>NW_027411582.1:25614978-35614978 GCF_049639745.1 Rhodnius prolixus
GAGTGGTGGGGTTTCACTACCCTTACATCTTACGTAGACAAACTTACCCCCTCTATTCATACACAACAAAGAAATACCGACCTCCACACAAGTAAGGTACCTCGGTCTGTAGGACTGTATTTAGGCTGTATTTATCTATATGTAGGACTAGGACTGTATTTAGACAGTCGATTTACATGGAACTCACAGGCTAGACTGAAAAGACAAGAATTAAATAGACGATATGGACAGCTACGAAGACTGCTAGGACGGAGATCAGCCATGAACGTACATAACAAACTGACTCTATACAAGACATTACTAAGACCCATTTGGACCTACGGAGCTGAGCTGTGGGGTTCTGCGAAACCATCCAGCATCCAAAGAATCCTTTCAATCTAAAGTCCTTCGGCAAATCGTCAACGCTCCTTATTAAGTATCCAATTTAGTCCTCCATACAGACCTCAATATCCCTTTTGTCAATGACCTAATACCTTTTCGGATTCCTTCATTTCCATAATAGCCTAACTATACATCCTAAAAGCACAAGCCTTATCCACAACAACCCATCCCAAACTATAAACTATAAATTTCAAACTATAAATCAGTAGTTCCTACAACCTCCAAAGAGTTCCAACATGCCTTCTCGATTGTGGTGCTGGATCCATCTGGATTCAGGAAACTATCTGTGCTTAACTCGATGTAGAGCACCTACAGGTAGTAAAATAAATACATATATATATAAATTTCCAAAAATAATGTAACTTTTTAAATTTTTTAAAAAGGAAAATTTGTTAAAAATATTTCCATTAATTAGGTAATAATATTATCCTGTTTATTGCAGACTAGCAGTAATGAAGGCAGAGGTGGTAGAACAGATGGTGGCGGAGCACGCTTGCGTAGTACTGATTCTGTTGAAGTGGTTTTGGTCGCCTATACAGCGGCCGAGGATGCTGTACATATTGATAAATTGGATAAAGGAACGATTGAAGCGCAAAAAAATCGGCCAGTTCAAGTCGTTTAGCCAAAAGGTAATTATATTACATTTACATCATTCGTTAATTTTTAATGTTTTAAACGCAATTTACAGAACTTTGAATCAATCACTGTTTCGAAGATCCCACTTCAATGTTCATTCCTTAAATTTACGACATTACGCTATTCAGTCCTAACTGATTTAACTCTTCCTTCCATTTCGCACGTATCCTTTGCATTCTGCTTCACTTATCCTTCGTCCTTACTCAGCCTCTCCTATAATTTTGTTACTTTAGTTTTTGTCCTTCCCATCCAACAGAAACCCATCCACATCCGTGCAGAAAAAGCTGGTATTGCCAGTTCCCTAATTCTGATACTGTTTCCCCTCACCTTTTAAGCCCTATAGAACCCACACGAACTCCGCAAAAAAGACTAGCTAACGAAGTGGCGAACAAAAAAGTTGACCCTTAAAACATTTCGTTTAACACTAGCAGAACTTCCGACACTTAAGACGAAGCTATTTCTACCAAAACCAGTCAAAATGACTGGTCTAAAAAAAATACGTAATAATAAAACTTTGAATGAATTGTAATATTTGGCCCTGATTCATAGTAATGCATACTATTTTCAATAAACCTATCCCACATACGGCTGATACTAAAGCAAATCTATCGCTTTGAAGACTTTGACTTCTCCCAAGTTTTTAATCAAAGCGAATAAATCTCAAAATTTCTATAAAATCATTTCTAGTCATGGAGTTTGCAAAGGAGTTTGGTCCCCCATTTTTTGTTCCATACGAGGGTCGTTTGAAAAGTCCGTGCAAAGTCAGAGAGATAGCACCACTGGCGCGTATCGAGGTTATGTTTAGTTGGTAGCATCTTTTGGAAGAAGGCACACTAAGTTTCAGCCAGATCGGTCTATTTCTTTGTGTTTGGCATTCGTTTGAATCGAGGAAGTCGAGTGATTTTCAAAAAATGGACGAAAAAGAATTTCGTGTGTTGATTAAACACTACTTTAAGAAAAGCAAAACGCCTCAGGAGACTAAAGAGAAGCTTGATAAACATTATGGTGACTCTGCACCTTCGATTAGAACAGTTTATAAGTGGTTTCAAAATTTTCGGAGTGGCCATATGGGCACAAGTGACGCTGAACGTTCTGGACGCCCTGTTGAAGTTACTACTCCAGAAATCATTGATAAAATCCATGATATGGTGATGGATGACAGAAGAGTGAAGGTGCGTGAGATTGCTAGTGCTGTGGGCATCTCGAATGAACGGGTACATAATATTTTGCATCAACATTTGGACATGACAAAGCTATCCGCAAGATGGGTGCCGCGATTGCTCACGCTTGACCAAAAACGAAATCGTGTGAAGTGTTGCAAGGACGGTTTGCAGCTGTTCCAGAAGAATCCGCAGGACTTTAAGCGTCGTTTCGTCACTGTGGATGAAACATGGATACATCACTACACTCCTGAGACCAAAGAACAATTTAAACAATGGGTTACCAAGGGGGAATCTGCGCCAAAAAAGGCGAAGACCGTTCCTTCGGCCGGAAAGATTATGGCGACTGTCTTTTGTGATTCGCAAGGAATAATCCTCATCGACTGTCTGGAAAAGGTAAAACTATTACAGGTGCATATTATTCATCGTTATTGGACCATTTGAAAACCGAGCTGCAAGAAAAACGCCCACGATTGGCCCACAAAAAGTCCTTTTCCATCACGACAACGCACCAGCTCACACCTCAGCAGTTGTGGTCGCAAAATTAATGGAAATAGGGTTCCAACTCGTTTCACATCCCCCCTATTCTCCAGACTTGGCTCCCTCGGACTACTATTTGTTCCCCAATATGAAGAAATGGCTGGCGGGAAAAAGATTTTATTCAAACAAGGAGGTGATTGCAGAAACGAATGGCTATTTTTCAGACTTTGGCAAATCCTATTATTCGGAAGGGATCAACAAACTAGAGCAACGTTGGATGAAGTGTATAAGCCTAAAAGGAGACTATGTTGAAAAATAAAAAAGGTTTACCCCAAAAAATTAAGTAGTTTTTATTTTTGCACGGACTTTTCAAACGACCCTCGTAATGGTAATCTTCCCTAGGACTAGACTTTAGTACACTAATATAACAAATAAACAGCATTTTACTGCTAGTATATCAAAACTCATCCTGGCTGACACCTATTCCATCTTACTGGTTGCTGATTGGTGGAAAAATGTAAGTTTTAAAGCCAACCATAATGAAACATTCCCAATTGTAAAATACTGCGTTCTGATTGGCTGTCACATGCTCCAATTCGGTGCGGGCCAGTAGAACAGGATTGCAAGCCGAGCTCCTACCGTATTATGTTACCCGTATAGAAATAGTCAATTTTACCCACTTTTTGTGGTACTTTTAAAACCGAATTTCGGGTTTTTCCCTTTATTTCATTTATTTTCTAGTTAATTAAAGCCTAATTAACCATACATTACCACAAAATACTTAATTATAAAAAATGTATAGTTTGTTATTAAAATAAAAATGCTTAAATGGGAAAGGTATGCAAATAAACGGTCTTTTAAGCTTATTATATTGTACAACTTTATTGTTTAAAATGCAGTTTAGACATTATTCGTTTGTTTAATTCATGCATTTATTACATTGTTCTTTGGTAATAAATTATTACAGCTATAATGAGTAAGTGCTAATGACATAACAACAAGGCACAGGCTATTCTTAGTTGCTAAGTTGGTTCATTTCCTTACATCTACACAAATAACACAGGTCTACAAAATGAAACTTTTTGAGAGCTGTTTTACTTCTGAAAAGTGATTATATACAATTGAGTACAGCCATTTTCAAAAATAACCCCCCCTTTCTCCTATCACATCAGGTTTTTTTACAAATCGATAATGAAAAATTCAATGTTAATTGCAAAAAATACACATTTATTTTCAAATGTTGATACAGTTTTGATTAAAATGCTGGTTGTATTACTTGGAAATGCGCAATGTTGATTCACTAGAATGTTATTTAATCAATAATAACGTTTTCGTTTGCCTTCCAGTGATCTTTTCTTATGACCTGCTGCAGAGTCTTCTCTTTGAAGCGTCCAGCAGTAATCCGCTATCATTGATATACTCCATCGTCCTTGGTACCGTCGTTCCATCTCCCGGATGTCCTGACGGAAGCGTTCGCCTTGTTCCTCGCTCACCGACCCCACATTCTCAGGAAATACATCCAAATGCGAAAATAGAAAGTGCACCTTAAGACTCATGTTGCATCCGAGAATTCTGAATTTCTCAAGCATTGTGGCTACTAATTTTGCGTAGTTAGGATCTTTGGTGTTTCCTAAAAACTTCTTGGTTACATCTATAAAGGCTTGCCAGGCTCCTCAGGTCAACTTCGTTACAATATTAAAAATAAAAGATAGTGTGAAGTATACAATAACGCTACTGTGACTAAAAAAAAAAAATGGTATGCGATACAAGTAAACGGGTATCATACTTGGTATCAGGACATGCATATTACTTCAAAATGACTCAAAAACTCAAAACAGCAAAATCACTGTAGACCTGTGTTATCTGTCTTTTAAGCTTGTATTGTACAACATTATTGCTTAAAATACATTTTACACACTATTCTTTTGTTCAATTCATGTATTTATTACATTGTTCATTGATAATAAGTTATTACAGCTAAAGTAAATAAGTAAATAATGACCTTTCATCTAGCAGGCGACTCTTAGTTGCTAAGTTGGTTCATTTCCTTACATCTACACAAATAATCTATCTTTTAAGCTTGTATTGTACAACATTATTGCTTAAAATACATTTTACATACTATTCTTTTGTTCAATTCATGTATTTATTACATTGTTCATTGATAATAAGTTATTACAGCTATAGTAAATAAGTAATTAATGACCTTTCAACTAGCAGGCGACTCTTAGTTGCTAAGTTGGTTCATTTCCTTACATCTACACAAATAATCTGCCTTTTAAGCTTGTATTGTACAACATTATTGCTTAAAATACATTTTACATACTATTCTTTTGTTCAATTCATGTATTTATTACATTGTTCATTGATAATAAGTTATTACAGCTAAAGTAAATAAGTAAATAATGACCTTTCATCTAGCAGGCGACTCTTAGTTGCTATGTTGGCCCATTTCCATACATATACGACAAGAAAAGAAAATTATTATTGTGCAATATTCATAAAACATTCTATGTTTCCAGATCTAAACGAACGACTAAATTATATTTTCGAATGATTGTTGGCATGACTGCATTAGGTTTTGCGTTAGCATTATGATCGATCCTGATTTTTCCTGATAATTATCACCATCATACTGAATGATACGCAATAAAAATTCTAAGCAACACTTTTGTAGTTATTATATAAAACGAGTAAATTTGTTAATTCGTAATCGGTAGGCAAATTGCAGCATGCTTTTACACATTAACTAGTAGCAGTCATTTTGACTGGTGCTGGGTATAAAAAAATGTAACTTGCAAAATCAGCCATTTTGACTGGTGTGGTAGTTCTAGTGTTAAAATTATTAAAATAAGTATAAGCTCTAAAAGATGACCTAGTTCTTTAGTCAACAAATTGACAGAAAATGGTGACGGAAATTGGCAATAAACTATCTTCCGTTTGCAATAAACGGAACTTCAGTGCTCTAGAAGTGAATAAGCTGTATTTAAATGAGCAGTATCTTTTTTTCACCTATTTGAAAGATTCATAGCCTATTGTTTCATTGTCAACAAATGATGGATAGCAAAAGAACTGAAGTGGGTTGGAACTCAAATATAGACTTTTTCCCATTAATAATATCGTAATTATTCTCTTCAAGTTACTTTTAACTTTTCTTTTCTGTCTCCTTAAAAGTTATCCAACACTTGACATGAAATTAATTTTCCACTATAATAATTTATTGTTTTTAAAAAGAAAATGATCTACATTATCTTTTCATTTACATTTCATTTGCTTAGTTTTTATTTTTACAGTTTCAAGTGGAGTTCCTAACTTTTGTCTTTAAGTTTTCTTTTTTTCATTTAATAAAGAAAAAGTAAAAAAAAAAAGATACAATTTAGAAGATTTTTTTATAAAAATAACGTTTTTTCTTTATTTATAACTATACTTTATACCCTGTGATTAATGAATTTATACGCTGCTTAATATCAGATGGTTTTGAATTACCAGCGTTTGGAAGTTTAGAATTAATAGGTCACCGTAAAAGCGTCCATAGAGTTCTAACTCGCTTATTGATTATCGTTAGCCCAATCCTGTCTTTGTAATCAACTTGAAGATCAACCCTCTTTGTAACAAACTGGGGAGGAAATAGAATTTCTTTCTGGGCGAAATTGAAATCACACTCAAAGTTATATGCCCATTTCAATTTGTCATTATATCCATTTGCTTTTAATTCTAGCAAAATCCTGCTGTAGCTCAGAAAATTATATACAGGGTGACCAAAGTTATATGCTCCACCCACTTTTTTTTTTAAACGGCGGGAAATTTCGAAAAAATAAAAAACACGTATTTAATCATTTTTAGTCTAGTTTATTTTCAGTGATTGACCCATTTTTTTAAACCCTTGTATCTCGAGATACAGCATCCAACTTTTGTTTTTCAAATGGAACGTTACATTTTTTATTGCATATTTTTGTAGTATTTGATCTCCTAAAAACAACAAAAAATTTTTTTTTGAAATCGGTTAGGTTTTTCAAAAGTTATGGTAATTTAAAATATGAAAAACAAATTTCAGTTTACTATCAAAATTACGTTATTTTTTTTAAAGAATCCGTTCTAAATGGGCACAACCAACGGATAGGCAAGCCAAAACTCTGGACTCCCACGCTTTGCTTGTAGCAGCACTTATGGTAGCGAAGTCAAGATCTAGGCAGATTAGAGTAATTCGACGTTTCAGATCATCGACTGAAGCCACGGGATTAAGGATACTTTACACTTTATTTTTTAGGTATACCCACAAAATATAGTCCACTTGGGTCAAGTCCGGAGATCGAGGTGGCCATTGGATGGGACAATGAGTCCTTACGCACTTTGAAGGAAATTTCTGCCCAGCTAACCTCGAACCACTCTCGCCGGGCAATCATCTTGTTGAAAATACATATCTATCCGACGTTGTAGATGAACATCTTCAAGCGGAACTGGCAAAATGTCTCTTAAAAAAAGTTAGTTACCTTGCACCAGTTAAGTTCTCCCTGTAGAAGTATGGACCGATTGGTTGATTTCCTAAAACTCCACACCAAACGTATGTAGAAAAAACAACCTGAACGTCAAATAACTCTAGCCTGCCTAGATCTTGGACTTTGCCACCATAAGTGCGTTACAAGCAAAGCGTGGGAGTCTAGAGTTTTGGCTTGCCTTTCCGTTGTTTGTGCCCAGTTTGAATAGATTCTTAAAAAAAAAAAAATAACGTAATTTTGACAGTAAACTGAAATTTGTTTTTCATATTTTAAATACCCATAACTTTTGAAAAACCTAACCGATTTCAAAAAAATTTTTTTTGTTGTTTTTAGGAGCTCAAATACTACAAAAATATGCAACAAAAAATATAACGTTCCATTTGAAAAACAAAAGTTGGATGCTGTATCTCGAGATACAAGGGTTTAAAAAAATGGGCCAATCACTGAAAATAAACTAGACTAAAAATTATTAAATACGTGTTTTTTATTTTTTCGAAATTTCCCGCCGTTAAAAAAAAAAGTGGGTGGAGCATATAACTGGTCACCCTGTATAAGTATTGTATTTATATAATAAAGTTTATTGTATATTATACAAAAATAAATTTCAGTGAACAAATCCGATGAATTTAGAGCCATCACTGGATTTTCGTGCCAGACTACAAGCAATTTGATCGGAGTTTCATCTAATTTTTTTTTTATTTTACATTATTTTTCAAATTTTCTAACCCAAATTCAATCAACTTAACGTAATTAGAGGTCCATACATACCCTCTCTTAACATTCAGACCCCAGTTCAATCTACACGTGTCCTATAACAAACATCTAAATTCTCTTAAAGAATGGTTAAAACCTTCACCCTCAGTTGTGGCAGATGTCCTCCAGCTTACTACAACTGGACTGTACTTCCTTGCAGTGATACTGTGTGCTACCTCGGACTAAACATGAAGAAATATATTTGACATGGAATTCACAAACCTGCCTTAAAAGACAAGAACTAGAAATAGCTCTTAGACAATGGCAAGACTTCTTGATAGACCATCAAAATTGACACTAAACCACAAGTTGCTGATATATAACGCTCAATTGAAACCGATTTGGACTTGCGGACCCCAATCTGTGCGGTTTTCAGCTAAGTATTCCAGCATCTACCGACTCCAGACACTACAGTTACAAATTGTACCCCGTTTACTGCTCCATACAACGTCTCTAACAGAACCCATTCATTTCGATCTAGAAGTACCTATTATTCAAGATCTAATCATTGACCAGCTTTCATTCTTTACTCTTCCTGACAAACCGTCGATTGAATCAATGCTGGCCTCAAGATTTACACGACACGTGTATATATATCCATGTTTTTTTTCTCCACACAGTCACCAATCGGAAAAAATCAACAAGAACTATTAACTTGAATTTTACAGAAAGGAAGTGATGACGTTGGACCCTTCATAGGAAGAATAGAGTAAAAGTAAAGTAAAGTAATCGCCTATTTTTTCAGGCGGGGCTTAACGTCCAACTACCATTTACTAGGTGTCGTGGACGGAGGCGACTAGCAAACGTACTTTACTATTTCTCATTTAACCATTAAATAAAATCCAAGGCCAAGACTGGGAATCGAACCCAGTACCACATTGCATATTAGCTTTGCAGGTCTAGCCTATTAACCGCTCGGCTGCTGTGGCGCCTTAGAATGAATAGAATTATAAAAACTCTTTATTTCTTTATTTATAACTATACTTTATACCCTGTGATTAATGAATTTATACGCTGCTTAATATCAGATGGTTTTGAATTACCAGCGTTTGGAAGTTTAGAATTAATAGGTCACCGTAAAAGCGTCCATAGAGTTCTAACTCGCTTATTGATTATCGTTAGCCCAATCCTGTCTTTGTAATCAACTTGAAGATCAACCCTCTTTGTAACAAACTGGGGAGGAAATAGAATTTCTTTCTGGGCGAAATTGAAATCACACTCAAAGTTATATGCCCATTTCAATTTGTCATTATATCCATTTGCTTTTAATTCTAGCAAAATCCTGCTGTAGCTCAGAAAATTATATACAGGGTGACCAAAGTTATATGCTCCACCCACTTTTTTTTTTAAACGGCGGGAAATTTCGAAAAAATAAAAAACACGTATTTAATCATTTTTAGTCTAGTTTATTTTCAGTGATTGACCCATTTTTTTAAACCCTTGTATCTCGAGATACAGCATCCAACTTTTGTTTTTCAAATGGAACGTTACATTTTTTATTGCATATTTTTGTAGTATTTGATCTCCTAAAAACAACAAAAAATTTTTTTTTGAAATCGGTTAGGTTTTTCAAAAGTTATGGTAATTTAAAATATGAAAAACAAATTTCAGTTTACTATCAAAATTACGTTATTTTTTTTAAAGAATCCGTTCTAAATGGGCACAACCAACGGATAGGCAAGCCAAAACTCTGGACTCCCACGCTTTGCTTGTAGCAGCACTTATGGTAGCGAAGTCAAGATCTAGGCAGATTAGAGTAATTCGACGTTTCAGATCATCGACTGAAGCCACGGGATTAAGGATACTTTACACTTTATTTTTTAGGTATACCCACAAAATATAGTCCACTTGGGTCAAGTCCGGAGATCGAGGTGGCCATTGGATGGGACAATGAGTCCTTACGCACTTTGAAGGAAATTTCTGCCCAGCTAACCTCGAACCACTCTCGCCGGGCAATCATCTTGTTGAAAATACATATCTATCCGACGTTGTAGATGAACATCTTCAAGCGGAACTGGCAAAATGTCTCTTAAAAAAAGTTAGTTACCTTGCACCAGTTAAGTTCTCCCTGTAGAAGTATGGACCGATTGGTTGATTTCCTAAAACTCCACACCAAACGTATGTAGAAAAAACAACCTGAACGTCAAATAACTCTAGCCTGCCTAGATCTTGGACTTTGCCACCATAAGTGCGTTACAAGCAAAGCGTGGGAGTCTAGAGTTTTGGCTTGCCTTTCCGTTGTTTGTGCCCAGTTTGAATAGATTCTTAAAAAAAAAAAAATAACGTAATTTTGACAGTAAACTGAAATTTGTTTTTCATATTTTAAATACCCATAACTTTTGAAAAACCTAACCGATTTCAAAAAAATTTTTTTTGTTGTTTTTAGGAGCTCAAATACTACAAAAATATGCAACAAAAAATATAACGTTCCATTTGAAAAACAAAAGTTGGATGCTGTATCTCGAGATACAAGGGTTTAAAAAAATGGGCCAATCACTGAAAATAAACTAGACTAAAAATTATTAAATACGTGTTTTTTATTTTTTCGAAATTTCCCGCCGTTAAAAAAAAAAGTGGGTGGAGCATATAACTGGTCACCCTGTATAAGTATTGTATTTATATAATAAAGTTTATTGTATATTATACAAAAATAAATTTCAGTGAACAAATCCGATGAATTTAGAGCCATCACTGGATTTTCGTGCCAGACTACAAGCAATTTGATCGGAGTTTCATCTAATTTTTTTTTTATTTTACATTATTTTTCAAATTTTCTAACCCAAATTCAATCAACTTAACGTAATTAGAGGTCCATACATACCCTCTCTTAACATTCAGACCCCAGTTCAATCTACACGTGTCCTATAACAAACATCTAAATTCTCTTAAAGAATGGTTAAAACCTTCACCCTCAGTTGTGGCAGATGTCCTCCAGCTTACTACAACTGGACTGTACTTCCTTGCAGTGATACTGTGTGCTACCTCGGACTAAACATGAAGAAATATATTTGACATGGAATTCACAAACCTGCCTTAAAAGACAAGAACTAGAAATAGCTCTTAGACAATGGCAAGACTTCTTGATAGACCATCAAAATTGACACTAAACCACAAGTTGCTGATATATAACGCTCAATTGAAACCGATTTGGACTTGCGGACCCCAATCTGTGCGGTTTTCAGCTAAGTATTCCAGCATCTACCGACTCCAGACACTACAGTTACAAATTGTACCCCGTTTACTGCTCCATACAACGTCTCTAACAGAACCCATTCATTTCGATCTAGAAGTACCTATTATTCAAGATCTAATCATTGACCAGCTTTCATTCTTTACTCTTCCTGACAAACCGTCGATTGAATCAATGCTGGCCTCAAGATTTACACGACACGTGTATATATATCCATGTTTTTTTTCTCCACACAGTCACCAATCGGAAAAAATCAACAAGAACTATTAACTTGAATTTTACAGAAAGGAAGTGATGACGTTGGACCCTTCATAGGAAGAATAGAGTAAAAGTAAAGTAAAGTAATCGCCTATTTTTTCAGGCGGGGCTTAACGTCCAACTACCATTTACTAGGTGTCGTGGACGGAGGCGACTAGCAAACGTACTTTACTATTTCTCATTTAACCATTAAATAAAATCCAAGGCCAAGACTGGGAATCGAACCCAGTACCACATTGCATATTAGCTTTGCAGGTCTAGCCTATTAACCGCTCGGCTGCTGTGGCGCCTTAGAATGAATAGAATTATAAAAACTCTTTATTTCTTTATTTATAACTATACTTTATACCCTGTGATTAATGAATTTATACGCTGCTTAATATCAGATGGTTTTGAATTACCAGCGTTTGGAAGTTTAGAATTAATTAAGTACAGTCCAGTTGTAGTAAGCTGGAGGACATCTGCCACAACTGAGGGTGAAGGTTTTAACCATTCTTTAAGAGAATTTAGATGTTTGTTGTAGGACACGTGTAGATTGAACTGGGGTCTGAATGTTAAGAGAGGGTATGTATGGTCCTCTAATTTCACAAAACTTTACAATCCTTATAATTAGAATCACATGTTTATAATTTTTTTTTTTAATTATTTTGTAATTTACAATCTGTATACGTTGTATACAATCAGTAAATATGGAGAGTGTGATGAACTGGTGCGGGAGGAGAGCAGGAGGAGACCCAGCGGTAGCACTCTCTATTGGAGAAGAATGACGTTTAGCTCTTCAGACTACAAGGAAGTCTTGGGGCCACTGGCGATTCAGTTGGCGAGGAGTATTAGGAATGTCAGAGGAAGCGAGAGACAGTACAAGAGGATTAGTGCTAGTCGAGAGAGTAGAATGGAATTTTTGATATTTAGTCTTGGCGAGTTGGTCTTTGAAGGGAATGTTGAGG
Source organism: Rhodnius prolixus (assembly GCF_049639745.1). Taxonomy (NCBI): domain Eukaryota; kingdom Metazoa; phylum Arthropoda; class Insecta; order Hemiptera; family Reduviidae; genus Rhodnius; species Rhodnius prolixus. The sequence goes on from NW_027411582.1 coordinate 25,627,280, forward strand.
TCGGTGTGAAGAGTGAGGTTGGTCACGTAGAAAGGAGCGTCAACTATCTGTCGGCAGTAGTTTTTGACTGAAATGACTTGTACAGTCCGTATGTTTGTAGGTTTGGCTGAAGCCCACAGCTCTAGTCTGTAAGTCCACATAGGTTTGAGCATAGTGTTATAAATATTTAATTTAAAAATAAATACTTTTCTAGTAAAAATGAAGTAAATAATTCAATGTTTCCCATATATATATTCTAAAACATTACCTACCTTAGCAAAAAATGTACAGAACTCTGATATACATGCTACAATTCTGGAATTTTATTTCAATATTTATATTGTTTTACCGTAAAAACAATATAAATTATTGCTTGTGGGGCTTAACGTCCAACTACCATTTAAGGGGGCGGAAGCACATATATTATTTTCAACATTTTTTTTCCTAACAAATAAAAAGTAGTTTTACGCAGGTTTCGAACCGGGGATCAACCGCTTACAATTCCACGCTCCATAACTGGGTACACTAACGCGCGCGGGGACCTTTGAATTATTATATACGGGCTTTTCTTTTAGATATTTACCCAGTTTTATGTTGAAGCATAAGTCTTATAACATAGCCTGCCCTGCTTATCAACGTCAAGTATCAATATATACATGTACGTATGATATAAACCGCTTACGCTAAGCTTCTTGTAAGAGGTATAATAATTTCTGCTTGGATTACCTCCAACTCTCGATAGATAGGAATTTTCTTGGAACGTTCCACTTTTCTTTTTTTAGATGTTTACAGAGGAAAAATGTTCTTTTGATTTATCTGTAACTGTATAACATTTGTAAACATCAGTAATTTTAGAATTTCATGGTGTTTTGAACTGTGAAAAGCACCAAAAGCTCCACAAACGTCAGAGATACATTTTATAAAACCTACGTCTTTGTTACCTAAAAAAAAAACGGATATCTATATGGGGCGAGTGTTGGTCTAGTGGTCAAGAAAACGGCTTTGTATGTGGGAGATCGCCAGTTCGAATCCCGCGTGTGACTACTTTTTATTTGTTAGAAAAAAATTGTTCATAGTAAAGTATGAGCCTCTGCCCTTGTCCTCGCACCTAATTGTTAATTAGACGTTAAGTCCCGACTGATAAAAACGAACGATTACAATAACGATAGCAAAATGAAGTAATTCACTAAAACTGAAATGATCAATTAAATAAATAAAAAAAAGCAGAAGTATAATAATCTCGTAACAAAAACGAGAATAACTTGGTTCCGAAGTAGCAGATGTAACAGTCAGATTAACAGTACATTATTTTTGCAATCTTAGTTTTATAATTACTGTACCTCGGAGGGAAAAGGCACCATGTCACAAAAAGTAAATTTTACAGGGGAGCCAAATGAAGATATTTTTCCATATTCATTTTTTGTTCCACTTTTCCGGTTATACTCTTTCCTGTACTTCTCACCGTAATTATTACAGTTGGTATGGCCACTTTAACTCCCATATTTTATTTTGATCTCCCTTGTGAAAAAATGTATGCCCATGTAGTGCCTTTTACCCTTAAGTAATGAAGTATCATAGTGCTTTTTAAAAATACATAAATCGCTTAATAGTAAACATAGGACATAGTGCTTTACACCTGTGGAAAGAGCAACAAAAAATGTGTAAAATGATGCCAAAATCTGAAAATCGAAAAAAATGGACATGGTGCCTTTTCCTAAATTCTAAATTAGAACGGTGATAATTCTAAATAGCTTTTATAAGTAATCCGCCTCATTTTGTTAGCATTATTGGTCAAATTTTTGCAGCTAGAAATAGTTCAGTTACTATTTTTGCTGTTCAAAATTTAATTTAGGATTTTTGTTTTGTTTACTATTATTCCCCTACTTAAGGAGACTATAAAACTGACTAGAATAGATTCCAGAGTGACAAAATCTATACCAGATCCTGCGTTAAAAATATTTTATGATATCCTGAATCTAGTAATAGTTTTGCTAAATTGAAAACAATATTAATGGTAGGATCAAAATAGAAAAACTATTTCAGGTAACTGTAATATTATGGGGCCAAGTCCCCTGATATATTTTCTAGCTAATAAAGCAATTTTATGAAGAACAACTTAATTTCTGAAGTTACTATTACTTAAAATAAACTAGAACTTAGAACAAATGCAAGAACTGTATAAAAGTGTTCGTTTGGTGTAAAGGTGGCATTCCTGTAGGTGTTCTTAAAACGTTCTTACTGCGCACGCTTCATTTTTGTTTGTACACGCTATTTATACTAATCAAAAATGGCCGCCTTTAAACCATTTCCTGGACGGGAGCCACATCTATCTCAGTTATGATTATGGTGTTTCTTTTCTGTAGTATTCTTTTCAGTTATCTTTCTCAAATGTTTCATTTCCATGGACTGAAGGCGTCTTCGTCCATTTCTGAGTCACAGACCATGACTCGCTGTTGTGTCGAGTTATTATCGTGCTCTTTGTATTTTTTTTTTATCTTGATAAGAAGTTTCTAATCGAGCTTCTAGCTTCTACGATCCTCGGCTATTTATCTCTCCTTCTTCAGCTTGTCATTTCAAGGGACAAAAGAGAGTCGAAAAGTGCTGCACATGAAAACAGTTACCAGCTCTACATTTTCATTCTTCCGATTCCCCTGATTCGTCCAAGTAATGAGTTACATTTGAATGGTTATCACATTTCCGCTTTTAAAAAAGCAACCTCTACGTCAAAGGGAAAATCAAATAGGCAAAGAAAAACTACTAAGTTTTTCCGTGAAACGGTGGATTCCATGTAATTTTGGGGGGGGAATTACAAGGCCATGTAATTTGGCAACAACTAATTTTCATCTTCAAGTAACAGTTTAATGGTATAGGATTGGTGTACAATTGGTGAGACAAACCATTTTGAAGAAGGTTAATTAACGTATAACCTCAAAGTAATACTTCAAAAACAATTCAAGATTTTGTTGTTAGAATTTTGCCTAAATTATAATTTTCAAACTTTTGTACAAATGCTGCTGAATATTTTTTTTTGTTTAACCAAAAGAGAATTAATTAAACACTTAAGCCTTAGCTTTTAAGTTTATTGTTTGTAATTCTGGACTACTTCAAATATTATTGAGGCGCCACGGTAGCCGAGCGTTTAGAGGCGATGCCTGCAAAGCTAATATGTATTGTGGAACTGGGGTTCGATTCCCGGTCTAGGCCTTGGATTTTTATTTAATGTTTAATATGAGAACTTTATATTAAAGTATGTTTGCTAGTCGCCTCCGTCCGCGACACCTAATTTGGTAGCTGGACGTAAAGCCGGCCTGAAAAAATAGGCAATTACTTAACTTGAGTTAAAAACTTCTTTTTTATTTAATTAAATAAAAAAAGAGTAGACAAATAATCTTTTTTTAATTTTTATTGGAATTTACAACTGCAACAGGTTGTTGCAACAAGCAAATGTGGTACCTGATAAAAAAAAATAAAAGAAAATCACGAGTGGAGAAGGCACCCAGTGGTGTCACTCCAGTAACGTGCTTTGCTCTCACGTTAAGAGTAGATCACGAGGGCCATCTTCTCTTCAATCTCCTTAGAGGATTACCCTGGTAATGTGGAGGAAGATAGGTGTTCTATGAGAGGGTTAGGATGAGCTGCTGTAGAGTGCAATGAAATTTGAGAAAACGAGTGTTAGCAAGATCTGTAATGAAAGGGATATTGAGGTCATTATGGGATGGTGAGGTTGGATACATAGAACGGAGCGTTAAGAAGTTTTCGAAGTATTTTTGTGACTGTAATGTCTGGAAGCGTAGAGAGTTGGAACGCTTAGTAGATCTCCATACTTCTGGGCTGTATGACCAAATAGGTCGCAGTAACAACAGGTATAAGAGTCTTTTGTTATGTAGGTTAAGTTTCGAACGTTTGTCTAGCAGTCTGGCGAGAAGTTTTGTAGCGTTGGTTAGTTTCTTGTCTTTTCCAGTCTAGTCTGGAGGATTCCATGTCAACCGTTTACTTCTAGGTACATTCCAAGGTAGCGTACTTTGTCCACAGTTGGCATATAGGGGTTTGGTTCAAGATGATGGGAGGTAGGATTTTCTGTCTAAGAGTAAATACTATAAATTTTGATTTCGTAACGTAAGTTTTGATTCTCCATTTGAAAAGCCAGTCCTGTAAGTGGTTGAGGTGTGTTTGTAGAGCTCTTGTAGCGATAAGAGTATCGGAATGAGGAGATAAGATTGCAGTATCGTCAGCAAAGGTGGAAAGTATTTGGATGTTGAGGTATATCTGCTGTTGAAAAAAAAAATAATAATAATCAAATAGAGAAAACCAAAAAGTGTTCCGTTTCGACACAAATTTAAATTTAGCAAACCCCAGTATTAAATTTATAATTTTGTTTTATGTAAAAGAGAATAATTATAATTATAAAACAAAATGGAATAGAACGCTTTATTTCTATCTGGAAATTTTTATTTTTTAATCTTCACAAAATATAATTAAATTACAGGTTTTATGTAAAACTAGATTCTTGCATACAAAAGCGGTGAAAATAATCATCGTAAAAGAGACAAAGAATATTAAAAAACATCGCGAGACTTCGCCCAGTTGTTTGCTTTATAATATAACTAGAGTTTAATGTATTCACTGCCTTACATTGTTTTTTTTTTTTATTATTATTAATTCAAAGGATATTTTTATGTTTATTTTATTTAATTAAAATTAATGTATCTGTATTTGTGTGTATTCTTTACACCGATTGCCAGCACAATTTTGTGATTATCCTCCAGGCTTTCTGGGCGAACACTCTCAGCTCAACAAAAAAGACTGGATTAGAATTAATGACCAAATTTGCACAAAAGCAAATCTTGTGTTTAGCTATTGCTAATCGCGAATGTAGATTTCTCAGATCTCTAGCGAATTATTGAAGTGATGAATTATTTAATGTAGAAAAGAGTTTTCACTCAATTTTATGAAAGAATTAGAGGGTTTTCATTTAAGAAAATTTCGATTCATCATTAAGAATTGTTGTTCTTACGAGGGTCGTTTGAAAAGTCCGTGCAAAGTCAGAGAGATAGCACTACTGGCGCGTATCGAGGTTATGTTTAGTTAGTAGCATCTCTTGGAAGAACACACACCAAGTTTCAGCCAGATCGGTCAATTTCTTTGTGTTTGGCATTCGTTTGAATCGAGGAAGTCGAGGGATTTTCAAAAAATGGACGAAAAAGAATTTCGTGTGTTGATTAAACACTACTTTATGAAAAGCAAAACGCCTCAGGAGACTAAAGAGAAGCTTGATAAACATTATGGTTACTCAGCACCTTCGATTAGAACAGTTTATAAGTGGTTTCAAAATTTTCGGAGTGGCCATATGGGCACAAGTGACGCTGAACGTTCTGGACGCCCTGTTGAAGTTACTACTCCAGAAATCATTGATAAAATCCATGATATGGTGACGGATGACAGAAGAGTGAAGGTGCGTGAGATTGCTAGTGCTGTGGGCATCTCGAATGAACGGGTACATAATATTTTGCATCAACATTTGGACATGACAAAGCTATCCGCAAGATGGGTGCCGCGATTGCTCACGCTTGACCAAAAACGAAATCGTGTGAAGTGTTGCAAGGACGGTTTGCAGCTGTTCCAGAAGAATCCGCAGGACTTTAAGCGTCGTTTCGTCAATGTGGATGAAACATGGATACATCACTACACTCCTGAGACTAAAGAACAATCTAAACAATGGGTTACCAAGGGGGAATCTGCGCCAAAAAAGGCGAAGACCGTTCCTTCGGCCGGAAAGATTATGGCGACTGTCTTTTGTGATTCGCAAGGAATAATCCTCATCGACTATCTGGAAAAGGGTAAACTATTACAGGTGCATATTATTCATCGTTATTGGACCATTTGAAAACCGAGCTGCAAGAAAAACGCCCAAGATTGGCCCACAAAAAAGTCCTTTTCCATCACGACAACGCACCAGCTCACACCTCAGCAGTTGTGGTCGCAAAATTAATGGAAATAGGGTTCCAACTCGTTTCACATCCCCCCTATTCTCCAGACTTGGCTCCCTCGGACTACTATTTGTTCCCCAATATGAAGAAATGGCTGGCGGGAAAAAGATTTTATTCAAACGAGGAGGTGTTTGCAGAAACGAATGGCTATTTTTCAGACTTGGACAAATCCTATTATTCGGAAGGGATCAACAAACTAGAGCAGCGTTGGACGAAGTGTATAAGCCTAAAAGGAGACTATGTTGAAAAATAAAAAAGGTTTACCCCAAAAAATTAAGTAGTTTTTATTTTTGCACGGACTTTTCAAACGACCCTCGTATATTGCTTTCTCATGTTACTGTTGGAGTTCAAATTATAAGGGTGATTAGTTACCGAGGCAGTGTTAGGTTACTATAAAAATGAAAGCAAGCAGGTGTTCTCATTAAAAAATATTATAATACAGTTCGTGGACATTTTTTATTTAATTATTATTTAAACAAATTAATAATTAATGCGTTTGATGGATTACAAAAACTTCTCCATCTTGTCAGTCATTAATAAAACTGTATAATTTCTTAATTATAACTTCAGTCACGTAGATTGTCTTTTTTTACGGTCAGCATTCGAAGCCATATTACTATTAGAGAAACTTGCTGTCGAATCAGAACTTCCAGCATGGGCAGCCGTTGATCCTGCGTTCACACTCTGTGCAGTATCGGCTCTGTCTGAACTGAGTAAAGAACTGGTAGACGCTAGGCTAACCGCTGTTGATACTGGTCCCACCTTAATACCGGTAGATCCTGCGTTCAGTACACTGCCATCTACTCGACTTTGGCCAATACTCAACAGTACTGTGTCATCTTCGTCGTCGTTATCTTCTTCTGGTGTCCTTAAAATAAGAAATATTTTTTTTTTTTTAAATTTCTACGTGTTCATAACAAGGGGTGATGGGGGCACATTTGAACAGAATTTACACTTTTCTGTTACAGAGTGCACAGAATCGTATTATTGAACCTTTTTATTTTGTTTTCTACAACTTTCAAGTTTTCTTAACAGATCTGTATCAAGAAACAGTTGGTACTTTACATACATATCTGCATTTTTTTAAATTTAAAAATGTTGTGTCCAATGTTAATATCAGCCCCACTGGTGGGGTAGCTTTGAACACAATATAAAATAGAAAGAAATGATATTACTTTACTCTGAATCTACCTTCTATCAGTTATTTCTCTCACTACTACATTACTTTCTCTTTTAAACCACTGAAATCTAGTTCAAATAATCAATAATGACTCAGTTCGGGATGTTGAACTCCCGAATTGTGATGGGTTTAGGAAGTTTGAACAAAATATTCGGTTTGTTGCACTTCTTAATGTAGTTGGTTCGGACCACTTTCCCCTTCTCTGCGATTAAACAAAAAAAGAAAGTCACAAACTTGGAGGTCGGTAGGGCGGCACATTTTAACTGAGATGTTGAAATGTGCTCCCTCTCCTTCCATAAAAGAAAATATAATATCCAACACTTTTTGCAAGCAAATAAACTTTTGTAGATACTAGATTCAAGAATACGAATTCCAAATGTTAATGTGGACTAACAATACTTACACCTTGTCCACTGCAATCTTCACAATGCACTTCCAAAGCTGCAACAAAAATTTTACTTCCACCTTACAAAATATAACATTCCTCAATTCTGACTTTACCAAACAATGAAAACGAAGGGAAACTCTGTCAATTATAAAACAGGTCTACCACAAAATATGGAGAAAATTACCAATCATAAATGTTTTAAATATTTGGCGAGAAATTAAAACTGTTCAGAGGTGCTCCCTGTTAAAATGTGCTCTCCTCTCCCCTACTGTGGTATTAATCAGTTATCAAAAAGGTTTTCCAGGTAGAGCTGGTACCAGAATACCTTTTTGCTGAGCGATAAAACAACGGAAAATAATTATTTCAAGAGTTGAAATCTTCTCGGACAGCCTGATAAGCGTTCTTGGTCGTACAGATTACTACCTGGAAATTTGGGATACAAAGAGGCGACTGAGATCGCTTGGCCACTGCAGGAGTCCTGGCTAATTTCCACCCGAGCTATATCGTGACCTTCAAATGGTGGACTCGCTACCTAGTAGAAGAGAGGATTGGAGCAGATTCTGTTCGCAGAGTGGCCAAAGTTTATCACTAAACTTACTGAGGACCTGGCAGAGAATGTCCTGTGAGATTCTGTCAGGAATAAGAAGAATCGTCTCCGCTAATCAGTGATGGTTTCGCTCAGTGTCCGGCTTTTGTGGGAGAGACAGAAAAAAACTATGTCTTAGAAGTTTAACCATGAGTTCCTCTCCATACTTTCGAGTCTAATTATACTGGCAAATATGGAAGAGATAAGCTCTAACCAAGGTGTGTCTAAGTAGGCCCTCTTGGGTCGAAGTAGCGCTTGCTAACCAACCTTCGTACAACTATCCTGGGTCTTCTCTGGCAAATGCTGTTTGTGTTGTGTGCCCAAAATTACCAGCATCAAAGCCAGGACCTCCAAATGAAGGGTCTTAATCTTTTTCTAGCGTGTTACTGAAGATAATATCATACAGTGCGTGACAAAAAAAATGGGGTGAATTTCTAGTAGCCTCTAAATGTAATTGGAAGGTAATAGGAACATAGTGGCTATCTATCTAATGACCCATCTAACGATCCACCATAATAGATCATAAACAGCTTTATTTATTTTCTTTCTGAAGAAAAATAGGCCACGAAAAATTGCTTCAATTAACCTTTTGTCTCTTCCAGCATGTCCAACAGTACTGCTAACTTCACTATAACCAGCATTGCCCATGCTAACCACACTGGACGCATCCGGACCGGCAGCCGCATTGGAACTACCACCGCCGCCGGGTCCCAGGCCAAATGATGAGGCTGCTCCAGTATCACCCGCTCTAGCTCCAGACGAGCCTAACGTTTGCATACCAACTGCTTCTTTAACATTGGCCGTTGTAAACTCTGATGATGCTGTGGCATCAGCTTCTGTCAGACTTGTCGATGCGCTCCAAGTGTTGTGATGGCCATTTGGTAGGGATTGTACTGTTGTAATTAGTAGCATTACTAAGTTAATCAACAGCATTACACCTGCAATCAATCAATTATGATTTAATTGATTCTAAAGTTTAGATTTTTTGCTTCAAATTTTGTTTTCCAGAATCTTATCATTACTTACAAAATTATATGTATTTTATTAAAATACTCTTATCCAATTATTATTACTAGTTCAAGGTGCACTCCTTGTGACTTGGGATCTAAGCCCAAAATGGTCTAAAACAGGACCCAACTTTTACTTCAACCTAAACTTCCAAGCTGTCCAAAGTATAACTCTTAACCTGCCGGTCCCACTTATCTACTGAAATCATTCAGAAGCAAATCTCTGACACTGCCTTGCTCCGATCATCCGTACCGAATATTTGCGTCCGTTCCGAATCATCTAAATACTATACCGCTGGATCTCTTTCAATCCCTTCCTTTATTGCTAATTAGATATATCTGTTCAAGCACCTCCAATGTTGAACAGGTGGCCCCTGCATCTGGGACCAGTAATCAACCTTTCCAAAAGTAAAAAAAAAGTAATCGCCTATTTTTTCAGGCGGGGCTTAACGTCCAACTACCAATTAGGTGTCGTGGACGGAGGCGACTAGCAAACATACTTTACTGTGAATTTCTTTTATTAACCATTAAATAAAATCCAAGGCCTAGAGACCGGGAATCGAATCCAGTACCACAATACATATTTGCTTCGCAGGTCTCGCCTCTAACCGCTCGGCTACCGTGGCGCCTCAACCTTACCATGTTTCTCTAATCAATTCTGCTCAAGTCAATCACCTCATGCAGAAAGCATTGAGGCAAAATCATAAAAATAACTTCCTCAGATTGAGAGCAAATCGTTACTTATTAAATGTTAACATAGAAACTGTTGCTAAAATTTTATTTTATTCTTTTTTTAATGGCAAATTTACATTAATTGGCCCTTCTAAATTAAGGTAAAACTTCTAGAGAATTGTTAGTTTTGAGAAGCCAAGTTGGAACTTCGATTTTGTCGTCTTGATAAAACGACCCATCGTTTCCCACTTTGACCAGCAAATGAAGAATATGTTAAATTCCGTGATCATCATTTTAACAAAACATGTAATTCAAAAAACAACAGTATATGTTTATTAAGAGATTAATTACAAGTTAATAATAAGAATAATTTTAATGAGAAATTTGAGCTTGATGTTTCTTGATAATTACGTTTATATTTTTTTGTATAAAATATAAATGATAATGCTACTCTCATATCGTCTTCTACACTTAATATATGTAAAAGTGCCGTCAGAGGATGCTGACGACAACGCGACACAACCTGAATGTTAGGTTACAGTCTGGGAAGGTTGAGCGTCACTTTGGAGTGTTTACGTTACATAGAGTGTTTTCATAGTGTTTAACGACGGTGACATATAAACTAGTAATTTAATTTTGTAAGACGGTTTTTTTGAAACAGATTTTATTATTCTGTAAAGAATATAATTTTATAAATAAATTAATACAAAACATTAATACATAAATAATTAAAACAATAAAGTACCTGTAAAGAATAATTAAATTACTAGTTTATATGTCATGTCGTTAAACACTATGAAAACACACTATGTAACGTAAACACTCTAAAGTGACGCTAAACCTTCCCTGACTATAACCTAACATTCAGGTTGTGTCGTCAGCACCCTCTGATGACACTTTTACATGTATAATTTTTATTGTATGCGTTTCTAAAATTTGGCGGCACACTTCAAAACTTTCGCGGCACAGTGAATTGAGAATCACCGGGTTAAAGTATTATTTTTCAGTTCAAAAGTAAGCAACCAATAAATGCTACTACGTCCTTAGTATTTTGAAATTCGTCTTGTAAAAAGCCTAATTGTTACCTTACATGATTTAACACTAATCTTTAGGCGTAAGTCTTGCTATTCATGTATTATGTACGTTTATATTTGTCAGTTAATTTGCGAGATTTTTTGTCTGAACTATGTCAATGCTTTACGACATATAGTAAGCCGTTTTACTTCATCACTATAGTGACGTACCAACTGTTGTATTTGAAATATGAATGGAATGAAGTCTCTGACACAATATTGGGTTTAAGAAATGGCAGACCCTTAAAATAAATAAAGGGTTTAAGGGCAGCCGCCATCTTGTGACGTTGAAGGCACGTAATTTCGAGTCAAATGCTTGTATTTACATATTTTACATATACAATGCTTGTATTGGCATGGCCGTGGATGAAGACAGTATTTAGTGTCACCATTTACATCCTGGGAAAAAGGATGTAAATGGTGACACTAAATACTGTCTTCATCCACGGCCATGCCAATACAAGCATTGTATATGTAAAATATGTAAATACAAGCATTTGACTCGAACTTGTCCTGTAATCCTTGATGAATGTAATTAAAGTGTTGAACTTATTTTATCTTCCGTTAGTGCAGGACTCAGCCTGCACAGACTTTTCTTCGGTTCATTGCTCAGCCACTTTATCGGGAGGAAATTTAATAACTCCATCAGAGTGGAAACTACAAAGTTCGATTCTTTTTATTTTTGTCTTAACCAAACACCAGGAACGTTACTAACGAGGGATGATAAAACAGTTGGTTTAAATAAGTCAATAAAAATTGGTTGCATTATAAATTTTAATAACAGATGGGTTTCAAGATGGCTAGTGGCTTTAGAGGCGTTATCTTGTTGGGTGAAGCCGGAAGATCTTCAATTTGAAGTTCTCTTTGGAAGTTATTGTTTAGTTTTCCAGGCCGAAGATCTAAACCATTAAAACCTGCGCTGAGGAGAACCTGAGAAGAAGCCTTAAAGGTAAGGTGATACCCGTTTTCTGCCTCTGGTAACCAGGTAGCGCCTAAAGCGCTTGTAAAACGCGACCTCACTGGAAGTAAAGAGAAAGCACTAAGCAGCATTCCCCGGCACAATAAGATAGTCCCTTGAGAGTGTCTCCGGGCCATGCTGGTGTCATCAAGAAGTTAATCATCAGCTGGATCAGCTCTTTAAACAATAGCTTTGGAGGAGAACATGAAAAAATCCTGGAAATCTGTTTTAGGAATTAAACGTTGTAAGAATATTACGGCCGATCTGAAGAGACCTTAAAGCTAGGTAGGGGATCAGATTATTCTGATCACAGGGCACGCCAGATTCAGAAAACACCTTCACAGGGGATGTAACCTCTGTTAGATCAGGGGCCTTCAACCTTTCTACACTTTTAGGAACCCTTGGAGCTCATGGTCTTTCTTGAAGGAACCTCATGTTTAAGTAGCCGATAAGAAGTTTATCAAAGCTTACTCAAATTCCCAAAATTATTCTTGTATCTTTATTCAATCTTAATACAAAACAACTTAATAAGACAATTGTATAGATGATTTTCATTTTAAGTACGTTTTGGTCAAGTAAATCACTTGCGGAACCCCTGTCAACTTCTAGGAAACCCTAGAGTTGCACGGAACCCAGGTTGAAGACCTCTGGTGTACACTATGCCAGAAAAAAGAAGGGAAAGTCTTTATATTTTATTTTTGACAGCGGTTTTAACTATCGCGATGTAGCGTACTTTATAGCAAGGAGAAATCCTTGAACCTTGTAGTAAGGGGAGGATTTAACCAATAGATTATTACCAAGAGGATGGTTCAATAACTTGAAGAATAAATTTTGCGGTTTTTAGCGATTTTTCTGCTCAAAAATTAGGGCAAAAAATTTAAAATGTAGGTAAAAGAAAATCAAGGAAATGTTTTACTCCAAAAATCCAATTACCCTATTACTTTTAACGAATTTAAACTAATCAATTTGAGGAATCACGTTAGAATTATAAGCCGATGCCAGCTACAGATAAAAGTTCTCCTCATTATTAAAATTTATCCTAAAACTTGTTAATCGTAATGCAATATAATTTAAAAAGAATATTTTTAGAACACAAACAAGAATGTTGAAAGAACTTCTCGAGACATCAGGGTTTTTCTTTTTGAGTCAAAGGAGGAGACGGATAAGGTCACAATAGGAGGCTGCACAGCTTCACAATATCTGGTATCTGATACATCCACAATTTTTTAAATTAAAACAAAAAACCAACTATTTGAACCAGAGAAAATAAACTCAATAAATAATCACTAGAAAACCTATTACGTTAAAAATACATTATTAAGTTTTTAAGATAAATTAATAATACGAAAATAATAATTAACAATACCCAATAAGGTGTTCATGAACAAATTTGGAGATTAGTAACACTTATTTGACTATAAAGTAAGCTAACATTTTAAACTAAGCACAATTGTAAACTAAAGCACCGCATTTGGCCGTTATGTGTGTTTAGTTAATGGCAAAACTATTAAGTTAACGGTTAGAAGTTCGTAAATAATTAGAGTGAGAGCGCTAAAAAAAAGAAGATAACTAGCCTGTCCTAAATACCTCATTTTGTAATCTTTATTTCCTTCAATGTCACCCACTAATAATGTGTTATCACCAAATTTATTGAAAATAAAAAACAATTAAGTATTTTAATTAATGGTTTCTCAATAAGTTTGGTTATTAATTTTAATTTTATTGGGTCCTGAATTAATATTAATTTTCCGGTAGCTGCAGGTTTTGACAAGATATTAATCTTCCATTCGATGTTCAACTTAACAAACAAAATCCTGATAACAATCTATCTAAATTGTAACAAATTTTTGAAATAAACTTTTCAATAAACAAAATTAAAAACCATTTAACAGCTGTTTCCCCCCAAAACAATCTCTTCATTATGACTTCAACAATCTCTACTTATTATAGAGACTTAAAAGGTAGCAAACACTAGAACCAATCAGATTCTTTATCTTAAAAAAATCCTTCATAAAGATAAAGTTATAAGATTCTTCAAATCAATTGGGTCCTTATATATTTTTTTAATTTTAATTTATTTATTACTTGTTACAACCAGCAGTTCTACAAGAGAGTTGGGACTTCACAAAATATAGTAAAAATATGATATTCATTACGAAAAAATAGAAAAATTACACCCATAAAAAACAACCAAATATGTAAGAAAGATATCCTCTGGACACATCATTTGAAATATTTAACTAACTCACAAATTTTTATATTGACAAATTAGTCAATTAGAATATTATTCATTCATGATAAAAGATCTCAACTTCTTGTCTGTACTGTCAAATACAAACAAACTTACAATATCAAGGTTCATTGAAGGGAAATATTTTAGTATATACTGATCACGTAGAGGTCCATATATAGGGCAATAGAAGAAGAAATGTTCCATATTTTCCATTTCATTTCTATTGCACAAACTTCACTTATTACCTTTATAGAGTAATCCTTACTACATTTTTATGAGAGAGACTAAGTTGAGCTATGATTCTAATTTTTGTAATTGGGTCCTTATATATGAATAAGAAGCACAGTCCTAAAGATTAGTTAACTAATCACCTATTTTTTCAGGCGGGGCTAAAGGTCTAAAGTACCAATTAGATATCGTGGACATGATACTTTTCTTAATATTTTTTTTCTTACAAATAAAAAGTAGTCATATACGGGATTTGAACCGGTGATCTCTCAATCACTAAGCCACGTTCTTCACCACTAGACCATCAATACCCGACCCCTACTAAAGATTGGATTAAGATCATATTATACTAGCTAACAATTATTCTTTTTTTTAGACGAATTCCAAAATATCTAAGGAGGTAATAAGCATTGTTTACATGTGTAAAGTATTGTTAACACATTTATTATTATTATTAAACAACTTTTTCGCTATTTCCTAATTTAAACATATAAGTGATATTTCTAGTTTCTGTTGCCTTTGAGGAGGAGTTGTATTCATTTTCATTAAAAGTAAAAATTTGCCGTAAGTTTTCTATTTAATTTCAATTAAACAATATGACGTGTACAGTTCCCATATTTAATTAAAACTTTCACAATACTTTGCAAATACGTGTAGTTTATTTCATTTTCTGTTTTATCGCAGGTAACTTTGTCTTTATTTTTATGTTTTATACAATTTTTAATTAAGGAAAACACGCTGACAAAGGAATGATTTTTCCGTAGTCAACGAAATAAATACATTCACTTTGTTTAAACAAATCACCCCCTCACTGGTAAAGAAGTTTTGTTTTGAATTTGACCTGGTTGGACGTCGCACAGTATTTATCTCCTAATTAAAATTAATTGACTTCATTCGTTTCTTAAAACTCAATCAATAATAATTATTTGTTAGATGACACCATTTTTTGTTTTGTTTTAATTACTACATATCCGTTGCAGACATGTTTTTTAAAAAAATGTTTATCAATAATACTTAAAGAAAATTATATATATTTTAAAAGTTTCCAGCTTTTTATCTTTTAAATGGTTTTAGAGCACACAATAAAACAATTAACAGAAAGAAAATAATAGAGAGAACCTGGTTTGTACGTTGTGTATAAAAAAGAGAAGCAAAAACAGTTTTATACGTGATAAATGTTTAGTTGAAATAATCATTCTCATGCTCTACTCTTTATAGCCACTAAACATCAATGAGAGTGCATCAGAGAATAACAGCTACTATTATTTCAGTCCTACAGTATTTCAGTGTTTCAAATCAATTTTCTCTGAACAGTTAGTAAATTTTTGTTACCCATGTTTTATTCTTTGTTAGACGTGAAAAACAAAAGATCAGTGACATTTACCAGTTTTTATCATTTTCTTTTGTTTTCAGTGTTTATCTTTCTAGATCATTTTGAAGCCATGGTGGAACCAAAAAAACAAACATTTATACTTCTTTGTGAATTAATTGTACACAACAGAGAACTAGAAATGACATCTCAAATTGTATAGAAATGATCTTTATTCGCGTGTAGCCATTAATAAATTGGAATGTTCGTGTTGGAACTCTCTAAGTAAGGGGCAAATATAGGAAAAGACTTGCAATGAATGGGCCAAGCAGACTATCTAAAATGGGATCCCCCTTAACGTTGGGCCGAGTTAGCGGCGTAATTTTATGAGAAGCATTGACGAAGGCATGAAGTTTCCCATTTTTGTGGTAAGTATGCAATTCCTGGTAGTTGTGCTAGAACTGGATGATCTAAATCAGCGTTTCCCAATCTGTGTTGCGCAAGATTGCTGATTTGCTGGTACTCGAAAAATAATCAATAATGGCGGACATTAAAAATTAAATCATAAAAATATCATAGAAACGTTTTTTTCCTATAATTAATAAAAAAATATTTTAATTAATAATATTACATGGTACAGCTGTTAATATGTACAGTAATAAGGTTAGTCTGTCTCAAGATAAACGAGAAAATATAATAGCACATTTATCAAGGATTAAAATTGTCTTTCATGGAGTATTTTCCCAAAAAACCGAAATCACAAAATGGGGGTCAACAATATTTTAGATAAATTCATTTCTTTTCAAGTTATAAGAATTTTTTTTGAAATAAGATTGGGTAGCCCCCTTATGTTATTAAATTTAGAAATCAATAATGTAATTTTGTACAATCAAACCCAAAAGATCATTGTTTAATTGAGAGATAAAGAAACATTAATTGTTTATCAGCTGCCCAGTCTATGAAAGTTTTAGAATTTAGCTCCTTATAAACAAATATAATAATCCTAAAGACGAACTTTACACATTAATTAATAATTTTGAAGAGAAAAATATGTCCGCAATTTTTAATTATTTAAAAAAAGTTTTAAAACTAAGATCTTACACTTTCACAAAGTTTACAAAGTGAACATGAACTCGAACTCCTTTGTAACAGATATATTGTATCTCTATACAAATAAAGATAATAATAATAATAAACTAGCACACTTGGAATGACAAATTTCACGAAATACAATCATTTTTTACAAAGTGGTAGAATTTAGCATGATGTACTACCAAGTGGTATGCTAGCCAAGAAAAGGTTGGAAAACGCTGATCTAAATCATTCAGGAATTGCAAAGAGGCTTGCTAAGAAGGCTATGTAATTAATTAAAGCTTGTGAAAAAGTAGTTGAGAGTGGCTAGTCCAGGTAGTTATCGGAAATCGAAAATAAATACAAGGGTAATGGAATCGGTTAGCGGAGAGAACCGGATTCGAATCGAAGTTTCTGAGCCTTAGAGTTTCTCTAAGGCAAGCAGTTCATTGAAAGAAAAAGAGCTACAGGCGCCAATAACCTTTTTAATAAAGACTAAGAATTTAAATAAAATCGATGGTGTCATTATTGGAAAAACATATTTTTTTTTTAATATATTTGTTAAGTTACACCAGCGCTAGATGCACTATTAGTAACAATGTCAATAGCTGATACCACTACAAACTCCAATAATTGAGGGGAGAAGTTACCCAGTGATAACACTCCCTAAGACAACTCTAGGATTAGCTACTCTCCTCAGAAGAGAGAAAATCGCGAGGCCACTGGCGTTTTAGTCGCCTGGGAGGATGATCTGGATGGTGATGAGATGATAAGTGGCGGATAAGAGGATTGGAATGAGAGTGCATGTTCTGATGAAAACTTTTATAGCGAGTTCGTGCAACCTGACCAACAAACGGAATTTCCAGGTCTGTGTGGATGGTTAGATTAGAAACATAAAATGGAGCGTTAACGATAGTGCGGAGAATTTTAGACTGAAGAGATTGAATTCGTTGAAGATTGGAGCGTTTCGTTGAACCCCACAGTTCAATACCGTACGTCCAGGCGGGTTTTAGTATGGAATTGTAAATCAGTCGTTTGTTATTAAGTGAAAGTTTTGAACGTTGGTCTAGAAGTCTTTTAAGTAGTCGATAACGCCTGTTAACTTCAGTTCGTTTAAGTCGTGTGTGCGGGTTCCAAGTCAGTCTTTTGTCTAAATAAAGCCCAAGATAACGGACAACATTGGCAGGAGGAATTGGAATTGAGTCATAGAAGATCGGAGGAAGAGTGATGCGGCGGAGAGTGAAAGTAATATTTTGGGATTTCGTTTTCATTTAACTTGATTTTCCATTTTTTAAACCATTCCTCAAGAGAAAAGAGATGTGTTTGAAGGTTTCTATGTGAAGTTACCGGATCAATGTGAGGAGAAAGTATAGCGGTATCATCTGCATAAGTTAGAAGGACAGTTTCAGGATGGATTGGTATGTCTGCTGTGTATATAACATATAGGATAGGTCCTAAGATGCTTCCTTGAGGAACACCCGCTTCAATGCGATGTTTAGCTGAATACGATGTCCCGATTTGAATTTGAAAATGACGATCAGACAAATAGGATTTCAAGATGAGGAAGTGAGTGAACGGAAGAATGCCCTTGAGTTTCCAGAGCAAGCCCGGGTGCCAAACCCGATCGAAGGCTTGCTTCACATCGAGAAAGACACCCGAGCAACACTCTTTCTTCTCAAGGGAGGATGAAATCGTGTCTACCACTCGATGGCACTGTTGTACAGTAGAGTGTTGTCGCCTAAATCCAAATTGATGGTCTGGAATAATTTTAGAGGATTCGAGTATGGGAAGAATTTGTTTTAAAAGAAGTTTCTCAAGAATTTTGCCAAGAATTGGCAGTAGACTAATTGGTCGGTAAGAAGAAGAAAGATGAAGTGGCTTGTTAGGTTTAGGAATAGGGTAAATTAAGGAGGATTTCCATAGAATCGGGAAGTAAGTTGTTCTTAGTACTGAATTGTAGATAGTAGTTAAGAGGACTATTGCTTTTTTGGGAAGACGTCGGAGAATTTTAGCAGTTATGAGATCAGGGCCAGGGGCTTTCTTAAGAGAGAGATGTTTAATGATAAATAGAATGTCAGAAGGAGTGAAATGTTTCGGTGGTAAGGAGGGAAAAACATATTTAAAAAAAAAAATTGAATTGATGTCGAACACAGATGATTGTTCTAGGAACATTTTTTTTGTATGGCACCTTTTTATCGAACGAGCATTCTAATACATTTTCCAGGATGCTTGATGTAGATGAAAAAGTTCGGGTGAATGAACAGTTTTAGAAGGTAAAAATTTAACCTGCACAAAATGCTAATTTTGCTACACTGGAGCGTATTCATTCTTACTTTTCGGTGTTACAACCCCAGGTTCAGCTAGTTCGTTACACTCGGCAACCCTCACCTTGCGCTAGATGTTCAGGTGTGAAAAGCTACCACCATTTCACATCCATCCTGACAAAGACGTCTGGCATGGTTCCAGTATAATATCCTAACATAGCATGCTACAATTATCTTGTTTTGCCAGGGCAGTTCTTTCGTCGAATACCTGAAATCAAAGTAGAACTCTTTTAGGGTACCAGATGTAACCGGTGATAAACTAAAAATTAAAAATGAGCACGATCACAATACTCCCCAGTAAGAGAAAGAAATTATCAGTTTCCCTTCTTATCAAAAATATTTATTTAATTCACAGAAATTCAGCTAATATAAAAACAACCTTAGTAGGGTTATTTGACACAAAACAGTTGTATAAGTAGATAAAAGTGACAGATTGTTGCACTTAACACGAGAATTGTTCTTGTAAAGTTACACTTAACATCGCTTTTACTTCAAAGAAAACTCTGCAAGATCTACTTAAAGAAGGATCAGCGCTTTTCCAGGATGTAATCTTCAACCTTTCTTTTATCTTTGAAAGAGTTAATCTTTATATATTATTCCTTGGTTGTGGAAGTAGGGAAATAGAAGTAATTCTTCTTCTAAATCTAAGATGATTTGGAATTCGGATCAAGGAAATAGTAGTTCCATTTATATTGATGGTTACGGCTAACCTAAGTAAAGCTGTACTTTTTTAAAAATAACTTTCTGCACTAGCTTCAAAAAAAATGTCAAATTTTATAGTGATGGCAAAAATATTAGAGTTATAAATTATTGATTTTGAGGAATATTGAGGTGCAGTCAATAAATTCAAAAACAATTTTCAAACAGTTATGATGATGTAGCTTAACAGAACAGTTATGATGATGTAGCTTAACAGAACAGTTATGATGATGTAGCTTAACAGAACAGTTATGATGATGTAGCTTAACAGAACAGTTATGATGATTTGGCTTAACAGAACAGTTATGATGATGTAGCTTAACAGAACAGTTATGATGATGTAGCTTAACAGAACAGTTATGATGATGTAGCTTAACATTAAACTCCACAAATTTTACAATACCCTGAAGAAGGTAACAATATTTACCGAAACGTTGGTATGAAGTAAGACATTTGTTTGTGAATTTTATTGATCGCACTTCAAATATTCCCCAAAATCATCAATTAACAACGATCGAAAACCAAAACTATCGTTATAAATTATTATTCACGATAAAGAGTTATTAGTCAAAGCTAAAGTTTCAACGTTTACCAAACTGTAATGGATGTAGTATACTTAATTTTAGTTATTGTTAAAAGAAAAAAATTAGGAATTTCTAGTTAAACTAGAAAAGATTTTCTATTTCTTCCATTCTTTCTAAACTTCTGCTTCCAAAAATAGCCAACCAGCAGTGTACTATCAAGCCCTGGCATTAAAGAAGAATGTAAAATGTAGAAATGAAGACAATTTTTGTAAAGCTAGCACAGATTTACCTTTTTTACCATTTTTCTGAATCTGTACATCCAAAACTAGCCGATCAACGGTGTACCATCTAGCCCTGGCATTAAAATAGAATGTAAGATGATGAAAATAAGGAAATTACAGTAATCGCCACGGTAGCCGAGCGGGTTAAGAGACGAGAACTGCAAAGCTAATATGCATTGTGGCACTGGGTTCGATTCCCGGTCTTGGCCTTGGATTTTATTTAATGGTTAAATGAGAAAATAGTAAAGTACGTTTGCTAGTCGCCTCCATCCACGACTTCTAGTAAATGGTAGTTGGACTTTAAGCCCCGCCTGAAAAAATAGGCGATTACTTTACTTTACTTACTTTACAACATTAATCTGAGGGAATATTTTCTATTTTATCCAATCGTTCTTAAATTCTGTTTCCAAAACGAGGCGACCAACAGTGAACAATCTAGCCTCGTCTTCAAAATAGAATGAAAGATGTTGAAAATAAGGAAATTCCTGTAACTTGAGGAAGATTTTCTATGTTTTCTATTCTTTATTAACTTCTGTTTCCAAAACGAGGCGACCAACAGAGTACAATCTAGCCTCGTCTTTAAAATAGAATGTAAGATGCAGAAAACAAAGAAATTCTTCCCTTCTCTGAGCAATATTGATTCTGCTTTGACCCCAAATACAAAAAACGAAATGTTGTTTACTGGCAAATAATCATTTAACAGAGCGTTAAATAATCATTTCACCAGTGGAGAAAATTATTACGAATTACACATCAAAATCAGGAAATTACATTTCCTGCCCTAAAATTGATTAAATTCCGGTCAATTTGATAATTGCGATAAATCATATTAGTGTAAAATAGATAAACGTAAAAGTCTTAAAGGAAGTTATCGATTTTTTTTTTTTTTTAATGATTTAAGGTGCGTCAACATCTAAGGTTATTGGCGCCCGCAGCTTTTTTCAGTGCACTGCCAGCCTCCAGACAACACTCGTTACAGACAACACTGTCCATCACCGGACGGTGAGGTATAAGAAGCTCCCTAGCAAGAGAAAATCTAAAAGGCCAGCAGCTAGATTCGAACCTGGATCTCCGCGTGGGAGTCCAGTACGCTAGCTAATCCCCTCCCTGTCGATTTGTATTTATGGCACACACTGTCAAAATACATGCACATACGAGTTTCTTGGTTATAGTGCATGTACGTAATAGATTATACGAGGGTCGTTTGAAAAGTCCGTGCAAAGTCAGAGAGATAGCACCACTGGCGCGTATCGAGGTTATGTTTAGTTAGTAGCATCTCTTGGAAGATCACACACCAAGTTTCAGCCAGATCGGTCTATTTCTTTGTGTTTGGCATTCGTTTGAATCGAGGAAGTCGAGTGATTTTCAAAAAATGGACGAAAAAGAATTTCGTGTGTTGATTAAACACTACTTTATGAAACGCAAAACGCCTCAGGAGACTAAAGAGAAGCTTGATAAACATTATGGTGACTCTGCACCTTCGATTAGAACAGTTTATAAGTGGTTTCAAAATTTTCGGAGTGGCCATATGGGCACAAGTGACGCTGAACGTTCTGGACGCCCTGTTGAGGTTACTACTCCAGAAATCATTGATAAAATCCATGATATGGTGATGGATGGCAGAAGAGTGAAGGTGCGTGAGATTGCTAGTGCTGTGGGCATCTCGAATGAACGGGTACATAATATTTTGCATCAACATTTGGACATGACAAAGGTATCCGCAAGATGGGTGCCGCGATTGCTCACGCTTGACCAAAAACGAAATCGTGTGAAGTGTTGCAAGGACGGTTTGCAGCTGTTCCAGAAGAATCCGCAGGACTTTAAGCGTCGTTTCGTCACTGTGGATGAAACATGGATATATCGCTACACTCCTGAGACCAAAGAACAATCTAAACAATGGGTTACCAAGGGGGAATCTGCGCCAAAAAAGGCGAAGACCCTTCCTTCGGCCGGAAAGATTATGGTGACTGTCTTTTGGGATTCGCAAGGAATAATCCTCATCGACTATCTGGAAAAGGGTAAACCTATTAGTGGTGCATATTATTCATCGTTATTGGACCGTTTGAAAACCGAGCTGCAAGAAAAACGCCCACGATTGGCCCACAAAAAAGTCCTTTTCCATCACGACAACGCACCAGCTCACACCTCAGCAGTTGTGGTCGCAAAATTAATGGAAATAGGGTTCCAACTCGTTTAACATCCCCCCTATTCTCCAGACTTGGCTCCCTCGGACTACTATTTGTTCCCCAATATGAAGAAATGGCTGGCGGGAAAAAGATTTTATTCAAACGAGGAGGTGATTGCAGAAACGAATGGCTATTTTTCAGACTTGGACAAATCCTATTATTCGGAAGGGATCAACAAACTAGAGCAGCGTTGGACGAAGTGTATAAGCCTAAAAGGGGACTATGTTGAAAAATAAAAAAGGTTTACCCCAAAAAATTAAGTAGTTTTTATTTTTGCACGGACTTTTCAAACGACCCTCGTATGTCCGAACTATTCACGATGGGAATAGATTGGATTTGTCGTAAACCTTAGCACATTCGAAATTATTAGCGATATGTGTAAATTGTTTGTGTTCGAACGGAATGTGTCCCAGAGAATTTGTTTAAAAATATTTACGAGATTTTTTGTTTTTTTTAGTTCAATAAATCCCAAGTACTTGGAACTTGGAACTGAGACACTAAGCGTGATTAATAAAGTCGCAACTTATTATTAAAAAACACATCAGAAAGAAAGCTAATCACAGAAGATTTAAGTTCAATAGAGTACTTTTTCCGACCCTAAGAAGAAGAGGACAAAATTAAAAATAAAACAATCACTGTTAGCTGTGTGGAAATTTTAATATTTTTTTTCCGGATGTAATATGCAGTTACAAATGAACATCAGTTATCACAAAAATTAATAAATCCTTAAAAAGTTTTTTTTATCGTAATAATTAGGCTCTACCGCCATAAAAAACAAAATAAAAGCAAAAGTTTACTGTTAAGTACAATTTATTGGACCTCTAAATTTAATAACCCAAAACAATATAGCAGTTGTAAAAACAATAATGGGATAACGTTTAGCCTAGAAGCAGGATGAGGACATAGCCTAGAAATGAGGAAACTTAAGATAAATGGGTTCCACCATTAAGGAAAAGTGGCTACAGAAAACCAACATGGCAAACCAGATGGGCGCGTATTGATTTCAACTTTTAACGAAAGTGAACGAGATTCTGACTTACCGTTTTTTCAATTAACTTTCAACTCCGATTCATTCCTTTTTTTTCCTAAAACAAAAAAGGGGAAAAAATTTTAAATTAGTTAAAATTTATATTAAATTCAAATACAGCGAAATAAGAGCTCGGGGTAAGAATTGTTTTGTATGAATAATAAAAAATTTAGAAGGTAATTACGTCTTAAACTTTGCGAGCCACGCCTGGCTATTTTAGGCGACCATAACAAACAAATAATTATTGCAAAACTGTTTCTTATTGGTAACTAGTCTTCTATTTAACCTTTTCAATTATAGGCATATAAAGTACGAGGCGTTAATTCCAGTTACTATTTGCGAATAGTTTTTTGGACAGTGTGCAACCTAAAATCACAAATAAAATGCTTATTTTGTCAGGCGGACCTTATAAAGTTGAATAACCAAATTAGATAATCGTGGACTGAGGCGACTAAAGTAAAACATACTTTACTACAATAAGTTCTCATATTTAACATTAAATAAAAATCGAAGGACTACAGACCGGGAATCGAACTCAGGACTACAATACATATTAGCTTTACAAGTCGAAGCTTCTAACCGCTCGGCTACTGTGGCGCCTCGCAAAATTTTATATAATACACCCATACAAAAAAAAAATTAATTAATTAATATAATATCAAAGTGACACTCGCAACGTTACCATTTTGACATCTAATTTAATTAAAAATTACAAGGTTAATTCAATTTGAATATATGTAAAAAAGTTTATCTAATTAATTGAAATTTCCCCTTATATATATATATTAACTTGTATGTACTTCAGCATCATTATAGCGTACATCATGCTGTTCGTTAGCAGAGGAATTTCTTACTTACACATAATCCTTTGAACCATCCGGGATAGTATAAATTAAAACTTTATTAATTGTCTACTTTTGCAAACTCAGCAGTTTTTAATTTTTAATTAATTAATTTTTTTTTGCAAGTTGTAAATTAATTAACACCATAAAACAAAAAGACACAAATAAGAACGCACACATAAAAAAAAAAAAAAAAGGTATAGATTTGTAGCTTAAAATATTTTACGTAACAGAGTCTCTGAGCGGTATAATTCTAGACAGCAATATGATCTCATTTTGGGCAGCATCACTTTCTTATATGTATCATTTATCACTTATCTCATCATCACTCACCTATCCTAAGGAACAATGGAACTACGATTCACTCTAGCGGCAAGCTAAAGGATTTTAGCCACCTCGTTATGGTTCCATTATTTACTTCAACCTTCAGAAACTTCAGTTATTTATTATCTTACATTTAAAACGAACATTTAATACATTTATATAATTTATAAAATAAATTATAGTACTCTTAAAGAGAACACACATTACAAAACTTAGAAAAAGAGAGAAGTAAACATCTTTAAAAAATATCGTAGTTAAAGATTTACTCAGAAATAAAGGATAATGCTTTTGGTGGTGCAATTGTGCATGTAAATCACTCGCTTGCAAATAATAGTGCACTGAAAAGCTTAGACTAATCGTAAAAGCTTCCGGAACTGTGGCAAAAAAAAATTGTCTTCTATCCAGCAGACTAATCTAAGACAAGAGCCTAAATTGACTGTGATGTTCCTTCCTAAAAAGAAGAAAAGAAAGAATTTAAGAGGGTCTTGTTTGGGTCTCCTTTAATCCATAAACCAGAAGAAAAAATTAATGCTCAAAAACTGAGAAACATTGGAAAAAAAAGTAAAATCCAATTAAATGGTGCTTTCGATTAATCGATTTGGACCTAAACTATATATATTTCACTTTATTAGCCATATTTACAACTACAAGTAAATTTGATCGTACAGGTTAAATTCACATGAAAGTCGTGAAACTCATTCTCGGTGGATATTACACTCACATCAGTAGGTCCCTAGGCCACTTCCGCTTCAAGCCGACGAGGAGGATTGTCTAGAAGGTGTGGAGAGGAGAGCTGTTGGACAAGAGGATTAGGTTGGTGAGCTAGGAGGCTGTGAAATTTGCGGTAGCGAGAATTTATTAGATCAGAGACGAAAGGGATGTGAAGGTCAGTGTGTATTGTAAGGTTAATAATGTAGTATGGAGCATTCAGGATTTTCGGGAAGGATTTTAGACTGTAGTGTCTGCAGGCGTTTGGAGTTAGAAGGTTTGGTTGAGCCCCACACTTCTGCTCCATATGTCCATATGGGTCTTAACAGTGTCTTGTAAATCGTCAGTTTCTGATTCAAGTCGAGTTTGGATCTACGGTCAAGTAGTCTAGTAAGTAGCTTGTAGCGTCTGTTCATGTCTTGTCGTTTCAATCGAGTATGTGGGTTCCAGATGAGTCTCTTGTCAATGTACAGACCCTAAGTATCGTACTACGTCAGCTGGAGGAATCTTTATACCGTTCAGTTGACAACTGGTGGACTCGCAGATTTTCGTAAAGTAAACGTAATGTGCACTGATTTTTGTTCATTAATTTTTATTCTCCATTTTCGAAACCAGGTTTCGAGAAGCTTTAAATGGATTTGAATATTCCTACTGGCTTGGACCTGATCGGAGTGGGATGAAAGTATAGCAGTATCGTCGGCGAATGTTGAAACTATTGTATTTTGGGATAGAGGTAAGTCAGCAGTGAATATTAGAAAAAGGAAAGGGCCTAGAATGCTCCCTTGAGAGATTCCAGCTTTTATGGGTATAAAGGACTATATTAAAATATAGTTTAGGTCCAAATCGATTAAAGCATCGACACATAAGTCGAAATATCAAACAAGTTTTATCGGACTTCTTACCACTCGAAAATGTTCATGTTTACAATATCTACTCTTAAACATCTTTTTTTTTCTTTTTTTTAAATTTATTTATTTTCACAACTGCAGAATAATTCTGCATCAAGTGAAGCTGATACAACATGATAATGGAATAGATACATGAATACATGAGGGGAGAATTCACCCATTGGTGTAGGTGGTACAGTTCCAACTATTGTACATTGGCTCTTACTTCATTTAGAAGATCGCGTGGCCACCTGCGCTTCAACCGCCTGGGAGGATTTCCTGGTAGAGTGGTAAGTTGAGCTACTAGAGGATTGGGATGTGAGGTGATTGATGTGTGGAATTTAAAGTAACGGGATCTTACAGCTTCTGAAACATAAGGAACAAGTAAATCTCGGTGCAAGGTATGATTGGAAACAAAGTAAGGAGCATTAGCGATTCGACGGAGAGGTTTTGACTGGAAAGATTGGATTCTGTAGATATTGGAAGCTTTGGCTGAGCCCCAAAGTTCCATTCCGTAAGTCCAGGCAGGTTTCAGTATCATAGTGTAGATAAGTCGTTTATTCTGTAGAGAGAGTTTAGATCGCTTGTCAAGAAGTCTAGAGAGAAGTTTGTATCGTCTGTTCAGTTCTTTCCGTTTGAGTCTAGTATGTGGATTCCAGGTTAGGCGTTTGTCCATGAAGAGTCCTAGGTACTTAACACAATCTGTTGTGGGAAGAGGAGTGAGGTTTAGCCTCTTAAACATCTAGAATACAATAATTCCATCCAATATTCCTCAGCTCAATCTAATATTTTTTAAATTAACAAAAATTACCAAGTAGTACTCGAATAATTTTCTTTGCCCTTAGCCAAAAAAATTTAATATTTCTAAATTTCACGTCTTTCGAAATAAATGTCTACCTGTAAGGTGATTGGTTGATCTTAGCGTTTTCTTTTTTAATGCCAGACACACCGGATGTTACGTTACCTATAACAGGATATTGTTCATTATCGGTTAAGGGTATACAGAAATTCTGGCCACTTAAAATTGAACCCAAAACCACCTGCTTCCTCGTTCATTTAATCGGGCTAATTCCGCCCCCTAGGATTGGGAATTCATTCATGCAATCCAGTGACGATAAAAACCCAAAACAAAAAACTGTTAATAAAGTAGAAGAATTTTTAAAGTCCAGCCAATTGGAATTCATATTCTTCAAAAAATGTTTTCATAACATTTTTAAGTTATAGAAAATATGAATTTCCATTTTCTTTTTTTATTTGGACACGCTTGAATAAAAATATTTTCTCAATTTTCCACAAAAATTCTTAACAGTTTTTCCTCATTTAACTGTTTTGTTTTTTTTTAAATTTTAGAAAACTTTTTAACACGTAGAATATGTATATCTCCCAGTACGAGGGTCGTTTGAAAAGTCCGTGCAAAAATAAAAACTACTTAATTTTTTGGGGTAAACCTTTGTTATTTTTCAACATAGTTTCCTTTTAGGCTTATACACTTCGTCCAACGCTGCTCTAGTTTGTTGATCCCTTCCGAATAATAGGATTTGTCCAAGTCTGAAAAATAGCCATTCGTTTCTGCAATCACCTCCTCGTTTGAATAAAATCTTTTTCCCGCCAGCCATTTCTTCATATTGGGGAACAAATAGTAGTCCGAGGGAGCCATGTCTGGAGAATAGGGGGGATGTGAAACGAGTTGGAACCCTATTTCCATTAATTTTGCGACCACAACTGCTGTGAGGTGTGAGCTGGTGCGTTGTCGTGATGGAAAAACACTTTTTTGTGGGCCAATCGTGGGCGTTTTTCTTGCAGCTCGGTTTTACAAACGGTCCAATAACGATGAATAATATGCACCTGTAATAGTTTTACCCTTTTCCAGATAGTCGATGAGGATTATTCCTTGCGAATCCCAAAAGACAGTCGCCATAATCTTTCCGGCCGAAGGAACGGTCTTCGCCTTTTTTTTTGGCGCAGATTCCCCCTTGGTAACCCATTGTTTAGATTGTTCTTTGGTCTCAGGAGTGTAGTGATGTATCCATGTTTCATCCACAGTGACGAAACGACGCTTAAAGTCCTGCGTATTCTTCTGGAACAGCTGCAAACCGTCCTTGCAACACTTCACACGATTTCGTTTTTCTCGACTTCCTCGATTCAAACGAATGCCAAACACAAAGAAATAGACCGATCTGGCTGAAACTTGGTGTGTGTTCTTCCAAGAGATGCTACTAACTAAACATAACCTCGATACGCGCCAGTGGTGCTATCTCTCTGACTTTGCACGGACTTTTCAAACGACCCTCGTATTTCCAAACTCTAACATATTTAAGGGCAAATTTTTCATCCATTGCGCTGAACCTTTGGTGTACATTTATAGTAGATAAATTGGGTACCATTTTACTGGTCACTCAATGAAGCTATTCATAAATAATTCATTAATTCATTTAAGTCTAATTAAATATTTTTATGCAATTTTTTGTAGTTTTTTTCTACCAAAAAACTACAAAAATCAAAGCAAATTTAAGCTGTTAATAGTCATAATTTAGTACTGCAGTTAGTCCAGAGATAGCTAAAAAGTAATCAGACTATATGGTAGTATTTTGAAAGAAGATAAATTGAATTATCTTTAAAGTTAGATCAGATGGAGATCGATTAAGTTGATAAAAAGTACGTAATCTTGAAAAGGTTTTTACAGAGTTTGTTTTAAAAATGTTGGACGTTTTTTTAACATAAATATTAAGTTAAAAAAAGCTAAACATAAATTTCACAAGTGGGGGTGCTGCCTGTATCAAGTATACCTAAAAGAAAAGTAATTCATTCGATGGCACTCTAGGACATCCCTTGTTCTTGATGATTGATTCGTTTCCGACTACAGTTTTTTTTTAGCTTTGTTTTTCAGGAAATTTAATATAAAATGGAGACGTTCAAGTAGACAGCGTTGAAAATTATTGGGACTTTTACAAATTGAGCTTTGTAAACACCAGTATGTATTGTCGGCATGTTTCTTTGTCGCCTATGGAGTGTGCAGTCAGTAGTAAGGTGCCCAACCTTTTTTTTGGCTCGCGTACCACTTGGTAGTACATCATGTTAAATACCACTTCGTAAAAGTGATTGTATTTCGTGAAATTTGTTATTCGGAGTGTGTTATTTTATTATTATTATCTTTATTTGTATAGAGATACAATGTATCTGTTACAAAGGAGTGTTCAAGTTCATGTCCACTTTATAAACTTCGTAAAGTGTAAGATCTTAGTTTTAAAACTTTTTTTAAATAATTAAAAATTGCATACACATTCTTCTTTCCAAAATTATTAATTAATTTACAAAGTTCTTCTTTAGGATCATTATATTTATGCCCGAATCTTCTAAATTAATTTCTTTTAAGCATTCAACTACCTGTAAGTACCAATTAAATTTAATGTTGCTTGGATAGAGCTTACTCATTACAATTCAGTCTCTTTAAGCAGATATTTACACGGTTATCATTTAAGTTCTGTCACATGATAATTCTGTTATATTATCCTTGTTTGATAATGATGTAGCTTTTCCTGAATTTCCTTTATTGAAGGGGTTTGAAATTCAATTATCATTTGTGTTTTCGGGTTTTGGGAAAATACTCCGTGAAAGACAATTTTAATCCTGTTAAATGTGCTGTTATATTTACTCGTATATTTTGAGATAGACTAACCTTATTACTGTACATGTTAATAACTTTACTGTATAATATTATTAATTAAAATAATTTTTATGAATTATAGGAAAAAAACGTTTCTATATTTTTATGATTTAATTTTTTTTAAATTTTTGTATGTCCGCCATTATTGATTATTTTTGGCGTACCACCAACCAGCATCTCGCGTACCACAGGTTGGGAAACGCTGTCTTACTTAGAACTTAAAATTTGACATTTACTTTAGTTGCTTCTTTTCTATTGTAAGCTTTTTGTAACAGTATAATTATTAGGTTTTTTCAAGGCCGATCTGAATAGGTTTAGTCATTCTTAAAGCTTTAAGCTCTAAGTATTGGTAACAAATCAATATTAATTTCGAAAAATGTAGATAGGTTCCCCAATGCTTAGAATAATAACTTCGATTTTATTCGACGTAGATTAGATTAGACTAGCCACTTGCGACCCCTTTGGATCTATTGTGGCTCCTCTCACTTTAAAGCTCACCCTCCAGAACTGTCCTTTTAATCACAGTCTCTTAATGCTGGAGAGCGACACTTGGGTAAAGCTCCTCAGGCCTTGGTTTTTCCTTCCCCGAGAAGTAACATCCTTAGCCAGACAAGCCCCTCACACTGACACAACACGTGCAGTGCCGTTTCATCTTCTTCCTGACAGAACCTTTATTCGACATAACACGCATGTTTATTTCGGACTTTCATGTATCTTCAGAGATGGATTAGTTTTTGTTGAAGAGATTTCAACTTCACTTATGATTCCTTCATGCACTTACACTTGCTGACTAGAAGTCCATAAGTAATGCGAGTTAGTAAAAACAAATCTATCTGTTATGATAGATGAAAGATCAAAAACTGGTCACAGATTTTTTATCGTATACAACAAATTTAATTTTTGGTGGCTCAGAAGTTTTTTCTAGTTAGTTTTAAAAAAGGATATCTCGGACAAGTGAGGTGTACGTGGTTCATTTTCAGTGATCTGTATACAGAAAACTTAAATGTTTCTTTACATTTCAAAATAGGGAGATTATTTAGCAGCACCCTGTACATTCTCATTAAAAAAAATATAAATAAATAAATGTACGTACGTAAAAGTATAAATAAAATATGGTTAATAAACATCTACCAAGACCTTGTGCTTACCTTGATGTGTAATAAGCAAAAAAAAAAAGGCGTAAACAACTTTGGACACCCTTCTAAGGGATTACTCACGAACAGAAGGTTATGAATAATTCAATATTATGAAATGTTGGCCCGTCCAGATTGAAGTACGTATCACCGTTTTATGTCACTGTCCAGGTTTCATCGTAGGTTAGCCAAAACCCTGAAGACTAGATACATTTTTATTTTATAATAATAATAAAACTATATTTTAATATTTTTATTCCCTAATCAGGAATAAATATTATTGAGAAATATTTATGGATTTCGGATTGGATTGATGGATTGGAATGTCCAAATTTAATTAAGACGAATTTGTGAGAACCAATTAACTTAAAAACAATGTTTTTTCTAGAAGAAATGGTACTTTTGCTTAACCAATTTCCTTAAAAATTTGTAATTTTACGGGTAATGAATTATTTTTTGTAAATTACGTCAACATCTGACGTCAATACGCACTGATGGCCAATGGACAGTGTTCTCTTTGTTACAAGACAACTCTGTCCTAATACTGAAGAGTAAGCTGTAAGAGAAGCTCTTATTAGGCCAGCAGCTGGATTCGAACCCAGGATCTCCGCTTGGGAATCCAGTTAACGCTAAAAAGTAGCTACATGCGGTATTCGAACTGAGAGGATCTTGAACTTACTAATCTACACCTCATAACCACTACACCAACACCATATTATTAGGAAGATTAGATTATATTAGATTAGTGGGACGGGACCTGTGCCCCATGGCACCGCCGCCACAAGAGGCTTC
Source organism: Rhodnius prolixus (assembly GCF_049639745.1). NCBI lineage: Eukaryota > Metazoa > Arthropoda > Insecta > Hemiptera > Reduviidae > Rhodnius > Rhodnius prolixus. The sequence continues at coordinate 25,659,342 of NW_027411582.1, forward strand.
TTGTGTCATACCCTTTGGATCTAGTAGATGAAACCTCTCCTACCTAAAGAGGTTGAGGAATTTCCCTACTAGTTCTTTTTGCGCCTTTGGTTGCAAAGATCTAATGGTTTCATAGCGCAACCGCTCGATTGCAACACAATCGAACAGCAAGTGAGAGCCCGTTTCCTCCTCATCCTCACACAATCTGCACACAACGGTTCCTATGATGATTATGCCTTATATGTACTGTGTAAATGTATTGGGGGTGTAACAGTATATGTTGCTCATGTTCACGTTGTTAGGCTGGGATACGCCAAGTACCCTGGAGAAGTGGTTAATCCACTTCCTCCTACGGGGATTGTTAAGAGTAGATAGTCATTAATTTCTTCACAAAGAAGATTGGATTTTATTTAAGGAACGCCATCTTCTGAGGTTATTGGCATCCGGAACTTTTTTTAAAAATAGATTTCTAGCCTCTCGTTACATAGAACATAGTGTATCCACCGAACAATGAGCTGTAAGTAGCCCATAGTGAAGTGAAAAATCTGAAGGGTCAGCAGCTGGATTCGAACCTGTGATCTCCGTGTTGGAAACCAGTATTCGCTAACCACTCGGCTAATCTTCTTCCCTAACTATTTGTAGTTGTTCTATGGTTAGTAATCTTACGTAGGCGAATTTCTTTTTTTTATTTTCACCAGCCGATTTATCTGAACGCAGTTTAATCGTATAATTCAACCGTCTTTGTATTTTCTTTAGATTGTTTCCAAAAATATTGTCAATATTATTCTTTTTATTATTATTTCAAACAATTTATATTTATCACTGCAGGATGTAAGACTAAAATATTCGACCTTTAGTTGGTTGCAAAACAGAAATTAATGGTCTACGACAATATGTGATACATTAGTTTCAATATACTTGATGATCGTCTGTCTCATCATTTATCATTTGCAAAGAAGTTGGGGGTACATCTTGATGGATGCCATTAGTTCGCGTACTCACTTTGTGATAACTATATTGGGAATCTTGGAACATTTTAAAATTTTCTTACTATATAAGTGATATAATGCTATCAATATTTTTGTTACACATTTTAGATCCTCGTACCTGCGCAGTGCTAAGTAGCTAGTATAATACAAAGATGAAGCAATGAACTCCTGTATATTGATGGACACCAGTATGTAAAATGCTTTAAATAAGAACAATGTAAATGCTCTTAAGATAAAAAACCAAAGGGATTTAGATATAATTTATATAAAGAATAAATAACAAAATTCGTGCCTCCGTTGCATTGGTAATTTTAATAATTAGAGCTATAATATTGAAGCAATAGCCCATCAATATTGATCAGCAATTCTAGTAGCATTGCTCATGATGCGTTGAGTAATAGCAGAGATGATAGTTAAACTCATATAGGTGTGAAATTAGGAGTAGCAACGGGTCGAAATCGAGGCTAAATGCCAGCAATTTGTTCTACATAATCTGGAATTCAGATCGATTAGAACTCAGTGGTAAAGTTGTGCAGAATGAGCTTGCATAGGTAAACAGATTAAGAGGTGGTTATTGCAAGAGGGGGATGGAAAATGAAGTGGTTTGTCTTAGCTTTACTAATTATTCTATCTTGTAAGTGAACAATTAAGGTACAGCTTGCTAGCTAGCTCAACATCTAAGACTATTGTAGTCCAAGGTATTCTGGAGATGGCTTAGACATTATAATTAAGTCTGATGAACGGTCTTCGTTTTATGATAATAATAGCTTTATATCTTGTTAATAGCATATTTGTCACAGTACTTTGTGCAATTTAGACAAGGAACTATTTTGGAAACAATAAGATGTAGTTTTGCTGTTTTGTAACGTATTCATGCAACCGCAGAACATCAGCAATTTATTGTAGAATATAAGTTTCGTAAAAAGCATAGAACTGTAATAAAATCAGTGTATGATTATTGGTTGAGCTTGAATTTACCAGTGAATTCGCTAAAACCAAAAATGTTACTTATTAACCAAAAACTATTATTGCGAGTCTCTTTGCGATTAGTTTTTTAAAACTAATCATTCTCCCTAAAATGGTCCAATATCACTGGAAAATAGTGGGATAAGTTTGCATCACTAAACGGGAAATTATAAACCCCTATATGCCAACTGAGGACAAAGTACGCTACCTTGGAATGTACCTAGAAGCAAACGGTTGACATGGAATCCTCCAGACTAGACTGAAAAGACAAGAAACTAACCAACGCTACAAAACTTCTCGCCAGACTGCTAGACAAACGTTCGAAACTTAACCTACATAACAAAAGACTCTTATACCTGTTGTTACTGCGACCTATTTGGTCATACAGCACAGAAGTATGGAGATCTACTAAGCGCTCCAACTTACTACGCCTCCAGACATTACAGTCACAAAAATTCTTCGAAAACTTCTTAACGCTCCGTTCTATGTATTTAACCTCACTATCCATAATGACCTCAAAATCCCTTTCATTGCAGATCTTGCTAACACTCGTTTTCTCAAATTCATCATTCCACTCTACAGCAGCTCATCCTAACCCCCTCATAGAACACCTATCTTCCTCCACATTACCAGGTAATCCTCTAAGAAGATTGAAGAGAAGATGGCCTCTCGTGAACTACTCTTATCGTGAGAGCAAAACACGTTACTGGAGTGGCACCACTGGGTGCCTTCTCCTCTCATGATTTTCTTCTATTTCTTTCTTCTTTCACCATATTTGCTTGTTGCAACAACTGTTGCAGGGGTAAATTACAATAAATGATTTTTTTAAAAAAAAGGTTTCTGTTCTTAATTTCAGTAAATTTGGAATTTTTTTCGTTATAGTATCCAGAACTTAGTATAGTTTTTGGTTCTTATGAATTTATGTTATAATTTACTTTTTAAATTGTGTCAAACTTTTTTGTAACATGTATTACTTGTACATTTTACATCATAGGGTGTGGCTATTAAATAACGAGACTGATGCTGCTACAGAAAACCTATGCATGCGCCAAATCTTAACAACCGTCAGATGTGCAGCGTAAAGCCTTTTCTCTTTCGATATTGCAGCGTCTCACGTGTTTGTAGAAAAATCTGTCTGACTGGAACCGTCTTTTGTGTAATAGAGGTGTTAGTTTCGTTTTACCGAAAACATGACACTACACATGTAGTAGAGCAACGAATTGTCGTGAAATTTCACATGAAACTGGGTATAACCGCTACTGAAACTTATCTTTTATTAAAAGAAGTTTATGGCGATGAATGTTAATGACGTGCGCGAGTTTTTGAGTGGTTCAAGCGCGTCCAAGATGGCCGAGAAGACGTCGGAGATGATGACCTCCCGAGTCGCCGTTCCATGTCCAAAACGGATGAAAATATCGATTATAATTAATCAACATTACTACCGGTGAGGTGCTTGCTCAACTCCGTGAAAGTATAAGGAAAAAACGACCCCCGATTTGTGTGAAATAATAAGTCACGGGGGTTCTCCATCAAGACAACGCGCCGGCTCACACTGCATTGTCTGTCGCAAGACGTTTCTAGCCAAGTACAACATCCCAGTTTTAGGGCCATCCGCCTTATTCGCCTGTCCTGGTCCCATGTGACTTTTATCTGTTCCCCAAAGTCAAATCTGCATTAAAAATGAACACGATTTCAGTCCGTTGAAGTTGTGAAAGAAAAAGCGGCCCGTGTCATGCAGGAGCTCACAGAAAAAGACTTCCAGCACTGTTTCGAACAATGGTAAATTCGCATGGAGCGTTGTAGGGATAGGGGAGGGGTGTATATTGAAGGTGATAATAACTAAATATATATAAATTTAAAATAAAATGTTTTTCAGCAATAGTCTCGTTATTATGCAGTATTAACACTAAAAAAAAACGAGGTAATTAAAAATATTTGTACTAAAGTAAATACAAACTAAAAATAATTAAGTTCTTGTAAAAATAAACATGAACAATAAGTGGGAAAACATTTGAAAAGAAAAAAACATTTGAAGTGATAATTGTCATGAAATTACTCGTCAGCTGTCTTAAGGAAAACAAGATGCTAGTAACATAATCATTAAATGCTCATCAAATATACATTTTGAAAAAGAGCTGTGTGCATTTACAAAAATAACAGTAATTAGGAACGGGTTAGCTAATTACTTAACGAATTGAACTGCTACGCGAAGATACTGCGGTTCTAGTTTAGACTGTGCTCCCAGAACACTTCTCCGAAGGACGGCCGAGAGCCGAAATGCTCAAATGGTGAATAAAATCACTTAGTGGAATCCATTTAACGCTCCTTTACAAATAAGCAAAAAGTTTAGAGAGCCAAATAACATTGTTTTGTGAAAAAGAATCATTTGAAAAAGCTGAACTTATTTTTTGGAAGAACAAGTTTTGAAGGTTAAATAATGTAGGGCAAGGTTACACAGTCTGCTGAAGTAGGAAATGGATTATGACTGAAACTGAGAAACCAAACGGAGCAGAAAATATTTTGTTATTATTTAAGAGGACATAATATATGAAGCGAGCCCTCGTATCCTTAGGGGTGGCAAAATAAGAAATTCTCCCATACATGATTCACGCCTAACCTAACCTCTAACAGCATATTTATTATGAAACCTTTTCTGCTTGCTGTCCCATTAACGTATGATAATACTTATAAAAACCTTATAATCTTGAATAGAAAATCTGAATAAGCTTAATGAAAGAAACTAAGTCTCGAAACATCACCCTCTTCGTCGCATTACTCTTCCGAAGTCTTTCTTGGAACCCCCACACTAGACTTGAAAGAACAGAACTAAACAGGCGCTATCGGCTACTTAAAAGATTGTTAGACGATAGATCAAAACCCTCTCCGGACAACAAAAGACTAATTTATACTACTTATAGTCCTCCGGTGACGACGGTCTCGAGTTACGACGTTTCGTGGTTACGACTCCCATTTACAGTACTATGAAAAGCCCGCGAACTACTGTACGTGTTTTGGTGTGCAGTATGTACTGTACAGAAGTATGAAAAGCCCGCGAGCTACTGTACGTGTTTTGGTGTGCAGCGGCTTAGGACCGAGAAAGACGGCGTCACCAGCATCCCAGTACGCCATTAACATCGTTGTCACGATCACTTTTTGTCCTTCATTACGGCTTCCAAACGTAAGGCAGACTCTTCTGATGGCAGTGCATCGAAGAAAAGGAAGGCCATCACCATAGAAGTGAAATTAAATATCGTAAAGTACACTACTGTTTTTTATTACTGTTTCATTCCATTATTAAACGTACTGTACAGTATTTTATACAGTGTTTTTTGATAATTATGTAGGGTACTGTGTTAGGATAGGCTAAGTGCTTACAGTACCGTACTGTTATTGTGGCAATACAGTACTGTACTGTACAGTATATGGTACACTTTACGTATGTTCCGACTTACGTCGAAAAAAACGGTTTACGACGCCGCGTAGGAATGGATCAACGTCGTAAGTTGAGGACTACCTGTATTTTAAAATCCATTTGGGCGTATGGAATAGAGCTGTGGGGTTCTCAACCAAACGCTCCAATCTTCAAAGGATTCAATCTCTTCAATCTAAAATACTTCGATCTATTGTAAACACACCATTTTATGTCTCCAACCTGGACTATACACACTGACCTTAATATTCCAAATGCCTGCAATCTAATATAAATTTTCTAGCTCAAAATCTTTCTTCTAGAACTCTTCCTGATAACCCGGCAAGACGCCTTAAAAGACAGTGGCCTCGAGATCTCCTCTCTAGTGAAGAGTGACTAACAGTCTAATGTTTTGGAGTGTTACCACTGGGTAACTTCTCCGCTCGTAGGCTTCTACTGTTTGCTGTTACAGCGCCAACGCGCTGATTGTAGCACAAATTAACGGTAAAAAAAGAAGAAATTCTCCACAGAATATTTTTTCTTAATGGTCATCCTCAATAAATGGGATTAATACGCAATACTGCGTGCTATGAACATGATGATCTTGTTTTATAGCAAGGCGCCACGATATACGAGCGGTTAGTGGCACAACCTGCAAAGCTAACAAAGTATTATGGGTAATTTAAAAACGGAATTCCACTCCCTTAATGGAGCTATTACTTGATGTGTGTTCAAAATAATAATTTATTAATTACAAACTTCCCCAAAAAAGGGAAGGAATTAACCTCAGTGGTTAGCGAGAATGCTGGATTCTTGAAAAAAAATACGAGGCAATACGAGGTGTGTCTATTAAATAACGAGACTACTGCTGTAAAACCTTTTATTCCAAATTTAAACATATTTAGTTATTATCACCTTCAATATACACCTCTCCACTATCCCTACAACGCTCCATGCGACTTTACCATTGTTCGAAACAGTGCTGGAAGTCTTTTTCTGTGAGCTCCTGCATGACGCGTGCCGCTTTTTCTTTCACAGCTTCAACGGACTGAAATCGTGTTTCTTTTAGTGCAGAGTTGACTTTGTGGCAACAGATAAAAGTCACATGGGGCCAGTTCAGGCGAATAAGGCGGATGGCCCTAAAACTGGGATGTTGTACTTGGCTAGAAACGTCGTCTTGACAGACAATACGTTGTGAGCCGGCGCGTTGTTTTGATGGAGTACCCCGTGACTTGTTCTTCCACAAATCGGGTCGTTATTTTTCCTTACTCTTTCACGGAGTTGAGCAAGTACCTCACCGGTAGTAATGTTGATTAATTATAATCGATATTTTCATCCGTTTTGGACGTGGAAGGGCGACCCGGGCGGTCATCATCTCCGAAGTCTTCTCGGCCATCTTGGAAACGCTTGAACCACTCAAAAACTCGCGCACGTCATTAACATTCATCGCTATAAACTTCTTTTAATAAAAGATAAGTTTCAGTAGCGGTTTTACCAAGTATCATGTGAAATTTCAGGACAATTCTTTGCTCTACTACATGTGTAGTATATCATGTTTTCGCGCAAAACGAAACTAACACCTCCTTACACAAACGACGGTTCCGGTCAGACAGATTTCTCTACAAACACGTGAGACGGTGCAATCGAAAGAGAAGGCTTTACGCTGCACAGCTGTCGGTCGTTAGGATTTGTTGAACTCTAGGAAATAATTTTTTAATTATAAAATATTTCTTAATGACTAAAGAAAATATTGCAGAAAATGAATTATTCAATGATTTATGGTATCTCTACCATAACTTTACGAATAAAAAAAGAATGGGTATTTGCTAATTATTATCGCTTCTAAAAGAAGGAGCTACAAAGATGTCGTTTAGTTGTTATTATTGACAAGTTTGACGTAAAGGTACGATGGTACGAGGAAGGCGGCGACCAAGAGGCGGCAGTAAAAATAGACGGAGTGCTCACCAATGGAGAAGATAGTAAAAAAAAATATAGAGAGAGAGAGGAAAAATAAAGAATACCAGCGGGGGCAGCAACGAGTGCGACAGTGGGGGACGGAAACAAACAGAGATGTGGTAGTCGTTCCGAGGAGGCGGAACGCAGTTAATGCTATTTGTATTGGACTGACGCCAGTTCGGCCTCATCGCTACTGATAACTAATTTAAACACTGCGCCCACTATCTACACCCCTTTGACCACATCAACAGGTCTTCTAGTATTACTGAAAAACTGAACAAATAAATGACAAAAACTTACTTAATTCTTAATTGTCAGGGGGGGGGGGCAACAAAATTATTGAGGTTACACAAAAATTTGAAATTATTTGCAACAAAAACTTGGCGTAGTTTTTATTTGTGAGACAATCCTAAAGACCAATATCCTGAAGACCAATCTTGGGCCTTCAGATGGTATTGCATTAAAAGAGGAAATTTTTAAAAAGGATTTCCAGCATCTGATTATTCTCTTTCAAAATTTCTACATCTCAGCAACGAATAATTAAATAAATATAACGTTTTGAAAGGATAAAAATTTTCTTTGATCGTTTTGTATTAAAAGATACAACTAGACCTAAGAAGTAGAAATAAAAAAGAATTCAATGCTTCATATCTATTTATTTATCCATCCTTTAATTCCTTTGATATTCTAATCTTTGAGTACCTACACAAATAAAAACAAAAAAAATGAGTAAAGAAAGAAAATTGTATATTTAAATAATGAATATAAAAAAGATTGGAACATTTTATACAAGAAATTTTAATTGCAATTTACGATCTAAAAAGTAGAAAATTTTAGTTAACTTTTTTTTTTTAAATCAAGGACTAGCAAACGTAATTTACTATAAAAGTTTTTATATTAAACATTAATTAAAATTTCAAGGTATAAACAGGGGAAGGATTAGCTGAGTGGTTAGCGAATACTGGTTTCCAACACGGAGATCATAGGTTCGAATCCTGGTGCTTGTACCTTAGATTTTTTTCTTTCTAAGGGCTATTGTACGTTGTTGGACTGTGTTCTGTGTAACACTGTATAAAGGTATATTTAATCTATTGAAAAAAGTTCCGGATGCCAGTAACCTCAGATCCTTAAATACAAAAAAAAAAAAAATCTTAAAACTGGGGGTATCGAACCTCAGTGTCACAATACATACATCTTAGTTTTGCGGACCTTGTCTCTAATCGCTCCTTTAAATATTATTATAATATAGACTTCAAAGTAATGAAAAAATCGTTTTTATATAATGTGCTTAAACAGAAATCCGTCTCTCTTTCTTTCCCTCCTTTCTTTCTTTTTCTTTCTTCCCATCCTTTCTCTCCCTCTCTTTCTCTCCCGCCCTTTCACGCCTTCCTTTCAATCCCTCTTTTTCTCTCCCTCCCTTTCTCGCCCTCCTTTCTCTCCCTCCCTTTCTCTCCCTCTCTTTCTCTCCCTCTCTTTCTCACCCTCTCTTTCTTCCCATCCTTTCTCTTCCACCCTTTCCCTCCCACCCTTTCACACCCTCCTTTCAATCCCTCTCTTTCTTGCCCTCCTTTCTCTCCCTCACTTTCTCTCCCTCCTTTCCTACCTCCCTTTCACTCCCTCTATTTCTTCCCACCCTTTCTCTCCCACTCTCTCTCCCCCTCCCTTTCTCGCCCTTCTTTCTCTCCCTCCTTTCCTACCTCTCTTTCTTCCCATCCTTTCTCTCCCTCTCTTTCTCTCCCGCCCTCCTTTCAATCCCTCTCTTTCTCTCCCTCCCTTTCTCTCCCTCCTTTCCTACCTCTCTTTCTCTCCCTCTCTTTCTTCCCATCCTTTCTCTCCCTCTCTTTCTTTCCCACCCTTTCTCGCCCTTCTTTCTCTCCCTCCTTTCCTACTCTCTTTCCTACCTCTCTTTCTCTCCCTCCTTTCCTACTCTCTTTCCTACCTCTCTTTCTCTCCCTCCTTTCCTACTCTCTTTCCTACCTCTCTTTCTCTCCCTCCTTTCACTCCCTCTCTTTCTTCCCACCCTTTCTCTCCCTCCCTTACTCGCTCTCCTTTCCTACCTCTCTTTCTCTCCCTCCTTTCTCTATGTATCTTGTATATGTGTATTGTATAAAGAAAACCTTCTAACCTAAAACGTTTTCCCAGTTGAGAAATTAATTATTGATTGAGATATTACCCATTAACACAAAAAAAGAAGGGCAATGAAAGAATGAGAAATTGTAAGAAAGTGTAAAAAAAATGGTTACTAACCTCATTAAGAGAAGTTTTTATTAGAGATTAGTGGGCCTATTTTGCATTATAAATCTTTTGTCTGTGATCTTTAATTTTCTCTCGAGGTAAAAAAAAATGTAAAAATTGAAATGAGCTACCTCGGGCACTTTACATTTTAAGTTTTAGAAGAGACAATTCCATAACTAAGAAAAGATACTCGTTGCCATTCTTTTTAAATGGATCCTATTGAAGTCTTCCAGTTCCGGGTAAAGATCGCTTCCATTTCCTGGGATACAGTTCCTTTCTAAAGTCATATTTTAACTAGAATATTTTCAAGTCCATTATTTTTTTGTACGTACTTTTTAAACTATACTTTTTTTTTTCATATTTATTTGTGAAGTTAACTTTAAAAGAATGAATATCTTTTGTAACTTTTTTATTACGAAAAAAATCGCATTCAAAATCTGGTGAGATTACCAAGAAGTTGGCTAAAAGATTTGGTGTTTAATAACACTTTTTAAATTATAAATGTCCGGACATGCTGAATGGAACTTTGCGGCTCAGCCAAAGCTTCCAATATCTACAAAATCCAATCCTTCCAGTCAAAAACACTCCGTAGAATCGCTAATGCACCTTACTTTGTTTCTAAACTCTACCTTGCTCCGAGATTTCCTTGTTCCCCTATGTTTCAGAAGCTGTAAGATTCCGTTACATTAAATTCCGGGCTTCTATTACCTCACATCTCAATCCACTTGTATCCCTAACTTGCTGTATTACCAGACAATCCTCCCAAGAAGGCTGAAGCGCAGATGGCCACACTTAATAATCTTTCTTAATGAACTGTTTTTTCTTTGGGAGTGAACTCAGTTGTATCATGTTGTATCAGCTTCACTTATTGCAGAAATCTACTGCAGTTGTGAAAGTAAATAAAGTAAAAAATAAAAAAATATGTATTTAATTACTTCTGAAATTGTGGAAGTTTTTCGATTTTGCTTCAAATAAACGCATACGTTTATTATTAATTTTTCTACAAAAAATTAAGTTCCTGCTCTATTTTCATATAATTTACGGTTTTACAAATGATGTAAAATTGATAATTATTTACTGTAACTCAAATTTTTGAAATTTGAAAACAAGAATTTGTAAGTTAGACCGTAACAATAAGTAAAAATTGGGAAAGCGTTTAATTTTTAATATTGATAATTACATTTTTGTATCTAATTAACTAATATCACAACTTGTTGGATGAATTTTTTTCAGATGTTGGATATTTAAAGCAAATTTTACATTGAAGCCTTAAAAAAAAAAGCTATGTGCAAGAAAATTAAATATTAAAGCAACTAATTAGAGCTACTTCTACTAAAAATTTCATTTTTTTCTCCCAGGCCAGTTAGTAATTAAGCCGAACTTTTGCAACTAGTTGAATTTATAATAAACAAAATGAAAAATTTGTTGGATAAAATTAGCGATGCCATTCTGAGGTAATTGAGAAAAGTTTTAATTAACTCAGAAAATTTTAAATAACCTTTTTTAATCTTATCGATTTTGAAAAAATAAATGGAAGCTACCGAACAGAAGAAAATTGCCAAGCTTGTCAAATGAAATGCCAGATTGATTGATCTGGGTTAAATAAATACAATCCATTAAAAGATGGTTCGCTAAAAGAACTGTAAATAAAGGCATACCTCAACATATTCAAATTGATTCCTACGAACTGAATAATAAATTATTGATTTGTTATATTAAATAGTGACCCACAAACAATAGACTTAATCCAAGCAATCCTTTGATTCCAGGAATCCCTTTTTCATCTCAAATTAACTCCCCCACAAAATACTGTTACGAACAACAATTCCTTTTAATAACAGTCGTACTTTAATATTTAAATAAGTACACAATTAAATAATCTGACTCAAAATCAATTGATTTTCCTAGACATATTGTTTTGGTAAGCAATCAATCGTTTAATCGAAGCTGAATTATTTGGACACACTATTTTAGTGGCATAATTAATCATTTAAGGAATTACTGAATTCGAATTTTGAAATCTTGTGTAAATAAATGTTTGTTTTGTTGTTTGTAGTTTGTGCGGGTTATATGCTTTGTTAATTGTTTAATATTTATGTTTAATATTCTATTGTGACAGAATTGTTTATTATAATAATTTTGTTTTTTTAATTAATTACTACATTGTAAACGTTTACATTTTTGAGATTTGCTTTAAATATCTTACAATTTTATCCAGCAATGCATCCCAATTAATTTTAAAATTTGTGAGTATTTATGTAGCTCTACAGTTCTACGGGAAGATATATACGAGGGTCGTTTGAAAAGTCCGTGCAAAGTCAGAGAGATAGCACTACTGGCGCTTATCGAGGTTATGTTTAGTTAGTAGTATCTCTTGGAAGAACACACACTAAGTGTCAGCCAGATCGGTCTATTTCTTTGTGTTTGGCATTCGTTTGAATCGAGGAAGTCGAGTGATTTTCAAAAAATGGACGAAAAAGAATTTCGTGTGTTGATTAAACACTACTTTATGAAAGGCAAAACGCCTCAGGAGACTAAAGAGAAGCTTGATTAACATTATGGTGACTCTGCACCTTCGATTAGAACAGTTTATAAGAGGTTTCAAAATTTTCGGAGTGGCCATATGGGCACAAGTGAGCTGAACGTTCTGGACGCCCTGTTGAGGTTACTACTCCAGAAATCATTGATAAAATCCATGATATGGTGATGGATGACAGAAGAGTGAAGGTGCGTGAGATTGCTAGTGCTGTGGGCATCTCGAATGAACGGGTACATAATATTTTGCATCAACATTTGGACATGACAAAGCTATCCGCAAGATGGGTGCCGCGATTGCTCACGCTTGACCAAAAACGAAATCGTGTGAAGTGTTGCAAGGACGGTTTGCAGCTGTTCCAGAAGAATCCGCAGGACTTTAAGCGTCGTTTCCTATTATTCGGAAGGTGTGAACAAACTAGAGCAGCGTTGGACGAAGTGTATAAGCCTAAAAGGAGACTATGTTGAAAAATAAAAAAGGTTTACCCCAAAAAATTAAGTAGTTTTTATTTTTGCACGGACTTTTCAAACGACCCTCGTAGTTTGTTGATTTATTCATTTTAATTTTTGTTTAATTTACCTACATTATTTAAGAAGCGGTAACATCTGAGATTAAGGGCATCCAAAGCTATTTTTAGCGCACTGCTGATAGCCGGACAATGTTCTCTCGTTACAGAACAACAACGTCTATCACCTCCCAGTGTGCTGTAAGTAGCCTCTTGAAAAAGAAAATTCTAACAGCCAACAGCTGGATTCGAACCTGCGATCTCAGCTTTGGAATCCAGTGTACGCTAACCACTCAGTTAATCGTTTCTCTCTTCCTAGTAGTTATTCTTCTAAAAGTGTATTTTAGTGCGATATATGCTTTTACAAACTGTATAATAGACACCCCAAAAAATATCACAAAATTTACAAACAATAGTTGCTGTGGCATTTCTGATTTTGGTTTTTTCAATTTAGGAGTACACAAAATAATGTCATGAACAATAACAAAGAAACAATAATAATTAAATAGAAAAGCAAACTCTAAAATGAAAAGCAGATTGAACAATAAATGGCGGAGAACTTTCTAATGTCAACAAAAACCACATGAAGGTATAGGAGAAGGTATAGAAAAGCCAGGTTATAGAAATCACGATAACAAAAATTAAAGAACAAAATAAAACACGTCAAAAATCAACTTTTACTTGTAGTTCTAAGGTTAACTTATAGTTTTAATTTGTCTATTTAATTAACTTGTTTATTATTTTGTAATAAAGTATTATTATTTATACCAATATTAATTTAATTAATTAGAATTGAGACAGGACGAAGTTTTACTTTATAGAATGCCCCATAGCTATAGCTTCCCCAGTGTTACTGTATACACACGTGTGTTTATTGTAGAGTGCAAATGTGTCCATGTAAGAGTGAGAATGTTGTGGTGAGCTTTATAATTCATGCGTGGGTTTTGTTGAACCCAAATAAGTCGTAAACATCATCTATCTCTTACAGTCCGGGGCCCTTATAATATGTGTATTGAATACGAGTTTTTAGAGTGGCAATGTAAAGTGTTGTTGTTAGGCTGGGATTACCCGCAGGGACGACGCCAAGAACCCCTGAAGAAGTGGCTAGTCCACTTCTCTCCTACGGGATGGAAGATTTAAATTACTAAAATTTCATTTTGTACGGCAAAAGAGCTGTTTAGGTACTAAATTTAAGTTATTATAATTAAAATTTTGTGGAGCCTTTTATAGCTCATAACTGCCCTTTTCTGCAAAGAGAGAACACTTATCACAGTACGGCACAGCACTGGAAAGGCTTCATTCGGCCAATCTATTTTCTTAATCAATTATTACATCCCCAAACACGTAATATATATTTTTTTTAAAAAAAATCAACCTCACCAATTTCTACTTTATGTTGCAGATAATGGCTACTGAACAGACGACCTGCTCGGTTACTCTACCAAAGAAGACATCCAAGAACAAATACCAAATTTAATTGCCAAAAAAATGGAAGAAAAAAAAATTGCTTTCCAAAGAAATTGCTATTTTAATAATTTATCAATGTAGTAATATTAAAAAGTAATTGTAATAATAAATTTTTCTATGGATATAAAAATAAATAAATAAATATCCCACAGTAAAAATTAAATAAATGAAAATTAATCAAAAATGGAATAAACAATTTTATGTCATGAATTTGTATGTTTGTGGAAGAATAAATAAATATAAATTAAATTAATACTAAAATATTGCAAATTATTAATAAATGTAGTCTTTGGATAGAGCTTTAAAATTTAAGTTAGCAAAAAAGGGAATGGACAAAATATTTTTTAATAACAATTATATAATTAACAAAGTCATTTTTTTTGGTCCCATATCTATTCTTTATTATGAATAATAATTTTTAAACAATTGTATGAATGAAGTTTTGTATGAATGAATGAATTTTATGTAATCTAAAAAGCATCTTTTTTATTTTATTTTTTTTTGTAATAATCAAAACAAGCAGAAACGCTCAACTAAAGAGAAGAAGTCCATTTCCATTATTCCAACAAAAACAAACAAAAAATGTAAAAGAAAAAAAAAAAAAAAAAATAGAGCTATGATGTAAATAAATCTGTTTTACACTATTTTAGATATTTTATGAGATCATCTAATTAAATATTTTGTTTTCCCTTCATATTTAAAGTTAATAAAGATATTAGTAAATAAAAATTTTAACACAGAGAGGTTATAAAAAATAAATTCTAATTTGTACAAAGAACATAAATAATAATTATATTATATGTGCACAAACGACTGTATATGTAGGAATATAAGAAGTGTTTATACATATTGTATTAAATTTCTAAGAAAAAAAAAGAAATTCTAGTTACTGTTATAGCTTAAGAATGAGCCCTCTTAAGTTATAATAGAATTTTATTACTTATATTTATATTTTTAAGTAAAAATGTGTGTATGTTTTTATCTTTTATGTTTAAGGATGTCTATTTTTAATTGTAAATAGAATTATTAAATGTAGTATTAGTAAAAGTGATTTTATTTTTTATTATCTAAGTGACCAACATATTGTAATAAAATATTGTTATTTGTGGCATGAATGATTTTTTTTAGTTTTCCAAAAATCCACAGGCACCTTTTTTAATCTTGTTTTCTTTGAATCTTTTCGAATAATTACCTTTAAAGCTAAATATCATTCCTTATTCTACTGGATTCGCTTAACATATGATTCCTAAATTTGCTTAATAATTGAATGAGAATCAAATTTATGTTGTTTTACCTGTGGCACCATATTGTATACTTGCTTATTTAAATCCAACAGTGCATTGTGCTTCATATAATAATATTAAAGCATGCTAATTTTACAACGTACTAAAGTGGATCTACATTTTGTACGTGACTGCAAAATACACAATCTAGTAATTACCCTGTGTAAACTAAAACAGACCCAATCAGGTGTATACAAACAGTTATATAATGATATGTGTTTAGTGAAATTAAATTACAGTTTAATTCAATTTTGATGGAGGTTGGAAGTTGTTGTTATTGTTGTTGTTGTTGTACTCTATAAAATATATAGAGTTCCTAGAATGCTGCGAGTCGGCTGGGTGCTGATTTATTTAAATTCAATTTTGGATCCCACACAGCTTTTATACTAAATATGAAGCCAGACATTAAATTTTTGACCAACAAAAAAGATATTCCTGAAAATCTCAAACCACTTTTTCCTGTCATTTTCGCATTGTTTCTAAGATATATTTAATGAACTTCCTTTTCTAGTGGGATTTTGTAAAATACCTCTTTGTTGGAGACATCTACATATATGCAACGCTCTTTAGCAGGATTTATAATTCCTAAATTTGTTGTTTACCACAAGTTTTTTTGAATCAGTATTAAATGTTATATTAACATATTGTAAAGTTTTTCTACCTTTTATCTAGAAACTTTACCTATAACTAATGCCTGCCACTAGTTACGTTAAATATGTGGGTTTGATTAAATAATAAAACTCGCTAAATTTGTAAGTAATAACCTGATTTATTAACACATTACCTTTACTCACATTAACATTTACTAGCAACTAACGCTATTCATTACAGTCACCATTTACAACAGTCACAACAGTTTACTGTTACTTACTCACTAAGTAACGCCACAAAACTGTTCCCCGACTGACCACTGGTCCGCACTGCACCGAATTGCACTAGTCTCTGCTACACAAACAAAGCTCTACTCACTAACTGACTAACCGCCTGACTAGCTATCTCTGAAGCACTCCGCAACACTGACTCTCTCAAACTGTCACTTCCAAAGTGTCTTTCCAAACTAACGTCTCTCCAAGACTCACTCAAAACTAACTGATTAAAACTGATTAACAACTCTAAACTCTAATAACTCTTAAAACTGACTTCTCCAGCTGTATCTGCCTCCTTTTAACTGCGTGTCTCCCTCCAACTGGGACTGCCCTCCTCCAACTCTCTGAGCATAAGTTTCCACGCCCTCCTGACGTTCATTGGCTGGAGAAAACATACTGCCACCACCTCAGCTGGGTGCCGCCCTCCTCCTACTCTCTGTCTCGCTCCTACCTGTCAATCACTGGCTGGGAAAACACATATGCCACCACCCAAACTGAGGCCTTTCTCTTAGCTGGCTTTTACACCGGCCACTAACTCCTTGAACAATCTAGCCCTTTCCTTTCTAGTTCAGGTAAAGACCGGCCCTTTTGTCTACACAGTGGTGGCCTGATACCGACTTTGGTCGCTTAACCCCTAGAACAATCTAGGCCTTTCTTCTCTGCCACAGGTAGATACCGCCCTTTTGTTTATGCAGTGGCGGCCTGTTACTGACTTTGATCGCTCAACCCCTAGAACAATCTAGGCCAGGGGTCGGCAACCCACGGCTCGCGAGCCGCATGCGGCTCTTTTAACCAAATTTTGTGGCTCTTCAGCCTGTCTAAATTATACGTATTATATATTTCAATTTTATTGAAACAAATGAAAATTTCATTTATTAAAGTAAAGATATTTTTTCAAAAAGAATTTTAAATGAGATTTGGTTTGAAATTGAATAGAATTATTTTAAAATGCAGTATGTAATTACAAAAGACTGCCGCCATTTTCATTCAATCACAGGTTTAGTTATTATTTATTTGTTTATTTACTTTGCAATATGTGAAAATAAATAAATAAAACATTTAAATGTTATTGAATATCATAAAATAATAATTTGTGAATACAAATGATCTACTACAACTTTTTACACTATCATCCTTGCGGCTCTTGGTAAGATTTATTAAAATTATTTAAGGAGAAATGGCTCTCTACTTGAAATAGGTTGCCGACCCCTGATCTAGGCCTTTCTTCTATGCCCAGGTCAACTTCGTTACAATATTTTAGTATAATTACTAATTTAAATATTTTACTCTCATATCTTCAGTTTTCATCAATACTTTTGCTGTTTATAAGCAAGGACACGTCTTTTGTATATAAGATAAAAGGAAAATGATGTGCAGCTTTTCTAGCCAAAGGAGAAGTTTTCTCAAAAGAATACTAATTACTTTATTTAAAAGAAATATTTATTTTATAAATAAGAATATAAACTTTAAACTTTCTTTGGCAAAATATAATTAGCTTCATTATCATGTACTCTCTCTAGCACGATATTTTCTTATTATTATTCTGAAAGGCCTACCTAATAAATTTACTCCAATCTTTGGACATTTAAATCACAATTAGTGCTTACCACTAATTAAACTTTTTAAAAACATTACTTTGCAGTGCTATGGATAGTCTACCCTAATCCCTTCCAAGTTATTGTTATAAATACCTAGAACCTAGATCGATAGCTGAGCAGAAACTAAATAAAAATCAAGACAAAATTTGGCAATAATCTATTTTTCCCTTTTTAAATTATAAAATGTACTAAACTTTTATTAAAATTAATACCAAAGTCGAAATTAACGACAAAAAATTGTAACGCCAATTTTCCGATAATAAAATTCGACTAAATACCCCCTACCCACCAAAAAAACCACATCACATATCGAATATTCCGAACTAGAAAAATCATTTACCTCCATATTTAAACAAATTCCTATACATGGATCTATTTCTTGTATCCTGAACCAATAATTTATAACCAGACAAAAAACCATTAAACGTAATAATTTATTAAAATGGAACAAAAATAAGGTGAAAGAATTTTTAATAAAATTGATATTCAGTTTCAATTGACAATTATTAAACAGTATGAAACACGAATAACAAGTTTATATTTTAATCAACTCTAAATTAAAATTCCCTCTGGCTATAGCTACTAATTGGTGGGTGAAAAAGATCAGTAGCATTTCTTTTTTAATGTTACGCTTGAGTTTTTTATTAGTTCATGTGGCTAATGGTGAATCTCTAAACAACGCACAGCTTGAGATGATGGAACAAAGTAACTATTCAACTTACCAAGAAACAAATCAATTTCAAAAAGAGAAAAGCGTGGAACAACAAACTTCAGCATCGTTTATCTCCGTTAAAAACGCGACTAAAACGTTGAAATTACTCTCATTTAAAGACAAAACTTTTGTCTCTAAATGAACGAAATTTCATGGATTTCTATCGATTTGTTAGCGAGATATTGAAGTTCAAACTTTGGTAAGATGTAAACCCCTTTAAACTTCAGCATCGTTTATTTCCGTTTACATCGTATCTAAAACGTTGAAGTTACTCTCAATTAAAGATCAAACTAATGTCTCTTAATGAACGAAAATTCATGGATTTCTATCGATTTGTTAGCGAGAAATTGAAGTTCAAAATTTGGTAAGATGTAAAATCCTTTAAAATTCAGCATAGTTTATTTTCACTTACATCGCATCTATAACGTTGAAATTACTCTCAATTAAAGATCAAACTAATGTCTCTTAATGAACGAAAATTCATGGATTTCTATCGATTTGTTAGCGAGATATTGAAGTTCAATGTTTGGTAAGATGTAAAATCCTTTAAAATTCAGCATAGTTTATTTTCACTTACATCGCATCTAAAACGTTGAAATTACTCTCAATTAAAGATCAAACTAATGTCTCTTAATGAACGAAAATTCATGGATTTCTATCGATTTGTTAGCGAGATATTGAAGTTCAAAGTTTGGTAAGATGTAAACTCCTTTAAACTTCAGCATCGTTTATTTCCGCTTACATCGCATCTAAAACGTTGAAATTACTCTCAATTAAGGATCAAACTATTGTCTCTAAATGAACCAAATTTCCTGGATTTCTATCGATTTGTTAGTTCCTGAAAATTTCAGTATCATCTTATTGCCTTTTCTGCTACATCGTAATGTTGATATTAATCTAACTGGAATGAAATAGAAATATAATAAAGTAAATGAATATAGGTGAACAAACTGAAATAGTATTCGTTATATTGGCGTCTAATGAAATGGTTGTCTACTGAAATCCAAATACTTACAATTATGTTTCTTGCATTATTGCGAATTGTATGCTGTTATTGGCTAAGTGTTATTTCTGGATTTAGTGTACTTTGTTTATGGACATATACGGAAAAAATAGTTCAGATAAAGTCTACTAGCGCTTTAGTCAAGTGATACTACAGCTCAATAGTGTTGCTACCTAGTGATACTTTTCGCAAACAAGTTAGAGTAGAAGTGTTGAATATTTTTTATTTAAAATCATTTTAATAAAGAATAAAATAAAATGTATTGTCGTATTATCCTTTAATTACTGAAAAAAATAATTTATGTACGCTAAAATTATTCTCTGGAATCAGTCATTTATTATTTTAATATTGTTCAGTTTATGTATGCATATTTATTGAAATGTTCTAATGCATACATAAACTGACAATGAACCTGATACATTATCAATTTTAGTAATGAAATGAAAGTCAATAAATTTTACCAATAAATAATCTTTTAGTGAAAATGAAGCCTAGAAACCGCCCACTAATAATTGGATATTGATGGTGTCAATTGCCAATTTGGTATTTTGGTGTTTTGTTATTGAGGTTTGGCAACAACTCGTTTAAATTGGGTCTAAACAAATTTGTCATTTACTCTATTTGTTTAAAATTTAAATATTACAATATTTTAATAGTTAAACTTCTGAAACTATGGTTGGTTTGGTGCTGTTCTTTGGCAACCACTAAATTCTATATTCCTTTCCGTCAAGTACAATACAAAAGATTTCAAGTTATAATACCAAGCTATTCTGAAGCAGAGGCTTCAAATGAAACTGGAGGAATGCTAATTAAAAAAAAAATTGCATAATGAGCAGGAAGCCAGTAGTTGGGAATAACAACTCCCCTGAGATGAGAGTACATATTCTCCTTAAACAAACGCTTTAAACTAGGGCTTCGGGGATAGCAGCACTTATTAATTGATCTGCAAGCAAATTGTAGTCCAATTTCTGGCCAAAAGGTAGCTGTAGCAATATATAAAAATTACTACGAAAGAAGGTTAATCGCCGCTATGATATTTATGGTATTCAACGAGAAATAAAAACATTCTATAAATAAAGTCAAGCCATAAGATAACATAAAAAATTAAATAACTTCGTCTAGGACAAGTTTAAAACATTCATTTAATCAATAATGCATGGCCGAACTTGCTGCAACTGTGGATAGAGTGTACCCTAGTCAGTACTGGAATAGTTCCTAATAGCACCGCCGTGTAGCGGCACGTTATAATAATTCAAACAATAAATACTATAGCTAGGCTTTTTCCACTAATTACATTATTTTATTTAAAAAAATTGATTCAAAATTGGATTTAACAAATTAAAAGTTTTTTTCTCCTTTTTTAAACGAAGAATTTCTATTTATTTTAGGTATGTTGGTGCTGCTACCTTTGGGTTGTGAATTGGACTACCGTTCACTGGCAGATCAATGTAAAGTGCTGCTATCCCTAAAGCACTAGCATTTAATTTCAAATTAAATGGAATTTTTCTTATTTTTAATATCTAACTGGAGGGGCAGACTAGTTTAGTTTTGTGAGCAATGAAGGCATAGATCAATTATTGTTAATAAATGCAGAATTGCGGCATAAAAGATCCAACGTAGTGTTTTTTAGTGTTATGAATTCTTTTATAATTTTAGGCATAATTTGATTATAATTATAATTATGATTTGAGGGAGTGATGGAGAGAGAGGTCAGAGAGAGATGGCTGTGGTTTGACCAAACCCAAAGAAAAATAAAAAGTTACACACAATCAACTATCTCTGCAGGCTTTTCGAGTATTTTTTTGGAATATTTGTGGAGTCAGTATTTAAGTGTTTTGTTTGTGTTAGACTGGGATACCCGCAGGTACGTTAAAATAACTAAAACTGTCATTGATTTGAAGCATTTCGAAACCAATTTTATCGGGATTTCAGTTTTTTTTTGTCACTCTCCTAAATTGAACTGTCTAGTTTATTTTATTACATTTCATAGATAACATTTATTTGATTCAGAGAAATTCGGTTCGATTTAGAACTATGTTGATTTTATTAAGTTTTACGCTAGACAGTATTCATTTTATTTATTTGTTTGTAATATTTGTATTTACTGTTTTCAATTAAGTTTTATTTACATAAATCAAGAAACAGGGCAATAGTTATTACACGACTCAGAAGTTCCATTGTAACATCAGATAATTTACTAAGTTTATAAATCTTATGCCAATAATTACACCTGTAACTCTAAGCGTGGGATGTATTTCTTGTAAGTTTGGCCATAAAAAGTTGTGTTAATTCATTTTCAAGGCACTGAAGTAGGCTACGAGCTTTACTTTCAGTTTTTTGAGAGTTAATTATGCTGATCGAGTAGCATAACCGTTGATCGAGAAGGATATAATCTATCTAGGAGCATCAGGGAAATGGTTATCTCCAATTGTCGGCTTTCCGTCCTACTTGGGTCTTCCTTGGAGAGGAAACTGGATTTTAATTAGCATCTAATCAGTTTCTTTTAATGTGGCGCCACGGTAGCCGAGCGTTTAAGAGGCGAGACCTGTAAAGCTAATATGTGTTGTGATGCTGGGTTCGATTCCCCGGGCTTAGGCCTTGGATTTTATTTAAAGGTTAATAAAAGAAATTTACAGTAAAGTATGTTTGCTAGTCGCCTCCGTCCACGACACCTAATTGGTAGTTGGACGTAAAGCCCGCCTGAAAAATTAGGCAGTTACTTTACTTCAATTTGGAGGGGATGTTCTTGGCAGGCGAAAAGAGGGGTTGGATTTATTGGCGCTGCTTTTTGGCGATTCCTGACTAGCGGCTCTTTACCTTTAGCAGACTTATCCCTCATTTGGAACTAGATTTTCTGTCTCGACTCCCGTCTCTTGCAGTTTTTCTTTTTTTGGGGGGGTTACATGAGTGGCCTTAGAGGGTTATGAAGTTCTTCAAAACTATATTATTACAATATCAACTTTTCCTTCCAAATAGGGTTGTCCAGTTTTTTTTTTTTGAATTTTTTCTTGATGAAAAAGTTTTCTCTCTTCCCACTGACAGATAATAAAAAATAAAGTAATCGCCTACATTTTCAGGCGGGGCTTAACGTCCAACCACTAATCAGGTGTCGTGGGCGTGGCGAAAGCCCATACTTTACAATAAATAATTTTTTCTATCAAATAAAAAGTTGCCATACGCGGGATCGAACTGGTGACCTTCTTCACACAAAGCCACGTTCCTGACCACTAGACCAACACCCAATTTATAAGTATTATTATTATTTTTGTAAATATATATTTTTTGTAATCACTTCGCAGCAGGGTTCCATTATTCTTCAAATTTATTCATTATTCTTTCTCATGCCCATCCCTAACTGGGTTTCAAACAGCGTCTGCCCATGGATAAATAATAAAAAAATAACCAATGCTCTGAAGAAGCTTGCAATTGTAGTGGTAAACAGTATTGTACAGAGTGTAATGGCTCAATAGATCTATTTTGGTCGTACTGTAGTTACAACTCGATAGTAAAAAAGTTAAACAAAATTTCTTTGATACATGATGTGGAACATCCTGAAGGACGAGTAATGGAGAGGAGGGCACATTTGAACAGAATTTACATTTTCTATTACAGAGTGCACAGAATCGTATTATTGAACCTTTTTATTTTGTTTTCTACAACTTTCAAGTATTCTGAAAAGATCTATATCAATAAACAATTGGTACTTTACATACATATCTATATTTTTTTAATTTAAAAATGTTGTGTCCAATGTTAATATCTGCCCCACTGGTGAGGTACCTTTGAACACAATATAAAATAGAAAGAAATGATATTACTTTACTCTGAATCTACCTTCTATCAGTTATTTCTCTCACTACTACATTACTTTCTCTTTTAAACCACTGAAATCTAGTTCAAAAAATCAAGAATGACTCAGTTCGGGATGTTGAACTCCCGAATTGTGATGGATAAATCCTAAAGGAAGTTTGAACAAAATATTCGGTTTGTTGCGCTTCTTAATGTAGGTTCGGACCACTTTCCCCTTCTCTGCGATTAAACAAAAAAAAGTCACAAACTTGCAGGTCGGTAGGGCGGCACATTTTAACTGAGATGTTGAAATGTGCTCTCCTTCCATAAGAGAAAAATAATATCCAACACTTTTTGCAAGCAAATAGACTTTTGTAAATACTAAATTTAAAAATAAGAATTTCAAATGTTAATATGGGCTAACAATACTTACACCTTGTCCACTACAATCTTCACAATACTCTTCCAAAGCTGCAACAAAAATTTTACTTCCACCTTACAAAATAAAATTCCTTAATTCTGGCTTTACCAAACAATGAAGACGAAGGGAAACTCTGTCAATTATACCACAGTTCTACCACAAAATATGGAGAAAATTACCAATCATAAATGTTTTAAATATTTGGCGAGAAATTAAAACTGTTCAAATGTGCCCCCCTCTCGCCAAATTAGCTTCAAACATGTCTCTAAATTTTTGCAATGCGTGTATCATGAGAAAGGCAAAGTTTTATGGTGTGCCAGACTGAATGAAATGTAAAATTTTACTATCCCGCAGGATAATAAAGTCAGAACAAAAAGACAAAAGTTGCGGAACACTAACACTTAGAAAGCGTTATCTAGATATTGCGTAAAGAGCTTAGAAGCAGACAACACTCAGGGCGGCTACTTTTTGGTCGATAACAGAGAACCGTACAAGAAGAAGAGGAAAAGGCTAGAGAGAGAGAATTTATAAGGTGCATTTAGCTGTCTCCTGTACAAGGGATATGCCAGAAGTGGGGGGGGAAATGTGAAATGGCCAGTGCCTAGAGGAAGCTAGAAGATTGAATGGCCAATAGAAGTATTTCTCAAGGAGCCGAGCCGGAACTAGAAGGCCAAAGAGTATGTGGGAGGCGGATATAAGAGAAAGAGATAGAGATAGAAGTTAATACCCAGTTCACACTGTACACCCGGGGTGCGGGTGAATATTTATTTTCCGAATTATATTGCTGTTAGAACAGAACGTTCCTTGTCTAGTTATCGACAGGCCATCTTCTGCGCCAGCTAAACTTGGTGGAATTTTTTCCACTACCAAAGTAACTTGACTATCTTAGCTCAAACAGAGAGGAAGGAAAGGCAGATCGGATCTATAAAATAGCAAACAGGAAAAACTATAGAGTTATCTACATCAGGAGATAAAAACAGCTGTTTCATGAACAGCAGTTTTGTGAACATCACAGCTTATAAGTAGACATTGCCTTCTCAATCTACTATACGGTCTCTTACGGTTATTGTAACCAAGTACAGTTGGTTTGTACCTTAGTTATTTTCACCAATTACTTTTTCAAAATTACCAAGTTAGTACTATATAAACTAAACCCTTATACAAATGTCCTACCGGACAGTTTTAATTCTGATTTGAATACAACTTTTTATCATTCATACCAAAAACACAAGCAGTAAGCGGAGATGGTTACATAAAATAGTTTTATCCACATTTTGTTGTTTGTTTTTGGTTCTGACTGGTTTCCTGAGTAGATGAAATCTAGGCATCTTGATAATTAAACTATTGCCAATCATCAATTACCAGGTTAATAAATAAATAAATAAATAAATAAATAAATATTTTTATTTATGTATTTAGGATGAAACAATGTGTCTTCATAATCGATAATCGAACACAATCTATGCCTATGCAGTCCGTTGTCGATGTAGAAGCGATTCCATTATCCATTTGCATAATTTCAACCGCCCCAGCTGCAGATGTACTGACACCGTCGTTGATCTGCTCGGCCACATTCATTCTTTTACGTTCCCAGCATAGCTTGACTCAGTCATATGGTGTTTTAATATTACCATTCGATTGTTCTTGAGAAGTTACTTTCCAACCGTATACGATCTCTGTATTTGGTTTTGGCTTTTCGAGGCGTACAGGCCGACATTATATATTTTTGATAATATTTTTTTATTCTAACACCTTATTATATTCACTGTCACTATTTTACACTAAATGTTTTATATACAATCGATAGATTGTGACGACAGCTGACGATTAAAACTTAAACGAGCATCGTAGCTTCTCCGAGTCAAAAGTTATACTAATTGCAAACCTCGATACGCAGCAAAATGATCTCAAAATGACGGCGCTTCCCCCTCCACCGCGCGCGATGCTTCACAGTGCTCGCTTATCGTAATGAATTCTTTGATCCTTTAGCTATCCAGTGGTTTAATTTAATTTTGGATGTAGACGATAGATTCAAAACTATAATGCCAAACTGTATCCCCCGATTTTGTTATCATTAGATTTTTTGGATTGCCACCATATGATTCAAATTTATAGAAGTATCCACGTCAAAACCAAAAATTGATAAATGAGAATTTGAAAGCTAAATTTACGAGTCTAATTTTCATTGCACTGCGAATATCGTACAAAGAGAGCGAAATAAGGACATTGTCCACCCCCATCCCTTGTACTGAAGGTAAAAAGCTCGAATGCGCAAAAGTGCAATTAAACCTTTCAAAGAATCATTTGGAATGCCCATTACCTTGTAATTTAAGTTCAGCTCCATTAACTCCGCAAAACTCGGCTACCATACTGCCGAGCAACTAAATGTCCTATACTGCCATGCTTTGTTAATAAATATACATTTGTGTGGAGCACATTTTTGCTGTAACATTAACATATATGCCTTTATTTCGATCAATACTTGTATAATTATGACAAATTTGGCCCAAAATTACAAATTCTCTTTCTTTTTCGTAGCAGAGGAGCTTTGAACGGCTAATTTACATTTAATTCTAGAAGTAAATCTCTAAATCAACGCACTAATTAGTAATCAGACTAAGGGCTTACAAGTCCTAAATCTCCATCGATTACACATCATTAAGGCTTCCGCCTCTATGTTCCCTATCTAACCATCTTCCGAGACACTGAAATTCCTTCGTTCAAACCTGGATACTCCGTTCCTACTATAAGAAATCCCAGAAACTCTTCGACAGTGCTTTATAACCCCTTCCGGGTGGTTTTTCTTTCATAGTGTGATGAAATCAGCTCAGCTTAACTGGGAATCTTAGAATTAGTATTTCTACTATGGGTATAGCTTCTTTCCTCGGAGTGCGCTTGTGCGTCCATTTTAATTTAATAATAAAGATGTTATCCATGATCAATCGATTGTCAGAGGAGTCTATGTAGCGGACATTAAAAATAAATGAAATTTTATTTCTTACATTTAAAGAATGAAAAATAAAATGAAATAAATATCTGTATGCATATTAGAAAATCAGAGCGATTTAATTTCATTACAAAAAGTGAAAAATAATAATAATAATAATAGTAATAATAATAATAATAATAATAATAATAATAGTAGTAGTAGTAGTAGTAATAATAATAATAATAATAATAAAATAATGAGCCGAACCGAGGAACCTCGCTGATATAACATATCTACAAGGATATCCTCTAGCAGGCCTATGCGATGCATGCGTTCTCTTAATCCAACAATGTCTTGTAAAGCTACCTACGATCTTTACTGGAGTAAAACTGCAGCATGGGCGAGAAGTTACTCAGGCTAACAGCTGTTCAAGAAAACTGCCTTCCTCTGGCCAATGAGGCTTCTTCCTCCTTTTATAATTCCCTCACTTGCAGGATTTCATGAAGGTTGTTGCTCATCAAGTTTTCTTGTTCTTTTCGTAGCTTTTAATACCCATTTCTAATGGCTTTTTCTATGAATTTACCATTAACGAAAAAAAAAATAATTCCAGTATAAATTTAAAAAAAAAATCGTTCCTAAAGTGTAAACATTGGGAAAAGTTCAAGCTTGTCGCTTTGAATATTCACCGAACCAGATAATACCTAAAACAGGTAGCCAGGCACGTAACCAGGTATAACGTGCCTGGCAACCGAAAACACTCTGTAACTCCTCCCCCCTACCAAAAATGTGTACCTTGCCACATATGTTGTGACGCGCTTCAGGTGGATAGGAGGTAATGGAAGCTACCCAGAGCTCCTACCCCTCATTGGGAAGGGATAACTCCCATTAATGGAGAATCTACAACAAACTGTCATACATGTTCTTGCATATCTACAGCTGACGCACGCCAAATTGTTTGTACACAGTTTACATATGACAGCATGACTTGATATATTATTATCAATGGGCGTGTCTATATTCATCACATATATTTACAAAAAGGTAATCGTCGGGTCTTTACTCAACTCCATTAATTAACTATTTCAAGATAATTACGAATGATACATAGCAAAATTTACAGAAAGTTTAGAGAAGCGTAAGAGTTTTTTTTATTAACCGCTTTTATTTAATTTACAACTACCCAATTGGTTGGCAATTAGTTGATAGATAATAAATCTTTATTATACATGTGTACAATAAATACAGACAGGGAAGGGATTAGCTATGCGGTTAGCGTACTGGATTCCCACGCGGAGGTCCCGGGTTCGAATCCAGCTGCTGACCCTTAGATTTTCTCTTCCTAGGAGCTTCTTACAGCTCACTGTCCGGTGATGGACAATGTTGTCTGTAACGAGAGAACACTGTCCGGAGGCCGGCAGTGCACTGAAAAAAGCTCCGGGTGCCCAATAACCTAAGATGTTGCCGCGCCTTAAATCATTAAAAAAATATAAAATAAAATAAAATAAATAAATACAGACATGTAGTGCCAATGTACAGCACATAACCTTCGTAACAATGGTATGTGGAAAGCTTAAGATGTGAAGGATACAGAATGCAGGGAAAAAGGAAGGAAAAAAGCCTGCAGCTAGTGTGGAAAGTTGGAGAAGGATGTGTTTGATTCTTTTGTGTCTTTAGAAGGATCTATAGGAGGCTATGTCGCGGCAGAGTGGATTGGGATGACAGTCTAGGATGGAAAGGAGTTTCAGCAGACTGATTTTGGATCTTAGGAGTGTACTGGGGGACAATGGATGCAATCTCGTGGAGTGAGTCAATTTTAGTGCGTCCGAGGAGTCTAAGAAATTTGTTCTGTGTTGTCTTTGGAGTTTCTTGATGTTGCTACTAAAAGTCCAGGCTCCAGGCGGAGCAGGCGTAGAGCAACATCGTCCTAATGACCACTTTGTAAAGGAGGAGTTTTTGGTCATAAGTCATTTTAGAATCACGTGAAAGACAATTAGTAAATTTGATTACGAACTACATAATACATAAACAAAATTAAGACGCCGCGGTAGCCGAGCGGTTAGAGGCGAATAGCAATCATACTTGAAATAAATTTCTCATATTAACCGTGTGTAAAATGAATATGGCAGCTCAGTAATAAGATGATAACTATTCAATATTTTTAGTTACACGAATGTCAAATATGTGACTGCATTGACCATTAAAGTGAATGATCCTTCTTGCCTGGTTTGACGCCAACCTGACTTCAATTTCTCACGAGCTTCTCAACCGCAATACAACTTCCCTTGAATCTGATGATTTTGAATTAAGGTATGCCCCTAGATCTCTAGCTCCATTCAACCATTCAACGACGGGCTATTTAATATCAATCATGATGGTGAAAGACAATGCACCGAGACACGTAATCTTTTTGAATGTATCATTGGTCAAAGAGATATGCCAAAGCACTTACTGTGAAGACGTACTTCTATACACAACAACCAACTGCTAACAGCAGACTAACTGTCTGACGTAGGTAGTCAGTAGGCCTTTGCTGACCGGTCGGGAGGCACGAGCGGAGTTGTAACTTCGGTAAAGTCCGTGGAATCTGTCATGCTGGCTGCAGAAGTCCAGTTCTTCCAGGCGCAGATTACAATTGATGTTGCGTGAGATACATTATAAATTGTTTTAAATTATTTTTATTATTATTGACCACTGAACAAAACCATTAGTTAAAATCCAAGGCCTGTAGAATGAAGTGTTTAGCTTCTCCACTGAAGTACCATTACTATTTATTGTTCTTTCTAGCTAGCTGTATAGTATTTTTAAGAACATCCTTCATCTCTTTGAGGGTTCCAACATCTCTTGTTGTTCGTGATATTCCAGCCAGGTGGCACCCATTCGTAAATCTTATTTGGCTACCTAGACGCTGCCATCCTCCTTACGTGACCCTACCAACTCAAAATCTTCTTCCTTAAATTCTAGGTAATGTCCTCTTTTAATTCCAACACTTCTTTTATCCTTTCATCTATCAACTTATCTATGACTTTCTCAGAGAGCTCCTCCAAAAATCAACTCCATACTCTTCATCCTCTCTTTAATTTTGCTGGATCCACGTTTCCGCCGCCTTCGATTATCGATTGGTAAATTTAAGAAATAAATAAATTAATTCCAATATTTAAAAAAATAAACTTAAATCAACTTACCGAAAAGTTAGTATAACACTAAATATTTATTTCTGTAACGATAGAACAGTTCTTAGCAAGGTAAAGGTGCGTTTAAAAACAAGCTTTGCGAATACATGTTCTAATCCCCACTACAAACCATTCCCCAATTTTTCTCCCATTTCCCTGCGTTTGTGAAAATTTATTGGAAGGCTAACTCGTTTAGTTTAACAAATGTGAAAAAACAGATGTAATAAAAAACATGTGTTCTTAGAACGTTAATCCGCGAACGCCCAGGCTTCTGTTTACAAGAGCGTTTTTAGCCATCTGTTAATCCAATTTTTTTTAACGTATATAAACGGCTCCAACCAGTTTTCTTTAATCTTTCTTTCCGGATTTTTTGTTTTTCTTCTTCTGGATTTAATTAACTAAATCAATATAAAAAATCCTGAAAAATAATGCAGTACATTTCTGCCAAAAGTGAAGCTCATTCATGAGTAGCATGATTGGAGAATGCACCCAACGCTAAACATTTTATTTAAAGTATATACATATGTACATGAGGAGTGCCAGTATACGTAAATACTATAACCTCCAGCTTATTACATAAATTGTTACTATAGAATAAAAGTAAGTAATGAGGGGAAAAAACAATGAAAAAACCTCAGCCTCTAAGGAAGGTTTTACTTCAGGGAGTCCTTAACTCTCCTGTGTGCCTGTGCACCGTGTCCAAAATATAGTCCCCTATTAGTCTGCTTAGGTGTCTGTGACTTGATTCACACTTACTGAAGAAACCAGTAGCGAGGTAATTGATGTAGTGTTTCTACATAGTCCATATTATTGTTAAAGTGTAAGTCTATAATACGGTCTATAGCGGGCGGAAGTTGTCACAAGCCTGAGGAATTTATTTTGAATGATTTGCAGCGAGGCGATATTGGATCGACATGGTCAGACTCCAGGCGGGACCAGCATAAGGTACTTACTTTATTAAGTTGCAACAGAAACGCTTCAACCGTCCTTGAAGAATTTACTAGCAATGCAGTTAAAAGTTGGGGATACTAGAGGATTGGGATATAAGGAAACTGAAGCGTAGAATCACGCCTAGCAGGATTTCACAGCTTCAGAAACATAGGGGAACAAGGAGATCTACGATTCAACGCAGCGTTTTTTGATTTCAGTAGAATGGACTTAAGATTGCGCAGACCAATTTTGTCCTAAACCTAATTACTATATCTTCTGCTCCTATTCAATTTTAACAAATAGAATACCTATTTCTTACGGCAGTATAAAACGAAATTAATAAAAATTTTGGATGAATTATTGGCGACCACCTGTTGAATTGTTAAAAATTCTAAAATTGCTAAAAATCATCAGGAACACATTTTATTGCACTTCCATCAGATTACTGAAACGTTTACGAATTATACGAGGGTCGTTTGAAAAGTCCGTGCAAAAATAAAAACTACTTAATTTTTTGGGGTAAACCTTTTTTATTTTCCAACATAGTCTCCTTTTAGGCTTATACACTTCGTCCAACGCTGCTCTAGTTTGTTGATCCCTTCCGAATAATAGGATTTGTCCAAGTCTGAAAAATAGCCATTCGTTTCTGCAATCACCTCGTCGTTTGAATAAAATCTTTTTCCCGCCAGCCATTTCTTCATATTGGGAAACAAATAGCAGTCCGAGGGAGCCAAGTCTGGAGACTAGGGGGGATGTGAAATGAGTTGGAACCCTATTTCCATTAATTTTGCGACCACAACTGCTGAGGTGTGAGCTGGTGCGTTGTCGTGATGGAAAAGGACTTTTTTGTGGGCCTATCGTGGGCGTTTTTCTTGCAGCTCGGTTTTCAAACGGTCCAATAACGATGAATAATATGCACCTGTAATAGTTTTACCCTTTTCCAGATAGTCGATGAGGATTATTCCTTGCGAATCCCAAAAGACAGTCGCCATAATCTTTCCGGCCGAAGGAACGGTCTTCGCCTTTTTTGGCGCAGATTCCCCCTTGGTAACCCATTGTTTAGATTGTTCTTTGGTCTCAGTAGTGTAGTGATGTATCCATGTTTCATCCACAGTGACGAAACGACGCTTAAAGTCCTGCGGATTCTTCTGGAACAGCTGCAAACCGTCCTTGCAACACTTCACACGATTTCGTTTTTGGTCATGCGTGAGCAATCGCGGCACCCATCTTGCGGATAGCTTTGTCATGTCCAAATGTTGATGCAAAATATTATGTACCCGTTCATTCGAGATGCCCACAGCACTAGCAATCTCACGCACCTTCACTCTTCTGTCATCCATCACCATATCATGGATTTTATCAATGATTTCTGGAGTAGTAACCTCAACAGGGCGTCCAGAACGTTCAGCGTCACTTCTGCCCATATGGCCACTCCGAAAATTTTGAAACCACTTATAAACTGTTCTAATCGAAGGTGCAGTGTCACCATAATGTTTATCAAGCTTCTCTTTAGTCTCCTGAGGCGTTTTGCCTTTCATAAAGTATTGTTTAATCAACACACGAAATTCTTTTCGTCCATTTTTTGAAAATCACTCGACTTCCTCGATTCAAACGAATGCCAAACACAAAGAAATAGACCGATCTGGCTGAAACTTGGTGTGTGTTCTTCCAAGAGATGCTACTAACTAAACATAACCTCGATACGCGCCAGTAGTGCTATCTCTCTGACTTTGCACGGACTTTTCAAACGACCCTCGTACACACACAAAAAAAAAATGCATTATGCAACCGTCTAAAATGCCTTAACTGTAAGGCACGGATTATATTCATAGGAATTTAATGTATTAAATTCAACTAGGAATTTGTATTGAATGCTCAAGATAGAATAAGAAATGAATGAACAGTAAAAGGGCCGGATTGGAATTCACTGATCCAATCAATTCAAACGTCAATCAATTCAGTTGTTATCCATTTCTTTTTATTGCTTCCATCCTTAGATTGTTCCCCTGCCATCGTAACTCTTTATCCTTTCTTTTTTTTGACTCCAATTCCTTATTTAGAAGGACACTAAGTTAGAATTAACACTTCTTTATTATTTATCAGATTGACAAGGGTTGTTATGGCAATGAATAATGAAATACCCATTTCTTTTTCAACTCGTCAATATTTTAATTGCTTGCCGTATAAATTGTTAAGTGCTATGTACTTAGTTTAGTTTCAGCCAATCTAAGGTCTTCTTTTTTTTTTTGCCCGTGATTGCCACATCATTCATTTGTAGTGCCATCGATCTTTTACAGGTGCTTGTGTGTACAGCTCAGAATGTCTTGTGAGATTAAATTAGAAAGTGGGTAGAAAGTTAACAACCACTACGACTGCAGTGTGACGTATATTAATGGCGAAGCGGTTTAAAAACAAAGTACTCTTACTGAAAATCGATCGATCTATCGAGTTTACAGTACTAAGAGAAGTGATTAGCTCAGATGGACCGAGTACTGGATTCCCAAACGTTAATTATGTCAACGGGTTCGATAAATTTGCATTTGTAATCAAGTTTTCGTTTTTCACAAAATAATACTTATACCATACAGGGTGAACCAGTAAGTAATGTCCATATTCCTCCTGTGTGTAGTACATCTAAAGTTGAGTATTGGCCAACTTCATATTTTCCACTGTTCTTGAGTGACGTCACTTTAAATTTTTTTTCTAAAAACATTACTTTTTTCCAATAAAAATGTTATTACTCAGAAAGATTTAGTCCGAATTCGATTCTGATGACACGGTTAGAAAGACAGATAAATTTTCTAAAAATTGACACCATTTCGAAGCATAAGTTTTTCTCCAAACAGCCTCAATCTTTCTCCGAATGCTGGAAAAATAAAAGTAATCGAAATTTTTTAAGAAAACTCATTCAGCCCTTACGTGATCATTACCAGACCTAGGTGCTGGCACTTTTTAGTAAAAGTTTCCTTGTCTAATGGGCTTTCAAATGGTATATTATTTTCCAGGATTCCTTTTTCTATCTTCGTATGAGAAATTAGGTTTGTTTCGTCTTTCTAACCGTGTCATCAGAATCGAATTCGGACTAAAACTTTCTGAGTAATAACATTTTTATTGTAAAAACTTAATGGTTTTAGAAAAAAAAAATTAAAGTAACGTCACTCAAGAACAGTGGAGAATATGAAGTTGGCAAATACGTCATTGAATTCCACTTTAGATGTACTACACACAGTAGGACTATGGACGTTACTTACTGGTTCACCCTGTATAAGTAGTTCTAAAATTTTTTTGGATTTTTCCCTCAGCTTTTAAACCAGATCTTGTAGTATATTTATATTTTAGGGTTTGGAAAAATAATCTACTTTTTTTTCCCATTTCAGTCATGCTAAATTTGGGCTAAACACTCCGATATATTCAGAATAAGTCGTTGTTTGCATTTATCTAGGATAGAATCGATAGTGTCTACGTAGGATGGGATCGATAGCGTCTACCTAGGATAGAATCGATAGTGTCCACATAGGATAGGATTGATAGCGACTAAATAGCTTTTTTTAACAGATGTTGCCCCAATCTTTAGAAACATCTGATAACTACAGTTTAATTCTCTAAATATCAATTACTATATTTTTCTTTTTATCATTGTGACGAGTTAAATGGATTCAATTATTCATTGATGATAATAAGTACCATATCTAGGGATCTGGGAATTATATTTAGACCGTCTACTCACGTAGGATCTCCATACCAGAACTAAAATATACCTGATAAGACTCTACAAAACTATGGCAACTGCTAACTAAAAACCACTGCAAACTAACCTTACAAAAACCAAAAACTTGACAATTATTCGATCTATCTGGATCTGCTTAGTTGAAACAAACCTACCTACCAATTCCCAAAGCAATCCAATCATCCTAATCCAGAAAACTCCGCCGAATCATCTCCATCTTTATATTTCTAACCTTATCCTCCATAATCACCACAATATCCCTTTCATTTCCAATTTGGTTACATCTAGATATAAAAAAAATATCTCTCCAGCCTTATCACTCCATACCAATCCCCTAATATCCATCTATTCCTGAAAACCCTACGTGAAGCGCAAGTGGCCTAGATATCCTTTTTCATTGAATCCGTCAAATCTTTAGTTAAGAAGGCACCCACATGGGAGTGTACTTTGTCAAAGTGTAAGTGTACTTTTACTAGAAACAAACCAAAATAATCGATTTAGTGTATCAATTGACAGTCTTAACTGCCCAATTCTGCGAGTTGTTGCTAACATAGTGTACTAAGATTAATTAAATATATCTCAAAATTTAGATCGCCCAAAATTGTCAAGACATGAATTATTTAGGTTTGACCTTGTCATTTAGGAGTCATTGTTTATGATTTGTAAGGCTATGGGATTTACCTAGAAATGGATTCTAAAAAAATTGAATAGAAAAGAAATATTTGATAAATTTCAGTAAAAAAGGGCAAAACTTTGTTTTTCTATAAAAAAACTAAAATGTTTTGAAAAATCCATTTGTTTGAAATGCAATCTATTTTATTCAGAAAGGTTTCATGTGTGGTTATATATTATATACTTTTGTATTTGAATCGAAAAAGGAAAATCCCACTAGATGTGAGTATGAGATATGACTTCCGTTGTCCCCGTTACCCCCAAATAACCAATGAAAGTAGAGTCGCGTATTGGTTCCAACAGAATGCTGGCTGAGCTTGTTTCATAAATGAAAATGTAGATCTTATTAAAATTCAAACAATACCAACAACCAATCATCCATTTTCACAATCATACATCCAATGAATATGTATTACATATGTTTATTTATTTATTTTCCTTACAATTGTAAAGAAAAATTTGTTTTTGTTTCTTCCGAATTATTCAAATTATTTTTCTGTTCA
This sequence comes from Rhodnius prolixus, assembly GCF_049639745.1. Lineage (NCBI taxonomy): Eukaryota > Metazoa > Arthropoda > Insecta > Hemiptera > Reduviidae > Rhodnius > Rhodnius prolixus. Next base: position 25,694,987 of record NW_027411582.1, read on the forward strand.
CGTGTATTATTTTGTTTTATTGTTTGTCTCGTTTATTTGGGAAGATGGTAGATCAGTCCGCAGTGCTTACATTACAAAGCTGAATTTATCCATCATGATATGCATATTTATTTGTATCCCTGTCCGGTTCTGTTCTTTCAATTCCTCATCAGAGATCGGTTTGGTGAAGAGAATACGACCTCATTTTCGTATTTTCGTCTTGTTACTATAAAATTATTTGGTTATTGTTCATTAAAGGCTACCTGAAGTACAGGTAATTTTACTGATCATTATTTTTGGTGACTGATTCATAGTTTCAATATGATGGAAAAAAATAACTGCCAATTTCAGTCATGATATTATTCTTTTATTATGCCGAGCTTTTCGACCTAGGGACTAGGTCCATCTTCAGGGCTAATTGACAATGTAATATTTTACAACATTAAATGGTTGGTGTGTCTTCTGTCTTGTCTGCTCATGGACTGAGAACACCAGGTTGAAATAGTGCAGTGTCTGGATGGTGTTCACCGAAATAGTGCAATGTTAGACTGGTCTTTACGCTGACACCTTCTTTCTGCATAGAATCGGTGTGTTTGACACCCCCATTTGCCCACTATGCAGGCAAGACGAAATGGATGCCGAGCACCTCGAGAAGTGTTCTGCTTTGGCAGACGCTCGGGAGTCGGCTAAAGACCTTAATCAATATAGCCGGGCAGCGATGCTCTATTGGATTGCGCGTGGTCTAAGTGGCCGCAAGGCTGGAGACCGGCGTAGGTTAAAAAAAAAAAAAAAGACTGATGTTCGCTGAAATAGAGAAATAGTGCAATGTCTGGATGGTGTTCATTGAAACAGTGCAGTGTCTGGATGGTGTTCGCTGAAATAGTGCAGTGTCTGGATCGTGTTCACTGAAATAGTGCAGTGTCTGGATGGTGTTCACTGAAATAGTGTAATGTTAGATTGATGTTCGCTGAAATAGTGCAGTGTCTAGATCGTGTTCACTGAAACAGTGCAGTATCTGGATAGTGTTCGCTGAAATAGTGCAGTGTCTGGATCTGTTCGCTGAAATAGTGCAGTGTCTGGATGGTGTTCACTGAAATAGTGCAGTATCTGGATAGTGTTCACTGAAATAGTGTAATGTTAGAGTGATGTTCGCTGAAATAGTGCAGTGTCTGGATGGTGTTCACTGAAATAGTGTAACGTTAGATTGAAGTTCGCTGAAATAGTGAAATAGTGCAGTGTCTGGATCGTGTTCACTGAAATAGTGTAGTGTCTGGATGGTGTTCACTGAAATAGTGTAATGTTAGATTGATGTTCGCTGAAATAGTGAAATAGTGCTGTGTCTGGATCGTGTTCACTGAAACAGTGCAGTATCTGGATAGTGTTCACTGAAATAGTGTAATGCTGGACTAATGTTCGCTGAAATAGTGAAATAGTGCAGTGTCTGGATCGTGTTCACTGAAATAGTGTAGTGTCTGGATGGTGTTCACTGAAATAGTGTAATGTTAGATTGATGTTCGCTGAAATAGTGAAATAGTGCAGTGTCTGGATCGTGTTCACTGAAACAGTGCAGTATCTGGATAGTGTTCACTGAAATAGTGTAATGTTAGATTGATGTTCGCTGAAATAGTGAAATAGTGCAGTGTCTGGATCGTGTTCACTGAAACAGTGCAGTATCTGGATAGTGTTCACTGAAATAGTGTAATGCTGGACTAATGTTCGCTGAAATAGTGAAATAGTGCAGTGTCTGGATCGTGTTCACTGAAACAGTGCAGTATCTGGATAGTGTTCACTGAAATAGTGCAGTGTTTGACTGGTGTTCGCTGAAATAGTGAAATAGTGCAGTGTCTGGATCGTGTTCACTGAAACAGTGCAGTATCTGGATAGTGTTCACTGAAATAGTGTAATGCTGGACTAATGTTCGCTGAAATAGTGAAATAGTGCAGTGTCTGGATCGTGTTCACTGAAACAGTGCAGTGTCTGGATAGTGTTCGCTGAAATAGTGCAGTGTTTGACTGGTGTTCGCTGAAATAGTGAAATAGTGCAGTGTCTGGATCGTGTTCACTGAAACAGTGCAGTGTCTGGATAGTGTTCACTGAAATAGTGTAATGCTGGACTAATGTTCGCTGAAATAGTGAAATAGTGCAGTGTCTGGATCGTGTTCACTGAAACAGTGCAGTGTCTGGATAGTGTTCGCTGAAATAGTGCAGTGTTTGACTGGTGTTCGCTGAAATATTGTGAAGAGAAACCACTGGGTTGATTTCTCCTTCACAGTTACACATGTCACACTAGTTTGAACTTGTATTTCATAAAAAGGTTTTTTCTTAAACAATAACGAACCTATATCGCACAGAGTGCTATTTTGTTTTTCCCTACGCTAAATGTTTAAATGACAAATTAAATATTTCAAATTTTGTTTCTTTAATAATCAAAAAATAAAAAACAAAAAATTTAATTATAATTAATAATAAATTGAGTTAGAAATTCAAACTTGATCCAACATCATTAAAATTTTATTGCAATTTCTCAATTTGCGTTTATTAAATAATGAGGGATTATATTTCACAAGCGTACACCTGTGATGAAAATTTACAATTTAATAACGCTATACACTTCTACAGGTAGGCAATTTTTTCAAATGATATTTTTCTCCATTTTTTTCTCTCTGCTATTGCAATATTAAAATTCTACGATTCAATTTCCATGTTACTTTGTATAACGGGTGTTATTGTAATGGAAGCTATGCTCGAGGAAATTTTTCAAGCTCAACTTGAAGGACAGTTGCTGCTTTTGAAGGGTATTATAAAAAATTTGTAGTTCTAATAACAATGAGAATTAAATAATTTATAAGGTTGAATTTTTTTTTTTTTGAAAAGTAAATTTACATAATGAAAATAAAACTGAAAGATATTTTTTATTTACTAGAAAGTAATTTTTAACTTAAACCAAAAAAAAAATTGAAGATACAGACAGAAATTTAAAAAAAATGAAGTGTACCTCACGCTAGATGTTGTTACTGTCTTACTGTAAGATGTTGACAAACACCTCAAAATGTCTGAAAATAAAAAGTCCCTTCAAATTAATAGAATACAAAATTATTCAAATGAAAACTTTGGATCACCTATACGAAATTTAGGGCAAATCCTTTTGAGGCAATTTAAAATAGAAATAAATAGTAAAGTGAAAACAAAACCATTATATTAAAATGAATTTAAGTTTTAGAAATTCTGCAAGACAATTAATATCCTTTCTCTGTGACTCAAAATACTTAAATTTTATTTAAATAAAACACAGAATAATATTTGTGTTTCAGTAGAAATAATAAAACCCAGCCTCTATCGCATTGTGCTGGTAAAATTTCTCTAATAAAAGTTTTAGACTATTAAAAGACTATTGTTTTATCTCTAAGTGAACCCGTAAACTATAAATATTTAGAATTGAACTAGCGAGGATTCGGTCAAAATAATAAAAAAAAAACCAGCAAGTCAGTCTTCACTCCACAAATTGATAGTCTTTTTCAAGGGCCTGGATATTTCAAATAAATAAGGCTTATAGTTACGACTATTTAAACACATAGGAATGAAAATACGTCTTAATGAAAAGCAATTCTAAAATAAAACATTCTATGGTTCTCAGTATTTTCTTGCAACTTAACCAGGTAAGTTCTAACCAACTGTAATTGATATCATTTCTTATAGTTTTTAAATAAGATGTTAGCTATATAAATATTCCTGTGCATTTCAATAGTCTAATAGTTGTCTTATTTATTTGAAATATCTAAGCCCTGAGAAAGACAATAAATCGAATAGTCGAATCGACAATAATCGAAACGTTGGCTTAAAGACGTTGTTTTTTTTTTTTTAATGTATTTAGATCGAATGCTCGCAAGTTCAGACATAAATATGTTACAGACTAGTTCAATTAGAATATTTTAAAGACAATCTTTAGAGACATCTTTGAAAAATAATTTTCTAAAAATTGAATGAATTATTCTACAAAATAGCATATCCGGTTGTATAATCAGTTTTGTAAAACAAAATATAATTTACAGTCTTTAAAAATACGAGGGTCGTTTGAAAAGTCCGTGCAAAGTCAGAGAGATAGCACTACTGGCGCGTATCGAGGTTATGTTTAGTTAGTAGCATCTCTTGGAAGAACACACACCAAGTTTCAGCCAGATCGGTCTATTTCTTTGTGTTTGGCATTCGTTTGAATCGAGGAAGTCGAGTGATTTTCAAAAATTGGACGAAAAAGAATTTCGTGTGTTGATTAAACACTACTTTATGAAAGGCAAAACGCCTCAGGAGACTAAAGAGAAGCTTGATAAACATTATGGTGACTCTGCACCTTCGATTAGAACAGTTTATAAGTGGTTTCAAAATTTTCGGAGTGGCCATATGGGCACAAGTGACGCTGAACGTTCTGGACGCCCTGTTGAGGTTACTACTCCAGAAATCATTGATAAAATCCATGATATGGTGATGGATGACAGAAGAGTGAAGGTGCGTGAGATTACTAGTGCTGTGGTCATCTTGAATGAACGGGTACATAATATTTTGCATCAACATTTGGACATGACAAAGCTATCCGCAAGATGGGTGCCGCGATTGCTCACGCTTGACCAAATACGAAATCGTGTGAAGTGTTGCAAGGACGGTTTGCAGCTGTTCCAGAAGAATCCGCAGGACTTTCAGCGTCGTTTCGTCACTGTGGATGAAACATGGATACAACACTACACTCCTGAGACCAAAGAACAATCTAAACAATGGGTTACCAAGGGGGAATCTGCGCCAAAAAAGGGCGAAGACCGTACCTTCGGCCGGAAAGATTACGGCGACTGTCTTTTGGGATTCGCAAGGAATAATCCTCATCGACTGGAATCAGGTGCATATTATTCATCGTTATTGGACCGTTTGAAAACCGATCTGCAAGAAAAACGCCCACGATTGGCCCACAAAAAAAGTCCTTTTCCATCACAACAACGCACCAGCTCACACCTCAGCAGTTGTGGTCGCAAAATTAATGGAAATAGGGTTCCAACTCGTTTCACATCCCCCCTATTCTCCAGACTTGGCTCCCTCGGACTACTATTTGTTCCCCAATATGAAGAAATGGCTGGCGGGAAAAAGATTTTATTCAAACGAGGAGGTGATTGCAGAAACGAATGGCTATTTTTCAGACTTGGACAAATCCTATTATTCGGAAGGGATCAACAAACTAGAGCAGCGTTGGACGAAGTGTATAAACCTAAAAGGAGACTATGTTGAAAAATAAAAAAGGTTTACCCCAAAAAATTAAGTAGTTTTTATTTTTGCACGGACTTTTCAAACGACCCTCGTATATATCCTCTTTTTTTGATATCCTCCATTTTGTATTTATTTATTTTTTTTTTTTATAAGAGGTTAAGCCCGCAGTGTGCAGAATAATATCGTTGATTCTATTCCGTCTTGGCACTCACGTTTATTGTTTATTGTTTGACCAGTTACAATCTTTCAACCATCATCAGAGAGGTAAAAACTAGTTTGGTGTAGAGATTCGTGAATTCACTTACGTAAGTTTACAACACGCAACACACAATTGAGTCATCCAGAGTTAATGGATGGTCTCCGCGAAGTTCTAGAGCAACTATAGCAAAATCATTTTTGCCGTTGAGTTTTTTTAAGTAATCGATGTAACAAATATTATTTTTGATATTTAGGAATTTTCTATTTTTTTATGATATTCTAAATGAGTTTAGAAAAAATATCTACTTCAGAATATATTTCGACGCAATAAAGTCAATTGAAAGTTCAATTTTTTCGCTGAATTCAATTTTAATGAATTTACTCTCTGCCAGAATTAATGGAAACACTATTATTGATAATAATTTTAATTATTGACTAAATAATTAAAAAAAAAAACAAGAGATTGGGTATACAAATTAAAATGACAATAAAGAAATGAAATGAAATTTGAGAGATTCCTCAAAGTTTAATAACGAAAGCATTTATTACGATGAATTAATGAAATACTAGCCCATTGTTTTATTCATTGAAATAGGCAGTATTCATCGTAATTATGGTCAAACAATATTTAATAATTAGTGTGTTCATTAAAGGGGACAAACCTATTGTTTTAGTGAGAACCGGGTGGAGTTGATTTGCTGAATGGAATAAAATTACTAAAACGATTCTTGTGCAAGTAAAAAAAATTACCGTTTACTTTTTCTTTGTCCTTTTGTATTTGTATCAGAAATGACATTCGTTTATGGGAAACACGAATTCCCTTACCCAAAATCTTTACAGATACCCATTAATGTGAAGATAAAATTCAACAATTAATTTCGTATTAAAAATTAATTGTTAAACTAGAGATTACGGTGTGTAGTAATTTAATTGACAATAAAGGAATTTTATTAGCATTTTGTCTATAAAAAAGTCTACAAAACTTTTTATACAAGGAAATTAACAAATAAGGTTTCCAAAATGTTGAAAAACATTCCATAAAAAGGGACACCGTAGGAACCTTTTTAATTTTCACCAACAGAATTGTAAAAGTCGCTTAAAATTTTAATTGTAATCTAGAAGGCTTTTTTTTTCAAAGTGAAAATTACGTTTGTTAAACCATTAACTTTCGGAATTTTATTAAATTAATTTTAACGTATTTCAAAATTTAATTTTTAAAGAATGTTCAGTAGTGAGATGGCTAACGTTTAAAGGGGCCAATTTAACATACCACTGATTTTTATTATATGTATAATAAATGTTAAAAGGGAGAAATTTCATTTAAATAGCACTTAAATTGCCAAGGGTAGCTTCTATGGGAAAACACTCTCTTCAAGAGGTGGCCTTAATAAATCTTTCTGAGAATCTATTTTAAATAAAAAGTTATAAACCAGCACGTGTACAATATGTTTACAATTTTAAAGCAATATTTTCCGAAAATTAGGGGGGGGGGCTTACGCCCCACAGGGAAACAATTCAAATGTTTAGGTGGGAGCCAACTTGTAAGTGGATTTGTCTGATATTTCACAAATATACAGTGAGATGGCAAAGCTTGGTGAGGAAAAACCTTAAATCTAAATATCCAAATGAAACCAAAAGTGCAGTAGACCGTTTCCATCTATAATATTTAGCTGAATGCAGATTTAGTGCCATCAATGATTTGCTGCCAAAAAGAAGAGATAGGCTAGGTATATACAGGGTGTTCATTTTAAGACGGCATTTCATAATTAAACGGTTAATCTGAACAAAACATGGTAGGGGAAAAATTTGTTGCCCGTCACCACTAGTTTCAGAATATGTGACTTGATTTTAGATTCCTGCCCGCATACGCGGCTGACGTGCGACCAAAAGTGGGAGTTTGCAGTTGACCCCTATTTTCATATAAACAGTTTTAAAGAGTATAAAAAGTTCTGAAAGAAAACGGAAACCGCTATTCGATATCTTCAAAATTTAAGGTGCTAGGCCATTTCAAAATCTGGTACTTATTAATCATATTTCGATTTTTTGACTTGTTATCAAAGAGAAAGAAGAGCACACGATAGGCCATTTTTATGTATTTTTTCATCCCCTTTCTAATAAAAATATTGCCAAGGCAGTAAAGCTAGTATTTTTCTGAATATCGGGAAATAAGTCGTTTTCCGAGTGATTTTTCTAAGAAAAATCAAATGTTAAGAGGTTTAGATGTTCTCCAGCATATACAAAAAGGCTAAAAAGTGATTTTACATCTGTTACAAACAAGAAGGTTTAATAATTATTTGGTAATTTTTAGGAGAGTTGCGTTTAATTATCAAAAAAAATTGGAAACCTCCTGCCACATATTTAAGTGATCAATATCTTTCATGTAAACGATCAAACTTATTCCTTAATTTATCAAATAATGCACTTTACTCAACTTGTGAAGCATTTATGTTACTGTGCCTTCAAAGGTGCCTCCTCAGATACAGAGAGCAGTTGATAACCTCCTGGCAAACCTGGCTTACGAGCCCACAGGAGGCACCTTTAATTTTGAAGATATCGAATAGCGGTTTCCAGTTTCTTTCATAACTTTTTATACCTTTAAAACTGTGTATATGAAAATGGGGATCAACTGCAAACCCTCACTTTTGGTCGCGCGTCAGCCGCGTATGCGGGCAGAAATCTAAAGTCAAGTCACATATTCTGAAACTAGAGGTGACGGGCAACAAATTTTTTCTCTACCATTTTTTTGCTCAGATCAACCGTTTAAGCATTAAATGCATTTGAGCCGTCTTAAAATGAACACCCTGTATATAATTAAAAACGGAAAGACTTGAGGCTGAAGTTAACCAAATTTGAACCCGACAAATCTCTTTGCAGCAAGCATCAAGCGCAAGGATTTCACTAAATTTAAATAATAAATAATTACTAATAATTAAAGTAATACAGAAAAATCTTTCATTAAATTTATTTCGAACTTGAATTTCAGTTTTCCGTAACATGTTTTGAAAATTTACTCAATAATTTCTTAGTTATTTCTTTCTAGAACCTATTATTAAAGTTACTTTAGCGAACGTTTAAATTTTAGTATATTAAAAATTATGTATTAGTTAGCGAGGTAAAAGACTTATAGAAAGACTTCGGTAGGGCAAAGCCCAAAAAAGGTAGGTTAGAAAACACTCGTTTAAAGGTGGTAGTAGGTTTTTTGGAAAACTCTCTCCAAAAACCAAAAAAGGGAACCAAAAAAATACTCGCACTCAACTGAAAATCTCTTTCTGAAATTTCAAGAATCAATAACACGTTTTATAATTAAAGAATCATATGCACTAATTATAATTAAAATTGGACAACAGCGTACTTTATTGGATATTTTCGGAGCCTTTATTTCAGCACACTGCCGGCCTCCGGACACTATTCTCTACTGTTACTAGACACTACTGTCTATCACTGGACAGTGAGCTGTTAGAAGATCTTTAGGAAGCCAAAATCTAAGAGCCTGCAGCTGGATTTTGGAATCCAGTAAACCAATAACTTAGAAATAAAATGCTAATAATCCAAAAACAGAAAGTTTGACACGATTACAATATGTCTTCTTATCTAGAATATTAGGATGAAGTAATATGATATGGCCGTTCTATATCCTTATAATCAAAAATATCTTATTATTTACGGTTATAAATAAGAAAGAAATAACAATAAATAACCAAGACACTAGATGAAGTGATTTTTTTCCCCTTCTTAAAATAAAGAAAAATCATTTTCACACTATTCACAAGACTGTCAAGAAGCTTTCATTCTTGCTCTAGAAAGCACATCCAGTTCAGCGGACACTATTTCACAGTTAGGAAAATGGGCTAGAGGAAAAGTTAATATGGCCGTTGAGAAAATTACCACCAAAATGAAACAGCTGTAGAAATGGATGGAACAGAATTTATTTTCATCTTAAATTCATTTTTATTATTTGTTTTTTCATTTTCTTATTTTCTTTGACAGCCACAAAAGACATTCTTGTCTGGTAATATTACTCTGGTCTTACGAATATTCAGATAAATAGAAATTTTATGATAAGTTAACGTACTTAACTCTGATAAGTTAATCGGAATTAATTTAGATTATTAATTCCGAAAGAAAGAAGTAAATTTGTCTCATAACACGTAATAGTCGAAATTTTACCTTTATTACTTCGACTCACTCATCGAAAGATTTTGGGTAAGTACTGGAAATGCAAATTTAAGTATTTTGAAATCGATTTGATGACGTAAAGTCAAATAACAAAACAAAACAAAAAAATTTCCTCCGTTTTTCGTTAAAAATACAAATTTAACGAGTAATTTCTGCAATTGCTAAATAATGAATCCATAATCGCTAAATTTAGTGAACAAAGTTCAAATTTCAAACACAAGTGATTAAAAGCAGTCTTTGTATTATTTTTTATTTTTAAATCACCGTTTTGTTCAATATTACTATGAGTATTTATAATCAACATTTAAGTAAATTTTCATTGCCAATTTCTGCTACCTAAATTTCCATTCCTTAGCTAACATCGCACAAGTATCTTTCGGTGCAAGTCCTCTAAACCACTACCCGCCCAAGTAATCCTCCACGACGTTTGAAGAGCCGGTGGCCACGCAACCAGCAGAGTCGACTGTCTAGAGCAGTGGTTCTTAACCGGTGTTCCGCGAATATGGGGTCCAAGTGTTCCGCGAAATTTCAGTTTTAAATGTATTGAAATTTAGAAACTTAGGAAACATACAAAAACAAAACATTGTTCCTTTATTTTTTTAATTTGAATTTAATTTTAAGTTCTTGCTAAATACCGAATTTCAAATTATTTAAAGTTAGTGTTCCGCGAGAAACATATATACATATAATTGTGTACCGCGTCTTTGGAAAGGCTAGGAACCACTGATATAAAGGGTAGAAAATTTTATGGGTCATGAAATTCTGTAAAATTATGGCCGTTCTATATCTCCCACTTTGAACCACGTATTGGTATGAAATTTTGTTATCTTGTACACTTTGTTTTTCTCAATTATAAGGTATAGTTATTTTGTGCACAGATCTATAAATGTGGAAGATATAAAGGGTTGAAAATTTTATGGGTCATGAAATTCTGTAAAATTATGGCCGTTCTATATCTCCCACTGTGAACCACGTTTTGGTATGAAATTTTGTTATCTTGTACACTTTGTTTTTCTCAATTATAAGCTATAGTTATTTTGTGCACAGATCTATAAATGTAGAAGATATAAAGGGTTGAAAATTTTTTGGGTCATGAAATTCTGTAAAATTATGGCCGTTCTATATCTCCCACTTTGAACCACGTATTCGTATGAAATTTTGTTCTCGTGTACACTTTGTTTTTCTCAATTATAAACTATAGTTATTTTGTGCACAGATCTATAAATGTTGAAGATATAAAGGGTTGAAAATTTTTTGGGTCATGAAATTCTGTAAAATTATGGCCGTTCTATATCTCCCACTGTAAACCACGTATTCGTATGAAATTTTGTACACTTTTAGACTTTGTTTTTCTCAATTATAAACTATAGTTATTTTGTGCACAGATCTATAAATGTTGAAGATATAAAGGGTTGAAAATTTTTTGGGTCATGAAATTCTGTAAAATTATGGCCGTTCTATACCTCCCACTGTAAACCACGTATTCGTATGAAATTATGTTTTCTTGAACACTTTGTTTTTCTCAATTATAAGCTATAGTTATTTTGTGCACAGATCTATAAATGTGAAAGATATAGAGGGTTGAAAATTTTTTGGGTCATGAAATTCTGTAAAATTATGGCCGTTCTATATCTTTTACTGTAAGCCACGTATTCGTATGAAATTATGTTTTCTTGTACACTTTGTTTTTCTCAATTATAAGGTATAGTTAGTTTGTGCACAGATCTAAAAATGTGGAAGATATAAAGGGTTGAAAATTTTTTCGGTCATGAAATTCTGTAAAATTATGGCCGTTCTATACCTCCCACTGTAAACCACGTATTCGTATGAAATTTTGTACACTTTTAGACTTTGTTTTTCTCAATTATAAGGTATAGTTATTTTGTGCACAGATCTATAAATGTTGAAGATATAAAGGGTTGAAAATTTTTTGGGTCATGAAATTCTGTAAAATTATGGCCGTTCTATACCTCCTACTGTAAACCACGTATTCGTATGAAATTATGTTTTCTTGTACACTTTGTTTTTCTCAATTATAAGCAATAGTTATTTTGTGCACAGATCTATAAATGTGGAAGATATAAAGGGTTGAAAATTTTTTGGGTCATGAAATTCTGTAAAATTATGGCCGTTCTATATTTCCCACTGTAAACCACGTATTCGTATGAAATTTTGTTCTCTTTTAAACTTCGTTTTTCTCAATTATAAGCTATAGTTATTTTGTGCACAGATCTATAAATGTGAAAGATATAGAGGGTTGAAAATTTTTTGGGTCATGAAATTCTGTAAAATTATGGCCGTTCTATATCTTTTACTGTAAGCCACGTATTCGTATGAAATTATGTTTTCTTGTACACTTTGTTTTTCTCAATTATAAGGTATAGTTATTTTGTGCCCAGATCTATAAATGTGGAAGATATAAAGGGTTGAAAATTTTTTGGGTCATGAAATTCTGTAAAATTATGGCCGTTCTATATCTCCCACTGTGAACCACGTATTCGTATGAAATTTTGTTCACTTTTAGACTTTGTTTTTCTCAATTATAAGGTATAGTTATTTTGTGCACAGATCTATAAATGTGGAAGATATAAAGGGTTGAAAATTTTTTGGGTCATGAAATTCTGTAAAATTATGGCCGTTTTATGTCTTCCAGTGTAAGTCATGTATTCATATGAAATTTTGTTGTCTTTTAGACTTTGTTTTTCTCAATTATAAGGTATAGTTATTTTGTGCACAGATCTATAAATGTGGAAGATATAAAGGGTTAAAAAATTTTTGGGTCATGAAATTCTGTAAAATTATGGCCGTTTTATGTCTTCCACTGTAAGCCATGTATTCGTATGAAATTTTGTTCTCTTTTAGACTTTGTTTTTCTTAATTATAAACTATAGTTATTTTGTGCACAGATCTATAAATGTTGAAGATATAAAGGGTTGAAAATTTTTTGGGTCATGAAATTCTGTAAAATTATGGCCGTTCTATATCTCCCACTGTAAACCACGTAGTCGTATGAAATTTTGTACACTTTTAGACTTTGTTTTTCTCAATTATAAACTATAGTTATTTTGTGCACAGATCTATAAATGTGGAAGATATAAAGGGTTGAAAATTTTTTGGGTCATGAAATTCTGTAAAATTATGGCCGTTCTATATCTCCCACTGTAAGCCACGTATTCGTATGAAATTTTGTTCTCTTTTAGACTTTGTTTTTCTCAATTATAAACTATAGTTATTTTGTGCACAGATCTATAAATGTTGAAGATATAAATGGTTGAAAATTTTTTGGGTCATGAAATTCTGTAAAATTATGGCCGTTTTATGTCTTCCAGTGTAAGGCATGTATTCATATGAAATTTTGTTCTCTTTTAGATTTTGTTTTTCTCAATTATAAGGTATAGTTATTTTGTGCACAGATCTATAAATGTGGAAGATATAAAGGGTTAAAAAATTTTTGGGTCATGAAATTCTGTAAAATTATGGCCGTTTTATGTCATCCACTGTAAGCCATGTATTCGTTTGAAATTTTGTTCTCTTTTAGACTTTGTTTTTCTCAATTATAAACTATAGTTATTTTGTGCACAGATCTATAAATGTTGAAGATATAAAGGGTTGAAAATTTTTTGGGTCATAAAATTCTGTAAGATTATGGCCGTTCTATATCTCCCACTGTAAACCACGTATTCGTATGAAATTTTGTACACTTTTAGACTTTGTTTTTCTCAATTATAAACTATAGTTATTTTGTGCACAGATCTATAAATGTTGAAGATATAAAGGGTTGAAAATTTTTTGGGTCATGAAATTCTGTAAAATTATGGCCGTTCCATACCTCCCACTGTAAACCACGTATTCGTATGAAATTATGTTTTCTTGTACACTTTGTTTTTCTCAATTATAAGCTATAGTTATTTTGTGCACAGATCTATAAATGTGGAAGATATAAAGGGTTGAAAATTTTTTGGGTCATGAAATTCTGTAAAATTATGGCCGTTCTATATCTCCCACTGTAAACCACGTATTCGTAAGAAATTTTGTTCTCTTTTAGACTTTGTTTTTCTCAATTATAAGGTATAGTTATTTTGTGCACAGATCTATAAATGTGAAAGATATAGAGGGTTGAAAATTTTTTGGGTCATGAAATTCTGTAAAATTATGGCCGTTCTATATCTCCCACTGTAAGCCACGTATTCGTATGAAATTATGTGTTCTTGTACACTTTGTTTTTCTCAATTATAAGGTATAGTTATTTTGTGCACAGATCTATAAATGTGGAAGATATAAAGGGTTGAAAATTTTTTGGGTCATGAAATTCTGTAAAATTATGGCCGTTCTATATCTCCCACTGTAAACCACGTATTCGTATGAAATTTTGTTCTCTTTTAGACTTTGTTTTTCTCAATTATAAGCTATAGTTATTTTGTGCACCGATCTATAAATGTGGAAGATATAAAGGGTTGAAAATTTTTTGGGTCATGAAATTCTGTAAAATTATGGCCGTTTTATGTCTTCCACTGTAAGCCATGTATTCCTATGAAATTTTGTTCTCTTTTAGACTTTGTTTTTCTCAATTATAAACTATAGTTATTTTGTGCACAGATCTATAAATGTGGAAGATATAAAGGGTTAAAATTTTTGGGGTCATGAAATTCTGTAAAATTATGGCCGTTTTATGTCTTCCACTGTAAGCCATGTATTCGTATGAAATTTTGTTCTCTTTTAGACTTTGTTTTTCTCAATTATAAACTATAGTTATTTTGTGCACAGATCTATAAATGTTGAAGATATAAAGGGTTGAAAATTTTTTGGGTCATGAAATTCTGTAAAATTATGGCCGTTCTATATCTCCCACTGTAAACCACGTATTCGTATGAAACTTTGTACACTTTTAGACTTTGTTTTTCTCAATTATAAGGTATAGTTATTTTGTGCACAGATCTATAAATGTGGAAGATATAAAAGGTTACAAATTTTTTGGGTCATGAAATTCTGTAAAATTATGGCCGTTCTATATCTCGCACTGTAAACCACGTATTCGTATGAAATTTTGTACACTTTTAGACTTTGTTTTTCTCAATTATAAGGTATAGTTATTTTGTGCACAGAGCTATAAATGTGGAAGATATAAAGGGTTGTAAATTTTTTGGTTCATGAAATTCTGTAAAATTATGGCCGTTCTATATCTCCCACTGTAAACCACGTATTCGTATGAAATTTTGTACACTTTTAGACTTTGTTTTTCTCAATTATAAGGTATAGTTATTTTGTGCACAGATCTATAAATGTTGAATATATAAAGGGTTAAAAATTTTTTGGGTCATGAAATTCTGTAAAATTATGGCCGTTTTATGTCTTCCAGTGTAAGCCATGTATTCGTATGAAATTTTGTTTTCTTGTACACTTTGTTTTTCTCAATTATAAACTATAGTTATTTTGTGCACAGATCTATAAATGTGGAAGATATAAAGGGTTGAAAATTTTTTGGGTCATGAAATTCTGTAAAATTATGGCCGTTCTATATCTCCCACTGTAAACCACGTATTCGTATGAAATTTTGTACACTTTTAGACTTTGTTTTTCTCAATTATAAGGTATAGTTATTTTGTGCACAGATCTATAAATGTTGAAGATATAAAGGGTTAAAAAATTTTTGGGTCATGAAATTCTGTAAAATTATGGCCGTTTTATGTCTTCCAGTGTAAGCCATGTATTCGTATGAAATTTTGTTTTCTTGTACACTTTGTTTTTCTCAATTATAAACTATAGTTATTTTGTGCACAGATCTATAAATGTGGAAGATATAAAGGGTTGAAAATTTTTTGGGTCATGAAATTCTGTAAATTTATGGCCGTTTTATGTCTTCCACTGTAAGCCATGTATTCGTATGAAATTTTGTTCTCTTTTAGACTTTGTTTTTCTCAATTATAAGCTATAGTTATTTTGTGCACTGATCTATAAATGTGGAAGATATAAAGGGTTGAAAATTTTTTGTGTCATGAAATTCTGTAAAATTATGGCCGTTTTATGTCTTCCACTGTAAGCCATGTATTCGTATGAAATTTTGTTCTCTTTTAGACTTTGTTTTTCTTAATTATAAACTATAGTTATTTTGTGCACAGATCTATAAATGTTGATGATATAAAGCAGTGGTTCTTAACCGGTGTTCCGCGAATATGGCCCAAGTGTCCTGCGAAATTTCAATTTTAAATGTATTGAAATTTAGAAACTTAGGAAAGATACGAAAACATTGTTCCTTTTTTTTTTAATTTGAATTTAATTTTAAGTTCTTGCTAAATACCGAATTTCAAATTATTTAATGTTAGTGTTTCGCGAGAAAAATAAATACATATAATTGTGTTCTACGTTTATGAAAAGGTTAAGATCCACTGGTCTAGAGTAACAATCGTGACTTATCCTCTTTAATGGTACATTAAGACTGTAATGGCTGTGGTGATGGCAGTCGTTCATGCGAGTCATAGTCTTCAGCTTAACCTGCGCTCTCACTTATAGCCTGTTATAAGTCATCCGATTTACTTACTGCATTTATTTCTGTCCAGTTTTAAGAACTCTCAGTAGGTCCTCTAGGATTTGTGTGAGATTTTAATGTGTCCATTATGTTTTTTGCATTTTTAGACTGCGTATTTTTTTTGAAGAAGTTCATTTCCTCAAAGGAGGCTCTGAGAGTGTGATATTTTCTAGTCAGCTGAAGGTCCTGTAGGGTCACAGAATTAGGATATTCGAAGCATTGTTCAGCTTAGGCCGACTAGTTTTGGATCTAGAGATTCTCAAAAAAAGAGAAAACTAGAAAAATCTTCGTTAGTTTTACTAGAATTTCCTCGTATCCTGTGAAAATAATGAAAATAAAGAAAAAGATCTATACTTATACTTTTCAAACAGACAGGAATGAATAATCTATTAGTAAAACATATTGTTGCAATAAATAGCTTCGTTTACTAGGTCAAATCGCTAGGTCCAAGATATCTCTAGTTCATTTGAAAATGGAAAGCATAATATAATGTTTAGCGATACAGTTCTCATTTCGTAATGTACAATCTAAAACTAACATTAACTTACACAGAACCATTCAAATACTAATGGACTCCATTGTTCAGTTAAAAGCTACTAACATTAATCGAACGTAATTTGCTATATTATTTTTTGTTTTTCTTGGACAGGTTACCAAGGAAACTAGTTAGTTTATTTTCACGGAGGGTGTTTATTTATTGAAAACATAAATAAACTTGTTGGGTTTATTTATTGTTAAAATTACGCAATCTGTATTGCTCATAAATTCTATTTATTTACTTTTTTCTTTAAGTTAACTTGGAACTTCCTGTCTCAAATTCGAGTTAATTTCTAAATTTGTAAAATTAGGCTAACCCAAAGTATCACTTCATCTAATATTTTTACCTTATTTTGTGATTTTCTTTCACACTGATTCTATATTTTATTTATTTATTTATACAATGAATATTAATCACAAAAACATCCAATACATCTTTTACTTTGAAACACTACTCTGAGATGAGTGGGGCAGTTTCTTTTTAAATTGATAAGAATTAAATTTGACTCAAAACGATCGAAGTTTACTACCCAATTATTGGTTGACGTGGACGGAGGAGACTAGCAAACGAAATTTCTCATAATTAACCATTAGATAAAATCCAAAGCCTGTAGACTGGGAATCGAACCCACTAACCAACAATACATTCTAACTTAATAGGTCTCGTCTCTAACCGCTCGGCTACCGTGGCGCCTGGATTATAATTGATTTTATTGCACTGTTATTTCTTTCAAGAGATTTTAATACAATTTAAAACACTTTTTAAGTTTTTGTACGTAATAAAAATGTTTCTATTTTTAAGTTTATTACTATTATGCTTTTTATTATAAATACTCAACTCTTTTTATGAAACTAAGAATCCTAATAAAATAAAATTGTATAAAAAAGATTAATTTTAACTATTTTAGTTTATTGTTAAAATTGTCAGCAAAGTTTTTGGTCTTAAAAAAAATATTCTAACTCCTTTTAAGCTGCAATAAAAGTAGAAAACTAATTAGTAAAGTACGAAATTCATAAGTAAAATAAATGCTGATTATCTCTATCAGTTGAATTATGTAGTTGCAATGTTAAGATTAGAAAATTTAATTTGGAAAAGTAAGAAAATTCTGTGGGTCCAGAATGCAAGTGGCAAGATCAGAGTGTGAGCAAATGGGCAGCACACTTGCACACTAGAGAGTAGAAGCGAGAAGGAATGAGTCAAGGGGAGTGGATGACGTCACAAACGGGAGGAGACGAATATCGACCAGAGAGAGCCCGGCCAGTCCACTACCAGACATAGAGAACCCACTACTGGGTTTGCCCTCTTCAAAACCCAGCAGCAGCAGCACTATACTATACAGCACTTCCACCCCTGTAGGAGTTTTAACCCACCGCGCCCTTCCATTTTCCAAGTCAAAGCTTCCACTATCCCAGTGCACGCTTACTATTCCCGCCAAAAGCGTTGGTAGGGGGGGTGTGGAGGAGCAAGCCCTGAAGAAGTGGTACTACGTGCAGCTACCGCCCAGCTTTTTCATCTACCACTTGCACTAAAACTCTAAGTTGTTTTACTCAAACATCGTCGCTTATACGCCACTTCTTGTGTTTTCCAAGTGAAAGCAAAATTTTAACCACATTTAGAACCTTAATAAATAAATAACGAAATGGAAAAGTTTCTTTCTATGGAACTTTTCTTCACCTGTGATAACCACTAAGTAAAATATCTCAAAATATTACTCCTTTTACTAACGTGAGAAAAACTTAGTGCCTCATCAATATATTGGTATATTTTTTGAAGTTCTCTAAAGCCACGGTTGGTGTACGGAATGTGCCGAGACATACTTTTTTTTACATAAAAATTGAATTACAAACTGAGCACAGGCCAGCTAAATGAGTCCTTCTTAAGGAATAGAATACCGTAAGGATTGAGTGTAAAAAGTGGAGAGAAGACAAACATATAACAGGAGCTATTGAATTACAAGCTGAGCATAGGCCAGCAAAATGAGTCCTTTTAAGGAAAAGGATACCGTAAGGATTGAGTTGTAGAAAGTGGAGAGAAGACAAACATATAACAGGAGCTATTGAATTACAAGCTGAGCACAAGCCAGCTAAATGAGTCCTTCTTAAGGAATAGGAGAGAAGACAAACATATAACAGGAGCTATTGAATTACAAGCTGAGCACAGGCAAGCTAAATGAGTCCTTCTTAAGGAATAGAATACCGTAAGGATTGAGTGTAAAAAGTGGAGAGAAGACAAACATATAACAGGAGCTATTGAATTACAAGCTGAGCATAGGCCAGCAAAATGAGTCCTTTTAAGGAAAAGGATACCGTAAGGATTGAGTTGTAGAAAGTGGAGAGAAGACAAACATATAACAGGAGCTATTGAATTACAAGCTGAGCACAAGCCAGCTAAATGAGTCCTTCTTAAGGAATAGGAGAGAAGACAAACATATAACAGGAGCTATTGAATTATAAGCTGAGCATAGGCCAGCCAAATGAGTCCTTTTAAAGAAAAGGATACCGTAAGGATTGAGTTGTAGAAAGTGGAGAGAAGACAAACATATAACAGGAGCTATTGAATTACAAGCTGAGCTCAGGCCAGCTAAATGAGTCCTTCTTAAGGAATAGGAGAGAAGACAAACATATAACAGGAGCTATTGAATTATTAGCTGAGCTCTCGTTCAGGTTTATAGTTTTGGAATTGGGTCACAATAAATGATACAGACAAAATAGGGAACTGCTTGTAATTAAATCTTCAAAGCTTTATTAAGTACCCATATAAACTTAAAACTAAACTACCTGCAGGATAGCAAACTTCATCTTCGGGTGGATTTGGAAAATATTTAAATTATTTAAAATTAAAAGTGAAGTAATGCGTCTTTTTTTCAGGCGGGCTTTACCGTCCAACTACCAATTCGGTTGAGGACAGAGGCAAACATACTTTACTATTAAGTTCCCATAATTAAACAATAAATAAAATCCAAGACCTAGAGACTGAGAATCGAACCCACTAAACCAACAATACATCTTAGCTTTACGGGCCTCGCCTCTAACTTGCAAGGCTACCGTGGCAGTTAATTAATTCCCCCCCGGTTAAAAATCAGGAAAATAATTTGTTCGCCTTTAAATTGATTTACAATTTCGCCGTTTCATCCAAGTCCAATGTAATGTGCTAGATTAGCGAAATAATAATACTGAACGCCCGTTAATTATTTATTAACAAAATTATGCCTTATTAGTGCAGATTATTCAGTTAACTAGCTGGTCTCTATTCACTCGGTGTTTAGTTTTAACTCAATTGTGATTTAGTAAACTTATTGTCGCTAAACAAGAGTTAGTGGCCTAACCCTTCGAACTACTACCACAAACCCATCGTAAATAAGGTTTATATTGTTAAAATACAATTTATTTCGCGAGTAAATTGAGTTTACAGGTATATTAGTTAGAAATTATATATATATACAATATATTTTTATAACTCGAAGTGAAGTTATAACTTTGACTTTCTCTTAATTTGTAGCACTAAAGTTTTTAAAGTTTTGAAAGCAGTTTGTAAGGTTGGGAAACAATTTTTTCTCATATTTATTTCCTCTCTTTCAATTTATTTACTAGGGAATTGCATCTATTTTTATACTTTTTGATCGAAAAACGCATTAATTAAAAGCTAATCCATTTATACTTGTTTTCATTGTTCTTTATTTAGTAGATATGCCCTTCCGAGAGATTAAAACTGTTTTATTTTATATGAATATTAATCGTACTAATTTTTTAATGAATTAATTAAGTTGCTGGTTGACGTAGAAAATAAAAAAATAAAATAAAGGAAAAAATAAATAATTGTCAACTTCAGTCATACATTTTTTAAATTAAATTAAATTTTTTTGGCCTAACTTTCGACCTAGGGACTAGGTCGCTGCTCTACGAGCTATTAGTTCCTAACAGGTTAACTCAAAACTGGTTTGCGACTGTCTGGGTACCCTGAAGGTAATTAGTGACCATAATAAGGTCTTTCTGGTACCTGGGCATTTAGGTTATATGGGAAACGAAGCGGCAGATTTATTGGCCCGGGAAGGCTCTGCGGGACACTTCGTTGGCCCAGAGCCCTGTTTTGGGGTTCCGAAGTGTGGGAAGCCAGCGGCCGTTAACTTATGGGTGCAGAGTAGGTCTCAAGAGTGGTGGCTTACCACCACTGGGCAGAGACAGGCGAAGGAGTCAGGGGCTGACAGCAGAATTAATCCGTCAAGGCCGTGGGGGGCCGTGGGGCTATAAGGATGATTGTAGGGCCTATTAACCCGGCCACTGCAGGCTCAGGAAACATATGCACATCGCACGGGCCTGGCAGATGATAGCCTTTTGTAGGTTCTGTCAGGAAGAGGAGGAGGAAACGGCACTGCACGTGTTGTGTCAGTGTGAGGGGCTCGTGTGGCTAAGGATGTTACTTCTCGGGGAGGAAAAAACCAAGGCCTGTGAGAGCTTTACCCAAGAGCCGCTCTCCAGCATTAAGAGTCTGATTTAAAGGACAGGTCTGGAGGGTGAGCTTTAGAGTGAGGGGAGCCACAATAGATCCAAAGGGGTCGCATTGGCGTAGGCCTTGAGGCCGCCCTGGGTAAATCTAATCTAATCTAGGGACTAGGTCATCCTCGGAGCTTAAATCTTATCCTTAGATAAATACTTTTACGTAATATTTAGAAATAGTACGATTCTGCTTACTATAAAGTATTATTACAAAACAATTGTTGCTGAAATTTAGGGTAAAGTTATCAAATATAAATGCTAAGAATTCTGTAGAATAACTCGTAACTTTTTTTGGGGGCTTTTTCAGACCATCTTATTTATACAATAAAGTGGATTTCTGATATTTTTTATCGCCGCCCGATGGTATCATCTTTGCTGGCACACTCTGATCTGTTTGACTTTGAGCACTCTCATATAATTGGACAGTCCACTTTACTACTGAAGATGCTGGGGCTTTTTTATTTTTTATCAACTTTCTGATAAAATCACACGTTAACCATTTTAGGCATTTCGCCAACATTGTTTGTTTATTTTTGTTTGTTCTCCTTAATATTGTCTTTGTTTTTTTTAATGAAACAAAGCAACAAACAAATATAGAAAGGATATTGTTGCGTATTTATACGAGTATAGCTCGTACGTACTAAGAAATGAGAATATACGAGGGTCGTTTGAAAAGTCCGTGCAAAGTCAGAGAGATAGCACCACTGGCGCGTATCGAGGTTATGATTAGTTAGTAGCATCTCTTGGAAGAACATACACCAAGTTTCAGCCAGATCGGTCTATTTCTTTGTGTTTGGCATTCGTTTGAATCGAGGAAGTCGAGTGATTTTCAAAAAATGGACGAAAAAGAATTTCGTGTGTTGCTTAAACACTACTTTATGAAAGGCAAAACGCCTCAGGAGACTAAAGAGAAGCTTGATAAACATTATGGTGACTCTGCACCTTCGATTAGAACAGTTTATAAGTGGTTTCAAAATTTTCGGAGTGGCCATATGGGCAGAAGTGACGCTGAACGTTCTGGACGCCCTGTTGAGGTTACTACTCCAGAAATCATTGATAAAATCCATGATATGGTGATGGATGACCAAAGAGTGAAGGTGCGTGAGATTGCTAGTGCTGTGGGCATCTCGAATGAACGGGTACATAATATTTTGCATCAACATTTGGACACGACAAAGCTATCCGCAAGATGGGTGCCGCGATTGCTCACGCTTGACCAAAAACGATATCGTGTGAAGTGTTGCAAGGACGGTTTGCAGCTGTTCCAGAAGAATCCGCAGGACTTTAAGCGTCGTTTCGTCACTGTGGATGAAACATGGATACATCACTACACTCCTGAGACCAAAGAACAATCTAAACAATGGGTTACCAAGGGGGAATCTGCGCCAAAAAAGGCGAAGACCGTTCCTTCGGCCGGAAAGATTATGGCGACTGTCTTTTGGGATTGGCAAGGAATAATCCTCATCGACTATCTGGAAAAGGGTAAAACTATTACAGGTGCATATTATTCATCGTTATTGGACCGTTTGAAAACCGAGCTGCAAGAAAAACGCCCACGATTGGCCCACAAAAAAGTCCTTTTCCATCACGACAACGCACCAGCTCACACCTCAGCAGTTGTGGTCGCAAAATTAATGGAAATAGGGTTCCAACTCGTTTCACATCCCCCCTACTCTCCAGACTTGGCTCCCTCGGACTACTATTTGTTCCCCAATATGAAGAAATGGCTGGCGGGAAAAAGATTTTATTCAAACGAGGAGGTGATTGCAGAAACGAATGGCTATTTTTCAGACTTGGACAAATCCTATTGTTCGGAAGGGATCAACAAACTAGAGCAGCGTTGGACGAAGTGTGTAAGCCTAAAAGGAGACTATGTTGAAAAATAAAAAAGGTTTACCCCAAAAAATTAAGTAGTTTTTATTTTTGCACGGACTTTTCAAACGACCCTCGTAAAACGCTTAAGTCTTTATTTTTATTTGTTAAATTCACTTTATACTCTTTCGGGCAGTGATTTTGCTCCAGTGTTGCTCAAACAAACAAAAAATGGAATTATTGGCCCAAAATGGGTTTTATTTAGAAGAATCAACTGTTTCAGACTTAATTTTTAATACTCATTAAAGAAAAATGCAAAATATTTTGTAATATCGAAGTATTAATTGAATTTTTTTGAAATTGGCCGTTGAAATTATCCATTTTCTAGCATTTTCTCGATGATAAATTGTGTAGGATTAGTGAATTTCAAGATTGAGATGATCTAGGAGTCAAGATAAATGCACAAATTCTCCGAAAAAAATTTACCTTGACACATTAATATGTGCACAACACTTAAATAAAAAATAAAACTAAAGAAATTCCATGTTCTAAGTACCAAAATTGAAGGACCTAAACAGTGTTACCATCCAAATAAAACAAACGGTTTGAATTACACTTTGCACGGCCATCTGTATAGATTAGCGTCATAAAGCGGTAATTTATATTATTCGAACAGGCCCCTTCCCCCCAGACTCGTGCGTCTAACTTCATAAATCATGTTCTTTTTTTTACTTTAGAAACTATGGCGGTTACTATTTTTCCCTTTTTATTTATACATTATCAACTCCATTTTTATAAGTTATTTATAAAGAACTGGTGACTATCTATCATCATTTTTTTAATTTGGAATTTGGAAGTTGCTTCGAAGCCTTTCTACTGCCACGAGTTCTTCAACTTCTTCAATTTACTTAGAATCCATGCGCTATCAAAAAGCGCTATTTTTATTTATAGTTAGTAAATTAACGCTGTATTTTAAAATCAATATTCCGCACCCATTTTTTTCAATCCGTGGCACACTAAATCCTAAATATAAATCCGGTCTGGCGCATTTACAGAACAGGTACTTTTAAAGAGACTCTTAGAATATTTTTACGTTTTCGTGGCATTCTATTCTAAAGGCATTGGTGTTGCATCTTTGTTTTGAATTTCCTTCCACCAAGGTTTACAGTTTTACAAAAACCAAAATACCATATCTTTTTAGCACCTAAACTCCCATTAACTATTGCACCCCTAATTCGATGAAACTTACCGAGGAGGTTCTTTCGCGAAGAAATGCGAGACCGAAAGTCAGGGAACCACTTGCAGTTTTTCTAAATAAAACGTCCTCTCTGTCTTTCTCTTTATTCAATGTCTTCCCAGATATTCTGATGATTTAAAGAAAGTGGATGAACGATAATTCAAATTCAGTTATCTCTCTCAAGTAGCTTACAGGAATGATGGTAACATCCATCTTAAGAGTACAGACCAGTCACCATTAGTAAGAACAAAAAACTATTTTAACTGGGTAACTATATTCATCATGAAAAAAGTGTAAAATTTTGTGTTATGACGTCGTCTAGGTGCTTATCACTAGAATATCACTCACTCACCATTCTTACTTATAAATACATTCGCTTCTCACATTCATCCCTCTACTATAAACCTTACAGCTAATGGATGGATCAGTACTCTATATTCCTGCCATCCTTATAGCTTAACCGAAATTAAAATCAAGTAATCCTTCTCTAATCATTTTCTTCCATTCATTCTAATTCGGCTATAACTTTTAAATACATTCATATTTCATTGCTAGCTCTGCTATAGATTTAAGCATATAGATGTTGGTGGAGAATACTATGTCTTCGTAGCGAAATGGTGCATATAAATGCCTGTATATGTCGTCAAACATTCGTTTCCTTTCTACCACATATCGTGGACATATCATGATTATGTTTTGAAATCCTCCTGCTCATTGCAATCCACGCAAAGAAGAGAGAGGACCTTTTTGTTGATCCTGTGAAGATACGATCCGCACACAGCGTGGTTCGCTCTCAGGCTGCTTATTGTGGTGACAACCCATTTATTAGTGATAGTTCCCATAAATGTTTTTGGTTCCTATTTATGTTAATATATTAATGGATAATAATAATTTAAAATAATAATAATTTATTTCGTTATCAAACATACATTGGGTTTGACGAATATATTCGTCATCGCTTACTTTTGTACGACGCACAATGGGGGACACAATTTCCAACAAGGTTGAAACAGTTAACTGTAAGGTTAAGAAAAAAAGTGTTTACAACTGTACGGTAGGACAGTTGTATAAGGGTTGATCGTCAAAAAGTGCACGAAAAAGCGTAACGTTTGAAAAACACCCAACTTTGATAATTTTTTTCTCTTTTTCTGTAAAAGATAAAATTCCCAAATTTTCTTTATAATATAGGGCAAATCCTCCTTTATAACTGTAATTTTTTTTTGAGTCTACGTAAATTTAATAGATTTTGAAAAAGAAATAGCCAAAAATGAGATTTAAAAATTGTTTTTCTTCTTCTTATTGTTAACTTTTGTTTATAAACAACGTAACGCCTAAACGCGTGAATCAATTATCATGAATGTGGTTTTGGCAATTTGTTTACAAAGATCAACCACTGTTTCCAATTGACAGTGTACAGCATTTAAAATAAGTAAATTATTCTGTCATAAGACGAATGTTGCTGAATACAAAAAGATAATCTGTAGGTAAAGTCAAAGGTAAAAAATGGACAGGTGAAACTTTTGCCAAGGTAGCTTAAAAGTAAAAGTTACAGCCATTTAGTGGGCGCCTGTGTTGTAAGTTGTGGGTTCTCAGAGCTTTGTTCCAATACATAAAACACATTGACCAGAGCTCATCCCCATTCCCCAATGAAAAGCTGCTTAGGACCTTTTTCACCGCCACAGGAAGAAAAATAAAGGAAAATCTTATCCAATCATGATACAAGTTTACTTTCTCTGATTTACCTTCAATTGTGCAGCTAAAGAGAGGAGGGACATTCATCAGTTCTAATACGGACTAACCCTTTCAGGAAATACCTATTTTCTTCATCGTAACAAAGATTTTTGCTTTTTCTCTCTTTCGTATTGCAGATTGGCTGCAGCCTTTGTGTGTAAACCTGAGGGAGATGGAAGAGAAATTGCTAAAGAAAATTGAGAAAGCTTGAATGAGTACGCGGAAATATGTATAAATTTTCTAATTCTATAAATTTGGAAATTAAAATCTCCAAGAAATGAAAAGGTACGTTCCAAGAATGGCTAAGCTTTAAAATGGGAGTTAACTCCTTAGACTACTGACAACTTCAATATATGATATAAATAATATGATCCATTGGATGAAGCGTCTACCAGGAGATATCCAGGATCAAACTGGAGAGACGCAAGTTTAATTAATAATCCTTTATTTTTGTAATAATATTTTTTTTCTATTATAGTCGTCTGCAGGAGTTGGTTTTTTGATAAAGAAAGGAAAAAATAAACATAAAAATAAAAAAAGGACATGAGTCAGAAAAAGATGAAGGTTGAAGTACAATGGAGAGAGTCAAAGAAGAGCTGCAAACCAAATTGTGAAGCTATTACAAAAGAACAAAATAAATCATTAATTTTTTTTTATGCGTTTATTTGTGCTACAATCAGCGTGTTGGCACTATAAGTAACAGTGATAATAAGTAACAAATGATGCAAACGAGTAGAGAAGTTACCCAGTGGTAACCACTCCCAAACATTATATGGTTAGTCACTCTCTTCACTTGAAAGGTGATCACGAGGCCACTGTCTTTTAAGACGTCTTGACCGGGTCATCAGGAAAGATTTTTGAGCTAGAGGATTTATAAGAGATAGCAGGTTGAAGTGAAGTTTTCTGTATCGTGTTTTCAGCAACTTCGGTGAGAAAAGGAATGTTAAGGTCAGTGTGTATAGTCCAGGTTGGGAGACAAAAAATGGAGTGCTTACAATAGTTCGAAGTATTTTAGATTGTAGAGATTGAATCCTTTGGAGGATTGGAGCGTTTGGTTGAACCCCACAGCTCTATTCCATACGCCCAGATGGGTTTCAAAATAGAAGTATAAATCAGTCTTTTGTAGTCCAGAGAAAGTTTTGATCTATCGTCTAAGAGTCTTTTAAGTAATCGATAGCGTCTGTTCAGTTCTGTTCTTTTAAGTCTAGTGTGGGGGTTCCAAATAAAGTCTTCGGTCTGAGTAAAGAGTTAAAATTTTGGAAAAAAAAAAAAAAAAGAAGAAGATATTAAAATTTCAGGCTCTCCATTTTTAATTTTATATCTTACATTCCGAGCACTCCTGCCAAAGTGATCAGTGGAAGATAATCAATCCGAGGTGGTCAACAAATTAACAATATAATGACCAGAAAGGCTAGAACTACCCGGAGCTCACCTGGAATCGGGCATATGGCAAGGAAGTGATAGAGATCCTCCTGTACCCCAAAAGGAGCACAGAGAGCGCATGCTATCATCACTTTGCCGATCCAACCATGGGACACTATTTAACCTTAGTAACTCGGCTTGAATTTTAAACAGCCAGGCTAAGGTCTCTAAAATTTAATTGCGCGTCGGCTATATGGCCAAAATGCGAACTGCAATCATCTATAAAAGAAGAAACGGCTCTGTCTTTCTGGCCCTTCTCACAGACTCCTTCCGGAAAGCACCCGGCCATTCTATCCGCCAATATAGGTTTTCTTCAAATTTTAAGTGCTCTTCCAAGATTTAGTAGAGGAGAAATAAATTAAGATTAATCGTAGAAATATAGATCCCCGTCACGATTTTAAATCAAAGATAAGCAACATTCTGTTGACGGTACTCTTACAGCGCGGTTTCCGTTCAATAACGTCCCATCAGTTCTTTCCGTGCACCCAATGAATGATTTTAACTGGATATGTTTATATAAACATTCAAGCTTATCTCTTAGCCGTTTACGACATCGGTTTCAGTCGTCTCAGAGCTCTTTCACAGTACGTTTCGTTGGTGACCAATTCTTTCTAAAATTTTGTTCCTGGCACTGTTCTAGCGACAGCGAAGAAGCGCAAAATCGCTCTGTTGCACTCAAACGGTTTATTTGTGGTTTATAATTGGACAACATTACACAATACTGCAAGTAATATTCTTCATTTGTTCTAATATAATAATAATATAGTTATTTATTTAACAAGTGTGGAAAGTAGTAATACTTTTCCTCACACGAGGCAGGGTTTGCACGCACGAGCGAGCGAAGCGAGGCGAGTGCAAGAGCAAATTGCCGAGTGTGAGGAAAATACTTTACACTCGAGTTAAATATTATATTTTTTCTGCAACCATTAGGGTTATTAACTAAAAAAAAAACTAAACAGGAATCACTAGAATCCATTTTAAATTTCTGTAAGGTAACACTATAACCTTTTTAACTGTTATAATTAAAAATATCTAATTATTTATTAAAATATTATTTTTATTTCTATGTTCCTTTCAATTTTTGTTTTATTTTTTATCATTTCCTAATATGAACTCTTCAATTCAATAAAAATAATTTATAATTTATCTTGTCTTTTGTATTTATTGGTCTCCATATAACGCGGTACGAATGATGTGATTTGTACTAATTCTGAGTTTCTTATAGCGCGGTTTCCATACAACGCGGTAGATGGTTTCCATACAACGCGCTACAAATTAGCCTGGTTTGTACAGTTAAATCCGAGTTTCTTATAGCGCGGTTTCCATATAACGCGGTACGCACTCACCGTGTTATAGGAGGGTTGACTGTAGTGCAGACGTATTTTTTTTTTTTTTTTTCTTGTAAAATTATATCTTGGAACAGAAAAATGATTACTACAAGATGTAATAAGTTACTGGATGCTCTCAGTTGTTAAGCTAAAGTCATTACACAAATACGTGCGATGTGGTAAAACTAAGACGAAGATAGGACAATATGGACTAGAGTTCACAGCAAAAGAGAGATGCCACGAGAAAACATTTCCCTCAGGTCAGCTGGCAGCTACCAAAGTAGTGAACACGTACCAGTAGAGAGGCTTTATCAGATAAAAGGTTAAGCGGGTTAACCCACTAGTTTCCGAACTTGAGAACCAAAATTCAAGTTGTACTCTGGTGCTTCTGAAGGAAATTAGTTTTTGTAGAAACAGGATTTTGGTTGGGGGATGAAAGGATTACTTCAACTTACAATAGGATAACAGAACCCAGAATCCAGATCTGGATTACCCTTTTGTTCTTGTAGATTAAATGAGAGATCCTGTAGGTTAAAATAAAAGCTATTTATTGAATAATGGAGGAAAATGCATTTTTTCTCAACCGAGTTCCAAGTAAAGCCCACATTAGCGTTTTAAGTTTTTATGTAGGAAGTAACCTGAATGTCTGAAGGTTTCTTTTAGGTTATAGAACTGAAATGTAAAAATTGTCTTATCCATTTCTTTCAATCACTAGTGATTAAAACTTGAAATGCAATTATTTAAGTTTAATAAAAAAAATATATTTAAAAAATTCAGTTTCAATGGACAACTTTGCACTTACGAGGTGTGGCTATTAAATAACGAGACCATTGCTGTAAAACATTTTATTTTAAATTTATACATATTTAGTTATTATCACCTTCAATATACACCCCTCCCCTATCCCTACAACGCTCCATGCGAATTTACCATTGTTCTGAAACAGTGCTGGAAGTCTTTTTCTGAAAGCTCCTGCATGACGTGTGCCGCTTTTTCTTTCACAGCTTCAACTGATTGAAATCATGTTCATTTTTAATGCATATTTGACTTTAGCGAACAGATAAAAGTCATAAGGGGCCAGGACAGGCTAATAAGGCGGATGTGGCCTAAAACTGGGATGTTGTACTTGGTTAGAAACGTCCCTGACAGACAATGCAGTGTGAGCCGGCGCGTTGTCTTCATGGAGAACCCCGTGACTTGTTCTTCCACAAATCGGGTCGTTTTTTCTTTACTCTTTCACGGAGTTGAGCAAGCACCTCAC
The DNA here is from genome assembly GCF_049639745.1 of Rhodnius prolixus. NCBI lineage: Eukaryota > Metazoa > Arthropoda > Insecta > Hemiptera > Reduviidae > Rhodnius > Rhodnius prolixus. The sequence goes on from NW_027411582.1 coordinate 25,724,928, forward strand.
CGGTAGTAATGTTGATTAATTATAATCGATATTTTCATTCGTTTTGGACGTGTGGAAGGGCGACCCGAGCGGTCATCATCTTCGACGTCTTCTCGTGGCCATCTTGGAAACGCTTGAACCACCCAAAAAACTCGCTCACGTGATTAACATTCATCGCCATAAACTTCTTTTAATAAAAGATAAGTTTCAGTAGCGGTTTTATCAAGTTTTGATGTGAAATTTTACGACAATTCGTTGCTCTACCACATGTGTAGTATCATGTTTTCGCGCAAAACGAAACTAACACCTCTTACCCAAACGACGGTTCCGGTCAGACAGATTTCTCTACAAACACGTGAGACGCTGCAATCGAAAGAGAAGGCTTTACACTGCACTGTCGGTCGTTAGGATTTGGCGCTTGCATAGTTCTTCTGTAGCAGCATCAGTTTCGGCACACTACAAATATTAAGCTTCTTGTTAGAGTTGAATTGTCTCAATATATTGAGTTTGTCTGTGTTTATTAAATTGTTTGTATTCATCAAAACTATTTCCGCAGATCCGTAATCAGTACATAGAAAGAGATTTTGGAGGTAATCAGCATCAAGGATTGTGATATAGTCAGGGATTTCCCCCACATGGGAAAATGCCTTGTCCACTGAAGAAATGGCTACGGCAGTTGCAGAGTTCCAGTAAACCTAATTCCTGCGGTTATGAAGCCATCTCTTACAGTTTTTAATTAGACTTTTCACTTAAATCAGCGCTTAAAGCGACGATGATCAGTCCCAAGAATGGATTGTGCTATGGATTTGGCTTTGAATGGAATTTTGTTCAGCAGTTTTTATGTAAAAATGAAAAACTAAACTAACATTTCAAAAAAAAAACAACGACAACTTCTGATCCGTTATTTTTATTTGTACTGACGTAAGTGATGGAACCAATTTTAGAGACAATCCTTGAAAATAATACGATGTATGATATAAAATATATATATACATATATATACGTCACAGAAACTTATTGGCAAAGTTTTGAAACTATTCTTACATGCCCCATTCGTATTGGCTACATGTAAGATAGATTGCCTTTTCTGTCACCCACTAAATCTTGTTTTTCCCACCACGGCCGTCTGTATATTCGGTTTATTACAAAACTCTCTAAATTCAATTTTTATTTTTTTAGATAAAGTTGGGGGACATTTTTTAATATAGTTTTATTATAGATTTTTTTTTTTCCACAGTAAAACAGAATCGTTGAAATTGTAGAAGTTTTATGGTTAATACTCGTATTGAGTTCTACTTTAAGTGAAAAGTAGCATGAAAATGGAAGCAATACTTTTACAGGAAACTTAAGCAAAAATTATCCATTAAATGAATTTTCCGAAAGTAAACAATGCAAATAAAGTTGAAGATCTAAATTTGAGCTTAATATAAAAAAATAAATGAAATTTAAATCCCATAAAGGCCTAGTAAATTAGTAATGAAATTCAAATATTCACGTTTTTTTTGCTGAAGTATTATGTAGATCAGATTAGATTGTATGAAAAGGGCGGATCCACCAGAAAGGGGAAGGAAAGCAGGCAATCCAAAATGCCCATTGTTCCCCGCCCACCTCTCATCTCATGAGAGATACCGGGGTTTAAAAACAAATCCGGCTGAAAGTTGCCAGATGCTAATATAATAAACTAATAAAGTAGTAACTGGACACTAGGGAGCATGGCGACTCCAACGCCCAGTGCACGGAATAAACCTAGAGAATTCTGTTAAAGAAACCAGATGCCACAATCTCCGGTAAGGAAACATTTACCCTACCGAAGACGAGGAATCTAGTTTTAGAATAAACGGGACACACCTCTACAAAGTGCCGCACAGTTTCATCGGACTCACAACAGCCAGCACAATTTGGTAACTGGATAAGGCCGCATTTGAAAAGATGGTACGCTAAATTCGCATGTCCACTCAACACCTGAACCCAACTGGCGGATCCGGGACCTGCTAAAACCAACCAAATCCATTTTTGACAGGCAAAGGATTTCCTTAGCCTGGCGGCAGTCAGCTCGCGGATCTCCACCGTTTCTGATGTTCCTTCAAAAATCCACTGCTCTATTCTACAAAGTCGTATAGGATACAGGGATAATGGGCTGAGGAGTCATTGTTATCAACGCAGCTCCTTCCTTTGCCGTTTCATCAGCAAGTTCGGTACCCGTAATCCCGGAATGACCAGGGGACCAAGCAACCGAAACAGTATTCAAAGCTCCCAACAAATTGAGAGCAGCATGGCCAAGAATTAACCGAGATTTGGTTCTTACTAGGAGAGGCCAGAGCTTTAATTGCAGCCTGGCTGTCCGTGAAAAACCTAATATCAGTATCGGCAAATCCCTTCCAGCGGAGTAAAGTATCTGCCATCTCAATGTACATTGATGGAGGTTATAGAGGGGCAAACAGGCCATCTTGGAGGCGTGGTATTATGAACTTGACACGCCAATTCTATTGGCTAACCCTAAAATTTTGTGTAGATTACCACGCTAGCCGCACATAGCTTTTTAAATTGTTTAGAAGAAAAGGGAAATAAAGTAAGTTTCAGTATATTGAATCTTAATAAGTTTTACATTAATATAAACCCTAAATACTGTTTTGTAAATTATAAAATAGTGAAAACTTCAATTTACCAAAAAAAAATACAGTTAAAGTATTGGACTTGTAAATTTAAAGTTTCTTAATAACCAGTTCCTAAAGGTAAATACCCTTGGTTTGTTCCATTTAATAATAAAATATATAAATAAAAAAATCCGTTAACTTATCTTCATATTGGAATAGAAATCTAACAAAGCTAGTAGAACAGCAACATTATGGCTGTCAAGTACAGGAAAAAGAATTGCATTTTTCGTTGTTCTTTGTTGTCAATATTTATTTAATATATTACATACATTTTCTGTGAATGAATTTATTCATCAAAGAAAGTGAATAAGGGAAAGAATTTGCTCGCATAGCTTTATTCAATTTTTTTTTTTCTCTTACTGCTTTTTTATATTAAAGCATTTAATTTGATTTGCAGAGCATTTTAATAATGTCTTTAATATTAAATTGTTATTAAACATTGGAAAAAGCAGAAATAGTCTGCTAATTTCACTGTAATGCTACTGTTTCTGTATTTGATAGTTAATATTGAACGAAGTAGACCTGGGCAGAGAAGAAAGGCCTAGAATGTTCTAGGAGTTGAGCGACCAAAGTCGGTAACAGGCCGACACTGTGTAAACAAAAGGGCCAGTCTCCACCTGAGCCAGAGGAGAAAGGGTTAGATTGTTCAAGGAGTTTAGTGACCGTAGCCTGTAACGGTCCACCCCCGTGTAAAAGCCAGCTAAGAGAAAAGCCTCAGTTAGGGTGGTGGCATATGTGTTTTCCCAGCCAGTGATTGACAGGTAGGAGTGAGACAAACAATTGGAGGAGGCGGCCCCAGTTGGGGTGGTGGCAGTGTGTGTTCTCCAGCCAGTGACCGGCCGGTGGGCGTGACACAGACGGAGTGGGGCAGTCGCAGTTAAAAGGAGGCAGTCACAGCTGGAGAAGGGAGTTATTAGAGTTTTTAGACCGAGTTTTAGTCAAGTGTTCGAGTGAGTTTTGAGAAGTTAGTCTTTGAGAGACACTTTGGAAGTGACAGATTGAGAGAGTCAGTGTTGCGGAGTGCTTCAAAGTTAGCCAGTTAGGCGGTTAGTCATTTAGTGAGTAGAGCTTCGTTAGTGCGGTTGAGTCTAGCGCAATTCGGTGCAGTGCGGACCAGTGGTCAGTCGTGGAACAGTTTTGTGGCGTTACGTAGTGAGTAAGTAACAGTAAACTGTTGTGACTGTTGTAAGTGGTGACTGTAATGAATAGCGTTAGTTGCTAGTAAATGTTAATGTTAGTAATGTTAATGTGTTAATAAATCAGGTTATTACTTACAAATTTAGCGAGTTTTATTATTTAATCAAACCCACATATTAAATTAACTAGTGGTAGGCATTAGTTATAGTTGTGAAGTTTTTAGTAAAAGGACAAAAACTTTACATTAAGGCCAATGCTAGGTTGTACAGGTTGGGTCGGTATATTTTGAAAAACGAGAACAAGAAAAACCATTGGAAAAAGTGGAAATAGTCTGCTAATTTCACTGTAATGCTGCTGTTTCTGTATTTGATAGTTAATATTAAGGCCAAAGCTAGATTGTACACGTTGGGTCGAACTATTTTGAGAAACAAGAAGTAAAAACCATTGGAAAAAGTGGAAATAGCCTCCTAATTTTTCTGTATTTGTTAATAATGAGGTATGTTGTGTGCCTCGTATCTTCGAATATTACCGAAGTTAACCGAAAGCTTGCATTCAGACGCTGAAGTAATAACAGTAAAGTAATAACAGTTGACTAGACACTAAACATTCATTTTTTTAAAAAAATGTTCATAAAAGGTAATGAAAACTTTTTTTTTAATTGAAAAACGGTACTTTTTTTTTAATAACCTTATTTCAAAACGAAAACTAATAAAGTATCGTCACGTAGACGGGTTATTGCTATGATATTTTTTAACGATATCGCTACAATTAATGAATAAAGTTTACTATACTGTCCATGATAGTAAAGAAACGATGAAGTTTTAAAGCATTGCTTTGGATGTTTGGCTTTAAATGAAACTTTAACATGGCGAGGAATTGTTTTTTTTAATGCTAGTGTCTGTGCATAATTAAGTTAGCTTTGCCACTTTAAAAGCTTAGTAATTAATTGTTAATTAGATGTTTCACTATGTGCTGGTTAATCACACAAAGGTGTCCAAACTGTTTTCAGTACAATCCCTTAGAAGACGGTTTCCATATTAACATTACCTACGGACTACATTAATATAAACTGAACAAGATGACGTCAGCACTTTAAGAATTTCTAATTTCTACTTAACATGTTGTGGCCGTTATACAAGAGATGTTATTTAGTTATTTATTAATAAATAATTAAATAAATGATACGATTATTTTGGTGAAATTACAAGCTTCATCAAAGCAATGGTTATTTTTTTATTATTTATCCATGAGCAGGAGCTGCAACAGACGCTGTTTGAAACCCAGTTAGGGATGGGCATGATAAAGAATAAAGATTAAATTTGAAGAATAATGGAACCCTGCTGCGAAGTGATCACAAAAAAATATATTATACAGGGTGTTCATTTTAAGACGGCTCAAAATGCATTTCATGCTTAAACGGTTGTTCTGAGCAAAAAATGATAGAGGAAAAATTTGTTGCACGTCACCTCTAGTTTCAGAATATGTGATTTGATTTTAGATTCCTGCCCGCATACGCGAATGACGCGCGACCAAAAGTGAGGGTTCGCAGTTGACCCCCATTTTCATATACACAGTTTTAAAGAGTATAAAAAGTTATGAATGAAACCGGAAACCTCAATTCGAAATCTTCAAAATTAAAGGTGCTAGGCCATTTCAAAATCTGGTATTTATTAATCATATTTCAATTTTTTAACTTGTTATCAAAGAGAAAGAAGAGCACGCGATAGGCCATTTTTATGTATTTTTTCATCCCCTTTCTACTAAAAATATTGCCAATGCAGTAAAGCTAGTATTTTTCTTCATATCGGGAAATAAGTTGTTTTCCAAGTGATTTTTCTAAGAAAAATCAAATGTTAAGAGCTATAGACGTTCTCAAGCATACACAAAATGGCTAAAAATTAATTTTACATCTGTTACAAACAAGAAGGTTTAATAATTATTTGGTAATTTTGGGAGAGTTGCGTTTATATTACCAAAAAAATTAGAAACCTCCTGCCACATATTTAAGTGATCAAATATCTTTCATGTAAAGGATCAAACTTATTCCTTAATTTATCAAATAATGCACTTTACTCAACTTGTGAAGCATGTACTGTGCCTTCAAAGGTGCCTCCTCAGTTACAGAGAGCAGTTGATAACCTCCTGGGCTTGCGAGCCATAAATAGAAAATTTATCTGTCTTTCTAACCGTGTCATCAGAATCGAATTTGGACTAAAACTTTCTGAGTAATAACATTTTTATTGGAAAAAAAAGTAATGATTTTTAGAAAAAAATATTAAAGTGACGTCACTCAAGAACAGTGGAAAATATGAAGTTGGCCAATACGTCATTGAACTCCACTTTAGATGTACTACACACAGTAGGCCTATGGACAATACTTACTGTATATTTACAAAAATAAGAATAAATACTAATAAATTGGGTGTTGGTCTAGTGGTCAGGAACGTGGCTTTGTGTGAAGAAGGTCACCAGTTCGAATCCTGCGTTTGATAGAAAAAAAAAAATTATAGTGAAGTATGAGCATCTGCCCCCCGTCCACGTCACCTAATTGGTGGTTGGACGTAAAGCCCCGCCTAAAAAAAGAAAAAAATTAGCGATTCCAATACTACTAATAAGAAGAATGAATGGTGAAGAGGGCGTGATTGACGTAGCCTATTGTTAGCGAGGGGAGGGACTTAGCTGCCTTTATTTATGCTGATTAGAGTGAGAGGCCAATTAGATATTATGTTTCACAGCATTAACTAACAGAGAAAAGCTAATAATATATTCTTTGTGGTCGCTTTTGTAAAGAGAAAGAGACTCTATAGCCGAACTTTGTTAATTATTATTCAGAACTATCTGGTTTAACTTTTTGTAAATAGCGAATTAGTTGGTAGGTAATCTAACACTCTAGATAATTCTCTCCACAAAAAATTGTTCTTCTTTAATATTATTCGGGGACAGATTAAATCATTAAATCGGCTTAAAACTTAATTAAGAACATAATTTGTCATCTCCATTCACAGAGTGACGTCATCAAAAAAAGGAAACGTATTTTAATTTGGAACTCTGTGGTTCACTACTGCGTAATTAAAACTCATCATGTAAGTATTATTATTCCCTTTAAAATTAGTGTAACATCTCCAATAATTTTCTAGTATCATCCTAATCGATGGACCAGGGCCGACCAACAAGTCGATCGCTAGGCCAGTTTTGGTCGATCGTTCGTAATGTCTGAGGTAGAATTCCGTGTACCATGACTTTGCAGCGATTGTAGAAGACAAAACTTGCTAGCAATAGTTTAATGCATTCTGGGAATTTGCCAGACACCTACACTTATTCATTGCAGTTGATAAAAAATTAAATTGCATTTTAAGTTAGTAAAAATCTATCTTGAAAAAGTGTCGGAAAATCGAATTTTTTAGGTACCGCATTTACGGGAATGCTGCTATCAAAAGTTGGGTCTGGAAATTTATTTTCTTTATGAGCCTATATCTCGAAAACTTAATAAGTGATTTAAAAAATAATATATTTTACTTATCTACCCATAACTCGCTGGAATGCACCTTATACTGAAACACAGTGTGCATAAACATAGTATGCATTCCACACCCCTTCTTCCCCCTTAGACTACGCCTAACGAGACTGATGCTGCTACAGAAAAACTATGCATGCGCCAAATCTTAACGACCGACAGCTATGCAGCGTAAAGCCTTCTCTTTAGATTGCAGCCTAGAGAAATCTGTCTGACCGGAACCGTCCTTTGTGTAAGAGGTGTTAATTTCGTTTTGCGCGAAAACATGATACTACACATGTAGTAGAGCAACGAATTGTCGTGAAATTTCACATCAAAACTTGATAAAACCGCTACTGAAACTTATCTTTTATTAAAAGAAGTTTGTATGGTGATAAATGTTAATCACGTGCGCGTGTTTTTTGTGTGTTTCAAGCGTTTCCAAGATGGCCGAGAAGACGTCGGAAATGATGACCGCCCCGGGTCGCCCTTTCACGTCCAAAACGGATGAAAATATCGATTATAATTAATCAATATTACTACCGGTGAGGTGCTTGCTCAACTCCGTGAAAGATTAAGGAAAAAAACGACCCGATTTGTGGAAGAACAAGTCACGGGGTTCTCCATCAAGACAACGGTGCCGCCTCACACTGCATTTTCTGTCGCAAGACGTTTCTAGCCAAGTACAACATCCCAGTTTTAGAGCCATCCGCCTTATTCGCCTCATCTCGCCTCATGTGACTTTTATCTGTTCCCCAAAGTCAAATCTGCTATAAAAGGAACACGATTTCAAGTCCGTTGAAGTTGTGAAAGAAAAAGCGGCACACGTCATGCAGGAGCTTTCAGAAAAAAACTTCCAGCACTGTTTCAGAACAATGGTAAATTCGCATGGAGCGTTGTAGGGATAGAGAAGAAGTGTATATTGAAAGTGATAATAACTAAATATGTGTAAATTTAAAATAAAATGTTTTAGAGCAATAGTCTCGTTATTTAATAGCCACACCTCGTAATCTTCTACATCTAAAGACTGTACTCTCATAATAACCTAAGCTTAATGTGAGAAATGGAGCTTTTCATCTATAATCTTAGCGACTTTGTGGACATCCAAGCCGAACATCTTAATCAAAATTCACATTAAATTTCCTCATTTACACAATAATGTTAGCCAGGACCCAATTTATCAACCAATGAAGATTATAATATAAATCATACTATTTAAATTTAATTAGAAATGTCTTTCAGTTTAAGGTATGTATACGTTGTAAAGGAGATAAGTATAAATATAAATTTTATGATAAAATAAAAGTAATACTATTTGGGAAAAATTTCATTGGTCGTACAATATGCTTGACGCTTTATTATGTCCTTATCCTTTTTGCTTGGAACCTTGTAAGTAAACTGGAAAGAGAAGGATTCATGAATAAAAAGCTGAACTAAAGGAAAAGTAGAAGAAATACTCCAATGTATTAGATTCTCCTGCCTCCAAAAAAGGGGAGTGAAAAGACGGTGTATCTCCTTGCCTTTACACAAACACAGCTACACAATTCTGTGTATATATATTTATAGTACACACCCTTGCATGTGGGGTAAATAAGGAAGATTCTGAATGCTATACAATATGTGAGGAAGAACTAAAGGGTAAATTAATAAATAAAAGTCAAAAAAAAAGAGACTAACCCTTGGATATAAATAAATTTTTAAAAAAGTGGCAGCATAGATTTATGATGCTGCGTAACGCGGTAAGTTTCATTATTACTCTTTGATCTAATTCCCAATATTAACCAGCTATAATAGTTCCCACTCTCTAACGTACTTACCACAAAACCAGCCACACTGTTCAAAAGAACATTTTAATCAACCATAATCAATTGGTAAAATGTAACAGTATCCTTTGTTTGGTTTAACATTTTGTCAGACGTTTTGTGTCTTTTAGATGTTAAAATTTATCGCATTAACTATACTGTAAGAAAGATGCTATAATTTAAATAAAATATTTGAATATTAAGTTAATATTATTAATCGCGTAAAAGCGTAAGGATCATTGCATAAGGCACTGCAATTTCTCAAACGTTAGTTTGTAGATAAAATAAAATTTAAAAAAAAAAGCATTGGTACAGCTCAGTTATGGGCAAACTATTTTAGGTGTGGTCCAATAACTAAAAAAGGGACAAATTTTGATCGGCCATTATTTTTTTAATTAAAACAAAAACAGTGAGTGAGTTAAAAAAATTTATAATATCAAAATTAAACTAATGCGATGTATGATGCTGCGAGTGTTTTGATAATAGTTCCGCCATAATTTCGGTTCAAATTGGGAACGTAGTTATTCTTAACCCTGCATTTGACTCCCAAAGAAATAGGAATGGCCTCTGTTTCCCCACATCTCATAGCTATCCCAAAATGCTCTTAGATATGCTATCCTCACACTTTCACCATTCGATAGTCACGAGCTGAAGACCGTGGAATGCTTAATTTCTTTCTGTAGATTAGTTTACTTGAATCATAAGAGCCATTTTGTCTCCAGATTGGCATTACACGTAAATATATCGGAGTCATTTCGACTCCTGATTGGTAATATAAGTAGATTTTCTGCAATTAACTTAATTCCAGATAATTGCCTAAATGCTTATTTGATAAATTTGACATAATTTTCATAGAAAGTATCAAGGCACAAGAAAAAGCCTCTTTCTAGAATGATTTTCTGCCCGAATTGCAGCAAAAACTTGCAGCGAATTGGGTAATTTCCGATCTGTGTCAACAGCACACAGTAATTGAAAGAAAATGAAAAAGTCCCTGATCAGAAGGCAGCCAGTCTATGGTTCTAGAAAATACTGAAATTACTGCGATCCTAAGTTGAAGTTAATTCCTGCTGCGTGAAATGTTAAAGCCGATTTGTGCGGACAAAATTTGTTTTTTCGTTCTTAATTCCTATTCTTTCTCATCCTTTAATGCAAATTTTATTATTAAAATTGAAATCAATATAAAAAAAAAGATAAAAATAAATTATGGAGTCAATATGACTCCACATTGGCATTAACTGACTAAGTTCGAGCATTAAGAGTGAACTGAGATGATTCGTCTATCTATTTCTGACATAGCTTTTTACTAAGTTTCATTATTGGATAAAAGATGCTCACAAATATTTGAAGATGCAGCGAAAACTCTTTTTGATAACCCTACTTCTATATGTACAATTGTGAAAGAAATTCAAAAAGAAGGTTGTTGATATCTACTTCACTGTCTTTGCAATATTCGTGTTATTAGGCGCCACGGTAGCCGAGCGGTTAGAGGCGAGACCTGCGAAGCTAATATGTATTGTGGTACTGGGTTCGATTCCCGGTCTTTAGGCCTTGGATTTTATTTAATGGTTAATAAAAGAAATTTACAGTAAAGTATGTTTGCTAGTCGCCTCCGTCCACGACACCTAATTGCTAGTTGGACGTTAAGCCCCGCCTGAAAAAATAGGCGATTACTTTACTTTTACTCGTGTTATTTGGTTGTAGACGGCTGTTACGGTTTTACAGAAGGAATGCACTCACAACAGTAAAAGAAAGAATCTCATACCCTACAAACTTGGAGTTAATTAACGAAATACATCCCACGTATGCCAAAATGTTATTGCGCTAGGTAAATTTGTTTTTCACCAAAAATTTATCACTTACAATTTATTTCCATTAATGTTTATTTACCCAGGTAGACAGACAAGACTTAGCAGAAACATCTTTAATGAACATTCTAAAACTAATTTTGAAGTGTACGGTAGACACGGCAAAATGGTACACTTTACAGAGGCATCTTAACTTACATAGAAGTTGGGAGGGCTTTAACCACTTTAACGAAGTAAATTCCTTCGGAGAAAGAGAGTAGTGTCCTTGGCGTCTTTCTCTTCTGTGGAATTAGATCTTTAATCTTTGAAGTTGAGCTTTAAAGTTGCATATAAAACTTATGCAGTGCTTTACTTAAGATGAGATGACTTCCTCTACATACACTTGGTTTATGAGTATGTAGATGAAGTTTTGGTTACTAATTTTAAAAACTTAATCAAGATCAAATGTACCCAACTGTATATTTAAAAAAAATATATTTCAGTGGTAACTATTCTCTGTTACAAGAGGAATATAGGTGAAGAAGTAAGGAAAGTTTTTGCCTAAGATAAGAAATCACTTTCAAAAAACTACATGGAGAAACAAAGACTGCTAATTTAGAACTTATAGTCGATTAAAAAGAAAATTTAAATAAAGAATACCTCATAAAGGCTAAAACATTTTGGGTACGAAGAATGCTGATTTTGAATTTATAATCAATTACAAAAAAAGATGAAACATTACAACAAAAACGTTTAGAAATCAATTCCAAAAAACCACATGGGTAACAAAGAAAGCTAATTCTTATCCTTCAGTCGATTAAAATTAAAATATTAAAGACTACTTCATAATGGTTTAGAAATCAATTCAAATATAAAATTGGTAAAAGGAAGTAATTTTGAATAAATAGTCGATTAAAAAGAATAGTTTAAAAAAAACATTAAAAAGTTATGAGAAATAATAAAAAAATCTAATTTGGAAATAAAGACTGCTAATTTAGAACTTCTATTCTATTAAAAATAATTTCTATTAAATTTAATAATTTAATAATTTAATTTTTAATAATTAATAATTCTATTAAAAAGTCGTTTGAAAAGTCCGTGCAAAAATAAAAACTACTTAATTTTTTGGGGTAAACCTTTTTTATTTTTCAACATAGTCTCCTTTTAGGCTTATACACTTCGTCCAACGCTGCTCTAGTTTGTTGATCCCTTCCGAATAATAGGATTTGTCCAAGTCTGAAAAATAGCCATTCGTTTCTGCAATCACCTCCTCGTTTGAATAAAATCTTTTTCCCGCCAGCCATTTCTTCATATTGGAGAACAAATAGTAGTCCGAGGGAGCCAAGTCTCGAGAATAGAGGGGATGTGAAACGAGTTGGAACCCTATTTCCATTAATTTTGCGACCACAACTGCTGAGGTGTGAGCTGGTGCGTTGTCGTGATGGAAAAGGACTTTTTTGTGGGCCAATCGTGGGCGTTTTTCTAGCAGCTCGGTTTTCAAACGGTCCAATAACGATGAATAATATGCACCTGTAATAGTTTTACCCTTTTCCAGATAGTCGATGAGGATTATTCCTTGCGAATCCCAAAAGACAGTCGCCATAATTACCGGCCGAAGGAACGGTCTTCGCCCTTTTTTGGCGCAGATTCCCCCTTGGTAACCCATTGTTTTTGATTGTTCTTTGGTCTCAGGAGTGTAGTGATGTATCCATGTTTCATCCACAGTGACGAAACGACGCTTAAAGTCCTGCGGATTCTTCTGGAACAGCTGCAAACCGTCCTTACAACACTTCACACGATTTCGTTTTTGGTCAAGCGTGAGCAATCGCGGCACCCATCTTGAGGATAGCTTTGTCATGTCCAAATGTTGATGCAAAATATTATGTACCCGTTCATTCGAGATGCCCACAGCACTAGCAATCTCACGCACCTTCACTCTTCTGTCATCCATCACCATATCATGGATTTTATCAATGATTTCTGGAGTAGTAACCTCAACAGGGCGTCCAGAACGTTCAGCGTCACTTGTGCCCATATGGCCACTCCGAAAATTTTAAAACCACTTATAAACTGTTCTAATCGAAGGTGCAGCGTCACCATAATGTTTATCAAGCTTCTCTTTAGTCTCCTCAGGCGTTTTGCCTTTCATAAAGTAGTGTTTAATCAACACACGAAATTCTTTTTCGTCCATTTTTTGAAAATCACTCGACTTCCTCGATTCAAACGAATGCCAAACACAAAGAAATAGACCGATCTGGCTGAAACTTGGTATGTGTTCTTCCAAGAGATGCTACTAACTAAACCTAACCTCGATACGCGCCAGTGGTGCTATCTCTCTGACTTTGCACGGACTTTTCAAACGACCCTCGTATTAAAGAATACAATAAATATGTTTGCAAATCAATTCTATAAAACAACTTAGATAAACAAAAATACTAATTTTGACCTAAAAATTTTAAATAAGAAAATTTTAATTATCACAATAAGAAGGTTTAGAACTCAGTGGTAAAAAACCAATTTGGGGAAATAAATAATGCTGATTTTAACCTGCTGTTGACAAAACAAAGATTAATGAATATGACAAAAAGGTTTAGAAATCAATTAAAATACTTTTTGTAGTATTCAAAATTAAAGAACTAACCATTACTAATTAAATGACAACATGCCACTTTCATGCAAGAATAATAAAAATTTTAAATAAGTAATTAATAATAAAGTCTCACCTTGTTTAAAGAATATCCAAGTTCATCAGCATCTCAGTAGATCACCAGTCCAATAGCACTTGACACTTGACACTAGTTAATATAATTCACAACACTATTCGCCCTAAAACTGTATATCACGCACTAAGTATAACTTAAACACAATTTATAAAACCGAACTTCACTTTAACGCACACTAATATTCACTTAAAAAATCACGTTAATAAAAAACACGTCACTAACGAGTTAGATTTTTTTTTTCAATGCCAAGTCATGATTGGCGTTCAGCCATTCGACTTCGAGCAGTCCAATATAAAATAGATTGATACTTATAGTTATCAGTCTGCCTAATTGGCAGTTGTTGAATGTCTAAAGGAGCTTGGCACTCATCTAGGTGAGAGCCAGTCATGCTCCCAACGTCACACAACACACAGGTAGGGCTGTTCACGACTCCAATTCGGGCAAGATGAGCCTGCAGGTAATCGTGTCCAGTGGCTAGTCTGAAACAGGCAACTAATTCATTTCTGGGGAGGTTATGGGGAATTCGTCCTCCCTGTTCAAGCAGAACCCTCCACTTTTTCCCTTCTGCCTGCCTTTCAAAACTCTCTATCGCCTCGGAGTTAAATTTATGACGTAGGAGTCTTTTCGTTGTCGCGTAATCCAGGGGAGCTTGCGGTTGATCTTTTAGCGATCCAGTTTTTGCAAGACGGACTGCTTCTTCGTTACCCTGGATACCACAATGGCTGGGTATCCACTGCAGGCATATTTCCCAACCCAAGGACAAAAGTTCTCCTATAAGCATTTGTGCTGCTAAAACATCGTACGACTCACTACTCACAAGGCTGGTTAAAGCCTGAATGGCTGCTTGTGAGTCAACGAACAAAACTGCTTTCTGCAGTAGAGAGTCCAATTTGCTTTCTTTATGTTCCACATTATTTTAGGAACCTTTTTGTCTTTTAACGCACTTTTTCGTTCATAGAGGTTAACCCTGAGGATTTTATGGCCAAACCCAGTAGGTCCTGGCATAAGTGAGCACGTTGAGGTTAAGGAAAGCGCGTTGTGCACCAAAATTACATCCGGATGAGAGGTGCCTCCCCCGTAAGACAGGAAGGTTGGGTTACCCTCTTCATTATCTATAAACTGGACAGGGTTGGACATGACGAAGTCTTTAAAGATTCGACCCACCACATTCGATTCACCGTATCCCCATAAAGTAGAGGGTGCATTTAGATCTCCCATAAGGATGGTTTTATTTTCCTATTGAGCTTCCAGCCATCCCAGCTCTGGTTGGTTTCTAGGTGAGTTATAAATAACGAAGAATCGCCTATGAATCCCATTTTTCCAGACTTCTAGTTCTGCTGCTTCCAACTTATCAGCATCAGACATTTCTTTTACAACCCTGAATCGCGCGGTGATGGAACTTTTAACGGCCATCAACATGCCAGACGCGACTTGCCTTGCCATTTTGAGAACATATTTTTGGTATCCAGGCAGTTGGAAAAATAATTCGTTATTAGTGGAGGCGCCAGCTTCCACAATTGCATAAATATCAATATCATTAGATGTAACAATTTGTTTAAATTCACTAAATTTGTCTTGTGTAAGGCCGTCCGCATTCCAGAACATTGTCCTGAGCAGTACGTTGTCAAGGTCTTGAAAAAGACCATTAGCTTGGCCGGTACCTTGTGTTGGCCGATGCATATTGTCGCAATAATGTTTGAACTGCTATTTTTGGCGACCAAAGTCAGTTGTTTCGCGTTAACCAGGGGGCACCAACGAGGAGGCAACTGACACCACCCCCCCAAGTAGTTAAAGATGGCCGCCGGTAACTGGCCAGCTGATCAGCTGGTAAGGTAAGGTTATCTAAACAGTATGACCAATTTTTTTTTTTAATTTAATATTTACCAAAAATAAAATGTTGTTAGTAAATATGAAATTAGCGAATTAGAGAATATTAATTATTAATTTTAAATTTCAATTATATTTTTTGTATTCTTGCATGCTAATAATATATAATTAATCACTCATTACTTGCAAATTAATATTATTTCTGCGTTTTGCCTACGTTCAGTGTTAATTCTTTAATTTTGAATTGATATAATTCAAATAATTTTACTGCATTAACATTTCAACAACATTTTTTGGAATTTATTTAATTATTATATATTCAATTATAATTAATTGAATTAAATTTAATTTAAATTATGTACTAATGTTACTGCGACCCATTTGGTCATACGGCATCGAAGTATGGCGATCGACTAAGCGTTCCAACTCACTACGCCTCCAGGCATTACAGTCAAAAATACTTCGAAAACTTCTTAACGCTCCGTTCTATGTATCTAACCTCACTATCCATAATGACCTCCAAATTCCTTTCATTACAAGATCTTGCTAACACTCCGTTTTCTCAAATTTCATTCCACTCTACAGCAGCTCATCCTAACCCTCTCATAGAACACCTATCTTCCTCCACATTACCAGGTAATCCTCTAAGGAGATGGCCTCGTGATCTACTCTTATCGTGAGAGCAGTATAGCAAAGCACGTTACTGGAGTGACACCACTGGGGTCGCCTTCTCCACTCGTGATTTCCTGTTATTTCTTTTCTCTTTCACCATATTTGCTTGTTGCAACAACTGTTGCAGTGGTAAATTACAATAAAATATTAAGAAAAAAAAAATTATGTAATTAAATAAAATTATTAGGTTAAAGTTAATTATTATTATTTTTTTTTTTTTTGAATAAGTAATTTCTCGTTACGCCAAACCTTATTCTAGTTCAATCTAGTTCTTCTAGTTTATCATCGTGCCATTTATTTTTGAGCCCATTTTTAGAATATTGGTCTTTATCTATTGTTGAGCATAATTCATCAATATTTTCATAAACAAATTGATAGAGAAAATGTTACGAGTACACCATTCGTTGTAGAATGATATCTTTTTGAAATTGATCAACCAAAAAATATAAGAAAGCAATCAAAAAATGAAATACACAATCATGTTATGACGAGATAATATCTCGAGCCACATAAATGTGCCAACCTTTTATCTTTCGCATACTTTGTGATTATGAAACTTTCTTCTATTATTGACGTCATACTTTTTTTTTCTGTTAACAAATAAAAAAGTAAGTATTTTTAGTTTGTTTTTTTCGTGATTTATAATGATTGATGTATATTTATTTGTACGTCGTTCAAAATTAACTCTTACGTTCTATTTAAAAATAGAAAAAAATAAATAAAACGATGGTAAAAAAGATATGTCCAGTTGATTTTGGTTAGGTCTGATTCTAGTTTTTCATCATTTTTTTCCTTTTTCTTTTACGTTTTACACAAATCCTAACTTTATTTATTTACAAATAGTACTTTTTATAACCTTGCTCTATATTTGGAATGACGTTATTCTGTAGAATTAAGATAGTAAGCTTATAAGACAATCTTAATATCAATATTTAGACAATATTACAGTAATGAACATGTAGCCATCGGTATACAATACTTTCAACAATCTACCAAAGCAAAAGTAACAATACTATTTGCATGATGGTCTTACAATTGTGACATGTAAACAAATAGGAATTCTGTTTAGTGAACAAACTTCGTATTGTTTAGTAACTCGATAGGTACTTTTACTCAGTTTTAGACTATTTTTAAGTTACTAGACAAGAAATATACAGGGTGTCCCAAGCTATATGGATAACGACTTTTTCTCGGAAACTAAGATAGCTAGAAAAAAACTAAAAAATACGTGTTCCCTTAGTTTTTTGTTAGGAATCCAAATTTACTTTGTAAATTTTTTTCGGTGCTTCCAGAAGCGAGATACAGGCACCAACTTCATTTTTTCAAATGGGGAGGTGTGGTTTTTATTTCAGAAATAGATTCCTAGAAGAAAGAAAAAAGTTATGAATAATCACCTTGTTTTTCAGATATCCCCAAAGGAAATAGTCCATAGGAGTCAAATCCGATGAGAGAGGTGGCCACTGAATCGCCCCCCGTGTCGATATAACACCATCAGACATGTAAAGAGATATCTCGATAGGCAATTTGATGGGCGTGTTATATCGACACGGGGGGCGATTCAGTGGCCACCTCGTTCACCGGATTTGACACCTATGGACTATTTCCTTTGGGGATACCTGAAAAACAAGGTGATTATTCATAACTTTTTTCTTTCTTTCCTTATTTCTGCTTACCTAAAAGCATTTCTAAATCTAGGTGTATCAGAATCAAGCCGGGATGGCATCTGTAGATGAACTAAAGCAGAGAATAATAGATGCCAGTAACTCGGTTAAATTCGAATCTATTTCATTGGCAGGAAAGAGCATGTCTATGCATCTCTAATGGTGGAGGCCAGTTCGAGCATGATCTGCAATAAAAAATATAATAAATAAATAGTAAAAATATAATAGTAAAATTTATAATAAAATAGTACTTTTCTTCTTATTCTATCAAAAAACCGTTATAATATTATCATTTTGACATTTCTTATAAGAATCATGTTTTCATTCATAACTTCTAAAATATCGCTCACAGAAAAAAACAGTTCAAGTAAATTTGTCTTTAAAAAAATAGAGGAATCTATTTCTGAAATAAAAACCGCACCTTCCCATTTGAAAAAATGAAGTTGGTGCCTATATCTCGCTTCTGGAAACACCGAAAAAAAAATACCAAGTAAATTTGGATTCCTAACAAAAAACTAAGGGAACACGTATTTTTTAGTTTTTTTTCTAGCTACCTTAGTTTCCGAGAAAAAGTCGTTATCCATATAGCTTGGGACACCCTGTATAGAGCACTTATAAAATATTTTTGTGTAGTTTTTAACCGAAATATTCATTTTGAGATCGCGTGGCCACATGACGTCAAATGTAGACTCATTTTTTTTTTTTATAAAATACGACTTTTTGGGTGGGTGTTCTTTTTTTTATTTTATTTTTTCACAAAATATCTCAAAAAACGTAAATGCCAAAGATTTATACTTTAATATGGTTCAGTCTGGATGTGTTACGTCATCATGGGTTGTAACTGAGGAGCGTGTTATAGGTAAAAGAAAATTATAGGCACCTCTATAAAAGGGGTTTAATAATAAATAAATGAAAAATTAGAAAATTAAACCTCCTAATTTTGTTAATTTCTTTTAATTCGATAATAACTATTTAAAATTAAATAATAACCCAAAATTCCTCCGAATTTAGACACCAAAACTCTCTGATTCGGTTTATTTCTTCTTTTTTTTTCAAGATTTCTTAAAAATCAAAAAACCGACACTAAAAATAAACTAGAAATTTGAAGGCATAAACATTGGAATATACCATTTTCGGCATAACATTGTTTAAATTGCTATAACATTTTGTGGTATTGTTATTCAGGTTTGTGGTCTAATGTGCAATGGTAACAGCTGGCCAATAACTACTTGCTGTCTGAGTTAACGTTTCATACTAAGTCCAATATTAAGAGTATTCTTCTTGTTTCAAAGTGTTATCCAACATTATTATCCTTATTTATTCGTCCTTTGGTAAATATAAATATATATGTACATATTTATCCAAAAGGGAAAGTTAGCGGAAAGTCTTATTAAAAGAATTATTTAATTCTTTCTGATTTAAATTTTGAAAAAGAAATAGGTATGACGTCCTATGAAATTTAACATTTATTTAAAACCTTGGCGCACTTGCATGTTCGCGTGTATGTATGTACACACATATACAGGGTGTTCATTTTAAGACGGCTCAAAAGCATTTCATGCTTAAATGGTTAATCTGAGCGAAAAATGGTAGAGGAAAAATTTGTTGCACGTCACCTCTAGTTTCAGAATATGTGACTTGATTTTACATTGCTGCCCGCATACGCGAATGACGCGCGACCAAAAGTAAGGATTTGATGTTGACCCCCATTTTCATATGCACAGTTTTAAAGAGTATAAAAAGCAATGAAAGAAACCGGAAACCGCAATTCAATATCTTTAAAATTAAAGGTGCTAGGCCATTTCAAAATCTGGTATTTATTAATCATATTTCAATTTTTTAACTTGTTATCAAAGAGAGAGAAGAGCACGCGATAGGTCATTTTTATGTACTTTTTCAGCCCCTTTCTACTAAAAATATTGCCAAGGCAATAAAGCTAATATTTTTCTTAATATCGGGAAATAAGTCGTTTTCCGAGTGATTTTTCTATGTAAAATCAAAAGTTAAGAGCTTTTGGATGTTCTCATGCATACACAAAATGGCTAAAAAATAATTTTACATCTGCTACAAACAAGAAGTTTTAATAATTATTTGGTAATTTTGGGAGAGTTGCGTTTAATTACCAAAAAAATTGGAAACCTCCTGCCACATATTTAAGTGATCAAATATCTTTCTTGTAAAGGATCAAACTTATTCCTTAATTTATCAAATAATGCACTTTACTCAACTTGTGAAGCATGTACTGTGCCTTCAAAGGTGCCTCCTCAGTTACAGAGAGCAGTTGATAACCTCCTGGGCTTGCGAGCCATAAATAGAAAATTTATCCGTCTTTCTAACCGTGTCATCAGAATCGAATTTGGACTAAAACTTTCTGAGTAATAACATTTTTATTGGAAAAAAAATGTAATGATTTTTAGAAAAAAATATTAAAGTGACGTCACTCAAGAACAGTGGAAAATATGAAGTTGGCCAATACGTCATTGAACTCCACTTTAGATGTACTACACACAGTAGGCCTATGGACAATACTTACTGTATATTACAAAAATAAGAAAGGTGCCTCCTCAGATACAGATAGCAGTTGATAACCTCCTGGCTAACCTGGCTTGCGAGCCAGAGGAGGTATTCTGAAACTATAGGTGACGGGCAACAAATTTTTCCTCTACCATTTTTGCTCAGTTTAACCGTTTAAGCATGAAATACATTTGAGCCGTCTTAAAATGAACACCCTGTATATGCGTGCATATGTATTTGCGCCATCCCTTATCTCTCATCACTTTTGCCTATTGTACTAGATACAGTTGCAAAATAAATAAATAAATAATCTAGTTGGAACTGAGTACATTTAAAGAAGTTTTATAATCAAATAATTAACTTTAACAGTTGCCCATCCTAAAAATATGCATATCTTTATCTATTTTATAAGATTTGTGAGAACACCTAGATCAGGGGTGTCAAACTCAATTTTAACACGGGCCAATTGGTGCTACAGGCAAGATTCACGCGTGCCCCATCACATTTACAAATTTTGTTAAATTTATATCCTGAAGTGGAGGATTCAAGAATATGGATAGTATAATTAAAACACTATATAATTGTATTTATAAAACGAAATTTATTATTTTATTTACCTCGAAACTTGGCCAGCGATTTCCTCGTACAAGTTAAGCTATATCTGGATTCAAAGACTGAGAACGTAAGAATATATTTTGGGGAATTCCTACTTCCTTTTTGTCTTTTAAAACCGAATCCTTGTACAGATCTGGTGCGCTACCTTGGGCTCTCACACAAGACTTAAAAGACAAAGCAATGACAAAACGTGCGAAACTGCTTTACAGACTTCTTGGATGATGCTCCAAATTGTCTATAGAACTCAAACGCTTAGTTTACAGTACTATTCGCAAACCTATGTGGACTTACAGGACTAGAGCTGTGGGGTTCAGCCAAACCTACAAACATACGGACTGTACAAGACATTTCAGTCAAAACTACTGCCGACAGATAGTTGACGCTCCTTTCTACGGTGACTAACCTTACTCTTCACACCGACCTCAACATTCCTTTCGTACAACCAACTCGCCAAGACTAAATACCAAAAATTCCATACTACTCTCTCGACTAGCTCTAATCCTCTTGTACTGTCTTTCGCTTCCTCTGACATCCCTAAGAATCCTCGCTGACTGAATCGCCAGTGGCCCCGCGACTTCCTTGTAGGCTGAAGACCTAAACGTCATCCTCTCTCCTATATAGAGTGCTACCGCTGGGTAGTTTCTCTCCTCCTGCTCTTCTCCCACACCAGTTCATCATTCTCTCCATATTTAATTATTGTATACATGTATACAGATTGTAAATTACAAAATAAATTAAAAATTAAAGACGATTCATTCTAGAATTCCACTTAGAGTGTCAGACATATCGCTTCCAAACTGAGTCAGCGTGTTTATATACACGCCCGCAGGCCTCCATGTAGGGCACTGGGCTACGTGTATACTCCGTCTTCAGTAGCTAAAGGGTTAACGAAAAAGTGAATTATGTGTACGGTATCGCCTCGATCTCCCAAAAGCGATATTTTCTTCATAAAAATGTTTTCTATTTTCATTTTATTTCACAACATTATGGGACCCAAAATAAAATTAGCTCAGAAGCCCTGACCTAGATTAAGAATGTAATTTAAGGGAAACTACATTAAAATTTAATGTTAACAAACTAGATTAATTATTAATTATATATTATTTTAACGCTCAACGTTTCTAAATGGCTGAAATTACGGGTTGAATTATGAATTATTTGCTGACTCGTGTACCTTTTCGCCACATTCAGTGACCTTTATCGACGATAACTAATTGGTAGTTGGATGTTACAGCTCCGTCTGTTACAGCTCTGCTTTATCATGATAGCTCTCTGCTACGTAATTTATGTTTTGAATCTCTATTATAGAGCTTTTTATTGTTATTTTAAAGAGATGCTTATTTCAAAAATAGAAAAAAGAATAAACATTACCTCGTACGAGGAAATGGATGCATATATATATATTTTAAAATAGAGACAAGTTGTTGGATGCTGAAGTATCAATAGTGGATGATCAGCCAATTTCATGCATGAGCATGGTGCTTCTCTTAGTGGGTAGCTCTACCCAGCTTCCATTTCATTTTGAAGTGTTATACTGACACTTCTTCTGTACGGCGGCGGAGGTTCGGCCGCCTGGAGGACAAGAGATCATATTGATCTCCACTTCTCTCTGCCTCTAGACCTAGCGAGCTCCAGCTATTGCCTAGCTCTGCTCCCTGGCACTTCTTCCTCATCCTCCATCTAACCCTTTATAATCTCCACCAATTTTTACGGCCACTATATCTCGTTCATTTCTTTTCTTACTCCATTTTCTTTTTTTTTCTATCTCTCAGCTTCTCACTATCCATTTTTTAAAAAGCATCTTGATCTTATTTAATTCAAAAATTAAGATACCAAAAAATTAAATTAAATATTAGTAATTTAATTGCACATTCTATTGTATAATGCAACAAGTCATAATCTAAGAAACGTTCTTAGTGCTAGATTTACTATTTTATCTAGTTTAGACCTTTTACTATCGATATCAGTAATTATTTCTTACCTTAATGCATCAAAAGATGCACTTTTTAAAGTAGTATGAAGGTTCGGTGCTTTGTTTTCTTTCCACTTCATCAAAAAAAAAAGTAAATATTGTTCAGACTTTCGAATTAGTATTTTTTACATGTAATTCACGTTTTCAGACATTAAACAAGGTATTGTCTGATTTTATCGCTATTCAAGTTGGAAAAAAGAGAAACAAAGAAAAAGAGATGGAGTGAACGATGACCATCCAGTGATGGAAGCCGTTAGTTCCCCCAGGTCGGCAGTCTTACGCAGCAACCATCCTAGGAGGTCGGCGTTATATATTGAGATGATCGCTTGGCCACCGCCGCTTTAGTCTGCGAAGTGGATTTGAAGGAAGTGTTTGTACTAGACATGTTGTGGATCAGAGGGTTGTAATGACTGTGTAGATTTGAGTGGAGTTTTGTGTAGCGAGATTGGGCTATTTCAGAGACGAGAGGAATATTGAGATCAGAGTGTATAGTATGATTGGAGACGTAGAAGGGAGCGTTAACTATGGTTCTTAGAATTTTTGATTGTAAGGTCTGAAGTCGGTTGATGTTAGATTTTTTGGCACTTCCGTAGAGCTGTATTCCGTACGTCCAAATTGGGGCAAGTAGGGCGGTATATAGTTTTCTTTTGTTCGTCAGGATCAGTTTTGAACGTTTGTCGAGTAGTCTTTTCAACATTCCAACTAGATTTAAGTATTATTTCCAAACAACATACCCTGAGTTATTAAAAAGATATTTTCTAGAAAATTTGCTGTCACAAGTTTAATCGAAGTTCACTATCTTGAAATTTTGTGAGATAATTAAGCAAGGTATTTGTATAGTATAACAATAGTGAAGAGAGAAGGAATATAGACTGATAGTAGCAGATACATAAAGATGATGTTCATATAGTCGAGCTAAGAGCATTGGATGTTAGGCGAACTTCAGAGGAAGCAACGCTCCAATTAGACAATAGCATTGTAACTAATTAGGGCATTACTAGAAGGGAATTGGTTAGGAGAGTGTATAGAAATGGGTTACACTGTACTAGTAGCGAACCCGTATCCACTATCTAATGTACATGCTAACATATAGCCAACAGTTACTCTAGTAATATCTACAGCACGTCTCCAGTTGAGTTACATTAGACTGTAATTTTGGATTCGCCATGTGTAAATGAGCGTGAGTAGATCGTTTTACTTTACAGTATTTCCATACTAAAATATTCAGATAAGTTCGTTAATTTTACAGCTTATTATTAAATTAACAACGCATTAGTGAGGGAGGAGATTAGCTGAGTGGTTAGCGAATACTGGATTCCAGCGGAGATCATGGGTTCGAATCCAGCTGCTGGCCCCTTAAATTTTTCTCTTCATAGGAGCTTGATACAGCGCACTATCTGATGATGAACAGTGTTGTCTTTATCGAGAAATCACTGCCACTGAATTATAGAAAATTCTATTACTTAATTGTCCTTAAAAAAAAAACTTGCTAATATCATGAAGCAATTCCAGTAAGAAAGACGGAGTAAATGTATAATCCTTAGTGCACCAATGCAGCTATTAAATAACGAGACTGATGCTGCTACAGAAGAACTATGCATGCGCCAAATCTTAACGACCGACAGCTATGCAGTGTAAAGCCTTCTCTTTCGATTGCAGCATCTCACGTGTTTGTAGAGAAATCTGTCTGACCGGAACCGTCCTTTGTGTAAGAGGTGTTAGTTTCGTTTTGGCCAAAAAATGATACTACCCATGTAGTAGAGCAAAGAATTGGCGTGAAATTACACATACAAATTTGGTAAAACCGCTACTGAAACTTATCTATTATTAAAAGAAGTTTTTGGCGATGAGTGTTAATCACGTGCGCGAGTTTTTGAGTGGTTCAAGCGTTTCCAAGACGACCGAGAAGACGCCGGAGATGATGACCACCCGAGTCGCCCTTCCACGTCCCAAACAGATGAAAAATATCGATTGTAATTAATCAACATTACTACCGTGTGGTGCTTGCTCTACTCCGTGAAAGATTAAGGAAAAAGACGACCCGATTTGTGGAAGAACATGGGGTTCTCCATCAAGACAACGCGCCGGCTCACACTGCATTGACTGTCAAGACGTTTCTAGCCAAGTACAACATCCCAGTTTTAGGCCATCCGCCTTATTCGCCTGTCCTGGCCCCATATGACTTTTATCTGTTCCCCAAAGTCAAATCTGCATTAAAAGGAACACGATTTCAGTCTGTTGAAGCTGTGAAAGTAAAAGCGGCACGCGTCATACTGGAGCTCACAGAAAAAGACTTCCAGCACTTGTTTCGAACAATGGTAAATTCGCATGGAGCGTTGTAGGGATAGGGGAGGGGTGTATATTGGTGGTAATAACTAAATATGTATAAATTTAAAATAAAATGTTTTAAAGCAATAGGATTTGATAAACTTCCGATAATACCTATAAATAATATATTATTGGTAATATTCTTAAATAAATGAATATCCTCAATTGATACCTATGAAATTTTGGGATCTATAGTACCAATAAAAAAATACAAACCATTAATCAAATATCTATTGAACCTAATAACAGGCATTACTATGTAGAATCAGGACTAGAGAGTCAAGAGGCACTCTGAATTCCGAGTCTGGTACTTGACGGATATTGAGTGGTCAGTTTGCCAATTCTGATTCCCATTTCAAGATTCCTGTGATACACTTCCGTTATATTACTATTATTCTTGTTCAATTTTCTAAAGTGATTCTAAGCGGATGTTGGAATTCAACACCCAGTACGGTATTAAATAAATGATTGTTACAGAAAGAATAAAAAATAAAACAGAGGCGACAAAACCGCTAGATAGTTTTTTGATTAATGCTAAACAATTACAGTCGGAATATAAAAATAAATAAATAATGTTTTTTAAAAATGATTAAGAATTACAAAAACTAAAACGCAACTCTCATAAAAAATTCATCATAAAAATCCTGACATTGACGTCAGAGAAGGTATTATATTACCAAGGATCCCAATGGATTTCGAGAGAGTTAAAGTTACACTTAATTAGTGGGAGATGAAATAATTAATAGAAAAAATGGTCGCTAACCCATCCCAAGGGCAAAACCAGGCTGGCAGGTTTGGATGCTGTGGCAATGATCCAATCTGACTGAAAATCTCTCTTGTAATGGAACATTAAACTAAGGCTTATATAGTTACAGAGG
Organism: Rhodnius prolixus; assembly: GCF_049639745.1. Taxonomy (NCBI): domain Eukaryota; kingdom Metazoa; phylum Arthropoda; class Insecta; order Hemiptera; family Reduviidae; genus Rhodnius; species Rhodnius prolixus. The sequence continues at coordinate 25,750,967 of NW_027411582.1, forward strand.
CGCCACCGGTAGCCGAGCGGTTAGAGGCGAGACCTATAAAGCTAATATGTATTGTGGTAATGGGTTCGATTCCCCGGTCTTAGGCCTTGGATTTTATTTAATGGTTAATAAAAAGAAATTTACAGTAAAGTATGTTTGCTAGTCGCCTCCGTCCACGACACCTAATTGGTAGTTGGACGTTAAGCCCCGCCTGAAAAAAATAGGCGATTACTTTACTTTACAATCAATTCTCGGCAGCGTTTTTCTCGAAATCTGTATGATCTGGGTTGTTGCGAAAAAATTACAGTTATAAAGAAGGATTTGCCATATTTTTTAAAGAAAATTTGGAAATTTGATCTTTTATAGAAAAAGAAGAAAAAAATTGTCAAAGTTGGGTATTTTTCAAGCTTTTTCTGTGCTGTTTTCAACTATTTTACTGGACAGTTTTTAATCAATCTTCTAAAAAAAAAAAAAAAAAAATAAGCGTCAAATAATCAAACGACATTCAAGCAGTGATATACATTTCTATAAAAAAAAAAGCTACACTGGTAAACCTTTGCTCACACCACAGGCCAAAAACTAACTGGTAGTTTGGAGAGATATAAGTGCTGGGTTTGGTAAGGGCTAACTCCATCAAACTGTAGTTCGCCGGCTGTTTAGGAAACCTTACATAGTTTCCAGGAGTAGTACCATCGGACGGACATAGTCTTATAGTAGCACCATCAGACGGACATAGTCTTCTAGAGCTGCTTTTTACCCACATTATATCCACATTAACGTCACGGTGAGGTGCAGCACCCCTTCCAGGCAGGCTATCCACCGCTCAAGCTATCTCAAATAGTCACAAGGACTTTTTGTTTGTCCTCCTTCTTCTTTCACTTTTACTCTTCTGTAGAGGGGAGAAGCGAGAAGGAAGGGAGAAGAACTAGAAGAGCATTATATATTTGTAATCATATGCAGATCTTCTAATTTTGCGATTTAATCGATTTTTGAATTTTGATTTACATTTTAAAAGGGTGTGTAGAGTTAGAAGGCATATGCTAGATTAAATCATTTAAAAAATAAATAAATAACCATCCAAAGATAGTGAAACAAACTCAAATATCTATTTGGGCAGAGAGAAGCGTCATGACGTTAACCACTAATGATATGCAGATAATGTAGAGCTGGTTGATGTGGACCAATGAATGCAGTAAACTGTAAGCTGATATGGCACGTAGTACAAGATTTACGACATAATGAATGTATACAACAAGTTTTGGAAATTTACGTTAGCCAAAACGTGATTGCATGAAAGAGAAAGAAAACAATATTTTTTAAAAATAATTTTTTTTTTTTTTTTTTTTTTTTTTTTTTTTTGCGCATAAATTATACGATTTTTTTGTTTTTATTTTTGAAAAAAAGCTGAATATATTTTTTTTAGGCGAACTTTACGTCCCAACTACCGATTAGGTGTTGTGGACGAAGGTGATTAACAAACACGTTTTATACGACCAAAGTTCTCCTATAAAACATTAAATAAAATTTAAGGCTTAGACCAGGGGAATCGAACCTACTAAACCAACAATACAACTTAGTTTAGCGTGTCCAGTCTCTTAACCGCTCGGCTACCGTGGCGCCTAAACATATTCGTAAATATTTTTCATATTCTTGATCTTCTTTTATTATTATTATTAAAACAATGTAAATTTTGCTATTTCTATTCTAAGATCAAGAACTTAATTTAATTTGAACTTCACTTTTCTGCCACAAAAATGCGTGCATCTTTTAACAAAACTTTGTGCAGCATTATCCGGTAAAACAATTTGCATATGATCGCTTATTTTTGTAACCGTCTCCCCTGTTACAGGAATTCTTAATTTTACCAATTAGTTTTTTTATATTCCTTAAGCTTTGACTATTTTAAGAACAAAACAAAAAATATTTCTTCACTGATAAATACATTAACTTCTCTCACACTTCTAAGAGAGAAGTTATGGTAATTATAAAGATTTTGATTTTTTTTTTTTTTTTTACCAAATTGGTTACACAAACACTGTCCCAAATTCGCTGTGAATTTTGGATGTATATGTATGTTTCCGTTATAACTCAAAAACAATCCTTGAGTTCCATTTTGACATTTCGCTTAGATTTACCATCAGAGAGCGGTACAATACATATTCGGTCAAAACAGATTATCTGTAGATATCACTTCAAACAATAGATTTCTTTTTTCATATTATCCACTCCAATTTCACTTAAACGAATTTTTCTGTACAATATATTTCAAATAGAAGATGTAGAGGATCTATGTATGGGAAATTAACACATTCCATTAAATGAGAAGAAGGTATTTTTTTGAAAATACTTAAATACGTACTAGGTAACCTAGACCGTAAAATGATTCTTGTTCAGATTATTGTGTCATTCCCTTAGAAAACAATACATTCTTAGTAAAGTAAAAGAAATCAAAATTAAACCTTTCTGTAAAATAAAATAAATATGAAAAATTCAAATAAACGAAACCAAAATCCAAAACGATAAACAAACTAAATTAAAAGTGGATTTCATCTGAAAGGTTGTGGTCTAAATTTTCTGGATTAAATCAGGGTTTAGCCTCTTTTTGGCGATTTAACTTTCAAAGAGTTAAACAAATAACTGGTGTCGTATTATTTATAAATGTTAATTTTTTATTTATTTTTTTAATCAGTCAACAATTTTTTTTTTTTTTTTGTATTGACCCATAAAGGATCCCATAAATGGATATGGTATACAATAGAAAATAGACCATTTGGCAAAACTCACCTCCAACTAGTTGGACCACATAAAAACGTGATCAAACTTCAAATAATATTCATACGATCTAGGAAACATGTGACAACTTTACTTGGGTATAAAGGTGGGCTACACACGTAACGAATGTCTGCCATTCACGTAACAAAAAACGGAGAGAAGCAAATGTAAAATTGATGATTGTTTTGTTTGCTGTTGTTAGAATCAAGTTTAGCTAATGTTACTAGTAATCTTCTTCGTGAAGATAGATAACCTGAATTTTAATTTCTATTTCCACCGTTAGATCTTATATTTTGTAATTAAAACTGTCCGGTAGGACAGTTGTATAAGGATTGATCGTGACAAAAAAGCGTAACGTTGAAAAACACCCAAACTTTGACAATTTTTTTTTCTCTTTTCGTTATATTTACTAAAAGCTGACATCACACATCATATAAACGTGGTAGGACAAAGTCCCTGAGGATCATTGTTCAGAAGTCTCAGCCTGAGCCAAAGATGAAGGTGTGGCTGATTTTTGTATCATCATCAGCATTTTCGGGATAGTTACGCCGCTACCATGTCCAGCGCCAGCGATCCTCAGGAAGCGACTTTCTTAGATGACTTCTTAATCTTTCCTACCTATTCTTGCCTGGACCCACACATGAATTATCCTATGTTACCTGCCAAGTACATTGTTATTGGTCACTTAGAAATTTTGTGGACAACACGGTATGTGTTCTACCTAAAATCTAGAGATTACCGATTTTAGTAGTTGGATGGAAAAATTTCAGTCCAATTTCGGTTCTAATGGATATATGACAACTGCCGAAGTTAGTGTAGGTACTACCCGGATAGAAAAGTAAATTAATTGCCTATTTTTTCAGGCGGGCTTTACGACTAACTACCAATTAGGTGTCGTGGACGGAGGCGACTAGCAAACATACTGTAAAGTTTTTTCTTGTCCTTTTACTAAGAAAGAACTTTACTTACACAACTAATGCCTGCCACTAGTTATTAAATAATATGTGGGTTTGATAAAATAATAAAACTCGCTAAATTTGTAAGTAATAACCTGATTTATTAGCACATTAACATTAACTAACATGAACATTTACTAGCAACTAACGCTATTCATTACAGTCACCATTTACAACGGTCACAACAGTTTACTGTTACTTACTCACTACGTAACGCCACAAAACTGTTCCACGACTGACCCCTGGTCCGCACTACACTGAATTGCACTAGTCTCAGCTGCACTAACACAGCTCTACTCATCAACAGCTCTACTCGTAATTGCCCAACTAGCTACCACTGAAGCACTCCGCAACACTGACTCTCCAAGACTAACTCCAAAACTCACTGACTGACTAGAAACTACAAGTCTGTAAAACTCTTAGAACTCGATTAAAAACTCCTTAAAACTGACTTCTCCAGCTGTGTCTGCCTCCTTTTAACTGCGTGCCTCCCTCCAACTGGGACTGCTCTCCTCCAACTCTCTGAGCATAAATTTCCACGCCCTCCTGACGTTCATTGGCTGGAGAAAACATACTGCCACCACCTCAGTTGGGGCCGCCCTCCTCCTACTCTCTGTCTCGCTCCTACCTGTCAATCACTGGCTGGGAAAACACATATGCCACCACCCCAACTGAGGCCTTTCTCTTAGCTGGCTTTTACACAGGTCACTAACTCCTTGAACAATCTAGCCCTTTCCTTTCTAGTTCAGGTAGAGACCGGCCCTTTTGTCTACACAGTGGTGGCCTGATACCGACTTTGGTCGCTTAACTCCTAGAACAATCTAGGTCTTTCTTCTCTGCCACAGGTAGATACCGCCCTTTTGTTTATGCAGTGGCGGCCTGTTACTGACTTTGATCGCTCAACCCCTAGAACAATCTAGGCCTTTCTCCTATGCCCAGGTCAACTTCGTTACAATACTTTACTGTAAATTTCTTTTATTAACCATTAAATAAAATCCAAGGCCTAAGACCGAGAATCGAACCAACTACCACAATACATATTAGCTTTACAAGTCTCGCCTCTAACCGCTCGGCTACCGTGGCGCCTTACTACCCGGTTAGTTTTTATTTCCCAAAGCATTTTCACTTCGTATACTTTTGTTTTGTTTTTTCTCTCCTGACATTATTAACTATATTATCCTTAAACCCTAACTCTTTAACCATTACTTTAAAGTGAGATGCAGCGTTTGATTCTCTGTCATCAAACCTGCTTCCGCAAAGCAAACATCGTATCTCCTACCCTACATTCCATTGCAATACCCATTCTAGTACAATGATATCCATTTACCGCTACATTATTCTCGTATCCAGGCTGCCAAGTCTGCAAATTATGCAAGTCACTCTGGCCGGAGAGCTCGCATTTTTCAAATGTGCAGTAAAAAATAACGAAGTTCGACAATGCCAAGTCCGTTATTTGGGATTCTACTACCTGTGTAATAGACTGACTTGATAATATCAACTAATTCGGCTACTTGGACCTAATTCCACAGTGAACACACATACAATGCAGACTATCTATACAGATCACTCTTAAGACATAGGAAACCGAAGGTATCCGTCAAAACCTCTAACATCTAGAAGATATAGTTCCTTTAGTACCAAACTTTTCAGACGAATCGAAAACGCTTTCGTTGTTTACTAAGATATCCTACATACAGAACTCAACATACCTTATTTTATTTTCAAATCTACCTGTCATCCTTTACCGATTGCCTATTTCCTTATTTCCTGAAGTGATCAATAGAGATCCTGTATCCTGGATAGTTCCATCAATAACTGGCATTTGATAAGACGTCTCTTGCGGACATTACTACATTGTAATTGCCGCAATATAGAGTACAATTTGCAAAATAAATAATTTTTGTTTAAGGTGATAAAATGTAAAAATTAAGATAGTTAAAATTTCATTAAATAAAATAATACAAGTGAAAATTCCAAAATGGTAGAAACGTGCACTTACAGACGGACAGTATTATTCAAGAAACGTGAGAAAGACAAAATGAGAAAGTAAGGGTTTTTTCCTGACGTAATTGTCTCCCGTTTTAGTTTATAGTCTCTTTCCACAGTTAATACACCAGAAGACAATTAAGAGTCGTCCGCTTTACCTGGCAAGCTCCAGGACGACTCTCAGCCTTTCCAGTTTGATAAATATGTAACCTGAGCTTTCTCATTAAGTCTCCAGTACTGCCAACCAAAGGTAGAGATGGTAACTATAATAAGAAAAGATACTGGAATAATTTTTTAGCTACCATCCTACTTTCATAAAAACTAAAGATTATATTGTGAGAAAATTATCGCTGAAAAAAGATTTTCTTTAAATTTGTTATTTTACATAAAAAATTCTTAACATTTAACTGAAAAAAATGTATATAATTAAAGTTACAAATATATGTGGCAGTGAAATAGTTGGCACAAACTAAAAACATCGTCTTATTTTAGCGCGGTTTTAAAACTATGAAAAGTTCAGCAGGCATTATCTCCTAAAGTAATGCATTGAATGTCTATATATTTTACTCTATTATAGCTACAGATATACTCTACAAATGGTTAAATTTTTGTAATGTTCTGATGATTGTGGAGCGAGATATTGAGTCTTAAATTTAGAGCGTTATTAAAACTATGAAAAGTTTAGCAGCCAATATCTCCTAAAGTAATACATTGAATGTCTTTATATTTTACTCGATTATAGCTACAGATATACTCTACAAATGGTTAAATTTTTGTAATGTTCTGATGATTGTGGAGCGAGATATTGAGTCTTTAATTTAGAGCGTTTTTAAAACTATGAAAAGTTTAGCAGCCATTATCTCCTAAAGTAATGCATTGAATGTCTTTATATTTTACTCGATTATAGCTACAGATATACTCTACAAATGGTTAAATTTTCGCAATGTTCTGATGATTGTGGAGCGAGATATTGAGTCTTAAATTTAGAGCGGTTTTAAAACTATGAAAAGTTTAGCAGCCAATATCTCCTAAAGTAATGCATTGAATGTCTTTATATTTTACTCGATTATAGCTTCTGATGTACTCTACAAATGGTCTAAATTTACGTAATGTTCTGATTGTGGAGCGGGATATTGAGACTTAAGTTTAGAACTTGTTTGGAAGTAAGAAAATTAATGGTGCCATTAACTCATGGACTTAATTCATCGTTTTAATCAGTAATAAATCGCAAATTCAATCAGTAAATACAAAAAACAAACTGTTTTTATAAAGTTTAAATATTGAACAGTGGCTGGGGTTACATAGAGACAACAATAGAAAAAAAGGTTTGGCCAAGTATGTACACCATATAACGTATATAGTACATCATATTTATTGCAGATGGTGACACCGTCATTGTGTTCTGGGGGCTCTTTCTCTCTGTCTGTGGTGCCTGTACCCAATGTTGTACCCCACGTGCACACAGTAGCCCCATCATGTATTATATAACTCTTGACATACAATGTTCAAAGATGTGTGTGTGAGTGAAAAATTGATTGTACGAATGTTGTTGTGTGTTTGTCTCTAAGTGTGTCTATGATTGATTTCTGGTGGAAAACCACAGCCTTCAGCTGACTGTAACCCATGGGTTTCAATACAGATTCCCTCTTCTTCGTCGAGTAACCTTTCTCCCTTCACTCAACTTCTTCCTTATATATTGCTTTTTTTATTTTATTATTTTTAATATACGACGTTTCCTGACAAACAAAGCGAATATTCTGTAACATTCACTAACACTTTTGATTTACGGTTTCTTTGAGACCGTTTATTAGTTTTTCTTTTATCTTCTGAATATTTTTCCCTTAATAAGAAGAAATTATTAGATATCTTACCCAATTGATGCTGTTAGCTTTTTTGAGTTAGGCTGTACACTCCCACCTACAGTTAGAGACCACTATTTGTACAAAAAAAAAAAAGAAAAAAAGTTTTTAGGTTTTCAGAGAAAACGAACGAACATTGAATGTTCTCAAACGAACATTTTCAATAAAAACGCCAAATTCAAGTTTTGACAAATAAAAGTTTAACCTTCTATATCTCATGAACATCGCAATTGATACCAGTTCTTGTGGGAACTGTGTAAGCCAATGTTACTTGTTATCACTTAGGATATTCAAGATCCTAGAACAAGATGTTAAAAATTATTTCCAATTCTCAAGGCAATCCTCACATTAACAATGTTTACAGTAGAACAGTTAGCTCACAAAGTTAATGAAGAACAATTATTACCCCAAACATAAAGATACTTAAATCAGAAACCAACACAAAAAAATGTAAAACTGCTAGAAACTGATATACATATTGTAACGAAGTTGACCTGGGCGAGAAGAAAGGCCTAGATTGTTCTAGGGGTTGAGCGGCCAATGTCGGTAACAGGCCACCACTGTGTAAACAAAAGGGGCCGATCTCTACCTGAGGAGAAAAGAAAGGCCTAGATTGTACTAGGGGTTAAGTGACCAAAGTCGGTAACAGGCCACCACAGTCTAGACAAAAGGGCCGGTCTCTACCTGAACTAGAAAGGAAAGGGCTAGATTGTTCAAGTTTAGTGACCGTAGCCGTAACGGACCACCGCGTGTAATAGCCAGCTAAGAGAAAGGCTCTAGTTGGAGTGGTGGCAGTATGTGTTTCCCAGCCAGTGATTGACAGGTAGCAGTGAGACAGACAATTGGAGGAGGCAGTCTCAGTTGGGGTGGTGGCAGTGGTGTTTTCTCCAGCCAATGAACGTCAGGAGGGCGTGGAAACTTATGCTCAGAGGGTTGGAGGAGGGCAGTCCCAGTTGGAGGGAGACAGGCAGTTAAAAAGTGAGGCCGACACAGCGAGAGTTCAGTTTTTAATCAGTTTTAATCAAGTCTTGTAGTTTTAATCTAGTTCTAGAGTTTAGAGTTTTAGTCAAGTTGTGGAGAGACACTTTGGAAGTGATAGTTTGGGAGAGTCAGTGTTGCGGAGTGCTTCAGTGTAGCTAGTTGGGCAATTAGTCAGTTGATGAGTAGAGCTGTGTTAGTGCAGCTGAGACTAGTGCAATTCGGTGCAGTGCAGACCAGAGATCAGTCGTGGAACAGTTTTGTGGCGTTACGTAGTGAGTAAGTAACAGTAAACTGTTGTGACTGTTGTAAATGGTGACTGTAATGAATAGCGTTAGTTGCTAGTAAATGTTAATGTGTGAATAAATCAGGTTATTACTTACAACTTTAGCGAGTTTTATTATTTAATCAAACCCACATATTAAATTAAATTAACTAGTGGCAGGCACTAGTTATAGTTGTGAAGTTTTTAGTAAAATGATAGAAAAACTTTACAATATTAAGGCAGAAAACAGTCTAAAATTTCAAAAACTGACACCAACAATTTAAACAACATATACGCCAACATACCTAGAAAAATACTTGACAATACTTGATCACACTCAGTCCATGAACCGACAAGACAGAAGACACACCAACCCTCTAATGATGTAAAACAGTATATTGTAAATTAGCCCTGAAGATGACCTAGTCCCTAGGCCGAAAGCTCGGCATAATGAAAGAATATAACATGACTAAAACTGGCAGTTATTTTTTTCATCCTATTGAAACTATGAACCAGTCACCAAAAATAATGAACAGTAATTAATAAAGAACTTTTTCGAGCTGAAACTGGAAATGAAGTAGAAGAAATCTTGGTCTCGAAACCTAGTAAACTGTAATTTGAAGAGATTAAAAACAAATAACTCTTTTAATATAATTGGTTGCCACTTTTTTTATAAAAATTATTAATTTGTAAAATGTGCATCGTGTATTATTTCTTAATAGCCAGTTCAATGAGCTGGCAAATTATACGCCAGATTTTTTTTGATTTTTTTAAGGTAAAAGAAAATATAATTAGAGATAAGATTAAATCAATTTTCCACACAAGATTAAATCATTCAGCTCCAGAGGGCAGCTGGAACACCCCCAAAAGTGGGGGTACTTTGATTTGCTAACATTGAGGCAATATTATTAAGTTGAGGCTATAAAGTTCAATCGAATGTTCTCCAATGCAATTTTAATCAGCCAAATTAATTTGTTTCAATTTTTCTCACGATGAGGTCTCTCTCTTTCGATGAAAAAGTAAATTGCCAAAGCCCTTTTATTTTTGACTTGGAATTCATTATAATCCAGCATAAAAACGGTTTGCAATCCAAAATTTGGTAACCAGTCTAAGTCTGGTCAAAAATATATGACGTATAATTAATATAAATTTCTTCTTTAACTTTCAAAGTAAAGCAAAAACTTGATTAATATTGTTCGTAACTCAAACGTAAAGTCAATACTTAATAGAAATAACCCTGTTTTAAGCAAAAATTGGATCCATTGAATCCATTTTCAGCAAAGTAAGATGATTGTTGGTCAGAATTTTACATAACTATTGCGTGAAATCAAACAAAATTGTGAAAGTTTCGTCGATTTTTGGAGCCCGGTAACGCTTCTAACGTTAGTGGCCATCCCGAAGTACCCTGAACGTTTGAAGTTTTAACCTAGAAGACTAGGAAGTTATAACCAAAAAAGAAGAAGTATTTCTACAGAACTGACCATTACAGTGGTACTACAATAGTTCAAAATTCTTATTTTTCTTTGCATTTTTAGTTTACTCAGGTGCACCAGAGGTCCTAATTGTAGGACATGGATTTCCTCAATAAAATGTTTCATGTTCTTCCTGGTGTACGGCCTTATAAAGAACCATCTTCTCTCTCCATCCACTACGATACAGAAGTCTTCCACTACATCTTTCAACCATCCAAGTGGAAGGCACCCTAGAATTCTTTTGTTAGGTTTCTTAAATTATTCTTTAAAAATAATTATTTTCAGTTACATTAAAACCATTCATTGTTTGGAATAATGTAAAGGTAAAATATTACAAAATGTTGCATTTAATTTTGGAGTTTGTGCAAAAGCGCAAACCTACACAAAAGTCGCCACTACAAACTATAAAGTCGCACTGTAAACTAAGGTTCAACACGATAAACTATAGTTCAGCACTATAAACTATAGTTCACACTATAAACTATGGTACAGCGCTGTACGAGTAAACTGTATTTCGCCACTATAAACTTAAACTATAGTTCAGCACTATAAACTGTAGTTCGCCACTATAAACTATAGTTCAGCACTATAAACTGTAGTTCGCCACTACAAATTATAGTTAAGCGCAATAAACTATACAGCACAATAAACTTTATTACCTTTCCGACTTCTTAAGACACCATTAAGTTTAAAGTAATCTTAAAGGTAATTACATGAATTAAAAGAATTAAATAACAATAATAAATAAATAGTTATATACTTAGGTTATATATAAATTCAAATAAAATTAAATAAAAAAGAAAAGAAATAGATTAGAGAAGATTGTGAAGAAAACAACTCAGTTTTAATCTGTGTCTACACAAGACAAGATACTGTTGGCTTTCTAGTAATTTCCTACAAATCTGATACAATTTCCGTGTCGACAGCGTTCTCACACTTTAGGAGCATCTTCTATTAGTAACACTGGCGCCTCCTACCTTATCTTGGTAAGTTAAGCAAAGTGTCTAGCTGATTTATACTATGCATTACCTCAAATTCTCTAACTAATTCTCTTACCTTAAATTAGATAAATTCTATTTATTTATTTTATAAATAATAACTATACATGGTTAAATTCTAATTTAGGTATTTTCCTTTTATCGTAATAATGAACGATGAAAGTTAAATGGCGCTTAATGATAACGGTTAATTTATTTGAATTTATTTTATATAAATAGGAATTTTTAAGAAAAAACTATGTACAAAAGCGCAAACCTACACAAAAGTCGCCACTACAAACTATAGTTCAGCACTGTAAACTAAGGTTCAACACGATAAACTACAGTTCAGCACTATAAACTATAGTTCACTATAGTATAGAGTTAGAGGTGTATCTCTTTTATTCTTCTGTGTACACATCGCATTTCTCCATTTTTTTTTTTTTTTTTTGGTTTTATGGAGTTAATGGATTTTAGCAGTGAACTGTTCATTTTCATCATGTTCCTGACAGAACTTGATGTCCACAACCACAGCCTTTGCGATGCAGGATTCTATCTATAATGGACGAAGGAAAAAGTGCTACAATTAACCTAATAGCCACCCGATCTTACTGGAGTAATGCCAATAATAAATAATGTTTGGCCGAGGAGCTGGATAAATAGACCTTTTTCGCGTGCCAATTTGGCCTAGAGTTTTTGAAATTATTACATTATTAAAAGTAAATATTAGTTTAAAAAGTCACAAATAAATTCTATTGAACATTTATAAAATATAATAGAATAGAATATTTATTTCATTGAAAATATATGTATACAAAAAATAAATAATGAAGTATAATGTACAAATCATTGTAACCTTCATATCTGTGATAATTAGAAAGGTTAAGATGAGCAGGATTGGTATGCAGGGAAAAAAGGAGAGGAAAAACCTGCAGCTAGTGTAGAGTTAGAGGTTTATCTCTTTTATTCTTCTGTGTTTGTATGTTGTAGAAGGATCTGTAGGAGGCTATGTCGCGGCAGAGTGGATTAGGATGGCAGTCTAGGATGGAAAGGAGTTTCAGCAGACTGATTTTGGATATAGGAGTGTATGGGGATAATGGATGCAGTCTCATGGAGTGAATCGCTTTTAGAACGTCCGAAAAGTCTAAGAAGTTTGTTCTGTGTTGTCCTGGAGTTTCTTGATGTTGCTACTACAAGTCCAGGCTCCAGGAGGAACAGGCGTAGAGCAATATCGGCCGACCTGACCACTTTATAGAGGAGAAGTTTGTTGGTCCACATTCATTTTGGAGTCACGTGAGAAGTAGAGGAAATAATAGTCTTGTAGTCCAGTTTGCCTGAGTTTACTTTGTCCCTGAACGTGTGTAGTGAAAGACAGTTTGTTACCCAAAGTTAGGACTAGGTACTTAACATGGGTAGACCACGGGATCAGAGAATTATTGTGTCTAAATTGTCGATTAAAAAAGAGGGTCTGCATTTGGTGAAGAGTATAGCGTTAGTCTTATCGTGGTTTATTTTAATTCTCCAACTTAGCGCAGAATTTGGTTTGTCTGTCTATGAACATTTATAGAAGCTTTAAAGAAAACGCGTTGTACTTGTAAGGGTAGTAAAACCCCACCACTCATCCACTCTAGCGTAGGGGTAGTGAAACCCCACCACTCACCCACTCTAGCCAGAGAGAAAGAGACAGCCCCCTCGGCACACAGAGAAGGGAGGCTCGGCGAATGTATATAAGAACGAGAGAAAAGTCAAAAAGGAGATTCTGTGATTCTGTTCAAAGTCTTGCACTTTAATTGTACACATCGTTTTAGCCACGTCAGTCAGTCTGTTCTGTTCTTGTAGTGTAAAGTATACAGTCCTTGGCAGTCAGTCAAATACATATATAATATCTTATACCAATACAAGGTGTTATTTATCCATCAACATCTACAACCAACATCTCCTCAAACACCATTACATACTGAAACCAGATGACAGAGTTACAAAACTTTCATTATTTTTTACAATTTTACAAGAAGTTAAACAATGTTTTGGCAATACCCCGCCAAAAAAAACAAACAAAAAACAAAACTTTAAGATTAAAGTATTCTTTTTGATCTAGAGTCTTCCTTTTTGGGTGGAAGGTTGTGTAAGTGTGTTTTAGATGGTGGAAATGAAGGCTCCATAGATGTGTTAAGCCTTAGGCTTAAAGTAGATGACTGTGGTATAGCTTGTAAAAAAAAAAGATGTAGCACGTACTTAGGAATCATCTTCTTTGCTGGAATACTACCCGGGTTCGGAGCATAGGAGGATATTGTTATTCCCAGTCTAACAAGAGACCGAATAATGGGGAGGATGGCAAAGAATAATAGAAGATTGTGGTGCAGGTGATGGCGTCACTATATAGATTTCCAACCTCCTTAGTACTACTATCAACTGTTCCACTCCATATTGGAGGACTTTTGGAGGGGAATGGAAGAGAAAGAGAAAACAAATCTACAAATTCTCCTAACACCTCGCTTTTTCATCTCACAGAACCTCATTCTTTTCTTTGGCGTTGTTGGTTTAATATATTTTTTTGATCTTTACAAAAGCAAAATAAACAGTAAAACATAGCCTTCCTTTATTTTGATTTGTTCTTCTATGTTTTTTTGCAAGTTATGAAAGGGGGTAAAGCAAGCAAACGACAAACATGAACTACTTTTCTTTGTCAAAAAGAAAACACTAAAGCTGCAACTTTTCTATCAAAATTGTTGGAGCGTGATAACACAGTCTATCAATAAATTGCTTAAAAAAGGAAATTAAAATTGTGCATAACTTTTTGCAATACTAGCGCGTCAACTACCCAAATCTTTTGTCGACAGAAATTTTTTCTTTCTTTACTGCAACGCTTGAAAGAATATATAAATTCCAGGTTCCAGGTTTGCAGCTACTGCTTGTTCGCTTTGTTAAAAGCTGGGTTAAAAAGTAGGGAACATGAAATGGTAACACGGTGCGAGCGATTTTTGAATTATTTAAGACAGGAAACTGGCAAGCAAAGCAGAGATGATAGTTGCTTCAAATCAGAGAGAGCAACGAGCAACGAGTTGCATGCATATAGTGACGAGTTTAGTGGCGATCTTCTTTCAACAAGAAAGGACTAGACATGTTATATAGGTATAGGACTAGACATGGTGTAGAGATATAGGACTAGACATGGTGTAGAGATATAGGACTAGACATGGTATAGAGGTATAGGACTAGACATGAACTTGGTGAATTCCATCACTTGTACCAAACAACTTCGGGAGCATCCTGGCAAGTTTCATTCGTATTTTCGAATGCCTATTTTGATTAGACCTGAGTTGAAGGCATATTAATCAAGAATAGGATGAATTTCAATGTTTAACCCCATTAATCCTGCCCCATTTCCTATCCAACACAAATCGGTTGTGATGTAGAGCAGGGGTGGCCAACTTTTCTGTATATAGGATCTACTTTTTATCTTAAAAGTGTGTCGCGATCGACTTGTTGTCATAGGCGTAGTCTAAAGAGTAAGTAGGGGTGTGAAATGCATACTATGTTTATACACCGTGTTTCAGTATAAGGTGCATTCCAGCGAGGTATGGGTAGATAAGTAAAAGATATTATTTTTTAAATCACTTATTAAGTTTAAATCTCACTAAGAGCTGTGGGGTTCAGCCAAACCTACAATACATACGGACAGTGCAGGACATTTCAGTCAAAACTCCTCTGACAGATAACTGACGCTCCTTTCTACGGTGACTAACCTCACTTTTCACAACGACCTCAACATTCCCTTCAATAGACCAACTCGCCAAGACTAAATACCGAAAATTCCATACTGCTCTCTCTTCTAGTTCTAATCCTCTTGTACTGACTCTCACCTCCTCTGCCATCCCTAACAATACTCCTCGCCGACTGAATCGCCGATGGCCTCGCGACCTCCTTGCAGTCTGAAGATCATAATCATTGTCATTAATATCCTGTAGAGAGTGCTACCACTGGGTGGTTTCTCTCCTCCTGTCTTTCACGCATCCATTTATCTTATATATTCCTTTTTGCTTATTATATATTGTATATACAGATTGTAAATAACTAAATAAATTAAAAAAAAAAATAATTTGACAAGATAACGTGTGTAAGGTGTAAATTAAGTAAAGTAATGCTAAAGTAATTTTTCTAAGCTAGACTTAAAGACTAGCCACCAAATTATGTTCCTTAGTCAGTCCATACTTTACAACTAACATTGGTCTAACTAGCTTCTTGCAGGACTCGAACTAGAGGATTTCCCGCTTACTTGCATAACAATTCCATCCTCTACAGAAGAAGAAATGGCAAAAATGTGAATGTTCAGCGTGCGCGAATCTATAAGTTACGAGAATTGCAGCAGTTTGCTAATTGGTGTAAGCTAAATCCCAGCAATAGCAAACTAGATCTACGACTACAGGATCTATTTATATTGTCTATGTGTTGGAGGAGAATATATTAAGTGTTGCCAGAACTGGGATACCCATAGGGATGCCAAGAACCCTGAAGACAGATAGTTCACTTCCTCTAACGAATAATACTCGTTGCACATCCTATACTGGATTCATTCAACATATAGCGGCCTTGGTAAAGATTAAACTTAGGAGATGTTGATTGTATTAAGTTAGGAACATACTAGTCTTATTAATTAGTCTATACAGCTACCATCACCAATAATTCTATGTAGTACAATACTATTTAGATTCACAAGGCCCCAAATATATGTTCGCTACACGCTAGAAGTGGGCTTTATCTCTAGCTTCTGAATTGTAAATCCTTTAATGTAGTTTAAGCTAACACCTAGATACGAGAAATAATGGACTATTTGCCAAGTTTAACAGAATTCCTTTCGCTTATTATCATAGCAACCATTATCAGATGATTTAGCTTTACAGACTTGCAGACAAAGCTGAGCTTTTCTAAATTTCATCGGCATCTAACCTCATTAATAACGATCCTTGTAAACGCATATAAATAAAAAGCTGAATTTATATTTATATTTGCTGGGGAGTATACTTGGCCCCTTTCTCTAAACAGTATACACATCAGACATACCTGTACAACCCTCTACACTACTCTGTGTACATATGCAGACGACACAGCCGTACTAGCTATAAGTACACATCCTTCATCAGCTTCATTCAAGTTACAGACACACTTACATAAAATAGAATCCTGGGCAAAGAATTGGCGGATTAAAATGAACCCACAGAAATGCCAGCATGCCACGTTTACTCTCCGGCGGGGCTCCTGTCCACCTGTCCTCTTCAACAGCAATTCTCTTCCTTGTACAGATCTGGTGCACTACCTTGGGCTCTACATAGACAAACGACTCACTAGGAACCCGCTTAAAAGACAAGCAATGACAAAACGCACTAAACTGCTTTACAGACTTCTTGATGACGCTCCAAATTACTCATTGAACTCAAACGCTTAATATACAATACTATCCTCAAACCTATGTGGACTTACGGACTAGAGCTGTGGGGTTCAGCCAAACTTACAAACATACGGACAGTACAAGACATTTCAATCAAAACACCTCCGACAGATACTCGTAGTTGACGCTCCTTTCTACGGTGACTAACCTCACTCTTCACAACGACCTCAACATTCCCTTCGTACACCAACTCGCCAAGACTAAATACCTAAAATTCTATACTACTCTCTCGACTAGCTCTCATCCTCTTGTACTGTCTCTCGCTTCCTCTGACATTCCTAATACTCCTCGCCGACTGAATCGCCAGTGGCCCCGCGACTTCCTTGTAGGCTGAGGACCTAAACGCCATTATTCTCCTATCTCTCCACTCTCCTTCTCATACTCTTCTCCTCACATTCTCCTCTCTCCTATAGAGAGTGCTACCGCTGGGTAGCTTCTCTACTCCTGCTCTTCTCCCGCACCAGTTGATCATACTCTCCATATTTACTGATTGTATACAACGTATACAGATTGTAAAATAAAAAATAAAAATTTATATTTAAATAAGTATTCAGTTAAGTATTAAGTATTATTTATTGATTAGATAAGTAATAATTTCCAGGGCAGTGGCCACGGTAGCCGAGCGTTTAGAGGCGCGAGACCTTCAAACCTAATATGTATTGTGGTACTGTGTTCGATTCCCGGCGTTTAGACCTTGAATTTTATTTAATGTTTAAAACGAAAACGCTAGTCACGTGAATCTAATCGGTAGTTGGACGTAAAGCCCGCCTGAAAAAATAGGCGATTACTTTAATTTTAATTTCTACCGCTGAGAGAAACTAAAAATGCTTTTAAAAAACAAGTTTGGAACCACCATCTTGTTTACTGAAAAGCTTTTAATCTTTTTCTTTAAAAAGTAAAGTAATCGCCTACTGTTTAAGGCGGGGCTTAACGTCCAACTACCAATTAGGAGTCGCGGACGGAGGCGACTAGCAAACATACTTTACTGTAAATTTCTTTTATTAACCATTAAATAAAATCCAAGGCCTAAGACCGGGAATCGAACCCAGTACCACAATAAATATAAGCTTCGCAGGTTTATCTTTTTCTTTATTATTTAGCTAAAATTCTGTTAAAAATAATAATAATAAAAGTTCTGATTCTTTATTAAAGTCTCTAAAATCAACAGATACTCTATATAACAGTTATTAAGCTCTTTATAATTACAATTTTATGTTCAATAAAATAGTCACATCATTTCTGAATTTCATAGTTAAGTCATGAAAATCATTTCTAAAGTTATGAACAATACTTAATGAACATTGTAACGTCAAGATTATTATGAAATAATAACGGAACGACAGCTACCCGTAGCAAAATGTATTTTCTTAAATCTTTCTCTTTACAGATACAGTAATAATAAAGGTGATCTTTACCTTATAAATCCGTCGTAGACATGGGCTATAATATCAGGTACTGTCGTATAATATGGATTTTAAGATAGTGTTACGATAGACTAACTCAATAGATAACAACATAAAATCAAAGTTTATGCGCTTTTTTTATATAATATCTTCGCATTTTTTCCAGGCACGAGGAGGGAATTATAAGATTTTCTATCTAGTTCAATTCGTGATTTTTACGTTCATACCTGCTTTTCTCAATAATATTTTCCTCTACTCCATTTTTTTTTTGGCGGATTTAGGTTAAGCTAGCTGTGTTACAAAATAAACTTATAGTTATTGACTGAACTTAGTATAACACTTATATCAACATAACCTTACTGAATATCTAGTTAACTTTGTGGTTATTGCTAAATAAATAGCTTATTATAAAAATATTGGAACAAATTGTTAGCATTTTGTTAGACAATCTGTAGAAATTTATTCTTAGATTATACACTGATTTTTTTATCCTTCTTTTTTTGGCATTGGCTTTCGCCATACAGCCAGCATCGTCTAGGTCAGGGGTCGGTTACCTATTTTAAGTAGAGAGCCATTTCTCCTTAAATAATTTTAATAATTCTTACCAAGAGCCGCAAGGGTGATAGAGTGTAAACAACTCTGAAGATCATTTGTAATCACTAAGAAACGGATTTTTATGTATTTAAAAATGCCAAATATTTAATTAAAATATGCATTTATTTTCGTCAATTATGTGGAAAATATGTGATTTTCTTAAAATATTTTCTGGAATATTTAAGTAAAATGGACATTTTTTTTTATTAAAATGGATTTTTTTTGGGGGGGGGGACAAGTTATAATTATTTATACAAGAAAAGAACATTTTTACAATTTATAATAATTTATTAGGAACAAAATAATTTGTTTTTACAAGTTATAATGATTTATAGAACAAAGAACATTTTTACTATTTATAAAAAGATGTGTTAAATTTTCAATTTTGAAAACTTCACTCTTCGAAATTGTTTGCAACCACATGAAATTTCAAATGTTGGAACGTAAAGTGACGACGATCTGGGCGTAAGATGGACTTGTAACGACTAAAAGATCATTCAACATCTACAGATGTTATAGGTGCCTTGGTGAAAGAAGTTATCTCGTTGGTTGTAAAGGGTACACGATGTTCTGAGGTGACTTCTGTTCCACTGATAATATCAGAAATCTGGCAGAAGGTCTCCCACCCTTTGTTCTTCCTCAGTACTTCTACCAGTTTTGATCTTATTTTTTTAAAAATACCTTTAATAAATGGAGTTTTCATTCGTTTAAATAAAATTAAAATATACATTATATTTTGGGCAGGCTGAAGAGCCACAGAATTGGGATAAAAGAGCCGCATGCGGCTCGCGAGCCACGGGTTGCCGACCCCTAGTCTAGGTGCTTATCACTAGAATATCACTCACTCTCCATTCTTATAAATACATTCGCTTCACACATTCATCATTCTACTATATACAACTATTTACATACAAACTTACCAACTAATGGATGGATCAGTACTCTATATTCCTGCCATCTTATAGCTTAACCGAAATTAAAATCACGTTACCCTTCTGTAATCATTTTCTTCCATTCATTCTATAACTTTTAAATACATTCATATTTCATTGCTAGCTCTGCTATCGACTTAAGCATATAAATGTTGGTGGAGAATATAATGTCTTCGTAGCGAAATGGTGCATCTAAATACCTGTATATATCGTCAAACATTCGTTTCCTTTCTACCACATAACGTTGGACATATCATTATTATATGTTTGAAATCCTCCTCCTCATTGCAATCTACAGCAAAGAGGAGAGGACCTTTTGTTGATCCTGTGTAGATATGATCCGCACACCGCGTGGTTCGCTCTCAGCCTGCTTATTGTCGTAACAACCCATTTATTAGTGACAGTTCCCTTATAAACCATGGTTGTCTAGGTAACTGATCTACACATAGTTTTATAGAATCTCCCTTTATTACCATTACTGTAATCTGTCTGGCCATTTTTGTAGTGCTGCTTCTGCGATTGTTCACTTGATATCGGTGTGTGGTAATTTATAATTAGCCATTTCCCCCACTATTGGTGGCTTCCTTTGCAAGTTTATCAACAATTTCATTTTTTTTTATACCACAATGACCCTTTACCCACGAAAAATTACTGTTACTGTTACAGTTAAAGTTACTGTTAAAAGTAAGGCAAAACCATTTTCCCCTCAATAAAAGAAACCTCTCTTTTGAACTCCGAGGCCCTCAAAAACGGTTTAAACTCAATATTTGACTCTTTCATTGAATAAAAGAAAATTGAAAAACAACAAAACAAATGACCAGTGGTGGAAATCCTTAAATGTAACGCCCTCGCTAAAGGATTTTTGGTTATAATGAAAGTCAAACGTAGAGTAGATTGTAGAGAGCAAGAGTATACTCCGTGGTTAGCTAGTTTGGGCGACCTTCCACCTCCTAAACTGGTCACTGTAGTTGTGGTATTTGAATTCTGTGTTTGTTTACCATAGTAGTATCCAGTGACACAGTGTTTGTGGCCATATTTTGTGACAAAGAGCCCTTTTACGTGCCTTCTGTAATCAAATAAACCACTGGTCTTACTTTGAGCATTTTGAGCTTTCACATTACCTAGCTTTTATTGTTTAACAAAAAAAAAAAAATAGATTTTCAACTCGCAGAATGGAAAATTAGTGTCCATCTTTTAAATATGTAAAAAGAAAACTGTTCGTTGAATTTGTAAAAAGACCTGTGGATCCACAATTATTGATGCAAGAGCCGCCATTTACCATGGGAGCAGAGCCCTCTAAAGGTATTTATTCCAACGTTGTCAAAGTTTCCTGATCGATCTTTAAAGGTTTGCGATCCTTTCTTGATATTTGGCATTTATGTAATATCCTAGGTTTAACTGTAAACTTAGTTAATATTTTGGCTTTTTAACTTAGGATAAAGAATATTTATGGAAAGATGTCCATTTTATGTCGTCGTGAATAGGATACAAAAGCCTCGACAAATATTCATCAAAATTAGATGCTCCTAAATTTCACTGAATATTGGAGACAGACTTAAACGGAGTAAAAGCAGAGATTCAGGAAGGAAGTTCTTTCTGCCATTACGAGGGTCGTTTGAAAAGTCCGTGCAAAGTCGGAGAGATAGCACCACTGGCGCGTATCGAGGTTATGTTTAGTTAGTAGCATCTCTTGGAAGAACACACACCAAGTTTCAGCAAGATCGGTCTATTTCTTTGTGTTTGGCATTCGTTTGAATCGAGGAAGTCGAGTGATTTTCAAAAAATGGACGAAAAAGAATTTCGTGTGTTGATTAAACACTACTTTATGAAAGGCAAAACGCCTCAGGAGACTAAAGAGAAGCTTGATAAACATTATGGTGACTCTGCACCTTCGATTAGAACAGTTTATAAGTGGTTTCAAAATTTTCGGTGTGGCCATATGGGCACAAGTGACGCTGAACGTTGAGGTTACTACTCCAGAAATCATTGATAAAATCCATGATATGGTGATGGATGACAGAAGAGTGAAGGTGCGTGAGATTGCTAGTGCTGTGGGCATTTCGAATGAACGGGTACATAATATTTTGCATCAACATTTGGACATGACAAAGCTATACGCAAGATGGGTGCCGCGATTGCTCACGCTTGACCAAAAAAGAAATCGTGTGAAGTGTTGCAAGGACGGTTTGCAGCTGTTCCAGAAGAATCCGCAGGTCTTTAAGCGTCGTTTCGTCACTGTGGATGAAACATGGATACATCACTACACTCCTGTGACCAAAGAACAATCTAAACAATGGGTTACCAAGGGGAAAGATTATGGCGACTGTCTTTTGGGATTCGCAAGGAATAATCCTCATCGACTATCTGGAAAAGGGTAAAACTATTACAGGTGCATATTATTCATCGTTATTGGACCGTTTGAAAACCGAGCTGCAAGAAAAACGCCCACGATTGGCCCACAAAAAAGTCCTTTTCCATCACGACAACGCACCAGCTCACACCTCAGCAGTTGTGGTCGCAAAATTAATGGAAATAGGGTTCCAACTCGTTTCACATCCCCCCTATTCTCCAGACTTGGCTCCCTCGGACTACTATTTGTTCCCCAATATGAAGAAATGGCTGGCGGGAAAAAGATTTTATTCAAACGAGGAGGTGATTGCAGAAACGAATGGCTATTTTTCAGACTTGGACAAATCCTATTATTCGGAAGGGATCAACAAACTAGAGCAGCGTTGGACGAACTGTATAAGCCTAAAAGGAGACTATGTTGAAAAATAAAAAAGGTTTACCCCAAAAAATTAAGTAGTTTTTATTTTTGCATGGACTTTTCAAACGACCCTCGTATATTATCTCGTACATAACCGTCCACATTACAATGCATTGTTTGGTCTCACAATGCTCAATACCATCAAAAATAAATTTCTTGAACTTCAATATAAAACTATCATCAGTTCAGTTGGACAATACACAGCTCTATTGATACGTACAAATTCATCACCTTTCCAACTTTTTGAACACACTGAATGAACATTTTGTATCGTAAACTCTATTCTAGGACCAAAACAGCTGATATTAACAAAACAGAAAAAAAAAAATTGTTGTACACATTTATTGTGTTTTACTTTATCATCAGAAACGTTTGTGCAACTAGCAACCACGAAAGTTTGTAGCAATATCCTTTTGATATCAGGTTACATTGATAGCGAACTAAGGGACAATGCGAACTAACTTTAGTCGATAACCTTCTTTTACTTTTTCAAAAAAAAAAAAAAAAAAAAATATTAGTTTAGAACGTATTGTTTTTTTGTAATTTGTATTTTTCGAAATTTCCCGTTGCCCTCGTTGATAGCAACAAATTTATTCAATGATATTCACAATTACTCATTTTCCTGTTTTGGGTATACGAGGGTCGTTTGAAAAGTCCGTGCAAAAATAAAAACTACTTAATTTTTTGGGGTAAACCTTTTTTATTTTTCAACATAGTCTCCTTTTAGGCTTATACACTTCGTCCAACGCTGCTCTAGTTTGTTGATCCCTTCCGAATAATAGGATTTGTCCAAGTCTGAAAAATAGCCATTCGTTTCTGCAATCACCTCCTCGTTTGAATAAAATCTTTTTCCCGCCAGCCATTTCTTCATATTGGGGAACAAATAGTAGTCCGAGGGAGCCAAGTCTGGAGAATAGAGGGGATGTGAAACGAGTTGGAACCCTATTTCCATTAATTTTGCGACCACAACTGCTGAGGTGTGAGCTGGTGCGTTGTCGTGATGGAAAAGGACTTTTTTGAGAATCGTGGGCGATTTTCTCGCAGATCGGTTTCCAAACGGTCCAATAACGATGAATAATATGCACCTGTAATAGTTTTACCCTTTTCCAGATAGTCGATGAGGATTATTCCTTGCGAATCCCAAAAGACAGTCGCCATAATCTTTCCGGCCGAAGGAACAGTCTTCGCCTTTTTTGGCGCAGATTCCCCCTTGGTAACCCATTGTTTAGATTGTTCTTTGGTCACAGGAGTGTAGTGATGTATCCATGTTTCATCCACAGTGACGAAACGACGCTTAAAGTCCTGCGGATTCTTCTGAAACAGCTGCAAACCGTCCTTGCAACACTTCACACGATTTCGTTTTTGGTCAAGCGTGAGCAATCGCGGCACCCATCTTGCGGATAGCTTTGTCATGTCCAAATGTTGATGCTAAATATTATGTACCCGTTCATTCGAGATGCCCACAGCACTAGCAATCTCACGCACCTTCACTCTTCTGTCATCCATCACCATATCATGGATTTTATCAATGATTTCTGGAGTAGTAACCTCAACAGGGCGTCCAGAACGTTCAGCGTCACTTGTGCCCATATGGCTACTCCGAAAATTTTGAAACCACTTATAAACTGTTCTTATCGAAGGTGCAGAGTCACCATAATGTTTATCAAGCTTCTCTTTAGTTTCCTGAGGCGTTTTGCCTTTCATAAAGTAGTGTTTAATCAACACACGAAATTCTTTTTCGTCCATTTTTTGAAAATCACTCGACTTCCTCGATTCAAACGAATGCCAAACACAAAGAAATAGACCGATCTTGCTGAAACTTGGTGTGTGTTCTTCCAAGAGAAGCTACTAACTAAACATAACCTCGATACGCTCCAGTGGTGCTATCTCTCTGACTTTGCACGGACTTTAAAACGACTCTGGTATTGCTGATCTAAAAACAACAACAACAACAACAACAAACAAAAGGAAACTGTTTTATAATGATGGTAAGAAGCCATCCTTCAAGAATTTTAAAGGAAGTTTGATAAATTTTTCGTTAACGGAAGAGCTTTCGCGATAAAACTGCGTAGCGAGAAGATTTTTTTAAAGACAATGCGGACTGTTAGATTACTGTCATTAAAAATGAAATCTTTTAATGCCAGTAGAGAGGATTTGCCGATTCTGGCGCACCTAAAATACAAAATGGCGGCCATCCCCTCCCCTCCCACCCCCCTCCCCCAACCCTACCCCCACCCCTCCTTATTGACCAATCATCGATTTCGACGAGGGTTTAAGCCACGCCCCCTACCCCCACCCCACCTTATTGACCAATCATCGAACTCGACGAGGGCTTTAGGCCACGCCCCTTCCCCCACTCCACCCTTTTAATCGACCAATCAGCGAATTCGATGACACCCCTTTTACCCCCACTCCTTCCCCCACCCTTATTAATTGACCAATCAGCGAATTCGACGACACCTCATTACCCCCACCCTAGCCCTACTCCTATTACATGACACCTACCTTTACCCCCACCACCTCTAGGTCGTCGTATTCGTTGGCCTCTTAAGCTCCTCCTACAAGATGGCGGCTCTCCTAACAGCTGTAGTACACAAGATGGCCGACCTCGTACCAGCTGATGACCACAAGATGGCGGACCTCATACCTCCACCCCCTCGCCCATTGATAGACAGGAGGGGATTTTTTTTTTTAATTATTTTTACTTACTTGGGATTCGATCCTACAACCTTCGTACTGATAGACACGTCATCTGCACCAGTCGGCCACAGTGGTAGTCTCGCTTACTCTAGTTTTGAATGTTCTCTTATGTTTTAACTTGGAATTATTTTTTAAAAAATCTAACCCCCCTCACCAAGAATTTTTTTTTTTTATTTAAATTACCCCCCACTATCACAAAAATATTGAAAAATAAAAATGGATAACCTCACTTTAGGTAATAGAAAAAACTATTTACTTACCCCCTCCACCTGGACTGCTTCCGTTGCTGATAACGCGACCTACACTCACTGAAAACTAAACCCGAACTGGCATTTGGACTGCGATACTAGCATTAACCCCCCACCACAATTACGTCACACTCTAACTAGCCAATAGAATTGCATCTTTTTTTCCAAATGATTACCTCTCTTGACAGGTCTCTGTAGCAAGCCCCCCCCCCTTTCCCTTCCACATCTTTTATCATACCTGTTAATTTATATATATGCCAACATAGCTGAACATGCTCCAACAAGTCTGGACATGTAGCCAGCTGCCTCTTTCGCTTTAACCGTTTTATTATTTCCGTTTACCAACTATACAAACCTGTATGAACATATCGTTATAGTCTCAATAGGATGACACGTATGATTAGCTGAACATGCTCCAACAAGTCTGGACATGTAGCCAGCTGCCTCTTTCGCTTTAACCGTTTTTTAGTTAGCCAATAGAATTGCGTGCTTGTCTTCCCTCTCTCTCTTGCAAGTGTCTCTCTCTCTATAAGGTGAATCATACCTCCCACCTTTGATGCAGGACTCAACCTGTCCGTTAACTTCATATATGTTTCTTAGAAAAAACAATATTTTTAAAACTGAACTTTGCCCTTATTAGCTTTTATTGCTTTATAAATAATAAAACTTTGAATGTTTTGGAGACTTAAAAACTTACTTTTTAAAAAATGTTAACACGCTTGCACAACATGTTTGAACAGGCAAGTAAAAATAATGATGACTCATACCATTGTCATATCCTCAACGAGCACAAACATGCTCCAACAAGTCTGGACATGTAGCCAGCTGCCTCTTTCGCTTTAACCGTTTTTTTTTGTTATTATGAAGTTAAAAGTAAATTGAACTTTGAACTTATTAATAAAATATAAATAAGTTTTAATTTACTTTTCTTTATTTATAAGTGTATAAAGTAAAAATAAGAATGAACAAACATTAATTAAAACATTTTATTTTTATTTAAAGGAAGTATACAAGTAAAATAATAACATTTATTTCACAGTATAAATTTTATTTAAATTCTATGTCATATCTTCCATTATTAAAGCCTTTGTACATTATTAACAGTTTTTTCTTTGATTGTTGGTAATCTTCCACCATTTCATCAGTTATCACTGCCGCAAATCTGCGTGGAAGGAAGATCCTCGTTGGGTAGTCCATTGTCGGGCCAAGATAATGTAAATGGGCAACGATGGCATCTCCAAATTTAGTGTTGATTCTTTCGAATTGCTTCACTTCGTATGAGTATCCGGTTCTTAGATCTGATAATTTGCCAATGCCCGCAGACCTTGTATTCACATCATTCAAAAAGCTTGCCAACTTAGACATCTGAAAGAAGAATATTATATGAAAGTATCGCATCATTATCAAAATATTGTTTCAATAAAAAAAGTATTATTACTTACCTTTGAAGTATGAAGTTAACCTCTCGAGCTGTGGGCAACGAATGACGAATTACCTTACAAGCTTCACTACTCTACCGTTACGGATGTCCCCCCCCCCCACTCTATGACGTCACTTATAGTTAGCCAATAGAATTGCGCGCTTGTCTTCCCTCTCTCTCTCTTGCAAGTGTCTCTCTCTCTATAAGGTGAATCATACCTCCCACCTTTGATGCAGGACTCAACCTGTCCGTTAACTTCATATATGTTTCTTAGATAAAACAATATTTTTGAAACTGAACTTTGCCCTTATTAGCTTTTATTGCTTTATAAATAATAAAACTTTGAATGTTTGTAGACTTAAAAACTTACTTTTTAAAAAATGTAAACACGCTTGCACAACATGTTTGAACAGGCAAGTAAAAAATAATGATGACTCATACTATTGTCATATCCTCAACGTGCACAAACTGCAGCTTAGTTTTTTTCTTTTTTTACCTAAATAAATTTTGTATATGCGCCCCTCTTAGTTCGGCTTCCGCCTTAAGCTTCCTCACCACGTCAAGGTGGAGGTCATCGAGGAAGTTTTTATTTTTATTTTACTTTTTTTATTTTTTTTTAATAATTTTATAATAATAAAAGGAATACTTGAAAAATAAAGCAATAATTTAATTTAATACATTTATTGAAATAAAACTTTAAAAGATACATATACCTCAGAAAAATATATAAAAATTTAAAAATCAACTTCTAATACAAATAAAATATTTAACTTCTAATTAGTACATTAAAGTGAAATAAATAAGAAATGTTTTGCTATCGAATCAGTTTATTTTAATGGTTGTTGGAATTTTAGCTGCCTTGCATCAATCGCATTCATACATTGTACACAATCTGCACAAATCCATTCATGGTTTACGGGGATTTTACACCCCGCCAGTGACCAACATTCAGGTTTGTGTGCAACTCAATGCATTCGCCAGTGACCACATTCGTTCTTTAAGGCAAAAATATTTCCGTCTCATTCCAACCAAACTTACTATTGAGCCAGCAATTGATGGCTTTAATTCGATATTGCGTACATTTCTCTTTACAAGTATTGTGTATAATACACTGATTTCCTGCTGTTTCTAATGAATCAAGTTTTGGACAGTCATAATCTTCTAAATTAATTACACAACAACTGTACAGATTTTGCAAAAGAAATCTTTTCTTTTCATAACCCTTAACAAACACAAATTTATAATTACAATCAATAAACTTGAAAATATCTCTAATCATTTCATATTCAATATCCCCGTCATTCCACTTAATTTTATGATAATAATTTTCTAACCAATAATTGGTTCTTCTACTTTTTTCACATTGTTTATGTTGGACAGGTGGCTTGAATATCCAGTGTCTGACTGATTGAAAATTATAGTCTAATAGAGAAAGCTCTTTAACAATATAACCTCCTACACTGTCTACAAAGCACTGGAAGTCAGCTATCAGCACGCCTGTTTGAGCCATACTGAACACTGAACTAGCTCTTCAAGCCTTCTTATACCATACGACGTACAATACCTGTCAAAGGATTATATTCTACCACCCTGTCGTGAATAATAAGACAATAGGCAGTGGTGTTGGGCGGGAACATTTCTTTTGATTCAAATTCCAATCTAACATCTACCGGGCCACATTTGGTAGATTCACACTGTTTAGAACAATCTATTACAATTAAGGGTGTTTTCTCTTTAAAATTTTGTAAAGAACTTAGAGGATACATTTGTTCTCCATAATATGACATTTGAAAGGAAGCATACATATGATATAGAATGGCAAAACGGTTAGAGGAAAAATCTACATTCAAATCGCCGTATGGGAAAGCTTTACAATTAAGATAAAGTTTTACATTTGAAATAGAACAGTGGTCAAAGTGACTAGCGTTGCTTTCCACATTATTAGCACGTCCGGTCTGAAAAGCTAGAATGATATATCGGGGCTTTTCCATTTGACTAGAAGTCTTCACTGACCAGATTTGCCTCTGAGTGGCCGGCAACAAAGGGTAATCATAGAGTTCCCAACTTCTAAAACTTAGAGCAAATACCTTAGCAGATTTAAGATGACGCATAAGAGCCAATCTCTGATGTTCGTTGACTGTTACATAGGGCAGCATCCAGCAAAGCTTCACCATTTCAATTTTACACCTCTCCACCGCTTGTTCTTCATTCAATCTGTTGAATTTATAGGCATTTCCATCTTGTCTGCTTCTAACAAGTATCAATTCTTGTTTAACATTAATCACAATTTTCTGGTAATCTTCACAAAATCCCAGCAGCGATGACAGCGGAATGCATAAATTAAAACATCCTTCTGCTGAAGTGATGTTGAGAGCATCGCTTTGGGGATAGCACCAGCCCCAGTTTGTAACATACTGGCAGCCTGCCTTAAGCGAAACCAGCCCTTTAAGTGTACAAGCTATTCCTGGGTTTTTTACTCGATCTATTTCAACTCCACTTAGTTCGTATCTTATTTCATCAAATAGAAATGCAAAAGCATTATTGGTCAATTTGTATGAGACAGGAACTGCAGAGCCGTCTTCCTTTAAAAACTTGCCTTCCAAGTAGAGCAAACTTTGACTGGGTAGCGTGTATAGATCTTGATGTTGTACACTAATGCGTATTTCATCGCCTGGCAGTAGTTTTGAAGAAGCATATGGGTGATGGGAATGCAATTCTATGCACTCGATTGAATTGTCAAACTGACATTTCTCTTCCAAATCTAACACTTCCATGATGATGATAGAACGTAGTAACCTGCAGCCTGAAGAAATCGAATACTGCTGTTGGTCAGCGATGTTCGCTCGGCAACTGTTCTCACTGGAATGATGCTCTTTTTCTCCGCAACTGTCCTTTTATCGCCTCTTCTAAAGTCTAAACCCATCTCCGTCTAGTGTTCAAATGGCCAACTTCAGTTGTGAGCCTCTCTTTTATAAGACATCCAGCAGGAAGAGTAGACAAAGCTGACCGCAGTTGTTAGTGCCAACTTTCTGATACTGCTTCCTGTTCCATGAAATTCGACTTCCCTTTACATATCGGACAAATTCAGCAGGGGGATTGGCACCACTGCTATCAAAGAATTGAACATATTCTCCTCTCTTCTTGTAACAAACCCAGTGAGTACCACTGCCAACACTGCTATCCAAATTAAAAATGGCTCGTTCATTTTTCCAAGGTTTCTTTGGAAATTCATCAATCATGAACACTCCTCTGAAATGAGGAATTTTATTTGATTTTGCCAACTTAATTAGATCAAAATTACTTAGTCGCAGGCGAGGTAGCGTATCCAGCATTCGTTTAGCTTTTCCGCTCAATTTTGAAGATTTGCCACCCATCCGTCTAGGAGTGGGGATGATTCTCTTCTTTTTCTTCTTATCTTTAGCACGTCTCATGATAAACTGAATCGCTGTTAGTTGTTTCTGGCTTTATATATGAACATTTTTAACATTCTCCCAACTGTTGTGTGAATTATCTAAGCCCAACCATTTCACCAAAATTCTATCACCTTTCCGTTTAATAGCCTTCTCCACTAGGTAACTGTCGGGATGTTTGGCCAGCTGCAGTTCCTCTTGATAGAAACCTCCAGCAATCATTTGCCCCTTATAATCTTTCAGGTGATAGGTGACCGGTATGGTATTTTTCACTTCAGCAACTTTAAATATTTCTGTAGACCATGAAGGGCAGTAGCCTTTAGCAAATTGCGCTTTATATTTCGATATGCGTACATGATCACCAGCTTTGAACTTGGGAATGCTGGTATTTTTCAAAGTTTTCTTCGCATATACTTCACGTAACAGCTGTTCTTCTATTTCTTTTCCCCGTACTGAAGCCGGCGTCATTTTAATCGTTCTATGTTTAGTATTATTATATTTGTTCACTAGCGATTTAATACTGGTTAACCAGTCGTACGATCCTTGGAGACTAAATTTTTTCCACATTGCCGCTTTCAGAGTACGATTGAATCTCTCCACTATTGAAGCTTTTAAGTTACTATAGGTAGAATAGTGATTTATACCGTTCACGTTCATCAGCTTGCCAAATATCTTGTTGTAAAACTCTTTTCCATTATCCGTTTGCAAATTGTTTGGATTCCGTTCGGCTAATACTTTCTCGAATGCTTGACTCACTTCCAGGGCTGTCTTATTCTTCAGAGGGATCGCCCATGCATATTTGGAGAAACAATCAATCACTGTCAACAGATATTTGTGGCCTTTATTGAATCTAGCGTAGGGTATTAGTTCCACTAGGTCGGCTTGCCACAGGTCATCTAAGCCCTTCAGAAGGACTGCTCTTCTCTTGAACACTCTTCTTGCTGGTCTATGCAACTCGTTTACAATCTGTTCCTTAACAGAGGTCATGATGAAATGAAGCTTGTTCATGTCCACACTACGCTATTATACCTCCATCTCTCAGCTGGGCTTCAATACTTTTTATTTCCGCGCTGGCATTGTTGGTGCCAAGTAAGCTTCTTAATCG
Organism: Rhodnius prolixus; assembly: GCF_049639745.1. Lineage (NCBI taxonomy): Eukaryota > Metazoa > Arthropoda > Insecta > Hemiptera > Reduviidae > Rhodnius > Rhodnius prolixus. The sequence continues at coordinate 25,782,236 of NW_027411582.1, forward strand.
ATCTACAAGCATGTTAGGATCTACATATCCGGCACCTCTTTTTGTTGAAAACAATTTTGAAATCACATTCTTGTATTTCATGTTTGTGTTCAGAACTTTAATTGGTCCGGAAGGGCTGTGCCCTTCTCTATGAGCGTTCGTCTGTTGCAGTATGCTCTTATAATTGATATAATCCGTCTTTTTCACCATAGACAAGTTTGGATTTGTCAAGAATAATAACTCGAAAAGACCTGGCGTGCCGAAATAGGTATTATCACCAACGGATAGAATATCTTTGCTGATGGAGACCACTGAGTCACCAATACTAAATCTCCGGCCGTCATAAACTACACCATATATCATATCCAAGTCCTTGGTCTCATTTTTAATAAATTTTTTGATATATTTTGAGGACATTTCTCCAACTTCCTTCAAATATTTTGCTGAAATTTCCTTCCCTTCGGGAGTTTGTGCTTGTTCTCGTACCTCTTGAAGCGGGCTGGTTGCTTCAGCAGAAGCAGAAGAAGATAACTTTAGAACTTCCGGTCGCTTTGGGGTTGAAAGTTCTTCATGCCATGTTTTTGTAAATCTTGACGGCGGTGTTGTAGCCGATTCCAGCCTCAGAAATTTTAGTCTCTTTGGAGGTGGAAGGGGTGTTTCACAAGTAGCTACTTCCGGTTTAGGAGATTCTTTTAATTCAAGTGGTGGCTTTTCCTGCTTTTCCACCAATGCTTTCAATGGACTCAATAAAGGTTGATATTTCATTTTCAAATATTCATCGGTCTCTTCTCTGTTTCTCTTCAATATATTACACTTTTCTTGAATCGCCTTTCTGGTTTCGATTATTTCACGCATAACAACGTCACTAGTTGACCCCTCCATGGCTCAATGAACAATGATCTTCAAGTGCATAGTTAAGGTATTATATAGGCTTCGAAACCTTTTCGATACCTTCCCTCAGTAATCTGTCTATCTTTGTCCAACACTAGAAAACCATATCTATTTTCTTTCCAACACCAGTGGCAAATTTTTCTAAAAGTTTTGAATTCCATATCGGAATTGATATGGTCATCGTAAATTCTTCTCAAATTTAATTCATCTTGCCGAAAGAGTATTAGGAAATTTGCATTTTCTCTTACTAAGTGCTTAGGAACTCTAGTATAACTTTGACTTAGATAAAATATATCAACTCCACTGTGGCGCCCCATACAAAAATAGGCTCTTACATTATCTTGCTTGTCACATGCTATATCATCGAAAATAATTATTGAATTTGGCAGGGCCTCTTTAGGTGGGGGAACTTGAGAATTGTCTTCAAATTCAAAGTACCCAATATCTTTTAAAGGTTCTAAAATTTGAGCTAACTTCCGGTACTTGGGCTGTTGTAATGACTTTGCAAACAAATATATATTTTCATATCTCAACCCCTTTGGATCGTATATTAAGCTCAACATCAGGTTAGTTTTCCCACAATTGGACGGCCCACTTATTAAACATCTAATGGAATCTGGGAAAAGCTGACCGTGTTTGGAGCATTTCTTGGAAGAGGCCCTGTCGTCAAGATTTTGCACGGAGAGGGTGTGATGTTGCTTTATCAAGCGCATGATGGGAACTAATAAGGAACGCTCTCTCGCTTCTGTATATATATATATAACTAAGCTATGTACATGGCACAGGAAATCTATCTACACTGCATTCACACACCCGCCACCAACATTCACACATCCTATTTACATAAAATAAAATAACTTAAACTAAAATACCCACCACCTTTTTTTTATTTATTAATTTTTTTTATTTTTTTTTTTATTTTAATAAACTATTAATTAGAAAAAACTTAATACTACATACTAATAATAAATAGAAAAAAATATTTACAAAAATAATAATATATGGAAAAAAAATATTTACAAAAATACGTTTAAAAAAATTAATAAATAAAGATTGACTAGAACAAAAAAAAAAAGACCTACTCTAAACAAGGTAACCATGTACATAGTATATGAAATATATATATTTACAAAAAATCCACAACGTTGCACAGGCTAGTCCGCTATGGTAAAGTGGCCATGGGCGAGAGTGTGAATGCGATCGACTAGATGGCGTTTGTCGTCGTGGGGCGAAAGGGATACTTTTCTCTGTTCGACGGAAAAGAGTTTATGTTCTTTAGAAATTATTGTTCTAAACGTGGTTGTAAACTCTTTTCCCTCGAACAGGGCAGCCATATAATCATCAAAGGTGATTTTTTTATCTACGGCTGCCTTCTTTATCCCTTTCGCCCGCTTCTTCTCTAGGCCGCGGATGCGTACTGCGTACATCTTTGCGCGGAGGCCCACGAATTCAGAGACAGGCTCTCCACTGGCTTCATCCTTGAACTTCCCCAACACCTTCTTGTTTCTATTGTTTTTACATGGATGTCCGTCAGGGTAGTCACTGGTGTCAAACTCGTCCATCATTGTAGTTATGTCCTCGTAAAAGTCTTTCGTCTGTACCAAGTACATGAGGCTGTCAGTGTCTGTGTATAAAAGTTTTAGTTTGTCAGGTCCGTATTTTGTCAGCATTGTAGCGTAGTGAAAGTCATACATCCGGACTTTGGACAGATCAAGAATGGCCATTCCAACATAAATTGGTTTGTTCATCGTGATCTGTTCAAAGTCCAGATGTACAGCAGTCAGCGTCTCTGAGTAGATCGTCCTGTCTTTAAAAGTAGGCTTCGCTATTAGTTTCCGTATTCTACGTTCGTCGGTTACCAGTTCTATTTTTGTTCGTTTTCGTACGTCCTCCATGAATTTACCAAATACCGCGTTGTTCATTAGTTTGTAGAAGTCTTTGTCAAAGTCGTTGGTCGCCTGTTGTCTCATTTGGGTGTTGAGGTCGATGTAGGGACGAAGCCAACGGGACTGCCTGAATCGCAGCGCTCTATGTACGCGTACCAACCGCAGACCTAAACCCATAGCCTGCCTCAAGTTGACGAAGTGAACAACGTATTTCTCCCTGTTGGTCAATGGAGCCAACAATTTCTTATTAACCTGTCCCGGAGGCACCCTATTCTCCGGGAGAAGGGGGAAATCGTTGTGCAGTTCGTGCAACTCGGCCGGATACTCAATATCGGCTTCGACAATATACCCGAAGGGACCATCTTCCTGCATATTGCCCCAGTCTAGAGTATCCGGATCAGATACCCATTCGAAATCCCCGTAAGGAAGCGGATTTGACATTGCCCACCCGTACAAATTATTTGCATCTAGGTAGGCAATGTAGCTAGATTCCTTATGGGGATCTCGATCTGGGTACAGATAAGCATTATCAGCTTTACCATAGCGAAGACTGCATTGGCAAATGCCACCCCTAATGCCCCGCTCAACCATCAGGAGCTGGTCATAATCAGTGAGTAGATCTAACTGTACCCCTGTACACTTCAGCATGGCATCCCAAGCCAGTCCTGGGGCCGTGAAATACCAGGCAGGGTCCAGCGAATATGCTCTTATGCAAACATCTCTGAAATTTTCAAAGATGTCACATAAGAGCATTACGTCTACCTTAAGGTAGAGTTCGCTGTACCCCCCTAGGGTTCTAATTTCAAAGGCCTCCCAAACTGACTGGGCATGCTGATAGTCTTCGTCCGAGATGTGGCATTCATTAAGGGTGCTATAGAATGCCTCCTTAGGGGGAAGAACCGTCTCCCTAAGTTTCTCGAACGAATCTGTGTAGTCATAGGGGTACACTCCTTTTCTTACGACCAGATCCATCTTGTCGGCGGGGAAGAATTTGCCCGTGTCTATAAATTTATTGTTGGGCAAATTCTTGGACAACCTATCTAAGCTAGAAGACATGAAACGGAAGGTGTCCACAAATCTGACGGTTAGAGCGCCCACTTGCTTGCTAAATGAGATGTATTTCTCTTCGCTGTTGGGGATGACGTCAATGCGACTTGAGTCATACCCCAACTGGCGAACAATAAAGTGGGCGTCATAGCCGCTCAGATTGTGGAGGAAGACGGGAAGGAAACGAGGAGTGCGGTAAAGGATATTGCAGGAATTGTGAGCAGGACCACGATACACACCAGTGATGTGATCGTGATCCGCCACTTTAGGATCAGTTCTATTGAAGGGAAGATTACAGAGGTGACATTTTGGGGACCGTTTAAAGTCTTCCAGCTGAGATGGTGTCAGGGGTAGCATTGGCCGCTTAATGGAGTATACCAGAGCCACCTTCTCGGCCACCGCCTTTATGTAAGCCATAAATTTCTCTGCGGAATCTTCACCCGTATAGATGTAAGGTTCCGCAGGAAAATCGGCAGGAAGGCAGTGGCATATGTCTTCTGCCACTTTCACATAAGTGCAGAAACTCATAGGAAGATGGCTCTGGTAGGGAGTTGTGTACGACCGGCCCACATTGTTTCCGTTTGCATCCATTTTTTTTAAAATTGCCTCAAAATCAGCATAAACGACGAAGGGAACCCTCATTTGGTTTTGTATTTTTGTGAAAGATATTTTTGGAGGGGTCCCATCGTCGTTACATTCTGGCAATACAATCCGGGTCGGTCTATTTACTCCACAATACTCCATATGTTCCCTCACCCGCTCGGCGATGCTTTCACCATCCAAGTTGAAATGGGTAAAGCACCGCTTGCAAACGTGTACCCTTTTTCCATGCGCAGTAATTTGTCGGACCACTAATTTATTAAAATCTTTGATGTATGTGTAGTGGCTCCGTCCATTCTCTAAAGTCAGAAGAAGGAGATCGCGATGGTCTTCCTTCTCCTGCTTTACCACTTTTAGAGGGTACACGTTTCCTTTCTCTCCAAGGGTGAAAACATTTATCGTAATGTTGTTGTACTTTTCAAATTTTTTCACCTCATGGAGAGGAGTGGGGAAGGAAATGCAGTCAAAATTGTACCTGTGCTCTATATTAGCATATTTACTAACACGTTGTGGATCCTTTGTGACGAAGCGAGAAAGAATTGAGTACTGAAAACACCGGTCATCCGTATTTTGGACATTGATGACGGCTTTTTTATTGGCAATGTGAGGAGGAAGGGGAATGAAGCTGGAGCCGCCGAGAGGGGTAAATTTATTTACTTTTAAGAGGACTCCGTCGAACTCTTTTAGGCACCAGCCGCTCCCCTTTAGTGTTGACTCCTCCATCTCTACTACAATCTTCTTGAAGCTCTCATTAAGAGAATCGTCGATGGAGGAGTCTTCATAAATTACTTTATTCTTAGTCTTGAAGGCGCGATCACAAGTTTCACCTTTGATGTTTTCAAAGGTCGCCTCCAAGACCAAGTTATATTTCAGGGGAGAATCGCTGTCTGCCATTACTTCCTGAAGCAGACGACGCAATGTTTCTATCTGACCTGTTAGAAATTCCATTGCGTCGACTGCCCCAGAACTTGGAAGGAAAAAAGTTCGAAGTGTCCTCCCAAAAGCTGACTCCACTTCATATAAATGGCCTTGAGCTGCCTCAATACGAGCTCGTTTTGCCATGACTGGTGTTTCAGTATCGCACCGTCGCAAATGAGCAAGCATCGTTTTTCTTGAGGAATAACATTCTCTACAATTTGGACATTGACGAGATTGCTCATTTGCGGCGCAAGCACGTTCATGACGTTCCTTAAAGTCCCCCCGTAAAAACATTTTTCCACAATATTGGCACTCCATTATTATTCAAATAGTGAGTAACACAAAATAATAACTACAAATATATATATATTTAAACCACGAATATTTAAAAATTACTAATAAAAATGAATAAAGAACATAAACTAGACTAAGATATTACTAAAGAAATATATACAAGAAACAGAATTAACTATATAAAATGAAATTAAAATTGAAAACTTATAAAAATGAAATACTAAAAAGTGAAATAATAAAAAAAAAAAACGAATATATATATTTGTTGAAAATTAATAAAAAAAGTACTTACAGTTCAAAGAAGGCAAGACGCTGGAAAAGCTGTTGACACTAAGAACACTAAACACTGTATGACCGCAGCAGAATTCGGAGCGACTTTTATATTATCAGAAGAATCGATTATGATAATCGATTATTAGTAAAAACACGAAATGCCATTGGCTAACAATAAGTGACGTCATGCCCAAGGGTGGGAGACATCAGTTAGTTACTGACCAATTCAAACAGGGCAAGCTCAGACATGCAAGTTGAGCAATATTAAGCCATATACAAATTATGTGATAAATAAAGAAAAGTAAATTAAAACTTATTTATATTTTATTAATAAGTTCAAAGTTCAATTTACTTTTAACTACATAATAACAAAAAAAACGGTTAAAGCGAAAGAGGCAGCTGGCTACATGTCCACACTTGTTGGAGCATGTTCAGGTAAACAGGGCATGCTCAGACATGCAAGTTGAGCAATATTAAGCCATATACAAATTATGAGATAAATAAAGAAAAGTTAATTAAAACTTATTTATATTTTATTAATAAGTTCAAAGTTCAATTTACTTTTAACTTCATAATAACAAAAAAAACGGTTAAAGCGAAAGAGGCAGCTGGCTACATGTCCAGACTTGTTGGAGCATGTTCAGGTAAACACACATATTGAGACTACACCGATGATATGTTCATACAGGTTTGTATAGTTGGTAAACTGAAATAAATTTATACTGTGAAATAAATGTTATTATTTTACTTGTATACTTCCGTTAAATAAAAATAAAATGTTTTAATTAATGTTTGCTCATTCGTATTTTTCCTTTTTACACTTAAAATTACAGGAAAGTTTTATGGGGTTAAGGTGCAAGTTGAGCAATATTAAGCCATATACAAATTATGTGATAAATAAAAAAAAAGGAAATTAAAACTTATTTATATTTTATTAATAAGTTCAAAGTTCAATTTACTTTTAACTTCATAATAACAAAAAAAAAACGGTTAAAGCGAAAGAGGCAGCTGGCTACATGTCCAGACTTGTTGGAGCATGTTCAGGTAATCATACGTTTCATCCTATTGAGACTATAACGATATGTTCATACAGGTTTGTATAGTTGGTAAACGGAAATAATAAAACGGTTAAAGCGAAAGAGGCAGCTGGCTACATGTCCAGACTTGTTGGAGCATGTTCAGCTAATCATACGTGTCATCCTATTGAGACTATAACGATATGTTCATACAGGTTTGTATAGTTGGTAAACGGAAATAATAAAACGGTTAAAGCGAAAGAGGCAGCTGGCTACATGTCCAGACTTGTTGGAGCATGTTCAGCTATGTTGGCATATATATAAATTAACAGGTATGATAAAAGATGTGGAAGGGAAAGGGGGGGGGGCTTGCTACAGAGACCTGTCAAGAGAGGTAATCATTTGGAAAAAAAGATGCAATTCTATTGGCTAGTTAGAGTGTGACGTAATTGTGGTGGGGGGTTAATGCTAGTATCGCAGTCCAAATGCCAGTTCGGGTTTAGTTTTCAGTGAGTGTAGGTCGCGTTATCAGCAACGGAAGCAGTCCAGGTGGAGGGGGTAAGTAAATAGTTTTTTCTATTACCTAAAGTGAGGTTATCCATTTTTATTTTTCAATATTTTTGTGATAGTGGGGGGTAATTTAAATAAAAAAAAAAAATTCTTGGTGAGGGGGGTTAGATTTTTTAAAAAATAATTCCAAGTTAAAACATAAGAGAACATTCAAAACTAGAGTAAGCGAGACTAACACTGTGGCCGACTGGTGCAGATGACGTGTCTATCAGTACGAAGGTTGTAGGATCGAATCCCAAGTAAGTAAAAATAATTAAAAAAAAAAATCCCCTCCTGTCTATCAATGGGCGAGGGGGTGGAGGTATGAGGTCCGCCATCTTGTGGTCATCAGCTGGTACGAGGTCGGCCATCTTGTGTACTACAGCTGTTAGGAGAGCCGCCATCTTGTAGGAGGAGCTTAAGAGGCCAACGAATACGACGACCTAGAGGTGGTGGGGGTAAAGGTAGGTGTCATGTAATAGGAGTAGGGCTAGGGTGGGGGTAATGAGGTGTCGTCGAATTCGCTGATTGGTCAATTAATAAGGGTGGGGGAAGGAGTGGGGGTAAAAGGGGTGTCATCGAATTCGCTGATTGGTCGATTAAAAGGGTGGAGTGGGGGAAGGGGCGTGGCCTAAAGCCCTCGTCGAGTTCGATGATTGGTCAATAAGGTGGGGTGGGGGTAGGGGGCGTGGCTTAAACCCTCGTCGAAATCGATGATTGGTCAATAAGGAGGGGTGGGGGTAGGGTTGGGGGAGGGGGGTGGGAGGGGAGGGGATGGCCGCCATTTTGTATTTTAGGTGCGCCAGAATCGGCAAATCCTCTCTACTAATGCCAGTAATATAACTTTTTCTGCAACCATGTAGGAATGTTCTCATTACTCAATTAAAATCAGCTGTGTAATGCCCAACTTTACCACACTAGTGGGGAAAAATTCCCATTAGTGTCACTTTCCTCACTAGTGAGTGGAAAAACTTTATTGTGCTTCCTTGATATAAGAAGTTTTGTTATTAAATATTTTCTGTAAAACTTTAATAAGCTTATTTAACGTAACTAAATAATTAAAAAACGAATATTAAAAAATAAAATAAAAATTGAAAGGAATATAGAAATAAAAATAATACTTTAATAAATAATTAGATATTTTTAATTGTAACAGTTAAAAAGGTTATAGTGTTACCTTACAGAAATTTAAAATGGATTCTAGTGATTCCTGTTTAGTTTTTTTTTTTTAGTTAATAACCCTAATGGTTGCAGAAAAAATGTAATACTTCACTCGAGTGTAAAGTATTTTCCTCATATTCGGCAATTTGCACTTGCACTCAGTAATGATAATATTAATTTATAAAAATTTACCGTTACCATTCAGCGCCTGCTAATGCATTTGAGTTGAATTGTTGCACAGAGTTGAATCAAAATGGCTTCTGAAATTAATAATTTATTATTCAATGGCTTAAATTGTTTTTTGTCGTTTAAAGATTATGATGATGTTAGCTCAACATTAAACTTTACAAATTTTATATTACTCTGAAGAAGGTAATATATTTACCGAAACGTTGGTATGAAGAAAGAAATTTGGTTACAATATTTATTGACCGCACCTCAATAATTTCACTACGATAATCTAATAAAAAACGGTCGAAAACCAAAACCATCTTTCTAATGATGTTAATCTTTATTATTTAGGGAAATTTATTGCTAAAAATAAAAAGGTATGACTGAATCAAGTGCTTTGATACTTAAATTTAAGATATATTTTTTAAAAAAAGTGGAGTTCATCGATTTGTACAGTCGTAGCAGTCAACTTCTCGAGCCAATGATGCTACAAGGTGACGTTGAACATGCTCATCTAGCCAGCCAGCCTCGCCAGCTGGTCTCATCTATTCTGAAGACTCTGAAGACATTTTTTTTTAAAGATACTGTGCAGTATTGATTTCCTGGTGTTTGTAATTTAGTTTCTCATTTTGTATTGTTTGGGAATTGTTCCTTTGTATGCATGTGCATATTTCATGTTTGTGTCGGTGTAGTATTATGCAATCTTCTGACTACATACGAGGTGTGTTCAAAAAGTAACGGGAATTTTTAAATTTCGCGGGTTTGGAGAGTCTGATTGTAAATTTTTTTTTTTTATTATGTTGGTACACATGTCCCTGAAGTACGATAAAATTTTCAGTAATATTCATTGTTTACTTCTTAAGTGGCAGCCGTTAAGGTTAGACGTGTTTTTCGAGCTTGGCGATTTTTGTTTGTTAAAAAAAATGGATCAAAGAATTTGTATTAAATTTTGCGTAAAAAATGAAATAAAGTGTGTGAAATGTTAATAAAGGCATATGGTGAGTCTGCTATGAATAAAACAAGGATTTACGAGTGGTATAAGCGTTTCCAAGATGGCCGCGAAAACGTTGAAGATGACGAACGACCTGGACGTCCAAGCACATCAACAACCGATGAAAACGTGAAAAAATTGAAAGAAATGGTTATGAACGATCGCCGAATCACAATCAGAGAAGTCGCTGATGATGTTGCCATATCAATTGGCTCATGCCATGAAATTTTTTCAGATGTTTTGGGTATGAAACGTGTGGCAGCAAAATTTGTTCCAAAATTGTTGAATTTCGAACAAAAACAGCGGAGAATGGAAGTTGCTCAAGAGTCACTCAATGAAGTCGACAACGATGCGGATCTACTGAAACGTGTTATAACAGGTGACGAAACATGGGTTTACGGATATGATGTCGAAACTAAGGCTCAATCGTCCCAGTGGAGGCATTCTGGATCGCCAAGACCGAAAAAGGCTCGACAAGTGCGGTCGAATGTGAAGGTTATGCTCACTGTGTTCTTCGATTTTAATGGCATAGTGCATCATGAATTCTTGCCACAAGGTAAAACAATCAATAAGGAGTACTACCTACAAGTTCAACGCCGTTTGCGTGAAGCAATCCGAAAAAAAACGCCCGGATTTGTGGCAAAACAATTCATGGATTTTGCACCACGATAATGCACCTGCTCACACTTCATTGCTTGTTCGTGAATTTTTGGCCAAAAACAAAACTTTAACGATGCCCCAGCCTCCATATTCGCCAGACATGGCTCCATGTGACTTTTTTCTATTTCCAAACATAAAGAGAACATTAAAAGGCCGTCGTTTTACAAGCATAGATGACATTAAAAGCGAATCGCTGAAAGAGCTGAAAGCTATCACAAAGATCGAGTTTCAGAAGTGTTTCGAGGATTGGAAAAAGCGCTGGCACAAGTGTATTGTATGCGAAGGGGACTACTTTGAAGGCGACAATATTAATGTAGATGAATAAATAAATATTTTTTTCAAAAAACGAAAATTCCCGTTACTTTTTGAACACACCTCGTACATATGTTTAAAAACATAACTACATGAATCGCCTACTTTTTCAGACAGGTCTTAACGTCCAACTACCATTTAGGTATCACGAACGGAGCTTGGAAGCACATTCTTTACTTAACATTAATATTATTCTTAACAAATGAAAAAAGTTAAAAAAAGTAACTACAACCCCAAGATTCGAACTCCTACTCCAAATTTAAGCACACTACAGCAACATCCGTAAAATCACTAAGTAAATTCGATTAAGATCAGAGTGGAGAAGTTACCACTCCAATAAAATTTTACTTTCTACAGACTCTCGTCATCAGAGTGGAGATCGCGAGGCCACTGTCTTTTATGGCGTCTAGAAAGTGTTGTCTGGAAATGTTCCTGGAAGATAGATTGTACCAGTGGGATTGTGACGAGATTGAATGTTAAGATGGAGTTTTCTGTATCTGGTTTTCAGTAACTTGCGTTGCTCGAAATGAATGTTGTAAGTCTGTGTGAATGGTTTGGGTTGGTGGCGTAGAAAGGAAGCGTCAAACAATAGAGCGAAGAATTTTAGACTGCAAGGGCTGTATTCTTTGCAGAGATTTGAGCGTTTAGTTGAACCTCCACAGTTTGATGCCATTAGCCTAGACTGGCTTTAATATACTTACATATATAAGTCTTTTGTAGCCCAGAGTGAGTTTTGATCTGTTGTCTAATAGTCTTTTCAGTTGCCAGAAGCGTCTGTTGAGTTCTGTTCTCTCTAAGTCGTGTCTGAGGATTCCAAGTTACTCCTCTGTCTCATTGTAGCTGACTACGCTGACTAATGGTAAAGGAATTATATTGTAAAAGACAGGAGAAAGAATGATGCGTCGAACAGTGAATGTAATGTGCTAAGATTTTTGTCTCCTTCAGTTTTATAGCCCATTTTTGTGGAACCATGAATTTAAAAAAATTAAAATGAATTTTTAATTTTATTGCAAAAAATCAAATTTTAAATCCAGTTAAATAGGTCGCTTTAGTTAAATTACTTTTTTAGGCAGAGGAATATATATATTATACATATGGTGGAATTCAGAGTAGTGCATAGAATGGCTAAATATTGAGTTCGCTCTTTACAAAACACTACAAAACAGATATCTGGCAAGAACCCAATTATATGACTATAAAACATGTGGACAGCTTTTTGCTGTTACTAAAATATATGTATATATATCTATGGACAATTCCAGATGAATTTGTACCGAATATCCATATTAATAGCCCTCAAACCACAAGATGAATTTTCGTGACACAAACACTAAGATAGGGTCGGATCCGACCCGATACTATATTTTCTTGCTTACGATGAAAAACTCAAATATAATTCAAGATAACACATTTATTAATATATAGGTAAAATGTATACATTTTTTAATAAATTGTTTAATTTTATGGCACAATTTTCTTAGAATAGACTAAGACATGAAGAAGTGGACTTGAAAAAGGAACCTTGTCTTAATAAAAATAAAACAGTTTACAAAATGCTTGAATGAAAATTACAGTAAAATAGTTGTGTGGTAACAAAATTATCGCATCGTTATGGAAAAAAATCATTTGATTGTTCGCCATTATCAGTGGGAACAAGAGGACATATAACAATTTTATGTTCTCCACATAATAACATGCGTTTACACATTGAGGCATAAAGCATTCCCTTTCTCGTGAGGAGCCACAAAAATCATACCTCCTCCTTTCTTATAGTGCCTCCTTCTTAGGATCCTCTGAGGTTGTACCTTTTTCCAAATCTTCTTCTTTTCCCAACATCTTTCCAATCTTAAGGAGTAATTCCTTTGGAAAACGCTCGTTTTTCAGTCTTTTTTCTACAAGAAGATGCGTCAAGGCAAACGCAAGGTTCTTGAGAAACGTCGAACGTGCATTTCCAGAGTAACTTTCTTCATTTTTATTCCACTGGTACAGGCGAAAAGTATAACGTTAATACCAAGGTCGGGTCGGATCCGACCTAGAATCTGACTTACTGAAACAAATACAAACCTAGAGCGCGGAGTGTCACTTACCGAATCGGTGGAAACAGTGTGGTCTCTTCCTAAGGACTCACAGAAAGGGTATACCGAGTCTAATCGCTAAAAGTTAATTGTGAGGGGGACAATGGAAATATGTTTTTGCCTCGGGTCGGATCCGACCCGCTTCTTGTGGTTTGAGGGATAGAATCTAAAAGTAAGATACTGACACTAAAATTTGAATGAACTTGGATTCATCATAGAATTATATTTTTCTAACTTTAAAAGCTGAGAGTTCCATCCACCATCTTATTAAACCACAAGCTTTCACTGGCTGCTCATTTTGGGAAGTTTTGTTTAACAGTACAGAGAATATGTTACTAAATACAAGCATTAACTTAGTACTAAATAATAATATTTCTGCAAAATATTAGCACGGCCATTGTCAAAGACTGACCATGAAATAAGATTATTGTTATCCAATTTTCTTTTACTATTTATGGAAGCTGAATTTACTCCAGAATTATAATTAGCTGTAAATCTGACGTTTTAAATATTCCTTTTGTGTTTTAAAGTGCATGTTTTAAACCTTTTGTTAACTTTACTTTAACTGAGAAGGGAAGGAAACATTAAAGGGAATGTTTAAATTAGTAACAGTAATTAGTAAATTAATAATTAACAAAATTTAATATCAATAATTGCGAAATGAGTCCCACTCGAAATAGAAGGGTACACATTTGAAAGTGTGCCATCATTCATATACCTGGGGGCTGAGCTGAACAATGAGAACAAAATTGAACAGGAGATAAACAGGAGAATCATGCTTGGAAACCGCGCCTATTTCGCCAATTTGAAGTTTTTCCGCTCCTCCTTGCTGTCTCGTGCAACAAAGGTAGCACTGTACAAGACATTAGTAAGGCCTGTAGTGATTTACTCTGCAAAAACATGGACCCTAAGTGCTAGCGCAGAGTACACGCTGAAGGTGTTTGAGCGTAAAATATTAAGAAGAATATTTGGACCTGTGCTGGAGGAGGGTGCATGGCGAAGAAGAAGTAATAAAGAGCTGTATGAGTTATACGGGTCCTGTGATATTGCACAGTTCATCAAAGTGAGGAGAATAGATTGGCTAGGACATGTTGCGAGAATGGCGGAGGACAGAATGCCTCGGAAAATGTTACTTGCGCACGTTTTCGGTACGAGACGAAGAGGGCGACCGAGAAGACGTTGGCTCCAGGATGTTGAGAGGGACCTTGGAGTGCTAAAGGTGGAGAACTGGAAGAGAAGGGCCATGTGTAGAGAGGACTGGTGGAGCATTGTTGGGGAAGCCAAGGCTCACTATGGGCTGTAGAGCTGCTTAGTTAGTTAGTTAGTTAATTGCGAAATTCTAAACATTTTATTCAGTCAAATCGTCTGCCTTGAAAGACACTCAAAGTGTATTATTGGAAGAATAGGGATAAACCTGACTGGACCTGATTGGTCAAATAGACCAATTTTTCTTTTTTTGGGAATTCAGATTGTGTATGAGCGGATTCAAGTACAGTACAACCTCGATTAATCGGCCCTCGGTTAACCCAGGATTCGGATTAACCGGGATCATGTTCACTCATCATAAGAACACCTGGATTGGCGCCAAAAACAATAGTTAATTTTCGGTGGCGACAAGCAAAAATTTTTTGTCTTCCAATGTAACATAATTGGTAGGCGTGGCAGCAACTCTTTTATACTCTGATTTTCTTGAAGGGTCATTATGTATGTATGTATGTAAAAACCCAAAATATGGTACAATTAGTACTGAATTTCTTGAGATTTACCACGGTCTTACAAAAGATCTAACAAAAAAGACCACGGAATTTACGTGTCTTAAATGGTTGATTTTCAACTTCACTATGTAATATTTTTATGGATAATTACCGTCATGTCATTATTTTAATGTATTACTATGTAATACTGTGTATTCGGTTTAACCCGGGATTTCAGTTTTCCAGGGTTGGGTATAGCCGGAGGTCAGCCCGGTTAATCGAGGTTGTACTGTATTTGGAAAAGTTCAGCATGAAATTTGGTGTAACAGAATTTCGGTTAGATCAAGAAAAAAAATGGAAAACATTACGACTGAATTCGGTTATAACATAAAATGGATTTTGTGTAAATTTAGAAGGATAATTGACCCCGTTCACTGCACAACTCGATTAACACCATAAAACATCAAAAAAGCGGAGAAATGCGATAAAATAATGTACTTTTTGTTTGTTTATAATTCCTGCTTATAAATATAAATTCAAATAAATTTACCGTTATCATTCAGCGCCTGCTAACTTGAATTTGAGTTGAATTATTGAGTTAAATCAAAATGGATTCTGAAATAAATTATTTATTATTCAAAAGCCTAAATTGTTTTTATCGTTTAAAGGTTATGATGATGTAGCTCAACATTAAACTTTACAACCTTTTATAATATCCTGAAGAAGGTAATATATTTACCGAAACGTCGGAGTGAAAAAAAGAATTTTTTTTCCAAATATTTATTGACCGCAGCTCAATGATTTCACTAAGATAATCGAATAATAAAGATCGAAAACCAAAAACCATCGTTCTAATGATGTTAATCTTCATTATTTGGGGAAATTTATTACAAAATATAAAAAGCTGAGACTGCACCAAGTGTATTGACACTTAAATTTAAGATATATTCAAAAAAAAAAGTGGAGTTAATCGATTTGTGCAGTGAAAACGGCTCGTTTGTGTTTGACCCGAATTAGTTCAAAATCACATTATCAGCTAAATAATGTGACGGAAGTTTTTGTCCATTTTAATGGTGAATATCAAGGATGTATGAGCCAAGAACTTCTATAGATGTGGGCTTCGCTTTAAACTTCTGATATTTTAGATGTACAAAAAAATACTGTGATGAAATTGCAGACAGAAACATCGTAGAATTCAATTGATGTTATTTACTTAAATTAAAGAGAGAGAGAAGAGCTATAAATATGCTATTACTTTGAAAGAACTATGTTGAGCTATAAAAATAGAAGCATTATCATAGAATATTATTGTTGGCAGCAATTATTTTAATAATTCTGGAAGAATTAACGTCAGTAGGACTTTGTCACTTAAAATGAATCGGGCAAAGTAATAATCTCATCTTTATTTTTCTCTGTAGTTCTCTTTGGAAAGATCATTGACACGTTCATTGTTATTAAGAGCAATGCTATTAAAGTCTAGAAATGATAATATTTAACATTAGAGGGAAAAATGGACAAATTTCCTGGCATTATTTTTTTCCCGTGCTAACTTTAGTGAGAGCATTGTTGGAAAATGAATTTTCTTGATGTTTATTGCGTTTTTCCTTTTTTTTCTTTTTTTTTTAATATACACATCATTTTGCGGATATTTTGTGGTGAAAAAAAAGACAGTTATTAGAACAGACAGTGATGCTGGGTAAAGTTTATTATTATTGAAAAACCTCGTCCGTTTTTCGCCCATATGATCTTCCAAACTTTCTCAAAAAAAAACCATAGTCTCATGCTTATAATATGTTCATAAAATTTTTTGGAAGCAAGTAGTTTAAGCCTATATAAGTATGTCTACCATCTCAACGCCAAGAAAAAGGAAAACCTCATAACCAACTAACTCATTCTAAACTAGGAGGAAATTTATAGCCTTTTATTTCTTGCAGAACTGGAGTGCAGCACATACAAGATAATATATGCGTGTGTTTCACGTATATGTGCATATTGCTTGAATCATACACAGATACACATGCATTGTATTTCCTCTAAAATTTTCCAAGCGATCTCTATTATTAAAAAGAAAAACTTCTTAACTCGCTTTCACGTTGGGGAAAAGTGATGTGCATATATTTAAAGGTAACTTTGATAATAGTTTTCAATTACTGTATCTACCCCCCCCCCCAAAAAAAAAATTAAAATAAGTAAAAAATCGAGATAGTTACTTCTCCTTACTTACATGAGAATTGTTTCTGTTACAAACGATTCTAATCCAACAGATTAAATTTTATGCCATATTTTCTTGAGTCAAATATTCCATAATAATCTGAACCAGGTGGTCTTCAACCAGGGGTACCGCAAGTGATCACTATTTGCTCAGCCAAAACGCACGTAAAATGGAAATCATCTATACAAGGAATTTTTCATGTAGGAACCAGGGGTAGTGGACTGTCTTATTAAAATATTAAATTAATATAATATTTAAGTAAAAATTACAATATTAATATAAATTGGGTATAAAAAGGCAGTTGATTGTTAAAAATAAATATAAAATGAAATCTTGAAATTCGGTAAAAGTCACGTGCTTCAAATACACCAATCAAGACGCATTAATTATTATAAAATTTAAAAGTTAATTATTCATAAAATGTATTCTAGAAAATAAATAAAATAAAACCTGATTCGCTACCTCAATATACAATTGTCTTATTAAGATGTTTGTAATAAGATTAAATAAAGGTACGAGAATAATTTTGAGAATTTGAGCAGAGAAAAAGCTTTGATACACTATCTTATCTGCTACTTAAACATGAGGTTCCTTCCAAGAAAGACTACGAGCTCGAAGGGTTCCTAAAAGTGTAGGAAGGTTGGAGGCCCCTAATTCGTTACCTCACTATACAATTGTCTTATTAAGATGTTTGTATTAAGATTAAATAAAGATACAAGAATAATTTAGGGGAATTTGAGCAGAGAAAAAGCTTTGATACACTATCTTATCTGCTACTTAAACATGAGGTTCCTTCCAAGAAAGACTACGAGCTCGAAGGGTTCCTAAAAGTGTAGGAAGGTTGGAGGCTCTTAGTCTAGAGAAAATTAAAACTATTTTATTTCAGTGCCACAGAATCAGGAAATTCAAAAAAAGTGGTTGTAAAAAAAATGGGCTAAAGCCAATTAGGTTTTGAATATTAAAAACTGTACAACCATCAAGAGTGACGTCTAAGGATGCCTAAAAACTGCTCTGCCTTATTTAATTTTCTCACAGTTTTTACGTCATTTCTGTGTTACGTCATTCAGTTTAGCTAATTTTTTTTTTAGAAATAGTTTATACTCTAGTTTACCCTATTTACAATAGTTATTGTAATTTACGCTCTTTGCTAATTTAGTGTTAATAGTAGCCATTAAACAATTAGTAATACTATCTTTTCTTCTAATTAGACCTTCACAGCCTTCCTAATCAAATCACAATGTTCCGCTCTTGCCTATAAATTAATAGGCATCATAGATGTTGTTTAATTAACCTCATCTACAACTAACAAATACATTATCATCTTAATAATTTTGCTAGCTCATACAAAGAATTAATGCGGTCATTTAAAGACAGACAATTCGAGGACTTTATTCTAGGTTCCT
The DNA here is from genome assembly GCF_049639745.1 of Rhodnius prolixus. Lineage (NCBI taxonomy): Eukaryota > Metazoa > Arthropoda > Insecta > Hemiptera > Reduviidae > Rhodnius > Rhodnius prolixus. Next base: position 25,800,368 of record NW_027411582.1, read on the forward strand.
TTTTTTAAATAGGGTATCTGAAAAATGGTAATATTCTTATAGGTATGTTTAATCAGAATATCTTTGACTGGTTTGCGAATTATACGGAGCATGCGCTGTGAGAGTTTCATCAAAAATTGAAATCGATTTCCAATTTTTCAGGAAAAAAAAACCAAACTAGTTTGTGATCGATCCAGAGAAGACAAGAGAATATTATAGTATATTTGAGACATGCGCAGTATGCCGCTAAATTTGCGTTCAGTACAATGATTTGGAGGGGGAGGAGGAAAAAATAAATAAAATATTTTCGGGCATGCGCAATAAAAACGTTCTATTTAGTACCAAAATTCTAATAGAATTGGCAAATTATCACCAATTTCTTGGATGGTACAAACCATTTGTTATAATATACGTACAAAATGGATAGTGTACTGATTTCAAATTGTTTAAACAAATCTTTAATTAGAATTGTAATAGTTGTTGTAAAAGAAAATCGTGTGAATAAATATAGATTTTTAAAAAAGTCAGTAGGCCTCAAAGTTGCTGACGTAATTTTGTCATGAGTGCAGAACCAAGAATTTTTTTAAAAAAATTTAATTAGTTTATTTATTTTGCAACTGTATCTGGCACAGTAGGCAAAAGTGATGAGAGATAAGGGATGGCGCAAATACATATGCATGTACTCGTATATACACTTACATGTGCGCCAAGGGCCGTTAGTGGAGTGAACGACGACCACCCAGTGATGGAAGCCGATAGTTCGCCAGATTGGCAAGCTTACACAGCAACCATCCTAGGAGGTCGGCTTTGTGTTGAGATGGTCGAGTGGCCACCGCCGCTGTAGTCTGCGCTGTGGATTTGAAGGAAGTGATGTGGTAGATCAGAGGGTTGTACGAGGGTCGTTTGAAAAGTCCGTGCAAAAATAAAAACTACTTAATTTTTTTAAGGTAAACCTTTTTTATTTTTCAACATAGTCTCCTTTTAGGCTAATAGGATTTGTCCAAGTCTGAAAAATAGCCATTCGTTTCTGCAATCACCTCCTCGTTTCAATAAAATCTTTTTCCCGCCAGCCATTTCTTCATATTGGGGAACAAATAGTAGTCCGAGGGAGCCAAGTCTGGAGAATAGGGGGGAATGTGAAACGAGTTGGAACCCTATTTCCATTAATTTTGCGACCACAACTGCTGAGGTGTGAGCTGGTGCGTTGTCGTGATGGAAAAGGACTTTTTTTGCGGGCCAATCGTGGGCGTTTTTCTTGCAGCTCGGTTTTACAAACGGTCCAATAACGATGAATAATATGCACCTGTAATAGTTTTACTCTTTTCCTGATAGTCGATGAGGATTATTCCTTGCGAATCCCAAAAGACAGTCGCCATAATTTTTCCGGCCGAAGGATCGGTCTTCGCCTTTTTTGGCGCAGATTCCCCCTTGGTAAGCCATTGTTTAGATTGTTCTTTGGTCTCAGGAGTGTAGTGATGTATCCATGCTTCATCCACAGTGACGAAACGACGCTTAAAGTCCTGCGGATTATTCTGGAACAGCTGCAAACCGTCCTTGCAACACTTCACACGATTTCGTTTTTGGTCAAGCGTGAGCAATCGCGGCACCCATCTTGCGGATAGCTTTGTCATGTCCAAATGTTGATGCAAAATATTATGTACCCGTTCATTCGAGATGCCCACAGCACTAGCAATCTCACGCACCTTCACTCTTCTGTCATCCATCACCATATCATGGATTTTATCAATGATTTCTGGAGTAGTAACCTCAACGTTCAGCGTCACTTGTGCCCATATGGCCACTCCGAAAATTTTGAAACCACTTATAAACTGTTTTAATCGAAGGTGCAGAGTCACCATAATGTTTATCAAGCTTCTCTTTAGTCTCCTGAGGCGTTTTGCCTTTCATAAAGTAGTGTTTAATCAACACACGAAATTCTTTTTCGTCCATTTTTTGAAAATTACTCGACTTCCTCGATTCAAACGAATGCCAAACACAAAGAAATAGACCGATCTGGCTGAAACTTGGTGTGTGTTCTTCTAAGAGATGCTACTAACTAAACATAACCTCGATACGCGCCAGTGGTGCTATCTCTCTGACTTTGCACGGACTTTTCAAACGACCCTCGTAGTGACTGTGTAGATTTGAGTGGAGTTTTGTGCAGCGAGATTGGGGCTATTTCCAGAGACGAGAGAAATATTTAGCTCAGAGTGTATAGTACGATTGGAGACGTAGAAGGGAGCCTTAACTATTGTTCTTAGAATTTTCGACTGTAAGGTTTGAAGTCGGTTGATGTTCGATTTTTTGGCACTTCCATAGAGCTGGTATTCCGTACGTCCATATTGGGGCAAGTAGAGCGGTATATAGTGTTCGTTTGTTTGTCAGGGTCAGTTTTGAACGTTAGTCTTTTCAACATTTTATACCTCAGATTGAGGTCAATTCGTTTGAGTAAGAGAATTTAATAATTATAAACCTGATTACATAGAAATGTTCACTGCCACCTTAATATTATATACACTAACATAACTGTAAACTCGAATATAGTATTAAATAATAGATATTAATAATAATTTTGAAGATGACGGTTTTGAAACAGAAGTTACTGGTAAAGGTATCTGAGATTACAGTGAAAACTATTATTTTGGCACAAGAAGCAATATTATTGTGTAGAGAAATGAGATAGACAATACTCAATATCTCTTGGAGATGAAGCCAATAGTAGAAGAGAGAGAGTTATGGTTCTGTAGAAGTGAGAGTGAAAGAGATAGCTGTTGAAAGAGAAGGCTGGAGTATGCCAGTTGCCGCTTGTATTTAGGGACTAAAGGATTGGAATGAACCCGGTTCACGAAATACAAGGAAGCAATTGGAATTAGAGAGTAACAGCGACAGTAGAGAAATACAGAATGTGTATTGTGCTGATATTCTAGAGTCTCTCTTACTCTGTGGTTTGCTTCATTATGCTATTGACCCTGCTATCCAAGGGAGCTTTGGGTTACTGTTGTATCATCAGGGGTAAAGAGTTAAGCGAAATGTATTGATTCCCAAACCAATTTTGCCTGAATACACATTCTAACTTCTCCCATACAAAGAATACTTATGTAAACAAGGACAGACGGAAGCTATATCGAAAAATAAATTAAAGAATAAAGTTTATCTTTCAATGTAAATATTTAAGACATTTTTATTGAATAACTGTATTGTTTTTTAACAGAGTTATTATTTATTTTAACTTGATATTGTGTAGTTGCGGAACTTTATATATCACTGGAGAGATATTTTTTTAAAATAATGCTTAGAGTCTCCAAAGAACTACACAAAACAAAATAACAAACGCTGGAAAATGTTTCGAATAAATATGGAAGGTATTTATAAATATATAAATAGCAATTCCGTATGAGAAATCAAACGGCGATTACAGAACTTCCTCTTTTATTTATTTTTTGCAAAGAATCTTTCATGATCTAGCCGTGTATCATTATTTAATGAATATTCAACTAAATATTCGGTTTACCAAAAAAAAATCCTCCAAATAAAGTACCGTAATAACATTCGTTTACGGTACTACTCCATAAAAGGGCAAAGAGAAAACAATCTGCGATTACGACATGATTGCTATGATTCCATTGACACTAATTTCTGCCAAATTCTATAAAAGCTCTAATCAATTAGTGAAAATTAGTTGAAGAGCCAATTCTTTAAAACGATTACTGCTTTAAAGAATAAGGACAACGGCTATGTAGACCAGCACTGAATGTTACAACTAAGTCATTCAACAAATATCTTCAACTGCAGAGCATAAACGAAGGAATAATTAGGAACTATCAGCTAGTTAGGAGAGAAAAAGTTAGTTTTTGGGTAATGACAACGGCTATTTAGACCAGCACTAAATGTTACAACTAAGGTAGACCTTTATCTTCAACTGCAGTGCATAAACGAAGGAATAATTAAGAACTATCTGCTAGTTTGGACAGAAAAAGTTAGTTTTTGGGTAATGACAACGGCTATTTAGACCAGCACTAAATGTTACAACTAAGGTAGACCTTTATCTTCAACTGCAGTGCATAAACGAAGGAATAATTAAGAACTATCAGCTAGTTAGGAGAGAAAAAGTTAGTTTTTGGGTAATGACAACGGCTATTTAGACCAGCACTAAATGTTACAACTAAGGTAGACCTTTATCTTCAACTGCAGTGCATAAACGAAGGAATAATTAAGAACTATCTGCTAGTTTGGACAGAAAAAGTTAGTTTTTGGGTAATGACAACGGCTATTTAGACCAGCACTAAATGTTACAACTAAGGTAGACCTTTATCTTCAACTGCAGTGCATAAACGAAGGAATAATTAAGAACTATCTGCTAGTTTGGACAGAAAAAGTTAGTTTTTGGGTAATGACAACGGCTATTTAGACCAGCACTAAATGTTACAACTAAGGTAGACCTTTATCTTCAACTGCAGTGCATAAACGAAGGAATAATTAAGAACTATCAGCTAGTTAGGACAGAAAAAGTTAGTTTTTGGGTAATGACAACGGCTATTTAGACCAGCACTAAATGTTACAACTAAGGTAGACCTTTATCTTCAACTGCAGTGCATAAACGAAGGAATAATTAAGAACTATCTGCTAGTTTGGACAGAAAAAGTTAGTTTTTGGGTAATGACAACGGCTATTTAGACCAGCACTAAATGTTACAACTAAGGTAGACCTTTATCTTCAACTGCAGTGCATAAACGAAGGAATAATTAAGAACTATCTGCTAGTTTGGACAGAAAAAGTTAGTTTTTGGGTAATGACAACGGCTATTTAGACCAGCACTAAATGTTACAACTAAGGTAGACCTTTATCTTCAACTGCAGTGCATAAACGAAGGAATAATTAAGAACTATCTGCTAGTTTGGACAGATAAATTCTTTTTAAAAAAATAATCAAAACTACCACTAAATTTTAAATTTACTAAATAAACTACTAAACTAAGCTACCAAAATCCAATGTTAGTTTATTCCGCTAAATAAATATTCCAGCATAATGCTAGCCATATTTTAGAGAGATACGGACGTTAATTAGTGTAGCTAACTCTCTAGACTTGTAACACAATAAGAGTAATAGTTCTGGCGCTAATGACGTCACAGGAGCCGGGAACAACTCTGACGCCAGTTTTATCCCTTCTCTCCACCATTTGGTACTCCAACTGCAATCATTAGTAGCCAGAGGCCAGCAGCAACAACAACAGGCTAATGTCATAAACATGGGGATATATAGGCTTACAGTTACCAATCTTCCTGCATTAGGCTAATTCAAATTGGTACCTTGAACAAGATTCTGTTGGTCTGTTGGCTGTAGGCATTCAACATGTGGGAAGCACTACTGAAGGTTTTTGGGGGAAAAAGTAAATGAAGTTCTTGAGATTCTAGATGATGCTGGAAAACCATACAAGAAACCCTACTGTAATTATACCAAATTATGTTAGTGAAGAAGAAAAAATGTTTAATTCCTTTATAATTTTGGTACCTTCATCAACGGATTTATGCTGTGTGTTTTTTTAAAAGAAGTAGAGACAAATTGCCCTTCAATAAGTCTCTCACAATATTGCAAGCCCTGTAATTTCATGCAAGTAAGCAATTAATGTGTGCGTGTATCTTGAAACATCAATGTCAAACCTTAAGAAACTTGTTATGCAAATCTTTAGAATTTCTTTCTAGTTAGTCTCGTATGTTTTACGTCCAAACATGGAGCTGCATAAGTCAATAAAAGTCTAACCAAGACTTTTTGGGTTGGAAATCTTACCGTCTTGTACTGGAAGTGAATGTAATAGATCTGTCCAGGGAGACTCCCAGGAGCTTGGCCTTGGAAGCCTAGTGTGTACGGCTGATTAGGTGTCGTTTAAATGAGAAGTATTTTGTTATATTATAAAATGGGCGAGTTCTCTTTATACCAAACTTCTCACAATTATATCGTGGATAGATAAACTAGTTGAATACAAGAGGATGGCATCACCAAGGGTCTAAACTTCTTGCTATCAACCGATGGAGCGATGGTCTACGAGAGGAAATGTGGAACCCATTCAATCAACTCGCGCTCTCGACCCCATTCCTTGATGGATACAAAATATTTAATCTAAAAGCAAATAGATGGAACATCTTAGAGCCATTCCACTTTGGGAGGATCCTATTCGTGGAGTAGAAAAGCTGATGGGCGCTATTGACCACAGCTGTCAATGCGCCAACTAAAAGGTTAATTGTGATTACTGATTTGTCCTAAATATCCAAATTAAAACTGTCCGGTAGGACAGTTGTATAAGGGTTAATCGTCAAAATCTGCACCAGAAAAAGCGTAACGTTGAAAAAACACCCAACTTTGACAATTTTTTTCTCTTTTTCTGTAATACATAAAATTCCCAATTTTTTTTAAAAAATATCGGGCAAACCCTCCTTTATAACTGTAATTTTTTTGCAACAACCCAGATTTAATAGATTTCGAGAAAAAGGATGCTGAAAATGAGCAAAAACGGCATTTTCAAAAATTATTCTTTCTCTTGTTCTTGTTGTGGTTACCTTTTTTGTAAACAACGTAACGACTAAACGCGTGAACCGATTTTCATGAATTAGGTGTCATTCGAGTCGGAATTTTAAGTAGATGTGCTTTTTGGGGGTCTCGACGCTGTACATCAAATGGGAGAGGAGTAAACTCCCTTTATGTAAGGGCCCCCTCCAAAATTATTACTCACTAATTACTCTGTAAATCTTAGCCCGATTTTGATAAAATTTGGTAGGATGATAGGGTTAGGGCTCCCCTACGTAACATTAAAGCGGCGATCTGCTCTTGTACTTGTTAAGGGGAAGTATAGCAATCGTTTCAAATTATCGAAACGTGAACCGATTTTCATGAATGAAGTGTCATTCGAATCGAAATTTTGTACAGATGTATTCAAAACTTTGATGGATAAAAAGTGATAAATAAAGTCAAATAAATGACGCAAATAATTTTGAATTAATTCCAAAGCTTGCTAGGAATGATAGTTTTGGTTTTCGACCGTTGTTAATTAATAATTTTGGGGAATATTGATGTGGGTCAATAAAATTTTACAAACAAATTTCTTTCTTCACACCAACGTTTCGGTAAATATTATTACCTTCTTCAGGGAATAAAAGAAAAATAAAATTTCGGAGAGAATTTGCAACTTTTTAGATTGTTATAAAAAAAGAGTAAAAAGGTACCACCGCTATATTGATAGATTTATGGTAGAACTTTTTTTTGATTAGAAATCTCAAACTGCGAGCAAACAAAGACCTTCTAAATTGAAAATAAAACATAAGCAAAAAGTAAACAACAGACTACGGTTGCATGATAAAAGCAAAAAAAAAAAAAAATATCATTGCAGGAAATAGGAAGTGCATTTTCAATGGCAGTTGAGATTGTAATTAACAAAAGTTTTATAATTTTTGTTAATTACAATCTCTCTGACTCTACAATAATTAGAAAAGTTATTGTAATCCTGTAGATTTACAATATTGTATTTACACGTTAACCAGTTTTACGGATTGAATAAAACTACGAAATTAGATGTCGTGGACGGAGGCGACTAGCAATCATGCCTTGCTATAAAGTTCTCATATTAAACATTAAATAAAATCCAAGGTCTAGACAACAGGAATCGAACCAAGTACCACAATACATAATTAGCTTTGCTGGTCTCGCCTCTAACCGCTCGGCTACCGTGACAATCGTTCAAGAACAATTGTTCCCAACAAAGTCAAGATACAGAATTACTAAGCCAAATAAACCGGACAAATTTGGTACCCAATTCTGGCTAGCTTCCGATTTGGGAAAATTGGCTTTCCGTATTTGGGAAAAACTTGAAAACAGAGAACCTTCAGTTCCAGTTCGGGAAATTCTTCGCTCTGAAATGTATAAAGAATGTATAACCGTGGAAAATCTCGGAGATGGCCCTCAACAAGTAGTTTTCAATATCCTAGACTTAGCCCCGGGATAAATGCATGGATTTTTGTTTAAAAAAACTACCGGAAGTGAAATTTCAAGGCAAAATTGGTGTTACCATTGCAAAAGCATGACAAATATTAGTACACGAACAAGTGGTCGGAAAATAGCCAAATAAGATACTGCAAAGGCAATAAGACTAAGTCTGTCTAAAATGTAAAAAAATACGTAAGAGGGTCGTTTGAAAAGTCCGTGCAAAGTCAGAGAGATAGCACTACTGGCGCGTATCGAGGTTATGTTTAGTTAGTAGCATCTCTTGGAAGAACACACACCAAGTTTCAGCCAGATCGGTCTATTTCTTTGTGTTTGGCATTCGTTTGAATCGAGGAAGTCGAGTGATTTTCAAAAATGGACGAAAAAGAATTTCGTGTGTTGATTAAACACTACTTTATGAAAGGCAAAACGCCTCAGGAGACTAAAGAGAAGCTTGATAAACATTATGGTGACTCTGCACCTTCGATTAGAACAGTTTATAAGTGGTTTCAAAATTTTCGGAGTGGCCATATGGGCACAAGTGACGCTGAACTTTCTGGACGCCCTGTTGAGGTTACTACTCCAGAAATCATTGATAAAATCCATGATATGGTGATGGATGACAGAAGAGTGAAGGTGCGTGAGATTGCTAGTGCTCTGGGCATCTCGAATGAACGGGTACATAATATTTTGCATCAACATTTGGACATGACAAGCTATCCGCAAGATGGGTGCCGCGATTGCTCACGCTTGACCAAAAACGAAATCGTGTGAAGTGTTGCAAGGACGGTTTGCAGCTGTTCCAGAAGAATTCGCAGGACTTTAATCGTCGTTTTGTCACTGTGGATGAAACATGGATACATCACTACACTCCTGAGACCAAAGAACAATCTAAACAATGGGTTACCAAGGGGGAATCTGCGCCAAAAAAGGCGAAGACCGTTCCTTCGGCCGGAAAGATTATGGCGACTGTCTTTTGGGATTCGCAAGGAATAATCCTCATCGACTATCTGGAAAATGGTAAACCTATTACAGGTGCATATTATTCATCGTTATTGGACCGTTTGAAAACCGAGCTGCAAGAAAATCCCCCACGATTGGCCCACAAAAAAGTCCTTTTCCATCACGACAACGCACCAGCTCACACCTCAGCAGTTGTGGTCGCAAAATTAATGGAAATAGGGTTCCAACTCGTTTCACATCCCCCCTATTCTCCAGACTTGGCTCCCTCGGACTACTATTTGTTCCCCAATATGAAGAAATGGCTGGCGGGAAAAAGATTTTATTCAAACAAGAAGGTGATTGCAGAAACGAATGGCTATTTTTCAGACTTGGACAAATCCTATTATTCGGAGGGGATCAACAAACTAGAGCAGCGTTGGACGAAGTGTATAAGCCTAAAAGGAGACTATGTTGAAAAATAAAAAAGGTTTACCCCAAAAAATTAAGTAGTTTTTATTTTTGCACGGACTTTTCAAACGACCGTATGCGGGAAATGTGCAATTGAGATGCCTATAATTTTTAAAAAAATGCTGTGTTAAACAATAAAATCTACCTGATTTTTTTTTTAAACAAAAGTAACTGTTTATTTATTATGTCATGCTGGTTCGTTTGGCTTTCGTCTTGTAATAACTGTTATTATTTTTGAAGTCAATGATTATTTCATTACGATGTTAATGATTATCATTTTTATTTATTTATAACCTTAGGTTATATTAAATTGGGGCAGCCTCAGGGCCTACGCCTCCGCGACCCCTTTGGATCTATTGTGGCTCCCCGACTTTAGAGCTCACCCTCCAGACCCGTCCGCTTAATCAGACTCTTAATTCTGGAGAGTGACTACTGGGTAAAGCTCTCAGGCCTTGGTTTTTCCTCCCCTTAGCCATACAAGCCCCTCACTCTGGCACAACACGTGCAGTGCCGTTTCCTCTTCTTCCTGACAGAACCTACAGAGGCTATCATCTGCCAGGCCCATGCGATGCATGTGTTTTCTGAGCCTGCAGTGGCCTAGTTAATAGGCCTACAATTATCCTTATAGCCCCACGGCCTTGACGGATTAATTCAGCGGTCAGCCTCGGCGAATAGCCTCTGATGAACTCCTTCGCCTGTCTCAGCCCAGTGATGGCCAGCCACCACTCCTGAGCCCTACTCTGCACCCATAAGTTAATGGCCGCACACTTAACACACTTCGAAACCCCCGTAACAGGGCTCCGGGCCAACGAAGTGACCCGCCTTCCCGGGCTAATAAATCTGCCACTTGGTTCCGCTTGTGTCCTGAATGACCAGGTACCCAAACTAGAAAGACCTTATTCTGGTCACTAATTTCTTTCAGGGCACCCAGACAGTCCCAAACAAGCCTTGATTTGACCTGGTAGGAACTTATTGCCAATTTACAACTATATATATAATCTACATCATGTAAATGTGGTCTATATCGAGTTAATCACCGATTGTTTGCTGAATCCTGGATGATCAACGCAAATTCTAGTAGCAGGCGCTGAATGATAACGGTAAATTTATTTGAATTTATATTATACTCGTAAACAGGAATTTTTTTAAAAAAAACATTATTTCTACATTATTTACATTATTTCTACATTATTTACATTATTTCTACATTATTTACATTATTCTACATTATTACATTATCTACAGAATCTACATTATTTCATTGCATTTCTCCACTCTTTGTGTTTTATAGAGTTAATCGAGTTGTGCAGTGAACCGGTCATTTATTACTGACCAAAATTCAAGAATCCTAAAAAATAATATTAAGGTTTGCTCAAGAACTGCTGCCATCTTCTTGTATTTTTACCATTCTGTCCGCTGCTGGAGATCCAGACCCTTAAATTTGTATTTTAGTAGTTCTGAAGTAATAATTCGTCTTCTAAAGTCTATTTTAGTTTAGCCTGACCTGTATTGTGTTAAAAGTGAACATCTATTTAATAAACATTCTAAATCTGTTTAAAAAATAAATTGGATGTTTAAAACTTGAATAGTTATAGTAAGAGATAGTCGAATGATTGTTTCACATCGATATTCGAAAGATCGATAATTTATACAAAATTTTAAATCCAATTAATTAAATAAATTTCACCAAAATTGTTAGTATAAGAGGATGATGCTATCAAATTATTATTAACACTCCGGTCCCATTAGTTTCTATAATGTGGGGGATGATACGCTTAAAAGTATCCTGCATAGAAGGAAAATGGTCTGGGAACAAATTGGATGAAAGGGATGAAAAGGTTTATGTGTATGTTTTTGAAATGGGTTCATCATGTGGGTTTGTCTGAAGGGATGGAATCCCTCATCAAAATAGAACCCAAAGAGTTGGACCAATTGTGATAATTTCCTTGTTCCCTTGCTATAAAATCTCTTCCACATCCTTTTGCTGTTTTCAACATTTCTCTGTTCATCCCCATATTTTTTTTCAACACCAACAAAAGAAAAATCTTTTATAACTAATACATTTAGCGTTGAAGCCTTCTTCTGCAGTACACAGTAAAGCTATTTAAATAAATAAAAGATGAATCCAACAGTAAAATTAATCTAGTTTCTTTACTTTGATAAATATGAATCCATCCTACGCATATTATTTAAAAAGCAAACGCGTAATTACCTTTCTCTTTTACAAAAAACTTTCTCCTTAATTCATTTTCTCATTTTTCTTGTCTTATAAATTCATTTCTTGTTGTAACAGTTCCATTATGTGTTTTACCTGGCCAAAATGAAATATATCTTTTGTTCTATTTTCAAAGTTTTAAGCGGATATTTCGTCAATTTTATTTTTTAATGAAATAAATTCGGGATTTATTAAATAACCAGTAATTAAATTTAAATAATTACTAGATTACTGGTGACTTCTCAACTTCGTCCGAGAGAAAAGTAATAATTAAAAAGGCGTACTTAAGAATATACAGAATTTAAAACAAGAATAAATAATAAATTGTAAATTTGTATCAAAGAATAATTTTTAATTCCTTAAAGCGGGGAATTGAATTGTATTTCATCAAAATAATTCATTCTTTTAGTATACTACTAGCTGAATATTGGTCTTTTAGTTAGTCCGAACCATAACACTAAACCTACTGAAATTAATGTACGTATAACTATTCCTACCGTGACTTAAAATTACTTAAAATATCGACCTTCACACAAGAACGCTACCTGGGAGTGTACGAGGGTCGTTTGAAAAGTCAGTGCAAAGTTATGTTTAGTTAGTAGCATCTCTTGGAAGAACACACACCAAGTTTCAGCCAGATCGGTCTATTTCTTTGTGTTTGGCATTCGTTTGAATCGAGGAAGTCGAGTGATTTCCAAAAAATGGACGAAAAAGAATTTCGTGTGTTGATTAAACACTACTTTATGAAAGGCAAAACGCCTCAGGAGACTAAAGAGAAGCTTGATAAACATTATGGTGATTCTGCACCATCGATTAAAACAGTTTATAAGTGGTTTCAAAATTTTCGGAGTGGCCATATGGGCACAAGTGACGCTGAACGTTCTGGACGCCCTGTTGAGGTTACTAATCCAGAAATCATTGATAAAATCCATGATATGGTGATGGATGACAGAAGAGTGAAGGTGCGTGAGATTGCTAGTGCTGTGGGCATCTCGAATGAACGGGTACATAATATTTTGCAACAACATTTGGACATGACAAACTATCCGCAAGATGGGTGCCGCGATTGCTCACGCTTGACCAAAAACGAAATCGTGTGAAGTGTTGCAAGGACGGTTTGCAGCTGTTCCAGAAGAATCCGCAGGACTTTAAGCGTCGTTTCGTAACTGTGGATGAAACATGGATACAACACTACACTCCTGAGACCAAAGAACAATCTAAACAATGGGTTACCAAGGGGGAATCTGCGCCAAAAAAGGCGAAGACCGTTCCTTCGGCCGGAAAGATTATGGCGACTGTCTTTTGGGATTCGCAAGGAATAATCCTCATCGACTATCTGGAAAAGGGTGAAAATATTACAGGTGCATATTATTCATCGTTATTGGACTGTTTGAAAACCGAGCTGCAAGAAAAACGCCCACGATTGGCCCACAAAAAAGTCCTTTTCCATCACGACAACGCACCAGCTCACACCTCAGCAGTTGTGGTCGCAAAATTAATGAAAATAGGGCTTCCAACTCGTTTCACATCCCCCCTATTCTCCAAACTTGGCTCCCTCGGACTACTATTTGTTCCCCAATATGAAGAAATGGCTGGCGGGAAAAAGATTTTATTCAATCGAGGAGGTGATTGCAGAAACGAATGGCTATTTTTCAGACTTGGACAAATCCTATTATTCGGAAGGGATCAACAAACTAGGGCAGCGTTGGACAAAGTGTATAAGCCTAAAAGGAGACTATGTTGAAAAATAAAAAAGGTTTACCCCCAAAAATTAAGTAGTTTTTATTTTTGCACGGACTTTTCAAACGACCCTCGTATTTAGACAGTCGACTTGCATAGGACTTACAAATTAGACTGAAAAGGCAAGAAGTCAATAGACGATACGGACAACTACGAAAACTGCCAGGGCGGAGATCAGCCATGAACGTTCAGAACAAACTGACTCTATTCAAGACACTACTAAGACCCATCTGGACCTGCGGAGCTGAGCTTTGGGGCTCTGCGAAACCTTCCAACATCCAAAGAATTCAATCCTTTCAATCTAAAGTCCTTCGGCATATCGTCCTTATTATATTGTATATCCAATTTAACCCTCCATACAAGACCTCAATATCCCTTTTGTCAATGACCTAATACATTCTCGGCTTCCTTAATTTCCATAATAGGCTAACCATACATCCTAATCCCATAGCACAAGCCTTATCCACCAACAACCCACTTACGACGTTAGGCCCGCGGACCTTTTATCTCATTCCTAACCTTCCTTACAACCTCCAGAATGTTTCAGCATTCGCTGGACCTTGTCCTAGTTCATTCAAGTCTACTTCTTACCCAAATTTGCCAGATTTGATGGGTAAATCTGTCTTCTTTACGGCTTTCAAAGCATTCTGGTTATCCAAGAACATAATTAATTCCCATAACATGTCGTTCTCTAGTTATTTCCAGCTATTTTAGGATAGACCATTGCTAGAAATGAAGGACCCAAGCGATAAGCTTACCTTCAAAATCTTACCTTTTGTCGAAAATTTCAAATTAAAATTATACGTAATGTTATACAGGTTCAATAAATCTAAACAAAAACAATAGTTCTGCCTAAGGTAGACATTATCTTGAGTTTACTTGAGATTGTTGCCAAATCTATGCATGATAAAAATAATGACTATTAAAGTGCAAACCTCGTCCAATTTACTTGCTTCCAATATCATTCTATCAATTTCTATACACCAACAACGGAAAAGTTGGTCTTAAAAATATTAGGATTAATTTAAATTAGTATCAGAATATAAAAATGTATATATTTTTTTTTTATTAACTACTAAGTAATGTTGAAAACCTTTTACTACTTAAAGGTTATCGCAATACCAAAGTAAGTTAGAGCCGGTAAATCATTATTCTTGATTAAATCTTCGTCCGCCATTGCTGGTACACTTTATATTCATTTTTCATCCAATATTACAGCTAAAACATAATTTATCTTATGACACTATGCGCACCTTTTAATCATAGTTATTTTTACGTGTATTTATATATATTAGGGCTATATATATATATATATATATATATATATATATACCTAAAAACAAGTATAAAAATGAGATATCGTACATCTGCTATCCGTTTAAAAGCATCACGTTTTTATTTATATTTTCGATTAAATCAATTTAAGCTTGATTTTATGGTAACAAAAGCCTGTAAATGAAGCTCTGATATTGTAGGTTATTGTTTTAAGTGATTGGTAACTACCCAATGAATTTTAAGTTAAAAATAGTAATGAAATAAGAACTAAGCGTATACAAAAGATGTTACTAAATCTCTAACGTGATTACTAGATGCACTAAATGTTTGTACGAGTTGTGCATGTTTATGGAGAATATAACTTTATGGCGGTTAACTTTTTTATTTATTTATGTATTCCGTTTTAACCATTCAGGTGTACAGAAGGAGTTGCATGAACAAAACGTTTTAGAAACAAATATTAAAATATACAAAATTGAATAGAACTTAAACAAAAAATAATAATATGAGAGATAAACTTCTAAATTAAATTATAACTTAAATATTATAACTTACATCAGTCATTAAGCATGAATAAGTGCAAAATTACTACTTTTACGATATAATTGTAAATATTTAAACAGTCAGATTTTGATTGAAATGATAGTAAATTAAATGGTTGTTCCTCTCTGCTAATAGAGCTTGCAATAAATAATTGTGTCAGCGCGTGAACGTTGACACCCCAAAGCGTAGCGTTAATTGGGGCGCTATGCGCCAGCGGATAAAACCGGAAGTGACGAAGCGGGTCACAATAATCGTGAATAGGTCACACTTGAATACATGCAAATATATATAGAGAGTAGAGCAGAGGTAGGAATGAGTAACACTTACCCTTGCGGCCGGATGTGAAGCTCCTGAAGCGCAGTGCTAGAAGTATAAGGGCGAATGCCAGGACAGCGGATATGATAGAGGTATACGCGTCTCTAAGGAAAGCGGAAACAGTACATGTATATGCGTCTAGAAGGAAAGCAGAAATAGTAACTGTATATACTTGTCTGAGGGTTAAGCGTAGCGTGGAGGAAGAGGGAAATCTCAGGAGAGGCGTAAGGAGAGGACGAACCTTGCACCGGAAGCGGGTCCACGGAGTGGCCCGCGAAGCGTAGAAGTATTGGGGTGATGTCCCTGGATGTCAATCGAGTGCTGGTACGTGTATACCACCAAGGCGGAAGCGAAGCGTAGCAGCGTAGAGAAGCGGTAAGAAGCACAGTAAAACCAGCAGGCTCAAAGGCACATACAGCAGACCAAGCACCGTACAGGTCGCTGGTCAGTAGCGGACTCTCTCAATAGATAAGGAGGTGACCCTGTGGTCTAAGAGAAGGTAGAGGGGGTAGTTGGGCAGCGTGAGAATGGCATAGAATAACATCGAAAATAAGTTAAAATATATACAAAGCTGAAAGTCCAACCAGCGGAGGCGAACGTCAGTACGCGCGCGGGCGATGGGCCGACCAGCGCGAAGTCATAGCCAGCCGAACTGGCCGAACGTCTCCGATCGCGACCGAACAAATTGGGATAGATATTTTAATCTAAATACATTCATAAATCGGACAGGTAATAAATAAATGAAATAAATCTTCATTTTCATGGAGATTACAAAGAGTAAAGAGCTGGTTATGATTTACTAAGTAGGCTATTGCTTTGTGGATGATTTTAACGGGGAAATTACTGCAAGTTCTAAGTTGGAACAATATGGTAGTTACAGGAAATGGTAGAGAGAGTAGAAGATAATATTGATCATCCGAGATATTTAAAGGGATATTTCTAAAATAAAAACTATAATTTGAGGCGTATAGTTTGGTTACGTCAGTATTGTGTAAACCTAGCGCAGAGGTAATATCAATAACCAATGAAGGCCTCCTGAGGTGCGATTATTGGCTAGTTGAAAACTTTTACTAATGAGGGTTAACTTGTTATGAAAAGGAAGGAATGGGCAAGAGTTTTGTAAAGATGGCCGCACGAATGTTTATGATGTGGGGCAAATTGGGTGGACCATTGATTGATGCTGCTATGCAGAAAGTAGAGTACAGCTTTACGACCTTGTTCATCATCAAATGTGTGTCATCAAGCGTCAAGATTGTGTACTCTATGAAACTGTGACCGAACGTTTAAATTATCGAAAGTTATGTTCAAGCTAGTCACCGAAAACATGATCTATCGCCCAGTTTCAGCATTTGAAGATGAGGTCAGCACCACGTTGATGAGGTCAAAACGACCACATTGCAATGGTTATCAAATCAGGCGGCAGACTTCTACGAGAATTGGGATTCAAAAGCTGGTGTGTACGATACAATAAGAGCTTTAATATTAGTTAGCAATTATGTAGAAAAATAGATTAGGGTAACAGGCTTTCATGTAAAAATAAAATTGTTAAGAAAAGTATACTTACTTGTTTTTCTTTTATTTTAAAATGGTTCTTACTTTAAAAATCCAAAAACACGCCTCGTAATTAGGACTAACTAATTGGCGGAATCCAAGAAGGTATAGGCGGTGTAGAAGTAGAAGAATATAGAAATGAGAACATCTACATTTTGTGGTAAAGCCCAAACAAAAGCTATGATTTTTCGTAGTATATCTTAAACCAACGTTTTCCAACCAGTGGTACGCGAGTTGCTGGTTGGTTGTACGCGAATAATAATCAACAATAACGGACATAAAAAAATTAAAGCATAAAAATATCATAAAAACGTTTTTTCGTATAATTCATAAAAATTATTTTAATAAATAATACTATACAGCAAAATTGTCAATATTTACAGTAATAAGGTTAGTCTATCTCAAGATATACGAGAAAATATAACAGCACATTTAACAGGATTAAAATTGTCTTTTATGGAGTATTTTCCAAAACCCGAAAAAAACAAATGATAATTGTATTTCAAACCCCTTCTATAAAGAAAATTTAGGAAAAGCTACATCAATATCGACAAAAGATAAAGAAAATTTAATGGCATTATCATGTGACAGAACTTAAATGATAACCATGTAAAAATCTGCTTAACAATCTTAAAAGATATTAATTTAGAAGATTTGGGCACAAATATAATAATCCTAAAGAAGAACTTTGTAAATTAATTAATAATTTTGAAGAGAAAAATATGTACGTAATTTTTAATTATTTAAAAACAGTTTTAAAACTAAGATCTTACACTTTACAAAGTTTGTAAAGTGAACATGAACTTGAACTCCTTTGTAACAGATACATTGTATCTCTATACTAATAATAATAATAAAATAACACACTCGGAATAACAAATTTCACGAAATACAATCATTTTTACGAAGTGGTACAATTTAGCATGATGTACTACCAAGTGGTACGCGAGCCAAAAAAGGTTTGGAAACGCTGTCTTAAACAGATATACTTTTCATACAATCTGTAGTTCATCATTTAAATCATTTCTTTTAATCATTTCCATCATCATAGTATTCAGCTAATCTGGAAATCATCTAACCAGCGATTTTCTAATCTTTCATATTCACAATAAATCTTGAATTCTATAATGATTGGGTGTTTGTTATCCATTAAATTTGACCCGTACCGTTTAATCGCTAAACCCTCGCCATTTCTTCTATTTCCGTGATCATGTAATGAGAATTACATAAAGCAATACATTAGATTCTTTCTCCGATAGTTTTATATATTCACTTTAATTATGTATCATCAAATATCACATCTACAGGCACCTTAGAAAAAAAAATTTAATTAAAACTAAATATAATGTTGGTATATGTCTTTAAAAAAAGTTTTTCTTTGTACCAATAATCTAAATTCTAAATCTAATTTTAAAGGAAATAGAAAACCAATTCAGTTTCACTTTGTGCCAGTATAAGCTATCAGCTCTGATCTGTCGATATCCTGTCTGAAGAAGAGGATCAACTTCACAAACATATTGGGACTTCAACCTCTTATTGCTTAAAACAAGTATAAGGAAAACTAAGAATAAAAGATTGAATATTATTCTTATTAAAAGTAAACAAATCACAACCCTGTAATATTGTACAATTATTATATCCATAAGTAGGCAATAATCGTTAACAAATACTCCTTAAAGTTTCTAGAGAAAAAAGCTTAAGGGTCGTTTGAAAAGTCCGTGCAAAATAAAAACTACTTAATTTAGTCAGAAAAATAGCCATTCGTTTCTGCAATCACCTCCTCGTTTGAATAAAATCTTTTGCCCGCCAGCCATTTCTTCATATTGGGGAACAAATAGTAGTCCGAGGGAGCCAAGTTTGGAGAATAGAGGGGATGTGAAACGAGTTGGAAGCCTATTTTCATTAATTTTGCGACCACAACTGCTGAGGTGTGAGCTGGTGCGTTGTCGTGATGGAAAAGGACTTTTTTGTGGGCCAATCGTGAGCGTTTTTCTTGCAGCTCGGTTTTCAAACGGTCCAATAACGATGAATAATATGCACCTCAGGAGTCTAGTGATGTATCCATCTTTCATCCACAGTTACGAAACGACGCTTAAAGTCCTGCGGATTCTTCTGGAACAGCTGCAAACAGTCCTTGCAACACTTCACACGATTTCGTTTTTGGTCAAGCGTGAGCAATCGCGGCACCCATCTTGCGGATAGCTTTGTCATGTCCAAATGTTGATGCAAAATATTATGTACCCGTTCATTCGAGATGCCCACAGCACTAGCAATCTCACGCACCTTCACTCTTCTGTCATCCATCCACCATATCATGGATTTTATCAATGATTTCTGGAGTAGTAACCTCAACAGGGCGTCCAGAACGTTCAGCGTCACTTGTGCCCATATTGCCACTCCGAAAATTTTGAAACCACTTATAAACTGTTCTAATCGAAGGTGCAGAGTCACCATAATGTTTATCAAGCTTCTCTTTAGTCTCCTGAGGCGTTTTGCCTTTCATAAAGTAGTGTTTAATCAACACACGAAATTCTTTTTCGTCCATTTTTTGAAAATCACTCGACTTCCTCGATTCAAACGAATGCCAAACACAAAGAAATAGACCGATCTGGCTGAAACTTGGTGTGTGTTCTTCCAAGAGATGCTACTAACTAAACATAACCTCGATACGCGCCAGTAGTGCTATCTCTCTGACTTTGCACGGACTTTTCAAACGACCCTCGTACTATTTATAGTAACTAGAAAATTTAAACCAACCTTTTAAACTATAAATAGTGCACTATCCTAAAAAATAAAACAAGTCCAGTTTTTTGAAAACAAAAAATCGGATTTTTTAAAAAAATAATTTATTGAGGAACAATCAACGCATTTATTGGGTTATAAGCAAAAATGATAATTATGTACTGTCTAGAACAACAATCGGAGTGGAGATGTTACCTTGCGGTTATACTCCGATAACCTTCACTATCTAATCCAGAGGTTCTCAAACTTATTTCGTGTACCACCCCATATTGAGAATCAATTATTTTCAAGCGCCTCCTCGAAAATTTGTAACTTTACCGCATCTTAAAAATCACAATCGCAATCATTACTTTAATTTAATTATAGCGTGCCATATGAGTCTTATTCTGTTTCTGAGATCGAACTTACAATTTTAAATGAGACTGTTCTAATGAGAGCAATAAAATGCAACTTTATAAATAATATTTAGAATAACTTTTATTCAAATTAAAACAAACCTTTCAATTTAAATTTTAAAAGTAATCTACGAGGTGTGGCTATTAAATAACGAGACTGATGCTGCTACAGAAGAACTATGCATGCGCCAAATCCTAATGACTGACAGCTGTGCAGCGTAAAGCCTTCTCTTTCGACTGCAGCGTCTCACGCGTTTGTAAAGAAATCTGTCTGACCGGAACCGTCGTTTGTGTAAGAGGTGTTAGTTTCCAAGATGGCCGAGAAGACTTTGGAGTTGATGACCGCCCGGGTCGCCCTTCCACATCCAAAACGGATGAAAATATCGATTATAATTAATCAACATTACTACCGGTGAGGTGCTTGCTCAACTCCGTGAAGCAGTAAGGAAAAAAAAACGACCCGATTTGTAGAAGAACAAGTCACGGGGGTTCTCCATCAAGACAACGCGCCGCCGGCACAAACTGCATTGACTGTCAAGACCTTTTTTTGCCAAGTACAACATCCTAGTTTTAGGCCATCCGCCTTATTCGCCTTACCTGGCCCCATGTGGCTTTTATCAGTTCCCCAAAGTCAAATCTGCTTTTAAAGGAACACGATTTCAGTCCGTTGAAGCTGTGAAAGAAAAAGCGGCACGCGTCATGCAGGAGCTGACAGAAAAAGACTTCCAGCACTGTTTCGAACAAGGGTAAATTCGCATGGAGCGTTGTAGGGATAGGGGAGGGGTGTATATTGAAGGTGATAATATGTATAAATTTAAAATAAAATGTTTTACAGCATCAGTCTCGTTATTTAATAGCCTCACCTCGTAATGTGAAAGGATGAATCTGATGATTTTTAACAAGTTTGTTAATATCAGGCTCGAATTTACCTCAAAAAAACAGTTTTTTGAAAAATAACCCCAAAAAATTATAACCTTCAAATAATCAATATCTAATAAATACTTATTTGATCAGCAGATAATGAAAACTTATTAAACATTCGTTAATGGGAGACATAATGGTATTTAATTATCATATAGAACCATTCCATGCTTATCCCAATTATCGCGCAGTAATTCAGCCAGATATCATGCTTGGTTAATAGCAAACCCTCAGATAATTTCGTTCACGTTTCTAAATGGCTAATTGCTGTAATTAATTTACATAATTGATTGGAGTATGACCATAACTGGAGGAAATGAAATAGGAGCAATAGTTTTGATAATGTTGAAAAGAGATGCAAATAATAAAAATTGGAAAAGAAAGGCAAGAAAATTGGGTAATTTTTATTAAGATTTTCTTTTGGTGATGGTAAACTTCTAGGCTGAAATAAGCACGTATAAAATAGCTAATTAATTGAGGCTTAAATAAGGGAAAAGAAGGCTTTTTTTTTCTTTTTAGAGCCTTTACTCAATTTAGGCAATTCAGCGGGTAATTTGCGACGAAGGGGATCATTTTCTAAAGAGTTTTTCCGACTACTTAAGGTGAACAGACATAAAAATATGGGTGGTTTCATATTTTTACTCAAAATTCTCTCTTAATGCTGTTGAAGAATCAGAGCAAATTTTTGATTACAAAATACTCGGGTTATTTTAGGCAATATATATTTTTTGGGGGGATGTCACATTGAGCTCACGTATAATTTAAGGGCACATTTCACTTATAACCAATAGTAAAGTAATCGCCTATTTTTTTTTTTTAAAGCAGGGCTTAACGTCTAACTACCAATTAGGTGCCTTGGACGGGGAGCGGAAGCTCATATTTTACTGTAAACAATTTTTCCTAACAAATAAAAAAGTAGCCGTACGCGGGATTCGAACCGGCGATCTTTCACACACTAAGCCACGCTCTTGACCACTAGACCAACACTCGCCTATCTAACTAATAGTAAAAGTTTGTTTAAATATTGTTATCAATTAAACAGAGCCTGAAAAAAAAAGATGTTCATCTATAAATAGATATATTTCAATGTTTAACAAATTTGATGGGAGTGTTCTGAACATTGTGTAAAATTGTTAATCGATTTAACTGTGAGAAGGACGTATCTAATTCTGAAAAGCTGTATTTTCTTGGTCATTGAGCATCCATCAGTTGAATATCCACAGATAGGAATTTGCAAAAGTAATTAACTAAAAAGGATATGTTCTTATGTATAATGAATAAGGAACGGATTTTTATGTATTTAAAAATGCCAAATATTTAACTAAAATATGCATTTATTTTCGTCAATTATGTGGAAAATATGTGATTTTCTTAAAATATTTTCTGGAATATTTAAGTAAAATGGACATTTTTTTTTTTATGAAAATGGATTTTTTTTGGGGGGGGGCAAGTTATAATTATTTATACAAGAAAAGAACATTTTTACAATTTATAATAATTTATTAGGACCAAAATAATTTGTTTTTACAAGTTATAATGATTTATACAACAAAGAACATTTTTACTATTTATAAAAAGATGTGTTAAATTTTCAATTTTGAAAACTTCACTCTTCGAAATTGTTTGCAACCACATGAAATTTCAAATGTTGGAACGTAAAGTGACGACGATCTGGGCATAAGATGGACTTGTAACGACTAAAAGATCGTTCAACATCTACAGATGTTATAGGTGCCTTGCTGAAAGAAGTTATCTCGTTGGTTGTAAAGGGTACACGATGTTCTGAGGTGACTTCTGTTCCACTGATAATATCAGAAATCTGGCAGATGGTCTCCCACCCTTTGTTCTTGCTCAGTACTTCTACCAGTTTTGATCTGTTCAGATCTCCCTTACTCCCAGGTATTCCTTCCACCTTTTCGATGACTTTTCTAACGTTGGACACGTTTTCTGTCAGTCGAACATTTTGGGACTCAAGTTGGGTAATGACTTGTGCAAGAAATACGCAATTGTCAGAAATGAATGCAAGGTCGTTCCTTAAATTAGGTTTCTCGAATAAAGACTTGGCTGTATTTATCGCTACTGCTTCGTCTTCGAGATGTGAAAGGACATTCTTGATTTTATTGTGCGTAGTTTTCATAGTAATACTGAGCTGCTTCCAGCCAAGGACCCCATCTTGTCAATATTGGTTCTGGTGGAAGGCACAAGTCTGGATAGAGATCTTTTAGCATTTTAATGCGACTTGGTGCTTTTAAGAACACTTTTTTAACCACTGTGATTCACAGCCCTACAGTCTGTGGTTCACAGTTCCTGTCAACCACCTCCCAATTATGAAAATATGCCCAAAATGAAAAATAGTACATATTTTGATTAAATATGTAGAAATATTTATTTATTTTAATCAAATATGTATAAATATGCGATAACATCCAAATATGTGGAAATATGTGAAATAAAAGTAGACTCAAACGGCTTAAAAAGTGTCAGTATGAATACTTCTAGTTGAAAAACGTCTGTAAATTGCCTAGAAAAAAATATGTAAATACATACGAATCCGTTCCCTAATAATGAATATCGACATTCGTTGCCTCAGCTCAGAGAACTGTTCTTCCTTCTGCTCTGCGATTTTTTTTTAAGGGTCTAAACTCTGGTTGATTCTTTAAAAAGTCTACAGCGTTTTTGAATGCCTTGATTGAAGAAGACGAAGAGAAATAAGAAACCTTGGCCCATATTTCATCTCAGTTAATTTTGAACTTTTGCCAAATAGTTTCCTGCTAGTATCGTTTACTTCATTTCTTATCGTTTTAGTTTTATGTCTTGAATATGTCTCGTATATCTCAGTCGTTTTGTAATTATAAAATCCAACTGTATCTACGGACAGAGAGCAAATTCTCAATTTTTCTTATAAAACAAAAGTGAGAAATAGTTTAAATGATTAGAATTTTAAGCAAATATTCTGTATAATACTTGACTTATGATTAAGCGATATACTAGAGTGATGCAAGGCTTCGCCATGTTTGGCTCTGCATTACCAACTGAAATTTTGCTATAATCATCTATCATCATTTCTATGGCAGCTTCATGTTACTGCTCTCCAAACTACTCAGCAAACAACACAGCCTTTATGTCCTACTTCAGAATTATTTATTTGATTCTATTAAGGGCTCATATTAATCTGATTTCTAATTTTAATCTGCTTAACAAAAATTTACAGTTTAAAAAGTTGTAGGTTGTAAGGGTTGATTAAACGACAAAAGGTACACAAATCAGTAAGTACACAGCATTTCTTTGATACTTAATTGATATCATTTATACTAATTTAACTGCATTAAATTATTATAAATTTTAAGAAGAAAATAGTTAATGCTCCCTTCTATGTCTCCAATCACACTATACTCTCTGATCTCAATATTCCTCTCGTTTCTGAAACAGCCCTATATACACAAAACTTCACTCTAATCTACGAGTACACAATCTTACAACCCACTGATCCATAACATCTCTACTACAACACTTCCTTCAAATCCACATCGCAGACTAAAACGGCCACGCGACCATCTCATAATATAATGCCAACCTCCTAGGATGGTTGCTGTGTATGACTGCCAACCTGGGGGAACTAACGGCTTCCATCACTGGATGGTCTTTGTTCATTCCACTCATGTCTCTGGGTGAACATGCATAATATATCTGAATGTGCATATGTAGGAGTAGCTATGTATTTGCACCAATTCCTTAACACTCATCTCTTTTGCTTGTTGTACATTGATTACAGTTGCAAAATAAATGGTTGTATTTCTCCCCTCATGCTATTCGTGTATACATACTATGTATCATGTTGTATCAGCTTCACTAATTGCAGAAATATACTGCAATTGTGAAAATAAATGAAGTAGGCAAAAAAATAATTATTACGACGTTATTACATGACAACAACAAAAGACATTTATGTTAGAATATTAAAGCCACTCTGGGCTTATGGCATCGAACTGTGCGAGGTTCAACCAAACGCTCAAATCTGCAAAGGATCCAGTCATTGCAATCTAAAATTCTTCGCTCTATAGTTTGACGCTTCCTTTCTACGTCACCAATCAAACCATTCACAAAGACTTTGAACATTCCTTTTGTGCAACACAAATTACTAAAACACTTTACAGGAAATTCCTTCTTAATTTAGAATCTCGTCCCAATCCATTGGTACAACATCTTTCTTCCTGGACATTTCCAGGTAACACTAGTTTTAGACGTCTTTAAAGACAGAGACTTCTCTCTGACGACTTTGAGTCCCTTAGATCAGTCTTTCTCAAAGTGGGCGATAACGCTCTCTTGTTGGAGGCCTATAGGGTAAAGAGCCCAGAGAAAATTGAATGGTGTTGAAGGTTTTTTTTCTAATACGAGGGTCGTTTAAAAAGTCCGTGCAAAAATAAAAACTACTTAATTTTTTGGGGTAAACCTTTTTTATTTTTCAACATAGTCTCCTTTTAGGCTTATACACTTCGTCCAACGCTGCTCTAGTTTGTTCATCCCTTCCGAATAATAGGATTTGTCCAAGTCTGAAAAATAGCCATTCGTTTCTGCAATCACCTCCTCGTTTGAATAAAATCTTTTTCCCGCCAGCCATTTCATCATATTGGGGAACAAATAGTAGTCCGAGGGAGCCAAGTCTGGAGAATAGAGGGGATGTGAAACGAGTTGGAACCCTATTTCCATTAATTTTGCGACCACAACTGCTGAGGTGTGAGCTGGGTGCGTTGTCGTGATGGAAAAGGACTTTTTTTGTGGGCCAATCGTGGGCGTTTTTCTTGCAGCTCGGTTTTACAAACGGTCCAATAACGATGAATAATATGCACCTGTAATAGTTTTACTCTTTTCCCGATAGTCGATGAGGATTATTCCTTGCGAATCCCAAAAGACAGTCGCCATAATCTTTCCGGCCGAAGGAACGGTCTTCGCCTTTTTTGGCGCAGATTCCCCCTTGGTAACCCATTGTTTAGATTGTTCTTTGGTCTCAGGAGTGTAGTGATGTATCCATGTTTCATCCACAGTGACGAAACGACGCTTAAAGTCATGCGAATTCTTCTGGAACAGCTGCAAACCGTCCTTGCAACACTTCACACGATTTCGTTTTTGGTCAAGCGTGAGCAATCGCGGCACCTATCTTGCGGATAGCTTTGTCATGTCCAAATGTTGATGCAAAATATTATGTTCATTCGAGATGCCCACAGCACTAGCAATCTCACGCACCTTCACTCTTCTGTCATCTATCACCATATCATGGATTTTATCAATGATTTCTGGAGTAGTAACCTCAACAGGGCGTCCAGAACGTTCAGCGTCACTTGTGCCCATATGGCCACTCCGAAAATTTTGAAACCACTTATAAATTGTTCTAATCGAAGATGCAGAGTCACCATAATGTTTATCAAGCTTCTCTTTAGTCTCCTGAGGCGTTTTGCCTTTCATAAAGTAGTGTTTAATCAACACACGAAATTCTTTTTCGTCCATTTTTTGAAAATCACTCGACTTCCTCGATTCAAACGAATGCCAAACACAAAGAAATAGACCGATCTGGCTGAAACTTGGTGTGTGTTCTTCCAAGAGATGCTACTAACTAAACATAACCTCGATACGCGCCAGTAGTGCTATCTCTCTGACTTTGCACGGACTTTTCAAACGACCCTCGTATTGTAAACTAAAATCAAAACCTACTTACTATACTACCATCGATTATTTCGTTGTTTCGTTAATTTTTGGCCATAAAAGCCAAAGTCCCGTAATTGTACCCTGGATTGTGGTCAATGTTCAACGATTTTTTTGTAGCATTTCCCATCGTAGTATTTGTGGTAACGCTGCTAACTAGAAAGAGAAATAGTTTGCTTGTTACCGAACGCGTTGACTCTGGCTTTTCATAGCATTAGTATAAAAATTTCAAATCAGTAATCTACATATTGTTTTTTACCAAAAAATATGAATAGAATTTAGAAATAAGGGTAAATAATATTTTTAAAAAACCAAAATAAGTTCTTTTTATTTTACTTGTTTCCATGTTTGCTCACCATCTGACTTTAGCAGACATATCTTTTTGAGGGCTTAATGGAATAAGTTGTCGGTATACTTACTTTGAAAATACGCCTTTTACTTTTATAAAGAGCCATCTTGTCTTCCTTTAGTTCCTTATCTGTTACCTACTCTTCACTGTCAAGTCTACATATATACTCGTATATACTGAACAGACTCACTTTGATACGTGTGCAACGTGTGATGTTTGCGCGCGTCAGTATGCAAGCGTACCAGCGTGGAGTGATGTATGTCAGCACTAGTAAAGCTCTGCCTGATTCCTTTCTTCCTTAAACATTATATAAATATGCCAGGGAGGAAATACACTGCATGTGATTGGCGGACCTGGCAGCACGAGGCAGGAACATCCTGTTTTGCTCCAGCTACGTGCTTCGACTGAGTGATGCTTTTTGCATTAATGCCACCACAATTACACTGACTCCCCCCACTTCGGTAACCAAAAGACACCGCTCAACTCTTATCTTACATTCTTCCTAGTTAGAATGATACGATATCTTTGGTGCCCATTAGGTGAGAAATGTTTGCAATCTACAAAACATAAATCAAATAAAGCAAACAAAAAAGTGCTTTATATTTTGTAATAATAGAATAAATCTTAAATACAATAAATACGTACAAAAAAGAATAAATATACGAAATATCAGTGTACGAAACATTGTAACCTTCATAACAAGTGAGGATAATAAGAAAGCTTAAGGTATAGAATAAGAATGCAGGGAAAAAGGAAGGATAAACCTGCAACTAGAGAAGAGATTTAGAGAAGGATGTGTTTTAGTATTTTGTGCCTGTAGGTGAATAGAAGGATCTGTAGGAGGCTATGTCGCGGCAGAGTGGATTAGGATGACAGTCTAGGATGGAAAAGAGTTTCAGCAGACTGATTTTGGATCATAGGAGTGTACCGGAGGATAATGGATGCAGTCTCTATGAAGTGAAATTAGCAGACTATTTCTACTTTTTCCACTGGTTTTTACTTCTTGTTTCTCAAAATAGGTCGACCCAACATGTACAATCTAGCATTGACCTTGTTATTGACTGTCAAATACAGAAACAACAGCATTCTAGTCAAATTATATGAAAATTATCGCTTTTTCCAATGGTTTTTACTTCTTTTTTGTCAAAATAGATCGACCCAACATGTACAATCTAGCATTGGCCTTAATATTAAATATCAAATACAGAAACAGCAGCATTACAGTGAAATTAGCAGACTATTTCCACCTTTTCCAATAGTTTTTACTTCTTGCTTCTCAAAATAGATCGACCCAACATGTACAATCTAGCATTGGCCTTAATATTAACTATCAAATGCAGAAACAGCAGCATTACAGTGAAATTAGCAGACTATTTCCACTTTTTCCATTGGTTTTTACTTCTTGTTTCTCCAAATAGATCGACCCAACATGTACAATCTAGCATTGACCTTGTTATTGACTGTCAAATACAGAAACAACAGCATTCTAGTCAAATTATAAGACAATTTCAGCTTTTTCCAGTGGTTTTTAACTTCTTGTTTCTCAAAATAGATCGACCCAACATGTATAATCTAGCATTGGCCTTGTTATTGACTGTCAAATACAGAAACAACAGCATTCTAGTCAAATTATATGAAAATTATCGCTTTTTCCAATGGTTTTTACTTCTTGTTTTTCAAAATAGATCGACGTAACATGTTTAACATCGGCCTGATGACCACTTTGTAAAGAAGGAGTTTGTTGGGTACAGTCATTTTGGTGAGTAGAGGAAATAGCAATCGTGTAGTCCAGTTTTCCTGAGTTTATTTTGTCCCTGAACGTGTGTAGTGAAAGACAGTTTGTTGCCCAAAGTTAGACCTAGTTACTTAACGTGGGTAGAGCACAGGATCAGAGAATTATTGGGTCTAATCTGTCGATTAAAAAAGAGGGTCTACGTTTGGTGAAGAGTATAGCGTTAGTCTTATCGTGGTTTATTTTAATTCTCCAACTTAGTGCAGAATTTGGTTAGTTTGTTTGGTAGCAAGAGTAAGTCTGTTGGTGATGGTGTCCATTCTCCAAGATGACGTGTATAAAGCGTTATAGTAGTTATACCACGATTTGTCAGCCTTCGTAAATTTCAAGTGATGAAAGAGGATATTACTCTCTTTCTTGTGATTGAGGAATGTTAATCCCTTTTTAGGAGATGATGTCCACCAGCTCCTCCTAATAGGTTTAGTATTATTCTTGGTATCTGCTAGGATTCTGTGGCTTTCCCAAAAAGTGCCTGCGTGGATCACCCAACTCACACAAGTGCATAGATTATTGCACTTTAGGATTGGTTATTTTTGATTAGTATTCCATTATTTTAGACGAGCTGATTATACTTAAAAATAATTGTGAAATAATATGATTGAAATCGGTATTGTACAAGAGTTTAGACAAGACTAACAGTATTTTAACAATCATATACAAGTTTAAATTAAGAATAGTAATGAATTAATGAATGAAGAAAATTATGGAGCTCGTAAAAATACCCTTATAAAAAATAATTAATTAATTTTAAAGTTTATAGTAAAGGCTTACAAATTAATAAACATTTAATCCTGTTTAAACTACTATTAAGAATTAAATAAAATAATTGTAATAATAAAATACGAATAAAAATGAGAAAAAAAAAAGTAAATCGTTGCAAATATAGTCAAGGTGGAATCGTAAACTAGGCTTTGGGCCAAATTTCCAACAGACTACTTCATTCCATGGATTTGGTACTTTACTGGCCGCCATAAATCAACCAGATCCAACTTCCATTCCAATCCTTCCAACCCTTCTTCACCAACCACTCCTCTTGCCACTTCTTAGGCTTTTATCTTCCTGTAACACACGATTTCTTGCCATTATAAAACTTGTAGAGTCACTTTTCTTCATTAATGTTACCTGTTACCTAGTGCCAAAGTGCTAAGAGTATTTACTAAGTGTTATTACAAGGTAGTGATTCTAAGACACGCTTAAGTTGATAAGAAGTTGCGCATCCAGTAAAGGGGAAAAAAAAAGATAAAAGTTTTGTAAAAAAAACAAAAGATACCTTTAATTTTCAAACATTTAAGTAATTATAGGTAGCTAGAAGTTTCTGGTAGCGCAGGAGTGAATCTTAGTGTCGGGAGTCCTGGTTATATCAGTCTCAAGGCCAAGGATAACCCCTATACAGCTTCTAAGTGGTAGCTGTGAACATTACTGTACAGCAGGGTCCCCTCTAACTACGGCCCGCGGGCTCCACGCAACCTCTTGAGGCCTCCGCCGCACTTTCGGAAGGAGCACCTCTTTCATTAATGGCCAGTGAGAGGAGCACAGGATGAAATCGTATCCTTTTTCCAGACTGAAACATCTGAAATCTCCAACCAGTTCTATAATAACTGATGCACACTTGCATCACTTGTTGCAGCTAGCGGTGACAAATATGGCCATCTCATTAGCCAAAAACAGGTCCATAGTTCCCACAAAAATACTGGGCAGTTTGGTGATTAAAAATTTACTTGTTCTTTATTTGAAATATTCTATTTATTCCCATTTTGTTTATTTTTACTTTAAAAAGTGTGCATTGTGCATAGGGATTTCTTCAGAGTTTTCTGTTAAAGTTCGGCCCTCGAACGGTCTGAGGGGACAGTTAAGTCTGTGGACCCCACTGCTGTACAGGAACAATAAATTACTTTGTAAGATTTGAATAATTTATTTTTTAGCAATTTTCAGATGCTCTGCTAACCATACACTATAGGTGTTATGGAAGATGTTGCTACAAACTTGGTAACGTTAGATTTAGAAATTAGAGGAGAAGTTACAAATTTATACTTGAAGAAGAATGCCAAGGATGTTTAAATTAAAAGGGTTTTAAAGGCTAACACACGGTGATTAAGAAGAAAATCTCAAACGATGAACCAACTGGTTCAAAAAAAAGGTTGAGCAAATTGAGTAAAAGGTGCTTCTAATGACGTAAAATAAAAAGGGTTAAAAGAAAGGTCCAACGCGAGAGAAAAGTATCTGAGAAGAAAAGTATAAAAGTACATCGTTCAAAAAAAGAAAAGATAACTTGAATAAAACAAAAATCAAAATGAATGCAAGAAGGTTTAGAAAGGACCAAAAATGCTTTACAAGTTTTAAAAATATATAATTTTTTGCAAGCAAAAAGCCCAAAATTGCTGAGTAAATATTTATTTCAAATAACTAAGTATTTTTCATCATTTTTACTACAACAATGCATTTTACCATCTGAAGATACTCAATTCCAAGATTGAGCCAATTGCAAACATTTACAATATAATCGTTCAAATTGTAACCACTTTTTCGAGGTTCCAAATATAAATTAAGGATAGCCTAATTTTATTAATTAAATATACAACAGGTTTTTTTCCTGAAATTTATTTAAGAAGCACACGTATAAGGTAAATTGGTGCCCGCAGCTTTTTATTGTAATTAATTCATTGCCTAGCTACAGACAAGGTTCTCTCGTCACAGACACAGCACTATACGAGGGTCGTTTGAAAAGTCCGTGCAAAGTCAGAGAGATAGCACCACTGGCGCGTATCAAGGTTATGTTTAGTTAATATCTCTTGGAAGAACACACACCAAGTTTCAGCCAGATCGGTCTATTTCTTTGTGTTTGGCATTCGTTTGAATCGAGGAAGTCGAGTGATTTTTTTCAAAAAATGGACGAAAAAGAATTTCGTGCGTTGATTAAACACTACTTTATGAAAGGCAAAACGCCTCAGGAGACTAAAGAGAAGCTTGATAAACATTATGGTGACTCTGCACCTTCGATTAGAACAGTTTATAAGTGGTTTTAAAATTTTCGGAGTGGCCATATGGGCACAAGTGACGCTGAACGTTCTGGACGCTCTGTTGAGAATACTACTCCAGAAATCATTGATAAAATCCATGATATGGTGATGGATGACAGAAGAGTGAAGGTGCGTGAGATTGCTAGTGCTGTGGGCATCTCGAATGAACGGGTACATAATATTTTGCATCAACATTTGGACTTGACAAAGCTATCCGCAAGATGGGTGCCGCGATTGCTTACGCTTGACCAAAAACGAAATCGTGTGAAGTGTTACAAGGACGGTTTGCAGCTGTTCCAGAAGAATCCGCAGGACTTTAAGCGTCGTTTCGTCACTGTGCATGAAACATGGATACATCACTACACTCTTGAGACCAAAGAACAATCTAAACAATGGGTTACCAAGGGGGAATCTGCGCCAAAAAAGGCGAAGACCGTTCCTTCGGCCGGAAAGATTATGGCGACTGTCTTTTGGGATTCGCAAGGAATAATCCTCATCGACTATCTGGAAAAGGGTAAAACTATTACAGGTGCATATTATTCATCGTTATTGGACCGTTTGAAAACCGAGCTGCAAGAAAAACGCCCACGATTGGCCCACAAAAAAGTCCTTTTCCATCACGACAACGCACCAGCTCACACCTCAGCAGTTGTGGTCGCAAAATTAATGGAAATAGGGTTCCAACTCCCCCCCTATTCTCCAGACTTGGCTCCCTCGGACTACTATTTGTTCCCCAATATGAAGAAATGGCTGGCGGGAAAAAGATTTTATTCAAACGAGGAGGTGATTGCAGAAACGAATGGCTATTTTTCAGACTTGGACAAATCCTATTATTCGGAAGGTATCAACAAACTAGAGCAGCATTGGACGAAGTGTATAAGCCTAAAAGGAGACTATGTTGAAAAATAAAAAAGGTTTGCCCCAACAAAAAATTAAGTAGTTTTTATTTTTGCACGGACTTTTCAAACGACCCTCGTACATCACCGAACAGTGAGCTGTTTAAAGAAACTTCTAGAGAAATAAAAAATCTAAAGGGCCAGCAGCTAGATTCGAACCCAGAATCTGCTTCATGGGAATTCAGTACGCTAACCATTGAGCTATACTATTAGCTTACAAATAGTATTATAAGAAAATAAAATAATCATATAATTGTATTGTTTTTAATTTCTGATAGACATAACCTACTTGTAAGGTTTATATCATGTGTTCTAAGAAATACGCTTAATAACATTTTTAACCTTTTACAGTTCATCATTACAGTTCAACTGAAAGTAAATAAAACTTAAATCTTTTAATTTCCGGTCGCTTAAAATAACAAGAAGTAGAAAGTAAGTTAGATGGTGAAGATTCGTGGAAAGGCTGTTCAGTTCCCCGGTCAATTAAACTTTTATCATTTCTCCTTTGTATATTTCAAGGAATATCAAGTCTTCTGGGAAAGCATAACTTCTACTAAAGTAATATTTGTTAAACAATATTCAAGAGATAAAAATATTGAAATGTAGTACATTTACTATGATTACTAAATATTTACTAGATATAGGAATACATAAAATTCTGAATCGAATGACATCTCATTCATGAAAATCGATTAACGCGTTTAGGAGCTACGTTGTTTACAAAAAAGGGTAACAAGTACAAGAATAATTTTTGATGTCATTTTTGGCAACATTTTGCTCGAAATCTATTAAATCTATATCGATGCAAAAAAAAAATATACAGATATAAACGAGAGTATTCCCTATATTATAAAGAAAATTTGGTAATTTTATCTTTTATACAGAGTACCTTGAATTTTAGATGTTCCATTAAAAAGCGTAGATTGGTTTCTCAAATCCGTCTATCTAATTTTCATTCGCCCTCTTTTTACCTTAACAATGAACATTTTAACTTAAATAGTTCGGAAATATGCCCGATTTGTAATTCATGTAGTCCCGAGAATTTATTTTTTAATAGAATGTGCTACGTATAATGACCCTAGGAGCAGATATCTACTATATAAGTATATTGATAAAAATTTCCCTAATCTTACAAATTTGCATAATGTATTAATAGTTAATTCTAAAGAGAAATTAAAAGATATCTATTATTTTACATTAGAAGCTTTGCAAATTCGACAACTAATATTGTCATAATAAGTTACATACTGATGATTTGTATGTTTATACTATTATTGTCATTATTATTATTCATTTATCAATAATACAGTTATTTCCGTACTCTGACCTCCCAGACATATACAAAATGTAAAATTGAAAATCAGTTTTGTAAAATTTATTATAAAAATTACTTTTATTTTCCAGTTTTGTAAAATTTATTATAAAAATTACTTTTATTTTCCAGTTTTGTAAAATTTATTATAAAAATTACTTTTATTTTCCAGTTTTGTAAAATTTATTATAAAAATTACTTTTATTTGCCAGTTTTGTAAAATTTTTTTTATAATTATTATAAAAATTACTTTTATTTGCCAGTTTTGTAAAATTTCTTTTATAATTATTATAAAAATTACTTTTATTTGCCAGTTTTGTAAATTTTTTTTTATAATTATTACAAAAATTACTTTTATTTTACAGTTTTGTAAAATTACTTTTATTTGCCAGTTTTGTAAAATTTCTTTTATAATTATTATAAAAATTACTTTATTTTACAGTTTTGTAAAATTACTTTTATTTGCCAGTTTTGTAAAATTTCTTTTATAATTATTATAAAAATTACTTTTATTTTACAGTTTTGTAAAATTACTTTTATTTGCCAGTTTTGTAAAATTTCTTTTATAATTATTATAAAAATTACTTTTATTTTCTAGTTTTGGGTGTAAAAATTATAACCAGACCCATTTGTAAAGAGCGTAACTCTAAAAGCAAATAAATTATATTATATAGAAATAAAATAAAATATACATTGTCAAAGTTGGGATGTTACGCGTTTTCGTGAACTTTTTTTTTATATTTTTGACGATCAACTTGTTATATAAAGTGTAGTCAAAATCTCTACACCAAATTGATTATTCTATCTCTGATATTGGATGGTTCGAAATTGGTTAGAGATACAAATAAACATGTCTGCTTAAGACAAATAAAGCCAAAGACAAACCTGGTCGAACCACAATTTTTTCGTTAAAGTTCGAACCATAAAGGTTGTTTTTATGGGAAAGTGATAAACATGAGCATATATATATATATCCTACTGATCCATAATAGGAGGAGGTTAACTATGGACAGTGTGTGAACCCTGAAAGAGGAAATACTATGTTTAAGAAGATATATATATATATATATACGGAGGGGTAAAGTGGAAAAAAAAAAAAAAAAAAAGAAGTAGGTTGACCCAGATTTGGGTGCCCTTGAGTTTCCAGACAGGTTATCACTTGTACGACTATGAAAGGAAGATAGATAGAGTGGGAACTACTGGACACGCACACATACATATTTGCAAACGTAATAGCAGGCACCAAAACGTTAAAGGAGCTGCGTATGTATGTATTATTATCAAGCTAGGGAGTTACTGGGCAAGCGCTATGAGGGCCGCTATGAGTGGTTGGCGAGGGGGTAGGGGGGGTTACACCATATCATCCTTCTACTCTGGTGTACTGAGTCCTGGATACGAACAGTTCCCGTAAAGCTGTCGAACAGCGTCCGTGTACTGCTGCTGTTATAGTGTTATTTCCTTTTAATAACGGTCCATACAAACAAATTAAATAAATAATTTAAAACTAAACATTTTTTTTCAAAAACATTTTTTATTATTTCTATTTTTTATTTCGACTTTTTTTTTTGAACGAGTGGATGTGAACCAAAAAAATAAATAAAGGACCGTTATAACAGTAGACTTCATTTTTGTTGAGTTCTTATTTTATTTCCTATTCGGAAGTAGAGAAAATAAATGACAGTTTTATTAAAACGGACACTACACAGTGCTTTTAGCGAATATTTGTAAAAAAAAACCTATTGTGTTGTTGGAATAGTTCTTTGGAGAAAACTAGCCCCAGAAGCGACTCAAGAAGGTAACTGAATTTATTTAACTAATTTTCAAAATCTATTATAAAATATCAGAAATCATAAAGTAGAAGAGCTCGTTAACAATTTAAACTGCATTATTTTATTTAATTAAATAAGCGCCAATTTCAAATAAACTTGTTGAAACACTTAATCTAGTTCTTCTCTAATCAAAAACTTATACTTGTCAAAGTTATCGCTTAAAAAACTAGAATTTTTACTGTATACTCGATTGCTTTTTGTATTAACATATTTCACATTAAAAAAAACATCTTTTCTTCATTTCTTAAAACAAGTCCCCCCCCCAAAAAAAAAATCCCCAATAAAGTTAATGCCTATTTTTTTAGGCAATCTTTTAACATCCAACTACCAAATTGTTGGTGTCTTTGGATGGAGCCCCCCCCCAAAAAAAAAACATACTTTACTACAAAGTGCTCATAATATAATAGCATTAAAATTAAAAAATCCAATGCCTAGGAGACCGAGAATCGAACCCAGTACCATACAAATACACACATTTTTGTAGCTTTACCTTTAACACTAAACCTACCACGACCGTTGACTGTTTTTTAAATTTGATTTAAATTTTCTAAGTACAACGTCATCATACCGCCATTAAACTTCACGACTTTTCCTAAAATATGTATACAATTGTTTTTTTAATATTCACTTCTTTTCCTAATATTTGATTTTTGAGAAAAATTTGTAGTCCGTCTTAACTACCGCGACCGGTCATTTGAACGGCTGAATATTTTCATTTTATTTACTTATTATTATTTTTGTAACAGAATTCTCTCAAAATCTCAATTTGATAATGCATTTATCGGATTATTGTTTGCATGTGTTGCTTATGAGGCGAAAAATGTACGATATTGCCCTTTTCACTGGAAGAAAAATAGGGACGAGCATTCTTCTCAAACACTATGAGCAGAAATGTATAGACGAAAGTTTTGAGGTTTATTCGAGTGGATCAAAGAAATCATCACTTACAAACCGATAAATTGGCTTTGATTTCTAAATTTTGGAACAAATTCGTTGAGAACAGTCAAAACTGTTCTAACCAAGAGCATATACGAGGGTCGTTTGAAAAGTCCGTGCAAAAGTAAAAACTACTTAATTTTTTGGGGTAAACCTTTTTTATTTTTCAACATAGTCTCCTTTTAGGCTTATACACTTCGTCCAACGCTGCTCTAGTTTGTTGATCCCTTCCGAATAATAGGATTTGTCCAAGTCTGAAAAATAGCCATTCGTTTCTGCAATCACCTCCTCGTTTGAATAAAATCTTTTTCCCGCCAGCCATTTCTTCATATTGGGGAACAAATAGTAGTCCGAGAGAGCCACGTCTGGAGAATAGGGGGGATGTGAAACGAGTTGGAACCCTATTTCCATTAATTTTGCGACCACAACTGCCGAGGTGTGAGCTGGTGCGTTGTCGTGATGGAAAAGGACTTTTTTGTGGGCCAATCGTGGGCGTTTTTCTTGCAGCTCGGTTTTCAAACGGTCCAATAACGATGAATAATATGCACCTGTAATAGTTTTACCCTTTCCCAGATAGTCGATGAGGATTATTCCTTGCGAATCCCAAAAGACAGTCGCCATAATCTTTCCGGCCGAAGGAACGGTCTTCGCCTTTTTTGGCGCAGATTCCCCCTTGGTAACCCATTGTTTAGATTGTTCTTTGGTCTCAGGAGTGTAGTGATGTATCCATGTTTCATCCACAGTGACGAAACGACGCTTAAAGTCCTGCGGATTCTTCTGGAACAGCTGCAAACCGTCCTTGCAACACTTCACACGATTTGAAAATCACTCGACTTCCTCGATTCAAACGATTGCCAAACACAAAGAAATAGACCGATCTGGCTGAAACTTGGTGTGTGTTCTTCCAAGAGATGCTACTAACTAAACATAACCTCGATACGCGCCAGTAGTGCTATCTCTCTGACTTTGCACGGACTTTTCAAACGACCCTCGTATCTCCTCCAAGGACATTTGTTCCCAACAAAGTCAGGATATGCAGATTTACTCAGTACTTGCCAAATAAACCCGGACAAATTTGGTATCAAATCTTGGCTAGCGTTCGATGCAATAAAAGGCTTTCCATTTTTGGGAAAACGTGAAAGCAGAGAACCTATAGTTCCGCTTGGGGAGTTTATCGCTCTGAAATTAGCAGAAATGTATACAGCTCGTGGTAGAAATATAACCGTGGAAAATCTCGGAGATGGCCTCAACAAATAGTTTTCAATATCCTAGACTTAGCCCCGGGATAAATGCATGGATTTTGTATAAAAAAAAAACTACCGGAAGTGAAATTTCAAGGCAAAATTGGTGTTACCATTGCAAAAGCATGACAAATATTAGTACACGAACAAGTGGTCGGAAAATAGCCAAATAAGATGCTGCAAAGGGAATAAGACTAAAAAATGCTGTCTAAAATGTAAATAGTAAGTATGCGGGAAATTTGCAATTGAGAAGCCTGTAATTATAAAAAAATGATGCAAAAAAGAGTAAAATCTACGAGATTTATTTTTAATCAAAAGAAACTATGCTTTTTCGTAGTTAAATAATTATTATCTTCATTCTAAAATAAGAAATTTAAGTAATTTTAAAGTCCGGTCATTTGACCGGTCAAGGTAGGAATAGTTATGCATAACTGTCGGTAGGTTTAGTGTTACGGCTACCGGTGGCACCTAAAAAAAAAAATTTAATTTTTATTTCTTAATTCCAAATTATTTTCTCAAACCGTTTCGAGTAACTTCGGCTGTCTCATTTTTGAGAGCAAAAAACAAAACAAAAATATTGTTCATTTGTGTTTTTGTTAGTGTTTTATTCTATTATTTTTTCGTAACCAAAAAGATTTCCTAATCTGTAGCAAAAAGGTTTTATTTTTGGCGGAGGTTGTGAGAGATGATTGTAGAGATAGTAAATAGTATTTTAAATTAAGAGAATCATTATAACAACTGTTCAGTACAGCTTACTTTCCACTCAAAATTGAAATTTGAGCAAATATTTTCATTGCTGTTAACATCAATTATAATTAAAATGCATTGGAAATGCCACTTTTCCCAGAATTCTCTTCAAAAAACTGAATTAACCCTCTTCATCCCAAAAAAACAAATTAAATAAAAAGGGCTTTGGTTTAAGGGTGTTCAAATGTTTTTTAAAAATGTATTGGTAAAGAAAATCGCAAAACATTTAAAAAAATCGCAAATCAATTTAATAAAATGTTGACCGACATTGACCGCAATTTAATTGCCAAGTACCTTGTTAGCCACTTAAAGGAATTATTAAGTTTAAGCTCACAGCAATTTCTTTTTGAGTTGTTCTAAAACTCAATCAACTGGGACATATTTACATTACATTGGTCAAAAATTCTCATTTTTATGTTATTTAAGGAGTAAGACAAAGTAATTACGTAGTAGTAATCGCCTATTTTTTTTAGGCGAGGCTTAACGTCCAACTATACCATTTACTAGGTGTCATGGAGCTGGAGGCGCGACTAGCAAACGTACTTTACTGCAGTAAAAGCTCCTTATTCGCGCTTCCTTCATTCGCGTTTTCACTATTCGCGGATTAAAAAAATGCGACCCAATTCCTATATTCGCGGAAGTACACTATGATAATAAAAGGATTCCAATAGGTATCCAACCCAATATCCTTTGTAAATGCCGTCAAATGGACTAATAAAAAAAGTAAAATAGATCTTAGTATTACAACTTTGCCTAAAGTATGTTGTTAAATGATATCGCCGAGGACTTTGACATAAGCCGCCTTCGCCGCGATCGGTGTTTTTGAGAATGTAAACGCACAGAATGAAAGCAATTGTTCGTGATCCAGCAATAGAAAAAAATGGAAGTGGCGTTATCATTATGGATCGAAGACCGCATCCAATAAAGGAAGGGTGCCCCTGAGTGGTCCAATGGTCCGGGTGAAGGCAAAGTATCTTTACGCTCATTTTAAAGAACCTGATGGTAGTTGTAGTGGTAAGTTCAAACTTTGACTGCAAACAAAAGCTTTTAAAAACTGCCAAGCAAGAGAAAATTACAAAATTCTTCAAACCATTGCCTAAGCCTTAAGATAATTAATCAAAATGTTCAAAAACTTCAATTAAATTGATTTTTTTATATATTAGTTTTTTTTTTATTTTGTCAGCTAGGAACGTATCCCCTATAATCCCATATAAATTACCATTCCGTATTCACGGTTTCTGTATTCGCGGCATATTTATGGAACATATACCCCGCGAATAAAGAGCTTTTACTGTATTTCTCATTTAACCATTAAATAAAATCTAAGAACTAAAAGACCGGGAATCGAACCCAGTAACCACAATGCAATATTAGCTTTGCTGGTCTCCCCTCTTAACCCGCTCGGCTACCGTGGCGCCTTAAGACAAGGTATTATAAATTGTGGTTATTGTCTTTTGATCATATTAAATGTTCATTTTCTGTTGGAACATTGTTTATTGTCTGCCAAAATAACTTATAGTCTTTACAAATATTTCAATTATTTACAATTTCTAACTTGAAAATTCTATTTAACTAAGTCTGATTCTTGTTCAATTAAGTTCACTCTCATTGGGCAACTAATTCTGAATTAATTTTTTGGAATTATATTTTTCTTTATTTAATGTCCAGTTCTTACCTATTTCAATATTAATTTGTTGCCTATTATGATGTATATTATTCTATAACTCTGCTTAATTTTTTTTTTTTTTTTTTTTTTTTTTTTTAATGATTTAAGGCGCGTCAACATCCAAGGTTATTAGCGCCCGGAGCTTTTTCCAGTGCACTGCCGGCCTCCGGACAGTATTCTCTCGTTACAGACAACACTGTCCATCACCGGACAGTGAGCTGTAAGAAGCTCCTAGGAAGAGAAAATCTAAGGGTCAGCTGCTGGACTCGAACCCGGGACCTCCGCGTGGGAGTCCAGTATGCTAACCTCATAGCTAATCCCTTCCCTCTTAATTTTTTGGCTGCTTTATTTTATGAGTATTATTTTTGGTTTCCGGCGCAATCGACAGCTTGGTCTTTAGGGCCGTATAGTCGCATAAAAACCTATTATGCTCCTCTTTCGCTACATCCTTTACAGATTCGGAGTCGAGAAACATATAATTATTATTATTAGATATTTTTTGGTTTTTGTTTAAATTAACATTTAACTGGGAGCTTAACTCCGTTCTAATGAGGGTCTTCCTCCAAATAAATATGCATCACACTAAAAGTCAGGGGTCGCCAAACTCTTTTGATCATGGGCCCCTCTATATAATTTTTCAGAAATCTCCATCGACCCCCCCATAAAAGTAATTTTCAGTTAATTAAAAATAAAACTATCTATTAGGTACTGTGTTTTGTACATTTAGTTTATGATTTTTAAATATTTATTAAAGTAATAAATTGTAACAATAGTTTTTATGAAAATATCCTAATTTTGAAATTTAAATACCTTAATATTTATTAAATAATAAGTAAAATAACTATAGTATTGCTTCTTAATTAATGAGAAGGGTGTGCCTGGTGTTTCTTTGCAAGGTTCGCTATATTGGGTTCGAAATTGTTTTTCCTTCGACCCCCCTGACTCAGATCGACCACCTACTTTTGTTAAATAGACCCCTAAGGGGTTTATATAGACTACTTTGGCGACCTCTGCACTAAATTGTACTGAGCATAAAAATTAACGATATTTAGTTTCAAGGGGAAATATCCGTTTCTAACTTCTGAGTTCCAAAAAAAAGAGTGTTGCCCTAAACATTATCAGAACACCTGATTTCAAATATTTTTATATTTAGTTTAGATTCCACCAATCGAACCCGTCACCAATCGACACTTTATTAAATCGATAATTTTTTTTTTGTTTAATGAAATCTTCGCGTATACGAGTTCTTTTCTTTAATTAACGTATATGTAGATCTATAAAAAGTTTTTATTCGATTCATTTTTCTAATAAAAAGTGCATATAAGTTTTATTATTGTTCGAGATATGGGAGGAAAGTTGCACACAAAAATGACACCTCAACTGTTCATCATCACTTTTAAATAAATATGTGCATCTTCATTACTGAATTCGATCATCTTTTGACTACTTTAATTGTGAAGTACGAGGGTCGTTTGAAAAGTGCGTGCAAAAATAAAAACTACTTAATTTTTTGGGGTAAACCTTTTTTATTTTTCAACATAGTCTCCTTTTAGGCTTATACACTTCGTCCAACGCTGCTCTAGTTTGTTGATCCCTTCCGAATAATAGGATTTGTCCAAGTCTGAAAAATAGCCATTCGTTTCTACAATCACCTCCTCGTTTGAATAAAATCTTTTTCCCGCCAGCCATTTCTTCATATTGGGGAACAAATAGTAGTCCGAGGGAGCCAAGTCTGGAGAATAGGGGGGATGTGAAACGAGTTGGAACCTCAATTTCCATTAATTTTGCGACCACAACTGCTGAGGTGTGAGCTGGTGCGTTGTCGTGATGGAAAAGGACTTTTTTGTGGGCTAATCGTTGGCGTTTTTCTTGCAGCTCAGTTTTCAAACGGTCCAATAACGATGAATAATATGCACCTGTAATAGTTTTACCCTTTTCCAGATAGTCGATGAGGATTATTCCTAGCGAATCCCAAAAGACAGTCGCCATAATCTTTCCGGCTGAAGGAACGGTCTTCGCCTTTTTTGGCGCAGATTCCCCCATGGTAACCCATTGTTTAGATTGTTCTTTGGTCTCAGGAGTGTAGTGATGTATCCATGTTTCATCCACAGTGACGAAACGACGCTTAAAGTCATGCGGATTCTTCTGGAACAGCTGCAAACCGTCCTTGCAATACTTCACACGATTTCGTTTTTGGTCAAGCGTGAGCAATCGCGGCACCCATCTTGCGGATAGGATTGTCATGTCCAAATGTTGTTGCAAAATATTATGTACCCGTTCATTCGAGATGCCCACAGCACTAGCAATTTCACACACCTTCACTCTTCTGTCATCCATCACCATATCATGGATTTTATCAATGATTTCTGGAGTAGTAACCTCAACAGGGCGTCCAAAACGTTCAGCGTCACTTGTGCCCATATGGCCACTGCGAAAATTTTGAAACCACTTATAAACTGTTCTAATCGAAGGTGCAGAGTCACCATAATGTTTATCAAGCTTCTCTTTAGTCTCCTGAGGCGTTTTGCCTTTCATAAAGTAGTGTTTAATCAACACACGAAATTCTTTTTCGTCCATTTTTTGAAAATCACTCGACTTCCTCGATTCAAACGAATGCCAAACACAAAGAAATAGACCGATCTGGCTGAAACTTGGTGTGTGTTCTTCCAAGAGATGCTACTAACTAACCATAACCTCGATACGCGCCAGTGGTGCTATCTCTCTGACTTTGCACGGACTTTTCAAACGACCCTCGTAAATTGTTTGATTTAGGTACGAAGAGAATTTAATTAGGAAAAAAAAAGCAGAGAGACTCTAGATTTTCTTTTTTCTTCATCTT
This sequence comes from Rhodnius prolixus, assembly GCF_049639745.1. NCBI lineage: Eukaryota > Metazoa > Arthropoda > Insecta > Hemiptera > Reduviidae > Rhodnius > Rhodnius prolixus. The sequence continues at coordinate 25,843,743 of NW_027411582.1, forward strand.
TTTTAAAATAAAATAAGTTAAAAAATAAAAATAAAATGATGAAATCATCAAAATAAAAAATAAAAAAACATATAACGAAGCCCGTTGTGGTAACAAAAAAAGATTCCATATTTTTATTTACAGTTGCCAAAATTACAGTTTGTAAATATTATTTACATCATCATCACGGTACTGAATTTATTTTTAGAAATGCAATTAGTAAACGTAATTTATGAGCAGTATAATTTTTGTAGTTTTTTGTTATTTCTTTTTGACGACTTAAGTGAGGCGTACCAAATATGTAGATGGAGAAGGCAGGAAATGATAAGTGGCTTAGGGATTTAAGATTTGGGTACTTTACTTAATTAGTATACTTTTAGCAAGTAAAAAAAAACTCCCCTTATATTTAAGTGTGTGTTCTTTTCTAATTCTTTGACAAATCGAGCTTTTATTTTGGCCCAATGACCGAAAGACTCCTCGTCAGAAGCTCTAAATTGTCTCTTGCCAACAAAAAGAAACTCTACACAGCTCTACTAGCCCCCAATCTGGACATACGGACTTGAACTGTACGGGTGCTGCAAAGCGTTACCCAATCTCAACCGTATCCAATCCCTTCAATCCTAAGCAAAATCCTTAACGCTCCTTTCCACGGTAAGCAATCACACCATCCACACTGACCTAAGAAATCCCTTTTGTCCTTTACCTAGCCAAATCCCGTTACAACCAAATTTCATTCCAAACTTTCCCAACACTTCAGCCTGCTCATAAACAATCTATCCCAAACTACTCTTCCCTCGAATCCTCGCCGAAGACTGAAGCCTCACGATCACCTGATCGCATGATAGAAAAAGGGCATCCTTCGAGTTCACTTCAACGGCATCCTGTGATAGTAGACTCTTGAGGGTTATCGTTGGATGGCCTTTTTTATTTTATTTATATATTGTAATCCGATTTACTTGTTGCCAAATAACTTCTCCCCACAATTAGTGAGAGGAAATATTATTGTCATTGTTACTAATAGTGCGTCTAGAGCTTGCGTATCTTTAAAAAATAAATTATAAAAGTAAGGTACAATTTTTAAAATGATTTTCTGCGTGAAATATTTATTTAATACCGTTTTTTTTATATAATAGAAAACTACATATACTTCCTGCTTATTTAAATTGTAAAGGTTCACTATTTCCGGCACTACAATTTCCTCGTTGATTTCATTGTCAGTGTAGAATTTTCACCCTCAAACCTACAACTTGCCATTCCGATAAATAAATCAAATTGCATTTCCTTGTGCCGACACTATATACCTAGGACTCTCATTGACAAACGACTGACATTGCATTTCGCACCAATGACTTAAAATGCACCAACTACTAAAGGAATTTCACTAACAAGTGCGACTACTTGGCAGACATTCAAAACACAATTCTAACACGAACTGAGTAAGTATTTAAAACTATTTGATCTAACCCGATTTAGACTGACGGATTAAAATAATATGAGCATAAATCAAACATTACGTTTTATTTATCGACAATAATCCTTGCGGTCTAAAATTCTTTTCAAAATAACTAATTTTTTTTTTTTACCGTTTATTTGTGCTACAATCAGCGCGTTGGCGGTATATCGTAAGTAACAGTGATAACCGAGTAACGAATGAAACAAACGAGTGGAGAAGTTACCTCCAGTGGTAACTCTCCAAATCATTAGGCTGTTAGTCCACTCTCTTCACTTGAGAGGAGATCACGAGGCCCACTGTCTTTTAAGACGTCTTGCCCAGGTTATCAGGAAGAGTTCTAGAAGAAAGATTTTTGAGCTGGAAGATTTATATGAGATTGCAGGTTGAAGTGGAGTTCCCTGTATCGTGTTTTCAGCTACTTGTGTGACAAAAGGAGTGTTTAAGGTCAGTGTGTATAGTCCAGGTTGGGAGACATAAAATGGAGCGTTTACGATAGTTCGAAGTATTTTAGATTGTACAGATTGAATCCTTTGGAGCTTGGAGCGTTTGGTTGAACCCCACAGCTCTATTCCATACGCCCAGATGGGTTTCAAAATAGAAGTATAACTCAGTCTTTTGCTGTGCAGAGAGAGTTTTGATCTATCGTCTAAGAGTCTCTTAAGTAGTCGATAGCGTCTATTTAGTTCTGTTCTTTTTTAGTCTAGCGTGGGAGATAAATAACTAATTTAACGCCACAATTACGTTTCAAAAAAAGAATAATCCACAATCATTTCATGATTTCAGAAATCAAACATCTAATTATATTTTGTTTCTATAAATGTTTACTTTTATATAACCTCTCTGGCGTTGGCTGATCCAATTTTATTGGCGATAGACGCCAATAAATAAATGAATATTATTTTTGTAAGCATTAGGAGGACTCAAAACGTATATATTTTCGGTAAATTCTGCGCACGTTTACCAAATACCATCTGCTATTTTTAGTAGTATAATTTATTAAGACTATTTTGATCATACATTGCTCAACTTCTAATTAACCAAAATTAGTTCCAAATTAGGCTGAACCTCAATTAACATTTTGCCTATAAATAAATTAAAAAACCAGCTACACACTGATTGGGCCCCCCGAAATGAGGATCTAGTTGAACTTCTAATCACAGCACCCAATCCCCAATAAATAGCTAGCGTAATTTGTGCTCGGCAGATCTACTATGTTGGGTGTTCGAACCCCCACACGTTCTTTAAATGCCGCAAAAAAAAGAAGAAGAAATATTTTAACAAATCCTCGAAACTCTCTTGGGTTTTTTTTGACTGTAATGATTCTTTTTAATATTAATAAAAATGAAAAACGTTTTCGTAAATAAAAGAAAAAAATGGCGGTAATGTGATTACGAAAGCATGAAATGGGGAAGCAGATTAAAACAAAAAAATATTAATAATAAAAAAGAATTAAATCGCTTTCCTCTCTCACAGCCTCAAAAGAGCCTCAGGTAAAACGTACCCTTTTAGAAATGGTTAACGTTTAATTGAATTATGTAAATTACATTCTCAAATATACTGTTATATTATTTGGTTGTTAGTAATTCTTTACTCGCAATGGAATTATTACACTCCTTTTAAATGATAGAAACTGAATCATTCTGGAATAGTGGAGATGGAGTGCAAATTTGAACAGAATTTACATTTTCTGTTACAGAGTGCCCAGAATCGTATTATTGAACCATTTTATTTTGTTTTCTACAACTTTCAAGTCTTCTTAACAGATCTATATCAATAATAAACAGTTGGTACTTTACATAAATATCTATATTTTTTTTAATGTAAAAATGTTGTGCCAAATGTTAATATCTGCCCCACTGGTGGGGTAGCTTTGAACACAATATAAAATAGAAAGAAATGATATTACTTTACTCTGAATCTACCTTCTATCAAGTTATTTCTCTCACTACTACATTACTTTCTCTTTTAAACCACTGAAATCTAGTTCAAAAAATCAAGAAAATGACTCAGTTCGGGATGTTGTACTCCCGAAGTGTGATGGGTTTAGGGAAGTTTGAACAAAATATTCGGTTTGTTGCGCTTCTTAATGTAGGTTCGGACCACTTTCCCCTTCTCTGCGATTAAACAAAAAAAAAGTCACAAACTTGCAGGTCGGTAGGGCACATTTTAACTGGTGATGTAGAAATGTGCCCCCTCTCCTTCCATAAAAGAAAATATAATATCCAACACTTTTTGCACGCAAATAGACTTTTGTAAATAGTGTACTAGATTTAAGAATACGAATTCCAAATGTCAATATGGACTAACAATACTTACACCTTGTCCACTACAATCTTCACAATACACTTCCAAAGCTGCAACACAAAAATTTTATACTTCCACCTTACAAAATGTAACATTCCTCAATTCTGACTTTACCAAACAATGAAAACGAAGGGAAACTCTGTCAATTATACAACAGGTCTACCACAACATATGGAGAAAATTACCAATCATAAATGTTTTAAATATTTGGCGAGAAATTAAAACTGTTCAAAGGTATTCCCCTGTCCACAACTCGTTTTTGTGAATCACCTTCTTCTGCTTTCATTGGCGTTACCATCCTAAAAGGACCTGGATCTCTTCAACCGTCCTATGCTGCTCATCCAGATTCCTGGCTCTTGATTTTCTATCTCCTTGCACCAACTTCCATCCTTCTTAGATCTTCTACCACATCGTCCATCCATCTCAGGCTAGATCTTCCCAGTCTTCCAGTTCCTCCTGGTTTGCTCTTCATTCTTGCCACAAGCCTTTAGCCACCTTAGCCTGTGTGGTCTCCATTATCGTACTGTTGTCTCAGTTCATCATTTGTACCGGATTCTTCAGTGAAAACCTTCATTTATATTTTCCAAAGCGCTTTTCCTTCCTATATTCTCAGCACTCTTTCAGTTTCTTTTGATATACCCAGTGTTTCACTACCTTACGTCACCACTGGCCAGATAACTAGTTTATGATTAATATTAAAACATTTGCAGAATAGCTATCCTATTTCAGGAAGTACCCAACTCAAAACTTTAAAGAAAAGAACTTAACAGACATTAATAACTACTGTGAAGTCGTATTGGACAATAACGTAAATACTACTCAGACATGAACAAAATTGGCAGAATTGTGGGCTCCACCAAAACTCACCGACATAAACCACCCCATTTCAGTCCTTCCAATACTCCATATTAAGCTGAATAGTTAAGTATTTTATATTAAGTATGAATACTTTTTCATCTTCAAGGGGCCTCAAAACAAAATCAGCACCAATAACTTCCATATATGTGTTTGATAAAATCAGAAACAGTTCTTTGGAAATACTGAAATGGCATAGTTTTTCAAGGCCAAGTCTCGCATATGTGTACAATTATCATAAAATAATGGAACAATTGTTCAAAATCCACGTTTTGAACCAGAATTATTTTTTAAAAATCTTCCTTTAAAATAATGGAACAAAATGATACAGTACAGACCATTTTAGTCAAACTTACAATTTATTACAAACCATTAATAGCATTAATTTGAAAATTTGTCTTCGACTAGAATTACATTCAACGTAATTTATAGATGACGCAATAAATTCTATTAGATATTATCTCAAATACAGTTCTGAATTATAACTGGATTTCTGTTCAAATAGATGTATTTCTCCATAATATTTATTGTTTTATTACTAGAAAATCTTGTTTTATTTTCGCCAAATTTTAATTTGATTCAAATAGATAATTTTTAAATTTTTTAAATCTTATTTAAGTGAGTAAAATTTTGGGCAGGAAGTGGGATAAACCCGTTGAGCCTATAACTACCGCTGCATGTTTAGTAAATAGTAATGCCTATTGTTTTTTAGGCAGGCTTTACGTCCAGCTACCTAATTAGGTTCTAGAACGGAGGTGACTAGCTAACATACTTTACTACAAAGTTCTTATATTAAACATTAAATAAAATCCAAGGCCTCTAGACAGGGGATTGAACCTACTAAACCAGCAATACATCTTAGTTTTACAGGTCTAGTCTCTTAACCTCTCGGCTATCGTGGCGCATCACTTGCTGTTCATTCTAGGTATTTAAATTAGTTTTGACTATCAATTTCTCCCTTAAATAACGTGCTTAGGAACCTCCTTGAATACTACTTTTTCGTACATTTCGTTGTTAGCTCGATGAACTGATTCTAGGGAACGCCGCTACCTTATAGCTGAACATTTGCAGAAACATTCACTTCTCAGATCCTCACCAGTTATGGCGTAACATCTATAAATACACCTTAAAGAGGAAACTGCAATCGTTTGACTTGATGGTAACTGTTTGATAGCATCAAAAGCTTGAAACCAAGTTCGTGGTTTTGAAACAAAATAATGTTTTTACGCCCAAAGAAGGCCAAAAAAAAGCAAACTTGCTTCCTGAAGTTTTTTGAAATCTGAAGTATAAACTCAAAACTGATTTCTGTGGGGGCCCTAGTAATAATGTAACTGAAAGTAAATTGAACGGGACATCTGAACGAAGTGGAAATTTATGTTTATGCTTGGCCGTTTTATCTTCTAATTTTAGAGGATAAAGTTTCGAATTACTTTACTTACATTTTCCAGCTGCTACTTATCCAAGCCATAGAATAATTTTCATTTATATCTTTTTATGGTGTACTTTTATTAATAAATTATTAGTATTATTGCCTTCCACATTTTCTCTGGCAATACGAGGAGCAAAAAAAAGCAGTCGCTGGACTTAAGATGGGCCCACGACGGTCAGCTTTGCCATAAATTGGTGGGACTTTACCCTCATACTTGAGGACCTTCTCACCATGCCGCGCCATGTTGAACATCGTAGTCTTTTGCATAGTCTTTCTTCGTGCGTAATCCTCTACTTTGGTAGTAACAAGCCCGGATGGGATAAGGCAATTCACCTAGATGTCCACAGGAATCACCACTAACTAGGGATGTTAAGTTCCACATAGCCACATTTCTGTGCTTGGTAGTTGCATCCTTTTTTCCAGACATGGTTAGGGACAATGTTACGATCTGGAAAAACGGTAATGTTTACAGCAAGAACCCTCCGTTACTGCGTCTTATCTAGTCAGTTTCTACTTCCCGGGTGGTGATGACCGCCGTAACATCTAACAGATGCTAAGTTTTTTTACCATTTCCCAAATACCAGCTTTGACCAGCTGTTATGATAGGGAAATTCTCGCTTTTCCAACTCTGATTTCTTGATAATATATCAGTTGACCGCTCCAGATTATTATTACTTGTTCCTCAATGCTGAGGTTTTCCTCAACCAAATACTTCTTTTAATTTCAACTCCCAGCTGGATCAATCCCTGATATCCTATTCCAGTGATGGCGAACCTATGACCCGCGGGCCAGACACTGACACGCGCAAGCTTTTTCACTGACCCACAATTGCTAGACAACCATTTGTTTGTTTACGCGGGATGATTCAGATTTTCTAATTGTGTGGATAATTTATTACAAGAGCAATTTAAATGATATCTATAACCTTTAGTTTGATCATTACAGTTCTAAAACGCAAATGACGACAAATGTAGTATTTGAAATAAAGCAAAAATATTTAGAAAATATCAAATAAAATGTATAATTTCACTCATATTTTGTTTGTTAAAAAATCGACAACCCAAAGCAAATAACCATATTTAGATTTTTCTTCAGATAAAACACACTTTTGTAAGGTTTTGTTCAGTTATGTTTTGTAAAAAGAGAGACTCCCATAGCCACTTGTTTCGTCCCGTTTTACTCCCAGCTAAGCCAACTGAATTTTAAAGATGTTTAGTTTTGAAAATATTCAGTTTAAAAATTTTTAAACTTAACTCTTGAGCAAATGGGCATTAGTGACCCAAGAGCTAGTACTAAAAAAAAAAATGAACAAAATTTGACCCACGTCTCAAAAAGGTTCGCCATCCCTGTCCTATTCTCTCAGTTCGTAACCGTAGAGGTTTTCTGGGACCACAGTTATTCACTTTTCCTTGGTTCTGTTCTTCTTACTTCGGCTTCCCAGTCTAGGATTTCCTTAGCCATTCTTCCCATCTTTCATTTCCTTTTTCTATGGCCGTACCATCTAATTTTTGTTTTCCTCCAACATTATAGCACATTTTTTGAAACTTTCTGACATATCCCAGTGGGTAGAGGGCTAAGAATACATCCACAATACACGTTGCTTGTCATTAGAGGCGATTGAAAGAATACCGCGAGTGCTACTGCCCGTAGGCTTAGGGTTTCCCACCGAAGATAGCCGAGGTGAAGGCAACCCATTTAAGGGAGTAAAACCTAAATGAAAATCCTGGTCCTCCTAGAAGGACCAAACAAAATGAAACCACTACAGCTACGGAAAAAACTCATTCATTATGTTCTTTAATAAAGCCCAGCAGTTCAGTGATATCCGCTGGAAACGTGAGACAAGAGTGACACAGAAAACACCGGTCAGTTTGAAATATACACAATATAATCATTAATCACCATTGCTAAACCCAACTACATTTTATCTCAAAAATAAATATTGTAATGACCCCATATTGACCAGACCAAACAATTCCAAAGCCTCTTTCAGTTCACACTTCGCTAAAAATTTTGTTTACTTTATTTTCAAAATTCCAACTTCAAAACAGCGTAAATGGCCAATCGAATTTATTCAACCGTAAACTACGGATTAATCATCTGTAATAAAATTGGCCAAAAATCCAATTGGCCTTCTTCTAACTGTGGTTTCTATTTGTAGACTTTGAAAACAATGTGTGCTTTCGTTTAAACTGATTCAACATAACACAAGACTACGAGCTAAATATTTATTTTACTTTTTAGTTTTCAAAGGATCTCTCAAGACATGTGTGTGAGTGTGTGAAGTAAATAATCAAATAATCAATTTCGAACATTTAAACAGGCAAAAAGGTTCATCACTTGTAACTCAGCGGGCAAAAATATTGTAAATAAAATAAAATAAAAAAATTAGTGTTTTATAAGATTTAATCGATGAATACAAAAGCGTTTCTTTTTTGTTTTTTTTTAAAAAAATAAAATTGTTTATTGTGGACAGTTTCGAATTTTTAAATTGAGATGGAAAATTTATTAACATATTTCTTGGCATTGGCTTTCGCCATACAGCCAGCATCGTCTAGGTTCTTATCACTAGAATATCACTCACTCTCCATTCTTATAAATACATTCGCTTCACACATTCATCCCTCTACTATACAGGGTGAACCAGTAAGTATTGTCCATAGGCCTACTGTGTGTAGTACATCTAAAGTGGAGTTCAATGACGTATTGGCTAACTTCATATTCTCCTCTGTTCTTGAGTGACGTCACATTAAATTTTTTTTCTAAAATCATTACTTTTTTCCAATAAAAATGTTATTACTCAGAAAGTTTTAGTCCGAATTCGATTCTGATAACATGGTTAGAAAGATAGATAAATTTTCTAAAAATTGACACCATTTCGAAGCATAAGTTATTCTCCAAACAGCCTCAATCTTCCTCCGGATGCTGCAAAAATAAATGTAATCGAAATTTTCAAGAAAACTCATTCGGCCCTTACGTTATCAGACCTAGGTGCTGGCACTTTTTAAAAAAGTTTCCTTGTCTAATGGGCTTTCAAACGGTATATCATTTTCCAGGATTCCTTTTATCTTCGTATGAGAAATTACGTTTGTTTTACAAGAAAACGTGTTTACGAGCACTCAAGAGTGTTAGTTTATCAAGTTGTTAAATTCATTGAAAACTCTTTTAGATGGACCAGTAGTCAATTTTAATGTAGACTGTCCTTAAATTAGGAAGTCAAAAGTTACAAATTGCACTAAAAAAAAAAAAATCTAAACTCTGAAATATTTGAGAAAATGTTAGGAACTATTTTAAACAAGTGCTATTTTTATAAAGAAAAAAAAAAATCATATAGGGTGAAGGGACCAGTAATTGACTGCTTAAGAAAAAATTCGAGTTTAAGATAGAATAACTTCCGTTATTTTGGCTCCAGGTGTAGGTTGTAAAATTGTACCGCTCCAGTAGGATGTATTTTATTTTATTAATATTTTAAAAGCAGTAAATTCGATCTTTATGTCAACCAAAAATGACTTTATTTGTAAGTATGTCAATGACCCAGTAATTGACATACCGAATTTTCGGTGGAACCAGTGTTTGACATGGAGTGGGACCAGTAATTGACATACAAATATATTCATGAAACGACATAAGGTATGCATTCAAAATCACTTTTAAATCTAAATAAATCACTTAAATCACCTAAATCACTTTTTCAATTGGATTTATAACAAAAATTAGTCTTATTCATAATTAATTACAATCAGTTTTTAAATAGGCAAACCTAAATAATCTAATATTTTTTCAACCTTACCCTTTTTTATGCAGCTTTTGACGATCAACCCTTACACAACTGTACTACCGGTAACATCACAAACATCACAAAGTCACCAACTCTCCACGTATGTTTGATTTCGCACCTGGTACTTCTCTTGAGGGAGCTTCATTTTTCCTCTGGCCGTTTTCTTTGAAGGAATTCTATGGTTTAGCCATTTCCTCCCTTTCTTCTTTGTCATGTGGCTAGGACCCAAAACTGAGGGAGAATGAGAGATTTTCCAACTCCGATAAGTGGGCGTCGTTTTTATCAGTCACGTTGGCCTCGTGAAGCTGTTCGGCGATCACGACTATTCCAGTTTGTTGTTCATACATTGTTGTTCTGTACAGAATAATCATTCTGCATGCCCTCTTGAAATAAGGCGTACATTTGCTAATTCATTAATTTAAACATATTTTGTTGGAAGTTTTACTATTTATTTTATGTTGCCGATTTTTATCAATGATTTTATTTTACAATGTATTGAATTTTTAATTATAATAAAATTTACCAACCTATCTTATCATTTTCCCAGGAAGTCAATCACTGGTCTCAAACAAAAAAGCTGTAGGACTAGTAATTGACATACATGTCAATTACTGGGCAGATTGCCGTTTCAAGGACCAGTGATTGACAGCCCCATTTTAATCCTCAATGCTTCTTATAATTAAAAAAAAAACTACATAAATGAAATCTACAAGTAATACTAATTATAACAGAACATTGATAACCACACGAATATATGAACAAATAAACGAAAAATAAGAAAAAAGGAAAATTATTTTCTTATCAATCCTCCTTAGCAACGGCTTGTTTTTTCCTTGATTTTGAACTTTTAACACAAATAACCTTCCACTGATACCAAGGAACCTTCCAATAATTAATATTTTTCTGGAACTGCTGCCCAAAGGCTTCTCAATAACGAAATTGAAAGAATCACCACTAAAAACGGCTCATATCCCTTATAATACCAGTTTATATCTGGTATGTCAATTACTGGTGCCCAGTCAATTACTGGTCCCTTCACCCTAGTTTGTATTTACTCCAAATTAAAATTTCACACACAATACATGTTGAAAAAGAAAAAAATGTAAATAAGCCTTAACCACCCTTTGAACCCTCTAACAGATAATCGTTGTATCTGAATTAGGTATTAAGCCAGTACAACTAGGTCCTTACAAATAAACTTCACTTATCTGTTACCCTGGTTTCAAAATTTTCTATCGTACCATAACACTGTTTAGTGCTCGAGAACACGTTTTCTGGTAATACAAACGTAATTTCTCATACGAAGATAAAAGGAATCCTGGAAAATGATATACCGTTTGAAAGCCCATTAAACAAGGAAACTTTTATAAAAAGTGCCAGCACCTAGGTCTGATAATGATCACATAAGGGCCTAATGAGTTTTCTTGAAAATTTCGATTACATTTATTTTTCCAGCATCCGGAGGAAGATTGAGGCTGTTTGGAGAATAATTTATGCTTCGAAATGGTGTCAATTTTTAGTAAATTTATATATCTTTCTAACCATGTTATCAGAATCGAATTCGGACTAAAACTTTCTGAGTAATAACATTTTTATTGGAAAAAAGTAATGATTTTAGAAAACTTTAAAGTGACGTCACTCAAGAACAGAGAAAAATATGAAGTTGGCCAATACGTCATTGAACTCCACTTTAGGTGTACTACACGCAGTAGGCCTATGGACAATACTTACTGGTTCACCCTGTATACAACTATTTACATAAACTACTGCTAATGGATGGATCAGTACTCTATATTCCTGCCATCCTTATAGCTTAACCTAAATTAAAATCACCGTAATCCTTCCCTAATCATTTTCTTGCATTCATTCTAATTCGGCTATAATTTTTAAATACATTCATATTTCATTGCTAGCTCTGCTATAGATTTAAGCACATTGATGTTGGTGGAGAATACTATGTCTTCGTAGCGAAATGGTGCATCTAAATACCTGTATAAGTCGTCAAACATTCGTTTCCTTTCTACCACATAACGTGGATATATCATTATTATATGTTTGAAATCCTCCTCCTCATTGCAATCTACGCAAAGAGGAGAGGACCTTTTGTTGATCCTGTGTAGATACGATCCGCACACCGCGTGGTTCGCTCTCAGCCTGCTTATTGTGGTGACAACCCATTTATTTTAGTGACAGTGCACTTCTTCTAAATCTTAAAAATTTGTTTAATTAAAAGTGGCTGATTTCATGATTATTTTAAATCTCTTGAGATTTAAACTAAAATCTTTGTTATACTTTTCTTGCTTAGGAATTAAAATTGTATCTTTGCTTGTTTTGTACCTTTTTAAAGGAAAAATTCAAACGGAAAACTGCAATTTTCTTTTTTAAAAGAAAAGCTTCTTAAATTCTGTAATTACCAAGAGATGTGAAGGACCATTTAAGTAAATTTATTGTTTCCTAATTTTTGAAAATGATGAAAAATTCAACTAAAAAGTTAACAGCTATTATTATTAGCTCCAACTCTCTCCTTAAATCATTGGCTCCTCTACCTAATCTTATCCCCTACAATATCCCAATAAAATATTGTTCCTCTGTGAAAAACCTTGGTATCACTTTTGATCAAAACCTATCTTGGAAAAACCATGTTTCCCAAATCTCTCGTCGTTCCATCCATATCCTAAAGCAGTTTAATAGTTCCTCGTCACCAATTAAGGAACCGGCAACTCCTAGTTTCCTCTCTTATTTTCCCCCATTTCGACTATGGTTGCTCAGTGTATAGCGCGGTCGTTCTGGTGATATTGAAGCTAAGCTCAAGCGCCTCATGAACTGCTTCATAAGATTTATTTTCAGCATTTTTAGAGACTCCCGCATTTCGCCACTGCTACGATGAGTTGAAGTGGCTTTTTCCTGTCTACCGCCGCCAGTATTTTTTTGGCTTCTTTCCTTTTTCAAGTCATCCAGTCTCAGAGACCATCCTATATTTTTCAACTCCTCGATACATTCCCGTAATACTAGATCTCGCTCATCTGATCACTATATTCCCTCTCACCGTACCTCATCCTTTGACCAATCCTTCCTTATACGTGCTACCTCTCTCTGGAACTCCTTACCATCTTCTGTCCGTCATGCTCCTACCCTTGCTATCTTTAAATCCCGTCTATTCAGTTATCTCCTTTCTATCCAGCTTCCTCCGGAATTTTAGATGTTTTAATTTATTTTCTTAATTTCTATTATTATTTTTATTTTCACGTATATTTTCTGTTTAATCACAGGCCAAACTATTAAGGCCTCTATTTGTACCTGTGTTTATTCTTAGGGGAAAAAAACACCCAACTTTTGACAATTTTTTACTTGTTTTTTGTAAATAAAAAGATGATATTCTTAAATTTTATTTCAAATAAAGGGTATACGAGTATCTTTGTATATAAGAGTAATTTTTTCGCAAATGCGTAGATTAAACAGATTTGGTGAAAGAAAATGTTGCAATAATTGGGCAAAAACGGCATTTTCTGGAATTGCACTTGTTACCTAAACAACGTAGCGTCTAAACGCGTGAACCGATCTTCATGATAGTGATGTCAAGTTCTATAATTGTGATAGTGTTTTTTATGAATCAATTTCAAGAAGGCAATCGATTTCATGGACACTACTTCATGGAAATGAGCAAAATCTCTCAGTTTGTTGTTTTTTGCAGCGCTGAAGATGAACTAAAAGTTATTCGAAACTGTTCATTATTTTTGGTGACTGAACTCATAGTTTCAATAGGATGAAAAATTAATGCCATTTTCAGTCATGACAAAGTTTATTATGCCGAGCTTTCCTACTAGGGACTAGGTCATCTTCAGGGCCAATTTAGAAAGACAGATTCAGTCCATGAACAGACAAGACAGAAGACACACCAACTAATGATGTAAAAAACATTGTAAACTTTGTAAATATTGGCCCTGAAGGTGACCTAGTCTCTAGATCAGTGGTGGGCAAACTTTTTTAATGGGGGGCCACAAAGTTTAAGAAATTCTAGAGGAGGGCCAGAATTATAGAAAAAATGCATTTTGTGTTAAAGCTTTTAATCATAATATTATAAAAACATTACAGCATTACACACTTGTGTAACTACGCGGCTAGTTTAGCTTCACCTATAGGTTATGCATCTAATATTCTACTAAGTAGAATCTACTTTATACTTCTCGACCGTCAAAACGTAATTATAGTGGAACATATACGAGGGTCGTTTGAAAAGTCCGTGCAAAAATAAAAACTACTTAATTTTTTGGGGTAAACCTTTTTTATTTTTCAACATAGTCTCCTTTTAGGCTTATACACTTCGTCCAACGCTGTTCTAGTTTGTTCATCCCTTCCGAATAATAGGATTTGTCCAAGTCTGAAAAATAGCCATTCGTTTCTGCAATCACCTCCTCGTTTGAATAAAATCTTTTTCCCGCCAGCCATTTCTTCATATTGGGGAACAAATAGTAGTCCGAGGGAGCCAAGTCTGGAGAATAGGGGGGATGTGAAACGAGTTGGAACCCTATTTGCGACCACAACTGCTGAGGTGTGAGCTGGTGCGTTGTCGTGATGGAAAAGGACTTTTTTGTGGGCCAATCGTGGGCGTTTTTCTTGCAGCTCGGTTTTCAAACGGTCCAATAACGATGAATAATATGCACCTGTAATAGTTTTACCCTTTTCCAGATAGTCGATGAGGATTATTCCTTGCAAATCCCAAAAGACAGTCGCCATAATCTTTCCGGCCGAAGGAACGGTCTTCGCCTTTTTTGGCGCAGATTCCCCCTTGGTAACCCATTGTTTAGATTGTTCTTTGGTCTCAGGAGAGAAGTGATGTATCCATGTTTCATCCACAGTGACGAAACGACGCTTAAAGTCCTGCGGATTCTTCTGGAACAGCTGCAAACCGTCCTTGCAACACTTCTCACGATTTCGTTTTTGGTCAAGCGTGAGCAATCGCGGCACCCATCTTGCGGATAGCTTTGTCATGTCCAAATGTTGATGCAAAATATTATGTACCCGTTCATTCGAGATGCCCACAGCACTAGCAATCTCACGGACCTTCACTCTTCTGTCATCCATCACCATATCATGGATTTTATCAATGATTTCTGGAGTAGTAACCTCAACAGGGCGTCCAGAACGTTCAGCGTCACTTGAGCCCATATGGCCACTCCGAAAATTTTGAAACCACTTATAAACTGTTCTAATCGAAGGTGCAGAGTCACCATAATGTTTATCAAGCTTCTCTTTAGTCTCCTGAGGCGTTTTGCTTTTCATAAAGTAGTGTTTAATCAACACACGAAATTCTTTTTCGTCCATTTTTTGAAAATCACTCGACTTCCTCGATTCAAACGAATGCCAAACACAAAGAAATAGACCGATCTGGCTGAAACTTGGTGTGTGTTCTTCCAAGAGATGCTACTAACTAAACATTACCTCGATACGCCCCAGTGGTGCTATCTCTCTGACTTTGCACGGACTTTTCAAACGACCCTCGTACTATCCATGTCGATGGACCCTCCGCGGGCCGGATTAAATACTTTCGCGGGCCGGAGTTGGCCCGCGGGCCGTACTTTGCCCATCACTGCTCTAGATCGAAAGTTCGGCATGATAAAGTTTGTTATTCGAAACGTTGGCGTTATTATTATTATTATTATTTATTTAAATTAATATCCTCTATTTACACCTTCGCTGTCGACACTGCCATTCTCTCCACACACTCTGACCCTATCCTCGCAGTACGCTCACTACAGTCCCACCTTCACTCAATAGAACTTTGGTTAGAAAACTGGCGTATAAAAATTAACCCAACTAAGTCTAAATACATAGTCTTCACACTCAAACGTCAAACTCCACCACCTGTCTTCTTAGATCATACACCTATCCCACCAGCCGACCATGTGCGGTACCTTGGAATGTACCTAGACGAGAGACTTACCTGGTAACCCCCATACGAGACCTTAAACGTACCGAACTAAACAAACGATACAAACTTCTAGCCAGACCATAGTCGACAAACGCTCAAAACTCTCACTACAGAACAAACGACGACTCTATACAGCTCTTCTCACACCAATATGGCACTTACGGACTCGAACTTTACGGAACAGCTAAAAAAAATCCAACATCAATAGACAGCAAACCCTCCAATCCAAAATACTCCGCCGCATAGTAGACGCTCTATTCTATGTTAGCAACCACACTCAATCCATCTCCAAATTCCATTCATCTCCGAACTTGCCAAAATCCGATATAAAAATGTTCATCAAAAACTCTCATTTCATCCCAACCCTTTAGCTGAGAACTTGTCGTCAACTACGCTACCCTCCAATCCTCGAAGACAGCTGAGGCGCCGTTGGCCCCGTGACCAACTGGGTGACTAATGGCGGCCATCACTGGATGACCGTCATTCACGTCTGCCACGTTACTGTATACATACATTCATCTCATTTACTTATTGTACCCTGTAGGTACAGGTGTAAATCTCAATAAAAGGATAAATAAATAAATTAATTAATTAATAACCGACCAAAATACAAGATTCCTCATAAAATAATAATTCAATATTATTTACAATGTTCGTCGAAATAACGTTGATGGTGGAAATAGTAAATAGTTTACGAAGCAGGATTTCACAGTATATAGTACAATAGATTAATGAAATGTACTGTTCTCCTTGAGGGAACCAATAGCAGCGAAGGAAATGGGAGAATGTGTCCAGATGCTGGGGTGTAATTTACTCCAGGAAGGTTATAATCAAGCTAGGTTACAAAGTTGTAATCGTTTTCTCGCCTATTCAGTGAAGATCGTTTTAGACTTGGCTTTTCTAATAAACCAACAGGTTGTGCCTCGGCTATGTATTTGCGGGCAAGTCCTAACACTAGCATTTCCTTCTCCAACCCCCACAACTAACCATTGCATCCATGCTTCTCCTGCACGCACACTGTTGAAACATTTCAAACCAGCCATGTTTTAGAAGGAACGCTTAGTCCGGAAGGTACTCCCCTTTAACGTTAGCCTGGGCTAAACTCTACGTGCCAAGAATTATTGCTCTACCAGCTTTCCCAAGAGCCACGCATAACTTGCTATAGCTCCTATTTCTCTCTTCACCCATTTACGGCAGTTGTATAGCAAATAAATAAAGTTAAATAAAATTTGGTCTATCCACAATCTTTGAACCGAACGATAAATATGGTTCACAGCTGCTGCAAAGTAGCTTTTTAAGTTTTTATTTTAAGAAATTCTTAAACATTGAGCTTAATTCTAATTTCGCAAATACAGCTCAATTAAACTGATTTAATACAACACATAAACACCTTTTTTCAAAAAACCAAAAACACCGAACTCTCAAAAAGGAATCTACGACGTGAGACTGATGCTGTAAAACATTTGATTTTAAATTTATACATACTTAGTTACTGTCACCTTCAATATACACCACTCCCCTATCCCTACAACGCTCCATGCGAATTTAACATTGTTTGAAACAGTGCTGGAAGTCTTTTTCTGTGAGCACCTGCATAACGCGTGCCGCTTTTTCTTTCACAGCTTCACCTGGACTGAAATCGTGCCCCCTTTTAATGCAGATTTGACTTTAGGGGAACAGATAAAAGTCACATGGGAGTCAGGTCAAGCGAATAAGGAGGATGGCCTAAAACTGGGATGTTGTACTTGGCTAGAAACGTCTTGACAGACAATGCAGAGTGTGAGCCGTCGCGTTGTCTTGATGGAGAACCCCGTGACTTGTTCTTCCACAGATCGGGTCGTTTTTTTCCTTACTCTTTCACGGAGTTGAGCAAGCATCTCACCGGTAGTAGTGTTGATTAATTATAATCGATATTTTCATCCGTTTTGGACGTGTGGAAGGGCGACCCGGGGCGGTCATCATCTCCATCGTCTTCTCGCGGCCATCTTGTACCTCGCTTGAACCACACAAAAAACTCGCGCACGTGATAAACATTCATCGCCATAAACTTCTTTTAATAAAAGATAAGTTTCAGCAGCGGTATTACCAAGTTTTGATGTGAAATTTCACGACAATTCGTTGCTCTACTACAATGTGTAGTTATCATGTTTTCGCGCAAAACGAAACTAACACCTCTTACACAAACGACCGGTTCCGGTCAGACAGATTTCTCTACAAACACGTGTGAAACGCTGCAATCGAAAGAGAAGGCTTTACGCTGCACAGCTATCGGTCGTTAAGTTTTGGCGCATGCATAGTTCTTCTGTAGAAGCATCAGTCTCGTTATTTAACAGCCGCACCTCGTACTTCTTTTATAACCTCTCAACTTTAACTGTTTAATTAGCCAATCAAACAAAACCTATCCGTCGCCTAGCAACGCTAAAAAAACAAACTTTAAACAGCTGTGTACTACTTAAAACTAAAGAAGGTCTTCAACTGGTACAACTTGATAACAACTGCCCAACTCAAACTGATTTCTCACTCTAACTTCCTTCTTCTTCTCCTTCTCCTATTCTTTTCATCTATTTCCCTTTTCCCACATTAATAGCCCATCACCGGACAGTAAGTTGAAAGAGCCTCATAAAAAGAGAAAATTTTGATAGGGAATAAAGGGCTAAACATCTCGATTCAAATCCGGGATCTCCGCTTAAAAATCCAGTGCTCTAAGCCAATCTCTTCCCGCAAATTAAGTTTTAGTGGTTTAATAATAGTATAAAAGTGTTTTAATTGTGTTTTGCTATATCTTGGGTCGTGAGTTGATGAAGTTCTGGTAATTTTATAATGCACTAATTACGCCAGCAGTCTGGGCGCCAAGAAAATAAAAATAAACTTATTTTAAAGAGCAGATATGAGTGTCAGCTGCTAATCTAGAGATGCTGCCCGTAAACTAATTAATAATTTTAAAAAAACTGAAAGAGAAATATTATTCGTATTTTAGGTACTAATTATACGAGGTGTGTTCAAAAAATAAGGTGAATTTTCATTTTTCTCAAAAAATATTTATTTATTCATCGATTTTTATTTGGTCCCCTTCAAAGTAGTCCCCCCCCCTCAGATATAATACATTTGTGCCAGCGTTTTTTCCAATCCTCGAAACAGTTCTGATATGCACTTTTTGGTATGTCCTTGAGCTCTCTCAGCGATTCGGTTTTTATCTCCTCAATCGTCGCAAAACGCCGTCCTTTCATGGGTCTCTTCAATCTTGGTAACAGGAAAAAGTCACAGGGCGCCAAATCTGGTGAATACGGTGGCTGAGGCATGATAATGTCATTCAACAATTCCTGAGCGATGCTCATGCGACGGTTTTTTTTTTTATCAAAATTCAGCAATTTTGGAACGAACTTCGCTGCCACACGCTTCATGCCCAAAATTTCAGAAAATATTGCATGACATGTGCCAATCGATATGCCGACATCCTCAGCAACTTCTCTAATTGTGATTCGACGAGTCTTCATAACAATTTTCTTTACTTTCTTAACATTTTCATCGGTTGTTGATGTACTGGGGCGTCCAGGGCGAGCGTCGTCATTCGCATCTTCTCGACCTTCTGTGAAAAGCTTGTAACACTTGTAAACCTTTTTTTGACCCAGAGTACTCTCACCGTACGCCACTGTCAACATTTCAAGTGTTTTTGAGCACTTAATTCCATTTTTTACACAAAATTTGATTCAAATTCGTTGATCCATTTTTTTCGACAGAAGAAAATCGCCGAACTCGCAAAACACTTGTCTTATTTATGCCTCTAACATACAAACTAAACATGCTATATAGCTACAACTTTGAAAATATGTTCGAGACAAGGTACCAACATAAAAAAAAAAAACATTCGTAATTCGAATGTACGTAGCTCGCGAAATTTGAAAATTCACCTTATTTATTGAACATACCTCGTATGACAGTAAATAATAAAAATATTAGTAAAATTTAGGCATGGGACAAGCTGACTACTTTTAGTATACAGGATTTCTCCACGCAGTTTGCTCTTAAATTTTTATCTTCGTAGGAGCTTCTCAAAGTTTTCTGTAACGAAAACACACGTTCCAGGGCCCTGGCAGTGCACTGGTAAAAAAACTTGGAATGCCAGTATCCTTAGATATTTGACGCACCTTAAACAATATATGTAATACGAGTAAGTAAGTAAGTAAGTAAATAAGTAATCGCCTATTTTTTCAGGAGGGGCTTAACATCCAACTACCATTTACTAGGTGTCGTGGACGGAGGCGACTAGCAAACGTACTTTACTATTTCTCATTTAATCATTAAATAAACCGGGAATCGAACCCAGTACCACAATGCATATTAGCATTTGCAGATCTCGCATCTTAACCTGCTCGGCTACCGTGGCGCCTTGTAATACGAGTATATATGAAAAACTTTTGTCAAAATAGTTCTCCAATTTCGAACAAATTGTACCTACTTATTGTCTCAATTTGAAGTTTTTAAATCAATTTTGCTAATAATTATCGCTTTTAGCATCAATTCATCCAAAAATAATTCGAATTAGAGAAGATTAATGAGAAGTCTAAACAATAATGGTGATAAAGGTAGATTCTATAAAACTATGGCAGATCAGTTACCTAGACAACCATGGTTTAAGGGAACTGTCACTAATAAATGGGTTGTTACGACAATAAGCAGGCTGAGAGCGAACCAAGCGGTGTGTGTGGATCGTATCTACACAGGATCAACAAAAGGTCCTCTCCTCTTTGCGTAGATTGCAATGAGGAGGAGGATTTCAAACATGTAATAATGATATGTCCACGTTATGTGGTAGAAAGAAAACGAATGTTTGACGATATATACAGGTATTTAGATGCACCATTTCGCTACGAAGACATTATATTCTCCACCAACATTTATGTGCTTAAGTCGATAGCAGAGCTAGCAATGAAATATGAATGTATTTAAAAGCTATAGCCGAATTAGAATGAATGGAAGAAAATGCTTAGAGAAGGATTACGTGATTTTAATTTTGGTTAAGCTATAAGGATGGCAGGAGCACAGAGTGCTGCTCCATCCATTAGCAGTAGTTTATGTAAATAGTTGTATATAGTAGAAGGATGAATGTGTGAAGCGAATGTATTTATAAGTAAGAATGGAGAGTGAGTGATATTCTAGTGATAAGCACCTAGACGATGCTGGCTGTAAGTCTAAATTTTGAAAATATTCATTGTCCAAAATAAGTATTAATATCAGAAAAGAAGTAGCTTCTAAAAGAATGTACGTGACTGAAAGTGGTTCAAATGTTTAAAATGATAAATTTTAAAAAAGAAAATATGAGATAAAACTTTTAAAATTTAGAAAATTCATCTGAATTTAATCTAATTTATAAACGGGTCCTCCGAGAGCATCTAGGTAAAACGTAGGCGAAGAAAATAACTCTCATCAATCCCCTGTATCATTTAGAAACGCCTGGGCAGAAGCAAGCAGAGTCCCGCACTTCCGGAGTCACACATTTGGTATGGTTTTGAGCATAAAGGACTCAATGGACCAAAAGGGAGTTTTGAGCTTAAATTCAAATCAAATCCAGGATTGGGGTCCTCCCTAAAAGCGCAATTGGAGAAATTAGCTTACCATTACTCCTGTATCGTTCTTGGTGCATTGCAAATGGCTTCGTCCCACAGTTTGGCTTCAGATTGCGGACGCCAAACATTAGGAATCAAAATTCTAAACAGATGAAACCGAATTTCATCCCACTAGACACCGTTCCTTCCATAGTAGGCACATTATTCTTCCTCAAGAGATAATGCCCAGTAAAGTAAAGTAAATTGGATATTCTATCGGAACGTTAGGCAACTCATTTATTGTACATTTTGCATCTTTAACACTCTCAGTGCACAAAATTGCGTATAAAGTTATCTAATGTGAGCATCTCCTCTTTCAACGGAGTTTGGCCGGATTCTAGACAAATTACGTCTCATTCATTCGCACTTCTTAAGAGGCATCTAAATTTAAACACAAACAACAGACGCTGTCGACAACTTAAAAGACTTTTAGACGATGGAGCTTCTATTAATTCACACTTCTATTTAAAAAAAAAAAAATCTGGGCTAATGGAACAGAACTGCGGGTTTCAACCAAACGCTCCAATCTCCAAAGAATTTAATCTCTTCAATCTGAAATACTTCGTACTATTGTACACGCTCCATTTTATGTCTCCCAACCTGGACTATACACACTGACCTTAACATTCCTTTTATCACACAAGTTGCTGAAAACACGATACAGAAAACTCCACTCCAGCCTGCAATCTCATATAAATCCTCTAGCTAAAAATCTTTCTGACAACCCGACAAGACGCCTTAAAAGACAGTGGGTGGCCTCGTGATCTCCTCTCTAGTGAAGAGAGTGGACTAACAGCCTAATGTTTTGGAGTGTTACCACTGGATAACTTCACCACTCGTTTGCTTCATTTGTTACTCTGTTATCATTGTTACTTATAGCACCAAAGCATTGATTGTACCACAAATAAACCAAATAAGAAAACCATTCCTCTGTGACTGATGTGAAACAGCTACTAAAAAGTAAAGTGATCGCCTATTTTTTCAGGCGGGGCTTAACGTCCAACTACTAATTAGGTATCTTGGACGGAGGCGACTAGCAAACATACTTTACTGAAAATTTCTTTTATTAACCATTAAGTAAAATCCAATGCCTAAGACCGGGAATCGAACCCAGTACCACAATACATATTAGCTTCGCAGGTCTCGCCTCTAATCGCTCGGCTACCGTGCGCCTTATTCTTCTTCCTCAAGAGATAAGGCCTAGTAACTATGGCTTAAAAATTCCTCAGCTTCACTTTATTACTATAAAGAAAATAGGTTTAGTGGGTCTTCAGATCCTTATCCCTGTCTCAACTCTCCAATAGAGAGTATCCTTTCTTGATAGAGATTCTTTAAAGGCCCTAAATGAGATTTAATTTGAATACAGAAAATGTTTTATAAATTATTCGTCAGGATAAATTTAAATAAAGACATAATTTGTCCTTTATTTACTATTCGAATAGATCAAATAGTACCGGTTGTTGTATAGATCAGGGATTCGTTCTTCATTGGTGCATCAAAGTTTGGTTTAGCGCAGATTTTGAGACCATAAAATTGTTTTTTCTAAGGCCAATTTTCCTAGCAACCTTATCATCCGATGAAGGTTAGAATTTGGAGAGCACTAACCTCAAAATTGTTCTATAAACTGGTACGATTCTAGGAAGATTTCTTTCGCTAATGAATCAATGATGTCTTAAAGTTATGTCAATAGGCAGCAATCATTATTCAGAATAATATATTCTTAAATAGGTTAATAATACATAATATACGAGGGTCGTTTGAAAAGTCCGTGCAAAGTCAGAGAGATAGCACCACTGGCGCGTATCGAGGTTATGTTTAGTTAGTAGCATCTCTTGGAAGAACACACACCAAGTTTCAGCCAGATCGGTCTATTTCTTTGTGTTTGGCATTCGTTTGAATCGAGGAAGTCGAGTGATTTTCAAAAAATGGACGAAAAAGAATTTCGTGTGTTGATTAAACACTACTTTATGAAAAGCAAAACGCCTCAGGAGACTAAAGAGAAGCTTGATAAACATTATAGTGACTCTGCACCTTCGATTAGAACAGTTTATAAGTGGTTTCAAAATTTTCGAAGTGGCCACATATGGGCACAAGTGACGCTGAACGTTCTGGACGCCCTGTTGAGGTTACTACTCCAGAAATCATTGATAAAATCCATGATATGGTGATGGATGACAGAAGAGTGAAGGTGCGTGAGATTGCTAGTGCTGTGGGCATCTCGAATGAACGGGTACATAATATTTTGCATCAAAATTTGGACATGACAAAGCTATCCGCAAGATGGGTGCCGCGATTGCTCACGCTTGACCAAAAACGAAATCGTGTGAAGTGTTGCAAGGACGGTTTGCAGCTGTTCCAGAAGAATCCGCAGGACTTTAAGCGTCGTTACGTCACTGTGGATGAAACATGGATACATCACTACACTCCTGAGACCAAAGAACAATCTAAACAATGGGTTGCCAAGGGGGAATCTGCGCCAAAAGAGGCGAAGACCGTTCCTTCGGCCGGAAAGATTATGGCGACTGTCTTTTGGGATTCGCAAGGAATAATCCTCATCGACTATCTGGAAAAGGGTAAAACTATTACAGGTGCATATTATTCATCGTTATTGGACCGTTTGAAAACCGAGCTGCAAGAAAAACGCCCACGATTGGCCCACAAAAAAGTCCTTTTCCATCACGACAACGCACCAGCTCATACCTCAGCAGTTGTGGTCGCAAAATTAATGGAAATAGGGTTCCAACTCGTTTCACATCCCCCCTATTCTCCAGACTTGGCTCCCTCGGACTACTATTTGTTCCCCAATATGAAGAAATGGCTGGCGGGAAAAAGATTTTATTCAAACGAGGAGGTGATTGCAGAAACGAATGGCTATTTTTCAGACTTGGACAAATCCTATTATTCGGAAGGGATCAACAAACTAGAGCAGCGTTGGACGAAGTGTATAAGCCTAAAAGGAGACTATGTTGAAAAATAAAAAAGGTTTACCCCAAAAAATTAAGTAGTTTTTATTTTTGCACGGACTTTTCAAACGACCCTCGTATATGACCTCTATTTTCCTAACTTTATTCAAATCATATTCTTTGTAAGGAAATATTGATTGAAATTAACGATTTCCTTTTTGTATAGACTAAGCTTTAAATAGAAATCACCATTGTTGCAATGACGTGTTTATTTTTATTCCAATGGCAACAGCTGTCAGATGGTAAACAATTTAGTAGGGTAAATTAGAGCGTTAGATTGATGAATTATGTTCATTAATAAAATAGACATAATGTCTTGTATCGATTGTACATTTTGGTACAATACGCCCAAGTTTTACTATTACCTTCTGACAGTTAGGGAAGATTTTAAAATTATATTTTAGAAAGTTAAACACCAGCAAATATGGAAGTTGATTGCAAATAACCTTTGTCATGCAAAACTTTGTACAAATACTATGTTCAGAATCTACCAACCATGATGCAGACACAGTAAGTAATGTGCACATTGTAAATAATGCATTGGTTACCATTTTCATGCCTAGTTAACGCATCCTTTGATGTTTAATGGTTTTAGTGATTAGCTAGCCTACAATAAAGGCCTTGGTTCTTCTTTGCTGTGAAAGCGTTGGTAAATGAAATCTATTGAAACAATAGATTCAATTTACAGACTTTGATAATGATAATTTGTGTTTTGTAAGATCGAGACTTCCACACAAATGTTTTTTGAAAACAAAAATTAATAATTTAATTTCACCACAAAGGAATGGAGGATCTCTTTATCCTTACCGAATAGCCAAGCCCATGCTTACGAAGATATGATCTAAAATTTAACTCCTTAAAAAAAAAAAAAAAAAACGATTCCTTCACACATTTATAAGGAATCAATTTCTTAGTTACCAAAATCATATACAGGGTGTTCAGCATAAGACTACCGTAACTGCGGGAGGCGATTCTGGGCATCATTTGTAACAAAAAATTCCATATAAACTATGGCTCGATTCGGCTCCGTTTTATAGATATTTTTAATTTTATGTTTTTTCAAGGTACTACTACTTTTTAGAAAAACAGTTGTCTATATTTCTCAAACTATAAAAGCTACAGCAATTTCAATCAGCTCATTAGAAAGAAGGTTAAATTTCCTTTTAAATAAGCTAATTTATATTTCAAAATAATAATATTAAGTATTTCAAATTGTGGCCCAAACATAAGGAATAGCAAGTTTCTAATTTTTTCCAAAAACTTTGACTTCATTTTTCTCAAAAACATTTTATATGAAAAAACCGTGCACTATTCAGGAAAAACATCTACATACAATCACCTTTCGAAAGGTATACAATGTATAGGGGTTATTTTAAAAATTGATGCAGAAATCTGTGATTAATTGCAAAAAAGTGGGCCTCAAAACAGCGTCGGCATTATGAAAGGAATTCACCTACCATAAGAATATAATTGATCAGAATCATCAAATCCAGTACGATTTTTTTGCAAACGTGTAGTTTAATAATTAATTTATTTAAGAACTATATTCCAAAATATAAAATCTATATTATAAATAATAAAATAAAATAAAAAGAAGAAAATGCTGCATGAAGTTAAATGAGTGTTAGGTACCAATTTCAAAAGAAAGGATTTTCGTTTAACGAGTTTAGGACTGTGTGTTATTCTTTAGTTAATTCACAAATATGCTAAATAATTTGAATAAAACACAGATTTTCTTGAACTACTCAACAAACTTTTGGAACTAGGCGGTTGTGGAGAGCTAATAAATAGTCGAGAACAGGAGGTTGTGAAGAGGTAATGAATAAGCCAAAAACTTAGTCGCTCTAATCCCCAAATTAAATAACTGTGGATGGAATACTTCACTGGCTGCCTGTACACCTCCACGATCGTCATAGCGTTCGGAACACACCTATCTGGAAAACATCTAGCATACTCCCGTATAGCTTCTCCACTATTCTCATATGTTGGCATAAAGATTGCAAAACAACAACTAAATATCTAATGAAGCTGTACTCTTTAAGCTATCTTTTCTTCTTGTTGCGTTTATTTATTTTTATAAGGATAAAACATGTCAGTTTTTAACTTGGGATTAGAGCGATAAGTAAGTTCTCGATTACTTATTAGCTCTCCACAACCGCCTAGTTCCAAAAGTTTGTTGTCTTATGCGGTAGTCTTATACTGAACACCCTGTATACATCAATAGATCTGAGTATAATTAGAACAGGAGCGGCTACGGTCTTTATTGGCCGCCAGCTCTTCTTACTTATCAGCCGAAGTGATACCCTTTTTTATAAAAGCCTAAATATCATTGTACCCACAACGATCTTAGCTGAATGTACCGACTCATTAAGTAAAAAAGTAAAGTATTCGCCTATATATTTCAGACGGGGCTTATCGTCCAACTACCAATTAGGTGTCGTGGACGGAGGCGACTAGCAAACATACTTTACTATAAATTTCTTGTATTAACTATTAAATAAAATCCAAGGCCTAAGACCGGGAATCGAACCCAGTACCACAATGCATATTAGCTTTGCAGGTCTCGCCTCTAACCGCTCGGCTAACGTGGCGCCTTTACCGACTCATTATTTGTACTTTGTAATCTTAAACAATATTTTACCAGTAATCCAAAACATTTCATCACCCTTAAAATCACTTTTTCAAAATAATATTTCAGTTACATTTATTTGGAGGCCCGTACACTGTGACATTGCCGGCAATGATAAGGCTGATGGCACAACTAGATCTATTTCTATTCGCAACTATACTAGCACAAATTATTTTTCCTATTCTATAAGTTACTTTAAATACTTTTTTTTTTGCAGTAATTACTCCCGCGTAAGATTTGTTCATTAATTTCAAATTGAGTTTTGAATTTTATAAAAAATTCTGAGTAAATCTTACAATTCAAATTTATATTCCCTAAATTGTTGTTGTTCAATATGTAAATAACCAAATCAAAACATGCGATAACAGAAATTAAACCAGTAATATAATAAATTGCTTGAAAAAGCCCCTTTACAAACTAGGGTATAAAATGCAATATATGTAAGAGACAAAAGCTTGTAATGCATCATTGCTTTAGAATATAAAAGGACTAAGGACACCCTTTCTTCTCCTCTATCGTGATAAACTCACAGGAAAGCATGCATAACGCATTTACAAACACTTCTACAAGTCTGCAAGTTCAATACGCTGTAATGAAAGGATTTGAACTGTTCAAAAAAATGTTAAAATCTGTCAGTTTCCTTTGAAGTTAAAAAATTCAAAATAGTCTTCTGATGACATAAATTGCAACAATTTTTTGTTTTTTACCCAAAAAATTATTTTAAAGTCTGAAAATCTTATAAAAATTTATCAGTTCTTTCAGGGTACTTATTCTTGATTGATGAATGACAATTCAAATAGTTTAATTATGGTTTTAATTAACATGATTTTTGAATAACAATCTTTTACGATCAAAAAAGACCTGCTTTGTGTGCTTCAATTTGATTATGGATTGTTCAAGATGTTTGCGATGTACAAGATTGTACAAGAAGTGAGCGATGAATTAAATAAAGATTGTTGAATACTTTACCTTTGTATGTAAGTATTTTTTTTAAAATAAGTATTATATATCATTAGGTTGGCATTTCTATAAGATAGACAAAATCACTGAGGATTAGAAGCTACTTCGAGGATGTGCCACGATAGCCGAACGGTTAGAGGCGAGACCTACGAAGCTAATATGTATTGTGGTACTGGGTTCGATTCCCGGTCTTAGGCCTTGGATTTTATTTAATGATTAATAAAAGAAATTTACAGAAAAGTAAGTTTGCTAGTCGCCTCCGTCCAAGATACCTAATTGGTAGTTGGACGTTATGCCCCGCCTGAAAAAATAGGCGATCACTTTAGTAGCTGTTTCACATCAGTCACAGAGGAATTGTTTTCTTATTTGGTTTATTTGTGGTACAATCAATGCTTTGGTGCTATAAGTAACAATGATAACAGAGTAACAAATAAAGCAAACGAGTGGTGAAGTTATCCAGTGGTAACACTCCAAAACATTAGACTGTTAGTCCAATCTCTTCACTAGAGAGGAGATCACTAGGCCACCCACTGTCTTTTAAGGCGTCTTGTCGGGTTGTCAGGAAGAGTTCTAGAAGAAAGATTTTTAGCTAGAGGATTTATATGAGATTGCAGGCTGGAGTGGAGTTTTCTGTATCGTGTTTTCAGCAACTTGTGTGATAAAAGGAATGTTAAGGTCAGTGTGTATAGTCCAGGTTGGGAGACATAAAATGGAGCGTTAACAATAGTACGAAGTATTTCAGATTGAAGAGATTAAATTCTTTGGAGATAGGTACGTTTCGTTGAAACCCGCAGTTCTGTTCCATTAGCCCAGATTTTTTTTTTTTTTTTTTTTTTTTTTTTTTAAATAGAAGTGTGAATTAATAGAAGCACCATCGTCTAAAAGTCTTTTAAGTTGTCGACAGCGTCTGTTGTTTGTGTTTAAATTTAGAAGCCTCTTAAGAAGTGCGAATGAATGAGACGTAATTTGTCTAGAATCCGGCCAAACTCCGTTGAAAGAGGAGATGCTCACAATACTCGTAGACAACTTTATACGCAATTTTTTGCACTGAGAATGTTAAAGATGCAAAATGTAAATGAGTTGCCTAACGTTCCGATAGAATATCCCGCTGGAGTTGCCAAAATCACTGGGCAATCGATTATTTTAGTATTAATTCAAATACTGTTGCAGTAAAATTGAGAAAATGCTAGCACAATCTAGGCCTCCTAAAGGAGACAATAAATTTATCGTAACTAATGGTGTGAAATTAGAATCGATTTATTGACCAAATCCTCGCTAAATTTAAATCCACAATTGTTTGTAAAACTTACTCAAGCTTTAATATAAATTAAAGAGGAGAAAATTTAGATTATTTTTAATAAGAGAACTGGTTAAGTGGTAACACTGTAAATATTTTTAGTTACTCTACTCGCCGCTTCAAGCTGATATTACTAAATGTTGTGACTGCTGTGTTATAGAAATAAATCAAAGTAATAAACTTCTTGGCATGCACTTAAAAGCGTAGCAAATAATTCTGATATTTTTATGTCCGCCCTTGCAGATAAATAAATTAAAAATAAAAATATGAAGTGTGCTATTTATAAAAATAAAAAAAAAATAATAATCTACACACGTGCAATAAATGACTTTTTTTCGCGTGGAAGAGCACTACGAGGGTCGTTTGAAAAGTCCGTGCAAAAATAAAAACTACTTAATTTTTTGGGGTAAACCTTTTTTATTTTTCAACATAGTCTCCTTTTAGGCTTATACACTTCGTCCAACGCTGCTCTAGTTTGTTGATCCCTTCCGAATAATAGGATTTGTTCAAGTCTGAAAAATAGCCATTCGTTTCTGCAATCACCTCTTCGTTAGAATAAAATCTTTTTCCCGCCAGCCATTTCTTCATATTGGGGAACAAATAGTAGTCCGAGGGAGCCAAGTCTGGAGAATAGGGGGGGATGTGAAACGAGTTGGAACCCTATTTCCATTAATTTTGCGACCACAATTGCTGAGGTGTGAGCTGGTGCGTTATCGTGATGGAAAAGGACTTTTTTGTGGGCCAATCGTGGGCGTTTTTCTCAAACGGTCCAATAACGATGAATAATATGCACCTGTAATAGTTTCACCCTTTTCCAGATAGTCGATGAGGATTATTCCTTGCGAATCCCAAAAGTCAGTCGCCATAATCTTTCCGGCCGAAGGAACGATCTTCGCCTTTTTTGGCGCAGATTCCCTCTTGGTAACCCATTGTTTAGATTGTTCTTTGGTCTCAGGAGTGTAGTGATGTATCCATGTTTCATCCACAGTGACGGAACGACGCTTAAAGTCCTGCGGATTCTTCTGGAACAGCTGCAAACCGTCCTTGCAACACTTCACACGATTTCGTTTTTGGTCAAGCGTGAGCAATCGCGGCACCCATCTTGCGGATAGCTTTGTCATGTCCAAATGTTGATGCAAAATATTATGTACCCGTTCATTCGAGATGCCCACAGTACTAGCAATCTCACGCACCTTCACTCTTCTGTCATCCATCACCATATCATGGATTTTATCAATGATTTCTGGAGTAGTAACCTCAACAGGGCGTCAGTTCAAATTCCGGGTAAAAAAAAACAACAAACAAATCAGTGGTAAAGTATGTGCTTCTGTCTCCGTCCATGATACCTAATCGGTTAGACGTTAAGCGCCAACTAAAAAAATAGGCGATTACTTTACTTTTTCATGGAATTATAAGGACTTACACTGTTTAGCACTCAATGGAACCTCAAAAAATAAAACGAATGTTTCTCTCAAAAAGAAATAGAATAAAAACTCTGCAATATTGCTGTCCTTTACTCGGTAAAAATAGAGATGAAGAAGTAAAAATCACTAAATTTAATAATAGTAAGTTTTCCTCTGCCGACACAGAAGACACTTGAAGGAGTTTAAAACTGGAACGCAGGATGAAACCTGCAGATTTTGGTAAGAAAATAGTGGAAACTTCCAAATCATGCGTTGACATTATTTGGCAAGAAAGATTTCGACAACAGGAGGAACAAAACAGATATTTGTTGGAGAATATTTCTCTCTAGAACCTATCTTAGATTCTGATATCTTTTTCCATATATGAGCTGTTTATTTTGAAAGTGGGGCAAGTCCACTTCAATGAAAAAAATGAAGATAATGGTAATTATACGTAGATAAAACTCATAGATAAACTCGTAGATAAAACTTAGTATGATCTTTTTATCTGTAAACAATTTAGAGTCAAAAAAATTCAGAATCCTAATATTTGGGAGATGGAAGTTTTAGCTCTTAACAATATTGTAAATATGTTTAATTTGAAAATGGTGCAAGTCCATCTTAGGTTGAAATTATTTAACCGTACAGCAAAATTTAACTCCGGTTGCTGTATGGTGAAGCAAATCTGATGGTTTAACATCATGTCTTATCTATCTTTGATATCGGTAATCGGTGATGGTACAATATTTCATAATAATAAGTACATCTTAATTTTGTGTTTCGATAATAACACCAACATCGGCAAAATTTTAGAACCATTGGCTCTGAAAAACTGTAAATTGTATAACATTCGACTTATATTATCGACTATCAAGTAAGTTGTGTTGTTTTGTGCTCGGTGTACGAAAAAAGTTTCATTATTTGAAAATTAATAACGGATTGTGGTTTATTTTATAAAAAGAAAAAAATGGCTGAAACCGATTACAACGGTAATTATAACTCTGATGCATCTGAAAGTGAATTTGGTAGGTACCAAATATAAAATAAAAATACTTTTCTGGGTAATAACGCCATTTCAATGAAATCCTCATTTGCAAGTAATTTTATTATGTTTGTATAAGTAAGACCCATTACAATCGGTAATAAAAGAAGAATCTTGGAATCAGAATCTGAATACGAAGGCAATTCGGACCAAAATGATTCAAAAAAAGAAGAAGAATAGTTGAACTATTGATTAGTATTTTGGTTTAATTGTTAAAAAAAGACTGATAAGACTGAAATATTATCCATTTAAATCAACGATTACAATAATTCATTAATTTTGAAAGTGAGGCAAGTCCATTTAGTTATAATAAAATCTTTATTTTTCTTAGCCAGCACTATAAACACTATTGGATTATAAACTTACATTATCTAACACCACAAAATACAAAAAAATATGTCTATTAATATTTACCAATATTTTTAAATTTATTGAAACGCAAAAACTTAAAATAGCTCGAAATAACAAAAAATGGACTTGCCCCACTTTCAAAATAAACGGCACATATCTCAGACTAAGAGGAGATGCGATTTAAAGTTTTACCATTTTGATGGCATAAAAGTTGTCTTGATGCAAAAAAAAAAAAAAAACCATGCCAATAGTTATTTATTTAACAAGTGTGGAAAGTAGTACTTTTCCTCACGCGAGGCAGGGTTTGCACGCACGAGCGTGCGAAGCGAGGCGAGTGCAAGTGCAAATTGCCGAGTGTGAGGAAAATACTTTACACTAGAGTTAAATATTATATTTTTTCTGCAACCATTTATTAACTAATAAAATTAAAAATTTCATTTTTACAGTCTACAAAAAGTAATTTATTTATTATAAACATTTATTGTTATATTACAATTATTTACATTACTTACGTATTTACATCACTTATCTGCTGTTTCTTTTATTGATGGAGGAGTGTTTTCTAAACAGGCATCACTAGAATCCATTTTAAATTTCTATAAGGTAACACTATAACCTTTTTAACTGTTATAATTAAAAATATCTAATTATTTATTAAAGTATTATTTTTATTTCTATATTCCTTTCAATTTTTATTTTATTTTTTATATTCGTTTTTTAATTATTTAGATAAGATAAATTTAAATAAGCTTATTAGAGTTTTACAGAAAATATTTATGTTAATAACAAAACTTCTTATATCAAGGAAGCACAATAAAGTTTTTCCACTCACTCGTGCGGAAAGTGACACTAATGGGAATTTCCCCCCACTAGTGTGGGAAGTTGGGCATTACACAGCTGATTTTAATTGAGTAATGAGAACTTCCCTACATGGTTGCAGAAAAACGTTTTTTTAAAACAGAATCTTATTCTTTATAAAACAAATAATTGGAAATTTTGTATTTCCTAAATTAGAGTGAAGGGCTAAAAAAATTCTCCGTTTTTTCAAATCACAATCAAAACGTTTATATTCAAGCAATAATTGGTTTAAATAACTGAAAGGTGTACGTGCGTATTCATGCGAGTAAAAAAAGCGAATATTTGTTTTTTAAATATTTCTCTGCGCTGTTCTCTGAACAAATAACTGAATAAAATTGAATATAAAAATAATCCAAAGCAATTTTTTTAAAAAAAAAACAGAATTCTTTCTACAAAATATTGTTCGAGTTAATTACTGTATTTAAACTAAAATTAAGAAAATTCCATTTTGTTTTTTATATTTAATTTAAAAACAAGGAAAAAGTGGTTTTGCTTTACAATAAAGTGTTTAACATATTTATCACAATTAGAGGACATCTTGCCTTCAAGTTAGCTCAAGCCATTACCGCTTCTCCAGTACAACAAAGGGTGCCTCAAAAAATAAGTTTAAGCAAGCAAAAAAATAGGGTAAAACACTTTACATCAACTTCTTTTTATCTCTAAACACGCAGCCTCTCTGTAGCCCGACTTAACTTCATTCTTTGCCCCAATTACACTTTTTTGGGGCAGCCATCCTAAATAGTACTCCAGTCTAATTTCTTCCTTCTATCATTATCTTGTGCATTTTGAATTTAATTTAATGTAATAAAATAATTTTTTTGGGATGTAATTAATTAAAATTTATTTGTTTTTGGGGATTATTTAATTTTTGTTTTTGGTTTAAATGATTTTGAAGGGGAGTGATACTCTCCCTTGTCAACTTTGTTATATCTAAGGAGCCACCCACTGTTGAAACACCTAGATGTTTTTTTGTAAGATACAGTAGAATACCACCTACAAGGATTTTAGATAAGATACGAGGTGTGGCTATTAAATAACGAGACTGATGATGCTGCTACGCCAAATCCTAACGACCGACAGCTGCGAAAAGCCTTCTCTTTCGATTGCAGAGGTCTCACGTGTTTTGTAGAGAAAAATCTGTCTGACCGGAACCGTTGTTTCGTGTAAGAGGTGTTAGTTTCGTTTTGCCGAAAACATGATACTACACATGTAGTAGAGCAACGAATTGTCGTGAAATTTCACTTGAAACTTGGTGAAACCGCTACTGAAACTTATCTTTTATTAAAAGAAGTTTATGGCGATGAATGTTGTATCACGTGCGCGAGTTTTTGAGTGGTTCAAGCGTTTCCAAGATGGCCGCGAAAAGACGTCGGAGATGATGACCGCCCGGGTCGCCCTTCCACACGTCCAAAACGGATGAAAATATCGATTATAATTAATCAATATTACTACCGGTGAGGTGCTTGCTCAACTCCGTGAAAGAGTAAGGGGGGGAAAAAAAACGACCCGATTTGTGTGAAGAACAAGTCAAGGGGGTTCTCCATCACTCACACTGCATTCTCTGGTCAAGAACAGTTTCTAGCTAAGTACAACATCCCAGTTTTTGGGTCATCCGCCTTATTCGCCTGTCCTGGCCCCATGTGACTTTTATCTGTTCCCTAGAATCAAATCTGCATTAAAAGGAACTCGATTTCAGTCGGTTGAAGCAGTGAAAGAAAAAGCGGCACGCGTCATGCAGGAGCTCACAGAAAAAGACTTCCAACTCTGTTTCGAATACATTTAATCATACGATTAAAACAATAAAATCCCTGACTAGTTTTAGGTATTACCTTATCCCCACTCTAACACCAACAGAATTCCAAAAACTTTCAATTTAAAATTTACAAATTCCATTGCGGCTAAAGTAATATTAAATTTTTATTTTCAAAAAATTGAAACAAGAACCGTAACTTTTCTAAATGCAATTTTCGAGTTAGAAAAAAATTATTTATTATCTTTTGACATGGAATAGAAAGATGTTTTTTTTGTACCCTTCCCAAAAAATAAGGTTATTTATTGTTCGAAGCGGCCATTTAAATCATTTGGTTCCGACAATCACTAAGCCTTATTCCCAGACCAGCTGAAAAATCAATCACAAGCTATCTCTTCCGGACTTCCAATTCTCAACCTTAATGATTGATTCTGGACGTTGTATACTAGAATGGTTCTCACCGAGTGGATATTCTAAATTTACCACTTTTTTTGAAGGTCATTCTGTAAAATTGATGCCCCCTTATCGTGGTAAACCTGTTCAGCCTAATTTTATTGTTTGTTTAAGTAAACAGTTGTGAAATGTAAGAGAGAATATACATTGTTAGTTATTTTTAGAATTTGCTTGTGAAATATGATGTTAACATGAATCAAACATTATGATGGTACCCTGTTTAGTGTAATCATAATATTTATTCATTGATAATTCACTTTCTAAATGATGTAATGCGGTATAAAATTTATTTCAACTTGGTAGGTAACCATCGGCTTGTCTGCTACCTAGTATCATTACTCACGACTGGAAAAATTTCAGAAATTTAAATTATAAATTTTGACAAGAAAAGGTGAACCTGCAATTTAAGAGATTAATATAATGGTTAGTGAATACTGATGTCACGGGTTCGAATCCAGCTGCTGGTCCTTTAAATTTTCTCTTCCTAGGAGAGCTTCTTATTCCGTTGATGGAAAGTGTTGTCTGTATCGATAGAATACTGTATGGTGAGGCCAGCAGTACCCTGAAAAAAGCACCGGGCACTAATGACCTTTAAAGTGAATAATAATAATTACCTCTAAAATTTTATCTGTCGTCAAACGTATGATCATCAAATCAATCATTAAACGTAGATTAGGCTGAAAACATAGTGGAGCGGCGAGCAAAGCGGCGATGATGGTTGCTTCAGATCAAAGAGACCGTCGAGCAGCGAGCAAAGAGTCGCATGCACATAGTGACCGAGTTTAGTCGCGTTTCTCCTTTCGACTAGACATGATGGAGGCATTATTTATATTCATAAAATTCTTCCTTGAAAATTTGGTATTTACAGCAGCCTTATAAGCAGGAGCTGTAGTGTTCATGATATGAACAGGACTAGACATGAACTTGGTGAATTCCATCACTTGTACCAACAACTTCGGGAGCAACTTGGCTAGTTTCATTCAATGTCTATTTCAACATTTGATTACATACTAACCAGTTTTGAAGGCAGATTAATCAAGAAAAGGACGAATTTCAATGTTAACCCCATTAATCCTGTCCCATTTCTTATCCAACCCAAATCGGTTGTGATGTAGAGGATCCTTTTGGTCCCACAGAGGTTTATTTAAAAAAACTACCCCAATAAATGCAGCAATATCCATTTTAACCTAGAAAATTGAGCGCAATGAGAGCGAAAAAATCAAACATGTCACAACACGTTGCTCTACTCTCTAGAGATAGCGTTGCTCTATCTTCGCTTTGCTGCCCACTATGCGCGGTCCCATATGTTATCTTGTGTTTGTTTTCGTCGTTTTGCTCTCGTTATCATCGCCGCTCCACTATGTTTCCAGCCTTAATCTGGTGTGGAGACACTACCCAAGCTGAGATGGGAGAGCACTCGTGTCGTGGCTGAATGCGTGCTGGACAGTAAAATATATGTGCGGTAACGATCACCTTGGGGCACCGAGCGTAACCCCATTGTAATGTAGCCTTCCTGTGCTGGGGATCTGCCACAGGTGACCCTTGATCCCCTACCTCATGTGGGACTAAAATGAATAAAAAAAAAAAAAAGAAAATAGTAAATAAAAATTCAAAAATACCAGCTAGTGATGTTTCTCAGGTTTTTTGAGGAAGGTACGCCGGCTGGTCCTGAATTTAAGGATGGTGGTATTGTGCCAGATCTTAAGATGGATGCGGTGAGACCAGAGAAGTGCTTTCCTGGAGAATGCGGAAATGCTGATCACCCACTTGAAACTGAGGCTCTTGCTTTGCAATCGAGTGGTTGCGCTACAAAACCTTTGGCTCTTTGAGACCAACGGAGATAGTAGCGCAAAAAAGAACTAGTTGGGAAAGTCCTCAACCTCTTTAGTAGGGGAGGTTCGTCTCCTAGATCCACTTTTGGCTGCGGTGCCGTGGGGCATAGGTCCCGTCCCGATAATCTAATCTAATCTAGGTGTAGAGAATTCAATTTCAACTACGTTTCCGTCGCACTACACATGCTACTGAATCTCTCTATCAGCAAATTTTGGACATCCAAAACAGATATTCTCAATGCAAATTCAATTTTTGAAAAATTTACCATGATCGCAATAACTAATAATAACTTTCCTGACCAATGTGGTAACAGAAAAAGAAAATTAATTAATTTACATACAATAGGAAAGTAAGGAATACATTTAAAAGAAATCAAAATTCTATTTTAGTAATAAGATTTTGAACCAATTGATCAAATTTGGTTTGAGAAGATGAAGTTTATACTTTATGGATGTGTTATATGTATGCTATGGGGGAAGCGCAGGCGTGTTAGGGCGTCAGTGATATATTAGAATGTCATATCCATTGTATTAGAGGCGAGGATTTAAGTGGTTTTGCACGATTCTAAGGTAAACATCGTTAGGTCTGGATACTGTGCGGGGGTGAATGGAGAAGTCGGGTAAACAAATCGAGTAAGGTTTCATGTGAATGAGTAAATGTGGACTGAGGTGTATATTTCGCTCATAATCCTGTGTTAGTGTGAGTGTTAAACGTTTTATGTGTCTGTGCTGTATATATTTATGTTTGTACGAGGGTCGTTTGAAAAGTCCGTGCAAAGTCAGAGAGATAGCACCACTGATATATCTAGGTTATGTTTAGTTAGTAGCATCTCTTGGAAGAACACACACCAAGTTTCAGCCAGATCGGTCTATTTCTTTGTGTTTGGCATTCGTTTGAATCGAGGAAGTCGAGTGATTTTCAAAAAAAAAGGACGAAAAAGAATTTCGTGTGTTGATTAAACACTACTTTATGAAAGGCAAAACGCCTGAGGAGACTAAAGAGAAGCTTGATAAAAATTATGGTGACTCTGCACCTTCGATTACAACAGTTTATAAGTGGTTTCAAAATTTTCGCAGTGGCCATATGGGCACAAGTGACGCTGAACGTTCTGGACGCCCTGTTGAGGTTACTACTCCAGAAATCATTGATAAAATCCATGATATGGTGATGGATGACAGAAGAGTGAAGGTGCGTGAGATTGCTAGTGCTGTGGGCATCTCGAATGAACGGGTACATAATATTTAGCATCAACATTTGGACATGACAAAGCTATCCGCAAGATGGGTGCCGCGATTGCTCACGCTTGACCAAAAACGAAATCGTGTGAAGTGTTGCAAGGACGGTTTGCAGCTGTTCCAGAAGAATCCGCAGGACTTTAAGCGTCGTTTCGTCACTGTGGATGAAACATGGATACATCACTACACTCCTGAGACCAAAGAACAATCTAAACAATGGGTTACCATCTGCGCCAAAAAAGGCGAAGACCGTTCCTTCGGCCGGAAAGATTATGGCGACTGTCTTTTTGGATTCGCAAGGAATAATCCTCATCGACTATCTGGAAAAGGGTAAAACTATTACAGGTGCATATTATTCATCGTTATTGGACCGTTTGAAAACCGAGCTGCAAGAAAAACGCCCACGATTGGCCCACAAAAAAGTCCTTTTCCATCACGACAACGCACCAGCTCACACCTCAGCAGTTGTGGTCGCAAAATTAATGGAAATAGGGTTTCAACTCGTTTCACATCCCCCCTATTCTCCAGACTTGGCTCTCTCGGACTACTATTTGTTCCCCAATATGAAGAAATGACTGGCGGGAAAAAGATTTTATTCAAACGAGGAGGTGATTGCAGAAACGAATGGCTATTTTTCAGACTTGGACAAATCCTATTATTCGGAAGGGATCAACAAATTAGAGCAGCGTTGGACGAAGTGTATAAGCCTAAAAGGAGACTATGTTGAAAAATAAAAAAGGTTTACCCCCCAAAATTAAGTAGTTTTTATTTTTGCACGGACTTTTCAAACGACCCTCGTACGTAAATAGGTATCGTATTAGATTGAAATTGCACTCATTTCTTATTTGTATAAAACTAAGCTGAAATGCAAAAAAAAAAAAAAAAAGAAAAGTTTTCCTTTCTTTAACTGTTACATAAGAGGAAGTCTTCATGATCGTTTCCAGAAAATATTTGTCCCGGGAATCCTTGATAACAACTTCTTAATTTCGGTCCCCTCCATTTGGCTGAGGACAAAGAGAATCATTCCAGTGAACTCTGGGAAGAGCAAAACTAGTAAAATCCTAGACCTAATGCTCCTTGAATTCACGGAATATCTCTAGTTCAATTCAAATTGACTCGTTTCCCATGTCGAATAACGGAATGGCCCAGAGGTTGGGGTTGCAGGATCTAGAAAACTGAGCATCTAAGACACGGGCCTTTTCTAATTTTATCAAGGAGCTTAGGATGTCATTTGACCTCCTCAGAAAGCCTTTTTAATAAATACATGTTGGTTGGCTGTAAATGGAAAAAAAAAAGTTAAGTAATTTCCTAATTTTTCAGGCAGGCTTTACGACCAATTACCAAATTGCGTAAAACTAAAGAATAAATTAGATAAGAACAGCATTAGACGTAGGACATATTTGCTGCAACTTGCAACTTTATTGTGTTCAATATATAAATTAAAAAAAGTAAAGTAATGCCTAACTTTTTCGGGTATACTTTACGTTCAACTACCGATTAGGTGTTGCGATTAACAAATATATTGTTTACTTCAAAGTTCTCATACTAAACAATAAATAAAATCCAAGGTCTAGACTGGGCATCGAACCTACTAAACCAACAATACACATTAGCATTGAGGGTCTAGCCTATACACGCCTAATATACTTTACTGTTAATTTCTCATATTAAAATCCAAGGCCTAGACCAGGGAAATCGAACCCACTAAACCAACAATACACATTAGCATTGAGGGTCTAGCCTATACACGCCTAACACACTTTACTGTTAATTTCTCATATTAAAATCCAAGGCCTAGACCAGGGAAATCGAACCCACTAAACCAACAATACACATTAGCATTGAGGGTCTAGCCTATACACGCCTAACATACTTTACTGTTAATTTCTCATATTAAAATCCAAGGCCTAAACCAGGGAAATCGAACCCACTAAACCAACAATAGATCCAAGCGTTGCGGGTCTAGCCTATACATGCCTAACACACTTTACTGTTAATTTCTCATATTAAAATCCAAGGCCTAGACCAGGGAAATCGAACCCACTAAACCAACAATAGATCCAAGCGTTGCGGGTCTAGCCTATACACCATAGCATTGCAGGTCTAGTCTATAACCGCTCGGCTATTGTGGCGCCTTCCTTAGAATATTAGGACTGTGGAACACTTTTCACAGTAACATGTTATAATGTACATTAATTTGAGATTTATAACTAAAAAAATTCCTAGTTCCGCAGCATAACATAACCCACTTTCCGCTGAGTTTTAACATTGTTATCCACCAATCATATTTGAAATTATGGGAATATATCGATTAACTATCGATAAAATAAAGTTTAGTATTAAAGTATTAAATTCAAGGTAGCGTTAATTTTCATTAATACATATTAGTCAATATAAAGGTTATTTGTCCAGTCATGTTTAACGCAACCCTTTGACTTGTGATGACTTGTGATCACTTATCGTGACGCCCAAGATCTTTGCTTCAATAGAAGTACAAATGAATACCAATTCTGAGATTCCGTCCGTTAGGACATGTATAAGCACATAAGGGTTGTTGTTTGAATTTCGCCCAATACCACTAAGGGAAGTCAATAGATTATGGAGGTTGCAGCAAATCTAGCCCAAAATCTCGGTACGGTAATCTCTTGAGGTAATCTAAAACAACAGCCAGATCTTTGCCGTTGAAAACACCCAGTGCTAAATGCCCAAATGTCCTTCCGAGAGCCACCTCTTAACTGTCCCAAATTGGTAGAAGGCATTCAAGTCAAATGGAATCTAGTCCATGCTCTTCATAACACCACTATAGTCTTGGAATTGTGGAGTATTCCCATATAAACGACTTACCATATCTAGTTGGCCATCAAAAAATTTAAACTTCAACCAAAATATCCAATTCTCAAATTCTGAACTAAGTATAGTTTCAGCATGTATATGAGCTCAATTATGAGCACTATTGTAATTCCGAATTTGAAATAGATTAACCGAAATTGTAACTTTACAGAACCTTTTTCAGAATTCTTTGAAATTTTCTCAAAAACGTATACTAATTTGATTAATAATATACAGGGTGACCCAATGAAAATGACCACATTTATTTCTTTAATAACAACAAAAGTATTACAGATATAAAAGTAACAAAAAAATCTTAGAAAAGTAGAAACATGGGAGATTATTTGTGGAATATTACATCCTTCAAATGATGACCGTTCTGGGCTTTACATTCTTCCAATCGTTTAACGAAGTTTTTGAATACTTTCTTCAGCATGGAAGCCGAAATTTTTGCGAATTCGGCTCTAATCATCGATTTTAAATCCTCTAGATCACGGGGCTTGGTTTCATAAACACGACTTTTTAAATACCCCCACAGAAAAAAATCTGGAACCGTCAAATCTGGCGAGCGAGGCGGCCAAGCGAAATCTGAAGAACGTGACAATAAACGAATTCCAAACGTTTCTTTCAACAACGCAAGTGTAAGAGCGGCGGTGTGACAAGTTGCCCCGTCTTGCTGGAACCAGGTTCGATTCAAACGACGTTTGCGGCGGAGTTGGGGGATGAGGAACGAGTTTAACATCTCCCTGTACCTCTCTCCACTGACGGTACCGTCGAAAAAATACGGTCCGATAATCCCCCACGACGTTACACCGGCCCATACTGTAACTCGTTGGCTATGTAACGGTTTTTCTGGAATGAATTGGGGATTACCACTTGCCCAGTACCGAAAGTTTTGTTTATTTACCGATCCAGAGAGTTCGAAATGAGCTTCATCGCTCATTAAAAGATTATTTAAATCAATCTCACCATCGTCCAATTTCTTTGACATGTTTACGGCGAAAAGTAATCTCTGTCGGTAATCAGCTTCTTTCAACTCTTGAGTGATCATCAACTTATATGGATGGTGGTTCAAGTCTGAGGTTAGAATTCGACGCACAGATTCCCTTGATAACTTTAAAGAAACTGCGTGACGGCGAGCGGAACGAGTTGGACTAATTTTTATTGCTTGGCAAACTTTTCCGATGTTTTCCGGTGTACGAACTGTTCTTTTGGCACCTGGATGAATCTTATCAGTCGTCTTGCCACTTTCACGGAAGTTTTCAACCCACCTGAGGATCGATTTTCGCGTAGGAACAGATTCGTTACTTTTAACTTTGAACTGTTTACGAAACGCTCTATGAACTTTCACAACCGATTTATCTCGAAAATATGCTTCTACACAAAATGCTCGTTCTTTTGCAGTGTAACGTTCCATGATTACTAAAATGTTGATAGCAGAAATCTCCCAGGTCTCTACTAACCATAAAGCGCGCGTTCGTCCCTATAGCAGTGTTACCACCACAGTTATTCAAAAAAGAAATGCGGTCATTTTCACTGGGTCACACTGTATTTACTTCCTGATTAAAATGAATAAAAAATTATTTTCAAATATCGTTTTCAATTTAACGATTTTTAACTGAATATTTTGACAAAATTACTTAAACATTAAAAAACTTTTTTTAAAAAATCAAACCTAGGGCTAAAGGAGAATTGTCTATTTTCAACAATTACGTCACAGACGTTCAGTGGTTTTGTAGTAACACGAATGTGGCCAAGCATTTGTGTGAAATTGTAATTAATATGGTTTAGCTGTAGGCTGTTTGTGATTAATGAATTCAATTGAGCGCCGATTAATTAATGATGTGCTAAACAGATTTAGGTAATTTGTGCAATTTAAATTAAATATCTACAATTAAGTAAGAATAGTATTTTTTTATTCTTTTAATTCAATTGAAATACAAATTAAAGCAAACCTGAAATGGCGTCGAGATTTTTTTTAATCTAAAGAGATTTGTTATTTACATTCTACTTTATTCATGATTTGATGTAAACTAATGCCATTGCTTTTGCTTCAAATTTAACAGTAAATCTGTATTTTTACACAGAAATCTTAATGGATACAAAATTATTAAAGACCAAAGCTAATGGAATAAATTTTTAATCAAGCTGTCCAAATTGAGCAACTCTATTTCTTTTTTGTGTTCCCAGAATGCTATTATTCACTTCTGTATTTTCCTGGGCGGTAGAAGTTTTCTGTTTACAATTTTAAAGTTTTTTTGATTACTTGCTTCTGCTTTAATTTACAACTGTGTAGCTGAATTGAATTTTTTTTTTTTTAAATCTTTTATTGCAATTTACCACTGCAACAGTTGTTGCAACAAGCAAATACGGTGAAAGGGAAAAGAAATAACGGGAAATCATGATTGGAGAAGGCACCCAGTGGTGTCACACCAGTAACGTGCTTTGCTCTCACGATAAGAGAAGATCACGAGGCCATCTTCTCTTCAATCTCCTTAGAGGATTACCTGGTAATGTGGAGGAAGATAGGTGTTCTATGAGAGGGATAGGATGAGCTGCTGTAGAGGAATGAAATTTGAAGAAACGAGTGTTAGCAAGATCTTGTAATGAAAGGGATTTTGAGGTCATTATGGATAGTGAGGTTAGATACATAGAACGGAGCGTTAAGAAGTTTTCGAAGTATTTTTGGACTGTAATGTCTGGAGGCGTAGTGAGTTGGAACGCTTAGTCGATCCCCCATACTTCGATGCCGTATGACCAAATGGGTCGCAGTAACATTAGATATAAGAGTCTTTTGTTATGTAGATTAAGTTTCGAACGTTTGTCAAGTAGTCTGGCGAGAAGTTTGTAGCGTTGGTTAGTTTCTTGTCTTTTCAGTCTAGTACAGGGATTCCATGTCAACCGTTTGTCTAGGTACAGTCCAAGGTAGCGTACTTTGTCCACAGTTGGTACAGGAGTTTGGTTCAAGATGACAGGAGGTAGGATTTTCCGTCTGAGAGTAAATACTATAAACTTAGACTTCGTAACGTTGGTTTTGATTCTCCATTTGAAAAGCCAGTCCAGTAAGTGGTTGATGTGTGTTTGTAGAGTTCGTGTAGCGATAAGGGGATCGGAATGTGAAGATAAGATAGCAGTATCGTCAGCAAAGGTGGAGAGGATAATTATTTATTACAAAGATAAGAAGAAAATTTGTTAATTTAATTATTAATTATAAAGTTAAAAAGTAATGCAAATGTATTATAAATCAGCATGGCTAATTTAAAGTAATCGCCTATTTTTTCAGGCAGGCTTTACGTCCAACTACCAAATCAGATGTCGTGGACGGAGGCGAGAAGCAAACATACTTTACTACAAAGCTCTCATATTAAACACAATTAAATAAAAATCCAAGGCCTAGACCAGGGAATCGAACCCACAAACCAACAATACATATTAGCTTCGCAGGTCTCACCACTAACCAGCTCGGCTACCGCATCAGACTGGATTATACATCAATATTTTTAGGTTTCAAATCGAAATTTTAGAGTATACACCCAAATCTGTTCGCACACTCATGTCCGAACGTACACAGATGGCACAACCATTTACTTTCCGCATCCCGTCAACAAATTAGGTAAAGAATTCTGAACACTACGAAAAGAGATATAAACGTTGAAATTTTAAAAGTTGAAAGTTGAAATTAATTGAACGATATGCAAAACCACCAAAAGTTTAACCTTCTATATCTCATTAATAACACTGCAAATTTATACCAGTAATAGAGCTTTATCTTTCTCTATAATTCGGTAAAGAATTCATAAAAACGGAAAAATATTTAGGGAGATATAGAGGTGTTAAATTTGAACTAAATTTGAAAACATTTCTCTACGATAGGATAAAGGATTCATTAAAATGGGAGCAGTACGAAGAGAGTTATAGAGGTTTGCAATTTGAACGATTTGTAAAACCTCTAAAATTTAACCTTTTATATCTCAATAACTATTATCACTAAATCATTGCTACATATACCAGTTATAGAGCTAACTTTTCTTTACAATTCGGTAAAG
Organism: Rhodnius prolixus; assembly: GCF_049639745.1. NCBI lineage: Eukaryota > Metazoa > Arthropoda > Insecta > Hemiptera > Reduviidae > Rhodnius > Rhodnius prolixus. The sequence goes on from NW_027411582.1 coordinate 25,888,719, forward strand.
AATTCATTAAAATCGGAGCAGTACAAAGAGAGAAATAGAGGTTTGAAATTTGAACGATTTGTAAAACCACTAAAATTTAACCTTCTATATCTCAATAACTATTATCACTAAAACATTGCTACATATACCAGTTATAGAGCTAACTTTTCTCTACTATTCGGTAAAGAATTCATTAAAATCGGAGCAATACAAAGAGAGAAATAGAGGTTTGAAATTTGAACGATTTGTAAAACCTCTAAAATTTAACCTTTTATATCTCAATAACTATTATCACTAAATCATTGCTACATATACCAGTTATAGAGCTAACTTTTCTTTACAATTCGGTAAAGAATTCATTAAATCGGAGCAGTACAAAGAGAGAAATAGAGGTTTGAAATTTGAACGATTTGTAAAACCACTAAAATTTAACCTTCTATATCTCAATAACTATTATCACTAAATCATTGCTACATATACCAGTTATAGAGCTAACTTTTCTTTACAATTCGGTAAAGAATTCATTAAATCGGAGCAGTACAAAGAGAGAAATAGAGGTTTGAAATTTGAACGATTTGTAAAACCACTAAAATTTAACCTTCTATATCTCAATAACTATTATCACTAAATCATTGCTACATACAACAGTTATAGAGCTAACTTTTCTCTACTATTCGGTAAAGAATTCATTAAAATCGGAGCAATACAAAGAGAGAAATAGAGGTTTGAAATTTGAACGATTTGTAAAACCTCTAAAATTTAACCTTTTATATCTCAATAACTATTATCACTAAATCATTGCTACATATACGTTATAGAGCTAAGTTTTCTTTACAATTCGATAAAGAATTCATTAAAATCGGAGCAGTACAAAGAGAGAAATAGAGGTTTGAAATTTGAACGATTTGTAAAACCTCTAAAATTTAACCTTCTATATCTCAATAACTACTCTCACCAAAACATTGCTATTTATACCAATTATAGAGCTAACTATTCTCTACATTTCGGTAAAGAATTCATTAAAATATGAGCAATACCTTGAGAGATATAGAGGTTTGAAATTTGAACGATTTGCAAAACCTCTAAAATTTAATCTTCTATATCTCAATAACTATTCTCACCAAAACATTGCTATTTATACCAGTTATAGAGAAACTTTTTTTCTACAATTCGGTAAAGAATTCATTAAAATATGAGCAATACTTAGAGAGATATAGAGGTTTAAAATTTGAACGATTTGTGTAAAACCTTCAAATTTTGGGTGTTTTTGAACGTTACTCTTTTTCGTGCAGTTTTTGAGGATCAACCTTTATACAACTGTATTACCGGTTAGTTTTAATTGAAGATTGTATTTGAGTTAGGTTTTGTCTTTGGCCTAAGTCCTGTGCGTAAAGTCGGGTGACTTGAAAAATAATAATATAGAGTAAAAGTTAACAGAGAAGTTAGAAGAGCAACTCTGCTTTTTTAGAGTGTATAGCAGAGCTGAATTGGAAAAAAAAAAAAATACACCGCTGATTCAGCTGAAGGAGCAAAAAATTGGTTAATTGTGGTATGGTTTTTAAGCCAACTAGAAGTGGGAAAGTTTGAGGTATAAAAATAATAACAAAAAATATATATAGCTTGAAGTACATGAGAGACATGAGTTGGAGGTGTGGGAAAATAAGAGAGAAAACTATGGTGGAAGTTGGACGCCCTAAGTCTGGTGATATAGTGGTGGGCGGACGGACGCCGCTAATAGATACGTACTCTGGCCTCTGCTGGCGTTGCTATTTTCTGGAAGAATGAAGCAGAGACACCATTCTCCCTGAACTAAAAGAACAACTCTCCAGGGTATATACCATATACTCCATAATACCCACAACGGAATGGAGAACTTCTTTCTAGAACGAGGTAAACAGTTGGAGGTGGGAAAAAACACATTTCTTTACACAGAAAATGATCTTAAGCCGGTATTTTCTTCTTTAACACTGGTTAAGAATGTTACTTTGAAGAAAAGTAGTAGGAAAAAGATAAACTATAAATTTTCCCCTTGACAGTGTTTTTAAGTTGTTTTTTCTTACCTGTGGTAATACAGAACTATAAAACTAACGAGAAAATTAGTTTGCTGCAACTTGCAACCATCACAATATATATTTATAAAATAAAGGAATAGCCTACTTTTTGTCCAACTACCATTTAAGGGTCGTAGATGGGGGCGAAAGTTCAAACATTACTGTAAACAATTTTCTTTTTTCCAACAAATAAAAAGTAATCCACACGCGGATTTCAAAATGGGGATCTTCCATTTACAAAGCCACGCTCTTGACCACTAAGTCCAACACACGCCCTTTTAACACTACATTGTCAATCCGGAGTCAATTTGACTCCAAAAAAAAAAAAAAAAAATAGGAATGGTCTCTGTTTCCCCACATCTCATAGCTATCTCGAAATGCTCTTAGATATGCTATCCCCACTCTCTCACCATTTGGATGGTCACGAGCTGAAGACCATGGAATTCTTAATTTACTTGAATCGTAAGAATCATTTTGTCTCCAGATTGGCATTACACGTAAATAAATAGGAGTCATTTCGACTCCTGATTGGTAATATAAGTAGATTTTCTATTATTAACTTGACTCCAGATGATTGCCTAAATGCTTATTTGATAGATTTACATAATTTTCATAGAAAGTATCAAGGCACAAGAAAAAAGCCTCTTTCTAGAATTGATTTCTGTCCGAATTGCAGCAAAAACTTGCAGCGAATTGGGTAATTTCCGATCCGTGTCATCAACCCCTAATCAAAAGGCAGCCAATCAGGGTTCTAGAAAATACTGAAATTACTGCGATACTAAGTTGAAGTTAATTCCTTCTGCGTGAAATGTTAAAGCCGATTTGTGGACAAAATTCGTTTTTTCGTTCTTAATTCCTATTCTTGCTCATCCTTGAATGCAAATTTTATTATTAAAATTGAAATAAATATAAGAAAAGACTCCACATTGGCAATAACTGACTAAGTTCGAGCATTGGCAATGTAGTGTTAATGCCAATTTTTATTCAGGCGGGGCTTTACGTCCAACTACCAAATTAGATGTCGTGGATGCAGGCAACCAAGCAAACATACATTTATTGTAAATTTCTTTTATTAACCTACTAAATAAAAATCCAAGGTCTAAACACCGGGAATCGAACCTACTAAACCAACAATACATATTAGCTTTGCGGGTCCACGCCTCTAACCGCTCGCCTATCGTGGCGACTAGTTTTATTTGCTTCAATAGAAGTACAAATGAAAACCAATTCCTAGATTCAGTCTATTATGACATATAAAAGCACATAAGGGCGTACGTGAACATACCGAACAGAATATATAATTAGAGCATTTTGAAATTATAATAATTGAAGCAAATTAAAAGACCTCTTTCATCCCAAATTTGTAATTTTGGAAACACATTTAATACTTTTTTTTGTTTGTATATAAATTTAATGCGTTGTTAATTGCTAGTGCACTGCTCAGCCTCCAGATAGTGTTCTCTCGTTACAGACAACTCTGTCCATGACCTGACAATCAACAGAAAGAAGCTTTTAGAAAGAGAGATTAAAAAAATCGTAAAGGCAGGCAGCCAGAATCAAACACAGAATCTCTGCGTGGGTTAAACAGTATTTTTAACCACTCAGCAAGATTTTTAATTGGTGCTAAATCCCATGCTTAATACAAAAAATGCTAATTTAGAGAGATTAAGTAATTAGTTGAGAAAAAGAAATCTTTTGTTTGGCACAAATTGTGGCCTGCGTAAACTTAATATTCTATCATTGCTTTACAATGTTGCTTTAACATTATTATCTTGGGCTTTACTTAGACCGAAGTCTTTCTTGGAACCCCCACACTAGACTTAAAAGAACAGAACTAAACAGACGCTATCGACTACTTATAAGACTCTTAGACGATAGATCAAAGCTCTCTCTAGAAAACAATACTTCTATTTTGAAACCCATCTGGGCGTATGAAATAGAACTGTGGGGTTCAACCAAACGCTCCAATCTCCAAAGGATTCAATCGCTACAATCTACGAGTAAAATACTTCGAACTATCGTAAACGCTCCATTTTATGTCTCCCAACCTGGGACTATACACACTGGCCTCGCTTCACTCGCTCGTGCGTGCAAACCCTGCCTCGTGTGAGGAAAAGTACTACTTTCCGCACTTGTTAAACCTTAACATTCCTTTTGTCACCCAAGTTGCTGAAAACAAGATACAGAAAACTCCACTTCAGCCTGCACTCTCATATAAATCCTCCAGCTCAAAATGTTTCTTCAAGAACTGTTCCTGATAACCCGGACAAGACGTCTTAAAAAGACAGTGGCCTCGTGATCTCCTCTCTAGTGAAAAGAGTGACTAACCATCTAATGTTTTGGAGTGTTACCACTGGGTAACTTCTCCACTCGTTACCTTATCATTTGTTACTCTATTGTATCTTTGTTACTTAAAGCGCTAACGCGCTGATTGTAGCACAAAAAAAGTCTTCATTGTTTCTTTTGCGGTGATGAGTTCGCCTGTTGGTTCAAGAAATCCAAACTGTTGTACCCTTGAATTCTTTTGGCAAAATCCATGTGTATCTTGTGACTGTTAGGTCTGCTAGGGTAAGAATATTGTTTGATTGGAATACTCGAAGTCTACTTTTTTCCGTATGGATTGATGTATTGTAAAGACTATTTGTTTTTAAGACGAACTACAACGTCAAACTGTGCTGGATGTCAAGGACGGGGACCAGAAAGCAAACCAAGATAAATATCATTGATTTTTTTTTATCCTTCATAGCACGCATTTGTCCAGTTTCTGATAGACAAAAGACCAAAGCTGGCCAGGAAATACAGAGCATTGTGGAAGTAACTACATTTTCAACTATAGATTCGAATCCAGCAACAAATTTTTGCACTGTGATTTCTGGAGTATTCACATTTGGAGCGAGTAAAGCATTTCTTTCACACTATCTTTCAATTGACATTGAAATTTCGTTTTGCATTACGAACTCACAAAAATACTTCTAAACTCACAAATAAATAAATGTTCTACCCTATTATTTCTTAATTTTATTTTAATGGCTCATTTTAATAACTTTTTTTCTGCCACCATGTAGGAATGTTCTCATTACTCAATTAAAATCAGCTGTGTAATGCCCAACTTCCCACACTAGTGGGGAAAAATTAGTGTCACTTTCCGCACTAGTGTGTGGAAAAACTTTATTGTGCTTCCTTGATATAAGAAGTTTTGTTATTAACATAAATATTTTCTGTAAAACTTTAATAAGCTTATTTAACGTAACTAAATAATTAAAAAACGAATATTAAAAAATAAAATAAAAATTGAAAGGAATATAGAAATAAAAATAATACTTTAATAAATAATTAGATATTTTTAATTATAACAGTTAAAAAGGTTATAGTGTTACCTTATAGAAATTTAAAATGGATTCTAGTGGATGTAAATTTAATGGATCCTGTTTAGTTAATAACCCTAATGGTTGCAGAAAAAAATATAATATTTAACTCGAATGTAAAGTATTTTCCTCACACTCGGCAATTTGCACTTGCACTGGCCTCGCTTCACTCGCTCGTGCGTGCAAACCCTGCCTCGTGTGAGGAAAAGTACTACTTTCCGCACTTGTTAAATAAATAACTATTTAATTGTTTTCTCACCTTTTTTTTTTATTAAATCAACCGAATGTTGATGTTAAAAGTCGTCCATTTCTTTTCCTTTCTAAGACGTACCTGGAAAAACATGTTACTGTAGAAGAAAAGGAAATGTTACTCTTTTATAGCTAGTCAACTGGGAAATTCAACTTCAAGGATGTAAAATTGAAGGGAAAAAGAATTCATGTTTCATTCCCTTGAATCCTGGATTTATTTTCAATAAATATTATATACGGGTAAATTTTACCGACTAAAAAAGGTCAGTTTCAAGAGGAGAAAATACATTACGAAAAAATAATTAAGTACATAGGTATATACGAAATAATAATAAAAATTAAAGGTTGTTTTTATATCTTTTTATTTCGTTTTTTCTCTAGTTTACAAATTTTATGATGCACGAGTGGCGCTTTTATCTCGTTATTCACTCGGAAAATATATTCTACGGAAAAAAAAAGAAATCTACGGAGAAAAATATTCTATGTAAATGCTTTTACTTCAGTTTTGTTCTAAAAGAAAATTCACCTTCCAAGATTTCATTCTATAATTTTTTCTTCTTCTTTTTAAAGGCTGTGAAATATCGAAATTACCAGATTATATTTTAATTTTTTTTATTTGCCATTTAAAGAATTTTATTTAAAAAATACAAGTTTTTGTGATCATTAGAGTTCTTTTTTTCACTTAACGATGATTGGAAATGATATTCTTTTTACCATTGCAATAACGAGAAACATAGAGACGGAAAGATCATCTTGAAAATAGAGATAGAAAAAGATAGTAAATAGTAATTTAAACCTTCAAATTAAGGTAAGGGGCTTTACCATCACAAAACTATTCCCTCAAAGCGAAGTTATTAGTCCGTTCAGTCTACTTATTACGGCAAATAGACTTGCTTTACGGTTTAACTTGTTTGTTATTTATTATTTATTACCACTTTTAGCAACCCTTAGAAGCTCATGGTCTTTCTTGAAGGAACCTCATGTTTAAGTAGCAGATAAAATAGTTTATCAAAGCTTTTTTCCTACTCAAATTTGCCAAATTATTCTTGTATCTTTATTTAATCCTAACGCAAACATCTTAATAAGACTTTTAGGAACCCTTCGAGCTCATGGTCTTTCTTGAAGGAACCTCATGTTTAGGTAGCAGATAAAATAGTTTATCAAAGCTTTTTTCCTACTCAAATTTGCCAAATTATTCTTGTATCTTTATTTAATCCTAACGCAAACATCTTAATAAGACTTTTAGGAACCCTTCGAGCTCATGGTCTTTCTTGAAGGAACCTCATGTTTAGGTAGCAGATAAAATAGTTTATCAAAGCTTTTTTCCTACTCAAATTTGCCAAATTATTCTTGTATCTTTATTTAATCCTAACGCAAACATCTTAATAAGACTTTTAGGAACCCTTCGAGCTCATGGTCTTTCTTGAAGGAACCTCATGTTTAGGTAGCAGATAAAATAGTTTATCAAAGCTATATTCTACTCTAATTTGCCAAATTATTCTTGTATCATTATTTAATCCTAACGCAAACATCTTAATAAGACTTTTAGGAACCCTTCGAGCTCATGGTCTTTCTTGAAGGAACCTCATGTTTAGGTAGCAGATAAAATAGTTTATCAAAGATTTTTTCCTACTCAAAATCTCAAAATTATTCTTGTATCTTTATTTAATCTTAATTCAAACATCTTAATAAGACTTTTAGGAACCCTTAGGAGCTCATGATCTTTCTTGTAGGAACCTCGTGTTTAAGTAGCAGATAAAATAGTTTATCAAAGCTTTTTTCCTACTCAAATTCTCGAAATTATTCTTGTATCTTTATTTAATCTTAATACAAACATCTTAATAAGACAATCGTATAGTGAGGTAGCGAATTAGGGGCCTTCAACCTTTTATTCACTTTTAGGAACCCTTAGGAGCTCATGGTCTTTCTTGAAGGAACCTCATGTTTAAGTAGCAGATAAAATAGTTTATCAATGCTTTGTTTCTACTCAAATTTGCCAAATTATTCTTGTATCTTTATTTAATCTTAATACAAACATCTTAATAAGACAATCGTATAGTGAGGTAGCGAATTAGGGGCCTTCAACCTTTTATTCACTTTTAGGAACCCTTAGGAGCTCATGGTCTTTCTTGAAGGAACCTCATGTTTAAGTAGCAGATAAAATAGTTTATCAATGCTTTGTTTCTACTCAAATTTGCCAAATTATTCTTGTATCTTTATTTAATCTTAATACAAACTTCTTAATAAGACAATTGTATAGTGATAAAATTCTTTTAATACACCAACTGTGCTTCTTTTTTCATCGCAAAGCATTTTTACATCGAACAATAATCGTTGAAATCTGCAACCTACTGTCATCTTTAGCATCCAATCTGTTTCTGTATTTAATTAAATTTTAGTTTCAATTGAATGGTTATTAAAACTGTCCGGTAGGACAGTTGTATAAGGGTTGATCGTCAAAAACTGCACGAAAAAGTGTAACGTTGAAAAACACCCAACTTTGAATATTTTTTTCTCTTTTTCTACAAAAGATAAAATTCCCAAATTTTCTTTAAAATATAGGGTAAATCCTCCTTTATAGCTGTAATTTTTTTGCAACAACCCAGATCTAATAGGTTTCGAGAAAAAAGTTGCCGAAAATGAGCAAAAACGGCTTTTTTTCAAAAAATGTTCTTGTTCTTGTTCTTGTTGTTACCTTTTTTGTAAACTACGTACATCCTAAACGCGCGAACCGATTTTCATGAATGAGGTGTCATTCGATTCGGAATTTTATGTAGATGTGCCTTTTGGGGGTCTCGACCCTGTACATCGAATGGGAGAGGAGTTAGCCCCCTTTATGTATGGCCCCCTCCAAAATTATTATTACTAATTACTCTGTAAATCTTGGCCCGATTTTGATAAAATTTGGTAGGATGATAGGGTTAGGGCTCCCCTACGTAACATTAAAGCGGCGATCAGCTCTTACACTTGTTAAGGGGAAGTATAGGAATCGTTTCAAATTATCGACACGTGAACCGATTTTCATGAATGAAGTGTCATTCAAATCGAAATTTTGTACAGATTTGCACTTTAAAAGTCTCGACGCCGTGCCTCATAAGGAGGGGAGTTTGCCCCACCCAAATAAGGCCCTTTCTAAAACTATTATTACCAATATTTCTATAACGCTTAGTCCGATTTTGATAAAATTCAGTTCGAATAAGTGGTTAAAGCTCCTCTACATTGCTGATGCTCTTGCACCTACTAAGAGGAAGTACTGCAATCGTTTAAATTATCAATGAGTGAACCGATTTAAATCAATTAATTGTCGTTCGATTAAAAAATCTTTGCCTCTTTGCCTAGAAGTACTGCAATCGCAGTTTATTTTTCTTACTCCTCTTAAAAGGAAGTAATGAAATCGCAGTTTAATTTTGCTATTTACGCACAAATACCTTCCTATGTTATTCAAAACGCTTTTTCAAAAAAAGGTTGTTACTGAGGATGGTTTGGGGGACCTTAACGATAATCATTCTTTAAAAAGATCTCTCTAGTGGTAGTTACGGTTCCGACTTACCATCTTATCAGGTTATAATGATAGAATTGCTTATTCCAAATTTAAAAAAATCTGTAAAGCAGATATGTAACTTTGTAAAATAGACAAAAAGGAAAATCTATCCAAAAGGTACAAAAATCTCTTTAACAAAAACTTACAGTTTAAAATGTTGTATAAGGGTTGATTAAACGCCAAAAGGTACACAAATCAGCAAGCACCCAACATTTCATTAATTCTTCATTAATATTTAAGTAATTTTACTGCATTAATATTCATTAATATTTTTTAGAATTTATTAGATGTCACAGACCCTTATGCTGGCCACTTCATTTATAATATTTTTTTGTTATAATTATGATAAATCACACATATGTACATGCATGTTAAAGTAGAAAAAGACAAAGTTAGAGTAGGCTACTGTCTTGAATTCGTCTTACCGAAATATTCGTGAGCATAAATATCACACAGTTATATCAAGTAGATTATTCATTTCTCAATTGTAATTTAATTTAGTCCCCCTAATTTTACTTATAGTAAAATACTGGAATAATTAGCTGTCCTAAAAATATACATATCTTATTTACTTTATATTACATATTACATTTTTTTTTATAAAAAAAAAGTTTTGAATTTTTTAGCCTCATAATTTTTTTTTTTATAACGTTTTTCTTTTTAATCTGTAATTAATAGTTTGATTATTATAAATAACTAGATATTACAGTCAATCTACAGTGCTACTTGAACATATATTTTAAAATTAAATGCAAATTATTTAAGTAAGAACTCCTTGCATACCCTCTTTTGTAACCTCCTTTAAGTAAAAACGTTCTGTTAAAGATATTGAATAATTAATTAACTTTTTCTTTTCATTTATTTCCATATTTATCTGGATTTTACTTTTGCACATTACCCTTACTTCTAGTTTTCCAAATTAGATTTAGAAAATGTTTGCTAGCAAAAACAATTAAAAACTTTTTACTTAACGAGTACCTGTCAATAGCTTAAGTTTTCAATAATCAGGATCTGAATGTCTTGACGCGATATCCTTTGAAAGGATATCAGTTGAATGATCGTAAATTCCCGTTCCAGTTCTTCGGATTATTCCGGGCGGATAAGTAGTGATCAATTTGCTATATTCCTTTCATTCTGTAGACATTGTTTTTTTTTAAAACAAATAAAACTTTAACTCAACAATTTAATAATCAATGGTCTCAGTTTTTTGTTTATTAATTTAAATTAATTTTTGTTCGGTTCAAAGCTAACTAAGAATGAAGTATTTTCAGCTGCTTTATAACTTTTGCATTCCTCATAACGGTCACTGCTTCAGTTATAAGGTGATTTTTAAGGTTTAAGTTTAAGATTTAGTAAATTTTTTAATGGATCTTCAGAAATGTGCAAGAAAGCGATTCAGAAAAAGCAGGGCAATGTAGTCGATCTTTGTGAAAGGCAGAAATGTTTCGAATCAACAAATATGTTAAAATAATCAAGAAAAAGATAATGCTGTCGGCGAAGATACTCGAAACTGGTAGCCTTAAGATGTTTCGAGCCTTAAGAAATAAAAGTTACGCTGGAAGTTAATTAATTAATTTTTAAAACAAATTATCTATTCCTGTATTTCTGTACGGAGCAGAAATCTGGACCATGACTGCAGCAATTGAACTCCGTTTGAACTTTTGAGAGAGGTAGGTACTAAGGATTGACAGCTAAGGTTGATAAAGCTTTTTAAAGATGTAGATCTCGTCGATGAAGAAAGATCACGCAGTCCAAGGCAAGGGCGAAGGCCCTTAGTTAGACCGCGTCTTAGATGGCTGAACCATACGGAGGAGCGATGGGCGGGTAGTGCTACTGATGAGAAGGAAAGTGGAAGATCAAGAATGGGAGGTTTCATTAAAGGAAGGCCCAAGATTCTGCATGGATCTTTGGGGCAATGAGATAAAGAATGGTAGATATTAAATTAAATTCTGCACCAATCAAAGCTAAATAACAGCATAGTAAGAAGTAAAGTAATTGCCTCTTTTTTCAGGCGAGCTTTACATCCAACCAACCAAATTAGGTGCCGGAGGCGGATAGCAATCGTATCTCCAAGAAGTGTAGACGGTGAATCGGATTCAATAACCTGTTGGTTACACATCTTATCATTGCAGGTCTAGCCTCTAACCTATAAAAGCCGAGTAATATCTCGTTGTTTACAAAAAAATTGTTCGCGTCTCCCAAAATCTCATTGATAACGCCTACTTCTGGGAGCCGTAGACTGCGGTAGTAGAGTTATCGAATTTTTGGGAAGACTCATTAAAAGGATAGAATTGTTTACAGAGTAATTTTTTTTTTTTTAAATTATGGAAATTTGGTCCAAAAATTTGTGTTTTGCATTCATCTTGGAAAAAATTTTCCAAAAATCTATGGCACACTATTTATAATTAGAGCAGGTTATAATTTATTTTTTTTTAAATAGAAGAATTCTGAAGTCTACGTCAGTGGAAATGTTCCGAACTTACTTTTTTTAAAAAAAATGATTTAAGGCGCGTCAACTATCTGAGGTTATTGGCGCCCGGAGCCTTTTTTTTTTTCAGCGCGTTTGTGGTATCCTTTAACGCTACCTTCCGTAAACCACTTAAGAATGTCTGTCCATCACCGGACAGTGAGCTGTAAGAAGCTCCTAGGAAGAAAAAAAATCTAAGGGCCTGCAGCTGGATTCGAATCCGGGAATCCAATACGCTAACCGCAAAGCTAATCCTATCCCTAAACTTATTTTTCTAATTCCTAATAAAATATAATGCAATTAACTTTTTAAGTGTTTTTTCTAATTTTTTTTTTTTTTTATTATCCTTTTAATGAAATTTACACCTGTACCTACAGGTACAATAGGTAAATGCGATGAATATATGTGGATAGCGTGGCAGACGTGAATGACGGTCATCCATTGATGGCCGCCGTTAGTCACCCAGTTGGTCACGGGGCCAACGGCGCCTCAGCCGTCTTCGAGGATTGGAGGGTAGCGTAGTTGTAGACAGGTTTGCAGCGAAAGGGTTGGGATGCAGTGAGAGTTTTTGGTGAAAATTTTTGTATCGAATTTTGGCAAGTTCGGAGATAAGTGGAATTTGGAGATGTGTATGTATAGTGTGGTTGCTTACATAGAATGGAGCGTCTAGTATGCGGCGGAGAATTTTGGATTGCAGTGTTTGTAGTCTATTGAGGTTGGATTTTTTAGCTGTACCGTAAAGTTCGAGTCCGTAAGTCCATATTGGTGTGAGAAGGGCTGTATAGAGTCGTCGTTTGTTCTGTAGTGAGAGTTTTGAGCGTTTGTCGAGTAGCCTGGCTAGAAGTTTGTATCGTTTGTTTAGTTCGGTACGTTTAAGTCTCGTATGGGGGTTCCAGGTAAGTCTCTTGTCTAGGTACAGTCCAAGGTACCGCACATGGTCGGCTGGTGGGATAGGTGTGTGATGTAAGAAGACAGGTGGCGGAGTTTGACGTTTGAGTGTGAAGACTATGTATTTAGATTTAGTTGGGTTAATTTTTATACGCCAGTTTTCTAACCAAGGTTCTATTGAGTGAAGGTGGGACTGTAGTGAGCGTACTGCGAGGATAGGGTCAGAGTGTGTGGAGAGAATGGCAGTGTCGTCAGCGAAGGTGTAAATAGAGGTATTAAGGTTAGAAGGTAAGTCGGCAGTGTAGATTGTGTAAAGAAGAGGAGCTAAGACACTTCCCTGTGGCACACCAGCAAGGACGGGATAGATGGAAGAGTGAGTAGTGCCTTGAAGAACTTGAAAGAATCTTTCAGAGAGGTAAGAGCTGAGTATGAGGTAATAAGTGCTTGGAAGGATGCGTTTTAGTTTCCACAGTAGACCTTCGTGCCAGACTCGGTCAAAGGCTTGCGAAACATCGAGGAATACTCCAGCGCAGTACTGTTTTCGCTCGAGTGAAGAAGCGATGGTGTCTACAACACGATGGGCCTGCTGGATCGTCGAGTGGCAGCTTCTGAAACCAAACTGATGGTCCGGTATAATTTCGAGAGATTCTGTAATTTCGTAGAGGCGTGGTAACAGAAGTCTCTCGAATATTTTGCCCAAGAGAGGCAGTAGGCTTATCGGCCGATAGGAAGAAGGTAGTTGAGTCGGTTTGTTGGGCTTGGGTATCATTCGAACTGTAGAAAATTTCCAGAGTATAGGGTTTCTAATTTTAAAATAAATTTTTAATTAATTAAGAAAAAATGCTAAATAAAATAAAATTTCCCAGAAATTTTGTTACTTAAAACGTTCCCAATTGACAGTCCCCTTGAGAATTCACTGATTTTTCATTAATAAAAATGACTTTAATTAAAAACTTTAGAAACACAAACGTTCTACCCTGAGCTAGCTGCGGAACAAATTAATTACAGACGATGATTTCTTAAATTAAAGAAGTCAAAAAGTTCTAAAACTTAAATAAAATTCATTCACTTGTTAAAATTACTAAAATTTTACAATTCAATTCACCATGCGATCTAAATATTTTAATTTAAATATTTACAAGAATAATAAAGTTTTTCTCTTAAGTGTGGTTTACTTTTTTTTGGAATACTTATACAGTTCTTTGCAGTTATTGTCAGCACTCAGCACTATGTGTAATTTGGTTGTTGAAGATTGTGCTTTTTTCCGTTTCCTTGCCGTGTCCCTTAGGGCAAGACTTAATAATAAAATAAAATGACAATTATTCCTCAAAGTATCGTAAAACTATTAAAATTATGACAACATAATCTGAGATTTCAAAAAAATTACCTCAAAAAAAATGTAAAAACCAAACTGTGACTGTGTCATGGACACGGCCGTGTGTTGTACGTGAATACGTTTACGTAACGGGTTATATTTTTTATATAAAATATTTTTATTTATGTATTTAGGATGAAATCAAGGAAACAAATAATTACTGTGTTACAATATAACTTTATTATAATAGGAAACAAATCGACGATCGAACACAATCTATGCCTATACAATCCGTTGTCGATGTAGAAGCGATTTCCATCATCCACTTGCCTAATTTCAACCGCCCCAGCTGCAGATGTACTGTCACCATCGTTGATCCGCTCGGCCGCATTCATTCTTTTACGTTCCCGGCACAGCTTGACTCGGTCATATGGTGTTTTATTATTACCACTCGATTGTTCTTGAGAAGCCCTTTCCAACCATATACGAACTCTGTATTTGGTTTTGGCTTTTCGACGCGTACAGGCCGACATTATATATTTTTGATAATATTTTTTTATTCTAACACCTTATTATATTCACTGTCACTATTTTACACTAATGTTTTATATACAATCAATAGATTGTTACGACAGCTGACGATTAAAACCTAAGCGAACATCGTAGCTTCTCCAAGTCAAAAGTTATACTAATTACAAATCTCGATACGCAGCAAAATTATCTCAAAATGGCGGCGCTTCCCTCTCCACCGCGCGCGATGCGTCACAGTCTTCGCTTATCGTAATGAATTCTTTGATCCTTTAGCTATCCAGTGGTCTAATTTAATTTTGGATGTAGACGATAGATTTGAAACTATAATGCCAATTGTGTCCCCCCATTTTGTTATCATTAAGTTTTTTGGATTGCCTCCATATGATAGCAAATTAAAACTGTCCGGTAGGACAGTTGTATAAGGGTTGATCATTTAAAGACGTATTCATGTCGAAAATCAACACAAATTTGTGGCAAAAATTTATAAGACGATTAAAAATATTTACGCAATTAAATTATACCATTAATTAAAGTAATTAAAATAGAAATAATCACTAAAAAATAAAACCATAATAAATATAAAATTAAAATCCCACGATTAACTTTTTATTCTTATAATTTTTTTTGTTTTTTTAAATTAACAAATTAAGGTGTAATTGATGCAGGTAGATTTTCAATAATAGTAATTATGGCCATTAAAAGAGATTTTATAGAAATTAATGGGGAGCATTTTGGAAATAGGAGATTATTTTAATTAAAGCTAAGGTCAAACAATCAATTATATGGTTTGAAGAAGGGATTTTGTATCAAAGAACTGAATCAAAGCAAGCCTGGAGAGTGCCAATTTGTTGGGTTTAATAATTGATGGTAGGTTATATTCAGGTATTACTGTTACTAAACAGAATGGTATTTATTGTTGAAGACAGTTTTATAATTATTACTTCGAGGTTAATTATTTCCAGATCCACTTCTGGGTCTTACATTGTTGGAAGCTTTCTGCGACTTCGTTGACTGGCATTAAGCTTATAAGTTTTAAGTTCGAGCGGAATTGAGATCACGGTTAAAACCAGCGCTCGAAAAGGTGCAGACGCCTATATGAAGGGTGCCGGACGTCGATACACAGGTAATAAGGTGGTCGACCGGTTTGCCATGAAGGAAACCTTGAGGATACCTCTCAGATCATGAAGCTTCTTTGTTACATTACGTAGAAATGCGCCACTGAAGAATGGCTATAAGAAAGTATACTCTCTATTGGAGAGTTCTACCGGGGATCTGAAGACCCACTTAACCTATTTTCCTAGACAGTAATAAAGTGAAGCTGAGGAATTTTTAAGCCATAGTTACTGGGCATTATCTCTTGAGGAAGAATAATGTGTCCACATTGGAAGGAATAATGTCCAGTTGGGTGAAAATCGATTCCATCCGCTTAGAATTGTGCTCGCAAACGATTCCTAATATTTGGCACCTGCAATCCGAAGCCAAAGTGGAAGTCGAAGCCCTTGGCTCGCCTCTAATCCTGGCGTTATTGACTGATATAGCGGGGATATGAGATAGATAAATAAATCTTTATTATAAATATGTACAATAAATACAGACATGAAGTGCCAATGTACAATATATTATAACATTTATAACAATGGTTTGTTGAAGTGCAAACAAAGAACCAAAGTGACTCTAGGTTTGGGCAGGAATCAGATCACTCTGATTACAGGCCTATTCACAGGGCACGGCAGGTTCAGGAAGCACCTGCACAAGATAGGGCTTATTAGCTCGGAACCGTTGTGCAGATTGTGCCAGGAATAGGAAGAAACGGCCTCTCACCTGTTGTTCGATTGCGTTGCGCTATGAAACCTTTGGAACGCTTAGGCCGAAGGAGATAGTAGCGCAAAAAGAACTAGTAGGGAAAGTCCTCAACCTTCTTAGAAGGGGAGATTTCATCTACTAGACTTAAGGGAAGGTACAATAAATCTCTGGTGGCTGCGGTGCCGTGGGGCATGGGTCCCGTCTCGCCTTTCAATCAATGGTACGTGGAAAGCTTAAGATTTGAAGGATGCAGAATGCAGGGAAAATGGAATTTCCCTGTTGTCATGGAGTTTCTCGATGTTGCTGCTACAAGTCCAGGCTCCAGGCGGAGCCTGATGACCACTTTGTGAAGGAGTAGTTAGTTAGTCACAGTCATTTTGGAGCCACGTGAGAGTAGAGGAAATAATAGTCCTGTAGTCCAGTTTGCCTGCGTTCACCCATGGGCTTAAGTGTAACCAAATTCACTTCTAAGTCCTGATATCTGGTTAGATTAGATTAGAATTTAAAGTTAAAACTTTATCTAACAAGGAAATTTTGAAAACCATTTAAAATAAAAGCTTTATTCCTAAGCAGTTGGGCATAACTTATTTTTGGCACATTACGAAGCTTTCGTCGGCCGTAGACAGAAAGATCCTCCATTTTGCAAAGAAATGGGTATATTCCTTTAATTAGATGACCAAAGTAACTTTTTATAGCCGTTTCACAGATTTCAGGCTTAAAAGTACTGGCAAAGGCTTTTTGAAGAGGTTAAGGTAAAAAGATCCACTAGACGGATTGTAGCAACTTCGAAAAATACATCACTGCCTCAAATTAACTCGGGCTATTTAACAAATCCTCGTGGCAACTTGAATTTAATTACTTTTTCGTGTCTAATTACTTAATAAGAGCCAGGGATTGCTTTCCATTTTTAAACACTTATCATGGTTGAAGTTATTTAATTAACTTTTTTTTCACATATAAACTCGCACAATGACGTATCATATCCGGGCAATCTTTCATCTGTTTCCTCCCATTTTTATTATTATTAAAAAATTTGTTTTTAACTTCCTGGAAATTACTTTTTATGATTTAATTTTTGGTTTGTTAGTATAACCCTTCATTTCTTTTTCTATTTCACAACCCTTTAAAATATAAAAGGGTAACTTTTATTAATAAAGTAAATGCACCTTTGAAGCCCTGATTTTTTATATATCCTCCACTGCAATGACTTTTTAAAAAATTAGTCAATATTTGTTCAATTTTATTATTATTTGTATTTCTTTAAAATTTATAATTTAGAAGTATTGATTTGCTCAGTTCATTAATAAAGGGTTATATTAAAAATGAGCCGTTCCACAGCACAACTCGATTAACTCCACAAAAACAAAAAACAAAATATGGAGAAATGCGATGAAATAATGTACATTGTTTTTTAAAAATACCTGTTTATAATATAAATATAAATACAAATAAATTTTCCGTCATCAATTATTTAGCACCTGCTACTGAATTTAAGTTGAATTATTGCTAAGATTTAGTATATCAGAGTACGGAGTTGAATCAAAATGGCTTCTGAAATAAATTATTTATTATTCAATGGCTCAAAAAAAATATTATTTGGCCGTTTAATGGTGTTAATCTTTATTATTTGGGGAATTTTATTACAAAATATAAAAAGCTAAAATATAAAAGTGGAGTTAATAGATTTTTTGCAATGAACGGCTCATTTAATAAATTATTAACACTATCCGATAAAGTAGGCTATCGTTTAAGCGTTAAGTTCTCATGAAATCAATTCGAAAATAGATTGGGAACACTTCTAAAAACTCAACAACTTGAGCGAAGTAAATAAAGACACCTAAACTTTGGGGAAAATGTCGAAGTAAATAGAAATAAGGATGATGCAAAGCAAGGCGCTGCATTTTCGGTCTTAAGACACCTAATACGAGGGTCGTTTGAAAAGTCCGTGCAAAGTCAGAGAGATAGCACTACTGGCGCGTATCGAGGTTATGTTTAGTTAGTTTGGAAGAACACACACCAAGTTTCAGCCAGATCGGTCTATTTCTTTGTGTTTGGCATTCGTTTGAATCGAGGAAGTCGAGTGATTTTCAAAAAATGGACGAAAAAGAATTTCGTGTGTTGATTAAACACTACTTTATGAAAGGCAAAACGCCTCAGGAGACTAAAGAGAAGCTTGATAAATATTATGGTGACTCTGCACCTTCGATTAGAACAGTTTATAAGTGGTTTCAAAATTTTCGGAGTGGCCATATGGGCACAAGTGACGCTGAACGTTCTGGACGCCCTGTTGAGGTTACTGCTCCAGAAATCATTGATAAAATCCATGATATGGTGATGGATGACAGAAGAGTGAAGGTGCGTGAGATTGCTAGTACTGTGGGCATCTCGAATGAACGGGTACATAATATTTTGCATCAACATTTGGACATGACAAAGCTATCCGCAAGATGGGTGCCGCGATTGCTCACGCTTGACCAAAAACGAAATCGTGTGAAGTGTTGCAAGGACGGTTTGCAGCTGTTCCAGAAGAATCCGCAGGACTTCTGCGTCGTTTCGTCACTGTGGATGAAACATGGATACATCACTACATTCCTGAGACCAAAGAACAATCTAAACAATGGGTTACCATGGGGGAATCTGCGCCAAAAAAGGCGAAGACCGGTTCCTTCGGCCGGAAAGATTATGGCGACTGTCTTTTTGCAATCGCAAGGAATAATCCTCATCGACTATCTGGAAAAGGGTAAAACTATTACAGGTGCATATTATTCATCGTTATTGGACCGTTTGAAAACCGAGCTGCAAGAAAAACGCCCACGATTGGCCCACAAAAAAGTCCTTTTCTATCACGACAACGCACCAGCTCACACCTCAGCAGTTGTGGTCGCAAAATTAATGGAAATAAGGTTCCAACTCGTTTCACATCCCTCCTATTCTCCAGACTTGGCTCCCTCGGACTACTATTTGTTCCCCAATATGAAGAAATGGCTGGCGGGAAAAAGATTTTATTCAAACGACGAGGTGATTGCAGAAACGAATGGCTATTTTTCAGACTTGGACAAATCCTATTATTCGGGAGGGATCAACAAACTAGAGCAGCGTTGGACGAAGTGTATAAGCCTAAAAGGAGACTATGTTGAAAAATTAAAAAGGTTTACCCCAAAAAATTAAGTAGTTTTTATTTTTGCACGGACTTTTCAAACGACCCTCGTACATCCACTGATGAGATAAATAAGTGACTGAAATTCTTTAAGAACAGCTTAGAAATAATAATAATTTATGCAGAGGTCATGCCACCTTTATCAGAACTAAGTCAAGTGAACTCATAAAACATCAGTCTGGAAAAATTATAAAGTAAAGAAATCCAAAATTTGTGCCACATGGAATGAGTAAAAATTAGGCTTTTTATTAGTGCCAACAGAATTCTTGTAACAATTTATGTTTGTTATTGAAAGCAACCAAAAGTTGTTGATTGTAAAGGACAATTCCAATTGACCAATAAAGACACACTGATGCCATACAATTCAATAGCATTTTTAGATGCCTGGGTAGTTTTCAGATATCAGAACATGAAGAGCTTGCTAAAAGCGTCTTACAAATGTTTTACTTAGCAAACTATACATTGGCAACAAAGTTTCAAGTAAAATTTGTAATTCCTAATTTTCAAATTTCCAAAACAATTAACCGCTCAAAGTTCAAAGTTCACTAACCGTTTGATAATCAATAAAGTGTACATATGTGATCTCAAAAAAAGTTTTCTTTTTGTAGACCATTAAACCGAATAATTGACATTTTAAACATAAATCACTTTGTGCGTGTTATGGTCGTTCACAAAAATAGAACAAAATAGCGTAGGTTCATTGTTGTACACGATAAATGGGTTGTAAACAACGAGATGAGTATCTCTTAAATGTCTAGGACTGGAAAGTTTGATTTGTATCAGAGACTTTGGCCCAGTCTGAAGAGAAGTATCCATGGAAGGCTTCTCTAGGATCACTAGATAGCTTCATGAATAGCTGGAGGATGCCTAGATCCATCTTATGGATATTTATTTACCTCAAAAGCTGAAAACGGAACTAGAATTTGGATATTTCGAATTAGAGATCTAAATTGGCTTTTCTGGAGACACCACTTTCAGTTTTTTTGGGAGTTTTGTTTAAAAAACCGTTCAAACGATTTTCTGTTTAACATCGTACGCTCATTGCATGCTCTTAGATCTAAAAATTTTATTTGAAGCATTTTCTGAAGGAAATCGCTTCTTAAGGTTATTCTGAGTTAAAGATGGTTTTTAAGATTCTAACCCACACACTAGACTTAAAAGACAAGCAATGACAAAACGTGCGAAACTGCTTTACAGACTGACTACTTGGACGACGCTCCAAATTACCCATTGAACTCGAAACGCTTAATATACAGTACTATCCTCAAACCTATGTGGACTTACGGGACTAGAGCTGTGGGGTTCAGCGAAACCTACAAACAAACGGACTGTACAAGACATTTCAGTCAAAACTCCTGCTGACAGATAGTTGACACTCCTTTCTACGGTGACAAACCTCACTCTTCACAACGACCTCAACATTCCCTTTTTACAACCAACTCGCCAAGACTAAATACCAAAAATTCCATACTACTATCTCGACTAGCTCTAATCCTCATGTAATGTCTCTCGCTTCCTCTGACAGTAATTCCTCCTCGCCGACTGAATCGCCAGTGGCCCAGCGACTTCCTCGCAATCTGAAGGCCTAAACACCATCATTCTCCTATCTCTCCTCTCTCCACCTCACATTCTCCTCTCTCTCCTATAGAGAGTGTTACCGCTGGGTAGTTTCTCTCCTACTGCTCTCCTCCCGCATCAGTTCATCACTCTCTCCTCCTCACACTCTCCTCTCTCCTATAGAGAGTGCTCCGCTGGGTAGCTTCTCTCCTCCTGCTCTCCTCCCGCATCAGTTCATCACTCTCTCCTCCTCACACTCTCCTCTCTCCTATAGAGAGTGCTCCGCTGGGTAGCTTCTCTCCTCCTGCTCTCCTCCCGCATCAGTTCATCATACTCTTCATATTTACTTATTGTATACGATGTATACAGATTGTAAATTACAAAATAAATATAAAATAAAAAATTTCTTGAGTAATTTACTATAAATTGCCCCATTTTCGTTATTTGTAGCTAATAAAAAATCAATGTGTATAAACATTCCAAAATTAAAAAAAAGAAGAAGAAAACATTCAAGTGAAAATGCAATTATAATTTCATGCTTAAATTATGCAGTTTTCCTGAATTTTATGCACTTTTTTTTTTGGTCAATAAATCTTTCATTGCAGTAAATTTACTTTCCAGATTATAGTGCCCGCTTCAGATTTTTTTGTAAATAAATGTATTATATTTATAATATTATATTTATAATATAGGTGTATTATTGGGTAGGTATAATACTCATATGTATTCATACATAAATATCGCGGAAAACACCCATTCTTCCTCTGATTTTTTCTTTCTTTTTTACACCTTATTGTCCACTAACGAGAGAACACTATTAGGAGGCCGACAATATACAGTCGAGCCTCCCATAAAGGACACTCTGACTAGCGGCCACCTCTATTTACGGACATTTTTTTGGATTTCCCCGTTTTACCCCTATAACACTTTCTATATAAAAGAACCTCCGTCTAACGGTCACTCTACATAGCGACCGCGGACATTGATTTTGGGGAACGAATTAAATGTTTCACCTCCCACCAACGACCACCTTATTATTAAAAGTTCGTTTGACGCGGTGATCAAAATAATTATCCCCTCTCAAGTTTTTGTTTTTTTCTGGTTTTTCCTAGTTTCCCATATAAGCTCCATACATCTTGAACCATTTTAATCATTTTTCAATATAACTTTGGAGGAACAATATTATTTTTTCCGATATATCTCCCACACGAAAGTGGTTAACTTTAGAAGAGAAAATAAATGTGTTGGAAGATTTTGCAAAAACCAAATCGAGCCATCGTCAACTTGCCGAAAGATTTGTTCTATTTTTCTAATAATAGATGATAGTATGATGATAATTTTACCATAAATTATTGTTGTTATGAATAAATGTGATGATTATTATAAAAATTATTAACTAAGTCAATAATATGTAGTTTTTGATAATTTTTTTGGATAATTAAGAAAAATTTGATGCATATCTTATAGCTAAATAATTATGCAATTATGTACGTTTTTAAATCTATTAATAATAAACAATTTTTAAATAGATGTTTGGAAAAAAAACCCATATTTTTTCATTATGAAACTTGCCTACCTCCTTCTAACGACCACCTCCAAACAGCGGCCACTTTGCTTTCCCCCGCTAGTGTCCGATATGGAGAGGTTCGACTGTATATCTAATTAAAGTCCTAAAACGTCTGATTTGTCCCCTTAACGACTATTTTAATGTAATATTTAATAGTTTACATTTCAATGATTTTTTTTTTAAATTGTAAAACCGAGTAATGTTTATATTTTTATTGCATTTGTGTGACAACGTTTTTTTTTCTGATGCAACAAGGCATTAAAAAGAAACGCATTAAATGAAAATGTGTCCGGCCGTATAAAACAAATGCATACAGTTTGGTACGAAAATTTTAATGCCCATTTGTGGATTATGCTGCAAAACATTGGCCGTATTTTGAAACTGATGATAGAACGGGGATTTTGGAGGCACAGGGAAGGGAATGGAGCCATAAACCCCACGCCCCATTATTGGAATCGTCAAGTTATTATGCCTTATATCTGGCCACATTGATGGGGGACAATCATGCCCCCTGGCCCCGCATACTCCCGAGAGAACAACGACATTTCCATAATGTCAATATTATAATGGACGCCAATCTATTGTGTTCACATAAATTATATGGACCAACTGAGAGGTTGCGTACATACAAATGCGCACAGAATTACACAATACGTACATGGCGGCTGGCAACACAGTCACATATACGTATCTGAAATCAAAACACAGATCAAGTTATTCTGTTTACAACCTCGAGTTGTGAATCGGGGGCGGAAAAAAATCTTCACAAACTGGAGGGAATGCAGCTTAAATTTTGCTTCATGTTATGGGATAGAGCAATCAAGTTTTAATTGGTTCAGGTGATGTTTAAATGGCTTCAAACAAATCATGTAATGATTTTATTTCTTCTAGCTTTTCTAATCAAAGGTACAAAACTAAATCTACTGAGACCTATTAGATTTATTGTGGCTCCCATAAGTTTCAGTACTGCAGGAATTGAAAAATGAGGGACCTCAATTTAGGTCCAGATATGAGGTGTGGCTATTAAATCTCTACAAGGCTCCATGTGAATTTACCATTGTTCGAAACAGTGCTGGAAGTCTTTTTCTGTGAGCTCCTGCATGCCGCTTTTACTTTTACAGCTTCAACGGACTGAAATCGTGTTCCTTTTAATGCAGTTTTGACTTTAAGGGAGCAGATAAAAGGTAAGGCGGATGGCCTAAAACTGGGATATTGTACTGGTTAGAAACGTCTTGACAGACAATGCAGTGTGAGCCGGTGCGTTGTCTTGATGGAGAAACCATGACTTGTTCTTCCACAAATCGGGTCGTTTTTTTCCTTACTCATTCACGGAGTTGAGCAAGCACCTCACCGGTAGTAATGTTGATTAATTATAATTGATATTTTCATCCGTTTTGGACGTAGAAGGGTGACCCGGGGCGGTCATCATCACCCCGACGTCTTCTCAGCCATCTTGGAAACGCTTGAACCACACAAAAAACTCGCGCACGTGATTAACATTCATCGCCATAAACTTCTTTTAATAAAAATTAAGTTTCAGTAGCGGTTTCAATTCGTTGCTCTACTACATGTGTAGTATCATGTTTTTGGGCAAAACGAAACTAGCACCTCTTCACACAAACGACGGTTCCGTTCAGACAGATTTCTCTACAAACACGTGAAACGCTGCAATTAAAAGAGAAGGCTTTACGCTGCACAGCTGTCGGTAGATTTTAAAGGGATTGGCTATAAGCAAAAAAAAAACCGCTTGTGTTTGTGATAATTGTAGATGTGTATATTGTAGTGTAGGTTTGTAGGTTTGGGATTTCAGTTTGCCTAAACCCAGATAGGCGCACGCTACGAACTATCTCTGCAGCCCTGTTATGTTTATTATGTAAAAAAAAAAAAAAAAAAGTTTTGATATGTTCAGAGTGTAAGTAGTGTTGTCAGGCTGGGGATACCCGCAGGGATGCCGAGTTCCCTGAAGAAGTGGCTAGCCCACTTCCCCCCTACGGGGAGGATTGCGATTCTGTGTTCACCCGGGGAAAGCTAAGATTGTCAGGGTTTTTGATGATGGAAACTGTATTATAAATATTCAGTTTTTTGTGGTTTTTCAGTGTTGCTGAACCCACTTACTTTTTCGAGTTTATCCCAAAAAAATGGTAATGTTTATTTCCGGTAACATATCAAATAACTGCACGACTGCATTACTACTCCTTGCTACAGATAAGACAGAGAATGAAAGCAGTAAACTGTTTAATTATTTTACAATTAAGCAAATATTCATGAATTTAAGAGGACGAGGCTAACATTAGTTATGGAGAATGACCATTACCTCTTAAGAATTCGCCCTAAATTCCATCCTTGGCTTTAGTTAGTTACCAAGTAATGTTAGTACAGTAATTAATGAACTTATAAGGGCGGTGGATCACCCTTGAAATTACAGAGTAGGTGTTTTAAAGGAAATATTTTGTAAAATAATAAAAATAATAAACAATAGTAGAAATTTATTATTAATTTAATTATAACAAAATAAGAGATTTATAATTCTGTGCAGCGTTAAACTCATTTAATACGGAGAGGCATTTTCTTTGATTGAAACTATATTTACATTTATTGACGGAAGGGATTAGCTCCGTTGGTTTAGAGTTTTCTGGATTTCAACGCGGAGATCCCGGCTTCGAATCCAGCTGCTTGCTTGGCCATTAGATTTTATCTTCCTTATACTGCTCCACTGTCTGTAACTAGAGAATACAGTCCGGAGGTCTGCAGTGCCCGTGACCTCAGATGTTAATAAATAACAAAAAATAGATAAGAATAGAAAATGGGGGCTAAGAATAAAAACATGTACAACTGGAGGTCCTATTGGTTTCCCCTGTATTTTAGATATTTATAAACAAAGTAAGTATTTACAAAAATAAGAATTAAAATTAAGGAAATAAATGAGTACAAAGGAGATGATTAAACAGAAGGGATTTAAAGATGGAAAGGGTGGGAGCATGGCGGACAGATGATGGTAAGGAGTTCCAGAAAGAGGTAGCGCTTATTAGGAAGGATTTGTCAAAGGATGATGTACGGTGTGAGGGAATATAGATATCAAAAGAACGGATCTAGTATTACTAGAATGGATCAAGAATTTGAACTTGAAGAGTTGGAAAATATAAAATGGCCTCTTTGAGATTGGATAACTTGGAAAAGGAATGAAGCCCAAAAAATACTGGCTTCAATAGACAGCTGGAAAAAGCCACTTCAACTCATCGTAGTAGTGAGAAATGCGAGAGTCTCTGGAAATGATGAAAATAAAGCGTTTGCAGTTGTTCATGGAGGCACTTGAGCTTCAATATCACCAGCAAGACCGGTTATAGGTTAAAAAAAGGTTACCTATTTATTTATTTGATTAAATCTATGTCATTTCTTTGAGGTTATAATATTTAGAAGGCACTAACACGTGTAATGTAGGCTGAAATATTGTATTCTAGGGAAGTACAGCCATTTGAAGTTTGAGGGCCAGAATTTCGTAACACTTTTTTGCTGAAGGGCCGCATTTCCCCGGCCCTTCAATGACCTATATTAGCCTATTTCTTATAAAACCTCTAATAAATATTCATCAAATTATCGATAATGAAATATTTACATATCATGGAAATTAATTACAAGACAGTCTTTTTTTTCCCTTACTAATAACAAAATTGTTCTGAACAATAATTATAATAATTATATTATAAATCAATATTAGAACTTTTTATCCCCCGGGCAAAAGTTACTGAATTATAGTGTTTATAATAACATGTTCACTAACAAAAACTGGGTGCCACGATAGCCGAGCGGGTTAGAGGTGAGGCCTACAAAGCTATGATGTATTTGTGGTACTGGGTTCGATTCCCGGTCTTAGGGTCTTGGATTTTTTATTTAATGATTAATAAAAAGGAATTTTGCAGTAAAGTTTGTTGGTTAGGTTAGATATATCCTGTATTTTATACCCTAAAAAAATGGTCACCGTTGAAAGAAGCTATTACATGAAGTCCCAGCATGATAAAGGACTTATAAGCAATGAAACCAATTTGATCTGAGAGTAATCAAATAACTTGTAAGCAGGACAGAATCCAGAACTGGAATCAACCGTAGACCAATTAGTATTGATTAAAACCATGGCTTATTTAAAGCTTAAATCGATGAATTTTTAAAAAAAAACATTTTTCATGAATTCTAAGTTGTCAATATTTTCCCCACACTAATTACGTCATTAGCTAGAGCTGGTGTTCCTCAGGGCAGTGTCCTAGGTCCTCTTCTTTACTCCTTATGTACAGCAGACATACCTCAACACCCAAATACCATTCTTTCTACCTTTGCTGACGATACTGCTATCTTATCTTCTCATTCCGATGCTCTTATCGCTAAACGAGCTCTACAAGCACACATCAACCACTTACAGGACTGGCTTTTCAAATGGCGAATCAAAACTAACGTTAAGAAATCAAAATATATAGTATTTACTCTAAGACGAAAAATCCTACCTCCCATCTTTATCAGCCAAACTGCTGTACCAACTGTGGACAAAGTACGCTACGTTGGACTGTACCTAGACAAACGGTTGACATGGAATCCCCATACTAGACTGAAAAGACAAGAAACTAACCAACGCTACAAAACTTTTCGCCAGAATACTTGACAGACCATCGAAACTTAACCTGCAAAACAAAAGACTCTTATAACTGTTGTTCTTGCGACCAATTTGGTCATACGGCACAGAAGTATGGGGATCGACTAAGCGTTCCACTACGCCTCCAGACATTAGAGTCCAAAAATACTTCGAAAACTTCTTAACGCTCCCGTTCTATGTATCTCATCTCACCATCCATAAAGATCTCAAAATCCCTTTTATTACAGATCTTGCTAACACTCGTTTTCTCAAATTCATCATTCCTTTACAGCAGCTCATCCTAACCCTCTCATAGAACACCTATCTTCTTCCACATTAGCAGGTAATCCTCTAAGGAGATTGAAGAGAAGATGGCCCTCGTGATCTACTCTTATCGTGAGAGCAGTATAGCAAGAGCACGTTAATGGAGTGTCGCCACTGGGTGCCTTCTACTATCCATATTCAAGACACTGTATTACATCGCATTTGCTTGTTGCCACAACTGTTGCAGTCGCAAATTTCAATAAAATATTTTTAAAAAAGAATAGTCATTAATATATTGATTTGAATTGATGTCAATAACACTTGTAACAATTCAAAGTGATAAAAAAAAAAATCTCTGTTACGTAGTAAGTGAATTTTGGAAGACGTTGTTATAATGGAAGCTGTAGAGAGATGTTATCATGCTGTGCAGAGAATTGGTAAGAGTATAGCTTCTTAGTGGCATTGCTAGTAAAGTGGAAGGGTGTGGTGGTTGGTGCCCATGCCGAACAGTCTGGCAATCTAAGCCATGCCACCAATCAGCTAGGGTAAATTCAATTTTCCTCAATGTACATCGATATTCTATGAGTTCGGGCTATCTCGCTCGCTCTTCTTTTTTGGGGGAGAAGGAAGAATGAAAATTCCAGCTCTCCTCAGCATCCCGCTGTATCATCTCTCACTCACTGCTTCTTAGTTCCATCCACATCTTCCACAAAAACTGCCACTTCCAAACGCAATGTCTTAACAGAACTCGGATTTACCAATTTCTATCAATATGATATTCTATCTTTTATTAAATTATTTTATTTCCACTCTTCTTTTTACGCAAATAAAATATTTTCTTTCTTTGACTTTTTTTCCATTTTTTTTGAACCTCATTTCTCATTCTTAAACTTATTATAATTCTTTTTCTCGTAAATATGGTAATTTTTAAAAATAAAAAGAAAGAAAATGAGAAAACAGCGGGAAATGTGAAATTGTTTACTACCACAACTCTACATCCTCGTTTCCTGTATTTTCCCCCATTATATTTATCTCACTGAAAATCTATTGCTCCATTTCCTTCTCAGTACATCCGTGATGAGCGTGTACAAGACAGTTCCAATGATAAAGTTAATCCCTTAATATCTTCCTTGTAGTAGCGATGTCTGGTACAGTTAGCTATCGTTTATGGTTCAATATCACATTTATTGGAGCCTTTAATTTCTTCATATCGCTAGTAAATAGAGAAAACATCTAAGTAGTGAACTCTTAAATTGAATTTTAGTATTATATAGACGTAGTTGAATTCTATATTTTTGGGCAAGTTTACTTTAAAGCAGAGGTCGCTAAAGTGATCTATACAGGGTGAACCAGTAAGTATTGTTCATAGGCCTACTAATATCCTAGTATTTTTTTTTTTTTTTTTTTTAAGTGCGATTTGTAACCTTTGACTTCCTTATTTTAAGACAATCTACTTTAAAAATTGACTACTGGCCCATCTAAAAGAGTTTTCAATGAATTAAACAACTTGATAAGTAACACTGTTGAGTGCCCGTGAAAACGTTTTCTTGTAAAACAAACGTAATTTCTCATACGAAGATAAAAGGAATCCTGGAAAATATACCGTTAGAAAGCCCAGTAGACAAGGAAACTTTTATAAAAAGTGCCAGCATCTAGGTCTGATAATGATCCCCATAAGGGCCCTAATGAGTTTACTTAAAAATTTCGATTACTTTTATTTTTCCAGTATCCGGAGGAAGATTGAGGCTGTTTGGAGAATAACTTATGGAAAATAACTAGATTCAAGAATATGGATAGGATATTTAAAATAATATACGGTGGGGATCCATTTAAAATGCATCAATCGCTAATAACTTTTTAGGAAAACGGAATTCCTAAAAAAACCCACGAAGTAAACTTTATTGTTTTATCATCAAATAAAAGCAACCAACACATCATTTTAATGTGCCCTGTATATAAACAAATTTATTCTGACTCACCCATAACCATTACATTGCACTCCATTTTTATAATCTTTAATTATTATTATCTTTGTTCTTTGCGTCACAAATAACATTTTTTGCAGTCAGAGGACCTCCCAAAACTGGTGTATTTCTGGTGGAAAATTAATATCGAAAACCGATCACGAATAAGATAAAATTGTAACTTTGATCTTAAATATCTCGACAAATATTAGGGATATCGAAACGGGGTTAACGTTATTTTTCATAATTATTTGCGTAGTTTTCACAATCATTGCCAAAACCAGTGGTCCTTTTTTTTTTTGGCATTGGCTTCCGCCATACAGCCAGCATCGCCTAGGTGCTTATCACTAGAATATCACTCACTCTCCATTCTTACCTACAAATACATTCTCTTCGCACATTCATCATTCTACTATATACCGCTATTTACATAAACTACTGCTAATGGATGGAGCAGCACTCTGTGCTCCTGCCATCCTTATAGCTTAACCAAAATTAAAATCACGTAATCCTTCTCTAAGCATTTTCTTCCATTCATTCTAATTCGGCTATAGCTTTTAAATACATTCATATTTCATTGCTAGCTCTGCTATCGACTTAAGCACATAAATGTTGGTGGAGAATATAATGTCTTCGTAGCGAAATGGTGCATCTAAATACCTGTATATGTCGTCAAACATTCGTTTCCTTTCTACCACATAACGTGGTCATATCATTATTACATGTTTGAAATCCTCCTCCTCATTGCAATCTACGCAAAGAGGAGAGGACCTTTTGTTGATCCTGTGTAGATACGATCCGCACACCGCGTGGTTCGCTCTCAGCCTGCTTATTGTCGTAACAACCCATTTATTAGTGACAGTTCCCTTAAACCATGGTTGTCTAGGTAACTGATCTGCCATAGTTTTATAGAATCTACCTTTATCACCATTATTGTAATCTGTCTGCCATTTTTGTAGTGCTGCTTTTGCAATTATACCCTTGATATCGGTGTGTGGTAATTTATAATTAGCCATTTCCCCACTATTGGTGGCTTCCTTTGCAAGTGTATCAACAATTTCATTCTCTTTTATACCACAATGACCCCTTACCCACAAAAAATTAATGCAGACTCCCTTCTCTTTAAAAATGGCACTAGTTTCTACAATCTCTGCGATAATGTGATTCATTCCTGCAGACTGGTTGTGTGTATGTGATAATTTACACAACGCACTCTGGCTGTCACTAATAATGGTATATTTTTTCTCCGACAACGAATAAATATATTTTAAAGCCGTTAAAATAGCAATTAGCTCCGCTGTAAAGATGGACGCCTCATCTTCTAATTTAATTATCGTAAAATAGTTCCGAACCGGATCATACACAGCACTTCCGACTTTATTATTGATTTTGGACCCATATGTAAATAAACGATATGAGCCCGGATAATGGGAAGAAATGTAATCTTCGAAGGCCGCGGTTCTCATCTTTTCCAGTACCTTTATCAAGTCGAACAGTGGTCCTTATTAAACCCTAATTGGGTTTTTGACCGCAACTCCGCCAAAAATAAAGATACACCATCGGAGGTGGAAAATTTGAAAACTAGACAGGATAAAACATATAGTTTACTTCGTGAATTTTTTCGAAATTCCGCTTTTCTAAAAAGTTGTTAGCGATTTGTGCATTTTAAATGGATCACCCTGTATAATTGTGTTTATAAAACGAAAATTATTCTTTTTTATACTCGAAACTTGGCCAGCGATTTCCTCGTATAAGTTTTACTATATCTGGATATAGTAAAATACAAAACGAATCGAAAATACAAAACGAATCGAAAATACAAAACTCAAATTAAAAAAAAAGTTTATAAACATTAAGCATTTCGGATCCCCGTTTAAGAATAAATGGTAAAAAAACATGGAGAATTGCCGCCAGCTGGATCGAGACCAGTTTTGGGGTGAAAGAGGAGTTAAATTGAAATAATCTTTACTCCAGAATCTCAACTATTAAACGTGATAGAAATAGCAGTCAATTAATTAAACGTAGAAAATAAATTGGGTCATTTTCTTTCTAAGACTTTTTAGAAGTTTTCATTTGTCGATTCCAGGCACTGCCTTACTGTACGTGACGTATAACTTTGTAAACTAAAGTTCAGACTGAAATTTCTTTCAATAAGTTCAAATGTTCTCAAGTAACAAATATTATGTTCACTTTTCTTTAAGTTAATTTAATTAGAACTTATTAATTTTGGTATAATTTACTATTTAAGGAATATATATATTCAAGTGTGTGGCTCCTATTCGCCATCTTTTGTAGTAAAAAACTTGGTAATTGGAGTTAAGCAAAAGCTTATCATTCTGAGAGTGGCAGGATCCAGAATTACCTGGTGGTACCTGGATATCTGAATTCTGGATTGCAAATGATAGTAAATTTTGTTCTGCTTATCATCGTAAGAAAGTGCGGTTTAATTGCAAGGTTTTTTTTTCCTCTATTTAATTTACAACTGTCTATTGGCAACAAGGAAATTGGATTACAATATATAAATAACTTGGAAGATTTGAATGAGGGCCATCCAACGATAACCATCATAAAGTCGACTATCACAAGATGCCATTGAAGTGAATTCGAAGGATCCCCCCTTTTTTTTTTATCATGCGACCAGGTGATCGCGAGGCCATCGACGCTTCAGTCTTCGGCGAGGATTTAAGGGAAGAATAGTTTGGGATAGATTGTTTATGAACGGGTTGAAGTGTTGGAAAAGTTTGGGAATGAAATTTGGTGCGAACGAGATTTGGCTAGGTCAAGGACAAAAGGGATTTTTTAGGTCAATGTGGATAGTGGTGATTGCTTTCGTAGAAAGGAGCATTAAGGATTGTGCGTAGGATTTTCGATTGAAGAGATTGGATGCGGTTGAGATTGGGTAACGCTTTGCAGCACCCGTACAGTTCAAGTTCATATGTCCAGATTGGGGGCTAGTAGAGCTGTGTAGATATTCTTTTTGTTGGTAAGAGACAATTTGGAGCGTTTGTTGAGGAGTCTTTTGGTAATTCGCTATCGTAAGTAAAGTTCCTGTCGCTTGAGTCGAGTTCCAAGTAAGGCGCTTGTCGAGAAAAAGTCCAAGATAACGCACCTTATCTGCCGGAGGAATAGGAATATGGTTCAGATAGATTGGTGGGTGTAACTTGTGATTGACGGTAAAGGTTATGTAATGGAATTTAGACTCGTTGACCTAATATTCTCCAATTGCGAAACCATGGTTCGAGGGTACGAAGATGAGATCTGATTGCGTTCAATGAATCTGAATTATGGGATAGGATGGCCGTATCATCGGCGTACGAATAAATTGTAGTGTTCGGATAGAGCGGAAGATCAGCTGTATACAGGGTATAGAAAAGTGGAGCGAGAATACTTCTTTGAAGGACTCCTGCTAGGATAGGATAAATGGAAGAGGAGGAAGAACGTTGGATTACTTGAAAGAAGCGGTCTGATTGGTAGGACTTTAGAATGAGGTAGTAAATTGCTAGTTAGAACAGATTCCAATCGAGAATGAAAGTTTCAAACTATTTTAGCAGCTATTTTTAGTATTTTTTAGGTTTCGAGTCAATTTTAGACTGTTCAGAAATGAGAAAATGAATGACTCTAATATTGTATGTGAGTTAGAGTGAGATAGAAAATCTGAAATCTATAAAGTGAAGGGAATAGATCAAAAAATGCTATCCTTAAGGAACATCTACAACCTCCATTTGATAAAAGGAAGAATTACACCATGTCCTCCATTAACGCAGAAGTATCTATTGAAGCGATTACAATTGTGAATTTGAGGTAGACATCTGAAACCTAAAATTAAAATTACTCCTTTTCTGTGGACTTAGGAGTTCTTTGGATTTCTTAGTGTGTAGTTGTTGCCTTCAGAAAGAATAAAGTAATTGCCTGTTGTTCCAGGCGGACTTTCTACATCTAACAACCAGAATTTAGGTGTCGTGGATGAAGACGAGTACCAACTTTACCATTAAATTTTCATAAATAATGATGAAATAAAAGCCAAGACTTAGGACCTGGAGGAATCGAACCCATTAAAGCAAGGGTGTCAAACTGGCGGCCCCCGAAGTGATTTCTTGTGGCCCACGATGTACTGAAATGAAAATAGAAAAAGGTTTTGTGAAGGAAATAGCGCTTACGGGAGGATCGAGGCAATATCGTACACACAATTCCCAGTTTCCGTTTAACTACTGAAGACGGAGTATACACGTGGCCCAGGGCCTTTCCTAGGGGGGGCCTGTGAGCCTGTATAAACGAGCTGACTTAGTTCCAGCGACTTTTGGGAAGACCATATGTCGGCCACTCTCAGTGGAATTCCAGAATGATTCGGTTTTAAAAGGACGAAGTAGGAATTCCCAAAATATATTCGTATTTAGGGTGAGAAATATCCAAAAAATGTTTGTTATAAAAATTTCGTGTTATTTTTGGAGTAAGTACTAATGTAGGCAACTATTTCCGTCTATGAAATTAAATAAAACGGCATACAGATCAAGATTGACTAGATAAACATCTATCTGCCTTAATGGAGATTGTCTGTTCTCAGTCTTTGAATCCAAATATTTGGAAAACAAGGAAAAATTTTGCAAATATGATGGCCCGCATGAATCTCGCCTTTGGCACCAAGTGGCTCGAGGTTTATTCGAGTTTGACACCCCTGCACTAAACCAACAATACATCTTAGCTTTGCGGGCCTCGCTTCTAACCGCTCAGCTACTGAAGGCTCAGTAGCGCCTTTGTCTTCAAAAAGTATTTTACATCTTTTTGAAGTTAAAATGTTTAGGATCATAGTTAACCAATTTTTTGTGTGAATTACTTAGAATATTTTTGGTAAAAATATATACCTTAACATCTACTTTGACGTAAGATGGTTATTAATCATGGATAGATGCTGATGAGTAATTCCAATAGCTTCGTTAAAGTTGTAAAACTTATCCAACCAAACAATTAAAAGTTAAGTACTCAAAGAACTTAACTATTTAAACCGTTAATTATTTGTTGATCGAGATTAGTATTAAGGAAAGTGTCCATTGTTATAAATACTCTGCTACCATAGAACCTGGTATTGTGCTTCATTTGTTGTACCATCGTTGTAAACTGGGCCCAGCAGAAGGGGCGACTTTGTAAGCCTTTCTTAAGTAACTAGCATCTGTATTCCTTAACATTGGAGCCATACTCTACTTCTGCTTCCTATTAACAACTTAATTGTTTTAAATACACCTAACAATGTTAATTAAATGTACTTAATGAATTTGTTTAAAGATTTACAATGAAAGTTTAAAAGTTTACAGTAAATCGACTAAGGAAACCATTTTAATTAACAGTAATTCGATTAATGTTAATTAGTAAATACTGTTTTATATTTTCTTATAGTTTAATTAAAGAACTGTAGCTTAAAAATTGTATAGGCATATCAATAGATACATAATATATTTCTTAAATTATTAATTGTATTATTCATCTGTGAACATTTTACCGTATTAAAATCTTCTTTCAATAAGCCTTCTGATTGGGCAAAATATCAAACTTCATTTCAATTTTCTGAATGGTTTTTACATAGGTGCTTACGTGTTCAGTCTAGTAAATTGGCAGGTTCCAAGGTTCGAATCCAGCGTGTGATTACTTTTTATTTATTAGTAAAACATTAATAGCAGAGGAAGGAGCTTCTCAATCTTAGCCACTGTCCAAGACCGTATTTTGGTGGATGGGCGGTTAAGCCTCGCGTAAATTGGCAACATGGTGAACTGGGTGAGATGTCAATGAGCTGTTCTTAAAGAATTTCAGTCGCTTATTTATCTAATCAGTGGATGTAGGTGTCTAAAGAGTGAAAATACAGCGCCTTGCTTTGCAACATCTTCATTTCTACGTATTTACTTCGACATTCCATTAAGTTTAGGTGACTTTATTTACTTCGCACAGGTTGTTGAGTTTTTAGAAGTATTCCCAATCTATGTCGAATTGATTTCTTGATCAAAGAAACGCTTAAACGATAGTCTACTTATCGGATAAAGTTAATAATGAGCCGTTCACTGCACAAATCGATTAACTCCTATTTTTTGAAACATCTTAAATTTAAGAGTCAAAGCACTTGGTTCAGTTTTAGCTTTTTACATTTCATTAAACGACACAAATCGCTTGGCCATTGAATAATAAATAAATAATTTATTTCAAAAGCTAACTTCGTGTTTAATGTGAATCGTTGCAATAATTCAACAAAAATTCAGGCGCAGAATGATAATGGTAAGTTTATTTGAAACTATATTATATACCGAATTATTAAAAACAATAATAATAATAATAATATTTATTTACAAAATTTACATATGTACACATTTGAAATGATACAGAAATTGAGGTTTCAAGCATAGCGCCTATATACACTCATCAAATTATATTTAGTTCAGATTAAAGGAAACATATTTACATATTAAGGGAAAAATTTAAAAAAAACCTTAGCTTGATATACAGGTAGTTTTTACAAAATATGCTTTAAGCGTTTATATTTATATTTTTTATAACCGAGAGAGTTTATATTGTAATTAACAATGGCTACTATGTAAGGGTACGGACTATTGTAACAAGTGGAGACGAATTTTTCTAAGAGACAGTAAACAGTAGTGGAGATGCTAGGAACGTCAATTACTGTATGCATATAGTCTATAGGCGTCCATCTGGGAAACGAACCAATCAATCTCAGGCATTTATTTTGCACTCTGTATTTTATTGTGATTGGTTATGCAAGTTTGAGACCAGACAGGGGCTGCATACAGGAGTATAGGTCGAATATACGAGGGTCGTTTGAAAAGTCCGTACAAAGTCAGAGAGATAGCACCACTGGCGCGTATCGAGGTTATGTTTAGTTAGTAGCATCTCTTGGAAGAACACACACCAAGTTTCAGCCAGATCGGTCTATTTCTTTGTGTTTGGCATTCGTTTGAATCGAGGAAGTCGAGTGATTTTCAAAAAATGGACGAAAAAGAATTTCGTGTGTTGATTAAACACTACTTTATGAAAGGCAAAACGCCTCAGGAGACTAAAGAGAAGCTTGATAAACATTATGGTGACTCTGCACCTTCGATTAGAACAGTTTATAACTGGTTTCAAAATTTTCGGAGTGGCCATATGGGCACAAGTGACGCTGAACGTTCTGGTTACTACTCCAGAAATCATTGATAAAATCCATGATATGGTGATGGATGACAGAAGAGTGAAGGTGCGTGAGATTGCTAGTGCTGTGGGCAACTCGAATGAACAGGTACATAATATTTTGCATCAACATTTGGACATGACAAAGCTATCCGCAAGATGGGTGCCGCGATTGCTCACGCTTGACCAAAAACGAAATCGTGTGAAGTGTTGCAAGGACGGTTTGCAGCTGTTCCAGAAGAATCCGCAGGACTTTAAGCGTCGTTTCGTCACTGTGGATGAAACATGGATACATCACTACACTCCTGAGACCAAAGAACAATCTAAACAATGGGTTACCATCTGCGCCAAAAAAGGCGAAGACCGTTCCTTCGGCCGGAAAGATTATGGCGACTGTCTTTTGGGATTCGCAAGGAATAATCCTCATCGACTATCTGGAACGGTGCATATTATTCATCGTTATTGGACCGTTTGAAAACCGAGCTGCAAGAAAATCGCCCACGATTGGCCTACAAAAAAGTCCTTTTCCATCACAACAACGCACCAGCTCACACCTCAGCAGTTGTGGTCGCAAAATTAATAGAAATAGGGTTCCAACTCGTTTCACATCCCCCCTATTCTCCAGACTTGGCTCCCTCGGACTACTATTTGTTCCCCAATATGAAGAAATGGCTGGCGGGAAAAATATTTTATTCAAACGAGGAGGTGATTGCAGAAACGAATGGCTATTTTTCAGACTTGGACAAATCCTATTATTCGGAAGGGATGAACAAACTAGAGCAGCGTTGGACGAAGTGTATAAGCCTAAAAGGAGACTATGTTGAAAAATAAAAAAGGTTTACCCCAAAAAATTAAGTAGTTTTTATTTTTGTACGGACTTTTCAAACGACCCTCGTAGAGGTAGTAGATTAATTTTTTATTTTGGAAGTCCGAGGATGAGTGTCTATTAAGCAAGGAGAACAGACGCCTAGCGCCTTATTACATACATTATTCACATGCTTTCTGTACGTTAGTTTTGAGTCTAAAGTTAATCCTAAGTATTTAACTTCTTTTTGCCATGGTAGAGAGACTCCATTTACTGTAAACAATATGGTTGATTGTGGATCTTCTTCGAGAGAATAGAATCAGCTCCGTTTTAGTGTGGTTACGTTTGATTCTCCACTTTTTAAAGTACTTGAATCTTTTAGCAAGAGCTATTGACAAATGATTGGCTATAGTGTCAATTCTGAAGGAGGATATGAAAAAGGAAGCGTCATAGGCAAAAACAATGTATACATTATTTCATCGCATTTCTTCACTTTTTCGCTTTTATGGAGAATCGAGTTGTGATCGGTTAAATTATATTCCTTCTAAAGTTTCTGTGTTTGTGAAAAATTATAAAGAGAATTTTTTACAATTTTTGTCTGAAAAAAACATTACTATTACAATGGTTAATATATGGTTAAAGTTGGAACAATCTTTTTAATAATCTGTCCCCCCTTTTTGAAAATTAATCCCACATGTTTTTCAATAGTTTATTGCTAGAATTTATATAAAACACAAAAATTTAAGGTTATAAAATTTAATCACAAAACTTAACAGAATTTAAAATGGATTTTATGAATTTAATGAAAGTTTAGCTTTACATCGTCCACTAAAATAGCTTTTGGAATTTTCTCTTTTGTTTATAAAATAGCAACTGTTGCTAAACTTGATGGTGGTTTATCCAACTTTGCATTTACTAACGTTGCAAAACAACATTTAAACTAGTTTTACCAAAATATACACTTGCCTTTCTACACATGTAGTTGAAATTGTAAACTGTAATTGTGCACATGGATGTAGGTAAATCAGGAACTTTTTAGATTTAAAATTAATAGGTACAAAGTTGATTTGATTTTTTTTTTTAGACTTTACATTTTTAGGGAGTAAAAGGGTATTTTTTTTTTTAATTATTATTTAATTTTTAAAGTATAACTCCCCCTACCCGGAAAGGGAAATGGTCTGGAATAAAACTGCTTTTATGCTAGAAAACAATGCACAAGAGCATTTATTATTCAATTTTTTTTAATTATTTAATTTATTTATTTACACCTAAGCGAGAAAAATAAATAACTGATTATGGCAAAGATGATTGGTTCGTACTAGGCAGATGAATATTGAACTTTATCCTAATTTGTCGAGACCTGCGAAGCTAATATGTATTGTGGTACTGGGTTCAATTCCCGGTCTCTAGGGCCTTGGATTTTTATTTAATGGTTAATAAAAGAAATTTACAGTAAAGTATGTTTGCTAGTCGCCTCCGTCCACGACACCTAATTAGGTAGTTGGACGTTAAGCCCCGCCTGGAAAAATAGGCGATTACTTTTACTTTACTTCCTAATTTGTCTTAATTTCCTTAATTTAAGGAATCTTAAATTTTATAGTTAATAAAGGCATCTATCGCCATTAATAAAGGTCGAAGTGACTGCTTTCGTTGTGTCAGTTCAATTGCACGCTAGTCGTCTTTAGTTGCTTTTCATTAAGTTCTTTGTAAATGGCTTTCATTTGAAAATATTAATATCGATGTTTTGTTACTCAAAAACCAATAAACAACAAAAAAAAAAAACTTGAAACCTCTCTGAAAAATCATTGTCGAAAACTGGACCGGACCCAATCAAAATACACCACAATATTTTATAACAATATTTTATATTTTTAAATCTTTTATTGAAATTTACAACTGCAGCAGCTGTTGCATCAAGTAAATGTGATATAAGATAACAATATCATGAATATCGGTTGGAGAAAGCACCCAGTGGTGTCACTCCATTATCGTGGACATCAGTTAGTCTGCTCTTATGATGAGAGAGTAGATAGCGAGGCCATCTTTTTCTTAAATCTTCTTGGAGGATTACCTGGTAATGTGGAGGAAGATAGGTGTTCTCTGAGAGGGGTTAGGATTAGCTGCTGTAGAATGGAATGAAATTGAAAAAACGATTGTTAGCAAGATCTGTAATGAAAGGGATTTTGAGATCATTATGGATGGTGAGGTTAGATACATACGAGGGTCGTTTGAAAAGTCCGTGCAAAAATAAAAACTACTTAATTTTTTGGGGTAAACCTTTTTTATTTTTCAACATAGTCTCCTTTTAGGCTTATACACTTCGTCCAACGCTGCTCTAGTTTGTTGATCCCTTCCGAATAATAGGATTTGTCCAAGTCTGAAAAATAGCCATTCCTTTCTGCAATCACCTCCTCGTTTGAATAAAATCTTTTTCCCGCCAGCCATTTCTTCATATTGGAGAACAAATAGTAGTCCGAGGGAGCCAAGTCTGGAGAATAGGGGGGGATGTGAAACGAGTTGGAACCCTATTTCCATTAATTTTGCGACCACAACTGCTGAGGTGTGAGCTGGTGCGTTGTCGTGATGGAAAAGGACTTTTTTGTGGGCCAATCGTGGGCGTTTTTCTTGCAGCTCGGTTTTCAAACCGTCCAATAACGATGAATAATATGCACCTGTAATAGTTTTACCCTTTTCCAGATAGTCGATGAGGATTATTCCTTGCGAATCCCAAAAGACAGTCGCCATAATCTTTCCGGCCGAAGGAACGGTCTTCGCCTTTTTTCGCGCAGATTCCCCCTTGGTAACCCATTGTTTAGATTGTTCTTTGGTCTCAGGAGTGTAGTGATCCATGTTTCATCCACAGTGATGAAAAGACGCTTAAAGTCCTGCGGATTCTTCTGGAACAGCTGCAAACCGTCCTTGCAACACTTCACAAGATTTCATTTTTGGTCAAGCGTGAGCAATCGCGGCACCCATCTTGCGGATAGCTTTGTCATATCCAAATGTTGATGCAAAATATTATGTACCCGTTCATTCGAGATGCCCACAGCACTAGCAATCTCACGCACCTTCACTCTTCTGTCATCCATCACCATATCATGGATTTTATCAATGATTTCTGGAGTAGTAACCTCAACAGGGCGTCCAGAACGTTCAGCGTCACTTGTGCCCATATGGCCACTCCGAAAATTTTGAAACCACTTATAAACTGTTCTAATCGAAGGTGCAGAGTCACCATAATGTTTATCAAGCTTCTCTTTAGTCTCCTGAGGCGTTTTGCCTTTCATAAAGTAGTGTTTAATCAACACACGAAATTCTTTTTCGTCCATTTTTTGAAAATCACTCGACTTCCTCGATTCAAACGAATGCCAAACACAAAGAAATAGACCGATCTGGCTGAAACTTGGTGTGTGTTCTTCCAAGAGATACTACTAACTGAACATAACGTCGATACGCGCTAGTAGTGCTATCTCTCTGACTTTGCACGGACTTTTCAAACGACCCTCGTACTTCTGTACCATATGACTAAATAGATCGTAGTAGCAGAAGGTATAAGAGTCTATAACAATATTTTAAAAAAAAACTAAGTTTATTTGCAAAAATTTCCCACTTTGTAGCTGGAAAAATGTAAAGCTGGTTGTAGAATATATTGAAAAAAATGCATAAATAAATTATAGAGAATGAACTTTTCTTTTTAACACTCAGTGAAAACAGCTTTTATGATTCAGAAACGTTACGGATGGTGATCAAATGATTTTTTTTTGTTTATATTTTGTAAAAAATGACCAGTTTTTCCCCTTTTAAATAGAAAAACTGGTATTTCACAGCCTTTTAAAAAGTATTTTTTTAAAATGAAATTAATGAATGAAAATCGCAAAAGAGATGAATTGTTTCATCGTACAGTAATAATGTATTAGAATAAGTTTCGCTCTAAAAGCAATATTACTCCAAAGTTTCAAATTACTTAAGAAGTCTTTAAAATGTATTTTTTTAAACACAAACACAATTTAGAACGTTAGAGTTATCAAAAATACAAAAAATGTCCAAGCTGCCTAGGCCTAGAAATAGCTGCGTTTCCAGGCTAGTTAAAATTTTGAATTATTTTTTTAAAGAAAATAATATTAAAGCCAATATTCATTTAAGCTTCAGTAAAATCAACAGAAAGCCACCAATCATAAGATAACTGGGCACGCCCATCAGCCAATAACCAATTAAATACAATTCTAGCAAAAATGTCTCAGAAAAGAAATTTGTTGATTGGTTAAACGTACTGGATTATAATCGCGTTCAATTTCAGCTGCTGGCCCCTTAGATTTTTTTTTTCTTGCAGCTTCAAGCAGCTCAATATCTGTTATTTGTAACGAGAGATCACTGTCACGAAGCCGGCAATGCATTAAAAAAAAAAAAAAAAAAGCTTCAGACTTCTATGATCTCAGAAGTTGTTGACGCTCCTTATGTATGAAAAAACTCCTGAAGAAACATCTAAAAAATCATTCCTCTTGCAATTACGAGTATATGCAATAACGTAATTACGTCATACTTTTAGGGGCGGCGTGTTGGTCTAGTGGTCACGAGCCTGACTTTGTGAGTGGGAGGTGTCCAGTTCGAATCGCGCTACTTTTTATTTGTTGAAAAAATTGTTTACAGTAAAGTATGAGCTTCCGCCCCTCGTCCACGATACCCTAATTGGTAGATGGACGTTAAGCCCCGCCCTGAAAGGGCGATTACTTTACGTCATACCTCTTTTTTTTCAACACCAAAAGAATAAAAAAAGTAACTTAATCAGAATAACGGTGAAGAACTCTGTCTGTTATCATATAATCACTTAAATGTTGGGTTAATCATTAAGTTCTTCATTTAGCTACTCCAACCCTTTTATGTCAGCAAAACAAAGGGCCCTGATACGCCATTATTAGATTAGTTAATCTATTATGATATAAAGGGCATTATAAAACAGACACACACACAAAAAAATTGGAATTAACTAAACACAGAAGGAGCATTAAATTACTTTAATTAAATACTATTATAAAGGGCTTAATTTATAATGCTTACCGTATAAAAAGGTTGCAAAAAAGGGTTAATATCCTTGTGTCTTCATCCAACCTTCGTTAAGATGTAAAAGAAGCCCCCAGTAAGTAAGGGTTGGGTTAAACTTGATTGAATAAATAACCTTTATATTGGACTAATATGCATTAATAAAAATTAACGCTATCTTGAATTTAATACGTTAATACTAAACTTTATTTTATCAAAAGTTAATCGAAATATTCCCATAATTTCAATTATGATTAGTGGATAACAATGTTAAAACTCAGTGGAAAGTGGGTTATGTAATGCTGAGGAACTAGCAAATTTTTACGTTTTAAATCTCAAATTAATGTACATTATAACCTGTTTCTGAAAAGTATTCCACACTCCTAATAATCTAAGGAAGGCGCCACAATAGCCGAGCGGTTATAGGCTAGACTCGCAATGCTTGGTTGTATTGTTGGTTTAGTGGGTTCGATTCCCCTGGTCAAGGTCTTGCATTTTATTTAATGTTTAATGTGAGAAATTTACAGTAAAGTATGTTAGGCGTGTATAGGCTAGACCCGCAATGCTAAGATGTATTGTTGGTTTAGTACGTTAGATTCCCTGGTTTGGGCTTTGTATATTTTATTTAATAAGAACTTTGGTAGTAACGTATGTTGTTTGCTAGTCGCCTCCGTTACGATAGGCATTACTTTACTAGCCGTTTATGTGTAGTGTCTTTTAGACAGTTTTAAATATGTTACATTATTTTTTTTTTTTCAAGAATCTTAAAATTTTGAGATAAAAAAAGTAGATTAGAATAAAAATTGTTTGAAAATATTTACTATTTACGCGAATTTTGAGTTGCCCTTGCACCAAAATTTTAATGAGCCTTTTTTACTAGAATCGGCCACGTTGAGTTTGCCAATTTTATGCAGTTAAAACAATCCAGGCTACAAAAGATATGCAAGCCTGTAGCGGCTGCCTCAAATGTGCAAACGTAACCTCGTTGGAGCTCTTTTTTTTACAGTGGCAAATAAGCAAATAGAACTTTTACGTTTATATAGTGGAACTACAAACGATTTGCGTTCATCTCATATGAAACTGCAAAAATATATGAGAATTTATATTGTTTATAAATTAAATATGTATTTGGTGTACGAGGTGTGGCTATTAAATAACGATGCTGATGCTGCCACAAAAGAACTATGCATGCGCCTAATCCTAATGACTGACAGCTGTGCAGCGTAAAGCCTTCTCTTTCGATTGCAGCGTCTCACGTGTTTGTAGAGAAATCTGTCTGACCGGAACCGTCGTTTGGGTAAGAGGAGTTAGTTTCGTTTTACCCAAAAATATGATACTATACATGTAACTAGTAGAGCAACGAATTGTCGTGAAATTTCACATCAAAACTTGGTAAAACCGCTACTGAAACTTATCTTTTATTAAAAGAAGTCTATGGCGCTGAATGTTAATAACGTGCGCGAGTTTTTGAGTGGTTCAAGCGTTTCCAAGATGGCCGAGAAGACGTCGGAGATGATGATCGCCCGTGTCGCCCTTCCACGTCCAAAACGGATGAAAATATCGATTATAATTGATCAACATTACTACCGTGAGGTGCTTGCTCAACTCCGTGAAAGAGTAAGGAAAAAACGACCCGATTTGAGGAAGAACAAGTTCTCCATCAAGACAACGCGCCGGCTCACACTGCATTGTCTGTGTCAAGTCGTTTCTAGCCAAGTACAACATCCCAGTTTTAGGCCATCCGCGTTATTCGCCTGACCTGGCCCCATGTGACTTTTATCTGTTCCCCAATGTCAAATCTGCATTAAAAGGAACACGATTTCAGTCCGTTGAAGCTGTGAAAGAAAAAGCGGCACGCGTCATGCAGGAGCTCACAGAAAAAGACTTCCAGCACTGTTTCGAACAATGGTAAATTAGCATGGAGCGTTGTAGGGATTGGGAAGGGGTGTATATTGAAGGTGATAATAACTAAATATGTATAAATTTAAAATAAAATGTTTTATAACAATAGTCTCGTTATTTATGTTAATAGCCACATCTCGTATTATATAAACAATAAACTTGATTTAATGTTAACCTAGCCACAGGTGATTCATTATGTATGTTGTTAGCCTCGCAAACAGGCTAAACATTGACCTTTACACCCAGGTAGGACCTTAAATTAATAAAGGCCAGGTTTCTTATGATTTTGAAGGAAACAAAGAAGGTTATAGAAGCTCGGCTTACATCCTGGAGCACTTTACTGACATTCATTTTTTGAATGAATAGATTTATAGAAACTAATCAAAGTGTAAGTTAATTCATAGATTTGACCTTATTTACTCGTATTTATTAAATTTAAGTCGCGTCAATATCCGAGATCTTTGGCGCCTGGAGCTTTTTTTTTTAGCGTTCCCTCATTACAGACAACACTATTCCAACACTGGGTAGTGAGCTGCTGGAAGCTCCTATGAAGAGAAAAA
This sequence comes from Rhodnius prolixus, assembly GCF_049639745.1. NCBI lineage: Eukaryota > Metazoa > Arthropoda > Insecta > Hemiptera > Reduviidae > Rhodnius > Rhodnius prolixus. The sequence continues at coordinate 25,933,500 of NW_027411582.1, forward strand.
TCTAAGGAGCCAGCTGCTGGATTCGAACCCATGATCTCCGTGTCGAAATCCAGTATTCGCTAACCACTCACCTCATCCCTTCCCTAATAGTATCTTAGTTGATTATACGAGGGTCGTTTGAAAAGTCCCTGCAAAAATAAAAACTACTTAATTTTTTGGGGTAAACCTTTTTTATTTTTCAACATAGTCTCCTTTTAGGCTTATACACTTCGTCCAACGCTGCTCTAGTTTGTTGATCCCTTCCGAATAATAGGATTTGTCCAAGTCTGAAAAATAGCCATTCGTTTCTGCAATCACCTCCTCGTTTGAATAAAATCTTTTTCCCGCCAGCCATTTCTTCATATTGGGGAACAAATAGTAGTCCGTGGGAGCCAAGTCTGGAGAATAGGGGGGGATGTGAAACGAGTTGGAACCCTATTTCCATTAATTTTGCGACCACAACTGCTGAGGTGTGAGCTGGTGCGTTGTCGTGATGGAAAAGGACTTTTTTGTAGGTCAATCGTGGGCGTTTTTCTTGCAGCTCGGTTTTCAAACGGTCCAATAACGATGAATAATATGCACCTGTAATAGTTTTACCCTTTTCCAGATAGTCGATGAGGATTATTCCTTGCGAATCCCAAAAGACAGTCGCCATATTCTTTCCGGCCGAAGGAACGGTCTTCGCCTTTTTTGGCGCAGATTCCCCCTTGGTAACCCATTGTTTAGATTGTTCTTTGGTCTCAGGAGTGTAGTGATGTATCCATGTTTCATACACAGTGACGAAACGACGCTTAAAGTCCTGCGGATTCTTCTGGAACAGCTGCAAACCGTCCTTGCAACACTTCACACGATTTCATTTTTGGTCAAGCGTGAGCAATCGCGGCACCCATCTTGCGGATAGCTTTGTCATGTCCAAATGTTGATGCAAAATATTATGTACCCGTTCATTCGAGATGCCCACAGCACTAGCAATCTCACGCACCTTCACTCTTCTGTCATCCATCCACCATATCATGGATTTTATCAATGATTTCTGGAGTAGTAACCAGAACGTTCAGCGTCACTTGTGCCCATATGGCCACTCCGAAAATTTTGAAACCAGTTATAAACTGTTCTAATCGAAGGTGCAGAGTCACCATAATGTTTATCAAGCTTCTCTTTAGTCTCCTGAGGCGTTTTGCCTTTCATAAAGTAGTGTTTAATCAACACACGAAATTCTTTTTCGTCCATTTTTTGAAAATCACTCGACTTCCTCGATTCAAACGAATGCCAAACACAAAGAAATAGACCGATCTGGCTGAAACTTGGTGTGTGTTCTTCCAAGAGATGCTACTAACTAAACATAACCTCGATACGCGCCAGTGGTGCTATCTCTCTGACTTTGCACGGACTTTTCAAACGACCCTCGTACTTAAACATTTCTGCCTTTTTTCTTGACCATATTCCGCACATTCAACGCTATTTCAAAGCCACCAACTTTATAAGCATTTGATCATAGATCTTTGTAAATATTCAAAAAAATTATATTCTTCAATTGATCTGCTTTAGCCCTAATAAGCACGAATGACTTAATAATAACCAGTAAAGGGGTTTAAAATTTATCTAAATTGTACGAATCAATTTAAAAGACAGTAATTAAGTTTACAAAATTCTATTCACTGGTTTTCTTCGTAGAAATCCCATTAAAAAGAACATAAAAACAAACAATATTTTGGGTCTTCTTAAAAGTATTCGTTCTCTAATTACAAAAATTTTGAAGAGACAAAAATTGGGAAGAAAAAATTCTATTATATCGTACCTTCCTTCTCCAGTCTGTGATACTAAGAACAAAGAAACGAAAAATTCTTAATTTTTGACTTTACTCTTAAAATAATGGAAACAGTAAGATTCTTTTTATGAACTTGCCACATTTTTTATTTGATGTTATAAGAATTCAGTTTCTTTTGGTTTAAAAAAGTATTTGACTTGTAGCTGTAATAAAGCTCTTTAGGAGATACTCTTTCTCCTTCGTAGTATCCTTTAGATTCCTATGGACGGTCCTGTTTGTAACCAGAAAATACTATCTGGAAGTTAGCAATGCACAGGGTGTAACCATCCTCAGTTATTGCGTCTTCTGCGGCTTAAACTATAAAAAATAGTATTAAATTTAGCAAAAATTTATTTCCAATTTTTGATGAATGAATATGTAAATTTTGTTCTCTAGAAACATTTGAGCGGGGCTCCTGTCCACCTGTCCTCTTCACAGCAATCCTCTTCCTTGTACACAGATCTGGTGCGCTACCTTGGGCTCTACAAACGACTCACGGTGGAACCCACACATTAGACTTAAAAGACAAGCAATGATAAAACTTGAGAAACTGCTTTACAGACTACTTGGACGACTCTCCAAATTGCCCATAGAACTCAAACGCTTAATATACAACACTATTCTCAAACCTATGTGGACTTACGGGACTAGAGCTGTGGGTTTCAGCCAAACCTACAAACATACGGTCTGTACAAGACATTTCAGTCAAAACTACTGCCGACAGATAGCTGACGCTCCTTTCTACGGTGACTAACCTTACTCTTCACATCGACCTCAACATTCCCTTCATATATCAACTCGCCAAGACTAAATACCAAAAATTCCATACTACTCTCTCGACTAGCTCTAATCCTCTTGTACTGTCTCTCGCTTCCTCTGACATTTCTAACAATCCTCCTCGCCGACTGAATAGTCAGTGGCCCCGCGACTTCCTCGCAGTGTGAAGACCTAAATGTCATTCTTCTCCTATTGAGAGTGCTACCGCTGGGTAGTTTCTCTCCTCCTGCCCCAGTTCATCATAATCATCAAATTTACTCATTGTATACTTGGATACAGATGGCAAATTACTAAATAAATTTAAAAAAAAATTCAAGTTATTCCAAAAAGTTTTGATTTACAACGATTTGGAATCATTAGAGTTAAGTTCTCATTTCGTGTTACGAGTAAATTTATTCTGTTACTCCAAAATCTTATTTATAAAATATTAAATATTATTTTTTTGAAATTTTAGTTTGATGCTATGTTAATTTTTGATTTTTGGTAGCTCGTGAAATTTAAAACAAAATTAGTGAAATCAGATATAACCATAATCTTAAGCGGCTCACACATTCCTTTTAAATCTATCCTCGTTTCCTTCTTTTCCAAGATAAGGTTAGAAAACAAAAGAAAATTTCCCTTTCTGGCCTTTCTACCGACCTTCTTGTAAGGGATGGAGGTGTATAATGTATAAAGGGGCCACTTAGGGCAGGGACAGATTGAAATTTATGCAGAAAAGGGGCAAACTGGCCGCCCCTCGTTTAAATAAATTTTGCAAAGTTATCTGTGATGTATATTTAGGGACCCCTACTCTGCAAAGGGTTTATTCTCCTGAACAATTCAAAGTGCCCAATTTTCAACCCTTCAACCCTTATTTGAATAGGTAAGTTATTACTACTCAGGAATCCCTTTATAATCAATTCACTTTCTTGTGAGATTTTGTTTTTTTTTTTTGTTTTTAATTGATATTTTTTGCTTACCAGTTAAACTTACTAAATATATTCTCTTTTGTGTTAATTATTTCGTTTTAATCATTTATTATTCTAATATTTAGCATAATCATTATTTCATTTATTCGTCCATTTTTTGCAGGCGGGATTTAAGGTCCAACTACCAATTAAGTGTTGTGGGCGGGAACAGAAGCTCATGCTTTACTAAAACAATTTTTTTTAACAAATAAAAAGTAGTAATACGCGGGATTCGAACTGGCGATCTCTCACACGCTAAGCAACGCTCTTGACCACTAGACCAACACCAGCCCCATTTTTAACAGACTAATTGACGTACTTATTTAATAATAAGAAAAATTAAAAACGTGTGTATACAAATATTTTAAACCAAAAGATGTTTTGAATCACAAATACTTGGTCTAATAACTTGAAAAAACCAACATGACGTTAGCGAAATGTTCTATATCTTATTCTGGCCTCCCACAAGATAATTTTAAGACAAAAATAAGTAAAAAAGCCCTACACGTAGATACACTCTTATAAAATTCCATTAAGATCAAATCCGAAACATAGATGCTGAAGCTGTTTTGTAAAAGCCATTATTCGGTCCACTAAGGCTCCTCCATTTAGACGAACCGTCTAATACGTGTCGTCATATTATTGATCTAGAATAACCTGTCAAAAATTTGAACTAAACTAAAAGTGGGGCACCTACTGCGCCATCTTGTTTGTAAAAAATAAACAATTATTAAAAGTTTTCTAAAATAAAGTTTAATATGGTTTAAATTAATAATCAGGTTAAACAACCCATTATTATGTAAAATTGTGAAACATTTTAACGCCTAATTTTTGAAATTATTATAAATAAATAAATTTAGATGCTTTAGATTTTTTGTTTTTTTAATGATTTAAGGCGCATCAACATCTGCGGTTATTGGTGCCCTGAGCTTTTTTCTGTGTACAAACAAGTGTTCTCTCGTTACAAACAACACTGTCCATCACCGGACAGTGGAGCTGTAAGAAGTTTTTTTTTTTAGGAAGAGTAAAAAAAATCTAAGGGTCAGCAGCTGGATTCGAACCCGGGAACTCCGCGTAGGAGTACAATACGCTAACCGCATAGCTAATCCCTTCCTACTGTTTTTGTGAAATTAAAAGTGTATGTTACGACTTTGAAAACAAAAAATTAACGTGTGGCTGTGTCATGGTCACGGCCGTGTGTTGTACGTGAATACGTTTACGTAACGGGTTATATTTTTTATATAAAATATTTTTAATTATGTATTTAGGATGAAACAATGTGTCTTCATAATCGACGATCGAACACAATCTATGCCTATACAGTCCGTTGTCGATGTAGAAGCGATTTCATCATCCACTTGCATAATTTCAACCGCCCCAGCTGCAGATGTACTGACACCGTCGTTGATCCACTCGGCCGCGTTCATTCATTTACGTTCCTAGGCACAGCTTGACTCGGTCATATGGTGTTTTTATTATTACCATTCGATTGTTCTTGAGAAGCCCTTTCCAACCGTATACGATCTCTGTAATTTGGTTTTGGCTTTTCGACGGCTATAGGCCGACATTATATATTTTGATAATATTGTTTTATTCTAACACCTTATTATATTCACTGTCACTAGTTTACACTAATGTTTTATCTACAATCGATAGATTGTTACGACAGCTGAAGATTAAAACTTAAACGAACATCGTAGCTACTCCGAGTCAAAAGTTACACCAAATTACAAATCTCGATACGCAGCAAAATGATCTCAAAATGGCGGCGCTTCCCCCTCCACCGCGCGCGATGCGTCACAGTCCCTCGCTTATCGTAATGAATTCTTTGATCCTTTAGCTAGCCAGTGGTCTAATTTAATTTTGGATGTAGACGATAGATTCGAAACTGTAATGCCAAACTGTATCCCCCAAATTTTGTTATCATTAGGTTTTTTGGATTGCCTCCATATGATAGCATATTTAATGACGTATTCACGTCAAAAAAAAGTATTGTTTAAAGTTGCAGCACTTTACATTGGAACTTGGTATTCTAAACAAGTCCCTATTTTCGACTTTAGGCGCTCATTTTTTTTTAATTTAAGAACATCTACGTTGAAAGTTCAGAAGGTAAAACAGAAAATGTAAAATGAACAAATGAAAAGGAACAAAAATGCACAAAATACAGGTGAGTCTGAGGGTTGGTAGATTTTAATTTTGACCTTAACAATTCCACCCCAGACCACTAAACTGAATGGAAGCGCTCCCCAAATGAAAGCAGATCGACAATAGAACCATTCTTGGTGCTCAGGAGTTAGATAGCCTGCTCCCAATTGCTCTCATTTTTCTTCCTTTTTCCTCTATCCTTTTCTTCCTCTCCTTTATCCTGCTTTATCTCCTGTATACATCAGTTTTATTTTTTTTAAAAACAAATATAAGAAAGGTAAAAAAAAAACCTGGTGTGCTTAGAATTTTGAGTTTCCCCCACCTCGTCTTCCATTCTTTCGAAAGTAGAATTTCTATTTCTTTTATTTTCTTTCTAGAAAGCCTTGCTTCTTCTGTCTCTGTCTTTCTTTTCGGCCTACGTTTTCTTTTGTGGAAGATTATATATATCCACCATTCATGCAAACATTTGTGTATATTTAAAAGTATTTCTGTAAGAAGCTTAGAGTAGGCCAACTTACTCTAAAAAAGGTAAGCAATCATTTTTACTATAAGGTTACTTACAAAAAGGTAAGCAATCATTTTTATGAACTGAAATGAATTAAATTAACTTATGGTTTTTGATTGCTTGCTTAAATTTTATGAAAATTCCGTTATCCTACTTTTGATCCAGCAACCTTCAGATCTCTTCCCCTTCTTGATGGGGCTCAAATACCTTGAATAAACTTTATTGAATAATATAATTACCATCATTATTCATAGCTGGCCAGCGTGATAGCAATTTGTGTATCCCATTATTATTTTTTTTTTAAAAATGCCTTATCCCTAGAGGCAAATAAGGTTTTTCTGGAGTGGGTACCCAGTCATTCAGGATACAAAGGAAACGAAGTAGCAGATTTGTTGGCCCTTGAAGGCGCTGCGGGAGACTTCGTTGGCCTGGTGCCCTATTTTGGGGTTTCCAAGTGCTTTAAGAGTGCAGTAGTTGAATTATGGGGTGCAGAGGAGGTCTCAGGAGTGGTGGTTGGCCACCACTGGGCAGTGGACAGGCGAAGGTGTTCATTACGGGCTATTCGCCAAGGCTGACTGCAGAATTAATCCGTCAAGGCTGTATGGTTACTAGGATAATTGTAGGCCTATTGACTGGGTCACTGCAGGCTCATGATAGCCTTCGTAGGTTCTGTCAGGAAGAGGAGGGAAACGGCACTGCAATGTGTTGTATCCAGTGTGAGTGGCTTGTCTGGCTAAGGATGTGACTTCTCGGGGAAGAAAAACCAAGGCCTGTGAGCTTTACCCAAGAGCCGCTCTCCAGCTTCAAGAGTCTGATTAAAAGGACAGTTCTGGAGGGCGAGCTCTAGAGTGAGGGGAGCCACAATAGATCCAAAGGGGTCGCAGTGGTGTAGGCCTTGAGGCCGCCCTAGTTGAATCTATTATATTCTATCCCTAGGGGCAAACAAAATTGAACCAGTGCTTGTCGTAATATCTTGTTCGTTTTTAAACTTTTTTGCGCAGCAAAGACCGAAAAACACGTGATAATCGGAGGAGTACGCGGTGGTTGCGATAGAATTTCCTTCAGCCTAGCTCTGATTAATTGTTTAAAATTAAGAAAATTCTTAATCTGAATACTGATAAACTAAATTTTTTGATTATTATTATTATGAATATTTTATTTGTACTAATATGTACTCCATTATTTTGGTAATTGCACTGCTTTTATAAGTTTTCTCAGTTTTGTAAAAAAAGAGTTCCAATTTTTGTAATAACTTCGGATTTTGTGTGTTCTATTTATTTAGTTACTTTTGTGTTAAAAAAATTGTGTAGTGGAGAGGGGGACACATTTGAACAGAATTTACATTTTCTGTTCACAGAGTGCACAGAATCGTATTATTGAACCTTTTTATTTTGTTTTCTACAACTTTCAAGTCTTCTGAACAGATCTATATCAATAAACAGTTGGTACTTTACATACATATCTATATTTTTTTAATTTGAAAATTGTTGTGTCAAATGTTAATATCTGCCCCACTGTTGCGGGTAGCTTTTGAACACAATATAAAATAGAAAGAAATGATATTACTTTACTCTGAATCTACCTTCTATCAGTTATTTCTCTCACTACTACATTACTTTCTCTTTTAAACCACTGAAATCTAGTTCAAAAAATCAAGAAAATGACTCAGTTCGGGATGTTGTACTCCCGAAGTGTTGATGGGTTCAGGAAGTTTGAACAAAATATTCGGTTTGATGCGCTTCTTAATGGTAGATTCGGACCACTTTCCCCTTCTTTGCGATTAAACCAAAAAAAAGAACAAGTCACAAACTTGCAGGTCGCTCTTCTTCCATAAGAGAAAATATAATATCCAACTCTTTTTGCCTGCAAATAGACTTTTGTAAATACTAGATTTAAAAATACGAATTCTAAATGTTAATATGGACTAACAATACTTACACCTTGTCCACTACAATCTTCACAATCTACACTTCTAAAGATGCAACAAAAAATTGTGTACTTCCACCTTACAAAATATAACATTCCTCAATTCTGACTTTAACCAAACAATGAAAACGAAGGGAAACTCTGTCCAATTATACAACAGGTCTACCAACAAAATATGTACCAATCATAAATGTTTTAAATATTTTGGCGAGAAATTAAAAATGTTCAAAGGTGCCCCCCCTATCAACTACTTGTTCTTTGTACAAAGTTCTGTATAAATTATTTTTGTCAAAAACTCAAGCTATAAGACCAAGTCTTTATAAAAGCAATAAATTACACAGTTATTTCTATCATTAAATTGTTTCTTACTTAAGTTATTTTGTTATTTACAGATCCAGGGAGAAGCTGTAATTGACAAGGCAGAGATTCAGCAGATAGAGAAAAAGACAGAGAACACATCGAAAATGTTCTTATTAAACAGGAAAAAGTTTACAAAGAGATGTCGGCTACAGATGCTGTGCGCAAATTTTTAGCTAAGGGTGGGTGGCTAATAGAATAACGGGCCGCTCATGTAACTTCCAGATAGAGATGGCCGTGCCAGTTAAAACGGCCGACCAATGTGGCAAACGACAACGTCTTCAATACACAAAGTGGCTACTGTATCTATCTAAAAGAATAACCAATTGCCTAATATTATTCTGAAATAAATTAATTATTTAATAATAATCATCTTCCCTGCCTAATTAAATTTAAAAAAAAAAAAGAAAATTCAATGAGTAACTGTTAACGAATAAAAAGAAAAACCTCAAAGGGATAAAACAAATCAAATAAACTTCCGCCCTATTTTTATAAATTATTGAAAAGAAATTTAGTTTTTCCTGTATTATTTCATTCAAATTTCTATTCTTTCCCAAACTGGTTTTTTAAATTGAAAAATTTATTACAGTAATCATTTCAAAAAATAATTAAAATTAAAATATCTAAGCGGAAAAAATATTTGTAAATATTGATGTTTTAGATAGAATGATGTAATTAGAATTATAAAATATAATTATATAACCAAAAAACAAAAAAGAAATTATATATAAAACGAAAAAAAAATTTTCACTTCTAATTTGATTATTAATAATATTTTTTTTGAAAAGTTTAAGTCCTTCGAAGTAATGAGGGCCTCGGTCAAAACGGGTACAGAACATTAGAAAAATAAACAAAAAAGTTAATTTTGATTTAATTTTTAATTGGACAAAGAAAAGAATAAAATTATTTAAAAAATAAAAAGAAGTTATAAATGCGTATTTTAAACAAAGAAATGAGCATTGCCTTTAAAATATAAAATTACAATTTAAGTGTGTCGTAGTAGTTTTTAAAGAAAAAATAAATAAATAAATATTTAAAGCAAACCAAAAATAATTAATAATTAATAATAATACAGGAATAACTACAACTTATTTCCTCTTCCCCTTCGACGTAATAAATTATTAAATGGAGCTGTTTCCATTTGAAACTAAAGATTTGAACAGTAGTTCCGACTTGCTGTTCAATTTTGACGATGATTATGTAATATTAGTGCCGACGACCGAGGATGGTAATTACACATTAAATAACGCTACAAATACAACATTTGAAAATGGTGAATACTTTATATTGAGTGGTAGTTCATTATATCCGAGTGGTTATTCATTATGGCACATAATATTAGCCAGTATTGTAGTCACGTTGTTGATTTTTGTGGTTGTAGTTGGCAATATGTTAGTGATCATTGCCATAGTAACGGAGAAAGCTTTGAAAAACATTCAAAATTGGTTTATAGCGTCATTAGCTGTGGCGGATTTCTTTTTAGGTTTAGTTATAATGCCATTCTCTTTGGCCAACGAATTAATGGGCTATTGGACGTTTGGGAATTGGTGGTGCGATATACATTCAGCAGCTGACGTACTATTATGTACGGCCTCTATAATGAATCTATGTCTAATATCTTTAGATAGATATTGGTCGATAACACAAGCCGTTGATTATCTTAAAAAACGTACACCAGCTAGAGCGGCCGTTATGATTACCTTAGTTTGGATAATGTCCGCAGTTATCTGCATACCACCGTTACTCGGATGGAAGGTTGATCGGCCAGAAGAGGAATTTCCAAAATGCGAGGTACGTAATTGTTGCAAATATTATATTTATTTTGATTTTCATTTTCACTTAAATATTATAATTGTTTTGAAATTTTTTAAATGCAAAAGTTTAATTTCACTCCAGTAACGTGCTTTGCTCTCACGATAAGAGTAGATCACGAGGGCCATCTTCTCTTCAATCTCCTTAGAGGATTACCTGATATTGTGGAGGAAGATAGGTGATCTATGAGAGGGTTAGGATGAGCTGCTGTAGAGTGGAATGAAATTTGAGAAAATGAGTGTTAGCAAGATCTGTAATGAAAGGGATATTGAGGTCATTATGGGATGGTGAGGTTAGATACATAGAACGGAGCGTTAAGAAGTTTTCGTAGTATTTTTGGACTGTAATGTCTGGAGGCGTAGTGAGTTGGAACGGTTAGTCGATCCCCATACTTCGATGGCGTATGACCAAATAGGTCGCAGTAACAGTAGATATAAGAGTATTCTGTTATTTAGATTGAGTTTCGAACGTTTGTCAAGTAGTCTGGCGAGAAGTTTTGTAGCGTTGGTTAGTTTCTTGTCTTTTCAGTCTAGTATAGGGGATTCCATGTCAACAGTTTGCTTCTAGGTGCAGTCCAAGGTAGCGTACTTTGTCCTCAGTTGGTACAGGAGTTTGGTTCAAGATGATGGGAGGTAGGATTTTTCGCCTAAGAGTAAATACTATATATTTTGATTTCGTAACGTTAGTTTTGATTCTCCATTTGAAAAGCCAGTCCTGTAAGTGGTTGTAGAGTTCGTGTAGCGATAAGAGGATCGGAATGAGGAGATAAGATTGCAGTATCGTCGGCAAAGGTGGAAAGGATGGTATTTGGATGCTGGGGTATGTCTGCTATATATAAGGAGTAAAGAAGAGGACCTAGGACACTGCCCTGAGGAACACCAGCTCGAGCTAGATGGATATCAGAGTCTGCTGCTCCACAGTTGACTCTGAAATATCGATCTTGTAGATAGGATTTGAGGATAAGGTAGTATGTATGAAGAATCTCCCTCAGCTGAAATTTTTATCTAAAATTATCAAATCGCTTTCTCTATCACGTAAAAAAGCGTAAAGCGTCTGTTTTGTTTTCACTTTTTCGTCCAACTTTCGGCACCAAATCTTCAGTAATGGTCTCCAAAATTGGTGCGGCCATCTTTAAAAGCTCTTTAACCCAATTCCAAGCCATTTCACAGCTCATACTTTTTTCTCCCATTAACTTCACCGATCTTACAAGCCGTTTTCACACCTTTAGCACTAAGAAATACGAATCACAGCGCGTATTTTATTGTTAGCGGGATACTCAGTTGGTGAAAAGATTTTAAATACTCAGAAACAAACGTAAATACGGTCGAATGTTTCTGTTATAGTGTCTGGTTTCTTCCTAACAGATATAGGCTACACAGGGTGCAAGTGCCAAATGCAGTTCTGCAGCGGTACTTACTTTAAAAAAAAGAAGAAAGCACCCCTCTTAAAATAGTACAGAAGGTGGGAATCAATATTTAAGCCACTAGAAACCAACTGGGAGATCCAGGAATCGAAACCGTTTCTCTAGACTACTTGACCTATCTTCTAAAATGATTTAAAGTACATGACAATCTTACTACCACTTACAACAAGCACCACAGGACCTTTGGTGTTCGACCAATTAAAAAATAATTCTAAAGTAACCAATCAGTCTTTTAAGAAAAGTACTACAAAGACTAATTCCATAATTCTACGTCTACCAATCCTATCCTACATATCTGACTATGGATAAAAACGCCCTCTAAATTTGGGATTTCTTATAACTTCTATCGCGAACAAAACAAAACAAATTAGTACAATCTTTGCGAGGATATTGTGCCCTAGATGTACCCCTTTTTTGGGAACCATTTCTTTGAAATTCCATTTTATCTTTTTCTTTTTTTTTTGAGTAGAATAGGTGGAATTAGTGCTGCACGAGAACCGAGACGAGACTTGAGCAACCGAGACCGAGACCGAGATCGAGACATGATATATAACTCGTCGAGAAATCTCGGTCTCGTCTCGGTTTTTCAAATATAAATTTTTAGCTACAAAATTATAAAATTGTGTTCTTTATTAATAAATAATCCTTACGGGTATTGAATTAATTATTAAAAGATACGATTTTATTATATATGTCCAATATTACTACATCTATTTGACTTCGAATTACATAAAAAAAGTAAAGTAAAGTAAAAAGTAATCGCCTATTTTTTCAGGCGGGGCTTTACGTCCAACTACCAATTAGGTGTCGCGGACGGAGGCGACTAGCAAACATACTTTACTGTAAATTTCTCATATTAACCATTAAATAAAATCCAAGGCCTAAGACCGGGAATCGAACCCAGTACCACAATACACATTAGCTTCGCAGGTCTCGCACCGCTCGGCTACCGTGGCGGCCCCCTTCGAATTACCTAATTTTTACATAAATTCACTAAATTTCACTATTCATATCATTCATTCATTCAATTTCATAAATTTCACTAATAATAATCTAATACTTTCAACTTTGATATTATTTGAAGTATATTTTAGAATTTTAGAATTAATGAATTTGAAAAAAAAAGACTATCTATGCGCCTAAAAAAAATTGCCACAAATTTTCGTTTTTAAGATACACTTTGCCCAAACATTGATTCATAAAAGAGCTTTTACTGAGTCAGAAGTTAGAGAAGATCTTCTATTGGTCATTATCATCGCAGCTTGCGAAAATAATCTTTCCGATGGCACTGAAGTTGCACTGATACTAAAAATATCTTTCGCCATTCTAGACAAATTTTTGAAGGAATTCTCAAGTGTTTTCCACCATTCTAAAATGTCAACGTCTACTGGTGCTTGGTCTAATTTGGTGTAATTAATTATTTCTGCCTTCCATGCTTCGGTGATATTTGCTGATTTTTGAGCAAATGGTGCAAAAATATTGATGCAGTCGTCGTCGTCGTCAAAAGGTGAATCATCAGATTCTTTATCTTCACCAACAGCCATAACTAATGGAGCGGGAAGTTTGTTGGGAGGTGTATTTTTTATTTCACGAATCGACTTGTCATAGCAGGCAGATATGTTATCTGGGGTCTTTCATTTGGCGCGTTTTCAACATCTTTTTGAAATTATATAAAGATATATAACAGTAATAGTAATATATGATGCATTGAAGTGTAAGTAGTTGTCTTCTTTTACACACATTTTCATTACCAATATATAAATTAAAATAATTATTAGAAAATAATAACATTTTTTGAAAAGATTATTAATAGCAAACCTCATTTAATACTTAAACAAAAATTCAAAAAACCTAGACCGAGACCGAGATATCTCGACGAGACCGAGACCGAGACTTGAGCGACCGAGATCGAGACTGCATAAAGTCTCGCCTCGTCTCGGTCTCGTGCAGCACTAGGTGGAATGGTCGAAAATCCAGCATGGTAAATTATTTCACCTCTATGAAAAAAATCATTTTCGTCTTTAACACAACTCTGATGTTTTTTCATTAATATTTGTTTTATTTCCAGCATCCTTACCAAGAAAAGACCCTTTACAATACTTAAATGTAAACAATAAATTTTTGCATCCCTTAAAAGGTTTATAATTCACCCAAATAAGAGAAAAACTCAAATAGGTTAAAATTTACCTTTACATTTATAAAGACTAGGTTTTTCTTTGTATTAATATCGATAAATGTTAAGAGATCGTTCAGTTTAAAATTTCAACAATAATTTTTGAAAGAGGTACTTTCTTTTTATGAAAGGTGATTTTTAGAACAACAAGACCTTCAGCTACACGCACATCGCTATAGCTTTCTACAAAACCCTCTTTTGATTACATTTACTCTATGTCAATTTCCAGCAACTCATTTTAGATGATGGCGGAAGTTTAATAAAACAATATTTCATTTCCTTGGAACAAAGCATTAAACTTTCAATCAAACAACACAACGCACAGTATGCCAACATTGTAGACCGTAATTTCTCCAAATTTGAATAGGGTACCTTATTGTTTTGAAGATTAAAACTTTAATGGTTTCCATTGTTTTTTAAAAAAGGCATTTAATTAAACAATATTTCTTTCTGCTATTACTTTATACCGTATTTTGGCGTTTTCTATAGTTTATATACTTTTTATGGAGAGCGAATAGAAGTTTTACAGCGTCCAAGTTCATTTAGCAGTCAGTCATCTCTTGTTACAGCAACTTTGGAGTATGAATTGGTGATAGGGAAAAATCCAACCTCTTCTTCGGGCAGGTGTACTGTCCCGAAAGAGTGAAATAAATAAAAAAGAATTGGGCATCACTACGAACAAGCTTAAACAAGCACAAAAATGGGCCAATCATAGTAAGTAAGTAAAGTAATCGCCTATTATTTCAGGCGGGGCTTAACGTCCAACTACCATTTACTAGGTGTCGTGGACGGAGGCGACTAGCAAACATACTTTACTATTTCTAATTTAACCATTAAATAAAATCCAAGGGCAAGACCGGGAATCGAACCCAGTACCACAATGCATATTAGCTTTGCAGGTCTCGCCTCTTAACCCGCTCGGCTACCGTGGCGCCTTGGACCAATCATAGTGCTACCTCTTAACCTCAAAAGGAACATCATACTCCGCTGCACAAGGCACTGAGCATTGCTCAAAATCATTCAAAACTAGCTTCAGCGTCAATCTTAAGTAGTCGCCAATCTTGGATCTCTTAATTTTTGGAGTGAAGTTTTGGAAGCTTTCGTTAATATAGCACAGTGGAGAGGAATGTAACCCTATCTTTGGGAAAACGAGTGTTAAGGCATAGTGGTTACTGCAACGTATAGAGTCTTTTCTCTTCTTTAGAGATCCTGGATGCTTTCCAGATGTTAAGCCTAGATATATCCTTCCTGAGCGAAATAGGGAAAGAGTCAGGCGCCACCCTGATTTATATCTCAATTTGCTGTCTCCAGCTATTCCTTTTTTATTCCTTTTAGAAGATTCAAAAGGTTGAAGGATCCTTTACACCATCCTTACAACACACCACCAAACATTTTAATTTGTGGAATAACACCAGGGCATGTTTTTGCGCGCAGGAGATGTGCATAGAATCCTTAAAAGGATTTTTTTTATCATCTGATTGGCGTCCGGAGTTTTTTTTCCTTTTCTTCAGCGCACGCACTGCTGCCGGTCTCTGGACAGTGTTCTCTTTGTTACAGACAACTCTGTCCATAACCGGGACAGTGAGCTGTAAGTAACTCATAGAAAGATAAAAAAAAAATTGAAGGGCCAGTTAACAGGATTTGAACCAGCGATCTTCGCAACTAAAACCAGTATTCGCTAACCATTGAGCTATTCCGTTTCCAACTGGTTGTTAATAAGTTTTTAATTCAATTTTTGAATGTCGAGCTGTACAATAATGTTACGCGGGCCACAAAAGCGTAGACAGATTGGATTTATCTTTTTTTTTCTTCTTTTTTTTTATGAATTTCCAAATAGGATGCAAACTGTGGAAAAATGAATATTTCTGTTGCGTTTTTTTTTTTAAAGTGCTCATACATTCATTAACGACCTATTTTTAAACCAAATAGCATTACGTCCCTCTTTAAATACCATTACCCTTGCATTAACCGTACTATTTTTCACATTAACGCTATTTTAAAAGCACTTTGCGCTAAATGACAATATTAGATCAAGGTTAGTATCGCTTAGGGCTAGCTGGTGGGTCAGCTAATGGGGTTTACAGAATTAATGTTTACGACGAAATACATTTTTTGGGGGGGGGAGGTGAAATACACAAAGAGCATAAATTTTAATCAGACCGAATAATGAAAAATAATTTATTTACTTTCTACAAAAAGCAGTTCTGCCAACTGTGGCTTATCGCATAAGTTTAGCTGTAGATGAATGTTCGCAAAAATGAGATAATAATATTTAGTTTTAAAACAAACATTAGGTTTTAGAGATTACTGTTTAACTAGAATATAATCAGCGATATGTTGGTTTAGTGGTCAAGAGCGTGCATTCGAACCTTTCATTGTATCCAATCCCTTCGGTCCAAAATCTTACGTACCAATGTACTCCCTTTTACGTCTCAAATCACCAGGATCCCCTTTCCCTTCGACACTGTCCTTGCCAAATCCCGTTAACTAAAATTCCATTCCTTAACTATCCCCTCACATGAATCCTTTAGTCCAAACCCTCTCAACCCTCTTAACGAGACTGATGCTGTTACAAAAGAACTATGCATGCGCCAAATCTTAACGACCGACAGCTATGCAGCGTAAAGCCTTCTCTTTTGATTGCAGCATCTCACGTGTTTAGTAGAGAAATCTGTCTGACCCGGAACCGTCGTTTGTGTAAGAGATGTTAGTTTCAGTTTTGCGCGAAAACATGATACTACACATGTAGTAGAGCAACGAATTGTCGTGAAATTTCACATCAAAACTTGATGAAAGCCGCTACTGAAACTTATCTTTTATTAAAAGAAGGTTATGGCGATGAATGTTAATTACGTGCGTGAGTTTTTCGTGTGGTTCAAGCGTTTCCAAAATGGCCGAGAAGACGTCGGAGATGATGACCGCCCGGGTCGCCCTTCCACACGTCCAAAACGGATGAAAAATATCGATTATAATTAATCAACATTACTACCGGTGAGGTGCTTGCACAACTCCGTGAAAGAGTAAGGAAAAAACGACCCAATTTGTGGAAGAACAAGTCACGGGGTTCTCCATCAAGACAACGCGCCGGCTCACACTGCATTGTCTGTCAAGACGTTTTTAGCCAAGTACAACATCCCAGGTTTTAGGCCATCCGCCTTATTCGCCTGACCTAGCCCCATGTGTCTTTTATCTGTTCCCCAAAGTCAAATCTGCATCTAAAGGAACACGATTTCAGTCCAGTTGAAGCTGTGAAAGAAAAAGCGGCACGCGTCATGCAGGAGCTCACAGAAAAAGACTTCCAGCACTGTTTCGAACGATGGTAAATTCGCATGGAGCGTTGTAGGGATTGGGGAGGGGTGTATATTGAAGGTGATAGTAACTAAATATGTATAAATTTGAAATAAAATGTTCTACAGCAATAGTCTCGTTATTTAATAGCCACACCTCGTAATCCTCCACGATGTTTGAAGCGTCGGTGGCCTCGCAACCATCTGCGAATGTAGCGTCGACTATCTACTATGACAGTCCTGAATCTCCTGCTATTATGGCATATTACGGCTGCTATCGCTGGATGGCCGCCGTTCTCGACAGCTACGCCAGTGCGTTCGTGGTCATCCTACGTCCTTTGGACAACTTCCCGTGGAGCCTACACCTCAATCTTCTGAAGAGAAGAAATTTAAATTAAATACGCCAAAGCGTCCACAAAATACTGTGGAAACAATCCTAAAAATTCGTTCTAAGATTTTTAAATTCTCTTATAGCAATTTACAATGGTTACAAAATAAATTTTGTTTGTATTAGAAAAGTAATTCCGTTATTTTACACAGTTATTTCCGTTTTCTTTGCCACTGTTATAACTGAAATATATTACTTGTTAAAGTTTTCTTTCCGCTATAAAAGGGAAAACACCAAATTTAGTCTTTTAACTTTAAAATAAGATATAATGGTCTAAGTTTTAAAGAGCAAAGTTAAGCTATTAAAGCTAAAAATAGAAGCTTAACGTAAAATGAGGAAAAGTTAATTCAAAATGTTATTCTTTCTTTCTTCGAGACTATAATTTTATGAAAATTATTATTGTTTTTTTCTAAAAAATCCGACTAATTTTTTGCGTTTTCATTTTTCTGTACAGGTGGAAATTTAAACAAACTTAGAAACGTTTTCTTTTTAAATTGCTGGTTAGTTTTCATCGATTTGGATTTTAATACTACTTAATGTTCATTAATCAAGCAAGGAATGATACTGGGATGGAGAGGTTCGGTTAGCGGATTAGGATGAGCACCTTTGAAGGAATAAAAGCAGTTAAAACAAGTTAAAACCTCCATTGCATCATTAAAATAAGTTGCACCAACAATTGTAGTCAACTACTGCGGTTTTTTGCTACTGTATTTTTTACTTCCGTTTTATTAAATAATAATTGTTAAAAACTAAAATGGTTACTTTTCTTTTTGTTCCTTCTCCAAAAATTGACATTTGAGTAAATTAGTAGTGAAAAGCCGGTTACGCAAAATCCCAGATTTCTGCATTTACACCCCTCAGTTCGGGGTAGGGTTTTATTAAAAACCAAAAAAATCCATATGATCTTGAAGCTCAATAAATGCGCAACTTTTTCTGAAATTAAGTGACTCTTTGATTCATTAACCATTGAGAAAATGCAGTTGAAAATTTTAACAAAAATCATCGAGAACGAATTTTTTAGACATTCAAGTAAAAATTTCATTGTTTATAAGAAACGTTTTAAAGATCTGGGTTAAGCTAGGAAATTTACTGCTCTTTCGTTTGGAATAAACAGATTTATTGTAGGATAAAGGATAGAAAAGTTACGGCCGTTTTTATGGTGAAAAACGCGAATATCAACGGAATAGTTAAAAATGCAAATATCTTGGACACTATTGAGAATCGGGCCAAAGTGAATAAAATATTTTTTGTTGCATTTGAGCTGCTGAATCACCTCCCGAAGTTTCGACCACTCCACCGCATTCACCCTGTATATTTATCAGGATGAATGTATTTATTAGGATGAATTGTATGAGGGCGTTTATAAATTTTATGTAAATAGGTGATTTTAAAATTTAGGCTAGACCTCTCTAGGGTGCGAGGAATATCGAGGTTAGAAGGAAAGAGTTAGGACAATCAATAGGTTAGTTTAGGCTAGATTAGATGTTAAAGTAAATCAAGTAAAATAGTAAAGTGTCTATTTTCCGGTATAGTTCAGGTGCAAAGGACCTTTGATGTTGCGCACCTTTCAAAACCAAAAAACTAATTACAAAGATCCGTAGCAATAAATGGTGCTAGCAAAGAAGAATAAATAAATTCATTCAAATTTAAAATTGCTTTACTAAGATGGAAACAAAAATTTTAAACAGGAGATAAACAACGTTAATGAGTTTTGTGACTGTTTTTCAATTTCCTATTTTATTGCACTATAATGGTGGTAGTTAGCGAGAAGTGTGATACTGTGTTGTACAGGTACAGGAGATAGGTTGGAAAATTCAAACAACAGAAACTAGAAGAGACGGTTGTCCTAGTAGACAGTGGTAGATAGGGGCCATCCTAGTAAAAGGGTCCCGGACCTAGAACTAACCACACCGACTAGGTAATTGAAAGAGACCATAGACTAATAGACAGTTGTTTTGGTTCTAAACCCCCTCCCTTCAACAAAGGCTTTTGTAAAGGAACAATGATGTCCTCCATCCACTAAAGACTAAACATTTTGCTCTACGACAAACGCAAAATACTCGCACACAGACAGAAAAACAAATTCAAAACGACTAACTTATGGTATCCGTTCTTTACTCATCTATAAGCGAAAAATACACAATAGGGCGACCGCATAGCATCCACCTGAACTCTTGTTTCTACAAAAAAATTAGTAATACGAGTAGAATAAATTTAATAAATTATAATTATTATTAATTGAGAACTTGTAAAGAGGTTTAACTATTAATTAATAAATTAATTCAGCAATAATAGCCTACCCTAAAATTATGCATAACTTTATCTATTTAAGAACATCCTAGATTGAGAATGTAATTGAAGGAAACTACGAGGGTCGTTTGAAAAGTGCGTGCAAAAATAAAAACTACTTAATTTTTTGGGGTAAACCTTTTTTATTTTTCAACATAGTCTCCTTTTAGGCTTATACACTTCGTCCAACGCTGCTCTAGTTTGTTGATCCCTTCCGAATAATAGGATTTGTCCAATTCTGAAAAATAGCCATTCGTTTCTGCAATCACCTCCTCGTTTGAATAAAATCTTTTTCCCGTCAGCCATTTCTTCATATTGGGGAACAAATAGTAGTCCGAGGGAGCCAGGTCTGGAGAATAGGGGGGATGTGAAACGAGTTGGAACCCTATTTCCATTAATTTTGCGACCACAACTGCTGAGGTGTGAGCAGGTGTGTTGTCGTGATGGAAAAGGACTTTTTTGTGGGCCAATCGTGGGCGTTTTTCTTGCAGCTCGGTTTTCAAACGGTCCAATAACGATGAATAATATGCACCTGCAATAGTTTTACCCTTTTCCAGATAGTCGATGAGGATTATTCCTTGCGAATCCCAAAAGACAGTCGCCATAATCTTTCCGGCCGAAGGAACGGTCTTCGCCTTTTTTGGCGCAGATTCCCCCGCAGGAGTGTAGTAATGTATCCATGTTTCATCCACAGTGACGAAACGACGCTTAAAGTCCTGCGGATTCTTCTGGAACAGCTGCAAACCGTCCAACACTTCACACGATTTCGTTTTTGGTCAAGCGTGAGCAATCGCGGCACCCATCTTGCGGATAGCTTTGTCATGTCCAAATGTTGATGCAAAATATTATGTACCCGTTCATTCGAGATGCCCACAGCACTAGCAATCTCACGCACCTTCACTCTTCTGTCATCCATCACCATATCATGGATTTTATCAATGATTTCTGGAGTAGTAATCTCAACAGGGCGTCCAGAACGTTCAGCGCCACTTGTGCCCATATGGCCACTCCGAAAATTTTGAAACCACTTATAAACTGTTCTAATCGAAGGTGCAGAGTCACCATAATGTTTATCAAGCTTCTTTTTAGTCTCCTCAGGCGTTTTGCCTTTCATAAAGTAGTGTTTAATCAACACACGAAATTCTTTTTCGTCCAATTTTTGAAAATCACTCGACTTCCTCGATTCAAACTGAATGCCAAACACAAAGAAATAGACCGATCTGGCTGAAACTTGGTGTGTGTTCTTCCAAGAGATGCTACTAACTAAACATAACCTCGATACGCGCCAGTAGTGCCATCTCTCTGACTTTGCACGGACTTTTCAAACGACCCTCGTACATCAAAAATGCTTAGAAAACAATTTAGGGAAAGAAAAACACTAATTTAGAACTTTAAAGTCGAATAAAAAAGGAAAGATCAAAGAAAACATTATTGAAAAAGATTAGAAATCCATTCCAAAAATCATTTAGGGAAACGAGGAAATGTAATTTTCTTGTTTTAGTAATTCTTTTTTTTTGCGTTTATTGTGCTACAAAACATTAGACTGTTAATCACTCTCTTCACTTGAGAGGAGATCACGAGTCCACTGTCTTGTCCGGGTTGTCAGGAAGAGTTCTAGATTTTGAGCTAGAGGATTTATATGAGATTGCAGGTTGAATTGCGAGTTTTCTGTATCGTGTTTTCAGCAACTTGGGTGATAAAAGGAATGTTAAGGTCAGTGTGTATAGTCCAGGTTGTTGGGAGACATAAAATGGAGCGTTTACGATAGTTCGAAGTATTTTAGATTGTAGAGATTGACTTCCTTTGGAGATTGGTGAGTTTAGTTGAATCCCACTGCTCTATTCCATACGCCAGATGGGTTTCAAAATAGAAGTATAAATTAGTCTTTTGCTGTCCAGAGAGAGTTTTGATCTATCGTCTAAGAGTCTTTTAAGTGGTCGATAGCGATCTGTTTATTTCTGTTCTTTTGTTAGTGTGGGTTTTTTAGTAAATTAAAAAGAGAATATTAAAGAATACATCAAAAAGGCTTAGATAACAATTTTGAGAAACAATGTGGATATTATAGTCGATTAAAAAAAATAAGATTAATAATTACATTAAGAAGGTTTAGAAATCAATTTAAATACATTTTGGTAGAATTCAAAATTAAATGAACATAATCAAGTCGAAGCACTAATATTAATTTGTAATAATTAAGTGATAACATGCTATTTCCAAGCAAGAATAATAAATATATAAAATAAGTAATTGATAATATAGTCTTACCTTGTTTAAGGAATATCCAAGTTCATCAGCATCTCTGTAGATCACCAGTCCAATAGCACTTGACACTTGACACTAGTTAAAATAATTCACAACACTATTCGCACTAAAACTGTATATCACGCACTTAGTATAACTTAAACACAATTTATAAAACCGAACTTCACTTTAACACGCAATAATATTCACTTAAAAGATCACGTTAATAAAGAGACACGTCACTAACGAGTTAAAGATGGCCGCCGGTAACTGGCCAGACAGATCAGCTGGTTATCTAAGCAGGGTGGCCAACTTTTTTTTTTTTTTTCGTCATTTATGAATGAAATAAAATCCCCAATTCGTTAATTATTAATTCGGTAATTACATTATATTTTTGTAGATTATGAATTAAAATTAATCTATCAGGTCCCATCATTTTGATCTCCCTTCGTGGCTATAAAGCAAAAGGAAATATTTCTTACATAAAAGGTCTTGGACAAAAAAATATATATCATACAAAAAACACTATATCAACTCTATTATATGGATTGTTAAACTTTTACAATACTGTTCTATGATATATAATACAACAATGCATTGTAAAATTCGAAGCAATTTATTATAACGCTAGAGCGTGACGGAAACTGGCCATATTGTGAGTGAGGTACCTTTTGTACCTTATAACGGAAATACGATGGGGTATACGGTATATAGAGTGTACCAGGGTTTGTAGTAGCTTGACTTATAATAATACAGTGGCTGTCAAGCAATGTGCTTTTAACTTCAATGCCTTTGCCTTTATGATGATGCTGTTAGCCTTTTATCCCTTTTCGCTCGCCTACAATAATAGGCCCTTCTTCGATGGTCAAGAGTGTATAGTACTAAACTTGAAAATAGATGTCGGTAATGTTCGGGCTACTTATGATTTTATACTGCCTTTAATATCAGTGATTTTTTTCTGCCATTCTAGTAGCCATTTCGCCTGTCTTTATTCTGTCACATTTTCATTAGTACAGAAAATTAAAAAATAATAATTAGTTCAGAGGATAGCGTACTGTGTTCCCACGCAGAAATAATAGGGTTCAAATCTAGCTGTTGGCCATTAGATTTTTTCACTTCTTAAAAGTTTCTTACAGCTCTGTAACGAAAGAACACTCTTTGGAGACCTTCAATGCACAGAGAAAAAGCTGTAGGCCTCAATAACCTCGGATGTTACGCGCCCTTAGATTTAAAAAAAGAAAAAGAAAATAAAATGGACAAATATCTTTAGGGTATCGAATATATCCCAAAATAATCATTTTATTTACCTCCATGCGCAAGTATTTGTAAATTACCTCTCGTTACTAAAAATTATGTCGGTGTTTAAACGCCTTATTACAGGGATGGCGAACCTTTTTGGAGACGTGGGTCAAATTTTGTTCATTTCTTTTTTTAGTACTAGCTCTTGGGTCACTAATGCCCATTTGCACAAGAGTTAAGTTTAAAAATTTTAAACTGAATATTTTCAAAACTAAACATCTTTAAAATTCAGTTGGCTTAACGGGTAAAACGGGACCGAAACAAGTGCTATGGAAGTCTCTTTTTACAAACATAACTGAACAAAACCTGAACAAAAGTGTGTTTTATCTGAAGAAAAATCTAAATATGGTTATTCGCTTTGGGTTGTCGATTTTTTTTAACAAACAAAATATGAGTAAAATTATACATTTTATTTGATATTTTGTAAACACTTTTTGCTTTATTTCAATTACTACAAAAGCATTTGTCGTCATTTGCGTTTTAGAACTGTAATGATCCAAACTAAAGGTTATAGATAGCATTTAAATTGCTTTTGTGTCAATGGGAGATTGAAAAAAATACCGATAGAATATAAATTATCCACAACAATTAGAAAATCTAAATCAACACGCGTAAACAAACAAATGGTTGCCTAGCAATTGTGGGTCAGTGAAAAAGCTTGCGCGGGTCAGTGTCTGACCCGCGGGTCATAGGTTCGCCATCACTGTCTTATTACTTAATTCTTATTTCAACTAGCTCGTTTCAACAAACTTTTCTTTAAAAATTATCCGCTAGGTATAAAAAATAAAGCTACTTAGTAGAATTAAGTAACTACGTAACTCCAATAAACCAAGTCTACAGTAACTACTTAACTAAAAAGAAATAAATTAACAGATTTGCGAACTAAAACTGTTAATTTCTCACTGTTAGCAGCTGTTCCAGAAGAATCCGCAGGACTTTAAGCGTCGTTTCGTCACTGTGGATGACATTGCACTTAAAAACGCAATATTTTGAAAACATTCTGTATTTCCCAAAATCTTCTAAGTATAACAAGTTTTTTTAACGTAGCAATACGAGGGTCGTTTGAAAAGTCCGTGCAAAAATAAAAACTACTTAATTTTTTGGGGTAAACCTTTTTTATTTTTCAACATAGTCTCCTTTTAGGCTTATACACTTCGTCCAATGCTGCTCTAGTTTGTTGATCCCTTCCGAATAATAGGATTTGTCCAAGTCTGAAAAATAGCCATTCGTTTCTGCAATCACCTCCTCGTTTGAATAAAATCTTTTTCCCGCCAGCCATTTCTTCATATTGGGGAACAAATAGTAGTCCGAGGGAGCCAAGTCTGGAGAATAGGGGGAATGTGAAACAAGTTGGAACCCTATTTCCATTAATTTTGCGACCACAACTGCTGAGGTGTGAGCTGGTGCGTTGTCGTGATGGAAAAGGACTTTTTTGTGGGCCAATCGTGGGCGTTTTTCTTGCAGCTCGGTTTTCAAACGGTCCAATAACGATGAATAATATGCACCTGTAATAGTTTTACCCTTTTCCAGATAGTCGATGAGGATTATTCCTTGCGAATCCCAAAAGACAGTCGCCATAATCTTTCCGGCCGAAGGAACGGTCTTCGCCTTTTTTGGCGCAGATTCCCCCCTTGGTAACCCATTGTTTAGATTGTTCTTTGGTCTCAAGAGTGTAGTGATGTATCCATGTTTCATCCACAGTGACGAAACGACGCTTAAAGTCCTGCGGATTCTTCTGGAACAGCTGCAAACCGTCCTTGCAACACTTCACACGATTTCGTTTTTGGTCAAGCGTGAACAATCGCGGCACCCATCTTGCGGATAGCTTTGTCATGTCCAAATGTTGATGCAAAATATTATGTACCCGTTCATTCGAGATGCCCACAGCACTAGCAATCTCACGCACCTTCACTTTTCTGTCATCCATCACCATATCATGGATTTTATCAATGATTTCTGGGATAGTAACCTTAACAGGGCGTCCAGAACGTTCAGCGTCACTTGTGCCCATATGGCCACTCCAAAAATTTTGAAACCACTTATAAACTGTTCTAATCGAAGGTGCAGAGTCACCATCATGTTTATCAAGCTTCTCTTTAGTCTCCTGAGGCGTTTTGCCTTTCATAAAGTAGTGTTTAATCAACACACGAAATTCTTTTTCTTCCATTTTTTGAAAATCACTCGACTTCTTCGATTCAAACGAATGCCAAACACAAAGAAATAGACCGATCTGGCTGATAACTTGGTGTGTGTTCTTCCAAGAGATGCTACTAACTAAATATAACCTCGATACGCGCCAGTGGTGCTATCTCTCTGACTTTGCACGGACTTTTCAAACGACCCTCGTAGGAGTCAGAGTTTTTACTAAATAATGTATTATTTTCAACTTGAAACAATCAATTTATTTGCAACTGCCCTTTATTTGCGTAGATTTTCTTTTAGAAGGTCAAATGACCCTCTGAAGCCTACTAGTCAGTAAGCAAGATATCTGGGTGGTCCCGTTTTTTGACTAAGTCACTGCTTCGCCTTTCCTTCCATACATTGGGAAAGGTCCAATTGGGACATAGGACACAGGCTAGGCTAGTACTGGAAAGAGAGTTGTTCTTATCGAATTCTAGTGGGCCTACTTCTGGAAACAGTTTTTCCAAAGAAGACGTAGAGATCGTATTTTAATCTGTCACCACGATTCCGCTTTCGAAAGCGCTACTTAAAAAAAGAGAAAATAAAAAAACCTCCACGAGGTAAACCCAGATAATTGTAGCGCTAATCTAATTTTAGTGCTGCACGAGAAACGAGACAAATCTCGGTCTCGGTCTCGGTACCGAGACCGAGACCGAGACCGAGACGAGACTTGAGCAACCGAGACCGAGACCGAGATCGAGACATGATATATATCTCGTCGAGAAATCTCGGTCTCGTCTCGGTTTTTCAAATATTAATTTTTAGCTACAAAATTATTATAAAATTGTGTTCTTTATTAATAAATAATTATTACGGGTATTGAATTAATTATTAAAAGATACGATTTTATTATATATGTTCAATATTACTACATCTATTTGACTTCGAATTACATAAGTAAAGTAAGCAAAGTAAAGTAATCGCCTATTTTTTCAGGCGGGGCTTTACGTCCAACTACCAATTAGGTGTCGCGGACGGAGGCGACTAGCAAACATACTTTACTGTAAATTTCTCATATTAACCATTAAATAAAATCCAAGGCCTAAGACCGGGAATCGAACCCAGTACCACAATACACATTAGCTTCGCAGGTCTCGCACCGCTCGGCTACCGTGGCGGCCCCCTTCGAATTACCTAATTTTTACATAAATTCACTAAATTTCACTATTCATATCATTCATTCATTCAATTTCATAAATTTCACTATTAATAATCTAATACTTTCAACTTTGATATTATTTGAATTATATTTTAGAATTTTGGAATTAGTGAATTTGAAAAAAAAGACTATCTATGCACCTAAAAAATATTGCCACAAATTTTCGTTTTTAAGATACACTTTGCCCAAGCATTGATACATAAAAGAGCTTTTACTGAGTCAGAAGTTAGAGAAGATCTTCTATTGGTCATTATCATCGCAGCTTGCGAAAATAATCTTTCCGATGGCACCGAAGTTGCACAGATACTAAAAATATCTTTCGCCATTCTAGACAAATTTTTGAAGGAATTCTCAAGTGTTTTCCACCATTCTAAAATGTCAACGTCTACTGGTGCTTGGTCTAATTTGGTATAATTAATTATTTCTGTCTTCCATGCTTCGGTGATATTTGCTGATTTTTGAGCAAATGGTGCAAAAATATTGATGCAGTCGTCGTCGTCGTCGTCAAAAGGTGAATCATCAGATTCTTTATCTTCACCAACAGCCATAACTAATGGAGCGGGAAGTTTGTTCGGAGGTGTATTTTTTATTTCACGAATCGACTTGTTATAGGAGGCAGATATGTTATTTGGGTCTTTCATTTGGCGCGTTTTTAACATTTTTTGGAAATTATATAAAGATATATAACAGTAATAGTAATATATGATGCATTGAAGTGTAAGTAGTTGTCTTCTTTTACACACATTTACATTACCAATATATAAATTAAAATAATTATTAGAAAATAATAACATTTTTTGAAAAGATTATTAATAGCAAACCGCTTTTAATACTTAAACAAAAATTCAAAAAACCGAGACCGAGACCGAGATATCTCGACGAGACCGAGACCGAGACTTGAGCGACCGAGATCGAGACTGCATAAAGTCTCGCCTCGTCTCGGTCTCGTGCAACACTATCTAATTTCAAAATCACTTTTACTTGCAACGTTTTTGTAAATATTTAGAATACTCTACTAAAAATAAAAAATTGAAAAGGTTACTTTTACGTCAGCTACCAAATTTAGAAAAACCTGTTGATTAAGAACCTTTTTTCCCCTCAAAGGATACAAACAGGAATTTAATATTAATTTAAATTTTGTAATTAATAATAAATGATTTGTTATAAATGCGAAGGCTTACTTTAAATAAGCTAAATTATTTATTGTATTTAGCCTTAAGTTGTTCTGTTAAGTTTACTTTAGTTTAGCAATGGCTTGGCAAAGTTTATAGTTATATAGCATTTCCAAAATCTTATATAAACTTCCGTTTAAGATGGCTACGTAATTCTGTGCAACTTAAGTAGTGTGATTTAATTTCAAATAATCTAATTTCTAAATTTTAAACGTTGTACAACTGTGGAAAGTTCTAAACTTATCTAATAACTTAGTACTTCATAATGTTTGTTAAAAATTACCATTTTTGTTTTTTGTTTTGGCTGCAGTTTATTGTACTTTATTAATATAAACTTACTTTGGAGGGGAGGTTAATATTTTTAAAGAAATAATTGCGATTAAAAACTTTTATAAAGCGCGATTGAGTTTTGCTTCTATTTAACTTTTTTATCAATTTTTACTTTTTCTCTTTAGTAAAAGAAAATTTGTGAAATTCCGGCCATATTTTCGAGATTCAGTTTTCCAGAAATTCACATTTTGAGTTGCCCATGGGCTGTGAAATAAATTACCCGCTCTTAGTGAAGTAAATGCAACTTTAGAGACATTTTGCTTAGTAGCGCTGAATTTTGTGCGTAATAAAGTTCGTAGCTAAAACTCTAGAAGGCCTGCCTAAAATTAGTGTCCAAGGTTAAAATTTACTAATAAAATGAAGTAGGTAAAGGGATTATCCTTCGGATTAAGCCCTATTGATCCTCTCTAGCATGTTCTCAATTTAGAAACCACAGCTGTCTTGTCCAGTGATGGTGCTGTAGTTGTACAACAATTGTCCATCGTCAAGCGTTCACAAAATGGCTAAAAATTAATTTTACATCTGTTACAAGCAAGAAGGTTTAATAATTATTTGGTAATTTTGGGAGAGTTACGTTTAATTACCAAAAAAATTGGAAACCTCCTGCCACATATTTAAGTGATCAATATCTTTCATGTAAAGGATCAAACTTATTCCTTAATTTATCAAATAATGCACTTTACTCAACTTGTGAAGCATGTACTGTGCCTTCAAAGGTGTCTCCTCAGATACAGTGAGCAATTGATAACCTCCTGACTAACCTGGCTTGCGAGCCTTCCACTGGCTCCTTTAATTCAATTGGCAAATTTGAGCTGGAAAATATAGTATTCATTTAAAATGGCTAGCAAAAAATATGATTGCTCCGCTACCTATAAAAGAAAAACGTAATTTCTTATAAAAAGCATAAAACTACAGCTATTAAAATTAATGAACCCAATTTAAATAAAAGTTTAATGAAAAGTAAGACTAGATGAATATTCTAGTTAAAGAGTTAGCAAATATTCGCCGTTTTTCATCTTTAAGCTAGAGATTTTCAGTGATACGGGAGATTGCAGTACAGAAAGACTAATGAAAATCCCGAGTTCATATTACAATCACTTTGCACAGAGTAAAGTCAAGTAATCACCTATTTTTTTTGTAGGCGGGGCTTAACGTCCAATTACCAATTAGGTGCCATGGGCGGTGACGGGGGGGGCTCATACTTTACTATAAACAATTTTTTTCTAACGAATAAAAAGAAGCCATACGTGGGATTCGAACTGGGGGATCTCCTCCCACTTACTTACAAAAGCTATAACCACTAGACCAACACCAAAATCAGGCTAAGATGTATACAGGGTTATTAGTTTCTATCATTTTAGATGGAGGGATCTTACTTGAGCGGGGCAAACTCCCCTTCCAAAGATGGGCAGCAACGAAAATACAAATCTAAATAATATTTCAAATCAAATGATACTTCATTCGTGAAAATCGGTAAACGCGTTTTAGCGCTTCGTTTGTTGTCAAGAAAGGTAACTACTAGAACAAGAACAATTTTTAAAAAAGCCTCTTTTGCTCATTTTTAGCTACTTCTTTCTAAAAATCTATTAAATCTTCGTTGTTGAAAAAAAGAAAAACTGTGGCAGTGTCATGGACACGGCCGTGTGTTGTACGTGAATACGTTTACGTAACGGGTTATATTTTTTATATAAAATATTTTTATTTATGTATTTAGGTTGAAATCAAGGAAACAAATCGACGATCGAACACAATCTATACCTATACAGTCCGTTATCGATGTAGAAGCGATTTCATCATCCACTTGCATAATTTCAACCGCCCCAGCTGCAGATGTACTGACACCACATCGTTGATCCGCTCGGCCGCATTCATTCTTTTACGTTCCCGGCACAGCTTGACTCGGTCATATGGTGTTTTATTATTACCATTCGATTGTTCTTGAGAAGCCCTTTCCAACCGTATACGGTCCCCTTATTTAGTTTTGGCTTTTCGACGCGTATAGGCCGACATTATATTTATATTTTTGATAATATTTTTTTATTCTAACACCTTATTGTATTCACTGTCACTATTTTACACTAATGTTTTATATACAATCGATAGATTGTGACGACAGCTGAAGATTAAAACTTAAACGAACATCGTAGCTTCTTCGAGTCAAAAGTTATACCAAATTGCAAATGCTCGATACGCAGCAAAATGATCTCAAAATGGCGGCGCTTCCCCCGCCATCGCGCGCGATGCGTCACAGTCCTCGCTTATCGTAATGAATTCTTTGATCCTTTAGCTATCCAGTGGTCTAATTTAATTTTGGATGTAGACGATAGATTCGAAACTATAATGCCAAACTGTATCCCCCGATTTTGTTATCATTAGGTTTTTTTGGATTGCCTCCATATGATAGCAAATTTAAAGACGTATTCACGTCAAAAAAATTAACCCTTGTAAACGAGGATTTGCCCAAAACTTAGAAGAAAATTTGGGATTTTTATCTTTTATACGAAATAAGAAAAAAAATTTGTCAAATTTTGTGTATTTGCAACGTTACCCTTTTTCGTGCAGTTTTTTAGACGACCCTTAAACAACTGCCCTACCGGACAGTTTTAATAAAAAGAGATGGCGAAGCAGAGTTATTATGCTCTCTCCGTTTATTTAATCCACTTCTAGCTAGACACACAACAAGGTGTCCAACTCTGACGCAACTGAGTTTGTAAATGTTTTACCAGAATGATGTCTGTCGTATATGTGTGCCGCTATTTATCTCTAGAGAGCCGGATTCCATGAGATTTATTTAATCCAGCTTAGTCACTAGAATTGTATAAATGTATAAAATATGTACACTAACGTCTAAATAAATAAACTATATAATATGAAATTTAAAATAATTCTTTTAAAACAATTTCTACTACGAAATGTTCCCTTAGCCGTGAAAGAATTTAGAATTAACTTTGCGACAGCTCTTCACTGACAGATATCATCAACAGAACAAGTAATTGGGCATATAGTTTAAAAGTCCTCGGAATAACGAGAGAATGAAGCGGTAAATAGGGTTGAATGGAAATCAAGGATCAAGGACTATGGCAGATCAGTTACCTAGACAACCATGGTTTAAGGGAACTGTCACTAATAAATGGGTAGTTTCGGCCATAAGTAGGCTGAGAGCGAACCACGCGGTGTGCGGATCGTATCTTCACAGGTTCAACATATAGGTCCTCTCTCCTCTTTGCGTAGATTGCGATGAGGAGGAGGATTTCAGGACATATAATAATGATATGTCCACGTTATGTAGTAGAAAGGAAACGAATGTTTGACGACATATACAGGTATTTAGATGCACCATTTCGCTACGAAGACATAATATTCTCCACCAACATATATGTGCTTAAGTCTATAGCAGAGCTAGCAATGAAATATGAATGTATTTAAAAATTATAGAATGAATGCAAGAAAATGATTAGAGAAGGATTACGTGATTTTAATTTCGGTTAAGCTATAAGGATGGCAGGAATATAGAGTACTGATCCATCCATTAGCTGTAGTTTATGTAAATAGTTGTATATAGTAGAGGGATGAATGAGTGAAGCGAAGGTATTTATAAGTAAGAATAGAGAGTGAGTGATGTTTTAGTGATAAGCACCTATACGATGCTGGCTGTATGGCGAAAGCCAATGCCAAAAAAAAAAGGCAAACAAAAATCAAGGCGGGGTTTAACTTTTCTGAAACCTCCAAAAGGACGAAAAGAAATAAAATTTTGCCCAAAATTTCTCTAAAAAGATGAGCACTAATGAGGAAATAGAGCAATGAATTGAGAAATATCCAGTTGTTTTGATACCCGGAGGGGTCGAAGACACCTAGAGAAAACCTGGAGTTGAAGATTTTTAAGTGTTTTGGCGACAAACCAGTGATACAGTCACATCATCTTCCTGACGTATATTCACATTGTACGACTGTTGGGTTTAGTTTCAAGTTTAAACTATAGCAAACAAGGAGATTGTTATCCTTAACGATGATCAAGACTGCAATTTAAATGGTCTAGAAATGATGTAGCAAATTCAGTGAACTGAACAGAGAAAAAAACAAGGTTTATCTTGTTTTCGGTGCCGAAGCTTGTTGGTTTGGAGGTAATGAGAGATAAAAGACACTCTGAGAAGACAAGAAGCCGTAACCTCTTTTAAGGAGCCTGAGCCTTTCTGCAGAATAAGCAATGGTTTTTTTTCTCTCTCTCTCCGGAAAAGTAGAAGCGAGAGGATGAAGACAGGAGGGTTATGTTCTGGGGCCAGGATATCTGGTCAGATCCCCAGGATTACAGATCTGAGGAATGCGTAAATTGCACAGGGAGTTACCAACTCCTGAGGGCACCTGAAGAAAGAGGGGGCCTAGAACGCAATGACACCTTTAGGGAAGTTAAAGGAAGACCCCCCCCCCCAATAAGTCATTAACCAAGGGAAGGTTCAAACACGTGCTGGAAGAGGACATACCATCCTTAGAATCTTCTTAGATCCTGGGATATCTTTCAGAGAACCAACTTAACTCCAGTAGGTGGTAACAATAGGTGCTGAAGATCACAGTGCGTTGCTACACGCTAAAAAAGTAATAAGTAAGGAACGGATTTTTATGTATTTAAAAATGCCAAATATTTAACTAAAATATGCATTTATTTTCGTCAATTATGTGGAAAATATGTGATTTTCTTAAAATATTTTCTGGAATATTTAAATAAAATGGACATTTTTTTTTTATGAAAATGGAATTCTTTTTTTGGGGGGGGGAAAGTTATAATTATTTATACAAGAAAAGAACATTTTTACAATTTATAATAATTTATTAGGAACAAAATAATTTGTTTTTACAAGTTATAATGATTTATACAACAAAGAACATTTTTACTATTTATAAAAAGATGTGTTAAATTTTCAATTTTGAAAACTTCACTCTTCGAAATTGTTTGCAACCACATGAAATTTCAAATGTTGGAACGTAAAGTGACGACGATCTGGGCGTAAGATGGACTTGTAACGACTAAAAGATCGTTCAACATCTACAGATGTTGTAGGTGCCTTGCTAAAAGAAGTTATCTCGTTGGTTGTAAAGGGTACACGATGTTCTGGGGTGACTTCTGTTCCACTGATAATATCAGAAATCTGGCAGATGGTCTCCCACCCTTTGTTCTTGCTCAGTACTTCTACCAGTTTTGATCTGATCAGATCTCCCTTACTCCCAGGTATTCCTTCCACCTTTTCGATGACTTTTTTAACGTTGGACACGTTTTCTGTCAGTCGAACATTTTGGGACTCAAGTTGGGTAATGGCTTGTGCAAGAAATACGCAATTGTCAGAAATGAATGCAAGGTCGTTCCTTAAATTAGGTTTCTCGAATAAAGACTTGGCTGTATTTATCGCTACTGCTTCGTCTTCGAGATGTGAAAGGACATTCTTGATTTTATTGTAGTTTTCATAGTAATACTGAGCTGCTTCCAGCCAAGTACCCCATCTTGTCAATATTGGTTCTGGTGGAAGGCACAAGTCTGGATAGAGATCTTTTAGCATTTTAATGCGACTTGGTGCTTTTAAGAACACTTTTTTAACCACTGTGATGAAAAATATGTACATATTTTGATTAAATATGTAGAAATATTTATTTATTTTAATCAAATATGTATAAATATGCGATAACATCCAAATATGCGGAAATATGTGAAATAAAAGTAGGCTCAAACGGCTTAAAGAGTGTCAGTATGAATACTTCTAGTTGAAAAACGTCTGTAAATTAAATATGTACGTATTCTCGAACTCGTATTCTCTCCCAATTCTACGTGTTTTATCTATTTTTAATTAACTATCTACAGAAATAACTCATGCATAAACTTAGACAGAAAATATAGCTACAGAAATCTGGTACACTATTTCAGACAAACCACTATAATCTTGGATTGAGTTATTACTACATTGTCTACTACGTAATGCTGCAATAAACTTTTGCAATAAAAATCTTCTTGTGGGGAAACAAATAATAAATTTACTCCTATACACGTCTACTGGTTGAATTATCCTCCCTGCTTGCTTTTGGCGAATGCACCAACTGTCAAGCTGAGTAAATTCTGCATTATATTTATCTTAGTCTAGAAGGAGGATATTATCGTTATTTTTTTATTTTATTTTGAATAATTAAACGAGTGGGTTAAGAAAATATGCCACGCGTCAATTACCAGCTAATTTGGCTTGTAAAATTTAAAATTCTTTTCCACACATTAAGTTTACATAAATGCCACTTATTAATTCATTCTAAATTTAAACTTTTGTGCATACACGTACAAAAACTAAATTGTATTCAAGATATATCTTAAAATATGCATTCATATATACAGGATATCCATTTTAAGACGGCTCAAATGCATTTCATGGTTAAACGGTTAATCTGAGCAAAAAATGGTAGAGGAAATATTTGTTGCCCGTCACCTCTAGTTTCAGAATATGTGACTTGATTTTAGATTACTGCCCGCATGCGCGGCTGACGCGCGACCAAATGTGAGAATTTGCAGTTGACCCCCATTTTCACATTCTTAAAGAGTATAAAAAGTTATGAAAGAAACCGGAAACCGCAATTCGATAACTTCAAAATTAAAGGTGCTAGGCCATTTCAAAATCTGGTATTTATTAATCCATATTTCAATTTTTTAACTTGTTATCAAAGAGAAAGAAGAGCACGCGATAGGTCATTTTTATGAATTTCTGCATCCCCTTTCTACTAAAAATATTGCCAAGGCAGTAAAGCTAGTATTTTTCTTAATATCGGGGAAATAAGTCGTTTCCCGAATGATTTTTCTAAGAAAAATCAAATGTTAAGAGCTTTAGATGTTCTCAAGCATACACAAAATGGCTAAAAATTAATTTTACACCTGTTACGTACATACAAGAAGGTTTAATAATTATTTGGTAATTTTGGGAGAGTTGCGTTTAATTACCAAAAAAATTGGAAACCTCCTGCCACATATTTAAGTGATCAATATCTTTCATGTAATGGATCAAACTTATTCCTTAATTTATCAAGTAATGCACTTTACTCAACTTGTGAAGCATGTGCCTTCAAAGGTGTCTCCTCAGATACAGTGAGCTGTTGATAACCTCCTGACTAACCTGGCTTGCGAGCCCTCCACTGGCTCCTTTAATTCAATTGGTAAATTTGAGCTGGAAAATATAGTATTCACTTAAAATGGCTAGCAAAAAATATGATTGCTCCGCTACCTATAAAAGAAAAACGTAATTTCTTATAAAAAGCTTAAAACCGCAGCTATTAAAATTAATGAACCCAATTTAAATAAAAGTTTAATGAAAAGTAAGACTAGATGAATATTCTAGTTAAAGTAATTCCCTAGAGTTAGTGAGAACTTAGGTTATATCCTCCTCAGTAAACCATGAAACTGCCATCGAAGTTCTAATCAAAGCCTTTCAAGTGGGGTGGAGTTAGTTTGATAGTTTTCCTGATATAGTTGGACAAGGTCATGTCTCCGAGGAATCTACGACTTCCAGGCGTGTCATACATTCTAGAATCTAGTTTCCTATTAATAAATTAATTTTTCTTCTAAATGTATTCAACTTAATTTAAACTTAAAAGTGAGGGTTGTAATTTATCGCACCCAGTCGCTTAGAATGTTCAAGCGGAAATTAGAATGGATTTGCCGCTGGAAACTGGATACAGGATGTATTAATATTTGATTCCATTGTTTTCCCCCGTTTTCAAAATCCATTCCTGGATAAAATTAATTATTTTGTTTTTAATGGTTTAATATTTTCAAAATTTGTTTAAAGCGCAACAACAAGCCCCCGAATCTTTTTTTCAGTGCATTGCTGGGTATCCGGTAAGTGTTCTCTCGTTACAGACTATACTGTCCATCACCAGACAATGTGCTGTAAGAAGCTCCTAGGAAGAGAAAATCCGACGGCTAGCAGCTGGATTTAAACCCGTGGGAATTCAGTATACACTAGCTTAATTGTTAAGTACAGTTCTTTGGGAATTGTAGGTGTAGGAATTCTAATGTTCACTTTCAGTGAAAATGTACCATTCTATTCTCAGCTAGATTACAAGAGAGTTTCTTAAAATAATTTTTTGTATAATTTGGATTTCCAATTAAATTTGTCTCCATAAACTGCTCAGGTTTTTCCACTTTAAAATTATGATATTAGGATTTACATATCTAAAGTAAAGTGAATTAAAGTAATCGCCTATTTTTGCAGCCGAGGCTTAACCTCCAACTACCAAATTAGGTAGCATCGACGGGGCAGAAAGAAGCACATACTTTACTATAAACAATTTTTTTTAACAAATAAAAAGTAGTCATACGCTGGATTCGAACTGGGGAACTCCTACATTCTACTCTATATGCGTGACCACTACACCAACACCCGCCCAGGGATTTACATATGTTAGATTACATTCTAGCAGAGTGGCCTTGAAAGCCTACGCCACCTTGACCCCATGGATCTATTGTGGCTCCCACTACTCTAGAGCTCACCCTTCATACCCGTCCGTTTAATCAGACTCTTAATTACGGAGAGCGGCCACTGGGTAAAGCTTACAGGCCTTGGTTTTTCCTCCCTGAGAAGTAAACATCCTTAGCCATACAAGCCCCTCACACTGACACAACACATTGCAGTGCCGTTTCCTCCTCTACCTGACAGAACCTACAAAGGCTGCCTCATCTACCAGGCCCATACGATGCGTGTGCTTCCTGAGCCTGCAGTGGCCCAGTTAATAGTCCTACAATCATCCTTATAGCCCCACGCGGCCTTGACGGATTAAATCTACAGTCAGCTTTGGCGAGTAGCCCTTAATGAACTCCTTCGCCTGTCTCTACCCAGCAATGGCCAACCACAACTCCTGAGACCTTCTCTGCACCCATAATTTAATGGCCGCACTTGAAAACCCCCAAAATAGGACTCCGGGCCAACGAAGTCTCCCGCAGCGCCTTCACAGGCCAGCAAATCTGCTACTTCGATTCCTTTATATCGTGAAGGACCGGGTACCCACACCAGAAAACCCTTATTTTGGTCACTGATTTCCGCCAGGGCACCCAGGTAGTCCATTCCAGCCCTGAGAACCTGCTACTTAAGTAGTATACTTATGTATTGTCCTTAAGTTCTTAGTATATAGACCAGTGGTTCTTAACCTTTTCAAAGACGCGGAACACAATTATGTATATATATTTTTCTCGCGGAACACTAACATTAAAAAAATTTGAAATTCGGTATTTAGCAAGAACTTAAAATTAATGAATAATAAAATATCGAATATAATTTTCAAAAAAGATATATGTATTAATTGAAATTAAAAAGGATAAATTATTACATAGTTCTAAAAAAATAAATTCTGAAAATGAAATTAATCAAATAATGAACATAAAAGTACCATGCTACAAATACCAAATGTTGTAAAAGACTATGACTTAAAAAGATAGGCCAGCTTTGGTAGTAGGAAATTCAAATTTAAAAAAAGGAACGATTTTTTGTTTTCGTATCTTTCTTAAGTTTCTGATTTTCAATACATTTAAAACTGAAATTTCGGGAACACTTGGACCATATTCGCGGAACACTGGTGTTCCACGGAACACCGGTTAAGAACCACTGATATAGACGTTACCCCAAAATCTGTCACATACTACGTACAATTAGAAATATACAGGGTGACCAAAGTTATATGCTCCACCCACTTTTTTTTTTTAACGGCGGGAAATTTCGAAAAAATAAAAAACACGTATTCAATCATTTTTAGTCTAGTTTATTTTCAGTGATTGACCCATTTTTTTAAACCCCTGTATCTCGAGATACAGCATCCAACTTTTGTTTTTCAAATGGAACGTTATATTTTTTTGTTGCAAATTTTTATAGTATTTGAGCTCCTAAAAAAAACAAAAAAAATTTTTTGAAATCGCTTAGGTTTTTCAAAAGTTATGGTAATTTAAAATATGAAAAACAAATTTCAGTTTATTGTCAAAATTACGTTATTTTTTTTAAATAATCTGTTCAAACTGGGCACCATCAACGGATAGGCAAGCCAAAACTCTGGACTCCCACGATCTGCTTGTAGCAGCACTTATGGTGGCGAAGTCAAGATCTAGGCAGGTTAGAGTTATTCGACGTTTCAGATCATCGACTGAAGCCACGGAATTAAGGTTACTGTACACTCTATTTTTTAGATATCTCCACAAAAAATAGTCCATTGGGGTTAAGTCCAGAGATCGAAGTGGCCATTGGATGGGACAATGGGTCCCTAAGCACTTTCCATGGAAATTTCTGTCCAGATAACCTCGAACAACTTGCATTATGTGCCGGGCAACCATCTTGTTGAAAATACATATGTAGCCGACGTTGTAGAACTGGCAAAATGTCTATCAAAAAAAGTCAGATACCTAGCATCAGTTAAGTTCTCACTGTAGAAGTATGGGCCGATTAGTTGATTTCCTAAAACTCCACACCAAACGTTTTTGGAATAAACCACCTGAACGTCTGAATAACACTAGCCTGCCTAGATCTTGACTTCGCCACCATAAGTGCTGCTACAAGCAGAACGTGGGAGTCCAGAGTTTTGGCTTGCCTATCCGTCGATTGTGCCCAGTTTGAACAGATTATTTAAAAAAAATAACGTAATTTTGACAGTAAAATTTTCATATTTTAAATTATCATAACTTTTGAAAAACCTAACCGATTTCAAAAAACTTTTTTTTGTTGTTTTTAGGAGCTCAAATACTATAAAAATATGCAACAAAAAATATAACGTTCTATTTGAAAAACAAAAGTTGGATGCTGTATCTCGAGATACAGGGGTTTAAAAAAATGGGTCAATCACTGAAAATAAACTAGACTAAAAATGATTAAATACGTGTTTTTTATTTTTTCGAAATTTCCCGCCGTTAAAAAAAAAAGTGGGTGGAGCATATAACTTTGGTCACCCTGTAGTAAGAAAATGGTTTGCATTATTTATT
This sequence comes from Rhodnius prolixus, assembly GCF_049639745.1. NCBI lineage: Eukaryota > Metazoa > Arthropoda > Insecta > Hemiptera > Reduviidae > Rhodnius > Rhodnius prolixus. The sequence continues at coordinate 25,972,672 of NW_027411582.1, forward strand.
AATGACTTTCAATATAATATGTATTTTTTAATAATGAGAGCGGTGAACGTATTATAATATATGAACAAAAAATTCAGAGTTACATTTTTTAAGTAAGAAAAAGTAACAAATAAATTTAGGAAATGTTTTAAATTGAAGGAGAAAAGGTCAGCGACTAGCCTAGGAAGGTTTTTTTTTCAATTTTACAGGTCTGTCAGCCCTTTTTAAGTAAAAGCTGCGACCCTTAAAAAAAAAAAAAAAAGGTCCAGTAATAAATGTTGACTGGTTGACCACCCACACGACTCTATTTGGAGTCCCTTTTACTTTTACTACCTTCTAAATTTCACTTCCGACCCTTAGGGACCAGTTTCAAACCGAATGACAGACAATATGGCTGCTAAGAAGAATGTTTTCTCATTTCTATCCTTTTTACACTTTCCCTCGGATAGATTAAAAAAGTCCTGGCCTTCAGAAGAAGAAGATGGTGTCAAATTTGTGGTGTCAATAAATTTTTCAACCTTTGACCTTATTTGAAAGACCTTTAAACCTTGCTTTAATTTTTAACGTTTTTTTAATTTATATTTGGATAATTATTTTTTGGAGGTGAATGAAATCTATAAAAGGAGGTATTCTGGATCTATTTTAACCAGTTTAATTATCCAATAAGTAGAATTGAATGAAGATAAGGAATTACTTATTCAGTCAGGAAAAAACTGACAAGTAATTTCTGACTTCAAGTAGGGCTAAAACAAATGCAAGAATGTGTAAAGCTTTAAACAGTTTTATTATTTCACTTTTAGGATTAAAATAATTGGTTAGTATAATTTAAATAGTATTATTTATTTATTGTTTTATGATTCATTAAGAAAATCAAATCACAAGACATTTTCAATTCTTGACAGTTTCTTGAAAATCAGTGTTATTTTCTGTATACCTTTAACGTTTTTTCCAGTTTAATACGCAGTATTACAATATAAATAGATCCAAAGGGGTCGCAGTGGCGTAGGCCTTGAGGCCGCCCTAGTCTAATCTAATCTAATCTACAATATAAATAATGTCAGTGACAATACAAAAAAAATTGTTACAAATTTGAAGATTAAAAATAAATCACGTTAAGACCTCGAAAATTGTAGAAAATCTGAATCGAAAATATGCTTTTCATATTTTTGCGTGATTTAAAATAATTTATTATTTTGTAAACCAAGAGTCTTTAATTTTCCTAAGACAAAAAAAAAAAGAAAAACTTACAGGAGAAGGAAAAAGTCCTGAATGAAATATCCTTTGATGTCCCATGTTAAAACAAAGATTGATCCATGGATATCCTTCAAAGCGGCAGGATTACATTTTACTTCAAAAGCAAAATAAAATAACCTTCCCCTAACATAAACTTCTCTAAATACTTCCTTTGCTTTGATTAATGAAACAAATTTTACTTTCCGGTTTAAAAACTTCGTTTTCATTTTATTTTTTTATTTTTTGAAAACATTTTGATAGCTCATGTTGCTTTAAATGCCTGCGCATTCGGTAGATCCATTTTACAATGAAATAAAACCACAAAGCGAACTAATCACGCAAACTTTTTTTTGTATTTGTCCGCGGTTAACCAGTAAATCAAACCAAGTAATGTTTAATGATTGAAAACTGATTTATAATGCTAATAAGGTTCTTTCTTTGAAGAATTAAGCTTCTAGATTTCATGGAATTTTTGCTAATAATAATGTTGCACTCCAAAAGACTCGTAAGAAATTCGTTAATGATTGAAAACTGATTTATAATGCTAATACGGTTCTTTCTTTGAAGAATTAAGCTTCTAGATTTCATGGAATTATTGCTAATAATAATGTTGCACTCCAAAAGACTCGTAAGAAATTCGTTAATGATTGAAAACTGATTTATAATGCTAATACGGTTCTTTCTTTGAAGAATTAAGCTTCTAGATTTCATGGAATTATTGCTAATAATAATGTTGCACTCCAAAAGACTCGTAAGAAATTCGTTAATGATTGAAAACTGATTTATAATGCTAATACGGTTCTTTCTTTGAAGAATTAAGCTTCTAGATTTCATGGAATTATTGCTAATAATAATGTTGTACTCCAAAAGACTCGTAAGAAATTCGTTAATGATTGAAAACTGATTTATAATGCTAATACGGTTCTTTCTTTGAAGAATTAAGCTTCTAGATTTCATGGCGGGATTCGAACTGGGGACCTCCTTCTTACAAAGCCACGCTCGTTACCACTAAACCAACCCAGATTACAGTGTGCCCATAGCTTCCCTGTGGGGTTAGCTAAATCCAATTAATTTTAAATATCTATTATCTCTGCGGCCATATGTGTATTTTTGAATGTGTGTTCCAGTGTGGCAATGTGTTGTTTGTGTTGTTAGGCTGGAATAAACGCAGGGACGCCAAGATTCCCTGAAGAAGTGGCTAGTCCACTTCCTCCTAAGGGAATCCTCAAGATCACGCTTTTAGAAAACTATCTACTGTTAATGGTTATTCTAGTTTTAATTTGAATCTAATATTCCCACACTACGAGTATCTCGTTTACCATGTTGAATAATTTACGGTCGCAATTTGTAGAAATAATTTAGTTTATTTTACCAACAGATTGTGTTTTTTAATACATATTCATCATCACATTCATTTATTCTGACGGTTATGAATAAGTGGAAAAAAAAAAAGATCATGCTCTCGCAGAAAATATAAATAATCATCAAAAGATGAGAATGCATTCATGCAGCAGTAATGAGGATTGCATGTTGATGATTTTAATTCGTGGATAAATAGAATAATACTGCATTCATTTTGAATGACTTCAATGCGCATTTAAATTGTTTAAATAATTATTCTAAACCTCTTTATAACATCTGACAGCCATCTTTTATAGCATTTCAATTTTATGCATAAATTTTGCTCAACTCTATTACACTCATAATGGAATTTAAATTTATGATTTTTTTTACAGTTTGTTGAATTCATTTTCACTCAAAAACAAAAATTATCAGCTAGGAATCTTTGCAAATGGAGGGGGGCTCATTTTCTGATGATCTCGATGTATCTAATGGACTAGCATAATCTGCGATTCATCCCGTAAAATGTCTTTTAAACAAATAAATATTAATTTCTGCTGTTTATCCAAGTACATATATATTTATATGTAAAGTAAGCCTATTTTTTCAGAACGGGTCTTATTCAGTCCAGTGCGGATTTTGGAGTAACGTCCATCTACTAAATGTGATTTTGTTGAAGCGTGGAAGCACCTAAGATACAGGTGGGATTCGAACTGGGGATCTCCCACTTACAAAACCATGCTTTAAAACCACTAGACCAACTTCCAACCTACTTTAGGGATTTAATACCCTAATTGGTGTCGAGTAAAGCCCAAGAGCGCTACCCCACCTTGCAAAAATATCAAAGAAATCTCAGATCTAAGGAGTGAACGTCTTCTACTAGAACCTGGCTATTTCCTGGGCGTCTAAATCCTTCTTAATCAATAGAATCGCAGTTAGAAAATGTGTTGTAGTTTCCTGCATCTCCCCAATGTATATTTTTTTTTTTTTGTAATTTATTTCGTTATTTACAATCTGTATGATATAATATACAATAAGTAAATAGGGAGAATGAAGGATACTCGTAAATGGATGCGTGAAAGGCAGGAGGAAAGAAACTGCCCAGCGGTAGCACTCTTTACAGGATATGATTTTTAGGCCTTCAGACTGCGAGGAAGTCGCGGGACCACTGGCGTTTCATTCAGTCGGCGCGTATTGTTAGGAATGTCAGAGGAGGCGAGAGACTGTACTAGAGGATTGGAGCAAGTGGAGAGAGCAGTATGGAATTTTTGGTATTTAGTCTTGGCGAGTTGGTGTACGAAGGGGATGTTGAGGTCGTTGTGAAGAGTGAGGTTAGTCACCGTAGAAAGGAGCGTCAGCTATCTGTCGGGGGAGTTTTGATTGAAATGTCCGTATGTTTGTAGGTTTGGCTGAACCCCACAGCTCTAGTCCGTATAGGTCCACATAGATTTGAGGATAGTACTGTATATTAAACGTTTGAGTGCAATGGGTAATTTGGAACGTCGTCTAAGAAGTCTGTGAAGCAGTTTCGCACGTTTCGTCTTTTAAGCCCAGTGTATGGGTTCCACGTGAGTCTTTTGTCTATGTAGAGCCCCAAGATAGCGCACCAGATCTGTACGAGGAAGTGGATTGCTGTTGAAGAGGACAGGTGGACAGGATCCCCGCCGGACAGTAAACATGGCATGCTGGCATTTCTGAGGATTCATTTTAATCCGCCACTTCTTTGCCCAGGATTCTATTCTATCCAATATAGATTCAGATACCATTACCTTCCAGGTCCAGCTTCTTCATATGCCCAACTAAATCGTCAATACCCATCATCTAGTGAAGCTTGTTTTTGCTCACTCGGAGGTTGGTCTTAGTTCTATTTAATTTATAGTTGTTTGCCTTAGACGTAGGCAGTTGTGAATCTGTTCAGAGCGTAAATCTATAGAACTCCTCCTAAAGATTACTGTCACCTATTCCACGAAATGGATTCAGGTACCTAAGACAGAATTTTGGGCTCTCTTAATGGTTGAAGTCGTGAGTTTAGGTATTATGGGTGAACTGTAGGAACGCCAAGTTCCCGCAGAACTACCTCTGAAGAGTATTTGATAAGTAATTATTAAGTAAGCTCATCTCCGTTGTTAATGTCCATTAAGAAAGTTGAGCTCAGGCATAAATAATATTCTCTCTCACAGTATCTAAACATATGAACGCCAAAATAAAGAAGAGATCGATTAATTGAACCATACTTTTAAAAAAAAAATCGATTTATATCGTGAAAAAAACATCGAAGAGAAACAATATCTAAAAATTGGTTGAAGAAAACGATCTGAAGTCAGTATTCCGAACGAAATAAAAAAAAAAGAACTTTGGCGCTATAATTCCACCCAAACTTCCGCCACATGTGGGTTAGCTTCCTCTTCTTCTTTTTTATACAACCACAAGAATAAAATTTGTGGCTTCCTAGATATTACGGAAGCGTACTAGTTCTCTTATTTTATCAGATTTCATCTTCTTTCTTTTGGTCTATATAAAGATAGGTTACCGTGCTTGCTTCCATGTATATATATACATATATATATGTACACTCGCAGATCTAAGATAAATTCTAAACACTTAACCCTTTAAGTGCTACTTTGAAGTGAGCTTTCAGTTGTGTTCTCTTGGATAAATATAAGACATCATATATAAGAAGTTACTAAAAATAGCTTGCTTTCATAACCACATATTATACGTTTTTATTAAAATGAATTATTCTTTCAGATTAATTTTTTAAAAAAAAGTTGCGCTCCCAAAACTTGACAATGTTTATCTAGTAATAATATTCAGTTATAACAATTTTTATATTTCAAATATCATTTTGCGGTTTTTAATTACTTTAAATATGTTTTACATATTCATTAACTGGTGTTTTTCAATGCGTATTCATTTGTTTTCCCCATAACAATGAGCAGTAAGTAGCATTTAAGAAGATAAAAATCTCACCAATAGCTGGATTTGAACCTACAACCTCTGTGACCGGAATACAATACGCTAACCTCATAGCTACCCTTTCCCTAGTAAGTTATTGAACAAGATAACTCACAAATAAGCAAAAAATATCACAGAAACTGTAATTCGATTTATTTAAACATCTTTAGAGCATCAGAAAATAAGGTTTTGTTCAAAAAAATGCAGTTTAATTGTTTTTTTATCCCTGCACTTTGCTATTATTGGTTTATCTATTTTGAGAAAACTTAATTTAAATGGAATTTGTGGCTTCTAGCTAACCTCTAAAGGCTATTTACGTTCAGTTATTCCTCTTAAAACGCACAATAAGGACAATAATTTTTCAAGTTTTTCCAGAAGTCATGAAAATATTTCAATCCAAATTTAGTTTAGTCTCGATTTTTCCTTTTTGTTTCCAGAAAATTATTTGAATATTTTTTTATTTATTTATTAATAAATTATTTTCTCTATTTCAGTGCAGAATAAATTAATACTTCGAATAAGAAACTTAAGGAGCCCATTATCTTGATAAGTGGAATGTAAATTTTGTGCTTTTAAAATGCAAAGAGGACAGACCCTAGTCTAAGATCAATTATTATAGCAAGTTATCCTCCAGTCATCATCGTGACCTATTTATCCACTTTTATTCTCCTGGTATTATTAATACCACTTTATAGTCTCCACTAAATTTTTGACCTGAATGAATTAAAAAATAAAAAACTTAGAAAAGATCGTTCTTCTCTAATGCCTTAGCCACATCAAACAACAACAATTTGCCTCAACTTAAAAGAACTATTATTGCACACTATAAATATTACAATATCAAATATACAATACTTAAAAATTTTATTGCAGAAAACTGACAATAACAAATAATGACAATATGTGATTTTAATGGACAAGAATAACATCACATCAGCCTAGTATAGCTAGTTTTAATCAAATAATACAAAATGTAGCCATATTACGCCGTTGTAACTTTATAAATAGAAATGGGTCACTTTTGAAGAAAAAATGTTCTACTTTTATTGCAACAACGTTTAAAAAAGCAGCAAGACTTATTGTGAAATTCTTTCAGTAATTTATCAGCAATTTTTGAAAAATCTATGGTGACCTGTCACAGGCTTTTTATGACGATTTATAAGACAGTTTTATTCTGCTACAATAATACACTTTTCCCGTCGTACGAGGGTCGTTTGAAAAGTCCGTGCAAAGTCAGAGAGATAGCACTACTGGCGCGTATCGAGGTTATGTTTAGTTAGTAGCATCTCTTGGAAGAACACACACCAAGTTTCAGCCAGATCGCTCTATTTCTTTGTGTTTGGCATTCGTTGGAATCGAGGAAGTCGAGTGATTTTCAAAAAATGGACGAAAAAGAATTTCGTGTGTTGATTAAACACTACTTTATGAAAGGCAAAACGCCTCAAGAGACTAAAGAGAAGCTTGATAAACATTATGGTGACTCTGCACCTTCGATTAGAACAGTTTATAAGTGGTTTCAAAATTTTCGGAGTGGCCATATGGGCACAAGTGACGCTTAACGTTCTGGACGCCCTGTTGAGGTTTACTACTCCAGAAATCATTGATAAAATCCATGATATGGTGATGGATGACAGAAGAGTGAAGGTGCGTGAGATTGCTAGTGCTGTGGGCATCTCGAATGAACGGGTACATAATATTTTGCATCAACATTTGGACATGACAAAGCTATCCGCAAGATGGGTGCCGCGATTGCTCACGCTTGACCAAAAACGAAATCGTGTGAAGTGTTGCAAGGACGGTTTGCAGCTGTTCCAGAAGAATCCGCAGGACTTTAAGCGTCGTTTCGTCACTGTGGATGAAACATGGATACATCACTACACTCCTGAGACCAAAGAACAATCTAAACAATTGGTTACCAAGGGGGAATCTGCGCAAAAAAAGGCGAAGACCGTTCCTTCGGCCGGAAAGATTATGGCGACTGTCTTTTGGGATTCGCAAGGAATAATCCTCATCGACTATCTTGGAAAAGGGTAAAACTATTACAGGTGCATATTATTCATCGTTATTGGACCGTTTGAAAACCGAGCTGCAAGAAAAACGCCCACGATTGGCCCACAAAAAAGTCCTTTTCCATCACGACAACGCACCAGCTCACACCTCAGCAGTTGTGGTCTCAAAATTAATGGAAATAGGGTTCCAACTCGTTTCACATCCCCCCCTATTCACCAGACTTGGCTCCCTCGGACTACTATTTGTTCCCCAATATGAAGAAATGGCTGGCGGGAAAAAGATTTTATTCAAACGAGGAGGTGATTGCAGAAACGAATGGCTATTTTTCAGACTTGGACAAATCCTATTATTCGGAAGGGATCAACAAACTAGAGCAGCGTTGGACGAAGTGTATAAGCCTAAAAGGAGACTATGTTGAAAAAAAAAGAAGGTTTACCCCAAAAAATTAAGTAGTTTTTATTTTTGCACGGACTTTTCAAACGACCCTCGTAATTGTGTACTAAAAAATGAAATTACAAATGTTCCAGCTACAACTCGTCAGGCAATGGTATCATCCTAAGCGAAAACAATAGTTATAGAAAGTTTGAAACTTATTATAAAGCTTCAGGTACGAATAAAAATTGATCTTATAATATCTGAAAGACAAACACTAACAAATAAATTTAAACTTCTGCAAGATTCTAGGATCTAGATGTTGATTTAGATTTAGATTTAAAACAACTTGCTAGAAATTTTTGTGTGTGTTTAAAGAACAATTTTATTAGTTTATTAAGACTTTTAATGACCAACTTTGTCATTAAATAATAATTTGAAAGTGGTTTTTTAATTATTAAATAAATTCACCCTTTCCCATCCTGATATAAAGTAAGAAGTTACAAAGCAAATTCCAACTGAAGTGAGGTAACCTAATTATTTACTTATTATTGCTAAGAACAAACAGAAAAGAAAAACTACAAATATTAACCTCCTCGGCGGCTTAGACATGGATCTAAGCGAGACCGACATCGGAGGATCCATCTCTGGTAGCGAATCTACTACTTCTTCTATTAACCGATCTAAACGAACTTCAAACAGTATTAACCTTTCTCCAGATAAAAAGAAAAAGAAAAAAAGAAATAAAATCTCTCAGTTCACTTCACCTCCTTTAACACGTCAATCTAACTCTGCACTTTCCAAGACTCCGCAGCAAAACCAAACAGCTTTTATGCCTAACTTACCGGCAACAACTTCATCAGCACCTCCACAACAAGTACAGTTTGTGTCAGATTTTGAGACACCTAATAAATTTAATATTCTGCCAGAAGTCAATGACCAACCCGAGCACAAACCGCCTCCTATCTATTTGTACAAAATCTCCAACTATATAACGCTCAACAACGAACTCAGACAACTCCTTGGAGCAGAGAATTTCACATGTAAAGCACGCACTGACAATATTCTGGTTTCAACCAACACCATTGCAACATACAGGGCAACAATTCGGTACCTGCACGAAAAAAATATTGAATACCATACATACCAACTAAAAAAAGACAAAGCCTTTAGAGTCGTTCTGCGCCATTTACACCACTCCATACCGCCTGAAGAGATCAAAGCGGAAATACAATCTAAAGGGTTCAGGGTACGAAATGTTAGCAACGTCAGGCGCCCGATCGAGAAGACTCCTCTTCCTCTATTCTTCATAGATCTAGAACCAGACAGTAACAACAAAAATATTTTTAACCTCACCAAGATACTGAACACAATTGTCCGGGTGGAGGAGCCCTATAAAACAAAGGAAATTGCCCAGTGCAAGAGGTGCCAACAATACGGGCACACCCGCACATACTGTCATGTCTCTCCGAGATGCGTCAAATGTGCAGGGCCCCACTTCGGAGAAAACTGCAACAAAAACACAGAAACTCCGCCTACCTGTGCACTCTGCCACAAACAGCACTTTGCCAGCTACCGTGGATGCGAAGTTCACAAGGAATTGCAAAGGATCCGACGAGAACGAATCCAACTTCGAGGCCAAGGAGCAGCTGTTAGGACGCAACCTCCTCAAGTCTCTTCCCGAAGCGACTTTCCAGTTTTTCCATCAACTCTGCAACAGCAACAACCTCCGCAGCAGCAACCACAACAACCTTATTACAATGGAACTTCCACTGCTAGGCCCTCTTATTCAGAAATCGCGAGGTCACATCCTTCATATCATTCTCATCAACCATCTGCACATCATTCACCTCAATCATCTACACATCCTGCACATCATTCTCCTCAATCAACTGCACATCCTCCACATCATCCTCAATCACCTGCACAACCGGATATAACCTCAGTACTGAACTCCTTTTTCCAAAGATTTGAAACCCTCCTCACTCCTCTCATCAGCCTCTTAAACACTCTTATTACTCACCTCCTTCCAGGCATAAAACCATGATCTCTCCAACACAACATTCTTTAACCATCCTTCTCTGGAATGCGAATGGGTTGAACTCCCACAGAGACGAACTTAATACTTTGCTACATGACAAACGCATTGACGTGGCCCTACTGACGGAAACACACTTTACAAGTAGATCACACTTTTACATTTCAGACTATCAGACATACAGGACCGATCATCCTGATGATACTGCTCATGGTGGCGCGGCAATATTGGTCAGAAACTCCTTACTTCATAATGCTCTCCCTTCATCTGCTACAGACTACCTTCAATCCTCTGCAATCTCCTTGTTCACTCATCCGCATAAAATTAATCTTGCTGCAGTGTACTGTCCGCCGAATAAATCTATTTCTGAGCTGCAATTTATCTCCTACTTTAATTCTCTCGGAACTAAATTTCTTGCAGGAGGAGACTATAACGCAAAAAACCAACAATGGGGGTGTCGCACGACTAACCCTCGCGGGCGTACACTCATGAATGTCCTTTTTTCAAAAAACTACAACATTGTTTCACCTAACCAACCTACGTACTGGCCCACATCCTTATCCAAACTCCCTGACATTCTTGACTTCTTCATACTTTCTCAGGTAGCTCACTACTTTGAAGTTTCGACCTTGACAGAACTTTCTTCAGACCATAGCCCTGTTTTAATTACTCTCGACACTTGTCCCATCCACAGTCCTTCCAAACCATCTCTCATCACTGGCCCCGTAGATTGGGAAAAATTTCAATTTGAAATAGAAAGTAACATAGACTTACGTATTCCTCTTAAATCAAAAGAAGACATTGACAATGCGGTAGAACAATTTACTGAAACCATACAAGAATCTATAAGACAATCAACTTTACACCACACTAACCAACAACGAACCCGCACATCCAATATCCCTTTGTTTATACGGACTCTTATTATGGATAAACGACGTGCAAGAGCTAAGTGGCAACGAACTCGCTATCCATCTGACAAACGACTCTACAATAGACTAACGCACCAACTTAAAACTGAACTTAAACAGTTGAAGGATGAACGTTTCCAAGACTACACACTAACACTAACTACGGAAGACAACTCGCTTTGGACTGCTACTAAGAAAATCTTGTCTTACAAAACCACTCCAACACCTCTCCGTCGTGTTGACGGCTCTTGGGCTGCATCTGACGAAGACAAAGCTTCCTTGTTTGCCTCTCATTTTTCCTCAGTTTTTACCCCTCATCAAGATATGATCAATACTTCATTCCACGAATCCTTACGATCAGATCTTGACCTACCTCTTCCTCTCTCCTTACCACCGAAACATTTCACTCCTTCTGACATTCTATTTATCATTAAACATCTCTCTCTTAAGAAAGCCCCTGGCCCTGATCTCATAACTGCTAAAATTCTCCGACGTCTTCCCAAAAAAGCAATAGTCCTCTTAACTACTATCTACAATTCAGTACTAAGAACAACTTACTTCCCGATTCTATGGAAATCCTCTTTAATTTACCCTATTCCTAAACCTAACAAGCCACTTCATCTTTCTTCTTCTTACCGACCAATTAGTCTACTGCCAATTCTTGGCAAAATTCTTGAGAAACTTCTTTTAAAACAAATTCTTCCCATACTCGAATCCTCTAAAATTATTCCAGACCATCAATTTGGATTTAGGCGACAACACTCTACTGTACAACAGTGCCATCGAGTGGTAGACACGATTTCATCCTCCCTTGAGAAGAAAGAGTGTTGCTCGGGTGTCTTTCTCGATGTGAAGCAAGCCTTCGATCGGGTTTGGCACCCGGGCTTGCTCTGGAAACTCAAGGGCATTCTTCCGTTCACTCACTTCCTCATCTTGAAATCCTATTTGTCTGATCGTCATTTTCAAATTCAAATCGGGACATCGTATTCAGCTAAACATCGCATTGAAGCGGGTGTTCCACAAGGAAGCATCTTAGGACCTATCCTATATGTTATATACACAGCAGACATACCAATCCATCCTGAAACTGTCCTTCTAACTTATGCAGATGATACCGCTATACTTTCTCCTCACATTGATCCGGTAACTTCACATAGAAACCTTCAAACACATCTCTTTTCTCTTGAGGAATGGTTTAAAAAATGGAAAATCAAGTTAAATGAAACCAAATCTCAAAATATTACTTTTACTCTCCGCCGCATCACTCTTCCTCCGATCTTCTATGACTCAATTCCAATTCCTCCTGCCAATGTTGTCCGTTATCTTGGGCTTTATTTAGACAAAAGACTGACTTGGAACCCGCACACACGACTTAAACGAACTGAAGTTAACAGGCGTTATCGACTACTTAAAAGACTTCTAGACCAACGTTCAAAACTTTCACTTAATAACAAACGACTGATTTACAATTCCATACTAAAACCCGCCTGGACGTACGGTATTGAACTGTGGGGTTCAACGAAACGCTCCAATCTTCAACGAATTCAATCTCTTCAGTCTAAAATTCTCCGCACTATCGTTAACGCTCCATTTTATGTTTCTAATCTAACCATCCACACAGACCTGGAAATTCCGTTTGTTGGTCAGGTTGCACGAACTCGCTATAAAAGTTTTCATCAGAACATGCACTCTCATTCCAATCCTCTTGTCCGCCACTTATCATCTCATCACCATCCAGATCATCCTCCCAGACGACTAAAACGCCAGTGGCCTCGCGATTTTCTCTCTTCTGAGGAGAGTAGCTAATCCTAGAGATGACATAGGGAGTGTTATCACTGGGTAACTTCTCCCCTCAATTAGTGGAGTTTGTAGTGGTATCAACTATTGACATTGTTACTAATAGTGCATCTAGCGCTGGTGTAACTTAACAAATAAATTAAAAAAAAAAAAAAAAAAAAAGATTTAGATTTTTTTAGTAAATGCGTAACATTAAGACAAATTTGCAATACAATTGCTACAGAGTCATCTACAAGTTGTTTAAGGAATGGTTTTTGTTTTTCAATGTTAGTTTGTTCATGATGTTAGGTTGGGATACCCGCAGGATACCCTAAGATTCCTGAATACAAAAAGAAGTTAATCTGCCTCTTTTCTCTTCGGAAAAAGTGAAGGACAAAACTACAAGTATAATATATTTTCAAGTATAAGAAAGTAACTAACACAAAATGCTTTGTAATGCAAAGCATCTTTTTATTATTACTATTATAATTATCCCGAACCGAACGAACAGATCCCGAACTGACTGCTAAGGAAATCGTTGGCCTGTCAAGAACGGATATGGTTGGTTTTAGCAGGTCCCGGATCCGCCAGTTGGTTCAGGTGTTGAGTGGACATGCGAATTTAGCGTATCATCTTTTTAAATGTGGCCTTATCCAGTCGCTAAATTGTGCTGGCTGTGGTGAGTCCGATGAAACTGTGAGGCACTTTGTTGAGGCGTGTCCAGTTTATTCTAAAACTAGATTCCTCATCTTCGGAAGGTCAAATGTCTCCCTACCGGAGATTGTAGCATCTGGTAATCTTAACGAACTCTCTAGGTTTATTCAGTGCACTGGGCCATTGAGTCGTCAAGCTCACTAGTGCTCTGTTGCTACTTTATTAGGTTATTATATTAGCATCTGGCAACTTTTAGCCGGATTTGTTGTTTTTAAACCCCGGTATCTTTCATGAGATGAGAGGTGGGCGAGGAACAATCGGCAATTTAGGATTGCCTGCGTTCCTTCCCCTTTTTAGTGGAACCGCCTTTTTAATACAATCTAATCTAATTATAATTATTATTATTATTATCATCATTAAAAGAGTATCACGCATAGATTTCCAGCTGATTCCAGAGGCATGTGGGGAAAGAGAATTGTATATTAGCGTATCTTTCAAAAAGGCAAAACTCATTCCAAATAGTCTCCATTCGCCACAAGTGGAAAAGTTTGTTTTTTCTTTCTACATTTCCTTTCGATTGCGTTCCTTTCTTAATAATATCGTTTAAATGTATTAGGTAACTCTTGCAATAACCTAAAAAGTACACGCACATTCCATGAAAGGTAACATTTAGACAGAAATTATTTTTAAAAATAAGCCGTGAGAATCACCAAACTTTTAAAACTTTACACTCGAAGGAAGTGACTTTTCTAAAAACGTGAAAGAATATTAATTTACCAATAGGAAACAATTTTTAGAACATCCGGCATAGATTCCTATTCAAAGAAGGTAAATAATTAAATTGGGTTATCTGACTTAGCAAGCTGTAGGAGCGTGTTTAGAAATGTTAATACTTCCTTCCGGAGTTAATCGTCTATAAAGTTAATAACTACCAAAATTTCCTTTCACATTTAACGATTGAACCATCAAGAAACTGCAATAAAACAGAATGGAATCATACATTCTTGGTTGCTTTCCAATAATAATTGTAACTGGCCAATTGAAATTTAATCGTAATTTTGTATCTGGATCCTGCGAAGCATTTATATTTATTAAATCTACAAGAATTAAGGGAGTGACAGTTGACAATGTAATTTTTCGCTTGGGTTTTTAGGCTGGGATTACCTGTGAGAACACATAAGATACCTGAATAAATTGGCTTGCCCACTTCCCCCAGTAAAATTTTTCATTGCTAAAAATAATTAAATCTAAAGGCGGCTAAAGTTAAGCAATAAGAAAAAAACTAGTTGCGGTATTTTCGACCACATAATTTAAACTTTTACCTTTAACCAAACTAAAATTGTGTTTAATTACAAGTTCAGCGTATAAATAGTTGGCTATCGGATTTTTATTTGCGTGAACAAATTCAGGAATTTAGGTTATTAATTTTTTTTTTAGAAATGATTGAGGTTTGATTCAATTGATTCAAAAGATGAATTCATATGATTGGATTGATTCATATGATTGGATTGATTCGTTGATTGATTCATATGATTGGATTGATTCGTTGATTGATTCATATGATTGGATTGATTCGTTGATTGATTCATATGATTGGATTGATTCGTTGATTGATTCATATGATTGGATTGATTCGTTGATTGATTCATATGATTGGATTGATTCGTTGATTGATTCATATGATTGGATTGATTCGTTGATTGATTCATATGTATGTCAATGAATTCCAATAGAGCACCAAATAAAGTAGTTTATTGGAAAAATATTAGCGTTGACGTTTTTCTATGAATAATAAAAATATTTTCCACTAAACTTAGTTACAAAAATTAGGGAAGGGATTGATTAGCTTTGTGTTTAGCGTATTGGATTCCCACGCGGAGGACCAGGGTTCGAATCCAGCTCCGGACGCCAATAACCTTAAGATGTTGAGGTGCCTTAAATCATTTAACTAAAAATTAATTCCTCAGACCAGCGCTGATAAATAATTGATATCCCACTGTTTGATCCTCGTAAGTGATCCTTGCAACTGAATAGGATCATTGTGTCTCTGGTCTTGCGAATCAAAATTATTAAAGAACAATTTTCAGATTGTTCAACCATTAAGGACGAAAAAAGTAATAAGGGAGAAAACTTGGTGCGCTATATATATATATATATAGTATATACTTCTAATATATTTTTATTCCAGAAATAAAATGCTGCATCATTTCTTGTTAGGTAACTGTCACCAACCAATTAAACGAGATGGAAGAAGAGAGAGACTGGGTTCAAGTTTGTCGTTAAGGAAAACTTGGAATACTTTTTTCTTGAGTTGTGAAAAGCGGTGGAGGGGTGAGGATTTTTCTCACTCATCTTGGATGACATGAACTCCCTATTGGGAAGAGCTCTGAGTGAAGTATAGAAAGCTTGGAGAATAAGTGAAGAATGAAAGGTAAGGTGGGTCTAGCCACTTAAAAAGTTTCAAGCCGGCAAGTCGTGATAAAAGTTATGCTTTAAGCACTAAACGGTAAGGAAGAAGGTATCCCTCCATTTTTCACTACCATCGCGTAGGACCTTTACAAATTTTTTCATTTTATTTTACCCATTTTTCATTTTTTTTTCTCCTTTTGGCATTTAATTTTTTCTTCTAATTTTATTTGGCACAAAAATAAAAATTATTATTTAAAGAAATAGTCATAATTCGTGCATTAAGAATTTTTTTATTTTCTGTAATGAATTATCATTTTTGTAATTCAATTAATTATATGGTTAATTTAGAGTAATGAGAAAAGTTAATTGAGAAAATTAATTAATAGAACTAAAGTTAAGGTGCTGTCAACATAATTTGTACAGTTAATAAAAATGATAATTGCTTGAAACCTGTGGCATTATCCCTTTATACGTACAAGCGCCACGACAGCCGAGTGGTTAAAGACGCGGCTAGCAATAGTATGAAGTGTTGTTGGTAATGGGTTCGATTCCCGGTCTCTAGGCCTTGAATTTTATTTAATGGTTAATATGAGAATTCATTTAAATATGCATGCTAATCGCCTCCGTCCGCTGCGTCTAATTTGGTAGTATTTTTGTACAAATATAACTATCTCTATGTAGCACCCAAAATGCAGCTTTGTTGTAAAAAATTGTTGCAAATTGTTATAATTGTTTTTTTAATTACGCGCTCTACGAATGAATAAAGTCTAAAACATTCAAGGATTAAACCGAAAGCTGGAGAATCATACAGCCTCTTGCACTTGCGCAGTTCGTTTATTCCAGTTGTGATTACTGTTACGATATTTTTAAGGATCTGAAGGCTAGTCTTTTCAACTACCTTCGTCAACTGTCCGGAAGTTGAAGCGCTCCTTTAATCATACTTTAATTTTTAACTGGAAGAAAAAGAAGAGATTTTTAAAGTTTAAAACTATTTTTAAGCTATAAGCATACGCATTCCAATTAGCAGTCAATCCGATAAGATGGGGCGTGCCTATGGGTGTAATCGCCATGAAAGTTCTAGCTTCTGATTAGCCAAACCACACGCCCATATTTCACACCTCTTGCTTCTGCGTTTTGATTAGTTATTTCTGTAACTAGTAATGTTTCATTGAAAAGTATGGTTTAGATTTTAGAAAAGAAAGTGGAGGTAGATTTGTACAGGCTTTAAGGAAAAAGCAAGGCGGACTAAAGTCTTATTAGATGTGGGGCAGTAGAAGTAAGTCCGCCATGTTGTAATGTTAATATGGCGTATTTCCTTTCATTAAAAACTTGTACCCTATACATTGCTGTAGCTGGAAAAGTGATTGTTAGTTCCAATTTGGATAATATCCAATAGGAACAAAAATATCGATTCAGAAGGTAACTTTCAAATTGTGTGTATCTTAGGTGAAACCCAAATACCAAAAAGGAGTCAGAGTGACGCCTTGTGATTGGCACAACAACTTTGATTGCATCGAGTACCCAAGAACTTGCAACGATGAGAATGAATAGCCGAAAGTCCAATTTTAGAAACAACTGCTATATAATTGTTCACACTTGGAAGATAGAAATGATAATGTTTTAAAAATATGTCTTAATTGAAATCCGATTCATACTTATATTTTAACAATATCGGTTCCGGGAAATTTAGATGCGGGCCGCATATTGCGCCCAGCTGTTCCAGACAGTTCTAAATTGAATTTAAATAATTATAACGGAGGGTATGATAGGCTGAAGTTACACAAATGTTATTTTTCTGCTTTCAAAAAATTATCGTACACTTGACCAATCTTTAACGACATCTTCCAACGAACAACTACAGTTGTTCTTACAAAATTCTTTATTAAAGGATAACTCCTACTTCATAACTGGTAAGAAAGCAGTTGCCTTCTTCCTACCCCATTTATTTTTAAGTTAAATCTCGTACATTCTTCTGCTATTTCATCCGAATGGGTCAGAACCAACATTGTTACACCAACTTCTTAATCAAAATTCCATGAAAACCACTTTTATTAATGGTACTTGAATGTTTAATTGAACGTCTCTCTACCAATTTGTCTTTACCTCTCCTTTTGAATCTTGTTCTTTTTAATTAACAGTTTCACTTTGATGTAGCTCTTTTAGTTCAGGAACACACTTTAAACTTCTTTTTTCTTTTTTTTTTATTCAATGAATACCCCATTGAATACTAAAAATTTTAATTATTTGTAAATATTCAATCTTTCATTAAAAAAAATATGTAATTAAAACAGTACATATTTTATGTTCCAGGTAAAAAGAAGTTTAATTACTTGGCAAGAACCATTTGCATGATGAGTGAGTCTTTAATTTTACATTATTCACATTAATTGAAAAATTTAATTATTAAATAACTATAAAATTGTAAACAAAGCAACAAATATAATGAAATATTTTAAAAAGTAATTTTATATCAAACGTTTTTGCGTTGCCTGTCATAGTTTGTGCTTTGTTTGCCACCGTTTGTGCTTTGTTTGCCATCGTTCACAAATTCACAGCGTCTAAACATGTTAAAAGTGGCACAAATGTTGAGTACTTCGTTTTTTGCGTTACAAATTGCCGAGTACCAATAAATTCACTCGTGCCTTTGTGCGATACATTTATATCCACTATGGAGATTTAACCTAGTTATCAGGTTAAATCAATAAGAATAATTTAAAAAAAAACAAAAACGCTTTAGTTCCAGCATGGAGTCGTAACTTACGCCGCTTTAAAATGGCGTACACTTTTGTTAGATTGTTTAAATCAGTTGAATTTATCATTAATGTAAAATAAATTACCAGATTCTGTTGGGGCCGTATGTTGGTCTAGTGGTTAAGAGAGTAGCTTAGTGAGTAGGAGATCACTAGTTCGAATCCCACGTATGACTACTTTTTATTTGTTAGAAAAAATTGTTTATAGTAAAGTATGAGCTTTCGTCCCCGCCCACGACACCTAATTGGTGACTGGACGTTAGGCAACGCCTGGAAAAAAAGGCGATTTCATTACTATTTACAAGACTCTGTTATTTGGAAATAAATTATTGGTAATTTTAATGAAGAGATTTAATCGATAAAATAAGCGCGATAAAAAGGTGCATACGAATTATTGAATCGATGACATTTAAGATGGTTAAGATATTGGGATTACGTTTTATCATAGAGCAGAGAGTGGTAGCCTTCCAGTAATAATTGATGTTTCGACTATTACAATCTTCGAGCGAAACTCTATGGGCAATGAAAGGGCTACTACTGAAGTAAGTGAATGGCAGTTCTCGTCAACAGATTTACAACTACTAGTAATTGGCCATTCGCAATGGACATCAAACTTTGACTTAGTAATGATGCTACTGTTAACTGTGCTATGTTGCTGTTAACTGTGCTGTTGGTCTGTCTAGCCCTTATCATTATCCATATTTTATAGTTTATATTTTTAAGCTCATTAAATTAGTTATTTTTACAAAAGTATTTCTAAGTTCTTAGTTTCTAATTCTATTTGTTTAAATAAATTTTCTGTTTGTTCCAAATCAAGTAAGTTAGTTCTAAAATACAACAATCAATCACATAGTTACGCTACATCAAGTTGGATTTTTTTTTTTATTTCTATACTCATGTCACTTACTTATTTATAATTGATAAATTATTGAATTTTCTTGTTGTTTAGAAAAGATAACAATTTATCTGTACGTATTGGCGGACCCCACTATCCTGTCAAATTTGTAAAATATTGTTTTTACCCTTGATATCCAATAGAAAAAGTGAAATAAAAAAAAAAATGAAAAATAGTAGACTACCAGAGATTTCTGCTCCCGAAGAAGGAGCAGAGGGAGTAGTAGATAAAGCTTACCAGTCAGGATGATCTCCCTAGGGAGCTGCCCTAAGCTTCGCACAAGTCTCTTCTAACTTCTCTTCTCTCCAAAAAATAAAAATAAAAAATAAAAATAAGAAGAGCACAGAGGCTTTACTTCTCCAAATAAACTCTCCAAAACAGGCTTATCTTTCTATTTCAAGGTTCTTTGTAATTATTATTATATAAAAGTTATTTTCATTATATTACAGCACATTACATTACAACAAATTACATTACACATTACAACACATTACATTACACATTACATTACACATTACATTACACATTACAACACATTACATTACAACAAATTACATTACACATTACATTACACATTACAACACATTACATTACAACAAATTACATTACACATTACAACACATTACATTACACATTACAACAAATTACATTACACATTACAACACATTACATTACACATTACAACTTTAAAATGTTGTATTATTTTATAGTCAACAATTACTTTCAAATTAGCCGACGACACTGCAATTCTATCCCCTGACCTAGAGCCGTACACTCCAATCCCACCTAAACCATCTCGAGCCTTGGCTGCCGAAGTGGAGAATCAAAGTGAATGAATTGAAATCTAAATACATAGTATTCACTCTAAACAAGAAAACTATGCCTCCTCTCTCCTTCCACAATACTTCTATACCAATTACTAACCAAGTACGGTATCTCGGACTACATCTTGACAAACTTGGAACCCTCACACGAGACTCAAACGAACTGACCTCAATCTGAGGTATAAAATGTTGAAAAGGCTTTTTTTTATGATTCGAAAATCCTCTTCAACAGCAATCCTCTTCTTTGTACAGAACTGGTGCGCTACCTTGGGCTCTTTATAGACAAAAGACTCACGTGGAACCCACATAATAGACTTAAAAGACAAAGGCAATGACAAAACGTGCGAAACTGTTTTACAGAAAACTTGGACGAAGCTCCAAATAGCCCATTGAACTCAAACGCTTAATATACAATACTATCCTCAAACCTATGGTGGACTTAACGGACTAAAGCTGTGGGGTTCAGCCAAAACCTACAAAACATACGGACAGTACAAGACATTTCAGTCAAAACTACTGCCGACAGATAGTTGACGCTCCTTTCTACGGTGACTAACCTCACTCTTCACAACGACCTCAACATTCCCTTCAATTGACCAACTCTCCAAGACTAAATATCAAAAATTCCATACTGCTCTCTCTACTAACTCTAATCCTCTTGTACTGTCTCTCGCTTCCTCTGACATCCCTAATACTCCTCGCCGACTGAATCGCCAATGGCCCTGCGACTTCCTCGCAGTCTGAAGACCTAAACGTCATCCTTCTCCTATAGAGAGTGCTACCACTGAATATTTTCTCTCCTCCCGCACCATTTCATCACTCTCTCCTCTTCACATTCTCCTCTCTTCTATAGAGAGTGCTACCACTGGGTAGTTTCTCTCCTCCTGCTCTTCCCGCACCATTTCATCACTCTCTCCTTTTCACATTCTCCTCTCTCCTATAGAGAGTGCTACCACTGGGTAGTTTTTCTCCTCCTGCTCTTCCCGCACCATTTCATCACTCTCTCCTTTTCACATTCTCCTCTCTCCTATAGAGAGTGCTACCACTGGGTAGTTTCTCTCCTCCTGCTCTTCCCGCACCATTTCATCACTCTCTCCTTTTCACATTCTCCTCTCTCCTATAGAGAGTGCTACCACTGGGTAGTTTCTCTCCTCCTGCTCTTCCCGCACCATTTCATCACTCTCTCCTACTCAAATTCTCCTCTCTCCTATAGAGAGTGCTACCACTGGGTAGTTTCTCTCCTCCCGCACCAGTTCATCATACTCTCCATATTTACTGATTGTATACAATGTATACAGATTGTAAATTACAAAATAAATTAAAAAGAAAAAAATGATTCGAAATTGATTACTGTATTTATCGACTCCACCTACGGAAAACCATGAGATATTGTCTTGAATAATTGATAAATTGAAGTTTACTTCTTTTCATGTTGTAAGTAATTAAGGTAAATAAAAAGATTCAAGAAATAAAATAAAAGGTAGAAATGCGAACAGGGTTGGGTTATTGGAAATATTATTTGATATAGATTTAAGAGACAATATGGATTCATGAGAGTAGATAGTAGGTAGTCCCGCCTTACTGTGAAGCTCAAATGGATCCAATTACTCTTCGGATGGATCATCTTAAAACCAGAACATAGTGCCACGAAATTAAGTTTGGCGCTTGCCATATCGGAATAAATATTTTGGGCACATGTCCCTATTAAGACACATTTAAACCTTTCGGATCAAATCCTATTTTCTTTCCTATCAGGATCTTTCTCATTAGCATTTCTTCATCTCCTTTTCGATACGACTAACACATTGAAACCTTGCCTAAGAATAGGCGGTGTAAGCGTCCTTCTATAGGTTAATTTTGGTATTTCACGATCTAATCATGCTATAAATAATCCCAATCAGCAAACAGCTGATCCGGGTAACATCAGTTCTTTTAAAACTTTTTTCCCATTACTCTTCAGACGGATTACCCATAAATCTGTCTCGCAATTAATATTAGATCTGTTCCCCTATTCAAAAACCGCAATAAATTTGGTTTTTCTCTTAAGAATTAAAGCAACATCTGTTACTTCAACGTTTGCAACAATCTCACCAATGTCCTTTCAAGGACGAGATATCAATAAATATAGTTTTCTTTTAATTCAAGTTAGTTTAGATCAGCATTCCACTATTTTGTTTTTTTCGGATCCGTCTAAATTCTATATTTTAATAAGCTTTTTTTTATGATTCGAAAATCCTCTTCCTTGTACAGATCTGGCGCGCTACCTTGGGCTCTTTATAGACAAAAGACTCACGTGGAACCAAAGTACTAGACTTAAAAGACAAAGGCAATGACAAAACGTGCGAAACTGTTTTACAGAAAACTTGGACGAAGCTCCAAATAGCCCATAGAACTCAAACGCTTAATATACAATACTATCCTCAAATTCTATATTTTAATAAGTCTCGCAAGCCAAAAAAGTTTCCAGTTTATTTCACAAGTGACATATTTTAAAATTTTGAGCATATTTACTCCTTCTTCCTTCAAAATGGCGCTACAACTCGCTTGCGCGAATCTTGGCCTTCCTCTGTCAAAGTTTGCCAGTTGTTCCGATCCAATGCTGCCACTATCCAGTTTCGGATACCAAGGAGGAGTTCTTGCATCCTTAGAAACACCATCATTTCATCGCGATCTCAGTCTACACCCACTCGTAGCGTGTCATATATAAGTGTCTTCTTTAATTACCTTATATGGTATTTTTTCAGGATTCTTGTCCTGTCCAACGAAGGCGTCCTAGCTTTACCAAACTCACCTAGTTGGCGTCCCTGTTCAAACTCCCTCCTTAGTTCTGCGTTGCTTATATTTTACTCCCTGAGGAAGTCATTTTTCTGTTGTCCTGGGATTCTATTCTGGTGTTTCAAGGTGTTCTACCTGCGGGATTCATCTTTTTTCTTCTAGTGTTCTGCACCAAGAGACTCAAACCCATGAAGACCACTCATCCCAGTGGGTGCCCACCCAAGGTTCACCCAAGACCTCTAAAGAAGTTCTAGGAAGAACGACGGGTGTCGGCAGTCAGGAATCCACCATTTGCTGACTCAACCAACTCTATTTCTCTTAAGTCTTCTAAAATATTTTGACTAAGGGTGCAAAATTGGCGAGGAATCGGTCAAATAAAAAACAACTCGTCTTTCAGTTACTGTAACTCAACCAACCCACATAGCCAAGCCCTGAAGAAGACAATATATTTGTCGAAACGTTGGCAAAAAGGAGAGTTTGTTTTTTATTTGACCGATTTCTCGCCAATCTTGAATCCTTAGTTTAACAATTCACGGTCACAAAACCTACATATTCAAAGAAAATAAACTTATTATCATCCTGGGACTATTGTCCTCTAAGAATAAAAACATGTACTATTGGAGGCCCTATTAGTTTGGCCTATATTTTAGATATTTATAAACAAAAAAACACACAAATATTTACAAAAATAAGAATTAAAATTAAGGTATTAAATGGATTCAATTATTATTTCGGAGGATGCTGAGTAGAAAGGAGATAATTGAACAGAAGGGATTTAAAGATGGAAAGGATAGGAGCATGGCGGACAGATGAAGGGAAGGAGTTCCAGAAAGAGGTAGGTTACTAACAAATGAGCAACAAAAAGCAGATATCAAACAGTAAATTCAGTTTACCAAATTTGATTCTAAAATTTATTATAAACTAGTTTAAAAAATAATTAAATAAACTAAATTTAAACAATTTCCTTAAATTCTACCACTAGTTTGCCAACTAAAAGTGAATAATATCAAATATTTGGAAAGTTTCTGCCCTGCAACCCGTAGCAAATTGTGGTTACAAATATGGAGCTTGAAATATGAATAAACCGAGGCGCCGCACTTTGTGCATATCATTACAAAGTTAACGTTTCCGTAGTTTCAAGTCTTTAATAATAGAATTCCTCCTTCGTTTTATGTATTTATATATGCAGTCTTACTAGTGCCTAAACTTATTTTATGCAATTATTCATCATAGTAATGCTATCGACGATTTCCTTCTGAGCTTACCGAGTAAATGATGCAGAATTTGGTTTTCCAGTAGATTAAAGGATGTTATCTTTACTTTTATTGAGTAGAAATAGAATTTAAATTCTTAGAAAGTCTCTTAGGGCCACCAAAATATTGGATGTAAGCATTCCAAATTTGGGGTTGTAAATCTAATAATTCGAACTCAATCCAGAATTGGAGATCCTGAGAAATTACTTTTGCTAGCAACCTTGTATAGACAGCCAAATTCAAAATAACCTGTAAATAAAGCCATCCTGTAGTCTTCAAGTTGGGTACAAATAACTAGAAACTGTTTCGCATCTACCTTAAGATAGAACTGTAATATATGACGATAAGACTTTGTCTTTTTCTAGCCTAAAGTGTAGAGGATTTCCAAAAGGATTATTCCGAGTGGTGACCGTTCTTGGCCACTACCTTGAGAAACCTAAGTATTTTCCTTTGGCAACTAATATTCTTTTAATTTTTGGGGAAATGAGGGATTGGCCCACAGTCCCATTTCGTTAGAAAGGGGAGCTGCCTCCTTCTGGCCTGTAATTTGATGTTATTGAACAACTTTTTTATACAAAAAATCAGCTTAGGCAAAATAAACTATATCTATTTATGGATTAGTTGCAGAAAAATTGCAGCTCATTGCATTACACTCCAAAAAAAAGAACGAACAAAAAAATTACTTATTTGGAAAACCTCTTTAGGGTTTTTAATAATACAATGGCAATATTTCCTTTTACAGTAACAGGAGAACGTAATCATGCCCAATTTATAAACCCCCAAAATCTATTTATTAATAGGATAGTATAGGTCAAAGGAAGTTTAATTAATAGGATATATACGGAAATTACGTCAGAGCGAAATTGCATACGTTTCCCCAGGAGAATGACGTTCGGTAATTGTGGTAACACAAAACCCGTCGTGGTGAGATCACAGAGGAGGGCCCCCCCCCTTTATAAACAACATGCAGTTCAAGCTGTGTAGATGTGTACTATGTTTGCACAGAAGTAAATACTAGCAAAACTCGATAAATATATAGATTTACATGTAATATTTGTACATTACTTAGTTAACGATGTTTTGTTTAAATTTCTAACTATTGGCTTTTAAGTTTTCCATGTAAATTCATTTTTTATAGTTATTAAAGCTAATATTCCAGAAGTTCGAAAGTTAGTTCCAAAGGGTTTCCAAAAATTATAAAAGCGTATTAAAGTAATCTATTTGTCTTATACGAGGTGTGTTCAAAAAGTAACGGGAATTTTTAAATTTCGCGGGTTTGGAGAGTCTGATTGTAAAATTTTTTTTTTTATTATGTTGGTACACATGCCCCTGAAGTACGATAAAATTTTCAGTAATATTCATTGTTTACTTCTTAAGTGGCAGCCGTTAAGGTTAGACGTGTTTTTCGAGCTTGGCGATTTTTGTTTGTTAAAAAAAATGGATCAAAGAATTTGTATTAAATTTTGCGTAAAAAATGAAATAAAGTGTAATAAAGTGTGTGAAATGTTAATAAAGGCATATGGTGAGTCTGCTATGAGTAAAACAAGGATTTACGAGTGGTATAAGCGTTTCCAAGATGGCCGCGAAAACGTTGAAGATGACGAACGACCTGGACGTCCAAGCACATCAACAACCGATGAAAACGTGAAAAAAGTGAAAGAAATGGTTATGAAAGATCGCCGAATCACAATCAGAGAAGTCGCTGATGATGTTGCCATATCAATTGGCTCATGCCATGAAATTTTTTCGGATGTTTTGGGTATGAAACGTGTGGCAGCAAAATTTGTTCCAAAATTGTTGAATTTCGAACAAAAACAGCGGAGAATGGAAGTTGCTCAAGAGCCACTCAATGAAGTCGACAACGATGCGGATCTACTGAAACGTGTTATAACAGGTGACGAAACATGGGTTTACGGATATGATGTCGAAACTAAGGCTCAATCGTCCCAGTGGAGGCTCGACAAGTGCGGTCGAATGTGAAGGTTATGCTCACTATGTTCTTCGATTTTAATGGCATAGTGCATCATGAATTCTTGCCACAAGGTCAAACAATCAATAAAGAGTACTACCTACAAGTTCAACGCCGTTTGCGTGAAGCAATCCGAAGAAAACGCCCGGATTTGTGGCAAAACAATTCATGGATTTTGCACCACGATAATGCACCTGCTCACACTTCATTGCTTGTTCGTGAATTTTTGGCCAAAAACAAAACTTTAACGATGCCCCAGCCTCCATATTCGCCAGACATGGCTCCATGTGACTTTTTTCTATTTCCAAACATAAAGAGAACATTAAAAGGCTGTCGTTTTACAAGCATAGATGACATTAAAAGCGAATCGCTGAAAGAGCTGAAAGCTATCACAAAGATCGAGTTTCAGAAGTGTTTCGAGGATTGGAAAAAGCGCTGGCACAAGTGTATTGTATGCGAAGGGGACTACTTTGAAGGCGACAATATTAATGTAGATGAATAAATAAATATTTTTTTCAAAAAACAAAAATTCCCGTTACTTTTTGAACACACCTCGTACAATTGAAACAAATACTTTAAAATAAAAAATAGTTCGGAGGAGTATAATAACTGGTACTCTCAAATCAGATTTCTCTTATTGTAATCGATATTAGTAACCAAATTGAATGCGATGCAGATATCTGGTTAAGAATACGCATGCTACTTTAGAAAAATGAGAAAAATCATTGTCTCAGTTTGAATATTGTTAGAGGTGCTCCTAATGCTCCTTTTAGCTCACTTTTCAGAAAAATTAGCTCATTAGGTTTAGGCGAAAATTATATAGCTCCCAGAAACTCAAATTCACAAAATTAGAACACTATCACAGATCAGGTTAGCCGGCAATAATAATTTGTATGTCTTTCATAAAGGAAATAAATATTATCTGGATTATTTAATTGTATGTACAATTTGAAGAAAGAAAATAATGCACTTTACTCAACTTGTGAAACATATAATTTGCCTTCAAAGGTGCCTCCACAGATACAGAGAGCAGTTGATAACCTCCTGGCTAACCTGGCTTGCGAGCAAGAGGAGGCACCTTTGAAGGCACAGTACATGCTTTACAAGTTGAGTAAAGTGCATTATTTGATAAATTAAGGAATAAGTTTGATCCTTTACATGAAAGATATTGATCACTTAAATATGTGGCAGGAGGTTTCCAATTTTTTTTTTGGTAATTAAACGCAACTCTCCTAAAAATTACCAAATAATTATTAAACCTTCTTGCTTGTAACAGATGTAAAGTTAATTTTTAGCCATTTTGTGTACGCTTGAGAACATCTAAAGCTCTTAACATTTGATTTTTCTTAGAAAAATCGACTCGGAAAACGACTCCCAATATTAAGGAAAATACTAGCTTTACTGCCTTGGCAATATTTTTAGTAGAAAGGGGATGAAAAAATACATAAAAATGACCTATCGTGTGCTCTTCTTTCTCATTGATAACAAGTTAAAAAATTGAAATATTATTAATAAATAGCCAGATTTTGAAATGGCCTAGCAGCTTTAATTTTAAAGATAGCGAATTGCGGTTTCCGGTTTCTTTCATAACTTTTTTATACTCTTTAAAACTGGGTATATGAAAATGGGGGTCAACTGTGAACCCTCACTTTTGGTCGCGCATCAGCCGCGTATGTGGGCAGGAATCTAAAATCAAGTCACACATTCTGAAACTAGAGTTGACGGGCAACAAATTTTTCCTCTACCATTTTTTGCTCAGATTAACCGTTTAAGCATGAAATGAATTTGAGCCGTCTTAAAATGAACACCTTGTATAATAAACAAATTGCTTTTAACTGAATTTAATATATAAATGTGCTGAATATGATTCGTAATACAGCAATATCTCTTAGCTCTCTTGGCTTGTAGTATTTATACAGTTATTTTATATTTGTTAAAGTCTATATTTCAGTTATATTTATGTTTATTTCAATTTATAACTAGATTTCGTATCTCTCAGTAGTTTGCTCTTATTTTCTGACTTTAATAATTTTTAAAAAGTACGGGTAGTTATTTCTGCGTTTTCTTGTATCGTAAAGTTAAAATTAATTTACAACTATTTCTGTTTGTAAAAGATTTTCAAAAGCAAACTCCTTGCTAAAGTGTCTTGTCTTGTAACCTTATAAGTAGGGAACGGATTCGTATGTATTTACATATTTTTTTCTAGGCAATTTACAGACGTTTTTCAACTAGAAGTATTCATGACACTCTTTAAGCCGTTTGAGCCTACTTTTATTTCACATATTTCCACATATTTGGATGTTATCGCATATTTATACATATTTGATTAAAATAAATAAATATTTCTACATATTTAATCAAAATATGTACATATTTTTCATTTTGGGCATATTTTCATAATTGGGAGGTGGTTGACAGGATCTGAGAACCACAGACTGTGTATCACAGTGGTTAAAAAAGTGTTTTTAAAAGCACCAAGTCGCATTAAAATGCTAAAAGATCTCTATCCAGACTTGTGCCTTCCGCCAGAACCAATA
The DNA here is from genome assembly GCF_049639745.1 of Rhodnius prolixus. NCBI lineage: Eukaryota > Metazoa > Arthropoda > Insecta > Hemiptera > Reduviidae > Rhodnius > Rhodnius prolixus. The sequence goes on from NW_027411582.1 coordinate 26,001,353, forward strand.
TTGACAAGTTGGGGTACTTGGCTGGAAGCAGCTCAGTATTACTATGAAAACTACAATAAAATCAAGAATGTCCTTTCACATCTCGAAGACGAAGCAGTAGCGATAAATACAGCCAAGTCTTTATTCGAGAAACCTAATTTAAGGAACGCATTCATTTCTGACAATTGCGTATTTCTTACACAAGCCATTGCCCAACTTGAGTCCCAAAATGTTCGACCGACAGAAAACGTGTCCAACGTTAAAAAAGTCATCGAAAAGGTGAAAGGAATACCTGGGAGTAACGGAGATCTGATCAGATCAAAACTGGTAGAAGTACTGAGCAAGAACAAAGGGTGGGAGACCATCTGCCAGACTTCTGATATTATCAGTGGAACAGAAGTCACCTCAGAACATCGTGTACCCTTTACAACCAACGAGATAACTTCTTTCAGCAAGGCACCTATAACATCTGTAGATGTTGAACGATCTTTTAGTCGTTACAAGTCCATCTTATGCCCAGATCGTCGTCACTTTACGTTCCAACATTTGAAATTTCATGTGGTTGCAAACAATTTCGAAGAGTGAAGTTTTCAAAATTGAAAATTTAACACATCTTTTTATAAATAGTAAAAATGTTCTTTGTTGTATAAATCATTATAACTTGTAAAAACAAATTATTTTGTTCCTAATAAATTATTATAAATTGTAAAAATGTTCTTTTCTTGTATAAATAATTATAACTTGCCCCCCCCAAAAAAAATCCATTTTCATAAAAAAAAATGTCCATTTTACTTAAATATTCCAGAAAATATTTTAAGAAAATCACATATTTTCCACATAATTGACGAAAATAAATGCATATTTTAGTTAAATATTTGGCATTTTTAAATACATATAAATCCGTTCCTTACTTATAAGCAATAAAATATTATTATTCTTATTTATTATATTAAAGTAATCTGAATTAAAATAAGAATTTACTGGGCAAAGAAAATATAAATGTATAATTTTTGTCTTAAATCTCAGACAACTCTTCTGATTGCTCGGTTAGTTAATTTTGATGAATAATTAAAAAAACATTAAGCAGTTTGAAACAAATTAGAATAGAATTAGGAATTGCTGTAGGAATTATGCCAGAGTTCAACAGTGTGCTCTAGTATAGTTTGGATCTTTAATTTAACATCTGACCAATTAGTAAAACAAGAACTAGGATATTTCTAAAGTTATTATTGCAGAGGAAGGACACCTACGCCACCAAAGTTTAAAACCAGTACCCTAATCAACTACTATAATCCTGTTCTGGTTATATACTATAATACTATAGGCCTTGTTCGCCTAAACTGGCGAAACTAACGCTGGGTAGCTTATAAATTTGTCGGATCATTGAATTAGTTAGCATTAATTGTCTTAATGAACTGTGAGAAGGGCCTTATAATGGTTGCCTAATTGTGGTGTACTAAGAGCCAACTTATAGCGCCTTATGAAACTCAATGTTAAATTGAGTTTAATTCATCATTTAAAATGTGCAAGAAAAAGTTTTGATGAAACAATTCCCGACTGAATTCCTTCGACATTGCTAAAGAAGAAAAATACGAATAAGTTATACTCAATTAATTACCAGCATTCTACTTGATATTAAGAGTTCGCCTCAAGGCAATAGATACCCTTCTTAAGATAATCAAAATTCCTTGGGTTCATCCCAAATGATTCATTTCTAACGAAGTTGTTTTTTTAGCTAATCTTAACTTGACTTAAATTTACTCTTCCAAAAATTCCTTTGAACAAATATACAGGGTAACAAGAGTTATATGCTCCACCTAATCAATTTTTAGTCTTGATTATTTTCAGTGATGGACCCATTTTTTTAAACCCCTGTATCTCGAGATACAGCATCCAACTTTGTTTTTTCAAATGGAACGTTATATTTTTTTTTGCATATTTTTATAGTATTTGAGCTCCTAAAAAAAACAAAAAAAAATTTTTGAAATCGGTTAGGTTCATCAAAAGTTCATTGGATTAAGGTTACTGTACACTTTATTTTTTAGATATCCCCACAAAAAAAATAGTCCATTGGGGTTAAGTCCGGAGATCGAGGTGGCCATTGGATGGGACAATGAGTCCCTAAGCACTTTTCATGGAAATTTCTGTCCAGGTATCCTCGAACAACTCTCGCATTATATGCCGGGCAACCAACTCGTTGAAAATACATTATCTAGCCGACGTTGTAGCTGAACATCTTCAAGCAGAACTGGCAAAATGTCTCTTAAAAAAAAAGTTAGATACCTTGCACACCAGTTAAGTTCTCTCTGTAGAAGTATGGGGCCGATTAGTTGATTTCCTAAAACTCCACACCAAACATTTGTAGAAAAAAAACAACCTGAACGTCTGAATAACTCTAGCCTGCCTAGATCTTGACTTCGCTACCATAAGTACTGCTACAGGCAAAGCATGGGAGTCCAGAGTTTTGGCTTGCCTATCCGTTAATGGTGCCCAGTTTGAAGAGATTCTTTAAAAAAAAAATAACGTAATTTTGACAGTAAACTGAAATTTGTTTTTTCATATTTTAAATTACCATAACTTTTGAAAAACCTAACCGATTTCAAAAATTTTTTTTTTTTTTTTTTTAGGAGCTCAAATACTACATAAATATGCCAAAAAAATATAACGTTCTATTTGAAAAAAACAAAGTTGGATGCTGTATCTCGAGATACAGAGGTTTAAAAAAATAGGCCAATCACTGAAAATAAACTAGACTAAAAATGATTAAATACGTGTTTTCAATTTTTTCGAAATTTCCCGCTGTTTAAAAAATAGGTGGGTGGAGCATATCACTCTGGTCACCCTGTATATTTAATCCAATTAAAATGTGGAAAGGTTTTAAGCAAAAGTTTTATTATTTAACACATTATTTGACTTCAGAAATGGCAGAGGGTTCCTAAGGTTATGCATTAACAGATTGAAAGAGTTGGACATTCGTATGGAATTGGTTTTATTCGGCTGCGTGTTTGGATAACCTATCTTCTGGAGAAATTTGACCAAAACAACTGGCATGACAGCCAATCGGGTAGTAAAGGAATCAGGTTTATTTTACAACACCTTTATTGGTAAAATCTGATGGTTTATTTACCGCTTATTATTCATGATTCAACTTCATTTCTGTATTAAAAATTTCCAATCATACGACCTAGAATCAATCCAAGATTGTTCGTTCCTGATTGCTTGTCCCAGTACAACTATTTTTTTTTTTTATCAAATTAAATTTTTTTTCAATTTTCATTCATAGTTAAAAACTTTTAGATATTTCATTTAATTTAAACGTTTCTTAATAACAAATTTTAATTTAAAAATTAAACCTAGTAATTCTTTATAAAAATTTTCGCATAATTAACAAAAAACAAATTATGTTCATTCTACTGAAAATTTAAGAATAAAAACTAAAAAAAAAATAATTAATTTTTCTTTCATTTGAAAACCAAAATGTCAGCTATAATGAATCAATGAGAAACCCTTTTTGCTTGCGAATTACTTAAATATGGCCACAACCTACAGTACCTTGTCTTTTTCACTCATTTCTATCTCTCGTCATTTCTATATCTTGCGCTTAGACAGATATTTATATTTTGTCGCTATGTAAAACTAAACTATTTTATATAGAATTTGTAAAGCACCAGCTGTACCCACAGCGAAGTAGTAGCAGATCGATTCGGTGATTTCATTCACAATTGATTCCAGAACTTTGCGATTTCTAATGCTACAAATCATCAATCATTATCAAGGCTTCTTTGCAGATTTCTGCTGTGAAATCCATGTCCATATTTGGATATTCCTTGCTTATTGACGGAATATATCTTCAGCCATGTGCGATTTATATTTCTCTCATAACTCTGTTGAAGGCAAGCTGGAGGTATGATTGCAAAAAACAATGCACAAATTTGATTTGGATGTGACGGTGTTGCACGCACAGTCATTATTATGCATCATAATCATCATAATCATTAATGCATTTATCCCAGTGTCTGTCTTGTTCTCCAATAAATTCAGAGCAAACGACGAAAGAAGCTTGATTCATCTTGACTGTGGTGCACGGTGAACAATCTGCCTATCGTAGTTTCAGGTTATCCGTCAACTCGTTCTCCTCGTTTACGTCGTTCAAATCATTTTCTACTCGCGATCCATGTGTAATACGTAGGCACTTCCAAATACAGCTCTTGACTGTAGTGCACGGTGAATAGTCTGCCTATCGTAGTTTCAGGTTATCCGTCAACTTGTTCTCCTCGTTTACGTCGTTCAAATCATTTTCTACTCGCGATCCATGTGTAATACGTAGGCACTTCCAAATACAGCTCTTGACTGTGGTGCACGGTGAACAATCTGCCTATCGTAGTTTCAGGTTATCCGTCAAATCGTTCTCGTTTACGTCGTTCAAATCATTTTCTACTCGCGATCCATGTGTAATACGTAGGCACTTCCAAATACAGCTCTTGACTGTAGTGCACGGTGAATAGTCTGCCTATCGTAGTTTCAGGTTATCCGTCAACTCGTTCTCCTCCTTTACGTCGTTCAAATCATTTTCTACTCGCGATCCATGTGTAATACGTAGGCACTTCCAAATACAGTTCTTGACTGTGGTGCACGGTGAACAGTCTGCCTATCATAGTTTCAGGTTATCCGTCAACTTGTTCTCCTCGTTTACGTCGTTCAAATCATTTTCTACTCGCGATCCATGTGTAATACGTAGGCACTTCCAAATAAAGTTCTTGACTGTGGTGCACGGTGAACAGTCTGCCTATCGTAGTTTCAGGTTATCCGTCAACTTGTTCTCCTCGTTTACGTCGTTCAAATCATTTTCTACTCGCGATCCATGTGTAATACGTAGGCACTTCCAAATACAGCTCTTGACTGTGGTGCACGGTGAACAGTCTGCCTATCGTAGTTTCAGGTTATCCGTCAACTCGTTCTCCTCGTTTACGTCGTTCAAATCATTTTCTACTCGCGATCCATGTGTAATACGTAGGCACTTCCAAATACAGCTCTTGACTGTGGTGCACGGTGAACAATCTGCCTATCGTAGTTTCAGGTTATCCGTCAACTCGTTCTCCTCGTTTACGTCGTTCAAATCATTTTCTACTCGCGATCCATGTGTAATACGTAGGCACTTCCAAATACAGTTCTTGACTGTGGTGCACGGTGAATAGTCTGCCTATCATAGTTTCAGGTTATCCGTCAACTTGTTCTCCTCGTTTACGTCGTTCAAATCATTTTCTACTCGCGATCCATGTGTAATACGTAGGCACTTCCAAATAAAGTTCTTGACTGTGGTGCACGGTGAACAGTCTGCCTATCGTAGTTTCAGGTTATCCGTCAACTCGTTCTCCTCGTTTACGTCGTTCAAATCATTTTCTACTCGCGATCCATGTGTAATACGTAGGCACTTCCAAATACAGCTCTTGACTGTGGTGCACGGTGAACAATCTGCCTATCGTAGTTTCAGGTTATCCGTCAACTCGTTCTCCTCGTTTACGTCGTTCAAATCATTTTCTACTCGCGATCCATGTGTAATACGTTGGCACTTCCAAATAAAGTTCTTGACTGTGGTGCACGGTGAACAATCTGCCTATCGTAGTTTCAGGTTATCCGTCAACTCGTTCTCCTCGTTTACGTCGTTCAAATCATTTTCTACTCGCGATCCATGTGTAATACGTAGAACACTTCCGAAAACGCAACGTGAAGAAAGCAGTTTAACGTTGTAGCCCGATGGATTCAGGGCTATTTGTCGCACATTGAAATCTATGAACATTCAATTTAACAATGCAATTGGAAACATTGAAAAAGGAATAATAAAATATTTAGTACAGCGTGTGTTACTTTTACTTCCAACAGATGGCGCTGTTTTTAACTTATCACACTTTTAGTGTATTTTTAATGTACTCGTATTTGTGACAAAAATATTTAGTGAAGCTAGGTCCAATCGTTTGTGGAAGCTGTTATTTATAAAACTGTGTTTATGAGATCTATCGTTAGCCAGCAATCTTTACACATGATGTGATTGACGTCACAATCAGAACCAAATTAACAATTTAGATATTAATTTGAGTGATACTGTTGTAGAACATCTTCTGTTCAATGAAGCGCTCAAAGGAACATAGACTACGTCTTTAGTAGAACTAATCGTTTGTAAAATGATGTTTATTTAAAAAAAAAAAAAAAAAAGAAAAAAAAGAAAATCGCCTGCAACATATCTTGCAACACTTTAGAAACGCCTGAAGACGTTTTTAAAGACTTTTTATAATTTTTTTGGGAGGGAAATTTATCCCGCTTTATTATCCATTAAAGATCGTTCTTTAATGTGAGTCTTATGACCTCGACCACACTCTAGCCAGCCATAAAACTTTAGAGAAATGTGCTGAGTAACAAAAAGGAGATATAAGAGAAAGAGTAAATGGTTTAATAGTAAATTTTTATGGACATTTAAAGCTCCATAATTACCATTAAATGTCACATTTTATTTTTCGCTATTTTTATGGTTTTTTATTTTTTATTTATTTTATTTTATTGCAATTTACATTAATTTGCATCAAACGTTAGCGTTTATTAAAAAAAGATAATGATAATACATTTTTTTGTTTAATCTCTTATTGAAATTCGCGACTGCAACAACTGTTGCAACAAGCAAATGTGATAAAGATGAAACAATAATATGAATATGGATCGGAGAAGGCACCCAGTGGCGACACTTCATTATTGTGAATATAGTACTGCACTTATGGAGAGAGTAGCCCGCGATCTACCCTTTAATCTCCTTAGAGGATTACCTGGTAATGTGGAGGAAGATAGGTGTTCTATGAGAGGGTTAGGATGAGCTGCTGTAGAGGAATGATGAATTTTAGAAAACGAGACGGAGTTTAGAAAGACGAAAAGGATTTTGAGATCATTATGGATGGTGAGGTTAGAAATATAGAACAGAGCGTTAACAAGTTTTCATAGTATTTTTGGACTGTACGAGGGTCGTTTGAAAAGTCCGTGCAAAAATAAAAACTACTTAATTTTTGGGGGTAAACCTTTTTTATTTTTCAACATAGTTTCCTTTTAGGTTTATACACTTCGTCCACCGCTGCTCTAGTTTGTTGATTCCTTCCGAATAATAGGATTTGTCCAAGTCTGAAAAATAGCCATTCGTTTCTGCAATCACCTCCTCGTTTGAATAAAATCTTTTTCCCGCCAGCCATTTCTTCACATTGGGGAACAAATAGTGGTCCGAGGGAGCCAAGTCTGGAGAATAGGGGGGATGTGAAACGAGTTGGAACCCTATTTCCATTAATTTTGCGACCACAACTGCTGAGGTGTGAGCTGGTGCGTTGTCGTGATGGAAAAGGACTTTTTTGTGGGCCAATCGTGGGCGTTTTTCTAGCAGCTCGGTTTTCAAACGGTCCAATAACGATGAATAATATGCACCTGTAATAGTTTTACCCTTTTCCAGATAGTCGATGAGGATTATTCCTTGCGAATCCCAAAAGACAGTCGCCATAATCTTTCCGGCCGAAAGAACGGTCTTCGCCTTTTTTGGCGCAGATTCCCCCTTGGTAACCCATTGTTTAGATTGTTCTTTGGTCTTAGGAGTGTAGTGATGTATCCATGTTTCATCCACAGTGACGAAACGACGCTTAAAGGCCTGCGGATTCTTCTGGAACAGCTGCAAACCGTCCTTGCAACACTTCACACGATTTCGTTTTTAGTCAAGCGTGAGCAATCGCGGCACCCATCTTACGGATAGCTTTGTCATGTCCAAATGTTGATGCAAAATATTATGTACCCGTTCATTCGAGATGCCCACAGCACTAGCAATTTCACGCACCTTCACTCTTCTGTCATCCATCACCATATCATGGATTTTATCAATGATTTCTGGAGTAGTAAACTCAACAGGGCGTCCAGAACGTTCAGCGTCACTTGTGCCCATATGGCCACTCCGAAAATTTTGGAACCACTTATAAACTATTCTAATCGAAGGTGCAGAGTCACCATAATGTTTATCAAGCTTCTCTTTAGTCTCCTGAGGCGTTTTGCCTTTCATAAAGTAGTGTTTAATCAACACACGAAATTCTTTTTCGTCCATTTTTTGAAAATCACTCGACTTCCTCGATTCAAACGAATGCCAAACACAAAGAAATAGACCGATCTGGCTGAAACTTGGTGTGTGTTCTTCCAAGAGATGCTACTAACTAAACATAACCTCGATACGCGCCAGTAGTGCTATCTCTCTGACTTTGCACGGACTTTTCAAACGGCCCTCGTAAAGTCTGAATGCGTCTGAATAATTAATAATTATAATAATAATCAACTAGGTGCTTTAGAATTTATGCAGGGAGATCCCGTTATTCTCAAAACACAAACTAAAAATTTAGAAAAGAACTTTGGAATGACTGTTTAAGTAGGGATATCGCCTATGTAATTGACCGATGTAAATACAATGTTTTGTACCGTTCACATAAGTAGTCTGGGCAGCAATGAACAGTATCTGTCGTGGCATGTCTCCATCAAAAAAAACTCGTTTAATACCTCAGCTTAGATTAGCTAACCTGAATAAGGCAAACATTTAATTCAACTCTTGTACCTGTGTCTTTGATAGCTGCAATAAATGCACTCTATAAATGTACTCCTTACTCCACTTCCTTTTCTCTTGCCAGGTCTTCGAGCCTTTCCGGTCACATATATTAAACAACTTTACTTTAATAGCTTTACCAGACTCAGGAAACTGTGTGAATCTATTTTCTATTAACTCTGTACATCAAATCAGCGCTATACAGGGTGTTCAGCATAAGACTACCGATACTTCGGGAAGCGAATCTGGGCATCATTTGTATCAAAGAATTCTATATAAACTATGGTTCGATTCGGCTCTATTTTATAGATATTTTTAATTTTATGTTTTTTTCAAGGTATTACTACTTTTTAGCAAACAGTTTCCTATATTTCTCAAACTATTAAAGCTACAACAATTTCAATAAGATCATTGGAAAGAAGGTTAAATTTCCTTTTAAATAAGCTAATTTATATTTCAAAATAATAATATTAAGTATTTCACTTTGTGGCCCAAACATAAGAAATAGCGTTTCTAATTTTTTTCCCCCATAAACTTTCGACTTCATTTTTTTCAAAAGTATTATATACGAGGGGGTACCCAAAAATAACCGGAATTGCGTTGCCGCGCGTGGAGCTTATGTAGTACGCATTTCTGCCGCTAGACGTGTATAGCGCAATTCCTTGCCAGTTCAGTCCTGCCTGTGTTGTCTGCCTGGCTTGTTCTGTTCATCTGCAGTGATTGTTTTTACCAGCGCTGTTTTGTTCTTTTTTCGTTTTTTATGATGGCAAGTTTAAGTGAACAACGTGCAGCTCTGAAATTTTGTTTTCTACTCGGCAAAAATGCTGCTGAAAGTGTTTTAATGTTGAAAACAGCTTACAAAGATGACGCTATGGGAAAAACTCAAGTATACGAGTGGTTTACTCGGTTTAAAAATGGCGACATGTCGATTGATGACAAACCTCGTTCTGGACGTCCATCAGCTGCCCGAATCGACGAAAATGTTGAAAAAATTCGAGAGCTGGTGTTCACAAACCGTCGACAGACAATTGATCAACTGTCAGAGAGTAGTGGGTTATCTTGGAGCTCGGTTCAGCGAATTTTAACGGAAGATTTGGGGATGAAAAGGGTTGCTGCCAAGTTTGTTCCTCGAGTTCTGACTGACAATCAAAAAGAACATCGAGTTGAAACATGTTGTGCTTTGAAACAACAGCTTGAAACTGATCCAGACTTTCTGTCAAAGGTCATTACTGGTGATGAGTCATGGTGCTATGGTTATGACCCAGAAACAAAGCAACAGTCGAGCCAATGGAAGACGTCATCTTCACCCCGACCAAAAAAATGTCGTCAAGTCAAGTCAAACATCAAAACAATGCTGATTTGCTTTTTTGATGCCAAAGGCGTAGTCCATTCAGAGTTTGTCCCCCCAGGTCAGACCGTCAATCAAACCTTGTATTTGGAAGTTTTGAAAAGATTGCGCAATAGTGTTCGCCAAAAAAGACCCGATTTGTGGCAAACAGGAGACTGGTTCTTCCACCACGACAATGCACCTGCACACACAGCCATCACTGTTACACAGTTTTTGGCTAAAAATGGCATGGTTCCGCTGCCCCACGCACCTTACTCGCCTGACCTGGCTGCGTGCGACTTTTTCTTATTTCCACGCATGAAAAAGGGCATGAAAGGTCACCGATTTGACAACATTGAAGAGGTCAAGAAAAAAACGAAGAAGGAGCTGTCAGCCATTTCTAAAGATGACTACAAAAAATGTTTCGAACAGTGGAAGCACCGGTGGGACAAATGTATTAGTTGTAATGGAGAGTATTTTGAAGGGGATAAGGTTGTTCTGTAAAAAATTTGTAAATAAATAGCTTTTAAAAAATAATTCCGGTTTTTTTTGGGTACCCCCTCGTATGTTTAAAAACGTGCACTACTCATGAAAAACATCTACATACAAACACCTTTCGAACAGTATACCATGAATAGTGGTTATTTTAAAAATTGATGCAGAAATCTGTGTTTAATTGCAAAAAAGTAGGCCTCAAAACAGCGTCGGCATTATGAAAGGAATTCACCTATCATAAGAATATAACTGATCAGAATCATCAATTACAGTACGATTTTTTGCAAACGTGCAATTTAATAATTAATTAATTTAAGAACTATATTCAAAAATATAAAATTTACATTATAAATAATAAAATAAAATAGAAAGAAGAAAATGGTATATGAGGGTTAGGTACCAAATTCGAAAGAAAGGATTTTAGTTTAACCAGTTTAGATCTCTGTGCTATTCTTTAGTTAATTAAAGAAATATGCTAAATATGTGAATAAAACACAGATTTTCTTGAACTACACAATAAACTTTTGGAACTAACAGGTTGAGCCGAGAACTTATTTCTCGCTCTAATCCCTAAATTAAATAGTAGTGGATGGAATACTTCACCGGAGCCATAGTTTATATAGAATTTTTTGTTGCAAATGATGCCCAGAATCGCCTCCCGAACTAACTGTAGTCTTATGCTGAACACCCTGTATATGCTTAAGATAATTTATCTTTAAAAATAAGAAGTTTTTTATTTAATGAATGGTGATTTTTTTAAAAGCTAAGAAAGCTAATAAAAGCTAAGCTATGACGTAAGATAGAAAGGAGAAGAAAAGCTTTTAAGGAGATGAAATCATTTTGTTTTCATGAATTTAAATTAGTATATTTTTTATATTTTTATATTTGGCATCTATATTTTTTTGTCAACATTCTATGTCAAACTCCATGCTAAGGAGATAAACCCCAAAGCAAATATGTAATAAATAAAAATAAAATAAATAATCAACCGCTGACATCATTGAGCTCGTAGCTTTTTCTAAGGATTCGAATCCGGGATCTCTGTATTAAAAATCAGAATAAACACAAGTTATTTAATTGACTGAAATATGAAAAGATTAGTGTTATCCACGCGAGAGAATTAGGTCATAATATTGTCCAATATTTTAGCTGACCTAGTTTATTTGTAAACAGTCTGTTCGATATTCTGACAGCTGCCTACACAGTTGAGATCTCTATAAATATTTAGTGCCCTGTATTATATTTTATGAATAAACAAATTAACCGAAATGTTTACTTAATTTCATTTCCGCTTTTTGCTAGTAGCGTCGTTGTCTGGGTGAATGTTAGGAGTTGTTAAAGTAAAGTATTGTTTGTGGCGATTGACTGGGGTACTCGCAGGGACGTCAAGATTCCTGAAGAAGCGTCAAAATTAAGTTCCATCAGTCTATCGTACACTGGATAATTCTATGCATACACTTCATCTTCGTCTTATTTTTACTTATTTTTTTCAATTAGGCAAAATAGCTGCTGATTCATTCCTCAACAATACCTCATTCAGCCTGTCCTTTGTGGGCTCAGGACATCAATACATTGTTTTTCAAGGTCTTCCTAAGCTCTTTCCCCCTGCAGAAGATTTATACCTACTTATTATCCTCACTACGTTGTCCAGTTATACTCTGGATATTAGCATCCCATTCTTCCTTCATTCTGCGTACTCTTTTAGGGCTTCACTACTAACCATCTCTTTTTTTTGATTGGGTTGCTACATCTAATCTTGGGAAGGAAACGGCTATATTGCACTTTTTGTATACAACCTCGAAGAGATAAATATATTGCAGACAAATTACACGACATAGAGTAACGTTAATTAATCGCTAGTTTTAAGTCGTCCCAGTTGCTTTGGATTTTTAACTAAGATTGCAAAAAAATATACTAAGCTTGAATTTTGTTTTGAAGGCATTGCCGTTTCTGTACAGCCCAAATTTTCCAATCTACTCCAAACTTATTCTCCCTCTATCAAAATATCAAAATCTGAGGTATTTCTATCTTCACACAAAAAGTTACACAATTTTTATTTTTCTTTTGCATTGGCTTCCGCCATACAGCCAGCATCGTCTAGGTGCTTATCACTAGAATATCACTCACTCTCCATTCTTACTTATAAATACATTCGCTTCACACATTCATCCCTCTACTATATACAACTATTTACATAAACTACAGCTAATGGATGGATCAGTACTCTATGGTTGCAAAAAAAATTACAGTTATAAAGGAGGGTTTGCCCTATATTTTAAAGAAAATTTGGGAATTTTATCTTTTATAGAAAAAGAGAAAAAAATTGCCAAAGTTGGGTGTTTTTCAACGTTACGCTTTTTCGTGCAGTTTTTGACGATCAACCCTTATACAACTGTCCTACCGGACAGTTTTAATATTCCTGCCATCCTTATAGCTAACACAAATTTTTACTATTATTTAATGTCATACCGTCTACACAATCCCTCCATTATCATTTCAAACAATTATTTATTTTATTACTATTTATTAATATTATTTATTATCAATTGTTATAACCTAAAAGTAGAAATTTAGATTTGTTAGATAATTTTATAGAAATATATTGGAATTTAAGACAGGCGAAATGTGCTTTTTGTTTGTTATTCTTTTATTATTATAAGGCGCCACGGTAGCCGAGCGGTTAGAGGCGAGACCAGTAAAGCTATTATGTAATGTGGTACTAGGTTCGATTCTCGGTCACTAGGCCTTGTATTTTATTTAATGGTTAATAAAAGAAATTTACTTTAAAGTATTGTTTGCTAGTCGCCTTCGTCCACGACACCTAATTTGGTAGTTGGACGTAAAGCCTCCAAAATAGGCAATTTCATTACTTGCTTTATTATTAATATTATTTCTATGTAAATTACTGAATAAAAGTAATATTAGTTTAAAAACAAATTACATTCTGCTTGTAAAATTTATATATTCATAATCAGAAAAATATAATGTTATACTCGTACATTTGCGGGGTATTCTCCTTTTTGCAAAGAAACAGCAGTTATTTCTTTTATTTTGCTTTAGAAGCAATAAGTGGATATGGTTTTATTGGAGACATAAGTTTGGCTAAGCAGCAGGAACTCCTGTTTGAGATGTCCCAGTTTTTTGGTCCATTGTGGAGTAGTTCCAGCCTTGTACTTCGGTGATGCGCAAGGCCTTTTCAAAGGTGAGCGTTCGGTTCTATTAAAAAAAAAGATGCAAAATGCATAAAAAGGTGCAAAGAAGGCTTAGTTTTATTGCCTGAGTTTGGACGGTAGCTTAATGGACCTTTTTGAGTTGCAAATATTAGAGTTTTCTAGAGAAACGCAGGACAATGTTAATGGCAATTATTTGTTTTACTTATTTAAGTTCCACTCGTTTACCTAAACTTCATTTCCTCTTCCCACAACAGATTTTGTAGGCATGGACAAACGCCTAACCTGGAATCCACAGACTAGACTTAGACGGGGAAGAACTAAACAAGACGATTCAAAATTCTCTCTAGACTTCTCGACAAATGATCTGTATTTATATTAAACAACAAACGACTTATATCTCCACCATGATACTAAAAACCTGTCTGGACATGCTGTAAGGAACTTAGGAGCTCAGGCAAAGCTTCCAATATCCATAAAATCCCATCTTTTCAATCAAAAACACTCAGTAGAATCGCTAATGCTGCTTACTTTGTCTCTAACTCCTACCTTTCACCGAGGTTTCCTTGCTCCCCTAATGTTTCTGAAGCTATAAGATCCCGTCACGATGAATTCGACACTTCAATTACCTCACATCCTAACCCTCTAGTTTCCTCAACTTACTGCATTGCCAAAGAATCCTCCAAGACGATTACAGCTCCGGTAGCCATTCGATCTTCCCAATGAAGTAAATACCAGTGCATAAAACTCTTATTTAGGAGTTCCACCATTGCATGAATTCTCCTGTCAAGCTAATCATGTTTTTAAATTGTGTAACATGTTGTATTATAAGCTTCACATATTATACTAAATGTTGTGAAAATAAGAAAAGTGAAAAAAATAAACATATTTAAATAAAGAACAGCAATCGCCCATTTTTTTGTAGGCGGGACTTAACGTCCAGTCACCAATTAGGTGTCGTGGGCGGGGATGGGGACTCATACTTCACTATAAACCATTTTTTTCTAACAAATAAAAAGTAGTCATACGCTGGATTCGATCTGGCGATCTCCCACACACAAAGCCACTCTCTTCACCACTAGACCAATATACACCCCTACATTCATTCAAGTATTTTACAACTGTATACGTAGTACAAGTACAAATGTATTTGATATATTCGGCAGTCCTGCCAACTTGATCATACCTTCAGTGTTACTTCCTCAAATATTTCAAATTCAGCACTTTTTAGCCCCTAAGTATTTTTTTATTTGAAAGTTCCCTTCTTGACATTCATGGTTAATAAATTAAAAAAGAAAAAGGAAAAAGAGTTTTAAATCTCTCGAAGGCTTCAAGAATTTATAGTAAAGTAACAACAGAAAACTTAATATCAGACAAAAAATTAAAGTAAACACAATTTACTAAAGTATCAAAATAAGTATATTAAAATTATTTTTGCAAAATATTTACAAGAAGTTTTTAATAATATCCTTACGAGGTTTTCCCAAAAAGAAAGGAAAGGCAGAGAATTAGGGTTACCTTTGAGAAAGTTACCCGCTACTTGTTGGAAAAACTCAGCAAAGTAAAAAAAAAAGAAACACAAGAAAAAGAAGAAAAATATATTACAAAAAAACCAGAGACTCGCTCTGCACAAGAATAAAGTTGCAAAAGGAGACAGGGGTGATAACATTTATAATAAATTCTATAGATATCGTTTTAGAGTTAACGTTTATTCTTCCATTCTTCAAACTTAGCGGACTCTATTATTATCCATTCCCTAGGGCGTTTTCCTTGTCATGGAATTCAATGAATTTAATAGAATATATATTGTATAATTTCTCCTAGCCCGTGTATAGAACATGGGGAAAGCTAAACTTACAATTCCCGCCATTGTAATATTCTATTGTAATGCAGAAATCTTATTAACATTACCACAATCTACAATAACCAAAGTACTAAAGAAGTTATTATTATTTTTTAATAATTTTTTTAATCTTTTTAGCTTTGTTTAATTTGTAAATATTTTAACTTTCAGTTCGGCACGGTGAGTCTTTTACCAAGACAGGAGGTTACTTGTCAAATTGATCGCCCTTGACTCTTTTGTTAGAAAGATGCTTAAATATTAAGTAAATTTTGTGTACATTCTCCATATTAATGACTCAAAGATTATTTTGTTCCTTTAAAAAATAAAAAACAAATATTTCCTTTCATAATAAAACTTCAATCTAACAAGATCTGCGAACAGAACATTTACTTAAAATAATTATTTACTGTTAGAATATTGATTAATTTGATTATCAATTTTCTATCAATTCTTGGCATAAAAAATACATAAAAAAAAAATTTTAATTTATGAAAGAACTTCTTAATTTATGCTCAAGCCTACAGACCATTCAATTCTAGCAATTATGTTATATTTTGTCTTTGTCTTTCGTTCTTTTTTTTAGTGCTGCACGAGAAACGAGACTTGAGCAACCGAGACCGATACCGAGATCGAGACATGATATATATTTCGTCGAGAAACTCGGTCTCGTCTCGGTTTTTCAAATATTAATTTTTAGCTACAAAATTATAAAATTGTGTTCTTTATTAATAAATAATCATTACGGGTATTGAATTAATTATTAAAAGATACGATTTTATTATATATGTTCAATAATACTACTTCTATTTGACTTCGAATTACATAAGTAAAGTAAGCAAAGTAAAGTAAAACATTGTTAAGCTTTCACAAAAAGAGGATCTTTATGTGGAATTAACTCTTTCGAAAGCTTGTAAGACACCCAAGAATTACCCAGCATCATAAACCCTAAATTTACAAAATGAATATGGAATTAGATAATTCATCATTTGGATGTAATTTCCAACATCTCTTTGTTGTGTACTTAGCGCTAAAACGGTAACAATTCTAACCTTATTATTACTATATCCTCAGTACAAAGATTGAAAATAGTTGCTCCTAGGATTTACATCAAAGATAGTAACATCATGTCTGCATCCTTTCATCTAGCTTCCCCTTCTCCATTCCCAAAACTAACGCTTACAAGCGTCGCCTACCAGTCTGTAGTTTCTTGTTTCATTAAATATATGGTGAATATAAGTTTAATATTTATTAAAACAAAGTCAGTTTAAACTTACGAGCGTATTAAGCTTGATGCTGTGGTTTTCCTTTTAGACGATGTCGGACATAATACAGAGCTCCTGTATTACTCATTCTGCCATCCTGATAAGGATTAGGATATTACACATTCCACGCGTAAACTATATCGGGCCCTCTCTCTCTTGCATTTACATCCATTCACTAGATATAGTATTTCCTTAACTTTAAAAGTTTATATATTTTCACGAATAGTTACTTAAAACAATGAAAATTTAAAATTGACATGCAGCGCGTCACTTTCCTTCTCTTCCGGCAAAAATCCGGCAACAGCTGTCAAAAATGAATAATTAAATAATTTTTTTTTTTACTTTATTTATTTTCATAACTGCAGTATATTTCTGCAATAAGTGAAAAATATATAATATGATAAAAAGTGTAAACATGAGTAACGTGAAAAGAGAATTCACCCATTGGTGAAACTCCCAAAGAAAGAACAGTTCACTATCGTCTACTGGCACTTACTTCATTGAGAGAAGATCGTATGGCCACCTGTGCTTCAGCCGTCTTGGGAGTATTTCCAGGCAATGCAATAAGTTGGGATACTAGTGGATTAGGGTGTGAGGGTGATTGATGTGTGGAATTTAATGAAACGAGATCTTTTTGCTTCTGCAACAAAGGGAACAAGGAGATCTCGGTGCAAGGTAAAGTTAGAAACTAAGTAAGGAGCATTAGCGATTCTACGGAGTGTTTTTGACTGGAAGGATTGGATTCTATAGATATTGGAAGCTTGGCTGAGCCCCAAAGTTCCATTCAGCATGTCCAGACAGGTAAATCAATTAAAACGTAATAACATTGTTAATAATCACGCAAGGAATTAGCACAATGGTCCGCATATTCTGGATTTAAACTCGGAAATCCCAGCTTTGAATCCAGGTGCTGTTTCTCAGATTTCCAATTCCTAGGAGCTTCTTCTCGTTGTCCAGTGCCAGTGTTATCAGTAACGAAAGAAACACTAACTTAATGGCCGACAGTACACTGAAAAAAGCTCCGGGCACAATGAAAGTCAGAAGTTGATTATTACATGTTTATAATAATCATTATTATGACAACCCTTATAAGACTATCGTACCGGTGCTTTCCTTTTTCTCAGTCCACTGCAGACCTTTCTGGTTTTGTTACAGACTATTCTGCTGTCCATCGCTGGGATGGTAAGCTATAAGAAGCTCCTAGGAAGAGACCCAGAGCAGCTGAGCGCTTACCGAGGGGGTTGTCCTCGTGGAAATCCAGCACGCTTATCCGTGAGCTAATAATCCTTTCCTGATAATTATTCCAAGATGAAGGAACAACTCTTTGCTATCCGAGGTCCACGTAGCTAAACCTAAAATAAAAAATGATAATAAAAAAACAAAGCAAATTTTGGAACAGTAAAATCCGGACAAAAGCTTTTGATTCACCTTATGTTTTATAACACTTCGAACAAATACCTTACAATAACCTTAAGGATAAAAACAGGATCAGGGAAATGCAAAAATACAAAAAAAAAAAGGGGGAAAGGCATTTATCCTGTAACTGCGTAGTTACAGGAAGAATCAGGATAAAAAGAAAATAGACGTATAATAATAATGATAGATATTTTTCCTCAGGAGCAAACATCTATTACTTGCAAGCTGTTCTTCCTTAAAAAAAAAGTTTTCCTTATTCTTCCGTTAATGTAAGTATTTCCGGTTGAATTGCTCTGAATATAATAGCCATTTTTTTCATCCAAGCATTTTTCCTTATTGCTTGTTTTTAAAACTATTTCTTTTTTTCTTTTCCCAGCTGTCTAGATAGTTCAGGCCTTTGAATAAATATTTTATAATGCGATGTAATTGTTCTAAGACTAATGATGTTTTCATGGAGGGCCAAAACGCCTCTGGTAGATGAGAATTAAGATAACTGCAGACTGTTTTTTTTAATTCTCTCTGTTTTAAATCAACTGTAATTTTGAACTGAAAAACTTTTATTAATTTGAAATGCTCTATTACGGTCAGACAGCTCCGTTTCTTGTTTGATTAGTAAAGTTGAACATGAAAAATGAGTTCTTACTGAATTATTTATTATATTATTTGTGTAGAACTGAATTTTCTTTGTTTTATTTGTAAATAAAACTTTAACGGATATCCTTAGTTGAATTTCTTGTCTTTCTTCTAAAATATTATCTACTCATGACTTCCTTTTTAAGGATGTTTTGATGGGAAATTTAAAAGTTATTTCCAAAAATTGTTTTTTTACGTTTAAACAATATCTAGTATTTTATGGGTTGTTATGACAATAAGCAGGCTGTGAGCGAACCATGCGGTGTGTGGATCGTATCTTCACAGAATCAACAAAAGGTCCTCTCACCTCTTTGCGTAGATTGCAATGAGGAGGAGGAATTCAAACATATAATAATGGTATGTCCACGTTATGTGGTAGAAAGGAAACGAATGTTTGACGACTTATACAGGTATCTAGATGCACCATTTCGCTAAGAAGATATAATATTCTCCAGCAACATCTCTGTGCTTAAATCTGTAGCAGAGCCTAGCAAAGAAATGTGAATGTATTTAAAAGTTATAGCCGATTAGAATTAATGCAAGGAAATGATTAGAGAAGGATTACGTGATTTTAATTTCGGATAAGCGTACAAGGATGGCAGGAATATAGAGTACTGATCCATCCATTAGTTGTAAGTTTGTATGTAAATAGTTGTATATAGTAGGGGGATGAATGTGTGAAGCGAATGTATTTATGTAAGGTAAGTGAGGGGAAGATGCCACACTTAACACTTATTTCCGTTTTGTAGGAAACTGGGTTATCGAAAAAAAACACCAAATGTATCAACGTCCAGGTTGTTTTTTCTTCTTTAATTACATATATATATTAGTATATTTAATTAAATGCAAAACCATTAAAAATGCATTTGAATGAAATTTGTCAAAACTGGCATCTTCCCCCATCATATGGGGAAGATGCCAGTTGATGCGGGGGAAGATGCAACAATATCTTAAGATATAAATTGAGAAAGAAAAAATTACAAATTTAATGTTAGGTAAACAGCAAAATATTCTCATTAAACACTGAGGGGAAGGAACACCGAACAAAAGACTTTTTTTGTTTAATTTTTAACATTTTTTGCAATGCAAATTGTCTTTGCTGCAAATTTCATGTAGCCACTTCTTGCATGTTATGCATTGAAGCCAATCGCATTTTGGGCCCTTTCTATCATAAAAATAACCTTTACACTCAATACAAAAATTATCCTCCTCCTCTTCAATGTCACTCTCACCACTGGTCATTACCAAATTATCGGGAGTGGAGGATGCTGAAGATGAACTGTCCTTCCTTTTCTTTTTCTGCTGTACTTTTCCCCCTTTTTTGTCGGCAGAGCAGCCTTTCTTCTCTATGCCTCCCGTTTCTCCACCGTCGTAAGGACTTCAGCAGTTTGTTTCTTTCTTCGAGTTTGCTTGGGTTTCTGAAATCTGGGGATAGGACTAATTTCTTCAAAAGAAGTGATGGTACCGCTGCTGCTTGTTGAAGCTATTGCCAGAGGTGCGTTAACTTCTTGTGTGGCATTCAAATTTTCTTTCATATTGTCAGAATGGTATAAGCATGTTCTGGAATTTTTTGCAGATCGTATGGATAAATTCCGCATGCAGAAAATCCCAGGCTGTCGTTTCCAACATTGGCTGCCCTATTCCACGCGGCGCTCAGCAAAGACCCAAATTGAAGTCTGGTGATTCTGCGTCCCGGGTTAGAATGGATCCAGTTGTTAAGGGCCTGCTGCCAAAAAGTTTTGTCTTCGATTTCTATTCCCTACAACATGATATTAGTTAGTTTTCCTTTTTATTTAATAGTTTTTAATGCTGGGTCAATATGACCCGAGGTGACGGCTTATGGCACTTCACATAAGGTGACGGCTCAAGGGTTAATAATATTAATGTTTTATATTGATTTTATATTATAAAATATATCATTATAATGTAATAATGAATGAGAATCAATATGAAATTGAAGCACTTCAATAGGTGGCATCTTGCCCCAAGCACTGGAGGAAGACGCCACATAGGTTTATTTTTGTACTAAGGCTTCAATCATGTTGTTTCAAGCTAACACGTACTCACCAAGATATACACGACACAAATATCACGGAATTATTACGTTTAATCTAGTCAATCCGTCACCAAACCTTAAGTATCGACAACGAAATATTATAACATGGGTACTCACCAAGTTCAAAGAGTTGAATTTTCAGTTTAACGACGATTAAACTAGATATAAATATAAATACTCACAAGCACGGTATTCACAGTTGTTTACTACACACTTTAACATAGGAATCGCTGTCATCCAGTTGTAGATATGCAAAATCTGACGATACTTGTATCTTCCCCCAACTGTCATCTTCCCCCCACTGGCATCTTCCCCCCCACTTACCTTACACAATAAAATTAAAGAGCTACCCCCGGCTAAAGCTTCCCCAAATAAAATGATAATCATCAGCTATTAGTCGCAAGATATTTACGAGAGTCGTTTGAAACGTCCGTGCAAAGTCAGAGAGATAGCACTACTGGCGCGTATCGAGGTTATGTTTAGTTAGTAGCATCTCTTGGAAGAACACACACCCAGTTTCAGCCAGATCGGTCTATTTCTTAGTGTTTGGCATTTGTTTGAATCGAGGAAGTCGAGTGATTTTCAAAAAATGGACGAAAAAGAATTTCGTGTGTTGATTAAACACTACTTTATGAAAGGCAAAACGCCTCAGGAGACTAAAGAGAAGCTTGATAAACATTATGGTGACTCTGCACCTTCGATTAAAACAGTTTATAAGTGGTTTCAAAATTTTCTGAGTGGCCATATGGGCACAAGTGATGCTGAACGTTCTGGACGCCCTGTTGAGGTTACTACTCCAGAAATCATTGATAAACTCCATGATATGGTGATGGATGACAGAAGAGTGAAGGTGCGTGAGATTGCTAGTGCTATGGGTATCTCGAATGAACGGGTACATAATATTTTGCATCAACATTTGGACATGACAAAGCTATCCGCAAGATGGGTGCTGCGATTGCTCACGCTTGACCAAAAACGAAATCGTGTGAAGTGTTGCAAGGACGGTTTGCAGCTATTCCAGAAGAATCCGCAGGACTTTAAGCGTCGTTTCGTCACTGTGGATGAAACATGGATACATCACTACACTCCTGAGACCAAAGAACAATCTAAACAATTGGTTACCAAGGGGGAATCTGCGCCAAAAAAAGGCGAAGACCGTTCCTTCGGCCGGAAAGATTATGGCGACTGTCTTTTGGGATTCGCAAGGAATAATCCTCATCGACTACCTGGAAAAGGGTAAAACTATTACAGGTGCATATTATTCATCGTTATTGGACCGTTTGAAAACCGAGCTGCAAGAAAAACGCCCACGATTGGCCCACAAAAAAGTCCTTTTCCATCACGACAACGCACCAGCTCACACCTCAGCAATTGTGGTCGCAAAATTAATGGAAATAGGGTTCCAACTTGTTTCACATCCCCCCTATTCTCCAGACTTGGCTCCCTCGGACTACTATTTGTTCCCCAATATGAAGAAATGGCTGGCGGGAAAAAGATTTTATTCAAACGAGGAGGTGATTGCAGAAATGAATGGCTATTTTTCAGACTTGGACAAATCCTATTATTCGGAAGGGATCAACAAACTAGAGCAGCGTTGGACGAAGTGTATAAGCCTAAAAGGAGACTATGTTGAAAAATAAAAAAGGTTTACGCCCAAAAATTAAGTAGTTTTTATTTTTGCACGCACTTTTCAAACGACCCTCGTAAATCAATCAACAAATACCTATTGATTTTTAAACAGAATGGTCGTTAATAAATTAAAAGCTATTTTTAATAATAAAAAATATAAACAAAACACAATTTCATGTACAATGGTAGCTCAAAAACACATGACAACGTGAACCTTTTAACAAATCAAGTTAAAATTAATTGTTTTAATCGATGACCTTTTGTTTTCCTTTATTAACTTTATTTAGACTGCGTATTTTCATCAGCAACAATTACAGCTCTTTGTACAGATTTTTAATTCATAACTTTCTACATAAGAGAAGCGAGAGAAATTAAATTCTGTAATCAATGTCGCAAGGTAAATTTGAATAATATTCAATTAAGTTGACACCGTCAAAAGTGAACTGATTCCATTTTTTTTTTTTTTTTTTAAATATATATCTCCCAATGCAATGCAATTATATTTCCTTCATTTCACACGGTTTAACTGAATTAATTACTTGTAACTCCATATTTCTATTTTTTTGCAGTAATCTGATCTAAATCGAGTGATTTCCAATGTTGTTAAAAAGGTATTAAATGAATCGAAAATTACGGGGCATTTTTCAATTTAACGAAGTTATTCAGTTCTTTGATTGCAAAGTAACAATATTGCTTTAATTAATCGATCGATATTACTACGATATTGAGTCACCATTTCAGAAATTTGTTTATTATATCAAAATTAAGCTACGAGTTGAGGCCATTAAATAACGGGACTATTGCTGCAGAACAATTTATTTCAAATTTAAACATATTTAGTTATTATCACCTTCAATATACACCGCTCCCCTATCCCTACAACGCTCCATGCGAATTTACCATAGTTCGAAACAGTGCTGGAAGTCTTTTTCTGTGAGCTCCTGCATGACACGTGCTGCTTTTTCTTTTTCACGGACTGAAATCGTGTTCATTTTTAATGCAGATTTGACTTTAGGGAACAGATAAAAGTCACATGGGGCCAGGTGAGGCGAATAAGGCGGATGGCCTAAAACTGGGGATGTTGTACTTGGCTAGAAACGTCTTGACCAGACAATGCAGTGTGAGCCGGTGCTTGATGGAGAACCCTATGACTTGTTTTTCCACAAATCGGGTCGTTTTTTTCCTTACTCTTTCACGGAGTTGAGCAAGCACCTCACCGGTAGTAATGTTGATTAATTATAATCGATATTTTCATCCGTTTTAGACGAGGAAAGGCGACCCGGGGCTGTCATCATCTCCGACGTCTTCTCGGCCATCTTGGAAATGCTTGAACCACTCAAAAACTTGCGCACGTGATAAACATTCATCGCCATAAACTTCTTTTAATAAAAGATGAGTTTCAGTAGCGGTTTTACCAAGTATCATGTGAAATTTCACGACAATTCGTTGCCCTACTACATGTGTAGTATCATGTTTTCGCGCAAAACGAAACTAACACCTCCTTACACAAACGACGGTTCCGGTCAGACAGATTTCTCTACATACACGTGAGACGCTGCAATCGAAAGAGAAGGCTTTACGCTGCACAGCTGTCGGTCTTTAGGATTTGGCGAATGCATAGTTCTTCTGTAGCAGCATTAGTCTCGTTAATTTAATAGCCACACCTCGTAATGCGAGTTTTTTTTGGGGACGTAGTTATTCTTAAGAGTGAACTGAGGTGGTTCATTCACCAATTTATTTCTGGCACAGCTTTTTCTAAGTTTCATTATTGGAATAAGCTGCTCACAAACAATATGAAGATACAAACATTATACAAATTCCCTGAGTATCTGAATTTGGAAAACCTGAATTTCGGCAAGTCTTTATAGGACTCCAATTTTGGAACATTTAGAAATAATTGCGCAAGTTTCAAGTCAGCTGGTCGTAACCAATAGCGTATCATATATAAATCAAAATTCGCAATATTACCCCTGCTTATCAAAATCCGTTCACAAAATCTTAGCCAGCAATGAGAAAGGTTAGCCCCCTCATTTTGTGGCCACATTAACTCTTCTGTATTATGTAATATTGAAGCCTTAATTAGGCTAATAATTATACTGCTTAAATAACAATTCCTTGGATTGAAGGTGCAGCCATTGTTAGTTGTAGGAGAGCTTACCGTTCAATTACGTTTTACCCTTAAGCTGGAAGCAGTGTTGTTAAGCTATTGATTCACCCAATATGCTTTACCTCTTCTTCCTGCCATAGCCAACCTTCAGCTGCCTGCTTACTGATGCTGCTTCTGTTTTTGTGTGAGTTTATGTTGAGACTATCTGCTTAGATCTAGTTAGTACAGGTTCATCATCCCGAATTACATTGAAACAAAACTTTTGTAAATTGTTTGCACTGACTGTACACCATAGTCATCCATATTAAATGTTCAATATCATCATTAAGTAAGTGAATCCAGTTTAATTAAGATATTTCCTTCAATTATAGAACTGTATTCGTTAATTTCTTATAAAGAATGTTCAAAGATTGTAGTTTGATATCAACTGCTATTAAAAATGTTTCACCAAAAACAAGATCTGAAATATTACAACAATGATTTTTAATGTTCAATTACAAAAATATGGCTTCATTTTGGGGCTATTATGACATTTTTTCGCCCCAGAAAAGTAATAAAAGGACGAGTTCAAAAAAACTATTTGTATCCGATCGTAAAGTAATTAGGTATTTAACTGCCTAAGATACCTCAAACCTGCTATCTCAAGAGTACTCCTTTGTTTGCCTCTTACGACCTGCAGAGTATACTGTAGATCCTCGTCGACAGGAAAAAAGGATCCTGCCGATAATTAAATATTTAATTTCCACATAATTCCAAGGATGTATTAAAACTTACAACGTAAATAAAATATAAAAGCTGTGTAAAGAACTATATGATTCATTATTTAGGATTCATTGATTGAAATTACAAAACCATAAAGATCAGTATGACGGACGGCTAGTTGCTGGTATATCCCCTAAACAGACCTATCTGGTCCCTGGATCCCCCAAAATTATTCTTATTTTCCAAAACACGCATTCTCCTGAAAATTAACTTATAAAGTGTAGTTAAGTATAAAGTAGAGTAAACGCCTATTTTTGTTTTTTCAGGCGGTGCTTAACGTCCAACTTTGCATTTTCCTAATAAATAAAAAGTATAAAATAAATAAATAAAAGCCTAGGAAAACTAGCTCCGGTTTTTCTGGCTGAGCTAGCTGCAATTAGGTTCTGTGCTACTGAGATTATTGTGGACGAGGAATAACTAATTCTAAGTTCATGATTTACTCGGACAGCCAGGCGGCTCTGCGAGCTATCGCTTCATACCAGGTCATTTCAAGGCTATTAGGAAATTAGTGACCAAAATAAGGTCTTTCTAGTGTGGGTACCTGGTTCTTCAGGACATAAGGGAAACGAAGCGGCAGATTTATTGGCCAGGGAAGGATCGGCGGGACACTTCGTTGGCCCGGAGCCCTGTTTTGGGGGTCTCCAAGTGTCTTAAGACTGCGGCCATTAAAACTGTGGTTGCAGACTAGGACTCAGGAGTGGTGGTTTGCCACCACAGGGCAGAGACAAGCGAAGGAGTTCATATCGGGCTATTCGCCGAAGATGACTGCAGAATTAATCCGTCAAAACCGTGGGGCTATAAGGATGATTGTAGGCCTATTAAACGGGCCACTGCAGGCTTAGAAAACACATGCATCGCATGGGCCTGGCAGATGATAGCCTCTGTAGGTTCTGTCAGGAAGAGGAGGGAAACGGCACAGCACGTGTTGTGTCAGTGTGAGGGGCTTGTCGGGCTAAGGATGTATTACTTCTCGGGGAGGAAAAA
Organism: Rhodnius prolixus; assembly: GCF_049639745.1. Lineage (NCBI taxonomy): Eukaryota > Metazoa > Arthropoda > Insecta > Hemiptera > Reduviidae > Rhodnius > Rhodnius prolixus. The sequence continues at coordinate 26,027,615 of NW_027411582.1, forward strand.
CCAAGGCCTGTGAGCTTTACCCAAGAGTCGTTCTCCAGAATTAAGAGTCTGATTAAACGGACGGGTCTAGAGTAGAGGAGCCACAATAGATCCAAAGGGGTCGCAGTGGCGTAGGACATGAGGCCGCCCTAATTTAATCTAATCTAATCTAATAGTTAAGTAAAGTAAAGGCCTATTTTTTTTTTCAGGCGGTGCTTAACGTCCAACTTTGCATATTTCTAACAAATAAAAAGTATCCGTACGCTTTGTCTGCTGCAGGCAGCGCGTCCAAGAGAGGACCTTGTTGATTTTATCAATGCTAAAAAGTTTTCTTAAGGTTGATTTTCCTCTGCTTTTGGTTAATACCGAGGAAAGTTAGAATAATTTCCCTTAGACATTAAAAACTGTAGAAAGTAGAGTTTTAATTGCCAGTATTATGAATTTCAAATACATATGAATGTATATTGGGAAAAAAGAGGTTATATTGTACGCGGTGTATGGTGGTATTATGGGACAGCGTTGTCCCATATAACAACCTCGTTAATCGTCTGCCGAACAAGTGTGAAAAGTGGCACTGAGGACGAAACTAGTGTCTTATAAATATTTCTTTTTCTACAGGGTACTATAAAGGGCCTAAAAAGGTGTGCCTAGAACAAATTTAGGACCATCGCCGAAAGGCAAACGTAAAAATTGGAATGCTATTAAAACTGTAAGGTAGAAAAAACTTGGTTTTCGAGAAGCTGCACTTCACTACAGGGCCCTAAAGTCAACATTGCGTCGCCTATTATCAAAACTAACAGATTCTGAATTCGATTCTGATGTTTCAGTTTCATCAGGTGAATCGGATCTGTCCACTCCACCCCAAAATTCGACACCAGATAATTAAGATGCGGATTGCATTTTTTTTGCGAAGAAAAGTTCAAGAACTCAGAAAGCCCGGAGAAATGTAGATTGAGTGCATTGTTTGTTGTCGTTGGGCTCATATGGAATGCACTGCGTGTGAAAAAGAGTCATTTGTTTGTGATTTTTTGTGTCCAGTCCACACCTAACATGTCTTGACATTTCTCTAAGAAAACTAATTACACCCTAATTTGTTATCCTTAATGTGCGATAATTGTGTAAAATATAGTTTTGTGGCATATTTAAGGCTTATTTTTACAATTCATGGAGAAACGAGAACATTAACTATAATTATTATGTCCCATATTACGACCACACTTTTTGAAAACCCAATATGGCATCACGACAGACTTTTTCAGTGTAACTCCAGACTCCTTGCTGTGATTCACTTAGGACTCCAAATTTACAAAGACAAATAATGTATGTCTATGATTTTACTTCAGAGTAGATTTTAAATTTAGTAATGTTCAAAATATTGTAATGTTTTTTTTGTCCTTTTACTAAGAAAGAACTTTATTTACACAACTAATGCCTGCCACTAGTTACGTTAAATATGAGGGTTTGATTAAATAATAAAACTCGCCAAATTTGTAAGTAATAACCTGATTTATTAACACATTACCTTTACTCACATTAACATTTACTAGCAACTAACGCTATTCATTACAGTCACCATTTACAACAGTCACAACAGTTTACTGTTACTTACTCACTACGTAACGCCACAAAACTGTTCCACGACTGACCCCTGGTCCGCACTGCACCGAATTGCACTAGTCTCAGCTGCACTATCACAGCTCTACTCATCAACTGACTAATTGCCCAACTAGCTACCACTGAAGCACTCCACAACACTGACTCTCCAAGACTAACTCCAAAACTCACTGATTGACTAGAAACTACAAGACTGTAAAACTCTTAGAACTCGATTAAAAACTCTAATAACTCCTTAAAAACTCGATTAAAAACTCTAATAACTCCTTTAAAACTGACTTCTTCAGCTGTGTCTGCCTCCTTTTAACTGCGTGCCTCCCTCCAACTGGGACTGCCCTCCTCCAACTCTCTGAGCGTAAGTTTCCACGCCCTACTGATGTTCATTGGCTGGAGAAAACATACTGCCACCACCTCAGCTGGGGCCGCCATCCTCCTACTCTCTGTCTCGCTCCTACCTGTCAATCACTGGCTGGGAAAACACATATGCCACCACCCCAACTGAGGCCTTTCTCTTAGCTGGCTTTTACACAGGTCACTAACTCCTTGAACAATCTAGCCCTTTCCTTTCTAGTTCAGGTAAAGACCGGCCCTTTTGTCTACACAGTGGTGGCCTGATACCGACTTTGGTCGCTTAACCCCTAAAACAATCTAGGCCTTTCTTCTCTGCCACAGGTAGATACCGCCCTTTTGTTTATGCAGTGGCGGCCTGTTACTGACTTTGATCGCTCAACCCCTAGAACAATCTAGGCCTTTCTTCTATGCCCAGGTCAACTTCGTTACAATATGCAAGGTATAAAAAGACTGTCCCATACTACCACCTCATCTAATAAAAAGTATAATACTACAAACAAATTATTATTATTATTATTGGGCTTTTTATTGGCATTGGCTTCCGCCATACAGCCAGCATCGTCTAGGTGCTTATCACTAGAATATCACTCACTCTCCATTCTTACTTATAAATACATTCGCTTCACACATTCATCCCTCTACTATATACAACTATTTCCAAGCAAACTTACAACTAATGGATGGATCAGTACTCTATATTCCTGCCATCCTTACAGCTTAACCGAATTTAAAGTCACGTAATCCTTCTCTAATCATTTTTTTGCATTCATTCTAATCGGCTATAACTTTTAAATACATTCATACTTCATTGCTAGCTCAGCTATAGATTTGAGCACATAGATGTTGGTGGAGAATATTATGTCTTCGTTGCGAAATGGTGCATCTAAATACCTGTACATGTCGTCAAACATTCGTCTCCTTTCTACCACATAACGTGGACATATCACATTATTATATGTATGAAATCCTCCTTCTCATTGCAATCTACGCTAACAAATTATTATTTTATGTGATTTATTTATTTTATTGCTATAAAAAGTAATTTAAAAAATATATATATCTATATATAGAAACTAAAACATTTTTTCCCCAGCTGACAGATCATTATTTAATTGAATAACGTTGTAAGCTGTATTTCAAGAAAAACGGAAAATGGGAAACAATGTTGTAGCAAGAAAATAAATTACTATGGCATTGTGCCAAATGAATCGGATTTCTTTGGGAACAATATTAATGATTTTTCTGTTACAAGAAACAAACTTTGTACAATAGGATCGCATAACATATTATTTTATGTTACTTTTAGGCTACAAATTATTTGGTAGTTTGTGTTTATTGTTTTGTTGGCGAACAAAAAAAAAATTGTTTGGATGCTTTTTGTGATATCTATTTCATTGATGAAGCTAAAGATCAATGTCATTATTATTTTGCGGCTTGCAGTCTAGTAAACTTATTTCTTAGATATCGGGTTTGTCTATTTGTTCATAACTGTAGATGAGGTATTTTTATTGCCACGAAAAGGAAATTTAAGTAGCTGTTAATTTATAGACACAAGTATTACCATTAACTTAGGAATGAGCATAAATTATAATAACTGAACTATGGTAAACTGAATATGAACTATTTATAAAAGAATTGGCTAAAACTGAGTGATGAGTACAGTTTACGTCATGAAGAGAGTGTAAGAATGAATCCTCAATGAGTGAATGCAATGCACTGAATGCAATTGAATGCACCAAGCACATTATATTGCGTCCTGATGTTTGGACAGCTTCTTCTGTACTGCCTGGCTTTATAAATCCTTCGACCTCTTTTTTGTCCCCAACTTTTGAGTAGGAATATTTAATTCTTCCACATTACGTATATCTGCCACGGCTCCTCCGAGAGCTGTGAAACTGAAGATATTTTGATTCTTCTTCATTGCAGAGAAGATTGCGTCACTAAACATTCACTACTTTTTTGTTGAAACTCACCTAAATACATCAAGGTTCAATTTAATTCAAAACAGCAACATTAATATTGAGGCACTTTCTCGTTGAAGATCTATTTACCACAACATACTCTTCACACATCAGCATTTTATTTCATTCTATCGGTTGATATTAAACTAGACGAATGTGATAAAATGTTATTAGCAAATTCCATAAAAGCATGTGGCTTTCATTAGCTTCAATATGGATCAATAATTCATTAAAATATTTGCACCAATAAAGCAGAATGGATTTCTAAGCCAATAAACCGCAATCTGGCTGCCAGCAATTAAAGGAACAATTTCTGTTGCATGATTCCTAGTTTGATTTTAGATTTGTACAATTTTATTTATTATTAGTATATTTTAAACTTGATTTTTACAACTCCACATTTTTCTCAGGATTAATACAGCTGTTTAGTTATTCTTTCAACCAATCAGTGAAGGAGGAAAAATTCCCCGGTGCAATAAGCTTAAAATTTTCAATTATTTTGCCCTTTATTCTCAATTTCACGAAACCATTGGCGTTTAAGAAGTCTAGAAGCATTGCAATAGAGGGAAAATGGCGGTTCTTACCTAAATTGTACCAGATCCAAACACCTCCAAATCTGTCCGGGTAATTATCGAGTTCAACGAAGCTGTAAGCCATATCCATCAGCACCATTCTACCCCCACCTATCATCGAATTTGACGAGGCTGAAATCCGCACCATCGCAAAAAAAAAAAATTAAACAACAGACTAAATGGTTTTTTTTAAGCGTGTGCTTATTTTTTTCGAAAAATGAGTTTTAAAAAGCACTCACACAAAACAAATAGGGTGAAGGGACCGGTAATTTAGAGCTTAAGAAAAAATTCGAGTTTCCTTTAGAATATCTTCCGTTATTTTGGCTCCACGTGTTGGTTGGTACAATTGTGCCGCTCCATTAGATTGTACGAGGGTCGTTTGAAAAGTCCGTGCAAAAATAAAAACTACTTAATTTTTTAGGGTAAACCTTTTTTATTTTTAAACATAGTCTCCTTTTAGGCTTATACACTTCGTCCAACGCTGCTCTAGTTTGTTGATACCTTCCGAATAATAGGATTTGTCCAAGTCTGAAAAATAGCCATTCGTTTCTGCAATCACCTCCTCGTTTGAATAAAATCTTTTTCCCGCCAGCCATTTCTTCATATTGGGGAACAAATAGTAGTCCGAGAGAGCCAAGTCTGGAGAATAGGGGGGATGTGAAACGAGTTGGAACCCTATTTCCATTAATTTTGCGACCACAACTGCTGAGGTGTGAGCTGGTGCGTTGTCATGATGGAAAAGGACTTTTTTGTGGGCCAATCGTGAGCAGTTTTACTGAGTAGTATCCTATACTCTTTTTGAGTACAGATCTATTACTTGAAAAGATATTGAGAGTTGAAATTTTTTTGGGTCATGGTTTTGCTGTGAAATGGGGCCCTTATAACTCCCACAGTAAACAACAGATTATTCGTATGAAATTTTGTGGTCTTATACACTCGGTTTTACTGAGTAGTATGCTATACTTTTCTTGAGTACGGATCCATTAATTGAGAAGATATTGAGAGTTGAAATTTTTTTGGGTCATGGTTTAGCTGTGAAATGGGGCCCTTATAACTCCCACTGTAAAGAACAGATTATTGGTATGAAATTTTGTGGTCTTACACACTCGGTTTTACTGAGTAGTATGCTATACTTTTCTTGAATACAGATCTAATACTTGAGAAGATATTGAGAGTTGAAATTTTTTTGGGTCATGGTTTTGCCGTGAAATGGGGCCATTATAACTCCCACTGTAAAGAACAGATTATTCGTATGAAATTTTGTGGTCTTACAAACTAGGTTTTACTGATTAGTATGCTATACTTTTCTTGAGTACAGATCCATTACTTGAGAAGATATTGAGAGTTGAAATTTTTTTGGGTCATGGTTTTGCTGTGAAATGGGGCCCTTATAAGTCCCACAGTAAACAACAGATTATTCGTATGAAATTTTGTGGTCTTACACACTCGGTTTTACTGAGTAGTATGCTATACTTTTCTTGAGTACGGATCCATTAATTGAGAAGATATTGAGAGTTGAAATTTTTTTGGGTCATGGTTTAGCTGTGAAATGGGGCCCTTATAACTCCCACTGTAAAGAACAGATTATTCGTATGAAATTTTGTGGTCTTACACACTCGGTTTTACTCATTAGTATGCTATACTTTTCTTGAGTACAGATCCATTACTTGAGAAGATATTGAGAGTTGAAATTTTTTTGGGTCATGGTTTTGCTGTGAAAAGGGGCCCTTATAAGTCCCACAGTAAACAACAGATTATTCGTATGAAATTTTGTGGTCTTACACACTCGGATTTACTGAGTAGTATGCTATACTTTTCTTGAGTACAGATATATTAATTGAGAAGATATTGAGAGTTGAAATTTTTTGGGTCATGGTTTTGCTGTGAAATGGGGCCCTTTTAAGTCCCACAGTAAACAACAGATTATTCCTATGAAATTTTGTGCTCTTACACACTCGGTTTTACTGAGTAGTATGCTATACATTTCTTGAATACAGATCTATTACTTGAGAAGATATTCAGAGATGAAATTTTTTGGGTCATGGTTTTCCTGTGAAATAGGGCCTTTATAACTCCCACAGTAAACAACAGATTATTCGAATGAAATTTTGTGGTCTTACACACTCGGTTTTACTGAGTAGTATGCTATACTTTTCTTGAGTACAGATCCATTAATTGAGAAGATATTGAGAGTTGCAATTTTTTCGGGTCATGGTTTTGCTGTGAAATAGGGCCCTTTTAAGTCCCACAGTAAACAACAGATTATTCGAATGAAATTTTGTGGTCTTACACACTCGGTTTTACTGAGTAGTATGCTATACTTTTCTTGAGTACAGATCCATTAATTGAGAAGATATTGAGAGTTGAAATTTTTTTGGGTCATGGTTTTGCTGTGAAATGGGGCCCTTATAACTCCCACAGTAAACAACAGATTATTCGTATGAAATTTGTGGTCTTACACACTCGGTTTTACTGAGTAGTATGCTATACTTTTCTTGAGTACAGATCCATTAATTGAGAAGATATTGAGAGTTGAAATTTTTTTGGGTCATAGTTTTGCTATGAAATGGGGCCCTTATAAGTCCCACAGTAAACAACAGATTATTCGTATGAAATTTTGTGGTCTTACACACTCGGTTTTACTGAGTAGTATGCTATACTTTTCTTGAGTACGGATCCATTAATTGAGAAGATATTGAGAGTTGAAATTTTTTTGGGTCATGGTTTAGCTGTGAAATGGGGCCCTTATAACTCCCACTGTAAAGAACACATTATTCGTATGAAATTTTGTGGTCTTACACACTCGGTTTTACTGAGTAGTATGCTATACTTTTCTTGAGTACGGATCCATTAATTGAGAAGATATTGAGAGTTGAAATTTTTCCGGGTCATGGTTTTGCTGTGAAATGGGGCCCTTATAACTCCCACTGTAAAGAACAGATTATTCGTATGAAATTTTGTGGTCTTACACACTCGGTTTTACTCATTAGTATGCTATACTTTTCTTGAGTACAGATCCATTACTTGAGAAGATATTGAGAGTTGAAATTTTTTTGGGTCATGGTTTTGCTGTGAAAAGGGGCCCTTATAAGTCCCACAGTAAACAACAGATTATTCGTATGAAGTTTTGTGGTCTTACACACTCGGTTTTACTGAGTAGTATGCTATACTTTTCTTGAGTACAGATATATTAATTGAGAACATATTGAGAGTTGAAATTTTTTTGGGTCATGGTTTTGCTGTGAAATGGGTCCGTTATAAGTCCCACAGTAAACAACAGATTATTCATATGAAATTTTGTGCTCTTACACACTCGGTTTTAGTGAGTAGTATGCTATACTTTTCTTGAGTACAGATCCATTAATTGAGAAGATATTGAGAGTTGCAATTTTTCCGGGTCATGGTTTTGCTGTGAAATGGGGCCCTTTTAAGTCCCACAGTAAACAACAGATTATTCCTATGAAATTTTGTGCTCTTACACACTCGGTTTTACTGAGTAGTATGCTATACTTTTCTTGAGTACGGATCCATTAATCGAGAAGATATTGAGAGTTGAAATTTTTTTGGGTCATGGTTTAGCTGTGAAATGGGGCCCTTATAACTCCCACTGTAAAGAACACATTATTCGTATGAAATTTTGTGGTCTTACACACTCGGTTTTACTGAGTAGTATGCTATACTTTTCTTGAGTACGGATCCATTAATTGAGAAGATATTGAGAGTTGAAATTTTTCCGGGTCATGGTTTTGCTGTGAAATGGGGCCCTTATAACTCCCACTGTAAAGAACAGATTATTCGTATGAAATTTTGTGGTCTTACACACTCGGTTTTACTCATTAGTATGCTATATTTTTCTTGAGTACAGATCCATTACTTGAGAAGATATTGAGAGTTGAAATTTTTTTGGGTCATTGTTTTGCTGTGAAAAGGGGCCCTTATAACTCCCACAGTAAACAACAGATTATTCGTATGAAATTTTGTGGTCTTACACACTCGGTTTTACTGAGTAGTATGCTATACTTTTCTTGAGTACAGATATATTAATTGAGAAGATATTGAGAGTTGAAATTTTTTTGGGTCATGGTTTTGCTGTGAAATGGGGCCGTTATAAGTCCCACAGTAAACAACAGATTATTCCTATGAAATTTTGTGCTCTTACACACTCGGTTTTACTGAGTAGTATGCTATAAATTTCTTGAATACAGATCTATTACTTGAGAAGATATTGAGAGATGAAATTTTTTTGGGTCATGGTTTTCCTGTGAAATGGGGCCTTTATAACTCCCACAGTAAACAACAGATTATTCGAATGAAATTTTGTGGTCTTACACACTCGGATTTACTGAGTAGTATGCTATACTTTTCTTGAGTACAGATCCATTAATTGAGAAGATATTGAGAGTTGAAATTTTTTTGGGTCATGGTTTTGCTGTGAAATGGGGCCCTTATAACTCCCACAGTAAACAACAGATTATTCGTATGAAATTTGTGGTCTTACACACTCGGTTTTACTGAGTAGTATGCTATACTTTTCTTGAGTACAGATCCATTAATTGAGAAGATATTGAGAGTTGAAATTTTTTTGGGTCATAGTTTTGCTATGAAATGGGGCCCTTATAAGTCCCACAGTAAACAACAGATTATTCGCATGAAATTTTGTGGTCTTACACACTCGGTTTTACTGAGTAGTATGCTATACTTTTCTTGAGTACGGATCCATTAATTGAGAAGATATTGAGAGTTGAAATTTTTTTGGGTCATGGTTTAGCTGTGAAATGGGGCCCTTATAACTCCCACTGTAAAGAACACATTATTCGTATGAAATTTTGTGGTCTTACACACTCGGTTTTACTGAGTAGTATGCTATACTTTTCTTGAGTACGGATCCATTAATTGAGAAGATATTGAGAGTTGAAATTTTTCCGGGTCATGGTTTTGCTGTGAAATGGGGCCCTTATAACTCCCACTGTAAAGAACAGATTATTCGTATGAAATTTTGTGGTCTTACACACTCGGTTTTACTCATTAGTATGCTATACTTTTCTTGAGTACAGATCCATTACTTGAGAAGATATTGAGAGTTGAAATTTTTTTGCGTCATGGTTTTGCTGTAAAAAGGGGCCCTTATAAGTCCCACAGTAAACAACAGATTATTCGTATGAAATTTTGTGGTCTTACACACTCGGTTTTACTGAGTAGTATGCTATACTTTTCTTGAGTACAGATATATTAATTGAGAAGATATTGAGAGTTGAAATTTTTTTGGGTCATGGTTTTGCTGTGAAATGGGTCCGTTATAAGTCCCACAGTAAACAACAGATTATTCATATGAAATTTTGTGCTCTTACACACTCGGTTTTACTGAGTAGTATGCTATACTTTTCTTGAGTACAGATCCATTAATTGAGAAGATATTGAGAGTTGCAATTTTTTCGGGTCATGGTTTTGCTGTGAAATGGGGCCCTTTTAAGTCCCACAGTAAACAACAGATTATTCCTATGAAATTTTGTGCTCTTACACACTCGGTTTTACTGAGTAGTATGCTATACTTTTCTTGAGTACGGATCCATTAATCGAGAAGATATTGAGAGTTGAAATTTTTTTGGGTCATGGTTTAGCTGTGAAATGGGGCCCTTATAACTCCCACTGTAAAGAACACATTATTCGTATGAAATTTTGTGGTCTTACACACTCGGTTTTACTGAGTAGTATGCTATACTTTTCTTGAGTACGGATCCATTAATTGAGAAGATATTGTGAGTTGAAATTTTTACGGGTCATAGTTTTGCTGTGAAATGGGGCCCTTATAACTCCCACTGTAAAGAACAGATTATTCGTATGAAATTTTGTGGTCTTACACACTCGGTTTTACTCATTAGTATGCTATATTTTTCTTGAGTACAGATCCATTACTTGAGAAGATATTGAGAGTTGAAATTTTTTTGGGTCATGGTTTTGCTGTGAAATGGGGCCGTTATAAATCCCACAGTAAACAACAGATTATTCATATGAAATTTTGTGCTCTTACACACTCGGTTTTACTGAGTAGTATGCTATACTTTTCTTGAATACAGATCTATTACTTGAGATGATATTGAGAGTTGAAATTTTTTTGGGTCATGGTTTTCCTGTGAAATGGGGCCTATATAACTCCCACAGTAAACAACAGATTATTCGAATGAAATTTTGTGGTCTTACACACTCGGTTTTACTGAGTAGTATGCTATAAATTTCTTGAATACAGATCTATTACTTGAGAAGATATTGAGAGATGAAATTTTTTTGGGTCATGGTTTTCCTGTGAAATGGGGCCTTTATAACTCCCACAGTAAACAACAGATTATTCGAATGAAATTTTGTGGTCTTACACACTCGGATTTACTGAGTAGTATGCTATACTTTTCTTGAGTACAGATCCATTAATTGAGAAGATATTGAGAGTTGAAATTTTTTTGGGTCATGGTTTTGCTGTGAAATGGGGCCCTTATAACTCCCACAGTAAACAACAGATTATTCGTATGAAATTTGTGGTCTTACACACTCGGTTTTACTGAGTAGTATGCTATACTTTTCTTGAGTACAGATCCATTAATTGAGAAGATATTGAGAGTTGAAATTTTTTTGGGTCATAGTTTTGCTATGAAATGGGGCCCTTATAAGTCCCACAGTAAACAACAGATTATTCGCATGAAATTTTGTGGTCTTACACACTCGGTTTTACTGAGTAGTATGCTATACTTTTCTTGAGTACGGATCCATTAATTGAGAAGATATTGAGAGTTGAAATTTTTCCGGGTCATGGTTTTGCTGTGAAATGGGGCCCTTATAACTCCCACTGTAAAGAACAGATTATTCGTATGAAATTTTGTGGTCTTACACACTCGGTTTTACTCATTAGTATGCTATACTTTTCTTGAGTACAGATCCATTACTTGAGAAGATATTGAGAGTTGAAATTTTTTTGCGTCATGGTTTTGCTGTAAAAAGGGGCCCTTATAAGTCCCACAGTAAACAACAGATTATTCGTATGAAATTTTGTGGTCTTACACACTCGGTTTTACTGAGTAGTATGCTATACTTTTCTTGAGTACAGATATATTAATTGAGAAGATATTGAGAGTTGAAATTTTTTTGGGTCATGGTTTTGCTGTGAAATGGGTCCGTTATAAGTCCCACAGTAAACAACAGATTATTCATATGAAATTTTGTGCTCTTACACACTCGGTTTTACTGAGTAGTATGCTATACTTTTCTTGAGTACAGATCCATTAATTGAGAAGATATTGAGAGTTGCAATTTTTTCGGGTCATGGTTTTGCTGTGAAATGGGGCCCTTTTAAGTCCCACAGTAAACAACAGATTATTCCTATGAAATTTTGTGCTCTTACACACTCGGTTTTACTGAGTAGTATGCTATACTTTTCTTGAGTACGGATCCATTAATCGAGAAGATATTGAGAGTTGAAATTTTTTTGGGTCATGGTTTAGCTGTGAAATGGGGCCCTTATAACTCCCACTGTAAAGAACACATTATTCGTATGAAATTTTGTGGTCTTACACACTCGGTTTTACTGAGTAGTATGCTATACTTTTCTTGAGTACGGATCCATTAATTGAGAAGATATTGTGAGTTGAAATTTTTACGGGTCATAGTTTTGCTGTGAAATGGGGCCCTTATAACTCCCACTGTAAAGAACAGATTATTCGTATGAAATTTTGTGGTCTTACACACTCGGTTTTACTCATTAGTATGCTATATTTTTCTTGAGTACAGATCCATTACTTGAGAAGATATTGAGAGTTGAAATTTTTTTGGGTCATGGTTTTGCTGTGAAATGGGGCCGTTATAAATCCCACAGTAAACAACAGATTATTCATATGAAATTTTGTGCTCTTACACACTCGGTTTTACTGAGTAGTATGCTATACTTTTCTTGAATACAGATCTATTACTTGAGATGATATTGAGAGTTGAAATTTTTTTGGGTCATGGTTTTCCTGTGAAATGGGGCCTATATAACTCCCACAGTAAACAACAGATTATTCGAATGAAATTTTGTGGTCTTACACACTCGGTTTTACTGAGTAGTATGCTATACTTTTCTTGAGTACAGATCCATTACTTGAGAAGATATTGAGAGTTGAAATTTTTTTGGGTCATGGTTATGCTGTGAAATGGGGCCCTTATAACTCCCACAGTAAACAACAGATTACTCGAATGAAATTTTGTGGTCTTACACACTCGGTTTTACTGAGTAGTATGCTATACTTTTCTTGAGTACAGATCCATTACTTGAGAAGATATTGAGAGTTGAAATTTTTTTGGGTCATGGTTTTGCTGTGAAATGGGGCCCTTATAAGTCCTACAGTAAACCACAGATTATTCGTTTGAAATTTTGTGGTCTTACACACTCGGTTTTACTGAGTAGTATGCTATACTTTTCTTGAGTACGGATCCATTAATTGAGAAGATATTTAGAGTTGAAATTTTTACGGGTCATAGTTTTGCTGTGAAATGGGGCCCTTATAACTCCCACTGTAAAGAACAGATTATTCGTATGAAATTTTGTGGTCTTACACACTCGGTTTTACTCATTAGTATGCTATATTTTTCTTGAGTACAGATCCATTACTTGAGAAGATATTGAGAGTTGAAATTTTTTTGGGTCATGGTTTTGCTGTGAAATGGGGCCCTTATAACTCCCACAGTAAACAACAGATTATTCGTATGAAATATGTGGTCTTACACACTCGGTTTTACTGAGTAGTATGCTATACTTTTCTTGAGTACAGATATATTAATTGAGAAGATATTGAGAGTTGAAATTTTTTTGGGTCATGGTTTTGCTGTGAAATGGGGCCGTTATAAATCCCACAGTAAACAACAGATTATTCATATGAAATTTTGTGCTCTTACACACTCGGTTTTACTGAGTAGTATGCTATACTTTTCTTGAATACAGATCTATTACTTGAGATGATATTGAGAGTTGAAATTTTTTTGGGTCATGGTTTTCCTGTGAAATGGGGCCTATATAACTCCCACAGTAAACAACAGATTATTCGAATGAAATTTTGTGGTCTTACACACTCGGTTTTACTGAGTAGTATGCTATACTTTTCTTGAGTACAGATCCATTACTTGAGAAGATATTGAGAGTTGAAATTTTTTTGGGTCATGGTTATGCTGTGAAATGGGGCCCTTATAACTCCCACAGTAAACAACAGATTACTCGAATGAAATTTTGTGGTCTTACACACTCGGTTTTACTGAGTAGTATGCTATACTTTTCTTGAGTACAGATCCATTACTTGAGAAGATATTGAGAGTTGAAATTTTTTTGGGTCATGGTTTTGCTGTGAAATGGGGCCCTTATAAGTCCTACAGTAAACCACAGATTATTCGTTTGAAATTTTGTGGTCTTACACACTCGGTTTTACTGAGTAGTATGCTATACTTTTCTTGAGTACAGATCCATTACTTGAGAAGATATTGAGAGTTGAAATTTTATTGGGTCATGGTTTTGTTGTGAAATGGGGCCCTTATAAGTCCCACAGTAAACCACAGATTATTCGTTTGAAATTTTGTGGTCTTACACACTCGGTTTAACTGAGTAGTATCCTATACTCTTTTTGAGTACAGATCTATTACTTGAAAAGATATTGAGAGTTGAAATTTTTTGGGTCATGGTTTTGCTGTGAAATGGGGCCCTTATAACTCCCACAGTAAACAACAGATTATTCGTATGAAATTTTGTGGTCTTACACACTCGGTTTTACTGAGTAGTATGCTATACTTTTCTTGAATACAGATCTATTACTTGAGAAGATATTGAGAGTTGAAATTTTTTTGGGTCATGGTTTTGCTGTGAAATGGGGCCCTTATAACTCCCACAGTAAACAACAGATTATTCGTATGAAATTTTGTGGTCTTACACACTCGGTTTTACTGAATAGTATGCTATACTTTTCTTGAGTACGGATCCATTAATTGGGAAGATATTGAGAGTTGAAATTTTTTTGGGTCATGGTATAGCTGTGAAATGGGGCCGTTATAACTCCCACTGTAAAGAACACATTATTCGTATGAAATTTTGTGGTCTTACACACTCGGTTTTACTGAGTAGTATGCTATACTTTTCTTGAATACAGATCTATTACTTGAGAAGATATTGAGAGTTGAAATTTTTTTGGGTCATGGTTTTCCTGTGAAATGGGGCCTATATAACTCCCACAGTAAACAACAGATTATTCGAATGAAATTTTGTGGTCTTACACACTCGGTTTTACTGAGTAGTATGCTATACTTTTCTTGAGTACAGATCCATTACTTGAGAAGATATTGAGAGTTGAAATTTTTTTGGGTCATGGTTTTGCTGTGAAATGGGGCCCTTATAACTCCCACAGTAAACAACAGATTATTCGAATGAAATTTTGTGGTCTTACACACTCGGTTTTACTGAGTAGTATGCTATACTTTTCTTGAGTACAGATCCATTACTTGAGAAGATATTGAGAGTTGAAATTTTTTTGGGTCATGGTTATGCTGTGAAATGGGGCCCTTATAAGTCCTACAGTAAACCACAGATTATTCGTTTGAAATTTTGTGGTCTTACACACTCGGTTTTACTGAGTAGTATCCTATACTCTTTTTGAGTACAGATCTATTACTTGAAAAGATATTGAGAGTTGAATTTTTTATGGGTCATGGTTTTGCTGTGAAATGGGGCCCTTATAAGTCCCACAGTAAACAACAGATTATTCATATGAAATTTTGTGCTCTTACACACTCGGTTTTACTGGGTAGTATGCTATACTTTTCTTGAATACTGATCTATTACTTGAGAAGATATTGAGAGTTGAAATTTTTTTGGGTCATGGTTTTGCTGTGAAATGGGGCCTTTATAACTCCCACAGTAAACAACAGATTATTCGAAAGAAATTTTGTGGTCTTACACACTCGGTTTTACTGAGTAGTATGCTATACTTTTCTTGAGTACAGATCCAATTATTGAGAAGATATTGAGAGTTGAAATTTTTTTGGGTCATAGTTTTGCTGTGAACTGGGGCCCTTATAACTCCCTCAGTAAACAACAGATTATTCGTATGAAATTTGTGGTCTTACACACTCGGTTTTACTGAGTAGTATGCTATACTTTTCCTGAATACAGATCTATTACTTGAGAAGATATTGAGAGTTGAAATTTTTTGGGTCATGGTTTTGCTGTGAAATGGGGCCCTTATAACTCCCACAGTAAACAACAGATTATTCGTATGAAATTTTGTGGTCTTACACACTTGGTTTTACTGAATAGTATGCTATACTTTTCTTGATTACGGATCCATTAATTGAGAAGATATTGAAAGTTGAAATTTTTTTGGGTCATGGTTTAGCTGTGAAATGGGGCCCTTATAACTCCCACTGTAAAGAACAGATTATTCGTATGAAATTTTGTGGTCTTACACACTCGGTTTTACTAAGTAGTATGCTATACTTTTCTTGAATACAGATCTATTACTTGAGAAGATATTGAGAGTTGAAATTTTTTTGGGTCATGGTTTTCCTGTGAAATGGGGCCTATATAACTCCCACAGTAAACAACAGATTATTCGAATGAAATTTTGTGGTCTTACACACTCGGTTTTACTGAGTAGTATGCTATACTTTTCTTGAGTACAGATCCATTACTTGAGAAGATATTGAGAGTTGAAATTTTTTTGGGTCATGGTTTTGCTGTGAAATGGGGCCCTTATAACTCCCACAGTAAACAACAGATTATTCGAATGAAATTTTGTGGTCTTACACACTCGGTTTTACTGAGTAGTATGCTATACTTTTCTTGAGTACAGATCCATTACTTGAGAAGATATTGAGAGTTGAAATTTTTTTGGGTCATGGTTTTGCTGTGAAATGGGGCCCTTATAACTCCCACAGTAAACAACAGATTATTCGAATGAAATTTTGTGGTCTTACACACTCGGTTTTACTGAGTAGTATGCTATACTTTTCTTGAGTACAGATCCATTACTTGAGAAGATATTGAGAGTTGAAATTTTTTTGGGTCATGGTTTTGCTGTGAAATGGGGCCCTTATAAGTCCTACAGTAAACCACAGATTATTCGTTTGAAATTTTGTGGTCTTACACACTCGGTTTTACTGAGTAGTATCCTATACTCTTTTTGAGTACAGATCTATTACTTGAAAAGATATTGAGAGTTGAATTTTTTATGGGTCATGGTTTTGCTGTGAAATGGGGCCCTTATAACTCCCACAGTAAACAACAGATTATTCGTATGAAATTTTGTGGTCTTACACACTCGGTTTTACTGAGTAGTATACTATACTTTTCTTGAGTACGGATCCATTAATTGGGAAGATATTGAGAGTTGAAATTTTTTTGGGTCATGGTTTAGCTGTGAAATGGGGCCCTTATAAGTCCCACAGTAAACAACAGATTATTCATATGAAATTTCGTGCTCTTACACACTCGGTTTTACTGGGTAGTATGCTATACTTTTCTTGAATACAGATCTATTACTTGAGAAGATATTGAGAGCTGAAATTTTTTTGGGTCATGGTTTTGCTGTGAAATGGGGCCTTTATAACTCCCGCAGTAAACAACAGATTATTCGTATGAAATTTTGTGGTCTTACACACTCGGTTTTACTGAGTAGTATGCTATACTTTTCTTGAATACAGATCTATTACTTGAGAAGATATTGAGAGTTGAAATTTTTTTGGGTCATGGTTTTGCTGTGAAATGGGGCCCTTATAACTCCCACAGTAAACAACAGATTATTCGTATGAATTTTTGTGGTCTTACACACTCGGTTTTACTGAATAGTATGCTATACTTTTCTTGAGTACGGATCCATTAATTGAGAAGATATTGAAAGTTGAAATTTTTTTGGGTCATGGTTTAGCTGTGAAATGGGGCCCTTCTAACTCCCACTGTAAAGAACAGATTATTCGTATGAAATTTTGTGGTCTTACACACTCGGTTTTACTGAGTAGTATGCTATACTTTTCTTGAATACAGATCTACTACTTGAGAAGATATTGAGAGTTGAAGTTTTTTTGGGTCATAGTTTTGCTGTGAAAAGGGGCCCTTATAAGTCCCACAGTAAACAACAGATTATTCGTATGAAGTTTTGTGGTCTTACACACTCGGTTTTACTGAGTAGTATGCTATACTTTTCTTGAGTACAGATCCATTAATTGAGAAGATATTGAGAGTTGAAATTTTTTTGGGTCATGGTTTTGCTGTGAAATGGGGCCCTTATAAGTCCCACAGTAAACCACAGATTATTCGTTTGAAATTTTGTGGTCTTACACACTCGGTTTAACTGAGTAGTATCCTATACTCTTTTTGAGTACAGATCTATTACTTGAAAAGATATTGAGAGTTGAAATTTTTTGGGTCATGGTTTTGCTGTGAAATGGGGCCCTTATAACTCCCACAGTAAACAACAGATTATTCGTATGAAATTTTGTGGTCTTACACACTCGGTTTTACTGAATAGTATGCTATAATTTTCTTGAGTACGGATCCATTAATTGAGAAGATATTGAGAGTTGAAATTTTTTTGGGTCATGGTTTAGCTGTGAAAAGGGGCCCTTATAAGTCCCACAGTAAACAACAGATTATTCGTATGAAATTTTGTGGTCTTACACACTCGGTTTTACTGAGTAGTATGCTATACTTTTCTTGAATACAGATCTACTACTTGAGAAGATATTGAGAGTTGAAATTTTTTTGGGTCATGGTTTTGCTGTGAAATGGGGCCCTTATAAGTCACACAGTAAAGAACAGATTATTCGTATGAAATTTTGTGGTCTTACACACTCGGCCAAAACTCTGGACTCCCACGCTTTGCTTGTAGCAGCACGTGTGGTGGCGAAGTCAAGATCTAGGCAGGCTAGAGTTATTCGACGTTTCAGATCATCGATTGAAGCCACGGGATTAAGGATACTTTACACATTATTTTTTTAGGTATCCTCACATAAACTAGTCCATTTGGGTTAAGTCCGGAAATCGAGGTGGCCATTGGATGGGACAATGAGTCCCTAATTACTTTTCATGGAAATTTCGGTCCCGGTAACCTCGAACCACTCTCGCATTTTGTACCGGGCAACCATCTTGGTGAAAATACATATCTAGCCAATGTTGTAGATGAACATCTTAAAGCAGAACTGGCAAAATGTTTCTGAAAAAAAAATTGGATACCTTTCACCAGTTAAGTTCTCTCTGTAGAAGTATGGGGCCGATTAGTTGATTTCCTATAACTCCACACCAAACGTTTGTAGAAAAAACAACCTGAACGTCGAATTACTCTAGCCTGCCTAGATCTTGACTTCGCCACCATAACTGCTGCTACAAGCAAAGCGTGGGAGTCCAGAGTTTTGGCTTGCCTATCCGTTGGTTGTGTCCAGTTTGAACAGATTCTTTAAAAAAAATAACGTAATTTTGACAATAAACTGAAATTTGTTTTTCATATTTTAAATTACTATAACTTTTGAAAAACCTAACCGATTTCAAAATTTTTTTTGTTTTTTTTAGGAGCTCAAATTCTACAAAAATATGCAACAAAAAATATAACGTTCCATTTGAAAAACAAAAGTTGGATGCTGTATCTCGAGATACAGGGGTTTAATAAAATGGGTCAATCACTGAAAATAAACTAGACTAAAAATGATTAAATACGTGTTTTTTATTTTTTCGAAATTTCCCGCCGTTAAAAAAAAAAGTGGGTGGAGCATATAAGTTTGGTCACCCTGTATATCTTAATTCATCCCTTTCACTGTTATAAGGGAAAATAAATGCGATACATTTAATTCAGAGAAAAGAGCTCATTAATCAAGAAAATGGATTTTCTGATAACACTGCCTTCTAGACGAGTCGTGCTACTTTTCTTAAGATAAAAGATACAATAATTAATTTATTTCTGCGTGTTTTTGAAACGTAATTCAGATAAATAATGTTACAATATTAATATAAATAAATATTATAATTTAAATTCTTCTTTATCTTATCCATATACCCCAAAAAAAACAGTGCAAATTCGTCTTAACACTTATTCTATTTCTTTGTCCTGCAATAAATTATTGCTATTTTAATCGTCGTATTCTTTTGTGTCGCATCCATTATGCATTAGCTATTGTATTTCTAGCTGATTCCATTTTATTAACAAATTAACTGAAACAATAGCTGGTAGGGGGGGAATTCAAAAGTTCATTGAGATAAATTCTCAAGTTTGAAGTTATTGTTCTTTATTATGAATACAAGACTGTTTTCAGTTTGGTGCCAATCTAATGTTCGCTTTATGAGAATATATGATGATTTTTTTCGTTGTCTTTTTCTTTTTTTTGCTTTTTTGTATTTTTGTTATATCTGCCATCAATTATTCAAGATCTATTGATGCCAGTCTAGTCCTCTAAATCCGCTAGAATTTTTTTTAAAATTTATTTGTTAAGTTACACCAGCGCTAGATGCACTATAAGTAACAATGACAATAACTGACACCACTACAAACTCACTAATTGAGAGGAGAAGTTATCCAGTGATAACACTCCCTAAGTCGTCACCCAGGATTAGCTACTCTC
The DNA here is from genome assembly GCF_049639745.1 of Rhodnius prolixus. Taxonomy (NCBI): domain Eukaryota; kingdom Metazoa; phylum Arthropoda; class Insecta; order Hemiptera; family Reduviidae; genus Rhodnius; species Rhodnius prolixus. The sequence continues at coordinate 26,047,695 of NW_027411582.1, forward strand.
TTCAGAAGAGAGAAAATCGCGAGGCCACTGGCTGATTTTAATCGTCTGGGAGGATGATCTGGATGGTGATGAGATGATAAATGGCGGACAAGAGGATTGGGAATGAGAGTGCAAGTTCTGTATGAAAACTTTTTGTAGCGAGTTCTCGGGCAATCTGGACCTACAAACGGAATTTCCAGGTTTGTGTGGATAGTTAGAATTGAAACGTAAAATGGAGCTGTTTAACGATAGTGCGGAGAATTTTAGACTGAAGAGATTGAATTCTGTGAAGATTGGAGCGTTTTGTTGAACCCCACAGTTCAATACCGTACGTCCAGGCGGGGTTTTAGTATAAGGGTCGTTTGAAAAGTCCGTGCAAAGTCAGAGAGATAGCACCACTGGCGCGTATCGAGGTTATGTTTAGTTAGTAGCATCTCTTGGAAGAACACACACCAAGTTTCAGCCAGATCGGTCTATTTCTTTGTGTTTGGCATTCGTTTGAATCGAGGAAGTCGAGTGATTTTCAAAAAATGGACGAAAAAGAATTTCGTGTGTTGATTAAACACTACTTTATGAAAGGCAAAACGCCTCAGGAGACTAAAGAGAAGCTTGATAAACATTATGGTGACTCTGCACCTTCGATTAGAACAGTTTATAAGTGGTTTCAAAATTTTCGGAGTGGCCATATGGGCACAAGTGACGCTGAACGTTCTGGACGCCCTGTTGAGGTTACTACTCCAGAAATCATTGATAAAATCCATGATATGGTGATGGATGACAGAAGAGTGAAGGTGCGTTAGATTGCTAATGCTGTGGGCATCTCGAATGAACGGGTACATAACATTTTGCATCAACATTTGGACATGACAAAGCTATCCGCAAGATGGGTGCCGCGATTGCTCACGCTTGACCAAAAACGAAATCGTGTGAAGTGTTGCAAGGACGGTTTGCAGCTGTTCCAGAAGAATCCGCAGGACTTTAAGCGTCGTTTCGTCACTGTGGATGAAACATGGATACATCACTACACTCCTGAGACCAAAGAACAATCTAAACAATGGGTTACCAAGGGGGAATCTGCGCCAAAAAAGGCGAAGACCGTTCCTTCGGCCGGAAAGATTATGGCGACTGTCTTTTGGGATTCGCAAGGAATAATCCTCATCGACTATCTGGAAAAGGGTAAAACTATTACAGGTGCATATTATTCATCGTTATTGGACCGTTTGAAAACCGAGCTGCAAGAAAAACGCCCACGATTGGCCCACAAAAAAGTCCTTTTCCATCACGACAACGCACCAGCTCACACCTCAGCCGTTGTGGTCACAAAATTAATGGAAATAGGGTTCCAACTCGTTTCACATCCCCCCTATTCTCCAGACTTGGCTCCCTCGGACTACTATTTGTTCCCCACTATGAAGAAATGGCTGGCGGGAAAAAGATTTTATTCAAACGAGGAGGTGATTGCAGAAACGAATGGCTATTTTTCAGTCTTGGACAAATCCTATTATTCGGAAGGGATCAACAAACTAGAGCAGCGTTGGACGAAGTGTATAAGCCTAAAAGGAGACTATGTTGAAAATAAAAAAGGTTTACCCCCAAAAATTAAGTAGTTTTTATTTTTGCACGGACTTTTCAAACGACCCTCGTAGAATTGTAAATCAGTCGTTTGTTATTAAGTGAAAGTTTTGAACGTTGGTCTAGTAGTCTTGTAAGTAGTCGATAAAGCCTGTTAACTTCAGTTCGTTTAAGTCGTGTGTGCAGGTTTCGTCAATCTTTTGTCTAAATAAAGCCCAAGATAACGGACAACATTAGCAGGAGGAATTGGAATTGAGTCATAGAAGATCGGAGGAAGAGTGATGCGGCGGAGAGTAAAAGTAATTTTTTGATTTTCCATTTTTTTAAACCATTCCTCAAGAGAAAACAGATGAGTTTGAAGGTTTCTGTGTGAAGTTACTGGATCAATGTGAGGAGAAAGTACAGAGGTATCATCTGCATAAGTTAGGAGGACAGTTTCAGGATGGATTCCGCTAGAATTAACGTTATTTTCATTCGTAAAAAAAGATTATTGATCTAAATTAAGGATTCAAAATTGGCGAGGAATCGGTCCAAATAAAAACAACAACTTGTCTTTTTTGGCCAACGTGACTGACGCGCAGTTTTTAGAGTTTACAGAAAATAGTTTTCAGTAATTCAACTAACCCCTGCATAGCCACGTCCTGAAGAAGGCAATATATTTGCCAGAAACGTTGGCAAAAAAGAAGGAGTTCTTGTTTTTATTTGGACCAATTCCTCGCTAATTTGAATCCTTAATTTAATATTTTACGGTCACTAAACCAATATATATTCATTATTGATCTATTTAAGCCAAATTGTCAAATCAAGTTTTGTAAGTTCATTGATTGCAAAAAAGATGGATTATTTGGTCCTAATTTAGCATAAATTTAATCATAAAAAATTAAGTTCAAGACGTAAATAGATCTAGTGTTAAATTTTGTGCAATAAACTATGACAATATCCAATATTACGACGTTACCATCAATATTATGATAAACTTTCACCAGTTTAGCAACTGTTGATATTTCATCAGCTACTTTATTATTATTATATATATATATAAAACTACTAGCGCTACTTGTCGTTCGTTGGGCTGTTGTTGTTGTCTCAAATCAACTTAGTGTTATTGTTTGAAATAAAGCCTGGTGTTTACTCTAGCTAAACAATAACTTCTCAAAACAGCCGGTAGAATCACATAGCACAACTTTATCAGCACATTACATTGAAACTATAACTCAGTCCCTTAAAATTTACTTTAGTAAAGTTATGGTATAGTATAAATTTATAACTATTTTTATATCTCAATACCTATTATTACAACTAAAACATTGTTATTTATACCAGTTATAGAGTAGAAAATTCTCTACAATTTGGTTGAGAAATCATTAAAATCAGAACGTTACGAAGAAAGATATCAAATGTTTGAAATTTTAACGATTTACTAAACTTCCAAATTTTAACCTTCTATATCTCAATAACTATAACTACTAAAACATTGCTATTTATATCAGTTATAGAGCTAACTATTCTCTACATTTCGGTAAAGAATTCATTAAAATCTGAACAATAGAAGAGATATAGGGGTTTGAAATTTTAACGATTTACAAATCCACGAAAATATAACCTTCTATATCTGAATAACTATTCCCACTATAACATTGCTATTTAAGCCATTTATAAAGTAGACTATTCTCTACAATTTGGTAAAGAAATCATTAAAATCGGAACAATACAAAGAGAGAAATAGAGGTTTGAAATTTGAACGATTTACAAACCCCCGGAAATATAACCTTCTATAATCTCAATAACTATTTCAACTAAAACATTGCTATTTAAGCCATTTATAAAGTAGACTATTCTCTACAATTTGGTAAAGAAATCATTAAAATCGGAGAAATACGAAGTGAGATTTAGGGGTTTGAAATTTTAACGATTTGCTAAACTTCCAAATTTTAACCTTCTATGTTATATCACAATAACTATCACCACTAAAACAATGCGATTTATACCGGTTATACGAGGGTCGTTTGAAAAGTCCGTGCAAAGTCAGAGAGATAGCACCACTGGCGCGTATAGAGGTTATGTTTAGTTAGTAGCATCTCTTGGAAGAACACACAACAAGTTTCAGCCAGATCGGTCTATTTCTTTGTGTTTGGCATTCGTTTGAATCGAGGAAGTCGAGTGATTTGCAAATAAATGGACGAAAAAGAATTTCGTGTGTTGATTAAACACTACTTTATGAAAGGCAAAACGCCTGAGGAGACTAAAGAGAAGCTTGATAAACATTATGGTGACTCTGCACCTTCGATTAGAACAGTTTATAAGTGGTTTCAAAATTTTCGGAGTTGCCATATGGGCACAAGTGACGCTGAACGTTCTGGACGCCCTGTTGAGGTTACTACTCCAGAAATCATTGATAAAATCCATGATATGGTGATGGTTGACAGAAGAGTGAAGGTGCGTGAGATTGCTAGTGCTGTGGGCATCTCGAATGAACGGGTACATAATATTTTGCATCAACATTTGGACATGACAAAGCTATCCGCAAGATGGGTGCCGCGATTGCTCACGCTTGACCAAAAACGAAATCGTGTGAAGTGTTGCAAGGACGGTTTGCAGCTGTTCCAGAAGAATCCGCAGGACTTTAAGCGTCGTTTCGTCACTGTGCATGAAACATGGATACATCACTACACTCCTGAGACCAAAGAACAATCTAAACAATGGGTTACCAAGGGGGAATCTGCGCCAAAAAAAGGCGAAGACCGTTCCTTCGGCCGGAAAGATTATGGCGACTGTCTTTTGGGATTCGCAAGGAATAATCCTCATCGACTATCTGGAAAAGGGTAAAACTATTACAGGTGCATATTATTCATCGTTATTGGACCGTTTGAAAACCGAGCTGCAAGAAAAACGCCCACGATTGGCCCACAAAAAAAGTCCTTTTCCATCACGACAACGCACCAGCTCACACCTCAGCAGTTGTGGTCGCAAAATTAATGGAAATAGGGTTCCAACTCGTTTCACATCCCCCCCTATTCTCCAGACTTGGCTCCCTCGGACTACTATTTGTTCCCCAATATGAAGAAATGGCTGGCGGGAAAAAGATTTTATTCAAACGAGGAGGTGATTGCAGAAACGGAATGGCTATTTTTCAGACTTGGACAAATCCTATTATTCGGAAGGGATGAACAAACTAGAACAGCGTTGGACGAAGTGTATAAGCCTAAAAGGAGACTATGTTGAAAAATAAAGAAGGTTTACCCCAAAAAATTAAGTAGTTTTTATTTCTGCACGGACTTTTCAAACGACCCTCGCAGAGCGGACTTTTTATACAAATAAAAATGTTTTTAATTATTAATTTCTAATTATTAAACTAATGGGAAAAAACATGTCTAGTTTCTCCATTCCCTGTATTACCAGAGAATCCTCCAAGACGGGTTGAAGCGCCAGATTTACAATTGTTACGTTGGTAAACTACACTTTCTCTATTAATATTATAGAAGAGATTATAACGAACTTAAATTTGGGATGTAAAACTTCTACTGCACCTCTTTGAAGAACTTTTATTTAAGACGTGCATGCATCTACTAATTTTTATTGAAAGTCACTTAGAATTGAACAATTTCTTATTGCAGATTATGTAAGAATAGAAATACCACAAAAAGGTTTTGTTTTAAAAATACCAATAATATATTGTCCAAACAAAACAAAAATGGAATCCCCGATAAAAAATATCAGAACTTATTTCTCGCTTCGCTTTTTAATATTAATGAAAATAGATTCAATATAATAGCTACAGCGACCGCAATGGGAGATAGGGACTTCCACAGATGTGGATATTCCATACAACTGCCCTAGGGAATTTATTTATAAAATCATTCCCAATGGTATTTTCAATCATGCGTTTATAGCTTGTAATGTGTACCATTGAAGCGTTTTATTATTACAAAAAAAAAATATTTAATTAAAAAATAATATTTGATATTTTTCGTAGTTTATTTAAAAATTAAATAAATAAAACAATATTTTTATGCAATTTGTGTTTAAAGATTTCTTCTTAAAACTGTTTAATTTAAAAATAATAAAAATGAATTACGAATAGAAAGATTGAATATTTAAAAAAAATATACAAAAAAATTTGATTATTTTCCTGATAAGATTGTGAGAAAATATAAACATGAGAAACAAAAATTTACTGAGAAAAACCTTGTGTAAACTTTTTTTTATTAAAAGGGGAAAATTCTAGTAAGAAGATCAAGTTTGAAGAAAAGTCAACAAAAATTTGGTGGAAATCTTTTTTAGAAACTAAGTAATATACATACACAAAAGAAAATCATTAAAAAAACATTAAAAATTAATTTTCTTGAGTGAAAAACTACCTGATTTTTCTTTTTTATGCCTAAGCTTTATCGGAAAATTTGTATTTTTTTAACTCAAAGCATACAAGAGAAAGAAAATTTGTAATAAACTTTAAACTTTTATTAAAAAAAATTGATGGCGTCAACAAAATGTATTGTGAAAATTAAATTTTTGAATAAAGAATGATTTCGAAACACTGCTAGAACTCTATTAAAAATCAATATTCTCTATAAAAATGTTTAAAACAAAGGTATGACATGTCCAACTTCAATTTAAACTTTATTTTAAATCTAAATTTAAAAAATAGAAAATGATATAAAAAAAAATAGTTATTTATTTAACATGTGTGGAAAGTAGTACTTTTCCTCACGCGAGGCAGGGTTTGCACGCACGAGCGAGCGAAGCGAGGCGAGTCCTGCCGAGTGTGAGGAAAATACTTTACACTCGAGTTAAATATTATATTTTTTCTGCAACCATTTATTAACTAATAAAATTAAAAATTTCATTTTTACAGTCTACGAAAAGTAATTTATTTATTATAAACATTTATTGTTATATTACAATTATTTACATTACTTACGTATTTACATTACTTATTACATATTTTCTAAACAGGAATCACTAGAATCCATTTTAAATTTCTATAAGGTAACACTTTAACCTTTTTAACTGTTATAATTAAAAATATCTAATTATTTATTAAAGTATTATTTTTATTTCTATATTCCTTTCAATTTTTATTCTATTTTTTTAATATTCGTTTTTTAATTATTTAGTTACGTTAAATAAGCTTATTAAAGTTTTACAGAAAATATTTAATAACAAAACTTTTTGTATCAAGGAAGCACAATAAAGTTTTTCCACTCACTAGTGAGGAAAGTGACACTAATGGGAATTTTTCCCCACTAGTGTGGGAAGTTGGGCATTATACAGCTGATTTTAATTGAGTAATGAGAACTTCCCTACATGATTGCAGAAAAATATATATATAATATATTTTTAAAAAATAATCTTTCTACTCTGAATTAGGGCTTTGAATTTTACTGCACACCATGAAACCCATATTCTTAGGGTTTCCTGAAAAAATATAGATAGGCTTCTGTAAAAGCACTCTTTGGTCTGATGGTTTTTGAAAGCTTTTTAAGAGAATGCAAATAAAAGACTTAAAAGAAATAGGGTTCAGAAAGAGATTGCTCTTTTGAACTTCAGGACATGAAAGAATCTTCCAGTTTAATGAAAAGGCGGAAGAGCTAACGAAGATTGGTTCATAACAAACATTCATTGGCCCAGAACCGAGGTTTTAGCTAGTCCAGAGAAATTTTTGGAACTACCAAAGTAAGTAACAACCAATATGTGCTCAAAATATACCGGGTGATCCACTTAAAACGCACCAAAATCGCTTACAACTTTTTAAGAAAGCAGAAATCCGGAAACCCCCACTACATAAACTATTCGTTTTTTGGTCTAGTTAGCAAATTCTCCTCCCCCGATGCTGTATCTTCATTTTTGGCGGACTTACGGCCTAAAAAAACTGATCTGGATTTCATAAGGACCACTGGTTTCTGACAATGATTATGAAAACTACATAAAAAATTGTGAAAAATGGCGTTAACCCCGTTTCGATATCCCCTAATACGAGGGTCGTTTGAAAAGTGCGTGCAAAAATAAAAACTACTTAATTTTTTGGGATAAACCTTTTTTATTTTTCAACATAGTCTCCTTTTAGGCTTATACACTTCGTCCAACGCTGCTCTAGTTTGTTGATCCCTTCCGAATAATAGGATTTGTCCAAGTCTGAAAAATAGCCATTCGTTTCTGCAATCACCTCCTCGTTTGAATAAAATCTTTTTCCCGCCAGCCATTTCTTCATATTGGGGAACAAATAGTAGTCCGAGGGAGCCAAGTCTGGAGAATAGGGGGGATGTGAAACGAGTTGGAACCCTATTTCCATTAATTTTGCGACCACAACTGCTGAGGTGTGAGCTGGTGCGTTGTCGTGATGGAAAAGGACTTTTTTGTGGGCCAATCGTGGGCGTTTTTCTTGCAGCTCGGTTTTCAAACGGTCCAATAACGATGAATAATATGCACCTGTAATAGTTTTACCCTTTTCCAGATAGTCGATGAGGATTATTCCTTGCGAATTCCAAAAGACAGTCGCCATAATCTTTCCGGCCGAAGGAACGGTCTTCGCCTTTTTTGGCGCAGATTCCCCCTTGGTAACCCATTGTTTAGATTGTTCTTTGGTCTCAGGAGTGTAGTGATGTATCCATGTTTCATCCACAGTGACGAAACGACGCTTAAAGTCCTGCGGATTCTTCTGGAACAGCTGCAAACCGTTCTTTGCAACACTTCACACGATTTCGTTTTTGGTCAAGCGTGAGCAATCGCGGCACCCATCTTGCGGATAGCTTTGTCATGTCCAAATTTTCATGCAAAATATTATGTACCCGTTCATTCGAGATGCCCACAGCACTAGCAATCTCACGCACCTTCACTCTTCTGTCATCCATCAACATATCATGGATTTTATCAATGATTTCTGGAGTAGTAACCTCAACAGGGCGTCCAGAACGTTCAGCGTCACTTGTGCCCATATGGCCACTCCGAAAATTTTGAAACCACTTATAAACTGTTCTAATCGAAGGTGCAGAGTCACCATAATGTTTATCAAGCTTCTCTTTAGTCTCCTGAGGCGTTTTGCCTTTCATAAAGTAGTGTTTAATCAACACACGAAATTCTCTTTCGTCCATTTTTTGAAAATCACTCGACTTTCTCGATTCAAACGAATGCCAAACACAAAGAAATGCTACTAACTAAACATAACCTCGATACGCGCCAGTGGTGCTATCTCTCTGACTTTGCACGGACTTTTCAAACGACCCTCGTATTTGTTGAGATATTTCAGATCAAAGTTACAATTATATCTTATTCGAGATCGGCGTAAAACTTGGAGTAAAACTAGAAAGTATATATTTTTACAGACTAATCCTTGCAATATCAATGATATAGCGGTAATCTTGGTCCAAAGTAGTCTTTATAACGTCACTAAAATTGAAATACCAAAAACTATTTAATTAAATTTTGTTTACTATTATAATTTCTGCAGATTTTTCCTTCATTTTTCCCTGCATTCTTATCCTACATCAACCTTTCAGCTATAGGTTACAATTTTTTGTACATTGACGGTTCGTTTATGTAATTATTTTGGTGCATATTTATATTGTAATGAAGATTTATCTTATTCTACTATTATAATTAACGAAGCTAAATTAACAGTATTAAATTGTAGTCGCGAGTGATTTAGCGAAGTTAGCCTGCAATCAGAAAAGAACCAAAACCATTGCATCCCCTCTAATCTTCACTTAAATTTATTGCTTCTAATTAGAAGTAATCCTTCTTCTAATTTTAAATGCAATTAGAGCATCCATGTCCTGAATCTTAAATAGTCAATGATTTTTTTTTTTTTAACTGGACCACTTTGTTTTAAGAGATTACTTTTTTTTTGTTGAAGGCAGTTTGTATTTTTAGGTGTTGCTGCGATAAAGTAGACTATCTAGATTTTGATAAAACTGTTCTCAAAATGCGCCATTATTGTAGATATATTCTATTCTAGTTTTTTACTTTTAAGAAAAAGAATGAACTGGTGAATAAAATTTTCTTATTGTTCCATAATTAAATCTCCTAATAACCTATTTTGCAGAACATTTTAAGGATTTGAACTAAACAGTTATGAGTCTGACTTAAATTTAAAGTTCAGACCATAAATGAATGCCCATGAATTTGGGTGAAGTATGTTTTAAATCTGATTGGCTCATAATACACCTTTAGAGAAATTAGTTAACCAATGATTTTTCATAATAATATTTAAAGAATCAGTTAAATTATTGGTTTGTCTTGGGCACCAATATTCGGCTAATCCAGTGAGTCGTATACGTACATCAACTGTAAGAAACTTCGTGAATCAAGGAAACAAAAGAATAACTATCAGGAGGATCGCGTACATAGGAATCATTAAAGTAAAGTAATGCCTATTTTTTCAGGCTGGCTTTACGGTAAACTACCAAATTAGGTGTCGTGGAAGGAGGCGACTTGCTAATATAATTTGCTGTAAATTTCTTTTATTAACCATTAAATAAAATCCAAGGCCTAAGACCGGGAATCGAACCCAGTACTACCACAATGGTTATTACCTTTACAGGTCTCGCCTCTTAATAGCTCGGCTACCGTGGCGCCTTAAACTAGTGAATTAGGTGTCGTGGACGGAGGCGACTAGCAAACATACTTTACTATAAATTTCTTTTATTAACCATTAAATAAAATCCAAGGCCTAAGACCGGGAATCGAACCCAGTACCACAATGCATATCAGCTTTACAGGTCTCGCCTCTTAATCGCTCGGCTACCGTGGCGCCTTAAACTAGCGAATTAGGTGTCGTGGACAGAGGCGACTAGCAAATATAATTTATTACAAAGTTCTTTTATTAAACATTAAATAAAATCTAAGGCCTAGACATCGGGAATCGAACCCACTAACCAACCCAACTTTGCAAACATATAACTTAGCGCTTCTAGTCTATAATCGCTCGGCTACCGTCGCACCTTTATTAATTAATCAATCATTAATAGAATATATTCACAATAGAATAGAAAGGTTCAGAAAGGTAAAATGGTATTTATTTAAAGCTTGAATTTATATTTTTCGTTGTAAGGTTAAGATTAAGATTAAAATAGTGGGTCGCGACCTATGCCCTACGACACCGTAGCCAAAAGAGGCTTATTCGAAACCTCCCCTACTAAGAAGGTTGAGGACTTTCGCTACTAGTTATTTTTGCGCTAATATCTTCTTTGGTCTCAAAGAGCCAATGGATTGCAACGCAATCGTACAGCGAGTGAGAGGCCGAATCCTCCTCATCCAGACCCAATCTGTAACACAACGGTTCCGAGCTAATAAGCCCCCACCTTGTACAGAACTGCTTCCTGAACCTACCATGCTCTGTGAATAGTCTTGTGATCAGAATAATAATCTACTCACAATAGAATAAAAAGTCACAAAATTCTTTACTTAAAGCTTCAATATATATTTTTTCGTTGTAACTAAATATTTAATTATTATTCTACTGTAAAAAAGTAAATATAGATGGCCGTTACAAAACATCGGTTATCAAAAGCTGGGCTTTCTCTAGGAGTTCTAGAATTGGAGCGATCTCCATGCACTAGCCAGAAAGCACTGAGAAAGACAGAAGTGAGCGATTAATGCCACTGGTTTTGCATGCAAAAGGATATCCATCGCCAACCGCAATCTACATAAATCTTTGTTGTATTAGAATTAAACTAGAAGACAGTCAATCCATTGGTCTTAATTTATGTAACGCACTACGATAGCAGATAAATTTTAATCCCAAATCTATATGGATTGTTATTGTTTGGATTCATTGTTAGGCTTAGTTTAGTATTAAGTGGCTCAAGACAACGGTTTTGATTACTGAATACGTCTGTGCTTAGAATTGATGTTTATAGGTTTTGATTTAGATTGATTGTGATCCTAAAATTTGGTAGACAAAGTAATTGGGGGAATTCCTAACAGAAATGTTATCACAATTAATCCAATGAAACTTAATGAATTAAATTAATATTCCCGTATTATGGCATACAACTTTTTACCAGCGACAAAGTGGTTAAAAATCACTGCTATTGCACGGCAGGCTCCTCGTATGCAATAAATAATTATGCAATAAGCTGCAAGTTTTCTAAAAAACAAAGGTGCTGCCTTTTTACGAGGGACGTTTGAAAAGTCCGTACAAAGTCAGAGAGATAGCACTACTGGCGCGTATAGAGGTTATGTTTAGTTAGTAGCATCTCTTGGAAGAACACACACCAAGTTTCAGCCAGATCGGTCTATTTCTTTGTGTTTGGCATTCGTTTGAATCGAGGAAGTCGAGTGATTTTCAAAAAATGGACGAAAAAGAATTTCGTGTGTTGATTAAACACTACTTTATGAAAGGCAAAACGCCTCAGGAGACTAAAGAGAAGCTGGATAAACATTATGGTGACTCTGCACCTTCGATTAGAACAGTTTATAAGTGGTTTCAAAATTTTCGGAGTGGCCATATGGGCACAAGTGACGCTGAACGTTCTGGACGCCCTGTTGAGGTTACTACTCCAGAAATCATTGTCCTTTTCCATCACGACAACGCACTAGCTCACACCTCAGCAGTTGTGGTCGCAAAATTAATGGAAATAGGGTTCCAACTCGTTTCACATCCCCCCTATTCTCCAGACTTGGCTCCCTCGGACTACTATTTGTACCCCAATATGAAGAAATGGCTGGCGGGAAAAAGATTTTATTCAAACGAGGAGGTGATTGCAGAAACGAATGGCTATTTTTCAGACTTGGACAAATCCTATTATTCGGAAGGGATCAACAAACTAGAGCAGCGTTGGACGAAGTGTATAAGCCTAAAAGGAGACTATGTTGAAAAATAAAAAAGGTTTACCCCAAAAAATTAAGTAGTTTTTATTTTTGCACGGACTTTTCAAACGACCCTCGTATGTCGGACTGACCGTGAATTCATACGGGATGAACAAAAAAAAAAAATCCTCTGGGAGCTTCAATAATCCAGAAAAATGGACTTTTCGGACAGGACAATACAAATATTTCTAAAAATACGAAGAAGCTGGAAAGAAAATAAACTGATGTCGGCTTAAACTAAAACTTCTAAAGGACGTACTTTCAAACTTAACTATAAAAAAAAAAGCGATGATTTTGAATGTAAAACTTTTTGTTTGCAGTATATTCAGAAAAGCAGAAACAATCTGCCTGAAAAGTTTCAAGATATTAATATTTTTTTAAAAAAGTTACTCCTAACTGGACAAAAATGGTTATTAAAAAGTTTGTCACTTTTATTGCTTCGAAAAAATTCAGAATAATTTGAGATAGATTTTTGCAGGCGTTATAAACGCTTTTCAGTGTCATTCTTTAGACTAGTCTTTCTCAAAATTAGCGATAACGCCCCCTTTTTGGTCGCTGGAGGCCTCTTTAGGGGCCGGTAAAGGGTCCAGATAAATTTGGGAAGTTTCTAATATTTTAAACTAAATATCAAAACACTACATCGATTATTTCGTTGTTATTTATTTCGTTTTTTCCTCAATTTTGGGCAACAAAAGCTAATCCCGCAATTGTACCCTTTGATTTTGATCAACAATTTGTGATAGCATTCCCATTCGTTGTACGAGGGTCGTTTGAAAAGTCCGTGTAAAGTCAGAGAGATAGCACCACTGGCGCGTATCGAGGTTATGTTTAGTTAGTAGCATCTCTTGGAAGAACACACACCAAGTTTCAGCCAGATCAGTCTATTTCTTTGTGTTTGGCATTCGTTTGAATCGAGGAAGTCGAGTGATTTTCAAAAAATGGACGAAAAAGTATTTCGAGTGTTGATTAAACACTACTTTATGAAAGGCAAAACGCCTGAGGAGACTAAAGAGAAGCTTGATAAACATTATGGTGACTCTGCACCATCGATTAGAACAGTTTATAAGTGGTTTCAAAATTTTCGGAGTGGCCATATGGGCACAAGTGACGCTGAACGTTCTGGACGCCCTGTTGAGGTTACTACTCCAGAAATCATTGATAAAATCCATGATATGGTGATGGATGACAGAAGAGTGAAGGTGCGTGAGATTGCTAGTGCTGTGGGCATCTCGAATGAACGGGTACATAATATTTTGCATCAACATTTGGACATGACAAAGCTATCCGCAAAATGGGTGCCGCGATTGCTCACGCTTGACCAAAAACGAAATCGTGTGAAGTGTTGCAAGGACGGTTTGCAGCTGTTCCAGAAGAATCCGCAGGACTTTAAGCGTCGTTTCGTCACTGTGGATGAAACATGGATACATCACTACACTCCTGAGACCAAAGAACAATCTAAACGTTTTGTAAGAGAGCGGAGTGGGGACGGCCGGCTCGGGTAGAGGAGTGGGGTATGCGGAGGAGGAAGAGAACAGGCAGTCGGGCCTGTGCCATTGTGTGAGAGGGAAGTTTCGTCGTGTGTGACTCCATACCCCACTCTACCGAGTTAAACGGAAATAGATCGTCAGAGGAAATCATTTGAGTTCAGCCTAGAAGGAGAAGTACTATTTTATGTTTTGGTTTATGTAAAAGAATTATTTTTATGTTTAATTATCATTTTCTGGTCTGCTTTATTTTATTTGTATGTGTCTTATTTTATGTAAATAAACAGAATTAGTTTTCCTACAAATTAACATTTTGTGTTCACCTATTTTATTCCTCCTGTCCCGCTCCCTTACAAATGGTGACAGGTGTTGGGGTAATCACCAAATTTTATTACAATTATTCAATATAATAAAGATGTATGTACGAGTATTTAAGTAATAGTATTCTATAAATACAAGTGAGAGCAGGGGAATACGAGTATTATTTGTTGTAAACTAACACATAGTTAAAGTTTGAGTTTTCGTCGCTAGTTCATAACTGTACTAACTTAGAACCGCTGGTCGGCGTAGCCTACTAGTTTGACCTTGAAAGGCGCTCGCCCAATTCTGGGCTTCAGGTTAGGCGCTCAGTATTTTAATCATTTTTTTTTTGCTTTTCCGACATAGATACAGTGGTGTAAGCGCATAATATAAATACATATATATTTAAGATATAAAGAAATAAATAAATTGTTATTTATCACAACTCGTGAACTAATAATAGTAAGTGGGTCGTGTGACGGCTCATTCTCTCCAGTTCTTCGGCCTCTTTCGACTGGGCTTCATTTTGAAACCTGTTGACAATGGCGGATTTAGAGAAATTAAAAGGGGAAGTGGCAAAATTAAAAATGGAAAATGAAGAATTGCGAAAGGCCTCTGCTTTGGGTTTGAGTGGCCAGGGAACATCAGGGGATGGTAAGGTGAAGCGAGATATGGGATTGCAAGGTTTAATACGTCCATGGGGTGGGCGCGAAGAGGAGGAGTCTGTTGAGAACTTTTTGCGGAATTTAGAATTGGTGGCAGAATGCGGTGGGTGGACCGAACAAGATAAGAAACTTATATGCCGATTAAAATTAACGGGGGCGGCCGCCAACTGTATAGCGGGTTTTCCGGAGTTGTTGGAGCCTTCCTCTTCCTTTGGAGATTACAAACGCATTCTCAAGGAACGTTTTGACACCGTTTTGTCCCCTGCGCAAAAGTTGTTACAGTTAAATTCTTTAGGACAGCAACCGGGTGAAGGCGCAAAAGAATTTGCAGACCGTTGTCGGAGATTAGGTGAGGAAACTATCCCCAGGGGAATTACATCTGCACAAGAGAATAAATGGGCGCGAGAAGAAGCGATGAGGGTCACCCTGGCGGCATTTGTGAAAGGCCTGAGACCTGAGATAGGCCTGCAGCTTCAATATTTTCCCCCCCAATCGTTTAGCGAGGCTATTGAAATGGCTGCTAGAGTTGAGAACGCTCAACGTCAAAGTCCCTTCAGTTGCGCTGTGGGATCTGTAAAGGGTGGGCAATGCCAGGAGGAAGCAAGCTCTGCGAGCACACTAGCTGTAAAAAGGGTTGGGAATTGTTTTCAGTGCAATCAAAGTGGGCACTTTGCTCGAAATTGTCCCCAAAGAAAGTCGCAAGAATCGGCTACTAGGAGAGGTATCCAGAGATCCGTCAGGGGTGGCAACCGAGGTACACAACTTGCTTGCTTTGTGTGTGGCCAGCAAGGGCATTTCGCCCGAGACTGTGCCCGGCGGGCGACACAGGCTGGTGTTCGGGCATGCCAATGTACTAATTTTCTAGAAGAACCAGCGTCCCCAAAAGGAAACGGACCCACGGGTGCCCCACCGGCGGGTCCATCCAGGATTTAGGGGCCGACCACGCGCGATTGGTTCCAACCGTCTCTGCAGAGCGCTCCAAGGGGATTACCGTGGTACTTACTGTAGCGGGAATAGCGCGAACACTGTTGATCGACAGTGGGTCAGAGATTTCTATTCTGAAGGAGGCGATTGAAAATGTACCTTTAAGAGGACCCCAGTTGAGAGCCACAGGTGTGATGGGTTCGGCAATCCCTATTGAGGGTGAACAAGAGGTAGAATGTAGATTGGGGAACGTAGCGGTCCAGCACAGATTTATAGTTGCCCCGGTTACCACAGTGGGTGACGGCTTAATCGGTCTAGACCTCATGAGTAAGATGGGTATGGTGGTGGACGCTCGGAATATGACCATTGCTCTTAATAATCTTTCGGAGAGCTCACAGCAGAGAAGGGAGAAAAGCCTAGTGACGGTTTCCCGGGTCAATTCAGCCTTCGTGAAAGCAGCTAGAAAAGTGACAATCCCTTCTTTTAGTGAGACATTGTTAGAAGGTAGAATGAAAGAGCTGCTGGAGGGCGAGTTAATGTTCGAACCGGTAATCCAACCTCAGCAGGGAATGCGGCTAGCTCGCAGTCTAAACGTACCCGAAGGGCGGCAGATATGGATTCGAGCAATCAATCTGACAAGCGGCCCCGTTCAGGTTGAGAAGGGGCAGCGGTTAGGGATAGCCGAGAAGATTGATATAGGTCCGGTAGACTGCTCCGCTGAGAAAGCAGTGAGGCATGTAACCAGACAGGCTGGATTGGCGGGCCAGCTCGAAACCGAATGGCGTACGAAAGTGAGACATCTGCCTAGCTCCGACCAAGAGCAGATTCTGGAAGTCTTAAGGCGCCATGAATCGGTGTTTGAAGAGCCAAACGCAGAAGGCTGCAAGTTACAGGTATTTCACCGTATCCATACTAACGAGGAAACCCCCATAACAAAGAGACCTTACAGGGTACCGCATTACCAGAAACCAGTGATCGAAGAGCATTTAAAACAAATGCTGGAGAAGGGCGTGATTACACCCTCCTCTAGCCCCTGGGCCGCACCTGTTGTACTGGTTCCGAAAAAAACCGAGGAGGGTGATACCAAATACCGTTTTTGCACCGACTTCCGAGGTTTAAATCAAGTCACTAAGACGGATGCCTATCCGTTGCCCCTTATTGTGGAAACGCTGGAAGCACTGGGGAAGAGTAGATATTTTTCTACTTTGGATTTGTGTAGCGGATACCACCAGATACCTATATGGCCTGGAGACTGCGAAAAGACCGCCTTCTCAACGATGGGGGGCCATTATGAATATAAACGTATGGCGTTCGGTTTGGTGAATGCGCCAGCAACGTTCCAACGCCTAATGGATCAACTCTTGGCTGAGCTGAAAGGTGAGGAATGTTTTATATACCTTGATGATGTAATCATCTACAGCTCCTCCATTGTGGAACACTGTCGACGACTAGAGCATGTCCTCGCACGTTTAGGAGAAGCAAATTTAAAGATTAACCTAGAGAAGTGTCATTTCGCGCAACCCAAGGTGAAATATTTGGGACATATAGTGGCGTCGGAAGGGCTGTGTCCAGACCCAGAGAAAGTTCGTGCCATTCGTAATTACCCTGTGCCAGACTCGGTACGTGCAGTTAAAAGTTTTTTGGGCTTAGCCGGGTACTACCGCCGGTTCATCAAAGGATTTTCGACACTTGCCAAACCCCTAACGTCATTGTTAAGAAAGAATGCATTATTTCAATGGGAAGAAGCCCAACAAACGGCGTTCGATTCACTCCGTAACGCGCTCTGTTCCGATGCCGTTTTGATTTATCCGGACTTTGCGGATCCATTTATTTTAGCGACAGACGCGTCGGGAGTGGCCATTGGGGCGGTATTATCCCAAATGAGGGACGGATATGAGAGACCGGTAGCTTATGCGAGCCGTCAGTTGAATGCAGCCGAGCGCAACTATTCCACGACGGAGAGAGAGTTACTGGCTGTAGTCTGGGCTACGGCCCAGTTCCGCTGCTACCTCCTGGGGCGTAGGTTCACTCTGGTTACTGATCATTCCGCCTTAAAGTGGATGCTCCGAGTCAAGGATCCCTCAGCCAGGCTGACGCGATGGGCTTTACGGCTATCCGAATTTGTGTATGATGTGGTGCACCGACCTGGTTTGAAACATACGAATGCGGATGCGCTGAGCAGAGCAGTGTGTGCGATAGACGGCTCCTCGGAAGAGAGTGAGTTAGCCATTGCTCAGGAGCGTGATGACTGGTGTAGAACGCTGATGGAAGAGAGACGGGCAGAAAAAGGGGAGAACGGCCTATGGTACCGGGTAGACAGGAAAGGCAGCCGTGCAAACTGGAGGGTGTTAGTTCCCGCAGTGATGCGGGAGAAGGTATTAAGACAATTCCATAGTACGGCCTGGTCCGGGCATCCAGGACCGGCAAGAACTACTAGCAGGTTAAAAAAAAAATTCTATTGGCCTCAAATGGGGAAACAAATAACCGAGTTTGTGAAAGCTTGCCGGATATGTCAGGAAAGAAAATCGCCAGCAGGCCTCCAAGTCCCTCTGGCGCCGGGAGATCAGGTGTCTCGCCCTTTTGAACTGGTAGCACTCGATATCGTGGGACCTCTCCCTTTAACCTCCGCGGGAAATAGATATTTGCTAACATGTATAGACTGCTTCTCGCGATATGCGGAGGCGATTCCGTTAAGAGAGCAATCGGCGGATCAGACTGCCCGAGCTTTCGTTGAAGAACTAGTTTTGCGCCATGGAATTCCCCAGAGAGTGCTCACTGATCAGGGACGTAATTTTACATCCGAATTATTCCGGGGTGCCTGCAAATTGTTAGGAATCCAAAAGTTACAGACGACCGCTTATCACCCTCAAGGAAATGGAATGGTTGAAAGACTGCATAAGACCCTTATGGACTCCTTGGCTTGTGTTGTTCGACGTGACGGGAGAGACTGGGATCGTTGGTTACCCTACGTGCTTACCGCTTACCGATCAACACCGCATTCCTCCACCGGATACACCCCTCATTTTCTGGTCCATGGGAGGGAATTAGAGCTTCCCTTTGATTGCAACATTGAGATGGAAAGCCCTCAAGAATCGGTACAGGACTTTGTCGGTAGACTAAAGGAACGTCTCGATAAGGCATTTCGCAGTACTCGAGAAACGGATGCCCGCACCAGAGAGGCTCGCTCCAAAATCTTCAATGCGAGGAAGAAAATGCGCGTGTTTAAAGTCGGAGACCGGGTTTATCTCTACGAACCCGCCGTCCCCATGGGTCATGCGCGAAAATTTAGAAGACCCTGGACAGGCCCGCATACCGTGGTGGCGCAAACTTCTCCAGTCAACTATGAGTTGTGCCTCTCCAAGGGCGGTAAGTGCATCGTGCATATTAACAGGCTAAAACCAGCGTATAGCCAGTCCCCGAGCCAGGTTGTTAGGTCGCAGGAAACCGCTCTTGGAAGGGTAGAGCAAGAGGGACGGTTGGAACAATACGCGGAAGACCTCTCTGAACCGATAGGAAACGGCGGAGGCGGGTATAGCTCAGATGAGGCTGAATCCGAGGGAAGTTTGGAGTCCCATCGAGTAGAAACCGAGTCGATTGGAGACGAAATTACCGGAGAATCGAGTGGGGGAGAATGTGCCGATGACCCTTCGTGGACCCCACAAGCGATGGATTTTGAGCAAACCGAAGCTGGCCGAACATGGCTAGACGACTCATCCTATGAGAGGGTGAACTTGCGACCGCGACGTCACCAGCGGTTCGATACCGAGGCGGAAGGTATGTAATTGAGGACTAGTCCTCAATTCCTAGGGCCCATAAATGTACTAACTTTCGGGTGAGGGAGAGAGAGAAGGAGAAAGGAATAGGGTATTTCTCTCAGGCTGTAACATATCAACAAGATTAAAGACAGTGGGATGGAGCTGCACTGGGAGGAACCCCTTGTAGTTCACAACATCTGGCAACGGGCCCACAGGATCCTACAGCCTGGCGCTAAGAGAGAAAAAAAAAAAACTCATCAGAAAGTCAGTCAAGCCGGAAGTTTAGGGGATCCCACCAACTCTGAACACCTCATTCAGATGGTTCATTCGTACCGGTCTGTTGCCTCCATCAGGAATCCTAGCCACCAGTCTCGGCTGAATCATAGTACGGAGTCACCTAGTGCAGAACCTCCCAAGACCCAACTAAAAGGAGGGGAGCGAGGCGGGAGGCAGTACAGCGGAGACCACCTGACCACAAGACCACCGTCTCCTTTATGGACATCGCAGTACCATTGTGGTAGGAGTGAGCATCGCTTACTAGACGCGGTCAACCACAACGGCCAGGAGAAGCAAACCACCCAAGGAAGCGGAAGAGGCGGCACCAAGGACCAAACCACCAAGCCCTATTTAAAGTGGAGTTCCGAAGGAAACTCCACTTTTTTAAAGGGGAGGATAGTGTAAGAGAGCGGAGTGGGGACGGCCGGCTCGGGTAGAGGAGTGGGGTATGCGGAGGAGGAAGAGAACAGGCAGTCGGGCCTGTGCCATTGTGTGAGAGGGAAGTTTCGTCGTGTGTGACTCCATACCCCACTCTACCGAGTTAAACGGAAATAGATCGTCAGAGGAAATCATTTGAGTTCAGCCTAGAAGGAGAAGTACTATTTTATGTTTTGGTTTATGTAAAAGAATTATTTTTATGTTTAATTATCATTTTCTGGTCTGCTTTATTTTATTTGTATGTGTCTTATTTTATGTAAATAAACAGAATTAGTTTTCCTACAAATTAACATTTTGTGTTCACCTATTTTATTCCTCCTGTCCCGCTCCCTTACAGGCACAAGTGACGCTGAACGTTCTGGACGCCCTGTTGAGGTTACTACTCCAGAAATCATTGATAAAATCCATGATATGGTGATGGATGACAGAAGAGTGAAGGTGCGTGAGATTGCTAGTGCTGTGGGCATCTCGAATGAACGGGTACATAATATTTTGCATCAACATTTGGACATGACAAAGCTATCCGCAAAATGGGTGCCGCGATTGCTCACGCTTGACCAAAAACGAAATCGTGTGAAGTGTTGCAAGGACGGTTTGCAGCTGTTCCAGAAGAATCCGCAGGACTTTAAGCGTCGTTTCGTCACTGTGGATGAAACATGGATACATCACTACACTCCTGAGACCAAAGAACAATCTAAACAATGGATTACCAAGGGGGAATCTGCGCCAAAAAAGGCGAAGACCGTTCCTTCGGCCGGAAAGATTATGGCGACTGTCTTTTGGAATCCTCAACGACTATCTGGAAAATGGTAAAACTATTACAGGTGCATATTATTCATCGTTATTGGACCGTTTGAAAACCGAGCTGCAAGAAAAACGCCCACGATTGGCCCACAAAAAAGTCCTTTTCTATCACGACAACGCACCAGCTCACACCTCAGCAGTTGTGGTCGCAAAATTAATGGAAATAGGGTTCCAACTCGTTTCACATCCCCCCTATTCTCCAGACTTGGCTCCCTCGGACTACTATTTGTTCCCCAATATGAAGAAATGGCTGGCGGGAAAAAGATTTTATTCAAACGAGGAGGTGATTGCAGAAACGAATGGCTATTTTTCAGACTTGGACAAAAATCCTATTATTCGGAAGGGATCAACAAACTAGAGCAGCGTTGGACGAAGTGTATAAGCCTAAAAGGAGGCTATGTTGAAAAATAAAAAAGGTTTACCCCAAAAAATTTAGTAGTTTTTATTTTTGCACGGACTTTTCAAACGACCCTCGTATTTGTGTGAACGTTGATTGAGTGCTGTGGCAACACTGCTAACTAGATAGAGAAATCGTTTGCATGTTGCCGAACGCGGGTGACTTACGGCTGTTTTTTTTTTTCGTAAATTCGAGCCTGATATTAACAATCAGATTCATCCCTTCACATTAGATTAGTTTTAAAATTTAGGAAAGATTTCCGAACGGTCTAATGTTAGATTACTCTGAGATTACCTAATGTTTGTAATGCAAATTACGAGGTGGCTTTTAAATAACGAGACTATTGCTGTAAAACATTTTATTTTAAATTTATACATATTTTGTTATTATCACCTTCAATATACACCCCTCCTCTAACCCTACAACGCTCCATGCGAATTTACCATTGTTCGAAACAGTGCTGGAAGTCTTTTTCTGTGAGCTCCTGCATGACGCCAGCCGCTTTTTCTTTCACAGCTTCAAAGGACTTGTAATCGTGTTCCTTTTAATGCAGATTTGACTTTGGGGAACTAGATAAAAGTCACTTGGGGTCAGGTGAGGCGTATATGGTGGATGACCTATAGCTGGTATGTTGTACTTGGCTCTTGACAGACAATGCAGTGTGAGCCGGCGCGTTTTCTTGATGGAGAACCCCGTGACTTTGTTCTTCCACAAATCGGGTCGTTTTTCCTTCGTATCCTGTAATTTTCTTTAATTTATACTTCAGAATATCTAGAGCACATTGGTCCATTGGTGAGACGTGTCCTTATCCACAGATTGCCACCTCCTCCAGCTTTGTTAACTATGTTTCCAAGAAACTGTAATTCTATTTATTCAGCCTAAAGTTTCACAAAAAAAAAAAAATTCAATAAGAAATTCAACCAGATGTGGTTGAATTAAGCTGGATAGTTTCAGTCTGGTCAATTTATTTTGAAAGAAGTAAACATATTGAAAAACTAAAAGAGCTTTAATTAACTTAGATAATTGAATGTAGTTAGAAATATAATTATACTTTGGTTAACTTAATTGTTCAAAGTCCAGAGATGCTGGATCTGTTTTAGAATTTAAGAGGTGAAAATAGAGAAGTATTACTACGTCACCAGCTGATACAAAAGTATTTTATTGAATTAAGCAAAGTTTTTACCTCTGTGTAAAAGTGAGAGCTAAGTTTTTAAGGTTAGACTAAGATATAACCTGACAGAAGGTTCGCTTTATTAGGTTCGGCTATTATTAACCCTTTTTTTTCCTTTTTTTGGTTTGAAAATGGGCTATTTATATCGCCAGCTTATTTATTTATTTTATTATAAATAATTTACATGTGTTTGTTAGCCTCTCGTAATATCGATTTTTAACGGAAATTTCACTTTTGAGTTACAGTTACAAATAGTTATTAAATAACGAAACTGATGCTGCTACAGAAGAACTATGCATGCGCCAAATCCTAACGACCTACAGCTGTGCAGCGTAAAGCCTTCACTTTCGATTGCAGCGTCTCACGTGTTTGTAGATAAATCTGTCTGACCGGAACCGTCGTTTGTGTAAGTTGGTGTTAGTTTCGTTTTGAGCGAAAACATGATACTACACATGTAGTAGAGCAACGAATTGTCGTGAAATTTCACTTGAAACTTGGTGAAACCGCTACTGAAACTTATCTGTTATTAAAAAGAAGTTTATGGCGATGAATGTTGTATCACGTGCGTGAGTTTTTGAGTAGTTCAAGCGTTTCCAAGATGGCCGCGAGAAGACGTCGGAGATGATCACCGCCCGGGTCGCTCTTCCACGTCTAAAACGGACGAAAATATCGATTATAATTAATCAACATTACTACCGCGTGAGGTGCTTGCTCAACATCGTGAAAGAGTAAGGAAAAAAGGACCCCGATTTGTGGAAGAACAAGTCACGGGGTTCTCCATCAAGACAACACGCCGGCTCACACTGCATTGTCTGTCCCGAGACGTTTCTAGCCAAGTACAACATTCCAGTTTTAGGGCCATCCGCCTTATTCGCCTGATCTGGCCCCATGTGACTTTTTTCTGTTCCCCAAAAGTCAAATCTGCGTTAAAAGGAACACGATTACAAGTCCTTTGAAGCTGTGAAAGAAAAAGCGGCACGCGTCATGCAGGAGCTGAAAGAAAAAGACTTCCAGAACTGTTTCGAACAATGGTAAATTCGCATGGAGCGTTGTAGGGATAGGGGAAGGGTGTATATTGAAGGTGATAATAACTAAATATGTATAAATTTAAAATAAAATGTTTTACAGCAATAGCCTCGTTATTTAATAGCCACACCTCGTATGATGGGAAATTCGCGGTGTTTTAGGCTCCGCCGGAAAAATAAGCGTTTACTTTTTCTTTTGTAATCAAGTGAACTGGGGAAATAGGTAGTCGTATGAGGGAACAGACTTTTCATTTCAAAGGACAAAAGAAAATGTATGATGATTTCCGCTTTTGATTATCAAAAAATAGAAATAATAATTAAATAGTTAATATAACGATATTTTTTTCAAATTTTAAATAAAATACAGAATTAAAAGGAGCCCACTTTAAATTACTTCTTTGGTATTATAATTTAATAGAAGAAGGGCGAAAAGTGATTTATTCTGGGTCGTCAAAGAACTTAAATAATGCCCGTCACCACTACCTCGAGTAATGGCATCCAACGGGTCGATAGGAAGACCTACTAGCTTCTTGCAGCGTTTCTAACTTTCTTACGTGTCCTTCCGTTTTACAACGCTCGCCAGTAATAAAAGTATAAAAAGGAAAGAAAAAGACGAGAATTTAAGGAGACAGCTGTTCATTTTTATGAAGCTCCTTCCATTATAATTATGGTTAATTATGAAACTATTTACCCTAAATACATCTAAGGACAGTAATTTAGGGAAGGCAAATGAAAATAAAATTAAAAAGCAGGTGACAATCTAGTGGATTTTGTATGTTGTAGAGCTCGTTAATAAGCTGGCAGTATACGAGGTGTGTTCAAAAAGTAACGGGAATTTTCGTTTTTTGAAAAAAATATTTATTTATTCATCTACATTAATATTGTCGCCTTCAAAGTAGTCCCCTTCGCATACAATACACTTGTGCCAGCGCTTTTTCCAATCCTCGAAACACTTCTGAAACTCGATCTTTGTGATAGCTTTCAGCTCTTTCAGCGATTCGCTTTTAATGTCATCTATGCTTGTAAAACGACGGCCTTTTAATGTTCTCTTTATGTTTGGAAATAGAAAAAAGTCACATGGAGCCATGTCTGGCGAATATGGAGGCTGGGGCATCGTTAAAGTTTTGTTTTTGGCCAAAAATTCACGAACAAGCAATGAAGTGTGAGCAGGTGCATTATCGTGGTGCAAAATCCATGAATTGTTTTGCCACAAATCCGGGCGTTTTTTTCGGATTGCTTCACGCAAACGGCGTTGAACTTGTAGGTAGTACTCCTTATTGATTGTTTGACCTTGTGGCAAGAATTCATGATGCACTATGCCATTAAAATCGAAGAACACAGTGAGCATAACCTTCACATTCGACCGCACTTGTCGAGCCTTTTTCGGTCTTGGCGATCCAGAATGCCTCCACTGGGACGATTGAGCCTTAGTTTCGACATCATATCCGTAAACCCATGTTTCGTCACCTGTTATAACACGTTTCAGTAGATCCGCATCGTTGTCGACTTCATTGAGTGACTCTTGAGCAACTTCCATTCTCCGCTGTTTTTGTTCGAAATTCAACAATTTTGGAACAAATTTTGCTGCCACACGTTTCATACCCAAAACATCCGAAAAAATTTCATGGCATGAGCCAATTGATATGGCAACATCATCAGCGACTTCTCTGATTGTGATTCGGCGATCGTTCATAACCATTTCTTTCACTTTTTTCACGTTTTCATCGGTTGTTGATGTGCTTGGACGTCCAGGTCGTTCGTCATCTTCAACGTTTTCGCGGCCATCTTGGAAACGCTTATACCACTCGTAAATCCTTGTTTTACTCATAGCAGACTCACCATATGCCTTTATTAACATTTCACACACTTTATTACACTTTATTTCATTTTTTACGCAAAATTTAATACAAATTCTTTGATCCATTTTTTTTAACAAACAAAAATCGCCAAGCTCGAAAAACACGTCTAACCTTAACGGCTGCCACTTAAGAAGTAAACAATGAATATTACTGAAAATTTTATCGTACTTCATGTGTACCAACATAATAAAAAAAAAATTTTTACAGACTCTCCAAACCCGCGAAATTTAAAAATTCCCGTTACTTTTTGAACACACCTCGTAAACTGCCAAACTGCTTTACAAACCTTTGGACTATTATCAGATCCAAAGACATCTCAGACAACTTGGAAAATTGTAAGAGATATAGAAACTGGCTCTGTTAGCCTGCTCAGTGGAGCAGTTTCCCGGGGGGCACCACGTGGAGGTAGAGCTCAGGCTTAGCCCCCCGACAAAAAAAAAATAGCCATTCTTGCCTTTTATAAAACCGCATTCCACACCAGTTTTGACCCCCTAAAGAGCAGGCTTTAACCAATAATATTGGCATCCATCACCTGCGAAGGAACGGGGTGAAAACAAGTGATTTTGGAATACCGCGAAAAAAAATTGGCATGAATGGCGGGAAGTAGATTGTTCGCGTTTTGGGGGGAAACAAAAGAAATAGAACAACAAAAACCAACAATAATACAACCAACAACAACAACTGAAAATCGAAAAACGAGATGAATGAAACAACAACTGAAACGAAACCAACAAAGACAACAACAACAAATCAAAAACAATATCAAAACCTGAAAATACATAGTACATAAACATAATACAAATATATAATATATATAAATATAGAAATGATATAAATATGAATAAATATTCATGAATAATCATGCAGAGAAAGAAAGCATGCTTAGTAACAAAAGAAACAAACCTTTGCTGCTCTACTTGGACTTGAAGTTCCGAAGAAGGATATTAGTAGTGGCCATATAAATGAATAATTATGATTCCATTTATTTATAAAATGACTAGTGTCATTTTGTCATGCACTAAATATATATCATGCACTAAATTTGTGAAGAGTGGCTGGTTGATGTGTAGCTGAAAACCTTGACTAAAAAGCAAATCCTAAACTTTAATAATTTTGAAATTACTTTAAACTATCTAATATATTGTATTGGTCCACCTGAAAACCCTAACTAAAAAGCAAATTCTAAACTTTAATTTTGAAATTACTTTAACTATCTAATTTGTTGTGTCATCCTTCTTCTTGAAGTTCCTAACATGCCCTAATAAATGAAATCATAATTATTAAAAAACCCCGAAGTATTTATCGTTGATTAGAAAGATTAATGACGAATAAGTAAAATTTGGCCAAGTATAGAAATATTAAAATTTTGATAAGGAGATTTTAGAGTGCCACTCGCTGTAGGCTCGCCTAGAGCGAGTGATACTCTAATAATCGCGCCCGGACGTCATAAATATAACCACCAAGAACTCCCCAGCAGCCTACCTTTTTTGTACCTTTTATGTAACCATATCTTGCACTTACATATCCATCGATGTAGTCCTCTGCGTCTTCGTCTTGGTGGTAGGGGGAGAGCAGGAGTTCTCGTCAATCGTCAATTGGCACTGGACACTTGACACTATTTAAAAATATATCGCAAACAAATACTTTGAGCGCATGAAATTTGTAGCGAAATTTGGAAGAACCCGAAGCAATTATTTTTTTAATACGCACAGGTTAAAATATAAATGATAATATTTAATAAAGGGTAAAAAAAGGTTCCGAAGCAATCACTCCCGGGGATTTTAACGCGAACTCGGTTCCTGTAACGATAGAGGAAAAATAAGATTAATAAAACATTGTTTCAACAATATAAAATAGATTATGCAATATCTATTTAATAAACTAAAGATGGATTTTGGAAATGGCTGTGATCTGTGCAAGAAGATTGTATTGGATTCAAAGAGGGATGCGAAAAGTAAAAAACCCAACAAAATAAAAAAAATAAATCAGTCTTTCTTAATT
Organism: Rhodnius prolixus; assembly: GCF_049639745.1. Taxonomy (NCBI): domain Eukaryota; kingdom Metazoa; phylum Arthropoda; class Insecta; order Hemiptera; family Reduviidae; genus Rhodnius; species Rhodnius prolixus. The sequence continues at coordinate 26,075,151 of NW_027411582.1, forward strand.
CAAATGGCCACTCCGAAAATTTTGAAACCACTTATAAACTGTTCTAATCGAAGGTGCAGAGTCACCATAATGTTTATCAAGCTTCTCTTTAGTCTCCTGAGGCGTTTTGCCTTTCATAAAGTAGTGTTTAATCAACACACGAAATTCTTTTTCGTCCATTTTTTGAAAATCACTCGACTTCCTCGATTCAAACGAATGCCAAACACAAAGAAATAGACCGATCTGGCTGAAACTTGGTGTGTGTTCTTCCAAGAGATGCTACTAACTAAACATAACCTCGATACGCGCCAGTGGTGCTATCTCTCTGACTTTGCACGGGTTTTTCAAACGACCCTCGTAGATCTTTCCCTCAGAAACCCCTATGAAACCACTTCTCACAGGAAATGGTTTTCAATAAAAATTATTAAATATTATATAGAAAGTTAGGAAACGAAGTTTGACGTTTTCGTATAAACGTTATCTGTACGGGAAACCTTTTTCTGAAACTCAACCAACCCGTATTAGCCACGCCCTGAAGTAGGGCAATAAATTTGCTAAAACGTTGGAAAAAAACGGAGTTGCCTTTTTTTGTACTCGCTCGATCCCTCGCTAATTGAACTTTAATATTTTTACATACATGTAACTTAATTTTTACTACGTCACATGTTTTTGTCAATCTTTTTCTATACTTCTCTCTATTTATTATGTACATAACTTATTTTTTATACGAGGGTCGTTTGAAAAGTCCGTGCAAAGTCAGAGAGATAGCACTACTGGCGCGTATCGAGGTTATGTTTAGTTAGTAGCATCTCTTGGAAGAACACACACCAAGTTTCAGTCAGATCGGTCTATTTCTTTGTGTTTGGCATTCGTTTGAATCGAGGAAGTCGAGTGATTTTCAAAAAATGGACGAAAAAGAATTTCGTGTGTTGATTAAACACTACTTTATGAAAGGCAAAACGCCTCAGGAGACTAAAGAGAAGCTTGATAAACATTATGGTGACTCTGCACCTTCGATTAGAACAGTTTATAAGTGGTTTCAAAATTTTCGGAGTGGCCATATGGGCACAAGTGACGCTGAACGTTCTGGACGCCCTGTTGAGGTTACTACTCCAGAAATCATAGATAAAATCCATGATATGGTGATGGATGACAGAAGAGTGAAGGTGCGTGAGATTGCTAGTGCTGTGGGCATCTCGAATGAACGGGTACATAATATTTTGCATCAACATTTGGACATGACAAAGCTATCCGCAAGATGGGTGTCGCGATTGCTCACGCTTGACCAAAAACCAAATCGTGTGAAGTGTTGCAAGGACGGTTTGCAGCTTTCCAGAAGAATCCGCAGGACTTTAAGCGTCGTTTCGTCACTGTGGATGAAACATGGATACATCACTACACTCCTGAGACCAAAGAACAATCTAAACAATGGGTTACCAAGGGGGAATCTGCGCCAAAAAAGGCGAAGACCGTTCCTTCGGCCGGAAAGATTATGGCGACTGTCTTTTGGAATCCTCAACGACTATCTGGAAAATGGTAAAACTATTACAGGTGCATATTATTCATCGTTATTGGACTGTTTGAAAACCGAGCTGCAAGAAAAACGCCCACGATTGGCCCACAAAAAAGTCCTTTTCCATCACGACAACGCACCAGCTCACACCTCAGCAGTTGTGGTCGCAAAATTAATGGAAATAGGGTTCCAACTCGTTTCACATCCCCCCTATTCTCCAGACTTGGCTCCCTCGGACTACTATTTGTTCCCCAATATGAAGAAATGGCTGGCGGGAAAAAGATTTTATTCAAACGAGGAGGTGATTGCAGAGACGAATGGCTATTTTTCAGACTTGGACAAATCCTATTATTCGGAAGGGATCAACAAACTAGAGCAGCGTTGGACGAAGTGTATAAGCCTAAAAGGAGACTATGTTGAAAAATAAAAAAGGTTTACCCCAAAAAATTAAGTAGTTTTTATTTTTGCACGGACTTTTCAAACGACCCTCGTATTTGCCCATTAAATATGCACTAAACATTCACACAAGCACATTTTATATATGTATATCTTCGTAATAATATGTATTCATATATTTTTGTGAGTGAATTTGTGTTTTCTTATTCGCTTTTGTATGTGATTGTGTTTATTTACTTTACATTTAGAATGTAAAAACAAAAATCGTCTGTTCTCTTGCACTTTTTCGTCTAACTTTCGGCACCAAATCTTCAGTAATGGTCTCCAAATTGGTGCGGCCATCTTTAAAAGCTCTTTAACCCAATTTTTATGCCATTACACAGCTCATAATGTTTTCTCCCATAAACTTCACCGATCTTACGATGAATTTCAAGCCGTTTTCACACCTTTAGCACTAAGAAATACGAATCACAGCGCGTATTTCATTGTTAGCGGGATACTCAGTTGGCGGAGGCATTTTAAATAAACACAAAAAAACGAATATTTCTGTGATAAAGTCTAATTACTTGCTGTCAGATAGCGGTACACAGCGAGTGTGCCCCAAATGCAGCTCTGCAATGGCCAAATTTCAAAACGGTGCTTACTTAAAAAAAAAAAGAAAAAAGAAAGCACCCCTCTTAGAATAGAATAGAAGGTGGGAATCAATATTTAAGGCACTAGAAACCAATTGGGAGATCCCGGAATCGAAACCGTTTCTCTACCACTACTTGACCGATCTTCTAAATACTCAACAGTAAACAAAATGATTTAAAGTACATGAAGATTAGGCCGCCACGGTAGCCGAGCGGGTTAAGAGGAGAGACCTGCATTGTGTTACTGGGTTCGATTCCCGGTCTTGGCCTTGGATTTTATTTAATGGTTAATATAAGAAATTTACAGTAAAGTATGTTTGCTAGTCGCCTCCGTTCACGACAACACCTAATTGGAAGTTGGACGTTAAGCCCTGCCTGAAAAAATAGACGATTACTTTCTTTACTTACTTACATGAAGATTAGGCCAGAAAAAAATGGCGACCGTCCGGCAAGGAGAACAACTATAGAGGCCAGCACTAGATATTACAACTAGGGTGGGATCTATTCAACACACAAAAGATGAAAAACTAAGGAGATATAAGAACTCTTATGAGGTATACATTGTATAGAATCTTAATATAGGGGTGAATGCCATTCTAGACAGAGAGACTGTATTTATCTTTGTGCCCTGATCTGTGCTATCATTAATTGTGTGCTTTGTGTTTGTGGCTTCAATGCGTTTATATGGTGGTGGAGACGCTGTTGTGATTCTGTCCACCAGTTTGATGGAGTTGTAGTTTGGATGTTTATTGTCAATATCCAGGGCGCCGACCCAGTGGAGGTCGTGTGTGGTCTGAGGTTTAAACTGTTAGCATTGCTAAGGGTATATACTATTGCTATAGGAGCCATGGTTCAATATCTCCAAATCTAGTTTAATTAAATCAGTTGGGATTGCTGTGTAAAGTATGTTTACATTCAGCCATTCTCCGTAATGTTGGGTGTCTGTAAAAGTGACCCAGACTAAATGTGTTCGAATCAGGGAACTTACGTTGGCTTTGTCGCAGTGCAAATTTTAGAGATTTTTTCTCTTTTTGCGTTTATTTGTGCTAAAATCAGCGCGTTAGCTCTACAAGTAACAATGATACAATAGAGTAGTAAATGATAAGGTAACGAGTGGAGAAGTTACCCAGTGGTAACACTCCAAAACATTACTGTTAATCACTCTCTTCACTTGAGAGGAGATCACGAGGCCACTGTCTTTTAAGACGTCTTGTCGGGTTGTCAGGAAGAGTTCTAAAAGAAAGATTTTGAGCTAGAAGATTTATATGAGATTGCAGGCTGAAGTGCAGTTTTCTGTATCATGTTTTAGCGACTTGGGTGACAAAAGGAATGTTAAGGTCAGTGTGTATAGTCAGGTTGGAGACATAAAATGGAGCGTTTACAATAGTTCGAAGTATTTTAGATTGTAGCGATTGATTCCTTTGGAGATTGGAGCGTTTGGTTGAACCCCACAGCTCTATTCCATACGCCCAGATGTTTAGAGATTAATTAATAAATTTTAGGCATTGATGCAGTTATAAAAAAAAAACTTCAAATGACCTTAAATTTTAGGTCTCAATATCTCCATTTCTAACTGAAAGAATGCAATGAAATTTTAATGAATGTAAACACCACCTTGAACTCTAATATCGGCCAAAATATGAATCCTGTTCATTGAATAGGAAACGAGATACGGGCTGTTGAAGTTTCATGAACTTTGTATTACCTTAAAGTTTAGCCAAACTTGAGAGACGCCTGGTTCAGGATATAAGTGAAATTGGGATAAGATTACGTGTGAATCTGGAGTCGGTTACCCAACCCTAGGGAGAGTTGGTTTCCCCAAAATTAATGGAAATGAATATCTTGTACTTGTGAGGTGGTTATCCCTATTGCTCCAAAATCTCTCCTCTTATTGGAAGGCCTTGTTCTCTTAATTTTGAGGAAATATTTATATTCAACATATCTGGTTGATGCTGTTGCACCACAATGTAGTTCTCCCTAACCGCTCTTACCAGAACTTACTTTAGAGATCCTAGATGCGCTGTTTCATTGCCAGGGACTTGATGAAAGTTTTGTTCTTTGTGCAATGTATTCCCAAGTAACAGATTCTGGCACAAACCAGAATCATATTTTTTTTTTTTCTAATTCAATGGTCTTCATAGAAAATAAGCTGAACCATAAATGGGCTATCTTTACCACCACACACCTACGGATATCCAATCATTACAGTTCTTGCTTAAAATGGCTCAATATAATTACTATAAAAGGTGAACCAGTAAGTAATGTCCATAGGCCTACTGATTGTATAAATATTTCCTAACATTTTGTCAAATATTTCAGTTAGGTGCTGGCACTTTTTAGTAAAAGTTTCCTTGTGTAATGGGCTTTCTAACGGTATATCATTTTCCAGGATTCCTTTTATCTTTGTATGAGAAATTACGTTTGTTTTACAAGAAAAAACGTGCTCACGAGCATACCTTCAGTGTTAGTTTATCAAGTTGTTTAATTCATTGAAAACTCTTTTAGATGGACCAGTAGTCAATTTTTAAAGTAGATTGTCTTAAAATAAGGAAGTCAAAGGTTACAAATTGCACTTTAAACAAAAAAAAAAATTACTTCTGATCTCACTGAAATATTTGAGAAAATGTTAGGAAATATTTTAAACAAGTGCTATTTTTATAAACAAATATTCATATGTACTTACTCCAAATTACAATTTCACACACAACTAAACTGTTGAAAAGGATAAGAATGTGAATAAGTCTTAACAACCCTTTGAACCCACAAACAGATAATCCTTATATCGGAATCTGGAATTAACCAATACAACTAGGTATCTTATAAATAAACTTCCCTGATCTGTTAGACTTAGTTTTTCAAAATTTTTCTATTGTACCCTATTTGAAACTAAGCAAATTAACCTTCGATTATAAAAATAGCACTTGTTTAAAATATTTCCTATCATTTTCTCAAATATTTCAGGGAGATCAGAAGTAAAAGTTTAAAGTGCAATTTGTAACCTTTGACTTCCTTATTTTAAGACAATCTACTTTAAAAATTGACTACTGATCCATCTAAAAAGAGTTTTCAATGAATTAAACAACTTTATAAGCTATCACTGTTGGTGTGCTCGTGAACACGTTTTTTCCTTGCAAAACAAAAACGTAACTTCTCATACGAAAATAAAAGGAATCCTGGAAAATGATATACCGTTTGAAAGCCCACATTAGACAAGGAAACTTTTACTAAAAAAAATGCCAGCACCTAGGTCGGATAATGATCACATAAGGGCCTAATTGAGTTTTCTTCACAAATTTCGATTACTTTTATTTTTCCAGCATTCGGAGGAAGATTGAGGCTGTTCGGAGAATAACTTATGCTTCGAAATGGTGTCAATTTTTAGGAAAATTATCTGTCTTTCTAACCGTGTCATCAGAATTGAATTCAGACTAAAACTTTCTGAGTAACAACATTTTTATTGCAAAAAAGTAATGTTTTGGAAGAAAAATAATTAAGTGAGGTCACTCAAGAACATGAGAGAATATTACGAGGGTCGTATGAAAAGTGCGTGCAAAAATAAAAACTACTTAATTTTTGGGGGTAAACCTTTTTTATTTTTCAACATAGTCTCCTTTTAGGCTTATACACTTCGTCCAACGCTGCTCTAGTTTGTTCATCCCTTCCGAATAACAGGATTTGTCCAAGTCTGAAAAATAGCCATTCGTTTCTGCAATCACCTCCTCGTTTGAATAAAATCTTTTTCCCGCCAGTCATTTCTTCATATTGGGGAACAAATAGTAGTCCGAGGGAGCCAAGTCTGGAGAATAGGGGGGATGTGAAACGAGTTGGAACCCTATTTCCATTAATTTTGCGACCACAACTGCTGAGGTGTGAGCTGGTGCGTTGTCGTGATGGAAAAGGACTTTTTTGTGGGCCAATCGTGGGCGTTTTTCTTGCAGCTCGGTTTTCAAACGGTCCAATAACGATGAATAATATGCACCTGTAATAGTTTTACCCTTTTCCAGATAGTCGATGAGGATTATTCCTTGCGAATCCCAAAAGACAGTCGCCATAATCTTTCCGGCCGAAGGAACGGTCTTCGCCTTTTTTGGCGCAGATTCCCCCTTGGTAACCCATTGTTTAGATTGTTCTTTGGTCTCAGGAGTGTAGTGATGTATCCATGTTTCATGCACAGTGACGAAACGACGCTTAAAGTCTTGCGGATTCTTCTGGAACAGCTGCAAACCGTTCTTGCAACACTTCACACGATTTCGTTTTTGGTCAAGCGTGAGCAATCGCGGCACCCATCTTGCGGATAGCTTTGTCATGGTCCAAATGTTGATGCAAAATATTATGTACCCGTTCATTCGAGATGCCCACAGCACTAGCAATCCCACACACCTTCACTCGTCTGTCATCCATCACCATATCATGGATTTTATCAATGATTTCTGGAGTAGTAACCTCAACAGGGCGTCCAGAACGTTCAGCGTCACTTGTGCCCATATGGCCACTCAGAAAATTTTGAAACCACTTATAAACTGTTCTAATCGAAGGTGCAGAGTCACCATAATGTTTATCAAGCTTCTCTTTAGTCTCCTGAGGCGTTTTGCCTTTCATAAAGTAGTGTTTAATCAACACACGAAATTCCTTTTCGTCCATTTTTTGAAAATCACTCGACTTCCTCGATTCAAACGAATGCCAAACACAAAGAAATAGACCGATCTGGCTGAAACTTGGTGTGTGTTCTTCCAAGAGATGCTACTAACTAAACATAACCTCGATACGCGCCAGTGGTGCTATCTCTCTGACTTTGCACGGACTTTTCAACGACCCTCGTAAGTTGGCCAATACGTCTTTGAAGTTCCACTTTAGATGTACTGCACACAGTAGGCCTATGGACATTACTTACTGGTTCACCCTGTGTTTCCTCCTCTGGTAGACAAGAGTTTTTAGATTAATTTTGGGACAATTATCTACTGAGTTTAAAAATATGTATTTTTAAAAAATATTTTTATTTAGCGAATGATTTTTAAAAAAATAAAAATCGGAAGGAATTCAGATGAGAAGTAAAGGTTGCTGTATTGAAATGAACCGACTAAAACTCACCTTTGCAGCCTCTGCATCTAGCATCATTCCCAGAGCAACCAGCAAACCTATTTTTTTCCCCCCCTTTTTTAAACGCTCCATATTCTGAACATCTCTTCTGCATCCCATACCCAACCTCTACCCACTCAGTTCTACCATCTCGCCAAAATAGAACATCCGAGACCCATACACAACTGTCGTATATTTATAACTTGTGGCCGTACCAGTACAGCAGTTACATTGCGCTGTTAGAAATTATATTACCTCCACAAATCTTTCTAGTACTCCTTCTTTTTTTATATATTTTCTTTCTTTTATTTATTCTTTTCTCCGACAAACATGGAGTTCGGTTTTGTTGCCAGCCAGAATTTGTATATTTCAAACTTCTTTTATTCACTATTTTCTTTTCCCCTATCACCACAGGTATTTTCCATATACTTTGCGAAATATTTTAACTTAAGAATTCATTTCAAGAAATACCACAAACATTATATATTTTGTTGATGTTCAGAAATTTATGGTTATATGTACACATTATTATCGATTAGCTTACAAAAAATAATTGTAGAAGTGAGCGAACTTGAATGGTTTAATGGCGGTAAAAAGAGTTAATTATTTGGTGCAAAAAAAAATAAAATAGTCTTTAAGTAGAATCATAGCCTGAATTGACACAATTAAAAGACACTTAAAAGACTTGTAGGTAATAGAATTAAGGCTATTTTACTCAAGGTTAATTGTTCTTCTTTTTTCTAGTCTTAATTTTAACTTAGTTTTCCCATTACATCAAATTTCATTCCAAATTTTCCCAATACTTCTAGCCCCGTCCTTAACTACACTTCTCTTGAAGGCTAAAGCCTCACCACCGTGCGATAGAAAAAGGACATCCTTCGAAGTTACTTACATTTATTTTGTTTAAATATTATACGCAGTCCTATTTCTTCGTTGTTAATAGCTAGTTGTAAATTAAGTAAATAGCGTTAAAAGACACTTAGTGTTATCACTTCCGCTGCAAGTCGTCGCCCCTAAAATTATTAGGAGTTACCAACTCCTATTTCTTGCTACCACAAATGATGCTCAAGAACGTTTAACCTTCTACTATTACCACCAGCTTTTTGTCTAATTTTTTGGATTTCTGTTTTTCTCTTTTTACACTTCACTAGATATCAACATGCATATGAACTGCATAAAATGCACTTAAACTTGGAAAGACGTAAACAAAAAGTTTGTGTATGTGTGTGTATCAAACCCAAATCTTGTAAACTGTTCTTCTTCTAGCACAGAGGTCGCCAAAGTGGTCTATATGGATTTTGTTTATATTTTATCTGTATATGGAGAAAACTTTAGTCTATAATTGTATGAAATTTCGTAAAAATCTGTCGAGTAGGAAACGAGATATTTAGAGTTAAAGTTTGGTTTCGTTTGAAACAGTGAAATCTTTAACTTCAATTATCTGGAAAACTACTCGATAGATTTTGTTTATATTTTATCTGTACATGGAGACTACTTTAATTATTTTAAATTTTACATATAATGAGAAACTTAACTTTCCAAATTAATAATTACATTTTCCTTGAAGGAAAGCCTCTCTGTAAAGATGTTTATTAATTGGCATTCCGTTTGCTTTGTAAATTTCCATTAAATTGTTGCACCATCGATTTTAACAATTTTTATGAATTGAAAAGTTACAAAAGAAACATTTTACGTGATAAATAAAATCGCAAATTGAACTGAAATTTTATTAAAATCCATATTATGTTTATATCAAATAATAGTTGTTAATTTCCCGTGTAGCAACACCAGCTTGCTGCTGGGCGAACACTATAAAATAATAATGGCATCAATATAAAATAAAATCATTATTTCTATCTAGAAATCAGTATCCATGTTCAAATAATCACCATTGCTCAGCAATAATTCAAAGAAAATGATTGGTCAAATCAATTACAAAACGAAATTTCATTATCATTGTTTTGTTACGAGTATTGAATAATTCAGAAACATACTATTGATATTCTCTCTTTTATGACTGCAAGAGAAGCATTATGCTGTTCTACTAAATGGAAATGAAATGGAGATGGATGTTGGTCGAGTGGTTATGAAGGGTGGATTTGTAAGTTCGAATTCTGCGAGGGATAAATTTTTTTGTTTGTTAGGAGAAAAAAGAATTTACCATAAAGATTGGGCTTCCGCTACACCCGTCAATGACGGGATTGAGTAGTTGGAGGATAGGTTTGATCAGGAAAAATCTCAAGGAAGATCGCATTGGCTAGACCAGGTGAATAGAATGTCCTAGGAAAGAATGCCCAAGAAGAGCATCTTAGGTAGACTAAGAGACGCCATTGAAAAATAAATACATAAATAAATAATTAATAATAATAATAATAATAATTGTGGGAAGGGATTAGCTATGCGGTTAGCGTATTGGACTCCCACGCGGAGGACCCGAGCTCGAATCCAGCTGCTAACCCTTAGATTTTCTCTTTCTAGGAGCTTCTTACAGACAACACTGTCCGGTGATGGACAGTGTTGTCTGTAACGAGAGAACACTGTTCGGAGACCGGCAATGCACTGAAAAAACTCCGGGCGCCAATAACCTTAGTTGTTGACGCGCTTTAAACCATTAAAAAAATAATAATAATATTAATAGCAGCAATGTGCGAAGGCTGGCCCAAAGATAGAGAATAATAAAACGGATACCGTTGCAGAATAGAGCGTCAAAGACCAAGGCCACATTTTTTGAAGCCCGCCTTCTTAGAATTCTCCAAACAGAGTGGTGGACTCAAAAATTCTACTTTAACACTGCATTACCAATGCTCGAACTTAGTCAGTTATTGCCAATGTGGAGTCATATTGACTCCGTAATTTATTTTTATCTTTTTTTTTTATATTGATTTCAATTTTAATAATAAAATTTGCATTAAAGGATGAGAAAGAATAGGAATTAAGAACGAAAAAACAAATTTTGTCCGCACAAATCGGCTTTAACATTTCACGCAGAAGGAATTAACTTCAACTTAAGGATCGCGGTAATTTTAGTATTTTCTAGAACCCTGACACGGTTCGGAGATTACCCAATTCGCTGCAAGTTTTGACAGAAAATCAATTCTTGAAGGAGGTTTTTTTCTTGTGCCTTGATACTTTCGATGAAAATTATATAAATTTATCAAATAAGCATTTAAGCAATTATCTGGAGGCAAGATAATAACAGAAAATCTACTTATATTACCAATCAGGAGTCGAAATGACTCCGATATATTTACGGTGTAATGCCAATCTGGAGTTGAAATGACTCTTATGATTCAAGTAAACTAATCTGCAAAAAGAAACTAAGAATTCCACGGTCTTCAGCTCGTGACTATCGAATGGTGAGAGAGTGGGGATAGCTATGAGATGTGGGGAAACAGGACCATTCCTATTTTTTTTTTTTTGAGTCAAATTGACTCCGGATTGGCAATGCAGTGTTAAAAAGAAAAATTCCATTTTTTTTTCTTTGTTTCACCCGCGGTCCTGCCCATTTATGCTAAAATACTCTTTACCTTATGCAGATTAACTAGCAATAATCTAATAATGCCTTCTTTCAAAGGGATATTGTCACATCTTTACCATAAAAATTCAGCAGCTGTTACTGAATTACCTTTTCAGCATTACTCTGAGGCTTGGTTGCTTCTAAGCACAACCGACATTCGACTAGTAAGCTTGGCTTTAGTGTATCGAAATACCCTGTTTTGCCAATTTTCAGTTAATTTTTTTGCCAAAAGTCTGTTTATCTTTTGTAGTCCAAAATATGGAACAGGTGTAAGAGATTAAAAAAAAAAAAACAATCGCTGTTAGATCGATTTTTCAAACTGTCAATAATTTCATAAAATGCTTCCAAATCTGTTAAACCTTTTAAAAAATTCCAAAACAAGAACTTAAAGCTTTCAATTACCGTTTTAGCAATTCCGCTGGAAATCGCGCTGAAATTAGTTAGCTATCATGTTTCAGTGTAGAGCTACTCTGGATTATTCGTAAGCAAACAGTTTTGCCAGATAAAAATTAATCTATTCTAATTAAAGATAATGCCTAATTAAAGATAATGCCTAATTAAAGATTATGTCTAATTAAAGATTATGTCTGATTAAAGACTATGACTAATTAAAGATTATGTCTAATTAAAGATTATGTCTAATTAAAGATTATGTCCAATTAAAGATTATGTCTAATTAAAGATTATGTCCAATTAAAGATTATGTCTAATTAAAGATTATGTCCAATTAAAGATTATGTCTAATTAAAGATTATGTCCAATTAAAGATTATGTCCAATTAAAGATTATGTCTAATTAAAGATTATGTCCAATTAAAGATGATGTCTAATTAGAGATTATGTCCAATTAAAGATTATGTCTAATTAAAGATTATGTCCAATTAAAGATTATGTCTGATTAAAGATTATGTCTAATTAAAGATTATGTCTAATTAAAGATTATGTCCAATTAAAGATTATGTCTAATTAAAGATTATGTCCAATTAAAGATTATGTCTAATTAAAGATTATGTCTAATTAAAGATTATGTCTAATTAAAGATTATGTCCAATTAAAGATTATGTCTGATTAAAGATTATGACTAATTAAAGATTATGTCTAATTAAAGATTATGTCCAATTAAAGATTATGTCTAATTAAAGATTATGTCCAATTAAAGATTATGTCTAATTAAAGATTATGTCCAATTAAAGATTATGCCTAATTAAAGATTATGTCTAATTAAAGATTATGTTTAATTAAAGATTAAAGATTAATTAAAGATTATGTCTGATTAAAGATTATGTCTAATTAAAGATTAAAGACTAATTAAAAAATTGTTCTTTAGCTACACTATTCAAAGCTGGATTTATCTTAAGATATAGTTGTTTTATTTATTGTAGATTCTAATAGTTACAAGGTCATAAAATACAAAAACAAATAAAACAATAATAATAAGTTGATGCGACTAGCTTACTTGTTTTTCTTTAAAGATATTTCATTTTTTATTAGAATGAGGAAGAAATGGTTTTTTTCTTAAAAAAAATAAAACACGTTGTTTTTCTAGGCTTTTTTGTTTGGTTACTATTTTTAAGTTATTGCCGGAAGTAGATTGTGTTTTTAGCAACAAACAACAAAAAAAGAACGATATAAATCACAGCATAAATAACGAAGTAAAATGGATAGGTAGAATAAAATTGTGATTAAATGGATGTTGTTCGATTACAAACGCATGTCCCCTTTTACTAAACGAGAGACGCTAGTTTTTTATTTTTTTTTTATTTAGTATAAATCAAAAAAATAATAATAAAACAAAAAAAAAAATGAACGTGACAAGCCATTAATATTGAACCTGCTACCCACCCTAAACAGTACAAAGCTTTACAAAGTTCATAATTGGTTGGGTTCAATTTTTTAAAAAGAAATCGCTGTTCTGTTTGGTTGTACGTAGATTTAAACCAAAGAAATTCAAATATATTCCAAAGAGATACTATGTTAGAAAAGAAAGTAATTCTTCGTTATTCTTTAAAAAAATATTAAAAAGTTTATTTATAAATAATTTTGCAATCAATCTTTGTCTCAATTATCCTTCCAAAAAGTAAAATGATTCACTTTTTTACAATTTGTTTTTACAACTAAAATCAATCAATACGCAAAATAAACTGCTCGATAAGTTTCGTATTACATTTCTGGACAAAGTTTTAACTTTCATTACAAACTTTGGTATGTTACTAGTTTTGAAACGGAAATATTATTTGTCTTCAGCGCTGGCAAATCTCATGGACCAAAAAAAAAGGATACGAGGGTCGTTTGAAAAGTCCGTGCAAAGTCAGAGAGATAGCACTACTGGCGCGTATCGAGGTTATGTTTAGTTAGTAGCATCTCTTGGAAGAACACACACCAAGTTTCAGCCAGATCGGTCTATTTCTTTGTGTTTGGCATTCGTTTGAATCGAGGAAGTCGAGTGATTTTCAAAAAGAATTTCGTGTGTTGATTAAACACTAATTTATGAAAGGCAAAACGCCTCAGGAGACTAAAGAGAAGCTTGATAAACATTATGGTGACTCCGCACCTTCGATTAGAACAGTTTATAAGTGGTTTCAAAATTTTCGGAGTGGCCATATGGGCAGAAGTGACGCTGAACGTTCTGGACGCCCTGTTGAGGTTACTACTCCAGAAATCATTGATAAAATCCATGATACGGTGATGGATGACAGAAGAGTGAAGGTGCGTGAGATTGCTAGTGCTGTGGGCATCTCGAATGAACGGGTACATAATATTTTGCATCAACATTTGGACATGACAAAGCTATCCGCAAGATGGGTGCCGCGATTGCCCACGCTTGACCAAAAACTAAATCGTGTAAAGTGTTGCAAGGACGGTTTGCAGCTGTTCCAGAAGAATCCGCAGGACTTTAAGCGTCGTTTCGTCACTGTGGATGAAACATGGATACATCACTACACTCCTGAGACCAAAGAACAATCTAAACAATGGGTTACCAAGGGGGAATCTGCGCCAAAAAAAGGCGAAGACCGTTCCGGCCGGAAAGATTATGGCGACTGTCTTTTGGGATTCGCAAGGAATAATCCTCATCGACTATCTGGAAAAGGGTAAAACTATTACAGGTGCATATTATTCATCGTTATTGGACCGTTTGAAAACCGAACTGCAAGAAAAACGCCCACGATTGGCCCACAAAAAAAGTCCTTTTCCATCACGACAACGCACCAGCACACACCTCAGCAGTTGTAGTCGCAAAATTAATGGAAATAGGGTTCCAACTCGTTTCACATCCCCCCTATTCTCCAGACTTGGCTCCCTCGGACTACTATTTGTTGCCCAATATGAAGAATTGGCTGGCGGGAAAAAGATTTTATTCAAACGAGGAGGTGATTGCAGAAACGAATGGCTATTTTTCAGACTTGGACAAATCCTATTATTCGGAAGGGATCAACAAACTAGAGCAGCGTTGGACGAAGTGTATAAGCCTAAAAGGAGACTATGTTGAAAAATAAAAAAAGGTTTACCCCAAAAAAATAAGTAGTTTATATTTTTGCACGCACTTTTCAAACGACCCTCGTAATTTTAGTTTTACAAATATAATTATACAGGTTGATCCATTTAAAACGCAGCAATCGTTAATAACTTTTTAGGAAAGCGGAATTTCGAAAAAACCCACGAAGTAAACTATATGTTTTGTTGGATCTAGTTTTCAAATTTTTTACGTCGGAGATACGGCCAAAAACCAGATTAAAGTTTCATAAGGACCACTGGTTTTGACAATGATTATGAGAACTACATAAAAAACTGTGGTAAATGACGTTAATCCCGTTTCGATATTCCTAATATTAGTCGAGTTATTTAAGATCAAAGCTGGGGAGGTCCTCTGACTGCAAAAAATGTTATTGGTGGCGCAAAGATCAAAAATAATAATAATAATTAAAGATTTTAAAGAATGTAGTGTAATGTAATGGTTGTGGGTGAATCAGGATAAATTTGTTTTATCATCAAATAAAAGCAACCAACACATCATTTTAATGCACCCCGTGGGCAAGACTTCTTGACCTGTGATTACGGTAAGAATATCTTGCCAGGGTGTTGGTCTAATGATCAAGAGTGTGGCTTTGTATGTGAGAGATCACCAGTTCGAATCCCGCGTATGCACTTATTCATAATACTTAATACATATTAATTCTTTTTTTAATAAAATGTAGTCATACGAGGGATTCGAACTGGGGATCTTCCACTTACAAAGCCACGCTTATGACCACTAGGCCAACACCCGCCCCTCCATGGCAAGATATTCTTACCGCAATCATATGTCATGAAGTCTTGCATAAGGCGTACGTTAAAATGATGCGATGGTTGCTTTTATTTGATGATAAAACAAATTTATTCTGACTCACCCATAACCATTACATTACACACTACATTTTTAAAATCTTTAATTAGTATTATCTTTGTTCTTTGAGTCTCAAATAACATTTTTTGCAGTCAGAGGACCCTCCCAAAACTGGTGTATTTCTGGTGGAAAATTAATATCGAAAACCGATCACGAATAAGATAAAATTGGAACTTTGATCTTAAATATCTCTACTAATATTAAGGATATCGAAACGGGGTCAACTTCATTTTTCACAATTTTCGATGTAGTTTCCATAATCATTGTCAAAACCAGTGGTTATTATGAAACTCTAATCAGGTTTTTGGCCGTAACTCCGCCAAAAATTAAGATACAGCATCGGGGTGGAAAATTTGAAAATTAGACCAAAAAAAACATATAGTTTACTTCGTGGGTTTTTTCGAAATTCCGCTTTCATAAAAAGTTATTAGCGATTGGTGCGTTTTAAATGGATCACCCTGTATAGTATTTTAATTATACTATCCATATTCTTGAATCCTCACTTCAGAATATAAATTTACAAAATTTGTGAATATGATGGGGCCCGCAGTGAAATGTTGCATCAAATGGCCAGTGTTTTAATTGGGTTAGAAGAAATATTAATAACTGTGATGTAATTTTTACTAGTACTCAATTCAAAAATATTCTAATGAACTCTGAAGTAAAAGAGAAGGTGGAAAATGAAAAAAATTGCAAGACCAACAGTGTTATTACTGCTTGGTTAATAATAATAATAATAAACAGAACAAGAAAAGCAAAAGAGAACTAGGAAAGCATAACAGAACAAGAAAAGCAAAAGTGAAGATATAGCAGAATTTTTGTTCTTCATTGTTTTACGAGAATAGCAAAGAAAAGGAACATGAGGGCAGAACAAAAGGTTTCCATTTGAGTGGACCTGGCATGTGTACCCTAGTTGCTGTACCCATACTAGGTATTATTATACAACAGCCCTGTATGCACCTTTGATAATAATACCTAAAGTTTCATTAAAACAAAGTATACTACCTGGCCCTGAATACAAGCATATTGTGTTATACATTAGTTCACACAAAAGTATAAACATTTAATTGTACTAATATCATACTGTTTGTGACAAGAAGTTAAATATTTTCATAAACAAAACTACTTAAAACAGTTAAAATATTGTTCAAAATGTAAAGAATAATTAAAGTAATAATAATGGGTTGAATAAAACAAGAGTTGGCGTTTGTAGGAGATGCTGTTCTATTCATCTAATTGCTACCGGTTATGGAAGGAGTTCTTGCATGCATCTGAAAGGCTAGGTCTAAAATTAAATTCTCCATTTATGAAATCAAGCATGAATCATGTTAATGGAGAAATTAAAGCTAGAACAGCCGATGGAAATCGATATTTCTTACACTCTTCAGATAGTTTTCTATTTAGATCTTTGCCCAGAAGCATCAAATTGTAAGTCTACAAAACTCCAGATCAGAGGAAGGTGTAGGAGCGAGAGTGTACTGGGCGAAGCCGAAATGTAGGGTTTTCGGTTAGCCTAGGAAAGCTGGCTACGGTTTTTTCAGGCAGAGCTAGCTGCAATTAGGTTCTGTGCTGCCGAGATTAATGGGCGAGGAATAACTAATTCTAAAATCGTAATTTTGTCGGAGAGTCAGACTGCTCTGCGAGCTATTCGTTCCCACTAGGTCAATTCAAGGATGGTTTGGGACTGTCTGGGTGCCCTGAAGGAAATTAGTGACCAAAATAAGGTCTTTCTGGTTTGGGTACCTGGTCATTCTGGACATAAATGATTTATTGGTCCGGGAAAGGCTCTGCGGGACAACTCGTTGGCCCGGAGCCCTGTTTTGGGGGTCTCTAAGTGTCTTAAGACTGCGGCCATTAAAGTACGGGTGCAGAGTAGGTCTCCAAGAGTGGTGGCTCGCTACCACTGGGCAGAGACAGGCGCAGGAGTTTATTAAAGTCTATTCTACTTAAAAATAGTAGAAAAAAGAGAATTCTTCGACCAGTTTTCGGCTCAAAGTAAGGGGCGATCGCAATGAGTAAAGAAGTATCAGAAACGGCGATGAGCACCGTACACTCGTATAGTATTGGATGGCCTTTTTTATAAAGAGGGTCGTTTTAAATGATTGGGTCATATAAAGCGCACGGTTTTCCTCGTAGAATAGGAAACCTGATGGTGGCCAGTGATACAGAAGACCGACAATGCAATGGATAAAAGAATGTTCAGGCAAACATGGCTCATATTTGGATGAGACAATGGATAGTCGTGATCCGCTGACAGTCAGAAATGACTAAATATCTGTAAGGATGCCTTTGCCCTGGGTGGAACAAGTGCCAGGAAGAAGCAAAAGATAAAATAATATTTTAATTTTACAGGTTATATCCTGTAGCCTGATAACTAATTCGTAAAGGAAGTAATATTATGTTAGTCCTTTGTTTTATTTATAAAAATATTTCTAACACAGAAAGCAAATTCTGATGGCTCAGTGTAGTGAAAGAACGGAGTAAGGTAATATTTAAAAAATATACCAAAGTTAGGCGCCACGGTAGCCGAGAGGTTAAGAGGCGAGACCAGCAAAGCTAAGATGTATTGCTGGTTTAGTGGGTTCGATTCCCCGATCTTAGGGCTTGGATTTTATTTAAAGGTTAATAAAAGAAATTTACAGTAAAGTATGTTTGCTAGTCGCCTCCGTTCACTACACTTAATTGGTAGTTGGACGTAAAGCCCGCCTGAAAAAAATAGCCAATTACTTTACTTATACCAAAGTTTTGATCAGATTCGATCAGAGCTTTCATAAAATTCTAAAACTATCTAAACGAGAATATTATCGCTAATTAATTGCTCATATTTAATAATGGAAAAAATATGAATCAATAAATCTTAACTTTAAGGACGAACAAGGTAAAGAAGTTAAAAGTTCTTTGTAATATTTTTAAGAATATTTTTTTATTTTTCCTAAGAAATGAAAAAGAGAAACGAAGCAGTATAAAAACTAACTCTTTTCTGATTAACGGGAAATTCCATTTGCTTCCGTTGGCGGTGGAAGAGTGGGAGACGTTAATTTGAATTTCTACCGGAATAATACGAAAAGGGGAGAGGAAGAAGACTCTTTTTTTTACGCGAAAGGCAGGTGCAACGTTGGAAAAAAGGGGGCTAGGGGAAAGAGAAATGGCTGCCTCAAGCAATGCCTTCTTGAGTGTACAAATATTTCGTGTTTTTTTTCTCTTTCTTCGTATTTCTTTTTTATAACTTTATCTAATTTCAAAAGTAATTTCCGCCATTGTTTATTTATAATCGGCTACAAAGGCAAATTTTATAAGAAAGTGGTAGTCATTTTTACATTCTCTTGTTCCTAATAATATAAGAAAGTATTGATATCGTGTGTAAAGTGAATATGTATCTGTTTGTCCCTAAATGAAAATATATATCAAAATCTAAATAAAACCTGAGTGAGTCAATCGAAACAAAAAATGACCAGATCAAATCAGTGACCATTCCAGGGATGATGCAAGTCTGTTCAACTGGCAGCCCCAATATATTAAGCCAAATCATCGGTAGCAATAATCCTTTAATAGAAACCTAATCAACTCTTCATTACACCAACATACAATAGTTCACGAAGAAGTTGAAGAGGTAGTAACAACTTTATTGATTTTATTTGATGATAAAACAAATTTATCCTGATTCACCCACAACCATTACATTACACTACATGTTTTAAAATCTTCAATTATTTTTTTTTTTTTTTTTTTTTTTATGATTTAAGGCGCGTCAACATCCAAGGTTATTGGCGCCCGGAGCTTTTTTTCAGTGCACTGCCGGCCTCCGGACAGTGTTCTCTCGTTACAGACAACACTGTCCATCACCGGACAGTGAGCTGTAAGAAGCTCCTAGGAAGAAAAAATCTAAGGGTCAGCTGCTGGATTCGAACCCGGGACCTCCGCGTGGGAGTCCAGTATGCTAACCTCATAGCTAATCCCTTCCCTATCTTCAATTATTATTATTATTATTGATCTTTGCGCCACCAATAACATTTTTTGCTGTCAGAGGACCTCCCCAGCTTTGATCTTAAATAACTCGACTAATATTAGGGATATCGAAACGGGGTTAACGCCATTTTTCACAGTGTTTTATGTAGTTTTCATAATCATTGCCAAAAAACAGTGGTCCTTATGAAACCCCAATCGGGTTTTTGGCCGTAACTCCGCAAAAAATGAAGATACAGCATGGGGGGGTGGAAAATTTTAAAACTAGACCAAAAACAACATATAGTTTACTTCGAAGGGTCTGATATGTCCATGTGTACCTAGGTCGTCATATGGTTTAGCCATCAGCGAAAAAATCTCAAGTTTGTCTAAAGACAAACTCGAAGCCCAATAGTTTACTTCGTGGATTTTGTTCGAAATTCCGCTTTCCTAAAAAGTTATTATCGATTGGTGCATTTTAAATGGATCATCCTATAAATTTTCTTTATTTTATTTACTTAATTATTATTATTTCTTTTCAAAATAGAGAGGGAAAAAATTAATTTGTTTGTACATAATTATAAAACCAAACTTTTTTGTTTAAGATAACTGTATCTTAAAACAAATAAACTATGTAAATGTCTTTATGGATGAAGGTTAAATTTATATCATTCTGAGTTCTCCGTTTAAGTAATCGTCTAGAAGTACCAAACTATAAGTCTATAAAAACTAGACTGGCCAGTGAGACTAGGATCTTCAATGAAAGCTGGTAGAAAATGAGAATTCTTCGTCGAGTTTTCGGCTTAAAGTGGGGTGATTGCAGTCAGTAAGGAATCAGCAACGGCGATGAGCACCGTACAATCCACGGAATTAGAATATCTAATATAAAGAGGATCGTTGAAGATCTTAGGGTCATAGAGCATACGTTTTTCCCTCGAAGAATGATGCATGGAAAACCTGGTGATGACCGAAGATGCGCGTAAGACCTCGAAGCAAACTTAGCTTATCTTTGGGTGAGACTTAATGGAGAATGGTAGCCGCTGACAGTTAGGAATGGCGACATTTCTGTGAATTGTGAATTGTAAGTGTTGTTAGTGCTGGGGATACCCGCATGGACGCCAAAATCTCTGAAGAAATGGCTAGTCCACTTCCTTCCTATTAGAAAACTTAGTATAGCTTCCTTTTTAGCTTTTTGTAAAGTCTTTCAACGTGTTAACAACTTCTAATGTATTCAGTTTCTATATGCTTTAAATATTCCTTTAATTATATCCAGCAAATTTTGACTTCAAAATACCTCAAAATTTCCTTAGTAACTTCCTAATTACTTGACTTTTGTTCATCTTCTTGAATTATTTAAACAAATTTTAACAGTTCGCAGTTACTTAATCTCGCTTTTGACTTTGGAAAGATCTTCGCTATATTAAATTTAAACATGTTAATTTAGCAAACTAAACAAGTCTCTATTATGCTCTATAATTACTGAGATTATATAATACAGCTTTAAGATAATATACTGACGTAAATAGAGGGTTAGACATTTGCAAATTTAGTCTACTAACTGTAAAATCTGAAAGGATGACGAAATAAATTTAAATCATTAACGCTTCACTTGTCTGATAACCTCTCTCTCTTCATTAGCCTTCATTAGCCTAATTACCCAAGTAAATGTCTTGTATGAACTTAGAGTGTAGTGACACAAAATATGTGATTTAAATTAAATCGTTAGTTAACACAGAAAGGATTTGTTGTGCCAGTAGTTTTAGTTAAATAGAGAAAACTATTTATTGATTTCCTTTACTATTAAATAGTAAAGTAAAGTAGTTGCCTATTTTTTCAGGCGGTCTTTATGTCCAGCTACCAATTAGGTGTCGTGGTCAGAGGCGACTAGCAAACATACTTTACTGCATATTACTTTTATTAACCTTTAAATAAAATCCAAGGTCTAAAACCGGGAATCGAACCCAGTACCACAATACTTTGCAGGGCTACCGCTCGGCTACCGTGGCGCCTTAAGAACACCCTATTATCTTTGACTATCCACCGAAGACTTCCGAGTAACCTCTATAACTATACCCTCAAAACTAACTAAACCCCCAATTGACTAGTAGCGCTAAATAAACGGCGAAAATTAGCAGAAACTGTAGCCGAGGTACGCTCCTCGGCTTTTTTATCTAAGATCAAAGTGTAGAACTATTATTTAGTAGAAGGAAGAGGACGCCACGGTAGCCGAGCGGTTAGAGGCGAGACCTGCGAAGCTAATAAGTATTGTGGTACTGGGTTCGAATCCCGGTCTTAGGACTTGGATTTTATTTAATGGTTAATCAAAGAAATTTACAGTAATGTTTACTAGTCGCCTCCGTCCACGACACCTAATTGGTAGTTTGACGTTAAGCCCCGCCTGAAAAAATAGGCGATTACTTCACTTTTTTTTAGTAGAAGGAAGAAGTGAGTCTGTAGACATCGAATTATAACCGTTAGTTCAATATATATATTTCGCGGTCCTCAAATCAGAAAAAGAGGGTTTTTTTTAGAAATGGTCTATGGTGGGGTGACTGATGTGTATGTGTTTGTGAGCAGCCGGCGAAAGAACCACAGTTACCGGATGATTATTTGATGTACCGATGGTTCCAAAACCGTGGAAGGCATTGGAGCTGACATTGGACGAAGGTTGGCCAATCATATTTAAGTGCGCTTAGGCGAGGATGGGACAAATTCCAGGCGGAAGTTGTGGCTTTACTTGCGTCAAGGAGGTCCATTAATGCCTGTCCATGCATATCTCAGGCTGGAAATGTAATTAGTTCTTCCCAACTGATAGGTAACCCAAATAAGTTCACCGAACTAAGTCAAATTTAATAGTTCATTCAAAGGCTCTCGCCAAAATTTTGATGAACCTGTTTACTGTCTTAAATCAGGGCGGCTTTAGAAGTTATAGTGGATCTGCTTGACTAGGGCTGGCTCAGTAGATATATGAACTCAGGTACTCGCTTCAGCGGTACATCTACTAAAATTTGAACGATACAGTGAAAATTAGCAAGGCCCCTGAGCAAGAATGGCACGCAAAATTGTGAAGCGTCACGATAGCCGAACGGTTAAGAGACTAGACCCGCATAGCTAGGATGTATTGTTGGTTTTGCAGGTTCGATTTCCCCTGGTCTAGTCCTTAGATTTTTATTTAATGTTTAATTAGAGAAGTATGTAGGAAGTAAAGTATGTTTGCTTCTCGTTCACTACGTATTATTTGATAGTTGGACGTAAAGCCGGTCTGGAAAAAAAATAAAATAAATAGACATTACTATTATATGAACTCGCTAGATCTGGTCGATGCTGATCATTCCAGATTTTGCTTGACAGAGGACGAAACAACACTCAGATCTACTGGGAGCATGAAAAAGGAGTGGCTCCTCAAATTGTTCGTAGCAGAAATAATCACGGCTTTAAGCGAACGTCATTCAAACAGATTTAGGACTTTCTTGTAAATTTGATTATCTGGAGAGATTTTTACAATAGAATGTAACATTAATATGGCTTGCGGTAACTGTTGGATGTTGGAATCTTTTAATTTAGTCTATTCATAACATAGTTTTGGTTTTCGACCGTTCTTAATTGTTGATTATGGGGAATATTGAGGTGAGGTCGATAAATTCTTTAAACAAATTTCTTTCTTCATACCAACGTTTCGGTAAATATATTACCTGAAGAAACTGCAACACGATTTTGACTTTGACAACATCTTCTTCCCATACTTGTAACGAACATAAAACAGAAACAAACGTAACATACTAGAAATGATACACATTAAACAACAACAAAAATCCATCAACTTTAAGACAGACATGAACAACCTTTCGAATTTCTACAAAAACATTCTTCAAGCTGTAACTTTAACTATTACCTAATTAAAACTGTCCGGTAGGACAGTTGTATAAGGGTTGACCATCAAAAACTGCACGAAAAAGTGTAACGTTGAAAAACACCCAACTTTGACAATTTTTTTCTATTTTTCTATAAAAGATAAAATTCCCAAATTTTCTTTAAATCTTACTCCAAATTCTCCTTTATAACTATAATTTTTTTGCAACCACCCAGATCTAATAGGTTTCGAGAAAAAAGTTGCCGAAAATGAGCAAAAACGGCTTTTTCAAAAAATGTTCTTGTTCTTGTTCTTCTTCTTCTTGTTGTTCTTGTTGTTGTTCTTGTTACCTTTTTTGTAAACAACGTAGCGCCTAAACGCGTGAACCGATTTTCATGAATGAGGTGTCATTCGATTCGGAACTTTATGTAGATGTGCCTTTTGGGGGTCTCGGCCCTGTACATCGAATGGGAGAGGAGTTAGCCCCCTTTATGTAAGGCCCCCTCCAAAATTATTATTACTAATTACTCTGTAAATCTTGGCCCTATTTTGATAAAATTTGGTAGGATGATAGGGTTAGGGCTCCCCTACATAACAATAAAGCGACGATCTGCTCTTACACTTATTAAGGGGAAGTATAGCAATCGTTTCAAATTATCGACACGTGAACCGATTTTCATGAATGAATCGAAATTTTGTACAGATTTGTACTTTAAAAGTCTCGACGCTATGCCTCATAAGGAGGGGAGTTTGCCCCACCCAAATAAGGCCCTTTCTAAAACTATTATTACCAATATTTCTACAAAGCTTAACCCGATTTTGATAAAATTTAGCACGAAGAAGTGATTAAAGCTCCTCTACGTGGCTGTGAAGTGCCATCATGCTCTTACACCTACTAAGAGGAAGTACTGCAATCGTTAAAATTATCAATGAGTGAACCGATTTACATCAATGAATTGTCGTTCGATTCAAAATCTTTGCCTTTTAGAAAGAAGTACTGTAATCGCAGTTTATTTTTCTTGCTCCTCTTAAAAGGAAGTACTGAAATCGCAGTTTAATTTTGCTATTTACGTACAAATACCTTCCTATTTTATATAAAAAGGCTTTCTCAAAAAAATTGTTATTGAGGATGGTTTGGGGACCGCAACTATAACCATTCTTTAAAAAGATCTCTCCAGTGGTAGTTACGGTTCCGATTTAACACCTTATCAGGTTATAATGATAGAATAGCTTATTCCAAATTTTAAAAAAATCCAATCTGTAAAGCAGATATGTAACTTTGCTAATAGACAAAAAGGAAAATCTGTCCAAAAGGTACAAAAATCTCCTTAACAAAAACTTACAGTTTAAAAAGTTAAGTATAAGGGTTGATTAAACTCCAAAAGGTACACAAATCAGCAAGTACCCAACATTTCATTAATACTTCATTGATATTATTTAAGTAATTTTACCGCATTAATTTTCATTAATATTTTTTAAGAATTTATTAGATGTCACATACCCTTATGCTGGCCAGTTCATTCATAATAGTTATAATTGTGATAAAATGTATATTATATCTTCGTATAAATAGGTACTTTATTTTAACTCTATTCCAAATTATTCTTCTGATTCTGAAGTTGTCACATATACATGCATGTTAAATTAGAAAAAGACAAATTTAGAGCCGGCTACTGTTTAAATTTGAATCACGGAGGATTTAAAGCAATATTTCAGTCTTGAATTCGTCTTACCGAAATATTCGTGAGGACAAATAACACACAGTTAATAACAAGTAGATTATTCAACAACAATTATTCATTTCTCAATTGTAATTTAATTTAGTTCCCCTAATTTTACTTATGGTAAAATACTGGAATAATTAGCTGTCCTAAAAATATGCATATCTTATTTATTTTATATTACATATACACAACATTGTGGGAAGAACACCTAGATGGAGAATGTAATTGAAGAAAACTATATTATTTACGATAAAGCCAGATTGACTACTTCATAAAATAACAATTACTTTATCGAAGAATGAACTTAAACCGACGATTTTTATTTAAAAATCAAAATAAATAAAATCATTGATGTAAGTTGGTGTAAGCAATTTTTAAAAAAGTTTATGAATTTTTTAGCCTCATATTTTTTTATTTTTTATAACGTTTTCTTTTTCACCAGTGATTAATAGTTTGATTATTATAGATAAATAGATATTACAGTCAATCTAAGTTAAATGGTGTGCTACTTGAACAAATATTTTGTAGATGAAAATGGCCAGCATAAGGGTATGTGACATCTAATAAATTCTTAAAAAATATTAATGAAAATTAATGCGGTAAAATTACTTAAATAATATCAATGAAGTATTAATGAAATGTTGGGTACTTGCTGATTTGTGTACCTTTTGGCGTTTAATCAACCCTTATACTTAACTTTTTAAACTGTAAGTTTTTGTTAAGGAGATAGTTAATTAATAGCTAAACCCACTTTTCCATGAATCCTCAACAGTCATGATGATATAGATAAACGTTAAAATCCACAAATTTTTCAATGTAAGTCATTTTCAAATATTTTTTTCTAGATAATTTTCAAAAAGAACACTCCAAAAGCATTCTAAATTCTACTGACTCTCGTCATCAGAGAGGAGATCGCGAGGCCACTGTCTTTTAAGACGTCTAGGAAGTGTTGTCTGGAAATGTCCCGGAAGATAGATGTTGCACCAGTAGGATAGTGATGAGATTGAAGGTTAAGATGGACTTTTCTGTATCAAGCTTCAGCCACTTTTGTTGCACGAAAGGAATGTTGAAGTCTGTGTGAATAGTTTGATTGGTGACGTAGAAAGGAGCGTCAAACTATAGAGCGAAGAATTCTAGATTGCAAGGACTGGAATCCTTTGCAGAGATTAGAGCGTTTGGTTGAACCTCCACAGTTCGATGCCATAAGCCCAGACTGGCTTTAATACGAGGGTCGTTTGAAAAGTCCGTGCAAAGTCAGAGAGATAGCACTACTGGCGCGTATCGAGGTTATGTTTAGTTAGTAGCATCTCTTGGAAGAACACACACCAAGTTTCAGCCAGATCGGTCTATTTCTTTGTGTTTGGCATTCGTGTGAATCAAGGAAGTCGAGTAATTTTCTCACGCTTGACCAAAAACGAAATCGTGTGAAGTGTTGCAAGGACGGTTTGCAGCTGTTCCAGAAGAATCCGCAGGACTTTAAGCGTCGTTTCGTCACTGTGCATGAAACATGGATACATCACTACACTCCTGAGACCAAAGAACAATCTAAACAATGGGTTACCAAGGGGGAATCTGCGCCAAAAAAAGGCGAAGACCGTTCCTTCGGCCGGAAAGATTATGGCGACTGTCTTTTGGGATTCGCAAGGAATAATCCTCATCGATTACCTGGAAAAGGGTAAAACTATTACAGGTGCATATTATTCATCGTTATTGGACCGTTTGAAAACCGAGCTGCAAGAAAAACGCCCACGATTGGCCCACAAAAAAGTCCTTTTCCATCACGACAACGCACCAGCTCACACCTCAGCAGTTGTAGTCGCAAAATTAATGGAAATAGGGTTCCAACTCGTTTCACATCCCCCCTATTCTCCAGACTTGGCTCCCTCGGACTACTATTTGTTCCCCAATATGAAGAAATGGCTGGCGGGAAAAAGATTTTATTCAAACGAGGAGTTGATTGCAGAAACGAATGGCTATTTTTCAGACTTGGGCAAATCCTATTATTCGGAAGGGATCAACAAACTAGAGCAGCGTTGGACGAAGTGTATAAGCCTAAAAGGAGACCATGTTGAAAAATAAAAAAGGTTTACCCCAAAAAATTAAGTAGTTTTTATTTTTGCACGGACTTTTCAAACGACCCTCGTATACTTACATATGTAAGTCTTTTGTAGACCAGAGTGAGTTTTGATCTGTTGTCGAGTAGTCTTTTCAGTTGTCGGAAGCGTCTGTGGAGTTCTATTCTCTTAAATCGAGTATGAGGGTTCCAAGTAAGTCTTCTGTCAAGGTAAAGCCCAAGGTGGCGGACTACGTTGACTACTGGTAAAGGAATAAGATTGTAAAAGACAGGAGGAAGAGTAATAAGTCAAAGAGTGAAAGTAATGTTTTAAATAAATTTTTTAATATAATTAATGACTCAGTTTGTATCAATATTAGTGTAACATTCCTTCTGTACAGATCCTGAAGAAGGTAATATATTTACCGAAACTTTGGTATGAAGAAAGGAATTTGTCTGTGAATTTATTGGCCACACCTCAATATTCCCCAAAATCATCAATTCAAAGTAAACGTTGCTAATACAGAAAATTGCTACAGAAACTTCTTTACCTTAACATTTCATTGGACTTCCACCTGTCCAGAGAAAATTCAAAATATCGCCAGAAGTAGCATTTTAATAGAGGTTTTTATTTGCTTTCCTCTTTTTTTTTTTTTTTTTTTTTTTTTTTTGAGGAAAAACCGAATTCTCTCCACCAAACTGATTATTCTATCCTCTGTTGACGGATTTAAGTCTGAATCCGATTAGGGAAACCATAAAACATGGGATAAAATCAAAGATATTAGCCAACACTGTGGACTTGTCCACATTTTCGACCATTTTTAAAGGATTAGCAAAGTAAATCCACGTTTCACGGAAACAGGGCACAACCAGTTGTTAGCATATTCACATATTAAAACTGTCCGGTAGGTACAAAAAAAAAACACGAAAAAAACGATATCTCGAAAAACACCCTACTTTTTTTATAAAAGATTATCCCAAAAACCCTAAGCCCAACAAACCGACTCAACTACCTTCTTCTTATCGACCGATAAGCCTTCTGCCTCTCTTGAGCAAAATATTCCAGAGACTTCTGTTACCACGCCTCCACGGAATTACGGAATCTCTCGGAATTATACCGGACCATCAGTTTGGGTTCAGAAGCTGCCACTCGACGATTCAGCAGGCCCATCGTGTTGTAGACACCATCGCTTCTTCACTCGAGCGAAAACAATACTGCGCTGGAGTATCGCAAGCCTTCGACCGAGTCTGGCACGAAGGTCTACTATGGAAACTCAAACGCATCCTTCCTAGCACTTATTACCTCATACCCAGCTCTTATCTCTCTGACAGATTCTTCCAAGTTCTTCAAGGCACTACTCACTCTTCCATCTATCCTGTCATTGCTGGTGTGCCACAGGGAAGTGTCTTAGCTCCTCTACTTTACACAATCTACACTGCCGACTTACCTTCTAACCTTAATACCTCTATTTACACCTTCGCTGATGACACTGCCATTCTCTCCACACACTCTGACCCTATCCTCGCAGTACGCTCTCTACAGTCTCACCTTCACTCAATAGAACCTTGGTTAGAATACTGGCAAATAAAAATTAACCCAACTAAATCTAAATACATAGTCTTCACACTCATACGTCAAACTCCACCACCTGTCTTCTTAGATCATACACCTATCCCACCAGCCGACCATGTGCGGTACCTTGGAATGTACCTAGACAAGAGACTTACCTGGAACCCCCATACGAGACTTAAACGCACCGAACTAAACAAACGATACAAACTTCTAGCCAGACTACTCGACAAACGCTCAAAACTCTCACTGCAGAACAAACGACGACTCTATACAGCTCTTCTCACACCAATATGGACTTACGGACTCGAACTTCACGGAACAGCTAAAAAATCAAACATCAATAGACTGCAAACACTCCAATCTAAAATTCTCCGCCACATAGTAGACGCTCCATTCTATGTTAGTAACCACACAATCCATACAGATCTCCAAATTCCACTCATCTCTGAACTTGCCAAAATCCGTTATAAAAATTTTCATCAAAATCTCTCATTTCATCCCAACCCTTTAGCTGCAAACCTGTCTACAACTACGCTACCCTCCAATCCTCGAAGACGGCTGAGTCGCCGTTGGCCCCGTGACCAACTGGGTGACTAATGGCGGCCATCACTGGTTAGCCGTCATTCACGTTTGACACGTTAATTGTTTATACACTCATCGCATTTACCTATTGTACCTTGTGGGTACAGGTGTAAATCTCATTAAAAAGATAAATAAAAAAAATTTAAAAAAGTAAAGAGCATAGCATCAATTAGAATTTCAAGAGAAATGTGTCTAAAAATCGGTAAAAACTGATATATTTCTTAAATATAAATCTATCATTACGTGACGTGGCACTTAACTTTTTATCTAATAATGATTTCTAACCTAAATAACTGAAATTGTTAATAAATAACTATAATTTATTAACCACAAATAACTATAAATAAATACAAAAAATTATCTATTGAATTCTATTATTAAGAAAAAATTTAACGATACAATATGTGAACTGATGTCAATACTTACGTCATTAGTTTGAACTGAAAAGCATAAAAGTTTGGGCATCAGCATTTATGTCAAAGGCTGATGATGGGATGTTATAGATTGGTTTTTCTTTGTTGTAACAGTTCATACATGTCTGCAAGGCTTAATGAACTGTCATCATACATCGTTCCATCTATTAAGCTAAATATTCTGTTCTCATCAGACCCAGAACCTTACTAGATAAATTATAAATTTCTTTTATATATTTTGAACCTAATTTATTTACGTCCTAAATTTCACTCCTACAAAAAGCCAAATCATCCACTAAAAACAATATGAATATAAGCAATAATGGAAATTGAAACAAGTACAGGAAAAATAGATTGCTAAAATGGGGGAATATCTAGGAGGCAAATATGATTAAAAAAGGGAAGCAATTTCATTACTACACTGGCAGCCTTAATTTAAAGATGTCTAGAATAGTTCTCTCGCATTTTTTTTTTTTACATTTGTGCTTGACTCGGCTAGATCTTTTAGACGACCGAATTGCACGATATAATCTTAAATTTATCTTATATATTTGCTATCTGTAATGGAATTTCATTGAATGTATTACGGAACAGAGGTTGTGAAAGAAAAAGTAAGAATTTTAAAAGAGTCTATCCAGTTGCATTAAAACTGTCCGGTAGGACAGTTGTATAAGGGTTGATCGTCAAAAACTGCACGAAAAAGCGTAACGTTGAAAAACACCCAACTTTGACAATTTTTTTCTCTTTTTCTATAAAAGATAAAATTCCCAAATTTTCTTTAAAATAAAGGGCAAACCCTCCTTTATAGCTGTAATTTTTTTGCAACAACCCAGATCTAATAGGTTTCGAGAAAAAAGTTGCCGAAAATGAGCAAAAACCGCTTTTTCAAAAAATATTCTTGTTCTTGTTCTTCTTGTTGTTCTTGTTACCTTTTTTGTAAACAACGTAGCGCCTAAACGCACGAACCGATTTTCATGAATGAGGTGTCATTCGATTCGGAATTTTATGTAGATGTATATATACGAGGTGTGTTCAAAAAGTAACGGGAATTTTTAAATTTCGTGGGTTTGGAGAGTCTGATTGTAAATTTTTTTTTTTTATTATGTTGGTACACATGCCCCTGAAGTACGATAAAATTTTCAGTAATATTCATTGTTTACTTCTTAAGTGGCAGCCGTTAAGGTTAGACGTGTTTTTCGAGCTTGGCGATTTTTGTTTGTTAAAAAAAATGGATCAAAGAATTTGTATTAAATTTTGCGTAAAAAATGAAATAAAGTGTAATAAAGTGTGTGAAATGTTAATAAAGGCATATGGTGAGTCTGCTATGAGTAAAACAAGGATTTACGAGTGGTATAAGCGTTTCCAAGATGGCCGCGAAAACGTTGAAGATGACGAACGACCTGGACGTCCAAGCACATCAACAACCGATGAAAACGTGAAAAAAGTGAAAGAAATGGTTATGAACAATCGCCGAATCACAATCAGAGAAGTCGCTGATGATGTTGCCATATCAATTGGCTCATGCCATGAAATTTTTTCGGATGTTTTGGGTATGAAACGTGTGGCAGCAAAATTTGTTCCAAAATTGTTGAATTTCGAACAAAAACAGCGGAGAATGGAAGTTGCTCAAGAGTCACTCAATGAAGTCGACAACGATGAGGATCTACTGAAACGTGTTATAACAGGTGACGAAACATGGGTTTACGGATATGATGTCGAAACTAAGGCTCAATCGTCCCAGTGGAGGCATTCTGGATCGCCAAGACCGAAAAAAGGCTTGACAAGTGCGGTCGAATGTGAAGGTTATGCTCACTGTGTTCTTCGATTTTAATGGCATAGTGCATCATGAATTCTTGCCACAAGGTCAAACAATCAATAAGGAGTACTACCTACAAGTTCAACGCCGTTTGCGTGAAGCAATCCGAAAAAAACGCCCGGATTTGTGGCGAAACAATTCATGGATTTTGCACCACGATAATGCACCTGCTCACACTTCATTGCTTGTTCGTGAATTTTTGGCCAAAAACAAAACTTTAACGATGCCCCAGCCTCCATATTCGCCAGACATGGCTCCATGTGACTTTTTTCTATTTCCAAACATAAAGAGAACATTAAAAGGCCGTCGTTTTACAAGCATAGATGACATTAAAAGCGAATCGCTGAAAGCTATCACAAAGATCGAGTTTCAGAAGTGTTTCGAGGATTGGAAAAAGCGCTGGCACAAGTGTATTGTATGCGAAGGGGACTACTTTGAAGGCGACAATATTAATGTAGATGAATAAATAAATATTTTTTCAAAAAACGAAAATTCCCGTTACTTTTTGAACACACCTCGTATATATATACACGCGCACATGCATGTGCGCCAAGAGCGTGAATGGAGTGAACGACGACCATCCAGTGATGGAAGCCGTTAGTTCGCCAGATTGGCAAGCTTACGCAGCAACCATCCTAGGAGGTCGAAGTTATATGTTGAGATGGTCGCGTGGCTACCGCCGCTTTAGTCTGCGCTGTGGATTTGAAGGAAGTGTTGTGGTAGACATGTTGTGTGGATCAGAGGGTTGTAATGACTGTTCTAGATTTGAGTGAAGTTTTGTGTGCCGAGATTGGGCTATTTCAGAGACGAGAGGAATATTGAGATCAGAGTGTATAGTATGATTGGAGACGTAGAAGGGAGCGTTAACTATTGTTCTTAGAATTTTAGACTGTAAGGTTTGTAGACGGTTGATGTTCGATTTTTTAGCACTTCCGTCCATACTGGGGAAAGTAGAGCGATATATAATGTTCGTTTGTTCGTCAGGGTCAGTTTTGATCGTTTGTCGAGTAGTCTTTTCAACATTTTATGCCACAGATTGAGGTCAATTCGTTTGGATCTCGTGTAGGGGTTCCAAGTTAGTGGTTTGTCAAGATGTAGTACGAGATATGGTACTTGGTTAGTAATTGGTATAAAAGTATTGTGGAAGGAGAGAGGAGGGGGAGTTTTCTTGTTTAGACAAGATAATCAAAATTATTATTTATAAAAGAAAGTGAATGAATTATAATTATAAGTATTATTTATTTGTTATTAACTATGTAATTTGTGCTCACGTAAGACGAATTCAAGACTGAAATTTCGTTTTAACTCCGTAATTCAAATCACGACAGAATAGTCCAATCCCAACTTTCCCTTTTTCTACCTTAATATGCGAGTGAATGTGATGATTATTAAGAACAAAGATAAATCACAAGAATAATTTGGAATAGAGTTAAAATGAAATGCCTTTTTAATACTAACTAGAATGATGAGATACATCTTTTAATATTCTAACAGAAAAATATTTATGGGTGATAAAAGGCCAGCACAAGGGTCTGTGACATCTAATACATTCTAAAAATTATGATACTAGAAGTATTAATGAAATGATGGGTACTTGCAGATTTGTGGTACCTTTTGGCGTTTAATCAACCCTTATACTTAACTCTTCAAACTGTAAGTTTCTCTTAAGGAGATAAAATAATAGTAATACCAGAACGAAATGTGTTGCGGAAGATATACGGTCCGATATTAACGGTGAATGGAGGATATGTAAGAATGAATAAGCGAATAACTCAAGAAACTGTACAGAGTGTAACCGAC
This sequence comes from Rhodnius prolixus, assembly GCF_049639745.1. Taxonomy (NCBI): domain Eukaryota; kingdom Metazoa; phylum Arthropoda; class Insecta; order Hemiptera; family Reduviidae; genus Rhodnius; species Rhodnius prolixus. The sequence continues at coordinate 26,108,397 of NW_027411582.1, forward strand.
ATAATTTCTCGGACCTAGAAAAGGAAATTAAGATGTCTTAGGGGCTCATATTAAACGGATGCCCTATTATCAAGAACAAAAGATAGTTTTACGATGTGGCTATTAAATAACGAGACTGATGCTGCTTCAGAAGAACTATGCTGATGACCGACAGCTGTGCAGCGTAAAGCCGTCTCTTTCGATTGCAGCGTCTCACGTGTCTGACCGGAACCGTCGTTTGGGTAAGAGATGTTAGTTTCGTTTTGCCGAAAACATGATACTACACATGTAGTAGAGCAACGAATTGTCGTGAAATTTCACATTATACTTAGTAAAACCGCTACTGAAACTTATCTTTTATTAAAAGAAGTTTATGGCGATGAATGTTTATCACTTGCGCAAGTTTTTGAGTGGTTCAAGCGTTTCCAAGATGGCCGAGAAGACGTCGGAGATGATGACCGCCCGGGTAGCCCTTCCACGTCCAAAACGGATGAAAATATCGATTATAATTAATCAACATTACTATCATGAGGTGCTTGCTCAACTCCGTGAGAAAGAGTAAGGAAAAAACGACCCGCTTTGTGAAAGAAAAAGTCATGGGTACTCCATCAAGACAACGCGCCGGCTCACACTGCATTGTCTGTCGCAAGATGTTTCTAGCCAAGTACAACATCCCAGTTTTAGGCCATCCACCTTATTCGCCTGACCTGGCCCCATATGACTTTTATCTGTTCCTCAAAGTCAAATCTGCATTAAAAATGAACACGATTTCAGTCCTTTGAAGCTGTGAAAGAAAAAGCGGCACGCGTCATGCAGGAGCTCAAAAGAAAAAGACTTCCAGCACTGTTTCGAACAATGGTAAATTCGCATGGAGCGTTGTAGGGATAGAGGAGGGGTGTATATTGAAGGTGATAATAACTAAATATGTATAAATTTAAAATAAAATGTTTTACTTCAATAGTATCGTTATTTAATAGCCACACCTCGTATATAGACAATCACCGGCAAGGCACTAGAGGTTGTCCCAGAATAAGACAGTTGGATAGAGAACGGATCTGCGGAAGGCAGAGGTCAGAAAATGGCGGCTAAAAGCCGGTTACGGGGTAGAATGGCCTACTATAGGACTGTAGTACCAAAATAAGGTGCGTCAACATCTGGGGTTTTTCTAGGGCATTGCCGACCTTCGGATCTCTCGTTACAGACAACCCTTAAGATATTTTGTGACAGTCTAATATTTATTTTAAAATATACCAGTTGTCCTTTACTTTGGATAATGAGGAAGCTGAGGATCGTTAATGTAATTTTTGCCATTTAAAGAGAAAATTACACTGTCTCTATTCTTGTTTTACAAAACAATCTTGTAAAAATTATATTCATTATCTTCTATGGAGAAGGAAGGAATTGTATAAAACAAATTACTAGATGCAAATAAAGAATTGTAAAAACTCTTTGAAATATAATCCAAACATACAAGTACACTATGTTAACATAGCTCTGGGTAACCTTATCTCCTTACTGTCAAACAAATTGGATACATCCATTAATGTCAAATACAATTTATTTACAAGAATCTTTCGATGCTATTGTTACGGGAAAATTACACGAAAATTGTAAAATTTAACTACATAAAACGACGTTGATAATTTTTTGTTTTTGTTTTGGAAATAGAATTTTGTATAATTATTAAAAATGAAAATAATTTGGATTTGAAATCACAGACCATGAATTTTGATCAGTTATTTTATTGTACAATAACCTGATGGAATAGTTATTTATTTAACAAGTGTGGAAAGTAGTACTTTTCATCACGCGAGGCAGGGTTTGCACGCACGAGCGAGCGAAGCGATGCGAGTGCAAGTGCAAATTGCCGAGTGTGAGGAAAATACTTTACACTAGAGTTAAGTATTATATTTTTTCTGCAACCATTTATTAACTAATAAAATTAAAAATTTCATTTTTACAGTCTACAAAAAGTAATTTATTTATTATAAACATTTATTGTTATATTACAATTATTTACATTACTTACGTATTTACATTACTTATTACATTTTCTGCTGTTTCTTTTATTGATGGAGGAGTGTTTTCTAAACAGGAATCACTAGAATCCATTTTAAATTTCTATAAGGTAACACTATAACCTTTTTAACTGTTATAATTAAAAATATCTAATTATTTATTAAAGTATTATTTTTATTTCTATATTCCTTTCAATTTTTATTTTATTTTTTAATATTCGTTTTTTAATTATTTAGTTACGTTAAATAAGCTTATTAAAGTTTTACAGAAAATATTTATGTTAATAACAAAACTTCTTATATCAAGGAAGCACAATAAAGTTTTTCCACTCACAAGTGACGAAAGTGACACTAATGGGAATTTTTCCCCACTAGTGTGGGAAGTTGGGCATTACACAGCTGATTTTAATTGAGTAATGAGAACTTCCCTACATGGTTGCAGAAAAAAGACTTTTATTCTACTTTGTCGTATGAATTAAAAATTGAATTATTTAGAAATTAAATCCACTTTTGAAAAACTAAACATTCGTAAAAGTTATTACAGAGCATCTTAGCATTCTTTTAAGGCAAAAAACGTTATACAGGGTGACCATGGTTACAGGCTCCACCCACTTTTTTTTTAACGGCGGGAAATTTCGAAAAAATAAAAAACACGTATTTAATCATTTTTAGTCTAGTTTATTTTCAGTGATTGACCCATTTTTTTAAACCCTTGTATTTCGAGATACAGCATCACACTTTTGTTTTTCAAATGGAACGTTATATTTTTGGTTGCATATTTTTGTAGTATTTGAGCTCCTAAAAACAACAAAAAAATTTTTTTTTGAAATCGGTTAGGTTTTTCAAAAGTTATGGGTATTTAAAATATGAAAAACAAATTTCAGTTTACTGTCAAAATTACGTTATTTTTTTTTAAAGAATCTATTCAAACTGGGCACAACCAACGGATAGGCAAGCCAAAACTCTGGGACTCCCACGCTTTCCTTGTAGCAGCACTTAATGGTGGCGAAGTCAAGATCTAGGCAGGCTAGTGTTATTCAGACGTTCAGGTTGTTTTTCCTACAAACGGTTGGTGTGGAGTTTTAGGAAATCAACTATTCAGCCCCATACTTCTACAGGGAGAACTTAACTGGTAAAAGGTATCTAACTTTTTTTTCAGAGACATTTTGCCAGTTCCGCTTGAAGATTTTCATCTACAACGTCGGCTAGATATGTATTTTCAACAAGATGGTTGCCCGGCGAGAGTGGTTCGAGGTTACCTGGACAGAAATTTCCATTAAAAGTGCTTAAGGACTCATTGTCCCATCTAATGGCCACCTCGATCTCCGGACTTAACCCAAATGGACTTATTTTGTGGGGATACCTAAAAAAAATAAAGTGTAAAGTATCTTTAATCCCGTGGCTTCAGTCGATGATCTGAAACGTCGAATTACTCTAGCCTGCCTAGATCTTGACTTCGCCACCATAAGTGCTGCTACAAGCAAAGCGTGGGAGTCCAGAGTTTTGGCTTGCCTATCCGTTGGTAGTGCCCAGTTTGAACAGATTCTTTAAAAAAAAATAACGTAATTTTGACAGTAAACTGAAATTTGTTTTTCATATTTTAAATTACCATAACTTTTGAAAAACCTAACCGATTTCAAAAAAAATTTTTTTGTTGTTTGTAGGAGCTCAAATACTACAAAAATATGCAACAAAAAATATAACGTTCTATTTGAAAAACAAAAGTTGGATGCTGTATCTCGAGATACAGGGGTTTCAAAAAATGGGTCAATCACTGAAAATAAACTAGACTAAAAATGATTAAATACGTGTTTTTCATTTTTTCGAAATTTCTCGCCGTTTAAAAAAAAAGTGGGTGGAGCATATAACTTTGGTCACCCTGTATATATTTTTTTTAAAATAATCTTTTCACTAGGTTTTCAATCGATATGATTAGCTATTAAATAAATCGATTAAATCGGATAATGAACTATCGAAGATGAAAACCACTCGATTGTAATGTTTTCTGTGATAGGAATAAGTGAAAATAGAACCATAAATAAATAAATGATTAAGTCCAACATTTTGATTGAAATTTTCCGTTTTTTCCGTTTGAAATAGACTTCCGGAAATATACGATAAACGATCAATTCTCAGTGTAATTAATTTACGAATATTTCACTTTTGTTCAAATTTTTAAATGTTTCGTCCTTACTATAAGAAAAATCGAGTTTATCCTATCTTTTAAGTTAGCATTTAACGTTTTATTGTAAGAAAAATTTGTTTCGAACGTTTGTATGATGAACATTACAAGCTAAGAGGTACTATCATTTGTAAAGAATGAACAAAAAAAACAGAAAAAATGTTGCGTGACGTATTTCAAGAACAATTGAATAAGAGCTCTCGCACAAGTTAGCCGTGGTCCAAAAAATTTAGAACAGAAAATTTTAAATTGAATTCTAAGAGAATAGCTACCGACCGAACAGAGGGAAATGGCAACTGAAAAACCTGAGTCTTAAAATTGAGAATCCATGAAAGTCGAAAAGTATTTTTAGCAACGTTCTTGTTTAGCAGATTCTTTGAAGGAAATCCAAAACGTTTTAAGGAATAAATCATACTTCGAAAAACTATTTTGAGATGACTGATTCTAGGTGTTGGAGGCGCTGAAACCAGCTAACTTAAATTGCTATTTAAAAGATTGATTTTCTGCTGTGGCGAGTAACCTATTTTAACATACATTCTACAAATATTTCGAGCGCTACCACTAAAGTTTTACAGTGATGTGTGGGAAGGGAAAATTCCCCGTTATACTAAACTTCGTGTGTTAGTCTATTTTCCTCGATATATATACATATATATTCCCTCTGGGTTTTTCCTTCTAGGTAGGATCATAAAACTCAGCATTATTTCCTTGTACAAACATTACTCGGTGACGGACAAACAAGCCATAAAAAGAAAATTGTATTGTACACACCAATCGGCATTATGAAATTGTCACTTTTCATGTTTTTTGTTATATACGACATTTTATTTTATATAGACAGTTATATCAGCATTCTCTGCTCGTTTACGCAGTTTGACGTAATGATAAGATGGTGCAATTTGTTGTATTATAAACAATAACGCGATGTCTTCTAGTTACTAAATTAATAACAGTTTTTAATAGAAAAGTTGTGCAAAAAATGGAAGATCTTACATGTATACAATTTACTTATTCTAGTGTTAAATTCAAAAATACGTTGTTTCCTAATTCTCACAGAGATCTATTTTGAGAAACAAGAAGTAAAAACCATTGGAAAAAGTGGAAATAGTCTGCTAATTTCACTGTAATGCTGCTGTTTCTGTATTTGATAGTTAATATTAAGGCCAATGCTAGATTGCACATGTTGGGTCGATCTATTTTGTGAAACAAGAAGTAAAAACCAATGGAAAATGAAGAAATAGTCTGCTAATTTCGCTGTAATGCTGCCGTTTCTGTATTTGATAGTTAATATTAAGGCCAATGCTAGATTGTACATGTTGGGTCGATCTATTTTGAGAAACAAGAAGTAAAAACCAGTGGAAAAAGTGGAAATAGTCTGCTAATTTCACTGTAATGCTGCTGTTTTTGTATTTGATAGTTAATATTAAGGCCAATGCTAGATTGCACATGTTGGGTCGATCTATTTTGTGAAACAAGAAGTAAAAACCAATGGAAAATGAAGAAATAGTCTGCTAATTTCGCTGTAATGCTGCCGTTTCTGTATTTGATAGTTAATATTAAGGCCAATGCTAGATTGTACATGTTGGGTCGATCTATTTTGAGAAACAAGAAGTAAAAACCAGTGGAAAAAGTGGAAATAGTCTGCTAATTTCGCTGTAATGCTGCCGTTTCTGTATTTGATAGTTAATATTAAGGCCAATGCTAGATTGTACATGTTGGGTCGATCTATTTTGAGAAACAAGAAGTAAAAACCAGTGGAAAAAGTGGAAATAGTCTGCTAATTTCACTGTAATGCTGCTGTTTCTGTATTTGATAGTTAATATTAAGGCCAATGCTGGATTGTACATGTTGGGTCGATCTATTTTGAGAAACAAGAAGTAAAAACCAATGGAAAAAGTGGAAATAGTCTGCTAATTTCACTGTAATGCTGCTGTTTCTGTATTTGATAGTTAATATTAAGGCCAATGCTAGATTGTACATGTTGGGTCGATCTATTTTGAGAAACAAGAAGTAAAAACCATTGGAAAAAGTGGAAATAGTCTCCTAATTTCACTGTAATGCTGCTGTTTCTGTATTTGATAGTTAATATTAAAGCCAATGCTAGGTTGTACATGTTGGGTCGATCTATTTTGAGAAACAAGAAGTAAAAACCAGTGGAAAAAGTGGAAATAGTCTGCTAATTACACTGTAATGCTGCTGTTTTTGTATTTGATAGTTAATATTAAGGCCAATGCTGGATTGTACATGTTGGGTCGATCTATTTTGAGAAACAAGAAGTAAAAACCAATGGAAAAAGTGGAAATAGTCTGCTAATTACACTGTAATGCTGCTGTTTTTGTATTTGATAGTTAATATTAAGGCCAATGCTGGATTGTACATGTTGGGTCGATCTATTTTGAGAAACAAGAAGTAAAAACCAATGGAAAAAGTGGAAATAGTCTGCTAATTTCACTGTAATGCTGCTGTTTCTGTATTTGATAGTTAATATTAAAGCCAATGCTAGGTTGTACATGTTGGGTCGATCTATTTTGAGAAACAAGTAGTAAAAACCAGTGGAAAAAGTGGAAATAGTCTGCTAATTACACTGTAATGCTGCTGTTTTTGTATTTGATAGTTAATATTAAGGCCAATGCTGGATTGTACATGTTGGGTCGATCTATTTTGAGAAACAAGAAGTAAAAACCAATGGAAAAAGTGGAAATAGTCTGCTAATTTCACTGGAATGCTGCTGTTTCTGTATTTGATAGTTAATATTAAGGCCAATGTTAGATTGTACATGTTGGGTCGATCTATTTTGAGAAGCAAGAAGTAAAAACCATTGGAAAAAGTGGAAATAGTCTGCTAATTTCCCTAGAATGTTTTATGAATACTTCTTAAAATGGGCTTCATGAGGTCTGGCCTACAATTCATTGACGGAGGATTGTAACCATTACAATTAATTAGGGATTATATTATTGAATTGAGGTAATCGAATTCCCCTTTTGTTTCATTCTACTTAATCAAATTAAGTAGCTAATTCCCTAATATTCATTAATAAAACAATTGGAGTAGATTTCATGCGGATCAAGTAATTTCCATAATCCCTAGTTTGATCGCCAGGTCTGAAATAGCAGTAAGCTCTGATTAGATTGGTTAATAAGGTATTTAACAGTGGTTACAGTGTATATTTGGGATTGCTATTCACTTTTAATTAAGCATTGGTTTTTTTTTTTTTTTTTATTTATACTGAATCCGTGATCAGATTACATTTATCAACCATCTGATTTTAAAAAATTTACTTTGAACTGCATTCGTGTTACAGTTATATATACAGTTACAGTTATTTCAAGTTTTAGTCAGATGTATATACAGATTTTTTTTTATAGCCTTCGCAACAAATAAAATGTTTTTGATTATCCCAATTTTGTGACGTATTTTGAGCTGGAATGTCCTCAGCAAAGAAACCTTTAATAATTTAATAATTTAATATTTCGAATAGATTCTTTGGAAATTAAAGGCTTTGATGTAGATGAATCAATTGGAATGTACCACCTTTACTGGATGAATTTTTGTCAAAAATATTTCCAATAATAATTTGATTAAAAAATTCTGGATACTTTTTTCATGAAGGATATTGTAAAAGATTTTTTTGTTCCCCCAAAATTACTTTGACGAAGTTTTGGTGAAGATGTGTGCCTTTTTCAGTGGCACTATTACTTTGGGGATTTACGAGGGTCGTTTGAAAAGTCCGTGCAAAGTCAGAGAGATAGCACCACTGGCGTGTATCGAGGTTATGTTTAGTTAGTAGCATCTCTTGGAAGAACACACACCAAGTTTCAGCCAGATCGTTCTATTTCTTTGTGTCTGGCATTCGTTTGAATCGAGGAAGTCGAGTGATTTTCAAAAAATGGACGAAAAAGAATTTCGTGTGTTGATTAAACACTACTTTATGAAAGGCAAAACGCCCCAGGAGACTAAAGAGAAGCTTGTTAAACATTATGGTGACTCTGCACCTTCGATTAGAACAGTTTATAAGTGGTTTCAAAATTTTCGGAGTGGACACAAGTGACGCTGAACGTTCTGGACGCCCTGTTGAGCTTACTACTCTAGAAATCATTGATAAAATCCATGATATGGTGATGGATGACAGAAGAGTGAAGGTGCGTGAGATTGCTAGTGCTGTGGGCATCTCGAATGAACGGGTACATAATATTTTGCATCAACATTTGGACATGACAAAGCTATCCGCAAGATGGGTGCCGCGATTGCTCACGCTTGACCAAGAACGAAATCGTGTGAAGTGTTGCAAGGACGGTCTGCAGCTGTTCCAGAAGAATCCGCAAGGACTTTAAGCGTCGTTTCGTCACTGTGGATGAAACATGGATACATCACTACACTCCTGAGACCAAAGAACAATCTAAACAATGGGTTACCAAGGGGGAATCTGCGCCAAAAAAGGCGAAGACCGTTCCTTCGGCCGGAAAGTTTATGGCGACTGTCTTTTGGGATTCGCAAGGAATAATCCTCATCGACTATCTGGAAATAGGTAAAACTATTACAGGTGCATATTATTCATCATTATTGGACCGTTTGAAAACCGAGCTGCAAGAAAAACGCCCACGATTGGCCCACAAAAAAGTCCTTTTCCATCACGACAACGCACCAGCTCACACCTCAGCAGTTGTGGTCGCAAAATTAATGGAAATAGGGTTCCAACTCGTTTCACATCCCCCCTATTCTCCAGACTTGGCTCCCTCGGACTACTATTTGTTCCCCAATATGAAGAAGTGGCTGGCGGGAAAAAGATTTTATTCAAACGAGGAGGTGATTGCAGAAACGAATGGCTATTTTCAGACTTGGACAAATCCTATTATTCGGAAGGGATCAACAAACTAGAGCAGCGTTGGACGAAGTGTATAAGCCTAAAAGGAGACTATGTTGAAAAATAATAAAGGTTTACCCCAAAAAATTAAGTAATTTTTATTTTTGCACGGACTTTTCAAACGACCCTTGTAATTGTGAAGTGCCAGGTAAACCTTAGAGCAGAGATCGCCAAAGTGGTCTGTATAGACCCCCAGGGGGTCTATTTAGCAAAAGCAGGGGGTCGATTGGAGGACACAATTCTTAATATGCAAATCACACATACCTAACTGCTTACGTAAAATTTGTGAATGTTTATTTATAATTGACAATATCAGTTTCATTAAAAAAATAAAATAAATTAATAATCGTATATTTATTCGGGTGAAACAAGTATTTACTTACCAGCGCGCATTATCGGGGATCTTGAAGCAAAGACGCTTCTTAAAAATTTAAAAAATAAGCAAATTTCGGGACAAATATAAATAGAATGCAAAAATATGTAAAACTTTCATTTCAGCCATTTATGCTGGGTGTACCAAGTTCCTATATGGTTGAAGCCGGTTTCAGTCACGTAAATTCAATCTTAACTAAGTACAGAAATAAATTAAATGTGGAGTTTCGAGGGGATTTAAAATTAAAATTGACCAATTTTGAACCCAATATAGCGAACCTCGCAAAGAAACAACGGGCACACCCATCTAATTTATTAAGAAGCAATACTGTAGTTACTTTACTTATTATTTTTACTTATTTATAATTACTTATTATTTAATAAATATTGAAGTATTTAAATTTCAACATTAAGATATTTTTCATAAAACTATTGTTACACAATGTAAAATTACTTTAATAAATTGGGCTTTATTTAGACCGAAGACTTTCTTGGGACCCCCACACTAGACTTAAAAGAACAGAACTAAACAGACGCTATCGACCACAGAAAAGACTCTTAGACGATAGATCGAAACTCTCTCTCTGGACAACAAAAAGACTGATTTATACTTCTATTTTGTAGCCCATCTGGGCTTAACTGGGGTTCAACCAAACGCTCCAATCTCCAAAGGATTCAATCTCTTCAATCTAAAATACTTCGAACTATTGTGCCCGCTCCCAACCTAGACTATACACACTGACCTTAAACATTCCTTTTGTCACACAAGTAGCTGAAAACACGATACAGGGAACTCCACTTCAACCTGCAATCTCATATAAATCTTCTAGCTCAAAATCTTTTTTCAAGAACTCTTCCTGATAACCCGGACAAGACGTCTTAAAAGATAGTGGCCTCGTGATCTCCTCTCCAGAGAAGAGAGTGGACTAATAGTCGTCTAATATTTTGGAGTGTTACACTGGGTAATTTTTTTGGTAATTAAACGCAATTCTCCCAAAATTACCAAATAATTATAAAAACCTTCTTGTTTGTAACAGATATAAAATTAATTTTTAGCCATTTTGTGTATGCTTGAGAACATTTAAAGCTCTTAACATTTGATTTTTCTTAGAAAAATCACTCGGAAAACTACTTATTTCCCCGATATTAAGAAAAATACTAGCTTTACTGCCTTGGCAATATTTTTAGAAGAGAGGGGATGAAATAATACATAAGAATGACCTATCGCGTGCTCTTCTTTCTCTTTGATAACAAGTTAAAAAATTGAAATATGATTAATAAATATCAGATTTTGAAATGGCCTAGCACCTTTAATTATGAAGATATCGAATTGCGGTTTCCGGTTTCTTTCATAACTTTTCATACTCTTTAAAAGTGTGTATATGAAAATGGGGGTCAACTGCAAACCTTCACTTTTGGTCGCGCGTGTACCGCGTATGCGATCAGAAATCTAAGATCAAGTCACATATTCTGAAACTAGAGGTGACGGGCAACAAATTTTTCCTTTACCATTTTTTGCTCAGATCAACCGTTTAAGCATGAAATGTATTTGAGCCGTCTTAAAATGAATACCCTGTATATTTATTTATAGTCAAACGAAAATTCGATAAAATTTCGTGATTTTGAGATAATTTATAAATTAGACACTTTGTAATTGTAAAAGATAAAGAAAGTCCAGTGATTTTTCAGCAGAATTTTGCATTTTATTTTATTATTTGGTTGGAAATTTAGTAGAGAGAATTGAAAATGGAATTATGCATACTCGACAGAAGAGAGCTCAACACGCACATGTTATTTGTATGTGTATACACCCTGCTGCAACCTCCTCGTTGCTAGTAAAACGCAATCTACCCCTAAACCTCACCGCCAAACCGCTAAGTCACACGTTGTGCCCGCCCTATTGCCAAGCCCTAAACCGCTCTTAAATTTTATCCCGCCCTCTTCTCACAGAACCGACATTACTATCTAGACCCAACAAACTCGCATACTATACCCGAGGCTTCTGTGTTCAAAAATAAATCCTAACACAGTTACCCCCTCACCTTTTCAACTTAGCGTTTAAAAATGGCCAACTCTACTTTTTTTTGGGGGGGGGGGACAAATTTATTGCCCAATTCTAAATTCTATAAAGGTTTTTGAAAATTGAATTTTTAACGGTTTTAGGAACCAAAAATATGAGGAAACTGTTGCTGACAATTGGTGCATGTCAAAACATGTCAAAATCGAAAAAGAAAAAAATTAATCAAGTACAAATTTGGTTTATTCTAATTGATATCATCATATTTGCTTTAGACTCTATGCGCTCCTGAATCCAAAACCGCAGGTGCTGTTCTTGAACGTTAAATTTCCATTTAATGGGTCAAATCAGTGCGGATTCAAATGTTCTTTCCAGATTTAGGTCACCATGTTGTATATATATATATATATATATATAAAACTGTGGTTGTGTCATGGACACGGCCGTGTGTTGTACGTGAATACGCTACTGGCTCTTCAGGGAAACTATTATCAAGCAGTGGTAAGTGTTTTTCTTTTGTTAGCTTCAATGAGCGCAGAAACCATAGACGATCACACACATCACACTAATGTATGAAAGGATTATTGATAAACGTCGTAGTGGAACGTGCACTAACTACTGCCCAATGTGTCTTCATAATCAACGATCGGACACAATCTATGCCTAGAAGCGATTTCATCATCCACTTGCATAATTTCAACCACCCCAGCTGCAGATGTACTGGACACCGTCGTTGATGCGCTTGGCCGCATTCATTCTTTTACGTTCCCGGCACAGCTTGACTCGGTCATATGGTATTTTATTGTTACCATTCGATTGTTCTTGAGAAGCCCTTTCAAACTGTATACTATCTCTGTATTTGGTTTTGGCTTTTCGACGCGTATAGGCCGGCATTATATATTTTTGATATTTTTTATTGTAACACCTTATTTATATTCACTGTCACTATTTTACACTAATGTTTTATGTACAATCGATAGATTGTGACGACAGCTGACGATTAAAACTTAAACGAACATCGTAGCTTCTCCGGGTCAAAAGTTATACTAATTGCATATCTCGATACGCAGCAAAATGATCTCAAAATGGCGGCGCTTCCCTCTCCACCGCGCGCGATGCGTCACAGTTCTCGCTTATCGTAATGAATTCTTTGATCCTTTAGCTATCCAATGGTCTAATTTAATTTTGGATGTAGACGATAGATTCGAAACTATAATGCCAAACTATATCCCCCGATTTTGTTATCATTAGGTTTTTTGGATTGCCTCCATATTATAACAAATTTAAAGACGTATTCACGTCAAAAAGTATTTCCAATTTCTTAAGCTTACTCACCGAAATATTGGTGATCTTTAACTTAATACTTGTTTCCGGCATTTCGAAGGACATTGTCATTCCAGAGAGATATCTTTGGCGCCGCTAATGCCATACAAACGTTTTCCCCACTTTTTTTTGTTTTTGTTTGATGGTAATTAACATTTACAGGAAACGTGAAAACACCAAATTCAAATCTTCTGGTTACTGAGGACATTCGATATAGTGTGTTGCTTTCTTCAAAGAGCGCTCATTAAAGATTATAAAAACAAATTGCGAAGGACATACTTCTACCATTAGTAGACACATTGCTGTTATAGTCTGGAATTGAGGGAAGTTATTCGTATGTTCTGTTAGGAATCAACAAACTAGTTGCTGCGCCCTCCTGCGTAGCAAATCTTTGGACTCAAATCTTTCTTAGCAGAAAAAGAAGGAGTACAGCTGGCCATGGATTGACAAAATCCATTCATTTTTCAATCACAACCAAGAATTCTTTGATTAATAAACAAATCACGTGGATTTTATCAAGAATTCAAATCAAGTCTCTACCAAGCTGCTCGTAGATTGCTCAAATAACATGCCTAATTCTCGTCCGGAATTTGGAAACCTTCAGTGACCCTAAAAGAATAATATTCTCGTAGTTCCTTCCACCTTTCAGTTTTGAATAATTGATTATATTGAAAATATTGATTGATGATTTGATTTGAAAGATTTTGCTCAAATCTTTACCCTCGGAAAAGAGTAGAAATATTTAGTTTGATCTAATTAATAATTAGTTCGGATTATCGACAAAAATAAGCAAGGATAAGTGTTAAGTGTTAAGGATTAGTTGAAAAGAAATATTACTTGTATTTTTTAAAACTGTTTCTTATAACCTTTTTTGGATTCAACCACGCCTAATTCTTGCAGCATTCTGATGCTGTCTAAGGATCTGCTTTTCGGCCTCTCATTTTCTTTTTTAATTAAACATGTGAGAATCGTATAAAAGCATTTCATTTCCGTCTATGTTTCATTAAATTTGAATACGGTGTTTGTAGGTTCGTAGCAATTCTTTGAAAAAATATATACAGGGTGACCAGAGTTATATGCTCCTCCCACTTTTTTTTTTAACGGCAGGAAATTTCGAAAAAATAAAAAACACGTATTTAATCATTTTTAGTCTAGTTTATTTTCAGTGATTGACCCATTTTTTTAAACCCCTGTATCTCGAGATACAGCATCCAACTTTTGTTTTTCAAATGGAACGTTATATTTTTTGTTGCATATTTTTGTAGTATTTGAGCTCCTAAAAACAACAAAAAAATTTTTTTTGAAATAGGTTAGGTTTTTCAAAAGTTATGGTAATTTAAAATATGAAAATAAAAATAGTTTACTATCAAAATTACATTATTTTATTTAAAGAATCTATTCAAACTGGGCACAACCAACGGATAGGCAAGCCAAAACTCTGGACTCCCACGCTTTGCTTGTAGCAGCACTTACGGTGGCAAGTCAAGACTAGGCAGGCTAGAGTTATTCGACGTTTCAGATCATCGACTGAAGCCACAGGATTAAGGATACTTAACATTTTATTTTTTTAGATATCCTAACAAAAAAATAGTCCATTGAGGTAAAGTCCGGAGATCGAGGTGGCCATTGGATGGGACAATGAGTCCTTCAGCACTTTTAATGGAAATTTCTGTACAGGTAACCTCGAACCACTCTCGCCGGGCAACCAACTTGTTGAAAATACATATCTAGTCGACGTTGTAGATGAAAATCTTCAAGCGGAACTGGCAAAATGTCTCTTCAAAAAAAGTTAGATACCTTGCACCAGTTAAGTTCTCTCTGTAGAAGTATGGGCCGATTAGTTCGATTTCCTAAAACTCCACACCAAACGTTTGTAGAAAAAACAACCTGAACGTCTGAAAAACTCTAGCCTGCCTAGATCTTGAATTCGCCACCATAAGTGCTGCTACACACAGAGCGCGGGAGTCCCAGAGTTTTGGCTTGCCTATCCGTTGATTGTGCCCAGTTTGAACAGATTCTTTAAAAAAAATAACGTAATTTTGACAATAAACTGAAATTTGTTTTTCATATTTTAAATCACCATAACTTTTGAAAAACCTAACCGATTTCAAAAACATTTTTTTTAGGAGCTCAAATACTATAAAAATATGCAAACAAAAATATAACGTTCCATTTGAAAAAACAATGTTGGATGCTGTATCTCGAGATACAGGGGTTTAAAAAAAATGGGTCAATCACTGAAAATAAACTAGACTAAAAATGATTAAATACGTGTTTTTTATTTTTTCGAAATTTCCCGCCGTTTAAAAAAAAAGTGGGTGGAGCATATAACTCTGGTCACCCTGTATGTTATATATCTTTTTAATTAATAGATTATTTTTTTCATCACTAGGAGCTGGGTAATGATGACTTGTAGGACCCGATAATTAAGGACAATTAACACCTGCAATTGAAGTCCTGTATTTTCTTTTATTCCTGATGGATTATTAACTGTTAAAGTTTCCTTTTTTACTCGATTATCAATTTCAATTCAAACTTTAAAGTTTGAACTTAAAGACTTTAAAGTTTGGAGTTGGGTGTGTGGCTGGGATTCCACTTTTTATGCCTTCAAATTATATTCCCAAAATATTGTAATATATAGAGAGGCGCTGAACATTTAATACAAATAGAAACTAAATTTCTGGAACATAAAAAAAAAATAATAATAATAAAGTCAGTTTTGGTTTATCATCAATTTTTAAACTTTTGTGGGGTTCAAATACCTCCATTTCAAAATTATTGAATTTCCATCAGCGTGAAAAAGTTGGCTCGGTTATTTTTTTTTTTTTTTTTTTGTAAGAACGGTTTTGATTTAAACCAAAATCGATTACAGTTATCGATATACCCAAACCAAAATTTAATTAAGTCTTCAAATATGTTTTAAAGAATTATATTTATAAGTCATGGAAAGTTTCGATCACCCAAGTAAGGCTGGAAACTTAGTGGAGCGGCGATGATGGCGAAGAGTAAAGCGGCGAAAGCAAACATAAGTTAACCGTATGGGACCGTGCATAGTGCGGAGCAAAGCGAAGATAGAGCAACGCTACCACAAGAGAGTAGAGCAACGTGTTGTGACATGTTTGATTTCTTCGCTCTCATCGCGCTCAATTTTTAAAGGTTAAAATGGATATTGCTGCATTTATTGGTGAAGTTTTTTTTAAAGAAACCTCTGTGGGACCAAAAGGATCTTCTACATCACAATCGATTTGTGTTGGATAGGAAATGGGACAGGATTAATGGGGTTAACATTGAAATTCGTCCTATTCTTGATTAACATGCCTTCAACACTGGTTAGTATGTTATCAAATGTTGAAACAGACATTCTAAAATACGAATGAAACTTGCCAGGATGCTCCCGAAGTTGTTGGTACAAGTGATGGAATTCACCATGTTCATGTCTAGTCCTGTTTATATCAATGAACACTGCAGCTTCTAAGCTGCTGTAAATACCAAAATTTTCAAGGAAGAATTTTTGTATAGAAATAATTCCTCCATCATGTCTCGTGGAAAGGAGAAACGTGACTAAACTCGCCATTATGTGCATGCGACTCTTTGCTCGTTGTTTCACTGAATCTATACAAACAATTGGAAAAGCCCTATTTCCATCTTGTTCTCTTTGACGTAATTTACAATGTTTCGTCCCCTTGATAGAGTTTTCTCTTAGTTCCCCTATTAGGACGTATTTTCTAAATTCCTTCACGCCCCGGTAACACTGTATCCAGAAAAAGACATGAAAGAACACTTTAGTGGCGCGGGTCCATGCTTCTACGAGTATAATGTTACTATAGTCCGAATTTATTGTCTTTCATATAATTTTCTTGGCTTCATTTTTTTTTAAGTTATCTTTTATTTTCAACTTTTAAAAAGATGAATCTGCTTCACCGCTGTCATTTTCGTTTTCATTGCAACCGCACTTACGCCTAATTATTTGCAGAAATCTGCAGTCTTGTATTCATGGGACATGTCATTTTGTTTGTTAACAGTAAATTAATCAATGATATACAGGGTGTCCCAAGCTATATGGATAACGACTTTTTCTCGGAAACTAAGATAGCTAGAAAAAAAAACTAAAAAATACGTGTTCCCTTAGTTTTTTGTTAGAAATCCAAATTTACTTTGCAAATTTTGTTCGGTGCTTCCAGAAGCGAGATACAGGCACCAACTCCTTTTTTTCAAATGGGAAGGTGCTGTTTTTATTTCAGAAATGGATTCCTCTATTTTTTTAAAGAAAAATTTACTTGAACGGTTTTTTTCTGTGAGCGATATTTTACAAGTTATGGATGAAAACATGATTCTTATAAGAAATGTCAAAATGATAATATTATAACGGTTTTTTGATTGAATAAGAAGAAAAGTACTATTTTATTATAAATTTTACTCCTCATTAATATTACAGATCATGCTCGAACTGGCCTCCACCATTAGAGATACATAGACATGCTCTTTCCTGCTAATTGCCCTTACTGCCAAAGAAATAGTTTCGGCTTTAACCGAGTTACAGGTATCTATTATTCTCTGCTTTAGTTCATCTACAGATGCAATTCCGGCTTGATTCTGATGCACCTAGATTTAGAAATGCTTTTCGATAAGCAGAAATAAGGAAAGAAAGAAAAACGTTATGAATAATCAACTTGTTTTTCAGGTATCCCCAAAGGAAATAGTCCATAGGTGTCAAATCCGGTGAGAGAGGTGGCCACTGAATAGCCTCCGTGATGGATATAACACCATCAGGCATGTAAAGAGATATCTCGATAGGAAATTTGATGGGCAGTAAGGGACAATTGGCAGGAAAGTGCATGTCTATGCATCTGTAATGGTGGACGCCATTTCGAGCATGATCTGTAATATTAATGAGGAGTGAAATTTATAATAAAATTGTACTTTTCTTCTTATTCAATCAAAAAACCGTTAAAACATTATCATTTTGACGTTTATTATAAGAATCATGTTTTCATTCATAACTTGTAAAATATCACTCACAGAAAAAAATCGTTCATGTAAATTTTTCTTTAAAAAAATAGAGGAATCTATTTCTGAAATAAAAACCGCACCTTCCCATTTGAAAAAATGAAGTTGGTGCCTGTATCTCGTTTCTGGAAGCACCGAAAAAAATTTACAAAGTAAATTTGGATTCCTAACAAAAAACTAAGGGAACACGTATTTTTTAGTTTTTTTCTAGCTATCTTAGTTTCCGAGAAAAAGTCGTTATCCATATAGCTTGGGACACCCTGTATATTGTTTATTAAAATTAATTTTGAAAAGAATCGAAATTTAAAGCGATAATTTGTTTAGAGCTAAAACTATGGGAAGTATGTCTTCCAGCAATGTGTTAACGTTCTCCTCAGTCTTTTTTTTTAACTTACTAAGTTACTTAGTAACAGTTTTATACAAAAAAGAAAAAAAAGACTGTCGAAGTTAAGGGAATTTTGGTGAACCAATTATTAGGGCAAGTTGTGGCGTAGTTAAGAGCCGTAGAGTGCATTACCTTGATAGTTCTTAAGGGTGGTGGAAGGGAAGCATCCACCTCTAAAGCCGTTGTTACACCCTTGCTCCTTACAACAGGTTGGTCAGACATCCACAGAGTCCCTTCTTGGAGCGCCGAACTCCTACTCTAGCATGGGGCTCTCTTTATGCCTCCCCTTATTCGCACGAACCTCCAGGAATGTTTTGCCCATGCCTCTTGTCCATCCTCCAAAACATTCAGGGGCTATATTAAATTCCGCAGCACTAACACTCTCC
Source organism: Rhodnius prolixus (assembly GCF_049639745.1). Taxonomy (NCBI): domain Eukaryota; kingdom Metazoa; phylum Arthropoda; class Insecta; order Hemiptera; family Reduviidae; genus Rhodnius; species Rhodnius prolixus. Next base: position 26,126,927 of record NW_027411582.1, read on the forward strand.
CCCTCATACCTCCTACACAAGGTTCCTTCGTCGGTTTATCTCGGCTGTATACCCCATCCTTTCCTCTACCGTTCTGGTCTCAAAGTACTCCTCACTCTCTATCCAGCTATATATAAACCCCCTATAGTCTAGCACTTTGTCTCAGAAGAATTTTGATGAATTTAGACTAGGTTAGAGGAAAGAATGAGAGTGTGGGGGACTGAAATATCCACTTAAAGACTTCCAGCTGTAAAGCCACGCGTTTTTTTGGTAGATTTAAATGCTTCTTTTTGCTGTCTGGGTATTAAACAAATTTTTTAGAGCTCCATTTTAACATATATCAGCAACAGCTAACAAAAACGTTTGGAATTTAATGAAGAATTATTTAGGACAACTTTAGTAAAGTTTCCTATTGTAATCGTCCAGATGTTCAACTTTAAATTTTCACCAATCAAGACGCTATGATCGGATCTAAATCTAAACTAAGCACACCCAACAAACTAACCTTCCACAAGGCTTTTCTTATATACCAGGGGTGGGCACTTTTTCTGTAAAGGGCCACATAGGGGTATTGGTTTATTACCGAGGGCCGCAAAAGGTTATTGGTTTATCACCGTTTATTGGTTTATACAAATACATATTTCTTTTTTTAATGAATTAATTTTCTATTTATTTCGGGTTCTTATTTATTAATTGTTCTTAGTTATTTATAATGCAGATTATTAATTTATTATAATGAAATTTATAAACAAATTAATGTAAAAACGGCATTAGTAACTTTTATGAAATTGCTTTACATCTTCCTTCATCATTCTTTCTATTAATAATTAAAAAGCTAGACAAAATAAAACTAATGAGATCACATGTAACATCAACTGTTGTACCATAAAATAAAATAACTAGAGAAGTAGCTTCGACGGCGAGTACACGTTCTGTCTGTTGTTAAAGTGGCGTACTAAAAGTCGAGTGATCATACAAAGAAAGAGCGCGGATTACTAATAGAAGATTTGAACGCTGAGACTAGCGAAAATTACCAAACTTTATTAACATCGAATTTGACATATTTTATGATTTAAATTTTTATTATTTGCCGTTTTGTGCCGCGGGCCGCAGAAAAAGGTTAAAAGGGCCGCACGTTGCCCACCCCTTTATATACGAATCAGAGCTCAGGGTCTCAACTAAACCCACCAATATCACTTACATCCAATTCTTTCAAAGCCCACCGCTGAGTTGTTCTTTATTATGCTCCAAAGTTAATACCATCTTCATCACTGAAACGATCTATTCACTATTCCTCAATTCCCCCCATAGAACCCTAACCTGCCGTCCCAAAATTCAACAGCTCGAAATCATTTCTTCTATAATCCATTCTGATAATTCATCACGACCGAAGCTACTGTCTTTTAAGACATCTAGGAAGTGTAGTCTGGAAATGTTCTGGAAGATAGATGTTGTACCAGTGGGATTGTGATGAGATTGTAAGTTATGATGAAATTTTCTGTATCGTGTTTTTGCAACTTATGTGACCTAAGGAATGTTTAAGTCTGTGTGAATGGTTTGATTGGTGACGTAGAAAGTAAGCGTTTACTATAGAGCGAAGAATTTTAGACTGCAAGAACTGGGATCCTTTGCAGATTTGAGCGTTAAGTTAAACCCCCACAGTTCGATGCCATAAGCCCTGACTGGCTTTAATATACGAGGGTCGTTTGAAAAGTCCGTGCAAAAATAAAAACTACTTAATTTTTGGGGGTAAACCTTTTTTATTTTTCAACATAGTCTCCTTTTAGGGTTATACACTTCGTCCAACGCTGCTCTAGTTTGTTGATCCCTTCCGAATAATAGGATTTGTCCAAGTCTGAAAAATAGCCATTCGTTTCTGCAATCACCTCCTCGTTTGAATCAAATCTTTTTCCCGCCAGCCATTTCTTCATATTGGGGAACAAATAGTAGTCCGAGGGAGCCAAGTCTGGAGAATAGGGGGGATGTGAAACGAGTTGGAACCCTATTTCCATTAATTTTGCGACCACAACTGCTGAGGTGCGTTGTCGTGATGGAAAAGGACTTTTTTGTGGGCCAATCGTGGGCGTTTTTCTTGCAGCTCGGTTTTCAAACGGTCCAATAACGATGAATAATATGCACCTGTAATAGTTTTACCCTTTTCCAGATAGTCGATGAGGATTATTCCTTGCAAATCCCAAAAGACAGTCGCCATTATCTTTCCGGCCGAAGGAACGGTCTTCGCCTTTTTTGGCGCAGATTCCCCCTTGGTAAACCATTGTTTAGATTATTCTTTGGTCTCAGGAGTGTAGTGATGTATCCATGTTTCATCCACAGTGACGAAACGACGCTTAAAGTCCTGCGGATTCTTCTGGAACAGCTGCGAACCGTCCTTGCAACACTTCACACGATTTCGTTTTTGGTCAAGCGTGAGCAATCGCGGCACCCATCTTGCGGATAGCTTTGTCATGTCCAAATGTTGATGCAAAATATTATGTACCCGTTCATTCGAGATGCCCACAGCACTAGCAATTTCACGCACCTTCACTCTTCTGTCATCCATCACCATATCATGGATTTTATCAATGATTTCTGGAGTAGTAACCTCAACAGGGCGTTCAGAACGTTCAGCGTCACTTGTGCCCATATGGCCACTCCGAAAATTTTGAAACCACTTATAAACTGTTCTAATCGAAGGTGCAGAGTCACCATAATGTTTATCAAGCTTCTCTTTAGTCTCCTGAGGCGTTTTGCCTTTCATAAAGTAGTGTTTAATCAACACACGAAATTCTTTTTCGTCCATTTTTTGAAAATCACTCGACTTCCTCGATTCAAAAGAATGCCAAACACAAAGAAATAGACCGATCTGGCTGAAACTTGGTATGTGTTCTTCCAAGAGATGCTACTAACTAAACATAACCTCGATACGCGCCAGTGGTGCTATCTCTCTGACTTTGCACGGACTTTTCAAACGACCCTCGTACTTATATATACAGGGTGTTCATTTTAAAACGGCTCAAATGCATTTCATGCTTAAACGGTTGATCTGAGCGAAAAATGGTAGAGGTAAAATGTGTTGCCCGTCACCTCTAGTTTCAGAATATGTTACTTGACTTTAGATTCCTGCCCGCATACGCGGCTGACGCGCGACCAAATGTGGGGGTTTGCAGTTGACCCCCATTTTCATATACACAGTTTTAAGGAGTATAAGAAGTTATGAAAGAAACCGAAAACCGCAATTCGATATTTTCAAAATTAAAGGTGCTAGGCCATTTCAAAATCTGGTATTTATTAAACATATTTCAATTTTTTTAACTTGTTATCAAAGAGAAAGAAGAGCACGCGATAGGTCATTTTTATGTATTTTTTCATCCCCTTTCTACTAAAAATATTGCCAAGGCAGTAAAGCTAGTATTTTTCTTAATATCGGGAAATAAGTAGTTTTCCGAGTGATTTTTCTAAGAAAAATCAAATGTTAAGAGCTTTAGATGTTCTCAAGCATACAAAAAAATGGCTAGAAATTAATTTTACACCTGTTACAAACAAGAAGGCTTAATAATTATTTGGTAATTTTTGGGAGAGTTGCGTTTAATTACCAAAAAAAATTGGAAACCTCCTGCCTCATATTTAAGTGATCAATATCTTTCACGAAAAGAATCAAACTTATTCCTTAATTTATCAAATATTGCACTTTACTCAACTTGTGAAGCATGTACTGTGCCTCCAAAGGTGGCTCCTCAGGCTCGCAAGCCAGGTTAGCCAGGAGGTTATCAACTGCTCTCTGTATCTGAGGAGGCACCTATCTGACGGGCAACAAATTTTTCCTCTACCATTTTTTGCTGAGAGTAACCGTTTAAGCATAAAATGCATTTGAGCCGTCTTAAAATGAACACCCTGTATATATATAAGTATTTGTTGTCCAGAGTGAGTTTTTGATCTGTTGTCGAGTATTAAAAAAATAAAATAAAAATAATAATATGTAGTAATAATAATAAAAAGATACAGACGAGATCAATGACATTGTGTATTATGTGTTCGGTTCATTGAAGTCGAGATCTTTTATTATGAATGAATAATTATTCTAATTGACTAATTAGTCAATATAAAAATTTATGAGATAGTTAAGTTTTTCAAATGATGTGTCCAGAGGATATCTTTCTTACATATTTGGTTGTTTTTTTATGGGTGTAATTTTTCTATTTTTTGATATTATATTTTTACTATACTTTGTGAAGTCCCAACTCTCTTGTAAAACTGCTAGTTGTAACAAGTAATAAATAAATAAAATAAATAAAAATAATAAACATCATCATCATCATTTATTACAAATTTAGAAGTAAATTTAGAAATATGTTGTTAACATCAACAAATCGTGCTCTTACCATATTTGATTACAATTCTTTACGATACATAAAGAGACACAACCCATGATTCTAAATTTAAATAAAGCAATTTATTAGAAGGTTTAACCAAAAAAATAAAATTTCGTTTTGACTTCCGGTCAGTTAAAATAGCAAAAATTGAGTTTATAAAAAAATGAAAACAAGAAAGCAAGACGCCCACTTTTAGTATAAAATGTACATATATAAACAAGCCAAGCAAAGATAATGTAAGTGAAGGAGTCGCATTTTATCAGTATACGTCCTTGAAGACTGAACAGGATGTGGAAATAAAGGAAGATAGGGACAAGTCCCAAAGGAGCTCTTAAAGGCCAAAGCCTGGCCGATGAGAGAAGAAAGGCCCCCCCCCGATACACACGTCCCCCCCTATTCGCCTTTTGACCTCCCTATAAGAACCGCTAGCAAGAATCTAGATAAATTCGGCCCACTTCATTGTTATTCGGCGGTTGCCAGAACAGCTCCACTAACGCCAACTTCTTCCTTCAAACCATCTAGATTCAACCATGCTTCAACTAGAAAACCTAATCGAATTTTATTCTCAAATTTATATCATTATATAACCTTGTTGAAGTATAATATTGCTTGAATCCTCCTTATATACCATGCTTAGTTGTCAACTTATCTTTTATTAATGGACGTTAACAGATATAAAATATTTTTGTATATACGAGGCGTGTTTTTTAAAGTACCGTTTTGGTGTACCTACATCTGTCAGTACTGAAACCAGACGCTGTTACACAAACATTCGACCGTGTTTACGATTATTTGTTAGCCTTTAAAATGCTACCGCTTATTTATTTATTTTTGTTTTTTGTTTTGTAAGGTGCGCAACATCAAGAGTCCTTTGCACCTAAACTATACTGGAGAATAGACACTTTACTACACAGCCTAATCTACACCTAGTCAATCTGATCGAAAATAACCTAGTGGTTGCCCTAACTCGTATTTCCTGTTAACCTAGCTAACTAATGTTGGGGTGGAGTACTCGATATTCCGCGCACCCTATAGAGATCTAGCCTAAATTTTAAAATAACATATTTACACAAAGTTTATATATACACTCATCCTAATAAGTACATTCGTCCTAATAACTACATTCATCTTAATAAACACATACATCCTAATATTTACATTCATGCTAATAATTACATTCATCCTAATAAACACATACATACTAATATTTACATTCATGCTAATAATTACATTCATCCTAATAAATACATACATCCTAATATTTACATTCATGCTAATAATTACATTCATCCTAATAAACACATACATCCTAATAAATACATACATCCTAATAAATACATTCATCCTAATAAATACATTCATCCTAATAGATATAATCCTATATATACATTGAGTGGAGTACTCTATATTCCTCTCACTCGTTTACAATCCTAATCCTATTTACATTCACGCAATCCATTCATACGCGTGCCAGGGTGCCAATCCCGACACAGACCCACCCGTCCTAGAAAGCAGTGTCTCCCGAGAAAGTGCAGGAAGACGTCCTGCGAGACAAGAAGACCGCTAATTGTGAATCCCGCTGACTATAAAACATTCGCGTTTTGATTCGTTTTCTAAATCAAAAGCGGCTTGAAATTCATCATAAGCTTTGTGAAGTTTTTTGGAGAAAACATTATGAACACTAGTGAATGGGTTAGAGCTTTTAAAGATGGCCGGCCGGCCGCCACGAACTTGAACGAATTGGGGCTATCTTCAGATTTTGGGCAAGAAAGTTGACTGTACAGTCTCGATCTATCACCCAGTAACTTACTACATGTTTCTGCATTTGAAGATGCATCCTAGGCGGCGACAATAATGAGATCAAAATGACTGCAGTGCTGCAGTGGTTATTGCTATGGTTATCAAATCAGACGGTAGACTTGTATTAGGATGGGATTCAAAAGCTGGACTGTATGACACGATAAGTGCCTTAATATTAGTGGCAATTATTTCGAAAAGTAGATTAAGGTACCAGGCTTTCATGTAAAAATAGAATCGTTAAGAAAAGTTGACTTGCTTTTTCTTTTATTTCAAAACAGTACTGACTCAAAAAACACGCCTCATAAAATTGGCAATATTCCTAAATATCAGTAAAAATTATCCCAATTTTAGGTCCACTGAAAATGATAATCTTGGTATGGACCATTTAATAGAACTTACTAATTACATTTTGACAGTTGGCCACATTTCCTTGGTTATTAGTAATTAATACTCTTTGAACAAATATGAACTTAGTAATACGAACTCTTGTACAAACATAATTTCCTAGTGTATTTACTAACTGAACTAGATATACGAACCTACCACTACCATGATTACATACATGCTAAAGCAGAAATTAATTAATTCTAACTTATGTTTTCTACCAATCGTATTTAATATCGATCTATCACCCAGTAACTTACTACATGTTTCTGCATTTGAAGATGCATCCTAGGCGGCGACAATAATGAGATCAAAATGACTGCAGTGCTGCAGTGGTTATTGCTATGGTTATCAAATCAGACGGTAGACTTGTATTAGGATGGGATTCAAAAGCTGGACTGTATGACACGATAAGTGCCTTAATATTAGTGGCAATTATTTCGTAATTAATACAACATTGATTACTTAAATTATATTGCTCTTCTAACAAATTTGTTACCTACAAGAAATATTAACTTGAATTTGGAACAAGGCAGAAGATTTAGGCTAAAAGCAAACTGTAACCTCAGATTCTAGACGAGTTGTCAGAACTAGAGGTTCTCAACAAGTAGTTACTCCAATTTTATTCATTACACTAACGTCTAACCTGCATTTAGTAGCAATGTAATTGAAACTTATGTACTCTAATTCGGCCAAGACATCACCAACTCTCCAAAGCAGTAGGTAAGATACAAAGATCATTAGACAAACTAACAGGGTGGCTTCACAATGTAAACATAAAATACTAAAAAGGAAGGCTAAAAAAATGTTTACTTTCATAAAATTCGCCTAACTAGAACTATGAAAATTAATAATAATGAAGTAAAATCGAAAATTGTAGACGAAATGCTAAAAGATCCTAGTTTACAACTGGACACTACAAATAATACTTAAATTAAGACAAATCTGGTTCCAGATTTCTGTATAAATATCCGTGTTCCAATTTCTAGAAACTTAAGATTGCCTAGAATGTACAGGAGCTAATAAGACTGCAAGTATTTCAAAACTAATGAATTCGTATTGCCTTGTTTGTTTTTTTTTTAAGTAAAGATCAAATACACTGAGAAATGGAAACCCATTACAAGAGACGATACATACTTGGAACTGTACAGATAAGTATACCAATAAAAAGTATATCATTCAATCTAATAACTTTCAAAATATACTGCAAATATGGGGCGAGTGTTGGTCTAGTGGTAACGAGCGTGGCTTAGTGTGTGAAAGATCACCAGTTCGAATCCTGCGTATGTCTACTTTTTATTTGTTAGAAAAAAAATTGTTTACAGTGAAATATGTGTATAAATTCCCCTTCCGTCTACAATATTTAATTGAAAAAACGCCTGAAAAAAAATAGGCGATTACTTAACAACAAATAATTTTCAATAAAAATTCACATAGTATTATTTGTCGGCCTACCGATTATTTCTAGAAATGAATGGCTGTCTGTCTGTTGAAAGTGTTGGGAAATAGAGGAGTAGAATATGAGACTAACCCTTGAATATGAGCCCTTTTTCTACAGGACTTGAGCAGTAAGGGCATTGAATTTTGCCTGATTAGGTTTTTGCTGAAAGTAGAAGAAGAAACGGCGTATTGAAAGTTAAGCATTGTGCATTTAATGTCAGTATGAAGGGCATTTAAGATTGATAGTTCTTCACTTTGGCCTCGAAAAGCTAGTGTCTTCAATCTTTACACAGTAGTCCCCTCTACCAAACACCCAAGTCTTGTCAAAAAGACAGAACTGGAGAGTTGCTCCAACTACAGTTGGAGGTGCTACGACAGATTTCCTAAGCTCGCGGTAGATTAAGCTGACTCTAGTTAACTCCCACTGATTCCTATTGAATCCGCACTTACGAGTACATTAGCGCCAACGAAACTCTAAGTCTAAATGATTCTTTTTACAGAGAAAGTTGGTTAAGCCTAATTTACTTCTTCGAGATTATCAAAAGGAATATGAATGGTCTAAGTAACCTATTAATGGTGCCAATTACCGGATATACACCTGCAATTTATCACTTAAGAGAACACTATCCACTAGTAGTCAGTGCACTTTAAAAAAAGATCCGGGCACCTTAAATGTTTGATTCGCCTTTAAAAATTAAATAAAAAAAAATAAGGTTTTTCTTTCAAATAATGAACAAATAGAAAAGCTGCCGAAAGTTTGCATTCTGAAAAACCCATATTTTGATAACAAGGTTGGATACGATCACAGTGTTTCCTGCTGCGAACAGTAAGAAAATACTGTGGAATGGGGGAAAAAAAGAAGTACGACCAAGAGTGAGCAATAAAAGATCTAGATGAGACTGTGGAAAGTTTCGTTAAGAGAGTGTTTGCCAACAAGATTGTTAGCGAGAACCGGCTAGTTGCCCTAATGAGGTACTCCTGACAAACTAGTGCCCTGAACCAGTGTACCCTTCGCCCTATTCCTTGTTAGCGCAGTAACACTTCTACTTTTTATTTTTACTAATATCGACCTTTCTTCATCCACTATTACGAAGATGGGACCCCAGTAGCCACACTTCCTCATTCTAGGACAAGTTCTTCTTCTATTACACCTGCAATTTCTTTCATTTTCATTGTCATGAGAAACGCCCTTAGGGAAGTAATCAGTATTTTCTACAAAACCATCATTATAAACAAGTATTTTTTTACGCATATTATTATTATTGCAATGTCATTAAAATTCATCCTAAAAAAAAAAAAAATAAAACTTCTAAACTATAATCAAGAACTTCTAAACTATATTATCCTCTTATTCCTCTGGAATTACTAAATCCCATTCTGGAAATAGCTCTAAGACACTTTACACACAAAAAAAAATGGATTCCCCTAAAAATAACCGATATTCCACGAAAAGTTTAGCGCTTTTCTGCATCCCATCCGTTGGATGTTGAGTGCATTTGCCTTACAACTAATATCACTTCATTTTTAAACATTTAATTTTATTTTCAGTGCTAGAATTATAGGATTCATAGTTTATTCTTAGTAAAGTAATCACCTATTTCTTTTTAGGCGGGGTTTAACGTACGACTACCAATTAGGTGTCGTGGACAGTGGCACAGAAGCTCATACTTTATTATAAACCATTTTTTTCTAACAAATAAAAAGTAGCCATACGCGGGATTCGAACCAGTGATCTTTCACACACAAAGCCGTTCTCTTCACCACTAGACCAAAACCTGCCCTAGTTTATTCTTAGTATTTTATTATAAAGGAGGATTTCCCATATGATATAAAGAAAATTTGGGAATAGTATCTTCTATAAAAAAATTGGCAAACTTGAATGTTTTTCAAAGTTACGCTATTTCGGGCAGCTTTTAACAATCCTACCGGACAGTATTAATTTGTTAAAAAAAAATTAACATAAATTTATTTAAATTGAAATGCAAATTGTCACTTTTAAGAGTTTCAAAAAAAAAATTAATCAAGCCTAAATTAAAAATAAATAATTCGCCTTATTTAAATTTTAAAAGGGCACTATTTCCGGCCTACCTATTTCCTCATGGATTTGGTTGACGTCATGAAATCTAAAAAGTTTTTTAGCTCCCTTTTATTTATGTAAAGCCCATCTGTTTGCCATTTAACATTACAAAGAGATACCGGTATCACTTTTCCATTTTTCTTGAGAGTAACCACAATTATTGTTCTCATTTGAAGTGAATCAAAATACAGTGAGCGTCTCTGAGAGGATAAGAACCGCAAAAAGGAAAAAACAAAAATTTGTTTCATAAAGAGAAGTCGCAGTGAGAGAAATCTTAGCTTAGTTTACTGATAACTGATTAGTAGTAATTACCAGCAGTTGAACCAAGCAAGAAACAAAAATAATTCAAAGCTGTCTTTCTAAAAACCTCAAAAGAAAGCAATTTACTTGATAGAAGAATAATCAGCAAATTTAAATCTTTGTGAAAATAAGTGATTTAAAAAAATTAAAATATTTTACTATTTTATATTTACCAAGATGGAGCATATGTTATAAATGAAACGAACTCACAAGTTGAAAATAAAATATAAAATAAATGGAACTCACATTTATATGCGGGTTTGTATTTGCTCTTTCAGAACCCACTGGCAAAGCATCTCACTCACCGTTTTAAGGTAGTTTGTAACATGTGTAACTGGCAATCATTTGAACCGCAAACCTGCTTTTGATATGTTACCAGTGCCTGTTCACAACCGTAACTATTTTGTAAGCAATGTTTACAAACGTTTAACATAATAGGATCCAAAAAAAAAGGATCGCTAATCTCAAGTAATAGCTGTGGGATTTGAGATAGTATTTTTATTTTTACCATCGTTTGTAAAAAGAGTGAATTGGGAAAAGAGGTTAAATGGAGAACTTCATTGATTTTGTTTTGCTCAATTTCTGTTGTTAAATGGTCTCAAATTTATGGCACAAGGAGACAAATTTTTTTTTAAAGCTCGTCAATATTTAAGATCAATGTGCTCGGATTTTTTTTCAATATACTGCCACCCAGTGAACAGCGTTCTCTCAAGAAACATGTTGTCGTTGCATGTCCGGTAATGTGCACCACTATTTAGGTTGCTTTACTTAGTCCTTTCCTATTTCTTTTGATAATCTCGAAGAAATATTTAGGCTTAACCTACTTTTTTGAATAAATTGCTTTGACTGGACGCAAGAATTAAGTAAGGTGCTAAGAGTTACGTTTAGATTAGAGAAGATTCCTTGGGGGTTAAACTAGAGTCAGCTTAATCTACCGACGTCATAGGAATCCGTAGTGGTCACCCTGTAGATGGAGCGCTCCACTAGTCCTGTCTGGAGCGTCTGGAGATGGATTCCTGGGTAAAGATTGAAGGCACTAACTTGTCTTCTCCAAACAGCAAAACTCTTCAGCCACAAAACCATTTGTACCTCACAACAAACGGCACAATGGGCCCAGCTTGTTGCCCAGTCTCATATTCTGCTACAATATGGCGGCTCCATGGAATAATTAAAAAATACTTAAGCTAATGAAACTAAATCTCTAATCACCTTCCTCGTCGTATTGTTCTTCTTCCAGTCTGCTATAACCTAAAACCTCTACCAGTGAACGTCATCCACTACCTTGGCCTTTACTTAGATCGAAGACTTTTTTTTTCAACTGCTGGTAATTACCACTAATCAGTTATCAGTAAACTAAGACTTAAAAGAACAGAGCTAAACTTGGATGTTAGATCTAAACAGTCTCTAACCATCAACTGGGCGTATGGAATAGAGCTGTAGGGTTCAACCAAAACTCTCGAATCTCCGAAGAATTCAATCTATTATACCAGTGATGGCGAACCTATGACCCGCGGGTCAGACACTAACCCACGCAAGCTTTTTCACTGACCCACAACTGCTAAGCAACCATTTGTTTGTTTACGTGGGTTGATTTAGATTTTCTAATTGTGTGGATAATTTATATTCTATCTGTATTTTTTTTCAATCACGCATCGACACAAAAGCAATTTAAATGCTATAATCTATAACCTTTAGTTTGATCATTACAGTTCTAAAACGCAAATGACGACAAATGCTTTTATAGTATTTGAAATAAAGCAAAAGTGTTTACAAAATATCAAATAAAATGTATTATTTTACTCATATTTTGTTTGTTAAAAAAATCGACAACCCAAAGCAAATAACCATATTTAGATTTTTCTTCAGATAAAACACACTTTTGTAAGGTTTTGTTCAGTTATGTTTGTAAAAAAAGAGACTTCCATAGCACTTGTTTCGTCCCGTTTTACCCAGTTAAGCCAACTGAATTTTAAAGATGTTTAGTTTTGAAAATATTCAGTTTAAAATTTTTAAACTTAACTCTTGTGCAAATGGGCCTTAGTGACCCAAGAGCTAGTACTGAAAACAAAAATGAACAAAATTTGACCCACGTCTCCAAAAGGTTCGCCATCTTCCTGTACTGTACAATCTAAAATACTTCGATCCGCAGTAAATCCGCCTTTTTAAGTCTCTAACCGTACTATTCAGATCTTAACATTCTTTTTATCAGCCAAGTCGCCAAAACCCTGATACGGGTAACTCCACTTCAACCTACAATCACTCGCGCATCCTCTACCTCAAAATCTTTCTTCAAGAACTTGTCCTGAATAACCCGAACAAGACGCCTTAAGAGACAGCGAGCCTCGTGACCTCCTCTCTAGTGAAGTTGAGTAGATTTAATATTAATAGTTCAACGTTTTTTTGGAGTGTTACTTCAGGGGTAACTTCATCATTCGTTTATATCTCTACTCTTCAGTTTATCGTGGTTACTTATAACGCTAACTCGAGAATGGAAGTTGTGAAAGTTTTTGGTAATTATTGCTCTTGGGAGCCGGTGGTTGATCCAGTGTTTATGAGCGTCACTTTATAAGGGGGAGATTTCCAGCTCGAGTCTCGCGTATGGCTACTTTTTATTATTTTATACTGAAGTATGAGCTTCCGCCTCCGTCCACGATACCTATCGCCTGAAAAATAGGCGATTAATTTACTTTAATATTTTACTTACAGCAGTAAGAGAAATTGAAATAAATAAATATATATATTTTTAAAAAAACACTATATTTTGGCTTCCAAGGGCAGAATGTTCTTAAACTAGATAACTGTACTCCAAAAGGACGACTGTTTTCTTTTATTGTGACGTCAGCTGTAGTATTGTCAACAAAAATATTATTCCATAGAGTGTGGATATTGTGGCAGAATAACGGCCGGATGTGCTTCATGTTTGTTTGTCCACCTTATCTAGTTTTTATTCTCATACCATGTTACTCCTATATTCTCCCCCTTGTCTCTCAAAAACCCCTTCAAAACGAGCCATTCTGTTTTTTCTCCTTCTTCGTCTACTTCTTCTTTAATAAATATTTTATGTACCCTTCATCTATCTTCTCCCTCTGACTCAACCAATGATAGTTTTTGATATCTCATATCTTTCAAGAACCCTCATGATCACCAATAACATTTTATTATTATTTTTTTTTAGAGACACCGCTCTTTTCTTGCGTAATATTTAAGCCCAAAAAATTGTATCTATGTCAAAAACTTTATTCTAAGGTCTAGGATGGAATGTAACGATATAACTTTTATTTGGCCTTGTAATATGAGAGTTAGCCAAAGAATAATAAGAAATGAGCCCAAGAATTCTATATTTGGGAGGCAGCCGTAATACAGTCAACTTTCCAAACAAGTTGTTCATTTTTAAAAGTTTAGTTTATCTTTTTTTTTCCAAAAGAAACGCCAGAAGGTTGACGTCAGCCATATAACCAGAAATGGAACTGAAAGAAGTATAAGAAGAAGAAGAAGAAGAAGAAGAAGAAGAGCCTAACCAAACCAAAGGATATCTACAAGTTCATCCTGGAAAGGCCAGCATTTCCCTAGGGGATTTCTATATATGTATCAGTATTGGCAGCCCTGCCAGATTGAGAAGTATTGGTCACAAGTTGCCCTTCCAATCATTCCTTTATTATTAGGTTTAGAAGGACAGACTGTATGAGACCATATTATATATAACATATATATGAAACTGACCTAGAAACATGACAAACTTACTGCTAAGGTTTATCCTAGTATAATAATAATAACAAAGAAGAAAACAGATTCTCTCCTGCACAGCTTTGTTTTCTTATATCCACACCTGATTCTTATCCCCATCTTTCGACAACAACTCCGTTCAATTCTATTTTCAGTTATTTATTAATCTAATATTTCTATTTTCTAGTAAGCAAAATCCGAAAATAATTATGAACTACCAAAAAAATACAGATAAAAGCCGTGTTATTTATTTAATTACAGAACAGGTATCAATGATTCAGTTACTAGAGGAGAAAAAGCAAGGTTTTTATTCAAGTAAAACAGGTGCCAAGGTAGCCGAGCGGTTAGAGGCGTGACCTGTCGAGCTAATATGTATTGTGGTGCTGGGTTCGATTCCCGGTCTTTAGGCCTTGGATTTTTATTTAATGGTTAATAAAAGAAATTTACAGTAAAGTATGTTTGCTAGTCGTCTCCGTCCACCGACCCCTAATTGGTAGTTGAACCTAAAGCCCGCCTGCAAAAATAGGCAACTACTTTACTTTTATTAAAGGAAAACTTGGACAATGATAAATCAAAATGGCTTAGTTTCCCTTAGGGCTCGAATTCTGACTTAAAAAACAAAGCAAAAACTGCTTTTAAGAGACCTAGCTATATTTAGAAATACAAGTTTGGCTATAAAAATTCCTCGTGAAGCTTTGACGGTCTCAGTGGACACATGAAGAAGTTGGGTATAGTAAAAAAGGAAACTCTAATGTTCTTTCTAACTGACTGGGCGATACCAATTACTAAGTGCTGCTAATGGATATAACCTCTTTAGAAGCTTGCTATATTTTGGGATTTCATTCGTCAATTAGGATTGGTGAGGTGCTATAGGGATTCGTTTAGCACAGCGTTTCCCAACCTGTGGTACGCAAGATTGCTGGTTGGTGGTACGCGAAAAATAATCTATAATGGCGGGCATAAAAAATTAAAACATAAAAATATCATAGAAACGTTTTTTCCTTTAATACATTAAAATTATTTTAATTAATAATATTATACAGTAAAGTTGTTAATATCTACAGTAATAAGGTTAGTCTGTCTCAAGATATACGAGAAAATATAATAGCACATTTAACGGGATTAAAATTGTCTTTCATGGAGTATTTTCCAAAACCCGAAAACACAAATGATAATTGCATTTCAAACCCTTTCTATAAAGAAAATTTAGGAAAAGCTACATCATTATCAATAAAAAGATAAAGAAAATTTAAAAGAATTTAAATGATAGAACTTGAATGATAACTATGTAAAGATCTGCTTAAAGAGACTGGATTGTAATGAGTAAGCTCTATACAAGCAACATTAAATTTAATTGGTACTTACAGGTAGTTGAATGCTTAAAATAAATTAATTTAGAAGTTTTGGGCACAAATATAATAATCCTAAAGAAGAACTTTGTGAATTAATTAATAATTTTGAAAAGAAAAATATGTACACAATTTTTAATTATTTAAAAAAAAAGTTTTTACTAAGTTTACTAAGTTTATAAAGTGAACATGAACTTGAACTCCTTTGTAACAGATACATTGTATCTCTATACAAATAAAGATAATAATAATAAAATAACCCATTCGGAATAAGAAATTTCACGAAATACAATCATTTTTATGAAGTGGTACAATTTAGCATGATGTACTACCAAGTGGTACGCGAACCAAAATAGGTTGGGAAACGCTGGTGTAGCACCAGAATGAAAGGCCACTATAGATCTTTGAAGACGCAGTAAACAGTCGTACCCCTTCCTCTTCCCAAATACGATAATATACGAGGGTCGTTTGAAAAGTCCGTGCAAAGTCAGAGAGATAGCACTACTGGCGCGTATCGAGGTTATGTTTAGTTAGTAGCATCTCTTGGAAGAACACACACCAAGTTTCAGCCAGATCGGTCTATTACTTTGTGTTTGGCATTCGTTTGAATCGAGGAAGTCGAGTGATTTTCAAAAAATGGACGAAAAAGAATTTCGTGTGTTGATTAAACACTACTTTATGAAAGGCAAAACGCCTCAGGAGACTAAAGAGAAGCTTGATAAACATTATGGTGACTCTGCACCTTCGATTAGAACAGTTTATAAGTGGTTTTAAAATTTTCGGAGTGGCCATATGGGCACAAGTGACGCTGAACGTTCTGGACGCCCTGTTGAGGTTACTACTCCAGAAATCATTGATAAAATCCATGATACGGTGATGGATGACAGAAGAGTGAAGGTGCGTGAGATTGCTAGTGCTGTGGGCATCTCGAATGAACGGGTACATAATATTTTGCATCAACATTTGGACATGACAAAGCTATCCGCAAGATGGGTGCCGCGATTGCTCACGCTTGACCAAAAACGAAATCGTGTGAAGTGTTGCTAGGACGGTTTGCAGCTGTTCCAGAAGAATCCGCAGGACTTTAAGCGTCGTTTCGTCACTGTGGATGAAACATGGATACATCACTACACTCCTGAGACCAAAGAACAATCTAAACAATGGGTTACCAAGGGGGAATCTGCGCCAAAAAAAAGGCGAAGACCGTTCCTTCGGCCGGAAAGATTATGGCGACTGTCTTTTGGGATTCGCAAGGAATAATCCTCATCGACTATCTGGAAAAGGGTAAAACTATTACAGGTGCATATTATTCATCGTTATTGGACCGTTTGAAAACCGAGCTGCAAGAAAAACGCCCACGATTGGCCCACAAAAAAGTCCTTTTCCATCACGACAACGCACCAGCTCACACCTCAGCAGTTGTGGTCGCAAAATTAATGGAAATAGGGTTCCAACTCGTTTCACATCCCCTCTATTCTCCAGACTTGGCTCCCTCGGACTAATATTTGTTCCCCAATATGAAGAAATGGCTGGCGGGATAAAGATTTTATTCAAACGAGGAGGTGATTGCAGAAACGAATGGCTATTTTTCAGACTTGGACAAATCCTATTATTCGGAAGGGATCAACAAACTAGAGCAGCGTTGGACGAAGTGTATAAGCCTAAAAGGAGACTATGTTGAAAAATAAAAAAGGTTTACCCCAAAAAATTAAGTAGTTTTTATTTTTGCACGGACTTTTCAAACGACCCTCGTACATAATAAATTTCCCAAATAATAAATATTAACACCATTTAATGACAAACATTTTTTGGCCATTGAATAATACATAATTTATTTCAGAAGCAATTTTGATTAATTCCGTGCTAATAATGTAAATCGTTGCAATAATTCAACTCAAATTCAGTAGCAGGCGCTGAATGATAACAGTAAATTTAGTTGAATTTATATTATAAACAGAATTTTTAAAAAACAATGTACATTATTTCATCGCATTTCTCCACTTTTTTGGTGTTTTATGGAGTTAATCGAGTTGTGCACTGAACGGCTCCATATTTAACTTTTTAAAACTTTAAGTTTTTGTTAAGAAGATTTGATTAGTTGGTATACTTTAATCCTGGTTTAAAGCTGATGGTTATAAATGAAAACACCACCAAAATCCAAGTTAATTGAGCGTGTAAAAGACGGGGTGGCCCATGGAAAACATCGAAGAACTGTAAAATCTATGGTGATGAAAGAGTCTACAGGTAACTCTGACCTCCTTAGGCAAGCAAGCTCACGCAAGGTTTACCTGTTGCTGTAACTTCACCAGTGTTGCTTTCTACCATTCCTCTACTTCTACAACAGACACACTCACACAGTTACCCACTTTTGGATATATATCTGACCAAACCTTCAAGTACCTTATCAAGCCCCATATTGTATGCCTCTCTCGCCTAGTTCACCTGTTACTTACTTTAGATTTAACTTCTATCCGATTTTATTTGCACGTTTCAACAAATTAATTCCTTTTTGTGAAAGTGTTGGAAATCAATGCTCATTTGATTTCATATTTGTAAATAAAAATAAACAAAGGCAATTCGATTCGTTTCAAAAAAATAATAGTAGATCAATAAAGAATCGCCAATAAATCGATCAAATCAATTTTTAATTGTTCACGGCAAAAGAAAGAATTGTTCCAAAAATGTCGATACCTATTTTGCAAAAGTCTTCTGCAAAAGCTAGTTGCTGTCTGGAATTATTTGTGGGATTTTTTGTAACCTTTGCGAACGGTATACGAGGTCTGTAAATTAAGTAAAGAGACTGATTTTTTTTAAATTTTTTTATTCAAAAAGAATTACAATTCTATATTGTCACCTTCAAAATAACTTCCTTCTGAAGCCACACAGCGCTGGAGACGTTTCTTCCACTCCTCATAGCAGTGCTCGAACTCCAATACTGGAATAGCCTTCAGCTGGTCGGTTACAGCCAGGTTTTCGACTGTCCCAAAATGAGTTCCCTTCAGGTGATTTTTCAACTTCGGGAAGAGAAAAAAGTCACAAGAACTCAAGTCAGGCGAATAAGGAGGCTGAGGAGCCACAGGAATGTTTTTACTGGCCAAAAACTCTGGTTTATTGAAATTGCTGTGTGACAAGGAGCATTACCCGTGATGCAACACCCACTTGTTCTTGATGTTTGGGTCTCACACGAATGACCCTTTTTCAAAGTTTTTCCAAGAACCTCTCGGTAAAAGTGTTGACGTAGATCTGCTAAATTTAATATCACGCAATTCTTATCGTAAATATGAGAATATGCCAATTATTAAGCTTTGGCTTAAAAATCTGGACAGACAAACTGGCCTTCTTTACACAATTTCAGGAAAAAGTGAGTTCTGGTAAAACCGATTAAAGACTACTTTTCCCCTATTTCTCTCAAAAGACTTGCAAGATGGACAGTACAGAACAAATTCCATGGACATTTAAAGAGTAACATCAAGAAACTCCAGATGGACATAGAATAAATTCAAAAGTCTTGCAACTGTGGCTCCTCACCTTCAGATTCCATTCAAGTCGCCCACTGCAGTCTCTCTTAATTAACACCTCGCTTAAACCAAAAAAAAAACTCTTTCGATCTACCTACTCAAACACAGAATTCCTAAGTGGCTACGTTTAGTCCTTCATTCCATTCCCTAAAATCACCTCTATTCTGAGTTCTCTGTCACTGTAAGGTATGTGTGGACAACAAAATAGTGGACAAACTCCGATACCCGTCGAGACCCGGTTTTCAATAATCCTATCTTGGGCACTGGAACTAAATTCTTCTGTGTTTTTCTGCAGCTTTAAGTTCTAGGTTTGTACCAGTATAAAGTGGCCTGTTCAGATAACATCGCACTACTTTTAGACAGACAAAGGAGTTCGGTAAAAGATCTTCGCCAAATTTAACGGGATATCTGCTTAGAAAGAGCCGAAGAGTTGTGATATTGTTAACGTCAAAGTTTTAGGTATTAGTACCTCAACAGTCAGGATAGAAGACACGCTAACCCCCTTTTTTTGTATTAAATTAATTTAAATTATAATATGTTCAACAGCCCTGAAGATGACCTAGTCCTAAGGTCGAAAGCCTGGCTAAAATAAAACAAATTAAGAATTATGACTGAAATTAGCCATAATTTGATTTTCTTTCATTTAGAACAAATAATGCAATCAAAATTTTAATAGCAAACAACAACTAAAATTTGAGGATCTTGTTTGTTTTTCGAAAATTTGATCATTTTTTCGAATACAGTCATCCCTGCTACTTTCTGGTTTGTACATATACAGTACATCGCGGATTGTTCAAAAAATCAAAATTGAGGAATTATGACGCGAAAGTTGCCCGTACGCCAGTAGAAGGCAGGGAGTTACACACACAATTCAAAATCCATGTCTCTGATTGGCTGCTAGCATCCCGCCATTTGATATCCCTCCCCACTCGGGAATGTTGCAAGCTGATTGGCCTAGAAGTTTCCCCCCACCTTTGCTCTCATACCCAGCGTAAAGACGACCGCGCATAGTCTCGAGGTGTGCTAATTTTTGTTGGTTCTCCTGTGTCTTTTTGTGCAAAGTAGTGCTTGTGACGCCCTTGAAAATGGCTCCTAGACGTCCTCCACCTTCTAAATTCTCTAGTGAACCCAAGATAGAAGAGAAAAATGATGAAAAGCGAAATTAATTGGCTTTGTAGACAGATTATAAAATTAATAAATCTTCACAGCTTTGGTTCAAGCAAGTCTGTGACTAGGTTTGGCGAGGGAATCCTAAATAACTACCTGGTTGGTCGTTTTTTTTTTAAAGCTGGTTATACAATTTAATCGAGAGTAACTGGCTCTCGAGACTAAACAATAATGAACTTGAAAACAGCCAATCACTCCTTAGAAACTTATACATTATTTATAAATAATCTCTGTTCAAAGTTCGAACCCAGTTAATTTATTTATTTCAGACAAGAACACTTGAGAAAGCCCAGAACAAAGCCAAACTTCCAGCGACTCTCTCATGTAAATTATTTAAAAAACAAACAAGTGGAAGAAAAATACCTACCGCCACTTCTTGGCCGTACTTATTGCAAGAACCTAGAAGTATACAATGAAGGAAGCGTCGTCCTGCAAAGACAATGGCAGCCTCTACAATTAAGAAAATAAAATTATACCACTAACTTCCTGCCTGCGGTGGTTTTTTTTTTTGTTTTTCTTGTGTAACAACAATTCCTCTACCATCGTACAATGCTAGCCTTACTTCCGGTATAATATAAAGAACACATTTAAACAATATATATACACATCCTCGTAGAGAATGGCAGCGCAAATTGTAGAGGCGTATTCCAGCCAACTGTTATAATCTCTAGGTTATAATATTATAACTAGGAGGTTTGTAAGTAAAACAGTTTTGTGTCACGCACACCTGGTGAATTATATTTATATTTTATTTCCTAATATATTTTACACAATTTAACACTATTACGCAATTATTTTACTATTTATTTGTTAGCGGTAATTGTAAGTATTAATTACAGTGAATTAATTAAGGCTAAAGGAACAATAATTACAATTAAATTAACTTATTTTTATCTTGAATTTGATGAAAAGTTAGTTTACTACTAATAATAAACTCCTTAACAAAAATATACAGTTCAAAAAGTAAGATTAAACGCCAAAAATGTTCATACACCAAATCTGCAAGATTCATTCCTACTTCAGCTCGTAATTTCAGCCATTTAGAAACGTCTGTTAAAGCTAATGTAATTTGTTCTATTTTTAAAACAATATTTAAGTAATTTTACTGCATTAACTTTTCATTAATATTGTTTAGACTTTATTAGATGTCACAGACCCTCATGCTGGCCATTTTCATCTACAAAATATTTGTACAGTTAAGTGTAGCACTAAGTTTTTTAGTAAAATGCTAATGAAAAAAAAATTAATTATGGCATTGTGAAATAAAGAATGTTAATTTTGAACTTATAGTTGATTAAAAAATAAAAAAAATAACGAATGTATCCAAAAGATTTAGAAATAAATCAGTCAGATAGGAGCTTGGTTTCGAATTAGCTTCTAGATCTTGCAGGTACATCGTAAACATTGGTAGTAGAAAGCGATAACTACAGACAAGTTAAATTGATACTTGGTGCAAGGAAAACTACTAAGTAGGAAATCTTCTTGAAGAAGAAGAAATTTAAGAATAAATAAAAATTTGGGTTTGTCTTTTTTTTAGGAGAAATATTTTGATTAGGATCTCAAATATGGTGATCAATTTAGCATGAAAATTGTATAAAACGTTATGAAACGAAAATTCACTTTGGGCTGTAGCTCCTAAGACAGGAAATAGATTACATTCGCTATTTTATAAACGCGTACCAGGCAGTTATGATATGTAACAAGTTTACAGTTCCGTTTTAGGTTAGATCCTAACCATTCTAAAGATGAAGGTGGTAAAAGTGATCCCAGGAGTAACATTGGCTGCGTATTGCTCTAACAATGTCTTATATCTTTTACCAATGTAGCTCTACACCTACCACTTCTAACAAACATATGTAACCCGCATATAATCCAATTGTATTTGTACGTTATCGTTCATCGGGGAATGTAGAAGTTAGTTGTACTGTAATTTGAAAATTTGTCGCATTTTCGCGGCAGTTTTCTTTACTCTATCTTCTTAATAAGGATTTTGTATTTAATAAATCCTGAATTCTAATTGAAAATAAACAATCAACTGTAAAACATTCACACGCGACTTACTGCAATTATTACAAGAAGAGGCACCAAACATATTATATAAGAATTTAAAAGAATCAAAATAATTTGACGAAATCAAAAAATGAGCAGCACAAAATAACAATATAACCTTCAACAGTAGAAGAACGAAGTTGCAAAAACTTAAGAGCCATTTGCAAAACCAAAATAGAAATTAAGTCCCAATTTTGATGTTAATAATATTATAATATAGCATAGCAAGCCATTATCCAAAACAATAATGGCATATTTTGGATTAAACTAGCGATTCAAATGGAAATTATAGATCCACACATTTGGAAATGGTGTAGGGTGAAGGGACCAGTAATTGACTGGGCTCCAGTATATGACATACCAGAAATAAACTGGTATTATAAGGGATATGAGCCGTTTTTAGTGGTGATTCTTTCAATTTCGTTATTGAGAAGCCTTTGGGCAGCAGTTCCAGAAAAATATTAATTATTGGAAGGTTCCTTGGTATCAGTGGAAGGTTATTTGTGTTAAAAGTTCAAAATCAAGGAAAAAACAAGCCGTTGCTAAGGAGGATTGATAAGAAAATAATTTTCCTTTTTTCTTATTTTTCGCTTATTTGTTCATATATTCGTGTGGTTATCAATGTTCTGTTATAATTAGTATTACTTGTAGATTTCATTTATGTAGTTTTTTTTTTAATTATAAGAAGCATTGAGGATTAAAATGGGGCTGTCAATCACTGGTCCTTGAAACGGCAATCTGCCCAGTAATTGACATGTACGTCAATTACTAGTCCTACAGCTTTTTTGTTTGAGACCAGTGACTGACTTCCTGGGAAAATGATAAGATAGGTTGATAAATTTTATTATAATTAAAAATTCAATACATTGTAAAATAAAATCATTGATAAAAATCGGCAACATAAAATAAATAGTAAAACTTCCAACAAAATATGTTTAAATTAATGAATTAGCAAATGTACGCCTTATTTCAAGAGGGCATGCAGAATGATTATTCTGTTGAGAACAACAATCTATGAACAACAAACTGGAATAATCGTGATCGCCGAAGAACAGCTTCCGAGGCCTACGTGACTAATAAAAACGACGCCCACGTAACGGAGTTGGAAAATCTCTCATTCTCCCTCAGTTTTGGGTCCTAGCCACATGACAAAGAAGAAAGGGAGGAAATGGCTAAACCATAGAATTCCATCAAAGAAAACGGCCAGAGGAAAAATGAAGCTCCCTCAAGAGAAGTACCAGGTGCGAAATCAAACATACGTGGAGAGTTGGTGACTTTGTGATGTTTGTGATGTTACCGGTAGTACAGTTGTGTAAGGGTTGATCGTCAAAAGCTGCATAAAAAAGGGTAAGGTTGAAAAAATATTAGATTATTTAGGTTTGCCTATTTAAAAACTGATTGTAATTAATTATGAATAAGACTAATTTTTGTTATAAATCCAATTGAAAAAGTGATTTAGGTGATTTAAGTGATTTATTTAGATCTAAAAGTGATTTTGAATGCATACCTTATGTCGTTTCATGAATGTATTTGTATGTCAATTACTGGTCCCACCCCATGTCAAACACTGGTTCCACCGAAAATTCGGTATGTCAATTACTGGTTCATTGACATACTTACAAATAAAATCATTTTTGGTTGGCATAAAGATCGAATTTACTGCTTTTAAAATATTAATAAAATAAAATACATCCTACTGGAGCGGTACAATTTTATAACCTACACCTGGAGCCAAAATAACGGAAGTTATTCTATCTTAAACTCGAATTTTTTCTTAAGCAGTCAATTACTGGTCCCTTCACCCTACGTAGTTTTAAATAAGTAATCCTTAGGACCGTTTTGAGGAAATTTAAAAAAAGAACTGTTCAATTGATTAAGTAATGTGGCCCTTTTGATTGACCAATTTTGACCAAACCTTTTTTGTCTTCTGTTAGCACCAAAGTTGAATTTTTGGCAATTTCAAAAAACTCCGCAATCAGTTGATCTAAAAAATAAATCCAAAATCTGCGCGATTATAATTTATTATTTACGATCTCTTTTTACAATTTAGATTAAAATCTCTTCTTTAGTTTCATAGTTAAGAGAAAAACCTTTCACACACTAACACAAAAACTCAATTGTAGTTCTGGTGGTTACCCTAAAATGGTTTAGTTTCTAGACCGAGAGATCGTAAACCTTAATCACATCAGTTGTAGAATAGAAGATGGTTACTGCATTGCTAGACTTACCCCTAGTTGCCATAGTTACCCTGCTCAATGGCCTGGTGTGATTACGAGACTATAAGCTCGTTTAAAGTAGTATTACGTAGCAATTTTTGTAAATCTAAGACAACATTTTGAATGTTTCTGACCGGCCAAATCAAGCTAACAACTTCATATTAAATCACTTCTTCCCTTGTTAGCTCTAAACTAAATTAATTTTTTTTTTTTTTAAATTCGCTAGCCAGGTTAGCCAGGAGGTTATCAACTGCTCTCTGTATCTGAGGAGGCACCTTTGAAGGCACAATACATGCTTCACAAGTTGAGTATTGTGCATTATTTGATAAATTAAGGAATAATTGATCACTTAAATATGTAGCAATTAGGTTTCCAATTTTTTTGGTAATTAAACGCAACTCTCCCAAAATCACCAAATAATTATTAAACCTTCTTGTTTGTAACAGATGCAAAATTAATTTTTAGCCATTTTGTGTATGCTTGAGAACATCTAAAGCTCTTAACATTTGATTTTTCTTAGAAAAATCACTCGGAAAACGTCTTATTTCCCGATATTAAGAAAAATACTAGCTTTACTGCCTTGGCAATATTTTTAATAGAAAGGGGATGAAAAAATACATAAAAATGACCTATCGCGTGCTCTTCTTTCTCTTTGATAACAAGTTAAAAAATTGAAATATGATTGATAAATACCAGATTTTGAAATGGCCTAGCACCTTTAATTTTAAAGATATCGAATTGCGGTTTCCGGTTTCTTTCATAACTTTTTATACTCTTTAAAACTGTGTAAAATGAAAATGAGGGTCAAGTGCAAACCCTTAATTTTGGACGCGCGTCAGCCGCGCATGCGGGCAGAAATCTAAAGTCAAGTAACATATTCTGAAACTAGAGGTGACGGGCAACAAATTTTTCCTCTACCATTTTTTCACTCAGATCAACCGTTTAAGCATGAAATGCATTTGAGCCGTTTTAAAATGAACACCCTGTACATATAGAAATATTTTTCTGTGCAAGTTAATTTATATTAATTTTCAGATCAATTAAAATGGAATGTCAAGTTGAGTAAAATGAACATTTTTGACGACTCCTTCTTTTTTGCTTGCTTGATTTCTACACGGAATCGTTACTGACGACGAAGAATGGTGCCTGTACCATTAATATGAAGCATCGCTAGGGATGGTTTAGCTCTGGTGAAACAAGATCTTCATCCGCGTGCTGAACGATGTTGCGCGTATTGCGGGACTGGGAAGGAATTATCCATTAAGAAATTTGCTTGAACGGAACCAAACGGTCAACGCGGAACTCTATGTTCAACATATGGAACGACAATAGAGAGACCTAATCGGTAACCAAGGAGTTCTTTTACCAAGGAAGCCGCCCAAACGCATGGCTGCGTGCTGCCACACCCGCCATACTCTCCCGGATTTGGTCCAAACGGATTTCCACCTCTTTCGATCTCTTTCTAATGCTATGCGCAGAGTTTCGTTCGATACTGTTGCAGAATTGAGAGCTTGTGGTTGGATGAATTGTTAGAGTCGAAACTCGGCTGATTTCTACCAACGTGGTATTGAAAATCTTGCTGAACGTTAAGAACAAGAGGAGAATACATTATTAATTGATATAAACTTTAAAAAAGAAAGGCGTGAATTTAGTTGTCAACCCCAAATATTTATTGGGTATCAGTTGTACAATGTCTATATTAGAGAACTTGGGAATTCAGGCCTGTTTAGTTTGATGTTCTCTTAAGAAGTTAGAACTTTAGGTCCTACTATTTTGCATATAGAGTATAGTATGTTCAAAAGGGTCCTCTCTCTGGTACCAAACAGACTTCGAAACACCCTAAACCCAACAAAAAGCAACCCTCCATGTCCTAGCACAATCCTTCCAAACTTAGAAGCAAGCAGTATTGGTGCCTACACTTATATTCACACACCCTTAACTTCGCCCCAGCCCACCAGTGCTTCCTTGGTCTACCCACCCAAACCACACAGTGTGATTCTCACCACTGGCAACCATCTAAACTCACTCTTAAGGTCGCGATAAAACGTTGGAATGCAATATATCAGCTGTTTTCAGACCCACTCCTCAAGATTTCTGCCCTTACCGCCCCCAATCAACTGGTTCTCTCGTTCACACCCTTTCACCGCCTCCTCCTCATAGTGTGGTTGCTCACATTTCAAAGCGTACTAACCAACCGGAATATAAAGCAGCCGTATTACGTATAGAATGGGTGCTCTTTCCTCCAAGTTGTGGTCGTGAAGGGAGCAGTGGAATGCCATAGTTCGTGTTAACGCTCAAAACTAGTTCAGTACACCATATTATAAAGAAATAGAATACAAATTTACTTAACTGTAGTCTAGTATAATACTTTTAAATTAATAATTTGAACATAATAATCACGCGTTTAGGCGCTACGTTGTTTACAAAAAAAGGTAACAAGAAGAAGTAGAACAAGAACAAGAACTATTTTTGAAATTTATCCGATTTTGCTCATTTTCAGCAATTTTTTTCTCAAAATCTATATGATCTGGGTTGTAGCAAAAAATTTCAGTTATAAAGAAGGATTTGCCCTATAATTTAAAGAAAATTTGAGAATTTTATCTTTTATAGAAAAAGAGAAAAAAATTGTCAAAGTTGGGTGCTTTTTCAACGTTACTCTTTTTCATGTGCGAGTAGTTTTTTGACAATCAACCCTTATACAACTGTCCTAACGGACAGTGGAGCTGTAAGGAGCTCCTAGAAAGAGAAAATCTAAGGGTCAGCAGCTGGATTCGAACCTGGGTCCTCCGCGTGGGAACCCATTACGTTAACCGCATAGCTAATCCCTTCCCTGACAGTTTTAGTCATTTTTTTTTTTAATTTAAAGCGCGTCAACATCTGAGTTATTGGCGGCTCAGAGTTTCAGTGCACTGCCGGCCTGCAAACAGTGTATTCTCGTTACTGTCCATCACCGAACAGTTGAAACTGTAAGAAGCTCCTAGGAAGAGAAAATCTTTTTTATTTTTATTTTTATTTTCATTGCTATCCCCTTGGTCAAAATACATTCTAATGACGTGGCCTTTTACACGTCATCTTGGAGAATGGACACCATCACCAACAGACTTATTCTTGCAATAGACAGACTTAAAAAAAATTCTGCAGCAAATGGAAAATTAAAATTAACCACGACAAGACAAACGCTATACTCTTCACCAAACGCAGACCCATTTTTAACCGACAAATCAGTTGTAATAACATTCTCATTCCGTGGTCTACCCACGTGAAGTACTTAGGGCTAACTTTAGGACAACAAACTGACTTTCACTACGCACGCCCAGGACAGAGTAAACGCAAGCAAACTGGCTATACGACTATTATTTCCTCTACTCTCACGTGACTCCAAAATGACTGTGGACCAACAAACTCCTCCTTTACAGTTATTAGGCCGATGTTGTTCTAAGCCTGCTCCGCCTGGAGCCTGGACTTGTAGTAGCAACATCAAGCAACTTAAGATAACCCAAAACAAATTTCTCAGGCTCGCAACAGACTCTCCACGATGCACTAGAATTGACTCACTCCACGAGACTGCGTTCATTATCCCCCTATATCCAAAATCGTCTTCTCAAACTCCTTTCCATCCTAGACTGCCATTCCAATCCACTATGCCGCGATATAGCATACACTCCTATATCCTGCAGATCATTCTACAACATACAGACACAGAATACCTAAAACATATCCTACTCTAACTCTCTACACTAGCTGCAGGTTTTTCCTCTCCTTTTTTCCCTGCATTCCAAACCTCCTCACCTAACTTTTCTCTTTGTTACTCAGTTAAGAAGGTTGAAATGTATTATACATTTATACTTCTTTAATATTTATTCTATGTATATATCTATTATAATAAATAAATAAAATACATTCTATTAGAAAATTTCGGTTTTGGGAATTTGTGGGTTGAATTCCTTTAAAGTCCCATTTTTTCCTTAATGTCCTTGATAGTAGTCGTAGACAAGACACAGGCATGAGAGTGTTCACCCTCAATCATGAGATCCTAACCTTCCATACAACCTCTATAGAGTTACCCAGCATTGGCCTCTCTCAACATGCCTCCTCGATCTACCAGGATTCAGCGCCACAATCTGTGCTTAACTTGATATAGACCACATTTACATGATGTAGGATATGTTCAGGTTGTAAATCAATAAACTCTTAAGTGAATCTCTCGTTAATTAATGAGCTCCTCGTTCGAAACTATTTTTTTAAATTCAAGAAAGGTATATGTCCATCAAAACAGTTTCCAATTGGACCAAAACAACATTCTACACTGGCTTTTAGAGTGTTATTGAAAAAATGGAATCTCTAAATATTAAAAGAAATGTATGTGCTTTAAACTAACAATAAACATTGAATATGGAAGAATTGAATTATAAAAAACAAGAAGTAACAAATGTAAATGCAAAATAATAAATATCATCAATCGATAACAATGTTCATCATTCAATGAAATTGAAAACAATCGACTTCTTTACAATACAATTTCTATCACCCGTTTTCACTTTATCAATTTGTCATCCCCACATTTCTATTGTTCTCACTATTCTCTTGTAATTAATTTGGACATAAATCGCAACAAAAAAAGAAACTTATAATCATTTTAGACTTAATCGATTACGATAATTCTATTAGCTATCGAATACATACCACTGTTACTAAATTCGTTTTTTTATACGTATAAAAAAGTTACTATACAGGGTGAGCCAGTAAGTATTGTCCATAGGCCTACTGTGTGTAGTACATCTAAAGTGGAGTTCAATGACGTATTGGCCAACTTCATATTTTCCACCGTTCTTGAGTGACGTCACTTTAATGTTTTTTTCTAAAATCATTACTTTTTTCCCAATAAAACTGTTATTACTCAGAAAGTTTTAGTCTGAATTCGATTCTGATGATACGGTTACAAAGACAGATAAATTTTCTAAAAATTGATACCATTTCAAAGCATAAGTTATTCTCCAAACAGCCTCAATCTTCCTCCGAATGCTGGAAAAATAAAAGTAATCGAAATTTTTAAGAAAACACATTAGGCCCTTAAGTGATCATTATCAGACCTAGTTGCTGGCACTTTTTATAAAAGTTTCCTTGTTTAATGGGCTTTCAAACGGTATATCATTTTCCAGGATTCCATTTATCTTCGTATGAGAAATTACGTTTGTTTTACAAGAAAACGTGTTCACGAGCACTCAACAGTGTTAGTTTATCAAGTTGTTTAATTCATTGAAAACTCCTTTAGATGGATCAATAGTCAATTTTTACAGTAGATTGTCTTAAAATAAGGAAGTCAAAGGTTACAAATTGCAATAAAAAAAAAAATTCTAAACTCTGAAAAATTTCAGAAAATGTTAAAACCAATCTAACAGATAAGTTTTCAACAGAACAAATTTTCTATTGTACCATATTTGAAACTAAGCAAATTAACCTTCGTTAATAAAAATAGTACTTGTTTAAAGTATTTCCTAACATTTTCTCAAATATTTCAGTGAGATCAGAAGTAAATGTTTAAAGTGCAATTTGTAAACTTTGACTTCCTTATTTTAAGACAATCTACTGTAAAAATTGACTATTGATCCATCTAAAAGAGTTTTCAATGAATTAAACAACTTGATAAACTAACACTGTTGAGTGCTCGTGAACACGTTTTCTTGTAAAACAAACGTAATTTCTCAAACGAAGATAAATGGAATCCTGGAAAATGATATACCGTTTGAAAGCCCATTAAACAAGGAAACTTTTATAAAAAGTGCCAGCACCTAAGTCTGATAATGATCACGTAAGGGCCTAATGAGTTTTCTTAAAAATTTCGATTACTTTTATTTTTCCAGCATTCGGAGGAAGATTGAGGCTGTTTGGAGAATAACTTATGCTTAGAAATGGTATTAATTTTTAGGAACTTTATCTGTCTTTCTAACCGTGTCATCAGAATCGAATTCGAACCAAAACTTTCTGAGTAATAACAGTTTTATTGGAAAAAAGTAAGGATTTAAAAAAAAAAAAATTTAAAGTGACGTCACTCAAGAACGGTGGAAAATATGAAGTTGGCCAATACGTCATTGAACTCCACTTTAGATGTACTGCACACAGTAGGCCTGTGGACAATACTTACTGGTTCACCCTGTATAACAGGCACTATCAATAACCAGTTACCAGTTAGTTAAAAATAATGAATAAAATTATTAACTAATGTATTGGTACCAATAATTTGTGAACGAATTTTAGGAAATATACCTAGAAATATATATATATATACTTTAATCTTTTATTGGAATTTACCACTGCAACGGTTGTTGCAACAAGCAAATATGGTACCTGATAAAAAAGTGAAAGAAAATCATGATTGGAGAAGGCACCTAGTGGTGTCAATCCAGTAACGTGCTTTGCTATACTGCTCTCACGATAAGAGTAGATCACGAGGGCCATCATCTCTTCAATCTCCTTAGAGGATTACCTGGTAATTTGGAGGAAGATAGGTGTTCTATGAGAGGTTTAGGATGAGCTGCTGTAGAATGGAATGAAATTTGAGAAAACGAGTGTTAGCAAGATCTTGTAATGAAAGGCATTTTGAGGTCTTTATGGATGGTGAGGTTAGATACATAAAACGGAGCGTTAAGAGAAGTTTTCTTAGTATTTTCCGGAGGCGTAGAGAGTTGGAACGTTTAGTCGATCCCCATAATTCGATACTGTATGACCAAATAGGTCGCAGTAAGAACAGGTATAAAGAGTCTTTTGTTATGTAGGTTAAGTTTCGAACGTTTGTCAAGTAGTCTGGAGAGAAGTTTTGTAGCGTTAGTTAGTTTCCTGTCTTTTCAGTCTAGTATGGGGGATTCCATGTCAACCGTTTGCTTCTAGGTACAGTCCAAGGTAGCGTACTTTTTCCACAGTTGGTATAGGAGTTTGGTTCAAGATGATGGGAGGTAGGATTTTCCGTCTTAGAGTAAATACTATAAATTTTGATTTTGTATCGTTAGTTTTGATTCGCCATTTGAAAAGCCAGTCCTATAAGTGGTTGATGTGCGTTTGTAGAGCCCGTGCGGCGTTAAGAGGATCGGAATGAGGAGATAAGACAGCAGTATCGTCAGCAAAGGTGGAGAGGTTGGTATTTGGATGTTGAGGTATATCTGCGGTATCTGAGGACCTAGGACACTGCCCTGAGGAACACCACCTCCTGGCTAAATGGATATCAGAGTCTGCTGCTTCACAGTTGACTCTGAAATATCGATCTTTTAGATAGGATTTGAGGATGAGGTACGTATGTGTATGAGGAAGAATCTCCCTCAGCTTAAACAGTAGTCCCTCGTGCCACACCCTGTCGAACGCCTGAGCGACGTCAAGGAAAACACTCGGGCAATACTGCTAGAAATATTAATTTATAAATTAAATAATTGTATTATTAATTTATTAATATTTATTTCTTTGTTGTAGGTAAGTGAGCAGTTTTCTTCGTCTTAAATTCAAAGGTAAGATTACTTTAATTTGGCAAAATGGATTAATACATTCTGGGACCATTTTTTCTTTTGCAAAAAAAATGGTAAAAGATATTTTTTTTATTGTACTTGATGATTTTGTTTTTTGTAATAACTTTATAGAGGAGAGTTCCACACCACGACATTCTGGTGTGACATATTGTTTTTTCTAGTTTAATGGTGAGCCGCAATTTTTTAAAAAATAATTTAATTGATTTAAAATACATTGCCGAGTGTTGGAAATTAAATTTGGTAATTCTTTGTCTCTTCTTAGAGTTGACAATGTTCTTTATAGCTGCTGTTGGAGGAGGATACCATCTCCACAGGGGTTGGCGTTAAGGGGAGAATATGTGTGTGTGTTAGTGTCTAGGCGTGATTAATCTCTGATTGCCTTGAACTTCCTTGGGGAGAAACTGGATTTAAATTAGCTATCCTTCTTGTTTCTTTTAATTAGATGGAGTCTTCTTCAGACTTAGAAGGCACTGGTGAGGAAGTGTTAGTTGGCAAAGGTGACTGGAAGGCCTAGAAGAGTCGAGGAGAGAGGGACGCGATAGAAAGAGTGATTTAATGAATTCAGAGCAGATCTATTTTGGAATAATTTTAAAATCCGTTGATAGAAGGAATGCCGAAGCGCAGGCTCAACATTTCAGCGTTAATTTAAAGCAGAATAGAATCTCATGAAATTTTTTTCTAAATTTAAAAAAAAAATACATTTTTCAATAATAAATTGAAAACTTTTTGTCTTGTAGACGGAATTTATTATAGAATTTTATAGGAAATGATGGCAGACAACTGGTCTTCTGACACAAGTCAGGAAAATAGCCAATGAACTAGGGGACACCCCAGGTGAAGAATTCACTGAATGCTATTTTTTTTTTTTTTTTTTTTTGCTGAGAATAAGATTGGACTGATACAGAAAATGAAAAATAATCTCCTGTGTTTAGATATTGATGGAGCTGCGAACTCTGGTTATTCCTCAATTTACAGAAATATTCGTTGCTTTACTTACTTAGAACCACAGTGTTACTTCACATTAACTGTTAATATTAATATATTAAGGATTACTGGCCAATTAAGAATAGCAAATAATAATGTAGTCAGGCTATTATGGTGATTGACCAAACATCAATTTGGGTGTTGCATCACGGGTAATGCTCCTTGTCACACAGCAATTTCAATAAACCAGAGTTTTTGGCCAGTAAAAACATTCCTGTGACTCCTCAGCCTCCTTATTCGCCTGACTTGGAGTCGTTGTGACTTTTTTTTCTCTTCCCGAAGTTGAAAAATCACCTGAAGGGAACTCATTTTGGGATAGTCGAAAACATTCAAACGGCTGTAGCCGACCAGCTGAAGGCTATTCCAGTATCGGAGTTCGAGCACTGCTATGAGGAGTGGAAGAAACGTCTCCAGTGCGCTGTGTGGCTTCAGAAGGAAGTTATTTTGAAGGTGACAATATAGAATTGTAATTCTTTTTGAATAAAAAAATTTAAAAAAATTAGTATCATTACTTAATTTACAGACCTCGTATTTCATTTTTACAAGGAAGAGGTCTGCAAATGGTGCAAACATCTAATAGTAAATAGTGAGAAACATCTCTTATTGGAATGCCCTGTTTATTTCACCTTTAGATCTAAATTTTTGAAACAATATATTGAATCTGACGAGAACACATCAAATCTAGTTAATATCTTAAATTTTGATGGTGTTTAAACAATAAATAACGAATAACGTTTATTTTTTACTTATTAGAGATCTGTAGACTGTCATGAAAAGTTAACAATATTTTCAATGCCAATAATTAATATTCTGTAAATATGAAAAATTCTGTCTCCATTACTTAGTGGTTTCGTTTAGTTTTCTATTTTGTGTAATATGCGAAATTTTGAGAGCTAAGTTTTAAACTTTTGTTTTTTCTTTCAAGTTCCTTATTATTTTGTAACTATAAAATTATTTTGCAAAAGATATTATTTTAAATTGTAAAAACTGAGAATATCATCTCTATGCTAATAGATGTACTTCTTATAGCAATAAGATTTAGATTAGATTAAGATTAGAAAAGCGGGACGGGACCCACACCCCAAGGCACCGCAGCCACTAGAGGCTTATTGTGCCTTCCCCTGAGGATCTAGTAGACGAAACCTCTCCTACTAAGGAGGTTGAGGACTTTCCCTACTAGTTCCTTCTGCGCTACTATCTTCTTTCGCCTTAACGTTCTAAAGGTTTCATAGCGCAACCACTCGATAGCAACACAATCGAACAACAGGTGAGAGGCCGTTTCCTCCTCTTCCTGACACAGTCTGCACACAACGGTTCCGTCAGCTAATAAGCCCCCACCTTGTACAGATGCTTCATGAATCTACCATGTCCTGTGAATAGGCCTGTAATCAGAGTAATCTGATTGCTGCCCAAACACAGGGTCTCTTTGGCTCTTTGCTTACACAGCCAAGGCATTGTAGTCTTGCAGTGTTTGACATCCCAGGACACATCACCCAGCTCTTCTCGTGCTCTCTCCAGATCTAATCTCTGAGAGCCGCACGAACTGCACACCCTTGGTGATTCCCAGGACAGGCTCCGGGCCAATGAAAGGAGTGTTAGCTCTATTCCTGGCCAGTGGATGTCAGCTATGTCATTCTCCTTAATCCCCACATGGCCCGGCACCCATTCCAGCTGAGCCAGTAGTTCTAGGGCCTTTCTACATTCCCAAACCAGGGAAGAGGTAGTTCTGAAGGAAGTAAGGGCCTTCAGCGCAGCCTGGCTGTCCAAAAAGATGCAGATCTCCCTAAATTCTAAGATCCATCCGCAGGTTTTCCTCAGCATACATTTTAATTGCAAAGATCTCGGCCTGGAAGACGGTGGCGTATCTCCCAAGAGACCTCTCAATGGGTACCTCGGGTTTAACCCCATAACACTCCAGCCCCAGTCCCACAGTCCATCTTGGAGCCATCGGTAAACCAAAGGTCTCTCTTCCGGCACTGCTCCGTCATATAGAAATAAATAAATAATAAAACACATAAAGTATTTCCTCTTATTAAGCTTAAAAAATGGTTGAAGTTAAATCAACCTGCAAGTGGTGACTTGATCACTAAAACTAGAAAACAGACAAATTTAAAAGGCTGTGGTGGCCTCCCCTCCAAAAAAAAAACATACCAGTTTGGAGAATGACAATGTTTTTGAAGAATATAGAAGATACTTTCCAGGCATACTGATACTAACAAAGCCAAAAGTGTAGGAGACAATTGTGTATAGATAGTGCGGCTTCCTGGAGTATCTATACACTTCACCATAAAAGCGATCCATTATCACATATCTATTGTCTTCTGGAATAGCCCACTTCAATTACCAGTCACTTTCTAGAGAGCCTGCGGTATACTCTTTAGTTGTCGATAAATATTGTGTCTACACATTTCTTCTTTGTTTTACAAGTTCAGCGGAGGTCACGTTTATTGTGTTCTTTCTTCGATATCAGATACACAAGTGGGAGGGTGCCGTATCCACGATGGCCAAGAAACAGGTCCAAGAATGGTGTCAGGAATTAATTGGACTAAGGTGTTGCGGTTCTTTGAGAACTATTTTTGTATTTAATTTTGTAAATTGCTTTTCTTTTTATTGGCATTTATTGCTGTTTTACTTCGTGTGATTGAATTCTTGCTTATAGTCAACAGTATTGCCAGAGATTGGCCTATTGTGAACGATGTCCTCTCTTTTCGCCATATATAATCTAACTGGAAGAAGGAGTGTTAACAGCAATTGCAGCAAAACCGAATTGGGGCTTAAAATAACTAAAAAGAAAACTAACTCCATTGAAAGAACCAAAAAACTTAGCGCATTAAAATTGATATTTCCATTCCCTCCAAAATTATTTTGAGTCCTGCTTTTCATTAGACCCAAAATAATTTTTTAAAAAACGTATCCCTACTCTTTCTCCTTTAACTGCAGGTTTTGCTATCCTTTTTTCTCTGCAACCTTCCCCATTATAAGCGTTTCATAAACTATGCAATGAGGGTTATAATGTAATTGCACATTGTAATTGTACATATTTAATAAATAAAGTTTTATCCATCGATTTCAGGCGTTGCCTGCGGACCTGCCAAACTCCACTAATTCTTTTCGTAGAGAGTATGATTTTCGTCTTTAGGACTTCGAGTTATGGAGACTCATCCAGATAGTATTATACTTCAGACTTTCCAACATAATAAAGATGTTCATCTGTTCTTATAAAACATAATCTTTATGTTCTCGAGTACTGTTCATCTTCTTTTTTGGGTGACTGATCCATTAATCCTAGGATTAGAAAGATTATTAGCCAATTTCAGTCTACCTAAAGACTAGATCATCTTCAGGGCTGTGTACTACATATATTTACAGAAACAATTTACACTAATTTGGTAAAAATGATTTTTATAATATTTTTTATGCCACCATATTAAATGTAGTCTTCAGTAGGACAGCTTGGCAATAATCTTTCTTCTCCATATTCTTTATATTCAATTTGGGAAACCGAAACGCACAAATTCTCTTAGCTTCGCCATTGTTTCCGTCATCTAATTAATTAATATATTCAATAATTTGATTCTAGTTCAATTAATTATTCTTGAATTATTCAAAAAAAAAATTATAATTTAATCTAGCTATTTATTAGAAGATAAAACGTTAATTGAACGCCCCTTTACTTTGTGGGACCGCTAGAGAGGCTGTGTGATTGTACAGACGCAGATAAGGTCTTAACAGAACTAAAACATCTGGTCCAAGTTAATAGAATGATAATAGTTGAACTGTATTCTGTTTCAAGCTAATCCCCTGTAGGATATAAACAGTAACTGGATTTGATTCAAACCTGAAATTGAATACAATATAAACCTTACTGCAACCCACAGCAAGGGGGAATTGTTCGCAAAAGTTTCTTTCTTTAATTGGGAGCTATTAATCGAATAAATGGGAGTCGAAGAAAGTGTTTCTTTTTTTGCGAACGAAACAACTAGAAAAAATTATAAAAGTTTTTCATTTTATTACCCCAAAAATGGAGGTTGGGGCAAAAAGAGGGAATAAATGTTATTTTTTTTATAATTTACAATCTGTATTAGTATATTCAGAGTATGTAAAGTAAGTAGGAGGTGAATGAGATGAACTGGTGCGGGAAGAGCAGGAGGAGAGAAGCTATCCAGCGGTAGCACTCTCTATAGGAGAGAGGAGAGATTTAGTTCTTCAGACTGCGAGGAAGTCGCGGGGCCACTGGCGATTCAGTCGGCGAGTAGGATTGTTAGGGATGCCAGAGTAGGCGAGAGATTGTACAAGAGGATTTGAGCAAGTAGAGAGAGCAGTATGCAATTTTTGATATTTAGTCTTGGCAAGTTGGTCTATGAAGGAAATGTTGAGGTCGTTGTGAAGAGTGAAGTTAGTCACCGTAGAAAGGAGCGTCAACTATCTGTCGGGGTAGTTTTCACTGAAATGTCTTGTACAGTTTGTAGGTTTGGCTGAACTCCACAGATCTAGTCCCGTAAATCCACATAGGTTTGAGAATATGTTGGTATATTAAGCGTTTGAGTTCAATGGGTAATTTGAAGACTTCGTCCAAGAAGTCTGTAAAGCAGTTTCGCACGATTTGTCATTGCTTGTCTTTTAAGTCTAGTGTTGTGTGTTCCACGTGAGTCTTTTGTCTATGTAGAGCCCAAGGTAGCGCACCAGATCTGTGTATAAGGAAGAGGATTGCTGTTGAAGAAGAAGATAGGTGGACAGGAGCCCCGCCGAAGAGTAAACGTGGCATGCTGGCATTTCTGTGGGAACATTTAATTTGTACACCAACTTAATTTGGCACAATTAGAGCCGGATTTTTTTGTGTCATTCTTCCCAGCATCAAACCAAATTAGAACCGAAAGAAAGATGCTGGCAAAAATAGCAAACTGGATGATGATTAGGTGAAATAACCTGGTCTTCTATAACCAACTAGTTTATAATAAGTTTGACGTTGTAAATAATCTTTATAACTACTAATTGGTAATTACTTGTTAAGCCCCTTCTGAAAAACACAGGCGATTAGTATACTTCTTTTTTTTTTACACGTAATCTGAAAAGGAGTGTAATAGGGGGGGGCAATTAATATAAAATAAAGTGTTGGACCACTCCAATTTTAATTTAGTCAAAGAAGGATCAGGGGTGGGGGACACCACCAACACTTGAAATACCCTTAGAAAAAATATAATTAATGTTTATTCAACAATTAAGGAATAAATGACAACGTTTACAATACACTTAACAAAAGGAATAAAGTCTATATTACAATTAAAGAATAAATGACAACTTACAATGCACTTAACAAAGTGAATAAATTCTATATTTAATTCTTTCTTAATTACTAGACACGGTATTGGGGATAATTCTTCAAGGAACAATTAATATAACGACAGAGTTCTGACTCTCTTTTAGCGCTAATACCAGGCACGGTATTGGAAAGGATACAGTTTTGACAATGCATTAAATGTACAGGGCTGTGCACAGGGAATTCTCTAGTTACAAATACCATACAGGTATCCTGGCATAAATTATTGGAATCATCAGAACCCCAGACGGGGGTGGCAAGTAATTTTCTCTTAATAATGAATGTACAAGACTTACATACATGACAGATACAGAAGGTACAATAAATAATAACAATATGGCCATTAAAGTCCAATTCTTAACAGACAATTTCTCCTCATTAGCACTGGCACATGTTCCTCCGGCGGAAGGACGCCATCAATTTGGCGGACCGACGCACAGCACACAAGGTCAGTCAACAGTTCCGTCTCTGTTGAGGTGCCCAAGGGCAACTGAACTTCTGCCTTGCACTGGCCACCATCCCCACCACGTCCAAACAACCAATACTGCCAACGGACAATTGTCGCTCAAAGAAAATTCTGGTCAAGGGGGGCCGCAACTCCTTGCGAGGATCCAACATAGTCTTTATCGAGTATTTGAGTCGAAAATACTGTTTTAAGAAGATTCTTTTAGGGTTTCCGTTGTAACATATTTTCGATTTGTAAGTAAATTCTGAGTTTACCAAATATGTAATTAAATAGTATAATTTTGAAGAGCTGAACGGTTTGCTGCCTGAAGCGCAGTATTAATAATATTTCTTCCCTGAAAAAAAAATATTACCATCAGACCTGGATAAAATTTTTAGTGCTGTTATTCATGTCAAATGTTCATTTCCTGTGGAGGACACAAACTGTGAAGTGAGAGGCACCCCATTACTGTCTTGTCATATAATAGCTGTTCCGGAACTGTGGAGAACAATAAACTAGACTTTATCTCATCTCACAAGACTACACTTAATGCCACTTCCTCGTTTCTATGGTTGCCCAATGCTTATCTTTTGCGAATGGAAGGCTATTAACGAAACAACTTTTCGGTTCTTATATATATAATATACCAAAATTGGCACTTCTTGTTTTACGCTAGAAAATAAATTAGTTTTTTCCATCTTTCAACCACACAATTTGATAATTTTTCCTTATAAATAAATACAACTTTTCTATTCCTACTTTTTCCTTTTTTTCTTCTGCTAGTCAGAGAAAGAAATATTTGAAAAGTAACTGAGTTTGATGATGATGATGTTGATGAAAAAGTAAAGTAATTGCCTATTTTTTTCAGGTGGGCTTTACGTCCAACTACCAAATAGGTGACCTGCACGGAGGCGACTAGCAAACATACTTTACTGTAAATTTCTCATATTAATCATTAAATAAAATCCAAGTCCTAAAGTCCGGGAATCGAACCCATTACCACGATAAATATTAGCTTTACAGGTCTTGCCTCTAACCGCTCGGCTACGTGGCGCCTGATGTTGATGAGTATTTAATTATTGTGAAAAAGCTTGCATGCTTTCTTTTACTTTAATCGTCAAATATGTGTTGTGAAGGTGGTAGAGAGTAGCCTCTAAGTAATTCCTATCAGGTTGATGATGAAACGGCACTGCAGTGTCGAAGGGCTAGCGCCCAGGAAAGGAAACTCCACTCCGTCACGCTGTTGTCCAGGAAACTTTCATCAGATTCTGAAATTCTAGTTAAACTCTATTATTTGGAAGTGGGTGCCACAATAAAGACTCTTTAAATCGCCGTGTCATTTGGGGGCCGTAGATTTATATTTGAATCCTCAAAAGTGGTTGACTTTAAGATTTACGAACGACAGAACAGGATAGATAGATTCAGCTAGGGCGGCCTCAAGGCCTACGCTACTGCGACCCCTTTGGATCTATTGTGGCTCCCCTCACTCTAAAGCTCACCCTCCAGACCTGTCCTTTTAATCAGACTCTTAATTCTGGAAAGCGTCTCCTGGGTAAAGCTCACAGGCCTTGGTTTTTCCTCCCCGAGAAGTAACATCCTTAGCCACACGAGCCCCTCACACTGACAAAACATGTGCAGACTGCCGTTTCCTCCTCCTCCTCCTGACAGAACCTACCTAGGCTATCATCCGCCAGGTGCCCATGCGATATCATGTGTTTTCTGAGCCTACAGTTAATAGGCCTACAATTATCCTTATAGCCCTACGGCCTTGACGGATTAATTCTGTAGTCAGCTTCGGCGAATAGCCTCTAATGAACACCTTCGTCTGTCACTGCCCAGTGGTAGCCAGCCACTGCACCCATAGATTAATGGCCGCAGACTTAACACACTTTGAAACCCCAAAACAGGGCTCCGGACCAACGAAGTCTTCCCGGACAGACCAGTATAATCAGGGCCGAATAGTTTTTGACTAAACTCTAGATTTCAGAAGATATATATGAATGTTGAGATCACGAGGCCACCTGTCTTTTATTGGGTTGTTAGGTACAGTTCTAGAAGATAGATTTTGAACTAGAGGATTAGCGTGTGATTGTAAATTGAAGCGAAGTTTCCTGTATCGTGTTTTGGCGACTTGATTGATAAAAAGAATGTCAAGATCTGTATAGTTCGGTTAGAGACTTAAAAAGGAGCATTTACTGTGGATCGAAGTATTTTAGATTGTAGAGATTGAATAATCTGGAGATGGATTTTAAAATAGAAGTATAAATTAATGTTTTATTGCCAACAGTCAGTTCAGACTAAATTCTAAGTGTCTTTTAAGTTGTCTTTTAACATAGCATCTGTTCAGTTCTATTCTTTTAAGTCAAGACTGGGGAATATCAAAAATTTAACTAATGAAATGGAAAGAATAGCCAATGATTAAAATCAGAATAATATTTTTAGAGTTTTTAAATACTTACACAATGTCCATCTCCTTCGTAACAGGTTGCAACCTGAAAACAAATTTTCTGTTCTATTAAGTCCAATTGAACGCTTAATCAGGCGTCCCAGTTTGGTGAAAAATAGTTTTAGTTTCATTAAATGGAAATTGTGGAAATGTTTCGCATGATTTCTTTTTTCCCAGTTAGACCTAACAAGGTATTAGTGTTCCTATGAAGTATTCAGCGGTTAACTTAGCAAGTTTGATGTTACGTGACAACCTGCCTCTCTTTTCTTCGTACTATCTTTGAAGTAAACGCTACGTAGTCTTGCAAAACGTAGTCTTGCTTTAAGACGGAGGTGGAGAAAGAAAAAAAGACTAAACTTTTCATACTACGAAATATACTATACTAACACAAACACATAAACTCAATTCACTCTTTACACGCGTAAATACAAGCCAACTGTATCAATACATTCTAACAACTGTCAAGCATTTCTAATGCGAACTTCACATACATAAGTATATACTACACAACTTTACACGACTTAAAGGAGTGAGGGAGTTAATGGATCCTTTCTACTTTGGAGCAGGATATCTTGTATAT
This sequence comes from Rhodnius prolixus, assembly GCF_049639745.1. NCBI lineage: Eukaryota > Metazoa > Arthropoda > Insecta > Hemiptera > Reduviidae > Rhodnius > Rhodnius prolixus. The sequence continues at coordinate 26,168,582 of NW_027411582.1, forward strand.
TTAGTACTCTATCCTGCAGGAAATCTTGTCTCAGTTAATAGCAACATATCAACCACTTTAAAATAGCAAGAAGTGCCTCGCTTCATACGTCACTAATTATAATTATTATAATTATAATGGATTCCAGAATTTACTGTGTGATTTCAATAGATTTTTTGGTGCTGTGAATGGGAAAAATATTTAAAAAATTCCATCACGTAAGATTTTTCCACAATTTCGATTTTTTGTATACTATAGTTGTTGGCCAATTGTAAAGGATCATTTTATAAAACAATTATTTAAATGAATAATAAGTATTTTTAGTCGTTATGATGTAAGAAAGTAATACTCTGAATAAGGTATTGTGAATTATAATGATAAAGAAGTTAAAAGCAATGGTAAATTTGTAACACAACTGTAAATAAAACCTCTGTCACGTCAAGACATGTCTGATCCTGTTACTGCGCGTCTTCCTCCCACCATCAACATTTTATTTATTTGATGTACAAGTGTTCATTAAATTAAACTGCAATGGCTTCAAGAGGTTGTGTCATTGCGCCTGACTCTTTTTGTTATATTTGTGGTAACTTTACGGTTAAAAAACAACAAAGAAAATTTTGAATTTAAAATGGAGGAAGCAGAAAAAACAAGCATGGAAAGCCTTCAAGGAAGTAGTTACTAAGTTTCTTGGCAACAAAAAAGATGAAGATTATAGAAATATTGTAAAGAATATGTTAGAAAATTTTTTAAAATTTAGGCTGTGACAAGAGTTTAAAGGTGCTTTTTTTTTGCATTCGCACCTTGACTACTTTCCTGCAAATCTAGGTGCAGTAAGTGCGGAGCAGGGGGAAAGATTCCATCAAGATATAAAGGAAATGGAGAGGAGATACCAAAGAAGATGGAAGATGGAACGTAAGCATGATAGCTGACTTCTGCTGGATGTTGAAAAGGGACGACCTGCTTCGAGGCCACAGAAGACAAAGTGCCAAAAGGAGCATGGAAATGAAAAGGAAAAGAGTCTGCAAGGACTTTTAAAGAATTAAGTAGTATTTTACTGAGTATTTTCATTATATTTACTTGCTTTTTAAAGTAATTTTACTTGTCGTATCATTTGCAAATAAAATATAATTTTAAATATTATTGCTTTTTCACAATTTTTTTGTAAAATGTGAGGCGATTTTATGAAAAATTCTTACGTGATGATGGAAAATGGAGTTCATATTTGGATTTAGTACATAATAATCAAGTAACAAATTTAAAACAATTTTTCAAAAGTTAAAAAACGCTGACCTGTGTTACCTGAAGTAAAATGACAATGAACCTTAAATAATAAAAACTGTTCATTAAATAAAATTAGCATTATCGATTTTTAACAACTCTTCTTACACTAGGTTAAACAAAAAGTGTATACAATCATTCCAAATTTGGGACGAATGTAACGGGTAGCCGAGCGGTTAAAGGCGAGACCTTCCAAGCTAATATGTATTGGAAGTACTGGGTTCAAATCCCGGTATGTAAATGTTTGGATTTTTATTTAATGGTTAAAAAAAGGACTCTGCAATATAGCATGTTATAGCTAGTTTACCTTCTTTCGGATTTTCTGTATCGAGGTTATCGTTTTTGGGACACCTGATTCCGAAAAAAAGATTTTTTTTTTTTGGACTGTATGGACACATAAACGAATTATCGACGAAAATTCCCAATTTGATATTTGTTTTGTCAAATTTCCAGCCTTGTTGCTTGTTTCAACCATTTGTTCAATAAAAATGCACTTCTTTACAAAATATTCACTAGTAAAATAAACCAAATTGTAATATTCATAGCGGTTGAAGACATTTACATTTATACATAAAATATTACAGAACATCTTTAAAGGAAGAATAGAAAAAAACAAGAAAGGACATCTAAACACATATATATATGTGTGTGTGGCATTGTGATGCAGATCAACTAAATATCCTAGACAAGAAGTCGGCAACTTTATCGATCCTACGGACTACCGCAACATCAACTTTTGAACTATGAAGTTCCTAGACCCGTTGGTATTCACTAGAGCTAAACATTTATTTTCCTCTATGAAAACTTTATCGTATTCTAGTCTACATTTATTTATATGAGTCGGAAGAATGAATCGCAGATGAAGGAAAAGGAAAATAAAGTATAAAAAACTTCTTTTTTTATTTATAATCCAATGAAATCTAAACATTTTGGCAAAAATTGGAAAAGACCGGAAAGACAATGGTAAACTTCTAACATTACCTCAGAACTTGTAATATACGCACGACTTTTGTCCTTCTATAAGCTACGAGTTTTCAGAAAATTCAAATGTTAGACATGTCCCTCAGTACGAAGTTTCTGTAAAGAAATATACATTTTATTTTTACTATTGTTTGGGCGGAACAATTTTCTGTTTCGTTCATTTATACCTTTGTACAATGAGCTCATAGGCGCTGTAGATAACTATGGTAACTGTAACTACGAGTGGTGAGGTTACCCAGTGGTAAGCTTCCAAAACTCTGATGAACTATTTCTCCACTCTCTTCACTAGAGAGGAGATCACGAGGCCACTGTCTTTTAAGGCGTCTTGTCCGGGTTATCTCAGGAAGAGTTCTTGAAGAAAGATTTTGAGCTAGAGGATTTGCTGTGTATGATTGCAGGTAGAAGTAAACGAGTGGAGAAGTTACCCTTATACGAGGTGTGGCTAATAAATAACGAGACTATTGCTGTAAAACCTTTTATTTTAAATTTATACATATTTAGTTATTATCACCTTCATTATACACCCCTCCCCTATCCCTACAACGCTCCATGCGAATTTACCATTGTTCGAAACAGTGCTGGAAGTCTTTTTCTGTGAGCTCTATGCATGACGCGTACCGCTTCTACTTTCACAGCTTCAACGGACTGAAATCGTGTTCCATTTTAATGCAGATTTGACTTTTGGGGAACAGAAAAAAGTCACATGGGGCCAGATCAGGCGAATAAGGCGGATGGCCTAAAACTGGGATGTTGTACTTGGCTAGAAACTGTTCTTGACAGACAATGCAGTGTGTGTTGTCTTGATGGAGAACCCCGTGACTTGTTCTTCCACAAATCGGGTCCGTTTTTCCTTACTCTTTCACGGAGTTGAGCAAGCACTACACCGGTAGTAATGTTGATTAATTATAATCGATATTTTCAACCGTTTTAGACGTGGAAGGGCGACCCGGGTGGTCATCATTTCCGACGTCTTCTCGGCCATCTTGGAAACGCTTGAACCACTCAAAAACTCACGCACGTGATTAACCTTCATCATCATGAACTTCTTTTAATAAAAGATAAGTTTCAGTAGCGGTTTTACCCAGTTTCATGTGAAATTTCACGACAATTCGTTGCTCTACTACATGTGTAGTATCATGTTTTCGGCAAAACCAAACTAACACCTCTTACCCAAATGACGGTTCCATTCAGACAGATTTCTCTGCAAACACGTGAGACGCTGCAATCGAAAGAGAAGGCTTTACGCTGCACAGCTGTCCGGTCATTAAGATTTGGCGCATGCATAGTTTTTCTGTAGCAGCATCAGTCTCGTTATTTAATAGCCACACCTTAATAATATTCTAAAACACTGAACTATTAGACCCTCTCTTGATTGAGAGGAGATCAAGAGGCCACTGTCTTTCTTTGATGGGTTGTCAGGAACAGTTCTAGAAGATAGATTCTGAGCTAGAAGATTAGCGTGTGATTGCAGGTTGAAGCGAAGTATCTTATATCAGGGTTTTGGCGACTTGGTTGATTAAAGGAATGTTAGATCTGAATGTATAGTCCCCGGTTAGAGATGTAAAAAGTAACGTTTAATATGTATCTGAGTATTTTAAATTGTATAGACGAAATTCTTCGGAGATTGGTGCGTTTGGTTGAAACCCCCGGCTCTATTCTCTAGACCCAGATGGGTTTTTTAAAAAAATTGAAGAATATATTTGTCATTTATTGCCTAGAGACAGTTTACATCAATCGTTTAGAGATAGCTGAAAATATCTATAATTACATATAATTAAAATTTCAAATAAAGGAATATACTTAGAAAATTAATTCTTAAATTTTTTAAATAAATATGAAATATTGATAAAAATAAAAGAACGTGCTTTTAATTTCTCAGCGACAAATATCTCACTTTAATAATTATGCAATTCGCCTAGATGGACATAACACAGGGTATGTCTGCAAGTTATTAAAGTAGAAGAATATGGGTATTCTACCCACTGACTTGTTCTTGGTTAAAGAATTCTTTATTATTCCTATTTTATTACTAAATCATAATGTTCTGACCTTAAAAAAGAAATAGAGTCTCTACTAAATTTTATATGCACTACGTGAAATTACTATTAGTACGTGTTCTTACTAGGAGATGCTTTTTCCTTGATTAAATTAAAATGAGAGTAGACTTTTCATGGGATTCTTACTTAATCCTAGAACATTTACCAACTCCAAGGGCGCAATATAAGGCTATAGTTTTACTCAAATCTCGGCTAGATTTCATTTCCACCTTTTAGATCTTATCATTAAACCAAGTAAATTCTCTTTTTTTTACGACATAAATCCATCTACATCTTGGGACTAACTTAGGAGTCTCTATTCACACTATAACCTTCAAATCATGGAATTTACTAGTGGTGCCCTGGAAGTCAATTAAGGATGGGCAGGACTATATCCTCTTTATATTGGACCATTAGTCTTCTTTAACGGGACACCCTCAAGCTAAAGAATGCAGCATTTAATGATATACTGTAGACTGACTCCCAAGTTACAACACAATCATGTAATTTTTGCTCAGTTTGGGGACACTGTTGGGTAATTCTCTGTTTCAATCGCTTCTTGTTGATGAGTACTTTTAGTTCAACATTTATTTTTATTTGGAAGTCATCGTAGGTGATCTAGACATTACAATAAGTAGTTTTTAAGTGAACATGGACTTTTTGAAAGAAATTAGGCTCATTTAGGTGAGAAGTTAATAGACTTTTTTAAGGTGAAGGCAATGAAAAATATGTTGCACGTTTTTTTTGAGTTTTGGCATAACTTAAACATTCTCTGCTTGATTTTTGTTTTCACTTCTATGACTAAAAAATCGACAATCTACATCATCGCAAAACTTTAAGAATTAGGAAAACATTTATTTTTAAGTGCAAAAAAAAAAAAAATATTATACGTAGTCTCAACCTTAGAATCTAATAAGGAGCTATTTCACTAATCTAAACACAAAACCGTTTTCAACCCAGCTAACTCGCTGCACCAGCAACGCTACCAATACCGCTTTTACTCGTCTAATTAAGTCTACTTATAATTAATACTCATTTCTCAGTTATCTGTGCTCATGTTCCTCATTATAAATACATTATTAGCTTATTAGCTCGTAGTTGTTGTGCAGATTGTGTCGGGAAGAGGAGGGAACGGCCTCTCACCTGTTGTTCGATTGTGTTGCAATCGAGCGACTCCGTTACGATATCTTTGGAACTTTGAGACCAAAGGAGATAAGAACTAATATGGAAAGTTCCTCAACCTCTTTAGTAGGGGAAATTTCGTCTACAAGATCCAGGGGGAAGGGCACAATAAGCCTCTTGTGGCTGCGGTCTTATTTTTAATTTAATCCTCATTATGCATCATACGAACTTCCACTCTGAACGAGCCAGAAGTTGCAGCCAAAAACTTCATGCAATCTTCATTCTGATTGCAGACTTATTTATGCAGATTTGCTGATGCATGTTTATTTTTTAAAAAATTAACAAGTACTGTAAAAGCATCTGTACTTACATTCAAATATTTACTTAAGTTTTATACCTATACTCGCAGCTTTATTATTATTATTAATGTTTTGTCGAGCTGTGGACAGTGTTCACTCGTTACAGACCACACCCTGTTTAAACATCTGAAAGTAATCTGAAAGAAGCTCCGAGAAAGAAAATAAAGCTAAGAGGCAGTAGCTGGATTCGAACCAGCAATCTCCGGCGTGGGAATGCAATACTTTAACCACTCGGCCAATCCGTCCTAAGCAATTACAGTTAGTTATATTACTCATTACCACAATTCTCTCGGGAGCTCATACTTTGTTTTTCATCTCTGCTTACGTTGGTGTGAATGTAATCGTAATAATAATAGTATAATTTAACTTTATTTATTATAATAATGAGAAAAAAAAGGGAAAAGTATTTAATTAAACTAGTTATATAGGTTATTTAAAGAAAGAAAATTTTTATGGTCACTTTTTTTTTAGGAAAGAATTTTCTTTGGTAAGAAAAGGCATCCAGTTGGTGAAAAAGTGGGGGGGAAAATAGCGAGGAAAATTTTAACTTAATTAAAGCATCCCTTCTCCACTTAACTGATTACTTTATAAACTCTTCTATTTATATAATCTTCCAATTGAGAATATTGCAATGAAAATAACCAGAGGAGCATGTACCAACAGCCATACGAAGAACAATATCTTTGTTTGTTTTTTTAATGTTTAAACTTTAATGCAAAAAAGTTGTGATGATTATTCGCATCACAATTTTCTTTACGCAATTTACGTAAGAAATAAATTGTTTAAACAATTATTTCGTGTCAAAAACCATTCTTTAAAAACATAAAGTTGATTCTGTGTAGTGGCATTTCTGCCTAACCGATTCTTTTCTAATTTCAAATTTTAATTATTTATTCTTATCAATATTTTTAAGACTGTTGCTAGTCTTAAAGATGTCGCTTTAGTAATTAGTAAGTATTAAGACCCATAATTTAACTGACATCTTACTTATCCTTTAAAGACGTAAAATAATAATTGGTGACAAAGGAGCCTTTATATTGCGTGATTCATTACTGATTGCTGTTAGCGTAGACTGTTCTTAGATAACTATGACAGTCTTTTTTGGACAGTTCTATAACTTTTTGTTGTTCAGAGCTCATTTTGAGGTTAGATTGTTTCTTGAACTAGGGATGCTTTCCAAAAGCCCATCTGTTGCACAAGTATAAGGGCAATGGTTGCTTCTTCAACCAGAAAGAATCAGTGATACATAATCTGTGACTCTTGTAACTTCTACTTCCCGTGGACTGTTTTTCTTCACCTCCTTCTTGCTGACACTTCAAGTGAACAGCACCGTACTTCAACCTTTTAACACCTGAGATAATATAGGAAACCAGCTAAATAGATAATATTTTTCTGCAGCTTAGAATAATCTATTCAGACGCAAATGTTCCAGACATCTGTCGCAATTAGTTACAAGACAAATGTTATCTTTTTAAGGACCTCTAATATTAGTTATCACATAAAATCTTCATTATTCTGACACGTTACTTCAAACGACTGTCTAAGCATGTCCATTTTTTTGAGAACGCACCCTCAAAACGTATTTTAATTTGGCAAAATCTTGGAACCCCCCACACTAGACTGAAATGAACAGAACTAAACCGCTCACTGCCTTGTTGATGGACAATGTTGACTGTTACAAGAGAATACTGTCCGGAGACCGGCAGTGTACTGAAAAAAGCTCCGGGCGCTAGTAACATTAGATGTTGACGCGCCTTAAATCATTTTTTTTTTTTTAAGTACCAAACTTGTTTAATTACAACAAGGAAATATGTAATTCAGGTGCATCTATTTCTTACAAGTTTTAGTAAGAACCAGTGAACGTTGCCCGCTACCTTGGGCTTTACTTAGACCAAAGACTTTCTTGGAACTCCCACACTAGACTTAAAAGAACAGAACTAAACAGACGCTATCGACTACGTTTAGACGATAAATCAAAACTGTCTCTAGACAACAAAAGACTGATTTATACCATCTAGGCGTATGGAATAGAGCTGTGGGGGTTCAACCAAACGCTACAATCTCCAAAGGATTCAATCTCTTCAATCTAAAATACTTCGAACTATCGTAAACGCTCCATTTTATGTCTCCCAACCTGGACTACACACACTGACCTTAAACATTCCTTTTGTCACACAAGTCGCTAAAACAAGATATAGAAAACTCCACTTCAACCTGCAATCCCATATAAATCCTCTAGCTCAAAATCTTTCTTCTAGAACGCTTCCTGATAACCCGGACAAGACGCATAAAAAGACAGTGGCCTCGTGATCTCCTCTCAAGTGAAGAGAGTGACTAACAGTCTAATGTTTTGGAGTGTTACTATAGGGTTAACTTCTCCACTCGTTTGTTTCTACCTGCAATCACATGCAGCAAGTCCTCTAGCTCAAAATCTTTCTTCAAGAACTCTTCTTGAGATAACCCGGTCAAGACGCCTTAAAAGACAGTGGCCTCGTGATCTCCTCTCTAGTGAAAAGAGCGACTAATAGTCTAATGTTTTGGAGTGTTACCACTGGGTAACTTCTCCACTCGTAGGCTTCTACTGTTCACTGTTATCACTTATCACTATATGGCGCCAACGCGCTGATTGTAACACAAATAAAAGCAAAAACAAAATCAAATAAATGTGAAAGAGTTTTATGTGCAAGTTTTAAAAAAGTGCTTCGCAAGAAAAATTGTAAAAAAACTTGTTTACACTTGGCACTTTTTTGTTGATTTAAACAGGCAGCAAACTTAAGGCAAGACCATTTTGGTACTAATGGGAAATCAAATTTAGCTTGCAGCTAGTTTTTGTAACTTATTTTCAGACTTGACCTGAAAATTTTTACGTCACCATAATTAGTTGCTCGAATTAGGATTTAATGTAATTAAAAAAAAAAAAAAAAATTAAAAATGAAAATAAACCCAATACAACAATAAAAGCTGACGATTTAGAAGGCACTAGCTAGCAATGAATCATTAAACAAACGTTTTTCGTGATTAATGTTAGCGTGATCTCGCCCTACAGGTGGGTCCGCCCACGCAAAGGGGATGCCATTATATTACTCTATTTAGTTCACTAAGAACCCCACCCTCAAAGCCACCTTTTTGTCAAATTAGATGAGTTCATTAATTAAAAATTTTATTGTCCTTAATAATTTATTAATTACAGCAGTTGTTTGAATTGTCATTAACTTTTTACCACATTAAATTTGAAATTAAATCCTTCTTTACTAACAACACAATCTTAAAGTCAATTTTGTTTTTATTAACTGATTATTTATTTGTTTGTTTTAATTGAAAATAAACCCTTACGCTTACTGGTATCAGGTGAGGATGCACTTTCTGTTGCATCAATCTTTTTGATGCTCAAAGTCTAGTAAACAAAAAAGTGTTGGCGTAAACCAGGGGTCCCCTCAATACGCCCGTGGGCCACATGCGGCCCCCTGAGGACATTTATCCGGCTCTCGCCGCACTTCCGCAAAGGGTATCTCTTTTATTAGTGGTCAGTGAGAGGAGCACTATATGTGGCGGTGCCGCAAAGCGCTGCGTACAGCTCATGTACAGTACTACTTCCGATGACGCGCGAGATGCACGCATCACGGCTCCGAAAACAGTGTAAAATAACAGCCAGAAGTAGGAAGAAAGGCAAAGCACTATAACTAAACCGGACATTGGACCATCTCATTAGCCTAAAGCAGGTCCATAATTCCCACAGAAATACTGGGCAGTTTGTTCGACTTAAATTTACTTGTTCTTTATTTGAAATATTCTATTTGTGCCCGTTTTTTTTTACTCTAAAATAGTTTGTTTTATAGTCCGGCCCTCCAACGGTCTGAGGGACAGTGAACTGGCCCCCTGTGTAAACTGTTTGGGGACCCTTCGCTTAAACTGTCAACAAAATCAAAAGCATTTTATAATTCTGTAGCTTGTGGCACCTCACTGAAATGCATTAGTTGTCAAAAAGGTGCCTAGTTCGAAACGAAAATGTTGCTTTATGAGCTTATCTGATTTATTTAAGAAAAAAAATGATGTAGCTTATCTAAGTATATTTATTTTAAAGTCCCTCATTCAGATATAGGTTATCGCCTGATCACCCCTCTAAGCGAAGTAAGGGACCAAAAGACCAATTGTCAGCCTCCGAAGTCCCACATCTTTAGCCTCAGTTTCCCAGGATTCCCATTTCCGTCGACATGGGTTTGTTTCCGGTCTCTCCTAAGATCCTTAGCTTGGATGTGTGCAGATGTAAGGTTGAGACTAGGACCCCTTGGGGGCGTCACTCCCCAAGAAGCAGCTAATCTGCTTCCCCAAGCGGAGCTTCTTTATTGAAACTAATCTGCAAATTAAAAACAATTTTTTTTTTTAAATATAATTTCTGTTTTGGGGACAATTTAGTTCCTTAAATTGAGCTCCAGGACTTCAAACTTGTAAAATACGATTCGGTTGTAAAATATTTTGGGTAAGTATTGCCATTCAGTAGGTGCTTGAATCAATTTAACAGTCTGAATTGACAGAATTAATTTGTCTGAACAGTCAGAATTTGTGAATCAGTTACAGATTTGATAAGCACAGTATGGAATAAAAGTGTTCAGTATTCTGTGAATAGTAACTCGAAGGATATTTACTTCCTTATTTATTAAATTCATTACAAGTATAAGTAGTTATCCTGCAGCTGGAGGAAGTGACTTCCTTTTCCATTCAGTAACGACAGGAAAAAGAAGTAAAAAAAAACTGAGTTATTTCCGGTCATATCGTATTCCTTCTTATATACATCCTAATTTTGCCATATACATGCTAATACGCAATAAATAATTCATACACATGATATCAAAGTAAAAGATACGAGTATAGTATAAGCTTGACTTTTTTTATCTTTTTCTAGTTTAAAGTTAGTAAGGTTGTAGTAAACTTCAACTTAAAAGAAAACTAAACATTTGATATGAAATATTTAATTTTTCTACATCTTTTTGATATATAGTTTTATGAACTATATTAGTAACGTGAACTAGAAACTTATCCAGTGGCTCTACTTGAGATGATGCCCGAAAGCTGTTTGCATTCGGCTTTGAATGATTATTTCCCTGATATCTCGTTCATGTTTTGTTAATTTAACTTTATTTCTTCTTTTAAAAAAAGTTGTACCTTCAATATCGATTATTGCCTCAATAAAATGTTCTCTTTAAAAACTTTCAATGAATATTTGAGCCGTTCATTGCCCAACTCAAAATACAAAACATAAAATACAAAAAAAAAAAGTGAAGAAATGCGATGAAATAATGTACATACTGAGGCGCCACGGTAGCCGAGCGGTTAAGAGGCGAGACCTGCAAAGCTAATATGTATTGTGGTACTGGGTTCGATTCCCGGTCTTTAGTTCTTGGATTTTATTTAATGGTTAATAAAAGTTTACAGTAAAGTATATTTGCTAGTCGTCTCCGTCCACGACACCTAATTGGTAGTTGGACGTTAAGCCCCGCCTGAAAAAATAGGCGATTACTTTACTTACTTTACTTTAATGTACATACTGTTCATTATTTTCGGTGACTGATTCATAGTTTCAATAGGATGAAAAAATAACTGCGAGTTTCAGTCATGATATATTTTTATTATGCCGAGCTTTCAACCTAGGGACTAGGGTCATCTTCAGGGTTGATGGGTCTTCTGTCTTGTCTGATCATGGACTCTAATGATGTAAAATATTACTTTGTCAATTAGCCCTGAAGATGACCTAGTCCCTAGGTCGAAAGCTCGGCATAATAAAAATATATCATGACTGAAACTCGCAGTTATTTTTTCATCCTATAATGTACATAGTTTTTTTTTTTTTTTTAAATTCCGTTTATAATATAAATTCAAATAAATTTACCGTTATCATTCAGTGCCTGCTTCTGAATTTGAGTTGAATTATTGCAACGATTTACATTACAGCACGGAGTTGAATCAAAATGGCTTCTGAAATAAATTATTTATTATTTAATGGGAGAAAAAAAATTGTAATCGTTTGATGGTGTTAATCTTTATTATTTGGGAAATTTATTATAAATACAAAAAACTATGACTGAACCGAGGGTTTTGACACTTAAACTTAAAGTTACATTTCAAAAATTGGATTTAATCGATTTGTGCAGTGAACAGCTCATATGTTTATACGTTTAGCAGTCCCATATAGGGGGCTAAAAGTGAAATATAAGAGTTGTCTTTTGTTATTATTAAGTTAAGAGCAATTTTGTCTAATAGTTTTGTCTTTCAACATTCAGTAACAGTAAATTTCACTTAAGTTGATTTTGGGGGATTCCAAGTTAATCGTCTTGTTTAGATGGAGACCAAGGTATCGGACTTTAGGGACAGTTTTAAGGAAGAATATGGCGGCAATAAAAAGCGGAAAGAATTTGTTTGGTTAAATTTGAGAGCTGGAGCTTGGATTTGTTTCGGTTGACCTTAAATTCTCCAATTGTGGAGCCTGGATTCAAGGTGAACTTTGTGATGTTGAGTAGCCATGATGGGTACATTGCTGGGGCCAGACGTACACGAAAAGTGGAGGTGCTGGGATGTAAAAAAAAAAAGGAGTTCGACCGTGTTTACTGAATGTAAAAGAGGAGCAAGTAAATATAGGAAATATTACGGTAAAGGAAGTGCCTTGATCGACCAGGAAATATCACGCAGTTCCATAATGTTTATTCGTAATATTTTTCCACCAAAAAGTTTTTTTTCAAGGCCGTTCTGAAGGAGATAATAAGTTAAGTTCCCCTCTAAAAGGGGCATTTAATTATAATTTACAGCCTCATTACCTGTTTAAACTAGAATTAAATTTGTAATATCTTAAATTTTATGGGAAATCGATTTAGAGGTGCCATTATACTGGAAACAACTTTTCTGATTCTTTCCACAAAGCAGAAAAGTAGTCGCCTATCTAAGTCAGGGAGGGGCTTAACGTCGCAACTACCAATTAGGAGCTGCGGACTTATCTGTAAACAAATTTTTTTCCAACAAATAAAAAGTAACCCATCCATACGCGGGATTTGAACTGGTGATCTTTGACACACTAAGCCACAATCTTGACCACTAGACCAACACTCACCCTTGGCTCAAAGTAGTTTTAAGAAGTGTTTTATTTTTATTATTATTATGCAAAGTTTAAGGATAAAGTAAATTAAATTACATTAAAAAGTTTTATGCTCTAAAAAGTTATTTTTTTCCTTTTTTCTTGTGCATTATTTTACTTATATTTTTTTTAAAGTAGAAGTAAATGTTTTACCTAAGAGAGTATTATAAAGTATAAAATTAGAGACGTCATCAATTTTTATTTTCAACAGCTGCTGAGTGGTATTTGTTACAGAAAATAACTTCAAGTAAAAGCTTGAATAAACTAATATTAAGTAATTACTCCTTTAGCACAATATACTTTAAAAATAAAACAAAATTAAAGCTATAATTTTTTTTTTTTCTCCTAAAGTTTATTTACAGCAAGAGTAGATTATTATGCCTTAGGCTTAAGCAAAAGCTGGGCGAGCATTACCATGGTAATGCTTAACGTTCATTTCTTCTTTCATCTTTTAATACTTCTTCTTCCTTCGAACTGAGGAACCAAGAAGGTTATATTGAAGGGTTATTCAACGAAAATAAGGTGGAAGCTGACTCTAATACCACTTACTTTAATTCCGTCCATACTGTTTTCTTTACTTAGTCTCAGCTTTAATATAGAGAGCTCCTAAAGTCTTTTAATACGTAACTTGGTTGGATAGAACGTTATTGCAAAAAAGAAAAAAGAGGTTATTCAAGATATTTACAGTTTAACGTGGAATCCTGTTTTTGAGCTTAACTAATTCCTAATATTAACAATTAAAAGTTTTTCTGTTATGGATTTTAGATTATTCGTTTAAATTACACATTAAGTAGAGCTAATGTTTCAAGAAGGATTTTGGGAAGATTTGGACAGTTTTGGATTGCAAGTATACTTTAATTCAAACTTTTAGACTAGGCCATCTTCAGGGCTTATTGACAATATAATATTTTTACATGGTTATTGTAAAGTTGATGTGTGTCTTCTGTCTTTTCTGCTAATCAACTGGTTTTTGAACTTAAGCCCTGAAGGTAACCTAGTCCCTAGATCGAAAACTAGGCAAAAAATAATGCCTGAAATTGGCATTATTCTTTCATATTTTTTTGGATTAATGAATCAGTCACTAAAAACAGTGAAGCAATACTTATAACATTTTTAAGTTAGCATAAATATAAAGCAATTGGAATGGTAGAAGCAATGTAGAGATAAAAATGTATGCTTCTAACCGTAAGTGGTTGATTCCTATACCCTTTTAGAATGGAAGCAAGCGGAATTGGTCAGGGCGACCAGAATCATTGCGTGCCCATTTGAATCTATTGTACCGTAAACCCAGTTTAATGAAGCACATATGCAAGAACAATGTTCACAAATAGGGCACAAAAGCCTGTAAGATATCTCCTTATAGTTTCATCGCTGTGGGCGATTCAATACATTAAGTTTGAATTGCTTCGTTCTTACCAAGCCCTGATATAGTACGAGTATATAACATCTTTTATTAGTCAATCAATCATTAGACCAGAATCATTGCGTGCCCATTTGAATCTATTGTACCGTAAACCCAGTTTAATGAAGCACATATGCAAGAACAATGTTCACAAATAGGGCACAAAAGCCTGTAAGATATCTCCTTATAGTTTCATCGCTGTGGGCGATTCAATACATTAAGTTTGAATTGCTTCGTTCTTACCAAGCCCTGATATAGTACGAGTATATAACATCTTTTATTAGTCAATCAATATCTGAAATGAAATTTATTAAACTAGATCACGTTTTTAGGCGTAAAAGTCTAGCCAAAAAGACACCGTAAATCTTAGATCCTTTCTGGGTTAGTTAAATAAGTTTTCGCTTCTCATTAGACCTGGCTGAGGGGTTCACCGTTTCAAGTTCGCTCGAGAGAACCGCCAAAGATATTGTGCACAGTATTCGATTAGAATATTTAGACTTAAAAGGAAGTATTCTTCAATCTAACAAATCTTGCGTTCTTCCCAAAGGTGGGCTAAAAAAAGAAGCTATTCTCAGAAATTAGCAAGGATATGTTGGTATCAGATTGAATTCAACCTTGAATGCAGCGGAACATCCCAAGAGATGATATAAATATCTATGTAAAGAACTTTTGCTGAAAACTAAGTACCGAAAATGGAATGTAGCTGTAAATTCATTTTTCTAGCTTTAAGTAACACGCTGATTTTAAGGTATTGTAAAATTTTTCTTGTCCTTTTACTAAGAAAACTTTACTTACACAACTAGTGCCTGCCACTAGTTATATTAAATAATATGTGGGTTTGATAAATAATAAAACTCGCTAAAGTTGTAAGTAATAACCTGATTTATTAGCACATTAACATTAACTAACATTAACATTTACTAGCAACTAACGCTAATCATTACAGTTACCATTTACAACAGTCCCATGTTACTTACTCACTACGTAACGCCACAAAACTGTTCCACGACTGACCACTGGTCCGCACTGCACCGAATTGCGCTAGACTCAACCGCACTAACAAAGCTCTACTCACGAACTGACTACCTGCTCTACTGGCTAACACTGAAGCACTCAGTAACTCTGACTCTCTCAAAAACTGTCACTTCCAAAGTGTCTCTCCAAAACTAACTCTCAACTTAACTTCTCCAGCTGTGTCTGCCTCCTTTTAGCTGCGACTGCCCCACTCCGTCTGTGTCACGCCCACCGGCCGGTAACTGGCTGAGGAAAACACATACTGCCACCACCCCAAACTGGGGCCGCCTCCTCCAATTCTCTGTCCCACTCCAACTCCGTCTGTCTTGCTCCCACCTGCCGCTCATTGGCTGGAAAACACATACTGCCACCACCTCAGCTGGGGCCGCCCTCCTCCTACTCTCTATCTCACTCCTACCTGTCAATCACTGGCTGGGAAAACACATACTGCCACCACCCCAACTGGAGCCTTTCTCTTAGCTGGCTTTTACACAGCGGTGGTCCGTTACAGGCTACGGTCACTAAACTCCTTGAACAATCTAGCCCCTTTCCTTTCTAGTTCAGGTAGAGACCGGCCCTTTTGTCTACACAGTGGTGGTCTGTTAACGACTTTGGTCGCTTAACCCCTAGAACAATCTAGGCCTTTCTTTTCTCCTCAGTTAGAGACCGGCCCTTTTGTTTACACAGTGGTGGCCTGTTACCGACTTTGGTCGCTCAACCCCTAGAACAATCTAGGCCTTTCTTCTCTGCCCAGGTCAACTTCGTTACAGAATATACTTGGGTTAGGTCCCCTGAAGACTAATCAACTCTAAAGCAGGGTTTTTTTTTAGCCCACGATAGGGTTCTTGGACCATGTGGGTTCATTTCCTATCATTTCAGGCACCCATTAGAAATCTATGTATAGATAAACCTTGACATTACCAGTCTTTATTGTTTTTTTTTTCTTTTATCTAAATTATTCATTAAAATATATTATTTAGAACAATAAAATTAAAACCAAATAATTAGGCAAACCTGTACAAATAACAATTATGAACTATATACTGGAGATCACGCTTTTTCAAAGAGATTTTTTGCCGGAATGCTTAGCTCAGAGGGGTCTGTCAAGATCATTGTCAATAAACGTGGGAAATGAATGTAAAATATTGTTGACGTAAGCAGATCAAGATTCATTTATTCATTGATTTGATCCTCAGTAAAGTTTATTCATTGTACACAGCGTATTTAGAATGTTTGGTGCTTCTTATGAATACGAGGTGTGTTCAATAAATAAGGTGAATTTTCAAATTTCGCGGGCTACGTACATTCGAATTTATAATTATTTTTTTTTTTTTATGTTGGTACACTTGTCTCGAACATATTTTCAAAGTTGTAGCTATATAGCATGTTTAGTTTGTTTGTGAGAGGCATAAATAAGACAAGTGTTTTGAGAGTTCGGCGATTTTCTTCTGTCGAAAAAAATGGATCAACGAATTTGCATCAAATTTTATGTAAAAAATGGAATTAAGTGCTCAAAAACACTTGAAATGTTGACAGTGGCGTACGGTGAGAGTACTCTGGGTCAAAAAAAGGTTTACAAGTGTTACAAGCTTTTCACAGAAGGTCGAGAAGATGCGAATGACGACGCTCGCCCTGGACGCCCCAGCACATCAACAACCGATGAAAATGTTAAGAAAGTAAAGAAAATTGTTATGAAGACTCGTCGAATCACAATTAGAGAAGTTGCTGAGGATGTCGGCATATCGGTTGGCACATGTCATGCAATTTTTTCTGAAATTTTGGGCATGAAGCGTGTGGCAGCGAAGTTCGTTCCAAAATTGCTGAATTTTGATAAAAAAAAAAAAAAAACCGTCGCATGAGCATCGCTCAGGAATTGTTGAATGACATTATCATGCCTCAGCCACCGTATTCACCAGATTTGGCGCCCTGTGACTTTTTCCTGTTCCCAAGATTGAAGAGACCCATGAAAGGACGGCGTTTTGCGACGATTGAGGAGATAAAAACCGAATCGCTGAGAGAGCTCAAGGACATACCAAAAAGTGCATATCAGAACTGTTTCGAGGATTGGAAAAAACGCTGGCACAAATGTATTATATCTGAGGGGGACTACTTTGAAGGAGACCAAATAAAAATCGATGAATAAATAAATATTTTTTGAGAAAAATGAAAATTCACCTTATTTTTTGAACACACCTCGTATACTCGTATTGCTTCAAATATGTTCTTCATGTAGATTGAATTCAGGACAGCAGAATTTAATCTAAAGAATTCCAAAAAATAAAATGCCTTTAAATGGAGTAATACTGTTAAAAATGTTTTAGTCAGTGTCGCCAACCTAACAAGAACATTATATTTTAAGAAAAATCTATTGAGAAGTACTCAAAATACATAATATTTTTGGGAATGTGCTCAAAAAAATAGCCGACTAGTAATTGGCCCACCTTCATGAAGCTGTTTGCTAAGGTGTCTCGGACATAGGATCGATAACCAAACTAGCCACAGTCAAAGTGATGATCCCTCTTGATTATGTTTAGGAAACTGACCATGAAGAAAGCTTTTTCATTTTCATTGTATTTTGGAAGCTGAAAAGAATAAACTATCTAAATATTATTTCAAAAATAGAATCCAGCCACCTTTAACTTTGAAACAAGTATAGTTCTATAAAAATATCAAAGTGCAAGAAACAGGTATCAAGATGGCAGTGGAAGTAAATTAAAGCTTCGAAAATTTTGCTAATTTATATCTAACAGCCTAGAGTTTTGTACAAATAATTTTCGACTAGCTTATACGCTACCGTTTAACGCTTTAAAAATTCTTTATTTTTATTTATACGCATTATCTATAACTCCAAGCTCAATCTTAGCACCAGTTAGGTCTTATTATCCAATCAAAGTCTAGATAACTGCTAGCAATATCTTTTAAGAAAAGTTTATGGTAAAGAATGATTTCTTTTAATATCGAATCATGCAACTACAATGGTTTCTTTCTCCGATAGTAAAGGGCCACCCCTTACGTCATCAATTTTAAGGTTTCAAGACGTACTAAGACGTTTTACAGGGTACAATTGCGGGTCCTACGCCCAGCTTTTGATACAATGGAGGACCTTGGTATTTTAAGGGTTTACTCTTTTAGCCGAAGCTATATCCATGGAGAGTTAGACCTTAGGATATGTAAGTGAATGTAACCTTTTTTTACAATTTTTAAACTAACGACCAGTTCTGGAGTGCTAGTAAAACTAGAGATTAACCTACCTCGTTCACAGATGGCTCTGTAAATGGCAAAAAAAAAAAAAGAGTTTACATATCCCTTGGGAATGTGTAGATCAGAAGAACATTCAACTTATCCTTCTCCTAGGATATATAAAGCTGAGAGCGGACAAGTTCCTCAACATCTGTGACATGTTAGTGAAACATTCCTCTCACGGAACGATCTATAAAAACAGTTATCTCGAACAAAACAAAACAAAAACTTACAACAACGGTTATAGTTTTAATTAGAAAATTGGATCCTCAATGATAGATAATCTATTATCTTTTACATATCCTAAAAAGAGTTATATTTTCTACAGGGAAGCTGTATTGATCTCCTTTTTTTTTGTTAATCTCAGCGATTAAATAGTTTTAGATGATTTGCAAGTTGTTGTACAACAACAGACACCCACCAAATTCTAGCCAAATAGTTGTTAGAACTCTGCTTGTTTAAACGTGCGGATATCCTCAATGTCCAAGTGTGTATGGGAGGCCCCTCCTCCCGAAAGAGGACGTCCGAAAAAAGACGAGAGTGTAGCGAGTATTGAGTTAACCCGCGGTAGTTCATTAAACTCAAAAAGATTTGCACACATTATCTTAACTCCTGCATGATTGTCAGTTATTAGCTGAGATTACCACCAAAAACTCCCAAAATATTTGGGAAGAGGTGGCCACACTTTGCTCCGCGGTAAAGACATTAAAGGAAACACTAAATATTTTGTGAACACTTAAATTTGTCTTACTTTATTTCGATATCTATTTTAAATTTCCTCCAGAGAGTATTTAAGAATTCTACTGCAATTCGAAGTTGTGTCTATTCGGCATGATGACATGTATAGTGCCGTTTCATCATAAAAAAAAATAAGAGAATTAAAAAGTATTCCAAAGAGAATAAAGTATTCTTTTATTCTCATGAAGCAAAGAAGTCAATAAGTCTTCTGGTTCCGAGACAGTTTTTCTCTTTTTTTTAAACCCTTTAGTTTTTTAATTAAAGTGAAATATATATTAGAACAAGGAATTCCATCTGTTTAACTAGGTTTTGTTCTATTTTCTTTTTAACTTGATATGATTAATTAGTCTCTTAGGGCGGCCATATTCTTAGTCAAGAATTTAATTCCCTTTTTCTGTAATTAATTCAACCATGCTTAAATTTTTAATATTGTAACGAAGTTGACCTGAGCCAGGGAAGAAAGGCCTAGATTGTTCTGGGAGTTGAGTGACCAAAGCCTATAACGATTCACCACTGTGTAAACAAAAGGCCAGACTTTACCTGAGCCGGAGAAGAAAGGGCTAGATTGTTCAGGGAGTTTAGTGACCAAAGCCTATAGCGGTCCACCACTGTGTAAAAGCCAAGGGAGCGGCCCCAGTTGGGGTGGAGGCAGTACGTGTTTTCCCAGTCAGTGAGTCGCAGGTGGGAGTGAGACAGTCGGAGTTGGAGTGGAGCAGTCGCAGTTGGAGTGACGCAGACATATTTGGAGAGAGTCAGAGTTTGAGTTGGAGTTTGAGAGAGTCAGTGTTGCGGAGTGCTTCAGAGTTAGCCAGTTGGGTAGTTAGTGAGTAGAGCTTTGTTAGTGCAGCTAACATAAGTCTAGTGCAATTCAGTGCAGTGCGGACCAGTAGTCAGTTGTGGAACAGACTTTGGGGTGTATTTACGTAGTGAGTAAGTAACAGTAAACTGTTGTGACTATTGTAAATGGTAAATGTAATGAATAGCGATATTTGCTAGTAAATGTTAATGTTAGTAATGTTAATGTGTTAATAAATCAGGCTACTTATAAGTTTAGCGAGTTTTATGTTATTTATCGAACCCACACTTATTAAATTAACTAGTGGCAGCACTAGTTGTAGTTAAAGTTTTTAGTAAAAGGAAAAAAACCTTACAATATCTTAAAAAAGTATACGTATACGATCAAATTGTTGCTCAAAAATACTTGGGGAATCTTAAGAAGAAATGGCTGCAAAGTGAAAGGTTATAATGTTCTCTGGTAGATAACCTTACATTGTATTTCTTGTAAATTGAAAAACAAATCATTCAATAAGGTGAAAAAGTACATTGTTGAAGAAAACAAAAAATATACTCGTATGAGAAGCTACTTTGAAGTTGAAGCAACAAGGGGTATGCTATGGCATTCAAAAAGGGCATTGTTCAGATTAGCCATTCGCAAAGTTGAAATGAATATTAATAAGCACTTTCTTTCCTCTAGGTTGAGTGAAAGGGCAAAGTGAAGACATTCGCTCCAACGAAGAAGAAAAGTATTCTTGCCAGTAAAACTCGACCGGCTTCTCTTTTTCCCAAATGTTAGCGTCATTTATTCATTTTTGTGAGCAACAACGTCTGGAGGTCATGAGCACCTGAATTCTTTTTCAGTGTACTGCGTTTTTTTTTTTTTTTTATTCAGCAAACTCTCGTTCTAGATATCCAGAGCCTATCAATAGTCTAGAGAGCCTGTTCGATAAATTGTATTTGTAAAGATGAGCACAAAGAAAAGCATGAACTTGTACGCTACTGAGAGTTAATGGGAAGAAAAAGGATAATGAAGAACGATAGAAAGAAGCACTTAGGGTTTTAAAGCTTGGGTGTAGGGGCATTTTATGAGCGAGGAAAGATTTATACTGTTAGGGGATTTTTGAAAAGAATGTGTTCAGGGTTATAGGGCGAGAAGGAAAGGGTTTTCGGGGGTATAATGGGTAAAATAAGACCTACTTTATCAGGTGGGCTTTACGGCCAACTACCACCAAATTAGGTTGTTGATGTTGTTGTTGTTGTTGTTAAATGCCACAACATAACCTCTTGTTGTAACTTCAAAAGTAGTCGGCAACTATATTTTTCAGGCGGAGCTTCAAACTACCAATTAGATGTCGTGGAAGGGGGCAGAAGCTCATAATTTACTATAAACAATTTTTTTCCAACAAATAAAAAGTAGCCATACGCGGGATTCGATCTGGTGACCTTCCTCACACAAAGCCATTCTCTTGACCACTAGACCAACACCTGCCCTCAACTTCTAAAGGAACTTGTCACAAAAATACAGTGTCGAACAAGTTGCAAGTTTTCCATCCGAAATTGGAAAAATAAAGATATGAAATTTTTCTCTATAGATTTGATGATATCAACCAAATGTTTTCAACTATTTTATCGAAAATCACTGAAATTTGTTCATAGAAATAAGTTTTTGCAATTTTCTCTACAAGTGTGCATCTAGTATTAAGACATTAAACAGTGTTTTTTTAAAGACAGAAATTCATCTACAATTAAATTACTTATATTTTGGAGATAATGCATTAATTTTTTTTAATTATCGCAAACGATTAGTTGTAGATTTGCATACTTGATGAATTTTGCTAGAAGTTTTACAAAAGAAATTAATTTCTAAACTTTAGTTTTCTAAACTAATAACTAAAACTTTAGTAGAACTATAGAAACTGCTACTATGCTGCTTTATAAGGCTTCATCATAATAACAATAAAGACAATCAAATGAATTATATTGAATCCAGTAGGAAAGTTCTACAAGTTGCAAATTGTGAACAGCTTAAAGTGAAGCCGTATTGTACATAATGATGTTTTGTTCATTACTAAACCAGTTCAAATAATATAATCCCTGGCATTGTTCCTGGTTTTATTTTTTTTTTGTTCTAATAGCTGGGTCTTTTCAATATATTTCTGGGATTCAATTAATGCCATTAATGATTTCTGGGATTCACTATTATAATTTATTAAATGATGTATTATTAAAGTTAGTAGTGACAAATTCACGAAAATAGAATTTACAATCTGAAATCTATTTCAAAGAGAGAGGGCGATGATAACTCTAACCGCTAATACCCTAACCCGCGAACTTGTACCAAACTTGGCTGCCAGAACTGCTCACAATATTTCTTGTTCCCAACAGTTGGTTAAACTTTTGTTGTAAAATGTTACAGATACTTGTTTTATATAAATTTACAACAGAATGCATTTAATTTATTAATAATTATTTAAATTCATGCAATTATTTATCAATTTCATCTTAATTCTAACGGACAATTGTGTAAGAGTTGATCGTCAAAATTTGTACGAAAAAGCGTTACGTTGAAAAACACCCAACTTTGACAATTTTTTTCTATTTTTCTATAAACGATAAAATTCCTAAATTTTCTTAATAATATAGGGCAAATCCTCCTTTCTTTATAACTGTAATTTTTATTTCAAACCTCTATTTCTCTCTTTGTACTGTTCCGATTTTAATGAATTCTTTACTGAATTGTAGAGAAAAGTTTACTCTACAACTGGTATAAGTGGTAATGTTTTAGTGATAATAGTTACTGAGATATTAACGGTTAAATTTTGGAGGTTTTGCAAATCGTTCAAATTTCAAACCTCTATTTCTCCGTTCGTATTGCTCCGATTTTAATGAATTCTTTACTGAATTGTAGAGAAAAGTTTACTCTACAACTGGTATAAGTAGCAATGATTTAGTGATAATAGTTGCTGAGATATAAAAGGTTAAATTATGGAGGTTTTGTAAATCGTTCCAATTTCAAACCTCTATTTCTCCGTTCGTATTGCTCCGATTTTAATGAATTCTTTACTGAATTGTAGAGAAAAGTTTACTCTACAACTGGTATAAGTAGCAATGATTTAGTGATAATAGTTACTGAGATATTAAAGGTTAAATTGTGGAGGTTTTGTAAATCGTTCAAATTTCAAACCTCTATTTCTCCGTTCGTATTGCTCCGATTTTAATGAATTCTTTACTGAATTGTACAGAAAAGTTTACTCTACAACTGGTATAAGTGGTAATGTTTTAGTGATAATAGTTACTGAGATATAAAAGGTTAAATTTTGGAGGTTTTGCAAATCGTTCAAATTTCAAACCTCTATTTCTCCGTTCGTATTGCTCCGATTTTAATGAATTCTTTACTGAATTGTAGAGAAAAGTTTACTCTACAACTGGTATAAGTAGCAATGATTTAGTGATAATAGTTGCTGAGATATAAAAGGTTAAATTATGGAGGTTTTGTAAATCGTTCCAATTTCAAACCTCTATTTCTCCGTTCGTATTGCTCCGATTTTAATGAATTCTTTACTGAATTGTAGAGAAAAGTTTACTCTACAACTGGTATAAGTAGCAATGATTTAGTGATAATAGTTACTGAGATATTAAAGGTTAAATTGTGGAGGTTTTGTAAATCGTTCAAATTTCAAACCTCTATTTCTCCGTTCGTATTGCTCCGATTTTAATGAATTCTTTACTGAATTGTACAGAAAAGTTTACTCTACAACTGGTATAAGTGGTAATGTTTTAGTGATAATAGTTACTGAGATATTAAAGGTTAAATTGTGGAGGTTTTGCAAATCGTCCAAATTTTAAACCTCTATATCTCTCTTTGTATTGCTCCGATTTTAATTAATTCTGTACCGAATCGTATAGAGTAAAGTATTAAACCAGGATGTAAAAACTAAGAAGTTAATTAAATCGAGGCCACGTAATGTAGTAGATCTGTACCTCTGAAATAACAATGTTCATGTGATAATGTAGTTGTAAGTGATAAATTACTGTAATTCTACAGAAGAAAGATTTTTTTTTTGTAACATTTTGTTGATTTAAAGGAATTAAGAATTGTCTAAACTCACAAAAATAACAGTTAAGATTTAAATGGTTTTTCTTGTTATTTATTTTATTATTTATTTTTTGTCTTTATTTCTAAATGTCACTAAAAACCAAACGGTAAATACCTGGACGGCCAGGATTTGGTAGGTCTAAGCTGACCTTTGACATTAAAGAAACACCAACTGGGAAAACTGGTGAAAATGAATTGGAAGAGGATCAACTCCAGCCTAATTCGGCTACTGACGCACCATCGATCCATTCCCACTTATAGAATCTATATATACATATATATGTTGCAATCTGCAATGGATGGAGCTAAAAATATATCTACACCAGGTGTTACTAATCTTTTATTACTTCATTCTATTTTTATTATTTTTAGACAGTTGAATTTTAATTATTAATTATTCGCTTTTTTTTAAAGGAAAAATAAATGCATGAAAATCTCTTGATTTCAGGCTATTGCCTAACAATATTTTCCTAATTTATGCTCAAACCACACAAAATATTTGATTATATATTACGTAGGTTTTTAGCAATTAACAAAAATAAATAGCTACGCATCGCTTTGGGAGCTCAGCGGTACGATCACAATGAGCAAATCCTCGGGAAGTTAAGAAATTTTATTTGGGGAAAAAAAAAATTTCTTTGCAGAAAAGTCGACCCAATTAATTCATTGTTGATCTAACAGATGAGGAAACAAAGACAAGAAATTAGCTGTGACTTGGTCCTTGAATTTAAGGAAAAACTTCTAGCCATCGAGATGGATTACTGGAGAAGTGAAGCACGAATATCAAGGCTACAAAGAGTTAGAAATGAAGAAAGAAAAAATGGGCGCCACTGTAGCCAAGCGGGTTAAGTGGCGAGACCAGCAAAGCTAATATGTATTGTGGTACTGGGTTCGATTCCCGGTCTAGAGGCCTTGGATTTTATTTAATGGTTAATAAAAGAAATTTACAGTAAAGTATGTTTGCTAGTCGCCTCCGTCCACGACACCTAATTTGGTAGTTGGACGTTAAGCCCCGCCTGAAAAAATAGGCGATTACTTTACTTTACTTACTGAAGAAAGAAAATAAACGTTTAAAAAAAAAATACTACAGAACAGCGGATCACAAACACAGGAGATGCGGCCCAATTTTAGGTCGTAAGAGTTTAAAAATAAATGGGTCGCGACCAGCGGCCATTTATGCCATAAGAAAAGCCATTGCATTTCAATCTAAATTTTACTGAAACTAACTACCAGATTATTAAAACCCAGTGTAACTAAAAGTGGAACAGATACGAGGGTCGTTTGAAAAGTCCGTGCAAAGTCAGAGAGATAGCACCACTGGCGCGTATCGAGGTTATGTTTAGTTAGTAGCATCTCTTGGAAGAACACACACCAAGTTTCAGCCAGATCGGTCTATTTCTTTATGTTTGGCATTCGTTTGAATCGAGGAAGTCGAGTGATTTTCAAAAAATGGACGAAAAAGAATTTCGTGTGTTGATTAAACACTACTTTATGAAAGGCAAAACGCCTCAGGAGACTAAAGAGAAGCTTGATAAACATTATGGTGACTCTGCACCTTCGATTAGAACAGTTTATAAGTGGTTTCAAAATTTTCAGAGTGGCCATATGGGCACAAGTGACGCTGAACTTTCTGGACGCCCTGTTGAGGTTACTACTCCAAAAATCATTGATAAAATCCATGATATGGTGATGGATGACAGAAGAGTGAAGGTGCGTGAGATTGCTAGTGCTGTGGGCATCTCGAATAAACGGGTACATAATATTTTGCATCAACATTTGGACATGACAAAGTTATCCGCAAGATGGGTGCCGCGATTGCTCACGCTTGACCAAAAACGAAATCGTGTGAAGTGTTGCAAGGACGGTTCCAGAAGAATCCGCAGGACTTTAAGCGTCGTTTCGTCACTGTGGATGAAACATGGATACATCACTACACTCCTGAGACCAAAGAACAATCTAAACAATGGGTTACCAAGGGGGAATCTGCGCCAAAAAAGGCGAAGACCGTTCCTTCGGCCGGAAAGATTATGGCGACTGTCTTTTGGGATTCGCAAGGAATAATCCTCATCGACTATCTGGAAAAGGGTAAAACTATTACAGGTGCATATTATTCATCGTTATTGGACCGTTTGAAAACCGAGCTGCAAGAAAAACGCCCACGATTGGCCCACAAAAAAGTCCTTTTCCATCACGACAACGCACCAGCTCACACCTCAGCAGTTGTGGTCGCAAAATTAATGGAAATAGGGTTCCAACTCGTTTCACATCCCCCCCTATTCTCCAGACTTGGCTCCCTCGGACTACTATTTGTTCCCCAATATGAAGAAATGGCTGGCGGGAAAAAGATTTTATTCAAACAAGGAGGTGATTGCAGGAACGAATGGCTATTTTTCAGACTTGGACAAATCCTATTATTCGGAAGGGATCAACAAACTAGAGCAGCGTTGGACGAAGTGTATAAGCCTAAAAGGAGACTATGTTGAAAAATAAAAAAGGTTTACCCCAAAAAATTAAGTAGTTTTTATTTTTGCACGGACTTTTCAAACGACCCTCGTACCTAGCATTGCTTTGCCAGAAGCAATAATAGAGGAATTGATGAACGAGAATCAGTAGCAGAAGAGCCATTAGTATGAACTCGTTCAAAATTGTTAATTGTTAATTTGTCAAATAAAATTATTGTCCTGCACTTGCATCATTGTTTTCCCCCACACAACGCACATGGGTCGCCTTTTTTAATTTTGGTCGCCTCATTTTTGGGATCCATAAACACCAAAGATTGCGAGTAGAAGGTAGAAGTAAAGACAGTTAGACGTTACGGCCGTTTAAAAAGAATCTTTAGATGGAAAGAATGGGTAAGGAAATCAATCCCAGACTGGCAAGCCGAAGTAAGGACATAACCAAGGAAAAGTGGATAGATGACATCTGAGTGAAAACCTCCTGAGAGAAGAGGATATCCAGGATAGATCCAGTTGGATGCTGAAGATGAAGGAAATATTTGGTTGAGCAAAATCTCAGCATTGAGGAAATAATTAAAAACACATTTTCATTCACTTTCTTGAATTTTAATCCAATTACTTTAATAGACAAAATTGGAATTGTCAGAAATTTATTCCAATATCGTGTTGTTTATTGACTGATTATTCATTGTCAATATTGAAGTTAGAAGCTAAGAGAATAATGACAACAGAATTATAACTTATAGATTACAAATTTCATTCACTGCCAATAAATATAATGCCCTTAATATTGCAGAAATACCAAAAAACAATAGAACAAAAAAATTGTGATAAATAAAATATAAAAAAATAGCCAATGAATTATTGTTTGACGGTCCTATTTCACCAAAAAAAAGAGAAGATATATGTCCCCAAATCACAAAGCATAATTTTATTGCTATCTTTATTGCTATAACAAGGTTCTAAGAGTGAAATAGAAACCACCTTATAATAGGGTTCTCTTTGGACTGTATATTACAAAAGAGTTCTAACTTCTAAATCTTCTAGAAGGCTTCCTTTCCCACATTCTAGGATTTGTAAAAAGATAATAAAAGTAAAGAACTTTCGAGTTTGCTCGGCTATTAATGCTTTGTTGAAAAGAAAATTTATAGTGCTTGGGTTTTTCTTCTTTTTTTTATGAAAATTTAAAAAAGTTTTCCAAAAACAAATTTTGCTACAAAGAAAAGCATTTGTTAAGATGGTTCTTGTTATTTTAATAAATTGTTTTATCTTTCCAATTTATTTGCATTATTTATTTACGCAACCTTATTTACTTTATTATTTACTTCAACCTTTTTTCAAAAAGAACAAGAAATTAGGTTTGCTTGATTAAATAAATAAACTAATAAAAACTTGAGACAGAAAAATGGAATCGAATGTAAAAGTTATTTCATGGAAAAAGCAAAGCAATATCAGTTCTTAGTATAACAATCTATTATTTAATTTAAAGTCGCAGTCCCAAATAAACAGGTTGGTCTTTCCACTTCATTGTATTATAAACAAAGATTGTTATATTTAAATAAAAAAGTCCCCTCTAAATTAGGACGGCGCCATTTAAGACCAAGAAGTATTTTATTCAATAAGTAACACCAGTACAAAACAATAAACGGATTTACTTCTACTACAATTAAGTAATGACACAAAACAACTTAATGACTCCTTAACAAAAACTTACAGTTTAAAATGTTTATAAGGGTTGATTAAACGCCAAAAGGTACACAAATCAGCAAGCACCCAACATTTCATTAATACTTCATTGATATTATTTAAGTAATTTTACTGCATTAATTTTCATTAATATTTTTTAGAATTTATTAGATGTCACAGACCCTTATGCTGGCCATTTTCGTCTACAAAATATTTGTTCAAGTAGCACACCATTTAACTTAAATTGACTGTAATATCTAGTTATTATTTATAATAATCAAACTATTAATTACAGGTTAAAAAGAAAACGTTATAAAAAAATAAAATAAAAAAATATGAGGCTAAAAAATTCAAAAACGTTTTTTAAAAAATGCTTACACCAACATACATCAATGATTTTATTTATTTATTTTTATTTTTAAATAAAAATCGTTGGTTTAAGTTCATTCTTCGATTAAAGTAATTGTTATTTTATGAAGTAGTCAAACGTTTATAATAATAGGTAATAATTATCTGGCTTTATCGCAAATAATATAGTTTTCTTCAATTACATTCTAAATCTAGGTGTTCTTCCCACAATGTTGTATTTATGTAATATAAAATAAATAAGATATGCATATTTTTAGGACAGCTAATTATTCCACTATTTTACTCTAAGTAAAATTAGGAGGACTAAATTAAATTACAATTGAGAAATGAATAAATATTGTCGAATAATCTACTTGTTATTAAATGTATGTTATTTGTGCTCACGAATATTTCGGTAAGACGAATTCAAGACTGAAATATTGTTTTAAATCCGTGATTCAAATTTATACAGTAGCCGACTCTAACTTTGTCTTATTCTATTTTAGCATGCATGTATATGTGACTACCCAGAATAAAGGGCATATTAAAGATAAATCAGAAGAATAATTTGGAATAGAGTAAAAATAAAAGTACCTATTTAATAACGAAGATATAATATACATTTTATCACAATTATAACAAAAAAAATATTATGAATGAACTGGCCAGCATAAGGGTCTGTGAAATCTAATAAATTCTATAAAATATTAATGAAAATTAATGCAGTAAAATTACTTAAATGATATCAATGAAGTATTAATGAAATGTTGGATACTAGCTGATTTGTGTACCTTTTGGCGTTTAATCAACCCTTATACTTAACATTTTAAACTGTAAGTTTTTGTTAAGGAGATTTTTGTACCTTTTGTATTGATCTTCCTTTTTGTCTGTTTTACAAAGTTACATATCTGCTTTACGGATTTTTTTTTAAATTTGGTAAAAGCAATTCTATCATTACAACCCGATAAGGTGTTAAGTCGGAACCGTAACTACCACTGGAGAGATCTTTTTAAAGAATGATTATAGTTGCGGTCCCCAAACCATCCTCAATAACAATTTTTTTTAAAAAGCATTTTGAATCAAACAGTTTTAATAAGAAGGTATTTGTACGTAAATACCAAAATTAAACTGCGATTTCAGTACTTCCTTTTAGGAGGAGTAAGAAAAATAAACTACGAATACAGTACTTCTCCCTAAATGGCGAAGAGGCAAAGAGTTTGAATCGAACAACAATTCATTGATGCAAATTGGTTCACTCATTGATGATTATAACGATTGCTGTACTTCCTCTTAGTAGAAGTAAGAGCATATGGCACTTCGCAGTCACGTAGAAGAGCTTTAACCGTTTCTTCGTGCTAAATTTTATCAAAATCGGACTAAGGGTTATAGAAATATTGGTAATAATAGTTTTAGGAAGGGCCATCACTTGCGTGGGGCAAACTCCCCTCCTTATGAGGCATAGCGACGAGACTTTTAATGTGCAAATCTGTACAAAATTTCCATTCGAATGACACTTCATTCATAAAAATCGGTTCGCATGTCGATAATTTGAAATGATTGCTATACTTCTCCTTAACAAGTGTAAAAGCAGATCGTTGCTTTAATGTTACGTAGAGGAGCCCTAACCCTATCATCCTACCAAATTTTATCAAACTCGGGCCAAGATTTACATAGAAATTAATGATAATAATTTTGGAGGGGGCCTTACATAAAGGGGGCTAACTCCTCTCCCATTCGATGTACAGAGTCGAGACCCCCAAAAGGCACATCTACACAAAATTCCGAATCGAATGACACCTCATTCATGAAAATCGGTTCCCGCATTTAGGCGCTACGTTGTTTACAAAAAAGGTAACAACAACAACAAGAAGAAGAACAAGAACATTTTCTGAAAATGCCGTTTTTGCTCATTTTCGGCAACTTTTTTCTCGAAACCTATTAGATCTGGGTTGTTGCAAAAAAATTACTGATATAAAGG
Source organism: Rhodnius prolixus (assembly GCF_049639745.1). Taxonomy (NCBI): domain Eukaryota; kingdom Metazoa; phylum Arthropoda; class Insecta; order Hemiptera; family Reduviidae; genus Rhodnius; species Rhodnius prolixus. The sequence continues at coordinate 26,199,192 of NW_027411582.1, forward strand.
AGGATTTGCCCTATATTATAAAGAAAATTTGGGAATTTTATCTTTTATAGAAAAAGAGAAAAAAATTGTCAAAGTTGGGTGTTTTTCAACGTTACGCTTTTTCGTGCAGTTTTTGACGATCAACCCTTATACAACTGTCCTACCGGACAGTTTTCATCTACTTTATTACTTTAATGGGATCCTTTTTACGCCCTAGTTTTACAAATTTTCTGCACTAGTTTTACAAAGTTTTTTTTACTCACGTAAGATTTATTAGGGCGCGTAAATTTGTAAAAAATAACCAAAGCCCTGAAGCAAAAGGAGGAAATATAAAATGGAATTATGCAATTTTTTTTAAAGAATAATCTACAACAGTTACTTATTTCCGTTTCCTTTTATTTGAAACATGTTTATCATTTCCCTTTTTTAGCCTGTAATGTTCTTTTACTGCATTTTTCTGTTGTTCAGTAATTGGAGTTACAAATTTTCTTTTAGTAATTAGCCTATTTTGCTTAAAGTAATATTTCTTAATGAGAAAAACTATATTTCACACCTGTGCACTTTCCTGTAACCATTTTCAAAGTAGAGTGAAATAGTTTCCACGGTTTTCTCCATTTCTTCATTATTTTTTATTTCTTTTAACTCTTGAAATTTGTGTTAACTGTGCCGGCCTGCCTTAAGACAGTGTACTGGGGTTTCTGATTCTATTTACCATCTACAATACGGACATCACTAGGTCAACTTTAAAACACGAACATAAATTATTGAAACTTATTTTACAACAGATGGCAGAGGCCATTTTTTTGGATTTTTCCTATCCTGATTCTAGATTATTCTTTAACGTTAACAATGAACACTTAGAGATCGTTAAAGTCCTGGCATAGAAAGAGCTTTAAAATAACGAATCAAATTAATCGATTCAACGTTCATTTGTTCCTGTGTGTTTAACCCCACACAATAACAGAGAACGGAATTGAGTCCATTACCCAATAATATTCTAAATTTAATTTACTAACTAAGTTTATACACAAATTTCTTTTTGCTCTCCGACGTTTCGGTAACTTTATTACCTTCTTCAGGGTGTGTTAAATATTTGTACAGTTATATTTTAAGCTGTTAACTGTTATGATGATAACATATTAAGCTGTATCATCATAACTGTTTTCATACTGTTATGATGATAACATAATTTAGCTGTATCATTATAACTGTGATGGCGATAACTTATTAAGATATATTATCATAACAATTTACATAGGTAACTGTTATGATGACAACATATTAAGCTATATCATCATAACTCTTTTCTTAACTGTTATGATGATAACATATTTAGCTGTATCATTATAACTGTGATGACGATAACTTATTAAGATATATCATCATAACTCTTTACATTGGTAACTGTTATGATGACAACATATTAAGCTATATCAACATAACTCTTTTCTTAACTGTTATGATGACAACATATTAAGCTATATCATCATAACTCTTTTCTTAACTGTTATGATGATAACATATTTAGCTGTATCATTATAACTGTGATGACGATAACTTATTAAGATATATCATCATAACTCTTTACATTGGTAACTGTTATGATGACAACATATTAAGCTATATCAACATAACTCTTTTCTTAACTGTTATGATGACAACATATTAATCTATATCATCATAACTGTTGTAATGATAACATATTTAGCTGTATCATTATAACTGTGATGACGATAACTTATTAAGATATATCATCATAACTCTTTACATAACTGTTATGATGATTACATATATTAAGCTGTATTATTATAACTGTTATGACGATAACATATTAAGCTATATCATCATACTGTTATGATGATATAGCTTAACATATAATTTTGCAAATATCTACTATACTTTGAAGAAGGTGATAAATTTACCGAAACGACTGTGCACCTCACTATGCACTGTGACCGCACCTTGAAAATTACCTCTGATAATCTGTTATCAAAGGTCGAAAACCAAAACCATCATTCGTTATTAGTTAAGGGGGCAGAGTAGGTCTCAGGAGTGGTGGCTTGTCACCACTGGGCAGAGACAGGCCGAAGGAGTTTATTAAAGGCTATTCGCCAAGGCTGACTGCAGAATTAATCCGTCAAGGTCGTGTGGGGCTATAAGGATATTTGTAGGACTATTAACCCGGCCACTGCAGGCTCAGAAAACACATGCATCGCATGGGCCTGGTAGATGATAGCCTCTGTAGGTTCTGTCAAGAAGAGGAGGAAACGGCACTTCACGTGTTGTGTCATTGTGAGGGGCTCGTGTGGCTAAGGATGTTACTTCTCGAGGAGGAACAACCAAGGCCTGGTGAGCTTTACCCAAGAGTCGCTCTCCAGCATTGAGAGTCTGATCAAAAGGACAGGTCTGGAGGGTGAGCTTTAAAGTGAGGGGAGCCTTGAAGCCGATCTAGTCTAGTCTAATCTAATCTAATCTATTTAGTTAAGGGGAGTCCTTGTCATGAATATTCCTTCCCAGGGAGTGATTTAAATTATACAATATTATTATTGTACTTTTTTTTTCTTTTTTCAATTTAAGACGCGTCAACATCTGAGGACCTCTTTGACAAGTATTTACTCGCTACAGACAACGCTGTCCATCACTGAAGAATAGTGAACCATTAAGAAGCTTTAGCCTAGGAAGGCCAGCAGGCAGGATTCAAAACCGTGATCTCCCATTGTGGGAATCCAGGAATTACTGAGTTAATTATTTTTCCTTATCCTTAGGAAAAGGAAATGGGTCCTGCTTTCCAGGACACTGAAGCCAAGAGGCTTGTGTTTGTGTTATGGAAGTGGTAAAAAAAAAACGTGGATATACGTGTGAGAAGGAGCAGGTTGAAATGTAACAAAAGAAAAGAAAAGACATCTTATGCGTTAAGAGTATTTTGGGAAGTAAGCCAGTTACTTTACGATCTCGGTTCTTCACTTAGTAAGGTCTGGTAGTAATGTTTTCTAAGTAAAGCTGTAGTTATGAAAGCTTTAAAAAAACAAGGAGAGAAATATAAAAATGGGGATATACGTATAAGAGATGTTAAGAGTGAGAAAGTAGGAACAGCACAAAGAAGTATAACGAATTAGATGGTTAGGATGGAGGTAGAGGTATAGATGGTGACGAAGAAAATGGGTTTATTTTTATATATATATATTTTTTTTATACTTGGCAATTTTCACGAGAAAGAGGACGACCGCCTGGCTACGAGTTCTGGATGAAAACCCAACCATTTCCCAAGGGTAAGGTTTTTCATCTCACTCTCACTTCCACAAACACACCCACACACTGTGGATTAACTGTGGAAAACTGCTTGATGGGGATGTGGTTTTTCCTCCCCTTGAGCAAATAATTACGATTCTCTACTACATAGAAGAACATGCCGCTTTTCCACAATATTTCCACAGAGAGAGAGAGAGAGAGTGTGTAAGCATGATCCTAAATTATCTCATTACGCATGTAATTATATTTTACATTATCATTATCAACAAAATCAAGGAATTAGCCTTTACGGGTTTGTTTCGACTTCGAAAATTTATTCTTATTACAGAAGAATGAATTTTCTAATGCGACAAATAATTTTTAGAGAGAGAAATAAAAAGTGGAAAGTGGTACGAGGGTCGTTTGAAAAGTCCGTGCAAAAATAAAAACTACTTAATTTTTTGGGGTAATCCTTTTTTATTTTTCAACATAGTCTCCTTTTAGGCTTATACACTTCGTCCAACGCTGCTCTAGTTTGTTGATCCCTTCCGAATAATAGGATTTGTCCAAGTCTGAAAAATAGCCATTCGTTTCTGCAATCACCTCCTCGTTTGAATAAAAATTTTTTCCCGCCAGCCATTTCTTCATATTGTGGAACAAATAGTAGTCCGAGGGAGCCAAGTCTGGAGAATAGGGGGGATGTGAAACGAGTTGGAACCCTATTTCCATTAATTTTGCGACCACAACTGCTGAGGTGTGAGCTGGTGCGTTGTCGTGATGGAAAAGGACTTTTTTGTGGGCCAATCGTGGGCGTTTTTCTTGCAGCTCGGTTTTCAAACGGTCCAATAACGATGAATAATATGCACCTGTAATAGTTTTACCCTTTTCCAGATAGTCGATGAGGATTATTCCTTGCGAATCCCAAAAGACAGTCGCCATAATCTTTCCGGCCGAAGGAACGGTCTTCGCCTTTTTTCGCGCAGATTCCCCCTTGGTAACCCATTGTTTAGATTGTTCTTTGGTCTCAGGAGTGTAGTGATGTATCCATGTTTCATCCACAGTGACGAAAGTCCTGCGGATTCTTCTGGAACAGCTGCAAACCGTCCTTGCAACACTTCACACGATTTCGTTTTTGGTCAAGCGTGAGCAATCGCGGCACCCATCTTGCGGATAGCTTTCTCATGTCCAAATGTTGATGCAAAATATTATGTACCCGTTCATTCGAGATGCCCACAGCACTAGCAATCTCACGCACCTTCACTCTTCTGTCATCCATCACCATATCATGGATTTTATCAAAGCTTTCTGGTGTAGTAACCTCAACAGGGCGTCCAGAACGTTCAGCGTCACTTGTGCCCATATGGCCACTCCGAAAATTTTGAAACCACTTATAAACTGTTCTAATCGAAGGTGCAGAGTCACCATAATGTTTATCAAGCTTCTCTTTAGTCTCCTGAGGCGTTTTGCCTTTCATAAAGTAGTGTTTAATCAACACACGAAATTCTTTTTCGTCCATTTTTTGAAAATCACTCGACTTCCTCGATTCAAACGAATGCCAAACACAAAGAAATAGACCGATCTGGATGAAACTTGGTGTGTGTTCTTCCAAGAGATGCTACTAACTAAACATAACCTCGATACGCGCCAGTGGTGCTATCTCTCTGACTTTGCACGGACTTTTCAAACGACCCTCGTATTTCTATGATTTCTCCACCTTTTGTTGAGGCGTTCATGTTCCAACATGTGCAATCGCCTCTATCGAATAGCAAAGACTGGTGAGAGATCCTAAACCAGGAATGAGCAACCCGCGGTTCCTTTCTTGTGCGGCCTATTAAAGAGTTCCATAAAAAAATTATAGTAAAATGAAAAAAATATTTGTAAAATTATAGTAATTTGTGACTTATTAACACTAAATATCTCGAAGTTTTTGTTTTCGAAATTTTGTCTTCACCATTTAGCGTAGAAGTTTACAAATGAAATTAATAGATGTTCAAAATGGCACAGACCTAAAGAAACAAGTTTCAAAATGTTAACATTCATCAATTTTTACCGAAATTACGTCAATCCAGAAAAAAGGCACTTTTTGGGAGCACCTAGATTAGATTAGATTATCGGGACGGGAACTGTGCCCCACGGCACCGCAGCCAAAAGAAGGCTTATTGTGGCTTCCCCCTTTGGATCGTAGACGAAACCTCCCCTACTAAAGAGGCTGAGGACTTTCCCAACTAGTTCTTTTTGCACTACTATCTCCTTTGGTCTCAAAAAATCCAAAGGTTTCATAGCGCAATCGAGTTCAGCAAGTGAGAGGCCGTTTCCTCCTCTTCCTTACACAATCTGCTACACAACGGTTCCGACCTGATAAGCCCCCCCTCCTTGTACAGATGACTATACCCGTATGTGTACTGTGTAAATTTATTTGGAGTGTAACAGTATATGTTGCTCATGTTCATGTTGTTAGACTGGGATACCCGCAGGGATGCCAAGTACCCTGAAGAAGTGGCTAATAACTTCCCCCTACGGGGGGGGGGGATTGGGCGCTCAAATGTTCGTGAACTATTATTTTGCTCAATGAAAATAATTAAAAGCGCTCGCCGATCCAGATTAAGCGATGTTCGTTTAGAAAGTTGTTTGCTAGTTGCTGTATCGTCTATATCACCAAATATAGACGAATTGGTTGCATAAAATCAATGACAAACTTCCAATTAAATATGTAATAAATACATAAATCTTTTTCTATGTAATAATAATTTTTATCTAAACATCTAAAGAATGAATTTTGTTTGAAATTAAAATTGGATTAAATCTATATTTCTGTAATGGCCACCTTTATCATTCAATATTTTTATTGGGTATTTCATTTTATGCTCTTCAATGCGCCTGCGCAACGTTTTTAAATTTGAACCTGGCCAGTTGTAAAAAAAAGTTGCTCAGCCCTGTTCTATACCAAGCCTCTACCTTTGCAGATGTCTCCTCCTCTAATGGTCTCACAAGTGAACAGTTTGCGAAGAATCGGTTAAACTGCATCTCAGCAAGGACGAGGTTAGAGGCCAGGCTACACAGCAAGCAGAATTTTAAGTGCTATGATTTTATAAAATTTAAATGCACTTAAACCACTTAGTGCTTAGCCCCAGAACTCGCACAATGGTTGCACACTTTTAAACATAAACCACTGCAGCTTCCTGGTTTAGTACGACTTGGATCTTCCATGCCAGAGACTGTACAATAATATTAAAGAGAATGGAAATTAACCAAGTTAGAAATAGATCCTAGATAACTGTGATTATGTTGCTAGTGTTTACGCCAGAATTTGCGTGAGATTACTTACATAAATCCAGTAACTGTAGTGCTATTAATTACGCATAAGTTCTGAATTAAAGATAACGAAATAGATGTACTGTAACATGTGTTAAATTTTATTGCTTTAGTTCGCAGCAATATTGTTTAATTTGATGATTACATATTTTGAAATTAATAAATGGCGATATTTTTTAATATGTATAATTACCAGACACAAATTGGGTCAAATGACTGTTCTAAAATAAAACATATTGATGAACTTTAAGTGCTGGAAATGGATACGGTTCCATGAGTTTGGTAAATTTATTAGGGGAAATAAAATATTACTGAGCTTTGAAAGTATTATTTAAGAGATTGCTCATTGGTTTTACTTTTAATTAATTTAATTTTGTTTAAAGTTCTCCTATTTTTTTTAAATTTATTTAGTTATTTACAATCTGTATAATATACAGGGTGTCCCAAGCTATATGGATAACGACTTTTTCTCGGAAAGTAAGATAGCTAGAAAAAAAACAAACTAAAAAATACGTGTACCCTTAGCTTTTTTGTTAGAAATCCAAATTTAATTTGTAAACTTTTTTCGTTGCTCCCAGAAGGGAGATACAGGCACCAACTACAAATGGGAAGGTGAGGTTTTTATTTCAGAAATAGATTCCACTATTTTTTTAAGTAAAATTTACTAGAACGGTTTTTTTCTGTGAGCGATATTTTACAAGTTATGAATGAAAACATGATTCTTATAAGAAATGTCAAAATGATAATATTATAACGGTTTTTTGATTGAATAAGAAGAAAAGTACTATTTTATTATAAATTTTACTCCTCATTAATATTAGAGATAACGCACGAAATGGCCACCACCATTAGAGATGCATATACATGCTCTTTCCTGCCTATGGGGGAAAAATTAGTAAAAAAAATTTAAATAGTATTTTTCCTAGAAATAATTGCCAAAAACCATTCGCTAATCTGATTGGCGAACGGAATGTGTGCAGTAGGCGGGCTGTAGCTGATGACGTAGTGACACCGTAAGCCACTCCCTCACCAATAAAAGCACATTTATCCAGTACATAAAATGGTGCTCTTTCACTTTCATTCAATGATCTAAATTTCACTTTCGTTTACTTCAGAAAAATATTTCATTATCTTTCTTGATTCTGCATTACATTAGAAGTATGAAACCAGAAATATAATGTTCAAAACATGTTTATTTAGGACATTTTCACAATGTCAATTTTTATTGCATTATACGATAATTTATCAAATACCTATGGGGGAAAAATTAGTAAAAAAAATTTAAATAGTATTTTTCCTTGAAATAATTGCCAAAAACGATTGGCTAATCTGATTGGCGAACGGGATGTATCAGTAGGCGGGCTGCAGCTGATGACGTAGTGACACCGTAAGCCACTCCCTCACCAATAAAAGCACAGTTATCCAGTCCGTAAAATGGTGCTCTTTCACTTTCATTCAATGATCTAAATTTCAATTTCGTTTACTTCAGAAAAATATTTCATTATCTTTTTTGATTCTGCATTACATTAGAAGTATGAAACCGGAAATATAATGTTCAAAACATGTTTATTTAGGACATTTTCACATTGTCAATTTTTATTGCATTATACGATAATTTATCAAATACCTATGTGGGAAAAATTAGTAAAAAAAAATTAAATAGTATTTTTCCTAGAAATAATTGCCAAAAACGATTGGCTAATCTCATTGGCGAACGGGATGTGTGCAGTAGGCGGGCTGTAGCTGATGACGTAGTGACACCGTAAGCCACTCCCTCACCAATAAAAGCACAGTTATCCAGTACATAAAATGGTGCTCTTTCACTTTCATTCAATGATCTAAATTTCACTTTCGTTTACTTCAAAAAATATTTCATTATCTTTTTTGATTCTGCATTACATTAGAAGTATGAAACCGGAAATATAATGTTCAAAACATGTTTATTTAGGACATTTCCACAATGTCAATTTTTATTGCATTATACGATAATTTATCAAATACCTATGGGGGAAAAATTAGTAAAAAAAATTTAAATAGTATTTATCCTAGAAATAATTGCCAAAAACGATTGGCTAATCTCATTGGAGAACGGGATGTGTGCAGTAGGCGGGCTGTAGCTGATGACGTAGTGACACCGTAAGCCACTCCCTCACCAATAAAAGCACAGTTATCCAGTCCGTAAAATGGTGCTCTTTCACTTTCATTCAATTATCTAAATTTCACTTTCGTTTACTTCAGAAAAATATTTCATTATCTTTTTTGATTCTGCATTACATTAGAAGTATAAAAGCGGAAATATAATGTTCAAAACATGTTTATTTAGGACATTTTCACAATGTCAATTTTTATTGCATTATACGATAATTTATCAAATACCTATGGGGAAAAAATTAGTAAAAAAAATTTAAATAGCATTTTTCCTAGAAATAATTGCCAAAAACGATTGGCTAATCTCATTGGCGAACGGGATGTGTGCAGTAGGCGGGCTGTAGCTGATGACGTAGTGACACCGTAAGCCACTCCCTCACCAATAAAAGCACAGTTATCCAGTCCGTAAAATTGTGCTCTTTCACTTTCATTCAATTATCTAAATTTCACTTTCGTTTACTTCAGAAAAATATTTCATTATCTTTTTTGATTCTGCATTACATTAGAAGTATAAAAGCGGAAATATAATGTTCAAAACATGTTTATTTAGGACATTTTCACAATGTCAATTTTTATTGCATTATACGATAATTTATCAAATACCTATGGGGAAAAAATTAGTAAAAAAAATTTAAATAGCATTTTTCCTAGAAATAATTGCCAAAAACGATTGGCTAATCTCATTGGCGAACGGGATGTGTGCAGTAGGCGGGCTGTAGCTGATGACGTAGTGACACCGTAAGCCACTCCCTCACCAATAAAAGCACAGTTATCCAGTCCGTAAAATTGTGCTCTTTCACTTTCATTCAATTATCTAAATTTCACTTTCGTTTACTTCAGAAAAATATTTCATTATCTTTTTTGATTCTGCATTACATTAGAAGTATAAAAGCGGAAATATAATGTTCAAAACATGTTTATTTAGGACATTTTCACAATGTCAATTTTTATTGCATTATACGATAATTTATCAAATACCTATGGGGGAAAAATTAGTAAAAAAAATTTAAATTGTATTTTTCCTAGAAATAATTGCCAAAAACGATTGGCTAATCTCATTGGCGAACGGGATGTGTGCAGTAGGCGGGCTGTAGCTGATGACGTAGTGACACCGTAAGCCACTCCTTCACCAATAAAAGCACAGTTATCCAGTACATAAAATGGTGCTCTTTCACTTTCATTCAATGATCTAAATTTCACTTTCGTTTACTTTAGAAAAATATTTCATTATCTTTTTTGATTCTGCATTACATTAGAAGTATGAAACCGGAAATATAATGTTCAAAACATGTTTATTTAGGACATTTTCACAATGTCAATTTTTATTGCATTATACGATAATTTATCAAATACCTATGGGGTATTTATTATTGTCAAGGACTTTGCTGAAACTGTAATCGAATGCCATTATGTCAACAATTACAGTGTGCAGACTATAACTAAGTCAAATTCTTTTCACGAAACTGAATAATCAAAACATAATATTGGTTGTTAGTCCGAAACCAGTCAGGGATACAATAAACCTAAGCATGCTTATTTTGTCAATAGAATAACGTAAGACAATAAAATAAAAAAACGAAAGCAACTCACAAATGGCAAACAGATAATCGTGATAATGTGTTTTGAGACCAAAATGTGTGAATTTTATTGAACCGCTAAAGATAAATAAAATAAATTAAGGTAGGTCACGGATTCATCTAAAGGGATTGAGAGTTATTTGATTTCCCATCAATGCAACAAACACAGTTTAACCCATCAATCTTTTACCATACTTTTTTTTTTTGAAGCATGTACGCTCACGTTGAATCATGTACAAACATGTATACATGTGTGTTTATGATTGCCAGACTATTAGCCACAAAAAAAGAGAGTTTTGCATTCTAAAATATATTCACCGAACTATAAAATATTTTATTTTATTTTTAAATTTAAATTTACCTTTCCTCACAATTAATGAAATTCAAATCTCGCTAAAAACACATACTTAATAAATTTTTTTTTTAAAGAATAACTTTAATGCAATTTACAACTGTAGGCGCAATTGTCGGTGCAACATGAAAAGCAGATGACTGGGTGTGAGATGAGATGAATTACCACCCACCGGTGGCTTTCCAATTATTTTGGGCTATACCACCGAATAGATCGCTGGGCCAGCGCCATTACTATCGACGGTTCGGATTGTCGGGAAATTTTGAAGATGAATGCTGGTATTAGGATGTGCGGAAAGCAGAGAGTGAAACTTCTTTGTAACGGGCGGAGATTAGGATTTTGAATGAAGAATACTTTTAGATCGGAGTGAATGGTTCTTGTATAGGACGGAACATTAAAAGAATTTGTGTCTGTAGAATCTGAAGTCGATAGATGTTGGAATGCTTGGTAGAAAACCGCACAGATCAGAGTTCGCAGCTCTAAATAGGCTTCAATAGAGCGTTATATTTATAAGCGTTATAATTTGTGGTTTAGTGTCAATTTTGATTGTCTGTTAAGAAGTATTGCCAGTAGATAGTAGAGCTATTTCTAGTTTTTGTCTATTAAGGAGTGTATTCCATGTCAAACGTTTCTTCATGTTTAGTCCGAGGTAGCTTACAGTATCAGTGCAAAGAAGTGCAGTCCGGATGTAGTGAACTGGAGGACATATGACACGTCTGAGAGTAACATAATTTACTTAACGTTCAAAGAAATGGTTTCATCCATATTTGAGAATATTTTATAAAAACTTGAAGAATTCATTCATTAAAAATGGAACTTTCGGTTGAATGGATTATCTTAAATGGAAATGGATTGGATTTATAGCAATAAATTCGACTCTTTATAACATGAAAACCAGTGATGGACACAGTCTTTTGGAGTAGAGTTCTGCTAGTTAATTTGTTCACGGCAATCCGGTATTTTGGTTAAAGGTGTTTGGTTTAAAATTGGTAATTTAATACATAAAAAAGAATATTTTCAATTACAAAATTTTGGGAATAGCCGACATCAGAATGGAGAATGGAGAATCATCTGGTGGAGGCTTTAAGGCTTACGGCCAGCGGACAAATTAAAGAAATGTTGGACATTTTTTTTAATTAAAAAAAATAATACAGAGAACTGGACATTCATGCCATTCACACTCACATGCTAACAGACAACTTCTTTCACACACAGCCATCCACATCACATCACCATCTTGGCGAGCCTACAGCTTCCCGAAAACCGTATCCACATCTTTAAAGAATTGAATTCCATTTGGAATATGGATCAATATGTGTACAAACTCTTTAGTGAGCTGGCACCATATTTATTCTGTATAAATATAACAAATAAAATATAAAATTTAAATAAACCACTTTAAATTAAATAACGAGTTAGTTCCATGGATGATATGGATGGTTAACTTGTTTAGCTGGCGGTTTAATATGGAATTCCCAATAAGCGAATACTCGACCAGCAATGTTAATGGGACTATTAAATATTTTCCACTATGACTTCCTGTATATATATATAATACTGATGGCATCCGAGGAAATTCATTCCATGGTAAAGCGTATGTTCATTTAACCTATCTACTTTCCGGAGGAATATTTGTTTGAACGGAAATTCCACTGTAATTGTTTTTGTAAAAAAAGAGAAAGCAGAGTAATGTCTATTTTTTGTTCAGGCAGGCTTTACGAGCTGTACTACTAAATTATGATGTTACGAACGGAGACGATTAACAAACCATACTTTAATACAAATTTCTTTTATTAAATATATTAAATAAAATTCAAGGCCGAGGGGACCGGGAATCGAACCCACTACCACAGTATAAACAGTGTGTTTATAAGCAGTTTGTGCGTGTTCACACCTCTAACCCGCTCGGCTACCTTGGCGCCTGACATTGTCCAGCTAAATTCCCAAAATATCTTGGACTAAAAATCTCTAGAAATTAATCTTCTAACTTGTATTTTTTTGGCCAGCTATTGCCAGTATTGTTGATTTCTCCGATGACGTGCAAGATGAAATGATGCTGCCAGTAAGTGAAACGATTCGTTTGTTTATTCTACTTTTAGGCATCCAAAGTCTAAAATTAGAATACACACTTGATGTATCACTCTGAAGTAAGAAGTATTCTGCTTAATGAAAATTGAGTCTTTTTTTTGTAATATATATTACAAATTAAAGTAAGTAAAAGTAAAAGTAATTGCTTATTTTTTCAGGCGGAGCTTAACGTCCAACTACAATTTACTAGGTGTCGTGAGTTATGAATATGAAGGCCGAAAGTCAGTTTTTAAAAACAAACTTTATTTTGAAAAGAACTCTGGAGAATAAGTACAACAATTTAGAGTAATTAAAAAGTACAATGTGTCACGTATAACGTATAGTCTGGGTGTGTCTCACGTCTCTTGATTCTAAGGGTATATATCCTATTTGCAAGCATCTTATCTATGCAGGTGGCTATCTGTGTGAACAGCGTTCATAACTGTGGACGGAGGCGACTAGCAAACGTATTTTACTATTTCTCATTTAACCATTAAATAAAATCCAAGGCCAAGACCGGGAATCGAAAACAGTATCACAATGCATATTAGCTTTGCAGGTCTCGCCTCTTAACCCGCTCGGCTACCGTTGCGCCTTACAAATTAAAGTATAGTAATGCCTATTTTTTTTCAGGCAGGCTTTACGCCCAACTATATACAGAGGCGACTAGCAAACATACTTTACTGTAAATTCCCTTTTTATTAACCATTAAATAAAATCCAAGGGCTAGACCCCCAGTGGGTAATCGAACCCACTAAACCAACAATACATCTTAAAGTTTTACGGGTCTCTCCTCTAACCCACTCGGCTATCGTGGTGCCTATATTGTAGATTACATCTTTTAAATCGTCTTATATTTCGTAAAACCGAGATATTTATTAATAGTTTATTGGGTGGCCAAAAAACGTACCTGAATTCAATTCCTCAAATCAGTCAAATCAGAATTATACCTCAGATTAGACTAGCTTCTAAAAAGATCTGTTCGATTATTTTATTAATGGACTGAAACACACATTTTTTCCTGTAAATTGTGTAATGTGGGGCTAGTTCTAAGGACGATCTTTGTCATTTCTTTACAGAATGTAAAATTTTAGATTGGCTGAGAAATAAATTCTTACTATTTCATTTACAAGAGGAGCCGGTTACTAACTTGGTCCAATTTGAAAAATTATTGTGCTTAGATGATATCAAAGCAAACAATATTTGTAAATTTACTATCGAGGTATTAAGAGTAAGATCAATATTACTGTAGGGCTTTAAACATGCACTATTGTTATCTATTTTGTAATTTTGTATTTCAATTATTCTCTGACATAACATTCATTTCTTCAAAATATCATTATAATTATTGTCCATTTATCTATATCAGTGGTTCTTAACCTTTTCATAGACGCGGAACACAAATATATGTATATATTTTTCACGCGGAACACTAACATTAAATAATTTGAAATTCGGAATTTAGCAAAACTTAAAATTAAATTCAATTTAAAAAAAAAGAAACAATTTTTTGTTTTCGTATCTTTCCTAAGTTTCTAAATTTTAATACATTTTTTTTTATTTATCATTTTAATGAAATTTACACCTGCACCCACAGGGTACAATAGGTAAATGCCATAAATGTAAAAACAATTAACGTGTCAAACGTGAATGACGGCCATCCAGTGATTTCATAACCCAAAAAATTTTCAACTCTTTATATCTTCTACAGTTATAGATCTCTGCACAAAATAACTATAGTTTATAATTGAGAAAAACAAAGTGCATATGAGAAAAAAATTCCATATCAATACGTGGTTCACAGTGGGAGATATAGAACAGCCATAATTTTACAGAATTTCATGACCCAAAAAATTTTCAACCCTTTATATCTTCTACATTTATAGACCTGTGCACAAAATAACTATAGTTTATAATTGAGAAAAACAAAGTGTATAAGAGATCAAAATGCCATACCAATACGTGGTTCACAGTGGGAGATATAGAACGGCCATAATTTTACAGAATTTCATGACCCAAAAAATTTTCAACCCTTTATATCTTCTAAAATTATAAATCTGAGCACAAAATAACTATAGTTTATAATTGAGAAAAACAAAGTGTATAAGAGAACAAAATTCCAATACCAATACGTAGTTCACAGTGGAAGATATAGAACGGCCATAATTTTACAGAATTTTATGACCCAAAAAATTTTCAACCCTTTATATCTTCTACATTTATAGATCTGTGCACAAAATAACTATAGTTTATAATTGAGAAAAACAAAGTGTATAAGAGATCAAAATGCCATACCAATACGTGGTTCACAGTGGGAGATGTAGAACGGCCATAATTTTACAGAATTTCATGACCCAAAAAATTTTCAACGCATTATATCTTCTACATTTATAGATCTGTGCACAAAATAACGATAGTTTATAATTGAGAAAAACAAAGTGTATAAGAGAAAAAAATTCCATATCAATACGTGATTTACAGTGGGAGATATAGAACAGCTATAATTTTACAGAATTTCATGACCCAAAAAATTTTCAACCCTTTATATCTTCTAAAATTATAGATCTGAGCACAAAATAACTATAGTTTATAATTGAGAAAAACAAAGTGTATAAGTGGACCAAATTCCATACCAATACGTGGTTCACAGTGGAAGGTATAAAACGGCCATAATTTTACAGAATTTCATGACCCAAAAAAATTTCAACCCTTTATATCTTCTACATTTATAGATCTGTGCACAAAATAACTATAGTTTATAATTGAGAAAAACAATGTGTACAAGAGAACTAAATTCCATACCAATACGTGGTTCACAGTAGGAGATATAGAACGGCCATAATTTTACAGAATTTCATGACCCAAAAAATTTTCAACCCTTTATATCTTCTTAAATTATAGATCTGAACACAAAATAACTATAGTATATAATTGAGAAAAACAAAGTGTATAAGAGAACAAAATTTCAATACCAATACGTAGTTCACAGTGGAAGATATAAAACGGCCATAATTTTACAGAATTTTATGACCCAAAAAAATTTCAACCCTTTATATCTTCTACATTTATAGATCTGTGCACAAAATAACTATAGTTTATAATTGAGAAAAACAAAGTGTATAAGAGATCAAAATGCCATACCAATACGTGGTTCACAGTGGGAGATGTAGAACAGCCATAATTTTACAGAATTTCATGACCCAAAAAATTTTCAACCCTTTATATCTTCTACATTTATAGATCTGTGCACAAAATTACTATAGTTTATAATTGAGAAAAACAAAGTGTATAAGAGAAAAAAATTCCATATCAATACGTGGTTCACAGTGGAAGGTATAGAACGGCCATAATTTTACAGAATTTCATGACCCAAAAAATTTTCAACTCTTTATATCTTATACATTTATAGATCTCTGCACAAAATAACTATAGTTTATAATTGAGAAAAACAAAGTGCATATGAGAAAAAAATTCCATATCAATACGTGGTTCACAGTGGGAGATATAGAACAGCCATTATTTTACAGAATTACATGACCCAAGAAAATTTCAACCCTTTATATCTTCTACATTTATAGATCTGTGCACAAAATAACTATAGTTTATAATTGAGAAAAACAAAGTGTACACGAGAACAAAATGCGATAACAATACGTGGTTCACAGTGGGAGATATAGAACGGCCATAATTTTACAGAATTTCATGACCCAAAAAATTTTCAACCCTTTATATCTTCTACATTTATAGATCTGGGCACAAAATAACTATAGTTTATAATTGAGAAAAACAAAGTGTATAAGAGATCAAAATGCCATACCAATACGTGGTTCACAGTGGGAGATATAGAACGGCCATAATTTTACAGAATTTCATGACCTAAAAAATTTTCAACCCTTTATATCTTCTAAAATTATGGATCTGAGCACAAAATAACTATAGTTTATAATTGATAAAAACAAAGTGTATAAGTGGACCAAATTCCATACCAATACGTGGTTCACGGTGGAAGGTATAAAACGGCCATAATTTTACAGAATTTCATGACCCAAAAAATTTTCAACCCTTTATATCTTCTACATTTATAGATCTGTGCACAAAGTAACTATAGTTTATAATTGAGAAAAACAATGTGTACAAGAGAACAAAATTCCGTACCAATACGTGGTTCACAGTAGGAGATATAGAACGGCCATAATTTTACAGAATTTCATGACCCAAAAAATTTTCAACCCTTTATATCTTCTAAAATTGTAGATCTGTGCACAAAATAACTATAGTTTATAATTGAGAAAAACAAAGTGTATAAGAGATCAAAATGCCATACCAATACCTGGTTCACAGTGGGAGATATAGAACGGCCATAATTTTACAGAATTTCATGACCCAAAAAATTTTCAACCCTTTATATCTTCTAAAATTATAGATCTGAGCACAAAATAACTATAGTTTATAATTGAGAAAAACAAAGTGTATAAGTGGACCAAATTCCATACCAATACGTGGTTCACTGTGGAAGGTATAGAACGGCCATAATTTTACAGAATTTCATGACCCAAAAAATTTTCAACCCTTTATATCTTCTAAAATTGTAGATCTGAGCACAAAATAACTATAGTTTATAATTGAGAAAAACAAAGTGTATAAGAGATCAAAATACCATACCAATACGTGGTTCACAGTGGGAGATGTAGAACGGCCATAATTTTACAGAATTTCATGACCCAAAAAATTTTCAACCCATTATATCTTCTACATTTATAGATCTGTGCACAAAATAACTATAGTTTATAATTGAGAAAAACAAAGTGTATAAGAGAAAAAAATTCCATATCAATACGTGGTTCACAGTGGAAGATATAGAACAGCTATAATTTTACAGAATTTAATGACCCAAAAAATTTTCAATTCTTTATATCTTATACATTTATAGATCTCTGCACAAAATAACTATAGTTTATAATTGAGAAAAACAAAGTGCATATGAGAAAAAAATTCCATATCAATACGTGGTTCACAGTGGGAGATATAGAACGGCCATAATTTTACAGAATTTCATGACCCAAAAAATTTTTAACCCTTTATATCTTCTACATTTATAGATCTGTGCACAAAATAACTATAGTTTATAATTGAGAAAAACAATGTGAACAAGAGAACAAAATTCCATATCAATACGTGGTTCACAGTAGGAGATATAGAACGGCCATAATTTTACAGAATTTCATGACCCAAAAAATTTTCAACTCTTTATATCTTATACATTTATAGATCTCTGCACAAAATAACTATAGTTTATAATTGAGAAAAACAAAGTGCATATGAGAAAAAAATTCCATATCAATACGTGGTTCACAGTGGGAGATATAGAACTGCCATTATTTTACAGAATTTCATGACCCAAAAAATTTTCAACCCTTTATATCTTCTAAAATTATAGATCTGAGCACAAAATAACTATAGTTTATAATTGAGAAAAACAAAGTGTATAAGAGTACAAAATTCCAATACCAATACGTAGTTCACAGTGGAAGATATAGAACGGCCATAATTTTACAGAATTTCATGACCCAAAAAATTTTCAACCCTTTATATCTTCTACATTTATAGATCTGTGCACAAAATAACTATAGTTTATAATTGAGAAAAACAAAGTGTATAAGAGATCAAAATGCCATACCAATACGTGGTTCACAGTGGGAGATGTAGAACGGCCATAATTTTACAGAATTTCATGACCCAAAATATTTTCAACGCTTTATATGTTCTACATTTATAGATCTGTGCACAAAATAACTATAGTTTATAATTGAGAAAAACAAAGTGTATAAGAGAAAAAAATTCCATATCAATACGTGGTTCACAGTAGGAGATATAGAACGGCCATAATTTTACAGAATTTCATGACCCAAAAAATTTTCAACCCTTTATATCTTCTACATTTATAGATCTGTGCACAAAGTAACTATAGTTTATAATTGAGAAAAACAATGTGTACAAGAGAACAAAATTCCGTACCAATACGTGGTTCACAGTAGGAGATATAGAACGGCCATAATTTTACAGAATTTCATGACCCAAAAAATTTTCAACCCTTTATATTTTCTAAAATTATAGATCTGAGCACAAAATAACTATAGTTTATAATTGAGAAAAACAAAGTGTATAAGAGAACAAAATTCCAATACCAATACGTAGTTCACAGTGGAAGATATAGAACGGCCATAATTTTACAGAATTTCATGACCCAAAAAATTTTCAACCCTTTATATCTTCTACATTTATAGATCTGTGCACAAAATAACTATAGTTTATAATTGAGAAAAACAAAGTGTATAAGAGAAAAAAATTCCATATCAATACGTGGTTCACAGTAGGAGATATAGAACGGCCATAATTTTACAGAATTTCATGACCCAAAAAATTTTCAACCCTTTATATCTTCTACATTTATAGATCTGTGCACAAAGTAACTATAGTTTATAATTGAGAAAAACAAAGTGTATAAGAGAAAAAAATTCCATATCAATACGTGGTTCACAGTAGGAGATATAGAACGGCCATAATTTTACAGAATTTCATGACCCAAAAAATTTTCAACCCTTTATATCTTCTACATTTATAGATCTGTGCACAAAGTAACTATAGTTTATAATTGAGAAAAACAATGTGTACAAGAGAACAAAATTCCATACCAATACGTGGTTCACAGTAGGAGATATAGAACGGCCATAATTTTACAGAATTTCATGACCCAAAAAATTTTCAACCCTTTATATCTTCTAAAATTGTAGATCTGCGCACAAAATAACTATAGTTTATAATTGAGAAAAACAAAGTGTATAAGAGATCAAAATGCCATACCAATACCTGGTTCACAGTGGGAGATATAGAACGGCCATAATTTTACAGAATTTCATGACCCAAAAAATTTTCAACCCTTTATATCTTCTAAAATTATAGATCTGAGCACAAAATAACTATAGTTTATAATTGAGAAAAACAAAGTGTATAAGTGGACCAAATTCCATACCAATACGTGGTTCACAGTGGAAGGTATAGAACGGCCATAATTTTACAGAATTTCATGACCCAAAAAATTTTCAACCCTTAATATCTTCTAAAATTGTAGATCTGAGCACAAAATAACTATAGTTTATAATTGAGAAAAACAAAGTGTATAAGAGATCAAAATGCCATACCAATACGTGGTTCACAGTGGGAGATGTAGAACGGCCATAATTTTACAGAATTTCATGACCCAAAAAATTTTCAACCCATTATATCTTCTACATTTATAGATCTGTGCACAAAATAACTATAGTTTATAATTGAGAAAAACAAAGTGTATAAGAGAAAAAAATTCCATATCAATACGTGGTTCACAGTGGAAGATATAGAACAGCTATAATTTTACAGAATTTAATGACCCAAAAAATTTTCAATTCTTTATATCTTATACATTTATAGATCTCTGCACAAAATAACTATAGTTTATAATTGAGAAAAACAAAGTGCATATGAGAAAAAAATTCCATATCAATACGTGGTTCACAGTGGGAGATATAGAACGGCCATAATTTTACAGAATTTCATGACCCAAAAAATTTTTAACCCTTTATATCTTCTACATTTATAGATCTGTGCCCAAAATAACTATAGTTTATAATTGAGAAAAACAATGTGAACAAGAGAACAAAATTCCATATCAATACGTGGTTCACAGTAGGAGATATAGAACGGCCATAATTTTACAGAATTTCATGACCCAAAAAATTTTCAACTCTTTATATCTTATACATTTATAGATCTCTGCACAAAATAACTATAGTTTATAATTGAGAAAAACAAAGTGCATATGAGAAAAAAATTCCATATCAATACGTGGTTCACAGTGGGAGATATAGAACTGCCATTATTTTACAGAATTTCATGACCCAAAAATTTTTCAACCCTTTATATCTTCTAAAATTATAGATCTGAGCACAAAATAACTATAGTTTATAATTGAGAAAAACAAAGTGTATAAGTGGACCAAATTCCATACCAATACGTGGTTCACAGTGGAAGGTATAAAACGGCCATAATTTTACAGAATTTCATGACCCAAAAAATTTTCAACCCTTTATATCTTCTAAAATTATAGATCTGTGCACAAAATAACTATAGTTTATAATTGAGAAAAACAATGTGTACAAGAGAACAAAATTCCATACCAATACGTGGTTCACAGTAGGAGATATAGAACGGCCATAATTTTACAGAATTTCATGACCCAAAAAATTTTCAACACTTTATATCTTCTAAAATTATAGATCTGAGCACAAAATAACTATAGTTTATAATTGAGAAAAACAAAGTGTACAAGAGAACAAAATTCCATACCAATACGTGGTTCAAAGTAGGAGATATAGAACGGCCATAATTTTACAGAATTTCATGACCCAAAAAATTGTCAAGCCTTTATATCTTCTAAAATTATCGATCTGAGCACAAAATAACTATAGTTTATAATTGAGGAAAACAAAGTGTATAAGAGATCAAAATGCCATACCAATACGTGGTTCACAGTGGGAGATGTAGAACGGCCATAATTTTACAGAATTTCATGACCCAAAAAATTTTCAACCCATTATATCTTCTACATTTATAGATCTGTGCACAAAATAACTATAGTTTATAATTGAGAAAAACAAAGTGTATAAGAGAAAAAAATTCCATATCAATACGTGGTTCACAGTGGAAGATATAGAACAGCTATAATTTTACAGAATTTAATGACCCAAAAAATTTTCAATTCTTTATATCTTATACATTTATAGATCTCTGCACAAAATAACTATAGTTTATAATTGAGAAAAACAAAGTGCATATGAGAAAAAAATTCCATATCAATACGTGGTTCACAGTGGGAGATATAGAACGGCCATAATTTTACAGAATTTCATGACCCAAAAAATTTTTAACCCTTTATATCTTCTACATTTATAGATCTGTGCCCAAAATAACTATAGTTTATAATTGAGAAAAACAATGTGAACAAGAGAACAAAATTCCATATCAATACGTGGTTCACAGTAGGAGATATAGAACGGCCATAATTTTACAGAATTTCATGACCCAAAAAATTTTCAACTCTTTATATCTTATACATTTATAGATCTCTGCACAAAATAACTATAGTTTATAATTGAGAAAAACAAAGTGCATATGAGAAAAAAATTCCATATCAATACGTGGTTCACAGTGGGAGATATAGAACTGCCATTATTTTACAGAATTTCATGACCCAAAAATTTTTCAACCCTTTATATCTTCTAAAATTATAGATCTGAGCACAAAATAACTATAGTTTATAATTGAGAAAAACAAAGTGTATAAGTGGACCAAATTCCATACCAATACGTGGTTCACAGTGGAAGGTATAAAACGGCCATAATTTTACAGAATTTCATGACCCAAAAAATTTTCAACCCTTTATATCTTCTAAAATTATAGATCTGTGCACAAAATAACTATAGTTTATAATTGAGAAAAACAATGTGTACAAGAGAACAAAATTCCATACCAATACGTGGTTCACAGTAGGAGATATAGAACGGCCATAATTTTACAGAATTTCATGACCCAAAAAATTTTCAACACTTTATATCTTCTAAAATTATAGATCTGAGCACAAAATAACTATAGTTTATAATTGAGAAAAACAAAGTGTACAAGAGAACAAAATTCCATACCAATACGTGGTTCAAAGTAGGAGATATAGAACGGCCATAATTTTACAGAATTTCATGACCCAAAAAATTGTCAAGCCTTTATATCTTCTAAAATTATCGATCTGAGCACAAAATAACTATAGTTTATAATTGAGGAAAACAAAGTGTATAAGAGATCAAAATGCCATACCAATACGTGGTTCACAGTGGGAGATATAGAATGGCCATAATTTTACAGAATTTTCAACCCTTTATATCACACTAACATTAAATATTTAGCAAGAACTTAAAATTAAATTCAATTTAAAAAAAAAGGAACAATTTTTTGTTTTCGTATCTTTCCTAAGTTTCTAAATTTTAATATATTTAAAATTGAAATTTCGCGGAACACTTGGACCATATTCGCGGAACACCAGTGTTCCGCGGAACACCGGTTAAAAACCACTCATCTATATGTTTAGATGCTGAAGATTTCCATTATATTGTCTAAATATGGTTTATTATAACCTCTGTATTTTTTTATGTAAATTTCACTATTTTACCTTGAAAGCACCCTTGCTATGGTGGTAACTTGAAAGCAATAAATTTATTATTATTATTATATTTCGTAAAACTTCTAAACAAAAAATACAAATAGACGTCTGAACTAATTTTCTTCTTTATTTCTTTAAATCACGCTGAGTATATTTAAGGTTTGCTAAAACTTTTGCCACCTAAAATTATCAATTAAAAATAAATGAATTAGTTTCATTTTTTAATCAAAGTTTTCTAACGTGAATTCATAGAAATGTGTACGCGATAAAGCTATTTTGGTTTTCAAAAAAAAAGTTGTAACATTTAAATTTAAATAGCTCATCTAAGCTTGATTTACTAAAAATTTCAAAATGGTAGATAACTTTTTTTTTCTTTTAACAATTTGAACTCTTCCTGAAAAGCAAAGTTGAAATGTTTTATAGAGTTGTACCACCATCCTGTGTAGAGGGCTTTAGGAAGGCAATTTAGCTGAAGTGAACTCGTTGGAGTAGATCGGTAAATACTGGACATACTAGAAGTGCTTCTACTTTAGGGAAGTTCAACTATTTTGCGCTTAAAGTTCTTAAACTTTACAAATAGAGAGTACTTTTCTCATTTTTGTTTTAACAACGTTTTGTTTATTTACAGCTGAAAATGAAGAAATGTAAAAATACATTCGCCCTTTGAAACGTTTAAATTTTAAAAGTAATCCATTCATTTATTGGCTGTATATTAACAATAGCAAATGCAATACTGGAGTGAAATAACTCGAAGATACCCAGTGGTATCGCTTCATGGTGTTGGAATTACGATCAAGCAAATGCCCTTACGTTTCAATCGTACGAATGGAGGGGATTAAGAATAATTAGACTTGAAAGCTGTTCTAGAAAGAGGATAAGTGATAATAGGATAAGAAGTTGTGGAATCTTTGATGGCGGAATTTTATCAGATTGGACAGAAGTAATTTGGTTAGGGTTTTATCGGTGACATAATAAAAGGGACATTGGGGATTTTACTAAGGATTTTGGATTATAAGGATTGGATTTGGTAAAGATTGAAATGTTTAGTTGAATCCTAAACCTATAATCCTTAGGTCCATACAGGTTAAAAGTTTTTTTTTTACAAAGTAAGTTTGAAATATAGATTAGATTTGGATTAGATTTTGTAAAGGCGGGACGGGGCCCATGCCCTAAGGCACCGCAGCCACGAGAGACTTATTGTGCCTTCCCCATTAAGTCTAGTAGATGAAACCTCCCCTACTGAAAAGGTTGAGGACTTTCCCTACCAGTTCCTTCTGCACCACAATCTCCTTTGAGGTTTTAAAGTTCCAAAGATATCTGTAGCGCAGCCGCTCCATTGCAACGCAATCGAATAGCAGGTCTCTCCTCCTCTTCCTGACACAGTCAGTCCAACTGTTCCGAGCTAAGTTTGAAATGTAAGTTTAGATATTGCCATCACATAACTCTTCATGAAAATATTAGTTTAAGAAATGGGGTATTTAAGCTTAATGAGAACTTAATCTCAAAATATCACCTTTATTCCGCGACGTATTACTCTTCTTTCAGTATACTATAACCTGATACCTGTACCAGTGAACGTCGCCCACTTACCTTGGGCTCTATTTAGACCGAAGACTTTCTTGGAATCCTTACACTAGACTTAAATGAACAGAACTTAACTTAGATGATAGATCTAAACAGTCTCTAGCCATTAAAAGGCAAATTTATGCATCTAGTTTTTAAAAAAAAAACATCTTGGCGTATTGAATAAGAGCTATAGGGTTCACCCAACGCACCAATCTCCGAAGAATTCAATCTCTATAATTTAAAATACTTGGATCCGCAGTAAATGCTCCTTTTTACGTCTCTAACCGGGCTATACAGATCTTAACATTTCTTTTTATCGATCAAGTCGCCAAAACCCTGATACAGGATACTTCGCTTTAACCTACAATCACACGCTAATCCTCTAGTTCTTTTAGAACTGTACCTAACAACCTAACAAAAGACAGTATGACCACGTGATCTTCTCTCTACTGAAGAGAGTGGACATATCAAGAGTTTTGGTGGGTTTACTACTGGGTAACTTCTCCACTGGTTTACTTCTACCCATAACAGACAATACTGTCAACCACCAAAGTGAGCTGTAGGAAGTGGAGATCAAAGAACTGCAGTTGGAGATTTGAACCCAGAAAAATGCACCAATCACTGACCTAACCACGATCCTTATTCTTTCTGCTTTTTATTTACGAGTTACATTACTTATTATTTTATTTATAAATAATCTTATTTCTTAGTCAAATAAACAAGAAGTTTTTAAATAAAATTAAGAAATTAACAAAACAAAGCCTATGTCAATTAAGACATCAATATAACAAGTTAAACCTTACCGAAGCCGGTAGAATCAAATTAGCTGCAACGGACTTAGCAAAACATTGTAGGTAATAAATACGTCCAAGCCAGGAATATTTTAGAAGCAGTTTTGTGATGGAACTTTTCACTATCAAAGACATTGTTATCAAAGAGCCCTTATTAGGTCAGCAGACGTCTGCGGTAATGAACCAAGCTTGTAGAGAGGGACAGAGATAACTCCCAGAAGATAACTAGACGTTCCTCCCATTACCTGCCCGCAGCTTGATTAAAATTTGTAACCTATCCTTTTTGAATATAAAATGAAATTAGCCTATCTATGGAAATTACTAATTTTGGGAGAGACTGAGAAAGATAGATAGAGTAGGAAGAAGAGGATGTAGCCCATCCAATCTACGCAGATAACAGTAATGTATTAACTTGGACCAATAAAAGGGAAAGATTTGTAACTGGGTCAGATTTTCATTTCTGTAAACAGATTTTTCTAAAAAAATTATTCAATAGAAACTTAAATTTTTAAACTTAAAATTCTATTTAGCTATCTCCAGGAATTGAGAGATCTCTATCTGGTTCTGTTTTACTACTCCAAAGGCGAACTATCAATCGTCACAATAGGAATCCCCACAGTTCCAATAGCGAGTGACAGCTGTTATCAATAATTACTTGCTTTCTGTTCGATTTATCTACATAAATATCAAAGCCCATTACCAAAAAGTAATTATGGGCTAATCCTAGCTAAGTTTTAGTTTGGTTTTAGGCTTTCTCACAAAATGGATATATTTTTTTTTAAATCTTTTATTGCAATTTACCACTGCAACAGTTGTTGCAACAAGCAAATACGGTGAAAGAGAAAAGAAATACAAGGAAATCATGAGTGGAGAAGGCACCCAGTGGTGCCACTCCAGTAACGTGCTTAAGATAAGAGAAGATCACGAGGCCATCTTCTCTTCAATCTCCTTAGAGGATTACCTTGGTAATGTGGAGGAAGATAGGTGTTCTATGAGAGGGTTAGGATGAGCTGCTGTAGAGGAATGATGAATTTGAAGAAACGAGTGTTAGCGAGATCTGTAATGAAAGGAATTTTGAGGTCATTATGGATAGTGAGGTTAGATACATAGAACGGAGCGTTAAGAAGTTTTTGAAGTATTTTTGACTGTAATGCCTGGAGGCGTAGTGAGTTGGAACGCTTAGTCGATCCCCATACTTCTGTGCTGTATGACCAAATGGGTCGCAGTAACATTAGATATAAGAGTCTTTTGTTATGTAGGTTAAGTTTCGAACGTTTGTCAAGTAGTCTGGCGAGAAGTTTGTAGCGTTGGTTAGTTTCTTGTCTTTTCAGTCTAGTATGGGGATTCCATGTCAACCGTTTGTCTAGGTGCAGTCCAAGGTAGCGTACTTTGTCCACAGTTGGTATAGGAGTTTGGTTCAAGATGACAGGAGGTAGGATTTTCCGTCTGAGAGTAAATACTATAAACTTGGACTTCGTAACGTTGGTTTTGATTCTCCATTTGAAAAGCCAGTCCTGTAAGTGGTTGATGTGTGTTTGTAGAGTTCGTGTAGCGATAAGGGGATCGGAATGTGAAGATAAGATAGCAGTATCGTCAGCAAAGGTGGAGAGGATAGTATGGATTTTAACAGAAAAACTGGTTAATAGTAAAAATGAGCTTGAATTGCTCTTTTTTGCGTTTATTTGTGCTGATGCTATAAGTAACAATGATAACAGAGTAACAAATGAAGTAAACGAGTGGAGAAGTTACCCCAGTGATAACACTCCAAAACATTAGACTGTTAGTCCACTCTCTTCACTAGAGAGGAGATCTCGAGGCCACTGTCTTTAAAGACGTCTTGTCCGGGTTATCTCAGAAAGAGTTCTTGAAGAAAGATTTTTGAGCTAGAGGATTTATATGATATTGCAGGCTGAAGTGGAGTTTTCTGTAACGTGACAAAAGGAATGGTTAAGGTCAGTGTGTATAGTCCAGGTTGGGAGACATAAAAATGGAGCGTTTACTGTGGTTCGAAGTATTTTAGATTGAAGAGATTGAATCCTTTTGGAGATTGGAGCGTTCGGTTGAACCCCACAGTTCTATTCCATGCGCCCAGATGGGTTTCAAAATGGAAGTATAAATCAGTCTTTTGTTGTCCAGAGAGTTTTGATCTATCGTCTAAGAGTCTTTTAAGTAGTGATAGCGTCTATCCAGTTCTGTTCCTTTAAGTCTAGCGTGGGGGTTCCAAGAAAGTCTTCGGTCTAAGTAAAGCCCAAGGTAGCGGGCAACGTTTACTACTGGTAGAGGTTCTTACTAAAACTTGTAAGTAATAGATGCACCTGAATTACATATTTCCATGTTGGTATTAATCAAGTTTGTTACTTTAAAAAAAAAAAATTATTTAAGGCGCGTCAACATCTAACGTTACTAGCGCCCGGAGCTTTTTTCAGTACACTGCCGGCCTTCGTACAGTATTCTCTTGTTACAGACAACACTGTCCATCTCCGGACAGTGAGCTGTAAGAAGCTCCTAGGAAGAGAAAATCTAAGAGACCAGCAGCTGGATTCGAACCCCGGGATCTTCGCGTGGGAATAAAATACGCTAACTCCTTAGCTGATCCCCTCTCTTAGGTTTGTTACTAAATAGATTTTTTAGTAACCCGTGTTCAAAAGCAAGTTTTTCATTAAATAAGTGCAGAAATTTCGGCTAGGATAAAAAAAAAGGTTGCAGGAGTGATGAAGCAACCAGGATGACGTCAAGGCTGAAACTGTAGGAAGCGATTAGCTAAAGCAAGGATTTTTAAGCCAAATGACCTTTTTCTGCAAGCTGAAAGTCACATGAAGGTTTGTTCCGCTTTAGTACTAGAAACATAACCTCAATTGTTGGGCTTCGACTCAAAGGGGAACACCGACACAGCGTTAGTGCGGAATAAGTCTTCCCTGAGTCCGAGCAGTAATTTCCTTGGAAGTACGAGTTCTCCTACAAAAAAAAAAAGTTGTGACTTCACCAATGATGCTTCAGAACATCTAACTAAAGACTTATTTAGGAGCCCAAATGGTCTAGTTAAATAAAATAACCTGAAAAGTTAAATAGATGTGATCACAATAGATCCTCAAAATCTGGCTCTTGATTTAAGAACAAGGCCGAAAAAAAAAGGTCGACGCTATCACTATAATCGAGTCAGAGCTATGAAAGTTTCATGTTCCTAATTGCAAGTCGAATTCAGGTTATACAGGCATAGTTTGAAGTGCGCATGCTCTCAGTATTAAACTGTTTTTAGCTAACCTCAAAATTAATTTAATATAGGTAAACAATTAGAACAATTATGTCGTAATACTTAATAAACAAATAATTAATTTACATTTCATACTTAATTTTTCTAAAGAATAAATGAAATTATAATTAAAGTCAAATAGCTTAAAGGTAAAGAGGTGAAAAAACAGTAAAGGTATTGTAGTAAGCTTGCTTTATATGTTTATGGCGTAAAACTCAGTTATAAGAAATGGCAGCTGTACAAATGGGCAAAAACACTACAACTTTTGAGAGAACTAGTAAGATATTGCTGAACTGTTTCCAATATCGGTATTTACGTTATAGTTAGAATAAAGTTAGGAGCTTTTGTTGAAAATAGAATTATCTGCAGAACCATTTTCTTAATAAGAAAGCATTTGGGGGGGGGGAAAAAAGAAGTAGTAATTCAAAGAATTTATATTTGTTGTTAAGTTTAATGATTAAATAAAACCTTCCACTTTTACTCAGAATACAGTTTTCAGAGAAACAAAATCACTGGTATTTGTATTCCATTAATAATCCCATTTTCGTTTAAACCAATTCTTTACAACTAACTTATAAATAACATTTACTTCAAATTACACACTTTACACAATTACAAAGTACACACTTTGTAAAACTACAATACTTCGCAAGGAAAATTACAATTTAAGTTTAATAACGGCGCCCAGAGCTTTTTTTTTTTTCAATGCTGGCCTTCGAAACAGTGTTACTGATAAACACTGTCCCATATAATCACCAAACTAGTGAGCTTTAAGAAGCTTTAAGGCAGAGAAAAATTTAAGGGGTCAGCAGCTAGATTCGAACCTGTGACCTCCGTGTTAGAAACCAGTACTCGCTAACTACTCAGCTATTCCCTTCGCTACTGTTTTTCAAAACACACAACACTTTAATGAAGTTTTATAGACTGCTTTTCTTTTTTTTAAAAACTAGAACAAAGATTATTTAGTTTATTTATTTAGATGTGTTTTTTATTTACTTTTTTTTCAAACTATTTGAGACAAGAAGAGAAATATTTTGAGGAAAATGAGTTCATTCACAAAGAAATTACATTCATATGTATATGTACAATAGTTATGATAAATATTTCCCTCGTACTCTATTCCCCCTCTTGCTCCACAAAGGCAGCTTGCTACTTGTCACACAGGAGTGCACTGCTGTTCCTAAAAGATAAAAATAAAATTAAATAAGAAGAAGAAAAAAAAAGAGTTTATTCCCTTTAGAATATTTTCTTAGTGGGGAGCCCTCTTTATATACACCCTATAAAGCAACCTCTAGGACCCCTTTATATTTACTGAGCTAACAACAAAACGTTCACACAGGTAAAATTATGTTGGCAGCCTTGCTATATATACATTTACTGGGAATATATATGGCATGAGTGTGCGTGCATAATGTACTTCGCTAGAATATTTTAATATTCTTTTTAAAAAGCTGTTATAAAATGTATTTTTATTTCAGTTTCCGCCCATCTTTTAAAAAAAAAATATGTCGTAACTCTTTGACTTTATAATTTTTTTTTCCATATGATTTTAGTTAGTTTCAAATTGAATAAAGACTTCAGTTTCTATTGGACTTTGGAACACAGCAGGTCATATAAGAAATTTAATGTAATTTCACTTGATTAACTTCTGTTTTCCATCTTGCTAAAACGCTGGTTTTTTAACAAACATTGGACTCCTGGCATCAATTTACAACTTGTAAAATGCTGGTTTGTTAACAAACATTGGACTCCTGGCATCAATTTACAACTTGTAAAATGCTGGTTTGTTAACAAACTTTGGACTCCTGGCATCAATTTACAACTTGTAAAATGCTGGTTTGTTAACAAACATAGGACTCCTGGCATCAATTTACAACTTGTAAAATGCTGGTTTGTTAACAAACATTGGACTCCTGGCATCAATTTACAACTTGTAAAATGCTGGTTTGTTAACAAACATTGGACTCCTGGCATCAATTTACAACTTGTAAAATGCTGGTTTGTTAACAAACATAGGACTCCTGGCATCAATTTACAACTTGTAAAATGCTGGTTTGTTAACAAACATTGACTCCTGGCATCAATTTACAACTTGTAAAATGCTGGTTTGTTAACAAACATAGGACTCCTGGCATCAATTTACAACTTGTAAAATGCTGGTTTGTTAACAAACATAGGACTCCTGGCATCAATTTACAACTTGTAAAATGCTGGTTTGTTTACAAACATTGACTCTTGGCATCCATTTACAACTTGTAAAATACTGGTTTGTTGATTGACTCTTGGCATCCATTTACAACTTGTAAAACGCTCTCTATTGCTATGCGCATGGTGTACATATTTTCGGTAAAAATGCATTCAATTATGATGGGTTTTTTTCTGAATCCATCTTTCTAAACTGCTTAGATTGTACTAGAATTATAATTTCAAATATTATGTAATTAATTATTTCGTAAATTAATTAAATATTTTGTAAAGAAAAATGAAAATCTCATTAAATGAGTTGTGTCTAGAATCATTTAGAAAACCTATTTCAAATGAAACTGTTCAGAGTTTAGAATAGATTTGTGTGGCTAAGAGCTACCATCTAGTTGTGAAATTGTTGACATAAGTACCACTTAGTATGACAATCGGTGGTGAAGAGGTCTAGCAAGTTTGAAGAGAGGGGGCCTTGGGCGAACTAGCGACGGCAAATGGTCGAACGCTAAAGAGTATCATATCACCCGTTGGCACTGGTAGAGAGGAAACGCTGGCCTATAATTACCTCACTGTGATTCACTTAAGCGAGTGACAAACGATTTAGTGTTATGTTTTACACACAAACCTCCTATGCGCTTTGTGTAATGGGCGCGTTTGTATGACGTTCGTACGTATTTACACACGGCCTTTGTCTAAATCAGAAACAGGGTCAATTAATCAACGTTTGCCGGACTGACGAGCTTCAGCTGCTGCATCGTTAGTTATCTTGTCAGTAATGTCGGCTTCGTGGAATAGTTTCTCTGGAGATGGGCACGCGTTTACTGTGTCTTCCTGGTTGTTTTAAGTCCCGTTATTGATGTAGCCAGATCCAGGTAGACTTGGGTCGCCATTGCCAATTCTTCTCTCCGATCTGTAACAACACGGTAGATTAGTTTTCTCTTCTACAAACTTTAGAGTTAATCTATCAAATGGTAACCTAGTTGTTTTCTATAAATTACCCTTCATCCTTCTTTAAAAGTTACTTCTCTTTCAATTTGCCTAAAAACGGCAGCAAGTTCTGGATACTTCTTGACCCACAGCGTCTAATCCCTTTATACTTTCAAAATCTTTTACTTTTTAAATTTAAACTCTTCTAAACCGAATTTCAAGCAATGAAACGTGCTTTAATTCAAAATATTCTCTTTGAGTCCTTCTGAACTACATACAACTACCAGCAGAAGATTCGATTCTCTTAATACAACGATTTTAAATCGCACTGTCATTTCAGCATAACATCGATCTGAATTGAATTTACGCATAAAAGATTTCAAATTCTGAAATCCAGAAAGAAGGATATCTCTATTTCTATATGAATGAATTAAGAGCAACCCGGAATATCAGCATGGGAATTCCTAATAACCTATCATTATTAGTACTATTTTCAGGCGCATCAAATTGGCGCCTGCAGCTTTCTTTCAGTGCACTGTTGAACGCCGAACAGTTGTTCTCCCTCTTCCAGACAACACTGCCCAGCTCCCGAAAAGATAACAGCAGCTGTATTCGAACCATGGAACTTCGCGTCGAAATCCAGTACGCTATCCGTTAAATTCATTAAAGTAAAGTAATTGCCTATTTTTTTTTTCAGGTAGGTCTTAACGTCCAATTATCGTGGACGGGTGGAGCGAAAGCTCATACTTTACCATAAACAATTTTTTTCTAACAAATAAAAATTATTTATACGCGGGATTCGAACTGGCGATCTTCCACACGCTAAGCCACTCTCTTGACCACTAGACCAACACTCGCCCAACAATTTTCTTAATTCATTTAAGTCATGTCAACATCTAAAATCATTGGTGCCCTAAGCTTTTTTTCAGTGCTAACCAGACAGCTGTTCTCTGGATACAGACAAACTTAGCTTCCTTAAAATTGTTATTATAATTTTTATTTTACATTAATAAGTAATCCTTAATGGACGAGCATTAAGTAACTGTTGTTTTACCACATTTTAACAGACAACCCAAATTCAGTTCACCTATATTTGTAAAATATTTGCAATGCCCTAAAACACGATTCATTCCTACGTTGGCCCATCATTTCTTCTGCTATTTCCCACGTTATTCCGGGATAATTTTTTAGACTGTTTAATATTCTAAATATTTTCCTAAAAACAATGGACCAAAGAAAAGTTTTTATGATGTTCACTTAATTTCTATTTCATAGTATCAAAGCAAAAATCAAAAAAAAGATCGATCATCTTTATGATTTAAATTGGATGATATAAGCTTTCTTTTATTGGTTATAATTTTTTGTTTTCCCGCATTTATTACATCAAATGAAAAATTTATTTGGTTAAAAATAAAGGAGGGAAAAAATCTGTGGAAAACGTTATAAAAGCTTTTCCGATTTATATGAGAACATAATAAGCTAAAGTGGTTGAAAAATGTAGGTGTTTTTTTAAAGCTCTTGACGTGTTCTGTCTGATGTTGTAGGAGAAAAAAAAGGTCCATTTGAGAGATGGAATATTTAGGTTGAAAGGAAACTGGTAACGGAAATGGGGCGGTGTTAAAAGTCGCCACGCCCATTTATCCTAATTGAGTGTATGAAATCCTGAATACTAAGTTTGTTTATCCCTGCTTATAAATGCCCTAATATGCTTCTACGATCCCTATATTCCTCATAATAATAACAATTATTATTAGATTTGATGCAATAAAACCAAATTACAGAGAGGAAAGTTTTATGTTGATTTGATATTTACATATCCGGTTCTCTGGGAAAATAATACAAAGGAAATCATTCTTTTTATTTCCTATTTTAGTTATTAAATTTTTTATTGAAAATGTAACTTGTAAAATTATTCAGCCACATTATTTTTGTTGTTTTGCTCTTTCTAGAACCTCAGTAAAAGTTTTACAATACGTCAATAAAACTAGTTAGAGAAAGTAATAACCACGATAAACACGCAACGCTAATAAATATAGAAGGTGTATAAAGTAAACAATAAGAACGTTTATTATGAATGCGTTTGATTATACGTAGATGCACTGTCACTTATATTTACTGTGGTGTGACCGTTATAGATGCCAGCACAATTGTTGTTTTATGTTGTTAAGCGGAATAGTGTATCCAAAAATCTCAAAAGAAGAGAAATCCGACATCTTAACATGTAAAAGATAAAAAAAAGATGGCCACATGTAAGCGATAAATCACCTAGTAATTCAAACTTTAAATTCGTGGTAAACAGATGTGATTTATACTATAATACTTATCAAAGTTAGTTTACTTTAAAACTGCTCTCCTTTAAGTATGCTAAAATATTTTCAGTTTACTGAACAGTTTAGGCTAGGGAGGGTATAATCCTAGAGTTTTAGCAGTTTACTGAGCACACACACACACACACATTATTATGACATTTGCCAAACTGCTAGCTTAGGCGAACCAAGATCTGTAAATTAGATTTTACAAAATTTAGAACGTTCTAATCAGTTTGGCTTATCTGTAAGTAATTTTCCTTTAATTAAATACAGAGTTGAAAACGACGTCAACATAATAAAATTATGGTTTTTCTCTTCCGACATCCCTTATCTGTCGAGAGAAATGAAATTATATCTCTTCTTTTTTTTTTCTTTTTCCAGAAAATGTTGATCTAACTACAGCTTCAGGATAGGGCTTAATAAATTTAATAAATTGTTCCTACGGTGAAGAGAATCAGTGTTTACCCACAATTACGGGGGAAAAAACCTTTTCACTGAACTCAATTTTCGTAGTGATTGACATGAAATAAGCTTGTGAAATCTTACCACTTTTTCCGCGTGCTTATTTATTAATCAATTCTCTTGTTTACAATCTGTTTACCAAATTACATTTTATGCAAATAAAATTTAGTTTAATTCGGCTAATTTTTGTAAAACATAAAAACAAAAAAAAAAAAGGTGAAATATAAAATTTAACTAAACAAATTTTAATAATGTTATAGGTATAAACAATTCCCTTCACAAGGTTTTGTTTATAATTCTATTGCTAATAAAAACTTCTTGTAATGCTTTAAGAGCAACAGAGTGCAGACGCCTGGATAGCTCAGTCGGTAGAGCATCAGACTTTTAATCTGAGGGTCCAGGGTTCGAGTCCCTGTTCGGGCGCTTAACTTTTTTTTTTTCATTTCCTTCATTTAATTTATTGCTTTTTCTAGTGACTTATATTATTCGATTTTTTATATATTCTCAAATTTACTTTTATTTTTATTATGATTTTATTCTGCAGAGAATTTATCAGGCATTTATTTTATAGCTTGTTGCTGTTTTATAGCTTAATATACATTTTAAAAAATATTATTGATGTTGCGAAAAATAAATAAAATAAAATCATGTTTGCTATTATCCAGTTGAGTTTTAATCTATAATTATATTTATTTATAAACTTGACTGCCACTCTGATCAGCTCTGTAATATTAACCAAAATAAATGAACAAAAATAAAATAAATCTTTTTCTCGCTATAGTTTGGGAAATGATGTTTAATATACAAATATTTAAGTAAATATATTGGACCCTTGAACTTTTGAATATTGTAAAAAAAATATCAGGCGCCTGGATAGCTCAGTCGGTAGAGCATCAGACTTTTAATCTGAGGGTCCAGGGTTCGAGTCCCTGTTCGGGCGGTTTTTTTTTGCATTTTTTTTTTTAAATAGTTTTTACTTCAGATTTTTTTTCTTTTAATTACAGTGAACCATTTATGTGAAAGTTTACATGAGTTTAATAGATTTACGTTTTAATTTAAGCTTTAATTTCACAAAACAATGTTTAATTGTATAAATAATTGAGTCAATTAAAAAAATTAACCGCCCGAACTGGGACTTGATTGATTCAAATTATTTTATATTTCTACTGCTTTTGTATTTATTTATTGACAATAAAGTAATGCATTAATAATTTCTAATAAATAATTACTCAATTATTTATACAATTAAACAAAAATTGTTTTGTAAAATTAAAGCATAAATTAAAACTTAAATCTATTAAACTCATGTAAGCTTTCACATAAATGGTTCACTGTAATTAAAAGAAAAAATCGAAGTAAAAACTATTAAAAAATAAAATAAAATAAACCGCCCGAACAGGGACTCGAACCCTGGACCCTCAGATTAAAAGTCTGATGCTCTACCGACTGAGCTATCCAGGCGCCTGATTATAATTGCCTTGCTTATTATAACCCAATTTTCCATAAACTAAGTGAGTTTACTCGGGAAGGGTCAGCCTGATTCTCCAAACTGTTTTGGTGCATTCTTCATGCCTCTAATGCTCATGCACAATTTATCGAGTTACTCTGGTAATAGGTCTTTATTTCTACTTTCTCATTGCAATAAATTTAATAATAAATGATTCTTTGTTAAGAATACCTTTATTTATTTAATTTTTAGTTTCTCTTACTCTTTAAAAGAAGCATGTATTGTAATCGTGTTCTACTTTCAATTAAAAAAAAAGAATATCCCGTTAATTTTCAATCATCTGAGGACATTGGCTTCTTACGTTTTTTTCAGAGCATTGTGGCCACCGGATAGTGTTCTCTCGTGGCAGTCTACGCTGCCCAACTCCTGTTAATGAAATGTAAAATAATATAAGCTGAAAAGAAACGGGCTAATAAACTTCGGGTCCTTACAACCCTGATTTGATTACATTAAGGCCCACGTAACGTTTTTGTATTGCCTGAGGAACGATATAGAATTGAAAACATAACCAAAAACAAAAGAATATCAGTCTCCCATTAAATAGAATGGGTGATTCTTGTAGAAGTATCGGTAGTCTTAAGTCTTTACAAAAAGAAGTGATCGGAGCATTATTAGCGATAGTGTTCACTCTTAATTTGTACACTAGGATGGTACAGGTGTTAGCCTATGCTGATGACGTGGCTTTATTGGCAAGATCTCAAACAGAGCCAAAGGCGATATTCTTGGAAATGGAAGCAGCGGCCAAAGAGTTTGGATTGGAGGTTAACTGCCAGAAAACCAAATATTTGGTTGTAACAAGAAAGAGAAGGACATTTCGGAACCTACGGGTGGGGGAATGAATATACCTTTGAGGAATTTCAAATAATTGGGTTCAGTGTTAACCTCTAAAGACGATGTAACAGAAGACATTGCTGCAAGAATGGCTGCTGGAAATAGTTGCTTATGGGCTCTTCAAACGGTGTTGAAAAAAAAAATGTGTCAAGAGCAGCAAAAATAAGGCTTTTTAAGACTGTTCTGAGGCCGATTGTCCACCTATGGCTCAGAAACGTGGGTTTTGACCCGAGCAGATGAGCAAAGGATACGCAGGTGGGAAAGGAAAATATTAAGGAGCATATTTGGACCTACGAGCACAGAGGAAGGCTTCAGAATCAGGACGAACCAAGAAGTGGCTGAACTGTTTGGTGAGCCTGATATTGTGTCTTGCATAAAAGCAGGAAGACTGCGATGGTTAGGGCACATACACCGAACGGAGGATACAAGGGCTCCAAAAAGAGCGTTGTATGGGCATCCTGGCGGGAGAAGGCCCCGAAGCAGACCAAGGCTGAGATGGCTGAGAGACGTGGAGGATGATGTTGAGGCGGTCGGCCCTGCACGGTTGGAGAACGGCTGCGAGGGACTGTGAACGGTGGAAAGCTGTTGTGGCTGAGGTCCAGGCCCTTCATGGGTTCTGATGACCAGGGAGTAGTAATAGTAGTAGTTCTTTCTTAACAGGATACACTAAAAAATGATCGTTAAAATGGGAGCACTTTTGAATTCAAGCGGCCTGTCAACATTCCTTACAATATGAAAATATCCCTTTGTATAAAACAGGTTGCACAACCTGATGTTCCTTTATTTTGTTTTTTGCTATGAGAGCAGCAAAAATAATAAAAAAAAAGGATCTACAGGTCTGTTGGTAGCAGTGGACACACCAGCTGCTATATTGATTTAGACAGATTTGTAGTAGGTAAATTTATGCATTATTCTTGGAACACGTGGTACTGCAACTTATGCTCCACTGTTGGGGCCGGTGAATTTCAGCCCTGAGGAAATAACCCTTCCGCCGGATATGTAACATGTTTGTAAATATATACAAAATGATAAAAAAATAAATAAATAAAATAAATGTAGCAACCAGTCTGTCTCGCTTAAGATAAGGTCAAAAAAGATTTAATATAAAAACGCGATTCCTGAGCGAACTTGAGTCCTTGTAGTTCTCTGTGGAGGGGAAATACCCCGCCCATAGCCCCCACTCCTGCCAGAGTATCTATAATTCTTCCCACGTCACACATCACGTCATCTGTAGGACAATCTTTTAGTGAGATCTGTTGTGAACGCGTTACAACCATCTACTTTCCAATTCTCTTCAAGTTCTTGTGCTGTTGACACACATGCGGTTTATCGGAACGATTGTTAAATCGTATAACATCAAGCTAAACGACAAACTGATCGTTGTTTTGGATCTTACCATTCAGGTTCTTTTTTTTTTTTTCATATGAGACCTGCGCAGTTGTTTGTCCAGATAATCCGTCAAGTATTGTTTGTTCTACATCACGGAAAGGCTCCACATAGAAATGAAAAAGGATGCAACTTATCGCTTCTTATCAAAGCTACAGGGACTCTCCGAAAATTGATTTTACTCCAAAAGTAAACCCA
This sequence comes from Rhodnius prolixus, assembly GCF_049639745.1. NCBI lineage: Eukaryota > Metazoa > Arthropoda > Insecta > Hemiptera > Reduviidae > Rhodnius > Rhodnius prolixus. The sequence goes on from NW_027411582.1 coordinate 26,237,527, forward strand.
CGCTTAAACAGTGTCCCATTAAAGATTTTTTGTTTTGGACAGCATTAAGCCATTGTAGCTTAGTCTACAACCTACTTTCTTGTCCTTAGCTCATTGTTTAATCGCTAGAACTACACAAAACACATTGTAGCAAGGGCTGATTCAGTTAGATGAGGGCACAAAAAGTGATAAATTGATGGAAAATAATTTTTAGCTTCATCTCAGTTCAGTTTTGAGTTCAGTAAATCGGATAGTTTTACGTCCAGATAAACTGAAGGTGAGTAGCCCGCTTAACTTATAAATATATCGTCAAATTCTTAATTTAAAAACCAATTTAATCACTACTAAATTATAGAATTGCATATAAATTATTAAATAGGCATAAAATATTCCAACAAATAGATACACACATGGACACAGACAAAAAATTAAGTGGTAATTTCGCCCAAAAATGTTAATCCATTACCCAAATTGTGTAAAAACTAATTACAGAATTGTACAACTGTTTGTGAAACATTGGAAATTCCATTTTCCCTCACATTTTCTTTTTAAAAAATATGACCCACGTATTTTCCACTACAAGAGTGCACGAACTTTTTGTTAAATTGATTAAATAATACTCTTTATTCGCATTTTTACGAGGGTCGTTTGAAAAGTCCGTGCAAAAATAAAAACTACTTAATTTTTTGGGGTAAACCTTTTTTATTTTTCAACATAGTCTCCTTTTAGGCTTATACACTTTGTCCAACGCTGCTCTAGTTTGTTGATCCCTTCCGAATAATAGGATTTGTCCAAGTCTGAAAAATAGCCATTCGTTTCTGCAATCACCTGCTCGTTCGAATAAAATCTTTTTCCCGCCAGCCATTTCTTCATATTGGGGAACAAATAGTAGTCCGAGGGAGCCAAATCTGGAGAATAGGGGGGATGTGAAACGAGTTGGAACCCTATTTCCATTAATTTTGCGACCACAACTGCTGAGGTGTGAGCTGGTGCGTTGTCGTGATGGTAAAGGACTTTTTTGTGGGCCAATCGTGGGCGTTTTTCTTGCAGCTCGGTTTTCAAACGGTCCAATAACAATGAATAATATGCACCTGTAATAGTTTTACCCTTTTCCAGATAGTCGATGAGGATTATTCCTTGCGAATCCCAAAAGACAATCGCCATAATCTTTCCGGCCGAAGGAACGGTCTTCGCCTTTTTTGGCGCAGATTCCCCCCATTGGTAACCCATTGTTTAGATTGTACTTTGGTCTCAGGAGTGTAGTGATGTATCCATGTTTCATCCACAGTGACGAAACGACGCTTAAAGTCCTGCGGATTCTTCTGGAACAGCTGCAAACCGTCCTTGCAACACTTCACACAATTTCGTTTTTGTTCAAGCGTGAGCAATCGCGGCACCCATCTTGCAGATAGCTTTGTCATGTCCAAATGTTGATGCAAAATATTATGTACCCGTTCATTCGAGATGCCCACAGCACTAGCAATCTCACGCACCTTCACTCTTCTGTCATCCATCACCATATCATGGATTTTATCAATGATTTCTGGAGTAGTAACCTCAACAGGGCGTCCAGAACGTTCAGCGTCACTTGTGCCCATATGGCCACTCCGAAAATTTTGAAACCACTTAAAAAACTGTTCTAATTGAAGGTGCAGAGTCACCATAATGTTTATCAAGCTTCTCTTTAGTCTCCTGAGGCGTTTTGCCTTTCATAAAGTAGTGTTTAATCAACACACGAAATTCCTTTTCGTCCATTTTTTGAAAATCACTCGACTTCCTCGATTCAAACGAATGCCAAACACAAAGAAATAGACCGATCTGGCTGAAACTTGGTGTGTGTTCTTCCAAGAGATGCTACTAACTAAACATAACCTCGATACGCGCCAGTAGTGCTATCTCTCTGACTTTGCACGGACTTTTCGAACGACTCTCGTAGTTACCATTTGGAGTCAGCCATTAAAGAAAATACTTTAATATGAATTAAAAAATAACTGCCAGTTTCAGTCATGATATATTTTTATTATGTCAAGCTTTCGACCTAGGGGCTAGGTTATCTTCAGGGCTAATTTACAATGCAATATTTTACATCATTGGAGTCCATGAGTAGATAAGACAGAAGACACACCAACCCTTTATTGATGTAAAACAGTACATTGTCAATTAGCCCTGAAGATGACCTAGTCCCTAGGTCGAAAGCTCGGCATAATAAAGTTTATCATGACTGAAACTGGCAGTTATTTTTTTCATCCTATTGAAACTATGAATCAGTCACCTAAAATAATGAACAGAAAATGCTTTAACCAATCTTGTCCGTTTTAATGATATTACAATGGCGTAAGCTAAGGTTTTCTGTTTCGAAGTTTGCAATTTTTTTTCTTTTCTACGCTTTCACCACCGCTCTTTGAATAGTTTCATCGTCCATTTTAGGAACTTATGGCTCAAAGTAACTGGAATTTATGGTAGTGATTAGATCAGCTAACTTTATAATCAGAAATGGAAACTAGGCAATAAAGTTCTGAACAAAGCAGCTTCGGCGGTCTTTCTGGTGATATTGAAGCTCAAGCGCCTCCATGAACTGCTTCATTCGCTTTATTTTCAGCATTTCCAGAGACACTCGCATTTCGCGGTTACTACGATGAGTTGAAATGGCTTTTTCCTGTCTATCGCCGCCAGTACTTTTTTTGGCTTCATTCCTTTTCCAAGTTATCCAATCTCAAAGAGGCCATCTTATATTTTCCAACTCTTCAAGTTCAAATACTCGATCCGTTACTTCATCCTTCGACAAATCCTTTCTAATACGCGCTACCTCTCTCTGGAACTCCTTACTATCATCTGTCCGCCATGCTCCTACCCTTTCCATCTTTAAATCTCTTTTGTTTAATCATCTCCTTTCTACTCAGCATCCTCCGAAATAATAATTGAATTCATTTATTTCTTTAATTTTAATTCTTATTTTTGTAATTACTTCCTGATTTTTTTGGTTATAAATATCTGAAGTACATGCCAAACCGATTGGGCCTCCAATTGTACACGTTTTTATTTATATTTTGAATATGCAGCGTATATTTAAAAGGGAGCTGACAAAAAGTTATTGGTGACGTCCAAGTTACGATCAAGCTAGCACTATGAGAACAAATTCAAAATTTGGAAATGTTCTTATTTAACAAAACGAAAGGATTGGTCAAAGAATTTTTTGTGAAAAGATCAGCTTTGCAAGGAAGAAGTTTCTGAGATGTTACTTTTTGGAATACCATCAAAGTCCGCTTTGAGAGATTGTAGTTTACCATCTTGACGCCAAAAAAAATCTTAGCCCCTGTATTCAAAGCCGAACTAAGGAGGAGAGAAATGGTTTAATTCATCCTAAGATGAAAGAGGCTATTTCGAGCTACGTTTTTGTTTTGTAAGAATGGATTAATTATTTTTACAAAAATTATCGAACGTTTCAGCACGGATTTGTGTCCATTTTTTTTTAGCGGCTTTGTTATAATTATGAGGAAATCGGATTTTTATTATCGGATTAGTATTTGGCCCAGTTTAAAATTAATCCTTGAGGCATGTGGTGCAGAAAAAAGGGCCTCATAAAATGTGAATTCCCCCCCTCCGAAATACAGATTTTTGATAGAAAATTTCAAAGTGAATGTGAAGTAGTTCACAAAAAAAAAAATACACAAATTGAGTTACTATTCTTTTTTTCAATTTGTGAAATTTACTCCTAAACATACAACTTTTGATGCATAAGACTTCCAAAAACTTATAACTTAGAAGATTACACTCGCGATCTTTAATAGTTTCTCCTAGTAGTAAACTGTTGAAACAGCGTACTTTGTTAAACAAAGTTCAATTCACACCTGACCTAGTATGACGTCATACCTGTTAAACTCCGAGCCCCTGACGTCAGAATTATAGCCACTCTCATTATCTCTTGACTAAAATAAAGTATAGATTTTTTTTTTTTTTAACCAACTTTGATGCAACCGCAAAACGGTTCATTTATTTTTTTACTGTGTTAATAAATTTAAATAAATGTTAATTAAAAGAAATTCAAAGCTAAAAAATATTTTTAATAATAAAATAAAATTGACTAGTTTAGCAACATATTCCCTCAAAGCAAATTTCTTATTTGACGTTACTGGTTACATGACATCATACTCGCTACATAAATCCGAATGTGCCTTAGTTTTCAAGGCAAATTTAGGTATTACAGAACAACCTCGATTAACCGGGATCATGTTGAGTACATCATAAGAACACCTAGATCGGCGCCGAAACAAAAGTTAATTTTCGGTGGCGACAGGAACATTTTTTGGTCTTTCGATGTTACATAATTGTAGGGCGTGGCAGCAACTCTTTTATACCTGATTTTCTTAAAGGGTCATTATGTATGTATGTATGTATGTAAAAACTCAAAATATGGTGCAATTAGTACTGAATTTCTTGAGATTTACCCACGGTCTTACAAAAGACAATGGGATTTACGTGTCCGTAAATGGTTAATTTTCAACTTCACGGTTATATGTAATATTTTTAGTGGATAATTACCGGCATTATTTTAATCTTCCCAGAGGAGCTGCCTAATCTCAAGCTAGTCTTCAGAGTTAATCAGTTCGTCCTACAGAAAAACATCTTTCGTTTACCCTTAAAGGTCGAATTTTTATTTCACTTACGCAATGGAATCCCGTTAAGAAAACTGGTGCTAAACGTAAAACGTATTTGTTTATCTATCGAAGATAAAATTCACATCGTCGAAATTTCCAAAAAAAAGATCAAGTGTAAATAATATTGCCCTCCAATACGGTATTGGAGAGCAAATTGTTCGATACAGTTTAAAAAGTGAAGAGAAAATTCTTCGACTTTGTTTCCGCGTCCAGTTCTCCGAAAGCTTTCAAGAAGAAGAAAAAGTCGAAGAAAACTTCGACTTGGAAGGATCTTGATAAAGCATTATGGGAGGAACGGTCGGTTGGGACTCCAATCAACGGCGAAATCCTGATAGCAAAAGCGAAATTTTTCCATGAACAACTCGGCTTGGAAGGTATAATTGGCTTTTTAATTTACATATTTTCACATAGGCATCTTATTGATGATTCTACCTATGCACCCGTATAATACATACATACTTATATACGAGGGTCGTTTGAAAAGTCCGTGCAAAGTCAGAGAGATAGCACTACTGGCGCGTATCGAGGTTATGTTTAGTTAGTAGCATCTCTTGGAAGAACACACACCAAGTTTCAGCCAGATCGGTCTATTTCTTTGTGTTTGGCATTCGTTTGAATCGAGGAAGTCGAGTGATTTTCAAAAAATGGACGAAAAAGAATTTCGTGTGTTAATTAAACACTACTTTATGAAAGGCAAAACGCCTCAGGAGACTAAAGAGAAGCTTGATAAACATTATGGTGACTCTGCACCTTCGATTAGAACAGTTTTTTAAGTGGTTTCAAAATTTTCGGAGTGGCCATATGGGCACAAGTGACGCTGAACGTTCTGGACGCCCTGTTGAGGTTACTACTCCAGAAATCATTGATAAAATCCATGATATGGTGATGGATGACAGAAGAGTGAAGGTGCGTGAGATTGCTAGTGCTGTGGGCATCTCGAATGAACGGGTACATAATATTTTGCATCAACATTTGGACATGACAAAGCTATCTGCAAGATGGGTGCCGCGATTGCTCACGCTTGAACAAAAACGAAATTGTGTGAAGTGTTGCAAGGACGGTTTGCAGCTGTTCCAGAAGAATCCGCAGGACTTTAAGCGTCGTTTCGTCACTGTGGATGAAACATGGATACATCACTACACTCCTGAGACCAAAGTACAATCTAAACAATGGGTTACCAATGGGGGGAATCTGCGCCAAAAAAGGCGAAGACCGTTCCTTCGGCCGGAAAGATTATGGCGATTGTCTTTTGGGATTCGCAAGGAATAATCCTCATCGACTATCTGGAAAAGGGTAAAACTATTACAGGTGCATATTATTCATTGTTATTGGACCGTTTGAAAACCGAGCTGCAAGAAAAACGCCCACGATTGGCCCACAAAAAGTCCTTTACCATCACGACAACGCACCAGCTCACACCTCAGCAGTTGTGGTCGCAAAATTAATGGAAATAGGGTTCCAACTCGTTTCACATCCCCCCTATTCTCCAGATTTGGCTCCCTCGGACTACTATTTGTTCCCCAATATGAAGAAATGGCTGGCGGGAAAAAGATTTTATTCAAACGAGGAGGTGATTGCAGAAACGAATGGCTATTTTTCAGACTTGGACAAATCCTATTATTCGGAAGGGATCAACAAACTAGAGCAGCGTTGGACGAAGTGTATAAGCCTAAAAGGAGACTATGTTGAAAAATAAAAAGGTTTACCCCAAAAAATTAAGTAGTTTTTATTTTTGCACGGACTTTTCAAACGACCCTCGTACATATGTACATTCATAGGTACAAATTGTACTATGTAATACTGTGTATTCGGTTTAACCGGGATTTCAGTTTTCCGGGGTGGCTATAGGTATATAGGTCAGCCCGGTTAATCGAGGCTGTACTGTAAATTTTTTATAAAAACATCAAGAAAACAAACTGTCAAAAGTTGGGTGTTTTTTTCAATAGGCTAACCGAATTATATCTAATTTTTTTGGGGGTAAATAAGAATTGTGATTCGTGCAATATCATCGAAATTTTCATTGTCATACTGTTCAGTTTCTGAGAAACTCTGGCAATGCCTCTACGATCTTCGGCTCCTCCTCAGGTTTGCCAAACTGAAAAGTTTGAATATAACACTGTCTTATAAGAATTCCCGTAATCATAAAGGCAGAGGCATTTCTTTAATAGATTAAAAAAAAAGTCTCAGTAGCTTAGAGGTAAAGTTAAACAATGTCTACAATGTTTAAAAAATGTTTCTACATAATTTGTTTGGATACCCCTCTCCGAAATTTGTTCAGTAAAACAAACAGCAGCTTCTTCCGCCAACTTTGAAACAAACTTCTCTTCCTTTCCTCAAAGTCAATATGTGAAGAGAATAGACTTTTAAGAAAACAGCCAAGTGAAATACTACAGCCTGTTGTAAACAACCAACTTTTTTGTAGTCTCTTAATATCAAGAAGTAGCTATCTATTAGTAAGGTTATTTATCACAATCTCACGCTATAAGTGTAAAATTAATTCTATTTAAGATCGGCCATTTGTCTTTGATTTCGATCAATTAAGTAATTCTTGTTAAATACTTCAGAATTTAGAAGTAACTACCCAAAGAGCTACATACTTCTAAAAAGCACTCAATCAAGAATAATGGCAACTTTTGGATTTGAGACTGCTACAAATAGGCATATCATATTACCATAGTAAGTTCTAAGGGCTCATCATGCCCGCAATAGTTTCGAAAACAGAAAACATTGTTTTTAATTATTTTTCAAGAAATTTTTACTGTAAAGAATACGGTAAAGGTGGACGGACATCATCACCACTTAAGATACACAAATGTCTGAACGAAACTAATGAAGAATCTTGAAGGGAAACAGTCTATGCTTCTTCCCCGTTAACCTGATTCTATCATTGATCCTAAACTTAGTCTATTCGTGCCCTAAACAATCGCTTATAGCATTTTTGCCCCTCTGAATCACAAACTGCGAAAACAGTAAAGTATAAAAGTAAAGTAATGCCTATTTTTTCAGGCGGGGCTTTACGTCCAACTACCAATTAAGTGTCGTGGACGGAGGCGACTAGCAAACATACTTTACTGTAAATTTCTTTTATTAACCATTAAATAAAATCCAAGGCCTAAGACCGGGGAATCGAACCCAGTGCCACAATACATATTAGCTTTACAGGTCTCGCCTCTAACCGCTCGGCTACCGTAGCGCCTAACTGCGTAGACAGCACCATTTATTAAAGGTGATTCCTTAAGCCACAATGTCTATTAAGAAAACCAACCAGACGCCCTGAGACTGATCCCACGGCAATTCACTGACAATCCTGGACGAGCTAAGAATAAACAGATTTTGCACTAAGTCGATAGACCACAGAGCTCACACATAAAGATGAATTCTTCAAGGCCTGGATGTCCGACAAGCATGTAAACTAATCGACGAACTTAAAACTAGTTTAGAACCGATGAAGAGGAGTAAGCCTTTCGCATTGGCCAGGTCTATCTAACTCCTCGTTTACCTGCAATCTTCGTTACAACCCGGCACCAAGACTAGTAGAACATTTTTAAAAACAGTTAGCTCTTCTAAAACATTCTAATACCAGTGAAAGAACTACCGATTAGGTGTCGTGGACGGAGGCGACTAGCAAACTACTTTAGTGTAAATTTCTTTTTTTACCATTAAATAAAATCTAAGGCTGCTAGACCGGGAATCGAACCCAGTATCACAATACACATTAGCTTTACAGGTCTCGCCTCTAACCGCTCAGCTACCGTGGCGCATGAAACAATAATTCAACGGCTTCCGCGTAGTCTAACCCACGAAACAGAAGCAACCTCTTTTGCCGGGTCTTAACAGCACAGTCTACCTAAATAATACAACAGGATACGCACATACATATTTTGGAATAACTTTACTAAATCATATTTTAATTGAAGTTGACTTCATTTTAAACGCAGATCATCTTGGGGGTTTGATAAAAATGATCTCAATTCAAAAGTAAGAAGATTGTCTTATGTAAAACGCTTCCCAAATATCCCAAAATTGGGAGTTTATGTTCGCAAAACCCAGCAAATTAGTGTGCACAATAGGATTTTATTAAATAAGTAGAGAGATAGTTACAGCGTATGAGAAAACTTTTGTTATTTAGGCTGGAGTAGATAGTAGGTGAGATGTGTTTATCAATGATGTTTAGTGGATACTATCTACCGGTAGACAGTTCCTAGAGGAAGAACAACTAGGATGCCCTGGACAACCCACACAACTAGATAGATAACGGTGCGCACTCAACTCTTGAATAAAACACATTTATAAGTTCTACAATAGTAGCCATGTTCATACATCACAGTTCACTCAATATTTCTGTTTGTTTTTGATAAGTTCTTTTGAACCAACAATATATTGTTGATGACGCCCACCCATTTTTATCTTGAATGCTTTGTGCATAACACTTTTATTCTAAAAAAATTATTGCATTTTCATTTTTCTCTTTCTCTTCTAGATAATGACAGTATTGCAATTAATTAAAATTTTTGTGATCTGTATTTTTATATAAAAGAGACGAGCGCGATGGTTAGAATCTGATTTTGACGCCTATTTTTAATTTAATCGGGCTTTAAAGTTCTACTACCAACTATCTAGGAGGCCAGATAGCAAACGTACTTTACTAAAATTGATCCCTTCCGAATAATAGGATTTGTCCAAGTCTGAAAAATAGCCATTCGTTTCTACAATCACCTCCTCGTTTGAATAAAATCTTTTTCCCGCCAGCCATTTCTTCATATTGGGGAACAAATAGTAGTCCGAGGGAGCCAAGTCTGGAGAATAGGGGGGATGTGAAACGAGTTGGAACCCTATTTCCATTAATTTTGCGACCACAACTGCTGAGGTGTGAGCTGGTGCGTTGTCGTGATGGAAAAGGACTTTTTTGTGGGCCAATCGTGGGCGTTTTTCTTGCAGCTCGGTTTTCAAACGGTCCAATAACGATGAATAATATGCACCTGTAATAGTTTTACCCTTTTCCAGATAGTCGATGAGGATTATTCCTTGCGAATCCCAAAAGACAGTCGCCATAATCTTTCCGGCCGAAGGAACGGTCTTCGCCTTTTTTGGCGCAGATTCCCCCTTGGTAACCCATTGTTTAGATTGTTCTTTGGTCTCAGGAGTGTAGTGATGTATCCATGTTTCATCCACAGTGACGAAACGACGTTTAAAGTCCTGCGGATTCTTCTGGAACAGCTGCAAACCGTCCTTGCAACACTTCACACGATTTCGTTTTTGGTCAAGCGTGAGCAATCGCGGCACCCATCTTGCGGATAGCTTTGTCATGTCCAAATGTTGATGGAAAATATTATGTACCCGTTCATTCGAGATGCCCACAGCACTAGCAATCTCACACACCTTCACTCTTCTGTCATCCATCACCATATCATGGATTTTATCAATGATTTCTGGAGTAGTAACCTCAACAGGGCGTCCAGAACGTTCAGCGTCACTTGTGCCCATATGGCCACTCCGAAAATTTTGAAACCACTTATAAACTGTTCTAATCGAAGGTGCAGAGTCACCATAATGTTTATCAAGCTTCTCTTTAGTCTCCTGAGGCGTTTTGCCTTTCATAAAGTAGTGTTTAATCAACACACGAAATTCTTTTTCGTCCATTTTTTGAAAATCACTCGACTTCCTCGATTCAAACGAATGCCAAACACAAAGAAATAGACCGATCTGGCTGAAACTTGGTGTGTGTTCTTCCAAGAGATTCTACTAACTAAACATAACCTCGATACGCGCCAGTAGTGCTATCTCTCTGACTTTGCACGGACTTTTAAAACGACCCTCGTACAAATGACAAAGTAACGAAAATTTAAAAAAAAAATCGATATAGTTGCCCCATATTACAAGATTTTAATCAGAGAATCAATTCTAATCGATTTTCATTTGCATTATGTCACATATTCATAAATCGATATATTATTTCATTATAAAGGATTCTATATTTAGTTAGGTTTGTATTAATGATAACGAAGAACAACTCATTACGCTATACATCAATTATAAACGCGAACATACTTAATTATAATGTAGGAGTTCGAATCTGTAAGAAAACATTTTCATGGTAATGAACAATGACAAACGCAGCTGAACTTGAGATGATAATTATTGTTTGGATTTCTTTCGAATTTCGTTAACAACTTGATGAAACATTTTTTTCTATTCGATTCTATTTTTTTCAAGTTAGGACACTAAAGAGTATCACATAACTAACAAATTACAGAAATCTCTATTAATATATCGCTCATTAAATGCAACAACGTCATAACTCAAAAACTGGCTGTTTTGAGTTAAGTACACCAGTTTAATGATTCTTGCATGCACTTTTAACTGATAGAACGTCATAATTCTAAGTTCAACATCGCGGCTGGAGAGGGCAGGTGTGACGTTCTTTTCCGTTCTTGCTTTGTCGCTTTGCCGCGCAGCAATAACGTACCATTTCAGCTACAGCCTTTGCATTGTGTGGATTGCATGCTATTGTGATTCTTCAAGAGCGACATATTTGGAGTTGTGACACCCTTGTTGTGAGGTAAGGAAGCAATAATGTCACAAAATCTCCCATGCATAATGTTTCATTTACAGATAATTCAGTATACGCCGAAAATCCACGAAGGTTGTATGTGTATTAAATCGAAATATGACAGTCTTGCTCCGAATAGTCATTATTTCCTTAGTACTATTTCAACTTACGACATTATAGTTACAAATTATAGACATCATTTCAGATATAAATTATGTACCAAATGCTATAAAGTCGTTCTTGCTACAAAGAATGTCTCATTCTTTAGAATCGTCATTCGATTACTTTTAGTTATGTCGTTATTGTTAGAGTACTTTGTATCCAATGCTAAGATAGGTCAAGGTTATACTTCTTCGTCACCACTGAGACAATTATGTTTTTTTTATTCTCTGTAGATTATGGCGTCTTCCCGTGGTAAAGTGATGGTTCAGCTAGCCCTAGTTGATATGAAAGAGATTGAAACGGTGGAAGTTGTTAAGAAGGGGCCGGATGGGTCAACGCAATGCGTAGTGGAAAATGAGCTTGCAGTTTCAACGTCTTTAGAGGAACCAGGTAGAGGAACCATTGCTCTTAATAAGAGTGGTAGCTGTAATGTAGTGTTCTACTCAGTTATTATGATTAGTAAAATGTTTAAAGTAAACAATAGTAAGTTATTCCTTTCTCCGTTTTGATGCAGGAAATTTGAGTTGCCCGACAACTGTAACTAAAGCGAAAACAAGGTCTGTAAATTCTAGTACTTCGTGTGTCATATCTGCCACATCTTCATCTTCCAGAACTTCTTCCAGATCTTCGTCTTCGAGATCTTCATCTTCTTGTTCAACATCAAGTAACACATCTTCTTCTGAAGACTGTGACGACTCGTTATATGACAAAACGTATTCTCCGAAAGATGATGATGGAAATGATAGTGAGAACATTTCCGATACTCCTATTCCTGATGAGAATGGAAATCTACGTGAAATCCCTGGGATAACCAGTACTCCAACTGAAATATCTCTAGCAAGCAACAGTACTTCATTTTCTACTTCCAAAAGCAATAGTTTAATAGCCGGTACACTGGACACATCGACCTGTATATTAGCGAGTCCAAAGAAAGGTGTAAAACGGCGGAGAAATGTTGCGGAATGGAAGAGAAACCTTGTGAAGACAGCAAGAAATACTGGACAAGCATACGAAACTCATACAAAAAGTAAAAGTGTGCGGTCCCAGAGACACATGAAGGCAGGATGTAAAGAAAAGTGCAAGCTTAAATGCTCATTAAAGTTCAGCAATGAAAGTAGACAGCTTATATTTTCGACTTTCTGGTCATTAGGTGATGTACATCTCCAGAGACAATTCATTGCCAGTTCAATGAAGCCGATCGTTCCTAGGTATCGATATACTCGTGTTGGTGGCAGCAGGCCTCCACGACAACACAATAATGCATTTTATTTTTGCCTGAATAATATACAGGTCCGAGTTTGTAAGACTTTTTTCAAAAACACCTTAGATATTAATGATCGGCCAATCCGTACAGTTCTTGAGAAACGTAATAAAATCGCGGAAACTCTGCTTGAGCCAGATCAAAGAGGAAAACACGGGAAACAGAAAACACTCGATCCAAGTATACGTGCAGGTATTCGGCAGCATATTGAAGCTATTCCTAAAATTGAGAGCCATTACACCCGCGCTAACACTACAAGGCAATTTATAGATGGTAGCAGGACAATTGCTGATATTCACCGTGATTATGTTGCCACGTGCGAAGCAAAAAAAGAAGCACATGCAAGCTATGCAGTGTTTCATCGTGTGTTCACACAAGAGTTCAACTTATCTTTTTTTGTGCCTAAAAAGGATTTATGCGCTACTTGCGTTGCTTACGAGAATGCTGATTTGCAAGAAAAGGAATGTCTGAAAGCGAATTATGATGGACATTTGGTTGAGAAGAATTTGTCCAGAGAAGAAAAGAAACATGATAAAGATACATTTAATGGTATAGTGGCAGTATATGACCTACAGGCAGTTGTACAGTTACCAAAGGGTGATATCTCTGCATTTTATTATAAATCGAAACTAAATGTTCTAAACTTCACTATTTATGACCTCAAGACAAATGGATGTGATTGCTATGTATGGGATGAATCAAATGGTCATCGTGGAGTAAATGAATTAGGTACGTGCGTGTTAATGTATTTAAAGGAGAAAGCTAACACAACTGATAGCGAAGTGATCTTTTACTCTGACAACTGTGCCGGCCAACAGAAAAATAAATTCATGCTGGGCCTGTATTTCTATGCTGTCCGTTTTCTTGGAATAAAATCCATAACCCACAAATTTCTGATCAAAGGCCACACTCAAAATGAGGGTGACTCAGCTCATTCTCTGATTGAGCGACAAGTGAAACGTCAATTGAGGGGTGGACCTATCTATACCACTGAAGGGTTTATAGCTGCTATTCGAGCTGCAAAGAAACAGGGTGAACCGTTTCGTGTGCATGAATTATGCCATGAGGATTTTTATGATGTGAAACAAATTGCTTCTGTGGTCGGTCTTATTAATCTGACAGCTTTGAAACTGGCAGATGTAAAAGTTATGAAAGTTCACACTAGTTCACCATATTCTGTATTTTGTAAGAAGTCATACAGCGAGGATTTTCAAGAAGTAACTGTAATTAAGAAAAGGAAGATAGTTGAAGGCGTGCCCCTAAAACCAGCATTCATGTCCAAACCAGGCCTAGCTCCTAAAAAGAAAGAAGATCTTCAGGATTTACTCGCGAAGAATTTCATACCGAAGGCTTATACTCACTTTTACATGTCTTTATAATATCAGTAACATGTAAAAATCACTGGTATCATCTTCAGTTTTGTTGTGATGACCCAAAGCTAACGCCAATGATTTGTTCTACTGCGTGAGACTATTTAAATTTTTAGAGAGATAGACAGTGTTGACATAACAATCAACAAAATGATAAAGATTTCTGTCAAGAGTGTCACATTTTGATTTGTGACGCTCTTTAAGCGTAATGTTTATAGCAATAATGACATAAGTGTGCATGTAAGTTACTTAGTAACCAAAATTGTACTTATGATAACAGCTAAAATAAACGTAATTATATTAATAATGGCTGAAATACTTTACTCTACCAAATATCCAAACATAATGTTTATCAATACTTTTCTCCGGAAATGGTAGCGCTTTAAAACTTTCAAAAGCTTCTCCTAAAAAATGACAGTTTTTGAGTTATGACATTGTTGTATTTAATGAGCGATATCATTTCGGTACTTGTAAGGCTTAAACTTTGAGTTCACTAAATCTCCTTGTAAATGGTTCCATTTCGAATGCTTATTGAGCCGTTCAATGAACAACTTGATTAACGCCATAAATCAAAACCAAAAATGGAGAAGAATGTACTTTTTTCTTTTCTTTTTTAATACGAATTTACTAAAGAAACCCTTGGGTTCATTAATTTTAATCTCTTCTAGATTTACCTACATTACTATTATCCTAAAAACAATTATCTCACACAAAATAATTTAAACACATAATTCTGGAAAAAACTAAAAAAAAATTAAAACTAAGTTCAGGATAAATTAATAGTAATTTGGTTAAAAAACTTCATCACAGCAATTACAATAAAGTATGAGGCTCATATTTTTTCAGTAAAGGAAGTAATTTAGAGTGAGCGAGCAGAAAAACAAGATATATCACTGTTCTTGCAGGGCAAAAAGAGAAAATAGAAGGGCATTGCAAGCTAGAAGTATCTTACAAATGACCAGAGATTGTCAGTGGACCCTTTAGGCTATTTTAAAGGTTCAACGATTCTAAAGCAACGCTGTTTGTATACAAAATGGACAAACTTCTCATACAGATGCCGTAGCGTTTTCAGCTTTATAGTTTCTATTTGTTAGTGCTAGTTCTGTTTGTTTGTTTTATCTTTTGTAGATGTCACAGCGTTATCATCGGTTAGCGTATTCCCTAAACTGGGATTCACTAGCTAGATATTAAAATATTAAAATAAGAATGAACTAAAAAGATCAGAGAGGTTGATATTGGGTCTATATGTGTTTATAGGTAGATTTGTGTGGGTTTTTTTTTAGGTATAGTTGTGTACTGTATAGTGGTAGTGAGCTAAGGGTTCCGTGGGTTCGCTATACCCATATGGCTGAATACCCACCATCCCTGCGTAGTCCTTTAGTCGCCTCTTACGACATCCTGGACGGAGCAGGTCTATTCTATTCCCGGAACTGCAGGGGCATTCACTTTGTTAATGGGTGTGTTGTGAATGCGTGAGTTGTTATTGAGTGTAAATTAAGGAATTCAGACTTTTTCCACTGTTTCTTCAACTTGTATTTGGAAGTAAGGACGACCCAGTCTGTAACAGCCAGCCCTGCTCTAGTAAGTGGTTATTTGAGATTAAATATCACTTTCCTTGGTGAACCTAGGCCATAATTCCGACTTTTTCCACTGTGTCTTCAATTTGTATTAGGAAATAAGGACGACCCAGTCTGTAACATCTAGCCCTGCTCTGATTAGTGGTTATTTGAGATTAAAAATCAATTTCCTTGGTGAATCTAGGCCATAATTCCGACTTTTTCCACTGTTTCTTCAACTTATATTAGGAAATAAGGACGACCCAGTCTGTAACATCTAGCCCTGCTCTGATTAGTGGTTATTTGAGATTAAAAATCAATTTCCTTGGTGAATCTAGGCCATAATTCCGATTTTTTCCACTGTTTCTTCAACTTATATTAGGAAATAAGGACGACCCAGTCTGTAACAGCCAGCCCTGCTCTAGTAAGTGGTTATTTGAGATTAAATATCACTTTCCTTGGTGAACCTAGGCCATAATTCCGACTTTTTCCACTGTTTCTTCAATTTGTATTAGGAAATAAGGACGACCCAGTCTGTAACATCTAGCCCTGCTCTGATTAGTGGTTATTTGAGATTAAAAATCAATTTCCTTGGTGAATCTAGGCCATAATTCCGACTTTTTCCACTGTTTCTTCAACTTATATTAGGAAATAAGGACGACCCAGTCTGTAACATCCAGCCCTGCTCTAGTAAGTGGTTATTTGAGATTAAAAATCACTTTCTTTGGTGAACCTCGGCCATAATTACGACTTTTTCCACTGTTTCTTCAACTTGTATTAGGAAGTAAGGACGACCCAGTCTGTAACAGACAGCCCTGCTCTAGTAAGTGGTTATTTGAGTTTAAATATCACTTTCCTTGGTGAACCTAGGCCGTAATTCCGACTTTTTCCACTGTTTATTCAACTTGTATTAGGAAATAAGGACGACCCAGTCTGTAACAGCCAGCCCTGCTCTAGTAAGTGGTTATTTGAGATTAAAAATCAATTTCCTTGGTGATCCTAGGCCGTAATTCCGACTTTTTCCACTGTTTATTCAACTTGTATTAGGAAATAAGGACGATCCAGTCTGTAACATCCAGCCCTGCTCTAGTAAGTGGTTATTTGAGATTAAAAATCACTTTCTTTGGTGAACCTC
Organism: Rhodnius prolixus; assembly: GCF_049639745.1. Classification (NCBI taxonomy): domain Eukaryota; kingdom Metazoa; phylum Arthropoda; class Insecta; order Hemiptera; family Reduviidae; genus Rhodnius; species Rhodnius prolixus. Next base: position 26,254,195 of record NW_027411582.1, read on the forward strand.
GGCCATAATTACGACTTTTTCCACTGCTTCTTCAACTTGTATTAGGAAGTAAGGACGACCCAGTCTGTAACAGACAGCTCTGCTCTAGTAAGTGGTTATTTGAGTTTAAATATCACTTTCCTTGGTGAACCTAGGCCATAATTCCGACTTTTTCAACTGTTTCTTCAACTTATATTAGGAAATAAGGACGACGCAGTCTGTAACATTCAGCCCTGCTCTAGTAAGTGCTTATTTGAGATTAAAAATCCCTTTCTTTGGTGAACCTCGGCCATAATTACTACTTTTTCCACTGTTTATTCAACTTGTATTAGGAAATAAGGACGACCCAGTCTGTAACAGCCAGCCCTGCTCTAGTAAGTGGTTGTTTGAGATTAAAAATCAATTTCCTTGGTGAACCTAGGCCGTAATTCCGACTTTTTCCACTGTTTATTCAACTTGTATTAGGAAATAAGGACGACCCAGTCTGTAACAGCCAGCCCTGCTCTAGTAAGTGGTTATTTGAGATTAAAAATCACCAGAACCTAGGCCATAAGTCTGAATTTTTCCAATCTTTTTGACACTTGCATTAGGAAATAAGGATGACCCAGTCTGTAACAGCCAGCCCTGCTCTAGTAAGTGGTTATTTGAGATTAAAAATCAATTTCCTTGGTGATCCTAGGCCGTAATTCCGACTTTTTCCACTGTTTATTCAACTTGTATTAGGAAATAAGGACGACCCAGTCTGTAACATCCAGCCCTGCTCTAGTAAGTGGTTATTTGAGATTAAAAATCACTTTCTTTGGTGAACCTCGGCCATAATTACGACTTTTTCCACTGTTTCTTCAACTTGTATTTGGAAGTAAGGACGACCCAGTCTGTAACAGCCAGCCCTGCTCTAGTAAGTGGTTATTTGAGATTAAATATCACTTTCCTTGGTGAATCTAGGCCACAATTCCGACTTTTTCCACTGTTATTTCAAGTTACATCAGGAAATAAGGACGACCAAGGCTGTAACTTCCAGCTCTGCTCTAGTAAGTGGTTATTTGAGATTAAATATCACTTTCCTTGGTGAATCTAGGCCACAATTCCGACTTTTTCCACTGTTATTTCAAGTTACATCAGGAAATAAGGACGACCAAGGCTGTAACTTCCAGCTCTGCTCTAGTAAGTGGTTACTTGAGATTAAAAATCACATTTCTTTCTGAACATAGGCCGGATTTCCGACTTTTTCCACCAAATGAAATTTTAAGTCAAAACTAAATTTGAAATGTTTTTCAGTCGAGCAAAAAGGAGGAGGTGTCAAGAAAAATTTGATGTAGTTTTTCCTCTCTTTCTTTCCCAAATTTTCTGTGGAAAAATCTTTCTTGTCTACTTCCTTTTCGGCGTGTTGGCCCTTCTTTAAAATTTTAAGACTCAGGAGATAGAGATATTTGCAATGCCAAGCTTTGCTAAGTGTGGTAAAAGATATTTTCTGAGTTTTTTTCGTAAAGCCTCAACATCTTAAACAAGCGACACAGTCTTTTTTAAAGATAATTGAAAAAGTTTAAATGGTTCAGTACAGTTTTTAGTATCATTAATGTTTCCCTATACCCAGCGCCAGATAAAGCTATTGCAATAACTGAATGCAGCACAAACCACCTTACCTAATAACTACTGTAAAATCACAAAAACAGAAAAGAAGGTTAAGTTGGACTTAAGTTAGTCTTCTAACTTGTAGCGTATAAATCCAGAGAATAGTTCTGTTCATATTTCGTGGAATGTGGCATCATTAGAAAACATTGTAATGTATAAAAATAGTCTTTTTTCGAGTTTTAAGCTTTCGTTCAGTTTAGTCTTGTCTCTAGCAGACTATAAAATTATAAAACGTAAGTTGAAAGGTTTTTTGTGACCAAAATACCCAAGACAATTGTCTAAATATTAAATAAATGAATAAAAAATAAAGTAAATGTTAGTGAACTTAACTGAAGTGCTTTTTACGAAGATCATTTAATATCGTAATCCGGCATGGATTTAGCATAATACCGGCTTGTCTAGCTAATACCCATTTAAAAGTGACAGTTTTTAAGACATATTCTTTGGCGCTTGCTTCATCATCAGAAAATCTGAACGATTGTAATTTTCTCTTCCTCTGGTTATGATTTGCCGTTTGATGCTGCGTCTCTCGATTAAGCGAGGATTTTTTTTCTACCATTTGTTGCATTTTATTAAAGTAGAGATCGTTTATATCTTACGAAATGCATCAATTTGGAGATTCCATACGGCTGGAAGAATTTCGAGACCCTTCTGGAGAGGTTACAGGCTATTATATTAACCCGTGTTCTTGGCCGACTTCTGGGAGTAAAAAAAAACCTCAAAATTCCATCAGAGAATTGTTACTTGATGGGTTTTCTGGCTGGTCTTAACATCGTCGCGCTCAGTGTACGTACACTGCTGCGTGCTACTGTAGCAACCTCCTTCAGTGGCCTTTGAGCTACCCCTGGTTGTCCACGGACATCTTCTTGTAACTTGAAATAAAACTCTCCATTACAAAACCCAGCCGACTCTCATTAACAAGTGCTTGTAAGAGAGTTGTCTGGTTACTAAAAATCAATACAGACTACCAGAATAACTGTTTCAAGAATCTGTTCAAGGGAAATTACTCGTCATAGATCAGTTTATTACCTCACAGCCCTTTTAATTCTTTCCTTTTCTTCCCTTCAAATTCGGATTATTGGGGAGTGTCCACAATAAAGGGATCTTCTTTTAAAAGACAACCGAAAATCGTCTTAGTTCCGCTGTTACAATTTAGAAACTACTTTTTTCCCTAAATTCTTTTCGTAAATCCAGAAATGGATTCATTCGCTCAGCTTAGAGTTCAAATTGGACACTTTCTGAATCTTGAGGATCAAAAGTTTTGGGCGAACAGCTCCCTGCTGATCAAAATCTCAACCAAGAAATCAAAATGGCGAAGTTTTGACGCCATTCTCCTTGCTGCAGAATTGTTTATGTGGTAGACGCTGATAACTCCTTAATGAGTTGGAACAAGAACAATTGATAAGCCAGAACATACTGAGAAATATTGATGAACTGAAAACGTACTGAAAATCTGAATGAGTATAATGAATTCAAATTAATGTTGTCATTTATCTTCTAAATGCAATCATTTAAAATTAGATGAAAATCCATGTACAATTGTAAATTATGTGCACAATGCAATTCTGTTTATACATTTTCTTTGTTTTCCTTTATGATAAAATATGAAAAGGAAGTTTCTACAAATAAGGGTAACTCGCAGTAAAAGTTTTTTAAACAATAAGCCACATGTAATAACAATTTTGTTAGGCCAAACTTTAGTGTACTAAAGAAATTATTTATGAACAAAATTCAGTATAAAAAATAAATAAATATAACGGAAGTTGGTTTACAGTAAAATCTCTTTTATCGCAGCAGTCCTTTGGCAGTTCACTTCCTGTACTCTACCTCAAAACTTTTCCCTTTCTTTGGCATTATGTTCCTCATTCTGTTCTGTTCTTGATTTATAACCTGTTTTTCAGCCCCCTGAGTCGTAGATGGTTAGCGTAAGAACGTTTTTAAGCAATCAGTAATAAATTTTTATTTTAATTTTTCTTTTTTTCAAGAAACGTTAAGCTTGATTCTTGGCCAACGTATCCATATCTCACAGATAGACTCAACTCTTTGGCATTCAAATATATTAATTGATCTAAGAACAAGCAGCAAGCTTTTTTTTTTGCGTGCTAATAGAAGTAGTGGAGGGGGGGGGCACATTTGAACAGAATTTACACTTTTCTGTTGCAGAGTGCACAGAATCGTATTATTGAACCTTTTTATTTTGTTTTCTACAACTTTCAAGTCTTCGTAACAGATCTATATCAATAAACAGTTGGTACTTTACTTTATGAAATATAGATAACATTAATTTAAAAATGTTGTGTCAATTGTTAATATCTTTGAACACAATATAAAATAGAAAGAAATGATATTACTTTACTCTGAATCTACCTTCTATCAGTTATTTCTCTCACTACTACATTACTTTCTCTTTTAAACCACTGAAATCTAGTTCAAAAACCAAGAATGACTCAGTTCTCGGGATGTTGTTCTCCCGAAGTGTTGATGGGTTTAGGAAGTTTGAACAAAATATTCGGCTTGTTGCGCTTCTTAATGTAGCTTCGGACCACTTTCCCCTTCTCTGCGATTAAACACAAAAAAAAAGTCACAAACTTGCAGGAGTCGGTAGGGCGGCACATTGTAACTGGTGATGTTGAAATGTACCCCCCCTCCTTCCATAAAAGAAAATATAATATCCAACACTTTTTGCAAGCAAATAGACTTTTGTAAATACTAGATTTAAAAATACGAATTCTAAATGTTAATATGGACTAACATTACTTACACCATGTCCAATACAAATCTTCACAATACACTTCTAAAGATGCAACAAAAAATTTTGTACTTCCACCTTACAAAATATAAACATTCCTCAATTCTGGACTTTACCAAACAATGAAAACGAAGGGAAACTCTGTCCAATTATACAACAGGTCTACCACAAAATATGGAGAAAATTACTAATCATAAATGTTTCAAATATTGGGCGAGAAATCGAAACTGTTTAAAGGTGGCCCCCCTCTACCCTGCTAGAATTTGTGATTTTGCTTGCAGCTTTTAGGTTACAGGAAATATCTACCTAAGAGGGTCGTTTGAAAAGTCCGTGCAAAGTCAGAGAGATAGCACCACTGGCGCGTATCGAGGTTATGTTTAGTTAGTAGCATCTCTTGGAAGAACACACACCAAGTTTCAGCCAGATCGGTCTATTTCTTTGTGTTTGGCATTCGTTTGAATCGAGGAAGTCGAGTGATTTTCAAAAAATGGACGAAAAAGAATTTCGTGTGTTGATTAAACACTACTTTATGAAAGTCTCACGCCTCAGGAGACTGAAGAGAAGCTTGATAAACATTATGGTGACTCTGCACCTTCGATTAGAACAGTTTATAATTGGTTTCAAAATTTTCCATATGGGCACAAGTGACGCTGAACGTTCTGGACGCCCTGTTAAGGTTACTACTCCAGAAATCATTGATAAAATCCATGATATGGTGATGGATGACAGAAGAGTGAAGGTGCGTGAGATTGCTAGTGCTGTGGGCATCTCGAATGAACGGGTACATAATATTTTCCATCAACATTTGAACATGACAAAGCTATCCGCAAGATGGGTGCCGCGATTGCTCACGCTTGACCAAAAACGAAATCGTGTGAAGTGTTGCAAGGACGGTTTGCAGCTGTTCCAGAAGAATCCGCAGGACTTTAAGCGTCGTTTCGTCACTGTGGATGAAACATGGATACATCACTACACTCCTGAGACCAAAGAACAATCTAAACAATGGGTTACCAAGGGGAAATCTGCGCCAAAAAAGGCGAAGACCGTTCCGGCCGGAAAGATTATGGCGACTGTCTTTTGGGATTCGCAAGGAATAATCCTCATCGACTATCTGGAAAAGGGTAAAACTATTACAGGTGCATATTATTCATCGTTATTGGACCATTTGAAAACCGAGCTGCAAGAAAAACGCCCACGATTGGCCCACAAAAAAGTCTTTTTCCATCACGACAACGCACCAGCTCACACCTCAGCAGTTGTGGTCGCAAAATTAATGGAAATAGGGTTCCAACTCGTTTCACATCCCCCCCTATTCTCCAGACTTGGCTCCATCGGACTACTATTTGTTCCCCAATATGAAGAAATGGCTGGCGGGAAAAAGATTTTATTCAAACGAGGAGGTGATTGCAGAAACGAATGGCTATTTTTCAGACTAGGACAAATCCTATTATTCGGAAGGGATCAACAAACTAGAGCAGCGTTGGACGAAGTGTATAAGCCTAAAAGGAGACTATGTTGAAAAATAAAAAAGGTTTACCCCAAAAAATTAAGTAGTTTTTATTTTTGCACGGACTTTTCAAACGACCCTCGTATAAGGGTGGCTAACTTGATAAGGGTCACCTTGTTAGTCTTTATGTCCTCAACTTCTTTCAGCAGTATTGTGGTAAATGGATTCGATTCCCTGACTAGATTTTGGAGTTCATTTAATGGGTAATAAAAATAATTTATTGTGAATTTTGTCTCTAACGTTCATGATATCTAATTTGGTAATTGGACGTAAAGCTTGCCTAAAAAAAGAGTTAATACTTTACTCTACTTTTGTAATAGAACAATTTATGTAACAGAATATCTTTTAAAAACTAGCGCAGAATTAGGTTTCAGAAAATTTCTTGCTCGGAACATTTTTGTTATAAAATAAAGGAGAGAAAAATGTATTTATTTCTTGCAATTACTGTTACCATTGACCCCGTTATAAGATGGAGAAATAATGCAATAATAATATTACCACACTTGATAAAATAGAAGTTAAGCTTCTTTTAACAGATTAAAGCAATAATAACAGTAATATAGGCTCTAAAACCTTTGGGCACAGAAGGAGTACTTGCCCTAAATACTATTGCCACAATCCTCGCGTATTCTGTGGCCACAATTTACTCCAGTATGTGTGTCGGGAGGTACCATTGTTAACTTCCAGGACTGTTCTTCCTCAACTAATACTTCCATAAAAAGAGAAAAGAGATCGTTCATTACTCTTTTTATTAACAGCATTCTTATGTTATATTTTTAGCAGTTCCATTTCTACCCAGATATTAGAAAATACAACGTTTGTGACTCCAACAAAAACTTACCACATACTTTTAGATCCTGATATGCTCTTTTATAGAACAGCTGAAAATATTGCAGTCCTTGTATTCTGCATTATACGAGGCTGAACATTTAACAGAATCCATTGAACCATTTCTAGGACAAAAGAACAAATAACTTTTCTAGGATTTTTTTCAATATCTTACATTTTCAACCATAATTACAGTAAATTATGCGTTATCTTTAGAAACAATTTAGAATTTATTTCAAAGTATTTGAATAAATACTTTAAATATAACATAAATAAATAAATAAATATAAAATAAATATTCATTAATAAAACAATTTTATTATACAAGCAGAGTTTATCTAAATTAATATGTTGCGTTGTACGTGACAGTTATTTTATATTGTCGCATTAACATATTTTAAAATGATTAGGTTTAGTCATAGATGTGTTTATCAAAACGCTATTATGATAAAATTTTGTATATAAAATATAATATTTGCTGCGTCATTAAATGTGTATTTTTTATTTTTTTAAAAATAGTTTATTTGGTTACAATCAACGCATTTATTGGATTATAAGTAACAAGGATAATTATATACTGTCTACAACAACAATCGGAGTGGAGAAGTTATCCTGTGGGTTATAATCCCACAAAGTTTCACTATCTATGTACGCTCATCTTCAGAGAGTAGAGATCGCGAGGCCAGCGTCTAAGTTGGCCACAGTTATTTGGAAGGGTTCTTGAAAGAAAGGTTGTAAGTTAAGATGGTTTTCAGCCACTTGCGTTGCACGCAAGGAATGCTGTGTGTGAATGGTTTGGTGACGTAGAAAGGAGCGTCCAATTATAGAGCGAAGAATTTTTTGACTGCAAGGACTGGATCCTTTGCAGAGATTTGAGCGTTTGGTTGAACCTCCCACAGTTCGATGCTATAAGCCCAGATTGGCTTTAATATATTCACATAAATAAGTCTTTTGTTGTCCAGAGTGAGTTTTGATCTGTTGTCTAATAGTTTTTTTAGTTGTAGGAAGCTATTTTATAGATGTAAAATATGTTTGCACAATTTAGACAACATCTTTTTCGAGTACTCTGAAATTGCTTGGCCAATGCTATAGGGCTTCGTTTTGATTACAGGTTTCTAAGTCTTAGTTTTAAATAACTTTTTTTGAAGAACATTGATTTAAGTGAGGTTAAACAGTAGGTTTTAAAAACTAAGTATATCACATTCCAAGTTTCAACTAAATCATACGTCTTTTTGATTGCCCAAAACTTAATTACAGAACACAGTTTACAGTGGAAGTGGAGTAACTAAAATAAACGTGCAGATATAGCGAGGAATAGACCACGCCCATTTTAGTATATAAAATTTTCGACGGTTGATCGCTCTGGGTAAGTATATTTGCTGTGTGGAAATAGGAGTGGGAAGCGACTAGAGAAGGCGCGGTGGAGGGGGGCGTACAAGCCATTTACCAGAAGCTACGTGAGCCACATAACTCAACGGCTGCAGAACAAGGACATCCAGTGGGGGCTGCCACTGATGGCTCTACCCGGGTGGGAGTAGTTTGGCGTCACCGTTTTACCGGAGGCAGGAACTAAGACAGCAGGGTCTAGGTGGGGATAGCGCGGGCGACACAACTCTATCCATCTCTACCTGTTGTGTCCTTTTTCGTATTTCGCCTTCCTTCTCCTAACCTCATCACCACTACACTTCTGTGCTAGACTGAGACATAACCTCAAGTAAAGGGGGCAATAGTGCTTTCCATCTGGCCTTATACTGACGGAAGCAATCGATGTACACTAACGCTGGAAGTATCGATAGTAAAGGTGCCCACAAACACACACAGGGTAGCCAGCCAACCGGTGACGATAGGGAATACAGTTTGATGGAGCCCCAGGTCAAATATAGTTTGTATTTACCTCACTCGCATTTCACCACCACTATTTGTTGGTAAGAAGTTTGGAGGACGGACACCTTTATTGAATTTTCTTTTTGGTTTGCCCACTTTTCCTTTATATCAGCTTTTATTTTCATCATTTGTTAAGTAATTTAAAATGGTGTAAACAATTATACGAGTTTTTCACTATGTCCAATAAATAATCCTACAAGGTTTCAGTCTCCTATTTGAACATGTTACTTAAAATGAACAAATTATGAAAAAAAAAAAAATCATCCAATCAGTTTTAAGGAAAAATTTAATTTTTGATTGGTAAATAACCTGCAATGTAGATTTCTCTTTGGCAAGAAAAATTTTACCACAGCACACGGCAGCACGGTAGCCGAGCGGGTTAGAGGAGAGACTCGTAAAGGTAAGATGTATTTGTTGGTCGTAGGTTCGATTCCCGGTGTTTAGGCCTTCGATTTTTATTTAATGATTAATAATAGAAATTTATAGTAAAGTAAGGTATTAGCAGCTAGTCGCCTCCGTCCACTAAACCTCATATGATAGTCTTTATACTATTACGCACATGTTTGTAGAATAATATGGTTACGAAAGATTGTTTCCGGAAGTGCTCTGTTTTCTTTCCGGTAAAATTATACGTTACAAGATTCATTAATAGAATTCCTGCCTATCTTGATTCAATTAAGTTAATAGGAAAAAGAAAGAAATGATTTTTCCTTTTGTGAAAAGGTTAAATGACCTGATAGATATCCACATCATTTCCAAAAATTTTCCCAACGAAAGGAAAACCAAAAGTGATTGTATCGTTTTTCAGGGATAAGTTTTACTGTATAACAACTACCAAGACCTTTATTTTGGGATCGTCTACCCACTGTGCTATACACCGCTATAGTTTGCCTAATAATTTAATTTCACAAACCATGACTATGGTTTTTCTTAAAGATACGACACCAATTAGATTCCATAAATTGTGAAAACCCACACAGTTTGAAAACAAAACATAAACACAGCCACTTCCTAACAATTTATTCTCCAAAATAATTTTTTTGATAAACAAAAAATTTCCTGTCTGAACATGATAAAATCATTTATGCAATTATCTAACATATTTTATGGAGAAGAATATCAAGATTTTCATTGAGCACACAATATTTATTAAAGAAAAGAATTCCAAACTAAAGGAAATTGAAAAAATTATTTTAGGAATTTAGAATAGACCTTCATTTTATTGAAGTTCACTTTAACTTAATTTAAATATTTTTCTTTGATGTTCAAAATTCACTTCTTATTTAATTTACCCATAAACTTATTGGGTTTCTACTTTAATATTTATTCAATACTTTCATTTCTTCGAACTCTTTTAACTTAGTATTTAACATTAACGATATTACCCAGCGCTGAAGACAAAACCGCTGTTCAAAATTAATTTATTTTCTAGACTCTCAGGTAACTTGTACGGTTACCATAGCAATAGATTTTTTTTTTTTTTGTGAAATTATGGACAATAATATGGATTTTTTTTCTTTATAATTAAAAAAAAACAAAACTGTAATATTACTGTAAAGTAATCTCCTATTTTTTTTTATAGGCGGGGCTTAACGTTGTAACTACCAATTAGATTTCGTGGGCGGGGACGGAAGCTCAATAGCTTTACTATTGGCCCTTTTTTTTTCTTAACAAATAAAAACTAGCACCACGCAGTATTCGAACTGGGGATCTCCTACTTATAAAGCCAATCATCATTACCACGTAACTGACAGAACTGTGCTTACTCTTCAAGTGACTAGAAATTAAATTTTAAAATTAAGGAAAATAAAAACGTTTTAATAGTTAATTACCCATTAATTAATGTGTATTAACTCCAGGAAAATTTTCAAATTAACCTTTTTCTTTTTCTTTTATTTTTTTGGCAGCAACCCTCCAGCCGAGATCAAAAGAAAAGAGTGTATAGTCTTGATCTTGACAGGATTGAGGAAGTTAAGATATCTATTAAGTCAGGAGTAGACATTAAAAAGGAAAAAATCTATCTCTTAAAGGAACTTGAAAAAGAAATCATTGGGAAACAAAATTTTCAAAACAGCCTTTCATCTTTTGCTTTAATCGAATTATCCTTACATCAATGGATATCAAGTTTATAGCTTTTTCCTTGTCCTGCTTCTTTACTTCTGCCTTGTCTTCATATCAAAAGAAACTTTATTCTTTACAAAATTGTGTTTTATTTAATTTTTTTATGAAACTTAACTTTTATTGTTCTCTAATTTTCTGGTTCTTTTCCACTTTGTACTTTTATTAATTCTTCGAAAAATTTATTATTTATTTATAAATTCTCCAAAACGTTTTTAACTTTAAATTAAGATATCTTTTTAATTAACACCTGTTGTAGACAGGTACTTAGATTGTTCTCCTTTTTCTTTAATATTTTTGTTTGCTGCCAAGTTGCTGTCACTAATTATAATCCTGGTAAGCAGTTTTTGGAATTATAATCGTCTTTCATCGATTTTGGTTAACATTTTTCTGTATTCATAATTTTGATGAAGTTTTTTTTTGGATATCCGAAATGAGTAACTTTTTCTTTTTTTTTTTTTACCCACAGCGAGAAGTACATTCCCCGCTCGATGTAATTGTCGTAATTGCTTCACCATTTACTAAACAATTGTTCTTGGCGATGTTTTAAAACTGTCCGGGTAGGACAGTTGTATAAGGGTTGATCGTCAAAAACTGCGTCAGAAAAAGCGTAACGTTGAAAAACACCCAACTTTGACAAATTTTTTTCTCTTTTTTTCTATAAAAGATAAAATTCCCAAATTTTCTTTAAAATATAGGGCGAATCCTCCTTTATAACTGTAATTTTTTTTGCAACAACCCAGATTTAATAGATTTTGAGAAAAAAGTTGCTGAAAATGAGCAAAAACGGCATTTTTCAAAAATTATTCTTGTTACCTTTTTTTGTAAAGAACGTAGCGCCTAAACGCTCGAATCGATTTTCATGAATGAGGTGTCATTCGATTTGGAATTCTATGTAGATGTGTTTTTTGGGGGTCCCGACGCTGTACATCGAATGTAAGAGGAGCTAGCCCCATTTATGTGAGGCCCCTTCCAATATTATTATTACTAATCACTCTGGTAAATCTTAGCCCGATTTTGATAAAATTTGGCACATTAGAAAGAAACTTAGTTTAATTTTAAATTATTATTATTATTATTATTTTTAATCTTTTATTGTAACTTACCACTGCAACAGTTGTTGCAACAAGCAAATATGGTGAAAGAGAAAAGAAATAACAGGAAATCATGATAGGAGAAGGCACCCAGTGGTGCCACTCCAGTAACGTGCTTTGCTCTCACGATAAGAGAAGATCATGAGGCCGTCTTCTCTTCAATCTCCTTAGAGGATTACCTGGTAATGTGGAGGAAGATAGGTGTTCAATGAGAGGGTTAGGATGAGCTGCTGAAGAGGAATGATGAATTTGAGAAAACGGGTGTTAGCAAGATCTGTAATGAAAGGGATTTTGAGGTCATTATGGATGGTGAAGTTAGATACATAGAACGGAGCGTTAAGAAGTTTTCGAAGTATTTTTGGACTGTAATGCCTGGAAATTATTTAAAATTAAAAAAATAAAAATAAAGGGAAGAGTTGGTACGTCTCCATTTCTTTAATAACTACAACGTTTAATTCAAACATTGTTTGAAGCCTACTTCATGAATAATTTAATAGAAAGATTAAAAAATATAATAAAAAACTTAAGAAGGAATTAGCCCAGTGATTAGGGTACTGCATACTCACGCAGAGATCCCGGGTCCAAATCCAGAGCATTTTGCCCTTAATTTCCCTCCTCTCTTGGAGCTCACTATCCGGAGGCAGACAGTCCCTAAAATAGGGCTTCAGGCGCCAAGGAATGCGTCCTTTGTTGACGCTCCTTGAATTAAAAATAATATTAGATTATGACAGTAAGTTGTAGGAATTGTATGTCCTCAATAATTGGAAGTAAAAACTCCTCTACACAAAACAAAAAAATTTCCTTTGTTCTTTAACTAAAAAAAGTAGATAAAAATATTAATTCACATATATATTGTTGGATATTTTTTGGCCCGGTTTTTCCTGGCCCTAACTATAAAGAAAATATAGATCATCCCATTGTTTGAGTTCAAGGTCAACCGATGAACATTCTAAGTTGTGCCGTTTGATACTATGCCAACATTTACACCTAATTTACAACGATTTCTGTTATATTCTTTCACGATAAAAATGACCGCAAAGAAAAAAGAAAAAATATTACTCTATTTTACTTCTTTCTGTCTTAAAAAACAAGAGAAATTTTTTTTTTTTTAAAGACAAAAATAATTTGGTGCCACTAAGACTAAGTTGTGTTTTGGAAATCATGGATAGTTGATCAGCTGACGAAAAGGTCCTGTAAAATGATATAGTTGACAATGGAATTGAGAATAGAATAGAGCTGAGGTGTTCAACTAAACGCTCCAATCTCCAAAGGATTCAATCTCTTCAATCTAAAATACTTGGAACTATAGTAAACGCACCATTTTATGTCTCCCAACCTAGACTATACACACTGACCTTAACATTCCTTTTGTCCACACAAGTCGCTAAAACACGATACAGAAAACTTCATTTTAACCTGCAATCTCATATAAATTCTCTAGCTTCAAAATCTATCTTCAAGAACTCTTCGTGACAACCCGGACAAGACGTCTTAAAAGACAGTGGCCTCGTGATCTCCTCTCAAGTGAAGAGAGCGACTAACAGTCTAATGTCTTGGAGTGTTACCATTGGGTAACTTCTCCACTCGTTTACTTCTATCTGCAAACTCATATAAATCCTCTAGCCCAAAAATCTTTCTTCTAAAACTCTTCCTGACAACCCGGACAAGACGTCTTAAGAGACAGTGGCCTCGTGATCTCCTTTCAAGTGAAGAGAGCGACTAACTGTCTAATGTTTTGGAGTGTTACCATTGGGTAACTTCTCCACTCGTTTACTTCTACCTGCAAACTCATATAAATCCTCTAGCCCAAAAATCTTTCTTCTAAAACTCTTCCTGACAACCCGGACAAAACGTCTTAAAAGACAGTGGCCTCGTGATCTCCTCTCAAGTGAAGAGAGCGACTAATAGCCTAATGTTTTGGGGTGTTACCACTGCGTAATTTCTCCACTCGTCTACTTCTATTTTCAATCAATCATTCGCAGCAAATCCTCTAGCTCAAAATCTTCTAGAACTCTTCCTGACAACCCGGACAAGACGTCTTAAGAGACAGTGACCTCCTCTCAAGTGAAGAGAGTGGGACTAGCAGTCTAATGTTTTGGAGTGTTACCACTGGGTAACTTCTCCACTCGTTTGCTCATTTGTTACTCTGCTATCATTGTTACTTATAGCGCCAACGCGCTGATTGTAGCACAGATAAACGCAAAAGAAAAAATTAGGTTTTTATATCGTAAATAACCAGGGTTAACTCTACAATAAACAGAGAGAGATCTGAAGATGAGAGAGATCTGACGAGCATAACTGAGACTAAATTAATGACATTTAAGTTGTAAATTAAGAACAAGGATAGAAAAAACACATGAAAGATTTGTGTTTTTCTTAACAAAAGAGGCTAGATTCTTAAGGTAATAACTAAAACAGTAACCGTTGATTTAATATTAAAGTCAGCTGATATTCGCAATGTATTAGTAGACCAGATGTTTCAGCTATATATAGCAGGGAACGATGTTGTATGGAATGAGTAGAATTCACCAGGGATAAGGTTATAAATTCCATCTACTGGCCATCCAGTTCGTGAAGAGACTAACTCAGTCAGATAATTGGCCTTGGGTAATACATGAACTCCTACGCCAAACCCTAGCGGTTATAATATATCCAGTTTGTATATTCTAGTTGCAAAGTGAACTACAATCTTCAGAACTTAATTATTTCCAAGTGATGGATGAAGAATTCAATAATTAAAATAGGCTGTAATTATAGCGTCAATTTTTCAACTTATTGCAACAATGTCTGTTCTGGAATTGATATTTTCAGTAGATTAGATTAGATTAAATTAGGACGGCCTCAAGGCCTACGCCACCGCATCTAATGGATCTATTGTGGCTCCCCTACTCTAGAGCTCGCCCTCCAGACCCGACCGTTTAATCAGACTCTTAATTCTGGAGAGCGACTCTTCGGTAAAGCTCACCAGGCCTTGGATTTTTTCCTCCTCGAGAAGTAACATTGTTAGCCAGACAAGCCCCTCGCACTGACACAACACGTGCAATGCCGTTTTCTCCTCCACCTCCTGACAGAACCTAAAGAGGATATCATCTGCCAGGTTTTCTGAGCTTGCAGTGGCCCAGTTAATAGTCCTACAAATATCCTTATAGCCCCACACGGCCTTGACGGATTAATTCTGTAGCCAGCCTCGGCGAATAGCCCCGTGATGAACTCCATTGCCTGTCTCTGCCCAGTGGCCAGTCCTGAGACCTACTCTGCACCCATAAGTTAATGGCCGCAGTCTTAACACACTTCGGAACCCCAAAATAGGGCTCCGGGCCAACGAAGTGTCCCGCAGTGCCTTCTCTGGCCGATAAATCTGCCGCTTCGTTTTCCTCAAGTCATGAATGACTAGGTACCCAAACCAGAAAGACCTTATTTTGGTCACTAATTTCCTTCAGGGCACCTAGACAGTCCTAAAACCAGCCTTGAGTTGACCTGGTTGGAACTAATAGCTCGTAGAGCAGCCTGATTATCCGAGAAAATTACGACCTTAGAATTAATAATTTTCGCCCTTTAATCTCGGTAGCACAGAACCTAATTGCAGCTAGCTCAGCCTGAAAAACTGTAGCTAGTTTTCCGTGGCTAACCGAAAATCTGCATTTCGGCTTCACCCCGTACACTCCCGCTCCTACACCCTCCTCCGTCTTGGAGCCATCCTGTGTACCACATCGAATCTCCCGCAACTGGGGGTCCACGTCTCCAAGCCTCCCGGTCTCCAGTACAGACTTTGAAAGGCTAGTCGAAGTTATATTTAGGAGTCATGGTATTTTCAGTAAAAACTAAAAATGAAAAATATAGAACTAAACCATCTCGGATGGTTGTGTATAATTTAAAAAAAAAATAAAACAGTTTTTCGTACCTTTTTGACCAAATCTTTTCGAACAAATAGATGGAAAAATATATAAAGTTTTCCTTGGGTGTCCTGATGTGTGGCAAAGGTTAGCGCGGAAGTATGATGTAGCCATGAGTGGCGCGTACGTATGAGAGGGTGATAGAGGTAGAGAGAGAGAGAGAACATTTCCTCCAGGGCGCCCCTTCAACCATCCCCAAAGGCTGCCCTAGCTATCGTTCTTCTTCTCTTCAGCTCTGGTGCGACATCTGGAAATAAAAGTCGGGTCTACTTCTACCTACCATCCTTAGTTTACACAATTCTCCTCCACATCCTGTTTCTTCAACAGTCTTTCCATTTCTTTTCTTTTTTCATCTTCTAGAATGCGTTTTATCATTTCTCTTCTACCAGTCGTAGAATTATTCAAGATGTATGTATATAGCATTTACATATCTGAGCGAATAAGGAACTACATAGCCTGGCAATCGCACAAAAAGAAATAGAAAAAGCAAAAAAAAGGAGCGACACATAATACATAGAGAGTAGACGAATGTGAAAGAGGACCCATCTTGTAGAAGAAGTATGTTATAGCCTGCTACAGGCTAGTAAAGTAGAAAATTTCAGGCTTACTGCCCCCCATACCTATTGCCTAATATAAATATATAGATATGTTTCTAACAACTGTTGCAAAAAGGAGAAAAAAATAAAATTCAATCATTGTTTCTAGGTTAGGTCTTCTACGCAAAAAATCATATCTTCTACCTTCTAGGAATACAAAATATGGTGCAAATACTCTGAAT
Organism: Rhodnius prolixus; assembly: GCF_049639745.1. Taxonomy (NCBI): domain Eukaryota; kingdom Metazoa; phylum Arthropoda; class Insecta; order Hemiptera; family Reduviidae; genus Rhodnius; species Rhodnius prolixus. The sequence continues at coordinate 26,270,657 of NW_027411582.1, forward strand.
TCTCTGACTACAAATTTTTTACCAGCAGCGTAGTGAAGGGCTACAAAGCTGTATGGTTTTATAAAGTGTTTAAAAGTAGTAAGGCTATTTTTTTGTAGCCTGGATACTGGCAGCCTTTGTAGCCTATACATTACCACCAAGGCCGCTTCAGGATCTTCGGGTGTTGTGCAGTGATGTGTACCCAACAGTCCAGGGAGTGTTTCCAGTTTAATCGTGGCGTCTTACTCAGGCATCTGCGAGGGAATGATTACGCCTAGGATACCTTGTGTGATGGCTCTCTCAGGATGGGCTCCCAAACCTAGTCTTGGACACAGTAAATAGAGACGGTGCCGTAGATTCTAGGGGAACAAATTCCAGTTTTATATGTCTGCTGTGTTTTTGTGGAAGAGTTGGCTAAGAATTAGCTGCGAACGAGCATCGAAAAACTGAGTAGTTGGCATCAAGGATAAAGGTGTAGTTAAAAATCAAAATGGTCGGATCTTGGAGTAGGTGAACAATTTTGAAAGTCTAATGCAGTAGGTAAATTGAAAGGAGGAATATTGAAATTGCTGTGTGATAAGGAGCATTATCGTGATGCAACACCCACTTGTTCTTGATGAATTTCAATAAACCAGAGTTTTTGGCCAGTAAAAACATTCCTGTGGCTCCTCAGCCTCCTTATTCGCCTGACTTGCGTCCTTGTGACTTTTTTCTCTTCCCGAAATTGGGGAAGTCATTTTGGTACAGTCGAAAACATTCAAACGGCTATAACCGACCAGCTGAAGGCTATTCCAGTATCGGAGTTCGAGCACTGCTATGAGGAGTGGAAGAAACGTCTCCAGCGCTGTGTGACTTCAGAAGAAAGTTATTTTGAAGGTGACAATACAGAATTTTAATTCTAGATCAACAAATTGAGGCCAAATTAATCAAAATGGACTATATTGTATAATTGAACACAGTCAGAAAATGAACTCGGGTGACTGTATCTAAAGTCGGTTATCCTATCATCAGGTTATCTACTGGACATGATGTATGAGAATTTTCTTTAGGCCACTAAGCTGGTCGGGAAGTTTCCTCTGGTTCCGCTAATTTGGCCTTCCGTCCCACCAATAGCCATAAACTGAACTAACTTTTTACCATCGCTCTACTAAAAACTACGTACTTTTAGCTAAGTTTTTAGAAGCAACTTGATCTTCTTCTTAATCACACATCTAAGCTAAGCATCTATCCAGAGTTACTTCTTTTTTTTTTACAATATCTGTAATGAGAGCAAGGAGTTCACGTTAAATTTTAGAAATTTTTGATTATAATTGCATGATTGAAAGGTAGGCGTATGCGGTAACCAGAAATATTCCAAATCTTTGAACAGTTAGCCCGATTTAGGGTAAAAAATATAATTTAACTTTTACTTGATGGGAATAAGTGAGCCCGAAATAATAATAAAAGAAACAATCAAGAATTTTATTTCATCTTAAATATATCCTCTGAAGATGCCAAAGAATGTAATTTGTTCTCTCGTTACAGACAACACTGTCCATCACCGGACAGTGAGCTGTAAGAAGCTCCTAGGAAGAGAAAATCTAAGGGTCAGCAGCTGGATTCGAACCCGGGACCTCCGCGTGGGAGTCCAGTATGCTAACCTCTTAGCTAATCCCTTCCCTATAAATCAGATAGTTATGCTTTAATTAAAATAACTGTTATAAACGATAATAATTTATTTATGCTTCGAAAACCCTGTGCAATAATTTGAAAGAATTAAAAAGAACACTATCCGAGCGAGAAAAATTTATTTTTCCTAATACTCAAGAGGCTTAGAATAATACAGGAACTCTATGATTGATAGATAATAAATTAATTTCATACCCGCGTCTAACAGAATTCTCATTACCGGAAACTAGAGAAAACTCAATTTCCTGAAAGCCTAATAATTCCACATCTGGATTACCTACATAAAGCTTCGTGTTTCCTTTATTTCTTTAAAAACAAGACAAGAGTGAATTAATTAGACGTTCATCGTTAATTCTAATTAAACTGGTCATACGTGAAAATTAAAAGAGTGTGATGGAAATATAATATATATAGCAAGAAAAAGTGAGAGAGAAAACCGAGAAAGAGGGAAAAACTGGAGTGTACTTCTCTCTCTATTTGAATGACGTGACAAATTAACTTGTAAAAACCGCTAAGCCTTTTTTTAATTTTTTTTTAAATTTCTTTATTTTATTTTGTTTTTTAACACAAGCAGTCAATATTAATTATTCAGCAGACGTTTTTGTAAACCTTAATTTAGTTTTCTAACATGGATAAATTGGTTAGACTATGGCAGGTATAGTAATTACAAGTTTGTACTTAAAAAAGTATTATAAACTGAAATAAAGAAACAAAGGTTGGGCGAAAAATGCACATTTTTGGAAAAGTAAACAGTCACTGAGACACAAAATACAAAAGCAATATTTTGGGCAAAGTGAGGAATGATGGTACGTTACATGTAAGTGAATACACAAATTAAAAAATTGATTTCAAATTCTAAAAGATTTTCTTGGTCAAACACTGTGAAAATATCACGTGACAGGTAATAAAAAGTCAAAACATGAGAGGACAGAACAATCTTAGGCCTCAGCCGTCTACGAGGATTGGAGGTTAGTGTAGTTGAAGATAAGTTTGCAGCTAAAAAGTTGGGATGAAATGAGAGTTTTTTGATGAAAATTTTTATATCGGATTTTGGCAAGTTCGGAGATGAGTGGAATTATGGAGATCTGTATGTATTGTGTGCGGTTGCTAACATAGAATGGAGCGTCTACTATGCGGCAGAGTATTTTGCTGGAGTCCGTAAGTCCCATATTGGTGGTGAGAAGAGCTGTATAGAGTCGTCGTTTGTTCTGTAGTGAGAGTTTTGAGCGTTTGTCGAATACAACTGGCTAGAAGTTTGTATCGTTTGTTTAGTTCGGTACGTTTAAGTCTCGTATGGGGGTTCCCGGGTAAGTCTCTTGTCTAGGGTACATTCCAAGGTACCGCACATGGTCGGCTGGTGGGATAGGTGTATGATGTAAGAAGACAGGTGGGTGGAGTTTGTCGTTTGAGTGTGAAGACTATGTATTTAGGCTTAGTTGGGTTAATTTTTATACGCCAGTTTTCTAACCAAGGTTCTATTGAGTGAAGGATACAAAAATTTAAGTTGAATTTCAAACAAAGAAAGAAACTTGGCCGAATAGAAGTGCCCACTTTGTACAAATTTGTGGTTTCAGGCAATTTTTCCAGGCTACAATTCTAAGTTCCTTGAAAAAAAAAAAATAATAAGAAGCTTTTTATTGTAATTTGAGGTTAGGAAATGTCGTGTGAGTACCTTTTTTATATGGTCCATTTCCTTTCCTGTGATTGTAATTCTGATCACGTTTCTTTTATTGTTCATTTACATAATGAAATTTATTGAATATGTGTAGCCAATATCTAGTGGAAAATGCACAAATGTAATTCAATAGAGTGGTACGTTTACTGGTTTTGATTGTTAAAGAAGAAAGGTGGAATTGGCTACCCTAAAATGGGAGTGGCTCAATCACCGAAAGAAGTAAAGTAATGACTATTTTTTCAACCAATAACGTATGGTGGACGATAAAGGTATTAAAGGCGATTAAAGCTAACTCAAACATACGTAACTAATACAAATTTCTCATATTAAATAAAAATCAAAGGCCCAGAGACCGGGAATCGAACCAACTATCACAATACTTAGTTAGCTATACAGGTAACGCCTTTAACCGCTCGGCTACCGTGGCGCTTGGCATTTATGTTATATTGAGTGAAACAAAAGTATCAGAATGCAGAGACGCTTTAAGAAATGATCAGCAGTACAATTGAAAGTTAGTTTGGTGCCTGCTTACTAGAGCTAAAAGATTTTAAATAAACCTTTTTCAGGAATGAAGTAATTTTAATATGTAATAATAAAAACTACCATTATTATATTGTTTTCTTTCTTTAAGAAATTTATTTAAGAAATAAAATCGAATTCGCCTTGCGCCATTTAAGTATTTTAACAATATTTTACGTGACATTATTTATTTTTATTACAACATAGCTGTGTATTCCTTATCTCTGAACATAAAACTCTTATACGGCCTACATATATTTTATTTATTCCGTTAAGCAGATAAGCTGGTCATATAACTTGATGTTATTCGTGCTTCTATAAGAAAGCTTTCCTTCATTGATTCCCTAATAATACGCAAACTCATTAAAATACACACACTCACAAAAAAAAAATTGATGATAATATATAAAATAAGTTATGATAAGTTGATGTATAAACTTTGATGTGGTTCAAATAGGATCAAAAATTTTGGGCGAACTACTCAGTCTCTGACTGAGATAATATTACTACTACTGACAGTTTCTAGCTTTGTACACCCTGAGGGAATCATCGTCGGTCGTCTAGTTGCTGCTGTAAGCTATCCAACACCTCTTATCAACCTAACTATTCTAAACTTTATGTTGTTAACTGTTTACGATTCGCTCTACCAAGTAGCCTAAGGGCTATATCCGTGAGCTAAAAAAATGCACAAATATTAATAATATATTTATTGTTTCCTTCTTTAAACAATAATTAAATATTATTGCCAAAAAAAATATAAACAATTTAGATCAAACTAATTTTTTTAATTTATAAAAATTAGCTTAATGGTTACAGCTTTGTGGATTCCCATTCGAAGATAAGAGGTTTCAATCCAGCTTTGCTCTTTTCAAGGAGCATCTTCTAGCTTACTGTCCAGTGATGGACAATTTTATCTTTAACAGAAGGCCGTCGGTGCACTCAAAAAAAAAAAAGCTCAAAGCGCTGTTCATCTTATATTTTTGGCGCGTCTTAAATTTAAAACAAAAAATATTTAAATTCGATCTTGATAATAATTTGGGTATTCACTCTAAGAACTAAGAGGCTTTTCTTGTACATCAATTCCCAAAATTATCAAGATGGAACAAAATAGAATAAAAATGCTGCTAAATTATTAACATAAATTAGGCGCCACGGTAGCCGAGCGGGTTAAGAGGCGAGACCTGCAAAACTAATATGCATTGTGGTACTGGGTTCGATTCCCGGTCTTGGCCTTGGATTTTATTTAATGGTTAAAATGAGAAATAGTAAAGTATGTTTGCTAGTCGCCTTCGTCCACGACGAAATGGTAGTTGGACGTTAAGTCCCGCCTGAAAAAATAGACGATTACTTTAACATAAGTTAAGTCTTCAATATTAAAATTTACAATTTAGCAACAAATATAGTAAAGAAAATGTTGACGGTTGAAATTGTCTGGAATAGTTAAAAGAGCTTAAAAACTTTGTCAATTAGAAGGTTAGGGACGCAAAGGAAGGCGAGGCTGAAATTTTGTTGTACCTTAAGTTGATTAAATTTTGAATAAAAGGTACTTATTGTGGACGCGTGAAGACGCCCATATCCAGAAGCGGAAGGCGCAAGAGTTTTAGAAAGGGTTAGTCTCTAATACCGCCGAAGCGAGTACAAATAAAAAAAATGTGGAATGCTTCACGATTTTGCGTGTTATCCTTGCGCAGGAAGGCGTGTCACGGTAGCCGAGCGGTTAGAAGCGAGACCTGTGAAGCTAATATGTATTGTGGTACTGGGTTCGATTCCCGGTCTAGAGGCATTGGATTTTATTTAATGGTTAATAAAAGAAATTTACAGTAAAGTATGTTAGCTAGTCTCTACCATCCACGACACCTAATTGGTAGTTGGACGTTAAGCCCCGCCTGAAAAAATAGGCGATTACTTTACTTTACTTTAGTTGTATATAGTAGAGGGATGAATGTGTGAAGCGAATATATTTATAAGTAAGAATGGAAAGTGAGTGAAAATGATTAGAGAAGGATTACGGTGATTTTAATTTCGGTTAAGCTATAAGGATGGCAGGAATATAGAGTACTGATCCATCTATTAGTTGTAAGTTTGTATGTAAATAGTTGTATGTAGGGCGCCACGGTAGCCGAGCGGTTAGAGGCGAGACCTGTGAAACTAATATTTATATTGTGGTACTGGGTTCGATTCCCTCGGACTTAGGCCTTGGATTTTGTTTAATGGGTTAATAAAGGAAATTTACAGTAAAGTATGTTTGCTAGTCGCCTCCATTCACGACACCTAATTTGGTAGTTGGACGTTAAGCTCCGCCTGAAAAAATAGGCGATTACTTTACTTTTTCTGCAACCATGTAGGGAAGTTCTCATTACTCAATTAAAATCAGCTGTGTAATGCCCAACTTCCCACACTAGTGGGAGGAAATTCCCATTAGTGTCACTTTCCGCACAAGTGAGTGGAAAAACTTTATTGTGCTTCCTTGATATAAGAAGTTTTGTTATTAACATAAATATTTTCTGTAAAACTCTAATAAGCTTATTTAACGTAACTAAATAATTAAAAAACGAATATTAAACGATAAAACAAAAATTGAAAGGAATATAGAAATAAAAATAATACTTTAATAAATAATTAGATATTTTTAATTATAACAGTTAAAAAGGTTATAGTGTTACCTTATAGAAATTTAAAATGGATTCTAGTGATTCCTGTTTAGAAAACACTCCTCCATCAATAAAAGAAACAGCAGAAAATGTAATAAGTAATGTAAATACGTAAGTAATGTAAATAATTGTAATATAACAATAAATGTTTATAATAAATAAATTACTTTTTGTAGACTGTAAAAATGAAATTTTTAATTTTTTTAGTTAATAAATATAATGGTTGCAGAAAAAATATAATATTTAACTCTAGTGTAAAGTATTTTCCTCACACTCGGCAAGTTGCACTTGCACTCGCATCGCTTCGCTCGCTCGTGCGTGCAAACCCTGCCTCGCGTGAGGAAAAGTACTACTTTCCACACTTTTAAATTCGATCTTGATAATAATTTGGGTATTCACTCTAAGAACTAAGAGGCTTTTCTTGGACATCAATTCCCAAAATTATCAAGATGGAACAAAATAGAATAAAAATGCTGCTAAATTATTAACATAAGTTAGGTATCTAAATAAATAACTATTACTCTTTTTTTTTAGTAAAGAAACTTCTTTAAATTGAGAAGAAAATGAAGTAATGAAAGAAAACTACTTTATAAAGACAGCAACCATATTTAGAAACCGTTGGTGAAAATACTTCGAAATGAACAATTCTTATTTTGATTACTTTTTGTAAAAAATTAAAAGGTTTTTTGAAAGAATATATATCAGCACCTCGGAGGTGCACAACACTGAGTCCATTTTTTTCAAAATTTCTTTTTTTAATCTTTCTAATAAAAAATTATTGTTTTTTATTACCCAACCATCACTTATGGTGCTTCTATGTTACTTATTATCCACCAAAGATTCAAGCAAAATAACTCCCCGTGGCCTTATAAGTGAGAAAAAACCGCGAAAAAACTCTTATCATTTGCTCTCTTGTAAAAAATTTAAAAATGTGACATAGTGTTGTGTACCTCCGGGGTACTGATTTAAGAAATCTAAAACCCTTTTTTTCTGGCCTAGCTAGACTCTGCCAGTGATTTGCCTGGCCTTTTGCGAGGACATTGTTTTCCTCTGCTTCTTAAGAGTAAAGAAAGTATCATTGGAAAATCCATTCTGTGGATTAGTTTAGGACCACCTTTCATCTTATATCATACTTACTTACTCCATGGCTCTACAGCCCTTGTAGGGCCTTGGCCTCCTTCAACAATTCACTCCAAGCCGTTCTATCACTCGCTTTCCTTCTCCATCCTCCCGCATTTAACTTTGAGAGGTCCTCCTCCAACTTGTTCAACCAGCTAGGCCTTCTGCCTCCGGGATGCCCTTCATAGGCGATGCGAGGTGCTCTACCTGGGTCCATTCTGTGGAGGTGCCCCAACCAGCGCAGTCTTCCCAGCTTAATGCCCTTTACAATGTTCGCCTCCTTAAAAAGCTCCCTCAGCTCAGCATTTTTCCTACATCTATAAGTACCATTCTCCACCACCGGGCCATAAATCCTTCTCAATACCTTTCTCCCCCAGCAGTTCAGCGTACTTACATCCGCTGAGGTTAGCGTCCATGTTTCTGAGCCATATAATAGGACTGGTTAATGATAAGGGTCTTGTAAATGGTGAGTTTGGCATTTCTCGAGATGTCCCTTTTTCGGAAGATCGGGCTTAATGTCCATAGGCACCTATTTGCAGCTGCAATCCGACTGGTTATGTCCTCCTTTACCTCGTTTTTTGAAGTAAGGGTGGCACCCAAATACTTAGTTATTTACGCCATTAAAAACATGCTGAGCAACTTGTAGGCTGCCAAATCTTCTTGCTCTCCTAGTTGTATCATCTTGTATCATGGCCAGCATAAAATCCATGTTGAAATGGGGCGATCCCAAATACCATTACGTGCGCCTTCTGAGGTTTTCTTAATTTTCTAATTCCATATTTTGAAATCTTACCCTTTCTTTTTTGCTACTTATTTGAATTTTTGATGCAAAGATTGTTAATCAAGTTATGTCAAACTTTGGGATCGCTGCATTCTATTGCATTTATTTTATGGAATGCCACTTAAGTCCTTTATTGCGATAATTCTGTGAAATGTTTGTTTTAATTAAACAAATAATAGCTGTTGTAAAGTGCTCATAAAATTTTGAAAGACTATGGAAGTTCATCTATCTGCAAGAATTATTCGTATATTTAACATGATCTTAAATTTTTTAAATTTAGAAGCAAATTTAGTAGGAGAGCATAGCAGAGAAGGAGCTCTTAGTGCTGCGCACAGGATGAAAACTTAATTTAAAGAACATAATATTAACTCCAAGCTCTAATGTTAACTTCAAAATAAAAATAAATAAAGTGCTAAGGGAAAAAGAATCCTTTTTACAAAAACCTGATCTCTAGCGGCGAAGTACCAGGATGGGTTAAAAGTCCAAAAGTAGAGGTCGAATTTTATCTAAGAAAGGAAGTGATTTCCAAAAGAATGTGATCCAACAGATAGGATTTAAAGTTTCAGGAGCTTTGAGGAGATCCCTTATTTAAGCTTCATCTACCCGCTACTCCTACCCCGTTTGTTCCATGTTTATCCTTTTCAACCTTACCACCCTTTTGGTTCATTTCTGTTGTACAGGATACTCTGGCCCCCACAGCTCCTTTTCTACAGGCTAGGATTTACCGGGCTGAGTACTAACTCTTATATGTACACACACACACATATGTATGTACTTCTCGTTCTAGCAGATGCTTCTCACTAACAGGGAAACAGAAACAAAGAGAATGTAATTTCTTGTAGCCATGTTAAAGTAATATACCTCCCCCTCTCTACACGGCTACTACATTATTTGAAGATACATAGAATTTAGTAGATAACTAATCTTCTTTAAAATGTAATTATTATTTCAACATCTAACTTTTACTTATCAATAAAAATGATTCAACATAATAAAATACAAAATTAAATGGAAAAGTGGCCTTTAAAACTATTGCATAAAACCATTAGCTGATCTTTTTATAAACATTCTAACGAAATTTTGCAATTAAAAAACAGAAATGTCTACAATTAAGTGTATACAAGAAGTAACGTCGCTGTATCAGGAGAAAATAATGAAACAACCCAATAATAACAGGAGGTAAAACGCAAAAACATTACGCAATACTGTAATCCTAATACTCCATCCAAACAAACAATACCAATCATATTAAAAGGATAAAATTAAAATTGCCAATTTCTTTTCTAACCTTTATATAAGAACTCCTCTTATTTGTTCAGTTCTTAAATCCTGTCACATGATTTTAATATTAAGAAAATAATAATAATGTCAGCATTATCTTGCCCCATAGATAACACAAAATATAGTGCCAATTTTTAGCTATGTTTTATTTGTTAAATGTCACACAAATTAAACTGACATTTCTGGAAAGCATTTGATACTAAAATATATTTTTTTCCTATTTTGTTTCAATTATAAGGTCAATTTAATTATTCAAAATTTTTATTTATTATTTAAATTTTAAGGAACATTAAAAATTTCATTAATATTTATCTCATTTCATTTTTATTTTTAATTTTTTTGAAGCGCCTCATTTTGGTCATTGGCGTCCGGAGCTTTTTTCTGCGCACTACTGGCCTCTAGATAGTGTTCTCTCGTTTCAGATAACGCAATGAATTCCTAAGAAGAGAAAATCCATGGGCTAGCAGCTGGATTCTTCTTGTTGAATCCAGAATACGCTAACCTCTGAGCTATTTATATTATTATATTGTTTTTTTCAGATAATTAAAGATGTACGGGAGTTAATTTTGTTTCTTTGGTCGTCCAAACTATTTTGCGAAAATGTAGACTTTTGGATACCTAAAAAGGTTCTATCTTTCTGGCCTTTTTTTAAGGCAGAAACATTTGAGAAAGATTTCTCTCGGATAAAGGAGTTGCCAGTAAGCTGGCCCTGCAAATCCAGAAAACTGCTATATCCTTGGTCAGGATTAAAGGTTAATCCTACTCTGAAAACTATTTTTTATCTTTTTAGCAAAATATGAGCACTACGAGTTGTGGCTATTAAATAACGAGGCTGATGCTGCTACAAAAAGAACTATGCATGCGCCAAATCCTAACGACCGACAGCTGTGCAGCGTAAAGCCTTCTCTTTCGATTGCAGCGTCTCACCGTGTTTGTAGAGAAATTTGTCTGACCGGAACCGTCGTTTGTCTAAGAGGTGTTAGTTTCGTTTTGCCGAAAATATGATACCTACACATGTAGTAGAGCAACGAATTGTCGTGAAATTTCACATGAAACTGGGTAAAACCGCTACTGAAACTTATCAGAAGAATTAAAAGAGGTTCATGGCGATAAATGTTAATCACGTGCGCGAGTTTTTGAGTGGTTCAAGCGTTTCCAAGATGGCCGAGAAGACTTATGAGATGATGACCGCCCGGGTCACCCTTCCTCGTCCAAAACGGATGAAAATATTGATTATAATTAATCAACATTACTACCACTGAGGTGCTTGCTCAACTCCGTGAAAGAGTAAGGAAAAAACGACCCGATTTGTGGAAGAACAAGTCACGGGGTTCTCCATCAAGACAAAGCGCCGGCTCACACTGCATTGTCTGTCAAGGTCGTTTCTAGCCAAGTACAACATCCCGAGTTTTAGGCCATCCGCCTTATTCGCCTAAGCTGGCCTCATGTGACTTTTATCTGTTCCCCAAAGTCAAATCGGTATTAAAAGGGACACGATTTTAGTGCTTTGAAGCTGTAAAAGAAAAAGCGGCACGTGTCATGCAGGAGCTCACAGAAAAGACTTCCAGCACTGTTTCGAACAATAGTCTCGTTATTTAATAGCCAAACCTCGTCTACTCGCAGATGATTCCAGAAGTTTGGGAGATTTCTAAAGTCAGAGAACGCTATCGTCGTCACATGGGTTTTTTTTGAAGTTTCACAAGTATATCCATAAGCTGTGTGTAACCAGGTTGATTAGTTATTGCCTAACTTATTTTGGTTAACAGAAAATGGTATTTCAGTGCTCTTTCTAAAACTGTTTAAGTGTAAATAATATATTTATTTAATCACTACCTAGTTTTATTTAATATAAAAATAAGACCAGACAATTCTAATTTAAATTTTGTAATGAAAATATTTATTAAAATCTTTGAGGATGAATTTGAATTTGGTAGCTAGGATCCGCAAGAACAAATAATTTGTTTAACCGCTGAATATGCGGTACAGTCTAAAAATGAAGCATACATTTTGTATTGTGACTGTACAAGTATTGCTGCTGCAATCATTATAGAGTGGCCGTTTTAGGACAAAACCTTGGTCTCGGTAGTAGTTTATAGTAGGATTAGTATTAGTAACTTTAATTGATGGACTTTGTGCTGATTGTTAATTGTGCTAGGGTATTCACCAGCTGAACTGCTTCATTTTCTTTTTTTTTAGTTGTAAAAGGGTTTCGAACGGTAGGGAAATATAATGGAAACCAACAGACTTTCACCATCAGTACTGAGATAATTCTGAATTCGCAGACTATTGGACGAAACAGTGATGTTGTTCTCTCTCCAATGTGGCAATGACGGACTAAGGAATGTTAATTGAGTAACTTAAAAAACCACATCTTTCATCAGAATTAAAACACCACTGAACAAAGCTCAGAAATTTCTTTTGGAAAGATGGGCTGTGAGGCAGTTAGGCCTTCCAAAAAACATTACCTTGCCAAAAGTAAAAAAAAAAGTAAAGTAATCGCCTATTTTTTCAGGCCGTCTTTACGTCCAACTATCAAATTAGGTGTCGTGGACGGAGGCGATTAGCAAACAATATTTTACCGTAAATTTCTTTTATTAACCATTAAATAAAATTCAAGGCCTGTAGACCGGGAATCGAACCCAGTACCACAATACATATTAGCTTTGCAGGTCTAGCCTCTAACCGTTCGACTATCGTGGTGTCTACCTTGCCAAAAGTAAATCCTTACTTAATAAACTCCTTAAAACCTTATCTTCGTTAACAATAACTACCTTGGAGGGAAGGCATTAGCTATGCGGTTAGCGTACTGGACTCCCACGCGGAGGTCACGGGTTCGAATCCAGCTGCTGACCCTTAGATTTTCTCTTCCTAGGAGCTTCTTACAGCTCACTGTCCGGTGATGGACAGTGTTGTCTGTAACGAGAGAACACTGTCCGAAGGCCGGCAGTGCACTGAAAAAAGCTCCGGGCGCAAATAACCTTAGATGTTGAGGCGCCTTAAATCATAAAAAAAAAGTAACTACCTTGGACTGAAACTTTTTGGATTACTAAGCCCTGCAATGCGATAAAAAATTATTTGGGCTCTTTTAATCCAAATAGTCTCATTAAATGAATTTAAATTTGAAAATTTCACTTTTTCCAGTGTATAAATATTGTATTTTGCAGGAACTTTTTCTCGTTGGAAGTCCCATTCCCTTCCACAAAAAAACGATGATTTATTTGTTAAGTAAGCTTTGAAATGCGAGAAACCCTTGTTTTAGCCTTATTTTGCTCAAAAATGTCTTTTTTATTGATTTTGAATGTCGAAATTTCATTTTTATCATTTATAAAATACATCAATCTGTCGGAAATTCCCTCAGCTTCAAAATGCATGTATTGGTTTTGCAAAAACTGTATTGTTTTTCCATTCATTAGGCTTAACTATGCAAAAAAAGCCCTTTTTCCCGTTTTTTGACCTGAAAAATTAAAAAAAAAAAAATCCGCAACATAAACCGATTTGGTTTTCAGTGGATTTTGATTAGTTTTGACCCAAATATTAAGGAGAAAGAAAATTTTTTCATGTTGGTGAACTTTTCAATTAAAATCGTTCTAGGCGAACCGTGATATAGGCAATGTAAGGACTCCTTGAATTGTTTTTGAACGTGTATACGATGATGTTAGTAACATTATGTGATGATGGTTAAGATATAAGGATGATCACTTTGATAATTCCAAGGCAAACACTCCTGAATACACTGAGTAACTCCGAACTAATGGGTATACCTACGTATCCACCTTTACTCTTAAGATACCCACTTGAAGATGCGAGAATTTGGGATTAATTTGCCATACACGTGTGGTGGTTAGCTTCCAATAGCATTCACTTCACTCTGGAACAGAGAATAGATCATCAGGGGGAATGTAATGAATGTATAGGTTCACTCATTTATATAACCAGACATATTACCTCCTACGCACTTAGTTAAATGTAAATTGGTTAAGCATACACAGAACATGATGCTGCTGTCCTTGTGAGAAAAGCGCCTTAATTATGTTCTTCCAATGTACACCATCTAAAATACCTTGCTTGCTTTTAGTATAATAAACCCCTTTTAATCTCTTTAATCGTCCGATATTATAGTTGAATTCAAGTTTAAAATAATTATAAGAAAATTCTTTGCACGATATGCTTTAATTTAATTTACCTCCATCATCTTTTCCTATATTAAGAAGATAGATAGCTTTCACAGTACCCTGTGAGCTGTTCGGACATCTACGGGGGGGTACCCAAAAATAACCGGAATTGCGTTGCCGCGCATGGAGCTTATGTAGTACGCATTTCTGCCGCTAGACGTGTATAGCGCAATTCCTTGCCAGTTCAGTCCTGCCTGTGTTGTCTGCCTGGCTTGTTCTGTTCATCTGCAGTGATTGTTTTTACCAGCGCTGTTTTGTTCTTTTTTCGTTTTTTATGATGGCAAGTTTAAGTGAACAATGTGCAGCTCTGAAATTTTGTTTTCTACTCGGCAAAAATGCTGCTGAAAGTGTTTTAATGTTGAAAACAGCTTACAAAGATGACGCTATGGGAAAAACTCAAGTATACGAGTGGTTTACTCGGTTTAAAAATGGCGACATGTCGATTGATGACAAACCTCGTTCTGGACGTCCATCAACTGCCCGAATCGACGAAAATGTTGAAAAAATTCGAGAGCTGGTGTTCACAGACCGTCGACAGAGAGTAGTGGGTTATCTTGGAGCTCGGTTCAGCGAATTTTAACGGAAGATTTGGGGATGAAAAGGGTTGCTGCCAAGTTTGTTCCTTGAGTTCTGACTGACAATCAAAAAGAACATCGAGTTGAAACATGTCGTGCTTTGAAACAACAGCTTGAAACTGATCCAGACTTTCTGTCAAAGGTCATTACTGGTGATGAGTCATGGTGCTATGGTTATGACCCAGAAACAAAGCAACAGTCGAGCCAATGGAAGACGTCATCTTCACCCCGACCAAAAAAAATGTCGTCAAGTCAAGTCAAACATCAAAACAATGCTGATTTGCTTTTTTGATGCCAAAACGCGTAGTCCATTCAGAGTTTGTCCCCCCCCAGGTCAGACCGTCAATCAAACCTTGTATTTGGAAGTTTTGAAAAGATTGCGCAATAGTGTTCGCCAAAAAAAGACCCGATTTGTGGCAAACAGGAGACTGGTTCTTCCACCACGACAATGCACCTGCACACACAGCCATCTCTGTTACACAGTTTTTTGGCTAAAAATGGCATGGTTCCGCTGCCCCCACGCACCTTACTCGCCTGACCTGGCTCCGTGCGACTTTTTCTTATTTCCACGCATGAAAAAGGGCATGAAAGGTCAACGATTTGACAACATTGAAGAGGTCAAGAAAAAAACGAAGAAGGAGCTGTCAGCCATTTCTAAAGATGACTACAAAAAATGTTTCGAACAGTAGAAGCACCGGTGGGACAAATGTATTAGTTGTAATGGAGAGTATTTTGAAGGGGATAAGGTTGTTCTGTAAAAAATTTGTAAATAAATAGCTTTTAAAAAATAATTCCGGTTTTTTTTGGGTACCCCCTCGTAAAACAAACTACAATTCGCTTGCATCCCAAAAGATTCAAATGATACATACTAATGCTTAAATAAAAATAATAATAAAGTATATTAATAAAACAGCAACATTTTATACATTTCAAGGCGTCGTAACTCGTTTCAGTTTTATTGCATCATAAATTTCATCGAATAACAGTTCCACTGTTTTTGCTTATTTTTATGTCACAAATAAAAATTATACGATCGTACCCCCTTGTTGTTTTACTTAATGGACAAGCTTAGCAAAAATGGAATAAAAAATAATAAAGAAACGAACAAATCTATGGAAGGATTTACCACCTCTGGCATTAAGTATTGTCAACTGAAAGGGTTAACAAACTCGTAAAAGTTGAGGATTTATGGGATTGTCTGTAGGAACCATCTGGACTTCTATTCAGTGAAATCATTGGCTAAGAATTGGATAAAGTCTTCTACATTAGGGTATTATTTAAAATCTGATTTGAACAAATCTAATTTTCTTTTTGCAACAATAATCAGGAGGTCTGATTTCAAATTTGTGAGTTGTGCTTAGTTCTTTGTAAGTTCACATTATTTGTGAGTGAACGTTCCCAGCTTTTCTCTTAGTTTTGTTATTTAGTTTTTATTTGTTTTGTTGTAAATCTTTATTAAACTTTACAACTGCAGTTGCAATTGCTTCAGCGGAAATCGGGGCTTTTCTGATATTTACGACAACATGCAAAGGGACCATCAATTAGTGGGGTCTCCAATAAAAGAGTTAAATCCGGTACTGAGTGAATCATTTGGCCATCTCTATCCAGAGATTGTCTGGAATAGTTAAAAGTGGTTAAAAACTAAGTCAATTAGAAGTTTAAAACGCAAAGGAAGGCGAGACTGAATTTTTTTTTTGTACCTTAAGATGATTAAATTTTGAATAAAAGGCATTGTGGGCGCTCGAAGACGCCAATACCCAGAAGCGAAAGGCGCAAGAGTTTTAGAAATGGTTAGTCTCTAATACCGCCGAAGTGAGTACAAAAAAAAAAAATGTGGAACGCTTCACGATTTTGCGTGTCATGCTTGGCGCAGGAAGGCGCCACGGTAGCCGGGCGGTTAGAGGCGAGACCTGCGAAGCTAATATGTATTGTGGTACTGGGTTCGATTCCCGGTCTAGAGGCCTTGGATTTTATTTAATGGTTAATAAAAGAAATTTACAGTAAAGTATGTTAGCTAGTCTCTACCATCCACGACACCTAATTGGTAGTTGGACGTTAAGCCCCGCCTGAAAAAATAGGCGATTACTTTACTTTACTTTACTTTAGTTGTATATAGTAGAGGGATGAATGTGTGAAGCAAATATATTGTAAAGTTTTTCTCTTGTCCTTTTACTAAGAAAGAACTTTACTTACATAACTAATGCCTGCCACTAGTTACGTTAAATATGAGGGTTTGATTAAATAATAAAACTCGCTAAATTTGTAAGTAATAACCTGATTTATTAACACATTACCTTTAACTAACATTAACATTTACTAGCAACTAACGCTATTCATTACAGTCACCATTTACAACAGTCACAACAGTCACTACGTAACGCCACAAAACTGTTCCCCGACTGACCACTGGTCCGCACTGCACCGAATTGCACTAGTCTCTGCTACACAAACAAAGCTCTACTCACTAACTGACTACTTGCCCAACTAGCTACCACTGAAGCACTCCGCAACACTGATTCTCTCAAAAACTATCACTTCCAAAGTGTCTCTCCACAACTTGACTAAAAACTCTAAACTCTAGAACTCTAATAACTAACTGCACTTGATTACAACTGACTAAGAACTCTTCTTAAAAACTCATTAAAAACTGACTTCTCCAGCGGTGTCTGCCTCCTTTTAACTGCGTGCCTCCCCCCAACTGGGACTGCCCTCCTCCAACTCTCTGAGCATAAGTTTCCACGCCCTCCTGACGTTCATTGGCTGGAGAAAACATACTGCCACCACCTCAGCTGGGGCCGCCCTCCTCCTACTCTCTGTCTCGCTCCTACCTGTCAATCACTGGCTGGGAAAACACATATGCCACCACCCCAACTGAGGCCTTTCTCTTAGCTGGCTTTTACACAGGTCACTAAACTTGAACAATCTAGCCCTTTCCTTTCTAGTTCAGGTAGAGACGGCCCTTTTGTCTACACTGTGGTGGCCTGTTACCGACTTTGGTCGCTTAACCCCTAGTACAATCTAGGCCTTTCTTCTATGCCCAGGTCAACTTCGTTACAATATTTATAAGTAAGAATGGAAAGTGAGTGAAAATGATTAGAGAAGGATTACGTGATTTTAATTTCGGTTAAGCTATAAGGATGGCAGGAATATAGAGTACTGATCCATCTATTAGTTGTAAGTTTGTATGTAAGTAGTTGTATGAAGGGCGCCTCGGTAGCCGAGCGGTTAGAGGCGAGAACTGTAAAGCTAATATGTGTTGTGGTAATGGGTTCGATTCCCCGGTCTTAGGCCTTGGATTTTATTTAATGGTTAATAAAAAAAAAAATTACAGTAAAGTTTGTTTGCTAGTCGCCTCTGTCCACGGCACCTAATTTGGTAGTTGGATGTTAAGCCCCGCCTGATAAAATAAGCTATTAATAGACTTTACATTACTTTACTTTTTAGTCTTTAGTGCCCTTGGTGTGTAAGCTCTCGTCTAGATTGGACGCAAGGTGTGGGTCAAGTCCGGGAAGGACCAGGGCCATAAAGAGGGCAAACAAAAGATACCGTGACAACCCGTGCAAATGAAGATGGAGAAAATTGATGCTGAAGAGATGAATATGTAATGTAAAGAATACAGGACGGCGGATGTTGCTCCTTCTTCTTGCCGATGAACGAGGTGCACTGTAGCCTAGAAAGAAACAGAAATGAAAACACAGCGAAGGTCATAAGATGCGAGGCGGGAACCAGAAGCGCGGGAAAGTTAAAAAGGCCGCCAAGAAAAGCTGTGTACGACTGAACAGGTATCTTTAGACCAGTACGAATAATTCTGTTAGAGACATAGTAAGAAGCATTGGTGACTATTAGAAACATAGCAAGACGCTTTTCGACTATAGTGCTTGAAAACATATTTTGGTGTGCACGTTTGAATCGGTATAAGTAGCGTGTCTTATATCAGAACTTTGATGTCTAAAATTAGTTTCGATCATCTATAAAAAACAGAATAACGATTTCTGTAAGTTTTCGGCAATTACAGAGACATGTCCATGAGTTTTTTTGTACAGCCCCTTTATAGTTTTATAGTTTTAGGTCAAGGAAGGCCTAGTTTAATTAAAATTAAGTAAAACAGAAATGGTTTGCCTAAGAATAGACTATTTTATCCAATAAGGAAGTTATTGTGGAACATCTAAGCCATTTTTTTGACAGAAAAGAAAAGTCCACCGCTTTACCAGCTATACTTTTGATTCTTCAATCTTGCTGTACGTAGTCGCCTTTTTAAACAGTAGAAACTGAACCAACCGGTTAATCGGGGAATTTGAAATTCTCATGAGTGGCAGAGGGCCCAGTCCCTTCATCAATATTCCATCCCACTCGCTCGCCCCCCCTACCTTAGAAGATTATTCATGAAAATGCTTTCCAGTAGCCGGAAAATTTAGATATTTTATAAATGGATCAGTTTTTCACTTACCAAAAAGAAGCAGAAAAAAGTTGCAATAAGTTTAACCAAAGAAAAAGAAAGAGATGAAGGTAATATTGAACAAAATAGAAAGTGGTTTAAGGTAAAAATAAAAAATAAAATAAAGTAGAGAAAGGCGAAGATACGTAATGGATGACGTAGGTGATTGATACTGGCCAAAGAGGCGGGAAATAGATGTCGAAAGAAAGGAGGAAGTTGGAAGGTTGCGGAAAGAGAAGGAAGGTTACAGTGAAAGGAAGAGGATGGAATTCTATTAGGCTAGTAGATCTCTGTGCTAGAGGAGCTCTGTGCTGGAACTAGGGGCATAAGCAGTCCAATGTTTCTGTTCAAACAACCATACTTAACACACTTAGTTCAAAACTATTGCATTAAATGGTCGATTGACAGCGTTTATTTTTTACAGGCAAAATTTCTTTCTTATTAACGTTAATTAAAAGAAAAACTAACTTCTATTTTTTTTTTAATGCTAACTACATTTTCTCTTTTTAAGACTTCTATCGGTGAGAAGTCTACAAACGAGAAACCACTGGTGTTTTTTCCGTAAGACACGCAATTCTATTTAAATTAAAAAAAAACATTTGAACAGTGTAAAAAAAAAGTGATCGTTAAGAAGGAAATCAAATTAAAAATTGTACGAGTCAATAGCGAAAGTAAGAATATATAATCCTGATATTTAAAGAATCTTTGTTAATGAGCTCCTGATATCAAGGACATCTAATTTTGTAGTTGCGTCATTACGCTCCGCCTGGGAAAAGAAATAGGCGATTAATGTACTACCTTCACTCACTTCATAGTTCTGGGTAATAGCTATACTTGGAGTAATAGTTAAGTATAAAAACTTGAGGTATTGTTTTAAGTTTCCTTTTAATTACATCATAACACTTTGTTAGAGATAAAACTACGGTTAAGGAAAATTAGTATTACCGTTGTCGTGCTAATTTTGAATTGGTGAAAAAAAAAAGGCATTGGTTCACATTACTTAAACAATATTTTAACAATTTTGGGTCATTTAAACCTGTCAAAACTTGATAATGTTAATCTTTCTACATAAAAATAAAACTGTGGCTGTGTCATGGACACGGCCGTGTGTTGTACGTGAATACGCTACTGGCTCTTCAGGGAAACTATTATTAAGCAGCCGTGTTTCTCTTTTGTTAGCTTCAATGAGCGCAGAAACCATAGAGGATCACACACATCACACTTATGTCCGATTGGATTGTTGACAAACGTCGTAGTGAAACGTGCACTAGCTGCTGCCCAATATGCCTTCATAATCGACGATCGGACACAATCTATGCCTATACAGTCCGTTGTCGATGTAGAAGCGATTTCATCATCCACTTGCATAATTTCAACCGCCCCAGCTGCAGATGTACTGGACACCGTCGTTGATCCGCTCGGCCGCATTCATTCTTTTACGTTCCCAGGCACAGCTTGACTCGGTCATATGGTGTTTTATTATTACCATTCGATTGTTCTTGAGCAGCCCTTATCAACCGTATACGATCTCTATATTTGGTTTTGGCTTTTTGACGAGTATAGGCCGACATTATATATTTTTGATAATATTTTATATTTCTAACACCTTATTATATTCACTGTCACTATTTTACACTAATGTTTTATATATAATCGATAGATTGTGACGACAACTGACGATTAAAACTTAAACGAACATCGTAGCTTCTCCTAGTCAAAAGTTATACTAATTACAAATCTCGAATCGCAGCAAAATTATCTCAAAATGGCGGCGCTTCCCCCTCCACCGCGCGCGATGCGTCACAGTCCTCGCTTATCGTATTGAATTCTTTGATCCTTTAGCTATCCAGTGGTCTAATTTAATTTTGGATGTAGACGATAGATTCGAAACTATAATGCCAAACTGTATCCCCTGATTTTGTTATCATTAGGTTTTTTGGATTGCCTTCATATGATAGCAAATTTAAAGACGTATTCACGTCAAAAAAAAAAAAAATTAGCAAAATAGTTTGGTTTCATTCTTGAAAGGGTGGATTTTTAAAGAATTTTTTGAAATTTCAGGTATCAACTATGTGTTTAGAGATCTATAAAGTTTTGAAGATGGAGAATTGAATTTAAGTTTAAATTTAAGTATTGTAGTAGTTTAAGTTTAAATAGTTTGTACTTTAAGTATTTTTTAGTTTAAGTTTAGTTTGTAGTTTAAGTATTTTTTAGTTTAAGTTTAGTTTGTAGTTCAAGTTTAAATTTTAGAAAACAACATCCACTTTCTCAACAGTGTAACATATATAATCCTGATATTTAAAGAATCTTTGTTAATGAGCTCCTGATATCAAGGACATCTAATTTTGTAGTTGCGTCATTACGCTCCGCCTGGGAAAAGAAATAGGCGATTACTGTACTACTTCACTCACTTCTTAAATACAATGTAAACTTACCGAGCCAGGTGGCCTAGATCCAGTTAGAATCAGTAAGAAATCTGCCTGTGATTAGTTAATTTAAGAGCTCTTGTTCATAATAAACTGCTCCAGACAGTCTACAACTGGTTTGTGATCCATAATTTTCACTTAAGATACCAAACATTTAATCTTTGCTCATTTTATTACCCGAAATTTAATTAATTTTATTTTGTACGAAAAAGAAAATGGAGACATTTTGTTCGTTCTTTTTATTATTCCTTACACTTTATTAGACTAACAATAAGAATATTGTTTGCAAATCCATTAAAGTTATTTCTCTACTTAAATTTAGTTTAATATTAACTGCTTTACATTTATATCTTTTTCATTTTATTGTAGTTATTAGATTTACTGAAATGTTATTTTAAATTTAGTAGAGAATGAGTAATGTAATCAATGAGGAGAATCCCTCTCGTCGTAATCATGGCCACCACAATCTCCAGAGATTTTATTTCCCTGTTACTTCTCCTGCCAGACTGACTGAGTGGCTAGGCTCCCCCTCCACCATCCTGCCCCCCCCATTGCTCTCAACTATATCTCCCCCACCCCGTCTCCTGGCGAACAGAGTCGTTCTTCAAGTTCTCTTCCATTTTACTACTTCAGTTCCTCCAGTGACACCCACTACTCTTGCATCCTTCTATTCAGCACTTATATTATTTTTTTTTTTTTGAACTGAAAAGCAGAGGATGGGTTTTCTTTTTTCTTTTTCTATTTTTTTTTTTTTTTTGAGCTCTCCCAACACTTTTCAGATTTTTTTTTTTTTTTTAATTGGACGCCAAATTTTCCATTATTATGTAAAATCTTTATTTTATGTTGCTTTTTTTTCTTTTTTTTTTGCCTAAAAATAAAATAAGTGTATTTCATTTTTTTTTAGCTTTACTATTAAAACTTTTGCTAATAATTTGTTTTTTTTAAACAAAATATTTCCACAAAATTAAAATTTAAAACAAATTATTGATCACTTCTTTTATCTCAGAGGAGGAAAAACCCAGTACCTGTTATTTATAATCAAAAAAATTCAATCATCAAAACTCAATTGATTGCCGATAACTATTTTAAACAATCAACGGCGGCTAGAACAATTTTCAGAATTCCGTTTTTCTACATAAAAACGCAAACACAAAGGGAAGCCTTGTACAGAAAGTAAAGTAAAGTAATTGCCTATTTTTTCAGGCGGGATTTACGTCCAACTACTAATTAGTGTCGTACACGGAGGTAATCAGCAAACAAACTGTACTGTGAATTTCTTTTATTAACCATTAAATAAAATCTAAGACTGCTAGACCGGGAATCGAACCCATTACCACAATACATATTAGCTTCGCAGGTCTCGCCTCTAACCACTCGGCTACTGTGGCGCCTACCGTGTGTACAGGATATTAGATTTAGCAATATTATCTTCAACACAGCCTTTACGTCGTAAGCTAAACAAAGAACTTTACGATTTAAATTCCATTCCATAGATGGTGGAGAAGATTGTTAGCGAGCTATATTTTTCATGCTCTGATTTCAATATTTAATTTACTTCAAAAAGTGTAACAAATTTTGTGCGAAACTTTTCTTATTAAATAACAACTCTTATGAGAGATGCTGTCAGTAGCTGCTTAATACTGTTAAGATAATTATAGAGATCAAGTTTAGAGTAATTTGATAAGCTTCATTCTCATACATATTATATTATCTTCTAAACAATATTCTGGTTTTTAACTTATTTACTGTTTTTATCTGTTTACAGGTTTGTATAACTAATGAACAATGAAGATAATAAATATGTAAGTTTAAAATTAATATTTTATCTGTATTTTTGTTGGAATAATTTATTTGTCCTAAGAATATGGTCGATAGTTTCTATGAATTATTCTGATAATTTATTCTAGACTCTTCAAAAGAATTAGCTAAGTAAAAGAGAGAATCCATGGCTTGAATAGAATCTAATTAATTTCTAGCTCAATTTTTTGAATTAGGAATTACTTGCAACTCTAAGGAACTTGATGGAAGCTCATACTTTACTATAAACAATTTTTTTCTAACAAATAAAAAGTAACCATACGTGGGATTTGAACTGGTGATCTCCTGCACACAATGCCACACTCATGACCACTAGACCAACACCATAATTTTTGTAAACAAGACAAACTATTTGTCAAGGAATGTATACCATAAAATTTTAATAAATAATATTATAAAATAGCTAACAACGGTCTCATTCCCAAAAAACAAAACTTTGTGGTTAAAATAAATAATTCCGAAATAGAAAGAAGAGTTTCGTTCTAGTCATTAGATACACGGATGGCTCCAAGACAGAGGAGGGAGTGCACGGGACAAAGCCGAAATGTAGCTTTTCGGTTATCCTAGGAAAACTAGCTACAGCTTTTCAGGCTGAGCTAGCTGCAATTAGGTTCTGTGCTGCCGAGATTAAGGGGTGAAGAATAACTAATTCCAAGGACATGATTTTCTCGGACAGCCGGGCGGCTCTACTAGCTATCGCTTCATACCAGGTCAATTCAAGGCTGGTTTGGGACTGTCTGGGTGCCCTGAAGGAAATTAGTGACCAAAATAAGGTCTTTCTGGTTTGGATACCTGGTCATTCAGGACATAAGGGAAACAAAGTGGCAGATTTATTGGCCCGGGAAGGCTCTGCGGGACACTTCGTTGGCCCGCAGAGCCCTGTTTTGGGGTACCGAAGTGTGATAAGTCTGCGGCCATTAACTTATGGATGCAGAGTAGGTCTCAGGAGTGGTGGCTTGCCACTACTGGGCAGAGACAGGCGAAAGGAGTTCATTAGAGGCTATTCGCCGAGGCTGACTGCAGAATTAATACGTCAAGGCAGTGGGGCTATTAACTGGGCCACTGCAGGCTCAGAAAACACATGCATCGCATGGGCCTGGCAGATGATAGCCTCTGTAGGTTCTGTCAGGAAGAGGAGGAAACGGCACTGCACATGTTGTGCCAGTTTGAGGGGCTTGTCTGGCTAAGGATGTTACTTCTCGGGGAGGAAAAACCAAGGCCTGGTAGCTTTACCCAGGAGTCGCTCTCCAGAATTAAGAGTCTGTTTTAAAGGACAGGTCTGGAGGGCGTGCTTTAGAGTGAAGGGAGCCACAATAGATCCAAAGGGGTCGCAGTGGCGTATAATTCTAGTCATTATATTTCATTGTTTACTTTTATAAAAAAACATAACTTAGGTTTAAATTAAATTTTTTTTTTTTTTTTTGGCGCATCAACAGCAGAGGTCATTAGCGCCCGGAGCTTTTTCCAGTGCACTGCCGGCCTCCGGACAGTGTTCTCTCGTTACAGACAACACTGTCCATCACCGGACAGTGAGCTGTAAGAAGCTCCTAGGAAGAGAAAATCTAAGGGTCAGCTGCTGGATTCGAACCCGGGACCTCCGCGTGGGAGTCCAGTATGCTAACCTCATAGCTAATCCCTTCCCCTTAAAATTTAATTAAAGTTTGTTTTAAACTTAATTGTAATTACAAAATGGTAGCTTTGAGTACGTGTAAGGTCGCCTATATAAGGGCTAAATTAAGGTATACTGTAACTAATTCACTGAAACCTGGCCTTGTTTTCTGTACTACACGACATACACAGTATCAGGATATCCTATTCCGTAACATCAGTCCTTTACATTTCCCTTAATAATGTTGCAGATGTAAACATAACTTTGTTAGCTTTATATTGCTATTTATTGTGTATATTAATTAAATGCTATTGTAGAGCAGTTATTGGATAGTGATTATAGTAACTAGAATTTTATAAACTGATGAATATCTCTCTCATTTGGATATTTTATTAAATGGATTCGTTGTTGCATGTAAAAGCACTTTTCATGGCTTTATTCAATTCAATGTAAAGAAAGAAATGCGAACTACTATTAGCGCAACAGTATTTTTGGCAAAGAAACAATACTAAATAAAAATACAAACATGAGGCGAATTAATTTTCAATAGAAGGAAAAGTAACTATACTTTTGTGTAGTATTGGTTACCAAAAACATGTACTTTCTTTAAGGCACCACGATAGCCGAGCGGTTAGAGTCGTTGCCTAGATAGCTAATACGGATTGTTGGTTTGTAGGTTCGATCCCCGGGGGAATAGGCCTTTGATTTTATTTAATGTTAAATATTAGAATTTTTGTTGTAAAATCAGTTTGCTAGGTGCCTCTTGTTCACGACACCTCCTAATTGGTTGTTGAACGTAAAGACTGCCTGAAAAAATGGGTATTGCCTTTACTATTGTTTTATATACTTTCTTTCGCTGGTACTGGTCCCTACCATCGGTTCTCAACATCGTCTCCTCAGAGCACCAAATCACTCAGACAAGCCAGCTGATGAAAGTTTAGGCCTGATTGAACGCCAGGATGTTGGTCTTCCCGTTTCCTTCTATCTCAATATATTCCTTAATCCACTTTGACTGATCCTTCCTGCAAAATTGAATCGTGATTAGGAATGTATTTCTTGGACATTATTTGCACTCGTCTAAGGTGATGTACAAAGTGAGAGAGAATGTATAAATATTGTCAATGGAACAGAAAGACCTATCAATTACTAGAAACAGTATGAAAGACTTATTAAACTAGCAAGGTTTGACTGACGCTGAGCGGTATTGTTCATTTATTGAAGTTAATTAAACTTCCTTTACTAAATATAATCAGCCTAAGACTAACAATACAAAGGCTTTAATAAGCGGCCACATTTATGGCAATATAAATGCTTACCTTAGTATTATAATAAGACTATCCCTCAAAAATCTTTGTTTTCATTGGCCAGCCATTTTAGTATACCTAATATAAACATTGGAATTGTATAGAACGGCAGCGTCCCCGTAAATGGTTTAGGTAGAAGCTAATACCAATCTCTACAATTTCATTACCATTAAACTAAGACAGATAGCACTTGGTATCAGGTAACCGTAACTTAACTAACTTAACCCGTGTCTCCATCGTGTTCGTCATCGCTAGCTACTCGCCACAATACTGTTAATAACCTATTGCATTGTTATTACATATTAACTATGACCTTGGCTACAGCTGTTACTTTGTACTAATATTGCTTTAATAACTCAAAATGCCAATGGAAGTAATATCACCGCTGTTGTTTCTTCTTTATTGAGGAGAATTCAATTTTAGTTAATTGAATTTTTCCAATAAAAACATTTAGCAAAAGTTATCAAATAACTTTATAAAAAAATTATAATTATTATTATTATTATTATAATATAATCATTATGGTATAATGCAATATATTCTGTAATATTATTGTGATTACTAAATTATAATTAAAGTTTAAAGCAATTTTTGTGATGTTTAAGTATATTATTGTAGGCAACAATTCCACGAATGGTCTTTTGGAACCAGTGTATGTCTTTTATTTGTCATGGTTAAAGAATGAAATTTCTTTTGTAGTTATTGTGTTTTTCTAAAAATAAAAGACTTTATTATTATTATTATTATTACTAAGACTCTATTAGCGTATTCAGTAACCACTTGTAAATATTTTGTATATTTCAATGTGTGTTCGTTACCCAGTTACCACCCAATGTCTCAACACTATAAATTCAACTTTTAATTTGTTCTACTGGAATATTAGTTTATTTTGGTGGCCAAGAAACGTTCAATTGAAATCAGGAATTCATCAAATCAATAAAATCAAAATTATACCACAGATTAGACTAGCTTCTTAAAAAAATCTGTTCGATTATTTATTAAAGGACGACAAACCAAAATTTGTTTTCCTGAAAGCCAATTTAAATTGTGTAATAAGGCTAGTTCTAAGGACGATCTTTGTCATTTCTTTACAGAATGTAAAATTTTAGCTTCATAGGTAGGTTTTGAGGTTATGTTTATGGTACACATAGTTACGTTGTCTGTTACTTTATTGTTATCAACATTTTTGCAGACCGAGAAACTTTTCTGTCCTTGCAAAAACAAAAAAGACCAGCAAATGGAGATCCAAGATGAACGACAGCAGTAAGAAATTGCGGATGATTGTGAGATAGACGAAAACGGCGGTTCATTGCAAACACAGCAATCCGTTGGAAGTGACAAATCTTTTCACGACAGAAACTATGAAGTTGAAGTGATCAATTCTAGTCTTCTGAATGCAATTGCAGCTTTCACCCATCACAAAGCGATGCTTACAGAAGGAGTCACAACATCGTTAAAACCAGCATTACTAGGCGGTCCACTCTGAAAATTTGTATGTGTCTTTTGGAATGTACACCCAATATTATTGCCAAATTTCAGCCTGATAGAAGGTGGCGTTTTCTGGGAATTGCGATTTTTAAAGTGTTTTTTCAAATAAGAAATAAAGATATTGTATAAAACGTTAAACTAATATCATTTTTGAAAAATTTGGACAAAAACACAAACTTTTTATATGGGATGTTTTTTTTTGTTTATTGGCCAGAATTGGCGTAAAAATTCATTGAAATTTCTGATTTTTCATATTTTTAATAAATAAAAAATGTTATAAACAATAAATGACCTTGAAAAAAAAATCTGAAAAAATTCAGGTAAATTCTAGTCCGGAAGCACAATCCAAAAATCATATTTTCATCCATTTTTTCGGTCCTCATGTTTTCAAGTGTGACGAAGATCCGTGGAATTACCCAATAATATTTATTATTATTATATTGAGCTCTGTTTCGTGAATTGTGCTTTAGCGACCTCTCGACTTTTTCAGTCAGTTTTACTGATTGTTAATTTTTTTCTTTTAATTTTTAGAAATATTCATAAAATATGAAATCGTTCTTTGGTATATAAGGCGCAAAGAGATTATTCATTTTTTCTAGTAATAAATGGGTAAAATTTCCTGTATTTTGGGCAAACATAAAGTTCATTATTGCTAAATATAAAAATTTCATTACAAAAAATTCATCGCCAGTAAGTTAGCCTTAGCCTAGAAAGAAGTTGAGGAATTCCAATAAAGGCCGCCTATAGTCGTTTACATCCCAGCCGGGTTATCAAACTGCAATTTCATTCCAATGGCGGAACAAAAAAAAAAAAATATTTCTATCGACTATTTGAAGAAGAAAATCATTGATTTAATGCAAGTTATTACTAAATTATAATCCCAGTAATGGTTCTGCCACAGGCAGAATTAATTTCTTTAACCATTTTAGAAATTATTACAATCCTTTTTGTGTTAAATTTTAGAAATGGCGGATTGTAAAAGAATATGGGGCACGATTAATAACAAATGGTAGCGCGTATTAGAAATAGTTAAGGAAATAAGAGTCGTCTTTTGTAAGAAAGCATTTCATTTTATTGAGAGATTTACAAATTACTATTGGCAAGCTGTGAATGAAGAGAATAATTATCTAAAGAAAAGACTTGATATTCATCTCAGATATTTAATTTTATTTCCCTCAAAACTTTGGTGACTTTATCACTATTAGAGTAATATGCTTCCTTAACTGATGAATCAATGTCTACAACTTAAATGTTATTAACTTTGAAATAGCATTGCCTAAAATCGATAAATATCCAATCTTTGCCTCTACTACTTTGGTGTGTTTAGTTGTAAAGTGAGCGAACCCGTAATACGATTGGTGGAGAGGCTGTACATAGGCCACACCCCCCCTCCGTCTTTACCCGGCTTCGCTAATATACTTAGCCTAAGTCAGATAAGCGAAGAAGCGGCACCCAATTTCGTGAAATACGCATATAATAACCCTCCTGTAGTTTATATTACCCAAACTAGTAAGTACTTCTAAAGTTTAGGCTAAATCTAGATTAATTACAGAGTTTTTGTTACTATAAGTTACACGTTAATGTAAATTATTACTTTATAAAAAATTACTTTATTTAATATTTTCTAATATATTTTATTTTGTACTTGACAAGCAAATCCAAACTTACCCTACATAACAAAAGACTCTTATATCTACTGTTACTGCTACGTATTTGGTCATAACAGCATCGAAGTATGGGGATCGACTAAACCGTTCCAACTCACTACACCTCCAGACATTACGGTCCAAAAATACTTCGAAAACTTCTTAACGCTCCGTACTATGTATCTAACCTCACAATGACCTCAAAATCCCTTTCATTACAAGTTCTTGCTAACACTCGTTTTCTCAAATTCATCATTCCTCTACATCAGCTCATCATAATCCTTTAAACCGGTAAACACCTATCTACTATCCGCTTTACCTAGTGCTGCATGAAGACCGAGACGAGGCGAGACTTTATGCAGTCTCGATCTCGGTCTCGGTCGCTCAAGTCTCGGTCTCGGTCACGGTCTCGTCGAGATATCTCGGTCTCGGTTTTTTGAATTTTTGTTTAAGTATTAAAAGCGGTTTGCTATTAATAATCTTTTCAAAAAATGTTATTATTTTCTAATAATTATTTTAATTTATATATTGGTAATGAAAATGTGTGTAAAAGGAGACAACTACTTACACTTCAATGCATCATATGTTACTATTACTGTTATATATCTTTATATAATTTCAAAAAGATGTTAAAAACGCTCCAAATGAAAGACCCAAATAACATATCTGCCTCCTATATCAAGTTGATTCGTGAAATGAAAAATACACCTCCCAACAAACTTCCCGCTCCATTAGTTACGGCTGTTGGTGAAGATAAAGAATCTGATGATTCACCTTTTGACGACGACGACGACGACTGCATCAATATTTTTGCACCATTTGCTCAAAAATCAGCAAATATCACCGAAGCATGGAA
The DNA here is from genome assembly GCF_049639745.1 of Rhodnius prolixus. NCBI lineage: Eukaryota > Metazoa > Arthropoda > Insecta > Hemiptera > Reduviidae > Rhodnius > Rhodnius prolixus. The sequence goes on from NW_027411582.1 coordinate 26,300,659, forward strand.
GACAGAAATAATTAATTACACCAAATTAGACCAAGCACCAGTAGACGTTGACATTTTAGAATGGTGGAAAACACTTGAGAATTCCTTCAAAAATTTGTCTAGAATGGCGAAAGATATTTTTAGTATCTGTGCAACTTCAGTGCCATCGGAAAGATTATTTTCGCAAGCTGCGATGATAATGACCAATAGAAGATCTTCTCTAACTTCTGACTCAGTAAAAGCTCTTTTATGTATCAATGCTTGGGCAAAGTGCATCTTAAAAACGAAAATTTGTGGCAATATTTTTTAGGTGCATAGATAGTCTTTTTTTTCAAATTCACTAATTCCAAAATTCTAAAATATAATTCAAATAATATCAAAGTTCAAAGTATTAGATTATTAATAGTGAAATTTATGAAATTGAATGAATGATATGAATAGTGAAATTTAGTGAATTTATGTAAAAATTATGTAATTCGAAGGGGGCCGCCAAGGTAGCCGAGCGGTGCGAGACCTGCGAAGCTAATGTGTATTGTGGTACTGGGTTCGATTCCCGGTCTTAGGCGTTGGATTTTATTTAATGGTTAATATGAGAAATTTACAGTAAAGTATGTTTGCTAGTCGCCTCCGTCCGCGACTCCTAATTGGTAGTTGGACGTTAAGCCCCGCCTTAAACAGTAGGCGATTACTTTACTTTGCTTACTTTACTTATATAATTCGAAGTCAAATAGATGTAGTAATATTGAACATATATAATAAAATCGTATCTTTTAATAATTAATTCAATACCAGTAATGATTATTTATTAATAAAGAAACAATTTTACAATTTTGTAGCTAAAAATTAATATTTGAAAAACCGAGACGAGACCGAGATATATATCATGTCTCGATCTCGGTCTCGGTCTCGGTTGCTCAAGTCTCGTCTCGGTCTCGGTCTCGCAATTATTGTTGTAGTATGGAACTGTTTTATTTTTTAAAAAAATGCAAAGTGCAATAACAATTAATTGCGTAATTTTATTTTAACCTTATTATGTTTATTACTTATTATTGTTATTTTTTATTGTTTTATCAAGCAATAAAAAATTACTTTATTTTTTGTTTTATAGTTTTAAAAGTTATTTCCTTTTCTTATCAACAAAATCTTACGGAAGTGTAATTTCTTATCAAGAAACAAATTCCCAAACACCCCTACGCATACAAAATAACACCTAATTAAGTAGGCAATTCGCAAAACATGAAACAAACCACCTTAGACTATTATTTTGTTTTATTATTATTTTTTTAACGTTATCTTATTAAGTTGCGTGTCTCCTGTAAAATTGTGCCAAGAAATTAACTTAAGAACTAGCTACAAAATTAGCAATCTCTCTTTCGTCTTCATATGGTTATTCAAAAAAATAATAAAGATATAGTAAGTATATTTTTATTGTTACACGACTTTTTGATAATTATTTGCGATTTGAACTAAAAATAAAATTATGTAATTTTAGTTGGAACACGTTTTGCATGGCTTATTTTTTTTTTTTTTTTTTTTTTTTTTTTTTTTTTTTTTTTCTGGCGCATCGACGTCTGTGGCCATTAGCGCCTGCTGCACATTTTCTTTTCTTATTCAAAGGCCACTAGAGCTGGGAAGGTACCCTATTGTCCTATCAGGCTGCCACACACATATCTTGCTCAGCAAGGCAGGGTGGAGCCTAGGCAAACGGAAGCAGACCGCGCTCCCCTCTTACATCATCGGTCTAGCCGACGAGGGGGAATGCGGTTTCGCCGATGGTACCATCCCTTATGTTCACAAGTTGACATTTTCTAAAATTCATGCATTTAAAAGTACTTTGGGTTTTGCTTTAACAATTATAAACATGTGTGTAAGACTTATATAGTAGTATATGACATATGTAACAACGACTTAATCTAGTTCATGTATATAGTCTATCCTAAGGAGGCTATTTCGTAGAATCTAACTCAAGTGTGCAGTACTTTTAACAAATGTTCCTGCACACTCGAAAAGTGACCTAATCCTAAATGAATTTAAACCTAAGGGGGGTTGAAATACTTTTATAAATTTCTTTCAACCCCGGATTAAAAGCCTAAATCTAACAGTCATACCAACATTCTCGCAATAAATACACGTACACTGATAAAATCATTCATGCTAATAAATACGTTCACGCTAATAAATACATTCACGCCTATAAATACATTTACATCAATAGCAATCTCGCAAATAAATACTTTCACGCCAATAAATACACTCACGCTATTAAAAACAATATACTACTCATTCACACAAGGGGAAAGTACTCGATATTCCTTTCCCCTTTAAAAGAACTAAACTATAAACTAACCTAATCTATATCTAAATTTTATCATAATAATTTATATTTTTTAAGAAATCAAATAGCCTCCTTACATAAGGAGAACCCTCTTGGAGAATTGCGCGCTGGTCATGTGGCAGGCCTGCTCTTTCTCTTTGGCTACGCAGTGCCTGACATCCTTCCAACACGTGCGACACTGTCAGCCTTTCTCGGCATCGTGGGCACCTCGGCCTTCTTTCGGCAATAAGGAGGTACCCATGTGTCACACGTGTATGCCCAATCCTTAGCCTCGTTAAAATTACTGATTCATGCCGCGGGTAGTTCTCGACTTTAGCATTTCGCACACATGGTTTAAATTCTTTAAGTTTTTCATCAATATTATCCCACTGACTTTGCCACTTTCTATTTATAATATTTTTCATATATATTTGTAAGTCAGTGGGCCGAACAAGGATGGTATGGTTAGTTTGTGTAGAGGCTGCTCGTTTTGCAGCCTCGTCCGCCCTTTCGTTTCCGGACACGCCAATGTGGCCCGGCACCCAGGCGAACACCACACTTCGACCATGTATGCTTAGCTCGGACAATAAATAGTGTATTTTCATGACCATTGGGTCTGTCGAGAATCTATCCCGGAGAGCCATTATTGCACTTAAGGAGTCGGTAAGTATTAATGCTTTTGTGCAATAATTTCTTTTAATGAACTCTATGGCCTGGCAAATAGCATAAATCTCAGCCGTGTACACGGTCGCGTAATGCGGGAGTGTCCAACTGAGGGTGACTCCCTCCGTGTACAAGGCACTTCCAACTCCGTCGTTTACCTTCGAGCCGTCTGTAAAGATCGGTCGGAAGTCATAATAAAAGTTTAAAAGTTCTAGAAGTCTTTGTCTGTAAACGACGGGTGGTGTTTCTTCTTTTTTAAATATTGCCAGGTCCATGCGGACGCATGCGGAAGGTAGTGTCCATGGTGGGGAAGGCGAGAAGCCCCAATCCATCACCGAACACAATTGCACTCTTTCCGTGTCTAAGAGCTCTTTGGCCCGAACCCCGAGTGGGCGCGTCCGCGAGCGTTGTCTTCTAAATTCATCTTCATGTGGGCTCTCAAATATGGTAGGAAACAAAGTATGAAAACGTTTTCCCCATATTCCGGCAATGTAGGTCAGGGTGAGCTGTTCTCTCCTCAGCTGAGGAGGATGCATCCCTGACTCCACATAGAGGCTTTGCAAAGGACTAGTCCGGAAGGCGCCTGTGAATAATCTAATTCCTTCGTTGTAAATTCTATCTAATAGTTTCAGGCGAGACTTGCGCGCAGAACTATACACTGGGGCTCCATATTCTAACTTGGAACGGGTTAAGGAAATAAAAATACTCTTCAAGATTTCCCGCTCCGTCCCCCATTTGTATCTTCCAAGGAACTTCAATAAATCGAGGGTTCTCCTTGCTTTAGTGCTAATGTAATCAATGTGATCCTGCCAGGTCAACCTACTATCAAATACGAGGCCCAGGAAACGGACACTTTCTTTACAGCGGATCGGTGTGCCATCTAGTACCAGTGTTGGAGGATTGCAGTTCCGTCTTAGGCGACAAAAATGAAGGCACACGGTCTTAGTTTTAGAAAATTTAAATCCGTTCCTAGATGCCTCTTCAGCCACTCTCTCTACAGCCTGCTGTAGGGTTTCCCCGACCTCATCGATATCACTACCTGATAAATAAATAGCGAGGTCGTCAACATATAAGGATACTTGTAGTGGGTCACCTACAACTTCAGCAAGGCTGTTTACCGCTATCGTGAACAACGTAACGCTCAATACCGACCCCTGAGGTATGCCATTTTGTAGTTCGTGTGGGTCCGAAAGGACCGACCCCAGTCGCACTCGGAACCTTCGCAGTTCTAAGAAGCTACGGAGGAACCTCGGCAATCTCCCTCTCAGTCCCCACTCGTGACACTTCCGCAGAATCGCGTATCTCCACGTCGTATCATAGGCCTTCTCGAGATCGAAGAACACGGCCAGCACGTGTTCTCTACGCATAAAAGCGTTTTGCACATAGATCTCGAGGCGGCTCATCTGATCCAACGTGGAACGATATCTGCGAAATCCCGCCTGAAACTGGCTGTAAAGTCCTCTCGTTTCTAACAGATACACTAGTCTATAATTAATTATAGACTCAAGGACCTTACTTAAGCAGGTGGTCAACGAAATAGGTCTGTAACTGGAGGGGTTACTAGGGTCTTTTCCTTCCTTTGGGATCGGTATAATAATAGCGTCCCGCCAACCATCAGGGTATTGGCCGGTATCCCATATGCTGTTATACAATTGGAGAAGGCCTACCTTCCCATTTATGTCCATATTTCTGATCATTGCATATGGGATCCCATCCACTCCTGGGGCAGAGTCTTTACATTTCTGTAAGGCATTGTCTAATTCGTGAATGGTTAGCGGTTCATTGTATGTTTCATTGATAGCGGCATCAAAATCGAGTGGCTGTTGCTCCACGTCACCTTTTCGCCGGAGGAATTCCGCCGAATAGCTCCCCGAGCCAGACACTTGAGAAAAATGCCTGGCCAAGGCCTCAGCGACCTCTTCTGCCTCGGTGACGACGACATCATTTATTTTTAAGACTGGTATCGACGGGGTTTTATGTCCACCAGAGAGGGCTCTTATCTTACTCCACACCTCTTTCAACGTCGATGTTGAGGAGATTTTTGACAAGTAGGAGGTGAGGGTTTCCTTTTTTTCCTTTCTAATTATACGCCTCTCCCTGGCTCTTAATCTTTTGAAGTTTATAAGATTTTCCTCCGTCGGATGCCTTTTGAATCTGTTTAAGGCCCGCTTTTTTGCTGCATTAGCTGCCCGACATTCCGAAGTCCACCAGGGGACAGGGGGTCTAGTGACCTTCCCGCCCACCCTAGGAATAGTGGAGCCAGCTGCAAGAGTCAACCCTTTAGTAAACAAATTTGTATCAAGGTTGACATCCCCTGTAAGGGGTGGTATCAACACTTTGGCAGCATAAGCAGACCAATTTGCTCTTTTGATGTCGTATCTCCAGGGCATAACGTATTCTGACCTGGAGATGGAGCTTGCTACTAATATTGGAAAATGATCACTGTGGTATAATTCTTCTAGTGTGGTCCATTCAAGTCGAACTGCAATTGTGGGAGTTGCCACACTCAGGTCAATTGCACTGAATCCTCCTGAGTGTGCATTAAAATGAGTTGCTTCACCACTGTTGAGGAGCATCAGGTTAGCGTTGTCTATAATCTCCTCAAGAGCTCTACCTCGAGCGTCAGTTCTGACGGAACCCCACCAGGTGCTGTGACTATTAAAGTCACCCATTAGCAGCACCGGTGCAGGGAGTTGCGAGAGTAGATTCTCCAGGTCACCTCTTCGCCAATAGATATCTGGTAGGTAAATACTAACTAAAGTGACCTGCAGTGGTGTAGCTAGGCGCACGGCAACGGCTTGTAAATTAGTTTGTAGTGGTAGCCGCCTGCTGGAGATATTTTCCCTTACACAGACGGCGACTCCGCCATGCGCCCTCCCACCGGGGGCTGGTTGCACTTCTTTACTGTAAACAGTGTACCCAGGGATTCGTATGATTTGTCCTGGGCGAATCTTGGTCTCTTGGAGGCACAACCCGAATGGTTTGTGTTCTCCTACGATTCTGCGCAAACCTTCCATGTTGTTTATGAAACCCCGCATGTTCCATTGAAGAATGGACTCACACATTTAAATATTATTAGTAACCTGACCTGGCAGAAATATTCTATTAACTAAGGATAGACTATATACAATAAAAGCAATACATTTGATAAAAATCTTAAGATAATACATGTTAAAATATTTTGTAGATAAATACCGAATTGGAAGAGCTATATACTTCATTTTGCCGACTCGTAGTCAGTGCCACAATCGTCCCCAGTTTTACCCCTGGGCAAACCCTTTTTCTTTCTTCTTGGAAGGAGGGAAGAGGTGCTTTCACCACCTTCCGATTCTGAAGCATCCATGTCTGTCCCTATTAATTCTCTTTGTTGTTTTAGAGAGCTAACAACAAGCTGAGAGGACGCTTGTTGCTCTAATGTTTTAGTTTTCCCCCTTGTCTTTAAAGGGGGTGGCAAAGAGGATTTTGATATTTTCTTTTTGGGGGATCGTTTTGGTGGATTTACCACCTTCCACTCCCCATCAGAGGGACTCATTTTTTCTGGTGGGAGTGATCCCACCTTTGCATCATTCCTGCTAGTAGCAGGAATGCTTTCTGGTGGTCTTTCGACCACCAGCACCCCTAACGGGGCGTTTTGGATTGGTGGTGGGATTGCTCCCACCTTTGAAGAGTCCCTCCCCACAAATGGGGAGAGCCTCTGAGGTGGTGGGATTTCTCCCACCTTGATAATAGAATCTTTTAAGGTCGAGGAAGGGCCATTTATTTGGACTCCTCGGGTCTTTGCAGGGGTTACAATTGAGTGTGGCACTGATACGGGTGCCCTCATCTTTTCTGCATAGGATATTTCTTTTGTCGCATACGATTTGCTTTCCACTAATGCCCTAGCTTCAAGGTAGGGTAAGTTTTGCAAAGTCTTTACTTTTTGTATTTCTTTTTCCTTTGCTAAAGTTGGGCACCCCGATGATCTGGCATTATGTTCTCCGCCACAGTTCACGCATGTAATTGGTGGTGTGCAATCTCCTTCGTGAATAGATTTACCACAAATGCACACCGGTTCTGCAGCCTTACATCTCATAGCAGTGTGACCAAACTTTTGGCATTTAAAGCACCTCATTGGCGAGGGTATGTATGGACGCACTTTTAATTTATAGAAGGCTGCATCTACCATCTGCGGCGGTTGAGGACGATCGAAAGTGAGGACCAGAGAGGCGGTATCCACTAGGGATCCTTCTTGCCTCCTCTTTATTCTCCTCACTTCTATAACTCCTTGGTCAGCTAGGCCTTCTTTTATGTCCTCTATACTACTATTGAGAAAGTCCCGGCAAGTTATCACACCTTGCGATGTATTTAAACGTTTATGGGGACCAGCTTCCAATTCGGTATCCATATATTTTTGTAGGTTCAAGATAGCTCTAACTTGGTTGCGGTTATCCGCTTCAATACATATTGAACCATCGTTAAGTTTTCTGATACTCTTAGTCTTACCCAAAGTACTTTTAATAAACTTGTGAAGCTTAAAGGAACATTCGTTTGAAAATGTTCCTTCCTTCTTTTTCAAAACAAAAAATCTTCCCCAGTTGTCTTCATCTAAATTAATAAATTTAAAAAATGATTCACTTACCTTCCTGTGGCCACCCTTGGCTTTCTTCCTTGGCGGGGAAGAAGGGCTATAGGGTTGCAGTGTAATCTGCTCCCTAGAAGTCGATGTTCCTAAATCAGTGTCCATGTCCATGCCGAGTTTTCCGCCAGTTGTATCCATTGTAGGGAGTTGAGGGTTAAGGAGTTGGAGATTATTGGTAGTAGGAACGGTAAGGATTTGGGACGATGTAGGTAAGAGGAAAGGATTGGGATTCGTGGGGTGAAGGGAGGTAGTTGGTGGGCTAGGCCCGAAAAAGGTTGGTTGATTCTCCATAGCAATCAACGAAGATTCATCAGGGCGCGTGATCCCGCCTCCACGGACGCTCAATTGGATCCGGTTACTATCCGGATGGATCATCGCACCCCAACATAGACCGGTGCCGCGGAAGACAACGTTCCGGTACCAGGTACCGACCCGTGCCCCCGCGACCCCCTTCCTACCCCTAGGAACCTGTCTGAGACAGTGTTCCCTAGCCGATTTCCTGAAGTAGGGGTATCCTCCAGGTGGAGCTCTTGGGTGAAGCCGAGGCCAAAGACATGTGTTGGGATAAGAAGCCCGCAGGTCAACGTCTCCCTCAATGCCCAGGATCCTCTTTTCCACCCTAGCCCCAAAGCCTCGCCACGGCACGCGAGGGAGAGATATTTATACTCTGACTCTCGACGAGTGCGTGTCCTTGTTCGTGCAGTGTGTGTAGTCGTCTGTATAGTGTGAATGTTAAGGTGTAAGTGATTGTGTGTGGTGGGGAGCTCGAGTTTACCTGTGGGTTCGCTAAGTCCCAAGTAGCTGCACACAGCAACTACCTCTGCAGGTCCTAGGTGTAGTGTGAAAGTGTGAAGGGGTGTCAGTGTGTGTGTTGAAGTGTTGTTAGACTGTGATAACCGCAGGGACGCCAAGCTCCCTGAAGAAGTGGCTAGTCCACTCCCCCCTACGGGGTTGCATGGCTTATTATTTATAATTATATTATAATAACAAGTTGAATTGCAATTTTTGCATAGTGTAGTTTATAATTTTGAACAATTTTTGTTTTGTTACTTTGTAGATGCAGTTTGGTTTTAAACTGATATTGATTCCTGGCATAATGAGCACACAACGCCTTTTATTATGTTAATTTTAGATTCGTGCTGATTCATTTTTTTTTTTTTTTTTTTTTTTTTTTTTTTTTTTTTTTATTTAAAATTATAAATGAGTTTATTTAGATTATCTGCAGCAATACTACAGGGAAAGATGTACGAGGGTCGTTTGAAAAGTCCGTGCAAAAATAAAAACTACTTAATTTTTTGGGGTAAACCTTTTTTATTTTTCAACATAGTCTCCTTTTAGGCTTATACACTTCGTCCAACGCTGCTCTAGTTTGTTGATCCCTTCCGAATAATAGGATTTGTCCAAGTCTGAAAAATAGCCATTCGTTTCTGCAATCACCTCCTCGTTTGAATAAAATCTTTTTCCCGCCAGCCATTTCTTCATATTGGGGAACAAATAGTAGTCCGAGGGAGCCAAGTCTGGAGAATAGGGGGGGATGTGAAACGAGTTGGAACCCTATTTCCATTAATTTTGCGACCACAACTGCTGAGGTGTGAGCTGGTGCGTTGTCTTGATGGAAAAGGACTTTTTTTGTGGGCCAATCGTGGGCGCTTTTTCTTGCAGCTCGGTTTTCAAACGGTCCAATAACGATGAATAATATGCACCTGTAATAGTTTTACCCTTTTCCAGATAGTCGATGAGGATTATTCCTTGCTAATCCCAAAAGACAGTCGCCATAATCTTTCCGGCCGAAGGAACGGTCTTCGCCTTTTTTTGGCGCAGATTCCCCCTTGGTAACCCATTGTTTAGATTGTTCTTTGGTCTCAGGAGTGTAGTGATGTATCCATGTTTTACCCACAGTGACGAAACGACGCTTAAAGTCCTGCGGATTCTTCTGCAACAGCTGCAAACCGTCCTTGCAACACTTCACACGATTTCGTTTTTGGTCAAGCGTGAGCAATCGCGGCACCCGTCTTGCGGATAGCTTTGTCATGTCCAAATGTTGATGCAAAATATTATGTACCCGTTCATTCGAGATGCCCACAGCACTAGCAATCTCTTCTGTCATCCATCACCATATCATGGATTTTATCAATGATTTCTGGAGTAGTAACCTCAACAGGGCGTCCAGAACACTTGTGCCCATATGGCCACTCCGAAAATTTTGAAACCACTTATAAACTGTTCTAATCGAAGATGCAGAGTCACCATAATGTTTATCAAGCTTCTCTTTTGTCTCCTGAGGCGTTTTGCCTTTCATAAAGTAGTGTTTAATCAACACACGAAATTCTTTTTCGTCCATTTTTTGAAAATCACTCGACTTCCTCGATTCAAACGAATGCCAAACACAAAGAAATAGACCGATCTGGCTGAAACTTGGTGTGTGTTCTTCCAAGAGATGCTACTAACTAAACATAACCTCGATACGCGCCAGTAGTGCTATCTCTCTGACTTTGCACGAACTTTTCAAACGACCCTCGTACTTTAAGGAATTAAACTAAAATTGGAAAGACACTTAAAAGATTCTAAGGTGCTACAGGTAGCCGAGTGGTTAAAGGCCATTACTTTATAAAAAGATTCTGCTCAAATTCATTTTCTCAAAAGCAGAAATCATAAATCGATAGCTAAAAGATCTTAAAAAAAGAAAAATAATAAATTAAACTTCAAGTGATTGGTCGAAAAAATTGTCTTTAAATTTTTGACGTTTCGGATACCCTCTTGTAAAATAATAATAATTATAAATAAAAATAATTACAAATAATAAGTGACTAAAAAATAAATTATGACTTATAAATCGGTCCCCAAAAACTATGGACAATATTCTGCAATAACAAATAACAATAACAAATAATACCAGTAAAAAGTTCAATTTTGTATTATACTTGAAAAACTTAAATTTTTTGAGTGATTTCTAAAGCATTTTGTTTTGCTACAAAGGTTTAAGTAATGAGATAGAAAGCTCTGGGTAGCCCCGAATACTATATTATATATTAAGTTTGCTGGTATATTCGGTGTTTTAGTTAGATAAGCAGTTAAGATAACTTGGTTATATGCACAGTTCCAATATTGAGATACCGCACGTTCCCAATTAGCTTTGCTGATATTCCACCTTCTACTAATACATTAAATGAACCAATCAGCTAAATATAATACCTTCTCTTTTTTTTACCACCAATTCATTGGTTATTTGTTATTAGAAATTTGGTTTATTACGTAAAAAAAAAAGTCTTAAACATTTTTTAAAGTAAAGTTTTAGATTTAAGAAGACATTCAGGACTTACTGAGTGTGTCAGGATCTTTTTTTCAGCAGTGATTTCAGCATCAGGCTTCTCTAACATCTGATTTTCCTCGCTACGTCTAATTCCAATTCGTTACAATACATCCAAATCCTCTAACCAATCCTGTTCTTTCTTTGATTACTCTTTCAAATTGTAATTTTTCGGGTAGTCTTAAAAGAACACATCGAAACGGTTAACGGGATAAACACTTCTTTTTTTCAAATAAATTGAAACAAATTAATCCATTGTGTTGGTTTAACACAATTATAATTTATAATTGTATTGATTACTTTCTAAGAAATGAATTCGATTTTGTTGTGTGTGAAGCGAAATCTAATAATGCAAAGAAACTAAATGTTTCATTAGTTTAATGTATAGTAAAAATGTCATTAAACTGTGAAAGTAAACAAGAAGACAAATAAAACCTCAAATAGAATAGGGGACGGAGTAGCTGTGTGGTTATCGTAAGTGAATTGTAATGCGTAGATCGCTGGATCGAATCCAGCAGCTGGCCCTTACACTTTTTTTTCTTTCTTAGGAGCTTCTTACAGCTCACTGTCAGGTGATGGATGACAAAAACTACATGCATAAATGAATGTTATGACGGAACTTGAATAAATAAAATATTAAATGAAATACAAAAAGAAAAAAGGAAAAGAAATTGGCCCACTTTAGGGCACGGCCGTGAAGTTATCTTTGTTGACCAACACAATAGCCCTTTTCTTAGCTAGTTTTCTCTTTAGTTTAACAACCGCTCCCCCTAAACACACAAACACCATAAACTGAACTTTCTACAACGACAAACACTGTACTGTACAAATATCTATTTTGCAGAGTGTGTAGATGTGTGTTTATTATGTTGAAAAAGACTTGTATTTGAAAGGGTGGCCGGTGGGAGAGTCACATTTATTGCTCACACAGTCCCAGCCCAAACAAACACAAACATTCGATAGTACCGAAAAACTTTCCTAGGAGGCACTTCCTACTTAAATGTTTGTTATCATTTCTCTTTCAATCTTTTACAGCCTGTTTTGATTTCTAAAAAAGTGAAGTAAAAATGGAAAACAATGATCGATCTTTCTTTTGAGACTTGATAATTTTACTTACTTCCTGACCACAACAGCCCATGAAAAGCCAGAGCTTCAGCCACTGCAGTCTTCCATCCTTCACGGCCTCTCACCACTGTTCACCAACCACGAAGGCCGTTGGCCTCCAAGCGCCGTCCTCCAAGAACCTCAGCCTAGGTCAGCCTTTTCCTTCTCACACCAGTATACCCCTACATAGTTTTCTTTGGTCCCCTTCAATCCTCCAATCCCTTGTATCTGTCCCAACCATCGCAGCCTACCAGCTTCTATATAAAGCACAATATTAGATTCCCTAAACAAGTCAGCCACTTCTTGGTTCTTCCTGGGCCTTTAGCCTTCCTCACAGGTGCAAATATTCTCCTTTAAGTAAATCTATTTATAAATTTAGTTAGGGAAAAACGATCTACTCTTCTAGAGTAAGCTAAATTTAAGAGGTTTGGTAGATGTGAACTAGACAAGCCAATAAGTACAGATTTCAAATATCTAAATACAAAAGCAGAATTGGGAAATATTATTCTGTGAGATGTAATAACTTAAAAAAAGTAAAATGAAATATTCATATTTTAACTCTCAAAAACTTTTGGAAAAAAGTAAGATGGCTCGTGGAAGTTTTAACAATAAATTTGACCCAAAAAAAAAGGTCTGATCGTGCAGTCTTCAAATTCCAGAATCGAATGTCTAAATTTTCATGCTCCACTTAACAAATTTCATAAACTTAGATTGACAAATATTTTTACGCTTAGAATTGCTTGATTTTATCTTTCTTTTTTCTCTTTTACTAATTTGTTTCGAATTGTATTTTAATATAGTCTCGAAAGAACGTTTTTTTCTGTAGTATCAACTGTTAATGGGGCCGGATTTACGCCAAGAAAGAAGACACAACAATTCAATACAAATTATAATTGTTAACAAGCATAAGCCCTGAAGATGACCCTGCCAGTCCCTAGAACGAAAGCTAGGCAAAAAATAAAAAATTAGCAATAATCTTTCTTTTCAATTAAATACAAGTTTCAATTGAAAAATTCAGATTATTTTTAAAAGTAATTAGCTATTATTTACATGTAAAGGTACCAAAAATTGTGTCCTCATAAATGAACAAATTGATGACTAAGTTTATTCGCCGATCATTGCCCAAAATTTCTCCTACTAAAACATCCTGTTATGTTTAATGTTTATTTTAATTCTCTTGTCCCCAATTGGCCACCAAAATATATTCCCTCTCTCTCTTTTTGTACCTGGCCAGTGTTTAATAATGTAAAAGCTACCTCACAATTGAAGCAGATCTCAATTGATAATTTTTTGTTCAATAATAAACATGTCAAAAACAGGTTCTAACCAGATGGCAGTACAAGAGGTTTTGTTATTTATAAAATGTAGATTTGTTTTTAAATAGAAATAACTGTTCCATATTTATAATTTTAATTGTAAAACCAAATTCGCTGTGAAATCAATCTATAAACTAATGAAAAAAATAAATAAAGTTTAAAACTACAATTAAGAGAACAGAATAACAGATATGGTTGGGGCTCAATAACACACTAACACTATCACTAACAATTCCTATGAATTTTCTGCCCAGTGATTATTAGTGATGAAACAATATTGACCTTTAATTATTTGCCCAAGTAATGTTTACATCTTTCTTCAAACATTTTATTACATAGAATTTAAAATACATAACTAAATATTGAGCAAATTAATTAAATAAACATTCATTTTCAATTAATTGATCAAATATTCTTGAACAAAATTTGTTCAAATTATTCTTTAATATTTTTTAGTGATGTAAACTTTGTTTATTAACAATTTTCAATTGATTAATATAACTTTTCATGATGTAATTACAGTGCTAGTGAGCCCCACGCTTTTTATACACTTTAATATTATCTTTACAAACGCTGAAGTCATCAACATCTTCACTTTTGAACACCCACACACTAGACTCTAGGTATCACCATATCTTTTTGTCTTAATTGGTCTGTCTGTTTTATCTTTGCCATTTTCTCTTAGGTATCTATATGGGCTCAAAAAAGATTTTAGATGATGTAGACTTTAGATGGTTTAAGAGCTTTGGGTTCCTTCCCAAGGTCGATTATTAATAATTACAATAATCTTCACATACCTCGTGTTCGGTAGATTGCTATTAGCCGTTTTTACTCCTACTAACAACTGTAATTCTTTTTTCTTTTTTTTTCGAATTTCATTGCGAGTTTTACAAGCTGAACTTTGCTCTCATTTGGTTCTATCTCAGAAGCTTGGAAGTTATTTACTTGACTAGCGAGTAAGGAGGTGCTTCTTTTTTTTTTTTTTTGCAGGAATATCAACCCTATTTCTTGTAGGAATAATTTTTAGGCTACAAGAAAAGTTTAAGTACTTAGAATAGAAACTAATTTTCTTTTAAATCAGTATCTATAAATAGTATCAAATAAATTTTGTATGGTTTGTAATGGAGGTCATCGTGAGAATATCGCTCATTTGTTTGTAGAATGTCCTGCATATAGCAATTATAGGCAAAGTTTAAACCTTGACAACAACAATTTAGCGAGAGAAATGGAAATATTAGCGAATGATTATTCTCATAGAAACATTCACAGAATATACAAATATGTTAAAAATATACAATGTTACGGTCATTTCTGCTAAATGAGTAATGTTTGAATTTATTTGTACGTTAGATCTTTATTATTTAGTTTGTATTTTTTGTACCAATTGTAAGTATTGTTGTTGTGTATATATAATTGTTAATGATAATGATAAGGATGTAACCAACTCCTTTTGTTACAGGTTTAGAACCTATAAAACAAATAAAAAATATAATAATAATTATTATTATTAAATCAGTATTTATAAATAAAGTGAAGCAAAACCAAGCCTAATTTTTCAGCTGGGCTTTACGTCCAACCACCCAAATTAGGTGTAGTGGACAGAGCCAACCAGCAAACATACTTTACTGTATATTTCTTTTATTAACCCATTAAATAAAATCCAAGGTCTAAAACACCGGGAATCGAACCTACTAAACCAACCTTATCAGGTTAACTTACATCTTATCTTTGCGGGCCTCGCCTCTAACCACTCGGCTACAATGGTACCTATATAAATATAAAATATATACAATCATTTAATCATTAAAAGTAAATAAATAAGCTACTGCATAAATAAGCATCTTTTGAAAAGCTAGATGTTTGGAGTTAATACACTGCTCCACAAAAAAAGTGGCGCACTTTAAAAATGCGTTATTTTTTTTTCTCTGTAACTTTTTTGTTCTACATTTTATTTTAGTTAGCAAATATAAGAAGTATAAAGTTTCGGGAGGGCTAAAATAAAATAAAAAATGATCTAAAAGAAATAAAAACCTTTAATTTAACAAAAAAGTACCTCTCGGCAAAAAATGAGTTTGAAAAAAAAAGTATTTCTTCCGATTAAAAAAAGAGAAAAAGAATTTTAGTAACGTGTATTGCTCGCATTACTGCATCCAATCTCCTCGGCATACTCCTTATTAAATTTCTCACGAAATCTTGTGTTAATTCCTGCCATATCTCCACTAGAGCACCTAGCAACTCTTCTAAGCTCCTGGGAGGATTATTTCTCCATCTTAATCGCCTACCCAGCTCATCCCAAAGATGTTCAATTGGATTTAAATCCGGGCTGCGTACTGGCCACCTCAAAACACGAATGCTAGTATCCTGTAGATATTGAACAACACAGGCGGCAGTGTGTGGTCGGGCATTATCTTGCATAAAAATAAAATTTTCCCCAATAAATGGTGCATAGGGTATCACATATTGCTGCACAATTTCCCTCACATACAAATCTGCATTCCAGATTGCCATGTTGAACACGTGGAGCTCAGTCTAAGCCCCCATAGAAATCCCAGCCCACACCATCACTGAACCACCTCCGAATGGTAGTCTACCAGAAATATTGCACGGAGCGTAGCGCTCCCCAGGCCTTCGGTAAACTCGTCGCCTCCCATCAGGTGCGTAGAGAGCAAAACTGGACTCGTCTGAAAAGAGAACGTTTCTCCAATCGTTCTCAAACCAGTTGCGGTGTTCCCTAGCGAACTCTAGACGTGCTCTCCGGTGGTCTACGGTGAGCAATGGTCCTGTGGCTTGCTTCCTAGAGCGTAAATTCATTTCAGCGAGCCTTCTTCGTACAGTTTCGGCACTGACTGAAACTCCACGAACAGTAAGCAGTGTTTGAGCTGTCTCAGAAGCAGTTGATGTACGATTTCTCAGAGTGTGAATTCTAATAAATCGGTCATCAAGTGCTTCTGTGGCTCTTGGTCGACCCGAACCATGCCTGCGAGTGCAGAGGCCTGTCTCCCGGTAACGATGGATGACTCTACGGACGGTGGTCTCAGGCAACCCTAACGTTCGTGCTGCGTACCGCTGAATCAGTCCATCCTCAACTAATGCAAAAATACGGGCCACTTGCTCTGCAGTAATCACCATTTTCTGAGAATTTGCAATGTTTTCAGCATGAAAAAAGTTGAAACGCAACTGTAGAGGTCAATAAATTTATTTACTGTTGAGGTAAAGTTCACGTTGTTGTTTACACAAAAAGACCGAAGGGGATTAAACAAGGAATTGCTTCTCTATTTACAAGAAACTTTGGGCCTTGATTCGATTAATTGTTCCCTGACAGTTTATGAAAATAATTAAAACTAATGATCTTTCCCCAAAATGTGATAAAACAAAAAATAAACGCTTTTTTCAAAGTGCGCCACTTTTTTTGTGGAGCAGTTTAGATCTTGCTCTAGAAATCATTAAAATAACAAATTGAAATTCATAATTAAATAACAGCTGTCTCCGCTTTCTGTCTCATGGTATTGAAAACAACGACATTTAGTCACTCCTTTGGATTGAATAATCGACACATTATTACAAGATTACAGAAAAATAATATCTTAAGTTTATTATAAATATTTCCAAACTATAAATATGTAAATTTGTTTAAACAGGAACCCCCTTAAATTATCGTGACAGTTTAAAGAAGAGAGAAATATTAATGGCTTGAAAAAGAGGAATTCTAAAAAAAAAGAAAAAGATTTTTAAATATTTTAAGCGGGTTACTTACTTTCAATTCTGTTTATCTCTGGGCAGGAAAAAAGATGAAGTGAAATTATGGAGAAATAAATATTAAATAAATAATGCCCCTTTAAAAAGAGGAAACCTTACTTTAACCTTTAACCTCTTTTTCATTTTTTAACCCACTTGTCAGATTTATTGTTAAGTATTTTATCGATGTTTCCTACTGATTACGTCTTCAATTATTCTCAATATTTGAAAAGGTTTACCTGTATAAATCGTACCTTTATTCGTTTTAAAGATTGTAATTCAAATTAGTAATTACCATAAACTATTCAATCAGTCAATATAATAAACAATCTTTACCATAAAGCGATTAAAAATCAAAGGAATTGACGAGATCTGTAAGAGTAGAACAAGATATTATCTAGCAATAAGTTGTGTTTAAGAATTTGGGAAAGCTTTGATAATCGATAATCCATAACAAAAGGACCTCTTTGATGATCAGGTTACAAGCGAAGACGCAGAAGTTCTATTTAAGCACAAGGCCTTTTTTTGGTTGGTTCGCTGGTGATCTCTTGTGTCACTAGATGAAGAAAAAGAGTTATCAGGCTTAACTTGTGATGAAATGTTTGCTTCAGGATCAGTTTAATTCCAGATCTTCAACAAGAAGTTCAGCCTAGGAAGTGGAAGCTCCTGCAGAATTAGGGAGAAGATAGAAAAGAGCTCACTAAATATGGCATAACTGAGTGATTGGTTGAGATCCATTTTATGGACTTAGGAGAAAGAATTATTCTTTTTAAGACTCTGTCGGCATTATTGCTGTGGTTTCTATCAGGTACTAGGCACTGATGTTGATGTTATTGTTCCATCTAGACCCTGTGTTTGGGTAGAAATCAGATTACTCTGATTACAGGCCTATTCACGGGGCACGGTAGGTTCAGGAAGCATCTACGCAAGGTGGGGCTTATTAGCTCGGAACCATTGTGCAGATTATGTCAGGAAGAGGAGGAAAAGGCCTCTCACCTGCTGTTCGATTGCGTTGCAGTCGAGCGTTTGCGCTATGAAACCTTTGGAACGCTGAGGCCGAAGGAGATAGTAGCGCAAAAAGAACTAGTAGGGAAGGTCCTCAACCTCTTTAGGAGGGGAGGGTTCGCTTACTAGAACTAAGAAGGGGCTGGCACAATAAGTCTTCTGTGGCTGCGGTGCCGTGGGGCGTAAGGTCCCGTCCCATCTATTATCTTATCTTATCTTATTGTACCATCTAAAAGCTATCATTAGGTTTGCGTACAGTATCGTGGATATCCCTATCTCTGGAACCAAATCTTGCGAGCATTCTCTTGAGTGTAAGACTCTTTCGATCAATGGACCTAGCTTATTCTGGTAGAGAAGACAGTTCTTATTGCCAGCCAACTCTTTTCCTAAATCTTTTAGCCTGAAAGCACCGTCCTAGTGTTTCACCAATTCTTTCATTATCTCACAAAAAAATTGTTTCATGATGGCAAATCATTGATTGTGGCACTGTAGAAAGGATCTCGAGGTTTTGCCTTCTATTCCGCTATCTCAAGTTTTACCATAATACTTTTGCAAGATTACAAAGAGGAGGGTATGTTGATGTAATCTCTCATTAAAAATGGTTTTATTGTTGGATATCAGATGTTTTAACTAAAAGACCCCCATATCTTTGATCCAAATGGGGAAAGAGAGATGATGTTATGTACCAGTACAAGAATCCTGAAGGTTTGTTAGTGTATTAATTCTTTTTTTTAATGAATTTTGATTGAAATTGAAGCATACATATTTAATTCTTTGAATTAGAGACTAATCGATAAATATTCAGGCACAAAAGAAAAACGTCTGGCCTTGCTAAGAGCTGCAATGCATTACAGTGATAGATCAGGTGCAGTTTCTGAATTAGAAGATGCTAAACAGTTGGAAGAAATTAAATTTTCATTTTCTAAAATTGAAAAAATCTTCAAAGGCAAAAGTTTTACTATTATTTTGGATATAGAAGTAACTTTTTTTTCGCACTTGTTAAATTAAATTATTATTTATTTTTCATAAGTATTCCTTTATTGTTTAATATTTTATAAAATTTATTTTTTAGTGTTTACAATTGAGCAATTGAGTCATCTTTTTTATTCTCACAATTAAATGAGCTCCAACAATTGTTGGAGCAAAGCGTTGAACAATTTATTCCAATGTGCCCATCTTAGAAAACAGCAGCCATAACCCCAAAACCTGCAGGTCTTCGTATCCCATAGTCTAGCCTCCAATTCAGTACACTGATATCTGGAATCATTTAAATAACAGCACACTCTGCCGTTACACAATTAATTCCTCAGGATCATTTCCATTAAACGTCTTTCTATGACCTTACAGAGTCTCTAGAAGAGCCCATTCCTCACGAACTATTTTGTGAAAGGAAATGAACCTTCAATTTTTTTTAAAAAAAAACACTTCTCCTTCTCAAGCTCACTTCAAGGACATTCTTCTCTCGCATCTCGTCCTGATAATATCCAGCTGGACGGATTTATAATGGCACCCAGAAGCGAAGAAGAATTTGTAAAGGAATTTAAGATTAAAAACTTGCAATTAAAGGTAGTTTTGGGATAGAGAGAGCAGATACAAAAAAAAAATGTAAATCATTGGACAGCTATTTTGTTTTACGTAATAGATCAGCCAGTTTTGCACAATGAACCAGCCTACATTCAAACCCAGGTAATTCTCCAAAGTTGTGGTTAACTATGAAGCATTGGCATTGTTATTCAACCCTTATTATTGTTAACTAATTGCTATGTGTACATTGTGAATTGCTCGCATTCTTAATTAGTTCTAATTATTGAATTAATTATTACGAAGTATTCTAAAAGTTTATTTAAGTCTCCAGTTCTGCTTACAGTCTTTAATTAAATTAATCTCTCGTGCCTACCAAAGCCACCTTGATTGTTCTAAAGTAATCAAGATTCATCATTTATCTTCCTACGTCTTACTAAAAGATTCGAAGGCCACTTCCGGCAATAAACTCTTAATACCCTGTTTTTGTCTTTGTCTTTCTGCAGACTAGAAACCCACCACAATCATTCCAACCACACGTCACAACGGTGTATAACAAAGATTCCACCTAAAGTCCAGACCATTGTTTAGAAGTGTAATATAGATTTTCGTAGAAGGTGAAATAGGAGAGCGGCCACGCCTAACACAGAGATAAAATGACATAGTTAATAACCAGGTGATGTATTAAAGTGTCCAAATGATAAATGACTGTCAAATGGATTTGAATAGAAATTTCCCTATTGTGTGAGCGTGTTTTCTGTTGCTGTTATTTCTCAATCCATAGCTTCTATATAACTAAACTATTTATGCAATAAACCAGATAACATAAAAAAAAAAAATCACGAAGTTTTTTTTAGGGGGTTTTTAAGGAGGTTTTCTTTTTAGTTTTTCTTTTTCTTAAGAAGCGCTAAAAGTTAACAACACTCAGGATAATCTCTGAGCGGCTGTTAAATTGAAAATTGGAAGTAAAAAAAAATGAAAATTATTCCCAAAAGAAGACTTTTGCATGACTTCATTTCTTATCTCTTATCTAATTCGGCTTGAGATATCTGAGACAGGGCGATCACATTTAAAACTAAAAGTGTTCTCCCAAGAAAGATTGGTTGATGGTTACAAATTTGGAAATTACCTCGAAACAGGTTGCCTCATATTGTCTTTCGAAGATTGAAACTGCCCTTCCATAACTGGCGCACTACTACTAAAAAGTTCATCTAGCTACTATTTGGTTAAAAACATCTTTGGAATTGTGAAGACACATAATATCATTATAAAATATAAAAAAAGACTCTATTAGCGCATTCAGTAACCATTTGTTGGAGCAAAGATATAGATCTTACTGAAAAATTCAACTTTTAATTTGTTCTACTGGAATATTAGTTTATTTTGGTGGCCAAGAAACGTTCGATTGAATTCAGGAATTCCTCAAATCATTAAAATCAGAATTATACCTCAAATTAAACTAGCTTCTAAAAAATCTGTTCGATTATTAAAACTGTCCGGTAGGACAGTTGTATAAGGGTTGACCATCAAAAACTGCACGAAAAAGCGTAACGTTGAAAAACACCCAACTTTGACAATTTTTTTCTCTTTTTCTATAAAAGATAAAATTCCCAAATTTTCTTTAAATCTTACTCCAAACCCTCCTTTGTAACTGTAATTTTTTTGCAACCACCCAGATCTAATAGGTTTCGAGAAAAAAGTTGCCGAAAATGAGCAAAAACGGCTTTTTCAAAAAATGTTCTTGTTCTTGTTCTTCTTGTTGTTGTTCTTGTTGTTACCTTTTTTGTAAACAACGTAGCGCCTAAACGCGTGAACCGATTTTCATGAATGAGGTGTCATTCGATTCAATATTTTATGTAGATGTGCCTTTTGGGGGTCCCGACGCTGTACATCGAATGGGAGAGGAGTTAGCCCCCTTTATGTAAGGCCCCCTCCAAAATTATTATTACTAATTACTCTGTAAATCTTGGCCCGATTTTGATAAAATTTGGTAGGATGATAGGGTTAGGGCTCCCCTACGTAACATTAAAGCGGCGATCAGCTCTTACACTTGTTAAGGGGAAGTATAGCAATCGTTTCAAATTATCGACACGTGAACCGATTTTTATGAATGAAGTGTCATTCGAATCGAAATTTTATACAGATTTGCACTTTAAAAGTCTCGGCACCGTGCCTCATAAGGAGGGGAGTTTGCCCCACCCAAATAAGGCTTTTTCTAAAACTATTATTACCAATATTTCTATAACGCTTAGTCCGATTTTGATAAAATTCAGCTCGAATAAGTGGTTAAAGCTCCTCTACGTTGCTGATTCTCTTGCTCCTACTAAGAGGAAGTACTGCAATCGTTTAAATTATCAATGAGTGAACCGATTTAAATCAATGAATTGTTCGATTAAAAAATCTTTGCCTCTTTGCCTTTTAGGGAGAAGTACTGCAATCCTAGTTTATTTTTCTTACTCCTCTTAAAAGAAAGTACTGAAATCGCAGTTTAATTTTGCTATTTACGTACAAATACCTTCCTATGTTATTCAAAACGCTTTCTCAAAAAAATTGTTATTGAGGATGGTTTGGGAGCCGCAACTACAATCATTTTTTAAAAAGATCTCTCCAGTGGTAGTTAACACCTTATCAGGTTATAATGATAGAATTGCTTATTCCAAATTTTAAAAAAATCTGTAAAGCAGATATGTAACTTTGTAAAATAGACAAAAAGGAAAATCTATCCAAAAGGTACAAAAATCTCCTTAACAAAAACTTACAGTTTAAAATGTTAAGTATAAGGGTTGATTAAACGCCAAAAGGTACACAAATCAGCGAGTACCCAACATTTCATTAATACTTCATTAATATTTAAGTAATTCTACTGCATTAATTTTCATTAATAAGTTATTTTTTAGAATTTATTAGATATCACAGACCCTTATGCTGGCCACTTCATTTATATTATTTTTTTGTTATAATTATGATAAATCACATATACGTACATGCGTGATAATGTAAAGATAAAGTTAGAGTTGGCTACTGTCTTGAATTCGTCTTACCGAAATATTCGTGAGCACAATTAACACACAGTTAATAACAAGTAGATTATTAAACAATAATTATTCATTTCTCTATTGTAATTTAATTTAGTCCCCCTAATTTTACTTATAGTAAAATACTGGAATAATTAGCTGTCCTAAATATATGCATTTCTTATTTACTTTATATTACATATATACAACATTGTGGGAAGAACACCTAGATGGAGAATGTAATTGAAGAAAACTATATTATTTGCGATAAAGCCAGATAATTATTACCTATTATTATAAACGTTTGACTACTAGATAAAATAACAATTACTTTAATCGAAGAATGAACTTAAACCGACGATTTTTATTTAAGAAATAAAAATAAATAAATAAAATAAACAAAATCATTGATGTAAGTTGGTGTAAGCATTTTTTTAAACAAGGTTTTGAATTTTTTAGCCTCATATTTTTATTTTATTTTTTATAACGTTTTTCTTTTTAACCTGTAATTAATAGTTTGATTATTATAAATAACTAGATATTACAGTCAATCTACAGTGCTACTTGAACATATATTTTGTAGACGAAAATGGCCAGCATAAGGGTCTGTGATATCTAATAAATTCTAAAAAATAACTTATTAATGAAAATTAATGCAGTAGAATTACTTAAATATTAATGAAGTATTAATGAAATGTTGGGTACTCGCTGATTTGTGTACCTTTTGGCGTTTAATCAACCCTTATACTTAACATTTTAAACTGTAAGTTTTTGTTATTTATTAATGGATTGAAACACACATTTTTCTCCTGAAAGCCAATTTAAATTGTGTAATGAGGCTAGTTCTAAGGAAGATCTTTGTCATTTCTTTACAGAATGTAAACTTCTATGTTATTTTCAAGAGGATCAGGTTTCTAACTAGGTCCAATTTACGAAAATATTGTGCTTAGATGAGATCATAGTAAGTACCATATTGGTAAATATACTATCGAGGGATTAAGCTTAAGATCAATATTATTATAGGGCTATAAACATGTATTATTGTTGTCTCTTTTGTATTTCTTGTGTTTGAATTATTCTCTGGCTTAACATTCATTTCTTCAAAATATCATTATAATTACTGTCATTTATCTATACGTAATATGCTGAAGATTTCCATTATATTGTCTAATAAGGTTTTTTTTCCCTTTTTTTGGCATTGGCTTTCGCCATACAGCCAGCATCGTCTAGGTGCATATCACTAGAATATCACTCACTCTCCATTCTTACTTATAAATACATTCGCTTCACACATTCATCCCTCAACTATATACAACTATTTAAATAAACCTTACAACTAATGGATGGATCAGTACTCTATATTCCTGCCATCCTTATAGCTTAACCGAAATTAAAATCACCGTAATCCTTCTCTAATCATTTTCTTGCATTCATTCTAATCGGCTATAACTTTTAAATACATTCATATTTCATTGCTAGCTCTGCTACAGATTTAAGCACATAGATGTTGGTGGAGAATATTATGTCTTCGTAGCGAAATGGTGCATCTAAATACCTGTATATGTCGTCAAACATTCGTTTCCTTTCTACCACATAACGTGGACATAACATTATTATATGTTATGTCCTGAGAGGCTGACCGCAGAATTAATCCGTCAAGGCCGTGGGGCTATAAGGTTAATTGTAGGCCTATTAACGGGCCACTGCAGGCTCAGAAAGCACATGCATCGCATGGGCCTGGCAGATGATAGCCTTTGTAGGTTCTGTCAGGAAGAGGAAGAAACGGCACTGCACGTGTTGTGTCAGTGTGAGGGGCTCGTATGGCTAAGGATGTTACTCCTCGGGGAGGAAAAACCAAGGCCTGAGAGCTTTACCCAGGAGCCACTCTCTAGAATTAAGAGTCTGATTAAACGGACGGGTCTGGAGGGTGAGCTCTAAAGGCCGGGGAGCCACAATAGATCCATAGGGGTCGCGGTGGCGCAGGCCTTGAGGCCACCCAAATTTAATCTAATCTAATCTAAATACCTGTATATGTCGTCAAACATTCGTTTCCTTTCTACCACATAACGTGGACATAACATTATTATATGTCCTGAAATCTTCCTCCTCATTGCAATCTACGCAAAGAGGAGTGAGGACCTTTTTGTTGATCCTGTGAAGATACGATCCGCACACAGCGTGGTTCGCTCTCAGCCTGCTTATTGTCGTAACAACCCATTTATTAGTGTCAGTTCCCTTAAACCATGGTTGTTGTGTATGTACGTAAAAATATTTGACTAAATTTCAAGAACAAGAACGGTAGGAAACAGTTGTGGAAGGCCATATTACAGATGAACTGCCCACTTCCGGCCAACTTAAACACTGTACAGACCTTACCCAAACAATTTACCCAGACTTATATGACTACATTAGGGACTAATAAAATTGAAGTATAAATTCTTACGCCAACACACGGAAGTGACTTTAAAAAACTATACATACTAACAGACGAAACTAACCACTATATTCTATGAAACATCTTCTATAATAAACTGAAAACTTTTTGTAGTATGCGTGACAGTATGAAATTGATGAAACGCAGATGGTGCGAAAAAAAAAATAGAAAAAAGGTAGACTAAGGCTCTGGAATCCCCTTGAGAGTGATCGGTCAATGATGCTTTTAGTCAAAGTGATCTTGAGGCGCCTAAAAGGAAAAATGCTTTCACAGGGACAAGAATATTGTTATCCCAACTATATAAGGAGAAGTCGCACTCTGATTATGGCAGAAAGATAGCCAGTGTTTATACATCAGAGTAAACTTCTTCTTTAGAAACCCTAAGAAGCTAAGATATTATTTACTGTCCTCAAAATTCATTATTGACTACCAATTATAATGGGGATTTTTTTATTTTTTTATTTTATTTTTTTTTGTTTTGCATTGGCTTCCGCCATACAGCCAGCATCGTCTAGGTGCTTATCACTAGAATATCACTCACTCTCCATTCTTACTTATAAATACATTCGCTTCACACATTCATCATTCTACTATATACCGATATTTACATAAACTACTGCTAATGGATAATGGGGATTTGTACTTAATAGTACTAACCAATTTCGGGAACTAATTATTTTTTGACAGAAATTTGGTGTAAACACTCACAGTCTTCTGGTCAAAGGAGACCTCAAAACGGATATTGACTAGTGCAGGAATGGCGAACCTTTTTGAGACGTGGGTCAAATTTTGTTCATTTTTTTTTTTTTTAGTACTAGCTCTTGGGTCACTAATGTCCATTTGCACAAGAGTTAAGTTTAAAAATGTTAAACTGAATATTTTCAAAACTAAACATCTTTAAAGTTCAGTTGGCTTAACGGGGTAAAACGGGACGAAACAAGTGCTATGGAAGTCTCTTTTTACAAACATAAGCTGAACATAACCTGAACAAAAGTGTGTTTTATCTGAAGAAAAATCTAAATATGGTTATTTGCTTTGGGTTGTCGATTTATTTTTAACAAACAAAATATGAGTAAAATTATACATTTGATATTTGATATTTTGTAAACACTTTTTGCTTTATTTCAAATACTACAAAAGCATTTGTAGTCATTTGCGTTTTAGAACTGTAATGATCCAAACTAAAGGTTATAGATAGCATTTAAATTGCTTTTGTGTCAATGGGTGATTGAAAAAAAAAATACAGATAGAATATAAATTATCCACAACAATTAGAAAATCTAAATCAACACGCGTAAACAAACAAATGGTTGCCTAGCAATTGTGGCGCCCAGTGAAAAAGCCTGCGCGGGACAGTGTCTGACCCGTGGGTCATAGGTTCGCCATCACTGGACTAGTGAATACTTAAAAATAAAATCGCAGAAAAACAATGCCTTCTCTTAAAATAAATGAAAGTATTGCAATTGTTTAGCCAAGTTAAACCGGATGTTGATCAGGAAATGCTAACTTAATTATGTTCCTATTTAGGCCAAAAGGTCTTTCTCTTACAGATTCTCCTACAGAATTACAAAACTAAAATCCTACTGTTGAAAGAATAGTAGTGGATCCATTTATAAGTTTCCAAACATATTTATTTATTATGGTAGATCTACCTCTGGTCCAAACACATCTTTCTGGATCTACCCCTGGTTCAGGCAGATCTTTCTAGATCTACCTCTGGTCCAGACAGATCTTTCTAGATCTACCTCTGATCCAGGCGGTATAACCTTCACGAATTACTTAGAGATTCTTATGTATGTGTTTCCATTGTGCATTGAAGTAAATTACTCTAGAAAGATTGACGGTTATGGAAAAAAAAAAGGATAAAAACAATTTAGTAAGATTATACGATATCAAAATCAATATTAAAAATCGAGAATTCAACTAACAAAAGTGTAAACATATTATATTTCCTTAATAAGTAAAGTAAAGTAATCGCCTATTTTTTCAGGCGGGGCTCAACGTCCAACTACCAATTAGGTGTCGTGGACGGAGGCGACTAGCAAACATACTTTACTGTAAATTTCTTTTATTAACCATTAAACAAAATCCAAGGCCTAAGACCGGGAATCGAACCCAGTACCACATATTCATATTCATGCATATTCATATTATATTTCCATAATAATTATAACATTTTTAACTGGAAAATATAAAAATCAAAAATTATCTATGAACTGTTTTGAGCAAAAAAAGAAAAATTAAACAAAAAAGAAAAATAAAGAATTACTTTTATAATTAAATTTGTTTTTTAAGTTGCTCGTCGACTTAAATATTGTCAGAGACAGGCTCAACCCAGTTACGTCAACGGCATTATATGCTCTTTCTTGCGTAAACGAATCCATTCTTGTTTTTCCATCTTCTTATTCTTCTTCTTCCTTAAGACATCGCGACAATAATATATATTATTATTTTCAATTATTATATTATTAATGAAATTAACTTTATATAAAATAAAAATAAACTTTCAAACTTTTTATTTAAGGCGAGAGAACAATAGGAATCATTGATGTCTGGAATCTTCTCCAACGTAGTGACAACTTCCGGGCAGTGTTCTCTCGTGTATTCTCTCATAACGTCACCGATTAGTTAACTTATAAACTCTCAGAGAAAAGAGAATGGTCCTGCAGTAATCCGGATTCTGAATCCTCTGTAATTTTAATGGGGCTACGATATTCTTCCAAATTAGATCTTTAGATCTGGCTAAGGTGTATACCCTTGCCAACTATAAGGACACCTCTATCATCCTAAATATAGATCAAGTCTGCGTTGTAGTTTAGAAATTAAGTACGGGGGGGGGGTCTGCAGTTCTCAAAATGTGCAGTCTGCCGATCGCTAAGTAAAAAAAAACCATAATAATCATAAATTGGAAGTTACCAGAGAATTAGTCTCTAGTGCAGAAAATTGAAGAAAAGTTTTATCCGAAGAAGTTAGTCTACATCCTTGGTAGATTATCTGGTAAGTTCTGCTCGTACCTGGTTTCGGTAGCAAGCAGAATCTCTGCTGAAGTTTTTCTTTAGGCTGAAATCTTTCGCCAAGCTATATTTTACAGATCGAAATTACTTCTTGTTCGTGAATTCATTTCAACAAGCTACCTTTTTCAAACCACTGCACGTTTTTCCTAATTCAGTATTAAAAACCAAAGTTTTCCGACTTTAAAGCAAAATTGTGTTAATTGGTAATGAGATTTTAGAAATTACTAATTTTCTATTCACTTTTTGCGGAAATTTCACTCAAAAAGTTTAGAGATTAAAGGTAAAGATTCCATTTGTACAACTATAGTAAAAGAAATTTTCTCTTTTAGCTCCTTTGTATCGTAACTGTTGATGCCAAGGCATGATGTGAAAGCCTTCCATCAGTTTTTCCAGGTTTTCTATGCTGAGATAGCCTGATTATCTGAGTCATGCTCCTAACCTAGATATTCATTGCACCTCTGGTCTAGAAAGATCTACCACTGGTCCAGACAGATCTTTCTAGATCTACCCCTGGTTCAGGCAGAACTTTCTAGATCTACCTCTGGTCCAAACACATCTTTCTGGATCTACCCCTGGTTCAGGCAGATCTTTCTAGATCTACCTCTGGTCCAGACAGATCTTTCTAGATCCACCTCTGATCCAGGCGGTATAACCTTCACGAATTACTTAGAGATTCTTATGTATGTGTTTCCATTGTGCATAAACCATTTCAATTGTTTCATTGCCGTTATTCTTTTTATTTTATGAATACAGAGTTCCTTTTGACGAAATCGTTCCTGCTGTTATTTGTAGACTTCACTGCTATTCTCCACAGGCATTTCAACTGGGCAACGAGTCTATTTTAAACAACTTTGTCTAATACAACCAACTCTCGGACTTATAGAGCAAGATTGGCTGCAAAGACCAATTAAAAGATACGCAGCTTGTTCATGTCCCTAATTTCTTTGTTTTACCATCTGCGTTAACGGTTATTGGATAGCCAAAGCCCAGTTCTCCTTCTTGTACTGGAAAATTGCTTCCACACTGAAACTCAGGTACTGCGGATATCACCAAGCATGCCGTTTGCGGAGGACAAACGATTCAAGACAGGTCTTACAGACTCTAACTAGCAACAAGTCTTACACACATTCTTGTCCCTCTTGTGACTGAACCAGGCAAAGCCCGGACAACTGGAGGCTATAAAGAGAAAAGAATAACGTCAATAGGAAGTTGGTGCGGCAAACACATTAACCCTTGTTAGCCAGGTTAGCCACAACCGCTTCCGATTCACAAACAAAAAGATATATATGGAAGCAGGGTTTTCCTACCTGAACATTGGAATCGCCTAAAAGCTTTGAACCAGGGTCCCTGCGACCTTGAAGGACTAACCACTCAGATGAAGATGAGAAAGAAAAAAAGATGAAAGACCCTCTCGATTCTCTAGAGAAGCTCCACAGAAGACTAAATTAGATTGTTGTTTCTATTAACAGCTGTGAAGTGGTAAGCGTCAACAGGAATTTATTAATTAAAACAAAATTTATTCCACGTCAGGGTTTTGCGCTTAGGATAATTATCAATTATCAGCTATAAAAATAATTATCATACAGATGGATGCATTATAAGAAGTTTTGAAACACTTTCTAGAAGAAAAACTGTAGAACTAAAGCTTACAGTTCCAAGGAGAAATAAAATTAATATTAATGAAGTAGATTAACCTAATGATGTGTAGTTGAAGTTAAATAACTACTTAAATAAAAAAGAAAACAAAGTAAAACCCAAAACACTGAAAATTGTTTATATCAAGAGTTACTAAAAACCAGTTCTTTTTGACCAAGATTGATGGCTACTAACTATTGCATAACTTCCTTGCTATCCAAGTGTTAGTAAACTCTGATGATGGTAAAATTCTTGATTTTGCATATCACAGCCTGCCCAGTTCCTAAATCTCCATGTCAGGAAATTAACATAATTTCCTAGAAACTGATGTAAAATGGAAATATCATTTTGTAGACTAACTTTGCGGGTGGACGGACTTCCATCAAAAAATAAACACCAAGAATAAAAAAAAAGAAATGTGGTGCGAAATACTGGAGATTTTGTCTCGCTTCTATTCTCAAGGGTTTCGAAGTCCACAAAATTTTCTACAAACTCATAAAAGTTTGGAGTTATCAAATTAGAAAAAAAAAAAAAACATTAAAAAGTCTAAAAGGAAATCGTTGGAACGGTTTTTCAAGAAAAATGAATCACAGGTGTTTGGCTGTAATGAAAATATAAAGAAATACTTGCTTGGAATAGTTGTCACTATAGCCGAGTGGTTAGAAGCGTGGCCCTCACAGCTAAAGTACATAGTATTGTTGGGTTTGTAGGTTCGATTCCCGGTCTAGGCCTCCTAGATTTTTATTTAATAGTTAATAAAAAGGAATTTGCATTAAAGGTACGTTTGTTCTATCCGCCTCCGTCTAGGACACCCTAATTTGGTAGTTGGACGCAAAGCCTGCCTGAAAAAATAGACCATTACTTTACTACTTTTTCTTTACTAGAGCTGAAATTAACATATTCTGAAATTCTAGGGAGGAAAGATGATCCAGTGAATGTTATCAAATTTAAATTCTATCTGAATAAGTTCAAAAAGCGTCAAAAAAAAAAAAAAAATTATAAATCGGTTGAATAATTTTTGTTACTTTTTTTTAAGTAGATTATTGAAGAGGGGGGAATATGGTTAAAATTTGAGCTGAAAACGTATGTGAAATTTAGGAATGGAATTATGAGAATATGAACGATGCACAGATAATATAATTTTCCGCCTTTTCAATTCTATTTTTCCCCATCAGCAAATCGAATACATTTCACGTGGTAATCCACGGACGCAAAAGAAATATTACGCTTGAGTTCATACAAAGCTATTAAATTCAAGTTTCTATTTTTCTTTTTGTTTCTTTAAAAAAAGGAAGGAAATATTTAATTCATTTATATTTTATTTGTGTCAGTATTTTAATCTCATAGACATTTATTTTATCCTGAATAAAAAATTAGAATTTGTTTCTAGAAAGATTAAGTTGACAAAAACTACCAAAAAAACATCTCCACGGTCCAGTAATAATGATCTATTTCATGCCATGCATCTACTGATTATTGCAATGCTGGCATTTGACGTCCTGCTTTGATGTACTAGTGCTATGGGCCTCATAAGGCGCAGAATAAGGGGTAAAAAGGCTCCTCAAAAACCCTTAAAAAAAGGTATAAGCGAACTCATTGCATAATATTAATATGTTCAATGTTAGTGAATAAGAATGATTTTATACTTTTTTGCATCTTTGTAATCTAACAGATATTTGGATTTTCATCAATAATCCATGGAATATAATTACCCATAATCAGAAGACCACTGGTAACCAGGGGAGGGCCTCGCTAAAGAATCTCCTTTAGAGAATCTTTTGAGGAAAAAAAAGGCGCAGAGAATTGGGAAAAGATTAGCTCAGAGAAGTTGTTAGCATAAACAGGATTCCCACACGGAGTTTTCTGGTTTCGAATCCAGTTGCCAGCTATTAGGTTTTTCTCTTTCTAAAAGCTTCTTTCTTCTTACGGTTGTTCGTAACAAGAGAATATTGTACAGAAGTTGATAGTTCACTGAAAAAAAAATTCAAATAGGGATAAAAAAAAAAAAAAGTCACTGAACTGCACAATTCAAGGATAAAATTCCTACAATAGGCGAAATCTCAAACTAAAGACTTAACAAAAAGTTACTTGAAAGAGCGTTTATTAGAGATTATTTTTTTCTAATAACCTAGGCGCCACCGGTAGCCGAGCGGTTAAGAGGCCAGACCCGCAAAGCTATTGTGACAGGTTTAGTAGGTTCGATTCCCGGTCTAGAGGTCTTAAATTTTTTATTTAATGGTTTAATATAAGAACTTTGTTATAAATTACGTTTGCCTGTCGCTAAGTATAACCGTTTGGTTTATTAGAAATTTAAACAAATCCCCCAAGAGCCTGACCGACAAACGTTTGTTTCCTCAAAACAGATATTTTGGGTGAAAGCTGACTTTAGGCAATTTGATATGAACACAATAATTTCTTTATCTCGTAAATAAAAGTAAAAACTAGGCTGCCATTACAATTGTAAAATTTTTACATTGAAATTGATAAAAAAATGAAAATATAATTATGTCAAGCAGGAAACAAATGTAATTTAGGATGTATAGAAATTTGATTAACTGCCATCCGAATATTAATAAGTTTATTTCAATTCTTTTTTTTTCTCTCTGTTTCCGGTTGCATAATTTTGTTTTATAACGTCACACATAAAAAAATTAATCATTAATTATGGACCAATATATTGCGAATTTGTTTTTTATGTTTTAATAATAAATACAGTTAGGTTATTGTTGTGATGCCATATTATTTTGTTCTTTATTTGAATGTGCATTCATTCAATTATTATGATATTAATAATTAATTATCTACAAGCGCGTTTAATAATATTTGGTACAAGATTGAACAATAACTGTTGCCTTCCGGCAGTAAACTAAATTTAATTAAAATTTGAATATGTTATGTTCTTAAAAGGTGAAGTTTTGGTTAAATTTTCCTACCTGAATGAACATTTATGGTTAAATTTTCAAGAGCATTTAAACTTGCTGCGAATTCTCCGGTTTTTTGAATTTGGTTGACCATGTAGGGCAGAGAAAGCCAGATCATTCACGAAATCCAATTAATTTTTTTGTTTTTTTTTCTGATTCTGTATCAAAAAATATTGAGTAAATGACCAGGCGTTTCCAAAAATGTGATGAATTCTGGTCTTTTTCTTTTGTTTTTTATCATTTCTGTTTAAAGTGACCACATTTTCATTGGGACAAAGCGGGACAAATGGGATGAAATGAGAAATACAATTTAGTTATGTATATTTTATTGTATACATTCATATACTTGTAAAAAAATGTATTTATTATTAATTATTGGTAACTATAAAAATATTTGTAAAAAATAATAATTTGAACATCATGATTTTTAATCAAATTAAATTTTTTATTTAATAAAAATTATGATTTTCTTTCAAGGTCATATTTTTGATCCGAGTGAATACTTTGCAATAGATTCGGATTATTTATTAAAATGTCGTGAAATATTTCACATGAATTGGTCAAATTATATTTTACACTTAATATAGATTTTAAAGTTTTAATGTTCAACTGCGTTTTTTCAGTTGTCCATATTTTATTGATATTAGGAAAAACAAGTTCTGTTGCTGCATTTGTTCCTGGAAGGGAGAGCGCGAATTCTACAATTTTCAAAATATTTTGATAAGGAATATTATTCTGTTTAAAATAAAGGAATAACTCCGTCCATTTTCTGTCTGTTTCCACATTTGCAGACAACCAACATTTAATTTTTTCATCTGTAACATATCTTGTTTACCAATGACACCTCATCAAAAAGATCATTTTCGGAAAATGG
The DNA here is from genome assembly GCF_049639745.1 of Rhodnius prolixus. Classification (NCBI taxonomy): domain Eukaryota; kingdom Metazoa; phylum Arthropoda; class Insecta; order Hemiptera; family Reduviidae; genus Rhodnius; species Rhodnius prolixus. Next base: position 26,334,113 of record NW_027411582.1, read on the forward strand.
TTACTAATATATTCAAAACACATATTCCCATAAAATCTCCTTTTTTAATTTCACCCAATTAGACGATCCTAATGTACAAGACGTAACGACAATGATCGAACATCACCGAGTAAATCTAACTCGGTACATAGCCTAATTTAGTTTACTCTGCATGCATTTTATGCGTTTTTTATTTATTTATATTCACCATAATATTTAATAAATAATAGGTAATATATTTTTACAGTACATTTAAAATAAGAAATGCAGATATCTGCTAAAAAGCGGGACATTTTTAAAAATCGGCGGGACGCGGGACAGTCCACTAAAAAGCGGGACTGTCCCGCCAAAATCGGGACGTGTGGTCACTTTATTTCTGTATAGTCTTTTCACCATCGTAAGTTTGTACGAGGTCTGTAAATTAAGTAATGAGACTGATTTTTTAAAAAAAATGTATTCAAAAAGAATTACAATTCTATATTGTCACCTTCAAAATAACTTCCTTCTGAAGCCACACAGCGCTGGAGACGTTTCTTCCACTTTTCATAGCAGTGCTCGAACTCCAATACTGGAATAGCCTTCAGCTGGTCGGTTACAGCCGTTTGAATGTTTTCGACTGTCCCAAAATGAGATCCCTTGAGGTGATTTTTCAACTTCGGGAAGAGAAAAAAAGTCACAAGGACTCAAGTCAGGCGAATAAGGAGGCTGAGGAGCCATAGTTTATTTAAATATTTATTGAAATTGCTGTATGACAAGGGGCATTACCCGTGATGCAACACCCACTTGTTCTTGATGTTTTGATCTCACACGAGAATGACCCTTTTTCGAAGAACCTCTCGGTAAAAGTGTTGATTGAACGTTTGACCCCTTGAGGTAGAAACTTTTTGTGGACGATTCCTCGTGGATATCGAAAAAACACAAATCAGCATGCATTTGATCTTCGACTTCGGCCATCCTTGCTTTTTTTTTTTGGGCCTTGGAGAGGTTGAAGTGTGCCACTCCATGCGCTGGCGCTTGGTTTCTGGGTCGTACTCCCAACACCTAAGACTCGTCACCAGTAATGACACGTTCCAGAAAATGGGGGGGTCATTTTCAATTGAATTCAAAAAGTCAATACATTCAAACGGCTGTAAGGACCAGCTGAAGGCTATTCCAGTATTGGAGTTCGAGCACTGCTATGAGGAGTGGAAGAAACGTCTCCAGCGCTGTGTGGCTTCAGAAGGAAGTTATTTTGAAGGTGACAATATAGAATTGTAATTCTTTTTGAATAAAAAAATTTAAAAAATCAGTCTCATTACTTAATTTACAGACTCTTATGATGTCTCTTAAAGAATGGGGTCAAAGGGAAATCACTATTAAAGAGTCCATACTTGAAAACTAGTAGAAGCGTCCACGCCAGATACTAAATTTACGTATTTAAAAAACGAAAGAATAAATAAGATGGAGCTAGTAAAATAGAGATGAAAATTCAACGAGGAAGAATAAGACCGCTGAAAAAGGAAGATGAACTGCGATACAGCGTGCGGCGGGTATGGAGGCAGAAGATCCTTGGTATTGTACTGTTGAACTGTAACACTTCCTGCCTCCAGTATTCACCGCCTCTTTTCCGTTTCAATGTCGGCACTTCTTCCGCTCCACTGCTGTCACTTAGTTCTGCTTACACTTTACTCTCTGGGAGTATACACACTTACTCACTCATACACTGGATGAAATCTTAGTCTATAATATTCTCTCTCTCTATCTTCCTTCAAAACTCCCAAACCAACCCCCGTCGGTTTAGCTTGTTCTATAAACCACCGCCACAAAGAGCAACACTGTGGGCTATTAACAAGGATTAGGACTAGTCCACTAGTTCTCTCTGTATTTGGGGAAAACTCACTTCGCCGCCTCCAGCTAAACTCATGCCCTAGTAAATTCCCACTCTTGAACAGTCTTGATTTAGTAGAAGACCTCCTTCTTACTGGAACTAAAATCGTCCACTTCTGGCCCTGCTCCCGGTTATACTATAAACTCTATTTCCCTCTTTAAATCCACTCCAGAGATTCTTGTTTGTTCTAATATTAATTTTAACCCCATCCTTTTAAAAAGTAAATTAAATTCTGCAAATGTTAAATTTGATGGAATAATTATCTTTAGATTATTTTACCACGAATTAAAATAGATAGTAAATACATAATACAGTCGAGCCTCCCATAAAGGACACTCTCACTAGCGGCCACCTCCATTTACGGACAGTTTTTGGATTTCCCCGTTTTACCCCTATACACTTTCTATATAAAAGAACCTCCGCCTAACGGTCACTCTACATAACGACCGCGGACATTGATTTTAGGGAACGGATTATATGTTTCACCTCCCACCAACGACCACCTTTTTATTAAAAGTTCGTTTGACGCGGTAATAAAAAGAATTATCCCCTCTCAATAAGTTTTTCCTAAAGTTTCCTATATAAGCTCATACATCTTGTACCATTTTAATAATTTTTTCAATACAACTTTGGACGAATGTCCAACTTTCCGATATGTCTCCCAAACGAAAGTGGTTAACTCTAGAAGAGAAAATAAATGTGTTAGAAGATTTTGCAAAAACCAAATCGAGTCATCGTCAACTTGCCGAAAGATTTGTTCTATTTTTCTAATAATAGATGATAGTATGATGATAATTTTACCATAAATTATTATTGTTATGAATAAATGTGATGATTATTATAAAAATTATTAAATAAGTCAACATTAAAAAAAAAGAAAACATTAAAAAGTCTAAAAGGAAATCGTTGGAACGGTTTTTCAAGAAAAATGGATCACAGGTCTTTGGCTGTAATGAAAATATAAAGAAATACATACTTGGAAAAGGTGCCACTATAGCCGTGTGGTTAGAAGCGTGGCCCGCATAGCTAAAGTTGTATTGTTGTTGGGTTTGTAGGTTCGATACCCGGTATAGGCCTCTTAGATTTTTACTTAATGATTAATAAAAGAAATTTACAGTAAAGCATTGTTTGCTAGTCGCCTCCGTCCAGGGCCCCTAATTGGTAGTTGGACGTAAAGCCCTCCTGAAAGAAAATAGGCATTACTTTACTTAAACAAGTCTTGCCAGGGCACTCAAGAAGTCAAAAAAGAAGCAGAAACCAGTAACCAAAAAACAAAGTAGGTATTCCCAAACCATTTTTGAGTTAACCATCTCGCTTGGTAAAGTGCAAAACACAAAGTTAAAGCGCTTGTGTTTTTTATTACTATAAACCATCTGTCCTTATTACAATAAAATGTTATGAAATACTTAATTTTTCAGGCAGGTTTTATCGTCCAACTACCACAAGCTAGATGTCGTGGAAGAGGCGATTAGCAAACACAATTTAATAGTGAAATATCATATTTAATATTAAATAAAAATGCAAGGCCATAAGACCGGGAATCGAACCTACTTACCACAATACATATTAGCTCAGCGGGGCCACGCCTTTAACCGCTCGGCTACTGTGGCGCCACTAAACTGTATGAGACTTAGTACAGTTACTATTGACGTTGGCTACTTAGAAATATGAAATAATTTTTGTTTTTCGAACAGCTTACAGCGAATAGCCCCCCCCCCCAAAAAAAAATATGCGCCTCTTAATAAATAACCTGTAATTTTCATTTTGTCCAAAAACTCGACAAGTGTTTTGTAATTTACCCCAGTTAATACACTCTAATTCTTCTTGCAGCTGTCAAATCATTCCTTTCTTCATGTCTCGAGGGACGGCCACTGCCACTGACCTGGGCTCTCACTTCTCCTCTCAGGAAGTTATCATCAATCTTGAAATTGTTTCCCCCACCACCACTCACTCATACCGGCCATCCGCCATCTTTATAACCTCACCTCGCCTTTCTTCAACGCCTTCTCTTAGTTGATATTTCACTTTATTCTATTTGATTTATATTATACAACACTTCAAGACTTTTGGTTTCTTTATATTAACATCATCAATTATTTTATGATTAATCATTCCAAGTAAGATCATTTCCTTACTGTTCTGCTTGTAGTTTGCATTATTTTGATGGACGAGCTTTTTATTATTTATCGAGAGATTGATACTCCAAAGCCACTCTTAAGATCCGTGTGCTCCAAGCAGCTTTTAGTGCCAATATAATTAGATGGAAGTGACATGTTATTTGTGATATTACCTGCAGGTTATTAGTTATACCGCAGTTAATTTTTAACATAAACTAAGATAGATTATAATTGTCCTTGAGCATAGGTTCAATCTTTCTCATAGCAACCTTCAAAAAGCATAAAAATGAGTAGTTCTTTTTCTGGAAATCAGCAGAAAGCGCCTTTAGTAAAAAATCTTGTTGCTTTAAATATTGAGTGATTTATACTGAGAACATCTATTATTCTAGAAAAACTTTATAAAGTAATTATTATTTCTGGTTAGCGTCAAGTTAATCTATTGAACAAATTGAACAAATTAAAAACAGATTATTCTCAAATAAATATTAACAATAGTGAACAATGTAAATCATAGCCAGTGTATATATAATCAATTCTATTAAACGGAACAGAAGGTAACACTATCACTGTATAATTGTCAATCAGCGACGGAATTAACATCCCAATGATATGTATTATTCTAGCGTTTCCGTCCAGACATTGCACAAATCTATCGATCAATAATCCTAATATGTCTGCACCCTAATTTAATCCATATTAACATAATTTGGGCCTAAAAACACGCCCAAATTATCTGGATGAGAAATTTCATCTCAAAATTTTAGTCCAATTATTGCATTTTTTGTTTTATACAATATATGCAGTTCACTGAACAACTTAATTAACTGCATAAATAAAAAAAATGCAGAAATGCGGTGAAATAATGTAGGTAAATGGTTATTTTTTTAAATTCTTGTTTATAATATTGTAAAGTTTTTCCCAAAATAAAAACTTTACTTGCACAACTAATGCCTGCCACTAGTTATTAAATATGTGGGTTTGATTAAATAATAAAACTCGCTAAAGTTTGTAAGTAATAACCTGATTTATTAACACGTTAACATTACTCACATTAACATTTACAAGCAACTAACGCTATTCATTACAGTCACCATTTACAACAGTCACAACAGTTTACTGTTACTTACTCACTTCGTAACGCCACAAAACTGTTCCCCGACTGACCACTGGTCCGCACTGCACCGAATTGCACTAGTCTCAGCTGCACTAACACAGCTCTACTCATCAACTGACTAATTGCCCAACTAGCTACCACTGAAGCACTCCGCAACACTGACTCTCTCAACACTTGATTGAAACTCGATTAACACTGACTTGAAAACTAGATTGAAAACTGACTTCTCCAGCTGTGTCGGCCTCCTTTTAACTGCGTGCCTCCCTCCAACTGGAACTGCCCTCCTCCAACTCTCTGAGCATAAGTTTCCACGCCCTCCTGACGTTCATTGGTTGGAAAACACATACTGCCACCACCTCAGCTGTGAGCCGCCTCCTCCCATTCTCCGTCTCTCTCCAACTCCGTCTGTCTCCCTCTCACCTGTCAATCACAGGCTGGGAAACACATATGCCACCACCCCAACTGAGGCCTTTCTCTTAGCTGGCTTTTACACAGGTCACTAACTCCTTGAACAATCTAGCCCTTTCCTTTCTAGTTCAATAAAGACCGGCCCTTTTGTCTACACAGTGGTGGCCTGTTACCGGCTTTAGTCGCTTAACCCCTAGAACAATCTAGGCCTTTCTTTTCTGCCACAAGTAGATACCGCCCCTTTTGTTTATGCAGTGGCGGCCTGTTACTGACTTTGGTCGTTCAACCTCTAGAACAATCTAGGCCTTTCTTCTCCGCCCAGGTCAACTTCGTTACACTGCTCCCCTCTTAGAACTGTTCGTCCCGAACAGAAGTCTCCTTCGTGATGTTGGGCAGCAATCGGTCCAAGTGTACCACCTTCATCTTGGATCTGGGCGTGCGTTGAATCCGTTACACCAGGTCGTTGAGCCGACAGACAATGGTGCAAGTTCCTTCCCAGCAACTTAGGAGGTTTTCCCTTTTTGCGGACACGTTTAAACGCCCAAATTTTCTGGCCTCTCCGGAACGTTCTTCCGATGACCTGCCTGTCATACGATGCCTTCTTCCGGTCGCTGTCCAGTCTTTTCCTGCCGCGTGCCTTTCCACGTGCTGCTCTCCACTTCCGGCGAAGTTCCGCAACGTAGCCGCTCACGTCCGACTCTTCAGCTTCCAAGCTGCCTTCTAGGGTACTGTAGATTCGCTCCACCATGCCGTCAGAGTGAGGGTGTAGCGGCGTCGTCCTTGTCCTCCTTACGCCGAGGATCTGGTAGACCGTCGATGCTGCAGCCGCCATTGACGCGTCTTGATCTGCTACGACGTGGGTCTCTGCCCACTTACTGAAGTGGTCCATCGCAACCAGTTTAAAGCGCCTTCTTCTTCTGTACTCAGGAGAAGGTCCTGCCATATCGAAAGCTATCCTCTTCAGCGGTAACACCAACTTGTCCTGCCGCAGGGCGCCGTTGGTTCCTCGGCTGGTTCTCTTCATTGCTACCCACTCGGTGCTACGACTACCCCAGTCTACACCGTCCTCGTGGTAGCCTACCAAAGAGAACCGCCGCCTCTGCTTGGCCCTTGCCCTCTTCACTGCAGGATGGATCCCGGTATTACCTCCGTGGATGTCCGATAGCCCTTCTTCCCTTTTCGATCCTGGCAGGAGTACTTTATCTCCCTCTTCTTTCCTCGCTGTCCTCGCTTCAAGGCTCTCTTCCACAACTGGTATAACAAAAGTTCCCTTACCTTGCTCTTTCTCTTCCTGTCCGCTGCAGTTTTCTATGCTTTCTTCTTCCCTTGCAGCTTCCTGAACTTCTACACAGCTACGTCTCCCTTTATCCTGGTCACCTTTTAAGTCTGACCTGCTGTCTGTATCATCCTGGCTGCCTTCGTCTTCTTCTTGGATGTTGTTTGTTTCTGTTACGCCCTCAATTTCTTCTGGCATCTCGTTTACTTCCCTTTTTATTTTCCTTATTATTTCTTCTTTCATCTCAATTTGGCCTTTTCTAATGTTTTTCACTTTTTCTATCATCTCTAACTGGCCCTGCTTCAGGTTTTCATTCATCTCCTTCATCAGTGCTATTAACTCCTCCATGCTGGGCATCTTAGTACTCACGGGCATATAATACTCGTCAGTTCTCTACAACTTTCCGGCAATTCACCCGAACTAATAAAATCAGCACTTACTCGTCTAGCGGTTTTACTATATCCCACTTCTGACACCAATGTAAAGTTTTTCCCAAAATAAAAACTTTACTTGCACAACTAATGCCTGCCACTAGTTATTAAATATGTGGGTTTGATTAAATAATAAAACTCGCTAAAGTTTGTAAGTAATAACCTGATTTATTAACACGTTAACATTACTCACATTAACATTTACAAGCAACTAACGCTATTCATTACAGTCACCATTTACAACAGTCACAACAGTTTACTGTTACTTACTCACTTCGTAACGCCACAAAACTGTTCCCCGACTGACCACTGGTCCGCACTGCACCGAATTGCACTAGTCTCAGCTGCACTAACACAGCTCTACTCATCAACTGACTAATTGCCCAACTAGCTACCACTGAAGCACTCCGCAACACTGACTCTCTCAACACTTGATTGAAACTCGATTAACACTGACTTGAAAACTAGATTGAAAACTGACTTCTCCAGCTGTGTCGGCCTCCTTTTAACTGCGTGCCTCCCTCCAACTGGAACTGCCCTCCTCCAACTCTCTGAGCATAAGTTTCCACGCCCTCCTGACGTTCATTGGTTGGAAAACACATACTGCCACCACCTCAGCTGTGAGCCGCCTCCTCCCATTCTCCGTCTCTCTCCAACTCCGTCTGTCTCCCTCTCACCTGTCAATCACAGGCTGGGAAACACATATGCCACCACCCCAACTGAGGCCTTTCTCTTAGCTGGCTTTTACACAGGTCACTAACTCCTTGAACAATCTAGCCCTTTCCTTTCTAGTTCAATAAAGACCGGCCCTTTTGTCTACACAGTGGTGGCCTGTTACCGGCTTTAGTCGCTTAACCCCTAGAACAATCTAGGCCTTTCTTTTCTGCCACAAGTAGATACCGCCCCTTTTGTTTATGCAGTGGCGGCCTGTTACTGACTTTGGTCGTTCAACCTCTAGAACAATCTAGGCCTTTCTTCTCCGCCCAGGTCAACTTCGTTACAATATAAATTCAAATAAATTTACGCCGTTATCAACCAGCGCCTGCTACTTGAATTTGAGTTGAATTATTGCAACGATTTACATTAAGAGCACGAAGTTGAATCAAAATGGCTTCTGAAATAAATTATTTATTATTCAATGGCCAACAAATTTTTTGGTTGTTTAATGGTGTTAATTAGGGAACGGATTCGTATGTATTTACATATTTTTTTCTAGGCAATTTACAGACGTTTTTCAACTAGAAGTATTCATACTGACACTTTTTAAGCCGTTTGAGTCTACTTTTATTTCACATATTTCCACATATTTGGATGTTATCGCATATTTATACATATTTGATTAAAATAAATAAATATTTCTACATATTTAATCAAAATATGTACATATTTTTTCATATTTTTCATTTTGGGCATATTTTCATAATTGGGAGGTGGTTGACAGGAACTGTGAACCAAAGACTGTAGGGCTGTGAATCACAGTGGGTACAATGGTTATTGTAATTTACACAGAATGCTGCTAAACAGTGACGGGCACTTGTTAGTACTTTGAAGTTGTCTGACGTTGTCTGTTCTTTCAGCTCGTTCGTTGAAGTGCCCAATTCATTTCGTTCGGTCACTTAGTGTATTCTTTTTTGGGTGAAATGCCACGAACATCGGCCTCAAACAAACAACTGGTTGCTAAATATCTTCGCGAGTTTCCAGCAGAACTTTTTCGAAGTGATGGAGACATTTTGTACTGCACAGCTTGTGACAAGCGCGTTTCTTGCTCTCAACGTTCCCAAGTCACCCAACATATTGCCACCGGATCGCAAATAGAGAATAAAAACAGAAAGAAAGAGAGGACGTCCTATCAAGCCTTCTTTACATCTCCATCATCAAGTAAGTCTACTCTGAGTACAGATCTGTGTCGGGCTTTGGTTAGAGCAGATATCCCTTTCCACAAACTTAAAAATCCTCATTTCAAAGGATTCTTAGAGACCTATATTGGGAAAAAAATGCCTGACGAGAGCGCTCTGAGGAAAAACTACCTGGAAGATATCTATAAAGATACACTAACCAAAATTCGAGAACATATCAAAGATGGACCGATTTGGGCGTCAATTGATGAAACCACTGACGTTGAGGGCAGGTATATTGCCGATGCAGTTATTGGAAAACTTGACAGTGATGCTGATGTGGATTCAAAGCCATTCCTTTTGAACTGTGAGGTTCTCGAAAAATGCAATCATTCCACCATTTCACGATTTTCATAAAAAAAAATGTCCATTTTACTTAAATATTCCAGAAAATATTTTAAGAAAATCACATATTTTCCACATAATTGACGAAAATAAATGCATATTTTAATTAAATATTTGGCATTTTTAAATACATAAAAATCCGTTCCTTAGTGATAATCTTTATTATTTGGGAAATTTATTATAAATATATAAAAAGCTATGACTGGAACCGAGTGCTTTTACTTTTAAATTTTAGGAAAATAAATTTCAAAAAGTGGAGTTAATCGATTAGTGCAGTTTTATTTGAAATATACATCTGAAATAATTATTTTAATGATTAAAGCTGTACTGGTGTGATTCCACTAGCTTGTTGATGAACTTGAATGGTAATATTCCATTGAACATTGCCCATAGGTTGTCCCAAAACGTCGCGGGGATATACCTTCGTTTTAAGCGGTCGTTGGAGGGGTTAACAGGGTGAGATTTTGAGGCGAGAGCTTTGGCTTAAAAAAAAAAACGTTTCGAGTATGATTGGACTTGGTGAGGGAAGTGGCGAATAGAGATCTGTGAACTGATTCGTGGGAGTTAGTAATAAGATGAAGGATTCTGGATCTTTAGATTTGGGTACGATTGGATAGCTTGGGAGTATCCAAGTTCCAATTTAAGGATCTTCTGAAGTTTTCTGTTATTAATGTCACAGTCACATTGTTTTTTTTTTTTCAATTTTTTCCCCCAAATGCTGAGAAGTCTGTCATGTTCTAAAAAGAGTCTTCAAAATTAAGGTTAACAACAAAGAAACTTAACGTAAGTTGTATTTAACAAAGGAAGTATTTCTTCTTAAATATTTTTTAAAATATTTCTTTAATTGTGTAAAAGTGTTCGATTAGAAAACTTTCTTTGTCTTTTTAAATTAAAGACAATGTCTACAATTTCCTAACTTTATTTTAGATTTTAAAGAAAGAAATTGAAAAAATAAAGTTTGATATTAAGGAGTAAAAATTGTTTGAAGAATAGGAAATCCTTGCCAAACTATTGACAATGGCGGAAATGATAGAAATTAATATGCTAAACTGTTTCCTTCTTGAATTAATTTTAACAATAACTTCCGTCAGTGAGAGAATTATTATTCTTAAGTGGAAGTTCGAATCTAATTTGTATATAAGAGAGGTATAGTTGAATTTTAAATGGAATTCATTTAAAACTAGTAGTTTATGTTTTAACTTATTTATCGCAAATTGTTTTACCGACTAGTAATTTAAATTTCTTATTCGTTTGAATTGTTATGTATTGAGATATTAAAATAGAATTCACAGAATAGTATTTTAATAAAAGTATGGGCTAGAATTGCTGATTAATTTAAATCCTGTTTAATTCCACACCTGGGCAACTAATATGGGAAATCCGCCTTTGTTACGTAATTTATATTAAAATTATTAATTAATATAGTTATTGTGAGGTTTGACATTAAAATAAATGTATAGATCTTAGTTTATATCTTTTTCTAGTCTTAAAAATTGTGCACAATGAACAAACTTGATAAATATATACAGAGTGTTCATTTTAAGACGGTTCAAATGCATTTCATGCTTAAACGGTTGATCTGAGCAAAAAATGGTAGAGAGATAATTTTGTTGCCCGTCACCTCTAGTTTCAGAATATGTGACTTGATTTTAGATTACTGCCCGCATACGCGACTGACGCGCGACCAAAAGTCAAGGGTTTGCAGTTGACCCCCATTTTCATGTACACAGTTTTAAAGAGTATCATAAGTTGTGAAAGAAACCGGAAACCGCAATTCGATATCTTCAAAATTAAAGGTGCTAGACCATTTCAAAATCTGGTAATTTATTAATCATATTTCAATTTTTTAACTTGTTATCAAAGAGAAAGAAGAGCACGCGATAGGTCATTTTATTTTTTGAGCCTTCTTAAAATGAACACCCTGTATATGGTAATGTTAATTTTCTTGCCCCCAAAAAACATTTAAAAAGCATAAAAATTAATCCATCCCATATGTAGATGTTGCGCGTCATTAAATATGACGTTTATGGTAAAGTGTGTCGTGTAGAATGTTTTATGGGTAATTTATAGTAGCAATAAAAGAAATAAGATCTAGAAAGTTGAATTTTATTGGTTATTTATGTTTCATAGTTAATTTTTAAGCGAGGATGGTTGAAAAGAATTGAGTAGTTCCAAATATAGCTGGATTTGGTAATGAAAGATAGCTGTAAGGCCCAAATATAGATGGATTTGGTTATGGAAGATAGCTGTAAGGTCCAAATATAGATGGATTTGGTTATGGAAGATAGCTGTAAGGCCCAAATATAGATGGATTTGGTTATGGAAGATAGCTGTAAGGTCCAAATATAGATGGATTTGGTTATGGAAGATAGCTGTAAGGCCCAAATATAGATGGATTTGGTTATGGAAGATAGCTGTAAGGTCCAAATATAGATGGATTTGGTTATGGAAGATAGCTGTAAGGTCCAAATATAGCTGGATTTGGTTATGGAAGATAGCTGTAAGGCCCAAATATAGATGGATTTGGTTATGGAAGATAGCTGTAAGGTCCAAATATAGATGGATTTGGTTATGGAAGATAGCTGTAAGGCCCAAATATAGATGGATTTGGTTATGGAAGATAGCTGTAAGGCCCAAATATAGATGGATTTGGTTATGGAAGATAGCTGTAAGGCCCAAATATAGATGGATTTGGTTATGGAAGATAGCTGTAAGGCCCAAATATAGATGGATTTGGTTATGGAAGATAGCTGTAAGGTCCAAATATAGATGGATTTGGTTATGGAAGATAGCTGTAAGGCCCAAATATAGATGGATTTGGTTATGGAAGATAGCTGTAAGGCCCAAATATAGATGGATTTGGTTATGGAAGATAGCTGTAAGGTCCAAATATAGATGGATTTGGTTATGGAAGATAGCTGTAAGGCCCAAATATAGATGGATTTGGTTATGGAAGATAGCTGTAAGGTCCAAATATAGATGGATTTGGTTATGGAAGATAGCTGTAAGGCCCAAATATAGATGGATTTGGTTATGGAAGATAGCTGTAAGGTCCAAATATAGATGGATTTGGTTATGGAAGATAGCTGTAAGGTCCAAATATAGCTGGATTTGGTTATGGAAGATAGCTGTAAGGCCCAAATATAGATGGATTTGGTTATGGAAGATAGCTGTAAGGTCCAAATATAGATGGATTTGGTTATGGAAGATAGCTGTAAGGCCCAAATATAGATGGATTTGGTTATGGAAGATAGCTGTAAGGTCCAAATATAGATGGATTTGGTTATGGAAGATAGCTGTAAGGCCCAAATATAGATGGATTTGGTTATGGAAGATAGCTGTAAGGTCCAAATATAGATGGATTTGGTTATGGAAGATAGCTGTAAGGTCCAAATATAGCTGGATTTGGTTATGGAAGATAGCTGTAAGGCCCAAATATAGATGGATTTGGTTATGGAAGATAGCTGTAAGGTCCAAATATAGATGGATTTGGTTATGGAAGATAGCTGTAAGGCCCAAATATAGATGGATTTGGTTATGGAAGATAGCTGTAAGGTCCAAATATAGATGGATTTGGTTATGGAAGATAGCTGTAAGGCCCAAATATAGATGGATTTGGTTATGGAAGATAGCTGTAAGGTCCAAATATAGATGGATTTGGTTATGGAAGATAGCTGTAAGGCCCAAATATAGATGGATTTGGTAATGAAAGATAGCTGTAAGGCCCAAATATAGATGGATTTGGTTATGGAAGATAGCTGTAAGGCCCAAATATAGATGGATTTGGTAATGAAAGATAGCTGTAAGGCCCAAATATAGATGGATTTGGTTATGGAAGATAGCTGTAAGGCCCAAATATAGATGGATTTGGTTATGGAAGATAGCTGTAAGGCCCAAATATAGATGGATTTGGTTATGGAAGATAGCTGTAAGGCCCAAATATAGATGGATTTGGTTATGGAAGATAGCTGTAAGGCCCAAATATAGATGGATTTGGTTATGGAAGATAGCTGTAAGGTCCAAATATAGATGGATTTGGTTATGGAAGATAGCTGTAAGGCCCAAATATAGATGGATTTGGTTATGGAAGATAGCTGTAAGGCCCAAATATAGATGGATTTGGTTATGGAAGATAGCTGTAAGGCCCAAATATAGATGGATTTGGTTATGGAAGATAGCTGTAAGGCCCAAATATAGATGGATTTGGTTATGGAAGATAGCTGTAAGGTCCAAATATAGATGGATTTGGTTATGGAAGATAGCTGTAAGGCCCAAATATAGCTGGATTTGGTAATGAAAGATAGCTGTAAGGCCCAAATATAGATGGATTTGGTTATGGAAGATAGCTGTAAGGTCCAAATATAGATGGATTTGGTTATGGAAGATAGCTGTAAGGCCCAAATATAGATGGATTTGGTTATGGAAGATAGCTGTAAGGTCCAAATATAGATGGATTTGGTTATGGAAGATAGCTGTAAGGCCCAAATATAGATGGATTTGGTTATGGAAGATAGCTGTAAGGTCCAAATATAGATGGATTTGGTTATGGAAGATAGCTGTAAGGTCCAAATATAGCTGGATTTGGTTATGGAAGATAGCTGTAAGGCCCAAATATAGATGGATTTGGTTATGGAAGATAGCTGTAAGGTCCAAATATAGATGGATTTGGTTATGGAAGATAGCTGTAAGGCCCAAATATAGATGGATTTGGTTATGGAAGATAGCTGTAAGGCCCAAATATAGATGGATTTGGTTATGGAAGATAGCTGTAAGGCCCAAATATAGATGGATTTGGTTATGGAAGATAGCTGTAAGGCCCAAATATAGATGGATTTGGTTATGGAAGATAGCTGTAAGGTCCAAATATAGATGGATTTGGTTATGGAAGATAGCTGTAAGGCCCAAATATAGATGGATTTGGTTATGGAAGATAGCTGTAAGGCCCAAATATAGATGGATTTGGTTATGGAAGATAGCTGTAAGGTCCAAATATAGATGGATTTGGTTATGGAAGATAGCTGTAAGGCCCAAATATAGATGGATTTGGTTATGGAAGATAGCTGTAAGGTCCAAATATAGATGGATTTGGTTATGGAAGATAGCTGTAAGGCCCAAATATAGATGGATTTGGTTATGGAAGATAGCTGTAAGGTCCAAATATAGATGGATTTGGTTATGGAAGATAGCTGTAAGGTCCAAATATAGCTGGATTTGGTTATGGAAGATAGCTGTAAGGCCCAAATATAGATGGATTTGGTTATGGAAGATAGCTGTAAGGTCCAAATATAGATGGATTTGGTTATGGAAGATAGCTGTAAGGCCCAAATATAGATGGATTTGGTTATGGAAGATAGCTGTAAGGTCCAAATATAGATGGATTTGGTTATGGAAGATAGCTGTAAGGCCCAAATATAGATGGATTTGGTTATGGAAGATAGCTGTAAGGTCCAAATATAGATGGATTTGGTTATGGAAGATAGCTGTAAGGTCCAAATATAGCTGGATTTGGTTATGGAAGATAGCTGTAAGGCCCAAATATAGATGGATTTGGTTATGGAAGATAGCTGTAAGGTCCAAATATAGATGGATTTGGTTATGGAAGATAGCTGTAAGGCCCAAATATAGATGGATTTGGTTATGGAAGATAGCTGTAAGGTCCAAATATAGATGGATTTGGTTATGGAAGATAGCTGTAAGGCCCAAATATAGATGGATTTGGTTATGGAAGATAGCTGTAAGGTCCAAATATAGATGGATTTGGTTATGGAAGATAGCTGTAAGGCCCAAATATAGATGGATTTGGTAATGAAAGATAGCTGTAAGGCCCAAATATAGATGGATTTGGTTATGGAAGATAGCTGTAAGGCCCAAATATAGATGGATTTGGTAATGAAAGATAGCTGTAAGGCCCAAATATAGATGGATTTGGTTATGGAAGATAGCTGTAAGGCCCAAATATAGATGGATTTGGTTATGGAAGATAGCTGTAAGGCCCAAATATAGATGGATTTGGTTATGGAAGATAGCTGTAAGGCCCAAATATAGATGGATTTGGTTATGGAAGATAGCTGTAAGGCCCAAATATAGATGGATTTGGTTATGGAAGATAGCTGTAAGGTCCAAATATAGATGGATTTGGTTATGGAAGATAGCTGTAAGGCCCAAATATAGATGGATTTGGTTATGGAAGATAGCTGTAAGGCCCAAATATAGATGGATTTGGTTATGGAAGATAGCTGTAAGGCCCAAATATAGATGGATTTGGTTATGGAAGATAGCTGTAAGGCCCAAATATAGATGGATTTGGTTATGGAAGATAGCTGTAAGGTCCAAATATAGATGGATTTGGTTATGGAAGATAGCTGTAAGGCCCAAATATAGATGGATTTGGTAATGAAAGATAGCTGTAAGGCCCAAATATAGATGGATTTGGTTATGGAAGATAGCTGTAAGGCCCAAATATAGATGGATTTGGTAATGAAAGATAGCTGTAAGGCCCAAATATAGATGGATTTGGTAATGAAAGATAGCTGTAAGGCCCAAATATAGATGGATTTGGTAATGAAAGATAGCTGTAAGGCCCAAATATAGATGGATTTGGTTATGGAAGATAGCTGTAAGGCCCAAATATAGATGGATTTGGTTATGGAAGATAGCTGTAAGGTCCAAATATAGATGGATTTGGTTATGGAAGATAGCTGTAAGGCCCAAATATAGATGGATTTGGTTATGGAAGATAGCTGTAAGGTCCAAATATAGATGGATTTGGTTATGGAAGATAGCTGTAAGGCCCAAATATAGATGGATTTGGTAATGAAAGATAGCTGTAAGGCCCAAATATAGATGGATTTGGTTATGGAAGATAGCTGTAAGGTCCAAATATAGATGGATTTGGTTATGGAAGATAGCTGTAAGGCCCAAATATAGATGGATTTGGTTATGGAAGATAGCTGTAAGGTCCAAATATAGATGGATTTGGTTATGGAAGATAGCTGTAAGGCCCAAATATAGATGGATTTGGTTATGGAAGATAGCTGTAAGGTCCAAATATAGATGGATTTGGTTATGGAAGATAGCTGTAAGGTCCAAATATAGCTGGATTTGGTTATGGAAGATAGCTGTAAGGCCCAAACATAGATGGATTTGGTTATGGAAGATAGCTGTAAGGTCCAAATATAGATGGATTTGGTTATGGAAGATAGCTGTAAGGCCCAAATGTAGATGGATTTGGATATGGAAGATAGTTGTAAGGCCCAAATATAGATGGATTTGGTTATGGAAGATAGCTGAGAGATTCCTTTAAAAAGAAGATAAAATTTATCGAAAAGTAGGTATTATTTATTTATTTTTTAGCCTAACATCCCAATTTTTTTATTAAATTGATACTGACGGCTGATGAACATCACAATCTATCTTTCGCAAAGTTTTATTTTACTTAAGTTCTATCTTTTGAAGGCTCTTTTTATTGATTGCCCTTAATTGTCTTTACCTTTCCCCCCCCCCATCTGATCGGTTCTTGGCAATCCTCTTTGCGAGACACCAATCATTCATCATTAACGTTACCTCCTTCGCTTTTCAGATAGCACTTAATCAGTCTCCTTTGTCTTCTAGATGGTGATGACCATTTTAGAAGAGTTCTGGGTTCATCATTCACTCTATATCCAATCTTTTAACACCGATGTTGTTCCTTGCTGAAGTCTGTGGTCATTGCCCTTTTTTCTAGCTTGTATGCCCTTCTTTTTCTAAGCATGTCTTCGCCTAAGGCTCACTTTTCCTTGGATGTTTCTCTTTTTTCACTTATTTGGATTTTAAACTCTGCTCCAGGACGAACCACTTAGCATTTTTATCGTACACTGGATAGTATTATTCTACCTTCTTTTACTATATAAGGAAAGAATTGATGAGTACTGTTATCTCTTTTAGTGACTGATTCATTTTAATCGAAACTTAAGAAAGATTATTGCCAATTTCAATAATAATTATTTATTTTAGGCGAAATTTTTGACCTAAGGACTAGGTCATCTTCTATTGAACAATTGTTATTTGTTGGCCTTAAACATTGGTCTATCTTTTGTCCTGAATGTTGAGGTACTTATTAACTGAGATACTTAGTAATTGAGTACCCTTAACAGTCAAGACAGGAGACATACCAACCGTTGTGGCAAAACAAGCGTATAGTTTGAACATGTTACCGTTTACTTATAGGTATTAGTCCTGAAGATTACGTAGTCCCTAGGTCAAAGGCTAAGCAAGAATACAATTTTTTTTATTTAAAAAAACTGAAACCAATCTGGACTTATGGCAGCCGAACAGTGGGGCTTCGCGGAACCCTAAAAAAATTCAGAGAATCCCCTACTTCCAATCTGAAGTCCTTCGTCCTATTTTTGCGACTCTCCTTATCTCTTCTAAGTTTATTGCGTGTCACCAACATTGCTCAATTTTGCTGCATAACATTATAAAATTATACTCGTATAATCAGGGCCGGATTTTCCTATAGGCTAATTAGGCTTCAGCCTAGGACCTCAAGATCTAGAGGGGCCAACATTCAAATGAATTAAAATTACACTATTCTAAAAATAGTGAACACTAAAACACTGAACCGAAAAATTCTACGCATATGACTAATAAACAAGCATAAAAATGTAATTTACAAACTTAAAAATGGGAGGTGAAAGGGCATCATAAGTGGAATAGCCTAGGGCCTCTTTTCATCTAAATTCGGCCCTGCGTATAATACACCGTTTAAAAAATAACCTACTTTACGTGTAATTTTAAAACTTTCATGTAAATCAATAACTTTTTTATATGAATAGTCCTTTTAACTGAATCCTTTTTCGCAATTCTAAGGACGAAACGAATCAAATTTAAAGCGCTTTTTCCGTAAAATGTGCAGCTTTATGATTTTAGATAATGTTAGTTTGACATGGAATCTCCCAGATTAGACTGAAAAGACAAGAAACTAACCAACGCTACAAACTTCTCGCCTACTCAACCTACATAACAAAAGACTCTTATATCTACTGTTACTGCGACCTATTTGGTCATATGGCATCCACGTATGGGGATCGACTAAGCGTTCCAACTCTCTATGCATCCCAGACATTACAGTCACAAAAATACTTCGAAAACTTCTTAACGCTCCGTTCTGTGTATCTAACCTCACCATCCATAATGACCTCAAAATCCCTTTCATTACAGATCTTACTAATACTCTTTTTCTCAAATTTCATTCCACTCTACAGCAGTTCATCCTAACCCTCTCATAGAACACCTATCTTCCTGCACATTACCAGGTAATCCTCTAAGGAGATTGAAGAGAAGATGGCCTCTCGTGATCTACTCTTATCGTGAGAGCAGTATAGCAAGAGCAAGTTACTGGAGTGACACCACTGGGTGCCTTCTCCACTCGTGATTTTCACGTATTTTATTTTTTATCAGGTACCATATTTGCTTGTTGCAACAACCGTTGCGTTGCAGTTGTTAATTCCAATAAAAGTTTTTTAAAAAAATGTGGCTGTGTCATGGACACGGCCGTGTGTTGTACGTGAATACGTTTACGTACGGGTTATATTTTTTATTATATAATATATTATTAAGCAGCGGTAAGTGTTTTTCTTTTGTTAGCTTCAATGAGCGCAGAAACCATAGACGATCACACACATCACGCTTATGTCCGAATTGATTGTTGACAAACTTCGTAGTGAAACGTGCACTAGCTGCTGCCCAATGTGTCTTTCATAATCGACGATCGAACACAATCTATGCCTATACAGTCCGTTGTCGATGTAGAAGCGATTTCATCATCCACTTGCATAATTTCAACCGCCCCAGCTGCAGATGTACTGACACCATCGTTGATCCGCTCGGCCGCATTCATTCTTTTACGTTCCTAGGCACAGCTTGACTCGGTCATATCGTGTTTTATTATTACCATTCGATTGTTCTTGAGAAGCCCTTTCCAACCGTATACGATCTCTGTATTTGGTTTTGGCTTTTCGACGAGTATAGGCCGACATTATATATTTTTGATAATATTTTTTTATTCTAACACCTTATTATATTCACTTTCACTATTTTACACTAATGTTTTATATACAATCGATAGATTTTGACGACAGCTGACGATTAAAACTTAAACGAACATCGTAGCTTCTCCGAGTCAAAAGTTATACCATTTGCAAATCTCGATACGCAGCAAAATGATCTCAAAATGGCGGCGCTTCCCCCTCCACTGCGCGCGATGCGTCACAGTCCTCGCTTATCGTAATGAATTCTTTGATCCTTTAGCTATCCAGTGGTCTAATTTAATTTTGGATGTAGACGATAGATTCGAAACTATAATGCCAAACTGTATCCCCCGATTTTGTTATCATTAGGTTTTTTGGATTGCCTCCATATTATATCAAATTTAAAGACGTATTCACGTCAAAAAGAAAAGATAATGTTAGTAATAATTAAATCTGTTTTACTACTTAGAATTGAAACAAAAATGTTGAAACAATAACCTTCAAAATATCAGTGAAAGAAAGACATGTTGGTTTGTAATCAGGATAATTTTTTTGAATTGTTTAACACTGAGTCTCTCTTCTGGATAAAATCAAATAACTAAAAGAAGTATTAGTAGTAAAAGTAGTGCTAAAGTTTTAGAGTAGGTTTTATCAATTGTCTTAGAAAAAAATAAAAAAACAAAAAACAAAAGAAAGAAGCTTCAAAGTTTGGCCCAACTTCATTACAATTTCACAATTCCTACGCCTCTGTATTGAATGAAATTCTTATAAACTCATTTCTTTAAGGACTGAAGAGTTTTCTCGTTTCTTTAAAGCAAGACACTTCCCTTCCTTAGTCCACCTTACCCCCTGGCCATCTTCTTTTCATCTAACTTTCCTGTCTAACGGAATCCTCAATGTTCCTCCCTTCAGTTCTCTTTTTTGCTCAACTCTTCCTATTCTTCCTTTTTACATTCTTCTTCTTCTTCTACTTCTTCTCGTCATCCAAGTTATCCTTCTTCTTCTTCTTCTTCTTCATCCAAGCATATACCCAGAACTCCCCGCTCTCAAACTCTATCTATCGCTTTTATTCCCGGGGAGTTCTTCAGTTTAGTGGTACATAGTGTGAGAGCAAAGGATCTGTTCAAATTCATATAAATGTCTTATATACATCACTCATTACCTCCATATCCTGGACATAGAATGGTCTTCCTATTCTTGCTCCCTTTAGCTCTTCCACTTATTTGTTCCACTCCTCCATCTCTTACATCCTATAGGAACAGTGTTTGACCTTAGCGAGAAGAAAGAGGAAGACATGACACACCAATTCTGTAAACCATCTAATTGAAAATTCCACCAAGTGAACGGAGCCAGCGAGGGAGTAACCTCCTCCTCCTCCACCACCCACTTCTTCATAGCCCAAGTTTCCTAATTTCCCTTCACTTCCTAAATCCTCTTTAACTCCACTACTGATCACATTTATCGTTTTCCAGAACCGTTATTTGGAACTGTGCAGAGGTTATCACACTTTGGTAGTAGGTTATTAATTTCCTTAAAGGTTATCGACCCGGTTCTGTTTAAATTTGGAAAAATATCAGAAAACTTGATGGACATGCTTAACTGATTTTCTTGGGTATTTCAACAATGCAATTTTTTTTTAGATCTATTGTGCCACCTCTACTAGTGGCCAGGTGAAGAAAGGCTCACACAACTAGAGCAGTTCTAGAAGGAGAACTCGTATTGGCCCAGCAAGAAATAATTACTCCCTGAAGTCAATTTACCACTCATCTACATTGCTCTCATAAATCTTCTGAATAAAAGTTTCTCTTAAAGCAGGGATGGCGAATCTTTTTGAGACGTTCATTTTTTTGTTGTTTTTTTTTCAGTACTAGCTCTTGGGGTCACTAATGTCCATTTGCACAAGAGTTAAGTTTAAACAATTTTAAACTGAATATTTTCAAAGCTAAATATCTTTAAAATTCAGTTGGCTTAACGGGGTAAAACGGGGACGAAACAAGTGCTACGGAAGTCTCTTTTTTACAAAAAAAAAAAATATAACTGTACAAAACCTTACGAAAGTGTGTTTTATCTGAAGAAAAATCTAAATATGGTTATTTCTAGGATCTAGAGGATTCTATGGGAAGGCTATATATCGCCTCCAACACTCGGTAAATATCAGGCTTTCCGGGATCTGTTTTTTTTGGGGGGGGGAACCACCTCACTTTGGTCCTCCATCTCTGTTTTTCTTCCTTAAAATTCAAAATTGAAAATCTGCACGATTACAATACTTCTATATTTAGAGTAAGAGAAAGCCACGAGAGTATTTTATTCCTAATTATTAATACTTATTTATGGCTGAACCATGTATAGCATTGTAGATCGCTGATCTGGGTTTATCTATTTTAAAATAAATATGTTTAAAGAATATTCTAAGAACAAAAAACCATTTAAAAATATGATTTTGGGGAATATTGGGGAGGTGCGGTCTATAAATTAATAAACAAATTTTGTTTCTTCATACCAACGTTTCGGTAAATATTATTACCTTCTTCAGGTAACTGAACTGTCAACATTCAACATGATGATGTAGCTTATAACATTAAACTCCACAAATTTTACAATACCCTGAAGAAGGTAATAATATTTACCGAAGCGTTGGTATGAAGTAAGACATTTGTTTGTTAATTTTATTGACCACACCTCAAATATTCCCCAAAATCATGAATTAACAACGAAAACCAAAACCAAAACTATCATCTCAAAATATGTTTAAAAAAAGAGAAAGTTTCTAAGTAACAGTATGGGCAACATTTTGTTTCCCCAATTTATAAATGAGGTTACAAGTAAATTTGATCTTATTGGTTCAGTTCACTTGTTAAGTGATGTAAGAGTAATTTTACAATGGTGTAACTCATTCACAGTGGATTATCCTTATAACAATAAGTAACTAGGCCATTTCCGCTTCAAGCGTCTCGTAGGATTGTCTGGAAGGTTAGGAGAGAAGAGCTGTTAAAGGATGGAGATCTAGTAGGCTGTGAAATCTACGGTTGCTAGGAGTTAATTAGATCGATGGTAAAAGGAGGATGTGAAGGTCCAGTTTCAATGGTTAAGATCTGATGCTTAAAATGAATGAATTAAAGATTGTTCTTTTTTGATTTTAAATTGCACTGTTTTGCTATTTGTAGGTTTGATTGAACCCCCGCTATTCTGCTCCATATGTGACCCATATCAGTCTTGAACAGTGCCTTGTAGATGGTTAGTTTTGTGGATTTGATCTGCGTTCAATTAGTGAAAACGTCAACGTTCACATCTTGTCTTATTAGTTGTGATTCCAGGTTAGTCTCTTCTCAGTTGTTCAGCCCTAAGTATCGTAACAATGTTCAGCAGATGAACTGGTGGACAAATAGGCTTCCGTAGAATAAAAGTTATGTGCAGGGATTTTTGTAGTAGGTATACGAGGGTCGTTTGAAAAGTCCGTGCAAAAATAAAAACTACTTAATTTTTTGGGGTAAACCTTTTTTATTTTCAACATAGTCTCCTTTTAGGCTTATACACTTCGTCCAACGCTGCTCTAGTTTGTTGATCCCTTCGGAATAATAGGATTTGTCCAAGTCTGAAAAATAGTCATTCGTTTCTGCAATCACCTCCTCGTTTGAATAAAATCTTTTTCCCGCCAGCCATTTCTTCATATTGGGGAACAAATAGTAGTCCGAGGGAGCCAAGTCTGGAGAATAGGGGGGATGTGAAACGAGTTGGAACCCTATTTCCATTAATTTTGCGACCACAACTGCTGAGGTGTGAGCTGGTGCGTTGTCGTGATGGAAAAGGACTTTTTTGTGGGCCAATCGTGGGCGTTTTTCTTGCAGCTCGGTTTTCAAACGGTCCAATAGCGATGAATAATATGCACCTGTAATAGTTTTACCCTTTTCCAGATAGTCGATGAGGATTATTCCTTGCGAATACCAAAAGACAGTCGCCATAATCTTTCCGGCCGAAGGAACGGTCTTCGCCTTTTTTGGCGCAGATTCCCCCTTGGTAACCCATTGTTTAGATTGTTCTTTGGTCTCAGGAGTGTAGTGATGTATCCATGTTTCATCCACAGTGACGAAACGACGCTTAAAGTCCTGCGGATTCTTCTGGAACAGCTGCAAACCGTCCTTGCAACACTTCACACGATTTCGTTTTTGGTCAAACGTGAGCAATCGCGGCACCCATCTAGCGGATAGCTTTGTCATGTCCAAATGTTGATGCAAAAGATTATGTACCCACAGCACTAGCAATCTCACGCACCTTTCATCCATCACCATATCATGGATTTTATCAATGATTTCTGGAGTAGTAACCTCAACAGGGCGTCCAGAACGTTCAGCGTCACTTGTGCCCATATGGCCACTCCGAAAATTTTGAAAACACTTATAAACTGTTCTAATCGAAGGTGCAGAGTCACCATAATGTTTATCAAGCTTCTCTTTCTCCTGAGGCGTTTTGCCTTTCATAAAGTAGTGTTTAATCAACACACGACGCGCCAGTGGTGCTATCTCTCTGACTTTGCACGGACTTTTCAAACGACCCTCGTAGGATCAAAGTGCGATGAGAGATGGCACCGGATTATCGGCAATAAAACCTTAAAAATTATGACTCATATAAACAGTTTAAGAAATTCAAATAAAAAAGGCAAACAATAACAGATTAATAATTTAAATAAAAACCGGGTAAAGTTAAAATAATTTTAGTGATCTTTCTAGCGTTATCGGTATATTCTTTCATATAATATCACCTTTATTAACTACGTTAATGTCAATAATTGATCTTTTTATTACTTTTAATTTCTATTTTTTTTTTTTTTTTTTGAAGATTTGCCGGAATCCATTCATCAATAAAATAGAAGTTCCTATCCACTTTTTGAAGGCCCATTTCCGCTTTTCTCTTAACTCTTCCTTTTTGATTAAGACTTTAAGAGAACAAACATTTGGCTTATTTTCTCACCCAAGTTTAAACTATCTTAAGGAAATTTTCAAACTTCTCATTATTGACTTATTAATTATATCACTTAGTCGTAATGGCTTCTCAAGTTTTTAAAGGAGACTGTGTAAATGTTTTATTAGATTTAAAACTTTAATTTGTTTTAACAGCGTTAATTTTTTATTATTTATTCCTTCGCCACCAGATCAGCGAAAAAGAAAATCTGGTGTGGGTATCCTTTAGAAGTTTTACTTTAATTCACATAAATTATATCCAAAAAATTAGAATTTTGGAAACATATTGACTTCATCATAAATTTAATAAAGTCAAAGGCTAAAAAAGGCTGAAAGGCTATTTATAATGGCCGCTAAACAAGAAATAGAATGAAATAAGTAAATAAATTTTGGGGCCAACTAATGATGGACATGTTTGAAGAGCCAGGTCACCCAAAAATACAAGAAAATGAGATTGAAATGGTTAGGTTAACGCAGCGAAAGATTACCTCAAATATTATTTCAACGGAGAAACCAGTAGGCGCAAAGAATTCAAGGGAAACGCTTCACTTAAATTTGTTGGGGGTTTTTGCGCGACCCTTAGGGTTCCCTGAAGCTTTGACAAGGGTTCCGCGCAAATTGATCACTATTTGCTCAGCCAAAACGCACGTAAAATGGGAATCATCAATACAAGGAATTTTTCATGTAGGAACGAGGTAGTGGACTGTCTTATTAATGCATTAGATTAATATAATATTTAAGTAAAAATTACAATATTAATATAAATTGGATATAAAAAGGCAGTGGATTGTAAATAATAAATATAAATAAATAGTTTATGGAACAAATAAAATCTTGAAATTCGGTAAAAGTCACGTGCTTCAAATGCACAAATCAAAACGCACTAATTATTATAAAATTTAAAGGTTAATTATTCATAAAATGTATTCTAGAAAATAAATAAAATAAAACATGAACCGCTACCTCACTATACAATTGTCTTATTAAGATGTTGTATTAAGATTAAATAAAGATACAACAATAATTTTGGGAATTTGAGTAGAAAAAAAGGCTTTGATAAACTATTTTATCTGCTACTTAAACATGAGGTTCCTTCAAGAAAGACCATGAGCTCCTAAGGGTTCCTAAAACTGTAGAAAGGATGAAGACCCCTAATTCGCTACCTCACTATACAGTTGTCTTATTAAGATGTTTTGTATTAAGATTAAATAAAGATACAAGAATAATTTTGGGAATTTGAGTAGAAAAAAACGCTTTGATAAACTATTTTATCTGCTACTTAAACATGGAGGTTTCTTCAAGAAAGACCATGAGCTCCTAAGGGTTCCTAAAACTGTAGAAAGGATGAAGACCCCTAATTCGCTACCTCACTATACAGTTGTCTTATTAAGATGTTTTGTATTAAGATTAAATAAAGATACAAGAATAATTTTGGGAATTTGAGTAGAAAAAAACGCTTTGATAAACTATTTTATCTACTACTTAAACATGGAGGTTCCTTCAAGAAAGACCATGAGCTCCAAGGGTTCCTAAAAGTGTACTAGAAAGGTTGAAGACCCCTGACTTAGAAAGAAGAATTGTGTAAGAAGTTGGATAGCTTTTTAAGGCCGTATTGTCACGAAATTCTCCAAGAGGTTAAAGCGCCGATGGCCATTGAAACGAAGTTATTTTCTAGCGCAAAATTGAAGTTGTAATTTCATTGGACATTTCACTACTATGTAAGAATTCTCGTAGATTCTCGTTATTGCTAAATTTCAGCTTCTCTTAACGCAGACGAGTTAAGTAATAATGTTTTGAAAAAGAATTCATTTTAAGGAAAAAATATTAAATTTGCAATATAGAGGGTTTCACTAGATTCCTTAGTTAGCATAACCTAATTATATTTAGTTAATAATGTTCTTGAAAGGCTTTCGCTTAGGCTAAAAACGTCGTGGAAATTTCTTATTTACATTAAAAACCAAAAATTATTACATGATTTCCCCTCAAAAAAAAAAGGTAACTAAATTTTCATTTAAAAAAAAGGTTATTCTAATAACCTTTTGTCCAAATGTGAAATTTCGGGTCAAAAATTTGTCAAAATATCATTTTGCGAATACTATTTTCTTCAGTAACAGCATTTTTTCTCCATTTTTGTTGCTTTTTCTTGGTGTGTGAATAAGTTTTTACTGTGTGTTGGTTATACACTCACTTTAACAAGAGATTTCCGCTCCTCTATATCCTCGGCTAGGATATAAACAAAATATATTATTTAATGTACATAAAATCTATGCGAAGAGTAGCCAGTGTAAGGAACTTTTCTTATTGTACTTAACTTGTAAGATTTATGGACAAGAGTAAAGTATGCAAGTAAAAAAAGCCGACTTAAGGGCTGCCTATTTAGATTCAGGTTGGATGGCTACAGTGGTTACAATCTCCTCCACTATGAGGGAGCAAGTATATTGTAATCCCCCAATAAATCAAAAAAAATACTGAATGTAAAGTCTTCTATAAACCAAATCCGGCAAAAATTCATAATCGATTTTTACCGAAGAGTGATTTACGTCTGCAGACATGAAATATAATAATAACTATTATTATTAAAGAATACACAATATAATAATTTTGATGATTGGTATTGTCAATAATTACATCAAAATAAAGAGAATTCCGTAAGATAGGAATCGAGATATAACGAACCAAAGTTTAGGGTATGTGAAAGATCCCTAATATTCAACTTCCAATATATCCTACAGTATTCTATCTAAAAAATCCAAATTCCTCTCAATTGTAGAGATAGTTATAGTCTATGTTAGTACCGAATTACATAGTTTTCCTATGAATAGAAATGGAGATATAACTAATCAAAGTTTAGGGTATGTAAAAGATCCCTAAATTTCAACTTCCAATGTATCCTTCAGTATTCTATCTAGAATGTCCATATTTCTCTCAATTGTAGAGATAGTTGTAGTCTATATTTCAACCAAATTCCATAGTTTTCCTATGAATAGAAATGGAGATATAACGAATCAAAGTTTAGGGTATGTAAAAGATCCCTAAATTTCAACTTCCAATATTTCCTACAGTATTCTACCTAGAATGTCCAAATTTCTCTCAATTGTAGAGATAGTTATAGTCTACATTTGAACCAAATTCCATAGTTTTCCTATTAATAGAAATCGAGATATAACGAATCAAAATTTAGGTTATGTAAAAGATCCCTAAATTTTAACTTCCAATATATCGTTCAGTATTCTACCTGGAATGTTCAAATTTCTCTCAATTGTAGAGATAGTTGTAGTCCATATTTGAACCAAATTCCATAGTTTTCCTATGAATAGAAATCGAGATATATCGAATCAAAGTTTAGGGCATGTAAAAGATCCCTAAATTTCAACTTCCAATATATCCTACAGTATTCTATCTAGAATGTGTAAATTTCTCTCAATTGTAGGGATAGTTTTAGTCTATATTAGAACCGAATTGCATAGTTTTCCTATGAATAGAAATCGAGATATATCGAATCAAAGTTTTGGGTATGTAAAAGATCCCTAAATTTCAACTTCCAATATATCCTTCAGTATTCTACCTGGAATGTTCAAATTTCTCTCAATTGTAGAGATAGTTGTAGTCTATATTTGAACCAAATTCCATAGTTTTCCTATGAATAGAAATCGAGATATATCGAATCAAAGTTTAGGGCATGTAAAAGATCCCTAAATTTCAACTTCCAATATATCCTACAGTATTCTATCTAGAATGTGTAAATTTCTCTCAATTGTAGGGATAGTTTTAGTCTATATTAGAACCGAATTGCATAGTTTTCCTATGAATAGAAATCGAGATATATCGAATCAAAGTTTTGGGTATGTAAAAGATCCCTAAATTTCAACTTCCAATATATCCTTCAGTATTCTACCTGGAATGTTCAAATTTCTCTCAATTGTAGAGATAGTTGTAGTCTATATTTGAACCAAATTCCATAGTTTTCCTATGAATAGAAATCGAGATATATCGAATCAAAGTTTAGGGCATGTAAAAGATCCCTAAATTTCAACTTCCAATATATCCTACAGTATTCTATCTAGAATGTGTAAATTTCTCTCAATTGTAGGGATAGTTTTAGTCTATATTAGAACCGAATTGCATAGTTTTCCTATGAATAGAAATCGAGATATATCGAATCAAAGTTTTGGATATGTATATATATCTTTATTGCTTTTAGAATTTTACATTCATAGCAAGTGAGTGGGAATATAAAATAAAATATCAACTGTTACAAAAAAAAAAAAAAAATGTAAACATTGAAAATCAAATTAAATATCTTTCATAAATAAACAAATTTAGATCAAAGCTTTTTGAATACTGATCTGACATTAGTGACTAACAAAGACAGCATAAAACATAATATATAACTTAATTATTTCCAGATAAAATGATTTTCTACTATCTCATGTCAACATGAATTTTATAAATTTTAAACTATTAATTACAAATAGATATACATTGTTAATTTTATTAATATCTAAATCAGATAGCATACATTCAAGATTGTCCAACATATTATTACTTGTAATGTACTTGTCCAGGTATATTGCTCTATAGGGAGAAAGGGCTGGGCAATAAAGCAGAAAGTGAGGCAGATCTTCTTTCTCACCTGTACCACAACATCTACAATATACATCTTTATTGAATTGTATTCTCTCCCTATTTACAACAATCCTAGAGTATTTTTTACCTGCCATTCTCAATTGTGAGATCAATTTAAGTTTACAGAAATTTATATTATAATAAAGATAAGCTTCTGGTATTCCAAGGTTACTGACTCTACGAAAGTATTTATTAAATGAAGAGTTTAATATAAATTCTATATCTTTACTTAAATAATGATTGTTTATACTGTCAATGAGACTCTTCAAGTTTTCGCTGTCCAAATTTTGGCAAT
Source organism: Rhodnius prolixus (assembly GCF_049639745.1). Classification (NCBI taxonomy): domain Eukaryota; kingdom Metazoa; phylum Arthropoda; class Insecta; order Hemiptera; family Reduviidae; genus Rhodnius; species Rhodnius prolixus. Next base: position 26,363,428 of record NW_027411582.1, read on the forward strand.
CCCATACATTTTTGGCTCCAAGTTCTCTTAGAATTACCCTTACATCTTTTGCCCAATTAAAAGGAACACTTTTAAAATCTATTATTTGCAATAATTTATTATAACATTGTTTGGGCAATTTTTCCTCAGACATTTCCAGTAATTTACTCCACCATCGAAGAGTTCGTTTTAATATTTTACATATAACATGGGAGCGTCCCGTCTCAACTCTAACAAAACTATCTGGAGTATTGACTGGCAAGCTTAACAACATTTTAAAAAATTTTAATTGTCCTCTTTCTACAACATTAGCATACTGTAATCCCCAGATTTCAGACATATACAACAACACGCTTTCAGATAACGAATCGTACACCTTATTCTTTGCATCCCAAGAGTCAGACTTACACGATCCTAATAACCTTCTAACTCTTTGACTGGCAATGGCATTCTTCGATAGAAACGATAAGCTTACTTGTCTAAATTTCCCCGATGATGCAAATTTTACTCCCAGATAATTAAAAGACTTACAAATTTCAATTTTAGAGCTATTGTAAAAGAAATTATTTGTTTTGCCTAATATTCCCCCTTTATGGAATATTACAATTTTTGTTTTCTCGGAATTTACAGTGAGAGAGTTTAATTCACAATATTTAGAGAGGCAATTAAGTTTTAACTGGGCATCTATCGCAGAGTATGAGAGCATCACTAAATCGTCCGCATACATTAAAATGTGTAAATCCTTTTCTACCCCAAGGTTAATTCCCTTGAAGTTAAATTTATCAAAGTATTCAATAATTCCCGCAGTATAAACTGAGAAAAGGAGAGGGCTTAATATTTCACCCTGAAGCACTCCTTCCGAAACGGGGATTTCATTCGAACTATCTGCAATTTTTATGGAGGCTGAATCATAAAGATTTATTAATAACCGCAAACACTTACCACCTATACCCGCCTCATACATTTTTTGCCACAATTTACTATGCGGAATAGAGTCGAATGCTCTTTTAAAGTCGACAAAAGTGGCAAACACTTTCCTTTTATCTAACCTTAAGTGTATATTTATTGCGGACGATAAAGTAAATATATTATCTCTACACCCCCTTCCTTTTCTAAAGCCCATCTGCTCTTCAGGTAATAAACCTCTTGATTCAATCCATTTAGAGATTCTGTTATAAATTATGTATGTAAAAAGTTTTGTAATTGAGTTGAACATAGCTATGCCTCTATAGTTCATTGGATCTTTGGGATCACCTTTTTTATAAATCAGTTTCATTTTTATAAGAGACCACATTTTAGGAAAATCCTCACAGCTCCAAATACGATTGAAAAGATCCAACAGAAAGCAAATCCAGTATGAGTTAAGTGATTTAAAACACTCATTTGGAATGAGATCAAATCCAGTTGCCTTACCACATTTACTGTTATTTATACTGTCTATTAGTTCGTCAAACGTTATTCGGTCGTCCAATTCAGGATGGTAAAATGTAAAAAAAATTATTTCATTATTATATTTAGGGGGGAGAATATTTTGGTAAAAAACTTCCCATTCCGTAACCGATATTGGGCATTCAGTGTAATGTTTACCTTCGAATTGTTTCAGTGCTGACCAAAATTCAGAAGGGTTATTTATGTTTCTAAGTTTTAATTTAACATTTTCAAAAAAGTATATTTTAGATTGTTTTATTACTTGTTTGTATGAAGATTTGGCTTGTCTATACAAATTAATTAAATCTTTACTTTTAAAAGACGTTTTACAACAGTTTTTATATAATTTAATTACTTCTTTTTTGGACGCGTAACAATCAGCATTATACCATGGCTTATCTTTTTTAATTGAATTATTAGATCTAAATTTTATTGCTTTCAGGGCCCCAGATTCGTACATTGTATGTTGAATTATATAACAAAAATAATTATAAAGACTCGTTGGCGAGCAAACAAAAGTAGCATCAAACCATAGATATGAATAAGATTCTAAAAGTTCATTAAACAAACACATAGCTTCAATTGACCTGTTGTGTACGTAAACAGTGTTAGATTCATGTTTATATTCTTCTACATTACTTTTATAATCACTGTAAAAATTTATTAATAGAATACACATATAATGGTCTGAAATATCTGACACATTTTCAATATTAAAATCGATTACGTTATTTAGGCAACTAGCTGAGATCCATACATAATCTATGACACTCATACCTTGATTACCCATATAGGTATAACTTCCTTTATTATCTCTACGCGATCGGCCATTACAACAGATCATACCATAAGATTCCATTAATTCAACCAATTTTACCCCTCTTTTATTGATAACGTCATCCAATGAACTTCTAAATCCGGACAAATTAGAATTAATAAAAATATCATTGTCCAAAGAATTTAAATTTCCAATACGAGAGTTATAATCGCCACCAATTATTACATAACAGTTTTCATATTCAGAATAAATGTTAAATAAATCGAAAGAAAAAGAATCTATAATTGAATCATGTAATGATCCGGGTTGCCAATAAACTATTCCTACACACAAATACACTTCCTTATACTTAATTAATACACACAAAAGCCAGTTAGTAGACACCAAAATTTTAACATTAGAGAATTTACCTTTTTTCAAACAAATCATTAAACCTCCACTGGGTCTACCTTTACCTGACGGCTTATTAGCGTTTCTGCAATAACAGTCATAGTTGGTAGTTAATAGTGCAAATTTCAGGTCCGAAGTGGTCAGCCATGTCTCAGAAAAACCCAAGATGTCCATATCAAGCAACTGATTAAATTCCGAAGTAGACAAATTAGAAAAATTGTTAAATCCATGTATGTTCCAAAAGCCAAATTTTACAGTTGTACCATCAGCATATATCACTTTTTTCCTTTTTCCTCTTGAGTGGTGGCTCTTTCTTGTAAAAAAGGACGTAAACGCAATTGATTAGGAGCCCTCCTCAATCTTTTCCTTGTTACACTTGTCCTCGATCCCTCAGATTTATCAGTCTCTATTTCTTCGTCATCCGAATAGTCATGGATAGTTAAAGAAGGTGTTACAGCCAGAAATTTATGAAAATCATCTTTCGATTTTATCAACAAACTTGGTGTTCCATCATCCTTTCTTACCCAAATTCTATTATTTCTGAACCACACATATTTTAATGTGCCCTGGAATTTATATTCTCTTAAAGTTCTAAATAATTTGTATAAATTTGGGCTCATGTGTTCAGAAATAAAAATTTCAGATGTGTGAACTTCAGACGTTTCCTCATTTCCCATAATTTTATCAAATGTTAATTTATTTTTATTTTTTATATATCTCCGATAACAGTTTAAAAATTCCTTTTTATCAACAATTCTTATGAAATTAAACAATATGGGTGGTTTAAAATTTTCATTTATCATTTTAGGACGATAGAAATCTTGTATTTTTTCTTTTTGAAATTCAAAATTAATTATCTTAGATATGCGCAAAATTAGTTCTTCAATGTCAACATTTAATTGCAAGGGAACATTCGATATTCTAATTTTATTATAAGAAGTAAACTGAACGTTTTCACTAAGAGAAGCCTGTAATTCAGACAATTTTTTCTTCAGAAATTCATTTTCTCGGCGTAAGGCAGTTGTTTCTTTATCTATTTTCTTAATATCGGTTCTGATATTACCTAGGTTTACTCTAATTTCATCTTTAAATGTTTGAATACTATCATTTAGTTCTTTATTTTTCGTATTAATCTCAGAAATTTGTCTCGAGACGTCTTGATGCAGAGCAGTAATTCTATCTAAGATAAGACTACTTACATCAGTACCCCCACTATTTTCACCAGTTCCAGTAGTAGACTCCCCCACCTTGCTCATGTTACTGGTAAGTCTGTGAACTTTGATAATCACTTAATAAGATAATATTTCTTTTCCCTTTTTTTCTTTTCTTTTTTTCGCTTAAAACTTTTTATAAATGCCACTTTTAATAGTATAAAACTATAGTACGGTATTCAAAGTTTACAATGACAAAAAATAACTGTTTGAAACTTCCAAGAAACACTAAAAAATTACACAAATTATACAGAGCAAATTACATACGTCTGATCACTTTGAAGTCTAAATCCCCACTCGGATATGTAAAAGATCCCTAAATTTCAACTTCCAATATATCCTTCAGTATTCTATTTAGAATGTCCAAATTTCTCTCAATTGCAGAGATAGTTAAAGTCTACATTTGAACCAAATTCCATAGTTTTCCTATTAATAGAAATCGAGATATAACGAATCAAAATTTAGGTTATGTAAAAGATCCCTAAATTTTAACTTCCAATATATCGTTCAGTATTCTACCTGGAATGTTCAAATTTCTCTCAATTGTAGAGATAGTTGTAGTCTATATTTGAACCAAATTCCATAGTTTTCCTATGAATAGAAATCGAGATATATCGAATCAAAGTTTAGGGCATGTAAAAGATCCCTAAATTTCAACTTCCAATATATCCTACAGTATTCTATCTAGAATGTGTAAATTTCTCTCAATTGTAGGGATAGTTTTAGTCTATATTAGAACCGAATTGCATAGTTTTCCTATGAATAGAAATCGAGATATATCGAATCAAAGTTTTGGGTATGTAAAAGATCCCTAAATTTTAACTTCCAACATATCGTTCAGTATTCTACCTGGAATGTTCAAATTTCTTTCAATTGTAGAGATAGTTGTAGTCTATATTTGAACCAAATTCCATAGTTTTCCTATGAATAGAAATCGAGATATATCGAATCAAAGTTTAGGGCATGTAAAAGATCCCTAAATTTCAACTTCCAATATATCCTACAGTATTCTATCTAGAATGTGTAAATTTCTCTCAATTGTAGGGATAGTTTTAGTCTATATTAGAACCGAATTGCATAGTTTTCCTATGAATAGAAATCGAGATATATCGAATCAAAGTTTTGGGTATGTAAAAGATCCCTAAATTTCAACTTCCAATATATCCTTCAGTATTCTATCTAGAATGTCCAAATTTCTCTCAATTGCAGAGATAGTTAAAGTCTACATTTGAACCAAATTCCATAGTTTTCCTATGAATAGAAATCGAGATATAACGAATCAAAATTTAGGTTATGTAAAAGATCCCTAAATTTTAACTTCCAATATATCGTTCAGTATTCTACCTGGAATGTTCAAATTTCTCTCAATTGTAGAGATAGTTGTAGTCTATATTTGAACCAAATTCCATAGTTTTCCTATGAATAGAAATCGAGATATATCGAATCAAAGTTTAGGGTATGTAAAAGATCCCTAAATTTTAACTTCCAACATATCGTTCAGTATTCTACCTGGAATGTTCAAATTTCTCTCAATTGTAGAGATAGTTGTAGTCTATATTTGAACCAAATTCCATAGTTTTCCTATGAATAGAAATCGAGATATATCGAATCAAAGTTTAGGGCATGTAAAAGATCCCTAAATTTCAACTTCCAATATATCCTACAGTATTCTATCTAGAATGTGTAAATTTCTCTCAATTGTAGGGATAGTTATAGTCTATATTTGAACCAAATTCCATAGTTTTCCTATGAATAGAAATCGAGATATAACCAATCAAAGTTTAGGTTATGTAAAAAATCCCTAAATTTCAACTTCCAATATATCCTACAGTATTCTATCTAGAATGTCCAAATTTCTCTCGATTGTAGAGATAGTTGTAGCCTACATTTGACCCAAATTCCATAGTTTTCCTATGAATAGAAATCGAGATATAACGAATCAAAGTTTTGGGTTTGTAAAAGATCCCTAAATTTCAACTTCCAATATATCCTACAGTATTCTATCTAGATGTCCAAATTTCTCTCGATTGTAGAGATAGTTTTAGTCTATATTAGAACCGAATTGCATAGTTTTCCTATGAATAGAAATGGAGATATAACGAATCAAAGTTTAGGGTATGTAAAAGATCCCTAAATTTCAACTTCCAATATATCGTTCAGTATTCTACCTGGAATGTTCAAATTTCTCTCAATTGTAGAGATAGTTGTAGTCTATATTTGAACCAAATTCCATAGTTTTCCTATGAATAGAAATCGAGATATATCGAATCAAAGTTTAGGGCATGTAAAATATCCCTAAATTTCAACTTCCAATATATCCTACAGTATTCTATCTAGAATGTGTAAATTTCTCTCAATTGTAGGGATAGTTTTAGTCTATATTAGAACCGAATTGCATAGTTTTCCTATGAATAGAAATCGAGATATATCGAATCAAAGTTTTGGATATGTAAAAGATCCCTAAATTTCAACTTCCAATATATCCTTCAGTATTCTATCTAGAATGTCCAAATTTCTCTCAATTGCAGAGATAGTTAAAGTCTACATTTGAACCAAATTCCATAGTTTTCCTATTAATAGAAATCGAGATATAACGAATCAAAATTTAGGTTATGTAAAAGATCCCTAAATTTTAACTTCCAATATATCGTTCAGTATTCTACCTGGAATGTTCAAATTTCTCTCAATTGTAGAGATAGTTGTAGTCTATATTTGAACCAAATTCCATAGTTTTCCTATGAATAGAAATCGAGATATATCGAATCAAAGTTTAGGGCATGTAAAAGATCCCTAAATTTCAACTTACAATATATCCTACAGTATTCTATCTAGAATGTGTAAATTTCTCTCAATTGTAGGGATAGTTTTAGTCTATATTAGAACCGAATTGCATAGTTTTCCTATGAATAGAAATCGAGATATATCGAATCAAAGTTTTGGGTATGTAAAAGATCCCTAAATTTTAACTTCCAACATATCGTTCAGTATTCTACCTGGAATGTTCAAATTTCTTTCAATTGTAGAGATAGTTGTAGTCTATATTTGAACCAAATTCCATAGTTTTCCTATGAATAGAAATCGAGATATATCGAATCAAAGTTTAGGGCATGTAAAAGATCCCTAAATTTCAACTTCCAATATATCCTACAGTATTCTATCTAGAATGTGTAAATTTCTCTCAATTGTAGGGATAGTTTTAGTCTATATTAGAACCGAATTGCATAGTTTTTCTATGAATAAAAATCGAGATATATCGAATCAAAGTTTTGGGTATGTAAAAGATCCCTAAATTTTAACTTCCAACATATCGTTCAGTATTCTACCTGGAATGTTCAAATTTCTTTCAATTGTAGAGATAGTTGTAGTCTATATTTGAACCAAATTCCATAGTTTTCCTATGAATAGAAATCGAGATATATCGAATCAAAGTTTAGGACATGTAAAAGATCCCTAAATTTCAACTTCCAATATATCCTACAGTATTCTATCTAGAATGTGTAAATTTCTCTCAATTGTAGGGATAGTTTTAGTCTATATTAGAACCGAATTGCATAGTTTTCCTATGAATAGAAATCGAGATATATCGAATCAAAGTTTTGGGTATGTAAAAGATCCCTAAATTTCAACTTCCAATATATCCTTCAGTATTCTATCTAGAATGTCCAAATTTCTCTCAAGTGCAGAGATAGTTATAGTCTATATTAGTACCGAATTACATAGTTTTCCTATGAATAGAAATCGAGATATATCGAATCAAAGTTTAGGGCATGTAAAAGATCCCTAAATTTTAACTTCCAACATATCGTTCAGTATTCTACCTGGAATGTTCAAATTTCTTTCAATTGTAGAGATAGTTGTAGTCTATATTTGAACCAAATTCCATAGTTTTCCTATGAATAGAAATCAAGATATATCGAATCAAAGTTTAGGACATGTAAAAGATCCCTAAATTTCAACTTCCAATATATCCTACAGTATTCTATCTAGAATGTGTAAATTTCTCTCAATTGTAGGGATAGCTTTAGTCTATATTAGAACCGAATTGCATAGTTTTCCTATGAATAGAAATCGAGATATATCGAATCAAAGTTTTGGGTATGTAAAAGATCCCTAAATTTCAACTTCCAATATATCCTTCAGTATTCTATCTAGAATGTCCAAATTTCTCTCAAGTGCAGAGATAGTTATAGTCTATATTAGTACCGAATTACATAGTTTTCCTATGAATAGAAATCGAGATATATCGAATCAAAGTTTAGGGCATGTAAAAGATCCCTAAATTTCAACTTCCAATATATCCTACAGTATTCTATCTAGAATGTGTAAATTTCTCTCAATTGTAGGGATAGTTTTAGTCTATATTAGAACCGAATTGCATAGTTTTTCTATGAATAGAAATCGAGATATATCGAATCAAAGTTTTGGGTATGTAAAAGATCCCTAAATTTTAACTTCCAACATATCGTTCAGTATTCTACCTGGAATGTTCAAATTTCTTTCAATTGTAGAGATAGTTGTAGTCTATATTTGAACCAAATTCCATAGTTTTCCTATGAATAGAAATCGAGATATATCGAATCAAAATTTAAGACATGTAAAAGATCCCTAAATTTCAACTTCCAATATATCCTACAGTATTCTATCTAGAATGTGTAAATTTCTCTCAATTGTAGGGATAGTTTTAGTCTATATTAGAACCGAATTGCATAGTTTTCCTATGAATAGAAATCGAGATATATCGAATCAAAGTTTTGGGTATGTAAAAGATCCCTAAATTTCAACTTCCAATATATCCTTCAGTATTCTATCTAGAATGTCCAAATTTCTCTCAAGTGCAGAGATAGTTATAGTCTATATTAGTACCGAATTACATAGTTTTCCTATGAATAGAAATGGAGATATAACGAATCAAAGTTTAGGGTATGTAAAAGATCCCTAAATTTTAACTTCCAACATATCGTTCAGTATTCTACCTGGAATGTTCAAATTTCTTTCAATTGTAGAGATAGTTGTAGTCTATATTTGAACCAAATTCCATAGTTTTCCTATGAATAGAAATCGAGATATATCGAATCAAAGTTTAGGGCATGTAAAAGATCCCTAAATTTCAACTTCCAATATATCCTACAGTATTCTATCTAGAATTTGTAAATTTCTCTCAATTGTAGGGATAGTTTTAGTCTATATTAGAACCGAATTGCATAGTTTTCCTATGAATAGAAATCGAGATATATCGAATCAAAGTTTTGGATATGTAAAAGATCCCTAAATTTCAACTTCCAATATATCCTTCAGTATTCTATCTAGAATGTCCAAATTTCTCTCAATTGCAGAGATAGTTAAAGTCTACATTTGAACCAAATTCCATAGTTTTCCTATTAATAGAAATCGAGATATAACGAATCAAAATTTAGGTTATGTAAAAGATCCCTAAATTTTAACTTCCAATATATCGTTCAGTATTCTACCTGGAATGTTCAAATTTCTCTCAATTGTAGAGATAGTTGTAGTCTATATTTGAACCAAATTCCATAGTTTTCCTATGAACAGAAATCGAGATATATCGAATCAAAGTTTAGGGCATGTAAAAGATCCCTAAATTTCAACTTCCAATATATCCTACAGTATTCTATCTAGAATGTGTAAATTTCTCTCAATTGTAGGGATAGTTTTAGTCTATATTAGAACCGAATTGCATAGTTTTCCTATGAATAGAAATCGAGATATATCGAATCAAAGTTTTGGGTATGTAAAAGATCCCTAAATTTTAACTTCCAACATATAGTTCAGTATTCTACCTGGAATGTTCAAATTTCTTTCAATTGTAGAGATAGTTGTAGTCTATATTTGAACCAAATTCCATAGTTTTCCTATGAATAGAAATCGAGATATATCGAATCAAAGTTTAGGGCATGTAAAAGATCCCTAAATTTCAACTTCCAATATATCCTACAGTATTCTATCTAGAATGTGTAAATTTCTCTCAATTGTAGGGATAGTTTTAGTCTATATTAGAACCGAATTGCATAGTTTTTCTATGAATAGAAATCGAGATATATCGAATCAAAGTTTTGGGTATGTAAAAGATCCCTAAATTTTAACTTCCAACATATCGTTCAGTATTCTACCTGGAATGTTCAAATTTCTTTCAATTGTAGAGATAGTTGTAGTCTATATTTGAACCAAATTCCATAGTTTTCCTATGAATAGAAATCGAGATATATCGAATCAAAGTTTAGGACATGTAAAAGATCCCTAAATTTCAACTTCCAATATATCCTTCAGTATTCTATCTAGAATGTCCAAATTTCTCTCAAGTGCAGAGATAGTTATAGTCTATATTAGTACCGAATTACATAGTTTTCCTATGAATAGAAATCGAGATATATCGAATCAAAGTTTAGGACATGTAAAAGATCCCTAAATTTCAACTTCCAATATATCCTACAGTATTCTATCTAGAATGTGTAAATTTCTCTCAATTGTAGGGATAGTTTTAGTCTATATTAGAACCGAATTGCATAGTTTTCCTATGAATAGAAATCGAGATATATCGAATCAAAGTTTTGGGTATGTAAAAGATCCCTAAATTTCAACTTCTAATATATCCTTCAGTATTCTATCTAGAATGTCCAAATTTCTCTCAAGTGCAGAGATAGTTATAGTCTATATTAGTACCGAATTACATAGTTTTCCTATGAATAGAAATCGAGATATATCGAATCAAAGTTTAGGGCATGTAAAAGATCCCTAAATTTCAACTTCCAATATATCCTACAGTATTCTATCTAGAATGTGTAAATTTCTCTCAATTGTAGGGATAGTTTTAGTCTATATTAGAACCGAATTGCATAGTTTTTCTATGAATAGAAATCGAGATATATCGAATCAAAGTTTTGGGTATGTAAAAGATCCCTAAATTTTAACTTCCAACATATCGTTCAGTATTCTACCTGGAATGTTCAAATTTCTTTCAATTGTAGAGATAGTTGTAGTCTATATTTGAACCAAATTCCATAGTTTTCCTATGAATAGAAATCGAGATATATCGAATCAAAGTTTAGGACATGTAAAAGATCCCTAAATTTCAACTTCCAATATATCCTACAGTATTCTATCTAGAATGTGTAAATTTCTCTCAATAATAGGGATAGTTTTAGTCTATATTAGAACCGAATTGCATAGTTTTCCTATGAATAGAAATCGAGATATATCGAATCAAAGTTTTGGGTATGTAAAAGATCCCTAAATTTCAACTTCCAATATATCCTTCAGTATTCTATCTAGAATGTCCAAATTTCTCTCAAGTGCAGAGATAGTTATAGTCTATATTAGTACCGAATTACATAGTTTTCCTATGAATAGAAATGGAGATATAACGAATCAAAGTTTAGGGTATGTAAAAGATCCCTAAATTTTAACTTCCAACATATCGTTCAGTATTCTACCTGGAATGTTCAAATTTCTTTCAATTGTAGAGATAGTTGTAGTCTATATTTGAACCAAATTCCATAGTTTTCCTATGAATAGAAATCGAGATATATCGAATCAAAGTTTAGGGCATGTAAAAGATCCCTAAATTTCAACTTCCAATATATCCTACAGTATTCTATCTAGAATGTGTAAATTTCTCTCAATTGTAGGGATAGTTTTAGTCTATATTAGAACCGAATTGCATAGTTTTCCTATGAATAGAAATCGAGATATATCGAATCAAAGTTTTGGGTATGTAAAAGATCCCTAAATTTCAACTTCCAATATATCCTTCAGTATTCTATCTAGAATGTCCAAATTTCTCTCAAGTGCAGAGATAGTTATAGTCTATATTAGTACCGAATTACATAGTTTTCCTATGAATAGAAATGGAGATATAACGAATCAAAGTTTAGGGTATGTAAAAGATCCCTAAATTTTAACTTCCAACATATCGTTCAGTATTCTACCTGGAATGTTCAAATTTCTTTCAATTGTAGAGATAGTTGTAGTCTATATTTGAACCAAATTCCATAGTTTTCCTATGAATAGAAATCGAGATATATCGAATCAAAGTTTAGGGCATGTAAAAGATCCCTAAATTTCAACTTCCAATATATCCTACAGTATTCTATCTAGAATGTGTAAATTTCTCTCAATTGTAGGGATAGTTTCAGTCTATATTAGAACCGAATTGCATAGTTTTCCTATGAATAGAAATCGAGATATATCGAATCAAAGTTTTGGGTATGTAAAAGATCCCTAAATTTTAACTTCCAACATATCGTTCAGTATTCTATCTAGAATGTCCAAATTTCTCTCAATTGCAGAGATAGTTATAGTCTATATTAGTACCGAATTACATAGTTTTCCTATGAATAGAAATGGAGATATAACGAATCAAAGTTTAGGGTATGTAAAAGATCCCTAAATTTTAACTTCCAACATATCGTTCAGTATTCTACCTGGAATGTTCAAATTTCTTTCAATTGTAGAGATAGTTGTAGTCTATATTTGAACCAAATTCCATAGTTTTCCTATGAATAGAAATCGAGATATATCGAATCAAAGTTTAGGGCATGTAAAAGATCCCTAAATTTCAACTTCCAATATATCCTACAGTATTCTATCTAGAATGTGTAAATTTCTCTCAATTGTAGGGATAGTTTTAGTCTATATTAGAACCGAATTGCATAGTTTTCCTATGAATAGAAATCGAGATATAACGAATCAAAGTTTAGAGTATGTGAAAGATCCCTAATATTCAACTTCCAATATATCCTACAGTATTCTATCTAAAAAATCCAAATTCCTCTCAATTGTAGAGATAGTTATAGTCTATGTTAGTACCGAATTACATAGTTTTCCTATAAGTAGAAATGGAGATATAACTAATCAAAGTTTAGGGTATGTAAAAGATCCCTAAATTTCAACTTCCAATGTATCCTTCAGTATTCTATCTAGAATGTCCATATTTCTCTCAATTGTAGAGATAGTTGTAGTCTATATTTCAACCAAATTCCATAGTTTTCCTATGAATAGAAATGGAGATATATCGAATCAAAGTTTTGGGTATGTAAAAGATCCCTAAATTTCAACTTCCAATATATCCTTCAGTATTCTATCTAGAATGTCCAAATTTCTTTCAATTGCAGAGATAGTTAAAGTCTACATTTGAACCAAATTCCATAGTTTTCCTATGAATAGAAATCGAGATATAACCAATCAAAGTTTAGGTTATGTAAAAAATCCCTAAATTTCAACTTCCAATATATCCTACAGTATTCTATCTAGAATGTCCAAATTTCTCTCGATTGTAGAGATAGTTGTAGCCTACATTTGACCCAAATTCCATAGTTTTCCTATGAATAGAAATCGAGATATAACGAATCAAAGTTTAGGGTATGTAAAAGATCCCTAAATTTCAACTTCCAATGTATCCTTCAGTATTCTATCTAGAATGTCCATATTTCTCTCAATTGTAGAGATAGTTGTAGTCTATATTTCAACCAAATTCCATAGTTTTCCTATGAATAGAAATGGAGATATATCGAATCAAAGTTTTGGGTATGTAAAAGATCCCTAAATTTCAACTTCCAATATATCCTTCAGTATTCTATCTAGAATGTCCAAATTTCTTTCAATTGCAGAGATAGTTAAAGTCTACATTTGAACCAAATTCCATAGTTTTCCTATGAATAGAAATCGAGATATAACCAATCAAAGTTTAGGTTATGTAAAAAATCCCTAAATTTCAACTTCCAATATATCCTACAGTATTCTATCTAGAATGTCCAAATTTCTCTCGATTGTAGAGATAGTTGTAGCCTACATTTGACCCAAATTCCATAGTTTTCCTATGAATAGAAATCGAGATATAACGAATCAAAGTTTTGGGTTTGTAAAAGATCCCTAAATATCAACTTCCAATATATCCTACAGTATTCTATCTAGATGTCCAAATTTCTCTCGATTGTAGAGATAGTTTTAGTCTATATTAGAACCGAATTGCATAGTATTCCTATGAATAGAAATGGAGATATAACGAATCAAAGTTTAGGGTATGTAAAAGATCCCTAAATTTCAACTTCCAATATATCGTTCAGTATTCTACCTGGAATGTTCAAATTTCTCTCAATTGTAGAGATAGTTGTAGTCTATATTTGAACCAAATTCCATAGTTTTCCTATGAATAGAAATCGAGATATATCGAATCAAAGTTTAGGGCATGTAAAAGATCCCTAAATTTCAACTTCCAATATATCCTACAGTATTCTATCTAGAATGTGTAAATTTCTCTCAATTGTAGGGATAGTTTTAGTCTATATTAGAACCGAATTGCATAGTTTTCCTATGAATAGAAATCGAGATATATCGAATCAAAGTTTTGGGTATGTAAAAGATCCCTAAATTTTAACTTCCAACATATCGTTCAGTATTCTATCTAGAATGTCCAAATTTCTCTCAATTGCAGAGATAGTTATAGTCTATATTAATACCGAATTACATAGTTTTCCTATGAATAGAAATGGAGATATAACGAATCAAAGTTTAGGGTATGTAAAAGATCCCTAAATTTTAACTTCCAACATATCGTTCAGTATTCTATCTAGAATGTGCAAATTTCTCTCAATTGTAGGGATAGTTTTAGTCTATATTAGAACCGAATTGCATAGTTTTCCTATGAATAGAAATCGAGATATAACGAATCAAAGTTTAGAGTATGTGAAAGATCCCTAATATTCAACTTCCAATATATCCTACAGTATTCTATCTAAAAAATCCAAATTCCTCTCAATTGTAGAGATAGTTATAGTCTATGTTAGTACCGAATTACATAGTTTTCCTATAAGTAGAAATGGAGATATAACTAATCAAAGTTTAGGGTATGTAAAAGATCCCTAAATTTCAACTTCCAATGTATCCTTCAGTATTCTATCTAGAATGTCCATATTTCTCTCAATTGTAGAGATAGTTGTAGTCTATATTTCAACCAAATTCCATAGTTTTCCTATGAATAGAAATGGAGATATATCGAATCAAAGTTTTGGGTATGTAAAAGATCCCTAAATTTCAACTTCCAATATATCCTTCAGTATTCTATCTAGAATGTCCAAATTTCTTTCAATTGCAGAGATAGTTAAAGTCTACATTTGAACCAAATTCCATAGTTTTCCTATGAATAGAAATCGAGATATAACCAATCAAAGTTTAGGTTATGTAAAAAATCCCTAAATTTCAACTTCCAATATATCCTACAGTATTCTATCTAGAATGTCCAAATTTCTCTCGATTGTAGAGATAGTTGTAGCCTACATTTGACCCAAATTCCATAGTTTTCCTATGAATAGAAATCGAGATATAACTAATCAAAGTTTAGGGTATGTAAAAGATCCCTAAATTTCAACTTCCAATGTATCCTTCAGTATTCTATCTAGAATGTCCATATTTCTCTCAATTGTAGAGATAGTTGTAGTCTATATTTCAACCAAATTCCATAGTTTTCCTATGAATAGAAATGGAGATATATCGAATCAAAGTTTTGGGTATGTAAAAGATCCCTAAATTTCAACTTCCAATATATCCTTCAGTATTCTATCTAGAATGTCCAAATTTCTTTCAATTGCAGAGATAGTTAAAGTCTACATTTGAACCAAATTCCATAGTTTTCCTATGAATAGAAATCGAGATATAACCAATCAAAGTTTAGGTTATGTAAAAAATCCCTAAATTTCAACTTCCAATATATCCTACAGTATTCTATCTAGAATGTCCAAATTTCTCTCGATTGTAGAGATAGTTGTAGCCTACATTTGACCCAAATTCCATAGTTTTCCTATGAATAGAAATCGAGATATAACGAATCAAAGTTTTGGGTTTGTAAAAGATCCCTAAATATCAACTTCCAATATATCCTACAGTATTCTATCTAGATGTCCAAATTTCTCTCGATTGTAGAGATAGTTTTAGTCTATATTAGAACCGAATTGCATAGTATTCCTATGAATAGAAATGGAGATATAACGAATCAAAGTTTAGGGTATGTAAAAGATCCCTAAATTTCAACTTCCAATATATCGTTCAGTATTCTACCTGGAATGTTCAAATTTCTCTCAATTGTAGAGATAGTTGTAGTCTATATTTGAACCAAATTCCATAGTTTTCCTATGAATAGAAATCGAGATATATCGAATCAAAGTTTAGGGCATGTAAAAGATCCCTAAATTTCAACTTCCAATATATCCTACAGTATTCTATCTAGAATGTGTAAATTTCTCTCAATTGTAGGGATAGTTTTAGTCTATATTAGAACCGAATTGCATAGTTTTCCTATGAATAGAAATCGAGATATATCGAATCAAAGTTTTGGGTATGTAAAAGATCCCTAAATTTTAACTTCCAACATATCGTTCAGTATTCTATCTAGAATGTCCAAATTTCTCTCAATTGCAGAGATAGTTATAGTCTATATTAATACCGAATTACATAGTTTTCCTATGAATAGAAATGGAGATATAACGAATCAAAGTTTAGGGTATGTAAAAGATCCCTAAATTTTAACTTCCAACATATCGTTCAGTATTCTATCTAGAATGTGCAAATTTCTCTCAATTGTAGAGATAGTTGTAGTCTATATTTGAACCAAATTGCATAGTTTTCCTATGAATAGAAATCGACATATAACGAATCAAAGTTTAGGTTATGTAAAAGATCCCTAAATTTTAACTTCCAACATATCGTTCAGTATTCTACCTGGAATGTTCAAATTTCTTTCAATTATAGAGATAGTTGTAGGCTATATTTGAACCAAATTCCATAGTTTTCCTATGAATAGAAATCGAGATATATCGCATCAAAGTTTAGGGCATGTAAAAGATCCCTAAATTTCAACTTCCAATATATCTTACAGTATTCTATCTAGAATGTGTAAATTTCTCTCAATTGTAGGGATAGTTTTAGTCTATATTAGAACCGAATTGCATAGTTTTCCTATGAATAGAAATCGAGATATATCGAATCAAAGTTTTGGGTATGTAAAAGATCCCTAAATTTCAACTTCCAATATATCCTTCAGTATTCTATCTAGAATGTCCAAATTTCTCTCAAGTGCAGAGATAGTTATAGTCTATATTAGTACCGAATTACATAGTTTTCCTATGAATAGAAATGGAGATATAACGAATCAAAGTTTAGGGTATGTAAAAGATCCCTAAATTTTAACTTCCAACATATCGTTCAGTATTCTACCTGGAATGTTCAAATTTCTTTCAATTGTAGAGATAGTTGTAGTCTATATTTGAACCAAATTCCATAGTTTTCCTATGAATAGAAATCGAGATATATCGAATCAAAGTTTAGGGCATGTAAAAGATCCCTAACTTTCAACTTCCAATATATCCTACAGTATTCTATCTAGAATGTGTAAATTTCTCTCAATTGTAGGGATAGTTTTAGTTTATATTAGAACCGAATTGCATAGTTTTCCTATGAATAGAAATCGAGATATAACGAATCAAAGTTTAGAGTATGTGAAAGATCCCTAATATTCAACTTCCAATATATCCTACAGTATTCTATCTAAAAAATCCAAATTCCTCTCAATTGTAGAGATAGTTATAGTCTATGTTAGTACCGAATTACATAGTTTTCCTATAAGTAGAAATGGAGATATAACTAATCAAAGTTTAGGGTATGTAAAAGATCCCTAAATTTCAACATCCAATGTATCCTTCAGTATTCTATCTAGAATGTCCATATTTCTCTCAATTGTAGAGATAGTTGTAGTCTATATTTCAACCAAATTCCATAGTTTTCCTATGAATAGAAATGGAGATATATCGAATCAAAGTTTTGGGTATGTAAAAGATCCCTAAATTTCAACTTCCAATATATCCTTCAGTATTCTATCTAGAATGTCCTAATTTCTCTCAATTGCAGAGATAGTTAAAGTCTACATTTGAACCAAATTCCATAGTTTTCCTATTAATAGAAATCGAGATATAACCAATCAAAGTTTAGGTTATGTAAAAAATCCCTAAATTTCAACTTCCAATATATCCTACAGTATTCTATCTAGAATGTCCAAATTTCTCTCGATTGTAGAGATAGTTGTAGCCTACATTTGACCCAAATTCCATAGTTTTCCTATGAATAGAAATCGAGATATAACGAATCAAAGTTTTGGGTTTGTAAAAGATCCCTAAATTTCAACTTCCAATATATCCTACAGTATTCTATCTAGATGTCCAAATTTCTCTCGATTGTAGAGATAGTTTTAGTCTATATTAGAACCGAATTGCATAGTTTTCCTATGAATAGAAATGGAGATATAACGAATCAAAGTTTAGGGTATGTAAAAGATCCCTAAATTTCAACTTCCAATATATCGTTCAGTATTCTACCTGGAATGTTCAAATTTCTCTCAATTGTAGGGATAGTTTTAGTCTATATTAGAACCGAATTGCATAGTTTTCCTATGAATAGAAATCGAGATATATCGAATCAAAGTTTTGGGTATGTAAAAGATCCCTAAATTTTAACTTCCAACATATCGTTCAGTATTCTACCTGGAATGTTCAAATTTCTTTCAATTATAGAGATGGTTGTAGGCTATATTTGAACCAAATTCCATAGTTTTCCTATGAATAGAAATCGAGATATATCGAATCAAAGTTTAGGGCATGTAAAAGATCCCTAAATTTCAACTTCCAATATATCTTACAGTATTCTATCTAGAATGTGTAAATTTCTCTCAATTGTAGGGATAGTTTTAGTCTATATTAGAACCGAATTGCATAGTTTTCCTATGAATAGAAATCGAGATATATCGAATCAAAGTTTTGGGTATGTAAAAGATCCCTAAATTTCAACTTCCAATATATCCTTCAGTATTCTATCTAGAATGTCCAAATTTCTCTCAAGTGCAGAGATAGTTATAGTCTATATTAGTACCGAATTACATAGTTTTCCTATGAATAGAAATGGAGATATAACGAATCAAAGTTTAGGGTATGTAAAAGATCCCTAAATTTTAACTTCCAACATATCGTTCAGTATTCTACCTGGAATGTTCAAATTCCTTTCAATTGTAGAGATAGTTGTAGTCTATATTTGAACCAAATTCCATAGTTTTCCTATGAATAGAAATCGAGATATATCGAATCAAAGTTTAGGGCATGTAAAAGATCCCTAAATTTCAATTTCCAATATATCCTACAGTATTCTATCTAGAATGTGTAAATTTCTCTCAATTGTAGGTATAGTTTTAGTCTATATTAGAACCGAATTGCATAGTTTTCCTATGAATAGAAATCGAGATATATCGAATCAAAGTTTTGGGTATGTAAAAGATCCCTAAATTTTAACTTCCAACATATCGTTCAGTATTCTATCTAGAATGTCCAAATTTCTCTCAATTGCAGAGATAGTTATAGTCTATATTAATACCGAATTACATAGTTTTCCTATGAATAGAAATGGAGATATAACGAATCAAAGTTTAGGGTATGTAAAAGATCCCTAAATTTTAACTTCCAACATATCGTTCAGTATTCTATCTAGAATGTGCAAATTTCTCTCAATTGTAGAGATAGTTGTAGTCTATATTTGAACCAAATTGCATAGTTTTCCTATGAATAGAAATCGAGATATGACGAATCAAAGTTTAGGTTATGTAAAAGATCCCTAAATTTTAACTTCCAATATATTGTTCAGTATTCTACCTGGAATGTTCAAATATCTCTCAATTGTAGAGATTGTTGTAGCCTACATTTGAGCCAAATTCCATAGTTTTCCTATGAATAGAAATGGAGATATAACGAATCAAAGTTTAGGGTATGTGAAAGATCCCTAATATTCAACTTCCAATATATCCTACAGTATTCTATCTAAAACATCCAAATTTCTCTCAATTGTAGAGATAGTTGTAGTCTATATTTGAACCAAATTGCATAGTTTTCCTATGAATAGAAATCGAGATATAACGAATCAAATTTTTGGGTATGTGAAAGATCCCAAAATTTCAACTTCCAATATATCCTACAGTATTCTATCTAGAATGTGCAAATTTCTCTCAATTGTAGGGATAGTTTTAGTCTATATTAGAACCGAATTGCATAGTTTTCCTATGAATAGAAATCGAGATATAACGAATCAAAGTTTAGGTTATGTAAAAAATCCCTAAATTTCAACTTCCAATATTTTCTATAGTATTCTATCTAGAATGTCCAAATTTCTCTCGATTGTAGAGATAGTTGTAGCCTACATTTGAGCCAAATTCCATAGTTTTCCTATGAATAGAAATGGAGATATAACGAATCAAAGTTTAGGGTATGTGAAAGATCCCTAATATTCAACTTCCAATATATCCTACAGTATTCTATCTAAAACATCCAAATTTCTCTCAATTGTAGAGATAGTTATAGTCTATGTTAGTACTGAATTTTTTCCTATGAATAGAAATGGAGATATAACGAATCAAAGTTTAGGGTATGTGAAAGATCGCTAATATTCAACATCCAATATATCCTACAGTATTCTATCTAGAATGTCCAAATTTCTCTCAATTGCAGAGATAATTGTAGTCTACATTTGAGCCAAATTCCATAGTTTTCCTATGAATAGAAATGGAGATATAACGAATCAAAGTTTAGGGTATGTGAAAGATCCCTAATATTCAACTTCCAATATATCCTACAGTATTCTATCTAGAATGTGCAAATTTCTCTCAATTGTAGAGATTGTTGTAGTCTATATTTGAACCAAATTGCATAGTTTTCCTATGAATAGAAATCGAGATATAACGAATCAAATTTTTGGGTATGTGAAAGATCCCAAAATTTCAACTTCCAATATATCCTACAGTATTCTATCTAGAATGTGCAAATTTCTCTCAATTGTAGAGATAGTTGTAGTCTATATTTGAACCAAATTGCATAGTTTTCCTATGAATAGAAATCGAGATATAACGAATCAAAGTTTAGGGCATGTAAAAGATCCCTAAATTTCAACTTCCAATATATCTTACAGTATTCTATCTAGAATGTGTAAATTTCTCTCAATTGTAGGGATAGTTTTAGTCTATATTAGAACCGAATTGCATAGTTTTCCTATGAATAGAAATCGCGATATAACGAATCAAAGTTTAGGGCATGTAAAAGATCCCTAAATTTCAACTTCCAATATATCCTACAGTATTCTATCTAGAATGTGTAAATTTCTCTCAATTGTAGGGATAGTTTTAGTCTATATTAGAACCGAATTGCATAGTTTTCCTATGAATAGAAATCGAGATATAACGAATCAAAGTTTAGGTTATGTAAAAAATCCCTAAATTTCAACTTCCAATATTTTCTATAGTATTCTATCTAGAATGTCCAAATTTCTCTCGATTGTAGAGATAGTTGTAGTCTACATTTGTACCAAAATGCATGGCATTTCGAAAGGTAGTATTTGGGATATTACGACACAAATATATACTATGTAAGCTATAGATTACAATTGGGACAATTTAAAGTAGATTGCTGGTAATTATAAGAAATTCTTACCTTGTTTTGGGATTTCTATAGCGAAATTAGGGCGACCTAATATGTATAATTATCGTTAGTTAGAGACAAATAAGCTAATTGCGTACTTATTCTGGCAATTATTTTTAACTTTTTCCTTAGTTTTTTGAAGTTCTTGTTGCTAATCAAGACGATCCTGATGTGTACACGCTAGTTCTGCTATTGATATGGACTGTCAGAGCCAAAATACACTAATTTGGTGGTCATTTCTGCTCATTTTTCCTCACTGAATTATGAGAAAATAATAATTCTTATGCCTAAAGCCTAAAACGGCTTTCTCTTGTTGAAAAAATAATAATTGAATTCACAACAATAAAATATAGATTTTTTATTAATTATTGTTGTGAACCAATTTTTTTTTGTTTAAGTCGCAATTTTTCTGCACGCTCAGTTGGTTTTTAACACTACACATAAATCTAGTCAGTCGGAACGGTAGATTTAAATTGATGGTGCTCAGAATATAGGAACACCTGGGTGTGACTCCACTCTGATTTATGTTCGCTGTTGGAAAAACACAAATTAACCGCAATTAAATTTGTTT
Source organism: Rhodnius prolixus (assembly GCF_049639745.1). Classification (NCBI taxonomy): domain Eukaryota; kingdom Metazoa; phylum Arthropoda; class Insecta; order Hemiptera; family Reduviidae; genus Rhodnius; species Rhodnius prolixus. The sequence continues at coordinate 26,385,292 of NW_027411582.1, forward strand.
TATTGTTCATTTAAATCGCGTTATATTTGAATCATAAAAGCAGGTTTAATGTTCCAAAAAATGAAGCTAGAAAGCGCTTGCTCTGTACAATGTCCAAAAAAAATCTCTTACAATTTTAATGGCCTCTAAATTATTTATTTATTTCTCTTACAATAGTAAGTAAGGGAAATTTTCGCGTTTTAAATTTTCTTTATCGGGTTTTCTGCAGTTATATTCATTTTGAGGTAACAGAGTATCTAACTTCAAAAAAGTGCATTTTAGGAATTTGTGGGCCCGCGTGGTTACTCGTAGTTCATAAACGAAACGATGAAGGAAGTTCATATTTGATATATGTTTATCAGATACTTACCATCGGAAACCGGAAACGTGCTTTTCAAGAAAATCAACGTTACTGGAAGTGACTATTATGTTGACAAATTACACTTTTGTCTTGGATATGTGCACAATAGATTTCTGCAAAAAGTGAAGCTGATTTCAACATGTGTATGTACAAAACTACAGGAGTATCAGGAGGGGAGATTAAAACCAAAGAAGAAGATTTCACAATTATGTGCTGGCATTTTTCTTCATTAAGAAGATAAAGTGGCCACCGGTGCTTCAAACGACTTGAGAAGATTTCCTGGCTATTGGAGTAAGCTGGGGGTGAACTAGAGGGTTAAGATGTAAGGAAATTGAGGCATAGAATTTAACATAACAGGATCTTGCAGCATCAGAAACATTAGGGGAACAAGAAGATCTCTGTGCAAGGTAGAGTTTGAAACAAAGTAAGGAGCATTAACGACTGAGTGTTTTTGATTGAAAAGATTGGATTTTGTGGATATTGGAAGCTTTGGCTTAGCCCCAAAGTTCCATTCAGCAAGTCCAGACAGGTTTGAGTATCATGTAAGTAAAAAGTAAAGTATTCTCTAATTTTTCAGGTAGGCTTTACGTCCAACTACCAAATTAGGTGTCGTGGACGGAGATGACTAACCAAACATACTTTACTACAAATTTCTCACATTAAATAATAAATAACATTCAAAGCCTAGACTTGGGCTACGCAGTACCACAATACATAATTAGCTTTGAAGGTCTCGCCTCTAACTGCTCGGCTAACTGGGCGCCTATTTGGAGTATCATGGTATAGATAAGTCGTTTGTTGTTCAGTGAAAGTTTGGATCGTTTGTCCAGAAGTCTAGAGAGAAGTTTGAATCGTCTGTTTAGTTTGTTCCGTTTAATTCAAGTATGTGGATTGCCAGGTTAGGCGTTTGTCCATGAAGAGTCCTAGATACTTACCACAATCTGTTTTGGAAAGAGGAGTGAGGTTTAGATCAAAGGAAGACGCCTTAGGGAGAATGTAATGTAATTACACTTGTTTTCAGTGATTTTAATTCTCCACTTCTTTAGCAAAGGTTCAAGGTAGTGAATGTGGCAAGGATTGCGTTTTTGGGGCATAAGTAAAACAAAAAAGTATAAGGTCTGGTAGTGACATCGACGAGGTCCAAGGACACGCCCCTGGGGAACGCCTGCACCTATTGAGAAAGAAGGATGAGCTAAATAAATTTTAAAAAAATATAGTTAATACAATTACCAGCTAGCTAATAATTGTTAACTTCAAGAATTGTTTGGATAGAGTGAAATCTATCCGCTACAGAGGTTTTTTGTCTATTACACAGTATTGTCTGGCTGAGATTGGAGAAGTTTTGATTGTAACATGATATACAACCGGCCATTATCTCTCCAGAACTGACACGACTAGGGCGGATTTAATGGGACGTCATTTCAAGTGGGGGGGGGTCCCGTAATACTGGTTGAAATGGCCTGATGATGGTACAAAATGAATGCAGACAGATGATGTTCAGCGGGGAGGATGATGTTGTGCCCCCTTTGGTAGTCAAATATTTTCTAAGTTATTTATCAACACTGAATTTAAAGTGCATAAACGATTTGTGCGCTTTTGATGGTGGTCCAGTTTCATTAAAAATTTTAAGTAATTATAATAAAAATTTGTTTGTTATTAAATGCTCGTTGCATCTTTTAATTTTCTCAGTTTTATATTTTGAGTTTAGTTTTTGGGCTCAGTTTTTTATGTAGTAAGAAAGCATTTGGGATATTACGATACCAAAATATTCTATCTAAGCTATAGATTGCAATTAAGGCAATTTAAAGTAGATTGCTGGTAATTATAAGAAATTCTTACCTTCTTTTGGGATTTCTGTAGCGAAATATAGGGCAACCTAATATGTATAATTATCGTTAGTGAAAGGCAAATAAGCTAATTGGATGCTTATTCTGACAATTATTTCTAATTTTTCCTTAGATTTTTGAAGTTCTTATTGCTAATCAGGGCGACTATGATGTGTACAATCTAGCTCCGCTATTGATATTGGTACAATCCAGCTCCGCTATTGATATTGGTACAATCTAGCTCCGCTATTGATATTGATAGAATCTAGCTCCGCTATTGATATTGGTACAATCTAGCTCCGCTATTGATATTGTACAATCTAGCTCCGCTATTGATATTGGTACAATCTAGGTCCGCTATTGATATTGGTACAATCTAGCTCCGCTATTGATATTGGTACAATCTAACTCCGATATTGATATTGGTACAATCTAGCTCCGCTATTGATATTGGTACAATCTAGCTCCGCTATTGATATTGGTACAATCTAACTCCGATATTGATATTGGTACAATCTAGCTCCGCTAATGATATTGGTACAATCTAGCTCCGCTAATGATATTGGTACAATCTAGCTCCGCTATTGATATTGATAGAATCTAGCTCCGATATTGATATTGGTACAATCTAGCTCCGCTATTGATATTGATAGAATCTAGCTCCGCTATTGATATTGGTACAATCTAGCTCCGATATTGATATTGGTACAATCTAGCTCCGCTATTGATATTGGTACAATCTAACTCCGATATTGATATTGGTACAATCTAGCTCCGCTAATGATATTGGTACAATCTAGCTCCGCTATTGATATTGGTACAATCTAGCTCCGCTATTGATATTGATAGAATCTAGCTCCGATATTGATATTGGTACAATCTAGCTCCGCTATTGATATTGGTACAATCTAGCTCCGATATTGATATTGGTACAATCTAGCTCCGCTATTGATATTGGTACAATCTAACTCCGATATTGATATTGGTACAATCTAGCTCCGCTATTGATATTGGTACAATCTAGCTCCGCTATTGATATTGGTACAATCTAACTCCGATATTGATATTGGTACAATCTAGCTCCGCTATTGATATTGGTACAATCTAGCTCCGCTATTGGATATTGATATTGGTAAAAGCGTTTTTATCTAATATAAATATTTTAAAAAAAACTAATTTTTACTAAACTTGCGACTGATTTAGGGTGTTAAGAAAATTCTATTCTGTGAAGTTTCATTCCGTAAGTACCATAAAGTATCACTCCGTAAGTACCATAAAGTATCAATCCATAAGTACCACTTAACAGAATGAATTTTCTGTCCTATTTACAGAATTATTTATTCTCTTTTTTTCTTTTCATTCAACATGTAATAAAATGTGTTCGACATAAAATCGTACCATCTTACTACAAAAAGATATTTGTCCAAGGCGTACTTCCAGATCGTGGAACTATAAAGTCAGATATTTCCCTCAACTCCTACGCACTTTTTTGCTTTTGACGTCTCTGAATACCATAACAGACTTTTACTACTTCTGAATATTTGTAGTTATTTTTTATTCTTCTATTTTTGGAATATAAAAAGTGTGTGTGTACATATCATAAAACATGAATATTGAGCTAAACACACTTAGAATACAATTCTCTAACAAACTGCTGAAGATTTTGTAACTTTTGAAGTCTATTAACTATTTTGTCTGTACTTCCTTCGTCCAATATCACTCTAAGATATTTGCCAATTAGCTGTCATATTAGATATATGCATGTTTATTGCATCTCTGATCGGATTCGATCTTTCATTCAGAAGTAGATTAATCTGTTTACCACTTATGTTATCGTCTCACACTGCACTTGCTGAGTAAGTGAAGCCGAAAGCTCTACATTAATCATTATGATGATTAATCCAAAATATGAATTTGAATTAGCTTTTAGTGACGGTAAAAATTTTATTTTAAAGATTCAATTTAGCGAGGAATCGGTCGAGAATAAAAAATGAAAAAAATAAAAAACAACTCATTTTATTTCCCGAATCGACTTGTTATAGCAGGTAGATATGTTATCTGGGCCTTTAATTTGGCGCGTTTTTAACATCTTTTTGAAATTATATAAAGATATATAACAGTAATAGTAATATATGATGCATTGAAGTGTATTTTTTTTTTTTTTGCTTATTTTTTGGCATTGACTTTCGCCACACAGCCAGCATCGTCTAGGTGCTTATCACTAGAATATCACTCACTCTCCATTCTAAACTTATAAATACATTCGCTTCACACATTCATCCCTCTACTATATACAACTATTCACATAAACTACAGCTAAAGGATGGATCAGTACTCTATATTCCTGCCATCCTTATAGCTTAACCGAAATTAAAATCACCGTAATCCATCTCTAATCATTTTCTTCCGTTCATTCTAATCGGCTACAACTTTTAAATACATTCATATTTCATTGCTAGCTCTGCTACAGATGTTGGTGAAGAATATTATGTCTTCGTAGCGAAATGGTGCATCTAAATACCTGTATATGTCGTCAAACATTCGTTTCCTTCCCTACTACATAACGTGGACATATCATTATTACATGTTTGAAATCCTCCTCCTCATTGCAATCTACGCAAAGAGGAGAGGAACTGTAAGCAGTTGTCTTCTTTTGCACATATTTTTTTCTTTATATCGATATCAATATATAAATTAAAATAATTATTAGAAAATAATAACATTTTTTGAAAAGATTATTAATAACAAACCAGTTTTTTATTCATTTTGATTGCCTCAGATATTGGGTTCATTTTTTTTTCATTTTTAGTACTTAAACAAAAAATTCAAAAAACCGAGATATCTCGACCGAGACCGAGACGAGATTGATAACATCGAGACGAGATACTTTATCATTAGAGACCGAGGCGAAATTTGCATAAAGTCTCGGCCTTGGTCTCGGTCTCGTGCAGCATTAGTCCTTTTTTAACCAACGTTTCGACGAATTGATTGCCTTCTTCTTCAGTGTTTTCTGTAACTTAACCAACCCAGTATAGCCCAAAAGAAGCCAATCAATTTAACGAAACGTTGGCAAAAAAAAAAGAAGGAGTTGTTTTGGTTTTTTTCTGTTTTGAACCGATTCCTCGTTAAAATGAATCCTTAATATGATCAATATTAGTAGGTCAAGGGTGAATGTTACGATGAAGAAAAAATTACCCAGCACTGCAGTTTTACCCACAACTTTTCAGCATTTTGCAATTTTAAACAAATTTTTTTCGTCATTTAAATTTTCTTTATTTTGTACTTCAATAAATTAGAGTTGAGTCCAAGACTTGGTCACGTACACATATGCTTTGTTCGCTCTGTTAATTTTATGTTTTTACCTGAGTTAAAGTGAGTTTTTTGAGGTGAACTTGGTGTCAATATAATCCTTAACATTGGTATAAATCCGTGGTGTTGGTGAATTTTATTACTATCTAATAGCGGAAGAAATAAATAAGAAAAATAAGAAGAAAAGCTGTTATATTTAAACAATAAGGTATGTCTACTGATATGGATAAAATAATGAGTGGGGGAACAGAGTCAAATAGTGGTGGGGGAAATGATCTAGTTAGTTTACTTATGAATAAGATGGAATCAATACATACAGAATTACGTTCGAATAAAACCGATATAGCTAATTTTACTTTAAAACTAGACTCATGTGTGTTGGCCAATAATAATATGAAACGTATAACTTCTCAATTAAAAAATGATTGCCAACAACTGTCCCACTCACTTCAAGAAAATGTTCAACATACCAGATATAATGGTATTAAAACTGTCCGGTAGGACAGTTGTATAAGGGTTGATCATCAAAAACTGCAGGAAAAAGCGTAACGTTGAAAAACACCCAACTTTGACAATTTTTTTCTCTTTTTCTATAAAAGATAAAATTCCCAAATTTTCTTTATAATGTAGGGCAAATCCTCCTTTATAACTGTAATTTTTTTGCAACAACTCATATCTAATAGGTTTCGAGAAAAAAGATGCCGAAAATGAGCAAAAACGGCATTTTCAAAAATTGTTGTTGTTCTTGTTCTTCTTCTTGTTGTTGTTGTTGTTGTTGTTGTTGTTGTTGTTGTTACCTTTTTTGTAAACTGCGTAGCGCCTAAACGCGCGAACCGATTTTCATGAATGAGGTGTCATTCGATTCGGAATTTTATGTAGATGTGCCTTTTGGGGGTCTCGACTCTGTACATCGAATGGGAGAGGAGCTAGCCCCCTTTATGTAAGGCCCCCTCCAAAATTATTATTACTAATTACTCTGTAAATCTTGGCCCGATTTTGATAAAATTTGGTAGAATGATAGGGTTAGGGCTCCCCTACATAACATTAGAGCGACGATCTAATCTTACACTTGTTAAGGGGAAGTATAGCAATCGTTTCAAATTATCGACACGTGAACCGATTTTCATGAATAAAGTGTCATTCGAATCGAAATTTTGTACAGATTTGCATTTTAAAAGTCTCGACGCTACGCCTCATAAGGAGGGGAGTTTGCCCCACCCAAGTAAAGCCCTTTCTAAAACTATTATTACCAATATTTCCATAACGCTTAGTCCGATTTTGATAAAATTTAGCACGAAGAAGTGATTAAAGGTCCTCTACGTGGCAGTGAAGTGCCATCATGCTCTTACCCCTACTAAGAGGAAGTCTTGCAACTGTTAAAATTATCAATGGGTGAACCGATTTACATCAATGAATTGTCGTTCGATTCAAAATCTTTGCCTCTTTGCCTTTTTGGGAGAAGTACTGTATTCACAGTTTGTTTTTCTTACTCCTCTTAAAAAGAAGTACTGAAATCGCAGTTTAATTTTGCTAGTTACGTACAAATACCTTCCTATTTTATTCAAAACGCTTTCTCAAAAAAATTGTTATTGAGGATGGCAACTATAATCATTCTTTATAAAGATCTCTCCAGTGGTAGTTACAGTTCCGACTTAACACCTTTTCAGGTTTTTTTTTCTTCTTCTTCTTCTTCTTAAATGGCTTTTAGTTCTTGCTAATTAGCCAGAGGGTATTATCGGTATAAATAGTTATATTGATATTTGATTTGATTTAATACATTCGAATAGTTCCATGTATACTATGGGGTCTTTTGTCATTAGGATGGAATTTAAGTGTGGTGGGAGCGTGCAGTTTGAGGCTATAATTGCCTTCCATAATTCGTCTCTGTTTTTTGAGAGTTGTGGGCATGCCAGAATTAAATGATTGGCGTCAGCATCCGATTCTGAATCGCAGGAACAAGTTCCGTTGATGTTGACGCCTATTCTTGCCAGATGATGGGGGGTGTAATTGTGGTTTAGCCTCAACCGGGTTATTGTGCCATAAAACCTTCTCTCCACGCTAAAGCCATAGAACCATGGCTTTTTGGGGATGAATGGTTCAATTGCCGCGTAAAATTTTCCTTTTTTCTGAACCTGAATTTTGTATTCCCCTTGTCAGGTTGAATAACATTTCACTTTGTAATTGTTTTTTACATCGCTGGGTAATAATATTTTTAGTTTTGGACAGCTAGTTGATGTGACTGCCTCTTTGGCCCCAGCATCAGCAACTTCGTTGCCTTTGAGCCCTGAGTGGGCCTTTATCCATATTAGGTGGGTAGGCTTGGTGAGGGATAAATTGTGAAGAAGTTTCACTGTTTCTAAAATGAAAGAAGGGGCATCCCGACCTGGATGCTTTAGTTTAAACAGGGCGCTCTTACTGTCGGACAAAATTCCTACAGATTCTACATTATTTGTTGCCTGTGCAATCTGTAAGCTTTGGTTAATGCCGACGAGTTCTGCAGTGAAAATGGAAGCCAATTCGCCAAGCTGGTACTGGTAGCTCGCATCCTGCTGCACGTCATATACGGAGCAACCCACACCGTCCGCGGATTTAGAACCATCCGTATAGAGTACATAAGCACTGGGAAATTTATTCTGAAGCTTTTCCAAAAAGTATGCGTTATTTACCGAGTTGGGTTTAGACTTATCATAGTTATAAAAATTGGTGTGGATGTTCTTGTTAACGTCTAGGGATTGTTTCAATTCCGCTGTATAGAACGGCAAAACCTCCCTCCTCTGGAGGGACAAGGAGTGACCAGATAATTCGGTAAATACTCCCACCAAGATCGGATCCTTTTTTCTTAGCCAATATTTGTGCGTAAACACCGTACATGCAAAGTTACTGATTTTTCTAATTACCGGTTTACTGTTGACACATAATCTATTAGTAATAAATCTCGAGGCGAGTATTTTTCTCCTTATATTCAGGGGAAATTTTCTAGCCTCCACTAGCAAGGCGTTAATGGGAGTCGAGGTGAGAGCCCCAAGGGCGGACCTCAATGCTTTATATTGGATTTTATCCACCCTGTTTAAGTGGGTAGGAGCGGCATCGCCGTAAAGGAAGCTTCTATAATCAATTCGAGAGAGGACAAGATGTTTATATACGGTTAGAGAGGTTTTGGTGTCAGCTCCATAGTGCAAATGGTTGATCATTCGCAATATGTTCAAGCATTGCTCGCATTTTTTAGTGACATAATTGATGTGATCCTTCCAGGTAAGCTTCGAATCTAACCAAACGCCCAGCGTCCTCATCGAAGGCAAAACCTGTAGGTTATAAGGGCCAAGTGCCATGGTGGTGTTGGTGGTAAATCTCCTTCGGCGAGTGAAGATAGTTACGCTACTTTTGCTTTCTGATACTGTTAAGCCGAGGTCTGTGCACCATTTATTGAATTTATCCATTGCTGCATATAGTATGGACGTGGCTTCATTCAGGCTATTCGCTTGGCTGTAAATGAGTATATCATCAGCGAACTGTGATATTCCCACTTGTGAATTAATTGTGTCTGCCAAATTTGCGGTGTACAGTGTAAATAATATAGGGCTTAATATAGAGTTTGACGCCCTTGGCCATAAAGGACACCATTACATCGGATATATATTGTCCTATCGTAGAGCAGACTAAGAATTTGCTTGGTTATCCTCAGCGGTGCCTCCATAGCTATCAGTTTTTGTATTAATATTGGTATGCTCACATTATTATATGCATTACGCAAGTCTAAGTTAGTAGCCACCAGGAATTCTCCATTTGTAACCTTTTCAGGTTATAATGATAGAATTGCTTATTCCAAATTTTAAACAAATCTGTAAAGCAGATATGTAACTTTGCAAAAAAATGAACATCTATCCAAAAGGTACAAAAATCTCCTTAACAAAAACTTACAGTTTTAAAAGTTAAGTATAAGGGTTGATTAAACGCCAAAAGGTACACAAATCAGCAAGTACCCAACATTTCATTCATGCTTAGTTCATATAATTTAAGTAATTTTGCTGCATTAACTTTTCCTTCACATTTTTTAGAATTTATTAGATGTCACAGACCCTTATGCTGGCCAGTTCATTCATAATATTATTTTGTTATAATTATGATAAAATGTATATTATATCCGTTTTTAAATAGGTACTTTATTTTAACTCTATTCCGAATTATTCTTCGGATTTAGCTTTAATTTGCTTTTTATTCTGAGATGTCACATATATATGCAAAAGTAGAAAAAGACAAAGTTAGAGTCGGCTACTGTTTAAATTTAAATCACGGATTTAAAAGAATATTTCAGTGTTGAATTCGTTTTACCGAAATATTCGTGAGCGCAAATAACACACAGTTAATAACAAGTAGATTATTCAACAATAATGATTCATTTCTCAATTGTAATTTAATTTAGACCCCCTAATTTTACTTATAGTAAAATACTGGAATAATTAGATGTCCTAAACGTATGCATATCTCATTTATTTTATATTACATGTATACAACATTGTGGGAAGAACACCTAGATTGAGAATGTAATTGAAGAAAACTATATTATTTGCGATAAAGCCAGATAATTATTACCTATTATTATAAACGTTTGGCTACTACATAACATAACAATTACTTTAATCGAAGAATGAACTTAAACAGACGATTTAAAAAAATAAATAAAATAAAATAAATAAATAAAATAAACAAAATCATTGATGTATGTTGATGTAAGCATTTTTTTTAAAAAGTTTTTGAATTTTTTAGCCTCATAATTTTTTTATAATGTTTTCTTTTTAACCTGTAATTAATATTTTGATTATTGTAGATTAATAGATATTAAAGTCAATCTACAGTGCTACTTGAACAAATATTTTGTAGATAAATATGGCCAGCATAAGGGTCTGTGACATCTAATAAATTCTAAAAAATGTGAAGGAAAAGTTAATGCAGCAAAATTACTTAAATTATATGAACTAAGCATGAATGAAATGTTGGGTACTAGCTGATTTGTGTACCTTTTGGCGTTTAATCAACCCTTATACTTAACTTTTAAAACTGTAAGTTTTTGTTAAGGAGATTATCATTTATAATGTTCCTTACTCTCTGCAGGAGAATTTACTGGTTCTTATCAATAAAATTTTTACTGCAATTGATCTTACGCTTAGAGAAGAATTTATCTTTGATTGTTATCGCATTCTCCCTAAGAAAAATGTGAAAACAGCCTTTTCCCCTCCTATAATAGTCAAGCTTACTTCAAATCTCTATAAGAAAGATATTCTTAGGCAGAAAAAATTGAAGAAAAATAACTTAAAGTTGGATCTGTTAGATGGCGAATCTGGAGGCCAACCGATTTACATTAATGAGCTTATGTCTCCATTCAATAATAGACTATTTAAAGAGGCAAAAATATATCAAAGCCAGGGGAAGATTAAATACGTTTGGTTCAACAACAATAACGTAAAAATTCGTATTTCTGATAATAGTCAAATTAAGTTAATTAAAAGCCTGGAAGATTTTGATAAAATATTTAAAGCTACTAAGAAAGATGTGAGTAATGTATTGCTGTCTGAAGACGATGTCGAATATGGTTACCCTGATTCTGACTTTTCATCTACATCGCAAGCATCAACCTCAAGTAAACTCAAAAAGAGGAAGGTAAAACCTCATGGTACTATGGATCTTTTTTTACGACCTCATCCCAAAAATCTTCCAAAACCAAAAGTGTAGATTTGGACCTCAGCGCAAACTCAGAAGAATTTACTAGTAAAAAAACTAAAAAGGTAAAATGATATTATCTCCACCATTTACATATTTACTCTTCTTGGTCAACAATAAGTGCCAGTTTATTTTTGTAATTACTTTTTAATATTATTATTATTTATATTATTTCAATTTATTTTGTAAATTTCTTTAGTACTTTGTAAATCGACTCAACCCTTGCTGTAAGAAAATCTTAAAAGCAATAAAAAGATTGATTGATTGATTGATTGAATAAATTAACAAAAAAAAGAAAAAGAAAATGGAAAAATTAGAGCAAAAAAATAAATAAGAAAATGGTATGAAATGGAGAAAGTTGAAGGCTAAGAAAGCCGGACACATTACAGGTGTGGCAGAGCACACCTAGGTTTTTATGACTTGAGAGGCTGTAACGTTAAACCCGTTTTATGAGAAAGAGCCCGAACATTCCTTCGCCGTACCATTTTTAGTTTTACATCTTACCAGTTAGGTATACCTTCTCAGAAGTGTAATTAGGTTTGAACATTTTCTATATAAAAGGGAGTGAAAAACAACCATCCCGTTTACGAACATAAAGCTAGTTTATATCCTCTTCTAAGCCACCACTTCCACATTCAAGTATTAATCGAATTCTTATTCTTTTAGTCGTATTATTAAAATATTTTAAGCATAATACTGAAATATGGAAATTACTAGGCCATTTATATTATTTAAAACTTTTTTTTTCTGGTTGCATCAATTATTTCGATAAATTCTGGTTGAGTTGTTAAAAACACATCATTGGTAGGATAGAAACGAGATAAAAGATTCAAAATGTTCTGTAACAATGAATAATTTAAAAAAAATTAAATTGTACACTTTATCAATTAACAAACAACCAAAATTACACGAGTTTAAATTCATCTCTGTGGACAACAAAAGACTGGTTTTATACTTCTATTTTAAATCCCATCTGGGCGTATGGAATAGAGCTGTGGGGTTCAACCAAACGCTCCAATCTCCAAAGAATTCAATCGCTACAATCTAAAATACTTCGAACAATTGTAAACGCTACATTTTATGTCTCCAACCTGGACTATACACTTCTGACATTCCTTTTATCGCTAAAACACGATGCAGAAAACTCCACTTCAGCCTGCAATCTCATATAAATCCTCTAGCTCAAAAATCTTTCTTCAAGAACTCTTCCTAATAACCCGGACAAGACGCCATAAAAGACAGTGGCCTCGTGAACTCCTCTCTAGTGAAGAGAGTGACTAACAGTCTAATGTTTTGGAGTGTTACCACTGGGGTAACTTCTCCACTCGTTTACTTCTACCTGCAATCATACGCAGCAAATCTTCTAGCTTCAAAATCTTTCTTCAAGAACTCTTCCTGACAACCAGGATAAGACGCCTTAAAAGACAGTGGCCTCGTGAACTCCTCTCTAGTGAAGAGAGTGACTAACAGCCTAATGTTTTGGAGTGTTACCACTGGCGTAACTTCTCCACTCTTTTACTTCTACCTGCAAACTCATATAAATCCTCTAGCTCAAAATAATAAATAAAATAAATATTGAATTGAACTTCTTTTGTATCCATACTAATAATAAAGTTTTAACAAAAACAAAATATGAAGGACTCTCCAAATTTAATTGATCTCTACTTTCAAGAAATGGTGTCAAAAAATTTTAATTTGAACTAATTGACTAAATCAACATATCAGTTTGTATAAATTTAATGAACTCTCTGTAATAGAAACAGTTCATTATCCCAAAGTGATATAATCAACAAATATTTAGATTAAATTCCTTTCCACATTCCTTAATAAGATACAAAACACATTTCCGCATTTATAATTAATTACTAGGGATGCTGGGCTCCCATACATCAAGGTCAAAATGGAGTTAGCTAAATAATGGTCGGTTATAATTCTCTTCAGCACCATTATATCTCGTGAGTTTTCTGGGTCTATTTCATCACTGCAGATAAATCGTACTGTAATTAATGAGAGATTTTCTTTTTCTGATTTTTCATTACTGTATTATTCAGAAGTATTTTGATTTTCTAATTATCTGTTGCAGTTCATGAATTAGCCATTGTTTTTGTTTATGTTTTATTAGATGGTAAAGTTTTTATCTTTTGAGATGAACTATTCAGCATCTCAGAGAAATCAGAGAAGGATACGGGAAGAAATCAATAACATTTACTTAAATTCTGCCAAGTTTTACATGAAATTGAATTATAATCTGGATGATGTTGTTGTAAGATGCTTCTTCAGTGTTCTAGGAAGCTGTGGAGATCCATCAAGATTGAGGCTCCGTAAATCATCACTGACTTCCTTTCATAGTCTCATTTGATTGGAGCAAATTTTCCACGAGACCGTAGAGTTTTTTAAAAATCTTTTTTCTCAACTATCTCCATTCTTTTTCATTTTCTCTAGACATCATCCCAATTATTCACTAGAATACAGCATCACTAGCAAAACTGATGTTTTGTAGATGGTGAAGTTCCGCTGCTTGTGACGAATTCTTGAAGCTGAAGACGTTCTATAAACAATCGATAAAGGCATCGATTTCTAGCTGCTATCCTAGCCATTTATAAAATAATCGTTTAGAAGATTCACCGGAACAGCCTCTAGGATCAGGGATGGCGAACCTTTTTGAGACGTGGGTCAAATTTTGTTCGTTTTATTGACGTTTCCGCAGCGAATCGCTAATGGATATGGCGAGTGGCTAAGTTGGCCTCGGTTACTTCATGCGGTACCCAAACATTGAGCCGAGAAACGTATCCCAGCCGAGGCTAATGCTTTTCGGCGCTTGTATGGGATATGTTAAGTGCACCTGCTGTCTCTCTCACCAATTCGCATGGATCTTTATCGATTACGCTCTTGACATCATCTGAATTAATCTCAGTCGGGCGACTGGAGCGGGGCCCATCATTAATGTCAAAATCTCCAGAACGGAATTTGGCAAACCACTTTTGACACACACGTTCTATTAAGGCATCATCACCATAAACACAACATATCTTTTTATGAGCCTCTACAGCTTCTTTGCCCTTTTTAAAATAATAGAGCAAAATATGATGAAAATGCACTTTATTATCTTCCATCCTTACAGCTACGCAGCAAGCACAATAGTAATGTTTGTTTAACCGAAATCCATAGAAAGGTTACGCTTAACATAATCTTTCAAATGAACAATCGAGTTGTGCGCTTGCGCCGAAAATTAAAAAAAGGAAATCGGGATGAATCTGTACCAAAATAAAAACCGAACGAACTTATTTTGCCAAACCATTAGTTTTTTGTTGAGGGAAGACACATCAATTATTGTACTAATTGATGATCAATTTCTAATCATATGCCAGCGTAATGTGAACAAATAGTTCGATAGATTAAGCAACAGACATGGAGAACATAATAGTCAAACAGTTTTATGTATTTACCCTGAAAAAAAACAGGGCCTAAGTTAACTAAATATATAATTTAATTGTACAAGGTGTGAGTAGGATTAAGCTAGATTACTGATTAGCATTTAAATGTTCATGGAAGTGAGATGAATACATTAATTAATAAGCACAAAAAACTCCATGGAGAGACACCCTTATCTTTGTCGCGTTTTTTTGTCGCTCTAAAATAACTCATAAGTTATTCCACAAAGGCACTCCATATAAAAGATAAATAATATCAAAGTTATTATAATTAAAGTTTATTCCAGGTTTAAATAATGAAAAGAACAATAATAATTTTTTTTTTTGTATTCAAAAATTGAAAAAGAAAATTATTTTCTCCTTTTGTTCCTCTTAAAAAACAGTAATTATTAGAACGCTGATGTATTCAGCTGTCAATCATATTGGATTTTAAACTATTTAAAAGCTTAAAACTGATTAGCACTTTCAAATTTATACACACCAACTGTTCACAAGATAGACGTGAACAAAATGCAAAAAAAAATTATTCAAAAAATAAATAAATAAAAGTACAAAGAACAAAGAATTCTATTCATATTGTTCTACCAAAAAATGAGTAATTTTGGCTAAAAATTTAAGAATTATTTAAAGTTATCTTTTATAACACCATTTTTCAGCCTAAAAAATTATTTATATTTTCTGGCGCATCGACTTCTGGAACATTGGTGCCCCAAGGCATTTTTGTTCTGTTTTTTTTTTTCTTTTATTTGTGGAAGCCACTCTAGGTGGAAACGGCCTGCAGGAGCCCCAGGTTATTCAATATGTTTACCCAAATACCCTTCTTATTGCGCCGATCCAGTCCGATATTGGAGAGTATGGGGTGATATGTGGTGTCCCACCCACCACCTCTCTTATCTCACTAAAACTTATATTTATAAATCTGGGTCAAACTGACCAGAAGGCAAGTTTTATATCGTATACTGCATTGCCATGCATTATTTTAAATATTACTTACTTGAACTACTTAACTGAATAACCTAGACTAATTTATTAACAAATCAACTTATTGAATGGTTATGTTGGTTAACCTGCAAAATACTTCTGTTAAGTGCTCTCGCTCTCCTTAAAGTGGGATAAACCCCTTCCCAAATCTAAAAAGTTTAAATTCTTTGGGAAAAAAATAATAGTCAACCCAAGATCCGTACCAAGTATCTACATTCTAGCTATGATTTCTAGTTCAACCACTAAATAGACACATGATTCCGAGTTCAACCACTAAATAGACACATGATTCCGAGTTCAACCACTAAATAGACACATGATTCCGAGTTCAACCACTAAATAGACACATGATTCCGAGTTCAACCACTAAATAGACACATGATTCCTAGTTCAACCACAATTTAGGCACATTAATCCTAGTTCAACCACAATTTAGACACATGATTCCGAGTTCAACCTCAATTTAGGCACATTAATCCTAGTTCAACCACTAAGTAGGCACGATTCCGAGTTCAACCACTATTTAGACACATTAATCTTAGTTAAACCACTATTGAGACACACGAATCCTAGTTCAACCTCTAGTTAAAGAAATGGTTCTTAGTTCAACCCTTAGAAAATAGCTATACACCCATTGGTGAAACTCCCAAATTAGAAGAACATTGTACAACTAAGCCTGGAACTTACTTCATAAAGAAGATCACGCGGCCCACCGGCGCTTTAAACATCTTGGGAAGATTTCCTGGCTATTGCAATAAGTTGGGGGAAACTAGAAGATTAGAATGTGACAAAATTGAGGCGTGGAAATTAACATAACGGGATCTTGTCGCTTCAGAAACATTAGGGGAACAAGGACATCTCGGTGCAAATTAGAGTTAGAAACAAAGTAAGAAGCATGTTTTTGATTGGAAGGATTGGCTAAGCCCTAAAGTTCCGTTCTGCATGTCCAGACAGGTTTCTAGTATCATGGTACAGATATAAGTCGTTTAATGAAAGTACAAATCGTTTGTCGAGAAGTCTAGAGAGAAGTTGGAATCGTCTTGTTTAGTACTTTCCGTTTATGTCTAGTATTTGGATTCCAGGTTATCCAGGTAGATGTGCAGATGCATTCCAGTAATCCACTTGGAATTGTCTATAAAAATTGGTTTTAAGGGGGTAAAGTTGGTGAAGAGGAGCTAGGTTGAACATAAAATGTTCTTTTAGAATAACGGCGCGTTCGGAAGTGCTTGAACCGCAAGAACTTTCAAGGAACTAAACAGGACACCTTTTACACTAAATAAAATTCAGAAGCTCTTAGTAACTATGTAAATGTGTATAAAAAAAATTGATACTAAAAATAAAAAATTAGAACTCATTTTGTTTTTCCCCTTTAAGAAGCATTATACAGGACATTAATAACTAAGAAGGTGACATCATCAGCGCCACGTGAAGCATTCTAGTGGGAATAAGAAGATAGTTAATGCCAGCTTTAAGGATAAAATTGGCGGATATGATCACTTGTTATGCATTCAAATTTACTAGCGAGATACACGGATATATTGCACTACTGGGAACAATTTCTCTTCCATATGACTTGCATAAATGTGGCAGGGAATTTGGCCATTATTCTCCTTTTAACCATTTATTAGTAATATAGCTATCTATCTAAAAGAAAGATAGAATTATAAAATAAGTTCATTTACTATAATAATTAATTATTGCCATTAGATTATTAAAAATAAAGTGCGCTACATATTTAATAACCAAAATAGTAAAGAAGTCTTCATAAATACTAATTTTCTAAATTTCGCTTTTCTTCAAAGTCTTGTAAAATCGATAATTATCATTAATTATTTAAAAAAAAGTTGGAATACGTTGTAAAATATAATTTTTTTAAGAGATCTTTTAATCCAGATTAGAATATTACCTCAAATTAATGGAACCCCACAGGTTGGGAAACTACAAATTTTAGAAGGTGCTAGAAAAGAATTGATTCTCAAAGTGGGGCAGTAGGCGAAGTAAGTTTCGAGAACCTCTGTTTAAAAAGGAAACATTGTAAACTAAGGCAACTTTTATTGTTAATAAACTTACAAGTCATTAGAAAGCAAATATTTTCAATTCGTTTCCTGCCACATTATTAATGTAAGTAAAGTAAGTAAGTAAAGTAAAGTAATCGCCTATTTTTTCAGGCGGGGCTTAACGTCCAACTACCAATTAGGTGTCGTGGACGGAGGCGACTAGCAAACATACTTTACTGTAAATTTCTTTTGTTAACCATTAAATAAAATCCAAGGCCTAAAGACCGGGAATCGAACCCAGTATCACAATACATATTAGCTTCGCAGGTCACGCCTCTAACCGCTCGGCTACCGTGGCGCCTACATTATTAATGTATAATTAATTAATCATTAACAACATCTTGAAAACATTCTTTACATCGCCAAAATTTTGGATTTTTTTTTTCTCTGTTCTTATATTACCGATTATCGTAATGTTATGTTGCTTAAAGCATTCCATATTTTAGAAGAAAACAAATTAATTAAACGTAAAGCGGTAGACGGCTGGCAATACCTCGGCAATTTTGGAATTTTCCGTAAAAAGCGTCCCAAATATTTTCTTCAATGTTGGTAGAAGTAAATAGCTTTAAAGGAAATGAGAAATTTGTGAGATTTTTTTCGTTAATAACCCAGCATAAATTCAATAAAACAATTTGATGTAACCGTAAACTGTTTACAAAATAATTTCAAGTAACATGTGAAGGGTAATGTGATTTTCAGTTTATATCGTTTCCCCCCCCCCTATAATAAGTGGCTAGTCTTAACAATTTTTTCCCCCGCTCTGGAATAAGTTGAACTGCAATGTAACTAATAACAAAATTTTAGCCAACCACGTCACGCGTTAACTGGAAAGAAAATTAAGGAAAAAAAAAAAAGAAAAAAGAAAAGTTTTTAAGGAGTAAACTTTACCAAAACCAATCAACATTAAGAACGTAATAACTTCTTATACGTTTTCACCACGTTTCTATTAAAACTTAAAATTATGAACAACCAATTAAATGTAGAGTTAGTTTAATAATTGTTTAATATTATTTTTACGGGTAAAGTGATTGGACAAAAAAGCCGAGGATAAAATCTTTCTCAGTTTTGGCCAGCGAAGCTCAGAGGAAAAACAAGGTAAAGAAAATAGATAACGCCTAGTTTTTTTCAGACAGGCATTACGTAATTAGGTGTTATTTGCGCAGGCGTCCAGCAAACATTCTTTAGTTTAAAGTACTCATAATAAATATTAAATAAAATCTAAAGCGTTGACCTCGGGAATCGAACCTACTAAACCAACAATACATCTTAGCTTTGCAGGTCCTAGTCTCTTAACCCGCTCGGCTATCGTGACTATCTTATGACAGAAGTTCTAAATTATAAAACATTCATTAGTACTCCTTATGGTTAATCCGAAATCACAAAATAGATTACAATATCTTTTCTTACTCATTGCTCTATCTCTTATTTGTTTTGTTTTACATTATACAAGTCCAAAAACTATTCTTTTCAAATAAAATGGTGACAATATAGAAATAAAATGTACTCTTTTTGAACAAATTTTTAAATAATTTTCTTTACTGATGATCAATTCTTTTTTGTCTTTGATTAAAAAAAAAAAACAAAATCATAATTCCTGCTTTATAGTAAAGGTGAGAATTACAGTTTTTTTTAAAGAAAAAACGTCGTGACTCAAAGATATTAATAATAGTTAACAGTGAAAGACAATAGAAGTCATGCAAAGAGGACATCATAGTTAATTCTAGCAAATAATATTCAAGTGGGAACAGTCATTAGAAATGAATAGCTGACCTAATTTAGTTTCGTTCTTAAGGACAAGCTATCTTGGCCAGTCCCTCGCTCCCCAAGCATTAGTTAATTCATCCAAGATTTTCTTGTTTTTCTTACTGTTGCTTATTTTTCAATAAATAAACTAAGTAGTGATTGCTAGTATAGAAAACTAAGTAGCGATTGCAAGTATAGAAAACTAAGTAGTGATTGCTAGCATAGAAAACTAAGTAGCGATTGCAAGTATAGAAAACTAAGTAGCGATTACAAGTATAGAAAACTAAGTAACGATTGCAAGTATAGAAAAGTAAGTAGCGATTGCAAGTATAAAAAACTAAGTAGCGATTACAAGTATAGAAAACTAAGTAACGATTGCTAGCATAGAAAACTAAGTAGCGATTGCAAGTATAGAAAACTAAGTAGCGATTACAAGTATAGAAAACTAAGTAACGATTGCTAGCATAGAAAACTAAGTAGCGATTGCAAGTATAGAAAACTAAGTAGCGATTGCAAGTATAAAAAACTAAGTAGCGATTACAAGTATAGAAAACTAAGTAACGATTGCTAGCATAGAAAACTAAGTAGCGATTGCAAGTATAGAAAACTAAGTAGCGATTACAAGTATAGAAAACTAAGTAACGATTGCAAGTATAGAAAAGTAAGTAGCGATTGCAAGTATAAAAAACTAGGAGCGATTCCTCTTTTAATAAGCGATTTTCAGTCAAACATTTAAACAAGAATGTTATTTGTAAACTAAAAAGTATACCAATAAAAATAGTAAAAAAATAAATAATAGAAAGGTCTTAGAATCCCTATGATTATTTCTTTCTTTTCCTAAAAAATCAGCCTTAACAAACGTCTTGGAACTCCATAAAGTGTTTTTCATCTTCATCACCCAATAACAACTCCAGAATCATTTGATTTGAGTCTTTAGTCCTGTAATGTCACTTCTCTCTTCATTCTAATAGATTCCAAGATCTTCCAGCTTCTTATCGAATGATCAATAAACATAAAAAAAAAAAAAATATGTGGAACAGGATAATCTTCAGCTTCAGGTCAATGACCAATAGGAATCGATACTCCTTTACCCCTTTCTTTGGAAGAAAATGCTCCATCATGGGCTGTCAGATATAATTGATATCTTCATCAATTCTTTTTTTCCTTTTCTTCCCTAATCAATAAATGGTAAACAGATAGTTGCCCTAGATTGCTGACACTGATCAAGTCAGTCGTACGAATGTTGCACTCTTGTTCCTGCAATGCTAAACTCTAAACCTGTTCTTGCCCATTAACAATTCTAAAACGTTCTGGTAGAGATTTTAATTCTAAATTATTATTTACTTTTTAATCAAAGCTTAAAAGCTGTAATGTACGCAGTTACAAAAGGAGAAAATGAAAAATGAAAGGCATAATAAATTGTTAACAGTTAAACTCATCTCTTTTTTACTTGAGGAATAGTTTAAACAATGGGAAATCAAGTTAAATGAAACCAAATCTCAGAATATTACTTTAGTCTTTAATCTCAGAATACTACTTTAGATCTACTGTGAATTAATTCCTATTTCTCCTGCCAATGCTGCCCCGTTATCTTAGGCAGTATTTAGACAAAAAGATTGACTTGGAGGAACCCGCACACAAGACTTAAATGAACTGAAGATAACAGACGCCGTCGACTACTCAGAAGATCACTAGACCTAGAAGATAAGAGTATAATCTTTCACTTAACTACAAACGACTGAATTACACTTATTCTAGACGAAGTACGGTATCGAACTTTGGGCTTCAACGAAACGCTCCAATCTTCAAAGAATTCAATCTCTTCAGTCGAAAATTCCTCCACACTATCGTTAACACTCTATTTTATGATTCATATCTAATCATTAAGACTTAGAAATTCTGTTTGTAAAGCCAAATTACACACAAACCACATTTCTGTTCTTTTGTCCGCCATTAAATCATTTTATCACCTTCCAGATCTAGATGATCGAGATGATTTAGATAATCCTATAGATGACTTAGGGAGTGTTACCACTGAGAATTTTTATTTTTTTTAATCTCTTATTGGAATTTATAACTGCAACGGTTGTTGCAACAAGCAAATATGGTAAAAAAAAAAATAAAAGAAAATCACGAGTGGAGAAGGCACCCAGTGGTGTCACTCCAGTAACGGGCTTTGCTTTACTGCTCTCACGATAAGAGTAGATCACGAGGCCGGCTTCTCTTCAATCTCCTTAGAGGATTACCTGGTAATGTGGAAGAAGATAGGTGTACTATGAGAAGAGATAGGATGAGCTGCTGTAGAGGAATGATGAATTTGAGTAAATGAATGTTAGCCAGATCTGTAATGAAAGGGATTTTGAGATCATTATGGATGGTGGAGGTTAGTTAGAGACATAGAACGGAGCGTTAAGAAGTTTTCGAAGTATTTTTGAACTGTAATGCCTGGAGGCGTAGTGAGTTGGAACGCTTACATCCCCATGCTTCGACGCCGTATGACCAAATAGGTCGCAGTAACAGTAGAGTCTTTTGTTATGTAGGTTAAGTTTCGAACGTTTGTCAAGTAGTCTGGCGAGAAGTTTTGTAGCGTTGGTTAGTTTCTTGTCTTTTTAGTCTAGTATGGGGATGATTCCATGTCAACCGTTTGCCTAGGTGCAATCCAAGGTAGCGTACTTTGTCCACAGTTGGTATGGGAGTTTGGTTCAAGATGATGGGAAGTAGGATTTTTCGTCTGAGAGTAAATACTACAAATTTTGATTTCTTAAAGGTTAGTTTTGATTCTCAATTTGAAAAGCCAGTCCTGTAAGTGATTGATGTTTGTTTGTAGAGTTCGTGTAGCGATAAGAGGATCGGAATGAGGAGATAAGACTTTGTAGTATCATCAGCAAAGGTGGAAAGGATAGTATTTGGATGTTGAGGTATATCTGCTGTATACAGGGTGACCAGAGTTATATGCTCCACCCACTTTTTTTTTTAACGGCGGGAAATTTCAAAAAAATAGAAAACACGTATTTAATCATTTTTAGTCTAGTTTATTTTCAGTGATTGACCCATTTTTTTAAACCCCTGTATTTCGAGATACAGCATCCAACTTTGTTTTCTTCAAATGGAACGTTATATTTTTTTGTGCATATTTTTATAGTATTTGGGCTCCTAAAAAAAACACAAAAAAAAATTTTGAAATCGGTTAGGTTTTTCAAAAGTTATGGTAATTTAAAGTATGAAAATTTTATTGTCAAAATTAGGTTATTTTTTTTAAAGAATCTGTTCAAACTGGGCACAATCAGCGGATAGGCAAGCCAACACTCTGGACTCCCACGCTTTGCTTGTAGCAGCACTTATCGTGGCGAAGTCAAGATCTAGGCAGGCTAGAGTTATTCGACGTTCTAGATCTTCGACTGGAGTCACGGGATTAAGGTTACTGTACACTTTATTTTTTAGATATCCCCACAAAAAATAGTCCATTGGGGTCAAGTCCGGAGATTGAGATCTCATTGGATCGGACAATGAGTTCCTATGCTCTTTTCACGGACATTTCTGTCCAGGTAACCTCGAACCACCCTCGCATTATGTGCCGGGCAACCATCTTGTTGAAAATACATATCTAGCCGACGTTGTAGAGAAACATCTTCAAGCAGAACTGGCAAAATGTCTCTTAAAAAAAGTTAGATACCTTACACCAATTAAGTTCTCTCTGTAGAAGTATGGGGCCGATTAGTTGATTTCCTAAAACTCCACACCAAACATTTATAGAAAAAACAACCTGAACGTCGAAGAACTCTAGCCTGCCTAGATCTTGACTTCGCCACCATAAGTGCTGCTACAAGCAAAGCGTGGGAGTCCAGAGTGTTGGCTTGCCTATCCGTTGGTTGTGCCCAGTTTGAATAGATTCTTTAAAAAAACATAACGTAATTTTGACAATAAACTGAAATTTGTTTTTCATATTTTAAATACCCATAACTTTTGAAAAACCTAACCGATTTCAAAAAATTTTTTTTTGTTTTTTTCAGGAGCTCAAATACTATAAAAATATGCAACAAAAAATATAACGTTCCATTTGAAAAACAAAAGTTGGATGCTGTATCTCGAGATACAGGGGTTTAAAAAATGGGTCAATCACTGAAAATAAACTAGACTAAAAATGATTAAATACGTGTTTTTTATTTTTTCGAAATTTCCCGCCGTTAAAAAAAAAGTGGGTGGAGCCTGTAACCATGGTCACCCTGTAAAGAACTGGATAACTTAAAATAAATTAAATAAATAAAGAATTTTTCTCGAAAATATTTCGAAAACAAGCCGCTGTTCATTACTAGTAATATATTTTAATTAAAGTAAATAAATTTACTCTGAGTAAATTTTTAGAGTCAAGAATGAAATCAAAAGCTCTTTAATCTTCAATATTGGAGTAATGATTTTATTTCAGATTGAAAATTCACTCAGAGAGTTAATGCACTGAGTTTAAGATAAAAGTAAATAAAATCTGAAGGAGCGCTACAGTCAAATCGCTTCAGAAGTGATTGTCCTTTCAAAAATAAATTATCCTTTCCAGGTCGTCCTTATCCACCGCCACTTTAATCCTCATTTTCCAGGAGTTTCATTTTTTTTCTCTCTTTCATTTCTGTCTTCTTCTTCTTTTTACATTTTATACTGTCCTGTCTCTGCTCCATATTTCTCTCCGATTTCTCTCGTCAACTCTTGCTTCTATCTTCAACCTTCTTGCTCACCATTATAGATCTTCCAAGGAAAGGAAAAAGAGGAAAAACTTTGGAACCACAGGAATGGCGTGGGGGATGATTGACATTTAATCCTGTATGAAAAACCCATTTCCAGGGCGAGCAAGCCAGCAAGCGAGAGAGGTTTAGTTCTTGGAGTTTAGCAGGGTAGAAACAGATAGCTTCTTGAGTGACAGCCCATTTCGGACGGGGAAAAACTGCCTAGAACTGTGGAGGGTCTCGCCATCAACCTTCTACTTCTCTCTCTTCTAGTAAACTGTACTGGCAACTGTAAACTCCTTAGCGTGTGGGTTATATCTTTTGAAACCCGTTGCTGTCCTCCCTTTAGACTTGCAGTAAAATGTATTTCTCACTTTGCCTGAATGTCGATCTGTGGTTAATGATTGACAGTAAGAAAGAAAAAAAAAAAATGGGATAATCTAAATCCTCAAACCTTCATACCTTTCTTTAACTCCTAACTAGCCAATGTTCCTTCAATTATTTACATTTTTATGTAGTGACCCAGTGAAAATGACCGCATTTCTTATTTGAATAACTCTTGTGGTAACACTGCTACAGGAACGAACGCGCGCTCAATGGTTAGTAGAGACCTGGGAGATTTCTGTTATCAACATTTTAGTAATCATGGCACGTTACATGGCACGTTACATGCACTTACACCGCAAAAGAAGGAGCATTTTGTGTAGAAGCGTATCTTCAAGATAAATAGGTTGTGAAAGTTCATAGAGCGTTTCGTAAACAGTTCAAAGTTAAAAGTAATGAACCTGTTCCTACGCGAAAATCGATCCTCAGGTGGGTTGAAAACTTCCGTGAAAGTGGCAAGACGAGTGATAAGATTCATCCAGGTGCCAAAAGAACAGTTCGTACACCGAAAAAACACCGAAAAAGTTTGCCAAGCAATAAAAAATTAGTCCAACTCGTTCCGCTCGCCGTCACGCAGCTTCTTTAAAGTTATCAAGGGAATCTGTACGTCAAATTCTAACCTCAGACTTGAACTACCATCCATATAAGTTGATGATCACTCAAGAGTTGAAAGAAACTGATTACCGACAGAGATTACTTTTCGCCCAAAACATGTTAAAGAAATTGGACGATGGTGAGATTGATTTAAATAATCTTTTAATGAGCGATGAAGCTCATTTCGAACTCTCTGGATCGGTAAATAAACAAAACTATCGGTACTGGGCAAGTGGTAATCCCCAATTCATTCCAGAAAAACCGTTACATAGCCAACGAGTTACAGTATGGGCCGGTGTAGTGTCGTGGGGAATTATCGGACCGTATTTTTTCGACGTTACTGTCAATGGAGAGAGGTTCAGGGATTCAGATTCCTCATCATCCCCTAACTCCGCCGCAAAAGTCATTTGAATCGAACCTGGTTCCAGCAAGACGGGACAACTTGTCACACCGCCGCTCTTACACTTGCGTTGTTGAAAGAAACATTTGGAATTCGTTTATTGTCACTTTCTTCAGATTTCGCTTGGCCGTCTCGCTCGCCAGATTTTGACGGTTCCAGATTTTTTTCTGTGGGGGTATTTGAAAAGTCGTGTTTATGAGAAACCAAGCCCCCGTGATCTAGAGGATTTAAAATCGAGGATTAGAGCCGAATTCGCAAACATTTCGGCTTCCATGCTGAAGAAAGTATTCAAAAACTTCGTTAAAGGATTGGAAGAATGTAAAGCCCAGAACGGTCATCATTTGAAGGATGTAATATTCCATAAATAATCTCCCATGTGTCTACTTCTGAAAGATTTTTTGGTTACTTTTACGAGGGTCGTTTGAAAAATCGGTGCAAAGTCAGAGAGATAGCACTACTGGCGCGTATCGAGGTTATGTTTAGTTAGTAGCATCTCTTGGAAGAACACACACCAAGTTTCAGCCAGATCGGTCTATTTCTTTGTGTTTGGCATTCGTTTGAATCGAGGAAGTCGAGTGATTTTCAAAAAATGGACGAAAAAGAATTTCGTGTGTTGATTAAACACTACTTTATGAAAGGCAAAACGCCTCAGGAGACTAAAGAGAAGCTTGATAAACATTATGGTGACTCTGCACCTTCGATTAGAACAGTTTATAAGTGGTTTCAAAATTTTCGGAGTGGCCATATGGGCACAAGTGACGCTGAACGTTCTGGACGCCCTGTTGAGGTTACTACTCCAGAAATCATTGATAAAATCCATGATATGGTGATGGATGACAGAAGAGTGAAGACAGAAGAAAATTATTTAAAAATTTGTTCAAAAAGAGTACTTTTTATTTCTATATTGTCGCCATTTTATTTGAAAAGAATAGTTTTTGGTCTTGTATAATGTAAAACAAAACAAATAAGAGATAGAGCAATGAGTAAGAAAAGATATTGTAATCTATGCGTGAGATTGCTAGTGCTGTGGGCATCTCGAATGAACGGGTACATAATATTTTGCATCAACATTTGGACATGACAAAGCTATCCGCAAGATGGGTGCCGCGATTGCTCACGCTTGACCAAAAACGAAATCATGTGAAGTGTTGCAAGGACGGTTTGCAGCTGTTCCAGAAGAATCCGCAGGACTTTAAGCGTCGTTTCGTCACTGTGGATGAATCATGGAAATATCACTACACTCCTGAGACCAAAGAACAATCTAAACAATGGGTTACCAAGGGGGAATCTGCGCCAAAAAAGGCGAAGACCGTTCCTTCGGCCGGAAAGATTATGGTGACTGTTTTTTGGGATTCGCAAGGAATAATCCTCATCGACTATCTGGAAAAAGGGTAAAACTATTACAGGTGCATATTATTCATCGTTATTGGACCGTTTGAAAACCGAGCTGCAAGAAAAACGCCCACAATTGGCCCACAAAAAAGTCCTTTTCCATCACGACAACACACCAGCTCACACCTCACAGCAGTTGTGGTCGCAAAATTAATGGAAATAGGGTTCCAACTCGTTTCACATCCCCCCCCCCTATTCTCCAGACTTGGCTTTCTCGGACTACTATTTGTTCCCCAATATGAAGAAATGGCTGGCGGGAAAAAGATTTTATTCAAACGAGGAGGTGATTGCAGAAACGAATGGCTATTTTTCAGACTTGGACAAATCCTATTATTCGGAAGGGATCAACAAACTAGAGCAGCGGTGGACGAAGTGTATAAGCCTAAAAGGAGACTATGTTGAAAAATAAAAAAGGTTTACCCCAAAAAATTAAGTAGTTTTTATTTTTGCACGGACTTTTCAAACGACCCTCGTATATCTGTAATACTTTTGCTGTTATTAAAGAAATAAATGTGGTCATTTTCATTGGGTGTACAATGTTTCATCGAAATAATGGTGATGATATTTCAGTGCTTTTCTAGAATTTAGAATCGTCATATAACTTTCTGTATTTTATTTGTTTTTGTTTTTTTTTGTATGCGTTAATATCTTACACATTTTAAGCTAAGTATTTGCACAGCTTAAAAGAAATAAGAATCTACAAGAAAAGAAATTCAGGACAAACAGTAAGGTGTGAAATTAAGGTAACAATATGATGATTAAAAAATAAAAGAAAAGATTAAAAAAAATATCAATATTCAAGAAGGGCAGCTCCAACAAGCAATTAACTTTCTGTTTACCTTATTCGATTAAAGTTATTTTGTATATACACATTTATTGTATTTTATTTATTCATTTTTATTTTAACGATAAAGTAATTTAAAACTAACGAAAGGGAAAATCAGAGCAAAAGAAACGCTTCCGAGATAACCGCAATGAACTTTGAAAATAATAATCATGCATAAAGCCGAGCTTTATTATTTTTAATTGAACAAAAAAAACAAAAATTAACTTTTATTTTTAATTACTTTCAGTTTCATCTTACAAAGTTTCTCTTTTCCCAGTTGTTAATTCAGTTTTTAAATTGGTAATTAGTTCAGAATGCTCAGATTACTTCGTGGGATTTAATAGTTCTGAATTGATGTAAAAAAAAAAAAGAAATATGGTGATATTGTATGAATAAGGTTGTTCGTCTTACAATATTTTTTCTACTAAAACTGCATTCATCAACTTCATTTCTATGAGTTTCAACCGTCTGTTTGTACAATTACGAAGAGCTAAAAGAAAAAAGGTCATCTAATAAAATGCAATTTCATTACTCATTTTAGATAATTCGGCTAATAATTAATTGGTGAAACAGAAAGTAAATCTGGCACAGATCAGGAGTACGCTCTGTACCACGACATAACCACCATCATGAGTTTTATTTTATGTAAAGGTAGTAAAAGATCAGCGTTACAGGGCGACAGCCGATGTATTGTGCTTCTGGAATTCGATTCCCAGTCCAAGCTTTGGATTATTTAATGGTTAATATGAGAAATATATAGTAAAATACATTTGCTAGTCCACGAATAGTGCTGCACGAGACCGAGACGAGGCGAGACTTTATGCAGTGGATGATTCACCTTTTGACGACGACGACGATTGCATCAATATTTTTGCACCATTTGCTCAAAAATCAGCAAATATCACCGAAGCATGGAAGACAGAAATAATTAATTACACCAAATTAGACCAAGCACCAGTAGACGTTGACATTTTAGAATGGTGGAAAACACTTGAGAATTCCTTCAAAAATTTGTCTAGAATGGCGAAAGATATTTTTAATATCTGTGCAACTTCAGTGCCATCTGAAAGATTATTTTCGCAAGCTGCGATGATAATGACCAATAGAAGATCTTCTCTAACTTCTGACTCAGTAAAAGCTCTTTTATGTATCAATGCTTGGGCAAAGTGTATCTTAAAAACGAAAATTTGTGGCAATATTTTTTAGGTGCATAGATAGTCTTTTTTTTTTTCAAATTCATTAATTCTAAAATATAATTCAAATATAATATCTAAGTTCAAAGTATTAGATTATGAATAGTGAAATTTATGAAATTGAATAAATGAATGATATGAATAGTGAAATTAAGTGAATTTATGTAAAAATTAGGTAATTCGAAGGGGGCCGCTACGGTAGCCGAGCGGTGCGAGACCCGCGAAGCTAATATGTATTGTGGAACTGGGTTTGATTCCCGGTCTTAGGCCTTGGATATTATTTAATGGTTAATAAAAGAAATTTAAAGTAAAGTATGTTTGCTAGTCGCCTCCGTCCGCAACACCTAATTGGTAGTTGGACGTAAAGCCCCGCCTGAAAAAATAGGCGATTACTTTACTTTGCTTACTTTCCTTATGTAATTCGAAGTCAAATAGATGTAGTAATATTGAACATATAATATAATAAAATCGTATCTTTTAATAATTAATTCAATACCCGTAATTATTATTTATTAATAAAGAACAAAATTTTATAATTTTGTAGCTAAAAATTAATATTTGAAAACCGAGACGAGACCGAGATTTGTCTCGTTTCTCGTGCAGCACTATCCACGAATCTTAATTTGGACTTAGACGTAAAGCTTTTCTGTAAAAGTTGGCAATTACTTTATTTTATTCTACTTCCGTACTGAATTTAAATATTTCTTTTTGCCAAAATTGAGTTAGCTGATGTATTTGGAAAAAAATTTTGATACTCTGGACTGCTTTTTACAAAATTAAGCTCTTAATTAATCAAATCATATGTTTTTCTTTTTTTTTTTTTGTACAAAAACTAACTTTCTGGGTAAGATTCAATAACATTTCCTCGACGATAATTCTCGTGAGTCTGCCTCAGCAAAGTAAAATGTCCTATATTTTTAAATTTCTACTCTATGGACTGACTTAAACCTAGTATATAACGATGTTAGCTACTTACGACACAGTGTCGTTAACAAAAGACGTCAATTCAGACATTAACAAAACCATCACCGACTTACAGACATCAACTAACTGGTACAAAAAAAAAACCACACAAAAATGGAAATTGAATTTCCATATCGAAAAACCTAAGCAAAAATCGTCCCTCTGAGAAGGTTACGAAATGAAGATCTAAGATCCCCCATAAACTAGTGAAAAATCTCTTAGAATCAGAAAGAAATAAAGAGTACGCTATCTCCACGTAAGTCTGGAGGTCGACATATTATGTATAACCACAAAATAGCAGCAATCTCAATCCAACTGAGTCCCTTAAAGCCACTTACCAACATTAAAACACTAACAATAATGTACAAGACACTACCAAAATCTATTCTGACATACTCCTGCTAAATAAAGATAACAGCTAGTAAACGACTGACCAAACAACTAAAGATATTACAAATAATAATTCACTGAACATCTCTTCGTTCACCAGAGGCACACAAATTCATGCAAATGCTAATTTGGAACTTACAGTAAAAAAGAAAAGATTAAAAAAGGTTTAGAAATAAATTTCAAAGAAAACTTTGGGAAATCAAGAATGCTTATTTTGAACTTATAGTTATTTAAACTAATATGATAAAAAATTCATCAAAAAACTTAGAAAACCATTTTAATGGATCAAAGAATACCTTCAGAAGGCTTAGAAAACAATTTGAGTCGAGAAAGATAATTTATGTTTAAGATTATTTAAAAATGATATGATTAGAGAAAGCTAATTTAGAACTTATAGTAATTTAAAATGAAAAGATCAAAGTATGCAACAAAAAGGCTTAAAAAACATTTTGAGGTAAAAAGTAAGCTAACTTATAACTTATAGAAAATTTAAAGAAACAAAAAACAAATTGTTGATACCAAGAATGCTAATTACAATAGAAATTGTAGTCGATTAAGAAGGAAAGATCAAAGAATACATCAGAAAAGCTTAGAAAACAATTTAGGAAAACAAAGAATGTTAATATTGAATTTTTAATTAATTAAAACCAATATTTAGGAATACATAAAAAGGTTCAGAAAACAATGCCAAAATACAATATTAGGAAATCAGGAAGGCTAATTTTGAACTTATAATCAATTAAGAGAAAAGATCAAAAATACTTTAGAAAATAATTTGGAGTAACAAAAAGCTAATTTAAAACTCATAGTCGAATAAAAAGAAAATATTAAAAAATATATCAAAAAAGGTTAGAAGTCAGTTCCAAAAAACAAATTAGAGATATCTTAAAAAGAATAGATTAAGGAGTACATAAAACGGTTTAAAAACTGTTGGCAAAACAGTGGGGGAAACCAAGAATTTAAATACCAATTATTAAAAATTAAAGAATTAACCTACACTGAACTTAGAGGTAGCACTAAAATTAAATTGTAAGTAATAAATAAATGATAACATGCTATTTCCAAGCAAAAATAATGGAAATATAATATAAGTAATAGATAATAAAGTCTTACCTTGTTTAAGGAATATCCAAGTTCATCAGCATCTCAGTAGATCACCAGTCCAGTAGCACTAGTTAAAATAATTCAGAACACTATTTGTACTAAAACTGTATATCACGCACTAAGTATAAGTTAAACACAATTTATAAAACCGAACTTCACTTTAACGCGAACTAATATTCACTTTAAAGATCACATTAATAAAGACACGTCACTAACGAGTTTAAGATGGCCGCCGGTAACTGACCAGCTGATCAGCTGGTCAATTAAGGTTATCTAAACAGTGTGACCAACTAAATAATAACTATCCTTTATTTTATTTATTTATTTTTTTTTTTTTTATTTGTTGGTATTTTATCTTTTAAGAGACTTTGGTCTTAGAAATGGATTAAATTTTGTTTGCAGCAATTAAAAGTCGTGAAATAGAATTTTTATTAAAGTATAAACATAAAAGACAAGTTTAATTTGCAGATTAGAATCATGCACTGTTTTTAATTATCTTAGCACATTGCACATTGGTTTAATGTTATTTATTTATTTTTAGCTTTACTATAGCTATTTTAAAACAATAAAGTTCATAAATAAAGTTATAGCTTACTATAAAGAAGATATAGCTTTCTAGGTTTGTAATTACTGAAATTTCTAAATTGTCGGGTGGGCAGGAATAACCTTTACCAAAGTCTTTAAATGAGCTTTTTGTGCCTAGGAAAAATAAGCAGGTGTTAGTCTAGTGGTTAAGAGCGTGGCTTTGTGAGTAGGAGATCACCAGTTCGAATCCCGCGTATGACTACTTTTTATTTGTTAGAAAAAAAATTGTTTGTAGTAAAGTATGAGCTTCCGCCCCCGTCCACGATGCCTAATTAGTAGTTGGACGCTAAGCCACGCCTGAAAAAATTGGCCATTTCTTTACATTGTAATAAAACACATTCTTTGCTTCAAAACTTAACGTCAAAGTTTTATCTTGACTAAAAAGTCGCAGAAACACTTCTATTGTAAAAGCCGGATGTCCGCTATTGAACTGTGTTTCAACGAATCTTCTGCTAGTTCAATTTATTCAGTCTTAAAAATCTCCGCATTATCATTAACGTCTTATTCTATGTTTTAAATCTTAGCCATTTCTCTCGTTACAGACAACACTGTCCATCATCGGACAGTGAGCTGTAAGGAACTTCAAGGAAGAGAAAATCTACGGGCGAGCAGCTGGATTCGAACCTGTGATCTCCATGTCGGAATTCAATACAATAGCCGCATAGCTATTCCCTTACCTAGTTCTTGTCATTGTTGCAAATAGTAGAGCTAGCGCTAGTGTAACTTTCAAAATGTAAATCATGTTGGAGCAGTAGCAAGAAAACAGAACTGGGTTTAGGTTATTTGTAAATAACTTTCACGTAGACATAAACCTTCATCCAAATTCCATACATCATCATGTTAGTAAAACAACAAAATAGTTTTATAAATTGAATATAAATAAAACCTGAATAATGCAAAAAGTTTCCTTTGGTTCTATGTTTGCTGATGTGTACAAATCGTTTATTCAGAAATGTTTCTAGATTGATAACGTATGATTCGTTGGCTTCACATTTTCTACGCTCCAAGTCCCTATAAGGCTTTTGTTACGCAAAGAAAGAAAAAAAAAAAAAGAAGAGCAATGGAACATTTTGTAAGAAGAAGAAAAGGAAATACTATAGATGTAAAAATCCCCTGTTGTCAGCGCTTTCTGGTGGGGAAAGTATAGAATCCAAATACTGGGGGTCACGTATTGTATTACAGTTGCAAGTCGATAAAGAGGCAGATAAGTTGAACAAGATAAAAACGAAGGACAGTAAGGTATTACTGTTTTGTTCCCAAATGTAATAAAAACAGCACCGCATTGAGATCGCAAATTGAGATTTGACTGTTTTTGTAGTTACTAGTTGCTACTAGTGGTAATAGGGAGTAATGGATCGTGAAGAAACGGAACATTTAAATTGTCTATAATGCTTATATATTTAACTTTAGTTAACTTCATTATTATTAAATTCTTATATTAACGATTAAATAAAATTCAAGGCTTAACCCGGGATTCGAACCTACTATCACAATATATATTTTTCTTCGCGGACCTCGCCTTTAACCGCTCGGCTATCGCGGCACCTTCAGTAAACCCGTAGAAACATAAACTTAACCCACAATAAAACCAAACTTTCTCCAAACCGGGCTGTTCATTGTTTATTTACCTATTTATTGTTTGTTGTAGGTATTATTAGAATATTATATTTTGTCTGATTAGCAGTCTATTGTACTAGATTTATTTATTTATAAACCCAGATGCTGCAATCAATCTACGTTACATCAAATAATTGTGTAATTACTTATTATATTAGGTAATTGTTTGTTTAGTGTTGCTTAGTAATTATTAAAAATTGAGGAAATTGTTGTTTGAAGTAAGCTGTAAATGATAGAAGATGGTTTTAATTACACCAGTAATTATATTAATTGAGAAGAGAATTATTTTTAGAAATAATAAACAAGAGAAGAAGAGATAATTAGGGAATAAATAACTTAATTAAATAAAACTTTTTGCCTGAAAAGTAAATAAAGTAATATGGCGGGAAGTTTTATTGTTAGCTTATCTTTTTTTTCTTTTTTTTGTAATTATGTATCTATTTGTTATTTGTAAATAAACCTGAGTACAAAAAGTTAGTTTTATAAAAACAGTTCTTTATGTTTATAGCGATAACTTACAAGAATAAACAAATTATAATAAGTTTTTTTATTTTATACTGGCGGCAACAAGATTTTGGATACAAATGGATTAACTGGAAGTATCGCTTAAATGTTATTATTACAATACAATTATTTTAAAGACGTTTATAAGCTACCTTTTTTTAAAAAAAGAAACAGTTTAAAAAGATTTGTTTAGATAATTAGAATTCCCAATAAGTTTATTTTTCTTCTAAGTTATAAAGTAAGCGCTCGTAGTTTGGTTGCAGGTGTTTAAGATCTTATTAGTATTCAAGTTTGTTACGAGGTAGTTTCTTGATTTAAATAGTTCTTTTTCTCTTTTAAATTTTCCCTTTTGCAGTCTAGTTGTACTGCCAAGATGTTAGCTCTTGTTAGCGGCAAGTTATATCTTAGTCTCAAATTTTGTTTTACATTTTTTTTAAGAAATTAAGTTGTCTTTAACAATTGTTGAACTGAAATAGCTTCGTTCATTGGTAGCTTTGATGTAAATAAAGGTACAAGAATTTGATAATGATGCGTTAATCTTGTTACATGCGATATTATTTTCATTATCTGTAACTGTTCTTTTTCTTTGCCATTTAAAGGACAAGCAGAAATGCGAAACTAACTGAAGACTCGTTAAATGAATGAAAGGACACAATTGAAAAACTTATAAGTTGTTGAATTTTGAAGTCTTAAACGGTCTAATTTAAGCTGTACGTTCCGTAAACTGTCAATTTCTGGTCTAAAACTTTCTGAAGGTGACCTTCAGCCATTTTAATTTATGGCATTCTCACGTTATTCATTAGTGAATTCATTAGACTAATTCTTATTAAATTAGACGGCTAGGTCTAATAAAATGTAGACTGTTTTTACTACCTGTATATCTCTACTAGAAAGAGAAAAAGGTATTGTAATTTTTGTATTATTTTAAGATTTCAAAGGCTATTTTAGGGACTTCTAAATAGGGGAAAAAATGTTTTGTTTTTTTTACAAATTGGTCTCTCTCTCTCTACCAATGTGTGTAATTATCCACCGAAACTGAAAAACAAAAAATAGCAGACAAAATTGAAATTCTTTTTTCATTTCGGTGCCACTGAAGTTATACTGTTATGACAAATAAAATTACCACAGACTCCAGATATTGTTAGTTTTGGATTTAGCTTATTCACAGGCAAAAAAATAACTCACATCAAAACATACACCTAAAACTATGCAGAATCATATGATCACCAACTGTACGACTATGGAATCAGTTTGAGCCACTTTGGGCTTTAGTTAGAGAACTAGAGTATAGCTTTGACCCTTCGCTCATGTACACGATCGATAACAATGTGTTTAATTAATGTATTAATTGTAGTGAACAGGCTCTTCAATAACAATATCAAATATGTATTTAGAAATATGAAACCTAAATACAGTATATAATATAAAATAAATTATTTCAGTATAAAAGTGGATTATCTGTTCTGGTGATAAAATGTTGTGCCTTATGTAGGGACACCATTTTGATTTCAATTTATTGTTAAGCATGTATCATTTTTTATACTCACATTTTGCCATTCCATATTTTGCAAAACCTTTTTATCTAAGATCAATTGACATCACAATTTGAATGAAAGAACTTGTTTATGTTCTTCAAGAAGATAAATCTGCTTCCAGTTCAAGCCAGCCAGCGCAATTCTTTTCTTTACGTCAGTAAGGAAGCAAAATCCGATCACTACATCCACATGGAAACCCTAACGTTACAAGAATTTGTCCCTAGTCGGGACTGAAGTAGTTCTTAATCTCATCCCTCTTTCTGAGAGATGAGCTAAAGGGAAATTGTCAGAACATCTTGGGAAAGTGCTGCTAGCACTTTCCTAGCCTATCCCAAAGGTCATCAATG
Organism: Rhodnius prolixus; assembly: GCF_049639745.1. Classification (NCBI taxonomy): domain Eukaryota; kingdom Metazoa; phylum Arthropoda; class Insecta; order Hemiptera; family Reduviidae; genus Rhodnius; species Rhodnius prolixus. The sequence continues at coordinate 26,421,240 of NW_027411582.1, forward strand.
CCGAATAATGGAGGTGGATTTGACGAAAAGGAGTCTCCAGAATACCGAGGTTACTCTCCCTCGATGTTAAGTAGCTTTTCCATTAAGTTGATCCTTAGAGAATCTCGGCAGGACCAAGTTTTGGGAAAGATGGATACTTCCTTTAAGAAATGTAGAATTTCTCTACACAAACCTGATGATTTATAACAAATCTGAAAATCTCAAACCAGTGTAGTATTTAGCATTAATTATCGATAAAGTGATTGTCCTATAAATGCTATACAAATTTATTTGGACACTTTAATTGATTGCCGGATGTTCAAGCGATAAATAAATCAAGGACCATCTGTTAACAGTCCCCGTAAGCCTCTTTAAATAAGCTCAAATTACCCAAAAACTTCTTCTCATTTCTTTAATAATTAATTACCAAAAATTCTAAAAGCAAAAAACTCAAGGTTTTCTTAAACTTTTATGTTTTTATTTTAAGTAAATTAGTAAAGCCCAAAAATATTTAGTTTATGTCTAAAGAAAAACACTGAAGTCAACTTTGTAAACTTGAACTCTAATGAAGTCATTAAAGCAGTAAACAAACTTAACGAATTTAATAAATTCTAATTTTATTGCATATTTTAATATTTAAGAAGGAAGTTTAGTTACTAAGTTTTATAATGTGAAATTAAATGATGTGAAATAATTTTGAAAAACTTTTGCCTACTTATATAATATTAATGTAATAAATAATACCTAAGGCACAAATAATTTAAACAATATTTTAAAAATAAACTTTGCGAATTACAAGAAAAGAAAAGTAATTCTTCATTGTTGTCTCTTCGATAAATAGTTTCGTCTATCTAATCTAGCTTATCTATGAAACTATTCTTTCTTTTACTTTACCACTGAAGATGGTATTGTAAGTAAATTGAAGATATTGTAATTCTTTCATTTTGTATTTATTTCTTAAAAAGAGTTAGTCATATAGCAAGAGTTTGACAAAACACTATTTAAACATAATGCAAAGTATAGTCTGTAGATTAAATAAGACAAAACTAAACAAAATTCTGATCATAAAACAATAATAAGACTCCAATCCCTCTCCGAGAAATACTATAAAACGATGCTTCCTTCAGAAAACATTGTTTAAACATAATGCATAGTATAGTCTGTAGAATAAATAAGACAAAAATAAACAAAATTCTAATCATAAAACAATAATAAGACACTTTCGTACAAAATTGGAAAACGCTTTTAAACTTGAAATTCTCGCAAATCATGTTTATCATCATGTTGTTCTTGTAATGTTATTATTAATGGTACTGTAGTGACCCAATTGCGAATCTAGTGAAATATCTTTTTACTTTATCTGGGCAAAAGACTAACATGGAATCGTCATATTAGACTAAAACAGAGAGTCTTTAGCTCCAGAATGTTATTACGACTACTCGACTGACTGCTCTACGAGGGGCACTATTTACATTTTGAGCCTAATAATAAAAAAAACAGTAATTTGCAATTGAAAATGACTTTATTGTTTTTCAAAATATTCTCCTTTATGATCTATACACTTCTGCATGCGTTCGAACCACTTGTCAAAGCATTTTTTCCATTCCGCTTGAGACACCTCCAAAACATGGTTTTTGAATGCATCAACGGCTTGATATTCCACGTCGAAAGTCGTAATAAATCATTGTACGAAAATTTTCACGAGTTAATTCCCATTTTTTCGCTGAGACACAATTTTCAAGTGAGACTGTAAGCAACACAAATCGCGCTCAAATAACAAAACGTTCTGAAGAAGGTTATGGTTAAAAATGTCAAACTTTCAAGTGGAAACGTCAGATAGCACCTGACAACACTCAGTGTTGCCAAGGCTTAAAATATAAGTAGTGCCCCTCATATCACTAAGGAATACAAGAAAAGTGTACAATGCCTTATTAGCATCCATTTGGACTCAAACTGTACGGAACCAATTCCTTCGAATTCAAACTTTTCAATCCTGAATCCTAAGAACTATTGTCAATGCTCCCATTTTAGGTCTCCAAGAATCCACATCGACATAAACATTCCGTTTGTGCCTAGCTCAATTCCACTATACAAAATTATCTGTACACTTTAATCCACTCCCATGGAGCCTTCCTCGAAGTCTTAGACGCCGTTAGCCCCGCACTCTTCCAACTGCTTAGCATCATCCATCTAGATTGGACGACATAAAGCTCTGATGGCTAACTGTCGGTTCCCAATTCTGGATGTTAACCGTTTAAACTTGCAATGCGTATGTGTATATTGTCCATGTATGTATTTCTCTTTAATATTTTCGCTTATTTTATTTATTATTCAGTTGCAAAATCAATAAATGAACTCATGGATTTCTAAACCTAACCTTTTATCAGTTTTCAAGGAAGGTTCATTTTATGGTATTTCTCGGAGATTGGAGTTGGCTTCCCTGAATGGTTACATTTTAGGGTAATTTATGGTTGCAAATTATACTATTTTGATAACAATTAAAAATGACTGAAATATTCTTAAAAGAATATTATTATGGTATGAGTGAAAAAGTAATGGCTACTTTTTCAGGAGGGCTTTACTTTACGTTCAACTAAGAATTAGGTGTCGTGGACGAAGGCGACTAGCAAACTTAGTTTACTGTAAATTTCTTTTATTAACCATTAAATAAAATCCAAGTCCTAGATCGGGAGAATCGAACCCAGTTCCACAATATAATATTAGCTTGTCAGGTCTCGCCTCTAACCACTCGGCTACGCCGTCTAGGAAAGTTTATTGCAGATATTTCTTTTTTCATTATTTACTTTGTTTTCTACTTTGGTTTTTAGTAATTGTGTGGTTCGTTTTATCGACCACTGGTTTCTCTAGTACTTTTTTTTTTATTTTCAAGTATGAATAGTCAAGTATATTTCATAGAGTGCACTTTTTTTTATGAATGAATTAAAAGTGCACTTCAGTTATTTAATTCCGGATAATATTTTCATGGTTGGGCAAAGGTTTTTTTTTTTTTTCTTTGCGAATAACTAGGTCAGTAAGAAGAGCTACTTCTGGTAATATAGGACGATGAAAAGAGCTTACACCGGCCTTCACCTGAACTATTGCATTATTCTGAGAAACAATTCTGTTGGTTCCATTTAGTTTGCAGATTAGAAATCATGCCTCTTTTCTTTATCTGATAAATTTCTTACTTATGAATATTAATGTGTCTAATTTATGGAATGAATATTCCATATTTAATTATTAAACTATAATGATGGTGGCTTTTTATTTTACTTTTTATTTAATAATTATTTTTAAAATCAATGAAAACAAATGTTCAGTTCAGATTATTTATTTGTTATAGGGGGGATAGTCGCCATACAAAGGAGCATGGTGGTGATTGTGTACAGATCGATAACAGAATTATAAAGAAACCAAAGATTAATAATTACAAATACAGAATTAATAAATGAATTATCTTATGCAGACCAAAGTTATATACACTCAACAGCAAAAATAACCGGACACTCAGATTTGGTCTCATAATTTTGTTAAATACGTTAATCTTTTTAATTTATGGTAAGAATTGGTTTATTTACAAGTTATTTACACAAAATCTGCCACAAATGAATAAGTTTTATTAATTATTAACACAAAACTATAAAATAAAGAAAAAATAAGAAATTAACACTTTTTTTTTTTAAACTTTATTCTTCATTTTTATCACGTTTTCTGACAAGGGATGTTCTTCTAATAGCGGGTATTTCTCCCTCTTCTACGGCGAAGGGCTTTAATCCTGTCAGGCATAGAAGAAATTAAATTTTGGACGTACTCCATCGGCAGAGCATCCCATTCTTCACGAAGAGCAATTTGGAGCTGATTTAAGTCACTAGGTGGAGGATGACGATGTCTAACACGCCTTCCTAAATTATCCCTTAAATGTTCTATGGGATTCATAACGGGAGTTCGTGCAGGCCAGTCCAGAACTGTGATTTCCACTTACTCCAAGTATTCGGTAACAATTCTGGCGGTATGTGGGCGAGCATTATCCTGCATCAAAATGAATTGGTCACCAATAAATGGAGCAAACGGGATCTCAGCCTCTAGGAGCACTTCCTCAATGTACCTCCGAGCAGTCAGAGCCCCCATTATCAATGAAAATCAGTTCAGTACGGGCGTGGAAATTGATTCCACCCCAAACCATAACTGATCTCCTTACGAAAGGTCGTGACTCGCGAAGAGTACATTGAGCAAATCGCTCCCCTGATCGTCTCCACACTCTGTCTAGATCGTCTGAGTGGTATAGACCAAAGCGAGACTCATCTGTGAATAAAACTGTTCCCCATTGCTCTACAGTCCAATGAAAATGCTCGTCGGCAAATAATCGCCTTTCTCAACGATGCTTTTCCAGGAGTTGGGGCCCTGTCGCGGAACGCGTTGCTTCCAGTCCACGCTCCCTCAGTCTCCGCCGTACTGTGTCCAAGCTAACACGCGTATTTCGCGCCACTTGAAGCCTGTCCCGAACCTCAGGAGCAGTTAAATGGCGGTCTCTCTATACTGAGAGCGTGATAAATCCATCGTCAACTTCAGTTGTGGCCCTTGGTCGGCCACTGCCAGCCCTCCGTTCATAACTGCCAGTCTCCCGGAAACGCCGGAGAGCATCATTAATGGCGGACTTCGCTACTCCAAGGGTTTCTGCGATAGATCGGACGCTCCGGCCTTCTCTTGCCAAGGCATCAGCTCGGGCAACGTCAACATTCGAAAGAACCATTATTCTGGACCAAAATAAAAAGAATCACGTCTATTAATGACAGAAAGGCGCGGTTAATAAATTAAAGATCTTTAAAGGTGCGAAAACCTGCTTACAGTTTAGAAGAATTCCGTCAGGTAAAGCAGCCCCAAGACAAATAAGCCACATCTGAGTCTTATCTCGTGCCCTACTAATCCTGAAGGGATTAGTTCAATGGACTTAGACCCTTCCTTCTCTGTAATAACCAGATTACCCATAAAAACAAACACATTACTGATAATCAGCTTTTAATATAAAAAATATTAAGTGTCCGGTTTTTTTTGCTGATGAGTGTATAAGCTTTTATAAAACCATTTATACTTATATTGGAAGAAAATGTCTTAATTTCAAAATGGATGTTACATATTTATAGAAAACTTGAGCCGAATTGACAGTGTCTGGGTTCAACAATTTTTCAATATGTTCCCCTACATTATCAGAATGGTAATACTCTCTAAGGGGCCTATAAAATAGGCATTCTACAAGGATATGTACCAGGTCCTCTTTCTTTTGTAACCGACATAACCCACAATCCAACTGAGGATCTATTTTGCTTATTAATCGATCGTGGGTTAACTTTATTGAGAAAACAAATGTAATTACATTACATTCTCCCTAAGGCGAACTATTCTTCCACTCGTTTACCTAAACCTTACTCCTCTTTCTACAACAGATTGTGGTCAGTACCTAGGGACTCTTCATGGACAAACGCCTAACCTGGCAATCCATAGACTAGACTTAAACGGGGGAAGAACTTAAACACACGATTCAAACTTCTCTCTAGACTACTCGACAAACGATCTAAACTTTCATTAAACAACAACAATAATACTAAAACCTGTCTAGACATGCTGAATGGAACTCTGGGGTCCAGCCAAAGCTTTCAAAACAGCTTCGTCGAATCTGCTAATGCTCCTTAACTTTGTTTTATCCCGAGATCTTGTTTCCCTGAAGTTTTTGAAGCTGCAATAATCCCGTTATTAATTTCCACGCCTCAATTTCCTCAAAACCACTCTAGTTTCCCTCAACTTCCTGCATTAACAGGAAATCCTCTTGCAAGACGATTAAAGCGCCGTTGGCCACGCCCAATGAAGTGCCAGTGCCCAATAGTAAATTGTTTCTTCTTCTGAAGTTTCACCATTGGGTTAATTCTCTTGTCAAAGCTACTCATGTAACATGTTTTATCAGCTTCACTTGTCACAGAAATGTCGCTATATCTTCTAAAAATAGCCCCCCAAAAAATGCGCAGCATTTCAAATATTTATTGCATTAATATTTACACAAAAAGAATGGATTACTATTAATGCATTATTACATAATACATTGTATTAATTTCATAATGAAATATGATTAGTTCAATTGCACGGAAAGTAGCATTAATAATAAATTCAAATAGAAGGTAGGATTATGTTGATTGGATAATACCATTCCAATTTGAATATGTCGGCCAATGGCTTAACTTGTTTACATTGAGAATAACTAAACCCACAATTATTTCGGTTAGGATTAAATTGATGTGCGTTCATTTGGTATATGCGTGAGGAGATATAATAGAAATATTGTGTTTGTTTTAAATTTCTACTATTTATTTATTTACTTTAATCATTATTTTTTTGAACTGGGATTGTAGGAGAATAGAGAAATGTTTGAACACATGGAGTCTGTTCTTTCATTAAAAAAAATGGGACTCTTTAAATAATGAGCTCTTGGACAAATACCATGTTACAGAATTTCAATAAAATGTCGGATAAATATTTGGGGAAAAAACGGCACTTAATGAAAGCTTTACCAACTTTTATTGCATAATTTTTATGAATATTAACACTAAAACCAGGTATGTACGTAGTATTTTCTGTTACTATTACTCTCTAGGTTGTAAATCACCAATTCCCATCGATTTTTGTAGACATCTAAGTCACAATGAAGCATTGATTTCTTTAAACATAGTACTTCCATTCATTAATTTTGAATTGCACTTAAAAATCTCCCATAAAGCTGTAAGTCCCGTTAATTAACAGGCTAAGCATCCTTGCAGGAGGGAATTATTAATACTATAAGAAATAACCCAAAAAGAAAAGACCATTATTGAAGGATACTATGAAAAACAGGGATACTAAGAGTCAAAAAGCTTGCTCCAATGAAAAGGGGAGGCTAAGTAATCCTCTAGGGTGTGGCCAGAGATCCAGCCGAAAGGATTACGATCAATTTGTGGGAGAGAGAAAGAGAAGCAAGACTTCCGTCTCTGTCACCGCCTCTAAGCAGCCGCCCCACAGCTACTGACACTTCTTCACCTACTGCTGCTCTGGCGGCCACCTCTTACCAATACAAGCTTACCAAATAGAGCAACGTGACGGCACCGAATGAGGGAAGCAAAAAGAATTTGTGGTTGTGCATCCGTTACTATCCAAAGCTGTTTATCCTTCCTTTTTTTCCTGTTATGTATTATCCATTTTTAAGGAAAGAAAAACCAAACAAACCACAAACAGACAATTCTTTACGTATGAAAAAGCAACATTTCTATAGGAAAACCCATTGAAAGAAAAAGAATTTACCAATATTTCCATTTTTTACTTTTTGTTTACAGAAACAGAGAAAGTGGAAATTTGGTCGAACTAGAAGACAATTCCGTGTTTTTCCATTGTTTTTCACCTTTTATTTCCCAAATGAGGACAACCCAGTTTGTTTATTCCAGTCCTGGCCTTAATACTAGCTTACAGAAACAGAGAAAGTGGAAATCTGGACGAACTAGAAGACAATTCCGTGTTTTTCCGTTGTTTTTCACCTTTTATTTCCCAAATGAGGGCAACTCTGTTTGCTTAATCAAACCCTGGCCTTAATACTACCTTACAGAAACCGAGAGAGTGGAAATCTAGTCAAATTAGAAGACAATTCCGGGTTTTTCCATTGTTTTTCACCTTTTATTTCCCAAATGAGGACAACCCAGTTTGTTTATTCCAGTCCTGGCCTTAATACTAGCTTACAGAAACAGAGAAAGTGGAAATCTGGACGAACTAGAAGACAATTCCGTGTTTTTCCCTTGTTTTTTACCTTTTATTTCCCAAATGAGGGCAACCCTGTTTGCTTAATCCAACCCTGGCCTTAATACTACCTTACAGAAACAGAGAAAGTGGAAATCTGGTCGAACTAGAAGACAATTCCGTGTTTTTCCCTTGTTTTTTACCTTTTATTTCCCAAATGAGGGCAACCCTGTTTGCATAATCCAACCCTGGCCTTAATACTACCTTACAGAAACCGAGAAAGTGGAAATCTAGTCAAACTAGAAGACAATTCCGTGTTTTTCCCTTCTTTTTACCTTTTATTTCCCAAATGAGGGCAACCCTGTTTGCTTAATCCAACCCTGGCCTTAATACTACCTTACAGAAACAGAGAAAGAGGAAATCTGGTCGAACTAGAAGACAATTCCGTGATTTTCCCTTGTTTTTCACCTTTTATTTCCCAAATGAGGGCAACCCTGTTTGCTTAATCCAACCCTGGCCTTATTACTAGCTTACAAAAACAGAGAAAGTGGAAATCTGGTCGAACTAGAAGTCAATTCCGTGATTTTCCCTTGTTTTTTACCTTTTATTTCCCAAATGAGGGCAACCCTGTTTGCTTAATCCAACCCTGGCCTTATTACTAGCTTACAAAAACAGAGAAAGTGGAAATCTAGTCAAATTAGAAGACAATTCCGTGTTTTTCCATTGTATTTTACCTTTTAAATTAAGTAGTTAATGAAGGGGCTGAGAAAAGTGAACCAACTAATAAATAGCGCTGTTAAAATGTGAAGATACTTTTATTATTGTAATTTTGTGTCTTATTTTTTAACTTCATTTCCACAACTGCTGAACATTTCCGCATCAAGTGAAGCTGATGCCACATGATGAAGGAAGAATTCAAGCAATGATGAAAGAAGAAAAGTTACCTGTTATGTACTGGCACTTACTTTATTGCGAAGATCCACTAGAGGATTACGAAACTAGAGCGATAGGATCTGAGGAAACATAGGGAACAAGATCTCTGTGCAAGGTAGAGTTTGAAACAAAGTAAGGAGCACTAGCGATTCGACTGAGTGTTTTTGATTGAAAAGATTGGAATACCTAAATATAAAATTATATAATTCTAAGTTTCAACTCAAATTGTAAATTTTTATTATATTTTTTATTAGCAGTTTCTGTTTTATCTAAAGATTTTTCAGCGTATTATTAAGAAATGAAATAAGACTAGAGATAAAGTTAGGTTTTCTTAACAATGGCATAATCCTCTAAATGTTAACTGTCTTTTAAGAAAGGTTACCAACCCAGAAAACTTAATACTGCAAACTGAATGGACAATAATTGTAAACGAGTTCCTTTATATTTTGTGAACAGCTAAAAAACAAATGTTTACAGCAAAGTCTTGTAGTATCTTCTTCATTTTCTTTGGTCTATTTGTGTCTCATTCGGAGGCAGTAAGATATAAATATTGATGTCTGTAAGATATAAGAAGTGAAGTACTCTTGGTTATAAGCTTTGCTGTTATTAGATCTTTTGCTGCAGAAGTTGGCAAGCAAGAAGTTTGTACATTATTTAGATAAGAGTAGAGCCAAGCATGCGCAATAACATTTAGATTGTTTTGATATTTTTTTTCTGGCCAACTGTAAGAGATAAACTTTATGTTAAGAGGAATGTTAACCTTATTCTTAAGACAGGATAGGATTGGCTAAGCAGGAATTAAATGAACTTAGTGTACAACTCTTTATTACTCTCTGATATTATCGCTTGCTTTTACCAACCAGTTTTTGCCACATGGTTTTTATTCTCTGGTTTTAAACACTTTTTTATTTATAAATCTTCTATTGTTATCTTTAATTTAATCTTCAGAAGAGAAGGTATCGCTAAACTTATGGTTGGATACCCTCGGCTAGACCATGTCTTCTGCACTTTTATCATGTCATAGCGTGCGTGTTCTCTTCATTCCAATTTTGGATTTGGGCCAGTCCATTTTGTACAATTAATCCTCTAAATATTGGGCTTATTTGTATCATTAGGCTATTAAAACCTGAGCGCTGTTCAGAATCTGAGAATAGATCTTAGAGGAGGATCTGGTGGTTCTCATTTTCCAGGACAGCCAGGCTGCACTTAAAGCGCCAACAGCTTCAAGGGAGTGTTTTTCTCGCCACAAATAAGAGTGGCATCAGTGGTTACTGAAACAGCTGGCCTTAATTGGAGCATCCATTTTTTGGTTGAGTTGGTGCAGAGTCCGTTCTTAGTATTACCAGATGCTCTTAAGCAATTACTTTGGAGAGAGCAAGAAAAATTAAGCAATTAACATATGCCCGATCTGAAAACTAAATTCAGAACCTAGGAGACCCCTAAGTTTTAGGTTTAGAAATCCAATAAATAAACCAGTTACTAACTGGCCTCCATTACAGGACAAGTCAGGTTTAGAAAACACTTTCATAGTCTAAACTACGTGTCTTGTGTAGACTAAGTCAGGAAGTCGAGGAAACAAGCTTCTCATATCCTGTTCCACTGCGTAGTATCGCTAGGTAGAGAGGATGAAATATTTGGCATTTTGGCAGCTATAGGAGCTCATGGCACTTGTAAAACTTGTAACATCCTGGTCCTAGCACCGCTTTACTAAATCTTTTTGTCAGTAAAAAACAATTTAAAACAAATAAATAATTCTCTAGAAAAAATATTTATATTTATAAATGTACAAATAACATTCTGTACACAATCTACTCCTCAGACACACCTACTCATCCTCAAACTACTCTTCTCACCTATGCTGACGATACTGCCATCTTATCTACTATCAAAGACCCATTAATAGCTCATAGAAACCTTCAGTCTCACCTCACTGAAATGGGGCTATCAAACTGAACGAGACAAAATCTCTGCACATTACCTTCACTCTTAGACGCATCACTCTTCCTCCTGTCTTTTACATTTTTTTTTCGTGTACCAGCAGTCTGCTACCTTGGGCTTTACTTCGACAGAAGACTTATTTGGAACCCTCGAACACGACTTAAGAAGAACAGAACTCAACAGACGCTTCTGGCAACTGAAAAGACTATTAGACAACAGATCAAAACTCACTCTAGACAACAAAAGACTTATTTATGTAAGTATATTAAAGCCAGTCTGGGCTTATGGCATCAAACTTTGGAGGTTCAGCCAAACGCTCAAATCTCTCTAAAGGATCCCAATTCTTGCAGTCTAAATTTCTTCGCTCTATAGTTTGACGCTCCTTAACTTAAACATCCTTTCGTGCAACACAAGAGGCTGAAACACGTTACAGAAAATTCCATCTTAACATTCAATCTCATCACAATCCCACTGGTACAACATCTATCTTCCAGAACATTTCCAGACAACACTTCCTAGACGTCTTAAAAGACAGTGTGGCCTCGCGATCTCCTCTCTAATGAAGAGAGTCAGTAGAATTTAAAATGTTATTGGAGTGTTATCGCTGGGTAACTTCTCCACTCTGATATGTGTGATATGTTGCTTATTGTTACCCTTGTTGCTTATAACGCAATGCGTTGATTGTAGTTTTGCCTGGGAATTCTATAAAGATTAATTTTTGGGGAAAGCAAATGTTTGTGAGTTAAAACTGTTTGAATTGTGAGTAATTCACTCCTTGCATTTAGCTTGGGAATAAAATTAACAATTGGGAATGTGGAAATGTTTGTAAACGTAAAGAGGGAAATTTACAGTGTAGAAAAGAAGACAAAAATATTAGAGAGTTTTACAGTATCTATGGCGAACTTAGAGGAAGTCCCAGGCCTACCAACAAACTGCCTTTCTCTTAAAAATAAAAATAAAAAAGGTTTATTTAACAAAGTTATGTACTGTAATTAAAAATATGAACCAATTTTTTTGTAAAAATAAACTAGAAATTTCGATTGATTCGAAGATAAAACGAACAAAATACCAATCTACTTATTCATTCAGAGTCTCTATTTTAATGAACATCTTTTTTTTTTGTCATGAAACACACACAAAATCACTGAGTTAAACACCCAACCAAATCACTTCAAAAAGCTTCAGACTTGTAAACCAACCTGCCACTTTGTCATTCCCATTAATACTTGAAAGCAGCTAACAAAATTTCCCGTCTGAGAGATGAGCACTTGATTAAGCGATATATACACTGCTAACAAGATTTCGTATTATAATTTATTCTCACATTTCTGGAGTAAATCGTAAGTGCTGCTCGAGTTTATGCCCATTATTGTTGACATTTAATCTAAATGTAAAATTAATCCACAATTATTATCCGCATTAGGGGATTCTATATAATATTAAAATACTGTAAATCCTTTTTAATATGGATTAACCAGTTATTTGTTAAAACCAGTTTTTGTGACTGTTTTTTTGGTATTAACTGTGATCTGGTTCCTTTTTTCTTTAAATAACTTTTTCGGGTGACTAACAAAAATAAAGTTAACTTAGTTCCCACCTCATCTACCTTAAGGTGTAGAGCTCTGACAGAAAGAAGGCCATCTATCTCTTTCTTCCTGAACTCTGCCCATCCTAATCCTCGTCCTTTGTTTCCTCCTCGACCTTAAACATTTGGTCCAACCAAACTAATCCTTCTTTCTTCCCCTAGGTCTCCTGGCCGGTGTGTCTAGTCTCCATCGCTTTTCTAGGTAGCCCATCCTTCTTCTTTCTGCTTACTTGCCCCTCAACCACCTTAACTGCGCTCTCCACAATTAATAGAATTAACCAGAAAATAAAGTAAAGCCTATTATTTAATGCAGGCTTTACGTCTTAATACAGGGCTATGCTTACAGAAACAACAGCATTTTGTTCTAGTCTGCTAGGCGCCGAAAAGCCTAATTGATGGAAGAAAGGCAGCCATTCGAGTGCTATTCCCGCTGTTCTGCAGGGACTCTAAACTGTCTCCAGAGAAAAAAACTCCTCCTGTACAAGGTAGTGGTTAGGCCCTTGTTACTTTATGCTTGTCCCTCTTGGAGTTTCGACATGTCGATCCAATATCGCCTCGCTGCAGATCCTACAAAATAAATTCTTCAGGCTTGTGACAACTTCCCCCCGCTATAGACCGTATTATAGACTTACACTCTAATACCAACATGGACTATGTAGAACACTACATCAAGTACCTCGCTATTTGGTTTCTTCAGTAAGTGTGAGTCAAGTCACAACCACCTCAGTATAGGAGACTATAGTTTTGGACCCAGTGCATAGGCACAGAAGAGTTAAGGACTCCCTGAAGTAAAACCTTCCTTAGAGACTGAGGGTTTTTCATTGTTTTTCCCCCTAATTACTTACTTTTATACTTTTATATTCTGTAACAATTTATGTAATTAGCTGGAGGTTATAGTATTAATACTGGCACTCCTTATGTACATATGTATATATATTCAAATATTAAATAAATTTTTACCTATCTATTTATCTGCTGGATCGTACTTCATGGGACGATCTATTTTGGAAAGTAAAAAGTAAAATGAACTGGAAAAAGTGATTTTAGTTCCATAGGTTCCCTGGACTTCTTCCTTTTCTATCTTTGATAGTTAATATTAAGGCCAATGCTTGATCGTACTTCTAGGGTCGATCTATGTTGAAATGTTAGAAGTAAAATCTACTATAAAAATGGTATTATTTCCCAAATTTTTCTGGATTACTACTTTTTATAACTTTGATAGCTAATATTAAGGCCAATGCTGGATCGTTTACATGGACTATGTAGAAACACTACATCAATTACCTCGCTACTGGTTTCTTCAGTAAGTGTGAATCAAGTCACAACCACCTCTGTATAAGGGACTATAGTTTTAGACCCAGTGCACAGGCACAGAAGAGTTAAGGACTCTCTGAAGTAAAACCTTCCTTAGAGACTGAGGGTTTTTCATTGGTTTTTCCCCCTAATTACTTACTTTTATACTTTTATATTCTGTAACAATTTATGTAATTAGCAGGAGGTTATAGTAATTATACTGGCACTCCTATGTACATATGTACGAGGGTCGTTTGAAAAGTCCGTGCAAAAATAAAAACTACTTAATTTTTGGGGGTAAACCTTTTTTATTTTTCAACATAGTCTCCTTTTAGGCTTATACACTTCGACCAACGCTGCTCTAGTTTGTTGATCCCTTCCGAATAATAGGATTTGTCCAAGTCTGAAAAATAGCCATTCGTTTCTGCAATCACCTCCTCGTTTGAATAAAATCTTTTTCCCGCCAGCCATTTCTTCATATTGGAGAACAAATAGTAGTCCGAGGGAGCCAAGTCTGGAGAATAGGGGGGGGATGTGAAACGAGTTGGAAACCTATTTCCATTAATTTTGCGACCACAACTGCTGAGGTGTGAGCTGGTGCGTTGTCGTGATGGAAAAGGACTTTTTTGAGGGCCAATCGTGGGTGTTTTTCTTGCAGCTCGGTTTTCAAACGGTCCAATAACGATGAATAATATGCACCTGTAATAGTTTTACCCTTTTCTAGATAGTCGATGAGGATTATTCCTTGCGAATCCCAAAAGACAGTCGCCATAATCTTTCCGGCCGAAGGAACGGTCTTCGCCTTTTTTTTGGTGCAGATTCCCCCTTGGTAACCCATTGTTTAGATTGTTCTTTGGTCTCAGGAGTGTAGTGATGTATCCATGTTTCATCCACAGTGATGAAACGACGCTTAAAGTCCTGCGGATTCTTCTGGAACAGCTGCAAACCATCCTTGCAACACTTCACACGATTTCGTTTTTGGTCAAGCGTGAGAAATCGCGGCACCCATCTTGCGGATAGCTTTGTCATGTCCAAATGTTGATGCAAAATATTATGTACCCGTTCATTCGAGATGCCCACAGCACTAGCAATATCACGCACCTTCACTCTTCTGTCATCCATCACCATATCATGGATTTTATCAATGATTTCTGGAGTAGTAACCTCAACAGGGTGTCCAGAACGTTCAGCGTCACTTGTGCCCATATGGCCACTCCGAAAATTTTGAAACCACTTATAAACTGTTCTAATCGAAGGTGCAGAGTCACCATAATATTTATCAAGCTTCTCTTTAGTCTCCTGAGGCGTTTTGCCTTTCATAAAGTAGTGTTTACTCAACACACGAAATTCTTTTTCGTCCATTTTTTGAAAATCACTCGACTTCCTCGATTCAAACGAATGCCAAACACAAAGAAATAGACCGATCTGGCTGAAACTTGGTGTGTGTTCTTCCAAGAGATGCTACTAACTAAACATAACCTCGATACGCGCCAGTAGTGCTATCTCTCTGACTTTGCACGGACTTTTCAAACGACCCTCGTATATACTTTCAATTATAAAATAAATTTGTATCTATCTATCTAATTGATGGAATAAAATAAAAAAGAAAAGAAAATGATTAAATAAAATGTATCTAGCGCTGGACATCCACTTTCAAAAAAAGAACCATCAGCTTGTCAGTTAAATAATAATAAGTGAACGACAATGCGATTGTTACAATAAATCAATCGATATAATTATTAAACAATTTCCAAATCAAAAATCCCTTGAAAAATTTTCAAACAAAAGGGAAGAGGACAAAAAAGAAAATGATAATACAATGCAACATGTAATCAACACAAATGATAATTTAATATGCCACTTTTTTTGTTGAAACCATTAAAAATGAAATTCCCCTTTGGATAGACTGGCTGGAAATAAGGGATAAAATAAGCAACCAGACACCCTCAGTTTGTAAATGGCATTTTAAAAATTCATTCAAACTCTGAGTTATTTCCTCTCCCTACCTCGCATATATTGTTTTTGTTTTTTTTATTCCCAACTGTTTTTGTTCGTAACTTTTTTATTGCATTTACCTTTAATTGGGAATTCGACACAATGTGCACTAAGATCCCCTTTTTGTAAAATAAAAAAACAAGTGTGGCGTAATGTTTTTGGAGGATAATGCTTTAATTATTCGCACTAATGAGCTCTTTTCCAAAGAGATTCGTGAGCTCTGGGCTACACTTCTTTGGAGGAAGACGTAATATTTAGAGATTACAATAGCAGGATGGGCCTACGGCACCGCAGCCAAAAAGCGGCTTATTGTGCCTTCCCCTGAGGATCTAGTAGAAATAGAAATAGAAAAGAAATTTATTATTCTGGGACAATTGTCCCCTAAGAATAAATACAGGAACAAATAGAGGCCTTAACAGTTTGGCCTGTTATTATACAGAAATTAATTAAATAAATAAGTATTTACAAAAGTGGAAATATAATAAGTGAAAATGAAAGTAAAAATAAAATAATAAAACAGCAGAAATTAAGGAAATAAATTAAAACAATTAGAATTTTGGAGGAAGCTGAATAGAAAGTAGATAACTGAATAGACGGGATTTAAAGATGGATAGGGTAGGAGCATGGCGGACAGATGAAGGCAAGGAGTTCCAGAGAGAGGTAGCACGTATTAGGAAGGACTTGTCAAAGGATGAGGTACGGTGAGAGGGAATATAGAGATCAGATGAGCGAGATCTAGTGTTACGGGAATGGATGGAGGATTTATACTTAAGGAGTTGAAAAATATAGGAAGGCCTTTGAGACTGGATGACTTGAAAAAGGAAAGAAGCCAAAAAATATTGGCGGCGATAGACAGGAAAAAGCCACTTCAACTCAACGTAGCAGTGCGAAATGCGAGAGTCTCTGGAAATGCTGAAAATAAATCTTATGAAGCAGTTCATGAGGCGCTTAAGCTTAGCTTCAATATCACCAGAAAGACCGCCATACACTAAACAACCATAGTCGAAATCTCCCCTGCTAAGGAGGTTGAAAACTTTCCCTACCAGTTCCTTCTGCGCTACAATTTCCTTTGATTTGCAACGCAATCGTACAGCAGGTGAGAGGCCGTTTCCTCCTCTTCCTTGACACAATCTGCACACAACGGTTCCGAACTAATAAGCCCCCACCTTGTACAGACAGAACTGCTTCCTGAACCTACCATGCCCAGTGAATAGATCTGCGATCAGAGTAATCTGATTTCTACCCTAGCACAGAGTCTCTTCAGTTCATTGTTTACACAGCCAAGGCATCCATAGTCTTGCTGTGTTTGACCCCCCAGGACACACAACCCAGTTCTTTTGAATTTTCGAATTTGAAAAAGTTAGTTTACAATTTAAAATAGACGTATATAAAAGGTGGTTTCAGGCTGCAGTGCCTATATACTCTCCACAACCTAAATATTTCCATTAATAAATGGTCCAAACTTGCTTACTAAGGCAAAAAACATTTAAAAAAACCTTAACTACATAGAGTTAATTAAAGCAAGATATGCTTTAGCCTTTTGTGCTTGTATTTTTGTATAACCAAGTGAACTTAAGTTATAGTCTACAATACTTCTTATACGGGTAAGGACTATGTGTATAGGAAGTTACAAACTCTAACTTAGTAACGAGTGTATGATACAATAACTAGCTTATACTGGATTATAAAGTTTAGATCCCAGATTCGAATCCAGCTGCTGGCCCTTAGTTTTTCTCTTCTTTGGTGATGGACATGAGATTACTGAAAAAAAAACTGTGGGCGCCAATGACCTCAGATGTTGACGCGCCTTAAATAAAAAAAAGTAAAACTAAACTAGGGTAAACTAAATATCAACTATTACTAAAAGAATTGGCCTAAACTGAATGACAATTAGAGTAAGGTCGTGAACAGAGTATAAGAATGAATCTTCAGTGAGTGAAAGCAATGCACTGCAATGGAATTGAGTGCACCGAACGGTGGTCTGGCGTCATTATTATCGTACTCTGGGGCAGTTTCTATTGTTCTGAGCCTACCTGGGTTTTAATCCTTCCTCAGCTACGTTTTTGCAACATAGAAATGTCCTTATTCAGTGGCACTACAATTCCATTAACCCTCTTATAGATATTCTTACAATAATAGAACTTACAATGCTTTTTGGAATCCTTGTGTGAAGGCAAAAATTTCATTTGATTAGATAAAAATATGAAAAGATATTTTGCGAACATCCAAGAGGTGTTTGGATGGACTTAGCGTTATAAATCGATGAAGATCTCTTTAAAAAAAAAATGTCTTTCATTCTTGAGTAAGGCACTGTTTTCGAGGTTGGTACATGGAGAGAGAGTTTACCAAGTACCCTTACGACAAGACATTAAAAGAGGTGAATTCTTTGTTGAGAGAGAATTGAAGACAGAGTTGGGCAAAAATTTAATCAATTAAAAAACAATTGAATTAAACCGAAATTTAATTTTAATCATGATTAAAATTCAAAAATTTAATCTTCCAAAATTAGTTGATTAAAATTAAATTCACTTTTAATTTAATCGGAATTTAATCAAATAAAATTTTTAATCATAACTAAAAATTAAGATTAAAATTAAATAATCAGAATTTTAATTGATTGAATTAAATTCCAAATTTAGTTTTAATCACTTTGGACGATTACATTTTTTAATTTAATCAAAATATGAGAGATTAAATTTTTGAAACCAAACATTGCCAATGGTTAAACCAGAATCGGACCAATGTATCTTTACTCCGCCTAGCTGGTGCCTCTTCTCTATCAATATTATCCACCTTTTCCAAACTTGGCACCTTCATTCTACCAGTCTGGTGACTCATCTATACCATGTTAGTAACTCTCAAGACTTATATAGGACCACCTTACACTCAAATTTAACCATGTTTACCACTCACTAGACTTAGATAGGACCACCTTATACTCACATTTCACCATGTTTACCACTCACTAGACTTAGATAGGACCACATTACACTCACATTTAACTATCTTTACCACTCACTAGACTTAGATAGGACCAACTTACACTCACTTTTCACCATGTTTACCACTCACTAGAATTTATATCTTCTAAAATTATAGATCTGTGCACAAAATAACTATAGTTTATAATTGGGAAAAACAAAGTGTATAAGAGAATAAAATTCCATAACAATACGTGGTTCACAGTGGGAGATATAGAACGGCCATAATTTTACAAAATTTCATGACCCAAAAAATTTTCAACCCTTTATATCTTCAACCTTTTTAGATCTGTGCACAAAATAATTATAGTTTATTATTGAGAAAAACAAAGTGTATAAGAGAAAAAAAATCCATACCAATACGTGGTTCACAGTGGGAGATATAGAACGGCCATAATTTTACAGAATTTCATGACCCAAAAAATTATCAACCCTTTATATCTTCTACATTTTTAGATCTGTGCACAAAATAACTATAGTTTATAATTGAGAAAAACAAAGTGTACAAGCGAACAAAATTCCATAACAATACGTGGTTCACAGTGGGAAATATAGAACGGCCATAATTTTATAGAATTGCATGACCCAAAAAATTTTCAACCCTTTATATCTACTACCTTTTTAGATCTGTGCACAAAATAACTATAGTTTATAATTGAGAAAAACAAAGTGTACAAGAGAACAAAATTCCATAACATTACGTGGTTCACAGTGGGAGATATAGAACGGCCATAATTTTACAAAATTTCATGACCCAAAAAATTTTCAACCCTTTTCTACTACCTTTTTAGATCTGTGCACAAAATAACTATAGTTTATTATTGAGAAAAACAAAGTGTATAAGAGAACAAAATTCCATGACAATAGGTGGTTCACAGTGGGAGATATAGAACGGCCACAATTTTACAGAATTTCATGATCCAAAAAATTTTCAACCCTTTATAACTTCTACCTTTTTAGATCTGTGCACAAAATAACTATAGTTTATTATTGAGAAAAACAAAGTGCATAAGAGAACAAAATTCCATGACAATAGGTGGTTCACAGTGGGAGATATAGAACGGCCACAATTTTACAGAATTTCATGATCCAAAAAATTTTCAACACTTTATATCTTCTACCTTTTTAGATCTGTGCACAAAATAACTATAGTTTATAATTGAGAAAAACAAAGTGTATAAGAGAACAAAATTCCAAACGCAATACGTGGTTCACAGTGGGAGATATAGAACGGCCATAATTTTGCAGAATTTCATGACCCAAAAAATTTTCAACCCTTTATATCTTCTACCTTTTTAGGTCTGTGCACAAAATAACTACAGTTTATAATTGAGAAAAACAAAGTGTATAAGAGAAAAAAATTCCATACCAATACGTGGTTCACAGTGGGAGATATAGAACGGCCATAATTTTACAGAATTTCATGACCCAAAAAATTATCAACCCTTTATATCTTCTACCTTTTTAGGTCTGTGCACAAAATAACTATAGTTTATAATTGAGAAAAACAAAGTGTATAAGAGAACAAAATTCCATAACAATACGTGGTTCACAGTGGGAGATATAGAACGGCTATAATTTTACAGAATTTCATGACCCAAAAAATTTTCAACCCTTTATATCTTCAACCTTTTTAGATCTGTGCACAAAATAATTATAGTTTATTATTGAGAAAAACAAAGTGTATAAGAGAAAAAAAATCCATACCAATACTTGGTTCACAGTGGGAGATATAGAACGGCCATAATTTTACAGAATTTCATGACCCAAAAAATTATCAACCCTTTATATCTTCTACATTTTTAGATCTGTGCACAAAATAACTATAGTTTTTAATTGAGAAAAACAAAGTGTACAAGCGAACAAAATTCCATAACAATACGTGGTTCACAGTGGGAAATATAGAACGACCATAATTTTATAGAATTGCATGACCCAAAAAATTTTCAACCCTTTATATCTTCAACCTTTTTAGATCTGTGCACAAAATAATTATAGTTTATTATTGAGAAAAACAAAGTGTATAAGAGAAAAAAAATCCATAACAATACGTGGTTCACAGTGTGAGATATAGAACGGCCATAATTTTACAGAATTTCATGACCCAAAAAATTTTTAACCCTTTATATCTTCTACCTTTTTAGATCTGTGCACAAAATAACTATAGTTTATAATTGAGAAAAACAAAGTGTACAAGAGAACAAAATTCCATAACATTACGTGGTTCACAGTGGGAGATATAGAACGGCCATAATTTTACAAAATTTCATGACCCAAAAAATTGTCAACCCTTTTCTACTACCTTTTTAGATCTGTGCACAAAATAACTATTGTTTATTATTGAGAAAAACAAAGTGTATAAGAGAACAAAATTCCATGACAATAAATAGGTGGTTCACAGTGGGAGATATAGAACGGCCACAATTTTACAGAATTTCATGACCCAAAAAATTTTCAACACTTTATATCTTCTACCTTTTTAGATCTGTGCACAAAATAACTATAGTTTATAATTGAGAAAAACAAAGTGTATAAGAGAAAAAATTTCCATACCAATACGTGGTTCACAGTGGGAGATATAGAACGGCCATAATTTTAAAGTATTTCATGACCCGAAAAATTATCAACCCTTTATATCTTCTACCTTTTTAGCTCTGTGCACAAAATAACTATAGTTTATTATTGAGAAAAACAAAGTGCATAAGAGAACAAAATTCCATGACAATAGGTGGTTCACAGTGGGAGATATAGAACGGCCACAATTTTACAGAATTTCATGATCCAAAAAATTTTCAACACTTTATATCTTCTACCTTTTTAGATCTGTGCACAAAATAACTATAGTTTATAATTGAGAAAAACAAAGTGTATAAGAGAACAAAATTCCAAACGCAATACGTGGTTCACAGTGGGAGATATAGAACGGCCATAATTTTGCAGAATTTCATGACCCAAAAAATTTTCAACCCTTTATATCTTCTACCTTTTTAGGTCTGTGCACAAAATAACTACAGTTTATAATTGAGAAAAACAAAGTGTATAAGAGAAAAAAATTCCATACCAATACGTGGTTCACAGTGGGAGATATAGAACGGCCATAATTTTACAGAATTTCATGACCCAAAAAATTATCAACCCTTTATATCTTCTACCTTTTTAGGTCTGTGCACAAAATAACTATAGTTTATAATTGAGAAAAACAAAGTGTATAAGAGAACAAAATTCCATAACAATACGTGGTTCACAGTGGGAGATATAGAACGGCTATAATTTTACAGAATTTCATGACCCAAAAAATTTTCAACCCTTTATATCTTCAACCTTTTTAGATCTGTGCACAAAATAATTATAGTTTATTATTGAGAAAAACAAAGTGTATAAGAGAAAAAAAATCCATACCAATACTTGGTTCACAGTGGGAGATATAGAACGGCCATAATTTTACAGAATTTCATGACCCAAAAAATTATCAACCCTTTATATCTTCTACATTTTTAGATCTGTGCACAAAATAACTATAGTTTATAATTGAGAAAAACAAAGTGTATAAGAGAACAAAATTCCATAACAATACGTGGTTCACAGTGGGAGATATAGAACGGCCATAATTTTACAAAATTTCATGACCCAAAAAATTTTCAACCCTTTATATCTTCAACCTTTTTAGATCTGTGCACAAAATAATTATAGTTTATTATTGAGAAAAACAAAGTGTACAAGCGAACAAAATTCCATAACAATACGTGGTTCACAGTGGGAGATATAGAACGGCCACAATTTTACAGAATTTCATGATCCAAAAAATTTTCAACCCTTTATATCTTCTACCTTTTTAGATCTGTGCACAAAATAACTAAAGTTTATTATTGAGAAAAACAAAGTGTATAAGAGAAAAAAATTCCATGACAATAGGTGGTTCACAGTGGGAGATATAGAACGGCCACAATTTTACAGAATTTCATGATCCAAAAAATTTTCAACACTTTATATCTTCTACCTTTTTAGATCTGTGCACAAAATAACTATAGTTTATAATTGAGAAAAGCAAAGTGTATAAGAGAACAAAATTCCAAACGCAATACGTGGTTCACAGTGGGAGATATAGAACGGCCATAATTTTGCAGAATTTCATGACCCAAAAAATTTTCAACCCTTTATATCATCTACCTTTTTAGATCTGTGCACAAAATAACTATAGTTTATAATTGAGAAAAACAAAGTGTACAAGGGAACAAAATTTTATACGAATACGTGGTTTACGGTGGGAGATATAGAACGGCCATAATTTTACAGAATTTCATGACCCAAAAAATTTTCAACCCTTTATATCTTCTACCTTTTTAGGTCTGTGCACAAAATAACTACAGTTTATAATTGAGAAAAACAAAGTGTATAAGAGAAAAAAATTCCATACCAATACGTGGTTCACAGTGGGAGATATAGAACGGCCATAATTTTACAGAATTTCATGACCCAAAAAATTATCAACCCTTTATATCTTCTACCTTTTTAGGTCTGTGCACAAAATAACTATAGTTTATAATTGAGAAAAACAAAGTGTATAAGAGAACAAAATTCCATAACAATACGTGGTTCACAGTGGGAGATATAGAACGGCCATAATTTTACAAAATTTCATGACCCAAAAAATTTTCAACCCTTTATATCTTCAACCTTTTTAGATCTGTGCACAAAATAACTATAGTTTATAATTGAGAAAAACAAAGTGTATAAGAGAACAAAATTCCATAACAATACGTGGTTCACAGTGGGAGATATAGAACGGCCATAATTTTACAAAATTTCATGACCCAAAAAATTTTCAACCCTTTATATCTTCAACCTTTTTAGATCTGTGCACAAAATAATTATAGTTTATTATTGAGAAAAACAAAGTGTATAAGAGAAAAAAAATCCATAACAATACGTGGTTCACAGTGTGAGATATAGAACGGCCATAATTTTACAGAATTTCATGACCCAAAAAATTTTTAACCCTTTATATCTTCTACCTTTTTAGATCTGTGCACAAAATAACTATAGTTTATAATTGAGAAAAACAAAGTGTACAAGAGAACAAAATTCCATAACATTACGTGGTTCACAGTGAGAGATATAGAACGGCCATAATTTTACAAAATTTCATGACCCAAAAAATTGTCAACCCTTTTCTACTACCTTTTTAGATCTGTGCACAAAATAACTATTGTTTATTATTGAGAAAAACAAAGTGTATAAGAGAACAAAATTCCATGACAATAAATAGGTGGTTCACAGTGGGAGATATAGAACGGCCACAATTTTACAGAATTTCATGACCCAAAAAATTTTCAACACTTTATATCTTCTACCTTTTTAGATCTGTGCACAAAATAACTATAGTTTATAATTGAGAAAAACAAAGTGTATAAGAGAAAAAATTTCCATACCAATACGTGGTTCACAGTGGGAGATATAGAACGGCCATAATTTTACAGAATTTCATGACCCAAAAAATTTTCAACCCTTTATATCTTCTACCTTTTTAGATCTGTGCACAAAATAACTATAGTTTATTATTGAGAAAAACAAAGTGTATAAGAGAACAAAATTCCATAACAATACGTGGTTCACAGTGGGAGATATAGAACGGCCATAATTTTACAGAATTTCATGACCCAAAAAATTTTCAACCCTTTATATCTTCTACCTTTTTAGATCTGTGCACAAAATAACTATAGTTTATAATTGAGAAAAACAAAGTGTATAAGAGAAAAAAATTCCATACCAATACATGGTTCACAGTGGTAGATATAGAACGGCCATAATTTTACAGAATTTCATGACCCAAAAAATTTTCAACCCTTTATATCTTCTACCTTTTTAGATCTGTGCACAAAATAACTATAGTTTATAATTGAGAAAAACAAAGTGTATAAGAGAACAAAATTTCATACGAAAACGTGGTTCACAGTGGGAGATATAGAACGGCCATAATTTTACAGAATTTTATGACCCAAAAAATTTTCAACCCTTTATATCTTCTACCTTTTTAGATCTGTGCACAAAATAACTATAGTTTATAATTGAGAAAAACAAAGTGTATAAGAGAAAAAAATTCCATACCAATACGTGGTTCACAGTGGTAGATATAGAACGGCCATAATTTTACAGAATTTCATGACCCAAAAAATTTTCAACCCTTTATATCTTCTACCTTTTTAGATCTGTGCACAAAATAACTATAGTTTATAATTGAGAAAAACAAAGTGTATAAGAGAACAAAATTCCATACCAATACGTGGTTCACAGTGGTAGATATAGAACGGCCATAATTTTACAGAATTTCATGACCCAAAAAATTTTCAACCCTTTATATCTTCTACCTTTTTAGATCTGTGCACAAAATAACTATAGTTTATAATTGAGAAAAACAAAGTGTATAAGAGAACAAAATTTCATACGAAAACGTGGTTCACAGTGGGAGATATAGAACGGCCATAATTTTACAAAATTTCATGACCCAAAAAATTTTCAACCCTTTATATCTTCTACCTTTTTAGATCTGTGCACAAAAAAACTATAGTTTATAATTGAGAAAAACAAAGTGTATAAGAGAAAAAAATTCCATACCAATACGTGGTTCACAGTGGTAGATATAGAACGGCCATAATTTTACAGAATTTCATGACCCAAAAAATTTTCAACCCTTTATATCTTCTACCTTTTTAGATCTGTGCACAAAATAACTATAGTTTATAATTGAGAAAAACAAAGTGTATAAGAGAAAAAAATTCCATACCAATACGTGGTTCACAGTGGTAGATATAGAACGGCCATAATTTTACAGAATTTCATGACCCAAAAAATTTTCAACCCTTTATATCTTCTACCTTTTTAGATCTGTGCACAAAATAACTATAGTTTATAATTGAGAAAAACAAAGTGTATAAGAGAACAAAATTTCATACGAAAACGTGGTTCACAGTGGGAGATATAGAACGGCCATAATTTTACAGAATTTCATGACCCAAAAAATTTTCAACCCTTTATATCTTCTACCTTTTTAGATCTGTGCACAAAATAACTATAGTTTATAATTGAGAAAAACAAAGTGTATAAGAGAACAAAATTCCATACCAATACGTGGTTCACAGTGGTAGATATAGAACGGCCATAATTTTACAGAATTTCATGACCCAAAAAATTTTCAACCCTTTATATCTTCTACCTTTTTAAATCTGTGCACAAAATAACTATAGTTTATAATTGAGAAAAACAAAGTGTATAAGAGAACAAAATTTCATACGAAAACGTGGTTCACAGTGGGAGATATAGAACGGCCATAATTTTACAGAATTTCATGACCCAAAAAATTTTCAACCCTTTATATCTTCTACCTTTTTAGATCTGTGCACAAAATAACTATAGTTTATAATTGAGAAAAACAAAGTGTATAAGAGAAAAAAATTCCATAACAATACGTGGTTCACAGTGGGAGATATAGAACGGCCATAATTTTACAGAATTTCATGACCCAAAAAATTTTCAACCCTTTATATCTTCTACCTTTTTAGATCTGTGCACAAAATAACTATAGTTTATAATTGAGAAAAACAAAGTGTATAAGAGAAAAAAATTCCATACCAATACGTGGTTCACAGTGGTAGATATAGAACGGCCATAATTTTACAGAATTTCATGACCCAAAAAATTTTCAACCCTTTATATCTTCTACCTTTTTAGATCTGTGCACAAAATAACTATAGTTTATAATTGAGAAAAACAAAGTGTATAAGAGAACAAAATTTCATACGAAAACGTGGTTCACAGTGGGAGATATAGAACGGCCATAATTTTACAGAATTTCATGACCCAAAAAATTTTCAACCCTTTATATCTTCTACCTTTTTAGATCTGTGCACAAAATAACTATAGTTTATAATTGAGAAAAACAAAGTGTATAAGAGAAAAAAATTCCATACCAATACGTGGTTCACAGTGGTAGATATAGAACGGCCATAATTTTACAGAATTTCATGACCCAAAAAATTTTCAACCCTTTATATCTTCTACCTTTTTAGATCTGTGCACAAAATAACTATAGTTTATAATTGAGAAAAACAAAGTGTATAAGAGAAAAAAATTCCATACCAATACGTGGTTCACAGTGGTAGATATAGAACGGCCATAATTTTACAGAATTTCATGACCCAAAAAATTTTCAACCCTTTATATCTTCTACCTTTTTAGATCTGTGCACAAAATAACTATAGTTTATAATTGAGAAAAACAAAGTGTATAAGAGAACAAAATTACATACGAAAACGTGGTTCACAGTGGGAGATATAGAACGGCCATAATTTTACTGAATTTCATGACCCAAAAGATTTTCAACATTTTATATCTTCTACCTTTTTAGATCTGTGCACAAAATGACTATAGTTTATAATTGAGAAAAACAAAGTGTATAAGAGAAAAAAATTCCATACCAATACGTGGTTCACAGTGGTAGATATAGAACGGCCATAATTTTACAGAATTTCATGACCCAAAAATTTTCAACCCTTTATATCTTCTACCTTTTTAGATCTGTGCACAAAATAACTATAGTTTATAATTGAGAAAAACAAAGTGTATAAGAGAACAAAATTTCATACGAAAACGTGGTTCACAGTGGGAGATATAGAACGGCCATAATTTTACAGAATTTCATGACCCAAAAAATTTTCAACCCTTTATATCTTCTACCTTTTTAGATCTGTGCACAAAATAACTATAGTTTATAATTGAGCAAAACAAAGTGTATAAGAGAACAAAATTTCATACGAAAACGTGGTTCACAGTGGGAGATATAGAACGGCCATAATTTTACAGAATTTCATGACCCAAAAAATTTTCAACCCTTTATATCTTCTACCTTTTTAGATCTGTGCACAAAATAACTATAGTTTATAATTGAGAAAAACAAAGTGTATAAGAGAAAAAAAATCCATACCAATACGTGGTTCACAGTGGTAGATATAGAACGGCCATAATTTTACAGAATTTCATGACCCAAAAAATTTTCAACCCTTTATATCTTCTACCTTTTTAGATCTGTGCACAAAATAACTATAGTTTATAATTGAGAAAAACAAAGTGTATAAGAGAACAAAATTTCATACGAAAACGTGGTTCACAGTGGGAGATATAGAACGGCCATAATTTTACAGAATTTCATGACCCAAAAGATTTTCAACATTTTATATCTTCTACCTTTTTAGATCTGTGCACAAAATAACTATAGTTTATAATTGAGAAAAACAAAGTGTATAAGAGAAAAAAATTCCATACCAATACGTGGTTCACAGTGGTAGATATAGAACGGCCATAATTTTACAGAATTTCATGACCCAAAAAATTTTCAACCCTTTATATCTTCTACCTTTTTAGATCTGTGCTCAAAATAACTATAGTTTATAATTGAGAAAAACAAAGTGTATAAGAGAACAAAATTTCATACGAAAACGTGGTTCACAGTGGGAGATATAGAACGGCCATAATTTTACAGAATTTCATGACCCAAAAGATTTTCAACATTTTATATCTTCTACATTTTTAGATCTGTGCACAAAATAACTATAGTTTATAATTGAGAAAAACAAAGTGTATAAGAGAACAAAATTTCATACGAAAACGTGGTTCACAGTGGGAGATATAGAACGGCCATAATTTTACAGAATTTCATGACCCAAAAAATTTTCAACCCTTTATATCTTCTACCTTTTTAGATCTGTGCACAAAATAACTATAGTTTATAATTGAGAAAAACAAAGTGTATAAGAGAAAAAAATTCCATACCAATACGTGGTTCACAGTGGTAGATATAGAACGGCCATAATTTTACAGAATTTCATGACCCAAAAAATTTTCAACCCTTTATATCTTCTACCTTTTTAGATCTGTGCACAAAATAACTATAGTTTATAACTGAGAAAAACAAAGTGTATAAGAGAAAAAAATTTCTATACCAATACGTGGTTCACAGTGGTAGATATAGAACGGCCATAATTTTACAGAATTTCATGACCCAAAAAATTTTCAACCCTTTATATCTTCTACCTTTTTAGATCTGTGCACAAAATAACTATAGTTTATAATTGAGAAAAACAAAGTGTATAAGAGAACAAAATTTCATACGAAAACGTGGTTCACAGTGGGAGATATAGAACGGCCATAATTTTACAGAATTCCATGACCCAAAAGATTTTCAACATTTTATATCTTCTACCTTTTTAGATCTGTGCACAAAATAACTATAGTTTATAATTGAGAAAAACAAAGTGTATAAGAGAAAAAAATTCCATACCAATACGTGGTTCACAGTGGTAGATATAGAACGGCCATAATTTTACAGAATTTCATGACCCAAAAAATTTTCAACCCTTTATATCTTCTACCTTTTTAGATCTGTGCACAAAATAACTATAGTTTATAATTGAGAAAAACAAAGTGTATAAGAGAACAAAATTTCATACGAAAACGTGGTTCACAGTGGGAGATATAGAACGGCCATAATTTTACAGAATTTCATGACCCAAAAAATTTTCAACCCTTTATATCTTCTACCTTTTTAGATCTGTGCACAAAATAACTATAGTTTATAATTGAGAAAAACAAAGTGTATAAGAGAAAAAAATTCCATACCAATACGTGGTTCACAGTGGTAGATATAGAACGGCCATAATTTTACAGAATTTCATGACCCAAAAAATTTTCAACCCTTTATATCTTCTACCTTTTTAGATCTGTGCACAAAATAACTATAGTTTATAATTGAGAAAAACAAAGTGTATAAGAGAACAAAATTTCATACGAAAACGTGGTTCACAGTGGGAGATATAGAACGGCCATAATTTTACAGAATTTCATGACCCAAAAAATTTTCAACCCTTTATATCTTCTACCTTTTTAGATCTGTGCACAAAATAACTATAGTTTATAATTGAGAAAAACAAAGTGTATAAGAGAACAAAATTCCATACCAATACGTGGTTCACAGTGGTAGATATAGAACGGCCATAATTTTACAGAATTTCATGACCCAAAAAATTTTCAACCCTTTATATCTTCTACCTTTTTAAATCTGTGCACAAAATAACTATAGTTTATAATTGAGAAAAACAAAGTGTATAAGAGAACAAAATTTCATACGAAAACGTGGTTCACAGTGGGAGATATAGAACGGCCATAATTTTACAGAATTTCATGACCCAAAAAATTTTCAACCCTTTATATCTTCTACCTTTTTAGATCTGTGCACAAAATAACTATAGTTTATAATTGAGAAAAACAAAGTGTATAAGAGAAAAAAATTCCATAACAATACGTGGTTCACAGTGGGAGATATAGAACGGCCATAATTTTACAGAATTTCATGACCCAAAAAATTTTCAACCCTTTATATCTTCTACCTTTTTAGATCTGTGCACAAAATAACTATAGTTTATAATTGAGAAAAACAAAGTGTATAAGAGAAAAAAATTCCATACCAATACGTGGTTCACAGTGGTAGATATAGAACGGCCATAATTTTACAGAATTTCATGACCCAAAAAATTTTCAACCCTTTATATCTTCTACCTTTTTAGATCTGTGCACAAAATAACTATAGTTTATAATTGAGAAAAACAAAGTGTATAAGAGAACAAAATTTCATACGAAAACGTGGTTCACAGTGGGAGATATAGAACGGCCATAATTTTACAGAATTTCATGACCCAAAAAATTTTCAACCCTTTATATCTTCTACCTTTTTAGATCTGTGCACAAAATAACTATAGTTTATAATTGAGAAAAACAAAGTGTATAAGAGAAAAAAATTCCATACCAATACGTGGTTCACAGTGGTAGATATAGAACGGCCATAATTTTACAGAATTTCATGACCCAAAAAATTTTCAACCCTTTATATCTTCTACCTTTTTAGATCTGTGCACAAAATAACTATAGTTTATAATTGAGAAAAACAAAGTGTATAAGAGAAAAAAATTCCATACCAATACGTGGTTCACAGTGGTAGATATAGAACGGCCATAATTTTACAGAATTTCATGACCCAAAAAATTTTCAACCCTTTATATCTTCTACCTTTTTAGATCTGTGCACAAAATAACTATAGTTTATAATTGAGAAAAACAAAGTGTATAAGAGAACAAAATTACATACGAAAACGTGGTTCACAGTGGGAGATATAGAACGGCCATAATTTTACAGAATTTCATGACCCAAAAGATTTTCAACATTTTATATCTTCTACCTTTTTAGATCTGTGCACAAAATGACTATAGTTTATAATTGAGAAAAACAAAGTGTATAAGAGAAAAAAATTCCATACCAATACGTGGTTCACAGTGGTAGATATAGAACGGCCATAATTTTACAGAATTTCATGACCCAAAAATTTTCAACCCTTTATATCTTCTACCTTTTTAGATCTGTGCACAAAATAACTATAGTTTATAATTGAGAAAAACAAAGTGTATAAGAGAACAAAATTTCATACGAAAACGTGGTTCACAGTGGGAGATATAGAACGGCCATAATTTTACAGAATTTCATGACCCAAAAAATTTTCAACCCTTTATATCTTCTACCTTTTTAGATCTGTGCACAAAATAACTATAGTTTATAATTGAGCAAAACAAAGTGTATAAGAGAACAAAATTTCATACGAAAACGTGGTTCACAGTGGGAGATATAGAACGGCCATAATTTTACAGAATTTCATGACCCAAAAAATTTTCAACCCTTTATATCTTCTACCTTTTTAGATCTGTGCACAAAATAACTATAGTTTATAATTGAGAAAAACAAAGTGTATAAGAGAAAAAAAATCCATACCAATACGTGGTTCACAGTGGTAGATATAGAACGGCCATAATTTTACAGAATTTCATGACCCAAAAAATTTTCAACCCTTTATATCTTCTACCTTTTTAGATCTGTGCACAAAATAACTATAGTTTATAATTGAGAAAAACAAAGTGTATAAGAGAACAAAATTTCATACGAAAACGTGGTTCACAGTGGGAGATATAGAACGGCCATAATTTTACAGAATTTCATGACCCAAAAGATTTTCAACATTTTATATCTTCTACATTTTTAGATCTGTGCACAAAATAACTATAGTTTATAATTGAGAAAAACAAAGTGTATAAGAGAACAAAATTTCATACGAAAACGTGGTTCACAGTGGGAGATATAGAACGGCCATAATTTTACAGAATTTCATGACCCAAAAAATTTTCAACCCTTTATATCTTCTACCTTTTTAGATCTGTGCACAAAATAACTATAGTTTATAATTGAGAAAAACAAAGTGTATAAGAGAAAAAAATTCCATACCAATACGTGGTTCACAGTGGTAGATATAGAACGGCCATAATTTTACAGAATTTCATGACCCAAAAAATTTTCAACCCTTTATATCTTCTACCTTTTTAGATCTGTGCACAAAATAACTATAGTTTATAACTGAGAAAAACAAAGTGTATAAGAGAAAAAAATTTCTATACCAATACGTGGTTCACAGTGGTAGATATAGAACGGCCATAATTTTACAGAATTTCATGACCCAAAAAATTTTCAACCCTTTATATCTTCTACCTTTTTAGATCTGTGCACAAAATAACTATAGTTTATAATTGAGAAAAACAAAGTGTATAAGAGAACAAAATTTCATACGAAAACGTGGTTCACAGTGGGAGATATAGAACGGCCATAATTTTACAGAATTCCATGACCCAAAAGATTTTCAACATTTTATATCTTCTACCTTTTTAGATCTGTGCACAAAATAACTATAGTTTATAATTGAGAAAAACAAAGTGTATAAGAGAAAAAAATTCCATACCAATACGTGGTTCACAGTGGTAGATATAGAACGGCCATAATTTTACAGAATTTCATGACCCAAAAAATTTTCAACCCTTTATATCTTCTACCTTTTTAGATCTGTGCACAAAATAACTATAGTTTATAATTGAGAAAAACAAAGTGTATAAGAGAAAAAAATTCCATACCAATACGTGGTTCACAGTGGTAGATATAGAACGGCCATAATTTTACAGAATTTCATGACCCAAAAAATTTTCAACCCTTTATATTTTCTACCTTTTTAGATCTGTGCACAAAATAACTATAGTTTATAATTGAGAAAAACAAAGTGTATAAGAGAACAAAATTTCATACGAAAACGTGGTTCACAGTGGGAGATATAGAACGGCCATAATTTTACAGAATTTCATGACCCAAAAAATTTTCAACCCTTTATATCTTCTACCTTTTTAGATCTGTGCACAAAATAACTATAGTTTATAATTGAGAAAAACAAAGTGTATAAGAGAAAAAAATTCCATACCAATACGTGGTTCACAGTGGTAGATATAGAACGGCCATAATTTTACAGAATTTCATGACCCAAAAAATTTTCAACCCTTTATATCTTCTACCTTTTTAGATCTGTGCACAAAATAACTATAGTTTATAATTGAGAAAAACAAAGTGTATAAGAGAACAAAATTTCATACGAAAACGTGGTTCACAGTGGGAGATATAGAACGGCCATAATTTTACAGAATTTCATGACCCAAAAGATTTTCAACATTTTATATCTTCTACCTTTTTAGATCTGTGCACAAAATAACTATAGTTTATAATTGAGAAAAACAAAGTGTATAAGAGAAAAAAATTCCATACCAATACGTGGTTCACAGTGGTAGATATAGAACGGCCATAATTTTACAGAATTTCATGACCCAAAAAATTTTCAACCCTTTATATCTTCTACCTTTTTAGATCTGTGCACAAAATAACTATAGTTTATAATTGAGAAAAACAAAGTGTATAAGAGAACAAAATTCCATACCAATACGTGGTTCAAAGTGGGAGATATAGAACGGCCATAATTTTACAGAATTTCATGACCCAAAAGATTTTCAACATTTTATATCAGTGGTTCTTAACCTGTTCATAGACGCGGAACAGAATTATATGTATATATTTTTCTCGCGGAACACTAACATTAAATAATTTGAAAGTCGGTATTTAGCAAGAAATTAAAATTTAATTCAAATAAAAAAAAGGAACAATTTTTTGTTTTCGTATCTTTCCTAAGTTTCTAAATTTTAATACATTTAAAATTGAAATTTCGCGGAACACTTGGACCATATTCGCGGGACACCAGTGTTCCGCGGAACACCGGTTAAGAACCTCTGGTCTAGAGACTCATGAAGAAGTCCAAGTCTACAAAAATTAACCGAAAAGTGTTTATTGAAGACGCTTAGGAAAATGGTCTCGCCAAAACGTGGTTCGAACCATTGGTTAAAAAGCGATAAAAGTGGATGATTAAATTAGTTTTATTAACGATTAAATCTGAAATTTAATTGATTAAATAATTGTCATATGATTAAAATTACGATTAAATTCGCCGATTAAATTCTGATTAAAATTAAAAATAAATTTAATCAATTAAATTTAGAATTTAATTTTTTTTTTAATCAGTGCCCAACTCTGATAGAAGAGCATGTTTTCTAAAAAAGAAAACCACGCAAGAAAAATTGTCGTGAGGTAATTCATACGATATCTAATTATATCAGAAGTGAAGGCAAAAAAGAAAAAGGCAAAAAGACTTTGCCTTTAAACGATGAGTACTTTGGATATAAAGCTCATACACACGAGCCCGTGCACAGGCATACACACACGACATTCAACTTCTCTAAAGCCTTACTCTAGAGGTGGTAATTGTTTTGTAAACTCTGTTCACCCCCTTTAACCCAAACCCATTTTCCCTTTCGCCGTGCAAGACCATCCCTTTTAAAACCCTTCACTAGCCTTCCGGCTAACCTTAGCCGTCAACTCTAACCCAGAGAGGAAAACTTCTGGTGCTTCCCACCAAACCAAACAGATTAAACAAAAATTAAGCCCAGCCCAAAATTACGTTTCACTATTTTACATTTTATCCAAATCTAATTTATATTCATAGTGTTTCAAATGAAAAATGAAAATCTACCAAAGTAAAAAAAGGGAAATTAATTTGAGATTCTCCATTAATGTACAAAAACAATGTATTGTACAATACGCATACTTAAAAGAATTAATTAATTTAAATAAATATCTAGTTTTGTTCGTTGCAACAATGGGTAAAACAAGAAAGTGTTAATTACACGATAATTAGAAAAAAAGATTACATCTACATGATTATGTTGGTGAGATATAGATTTTTGGTACGGTATATGTAGCAACAACATGAACTAATTCTGAACAACGTTACCTGTAAACAATCAGTATTACTTCAAAAGCATTTTGTATCGTTTTGACCATTCCATAAGCTAGGTAGAGTAAACGTAAAAATTTACCTTGACTGAAACCTGCTTTGGCTTTGTCAGGTTGCAGAGACTGGCCTGCCTGTTGATTAAGGGCGTATTTAGAAGTGCCCTTACTGCCTAGGAATCACCAAGGGTGGTGTTCGTGTGGCTCCAAAAGACTGGATCTGGAGAGAACATGAAAAGAACTTGGTGATGTGTCCAGGGAGTCAAACACAGCAAGACTATGATGCCTTGGCTGTGTAAACAAAGAACTGAAGAGACTTTGTGCTTGCTTAGAAATCAGATTACTCTGATTACAGGCCTATTCACGGGGGCATGGTAGGTTCAGGAAGCAGTTCTGTTCAAAGGTGGGGGCTTATCAGCTTAGAACTGTTGTGTACAGATTGTGTCAGGATGTGGAGGAAACGGCCTCTCCCATTTGCTGTTCGATTACGTTGCAAACAAAAGAAGATGGCGCAAAAAGAACTAGTAGGGAAAGTCCTCAACCTCTTTAGTAGGGGAGGTTTCGTCTACTAGATCCAAAGGGAGAAGGCACAATAAGTCTCTTGTGGCTGCGGTGCCGTGGGGTGCAGGTCCTGTCCCGGCTATTTTAAACTTAAATTTAAAAACTCCTTTCCAGAATTAGCGAACAGATAGTCTATGAATTAATCAAATTGCATGCAAATTTAAATTTTATTAACATTTTTTGTCTGAAAAATGGATTAACAAAAAATGTTTTGTTTGTTTCTTTGTTACAGTTAAGCAAAGACATTGGCTATGTATTATACTCAGCATTGGGATCATTCTACATACCCAGCTGCATCATGGTCTTCGTCTACATCAGGATCTATTATGCGGCAAAAGCACGTGCTAGAAGAGGTATAAGAAAAGCTGTCGCTCGACCACGGCCAGCCGAGAAAGTGACATCATTCTCTAAAAAAGAACCACTCACAAGCCCAGTAGATCGTAATTCAAATAATTCACCAGTAGCCGTAACCGTTGAAAAACCAGTAATACCAGTAGTTACTTGTGATTTCGCTTCAGATATATCAACATCAGATAATATTGAACAACCTGATCCAACAGCGCCGAAGGATACACTAAATGTATCCAAATTGCCTACGTGTTCATTAACTCCGAATGTAACATTTAAAGGTAGTACTTTATCAGTGAATGGTGATCTAGCAGCCATGTCAAGATGTCGTGCCCCGTCCGTGGGCATTGATGTGGATATGGTGTCCGAATTTGATCCAAGTTCATCAGACTCTGGTGTAGTCAGCCGTTGTGCCGTTGTAAAACCATTAAAACTAAGATTATGTAAGCCAATATTTGGTAGGAAAAGTTCTAAAGCAAAACGTGAAGTTATCGATATGGGTAGGGTAATTTCAACGACTGGTTCACAAGAGATACCACAAGAGATACCAAAGGTACAAAAACCACGTGATCCGGAACGTGAAAAAAGACGTTTAGCGCGTAAAAAAGAGAAACGTGCAACATTAATACTTGGTTTGATTATGGGTTCATTTATAGCATGTTGGTTACCATTTTTCTTTTTATATATACTAACGGCTATATGTTCAGCATGCCAGATACCAGATTTTGCATTTGCTGTTGCATTTTGGTTAGGTTATATGAATTCAGCATTAAATCCAGTTATATACACAATATTTAATAAAGATTTTAGAAGGGCATTCCGTCGAATATTGTTTAAATGATGCCTGCCCTTAGACACGTTAAATGTGCAACGATAAAAGTATCCCTTTATTTTAGTTTTATTATTTTATTAAAAAAGAAATAATTATACTGTGATAAATAAAATTTTAAAAAACAAAACTTAGAAATACTTGAAGCACCTCCACAAAAAGAAATCCATTTTGCACTTACTATTCAAACTAGAAACGTCACAAAACGATGTGGCACTAACATTTTCACACTTCTCCCCCACCTTTAAAGAAACTTTAACGTGTCTCGAGAACTATTTTCCAATCAAATCAAATTGGAAAACAAAAAAATTATGAAAAACAAAACAAAAAAAGTGTAACTGTGATATTTTTAATGCATGCATATTTTTTAATTATTACATTTGTATATTTTAATAAATGAAATGAAAAATAATAATAAATAATAAAGAAATTTTACAATTAAAATAACTTATCTAAGAACAATAATTCTTTTATTTATATTTTTTGAAAAGAAAATCCCAAAATATTTAAAAATATTCGTCTCTCCAAAGGAAAAAAAGATTATTGAGTAGCAAATTTAACCAAAACAAATTGCGATGCACTGTTGTGATTTGAATTTGAAATAAAAGTATATATATATATAAATTTAAATTTTATCTATTTATATATATTTAAAAGAAAAGAAAAAGTACAGTTCTCTGTAGCAGTGCGTGAATCTTTGTAGAATTGATAAGATTTATTAAAAAAAAAAAAAAAATTATTATAATTAGAATATTGTAAAATAAGTTTTTAGCGAAAAAAAAAAGAATCAAAAACATAATTATGTAATTACAGAAAAAATTGTGAAAGATTTTCCAACTGCATTGTAGAAGTATTTAAATAAAAGTTTTTCCCCCACCTTAGAATGTAATAAAATAAAAGAATTCATCAATTGCTAGAACAATCAATTTGGACAACAAATTTTAATAAAGTAATGATAATATTTATAGTTCATTTTCTTAATAATAAGTAAACTTACTTTGTTGTGGTTTAAGAGAATAGAGCAGATGTCTAGTTTTTTAGAAAAGATAAAAAAAAAGGTGTGTTCAATCTGTATTTTCTCTTTTCTCAACAGAAAGTGGAACAGAAAGATGAAAAAATTGTGAAAGCCAATTTTTATCTCATACAATTTAAATTTTGATAAATATTTCTTATTAAGTAGAAATTTCTAAAATAGTCCTGAACATTTCCAAGAGGTTTTTCACCGTTCGCAAGTCTTCCTTTTTAAATGGCCGCCCGGTGCCGGTGAACGGTGATAAAATTGTAAGAAGAAAAAGTCACAATATTGTCTAGGAAAAAAAAAGTTACAATCCCATTGTAGAGGTCGGTAAAAAGTTATAATCCCATTGTAGAGGTCGGTAAAAGGTTACAATTCCATTGTAGAGGTTGGTAAAAAGTTACAATTCCATTGTAGAGGTTGGTAAAAAGTTACAATTCCATTGTAGAGGTTGGTAAAAAGTTACAATTCCATTGTAGAGGTTGGTAAAAAGTTACAATCCCATTGTAGAGGTCAGTAAAAAGTTACAATCCCATTGTAGAGGTCGGTAAAAAGTTGCAATCTCATTGTAGAGGTCGGTAAAAAGTTACAATTCCATTGTAGAGGTTGGTAAAAAGTTACAATCCCATTGTAGAGGTCGGTAAAAAGTTACAATTCCATTGTAGAGGTTGGTAAAAAGTTACAATTCCATTGTAGAGGTTGGTAAAAAGTTACAATTCCATTATAAAGGTTGGTAAAAAGTTACAATCCCATTGTAGAGGTCAGTAAAAAGTTACAATCCCATTGTAGAGGTCGGTAAAAAGTTGCAATCTCATTGTAGAGGTCAGTAAAAAGTTACAATCCCATTGAAGAGTTCGGTAAAAAGTTACAATCCCATTGTAGAGGTCGGTAAAAAGTTACAATATTGGCTTCGAAAAAAGTTACAATTCCTTTGAAGTAGCCGGTAAAAAACAACTAAATAAAAAATAAAATTTTGGCTACATAAAGAATGATTTTCTCATAACATACAGAAGAGAAAAAAAAATGAGTAAACAATTTCTCTTACTGCTTAAATTTAAAATTAATTAAAAATTAAATTTACTGAAATTTCTATAGAAAAAATTGCTAGAAATCGCCATTACAAGTGGCATTTCAGTTCAATTTAATTTACTTCGAATTTGGATATTACTAATATTCGTGTATTTAACCCCCCATTTCATTAAAATTGTGACCTTTTAGATTACTGACTTCTACTTAAAAAGAAAAAATTCAAAACCACGTAGTTTGAAATGGTGAGTACATAGATTAGAGAGTGAACTCGAAACTCTGAAAAAAAAAAACAAAAAAAAAAACATGTTCTTCAATTCTCTGTAATCTCATCAGTACTCAAAGAACCCTATTCTAAAACAGCTATACAAATCAAAATAAAGGAGATCTAAAAACTTGATGCTTGTCTTTTTTTTGATGTAACTTTTTTTGGATTTATCTAGACAATTGCTCTATTTTCTAAGGACATCATTTTTTTTATTCTTCTCATTTCCTTTTTAAATTTCTATTTAATCACTTTTTAAAAAATATTTTACAAACCAAAATAAAGTTAAAATTTTATGACAAGTTGAAAATTTAAACGCCGTTAGTATAGTTATTTTTATTTTTCATTTTTTGTTTTGTTTTTCATTTATTAGTTCATATTTTTCATGAAAAAGTTGAACAGCAACACCAAAATAGAAAAATTATATTTTCCTGTATTTTTTTAAAGAAAAGAACTTAGCAAATGGAAAAAAATTAACTTAGAGGTAGTAAATTAATAATTCTGAGGTGCATTTATGTTTAATCCTTTCTTTCCGAAATTAATGCAATTTTAATGGAGAAATGAAACGAGAGATATATTGCAGTAAATCTGCTCTTTTGAAAGTAAAGTTAATATGGCTGAATTAGGAGAATTTTTAGGTTTAAATCAGATAATGATTGAATGTTTTTTTTTTTTACGACTACAGTTACTTTTTTTTCACAATGGATTTACACTCACTTCAATAGATCTCTAAGGCCAATTCCGCCATTAAGCGTCGAGGAAGGATTCTGCGGAAGTTGAAGGGTTGAGGG
The DNA here is from genome assembly GCF_049639745.1 of Rhodnius prolixus. Lineage (NCBI taxonomy): Eukaryota > Metazoa > Arthropoda > Insecta > Hemiptera > Reduviidae > Rhodnius > Rhodnius prolixus. Next base: position 26,460,821 of record NW_027411582.1, read on the forward strand.
CTAATGAAAGGATTAGGGTGGAGATCTAGTAGGCTGTGAAATTGGAGGTAGCTTAGGTCTTGATTAGATCGGTTACAAAATGGATGTAAAGGAGGTCCCAGTTTGAATGATTTATTAAGAGGTTTGAATTGTATAGTAAGGTGCATTAAGGAGTAAGATTTTTTGATTGCAATCTTTGCATCCATTTTAAAATTTGAATGTTTGGTACATGTCTCTTTCTGCTCTATATGTCCATATCAGTTTTTATAAATTTTTTGGGTTTGTTAGCCATTTCGTTGTGCATTTTTTTTTTTTTTCAGATCCTGAAATCCTTCTTAGTATGAGCACAATGAGATGAGATGAGCGACTAGTACTCTATTGCCTCTCCATGTCTTCTCTCCCAAAAACAGTTCTTAAAAAAACTCCCAATCAAGCGTATATTTTCTTAAAATTGGGGATGTTCTTCTTTTTTGATTAAATCTAATCGTGTAAATTACCTAATAGCTTCACGCAAACAAAATTCACCCTTGATAATCCCTAACTTTTTAATTAATTAAAATTAACTTTGTTTACCAAAAAAAAATTACTGTTTTATATTTTATTGGGTGTTTTAATCAGTTGTAAGTTTACTTTTGAAATGTGATAAACTTGTTTTATGTTAATTACAAATAAATCTTCAGAGATTTATCTTATTTTATTTTCGAAAGTAATCATAACAAAAGTTAAATGTATGCTTTTATAAACATATATGAAACAAAGTTTGTATTAAGTTGAAACGAGTCAGAAGGTTGGCAAACTTTATACAAATCTATGATGGAAGTTGTATTAAAAGTGTTTTTGCTATAGAGTAAATATTTGTTCAAATAGTGAACTATTAATGGCAACTAGAATCCTTCATCTTTATTCTAACTTTCTAAAGAACTGATGAAGAAAAACGTTAAGTTATGTTGTAAGATGTTATTCACCTGTTTTATCTGCCATTTTGTCTTTTGCTGTTGGAGTCTTCAATGAGTCAACAAAAAATGCAAAGCCATTGTTTTTTCGTTTCGTTGTCAGTGTGCTGTTTCTCATCCTGGAAAAGCCTTCCTCTAACTACTAATCCTGAAAAAGTTTTTCAGCATCCTTTTAAGACGTTTTAGACGTTGATTAGTATTTCTTCTAAATCGTGATAGGCCATCTAAGGAGCTTCGGTTTCCCTTGAAAAGAATATCCATGGACAACCAAATGGACACGAACCTAGGACTTCCCTCTTCTTTGAGATCTGAGAGCAAATCCTTTCATCATCCTATTCCCTTGCCTCCCAACCGGGATCTTCTTGTACATTCATCGTCCTTGTCCAAGGCTTTCACATCCAACAGGAAATATTTAAAGAATATTTATTTTGGTTTGTAGCTCCTTGATTATTCTTTAAACAATACACAAATCCTTACCGTCGTTTTGGAATTGTTAATTCTCATTCTAAGACTTTTAAACAATTTTAGACAACGTATCTATTAGTTCAAATACAAATCATTAACATAAATAACTATACTGATGGACAAAATTAACGCATCACCCTTATTTTTTTTATTATTTCCAATTTGTTCAAATTTTGGACTTTCAAAATATTGTTGGCTGAAAAAATAAGCCATTTGTAACTACGGCCATCTGAAGAATTTAGGCCTATTCTCACCTCATCTGTAAAGAGAACTCTCTTCCAGTTGTCTAAAGTCCAATTCACATGTTCACGTGTAAACTGAAGCCTGGTCATTTTGTGAACTGTGGTAAGGAGAGGGCCACGAGCAGGATGTCGGGCTCTAAGGTTACTTGCATTAAGTCTTCTTCTAACTGTCCTACTGGAGATGGAAACATTTCGGACTTGCCTTATGAGACTTTTTATCTCATTTCCCGTTATACTCCTGTTTCGCAAAGCCAGGTGCCGGATGTACCTATCGTCTCTCTCTCTCTCTCTCTCTGCTGTACATCTCTTCTTGAATGACCTCTTGTCTCTCTAAATCGCTTTAGACAAGTGATGTACGACAAAAACAAAAGCGGAAGATAATTTATTTAATTTTAACTAAACAAAAACTGAGTGGTGCGCTAATTTTGTCCATCAGTATATTTTGAAAACGATGAAATTTCAAAACTAATTAAGTAATAATTTTATGGTATTTTTATGACTAGTATGAACAAAAGTTTCCGTTTAGTATTAAAAAACTATACCATTTTCTGTGGGCTCATGACAAAAATTTAGTCTTTTCATTTTTTAAGACTAATTCTCACGTATAAACCAAATTTAATAATATTTCATTTATGAGTGATCGTTAAATAATGAAGTAAAAGCATTATTTAAATATTTTTTCACCATTAACACTGAACCGTTAATAAAAGTTCCATTTTTTATCCCAAGTTTAAAATTATTAATTTTGTTTTTCATCATTTTTTAAACCAACAGCTGAAGTTTCTTTTAAAAAAACAAAAACTCTCAATGGTATAAAAAAAGAAAAAGGAAATTCTAGTTTTAGCGGGTTCCAGTTTCAACTTGATAAAACAGAAGTTTGCTCCTCCCTCAAGTACCAAAGTAAAAACAAAATTGTACCCAAAGAACAACAAAATATTTTTCCATCCAATTCTGTTTGTTTTTTAGATAGTCCCCAGTTAGTCCCTTAGGTGCTCTGCTGAGTAATATTAACCAAACGCAATGCTCAAATAGTTATTTACTCCAAATACACCATAGTCTTTTTTTTGTAATGTACTTAGTTTTTGTAGCTACTATATCCAAGATATCAGAAATCATTTCTAGCTAATCCATTGATCTATTAAATTGGGTCATCAATGATTTTGCGGGGATCAGTAAGTCACAGGAATAGATAGAAAAAGTCACAGTTTTAATTAGGGAAAGTGAGCCAACAAAAAAGTCACACAAATAATAAATAATTATCTATATAAATAAAAATGTAAATGTTCGTTTGTTCAAAATCTTAAATCTCCCAAAGTTCTTCACCGATTTCTTTGAAATTTGGACATAACGTTGAATTTGAATGCGGGCGTGTTTTTACGAGTACACATACCTATGATGTAGAAGTCATATCTGTAACAGATAAAAACATGCCTTTAACCAGTTAAGCGTGGAATTTAGTTTAAAAAAAAAAAAAAAACCCACAGTGTGCGGAATTAAAATCAGACAATGACGTGGTATACACGTCGAACGCAGCGGCAAAACAACCAAAAGTTTACAATAGTCATAATACAGTCACTGCAAGCAACTTTTTCTGCAATTTCTGGGTGGCTTGAGATTACCAGAGCATTCTGTGCTCATTCAAAAAAAATCTTGCACCGGCTTCACGTTATGCATTGCTCCTAGTTAACTAGGGACGCAAGAGCTTTGAACAAAGAAGAAAAGTGCTTTGAATTCTCCGTGCAAAATGAAATCATGCTCGTACCGAGGTCTGAATCTCTATCTAAAAGGTAAAAACGGGGCATTGCACAAGGGTTGAGAGCTTCTATTTTGTGTGCGTAATTCTCCAATCTCTAATGCGGAGACCAAACATGTACCAACCACTTATCATTTGGCTGACTTCCATCGCAGTTCTATTGGTAAGATAAAGGAAACATCCCACCAGATAATATTCTTATTGTATTTCATTAAAATTTCGAGTTGTTATAGTTAATGGTAATTTTACATTTTTTCACAACGAGTATACACGCCGAACGTACCGTAACAAAAGATTTGGTTTGACGTGTATACACGTTAAAGCAACCAACGCTATAAACTAAATCGCGAACAATTTGCTGTTGCTTAGCTGGGGTATTTGAGCCACAGCAAAGCGTGGCAGGGTTTTATACAGTTAGTTTAAAATATGAATTTTGGCAATGTAAAGAAAGATAACAAAATATTCATGATTTTTGTGATTGATTAGCCATTGTTGCGAGAAAAAAAACACGCGATTTTCTGGCATTGCGTGAAATTTTCTTTAAATTTACCTACTAGATCTTTTTATATGTCATGATGATCATTTATTCAAAATAATGTGATCATTATTAAATAGGTTAATTATACCGCTTATTACATTTAGGTGCAATTCTTTAAGAAGAGCTAAAAGTTTTCCTTTAGATCTACTAAAAAAATAAAGAATCTTGCTGTAAATATGTTCTAAATACAAATTATAGATCTAAAAGTAGGCCAAGGGTGAACAAATTTTAAAGGAAATCGTTGGAATTATTTTGGAGAAAAATTTAGCCTTCTATTTTATAAAAAAAAAGGCTGATTTTCGGTTTACTTATTTTGTGGTACGTTTTAATGCGGTTTGTAAAAAAAAATAATAGCGATTACATTGAACGCCAGAGAGTTAATTGTACAAGATAAGGATGGAAAGGTAACGGAGTTAACTGCCGAAGATATAGGAGGCTAGGTTTTGTCCTGCACATTCATTCTGTGACTTTCTTTTACCCGGATTTGATTTTACCAATAATTATTAATACCTTCAGTTTCAAATTTTAATTATTTTGTAAATATTAAAAGTAAATGAAATAAATTTCAGTTAAATTTAATTAAAAAAAGCTTTCTTTAAATTAATATTTTATTTTTTTTAGTAAAAATACGTTTTCAAAATATTTTTGACAACGTCATTACGGTAATAGCTTTAAACAAAATTGTAGCTAATGATGTACGTAAAAAAAATAAACAACAAAAGAAATTCTTTTAGCGAATTGTATTGAACAAATTCATTCTTAAAAGTATTAGTTTGAAGTTAAAAAATAGTTATTTATTTAACAAGTGTGGAAAGTAGTACTTTTCCTCACGCGAGGCAGGGTTTGCAAGTGCAAATTGCTGAGTGTGAGGAAAATACTTTACACTCGAGTTAAATATTATATTTTTTCTGCAACCATTAGATTTATTAACTAAAAAAATTAAAAATTTCATTTTTACAGTCTACAAAAAGTAATTTATTTATTATAAACATTTATTGTTATATTACAATTATTTACATTACTTACGTATTTACATTACTTATTACATTTTCTGCTGTTTCTTTTATTGATGGAGGAGTGTTTTCTAAACAGGAATCACTAGAATCCATTTTAAATTTCTATAAGGTAACACTATAACCTTTTTAACTGTTATAATTAAAAATATCTAATTATTTATTAAAGTATTATTTCTATTTCTATATTCCTTTCAATTTTTATTTTATTTTTTTAATATTCGTTTTTTAATTATTTATTTACGTTAAATAAGCTTATTAAAGTTTTACAGAAAATATTTATGTTAAAAACAAAACTGCTTATATCAAGGAAGCACAATAAAGTTTTTCCACTCACTAGTGGGGAAAGTGACACTAATGGGAATTTTTCCCCACTAGTGTGGGAAGTTGTGCATTATACAGCTGATTTTAATTGAGTAATGAGAACTTCCCTACATGGTTGCAGAAAAAATGAATTTCAAGTTTTAGATTTCTGATAAAAGAATGACTAGTGAAACTTATAGAGGATAAATTTCTGTATTATATATACCTAAATTTATTTTCAAATAAAATACGATTTGCCAATTAGATACATTGTTTTAGACAAATATTGAAATTGAAAAATGGCTGAATCTTTAATCTAATATTTAAAAAAAAAAACACTCTTGAACTATCTGCTTTAAAAATAGCGCTTTAAGGTTGTGTAAAATCCATTTTAAGTCATGGCGCAAAAAAAAAAAACTTCTTTAAAATAAGAGGATCCAAAGAATAAAATTTTATTATAACCGTTTGGACATAGTTTTGAAATGGAAAAGGCGTAATGGGTGCTCCTGTGAAATAACAAACAAATGTTTACCAACTCATGATGTAATTAAATTGAATCGGAATTGAATTGGAATTGAAGTGATGATGGAATTAAAATTAAATTGGAGATGATTTTTTTTTTTGTATCTTTTATAGCAGTAAAAGTTCACAAATTTAAAAGCTTTTTAGAAAATGAATTTATTTTTTCATTTACAAATAACTTTTTACAAATCGAGAAAACTGTTAAAAAGAGTAAAAATACCAAAGAAATATATTTTGAAATACTTTATAAGTTTTAGAGCTCATAAGTTTTGAAACTATTCCTGTAGTTTGTTTTTAAAATTATATCGTGCTCATTCATTTATTGGGTACATTTAATGAATTTTCTCTTTAAGTGCTAGGGAAAATAATTTAGAGTTTTCATTTTTTCAGTACAAGCAGCTACAAAATAGAAAATTCCTATTTGCTTAGCTATGCAATTTTGTTTGTAAAGAAGTGATTATTTTGGGTGAAATAATTACAGTTTCTGTGCTATCTTCGATTTTTTTTTAACCTTTTACTTGTGGCCAAGTCGCTAAGGGTACGTTCACAACGGAGCTGTGAGTATAGATGATAGCGGAGATGATAGCAGTGATGCATCAGCGCTTATAGAATAACCTAGTACATTCTTATGTGAGCGTGCACAACGAAGCTGCGACTAGTGACTCATACTCGCTGCTATAAACGAGCATAGATGATAGAATTGAATTTTTCATTTTTCTGCTAGCTGAACTCCAGTATCGGAGCTTCAAAATGGACGTCGAAAGATTATTTAGTGCTGTCTTTACTCATTATTTTATTATTTACTTTTAAACAATATTTTGTTTTTTAAATCGTGCTTACATTTATTTTCATGTGTATTTATCAATTTTTCCAAAGTTTTCTTAATTTTGACCTTATTTTTTCTAAAATTTAGTCGAATGTGGTTGGACCCATCCTCACATATTCAAAAAAACGATCCGGATAATTTCTAAGTTCCTTATATAAATAGTGAAATTCGCCCAAAGTACTTCGTTTTTTATTTATGGTATGTACATGATATTTTCTAAAGCGTTTTTTCTTTAAAATATACCATTTCGTGGCTGCTGAACATAAAAACTCTTCTTCACTACTCGGGCATGTTGCATGTATCACAGCTCCGTTGTGCACACTAATCAGCGATTATATTTTATTCTATCAGTTATCATCTCTGCTAGCATCTACTCACAGCTTCGTTGTAAACGTACCCTAAATCTTCTCAAAGAACGAGCTAAAATTTAGAAAAATATTATTATTATTAGAATAGATAGCGTAAAACTCAAAAACCAGATAAATGTAAGATCGGAATTTATTATTTAAAAAAAAACATTGAGGGATATAAACTTAGTTTTTGTGAGGACTAACTGTGCAACTTTTTTTTTCAAGTTTTTCAGAAATTTTCCCATTTCCCATTTTATATTGAACTGTGAAAAACTAACTTTTCCGTAACTTTGCAAATATAATTGAGAGAAAAGATTAATAAGCTTTCTGTTTGTAATTGCCTAGGTTTTCTTTTTGCCTAGAAATTGGGCCCAACTTCATGTTATCTCCTTTTTTTGATTACATAAATTTAAATTACACTTTACATAGGGTGCGTTCCACTTGGCGACCACAACGACCAAAACATACTTTCAGGCGTTCCACTTGGCGACCGCGGTCGTTGTGGTCGTGGCGAAAACGTCACTAATGACGTCACTATTTTCGCTCACACAACGACCACAACGCCCCACCTTCATAGCTGGGTCAAAGTGGGCGTTCAGAGTTGGCGCAATTTTTAAAACAAAATATGGCGACCGAAAAAATTATCTCATGTAAATGAAAGTATTATTTCATGTAAATAATAGAATGTGTTTCTCGAAAGTCTACAAAAAATAAATAAATAAATAATTACTTATCCCTTTACACACTAAATCACTGAATAACAAAATCATTTACCTGAAATAACTTTTAAATTCTTCATTTGAATAAAGATCAATTACTCTGATAGCTAATAATACGTGGCCTAAGTTTTCGCTTTTTATCATTGCGATTTTGTAAAATTACATTCCACTCTAATCGGAACTAGATAAAGAACTTTCTAAAGCATTATTAATAAATATCCAACTGTTGCCACAAAAGACATTTTAATTTTATTTAAACGTAAATTTTATAAATACTCCACTAAAATGTAATATAAAAAATTGAATTATATATATTCTTTTAATATAAGTCAACTTTACCAATAATTAATAAAGTTTATTATAACTGCTTATAAATGGGGTTTAAATTAAAAAATAACCTCTTCAAGCTTCTAACTTATTTTCGAGGCCGCCATATGTAATGTTTACATGAACGGTTAAAACGCCCACAGTCCGTTCCACTTGGGTTTTCGATCGCAACGCTCGCAAGCAAGTGGATCGGGCAAAATCGCGGTCGTGGTCGTGGTCGTTGTGGTCGCCAAGTGGAACGCACCCATAGAGTTAGAAAATAACTGTAAAATTAACCTTAAAGTTTAACTATTGGCAGCCATAGAAAAAGTCTACAAGTTAACTTAGTTTTTGACCGACTATTATGTAAAATAAATGTTAGAAGTGTAATTTAAATTTAGTAATAACAATCTTCTAGTCTTGAGGTTAAAAGCGAAGTAAAAAAAAAAACAAGTAAAAAATAACTGAAACAACAATAATTTTTCTTCCCAACTTAAAATTTGAAAATAAAGAGATTTTTTGCTTCTTCTAGACGCTTCTCTTTCAGCTAAATGTCCGATAGTAAACATTGCTTTAAACGGATAAACATTTTCCAGCAGGCCAGCGGTGTACTGAAATAAGTTATTGGAAATTTTGAAAAACATTAAAATAATAATAATAAAGTGCATATTCATTTTCTTCGTAAGTAAAAAGGCTTTTAGAAAAGTGTTAAAAAGTTTTATTATTGTGGGACCAAATTAAAAAAAGTAGAATAAATAAAATTGCAGTAAAAAATGATTATTCCTGAATTTCTTATTCATTCAATTTAACTAACAGGATACTTAAATCCAAACAAAGAGTAGATTAACAATATCTTTACGCCTGCTGGAACTTAATGCAATTTATGAGCTAAAAGCTTGGATAAATTTATTTAATAATCATTACCGCTTTGTGAGTTTTCTATTTATTTTTATTGTATCTATCTGCAGAAAGTTTGCATTTAGTTTTTAAAAAAACCGCTTCAGAATTGTTCAGCGCTGCTGTTGCAACTGTATAAATAATAAAATACTGTTAGTTCAACATTTTTCTTATTAAATCATACTTAGCTTGAATTTCCAGTAACTTCATTTAAAGTATTAGTTGAAGAGTTAAAAATGAAGCAAATTAAAGTAAGAGAAGATAATGGGCAGAGATTTGAGTCTTCAGTTGTATTTAAAAACTCGTTTCTTTTGCTCTTAAAATGGACTTTGGGCCGTATAAAAGAGCTATAAAAAGGAAAATAAAGAGATAAAGGCTAATTTCGGCAGTTTAGGATGTTGTACGGATTTTGAATTCCATACGGATGAGTTAAACGGAATCTATTTCGTGGGGGAGCAGAATCCAGATGAGTCTCAATAATAATAAGATAAAAAATCAGCACACTTAGAGCACTGGATTTCCTTCCGGAGATCCTGGGTTCGAATCCAGCTGCAGACTCTTAAAAACCAATTACCATCATTTTTTTTTTATAGACATCATTGACAATTTCTTTTAAAGAACATGGCTTTTTATGTTGAAGTATTTTTTTTGTTTTGCTTTAATAATTTGTTTATTTTCAATTATTTTATTTATAGAGAAACGGCTGAAAATAAAATCAGACGACGAAAACGGGCATATTTCCTCTGCATTTATTAATTAGACAGAAAATAAATTTTAAAAAAAGAAGAAGATAATTGTATATAATTGCTGATATTTATTTTGTAAAAATAATAATAAATTAATAAATTAGTAAGCGCCCGCATTTTGTCGTTATTTTTTCCATTTAAATGTTATTTACTTTCCAACAAGTCATAAAATTTTATCAGGGGTCCATAAAAATTTAAAAAAAAATAAATAAAATTAAAGCAAAAGTTAAAAAAAGATGAAAACAATTAAAAAAATAATTATTTTTCTCGAAATTTGAAATTTAAAAAGTAATAAAATAAATTAATTTGAAATAATACAAAAAAAAAAAATAATAATTAAATAAAAACTATTGCCTTATTGTGTAAATTAATAAAAACACTATTCTTAACTATGTATAGAATGCAGTAAACAAAAAAATTAAATTAACAACAAAACAAAAGAAATTAGTAATTTGTAATTAATAACAAAATTAAAAATTATATAAATAAATGAAAACAATTTATATAATATAGAAAAGAGTAAAAAATAATTGTATTTCTTGTGGTGTCTCTATTGTAAATACGATTATATAAATAAATAAATTATGTGTTTCATTATATATACATAAATAATTATAAAAATAAATAATGTATTAGTAATTAATTTATAATTATATATATACATAATATAAACAGTATTTAATCTACATTAAAGTGTACATAGGGGTTGTCTTCCACATAAAAAAAAAATTAATTTAAAAAAAAATTAATTTTTAATTGGTTTATTTAAATTATATATTTTATGGTTAAATTAAATTGCAAATAAAAGCTTTTCTGTCAATCTTAAAAATTAAAGTAGCTTAAAGTATGTTGAGGTACTTCTTATTTCCTAGAATGATTTTTTTCCCTTAATTTTCTTTAATTTGGTTTTCCTCAAACGTGTTTAATTCTGATTTTTTTGGGGTGAAAAAGCTTAACCGCTTTTCTTTTCTTCTTTTTTTTTTTTTTTAGGATTCTCTAAAGAGATATTTTCCTTGGAAAATATTTTTATTAATAAAGTTTTAGTATTATTTATGGCGTGGTTTACCATAATGTTTATTTATGCTAACCTCAAACATAAATACACACATAAATTTGTAAAATTCAAGAGGCTTCAAAAATAAATATATTTTATATATCTGTAGGACCGCAATTCCTTCCTATTGCTTGACAATTGGACAACAACTTTCAAGCAGAATTCAACGTATTTTAAGCTTTTACAATTTTTATGGCTTTTTTTGATTGAGTCGTTTATTGTGAATCATCAAATTGTTAATTATTTAAATGTCTCGTAGTTTCAGAATAATATTTTTTCTTTTAATTATTAAAATCGCTTACAAAATTCAAGCACTCCTTTATAATCTTATTATATTAAAACCTGCGTTATCAGCACAATACAGAAAGCTGTAAAGACTATTATAGACAACAAATCGTGAATATCACTATAGAACAAACGACTCATGTACAACAGTTTACTGTAAACCAATATGAATTCTTGTGCTTCGAACCATGGGTTTCTGCAAAGCGGACTCTATTCTCCTTAGAATGCAAACCTTGCTATCAAAAACTCCACCGCACAATGCTGTCAATGCTCCTTTCTATGTATCCAGTCGTACCATACATTAGGATCCCAATATTCCTTTCCTGAACAACATAACCTCAATCCGCTATTTAAAAAAAATTCACAACATCTTACCAGCACATCCAAATCCTTTAGTCTCTCTCCCTTTCACTTCCCGAACAATTCCTGACGATCCTTCCAAGTCTTCTTAAGCGCCAATGGCCTTCAAAAATATCAGTACTTTACAATGAAATGATATTTAAGAAGAATTCCCACCTACCACTTTCGCCCAAAAGTCCTGTAAATAGATTTTCTGGTTTTGCCACAGCGGAACCATAAAACGAATATTTCTGATCTAAAAAAAAAAAAAAGGTCACAATAAACGACTTAAAAGCAAGCAAACTGTAAATCATTATATTCAGCTGCCTTGTACAACATAAATGTGGGTAAATAAAGTAAATTACTGGCTGCAATGTTCATACTACAGTAACGCTGTCAATTGTATAAAAATGAAACTAAAAATTTTGTTTATAAAACAATAAAAATCTTTGCTTTGTTAAATCTGACTATTTATACTTATGTTTTTGAATATTTCATTTATTTATTTTAGTTTTCAAGTTAATTAAACAAAAAAATCAAAAGAAATGTAAATTATTATACGAATTTTGATCATCATATTATTTTTACAATTAGGTGAATCAGAGCTTCTTTTTGAAAGTTTAGTAACAATGTATTTGAAACTTAAAGAGAATCTTTTGGTGTCCGAAGAAGTGACACTTTTCCAATTGTGTGACAGCTAATCTAGCCTAGAATAATTGTAAAAAAAATAAAATAGCATAATTTGTGACAGTAAATACAGAAAATAATTACAGTATTGTTCATCATTTTTTGGTGATAGATTCATTAATCCGAAAAGAAAGATTATTACCAATTTCAGTCACATTTTTTTATTTATATTTTGTGAAGCTTTTAACTTTGGGGAACTAGGTCTTATTCTGGGCTGAGGAACATATTTTGTAGTGAACAGATTAGTTGCAGCTTGAAGTTCTAGTTGGCCACAGCCCTGAAGATGAGCTGTTTCCCAAGATTGAAAGCTTGGCAAAAAATAAATGAAAAATTATGAGTGAAATTGGTAATAATCTTTATTCTTTTTGATTTTCTATAAAGATATTCCAATAAAGTTTCTGTTTGTATGATGAATCAGGTGCAGTTGATGTTAAAAGCATAAATATTTTGTAACTTCAAACAAATTGTTTTAACTAAAAAACTTGACTTTATTGTGAATGGGTCTTGTGCATTCCATGTGGCAACATTTCATTGAATTTCCCACTTTTAGGGTTTAGGGTTTTCTTTTTTAACAAAAAAGAATCATTACTCCTTACAAAATAAAATGTTCAAAATTTGTTCATCGCTTTATAGTAGAATAATTGGTCAAATTGTAACTCACTTTGTTGCAGAAAAAACTGTCGTTTTTATTCACAGAGAAAAATATAAGTTCTATTAATAGATTGCTTGCAATAAAATGACAGTTTTGTCCAATAAAAGGAAAAACATTGCACATCCTACTTTAATGTGCATTTAGCAGAAGTCAATTAAAAAAGAATAATTTTTTTTACTTAAAAATATCTTGTAGATCTTTTACCGTAAGAGATTTGTTGTCAATCACAAGAAAATTATATTTTGTGTTAAGTTTAATAACTTGATACCAACTTTTTTTAGGATGATAGCGTTACTACCCATTTTGGCTGTTCGCCTTTTGTAAAAAAAAAAATACAACTTTTATCTAGTAGATAGTTTCTGCACTACTTTCTAGCAGTTCTGTGAATGTCCAATATTGTTGTTCATTAAAACTAAAAGCAGGATGGAGTGATTCAATGGATTCACTATGGATTTCTTCAATGCAAAATCATTAATAATTAATAGACAATTAAAATAACTGAAAACAATTAATCTATCTTAAGTACCACATGAGTAATATGTAAATCAGCTGAATATAATTCCTTTTTTTTTAATTAATTATAATTATAATTATTCAATTGTTTGAATTAAAGAAATTAGATGCAACTAAAATACACCAATTTGTTGTTTTTTTAAATGCATATACTTCAAAATTACTTTAAATATAATTAAAGTTTGAAAATAAAATAAGTTTATAATTATTTTTATTTTTTGTAATGTAAAAATTAAAAAAGAATAACTTGTAATAAAGTTTAAATTAAAAAAAACAGAAAACTTTTAACTCCACATTCTAAATGGTTGACTTCATATTTTAAAAAGAAATTACAAATTAAATTAAATTAAAAAATAAAATAAAACAAATTTAGTGTAGGCATATTGTGTGATTTGTGAAATATTTATAATATTTAAATTATATAAATATATACATATAAATAAAAAAAAAAATACATATATATTTATTATTTAAATAAACTAAATTAAAAAAACAAAATCAAATTGTAAAATAAATGAAAATTGTACATTATATTGTAAATTTATGAAAAAAAAATTACAAAACAAAACTAAATTTCTTATAATATTTAAGAGTTATGTAAACAAATTATTCTTACTCTGTATTCTACTTAATTAATACTTACATATATGATATTTATAATTAACGAAATGTTATTAACACTTAAATAAACATTAACTTTAAACAAAAAAAAAATGTTTAAACTTGAAACGAAAAAATCAATTTTTATGTTACAATTTATTAATTTATTTTTTCAATTAATTGATTAATTTATTTCCACTTTATTATATTAATAAATTATTGTATTCCACCTCTTTTTTGTAAAATATATATAAAAAAAAATAATTTGTTCGTCAAAAGTTTTGATGAATTTTAATATTTGTTTTCAATTTATTGTGGTCATACAACGAAGAATGTCAAAATAAAAAAAATAATAAACTGTGAGATAGCTGTTTCTTATTTAATCCAAAGTATTTATTCCCTGTTAGTATTGAGCACTACGAGGGTCGTTTGAAAAGTCCGTGCAAAAATAAAAACTACTTAATTTTTGGGGGTAAACCTTTTTTATTTTTCAACATAGTCTCCTTTTAGGCTTATACACTTCGACCAACGCTGCTCTAGTTTGTTGATCCCTTCCGAATAATAGGATTTGCCCAAGTCTGAAAAATAGCCATTCGTTTCTGCAATCACCTCCTCGTTTGAATAAAATCTTTTTCCCGCCAGCCATTTCTTCATATTGGGGAACAAATAGTCCGAGGGAGCCAAGTATGGAGAATAGGGGGGGGGGGATGTGAAACGAGTTGGAACCCTATTTCCATTAATTTTGCGACCACAACTGCTGAGGTGTGAGCTGGTGCGTTGTCGTGATGGAAAAGGACTTTTTTGTGGGCCAATCGTGGGCGCTTTTTCTTGCAGCTCGGTTTTCAAACGGTCCAATAACGATGAATAATATGCACCTGTAATAGTTTTACCCTTTTCCAGATAGTCGATGAGGATTATTCCTTGCGAATCCCAAAAGACAGTCGCCATAATCTTTCCGGCCGAAGGAACGGTCTTCGCCTTTTTTGGCGCAGATTCCCCCTTGGTAACCCATTGTTTAGATTGTTCTTTGGTCTCAGGAATGTAGTGATGTATCAATGTTTCATCCACAGTGACGAAACGACGCTTAAAGTCCTGCGGATTCTTCTGGAACAGCTGCAAACCGTCCTTGCAACACTTCACACGATTTCGTTTTTGGTCAAGCGTGAGCAATCGCGGCACCCATCTTGCGGATAGCTTTGTCATGTCCAAATGTTGATGCAAAATATTATGTACCCGTTCATTCGAGATGCCCACAGCACTAGCAATCTCACGCACCTTCACTCTTCTGTCATCCATCACCATATCATGGATTTTATCAATGATTTCTAGAGCAGTAACCTCAACAGGGCATCCAGAACGTTCAGCGTCACTTGTGCCCATATGGCCACTCCGAAAATTTTGAAACCATTTATAAACTGTTCTAATCGAAGGTGCAGAGTCACCATAATATTTATCAAGCTTCTCTTTAGTCTCCTGAGGCGTTTTGCCTTTCATAAAGTAGTGTTTAATCAACACACGAAATTCTTTTTCGTCCATTTTTTGAAAATCACTCGACTACCTCGATTCAAACGAATGCCAAACACAAATAAATAGACCGATCTGGCTGAAACATGGTGTGTGTTCTTCCAAGAGATGCTACTAACTAAACATAACCTCGATACGCGCCAGTGGTGCTATCTCTCTGACTTTGCATGGGTTTTTCAAACGACCCTCGTATTTCCGGATTATTATTATTATTATTATTATTTCCGGATTATTTTTCTTTAGTTTTGTTTCATTTCTACTCAAATTCAATCACTTCACAGATTGTTTCAATGTAAAAACATTGATCAAGCCATGCTGTTAATTAACATATCATCTAAAATACATTAATTTATACGATCTCCTCTCTCACCCATGGTCAATCTTATAAATTACCAGTTATTTTGTGTGTTTTTTTTTCAGCTTCACACTCTTAATTAATAGGTATGTATGTTTTGGTGTATTTTAAGTGAAAAACCTCCCCCACGAGCTCATCCGTTCACAAAGGGCTTAAAGTAACTTGGAGATTGATTACAAGCTTAGAGTGAAATAAAAAAAAAAAAATGCTTTACTCGGGGAAAGATAGAAGAGGAGATAGGATAATTTATAACAGCGCCTCCACAGTCAGTTTTATTCCAGAATTTACTTCATCACACCAACACCAACTATTAGAATAGCGGTCCTGGCGACCATGCAGGATGCTGAACCATTTATTATATAATAGCCTGGAATCTTTATCCTGAACTCTACCGTCCATAATCCAGTAATTTTTACATCTACAAATCCCCCTTTATTCATTTATTTAAATTAATATTTATTAACGCATTTCTCTGTGTAATTCATCAAAGAATTAATGTTAATTTATATCTTACAAAAGTTGTTGTAGTATTAGAGAAATGTTTCAACTTTAAGAAAGCAGATTTTATAAACTTCTTGTAACACCATCTAGAAGTAGAAGTTACAAAGGGTTAAAATATTGATTATAGAGCAATCAGTACTCCAAACAAGGCTACCCGGTTCTGATGGTCTTTCATTCTGACCAGACTAATTTTTTTTTTGCTTTTTTTTGGCATTGCCTTTCGCCATTCAGCCAGCATCGTCTAGGTGCTTATCACTAGAATATCACTCACTCTCCATTCTTACTTATAAATACATTCGCTTCACACATTCATCCCTCTACTATATACAACTATTTACATACAAACTTACAACTAATGGATGGATCAGTACTCTGTGCTCCTGCCATCCTTATAACTTAACCGAAATTAAAATCACGTAATCCTTCTCTAATCATTTTCTTCCATTCATTCTACAACTTTTAGATACACTCATATTTCATTGCTAGCTCTGCTATAGACTTAAGCACATATATGTTGGTGGAGAATATTATATCTTCGTAGCGAAATGGTGCATCTAAATACCTGTATATATCGTCAAACATTCGTTTCCTTTCTGCTACAAAAAGTGGACATATCATTATTATATGTTTGAAATCCTCCTCCTCATTGCAATCTACGCAAAGAGGAGAGGAGGACCTTTTGTTGATCCTGTGTAGATACGATCCGCACACAGCGCGAGGTTCGCTCTCAGCCAGCTTATTGTCGTAACAACTCATTTATTAGTGACAGTTCCCCTTAAACCATGGTTGTCTAGGTGACTGATCTGCCATAGTTTTATAGAATCTCCCTTTATTACCATTACTGTAATCTGTCTGGCCATTTTTGTAGTGTGCTTCTGCGATTGTTCACTTGATATCGGTGTGTGGTAATTTATAATTAGCCATTTCCCCCACTATTGGTGGCTTCCTTTGCAAGTGTATCAACAATTTCATTCTCTTTTATACCACAATGACCCCTTACCCACAAAAAATTAATGCAGACTCCCTTCTCTTTAAAAATGCCTATAATTTCTACCTATAGATGAACGCCTCATCTTGTAATTTAATTATCGTAAAATAGTTCCGAACCGGATCATACACAGCACTTCCGACTTTAGTATTGATTATTGACCAGACTAATAATAATAATAATAATAATAGTCAAAACTTATAAACACACAATATCCTAACTATAGCAAAATATTTCAAAACTAAGCAAAACATTTCTCTAGTTCAAAACTTAACACACTTCGAGCATGGACTTAGTCCGTCTGCCGAGTTGTCTCTCAACTTTACAATAACATAAACTACAAAAGTAAACATATTTCTGTAAATATATTAAAAATTAAAATGATATATTAAAGAATTGTCTATAACTCCAAGCGGATATTGTGTACCTATACAGCTTGCACCAATCAAGGCCATTCAAATAAAGAATAATCTCACCTTTATTGAGTTTTCTATTTCCCAAGTACTGTACCCTGAACTCCTGTAAAATCGGACATTCCCCAATAAAATGGATGATATCTTCAATCGCTCCAAGATTACAGAGAGAACAATAATGCCTATTTTCGTCCCTGTTTACACTAAAATTTAATTTAAACAGTGCACCTCTCAGCTTCATTATTACATTAATAAATTTCACACTGTTTATAATTAATATACCCGTTTTCCCCTAAATCCAACAATAATTCTTTGTAAATACCATGGAATTTCAAGCTATTTGCTTTTCGTAACAGACTATCCCCAAAATTCTGATTTTATTCCCAACATCAATTCATTATTAGACAATTTGATTTTATTTGCTGAAATGTAATTGATCTGGGCTATGCCATGTTTCTTATACACAGATCGAGATAATCTTTGTACCTAAACAATTTCTTTTTTATCGCTTCCTGCGCTAAAATATATAGGGGAGCCGTGAATAAGGCAACAGTAATACTTTTTGTACATAACTATACTGTAAATTGAACATAAAACAGAAGAACGGGTCACTGTTGGTCTCTAGGTACAATATGTAGTTTGATGTCTAACTTGGCAGCATAAACAATTTCATTCTAAAAAAGATGTGTAAATTTTCTCCACCTGATCATACCAAGTAGATCCCCAGACCTGAGCAGCATAGCCAATTATAGCGCGCATTACAGAATTAAATATATGAAATTTTCTGACCAGATTATTTGTTATGTTTTGAGAAGTTGCACTCAAATTATCCATGGTACCATGCGAACTATATGCGAATATCCTAAATGTAACAAAAGGCAAATTCATCATCACCTTAAGCTTAGAGAGAATTTAAATTAGCTGTTCTGTTATATTAATGGCAGCACAATCAGTCAGGATATTTTAATGTAGGAATTCGAAAATTGAAAATTATTAATGCTCAAAAGTTAGAGATAGATTTAGTGGATTAATTAGGTTGAATAAGATCAAAAGACGAAATAGGTTGAACCAATAAGGTGGGTAAATCATGAAAACGAGACACTGCAAAGATGTTTGTGTTAAATTGCCAACAGTTAGATTCAATTCTTAACCAGATTATCTAGCTTTCATAATTTACCTAGTTCTATAGTTTATTTTTGTCAATTGCTAGTCTTATTCTAGTCTTATAATTAGTTATTTCCAAGTGTTCTTAACTTCTACTTTCGTTTATCTATTTCATTGAAAAAGACGTGCGCCAAACTAAGCAGCTTTTCTAGAATTATATCAGCTGGCGAACGATTATCTTGATAAGTACTGAACTAGATAGAGTTTGTGAAGTTCTTTTCATGAAGAATAGTAGATTAGTAGCTTAGATTATCGGAACGAGGCCTATGCCTAAGCCACGAGAGGCTTATTGTGCCCTCTCCTTTGAATCTAGTAGACGAAACCTCCCCTACTAAAGAGGTTGAAGACTTTCCCTACTAGTTCTTTTTGCGCTACTATCTCCTTTGGTCTCAAAGATCGCAATCACTGGCAAAGCCAGTTAGAGGCCGTATCCTCCTCTTCCTGACACAATCTGCAACAATGCTTCCGAGCTAATAATCCCCCCCCTCCTTGTACAGATGACTATGCCCTATGTGTACTGTGTAAATGTACTGGAGGTGAAACCAGTATATGTTGCGCATGTTCATGTCGTTAAGCTGGGATACCCGCAGAGACGTCAAGCACCCTGAAGAAGGGTGCTAATCCACTTCCCCCTACAGGGGTTCATGAAGAATAAAGAAACTATGATAAGAAGCTGGAAGAACAGTATATTTTCCATAGCTTTAATTTGATGGCCACTTGCTGACATAAATGTGACCATTTGTATAAAGAAAATTTACCAAAGAACATTTGTTTTTGTTTTTTTTGTTCCTCTTTGGCCACCGCACATAAAAAAAGAAGTGAATAATGCTCATGAAGAAACAGGCGAGATGTCCGAAGGATGAAGGAGACAAGACAGGCTGAATGATTAACGAACCAAGACAGACTAGACTGTCCAATTCTGCTCTCGTCCCTCTGCAACCCCTTCCCCCCCCCAAAAAAAAACTCTTAGAGGTCCAAATACTCTATTATTAATGGTTTTGTAAGTCTTCACATTTTGTCAATCGCTCCTACCAAATAAAACACAACATTCCTAGTTGTCTTCAGAGATCCTTCCAAATGGAAGAGCTTTCGTCTCTGTTAACAACTATTTATCATTGAACATTTTGAATGTTTATCGTTCCAAACTAACCTTATTTATCCGGTTTTTTCCAGCTTCTTTTTTTTCTTTTAATTTAAGTCTACAAACATTTAAGTTTCATTGGAAAAGGAATCAAATAAGTATCAGCTGAACTAATCTCTTCTGTGACTTAAAGTAAATTTGCTTCTTAATGCGCCATCTACAATTTTTAACATAAGGCAAACGTAATTCGTCTGAAATTGCCTTGAAGAGGTGTAAAAACCTAACTATGACTAACTTCTCAAATTTTCACAATAAATTTAAATCTTTATAGCCTCATTCTTTGAAAAATCAAGGATGCTTTAAACAAAAGTTGCATCTTCAGATGGTCGTCACAAAGGGTGATGGTCGTTCAAAGATAGGAGTTGTAGAAATGGACTATAGGAGGAGGTGCTTGCAAAAAAAAAAAAAAAAACTGGAATTGGCAGAATGAGCAACAAGGGATGTTAGACATCAAATGGGGGATAGTAGAAACAATGTGAAGAGAAAAGTTAAGATGGTATGGATACCTCAGGAGGATGCCTCCCCCGGCAGGTGGCCAGAAATGGTAAGTGGATGGACGCCCTAAAGAAATAGAAGAAGAGGAAGATCACCTAGAAAGTGGGAAAAGGAGATTGAGGAGGCTGCCAGAGGATTGGGTGACTGGCAGAACAGAGATTGGTGGAGATCAGAGATTGATCTGAACGGCAACCCCATACAGACAAATCGCCTATTAAGTAAGTAAAAGTCAGTCATCGAAACATCAAATTTGAGTAACAACGGAGTTTCTTTCAGATTGCCACAATGATAAAATAAAAATACCCAAAATCGATAGTTAGTAATGGACTACTCCTCCAGCTGACGAAGTACGATACTTAGGGCTGTACATTGACAAAGAGACTCACCTGGGGAACCCAGATACTCGACTGAAACGACGAAGATATGAACAGATACGCTTCAAGACTACTTGACCGCAAATCCAAACTTGACTTGCACCACAAAACTAACAATCTGCAAGACGTTGTTAAGACCGATATGGACATCCAGAGCAGAAGTGTGGGGGCTCAACCAAACCCTCGTAACTCCAAACTACCTACAGATACTGCAAACTAAAATCCTGAATGCACCATATTACAAATCTAACCTCACCATTCATACTGGATCTTCACATCCCTTTTGGCTCTGATCTAACTAAGTCTCGATACCGTCCATTTCACAGTTTCACTAGCACTTCAACCTAATCCTCTTGTCCAACAGTTCTCCTCTCCACACCTTCCAGACAATCCTCCTCGTCGCTTGAAGCGGTAATAGTTCTAGGGATGTGAGTATGAACCACCGTGAAAGAGATTCACCACTCTAACATGACTTTCGAGTAAAACTGAACCAGTAACTACAAATTTTCTTGATACAACATTTGTTGTAGTTGTAAATATTTAGAATAAAGTGAACAAAAATAATGGACGAGCCAAAATAAGGAAATAGTTTATAAAAAGAAGTAGGATTTCAAGTTTTTAAGAATAAGATAAAATTTAATTTTAAAACGAAGATTATATTTAGTAAAAAAAGATAAAAAATATTGCATCACCCTAAGTTTTAACGATAGTAAATTCAATTTATCAACATACTGTAGGTAACTGGGACCAAACTTAAGGCTTTTATCTTATCTAAGTCAAAGTATTGGAAAAGTAACATGAACCACTGGAGCTTTTATCTAGCCAAGCTTTAACTAGTATATTCTTGCGCATGAAATTTTACTCGTAATTGTGTAAATTCAGTCAAGTTCTAAATGAAATTAACTTGTGATTTCTATTAGTAAGTCTCAACTAATTTATAAAAGTGAAAAAGTATGTCTTGTTAAAAATACAACTCTTTTTTTTTGTAGTACAATAGAAATGCAGATATTTCGTAAAAATGTCTTCGACTACATGATGGCCAAAAAAGAAATTGGTCATACTATAGGATAAGGATGCATTTGAACCCAATTTGTTATAAATAATTGTACTGATAAGTGTCTACAGTTATGGCCAGGTAAGAGGTTTTTCGCTGCAGTCGTTTTTTGTGTATAATCACTAGGGAACGGATTCGTATGTATTTACATATTTTTTTCTAGGCAATTTACAGACGTTTTTCAACTAGAAGTATTCATACTGACACTTTTTAAGCCGTTTGAGTCTACTTTTATTTCACATATTTCTACATATTTGGATGTTATCGCATATTTACACATATTTGATTAAAATAAATAAATATTTCTACATATTTAATCAAAATATGTACATATTTTTTCATATTTTTCATTTTGGGCATATTTTCATGATTGGGAGGTGGTTGACAGGAACTGTGAACCACAGACTGAAGGGCTGTGAATCACAGTGGGTACAATGGTTATTGTAATTTACACAGAATGCTGCTAAACAGTGACGGGCACTTGTTAGTTCTTTGAAGTTGCCTGACGTTGTCTGTTCTTTCAGCTCGTTCGTTGAAGTGTCCAATTCATTTCGTTCGGTCACTTAGTGTATTCTTTTTTGGGTGAAATGCCACGAACATCGGCCTCAAACAAACAACTGGTTGCTAAATATCTTCGCGAGTTTCCAGCAGAACTTTTTCGAAGTGATGGAGACATTTGTACTGCACAGCTTGTGGCAAGCGCGTTTCTTGCTCTCAACGTTCCCAAGTCACCCAACATATTGCCACCGGATCGCATATTCTGATAATTGCGTATTTCTTGCACAAGCCATTACCCAACTTGAGTCCCAAAATGTTCGACTGACAGAAAACGTGTCCAACGTTAAAAAAAAGTCATCGAAAAGGTGGAAGGAATACCTGGGAGTAAGGGAGATCTGATCAGATCAAAACTGGTAGAAGTTCTGAGCAAGAACAAAGGGTGGGAGACCATCTGCCAGATTTCTGATATTATCAGTGGAACAGAAGTCACCTCAGAACATCGTGTACCCTTTACAACCAACGAGAAAACTTCTTTCAGCAAGGCACCTATAACATCTGTAGATGTTGAACGATCTTTTAGTCGTTACAAGTCCATCTTACGCCCAGATCGTCGTCACTTTACGTTCCAACATTTGAAATTTCATGTGGTTGCAAACAATTTCGAAGAGTGAAGTTTTCAAAATTGAAAATTTAACACATCTTTTGATAAATAGTAAAAATGTTCTTTGTTGTATAAATCATTATAACTTGTAAAAACAAATTATTTTGTTCCTAATAAATTATTATAAATTGTAAAAATGTTCTTTTCTTGTATAAATAATTATAACTTGCCCCCCCCCCAAAAAAATTCCATTTTCATAAAAAAAAAGAAGTCCATTTTACTTAAATATTCCAGAAAATATTTTAAGAAAATCACATATTTTCCACATAATTGACGAAAATAAATGCATATTTTAATTAAATATTTGGCATTTTTAAATACATAAAAATCCGTTCCTTACTGATCACCTTTTTTTTGGTTTTAAAAACAATGGAGAAGGTCTGTTTCTTTTGCTCAGCCAGGTTACCGGCGGAAGTGAATGAATTTGTGGTAACCGGTAACTGGATACTGCTCCAGAAAAAAGGACGCAATCTTGGCTCACTCAAAAAGGAATGAATAATAGTTGAAAAATTCAAGTAAGAACGCAATCAAGACTACTACAATTACTACACTCTACATAATTAATAATTAATAAAGTAATTTCCTGAACCCTTGGATAATTTTTGTACCCAAACGTTTTGAGAAAAACAAGTTTGGGATTCATGTTTACGCAGAAAAGAATTTTATTTTTGAAAAATACAGAAATACGGTTCGTCGTTATTTTGGCGCCTGATTTATTGATACAAAAAGAAGAAATATAATAGACCTTGGTACTAGCGCCATTTTTAGGATTTCTGCTTTTTTTGACAATAATAATATTTTACCACATTTTTAACATCATTGATGGGTATTTTATCCTCACTGTCCTCTGGTCCTGAGTTTCAATAACTGGTTAGTTACTGTAATTTACGCTAGTTCCCAAGTTAGCGTTAATTTTAGCCATTAAACTCTTAGACTTTAATATTATCTTTTATTCTAATTAGATCTTCACAGCCTTCCTAATCACAATATTCCGCTTGAGTCTATAAATTAATTGCTACTCAAATCTTCTTTTAAAACGACTAAAATCATCGATCTTAACCTCACCTACAGCTAAAAATATAAGATGAATTTTCAAAAAATTCTTCACCACTAAACTCGTAAAAGTAATCTACATTTTCTTTCTTCCCAACTTTAAATTTGATTTCTCCTGAGTAATGAACTAATATTTTTAGACTAAAACTAGAAGAAAACAAAAGAAAAATTAATCTTTTAAAGAAAATTCCATTTATCTTAATAAAAGGACAATGCTCTCACACATACTTTCCAAAAAATTAATGGAAAATAACTTTACAAACATACCTCACTACCTTTCCCCTCAAAAGAAAAACTTTATGAAAATATAATATCACTCAAGGAAAAGTTAATTTGATAGGTACTACTAGTTTTTCCAAAGTGGAAATGTGTATAACATTTGAAAAGAGAGAGTTTTTCACGTAAAGTCAAAAAACTTTTCACAACTTTCATCACATCAAATAGTAAAACTTATTTTTCTCATATCTACGTAGTTTGTTGTATATATATATATGTTTTAGGTCAAGATTTTCCTCCCATTCTATTGCCAGGTGAGAGGTCTAACATCTTCATGAAAGTAAATATATTTACGACTGATTGTATTCATCATCTGCTCTTACAGAACGCAATTACATTGTTTACTCTCTCTTAAAGTAATGAGGGACTAGAAACTAAGTGCCCTTATTCACTAGCTAAGATTATAATGCAGTAAATTGCAACAAGTAAATTGACTTAAAAAAAGAAGCAATCTAACAGTAAACAAACGTTTGCATTTGGCAATTTTGGCCAACCCGTGGTATCAGAACTAACAGTAGTACCAAAAAAATGGGTATCAAGTCAGGGAACAGATGATATTATCTCATATTATTCCATATTATCGCTGGTATTTGCCCTTCTGTTTCCAAAACGAGGCGACCACAGTGTACAATCTAGCTTCGTCTTTAAAATAGAATGTAAGGTGATGAAAATAAGGAAATTCCTGTAAAGTAAGTGAAGATTTTCTATTTTTTCCATTCTTTCTTCACTTCTGCTTCCAAAACAAGGCGACCAACAGTGTACTATCTAGCCTCGCCCTTAAATGAGAATGTAAGATGAAGAAAATAAGGAAATTCCTGTAATGTGAGTGAAGATTTTCTATTTTTTCCATTCTTTCTAAACTTCTGTTTCAAAACGAGGCGACTAACAGTTTATAACCTATGACCGGTATTAGAATAGACTGTTATATGTAGTTATTGTTAGATTTTAGATCAATGGTAGTTAGTATTGCTATCATGATTTTACTTGAGCTATTCTTATTTAACATACATAAAACTCTAAACTAAAGTTCCTGTAATAATGTTTTACAAACTTTATAATGTTGGTTATTGTCTTTTAGAATCTCTGTGAGTAAGAAATAGATGATAGTCTTCGTGTGTTTAAATTCTTTTTGTTATAATTTTTTTTAAATGCTTTAGTCGGAAGTAAACGCAGCATTTCAACAAGAGAATGAAGAACTGTAAAATGGGGAAGTATGCTTTGGCATTGGCTGAAAGCAAAGAATGGCTTCGTTGTAGGTTTTCATTTCTGCAGTTTCTGTCTTTTAATAAAATAAATTTATGAAAAGAATCTAGCTGCATTAAAGTAAGTATAAGGAATTTAAAGAAAATGGAACTAAAAGAAGATGAAGAAAAAGTCTACTATTTTATATAATAAACCTAGATTTATAAATAACATTAAAAGCAAAGCAAAGAAAAGCATTCATAAACAGTCTCCTCCATTCCCTAGCCATTATGAATTATTAAATTATTTAACTTCACTAGCGTATTTCCAGAGGAAATACTTTACAGTTCTTGGTTTGGGCGGGGAAGACAGAGTTCCTTCCTTGCAGAGGATATAATCCTGCATAGTCTACCAGAAGGACTTCTTTGTTTGTCCTTAGTGTACTTGAATTATTCATGTAATTAACATATATACGCTTGTGTATTGCGTAGCCCACGTATTTAAAGCTACCATTTCTTTTCTTTAGAATGCATCCACCAAATTATCTTTTAGTCTACTTCAAATGATGCATTTAAAATAAATATAAGAAACATGTAGTGAGATAAGTAGATAAAAAGTTGATAATAAACAAAATAATCCATTATTTGCACATGTGGATTTATGGATTCATTTTCTAGTGAAGGTAGTAATGTCTATCTGAAATTCATGCTGACGCTGAAGTTCCGCAAGGCAGAACGCAATCTTCTCTTCAGACAAACTAACTTATCTCGAGACTACTCTACTCACCTATGCTGAGGAGAACTGCTGTCGTCTGATCTACTAACAAAGTTCCATTAATAGCTCATAGAAATCTTAATTCTCCATCATCTTCATGGTTCAAAAAAATGGGCAATAAAACTGAACAAGACAAAATCTCAGTACATTACCTTCAGTCTTCGACGCATCATTCTTCCTCCTGTCTTTTATAATCTAATTGCTTTACCAGCACAGTCAACGTAGTCCGCTGGCTCTCGACAGAAGACCTGCTTGGATTCCTCGAACACGACTTAAGGAGAATAGAACACAACAGTTTCCGGCAACTGAGAAAAGACTACTCGAGAACAGATCAAAACTCACTCTGGACAACAAAAAGACTTATTTATGTAAGTATATTTAAGCCAGTCTGGGTCTAGGCATCAAACTGTGGAGGTTCAACCAAACGCTCAAATCTCTCCAAAGGATGCAGTCCTTGCAGTCTAGAATTCTTCGCTCTATAGTTTGATGCTTCCTTTTCTACGTCACCAATCAAACCATTCACAGAGACTTAAATATTCCTTTCGTACAACACAAGTTGTTGAAAACCAGTTCCATCTTAACTTACAACCTTTCTTTCAAGAAGTGTGGCCAACCAACACGGTGGCCTCGCGATCTCTCCTCTCTGAAGATGAGCGTACATAGATAGTGAAACGTTGTTGGAGTGTAACCACAGGGTAACTTCTCCACTCCGATTGTTGTTGTAGACAGTATATAATTATCCTTGTTACTTATAACCCAATAAATGCGTTGATTGTAACCAAATAAACTATTTTTAAAAAAATATAAAATACACATTTGATGACGCAGCCACCTTTCTCTGTATCGCCAGTAAAAACTTTTCGGATTAATTTTTTTCAAACTCACAAGCATTAGGATTCACGAAACCAAGATAGGTTCAACCTTACACTTATATTTAACCATATCGGTGACTCATTAGACCATCTTATAATCTCATTTTACTAGGGAGGTTAAAGAAGATTTCCTAAATTTTCATTTTAGTTATTTTAAATATTTACTACCTCTAAGCGAATGCTGGACATTAATTAAAATTTAAAAAAAGTAACTATATATCACTGAAATGGTTCAGAAATAAAAAAGAGGATCATGGCCGCTAACAAATGTTACTTTGGCCTAGTAAGGCATGTAAAAAGTAGACTCATCTCTCGGGACACAAAAGCCCTTCTTTACAAAACCCTCATCCGACCAGTGCTGAGTTATGGTTCCGAAGCGTGGGCGATGACCAAGGCAGATGAACGGGCCCTTTCACTTTTTGAACGGAAGGTGCTCCGTAGAATCTATGGTCCTACATGCGACGGACCGAATTGGAGAATTAGGAAAAATCAGGAATTGTACACTCTCTTCACGGATCCCTGATATAGTAAAAGTGATAAAGCTTGGTAGACTGCTGCGATGGGCCAGGACACATAGCTAGGATGAGTGAAGATGAGATTCCTAAGAAAGTGCTGGAAGGAAGCATGCAAGGATCCAGGAGGGTAGGCAGGCCTAAGCTGCGCTGGGAGGATAGTGTGGCAAAGGATGCTGCATCTATGTTAGGATTCCGAAACTGGAGGGCGGCAGCGCAGCAAAGAGACGCCTGGCGGGCACGTCTTGAGGAGGCCAAGACTCTGCATGAGTTGTAGCGCCAGTTAAGTGAAATAGGCAATAATGTTTTTCTCCTTTTAATTTTGTCTAAAAAAATAATATTATTCTTCCAAATTATAATGTACATCTAACTTGTATTAAAATATATTGTGTAAAAAATATTATGAGAAATGAAATCCGCAACTAAAATACATCTGCCTTGGAAAATAGAATATTTTCACTTCATTTGTTTTTATGAAAACGCAAAAAGAGAAAATATAAATTCGTCTACTATTTCATTACAGTGGTTTTAGAAAGACCATAAAAAAATAAAATGTAATAAGGTCGGTATACATCTTGTGTACATGGGGAAAACATTTTAATTTTCGGCAAGATTTAAAGTTGGTAGTAATGATAATAATCATAAAAAAAAGTGGGTTGTAATTCATTGTGGCCAAGAAAATAGACTGTTTTAGGAGAGAGGAGAAGAGGGAGCAGAGTGGTGTTTTAAAAAGCGGAGTCTTGGGGACTAGAAATAAAAATAATATTAAATAAAAACCTTAATTTAAGTTCTCAACTAAATAAAAACAAGAATAACGACAAGAGTTTAGGGATGAACGTACGTGTAGAGAGGATGAAGGAGGAACAAGTGAGGAACTAGGAATGCCCGTACCACCACCGAACAGGGGGATCCGGGCTACATGATATCGCAATCTAGAGTAATGAAGTGCGGGCTTATCTCGCATACACTCTTTGCTTCTAATTTTACATCCTTAATAAATATATTTTGCAAGGCCACAAAATATGAATATAACAAATTGGGATGTAAATTTATTATTATTATTATGACTATTATTTAATGCAAAGAAAAAAAAGTGGACTTTTATTACTTTAATGCCATATTTTCTGGGCAATCTGGTTAAATATTTGAATTTGCCGGAACAATTGAAGGTCCTGTTGGCAGAATTCACGGGGAGAACTAATGAAACATTGCAAAGAAGTATTAGTAGAAAAAATGTACAAGTAAGAAAAAGCTTTCTTACTATATCTAAGCGAATGATTCTAAGCATAAGAGAAAGGAAGTGATTCTAAGCAGAAGCAAAAGGGAATTTCTATGATAATTTAGCCCAAAGAAATGAATTTACCCTTAAATGAAAGCACGTCTTCCCAAAGAACAGCCCTAAAATAGATTCTTCAAGAATAATTATTAACCAGTTAAGAGTGTTTGTCGTGTATACACGTCAAAAACCAAATCCTCTATTACGGTGCGTTCGACGTTTTTACTCGTTGTGAAAAATAAAAAATTGCCATTAACTATAAAAACTTGAAATTTTAATCAAATACAATAAGAACATTATTTGGTGGGGTGATTCCTTTATCTTACTAACAGAACTGCGGTGGGAGTCAGCCAAATGATAAGTGGTTGGTACATGTTTGGTCTCCACATCAGAGATTGGGAATTACGCAAGTAGATGCTCTCAACCCTTGTGCAATGCAGTTTTTACCTTTTAGATAGAGGTTCAGACCTCTGTACGAGCATGATTTCATTTTGCTCAAGAATTCAAAGCTCTTTTCTTCCTTATAAAAGCTCTTGTGCGTCCCTAGTTAACTGGAGCAATGCATACGTGAAGCGGTACAAGATTTTGCAATGCACAGAATGCTCTGTAATCTCAAGGCCCCCAGAGATTGCAGAAAAAGTCGCTTGCAGTGACTATTACGACGTTGTAAACTTTTGGTTGTTTTGCCTTGTGTTCGACGTGTATAATCATCATTGTCTGATTTTAATTCCGCACACAGTGGGGGGTTTTTTAAAGCCAAATTCCACGCTTAACTGGTGAAGTTAAAGATATAAATCTAAGTGCATAAGATGCCAAACATCCTCGCTTGGGATGCTCAAGAAGTGCGTCCATTCCTTGACATATCTTTCTCTCCTCCTTAACCCACAATCTGACCAGCATCTCCTTCTTCCAGACATACTCCACTTCTTCATCACTACTCAGTCCACACAAAACCCCTAACACATTGTCTCTAAATCTTCTCTGATTCCTGGTTAAAACTGACTAGAAAACTGGTCCGAAAATTATTTAGCTGTCGAACAGCTGTTGACAGTATCTCTAAAAATAAAAAGAGACATAAAATTGGCGTTGCAGTTTATGACTTTAAAAAATACTGTACACACTTCCGCTGTGGACTCATCAATAAAAAAGAATAACCTGCATTCTTCTTAAGAACAACCTTCATCTTCAAATTCGAACGCTAATCCAGATCAATCTGACACCAAACTAGATAACCTTAAGGTTACAACTTACAACAGACTAAAATACGCTTTGTAACTAATTTCAACTTGGTACACACAACAATTACGCAGCTTCTCCTTACTAAAGAATACAAAAACCCTGTGGATAACAACTCGATCCACAGAAAACAGACCCTGTTCATTATGAAAAGACAACATGACATGGGCCAAAACTGAAAATGATGAAGAAAAAAAAGCCGAACTTGTTTACAGAACAATAGACCACAAACTTTAATTCTCTCTTACACTTCTCTGATCCAAACTTAATAGACTAAATATTAACTAGAAATAGTAGGCTGTGAAGATCCTGTACTGCTTTATTTCCGCTCAAGTGAAGACACAATCCGAGAATCTTGCTCTCAATTAAAATCAAAATGTTCACTGTAGAATTCCATTCGCTTAGAACGGATATTACAAGGGGCACTATTTATATTTTGAGCCTAATAATAAAAAAACAGTAATTTGTCATTGAAAATGACTTTATTGTTTTTCAAAATATTCTCCTTTATGATCTATACACTTCTGCATGCGTTCGAACCACTTGTCAAAGTATTTTTTCCATTCCGCTTGAGACACCTCCAAAACATGGTTTTTGAATGCATCAACGGCTTCTTCTGCCGACAGAAAATCGTTGTCCACGTAATTTATTCTTGACTTTCGAAAACAAAAAGAAGTCATTTGGTGCCAAATCAGGACTGTACGGCGGATAACCCATTAATTCGATTTTTTGAGTGCTCAAATAGTCGGTTGTTAGACGAGATATGTGACAGCTGGCATTGTCTTGATGAAGAATGATCCGACGGCGCTTGTTTGTTTTCCTTATTTCATCGAAGACTTCCGGCAAACAAATGGTTGTGTACCATTCAGAATTGACCGTTCTACGTTCCTCTAAAAGCACTGTTGCCACATGACAAGTTTTTCCGAAAAAACAGGCTACCATTTGTTTCGAAGTGCTTCGAGCGCGAACAACTTTTGTTGGATTTGGTTCATCTTGAAATACCCATACAGTCGACTGCTGTTTAATTTCCGGCTCATACGCATATATCCATGATTCGTCCCCTATTACAATCTTATACACGTCTTTTGAAGCGCCGCCATTGTATTTCTTAAGCATTTGTTTGCACCAATCGAAACGAGCATTTTTTTGAGATTTTGTCAGATTATGTGAGATCCAACGAGAACAAACCTTTTTCACGGCTAAATGATCATACAATATTTTATATTGCCCCAATCTCACAGTATTTCACATGACGATCTTGCATTATTAGTTTTTGCACAGCATCAATGTTTTCTGACACAACAACTGATTTTGGACGACCTTCACGACTTTCGTCTGTGAACGAACGACTACCACGATTGAATTCGTTATACCAGCGTTTCACAGTGGCAAAGGATGGGGGCTTTATCGCCAAAAGTGGAAGTAAGTTGATCGATGCCCTCCTGTCTTGATAATCCACGTCGAAAGTCGTAATAAATCATTGCACGTAAATTTTCACGAGTTAATTCCATTTTTTCGCTGAGACACAATTTCCAAGTGACTGTAAACAACACAAATAACAAAACGTTCTGAAGAAGTTTATGGTCAAAAATGTCAAACTTTCAAGTGGAAACGTCAGATAGCACCTGACAACACTCAGTGTTGCCAAGGCTCAAAATATAAATAGTGCCCCTCGTATTACACAAATATGTGATTATTTAATTTTTAAAAGAATAATCATTAGTAAAAATTTAAATAAATCAATTAACATTCTAAAGAGGAAGGGTTAGTACAGTTCTCCGACGAGAGAACACTGTCCGAAGGCAGGAAGAGTATGGAGAAAAGACCCCAGGCGCCAACAAACTGAGAAGTTGACGTGCCTTAATTAAAAAATATATATAAAAAAAAATTAAAATAAAGAAAACGTTTGTAGATACATTACTTTGAATTATTTTACTTCTTTTCCTCCTTTAAATTTCAAAACGTTAGAATCAGAACAAAAAACAAAGAAATATGGAAATAGGGGGGAAAAAAAATTATAAGGCTGTCAGTGAATTCCATTGCAATGAAAATAAAAAATGTCGTAGATTTATGGTGACAAAAGCTTTGAAGAAAGAAAACCTAACAGCTTTGTAGAGCTTTTCCATGCTTCAAAGAACAATCCTGGTCCCAATGTTAAAGAAAAAGATATTTTTTTTTGTTTTTTAATCCGAGTGTGTTAACATCTAAAAATAAAGAAATAAGGATGAGGCAAAGAACAGTACTGTGACACGGATCAGATTCCCTATTACATCTGGATTAAAACATGAAAAAGGATACCAACTGAGAAAGAGCTGGAAAACACACACAAAAAAAATTATAGAGGAAGAATTTTCTTTTTGAAGTGAAATGAATGAAAAGAGTTTTTGGTTGATAACTGATTCGGAAGATCAGTCAGTGATGAATACCCTCCTTGGTGATATCCTCATTGCTGAATACTGCGCAGAGAAGACATATTAAAAACATGGTATGAACAATCATATAGCTTTGTCTTACTACAATTCCAGGAGATTCTAACTTAAATATTTTAGTTTCTTTTTCTTTTTATTTTAAAATATTCTTCTCTCCACAGAATGTTATAAACTTGCAAAGGAAGCCACCAATAGTGGGGGAAATGGCTAACTATAAATTACCACACACCGATATCAAGTGTATATGTGTATAATTGCAAAAGCAGCACTACAAAAATGGCCAGACAGATTACAGTAATGGTAATAAAGGGAGATTCTATAAAACTATGGTAAGATCAGTTACCTAGACAACCATGGTTTACCAAGCGGTGTGCGGATCGTATCTTCACAGGATCAACAAAAGGTCCTCTCTCCTCTTTGCGTAGATTGCAATGAGGAGAAGGATTTCAAACATATAATAATGATATGGCCCACGTTATGTAGTAGAAAGGAAACGAATGTTTGACGACATATACAGGTATTTAGATGCACCATTTCGCTACGAAGACTTAATATTCTCCACTAACATCTATGTGCTTAAATATATAGCAGAGCTAGCAATGAAATATGAATGTATTTAAAAGTTATAGAATGAATGCAAGAAAATGATTAGAGAAGGATTACGATGATTTTAATTTCGGTTAAGCTACGAATGAACGTATATGGATGGCAGGAGCACAGAGTACTGATCCATCCATTAGCTGCAGTTTATGTAAATAGTTGTATATAGTAGAGGGATGAATGTGTGAAGCGAATGTATTTATAAGTAAGAATGGAGAGTGAGTGATATTCTAGTGATAAGCACCTAGACGATGCTGATATGGCGAAAGCCAATGCCAAAAATAAAGTCATAAAACGAATTGTCTTAGAAAAACTTATCAAATAAAAGTTATAAATACACGTAATGTAGTACAAATGAAGTTTAGAAAGAAAAAGAGCTATTTGGGAAATCCAGGAAAATAGAAAAATCCATTCAATTAAGTGAAAAACTTCACGTGGTGGAATTATCTTCAAATTTGGAAGTAAAACAACACATTTATCCTTTATTTTTATTTTTATTAACATCAACGTCAACATCTGACGGTTATTGGCGCCCGGAGCTTTGTTTTATTCACTGTTCTCTCGTTACAGACAACACTGCTCCATCACCGGGACAGTGAGCTGTAAGAAGCTCCTAGGAAGAGAAAAATCTAAGGGTCAGCAGCCTGGACTCGGGTTCTCCGTGTGGGAATCCAATACGCTATCCGCATAGCCAATCCCATCTCTATTTCTCCTTTATTAGCACGTATCCTATATTACCACGAGACTTCTCAATTTTTTATTCCGGTTTACTAGCTTCGTTTTGTAAAATATGTGGGACAATGATGAACAATGGTCTTAAAAGGATACCCAGAGAAGTTTGGTGAATCTCTGTACCGATTGTTGTCACACCAGCTGTCAAGCAAGTCCCGGATCCTCTAGTCCTGGGCAAACATTCTTTCTTAACTGC
The DNA here is from genome assembly GCF_049639745.1 of Rhodnius prolixus. Lineage (NCBI taxonomy): Eukaryota > Metazoa > Arthropoda > Insecta > Hemiptera > Reduviidae > Rhodnius > Rhodnius prolixus. The sequence goes on from NW_027411582.1 coordinate 26,494,869, forward strand.
GGATTGGAAAAAAATCTACGCAATAAACTAGTTCTCTGGATTTGATGTTAAGATTCAATTCAGGATATCTGGTGGGAACCACCATCGAACTCATTCATACATAACACCAGCCCTTTTCCAAAAATCACTTTTTGGGATCAAGATATCTTAAAACAAATATTTTAGGTGAAAATAAAAGATAAACAATTTGACAAGTTAACAGCAATGTTTCTGTTGGCTAGTAAGAAAAAGTAATAATGCACGAAATGGAAGAGATATGCGTTTAGCTGAAAATGTAATCGAACTAGATCGTGTTACGACCTTCGTGGATCTCATCTCCAGCTGACAATACTGGTTGCAGCTGCTCTCCAATTACTAAGAGAACCCAGAATAATCTTAACGTCTTTGGTAAAACGATCTAGCCATTTGAGTCTGAAACATACCCAACATTCTTGTTATGCCCAGTTTTGCTACTAGAATCTCCACCTTGGGGTTGCATCTTTCTCCATTCTAAAAAAAGCATGCCTTTACCTTCATTCCGCTTAGTACAATCTTTTTGACTACATCAGCTTCTTCGTACAGTCCGTACATACTTGAATTCATTAATCCTCTTCTGTGAAATTGCCCTTCTCAAACTGGGCCAATATTTTGTTCAATATAAGGAAGATACTGTTTATCTGACTTAAGAATGGTTCAGGTTTGAGGAACATGAGTTAATACTGGCAGGATTAGCATCTTCTACAGCAGCGGTTCTCAACCTGTGTGTCGCGAGCAAAACACAGGGGTCGCCTAAAGTTAAAGCGATCGGAAAACACATATTTCCGATGGCTTTAGCCGCTGAGAAGCCGCGCTACCATCTGCAGCAGCGCTATTCAGCTAGAACGCACGCCGTTATGGCCGTTAATATTATTTATTAGAATTAGTAATAAATATTTCTCAATATATAATTAAATATTGTTTTTGTGATTAATCACTATGTTTGATTTGTAGCAATGAGAATACATAATGCATATCAGGTATTTACATTCCTAATCATAACTGTAGCAAAATTACAGTTATGAAGTAGCCACCAAAACTATTTTTTGGTTTGGGGGCACCGCAACATGAGGAACTGCATTGCGGGGTCACGGCATTAGAAAGGTTGAGTACCACTGTTCTACAGCCTTGATATTCCTGGAGATTAGTCTGCTCTTCATGAAACCTTTATTATCCACTAAGGAGGGTTTATTTGATGCAAACACTTGGGAAGCAGCGATCAATGTTTTACTAAACAAGTTCGTCCTACAATACGTCTCTCGTCAACACAAATTCAAACAAATCACACACAAAATATATGTCAACAAAAAGTAGTAACATGGTATTCATTTAAGGGCTTCCAACCTTATGAAATACTCACCCTAAGGGCACAAGTTAAAAAGAAATGTTCAACTTCTCTGGGACAACACCCTAACCAAATTTGAGCAAGACAGTTTGATTCTCTGCTCTTCTGAAACTAACTATATCACAATTAACCGTAAAAAATTGAGCTAGGTTTCATAAAACCCAACTTGATTTAACCGGATAACCCACCTCTCGTGTTCAAAGCAAAAATGGCGAAAGAATAGAGGCAGACGAGAATCAAGTAAAGCCCCGGAGGATCTGAGAAAACGGTCTCCGGAAAGGAGGAACTTAGAGGAAACTTTGTAAGAGGTTTCAGGATGATGGTGATGGCTAAAGAGTTGCTATTCATATTATTAATAATTCTAAAGTTTTTTAAAAAAAGAAAAAATGAAACACGATATTCTCTCTAAAGATATTGACAGGCTACTGAAATCGCCAGATGACCCGTTTCCATAGAAACCTTAAGATTAGCATAGAAACTTTTCAATTTAAAATGAACCTGTTCACAAAAACCCACAATTTACAAAAACAATTTAAATATCCAATTTTATTTATTTATTTTAAATTTAACTCTTTATTTCTTTTTAAAAACAAAATTTGCATTTATCTTTTTCATGCGTTCAAATTAATTGAGGACTAACGATCCAAATAATTACACATCATAATTACAGTAATTAGTTCCGTAGCTTTATTTTACAAAACGCTGCTGCGCTTCAATCGTACGCTCATCCACATCATACATAGCCGCTGAGAAGCCGCGCTACCATCTGCAGCAGCGCTATTCAGCTAGAACGCACGCCGTTATGGCCGTTAATATTATTTATTAGAATTAGTAATAAATATTTCTCAATATATAATTAAATATTGTTTTTGTGATTAATCACTATGTTTGATTTGTAGCAATGAGAATACATAATGCATATCAGGTATTTACATTCCTAATCATAACTGTAGCAAAATTACAGTTATGAAGTAGCCACCAAAACTATTTTTTGGTTTGGGGGCACCGCAACATGAGGAACTGCATTGCGGGGTCACGGCATTAGAAAGGTTGAGTACCACTGTTCTACAGCCTTGATATTCCTAGAGATTAGTCTGCTCTTAATGAAACCTTTATTATCCACTAAGGAGGGTTTATTTGATGCAAACACTTGGGAAGCAGCGATCAATGTTTTACTAATCAAGTTCGTCCTACAATACGTCTCTCGTCAACACAAATTCAAACAAATAACACACAAAATATATGTCAACAAAAAGTAGTAACATAGTATTCATCTAAGGGGCTTCCAACCTTATGAAATACTCACCCTAAGGGCACAAGTTGAAAAGAAATGTTCAACTTCTCTGGGACAACACCCTAACCAAATTTGAGCAAGACAGTTTGATTCTCTGCTCTTCTGAAACTAACTATATCACAATTAACCGTAAAAAATTGAGCTAAGTTTCATAAAACCCAACTTGATTTAACCGGATAACCCACCACTCGTGTTCAAAGCAAAAATGGCGAAAGAATAGAGGCAGACGAGAATCAAGTAAAGACCCAAGGATCTGAGGGAAATTGGAGATAACGGTCTCCCGAAAAGGGGGACTTAGAGGAATCTTTGTAAGAAGTTTCATGATGATGGTGATGTTAATAATGATGATGATGGCTAAAGAGTTGCTATTCATATTATTAATAATTCTAAAGTTTTTTTAAAAAAGGAAAAATGAAACACGATATTCTCTCTAAAGATATTGACAGGCTACTGAAATCGCCAGATGACCCGTTTCCATAGAAATCTTAAGATTAGCATAGAAAATTTTCAATTTAAAATGAACTTGTTCACAAAAACAATTTAAATATCCAATTTTATTTATTTATTTTAAATTTAACTCTTTATTTCTTTTAAAAAACAAAATTTGCATTTATCTTTCTCATGCGTTCAAATTAATTGAGGACTAACGATCCAAATAATTACACATCATAATTACAGTAATTAGTTCCGTAACTTTATTTAACAAAACGCTGCTCCGCTTCAATCGTACGCTCATCCACATTGTTATGTCGCTTTGTAACCCAAGAAAAATGACACATCAACTGCACAGTCTACCAGTGAAATTAATAATGGCTGTTTTAATCCACAATTTAGGAGTTGAACTGTAGAACAATTAAAAAGAGGAATTTTTTCTTTTTTACTATCATGGCCACCAATTTAATTTTTAACCTCTGTTGTTAAAAATTCATAGAACAATTAACAGCATAGTGCTTTAAGCGACCAAAATGGTATACCATTAAAATTATTTTTAAAAACTGTATCCTATGTTAGCAATACTCCAAGTCGGTTGAAGCGTCGGTCGCCACGTGATGTTCTTAATGAAGAAACTGCCAGTGCACAGCTGTACAATGTTCGTCTATGCAAATTTCATCATTGGTGGCATTCTTTCCTCGTACTACTCAAATGTTTATACATTTATATCATTAATTGGGAAATAAAAGGTGAAAAACAACGGAAAAACACGGAATTGTCTTCTAGTTCGTCCAGATTTCCACTTTCTCTGTTTCTGTAAGCTAGTATTAAGGCCAGGACTGGATTAAACAAACTGGGTTGTCCTCATTTGGGAAATAAAAGGTGAAAAACAATGGAAAAACCCGGAATTGTCTTCTAATTTGACTAGATTTCCACTTTCTCTGTTTCTGTAAGCTAGTATTAAGGCCAGGGCTGGATTAAACAAACAGGGTTGCTCTTAATTGGGAAACAAATGGTAAAATACAATGGAAAAACACGGAATCGTCTTCTAGTTCGACCAGATTTCCATTTTCTCTGTTTCTGTAAGCTAGTATTAAGGCCAGGGCTGGATTAAACAAACAGGGTTGCCCTCATTTGGGAAATAGAAGGTAAGAAACAATGGAAAAACACGGAATTGTCTTCTAGTTCGACCAGATTTCCACTTTCTCTGTTTCTGTAAGCTAGTATTAAGGCCAGGGCTGGATTAAACAAACAGGGTTGCCCTTATTTGGGAAATAGAAGGTAAGAAACAATGGAAAAACACGGAATTGTCTTCAAGATCGACCAGATTTCCACTTTCTCTGTTTCTGTAAGCTAGTAGTAAGGCCAGGGCTGGATTAAACAGACAGGGTAGACCTCATTTGGGAAATAGAAGGTAAGAAACAATGGAAAAACACGGAATTGTCTTCTAGTTCGACCAGATTTCCACTTTCTCTGTTTCTGTAAGCTAGTAGTAAGGCCAGGGCTGGATTAAACATACAGGGTTGCTCTTAATTGGGAAACAAATGGTAAAATACAATGGAAAAACACGGAATCGTCTTCTAGTTCGACCAGATTTCCACTTTCTCTGTTTCTGTAAGCTAGTATTAAGGTCAGGGCTGGATTAAACAGACAGGGTAGACCTCATTTGGGAAATAGAAGGCAAGAAACAATGGAAAAACACGGAATCGTCTTCTAGTTCGACCAGATTTCCACTTTCTCTGTTTCTGTAAGCTAGTATTAAGGTCAGGGCTGGATTAAACAAACAGGGTTGCCCTCATTTGGGAAACAAAAGGTAAAATACAGTGGAAAAACACGGAATCGTCTTCTAGTTCGACCAGATTTCCACTTTCTCTGTTTCTGTAAGCTAGTATTAAAGTCAGGGCTGGATTAAACAGACAGGGTAGACCTCATTTGGGAAATAGAAGGTAAGAAACAAAGTAAAAACACGGAATTGTCTTCTAGTTCGACCAGATTTCCACTTTCTCTGTTTCTGTAAGCTAGTATTAAGGCCAGGGCTGGATTAAACAAACAGGGTAGACCTCATTTGGGAAAGAGAAGGTAAGAAACAATGTAAAAACATGGAATTGTCTTCTAGTTCGACCAGATTTCCACTTTCTCTGTTTCTGTAAGCTAGTATTAAGGCCAAGGCTGGATTAAACAAACAGGGTAGACCTCATTTGGGAAAGAGAAGGTAAGAAACAATGGAAAAACACGGAATTGTCTTCTAGTTCGACCAGATTTCCACTTTCTCTGTTTCTGTAAGCTAGTATTAAGGCCAAGGCTGGATTAAACAAACAGGGTAGACCTCATTTGTGAAAGAGAAGGTAAGAAACAATGGAAAAACACGGAATTGTCTTCTAGTTCGACCAGATTTCCACTTTCTCTGTTTCTGTAAGCTAGTATTAAGACCAGGGCTGGATTAAACAAACAGGGTAGACCTCATTTGGGAAACAGAAGGTAAGAAACAATGTAAAAACATGGAATTGTCTTCTAGTTCGACCAGATTTCCACTTTCTCTGTTTCTGTAAGCTAGTATTAAGCTAGTATTAAGACCAGGGCTGGATTAAACAAACAGGGTAGACCTCATTTGGGAAACAGAAGGTAAGAAACAATGTAAAAACATGGAATTTTCTTCTAGTTCGACCAGATTTCCACTTTCTCTGTTTCTGTAAGCTAGTATTAAGGCCAAGGCTGGATTAAACAAACAGGGTAGACCTCATTTGGGAAATAGAAGGTAAGAAACAATGGAAAAACACGGAATTGTCTTCTAGTTCGACCAGATTTCCACTTTCTCTGTTTCTGTAAGCTAGTATTAAGACCAGGGCTGGATTAAACAAACAGGGTAGACCTCATTTGGGAAATAGAAGGCAAGAAACAATGGAAAAACACGGAATCGTTTTCTAGTTCGACCAGATTTCCACTTTCTCTGTTTCTCTAATCTAGTATTAAGGCCAGGGCTGGATTAAACAAACAGGGTTGCCCTCATTTGGGAAATAGAAGGCAAGAAACAATGGAAAAACACGGAATCGTCTTCTTTGCGAGTTTCACTATTGGATGAATTTTCCCCTCAAGCTACTTATATATTTATATACGTATATCATGATGCATCTTGTTCATTTGTAGCAGAAATCTACAGCAGTTGTTAAAATAAAAAATGCTAAAATTAAAAACGCAAGATTTCAGTACTTAAAGCAACTTCGCTTTGTCAAAACGCTACATTATTAGCTCACTTTTCTCCACCTCACCTTTAACTTCTTAATTTCTATTTGTGGTTTACTTTCCTTAATAATTTGAAGTAAGAACTAAATCGTACACTAATTCCAATGATGAAGTTTTTAGTAATTCAATTTCCTAAAAGAATGATCTAAAATAAACCATCATCCTCAATTTTATTTTGTAACCATTGTAGATATTGATTGCAACTAACCATTGATTCCATAATATCCATGCTCAAACTTGTACCTAGCTTTCCAGTTATGTTAAATGAAACGGAAGTGATAGTAACTAGGCTTCACTCATGGTTATCCAACCATGACTGGTATCAAGTCAAAATTCATCCCCACTAAAGTACTCTGCCTGTTCAATCATTTTTCTTGAATATAAATTTCGGTGATTTATTCAGTATGGCTTTACTCTTTCCTTTAGTAAAGAGACCAGATTTATCACCTACTTCGATTAGTCTAAGTAAAAATATTTGAAATATAATTTTTTATAATATCATACCGAAAGATAATATTTATGTTGAAAGTGATTCATTATATACATTCTAATGTTTATTTGTGCATTATAACTGTCGATCAAAAACTGCACGTTGAAAAACACCCAACTTTGACAATTTTTTTCTCTTTTTCTATAGAAGATAAAATTCCCAAATTTTCTTTATAATGTAGGGCAAATCCTCCTTTATAATAATTTCCGTAAGTGGAATACTGTCCATATTAACATTAATATTAATTTTTCACTTGTAACTCAAGCATTGGATATTTATGTATTAATTTCAATAATTACGGTTGGACAAATGGATCTGATAACAACAATTGCATAACTTGACTATTCAACAAAATATCATCTTATCAATTTGGGTTCAGGTCAAAGCATTTATAAATAACATCAAGTTCAGCGAGTAACCGAACATATCGTGCATAAAGTATAAAGCAGAAAGTATACCAGCAGCTGTATTTCCTGAATCAGTAGATAAATTTTGGACCGCTTTACAAAATTAGGTAGGCTTACGCTCTTAGTTACAATATTCAAATCATATGATCCTTTTTACAGTACCTAACTTTATGGGTAAGATTCAATAACATTTACAGTACTGGACGATAATTCTCGCGAGCCAGCCTCAGGAACCAATAAGTCCTATATTCCTCAATTTCTACTCTATGGACAGACCTAAACCTAGTGTTAGGTCAACGACACAATGTCAATAACAAAAGACGACAACACAAAAATTAACAAAATCACCGACTTAGAGACATCAACTCATCTTATCACAAACTGGTTCAAAAACAAAAACGTAAACATATCGAAAACGTAAGCAAAAATCTTCCCTATAAGAAGATTACGAAATGAAGATCTAAGATCCCTATAAACTACCTAGAAGTCTTTTAGAATCAGAAAGATCAAGGAGTGTGCTAGCTCGACGTAACTCTGGACGTCGGCAGATCAACACAAAACTGCAACAATCATAACCCAACTAAAACAGTTATAGCCAGTTATTAGCATAAAAACAATAACCTCTAATGTATAAGATACTACCAAAATCTATTCTGACATACTCCTGCTAAATATAGATAACGGCTAGTAAACGACTGACCAAACAACTAAAGACATTTCAAAAAATAATTCACTGAACGTGTCTTCATTCACCATAAATAAACTCGGATTTCGTGTTGTATAAAATAAAAACATAGTCTTCTAATAATATACTTGTGTTTTTACCACCTTTACTTTTAGAAGAAACTGATATAATTTGGTAACTTGGTTAGCTGTGGTTGACTTGTTAGTAGTTACTTTATCTTGTAAAGTTTAAAGTGATGCAATAGATAAGATTTCTCAACTTCTTACTTATAACTTAAATAAATTCAAAAGATTTAGAAATCCATTTGGGGAAACAAAAATCCTAATTTAGAATTTAAAGACGTTTAAAAAGAAAGTATTAAAACATATCGTACATAGAAAGGTTCAGATATCAATTCCAAAAAACAGTTTGGGGAAATCTAGAATGCTAACTTTAAACTTATGGTTTATTAAAAATTGAAAGATTAAAGAATGCGTCAAAAGATTTAGAAAACAATTTGGGGAAACGAAGAAAGCTAATTTAGAACTTATTAAAAAGGAAAAATTAACGAATATGTCAAAAAAGTTCGATATCAATTTAAAAATTATTTGTACTATTCAAAATTAAAGAACTAACCTAATACGGAGCCTAGTTAAGACGTAGCACTGATATTGTAAGTAATAATTAAATTATTTCATGCTATTTTCATGCAAGAATTACAAATATATAACAATTATAAAATAAGTAATAGATAATAAAGTCTTACCTTGTTTAAGGAATATCCAAGTTCATCAGCATCTCAGTAGATCACCAGTCCAATAGCACTGACACTTGACACTAGTTAAAATAATTCACAACACTATTCGCACTAAAACTGTATATCACGCACTGAGTATAACTTAAACACAATTTATAAATCCGAACTTAACTTTTAACACGCACTAATAATCTCTTATAAGATCACTTTTATAAAGAGATATCACTAACGAGTTAAAGATGGCCGCAGGTAACTGGCCAGCTGATCAGCTGTTAAATTAAGGTTATCTCAGCAGAAATAAAATACATGTATATAAAAAAAAATCAATTATTTTTCCATTTATTTTCATTCATAATCTACAAAAAAAAAATTTCATTAGTGACCGATAATTACAAAATTTTAAGCTGAAAGAAAATTTAATTCTTGATGTACTCGAACCGGATTTTTCATTATTTGCAATGATTTAATAAAATTTTCTCAGATATTTTAAAGTCAACTTTAAAATAAATGGATGAAATGAAAACTCAGATTCCTTAATTACATTTCACTAAACAATTCCGAATTACATAAAAAGACTCCCTCCTTTACTTTTTAAATAATAACTCTGTAAATCTTTGCCGTATTCGTACTTAATTCAAAGTTGAATTTCTTATTTGGGAGAAGTGCAGTAAAAGAAATACAATTTCTATTTCATTTCTTTAGAAAAAGTAATTTATTTGAGGTTTAATTTCTCATAAAAAATTAATATTAAATACATTACTTGATTAAACAAACCAGGTAGAACTTATTTGGAAAATAAAGGTTAAAAAAACAATGGAAAAACACGGAATTGTCGTCTACTTCGACCAGATTTCCACTTTCTCTGTTTCTGTAAGCTAGTATTAAGGCCAAGGCTGGATTAAACAAACAAGGTTGCCCTTATTTGGGAAACAGAAGGTAAGAAACAATGTAAAAACATGGAATTGTCTTCTAGTTCGACCAGATTTCCACTTTCTCTGTTTCTGTAAGCTAGTAGTAAGGCCAGGGCTGGGTTAAACAAACAGGGTGGACCTCATTTGGGAAATAGAAGGTAAGAAACAATGTAAAAACATGTAATTGTCTTCTAGTTCGACCAGATTTCCACTTTCTCTGTTTCTGTAAGCTAGTATTAAGGCCAAGGCTGGATTAAACAAACAGGGTAGACCTCATTTGGGAAATAGAAGGTAAGAAACAATGTAAAAACACGGAATCGTCTTCTAGTTCGACCCGATTTCCACTTTCTCTGTTTCTGTAAGCTAGTATTAAGGCCAAGGCTGGATTAAACAAACAGGGTTGCCCTTATTTGGGAAATAGAAGGTAAGAAACAATGTAAAAACACGGAATCGTCTTCTAGTTTGACCCGATTTCCACTTTCTCTGTTTCTGTAAGCTAGTATTAAGGCCAGGGCTGGATTAAACAAACAGGGTTGCCCTTATTTGGGAAATAGAAGGTAAGAAACAATGTAAAAACATGGAATTGTCTTCTAGTTCGACCAGATTTCCACTTTCTCTGTTTCTGTAAGCTAGTATTAAGGCCAGGGCTGGATTAAACAAACAGGGTTGCCCTTATTTGGGAAATAGAAGGTAAGAAACAATGTAAAAACACGGAATTGTCTTCTAGTTCGACCAGATTTCCACTTTCTCTGTTTCTGTAAGCTAGTATTAAGGCCAAGGCTGGATTAAACAAACAAGGTTGCCCTCATTTGGGAAACAGAAGGTAAGAAACAATGCAAAAACACGGAATTGTCTTCTAGTTCGACCAGATTTCCACTTTCTCTGTTTCTGTAAGCTAGTATTAAGGCCAAGGCTGGATTAAACAAAGAGGGTTGCCCTCATTTGGGAAATAGAAAGTAAGAAACAATGTAAAAACACGGAATTGTCTTCTAGTTCGACCAGATTTCCACTTTCTCTGTTTCTGTAAGCTAGTATTAAGGCCAAGGCTGGATTAAACAAACAGGGTTGCCCTTATTTGGGAAATAGAAGGTAAGAAACAATGTAAAAACACGGAATTGTCTTCTAGTTCGACCAGATTTCCACTTTCTCTGTTTCTGTAAGCTAGTATTAAGGCCAAGGCTGGATTAAACAAACAGGGTTGCCCTCATTTGGGAAACAGAAGGTAAGAAACAATGTAAAAACACGGAATTGTCTTCTAGTTCGACCAGATTTCCACTTTCTCTGTTTCTGTAAGCTAGTATTAAGGCCAAGGCGGGATTAAACAAACAGGGTTGCCCTCATTTGGGAAACAGAAGGTAAGAAACAATGGAAAAACACGGAATTGACATTTGAAAAATGTACAAAGAATATCATTATAAAATATGTGAATTATGAATTATCTTTATAAAAATGTACAAAGAATGGGGAGCTACAAAGAGATATTTGTGTTAATTCTCTAAATTTGAAAATCTACACTAATCTTTTCCTTACTAGTAGAGAAATGTTGAAGAATGAAAGTATGGGTAATGATGAAATAAGAATAAATTTTAACTTTAATGTTCGAATTGTAATATCTCCAAAATAAAGCGATCTTTTTTTTTGGAGTTGGCTGAAAAAAAAAAGTAAGAAGAATGTATGATTCTTCCTTTCAAAATTTAGTATACAAACTTTTTCAATCATATTTTCTGAAATTGCTTCCAAATTGCCAATCAAATATCTTCTTTTTTCTAAAAAAAAAGTGTGACACTTTTTAAGTGTGAAACTTCATCAAATTTTCAATTTCCTCTAAATCTCTTTAAATTAAACAGTAAAGGAGCGATCGTAGATCGGGGAAGGAGATTTCCCTCAGTGCACTTAACGTTGTCAAGCCTTTGTAACGGTGAAAAAAATTAAATAATATCAAAATAAAATGAAAACAGACTTGCTTCCCTGTATAAAATAATATATATATAATCTCGTGGCAGATTTCAAGCGATAAAACACTTTTTGTCAAACTGCTTCACCCCCAGCTAACGTTCCTTCAAGTTTTATTTTTGTTTTTACTTGTACTCCGTGCTATCCCCTTTTGAAACCAAGCCGCCGTTTAATTCTATGGAAGTTTTGATCATCAACACACGCAATTTCTATCTTCTGCTCAAGATAAAACAATAAATCGATAAGAATCTCTATTTCGAGTGTGTATAAATCAAAAAAACTTTGGGAAGGAAGAATAGAAAAGTAATATAATTTAAAAAATATATATATACAAATAAATAAAAAACACCAGACCACAATAAAAAAGTTTTGTTACTGGACGAAGTAACATTCTACAAACCCTTGCAGCATTTCTGGCATTATTTATCCTACTTCTTCATCTACTACTTAGTTCTTACTTTTTAAGTTTTCTTTGTGAGAAATAAAACAACTCTCAACAACAATTAAGGCACGCTTGATTAATTTTGGAGGTCTTCAACTTCTTCCCTTTTTTTTTTTTTTCAAAACTTGAACCTCTATTCGAGAGTTTGATGGTAACTTAGAACTTTATTCACAGGTTATCAGGATAGTTCCATGCTTGGTTGGTTTATTGATTTATAACAGCCGGCTATTATGGCTAACTGCTCCCAGTTGGTCCTACGAATCCAGATTTATAGGAAGAAAAAAAATAGTCGCAGAATGAAATAACCAATCCCTGATGTTAGATCCTCTACACTAATGCACCGAGAAAGAATATAATCCTTTTCAACAACCTACCTGGTAAACTATAGAGGGTTCTTTAGGGAAAAATCTATGAAAAGCCAGCAGATTAGGATAACTAACTGAACGTAGAACCTGAGCATCCTTCTCCATACCTCCCATGAAGGTCTCAAGGGAAAGTCAGTTGGTCATCCCGAACCCGCATTAGATAGGAAATGGTATCTTGGTGGCTCTCTTTTTGAGTTTCCCCTTGGGTTATCTAAACCCAAATAATGGTACCTAACAACTTGGTTTTTAGGATTTGTATAAATATCATACGATTAATCCTCTTACTAGCTAGCTGATTTGATAACCAATCACAATCTGTATATTTTAGTTTAAAAGAAAATTGTTTTAATGAATTTGAAGACAAACAATTATTGTTTACTTAGATTTTTTTTAAAGTTACAAATCGCTTCTTATTTCTCACGACATATAATTCAATCGATTGATTTAGTACTAAGCAGTAAGCAAAATATTATCTTCATTCAAAATATTGAAATAACAATCCGATCAACCACAGAACATGATGGTGTACAGAATTAGCCAGAGATAATAATATTACGAGAACGAAGTTCTTAAGGATTTACTAGGTCATAGATTACAGATTATAGGATTATGGTGTCACAACAGTTCTCTCTCTTCGAAATTTGCAGGAAGTGATAATCAATTCTGTTCGATTTACTAATAAACCATCTTCCTTAAAATAAATGAACAAACTAACTTCCTACAGTATTTCAATATTTTAAAAAATTTCAATTCAATTACAACTTTAAAATTCAATTATTTATTTGGTTGAATATTGAAAGGAATTGAGAAGAAATATTTTTGTTAGGAAACAATTTAAAGGGAAGAAATTGTCCCAAATTTTGTTTAATTTCTCACACAATTTTCAGTTCTTACACATTTTTTGAAGTTCTAACTTATTTATTTTTTTAAATTCAATATATTAACTAGTTTTATCTAGTCTAGATAATAGAACTCTGCCCAATACATATTGGATTAAGGACAAATTGTTAGAAAAGCTAATTCTTTCTGGCAATTGATAATAAGTCACAGAAAAGTAGGTCAAAATTTAATTATACCTCTTAAAAAAAAAGAAGACAAAAATATACTTTATTACTATAATTATTGCAGAAAGTTATGCAAAATATTGATCCTAAACAAGCGTTTAATAAAGACATGAGATTAAAGGCAAACTTGGAAATATGAATGAAATGATTATCAAGGAACCCAGCGGGCGAGCAATGATGGTCCTTTTTTCCTCACCTCTATTCCTCCTCAAGGTTTAATAACACCATAAAAAACCATGAATAAGCGTTGCAACCTCTTATTCATTCATTTAACTTAATAATACCTCTTCAAATATTAACAAGGTTTGATAACTTTTATAAGTATCTTCTTTTATGAAGATACTGTAAACTTTTTAAAACTTATTTTACATACTTATTTATGTAAAGGATAAGTATAGACTTAATTTTGAAGAAATTCAAGAAGAAATGTAATTTCTATTTCTATTATTTGTAATACTATTTTCTGTTTTTAATATTATGAATATTTTTCAGCCATCAGTAATGATTACTTTAGAATTATTTGTGATGTTCAATGTTCAGCAATAAATTAAATATAAAAATGCCAACCATTTTTTTTTTCAAGGCTTTAATAAATATAAAAACAAACAATCTTTATTAAATATACTCGGATTTAATCTTTTTTTTACAAAACAAGAAATTCTTAATCACTTCATCACAATAGTTTTGGAAATACCTTATCTATTTTCTCTATTTTGGTAAAAGACATGCAAGCCTTGTCTGAACACAGAACCTTAAAGAATTTTACAATTAACATATTGTAAAGTTTTTCTTGTCCTTTTACTAAGAAAGAACTTTACTTACACAACTAATGCCTGCCACTAGTTATTAAATAATATGGGTTTGATTAAATAATAAAACTCGCTAAAGTTGTAAGTAATAACCTGATTTATTAACACATTACCTTTACTCACATTAACATTTACTAGCAACTAACGCTATTCATTACAGTCACCATTTACAACAGTCACAACAGTTTACTGTTACTCACTTCGGAACGCCACAAAACTGTTCCCCGACTGACCACTGGTCCGCACTGCACCGAATTGCACTAGTCTCAGCTACATTAACACAGCTCTACTCATCAACTGACTAACCGCCTGACTAGCTAACTTTGAAGCACTCCGCAACACTGACTCTCTCAAAACTAACTCATAAACTTGACTAATAACTCTAAACTCTAATAACTCGATTAAAACTCGTTAAGAACTCCTTAAAACTTGATTAAAACTGACTTCTCCAGCGGTGTCTGCCTCCTTTTAACTGCGTGCCTCCCTCCAACTGGGACTGCCCTCCTCCAACTCTCTGAGCATAAGTTTCCACGACCTCCTGACGTTCATTGGCTGGAGAAAACATACTGCCACCACCTCAGCTGTGAGCCGCCTCCTCCCATTCTCTGTCTCTCTCCAACTCCGTCTGTCTCACTCTCACCTGTCAATCACTGGCTGGGAAAACACATATGCCACCACCCCAACTGAGGCCTTTCTCTTAGCTGGCTTTTACACAGGTCACTAACTCCTTGAACAATCTAGCCCTTTCCTTTCTAGTTCAGGTAGAGACCGGCCCTTTTGTCTACACAGTGGTGGCCTGATACCGACTTTGGTCGCTTAACCCCTAGAACAATCTAGGCCTTTCTTCTCTGCCACAGGTAGATACCGCCCTTTTGTCTACACAGTGGTGGCCTGATACCGACTTTGGTCGCTTAACCCCTAGAACAATCTAGGCCTTTCTTTTCTCCTCAGGTAGAGACTGCCCTTTTGTTCACACAGTGGTGGCCTGTTACCGACTTTGGTCGCTCAACCCCTAGAACAATCTAGGCCTTTCTTCTCTGCCCAGGTCAACTTCGTTACAATATATTCAAAACCGCAAAACATCTAAAAGTAAAATATTTGTTTTCTGGAGTATTTTTTAAATTATCATTTATACTTTTTTGTGAGGTTTTTCATACTTTTGTTTTTGGCCTTACGATTGAATTTATGAACAGAATTCCCTCCAAAATACTATATTTTTGGTTGATGTAGGATTGAATGAGTAATAAAACATTCAAGTGTTTGAATTGTAGGAAATTCTTAATTAGAAGTTATACATTAACTCTGAGGATTGCTAATTTTTTTTTTAGTATCTAAATTCTTATAAATTCTTTCTCTTTATTACTTTTCTAGTAAAACTTTTGGGCAGTTCTCCGGCAACAGTTGGGTTGCATGCTCACCAAGGTTACATTTAATTGTAAAGTTTAGTTCTACAAACTAAATAATGTTAAGAATTAAATAAGTTTCAAATATTCGGAGATGAAAGAACAAAATTTTAGTTGGAGCTTATGAATAATAGTTTTTTTTAAGGAGATTAATTGACAACTGAAACAGCTTATGTACAAACATCAGTAAAAATGTAAGTATGGAATATACATATAAATTGGATATGACACCAAGCTCATTGCCATAACCTGGAGGATGTTAATCTCTTACAGAAAGAGATTGTGTTGCGAGGAAGTGACTTTGGATTGGAAAGATTGTATAGACTGGATTTTGGAAGGTTTGCAGAGAATTCTACCATAATTCTGCTCCATAATTGTTTGAAGTAATGTTTTATAAAGTTTGGTAATGTCCATGGGGCAGTCTTAGGTACTAACATAGGTAATTCTTAAGGTCTGTTAGTTTCTTGCCTTTTAAGACTTATGTTAAACGACTGCCCTTGCTGCCGAACTGTACAAAAGTTGGTGTATCAGAGTGTTTGATACCCATCAAGTTTGGCAGATCTGCCTGGTAAAGTGTTAAATTGACTTCCAGAATGTGACAGCACTTGATAGGGAAAAGAACCAGTACAAACGTAATTTTCTATAAATGTGCCACATAGTGAAACAGAACAACACAGTTAACTTTAGGACAAACTCATCAAATTTAGCCAACAGCTACAATTTTATCATTAAAAATAAAAAGATCTCTAACTTCTGTACATAATTATTGCTGGGTTCTTTTAAATTTGCTAATCATTTGGTTCTTATGTTATTTAGTTCATAAGGGTTTTTGTTTTTTTTCGGCTTTTTTGTATTCAAAGTAATTTCCCAATATCTATTTTATTTACTCTCTTGTCAAAATTGAACATTGTAATTACTTATTGTATCTGTCCCATTGTCATTACCAATATTCCCGCGTAAGTCCCGCTGTATCTGTATATAACCTGTTCTCCAGTTCTGGCTCTTAGTTTCTGTAACTCAACCAACCCGCATAGCCACGTAAGTTTTCAATATTTATAAAGAATTTATTGTATTCTATTTTTATATTACTGTTTTTTTACTGATTTTCTGTTGTTACTGAATCTCTAAATTGTTTGCATTTGTGTATTTGTAATATCCAGGTCCTGAAGAGGAGAATTTCTTTGTCGAAATGTTGGCAAAAAGACGAGTTGTTTTTTATTTGACCGATTCCTTCGCTAATCTTGAATCCTTAGTTAAATTTAACTCCTTACTTTTTTGACACCAAGCTTCAATGAATTCAAGGTGTTCTTCTACAATGATGGAGACATTACCAGTATCAAGATGGACTGATAAAATGGGCGGTGCCATCAAAGTCGGCTGTGATTTAGAGTTTCAGGTTGTGTAAGAATGGAGCCTTTGTAGTTTCTAAGTTCTGTTTTTAATAATCAGCTTGAGTGACGCTTAAAACAGATTTATTTTTACCAGTTTATTGTTCTAATTGAAAATTTCTAACCGCGAGTTATCAAGTAAAAGTTAAAACCTAATATATCATTTATTCAGCATAACGTTAACTCTTCATCAAATTTTGACTTAACTACTAATTACATTAAATAATAAGCTGCACTGAACTTGTAACTTGCTGGAGTTATCGTCCAAGAACAGAAGTATTTTGGTATTCTTTTGTAACATATATTCATAGCGTGAGGTGCAGAAGGACACTAATAAAGTAACCATGGAGACTTCTCTAAGATTTATTACACAATATGCCCGGTATACATCTGTGTATAAGAGAAAGACAGCGCTCTCTGTATCGCATGTATAAAACCCAAATGCAGGCTCCAGCCAGTATAGTGTATATATACACTGCTAGATAGTATTGCGTATGTGTACCTACATCATAGTACTATCTTTTTAATCTTTTATTTGCCTCTATACTTCCATTTTACCTCTACTACTTCTTCTTCTTCAGCACATTGACGTCATTCTACAATAAACCCTATGTATATTGCTCCTGTGAGAAAATTTATAACCCGAGCATTTTAATTGAATTCCTGCCAAACCCGTAACAGAATTTAACATAACCTCTCCCTAAGATACCGTGAGATAGGTCATCTGATCTCGTTTCTCTCCTCTACGGCAGTAAATCAAATGAGATTAAAGTGTTTTATTTTCTCTTTTATTATTATTTTTGTTTTATAAATTTTAATTTAAACAGATAGCTAGCACAACATTGCTCATATTGAATTTGAAATCTTCACTTAAAGATATTTTTTATTTTATTTTTCTTTCTCATTTATAATTAGATCTTTGAGCACAGTTGTGAGAGTAAACCTTGTGAGTTTATACTACAAATTTGTTTTTTGAGATATTTTGATTAAACCCACCACCCAAAAAAAAAGCTCCCCAATTTCTAACTTTTTGACAAATACTTCTTAACTTTTTGACAGAAGATTTTTTCCAGTTATATTATTAAAAGTATTAAAGCGGATTAATTATTTTACACACATATACGGTTTTCAAGTTATCCATAAAAATGCTTGGCCTACATAAAGTTGATAAAACTTTTTGTCTATCTAAAATCTTACTTAAAAGGGTGAACTTCCAGGCCTTGGCTGTTTGGAAAGTTTGGCTTATATCCAAATCTAATACTCTCATGCATAAGAATGGAAATTTAGATAACTATATACGAGGTGTGGCTATTAAATAACGAGACTGATGCTGCTACAGATAGAACTATGCATGCCCCACTTCTCTTTCGATTGCAGCGTCTCTCACGTGTTTGTAGAGAAATCTGTCTGACCGGAACCATCATTTGTGTAAGAGGTGTTAGTTTCGTTTTGCCCAAAAACATGATACTACACATTGTAGTAGAGCAACGAATTGTCGTCAAATTTCACTTGAAACTTGGTAAAACCGCTACTGTAACTTGATCTTTTATTAAAAGAAGTTTATGGCGATGAATGTTAATCACGTGCGCAAGTTTTTGAGTAGTCCAAGATAGCCGAGAAGACGTCAGAGATGATGACCGCCCGGGACGCCCTTCCACGTCCAAAACGGATGAAAATATTGATTATAACTAGGGAACGGATTCGTATGTATTTACATATTTTTTTCTAGGCAATTTACAGACGTTTTTCAACTAGAAGTATACATACTGACACTTTTTAAGCCGTTTGAGTCTACTTTTATTTCACATATTTCCACATATTTGGATGTTATCGCATATTTATACATATTTGATTAAAATAAATAAATATTTCTACATATTTAATCAAAATATGTACATATTTTTCATATTTTTCATTTTGGGCATATTTTCATAATTGGGAGGTGGTTGACAGGAACTGTGAACCACAGACTGTAGGGCTGTGAATCACAGTGGGTACAATGGTTATTGTAATTTACTCAGAATGCTGCTAAACAGTGACGGGCACTTGTTAGTTCTTTAAAGTTGTCTGACGTTGTCTGTTCTTTCAGCTCGTTCGTTGAAGTGTCCAATTCATTTCGTTCGGTCACTTAGTGTATTCTTTTTTGGGTGAAATACCACGAACATCGGCCTCAAACAAACAACTGGTTGCTAAATATCTTCGCGAGTTTCCAGCAGAACTTTTTCGAAGTGATGGAGACATTTTGTACTGAACAGCTTGTGACAAGCGCGTTTCTTGCTCTCAACGTTCCCAAGTCACCCAACATATTGCCACCGGATCGCACATAGAGAATAAAAACAGAAAGAAAGAGAGGACGTCCTATCAAGCCTTCCTTACATCTCCATCATCAAGTAAGTCTACTCTGAGTACAGATCTGTGTCGGGCTTTGGTTAGAGCAGATATCCCTTTCCACAAACTTATTTATAATTGTAAAAATGTTCTTTTCTTGTATAAATAATTATAACTTGCCCCCCCCAAAAAAAAATCCATTTTCATAAAAAAAAATGTCCATTTTACTTAAATATTCCAGAAAATATTTTAAGAAAATCACATATTTTCCACATAATTGACGAAAATAAATGTATTTTAATTAAATATTTGGCATTTTTAAATACATAAAAATCCGTTCCTTAATTATAACTAATCAACATTACCAACGTGAGGTGCTTGCTCAACTCCGTGAAAGAGTAAGGAAAAAAACGACCCGATTTGTGGAAAAACAAGTCCATGGGGTTCTCCATCAAGACAACACGCCGGCTCACACTGCATTGTCTGTCAAGACGTTTCTAGCCAAGTACAACATCCCAGTTTTTAGGCCATCCGCCTTATTCGCCTGACCTGGCCCCATGTGACTTTTATCTGTTCCCCCAAAAGTCAAATCTGCATTAAAAGGAACACACGATTTCAGTGTGTTGAAGTTGTGAAATAAAAAGTGGCACGCGTCATGCAGGAGCTGACTGAAAAGACTTCCAGCACTGTTTCGAACAATGGTAAATTCGCATGGAGCGTTGTAGGGATAGAGGTGGGGTGTATATTGAAGGTGATAATAACTAAATATGTATAAATTTAAAATAAAATGTTTTGCAGCAATAGTCTCGTTATTTAATAGCCACACCTCGTATTTTTATTATGCCGAGCTTTCTGTCTTGTCTATTCATAGTTCAGACATACTAACAAGACAGAAGACACACCAACCCTTTAATGATGTAAAACATTACATTGTAAATTAGCACTGAAGATGACCTAGTCCCTAGGTCGAAAGCTTGGCATAATAAAAATATATCATGACTGAAACTGGTAGTTAATTTTTCATCCTATTGTAAGAAGCTTTGTAAAACATTAATTTAGACCTGCTTTAGTTTGAGTTTTAAATAGTATTTATAAGAAGTTTGGAGCAAACAGTTCTTATTGTACCTGAACTTATTAGGTATAAAGTGACAAGTGATTTTTTTCCTTTCAACGCTTCCTCAGATGTTGTGACGTTGATTCCTTACGATTAAGATATTCTGATTCTCCAGGGAAGGTTTTGTAATAGGGATATCTAGCCAAAGAACCAATTTAAAGACTAGGGCGGATTCCACAAAGTACGTATACTGTTCCAAAGTACTTAGACTCTTCAGGTAATTCGAGGAGCAAATAGAAATATTCACTCTTGGCTACTAAAAAAACCTTAATTCCAACTATCTTCCAGAGAGGTGTAACCTCCTCAAAAAAAATTTGCATTCAGGCACTTTAAGGAAGCTACAGGGAAAGAATTTAGTCTAGGCATATTGGAATAACCATTTCCTGAAGCCGAAACTCCTCTATGTGATCTTGAGATTTTCTATCCGACGGCTGGCAGGCTCTTCTAACTTACCCAAGCTCTTTTTCAAAATCCTAGGAAACCAGACGGTGTTCTGAGATATCCACTTCCTCCCAAGTTGTTGTAGAGTAGGCTTCTTTAGCCACTTCTTAACCATGCGAAGAAGGAATGCCAAGAATCAATGTTTAGGCAAAATTATTTGAGCCATCTTTAAGAAAATCTCAAAAATTTCATTTAAGGGATTTCTTTCAAAAATAACAATTTCAACGGTAAATTATCCTCATTTATGGTACATAAGTTCTTGAAATGGTGCTCAAAGAAAAAGCCTAACAACCTTGCAAATCCTCTTGCACTTCCATTAAAGCCTGCAGAAGGATAAAAGCTTTCCATAAACCAGTGAAGGAGCCGAAAAGGTTTGCGGTTACAAATATGTAGGATTAGAAATTCGCCTCGTAACTTAAGATCGTAACTGAAGGAGTTAAGTAACTATGATGCTGCTATTTTATGGGAATGATTGTTTATTTTCTCTCGTAAAGACTTTTTTTAACAATTTAAATACATCATGCGCAAGTAAAGGATCAATAAAAGCATTGAATGAAGCGATAAATGTTAGTAGAAAGATCGGTAATAATGCAGACAGTGTTCTTACAATAGGTTATCCAAATTTCTTTTATACTATCCACTATAGTGTAAGTAATAAAATGTAAGAATAGCTTTTGAAGTGAAAGTAAATAGTCGATTAAATGGTAATTTAGTTGGTGAAAAGGAACATTACTGAAGTTTTACAGTTTTGTCTTTTATCGTTTCTAAGGAAATTACAAATGCCTCTTCAAACTTATTTCCTAATGTTATTTAAATAGATTTTTCTGTTTTTTCCATTAGATCATATACTTTGTGAACATTCTGTCTGTCGTGTTTTGGGATAACCTAAAGACGTGACTAAACTCAAATAATCAATACTATTGGTGATTTAACAAAAGAGACTGATTTCAATTGTATCAGATTTTTGTAAAAGAAAAAAAAAATTGTTTCAAGCTGTTGAATATCAAAATGCAAATATAAGTGCAAAAAAATAAAATAAATAGAAAATCCGATTAATTATTAAGGCTAAATACCGATTGGCTGGTATTCTACGATCTCTCAATTTCAATAACTAAAGTTTCAATCTATATACTTTTTAAATTTGAAGTTTCCAAAAACATTTGATAGTTACTCCCGTAATATTTTACAAAAAAGGGAAATCTATTTCCATTGTACCACAGAATAATCCCAAAACGAATGCTCCTAGATCTATATTTTTTTAAAAAAAAGTTGGGGAAATAAATAATTAAATATCGTACAAGCAATTTTCGAGAAATGCCCAAATATTTAGTTGTTTAGTCAAGCAAAAATCCATATTACTTTATTTTTGTAAAAAAGTATTTCTCCCTCAAATGGAGAAGGCCGAGTTTCAACCAACAGAAGAACATTCTCCGAGACAAGTGCGAAAAAAAGGCAAAAGGTAGACGAGAAAACTAAGCTTTAGAAATAAAAGTGAAAAGTACTTACTGTTCATTATTTTTGGTGACTGAATCATAGTTTCAATAGGATGAAAAATTCATGCCAGTTTCAGTCATTATAAACTTTATTATGGCGAGCTTTCGACCTAGGGACTAGGTCATCTTCAGGGCTAATTTACAATATTCTGTTTTACATCATTAGAGGGTTGGTGTGTCTTTTGTCTTGTCTGTTCATGGACTGAATGTAAGTCTCACATTCAGTCCATGAACAGACAAGACAGAAGACACACCAACCCTTTGATGTTGTAAAATATTACATTGTAAATTAGCCCTGAAGATGGACCCTAGGTCGAAAGCTCGGCATAATAAAGTTTATAATGACTGAAACTGGCATGAATTTTTCATCCTATAGTAAAAAGTATTGTTGGTTTTGCGGGTTCGATTCCCTTTCTAGGCCTTGGATTTTATTTAATGGTTAATATGAGAACTTTATAGTAAAGTATGTGTAGGCGCGCGAAGACGCCTACACCCAGAAGCGGAAAACGCGATAATTTTAGAGAGGGTTAATCTTTAGTGCCCTTAGTGCGTAAGCCCCACCACCTCGACAAGGTTGGACAACAAGTGGGGTCAAGGCCTGAAGGGCCAGGGCCATAAAGAGGGCAAACAAAAGACACCGAGATAACCCTGCAGATGTAGATGGAGAAGAACTGATGCTGAAGAGAAGTGTGATGTAAAGGATACAGGAAGGCGGTTGTTGCTCCTTCTTCTTGCCGATGACGAGATGCACTGTAGCTTGAAAGAAGAGAAGTGAAAACACTACGAAGGTTACAAGATGCGAGGCTACAGAAGTTTGGCGGGAACCAAAACGCGGGAAAAGCATGGCGCGAAAATTTAAAAGGATGGGGGCGCCGCGAAAATATGAGTTCGACTGAACAGTATGTTAGCTTTCTAGTCGTCTCCGTCCACGATAACTGATTGCTGAAAGCTCGCCTGAAAAAATAGGCATTTTAAAATGCCACCTTAATAATTTCGGCTTACAATATTTACAAAATAGTTGTGCAAAACTTAATTCAATGTAAAAAGCAACAAACCTCATATGTTTTAAACAACATCTGCCCCAGGTGTTTCTTTGTGTTGTACAGTCTCCTAGATTCTCGAAAATGTGGATAGTACACTCTGAGGTAGAGTGTTTTGTAAGTCTCTTTTTGTAAGAATGTACTTCACTTAAGAAGTACCCGAAGAAGGTTATGAAGATGATTTATTGAATGAATGAATTAGATGGTTTATTTATTTTTATCTTTTGTTTTAAGTTTCCAAATTGAAAGTAACTGAAATGTTAAAATGTGCATGTTAAATTGGAAAGAAGAATAAAGTTTGAAGTAAGTAACTGATAAATACAACAAAAGAATAAATAATAAAAGGGAAAAGGAAGGAACAAGTATTTTTTATTGGATAAGAAACTTAGTCTAGAGTCAAACAAGATAACTGTAAGATCGCCATTGAAAGGAGACAACGGTAATAGAAACTTCCAATAGCAGAGCTAAGTTTGCCATGTTAAGTTCTTACTTTACAAAAAGTTCAATGAAATAAAAATAAAAAAAGTATTAGGCAGATAATATTTTTATTTCTTATTTCTTGTCAAAGATAGGACAAGGGAAAAGAATAGGAAAAAACAGAAGTGAGGAGAACTTCAGCTGGTTAAAGACACGATTTCTAAATAGACTATTTCTAGTTCAGTTCCTTTTTAATGGATTACCTAGGCTTGTAAACAACATGGTTGCAAACAAAATCTCTACACTTAGGTTAGGTCATTTCTCTTCCTATTTCTAGCAAAATAATCCATCCCAACCCTAATTTTCTTCAAGGTACTAGATCTGTCCTAAGCAGGCTCCTTCTTCCTTAAATCCTACAAAAACCTGTACAATGAACGATAAATTAATGTCGCTTTTTGGACACGAGAAAGAAACGTCACTGGACATGCCATTTATTTTACCTACTGGAGAAGAGCGGTATTTTCCACTTATACTAACTTTAATTAAGTATAAAGATTTTGCGCAAATAATGATTTCAAATTATTTATGAGATTCTGCAATGAATAAATTCTATAGATGCCCACGTTGATTGCACAAATCGATTAACTCCACTTTTTAAAATGTGTCTTAAATTTAAGTGTCAAAGCACTTGGTTCAGTATAGCTTTTTATATTTATTATAAATTACCCAAATAATAAAGATTTTTTGCGCCATTGAATAATAAATAATTTATTTCAGATACCATTTTTCATTAACTCCACGCTCTAATAGTAAATCTTAGCAATAATTCAACTTAAATTCAGTAGCAGGCGCTGAAATTTATTTGAATTTATATTATAAACAGGAATTTTAAAAAAACAATGTACATTATTTCATCGCATTTCTTCCACTTTTTGGTTTTATAGAGTTAATCGAGTTGTGCTGTGGAACGGCTCATATATTACTAACTTGTTCAAGATATATAATATTGTAAAGTTTTTCTTGTCCTTTTACTAAGAAAGAACTTCACTTACATAACTAATGCCTGCCACTAGTTAATTTAAATATGTGGGTTCGATTAAATAATAAAACTCGCTAAATTTGTAAGTAATAACCTGATTTATTCACACATTAACATTTACTAGCAACTAACGCTATTCATTACAGTCACCATTTACAACAGTCACAACAGTTTACTGTTACTTACTCACTACGTAACGCCACAAAACTGTTCCCCGACTGACCACTGGTCCGCACTGCACCGAATTGCACTAGTCTCAGCTGCACTAACACAGCTCTACTCATCAACTGACTAATTGCCCAACTAGCTACCACTGAAGCACTCCACAACACTGACTCTCTCTAACTATGTCTCAACACTGACTCTCCAAGACTAACTCCAAAACTCACTGACTGACTAGAAACTACAAGACTGTAAAACTCTTAGAACTCGATTAAAAACTGATTAACAACTCGTTAAGAACTGACTAACAACTCCAATAACTCCTTAAAACTGACTTCTCCAGCTGTGTCTGCCTCCTTTTAACTGCGTGCCTCCCTCCAACTGGGACTGCCCTCCTCCAACTCTCCGAGCATAAGTTTCCACGCCCTCCTGACGTTCATTGGCTGGAGAAAACATACTGTCACCACCTTAGCTGGGGCCGCCCACCTCCTACTCTCTGGCTCGCTCCTACCTGTCAATCACTGGCTGGGAAAACACATATGCCACCACCCCAACTGAGGCCTTTCTCTTAGCTGGCTTTTACACAGGTCACTAACTCCTTGAACAATCTAGCCCTTTCCTTTCTAGTTCAGGTAGAGCGGCCCTTTTGTCTACACAGTGGTGGCCTGATACCGACTTTGGTCGCTCAACCCCTAGAACAATCTAGGCCTTTCTTCTCTGGCCAGGTCAACTTCGTTACAATATAAAGAAAATACCTTTAAGTACAGCGAATTATTTTAAAAAACATTATAAATGTTCATTAAAAATATACGATTCCCTTATAATTCCTGAAGGAAGTATTCTCGCTCCAATCCTTTGTATACTGCATACATCTGATCTTCCTCTCTATCCCAACACTTCTATTCATTAGTGTCCTTTTTCAGAGATTGTACCATCTTTTTTGGGGGTGGAGAAGTCATTGTATCCAATGAAGGACAAGTTCTAGGAAAGAGGTTTTATAAAGTATCATGTAAATAGTATGGCCATATTAACTGTGGATTATACTGTTTGGATTTCAATGTGTATGGGAAAATGAAAAATTTTTGAAAAAATATGTTAGGCGGAAGGGCCATTATACTAAATAAATTTTGCTTTTTTTATCTATTTATCCGCAAAAACGCAGACGCGCGTCCAAAATTAAGGGTTCGCAGTTAAACCCCATTTTCATATACACAGTTTTAAAGGGTATAAAAAGTTATGAAAGAAACCGGAAACCGCAATTCGATATCTTCAAAATTAAAGGTGCTAGGCCATTTCAAAATCTGGTATTTATTAATCCATATTTCAATTTTATAACTTGTTATCAAAGAGAGAGAAGAGCACGCGATAGGTCATTTTTATGAATTTCTGCATCCCCTTTCTACTAAAAATATTGCCAAGGCAGTAAAGCTAGTATTTTTCTTAATATCGGGAAATAAGTCGCTTTCCGAGTGATTTTTCTAAGAGAAATCAAATGTTAAGAGCTTTAGATGTTCTCAAGCATACACAAAATGGCTAAAAATTAATTTTACATCTGTTACAAACAAGAAGGCATACCTGTTCTCCAGTTCTGGCTCTTAGTTTTCTGTAAAATCAACCCGCATAGCCACGTAAGTTTTCAATAATTAAAAAACTTTTGTTGTTATTGTTATATTTATGGGACTGTGTTTCAATTATTTGAATTGATATTCTGTTTTATGTGTATTATGCAGGCCCTGATGAAGGCAATATATTTGTCGAAACGTTGGCAAAAAGGACGAGTTGTTTGTTTTTTTATTTGGACCGATTCCTCGCTAATTTGAATCCTTAATATAATGTTCATCTTGTAAGCTGCGGTAAGAAAAAGTCAAGAGAGTGACCGCTCTATTATATAATTTTCTTTTCTTTTTTTTTTTTGTAAATAAACTTAGTTTCCAAATAATTTTAATCAAATTCTTCGCAAAATTGACCAATTCTAAAAAGCTTTTTCTTCATATAAATACTTAATTCAATTAGTTTGAAAAGTGTAAAACGTTTTGGGATGAAATAAATAACCAGCTAATGGACTGTGGCAGAGAGAACTGTGAAAGAAAGAGGAGCTATGGATAACTGAAGGGGCGCCCAAGGGGAGACTTTAGGGGAGCCGCAAGGAATGGGAAGTGTTTGTTCCACTCTCGTACTCTTCCGTTCTAGTTAGTTCGCCATCTCTCTTAGTAGAATGGCTTTAATCTTGACCGCCTGCGTCATCTCCCAAACCTTCTTCCTTCTTTAATTCCCTCACGCTCTTAGTCCTTAGCGAAATTCCCTTTCTCCCGCTACTAGGATGAGCCTCCCCCATCCTTCTACAACATTCAACCAATTCAACAGCAAAACATAGATACACTTACCCCTGGGAGAGTGAAGTTTGGTAGATTTAGTAAAGTAAGCAAAAGTTGATAGAAAATAGGGGAAAACCAGTTCGAATATAATCAACTTTAATACTTGTTTAATTTTCTGGGTAAAGCCAGAGCACTCTACTCGGTAATACACAACCCCCCCCCCCTTAAACCATACTGCTTGACAATACTTGACGACAACAGACAAATCTCTTTTCCCTCAACATCTAATCAACCTTACCATTACTCCTTCTTGTGGAAGTTAAAACCTAGTTTAAGTAAAAATTAATTTATTTGTTCGTCTAGATCATGGATGGCGAACCTTTTTGAGACGTGGGTAAAATTTTGTTCATTTTTTTTTTTTTAGTACTAGCTCTTGGGTCACTAATGCCCATTTGCACAAGAGTTAAGTTTAAAAATCTTAAACTGAATATTTTCAAAACTAAACATCTTTAAAATTCAGTTGGCATTACGGGTAAAACGGGACCTAAACAAGTGCTATGGAAGTCTCTTTTTACAAACATAACTGAACAAAACCTTACAAAAAGTGTGTTTTATCTGAAGAAAAATCTAAATATGGTTATTTGCTTTGGGTTGTCGATTTTTTTTAACAAACAAAATATGAGTAAAATTATACATTTTATATGATATTTTGTAAAAAGTTTTGCTTTATTTCAAATACTACAAAAGCATTTGTCGTCATTTGCGTTTTAGAACTGTAATGATCAAACTAAAGGTTATAGATAGCATTTAAATTGCTTTTGTGTCAATGCGTGATTGAAAAAAAAATACAGATAGAATATAAATTATCCACACAATTAGAAAAATCTAAATCAACCCGCGTAAACAAACAAATGGTTGCCTAGCAAGTGTGGGTCAGTGAAAAAGCTTGCGCGGGTCATAAGTTCGCCGTCACTGGTGTAGTGGGTTCATGAGATTTAAATGGAAGGATATTTTAGAATGAAATTTCATGGAACAAAGGGAATTGGTGAGTCGGTATGGATGGTGAGCTTTTAGATGTAAAAGGGAAACCATTGATTATGGGATTATAAAGCTAGAATGCGATTGAGGATTGTGCGTTTGGCAAAACATTATAGTTCCAAGTCGATAAATAGAAATTAAAATACCCTCTGTTCACAATAGTTCCAACAAAATACCAATTTTACCCTATTTTCACATCATTTTTATGTTCAGTTAAGCAAATAGCTTTGATCTCGAACGGTTGTAGAAATGTTAGTTTCTAGCCAATCATTGAATCAACCACGCAGGATCAATAATTTCCCTTTTATGTCCTTTAATCATCTGTAAAGTAGAGATTTTCTATTTTGAAATTTTCCCGTGGGGAAAAAAGGATGTAATTAGGATTTCCTAGATTTCGAAAGAGTGCTTTTTACAAACTGGATTTTGTAAATTTAAGTAAAACAATCTTTTTTTGAACAGCTAGCACGAATTCTTTTACTATTATTCTTTAAATTCTATCTCATAAATGTTCTTCAACCACGTAACATCTGAAACATATTTAATTCTTACCAACATCTTACAGTTTTATAAATGAAGAACAAGGCAATTGAGGAACCCTACAAATGCTGAACTGAGACAACAGTACGTTGATGTAAACCTCGTAGGTTATGTGGCTGGGGCATGAGGAAAGAATGAATTGTGATTTACCAGTAGCAAGGCTGTACCGCAGTACAGGAGAAGCTAGAAGATTGGGAAGGCCTCGCTTGAGATGGATGGACGACGTAGAAGATAGAAAAACTGGAGCTGAAGGTGAGTGGCGTAGAATGGTTGAGAAGATCCAGGTCCTTTTTTTTTGGACCTTAGCTCCATTGTAATAGAAGAAGAACAAGAAGAATGAATCTACACAACGTGTCCTGGGGTTAAACACAGCAAGACTACGATGCTTTGGCTTTGTAAGCAAAGAACCAAAGAGACCCTGTGCTTGGGTAGAAATCAAGATTATTCTGATTACAGGCCTATTCACGGGGACATGGTAGGTTCAGGAAGCAGTTCTGTACAAGGTGGGGGCTTATTAGCTCGGAACCGGTGTGTAGATTGTGTCAGGAAGAGGAGGAGACGGCCTCTCACCTGCTGTTCTATGCGCTATGAAACCTTTGGAACGCAGAGGCCGAAGGAGATGGTAGTGCAAAAAGAACTAGTAGGGAAAGTCCTCAACCTCTTTAGCAGGGGAGGGTTCGCTTACTAGAACTAAGAAGGGGCTGGCACAATAAGTCTCTTATGGTGCGGAGCAGTGGGGCGTAGGTCCCGTCCCATCTATTATCTATATATCTATCTAACATATCTATGAATCTACACATCTTTAGTGAAAATAAATTCCTCTGGTATCCCAATGAGATTAATCAAAATATTTCTAAAACAAAAAACGAAATTAAAAGTGTGTGCAATATAATGAAACTTTATTTTTGTTTTATTCTTTTAAATCGTTGATGAGAGACCACAGATTTGTTGTTTCAATTCTCTTGGAAAGTCAATAATAACTGATTCTACCAAGTTCGTCATTTCGACCGGTCAACACTGATCTTATTAAGGAACATTTGAATTTTCTTCGGAACCGTTCCACTCGAAGCACATATGAACAGAAAAATGTCTATCACCATACTCATTTCCTAAACTTCTAACTATAAAATAAATAAATACATGCAAACAGAATTTTAAAAGTAAACATTTTACCTTGATAAAACTATCTAAAAGTTTTAATCACCATTTATCCAGATAACCTATAATTCTCCAGTACAACTTGAAATCTAGAGAGACAACGGTTCTTTATCGGTTGACATAAACTAAATTGGCTAACTATATATAGGAAGTGGGATCATTAGATTGTGTATGTCGAAAAGTTTAGAAGGAAAGTTGGGTGTAGGAGGATGGCCAATTTATTCAACTAGTGGCATGAAAGTGAACTGCTGATCTGGATACAGTATTCTGTGCAACTCATTCACCCAAACATGGAGAGAAGCTTGCATCTCCTATATATACTCAAGAGAACAGGGTTAACCAAAAAGATAACTCTATGAAGGTCACGTGTGAGGGCGCTTCAGCAGCACAAAATAAACTAATTAGTTGACCAAACCAAGGGGATAATTAAATCGTTAGAATAGTTACCAAAACTAAAATATGTTAAAATAATGAATTTGAGCTTTATAAAATTTAGATTGAAGTATTAATATATTTAATTGCAATAAGGTGTAATTCTAATTTTTTTTTTTTTTTTTTTTTTAAATGTTTAGAAGACAGTGTTGAAGTTGAGAAATAGGCCAAAAAGCATGCGATCCATCAGGTTCCATTGTAACATCACCCAACTTAAAAGCACCAAAGAATTTGAGCACATATGCAAGCTTGGGCTCACAAAAACAGGACACCCAAGGCCGTTTAATTGACGCATCCTTATCTTTAGCCAAGTAGCAGGCCTCTCCCAAGAGCAGAACGTCTGTAGTACGGTGTCGTTTCAAGCCTGCAATCCATCATAGGCGACGGTTCTGGCTCATAAGTTGGATTTAAGTTTAGTTTTTACAGTCTCAGCTTATTGTAGTTTAGGTAAATTAGAATATCATTACAGTAGGATAAGTTCGGTCATCAAGAAAGAAGAAGAAGAATATCAGAAATGGTAGATGATTAGTGAACCAGGAAAAGATATTTAATTGAGCTGATACCCTACAGGAGAATGAGAGATTTAAAGCAAAATATAATAATAATAATAGTGCTTTTATTAAGAAATAGTATACATTATACAGAATAGATAAACATAAATCAGTAGCACTTATCAACGTGGATAGAATCCGTCTGCCGAGTTGCTAATATATTGTATGTATACCAGACTATACATTAAAGGTGAAAAGTTTATTTTCGACAAAGAACAATGCCGTTGTTGCTCACTTGGACATAGAGAGGATATTGTTCACTTTCTGGTAAACTGTCCTTTATATTCTACAGCTAGAACTAAATATTTAAGTAAATATATAAAGAATGTGGACGACTGTAGTAATGTGATCACCATACTGGATATTGTTTCTATTGAACAACTCAATGATATTTACTTCTATATTCATAGCAGCCTCAACTTAAGGAAATTAAAGTTACAAATTTAACTGTATAAACCTAAATGTGTGATTTTATAATATTCAAAAATTCATTTAGTATCCTGTGCTGGTTCATTTAGATTATTTTCTTGTAATATTATTACTAAGTATTACTAAGTATTGGTATTATTTTATCTAAGTTATTATACTGATAAAGATGTTACTTTCTGTTTCTTTTTTATGTAATTTCATTTTTTGTTGTTTTATGTTCTTCAATTTTGTAAATACTTATGTAAATACTTTACCCAACTCCCTACAATAAGCCTCAGGCTTTAATGTAGTATAAATAAATAAATATATTGTATGTATGATTACAAACGAAAGTTATTTATTTATTTATTTTAATATTTTTTTTTACTTTCATAATTAATAAAAAAAATTAACAAAGAAAAAAGAGATAGAACAAAAACAAATTTATTCCTTTAGGAGATGAATACGGAAGTTAATTAAACAAACTCTTCCAGCAACAATTTCCTATAATGTAGGGCATCTTTTAAATATTTACAGAGTAAAGTCCAGTCCTTGCCATCGAGATATTAGCACATTTCATCTATTAAGAGTGCAATTTTTCCCTAAATATTGCCGCCTGTGAGGGCATATTCCGACAAAGTGAAAAATATCTTCTGTTTCTTTTAAATTGCAAAGGGTACACACAATTGACAAGCATCTGGAGTGTGAGGTTTATAGTTTAGATGAAATGATTCTGATCTGGGCCTGGATAACAAGTTTGGAATCAGAGTAAGATCTATTATGAATATAATCTACATTGTATTTCAGTCTGGGATAAATCCTTGCACTTTCTCTTAGCTGCAATTCCCTAATAAAGTTGTTTAAATTACATTTCCCGCTAACTAGGTGATCTACTTCATATTGTGGCAACTTGTAGTTGTGAACATAATTTTGACCAATCTTCAAATCATAAAACTTACTTATTGACAATTTTTTCAGCTATCATTTTAGGCAAAATATATCAAGGCTTTTAAGAATATTCCAGGTTCTCGCAAAAGGCAACACAAAATCCACATTACTTATAGTTCTTATAGTAAAGCCAGAAGGAAAACTGAAACACAATTTGACCGTGTTTATGTGTGTTAGTCAAAACTCTTCAATCTCGAAAACGTTTAAACACTGACAGAAACTTTAGCGAAGATTCTCGAATAAATGCTTACCACCATGCCTGAAGAGTTACTGCAATTCATGGCAAAAAAAAAAACTAAGGTCTAATTAAGCCGATATGATCAGACCTGGGGGTTAAAGAACTCAGCCACAGATTAGCTGGAAGATAGGCCTATTGCTTAAGACAGGGGTCGGCAACCCACGGCTCGCGAGCCGCAAGTGGCTCTTTTATCCAAATTTTTGTGGGTCTTCAGCCTGTCCGAAATATATTGTATATTTCAATTTTATTGAAACAAATGAAACTTTCATTTATTAAAGTAAAGATATTTTTTCAAAAAGAATTTTAAATGTGTTAGGTTTGAAATTGAATAGAATTATATTAAAATTCAGTTCGTAATATATCGGATTGGCGCCATTTTCATTCAAACACAGGTTTAGTTTATTATTTATTTGTTTATTTACTTTGCAATATGTGAAAATAAATATATAAAACAATTAAATGTTATTGAATATCAAAAAATAATAATTTGCGAATACAAATTATCTACAGAGTTTGTTTACACTATCATCCTTGCAGCTCTTGGTAAGATTTATTAAAATTATTTAAGGAGAAATGGCTCTCTACTTAAAATAGATTGCCGAACCCTGGCTTAAGAGGTTTGGCTAGGATTTTGATACGCAAAATGTTAGAATAAAATTCACCCCCAACTGAAAGCACCTCCTTGCCCAATCTGTTACTATTTATTCTCGGGCTTTTAGGCTTGAGTATAATGAACAGTTTACAAATTGTATAAAAATTGATGAGAATTAAATTTGCCTAAAATTGGTGAAGTTTGTGGAAAATTTGTTAGAACTTCTCACACTGTTATAAAGTTGTTGTAAGAGAAGGTTATGTGGGTATTTAAAAAAATTAGATTTGCATTTTTTTTATTAACAATAATTCTATCTAAAGTACTTAAATCCTTCTACAGGTTATCTTCCCTAGAGTATTTAGGATTTTAGACACTCATTGGATTTGTACAATATATCAGTTAAAAAAAAAAGGAGATAGCAGTTCCCCAGTATAGAGTTGACCACAGAAGACATTGTTGTCTATAGTGAGTACACACGCCCTTATACTAAAGGGACTGGTCTCTATTTAATGTGCGGTTTACTTTCAAAGGCTCCCAAGAGGCAGTAAACTTGGCCCACTCTGCTACCCACTAAACTTTTGCATGCCCACTATACTTTCAAAGCATCACTTTTAAAGGTAATACTTTCTATTCTGCCCCCACTACCCTTTTTGAGGGGAGGGAACTCTACAACCAGGTGCTGGGAAAAAAAATAAATAAAGAAGTGGTTTAAGGTAAAAGTGCAAATAAATTGGCCGTATTCAGAGCTTTAAAGGGACACTAGTTGAATATAATATACTTTTAGTAAATATTAATAATCTTAACTTTTATATTACTTCTTTTTTTCAATTTATTACTAATAAACTAAAAAAAGAAACGGGTATGCAACCTGTCTTGTTAACAAAAAATATATTAATGTATAAATATTAAAAGAACTCCACTTAATTGGATAAGCTTTCTAATTAAAATGGTTTTATGTTAAAAATATTAACTTTAAAAAAGATCTTATTTATCATAAAGAAGAAAATTATTTTCAAGAAGCTTTTAGCTTAAGAAATATTATT
The DNA here is from genome assembly GCF_049639745.1 of Rhodnius prolixus. Taxonomy (NCBI): domain Eukaryota; kingdom Metazoa; phylum Arthropoda; class Insecta; order Hemiptera; family Reduviidae; genus Rhodnius; species Rhodnius prolixus. Next base: position 26,529,142 of record NW_027411582.1, read on the forward strand.
AAGTACTTTTTACTAACAATTTATTTATAAAAATTAATTGTCATAGAAAAGATATAAATTTTAATTTAAAATATTTAAATAAACTTATAAACTTGAACTTACACCTGAAGGTCATGCATTCTAGTTAAAAACTTCTTAAACTCAAACTCTTAGCAACTTATAAACACAATAACATTCTTCCTAATTAAAGGAGGTTTTCAAAGTAAATTTATATTTACTAAGTAAATTAAATATTATATTTTCTAAATTATTATTAATGATTATCAAGTCAATGGATTTAGAAGGTGAAGAAATAATTGGAATGGATTGTATAATTTTTAAAATTAGTTGTAGGACAAAAGGGATAGTGGTGGAATCCCAGGTGTATTCTTGGTGAGGAATGATTGAAGTGGTGAACTGAGAATCATCTAAAATAACTCTCCTAATTATTATTTATTTATTGTAACTTGCTTATAATGTACAATTGTAGCAAGGGGTTGCTCCGTGCCTTTACAGGGATAATAAAGGAAAAAGAAGAGAACACAAACAAAAATAAATTCACTTTACAAATAAAAATAATAATTATATATATATAGCTATTAAATTAATGAGAACAAATTTCTAATTTTTATTGAGTTAATTATAAAAAAGTACATATATTTAACTTTGTTTACTGAGTCAAAACGTAAGAGATTCTCCAACACAATTTCAGGTTCAATACAGGAAGAAAAGTTAACGTGTTGCGCAGATGTAGATACTTGGCTCTTAGGACATCCAATATCGGGCAGATAATTAAGAAATGAATTAGATCATCTTGATTTTTTTCACATAACGGGCAGGGGGAATCAGTATTAAATTTATAAACTTATAAACAACTTTCCTTAGGAATATTAACAGTTTTGTTTTAAGTGAACAATATGTTCACATTAAATGTCACATCGATAACTCTCCTAATTACTAAACCAAAATCACTTTCAATAAGATTATTTCGGAGAATAAGTCTGAAAAAATATACGTTAGATAAACATAATCTCTTTAGAAATTAAAAATAACAACCAAAATAAGCACCAATAATCCAGGCTATATTGGAAGAAAACTTCAGCATTGAGGCTGGCGAAAAGTTCTTGATTAGCCTAAGTTAACTACAGCATTACGGCTATTTGGACTATCGTAGGCTTAATTCAGTTAAAGTCCTGCAAATATTTTTAAAGGCCACTAATGGTTCAAAAAAGTTTCGTTTCGTGTGGTTACTTTCTTGTTAGGAAAGCTGTAGAGCTTATTTCAAATATTTTTTTTAAAGTATCTATTTAATAATATTTGCCTTATTTAAAATAAATGGGGGCTCAAGGCGTACAAGCATGAAGGAAAACTAAAATTACATAAAAATTTATTGATTTCTTATATCAAAATTTTCAATTCCATCTCTTTTTTAACAGTAGGATTTAGAACAATTTTGCTAAAAGAGAATTCATAATATAACAAAGGAATATAAGCCCAGTAAATTTACTTTCAATTACGGCCACTGTGTCTCTGTTAATTAACATTATAATTATAACAAACCTCACTTTAAATTGATTATGGAAATAACCTTACACAAGTTAAAATTTTCTGTTAGAATTTCTAGATTAAATATTTATTCAAAACAAATTATTATTATTAACTAATACAATTATTAGTTAATTATAATTAATACACTATAGAAATGGTTGTATAGCATAATTAATTTTATTAGAGATTCTTATTGTTTTAACTAGAAGTAATTATTTTGTAGATATCATCAGAATTTGAAGTTTAATAATTTCTCGACTTGGTTAGAGTGCAGCACAATACATAACAAGTTTGTTTAATAATCTTAAGAACGTTTCTCTTAGCTTTTACAATAAACACCCTTCAACAACTAAACTGTAAACTTTATCTCTTTATTTTAGTGGCTCGCATTGTATAAAAGTAGTAGGGACTGATTCAATTAAACACTTTAGCAACAAAGTAACAATTTTGTACGGCTTCGCCAATTTGTACAGTATAAATATTAATTTTGTTCCTCGCTTTATTTTAAGCTCTTGTGTACAGACTTGATGCATTAATTAATCAAGCTGTAAGCTAATTTATAAAGGCCTGGCTAATTTCTGAAGATATAGAACCGATTTTAGATTTTTGTTTATTAATTGTATGGCAGAAATTATTCCTAAGTTTCAGTGTTTTTTTTTTAATATATTTTCTTAATGTGTTCTTTTTCTTCGAAAGAGATCAATCAACTAAATTTTTTTCTGGGCAAATACTTCGAGAAAAAGGAATAAATATTGTGAAAGCCGGCTTAAGGACGCTTCGAGCTGTCAACTCCTCGTTTCTCTTGATTTGGAACTGCCTCCTTTTTCATTTTTTGGGCTTTATAATCTTTCTCCAAAACTTTGTTTTTTCCTAGTAGCTCTCTAAGTTCGCTTCCGTGGTCATGGTCCAGGTTTCGAAACCTGGTACCTTTGCTACTTATGTACAGTAATAGTATTTACCCTTATTAACGTTACTGAAGAACATGGAGTTCTTCACTGCAGCTTGTTTATCTCAGTGATTCTTCCACTATCTTCTGCGTAGAGATTTTTACTTGTTTAAAGCTACTCACATGTTCTTGAACATCTCATCCCATTTATATTGTCTTACACCCAGAATTTCGTTCTTTTTATAATTTTCTGGTACAGGAAAGCATCACCTTCCACTCATTCTTAGTCTGATATCTTGATAGCTGTTGCTGTTGTCATCCATCAAAGGCAACATCATTGCACAGCAATTAAATATTGTTTTTTTTTTTCTTGACATAGTTTCAAACTGTATTTTCATGAACATGTTGTTTGTAGCTAAAACATGTTCACCTTTCAAAGTATGCCTAGTATGCAATTTGCAACTTACAAAGCCTAATTTTCTGGTCTTTGCAAGTTCAGCCTACAAAATTTAAATAATTGTCTTCTGCCTCTTATACCTCATACTAATGTTACACTGTTTGGCGCAAACTTTCTTTAAATTTTGTAAAATCTTCCTAGGGTAACCTGATCTCACTTAGTTCCGAGAAAGCCCAAGAATGACATACAGTTTCTTACACGCTAAGCGTGTTATCAACAAATGCAGTAGCTGAAATCTGGAATTAAAATAAGAGTACATCTATATTTGTTACATTACATGAATAATAATTATAAATTTAATAATTATTTATTTAAATTATAAAACAATAAATTATAAAAACAGTGCTTTGAATATATTAATGAACACATCAATCTAATTAAATAAAAAGAACAATATAATGTAAAAATAGCATGTTTGCTGATGACCTCCATGGTATATATATCATGCACCCAAGGCACATGTTTGCAAATAAATTAGGGTTTATCAACGTAATTGAATAATCAACCAGAGAAATTATAAATAGGTACCTGAATTATCTTTTTATGATACAGATTTATTATAAACTATCTACTTTTGTCATTAAATTATTTCTTTTATAATTAAATTTGTATCTATTTATATAATAAACTAAAACTAGTCTTTTTTATTCCATAAAGAAATTATAAGTAATAAAACAGGCCATAAGTGTTTGGTTTCTTTGTTTGTGAGTTGTGTGCTATCTTTATTTGTTCAAACTCAAGATAATGTATTCATTTTATTGTTCATATCGTAATAACTAAAAGTGAGAAAAGGTAGCTTTGGATTCGGACAATAAGATTGGGTAAATTTTAATTTTGGTAAAAGATGGCAAAATTTACATCAAGACTGGATAGCTCAGAAGAGATCATTCTATTATGTACATTCGAGAATGTTTACTTCTACTTTATTAATCCGAGATTTCGCTTCGATTCTATCAACAGCTCTCAACTTCTCCATTAGTGTTTTATTAAAGTTTAAAATATTTCAAAATCTCTAACCGATTTACGCTAAACAACCAAATCTCCAGAAGCTGTACAAGAAGAAGAGGCATTGATCCTCTCTTCAGGGAAAAAGAAAACTAATCTTTAATTTCTGTGCTTCCAGGTCAACTGCTCCTAGAAGCAGTCCAATGGAGACTGTAGTTTTTTTCTTTCTGCCGGACTGAGAAGTGGGCAAAGAAAACGGAATTAAGAGAATGGTATTTTATAAATTTGATACCTTTTTTTGCTGTTCATAAATTAAGTGAATTAGTGTGTATATACTTGACTTAAATTCATCAATTCCATCACCAAATCATAGAAGAGGAGCCCCTACTGTAATAGCTTGTACAAGTGGTTTAACTAGTGGTTTTGGGTTCTATCCTTCCCCTTTAATATATGGATGTTAGTTAATATCCAAGCGGTCAGCTGGTGGTAACGAAGAGTGGGGATATCCAACAAGCTAACTTGTGGAGGATACGTAGGGAAGTTGGACATGGTTCTAGGGCACCGCTATACAACATCCTTCACATTAACACCCGGTTACAGGTTGAAGTGGGACCTGCAGTTTATGCCCCCACCCCAGCGTTGCCCCTGCCGTCTCTACTGACTCCACTGACGTCGAAACTGCCGTAGCGGCTAAAACCAAAACTTCCCCCCCCCAACCAAGGGGTAGGGGACCTGTTACCTCTTCGCTTCATTTGAAATTTAAAATGGTTATGCCCTTTCCCATAACGGCCCCCAAATCCTCATCCTCCCTCTCACTATCAAAACACAAAATCCTCTAACTACTAAACAAAGTGAAGCAGTAGCTAGCTAACCAATGTTGACAGATTTACATTTCTAGTGTAGTGGGTGGTGAAACTGTAAGTTTGCCGAAGTAAAATTTGAACGGACCAAAACCCGTTTGGTTTCTAGTTTCCACCTCATCTATTGTTATCCCAAACTTTTGCAACACATCTCAACTGTTGTATTTTGCTGCCTTATTGAACAGAATTCTTTTTTTACTCACTGACCTATTTTCTATATTCTTCATTCTAACAAGAAGAACAGATAAACATATAAAATAGATCTGATGCTACCCTGACTGAGATAGCAGTTTAGCTTTTTGAAACCATCAGTTGCATAGACCAGAGATAAGTACAGTCGAGCCTCCCATAAAGGACACAATCACTAGCGGCCACCTCCATTTACGGGGCAGTTTTTGGATTTCCCCGTTTTACCCCTGTACACTTTCTATATAAAAGAACCTCTGCCTAACGGACACTCTAGATAACGACCGCGGACATTGATTTTGGGGAACGGATTATATGTTTCACCTCCCACCAACGACCACCTTTTTATTAAAAGTTCGTTTGACGCGGTGATCAAATAATTATCCCCTCTCAAGTTTTTGGTTTTTTTTTCTGGTTTTTCCTAAAGTTTCCTATATAAGCTCCATACATCTTGTACCATTTTAATAATTTTTTCAATACAACTTTGGACGAACAATATTATTTTTTCCGATAAGTCTCCCAAACGAAAGTGGTTAACTCTAGAAGAGAAAATAATAAATGTGTTGGAAGATTTTGCAAAAACCAAATCGAAAGGTTTGCTCTATTTTTCTAATAATAGATGATAGTATGATGATAATTTTAGTATAAATTATTATTGTTATGAATAAATGTGATGATTATTATAAAAATTATTAATTAAGTCAATAATATGTAGTTTTTTGATAAATTTTGTGGATAATTAATAAAAATTTGATGCATATCATATAGCTGCAATAATGATGCAATTATGTAAGTTTTTAAATCTATTAATAATAAACAATTTTTAAATAGATGTTTGTAAGAAAAACCCATATTTTTTCATTATGAACCTTGCCTACCTTCTTCTAACGACCACCTCCAAACAGCGGCCACTTTGCTTTCCCCCGCCAGTGTCCGTTATTGAGAGGCTCGTCTGAATATCAAATCGCATATCGGAGAGCAAAAAAAAAAAAAAATTAAAAACAATAACACTTGGATAGCCATTGGTGTCATCGAGGGACGCCTAGTTTAAGGTGGCTTGATGAAGTAGTTGCGGATCTAAGGAGTGTGGAAGTACTTGAGGATTCTAAGAACAGCAATCGGGCAAAAATTGAGGAAGCTGTGGAAAGAAGTTTTTTTGCTCTTTCCAAGGACTGTAGCGCCTCAATTAGATAGAGGTAGAGTGAAAAAGAGAGCAAAATGCCAGCGGAAGGAAGCAAATCGCATCGGATAACAATTTAGCTAGCATAATCGATTGGCGCATGAAGTTTTTTCAGTGCAATTGCTGGCCACTGGATAGTGAGCTCAAAATCAAAGATCACAACAATTTGAAAAGTAATCATCTGGATTTAAAACCGGTATTTTCACGTTGCAATCCAGTACATTAAACCCTCTACCCAATGAGCTAATATCCTTCCAAATAAATCTCTCTTAATAAAAGCGTTCGTAGAATGCAGCAAAAACATCAAATTAAATGATGGTTTGCTGAAATTTACTGTCTACTACTCTATCGTAAGGTTAAAAACAACAACAGAAAATTAATCTCTAAGACCAACAAAATTAATAATAATAAACTTTATTAGGGAAGGGATTAGCTATGAGGTTAGCATACTGGACTCCCACGCGGAGGTCCCGGGTTCGAAAATCCAGCAGCTGACCCTTAGATTTTCTCTTCCTAGGAGCTTCTTACAGCTTACTGTCCGGTGATGGACAGTGTTGTCTGTAACGACAGAACACTGTCCGGAGGCCGGCAGTGCACTGGAAAAAGCTCCGGGCGCTAAAGACCTCAGCTGTTAATGCGCCAAAAAAAAATAAAAAAAATAAAAAAAAAAAAAATAAAATAAACTTTATTTTGGTACAATATTTACAATTCGAAAAGAAGTAGTAGTGATTTACTTGTGTTAAGATTAATTAATGACCTTCAACAATAAAAATAAGAATTAGTAAGAATGAAAATTATAAACAATAAAGAGAGATGTAGAGAACAAAATCAAGACAAATCAACAAAACAACTTCTTGTTTGTCAAGTCTATGATTTAATATCTCTCAATAAAGTTTTCATCTAAAGTAGAGTCAGCGACAATTCGCTAAAAAGAAAAAAGAAAAACAACCATTTTTGTTTGATTGTAATCTTAAACTACATTTTTCTGAAGAGACAAGTAGACCCAAAATTGATTTTTAAAGAGTTTCAACAACTGATAATAAAATAAAATTCCATTTTATAAACTGATATTAAAAGTTTAAGCTTAAATAAATTTCAACTTTAATTTATAAAATTAACGTTACAGATTGTTTCTTAATTACATTAATCCGAAGAAAACTTCTCTTTTTTTGGTATTTTCCTAGTCCAGTAGTTTGTTACAATTAAAATTATGAACTACATTAAAAACATACCACCATATAAACTAGAAATGCTCATAGTGTTTATAAAAAGCATTTTATAAACGAAGTGGGTTTTTAAAAAACAGCTTAAAAGCGGTAAAAACAATATATCCCCAGTATTAACTGTTAAACACTAACACTATACAAAATTCCATTAAAGTTAACAGTAAAGTGTTACTGTGTGTGTTTGTGTATTTGCTAGGATGTGGTGTAGTGAGGATCTCTGGACCACAGTCTCTATCCTACCAGTAATTCAGAGAATTCTCTTAAGTGGAAACCTATGCAAATTCACTGACACTATTTGTTAGACTGTTCAATTAGTGGTTGAATTGAATAAGTGGTTTGTATAAAAAAAAGAAAATAATATTAATAAAGTAAAAAAGCTGGAGGAGATAAAACCATTAAATTTAATTAGATACAAGCTCGTACATGGATTATGCGCAGTAATGAAAACTAAAATAACATATTTATGAAAATCTTTAATCCATTTTAAAAAGCTTCTTTTGATTAAACACATTTCCTATAACTTTCATTTATGGGTCTACACATCAAATTAGAATGTCAAAAGAAACAAATTGTGAAAATGATTACACAGCTACTAAGTAAATATTGAATAATTATCAAGTTCAAGACACTATTTAAAGTTGCAAAGAATAGTTGGCTTCTAACTTTATTCGGCTCATGGGTAGTTCAAAATTAATTAACTCAATAGTTGAAGATAAGAGATAATAAGTAGTTCTGGTACTTCTATTTCAATTTCTTCATGTTATTCAAAACAACTTACACGTTTAGCTAACGGAACAGCATGAACGGTGTTAAACATATTGTCATTAAATGTAATAAGCAGAAAATGGTCCCAACTGAGCCGGATCATCTGTTATTATTTCTCGACTATTCGTCGAAGCACTTTAAGAGTAGATGATACAACTTCAGAATATATTACTTAAACTTTCGGGGGAAAAAAAACAAAGGAGATCTTAGAATCTTTCAAAGAGTTTAGACCGTAGAAAATAATTTTGGAAGATGACAACTACTTTTAAAACCAGAGATAGATGGTACATCTAGTAATTAATAATATTTCACAAACATTTAACTAAATCGAAAGAATAACTGAGAACATATGGCCAATTTAGGGAAGAACAGCGTAATTCGTTGAGATGGTAGCTACAATTAAGACCGGGGATAGGTTATACAATTAGGATGGATCTTATTTTGACATATACTGTGAAAAAAGATCTAGGAAATTGTGGTATCTTTTATGAAGTTTCAAAAAAAAAGATGTTTAAGGGAATGACAACTACTATAGTTTTGGTACAACCAGAATTGACTTTATTTTGACGTAATCTATAATAATAAAAACAGCGTAAATGTTAGAAAACATATAGCTAGTTTGGACAGTTTTTAGCAGAAGAAGGGTCTTTTGTGAAGAATACAACTACTTTAAAGGCCATGAATAGATTATAAGATAGGATGATACTGTCATATTTTGATAGGACTTTAGTCTAAACAAAAGAAAATTTGGAAACTAATAACCAGTTTTTGTGGAAGAAGGGTTTCTTTAAAGGTGCTGACTTGGCTAATAAGACCAAGGTTAGATGATACAACTAGAATAGGTCTGTATTAGAAATAGATTATAATTAAACGAAAGAAAAATTGGAATCTACCTGTTAGTTTGGGCAGAAAGTGGATGTTTTAGATAGATTATCATAACTCAAAAGGCCGAAGATAAACTATACTAAAGCATGAACCTGAACAAGGAAAAATTGGAAACTAATAACCAGTTCTGGTAGTTGAAGGATGTTTTAGGCTGATAACAATTACTGTTAAGCCGATTGTTTTATGATATAAACGGAGTCTACCTAAAATAAAACATGCTTTATAAAAAAAAATCATGTTAAATTTGTAAATATTTACAGGTTTTGCAGTGAAAGGGTGTTCCCGGGGGATGGCAGTTACTAATAAGGCGTGGTGTAGATAGTAGAAGTAGGATAGACCTATTTTGGAAATACGGTAACAATAAATGAAAGAAAAACTGGAATTTTTCAGTTAGTTTGCGCAGAAAAAGGGTGTTTTTGGAGAGAAATCTGATATTTATGTTTTTATTAATCCTATTTTATAAAATTAAATCTCGAATATATGAAAAGAAATGCATTTATGTATGTGAAATATAAAATCTATTCGCTAAATGAACTATTTTAAATTTTAGATAATTGATTTTTAAGGGAATACTTATTAATTATTCATCAATTTTAGAATGTATTTATTATTACTTCTATTAATGATCACATAAATTTATAATAGGCTCAAAGTTGCTAACATTAATAAAACGTATTCAAGAATAAGCCTTTACCTGCCATCTAGCGGGAGTACTATTAACTACAGACACCATATTGAACAAATGATTGGTTTCTGCGGTTGTACTTTTTTGAATAGAAGATTAATTGCACTTTTTATCTTTGTATTAATGTAAGCACCTGATTTTATATGTATTGAAGAAAGTATATTGAAGTTTTTTTTCCTTCAAAACTTATTAATAAATTAAATAAGAAAGAATGTGATGGAGATTTCTTTCTACCGAAGCCATTCATGCATAATTGATGTACATAAATTAATTTTAAAATAATATTTTATGACTATTATTAACAAAATTTTCAAACTCACTTCTCCAAATTTAAATTTTTTGGAAATGGTAATACGCCACTTACATCAATCTGTACCTAACGAACAAATAAAAGTAGAATTGAGAAAACTAGGATATGTAATTAACATTACTCCAGTCAACCATCTAATTATAAATCTATCACTGTCTCTTTTTTTCGTAGATCCTGTGTTGAAAGTGAATAATATAGATATTTTTGTTATTGATGCACAAAATCATTGAAAGCATAAACAGCGCACAACAGTACAATGAATCTCCAGTTACATATCCTCAGATGAGAAGGAGCGCCCTCAACTCCTTTTTCATTGCCTTAAAATTCTCTTGATCTTTCTGCTCTCTTAAGTGGTAAATACTCTTCTATGCATATTAGTTCCCTAATGATATTTACCCAACAACCTCTTACATTCCTAAAAGACGCTACAACCGATAAGAAGAATTAGAATCATCTCTACCTGACATCCCACGGCGGAATGGCGATCCTCTATATATCCCATATCCTTACCTTATATCTCATTTCCCGACTGGAGAACAACTTGAACTTTTCTATTGTGAAACTACCTGCGGACAACACATAATTAACATTAACTAAAATCTAAAATTAACATAAATAATATAAATTTAACATGTCATGACACAATTATTTCCAAAAGCAAAAGCTGAAAAATTTCGAAAACTAACATTCTTTCAAAATATATTACCAGTGGGTATGAGAGAACAAATAAAATTCATTCCAGATCTAAGGAAATTAGTAATAATTAAAAATATAACTCAAAATAATTTTTATTCTTTTTAATCAAAAATTGTAACCAAGCAAAAAACAAACAAAAAGAAATTTTATTAAATACTATCATTAAAACAAAATCAACGTTTTTTTCTGACCTTTTATTTTTGCTTTCTGGTTTTTACATAATTAACACTCTTATTATGTAGTTTTTACCAGTATTCTTGTTTATTGCCATTTCAAATATTTCTTTTTATTTCATTTCAAGAGTCAATGAGATAATGATACATTTGTGGTTCAAACACCAATGTGAAAATGTTTTCTTAGAAATTTATAATTTCCAGCTTTAATGTTTTGAATTATATTAAATACAATATTTATTTATTTTTTTAACTTTAAAACATTTATTCCATTTTTCTATAACATAGAAATATTAAAATATCAATTAAAATAAAAAATGGCTGTGCATACAGAGAGATAATATAATAAGAATAATAATAATAAATAAAACATAGAAACATTAATATGTGAAGAGACAAACAATAAAATCAGCAATATTTTTTTTTCAAACTATTTTCTGACTTAAATGAATAAAAAATATAAAATTAAATATTTACATGAATTTGAAAAAAAGAAATATTGTACAGCCACGCGATCAGTCTATTAAAGCAAAACTTTTTTTTTTTTTTTTTTTTTACAATTATTATAACTATTTATCATTAAAACAAAACAAAATTAAAATTAAATTTAATTTAATTTAACCAAAAAATAAAGGAATAACGAGGTATAATCTGCCATTTAAAAAAATAACGAAAAAATTTTCTCTACTATAAATAAATTTTTTTTTGCCACATTTGTAATCATAAATACTTTTAAAAGATCTTATTTAACGATATAATTAATTAGTTCTTATGATCTTGTAATATTCTCTTTTCTTAAAAGAACTTTCTCATATTTCTTGTTATATTTATTTATTACAAAATAATGGAAAATAAAATACAACAGAAATATTTTAGCAATCAACAAAAAAGAAAAATTTGGTTATCTATTTCTGCAAAATATATACATATTTTTGTCTCCACCATGTTTTATGGGTTAATTAGTATACGATAACGTTTTATCGAATAGTTTTATCTACGATGTGGATGTTTATTTGTGATAACTTAGAAAAGGCAAAAACATTGAAGTCTGCGTTTTCAGTTAGTTTTTAGTAATTAAATTTTCTAGTGTTTATTGTAATATGACCTTATCGAACATGAATGTAACTTGTAAAAAATGATTGTAAAAAACTAATTTTAATAAATCGAATAAATTAGGCTGTAGTAATTACTTAGCTTTGCCTATAAAAATCTGCAAATATGTAAATATTAAATAAAATTCGTGGCTAGATATCTTACTGAAATGATTGCAATTCCAAGGTTACTAATTTTCTTTTTAAAAAAAATGTAATAAAATACTTTATAGATTGTAAATATCATGGGGATTGTGCTTATAGGTTTCTGATAATTTATTGACAGATCAACAAATAGTATGCTCTAAATTTAACTTCATTTTGAAAAAATATTCCAAAAGTTTTGAATGAGGATAAGCGTAAAAATAATTTTGTTTTTGTTTTTTTGTAGTTAATTTCATCTAAATCTTCTAAACCAATTCTATTGAAAATAGCTCTATTTAACAAATTTAACTCAAATGTGTAATTCCATTAAACCTATCTAGTATTTTAAGGTTAGTTCACTGAATTGTACAAAAGAAGGTTAACACTTTAGAGGGAAAAATATCGTGAAAATTCAATAATAAATAAATGATAGGAATTTTAACACCCTAAAAACGTTACCATTTTTTTTTAAAATATTCACAATTCTAGTTGAAAGATTTCAACAACATCGAAATTTCATTAATGTTCCAAGTTATTTAAAAATGTTTTGTTCACACACTTACATAAAATAAGCTCTAAAAAATTCCCCTTTTATATTCTGAAAACCTCAAAACAAGTCCTTCCAAATATAAAAAAAAAAATCCATTCCTGAAATTTGAAGTGATTATTTGGAGAGCCATTAAGTAATCCTGGTTCCAAAAATAGATAACCAAATACATCCTGTTAAATCGCTAAAAACCAAGCCTAATAGAATTGAAAGTAAAATTCTTTAAAGATGATTTTTTGTTTTTTTTATACTCTGAGGCGTGATAACATTTACAAAGAGATACTTATTATTATTTTAATCAACTACCAAAATGGTGGCAACTAAAAGTTTTTTTTTAAATATATTTTTATAGTATTTCATTTGTCTACCTAAAATTATATTTCACTCTGAATCTACAAATTATAACTGGAAAGGTCAATGTACCTTTGAAATTTAAAATAACAGTATCTATCCTCAACTTGCCACAACATTGTAATAATTTTTGAAAAAATATTTTATATTAATCTGTCTTTTTTTAAATATATTTTTAATATAATTTTTCCTTTCTTTAATTTCATACTTGTATATTTTCAAAATATATCTCTATATTTTAATCTTGAAACCACCTTTTTTATAAAAGTAAAGGAGAACACCTTTAATTTTTATTTAAATAATGTTTTAAATAACAATATTTTCTGTTCATTCCTCACACAAATCCAAATTACATATTTAGGATTAGTACATAAATAAAATGAACAAAATATTATTTTTGGTTGTAAACTCTCCGATTTTTTATTTTTATTATTTATTTATTTTTTTTACTTATCTTTATTATGAAGCAACTTATTGTTTCCACTTTTTATTTTGTTATTTATATGTACTCAATTTCACGGTATTTTAACTGGTAATAATTGTGAGTTTTTTTTATTATTTATCATTTAATAAATGATCTAGAGAGGCGATATAATTTAACACTAATCAAGTCCTTTCAATCCTTTCTTCTCAATATACCTTCGTCTAGCTTCTTCAATCATTTTTGCTTTTCGTTCTTTAAATGTTATCATTCTGTCCTGTGATGATTTTGAAAATACTACTTCTGTTGGACGGACAGGTGACTGAAATAAAAAATATAAAAACAATGATTGGTGTGAAAAACTAATAGAATTAATTTATTGCTTTTTATATTATTATTTTTAAGAGTCACATTAATATTCTTAAAAATAATGAAACGGTGTAATATATTCTATTTTATAAAGCAATTAGTCAGGAGTACAGACTAGCGCTGTAGCTGAGTGGCTGCAGATTTGAATGAATTTCATTTATTGTACGAGGGTCGTTTGAAAAGTGCGTGCAAAAATAAAAACTACTTAATTTTTTGGGGTAAACCTTTTTTATTTTTCAACATAGTCTCCTTTTAGGCTTATACACTTCGTCCAACGCTGCTCTAGTTTGTTGATCCCTTCCGAATAATAGGATTTGTCCAAGTCTGAAAAATAGCCATTCGTTTCTGCAATCACCTTCTCGTTTGAATAAAATCTTTTTCCCGCCAGCCATTTCTTCATATTGGGGAACAAATAGTAGTCCGAGGGAGCCAAGTCTGGAGAATAGGGGGGGATGTGAAACGAGTTGGAACCCTATTTCCATTAATTTTGCGACCACAACTGCTGAGGTGTGAGCTGGTGCGTTGTCGTGATGGAAAAGGACTTTTTTGTGGGCCAATCGTGGGCGTTTTTCTTGCAGCTCGGTTTTCAAACGGCCCAATAACGATGAATAATATGCACCTGTAATAGTTTTACCCTTTTCCAGATAGTCGATGAGGATTATTCCTTGCGAATCCCAAAAGACAGTCGCCATAATCTTTCCGGCCGAAGGAACGGTCTTCGCCTTTTTTGGCGCAGATTCCCCCCTTGGTAACCCATTGTTTAGATTGTTCTTTGGTCTCAGGAGTGTAGTGATGTATCCATGTTTCATCCACAGTGACGAAACGACGCTTAAAGTCCTGCGGATTCTTCTGGAACAGCTGCAAACCGTCCTTGCAACACTTCACACGATTTCGTTTTTGGTCATGCGTGAGCAATCGCGGCACCCATCTTGCGGATAGCTTTGTCATGTCCAAATGTATGATGCAAAATATTATGTACCCGTTCATTCGAGATGCCCACAGCACTAGCAATCTCACGCACCTTCACTCTTCTGTCATTCATCACCATATCATGGATTTTATCAATGATTTCTGGAGTAGTAACCTCAACAGGGCGTCCAGAACGTTCAGCGTCACTTGTGCCCATATGGCCACTCCGAAAATTTTGAAACCACTTATAAACTGTTCTAATCGAAGGTGCAGAGTCACCATAATGTTTATCAAGCTTCTCTTTAGTCTCCTGAGGCGTTTTGCCTTTCATAAAGTAGTGTTTAATCAACACACGAAATTCTTTTTCGTCCATTTTTTGAAAATCACTCGACTTCCTCGATTCAAACGAATGCCAAACACAAAGAAATAGACCGATCTGGCTGAAACTTGGTGTGTGTGTTCTTACAAGAGATGCTACTAACTAAACCTCGTTACGCACCAGTGGTGCTATCTCTCTGACTTTGCACGGACTTTTCAATCGACCCTCGTAATATAGTCAACAATATGCGATTATCTATTTAATATACAGGTTGAACCAGTAAGTATTGTCCATAGGCCTACTGTGTATAGTACATCTAAAGTGGAGTTCAATGACGTACTGGCCAACTTCATATTTTCCACTGTTCTTGATTGACGACCCTTTAAATTTTTTTGCTAAAATCATTACTTTTTTCCAATAAAAATGTTATTACTCAGAATGTTTTAGTGTGAATTCGATTCTGATGACACGGTTAGAAAGACAGATAAATTTTCTAAAAATTGATACCATTTCGAAGCATAAGTTATTCACCAAACAGCTTCAATCTTCCTCCGAATGCTGGAAAAACAAAAGTAATCGAAATTTTTAAGAAAACTCATTAGGCCCTTACGTGAACATTATAAGACCTAGGTGCTGGCACTTTTTATAAAAGTTTCCTTGTCTAATGGGCTTTCAAACGGTATATCATTTTCCAGGATTCCTTTTCTCTTCGTAAGAGAAATTACTTTTGTTTTGCAAGAAAACGTGTTCTCGAGCACTCAACAATGTTAGTTATCAAGTTGTTTATTAATTCATTGAAAACTCTTTTAGATGGACCAGTAGTCAATTTTTAAAGTAGATTGTCTTAAAATAAGGAAGGTCAAAGGTTACAACAAATTGCACTATCACCTATTTATTCTGTTGTCACACCTGGAGGTTATCATGTATGTACTTAGTTTTTTCATAATTAATTTTGAAACCCACATTTTTAGCGATTTCTGCTAATAGCTCATAGCATTCTTCCAAAACGTACATAGCTCTTTCTAGAAGTACTACAACGTCCGCATACGCTAAATATTGCTTGGTTCGATTAAATATTAGGGTACCATTAGGGTTTGTTTCTATGTTTCTAATAGTTTTCTTCAAACTAAGGTTAGACCTCTATTTTATGGTGGACTATTCTAGGGAATAGTCTCTACAAATCCTAACTTTGGCAGCTAGCTGAGTTAGGTGAGGCACATCTTCACTAGATGAACTTATTCGAGAATCTAAACTCTTAAGAGGTTTTCAATTATCCAATAAGAAAATCCTCCTCTTAAATGTAAAAATAGTAAGAAAAATATGTATTATATAGGAAAATATTTAAGAACTAACGGCAGAAGAAACAGCTGTTTGCAGCACCCTAGACTGTTGTGGTTGCTGAGAAGCTGAGGCCTGTTGTTGTAAGGATAAAGGAGTATAACTCACAACTCCTTCCAAAATATTAGATATTGTCAAATCAACTGATCTAGTCCTGTCTAAATGAACATAAAGCGAAAAAAATGATAATATACACTTATGCGAATTACTTAATTAAAAAAAAAAAAAATAATAAAAAGAATTAATTACTTAAATCTCTAATAATAACATCTCTGGGTACATAAGGAAGGACTTCCTGTACTTGTAAAGACATTCTCATTAATTCCGGTGAAGGCTGTCTAACAGGTGTTGCATATGGTGATGTAACTAAAACTGGACGATTTAGTTCATCGAGATATCGTTTTTCATATTCTGCCTGTAAAAGAAAAGAAAAGAAAAAGTAAATACTCTTTGGTAATAACAAACTCTCTCTAATTATCATAAAATAAGGTAATTCTTTTTTCATTTGATGAAGAATTTAGCGATTAAATTATAAGAGAAAAGGAAACCACACAAAAAAAATTGGTGAGTCATCAAATGTATTTTAAACGCACTCGGGGTCTCACTTTTTAATAAAACGTTACAATGAAGTGCATCAAATTACCTCAGATCAGTTGCAAAAACAAAATAAATGCTAAATATATGAAATTCGGAAATTCGATTAAGTTTTCTGCCTTAAAGTAACATTTAATGAATATTCTACAGACATTTTTATCGTACACAACTTCAGAAATGATTTACATTTCTTCTGTGTGCAATTATGCTTCTAAATTTGGTAGTCATCACTTTTTGTAAAAAAGGCATGCTGCAAAACATATATAACTTCTGTGATGGGAAAGAGATACATGAGGAAGATAGAAGGAATAACAAAAAGTCATTGACGCCTTAGACACTAATGTGAACCTTGTATTTGCAATAAAATTCAAAGCTTATAAATTGTTATTTAATAAATAATAATGATTAACCTTATCTGTTGCTGTGAAGGAAGACGTTTTGACTGAAAGTGCTGAAGCAATAACTGATCGCATCCTTTCTGTAAATGCTTCGTTAGTTTCTTCAGATTCACGATGCATAACGTTTAAATATCTAAAAAAAATTTGATTTTTGGTAAAGAAAATATTTGAAAAATCAGTTCTTTCTACCCACATTTCCACATTTAGAAATGGTACAGTTTGTGTTGTCTAAATAATCAAAATAAAACAATAGGAAAAAACACGGAATACCATTAAATAAATTTGGCAAAAAAAACGTTAGAGTATTAGCCACGAAGTTAGGTCAAATCATGATTACCTTTTCCAAGTTTCTATTGTAACCGGAATCGTGGGTTCTGTTGGTGGTGAGTTAATAATGAGGTGTATTCCCCAAAGATAAGATATATTGTAATACTGGGTTTGATTTCCGATCATGGATAGGAACTTTATTTAGCAAGATAAGATAAATTTAATTTACTGCACATCTTTTCACGATATATTGCAAAAGATTGAAAGAAATTCTTAAATGAATAACCCGTTTCTGTCCTCAACAAATAAGAATTCCACAACAATACCGAAAGCAATGCTAAGATAGATCCGAGTTATAAGCGTTTATCTCATGTATAGACGAATCTAAAATGAAATAAAATAAAAGCGACCAAAAAATTGTCAATTATAGAAAAAAGAGTTACCTCAATTTAAACACAGTATATGGTGAAAAAAGAAACCAAAACAAGTCCGTTGAAGAGGAAGAACCAAGAACTGTAGGAGCAGTATTAGCCCATAATGGTCTTTCAACAATTACGGCGCAAGGTTGGACACGATCACTAATTTCAGCTGGTGTTGTGCTAAATCTGGAAAAAGGAATATAAAATATTAACCTTAAAAAAATATATGCAAAGACGAGAAAGTAAATATTTGTTAAAAAACTAAATCTTATTATTTTTTAGAATTTATTATAATTTTATAGAAGGGAGGACATTGGTTTAGTGATGGGAGAACCCCAATCCGAATCCCGGTAGCACCTAGAACAAAAAATTTCTAGTAAAGTACGTATTCCCGACCCATCCGCGATACCTGATTGGAAGTTTGTTGTTAAGTCCCTTATAAAAAAATTAATGATTACTTAAAATTTTATACATGCAACTCTATATCAATAAGTTGAATCAGAATTAACGGTACAATTGTATGCCACAGTTCAATCCCTATGGAGGCCGACGATTTGAAAACTGATACATTTTGCAATTTTAAGATCGTTTTACTCAATCTGAACATTGCTTACTAATACAAAAGGTTGCTGCGAGAAAGAATATATGCACTTTCCGTAAACTAATTTAGAAAAGTAATCTAATTTCTGTTGGAAGACTAAAGAAATTGGGTTTATAAGAAGTACTTCAGTATCCTCGACATCAATCTTGCATGAAAACAAAAGTGCCGTCAATAAACACACACATATACATATGATTAACAGTAGAGTTGCAATCATGTTCTGATAAGAATTCTAAACAATTAAAAATGAAAGGCTTTAATGCGAATTTAGAACTATGATTTGATTTTGTGTGCAAGATAAAGAAAAAAAACAAAGAATTAACACACACAAAAAAGTACAAAGTGGATTTAACCAGTCTTGAAATTTAAACATCTACTCGCAAAACTTACTAAATTTAACCTACTTACTTAAAATCTCATTCTAAACTTACTAGATATAGAAATATGTTTAAATAAATCAAACTGAGTTATAAAAATTATATTACGAATGTTCTTCCTGACTGCGGGGATGGTGCACAGTTCTGGGAGGTAATAAAGTGTTATCGTAAGAGTAATATTTTATAATCTATCAGCACTGATCGATGGAAGAAATTCTTCTCTCAAGTTTATAATAAGTTTGATTTTCGATAAGTTTGATGGGCAGTTATTACTTTTTTTAAAATAAAAATAATTCTTTTTTAGGGTCGGGATATCTCGTTTAAATTAACTGCAATTAAATAGAGAAAAAAAACTGGTAAGAATCCCCTGGGGTCTGATAATATTTCGTATGAAATTTACAAAGCTTTCTTCCAGAAATGGTTGCTATACCTGCAATACTAAATAATATTTTTTGATCACCCAAAAACATCACTATCCTGTCATGAAGTTATAACAATGATTTAATATATATATATATATATATATATATATATATATATATATATATAAAGCAGTAAGAAACACCCAGATAATAAAAGAGGAATCTCTCTCAACAACTGTTTGATGAATCCTCTCCCATTGCAAAATCTGCGATTTATTTTAATTTTGCGCTCAAATAAAAGTAATCACCCCATAAACATGAAATGGCAAAATTTGTAATAACTGATTCTGGGTAAGATCTGTGATAGTCATCTAAGGGACAGGTGACCTTTATTTTTTCTTGAACTCGTAAAATCCTTTCTCCCTCATTAAATTCGATACCAAAACCGATAGGTTTGTAAATAAGCAAATATCTAACGTTTAGATAAAAGTACTTCTGTTTAACTGAGGTTCTCAAGAAATGGAATTCTCTAAAAATCGATTCTGTTTGAAAACGATTCAAATAAAAACGATAAGCATTTAGGTAGGTCGTAAACATAAAATTTAATGAAAATTATTATCGCGGAAATAAACAATGATAAATACATACTTTCGATTGACGAATTTCTGATAAAACAAAATATAATATCCGAAGAAACAATAGGCCAAACAAAATTAAATATCTTATAATGAACTTTCTCTGTTCACTAACTCAACAGATATGATTGGCATCATATTTTTTCATTGCAAAAATATATTGTAATTATGTATCAGATGAAGTGACGACGAGTAAATACAAAATGAGCACAGTATTTTCTCTATCATACCGCAATTACAAACTTTCTACTGCCTACAGCAGGTACATTGAACAATTAGACTGATGAAAACACTAGTTTTCAATCGCTTGGAAAGATCGAGTAAAGTTGAACAAATACTAAAGTAAAATTAAAGACTCCATTAAATTAGTCTAGGAATGTCAGTAACACTGACCGTATAAAAGTTGTTTCAAACCTTTAATTGCTATTTCGATATCCAAATGTGATAAATATTTAAAAACATGCTTTTATTCTATTAGGGCAAAGTATTATTAATTTTTAACAGGCGAATACTACACTTGGCATGTCTGTCCAGAAATCGATCAAACTTCTTTCGACATTTGTTTACCATAATATTATTTATTAATTATCAAATTCTTATGATGCAAGGATCACAAGATATTTTCTTCGATTTACATATGTAAAAATATTGGTAATAAACTTAATTTATCTATACATCTTAGATGAACTATTGTTAATTCAAATTAGTCGAAAATGCAATAATTAAAAAAAAAAAAACGGTAATTCAAAAAAGATACGCCGTAAAGGACAAATTAAACAAGCCTTGGATTTTTGCTTTTGTTGAAATGACCTTCACGACTTTTTTTACGAAATTTGGCTTTGCAAATCAAATAACAAATACACTTTCATAAAAGTCAAATGAGTACACTTAACTTATACCCTTGATTACTATTATCAGTTTACAAAATTAATCGAGCGAATACTTGATTTTTTATGAATAACATTATTATTTAGTGTGGGGAAAATTGCATAACTGAAGACCAGATTCTACCATAAAGTGAAGGTAGGAAAGTTATCTTTTTAAGGTCAAATTCAGATTCACTAAATGAAAAAAAAAACTTACTTGAGCAGGTACTGTTTCCCAGAGGTAGTCTCCTCAGGTTGTAATAGTACAGGTGTATCATTATTTGCTAAATGAGATTTTAAATTTTCTACAAAATTATTAGATCCTTCTTGAGTAAAATCTTGAAGGCCTGGTGCTAAACTCACTGGAAATATACCATCCCATTTTGTGTGCTACAAAAATATTTACATAATAAATATAAATTATAAATACATCCGCTAGAAGTGTTTATAAAATAGAAATATAAATAGAATGAAAAAGAACGTACAGCTAAGCAATCTGTGGTGAGGTGAAACGCAATGTAGTCAAACCTTGTTACACAATTTGATACTATGACTCTGGTTGATTTATCTCTTTCTTGTTTATTATCCTGTTCAACATTGATTCCAAGCACAAGGCACAACATTCGAAGAACAACACTAAACCGGAGAAAAGATTAACTTTCTTAATTTTACTGTTTATAACTTTATTGAATGAAATATATTTACCTTCTAATAAAAGGTGTATGTGATAACAATAGAGCCACTAAACATGCATGTAAACCAATGAAAAAACGAAGAACAGCTAATACGAGGCCAAAAGGAAAATAAACGATGAGTGATATATATTGCCAATTAGATTTTGGAAATCTGGAACCAAATATTCAATATTTACAAAAACTTTTCCAAGAGCAATAAACATGTCAGTATTGTTACCTAATATTAACCTCTCTTTTTCAAAAATATCCTTAAGATCGATATTAGAACCTCCTATTGCCATTTCTTTTCTTTTAGTAAACCTGTTACAACATTAAAAAAAATTTACTACACCAGGAAAAAAAACAATTTTGAATTATGAAAGGTACTCCTCTTCCTACTTTGTTAGACACTGACTTACACTCGTACTTCACAGCCTGCACTCCCAGCTGTTACAGGTTGTACTGCATTACCAACTCGTACTAAAGTAATCAGTTTCTACAAACTAACATTCAAATGTAAAATTAAATTTACTTTAAATTTTCGTTGTATTTAATCCTTACTTTGAGTTACGAACTCAATGAACGTAATAGCAAAAAAATTATTTTTTATTTTACAAAATATATATGTATTTTTTTACTTTTTTTTAATAAGGTACTTCGATCCAAAACCTCATCACATGTGTGTGCGTGCAGAAAATGGCTGACGATTCCACTATTATCAATAATATGAATACGAAAAATGGCAATTTTATTTGTGGCGTGGTAGAAGGTAATAATCATTTATTTTAGAGCAATTATCAGCGATTTCTGTTATTTCTGTTTGTGACAAGTTTTGGAGTTCATAAGGTTTTTAAGAAGCTAATAAAGAACGATAATCTAACAATTGTTTATATTCTTTTCTTTTAAATGGTTAACATTTTTTTTTAAAACATATTTAAAGAAAACATAAGATTTTATTTTATTAAAAGTGTTTTTCTTAATATATTTAATCATTCAGATTCTTTCTTTTAAATTGAGAAATTATTCCGTTTTTTTAATCATTCATTTCAATATTGGTTCAATAATCTAATAGATTTTAATTGACCCTAAATTTACAAAATTCTTTAATGTAATTCCAATCATATAAACTTTGTTAAAGGTTTTTATGGTAGACCTTGGACATCTGAACAACGAAAGGATCTTTTTCAAAAGTAAGTAAAAACTACATCTCTTAAGGTTTCTTTATTTCACATCTTGTTTATTTGAAATGTTAGAGAAAAATAGAGAGACTAATAACAGTTACTTTTTTTGTGCGTTATCTAATTCCTTTTATGGTAATTTTTATCTATTATTTAATTATATTCTAACGCATTCCAGACTTCGCTCCTGAAATCCCTGTGCTGTTTTTACATTTAGCTTAAACTACTTTTTTGATTAATAGTAAACTTTTCATGTTTAAATGTATTTCTGTATCTAAATGTTTTCTGCAAATTTGCAAAAATTAAAGAATTGGTTTCCAACTGACTCTTCTGAAAGACAGAATAATTGGGTTGATAAAATGCTACGTCTTTTCTAAAAACAGTTTTCCACTATTCTTTTAGTATTTTATCAATTCTATTGATCCTATTCTATGAAGTGTTTGCAAGTAATGGATATATTTTCATATATAAATTTAACACCTTCAGTATTATTATATTTGAACTTTATAATTACGTAGACTTTAATTTGCTCTGCAGATAAGTGAAAAGCTTTTTAAACTGGTTAAACTATCCTTAATTAGTAAGCTTTAATATATTATTTTTCCTGAAATAAATTACTCTACTATTTAATTTTAGAATAGAATGTTTTTAAGGATATCTATCGAAATCTGATTGATTTACCATTGTTTTTTTTATTAATGAGGCTTTTTCTTCTCCCGGATTGCCGCCACGTTAATTCTACTCTCCAATTATCTCGATCGTTCCAATCCCTATCTCTCAAACCCCCTAACAGTCATCAGCTCGCCTATATCGTTTTTCAATTTCTTGATGGCCTGCTTCTTCAACTGATCCTTTTTGGAGTCCATTCCAGGTCATCTCTCGGAGGGATTTTTTTTCTTCCATTCACTTAACTTTTTTTATTCTATTCATTCTTGTCTTCTTTGGACATCTTCATTAATGAGCAATAACCAAGTTTCTGCGTTGAATATATAAGGATGGATCCTTTTGTAATTGAGGATTTTTTTTTTTAACAAACAGAGTAAGCATCGGCTTTCTTCGTCTGCCCGCTTCTTCCCTACACTTCTCGCTTGCATCTTTCGCTTTTAAGTACGACCCCGTATCTAAACTCTTTTTTTTGACGTTTTCCCATTCATTTCCAAATCTTTACCCTCTTCTGTCTTACCATTTATTTTTACTACCATCTTATCTATTCTCTGTCTTTTTCATTAAATACAAATATTCTTATTTACAGGTTAAAGAAATGGGGAATGAATTCTTATGTATATGCTCCAAAAGATGACAGCAAACATCGTGCTAATTGGAGAGATCTATACACGGTAGAAGAGGCTGACCATTTGACTTCTCTTATAGCAGCGGCCGATGAATGTGGTATTACATTCTATTATGCTCTTAGTCCTGGACTGGATATGGCATATTCTAGTACTAAAGATGTGGCAGCATTGAAACGTAAGCTTGAACAAGCTTCACAATTAGGATGTACAGCATTTGCGCTATTGTTTGACGATATTGATCCTGAAATGTCTGAAGCTGATAAAGAAGTCTTTCAGTCGTTTGCTCATGCCCAGGTTAGTGAATGTGATTATTACTTAGTAAAGATCAGAAAACTATCAGCTTCATATTTTTTCCTGAGAATAGAGTGAAATGAAATGATTTTTGTAGTTTTACGTTTCATACTTTTAGGGTAAGAATTTGTTTTTGCTAAGAATTTTCAACTTCTTCAGTAAACAATAGTTTAATCTCTTGTAAAACCAATTACTTTGCAGGTTTCAGTTACTAATGATGTTTATCAACATTTGAATCAACCTAAATTCCTTGTTTGTCCTACTCAGTACTGTGCAGCTAGAGCAGTCCCAAACGTAACTAATTCTGAGTACTTAACAACTCTTGGTTCTAAACTTGCACCTAGGATCGATATTATGTGGACAGGTTAGGGTTTTTGTTTTTCGTTATTTATAAATCTTGCATCTTTTGCTGTGAAAAAGAAATATCTTAAATTTTGATTTTTTTTTTTCGTATCCTTTTTCACAGGTAGTAAAGTCATATCACGTGTAGTATCAGTAGAATCGATTGAAGAAGTTACAGAAGTTTTACGACGACCACCAGTTATTTGGGATAATCTTCATGCAAATGACTATGATCAAAAACGAGTATTTTTAGGACCATACCAAGGACGTTCACCAGATCTTATACCAAGATTGAGAGGTGTTTTGACAAATCCAAATTGTGAATTTTGGGCTAATTTTGTTGCAATACATACGTTAGCACAATGGTCAGTTTGCCTTTCAGATTCTTCTGCTGATAGAAGTAAGTCAGCTTACTTAAACTTAATTTATTGTTTATGTTTATGTGATAGGTTTCAATTTCAGTTTTTCTGTTACACAATGGATGGATTATTGTCCTTTTTTCAATTGAGAGAACTTATCTATTCCAAAATTATTAAATATATCATGTATTATTGCCCGCAAGTTCAATAGTCCTGCCTATCAGTTGCAAACTTGACTTAAATCTTCACAAATTGATCTCAAGTACTGCAGTGTAGAAATTCTATAAATTATTATTTGTCTAGTTGTCTGCTGAGCTTCTGTTCAAACTATAATTTGTTGAAATTCCAAATTGATTCGAAACTATTTGGCGCAATAAGTTACAAATATATATATTTTTTTTTTAAACATTACATTAGATATGAATTTTAGTTTAATCAAAAGGTTCAAACTAATTTGTAATTTTTCAGTTAGAACTAGTTTATTTTTATTTGGCTTAAATGGTTTTCAAATGTAAAGTTCAGGTGAAGTTTTATCTTTATGTGTGTGAGATATTTGCTTTTAGAGCTTATTTCGGTAAGTTAAGGATTAATTAGGTGTAACTCATGCCTACTTTGTATTCAAACTACAGGTTACTATTAGGTAATTGATCCCTTGAGATTTTGTACATCTCACTCATTTACAAGATAATGTATAATTATATAAAAAGTGGTGTATACTTTTAATTATTATAAACTTGGTATTTCATCATATTTTACAATAATTTTTGTTTTTTCTAGACGAAAGCGTATGTTCTGATATAAAACTAGAAACAGAAGCCGATGATGGTAGTGAAATTCCGACTAGACTACCTGTAAACATGTACCATGCAAGAAGGGCATTAAGGAATGCAATTATTGATTGGTTGCCCGAATTCCATCGCAATAGACAAGCTTCTGGTAAATAATTTCCTGTTTTTAATTAGGATTTTTTTTAAAGATAACATCAGTCATATTTCAAGAATAATCCACTGATAAAATTACAATAATATTTGCTATAATGAATGTTTTACCATTTGATGACCAGGTTTCATTACAAAACCAGAAGTTGTTAGTATGGTACCAATTCCAGCTACTGTATTGGCAGCTGCTCCTCAAGCTACACCTATACCAGTTGTAGTTAATACATGTATTGCGTTGACTACAACTACTTCCGTTAGTTCATTAGCTACGTCAGCTCCACAGTTGTCTGCTTTAGCTGATGTATGTACCACGGTGAGTTGTTTAATTTTTTTTTTTGTCTTAGGGTTTTACAGCAACAGTTTTCATATTGTTTAATACATTTCGAATTACAGGTAAATGGAAATACGGCCCCAATCGTTATGAACTCATTACTTTCAGAAACTAAAGTATGTACTGAACCTATGGATTGTAATGCAACGCCTCCTCCAGAACCAGCTAAATCAGTATCTCCAGATCATGTAAATGTTATTTTTAACCCTTTACGTTTCATCATATTTACTTCCACGAACATATCTCCATCTTCATAATATTTAAAATCCATATTTAATTGAATATGAATAATCTTTTTTTTTTGTTTTTACAGCAAGCTGAAAATGAGCCAATAGTTGGAGAAAGATCAGAAACAGTAGAAGTTAATTTTGAAAGCGATGCTAATGGTGGAAGTAAAATGATAGTTGATTCCACATCTCCAGAACCTGGAAATACAGAAATGTATGTAAATTTTATTATTACATTAATGCTAACCATATTGTATATTGGTAGATACACGTGAACAATTGTAATCAAGCTAGAGCTCCATTCTTGGTTTTATAAGTGCTTGGTTTAGGTTTCTTATACCACATTGATCTTAATAGACGTTATATTGAGATTACTTCATAAATACCTGATATGTACATTCAAATGACTTTTTCTTGTCATTAATTTGTATGACTCCTTCGATTTGTACTTATGAAAATACAATATTTGTACAAACATGTACTGTCTCTACTATCGCTTTTGAGAGTATCTTAAGAGGAGTGAAATATGTTTGTAATGTTAGATGGTATTCAGACGGTTATCCGTAAATTTAGCTAGTCTATGCCCTTTTCAATGCAGGGTCACTTTCGCCACACAAAAATCAAATTCATAAGTATTATTATTATTTTATTTATTTATTTATTTTTTTAATGATTTAAGGCGCGTCAACATCTAAGGTTATTGGCGCCCGGAGCTTTTTTCAGTGCTCTGCCGGCCTCCGGACAGTGTTCTCTCGTTACAGATAACACTGTCCATCATCGGACAGTGAGCTGTAAGAAGCTCCTATTATTATTATTACCTTTAATAATAATAGGAGTATCATAACTGTTCTGTCTTGGTTTTAAGTTTTATATATACAGTAATATATTAGTGACGTTTGATAATTCATAGCTTTGCATTTATTTAAAATAAATAGGGCTGATTGGAATGGAGAACAATTAACTACAGAAGATATTACTTTATTGTGCGATCTTTTCTATCTTCCATTTGAACATGGCACCCAAGGTATACAACTACTGCAGGAATTCCATTGGCTGCATATTAATGCACATCTTGTTGCCACTTCTTCACATACTAAACCTGAGGTACTGTTTATTTATTGAACTTAAGTATTGTTATTACTTAAAGTTAGCAAAAATATGCTCGGTTTAAGTATTGTTATTACTTAAAGTTAGTAAAAATAAGCTCGGGGTCAGGTTAGATTCGTCAGCAAATTCGTAAGTATAAAAGAAATGGAAATTTTGATAAAAATCGTCTCATGATTCAAAAAAATAGTAGTTGAATATACGTATGTGATATCCTTTACACAATGTGTCTTTAATAAATTAAAATAAATATGTAATGTTTAGGTTTTGTACCAAATTACATAGTGGTCCCAAAGCGAAATATCATTGATTAATTTTTCCATTGAAATAAAAAACATTTCTTATGGTACACCGCCTATTGGTAATTAAATTGAAGCCATTAAGTACAAACACGTGGACCCATAAGCCGTGTTTCACTTTTTGTACTAGTAGTTATTGTTTCACGTTGCTAATCATTGTATATACATATTTCAAGTAGATTTAGGAGATTGGGAAATGTTGCCAGCATTTTGCAGGAAAACTCTTAATGCTGATCATTTACTTGCTTTAACCTGGCAATTACCTTGTCCATTAGATAAAAATAAATCTTGCATCTTGCTAAAAATTATGTGTTCCCACTAGTAACAAATTAACAGAACAATTAACTCTCTTTAGTAATTAAACAATTTGTATGGGCGTTCCCTCTTCTTGATAAAATTTATGTACGTAATTTCAGGAGAAAGTTATTTACTAATTATAAGATGGATATAAAAACTATGCTTATCTTTTACTTTGAGATTTGAATTAACCCTCAGAGCTTTCTCGAAATCTGTTTTCAAAGTAATATTAAAATATCTATTTAGTTGCCAGTGTACTGTGTCAGAGGTGTTCAGCAACATTTGATATATTACTTCAACTTTGACATTCCATTGACATTGACATTTTGCATTGAATCCATCTTCAGCTTATTCTTCATTGTATTTTCTGTTTACAGGTAGACGAGTGGCATGAAAGAGCAAAAAAATTAGAAGAAATGAGCGAAAATGTTAATAGGTTATTTCATAAATTAAATGGAATTAGTAATAAGGAATTAATGTACGAATTGTATCCATATATTTGGGAAATAAGAGCAGTAATATCTACACTTAATTCATACATCAAATGGCTAGGTTAGTTTTAACTTCTAATGTTTACATGAATAATTATAACCTTTCCACTCTATTAAAGCATTTCTAGGATGAGATTGATGGTATTTTTAAGAAAAGTTTTAAGATTTTGCATTTAAATACAGTACAAGATGTTTGTAAAATTATTAGTTTTGAGAGTTTTTTGTTTTTTTTTTAATTTTAGGTGGTGGAAAAATTGGTCAGACAACGGAAAATCCCGCTTTAGGAAATTATACGTGTAAATAGTATTTACAATTTCTACTTTTTACTCATTGCCTTAATTTTTCACAAAATTGACGTGCTTTTTTTATTTTTATTTTTTTGAAAGGGTTCTCTAAAGGGTGGAAGGAAAGTTTTATGAGCGGTGAACAAGAACCCTGGGTTTTTAGAGGAGGTCTCACTGCTGATTTACAGGTTTCGTTTAATTTAAACTTTATTTTATATCATTTTAAAATTTTAATTAAATGTAAACATTGGAAAATTTGGTAAGTTCCTACATCTCAATTATATATATTGATTCATTGTGATCGTTAGCACTAAACAAAACAAAAAACGAATTTGTAGATAATTTAAAAAAAATAACCTGATTTTATACTGGGGTGTCCCTCACTAACAATTTGTTTTGGAAGTAATTAGCAAGAGCAGAAAGAGGAATTAGAGGGGCAACGAGAATAGCCCTTTTTTTGGAGTTCCTCAATACTGAGGTTTTCCTCAACTAAATATTTCTTTTATTTTCAATTTCAAATTAGATAACCGAGGAGGCTTTCTCGGACGCCATCTATCCGCTTTTCCTTTGGTCTACCCTTTCTTCTTCTTCTTTCTGCTTAACCGTTTAATATTTCCTTAGCCATTCTTTCATCTTCCATCCTTCTTATATGGCCATACCCTTGAAATTTCTTTTCCATCACCTGCTGCAGCATATTTTTTTTTGATACGTTCAATTTCTTTCTTATTTAATCGTTTCTTACTCTTTCAAGCCCTTATATTCGTGCTGTCCTTCTCCAGTAATCCATCTCGCTTTTTCCTTGAAGCCTTATTCAAAATCATGTATCTTAAAAACCATTTTGAGCTAAAAAATAAAAATAAAAAAAGATGGATTTCTTCATTTGTAAGATCGAGGTTCCTTTCTGTAAAGAATGCTTCGGGTTACCATTAATATTTTGCCAGATGATATTTTCTGGAACCCTTACTACAGGGAGGCATGACGGTTGGCTTTCTTAATTTGCCAGCGTTCCCGGCACTTATCCAAAACAACCACATGGAAAATTCACTGTGCGTCGAATTTCATTTGCTACTTCTTCTTGTCACATGCCATTTACTTTGGTATTTAAATATTTAATCCGATGAAACAGAATAAAAATAAATTTTAGTTGAATAATAATTTTTGTATACAATTTTTTATAGAGGCTGATACCTGTAGATGGTGGTTCCGATCTGTTTGTATATAAAGTTCCACTAACCGTAAGCAATACAATTTATACAATTAGAGAATATACTAGTGAAGATGAAAGTCAAGTTTTAGCATTAAGAACAACTGAACATCCGCAGACGAATGACCCATTAGATAAGTAAGTAATATTTAGTTATTAATAATTGTTTTATCTTATAAGTGAAGATCAGACCACGGACCATATAAAATCTGTACATAAATGTTTTTTGTAATTGAAAATCCTAAATTTCAATCAATATAATAACCGTGCATGTCGTTGCTCTATTGAAAATTGATACTTTTTGAATATTTTTTTTCAAGAAATTGTATTTTGGAGAAGGTGCATGTGAATCAAAAGCTTTTTCATGTTTCCTTCTTAATGTAAGATTCCATTGCTCAATGTTAACCACGACTGCTTAATATTCTTAGTAGTATTCCTATTATACAGTTGTATTTTCTTGTACTAATACTAATTTATATCCAGTCGGGGCATAGATCAAAGAGGATGCAATCGGAACTATTTACTCAGGTTTCTTTCTGTCTACACGATTATTTTGCTTTTGAACCCAAAATATATTTGTAACAATTGTTGATTTGTGACAATTTTGTATCGTGTGCCTGTATGTTTTCGAAAAAGCCTTTTTGACCCTACTTAAGAAGTTATATAACTTTAATTTTTTACATCTTATTTTCTTTTCTATTTTCACAAACTGATTCTATTTGGTTTATTTGAGCGGAGTACTGTGCCTGTGAAAAAAAATAAATAAATAAACTAAAGTTATGTTTGGAGTGCAATCTTAGGAGTTAAATAACAATAGGTCGATGCTTAAAGGACTGAAAAGTTTTTTAGAGTTTACATCTTATACTATTAAAACAAAACAAGATTTGAGGCCAAGCTGTTACAACACGGAATATCCGTTTTTAATTATTCTACTTAAAATTCGATGATACATCTTAATTAATAGCTTAATTAGTCCTTTAACTATTCCTTGATGAAGTTTTGCAGTCTTGTCTCTTCTATCGCTCCAACAATATTTGTCAATCATAATGGAAAAAGCTGTTTCAGGCGGAAATTTAAATTGAAATAAAATAATTTAAAAAAAAGGATCATTTAAATACAATATTATTTAATTGCATGTAAAGATAAACAAAATTCCATGGTTTATTTGTGTAATCCTCAGTGTAATTGTAAATAGTTTGTTGTATTTACCACCATTTATTTGTTTAGTCGGTCCCCAAATTTCAGTGTTTTTGAGCTTGTCTTGAGGTAAGACTTTTTCCTTTTGATATAACTTCTTTAGACTGAAGATTTTCTTTTTATTCTTCTTATTTTTTTTTTTTTTTTTAATTATGTGTATATAAATCTTCGGCCCTTCCCCTTTTATTCCGTGATATTACAACTTCATAAACTTAATACGAAATTTTCGAATTATTAATCTCTTTGTGTAGATAATCATGTCAATGTTGGCATAATTATTTTGAATTCAAAATTAATTTTAATGTTGCATTTAAAATAAATTTACTTTAAGTCGTTTCCACTTATCCAGTATATGTAAATATCAATTTAATTATGCCATTTGGAATGTTTCTTTTGTTCCTGGTTCCACCAATTTTCTATTATAATTCCGAACATTCTTAGTAAATGGTAAGGTAACGTTAGTTGCGTTACAGACTTGTGGAATGCATGCTGGGGCTGGGTCCACAGTTGTGTTTCGTCGTTGAGGAGGAGAGGGGCTCGAGTAGTACCGACAGTACCGAAGATAAGAGGTTAATAGGTTATGCTGCAGCACTTATTGATGCTCAAGCCGCAGCTGCTGTTAGTGCAACTTCTCAACAAATAACGGGTAAGTATATATTAATGCATTTCTTCCAAATCCGCAAATAAAAGAATATTTTCAACAACAGTTCTTCGAAAGCATAACTACAAAAAATTTATTCCATCTTAAAAATTCGCAGATGATGCCACAAGAGCGGACGCTGATCAAGTGTTATCAGTTGCGGTTGCTGGAGGAGCTAGCAAACAACATCCATCATTAGTTATTTGCTGTGTACAACCATCTGTTACGGACCAGAGTGTTTCGAAGAGATTGGTTATATGCTTACTAGCGGCGCTCAGGGCCAACGGTAGGCCAGCGATTGTGAGCATGTTCTAGGAAAAAAAAAAAACAGTAACTTTGTGAAAATAATTTTTGAAAATAGAAAATTAATGAAAGAAAATTGAACTAAGTAGTTAAAAACAGCTCATTTCTATTAAAATGCATGATTATTAACATTTATTTTGGATCAACAGTTAGTTACTAATTAATTTTTACTATTATCATAATTATTGCTTACTCTCAAATATAATTGATTTCTAGTAACAAAAATATTATTAATTATTATTTACATTTACAGGTTCTTGTGGTGTATACACTCCAGTTCGACCTGCTAACACTGAATTGTTAGAATTTTATAGTAAACTAGGTTTTGTAGAACTGTCTAGAGATGCCACGGGCTCAACCGTTTATTTGGGACGGGTGTTCTAACAGTTCATTGTAAACATTCGGTTTTTCGTCCTTAGGTAAGTAAAAATTGTAAGTACTACATTGTGGAAGCTGGATAAAATTGCAAATTGGTTACCATAAGAAATGGTGATAAACGATTCAATATCAGTTGCTTGAGCATGTTCATCTAAAATCCGTGGGAATTAATTTTACTCTAAAAGTCGTGGATGCCCAAGAGAAATGAAATGTTTACTTTAACTTTTGTAATGCAAGATTTTATAAAAATCGATCTTCTACGATAACTTGATATTTTATTGATTGAAGAGGTATTTTGGTTCATAACTTTTATATTAAAACTTTTTCTACAAAAAACAAATTATTTTAAGATAGTTTCTGAAACTTTATTGTTTATAATCTCGCCTCTAAAAAACGTTTCATTATATTTGTTATTTATAAATGTAAAATATTTGCGAATAAGACACTTTAATAATTTCGAATTGGAAAAAAATGGCCAATTTTCTAGTATACCGTCAAGAGATTTTCATTGTATTAAGTGCGGGCTATCATTTTGGTTTTTTAACTTTTTCTCAAGGAATATTGGTTTTAGTGAGCTTTTTCAACAGGATCGCTTTAGTGCGGAAAGAGATAGTCGAGTGAATGTTCGCATGTATTTTTTTTCATACTAAGGACCGTCATTTTGGAATTTTTATCAAGCTTCCAAACAGACTCTAGAATTTAATGTCAATTTTGATTTTTTGTTATTAATTGGATGTATTTGTTCATAGGTTATTGTAAAGAAAGAAGTTAAGTATATGTAAGGAGAGGAAATGCCAATGCCTATTAGAGAAAAGAAAATAAAAGAATTAAATAATTATTTTAAAATATAATCTTCCAGCCAACTGCGTCCACTGCTGTCTGGCATCCTCTTAAGATCTCTTGCATCATCATGTTCTCCACACAGTACAGCCTTGCTCGCATAATTCGCTCACTCTAATGCAGGTTGTTCTAAAAAAATAAAATATTAAAATGGTTATCATAATTTACAGTTTATCAATAAGAAAACTATATTTGTATATAAAACCAAGCAGACATGTGTAAGTGTTGCCAGACTTCGTAAGTTTTTTTTTCAGTTTTTTTTTGTACATTTTCACAGTCATTTATTTAGATTAGTCTGTGCCTTCCTAATTTTTTACATTTCTTATATATACATATAAATATTTATATGTATATATATATTACAAAAGCAAGAAAACTGTTGCAACGCTCTATACAATTACTGCAATAATTATTTTATTCTTTAAAAATAAACAATAGTCTTTTACCGTTATTTATCGGTATTATTTCAGTTAGAATTTATAATTGATTGCTGCAACATGTTGACTACAAAAATTTCTATTGTGTATAAAAAGAAGTATTTATCCATATCCGGTAAAAAATAATGTATCACTGCCTCTCAAAAAAAGTTTTAGTTCTTGAAGTTAAGAAAATAAAGACTCAATTACCGTAGTTTATGCATTCTTGAGAATTTGTTAGGTTTGCAGTGCTTACATAATATCGCTGATGACCCGGTTTTATCTATTATCAGAGATTGGTTAGACAGTTAGAGAATTCTATTTCAACAATGTTTTGGCCTCACATTACACTTGCTGACTAGAGTTTCTCCATTAGTGATGCTCGTTTTAGTAATCTGTTTGGTAATTTGATATTATTTTAAATATAGATCCCTACATTTAAAAATGAGTCATTGAACATATTTAAAATATTAATCATCCTTTCTCTCCAGATTTTTATTTTCTAATAGAATAAATTAGGTAAAACTAAAATAAGGTTTTGCTTTTTCTTTTTTTTTACGGCAGAAACCAGAGTTCAGGTCTCAGTTTAAGAAGTTTGAATTGGAGATATATTAAAGTAAAAAATAGAAAACTGTTCTCAGTTAGACACTACTTGATCAACCTATTCGTACTTTAAAAAGTGAATATATTGTCTTACTCTTGGTACGAATCTTCATTTGTGAAAACAAAAAAAGAAAACGTATCGTTTTCAATTGTTCATTCCACCAAGGGACAATGTTACACATATTCCTGCGCAATTCTTTCAAACAAGTAGCCCAAATCGAAATTATCTTCCCTACTGGCGACAAAAAGAACTCCCCCAATTTCGTTAGTGAACAGGATCAATTTCGAAACATATTTTGAGTGTACATCGTTTTAAAATAAATAGTTATTAGCGATGCGTTCGATGCTAGTTTAAGTCGATTTCTAAAAGTTGTCATCACTGTTATATCAGGTGCAGTAACTTCGGTTCTTTTTTTTTTTCTTTTTTTATGTAACCATAGCCTTAACTTCTACTAATGTTTGGGTTTCCAGTTCACAGATCTTAGCCTTAAGATTCACACCCACCACACAAAAAAAAAAGTAAAATAAAATAGGGAGTCAAATCAGGGAACTTAGAGATATCTGCAGTTAGCCTTAGGTTTTCTAAAATCACTCTCATTTAATTACTGATCTACCGTTAATTTATGTAAATGCACTCCCAAAATTATTTTTACTGTGCGATTAAAATGTAAAATGACGCTATTATCTTGAACAATTCATTCATTTTTATGATAAACATATTTATAAATGATAAAAAAAAATAAAATTCATTCTTGGATATGAAGTACTGCATATTCGCGTATTGGATCTTTAAAAATTAAAATTTATAAAGAATATTTTTAGGAAAATTAAAAAAATATATAAACAAAAGAATGTGTACTATTAGCAAAATACTTTAAGCTGTCATTTAAGTATTTGTAAATAGTATAAATATACAGTAGCATTAAGTTTACCTGAGGAATCGGTTAAAAAAAATGAAAATTACAGAAATAGTAGTGACCCCCACCCACCACGCACATTGTTCATTTCTGGATATAGTATATTATGTATTACTAATGTAAGTAGAAATAAACGCGTATTATGAAATTATATATCGTAGAAATTAAGATATAAAAACAGAAATGTATTATATCGTTTTATAAAGAAAACTTAAAAATTCTCGATAGAATGTAGAAGATATAATATGCTCAATTATTGTCAATTTTGTTTTTATGTTGGCTTTTTATATTTTTGTTACCGGTAAATAAGTTAAAAAGTGGTTGATCATAGTATGAATTTATTCTACCGAAAAAAAATCGTTAAAAGTAACCCGAAATGGACTTAGTTTCTTAATCGCTAATGCTTGGTGCTTTGTTTTTTAGTATTTAGATGTAATAAAACAATTAAATTATCTGCTAATTACTTTCTAATGTTTAGTTTATTAGAAACTTATTTTTCTACTTAATAAATTTGAGACCTAATTCCCTTTAGTAAGAAACTTTATATACCCTAAGAGAGGAACCTGCAGTCCACATCTGTTTCCTACTTCTTTAATTGTAACTTCCATCATTTAATCACAAACTTAGTCTTTTTAGATGAAATGAGGTAGATCATTTTTAGAAGAAAATAAAAAAAAATTGCTAATCTTTTTTAATTTTTCATTAAAGTTTTAACATCTTTAATTATTTATTTATTTTTCTTTCAACGATTTTGCTGCAAGTTGTGCAACACTAGAAATTAATGATCCATTTATACGTATTTGGTTCACAGTTTTGTGTGAAGATCCAACTAATGAATTTGATTTATTTAAAATTAACAGAATCACTGTTCACTCGATAAATTAAGATTATTTTCTTACAATGAAATAAATCTTATGGCGGATCTTAACGACAACTATGTATTGAAATTTCTGTTATATTAAAAATAACTTTATATTTATCAGTTGAAAATCTGTATTGCTTGAGCTATAATAACAAGACGTGAGAGATAATTTATTAAAACATCGCAGTCGGTATAATTTCCTACCCATTTCAAAAAGAATATTTTAATTTCAAGTTTTTTTTTATTATTATTTCTATTCCTAAAATGTATCATGTTTTGACTTTCAAGAGCTTACTTTATGCCAAGTATTTCCTTTACTGTAATTAAATCTATATATAAGATTATCGTTTAAAATTACCCAATATTTTCCAAAAATTGAATGCTAATGATTATAACTAAAAAATAAACTTAGTAAATAAGTCGTAATTTCTTAAAACTAGAAGAAGTTTTGGAAGAAATTAACCACTGGTTTTGCAAAAATGTCCTTTAATTCCAATAATTACCATTGTTATTGTAAATACATAAAGTAAAACATTGAATTACCTTCTGCAAATTGTTTACGATGGATCAGTTTTCAATATGTCCTATACTAAAGTTGATGAATTATGCTACGTTATATTTTCTTTAGACTGAGGTTGATTAAGAAGCGCAACTCATATATGCAGTTTAAACTATTGTCCTGTAGTCATCTTTACGTCTTTTTTGTGTGATTACTCCTTTTTTTCTTCACTTAGAGGTAGAGGAAGGTTTGACTAATGTTATACGACCACTTTCACCCGTTTAAGGACTTTGTTCTGGTGACTATACCTCCTGCAGAGAAAGTAGTGAATGTGAATTACCTTTTATTTAAAGCCTGCAGATTTTTCTTGCTCTTAACCTTGGAATTCTCTTGGAAGTCGACTGCTGAACACTCTTGAAATTTCTTATATTTTTTAAAAACAATTTTTAAATTCTTAGTGCCAAATTTATGAAATGCAACTAGATTTTTTTATTATAAGTATATTTTTTGTTTGTATTAAAATTAAAAATAAATTTGTTTATTTGGATAGCATGAAACTCTCATACTTGAAAGATTGGTAGAATATTGAAGGAGGAAAACAAATTTATTTAAAATGTGGTTGAAACCGCAGTGCTAGACATTTTCGTGCTATGAGTGATAAAATCAACAAAAAAGATATATGTTCATTTTTTAAGTCGTTGGGTGTAGATCGTTATTAATAGCTTGATGGTCCATTGGTAGATGACTGAATATTTTATTGCGATAAAATAAAAACTTCCGTTTAATTTTTTATATTCCTGTGCTTCTCCCCATAATTTATTGTTGATTATAAGGTGTTTCAAAAAATTTATTTTTTTTATTAAATATTTCTATATGATGCAATAAATTTTTATTATATTAATTATTGTATACAAATGTATACTTATTTATGTTTATACATATTATTTGTTCCTTTTGTGATTTTCAATTGTATTGTCAAATTTATAGATTTTTTTTTTATATATATATTTAATTTTTTAAATTTTTTATATAATAGCATATAATATTGAAATAAAAATTCAAATGAATTGAATATAAATGAGATTAGATGACTTTATTTTATTGAAAATACAATTACACACTGACAGTTTCATTGTTTATGCTTTTTTATACAATTTAATTGAACGATTTAAAACGCAGTTCACCAATTTTTTTCTTAATTTCTCTCAGCTGCAAATAAAAAGTGAATATTAGTTTTTATTTACGCATAAATATTAGTGGTTTATATTATTTACAAATTTCTTTCTAAAATTTTCTGTTGAGAATAGAAACGAAATTGGGTGCGAAAAACTCGGAAGTCATTTTCTTACTACAATACTTGGATGGTTCAAAGTAATTTATTTTTTCGTATTCCAATTTTTGAATTACTCAAAATACCAAATTACCGCATGCAATCCACATAAAAAATTTTTTTGTAGCTACTCATAACAAATCTGTAAATTTAGTTACCGCTTTTATCTCTTCAATTCTAGAAGCCATCATTTCTCTTATTGAAGCTGTATCCATTGTTGAGGAGGGTATTGGTTTTCGTGGCACACTATCTAGAGCTTCTTGAAGTTTCATTAGCTCTTCGCTTAGTTGCCTATGAAACAGTTAGAAATTTCAATTCTAGAGCATTTTATAAAATATAGTTTAAATATGTAGAGTACCCACATTAATTTTTTTATTCACTAAATTAACAGTTAAACCTAAACTCCTTTTATTAAAATGAAAGTAAAAAGCTATTTTTTTTATTGTTGATATTTTTTCTAAATTTTCTGCGTAGTTGCAAAAGGACAAATTTTGCAAACGACTCTTAGCTTTTGACGAAAGTTTGCGTTTGATTATAATATCAAAAAATGGCAAACTTGTTTTGGTAAACACTTCCCTCGTTAAAGTTTTCACTATCTATCGATACAATCAAATCGCAATATATTTATATAAATTTAACTCAACATACTCTCGCCGTTTTCTTTTTGTAATAGGCACCCCTTTGTATTTCACCTGCAAATATTTATAGGCTATTAATTTAAATGATTAGTACTATATTTAAATACTTATTTATAACCCTAGTAATTTTTTACCTTCGCGTTGAAATCATCGTTAACATCTCTTCTATTGGGGAATCTAGTAAACTGCTCATAAGTCCCGTACGGAGGTAAACTTACTTTCTTTATTACTGGAAGGGATTTATTAGAGGAATACCTTTCTCTCCAATTTTTTAACGTTTCTAAGTCCCTGTACATATCAAATGTGACTAAACATAAACAATTCCTTTCAAATATTAAGTGCGAATTTTTAAAAAAAAATTAAACACTCACTTTTTCTTTTGAAGAATATTATTTTGTTTTTCAATCTTTTTTAAAACACTATCAGCTAAAATTTGATCTACAACATCTCTTGATTTCATCTTTCTGCTAACAAATTTACCAACATCTTCTATTGGTTTGAATGTTTTTAATTTCGAATAATTTGTAGACATTTTTTTCTTTGCTAAATACATAAAAAAAAAAAGTTTACTAGTTCTATTTATTATTGTCTGTGATTTTAATTAAAAAAATTCGCTAATTATTATATTTATTTTACCAAAATATAAGTTTTAATTAATATAGACAACCCTCGGCCTTAGATTCTCTTCCTGTAAGCATCACCATGCTATGAAGCGTTTCCAAGATCCAGATAGGGGAGGATAACTCATATATGGAGTTTAGCTGATTAATTAGCAGGATTCCCCCGATGAAGGGGATTCATTCATGGTGTCATATAGGATTCATTGACAAAGGAGCGTAACAGAGAGAAGTAAGAGATGGTCAGAGGTGTCATGAACATTTCTACGATAGCATATAGTTAGTTACCTTCACGAAATAGAGATCTTTAAAATATTGGAAAAAATATTTTCAAGAATGAACTTGCATAAGTTATTTTAAAATAGTATTGTTATTATTGTATAATTAATATTGATTTCAACATGGCTAACGGACTGATCTAATAGATTGCTTGATGGAGCTTCAGGTGTCAGCAAAATTGATCAGATTAAGGTAAGAATGTCTTCCATTAGCAAGCATTACTGCGTAGGATTCCAAAGGGTCTCAGACAGAATGATCCGTTATTGTCACTTCTTTTTGTACTTAAGGTACGTTCAAACGCTAAAAGTAATGAACATAACCACACCACACAATGTCTTCCTCTGTAGGCAATGTGAATGTCCGCCAAGAATGAGGGATGCACTAAAGAAAGCATTCAGAGGTCGGTCCTAAAGAAAGAAACTCTAATGACTTAATAGTTATAATGTACGTAAAGAAAGTACCTGGTTCATGTAGAGGAACTTCATGAGTTTGCTCTTTCCAACATCTTCTAAAATAATTGATTAAGTCATGTTTATTTAATTCAAGAATTTCATTTGAAGGAAATGTGATTGGATTGCCATGTATAAATAATCCTCTTAAATTAGAAAGTGAACCTGCGTTTTAAACAGTAATAAGTTTAAACATAACAATTTTAAATTGATTTATATTCCGTGAAAATGACGCTTAATGGTATTTAAGTAAACGGTAAAGTCATACAAAATACTGCTTGGGGCAAGTCCCATTTGTATGAGGTGGCAAGTAAATGAAATTAAACCCGGCTTTATCTTACTATAAGATACATATAGTTAACGTGGATATAGTTGAACATTAAGCCCCGTCTAAAGAAATAGGCGATTACTCCAGTTAATTTTCTTATAACATCGAAAATTGATTTACAAATTTTACTGAATATTTGGTTCATTAATATAAAACGACACTTTTATCTGATGTATTCGCAAATCCCAGCAAAGGTATGTAATTCTTAATTACTGATTAAAGTAGATATTTGTTCTATTTTTTTTTAGAAATATCCTTCAATTAATATTCCTTAAATTTCACTTACTTTATTAATCTAAGCAAATTACTTTTATTTAAAACTTATTTTATTCATTAAAAGCTATTTTTAAGCATCGCATTCTGAAGAATTTTGGAGGATTAAATCAATTAATTTAGTGTGAGGGTACTTGTAGTAAATTTCAGAACTAATATTCAATATTTTTGACCCATCACTTGTCCATTTTGATTCGAAGAATCCGAACGACAGAAGAAAGTATAGCTTCTGTCCGTAGGACAGTTGTATAAAGGTTGATCGAACAAAACCACGAAAAAACGTAATGCTTATTTTTCCTCTTTATCAGTGATTGGGCTCAAAAGAGGAAGTTGTACGATGTACACTTGATATAGTTTACATTGAGGCCAAATATGGATACCCCGTAAGTTGTTCATGTTTTTTGGACAAGTGATCCCACCGCAAGGCGTCATAATCCCTGAAGAAAGGTGGCTGTACCACTTCCAACAAAAATAATTTTTCAAAAATTTCACACACTTATAACGTATAATACAAATAGATCATACCAAGCTCTAATGGAAGTTCAGTAATTTCATTTCCATCAAGTAAAATCGTATTCAAATTTGGATGATTCAGCACTTCTTTCGGAAACGAATTAAGCTCATTGTCTCGTAAATCCAAATACTTTAAATTTGGAAAAGCAGCAAACATTGCACCGTCAATTTGTTTAATGTGGTTATCACTTAGGTAAATGTACTGAAAAAATGAAAACGGCCAAAAATGAAAAATACATTTAAAGATATAATTAAATTGCAATATTTATTTTTTTCTCGATTGTACTTACAACTAAGTTTTTAGCATCTTTGAAATTTTGCCAAGGAAATGTACTCAAGCCTTGTCCATTAAGTTCAACGAACATTTCTCCAGTACAAGTATTTTCATACAACCCTTTCTTGATTTCAATATCACCCTTATGTTCTTCATGGTTTTGGCAAGTTTTTCTTTTAAAATCTTGTACACCTTCTCCTAAATGTTTTACAAAATTTGTGCCTTTTTCAAATTCGTGCATAACAGAATTATTTTTTGTGGAACCAAGTAATAAAAAAGACAAATTGTTTAGTAGTTACCTTGGTGACAGTAACAGTTAACAACCGTTGAAAGATATGAATGAAATTCCGTTCTGAATTAACTTGTGTCAATGCTTTCAAATTTTAATTTGTAAAGGTAGAAACTAAATATTAAGTTTTTTACGCTATTAATTAAAACTTGTAGAAACAAATTATTTCACTCATAATTTATGCCAACACTGTTTTATGTTGGCAGAATTGGTTTATAACATTTTGAACTAAATGTCAAATTGTCAACCAGTAGGAATATGGCGACGGTGCGTGATAGTGATATTTCGTTATGGTTACACAACAAGTTAGGAACATCAAACGATTCTTGGACAAGTGGTTCAATTTGTTCACAGTTAAATAATGAAGTTTTGCGCAACATTAAAGATTGTTTTCCAGATTTACAAACCCAAGTTAAATTAAAGCTGTTGCTTTCATTCTTTCACATACCGCGTAGAAATGTTGAAGAGGTACGTATTATGCGATTTGTTTTTAGAAGTGAAAACTAAATTGTGGGTTACTCTGGCTACTTTTTTTTATGTTTTAGTGGAGGACTGAATTGGAAGAAATCGTAGAAGTAGCTCAAGTAGATTCAGAACAATGGGTTTCAATGTTAGCTGAAATGATGAAAACATTACCAGCCACAGGTTCCCTCAATACCGCTATCAGTGAAAATGAGCAGAATAGAAGAATATTTTCAGATTTAGTGAACGATCTTAAAAAATTAGGTAAAAGACTTTCCTATTTTTTCAATTAAACTACTTTTATTTGAAAAATAAAAATAACATTTTAAATTTTGGTTTAAAATCTTAATTGTTCCTCTTCAAAATTATTTGTTAAGTACTCAGATTTTTTTATGTGTTTATATATCGGAGAATGTAAATACACCTATCTCTCGACTTTCATGGAAGATTTTTCTTCAGGATACCATGTGAATGCAGCCTTGCTTTCGTGGAAACTATTAAATCGAAAATTCATTTATTTCAAGTAAAATATAACTATAAAACGAAAATAATTATGAGCTTAAGAACTTGAGTTTTTCCCCTCCTTATTGTATCTCATTATTCAGTTTACAGACATATCCAGTTCATGAAATTTATTTTATGAAGACATTGACAGATGGAATTAATGAAAAATTACCTCAAATATTTAATTCCTGTAAGATGTGATTTCATTTTTATAATTCCTCAATGTTTGAGTCAATTCAGCTCAGATAGTCGATGGATTAGTGGGAATTTCAGATCAGGTAGAGAAGTTTAAGAAATCCGCGATTAATAGTGTCTGAGATTTTTTGTTTCTTTGATCTGCTGGACTAAAACGAATTAAATAACGCTAGAATTAGGGAACAACCCCTATGTAAGGCCTTTTACAAAACATTCTTTGCTTAATTGATTCCATGGATTGTTGACCCAATTTGCTCTTCTGAATGGTAGCCTCCAAATCGTTTCAAGATCATTGTTACGATCATTCGTCTCATTGGCCTTGTTAATTGTTTTTATCTAGTTATTCATCCGTCACTTGTTTCAAAATATGAATTAACGATTTTTATAGGTGGATAATATATATGATGTTTGGGTGATGCATCTTTGTAGGATGAATAATTTTTAATCTTGTTAAGACATAATAGATTTATTTTTCAGTCAGAAAACAAGGAGATCTCAATCTACTCCCGTTAGAATGTCACTACCTCAATAAATCTGCCTTAAACAACATTGTGGATCAGTTGGTAAGTATTTATATTTTAATAAATTTTTTTTTGCTTATGATGAAAAAAATTTGCCAAGATTTCTTTTTTATGAACACAAGTTCATTAGAAAAGAGTCATCTTAAGCTAATGGAACCTTGTTTAATTATAAATTCGTGGTTACGTCTGTGGTAAAGATTCCACAATTTTAAGGTAATTCTTTTCTTAAATCTTCACTTTAGGATAACAAATTCTGACAAGCAAATAATTGGTTCGTCATGTGATTTGACATTTTAAAAGTACTCTTTGGGATATTTCCAAAGTGCTATTGAAATGAAGCAGCTGTGCAAAACATCTGGTTTAGTCCCTGCGATCACTTGCTATAATTCCCTACCAGACATTGTAAAACAAGGTGTAATCCAATTAAGAAGAATTTAAAAACTTTTCTCGATTTCTGTGTTCTTAGTAACGGGCAAGTAATGGGATCGTTTCAAATATCCTTTTTTTAAAGATTTCACTGGACGTTACGTGTGTCAAAGCCTTTTTAAAGTAATTAGGATGTTTTCGCATAAAAATTACTTTTGCGACAATACCGAAATTCATTTTGTTATACTTATTATACTTGGGTTACTTATACTGAATAGTTCATCACTGCTCGGATTGGACATTATACAGCAATAAACTCCCAATCATCTCTTCATCTATATGTTTCTTCAATAACTAGTTTTCATTTTAAGGCATTTCGCAATGTTATTGAGCTAATATCGCGGTATTATTTCCACTGACCCATAATATACCAATTTTGGAGTTTCCTTTTTTTCCCTAAAATCGGAAAAATTTACCTTATTTTTTTTTTTCTTAAGCATTAACGAGATAAAATAGTAAATATGAGATTACATTTGTATGGATATTTTCATATAGAATTTTCTCTGAATAAATGATGATTTATCAAATATTTACAGGGGAAAATAAGTAACAAAAATTCTAAACTGTATTTTTTTTACGACTTAACTAAATAAATAAATAAGTAACTAATCAGGATGCAGAGATAGGCGTGTAAAAAAATGATGGTCGAATTGGTCAACTAGAATCTAAAAGTTTTGCAAGTGACTACGCTTTTTCCCATCGGTTTGCAATGGTTGCTAGTTGAAATGTGCTAGCCTTATATCTCATAAACAGTTTGAAACTAACTGAAAATGCTTTACACTGTTATTTATTAAATTTTTCGAGAGTGGGAACCATTATTTTCTTTATATATTGTGCGTGTACTGATTATGAACGTTGTGAATAAATTGAAGCTACATATTTTTGTTTAATCACGTTTTGCATAAAAATCTGTTAATTACTAGCTTCACTTCGTCCTAAACCAAAAGTTAACATTTTTTTTTTTTAAGCATTTGCTCAAAAACTTGGCGTCCCTTTCAAGTATTAAAACAACTCTTCCACTTCGTGACCATTTTCATTAGATGTTCAAAATGCTTTTATTTTCCAATTTATCTTCGCTTCTAATTTAG
Source organism: Rhodnius prolixus (assembly GCF_049639745.1). NCBI lineage: Eukaryota > Metazoa > Arthropoda > Insecta > Hemiptera > Reduviidae > Rhodnius > Rhodnius prolixus. The sequence goes on from NW_027411582.1 coordinate 26,574,083, forward strand.
TTTTTTGTTTTTTTAAAATATTATTGCATTTAATTAACTGCGACCGTAAACTCTTCAATTTTTAATTTCGCCCTAGGATTTTGTCATATGTGTCTTAGGGAGACTTGATTTTTGGAATTAAACATTTCTTCAAGTTTCCTAAATTCTTTTAATTTTTCTCTACTATCTCCTACTACATTTGCAAGCGCTTCATCATTAGGACATGACCAATCAGCGCAAGGAAGCTGGCAAAACCAACAAGTATTGTGGTTGAACGTATTTTAAAAACAGGCTTATACCATGTTTGATAAGATAACGCGTTTTGTAAGCGATAAAGCTCGCCTAAAGGACTTGTTCATTCTATACTTTCTTTTAAAGGTGATAATTTGTAGAAGAGAAAAAATAAGCAAAACGCAAACATATCAGTTGTGCACTCCACTCATGAACAAACCTCCTAAATTTTAGTTGCGCTTAGAGGAGGGTTGTTTTTCTCATGAATCTATTTTAATGATGAATGATTTATATAGTTCTTAATAAAATTTTAACGCGATTTTCACTTGCCTTTGTCTTTTAAAATCCAATCCACTTTCCTATTTCTTTTATCAGCAGAGTATTGGACTCTGAACACCTTAAGAAAGGAAGTTTTTAAAAAGCAAGTCCAAATTACAATTTTATAACCACATTAAAAAATCAATTTCTTATTTTACCTCTTTTATATATTTTTATAGCCTCAACCTGTGAAGCATTTCACGCTTAAACGAAAACCAAAATCAGCCGCTTTGAGAGCAGAATTAATGCAAAAATCGTTAGATGCTGCTAGTAATTTGAAAAAGAGCGCTGCTCCAACAGTTCCTGTAAGATCTAGGGGAATGCCAAGAAAAATGACAGATACAAGTATTTATCATCTCTTTAATTTGTTGTACACAATTTTTTTCTTAATTATAGTTAATACTTAATAGTTGATAATATTTGTAATGAAATATTTGTATTAAAAACTCATCTACAAATTTTATTCAGCTCCATTGAAAGGAATTCCAAGTCGAGTACCTTCTGGTGGTTTCCAGTCTTCATTGAGTTCAAATTCTCTTATATCACGTCCTTCATTGCCTAGAAATCCAATGCCAAGGAAAGATGGCGGAATCAAATTGTTGGATATTAATGAACAACCTATTAGTTATGCACAAGCTAAGAAGAGGATGAAGATGCAAGGTAAAAATAAAGGATATTTTTGTTAAAGATTCTTTTTGTTTTTAAAAGTTAATTTGTGTTTGATGGCGAGTCTTGTTTAAATTTAGTTTCAAGTGATCTCCTGGTAAGTTGACATTTATCTTCCTATCCAATGAAGTTTAGCTAGAAAGATATCTTCTCGCATTCCTCTACCCACACTGATTCGATGAAGTCTTTAGCTCTCGATTTAGATAATGTGGTATTTTGTAATTTTATTAGCTAAAGGACAAGCGGAAGACACGTCAGCACCTGGTAAGTGGTGATGTTTCTGCAAAAGATCGCGTCTAGTAACAGGCGAAATTTTGCATCAACAGAGATCATCTCCATCCTCTACATAGATTTTTTACCCTGTAAAAAATACTCTATTTTGTATTCAGTTTGACTGTACTCTTTTCCGTTTCTGAAACGGTGTAACAGAATCCTCGGGGACTTAAATCAGAACGCGAACAGGATTGAAAGCTAAGGTCTTCCAGAATACACCTCAGTAGATACCTCCTCTGATTACTTTGCTAAGTCACATCTCATAAGCAGCAGCTTTTTTTTTTGGAATCATTCTCGTTAACAGTTTCCTAAGTCGGTTTCACCGTTAACGTTGTCGAGCGAGGTTTAGTAATATAACCGATTGTAAAACTTTGATGTACGATGTATTGGTTTAACCCTCCATCGGGCGCATTTGATCTGTGAGATGAAGAGGGCATTTTCTTGTTGATAGAAAATCAGGTATTTCTTAGAATGAGCCATGGCCCTCAGTAGCTTCCTCTTTTACCTTCTTCTAACCAAACGGCCTATCGGTGATTTACTCTGAGTTAGGTGGTGTTACTTAGCGTCCGCGTAATCTGTCAGATTAGTTGCGCCCGATGGTCTTATTCTTTGGGAATTGAAATTTTTTCAAGTTTTCTTGTCAAAAACTGTTTCAAAGTACACATTATAATTAAAAAAGCCAGTTTTCTACTTATTGACTATATTTGCAACGAGTGTCTTTTGTTGAATAATATTTAATAGATAGAAAGAGAAGGGGATTCGGACACTAAACAAGCTTTTTTTTTTTTAATTTTTAGAAGATCAAGATGCGGATGATTTTGAGTGCGTATGTACAGATAAACCTAAAACAAAAAACCTATTTCTAGTGTTAGACGAGGGAGCCATAATATTTTATGGGGTTTGCGTGGTATAGTTGGTGACAACTCGACAGAAACGTTCGGAGATGGTTCATGGTCATTCTTTCGAACATAGCGGGTATCAATGCGTAAAACATTTCTTGGATAATGCTAATAAACCATCTCACACATTCATTCATAAATGTCACCTCAAAATTAGGGATGACTGATTTTTCTATTCACATTAATGTTCTGTTCCACTTTACGAGTTTTTTTTTTTTTAAAGAAAAACTTAAACTGAAATTTGTTATCCGTTTCCAAAACATTTTTGATGAAATTATCAGCTATTGGATCACTAATCTTTCACAGATTAGTTGCGCCCTGTGGAGTTACAAACATTTTGCGCCCGATGGAGGGTTAATCATTATTTAATTTTTATTATTTTTATAGAAATAGAAGAAACAAAATTAGTACAACAACAGCAACAGCAGATACAACCGCAGGCCCAGCCACAGCAGACATCGCCCAGCAAGAAATTAGTAGCGGTTGGTGAACAAAACAATACTGGCACTGGTGTAACTAATGTAGATTCTGCACCTGCTGCAACTCCGGATTATGCTGCAGGTTTGGCACCACCACCGTCAGTTGTACAAGTTGGTGTAGGTACAGAGCCAAATCCACCTTCATATGCACCAAATTCTGCTACTGGTTAGTGAATATTTTATTAGAGTTTTAAAACTGTATTATGTTGATAAAAAAAAAAATAAGATTTTCTGTTTATTGTTTTATTTTTTTTAGTTTATTTGATTTAAAATTATGAGATTGTTAGTTATACTGACCTTGACAACATTTACTTTCAGTAAGAAAGCAACATTTTCAAAATCACTACAATTTTTTTCTATTCCTTTAATGATTTCAATAAAAATGAGTTAAATACAGTGGAACCTCGCATAACGAGCACCTCTCTTAACGAGTAATTCGCATAACGAGTAAAACAAATTGATTCTTATAGCGAGCGATGTTTCGCATAACGATAGTTTTCTAATGACATTTCGCTGACTGCGCAGTTTTCGCTGACTCATCGAAAACTGCGCATTCTTCGATTAGTCATTCCTGTTTACGCATATGCATTTCATATTCTCCACGTATCTAATGCATTGATACAGTCGAAACCGAACTTCACCGAATGAGTGGTGTATAGGGGAAGTCCATATAGTGACATTTGTGTTTAAATATTATTGTGTTTATTTTGTTATCCCTCTACAAAATGGCTTCGAAAAGAATTAAAATAACGTTAGAATTGAAACGTAAAATCATTGAGAAACGAGAAAATGGTGTAAATGTGGCTGATCTAGCAATTATCCCCTTTTATTTTAATTTATATGAAAAAAATTGTTTCGCTTAACGAGTATTTCGCGTAACGAGTAAGGTTCTGGAACGAATTATGCTCGTTAAGCGAGGTTCGACTGTACTAAAATTAGGGTTTTTTTAAATAAGAAAAACGGATAAAGAGCAAACTAGTTCTCCTCAATTCCACTATATTTTGTATTTAAGGCTCATTACTTTGGTAATCTTTTAGTAAAATATTTCTATGCAGCGCGTTTCATTACATGATTCTACTTTTGTTTTGCTGTTTGTGGAACCATTCTTAACTCTGTAAAGATCCAATAATTTAGTAATTATTAATATTAATTAGTTATTACTAATTATTATTTAATTTTCTTAATATAATTTTCAGGAGTGTCACTTCTGCAGACAAACTCGGGTACAAATACATTGCTGAGTGCATCATCTCTTGGTACACCTATTAATCCCACTGGAACAGTAAAGGTAAGATTGTTTTTTTAACTTTCATTTATAAATATAGAACTTATCTTAAATTTTACATAGATCTAAAAACAGAATTAGTATAGTGATTGATTTTATTAAAACGTGCTTGAAAAAGAAAAATAATTTAATAAACTCTAGGAGGTGTAGGGTACTTTCCTTCACCTTAACATTATGTTGAAATGGTTTCGTTTAGTAGTGAACTCTGACAGAGTTGTTGAGAGTGATGGTGTAGTTTTCGTTCAGATGGCCCACGCCAGAAGAAAAATGGCCTTCTGGAACTGGAACTTGGTTACACTGAGGAAGATTTACGACTCTTGAGGGATAGAGCCAGATCTTTTAAGCTGTGATCATCAATATGATTGAATTTCTGTCTACTGGAGGAATGAATGGGAGATTATAAAGAGAGGTTAAAGTAATTTTGGATTGTCAGGCTGCATACAAGACTTAGACCAACCTTTGTTGGGTTTCCAAATTAATGAGGGTTATTTAGAAGTTGAATCAATACCTTCCTCAAATGAGTTATATTAAGCTCTTCTGGATAAGGGAACATGCCAGAATAGGAGGATCTGAGTTAAGTAAAAGAGTTGGCTTTAGTGGAACCATCGACACGTGTTTTGTTCTCAAACCAGCACTGAGAGAGGTAAAGATTGTAAGATGAGAATTACAAAAGCGTTGGAGATGTGTTTTGCCTTAAGACTAAAAGGTTTAATGAATTGGATAATGCAGAAAAATGGGAAGTTCTTACCCTGTGTTGGGGATGAAGTTTTGATGGGGTTTGTTGATTGGGTACGCTAAGGTGGCAAGTTATCTACACACGATAAGTAAAACGGTTAGTCTCAATTGTACGAAGTGTTTGGTTTGGAAAAATCACGTACCTTTTATTTTCTAAGATGTATTTTAAAATACCTACACAGATTGGGGCTTTGTGTAAAGAAAGGATAAACTTAGTAGGCTTTGTGACTTGTTATATATTTTATTTAATATTAAAACATTAAATTTAAATATATAATATTACATTCATCACATTTTATAACTTTAGGATTGCAGTGACATAGATGAAATATTGAAGTTCCTTGGATTCACCAATGTACTCCCTTTGGTCACATTTCCTTACCAAAAAAACAAGTGAGATCCCACATTCCTTTTACCTGTTTCGTTTTAAAAAAGTAAAACTGTTCAGTTTATTTTCTTGTTCAATTACAAGAAAAATTTATTGATTTATTTATTGATTAATTCATTTATTTATCTGATAACAGACAGAAATAACACAACTGGAAGTTGAGCGTCCACAAACCATAACAATGATAAGGCCGCAAATAATGCCAGAAGAAAGGAAATACGAATTAACGGTAAATAATTTATTAATAAAGTTGCATAACTTATTCTCCATTTTGGTTTTTGCTTTAGAAAACCATTTGTATTAGAATTTTATTTACTTAAGACGTATTAAGGTCCTGAAGTCATTGGCGCCCGGAGGTTTCAAAATCTAAATCCTTATATTTTCTTTATTAAAATTAAAATAAATATAAAATAAAATAATTATATAAAATTAAATAATTTTTTCAATACAAAAATTTTATTTTTTGCAGAGAGAACAGTTAACTAAAGCGCAAGAATTATTTGGAACAGCGAATAAGGTTACAAGGCCAGAGAAATCGCTAATACTTGGATTTATTGCAGGATCTCGAGGTATTTATATTACTTTTATTAAAACTAATGTTATACAATTTCTTCAGTTAGATATTGTTCATTATCTTAGCCAGTGATTATTTTTTATTAGTAAGTAGTAGTGAATAATTCATTTATTGAATGAAATTGTTTACAACACTTTAAGTAAAAACGTTTCCTTGAATTATAGCATCTTTTAGATAAGAGGTTGTTCATAAACCACGTAACGTTTTTATGAGTGTGGAAGGAGTGACGATTACACTTTCATGGTGTTAGGGAGGGGATGTGTCAGTTATTTTATCATTCTCATTCTCTTAAATATTAAATAGAAGTTGATTGTCTCACTTTTCAGTCATACTTATTGGTTTTTAAAATTTAAAATACTGATCTCAGAACCCATACCCGTAAATCGGGAATGTTAAGTTTCAAAAGTTTTTCGTTTGATAAAATACTTGATTTGGAATTTTTTAATATGTTCGTGTACATATTCCAGGTGGCATCTATCGTCTCAGTTGTTAAGATAGAGTCAGTCGATGTTTGGTTTACGCCTGTATAGACGTTAAACCTATTTTATGTTTGACTACTTTAAAAAATATATTTAATGTATAATTCAAAGTGATTATCACGTTACTCTGGGTAGGAGGATGCAAGTTGAATGTCTACATGTTGTTTTATGGGAAGTGGGCAATTAAAAAAACGTTACGTGGTTTATGGTCGACCTCAAAGCTATTTTATAATAGTTTTTATTAAGATTATTATTTATTTTTTTTTTTTCTGTAAACAGAGAACCCATGCCCAGCTATGGGTGATATAATCACGATAAAACTAAGTGAATATGAAGAAACTGTTAGACAAGACTCAGTAGATGTTCGGAAAATTGTGGAAACGCATTTCCAAATGAATTATGTCAACGGTGAATGGAATTTGATCAATCGTTATCGAGATATAGAATTAACCTGATCCGTTTAGATTAATATATTTTAGAACAATTATATATAGTGCTTCATTTTAGATGCTTGGACCATGCTCGCACATTCAGGTGTTCTTTTTTGGCTTGGTTTTTTTGATAATAACTTGGTTATCAAAGTTGTTATGGTTGTTTAGATTATTCGAATCAGACTTTATTTCACAAAGTATTGAAAATAAATTATTTTTTATAAGTTTTATTTATTTATTTTTTATTTGTTATATATTGTTTATCAGATAATTTTATACTTTTGAAGAAATTTACTTTTCTTTTTCATTCTAAGGCGTATTTATTTAATAATTTCAAAACATTAGATAACATTTTATCTATTTACAACTATTGCAAAGCCTGTCCTGCATGAGTGAGATTCAAGCAAAATTTATTAAATTTGTAAATACATTTTTGTATATAAAATTATAAAATCTGTACAAAAAAAAAAGAAAAATAATGTTTGTTTATTCGGAAGAAAGGACGGATATTATTTGTATATATTTTGTTAGTTTAAATTGGACAAATTTTCAGCATTGTTACTGAAATATATATATATATATATCCTCGTTATAAACTTTTGATTGGACAAGGTTTTTTTTTTTTTATTGTTGGCTGATAATTTTGTATTTATTTATTAAGATTTTTAAGAGATTTAATAGTAGTGTGTTATGATTTCCGAAAATGATACACTTTTGGTTATAATATAGTCATCCTGCCAGACGTGTGCGTTAAAAGCCTTCCTTCCACAGTTATTTCCGTAATATGTACCGCAATATGGGAATTTATTTATCGTCTTGGGAACTAAACATGTTTGGTCCATATGTTTTATTTTTTATTATAATAGATAAACGTAGGTTATTCGTTTATCGATCCTTCAAGTTCTTCAAGAATGTTCCTGTAAACTCCCAGATTTTATCAGGCAGCTTGTACATTTTATTATGTAAACCTCGGTGTATTCTTCAGAACCATCATTTTTATTTCAAAATTTGGACTAACAAAACATATGAAACATCCATTTCAATTTAAGAAACTTGACTAATTCAGCTCTTTTAAAGTAGATATGGCATCTTCTCAAACAGTTGTACAGATAAAAATGCTGTTTTGCTGGGGTTGTATTCATAGATTTTGTAACCAAAGAAGTGCATCGAGAATGAGTTCTGTAGACATGATAGGGAGCGGACTGATGTTAGAGATCTTAGACGCGTTGTTTAACTGTGAAGGTAACAACAACTTAGTTTCAGTAGGACTTTGCATGGCTCCCAAAGGCTAAACATGTATTCCTACTTCAAGTAATATGATTTAGTCCCTTAAAAACAAAAGTTGCGAGAGAATTTCTCCAAAGAAGCTAGAATATCAAACGATTTTTCAGGTTATAGTTGGCTTGTTGGTAAGCTTGCTCCCTGAGATAGCAGTGCAACATGTTTGAAGTTATTGCCCTCCGTTCTGTTAGCATGAAGAGATGATTCTACGCCCCATTTTGTTTCATTTATTCAATTCAAATAAGTTAGACAAAAAATGACAAATGTGGACAGTTTATTCATTTCCTCTACGTTCTCTCCCATCTACCGTTTTCAAAATGTATTTTTAAAAAAAATCCCGGAGTTTTAATATTCATTAGTGGTAATTTCGTTATTAACTTTGCAGGCTGAAATTATGAGACAGTTAATACTGATAGGTACTGCTAACTAAATTAAGGTCACAAAATGTATGGGCTTTTATTAATTATCATAAAAAATCATTATTCGGTCATAGCACACCACTCATATAATATCTATTGCTTAAACGCTTTTTCGCTTTAAAATTTTACTATTTTTCTGGACAATCATTCTGTATTCTTTCAATAAGAATTAATATTCTATTTTAATCGACTACAAAATGTTTGGAAAAACAAAAATTAACTTTCCATTTTAATCTAATTAAAACTATTAAATGTTGAATCACTTCTTTCACTGTAATCGTAAATAAGTTTCTTGTGTCTATGTGGATTTACAGTTAACTTACAAAAAAGAAAAATTATTTGTTAAAAAAAAGAATATATTGTATTTTTTTCAGGGTAATTAGTAGTAACTAATTGGTTAAGTTGGCAATGTTTATCTATAACCGGGACGTTGACGTTTTGGGTACCATGTTTTTTTTTTTTTTTTCCTAATTCTGATCATTTTGTGATTTTATTCTACCAAGTTGTGTACAAGTAGATTTCCACGTTTGCATCAATTATCACATTTGACATTCTACAAATCCCCCGAGTATACATCTAGCCAAAAATCCACAAACACTTATTTCTCCTCTGTCAGAAAATTTCAACTCAGAGCAAACTACAACCCTCCTTGCTCTTCTTCTACCGCTTGGCTCCCGTAACCTTTATGAAAAAGAAAACTTATTCCTCTTCAACGAATAAAAAAAATCAAATCCATAGCCTTGTTTTTATTGGTTCCTGATTCGCATGCCTTTGGAAATCGCAACAATTTCATTACAGTGCGTTTGTTGTAGAGACTCATTGCCATTAAAAATTTGTAACTTTAGCCGGTGAACTTGGGGAAAGACCAGATATTATATATGTTCACATCTTACTATACCATTTTTCCGCCTCCGTGTTTTTGTGCTTTAAAATTCACCTAATAAACCCTTCTTAAACAATTGGTCCAACAAATAAATAATATTGTAAGCTAGAATATAATTTGTTCCAAGCGTAACATTCATACCAGTCCATATTTTCTGTGTGTTTTTTAAATAATGATAAAGTAAGAAGTGCTAATTAAATAATCTCTCAAAATAATTTTTTACTTTTAAGAAAGAAACTTAAGACGTACATAACATAATGTATTTAAGAATTGTAAGCAAAAAGTGCCCTGTAAAAAAAAATTGCCTTACTATTGAGACTTAAATTAAATTGTATATAATAAATTCCTAATATAATTACAATGTGCTTTTTTTGTTACAACCATCTCATTGTTATTTTGGTAATTGCGAGTTATTCTAAATCTAATTTGGCGGGCACCCATTCTACTTAACCAACCTTTCTCCTAAAAAATGATTTGAAAATATATTTATATAATACATGGGTAAATCATAATATGACGCATCTCTAACGCAAAGGTAATAAGTAGGTATAAGGCATCACAAAATTAGAGATCACCTGTAGAGGTTTGCGATCACCAATAATCATCGTCTGCCAATCAACTAATGACGACTAAAGAACAAAAATAAATTTCAAATGGGATTTGAGTTAACATCTTAAATTTCAACCTCTCCTCTAGCAATATTTACATTGCCTGCGAGTTTTTAAGTGAGTTAATATGGAAATATTTGGATTTAGTGAACTCTTGAACAGACTTCAGTCGGCCATAATCTATTACAGGGCCAAAATAGACGTTACAGGATCGTATTGTATAATGTACACATTATAGCTACTTTAAAATAACTGACATAAAACTTCCATATTGGCAATATTTTTGCTATTAATGAAATTATATCTATGCAACGATCATGTGCCATGATAAACTCATGTACGTTAAGTCAGGTAAAATTCGTTGGCTATATCTCATAAACTAGTGTTTACAGAAAGGAGTTCGAAGTAAAGAAGGTAGGATAAAAACAAAAAGGACTTGAAGTATTCGCAACTAAAACAAAAAATAAACCTTACCAATTATGCAGCCCTCAAGACAATGACATAGAAATAAGTTTCTAAAATTTTTCTGCAAACATATTTAATTCGCAAAGTGGTAAAAGGGTCTCAGAATATATCAGATTGAGGACACTTAAGAATTTATACTATCAGAAAGAGAAAAACTGCATTTAATAAAGGGAAAGAGTGATGCCCAAATACTCTTCCTTTCCTCAAAACACTACTAAAATCAAACTAGTTTTCTTAGGCTTACAAAGATAACACACCTGGGAATAGACGCAAGAGATGAATAATAGAATGGTTTTGTAGTTCTAGAAGCAAGGTGACAGAAACTATTAAAACATTTTTAATATTTTCAGGAACTTTTTTTTTTAATTACAATTTTTCATTTTACTTTCTCTAAAACAGCTTTTTAAAAAATAACAATAAATAATATTAGGTAAGCTACTGAATTCTCAAAATTAAAACATAGAAACAAATTGTTAAAAATATCATAGTTACGTACAGTCTTAAAATTACAATGGCAGTTACAGACAAATAAATAAGGCAATTAGAGATTCATTTGGTTTGAGCAAGCTTTTTTTTTATATACATATATTTAAATTTTAGTCATATTTACAGAATATTACAGTATCTTGAAGACAAATAACAGCAATGGTATCTGCAACAGAAGCATTACTTATTTATGCATTTGACTAAGATTATATAGTTAGCAGCAGACTTTTAACTACTTAAGTTGAATCCGAAAAATGGTATAGAGGTTACAAAGATTACCTACCATAACAAATCATTTTAGATCTAAGTTAATACCATTTAAAGATAAATGCATTCACTTTTTTGCTTTTGAAAATTAAAATTAGAATGACGTTTGACTGAGTCAGATAACTGGTGACAATGAACAGAAACGTTTTAAATGGAAGTCAAATTTGTAAGCCAGCTGTGCACATCCTGTGGCCATACCCTACATATCCCTAGTCGTTATTGTTAAAAATAAGATAGTATCGACTTCAAACAAGAAATGATGAAAATATTATTACTTCTTAATTTCTAAATTTCTAGAACAAGCAAGTATTCCTTCGTTTCAAATTTCCGAAACTAATATTTAACCGGAAAATTGTAAGTAGTCGTTTACACCAATCATCTTTGTTGAGCTTTTTAACAATCAAATGAAGGTAAGTTAAAATTAAAATAAAATGGCTACTTTCATAAGTGAATCGTTGCATACAAAGAATTAATTTATTAAATAAATAACTAATAAGAGTAAATGAATTTAAAAAAAAATTGTTACGACTAAGTTGTAATGAAAAAATTACCATTAATAAAATCTGAGAAGATTGAACCTTCCCAGCATCACCTCTTAAACTAAAGCTTTTCTCATCTGTTGGACTTGTAGAACAAAGTTTATAAGACACTGTAGAAGGTCTTTTTTTACTGTGAATATAGCCAGGTATATATAGACTAGGTTCACTCAATCGTCCAGATGATAGAAGTCGACTGAAGTCTTGTTCTAATTTATTCGCTTGTGGACCTTAATAAATTTAAAAATAGTACAGTTACTAAATGCAGCTTTATAAACGAGTATAATGTGCATTAAACTATCTTATTTACCTTTGAAATGAATTAAAAGTTGTATGCAAGCTCCATTGTATAAAATATTTGTCTTCCTGGAATCCACGGTGAGAAACCAGTCAGGTACACCCAATACTTTACGAATATCTTCTAAAAACTGAGAGCTGGAAAATAGGGAAATAATAGTTATTAGCGTGTACACGAGTGAAAAATTGAGTTTTCTTTCAAATGAAACATTTCTCTCAAGTATGCATTATTAATTTTTTTTTCTGCAGTTTATTTAAAAGATAAACTTTAAACTTAGACGATAAGTCTACCCGCTGAAGGTTAAATAGACTACTGAATTTAGAATATTGTATTCACTTGAGCTATGGAAATTTAAAAATAAAGAAACAAATTAAAACTGCTAATATTTTAATTTCATTATTTAGAAATTATATTTATTGTTCTACGACTACTTCCATAACTGGCAGATTAGTTGATTAATTTGACAGTTGTCAATACTGATTGTTGACTATTAGTTTGTAACTATTATATTCGCAAGTTTTAAGTAAGATATTAGTTTTTTGATTGGACTTTTACGAGAAATACTTTCGGGAAGATATTCATCACTATCGCTTGTAATTATCAGTCAAAACATCATGATGTTTGAATAAATAAAGTGAGAGGTTTCTTTTACAATATAGAACCTTTCAAATTGTATTTATTAACACAATATATTATAAGATTCTGTGTGCATGATTAATATAAAAAACGAAAAATAACTAATTTACCACACATAGTTGTTTACAAATTGGAACTAACTTCACTAAATTCTGTATAATAATGGACGTTATTTAGCGATTGCAGAAAATACAAAAATAATGGAACTTCAGATCAACAAGGATATCATGGAATGGCATAATAATTGAGATACTCAAATAAATAAAATAAACAATTAACCAACACTACTTACACCACAAATTTTGGTGGTCTTCGAACATTTACATATTTTATGGTATCATAATCTGGTTCAATGTTAGCGCAAGCAAATTTATCACTTCCACGTTCTTTATTAAGTATAACTATTGAACGACCCATGGCTGAGACTTTTCCCTCTGAAAATGAATGATTATCATTTCTTTAATAGCATTAATGGTAGTGAAAATAGTCTTCTTTTAAAAGAATAATCTTTTAGGTAATTAATTGATATGTTCGTACACAATATTAAAGGCAGAGAACTTGTGCCAGTGGACACTTTTCTGTAGTTATAAAACCTATATACTGAAGTCTTAAGAAGTCTGTTTAAAACTAGTGTTGGACTACTTGAGGGTCTATTGAAATTAGTAATCAGAACGATGTCTTCGCCTTGAAACCGCTTCCTCTTAAGCTTGCAAGAGATCTGAATTCTTTTGAGCAACCGTCAAAGAATAAGAAATAATAAAGCACACCGAAATTCAGTAAGTGAAAACCAAAAGCAGACTAAGAAGTTTTATTACACCTACGATTATTAAGGCATTATTTCAACAATTATTCCTGACAGGCCACCAGACAATGAATAGCCTGTGTACGTTAGGTTAGAATGAAGAGCAAACAGTGTAGTTGCGAAGGGTTTAGAGTTGAACTCCTCGGAGAAGAATAACTCATGTCTTCCTACTTAGTCCACAAACTCCATACCATCTAAAATAACTGGAGGATATACTATGTTCTTTCTGGGTAGATTCTAGCCCAACCATCAAGCGGGGAATCTAATCAATGTATGTACGCTTTTCGCGAAATCAAATATTCTCAACATTTAAAAGTGAATACTTTGAATTTCCCTTTGAGTACTTCATTTTTAATTTTTTTTGTCGAATTCAAAAAAGCTGAAAACATTTAAAACTTAAATGGTAAAAGAAACAGATAGATTTAATTAAATATGTCACAAACTGTAATTACCTAGAGGTAAATTAGGATCCGAAAATACTTTTCTTCCATTTCCTAAATCTATGGTACCTAATCTTCCCGATAGATCTCCCACATAACATCTTAGAGGTAAATCTGGCCCACACTCTCTCCTATACAGTTCATCCTGAGCAATAAATTGTTTCATTTCGTCAATCTCAAGTTATCAAATCTTAACAAATAAAACAAAAATAAATTTAACTTGCATTCAAAGGATCAGCAAGCTGAGTGTAGTAAGGATTCCATATATAACCTGCTGCGGTACATCTTGTATTAAGAATTTTTACAGCTGCGTCCACTCCTACAGGATTTACGTAGATTGCCCAGTTATGATGGAACGTCTACAAGGTACAATATAAATTTTCTTCAATTATTAAAGGCACTTTCCTTACGTACTATACATACTAAGACAGCGTTACTTACAATATTCCGATCATGTTTCCCAGGATGTCTAACGTTTACTTCAATTACAGTGTCACTACTACTTCCATCATTATGAATGAGTTGAGTCTGAAATAATTAGAAAATTTCCTCCATGTTAGAACAAATGGATCATTTTACTTGAACATATTAACAGTTAAAAGTTATGGGCGAACAAAAATTATGACCCAAAAGAGGTATAGTCTAAAAAAGAATAATAACTTCTTAATAATTTTTGACATTAATAAACAAATATAGAAGCAAATTTTAAAAAATAAAATAAAATCTACTGAAATCCTTCAAAAGATCATTATTTTACGAGGTCTGTCTAAAAAAGTATCCGACCTTTATTTTTCCCTCGCAAAATAAAGACGATAGCGCGGCGCCACTGTACTCAGTAAAGGAAGACACCTTCATGCACATGTGTGAATTTTGTGACCGCCTTCCAGCGCGTCAGTCGTTCCCTGTGGGTTGCTGAGTGAGGTGCTACTCAACGTGTTCGTCCCATTACCGACTCTCCGACTTCCGGATCCGATTCTCTCAAGATGACTGAACGTGATGAGCAAAGACACTGCATCAAAGTTTGTCAAAAGCTTGGTGATTCTCAAAGCGAAACCATTCGTAAGATTCAGCAGGTGTTTGGAGACGAATCGATGGGTGAAACACAAATTAAGGAGTGGTTCAACCGCTTCAAAATAGCCTCACATCAGCGAAGAGTGACCAAGTTGTTGTCGCCGACAACAATTCCTCTTTGGCAATCTCCCGCACGGTCAAGCGACGATCTGCCATCACCAAATTTCGCACAGTCTCAACAACGGATGCACTCCGAGCAGTCTGGGGTCAGCCAGAACGCTGGTCATTCTCCGCTGATGTGCGGCCATTTTTGAAGCGGTTGAACCACTCCTTAATTTGTGTTACACCCATCGCTTCGTCTCCAAACACCTGCTGAATCTTACGAATTGTTTCGCTTTGAGAATCACCAAGCTTTTGACAAAATTTGATGTTTCAGTCATCTTGAGAGAATCGGTAATGCGGCAAACACGTTGTGTAGCACCTCACTCAGCGACCCACAGGCAGCGACTGACGCGCTGGAAGGCGGTGACAAAATTCACACATGTGCATGAAGGTGCCTTCCTTTACTGAGTACAGTGGCGCCGCGCTATCGTCTTTATTTTGCGAGGGAAAAATAAAGGTAGGATACTTTTTTCATCCTACTAAGTGTTATAGTTTACGAAGTGGAAATCTAAACCAAAAATTATGCATTAATAAAAAAGTTTGGCTATTTTTCAGAAGAATGGTTGGCTGGGGTAAAACAAAAAACAATAAGACTTACAGATCACAATTCAACCCAACTGAATCACTAGAATATAACCAATATATGTACGAACCATTCTCATATAACCATAAGCAAAGCCATTTGGATGATGAAAAGATGCAATAGCTCTGAGTTCTCTCGCTTCAGAAGGCGCGTATCCTCTTTCAATGGTTGAACAAGCCCATCTGACACATCAGGAAGCAGTTAAACAATTTCTATTACTTTAAAAACTAATAAATGTTTAGAAAAAGAAAATATAAACAAACCTCCTGCGAGTAGCATGTGACGTGAATACTAATGAACGTCCTAGTATAGAGGTCTGTCCAAATATCATTAAATTTGAATCATTATAACCAACTTTTTGTACACTAGAATGTCCAAGTAAATGGCCAAATTTACCACTTAGATCACCAACTGGGAACTGATCTGGAGTAGCACCTTGGTTTTGATAAGTATTGGCTGAATGAGGATTATATACTCCATATAAAGTTGTTTCTTCGCAAGGAAATTCAAGGATTTCCAGGACTGGAGTCTTTGAAAAAGAAAAACCAAAAGAATAATTTAAACTACAAGTTAATGGGTTGATAAAAGTAAATTTATTTTAAATTCTTTTAACTAACCATTGCTACCTGATAGTCTTTAACATCTTCTAAACCTTCAATATTCATTTCAATGTCAGTAATTCCATATTCAGTTTGTTGAAAAAATTCAATTTTTCCTGAAACGGAAGTTTGAAAGCCGTTACCAAACCAGTTTCTAGCTACAGCTTTACGCCTGAATATACTAGTTATCCTGTTTATAAAGACATACCGATTAAAATACAAAATTTCTTAAAAACAAAAACAAAAAATGATTAAAAAGTGATGAATGTCTTAACTGATCATATGACAACAGTGGCCTGCCTGAAAACTTTGAAATCTGAGTTAAATTAAAGAAATGTCACTAAATAAGTAACTTTTATTTAGACCAGGGGTCGGCAACCCTCGGCTCTTTTATCCAAATTTTATGGCTCTTCAGCCTGTCCAAAATAAATTGTAAGTATATTTCAATTTTTTTGAAACAAATGAAAATTTCATTTATTAAAGTAAAGATATTTTTGCAAAAATAATTTTAAATGTGATAGGTTTGAAATTGAATAGAATTATATTAAAAATCATTCAAACACAGGTTTAGTTATTTATTTGTTTATTTACTTTGCAATATGTGAAAATAAATACATAAAACATTTAAATGTTAATGATTATCATAAAATAGTAATTTATGAATACAAATGATCTACAGAGTTTGTTAACACTATCATCTTTGCGGCTCTTGGTAAGATTTATTAAAATTATTTAAGAAGAAATGGTTCTCTACTTAAAATGGTTGCCGACCCCTGATTTAGACAATGAAATTCTTGTCTATTAATAGAATATTGCTAATTTTATCCGAAGTAACTTCCTTTTTTTGGTGTAGCCCTGACCGTAAATAGGTTTACGATGACAGATATAAATATAAGGAACTTAAGATATGTTAGACGGAACTATTCGTACTAGTTATAAGTAAATGTCACTACCTAATGATAAAAGCCAATCGCAAAATAAGATTAAAAAAAAAATATATTATTCTATTTTGTGAAATGATTTCTGTTTGAGCTAATTTTTGTTGTTAACAAATCTCCCAACTATTTATCTAATGCATAATTGTTCCTCTCTTAACTTTTTATGGTAATGGTTTCGAAAAACAAATAAATTGATTAACTACTTAAAGTAGTAATATACTAACTTGGAACATGCAAGCCTATCGCCTCTTGCTTTTGGCCCATGATCATCAAATATCACTAATGATTTGCCTAAAATGGAATGTAAACCTGATAAGGGTAGATTATCTAGAGTAAAAAGAGTTCTACTTTCAAGTATAACACTTTTTGAACCAGAAATTACAAGATGTGCAAGTCTTTTAGATAAATCACCAATAACAGATTCAGCATTTACAGTTTCATTTACCTAGAACAGAATAAAACAATAAAAAAAAAAGTTTAAAGTTGTTTTTTTTAACTAGAAAACCTTTTTAAAGTTAGTTATTTCTTCACTGCAAATTAAAGACATTAAAAAAACTAAACAAAACAAATAAAAGAATCTAAAGTGACTGAACATGACCTTACCCTTTTATAACAGCAATTTGCGTAATTAAATTTTGTTAAAAATTTAAATTAGTACTAAAAGATAGTTCACTTTATCGTTAAAAAAAAATTAACAAAATAATTTGTTGAGCTGCAATCTTTTAAGTTTTTTAGTTATATGCGATTCTTCTTAGAAACAGACAAATATGTGAAAATCCATTTTTTCGTACTCCTTGGAACATAAAATATTTATTTCCGGTGAGAGCTCAGAATCCAAATTCTAGCAAGATTACTGGTCTTCTTCATACGAGAGAAAATGAAAGGTAGTAACGGAATTATGTTCAGCACATTACTATTGAATACATTTGAATAAACTACATGGATATCATTAGTTAATACATTGACCTTCATTACCAATAAGAACTGGTTACTCTTATTATGTTAATTAGAGAATAGAGTCTGTTGGAGAAACAGTCTAAATATGCATCAGACATCTTTATTACCGGGAAAAACCTTGTGTAAATTTACAATATAAGCCAACAGATAATTTGTATAGTAATATAATTACAACATAAATGTCGTATGTTTATATAAATAAATAACTCTTTAACTAGTTACCGTATAATTTGTTTTCTCTAATGTATAACCACACTATTTTGAGGAAAAATTTAGAATAATTGTTTACCTTGTGAGGATTAAAAACAGGACCAGCTGAAACACATCTAGCCGTCCAATTGAAATAATCTTTGCCAGGCGGATTGATATGAATACCCCATCTATGTTCATTAGTTGTGTTTAAAGAAGTTCCATCTG
The DNA here is from genome assembly GCF_049639745.1 of Rhodnius prolixus. Lineage (NCBI taxonomy): Eukaryota > Metazoa > Arthropoda > Insecta > Hemiptera > Reduviidae > Rhodnius > Rhodnius prolixus. The sequence goes on from NW_027411582.1 coordinate 26,592,608, forward strand.
AATAAACTAAACCTTCTATTAGTATGGTAGTTTCGCCATAATAAGGTTTTGCTGGTTGATGGAATATAATTCGACCAACAATTGGATATCTGTAATAACAAAAAAAAATATACATATACAGGGTGTTCATTTTAAGACGGCTCAAATGCATTTCATGCTTAAACGGTTAATCTGAGTAGAGGAAAAATTTGTTGCCCGTCACCTCTAGTTTCAGAATATGTGACTTCATTTTAGATTCCTGCCCGCATACGCGGCTGACGCGCGACCAAAAGTGAGGGTTCGCAGTTGACCCCCATTTTCATATACACACTTTTAAAGAGTATAAAAAGTTATGAAAGAAACCGGAAACCGCAATTCGATATCCTTAAAATTAAAGGTGCTAGACCATTTCAAAATCTGGATATTTATTAATCATAAAGAAGAGCACGCGATAGGTAAGAATATCTTGCCAGTGATGGGCGAGTGTTGGTCTAGTGGCCAAGAGCATGGCTTTGTAAGTGAGAGATCACCAGTTCGAATCCCGCGTATGCAATCATTCTTATTACTAAAAAAATCATAATACTTTTTTTAATAAAGTGTAGTCATACGCGGGATTTGAACTGGGGATCTCCCACTTACAAAGCCACGCTCTTGTCCACCAAACCAACACCCTGGCAAAATTTCTTACCGTAATGTTAGGTGAAGTAGTCTTGCATACTGGGTGCATTAAAATGATGTGATGATTGCTTTTATTTGATGATAAAACAAATTTATCCTGATTCACCCATAACCATTACATTACACTACATGTTTTTAAATCTTCAATTATTATTATTTTTGTTATTTGTGTCACCAATAACATTTTTTGCTGTCAGAGGACCACCCCAAACTGGTGTATTTCTGGTGGAAAATTAATATTGAAAACCGATCACGAATAAGATGAAATTGTAACTTTGATCTTAAATATCTCGACTAATATTAGGGATATCGAAACGGGGTCAACGTAATTTTTCACAGTTTTTTATGTAGTTTTCATAATCATTGTCAAAACCAGTGGTCCTTATGTAACCCCAATCGGGTTTTTGGCCATAACTCCGCCAAAAATGAAGATACAGCATCGGGAGTGAAAAATTTGGAAACTAGTCCAAAAAAAAACATATAGTTTACTTCGTGGGTTTTTTCGGAATTCCGCTTTCCTAAAAAGTTGTTAGCGATTGGTGCGTTTTAAATGGATCACCCTGTATATTATATCCATTGAAAAATATTTCTTACAACTATCACTCCCTACACAAAATAAATTTCTTTAGTTTTCACAATCTAAACAGTGTTTACGAAGAGTTTTCAGTAAAAGACAACAATTTTTCTTTTCCAACCCAATGCAGTGAGCAGGCGAAGCTTAACGTCCAACTCTGCCAAGTAATTAATTTCAGTATTTTTAAAATATTTTTTTAATAATTACTTTTAAATCTTGTTAAACTTACTTTTCTCTATTGCAGTCAAAGTAAATGTTTTTACGTTGTAGACTTTATGACAAAAAATAAATAAATGGATTAAAATTCCAAGGTCGCAGAAAATCAATTCTGAAGTTTATTTTGAAAGACATGCGATTGAATCATGACAATGATTCAACTTTTCTTTTTTTTAAAAAAAACTAATTCTCGGTCCTCATAAATTTTTACAAGATACAAAATTAAAATCTTGGCTGGAAGCCCTGACCTTCAATTTTTAATGGAAATCTTTTCTGCGTATTTCCTTTACGGTCAATGATATTTGCAATAATGAAATTTATTAATGCACAAATCTTGTGCATTCATTTTTTCCACTCTCTTACCTCTTATAAGAAGAAGTTGCGATCTTATATAGATTTTAATTATCACCTAAGATTCTGAGGTCTCTTGAAAGTGTTTATAGAATTTTTTTTTTTTTTTTTTAATAAAAAAATCTCCCCCCTCCAATCACTGTGTTAGTACTTACCTATAAAATGCTTCAGCAGTTACTACGGGCATTTTGTATTCTGGGTGGTCCCACAGATACCTGGTTAAAGTTGAACATATCCAGGGTTCTTCAACGCCAGACTCTCCATTTCTAAATTATTATTTTTTTTTTTAATTCTTATACTCTATTTACAAAATTGAATAATATTACACATGAATAAAAGCAAGATAATGAATACCTGTAAATAACCAAAGATCTATGAACTACGCTATGCTTGCCAATGAGTGGCAAAAAGCTGTCCCATTCCCTTTCACCAGCATAACCAATTTTGCCACTGACATCTCCCACAGCGTACCTGTCTTGACTGTCCATACCTACAAATGGTTGAAATTGCAAGTTTTATCTTCAAAAAATTCATAAGTTATTATTTTTGAGGAATCTTGATTTTTGGTTAGTTATAAATTTAAAAAAATCTTTACAGCAACGTTTCAAAATATATTTACTTCATCTTCAGAGCTGCAAGACAAAAAACGTGAGATCCGGGTTGTAGATTTGTCAATTGCACTATTTTACAATTTCAAATTTTAAATCAAATGTGCATCTTGTTTATTTAAAAAATTTGCATTTATACTTTCTCATAATCCTAAATCCTCTGCTCCATTTTTTTTTTGCTTTACACGTTTTCCTAGGTTTCAAGATCTAGTACAAGAATTTGTCTTGTCTAGCATGATTCAGTGAACATTGATTAAATAATTATGGAACGATAAATGTCATACATGAAGGGTCCTAGTGTAGAAGATATTCAGTTGCTTTACAGACGCAATGAAGTGTACACAAGCTGAATGTAACCATTTCTGTAGGCAGTCACTAGGCTAAAGCGTGTTTCTCAAAAGCCTTGCGGCTGAAATTCTATTTCAAAAGTCTGACGTTATTGCATAACACTTTGCACGCTTTGTTAAAGCCTTTCTTAAAGTTAAAAATTAATTAATAATGTAAACCATCTTTCCTTACCTGGCACAGGTGCATGTGCTGCGATACCTTTATCGGTTGGATTGTATACATTAGAAATTTGTCTACATTGATCAAGTATGGGCGATCCATCTATTGGTGGAAGCGCTGGTAACATATGAATTCTAAATCCACCTAAAACTGGATCCATTACTCTGGTTATATTTAATACTGCTCTAGTCGGTGTAAGTATGGATTCTTGTTCTAGGCTTAGATAACCAGTTACACCGTGTGACATCACTAATGCCCTGTAAAAATTCTTATAATTCGGTTTTATCTCTAAATAAATAAATTTATTGTTAATAATACGTTGTTAATACATTAAAATTTGACATGCTTACTTGACAAATGTTGGATGTTTTGGTTTAAGACGAGCACAACCAAAGAACGTATCCGGATGGTGATTATCAATTAAAACTAAATAAAGATATCTTTTAGGATTTAAAATATCTAATCTTTGTAAACCAGGATCTCTGATTAATTGTCTTTCTCCGACTTTGAGTTCACCCAAACGGGTACTAAGATCTAATAGTACTTCTTGCAGAGAATTGCAGTTTTCTTTTTCTCTATCTAAAAAAGTAAACAAGTTATTAAATTTTAGTAAAATAGATCTTTCATTTTATGTCACATAATAGCTATTTATTTCTATCATTTCCTATTTTAATAACTTTTTCTACTTTTTAAAGGTTCATTATATTATAAACTTAAAATAATTAAAATTTGAGTTTGAGCATCTAAATTTGAGGTGATTAGGGCAATATATGTACATCACATAACAAAAAGTTACTTTTTTTTCTTTTAATCCAACAAAACGGATGAAACTTTGTTCATGCTAATAAACATTGACGAAACAAATGACAAAAAAAACCAGTTTAACAATTTGCAAAGTGTAGGTAGATGCCCTTGACATACTCGCAAATTAAATTGAACATTTTGTTCATCCCCTAAACATGCATAATTAGGTGACTTATTTTGTAATTTTATTTAGGTTATAGTAATTAATTAGCTAGTTAATTTAAACATAAACTTGTTTTTATAGGTGCTTATATCCTAGGTTGTTTAATGAAGGTTTGTGCCACAACATTATTATTTTTTGTATTATCAAGTTAGGACTAATTATGCAGTATGTTTCCAAACTTAATTGGTATAATTTCTGTAACTAAAAACAGGAAATTGGAATGATTATTCCGTTTTCTTTAAGGCTGAATACTTATAAATATCTATGGATTAACATTAGAAGGACTTTATGCACAATTCCTTAACAAAGGACACTACCTTGAATGTTTCCTTTCAAGTTCTTTTATTTTATTCTTTAAGAGAACTGGATAACAAAACACAAATCAGAAGCTTAATGATATCATAGTCTTTGATGGGCGATTATTATTAACGGTTGATATTTAGGTTATTTCTCTGTACGAGGGTCGTTTGAAAAGTCCGTGCAAAAATAAAAACTACTTAATTTTTTGGGGTAAACCTTTTTTATTTTTCAACATAGTCTCCTTTTAGGCTTATACACTTCGTCCAACGCTGCTCTAGTTTGTTGATCCCTTCCGAATAATAGGATTTGTCCAAGTCTGAAAAATAGCCATTCGTTTCTGCAATCACCTCCTCGCTGGAATAAAATCTTTTTCCCGCCAGCCATTTCTTCATATTGGGGAACAAATAGTAGCCCGAGGGAGCCAAGTCTGGAGAATAGGGGGGATGTGAAACGAGTTGGAACCCTATTTCCATTAATTTTGCGACCACAACTGCTGAGGTGTGAGCTGGTGCGTTGTCGTGATGGAAAAGGACTTTTTTGAGGGCCAATCGTGGGCGTTTTTCTTGCAGCTCGGTTTTCAAACGGTCCAATAACGATGAATAATATGCACCTGTAATAGTTTTACCCTTTTCCAGATAGTCGATGAGGATTATTCCTTGCGAATCCCAAAAGACAGTCGCCATAATCTTTCCGGCCGAAGGAACGGTCTTCGCCTTTTTTGGCGCAGATTCCCCCTTGGTAACCAATTGTTTAGATTGTTCTTTGGTCTCAGGAGTGTAGTGATGTATCCATGTTTCATCCACAGTGACGAAACGACGCTTAAAGTCCTGCGGATTCTTCTGGAACAGCTGCAAACCGTCCTTGCAACACTTCACACGATTTCGTTTTTGGTCAAGCGTGAGCAATCGCGGCACCCATCTTGCGGATAGCTTTGTCATGTCCAAATGTTGATGCAAAATATTATGTACCCGTTCATTCGAGATGCCCACAGCACTAGCAATCTCACGCACCTTCACTCTTCTGTCATCCATCACCATATCATGGATTTTATCAATGATTTCTGGAGTAGTAACCTCAACAGGGCGTCCAGAACGTTCAGCGTTACTTGTGCCCATATGGCCACTCCGAAAATTTTGAAACCACTTATAAACTGTTCTAATCGAAGGTGCAGAGTCACCATAATGTTTATCAAGCTTCTCTTTAGTCTCCTGAGGCGTTTTGCCTTTCATAAAGTAGTGTTTAATCAACACACGAAATTCTTTTTCGTCCATTTTTTGAAAATCACTCGACTTCCTCGATTCAAACGAATGCCAAACACATAGAAATAGACCGATCTGGCTGAAACTTGGTGTGTGTTCTTCCAAGAGATGCTACTAACTAAACATAACCTCGATACGCGCCAGTAGTGCTACCTCTCTGACTTAGCACGGACTTTTCAAACGACCCTCGTAAATGGCAACATGCCTTGGTACTTTTAGCTAATCACAAAGTGCACAGCAGAAACTCAAGTGAGGCAAAAGTAACTCAAAAAGTATTGAAATCAATAGATGTTTACGAATTATTTAATTGATAATATGGGAGGATTATTAAAAGAGCGAATAAAAAGAAGTCCATAAATAATTATAATTCGCGGACTTAACTTACGTTATAAGATTTTATTATAATTAAAGTTCGTTTAAGTTGTGAATTTTTTTAAAAGAAATAAAATAACCTTCTCATTAGGCTGAGAATAAATGCTTCACTTTAAGCTCATAATCTCCAATTTTTGTCAGTCCTAAATGCAAATCTACAATATCTGATCCCTTCAGTTTGTCACACAATACAATAAAGTTTAATTTTAAAATATTTACTTTGCATTCTACCCAATAATATTGTGGCTGTAAAAGTTGTTTGTACTTATTAAAAAAAGAACAATTACATGCCCGATTATAAAGGGCACAATATGGAGTTTTTAAAACTAAAACAAAGTTCATAATGAATTATTTTTAAAGCAGTTCAGCTATTTCCCCACGAATTTTATTAAAACACCCTTGTACATTAAATAATGCAAGAATTAAAGAGTCTTGTTTGTAAATTGTAAATGTGGAGAGCCTCTAAGCTGAGGTTACCAGAAAAGTATAACCTAATCTATCCACTACTTTTGATGCCAAATACTTCCATTGCCAACATTGAAAAACAAAAATAACAAATAGGTAAGCTAGTATTGCGAATAAATTATTACTTAATCAAAATACATCACAAGTAGTTGCAATAAACTTGTATTTGCATAAGTTTCATATAAAATTCTTCGCTTGTTACCTTAACACTTAATTAATGTTGGGTAATCGCCAAGATAAATAAACATTTAAATAAATTAATAGTATCAAAACAAGCAGATAATTGTTTTACTTTTAATTTATTTGTCAAACAAAAATTATATTCAAGAAATGTTTAAACAATATTTGAAATTTCTCTTCAACTCTAAAAAAAAAACAGAAAAGTTATTACGTAATAACTTACCTGCATCAGATTCTAAAATATCAGTTGAATAAATTCTCCAATGATGAGTACTTCTTGATTGACTATGAACGTGATAAAGATCTGTATAAATTACAGCATCTGTTGCTGAACTACTTCCAAACCATTGTACTAATACTTTACCATTTAAACCATTTTCACCGGTAAAATCTGCTTCAGCTATTTCCACACTGCTATTGCCGCTAGCCTGAAATTATTATTATTATTATTTTAGATCTTAGTAGATACGAGGTGTGGCTATTAAGTAACGAGACTGATGCTGCTACAGAAGAACTATGCATGCACCAAATCTTAACGACCGACGACTGTGCAGCGTAAAGCCTTCTCTTTCTCTTCTGTAAGAGGTGTTAGTTTCGTTTTGCCGTAAACATGATACTACACACGTAGTAGAGCAACGAATTGTCGTCAAATTTCACATGAAACTGGGTAAAACCGCTACTGAAACTTATCTTTTATTACAAGAAGTTTATGGTGATGAATGTTTAATCACGTGCGCGAATTTTTGATTGGTTCAAGCATTTCCAAGATGGCCGAGAAGACGTCGGAGATGATGACCGCCCGGGTCGCCCTTCCACGTCCAAAACGGATGAAAATATCGATTATAATTAATCATCATTACTACCGGTGAGGTGCTTGCTTAACTCCGTGATAGAGTAAGGAAAAAAACGACCCGATTTGTGGAAGAACAAATCACGGGGTTCTCCATGAAGACAACGCGCCGGCTCACACTGCATTGTCTGTCGAAGATGTTCCTAGCCAAACATCCCAGTTTTAGGGCCATCCGCCTTATTCGTCTGACCTGGCCCCATGTGACTTTAGATCTATTCCCCAAAGTCAAATCTGCATTAAAAGGAACTCGATTTCAGTCGGTTGAAGCAGTGAAAGAAAAAGCGGCACGCGTCATGAAGGAGCTCACAGAAAAAGATTTCCAGCACTGTTTCGAACAATGGTAAATTCGCAAGGAGCGTTGTAGGGGTAGGGGAGGGGTGTATATTGAAGGTGATAATAACTAAATTTGAATAAATTTAAAATAAAATGTTTTACAGCAATAGTCTCGGTATTTAATAGCCACACCTCGTAGATGTCTTTATTGAATACAAATAAAGTCAATATTAATCACAATTAATTTATATTAATTGTTTCAAATATTATTATTTCTTATTACATTTACTGAATATCTTTTAAATATAATATAAAGACGTAAACAATGGCCTGAGCAGTTTTTAGATCTTTATAAGGCCGTGGCATTGGCCCTTGAAAAATTTATTCATGACGTGTCCTTGGTGACTAGCAGATTGCTATTAAGCTCTAAATTAGTAGAGAATATTCAGTGATCTGGTGGGCGATAAAGGCAATATGTAATATTGAAATACTTCCATAAATAAAGATATACAATTGACTTCAATGGGCGTTAGGCTATTTTTGGCCAATAAGCCGGCAAAATCGGTCTATATTGTATATTAATTCATCAAGATATTATGGTGGAAAGCAAAAAAAAACTATTATTTCCTAACGTTTCAGACTCTACTGGTGCCCTTCATCAAAAACTTCTTGAATGATAGGAAGATGTGCATGTTATATCGGAACTGTTTGAAACAAAAATTGATAAAATATCATCACCATAATTTAAGGGCCTGGCCACTCACGAAGCTAGTTAAATAAATAATATTAAAATAAATCTTTAAAACTAAAACCTCTTTATCTCATTTAATAATAGCTATTTAACTGACAATTTGAATCCTAAGTTACAAAACATATAATTAACACAAGGTGTAGATAAATATTCTGAAAAGGCTGAATGTTTTTAAAAGTTAATTTAGATGTACAGAATAGCAGGTGAGAAAATGTCAAATGAGGCTATTCACCACTTTTTTATAACCTTCAAATTTTATTTTTCACTGTAGATTTTATTTAAAAAATATACTTTTTTCTGCAACCATGTAGGGAAGTTCTCATTACTCAATTAAAATCAGCTATGTAATGCCCAACTTCCCACACTAGTGGGGAAAAATTCCCATTAGTGTCACTTTCCTCACTAGTGTGTGGGAAAACTTTATTGTGCTTCCTTGATATAAGTAGTTTTGTTATAAACAAAAATATTTTCTGTAAAACTTTAATAAGCTTATTTAACGTAACTAAATAATTAAAAAACGAATATTAAAAAATAAAATAAAAATTGAAAGGAATATAGAAATAAAAATAATACTTTAATAAATAATTAGATATTTTTAATTATAACAGTTAAAAAGGTTATAGTGTTACCTTATAGAAATTTAAAATGGATTCTAGTGATTCCTGTTTAGAAAACACTCCTCCATCAATAAAAGAAACAGCAGAAAATGTAATAAGTAATGTAAATACGTAAGTAATGTAAATAATTGTAATATAACAATAAATGTTTATAATAAATAAATTACTTTTTGTAGACTGTAAAAATGAAATTTTTAATTTTTTTAGTTAATAAATGGTTGCAGAAAAAATATAATATTTAACTCGAGTGTAAAGCTTCACTTCGCTTCGCTCGCTCGTGCGTGCAAACCCTGCCTCGCGTGAGGAAAAGTACTACTTTCCACACTTGTTAAATAAATAACTATATTTATATAAAACCAATCTTACGTGGCTCTATTTTTAAAAATTATAATTATTTTCCGTTCTTCAATTATAATATAGATACAATTTGTTTTCTTAGCAGGTTTTTCCGCTTAAATAAATAACCATTAATCGTTTTAAGGATTAAGAAATCATTTTAAGGAACTTTATTTAAAAAAAATATATTTCTTGGGAAAAATTCTTTTTGGGGAAATACCGAGGTCTCCAGTAAAGCCAATTCAGAATAATTTCTCGAAGAAAAAGATAATTAAATCTGAATAAGTTATTGAAGATTAAATAGCAGAATTATACTCTTTTTTTTTTAATCTTTTATTGTAATTTACCACTGCAACAGTTGTTGCAACAAGCAAATATGGTGAAAGAAATAGAAGAAAATCATGAGTGGAGAAGGCACCCAGTGGTGTCACTCTAGTAACGTGCTTTGCTCTCACGATAAGAGAAGATGGCCTCTCTTCAATCTCCTTAAAGGATTACCTGGTAATGTGGAGGAAGATAGGTGTTCTATGAGAGGGGTTAGGATGAGCTGCTGTAGAGGAATGATGAATTTGAAGAAACGAGTGTTAGCAAGATCTGTAACGAAAGGAATTTTGAGGTCATTATGGATGGTGAGGTTAGATACATAGAACGGAGAGTTAAGTAGTTTTCGAAGTATTTTTGGACTGTAATGTCTGGAGGCGTAGTAAGTTGGAACGCTTAGTAGATCTCCATACTTCTGGGCTGTATGACCAAATGGGTCGCACTAACAGTAGATATAAGAATCTTTTGTTATGTAGGTTAAGTTTCGAACGTTTGTCAAGTAGTCTGGCGAGAAGTTTTGTAGCGTTGGTTAGTTTCTTGTCTTTTCAGTCTAGTATGGGGGATTCCATGTCAACCGTTTGTCTAGGTACAATCAAAGGTAGCGTACTTTGTCCACAGTTGGTATAGGAGTTTGGTTCAAGATGACAGGAGGTAGGATTTTCCGTCTGAGAGTAAATACTATAAACTTTGACTTCGTAACGTTAGTTTTGATTCTCCATTTGAAAAGCCAGTCCTGTAAGTGGTTGATGTGTGTTTGTAGAGTTCGTGTAGCGATAAGAGGATCGGAATGAGGAGATAAGATTGCAGTATCGTCAGCAAAGGTGGAAAGAATGGTATTTGGATGTTGAGTTATGTCTGCTGTATATAAGGAGTAAAGAAGAGGACCTAGGACACTGCCCTGAGTTAAGATATTAGATTGGAGAAATAGTTACTAAAACTAACTAAACTGGGGTATTCGTAGACGGCGTCGTTTTGAGGAACGAACAACTGGAACCCTCGATTAGGGCTTTAATAGAGAACAAAAAAACGGTCTTAGGATAAGTTTTATGAAGACTTCAAGGAATAACAACTCAACGGTGCCAGCTGGAGTAGCTGAAAGACCGCTTCTAGTAAACTACTTTAACTACCTGGAACAAATATGACGGCACAGAAAAAGTAGCAGGTAATAGATAGCCTGTTTTTGCTACACAAAACGTGCTGAGCATTACGGCATCATCTAGGAAAAAATATAAAACAATAATAAGACCAGCAGTGGCTTACTTATGTCCCAAAAATGAGGATGATCTTACAAGGATCCGGACCAATGAAGAATTGAGGCCATTGAGCTTGAAGAAGAAGATTAAACACATTAAAATAAGGTAGAAAGGTTTTTTTCACCACTAGAAACCACAAAATGAAAGGGTAGAATAATGATCAGGTTATTAAGTCATTTTATATTATGATGCACTTTGTCAGTAAGTCATCAGATTAAGTTGGATAATAGTTTCTAAAATATAGTGCAATTGATTGAAAAAAAAAAAAACGTATTTACTTTGAGCTCATAAATTTTCATTCCTACGTTAACAATAAGTCAGATTTATAGAATAAAAATAAAATGAAATGCGAAAACTGACACCACTTATTCTTACCACAATATTGAAATTACTTTATTTTGATAATAAAATTTTAAATGGTAATAAAATGTTAAAGCATTACACGTATAATATAATTCAAGTGCTAAACTTAATTGGAGGACATAAGAAAATACAATTATACATAAATAATTTATAGATACCGTGAATCATTTAATAACCTTTATATTAATGGGACAATGTTGTAGGTACTCAGGATCGTCAACTAAGGTCAACACAAATGTACGTATACAATTGCTCAATGGTCAACAACATTCCTTTCAAGGCGTTTTATTGAATTAAATGAGAGTCAGTTTATATAAGTATAAATCATAACGAAAACAGCTAAATATGGGATTAAGGATATTACCTCTAATAAAAAATTCAATTACGCGTAAAATTGGTAAAACTCTTCAATATGTTTCAATAAAAAATGAGGAACTATCAATTTCTTTGAAATAAACAGCAATAAAATCCCATAATAGATCAATAAAAATTCTTACTATTCCATTAAATGATTGAATTAAAATAAAATGTTTGTTCAGTAAGATTTATTCGAGTTACCTTGAACAGTAACTTTGGTATTTTTAAATTGTTTTATCAGTGTAATAATATTTGTAAATTTATTTGTTATTATGAAATTATAATTCGCACAATTCTTGGAGGAATTAGATACTGGAGATGTAATTCAAAACTTTCCTAATAATCCACTTAAAAGAAGCTGTGAAACTAAAAATTCTTAATTCATTCGAAAAAATTGCAAATAAATTGTTAAATTGCTGATTTTAATCGTCGAAGTACGCATACTTCATAAATTTAGAAGTTTTCATTGAGTTAGTGCGGTATACGAAGGTCGTTTGAAAAGTCCGTGCCAAAATAAAAACTACTTAATTTTTTGGGGTAAACCTTTTTTATTTTTCAACATAGTCTCCTTTTAGGCTTATACACTTCGTCCAACGCTGCTCTAGTTTGTTGATCCCTTCCAAATAATAGGATTTGTCCAAGTCTGAAAAATAGCCATTCGTTTCTGCAATCACCTCCTCGTTTGAATAAAATCTTTTTCCCGCCAGCCATTTCTTCATATTGGGGAACAAATAGTAGTCCGAGGGAGCCAAATCTGGAGAATAGGGGGGATGTGAAACGAGTTGGAACCCTATTTCCATTAATTTTGCGACCACAACTGCTGAGGTGTGAGCTGGTGCGTTGTCGTGATGGAAAAGGACTTTTTTGTGGGCCAATCGTGGGCGTTTTTCTTGCAGCTCGGTTTTCAAACGGTCCAATAACGATGAATAATATGCACCTGTAATAGTTTTACCCTTTTCCAGATAGTCGATGAGGATTATTCCTTGCGAATCCCAAAAGACAGTCGCCATAATCTTTCCGGCCGAAGGAACGGTCTTCGCCTTTTTTGGCGTAGATTCCCCCCTTGGTAACCCATTGTTTAGATTGTTCTTTGGTCTCAGGAGTGTAGTGATGTATCCATATTTCATCCACAGTGACGAAGTCCTGCGGATTCTTCTGGAACAGCTGCAAACCGTCCTTGCAACACTTCACACGATTTCGTTTTTGGTCAAGCGTGAGCAATCGCGGCACCCATCTTGCGGATAGCTTTGTCATGTCCAAATGTATGATGCAAAATATTATGTACCCGTTCATTCGAGATGCCCACAGCACTAGCAATCTCACGCACCTTCACTCTTCTGTCATCCATCACCATATCATGGATTTTATCAATGATTTCTGGAGTAGTAACCTCAACAGGGCGTTCAGAACGTTCAGCGTCACTTGTGCCCATATGGCCACTCCGAAAATTTTGAAACCACTTATAAACTTGTCCTAATCGAAGGTGCAGAGTCGCCATAATGTTTATCAAGCTTCTCTTTAGTCTCCTGAGGCGTTTTGCCTTTCATAAAGTAGCGTTTAATCAACCCACGAAATTCTTTTTCGTCCATTTTTTGAAAATCACTCGACTTCCTCGATTCAAACGCATGCCAAACACATAGAAATAGACCGATCTGGCTGAAACTTGGTGTGTGTTCTTCCAAGAGATGCTGCTAACTAAACATAACCTCGATACGCGCCAGTGGTGCTATCTCTCTGACTTTGCACGGACTTTTCAAACGACCCTCGTAGAATTGATTTTCATTGATTTTTAGCCTAATCTCACTCAGATGCGCAAAATAGCAAGTTAAATTTACAGCTTACTGCCTGCATGAGGTTTAATTGAATGAATTACGGTCTGTGATAAATTTATTCGCCTTAACTCGTTAACATACGAGTATTACTTGAAGCCTCGGATCTATAGCTTCAGACGCTTTATAAGAAAGAAAAGATTTTTTTTATTTTGTATGGATTATTGTGTAAGAAGTATTTCTATAATTCTTTATATTAACGCTTTTTTGATCAGTTTTAGACAACAAACGATTTGTACTTGATTGCTGAATGTAAGAGTTACGCTTTGAGATTTGAAGCATGATACTGATTATTTAGGAAGACGGCTGAAGTAACAGTAAAAGCATTGAAGTTTAAAAAAAATAAATTTCGTCAATTAATTGTAACCTTACATTTAGCAAAACAGAGGTTAAAATACAACAATGAAGAGAAAGGCTTGGAATCCACTATAACTTCCAAGTTGGAATGACAATACTAGACACTAACTGCTGTACGGAGGCAAGGATACATGTCAAATAAATTTCAATTGAACGAGGCCTCAGACAAGATATATTAGCGTGAAGTAAACCTGGCAATAAAAAATGCAGTTTGAAGCGCTTGATTGCAGAAAACAGATTTATCAAAAAACGTGATTCTAACAATCACACAAGATTCTAACTAATGCAAATGATGTACCCTTGGTAGATCCTTGGCAACAATGAGAACAGCAATTGCTTCGTTAGATTTGGCAGCTTGTTTGAAAGATGAGGCTCGAATGAAGATAAAACGAAGTAACATATGTGACAACAGATAACCAACATTCAAGCCTAACTAATCAAACTGATAGATATAACTTTGAGAATGACACTATGATTACGTGTCTTAGATCATTGGTAACGGTTTTGATAGTGTCACAATTCAGGAAGTAAGGCAGAGACTCATCGTAAACAATGTTTACAATGAAAACAATGTTTTCAAGAGCAATAATGCTGACACGCCAGGAAATAACGAAAAAAAATTATACAAAATTTATGCAAGGAAACAATTACAGCAGCGACTGACACAAACAATAATAAGTCATCTCAATGTCAGAAAATGTCACGCACTTTGACAGTCTCTGACAAACGTAAACGTAAAAATCTAAAATAAAATCTGCAATGGATTCTCTGGCATCGTTTTAAACTAACAGATTTGCAAAAGAAGGCTCTTAGAAGCAGAAAGAGAACCCCTTGTCAAAATGGAGATCAAATTCAATAGTTGGGATCTCTTTAAAATCAAATACCTCAGAGTTAGCCGAAGGAAAAGTAAAGTAATTCCTATTTATACAGGCGAGCTTTACGTTCAACAATCAAATTGTCTTGGACAGAGGCGACTAGCTAACACATAATTTGGTATTAAATTCTCATATTAAACATTAAATAAAATCGAAGGCCTAGACTCCTCTAACCGCGAGGCTACCTTGGCGCCTAACTTGGAAGGAGACGAGCTTCTTTGGTAGATCAGAAAAACAGGATTCCCTCCTGTCTCCCACAAAAAAAAAAAAAAAATGAAGTTGCCGCTTTACACACGCCACGATTTCCAGCGATGCCAACTGTACAGCGTTGGTGTTCGACAGACAGCCAATAAACTCCCTGCTTGCCCAAATTGAAAATGTATCGCTCTCATATTGACTCATATTTTTTTCAAGGAAAGAAAGATTAAAGAAAAAAATCAAGATCAAGAAATATCAAGAAACATTGATCAACTTTAATCATCATTTGTTCTAGAAATATTAATTTTAACAGACACCATTTTTACTGGGCCAGTAGGAGTCACGCACGCGCAGCAGGATATAGGGTAAAAAAAAAACCGTAGAACGAAAATTAAATCACGAAGAAGTTATTCAGTGAACAACCATACAGAAGAAGGTTGGTAGAAGAGGAAGCAATCCGAATTTGAAAGCATCAGAATTCCAGATGTGCAGCTGCTCGAAGGAGAGTACAATGGAATGGAATTCTTGAGGTGGCTAATGGATGCCAATGTTGAATCGTAATTCTTTTGGCTCCATTGGGTAAAATTGTACTCTTACAACAGCAAGACAGTGGTAAGTAAAGAGCATTTTACAAGAAAAAATACATTTCTACGCCCTATATTGTTAATATTATAAACTATAAATTAGAATAGGATTACAATTTGTTTATCCAAAAATTTGATTTAAATTACGTAACACAATTAAAACTTACCATAAGCGTAGCGCAAGCTCTTTCTCCTGAAGCAGATTGTAGTAAAATGGAACGAGTCCACAATCCCTTTTGTCCGATTAGCGATAACTGATCGGATCTGGTTGTCAGTGAAGAGGTATTTGAACTGATTGGACCCACAAGTTGTGTGAGATCTATTAAACTGAAATAGAAGTAGCAGATAATTTTGAAAGTTTATAACCAAGATAATCCAAACTTAAAAAGATACATTGCTTCAGATATTAATTTAAATCAGATGTGTAAGTATGAACAACATTTTCACTTTTAAAAAAAATCTAAATAATAAAGATGTATGAATTAAAAGAAAACATTTGGTTTAAATCTGCTTCGCTTTGTCCCTGGTTAAAGCATTAAATAAATCTACAAAAATAATGAAGTTTTCATTGTTTTTAAAAAAAAAATTTGCTTGGCGATCAAAAAATTCAGCCATAATTCAATTCTATTTTAGCAACTCTACAAACGATTATTTTTATTTTAAAGCAGGCCTCAGCCAATCGCTTACCATTTTTAGAAGAATGTTAGAGAAAGCTGTATTTAAATGAATGGAGAGCTTTCACTTATATTTAGTAAAACAGTAATATTACTATAAATCCATAAAAATCCTCAGTAAGTATGCATTAGATGGATACTACTAGAAAGTAAAGGCTGTTAGCCCAGGAAATGACCGGAACATCTGCTTTGCAGATAGACTAACAATCAACCCACAATAATACGCCCTCCTATTAAAACATAAAATAATGAGTTGAACAGCTGATATGATCTAGGCTGTAATGGATACCCCCTCAGAAAGAGATACCCCTTTTTTGAACCTCCCTAACTGTTATACAGGGCACACACCTGTTGCAAGTAATTTATTCTTGGCCCCTCAATATTTTCTCAACCCTCGACCGACGAACAATAATTTCCTCTAACTGTTCGAAGTATTTGTATCACTGGATTTCAAAAATTGGAGAAAACACAAAAAATCAAAGAGCCCATTTTCGTGAAAATCGCGAAAAACTGAAAAATGTTAAAGTTCCACTTCCTAATTTTTGGATAATTTGTTAAAATTCAACTGCCATCTTAAAAGCGTTATTAATATCAAAACTGAGTACCTAGTTCATAGTTTGTTTTTTTTTCAAGTGTCTTTAATATCGGCAATGACCTTGTTAGTGATTGGGAGTATTTTGTGTGGTGCCCACAGGAGTAAGGAAAATACCAATACCAGTATTTTGAGAAAATATTTCATTATATTAACTGGCTACTTTAACCGGTTATATTTTAATCAATTTAATGAAGTTTTGGAAATTATAAAGTCACCGACAAGAATTTCTAGTTTTGTTTAATTTTTAAAAAAAGTTGTAATATTTTTTTGCTTGTGTTTTCCTATTATACTAGTTGGCTCCAGTCTGACTCCAATCTAATTTAAATTAAAAAAGACTAGACACGGATTATACCAATTTCTGATTAAGAAAGTACACTGCAAACTTACACATACGTATTTCTCCTTTCGTAAACTTTTTCTAAATTCTTCTTCATTCTAAATGAAATGTATGAACACACTTGAGAATTAAAAAACTAAAATAAATTACTTACATAGTACCTAGTTTACGATCTGTACATCTATCGTTAAGTTCTGTATAATCTACTGGTAATTCTCTTATATTCCAAGACCATTCGCCGACTACGCTTAATTTTGTATATACATTTATAGCACCATTATCTTCGAACATGGTCACAAATCCATGCAATCCATTCTCAGATATATGAGCAGTCAATTCTACAGCCAAGCTTTGACTAATTAAAAAAAGTTCTACTAAAAGACCTGTAAGAAAAATAAATAAAATTAACACTGAACATTTCTTAAATCTAGTTTCTATTTGATTAATATCAATAAATATGTTTGACATAAAGTAAAAGGAAAAATAAAAGTTTATCTCTTCTATAAATTACCTCTTTGTTTTGTGGTAAATGAAAGAAAAGCATTTTCACAAGTAACTAATTTATGTACCCCCGAAATACTTTCTATTATGTTAAAGAGAGTAAAACCTCTCAGGAGTGAGTCATTAACGTACAGGATGAGGTCGCGTACGCAAGAATGGTGTTTCATTTAAAAAATTGGTCATAATTTATTTTTAAAACAAAAAAATCAAATTTTATTAAAATAAACACCAATAAGTTGTAGAAATAAAAATATAAGTGGCTTAACTTAACAAGAGAAAGTAAATGATAATCATTTTATCAATAACAATATTCATCAATCTGTTATATTTGCATAAAATATGTAAGAGATATATATTTCATCCTTTGATTTAACTAGAAATATAGTTGTGTTTCGAAAGTTTGAGGAAGAGTACCATAAATTTAAATTTATATTAATATTAAAAGCTAGCACTGAGCAATTAAAAAAATTAATAAAACAGTTGCCTAATTTACACACAATTACCTAATTATATAAAAATGATCTAAAGGTAGTACAGGTAGGTACTTACCACAATAAATGGAAAACATCTTGTGATTGATAAATAAAATGTTTGTGGTGAAAGAAAAATTGCAAACAAAAAAAAAAAAAAAAATAGAAGACTACATTGTTATCACAGCTATCAAAAAAAATTTCACAACTCCACTTTTATAACACATCGTACGAGTGTGGCCAGTATTGCATTAGAAGACACTAGAGGTTTCTATAAAGAATGGAATGAAATAAGTGAAAGTATAAAACAGGGAGAAAAAAATGAAATAAAAAATACAGAAAAAGAGAGAGAGTATGAGAAGGAGAGTGATAAAATCATGCATACGTACATAGATCGTGATGGTGGAAGTGGTAAAGAAGTATAAGGGAGGTAACAGTAGGAGATGTAACGGTCTGTGTTAGCCTCAGGCTCCAGTCAACCTTGTCAGGTGTTGCTATCTTGTGGACAAATGACAAACTACACAAATATTTTAATTTAAAATTTGTTTGCTCTTATAAGTGAATTTTTTTTTCAAGTTAAAGCCCGAAATATACTTTTGTAAAGTCTTGAAAATTATTGAACTCCACTTCAGATGATACTGAAAAGGATTCGTACACTTTTTAAATCTAGAAATGCTCCCGATTAAGAACATAATTCCCAAATGTAGAGCAACGATAAAGCTATTTTTATAAAAGACTTTCTCTTTGATCATTACTGGAAAAAAAAAATTCTAAAAGACATAGATTTATTCTTTTCATCGTTTAAATAAAATGAAAAATATATAATATATATATAAAAAAATAATAGTAATAATAATTCCGTTTACATTAATATTTGTAAAATAATTTTTGGCTAAAACCTCTTAAATGTAAACATCATCACTTTATTCAAGTTTTTCTAAACACGTCAAAAAATCTATTCTTATAAATAGAATTAACACAAGCAATAATTATAAAGCTGAAGGAAATATTTTAGAGCTGATTAAGGAAACTATGAGAGAAAAAAATAAATAATAAATAATATCCGAGTGAATAAATTTCATTGGCTTTCAATCTCAGTCTTCAAACAGAAAAGTTTATCTTGATCCTTTTGACATCTCTTACGCTATTCACATCCACCGGTATTCAGACCAATTACGGAATTAATATACTCCCAGTGAATTTTAATTGTTATTCTTCTTGTATATTAAGTAGGGAAGAAAAAAAAACTATTCTCTATCAACAAATGGGAACTTTGAGGACAAATCTTCTCCGATAGTTAAACGTGTGTATTAATAGCTACGCATTATCTAATATTTATATTTCATAAAATATAGGTATTCATAAAAATATGAGGTTAATTTCATTCCGATGTGACACCACCAAGTTCTTTTATTTTTAGCTACCGAACTTAACACGCCTGTTAAAAGTAACTGAGGAAAAACTGTGAGATTTCCAATTTACACATCCAATGGGATGGGTGTTAAATTCAGGACGGAATTAAAAACCTCAGGGTGCCATAGTTCAACTGTTAGTAAAAATGCCTTTTACGTCGGCATTGTTTCCAGGTCATTTATCACATTAAAGGAGATTTTTGTAACCCTGAAAATGAAGCAGTTTGCAAATTAATTCTGACCAAAGATACGTGTGTAGCCCGATCAAGGTGAACCAGGTCAGAGTATTTTACTTGCCTCGCACATGTTCCAAAAGTATCTGAATGGTGTTATAATAGCTTCCAAATAAATTTAAATAAAACGCATATAATAAGTAAATATATTTTTTAAGATTCAGAAACCTCCAGATTGACGAAACACAAAAAAGAGTGTCGTTGTTTGCCTAGTTCTAGCCCAAACACTAGAAAAGTAAGTTCATTCTGAAATGTTTCTTACGCATCGCATTGCTGGCCAATTCCGTCATAGACGCCCTTGAAGTCCTGTATAAAATCGCTTTCTTGGCGTAAATGACCTGATCGTCTAATTTAAAATATTTCCTAACGCCCTGGAGTCCTGGACACTCGGCCAGATGTTCGGCTTCCTTCACTGTGTTCAGAAAGCTGGAAGGGCTTGTTAGTGGTGCAGCTGGTTCAGTTTAGTAATTTGGTCAGCAAACTAAAACATGCCATGCATTGGTTTCGTAGCAAATTCGGTCGAACTTTGATTCCCGACAAAATCACATGTCCCTAAATCTATTACAAAACAATCTCTGAACCACATTAATGAAGCCAATGCACTTCAGAATATAGCCTATCCTCCTGTTCACAAGGTGAGATGTTATATTATACACTACGGAATCTATAATTGATCTTGATCAATATTACAATACACAAAAACCATTTTTTTAATTATTTTTATTACTAACAAAAATTTGATGATACGATAGTATTATAATAAAAACGGAAGTATGAATTGTTGATGAATTTAATTTACCTGGAATCAAGTTCTCTTTTATAAGGTAGAGCATCTTTCAGCCAGCTCTACTTGTCAGCTAGAGTCAAGTTGTCTTCCAGCTTGGTTATTATCTCTTAGATTATCAGATTCCACTCCAATGGAGTAATACTTAATCCTCAAGGGGATGTAACAAACGTGTCACTCGTATGAATCTATGGAAAGGTTACATTTCCATTACTGTATTTGATAAAGACTATCAATAACAAGACATCCAACAAAATAAGAAATTCAAATCAAATTAAAATACACTACAAATTTACAAATAAAATAATACGAATGAATTTTGCCATGAAAAAAGTATAAATTGTAATAAAATAAATTTGAAAGGTAGAGGTAACAACTGAAGGTTGATAGCAATAAAGGAACTTACTTTACTCTTTTTAAAGGAAATGACATTAAATAAACTTCAAAATTTATCCTTATTAATTTATAAAATAAATTTTGAACAATAAAGGACAAATTCAAATTTCAACTAATATGATTACGTATATGTTATTAAAACAAAATAATGATAAGCTGTGTAACTGGCAAATAGATTCAATTTTGAAATTCGAATTTTAAGTGGAAATTAATATTTAAGATCTCAAGGCTCAGTTTGGCATGCAAAGTAACAAAATGCATGCAGTGAGTTGTCAACGGGCACAGAGACAAACTCTGGTTTGTCATTACACGACAGCATTCAGTTAACAAAGATTTTTCTTTGGGTCACTGAAGAATTTGAGACATACTTGCCTGATTATTTTATATATTTATTTGCACAACTCTATTATAACGATATTATGAAACTAATTATGTACCTTTTCGAATAGGGGCCGATTTAGCTCTAGGAAAAGGTAATAGGTTATGAATTAAGTTTGATAAACAGGAATGACAATGAGAATTTCTCAAGCTGTCAATTGTCCTATATTTAATTCTTTTTTTTCATGATTATTTAGGTGGGCCGTTCCCGGAGGTACTGCAATACCGGGTCAACCCGCGACAGAGGTGGAGCAAGCCCCTAGCACTCCGTCATTTTCCAAAAATCAGTTTAATCTTCTGGGTCCCCTATGGAGACCGTACCAGAGATTAAGCTGATAAGAACAGATACTACACTTTGATCTTAGCCAAAAGGCCGAGAAGCGATACTCGTAGATGGTTAGCCAAACCATCTATAGATGGAGCCTACAAAGTCTCCACACGGGAAGGTAGCATTGTAAATATTTTCTAAAAATACTTACGCTGAATATTTTTGTAAAAATGTCTACACTAATAAAAACTGTGTCATCTTTACCTTAAAACATTAATTTAATTTCTAATTATCATTCATAGAATTGTAAATACTTTTGTTAGGCTTAAGCTGTACAAGAAATCTGGAAAATATTAAAACCACAGATCGAGCAAAATTTCGTATTTATTAACTAAATTTTTTCTTTTTTATCATTTAAATAGAAGATAAGTAAATAAAATTGTACGGTAAAATGGTAATAATCTAATAAGTTAGTGAATAATTAGTACTAGTTCTAGCGTCTGCGCCTAGATGGCAGTTAAGTATTGAATTCCACATTTGTACCACCCCAATGACCGACCACTTACTCTTGACAACCCACAATTCTGTACTTCAATTTATCAGAAACATTTAAACAAATATACAACAATCGGGAATACTTTAAAGTCAAATTATGGTACAATTGTGTACTTCTAGCAAAAGAATAATAGGGTGTAGCCAAGCAAATTTCAATCTGTCAAGACAATTATTTGTTGCTAATTCTAATCCCCCATCACTGAGTAACATTAAGAATGGTTTTTTCAAGTATTCAAGATCAAAGAAAATTGTCTTTTATCAATTTTAATAACTCACAGAAAGAAGATATTGCCATCGAGTCAAATTTACGAACCCAGATTTCACAAAAAAAAAAAGAAGCATTATTTGGGTTCTTTGAACCTGAAAAATCAGTTTTAGTGCATGCTCTATTCATGGGTCGGCGATGTGTGTTTTTGTTCGTTGAAAGGTTTAACAACATAAATATTAAATATGATTTTGTTATAATAGATTTTTTTTAAATATATTATTTATTCTTTCTTGCCTGTTTACTTTGCATATTTGTTCGCATAACACTATTGTAACGATATATGTACTTCTTCTACTATAAGTAAATAATATGTGATATACCAATTGTGCAATTTTTCGATTTGGACGCGGCATCCCTGGAAGATATATACTGAATACGTTCTAGTTGATATAAGACGTTGGGCGCCACGCACTTTAACTACAATACTTTAGATAATATATAATTGATGATATTAATTTAATTTCATGATTATTAAGGTGGGCCGTTCCCGGAGGTACTGCAATACCGGGTCAACCCGCGACAGAGGTGGAGCAAGCCCCTAGCACTCCGTCATTTTCCAAAAATCAGTTTAATCTTCTGGGTCCCCTATGGAGACCGTACCAGAGATTAAGCTGATAAGAACAGATACTACACTTTGATCTTAGCCAAAAGGCCGAGAAGCGATACTCGTAGTTGGTTAGCCAAACCATCTATAGATGGAGCCTACAAAGTCTCCACACGGGAAGGTAGCATTGTAAATATTTTCTAAAAATACTAACGCTGAACTTTTTTGTAAATATGTCTACACTAATAAAAACTGTGCAAGTTTTACCTTCAAAATATCTACTCAATTTCTAATTATCATTTATAGAATTGTAAATACTTTTATTAGGCTTAAGCTGTTCAAGAAATCTTGAAAATATTAAAACCACAGCTCGAGCTAAATTTCCTATTTATTAACTAAATTTTTCTTGTTTATCATTTAAATAGAAGATAAGGAAATAAAATTGTACGGTAAAGTAGTAATAATCTAATAAGTTATTAAATAATGAGCGTTAGTTAGTTCGTCTGAACCTAGATGGTGGTTAAGAGCTGATTTAACGTTTATACCACCCCAATGACCGACCCCTTACTTGGTAGGTGAATACAGTACACAAATCTAAACCTTCAATTCATCAGAAACATTTAAAAAATATAATATAGACGAAATTAAATACAGGCGAAATGGAAGAGAGACTTTGCGACATCAAAGCTGTTTTTAAGTAAAGCTTTTCTTGAAAAACGTATTTCTTATTAATTTCGAAATTAAACTAAAATCTAATTACGAACAATTTAAATACTAAATGCTACACTGATGGAAGTACTTAAAACTAGATATGACTCAGATTGTTCCTTTTATTTAGTAATTAGTAAACTAATCAGTTATACCTGAAAGCACGACCTACTGGAGAGTTCTCAGACAGATTTTCAGAAAGAAAGCTTCTCTTGTTCTCTCCATGGATACTCTTATTCGCAGCTATGTGTAGCAATCGTACCTTCTAGACTTCTTTTTCTGCCTCTCACATTTCTTCAATACGATCTGAGTAATATCTAAGCAAATGTCAAAAAGAATTAACAAAAATATCTTATTTATAATCAAAAATATTTAATTAATTTTATTAAGAATAAAGGTAGAGGATTTAAACTAACAGGAAAGAATAATTTCCTAAAAAAAATGGCCACTTATAAATAAATAAATAAAAATCATCGTTACTAAATGAAAAATTTAACTTCCACTATTTTAAAAAAACACAATTGAAACTTCGTAGGTTAACGTTTGTTAAATTAGTAAAATTAGTAACTGACATTTATTTACTTAATGCCATCGGTTGTAAAAGTGTTAATTTATGACATAATAGCTTTAAAATTTCGTGTCCAGTTAAAATTTCAACTGTAAGATCTCTGTATAGACAGATATCTCATGCTAGTAACTGAGAGCTTTACTAGCAGTAAACTTAAAAGAGTATATTCAGATAATTCGTTAGCATAATTGTTCACATTAAAGTAAATGTTCTTTTACAAAAATTAAGAATCTAAATATTCACATCTTCAATTAAGTTTTTATTCAATTTGAGTGTAGCGATCCAGTTTAAGAAATAAATATAGCCTTCAAATTTTCGAAGAGAATGAATTTATTACCTTTAGTTTAATAAGTAAATTTTGAAAGGATTCCACAAATAAGTTACTAAAGATTTATCAAATTATTCACTATTCCATACACTTATCACACATAACGTTAAAGTACTTTTTCAGCCAGTTTTTTTAGTGAATCTTAGTCCTTTTTTACAAACTTGCTGTAAAAAAGAATAGGTTTAGAACTACATAAATTGAAAATAAATGAGAATGTGATCTGTAAGGAAAAATAATTAAATTCAAAAGAAACATTCATATAAACTTTTTTAGAACAGTACTTTTTTTTAAAGAAAGTAGTGTTTCATTTTTATTTTATATAGAAAATTGTGGTCAGTAGGAAAAATAATATAATTCAGCAAACATAAGGTAATAATTTCATTTGTGATTAATAAATCTGTTTGAATCTTATCCTTAATGAAAGTCGCCAATTCCTTCTTTTTTTTTATACTAGAATAAAAAAAGCTGCATGCATTCATTATCAATTTCATTCTTATATTTTATTCTCATGCTTTGGAACAGTGTTAAAATTATACCTATTATGAAGTTATTTAGAATGCATCATAAAACAGCTTAAATACTCTAGAATTTAAATATTTCTATTTAACTGTTACAATAAGTATTTGTTTTTATTATGAACACACTAATAACGAGTGACACTACTTTTTGCTAGTAATTCATGAGCAACAAAATGAAATAATGAAAAAAAAAAAACATTTAAAGAAGGTTACATTTGCTGGCTTGTTCTTTGCTGCAATCTATAGGACTATACTGTAACTACGTATACTTTTGCGTTGAAAGAATGGAGTTTTATTAAATAGGAATAGTCTCAAGAAATGTTAATACCAAAAACATCAAGAAAAAAGAAGAAAAAAATACCAAATATAAATTCTCTTAAAATAATTTACAGTAAAAAGCAAAGATAAAAAAACCTGTTTTTAAAATTTAATAAATTATACATTATAAATTCTAAAATAAAATAAGTAAATTACATTTTCTCTAATAATTTTAACCCCCATTTATAATTAACTCATATAAATTATATTTAAAAATTGGGGATAAAATAATTTAATAAAGGTACAGTCATTAGGATGTTTAGTTCCAAAATCAAGTAATCAAAAACTTTAGTCGCCATTGTAGGTCCGCTTCTGAAACTTTCGTAGAGAAAAGTGATTTTCTAAAACATCTGCAGTACGTTTTGAATAAACTCTCTTCATTTCGTTAAGAACCAGATGCAAGGCAGAAAAAGGTAAATTTTACTGTTCATTTTTATTGATACAATTTTAATATTATTTTGGATGTCTTTTACGTTTATCAATTCACACTGAAACGTATCAGATAGATGCAATTTCTAATGCACTCTTCAAGACGTTTCGTTGAAAATCCTCTTAAAAACATAAAGACGTAAATTTTATTGACTTGTAGTATTTTGAGATAAGTATATAAACTGGGAAAATGTTTCAAGTGAATATCACTTTTTCGCTTTTTTATTGAATTTTCAATATGACTTCTGGATCGTTGCGACCTGAAAGCAACGAAAAGATAATGGCATTTGTTTTCATGAAATTTTAATATTTAATTTATATAACTTTGCTCCACTTTAGTAAGTTGGAAAAAACATTAAAAAATATAAATGATCTGTATTCAATTTTACATTTTTAATGTGTATTCATAAACTTGTAAATCAAGATCGTGATAATTGCCTTGGTATTCTACAAAGCCTTTTGCTTCTCTTCTGAATCTGTGGGTAAGTGTTTTCTAAAAATACTTTTTGTAACAATTTGACTCAAAATCATGGTACTGTCTAAATAGCAAATCTATAAATTATTTAGATTTTTGGAATTGTAACCCCCATTTATATTTTAAAAAAAAATAAAATAAACTGATCTCCTTCTCGACTAAATTCAATTTTGTTTATCTTCTCGGAAAGTTATTTAAGAAATTATTTAATTCTTATTTAGATTCTTCTTTTACTTTTGAAGTGTTACAATGTTTAATATAAAATCCAGTGAATGAGATTGTCTTGGAACTTAAAACTATTTTCAGCGCTAAATAATATTTATCTAACGTAACCATTCCGCTAGTGTTTTTTTTTTATAACTTCAATGTAAATGCCTGAGAATATTAATAATATATACTAGTTAGAATGGGAATAGGTACCATGCAACTACACAATAGAATCGTAAACGAATCCATTTTCATGTTGTTATCTTGTGTTAATCCATCAATTCAACTTTTTCATTGTAAATGCTCTAAATTCAAGACATTCAATCAGTCTAATGCTAAAAGATCATCATGAATCATTTTTGTAATAAACTCTTTTAAATTTTGTTTTTTTTTTTCTTAACAATGATATTTTGAAATAATTCATTTTTCGCTTCACAAGTATAATTGTGCTATTTATTTGCAAGTAATTTGGTTGCTCTCCCTGTTTCTTTTATTTGATTATTAAGATAAATTAAATACAAGTTTACATTTTTGATATATTTTTAAAAGGAAAATTCATTTTAAAGGATTTTTCATCAAAAACTTTTTGTAAATACTAGACAGTAAAGAATTAAAGAAGTTAGTTTTGTTTTTTGACGCTAGAGTGCAGGCAGTGGTTGATTTCATTGGCATTGCCCTGTTACTTTAGTGTTAAAACTAGTGATGGGCAGAACGAGTCCGCGTTTGGAGTCGTTGGATTTGAATCAGTTCCAGGGTTGGAATCGATTCCAACAACTCGTTCACTGATTCCAGTCTGTACTTACCCTATGCATTAGTACAAATGTCACGCATTGTAATTAAATAAATAATTAAAAGTTAGCTTTTCCAGTTAATAACAAAACTATATTTCTTTAACACACATTAAGTAGTTCCCTAATTCCCAATTGATCTGATAAATATAAAATTAACAACGTAACCAAATATTAACAAAAATAGGCTAGTCAAATATAAAAATTAAAGCAACTGCAGTTTTGTCGTTATCTAGCTTGACCACCGGAGTTAACTTGATTCAAGAAGAAAAACGCAAATGGGTAGGAAATTATTCCCATAAAAAAAAATTATAACCCTTCAAACAAAATGATAATTACTCATAAAGAAAGAAATATTTATTTACTATGAATTAATATCAAGCTTTTAAAATATCTTATTATTTTACAAAAAGAAAAAGCTGTGTGCCAAATCTTTAACTTAGCGGCTGGACGCTCTTTCTCTTATCTTCATTGGCGAAAGTTAAATCGTGTACATGTCATGACGACGATCAAAGTAATACTGAGCTAAAAAATAGTATTACCTAACTGCTTTACTTACTGCTGTATCCCTCCCACTCTATCACCTATTTCACAAACATTCGTCGATTGGAAGTAGGTTTTAGTTAAATATTTGTTTCATTTGAAAACAAAAAACATTATAACGCTTTCTCAAGATGTTTTTAAGTTTTAAAAATTTGTTTTTGTCCATTACTCTTGTAAAATACGAAGAATTTTAAATAAAATATAATATACAAACACAAATGATCTAGAATGCAGGTGGAGTCAGTCGGCGTTGTCATGGTGATGGAACCGTTTAACGACTCCGGTTCCAGCTCCAGCATTTTCTATTGGCTAGATTCAGTGAACGAAAAAATGGAACGAGTCCGGTTTCAAAAGGATTTAAATCACTCCGGATTTGACTCCACCAATTCCAGTGGATTTAACCAATGAAATTGCTGGTGTTGGGCCGGAGTCGTTAAACGGTTCCATCACCATGACAACGCCGACTGACTCCACCTGCACTCTAGATCATTCTGTGTTTGTATATTATATTTTATTCGAAATTCTTCGTATATTATAAGAGTAATGGACAAAAACAAATTTTTAAAAATTAAAAACATCTTGAGAAAGCGTTATAATGTTTTTTTGTTTTCAAATGAAACGAATATTAAACTACAACCCATTTCCAATCGACGAATGTTTGTGAAGTAGGTGATAGAGTGGGAGGGATACAGCAGTAAGTAAACCAGTTAGGTAATACTATTTTTTAGCTCAGTATTACTTTGATCGTCGTAATAACATGTACACGATTTAACTTTCGCCAATGAAGATAAGAGAAAGAGCGTCCAGCCGCTAAGTTAAAGATTAAGCACACAGCATTTTCTATATGTAAAATAAAATATTAAATAATAAGTAAAGTAACTACAGCATTGCTTTTTAATTAATGAGATGGGTGTGCCTGGTGTTTCTTTGCAAGGTTCGCTATATTGGGTACGAAATTATTTTTCCTTCGACTCCCTGTCTTAGATCGACCCCTACTTTTGTTTAGAAATTAACAAAATAATAAAATGAATATTATTTTAGAATCGATATTCTAAAAAAACCTTGGAACTTATTTTATTCTTCAAGCATCAGTATTTAAGCTCGCCAGATTTTGTATTTTGGTGTGGATTCCTCTTACAAGTTGGAATGTGTCAGTGAACTTCTACATAGTAGCCTTAAGTGAGTTTTATTTTAGTGTAAACGACTACAGTATTAATTATTTTCATTTTAATTTGCCTCAATTTTTTGGGGCGGGGCGGAATCACTTTTTTTTAAAATAGGGATTTGAATCAACTCGTTCCACCATCGGACTCGTTCCAGTGGAACGAGTCCGCTCTAATAGCCCATCACTAGTTAAAACAAATATGGCACCTTAAAGCGTTAACTAAGACGATACTATTACTATTTCAGCGCTATTAAATATATTGTGTATTACACCAACATTCAAGCAAAGGGTAAAAGGTAAATTCTAAATACTCTAAATAAATCGAATTTTAATCTTAAAAAAAGCAAGATGAATGAATCACATTCTATCGTTTAATTATCACATCAAACTTCAAAGTAACATTCAAGGAAAACTGTAGGAGTTATATATTCATTAAAAATTATGAATGAATACAAGAAATTGCTAGCTAACTTTTACAATTTAATGATAAAATCAAATTAGATAAAAAAATATTATTGCGAAAGTTTGAAGACCAATAACATAGAAAGGTTGTGGTTCTTTAACTAGATGTAGGTGTCTAGATTATATCTATAATAATCAAATACAATTTAGCTAATTATAGCTTCAAGTGCAATCACGTTAACATTAACACTTAATTTATAATTATCCTTCACTTATTCTTATAATTAATGTAGTTATTAAATCTACTTTATTATATACTCAAAGTCTAAGAAAGTAGGTTATGTTTAAGAACAATTGATTGCTTAATTGAAGTGTGCAGTGAAAAATATATGTTATTGACATTAAGCATTTATTTCTTAGTCTGAAGATCTATTTCTTAAAGGAAACTAAATTAATGTTCAATGGATAATCTTTTATTAATTCATTTATTCCAGATTTTGTGATTAGATTGCTGTTTGGTATTTTACTTCTTTAAATATAAATTAAACGATGACTTACTTACAACTAATTTGCTTCGAATTTTAATATTTATTATAATAAAGCTTATAATTTTAATGTAGGTTAATAATATTTTATAAGCATTCTAGACAGTTTTGATTCAATTTGCAGCTTTGAATACATACTGATCTTTCAGCAATCTCAGGATTTCAGACTATTAACCCTAATATTACAGCGCTGGTATTTTATTGTAGTCTAAACAATTTTATAGAAACAATTATGTCTTTGTACTGATATTTTCTTCTTCATTATCGTTTAAAATATTTGAAACAAGTGGATGGCTATTATTTTTTTTAGGTTTTAGGCTATTCTTACACGGTAGTGTTGCATGTTTAATATATTATTTTTAAATGCATTTTGAATTGAATTGTACATTTTGAAAGTGATTCTTCTGGTAATGGAATTTGAACTTTTACTCAAAATGAATTCGTTGATATTGGTTATTGCTGAAAACCATGTTTCTAGAGATTGGTCACTACCTCTAACCAGCCTTGGCGTTGTACTATTGTATTATTTGTTTTAAAACAGACCATCATTGCCAGACGAAAGTGCAAGGAGTTATGGATATTTCTGTTGAATTCCATTAATTACTTTCTTTCCTTAAGAGGATTTCTTGAGTACAACTGCCACAGGGTACTCCTTCTCTTGTTTTCATTTCTTATCCAGCTTGCAAATCTCTTCGAGTTTCCTAATTCCTCCCCCGCAATTTCGAAGTGCTGTTATTATTTTTTAATTAATAAAAAACTAATGTTTTATAGGGTCTGGACTCCTTTTGCCCTTGCAGAATCAGTGCAGCTCCAGTAAAATGAGAAATGATTATCGCCCCAGTACTACACCTTGCAAGAGGAACAAGCCTTGGTCTTGTTTATATCGGTAAGTTGCTTATTGCCTTCTAAATTAAATTATTATAATTATTTTAGTTTAATTTAATTTAAAAATCGAAATGCAACATAGAATTTTAGTAAACAATGATAGTCGTTGGTAAAATTGGAAGATATATCATATTCATCATCCTTATGATTCTTCCATTTGTCCCTATTCTACTGTTGGCTCATCTCTGGTCATAAGCTTCTTGACAGTGACAGTACAGTCTCAGATCGTTCCTTAAGGTTAGCTGTATGGGGGTAGGCTGGTTATCTAAAATAGTCTCACGTTACTCTATGATGACTGTGACTAACAAACTACTCCTTTACAAAGTGGTGATTAGGCCGATGTTGCTCTACGCCTGCTCCGCCTGGAGCCTGGACTTGTAGTAGCAACATCAAGCAACTTCAGATAATCCAAAACAAATTTCTGAGACTCGCAACAGACTCTCCACGACGCACTAGAATTGTCTCACTCCACGGAGACTGCGTCCTTTATCCCTGGTACACTCCTATATCCAAAATCGTCTGCTCAAACTCCTTTCCATCCTAGACTGTCATCCTAATCCACTATGCCGCGACATAGCCTCCTACAGATCCTTCTACAACATACAGGACACAGAAGACCTAAAACATATCCTATTCTAACTCTCTACACCAGCTGCAGGTTTTCCCTCTCCTTTTTTCCTGCATTCCAATCCTCCTCACCTAACTTTTCTCTTTGTTACTCAGTTAAGAAGGTTGAAATGTATTATACATTTATACTTCTTTAATATTTATTCTATGTATATATCTAATAATAAATATTTATTCTGTTATTCTATTCTAAAGTAATTTGCGAAATTTCTGACCAATAAGGTATTTTTTGTTGGTTTTTGCTTGGATCTCTTACGGGGCATATGTTTAATGCTTCATGATTGATTTACATAATAGGGTTTGTCAAATACTTATTTTACTGAGCTTAAGAGTTGAAGAAGGAAATTACCTATTCAATTGTTGCAAGTTATTTGGAGTTGTGAAGTTGATTTCAGGAATTATTACCTAAAATGAGTTATTAGTGAAGATGAAACCTACCTGGGTGATAGGGTTCAGTTCGTTGTTAGGGTTTTTGGTTTTGTTTCCTTTAGCCTAGCTGAAGAGTTACATCAAAAATAGATCTTTTAATAAGACTTTAATTCAAATGGATCCAAACTTTTTTTTTTTATCATTGACATCCTTGCAATTTTAGAGCTATGGAATGAAAATATTTTTTCAACTTCTTCAATAGAAGTTATGCATTTTAAAACAGTTAGAAAACAATTGCTGTAACGTCACAAGTTACGAACCAATTCAAGCTAACCTCAATTTTTAGGATTTAGATTAGATTTTAACGGGCGGGATGGGACCTATACCCCACGGCACTGCAGTCACCAAGAGGCTTATTGTGCCTTCCCTCTAAGTCTAGTAGGTGAAACCTCTTCTTCTAAGAAGGTTGAGGGCTTTCCCTACCAGTTCCTTCTGCGCTATAATCTCCTTTGGTCTCAAAGTCCCAAAGATGTCGCAGCGCAGTCTCTCGATTGCAACACAATCGAATAACAGGTGAGAGGCCGTTTCTTCCTCTTCCTGACACAATCTGCACAACGGTTCCGAACTAATAAGCCCTAATTTGTGCAGGTGCTTTCTGAACCTGCCATGTCCTGTGAATAGGCCCGTGGTCAGAGTAATCTGATACCGGTCCAAGCACAAAGTCTCTTTGGTTCTGTGTTTACACAGCAAGGGCATAACACTCTTGCTGTGTTTGACCCCAGGAAGCATCACCCAGTTCTTTTCGTGTTCTCTCCAGATCCAATCTCTGAGAGCCTCACGAACTGCACCCGTGGTGATCCCCAGGACAGGCTCCGGGCCAATGAAAGGAGTGTTGGCTCCATTCCTGGCCAGTAGATCAATTGTCTCATTCCCCTTAATCCCCACATGACCCGGCACCCATTCTAACCGAACTTTATTGTGCCGAGCAAGTAGTTCTTGGGGGCCTTTCTGCATTTCCAGACCAGGGAAGAGGTAGTTCTGAAGGAGACAATGGCCTTAAGTGCGGCCTGGCTGTCCGAAAAGATGCGAACCTCCCTATCCCTATAAGATTCATTCGCAGATTTTCCTCAGCACAGGTTTTAATAGCAAAGACTTTGGCCTGAAAGACGGTGGCATATCTCCGAAGAGCACTCTCAATGAGTACCATACATTCCAGCTCCGGTCCCACAGGCCATCTTGGAGCCATCCGTAAACCACATGGCTTCCTTCTGGCACTGTTCTGTCCAGTTTACCCTCCAATCAGTCCTCAATCTGAGGATCACTTGAAATGGAGTCTCAAAACTGTATTTAGGACAGACACTGTCCCCAACCATGTCGATGACTGGTATAGAGTCGACCTTGTCTGTAATATTCATTAAGTCCAATAGAGGAGCTAATGCGTCTCCATTGTCCATTTCTCGCTAGTCTGTACGCACTCCGCCTGAATAACTAACTGAAGCGGAGGCAACCCTAGCTGAAACCCCTAAAAAATACCCCAATTTTTGTTCTACACCCTGGTAGCCATTTTTGTTAAGTATGAGTAAAAATTTCTCACTAATACAGGAAATAATTATTTAATCCAATTTCCGACAAAAATAACTCTTGAGATTTCCAATAAAATCTTGCCACAGGTTAGTGTAAACTTAATTGTTTATTATGAAACATTCATATTTCATTATTAACCTTTAATGTTTATAGAATTAAAGTTTAATTATATCAATTACTCATCTATATTACCTTAGCGAGTGTAATTATTACTTCCTTACAAGGAACTAAAAGTATTAGCCATTAACCATTGTGTTGAATTTCATAACAAAGTTTCCCCTTTTGATTTTGTTTGTACTATTTCATTATTATTTTTTTTTCCAATTCTTCATGGTGACATTTTTTTTGCTCTTTCACTTTTATATACTTATAAGAAAAAAGATCAAAGAAAATACCGCTTGGTGTTTCTTCAAGGTCAATTAAATTCTTTTTTTTCTTATTGTTTTGTTCCCATCTGTGAAGAGAGTATGTTGTTGGTAACTAGAGGACATTGTGCAGGTGCTAACAGGTTGCGCTATCTGCATTCCCACTTTATTATTAACAGTTACCGACAATTGGTTGTTTGTAATTTTTTTTATTTTTTTTTTGTCTTTTATTTATTACTTTAGTTTCCTTTATTTCCTCTCCTTTATTTCTTTTGTTAGTTATTTGTAATCATTCTTTTATTCGCTGGAGTTACAAAAATAAATCTCAATTTCGATAAAAGGACGTCTTAGAGATATTTAATGTTTATTTACTATCGTGCAGATAAGCTATTTATTGGAATACTATATAGTATATATTAGAATATATGAATATAGAATATAACTGAAATTATGCGATAAAGTTCTGGCTGCTATTGTAAATTGTAAATTTTTAAATTGAATTTGGCCAAGCAGATGGACTGCTGTCCAGGCTTTGTGTAAATACAAGGGTCGTTTGAAAAGTCCGTGCAAAAATAAAAACTACTTAATTTTTTGGGGTAAACCTTTTTTATTGTTCAACATAGTCTCCTTTTAGGCTTATACACTTCGTCCAACGCTGCTCTAGTTTGTTGATCCCTTCCGAATAATAGGATTTGTCCAAGTCTGAAAAATAGCCATTCGTTTCTGCAATCACCTCCTCGTTTGAATAAAATCTTTTTCCCGCCAGCCATTTCTTCATATTGGGGAACAAATAGTAGTCCGAGAGAGCCAAGTCTGGAGAATAGGGGGGATGTGAAACGAGTTGGAACCCTATTTCCATTAATTTTGCGACCACAACTGCTGAGGTGTGAGCTGGTGCGTTGTCGTGATGGAAAAGGACTTTTTGTGGGCCAATCGTGGGCGTTTTTCTTGCAGCTCGGTTTTCAAACGGTCCAATAACGATGAATAATATGCACCTGTAATAGTTTTACCCTTTTCCAGATAGTCGATGAGGATTATTCCTTGCGAATCCCAAAAGACAGTCGCCATAATCTTTCCGGCCGAAGGAACGGTCTTCGCCTTTTTTGGCGCAGATTCCCCCTTGGTAACCCATTGTTTAGATTGTTCTTTGGGCTCAGGAGTGTAGTGATGTATCCATGTTTCATCCACAGTGACGAAACGACGCTTAAAGTCCTGCGGATTCTTCTGGAACAGCTGCAAACCGTCCTTGCAACACTTCACACGATTTCGTTTTTGGTCAAGCGTGAGCAATCGCGGCACCCATCTTGCGGATAGCTTTGTCATGTCCAAATGTTGATGCAAAATATTATGTACCCGTTCATTCGAGATGCCCACAGCACTAGCAATCTCACGCACCTTCACTCTTCTGTCATCCATCACCATATCATGGATTTTATCAATGATTTCTGGAGTAGTAACCTCAACAGGGCGTCCAGAACGTTCAGCGTCACTTGTGCCACTCCGAAAATTTTGAAACCACTTATAAACTGTTCTAATCGAAGGTGGGTGTAGAGTCACCATAATGTTTATCAAGCTTCTCTTTAGTCCCCTGAGGCGTTTTGCCTTTCATAAAGTAGTGTTTAATCAACACACGAAATTCTTTTTCGTCCATTTTTTGAAAATCACTCGACTTCCTCGATTCAAACGAATGCCAAACACAAAGAAATAGACCGATCTGGCTGAAACTTGGTGTGTGTTCTTCCAAGAGATGCTACTAACTAAACATAACCTCGATACGCGCCAGTAGTGCTATCTCTCTGAATTTGCACGGACTTTTCAAACGACCCTCGTATGATTTACTGGTTATAATACGAGGGTGGCTATTAAATAACGAGACTATCGCTATAAAACATTTTATTTTAAATTTATACATATTTAGTTATTATCACCTTCAATATACACCCCTCCCCCATCCCTACAACGCTCCATGCGAATTTACCATTGTTCGAAACAGTGCTGGAAGTCTTTTTCTGTGAGCTCCAGCTTTTGCATGACGCGTACCGCTTTTTCTTTCACAGCTTCAACGGACTGAAATCGTGTTCCTTTTAATGCAGATTTGACTTTGGGTGGAACAGATAAAAGTCACATGGGGCCAGGTTAGGCGAATAACGGTTGTTGTACTTGGCTAGGAAACCTCTTGACCAGACAATGCAGTGTGAGCCGGCGCCGGTTGTCTTGGTGGAGAATCCCGTGACTTGTTCTTTCACAAAAATCGGGTCGTTTTTTCATTACTCTTTCACGGAGTTGAGCAAGCACCTCACCGGTAGTAATGTTGATTAATTATAATCGATATTTTCATCCGTTTTGGACGTGGAAGGGCGACCCGGGCGGTCATCATCTCCGACGTCTTCTCGCAGCCATCTTGGAAACGCTTGAACCACTCAAAAAACTTGCGCACGTGATTAACATTCATCACCATAAACTTCTTTTAATAAAAGATAAGTTTCAGTAGCGGTTTTACCCAGTTTCATGTGAAATTTCACGACAATTCCGTTGCTCTACTACATGTGTAGTATCATGTTTTCGCGCAAAACGAAACTAACACCTCTTACACAAACGATGGTTCCGGTCAGACAGATTTCTCTACAAACACGTGAGACGCTGCAATCGAAGGAGAAGGCTTTACGCTGCACAGCTGTCGATCGTTAAGATTTGGCGCATGCATAGTTCTTCTGTAGCATCATCAGTCTCGTTATTTAATAGCCACACCTCGTATTATTTATATATTAATTAAAAATAATAATTATTATTATTAATATTATCGTGCAGATTTTCGAATTTAATTTTCGCAGATCGGAGAAATTTTTTTGAGTTAGTACCAAAGTGAGGGTTCTCTTACTATGTATGTTTTACACATAAAATGCAGGCTACACGGTAGCCGAGCGGTTTAAAGCAGGGGTCTACGAAGCTTATTAATAGTGCGGTACTTAGGTTCGATTCCCGGTCTAGGCCCTTTTAGTTTTTATTTAATGTTTAGAAAAAATAATTTATTACAGTAACGTGAGTGTTTGCTATTTGCATCCGTTGGCGACACCTAAATTTTGTAATTTATAAAAAGTAGTCATTACTTCACTCTTTAAAACCTATATAATACAAGAGACGATATAATAGATTTCTGGATTTTATTTATTAAGTTGATTTGACAGGAATTAACAGGAAAATCCTAAAAATATTTTTCCCAATTCACCACAAATTAATTTATAAAAATTTATTGAATTCAATCCACTTTTATTCATAATATTTTTTTTAAATCTAAGACTAGAACTATTATTTTTGGATTTAACAAAATATATAATATATTTGATTTGAATTTATTTAATTTAATTCTTTATTTAGTTTGGACCACAAGTTTTGTATTTTATTATGTTTCTCTAGTTTACATAATCCGTATATAAGATGTGTAGTTTGTGTTTAAAATGGTTTTATACTTGGTCAACATTGGACCTACCTTCCTATAAATATGTTCCGATATTTTATTGCCACATTTTATTAAAATTGCTTAGAGAAATATTTTTTTTTTTTTTTCCTTATTATAGCAGTTTTTATTTTTTGGCAATTTTAATGAAATGGCTAAAAATTAAATTATGTTCTTTAAATTTTATTTTTAAATTTTTATTGGGCGAAGCTTATTTTAATTTTTAAGCACAACTTTTTTTGGGCCACTTTTTTTTTTTTTAAAGCAATAAATTCAAGCTGATTTCCAATTTTTATATTTCACTGAAATATTCGGGTTTAGGTTCCCTGGGAACGGAAAAATGGGTTTTTACATCTTGGTCTGTGGTCTGCTTCTATAAGTGCATGTTTGTATGCATCTACCGATACTTAAAAAAAAATGCAGATAACTGAAATGTGATTTCGTTAGCTTTTTGGTCAATATCAGTTCTAGAAATTCTATCCCCAAACAGTTTTCTACCAGCTTTGTTGACGTAAAAGGCGGGTTTATAAAGTTTTAAAGAAAAACTAGTTAATTAGAATTTTAAAAGTTACAATTTCCTGTCGTGTGTTTTGTTCGACATTTTTTTTACGTTAAAAAATGAATTTAAAAACTAATATTTTAAGGTGTTACTTTCCACAGCAGGCCATAATTATATTCGGCCGTAATTACCTTGTTTAGATTAATGAGAGTGGAGTGCCCAGGTCCTTCATTTACTAATTTATTGCTACGTGTTAATAATTACTGGCGGGTACACTTCAAGGGAAATTACACACCTATTTTTTTTAGTGCAAGTACTATCCATTGATTGCTCTATTAATTTTATTCCCAGTTTTGTATTAATGAAACCAAAAAAAAAAAAACAAAGTTGGCAAGGTTTCAAGTTTCGAGGCCTTAGTAGAAAACGTTATGAATTGAATATTAATATAAAACTGTGATTGGAACTAATCTGGAGCCCAGATTAATAACCTGACAGGTGGCAGATATTAGTTCCGGATATCAGTGAAATAAGAAGTTTATGGTTATTAGTCTGTCTTAGAACGAACGCGGCAATAACAAAGCCATGGAATCAGCAGAATTTTTATATTCGAATATCTTTCAATTATAACTTTTTGAAGGATTTACTGGAAATTAAAAAAGATAATATGTAGGAGCTCTGTTAATTGCTTAGGACTAAATGAAAGGATATAAAGTGTTCTTGGGAGTAGAAGTTGGAGTATTTTAAACAAGACAACAGGATATAGGAGCTCCGTTTATTGCTTATGACTATAACAAGGGTATGAAAGTGTTCCTGTGAGCGAGAATTAGAGAACTTTTTAACAAGACAACAGGATAGGAGCTCCGTTTATTGCTTAGGACTAAATAAAAGGATATTAAAGTGTTCTTGTGAGTAAGTGTTGGAGTATTTTTAACAAGACAGCAGAATACAGGTGCTTCGTTTATAACTTAGGACTAGAAAAAGGGAATGAAGAGCGAGAATTAGAGTAGTTCCTAATAGCAGGATATAGGAGCTCCGTTTATTGCTTAGGACTAAATAAAAGAAGAGTTGGAATATTTCAAACAAGTGAACAGTACATAGGAGCTTCGTTCATAGCTTAGGACTATAGCAAAGGTATGAAGAGCGAGAATTAGACTATTTTTTAACAGCAGGGTATAGGAGCTTTGTTTATTGTTTAGGACTTAATAAAAGGACATGAAAGTGTTCTTGGTAGTAAAAATTGGAGTGTTTTCAAAAGACAACAGAATATAGGAGCTCAGTTTATTGCTTAGTTCTTAACAATGGAACGACAGTGAGTAAGAATGGGAGTAAGAACTTGAGAGCTCTTGAAATAAGTCAGTAGAGAATAAGAGCTCAGTTTATTGTTTAAATCTAGAAAAAGAATAAGTTAAGATTCCATGGTGTAGATTTGGAGTGCTCTTCAACTTTTTGAGAATCGTTTCAAAAACTGGGCGTAAGTGGTATGTTTAGAAGTACCGGATTAAACAGGGTAACAGCGTATCGTTTTCTGCTACCAATAATTCTCCCTCCATTTGTGATCAAATTTTCTCCTAGTAGACTGTGCTACGAAAGACGAAGGTAATGCAGAGGAATTGTTCTACCATTAGAAGAGATTTTTTTTTTTTTGATGATGCTCAGAGGATGAAATATCCTCTGGAGTGACTTGACAGTTGATGGTTTGTCCACAAAAAGAAAATAGTTCTATGTACAAACCTCGGTTCCTTTTGGGCAATAGATGAGCGAACAGCGAGCGGGACTCAAGGATGCTGCATTAAATCTTTAAAAAAATAAAATAAATTCAATAGACAAAAATATTTTTTTTTTTTTACTTTGTTTTGGAAGGTATTGGTTACATAGTCAGTGTTTTCTGGCAGAGATGCTGCAGCAAGATTTGAGCAGATCGTGCAATAAAACGTAAATTAACGCTCCTTGGATTACAAAAAAATGCCAGTAGAAGAAATATTAATTAAAAAAGAATCGCTCTGGTACGTCACCTATAAAGATTAGATCATGGTATGTGGCCAAAGCGGGGTTCACAAGTGTGAACCCCCACAGAGCAGAAATCAAGATAGAGATGGTATCCAGGGGGTTAGAGAGAGATTCTGGGCCGATCCAGATTTATGGAGTGAACTGACTGGGACTGCAGGCTATCAAAAGAAAACGCCGGCACAAAAAAAAAAGAAAGAGAAGGAAGTAAATTTCTACTGATTCCTTTTATGTCCACGATGGCTGAGAGCAAATTAATCTGAGTAGTTTGATGGGTAGTTTGAAGTTTGATCAGGATTTCCCAACTTGGGTGGACAAGACTCTTCAGATGGAATTTGAAAGGAGTAAATGCGTCGGAATGAATGTCTCTTTTTCAAAATTATTAGCTCCTAGTTTTTTTTACACTTTTTTTTTGTTTTTCCCCTGATATATCTATTATTTGAATTTTTTTTTTTGAAATTATCAGGCGATCATAAGTGACTATCAACCACAAATTACTGATATATAACACTCTATTAAAGCCGATTTAGACTTGCCAACTCCGATCTGTGCGGTTTATACAAGAACCATTCACTCCTAAAAAGCACCCTTTACACAAAAACCCTAATCTCCGCCGTATACCAAAAGTTTCATCTCTCTTTTCAGCACATCCTCAGCCTGACCGCTCGATTCGATAATCGACTCATTGGAAAGTCACAGATGTAGTTACTCTTCTTGTAACACATCTCCAGTAATCTGCTTTACTTGTTGCAAGGGGAAATTTTACCTGCAGTTGTAAATTGCACTAAATTTATTAAAAAAATTAAAATAAAAATTAACAAAAAGAAATAATTTAAAGACCTGAACACCTTCACACTAAATATTTTTTAATTTAATTTAATTTATTAATTTTAACTTGACCCAAACTCCTGTACCAACTGTGGACAAAGTACGCTACCTTGGACTGCACCTAGACAAACGGTTGACATGGAATCCCCCCATACTAGACTGAAAAGACAAGAAACTATCCAACACTACAAAACTTCTCGCCAGACTACTTGACAAGCGATCGAAACTCAACCTACATAACAAAAGACTCTTACGAGGGTCGTTTGAAAAGTCCGTGCAAAGTCAGAGAGATAGCACCACTGCCGCGTATCGAGGTTATGTTTAGTTAGTAGCATCTCTTGGAAGAACACACACCAAGTTTCAGCCAGATCGGTCTATTTCTTTGTGTTTGGCATTCGTTTGAATCGAGGAAGTGGAGTGATTTTCGAAATCGTGTGAAGTGTTGCAAGGACGGTTTGCAGCTGTTCCAGAAGAATCCGCAGGACTTTAAGCGTCGTTTCGTCACTGTGGATGAAACATGGATACATCACTACACTCCTGAGGCCAAAGAACAATCTAAACAATGGGTTACCAAGGGAGAATCTGCGCCAAAAAAGGCGAAGACCGTTCCTTCGGCCGGAAAGATTATGGCGACTCTCTTTTGGGATTCGCAAGGAATAATCCTCATCGACTATCTGGAAAAGGGGTAAAACTATTACAGGTGCATATTATTCATCGTTATTGGACCGTTTGAAAACCGAGCTGCAAGAAAAACGCCCACGATTGGCCCACAAAAAAGTCCTTTTCCATCACGACAACGCACCAGCTCACACCTCAGCAGTTGTGGTCGCAAAATTAATGGAAATAGGGTTCCAATTCGTTTCACATCCCCCTATTCTCCAGACTTGGCTCCCTCGGACTACTATTTGTTCCCCAATATGAAGAAATGGCTGGCGGGAAAAAGATTTTATTCAAACGAGGAGGTGATTGCAGCGTTGGACGAAGTGTATAAGCCTAAAAGGAGACTATGTTGAAAAATAAAAAAGGTTTACCCCAAAAAATTAAGTAGTTTTTATTTTTGCACGGACTTTTCAAACGACCCTCGTATATCTTCTGTTAGGCCTTACAGTCAAAAATACTTCGAAAACTTCTTAACGCTCCGTTCTATGTATTTAACCTCACTATCCATAATGACCTCAAAATCCCTTTCATTACAGTTCTTGCTAACACTCGTTTCTTCAAATTCATCATTCCACTCTACAGCAGCACATCCTAACCCTCTCATAGAACACCTATCTTCCTCCACATTACCAAGGTAATCCTCTAAGGAGATTGAAGAGAAGATGGCCCTCGTGATCTTCTCTTATCGTGAGAGCAAAGCACGTTACTGGAGTATTTTGTAAACTTTTAATAAAATGGTTCCGCAATATTCCTTTGTTCCACAATGATGTCTTTTAAATTTAGGAATTCTATCATTAACCCAATCTTCAGGTTGTCATTGTGATGGGATGACCTTTTTTTTTCTAATTACTTTGATTTCTTTTCCATTCTCGCATCTTGGAACATTCTTGGTTTGATAATCGTCTCTATTATCTTGATTTCTTGGCCATCTTCACGTCTAGTTCACTTTTGCTTTGATTTGTTGTTGCCTTGTTTCTAATTACTTTGATTTCTTTTCCATTCTCGCATCTTGGAACATTCTTGGCTTGATAATCGTCTCTATTATCTTGATTTCTTGGCCATCTTCACGTCTAGTTCACTTTTGCTTTGATTTGTTGTTGCCTTGTTTCTAATTACCTTGATTTCTTTTCCATTCTCGCATCTTGGAACATTCTTGGCTTGATAATCGTCTCTATTATCTTGATTTCTTGGCCATCTTCACGTCTAGTTCACTTTTGCTTTGATTTGTTGTTGCCTTGTTTCTAATTACCTTGATTTCTTTTCCATTCTCGCATCTTGGAACATTCTTGGTTTGATAATCGTCTCTATTATCTTGATTTCTTGGCCATCTTCACGTCTAGTTCACTTTTGCTTTGATTTGTTGATGCCTTGTTTCTAATTACCTTGATTTCTTTTCCATTCTCGCATCTTGGAACATTCTTGGTTTGATAATCGTCTCTATTGTCTTGATTTCTTGGCCATCTTCACGTCTAGTTCACTTTTGCTTTGATTTGTTGTTGCCTTGTTTCTAATTACTTTGATTTCTTTTCCATTCTCGCATCTTGGAACATTCTTGGCTTGATAATCGTCTCTATTATCTTGATTTCTTGGCCATCTTCACGTCTAGTTCACTTTTGCTTTGATTTGTTGTTGCCTTGTTTCTAATTACCTTGATTTCTTTTCCATTCTCGCATCTTGGAACATTCTTGGCTTGATAATCGTCTCTATTATCTTGATTTCTTGGCCATCTTCACGTCTAGTTCACTTTTGCTTTGATTTGTTGTTGCCTTGTTTCTAATTACCTTGATTTCTTTTCCATTCTCGCATCTTGGAACATTCTTGGCTTGATAATCGTCTCTATTATCTTGATTTCTTGGCCATCTTCACGTCTAGTTCACTTTTGCTTTGATTTGTTGTTGCCTTGTTTCTAATTACTTTGATTTCTTTTCCATTCTCGCATCTTGGAACATTCTTGGCTTGATAATCGTCTCTATTATCTTGATTTCTTGGCCATCTTCACGTCTAGTTCACTTTTGCTTTGATTTGTTGATGCCTTGTTTCTAATTACCTTGATTTCTTTTCCATTCTCGCATCTTGGACACCACTGGGTGCCTTCTCCATTCATGATTTTCTTCTATTTCTTTTTTCTTTTACCATATTTGCTTGTTGCAACAACTGTTGCAGTGGTAAATTGCAATAAAAGATAAAAAAAAAAAAAAATCAAATTCTTAAAACTATTTACCAATTAGAATTATGGCAGGAAGTAAAAAAAAGCATTGCGGATACTTCGAGACAGAATTATTATGCATTAAATGCTATTTAAATAGGTATAATAAATTAATATAATGAAAAAAAAAATATAAACATTCAATTTAACGACGTATACACAGCTTTTTATCGTTAACATTTCTTCAAGTTAATAATCAAATTATATTAGAGTTTATAAAAAATTTATAGTTATTAAAAGTTTAGTGTTTGTTTTT
Organism: Rhodnius prolixus; assembly: GCF_049639745.1. Taxonomy (NCBI): domain Eukaryota; kingdom Metazoa; phylum Arthropoda; class Insecta; order Hemiptera; family Reduviidae; genus Rhodnius; species Rhodnius prolixus. The sequence continues at coordinate 26,636,174 of NW_027411582.1, forward strand.
CTTTTCTTTTTTTATTAACGAAGGGTAAAATAATAAATTATTTGCTTACATTCGAGGGGAACCATAAAGAAACAAAAGATTATATATTTATTGTTACCGAATATGGTAACTATAACTGCGCGTGTAGTTACTGCTGCCCACACTCTAGTGGTACGAAATATAATGGCTATCAGATGTGTGGTGGCTATTTGCTTTTATTTCCTGTTCTCGTCCTAATCTTATACAATACATACGCACAAACACACACATTATTATTTCCCCTCTCTCCCCAACCCCTTGTTTTTAAGAATATACAATAATATATTGTTTCAATTTTTCAAATTGGTTTGAATATAAACTTAAATTCTTTTATTTTGTAAACTTCTATATATCTATATTTTGATATAATACACTTTTTTTTTGTATAAAATAGATTTTAATCTTGTTTTTGTTGAATTAGTTTCTGTAGTATTAATTATTTCTATTTGTAAAATTTTGTTTTGCGTGTTTGTTTTGAAGCTTACTAATTATTACTTTGATATCTGAGGAGCAGAAATGTTCCCCCTGGATTGCTAATTGTAAATCTCTAAGTAAGCAGTTTATCGGCCATTTTGTTTTGATTTAACTGCAGAACGCTTAAACTTAATATTCCGTTTTCATGCTTAAACAAAAGTTTTACTACGAAACAATTTAACCTTGAAGTTTAACTTCTGCCTTCTGCATTTAAGCGATTGTCCACTCAAAGGGGTGATTGTTGATTGATGAGAATTTGATGGTCCCAAGGGCTCGCTTTCAGGTTCTGGGAAGGCGCCCCTGTAATCATTCTGTCTAATTTAACAAAACGGTTCTGTAATATTCCTTTATTCCATAATTATGTCTTTTAAATTTTGGAATTCTATCATTAACCAAATCTTCAGATTGCCATTGTGATGGGATGACCTTTTTTTTTCTAATTACCTTGATTTCTTTTCCATTCTCGCATCTTGGAACATTCTTGGTTTGATAATCGTCTCTATTATCTTGATTTCTTGGCCATCTTCACGTCTAGTTCACTTTTGCTTTGATTTGTTGTTGCCTTGTTTCTAATTACTTTGATTTCTTTTCCATTCTCGCATCTTGGAACATTCTTGGCTTGATAATCGTCTCTATTATCTTGATTTCTTGGCCATCTTCACGTCTAGTTCACTTTTGCTTTGATTTGTTGTTGCCTTGTTTCTAATTACTTTGATTTCTTTTCCATTCTCGCATCTTGGAACATTCTTGGCTTGATAATCGTCTCTATTATCTTGATTTCTTGGCCATCTTCACGTCTAGTTCACTTTTGCTTTGATTTGTTGTTGCCTTGTTTCTAATTACTTTGATTTCTTTTCCATTCTCGCATCTTGGAACATTCTTGGCTTGATAATCGTCTCTATTATCTTGATTTCTTGGCCATCTTCACGTCTAGTTCACTTTTGCTTTGATTTGTGGTTGCCTTGTTTCTAATTACCTTGATTTCTTTTCCATTCTCGCATCTTGGAACATTCTTGGCTTGATAATCGTCTCTATTATCTTGATTTCTTGGCCATCTTCACGTCTAGTTCACTTTTGCTTTGATTTGTTGTTGCCTTGTTTCTAATTACTTTGATTTCTTTTCCATTCTCGCATCTTGGAACATTCTTGGTTTGATAATCGTCTCTATTATCTTGATTTCTTGGCCATCTTCACGTCTAGTTCACTTTTGCTTTGATTTGTTGTTGCCTTGTTTCTAATTACCTTGATTTCTTTTCCATTCTCGCATCTTGGAACATTCTTGGCTTGATAATCGTCTCTATTATCTTGATTTCTTGGCCATCTTCACGTCTAGTTCACTTTTGCTTTGATTTGTTGTTGCCTTGTTTCTAATTACTTTGATTTCTTTTCCATTCTCGCATCTAGGAACATTCTTGGTTTGATAATCGTCTCTATTATCTTGATTTCTTGGCCATCTTCACGTCTAGTTCACTTTTGCTTTGATTTGTTGTTGCCTTGTTTCTAATTACTTTGATTTCTTTTCCATTCTCGCATCTTGGAACATTCTTGGTTTGATAATCGTCTCTATTATCTTGATTTCTTGGCCATCTTCACGTCTAGTTCACTTTTGCTTTGATTTGTTGTTGCCTTGTTTCTAATTACCTTGATTTCTTTTCCATTCTCGCATCTTGGAACATTCTTGGCTTGATAATCGTCTCTATTATCTTGATTTCTTGGCCATCTTCACGTCTAGTTCACTTTTGCTTTGATTTGTTGTTGCCTTGTTTCTAATTACCTTGATTTCTTTTCCATTCTCGCATCTTGGAACATTCTTGGCTTGATAATCGTCTCTATTATCTTGATTTCTTGGCCATCTTCACGTCTAGTTCACTTTTGCTTTGATTTGTTGTTGCCTTGTTTCTAATTACCTTGATTTCTTTTCCATTCTCGCATCTTGGAACATTCTTGGTTTGATAATCGTCTCTATTATCTTGATTTCTTGGCCATCTTCACGTCTAGTTCACTTTTGCTTTGATTTGTTGTTGCCTTGTTTCTAATTACTTTGATTTCTTTTCCATTCTCGCATCTTGGAACATTCTTGGCTTGATAATCGTCTCTATTATCTTGATTTCTTGGCCATCTTCACGTCTAGTTCACTTTTGCTTTGATTTGTTGTTGCCTTGTTTCTAATTACTTTGATTTCTTTTCCATTCTCGCATCTTGGAACATTCTTGGCTTGATAATCGTCTCTATTATCTTGATTTCTTGGCCATCTTCACGTCTAGTTCACTTTTGCTTTGATTTGTTGTTGCCTTGTTTCTAATTACTTTGATTTCTTTTCCATTCTCGCATCTTGGAACATTCTTGGCTTGATAATCGTCTCTATTATCTTGATTTCTTGGCCATCTTCACGTCTAGTTCACTTTTGCTTTGATTTGTTGTTGCCTTGTTTCTAATTACCTTGATTTCTTTTCCATTCTCGCATCTTGGAACATTCTTGGCTTGATAATCGTCTCTATTATCTTGATTTCTTGGCCATCTTCACGTCTAGTTCACTTTTGCTTTGATTTGTTGTTGCCTTGTTTCTAATTACCTTGATTTCTTTTCCATTCTCGCATCTTGGAACATTCTTGGCTTGATAATCGTCTCTATTATCTTGATTTCTTGGCCATCTTCACGTCTAGTTCACTTTTGCTTTGATTTGTTGTTGCCTTGTTTCTAATTACTTTGATTTCTTTTCCATTCTCGCATCTTGGAACATTCTTGGCTTGATAATCGTCTCTATTATCTTGATTTCTTGGCCATCTTCACGTCTAGTTCACTTTTGCTTTGATTTGTTGATGCCTTGTTTCTAATTACCTTTAGAAACTTAAAATTATCTATTCAAAATTATCTTTTCCATTCTCGTTTCTTGGAATATTCTTGGATTTATAATCGTCTCTATTATCTTGATTTCTTGGCCATCTTCACGTCTAGTTCACTTTTGCTTTGATTTGTTGATGCCTTGTTTCTAATTACCTTGATTTCTTTTCCATTCTCGCATCTTGGAACATTCTTGGCTTGATAATCGTCTCTATTATCTTGATTTCTTTGCCACCTTCACGTCTAGTTCACTTTTGCTTTGATTTGTTGATACCTTGTTTCTAATTACCTTTAGAAACTTAAAATTATCTATTCAAAATTATCTTTTCCATTCTCGTTTCTTGGAATATTCTTGGTTTGATAATCGTCTCTATTATCTTGATTTCTTGGCCATCTTCACGTCTAGTTCACTTTTGCTTTGATTTGTTGATGCCTTGTTTCTAATTAACTTGATTTCTTTTCCATTCTCGCATCTTGGAACATTCTTGGTTTGATAATCGTCTCTATTATCTTGATTTCTTGTCCATCTTCACGTCTAGTTCACTTTTGCTTTGATTTGTTGTTGCCTTGTTTCTAATTACCTTGATTTCTTTTCCATTCTCGCATCTTGGAACATTCTTGGCTTGATAATCGTCTCTATTATCTTGATTTCTTGGCCATCTTCACGTCTAGTTCACTTTTGCTTTGATTTGTTGTTGCCTTGTTTCTAATTACTTTGATTTCTTTTCCATTCTCGCATCTTGGAACATTCTTGGCTTGATAATCGTCTCTATTATCTTGATTTCTTGGCCATCTTCACGTCTAGTTCACTTTTGCTTTGATTTGTTGATGCCTTGTTTCTAATTACCTTTAGAAACTTAAAATTATCTATTCAAAATTATCTTTTCCATTCTCGTTTCTTGGAATATTCTTGGATTTATAATCGTCTCTATTATCTTGATTTCTTGGCCATCTTCACGTCTAGTTCACTTTTGCTTTGATTTGTTGATGCCTTGTTTCTAATTACCTTGATTTCTTTTCCATTCTCGCATCTTGGAACATTCTTGGCTTGATAATCGTCTCTATTATCTTGATTTCTTTGCCACCTTCACGTCTAGTTCACTTTTGCTTTGATTTGTTGATACCTTGTTTCTAATTACCTTTAGAAACTTAAAATTATCTATTCAAAATTATCTTTTCCATTCTCGTTTCTTGGAATATTCTTGGTTTGATAATCGTCTCTATTATCTTGATTTCTTGGCCATCTTCACGTCTAGTTCACTTTTGCTTTGATTTGTTGATGCCTTGTTTCTAATTAACTTGATTTCTTTTCCATTCTCGCATCTTGGAACATTCTTGGCTTGATAATCGTCTCTATTATCTTGATTTCTTGGCCATCTTCACGTCTAGTTCACTTTTGCTTTGATTTGTTGATACCTTGTTTCTAATTACCTTTAGAAACTTAAAATTATCTATTCAAAATTATCTTTTCCATTCTCGTTTCTTGGAATATTCTTGGATTTATAATCGTCTCTATTATCTTGATTTCTTGGCCATCTTCACGTCTAGTACACTTTTGCTTTGACTGGTAGATGCCTTGATTCTGATTTACCTTAATTTCTTTTCTATTCTCGCTTCCTGGGCTATAGCTTGGTTTCATAATTGATGTCTCGTCTCTCTTATCTTGATTTCTTTGCCCTCTTCACCTCTAGTCTAGTTTTGCTTTGATTTGTAGACGCCTTGTTTCTAATTTATCTTGATTTCTTTTACGACCTCACCTTCTGTGTCACTCTACCCTAAATTCTCATAGCTTTCACTCCCAATCTTTGGCCACCCTTCTCGTTGAACTCTGTGAGTGTGCGATTTGGAGAAAGAATGAACATAATACAAAGCAAATAATCATGTGATTGCACCCTCCTTATAGTCCGCCGCAAGCAATAACTCAATGGTTTTCTGCAATGTACAATCTCTCGTGCAGATCATGTATGATAATAAATTTTTATTATTTTTTTTAAATGACTCCGAATGCCACAATTGATAAACCTTTGACAAAATATTCAATAAAATGACCACTTTCCAATTTTTGAATTTAATAGCGCTCCGAATGTTTGCCTTTTTCATTCATAGAAAACTAAAGCAACCCAGCCTAAAGCCCAAACACAAATTACTGTTCTCCTCTTACTTGAATAATGACCCTGATTTTTCCAAGATAGTTATCATGGATTTTTTTTTATCTGGATTCTTGGTCAGTATAATTAATATTTTTCTAAAGGATAGGGGAGTGCACCTAAAATCCAGGCTTCTGGGCACTCAAACTACCTGAAATTCCTTCAGCGATTATAAAGACACAATACTCGATCAATGTCTTAAAATTTACCTTATAAAATCACCAACACATAATCATTACATACATTATTTTTTTTCTGTATGCCGTGATAAATTATTGTATAAACGGATAACAATTTTTTTCTTTTTTTCTTAATGTAGTAGAAGCAACATAAATCAAAAGTTACACTAAATCATCTGATACATTGTAATATGCATTTAACGGGCTTATAACTTAGTAAAAGTATCATTATTTACAAAAAGATGTATACTTGTATACTATGGGTGCCTCCAAAACATACCAGATAATTTGGATTTCTCAAGATTTCAAAAATAACTAAAAATTCTCCAAGTTCATGGTTTCATCGTCAGTTATTTGTTATCCCCAAAACTGAGAGATACATTTATCTATTCGTTTTTTTGCCGCAAGATAGTTTCTGAGAAGGAGCTGCGATTGGCTTTCCAATAAGAATTATATTCCAGTAGAATTTACAGTTTTACTAACAGTTAAAAATTTAATACGACTCAAATAGTAGAGCTGGATTCGAACCTATGATCTCCATAGTGGGAATCCAATACTATAACCTCATGGCTAATCCGTTCTCTAGAGATGCGATCTGAAGAGAGATAAAAATACAGATTTTTTTTTTTATTGTTTCCCAATTTCAGTTAACACTCCCATCTTTTGAAATAATAATTTCTCTAGTTTATTACCTTATTAGGTATTCTTAAAATGACGGAACATTTAATTTTGTTTGAATAATTGTTATTTCATTTAAAGAACTTAACATTTATGTTTTTGTGAGCTTCAGGCAAAGTTCAAAGGTTATTACTGATATTTCTTCTTTTTTTTAACAAAAAAAGCTCGTTTTCTTCCTTTATATCTAAACTAAAAAATTCCTGCGTGTTTGTAGTTATCAGTGATTTTATTCTCTTTATTGCGTATCTAATAACTTTTATTTATATTTATATATAGCTTCAAAGTCATTTAAGAATTAATGTATTCACTGAAAGCAAATCTGGACGTAGAACTTTTCAAATAGCTTTACACAGATCAAGTTGATATATTGTATTTTTTGAAATAAGGGGTTAACTACATATTTTTATGGTCTGTTATATTCGTGATATCTTTTTTTAAACGTTAAAAATAAGCGATATTACGAAATAGCGATTTATCGATAGTAATTTTAGAGAGATATTTACATATTTAAATTTGTTTTTTTCTTTTAAGAAAACTATTAAGATGGTGTAAAGTTTTTACACCAAACAAGAAATATTTTTGGGGGATGATGGGGGGAAATCAGTTATTTTGAGCTTCTTTTAGAATAAATTTTGCTTTCCTTTAGAATAAATTTACCATTTACTAAGTTAATTTCACAAGAATTTTGGAATCCTTTGCTTAGCGATATCTTCAAAAATGGTTTAACCAGTTAAGCGTGGAATTTAGTTTTAAAAAAATCCCCCCATAGTGTGCGGAATTAAAATCAGACAATGACGTGTATACACGTCGAACACCAGGCAAAACAACCAAAAGTTTACAACGTCATAATAGTCACTGTAAGTGACTTTTTCTGCAATCTCTGGGGCAGATCTTGCACCGCATCACGTATGCATTACTGTAGTTAACTAAAGACGCTAGAGCTTTTACAAGGAAGAAAAGAGCTAAGAGCTTTGAATTGTGTGCAAAATGAAATCATGCTCGTACTGAGGACTGAATCTCTATCTAAGGTAAAAACTGCATTGCACAAGAGTTGAGAGCTGCTATATGTGTTGGTAATTTCCAATCTCTAAAGCGGAGACCAAACATGTACCAACGACTTATCATTTGGCTGACTCTCTCCACCTCCCTCCGCATAAAATACTTGGCAGTTCTATTGGTAAGATAAAGGAAACATCCCACCAAATAATATTCTTATTGTATTTTATTAAAATATCAAGTTTTTATAGTTAATGGCAAATTTAATTTTTTTTTACAACGAGTATACACGTCGAACGCACTTAACTGGTTAAAAGAAGTTTCTCAGAAAATATTTGTATGGTTTTAGGGTGATGTGACCGTTATTTTTCTATCATTCAATAGTAGGTAGTATTTTAACAGTAGTAGAATAGGAGCTTTTAGTTTTAATTGTATCAGAAGTGCATAAGGTTATAGGAGCTCTAAAGATAAAAAGGTGCCACAAATAGAGGGCTAGACCCGCAAAGCTAAGATGTATTGTTGGTTTAGTGGGTTCGATTCCCTGGCCTTGGATTTTATTTAATGTTTAATACGAGAACCGTCCACATCTAATTCGGTAGTTGGGCGTAAAACCCTTCTGAAAAGATAGGCATTACTTTACTTTTCACTTTTTTTATTACATTAAACTTATAATTAATATTGAAATTAATTATATTTTTACGATTGTTTCAAGACATATTTAATTACCTACGTACAAAAAATTGTAAGAGTGTCCACACAAGATCATTTTTTTGTATTTGGAATAAATAAATCTAAAGAGTAATTAAAAATACATAAATAAAATATACAGGTCAAGTGACCTTCACTAACAAGGTCCTATAGTTCGCTATACACAATCAATCATGCTAGTTGGAATAAAAGGTTGAAAAATTAAAAAATTGATTTGGTTAAAAAAAATAATTTACCCTCTTTAATGAATCAATTTAGTAAGGGAAAATTTCAAACCTCGTCCTTTGAGTTAAATTAAAAAATAAAAATAAATAAATAATGAGGCCAAAATCGTGACGTTTCCACATAAAAGAATGAGGAAATAAATAGAAATGTACTTATATATCCAATAGAAGGTCATTAACTGTTTCAAAACCATGTGCATTATGTACAATTTTTAGGGCACATCTTTTAGAATAAAAAGATTAATGCATTTTAAATGGTCTATTCTAGTTTAGATAATTTATAATGAAAGCAGATCTAAATAGATAAATGATAGAATAAATAAGAAGCATGTTTTTTGTATTCTTAAAACTAGTCATGAGGAATTCTTTAGATTTCTGTGTTACCCGTGACAGTCTCCAACCAATTCAAGGTTGGACAACCTGTTATTATTAGATTATTATAACTAGATATAAACATAAATAATATCTATTATTTTTCATTATTTATTTATAATGATATAAATTTTGACTTAGATCTGTCTGTTTGTTTGTGTAAAAGATTGATTTATCAAGCTTTAGTGTATCTTACTTGTACTTTATCCATTTAAGTCTTCATTATAATCAAGGCGTCTCCGTAGCCGAGCGGTTAAGAGACTAGACCCGTAAAGCTAAGATGTATTGTTGGTTTAGTAGGTTCGATTCCCCTGTTCTAGGCCTTAGATTTTATTTAATGGTTAATATGTGAATTTAATAATAAAGTATATAGGTTTAGAATTTTTAGATTTAGATTTTGAAAAGGCGGGACGGGACCCATGCAGCCACAAGAGGCCTATTGTATCTTCCCCTTTAAGTCTAGTAGATGCCTTCCCTTCTAAAAAGGTTGAGGACTCTCCCTAAAAGTTCCTTCTGCGCCACAATCTCCTTTGTTCTCAAGGTTCCAAAGATATCGTAGTGCAGTCTCTTGATTGCAAAGCAGGTGAGAGGCCGTTTCCTCCTCTTCCTAGCACAATCTGCACGAAGGTTCCGAGCTAATAAGCCTTATCTTGTGCAGGTGCTTTCTGAACTTACCGTGTCCTGTGAATAGGCCTGTAACCAGAGTAATCTGATTCCTGCCCAAGCCCAAAGTCTCTTTGTTTACATAACAAGGGCATGACACTCTTGCCGTGTTTGACCCAGTTCTTTTCATGTACTCTCCAGATCCAATCTCTGGGAGCCTCACGGACTGGATATATGTTTAGATTTGCTAGTATTTCTGAAGGAGTATTTTTTATAGATTCCACAATATACTTTTACAGATCCCCAGGACTGGATTTATGTTTAGATTTGCTAGTATTTCTGAAGGAGCATTTTTTATAGATTCCAAAATATACTTTTAATTATAACGCATATTCCAAAAGTTGCCAGTAGTCGAATTCTAATACTGATTGCCTCTCAAATTTTTGATTTTTGTTTTTGTCTGTTTGTGTTTTCTTTTTAACCATAGATCTTAATTTGGACCCACACTTTTGGCAACACACGATTTAGAAGTCATTAAAATTTACAGAAAGTGGATAGGGCATGTTGAAACTGAATAATTACTTAAAATAATTTTATAAAAGATATCCTTGATATTCCCTGATGTCTTTTTTATGACTTAATTGCCAATTAATTAGCAATCAAACAAGATATGATGAAATACGGTAATTAAAAAAGAAAAAAAAAAAGTTCACTTCTATTTTTAGGTGTACCATAAATTAAGATATTAAGTTTTTCTTAATAATTTTGAAAATATCTGGTCAAAAAAATGTATCAAATGATGGTAATAAATTATTAACATTAGGAAGGCATACCAAGTAAAAATAGAATTAATTATATAATGGTTGTTACACCAAATTTGGTTGATTAAATTGGTAACAGGTTGGTTATTAAATGTACATTTAGGTGGCGGTGGTATTTATTTCAGCAAATGCCATTAATATCTTCATTTCATATCAAATAATATTATTACGTCAGCAGCTATTTTTGGAAGTTTTTTTTTTACTTTTATTAATTTATATTTTGAAGCCCAAGTAGAAGGTAAGAAAGGTTAGCCAGTTGACAGTGAAATAGAAGCTATGGCAGTACCTTAAGACTTATTTGATTCTACATTTGGTATTTGGCCGACTGATTAGTGTCCTTTTTAAATCTAGGGATTCTTCATTGAGATATCCTAGATCAGTGGTCGGCAAACTCATCGGTCAATAGAGTCAATTATCAACAGTACAGCGATTGAATTTTTTTTTGGAGGGGGGAGCCCAAATTTGGAACAATATAGGTATTGCACTTGGTTATTAAGTAATTATTAAGTTTGTGGGATAAGAAATAACTACTAGAAGTAATAAAATATAAAATACAACCAAAAAAAAGTTGAGAGTAAACGATTACCAATTATGTGCTGGCTAACTCTGCTTTTATTGGTCGGGGCGTGGCCCACCAGACCGCCTACATTTCACACTTCTAATTCGCCACTCTGATTGGCCAATTTTTTGTTGTTAATTATTTCGAGGAAAAATACTATTTAATTTTTTTTTACTAACTTTTATCCCATAAGTATTTGATAAATTATCGAAATATGCCATAAAAGAATTAAAATGTAAAAATCACCAAAAAGATAAATAAAGATAATTCCTGCATTATATTTTTTATGTAAACCGCCATTTTCTTTATTTGCACCAACTACTGGTGTTAAGATCTAAAGTAATTTGCATTTTCAAAATTAATGGTCTTTTCATTGTTTGTTTTGTTTCAGAGTGTCGGAGTGAGCTAGTGGTACGATGGTGAATGTTACTTGTGACGTAGTGGTGTTAAATTGTGTAAAAGATTAGTTTTGCATTAGTTGTTAGTAACGAAATAGTTTAAAGATCGCGAGTGTTGTGTAGTGTTGTTAAAAGTGCACAGGATATTCCCAGATTTGCTGAGACAACATCGTACCCAGCTGAATTCCAAAAGGTATATATCTCATGCTTATTTTAATTTCTACATTAAATTACAAAGGAGGGGATTAGGGGTTAGTGAATTACTGGATTCCAATGCAGAGAACACTGGTTCGAATCCAGCTTGCTGGCCCTTAGATTTTCTCTTTCTAGGAGCTTTTTGCAGCTCACTGTCCGGTGATGGTTAGTGTGTACTCTGTGAATTCTTTACCATATTGTAGAGGAAAGATAGCTCTATAACTGATATAAATTGCAATGTTTTTGTTGTAATTGTTGATGAGATATAGAAGGTTTTGATATAGATTTTGGTGGCTTTCAAATTCGTTCATATTTCTAACTTTTATAACTCTTTTCGTATTGCTTAGTATTCAATGAATTCTTTACCAAATTGTAGAGGAAAGTTAGCACTATAACTGATAAAAATTGCATCGTTTTAGTGATTATAGTTATTGAGTTATAGAAGGTTAAAGTTTGGAGGTTTTGCATTTCGTTAAAATTTAAAACTTTTATATCTCTTTTAGTATTGCTTAGTATTCAATGAATTCTTTACCAAATTGTAGAGGAAAGTTAGCACTATAACTGATAAAAATTGCATCGTTTTAGTGATTATAGTTATTGAGTTATAGAAGGTTAAAGTTTAGGTGGTTTTTCTCAAATTAGTTCTAAAATTCAAACGTTTATACCCCTTTACGTATTGTTCAGATTTTAATGAATTCTTTACCCATCTGTAGAGAATAGTTTGCTGTATAACTGATACAAAATTGCAATATTTTAGTGATAATAGTTATTGAGATATGGAAGGTCAAATTCTAAATAAAATATAAGGCTGTTGCCGGTTTTTCGTTGAACATACTTCAGGAGAGACGTTTGCCCCACATAAGTAAGGCCCCCTCTCTGAAAGTGTTAATACTAATAAGTCTTATAAGTCTTAACAGGATTTTGAAAGTTTGGCTGGGGCTTAGTAATATTGTTCGGCATAAATGATAGCCATACTTCGCTTTAATGTTTAACTAAAAAGTGGAACGTTGAAAAAACACCCAACTTTGACAATTTTTTTTTCTCTTTTTCTGTAAAAGTGAAAATTCCCAATTTTTTTTAAAAATATAGAGCAAATCCTTATTTATAACTGTAATTTTTTTGTGCAATAACCCAGATGTCTAGCAACAAATATTGGACAAACGTATTATAATAAATGTTTTGTTTACAAATATAAAATTTGTCACAATAATATAGTACTTGTAAAGCTACTAGGCTTTTATTATATCTTCATTTCCTGTTTACTTTCAAGATATTAGTATTTTCACCGTATCTTGAAAAACACCTACAGCCTTTTTTTTCCTTACTTAAAACTTTTTCCCACCATTTAGTTGTGGGCGATCTTTTTGTTTTGGGTAGTATAAAATGACAATAAAGTAATCGTTACAGATTACAGGTTACATAATTGTAACATGCCCTTCCTCAAACAGATTTTTTTGCCGACAAACTTTGTTTACATTTCCATATTGCAATTTGATTTTATTAGTGAATTAAAAAAAAAATATATATTTTACGTGAAGCGAATTTAAAGTAGATACAAATACAAATAAAAGGAAAATTTTTTATATTTTCCTCAACATAGTGAGTTTAAATGTTGACATAATTTGTGAAAACTGTACGCACAGGTAGTTTGCCAAGTTACTTTATGTTGTTTTAGACCTTAAATTAAAATTGAAGTAGGTGTTTTTATTGCCATCATAATATAAGCTACATCGCTTTCGTTTATACTATGAGGTGCCATATATATCTTACAAGTTGTTTTTGTTTACATTCGCTTGTTTATACGCTTAGTTCTGTCAGTTTGTTTGTCGCATTTTATGAGTAAAATAGTTCTATATAAATTATTACATGGAGATTATAGCGTTTACTTGATTATTTTTTAGGGAATTCTTATACAGGGTGATCCATTTAAAACGCACCAATCGCTAATAACTTTTTAGGAAAGCGGAATTTCGAAAAAACCCACGAAGTAAACTATATGTTTTTTTTGGTTTAGTTTGCAAATTTTCCACCCCCAATGTTGTATCTTCATTTTTTGCGGAGTTACAGCCAAAATCCTGATTGGGGTTACATAAGGACCACTAGTTTTGACAATTATTATGAAAACTACATAAAAAAACTGTGAAAAATGACGTTGACCCCGTTTCGATATCCCTAATATTAGTTGAGATATTTATGATCAAAGTTACAATTTTATCTATTCGTGAACGGTTTTCGATATTAATTTTCCACCAGAAATACACGTTTTGGGAGGTCCTCTGATTGCAAAAAATGTTTGACTACATTTTATTTAAAAAAGTGTTATGATGTATTAAGTATTGTGAATGACTGCACCCGTGTGATTCGAACTGGGGATCTCCCACACTTACAAAGCCACGCTCTTGACCACTAGACCAACACCCTGGCAAGATATTCTTACCGTAATCATAGGTCAAGAAGTCTTGTATACGGAGTACATTAAAATGATGTGATGGTAGCTTTTATTTGATGATAAAACAAATTTCTCCTGATTCACTCACAACCATTACATTACTCTACATTCTTTAAAATGTTCAATTATTATTATTTTGTTCTTTGCGTCTCCAATAACATTTTTTGCAGTCAGAGGACCTCCCAAAACTGGTGTATTTCTGGTGGAAAATTAATATTGAAAACCGATCACGAATAGATAAAATTGTAACTTTGATCTCAAATATCTCTACTAATATTAGGGATATCGAAACGTCATTTTTCACAGTTTTTTTTATGTAGTTTTCATAATCATTGTCAAAACCAGTGGTCCTTATGAAACTCCAATCGGGTTTTTGGCTGTAACTCCGCAAAAAATAAAAATACAGCATCGGGGGATGGAAAATTTGAAAACTAGACAAAAAAAAACATATAGTTTACTTCATGGGTTTTTTCGAAATTCCGCTTTCCTAAAAAGTTATTAGCGATTGGTGTGTTTTAAATGGTTCACCCTGTACGTATAATGGATTCTACAGTTGGTTGGTATTGAATTGGAACTGAAATCGTTACAATTCAAAAAAATAGGAATTAATAATTTTAATCGTTAAGTTACAGTCAAAATATGAATTTCATAGTTCTGAATGTTTTTTTAAATATTTTGAACCAATAATACCAAAATAATGTTGCTATTTTGAGTTCGTAATGCTTATAATTTTTGTTCTATTTCACAAAAAAATAGTTCTGTTCACACTTGAGCTTACCATTAATGTTAAAATTCTGCTGGACATTATTGCATAATATTTCCTCTACTATTAAAAAAAATATATATATAAAAACATTCACAGCATGAAACCTTGATTCAGACGAAAATATTCATAAGCCATGAAACTGTAGAATGTGGCTCTATATAAGATAAAGAAGATAATAAAATAAAGTTCTATAGCCTCCATATTTTTAATGGTGGGGAAACGTATTAAAGTACATTCCACTTAATACGCAAATCGAGACCATTAAATTTTAGTACATCTTAACAAAAAAAATAAAATAAAATGAAAATAAATAATAATAATAAAATAAGTTTTTCTTAATAAAATAAATAGTTTGGATAAGCAAATAAATAGGAATTTATGGATCTTTATTTTAAGTAAACCAATTTATTGTTTAAGGTAAATGTTTACGCAAAAAAAACTAATCTCTTCCAATAATTAATGCTATGGATTACTTCTCAGAAGTGCAGTATTAATAAATATTCGCTTTAATATAAAAACCTTTTGTTAATATGGCCCTAAACTATAATATTGTATATTGGCTATCTTCTTGTAGGTAGTTGATTTTATCCATGTTTATTTGTATCCCTGATCGGTTTCGCACTTTCATCCATCATTAGAGGTAGATTAATATTGTTTATATACACTGCTCCACAAAAAAAGTGGCTCACTTTAAAAATGCGTTATTTTTTTTTCTCTGTAACTTTTTATTCTACATTTTATTTTAGTTAGCAAATATAAGAAGTATAAAGTTACGGGAAGGCTAAAATAAAATTAAAAATGATCTAAAAGAAATGAAAACCTTTAATTTAACAAAAAAGTACTTCTCGGCAAAAAAAGAATTTGAAAAAAAAATGTATTTCTTCCGATTAAAAAAGAGAAAAAGAATTTTAGTAAGGTGTATTGCTCGCATTATTGCATCCAATCTCCTCGGCATACTCCTTATTAAAGTTCTCACGAAATCTTGTGTTAATTCCTCCCATATCTCCACCAGAGCACCTCGCAACTCTTCTAAGCTCCTGGGAGGATTATTTCTCCATCTTAATCGCCTACCCAGCTCATCCCAAAGATGTTCAATTGGATTTAAATCCGGGCTGCGTGCTGACCACCTCAAAACACGAATGCTAGTATCCTGTAGATATTGAACAACACAGGCGGCAGTGGCATTATCTTGCATAAAAATAAAATTCTCCCCAATAAATGGTGCATAGGGTATCACATATTGCTGCAAAATTTCTCTCACATACAAATCTGCATTCAAGATTGCCCTGTTGAACACGTGGAGCTCAGTCTTAGCCTCCATAGAAATCCCAGCCCACACCAGCACTGAACCACCTCCGAATGGTAGTCTACCAGAAATATTGCACGGAGCGTAGCGCTTCCCAGGCCTTCGGTAAGCTCGTCGCCTCCCATCAGATGCATAGAGAGCAAAACGGGACTCGTCTAAAGAGAGAACGTTTCTCCAATCGTTCTCAGACCAGTTGCGGTGTTCCCTAGCGAACTCTAGACGGGCTCTCCGATGGTCTACGGTGAGCAATGGTCCTGTGGCTTGCTTCCTAGAGCGTGAATTCATTTCAGCAAGCCTTCTTTCGGCACTGAGTGAAACTCCACGAACAGTAAGCAGTGTTTGAACTGTTTCAGAAGCATTTGTTTTACGATTTCTTATAGTGTGAATTCTAATAAATCGGTCATCTAGTGCTTCTGTGGCTCTTGGTCGACCCGAACCTTGTCTACGAGTGCAGAGGCCTGTCTCCCGGTAACGATGGATGGCTCTACGGACGGTGGTCTCAGGCAACCCTAACGTTCGTGCTGCGTACCGCTGACTCCGTCCATCCTCAACTATTGCAATAATACGGGCCACTTGCTCTGCTGTAATTGAGAGTTTGCAATGCTTTCAGCTTGAAAAAAGTCTAAACGCAACTGTAGAGGTCAATAAATTTATTTACTGTTGAGGTAAAGTTCACGTTGTTGTTTACACAAAAAGACCGAAGGGGATTAAACGAGGAATTGCTTCTCTATATACAAGAAACTTTGGGCCTTGATTCGATTAATTGTTCCCTGACAGTTTATGAAAATAATTAAAACTAATAATCTTTCCCCAAAATGTGATAAAACAAAAAATAAACGCTTTTTTCAAAGTGCGCCACTTTTTTTGTGGAGCAGTTTATTTTTTAATTGAACGGAAATACAAGTATCCGTAAGAGGAAATGGCTACAAATCATTATTCAATTTTTAAAAATTATTTTAATATTGACGGTGCTGAATATTCATTATTATTATTTTGTATAAAATTTAACAGCCCATAAAATACTGTGTAATTAAAGGAAGATTTTTCTGCATTGCCAATAAAAAGCAATCAGGTGTCCCATCTAAAATAATATATTGTTAGAAGATATAAAATAAATGAGCATATCTCACGAGGAAGTATAAATCTACGTAACTATAAATGAATTGATCAAGTATTAATTTAATCCCTATTAATGGCATTAGTATTGGATTTTATTATAGTATTAGATTGTACGCTTCTTTCATTTATTAGAAGATTTATTTTCATTATTAATTTACCTTTTATTTCATTTTATTATTGTATTTTTTTGTCTTCCCAATTTTTATTTTTTAAACGAAGATGGTTTCTTAAACCGTGTGTTTACAAATTAAGGTACCACAATTGCCGAGCGGTTAAGAGTGTAGGACCCGCAAAGCTAAGATGTATTGTTGGTTTAGTGGGTTCGATTCCCGATGTATAGATAGACCTTGGATTTTATTTAATGTTTTTATATGAGAAATTTATGTTAATGTATGTTTGTGTTATGTCGCCTCCGCCCTCGGCACCTAAATTGGTTGGTAGACGTGTAAAGCCTGTCTGAAAAAATAGGCGATTATTTTTTTTTAATTTTCTTCCTTTATTATATTCGAAAACAAAAATTTTTAATTCGTGTTTTTTGAAAATTGGCCTGTGTGCATCTGTCTACGAGGGTCGTTTGAAAAGTCCGTGCAAAGTCAGAGAGATAGCACCACCGGCGCGTATCGAGGTTATGTTTAGTTAGTAGCATCCCTTGGAAGAACACACACCAAGTTTCAGCCAGATCGGTCTATTTCTTTGTGTTTGGCATTCGTTTGAATCGAGGAAGTCGAGTGATTTTCAAAAAATGGACGAAAAAGAATTTCGTGTGTTGATTAAACACTACTTTATGAAAGGCAAAACGCCTCAAGAGACTAAAGAGAAGCTTGATAAACATTATGGTGACTCTGCACCTTCGATTAGAACAGTTTACAAGTGGTTTCAAAATTTTCGGAGTGGCCATATGGGCACAAGTGACGCTGAACGTTCTGGACGCCCTGTTGAGGTTACTACTCCAGAAATCATTGATAAAATCCATGATATGGTGATGGATGACAGAAGAGTGAAGGTGCGTGAGATTGCTAGTGCTGTGGGCATCTCGAATGAACGGGTACATAATATTTTGCATCAACATTTGGAAATGATAAAGCTATCCGCAAGATGGGTGCCGCGATTGCTCACGCGTGACCAAAAACGAAATCGTGGTGAAGTGTTGCAAGGACGGTTTGCAGCTGTTCCAGAAGAATCCGCAGGACTTTAAGCGTCGTTTCGTCACTGTGGATGAAACATGGATACATCACTACACTCCTGAGACCAAAGAACAATCTAAACAATGGGTTACCAAGGGGGAATCTGCGCCAAAAAAGGCGAAGACCGTTCCTTCGGCCGGAAAGATTATGGCGACTGTCTTTTGGGATTCGCAAGGAATAATCCTCATCGACTATCTGGAAAAGGGTAAAACTATTACAGGTGCATATTATTCATCGTTATTGGACCGTTTGAAAACCGAGCTGCAAAAAAAACGCCCACGATTGGCCCACAAAAAGTCCTTTTCCATCACGACAACGCACCAGCTCACACCTCAGCAGTTGTGATCGCAAAATTAATGGAAATAGGGTTCCAACTCGTTTCACATCCCCCCTATTCTCCAGACTTGGCTCCCTCGGACTACTATTTCTTCCCCAATATGAAGAAATGGCTGGCGGGAAAAAGATTTTATTCAAACGAGGAGGTGATTGCAGAAACGAATGGCTATTTTTCAGACTAGGACAAATCCTATTATTTGGAAGGGATCAACAAACTAGTGCAGCGTTGGACGAATTGTATAAGCCTAAAAGGAGACTATGTTGAAAAATAAAAAAGGTTTACCACAAAAAATTAAGTAGTTTTTATTTTTGCACGGACTTTTCAAACGACCCTCGTATCAGTCTGTGAGTGGAGTGTGTGGCCAGCAAAACTCATTTTTCGAAAAATGCTCAGTAAAAACAAGTTTTGGGTTTGATGCCATCATCAGGTTCTTTGTAATAAGTTATTCGACAAAGTCAGCCAACTGAAACTGTCACTTTATTGAATCTATTTTTTTAATTTTACAATTAGTTTTTTAAATTTTATTTTCAAAAATAGTTCCTTACGCATTCTTTCCTAATTGGTACAAATATTTTACATGAATTGTTCTAAAAATTGTTATTTAAAACCTGGAGGTTTTTGTTGAGGAGCGTTAGCTATCTGTCGGCAGTAGTTTTGACTGAAATGGCCTGTACAGTCCGTATGTTTGTAGGTTTGGCTGAACCCCACAGCTCTAGTCCCGTAAGTCCACATAGGTTTGAGAATAGTGTTTTACATCAAGCGTTTGAGTTCAATGGGTAATTTGGAGCGTCGTTCAAGAAGACTTTAAAGTAGTTTCGCACGTTTCGTCATTGCTTTTTCTGATAAGTGGGTACCTAGTGAGTAGTTTGTCTATAAAGAGCCCAAGGTAGTGACACGAGATCTGTGTAAGAAAGAGGATCGCTGTTGAAGAAGACAGAAGTAGACAGGAGCTCCGCCGAAGAGAAAACCTGGCATTTCTGTGGGTTCATTTTAATCCGCCACTTCTTTGCCCAGGATTCTATTTTACGTATGTGTGTCTGTAACTTGTATGAAGCTGATGAAGGATGTGTTCTTGTAGCTATTAAGGCTGTATCATCATGAAAATTCCAAAATTGAACGTTTAAATTAAATTAAATTTAAATGATTATAAACTTATAAGTTATCTTTTTCAATATTACAGTTTCTCCTTCTTAACTGGCGCTGCAACTCATGCAGAGTCTTGGCCTCCTCAAGACGTGCGCGCCAGGCGTCTCTTTCCTGCGCAGCCGCCCTCCAGTTTCGGAATCCTAACCTAGATGCCGCATCCTTTGCCAAACTATCTTCCCAGCGCAGCTTTGGTCTGCCTACCCTCCCTGGATCCTTGCATGTTTCCTTCCAGCACTTTCTTAGGAATCTCATCTTCACTCATCCTAGCTATGTGTCCTGGCCCATCGCAGCAGTCTACCAAGCTTTATGACTTTTACTATATCAGGGATCCGTGAAGAGAGTGTACAATTCCTGATTTTTTCTATTTCTCCAATTCGGTCCATCGCGTGAACGACCATAGATTGTACGGAGTACCTTCCGTTCAAAAAGCGGAAAGGGCCCGTTCATCTGCCTTGGTCATCGCCCACGCTTCGCAACCATAACTCAGCACTGGTCGGATGAGGGTTATGTATCCCTAGAAATGAGTCTACTTTTTACATGCTTTACTAAGGCCAAAGTAACATTTGTTAGCGGCCATGATCCTTTCTATTTCTGAACCAACTTGGTTCTCACTGTTTACCAGTGACCCAAGATAAGTAAACTCATCAACCTTCTAAAATTTATAATGCCACATTTCGTGCGCATATACTTGGTCTTCGCTTCATTAATTACCAGTCCTAGTCGGCTAGCTGCTGGCTCTAGGGATAGAAAAAAGTTATCTTTTTCTATATTAAAGTTTACAATCACAATTAACACGCGCTTTAAAAAAACAAAATTAATCCTTTAATAAACAACATACTTATTTCACAGAAAATTTGAAAAATTTCATGATTTTTAAGAGAAAATCATGCTAGAATTCGTTCAGCCAATCAGTGATTTGATTTTTTATTATTTCCGTTTTCTTCTCCCAGTTAGAAAATTACTAGCTGACGTCAACACTATAAAATCTTCAAAAACTTCTGACCTATTCACACAAAAAAAATGATTTCATCTCATAAATATTTAGTTAAATTTAAAGTAAAATTCTGAAATAATAATAAAAACAAAAAATGAACACAAAGATCCGTTATAATTTCTGTAATTGAAATTGATTGCACTATAATAAAATGAAGTGAACAAAAGGCCTTTGTAAGTGGACTAATGGTATTGCGCTATTGCATCAGATGACGCCTTTACAAATATTTATAAATATGACCTTATGAATAAATAATATGAATAATAAAAGAAAACGAGAATAAAGCATAGATAGCCCCAAGGGTGATATTAGTGAATAATTAAGATATTTGCTACAGATATACACACAGATTTTGTCGATATATATATATATATAAAATAGTCAGTGCCAAGAGTATTGCCAAATCAGAGTGGGTGTTATTACAGAAGGGTCAAGGTGGCTGTGGAATCGTTACATTTCAATTATTACAATTACCTAGATCTGTTATTTGTTATTATTTCTTTTTTAAATTTATTCAAATATACGTTGTAAATATACTTTAGAATTGGAATTATTACAATGTTTCTTCGAATGGCCGAAAGAGATGATAATGCCCTTCAGAATTTGAGCAAGTAGAGATCTTCGTTTCCGTATTTACTCAAAATTTTAAAATAATTTTCTCTATTTCTTGACATAAAAATAGATAGATTTTTACTGTATTTTATTTGGAGGAGTTGGTTAGGAGTGTTCAGCATAAGACTACCCGTTACTTCGGCAGGCGATTCTGGGCATCATTTGCAACAAAAAATTCCATATAAACTATGGCTCGATTCGGCTCCGTTTTCGAAATCCAACTCTCGATAAATCGAAATCCAAGGGACTACAAGAAAAATTCGAATTATCGAGAGTTCGAATTATCAAGAAGTTTGAATTATCAAGAAGGGGAAAAAAATTCGAATTATTAAGAGTTTTTATCATGTATATACGAGGTGTGTTCAAAAAGTAACGGGAATTTTCGTTTTTTGAAAAAAATATTTATTTATTCATCTACATTAATATTGTCGCCTTCAAAGTAGTCCCCTTCGCATACAATACACTTGTGCCAGCGCTTTTTCCAATCCTCGAAACACTTCTGAAACTCGATCTTTGTGATAGCTTTCAGCTCTTTCAGCGATTCGCTTTTAATGTCATCTATGCTTGTAAAACGACGGCCTTTTAATGTTCTCTTTATGTTTGGAAATAGAAAAAAGTCACATGGAGCCATGTCTGGCGAATATGGAGGCTGGGGCATCGTTAAAGTTTTGTTTTTGGCCAAAAATTCACGAACAAGCAATGAAGTGTGAGCAGGTGCATTATCGTGGCGCAAAATCCATGAATTGTTTTGCCACAAATCCGGGCGTTTTTTTCGGATTGCTTCACGCAAACGGCGTTGAACTTGTAGGTAGTACTCCTTATTGATTGTTTGACCTTGTGGCAAGAATTCAAGATGCACTATGCCATTAAAATCGAAGAACACAGTGAGCATAACCTTCACATTCGACCGCACTTGTCGAGCCTTTTTCGGTCTTGGCGATCCAGAATGCCTCCACTGGGACGATTGAGCCTTAGTTTCGACATCATATCCGTAAACCCATGTTTCGTCACCTGTTATAACACGTTTCAGTAGATCCGCATCGTTGTCGACTTCATTGAGTGACTCTTGAGCAACTTCCATTCTCCGCTGTTTTTGTTAGAAATTCAACAATTTTGGAACAAATTTTGCTGCCACACGTTTCATACCCAAAACATCCGAAAAAATTTCATGGCATGAGCCAATTGATATGGCAACATCATCAGCGACTTCTCTGATTGTGATTCGGCGATCGTTCATAACCATTTCTTTCACTTTTTTCACGTTTTCATCGGTTGTTGATGTGCTTGGACGTCCAGGTCGTTCGTCATCTTCAACGTTTTCGCGGCCATCTTGGAAACGCTTATACCACTCGTAAATCCTTGTTTTACTCATAGCAGACTCACCATATGCCTTTATTAACATTTCACACACTTTATTACACTTTATTTCATTTTTTACGCAAAATTTAATACAAATTCTTTGATCCATTTTTTTTAACAAACAAAAATCGCCAAGCTCGAAAAACACGTCTAACTTTAACGGCTGCCACTTAAGAAGTAAACAATGAATATTACTGAAAATTTTACCGTACTTCAGGGGCATGTGTACCAACATAATAAAAAAAAAATTTTACAATCAGACTCTCCAAACCCGCGAAATTTAAAAATTCCCGTTACTTTTTGAACACACCTCGTATGTATGTACATACGTATGTATATTGAAAATACGTATGAATTTACCTAAGTTTTAGACATATATAGCCTCAAGTAAAAAAGTAAAAATAATGAAAACGACAAAAAAGAACAAAAAAATTACATATGTATTAACATTTCAATAAATAATAATATACATATGTACCTAATTAAGAAAATGAAGAACAGTTTTTTGTTACAATGTGGCTTGACTTAGTCAGTGACTTAGAATTGTAGAAAGCGTTGATGGTGGAATATTGAAAGTTTTGGCGATATCTTCTTTTTTTCGAACCACTTTTCACGGCCACGATACTGTTTTCTTTGTGGGACACAGTAAGGGAGACGTACTTCCTATCGTGACAAACTAAGAAAGAGAATTGGAAAGTTAAACTGGGCTGGAAGGAGGGAAACATTACGCAGGAAATGAACAATAAGCGGAAAATGAGAAGTAAACATTACTCGGGAAAATTCGAATTATAAAGAGGTGAAGGTGGCCTCGTTCGAATTATAGAGCCTTCTCTCGCCCTGTTGTTAAGAAAAGGATTTCGAATTATCGAGCGTATAACACTGAATTTTTTCGATTTACCGAAGTTAGCAGCAGTAGAGTTCGAATTATCGAAAAATTCGAATTATCGAGAGTCGACTGTATTTTTAATTTTATGTTTTTTCAAGGTATATCGCTACTTTTTAACAAACAGTTGTCTATATTTCTCAAACTATTAAAGCTACAGCAATTTCAATAAGCTCATTAGAAAGAAGGTTAAATTTCCTTTTAAATAAGCTAATTTATAATTCAAAATAATAATATTAAGTAGGGAAGGGATTAACTATGCGGTTAGCGTACTCGACTCCCACGCGGAGGTCCCGGGTTCGAATCCAGTTGCTGACCCTTAGATTTTCTCTTCCTAGGAGCTTCTTACAGCTCACTGTCCGATGATGGGCAGTGTTGTCTGTAACGAGAGAACACTGTCCGGAGGCCGGCAGTGCACTGAAAAAAGCTCCGGGCGCCAATAACCTTAGATGTAGATATTAAGTTTTTCACTTTGTGACCCAAACATAAGAAAAATAGCAAGTTTCTAATTTTTTTTCCAAAAACTTTGACTTTATTTTTCTCAAAAATATTATATAAGTTTAAAACGTGCACTATTCATGAAAAAACATGTAGATACAAACACCTTTCGAAAGGTATGCAATGCATTGGGGTTATTTTAAAAATTGATGCAGAAATCTCTGATTAATTGCAAAAAAAAATAGGCCTCAAAACAGCGTCGGCATTATGAAAGGAATTCACCTACCATAAGAATATAACTGATCAGAAACATCAAATCCAGTACCATTTTTTGCATTAATCAATTACAGAAAAAAGTTGTGCGTTTGTTGAGCTTCAAGACCATATGGATTTTTTTGGTTTTTAATGAAACCCTACCCCGAACAGAGGGGGTGTGAATGCAGAAAACTGGGATTTTGCGTAACCGACTTTTCACTACTAATTTACTCAAATGTCAAATTTTTGGAGAAGGAGAAAAGTAATCATTTTAGTTTTGAACAATTATTTTTGAATAAGACGGAAGTAAAAAATACAGTAGCAATAAAACACAGTAATTATAGAATACAAAAGGTAGGTGCCTACCTAAAATCGCTACAAAAATTGTTTGAATTATAGAACACATTATTTTAGACATTAAAGTAAAAATTTCATTGTTTATAAGAAATGTTTTGAGGCTCTGAGTTAAATAGTTTTATAGAAAATTTAATGCTCTTTCGTTTGGAATAAGTAGATTTGTTGTAGGATAAAGGATAGAAAATTTACGGCCATTTTTATGGTGAAAAACGCGAATATTCAACGGAAAAGTTGAAAAATGCAAATATCTTGGACGCTATTGAGAATCAGGCCAAAGTGAATAGAATATTTTTTGTTTCATTCGAGCTGCTGAATCACACCTCCAGAAGTTTCGACCTCTCCTCCGTGTACACCCTGTTAATGACTTTCGCCATTAACGCCCTCCATATAAAATATTTATTCGTAATTCAAGTTCCATTTCAGTAAATCCAAATGTTGTAGTTTTACTTTCAGCAAGAAACAGTAAAGCACTTGATTGTGATTGTGATTACCTTTCAAGCAATAAATCAAGCTATTTGATTTTCTTGAAGTTGTTGACCTTGAGACAGCAAAAACGGGTTCATCATCTTCCTGTAGATAATGTTCTTAGAATAACTGTTTTTTTTTTTTTTAGTTTGTTTACAGTTTAAAGTTCAAAAAAAAGATAAAATTCCATGATTTAGTATGACGAAATTTGAACTTGAGAATTCTTTTACGTTAATGCCTTGTAAGTCGTGTCAACAGATCGTGGTATTCCAGTTAGTTATTTCGTTTTTTTTAAAAAAAAGAGTTAGACAGACAATAAAAAAGATAGTTCGACATTGGAGTTTGGATAGGACTAGCTTTGTCTTCTCTAAAACATCCTAGAGATGTCAGTAATATATTAGTTACCCATTTTTTCTGTTTGTTTATTACGTCATCTGGTTTTTGACTTGTTTGTTTTTAGTTTTTTATTTTGTTTTTTGCTCTGGCTTTTTTTTTTTATAAAAACAGAATTAATTTTTAAATATTTTGAACTACGTAAAAAATTTTGGGCCATTTTTAACGTTTTATTTCATCTCTTCTGCGTAAGAATGGCTCCTATAAAATATGCTGGTAAACTTGAATAACTTGAACTTGAGAAGTTGAATAACACGTTTTCGATTGAATTGTTTTCTTCTGGGTTTTCAGGAAAATGCCGCTTTAAGTATTTTGTTCAGTGTTAACTTTTAGTTGAGAATCAAATTCGTAGCTAAAATTTCGAATTGAATAATGGCTCAATAATTGGCAATATTCTTTCTTCCTTCATTTAATAATTGATAAATTCTGAATTAATAATTTAAATTTAATTTTTTTTTTTTCTGTGGGGCTCCACAAAACGCTCCCATCTCCAAAGAATTCAATCTTTTCAATATAAAATACTTGGAACTATTGTAAACGCTCCATTTTATGTCTCCCAACCGGGACTATACACACTGACCTTAACATTCCTTTTGTCACCGAAGTTGCTGAAAACACCATACAGAAAACTCAACTTCAGCCTGCAATCTCATATAAATCCTCTAGCTCAAACTATTTCTGTTAGAACTCTTTCTGATAATCCGGAAAAGACGTCTTAAAAGACAGTAGCCTCGTGATCTTCTCTCAAGTGAACAGAGTGGGACTAACAGTCTAATGTTTTGGAGTGTTACCACTGGGTAATTTCTCCACTCGTTTACTTCTACCTGCAATCGTACGCAGTAAATCCTCTAGCACAAAATCTTTCTTCAAGAACTCTTCCCGATAACCCGGACAAGTCGCCTTAAAAGACAGTGCCCTCGTGATCTCCTCTCAAGTGAAGAGAGAGTAACAAATAGTCTAATGTTTTGGAGTATTACCACTGGGTAATTTCTCCACTCGTTTACTTCAACCTGCAATCTCATACAAATCCTCTAGCTCCAAAATCTTTCTTCTAGAACTCTTCCTGATAACCCGGACAAGACGTCTTAAAAGACTGTGGTCTCGTGATCTCCTCTCAAGTGAAGAGAGAGTAACAAATAGTCTAATGTTTTGGAGTGTTACCACTGGGTAAGTTCTCCACTCGTTTGCTTCATTGTTTCTGTTATCACTGTTACTTGTAGCGCCAACGCGCTGATTGTAGCACAAATAAACGCCCAGGAAAAAAAAAAAAACATTTTAGCAATACCTTTTAAATATTATGTATTATTTTAGAAATGACCTGTTATAAAACCTGTTGTAAAGTCACTGATAGTTGATGAATATTTTTTCGAGAATATAAAAAGCTAAAATATCCATACTTTGAAATCGGTCAGTGGAGATTTAGGAAATACGAAGTTATATGTACCATCTACATAAGAAAGAAGTAATCGTGACCTTTATAAAAAACGGTCGTCTCTGCTGGTTAGGTCATATCGAAAGAATAAAAAAGAGTTTCCAGTGGTTTAAAATGTTTGTCTATGATCGATTCGTTGGAGTTCGTTAGAGAGTGAGACCTCGCTTGCGCTGGCTGCAAGATCTCCAAGATGACCTCACCATAATGGGTGTTAGACGGTGAAGAATGGAAGGCCAAAGACCAGTGATGTCTGGCAGAAGTTTGAGTCCTTTAGATAGATAGATAGATCAAAATAAAAATTAAATTTATAAAAATTAAAATAAAACTTAAATTAGCAATTTTAAGTAATCGCTTAATTTTCCCATTTTAAGAGCTCAAGTTAATCCAATTTTCAAAATTTTGTAATCTAACCTAACCTTCAAGCGGATAGCCTAAGTTTACCTTCTAACTTATAAAGAAATATATATTATTATTGTAATTCTAAATCGCAAATTATACGGATTACTTTATGATACGAGGGTCGTTTGTAAAGTCCGTGCAAAGTCAGAGAGATAGCACCACTGGCGCGTATCGAGGTTATGTTTAGTTAGTAGCATCTCTTGGAAGAACACACACCAAGTTTCAGCCAGATCGGTCTATTTCTTTGTGTTTGAATCGAGGAAGTCGAGTGATTTTCAAAAAATGGACGAAAAAGAATTTCGTGTGTTGATTAAACACTACTTTATGAAAGGCAAAACGCCTCAGGAGACTAAAGAGAAGCTTGATAAACATTATGGTGACTCTGCACCTTCGATTAGAACAGTTTATAAGTGGTTTCAAAATTTTCGGAGTGGCCATATGGGCACAAGTGACGCTGAACGTTCTGGATGCTTGACCAAAAACGAAATCGTGTGAAGTGTTGCAAGGACGGTTTGCAGCTGTTCCAGAAGAATCCGCAGGACTTTAAGCGTCGTTTCGTCACTGTGGATGAAACATGGATACATCACTGCACTCCTGAGACCAAAGAACAATCTAAACAATGGGTTACCAAGGGGGAATCTGCGCCAAAAAAGGCGAAGACCGTTCCTTCGGCCGGAAAGATTATGGCGACTGTCTTTTGGGATTCGCAAGGAATAATCCTCATCGACTATCTGGAAAAGGGTAAAACTATTACAGGTGCATATTATTCATCGTTATTGGACCGTTTGAAAACCGAGCTGCAAGAAAAACGCCCACGATTGGCCCACAAAAAAGTCCTTTTCCATCACGACAAAGCACCAGCTCACATCTCAGCAGTTGTGGTCGCAAAATTAATGGAAATAGGGTTCCAACTCGTTTCACATCCCCCCTATTCTCCAGACTTGGCTCCCTCGGACTACTATATGTTCCCCAATATGAAGAAATGGGTGGCGGGAAAAAGATTTTATTCAAACGAGGAGGTGATTGCAGAAACGAATGGCTATTTTTCAGGCTTTTCCTATTATTCGGAAGGGATCAACAAATTAGAGCAGCGTTGGACGAAGTGTATAAGCCTAAAAGGAGAAAAATAAAAAAGGTTTACCCCAAAAAATTAAGTTGTTTTTATTTTTGCACGGACTTTTCAAACGACCCTCGTACCTCTGGAGTTCGCATATTTTTTAAAATATTAAATTCTTTCAACTCAGTATCAATAACCCAGTAGTTTATTTATTCCAAGCGTCATCATCTGGAGGTTATGGGGCTCCCGGAGCTTTTTTTCAGTGCACTGCCGGTCTCTGGACAGTGTTCTCTCATTACAGACAACACTGAACATCACCGGGGACAGTGAGCTGTAAGAAGCTCCTAGGTAGAGAAAAATCTAAAGGGCCAGCAGCTGGATTCGAACCAGTGATCTTCGTGTTGGAATCCAGCATTCGCTAACCACTCGGCTAACCTTGTCCCTAACAAGTTAATAATGAAACTTATTTAATATTCTTTCTAAGAATTTTTATTACAACAATCTTGTGAATGGTCACAATGAATGTTTTTAACGTTTTTTTTTTTTTAAATAATTTCTATTTGCGGTTAATTATTTAACTTCCTTTTCTATGTTAAAAAAAGAAGTGGTTTATTTACATGAGAATATAAATGGATAAAACAAATAAGGATTTAAAAAAAAATGAAGTAAGAAAAATAACATTGAACAATAACACAAAATACATTAATATTAACGGTAGTTATTGTGTAAATAGTTCGAAGGCGCCACTTACTAGAGGACATTACATTTAAAACATTTATTTATTTTTTTCCTTTTAACATGCCCAGTATTATTTTTAACTTTTCCTTAACATTGAATCTGTATTGTCACTTCTGCTTACAAGGCTATCCAGACTTACGAATAGCCACTTATCGCCCTAGTTCTTTAAAAATTCCCTAAGCATCGCTGAAACAATGGCCAACTATTTATTGGTGCACATTTAGTAGTCCGTCGACTGTCTACTTAGTTTGTTCTATATATATATTTATCTCTTACACTTTATTATTAGATATTTTTAAATTCACAATTTGTTGATTGTTATCTATAATTTTTTAATTTAACGTTTTAATTAACATTATTTAATCTATTAATTGTTAATTTTAACTTTTTATTGCCCTTGAACTGAGTACCGTTATGTTATTGCATAGATAGGCTTCTCACTTTTTATCTAATACCTAATCTTGTATTCTAGATACACACATATTATATTTATTTATGAGAATATTTATAGTTTTCTTTTATTTAATATGTCGCCTTTGGTACATTCTTTATAGATTGATTATAAATAATAAACATTTAACACGTGTTAATGATGCCTTATTAGATTTTAATAGAATTATCCATTTAAGCCTTTTTCGCTGATTCATTTTTGGCTGTAGTTTATTGATACGATTTGCTGCAAAAGATCGCATCAAGTATTTTGGTTTTAAACGTCTTATTTATGGTGAATGATTCTTTAAACCCAAAAAATAAAGTAATATTATTGCCAATTTCAGTCATTATTTAACTATTTTAGCTGAGCTTTCGATCTGCAGGACTAGGCCATTTTTAGAGCTGTGGAACATATTTTATAGTCACAGAATTAACAATTTACATTAATTTGATTTTAAAATACGAGGGTCGTTTGAGAAGTTCGTGCAAAATCAGAGAGATAGCACTACTGGCGCGTATCGAGGTTATGTTTAGTTAGTAGCATCTCTTGGAAGAACACACACCAAGTTTCAGCCAGATCGGTCAATTTCTTTGTGTTTGGCATTCGTTTGAATCGAGGAAGTCGAGTGATTTTCAAAAAATGGACGAAAAAGAATTTCGTGTGTTGATTAAACACTACTTTATGAAAGGCAAAACGCCTCAGGAGACTAAAGAGAAGATTGATAAACATTAAGGTGACTCTGCACCTTCGATTAGAACAGTTTATAAGTGGTTTCAAAATTTTCGGAGTGGCCATATGGGCACAAGTGACGCTGAACATTCTGGACGCCCCTGTTGAGGTTACTACTCCAGAAATCATTGATAAAATCCATGACAGAAGAGTAAAGGTGCGTGAGATTGCTAGTGCTGTGGGCATCTCGAAAGAACGGGTACACAATATTTTGCATCAACATTTGGACATGACAAAGCTATCCGCAAGATGGGTGCCGCGATTGCTCACGTTTGACCAAAAATGAAATCGTGTGAAGTGTTGCAAGGACGGTTTGCAGCTGTTCCAGAAGAATCCGCAGGACTTTAAGCGTCGTTTCGTCACTGTGGATGAAACATGGATACATCACTTGCAGTAGTTGGTATTTCGGATATCTCATTAGGGGTCCAAAATAAGCGGATTTCCTTTTCATTTACTCTAAGTAACTTTTCTGTGTTCTTTCCGATTCGTCTTAAGATTTTCTCTGTTTTGTTACTCTGTCGGTCCATGGTACACACAGCATCCTTCGGCAAGTCCACATTTCGAAGCTGTCTAACATATTTATGGATCATGCTTTTAGCGTCCACGTTTCCACACCGTAAAGTAGAACAGGCCAAACATAAAACACTCAGCGTATCGCAATCTTAGATTTAAACTTATTTCTTTGCTAGTTAATATTTTCTTAAATTTTAAAGAAGTAATTTGGGGTCATTTCTATTCTACACCTAATTTCTTCAACAGCAATCCTCTTCGTTATACAGATCTGGGTGCGCTACCTTGGGCTCTACATAGACAGAAGACTCACGTGGAACCCACAACACTAGACTTAAAAGACAAAGCAATGACAAAACGTGCGAAACTGCTCTACAGACTACTTGGACGACTCTCCAAATTACCCATTGAACTCAAACGCTTAATATACAATACTATTCTCAAACCTATGTGGACTTACGGACTAGAGCTGTGGGGTTCAGCCAAATCTACAAAACATTCGGACAGTACAAGACATTTCAGTAAAAACTCCTCGGGCAGATAGCTGACGCTCCTTTCTACGGTGACTAACCTCACTCTTCACAACGACCTCAACATTCCCTTCATAGACCAACTCGCCAAGACTAAATACAAAAAATTTCATACTACTCTCTCGGCTAGCTCTAATCCTCTTGTACATTCTCTCGCCTCCTCTGACATCCCTAATACTCCTCGCCGACTGAATCGCCAGTGGCCCCGCGGCTTCCTCGCAGTCTGAAGAACTAAATCTCTCCTCTCTCCTCACACTCTCCTCTCTTCATATAGAGAGTGCTACCGCTGGGTAGCTTCTCTCCTCCTGCTCTTCCCGCTCCAGTTCGTCTCATTCACCTCCTATTTACTTATTGTATATACTTATAGAGATTGTAAATTACAAAATAAATTAAACACAAAAAATCCTAATTTCTTGGTCGTCAGTAAATGTTGACAGTTATTAAACAGTTAACAGTTAACATCATAACAATTATGATGACCAAATAGGCCGCCATCATACAACTCTGCAACCTTATATTACCCTGAAGATGGTAACAAATTTGCCGAAAAGTTAGTAAAAAAAGGAAATTTTGGGGAAATTTTCTATTCTACACCTATGGGACCTATGTCCCACGGCACCGCAGCCAGCCTCAAGAGGCTTATTGTACCCTCCACTTTCTGGGATCTAGTAGACGAAACCTCTCCTGCTAAAGAGGTGAAGGACTTTCCCTACTAGTTCTTTTTGCGCTACTATCTCTTTAGGTCTCAGCGTTCCAAAGCGCAACCGCTTGATTACAACGAAGTCGGAAGCCGTTTACCTTGTACACTTGCTTCCTAAACCTTAAAAGCCCTGTGATTAGTGTAATCTGTTTTTCTGCCCAAGCAAAGAGTCACTTTGGCTCTTTGTTAATCTTAATCTCTTCCAAAAAGATCATTTTTTTTCACATTGCTATATCGTATGTGTGTTTGGTGTATCTTCTGCAATGTCTCCTCATGAACTGAGTGTAGTCCGGTTTTAAATGTTCTGGTTTTAAGAACAGGTCAGTGTTGCCAATTGTCCCAATCGTCGTATATGTTGTTTAGATTGTTCGAATCAGTTTTGCAATTTTTAAACTACTTCCCGTCCTTGATATGTAAATCATTACCATTAATTCTTCCAAATTTATTTTAATACACGTTATTTCCGTTGTTGACATCTTTTCTTTCTTTCATCTTCAAGATCAATATAGGTAGATATTTTTTTGCCTACTTAAAAGGAATGTTGAACTTAGTTATGAGTGGTGAGGTATGCAACATGTGTGGTGTTCAACATAAACAGTCCCGGTAATATGTAACAGGTTGCATGCAACGATATAAACTAAGTTGCAAATCTTTTTTCTTTTAAACATAAATACAGTCTCTAAGCTAGCAGAAAAGTAAATATAAATAACCTTTTTTTAAGATATTAATATTAACAAAACACGCAAACTGAGGTGCTCGGAGGAGCTCGGAGTAGAAGTTATTATGGGGAAAATAAATTGAAACTCTAATATAATTATGCAAAATATATTTATATATCGTATATTAGGCAGACAGATGAAGTTTCGTTAATAGTCCGTCATCAAGGTTGGCGCCATATTTATTATTTATTTTTTTTAAACCTTCTATTCTTCCCGTATTGTTTCCTTTATTTTATTTATTTATTTTTAAAATTAAACTTTGGACCTCATTGATTCCTAAACTTTTATATGTATGATCAAAATTTTTTATTTCTATAAAAAGAGTTTTAAAAAGTTTACAAGAAGTCTT
The DNA here is from genome assembly GCF_049639745.1 of Rhodnius prolixus. NCBI lineage: Eukaryota > Metazoa > Arthropoda > Insecta > Hemiptera > Reduviidae > Rhodnius > Rhodnius prolixus. Next base: position 26,669,046 of record NW_027411582.1, read on the forward strand.
AGTACGAGCTATTTGTATGTAGGGATATTTTTGAATATTTGGTTGGCTCCACTACCACACTAAAATGGGGGGTAAAAACAAATCGATGAACTCCACTTTTTGAAATGTAACTTAAATTTGAGCGTCAAAGCACTTGGTTCAGTCATAGCTTTTTACATTGTTATAATAAATTTCCCCAAATAATAAAGATTAATACCCATTAAACGGCCAAAAAATATTTTTTTGAGCCATTGAATAATAAATAATTTATTTCAGAAGCCATTTTGAAAGAACTTCGTGCTTTAAATATAAATCATTGCAACAATTCAACTCAAATTCAAGTAGGAAGCGCTGAATGATAACGGTAAATTCGTTTGGATTTACATTATAATCAGGAATTTTTAAAAAAACAATACAATTTCATCTCATTTCTCCATTTTTGTGTTTTGTATTTTGTTTTATGGAGTTAATCTAGTTGTGCAGTGATTGGCTCATAACATGTATTGAAGTTATAACTAGGGGCATCGTTAATTGCCATAAGATTATAATATTTTTTTTTTTTAATCTTTAAACTGCAACGATTGTTGCAACAAGCAAAAAATAAAAGAAAATCACGAGTGGAGAAGGCACCCAGTGGTGCCACTCCAGTGACGGGCTTTGCTACACTGCTCTCACGATGAGAGTAGATCACGAGGACCATCTTCTCTTCAATCTCCTTAGAGGATTACCTGGTAATGTGGAGGAAGATAGGTATTCTATGAGAGGGTTAGGATGAGCTGCTGTAGAATGGAATGATGAATTTGAGAAAACGAGTGTTAGCAAGATCTGTAATGAAAAGGGATATTGAGGTCATTTATGGATAGTGAGGTTAGAAATATAGAACGTAGCGTTAAGTAGTTTTCGTAGTATTTTGGAATGTAAAGTCTGGATTCTCGACGTTAGGTCGATCCCCCATACTTCGATGGCCGTATGACCAAATAGGTCGCAGTAACAGTAGATATAAGAGTCTTTTGTTAAGTTTACGTTTGTAGGTTAAGTTTCGAACGTTTGTCAAGTAGTCTGGCGAGAAGTTTTGTAGTGTTGGTTAGTTTCTTGTCTTTTCAGTCTAGTATGGGGATTCCATGTCAACCGTTTGTCTAGGTGCAGTCCAAGGTAGCGCACGAGGGTCGTTTAAAAAGTCCGTGCAAAAATAAAAACTACTTAATTTTTTGGGGTAAACCTTTTTTATTTTTCAACATAGTCTCCTTTTAGGCTTATACACTTCGTCCAACGCTGCTCTAGTTTGTTGATCCCTTCCGAATAATAGGATTTGTCCAAGTCTGAAAAATAGCCATTCGTTTCTGCAATCACCTCCTCGTTTGAATAAAATCTTTTTCCCGCCAGCCATTTCTTCATATTGGGGAACAAATAGTAGTCCGAGGGAGCCAAGTCTGGAGAATAGGGGGGATGTGAAACGAGTTGGAACCCTATTTCCATTAATTTTGCGACCACAACTGCTCAGGTGTGAGCTGGTGCGTTGTCGTGATGAAAAAGGACTTTTTTATGGGCCAATCGTGGGCGTTTTTCTTGCAGCTCGGTTTTCAAACGGTCCAATAACGATGAATAATATGCACCTGTAATAGTTTTACCCTTTTCCAGATAATCGATGAGGATTATTCCTTGCGAATCCCAAAAGACAGTCGCCATAATCTTTCCGGCCGAAGGAACGGTCTTCGCCTTTTTTTGGCGCAGATTCCCCCTTGGCCTCAGGAGTGTAGTGATGTATCCATGTTTCATCCACAGTGACGAAACGACGCTTAAAGTCCTGCGGATTCTTCTGGAACAGCTGCAAACCGTCCTTGCAACACTTCACACGATTTAGTTTTTGGTCAAGCGTGAGCAATCGCGGCACCCATCTTGCGGATAGCTTTGTCATGTCCAAATGTTGATGCAAAATATTATGTACCCGTTCATTCGAGATGCCCACAGCACTAGCAATCTCACGCACCTTCACTCTTCTGTCATCCATCACCATATCATGGATTTTATATAATGATTTCTGGAGTAGTAACCTCAACAGGGCGTCCAGAACGTTCAGCGTCACTTGTGCCCATATGGCCACTCCGAAAATTTTGAAACCACTTATAAACTGATCTAATCGAAGGTGCAGAGTCACCATAATGTTTATCAAGCTTCTCTTTAGTCTCCTGAGGCGTTTTGCCTTTCATAAAGTAGTGTTTAATCATCAACACACGAAATTCTTTTTCGTCCATTTTTTGAAAATCACTGGACTTCCTCGATTCAAACGAATGCCAAACAGAAAGAAATAGACCGATCTTGCTGAAACTTGGTGTGTGTTCTTCCAAGAGATGCTACTAACTAAACATAACCTCGATACGCGCCAGTAGTGCTATCTATCTGACTTTGCACGGACTTTTCAAACGACCCTCGTACTTTGTCCACAGTTGGTACAGGAGTTTGGTTCAAGATGATGGGAGGTAGGATTTTCCGTCTAAGAGTAAATACTATAAATTTTGATTTCGTAACGTTAGTTTTGATTCGCCATTTGAAAGCCATAATAATATTTACAATAATAAATTAAATTAAATTTTAAATGCAAATATTTTAATGGGTCTGCAATTATGAATTCTCTTTTTAATGCTTTTATTGTGTGTAATAATTAAATATTACAAATTTTGTTAATTCTTTCTATTTTAAGAAGTCCTAATAAACCAGTAAATAATGTTCCATATATTTGAATATGTTCACATTGTTGTATTATTCAAATATAAGTCTATATTGTACTTTTTCATTGAGTCTGATAAATTAAAGAATATATAGTGAGATGAACAGTTAGTGAAGTAATAGTTATATTAATAATAAGTCGTGATAAACCTAATTTAGAAAAGTTATCTTGGTAAAAAATATATAAAAAAGCAAAGAATGACTTAGAAAAATTAATTAAAAAAACGTGACCGTCCACTTCCGGAAGTGTTCGTACTTTATTTTTAAGGAAGTAAGTGCATTATAAAGTATATGTCACGATGCTACTAAGTATTCACCTTTGTTACTAACTAGTAAACTACCGTATGTTGGGACTGTACAGTAGTATGTGTAAATTTCGTGAGATGCCATGTTTGCCGTGTTCATATTTTCTGTATATGGCGTTTGTCGTTTTATTGTGCTCTTATATAGAAGGCGTTGTCTTCTTTCTTTTTTGGTTTCTAGAATTCTCTTCTGGTGGTTCTAATGTTTAATGAGGTCTCATAGAACTTTTGATTAAGATATGTAGTTTAGGATCGCAAATTATTTTACAAAAAATCTGTTAAAGATGGAGTTATTGGTCACTTTATTTTGTCAATGTATTTGGGATGCAAGGAGACTTCAAGCCTAGACGACTGTCTTTTTTTTTTTATTCTTTTTGTGAGAGTCTTAGAAATCATTGATGAACTTAGCGAGAAGGAAATGGTGGTGGCCTCCTAGATATTGGGGAAATTTGTGGAATCTGAATAGATTAGCGAAATCAGCAGCTAGTTTGTCATAGTCAGAAAGGGTTCATCAGCAGCTAAATTGTACTGTCTGGGACAACAGGAAACAAAAATAAAGGCAGAACCGTTTTTTGATGTACCGGTCAGAGCGCGAGCTTTCGCCTTCAACAGCATGTTTACCCCCAAACTCAGCTGCCTCGCAATGAAGCAGCAGCGAAGGCCTTCATCAATCTCACCTTTGAACTCTTCTCTACAGAATTAAGGTGGTCAGAAGTCCAAGTTCATGTTCTCTGCAGGACCATATGGTAGGAAATCATCTCTTTTGGTTGCTAGGATTTTGCTAATTTCTTTTCAAATGACAAAGCTCAGTGCATAAACCAAATTATTTCGAACTGTGCAAGGCTTCTGATAGAGGAGCACAATGGCTCAGGGCATAAGTATGTGGGAGACGTGTTTTGAGGAGAGTTGTGTCACCTCAAAATGGAATCTTTAAAGTGGACAATATAAATATTAAAATCAACTACGTTTTTTGGGGGGTTTTAAGAATTCTCGACGTGACTCAGGGCTTTGATCGAGTCTGGCACCCAGGACTATTGGGAAAGTTAAAGAGAGCTCTTCCATCAACTTATTACTTGATTATACTATCATTTCTTACCGACCGCTTCTTTAAAGATAAGTTGTGGATCTGCCTCTTCCGGCTACTCTCTGGTACAGGCTGGTGTACCTCAAGGAAGTATTCTCGGACTGCTTCTCCTATACTGTGTACACATCTGACCTACCAACTGACTCAGAACACACTGCTCTGCACTTACGCTGACGATACTGCTATTCTCTCTCTTCTAACTCAGACGCCACAACAGTTTCCTCTCATCTACACAAACTACAGAACCCTGGGCCAAAAAGTGGAGAGTCAAATTCAATACTCAAAATAGCGAACAAATAACTTTTACTCTGCGTCATAATTCTTGTCCCTCTATAAGTTTTAACACAATCCCTCTTCCTTCTGCTAATTTAGTTTGCTACCTTGGGATGTACATCGACAAAAGACTAACGTGGAATCCGCACACTAAACTGAAAAGACTTGAACCCAACCGACTTTTACGACTAATTGGCAGACAATCTAAGCTGCCACTGGAACATAAACGACTAATATACAACAATGTCGAAACACTCGCCGTGAGGAGGTGGTGTTAGCCAGGTTGAGGATTGGCCACACGCTATTTACCCATGGTTACATCTTCAAAAGAGAAGAACCACCTATCTGCTCTGAGTGTAATAACGTCCCTTTAACTGTACGCCATATCCTGGTTGAATGCCCCAAGTATTCCAGAGCTAGGCAAAAGTGTAACATTTCCTCACAAATGGAAGAAGTATTGAAGGACGATGAAAACAGCGTACAAAACACTCTGCGATTTCTGAAGGATATTAATGTTTTTAATTCAATGTAACAATAGACACTTTACTACGCGAGGTCACTTTTAACATACAAACTTATAGAAATCGGTATTTTACAAAAGTTTGATAGTAGTAAAAATAACAGTAGTATTTGATAATAGTAACAATTTAGGAAGGATTAGGTTAGGCAGTGTGAATGTGTGTGTGAAAGAGGTGTAGGGGGCCAATGCCGAGGCAGGGGTGGCAAACTTTTGTCTTCTTGTCTCGCAGGACGTCTTCCTGCACTTTCTCGGGAGCCACTGCTTTCTAGGATGGGTGGGTCTGTGTCGGGATTGGCACCCTGGCACGCGTATGAATGGGCTGCGTAAATGTAAATAGATTTAGGATTGTAAATGAGTGAGAGGAATATAGAGTACTCCACTCAATGTATATATAGGAATATAACTATTAGGATAAACGTATTTATTAGGATGATTGTATTTATTAGGATGATTGTATTTATTAGGATGAATGTAATTAATAAGATGAGTATTTGAGTGTACATATAAATGTGTAAATAGGTTTTTTTAAAATTTAGGTTAGATCTCTATGGGGTGCGAGGAATATCGAGTACTCCACCCCAACATTAGTTAGTTAGGTTAGAAGAAAATAGGAGTTAGGCCAACCGTTAGGTTTGTATCGATCAGATTGACTAGGTTAGGCTGTGTAGTAGAGTGTCTATTCTACAGTATAGTTTAGGTGCAAAGGACCCTTGTTGTTGCGCACCTTACAAAACCCCAAAACATAATATACAACAGCGTACTCAAACCGATTTGGACTTTAAACATTCCAATGCACAGAAGATCCAGTCCTTCCAATCAAAAATTCTCCGTCAGATTACGAATTCTCCATTTTATGTCTCTAACTCCACCCTCCATAACGACCTCAAAATCTCATACGTAACTGACGAATCTAAATCTAAATATAGAAAATTCTTTGACTCTCTCTCCATTCTGTACAAAAATCCTCTAGTTCAAAATCTCGCCTCCAAAAATGATTCCAGATCGTCCTCCACGACGATTGAAACGCTGTTGGCCTCGTGACCACCTTCAGTAGTACAAGAAACTCCAGCGAGAGTGTTGCTGGTGGGCAGCTTCTCTCCTCAAGCTGATCCTGCCATGAAGTCTTCTTTTATCATATTCACTGATTTAATTTTATTCTTTTTGTAGATTGTAAATAACATATAAATTAAAATAAAAAAAGATTTTAAGAAAATTTAATTGCTTAAAATGCAGTTAAATTTTGAAATCGTGTGATTCTTCACAGACTTTATTTTTATTTTGAGACGGACCAAGTGACCGTAACGGGGCATTTCGGCATCATAAAGGAAAGATTCTTCTTTTTTTTTTAAAAAAACGGAAATCCTGTTTTATGGCATTCCAGTATATCATCGGTATTCCATTAACAGCGTTAGGTTCATCTATCTTGGAATTTCACTTCTATAAAAACGCTCAAATTAGAAGTTAATTAGGATTTCTTCCCAAATTAGTTCTTTCAAATAATAAATCATTATTAAATTATCACCCAGGAAATCGATAAGATATTTATTTTATAGTTATAGTGGACGTAGTAATAATAAATTTCAATTATTAGTTGTAAACGGTACCTTAGAAATTTCCAACTAGTTCTGTATGTAGAGTTGTTATATTCTATGGCCATAGAACTTACAGTCTTATTAAGTAATATTTTAATGTCGTATTATATGTTATAGCTTCATATATTCACATTAATTGACTTTGATCTTCAAAATAATAATATTATTGACCTTTATATTATCATACTCTTGAATTTATGTACAATTTACATAGTTCATTAATGGCAACCTTTAGTAAGGTACATAAATACATTTATCCTTATTAAAGACCAAAAGTCTTAAATACATATAAATATATGTTCCTGTAATATTAAATAAATGAAATATTTTTTATGGTTGTCAGTATGATTGCGTTGAATGTTCCTTAGCTACTAGATGAGGTTGTAGAACGCGAGCAGTTAACAAGTCACATGAAATTCGTTTAATATTTTAATAGGTATGACATTAAGTTTTAAGCATTTATTAACTTCCTTCTCATTATGTGGTAATAAAATATGAAGTGATGGTATAGTTGATCTTTTCAAATAGAACTATGCACTTTTGTTTATCATTCATTTTTATCGTATGCAATTCTCAGCCATTTTGCTAGTGCAGAAATATTGTAATTGTTAAATATTGTATGTATTAGTATGCAATTTTTTTTCTTGAAATCTGTAAGATCTGGGTTGTTGCAAAAAATTACAGTTATAAAAGAGTATTTACCCTATATTTTAAAGAAAATTTGGGAATTTTATCTTTTTTAAACCGATAGGCTCCGATAGTTCTTAAACCTGGTCCATTTCCCTTTAAGTTTCTTAGCCCAAGACATTTGCTTTCTTCCCTCAATCTTGCCCTTGTAAGGGTAGTGAAACCCCACCACTCATCCACTCTAGCGTAGGGGTAGTGAAACCCCACCACTCACCCACTCTAGCCAGAGAGAAAGAGACAGCCCCCTCGGCACACAGAGAAGGGAAGCTCGGCGAATGTATATAAGAACGAGAGGAAAGTCAAAAAGGAGATTCTGTGATTCGGAGATTCTGATATTCTGTCTAGCGTAGGGGTAGTGAAACCCCACCACTCACCCACTCTAGCCAGTGAGAAAGAGACAGCCCCCTCGGCACACAGAGAAGGGAGGCTCGGCGAATGTATATAAGAACGAGAGGAAAGTCAAAAAGGAGATTTTGTGATTCGGAGATTCTGATATTCTGTTCAAAGTCTTACACTGGAGTTGTACACATCGTTTAGCCACGTCAGTCAGTCTGTTCTGTTCTTGTAGTGTAAAGTATACAGTCCTTGGCAGTCAGTCATATAAATATACAAAGTCTTATACCGATACTAAAAGTGTTATTTATCCATCAACGTCTACAACCAACATCTCTCTCCTCAAATACTATTACACCCTCGACTAATGAGTTGCAGTAGGTATTTCGGATATCTCATTAGGGGTCCAAAATAAGCGGATTTCCTTTTCTTTTACTCTAAGTAACTTTTCTGTGTTCTTTCCGATTCGTCTTAAGATTTCCTCTGTTTTGTTACTCTGTCGGTCCATGGTACACACAGCATCCTTCGGCAAGTCCACATTTCGAAGCTGTCTAACATATTTATGGATCATGCTTTTAGCGTCCACGTTTCCACACCGTAAAGTAGAACAGGCCAAACATAAAACACAGCGTATCGCAGTCTTAGATTTAAACTTATGTCTTTGCTAGTTAATATTTTCTTAAATTTTAAAGAAGTAATTTGGGGTCATTTCTATTCTACACCTAATTTCTTCAACAGCAATCCTCTTTGTTATACAGATCTGGGTGCGCTACCTTGGGCTCTACATAGACAGAAGACTCACGTGGAACCCACAACACTAGACTTAAAAGACAAGCAATGACAAAACTGCTTTACAGACTACTTGGACGACGCTCCAAATTGCCCATTGAACTCAAACGCTTAATATACAATACTATTCTCAAACCTATGTGGACTTACGGGACTAGAGCTGTGGGGTTCAGCCAAATTTACAAACATACGGACTGTACAAGACATTTCAGTCAAAACTCCTGCCGACAGATAGCTGACGCTCCTTTCTACAGTGACTAACCTCACTCTTCACTTCGACCTCAACATCCCCTTCATAGACCAACTCGACAAAGACTAAATACCAAAAATTCCATACTACTCTCTCGACTAGCTCTAATCCTCTTGTACTGTCTCTCGCCTCCTCTGACATCCCTAATACTCCTCACCGACTGAATCACCAGTGGCTCCGCGGCTTCCTCGCAGTCTGAAGAACTAAATGCCACTATTTTCTTAATCTCTCCTCTCTCCTACTCATATTCTCCTTCTCACATTCCCCTCTCTCCTATAGAGAGTGCTACCGCTGGGTAGCTTCTCTCCTCCTGCTCTTCCCGCTCCAGTTCATCTCATTCACCTCCTATTTACTTATTGTATATATTTATACAGTTTGTAAATTACAAAATAAAGTTTTAAAAAACTTTTATAGAAAAAGAAGGAAAAATCGGCAAAAATTTTCACCGTTTCCGCTTTTTCATGCAAGTTTTTGACTCTCCTATCGGACACTTTTAATACACGGCGATTTACTTCTTGTTCGGCGTTAAAGTCTATCAAGTATTTCTTTCTTCTTATTCTTCTTTTAAGGCGCATCAACATCCTAAAAATCATTAGCACCCTGGAACTTTTTTCTGAGCACTACCGGCTACCGGAACTCATGTTATACATTACTGGAAAGTAAGATAAAAATCTAACGGCCAGAAGCTGGATTCGAACCCAGGATCTCTGCGTTGGAATCCTGCGTTGGAATCCAGTGCTTGTTAACCACTCAGCTATTCCCTTCACTTACTTTATTGCTTTTTTTTCTCCCTTTCAAGGTTTTTAGGGCTATTTCAAGGACGTTAAGCCTAAGTTTTAAGCGTAAAGATGTTAAGTCCGTTACTTGGATGCTTCTACTGTTTTAGAATTTTCGCTTTTTTTAAAAGAAGACATTAAATCCTAAATCTATTAGATTTCGGAAGTTACAAAAAAATTACAGTTATAAAATAGGGTTGCCAACTGCCCTTTTTTTTTTTGGAAAGGACAGTCCTTTTTTAACACTTGGTTGTCCTTGTCCTTTCTTAAATTAGGAAAGGACGCCTTTTGTCCTTTTTTTCAGATATTATTCACACAAAGCTAATTTATTTTATTGTATTTTTGATTTAAGTTCTGACTTCCGAGACTTCTTCATTTGGCGTGTTGTTTTTCTGTTCTAACTGAACTGAATAGGTCAACAGGTTATTGATGTATCGATGAACAAAATGCAAAAAATGGTACTGGATTTGATGTTTCTGATCAGTTATATTCTTATGGTAGGTGAATTCCTTTCATAATGCCGACGCTGTTTTGAGGCCTACTTTTTTTTGCAATTAATCAGCGATTTCTGCATCAATTTTTAAAATAAGCACTATTCATGGTATACCTTTCGAAAGGTGATCGTATGTAGATGTTTTTCACGAGTAGAGCACGTTTTTAAAGTTATATAATGTTTTTGAGAAAAATGAAGTCAAAGTTTTTGGGGAAAAAATTAGAAACTTGCTATTTCTTATGTTTGGGCCACAAAGTAAAATACTTAATATTATTATTTTGGAATACAAATTAGCTTATTTAAAAGGAAATTTAACCTTCTTTCTAATGAGCTAATTGAAATTGCTGTAGCTTTAATAGTTTGAGAAATACAGACAATTGTTTGCTAAAAAAACATAAAATTAAAAATATCTAAAACGGAGCCGAATCGAGCCATAGTTTATATACAACTTTTTGTTGCAAATGATGCCTAGAATCACCTCCAGAATTAACGGTAGTCTTATGCTGAACACCCAATATATTCCCGGGCCTCAAAAATCCTGTCGACGGCCCTGAATGTACCTAATTTTTTTAGGGTGTCCTTTTTTTTGGGGGGGGGAACTTTATAGAGTTGGCAACCCTCAATAAACGAGGATTTGCACTAAATTTTTTTAAAAAAAAATTGGGAATTTTATCTTTTATAGAAAAAGAGAAAAAAATTGTCAAAGTTGGGTGTTTTTTTCAACGTTACAGCTTTTTCTGGTGCAGTTTTTTGACGATCAACCTACTGTTCTACCGGACAGTTTTAGTTAGGTTACAAAATGATGTGGTTTAACCCAAAGTTCATCCTTTTTAAAGATATTTTCCGAGCAGAAATAAGAGATGAGTCAGTTCTTCACAATTATTATCTATAAATAGTTCTAGTAGCTGTAAATTTTAGCAAATTTTTCTAATCATGTTCTAACCAACTTTACGATAATAATATGGCATTAAATAGATAAATAATGATAAAGTAAAAATTGATATAAATTTTGAATAGATTCTGTACAAATTCTCTTGATAAGGATAATGATTATTAAAAATCGATTACTCCCTACTATTTTATTATAAGTACGTCCTCTCTCTAGTTTGAAAAACCTTTATACACGCAGTGATCTAGGCTCCCCTCTCTTGGAGATTGCGGCGCTAAATCGAGGTCCTCCCACGGACGAAGTATCCAGACTGACTGCAAAAGTAATTCAGTCGTGGCAAGTCATCTTGGCAGACCAGTTCCGAGTCTTCACACAGAGTAGAGCGGAACTAAGCGCCATTATTTTTGGTTTATTTTTTTATTTTTTTTAAATTTGCTTTGGCTTTAATTAAAAAATTAATTTTTTTTAAAAAAAAAAAAAGATCAATTTAGAAAAAAAAAATTATTTTATACGGCGTGATTTGGTTTTACGTGTATTTTTTGTCTAAATTTATTTCCAATATAATATTTAATATATTTTTTAATATACCGAAATTTAAATCTGTCTTCCCCCCAAAATTAAATCATGATAGTGTATCCACCGTGTCCTGGGCGACAGACACCCAGCGCGAAACGTCATTCAGTACAATGGCGTCAAACTAATGTGGAAGAAGGGGTTGTCCGAGTGGATCAAGTAATGCTGAACAAGTTGATAAAAAAAGAACCAATTGAAAGGTATTACAAATTGGATCCAGAACCATTTGCCACGTGAGTAAATTTTTGAAAATTAAAAATTAATTTAACGTTAAAATGGTTTTACTAACAGTTTTTTAAGTTTTAAGATTAGTTTGTGGTTGAAGATTCTTCATTTAAATTAAGTGTTTTAAATGGAGGCTCTTAGATTGTCAGTTTCAGAGAGACCTAGGCTCAACAACTTTGAGGTTTTATGTGGGCTTCCTTTTGTTGTCAGACTTATTCATAGAGTTTAGAAGACTAAATTGTCAGTAAGCGTGCAATGGCGCCTAGAAATCTGACTATAGATCGACTATAGACTATAAACCGAAGTGGATTAAATTGTTTTGTCCAAAAAGATTCCATCCTTTTTTTTACTTTATTTAATGGACATTGAAAGGATCTTACATGAAGTAAGAAGGCGCCACGATAGCCGAGTGGTTAAAGTCAAGGTCGGCTTTAGAAAAAAAACAAAAACGGAGTTGAGTTGTGTATTATTGGGTTCGATTCCTGGCCTTAGATTCCTCATATTATGTGAGAATTTCGAAGCAAAGTTTGTTAGCTGGTACGACCACTATCACACCTGAAGAAAATAGGCAAGACTTAAGGAGTATCGCTACCTAACTTGTCCTAGTTTTATCCAATTTTAAGCAACAGAAGTTACCGTCGGCTTTCTCTGATTTCAAAAACTGGGGGCCCCCTTAGAGTTTTATAAAGTGAAAATCAAATCAACTGTACCTTAAAAAGGCCCCCTTTCGCGGCTCTGTGTTCAGTTTTTTTTGGTTCATGAACGGCACCGTCATTAATTAGTGAATGATTCAATGATTCAATTTCACTCACTCACAACAGCAAAGATTCCTTTGACTCCTCCATTCAGTTCACGAATCGTGAAAAAATATTAAGGGATTTTGTAATTTCTAAGAACAAATTTGACCACTATTAAGTAAATAAATCTTTACTGAGTTCGCTTTAATTATTTTTTAAAAAAATCTTAGCCTAAAAAAAGACATTTAAAATAAGAAACGATTTCAACTGTGAAAACGCTAGTTACTTGTACTATCAATTCTTCCTAGATTGTAGGTTCTTCCCAATAAATTTGAACAATAAAAAAAGCTAAAAATAAACTTAAATTCGCTTTAGCTTAATTGTATTTAGATTTTAGATTTTTTTAGTTATTAGATACATTAAATCTTTAGCAAACTATTTACGCTATTCAAAGACATGTTGCTTAATTCTAGGGTTAATTTAGCCTTTACTAAACACTTGTTTGTGTTCTATTTCTTAGTTTAGATGATGGCTAGTTCGTTTTTTTTAGATTTTAGCGAATATTTTCACGAATATTTGGTGAATTAAATCTATTTTTAATTGTGCGATTGCTAATTAGATCCTAACAAAACTATTTTTTTTGGAGGGGGTTTATTTTTTATCTTTAAATGGCTCAAACGATTTTTATTTTTATTTTTAACACAAGACACGTTTGGGTAACTTAAGCTTATCTCTAAAAAGACATTTAAGCTTGATCAACGATCTTATTATTTAATTAATATAATTGATATTAAATATTGATGGATGGTGCCTCATGGCCACTTCACTAAATTAATATTTTGTAAATTTTAGCGACCTTATTTTTCACCAAAAAGTAGATTTAATAAAAAATTTTATTAAGTAAATAACAATTCAAATTGATTAAAACTAATAATTTAAAGTTTTTCACAACTTTAATCTCATTTTTTATGTCAGTTTTTAAAAAAATATGTAAAGCTATTTAGTGTGATTAATTTTTCATTTTTAATTTGATTTTTACTGATCAATTTTTGCTCCATTTTCTGTGAGATCTTTTCATCTTTATCAACGTTTTTTGCAATTAATTTTTTTTTGGGTAATACTTAATTTTTTAAAGAATTATGGTAAAATTTATAATTACGCTTAATATTTTTTAAAATTTTGCCTTTGAAAAATTTCGCTGTTATTCTTCCCGTCTTCCGTTTGTAATTTTTATATTTTTTTTAAATCTCCACAATCTCCCTCTCCTGCAATGACTGGCCGCCCTTAATTCCAAGGGCGAATACTCATCAAGGATATCGTTCACTAACTATACTAACCTAACTTATGTGTGTTTTATTTATCAATATATTTATTTCTGATAATTTTTTGTAATGAAAATAATTTTCTAAATCGCAATTTTTCGAAAATAGATTTTATTTTTACTTCTTTTGTTTAGTTTACAAGGGTCCTCTTCCTTGCACAGATCTCGTGTCACTACCTTGGGCTCTTCATAGACAAACGACTCACTAGGTACCCACTTAACAGACAAAGCAATGACGAAACGTGCGAAACTACTTTAAAGTCTTCTTGAACGACGCTCCAAATTACCCATTGAACTCAAACGCTTGATGTAAAACACTATTCTCAAACCTATGTGGACTTAGGGGACTAGAGCTGTGGGGTTCAGCCAAACCTACAAACATACGGACTGTACAGGCCATTTCAGTCAAAACTACTGCCGACAGATAGCTAACGCTCCTCAACAAAAACCTCCAGGTTTTAAATAACAATTTTTAGAACAATTCATGTAAAATATTTGTACCAATTAGGAAAGAATTCGTAAGGAACTATTTTTGAAAATAAAATTTAAAAAAAGAAATAGTAAAATTGAAAAAATAGATTCAATAAAGTGACAATTTCAGATGGCTGACTTTGTCGAATAACTTATTACAAAGAACCTGATGATGGCATCAAACCCAAAACTTGTTTTTACTGAGCATTTTTCGAAAAATGAGTTTTGCTGGCCACATACTCCACTCACAGACTGATACGAGGGTCGTTTGAAAAGTCCGGGCAAAAATAAAAACTACTTAATTTTTTGGGGTAAACCTTTTTTTATTTTTCAACATAGTCTCCTTTTAGGCTTATACACTTCGTCCAACGCTGCTCTAGTTTGTTGATCCCTTCCGAATAATAGGATTTGTCCAAGTCTGAAAAATAGCCATTCGTTTCTGCAATCACCTCCTCGTTTGAATAAAATCTTTTTCCCGCCAGCCATTTCTTCATATTGGGGAACAAATAGTAGTCCGAGGGAGCCAAGTCTGGAGAATAGGGGGGGATGTGAAACGAGTTGGAACCCTATTTCCATTAATTTTGCGACCACAACTGCTGAGGTGTGAGCTGGTGCGTTGTCGTGATGGAAAAGGACTTTTTTGTGGGCCAATCGTGGGCGTTTTTCTTGCAGCTCGGTTTTCAAACGGTCCAATAACGATGAATAATATGCACCTGTAATAGTTTTACCCTTTTCCAGATAGTCGATGAGGATTATTCCTTGCGAATCCCAAAAGACAGTCGCCATAATCTTTCCGGCCGAAGGAACGGTCTTCGCCTTTTTTGGCGCAGATTCCCCCTTGGTAACCCATTGTTTAGATTGTTCTTTGGTCTCAGGAGTGTAGTGATGTATCCATGTTTCATCCACAGTGACGAAACGACGCTTAAAGTCCTGCGGATTCTTCTGGAACAGCTGCAAACCGTCCTTGCAACACTTCACACGATTTCGTTTTTGGTCAAGCGTGAGCAATCGCGGCACCCATCTTGCGGATAGCTTTGTCATGTCCAAATGTTGATGCAAAATATTATGTACCCGTTCATTCGAGATGCCCACAGCACTAGCAATCTCACGCACCTTCACTCTTCTGTCATCCATCACCATATCATGGATTTTATCAATGATTTCTGGAGTAGTAACCTCAACAGGGGCGTCCAGAACGTTCAGCGTCACTTGTGCCCATATGGCCTCTCCGAAAATTTTGAAACCACTTATAAACTGTTCTAATCGAAGGTACAGAGTCACCATAATGTTTATCAAGCTTCTCTTTAGTCTCCTGGGGCGTTTTGCCTTTCATAAAGTAGTGTTTAATCAACACACGAAATTCTTTTTCGTCCATTTTTTGAAAATCACTCGATTTCCTCGATTCAAACGAATACCAAACACAAAGAAATAGACCGATCTGGCTGAAACTTGGTGTGTGTTCTTCCAAGAAATGCTACTAACTAAACATAACCTCGATACGCGCCAGTGGTGCTATCTCTCTGACTTTGCACGGACTTTTCAAACGACCCTCGTATAATGTAATATATAATAAAACTTTGTTTACACCCTTTACTGATTTAAAAAACCTCTTTTTTTGGAGGTTTAGGAGTCATTTATTTTACCAAATTTATTGTGATTTGCATTTTATCCAAATTATAAGTTGATTGTTAAAATATTTAGTTATTGATGGTAAATGTTTTGCAAAATAACAAAGGATTAGAGCAGTAGATCCTCAGGCAGGACTCTGATTCGAATCCAGCTTCATAAACCAACAGATGGACTGACAGACAGAAAGAGAGGGGAAACCTTTGTCCGGAAAACATTTTCTGCTGATTCTGATGACGTCAAACACTAATTTCCGGTTTAAATCCAATTTATCGTAAATTCAATAATATTTCAACGTTAAAAGAAGTAAAAGCTATTATTAAAACCGTACTAGAATACAGAGCGATCGGCCATGTGGCCAAAGCGAACGATCATACTTTTTAACTTGAACTTGACGATGCCAATAGAATTTAAATTGCCCGTTGAGTAGGTTGTCTGAACCAGGAAAGTGAATTTTGTTATTTCCAATATTGTTGATATGTGTTTTTTTATAAAAAAAAAAAAAAAAAAAAAAAAAAAAAGACTGCCGCGTTTATGTCGACTTTTAGAGGGATTTCATTTTTATCGATTATTAGCTGACGCCTGGAGTCATATAATATCTGTCTAGTGCCAGCCAATAAGGTTAGTTTATCTGTCGTAAATGTGGATAATCACCAGCATAGTCCTGACTTTTTACCACCCACACCAAGCTATGTTTCTCCCCATACTCTTTTCTTAGTCTTCCGTTTCTTTTTTTTTTTTAATCTTCGACTTCCTTTTCTCTCTTGCTCACTCTGGGTGTTCCCTCGTTGATTAGAAAGGATTATTGAATACAAAAAAAAAGGCCCATAATCTTATGCAAGAAGCTAAATCTGGCAGGTCAAAGATTTCTGGAAGTTGTTAGCGTAAACTGCAAAGCATTTGATAGTGTTTTTGGGCATCCCGGTTTTACTGCTTTAATTAGAATGTTGTCTCTCCGTTTTATCTCCCAGCTCTGACAGAGAATTGTAAGACACTAATGGCTCTGGGATCTCTCCTTTCT
Source organism: Rhodnius prolixus (assembly GCF_049639745.1). Lineage (NCBI taxonomy): Eukaryota > Metazoa > Arthropoda > Insecta > Hemiptera > Reduviidae > Rhodnius > Rhodnius prolixus. The sequence goes on from NW_027411582.1 coordinate 26,685,711, forward strand.
TTCTAGTGGGAGCCAGAATACTGTTAGAGGAGTACATATACTTGGTCCAGTTCTTTTCTACACAGTATACTCATCAGTAGGGAACGGATTCGTATGTATTTACATATTTTTTTCTAGGCAATTTACAGACGTTTTTCAACTAGAAGTATTCATACTGACACTTTTTAAGCCGTTTGAGTCTACTTTTATTTCACATATTTCCACATATTTGGATGTTATCGCATATTTATACATATTTGATTAAAATAAATAAATATTTCTACATATTTAATCAAAATATGTACATATTTTTTCATATTTTTCATTTTGGGCATATTTTCATAATTGGGAGGTGGTTGACAGGAACTGTGAACCACAGACTGTAGGGCTGTGAATCACAGTGGGTACAATGGTTATTGTAATTTACACAGAATGCTGCTAAACAGTGACGGGCACTTGTTAGTTCTTTGAAGTTGTCTGACGTTGTCTGTTCTTTCAGCTCGTTCGTTGAAGTGTCCAATTCCTTTCGTTCGGTCACTTAGTGTATTCTTTTTTGGGTGAAATGCCACGAACATCGGCCTCAAACAAACAACTGGTTGCTAAATATCTTCGCGAGTTTCCAGCAGAACTTTTTTCGAAGTGATGGAGACATTTTGTACAGCACAGCTTGTGACAAGCGCGTTTCTTGCTCTCAACGTTCTCAAGTCACCCAACATATTGCCTCCGGATCGCACATAGAGAATAAAAACAGAAAGAAAGAGAGGACGTCCTATCAATATGTGGAAATATGTGAAATAAAAGTAGACTGAAACGGCTTAAAAAGTGTCAGTATGAATACTTCTAGTTGTAAAACGTCTGTAAATTGCCTAGAAAAAAATATGTAAATACTTACGAATCCGTTCCCTAGTTATGACGTATACAAACTTGTCTAGGTGCGTTTTGAATACAATCAAAGTGAGATGTTAATCCGTTCACGTGCCCTTGAATGAGCTGTGGTATATAGTTTTGCGATTATAATCTGTAATATTACATTACCTTTTTTTATTTGTAAACTTAATATTCAATAATATTGCAGTATAATATGCCAATCAAATACTTAATTCTTTCAACTGGAGCAATATGTACTCCCATTATGTAGATTGGTTTATTTAAATGATGTATTTAGTATGTAATGATCTACTTATATAATCATCACGAACGTCAGTAATACCAATAGATCTTTACTAATATAATAATTACTAATTAATACAAATTAATGGCTTCTTAATTTGTCTTTGAAGATTATTTCAAGTAATATTTGTCCATTTTTTTAGTGTAGGAACAGAATAGTTGGACAAATTGGTTTGCTCGCAATGAAGCCACCAATTATTCCGATCTTATCTTTTTGTTCCACCTCCCGATCTTGCTACACCTACGGTTAAACCATTTTATGTTGAGCACTTCTAATAATCAAAAGTATCTGTTCCAACATTTGTCTAAAATTTCACCCCTTTATGTCACTGATCCTGATTAGTTGATCCTTAGTTCCTTATTATTTTATTTTTTGGGGGGGCGTTGTAACGAGTTCTTGGCCTTCCAAGACATTTTCTTTCACAATCTTGAGGCCTCGCAAGATGGGAGACGAATTCCTTGTTCTAATTCGATTTTTTTTTCGACTTCGAATATCTAGGTTTCGTGACCGTAAATTAATTGAACTATGGATTCAAGATTGGCGAGGAATCGGTCAAATAAAAGCAATAACTCGTCCTTTTTGCCAACGTTTCTGGCAAATTCATATTACACATAAAAAATACAAATCAATTCAGAAAACTGCAACACAGTCCCATAAATATAACAACAGCAACAAAAATTTTTGTAATTATTGAAAGCTACGTGGCTATGCAGGTTGGTTGAATTACAGAAAAACTAAGGCATTGGTCATATAGAAAGCGGTCTGTCGCGGCGGGAAACGATCTCCGAAAAAGGCGGTCAGGCGGTCTAATTGCATTACACAATATTGCATTATCACTGTCAAACAGAACGCGGTCTACCGCCGCAGGCTAGTCTTTGTCGCGACGATAAGCGATCTGGTAGTAAAAAATTACAGTTTTCAACGTGACCGCCACAGCCACCTAGTATTATGAAATAAAGATTCCAATGTTAAGAAACTTTATTACTCATTTTTTATTTCATTCTCGCGACATACGAAAATACTAGAAGAACCTATCTTCATGTGACTCCAGTGCGATACATAAGGCGGTGGTATTCCCCTAATTGTTCTCTCTTCTTATTGATTTCATGCACCCAACTTCGTCTTTTCTTCTTTTTGCTTTGCAAAGCTAATAGCAGAAGGAGTTGTTCTTCGTCCGAGCTCAAACACAATGTATAAAAATTAAAACAAAGAACAAGAAAACGCACTACTACTTCTCAAGAAGAAAGCTACCAAACTGGACCGTTCTAACAAAAGAATCGCGTCCTGGGTGACGTCCCCATATCGCAGACCGCCGTGTCGACCGCTAGATCGCTGTCCACCGCGACAGACCGCTTTCTGTGTGTTCAAGGCCTAAGAGCCAGAACTGGAGAGCAGGTATATAAGCGGGACTTACATGGGAATTTTGGTAATGACAATGGGACAGATACAATAGACTAATTACAATGTTCAATTTTGACAATAAAATAGATATTGGGAAAATTTCTTTTAATACAAAAAGCTGGAAAAACCAAAAACACTTATGAACTAAATAACATAAGAACCAAATGATTAGAAGCAATTTAATAAAAAACACAGCAATAATTATGTGCAGAAGTTGGATATCTTTAAATTGTAGCAATTGGCTAAATTCGACGTGTCTGTCCTAAAGTTAACTGTGTTGTTCTGTTTCTCTATATGGCACATTTCTAGAAAGTTACGTTTATATTGGTTCTTTTCTTTATCGAGTACTGTCACATTCTGGAAGTCAAAATTGTGTTTATTGTCAATGTGGTCTCGTAAGTAGCGCGGTGGAATTGTCGTCTTTTTTTCGTCTTACAATCATATTGATGCTGGTTACAACCTTGCCTTAAGATACTGGACTTGTCTGGCCTACATAACAACTGTCACAGTCTTGGCATGAAACGTTGGCCAAAAAAGACGAGTTGTTGTTTTTATTTGGACCGATTCCTCGCCAATCTTGAATCCATAGTTTTATCAACTTCCTTAGCCTGGTGGTCTGGGGAAAGGACTGCGATGTCTCGATTCAGAGAAAGGTTTAAAGGACTGTTTAAAAGAGGTTTTAGGAAGCGGAAATAGGTTCCCCAATATCTCCTACATTTTTTAGTAGACAAATAGGTTTAGGATGGGTCCACCATGAAGTGTAATTCTAAGGTGCGCACTTCTCTGCGTCTCCTGATGGTATCTTTAAGTGCTCCTAAAAAAAAAAACTAACCAATTAAATGAGGCAAAATCTCTTCCTTAAAGAAAACGCCAAAAAACATGTCGCTTTCTTTTTTTACAAAATAAAATATTTGAAAACTATAAAAGTATTTAAAAAACTATTTCACTTTAAAAACTTGTCAGTAATAAAAACCAGATTTTTAGTTATTATCTCGTTTTAGATCTTTGCTTAAGTTTTATAAATTTCCTATTTATTTTTTTTAATAAAAGAGTGCCATTCTTTTAGATATAAAATTTGCATACATTTATATAAAATACATTTTTAAGCAAATGAAAATTCCATTATTGGTTACTTTATTTATTTTTCTATCTCCCTCTTTTTTGGAAACATAAATTAATTTTGGTTACCTTGTTTAGTTGCAGTTTTATATACTAGCAAGGTTACTTTGTTGTATTCAGTTACTTGTGATACTCCATGGTTTCCTTTATACGAGGGTCGTTTGAAAAGTCCGTGCAAAAATAAAATCTACTTAATTTTTTGGGGTAAACCTTTTTTATTTTTCAACATAGTCTTCTTTTAGGCTTATACACTTTGTCCAACGCTGCTCTAGTTTGTTGATCCCTTCCGAATAATAGGATTTGTGCAAGTCTGAAAAATAGCCATTCGTTTCTGCAATCACCTCCTCGTTTGAATAAAATCTTTTTCCCACCAGCCATTTCTTCATATTGGGGAACAAATAGTAGTCCGAGGGAGCCAAGTCTGGAGAATAGGGGAGATGTGAAACGAGTTGGAACCCTATTTCCATTAATTTTGCGACCACAACTGCTGAGGTGTGAGCTGGTGCGTTGTCGTGATAGAAAAGGACTTTTTTGTGGGACAATCGTGGGCGTTTTTCTTGCAGCTCGGTTTTCAAACGGTCCAATAACGATGAATACGATGCACCTGTAATAGTTTTGTAATATGCACCTGTAATAGTTTTGCCCTTTTCCAGATAGTCGATGAGGATTATTCCTTGCGAATCCCAAAAGACAGTCGCCATAATCTTTCCGGCCGAAGGAACGGTCTTCGCCTTTTTTTGGCGCAGATTCCCCCTTGGTAACCCATTGTTTAGATTGTTCTTTGGTCACAGGAGTGTAGTGATGTATCCATGTTTCATCCAAAGTGACGAAACGACGCTTAAAGTCCTGCGGATTCTTCTGGAACAGCTGCAAACAGTCCTTGCAACACTTCACACGATTTCGTTTTTGGTCAAGCGTGAGCAATCGCGGCACCCATCTTGCGGATAGCTTTGTCATGTCCAAATGTTGATGCAAAATATTATTTACCCGTTCATTCGAGATGCCCACAGCACTAGCAATCTCACGCACCTTCACTCTTCTGTCATCCATCACCATATCATGGATATTATCAATGATTTCTGGAGTAGTAACCTCAACAGGGCGTCCAGAATGTTCAGCGTCACTTGTGCCCATATGGCCACTCCGAAAATTTTGAAACCACTTATAAACTGTTCTAATCGAAGGTGCAGAGTCACCATAATGTTTATCAAGCTTCTCTTTAGTCTCCTGAGGCGTTTTGCCTTTCATAAAGTAGTGTTTAATCAACACTAGAAATTCTTTTTCGTCCACTTTTTGAATATCACTCGACTTCCTCGATTCAAACGAATGCCAAACACAAAGAAATAGACCGATCTGGCTGAAACTTGGTGTGTGTTCTTCCAAGAGATGCTACTAACTAAACATAACCTCGATACGCGCCAGTAGTGCTATCTCTCTGACTTTGCACGGACTTCTCAATCGTATTTTATGGTTCACTTTTTATATATTTATATATTCCTATTCTATTTCGTGCCTTAGTTTATTGAAAGATCTGTTTTATTCTATTAAGTTTGTTTGCCTGAAAGAAGATTTGTGCTGTTTCTTGATTATAAAAAAAATAGTTATTCAGCTGCTAATTTCCACTATTTCTCAACAATCTTCTGAACCATAAAATTGCTCGGTGAATGAGAAAATCGAGTCTTCGTGGAGTCAAAGATTTAACTTGATTTTAAAAACCAAGAAAATGATGCAGACAGTTGAAGTTCCCTTAAACCGAAATCTCTGCTGTATTTTTGCTATCAGATCAAAGAGCACATTACTTTTAATGAATAAATAAATTGAACGATGCTTGGAAATCGATAAAGAAATACCAGTTTTATTTCATAGTCCTTTTTTCGCAGAAAGAACAACGATATAATCGATAGTAAAAAATGCTATTTAAGATTGCCCCTTACTGTAGTTAGTATGAACATAACTTAGTGCCTTAGATGACAGGAATAACTAGCTGGGTTGCCAATATATTAATCGATGACAATCGAGAAGTCAATCGATTTATTAATAAAGCGCAATAAATTTAACCATGAAAAAACAAGAACTTATGTACATCTGGTTTCTTGTTTTTTGCGATATTACATTAAAAGCATTTAAAGACGCCATTAATCATTTCCCAGCTGATTTCATATTTGTCATCTAAACTGAACTGATAGTCATCTTTGCATTACTTAATTTAAACATATACTAAGCTAGCTAAGAAATATGAATGTATTTAAAAGTTATAGCCGATTAGAATAAATGCAAGAAAATGATTAGAGAAGGATAACGTGATTTTAATTTCGGTTAAGCTATAAGGATGGCAGGAATATAGAGTACTGATCCATCCATTAGCTGTAGAATATGTAAATAGTTGTATATAGTAGAGGGATGAATGTGTGAAGCGGAATGTATTTATAAGTAAGAATGGAGAGTGAGTGATATTCTAGTGATAAGCACTTAGACGATGCTGGGGCTGTATGGCAAAAGCCAATGAAACAACTTATCTACATCGCAAATCATCATTTTGTTCTTATTTTAAACATATTTATGCTCATAAATAATAGAAAGCATTCTACTTATTTAGATAATCGAGTAACAAATCTAGATACATCAATTATCGATTAAGATTTCTTAAATTATATTAAATGAAGAGTCGCCACATTTTTGGAGATTAACATATGGATTAAAGAGACTCGGGACAATCTCTTATAGTTCAGAGTAATCCACTTCTTGGTTCTGTGCTAATCCAGAATCCAGAACATCCTCAGCTCTGATCATTACCAGATTATTTCTCAATTAGGCACGTACCCCAATTATAGGCTATAGTATTACAATAATTACAGTGATGGTTATGGTTTTTTCGACCGTTGTTGAAAGATGATTTTTGGTGAATATCTTACGTAATTTTAGACTATTAAACGAAATATATAGGTATACTTTCCAGTTATTTTCATCATTTATCACTAGCAAAGATTCCTTTGTGTTTTGGGTGAGATATGTAGCGATATATTTGTGTTTGAATGTGGTAAAAACAGAGCAAGTAATCAGGAATCGCTGTAAATTATCAACTTCGCTAGTTTTTCAAAGTTCGAAAAGATTTAAGTCCTGGGAATTCATACTTTATCCTAGTTAGAAATAAGCGAGGAGTTTTTTTTTTTTTTTTATTAGCTAAGCGAATTCCAGTTATTTTCATCATTTATCACTAGCAAAGATTCCTTTGTGTTTTGGGTGAGATATGTAGCGATATATTTGTGTTTGAATGTGGTAAAAACAGAGCAAGTAATCAGGAATCGCTGTAAATTATCAACTTCGCTAGTTTTTCAAAGTTCGAAAAGATTTAAGTCCTGGGAATTCATACTTTATCCTAGTTAGAAATAAGCGAGGAGTTTTTTTTTTTGATTAGCTAAGTGAATTGGCGTTATGAGCTTTAACTTCTTTATTTGGCGAAGGAAACCCAAAAATATGGCTGAGGAAAACCTCAGAGCGCTAATATTTTTCCAATAAATTACATTAAATGAAGAGTCGCCACATCTTTGGAGATTAACATATGGATTAAAGAGACTCGGGACAATCTCTTATAGTTCAGAGTAATCCACTTCTTGGTTCTGTGCTAATCTAGAATCCAGAACATCCTCAGCTCTGATCATTACCAGATTATTTCTCAATTAGGCACGTACCCCAATTGTAGGCTATAGTATTACAATAATTACAGTGATGGTTATGGTTTTTTCGACCGTTGTTGAAAGATGATTTTTGGTGAATATCGATTGCAAAACTAAAAAACCTAATGATACCCTTATCTGCTCTCACTAAACACCATCTAGACTTTGACAACACGAATTTGACTTTGACAACACTTCCATACTTGCAACTAACACCAACCGGAAACAAACGGAACATATTAGAAATGATTCACATTAAAAAACAACAGAAATCTATCAACTCTAGGACAGACACGAACAACCTTTCAAATTTCTACAATAACATCCTTCAAACAGTAACTTAACAAATTACTCACCACATATCTTAGGTTTTTCCAGCCCTATGGTTTTCACCCCTCCCTTACCTCTGTATAAACCCGCTTTTCCGTCAATCCTTAACAGTTATGATGATATACTCGTAGCTCTACATTAAACTTCACAAACTTTTTTTATAATGTAAGTCTTTCCAAATTATATCTATCTATCTATTTTATTTTATGTTGTAGAAATAATATTTATTTTTTTGGTTTTCAATTTTATCTATATTAGTGTAATGTTCCTTTTGTACAGACCCTGAAGAAGGTAGTAAAAATTACCGAAACGTTGGTATAAAGCAAAAAAGTTGTTTTTATTCAAGACCGCACCTCGATATTCACCAAAAATCAATAATTACAGTCTTTGAAATGATTAAAAAAGTCTTGTATCGTACATTTGTGCATTTATAGTTTAGGCTCAAGGATTCTTTGGAGGTTTGAGCGTTTGGTTGAACCACATTGTTCAATTCCATAGGCCCCCGACTGGCTTTATTATACTTACTTAAATCATTCTTTTTTTTGTCTAGAGTAAGCCTTTATCTGTTATCTAGTAGTCTTTTCAGTTGTCGGAAGTATTATTCTCTCGAGTCGTGTTCGAGGATTCCCAAGTAAGTCTTCTGACGAGATAGAGCTCATTATAGCGGACTACGTTCACTGCTGGTAAAGGAATTAGATCATAAAAGACAGGAAGAACATTGAAGCTTCGTAGAGTTGAAGGTATCGCGCTGAGACTGTGTCTCGTTCACTTTTATAGCCCATTTTTTTGTGGGACCATTTTTCAATGGAGGTGAAGCAGAGGACTGAACTTTAATCGTAAAAAAATTATTAACATAACTTAAATAATAATCGTAAATTATTAAAAGCCATTTCTTTCACTACTGAAAATACGCCTGACCTTCCGCCTGGTTCTAATTTTAATAAAATATTCAGCTTCTTCATTGCGTAACCCGGAATTACTTGTCAAACCAGTGACAGTGACAGAAACAAAATGTTCCTCCTAACCAGTGTCTTCGTCTGGCTTTGATCTACACCGCTTTTTAACGGCCTTAAGGGAAAGATGATAAAAGAAAAAAAATAGGCGGGAGAAGTTGAACATTAAACACTCATTATTAAGTATTATTTATAACCTCTGTGTTATTTTTTTTAAAAAAAACTCTTTGGAATAAACAAGTTTCGGTCTTTTATTACAGCCTCAACTTTATATGCGTCCATAGGAATGTATTTTGGTTATATTTAAGAGAGCTTTACAAGTTTTTTACGAAATTTAAATTTACTTTTATAAGGTGCCTTAAAGGATGCATTTTTGGAAAATATGGTTAGGTTCAATAAGGCAGTGGTGAATAAAATCAGCGAATGCATTATTGTCTAATCAGATAAATACACTGCTCCACAAAAAAAGTGGCGCACTTTAAAAATGCGTTATTTTTTTTTCTCTGTAACTTTTTTGTTCTACATTTTATTTTAGTTAGCAAATATAAGAAGTATAAAGTTTCGGGAAGGCTAAAATAAAATCTAAAAGAAATAAAAACCTTTAATTTAACAAAAAAGTACTTCTCGGCAAAAAATGAATTTGAAAAAAAAAGTATTTCTTCCGATTAAAAAAAGAGAAAAAGAATTTTAGTGACGTGTATTGCTCGCATTACTACATCCAATCTCCTCGGCATACTCCTTATTAAATTTCTCACGAAATCTTGTGTTAATTCCTCCCATATCTCCACCAGAGCACCTCGCAACTCTTCTAAGCTCCTGGGAGGATTATTTCTCCATCTTAATCGCCTACCCAACTCATCCCAAAGATGTTCAATTGGATTTAAATCCGGGCTGCGTGCTGGCCACCTCAAAACACGAATGCTAGTATCCTGTAGATATTGAACAACACAGGCGGCAGTGTGTGGTCAGGCATTATCAAAGCATAAAAATAAAATTTTCCCCAATAAATGGTGCATAGGGTATCACATATTGCTGCACAATTTCCCTCACATACAAATCTGCATTCCAGATTGCCCTGTTGAACACGTGGAGCTCAGTCTAAGCCCCCATAGAAATCCCAGCCCACACCATCACTGAACCACCTCCGAATGGTAGTCTACCAGAAATATTGCACGGAGCGTAGCGCTCCCCAAGGCCTTCGGTAAACTCGTCGCCTCCCATCAGGTGCGTAGAGAGCAAAACTGGACTCGTCTGAAAAGAGAACGTTTCTCCAATCGTTCTCAGACCAGTTGCGGTGTTCCCTAGCGAACTCTAGACGGGCTCTCCGGTGGTCTACGGTGAGCAATGGTCCTGTGGCTTGCTTCCTAGAGCGTAAATTCATTTCAGCGAGCCTTCTTCGTACAGTTTCGGCACTGACTGAAACTCCACGAACAGTAAGCAGTGTTTGAGCTGTCTCAGAAGCAGTTGATGTACGATTTCTCAGAGAGTGAATTCTAATAAATCGGTCATCAAGTGCTTCTGTGGCTCTTGGTCGACCCGAACCATGCCTGCGAGTGCAGAGGCCTGTCTCCCGGTAACGATGGATGACTCTACGGACGGTGGTCTCAGGCAACCCTAACGTTCATGCTGCGTACCGCTGAATCAGTCCATCCTCAACTAATGCAAAAATACAGGCCACTTGCTCTGCAGTAAACACCATTTTCTGAGAATTTGCAATGTTTTCAGCATGAAAAAAGTCGAAACGCAACTGTAGAGGTCAATAAATTTATTTACTGTTGAGGTAAAGTTCACGTTGTTGTTTACACAAAAAGACCGAAGGGGATTAAACGAGGAATTGCTTCTCTATTTACAAGAAACTTTGGGCCTTGATTCGATTAATTGTTCCCTGACAGTTTATGAAAATAATTAAAACTAATAATCTTTCCCCAAAATGTGATAAAACAAAAAATAAACGCTTTTTTCAAAGTGCGCCACTTTTTTTGTGGAGCAGTTTAATAAAAGAATAATATAAATATTTTTTGTTTGGATCATTTATTTAGTTACAATCAACGCATTTTGCGTTATGAGCAACAAGGGTAACAATAAGCAACATATCACACATATTAGAGTGGAGAAGTTACCCAGCAAGGGTAACCCTCCAATAACATTCTACATTCTACTGACTCTCGGTCAACAGAGAGGAGATCGCGAGGCCAAACTGTCTTTTAAGACGACTAGGAAGTGTTGTCTGGAAATGTTCCGGAAGATAGATGTTGTACCAGTGGGATTGTGATGAGATTGAATGTTAAGATAGAATTTTCTGTAACGTGTTTTCAGCCACTTGTGTTGCACGAAAGGAATGTTCAAGTCTGTGCGAATGGTTTGATTGGTGACGTAGAAAGGAGCGTTTACTATAGAGCGAAGAATTTTAGATTGCAAGGACTGGATCCTTTGCAGATTTAAGCGTTTGGTTGAACCCCACAGTTCGATGCATAAATAATTAAACGTTAATATCTTTGGTCTCCATAGTGATATTGATCTCTAGTATTTGTTCTGTAGCCCTAAAAGCGAACTAAATAAAGTTCGAAACGTTGGGATTAAGATTTATTTTAAATTTATGAACTAATCAAAACACAAGATTCCTGAGAGACAATTTCTTATCAACGACTGGTGTTATCATCTAAATATTTTAAAATTTTTACGCTAAAATAGGATATTTTTAGTTTATCACGATATTAGAAGTCTATTATATTTAAGTAGAAGCTATAAGTAATTACGTCTTAAACGCATTATTGCTAATCTTCTCTGAGATAACCTTGTGATTCTTACCTTCTTTTAAGCTTACCTACTAATAACATATAATTTGGAAGGTTTTGCCCAATTTTAATGGTGCATAGTGGTATTTAAGTGGCTATTTCACACTTATACTGGGCACACACATAAAAATATACTAATTATATGATGTCCTCATGTTTTAACACGGATATCCTCACTGCCTCAGTTGTTACCTCAGTTTTGCTACCTTGAATATAATTTAATCATAGCACTCGGAAATGGTTAATTTAAGATGGTTTTTTGGTTTCTTTTAATCTCGCATATTTTAATTTTCACTTGCTAGTTAAGGAAAAATGTTAAGAAAAGGCCTAATTTTCGGGATTTTCTCGACCTGTTTTAAGCTCCTTTCCTGAGTAAAAACGAGTTTGTAGCATTTTCTTTTTTTTGCTCCGGCGCATCAAGTGTCAGGGTCATTAGCGCCTTTACGATTGTTCTTTGGCAAATTTCCTAATCCCTTAACGGGAAAAATTAAACTCATCCTTACGGGACGTACATGCTAATGAATACATTCATCTTCGCAAATTCTTTCGTAACCAATGCATATATTTTTGTATTCATTATACATTATATAAATACATACATACATTATGTACAATCTTATGAATACTCCAAATTCTTCACACACCGTTACTCTTTTTTTTTATTTGAGGCGCGTCAACATCTAAGGTTATTGGCGCCCGGAGCTTTTTTCAGTGCACTGCCGGCCTCCGGACAGTATTCTCTCCGTTACAGACAACACTGTCCATCACCAGGACAGTGAGCTGTAAGAAGCTTCTATGAAGAGAAAATCTAAGGGTCAGCAGCTGGATTCGAACCTGGGACATCCGCGTGGGAGTCCAGTACGGTAACCGCATAGCTAATCCTTTCCCTTACTCTTAAATCTAAATTTTATTGTACAATATCCATTTAAAACGCACCAATCTCTAATAACTTTTTAGGAAAGCGGAAATCCGGAAAAACCCATGGTTTTTTGGTCTAGTTTTCAAATTTTCCACCCCCGATGCTGTATCTTTCTTTTTGGCGGAATTACGGCCAAAAACCTGATCAGGGTTTCATAAGGACCACTGGTTTCTGACAATGATTATGGAAATTACATAAAAAAATTGTGAAAAATGAGCGTTAACCTCGTTTCGATACCCCTAATATTTGTTGAGATATTTAACATCAAATTTACAAATTTTACAATGAGAATATTTTGCCAGAGTGTTGGTCTAGTGGTCAAGAGCGTGGCTTTGTAAGTGGGAGATCCTCAGTTTGAATCCCCCATATGACTACATTTTATTTAAAAAGAAGTATTATGATGTATTCAATATTATGAATGACTGCATTCTGCCATAAGTGGTTCTTATGAAACCTTGATCAGTTTTTTACCCGTAACTCCGCCAAAAATGAAGATACAGCATCGGGGGTGAAAATTTGAAAAACTAGACCAAAAAAAACATATAGTTTACTTCGTGGGTTTTTTCGAAATTCCGCTTTCCTAAAAAGTTATTAGCGATTAGTGCGTTTTAAATGGATCACCCTGTATATCTAATATCTAAGAATATCTATTTAACAAATCAAATAATAATATTAATTCAAATAATTTTCTTTTGGAATATTGAGGAGAGGTCAACAAAAATACAATAATGTTCAAACTGCTAACAACAGTCGAAAACCGACGAAAAAACGGTCGAAATTCAAATATTCTGTTTCATATACTTTTGTGCTCCTGCTCTGGACAAATCCTTCATATTGCAGAGCAATATCTCGATGCATTTGTAGATTTTTCACATTCTCAATAACCTTGCTCTGCATTGAGATTTGTTCCATCATCAGGGGTATATATTTGGGCTCCCGATAACAAGTGAGCCAAATGTGGTTGCGATGCAATTTAAACAGTTATAGAGTCTAAAATTATTCTAGAATAAAATTATCTTTTTGGAATAAAAGTTCACTTTGTTGACTAATTATGGCGGAATTTGTTTACCAAATTAAATAAATATAGAAAATTACAATAAAATAAACTAGATTACATGTACTATTTTAGATATAATCAATTGTACGCTATTATTAGTTTCTGTAGGCGCCAGTTACTATTTACATTAACACAATCATTGCCATCTTTATCTACAAAGCGAGTGAAATTTGTATTTACATATTAATAGCATCTCCTTTCATTAGACTATTGAAATTATGACACACTTAGATTACTTATAAACTGATAGATAAGGTGAAAAAAACCTTGAAATTACCAAAATATTTACAAGAGTACAAGTGATTCCTTTATTGTAATCTCTTTAACAAAAACTTACAGTTTAAAATGTTAAGTATAAGGGTTGATTAAACGCCAAAAGGTACACAAATCAGCAAGTACCCAACATTTCATTAATACTTCATTGATATTATTTTAAGTAATTTTACAGCATTAATTGTCATTATTATTTTTTTGAATTTATTAGATGTTTCACAGACCCTTATGCTGGCCATTTTAATCTACAAAATATTTGTTCAAGTAGAACACCATTTAACTTAGATTGACTGTAATATCTAATCAACAAACTATTAATCACCGGTTAAAAATAAAAACTTTATTAAAAAAAATAAAAAAAAAAAATGTGAGGCTAGAAAATTCAAAAACTTTTTTAAAAAAAATGCTTACACCAACATTCATCAATGATTTCATTTATTTATTTTTATTTTTAAATAAAAATCGTCGGTTTAAGTTCATTCTTCGATTAAAGTAACTGTTACTTTATGTAGTAGTCAAACGTTAAGAATAATAGGTAATAATTAATCTGGCTTTATCGCAAATAATATAGTTTTCTTCAATTACATTCTCAATCTAGGTATTCTTCCCACAGTATTATATATTTGGAATATAAGATAAATAAGATATGCATATTTTTATGACAGCTAACATAATTATTCCAGTATTTTACTATAAGTAAAATTAGAGGGACTACATTAAATTACAATTGAGAAATGAATAATTATTGTTGAATAATTTACTTGATATTACCTACGCGTTATTTGTGCTCACAAATACTTCGGAAAGACGAATTCTAGACTGAAATATTGTTTTAAATCCGTGATTCAAATTTAAAGAGTAACCGACTCTACCTTAGTCTTTTTCTACTTTAACGTGCATGTACATACTCGTACATACATGTGACTACTCAGAATAAAGAGCATAATAAAGATAAATCAGAGGAATAATTTGGAATAAAGCTAAAATAAAGTACCTATTTAATTATGAAGATATAATATACATTTTATCATAATTATAACAAAAAAATAAAATATTATGAATGAACAAAGGGAAGGGATTAGCTATGCGGTTAGCGTATTGGATTCCCACGTGGAGGTTCCGGGTTCGAATCCAGCTGCAGACCCTTAGATTTTCTCTTTCTAAGAGCTTCTTACAGCTCACTGTCCGGGTGATGGACAGTGTTGTCTGTAACGAGAGAACACTGTCCGGAGGCCGGCAGTGCACTGAAAAAAGCTCCGGGCGCCAATAACCTTAGATGTTGACGCGACTTAAATTATAAAAAGAAAGAAAAAGAAAATGAATGAACTGGCCAGCATAAGGGTCTGTGAAACATCTAATAAATTCAAAAAAATAATAATGACAATTAATGCTGTAAAATTACTTAAAATAATATCAATGAAGTATTAATGAAATGTTGGGTACTTGCTGATTTGTGTACCTTTTGGCGTTTAATCAACCCTTATACTTAACTTTTTAAACTGTAAGTTTTTGTTAAAGAGATTTTTGTACCTTTTGGATAGATTTTCCTTTTGTATGTTTTGCAAAGTTACAAATCTACTTTACAGATTTTTTAAAATTGGGAATAATAAATTTTAATTTTATCATTATAACCTGAAAAGGTGTTAAGTCGGAGTTACTACCATTGGAGAGATCTTATTATAGTTGCGGACCCCCAAACCATCCTCAATAACAATTTTTTTGAGAAAGCGTTTTGAATAAAATAGGAAGGTAATTTGTACGTAAATAGCAAAATTAAACTGCGATTTCAGTACTTCCCTTTAAGAGGAGTAAGAAAAATAAACTGCGATTACAGTACTTCTCCCTAAAAGGCGAAGAGGCAAAGATTTTGAATCGAACGACAATTCATTGATGTAAATCGGTTCACTCATTGATAATTTTAACGATTTCAGTACTTCCTCTTAGTAGGTGTAAGAGCATGATGGCACTTCACAGCCACGTAAAGGAGCTTTAACCACTTCTTCTTGCTAAATTTTATCAAAATCGGACTAAGCGTTATAGAAATATTGGTAATAATAGTTTTAGAAAGGGCCTAACTTGGGTGGGGCAAACTCCCCTCCTTATGAGGCACAGCGTCGAGACTTTAAAAGTGCAAATCTGTACAAAATTTCGATTCGAATGACACTTCATTCATGAAAATCGGTTCACGTTTCGATAATTTGAAACGATTGCTATACTTCCCCTTAACAAGTATAAGAGCAGATCGTCGCTTTAATGTTACGTAGGGGAGCCCTAACCCTGTCATCCTACCAAATTTTATCAAAATCGGGCTAAGATTTACAGAGTAATTAATGATAATAATTTTGGAGGGGGCCTTACATAAAGGGGGCTAACTCCTCTCCCTTTCCATGTACAGCGTCGAGACCCCCAAAAGGCACATCTACATAACATTCCGAAACGAATGACACCTCATTCATGAAAATCGGTTCACGCGTTTAGGCGCTACGTTGTTTACAAAAAAGGTAACAACAAGAAGAACAACAACAAGAACAAGACCAATTTTTGAAAATGCCGTTTTTGCACATTTTCGGCAACTTTTTTCTCAAAATCTATCAGATCTAGGTTGTTGCAAAAAAATTGCAGTCATAAAGGAGGATTTGCCCTATATTATAAAGAAAATTTGGGAATTTTATCTTTTATAGAAAAAGAGAAAAAAATTGTCAAAGTTGGGTGTTTTTCAACGTTACGCTTTTTCGTGCAGTTTTTGATGATCAACCCTTATACAACTGTCCTACCGGACAGTTTTAATAAAACTTTTAGAAAGTTAACGGAAAAAAAATAGAAAAAGGTTAGTCCTTCCCCCGCCTCAGCCATTCATTTTTTTTGTAAATTAGTTTAGTAGGTTTATCATAGGTTTTTGGTAGGGAACGGATTAGCTGAGTGGTTAGCGAATGCTGCATTCAACACGGAGATCATGGGTTCGAATCTAGCTATTGGCCCCGGTAATTTTTTCTTAATAAGAACTGCTTACATTGGTGCACAGTGTTGTCTCTGTAATTAGTGAATAAAAATGTTAGACGCGCCTTAAATAAATATATAAAAAAAAAAATTGTTACGGGTTCAGTCAAAAAAGCCTTTTAACTGATGCTTAATTGGAAAGGTTCTGCATCATCTATCTTCTAGTTCCCTAACACCGTATGCAATGCTTCCCTCCATCGAATCATCCTTCTCCAGATGTCCTTAAGGATGACTTTCTTGGCCTTCCCCCTCATCTTTCAGCAAAATGGAAGAGGCGAAGAGATTGAGGATTACCTTAATCCTGGCTATAGGACAAACGCTCATACCTTCTCGGGTTTCCTACTCCTGGGATTAATTGTCAAGGGTGCTCTTCGAGCAAGTATCTTCTTCAGATGTTCTTAGGATAACTTCCTTTGCCTTCCTTCCCAGCAAAAGGTGGAAGAGGCATGATATTGAGGATTACCTTAATCCTGGCTACAGGACAAGCTCTTATAACCCTCTCTCTTTGCCTACTGCTGGGGTCAGTTATTTGGAGGGGACTCCCACATCCGGTTTAGTTCGAATTTTGCCCTCATTTATTATCTTAGTTTTTTTAATAACCAAACAACAAAAATAGCTGATACTTTGTATTTTTAAGGTATTTTTCTTATAAGTGCTGTTTTTTTAAGTTAAATAAACCACAAAAATATTGATAAAACAGAAACATTCAAAATTGATTTATCTAACTCACATTCTGCTGAGTAACATATAATTATATCGCGCCCTGGCTACTTCAACCGGTGTTATAAAATTATTCGAAGAATCATCTAATTTATATCGCCCAAATATAGAAGTAGATCGATCGTTGATTAAATTTTTTAAATACCCCTTTTTTCAACAGTTTTTTTTTGCTTGTTTGTTTAAAAATTTAAATTCCATCTAAAAATCTTTATTTTAAATTTAGATTAGACTTTTAGATTAATCAAGATTTTTTTTGGTAGTTGATGGAATGTGCATTTTTCTCTTAATATAATGTAGGACAATTTTTGCTTTTTAATTTCACTAAAAAGCAAAAAATAAAACTTTAATTGCCTATATCATTAATCAAAACTAATTACTTAATTACAAAATATCTGTAGAGCTTAATGCAAAGCTAATTACAAAAAAAAAGTAAAAAGTTTTTCGAAATGTATAACTTATAATTAAGGAACGGATTTTCATGTATTTAAAAATGCCAAATATTTAATTAAAATATACATTTATTTTCGTCAATTATGTGGAAAATATGTGATTTTCTTAAAATATTTTCTGGAATATTTAAGTAAAATGGACATTTTTTTTATGAAAATGGAATTTTTTTTGGGGGGGGGCGAGTTACAATTATTTATACAAGAAAAGAACATTTTTACAATTTATAATAATTTATTAGGAACAAAATAATTTGATTTTACAAGTTATAATGATTTATACAACAAAGAACATTTTTACTATTTATAAAAAGATGTGTTAAATTTTCAATTTTGAAAACTTCACTCTTCGAAATTGTTTGCAACCACATGAAATTTCAAATGTTGGAACGTAAAGTGACGACGATCTGGGCGTAAGATGGACTTGTAACGACTAAAAGATCGTTCAACATCTACAGATGTTATAGGTGCCTTGCTGAAAGAAGTTATCTCGTTGGTTGTAAAGGGTACACGATGTTCTGAGGTGACTTCTGTTCCACTGGTAATATCAGAAATCTGGCAGATGGTCTCCCACCCTTTGTTCTTGCTCAGTACTTCTACCAGTTTTGATCTGATCAGATTTCCCTTACTCCCAGGTATTCCTTCCACCTTTTCGATGACTTTTTTAACGTTGGACACGTTTTCTGTCAGTCGAACATTTTGGGACTCAAGTTGGGTAATGGCTTGTGCAAGAAATACGCAATTGTCAGAAATGAATGCAAGGTCGTTCCTTAAATTAGGTTTCTCGAATAAAGACTTGGCACTGGACTCCCACGCGGAGGTCCCGGGTTCGAATCCAGCAGCTGACCCTTAGATTTTCTCTTCCTAGGAGCTTCTTACAGCTCACTGTCCGGTGATGGACAGTGTTGTCTGTAACGAGAGAACACTGTCCGGAGGCCGGCAGTGCGCTGGAAAAAGCTCCAGGCGCCAATAACCTTAGATGTTGACGCGCCTTAAATCAGAAATAAATAAAATAAAAAAAAGACTTGGCTGTATTTATCGCTACTGCTTCGTCTTCGAGATGTGAAAGGACATTCTTGATTTTATTGTAGTTTTCATAGTAATACTGAGCTGCTTCCAGCCAAGTACCCCATCTTGTCAATATTGGTTCTGGTGGAAGGCGCAAGTCTGGATAGAGATCTTTTAGCATTTTAATGCGACTTGGTGCTTTTAAGAATACTTTTTTAACCGAGGAGATTAAGGAATCTACGTCACTGAACAAAGATCGGACAGTTTTTGCTATTCGATGCAAGGCATGAGCAATACACGTCACATGATGGAGATGTAAGGAAGGCTTGATAGGAAGTCCTCTCTTTCTTTCTGTTTTTATTCTCTATGTGCGATCCGGTGGCAATATGTTGGGTGACTTGGGAACGTTGAGAGCAAGAAACGCGCTTGTCACAAACTGTGCAGTACAAAATGTCTCCATCACTTCGAAAAAGTTCTGCTGGAAACTCGCGAAGATATTTAGCAACCAGTTGTTTGTTTGAGGCCGATGTGCGTGGCATTTCACCCAAAAAAAGAATACACTAAGTGACCGAACGAAATGAATTGGACACTTCAACGAACGAGCCAGAAGAACAGACAACGTCAGACAACTTCAAAGAACTAACAAGTGCCCGTCACTGTTTAGCAGCATTCTGTGTAAATTACAATAACCATTGTACCCACTGTGATTCGCAGCCCTACAGTCTGTGGTTCACAGTTCCTGTCAACCACCTCCCAATTATGAAAATATGCCTAAAATGAAAAATATGAAAAAATATGTACATATTTTGATTAAATATGTAGAAATATTTATTTATTTTAATCAAATATGTATAAATATGCGATAACATCCAAATATGTGGAAATATGTGAAATAAAAGTATACTCAAACGGCTTAAAAAGTGTCAGTATGAATACTTCTAGTTGAAAAACGTCTGTAAATTGCCTAGAAAAAAATATGTAAATACATACGAATCCGTTCCCTACTTATAATTAATAAATGTATGCCTAACTTCTTAACAACCAATGTGTGTTTGTGGCTGAGCGAATCACTTAATTTGTTACTAAAATTTGAAGTTCAAATTAATTAAAATTTGAGGTGTCTTCTAACATGTTCTCATAATCTGTATTTTATGAGGATAAATCCTATATTATGAGGTTTAATTAAATATCTGAATTTTCATTTCGGCTACAGGCTACTCGGATAAATAACCACGCTTCTCTACTATCCAGCTATGGAACTTAGATTCTACTTAAATAATTTTAGTGGCTCGTAATCCTAGATTGGAAGGTACCATCTTCACTCTAGTAACAGATTCCTTCGCTCTATTACTTTATATAATTAAAAAAATAATTAATTATTCTTAAAAGAATCAGAGATTCTAACCATCAAATCCTGAAACCGGTCATCTAGTCCAATTTCTAGCGTTCCATTTTTCTTCTTGCAAAACTCTTAAGCCGAGTCCTGGGGGTTTCCTGACAAGTTTAACACGCTTTTTCTCTTTCATATCCTTTGAACATTGGCTTTGCCCAAATTAAGAAAATCTTTGACTAAAAAAAAATCAAAATTTGCATACATAAAAATTAATAAACTTTAAAATTATTTAAAACAATTATGAAATGTATTAATTTAAAAAGAAAATATCCCCAAAGAATTGTTCCATATATCTAAATAATGTGTGGGCTACATCTTGAACATAAATATAATGTATTGGTCATTCTAAAATATTTCATTGTGTAGGCGAATGATGTCATTCCAAATATGTTTCTTCATTTATAATATTTTATTTATTTTTTGTTCTTCAGAAAAATAAATGTATATCATTTGAAAATAATACGCAAACGTTTTCCCACGTTTATTTAATAACAAAAATTGGGTTAATAACCCGATATTTGATCCAAAACAGCGCAGTTTAACTATCTTCAGTAATGGCAGTTAAAAGTTTGATTAAGATTTTACTTTTTTGGTCTCAAATAATTAATAATCTAACTTAAATACATTCAACGGCGCTACAACTCTTTGCTGAGTCTTGATCTCTTCGTCCAGTTTCCGGCCTGTCAGTCCTACTTTGTGCTGTCGCTCTCCAGTTGGCGATATTCAATATTGTCTTCGCGACGCCAGCAACACCGTCCGTCCATCGCAGCCTCCAACTGTGGAGGTGCGGTTTCGTCACTTTTTCGTGGGGGGATGTCCTCGTCCCTTATCTTCTTATTAGTCCACGATTCTGCTCTATACTGAAGAAGAGGCAAGTAGTCGGTCTTGATGACGGTCATTTTCACTTTTTTGCTGACCTCTCTTTTACCGACCACGGTATTCCTGATCAGTCCATAGGCTTTATTGGCCTCACCCAACCCGATTCAGCACCTCTTTATCAATTCCGGCCATCCCGGCTAAACAAGACTCCCAGGTACCTAAACTCCTCTACCTGTTCCATGAATGCCCCTTCACACTCCATCCGGGGATTGATTCCTGTGCCCATCCAACGTGCATTACCTTACTTTTACTCACCATTCCTTTCCATTTCAGCACTTCATTCCGTTCAGCTACTGGAAGCTGCAGATGCTCTTTGGAACTCGCTAACAAATACTACATCGTCCGCGTAGTGAAACGATTGAGCATATATAGGCCTCATTCTCCAGTTACGCACCTTTACTTGGGGTGTTCTTTTTTTACATACTTTATGTAACCCTTCCATGAAAAGATTAAGAAGCTGAGGACTTAAGCTGTCACCCTGCTTCACACCCCTCTTTAAATTAAATGGACCCCGATACTTCCCCGTTCAGTTGTACAACTGCCTTGGGTTCCTGGTATACTGACCTCTCCTGTTTTGTTCGAGACCTCAGTATTTCCCTTTCAAAAAAAAAACCTAGGAGGCCTTCCCTCATCTGTCTTAGATGTGGTCCAAGTTTCAAATCGAAGCTACGTCTTCC
Organism: Rhodnius prolixus; assembly: GCF_049639745.1. Classification (NCBI taxonomy): domain Eukaryota; kingdom Metazoa; phylum Arthropoda; class Insecta; order Hemiptera; family Reduviidae; genus Rhodnius; species Rhodnius prolixus. The sequence goes on from NW_027411582.1 coordinate 26,707,502, forward strand.
TTGATATCAGGTGACTTCCTAATTGTTTCCAAAGCCAACATTTTTCAAATATGTCCAATTTTTCCATTCCAATTGTCACCTGACTTGTGGTAACCATGAATGTAACTTAAGGTTTCCAATTTTGTTTAAAAAAAAAGAATATGCCTTTTGAGGTCTTCTAAATTTTAAAATGAATTTTTACGAATATACAGGGTGTTCATTTTAAGACGGCTCAAATGCATTTCATGCTTAAACGGTTAATCTGAGCAAAAAAATGGTAGAGGAATAATTTGTTGCCCGTCACCTCTAGTTTCTGAATATGTGACTTGATTTTAGATTCCTGCCCGCATACGCGGCTGACGGGCGACCAAAAGTGAGGGTTCGCAGTTGACCTCTATTTTCATATACACAGTTTTAAAGAGTATAAAAAGTTATGAAAGAAACCGGAAACCGCAATTCGATATCTTCAAAATTAAAGGTGCTAGGCCATTTCAAAATCTGGTATTTATTAATCATATTTCAATTTTTTAACTTGTTATCAAAGAGAAAGAAGAGCACGCGATAGGTCATTTTTATGTATTTTTTCATCCCCTTTCTAGCGAAAATGTTGCCAAGGCAGTAAAGCTAGTACTTTTCTTAATATCGGGAAATAAGTAGATTTCCGAGTGATTTTTCTAAGAAAAATCAAATATTAAGAGCTTTAGATGTTCTCAAGCATACACAAAATGGGTAAAAATTAATTTTACATCTGTTACAAACAAGAAGGATTAATAATTATTTGGTAATTTTGGGAGAGTTGCGTTTAATTACCAAAAAAATATTAGAAAACTACCTGCCCCATATTTTAGTGATCAATATCTTTCATGTAAAGAATCAAACTTATTCCTTAATTTAGCAAATGAGGCACTTTACTCAACTTGTGCAGCATGTACTGTGCCTTCAAAGGTGTCTCCTCTGGCTCGCTAGCCAGATTAGCCTGGAGGTTATCAACTGCTCTCTGTATCTGAGGAAGCATGAAATGCATTTGAGCCGTCTTAAAATGAACACCCTGTATATATATTTTTTTTTTTTTTTTTGCAAATTGCTCTGGTGCGTGGGTAAATGTACTGAAACTCAAAAAACGAATTAAGAAAATTTGAAATTTGGCTTAGAGTATGATATTGAGGCTTAGAGGTATCTGAGGATGCCACAATAATGTAAAACTTCCTCTTATATCGGCTTTAAAAAAGATGAAATTATCTTCACTTTCTTAAAAAATAAATAAAGACAAAAACCTTCAAAACTTTTAAGATAATTAGACAAAACCCGTAAATGGTTAATTCTTTTCTTTTTTTTTTCTTGTGACGTAATCCAACAGTAAATTATTACTAATTAAGAGATGATAAAGGCAATTCAAGAAAATTATTTCAAGAAATGTACTCGTAATTCTAAAGATGTTTGGAGTTTACTTTGTGGATACCGAAATGGCCTTGTACTATTAGAGCTAAACTGCGGAAGTTAAGCGTAGCTAGATTATAACTATACTTTGTGCAGTAGGTGGTGGTAGTTAACTTTTTTTTGTAAGCGTCAGCCTTTTCAACTGGAGAAGGCTAAAGATTTGTGGAAGATTAAAGAAAGCCGGCACTGATCTTAAATAGGTGCCTATCCTCGCATTATTACAATGGATCTGAGCAATAACCCTCATTATTTTACTTTGTTGATAATAATTATTGTTTTTTTACACACATGCCGTCGTCCACGATTGTCTCTGTCATTGTTGTTACATGTACCTAAAAATCGGTCTCATTATTCTTAAAAATGTGGGAATATTGTACCATTATATGTTCTTTTGTTATTATAATTTTTAAAAAACTAAATTTTGCGAATAGAAATATTATTATTATTTTTCTAGCGTTTTGAACTAAGAAAGCAGCAAATATTTAAGTTTTCGGTTGACCTTTTTCAAATAAAATTTATTATAAATGACAAAATAGAAGTTTAAAAATAAACGCGAAGAGTAATTGGAGAAAAAAGATGCTTTTTATGCGTTACAAAAAGCTTAGCGGTTTTAAAATGTGTCACGACTAGCGGAAATCTTTATTTATAAAAGAATAATAAGGCCCCAGTAGTGGTGTATGGTAGCGCGATTCTGGGTAATGAATGACACACAAAAAAAAGCGGAAGTCTGCTTAGAATCTGGGAGAGAAAAGTGTTGCGGAAGATGTACGGTCCTGTATTAACGGTGAATGGAGGGTATGGAAGAACGAAGAACTTAAGTGACGGAGAACCCGACTTAGTTTCTTGTCGCAAGAAAGGAACATTGAGGTGGCTCTACAATGTTGTGCGGATACCTAATGACTCGGTACCGAGAAAAGTATTTTTTTTATAGACCCCCTGGCGGGGCAGTAAGATCTAGAGGACGGTTGGATGAAGCAGAGAGCGATTTGTGTCACACAATTCCCAGTTTCCGTTTAACTACTGAAGACGAGTATAGGACGTGGCCCAGGGCCTTTCCTAGGGGGGGCCTGTGGGCTTGTATAAACGCGCTGACTTAGTTCCAGAAACGTTTGGGAAGTCATATGTCCAGCCACTCTCAGTGGAATTCCAGAATGATTTGGTTTTAAAAGGACGAAGTAGGAATTCACAAAATATATTCTTATTTAGGGTGAGAAATATCCAAAAATGTTTGCTTTATAAATTTTGTGTTATTTTTGGAGTAAGTCCTTGTGTCGGCACCTATTTCCGTCTATGAAATTAAATAAAACGACATGCAGATCAAGATTGACTAGATAAACATCTATCTGCCTTAATGGAGATTGTCTATTCTCAGTCTCTTGAATCCAGATATTTTGGAAAACTAGGACAAATTTTGTAAAATGTTGAGGCTCGCGTGAATCTTTTCCTGTTGCACCAAGTGGCCCGTGGTTCAATTGAGTTTGATACCCCTGCTTTACAGAATATCGATGTAGGATATAGGATTAAACGATTCAGTCGGCGTGGTGGATTGTCAGGAACGATAGAGGAGGCTAGAGGTGGCAGTACGGAAGGATTTGAACAAGTAGAAAGAACTAGTAATATTTCGTCTTGGCGAGTTGGTTGTACGAATGGGATGTTGAGATCGTTGTTAAGAGTGAGGTTAGTCACGTAGAAAGGAGCGTCAGCTATCTGTCGGCAGTAGTTTTGATTGAAATGTCTTGTACAGTCCGTATGTTTGTAGGTACATTTTATTTTAATTAAAAAGAAACATCCTTTGTATCTGTTACATCCGCTGGAAGCTCTGTTTTAATTTTTAAGCTATGAAGTTGAATGGGCAAACTTTATACAAATATTTTCACGTTCAATTTTTCATTTTAGTTAACATATTGGAATATACACACCTCTAATGAAGATAAGGCGGCATTAGCTTGAAAAGAATGAAACAGTTTATCGGATGCCATTAAAGAAATATAAGCAGATAAATCAGTAGTAATAAAGAAGCAAGTGTAGATATGTGTTAATGGGCAGGCTACAGTGGCACCTAGATCTTAAATATAAATACCTGCACATGCTACAAAACATAATTCAACATACGTGATTATTATTATTATTTTTTTTTTTTGATCAATGATTATGTTTTATAAATATGGCCATTCCTTATTGCTTTGTTTTTTTTTGTTCCTGCTCTCAGAAAAAAGTCCTGCGATCAGAATTAGTTGATCCTGCAATATTTGTTATTATAGGAAAAAGGACTTTGTCCTGTATTCCAAGGTACTGATGCCACTTCCTCTATTAGATATCGCCTCCGCTCTTTAAGAAGTCCAGAGTTTTATCCGCTAGTCGTTTTTGCGACGTGTCTTTTTCTCCGATCTGAACATGCTAGAGTTCCCGGTCTAGCGATTTTATTGGTGATTGGAAGAAGAACATTCTCTCCTTGAACAGAGATAGTCTAGGTAAATGAAACCTCTATGAAGAAAAGAGGATCCAGGAACACCTCGCCTATTTTACAAGGATCAGAGTTCCTCAATCTGCGTACTTCTGTGGTCTCAAAGTGCCGAAAGCCTTTTTCAATCTGACATGATTTCGGAGAAGACGTTTCTCTTTCCTCTTTTCATAGTCCCTGAAGTGTTAGAGCCAGCCTACAGTGAAGGATTCTGTGGAAATATTGTATTTTTAAAAAAAGAGGACATTAGTCCAGATTAAGCTAGCCTAGGAATTAGGCTTAATCCTGAATTAGACCTACGACCTAATTTTACCTACATTCTTCTTCTTAAATAGCGCTACAACTCATGAAGAGTCTTGGGCCTCCTCAAGACGTGCCCGCCAGGCGTCTCTTTCCTGCGCAGCCGCCCTCCAGTTAACGGAATCCAAGCAATGCCAAAGCATCTCTGCCACACAGTCCTGCCATCGCGTTCTTGGTCTGCCTACCCTCCTGGGACCTTGTTCGTTACCATCCATAATTTTTTGGGGGTATTTCTTCATCCCCCCATCCTTGCCACGTGCCCTGCCCATCGTAGTCTTCCGAGTTTTACAATTTTGACGATATCCGGTTCCTTGAACAAAGCATATACCTTCCGGTTTTTCCTGATCCTCCAGTTCTGTCCATCACGTACAGGGCCATAAATTCTACGGAGAACCTTCCGCTCGAATACCGCCAAGTTACTTCTTATCTACTTTTGACATGGTCCATGCTTCGGAGCCGTACATAAGCACTGGCCAGATCAACGTCTTATACATTTGAATTTTCATGCTGCAGGAGATAAGCTTGCTTTTAATGTACTTTACTAGGCCAAAATAGCACCTATTTGCGGCCATAATTCTTCTTTTAACTTCCAGGCTCTCTTGATTTTCACTACTAACTAGGGACCCTAGATAGCCAAACTGGTTAACCCTCTCGAATTAGTAGTGCGCAACCGTCAGCTGCTGTTCCTGGTTGGTAGAGCTATATCCCGTGCGCATATATTTTAATTTTCCTTTCATTAAGTCTTTCCTTCATTAAGTACCAAGCCTAACCTTCTAGCTGCCATTTCTAGCGCCAGGAAGGCTTCTTTCATGGCATTCATCGATCTTGCTATAATATCGATATCGTCAGCGTATGCAAGTAGCTGAAATGTTACCTACATTACCACTAAAGAGTGTGTTGCTTACTTTGATCTAGTCTGCCCTAAGTAATCATCATTTCAGCTCCAAACGGCCGCAGTTTGCAAGGGAATCCGTCCCTCAGAAAAACCTTTCGGGATTCGGGGTACCCTGGCTCCTCCTCTTAAATCCTCTCTCACCTCAGTGGCAAAACATCCTAGATTATAAATCTATCTGCCCTAAATACCTAGTCCTTGCCCAAGACACCATCAAGTACACGAAAAAAGGAAAGTACTTGAGCAAAAGAGAAGTAGTTACTTCTCGGCCATTTTGTTTTCATCGAAACAAAACATTATTTTGAGTGTTGATCACACTCTTTTAGGTCCCATTTTCTGGGGTTTTTGAAACTAAGATTTTTATTTAATCCTCTTAAACCCCAAAATTATATCGCACACATTTGGAAATCAAAATAACTCTTGTTCCTGCTGCATTCCCTAAAATTATCCCAAAATTAATGTGGGCAAGATTTTTTTTAAATTTCCCTTCTAAATAATAGAATTTGAAAAATTCTGGCTCAATTAGAATCCTATTTTGGAAGTTGAGGCTCCGAATTTAATTGAAATGCACAAGATTTCGGTTAACTTAAGAGAAAATGCTTCATTTAGAACCAATTACAAACTGGTGTGTTTTTTTGAACCACTCTATACTGATCTTCAATGAACGTAGAGCATTAAGATTTATTAGGTTGTTTTTCCCACTATTAGCGATACTAATTCATTCGTTTCATTTGGCGATTCTCTTTGGTTAGAAGTTCCGAACAACCGAAACTAACTGATACATTATTTCCTTGTTGCTGAAATAAATGATTAGAGAATTTTTCTACTTCTTACAGTAATATAGACCCTATTAAGGCGAGAATTTATGTAAAATTAAGCGAACACGATAAATATACAGATAACTATTTCATGCGTGAAATCAATACAAAATAAATTGCAGACCTCCCGCAGTGCAAGTGCACATGTTCAACTAAAAGTGGAATTATAGCATCATTTATTTCCTGTGGATGCTGGCTATATATCTTATATAAATATAAAACTTGTGAATATAATAAAAATTTAAGGTGTTAATCTTAACAAATAAATAAATATCGGATAATTGCATATAATTTATATATTATAAAGAATAAAGTAAATAGTGGTAAATTATCGTATAAAGTGCATCTCTTATTCTAACAATCTTTGCACGTAGGACATTTACATTAAATTTATGAACTTTAAATCTTCGTAGAATTTACTTTTTTCAGTATTAATTTCGTCAGAATGTATTCTAGTCACGCTGGGGGACTTTTTTTTTAAGGGGTTAGCGTTATCCATTGGGACTCTACAGTCTTGTTTGTTAAATCTATAATATCCCAATTTAAAAAAAAAATAGCACTTTTAATTCAGCAATACCTGGTATTGCTGGGTATAAAGTAAAAAAAGATATTGTATTTGGGCAGATTTTGGGTTTTTGATATTTTACCGGGAATATCTGTTTTTCTCGTATGTCCGAGGAAAGGATAGCATCAAAGGTGCTAAAAGGAAAGTGGCACGGCTCTCGCCCCCGGGGACGTCCGAAGACCAGGTGGGTGGACAATGTGAGAGCGGATATGAGAAAGATAGGTTTGAGGGCCCACCTGGTGAATGATAGGGTTGAGTGGTCTACCCGCATAGAGCAGGCCATGGACCGTTTCGGTCTGTAGTGCCCATAGAAGAAGAAGAAGAAGATCTGTTTTTAAAGAATTTTTAATATTTTCTGGAAACCCAATTTTTTGGGTTCCTCAAGGTTATCTAATTTTCAAGTAACCGTAGTTTTGGTTTTTTGTTTTTAAGTGTACGCTTAAATGATGATATTCAATCCCGTTACCTTTTCACCTCTATAAAGATTATTTTAAACTCTAATCTAACCATTTTGATCAGTGTTGGTTGCTTTTATTTTCAACTACGAGGGTCGTTTGAAAAGTCCGTGCAAAGTCAGAGAGATATCACCATTGGCGCGTATCGAGGTTATGTTTAGTTAGTAGCATCTCTTGGAAGAACACACACCAAGTTGATTAAACACTACTTTATGAAAGGCAAAACGCCTCAGGAGACTAAAGAGAAGCTTGATAAACATTATGATGACTCTGCACCTTCGATTAGAACAGTTAATAAGTGGTTTCAAAATTTTCGGAGTGGCCATATGGGCACAAGTGACGCTGAACGTTCTGGACGCCCCTGTTGAGGTTACTGCTCCAGAAATCATTGATAAAATCCATGATATGGTGATGGATGACAGAAGAGTGAAGGTGCGTGAGATTGCTAGTGCTGTGGGCATCTCGAATGAACGAGTACATAATATTTTGCATCAACATTTGGACATGACAAAGCTATTCGCAAGATGGGTGCCGCGATTGCTCACGCTTGACCAAAAACGAAATCGTGTGAAGTGTTGCCAGGACGGTTTGCAGCTGTTCCAGAAGAATCCGCAGGACTTTAAGCGTCGTTTCGTCACTGTGGATGAAACATGGATACATCACTACACTCCTGAGACCAAAGAACAATCTAAACAATGGGTTACCAAGGGGGAATCTGCGCCAAAAAAGGCGAAGACCGTTCCTTCGGCCGGAAAGATTATGGCGACTGTCTTTTGGGATTCGCAAGGAATAATCCTCATCGACTATCTGGAAAAGGGTAAAACTATTACAGGTGCATATTATTCATCGTTATTGGACCGTTTGAAAACCGAGCTGCAAGAAAAACGCCCACGATTGGCCCACAAAAAAGTCCTTTTCCATCACGACAACGCACCAGCTCACACCTCAGCAGTTGTGGTCGCAAAATTAATGGAAATAGGGTTCCAACTCGTTTCACATCCCCCCTATTCTCCAGACTTGGCTCCCTCGGACTTCTATTTGTTCCCCAATATGAAGAAATGGCTGGCGGGAAAAAGATTTTATTCAAACGAGGAGGTGATTGCAGAAACGAATGGCTATTTTTCAGACTTGGACAAATCCTATTATTCGGAAGGGATCAACAAACTAGAGCAGCGTTGGACGAAGTGTATAAGCCTAAAAGGAGACTATGTTGAAAAATAAAAAAGGTTTACCCCAAAAAATTAAGTAGTTTTTATTTTTGCACGGACTTTTCGAACAACCCTCGTATGTCGATGATACCGCCATCATATGCGGACTCTGTCCTTAGCTGTGTACGTAATCTAGAAAATCACCCACAAATCCTTGCACACTGAAGAATCAAAAATTCAAATACATGGTGGAAAATCCTCCCTTTTCTTTGTCACACCAAAATTTCCCTGTCCTTAACGAATGAAGTTGTGAAATATCACTTCGGCCTTTATCTGGACAAACGATTCGCTTGGAACCCTCATACACGACTAAAACGGATAGACTGCCAAAAAAAAAAAAAAAAATTAAAATACTGAAAAAAAAGACTGCATGAAAAACGCTCTGAATTGAGAAACAAGAGAAAACCAGAACTTACTCGCTCCTATCTCATCTATCTAGAAGACTTGGAATCTTTATAGGCGTCACTGTAGCCGAGCGAGTTTAACCAAATTTTAGGTCTAGCCTTGTTTTTTTTAGTTATAGTAATCGCTCTACAATCACTGTTTTTGGACGCCACGGTAGCCGAGCGGTTAAGAGGCGAGACCCGCAAAGCTAATATGTATTGTGGTACTGGGTTCGATTCCTCGGTCTTAGGCCTTGTGCATTTTATTTAATGTTTAATAAAAGAAATTTACAGTAAAGTATGTTTGCTAGTCTCCTCCGACCGTGGACATCTAATTGGTAGTTGAGTCGTAAAACCCGCCTGAAAAAATAGGCACTGCTTTACATTTTTTTCCTTTACCTACTTGTAATTTTCATATATGAACTTAAGAGAACAGAACTGATCAGAGGTTTCCGACAACTGAAAAGACTACTCAACAGCAGATAAAAACTAACTGTGGACAACAAAAGACTAATTTATATAAGCATATTAAAGATAGTCTGGGCTTTGACTCTCCTTTCTACGTCACCAATCAAACCATTCACACAGACTTGAACATTCCTTTCGTGCAACACAAGTGGCTGAAACAAGATACAGAAAATTACATCCTAACATTCAATCTCATCACAATCCACTCGTACAACATCTATCTTCCAGAACATTTCCAGACAACACTTCCTGGACGTCTTAAAAGACTGTGGCCTCGCGATCTCCTCTCTGATGTCCGAGAGTCCATAGATAGTGAAATGTTGGAGGGTTACCACAGAGTAGCTTCATCATACCGATTGTTGTTGTAGACAGTATATATAGTAATTATCCTTGTTGCTTATAACCCAATAGATGCGTTGATTGTAATAAATCTGTTAAATCTAGATTATAAATTACAGTTATAAAGGAGGATTTGCTCTTTATTATAAAGAAAATTTGGAAATTTTATCTTTTATAGAAAAATAGAAAAAAATTGTCAAAGTTGGGTGTTTTTCAACGTTACGCTTTTTAGTGCACTTTTTGACGATCAACTCTTCGTGCAACCATACAGTTTTAAAAAACTATTTAAAAAATATAATAAAATAATAATTATTTTATGAAGGGTAAATAGACGAAAGGGTGTCTAGTATAGCTAAAAGATAGTATTGCTGACGTAAGTACGCATTTCATCCGGAATAATTACCATCGATCAGATTATATCGACCAGTGGGTATGGTAATACCAACATACGGCAGACGGGTTGCACGGCTGGTAAATAAATTGTATTATTAATTTGTATTGTAAATGTGATAGATATAGAACAGGTCTAATCCATTAAGAGCCTATGATAAAGTGGCTTTTACGGGCATTTATTTTTTTATTTTTTTTAAATACATTCTATTTACAACTTGTTGATATCTGTCCTCGCTACAAATACATTAATTTATTTATTCTCTAGTCAAGTTTATGTTTATGGGTTAAATATCTTGCTCCTTACAACGTGGATGTGTATTTTATATCCATAAATAAAACTTCCGCAGGCATCTACTTCCGCTTGTACTTCTCCAGGTGAATGTAACAGTAGGGGAGGCTAAATAAAAGTGAACTATATTAGAGAAGATATATTGGTGGCAAACTGGGACTAGGAGAACATTACGCTGTCAAGGTGTGACGGAAGGCACAAGGTTAATGGCCATACTTTATGACATGGTTACGAACGTTTTTTATAGCCTTTTTTATGGCTTTTATTTATTGATTTATAATAGTTACTCCACTTTTTGTGTTTTTTTAATTAATTTTCTGTCCCTTACTGGTTAAAAGGAGGAGAATAATTTATTTATAATTATTTTTATCGGTGGTTAATCAATTGGCTGGTTAATCGGGCTGTTTAATCAGGCTGGTTAATCGGGCTGTTTAATCAGGCTGGTTAATCAACTGGCTGGTTAATCGAGCTGTTTAATCAGGCTGTTAAATCAGGTTGGTTAATCAACTGGCTGGTTAATCGGACTGTTTATTTAGGCTGTTAAATCAGGCTGGTTAATCAACTGGCTGTTTAATCAGGCTGTTTAATCAGGCTGTTCAATCGGGCTGGTTAATCAACTGGCTGGTTAATCGGACTGTTTAATCAGGCTGTTTAATCGGGCTGGTTAATCAACTGGCTAGTTAATCGGACTGTTTAATCAGGCTGGTTAATCAACTGGCTGGTTAATCAACTGGCTGGTTAATCGAGCGGTTTAATCAGGCTGTTAAATCAGGTTGGTTAATCAACTGGCTAGTTAATCGGACTGTTTAATCAGGCTGGTTAATCAACTGGCTGGTTAATCGAGCTGTTTAATTAGGCTGTTAAATCAGGCTGGCTGGTTAATCGAGCTGTTTATTTAGGCTGTTAAATCAGGCTGGTTAATCAACTGGCTGTTTAATCAGGCTGTTTAATCAGGCTGTTTAATCGGGCTGGTTAATCAACTGGCTGGTTAATCGGACTGTTTAATCAGGCTGCTTAATCGGGCTGGTTAATCAACTGGCTGTTTAATCGGGCTGTTTAATAAGGCTGGTTAATCGGGCTGGTTTGTCCATCTCCTGTGTAAATGTAATTTATGGGATTATTTATTTAATTTTTAAAATGTGGCTCAGTCGGCAGAGCTAAATAATATCGTTTTATCCATCGTGGGGCCCTGGAGTCTTGAGATTGCAGAGCATTCTGTGCACTATCTTCACGTATGCATTGCCCCTAGTTAACTAGGGACGCAAGAGCTTTTACAAGGAAGAAAAGAGCTTTGAATTCTGGGCAAAATGAAATCATGCTCGTACTGAGGTCTGAACCACTAAGGTAAAAACGGGCATTGCACAAGGGTTGAGAGCTTCTATTTGTGTGCGTAATTCCCGAATCTCTAATGCGGAGACCAAACATGTACCAACCAATTATCATTTGGCTGACTCCCTCCACCACCCTCCGTATAAAATTCTTGGCAGTTCTATTGGTAAGTTAAAGGAAACATCCCTTCTAATAATATTCTTATTGTATTTTATTAAAATGTCGAGTTTTTGTAGTTAATGGCAATTTTATGAGTATTTTTCACAATGAGTATACAAGTCGAACGCACTTAACGTGTTTAAAATTTCCCTTCTAAGGGCCGCAGTACCTGGGAAACCTTATATTTTTACACCCAGTAATGCCAGTAGAACTTAAACAAAACTAAAAGGCTTTTTATTCAACTGAGTTTTATTTTTTGTTTTATTTTATGTTTTTTTAAACAATATATATGTGACAACAAAGTACACGTCTTATCAGCATCAACTATCCTTAAATAGCTTAGTAAACTAAGGTGGAGTACTTTGAAATACCATCTAAGGCTTTCTATAGAACTCCTAAGAAACCACTTAAGGGTAAAAAGTTAACTTTTAACACTTTTAATTGGCTAATTCTATTTTTTATCGTTTCTACAACATTTGTCCCATAAATAGCATCAAAAACGGAATGGTATTTCTTGGATATCATAATTTTCATCTATGGCGATAATGCTATATTAACTTGAATCTAATTTATTTTTAATTAACGAAGAACAAAAAAATAAATAAGGAAATATATTTCTTTAGGGATAAATTATAAATATATAAATGGTATTAGATAATTTATGAAAAATGATGAAGCTATTGTAATTAATAGTTCTTGAAATAGTTGCAGTACTATAATGTTATTAAACTGAGCATTATTTTTTTGCATTTATTTATGATCCACAATCTAATAATGGCAGAAGACTTATTAACCAGTTAATTGCTAGCAATTAGTTGATATAAACATTAAATAAATTAATACAATTACAAGGTTTTAATGTGAACTAGGAAGTGGGTAAAGAATATTTAAAAAATACTTCTACTTAATTTGTTCAATAAAGATCAAATAAAATCCGTAATGGTGTGTGTAAAGATGAAATGCTATTTTAAAATTTTAAGGCCGTGCGTTTAGTTTATAATTTTTTTTTACTGTCAGTTTGTCAAATATAGGTGATAGAAATAAATAAATTGTAGGTTTAAATTGTATTTGGTTTAATTATTAGATAATTATAACGATAAATTTTAATTAAAAGTCAAAATTATTAGTATACATATTGCTAGTAGAAGCAGTCGCCTCGATAGCCGAGCGGTTAGAGGCGCTAACTAACTGCTAACATGTACTGTTGGTTTAGTAGGTTCGATTCCCGGCGTGTAGGCCTTAGATTTTATTTAATGGCTAATAAAAGAAATTTGCAGTAAAGTATGTTTGCTAGTAGTCCTCCGTCCGTGACACCTAATTGGTAGTTGGAAGTAAAGCAAGAGACAATTCAGTTGTGGCTCATTTATAATTAGCTTGTGCTATAATTTTCTGTTAACTTCTACATACACAAAGAAAACACAAAAGTTTGGGGTGAATTCTTAGTGAAGGGTTTTTGTGGTACGCTTCCCCTGACTGTGGTCATTTCTAGTGTAAGTAAAAAACAGAATGTTTTCGAAAGAGAAACTACTTACTAGTTGATGTGCTGCCCTAAAATTTAACAAATTAAATTTAAAAAACAAAAATTATTTAATAAAATTTAAAAAGACGTGATTTATACGCTAAATATTGATTAATTTTTAATTATCCATTAACAGAACACAGATACTGATAACAAATTGCATTTTACTATCTTGATCAAAGTTAATGAACCCAGTTAAATGGCTAATTTAATAGCCAATCACTGGGTAAATATAGCAAAGGTCAATGGTACAACTCCAACCAATCGAGTACAAAAAGAAAAATGCTTGTTTTTTTTACAAACAATTCATTCTATAATTTATTATTTTTTTAATTTAATTGGTCGCATTGTTTGGAATTGAATATTATTGAATCTTTGATGTATTGTAATTATTCAACAAAATAATTTGTGCCTTGAATCTTTTATTATCTCACGAGAGATTAATTAAAATGGGAAAATCCTAATTCTATAACCAATGCTATAATTTCCTGACAGATTTATGTTTTTTATTTTCTTTTCATAAATTTCACTTTATTGTTCTATTGTTTCTATGATTGTGATTTATCTGATTGGTGAGAAATAATTATTGGATAACACTGACAGGAATTATTAACTTACTATAAAACTAGTTTGAAACTATTTATAATTTGGCCAATCAAAAAAAGGAGTTATTAAAAATTATATATCTGGTCCCCAAATTTGCTAACCTAGTTTTTATATATTTTGGATTATATCCCATAAAAATACGAAATAAAACGGGATTACAAAATACTTCTAATTTTTTACATACATTTAGGAATATTAAATTTATAACAATCGTTTTTTCTAAGCAACTTTATTCATTTAGAAAAGGGGTTAAATAAGATTTTCTAAACTTCCATTCAGATATTTTAAGGTTTTAATATTTTAAAGAAGGTTTTTTTTCTATAATTTACTATGAATTTGCCTAAAAGATTCATTTGAAGCTGATCTAATGATGTACTTAAGCTTAAATGTCAGTTTGGCTTGTAATTATTTCCTAATTAATAAATTGGGTCAGAGAGAATGTGTCGCATTCTATCAACATTATTATTAAATTGATCTACGAATATTTTTTTATGCAATTATAAGTTACAAGAAAATTCGATTCAATTCGTAAATTATGGTAAGAAAAAGTCATGTGAGTGTTCATACGAGATTTTTTTCTTGAGAAATTTTCTCATTCATTTTCTCGAAAATTGAGAATGATTTTTTTTTTCGAATAATTTGTTAGCATTATTTCTCAATATATCTACGTAAGATTGATATTTATTTATTAAATAACAGAAAAAGTTAATAGAATATATGAAAATAATAAAAGATTTAGAAAAATAAGTGAAAGGTATTGAAGCACCATTGTTAAGTACGCTTTGGCCAGCCCATAACTGGCTATCATTGGACGGGGCGTGGTTACACTAGAGGTGGGCATGACCCGCCCACAGTCTGCAACCGTACTGCATTCTGATTGGCCACTACTTCAAACGTAATTATTTTAATGAAATAATTAATTTAAAAATTTTTCCACAACATTTCTCCCATAGGTATTTGATAAACTTTCTAATTAAACACTTGAAAAAATTTCTCTTTAAAAATACGATAAATAATATTTCTTTTGGAATAATATCTCATGTTTTACACAATTATCGTTAACTGGATCAAAAAAGTTGAGAATTAGTGTTGTTTAATCGAGAAATAGATAAAAGAGAAATAGGCATGTAAGACGCCATTAAATGGGAGGTAAGCTTGCTTTAACGTTCCATCCGGTGGAGAACTCTAGTGGCAGTTTCTGTAAACATAAATGCATTTTCTACAGCTTGGCTATTTCTTGATATTCTCCTCAGTATTTTTTAAGGTTTATAAATGAAATTTGCACGGATGGTTTTATATTTCTATTTCAGTTCATGAAAAGTTCCTTAGCCATCTTGGTGACTCTCAAGACTTATATAGGTCAACCTTACACTCACTTTTAGCCATGTTGGTGGCTCTCAAGCCTTATATAGGATTACCTTACACTCACTTTTAACCATGTTGGTGGCTCTCAAGACTTATATAGGATTACCTTACACTTACTTTTAACCATGTTGGTGGCTCTCAAGTCTTATATAGGATTTCCTTACACTCACTTTTAACCATGTTGGTGGCTCTCAAGACTTATATAGGTCAAGCTTACCCTCACATTTAACCATGTTGGTGGCTCTCAAGACTTATATAGGATTACCTTACACTCACTTTTAACCATGTTGGTGGCTCTCAAGCCTTATATAGGATTACCTTACACTCACTTTTAACCATGTTGGTGGCTCTCAAGCCTTATATAGGATTACCTTACACTCACTTTTAACCATGTTGGTGGCTCTCAAGACTTATATAGGTCAAGCTTACCCTCACATTTAACTATGTTGGTGGCTTCTGGACTTATGTAGGATTACCTTACAAACATATTTAACCAAGTTAGTGGCTCTCAAGACTTATGTAGGTTTACCTTTCACTCACTTTTAGCCAAGTTGGTGGCTCTCAAGACTTATATAGGTCAAGCTTACCCTCACATTTAACCATGTTGGTGGCTCTCAAGACTTATATAGGATTACCTTACACTTACTTTTAACCATGTTGGTGGCTCTCAAGTCTTATATAGGATTTCCTTACACTCACTTTTAACCATGTTGGTGGCTCTCAAGACTTATATAGGTCAAGCTTACCCTCACATTTAACCATGTTGGTGGCTCTCAAGACTTATATAGGATTACCTTACACTCACTTTTAACCATGTTGGTGGCTCTCAAGCCTTATATAGGATTACCTTACACTCACTTTTAACCATGTTGGTGGCTCTCAAGCCTTATATAGGATTACCTTACACTCACTTTTAACCATGTTGGTGGCTCTCAAGACTTATATAGGTCAAGCTTACCCTCACATTTAACTATGTTGGTGGCTTCTGGACTTATGTAGGATTACCTTACAAACATATTTAACCAAGTTAGTGGCTCTCAAGACTTATGTAGGTTTACCTTTCACTCACTTTTAGCCAAGTTGGTGGCTCTCAAGACTTATATAGGTCAACCTTACACTCACATTTAACCATGTTGGTGGCTCTCAAGACTTATGTAGGATTACCTTAAAACACATTTAACCAAGTTAGTAACTCACTAGATTTTCTATAAGTCAACCTTACACTCACATTTAACCATGTTGGTAACATGTTGATTATATAGCACCACCATATTTAACTTATTTTTTACCGCAATACATGTTACCTATTTATGTATTAGTCTATTTTTGTCAATCTATCTACTAGACGTATCCATAATGGTGAAGTAAGTAATTTGAGCTACTTTTCCATCTTTGCTAGTCCACTCTGGAGGAACCTCTTTTTATGGGACGTTCCTGGACTAGAAAAATCTCATGTTAGGCTACTTTGCTCAGTTAATTTGTGAGTAATTGTTTCAAACTTATGCATACATTACAGTAATTCTCACTTTATGTTACATTTGAACCAACCTTGGTGAAGCTTTACTGACAGTTATCATTGTTTCAGACACTATTGCTGTGTCTGCTTTATTCCAAACTAAGTCTTCAATTTAATTTTTTTTTTAGACATTTATAGGTAGGCGGCAAAAAATATTCGCCCAACGAGTGCTACCATTTTTAAAATCTAAAAACCAGAGATACAAAATGCTTTTTGAATACGATCTACATTTATAATTTGTAAGATTTTTTTGTTTTAAAAAAAAGAATCATTGAGACAACAGTCTGCAGTCTACAATAACCATTAAAGCTTTAACTTTCCCACAATAAATCTGAAAGAAAACGAAACCAAAAAAAAAATTGTCTACGAAAGAACTGGAAGTGATCAAGTGTAATTAATAGGTGATTAAGGTGCCCCAGGGAACCATATTATTAGCTTCTTAAGTACCATTTTTTATTGGCTCTTTCTCTCTAAAAAGAAAAACTTTTTCTTTTTTCTCCTTCAGACTCTCTTGCATTATTTTCTCTTTAAATGAAGTTCTTTCTCACTTGCTTAAGGGAACATTGCACATTAAGGTAAAGAGACCGCGCTGGTTCTTTCTTTACTCACTTTTTATTTATTTATTTTTTGTTTGTACCCTCTTGTTATATTTATTACCCCTGTGCACGTAAAGTCTAGAAACGAGCACACAAGTTTTTTTTTATATGATACTTGATTCTATATCTTGAATTTTCATATTAAATTTAATGTATTTCATTAAATGACAACATTTTCTGAATCTAAAGAAACAACAATGACAACAAAAATAATTTATTTATTGAAAGCTTTAATAAAACGTTTTTCTTACACTCTGGTAACCTGACGTTCAACTTGTTTTTCTTTGATTGCTGTGGTAGCCAAAGACTGTTCTTAATTTTATTTTTATTTTTATCTTAGGATGGAAGATTTGCGAGGAATCGGTCAAATAAAACAACTCGTCTTTTTGCCAACGTTTCGACAAATATATTGTCCTCTTCAGGGCCTGGATATTACAAATACAAAACAATTTACAGAGTCAGTAACATAGAAAAAAACAGTAAAAATCAGTAATACGAAAATAAACAGTCAAATACAATAAATTCTTTATAATTATTGAAACTTACGTGGCTATGCGTAAGTTTAATGACAAAATTTTGTACATAATTATTGCTGGGTTTTTTAAATTTACTTCAAATCTTTTGGTTATTTGTTATTTAGTGCATAAGGGTTATTTGGTTTCTCCTGGGTTTTGTGTTTAACGGTTTTTGTTGTTTAAAGAAATTTCCCAATATTTATTGTATTTACTCTTTTGTTGTAACTAGTCTATTGTATCTGTCCAATTGTAATTACCGTGTAAGTTCCGCTATATCTGTATAATACCTGCTTCTCCATTTCTGGCTCTTAGTTTCTGTAACTCAACCAACCCGCATAGCCACGTAAGTTTCAATAATTATAAAGAATTTATTGTATTTGACTGTTTATTTTCGTATTACTGATTTTTACTGTTTTTTCTGTGTTACTGACTCTGTAAATTGTTTTGTATCCAGGCCCTGAAGAGGACAATATATTTGTCGAAACGTTGGCAAAAAGACGAGTTGTTCTATTTGACCGATTCCTCGCAAATCTTCCATCCTAAGTTTAACAATTTGCGGTCACGTATATTGTTCCATATTTCTTTTTATCTGTTAGGATTTATAATTTAAACAATTTTGATTAATAATAGAATTAACTTTCAATAAAACATGACATTCTTTCTTGATAATAATTTCAATCTGTAGGTATGTTATTTTCACTTTAAATTACAATAAAACTAAGTAAATAAATTCGTGAGCTCTTTCATTGGTTACAATATTCATTTACTTGGGCTTTCTTGAAGTTCACACAGAACTTGAGTAGTGGAGAGGCAATTAGTTGGATTTGGCTAAGCTAAAGGAGCTCACCACTATTACTACACAATAAGACATCCTTTCACTTAGCTCCTTAAAATTTTTAAACACATTGTTTAACACAATAGTTCATATTTTCTTTTTATTTTTAGTATAATTTTTTTAGACCGCTTTAAGATTCTTCTAAATCATTTGAAGCCAAATATTACAAGAAAAAATGAATAAAATATAAATGGAAAATGTATCGGCTTCAATCTACTTCACTTATTTTTTTTAAGCTAAACGTTTAATAGCTCTATAATTATTTAAAGTGCTTGACCAAATCTAGCAGTTATGAAACTATTATATTTTAACATCTAAATAACCCATTAAATAACGTTTAACGATCAAACTTTTTGAGCACTATCTAGAACATTTATTTATTAATTAATGATTTAAAAATAAAACTAAAAACCAAAAAGATAAAAGAAGCACTTCCTTCAGCTGTTTGATGGTTCTTTTTTTCTGAATTAAGGCTCGTCAACATCTGAGAACGCCTCCCGGACAGTGTGGTCTCGAAACTGACAACACTTACGTTTACCTAGTGAGCTCGAAACAAGTTGTTGTTTGTTTGTTGTAGTTAAAAATAAAAATAAAATTACACAAGAGTGTAACTGTATTAGTAATTATCAATTTTCTTATGTTCCAGGTAAGTAGTGTTCTTGGTCTTTTGTACTAATGGTGGATGCGTTATAAATTATCAAAGTAAGTTCACAATTTTTGTATCAAGTATGTTTCCCCTTGAGGATTAGTGTACAAAGTACTTGTTTATCAAATCTTTTTGAATTACTGATTACGAAGATTTTGGATAGTTGCGATAAAAAATTTAAAATATGTATAATATAAAACTTAAAGTGATGTATTATATTTGAGGTTAATCTATTATCTCCTTAACAGAAACTTACAGTTTAAAAAGTTAAGTATAAGGGTTGATAAAACGCCAAAAGGTACCCAACATTTCATTAATACTTCCGCTCGTAATTTCAGCCATTTAGAAATGTTTCGAAACAGCTATCCGGATTTATTTAAATTTGTTTCTAATTCTTCCACATTTTTTTTTCTGAACTGATTTCTCTGACTTCTATTGGTGGTTTCTTAAGTACTTTAACTTCGCCTTAAGTATAAAATGTACTTTTGGAGAATTTATAAACAATTTAATTGATTTTACTGCATTAAATTTTCATTAATATTTTTTAAGAATTTATTTTCTCGATGTGGCTCAGGCTCGGGTCTGGCACTCGTGCTTACTGCAAAAAGTTAAAAATCATCTTCCTTTCACCTACTACTTGATCTTAAAATCTTACTTCACCGATGGTACTGCCGCGTATGTCAAGGGCAGGCCCTCTCATCCTTTATACACATAAGAGCTGGAGTCTCTCAAGGAAGCATTCTAGGCCCTTTCCTTTTTCTAGTATATACTGCTGCCTTACATCTATCCCAGAATACAATAGTTTCAACATTCGCTGATCCTGTCCAAGCCAGTCAGAACATTCAAATCCATTTAAATCTTCTCGAAACCTGATTCCAAAAATGGAAAATTAAAATTAACGAACAAAAATCAGTGCACATTACATTTACTTTAGGAAAATCTGCGAGTCTACCAGTTCAACTGAACAGTGTAACGATTCCTCCAGCTGACGTAGTACGATACTTAGGGTCTGTACATTGACGTGGAAACCACATACTTGACTGAATTGACAAGAAGTGAACAGACGCTACAAGCTACTTACTAGACTACTTCACCGCAGATCCAAACTTGACTTGAATCACAAACTAACTATTTACAAGACTCTGTTAAGACCCATACGGACATACGGAGCAGAAGTGTGGGGGCTCAACCAAACCTTCTAACGCCTGCAGACACTACAGTCTAAAATCCTACGGAAAATCCTGAATGCTCCATTCTACATCTCTAACCTTACCATAAACACTGACCTTCACATCCCTTTTGTAACCGATCTAATAAATACAGACAACACTGTCCATCACCGGACAGTGAGCTGTAAGAAGCTCCTAGGAAGAGAAAATCTAAGGGTCAGCTGCTGGATTCGAACCCGGGACCTCCGCGTGGGAGTCCAGTATGCTAACCTCATAGCTAATCCCTTCCCTGCACATTTGTTGCAGTTGTAAATTGACTAATAAAGTGAAAAAAAAAAGAAAATAATTTACGTTAGGACAGTTGTACATAGAGGGTCGTTTGAAAAGTCCGTGCAAAAATAAAAACTACTTAATTTTTTGGGGTAAACCTTTTTTATTTTTCAACATAGTCTCCTTTTAGGCTTATACACTTCGTCCAACGCTGCTCTAGTTTGTTGATCCCTTCCGAATAATAGGATTTGTCCAAGTCTGAAAAATAGCCATTCGTTTCTGCAATCACCTCCTCGTTTGAATAAAATCTTTTTCCCGCCAGCCATTTCTTCATATTGGGGAACAAATAGTAGTCCGAGGGAGCCAAGTCTGGAGAATAGGGGGGATGTGAAACGAGTTGGAACCCTATTTCCATTAATTTTGCGACCACAACTGCTGAGGTGTGAGCTGGTGATGGAAAAGGACTTTTTTGTGGGCCAATCGTGGGGTTTTTCTTGCAGCTCGGTTTTCAAACGGTCCAATAACGATGAATAATATGCACCTGTAATAGTTTTACCCTTTTCCAGATAGTCGATGAGGATTATTCCTTGCGAATCCCAAAAGACAGTCGCCATAATCTTTCTTCGCCTTTTTTGGCGCAGATTCCCCTTTGGTAACCCATTGTTTAGATTGTTCTTTGGTCTCAGGAGTGTAGTGATGTATCCATGTTTCATCCACAGTGACGAAACGACGCTTAAAGTCCTGCGGATTCTTCTGGAACAGCTGCAAACCGTCCTTGCAACACTTCACACGATTTCGTTTTTGGTCAAGCGTGAGCAATCGCGGTACCCATCTTGCGGATAGCTTTGTCATGTCCAAATGTTGATGCAAAATATTATGTACCCGTTCATTCGAGATGCCCACAGCACTAGCAATCTCACGCACCTTCACTTTTCTGTCATCCATCACCATATCATGGATTTTATCAATGATTTCTGGAGTAGTAAACCTCAAAAGGGGCGTCCAGAACGTTCAGCGTCACTTGTGCCCATATGGCCACTCCGAAAATTTTGTAACCACTTATAAACTGTTCTAATCGAAGGTGCAGAGTCACCATAATGTTTATCAAGCTTCTCTTTAGTCTCCTGAGGCGTTTTGCCTTTCATAAAGTAGTGTTTTATCAACACACGAAAATTCTTTTTCGTCCATTTTTTGAAAATCACTCGACTTCCTCGATTCAAACGAATGCCAAACACAAAGAAATAGACCGATCTGGCTGAAACTTGGTGTGTGTTCTTCCAAGAGATGCTACTAACTAAACATAACCTCGATACGCGCCAGTGGTGCTATCTCTCTGACTTTCTCTGACGTAATAATCTGCAAACTTAAAACATAATAGTCTTTACATAAAAAATGATAAATTTCTTTAAAATAAATTAAATAATAAAAAATTACTTTGCTCAGGAAATAAAACCTATTTGTTCAATCGATAATAATTAATCAATTTGTTAAAATTTAAATGGTTGAAATCATTTCTTTTTTAACCCTGATCTATAATAATTTGTTTTTAATATTTTGACAAATTGCTCGAGTGTATGAATTAGTTCCGAATATGTTAAAAATGATATTATAAATTTCAAAAGAATTGCTTGGCCTACTGTGTTCACATATAAAACTAGGTAACTTCCGCTATAGGGAGGTCCTTGTGACTTTTTTAAAGGACGATATCCATGGACCCCATTACTCTACCTGTCTATTTTTTTTTATCCCTTCCCCTATTCAATTACCTTTCACTCCCCTACTTATAAACTTCAATGGCGTTCATCCCCTCTCTTAATTGAACATTAAACATTCTTTTTGATTATTTACTTAATTATTTTTTATTTCCTAATAAAATTAAAATATTTAAATTTAAGTTTTTTTCATTCAAAGATTAGAAAATATACGTAAATTTGACTAAATTTTATGCTGGTCTTAATTATGTCGCTCAAAGTAAGATCAAGTTGCTTTAAGCCAAATGGCGGCTCGTGTTTGGCTTTCTTTTTGCACAACCTTACCTCCAATTAAAAATTATATGCAAATCTTTAAATCCATTTCATCATTGGATTATTCCATCGCTGAATATAATAATAATTTTAATGTGATCATGATTTTAATGAATGGTGACCCAGTAAAACTAAACATACAGAGTTTAGTTCACAGCGTCATTGCACTGAAAAAAAAAAATTGAATAACCAGTTAACTGTTTATGTCGAAGATTTTCGTCATGAAAAAAGTGTAAAATTTTGTGTTATGACGGAGTATATTCGTCATGCGTTTTCAGTAGTGACTATCGGCAGTTAATTTTACAATTTTTAGTTAAAACTAAAATATATTCGTAAACTGCAAGAAGTTTGGAATATTTTGAGGCCATGTCGAAATAAAAAGAACTAATAGAAGATATAGTATGAATTAGTCTTCGTAAATGTGTATCCTTGTCTTTTATTAGTCATCACTGAATCAATAACGAATACGAATATTGTGTTTGGCTAGACTATGCAGTATCCTTTTGTTCCCTATTTACCTGTATTCAAGAGGCAGAGCTTTGGGCTCATGTGCGGGGATTTAGCGATCATCCAAGCTGAGTCGTGGGCTACTAAGCTGGCAAGATATTTCTCTGTATAATTGTTGGTGTTTTATCATCAGGACCAGGGATTCATTTGCATAGATACGTCTGTAATGTTGCGACCTACTCGGGATAATTGCAGCAGTGTGCATTCTTTGTAATTTGGTATTTATGCAAGGACAGTATTAAGTGAGCTGTTTAGTTTAATTTAGTGGCACCTGGTTTTTCCAAGTTTTTGTGATTCTTTGTCGGATTTCCTCCATGACACTTTATCATTTGAATGCCTATTTGAGATAATAAGGTAATTTAGAAAAAATATTTTTGTCCGATCGAAGAAAGTAAATCAGTGTGTAGCAAGCTGTTCTCAGATCAACAACAAATAGTATATTCGAGTGCAACGAAATTTATTTTTGATGTTTTTGGTACCTTGGCCAAGGTTTACCCCTTCCAAATTTCTGGATAAACTTTGGGATGGAAAACTAATTTCTGGTGTTAGAAATGTTAGTAAGCTTCAAAGACCGAGGGAAACTTGTGAAAATTCTGCTTGATTTTGTTGTAATGAAGTAACATGAAATTTTCTCACTTTTCTAACGTAGCACGGATGTTTATTATTTCCTGAACCAGTTTCGGATTTTCATGCATAATTATTTTTTTGTTAAATTACTTTGTGTAATCATTGGATCCAAGGTCGTTCTGGTTGGATGGCGAGTTTAACCATTTTTTTAGGCCTAGCCTTGTCTTAAGAAATTAATTTTTTTTCAGGTATAATAATCGCTCTACAATCACTGTTTTTGGACGCCACGGTAGCCGAGCGGTTAGAGGCGAGACCTGTAAAGCTAATGTGTATTGTGGTGTTAGGTTCGATTCCCCGGTCTTAGGCCTTGGATTTTATTTAATGGGTTAATAAAAGAAATTTACAGTAAAGTATTAGTTATTTCCATATTTACAATCTAACATCATGCTCACATAAATAGAAACCTGCGTTGAACCTCCCTTGAGTATTTGATCGGATAAGCCGCCCGGAACTGCTGTGGAAGCATTAAGGGCAACCTACCTTCACTACTTAACTACCTCCACCCAAAAATCATACCTTGCTTGATCACTATTTTATGGTCGTGCAAGGTTATTTCCTTTTCACGCGTATTTGCCTATCCTTGCCGGGTGCCCCACAAGGGAGTATTCTTGGTCCCCCTCTTCTGAACATAATTTACACTTCTGACCTCCCACTGTATCCAAATACTGCCTGCCACCTTTACCTTGGCGGACGATACGGCCATTTTATTCCATACCCGATAATCCTGTTATGGCAACTCGCCATTTTCAATCCCATCTCAATATCCCTGAACCCTTGACATCGTAAATGAAGAAGTAAGATTAATTAGCAAAAATTTGAGCACATAGTCTTCACTTTAAATCGAAAAAACGCTCCCTTATATACATTGCCTCCATATCGCACTTCCTACGATTATAAAAAGTTCGTTTTCTCGGATTTAACCTCGATAAAGGATTAACCTGGAAAGTTTGAGCACGGCTAAAAAGTTCTAAAATTTTTGATAAAACTATTAGCCTCGAAACTAACATTACTATTCACTACCAGCCTCTATAATGACGTACGGAATAGAACCATAGAGGCAGCCAAACATTTGAACCTTTATCCCATCCAATCCCTTCAAATCCAAAATCTTAAACGCCCTTCTCTAGCCGCACTATTCACTAAGACCTTTAATATTTCCTTTCGTAGGGGCGAGTGTTGGTCTAGTGGTCAAGAGCGTTGCTTTGTGTGCAGGAGGTTACAAGTTCGAATCCTGCGTGTGTACTTTTTATTTGTTGGAAAAAATTGTTTATATTAAAATATGAGCTTCCGCCCCCTGTCCACGATACCTAATTGGTAGTTGGACATTACTTCTACTTTACTTTCATCTCTTTCAACGCCACATCGTGTTACCCACTACGTAAAGAGCGTAGACAGTCATCGCTGGATGGGACCACCGTTCATGCCAGTCATGACAGTTTGCGCTTGCTGGCTGGTGTTCAGTCTATCTGCACACTTACTTATGGACTGCTACAAGTCATCTATTTTACTTGTTCCATTTATTTCGGTGCAGCAATATTTTTTTTCTAATTTTATTTTTTATAACTATATTTTTAATTGTTTACTGTTTTTGATGGTATATGAAAACCGCTTCTTACTGTCCCCTTTCTTTGAATATTAAAAAAGAATTCTTAAAACCGCAATTATCTGTCAGTAAGTTAATAATAATTTTTTTATGTTGAACATGCTTGTTCAAACTAACCAAAAGAAGGTATTTACTAGAAAATATTACTCAGCAATTTGTACCTAAAGATGGAAATTCTTGTCGGCACATGTCTATCCGAGCCTAAGTAAGGAGACATTCCTCACATGTTCCAACAGTGTTTAGAATACCATACAACCATTTTACAAGAAAGTAGCTGTAGTTTAAAGGTTGCCGACTAGCCTAGCTACTGGTCTTAACCTTGGTTCCATCTGCTAGTGAATTGCTAGAGCAAAAAGAAAAGAATGCAGTATACAAGAGTTCTTTTGTGATGTCACTTTGCAGAATTGAAAATTAATCCTCTTATAAAAGGATGGACTTGCAAGTATTTCTTAGGGTACACAGCTTATAAGAATTAATTATGCGGTTGCAGTTAATCAAACTGAACCAAACGGGACATACTTGACAGTGAACCTGATATTCAGAAATAGCTGGATCTAAGATGCATTTCTTTGGGGCGATTTAGGCTCGCTTCAAAGAGCCGTAAAAAATTGAACTTAGCATTACATTAATTTTAGATCGGTACAGAAATTATTTATTTAATCTAGAACATTTTTATCGAAAGAGTAAAGTAGTTTTTTATTTTTTTAATCTTTCATTGAAATTTGCAACTGTAACAGCTGTTGTTGCAACAAGCAAATGTGATATAAGATAAAACAATATAATGAATATTGATAGGAGAAAGCACCCAGTGGTGTTACCCCATTATCGTGGACATCTGTTAGTCTGCTCTTATGATGAGAGAGTAGATTGCGGGGCCATTTTCTCTGCAATATTCCTAGAGGATTACCTGGTATTGTTGGAAAAAGATAGTTATTCTATTAGAGAGTTAGGATGAGCTGCTCTAGTGGAATGATGAATTTTAGAAAACGTGTTTTAGCTAGATCTTTATCGAAAGGGATTTTTAGATCATTGTAACATAGATGGTGAGGTTTAGAAATACAGGGTGTCCCAAGCTATATGGATAACGACTTTTTCTCGGAAACTAAGATAGCTAGAAAAAAACTAAAAAATACGTGTTCCCTTAGTTTTTTTTTAGGAATCCAAATTTACTTTGTAAATTTTTTTCGGTGCTTCCAGAAGCGAGATACAGGCACCAACTTCATTTTTTCAAATGGGGAGGTGGGGTTTTTATTTCAGAAATTGATTCCTCTATTTTTTTAAAGAAACTTTTACTCGAAAGGTTTTTTTCTGTGAGCGATATTTTAGAAGTTATGAATGAAAACATGATTCTTATAAGAAATGTCAAAATGATAATATTATAACGGTTTTTTGATTGAATAAGAAGAAAAGTACTATTTTATCATAAATTTTACTCCTCATTAATATTGCAGATCATGCTCAAAATGGCCTCCACCATTAGAGATGCATAGACATGCACTTTCCTGCCCCTTACTGCCAAAGAAATAGATTCAGCTTTAACCGACTTACAGGCATCAATTATTCTCTGCTTTAGTTCATCTACAGATGCAATTCCGGCTTGATTCTGATACACCTAGATTTAGAAATGCTTTTAGATAAGCAGAAATAAGAAAAGAAAGAAAAAAGTTATGAATAATCACCTTGTTTTTCAGGTATCCCCAAAGGAAATAGTCCATAGGTGTCAAGTCCTGTGAGAGAGGTGGCTACTGAATAGCCCCCGTGTCGATATAACATGCCCATCAAATTGCCTATCGAGATATCTCTTTACATGCCTCATGGTATTATATCGACATGGGGGACGATATAGTGGCCATCTCGTTCACCGGATTTGACACCTACGGACTATTTCCTTTGGGGATACCTGAAAAACAAGGTGATTATTCATAACTTTTTTCTTTCTTTCCTTATTTCTGCTTATCTAAAAGCATTTCTAAATCTAGGTATCAGAATCAAGCAGGGATTGCATCTGTAGATGAACTAAAGCAGAGAATAATAGATGCCTGTAACTCGGTTAAAGCCGAATGTACTTCTTTGGCAGTAAGGGGCAATTGGCAGGAAAGTGCATGTCTATGCATCTCTAATTGTGGAGGCCATTTCGAGCATGATCTGCAATATTAATGAGGAGTAAAATTTATGATAAAATAGTACTTTTCTTCTTATTCAATCAAAAAACCGTTATAATATTATCATTTTGAAATTTCTTATAAGAATCATGTTTTCATTCATAACTTCTAAAATATCGCTCACAGAAAAAAACCGTTCCTGTAAATTTTTCTTTAAAAAAATAGAGGAATCTATTTCTGAAATAAAAACCGCACCTTCCTATTTGAAAAAATGAAGTTGGTGCCTGTACCTCGCTTCAGGAAGCACCGAAAAAAATTTACGAAGTAAATTTGGATTCCTAACAAAAAACTAAGGGAACACGTATTTTTTAGTTTTTTTCTAGCTATCTTAGTTTCCGAGAAAAAGTCGTTATCCATATAGCTTGGGACACCCTGTATATTGTAGAATGGAGCGTTCAGATGTTTTCGAAGTACTTTCGGCTGTAAAATCTGGACGCGTAGAGAGTTGGAACTTTTAGTCGATCCCTGCGATGCCGTAATGCCCCCAAATAGGTCGCACTAACAGCAGGTCTTTTGTCTTGTAGGTTAAGTTTCGAGCGTTTGTTTTTTTAAATCGTTTTTGAAAACATATTTTAAAATCATCCAATAAATTGAAACTTAGAAATTTCTCCAAGGCCGTGTATATCTCTTAAAATTCTTCTCATGCCCAAATAATACTAAATGACACTTATCTTATCTAGCTCACGATCAATGGAATAACGTGCAAAATTAATTTTTAAAAAAATACGTTTTTCTGAATTTTAAAGGACAATGATTCTATTTGTAAAGTTATTGCCTATTTTTTTCAGACGAGACTTAACGCGCAAATATTATTTAGGCATCATGAACGGAAGCGGTAGCTCATACTTTATTATTTTCCCAAAACCCAAAAACCTAACCTAAAATTTTCTAACCCCAAAAAAAAAAAAAAATGACTAAACGCGGGATTTGAACCAGGGATCTCCCACTTGGGCCCACTTCTTATAACCTTAGACCTAAATTCTTAGATTTTTTTTTTATCTTTTCTAAGAGATTTAGCCAGCCCAATAGCCAGTGATGGACAGTGCCACGAGAGGGAGCACTGAAAATAGGTCCAACCAAAACTCAAAAAAATATAATTATTTTCACTGGTTCATTTGAATTAATTTAAATTTTATGGTTAAATTAAATGACAATCACTTCCGGTAGAAATATTATTCAAGGTTATTTTTATAACCTTGAATAATTATCTGTTTTTTGTTTTTTTTAAATCCAAATATGGAGTTTAAATATAATTTATAAATATTGGTTTAATAATAAGCTGTTTTTATGTTTCATGCTTCCATTTTGGATTTAAATTTTAATATTTAATTTTGCTTTTTAATAGTTAAAAACCCAGAGATTTTGGCAATTTCTGGGACTATCGCTGGGAAGATAAGTAGCAACATACAAAGATGAATCATGGAGATTTTTGGTGCAGAATTACTGTTTAGAATTTTTAGTTTATACATAAACTAAACCAAATAGATTAATTGATCTCTGAAGATGAATGATAAATAGGCGTGCTACGTTGTGTTAAATATCCATGAAAATAGATAGGGTTTTCAGACAAATTAAATCTACTTCATTCAGAACTAATAAATGTCATTCGCTTTGATTGAAAACATAACTTTAAAAATAGTAATTCACACGTAAAATAATATTTAATAGCCTCTAAACTACGTTATTTATTAAATTGATCTTCAGCTTTAGATTTTTAGATTTTGAAAAGACGGGGCGGGACCCTATCCCCACGGCACCACAGCCACACGAGGCTTATTGTGCCTTCCCCTTAAACCTAGTAGGTGAAACCTCCCCTCCTAAGAAGGTCGAGAGCTTTCCCTACTAGTTCCTTCTGCGCTGTTATCTCCTTTGGCCTCAAGGTTCCAAAGATGTCATAACGCAGTCTCTCAATTGCAGCGCAATCGAACAACAGGTGAGAGGCCGTTTCCTCCTCTTCCTGGCACAATCTGCACAAAGGTTCCGAGCTAATAAGCCCTATCTTGTGCAGGTGCTTTCTGTACCTTCCGTGCCCCGTGAGTAGGCCTGTAATCAGAGTAATCTGATTCCTGCCTAAACCTAGAGTCACTTTAGTTCTTTGTTTGCACAACAAGGGCACAACCCTCTTGCTGTGTTTGACCCCTGGAAGCATCACCCAGTACTTTTCGTGTTCTCTCCAGATCCAGTCTCTGGAGAGCCTCACGAACTGCACCCCTAGTGATCCCCAGGACTGGTTCCGGACCAGTGAAGGGAGTATTAGCTCCATTCCTGATCAGCTATTTCGTTCCCCTTGATCCCCACACGGCCCGGCACCCATTCCAATCGGAGTTTGTTGTGCCGAGCCAGTTGATCTAGGGCCTTTTTACATTCCCAGACCAGGGAAGAGGTAATTCTGAAGGAAGAGAGGGCCTTCAGTGCCGCTTGACTGTCCGAAAAAATGCAAATCTCCCTATTTCTAAGATCCATTCGCAGATTTTCCCCAGCGCAAGCTCTAATGGCAAAGACCTCGGCCTGAAATACAGTAGCGTATCTCCCAAGAGGACTCTCAATGAGTGCCTTAGGTTTAGCCCCATACACTCCAGCTCCGGTCCCGCAGGCCATCTTGGAGCCATCCGTAAACCACATGACTCCCTTCTGGCACTGTTCGGTCCAGTTTACCCTCCATTCATTCCTCGATCTGAGGATCACCTGAAAAGGAGTCTCGAAACTGTATCTAGGACAGACACTGTCCCCAACCATGTCTAATACTGGCAAAGGGTCGACCTTGTCTGTAATTTTCATACATTGACCATTCCTCACTAGTCTGTACGCGCCAGCCCTTGCCTCCGCTTGAATGACAAACTGAAGCGGAGGCAACCCCAGCAGTACCTCCAGCGCAGCAGTAGGAGCACTGCTAAAGGCCCCTGTAATCAACATACAGGCCATCCTTTGTACCCTAGCAAGAGATTTTATGGCCGTCTGTTGTGTGCTACGTTGTTTTAAATATCCATGAAAATAGATAGGGTTTTCAGACAAATTAAATCTACTTCATTCAGAACTAATAAATGTCATTCGCTTTGATTGAAAACATAACTTTAAAAATAGTAATTCATACGTAAAATAATATTTAATAGCCTCTAAACTACGTTATTCATTAAATTGATCTTCAGCTTAGTGTTGTGTTTTTTCCTTTTTCTAAAGTGGGTTGAAATATAGTAATGATTTGTTGAAATAAAAAAAAAAATAGACGTGGGATTAATAATACAAATCGAAGACCCATGGTCTTCTGTCAAGAAAATGTTTTTGACGACATGCGCAGTAAGTACTTTTGTTGTTTAGAGCAGATGTTCATGTCATTTTTAAAATGATGATCCTGCAATTTTCTTTTATTTTTGTACACCGCCCACTCGAATATATTCAGCGAGAGCAATCTCCGCGGTACGATAGATTTAAGCTTATATTAATATCTTATAAAAGTAAATTGGACAATATTTTTTTTTTTTTTTTAATTTATTTTGATTCATAATGGCTGCCAATGAAATATAAAACGAAACAAACTTCAATTGATTTCTTAATATGGGAATTTTTAAATGTTTAATCACAAACCAGTAATTATCAAAACTGTCGGTTATTGAAAAAAACACATAAGTTTTATTTTGTTTCTCTCATAAATACAACATTTCAAAAAGAAACTGCTAGTATAATCCCCATTATTAAAAGATCAATGTTAAAAAATATGTCTACTCAAAAACCAAAAAAGAATTCTTATATTTAATTATTGCCTTTAAAGTGATTATTCTATAGAAACGTCATCAACTCTTTAAGATAGATGATTAATATTGATTATGCTAATATTAAATAACTTTGCTTGTCAACAATCATAGTCTTGTCAGTGTAACCATATTTATTAAATATGATTTCTATCTAAATTTCCCTATTATTAAATCTGTCAAAATAACGTGTTAATACGAGGGTCGTTTGAAAAGTCCGTGCAAAGTCAGAGAGATAGCACCACTGGCGCGTGTCGAGGTTATGTTTAGTTAGTAGCATCTCTTGGAAGAACACACACCGAGTTTCAGCCAGATCGGTCTATTTCTTTGTGTTTGCCATTCGTTTGAATCGAGGAAGTCGAGTGCTTTTCAAAAAATGGACGAAAAAGAATTTCGTGTGTTGATTAAACACTACTTTATGAAAGGCAAAACGCCTCAGGAGACTAAAGAGAAGCTTGATAAACATTATGGTGACTCTGCACCTTCGATTAGAACAGTTTATAAGTGGTTTCAAAATTTTCGGAGTGGCCATATGGGCACAAGTGACGCTGAACGTTCTGGACGCCCCTGTTGAGGTTACTACTCCAGAAATCATTGATAAAATCCATGATATGGTGATGGATGACAGAAGAGTGAAGGTGCGTGAAATTGCTAGTGCTGTGGGCATCTCGAATGAACGGGTACATAATATTTTGCATCAACATTTGGACATGACAAAGCTATCCGCAAGATCGTTTCGTCACTAAGGATGAACAATCTAAACAATGGGTTACCAAGGGGGAATCTGCGCCAAAAAAGGCGAAGACCGTTCCTTCGGCCGGAAAGATTATGGCGACTGTCTTTTGGGATTCGCAAGGAATAATCCTCATCGACTATCTGGAAAAGGGTAAAACTATTACAGGTGCATATTATTCATCGTTATTGGACCGTTTGAAAACCGAGCTGCAAGAAAAACGCCCACGATTAGCCCACAAAAAAAGTCCTTTTCCATCACGACAACGCACCAGCTCACACCTCAGCAGTTGTGGTCGCAAAATTAATGGAAATAGGGTTCCAACTCGTTTCACATCCCCCCTATTCTCCAGACTTGGCTCCCTCGGACTACTATTTGTTCCCCCAATATGAAGAAATGCCTGGCGGGAAAAAGATTTTATTCAAACGAGGAGGTGATTGCAGAAACGAATGGCTATTTTTCAGACTTGGACAAATCCTATTATTCGGAAGGGATCAACAAACTAGAGCAGCGTTGGACGAAGTGTATAAGCCTAAAAGGAGACTATGTTGAAAAATAAAAAAGGTTTACCCCAAAAAATTAAGTAGTTTTTATTTTTGCACGGACTTTTCAAACGACCCTCGTAAGTATTATATTAATTGTGAAAACCTATTCTCAAATGGTGGCAAAGTAGATATGGCTAATTCTAGGTTATCCCAAAAGTATGTTATTTAAAATTAAGGGATCTGTGCTTTTAAAAAAACTATAAAAAAATTAATTAAATTCTGTTGTAGAACATGGTAAATACAATTGGTACATCTTCTGTGATAAATTGATCGATGGTTTGTACCGAGGTTCATAAATTTTTATTATATATATATTTAATTTTACTTGAAATGGCTGAAACGTTTTCTCTAATATTGTGACGTAGAATACACTAGTAGGTCTATTACTTTTTCTCCGAAAAATATTATTGAGGAAGCGCCATTTTGTAAAAAAATTATAGATACCTTAAAATTTAGTCCCTTTTCTAGTTCTTTTGAATTTAATCTCTATTTTACAGCCATTGTTACGAGATTATTTGAGGAATAATAAATTTTAAGAAAATTTAAAACAGAATTTCATAAATAATAGCAGCTAATGAAAATCAGCTTTTTGTTTAATGTGTAGAAATATTATCGACGAGAGAAACGAACTAATGATGGACACGGAATGAGTTATGTCGGCCATTTCTTTTGAAGTGATTAGAACAACCTTCTTAAGATATTTACCGAACGAGCTGTACAAAACAGTTAATTTGCATAGAACGTGTTCAATTACTGAACAACGTCGAAGTGGTTTCTAATTGTTTCTTTAATAACGTAACCAAAGGTGATCATTAAAACTAATCTATTTCAAGTATTATTCTATTTCCTATTGACGAGGGAAAAAAAAAATTGTATAGAATAGAGAACCTTTTATCTTCTAAGAGTAAAAAATTATTAATATACTAGAAAATAGATATTAACAACTATATAATCTAATGATATGTAGGCTGTAAATTATATACCTACAAAGTTGGGTTTGGGAATTTGTAACGCAAAAGGTGGTACACTTGGCGGATATAGCTAGCCCTAAAATAGTGATGATTTTCTACAATAAATGGCGTCACCAAGGTCCTGGAGGCATTACGTTTGATCTTTACTCTTAGCGTACTTTGTTGGCTCTCAAAGAAGAAATTTTTCAAAGTGCTTTCATTTAAGGAATTATTATTACACATTAGGCACAGTAAGATTTGCCCACCAAGCCGGAAGCAAAGTGATGTCATAATCAAGCTAAATAAAACCTAACAGTTAGTAGCGCCTAAGGGTGCCAAAATACTTGCCAACCTTTAGAAAAAAAAAAAAAAAAAAAAAAAAAAAAATTAAATAATTTTATACGCGTTAAACCAAAATCTGAATTAGTGGTTTGTTGAAAGATTCCTTGCTATCAATATGAAAAACAAGACATACGTTAATCTTCAATTTTTCATTTATTTAATTACTTAATTATTAGCCCAAATTCATAATTGTATCCAGCAGCTCATCATATATACGTTGTTTACAAAAAAGGTAACAAGAACATTTTCTGAAAATGCCGTTTTTGCTCATTTTCAGCAACTTTTTTCTCAAAATCCATTAAATCTGGGTTGTTGCAAAAAAATCACAGTTACAAAGGAGGATTTTCCCTATATTATAAAGAAAATTTGGGAATTTTATCTTTTATAGAAAAAGAGAAAAAAATTGTCAAAGTTGGGTGTTTTTTTAACGTTACGCTTTTTCTGGTGCAGTTTTTGACGATCAACCCTTATACAACTGTCCTACCCGGACAGTTTTAATATCTATGAATACATCTGTCTGAAAGTAATTATTATTAATATAGCCGAGTAGTCGAAATAGATGGGTACTCATTTGAAAGTGTGTCATCGTTCACACACCCGGGGAGACTGAGCTGAATAATGAAAACAAAATTTGCTCAGGAGATAAACAGGAGAATGATGGTTGGAAACGGCGCCTACTTTGCCAATTTAAAGTTCTTCCACTCCTTCCAGCTGTCATGCGCATAACGAAGGTAACACTGTACAAAACATTAGTAAGACCTAATGTACTACTGACATATTCTGCAGAAACGATGACCTTACGTGCTGGGGCAGTCAATACGCTGGAGGTATTTGAGCGGAAAATATTAAGAAGAATATTTTGGACAGTACTGGAGGAAGGTTCTAACTTGGTATGGCCACTTACAGAGAATGGGAGACGATGGATGGCCTGGAAGATGTTAAAGGTGGCAACCACCCTTTAATAGAACCAAAAGTCGACCGGGGCGGGACTGGCAGCAGTGCATCCAGGAGGTTATGGCCGGCTGGGAACTGCGGGACAGTGATTGCCAGGATAGAGAAGTTTGGAGAAATAAGATCCGTGCAGACAACCTTCGGTAGACGCCTGAAGAATGAATGCCTGGAGGAAGGTGTATGGAGAAGAAGGAATAATGAAGGGCTGTTACGGGTTATACGGGTCCTGTGATATTGTACAGTTTATCAAATTGAGGAGTATAGATTGGTTGGGGACATGATGCGAGAATGGCGGAGGATGGAATGCATTGGGAGATGTTGATTGTAGATGAGAAGAGGGCGACCGAGATGACGTTGGCTCCAGGATGTTGAAAGGGACCTTAAAGTGCTGAATGTGAAGAACTGAAAGAGAAGGGCCATGTGTAGAGAGGACTGGTGGAGCATTGTTGGGGAAGCCAAGGCCCACTTTGGGCTGTAAAGCTGTTTTGTTAGTAAATAAGTATAGCCGAGTGGTTAGAAGATACTGGATTCCAACACGGAGATCATGGGTTCAAATCCAGCAGCTGGTTCCTTAGATTTTTCTCTTTCTAGGAGAGCCAGCTCACTGTTGGTGGCGCCCTAAATACAAATAATAATAATAAATAAATAATAATTATTTCTATTGTTTTATTAATAGATAAAGATACAATTAATAGTTGGTATTTAAATTTTAAACAGTTGTAATTACAAATGTTTAATAGACAATTATTATTAGATGATTGGATTAAAGAATGATGAATATGTTAACGCATGTTAATGCAGTTTATTAAGAGTCTAATGTTGGTGCAGAAAAAAAGTAAGAAAAATTGCTGCATCTAATTGTCTTGTCAGACGTTCTGAGTAGGAAGGCAAGATACACGTGGCTTCTTTGATAAACGCGTAGGGGGTTCTGGGTGATATATTTGTGCACATTTACGCTGTTCAACTTCTTTGCAAAGTGTTGCCCAATATAATTAAACTAAGCTAACTGTAATTCTGAGTTTGTGCGTATGTTGGTTTGTATTTAAGTGTAGGTTGATTACATATAGACCAGGCTTTGCCTTATATGAACTATCTATCTCATACGTATACATGTGTTCGTATTAAATTTTAAACTTATTGTTTTATTGGTCGTTGAAATAGTTCTTGTACACTTGGAATTTGGGTATCATGATTTTTTGTCTTAAATCCTGGGTAAGAGGAAATATTTTGGCCCAATTTCCGGTATCGAGTATTTACCGGAAATACCCATTTTTTGGTTCCCGAAGATCCAAAAAGTTTCTTTTTTACAAATTATTCTGTATAGTGATTTTGTCTTTTATGCAATCAAGGCATCACTTAAAAGGATCTACTGTAATTTCTTCGGTTCAAGTGAATATCAAAGTATTGAGGGGTCGAACGGTCTACTCCTGACCAATGTTTTTCGGTACAACTAATCCTTTTAATATCCTTTTATTGAAATGTACACCTGTACCTACAAGATACAATAAGTAAATGAGATAAGTGTATATAGATAACGTGGCAGACGTGAATAACGGTCATCCAGTGATGGCCGCCATTAGTCACCCAGTTGGTCACGGGGCCAACGGCGCCTCAGCCGTCTTCGAGGATTGGAGGGTAGTAGGTAGTTGAAGACAAGTTTGCAGCTAAAGGGTTGGGGATGAAATGAGAGTTTTTGATGAAAATTGTTATATCGGATTTTGGCAAGTTCGGAGATAAATGAAATTTGGAGATCTGTATGTATTGTGTGTGGTTGCTACGTAACATAGAATGGAGTATTTTGGATTGGAGTGTTTGCAGTCTATTGATGTTTGATTTTTTAGCTGTTCCCTTAAAGCTGGAGTCCATAAGTCCATATTGGTGTGAGAAGAGCTGTATAGAGTCGTCGTTTGTTCTGTAGTGAGCTATAAAATTTGTGTAATTTAATAAAAAGTCATGTCCGAATTTTTTAAACACAAACTTATCGTGAATATTAATCATGTAAATGATAAATATCACGAAGTTATTATTCAAATCATTATTATTATTTTTTTTTGTTACTGATATTGTAAGTGCCTTAAAGTTATTTAAATTACAAAGAGTTACACAATATAAAATTAGGTGTTTAGAGCAGGTAGCTTGTTACTTTATGTCCGTATAACCTGAATTCCAAATTTCCAATATCTTTGGCAGTAAATATGAAAAGTAGATTGATTATAAAAAATAATATAAAAATGCAACGTTCCAAAAAAGCCTGAGGTGTGTTTTACGAGTAGGTACATTACAGCAGTAACAACCATTATTACAGGGTGTCCCAAGCTATATGGATAACGACTTTTTCTCGGAAACTAAGATAGCTAGAAAAAAACTAAAAAATACGTTTCCCTTAGTTTTTTGTTAGAAATCCAAATTTAATTTGGAAATTTTTTTCGGTGCTTCCAGAAGCGAGATACAGACATCAACTTCATTTTTTCAAATGGGGAGGTGGGGGTTTTATTTCAGAAATAGATTCCTCTATTTTTTTAAAGAAAAATTTACTCGAACGGTTTTTTTCTGTGAGCGATATTTTACAAGTTATGAATGAAAACATGATTCTTATAAGAAATTTCACAATGATAATATTATAACGGTTTTTTTGATTAAATAAGAAGAAAAGTACTATTTTGTTATAAATTTTACTCCTCATTAATATTGCAGATCATGCTCGAAATGGCCTCCACAATTAGAGATGCATAGACATGCACTTTCCTGCCAATTGCCCCTTACTGCCAAAGAAGTACATTCGGCTTTAACCGAGTTACAGGCATCTATTATTCTCTGCTTTAGTTCATCTACAGATGCAATCCCGGCTTGATTCTGATACACCTAGATTTAGAAATGCTTTTAGGTAAGCAGAAATAAGGAAAGAAAGAAAAAAGTTATGAATAATCACCTTGTTTTTCAGGTGTCCCCAAAGGAAATAGTCCATAGGTGTCAAATCCGGTGAACGAGGTGGCCACTGAATCGCCTCCCGTGTCGATGTTATCCAAATTGCTTGGGACACCCTGTATATATGTATTGTAAATAAATAAATAAATAAATCCATCAGTCAGTAAAGTGTAACTAAATATGATTATGTACGTGGCGAAGAAATTTA
This sequence comes from Rhodnius prolixus, assembly GCF_049639745.1. Classification (NCBI taxonomy): domain Eukaryota; kingdom Metazoa; phylum Arthropoda; class Insecta; order Hemiptera; family Reduviidae; genus Rhodnius; species Rhodnius prolixus. Next base: position 26,745,337 of record NW_027411582.1, read on the forward strand.
AAATTATATGTAATAATCAAATTGGTAGTGTGCATACGACAATGAAGATTATATAGGGGAAATATGTCCTTGCTTGGTTTTATGTTGTTGAACCTGACTCTTGTGTATTTGTGTATGCGTGGGGGCCCACTTTTTTAGCTTCAGCCTACGCACCGGCGTGGGGCAACTTGCTGTCGGTTAGCCGTACCGCTTTCTGCACATTAAAAAACAATACGTTTCTCCCTCTCCTTAAAATATATTTTACCGGCTTTTTTACCCTAGATTTCGGTGTTTTTTTTTGTTTTTTTTTTAAATAGAAATTCCGGGGAACAAAGTGCTTTTTAAGGGTCATTCAATAAGTAACGAGACAAATTATTATTGCTCAAAAACGGTTTATTGAATCAGTACAAAACTTTGGTTACTTTTCAACATAGTCCCCAGCAACACTTATACACTTGTCCCATCTTTCTGCTAATTTGTAAATGCCCTTGGCATAAAATTCTTTGGGTTGATCTCGAAGCCACTTTTGCACCTGATTTCTTACCTCTTCATTGGATCGAAAATGTATCCCTCGTAGACCATCTTTAAGGGGTCCAAACAGATGGAAGTCTGATAGGGGCGAGGTCGGGGCTGTAGGGGGGATGTGGAAGGATCTCCCATCCCAGTTTCTGAAGTTTTTCTTTCGTCAGCCATGCCGTATGTGGACGGGCGTTGTCATGAAGCAAAATCACGCCTTCAGTCAAGAGCCCACGGCGTTTCGTTCGAATTGCAGATCTTATCTTGTTTTCCAGCATGTCACTGTAGTACTGGCTGTTGATTGCTCTTTGGCCTTCAAGAAAATCACAATAAATTGGCCCCTGAAAATCCCAGAATACTGTAAGCATGACTTTACCGGCAGATGGCTGGATCCTGAATTTTTTCCGAATGGGAGAAGTCGTATGCTTCCACTCAAGGCTCTGTCGTTTTGACTCTGGCTCATAGTGGTGGATCCATGTTTCATCACACGTTACATTTCTTTTGAAAAAACCTTCTCCTTCAGTCGAATATATGATTTTTCAACTGTTGACTGATTTGAAGCCGGGTTTCTTTGTGAGCGTCCGTGAGTTGTCTGGGCACCCATCTCGCACAGGTTTTCTTGTACTGCAGCTTGTTGTGAATAATGTTATGGACAGTTCCAACACTCACGTTTACTTTTTCACTTATCAGTTCAACGGTGATACGCCTATTGTTCCGAATTAACGCGTCAATCCGAGATTCGAGAGAGGAAGTCCCAACTTCGATCGGTCGTCCACTGCGTTGCTCGTCAGAAACTTTTGTACGGCCACTTTGAAACTGTTCTACCCATTTGTAAACGTTCGAACGATTCAAACAATTGTCTCCGTACACTTTTAACATTCTTTTGTGGATTTTATTACCTTTCTCACCTTCCGCGGCTAAAAATCTGATCACGGCACGTTGTTCTTCCACGGTGCAATTCTCGAGCGGACTCGCCATCGTTAACTGAGTAAATTTGAGGTTATGTTTACAAAATATAATTGAACAGCTGATCAGATGTCATCGCAAGGTTGCCAACTTTATGTCCTGAAAGTTTCATACGGATCAATTTAGCTGTTTTTGAGCAGTAGTAATTTGTCTCGTTACTTATTGAATGACCCTCGTATAATTCTTCAAAGGCTGGTGATGAAGAGGTTCTTCCCTAGGAACTGTTACAACTGTTCAAAATGAACCAAAAAGTGCGAGCGGGACACATAATTTGAAGTCAAAAATCTCTACATCAAAGTGATTAATCATCAATCTCTGATGATGATTGGAAGCCCGAAAATTGGACCAGAGTGATGCGATAAACATGCGTGCTTACTCTATCAATTAAAATCAAAGATATTTCGTACAAACATTTTCTATGGATACTAGTGGCAGTATCAGACAATCTATTCGAAAATCTGACATTTAACTGTAAAAAAAATAGTTAGCATTTTAAATCGAAGGTTAACCTTCCAATCTTTAACGATATCTCAAGGAACTCTCTAAGAATTCTGGGTAACTTATTTTTAGTTTCAAAACTAAAACAAATGAAATTTTGGTTTTTATCGCCAATTTTTAATTTAACAATCGTCAAAATTTGAACTCAATGGCGCCTGGTGCATCAACTATTTTATATTTGCAAATACGGAATCGTACACCTAAATCATATTTATATAACATACATAAAGATGAGTGCTAACGTTTTAGTGGAATTTAAATTCTAGGCTATCTAAGGCTGCTATGTAGGCTAAAATTTACTGTTCGTAATAACGAGCATTAAGAGCCGAAATTTAGCTTTTTAGTTTTAGCTGAAAAAAATTTTTTTTACTAATCTAGAACTGGTTCTGCAGTTGAAAAGGACATATTGAGATCTTGTAGATCAGGAGTGTCAAACTGGCGCGGCTCTCCGAGGTAATTTCTTGTGGCCCACGATGTACTGAAATAAAATGAAAAGAGAAAAAGTTTTTATGAAGGAAATGGCGCTTAGGGGGGGGAGATCGAGGCAATATCGTGCACACAATTCCCAGTTTCCGTTAACTAATGAAGACGGAGTATGCACGTGGCCCCAGGGTCTCTTTCCTGGGGGCCTGTGGGGCTTGTATAAACGCGCTGACTTAGTTCCAGCGACGTTTGGAAAGGCCATATGTCGGCCATTCTCAGTGGAGTTCCAGAATGATTTGGTTTTAAAAAGACGGAGTAGGAATTCCCAAAATATATTCTTATTTGGGTGAGAAATATCCAAAAAATGTTTGCTGCAAAAATTTCGTGTTATTTTTGGAGTAAATACTAATGTCGGCAACTATTTCCGTCTATGAAATTAAATAAAACGGCATACAGATCAAGATTGACAGGATAAACATCTATCTGCCTTACTGAAGATTGTCTGTACTCAGTCTCTGTATCCAGATATTGGGAAACTAGAGAAAAATTTGTAAAATGTTGAGGCTCGCGTGAATCTTTTCCTGTTGCACCAAGTGGCCCATGGTTTAATTGAGTTTGACACCAATGAGCTAGATCTTTGAAAAACCAACAAGATTCTTGGCGTGAGACTTGGACCAATTTTAGATCCACGGAAGTAACCAAAGTTTGTAAGCACCTCCCATTCATAAAAATATCCCCTCACCTTATAAATTTCCTCTCAAATTTGCTTTTTTTAACCGACATAATCCATCCAGTACAAGTTAACTCTAGCTACTTTTTAAGCAGTGTTTAAATTTCGTACTTTGTTTACAGCACAAATCCTTCTTAATATTAAAAATTTGGAAATATTCAAATTGCAAAAATAATTTAAGAATTTCGTGTTATAAATAATGATAGTGATAAATTACCAACCGTTTTTTTATTTATTCAGTGTACAGACAGACATAGAAATACATTAAAATTATACATATATTTAAAATTTAAAGAAATAGACGTCATATTTCCTCTGAGTTATTTATTTAGTATTTTTACAAAAATATTTTTTTAGCTTTATCATTGCTATATTGCATTTCTCTTTATGACCTAACTTGAAAGTCATACGTTAACTAATATTTCCGACATTTATTTTAATACAAAACTTATAAAGCAAGAACTTAGCCGATTAGTTTACAAGGCTAAGTGGCTCATGCCGACATAACACGCCTTAAACTTGCTTAAAGGACTTGTTAAGTTCAGGAAACACATTTCCTTGTAGGATCCTGCACCTTTGTGCAGACTAATAGGGTAGGAAATGGCAGACGTTACTTTGCGTTACGCGAGACCTTTTTTTACCCCATGATAGCTTTAAAGAAATCATGTTTAATATTACCATGTATACAGAACAGAATGTGAACGGACAAAATGGTGGACCTTCCCAACATTTAATTCAATTATCTTTTATCTTATTACTTTAATAAATTTGGCTTGATCGATTATTCTCGACACACTTCGTATTAGCGTAGAACAGTCAAAATTGGAAGGGCTTTAATATTTTTATTTTATGTTGACATTTTTTATTGCATAATGTGATAATTTGTTAAATATCTATGGGTGAAAAATTAATTAAAAAATTCTTAACCGTACCTATTTAGGCTACAATCAGCGCGTTAGCGCTATAAGTAACAGTGATAACTGGGTAACAAATGATAAGGTAACGAGTGGAGAAGTTACCCGGTGGTAACATTCCAAAACATTAGACTATTAGTCCTCTCTCTTCACTAGAGATCACGAGGCCACTATCTTTTAAGACGTCTTGTCCGGGTTATCAGGAAGGGTTCTTCAAGAAAGATCTTGAGCAAGAGGATTTATATGAAATTGCATGCTGAAGTGGAGTTTTCTGTATCGTGTTTTAGCAAGTTCGGTGATAAAAGGAATGTTAAGGTCAGTGTGTATAGTCCAGGTTGGGAGACATAAAATGGAGCGTTTACAATAGTTCGAAGTATTTTAGATTGTGGCGATTGAATCCTTTGGAGATTGGAGCGCTTGGTTGAACCCCACAGCTCTATTCCATACGCCACAGATGGGTTTCAAAATAGAAGTATAAATCAGTCTTTTGTTGTCCAGAGAGAGTTTTGATCTATCGTCTAAAGTAAAGTAAAGTAATCGCCTATTTTTTTCAGGCGGGCCTTAACGTCCAACTACCAATTAGGTGTCGTGGACGGAGGCGACTAGCAAACATACTTTACTGTAAATTTCTTTTATTAACCATTAAATGAATTCTAAGGCCTAAGACCGGGGAATCGAACCCAGTACCACAATACATATTAGCTTTACTGGTCTCGCCTCTAACCACTGGCGCCTTTGATCTATCGTCTAAGAGTCTTTTAAGTAGTCGATAGCGTCTGTTTAGTTCTGTTCTTTTAAGTCTAGGGTGGGGGATTAAACCGTATTTAGCGTAGTTAATAATCGACCAATCACGGTAAAGAAGTGAATGCTTGAAATAAGAGGCGTTTGTTGTTAACCAATGAGAGCGCTGGGATCTCTACATTGATCACACCCTTACTATTTAACCACGCCCCAATTAACACAAAAGATTTTTGCCATTTCTATTTTACATAATATAGCTTTATACCCTAATCCAATCATAAACCAGCTTTAAAATAAACCAGATTCACAATATAAAAAAGTGGAGGAAAAAGCCGAAACCCAAATTATTTTCAACTTTCTTTCCGTTTCAAACCTCTGCGTGGTAAATATTAAGTTACAAAATAACACAAGAAATAAAAATAAGATGGCGAAGTAGGACAAGCGAATTATAATACAAATGAACGTGAATTAAAAAAGAGAAATTTCAACCTCTGGTAGGCGGAATAAGTGTTTTATCGCTAGTTAATGAAATTATCATACACGAATATGGAGGCGCCAGTGTGTATAATAAATTAGATTAACATGAAACTGTAATCACAGCATGAGGCGTGATGAATTACTTGGTATCAAGCAGGTAGAAATCAAACTAGCTTGCAAATTATTAATTGAAGTTTTCATCAAAGTGGTACTTTCACCATTTAATTTGAATAATTTTTTGTAATGTTTACTTCTTGTAGAAGGAAGTAATGCAATCGTTCATCGGTTAATATACGATTGGGCACACTCAAGACTGGTGGAAGAGTGCGTTTACGTAATCGACTGAATGTGATGTTTATTTAGGTACGTTATGTAAGTTTCTTGTGCATTGTAACCTTTGCAGTTTTCACTTATTAAACTATTTTTGTGGATTTTTTTTTTGTCATTGGCTTTCGCCATACAGCCAGCATCGTCTAGGTGTTTATCACTAGAATGTCACTCACTCTCCATTCTTACTTATAAATACATTCGCTTCACACATTCATCCCTCTACTATATACAACTATTTACACAAAACTTACAACTAATGGATGGATCAGTACCTCTATATTCCTGCCATCCTTATAGCTTAACCGAAATTAAAATCACGTAATCCTTCTCTAATCATTTCCTTGCATTCATTCTAATCGGTTATAACTTTTAAATACATTCATAGTTCATTGCTAGCTGTGCTACAGATTTAAGCACATAGATGTTGCTGGAGAATATTATGTCTTCGTAGCGTAATGGTGCATCTAAATACCTGTATAAGTCGTCAAACATTCGTTTCCTTTCTACCACATAACGTGGTCATATCATTATTATATATCCTGAAATCTTCCTCCTCATTGCAATCAAAGAGGAGAGAGGACCTTTTTGTTGATCCTGTGAAGATACGATCCGCACACCGCTTGGTTCGCTCTCAGCCTGCTTATTGTCGTAACAACCCATTCATTAGTGACAGTTCCCTTATAAACCATGGTTGTCTAGGTAACTGATCTAGACCATAGTTTTATAGAATCTCCCTTTATTACCATTACTGTAATCTGTCTGGCCATTTTTGTAGTGCTGCTTTTGCAATTATGCACTTGATATCGGTGTGTGGTAATTTATAATTGGCCATTTTCCCCACTATTGGTGGCTTCCTTTGCAAGTTTATCAGTTTTGATGTAGAGATATCGACTTTGCTGAATGTAATGCGAGTCGATAAAATAAGTGAAGTCAAAAATCTCTACATCAAACTGATTAATGATGACTCTGATCATGAATGAAAATACGAAACCGATCAGGTTAATAAATTAATAATAATGCTAACACCAAAGATACTTTTTTATTTGTTAGTAAAAAATTGTAATAATAATGAATTTGCTTCCACTCTCATCTACAGCACTTGGTAGTCAGTCGTTAAGTCCTGCCTGAAAATAAAATAGGCCATCATTCTACTTAGTAGCTACCATTCTACACCATAACACCATTATTTACGATAATGGGTACTATTATTGTAATTTTAATAAATAGATAAAAATAAACCTGGGATCATAAAAAAAAATGTTGATAGTATGAGTAGGCAGCTATATTATGGTAAACTTTATAAGTCCCGGTTTCCACTGAGTTCGAAGACAAGCAATAATTGTGCACACAATAAATAACATTTAGCTACGAGCGATGAACAGCTGAAGTAGCCGGTAAATGTTGTGATGAACATTACGGCCACAGGTGTGAACCTGTTTATCAGTTATAGTTGATCATAATGTATACTACCTTTTAGTAGCTGGTAACCACAACCTTTATTGTATATTTTATTACAGCTACTAACCTATTATAATTAAATGGTAACAGGTTTAATAATACAAAAAAAAATTGTTTAGGATTTTATGTGTATGCTTGTACCGCAATACAGGCAAGTAATGCGTGTCAGGTTCAGTGAGAGTTGATATTATTGTTCTTAGAGCATTCTTAGACATGGTTCGTTCACTGAACAGTAATTTGGTAGAACATCAAATTTTTACGTAAATTCTGGATATAAGCGACTTATTCTCATTACAACTTTCTATAAGTTAATTTATAAATTCTAACTACTTGAGAAACGATCCAAACTTACACTTATAGACAAGAAAAGACTTTAACTCAACTCTAGTTGCTCCTATTTTGGTTTTGAACTGTACTGAACAGCAAAGCGTTCAAACCCTCCAGTCAATAATACTTCGAACCCTTCCCTGCACATTCACTAGAATTTCTATTACTTTTAAATGGTTCTAACTCGAAATTTTGTCTACAATATTTAATTTAATTCGAAATAAGTAGTTTTTGCTTCAGTAGAAGTAAAAATGAATACCAATTCTCAGATTGCGCCCATTAGAACATATATAAGTACACAAGGGTTTATGTGAACATATAGGACTACCTTATCGAAGATATTGGTGTGTAGAGCGCCACGATAGCCGAGCGGTTAAGATACTGGACCCTCAAAGCTAAGGTGTATTGTGTTGGTTTTGTAGGTTCGATTCCCGGTCTACTGGCCTTGGATTTTATTTAAAGATAAAATATGTGAACTTTGCAGTAAAGTATGTTTGCTAGTCGCCTCCGTCCGTGGTACCTAATTTGGTTAGTTAGGCTGGAAACATAGTGGAGCGGCAAGCAAAGCGGCGATGATAGCGAAGAGCAAAGCGGCGAAAACAAACACTCTCTACAGATAGCGTTGCTCTATCTTCGCTTTGCTCCCCACTATGCGTGGTCCCATATGTTAACTTGTGTTTGATTTTGCTGCTTTGCTCTTCGCTATCATCGCCGCTTTGCTCGCCGCTTCACTATGTTTCCAGCCTTAAACGTCGCACATAGCCTGTCTGAAAAAATAGGCATTTCCATTACTTAGTTTGCTTTAATTCTGTTTTATGCAGCCAGTAATTTCGATGGAGGAATAACTGATTTATGTCTGGGTAAATTGTTGTCACAAATAACGGGGATATTTCTTCTCCCTAACTCCAAAGACTCCCTTAACGCCGTAGCTACTCGTATTACAGTGGATACCAGCTCTTTGTGGGATTCCAGCAAATTAGAGACAGCCTGGCTACAGCTTATCACCACCATTCTGCCAGTAGGCTTTCTTTTATTAACTAACTCCAGCATCAGAAAACTTGTTGGAAGGATGCGGCAGTCTTGTTTAAGGGGAACATCTAGACCACAAAACGCGTCCAGAACTGTGGCATATCACTTAGGCATGTTTATCTGCACGACTATCTGCCGCCTTATTGAGTCGAAAGTCCGCCCTACTTCGTAGAAGAAGAAGAAGAATTGACTAAAAAGCATTTCTTGAGATACGATACATCATTTTCGGTCAAATCAAAGAAGGTACCCCAAATCTTTCGGGACAGATTCCTGGGCTATAAGACTCAAAATGATGACTAAAATATCTGTGTTGGCGTAGATAAAAAAAAAATTATATTAGAAACCTAATTTAGCATCTAGCCTTTGCTAGTTCTTCGTGACTCTACCATAGATAGTCACGAAAAGGAAGAGAGAACTTGGGCGTGATTAGCTACTTAACGCCTGCAAGAATAATAAATAGATTCTTATCTCCATTACTATAATTAATTACTTCCATTAACTTCTGTACTCCTGTCTGTTAGTAATTATGCACCTCCTTGCCACGTACTAAAGGAGCTACGTCTCAAATTGGAGTATGGGATTACCAACTCCAAGCAGACTTGCGCTCTTCCTTTTGTTGTTCTCCCTCTCTTACTTTCCTTCTCTCGCTTTATAGATCTTTTTAGTGCTTCGGTTATAAACACAGCGCATTTGAAAGTCAGCTGTGCTGCCTAGCAGTGACCACTTGAACTAATACGTAGATTTACTTCGCCTTAATCCATTAATAAATAAATCAAATATATTTTATGAATATTTAATATTTTAAATTATTAAATAATATTGTATTATGTTTACAGAAAACATTCTTCATAATATAGACGATAAATTTTAAGTAAAAGATATAAATAAATAATGTGTTACAAATCTACAGCTGTTACACATTGTCTTAACAGTTAACTTTAAGTAAACCAACAGATCGGTGGTGCTACTTTTCGAGGATTATATTGATGTTGGGCGTCTTTTAAAAAACTTTTTAACCATTTTTTGGAAGGAAGAAGTTGTTGAGGTTCAACTTCTTTCTAAAAATGCTACTATACAAGGTCTCTGGTTAAACCAGAATTGACTTATTGCACCTGTATGGCACAAGATAACGCTTCTGAGCAAAAATTTATGTTTTGTCAGTGATGAGAGATGTAAACTTTGTAGTGGCTACATATTCACTGATTCCATTGTTTAGTGGAGTGCCTCGATATTCGAGGGCGTTAGAAGAGATTTAATTTCCGTATATTTACAGTCCGAGTCCGAATAGAACTGAAATATTGTGCAATTTATTTACATTAACGACCAATTCTCAAATTAATACTGTTTTCAATTTTGTAGTCAAAAATTTGAATTATAGGAAATTGTTAACCAGTTCTTAGTTTTGTTTGCTTCAGTTTTTTTCGTTCCATTTATTTTTATATTTATAGAATCTCTTCTATATCTATCTGTTTATAGAATCTCTTCTATATTTATCTGTTTATAGAATCTCTTCTACGTCTATTTATTTATAGAATATCTTCTATATCTATCTGTTTATAGAATCTCTTCTATATCTATCTGTTTATAGAATCTCTTCTATATCTATCTGTTTATAGAATCTCTTCTACGTCTATCTATTTATAGAATATCTTCTATATCTATCTGTTTATAGAATATCTTCTATATCTATCTGTTTATAGAATCTCTTCTATATCTATCTGTTTATAGAATCTCTTCTATATCTATCTGTTTATAGAATCTCTTCTATATCTATCTGTTTATAGAATCTCTTCTACGTCTATCTATTTATAGAATATCTTCTATATCTATCTGTTTATAGAATATCTTCTATATCTATCTGTTTATAGAATCATTTAATAATTATAAAGCTATTTATCTTTAATCATTTATAAACTTACATTTTGGTATTATTAGTTGTAACAATTACTTATAATTTATTTTCATATTATGAATTAATCACTTATTTTGTACTTATTATTTTTCTTGTATGTATATTTGTATTTTGAGTCAACTCCCTGCTGATACATTTACCCAAAATATTTCTACTTTACTAAATCGATTTTTCATTTTCTTGTGATTTTCTTGTAAACAGATCCTTAGATGAAAAAATTTTATCTGATCATTGTCCATGGAAAACTTTACCGAGGTCACGGCCTTTAACAAGTAGGTTCATGAATAAATCTCTGACGTATACATTGATTTGGGAAAACTGAAAATGATGGTCAATGTTAATGTAAACTGCGGTTAACTTTTAAAGGGATTTACTACAAAGTGGCTAGAAAAATTCACATATTCACAAATTGAGTCAAAAGAAAACCACTTGGTAAAGTGAATTTTGGTCCAGTTAATCCTGTGGTAACCATAAAGCTAGCAAATAAATGATGCTGGGCCAGTAGCCTTATCCAAAAAAAAATATATATATATAAGACGGTAACAGATTGGTGTGTTGCAGACAGTTTGGGCGACAGAGTGGTCTGACAGGTTGATCGTTGCCCTTCACCGCCTCACTTTGTAGCCCATCTTGGTGTTTCTTTCTTCCAAGTTGTACGAGAATGATGACCTTGGCCTGACCTTACCACACACACTCTGTACGGGGGGACTTTGACCCACCCAACTTTTAGTAATCAGTGATTTTTTGTTTTCCCCCAATTTTTCGTTTTTTCTAGTCTTTTTTTTTTTTTTTAGCAGTAAATAGGCATTTATCATTTTGTAGTGATTCTGAAATTATTAAAGTAATTGCCTATTTTTTCAGGCGAAGTTTAACGTCCAACTACCATTTACTAGGTGTCGTGGACGGAGGCGAATAGCAAACGTACTTTACTATTTCTCATTTAACCATTAAATAAAATCCAAGGTGGTCTAGACCGGGAATCGAACCCAGTACCACAATGCATATTAGCTTTGCAGGTCTCGCCTCTTAACCCGCTCGGCTACCGTGGCGCCTTCTGAAATTGTTATTTGTTTGTTATTCTTACAGATTTCAAAAAGACTTAACTACATATTTTTTCCGTTTATATTGTCATGTAAATAGAGATTAGTTTGTTGATAATAAATGTAAAATAAATAAGTTAATAAAAATAGGAAAACGAAGACACAAAAATAAAAGATTGTAAACATCTCATTGTAACAAACTGGTAACAATTTACAAGAGAGTCAGTTAGTTTGTAACTTACAAATCTTCTTCAACATCTAATTGGCTACCTTTACCAACCTCTTCGCTTCCTCCATCTGCTGACAGACACACAAGACCTGTGACCCCTCAATCCCCCCTTCACTGTTTAAGTTAACAACACTTCCTTGTCTTCTTCTCTTGTTCGTATATTTATTTACATGAAGTTTTGTTGATAGCGATCTTTATTTACACAAACAAAAAACCTTTACTTTCAAAATTTAGTACAGTCAAGTTTTCTTTGTTTTCCCGACAATAGAAAATTAACTTTGTATGCGACATTTTCGTATTGTTATTGTTGTTCCGAAATTATAACAAATATAATTAGATAATTTACATTAAAGTAATGCCTATTTTTTTCAGGCAGGTTTTAAGTCCAACTACCAAATTAGGTGTCGTGAACGGAGGCAACTAGCAAACATACTGTGAATTTCTCATGTTAACCATTAAATAAAATCCAAGACCTAGAACAAGGGGGAATTGAACCCACTAAACCAACAATACATCTTAGCTTTGCGGGTCAAGCCGATAACCGCTCGGCTATTGTGGCGCCTGATAAATACATTATTTAATTTTGTTTCAACTATTTGCAGACGCCTCCATTTTATGAACGTCACGGACTTTAATGGGAGCCACAATAACTCTTTTTTGTTAACTATAATGTGTAAACATGTAACAAACTATAAAAAAAATATTATTATATCCTCCAAACCTCCAAACTTCAACCTTCTATATCTCATTAACTATTCACACTAAAACAATGCAATTTATACCAGTTATAGAGCAAAGTTTTCTCTACAATTCGGTAAAGAATTCATTAAAATCCGAACAATACAAAGAGAGAAACAAAGGATTGAAATTTCAACTACTTGCAAAACCTCCAAACTTCAACCTTCTATATCTCATTAACTATAGCCACTAAAACTATGTAAATTATACCAGTTATAGAGCAAAGTTTTCCCTACAATTCAGTAAAGAATTCATTAAAATCCGAACAATACAAAGAGAGAAACAAAGGATTGAAATTTCAACTACTTGCAAAACCTCCAAACTACAACCTTCTATATCTCATTAACTATTCACACTAAAACAATGCAATTTATACCAGTTATAGAGCAAAGTTTTCTCTACAATTCGGTAAAGAATTCATTAAAATCCGAACAATACAAAGAGAGAAACAAAGGATTGAAATTTCAACTACTTGCAAAACCTCAAAAATTTAACCTTCCATATCTCATTATCTATCTTCTTGACGAAGCTTACAGTTTAAAAAGTTAAGAATAAGGTTTAATTAACCTTAATTCTTTTAACTGGAGAGATCTTTTTATAGATATCTTTTAACTGAACGCTTTAAAGTGCTTAAGGAATATCCAAGTTTATCAGCATCTCTGGTTACGTATATTCATGCTCTGCTTTTGGTGAGGTTTACTCAACTGTGTCGGTGTTTGGTACGAAATGGCTTTAAAGAGTGTATCAGAGTTATAGTTTGTTTTTCATAATGTTTTCTGCTTTCATCGTGGCTTTCTGTTTGTATATTTCTACTCTTTCTAAGATGTCCGTCAGTCTTTTCTTTTTTTTTCTGAATGTAACAGAGTGTTGTTCATACTGTTCAGTTGATGACTGCGTTTGATAAGGAGTTTAGCGTAAGTTGTGTTAGTACGAGCGAAGGTGTTATTGGTATCTGTCTTAGATTTTTCTCCCGCTCTGGTAGACTGGATAAACTAGTTTGTAAATACCGCTGTTGTCATAAGGGTTGTTAGTTTCGATTTGTGCACTGTCTCCCAGTTTGTTGTTGGTCCTAAGCGAGGTTTTAAGGTCTAGTTTCTTGGAAAGGTTACATAGTTCGTAAGTCTCGTTTACGATATGAGTAAAAGTGGCAAATACGTTGGGTAGGCTATTGTTTTGGCCTCGGTTTGGACAATCTTTGTTTGTACTTAGTAATTTATTAATAATATTGGTGGTATAACTGATATTTGTGGCTAATATAAGAATGATGTTGAGTTCTCACTTATAGTTGGTCAGTACAAGAGATTTAGTTATCAATCTGTCAGGTGTCTGAGGGAACTAGTTTATGGTGAATAGGATGGTAGGAACTGTTGTATATACTCTTAATAGTGTCAGTGGACGTGGGCTTTCTGAATATTCCGAATTCTAAGTTATTGTCTCTTATAGTAAGTGTGATATTCAGGAATTTTCAGAGTTTTGTCGCTCTCATTTTCACGCGTAAAATTTATGTTAGGGCGATATCTGTTTAGTTTAGAAAATAATTCACACATATATGCCGAATGAGGCTGCTTTCTTTAAAGTTAATGTTATCGTGAAAAAATAGACCCCATTTTTCGTAAACAATGCCCAAAAACAAATTTTTTTTATTAAGGAATTAAAACTGTCCGAGTAGGACAGTTGTATTAGGGTTGATCGTCAAAAAGTGCACGAAAAAGCGAAACGTTGAAAAAACACCCAACTTTGACAATTTTTTTTCTCTTTTCCTATAAAAGATAAAATTCCCAAATTTTCTTTAAAATATAGGGCAAATCCTCCTTTATAACTGTAATTTTGTTGCAACAACATAGATTAAATAGATTTCGAGAAATAAGTTGCTGAAAATGGGCAAAAACGGGCATTTTCTGAAAATGTTCTTCTTGTTGTTACCTTATTTGCATGTAGCGCCTAAACGCGTGAACCAATTTTCATGAATGAGGCGTCATTCTATTCGGAATTTTATGTAGATGTGCCTTTTGGGGGTCTCGGTACTGAATATCGATTGGGTGAGGAATTAGCCCCATGTATGTGAGGGCCCCCTCCAAAATAATTATTATTACTAATCCCAGTAATATTTTTACTAATCAGTAAGATTTAACCCGATTTTGATGAAATTTGGAAGGATGAAAGGGTTAGGGGCTCCCCTACATAACATTAAAGCGATGTTCTGCTCTTTCACCTACAAAGAGGAAGTATTGCAATCATTTAAAATTATCGTTTCGTGAGCCTATTTTCTTCAATGAATTATTATTTGGTTCAAAAAATGAGGTAGATTTACATTTTTAGAGGTCTCGACGCTGTGTACCTTTAGGAAAGGAGTTTACCCCACGCAGGTCAGGCCCTTTTTCTAAAACTATCATTAATAATCAAACAAATAGCTGATTTGTGTACCTTTTGGCATTTAATCAACCCTATACTTAATTTTTTAAGCTGTAAGTTTTTGTTAAGAAGATATTTGATAAGAATTAATTTTACAGCCCTCTATAAATCGATTCTCAGCCTAAAAGCTCATCGATTCTGCTGACCATCTTCTTATTTTTAGCAGTTATGTCTCGAATCTCATCGAGTTGAAATGTATCCTGCATTATTTTTATTAATAATACAGTATTATTTGTTAATAATAATACTTTTTTCCTTAGGGGTTTTAAATACCTTCTAAAAACAAAATAAATAAATAATTAAAGTTAAAGACCCTATAGGGCCCTCTTTGATTCTAAATCCGCGATTTACACATTCTAATCTTCCTCAAGTATACTGCACATGTCATCACAGATACCTTGCTACAGATTTATTTCCGTTTGTTCACTCACCATGATTTATGTCGCGGCTAACATAATGTATATTTATTTTTTTTCTACCTTCTACTAATAAAGACTTTCGTTGGCAAACCTGTTTCTTTTCTTACCATTTTAAGATTTTCTTTAGAAACTCTTTTGGCTACTCTATCATTTCATATAAGAAGAACATGTCTAGTTTATGTTATGTCTTTGTTTATTCGATTTTTCTTCTTCTTCCTTTTTTATATGTTACTTACGTAGATGTAATTGCAAAGCACCATCTGTAAGTTTCCTTATGTCAGATAGCTGCGCCCGCACATGTGTTTTCCCTCCGTTGACCACTTTATGATGTGAATTATTAATTTATGGAGGTCTGCTATTTCATGTGTTCGTATTAATAATATTTTCTCATTAAATTTCTTACTCTTTTTTAAAGAATTGTACCTTATTACGGCTGATTTATTTTACTCGTTCTCTTGTACTTGTTATTCAGTTATTATAAGCTAGGCGAATATTAATATTATTTAGTGACGAAGCTATAGTCATGGCAAAACCTTTGAATGTTTTTATTACATAAAAATTTGGATTCCTAATTTGATGATTAACCCTTTAATGTACGAGGGTCGTTTGAAAAGTCCGTGCAAAGTCAGAGAGATAGCACTACTGGTGCGTATCGAGGTTATGTTTAGTTAGTAGCATCTCTTGGAAGAACACACACCACGTTTCAGCCAGATCGGTCTATTTCTTTGTGTTTGGCATTCGTTTGAATCGAGGAAGTCGAGTGATTTTCAAAAAATGGACGAAAAAGAATTTCTAGTGTTGATTAAACACTACTTTATGAAAGGCAAAACGCCTCAGGAGACTAAAGAGAAGCTTGATAAACATTATGGTGACTCTGCACCTTCGATTAGAACAGTTTATAAGTGGTTTCAAAATTTTCGGAGTGGCCATATGGGCACAAGTGACGCTGAACTTTCTGGACGCCCTGTTGAGGTTACTACTCCAGAAATCATTGTTAAAATCCATGATATGGTGATGGATGACAGAAGAGTGAAGGTGGGTGAGATTGCTAGTGCTGTGGGCATCTCGAATGAACGGGTACATAATATTTTGCATCAACATTTGGACATGACAAAGCTATCCGCAACATGGGTGCCGCGATTGCTCACGCTTGACCAAAAACGAAATCGTGTGAAGTGTTGCAAGGACGGTTTGCAGCTGTTCCAGAAGAATCCGCAGGACTTTAAGCGTCGTTTCGTCACTGTGGATGAAACATGGATACATCACTACACTGCTGAGACCAAAGAAAAATCTAAACAATGGGTTACCAAGGGGGAATCTGCGCCAAAAAAGGCGAAGACCGTTCCTTCGGCCGGAAAGATTATGGCGACTGTCTTTTGGGATTCGCAAGGAATAATCCTCATCGACTATCTGGAAAAGGGTAAAACTATTACAGGTGCATATTATTCATCGTTTTTGGACCGTTTGAAAACCGAGCTGCAAGAAAAACGCCCACGATTGGCCCACAAAAAAGTCCTTTTCCATCACGACAACGCACCAGCTCACACCTCAGCAGTTGTGGTCGCAAAATTAATGGAAATAGGGTTCCAACTCGTTTCACATCCCCCGTATTCTTCAGACTTGGCTCCCTCGGACTACTATTTGTTCTCCAATATGAAGAAATGGCTGGCGGGAAAAAGATTTTATTCAAACGAGGAGGTGATTGCAGAAACGAATGGCTATTTTTCAGACTTGGACAAATCCTATTATTCGGAAGTGATCAACAAACTAGAGCAGCGTTGGACGAAGTGTAAAAGCCTAAAAGGAGGCTATGTTGAAAAATATAAAAGGTTTACCCCAAAAAATTAAGTAGTTTTTATTTTTGCACGGACTTTTCAAACGACCCTCGTATGCATTGCTCTAGTTTAACTAGGGTCGCAAGAGCTTTTTTACAAGGAAGAGAATAGCTTTGAATTCTTGAGCAAAATGAAATCATGCTCTTACTGAGGTCTGAATCTCTATCTAAGAGGTAAAAACGGGCATTGCACAAGGGTTGAGAGCTTCTATTTGTGTGCGTAATTCCCCAATCTCTAATGCGGAGACCAAACATGTACCAACCACTTATCATTTGGCTGACTACCACCGCAGTTCTATTGGTAAGATAAAGGAAACATCCCACCAAATAATATTCTTATTGTATTTTATTAAAATTTCGAGTTTTTATAGTTAATGGCAATTTTATATTTTTCACAACGAGTATACACGTCGAACGCACCGTAATAAAGATTTGGTTTGACGTGTATACACGTCGAACGCGGTTAACTGGTTAACTGGATTCTCATACATTTTTGAAAAAATCCAGCAAGCCTATCCTCCGAAAGCCCATCTATATATGTATATATTATATTAAATTATATGGATCAAAACTTTAAATAAATTCTAAATTTCAAGCATATTTATTAATTCTTTATTTCTATCTTGAACTATACTAATTATAAAAATTTTGTTGCAGGTAAGTCTTTTGCTTTGACTGCAGTAGCATTATGCATTACGTTAGTACCAATTTATTTATTTATAGAATTTTATTTAAATTTTAAATTGTCATTGTCTTTAGTACAGGATAACTTGTTTTTCCTTTTACTTATCTTGAATGAGGCAATTTCTGAAATATGTGGAAGAGATTTCAGCCTTGCAAAGATAGGCCAATAATTTAATGTATAGTTTTTCAATTATTTTTGGAAACGGGTTGGATTGATTGCGAAAATAATTTTTTTTTATTAAAATGCGACACTTAAAATCGGATTCACGTTTAGCCCTAGTTATTTATTTTATTCATTTATTTTTTATTTTAGAGATAAGAGCTATATAGTACAGAAACTTTATTTTCATATTTGTTTGAGATATCTGCGATAGCTTATGTTTAATATCGATTAACTCGATATACTACTTTGCAGAAACGATTTTTGGCCCACGGCAATCGCGATACAATAAGGTTCTACTATAACAGCAACTTCCTTCCGCGTTGACAGATCTCCAAAGTTGCCTGAACGTCCATCTTCTGTACGGCTATTCAGCGCTATTTCTTATTCACGAAAACTTAGATTAGAAAACGTGTAAAAAAAAAAAGGAGGCGTGACTAGGCCAAATAGCACCATAATTCAGTCAAGTACGAGTAGTCAGTGTCTTACTGATGGGGCAAAATGTTCATGATTAAGTGCCTCAAAGATGATTGAAAACAAACACTCTTGCTGTGGCAAAAAAAAGAAGAAAAGTGTCTTGCTGAACTTGACCTAATTTATTTAGCCATTGATGGACACTTTCAACTATCCATTTGTTGATTTTGCTTACGCCATCAGTCTTCAAAAAATTTGGACAAATAATTTGTAGGGTGGGGTCGTGAGAAATCTGCGCATTTTCCGCATAGTTTTTAATTTTTTTTGCATTTAGTGAGGGGGAAATGCTGCCAGCCATTTTCTCAATTTACCGGAAATCCATCATGTTATCTAATAATCCTAATATACAGTCCATAATGTCCATAGGCCTACTGTGTGTAGTACATCTAAAGTGGAGTTCAATGACGTATTGGCTAACTTCATATTTTCCACTGTTCTTGAGCGACGTCACTTAATTTTTTTCTTCTATAAACATTACTCATTTTACAATAAAAATGTTATTACTCAGAAAGTTTTAGTCCGAATTCGATTCTGATGACACGGTTAGAAAGGCAGATAAATTTCCTAAAAATTGACACCATTTTGAAGCATAAGTTATTCTCCAAACAGCCTCAATCTTCCTCCTGGATACTGGGAGAAATAAAAGTGATCGAAATTTTTAAAATATTTCCTAACGTTTTCTCAAATATTTCAGTGAGATCAGAAGTAAATGTTTAAAGTGCAATTTGTAACCTTTGACTTCCTTATTTTAAGACAATCTACTTTAAAAATTGACTACTGATCCATCTAAAAAGAGTTTTCAATGAATTAAACAACTTTATAAGCTAACACTGTTGGTGTGCTCGTGAACACGTTTTCTTGCAAAACAAACGTAATTTCTCATACGAAGATAAAAGGAATCCTGGAAAATGATATACCGTTTGAAAGCCCATTAAACAAGGAAACTTTTACTAAAAAGTGCCAGCACCTAGGTCTGATAATGATCACATAAGGGCCTAATGAGTTTTTTCTTAAAATTTTTCGATTACTTTTATTTCTCCCAGTATCCAGGAGGAAGATTAAGGCTGTTTGGTGAATAACTTATGCTTCAAAATGGTATTAATTTTGACGAAAATTTATCTGTCTTTCTAACCGTGTCATCAGAATCGAATTCGGACTAAAACTTTCTGAGTATTAACAATTTTATTGGAAAAAAGTAAGGATTTTAGGGGAAAAAAACTCAAGAAACGGAGGAAAATATGAAGTTGGCCAATACGTCATTGAACTCCACTTTAGATGTACTATGGACATTACTTACTGATTCATCCTTTATATACCCCTGTAGTCCAATTTACCTACATCTAATTGTTTAATATTACCAACAAATAATTTATATAGTCTTTTTTATAGTCTAAAGTTAATCAATTAGAATATTGTAAAAATTACTTCTCTAAAACTTCACGAGAATTGTTTAGATTTAATTAACCAACCCTACTTTATAAACTCTTTGCATTTCCGTTTTTTGATCAACTTAATATGCTAATTGAATTTAATCTTCAGAAGTAATCATTAATTGCTTCCATTAATTATTAACTGCTCTGTAAGTTTTTGTTTTTTAATTTAACCAGCTTATAAGAAGTTACTTTATCAAAGCCAAGTTGTGTGGTCTTGTAAGTTATAAGTTATACTTGATTTAAGCTTAGTGTATAAATAATGTTTTCTCATTTATAAGAAGTTGTAAAACTACTAACTAATATTAACTCAGTGTCTAAGAATACAAGCACTATCTTTTAATTCATTCATAGTGCTCTATACGTTTACGTTTAGTCCACTATTTTTTTTTTTTTTTCGGTCTCTAAAAGTTAACATATATTCCGGCGTTGAGTGATAAAAATACCATTTCATCAAGCTTATATTTATATATAAAAAACAGGTTTTCTATTTTAGTTATTTAGAACTATCGCTGTTCAGTTGACAGTTTATCTTGCGACCACCTTGACAGTATTTCTTCTCTTTTTACCCATTATTAAAGATTTTCTGTTATTTCTTTTTTGATGAGCAATTGAAACTAAATAACTTCAAAATAAATGGATCTACCCAAATATTTTTTGTTCTTGATGTGCTGTCCTTTATTTATCAAGAGACTTACGTATTTTTTGTTCTTGATGTGCTGTCCTTTACTTATCAAGAGACTTACGTATTTTTTGTTCTTGATGTGCTGTCCTTTATTTATCAAGAGACTTACGTATTTTTTGTTCTTGATGTGCTGTCCTTTATTTATCAAGAGACTTAACAACAGTACGTTTCCTTTCATTTAGGCAATTTTTCAAAAAAAGAGATGCTGCATTCTTGTAGGTGCTTCAAGATCTTTTAGGACTGGATTAATAATTTCTTGAAAAAATTGTCGTAATTTTTTTTACAGACTAAAGATGAAGAGTCTGTGAATTAGAGTCAAGCTTCTTTTTTTATGCAGATCTTAGATGTTGCACTTTTCAAAGGAAATATCCCGTTTTAAGATCCTCCTGAGTTCGAATCTCTTCTTTCTTTTTTTTTTGTTTTACAAAATGTTATGGGTTTTGTACGAGTATATACTCGTATACGTCTGGCCGTAGAGTGTCTCGCTACCTCATTTTCCCAAATCTCACTACAGCTCTACGGTAATCAGACAGGATTACAAGAAATCATTTCTTCCTTTTCCTGGACTACAAAGCAGATGTTTCTGGTTGAATAATCCTGAATCTTAAAAAAAAAAATAAAAAATAAAAAATACCCAGCTCCTGATTCACAAGCTATCTTGGAGCCAACTGTAAATCCAACAGTACTCTTTTGATTCGGTGAATGAACCTGTCCTAAAATCCATCCAGTTCATGATTCCCTAGTCTTGGTTGTTTTAGTGTACTTCTTCAACTGTTAAGTGTTCTTTTCTTCGTCAGTTATTTATCTTCAAAAAATTGCCGTATTTTCTTCTAAGCACAGTCTTTGGACAGATTCCTCGATTATTAACACTGCATTGCCAATCCGGAGTCAAATAGGAATGGCCTCTGTTTCCCCACATCTCCATAGCTATCCCGAAATGCTCTTAGATATGCTATCCCCACTCTCTCACCATGCGATAGTCACTGTGCTGAAGACCGTGGAATTCTTAGTTTCTATTTGCAGATTAGTCTACTTGAATCATAAGAGTCATTTTGACTCCAGATTGGCATTACACGTAAATATATCGGAGTAATTTCGACTCCTGATTGGTAATATAAGTAGATTTTCTGTTATTAACTTGCCTAAATGCTTATTTGATAAATTTACATAATTTTCATAGAAAGTATCAAGGCACAAGAAAAAGAAGCCTCTTTCTAGAATTGATTTTCTGTCCGAATTGCAGCAAAAATTGGCAGCGAATTGGGTAATTTCCAATCCGTGTCACAACAGCGCACAGTAATTGAAAAAATAGTGAATGTAATTTTTAAAAAAATGAAAAAGCCCCTGATCAGAAGGCAGCCAATCAGGGTTCTAGAAAATACTGAAATTACTGCGATCCTAAGTTGAAGTTAATTCCTTCCGCGTGAAATGTTAAAGCCGATTTGTGCGGACAAAATTTGTTTTTTCGTTCTTAATTCCTATTCTTTCTCATCCTTTAATGCAAATTTTATTATTAAAATTGAAATCAATATAAAAAAAAAGATAATAATAAATTATGGAGTCAATGTGACTCCATATTGGCAATAACTAAGTTCGAGCATTGGCAATGCAGTGTTAACAAGTCCTGTTAAACTGAGTCTTAATTCCTTCTGTAGATTATTTCTTGCAGCTTTACAAGGGAGCAAAAAAGCATAAAAAATATTTCCTTAAAAAGATTAAGAGCAGTTTGAATCTGTACCTAAATTAATCTTAATATTTTTTTCAACTAATTAACGTTATTAATTAGAGATGAAAGAAAAGTGAATGAAGTCAAATGGACCCGCTCCTTCGTACCTAAGACAAACGAGTTACAATATATACAAGGTAAATGTTAAATATACACATGCTGATGAGAGTTAATCACTAAATGACCTTTACACAACTTGATTCTTTTATAAATAACCATTCGTATATCCTTCTGAAGACAGATCCTTTCATCTTTCTTAGTTGTAATGGCTGTTGAAAGAAATCAATAAAATGGTAAATTTAAAACAGTTTTTTTTAATAAAATAACAGCCATTTTTTATTTCGGGAATAAATACAGATATATAATTTTTTATCTTTTCGATTCCTTATTTATTTATTTTGTCTTTCTAAAAAATTTTGAATGTTTCATTTTTGCCCTAAACGAGTTACTTTCAATATGTTAACACTTTTTTTTGACGTGAATACGTCTTTAAATTTGCTATCATATGGAGGCAATCCAAAAAACCTAATGACAACAAAATCGGGGGATACAATTTGGCATTATAGTTTCCAATCTATCGTCTAAATCCAAAATTAAATTAGACCTCTGTATAGCTAGAGGATCAAAGAATTCATTACGATAAGCGAGGACTGTGACGCATCGCGCGCGGTGAAGGGGGAAGCGCCGCCATTTTGAGATCATTTTGCTGCGTATCGAGATTTGCAGTTAGGATAACTTTTGACTCGGAGAAGCTAAGATGTTCGTTTAAGTTTGAATCGTCAGCTGTCGTCACAATCTATCGATTGTATATAAAACATTAGTGTAAAATAGTGACAGTGACTATAATAAGGTGTTTTTTTTTTTTTTTTTAATTTATTTGTTAAGTTACACCAGCGCTAGATGCACTATTAGTAACAAAGACAATAACTGACACCACTACAAACTCCACTAATTGAGGGGAGAAGTTACCCAGTGATAACACTCCCTAAGTCATCTCTAGGATTAGCTACTCTCCTCAGAAGAGAGAAAATCGCGAGGCCACTGGCGTTTTAGTCGTCTGGGAGGATGATCTGGATGGTGATGAGATGATAAGTGGCGGATAAGAGGATTGGAATGAGAGTGCATGTTCTGATGAAAACTTTTATAGCGAGTTCGTGCAACCTGACCAACAAACGGAATTTCCAGGTCTGTGTGGATGGTTAGATTAGAAACATAAAATGGAGCGTTAACGATAGTGCGGAGAATTTAAAGTATATTAAAAGTATTGTTTTTGAAAAATCCAATGAAGCTTGTCCATGGCTTTGATTGATTAAAATAAATATCGGATAATCATACTACAAGGTTTTTTTTGTTTCAATGTACTGCCGGCCTCCGGACAGTGTTCTCTCGTTACAGACAATACTATCCATCACTGAGCTGTAAGAAGTTTCTAGAAAAGTTAATCTAAAGGCCTATAGTTGGATTCAAACCCGGAAATCCAGTATTCGTTAATCCCTTATCGTAAAGAAAGATTTATTCAATCAATCTCTAAATCCTGAGACAGTCAGCTGTATAATTTAAAGTATAATAATAATAAACAATTAAAATAAATAATAAATTAAAGGATAGATGACGTTAACATGGAAGTAATCTAAAACAGAAAAAATAGAAACACAAAATGAACCCACTCCTTCGACTATAGTAATTTCGTTATTGCTTCTCTCTAGAATGGCTTCCAAAATCTCCCTTCTTAAATTTAGTTTTCAATGTTATCTGTTCTAAATAGAAAGTTAAGGATATTGCAGGACACTTTTAGGATGTTAAAGTTCAATAGAAAGAGGCCATATAACCCCTCCTATAATATAACCAATCGCCATGGCTGTCCTTACTCCCCTCTCCTCACTGCTAGTTAGAACTGAAAACTACACTCTAATATTAATAAACTATGGTTAATAGTCTATTATTTGAAAATAATAGATTAGCATAAACAATCTTAAAAAGTACAGGTTATTAGTAATAAATTTAGGTGTAACGTTTCTAGACTAGGAAATATGGAGCTTAAATATAATGGAAGCTATATGACAGAATAAAATCTAATAACTCTAATAATTTTAGCCAATCTCTAAACGAACTTCTAATAACACAAATCTTTATTAGTATCGTTTCGAATTTTTTTTAGTGTTCATTAAAACCAGTCTTACTTCACCTTGGTTTAATAAAACATCAAATATTCCCCAGGCGTTGTATTTTTCAATAAATTCACCTTTTTCTAACAGTGAAATATGGCTGTTAGTAATTATTTATTTAATTTAAAAAATGGAGGAAATTTAAAGAACTTGAAATTTGTTTTATGCTTTATAAGTCCTTCAATTTTTTCTGTGTTGATGATTGATAAATTATTGTATGCCCTTCCCTGAAAGGACTTCATTTTTTTGAAGGATTTTTCAAATAGAATTTCTTGAATTACTGATCATTTAGAGTCCTGCACCATTCATCTATTAGAATAAGTTCTTGTTGTTGGAGCTGAATTACTTCTCCAAGCTTGAGTTTGGATTTTTAAAAAACCATTAATACGAAATTCCCTTAGTATTCACTTAGCTCTTGTTCTGCTGACCTTTACATTGTTTCCCTCAGGATGTAGTAACAAATGAATCCTTTCTGATCTTCCTTACTACTTCTTTTTTAATTCCTACCAGTATTCGTTCTAAATGTCTCTTTGCGCCTTTTTATTCATCAAAATTTGCAGACGATTCAGCCAGTATACACAAACACCCTGACGTTGGCTCAGCAACTTACAAGTTACAGGCAAACAGAAAATAGAATCATAGGCAAAGAAGTGGCAGAATTAAAAATGGAGGAGCTCCTAAACCTCCTGTCTTCTTCAACAGAGCAATCCTGTTCCTTGCACATAGTTATGGTGCGCTAGAGCTTCTTGGGCTCTTCATAGACAAACGACTCACTTGGAACTCACTCGCGTAGTTTTTGGGGACAAGCAATCACAAAACAGTGAGTGCTATTTCTTTAAAAAGAAATTCAAGCAAGAAACAAGAACCAATTTCTGCCCATTTTCGGCAACTTTTTCTCGAAATCTATTAGATCTGGGGTTTTTATTTATTTATTTATTTATTTTGTAATTTACAATCTGTATACATATGGAGAGAGTGATGAACTGGTGCGGGAGGAGAGCAGGAGGAGAGAAGCTACCCAGCGGTAGCACTCTCTATAGGAGAGAGGAGAATGTGAGGAGGAGAGAGTGATGAACTGGTGCGGGAGGAGAGCAGGAGGAGAGAAGCAGGAGGAGAATGTGGGGAGGAGAGTGGAGAGATAGGAGAATAATGGCGTTTAGGCTTTCAGATTACAAGGAAATCGCGAGGCCACTGGCGATTCAGTCGGCGAGGAGGATTAGGGATGTCAGAGGAAGCGAGAGATAGTACAAGAGGATGAGAGCTAGTCGAGAGAGTAGTATGGAATTTTTGGTATTCAGTCTTGGCGAGTTGCTGTAAGAAGGGGATGTGAAGAGTAAGATTAGTCACCGTAGAAAGGAGCGTCAGCTATCTGTCGATGGAGTTTTAACTGAAATGTCTTGTACTGTCCGTATGTTTGTAGGTTTAGCTGAACCCCACAACTCTAGTCCGTAAGTCCACATTGGTTTGAGGATAGTACTGTATATTAAGCGTTTCGAGTTCAATGGGTAATTTGGAGCGTCGTCCAAGAAGTCTGTAAAGCAGTTTTGCACGTTATTGTCATTGCTTGTCTTTTAAGTCTAGTGTGTGGGTTCCACGTGAGTCGTTTGTCTATGTAAAGCCCAAAGTAGCGCACCAGATCTGTACAGGGAAGAGGATTGTTGTTGAAGAGGACAGGTGGACAGGAGCCCCGCCTGATCTGGGCTGTTGCAAAAAAATTACAGTTATAAGGGAGGATTTGCCCTATATTATAAAGAAAATTTGAGAATTTTATCTTTTATAGAAAAAGAGAAAAAAATTGTCAAAGTTGGGTGTTTTTCAACGTTACGCTTTTTCGTGCACTTTTTGACGATCAACCCTTATACTGCTGTCCTACCGGACCCTTATACTTTCCCTTTTATAAATAAATGATAGAAAAATACTAAATAAACTAAAAACTATTAACAGGAAAGACATTTTAGGAAGTGAATGCAATAATTTAACCAATCAGACGTCTCTAACTAAATGACCTTAACTCTTATTCGCCGGAACATGTGTATAGCCAATTAATAACAGAAAAACCAGCGCTATCTAACGAGTTTTCAAAAAGTCCATGACTTTTATATAGTATAATATATATTTTAAATGTATTTCTAGGTAGTAAAACGACCTTACGATCACTGCGGCCCTTGTAGTTTGAGCTCAACTCGTTATTTATCTTCTGAGGACGTGATTCCGTGGTCTTTGCTGTTTTCTTGATTATATGTATTTCTGGCGTTTAATGACTTTTTATTTCTTTATTTTTGTTTCCTGTAAGGCAAAGAATTGTTTTAATGCGGATTTCCGTTTTTTTGAGATCGCACCGAAACTTTAAATTTTTAAGGCGGTAGAATTTTTTTAAAATTCAATTTTACGTACAAACATGTGTCAAATCAATGCTAGTTATATATTAAAAAAATAATTTCTAACGACTATAACTCGGTTAAAAATAAACATATTGCCGCCATTTTGGTATTGGTTTAAAGAGAAATCTTGCAAGTTTGTGCAAGGTACTGTTTTGTCTATTTGTGGTGGCTGGCTGTTCGATTGTGAACACAAGATTTTCGAGCTCACCTGTCCATAAATGGGATAATTTCTCCAAAGCTAATTATCCGAATGTATTTAAGCCAAATGTTGCTTTAAAGTAGGTTGTATTATAACGATATAATACAAAAATTCTAAAATAACATACGTATAAGTCTTTGAATACCAAAAACCTTTATTACGGTCTATGAGAAAAAAATTGCTACCAAAATTATGAATATTGGATACCAATGTTTAAAGCACGAAATTCCAAAAACACAGAGCCTAAACTCAAAAAATAACACGGAATTTTGCCCCGAATATTGCCTGCAAGAGTAGGCGCGCTCTCGGCCAACTCAAGACGGCTTCTGAGTCAAATATGTATGTGGATTTCGTATCTGATGAGATGGAGGATAGTGCAATGGACGACCCAGACTCGTCGTATCTTCTTAGAATACCCAATTTGAAGAGGGTATTAGGAGGCAAAAGTATTCAAAATATTTCATATTCAAAATTCTTCGAAAAACGTTTAGGACGGAAGTAAAACTTTTCTGTACAATTTTGCTCTTTTTGAAAGATATTTTTAGGGGAAAAACAAAATTTAGGAAAGGGATTTTTACTCAGTGGATACTGGATTCCCTTGCGGGAAATCCCCGGTTCGAAACCAGCCGCTGGTCTTTAGATGTTCTCTTTCTAGGAGCTTCTTACAGCTCACCTGTCCGGCGATAACCAGTGTTGCCTGTAACGAGAGAAAAAAAGCTCTGGGCGCCAATAACCTCAGATGTTGGCGCGCCTTAATCAGTTAAGCGTGGAATTTAGTTTTAAAAACTTCCCCTTACAGTGTGCGGAATTAAAATCAGACAATGACATGGTATACACGTTGAACGCATGGCAAAAACAACCAAAAGTTTACAACGTCGCAATAGTCCACTGCAAGCGACTTTTTCTAAAATTTCTGGGGCTTTTCAGAGCATTCTGTGCTCATTAAAAAAATCTTGCACCGCTTCACGTTATGCATTGCTCTAGTTAACTAGGGACGCAAGAGCTTTTACAAGAAAGAAAAGAGCTTTGAATTTTCTGTGCAAAATGAAATCATGCTCGTACTGTGGTCTGAATCTCTATCTAAGGTAAAAACGGGCATTGCACAAGGGTTAGATTTAGATTTAGACGGGCGGGACGGGACCTATACCCCACGGCACCGCAGCCACAAGAGGCTTATTGTGCCTTCCCTCTAAATCTAGTAGGTGAAACCTCCCCTTCTAAGAAGGTTGAGGGCTTTCCCTACCAGTTCCTTCTGCGCTATAATCTCCTTTGGTCTCAAAGTCCCAAAGATGTCGTAGCGCAGTCTCTCTATTGCAACGCAATCGAATAACACATGAGAGGCCGTTTCCTCCTCTTCCTGGCACAGTCTGCACAACGGTTCCGAGCTAATAAGCCCTAATTTGTGCAGGTGCTTCCTGAACCTACCGTGCCCTGTTAATAGGCCCGTAATCAGAGAGATCTGATTCCTGCCCAAGCCCAGAGTCTCTTTGGTTCTATGTTTGCACAGCAAGGGCATAACACTCTTGCTGTGTTTGACCCCAGGAAGCATCACCCAGTTCTTTTCGTATTCTCTCCAGATCCAATCTCTGAGAGCCTCACGAACTGCACCCGTGGTGATCCCCAGGACAGGCACAAGGGTTGAGAGCTTCTATTTGTGTGCGTAATTCCCAATCTCCAATGCGGAGACCAAACATGTACCCACCACTTATCTATTTGGCTGACTCCCACCACAGTTCTATGGTAAGATAAAGGAAACATCCCACGAAAATGATATTCTTATTGTATTTTATTAAAATTTCGAGTTTTTATAGTTAATGGCAATTTTATAATTTTTCACAACGAGTATACACGTCGAACGCACCGTAATAGAGATTTGGTTTGACGTGTATTCACATCCAACACGCTTAACTGGTTAAATCATTTTCAAAAAAATTAAGTCCAAAAAATTATTTCCCCCGGTTCCCGCTTAAACACAAAAATATTTCCGTTAAAAATTGATTAATTCTTAAATTAAAATTTTTCTAGTCAAATTAAAGCCTCTTTATCCCATATCCCATATCTATACATACAATATATATTTATATATAATTCAGTAGACAAATTACAGCACCAGCAGTGGCTATCATAAAAAATTATGTATTATTATATGGGCGGTCTTTTTAACTCGAGTTATCGTTAAACTTATCAATAATTAGATCCCAATCTGCGTTTAAGATTGTTACAAATTATTTAAAGTAATTATTATATATACATATATAATAATCCAGAGTTGTAATATTATTTGAACGTTCCTGTTTGAACATGTTCGTGCGCGTAGTCTTTCTCTTTCACACTCCTTGATTCTAACTTAATTATATGTAATTAAGTGTACATCTAAATTTAGTTAGGTGTTCATTTGCTTCGTTAAATTGTTTCACACTTTTTTTTTTTATTAACTAATATTTTGGTGTTCTTTTTTTTTAATTTTTGTAATTGATTCTTTGATTAAAATCACTTTAATCAAAGAATCTTTTTTTAATTTTCATTCATTTTTCTGTGCATGATAATTATTCTTTCATTGATCTGAGTAACGCTTTGATATTTGTCAAGAAGGATTTCTTAAATCTTTTAGCATGTTTTTTTGACTTTACCTGTCGTAGCATGCATGATTATTGTTTCCCTGACCTATTTCTGTTCTTTATCCATCATTAGAGGTAGAAGAGTAATCAGGTTGGTGTAGAGATTATCGACTTCACTTACGTTATCGTAACGCACTATACTCGCTGACTCCTTTTAGCATGGTGAAGCTGATACTTACCGCCATAATTTAATCATTTTCTAATTAATTCATTTTGGAATCGTTTTAATGATCTAGATTTTCTGCGGTTTCGCAACTACTCCAGGAATCTGTTCGGATTGTCAGCCTGTGTTGAAGAGGTGCCTCTTCAATTCTGAGGTTGGTTGTTGGTAGCAGACTGGGAGAGCTCTATATAAAAATTTAATCAGTGAATCTGGATGTAAGAAGTTGTGCTCGCTGGAGTTTCTTACATTACTGTCGAAGATGATAACGAAGGCCAACAGCATTTTCAATCTACGTGGTTGAAGATTTGGTGAAGGCAAAATTTTTGAACA
This sequence comes from Rhodnius prolixus, assembly GCF_049639745.1. NCBI lineage: Eukaryota > Metazoa > Arthropoda > Insecta > Hemiptera > Reduviidae > Rhodnius > Rhodnius prolixus. Next base: position 26,775,324 of record NW_027411582.1, read on the forward strand.
AGAGAATTTATACCGTATGGAAGATAGTCGAAGGATTTTCAAAATTTTGATTTATGAAATTTAGTACATATTAGATTTTGCCCAATTCGGCAAATAATAAACTTTATATTTAGTAAAAGTATGTTTGCTAGTCGCCTCCGTCTATGACACCTATAATTTGGTAGAGTTGGACATATAAGTAAGACGTATCTTTACGTAGTAATATTGAAGTCAACTTTTAGTATTTTTTAGTAAAAATTCATAGTTCAAATATAATTACGCAAGCTGCCTTAAACTAGTGTGAATATTTACATTATTCCTTGATGTCGCTCAGGCGTTCGACAGGGTGTGGCACGAGGGACTACTGTTTAAGCTGAGAGAGATTCTTCCTCATACTTACTACCTCATCCTCAAATCCTACCTAAAAGATCGATATTTCAGAGTCAACTGTGGAGCAGCAGACTCTGATATCCATCTAGCCAGGAGCTGGTATTCCTCAGGGCAGTGTCCTAGGTCCTCAGATACCGCAGATATACCTCAACATCCAAATACCATTCTTTCTACCTTTGCTGACGATACTGCAATCTTATCTCCTCATTCCGATCCTCTTATCGCTATACGAACTCTACAAACACACATCAAACACTTACAGGACTGGCTTTTCAAATGGAGAATCAAAACCAACGTTACGAAATCAAAGTTTATAGTATTTACTCTCAGACGGAAAATCCTAACTCCCATCATCTTGAACCAAACTCCTGTACCAACTGTGGACAAAGTACGTTTCCTTGGACTGCACCCTAGACAAACGGTTGACATGGAATCCCCATACTAGACTGAAAAGACAAGAATCTAATTTCTCGCCAGACTACTTGACAAACGTTCTAAACTTAACCTACATAACAAAAGACTCTTATTTCTACTGTTACTGCGACCTATTTGGTCATATATATCCGAGGTATGGGGATCGACTAAGCGTTCCAACTCTCTACGCATCCAGACTTTAGAGTCCAAAAATACTTCGAAAACTTCTTAACGCTCCGTTCTATGTATCTAACCTCAAAATATAGATTTTATTATATCCTAATTAGTGGTTACTCGTCAAATTGCCAGATTAGTTAGCCTATATATCCGCTTCCGGTATTTACGCTGAAATCGGTGAATTTCTGTGAATCACTTTTACTTAAAAACGCATTTTCCAGAAAAATTTATTTTAAGGTATCCTTGAGAACAATGGATCTACCAGGACAGCAAAGGTTGTAAACATCAATGGCGGCTAATAAATCTCGTATTTCTTTCTTGCGCATGCCCATCAATTTTAAAATTACTAGCTGTCTTCTTGACTATAGTTTTTTTTTTTCTTTATGACGCAATTTTTCAATTATGCAATCAATTAATTTATGTTCAGTATTTAGTGAGCATGCGCTTAGTTATAGTAAGGCAGCATGGTGGTGTCAATTATTCATTTCAACTCTACCAATCAGGATATGCAAAACTAATTCCTTGACGAGTAAAAAACCAACGAAGTTTTTAATAATTATTTGTCAACCTTTGTTCAACCTTCAACTTACCACACACAAAGCTTTTGATACAGTCGCTTATGTTCAAGGGATTCCAGAATATTTATTAATATAGGTAGAATTGTATTCAATCCATCAATGTTTGAATTCATTTACATTATTGGTTGAAGTTTTCAGCGCCACTTCACAGCAGGCTATTTAAAAAATAAAAGAAACTACGTGACTTGTTAATTGGCCAAGAAATTAATCAAATTTATGCATACGTTTCGATATTCTTTTTTTACTTTTATTTAATTTGTTAGAACGTAATTTAGGTTGTCCTTTGAAGGTGATCGTTTATACCTGTTTTGGGATTAAACAAATCTTATGTTTAAACGACTTTTATAAAATCATTCAATCAAGTACAAACTTTACGTAGTAAAAATGGCGTTGACTGATTTATATCAAATTTGAATTTTTACTCACGTATTAATCCTAAATTTTGCGAAGTAATGAGGCATATCATTTGAAAAGACATTTCTACGCCTTCAGAAGCATATCCCTGAAATAAAAATGATTCAAATAAATTGTATAGATCTTCAGGAGAACGATAAGCTTTTGAATTTAAAAGAAAAACGCTGGAACCATTTTTAGAGAAAATTTCGAGAAACTTAAAATTTAGGATTATTAAAATGGCACTTCTGATTGGCTGAAAGTATAAAAATTAATTATCCTGCTCAATTTGAAGTAGAAAATTTGAAAATTCCATGGATTTTTCTTTTTTTCTAGTAGTCTGCGCTGATTTCTGGGGAATAGAGGGGATAGAGGTCCTTATAGTAATAAATTAATTAATTTAAGCATCATTAATTGGAGAATTCTCCAATAAGGTCTCATATAAGGTCTGCGTAACACTTCGTTGATGTGAGAGAGGATATAGTTAAAAAAAAAAGCATATTTAGGGGTCTAAATAAATACAATTTAAAATAAGAATTGATACAAAATAAGTAATAATTTTTGACAATGAATAAATTTTATCCTCAATTATTGGAGGACTTATTCATTTACAATTACTTTAAATGTAAGGCGCCACGGTAGCCGAGTGGTTAAGATATTGGACTCGCAAAGCTAATTAGTGCATTGTTGGTTTAGTGGGTTCGATTCCCGGGGGCTAAGCTTTGGATTTTTATTTAATGGTTAATAAGAGAAATTTAACAGTAAATATACTTTGCTAGTCCCCTCTATTCACAACTAATTGGTAGTAAGACGATAAAGCCCACCTGAAAAAAAAAAAAATTGGCACTACTTTACTTGTTGTTAGCTTCAAATTTGTAAATCATTTTGAAAGTAAAATATGTTTTTAACCACAATATTCCATTAAAAGATTTTGAATTAGCCGCTCCAAATTAAACAACACTGCGGCTGTTTTATTGTTGGCAATGTTTAATCAACATTCTAACCAAGCCGCCGTTCCTAACAACAACACTCTTGGTTCCATTAACTGTAAGAATGCGGTATTGACTCACCTTTTTTGGTAGCATAAGTTAATAGGAAATAAGTTTCTAGTATCTGCAACTAGTAAATAGTTATAAGTATTCTCCTAGTTTTGCTATCTTAATCTAGTTTCTCATTTTCATCTAGTCTTTATAAGTCAGATATAGAAATGATCCATTGACTACAGAAAGAGTTCTTTGTAATCTGCTTATATATAAAAAGGTGAACATAATTCTACCACCATATTGTATCCATCTAAAGTACAACTACAAATAGATTTATATCAAATAACATAAAAATCTACCGAGGACGGGTAGAGGACGCCAAACAAGAACAAAACTCTGTGAATCTGGAATAACTTACAACCAAAGCTTGTTATCTCACAACTTTATTAATATTCTTACAAAATTAATTATACCATAGTATACGAGGTCGTTTGAAAAGTCCGTGCAAAGTCAGAGAGATAGCACTACTGGCGCATATCGAGGTTATGTTTAGTTAGTAGCATCTCTTGGAAGAACACACACCAAGTTTCAGCCAGATCGGTCTATTTCTTTGTGTTTGGCATTCGTTTGAATCGAGGAAGTCGAGTGATTTTCAAAAAATGGACGAAAAAGAATTTCGTGTGTTGATTAAACACTACTTTATGAAAGGCAAAACGCCTCAGGAGACTAAAGAGAAGCTTGATAAACATTATGGTGACTCTGCACCTTCGATTAGAACAGTTTATAAGTGGTTTCAAAATTTTCGGAGTGGCCATATGGGCACAAGTGACGCTGAACGTTCTGGACGCCCTGTTGAGGTTACTACTCCAGAAATCATTGATAAAATCCATGATATGGTGATGGATGACAGAAGAGTGAAGGTGCGTGAGATTGCTAGTGCTGTGGGCATCTCGAATGAACGGGCACATAATATTTTGCATCAACATTTGGACATGGCAAAGCTATCCGCAAGATGGGTGCCGCGATTGCTCACGCTTGACCAAAAACGAAATCGTGTGAAGTGTTGCAAGGACGGTTTGCAGCTGTTCCAGAAGAATCCGCAGGACTTTAAGCGTCGTTTCGTCACTGTGGATGAAACATGGATACATCACTACACTCCTGAGACCAAAGAACAATCTAAACAATAGGTTACCAAGGGGGAATCTGCGCCAAAAAAGGCGAAGACCGTTCCTTCGGCTGGAAAGATTATGGCGACTGTCTTTTGGGATTCGCAAGGAATAATCCTCATCGACTATCTGGAAAAGGGTAAAACTATTACAGGTGCATATTATTCATCGTTATTGGACCGTTTGAAAACCGAGCTGCAAGAAAAACGCCCACGATTGGCCCACAAAAAAGTCCTTTTCCATCACGACAACGCACCAGCTCACACCTCAGCAGTTGTGGTCGCAAAATTAATGGAAATAGGGTTCCAACTCGTTTCACATCCCCCCTATTCTCCAGACTTGGCTCCCTCGGACTACTATTTGTTCCCCGATATGAAGAAATGGCTGGCGGGAAAAAGATTTTATTCAAACGAGGAGGTGATTGCAGAAACGAATGACTATTTTTTAGACTTGGACAAATCCTATTATTCGGAAGGGATCAACAAACTAGAGCAGCGTTGGACGAAGTGTATAAGCCTAAAAGGAGACTATGTTGAAAAATAAAAAAGGTTTACCCCAAAAAATTAAGTAGTTTTTATGTTTGCACGGACTTTTCAAACGACCCTCGTACATGTATAATATTTTACAACCATTTCTATGTTTGTTTTTTATATAATATTCGTGTATCTACATATTTTTTCATGGTGCTTATTTTCTTAATTTGTAATTCTTGATTCTTATTTTTATTTTTTCAAATTTTTACTCAAATATTCCAACATAAATGAGCCGTTCACTGTTCACAAATCGATTAATTCCATTTTTTCATATATCAAATATTTTCTTTCTCTGCTATTCTTGATAAGACGAAGTATTGTTTATCTTACGTTTAGAAGTAGGAAGCATGGAAATCGTGTTTTTTTTTGGGGGGGGGAGCTTTTTTGAGTGAAGTGCACTTACCGGTCTCCAGTAAGAAGCTCCTAAATAGAAGCCGAGTCCCCCAGTATTCTATACAATGGGCTTCCTGAGTTTAGAAATAACTATACATTCTCGGTGAAACTATTACAATTTATTTTTAAAAAAATTATTATTACACTATAAAACCAAGAATATTGTTTTTTAGAACCTAGAATACCACCATTTAATAGCGATAAAAAGTTTATAGACGTCATTAACAGCCTACTCTCTCTCAGAGAACATTCCCCTGATCGTAGAGTGGTTTTTATGTAAAAAAATTTTATGTTTCTGTTAGTTTTGTTTATTAATAATTGTTTTATCTATACTTTTTTGATAACCAAAAATAAAGTGTAGGTTCACTTTACATGTGTTAATAAGATTAGCTGGGGTAAGCTTGTATATTTGATAAATGAAGAATAAGTTTGACAAAAACGTATTTATTTATTAACATCTGAGGTTATTTTGTTGCGCCCAGAGCTTTTTTTTTCAGTGCTCTGCTGGCCTCTGGACAGTGTTTTCTCGTTACAATGAGCTGTAAGAAGGTCTTAAGGGTAAGCAGCTGGAATTCGAACCCGGAGACCTCCGCTTAGGAATCCAATTTGCCCAAAATTTATTATTTCCACCTATAAATAAATACGAGGGGGTACCCAAAAATAACCGGAATTGCGTTGCCGCGCATGGAGCTTATGTAGTACGCATTTCTGCCGCTAGACGTGGATAGCGCAATTCCTTGCCAGTTCAGTCCTGCCTGTGTTGTCTGCCTGGCTTGTTCTGTTCATCTGCAGTGATTGTTTTTACCAGCGCTGTTTTGTTCTTTTTTCGTTTTTTATGATGGCAAGTTTAAGTGAACAACGTGCAGCTCTGAAATTTTGTTTTCTACTCGGCAAAAATGCTGCTGAAAGTGTTTTAATGTTGAAAACAGCTTACAAAGATGACGCTATGGGAAAAACTCAAGTATACGAGTGGTTTACTCGGTTTAAAAATGGCGACATGTCAATTGATGACAAACCTCGTTCTGGACGTCCATCAACTGCCCGAATCGACGAAAATGTTGAAAAAATTCGAGAGCTGGTGTTCACAGACCGTCGACAGACAATTGATCAACTGTCAGAGAGTAGTGGGTTATCTTGGAGCTCAGACCGTCAATCAAACCTTGTATTTGGAAGTTTTGAAAAGATTGCGCAATAGTGTTCGCCAAAAAAGACCCGATTTGTGGCAAACAGGAGACTGGTTCTTCCACCACGACAATGCACCTGCACACACAGCCATCTCTGTTACACAGTTTTTGGCTAAAAATGGCATGGTTCCGCTGCCCCACGCACCTTACTCGCCTGACCTGGCTCCGTGCGACTTTTTCTTATTTCCACGCATGAAAAAGGGCATGAAAGGTCACCGATTTGACAACATTGAAGAGGTCAAGAAAAAAACGAAGAAGGAGCTGTCAGCCATTTCTAAAGATGACTACAAAAAATGTTTCGAACAGTGGAAGCACCGGTGGGACAAATGTATTAGTTGTAATGGAGAGTATTTTGAAGGGGATAAGGTTGTTCTGTAAAAAATTTGTAAATAAATAGCTTTTAAAAAATAATTCCGGTTTTTTTTGGGTACCCCCTCGGATAGTTATTTGAGGCTAGGCCTATTCTTATATGCAGCTTTGAGGGCTATTTTTAGGCAATAAATGTATTTCGTATTTCTTTATAGATTTTACTATTTATTATGTACTTTAATATCCTGAAAATTGATGTTATTTAATTGAATACTTCTGCTAGTTTTGGTATTTTAATATTTTTAAACTTAATTCTAAACTAAATTTTAAAGCTCAATGATTTCAATCACCTGCTAGACGTGAAATTATTTCTCATTGTGTCACATTTTCGAAATGGCATCGGAAATGCACTTTTTTTTTTTATTAGCCATTGTTATTTGGTGTCTTTGATTGCATCAAACACCCGAAAAGCTACCTTAATCATCAACTTTTCACGCTTTTCTCGACAACTTACTGCAATGATGTGATTTAAACTTCTAAATACCAGAATCAGGGTTTGGTAATTTACTAGTAATGGTGCCAACTTAATTCTTCTTGCCCCTAAAGACTAAAGAATGTTAAGCCTAAAGTTACCATCGAAATTATCTAAGTGGCACAGGAAGGATCTAAGAAACATTGCAGCATTGATTACTGCCTGGCCACCTGTTTAGCATGAAGATAATTCAATAGGCAGTGACGGTGGTACAAACTGGCTTGGGGATTGCCCATACTTTGTACAATGCAGATTTAGGGAATTCAGAGTGTTGAGAAAATTTTATAAACCCTATTTAAATAATAATTAATAAGGATCAATTATCTAAATAAAATATTCCAACTTAGAAGCTAAATTGGCTTCATGGAAGCGATACTTCACTGAATAGATTGAGTTATCTACTTTAAGTTCCAATTTTTCAGTTAAAAATAAATTTAATTGCGTATACTGTAATAGACAAATAGCCGTGTGAGCTTTGACACCATATAATAACTGGGTGTTTACTTCTATCATATTTCTATTTTTTATATTTAACGGTCTTATCTTTACCTAGGAAGCTATATTTATAGTTCTTCGCTATTTCTACTATTTGTTATGGTGGCATAATTGTGTTCTTGCTTTTTATGTTAGACGATTCATAATAATGTTACGGACATAGTAACATTTCGCAATCTAACACTTCGCTATCTAGATAGCATTGTGTGTTGGTTAAACACAATTATGCCACCATAACAAATAGTAGAAATAGCGAAGAACTATAAATATAGCTTCCTAGGTAAAGATAAGACCGTTAAATATAAAAAATTTATGTTAATATATTTATAGATATTTCTGGATAGAATTGTTAGACACACCTTAACATCACTCTACGCTAATGCTTGTACAAGCCCACACTGGACATGAGGTGATATTATAAATTTATATTATAATAATATCCATTCAATTGCAGCCTAGATTGGGGGGAACCTTTCATGTGTTCAGATATTAGCGAGAAACATGGCGGTGAAAGCGTTATTAGATCTCCATTATACTGAGCAATTATTCACTAATATTGAATTGAATTTTTCCTCCAAGTTTTCTGAATAATATTAGAAAAACAATTTAATCTATCTGAATGCTCTCTTGTTGTTATTCTTCTTCTTCTTGTTCTTGCTGTTGTTGTCGTTGTTGCTCTTCTTTTTGTTCTTGTGCTTCTTCTTTTTCTTCTTGGTCGGCACTACAACCGTTGAAGAGCCTTAGCCTTCGCAACCATTTTCCTCCGCAGTCTGCTCTCCTGTCCCGAGCCACCTGTATCCACTATCTTCTCACACCCAATACTCACAGATCCTCTTCCATATCATGTAGCCAAATTAAATGAATTAATTAGCCAAATTAACCTCATGCTTCATGAGTTTCTTTCTCTTAAATGGTCAAAAATCGTTTTCGAGGATCTGATTTTGCCACAACAGCTTTTCATCACTTAAAGTTAAAGTCTACGTCTCATCTTTAGTATTTACACTACTAACTTTGCTTTTCTCGAAAGCTGTTTGAAAAGTTAAATACTTTTTCAAGCGGCCAAAAAACACCTGTTCCTAAAAAGACGGCTATTCGGGCTTTATTATCCGCACTTACTACATAGTTGCCACTACGGGGCAGAGACAGGCGAAGGCGTTCGTTAAAGGCTATTCGCCGAGACTGACTGCAGAATTAATCCGGCAAGACTGTGGGGCTATAAGGATGATTGTAGGACTATTAACTGGGCCACTGCAGGTTCAGGAAACACATGCATCGCATGGGCCTGGCGGATGATAGCCTTTGTAGGTTCTATCAGGAGGAGAAGGAAACGGCACATTTTTAAAGAGAATTGAGTCTGCATTAATTTTTTGTGGGTAAGGGGTCATTGTGGTATAAAAGAGAATGAAATTGTTGATACACTTGCAAAGGAAGCCACCAATAGTGGGGAAATGGCTAATTATAAATTACCACACACCGATATCAAGGGTATAATTGCAAAAGCAGCACTACAAAAATGGCAGACAGATTACAATAATGGTGATAAAGGTTGATTCTATAAAACTATGGCAGATCAGTTACCTAGACAACCATGGTTTAAGGGAACTGTCACTAATAAATGGATTGTTACGACAATAAGCAGGCTGAGAGCGAACCACGCGGTGTGCGGATCGTATCTACACAGGATCAACAAAAGGTCCTCTCCTCTTTGGAGGATTTCAAACATGTAATAATGATATGTCCACGTTATGTGGTAGAAAGGAAACGAATGTTTGACGATATATACAGGTATTTAGATGCACCATTTCGCTACGAAGACATTATATTCTCCACCAACATTTATGTGCTTAAGTCGATAGCAGAGCTAGCAATGAAATATGAATGTATTTAAAAGCTATAGCCGAATTAGAATGAATGGAAGAAAATGCTTAGAGAAGGATTACGTGATTTTAATTTTAGTTAAGCTATAAGGATGGCAGGAGTACAGAGTGCTGCTCCATCCATTAGCAGTAGTTTATGTAAATAGCAGTATATAGTAGAATGATGAATGTGTGAAGCGAATGTATTTGTAGGTAAGAATGGAGAGTGAGTGACATTCTAGTGATAAGAACCTGGACGATGCTGGCTGTATGGCGAAAGCCAAAGCCAAAGCCAAAGCAAAAAAAAAAAAAAGGGAAACGGCACTGCACGTGTTGTGTCCAGTGTGAGGGGCTCGTCTGGCTAAGGATGTTACTTCTCGGGGAGAAAAAAAACCAAGGCCCTGTGAGCTTTACCCAAGAGTCGCTCTCCAGTATTAAGAGTCTGATTAAAAGGACAGGTCTGGAGGGTGAGCTTTAGAGCGAGGGAAGCCACAATAGATCCAAAGGGGTCGCAGTGGCGTAGGCTTTGAGGCCGCCCTAGTTTAATCTATCTACTACATAGTTAAAACGATTCTACATACCTAAATCCTTTTCTTCAAGAACTAGATTGTAAAGTAAAGGAAATGCTCTCTACTTAAACCTTTAGCAATAACAATAACAATTTGCCCAAATAACCAAACAAGCGCTCCCCTCTCAAATCCCAAAAAAATTGCGAAAATCAACACCAACAATAATTGCCTTTCTCCATTCTCGATTGTAATTCATTTTAAATAATTCATACCTATACGTGTAGACATTATTTTCTACGATTGTAATCTCGATAGTGATTGTATGTGGGCGACGATCACATAGCTGCTATGAATAAGGCTGGAGATAAGTTTGCATTTAGGGGGGCTGGAGGAAGATGAGAGGGGGTAGTTGAATTATGAATAAGAAATTTCATAATTTTCTTGACGGATTTATGATAAAGAATTTTCTCTTAAATTTATAATAATCTTTTTTATTAAATACGTGACAAGAATTTATAAAATATTTAACTAAATAAACAACTAGTTTAGTTTGACTAGGGTTGGTCAGAATGGGTACCTTTGGGGCGGGTATATTTACTCGGAAGTTAGAATGAGAGATATTACGCGTTCAGTTTCACTTTATTTGGAACTCACCTGTGTGACACCTACTTACTGTTTTTAAAAACCGACAAAGAAAACAAAATAAAAGATAAAAAAAAATTTGTAGTAACGGAATGAGTCATTATTTCGTTTTATTTTAAATAAATCGTCGGCCTTGATTATCATCCCCGCCACCACGTGTAAACCACGTGTAATAATTCAAATTAAATATCGTTTTCGTAAATTTATTTAATTAATTAATTATAATTCCCTTTAAATATAATTCCTGACCATCAGTTCGGTTTTCGGAGTTGCCACTCGACTGTTCTCCAAGCACATCGAGTGGTGGATGTAATCGCTACTTCCCTTGAATTAAAGCAGTATTGCCCGGGTGTCTTCCTTATATCTCAGGCATTCGACAGGGTATGGCACGCAGGACTGCTTTATAAACTCAAACCCCTACTGTCGCTTTCTACCATTTATCTCATTCTTAAGTCTTATCTCTCCGACCGTTTCTTTCAAGTCAAACAAGGCTCTTCTTCTTCTCTTATCCTTCCAATACTCGCTGGAGTTCCTCAAGGAAGCATTCTAGCCCCCTTACTTTATATTCTCTATACTGCTGACTTACCAACTCACCCGACTACAATTACTTTCACATTCGCCGAAGACACTGCAATTCTTTCTCCTCATCTAGATCCTGTAATAGCAAGCCGTGCACTCCAACCGCACCTCAATCTTCTAGAGCCTTAGCTGCAAAAGTGGAGAATCTATATACGAGTTTCAAGTCTTCATTCCGTCTTCTTTTCTTCTACAAGTCTTCTACATATTATGAGAACTACAAGTCTGAAGACTTCTACAAGTCTTCATGCCGTCTATGTTGACCAGCTCCTCCAAGATTTCCGGGGAGTCCCACGTGAAGATGTAAAGATTGAATTTTGTCTCTACTCTTTCAGAAATAAGAAAAATTAATAATAATACGTATTACGACAATGGACTATCTATAATATTTATTGGGCAATGTTCCAATAAACAATATGCTCTAGAACTCATAATAATATCAAACGTATTACATAATAACAGATTAATATGCAACAGTTTCTGGCAGTGTCTCAAAATATAATTGATTATTATTTATCTCTTGGTCATTTTTATAAAAATACAATGTCGTCTTTTTTTTCAATTTTTTTACATTAAGATATTTGTCAAATGTTTTTCATTTTATGCTAACTTAGGAGTTGTTCTTTACAATATCAAAAAACTGAGGTGTGGCAGGCTGACACTCAATTTATTATAATAATTTTGTTCGCAAATTTCTACAAAAGCGCCTTGATGCGATGAATAAATGTATAAAGGGTGTGTTAACAAAACTTCTTAGTTTACGTCATGACGATTACGTCATCTTGAATGTGCTTGAATGCATAAAAAACATCTTCTCCTGCCAGTTTTGTAGCAAGTTACAACTTATTTCCAAATATTTTCCAAAAAGTCGTTTACTTATAATTGCAATGAAGTAAGAAATTGTGATAACATATCTCTCAAATTAGTTTAATATTTATTTTTATTGTATATGTATTTATTTTTGTTCCTGCAATTTTCAAAAAATTCAGGAGATTAACTCTAAACTAAGACAAAGAGCTAACAGCTGAAGATTAAGTAGGTTACAGAACTTATATTGATTGGATTAACTTGAGCTTTAGATGCATTTTTATGCACTTTTTTGATTGATTGTTTTGTAATGTAAAGTATTTTTTTTTTTTTTTTCAAATGATCTTCATGTCCAAGTTAGGTATCGCGTACAGAGGCAACTAGCGAACATAATTTACTAACAAGCTCATGTTAACCATTAAATAAAATCCAAGACCTAGACCGGGGGAATTGAACCCACTAAACCAACAATACATCTTAGCTTTGCGGGTCTAGTATCTTAACCACTCGGCTATCGTGGCGCCTGTCAGATTTTATATTACAATTGTTTCATAACTTTTTCTAGCTGTTGTTACTAATCGAAACTATTGAGTACGTATGTCATACAGAACGTTTTTCTAGCAATTATTTTTAGTATCATTTTTGAATCTGTTTTGGCAGTCTATCTTAGTTTTTAGTCGAGTATGAGGGTTCCCAACGTGTAAGTCGAGTTTGTCCAGTTAATGGCCAAGGTACTTTACTTGATTCGCAATGGGTACGGGGGTGTAGTTGGAGTTTTACGGTTCAGAGTGAGTTTATTTGGGATTTTAGCTCCTTAATCTTGGATCTTCTACAAGCAAAACCATTTTGCAAGGAATTGTTTTCCTTTTAATGAACTTCTTTTTATGTCTGTAAATAACTAATGCACAAAGTAAGCTTTAGGTAGTTGTTTTTTTAAACAGTCAATTATAATCTCTACAATATTTCTTAATTAAAACTTACTGCGTTACTCTCCATTTGAACATATGCTTGAAGAAAAAAATGCTAACTCATTTCCGACAAGATAACGATCTGAGAGATCAATGCTTTAAAATAACCAACAATTTGAGGCCTGACCTTGTGCGTGACTATAGCTTATGTCAACATTTCTGAGCTCTAAAATGAATCTACTAGATTTATTTCTTTGTAATTTGATTAACATCAGTCTGGCAGGTGATTCTCAGCTTAAGCTACCTGAAGTTTATCTACAAACTTATTAACTTTTTTAGTTTTTAAACAGTTAAAGCTAACTAACTCTTGACTCCAAGCAAACCAGTCTCTCTTATTTTTACTGTCTTAAAAAATGGGTCCAATCATTTATTTCTATCCTCTTTTAAGATGGTGTACCTACTTAAAATTTTTAAATTGTTCAATTCTAATACTTAGTTGAATTTAATCTTTAAAAAAGCACCAAAAGCATCGGTAGAACTTTGGTAACAAACGAAAAACAAATCGATTTATTCCATCACTGTAAAAATTTGGTCTTCAGGATTCAAGGGGATTCCACAAGTTGGTTTCAGCATGAAAGTTATTCAGTTACTTGAATAAGTTATAACTCTTTTTGGGGTATAGTGGGAGAGACGGAAATTCGATCTCTAAAACTTACATTCAAATAGGTTCTATTTAACCAATGCCAGCTTATTGTTAGAGTAATTTCCGATCGATTTCTAGACAATTGATTTCATCGATTTTTTAAAAAAATTTAATGAAGGTCGACCACGTTTTTTTCTTACTTTTTTTCAAAGATTTTGGACATTGAAAAAATATTTGTGAAATGAGTCTTGGCCCACAATTCAAAATCTGTCCTAATTTCGTTCACGATTCACTTTTAATATAGTTAGCTACAGTTTTCCAGGCTGAGCTAGCTGCAATTAGGTTCTGCGCTGCCGAGATTAATGGACGAGGAATTATTGATTCTAAGGTCGTAATTTTCTCGGGCAGTAAGGCTGCTCTACGAGCTATTAGTTCCTAGCAGGTCAACTCAAGGCTGGTTTGGGACTGTCTGGGTGCTCTGAAGGTAATTAGTGACCGTAATAAGATCTTTCTGGTTTGGGTACCTGGGCATTCAGGTTATAAGGGAAACGAAGCGGCAGATTTATTGGCCCGGGAAGGCTCAGCTGCGGGACACTTCGTTGGCCCGGAGCCCTTTTTTGGGGTTCCGAAGTGTGTGAAGACTGCGGCCATTAACTTATGGGTGCAGAGTAGGTCTCAGGAGTGGTGGCTCGCCACCACTGGACAGAGACAGGCGAAGGAGTTCATTAAAGGGCTATTCGCCGAGGCTGACTGCAGAATTAATCCGTCAAGGCCGCGTGGGGCTATAAGGATAATTGTAGGCCTATTAACTGGCCACTGTAGGCTCAGGAAACACATGCATCGCATGGGCCTGGCAGATGATAGCCTTTGCAGGTTCTGTCAGGAAGAGGAGGAAACGGCACTGCACGTATTGTGTCAGTGCGAGGTGCTCCTATGGCTAAGGATGTTATTTTTCGGGGAGGAAAAACTAAGGCCTGTGTGAGCTTTACCCAAGAGCCGCACTCCAGCATCAAGAGTCTGATTAAAAGGACAGTTTTGGAGGGTGAGCTTTAGAGTGAGGGAAGCCACAATAGATCCAAAGGGGTGGCAGTGGCGTAGGCCTTGAGGCCGCCCTAATTTAATTTAATCTAATCTAATCTTGGCCCACAATTCAAAATCTGTCCTAATGTCGTGCATGATTCGCTTTTAATATAGTTATGCAGTTATGTTTTTGCTTTCTGGCATAGAGTAGAAGAATTTTGAACCATTTTCATGTATCGATATTTAGCAAATACGATGGAATGAGCAGCTCCTCAAGATAAAGGAAGAAAGATTTTTTAGATAGCTTGGCGTGAGTGATGATCAAAGAAGTGCAATGAAATGAAGGCAGACGATACCAGAGGATGAGGTGGTTCTCGGCTGGTTGATGTTGAAGAAGACTTATTCACAATTCGAAACCATTTTTGGGGGGTGTTTAGAAAATATGTTACCTCGCAGATTAAACTAGTGAACTCGGAAACTATGTGCCCGTTTAATATATATGGCCATTTGACCAGCTCTGTCCCTTTATTGGATATTGAATCAAAGATTCTGAAGCTTGATTATAAAAAAGAGGAATTTTTTGATGAACAAAAACTAGACAAGCTCTCTGGTCTCTGTTAAATGTATCTGATTTCTATTTATGGTACCATAGAGAATAAAATTTAATATAATTCTGATATTTATCTAGAACTCGAGCTTACTAATGCGACTATCTACGTTTTTACAATCAAAAGCACGATTTGATTTTTTTTTTCGGAACAAAGCTATTTATTTTTAGACTTTTTTAAAAATAAAAGTAGCTGAGGTTGTTTGAAATTGTAACAGCGGATACTTCTTCTATTGCATTATTGATGGACTAAAACGCATAAAGACACCTTTACGGCAAATTATTACACACGTAAGGCTTCTATACAGGCACCAAGTTACAAGAGCAAGATTGAAGAAGGACTACTTTGTTCTGGAGATGAGGGAAACATCTTTTTCACGATGAAAAACAACATTACATCGCCGATTTCTCTTTGTCTCTTTATCTCGCCGCAGTAATTGTGATGAATTGAAAAGATTACTATCACTATGGTGGTCCCGTAGTGGGATGCTGTTAGATTGCACTGTATGGATGATTTCAAACTAAGGTGGGCAGCTTGTAATTGTTAAGACATCCCAAGATTTACGACTTCGTATCATTATTCTGAATTTTAAATTTATCTGTTTGTTTCTAAATTGATTTCATTAACTTTAAATTTAACTCAGATTTCTTTTTTTTTTTTTTTTCATTTTAAAGAAACAATCTCTTTCTTTCCATTATTCTCAAGGTTCTAACTCAAAGTTTCTCCCAAACTCCGAATATTTGAGAAATATAATCTTACAATAAGATTATAATCCTACCTCAATCCTGAGAACTGTCCTAAAACAAATTTTCCTAGAGTAAAATGATTAAAAATCCGAGTGTCTAATCCATGTACGAAGTTTACAAACAAAAATCCTAGGATTCATTTTCGAGAGAATTGCAACAAAAAAAAAAAAAAGCAGTTATCAATTCATTGAGTTTTTAACAACACTTGTAGGCCTCCCTATTACTATAGGTATGTGTGTACTCACAAGACATGTAACAGTACATTATAGTAAAGTGGCACGTTAGAGAGAAAAATACTACCCCTCTCTTTAATGAATTTGATATGTTTTTATTTATTTGTTGTTTTTTTCAAATATGAAAAGTTTAACCTCAAATATCTCATAAACTACTCGTTCGTTTTGGTTTATATTTTACCAGTATATGTAGAATAGTATTGTGAATAATTGAGTAAAATATCGTTATAATCAGATTAGTAGAAAGAGAGATATTGAGAGTTAAAGTTTGGTTCAGTTTAAAACTATGAAAACTTTAACTTCAAATATCTCGTAAACTACTTGTTCGTTTTGGTTTATATTTTACCAGTATATGTAGAATAGTATTGTGAATAATTGAGTAAAATATCGTTATAATCAGATTAGTAGAAAGAGAGATATTGAGAGTTAAAGTTTGGTTCAGTTTAAAACTATGAAAACTTTAACTTCAAATATCTCGTAAACTACTCGTTCGTTTTGGTTTATATTTTACCAGTATATGTAGAATAGTATTGTGAATAATTGAGTAAAATATCGTTATAATCAGATTAGTAGAAAGAGAGATATTGAGAGTTAAAGTTTGGTTCAGTTTAAAACTATGAAAACTTTAACTTCAAATATCTCGTAAACTACTTGTTCGTTTTGGTTTATATTTTACCAGTATATGTAGAATAGTATTGTGAATAATTGAGTAAAATATCGTTATAATCAGATTAGTAGAAAGAGAGATATTGAGAGTTAAAGTTTGGTTCAGTTTAAAACTATGAAAACTTTAACTTCAAATATCTCGTAAACTGCTCGTACGTTTTGGTTTATATTTTACCAGTATATGTAGAATAGTATTGTGAATAATTGAGTAAAATATCGTTATAATCAGATTAGTAGAAAGAGAGATATTGAGAGTTAAAGTTTGGTTCAGTTTAAAACTATGAAAACTTTAACTTCAAATATCTCGTAAACTGCTCGTACGTTTTGGTTTATATTTTACCAGTATATGTAGAATAGTATTTTGAATAATTGAGTAAAATATCGTTATAATCGGATTAGTAGAAAGAGAGATATTGAGAGTTAAAGTTTGGTTCAGTTTAAAACTATGAAAACTTTAACTTCAAATATCTCGTAAACTACTCGTTCGTTTTGGTTTATATTTTACCAGTATATGTAGAATAGTATTGTGTATAATTGAGTAAAATATCGTAATAATCTGATTAGTAGAAAGAGAGATATTGAGAGTTAAAGTTTGGTTCAGTTTAAAACTATGAAAACTTTAACTTCAAATATCTCGTAAACTACTCGTTCGTTTTGGTTTATATTTTACCAGTATATGTAGAATAGTATTGTGTATAATTGAGTAAAATATCGTAATAATCTGATTAGTAGAAAGAGAGATATTGAGAGTTAAAGTTTTGTTCAGTTTAAAACTATGAAAACTTTAACATCAAATATCTCGTAAAGTGCTCGTTCGTTTTGGTATATATTTTACCAGTATATGTAGAATAGTATTGTGTATAATTGAGTAAAATATCGTAATTATCAGATTAGTAGAAAGAGAGATATTGAGAGTTAAAGTTTTGTTCAGTTTAAAACTATGAAAACTTTAACATCAAATATCTCGTAAAGTGCTCGTTCGTTTTGGTTTATATTTTACCAGTATATGTAGAATAGTATTGTGTATAATTGAGTAAAATATCGTAATAATCTGATTAGTAGAAAGAGAGATATTGAGAGTTAAAGTTTGGTTCAGTTTAAAACTATGAAAACTTAAACTTCAAATATCTCGTAAACTGCTCGTACGTTTTGGTTTATATATTTTACCAGTATCCGCTGAACCAAGGTTTAATACCTCTGCTGTAGATAGTGGTACCACTGGGTAGTTTCCTTCTTCCTGCTGTTCACGCACCATTTCCGTCTTCACCAGTCTTATTTTTTTATTGCATATATTTATTTGAATATTATAAATTACTAAATAAATTAAAAAATTAATAAATAATGTAAAATAAAATCGTAGGAGCCATTTCTGGAAAAACAAAACCTTTTTAACCTTTTTCCCCCAAATAAACGGGACTACACCAACTTAATTATTTAATAATTACGATTTCGTATTTAACAATAAAAACTAAACAATTAGATATTTTCTTCAATAATAATTCATAACTAGTCCACCTCTTTACTGAAATGTCAAATACACTGTAATTATATTGTGAGATTTGTTTCACTTTTATTTAATATATCGCAATAAAAATTATTTATTTTTAATTTTCAATTATTCCAAAGGCTTTTTAAGGTTGCAGTTAATTTTATTTTTTTAATTTAACTTACTAATTATTTTTATTATTTACTCGCTTAGTGTTGGCGTAAATGCACGTAACAATCCTGGCCAATCCTGTTATTGTAGCTACAGCTTTTTTGAGTCACAGAAATGAAATAAACCTTCCTGTTTTAATTTCAATCTTTTTCTTTTTTTGTTCCAAATTTTGAAAAAGTTGTTTTTGTCAGCACTGGCTAAATTTATAAAGGTTATAAATTTCTTTGAAAATTATTTAAATTGGTAACACTGATGTCTTCTTTTCGTCTTCTCTTATCAAGATTGGGACTTTTTTTTTTTTATTTTTTGTTTGTCCTGAACTGAATGACTCGAAAAGCCAAAATGGTGTCTGAAGAGCAAACTGTGTGGGAAGACATATAACCTTGCCGTTCTGACCTACAACGCCTCTACGCTCTATCTTTCCCTTCCAGTTATTTATGGTTGATAACTGATGCTGGCCAATTGGACTAAAATGAAAAGTTTTTTTAATTTTACTGTCTCCTTTTTTGGGAGGTCCAACAAATTTTAATTTTAAGCATTACTGTGTTATAGTTAAGGGAAGTTTTGTAAACTTGACATATCATCAAGTTATCATCGAAAAGTATTTGTTTTAAGGCCTGATGATGCAAAAAAAAAAAAAAAGGTACTGGTTTTCAGAAAATGGTTTCCAGGTCTGTTCGCTGGAGAACGCCTCAAAAATCCATAATTCACAGGAAGTTCAGAACTTATTTTTTTTGTCTGAAATCTCTTTAGGCTAAGAATATCCTAAATCCGGAAGTGACACTGTAAAATAATAGATAAAGCAATGCCTATTTATTTTATTTTTTTTGTTTTTTTACACTAACATTTCTTTTTTTGAAGAAAAAAAAACTTCAAGTTCTAAATTGAAAACAAAAATGGCATTCTGGAATATTCTGGACGTGATAGAAATTCCCGGAGATCGCCCTTTCACTGCGCAAGGTCTCGGGCGAAACGGCCGCCTGTCCAGATTTGGAGTTCCCATGTTTTTATAGATCAATTGAATATATAAATAATAAAATGCTGATTGTTCTCTATTTGCTATAACTGATGGATATTTAAGGAGATTTTTGTGCGCTGATTTTTTTAATTAATTATATGTCGGTGTTCTTTAAAGAATTACGTACTTCTGTTTAGAAGTGTTCTCCCTGTCAAATTGAGGTTCTAATTTAAAAACAATTAATGAAGGGTGGATTTGAAGAATTTAAATAAGAACAGAACTGAACGGACGCTATCGACTACTTAAAAGGCTCTTAGACGACAGATCAAAACTCTCTCTGGACAACAAAAGACTAATTTATACTTCTATTTTGAAACCCATCTGAGTGTATGGAATAGAGCTGTGGGGTTCAACCAAACGCTCCAGTCTCCAAAGGATTCAATCTCTACAATCTAAAATACTTCGAACTATTGTAAACGCTCCATTTTATGTCTCCCAACCTGGACTACACACACTGACCTTAACATACCTTTTGTCACCCAAGCCGCTGAAAACAAGATACAGAAAACTCCACTTCAGCCTGCAATCTCATATAAATCCTCTCGCTCAAAAATCTTTCTTCAAGAACTCTTCCTGATAACCCGGGGACAAGACGCCTTAAAAGACAGTGGCCTCGTGATCTCCTTTCCAGTGAAGAGAGTGACTAACCATCCAATATTTGGGAGTGTAACCACTGGGTAACTTCTCCACTCGTTTACCTTATCATTTGTTATTCGGTTATCACTGTTACTTATAGCGCTAACGCGCTGATTGTAGCATAAATAAACGAAAAAATAAAAAATAAAACATATCTCTTGCCAGTCAAACCAGAAATCCACTTAGAGCGCAATACAAAGGGATTCGGCCGTATTTTCTACGGTCTTTTTTTTTGGGGGGGGGGTATCCGCCTCTGGTCTTTGAAGCACATATCCGAAGACCCTATCTAAAAAATTCAACCAAGTTTAAGTGGTTTTTTTACAGTAATTTTTGGGTACGGCAAAAATAGAAAACCAGAATAATTGTTTTCTCGCTCTAAACAAGAAAATTTCTTAATGAAAACCAATGCAGTGCCCAATCTTTGGATAATGTTTCCTCACTCGTTGTAGATAACAATATCCCATTACCTGGTCATGAGAAAATTAACCTAAAAATTATGCCTGATCCGGTATTTGAAAGAACATTAATCCTGCTTGAAATAATAGGCAGATCCGCAATGCTGGATTGTCAAAGTTGAGTGTTTTTCAACGTTACGCTTTTTAGTGTAGTTTTTGACGATCAACCCTAATACAACTGACCTACCGGACAGTTCTTTAAAAAAAGAACATGTACCTTCTAAATTTGATTGTAAATCTACACAACGATTAGGGTTGCCCTCGTACAGTCCTTACTTTACCAGCATCATCACTCCTCTTGCTACATCCGAAATTATTAAATACCCTGAAACTTCAGTAAAGTTAAATAAAATAAAGATTTCCTTCTAATTATAACTGCTAAGTTTTGGTCGTTTACCGCATTCTCGGTTACAGAGAACTTCAAAAAAACAATTTAACGAAACAGTTGACCTCTTTGGATTCAAGATAAGTGTATAAATGAAATCTCTTTGGAAATGAAGCAATTATAGCGTTAGGTTGAAATAAGGAGATTGTTCTGACCTAGTTTACTAGTTAATTTAAATCACATTATCTTGGATAAGACGATCGTTAAGTTTGAATGCCCGGATGTGCTGCTACCTAGCGGCCAGTGTACACATTAAGGTAAGCCTGGGAAGCAGACTAAATTTACAACAGGTGTGTGTAGCTGAACGCTGCTACAAAGTAATATATCATCATGACAGTCTGATTTGGTTTATACATTGCTGGCACTTTCCTGCAAATTAACATTATTTATAGCAATGCCAGTTATATATCTCTAGCTTAATGTCATAGTGTAAAAGATGGGCATTTGCTTTTCTTTCAAATATATGTCCCTGGCTAAAAGGATATTTTCAACCATAATGAGAAAGATTTTATGGAAATCCATTTTTTGCAACATCCTTAATTGGCCATTCTTTGAAAATGAAAATCCGCTTTAAAATATATTTAAATAAACTTCAGATTGTTCGTAATACTTTGATATTTCCTGTTCTCAGATTTGTTTTCCCAGTCTGGGAATTTATTCTCATCCTGAGATGAATTTTTCTGAAAAATTTATTTCAAAGAATATTTTACTTATTTAAAGAGATTAACTAATAAGTCAATTCAATCTCTAGTCAAAAATCTATTAAAATTCTATTTAAATTTTTAAAGTTATAGTCAGTCCAGTTCTTCCTTTATTTTGGTTTGAATTTTGGGTATATAGATGCCCAGGCTTCTAGAAAATTAGGGAGCTAGGTTAAGGAGAAGTTCTCTGCAAGAAAATACCCTTCAACAAAGGATTTTTCATACAGAACTGGCGTTGAAGGAGCGGCAAAAAAAAAGAAGAAAGAAATGCAGAAATATGGAGAAGTCGGGTAATTCGCGAAAGAACAGGTCTTCAGCGCGTCGGGTAAAATCGAAATTCCTTACATAATGCGAAAACTCACTTGCAGTTGCAGTTTATTTAAGGTATTCGATTGGAATTCAGTAAAAGATCTAAAAACAAAACAAAACAAAAAATACTGTGGCAGTGTCATGGACACGGCCGTGTGTTGTACGTGAATACGTTTACGTAACGGGCTATATTTTTTATAATATAATAATAATTATTAAGTAGCGGTAAGTGTTTTTGTTTTGTTAGCTTCAATGAGCGCAGAAACAATAGACGATCACACACATCACACTCAAGTCCGAATGGATTGTTGACAAACGTCGTAGTGAAACGTGCACTAGCTGCTGCCCAAGTATCTTCATAATAATCGACGATACAATCTATGCCTATACAGTCCGTTGTCGATGTAGAAGCGATTTCAACCGCCCCAGCTGCAGATATACTGACACCGTCGTTGATCCGCTCGGCCGCATTCATTCTTTTACGTTCCCTGGCACAGCTTGACTCGGTCATATGGTTTTTTATTATTACCATTCGATTGTTCTTGAGAAGCCCTTTCCAACCGTATACGATCTCTGTATTTGGTTTTGGCTTTTCGACGAGTATAGGCCGACATTATATATTTTTGATAATATTTTTTTATTCTAACACCTTAGTATATTCACTGTCACTATTTTACACTAATGTTTTATATGCAATCGATAGATTGTAACGACAGCTGACGATTAAAACTTAAACGAAAATCGTGGCTTCTCCGAGTCAAAAGTTATACTAATTGCAAATCTCGATACACAGCAAAATGATCTCAAAATGGCGGCGCTTCCCCCTCCACCGCGCGCGATGCGTTACAGTCCTCGCTTATCGTAATGAATTCTTTGATCCTTTAGCTATCCAGTGGTCTAATTTAATTTTGGATGTAGACGATAGATTCGAAACTACAACGCCAAACTGTATCCCCCGATTTTGTTATCATTAGGTTTTTTGGATTGCCTCCATATGATAGCAAATTTAAAGACGTATGCACGTCAAAACTGTGCTGTCGAACGTGAATTTGAACTAATTATAAATCGAAGATTGGATATTATCCTGGATTAAAAAAAAAGCCCTCAGAAGAAGGCATCACAAATGATGATACGCGGATGAAAATAACCATAAGGAAAAGGATGATTTTAATGTTAAATTACCTAAAAAAAAAAATGGGCCCAAGAAGTTGAAGTCTCTCCAAACAAAGAAGAGATTTTTTCCACAGGTGTTGGGTCAAAAAATTTCATTGAGTTGGATTTCTGGTGGGTGGATGTTGCAGACTCTCGGCTACGAAGAAGAAGAGTACGTACTGAAGAAATTCAGAATCAGTTGGGTGAGTGAAAAAACATTCTGATAGAACTGTGATAGTGATTGACTGCAGAGGTTTGATTATAGATGGCCCCAAAAATGACTCTTACTCCAGAAAAAGAAGCAAGAGAGGAAGTCAGAGAGGAAAGTGATTAGAAGATATGGACTGAAGAGGATTTAGAGGTGACTTGAAAGAGTAGAAACTTACGGAAAAAATAGTATTTCCGAAATGGCTCATAATTTTTTCTTTTATTATAAAACCAATTATTGGTGATTGATGAAATCTTAAATGAGCTCAAAAGAACCTATTTCTATTAGAACAGAATTTGTGTGGCACAATATCTCGACTGGATCAACATTTAGAAGAAGTAAGGCAAGTTGTCACCAAGAGAGATGAGAGAAACAAAAGACCATCTCCCTTGAAGCCAAGTTATAAAAGTGAATAATGGTAAAAAGTCATCCTCTTCCAACCAGTCCAACGTCATATCCTGAATCTCTAATTGACACAGGACGAAACATAGACAAAATTGAGTTACAAAAGATGTAGTATACCCCATACTTGTTCATAGTATACCCCATTGCAGGAGATAAGTTTGTTTCACCAGCAACAGTATAACAAATGATATGTGCTCAGTTTAAAGACTTGAAAGTTTTAGATTAACTGTTAGTGGGTAGCCCTCTGGCCACATTTCTTAGATGAGCTCCTGTGGATTTAGAGGTACAGCTAGTAGATGAAGTGATCACCCCTAAGGCAGCCATTAAAAATTCTACTAAAGATTATTCTGACAGTTAATTTCTTTATTTCAGTTGAGAAACTATTTCTCTTAATTTTTAATGTTTGAGCACATTAGACCAGAAGTGTAAGTGAGGTTTCAGTTTTTGGCGCAAAGTAATTACTTAATTATGAGCTGTAATTACTTAATTAAGGCATTAATCGAAAAGATCTGATAAAAATGGTTGTGACTTCAAATAGGTTTTCTTGTAAATACTTCATTTATAAACATGGAAAGGATGGCTGCGAGAATTAGATGCTGGGATTTGTCGTCAAGAACATTTTAAGATGAGAATCTTCAAAAAGCAAGAAATGAAATAAACTTCAACTTACGAAAAAACAAAATGGAAGTCATGATAAGAGTGTGGAAATAAAAGGAAATGTTAAGTAGTTTTGTTCGCACGCTTACCAACCGAGGGTAAAAAGAAATCAGCAAAGTTTTTTAAAGCCGTTTTGGTTAAACCTAAGTCGCATAGATATAGGGTACAAAAAAAATACCGTTGCTTTAAGGGCGAATTTGAAAGTGCAATTTTTAGAATAAACGTTTAATTTTTATATTTTTTAAAGTGACCCTCCTTCAAATTTACGGCGAGAAAATATTTGAAAAAGTTGTGAGGGAATCTTTAGAAGATTAGTAACAGATAAATCGAAAAGGTTATTAAATTGATGATCGCTTAAGCGGCTTGGTCTTAGAAAAAGAGGAGTTGATCTCCTATAAAAGGTCAGAAACGAAGTTCTAAGAGTAAAGCTCCGGGCGCCATTGGCCCCACATATTAACGCGCCTTGAATTAAAAAAAAAAAAAAAAAAATACTAAGCAGCTTCAGTCGTTTAATGTTTTGAAGAGGTAACTGGAATGATAATCTTATAGGAGTATCCCTACAGAAAGAATGGAACGTAATTAGGAGTATGGGTGAAGCTGTGTAATTATCTGATAATACCTTTTCTGAAGTAGGACCCTGGAACAGTCCAGTAAAAGGCGTTTAACATAATGGTAGGATCATTTCTCTTAATTTCCATAAAATATTAGGACTTTGCTGACCTCATTTTACGCTCATCTTTTGGTCTAATGGTATTCCTATTACCCTCTATTTCTTCCCACCTATTGAACTACAAAATTTTATGTAGACTTCCGGCGGCTTATTATTCATAGCTCTGTTTTGAAATAGCGCCTAAGTGATCGTGATTGCGGGTGTTTATTTTTAAAATTAAAAAAAAATTAGGGTATTTGAAATCTCGCAGCCAGTTGGTCAAGACAAGGTTCAATTTTGTCGAAGAAGTATCGGCAATATCCTTAGCCATAGCAAGAAATATAATTAAAATAATTAATGAAGGTTGTAGCATTTTTAGACTAGCAAAATTGCAATGTCAGCCATTGTAAGTACATTTCTGGAAGAATCTCTTGCAATTTGCTAGCTGAAGTTAATGGAGAAAGAAACATCGTCTTCCGAAGAAGTCTTCCAAAGTGTTGAACTCCTTAATCCAGCAAGATATTCTGATAAATATCTACAACTGTGGCGACTAAGGTTGGCGGAAGTACCTCTTAAGATCTGACAAGAATAGAAAGGGGCCACTTCATTGGGCAAGAATTGGTCTCCAAGCTCAGCTCTGTCGCTTTGATTTACACGTGGCCATGGACGGAAGCCATCTTGACATAACAGTAAAGCGACAAATGGATGAAAATGGCCAGTACTTTATAAAGGTCATCCAAATTCTTGCTGCAAGTTCAGCTGCTTGTTCTTGCTGAAAGTTTCATTTTCAAAATTCTCCTCTAAGTTCTTAAAATTTCGGGCTTTAAACATGAATTAAATTACAGTAAAGATAATGAACCTTGAACCATTCTAAACCTTGAATGATATCTCTTCTGTACTGACTGTTTAGAAACTGTTCAGTAATGTTCAAAAATATTATAATTTTCAACAAGTATAAGCGCTGAAGATGACCTACTCCCTAGATCGAAAGATTGGCCAAAAAATTATGACTGAAATTGGCAATAATCTTTCTTAAGTTTGCAAGATTTAAGACCTGGGAATTCATGCTCAATCCGGTAGGACAGTTGTATAAGGGTTGATCGTCAAAAACTGCACGAAAAAGCGTAACGTTAAAAAACACCCAACTTTGACAATTTTTTTCTCTTTTTCTATAAAAGATAAAATTCCCAAATTTTCTTTAAAATATTGGGCAAACCCTCCTTAATAAGTGTAATTTTTTTGCAACAACCCCAGATCTAATAGATAACGAGAAAAAAGTTGCCGAAAATGACCGAAAACGGCATTTTCAAAGATCCTAGTTTAAAAATAAGCGAAGATTTTTTTTTTTTTATTTGCTGAGCCTTAACTTCTTTATTTGACGAAGAAAACTCAAAAATGAGGCTGAGGGAAACCTCAGAGCGCTAATATTTCTGCAATAAATTATTAAATGAAGAGTCGCCACATCTTTGGAGATTAACATATGCTTAAAGGGACTCGGGATAATCTCTTATAGTTCAGAGTAAAACCACTTGTGGGTTCTGAGCTAATCCAGAATCCAGAACATCCTCAGCTCTGATCATTTTCTCAAAAAAAAAGGCGCCCACCAATAGAGTAACAGTATTTTAGTTGGTAAGTTCAACCAACCAATCAGATCAAAGCTTGGGAATTTACTTCTTAAGCATTGCTAATAGTTTAATTCACCAACAACAGAGACTTTTAAATATTTTTGTACTGATTATGAAGACGTCAGACATAGAAATTCGGAAATATAAATATATTTATTCGTAGTAAATATATAAAAACTACATCTCAATATTAATTTTTAAAATACATATTAATTTCAATATAAAATAGTTGATGATAGTGAGTAAAGTTCCACCTGTATTTTGTATATATTAATATAATAGAAGATTATTTATTATTTATTACGCTTAGGCCAAAAAAAAAGATTTATTATTTATGGAGCATGTAATTACAGTCTACTTCATCGTATGAATTATTTAGTAATCAATCTAAGTCAACACATATGCAATGATGGTTTACATAAAACTATATTTAGGTAGATATTATTTTTTTATTACGCAGGTCTGAACATGTTCTTCTTTGATGCATATTTCAGCTACAAAAATCTATTCTCACACAACTATAGAACGAGTAATATATAGAACTGGCAGATAATTTGTTATTTCAGTTTTTGTACACTGTATTCATTAGTGTCACAACAAGCATCAAAATAAACAAGCTGTTTTTGTAGCTCACTCCCGTCCGGTGTTCATTCTCATGGGCAGTTGGTGTTGTTGGGGAGAGGGGATGCGAGAGAGAGAATTTCCTGTTCATCTAGATCTACGTCCATCCTCTTCAAAGATACGTAGAGCTGTCTCCTTTAATTGGTACTTTTGTGAACACTTTAGAGTTGGCAATTGTGAAAGTGGTTTTATAGTCTTCGAGATCAACTGGCATAGAGAATAGCAAGTATGGCGGCGGAGAAGTTACGATGTTTCTGTATTCTTATGCAGCAATGAACTGAACCTTTTCATCAGTGACTTCGTTAAATGAAGACTTCAAAATAAAAAATTTGGCGCAGTTATAGTTGACAAATTAGGTTTAAATGTATTTGTTTTTTTGCTTAGTCCTCTTAAAAATTATTTTATAATATTTGGTGTTACTATATGATACGTGAATTTATATCTTCATAAAAATACGAATACTAACATTATAAAATGATCACATTGCTTTAAGATTACTTAAGAAAGAGCTTAAGCTTATATAGTATTAAGCTATTAATATAATTGAACTAAAATGGTGTAAACACGTTAAATGTTCTTTGTCCACAAAAACACGAATACTAACGTTATAATGATCACATTGCTTTAAGATTACTTAAGAAGGATCTTAAGCTTATATAGTGTTAAGCTATTAATATAATTGAACACAAAATGGTGAGAACACGTTAAATGTTCTTTGTCCACAAAAATACGAATACTAACGTTATAAAATGATCACATTGCTTTTAAAATTACTATTAAGAAGGAGCTTAAGTTTGTATAGTCTTACATAGTGTTAAGCTATTAATATAATTGAACAAAAAATGGTGTGAACACGTTAAATGTTCTTTGTCCACAAAAAATACGAATACTAACGTTATAAAATGATCACATTGCTTTTAAAATTACTATTAAGAAGGAGCTTAAGTTTGTATAGTCTTATATAGTGTTAAGCTATTAATATAATTGAACAAAAAATGGTGTGAACACGTTAAATGTTCTTTGTCCACAAAAATACGAATACTAACGTTATAAAATGATCACATTGCTTTTAAAATTACTATTAAGAAGGAGCTTAAGTTTGTATAGTCTTACATAGTGTTAAGCTATTAATATAATTGAACAAAAAATGGTGTGAACACGTTAAATGTTCTTTGTCCACAAAAAATACGAATACTAACGTTATAAAATGATCACATTGCTTTTAAAATTACTATTAAGAAGGAGCTTAAGTTTGTATAGTCTTATATAGTGTTAAGCTATTAATATAATTGAACAAAAAATGGTGTGAACACGTTAAATGTTCTTTGTCCACAAAAAATACGAATACTAACGTTATAAAATGATCACATTGCTTTTAAAATTACTATTAAGAAGGAGCTTAAGTTTGTATAGTCTTATATAGTGTTAAGCTATTAATATAATTGAACAAAAAATGGTGTGAACACGTTAAATGTTCTTTGTCCACAAAAACACGAATACTAACGTTATAATGATCACATTGCTTTAAGATTACTTAAGAAGGATCTTAAGCTTATATAGTGTTAAGCTATTAATATAATTGAACACAAAATGGTGAGAACACGTTAAATGTTCTTTGTCCACAAAAATACGAATACTAACGTTATAAAATGATCACATTGCTTTTAAAATTACTATTAAGAAGGAGCTTAAGTTTGTATAGTCTTATATAGTGTTAAGCTATTAATATAATTGAACAAAAAATGGTGTGAACACGTTAAATGTTCTTTGTCCACAAAAAATACGAATACTAACGTTATAAAATGATCACATTGCTTTTAAAATTACTATTAAGAAGGAGCTTAAGTTTGTATAGTCTTACATAGTGTTAAGCTATTAATATAATTGAACAAAAAATGGTGTGAACACGTTAAATGTTCTTTGTCCACAAAAATACGAATACTAACGTTATAAAATGATCACATTGCTTTTAAAATTACTATTAAGAAGGAGCTTAAGTTTGTATAGTCTTATATAGTGTTAAGCTATTAATATAATTGAACAAAAAATGGTGTGAACACGTTAAATGTTCTTTGTCCACAAAAAATACGAATACTAACGTTATAAAATGATCACATTGCTTTTAAAATTACTATTAAGAAGGAGCTTAAGTTTGTATAGTCTTATATAGTGTTAAGCTATTAATATAATTGAACAAAAAATGGTGTGAACACGTTAAATGTTCTTTGTCCACAAAAATACGAATACTAACGTTATAAAATGATCACATTGCTTTTAAAATTACTATTAAGAAGGAGCTTAAGTTTGTATAGTCTTATATAGTGTTAAGCTATTAATATAATTGAACAAAAAATGGTGTGAACACGTTAAATGTTCTTTGTCCACAAAATGTTTAATAACAAAAAAACTCTTGGTTATAAAAAAGAATTACTGCTCAACTATGGAGTACGTGAACCGAAAATTACCATAATAAATTAAAAAACAAAATAATAATAATTTCTTTTTAAAAAACAAACAGACAAAACAAGTTTAGGCACTTCCTACGCATTTTTTAAAAACATTTCAAACATTACGTAAACAGAACATTTTTTGCAAAAAACAAAAAATAAAACAAAAATTGTGTGAAGAGGAAAGTTGAAAACATGAGGAGAATAATGGAATCCTAATATTTGATATTTAGGATTCAAATAGCGAGAATTCGATTATGTGAGTTGGTTGAGTTACGTTCTGTTTTGACTGAATCCTAGCTATTTGAATCCTAAATATCAATAGTTTACGCTCACTAAAAACCAATAAAAAAAATCCAACAAATATTAGAATTTTGTAATTGTTTTTTTCTATCTTTTTTATTATTTCTATTTATACATTTTATTATACAAATATAATAAAATTCTATAGATTTATTACATCCTACTACAATTATACAATTCAATAGTTATATAAAGCCCACATTCAAATAATAGCTATACATATTTATAGTTTCAAGTTAGGCTATTTTGGTAACTGTTATACTACTAGAAAAACTATTAAGACTATTGAATAAAACCTAACATGTCTATACATGAACAGATATATATTAATATATATTTAGGCACAAACTAGGTGAATAGGGCAAACATTTATTTATTTATTTATTTTTTTCGAAGGTTATTTTTTTTTTTTCGGCGCATCAACTTCTTGGTCATTAGCGCCCACTATCAAGGTTCTTCTTATTTCCATATACTACACGAGCTGGGATGACACGTGCAGACCCATAGCTTCCATACACTACACCTTGCTTAACAAGGTAGGGTGGAGCCTGGGTCTGCAAGATTGTCTCCACACATCCCCTCTTATTTCATCGACATTGTCGACGAGGGGGAGTGTGGAATACAATTGTGACATCCCTTAATTAAACTAACGTTTATACTACATATCTAAATCTGAATTAATAGTTTTAATTATTTTCTATTATATTTATTGTAGGCAAAACCAAAAGTATTATAATTTCTAGGTTTACTATTTGCTTGGGCTTTACTGAATACTAAATCCGAGGAGGCTATTTACTCTACTAGCAGTTGGATGTGCAGTACTTTGAACTAATATTCCTGCACATCCTAAAATAAACTAGAGCTAAATATAATTAACCTAATGGGGTTGAAATACTCGTATAAAATTTCTTTCAACCCCGGGATAAAAAATCTAACCTAAACACACATACGACTTTCTCGCCAATAAATACATTCACGCCAATAAATACATTCGTACCAATAAATACATTCATACTAATAAATACATTCTCACCTATATATAATGCACTCATCCTAAGCATTCACACTAGGGGAAAGTACTCGATATTCCTTTCCCCTTTAAAAGGATTAACCTAATTAATAACCTAAATTTTAAAATATAAATTGATATGTTTTAGATACGTAAATAGCCTCCTGATGTAAGGAGAACCCTCTTGAAGGATAACGCGCTTGTCATGTGGCAGGCCTGCTGTCGAAGGTTATTGTTTCGAAAATTTATGTCAGATGGATTTAACTAATCTACGTTTCGTAATTGAATTGAATTTCTAGTTTTGTTTTCCTTTACTCCGCCTATTTATGAATAGAACTGAATATCCAATTACTATGAATGGGAACGTCATTCAAAGATTCCTAAGACCAATTCTCTAAACCAAACTGACTAATCTACCACCAATCAAAAACCATTATTGGTTAAAAACGCTGATTTTTGGTGTTTAGAAAAGAAAATGCTATAGTTTTTGCTAAAGATTTTATCGATATTCTCATTTAGAAATCGTTTTTTTAATGACTAACATTTTATTTCCTCTTCCAAACGGACGTGTTTAGGATTTCAATTAATGTTCTAGGAATGCGGTAATTAATTATTCAGTTTATGCTAATTTCTTATTTTTAATCAGTTCTATCTCACATTGATTAGCATTCGTTTGAACATTATTAGAACTTTAAAGGTCATGTATTAGAATATTAACTTCTTTTTTGTTTTTTGGTTTGTCTTGGGCAGGGTGTCCATTAACATTTTGATGAAGTAGCGAGCTGGTTAGTGAAACTTCCTTTTAGATAACCATATTATTACAGTTAAATTATCTAATTGAATAAAGTATTATCCAAACTCATCTATAACTACAAAATATTGCCCACAAACAAGAATAAACAAATGGATAAATTTTGTATAAAAAGTGTTGAAAACTTATGATTAAACATTTATGATTAGTAATTTTCTCCATATTTTGTTGGTAGACCTGTTGTATAATTGACAAGAGTTTCCTTTCGTTTTCATTGTTTGGTAAAGTCCAGAATTGAGGAATGTTTTATTTTATAAGGAGGAAGTACACAATTTTTTGTAGCAGCTTTGTAAGTTTATTGTGAAGATTGTAGTGGACTAGGTGCAAGTATTGTTAGCCCATATTAACATTTGGAATTCGGTATTTTTAAATCTAGTATTTACAAAAAGTCTATTTGTTAGCAAAAAGTGTTGGATATTATATCTTCTTTTATGGAAGGAGAGGGGGCACATTTCAACATCACCAGTTAAAATGTGCCGCCCTACCGACCTGCAAGTTTGTGACTTTTTTTTTGTTTAATCGCAGAGAAGGGGAAAGTGGTCCGAACCAACTACATTAAGGAGCGCAACAAACCGAATATTTTGTTCAAACTTCCCTAAACCCATCACACTTCGGGAGTACAACATCCCCGAACTGAGTCATTCTTGATTTTTTTGAACTAGATTTCAGTGGTTTAAAAGAGAAAGTAATGTAGTAGTGAGAGAAATAACTGATAGAAGGTAGACTCAGAGTAAAGTAATATCATTTCTTTCTATTTTGTATTGTGTTCAAAGCTACCTCACCAGTGGGACAGATATTAACATTTGACACAACAATTTAAATTAAAAAAATATAGATATGTACGTAGAGTACCAACTGTTTATTGATATAGATCTGTTAAGAAGACTTGAAAGTTGTAGAAAACAAAATAAAAAGGTTCAATAATACGATTCTGTGCACTCTGTTACAGAAAATGTAAATTCTGTTCAAATGTGCCCCTCTCTCCACTACTTATAATATTATAAGTAATGCATTGACAAACTAACTACCAAAATCAGAATAAACCATAAGAAGACTATCGCCTTTTCTTTTTACTGAAAATGTAAACCCTTCCTCAACAGACAAATTAGACACAACAATACTCTGATTATCTGGTAACAATACTCTGGTCTAACCACGTCAAGATCTCAGCTTAACTTTGGAGACAAAATTGAACTGAATCGTCCTGATGTTTAGGACAGAGTGAATCCCAGTAAACCGACTACAAGACTACTCTTTCCTTTACTCTCGCAAGAATCCAAGATGGACTGTAACAGAACAAACTTCTTCACTACAAAGTGAAGTAACATCAGGCCGATGTTACTCTCCATCTGGAGTCCTGGACCTGTAGCAGTAACATCAAGAAACTCCAGGCAACCAAGTACTGATTTCTGAGACTTGTGACTGATTCTCCTAGAATCGACTCCTTCCAATACACTCCTTTTACCCAAAACCGTCTGTAGAAACTCCTACATCCACACTAGATTGCCATCCTAACCCACTTTGCCGCAACCTCCTGTTGCTCCTTGCAATGCCTACAGGCACAAAAGAATCAAACATATCCTACTCTCAACTTTCTCCTCTAGCTGCAACTTTTTTTCATCCTTCTTCCGTACAAAATTGGGTCCTTCTTTTGTTTTTGTAAGTAATTCACATTCTGTCTAATAACTCTACTCTCCCATAGCTAGACTGTCCAATGTCATTTGTCGCAACTGTACAGAACAACGGCTCCAAAATTCCTAATTGAGGAACGCCTCAAATCAAATAGCATACCCACTTATTTCCAGTGTCTCTCCTGAACCCGTATTTCAGTTTTGCAATAATCGCCTCTAACTTGCGCAACTATTGTAACGCCTTTATTAAAATTTTATTGGTTACTAAATGAACGGTCTTTCGATCGATGGAATGTTCCACAGCTGGCTGGAATCCAGTAATTTTGCCCACACTTCTCCATATGTTCTCTATTTAAACAGATGTCAAACTATAAATCACAATTTTTTGTTTTTCTTTTTAATTTATACACAAAAGGACAACGTTTTTTTTGCTTTCAATAACGAGGTATTAGGTATGCATGTTAGATAATAATATTAATATTAATTCTAAATATTAATAAAACAATGTGATGAAGATATTTTAGATATTGGTTATTAATACTGATTTATTACGCTAGTCTTATTAAATACGCCTACTCGAATTGAATATTACTGAATATTCGCTGACGTAGTCTTTAAGACTAATTGAAGAAGAAAACATCAGAAGTTTGGAACTTAAAGGTAAAGAAACGTGAGCTTGTGACGACTGATCATGACGTCAGCGTAAGACTCATTATTACGCTAAACTATCCCCACGATAATTTTGTGAAGCTGTTAAAGAACGAGCGAATATATTGTGATTGTTAGTTGTGGAATGAAATTATAGCGTACATGGGATCAACCCACCAAATCACAGTGCTTCTCCTTTACATTGGCCAAAATTTTTTTGACATCCTAGGCTAGAAATTTAGCTAGAAATTTAGCTATAAAAAAAAAAAAAAAAAACCTAGAACGTGTTAACTTTTTTTTTTGTGTAAAGCTCCAGCGTAAGCTCCATGAAAGAAGCGATCAAGTTAGCATAGATTTCTGAAAGTTTGGAGACATTCGTTTGTTGTTAGAATTAAGTTTGAACTATTTTTTTTTTCTTTTATTTTATTTACAATATTTATTTTATTAAATTTGAGACGCGATAATATTTTAGTTCATTAGCGCCCGGAGCTTTTTTTAGTACTCTTTTCGGTCTCTTGATGCGGACAACACTGTCTACCACCGGGTCAGTGTGCTGTACGAAAGAAGCTTCTAGAAGAAGAAAAATCTAAGGGCCAGCAGCTGGATTCGAACCCGTGATTTCTGCGTCCAGTATTATTAGCTGAACTCTCAACTAATCCCGTCTCTAATTCTGCCAATTTGGAAATACTACGAAATCTTTCTACGCTAGCAATCAGGTACTGACATGAAAATGTTTTAAGCTCTTAGTCCAGAGCTGCATGTGGCTCTTTGGCCCCTTAAGTACGGCTCTGGCACAAATATCCACGGAAGGCGCAATAATATTTTCATTTAAAAAAAAGACTTGGTAAGAAAAAAATTACATCTTATTTTGATAAATTAAAATTCTTCTATAAATCGAGAACATGTATAATTTTTTGTTTAAGTTAAAAGATAGATGGGTAATTAAAATTTTATATTGTTGTAAAAATACGTAACGAACATCGAGTTTAATTTTATTAGTTTTCGTAAACGTAAACACAAACCATGGACAAGCTACCGGCTGAGATTGTTCGTATGTTACAGCAGGTTTCAGGAATTTAAAAACAGCAGAGCAACTTTAGCATTTGTCAAAAATTCTCTTAATGCTACGATAACCGAGTTGAAATTTTCTCCTTTTGAAATTGACATTGGTAGCTTTGAAATACAATTGCTGGATTTAAAAAACAAGGAGTTATGGCGCTCTAAATTCGAACGTCTTTGTGTTGAATTGGTAATATTGGAGAAGAAAAAATGTGATCTTAGTTCACAACACAAGTGGTCTGCTTTGAATGACTTGGAGAAGGAAGACATGATCATTTTCAACGTTTGGAATAAGTATTCCTGACTCTTACGATCAGCTGAAAAAGCTCGCGTTTGCTGTTCTTTCTCTTTTCGGTTCTCCATATATATATATGCGAACAATCTTTTTCAAGCATGAACATTTTCAAGAGTAAACTGAGAAGTCGTCTTATTCATGAGAACTTGGAATCATGCCTAAAATTAAAAACAACCACATAACAAACCTGACTTACTCAAACTTTCCAAGGAGATGCAAGCACATTGTTCGCATTAATAAATATTTATTAAGTATGAAATTTAGTATTATTTAGTGTACTACTTATTTAGTGTAATAAAAGTTTACTAAACAAGCAGATTTGGCTCCCAATTTTTTTTAAAATCATTGTAATGTTCATATTTGGCTCTTTGGCTAATAAGTTTGCCGACAACTGGTCTAGCTGAAATTCCATTTCCTTCCAAACTTCAACCCGCCCACACGCAACCTATCTCAAATTACCATACCATTGAATCTTTACCAAAGTCTGAAGCGTCGATGGCTTAGCTATCACCTGATTGCTTGATAGGAAAAAATCATCCTTCTAATTCACTTTATCCGTATCCTGAGTTAGCCGACTCATGATGGTAAACTTCGGATGGGCCCTCATTCAATTCTTTCAATTCATTTTGAATGGAACCTCAAGAATGGAAGTAAATAAAGTCGTTTATTGGAGTTTTATAAGGAGATTTCTCTACGATGTTCACAAAATATCACCAGCCCATAAAATATTATAAATTCTCTAGTAAAATAAATTACTTTTTATATTAACACTAAATACATATTATCCACCATAAAACTAATAAAACTCTATTAATAAAGATTTTAATAGTACTTTTAAAAAAATATATTAGTTTGCAAGATTGTTATACGTAATTTATATATCAAATTAAGTTGAATTAACGTTGTTAAAGAATGCAATAAAAATTAGGAAAATATTTACTTTATTTATTAAATGCAATTAGTTATTTATTTCATTGCTAGCATTTTACTATTAATTTTTTTTTTCCTACTAGACTATTTAAATCCAGTTCTATTAGACAAGGTAATAAGGACTACTAAAGTGTAAAAAATTTCAATTTTTCAAAGAGTTTAATCAAGTTTTTAAATGACTAATTGAAGATTAAAGCTTGCGAACGGTACATAAATCAAAGTAAAAACTATTTTTATACGATCAAAATTTGTTATATTTAGATTCGCCTGACGTTTCTATGGGAGACGGTTTCTAGCTAGATGATAAACTGGGTTTTATAGGATTATTAATGATGGGATTTATTATAAAGATTTTAGAGAGTTTTTTTGGGGTCTCTGTTACTTCCTGCCGTTTTTTTAAAAAAAGAGTTGTGGCAAATTTTAAGTTTATATTTTAACGGTATACCACATAAACGTTTGTTTTTTATCTCTTTTTTATGTACAACCGTTACATTTTACCAATTAAGTATCTCTTGTAAAACATTCATTTTATCGCATTTTAGGCATTAAATTTTTTTTTAAAGCTATTTTGTGCGAACAAATATACTGATTTACTTCATATTTGTAATTTTATTTACACATTAATATTTTTTCAGGCGGGCTTTAACGGTCTAAATTACCAATTAGGTGTAATTGCTAGCATATACTTTACTATAGTTGTCTTATTAAACAATTAAATAAAAATCCAAGACCTAGATTCCGGGGATTCGAACCCACTAAACCAACAATACAGTTTAGCTTTGCGGGTCCAGTCTCCTAACCGCTCGGCCACTGTTACTAACAAACACACAGCGTTTTTAGCTACACATTTGTATTATCAGTGATTAGTTAACAAATTAATTCTATTTCAGCAGTTTCATTAAAACTAAAACCTGAAATTAGTCACACTTATGAACCAAAATTTTTCTGTATTACAGATAATCTTCAATAAAAATCAAAATTTATTTATTATAAAGAGAAAAATTCTTGGTTAAAGTGATATCATAGTTCGTGTTCGAGATTTCAAGATATAATTAATAGTAAAAAAGTCATACGTAAAATAACAGACGCACATCCGTTCAGTGTGATGTACGGAACTTCCTCTGTATAAAATTAATCAGTAGAAATATTAATGAATCTAAGTATTGTTAGTTTCAAATTGTTTAATAAATACGTCATAAAGGTGACGTATTTGTTAGGACGTATTTACTTCCTAATGATGAATATCATTCCGTATTGTATAAATAGAACGAATATTGATTGTGTTTAATCGTTAAAGTATTAAAACTGAATATTAACACGCAATCTTTTTACTACTTCATTTAATTTTAAAAATCTGTATATAATATAGTATGTAATGTATACAGGGTGCACACTGAGGAGAGGTCGAAACTTCGGGAGGTGATTCAGCAGCTCAAATGCAACAAAAAATATTCTATTCACTCTGACCCGATTCTCAATAGTGTCCAAGATATTTGCATTTTTAACTTTTCCGTCGATATTCGCGTTTTTCACCATAAAAACGGCCGTAACTTTTCTATCCTTTATCCTACAACAAATCTGCTTATTCTAAACGAAAGAGCATTAAATTTCCTATAAATTTGCTTAATACCGAGTCTCATAACCTTTCTTATAAACAATGAAATTTTTACTTTAATGTCTAAAAAATTCGTTCTCGATGAGTTTTGTTAAAATTTTCATCTGCATTTTTTCAATGATTAATGAATCAAGGAATCACATAATTTCAAAAAAAGTTGCGCATTTATTGAGCTTCAAGATCATATGGATTTTTTTGGTTTTTAATAAAACCCTACCCCGAACAGAGGGGGTGTAAATGCAGAAAACTGGGATTTTGCGTAACCGACTTTTCACTACTAATTTACTCAAATGTCAAATT
This sequence comes from Rhodnius prolixus, assembly GCF_049639745.1. Taxonomy (NCBI): domain Eukaryota; kingdom Metazoa; phylum Arthropoda; class Insecta; order Hemiptera; family Reduviidae; genus Rhodnius; species Rhodnius prolixus. Next base: position 26,813,590 of record NW_027411582.1, read on the forward strand.
TTTGGAGCAGGAACAAAAAGAAAAGTAACCATTTTAGTTTTTAACAATTACTATTTAATAAAACGGAAGTATGTAATGTATCTAATATAGTATGTAATGTATAGATCAGTATAATTCTACTCAGTATACGTATAATGTAGTATAGATCAGTTCTATCGTACGTCCTGCGTTTTTTGGGAGCAACGCAGGATAATAAAGGCTTTTGTTTGTCCCGATGTTAATGAAAGAAGTTCCGTTATAACATGGAAGCGAAGTAGTTATCTTTTGAATTCCATGAGTCTGTGTTCTCCAGCTTTCATAAACATGTTTCCAAATTGGAAAGTGGAATTCAAATTATTTAAAGGATATTTAAAAGAGAACAGATACTACAATATCATGCTGGAGTTGTATAAAATTATTAGGACGTCAGGAAAGAAATGTCGGGTGTTTAGAGATCTAATCCGAAATGTTGAGATTGCATCCATGGATTAGGACCCCACCTGGACTGATCCAGGTCATCAGAGAAAACACGTTTTAAAAACACTAACAGACCAACAGACACACATAATATATTGGACACACAAAAGCTACAATTTTATGGAAATTTATATTTTAAATTTAAGAAAAAATGAAAATCCATTAAATACTACGGATTTTTAATAAAATAAATAAATGAGCGCGAGTTAATAACTCCCTGTTTCGACCTTTTCAAGCGTCAGGAGAGTGAAGACCCTGACAGCTTACCATAATCCTATGAGTTTTTACAAGGATATCCAGCCAAGTGGTTTTACTCCCCACCCCCGCTAACTTCCTGTTCTTCTGGGTCGACTTGCCATTTCTAGCCGATATGGAGTCATGTATTTTTAACGTGATCAATTTTTATTATTTATTTTCTCAAATTGTTTTACTTTTATGTTTTTGTATAACAAATAATTAATTCTTTAAAACTTCATTAAAATTTCTGATTCCTATTTTGATGCAATTTTATCTGTATATGGTTAATTATTTTAAATCATAAAATTAATACAATTCAATTACTTTTGAATCATTTACGAGGGTCGTTTGAAAAGTCCGTGCAAAGTCAGAGAGATAGCACCACTGGCGCGTATCGAGGTTATGTTTAGTTAGTAGGATCTCTTGGAAGAACACACACACCAAGTTTCAGCCAGATCGGTCTATTTCTTTGTGTTTGGCATTCGTTTGAATCGAGGAAGTCGAGTGATTTTCAAAAAATGGACGAAAAAGAATTTCGTGTGTTGTTGATTAAACACTACTTTATGAAAGGCAAAACGCCTCAGGAGACTAAAGAGAAGCTTGATAAACATTATGGTGACTCTGCACCTTCGATTAGAACAGTTTATAAGTGGTTTCAAAATTTTCGGAGTGGCCATATGGGCACAAGTGACGCTGAACGTTCTGGACGCCCTGTTGAGGTTTACTACTCCAGAAATCATTGATAAAATCCATGATATGGTGATGGATGACAGAAGAGTGAAGGTGCGTGAGGAGGGATTCGCAAGGAATAATCCTCATCGACTATCTGGAAAAGGGTAAAACTATTACAGGTGCATATTATTCATCGTTATTGGACCGTTTGAAAACCGAGCTGCAAGAAAAACGCCCACGATTGGCCCACAAAAAAGTCCTTTTCCATCACGACAACGCACCAGCTCACACCTCAGCAGTTGTGGTCGCAAAATTAATGGAAATAGGGTTCCAACTCGTTTCACATCCCCCCTAATCTCCAGACTTGGCTCCCTCGGACTACTATTTCTTCCCCAATATGAAGAAATGGCTGGCGGGAAAAAGATTTTATTCAAACGAGGAGGTGATTGCAGAAACGAATGGCTACTTTTCAGACTTGGACAAATCCTATTATTCGGAAGGGATCAACAAACTAGAGCAGCGTTGGACGAAGTGTATAAGCCTAAAAGGAGACTATGTTGAAAAATAAAAAAGGTTTACCCCAAAAAATTAAGTAGTTTTTACTTTTGCACGGACTTTTCAAACGACCCTCGTATATATTTTCAAATGCTTTTATTGGCCATTTCAACTAACAAAGGCAATAGTTTAGTCTTTTGTTTCAGACACATTAAGTATTATTAAAGTTTAAACATGGATACAATAAAAAAAAACTTCTTCTTACGTCTCTAACTGATCTACGACTTGTTGATGGACTTAATTTCGTCCTGATGCCCTTGTTGTAGTCTTATTTAGTTGTTTTATGTAAGACGTCATCTGCTTAGCACTTCCCCCATGCATATTTATGCATGCCACGTAGTTGTAACTACCGTAAATAGCGCATCTTAACACTATTAGTTATCTCTTACGTAATTCAATCTTAGGCGATTTAATTAAAGACCTTTGCTTAGTTTTATTTTATATTATTATTTTAAAAGATGTTTTTATTAATCTGTGATCAAATGAAAATATTTTTTTATATTTGAAATAATTATTATTATTTAAAAAAAGTCAGACTTGAACACTAATTTTTTGCTTAAAAAAAGTATTTGAACGGTAGTTACTGATCTACGTCTTACGATACTTCGGCGGTGCTTCTGCCTTCCTGTATTCTTTAATTACAATCCTCTTCCTTGTACAGGGCGCTGCCTTGGGCTCTTCATAGACAAACAACTCATTTGAACCGTCTCCAGACTTTAAAGACAGAGCAATGATAAAACGTGCGAAACTGCTTAACAGACTACTTGGACGACGCTCCAAATTACCCATTGAACTCAAACGCTTAATATACAGTACTATCCTCAAACCTATGTGGACTTAAAGGACTAGAGCTGTGGGGTTCAGCCAAAACCTACCATCAGACGGATAGTACAAGATATTTCAATCAAAACTCCTGCCGACAGTTAGCTGACACTTCTTTCTACGTGACAAAATTTAACTTTTCATAAAGACCTCTTAACATCCCATTAAACTAAAAACAAGTGAACCTATATTCATGAATCTATGGTATCATTCGATTCAGGAATTTCACGTTGATTTGCTCTTAGGAAGTCTCGACACATTACCCATATTGATAATTACAAATTTGAGAAGGTTGATGGCTTCTTATATCTTGGCACTTTATATGGACGTTAAAAATAATTGCTCAAAATAGAATAGAGGCTGCTAGTAGAAGCTACTATGGATTAACCAGGCACTTCAAGTCCAGATTGATCTCGCAAGAGGCAAAAGACTTTGATTAATGTATGGCTCTGAAAGTTGGACACCTAAAAAAGCAGATGAACTAAAATTAGCAGCACTTGAAAGAAAAATCTTAAGACGGATCTATGGGCCACGGTGCAAGTGGATGGTGTTAGGAGGAAATGGTAAAAACCAAGAGCTTTTAAAGATATAAACGTTGTAAAGGCTGCCCGGATTAGTAGTACTTCGATGGCTGGGGACATGTGCAGAGAATGAGCGAAGATAGAAGATGCCGAAGAGAACAAAGGATTACACTCCGGTAGAGAAAAACAAGAGTTGTTCGACCTAGATCGAGATGGTTGGATCAGACAGGCAAGATGCTTCCAAGTTGGGATTTCCTAGATTGGGTGGTTGGTGGCCATGGTCAGAGAGTTGTAGCAGAAGTTGTTGCTGGAGACCAAGGTCCGACCCAAGCTGTAGAGTCGAAGATTGATTGAGTCCCGACGCAGTAACTACTTCAGAAAGGACATATGGTTATGACTGCCCTTTACTGGGTTGAAGGGTTAATAATGCTGCAAGATGTAGATCATCAGAGGTTTATTTGCAGTTCTTTTATTAGAGAAAGAGATATAAAGTATCGACCATTATGAGTAGGTGTCAGCGAGTTCTTCTTTAAGGTGAAGAAATTGACAGGGTTTCTCCCGTTTTGCCGTTGAAATCTTTTCCATTAGAAGAAGAAGTTTCTTTTATTGCTGAATCTTCTAACAGCATTTCTTTTGGAGAGGTTTTTATCTTGAGGTTTTCTTCATTTATTTTATGACTTCTACTAACGCTTTAGAACGGCTCACTGATTAACTACATGCAGTTGAAGACATTCCCTAGTTAGTAAACTCTACTTCTTCGTAAATTATCAGAATTACTTTGGGGTCACCTTTTTTTCCATCCTTATATCCTTATTTCTCTCTCACCACAGTAGATTTTCTATGTTTTTCTTTATAAAAAAAGGTCCATCCAAGTTAAGAAATCCGAACAAGTTTTTTTTTAAAAAAAGCTCCATAATGTACACAACACTTCACCTGTAAAACGTGACAGACTGAATTTAAGACTGATTCCACTGTAAATGGTTAACATTGTTAAAAAAGAAAAAGGACAATCTATTTTCTGTGGAAGTTCATTAATATTAAATCACTCATTAAGTGTCCTGGAAAGGTGTTTTAATCCTTTATTTAACCTTTAATTTTTACCTTAAATGTTTCAAACTCAGGAGATAAAAAACAAAACAAGTTGGATGGCCGCTAACTCATGGCTCTTAACAATTTAGTTGTAAGGGCAAAAACTTTACTGAACTGAAAAACGATTCTGTCCTAACAGAATCCGAACTCTCCTAGCCAAGAGCTTGCATTTCCATCGTCATTATCTTTATGATCTTTATGGTACAATCTTCCGATACTGATATTAATGCAGCCAGGCTGCAATTAAAGCTCTGGCCTCTCCTAGCTAGAACCAAATTTCGGTCAAATTCTTGTCATGCTGCTCTCAATTTGTTAGGAGCTCCGAATACTATTTCGGTTGCTTGGTCCCCTGGTCATTCCAGGATTACGGGTAACGAACTTGCTGATGGAACAGCAAAGGAAGGAGCTGCGAAAGGATAACAATGACTCCTCAGCCCATTATCCCTGAGTATCCTATCGACGTTGTAGAATAGATGTGGAGAAGTGGATTTTTGAAGGATCATCAGAAACGGTGGAAATCCCGAGCTAAGGAAATCCTTGGCCTGTGAAAAACGGCTATAGCAGGTCCCGGATCCGCCAGTTGGTTCAGGTGTTGAGTGGACATGCGACCATCTTTTCAAATGCAGCCTTGCCCAGTGCGTTGGCTGTGGGTGAGTCCGATGAAACTGTGCGGCACTTTGTTGAGGTGTGTCCAGTTTATTCTAAAACTAGGATTTCTCGTCTTCGGGGAGGTTAAATGTTTCCCTACCGGAGATTGTAGCATCTGGTAATCTTAACCAGAACTTTCTAGGTTTATTCAGTGCACTGTGGCGATTGAGTCGCAATGCGCCCTAGTGTCCTATCTCTACTTTATTAGTTTATTATATTAGCATCTGGCAACCTTTAGCCGGATTTATTATTTTAAAACCCCGGTATCTCTCATGAGATGAGGGGTTGGTGGGGAACAATGGGCTTTTGGAATGCCTGCGTTCCTTTCCCTTTTGGGGGAACCGCCCTTTTAATACAATCAATCAATCAACGGTACAATCTTCGAAGCTCAGTTTGTTTTTCAGGTTACGAATTATTCTTAAATAATACTATAATTCCAATTACAACGTTTTTATTTTTCGCATAATTTGATTACACAAACGTTGAAGCATGTAAACAGATAAAACTAAAAAAAAATTACACTTACAGCTTCACTTACACTTAATAAGCGTTAAAATACAGAAAATTAGCTCAATTATGTAATTATTTAGAATCAATTTTTTTTATTTATTTACTAACAATGGCGGCATTTCCTATTAGCTATATTTAAGTATTATTATTAAGTAGAAAAATGATTTTATGAAAACAATTTTATCCAACCAACTTTGTCCAAATAAGTTGTAATTATTTATTCGAGAACTGGCAATTATTTGAAATGCCATGTTATTAAAATATTGAGCGCAGCTATTTGGTAATTTCTATTAAAATTATATGTGTAATTTTTTTTGTATTATTATTAGTAATATTATATTTACAATTACAACAATAAAGTTGTAAATAAGTAAATATTAAGTGCAAAAGATAAACCAGTTTGAAATTAATTATTGCTATTATTTGTACGTAATTAAATCAATATTTACTTTCTATTATTATAGTTAACAATAAAATATTTTGCGACCCTACAAATTTGTGTACGAAATTTTGTTGTCTTATTAACTTTAGATATTAATTAGATAAACTTGGCATTTTTATTGTAAACATTACACTGAAATATTGAGTTTAGAGATAGAGTTGGTGGGTATAAAACAAAAAATTACGCATACAATTTAATAGAATAAGCGCCATTTGCATTAGCACATTTTTACCAAGTTGATTTATACTGCAAAGGACAAAGCGTTGTTGAGAAGTCTCGAAAAGGAAATGTGATTTCGAGTACTAAAATAGTGTTAGAGAAAGCATAACCAAATTAAATGCTTGGAGAATCAAGGAATTCTCACCAATTGCTTGTAAAGATGATAATTCGTTGGTTAGAATCTGGGGAGTATGATTGGGTGAGACAGAACTACGATTTTTCGATTCAATTAATTTTTTTTGGTGGGGAAGGGCTATAAGTTGTGAAAAGTTTGACGTCATGCTCGGGGCTGATGATGGCGTAATTTCTGGTAGAATTCCTTCCAATTTCTTTACCTCTCTCTCTCTCTGCTTTGTGTTAACAGAACTTACCCGAGAACTGCCAGTCTTCGGACATTATTCCCTCTATACGTCATCAACTTTCATTTAAACAAACTTTTCTAACAATGATAAAATTGACGAAATCTTTGAAAATATTGGAAATCAAATTCTTGTTGAACTTAACTCAGAAGGTGGATGAAAATCTAAAATCAGTACGAAAGAAAACGTGCTTTCTGTGGCATAGAATGACAGAAAGATAAAAACTGCTTTATAAACCAGTTATATAGTACAATATATATTACAAATTCTCAGCATCAAAAGATGATTATCGAGTTTCAACCATTTTTCTTAAGAGGAAAAATTTAAAGAATGAGAAAAATACCTTCATATATTAAATTAGAAGAAAATAAATTGGTATCCAATGCCTCTATAATATCTACCAGATGTAAACAAAAAGTATTACCTTCTCTTAAAGGTTATAAATATTTCATAAATCTTATAAAAGATGGACGGCATAGTTATATGAAAGTATAGATGGACATCGAATACTATTTCTTGTCCCTCCGTTCTAACTTCACACACACACGGATATATGTATACTAGTATATGGTTGCGATTGGTATATGTATCTGTAACAGTAGGAGAGGTTATTTGAAAACCAGTACGTCGTGCTATTTGATGTATATCTGTTTGAAGTAAAAAAAATAAGAAGATCTAGTAGAAAAACTGGACTATAGACTACTAACCACCTGAAGGAATGTTATCAATATCGACTATAAATCTTTTTAAGTTGTTTTTAATTTAAGTGAATCAGACTCTGTGAATTAGACTCCTCTAGACCGGATCTTTCTTTTCAAAAGGTCTGCTGATTCAGAGAGAAACTATTATTCTTTGCTGCTGAAACTTGATCATCGTTGTTTCCGGTGCAAAAGGATATCTCAAAAAATGCGACTGAATGTTTGTAGAATAGAGGAGAGGGTAAAAAATAATAATTCTTTTTTTTAATGATTTAAGGCGCGTCAACATCTGAGGTTATTGGCGCCTGGAGCTTTTTGTTCAGCACACTTCCGGCCTCCTGACATGGTAGTGTTCTTTCGTAACAGACATTGTCCAATTCTATCCGTCTAAGCACGTGTTTATTGATTTCCTGACCAGTGTTCGAATGTTCATCCATTATTAGAGATAGATTAATGAGGTTTGGCGTAGAGAATTGGACTTCACTTATGTTTCTTTCTCACACTATAATTTGCTGACTCATAAACACAGAGCCAGCAAGTATAAGATGGTGTCCAGGCAAATCCAAAAATTCGTTCGGTAATTCTGGACAAGCGTATCACTTTTTCTTTTTGCTTTATTAGATTTTATTTTATACATATGAGGTTATTGGCGCCTAGAACTTTTTTTACAGAGCACTCCCAGCTTCAAGACAGTGTTCTTTCGTTACAGAGAAAACTGTCCATTACCCGGACAGTGAGGTGTAAGAAGCTCCTAGGTAGAGAAAAAATCTAAGGGTCAGCAGCTGGATTCGATCCTGTGACCTTCGCATTGGAATCCAGTATTCGCTAACCACTCGGCTAATCCCTTCCCTTTTTATTGAACTATTATATTCTTTGTGTAGGGTAGAAATCCTAACTGAAATCAAAACTTTTACGGATTCTTTTATAGAATCTCGTGTCTTAGCGTCTTATTTTTTTTCATTCAAAAATTATTTCTAAAATATGTACTCTTAATGAATCTTGATTGGTTATTTCTAAAATATGTACTCTTAATGAATCTTGATTGGTTATTTTTAAAATATGTACTCTTAATGAATCTTGATTGGTTATTTCTAAAATATGTACTCTTAATCTCTCTCTCTCTCTTACTGAATCTTGATTGGTTATTTCTAAAATATGTACTCTTAATCTCTCTCTTAATGAATCTTGATTGGTTATTTCTAAAATATGTACTCTTAATCTCTCTCTCTCTCTTACTGAATCTTGATTGGTTATTTCTAAAATATGTACTCTTAATCTCTCTCTTAATGAATCTTGATTGGTTATTTCTAAAATATGTACTCTTAATCTCTCTCTTAAATGAATCTTGATTGGTTATTTCTAAAATATGCACTCTTAATCTCTCTCTCTCTCTTACTGAATCTTGATTGGTTATTTCTAAAACGGAGTTTCGTATGTTCAATTTTCTGTTTAGAAATTGAAAAAAAATGTTATTTAGATTTCTTTGCTAATTTCAAATTTAGAAAGAGCTTCTTCAATTTGAGGTACCTAGCAACATGTGGTCCCAAGACATTACAAATAATAATAATAATTGCAGTATACGTATGTACCGCCGAAGGGAAGGGATTAACTATGCGGTTAGCGTATTGGATTCCCACGCGGAGGTCCTGGATTCGAATCCAGCTGCTAACCCTTAGATTTTCTCTTCCTAGAAGTTTCTTACAGTTCACTGTCCGGTGATGGACATTGTCTGTAACGAGAGATTTCTGTACGAAGGCCGGCAGTGCACTGAAAAACAAGCTCCGGGCGCCAATAACCTTAGATGTTGACGCACCTTAAATTATTTAAAGAAAAAAGAAAAAGCATTTCGTTTTAACTACTGAATAATTTTGAACTCTGTACAGATCTACAGTGGAGTAAAAAAAGTAAATAAATAATAAAAACCAAAACTCCTGCGTTGAAACTTTAAAGAAATTGGAATAAAAGATTCCTTAAATTACTTTTTCTGAAAATATTAGGTTTATAAAGAATAACAAAATTCACAATTTTTGAAAATCTAATTTCTAGAAATTTAAATAATAAAACCCTACTTCAAATAAAAACAATGAATAGTCATCGGATAAGTTTAAAAAAAAATGCTATTGAAATAATAATGCTTTTAGAAAAACTAAGGCACCATTACCTTCCTAGTTGATGCTAGCGTACTACATTATAATAATTGGCTATTTAAAATGACTAATAGCCTATAAAACAATAGACAATAAGCTAATGCCACCTACGTTAAACCAATTTTGTATTTTAACTGATCAATAAAGATTGACATTGTAGATAAAAATTGATCAACTTATTGATCAACTCTAATCATATTTAAAAAAAAAGAAGAAAACTTTACGTTCCATAATTCTGAATGACCTTAGATCATTAATGATTTAGTCCTGCCATTGGACAAAAAGTTCATTCAGAACGCCTTGCCTTAATTATCGCTAATTTTATTGAACATTTGTTCAGCTTTTATGTTCTCTCATTTAGATTATTTAAGTATTTTATTTCCTTGTTCTTCGACAGTGATTCCATCGAGGTAATCGGTAGTTTAGGATTGCTAAATCTTTATTCTCGGTCTTAAGGGATATCTTATAGAATATAGAGCCACCATTTCTAAATAGAACGCTAGGTTTTCTGCGAATAGTTCCACTTTTTAATGCTGTAAACAAGAATAAAGTGTTCTCCAATCATTTGTGGAAATATCACTGCATCAAGCGGTGGAGATTGCTTTGATGATAATGGATTCTATTGTAAGGATTCAGTAAAGAATAAAGTAAAGTAATTGCCTATTATTTCAGACAGGCTTTACATCAAACTACCAAAATAGGACGTCGTGGACGGAGGCAGTTTAAGATTAGATTAGATAGCATGACGGGACCCATGCCCCACGGAACCGCAGCCAAAAGAGGCTTATTGTGACTTCCCCCTTTACGTCTAATAGATGAAACCTTCCCTTCTGAAAAGGCTGAGGACTTTCCCTACCAGTTCCTTCTGCGCTACAATCTCCTTTGGCCTCAACATTCCAAAGATATCGTAGCGCAGTCGCTCGATCGCAACGCAATCGAATAACAGGTGAGACGTTTCCTCCTTCTCCTGACACAATCTTATTCCGAACTGATAAGCTCTATCTTGTGCAGATGCTTTCTGAACCTGCCCTGCCCTGTCAATAGGCCTGTAATCAGGGTAATCTGATTTCTGCCCAAGCACAGAGTCTCTTTGGTTCTTTGTTTACCCAACAAGGGCATAATGCTTTTGCTATGTTTGACCCTAGGAAGCATCACCCAGTTCTTTTCATGCTCTCTCTCCAGATCCAATCTCTGAGAGCCACAGGAACTGCAACCTTAGTGATCCCCTGGACAGGCTCTGGGCCAATGAAAGTACTAGCTCCTTACCTGGCCAGCAGATCGGCTGTTTCATTCCCCTTAATCCCCACATGGCCCGGCACCCATTCCAGCCGAACTTAATTGTGCCGAGCCAGTTGTCCCAGGGCCTTTTTATATTTCCAAACCAGGAAAAGAGGTAGTTCTGAAGGAAGAAAGGGCCTTTAGTGCAGACGGAGGCAGATAGCAAACATACTTTATTGTTAATATCTCACATTTCACCATTAAATAAAATCTAAGATCTAGACTAGGGGAATCGAACCCACTAAACCAACAATACATCTTTGCTTTGCGGGTCTACTCTCTTAACCGCTTGGCTACCGTGGTTATTTTTAAAGGGTCCGATATGTACAAGAGAACTTAAGTTAAATTGCTTAGCCCAGGCTAAGGGAATTTACTCAAATTGAGTAGCTCTTCAGCCTGTCTAAAATATATTGTATATTTTAATTTTATTGAAACAATTGAAAATTTCATTTATTAAAGATATTTTTTCAAAAATGATTTTAAATGTGATAAGTTTGAAATTGGATAGAATTATTCAATATTAATATAAAGAACGTAATTATATATTGTAAGACTGCCGCCTTTTCATTCGATAAGTTATTATTTATTTGTTTATTTACTATGCAACTTGTAAAAATAAATATATAAAACATTTAATTGTTATTGAATATCATAAAATAATAATTTGTGAACACAAATGATCTACAGAGATCTTTACACTATCATCCTTGCGGCTCTTGGTAAGATTTATTAAAATTATTTAAGGAAAAATGGTTCTCTACTTGAAATAGGTTACCGATCCCAACAGCGAAAGCGAGTGTCTAAAAACCAACTCAAAGCTCAATAAATATTATGTTTCCTACTTAAATTCGGGTGCCCCACCCCGTTCAAAATATAACTCCAATTTGACCTCTGATGATGGGTGGAAGTCCGTTATAATGGATAAAATTAGCGATATAGAAGGCATTTATTTATAAATGGGAAAATGAAAAACAATGACTTGATTTTCTTGCCTAAATTCAATATCTACTTTCCTATAAGATTATATTTCAGAGTATTGCACGGTTTTTCCAAATTTATAGTCTTGGTAAGAAAAAAATTTGACTTAAATATAGTTTGAAGACAATCTGTGAATTAGAACATTGAGGTTATAGTAATAGATAGTCGTATGAGTAATCTCACAGCAGATTAATTAATTAAAAAATAATTTTAACAAATCTAAAATATATGAGTAAATTAACAATAGTAAGGTATAGTTGATTATTTTTAAAATGTACGTATGACAAAAAGAATTAAAAGTGAATCGTGATGGTTAGGTTGGCAATACGAACATTAAAAGAGAGAGAGAAAGATAGATCTGAGCGGAAGGTAATACTAAACACAGTGGCACAGTTTCCTGCACAGGTTACAAATACTTCCTGTGTGTGGTGAATAGCCGCCGGCTGTATTTACTACCTCTAGCCTTAATATCAGGGACAACACCCCCGCTACTGTACGCCATTACAATCTCGTTCATTTAGATAACCTTCGTCTCTACAAATGCATCATCATCATTTCTGCCAATCAGTGGAATTTTTTTTTTAGATTTTAATTTATAACAGCTCTCTGTAATTGAGATTTGTTTCTGCACAAATACTCTCATGATTATCTTATCTTTCTCTTGAAGCTTCTTTATCGCCCTACTATCGAAGCTTCTTGATCACCCTTCTATCGAAGCTTCTCTATCACCCTTCTATCGAAGCTTCTCTATCACCCTTCTATCGAAGCTTCTTTATCACCCTTCTATCGAAGCTTCTTGATCACCCTTCTATCGAAGCTTCTCTATCACCCTTCTATCGAAGCTTCTTTATCACCTTTCTATCGAAGCTTCTTTATCACCCTTCTATCGAAGCTTCTTGATCACCCTTCTATCGAAGCTTCTCTATCACCCTTCTATCGAAGCTTCTTTATCACCTTTCTATCGAAGCTTCTTTATCACCCTTCTATCGAAGCTTCTTGATCACCCTTCTATCGAAACTTCTTTATCACCCTTCTATCGAAGCTTCTTTATCACCCTTCTATCGAAGCTTCTTTATCACCTTTCTATCCAAGCTTCTTCATCACCCTTCTATCGAAGCTTCTCTATCACCCTTCTATCGAAGCTTCTTTATCATCCTTCTATCGAAGCTTCTTTATCACCCTTCTATCGAAGCTTCTTTATCACCCTTCTATCGAAGCTTCTTTATCACCCTTCTATCGAAGCTTCTTTATCATCCTTCTATCGAACCTTCCGTGTCTTATCCAGAGTTTGTAGCACAGTTTTTTCCCAACAGCGCAGCTCCTTATTGTGGCGTTTGACCCAATTTTTGGATATACTGGTTCACATTTACATTTAATTTAAATGAGTAAACCTTGCGGATTATCGATCGTTGAAAATGGTGCCCCAAGAATCAAATTGAGAAATAAGTCTCAAGGCTTAAAACCAAAAAGGAATTCTCAGACAAAATTTAAGTGTGCCAATTCACTTAACAAGATAACATCTAATTTACATTTATACACATTATAAACACTTCGATTATTTCTTTTTTTAACAACTAAAAAGTCTGCCACTGAAAATAAATCTCTAACCTAATTAAAATGAATATATATATTTGCTTTGTAGTGTACATATAACAGGTAGTTAACATGACTGGACAGAAATTCGATACATTGTAAAAGATCTACACCTACACATGTTTGCAAATATATTAATCTTTTAAAACAATAAATAATAATAAAATGTAATAAATTTATTCATGTATCCACAAAATTATTAAAACTGTTATTGGGTCGTTGTATGAATACGAATTATCATTTATTTTGTATGTTTACTTAGTTTTGCTTTTATGAATGGATGAGGCATTTTCTTGCAAAAATCAATAAAGGGCAAGGGTCAAGAATTACGTATTTATTCATAATTGCTCAAAATTGATTCACGAAACGTTACCAAATAATATAAATATATTTATTTACAGTGTCTTCTTTATATTAGCTATAAAAGAATAATTGTCACGATAATTAACTTCCATAAATTAATTGTCAGAATGTTTTCCTTCAGATATTACAGTTTTATCAGACTTTTCTTCGTGATACATTAATTCCAATTAAGATAGATCTTCATTGATGTTTTATGAAGTTTAGGATTATCAGAATGGTTTATGAATTGATATTGAGTGGGCGTGTCCACAAAAGTTCCCACCCATGAAAGTTCTATCTTCTGATTGGAGAATCCAATCGTCCATATTCACAACTCTATCCCTGCTATCTGATTGGTTAATTATTTAACAATTATAATTTTAAAGAAATATATAGTCTTTCACATATACATTACTCGTAAAAAGTAATCTAAAGTAATACTTATTTTTTTCAGGCGCGCTTTACATTCAACTACTGAATTACTGTAGTGGACGGAGGCGACTAGCTAACATACTTTTCTGCTAAATTCTTATTTTAACCATTAAATAAAATCCAAAAAGCTTGGACCGGGAATCGAACCCACTAAACTACAGTACATCTTAGCTTTGCGGGTCTCGCCTTTAACCGCTCGGCTATCATGATTACAGATATAATCTCTACTAAGTGAGGAACATAAGCATTTACCTTGCACATTTTGCTAAGAAACTGGGCCGAATACTTTTTCCTTTTCTTCTTTCTTAAGTGTATGTAATAGTTTTTAAATCATTCGAACAAAATTAGAATGCTACTATACACGAGAATATTTCACGAGAAACTAAATTATACTTAACTGACTTAAAAATAAATGTCTAATTATGATCTAAAAAAGTACAGGGATTATTTTTAAAGAACTTATTTGGATTAAAAAGTAATTGCGGAAATTCCGCTGCATTTCAATAACAGGGTTAAAAGAGACATTTCCGCTGAAGGTAAAGCGTAATGGGACTATTCAATCATTGAGTTGTCTGCTTTCCTTTAAAGAGACTACCTTGTCACTTAGTATACTGGTTGCATTTGATTTTATTTTGCAATTTCAATATGCTGAAGAGCTTCTAGAATATACCTTACCTACTAGCTCCAACACTTCCGGCCATACCTTTATCTAACGGAATCACTTTATGGAAATGAATAGATATACCTGTTCTTGAAGTTGAGTACCATCTTATACTATTATAATACTGACCATTTATATTCTGCGATAGTTAGAATCTTCAGTTCCATAAATGTTGATACGTCTTAGCATTGTTGAGGGTTGAGAGATCGCACCTGGTTTAGGACTTATTAAAGATACCTCAAAGAATCATGTTTGACAAAGTGTAAAGGAAATTACTGAAAAACAGCCTCCAAGACTGGCCATTGTAGATTACTGCACACAGGGATAATTAGTTTCCCAAAATAACAGTAGATCAGTTCCTTTAAGAGCTTAATCCAAAAGATGTTAATATAATTTAAAAAAACTTGAATGCCTTCTTTTTTAGGCTGCACAATCTTATTGTAGATATTCATAGTTTTAGTTTTAAAATCGCCCTAAATTTAAGTTTCAATAACTCGCTCCACAATCATCAGAACATTATGAAAATTTAACCATTTGTAGAGTATATCTGTAGCTATAATCGAGTAAAATATAAAGACTTTCAATGCATTACTTTAGGAGATAATGGCTGCTAAACTTTTCATAGTTTTAAAATCGCCCTAAATTTAAGTCTCAATATCTCGCTCCACAATCATCAGAACATTACGAAAATTTAACCATTTGTAGAGTACATCAGTAGCTATAATCCAGTAAAATATAAAGACTTCCAATGCATTACTTTAGGAGATAATGACTGCTAAACTTTTCATAGTTTTAAAACCGCGCTAAATTTATAACTGAATATCTGGCTGTACAGTCATCAGAATACTGCGAAAATTTAATCATTTGTAGGGTACGTCTATATAGCCAGCTACAAACGAGGTTAATCTGACGATATATTTGTTTTTATTAAACTGCAATTAATTAAGATTGTAGTATTTGCTGGGCTTAGTAGTAATAGTAGTATGAGCCTTTGAACTGGTTTTGGTAATTATGGTTCTGTTGAAAATATGGTAAGATTCGCATCGTTGGATGGTAGTATCTTTGATTTTGTCCGTTTCCATGGGTTATACGTACGGTGTATGAAGTCTAAGAAATTATTATCCTCTTCAATCGGTTGAATTTGATGTACTCGTATATCGTGCTAAGATTTACACAGTTAGTACTGATAGGGGGCATTAAATAAGTGGATCACAATCATTTTTTTCATTTTAAGTGCTTCACAAATAAGGTTTAACAGCAAGGTATATTTTTTAAAATACTTTTTTTTGACCAAATTTCTGCTATGTTTTTCTCAAAATCTGATAGGTCTGGGTTGTTGTAAAAAATTACAGTTATAAAGAAGGATTTGCCCTATATTTTAAAGAAAATTTGGGAATTTTATCTTTTATAGAAAAAGAGAAAAAATTGTCCAAGTTGGGTGTTTTTCGTTATCCTTTTTTCTAGTGCATTTTTTGACGATCAACCCTTACACAACTGTCCTACTGTAAGTTTTTTTTAAAAGAAAACAATTAGAACTGAAAAAGTTGAATATTGAACACTATATTTTGGTATTCACTTAAGATTATTTATCTTCAAAATTGGGGATCTAAATCTACTCAGACTCTATCTCTAGAAGATTCTCTCTTTAACATCAACTTGAAGGAACTCAGAAACCTAGAATTCCTTAAACGAACATTATGGAAGTACATACTTAAATACTGACAAGTCGACAATTAATGTAAGTAGATAGTTGTTAATTGTTAAGAGTGGTCGATTTTTTTTTTTCTCCACATAAACATACTCTAGTAATTACCAGTAAATGAACTGCAATTAATGATGTAATAATTTAACCATTTTTTAATCTAACTACGTAATTAAAATATTTGTATGTTTAACACTCTACTGTGTGTGTGCCTGTAATGGTACCTCATCCACAGTTTATTGTCTACTTTATATCTCAGTAAATATATTTCTAGAAAGAGACGTCTCTTTAGATCTCTTTAGAGACGTAGATGTAATCTATTATAGTAATCCTTTATTTCGATTTAAATTTTTATATTGTTAACTTCATTTTTTCGTTTAATTAATGGATTTGTTATTAAATTGATTTTATCCATTGTTGCTTGCTTGTTTATTGTATCTATGACCGGTTTACAACCTTCACATGGATGACAATGGTGTTAGAGGTAGATTAATTAATTTGGTGTAAAGATTTAGATTTTGACTCCTAGGTTTTCTCCAATTTGGTCTTGAATTAAATTGTACCTTGTGGAATTAATTACTATAAATGTAAGGTGGCAAATTTGTTAATTTTGAAGCTGTACTCATAAATTTAACACAAAATTTTTGTTTTGTTTTTTTCCTCTCTGCAATCGTTAATTAATGAATCCAAATTTAATGAAGAAAGTGCACATTTTAATCACTGTTTTGCGGAATATTACTGTATTCATTTATTTAGTTAGTCTCATGTTTTCATTGAACATTAAAAACAAATTAACAATTCAATATTGTATATTTAATAATTATACAAATTCAATATTAATTCTTAAAAATTTTAATTAAGTTGGCAATAACTTTTAAGTACATAATTTTAAGCAAACCTGTTCTGAAACCTTAGAGAAACCTTCTCACATACTAGTCTTATCTTCTGATATCAGGTTTTCGCGAGGTAGTTAAGAAGATTTTGCTCTATAAATACTTCTCTTAAGATTAAATTAATTACAGAAAATAAGAACTAATAATAGCGGTAACAATCAATAGCAATATTTCCTACCATTGCCTGGAATTAATGGAACCAATAATTGTAAGTACTATTTAACATCAATCTAACCAAATTCTGTTTAAAGAATTAAAATTAAATTATATCTTAAACAATTTTAACTTGTTTTTTTAATACAGTATTAAAGCTCAAGTAAAGCCAGTATTCTATAACCTACCTAATCTTTCAGCAGATAATTTTTTTGTCTTAAGTTATAGTGTTAATCTTCTGGATCATTGATACTTTTAGGAGATTAATTAGTACTGAATTCTTGAGTGAAGTGTTATTTACATTTACATGCCACTGTCTAATGAATACCTATTATAATGTAACTTGGACAGACATTCTTACGGGTCTCTGAAAACTTGCATGAAATATTCCTGACAACGGCTAGCCCAAATTCCTTCCATGTAGATTTCATTTTACTAAGATAGGAGTTACTCTAGGATATATCCTTAGAATACGATTAAATGATTTTAATTAATTTTATTAACAAGAAACAAACTTTTTGATCTTAAATTTGGTTTTTGTCAGAATTTGCTTCTTTATTGAACATTTTTTTCGGTAATTTTGAAATGATTTACTTCATTGTTTGTTAATTTTTGTAGTTTGGATGTAACTCGTTGGTCTGTATACATTTTGTTTTGGAATACGAGGTCTGTAAATTAGGTAATGAGATTGATTTTTTAAAAATTGTTTTATTCAAAAAGAATTACAATTCTATATTGTCATCTTCAAAATAACTTCCTTCTGAAGCCACACAGCGTTGGAGAAGTTTCTTCCACTCCTCATAGCAGTGCTCGAACTCCGATACTGGAATAGCCTTCAGCTGGTCGGTTACAGCCAATTGAATGTTTTCGACTGTCCCAAAATGAGTTCCCTTGAGGTGATTTTTTCAACTTCAAGAAGAGAAAAAAGTCACAAGAACTCAAGTGAGGCGAATAAGGAGGCTGAGGAGCCACAGGAATGTTTTTACTGGCCAAAAACTCTGTTTATTGAAATTGCTGTGTGACAAGGAGCATTACCCGTGATGCAACACCCAACTTGTTTTTGATGTTTGGGTCTCACACGAATGACCCTTTTTCGAAGTTTTTCAAAAACTTCTCGGTAAAAGTGTTGATTGACCGTTTGACCTTGAGGTAGAAACTCTTTGTGGACGATTCCGTGGATATCGAAAAAAGAACAAGTGGGGTGTTGCATCACGGGTAATGCTCCTTGCCACACAGCAATTTCAATAAACTCAAAATCAGTTTTTGGCCAGTAAAAAACATTCCTGTGGCTCCTCAGCCTCCTTATTCGCCTGACTTGAGTCCTTGTGACTTTTTTCATCTTCCCGAAGTTGAAAAATCACCTCAAGGGAACTCATTTTAGGACAGTCGAAAACCGACCAGCTGAAGGCTATAGCCATTATCGGAGTTGGAGCACTGCTATGAGGAGTGGAAGAAACGTCTCCAGCGGTGTGTGGTTTCAGAAGGAAGTTATTTTGAAGGTGACAATATAGAATTGTAATTCTTTTTGGATAAAAAAATTTAAAAAAATCAGTCTCATTACTTAATTTACAGACCTCGTATATTACGATGATTAATGATTTTAGAAAAGTTCTGGTGTGACCATCATGTGATCTTGCTCCTGTGATTAACATTCTGTTACAGTGAATCTGTAACGTATATTTAGTACACGTTAAAACTTGAAACTTTGAAGACAATATTTGGGGGAATTAATGTGAGTAAAGTTCGTATCAGTGTCTAGAATTAAAGTGTTTTGGTCCACAGAACCCAGACTTTTACCGATTCCTCAGCTTATTAGATTTCTATACCAGTTTTTTTATTATTATTATTATTATTAAAATCATGTTCCTCTTGGCTAGATCCAATTGTTCTTTATCTGAAGAACTGAAAGAATGCTGGAAGCCAGCCTGTTTGGTTCTGCTTGCCAATCAGTTATTCTCTACTTATCCGCAGGCTGATTTTTAAGTAATAACGAAATACCAAGATCGATCAGCTATTTTTAATACATAGATATAACAAAAAAATCAGCCTGCAAATCTATAAAACTTTTTAACTACAAAACAGGTCTATTGTGTGGGGTTCAAAAGAAAAATATCCGATGTGAATTAAATCTTTTTCTTTTTTTTCCCAGCAAATGAAGTTGAAGCCGGCATAACTCTCCGACTACGTGATATTATTCTGATTATGCCCGACAACCACATTGCTTTTTTTTTCTTTCTTCGTCTCTAAAATGATAAAAGAAATAAGAAACCATAATTGATGTGATGGTAAGTAAGAACCTGCAGTTATGCTGCCCATCTTGTAGGCCAACTGTGCGCTAGTCCTAAGACTGCATTGTCTTCTTCTTCTTCTTCTTTATCTAGTTCTGCATTGGTTTGTTATATTCTTGCTTAGTTTCGTCTCTTCAACCAGTACCGCATTTTCTTTTGTAAGATTTCTTTCTCACTTGGTTAATATGATTCTTTTTCTTTGGGGAGGGAGAATATTACACCCAACTTTGGCATGAATGTTATCCCATCATTCTCAAGGACACCTCACCTGATATAGTATGTCTTCCAGTTGTAAAAGGTGATATCTCTTTGTGGGAAGTCCTTAGTATAGAATAAGAAGCCCCTGGTAGGTCTCTTACCAACCTGTGCCTTAAGATCTCAACATCTCATTTGTTTTTAAGCTAATCTTTCGTTCATCCAGCTGTAAAAGGCAATGTTGGCTTGTCGTACATTTGGTTTGAGTGTGCCAATGTAAAAATGGATAATGGCGTGATGTCAGACAGAGAGGGAACGTTTTATGTAAGAGAATTATTCTTTTTTGCAATACAAGACTGTTTATCATTTAATCAACTCCTATTTTGGTACCTAGCCTTGTCAGTTTATCTCTTGGTAATGAAGTGTGAAGTCTATTTTTGTTTTTTTTTTGTTCTTCAATCAATGAAAGCGGCTTTCATTCATAAAATATTGCTAAAAATAATCTTGTTATTGCTAGACATTTTTTTAAATAAACGTAAACATCTTTTTAAATATTATTTTACCAGTGATATCGACTACGTATCGTATGTCGGGCCGTTTTTCGCATCTTATAATTTTTTAGTGATTTAAGGCGCATCAGCATCTGAGGTTAATGGCGCCCAGAGCTTTCTTTCAGTGCACTGCCGTTAACACTGGAACAGTGAGCTGTAAGAAGCTCCTAGGAAGAGAAAATCTAAGGGGCCAGCAGCTGGATTCGAACCCGGGACCTCCGCGTGGGAATCCAATACGCTGTCCGCTTAGCTAATCCCTTTCTACCTTTCTTTGCTCTTTGGGAATTTTATTAAAATGGTACGGATGTTTTGTACGAGGTCTGTAAATTGAGTAATGAGACTGATTTTTTTTATTCAAAAAGAATTACAATTCTATATTGTCACCTTCAAAATAACTTCCTTCTGAAGCCACACAGCGCTGGAGACGTTTCTTCCACTCCTCATAGCAGTGCTCGAACTCCGATACTGGAATAGCCTTCAGCTGGTCGGTTACAGCCGTTTGAATGTTTTGGATTCAATTGAAAATGACCCCCATTTTTTGGAACGTGTCTTGGGTGTTTCTGAGTACGACCCAGAAACCAAGCGCCAGAGCATGGAGTGGCACACTTCAACCTCTTCAAGGCCCAAAAAAGCAAGGATGGCCGAATTCGAAGATCAAATGCATGCTGATTTGTTGTTTTCGATATCCACGGAATCGTCCAGAAAGAGTTTCTTCCTCAAGATCAAACGGTCAATCAACACTTTTACCGAGAGGTTCTTGAAAAACTTGCCTGATGTTTCTATACAAACAAACAAATTAGGGCTTTTTTTTTTGTTCACGGTTATATCTGGGTATCTGGGAACATAAATATTTCTAGAATAGTAAATTCTGGTTTAGTGCATAGAAATGGCGTAGGAGTTACAGGAATGTTCTAGTATGTAGTGACTATTCCAAAATAATGAACACAATTCTAACAAGCCTTCCCCATGCTTTGAAGTTTGAATACACTATTCTAGAAATTTGGTAACGATTGTGTTTTCCTGGTTGAACATTCACATAAATCCACCAACTGTTCACCATAAATCTCTAAATAAATAAGAATTCACAAAAATTTGTCTTCTTTTTTTTTTGTACTCGTTAAAACAATCGTAAAGCAATTTATTACCTTTGCATCGCTTTCTGCTTCGTGTTTTTAAAAAGGCGTTCTAAAATCTTTTGTAACATCTACAAAAAAAAAAACCAATTAGCTCTAATTTCCTTAGGTCTATAACACCTAACCCATTTTGTCTTTTGAAAATGTGGTTTAGGTTATGCAGTGTGCTAGATAATATCTTTCGATTGTATCAGTGGTAGCACGCATGCGTATCGTTGACTGGTGTTGGATTTTCATTCTCATTCGATCAGTTTGGTGTAGAGAATTTTAATCAGGCTTTGATGCTTAAATTCCCTAATATAAATATATAATTCCAACTTTACCCACGAACTAAACGTATAGAAACCTTAAAACAATTACTTGATTTCCTTATTTTTACAAAAATGTTTGATGATTCATTAACATTTTGTAAAACACGCATTCAGGCCATGTAACCTCCCTAACACAGTCAGCTAGTATAATGCGAGAAGGTAACGTAAATGAATGAACAATCTCTACACCAAAACTGATTAAACACTGTCTCTAATGATGGATATAAGTACGAAACCAGTCAGGGACACAATGAACATGCGTACTACGTCAGATAAAATCAGCGACATCCTATCTTTCTCTATAATTATACGATCGTATAAAATTCCAGGTATTAAACAACTTTTTCTTTTTCTTTTCCAGGGGAATGTTTGCTTCAGTGCGACGTTGCCGTAGTTTAGAAACTGGAGAAGTATTCGCTGCGAAATTCTCATCTAGAATGAGATATGGTGAAGATTGTACCAAAGAAATACATCACGAGATAGCATTACTGTCCCTCTGTTCTCCATCGCCGCGTATCATTAGACTTCATGATGTTTTCCAAACGCCGCATATGTTCATCATAGTAATGGAATTGTAAGTAGCACATCGCTAATTGTTATTTTATAGCGTAAGTCTCAAATATGTATGGCCTATGAGTTGTTAGCTGTACATGAGGTTGTTGTCGATGAGTACAGCCACGAAATAGGCTGTAGCGGAATATTGTGATTTGATTAGGAAGTATGAAGGGCTGATTAGAATAAAAGATAATATTATTGACTAAGAGTTTAGTGGCTAGCATTAACACTAACTTAGCAAAGAGCGTAAATTACGATAACTTATCATGTTAAACTGGAGCGCACACTATTACTAAAAGAATTGGTTAAACTGAATGACGAATAGAGTAACGTCGTGAAGAGAATGCAAGAATGAATCTTCAGTGAGTGAATGCAATGCACTGAATGCGATTGAGTGTATGCACTGCCTTAATCTACAATGAGTGAATGCAATGCCTGTATGCGATTGGGTGTATTGCACTGCCTTAATCTTCAGTGAGTGAATGAAATGCCTGTATGCGATTGAGTGTATTGCACTGCCTTAATCTACAATGAGTGAGTGAAATGCCTGAATGCGATTGAGTGTATTGCACTGCCTTAATCTTCAGTGAGTGAATGCAATGCCTGAATGCGATTGAGTGTATTGCACTGCCTTAATCTTTAGTGAGTGAATGCAATGCCTGTATGCGATTGAGTGTATTGCACTGCCTTAATCTTCAGTGAGTAAATGCAATGCCTGAATGCTATTGAGTGTATCCACTGCCTTAAACTTCAGTGAGTAAATGCAATGCACTGAATGCGATTGAGTGTATTTCACTGCCTTAATCTTCAGTGAGTGAATGCAATGCACTGAATGCGATTGAGTGAATTGCACTGCCTTAATCTTCAATGAGTGAATGAAATGCCTGAATGCGATTGAGTGTATTGCACTGCCTTGATCTTCAGTGAGTGAATGCAATGCCTGTATGCGATTGAGTGTATTGCACTGCCTTAATCTTCAGTGAGTGAATGCAATGCACTGAATGCGATTGAGTGTGTGCACTGCATGAACGTGATTAAGTTATATGCGCCTTATTCTTCCCCAAAGACCTCAACATCCCATTCGTGCCGCAACTCGCCAAGACGGAATATCACAAGTTCCATAATATTCTCTCTAATTGCTTTAATACATTCTCTCGTCTCCTTTGTCATACCTGACAACCCACCACTCCGACTTGTGGTCTCAAGACTTACTTGAGGTCCAAAGATCGTCGTCAGTATCGATATCCTGTAGAGTACTACCGCGGGGTAGTTTCTCTCCTCCTGCTCTTCACACTCTATTTACGTTACCATCAAATTTTCTTATTCTAAAATATATTTCATCCAGATTGTTAATTGCTAAATACATAATAATTAATTAATTTTTAAGTTAAGAACTTGTCTAAGTATATATAATATTAAACCAATAAATTTATTTTAGAGTAGTAAATTACTTTAATGTACAAATGGTATTTATAAAATTATCTTTCAAAAAAATTAAGGGAACGCGAATTTATTATGAACAAGGAGAGAGGAGCTGTGTGGTAGCCACACAGCAGTAACGTAACATTATTTATCAAAATTAGGATGTATTAACAAGATTTCGAGACGTGATGTTGACCTTTAACCTTATCACACAGGTTTTTACCCATTCACATATTTATCAAAGAAGAACACATAGTACAAAATGGTTAAAGATGTGAACTCATCATTCTTAACTTTAACCAGAATTTTTTTATTAAATTTAATTTTTTTTTTTTTGTTTTATTGGATCTGTTTTCTTGGTTGATGAACGAGGAAGGTGAGAAAAATATCCTGTGGTTATAGCCAGTTAACAGGTTCGCCCAGGAATTCATCTTGAAAGGTCACATAGCGTGTTCTTAAAATGAACTTATAAGATAGACAGTAAGTTATTTGTGTGACGTATGTAGATGTTTATGTGCGCGTTAGAATGAGCAACAAAATAAATTAAAGAGAACATATTATCGTTAACATTTTTCTTTGTAGGATCTCAAAAAAAATATATATTTATATATTTGAGAGTATCTAAAAATTAAAATTACTGCTGAAATTTATGAAGACTTTAATATTTTTTAAAAAAAGATAGATTTTAATTCTTGTTTTTTTTTTAATTTAAGGCGCATCAACCACTTAGATGATTGGTGTACTAGCTTTTTTTCAGTGCACTGCCTGCCTCTGGTCAGTGTTCTCACGTTGCAGACAACACGTTCCATTATCAGACAGTGAGCTGTAAAAAGCTCCTAGACTTGCGAGACCCCGAAATAGGACTCCGGGCCAACGAAGTGTCCCGCAGAGCCTTTCCGGGCCAATAAATCTACCGCTTCGTTTCCCTTATGTCCTGAATGGCCAGGTACCCAAACCAGAAAGACCTTATTTTGGTCACTAATTTCCTTCAGGGCACCCAGACAGTCCCAAACCAGCCTTGAGTTGACCTGGTATGAACCGATAGCTTGCAGAGCCGCCCGGCTGACCGAGAAAATCACGACCTTAGAATTAGTTATTCCTCGTCCAACAATCTCAGCAGCACAGCACCTAATTGCAGCTAGCTCAGCCTGAAAAACTGTAGCTAGTTTTCCTAGGCTAACCGAAAAGCTGCATTTCGGCTTCGCCCCTTACATTCCCGCTCCAACACCCTCCTCTGTCTTGAAGCCATCTGTGTACCACATTGAATCCCCCCACAATCCAGATTTGTAAATTTCTTGAAATTGGAAACCAACTTTTTTCGAAGAAAACAGACTCTAGAAATTTAAGCGCCATATGATCGTGCGCTCCTCAGACGGTTTGAGCGGAAATCTTTTGGGCCATCTCTCCAGGAGGTGTTATATTGAGGGTTATAACAATTACGGATGTTGGACAAATTCCTCATATCTGCCTCTGTTGGATTGCTCTTCTCGGAGCAGTTGTCAGGAGATCACCGAGGATGTAGAGATCTGATTCTGCTACAGAATGAGGGGTAGGTTATAGCGTCCTTTAAAGCAGGAGTAGTCCTTCCCTTTTTCTTCAAGATCCAGTCGTTTTGGCTACCTGTATGATCTTCTCTGGTCCTTTAGCATAGGTTAATCCCTACCTTAGGAAATGCCTCCTGACTCTACCATGCTCTGTAAAGAAAAAAAATTGCATTGTTTATATCCAAATAATGGTTGCAATCAAAATTTCTTCAGATCTTTACTACAATCACCTTGACCAATCAACTTATTTCCTGTAATGAATGTCTCCCCCACAGAACAATTTGAGAGTATCTATCCGTCATCAATTCTATTTTGTATCGCAGCCATTTTTATCGTTTCCATTGATTCTGTCCAAGACAGAAAGTATCTGTAGAGATTTCCAGATATTCTCATTCATCATTTTATCCTTCAGTGTTGAGCCTCTATCCTTTCTCTCTTAATTTCATTTCTGCAAACCGAAGACGCTGTTCACCATTTGGAATCAGTACCATAGTTCGTACCCTGGACACGATTATTACTTTAATACAATTTTAGTACATTTTTCTTCCTCACTTACTTTTTTTATCTTGGCCATTTTTAAATTGCTTCAGAGTATCCTAGTGTGCACTAATTCTACTATTTTATTAATTAAAACTATTATGGAAACTTCCGGAAGTTTCTCCTTTGTAATATATCACCTTGGTCTTCACGATAGTAGTTCAGGTTACATCGCTACTTGTAAATCATTCTCGTTTCCTTGTAAGATGACTTGGACGTCATCAAACAAGAACGTGGTGTTTATATACTGATATCCGGGGGTTCAAGGTTATTCTAGGCTGTCTATTTTTTTCCCCGCTCCCAATGTCTTCAAGGTATATATTGAACAGAATAGGTGATATACTATCTTAACTAACACTATAATCTTTTAATCTTTTTTTTCAACTTTCCAGCGCTCCTGGTGGTGACATGCAGACGATAATTGATGACAATTTGGTACCATTTGAAAGTGATGTTGTCAAGTTTATACAAAATGTTGTCGAAGGCTTGGCATATCTCCATCATAGGAAAATCGCCCATCTAGATATCAAGGTCAGTTCATTTTTTAATTTATATTTTATTATATTACAAAAAAGAAAAAGTGTTTATGCTAGTTTAAATTATTTGCAGTTTCCGTAATATGATTTAGCAGGATTTCATTTTTTATTTTTTTTTGAAATGTTGGTATTTTGTGACGCCATTTAGATCTTTAATAAACTTACAAGGTCTTAGTATCATAGTGTGTTTCATCGTTGCTTTATTTTTTTAATATCTTCTTTTCTGCGATTAATGTTAGCAGTATAAAAAATATTTAAGCATTTCAAATTCGCTTTAATTAAGCCTTCATAGTATTTTATATAAATTACAGAATGTTTAATCCTTGATATGAATTTACTCATTTTCTTACTGCTTTAATGCAGTATGTTACGGCCACAAAATTTAAATTAATTTAATACTTCTTTCCATAGGAAGGTAAATGGGCGCCAGGCTAGCCTCCTGGCTAGCGTTTTATCACTTGGTACTTGTTAGAAAAGGAAATCAGTACCTTCTAATGTAATGGGTACTTACCAAATAAGCCTCCAGGTAAGCACAGGTGAGATGGGCGGATCCAAGCACTTACACAGCCAAAGTTAAAGCACAGTGTCTATTTACAGCGATGGTACAGAAATATTTACAAGCATATATACATCGAAATACTTACAATAACATAGATATGTACAAGCCTCAGAACATATGTACAAGAAGTAAGAGTAATGCTAGACAGCCTCAGTTGTAAACCATTTACAATATCATAAAAGATAAAGTAATAATAACATAACAAAAGTAAGACTTTCAAGCAAGGATAAACAGAAATAAAAAGAAAATGAAAATTTTAAGCACACGTTCTGGAGACGAGAGAGAAGGTAATAATAGTTTTAGTCAGGTTACGCTAGAGGCGCTAGCTGCCAACCTACACGGTTACAATGTGACAATTATATATGGTTATCAGAATAATTAAAATGTTTTCTGTTTAAACATTGAAACCAATGCATCCGTCAAGTTCATTCCCAATTTCGAGTTCTAGGGATTATTAGATCAGTGATATTTTATTAGCTTCTCCTTATTCTATTACAAATATTCGTTTTGAGGTGCCCCCCAAAATCCGAAGAAGTAGTTTTTTACTAATTGTTCACTGAGTCTGAATCTGTTTGTATCCATTTTAAACAAGAAAAATCGCAGATCGTTCAAATTTGATATTTAGGTTAGGTGTGCCATCAGAGGATGCCGCAATAAGATTTTGGACAAAATTCGTCAATCATGCAATTAAGGGCAGTTTTGGGAACTGGGGTATAGCCAGACATCCCTCTAAAATGAGCCATTAATCTTGATTGTTCCATTTTTCCACCTATATAATACAAGATTCAAATTTGGAACTAATTTTTTATAAAATATAAAAGCAAAATAAGTATTTTGAGATTTTCATATATTTTTTTTCTGTTCGTTACTGGTTTTCATCCACTCAGCGGTACTAACCAAATTTTCAGTATCCAACGTTTTTGGATCATCCTGAAGTTTTGGATTAGAGCCGTCTGCTAACCATTCAGTAGATAATTTTTATTTTGCTGAGAAATAAATTCATTAATTAAATTATCATTAATTTAATTAAATTTAAAAAAAAAAAAAAAAGAATAACGACGTCTCAACTATTTGAAAACTTTTAACTTCTTCATTTTCATAATAGTCTCAACCTTACTTAACAAATTAACACACAGATAAAAATCTCTTTATCTAACAATTAAAATAGAATTGCATTAAACATTCCTATATCGTGCCTAATAAGATAGGAAGATGGTACGAAATAAATGCATATGTATGTATTTAAACTATTTCAAGAATGCAGTATAATGTGCATTCTATTCTGACACCATCTAGACCTGATATTTTTATTAATGCATGTTTAGCTTTTTTCTTTTTCTTTTTTAGCTTTTTTTCTGTGGGAATCATATTTTAATTCATGTACAGGTTTTTATTTATTTATTTATTTTTTTAATTCCTCAAAATCTTTGATAATGAAAGTATTGAGATAGCGTTGGATTTTTAGTTTATTTCTCAGGAAATAAAAAAACAAAAAACAGATTTTTAAAAATATTCTGTAAGTGCGTGTGTTCACTATATTCGAAGACGACGGTATAGAAACGGCCTTCAGATCGGAAATCTGGAAATAAGATACATTAGCCAACCAAAATGACTTCTTGCATCCCATTCGTACAGCAACTCACCAAGACGAAATTGTCACAAGTTCCATTCAACTCTCTCTATTTTCTTTAATCCTCTAGTACAGTCACTCGCCTCTACTATAATTTCTTGACAATCCACCACGCCCGCCGACTGAATCGTCAGTGGGAGGACTTCCTTGAATTCAGGAAATCATCTTCATCATCGATATCCTGTGCTATCACTGGTTTAGTTTCCTTCCTCCTGCTCTTCACGCACCATTTACATCATCACCGCTATCACTCATTGCCTATATTTATGTACGAATTGCTAATTACTAAGTATCAAAAGAAAAGCAATGTATTTTGAAGAGAGAGGGGGATAGGTTAATTCTAAAATGCTCTTTAGAGAAACAGGCAGCCAACTAACACCTAATGTTACATAAATCGTTAAAAACACTTGACATATTCTAAAGAAATATAATTGTATTTTAATCAAGATTGCTATATATAGATCAAACAATAAACCTTTAATAACTGGAATGTCCCTTTAAACTGTAAACAATGTATTAACAAGAAATTAGTTTTATTGTTCATTTATCTAATATAATTATACAATAAATAACAATAAACTATATTAGGTTTGTATACACATATACAGAAAACTGAAACACAACATTTCCTGGAATAACATTCACATACAATTTAACTGCACTTAAATATTTATCTAAGTGGTAGTATTTAAATGCTATCCTTTTACCAGTTATGGTATTGTTATCCTATTAAATAGCCACCAAGCGGTAATAGTTCCAACATTTATGGTTGAGGGGGCTGTGTTTGTTTATAGAAAACTGTAAACATTGCCTAACCGTTATTGTCGGCATTATTTTTCATTCTAAAATGAACATAAGATTTAATATAAGGAAATCAGGTATTCTGTAAAACACATGTTTATATTCATCAAATTGTGATACATTTTAGACTAGCTGCATTAGCCATCATAAACAGTTCTAGTTCTAGGAATGTCCATGATCTTTTAAGAATTTAATTAAAACTTCTTGAGTTCTGTCTACTTTACAGTTAAGCATGAGGAATTGTACTGGCTGTTTTAATAAGGAATAAATACTACATTATTTACCAGCAAGATGTAGCTATTTGTAAATTATTGACTAACCTAAACAGTCTTCACTCTAATTTGAGGACGGTAAAAACT
The DNA here is from genome assembly GCF_049639745.1 of Rhodnius prolixus. Taxonomy (NCBI): domain Eukaryota; kingdom Metazoa; phylum Arthropoda; class Insecta; order Hemiptera; family Reduviidae; genus Rhodnius; species Rhodnius prolixus. The sequence continues at coordinate 26,843,418 of NW_027411582.1, forward strand.
TTTAACAACAACTTAGAATTCGGAATATTCCAGAAAGCCCAGGTCCACTGACACTATTATACACAACAGTTCCTACCATCCTATTCAACATAAACTAATCACTCTCAGACACCTGACAGATTGAATACTAAACCTCTAGTACTAACCAACTTTGAGTAGGAACTCAACATTATTTGCACAATATCCACAAATAACAGTTATACCTCCAACATTATTAATAAACTCCCAAATAGAAACAAACATTGCCCAATCAAGGGTCAAAACAATAACCTACCCAACATATTCGATACTTTTACTTATATCGTAAACGAGTCGTACGAACTATGAACCTTTCCAAGAAACTAGGCCTCCAAAACCGCGCTTGGGACCAACAATCAACTGGATATGTGCATATACTCGAAACAAATAACTCTTATGACAGCAGCGGTGTTTAAAAATTAGCTCTGAATTTTGATAGTACCTATAATTTGGCTAGCACGGAAAAAAAGAAAAATTAAAGACAATAAATAAAACACAGCAAAACAGACTAATCTTACGCTAACCACCTATCAAATACAGTCACCCAATTTGGACAGACATCTTAGAAGAATAAAAATAAATAGAACAGAAACCCATTGAAATGCCTTGTTTTAAAAAAAGAAGTAAAACTGCGGAAAACATAAACAATGCAGGTAATAAAATTATTGACAATTTTCAAGGCGAAGAATCCGATGCAACCGTCTGGAACGGCACCCAGTAGCAGCGGGACTGGACGATACTCCCTTTTTTACATACATTAAGTAAGGAAACACTTCAATAAATAAAAGGTATATTCAAGGAGCCCACATTGTACTGCGATGTACGTATATATATATTGGACCGGTTCTTTTTGCTAAGTACAATGCCACATAGAGTTGTCGTGACAATCGTATCTGATGTTATTCTGCCATTAAGGCCCGACTATAACATGTACAAGTTATGCTGCAGCCTTTATTCTTATATAAAAGAATACTTTAAGGTAATTTTATTGAGGTTCTGCATGCAAAATATTGTTAGTGGAGCGGCGGGAGAGGGTAGGAAATATGTAAACTAAGGCAATAGGCCTTCCAGTATAATTAGAAATCATTCTCTGGAATCAGTAATTTTCTCCTTAAAATTCTGTTTTGAATTTCAAAGAACGTTCATAAATTTAGAATTTATGATTCCTCTCCCCCCCCAAAAAAAAGAAATGCATTAAAAATTCTAAGTGTTGGCGAGAGGGAATCAGAATTTATTTAAGAAAATGTCTAGTTTTGCGAATGATGTTGAGTTCTCACTCATAGTTGGTCAGTACAAGAGGTTTAGTTTTCGATCAGTCAGGTGTCTGAAAGTGAGTAGTTTATGTTGAATAGAATGGTAGGAACTGTTATGTATAATAGTGTCAGTGGACGTGGGCTTTCTGGAATATTCCGAATTCTAAGTTGTTGTTACAAGTTTTTACCGTCCTCAAATTCGTGTGATTAGAGTGAAGACTGTTTAGGTTAGTCAATAATTTACAAATGGCTACATCTTGCTGGTAAATAATGTAGTATTTATTCCTTATTAAAACAGTGAATACAATTCCTCGTGCTTAACAGTGAAGTATTCAGAACTCAAGAAGTTTTAATTAAACTCTTAAAAGATCATGGACATTCCTAGAACTAAGAACTGAACTAGTTTATGATGAGTAATGTAGCTAGTCTAAAGTGTATCACAATTTGATGAATATAAACATGTGTTTTACAGAATACCTGGTTTCCTTACTTAAATCTTATGTTCATTTTTTAGAATGAAAAATAATGCCGACAATAACGGTTAGACATTTACAGTTTTCTGTAGACAACACAATAATTCGAAGTTGTTGTCTCTTATAGTAAGTGTGATATCCAGGAAGTCCTCAGGATATCCAGTTTTTTTTTAATCCTCAAATTCAAGACAGAAAAGACTATAGTCCTAACCAGCTTGACAACAATCTTTCGAAGGTGCTTGACAGACGTTCGCATTTTTCCATAAGCCAAGCCTGTTGGTATAAAATCACCCTGGGCAAGATTTGGAGCGCATAAATTCCTGTCGCATCCAGTTTCCTTCCAATCCTAAAGTCCTTTGTCAAAATCAAGAACCCTTCTTCGTGATTATCGTAATCCCTCCCCTCGTTCAGAGACTATCCACTAACCCTCAGTCACCAAGCCAATTGAAACGCGCCAACTGTTGTCCCGCGACCATCTCCAAGCCAGTGCGATATAAATAGTGCTAAGGAGTATCACCACTGGTACATACATCCTCGTCATGTCTCCCATATCATGTTCCCATCAGTAATCGCCTGTATTAAAAAAATAAAAGATAAACAGCGAGAACTTCGCAGAAGATATCTATTTCAACAACAAATCTTTTAAAGTCTAGGAATAAATATAGAAATAAGATCCGTGGGAATAAAACAGATTATAGAAAAATAAAATTATAACTAAACTATATTTCAAAGATGATAGTCTGAATAAAAGAAATACTTTAATAAAGCTTACTAATTATATTTGCGCGAGTAGTGAGACAAATATATTTTACAGTCTGTAGTGTCAGTATTAACTACCGTACACTGTACACAAAGTATAGTGATGTGATACAAAGGTGATTGTGTAGGTGTTGATTTGTGGTCGGCTTTCATTATGGTCCATACAGGTAGATACATCTTTGCCCAGCTTTCTCTGTCTCTCTTAACGCAATTACATTTAATTTAAGTCGGCCATTTTTGTTTTTGATTTTTATTGTTTCTATTTATCGAGATAATAGTTCAGTATGTTCTCCTGTATAGTGTTAACAAATGTTTTATTTTATTTTTTTTCTTTGGGACATTTATGGCTTTATTTCTAACCTTATTGGCCCCTGTAAATGTACTTTGATAAGTTCATTTTATAAGTTTTAATGTGATACAAGTCTGGTTAGATGCTGACGAACCGAGCATTTCTTGATTTGCAAAAAAAAAATCTTTTATTCATATGACAGCATATTTACGGTGACCATTATTTTTGTATCAAAAAACAGGACAAGGAGCAAAAAAAAACCTATAAAAAATATTAATACGTTTATTAACACGAGATCGGTTATTACAAAACAATAACCATATACTAGTATAGGTTAGTTTAGTTATTAGTTTTTACATGACGTTTAGCGATCAATGTTTACACTAGTCGACTAGTCTATTCTATCGGTAAAACAGGTTGCGATTTACGCTATAGGTTCGTCCAAAGTTAATGTACACAGAAAAATTTTTTCTAAACGATTATTTGCGAAATTAATTATTGTACACTTATACTATATTTTTACATTCAAAAATTAAATTTGAGTATAATTTAAATTTCATTGAAAAACAGTATAAATAAATAAAAAACAGGACATTTATGCTTGAAAAAAAAAAAGAAAGGACAGCGTCTTAAAAACCAGTACTGTCCTGCCAAAAACAGTACGAATGGTCACCGTAAGCATATTCTGTTAGTTTCTGATCTGGTTAGATAAAGTCCCTTTTTGATCGGGGCTGTCCCCTTTAGAAAAAAGGGGCCATTCATGCAACCCTAACTAGTTCGCCATTTTGTTTAATGCTAAAAATGTTAATTTAAGCAAAATTTCAAGATTCCCTATATGACCAATGAAATGGTTGTATGGTAACAGTAAAAAGTTGGTACAATCTAAATTAAAATTAAAAATTAACACTCATAGTGCTGATAGACGTGTGTAATTTTTTTTTTTAAAAAAGGCGTCTACATCTAAACTTTTCAAAATACAAACATCTGCACCATTTCTAAAATACGTAGCTATATTTTCTAGAAGGAGTTGACGTTTAAATTATTCGCCCCCCCCATACACAAATTGCTGCTAGATAATCTATACGTAATTATAATACTAGAAATCCTTGTAAACCAATTTCTGTTCACTTACCTAAAAAAAAACAAACATCATGTCTAACTACTTCCTTATATATTTTGCTTTAATGAAATCAAATTTCAACGTTTATTGACTTACTTAATTTACTTTTCCATTAGTAATAATTGTTTAAGTAAACATTCTCTTTCCTCAATGTTTCAAAAAAACAAACAAATGTAATCCCTTAGCGGTACCAATAAAAACAAACAAAGTAATCACTTAGCGGTACCAATAAAAACAAACAAATGTAATCACTTAGCGGTACCAATAAAAACAAACAAAAAATGCTACTCTAATTGGTAATTTTTGTATTTCTAGGTCTTGTCATTCTTAGATTGTAATTTTCAGAGTAAGGAAATCTAAAAATTAGCTTCTTATCAGGGCTGGCATTTAATGTTCCTCTACCTTATTGGTAGCCATAATAATTTTCATTTCTTATTAATTAATTTGCTAAGTCCGTAGATTGTTCCAAGCTAGTAAATTATTATTATTTTTTTATTACATTTAATTTAACCTTCATTAAATGAAACCTACGGACGTTTACAAAGTTTTAAAAATTCTGGGATATACTTTCAACATCTGCTGTTTACAACAGGTGTTTTCGATGTTTATTACAAAAATAATTATTATTAGAATACAACCTTTTAGCTAATGCTATTAATTTATTTTTTTTATTTAATTACTTGTAAGAGAAATTATTGTCAATTATATCAAGTGAATTCGGAAGCCAATGAACGCCTCAGCTGTTGAAGTACCTTAAATTTAAATTTCTATCGTCTTCTATATATTATACTAGTCATAACAAAAAAAAGATTTCCAATATTTCTTCATAATATCTTTTAGCATTGTTGTTGCACAGTCTGCTATATACAAGTGTTTGAACTCAGCATCAAATGAGTCATCTCAGTTGTAATCCGGACAAAGACTTTGCAAACATCCATTTTATTTTTCTAAAAAATATAAAATAGAAGATACGTCAAAACAGAACGCTTGAAACTATTACTTAGATACATATTTTTTATTTTTGTTTTATAAAACAACGTGCAAAACACGTGGTGAGTAAACAACCTGGAGGGTTATCTAAGGATACGAGTGTCCAGTAAGATTGTGCGGATGACTCAGCCTGACGTGGGTAGTGACCATCCCACGGGAGTGGTCAGAGCACAGGAAGTTTTACAAAGCCTTATATCAGCACCCTTTTTTTTTTTTAATGTCTTTTTTGTTTACATTTTATTTTCAAATTTTTATGTCGTAACTGAGTGAAAAACAATACTTACAGGGAAAACTGTAGAAAGCGAGATCTTAATAATTCTAAAAACGTATCTGTTGATATTTATCAATTGCTAGCTTTTTAACCAGTCACGGTAGCTAAATTTTCATTTAGTAATTAGCACTGATAAAGAGCTCAGAAATAGATTACGTGAGGTCTAAATATGAGGGTACAAAGCTTTGTTGCTATTATGGTCTCTCTTCATTACGCATTGCCGTTGCTGCCATCTGGGAGCGGGGGGTGAAACCTAAATCAGTAATAAATTGTATTTCTTTAAGTAAATGTTTATAGTATTTACATTCTATGCATTAAATAATATATTTACCTTAATACAGAAAGCGCTGTGTAGTACTTACTTTGTTAAGTTTATTTACCGTAATTAGAGTATAAGTATTTATAAAAATAATATTTACAATGCTACCTTCCCGTGTGGTGACTTTGTAGGCTCCATCTATAGATGGTTTGGCTAACCAACCATCAGTATCGCTTCTCGGCCTTTTGGCTAAGATCAAAGTGTAGTATCTGTTCTTATCAGCTTAATCTCTGGTATGGTCTCCATAGGGGACCCAGAAGATTAAACTGATTTTTGGAAAATGACGGAGTGCTAGGGGCTTGCTCCACCTCTGTCGCGGGTTGACCCGGTATTGCAGTACCTCCGGGAACGGCCCACCCTAAAACATAATGAATGAAATAACAGTCTACTAAAGTTGTGCTATTAATTGAGGTATTTAAAGTAAACAACTAATCACTAAGTCTGATCAAAATATAGTATGTAATATACTCTCAAATCAAAAGACTACAATGCCCTAAGTACCTGGATCAATCCTTGATGACTTAGCGTAGATCTTTTCGTACGTACGAAATCATCTTGTTTACCGAGTTAATGATTGAATTATATTAGATAAAAGCAATACCATACTAAATCTAAACAGTAACTACTCCTGCTACATGTTAGTGGTGTAGAACATGAATTTGATTGACCGCAAATTATTGTCCTGACAGATTGAAATTTTCATGGGTGCTCCAAATTATTCTTTCGCTAGTATGACAAAAATGTAAGGTAATTTGATTTTCAATTATATCCAGCGTCCCGATTAATATACTTTTTTAAATATATGCGATAACTTGATAAGTGTGCTCTATTCACCTACCAAGTAAGTGGTCGGTCATAGGAGATATGTGAATTCAATACTTAACTGCCATCTAGGCGCAGACACTAGAACTAACGCTAATTATTTCATAATTATTGGATAATAATATTTTACTCATTAGTTTTAATTACTTATCTCCTATTTAAATGAAAAAAACTCAGTTAATAAATAGGAAATTTTACTCGATTTGTGGTTTTATATTTTCAAGATTCTTTGAACCGCAAATACAAGTATTTACAATTCTATAAATGACAATTAGCAAATGAGTAAATGTTTTTGTGGTAAAAATTGCACACTTTTTATTAGTGTAGGCATATGTACGAAAAAAATTATCGTAAGTATTTGTAAAAAAATATTTCCGATTCTACCTTCCCGTGTGGAGATTTTGTTAGCTCCATCTATAGATAGTTTGGCTAACCAACCATCAGTATCGCTTCTCGGCCTTTTGGCTAAGATCAAAGTGTAGTATCTGTTCTTATCAGCTTAATCTCTGGTACGGTCTCCATAGGGGACCCAGAAGATTAAACTGATTTTTGGAAAATGACGGAGTGCTAGGGGCTTGCTCCACCTCTGTCGCGGGTTGACCCGGTATTGCAGTACCTCCGGGAACGGCCCACCCTAAAACATAATGAATGAAATAACAGTCTACTAAAGTTGTGCTATTAAATGAGGTATTTAAAGTAAACAACTAATCACTAAGTCTGATCAAAATATAGTATGTAATATACTCTCAAATCAAAAGACTACAATGCCTTAAGTACCTGGATCAATCCTTGATGACTTAGCGTAGATCTTTTCGTACGTACGAAATCATCTTGTTTACCGAGTTAATGATTGAATTATATTAGATAAAACAATACCATACTAAATCTAAACAGTAACTACTACGCGCCAAGCAATGCCTAACAGATACGTTGAGGTACTTGTATATTTTTAACATGACCCCGAACAAACACTTACAACTGCTACATGTTAGTGATGTAGAACATGAATTTGATTGACCGCAAATTATTGTCCTGACAGATTGAAATTTTCACGGGTGCTCCAAATTATTCTTTCGCTAGTATGACAAAAATGTAAGGTAATTTGATTTTCAGTTATATCCAGCGTCCCGATTAATATACTTTTTTAATTGTTTGCGATAACTTGATAAGGTTTAGAATAGTGCACTGTATTCACCTACCAAGTAAGTGGTCGGAGATTGGAGTGGTAAAAATGTGAATTCAATACTTAACTGCTATCTAGGCGCAGACGGTAGAACTAACACTAATTATTCACTAACTTATTAGATTATTACCATTTTACCGTACAATTTTATTTACTTATCTTCTATTTAAATGATAAAAAAGAAAAAATTTAGTTAATAAATACGAAATTTTGCTCGATCTGTGGTTTTAATATTTTCCAGATTTCTTGTACAGCTTAAGCCTAATAAAAGTATTTACAATTCTATGAATGATAATTAGAAATTAAATTAATGTTTTAAGGTAAAGATGACACAGTTTTTATTAGTGTAGACATTTTTACAAAAATATTCAGCGTAAGTATTTTTAGAAAATATTTACAATGCTACCTTCCCGTGTGGAGACTTTGTAGGCTCCATCTATAGATGGTTTGGCTAACCGACTACGAGTATCGCTTCTCGGCCTTTTGGCTAAGATCAAAGTGTAGTATCTGTTCTTATCAGCTTAATCTCTGGTACGGTCTCCATAGGGGACCCAGAAGATTAAACTGATTTTTGGAAAATGACGGAGTGCTAGGGGCTTGCTCCACCTCTGTCGCGGGTTGACCCGGTATTGCAGTACCTCCGGGAACGGCCCACCTTAATAATCGTGAAATCAAATTTTTAATAATAATAATATAGTTATTATATTATATCAACCAGAACGTATACAGTATATATCTTCTAGGGATGCCGTGTTCAAATCGAAAAATTGCACAATTGGTATATTAAGATCACATATTATTTACTTATAGTAGAAGAAGTACATATATCGTTACAATAGTGTTATACGAACAAATATGCAAAGTAAACAGGCAAGAAAGAATAAATAATATATTTAAAAAAAATCTATAATAACAAAATCATATTTAATATTTATGTTGTTAAACCTTTCAACGAACAAAAACATACATAGCCGACCCATGAATAGAGCATGCACTAAAACTGATTTTTCAGGTTCAAAGAACCCAAATAATGCTTCTTTTTTTTTGTGAAATCTGGGTTCGTAAATTTGACTCGATGGCAATATCTTCTTTCTGTGAGTTATTAAAATTGATAAAAGACAATTTTCTTTGATCTTGAATACTCGATAAAAAAAACATTCTTAATATTACTCACACATTAGTGATGGGGATTAGAATTAGCAACAAATTATTGTCTTGACAGATTAAAATTTGTTTGGGTGCGCATCATTATTCTTTTGCTAGAAAGTACTGAATTGTACGATAATTTGACTTTCAAGGATTCCCGATTGTTGTATATTTTTTAAAAGTTTCTGATAAATTGAAGTATGGAACTGTGGGTTGTATTCACCTACCAAGTAAGTGGTCGGAGATTGGAGTGGTACAAATGTGAATTCAGCTCTTAACTGCCATCTAGGCGCAGACGCTAGAACTAACGCTAATTATTTAATAACTTATTAGGTTATTACTATTTTACCGATTGATAATAATGATTTTTAAATTGAGCAAATATTTTTAAGGTAAAAATTGCATAGTTTTTTATTAGTGAAGACATATTTCCAAAACAATTCAGCGTAAGTATTTATAAAAAAATATTTTCAATACTACCTTCCCGTGTGGAGACTAGGTCGGCTCTATCTATAGATGGTTTGGCTAACCAATCATCAGTATCGCTTCTCGGCCTTTTGGCTAAGATCAAAGTGTAGTATCTGTTCTTATCAGCTTAATCTCTGGTACGGTCTCCATAGGGGACCCAGAAGATTAAACTGATTTTTGGAAAATGACGGAGTGCTAGGGGCTTGCTCCACCTCTGTCGCGGGTTGACCCGGTATTGCAGTACCTCCGGGAACGGCCCACCTAATTTAAATCAAAAATATGTATTGAAGAAGCGTGTGTGCGACAAAAAAGTTGCTCAGGTGAATTCTTATGAATGAAGTAAGATCAGTGGTAATTTGCCTAATGATAGTGGAATAGGAACATTAGTCAGTATTAGTTGGCTATAGCATTATCTAAATCAGAATTGGTTACTGCTTCTAATTATAAGTATATTTGTACATGCATGACCGAATTATTATAAACTTGTTTTTGAACAATAAGAGGCTCTTTTTATATCTCTTTCTGGATATACTATTGGCTACAATACTAAGAAACATCGGAAGCGATAACTTAACGTGCGATACATGTTTTCTGTAAGAGGTCTTACTTTCCCTAATTGTGTATTAGTACAGTATTAAAATCCAGCACTCATCTCATTCTATAATTCATTGTCTCAGTTATATTTAACAAAATTAATCATTTGTCTAACCTTTCAAATAAATAAAATTTGCCATCTATGTTACAGGATAGGATTACATAATATGAATTATCCACGGTTATCTAGCTGATAATGTCTAGACTCTAAATCTCTTTCTTTAATTCTCTACTACAGAGTTCTCTCTGATACTGCCCACGGTCTGGGATCACCGTTAAGTGTAGTTCATGTTCTTTGCGAGCTTAGTATTTAATGGAGGTCTTATTCCTATATAATTTATTAAATATTTAAGATGGGCCAATTCCGGAGGTACAGCAATACCGGGTCAACCCGCGACAGAGGTGGAGTAAGCCCCTTGCACTCCGTCATTTACCAAAAATCAGTTTAATCTTCTGGGTCCCCTACGGAGACCGTATCAGAGATTAAGTTGATAAGAACAGATACTACACTTTGATCTGTAGGCCGAGAAGCGATACTGATAATTGGTTATCCAAACTATCTATAGATGGAGCCTACAAAGTCCCCACACGGGAAGGTAGAATCGGAAATATTTTTTTATAAATACTTACGATAATTTTTTTCGTACATATGCCTACACTAATAAAAAGTGTGCAATTTTTACCACAAAAACATTTACTCATTTGCTAATTGTCATTTATAGAATTGTAAATACTTGTATTAGGCATTAGCGGTTCAAAGAATCTTGAAAATATAAAACCACGAATCGAGTAAAATTTCCTATTTATTAACTGAGTTTTTTTCATTTAAATAGGAGATAAGTAATTAAAACTAATGAGTAAAATATTATTATCCAATAATTATGAAATAATTAGCGTTAGTTCTAGTGTCTGCGCCTAGATGGCAGTTAAGTATTGAATTCACATATCTCCAATGACTGACCACTTACTTAGTAGGTGAATAGAGCACACTTATCAAGTTATCGCATATATTTAAAAAAAGTATATTAATCGGGACGCTGGATATAATTGAAAATCAAATTACCTTACATTTTTGTAATTCTAGCGAAAGAATAATTTGGAGCACCCGTGAAAATTTCAATCTGTCAGGACAATAATTTGCGGTCAATCAAATTCATGTTCTACATCACTAACATGTAGCAGGTATAAGTGTTTGTTCGGGGTCATGTTAAAAATATACTAGTACCTCAACGTATCTGTTAGGCATTGCTTGGCGCGTAGTAGTTACTGTTTAGATTTAGTATGGTATTGCTTTTATCTAATATAATTCAATCATTAACTCGGTAAACAAGATGATTTCGTACGTACGAAAAGATCTACGCTAAGTCATCAAGGATTGATCCAGATACTTAGGGCATTGTAGTCTTTTGATTTGAGAGTACATTACATACTATATTTTCATCAGACTTAGTGATTAGTTGTTTACTTTAAATTACCTCAATTAATATTACAACTTTAGTAGACTGTTGTTTCTTTCATTATGTTTTAGGGTGGGCCGTTCCCGGAGGTACTGCAATACCGGGTCAACCCGCGACAGAGGTGGAGCAAGCCCCTAGCACTCCGTCATTTTCCAAAAATCAGTTTAATCTTCTGGGTCCCCTATGGAGACCGTACCAGAGATTAAGCTGATAAGAACAGATACTACACTTTGATCTTAGCCAAAAGGCCGAGAAGCGATACTGATGGTTGGTTATCCAAACTATCTATAGATGAAGGCTACAAATTCCCCACACGGGAGGGTGGATCACAAATAAAATAATTTAAATATTATTGTACTCTAATTACGGTAAATAAACTTAACTAAACAAATAGCACACAGCGTTTTCTGTAATAATGTAAATATATTATTTAATACACAGAATTTAAATATTATAAACAGTTTACTTAAATACATAAAATGTATTACCGCATAAGGTTTCACGCCTGCTCCCAGATGGCAGCAACAGCAATGCGCTTAGAAGAGAGACCAGAATAGCAGATTATTACATATGAAAGATGAAATCAGTAAGTTTTCTCTTCCTAAAAGCTTCTTACAGCTCAGTATTCGGAAAGTGTGGTCTGTAACGAGAGAACATTGTCCAGAGATCGGCAGTGCTCTGATAAAACCTCTGGGCGCCAATAATGTCAGATGTTGACGCACCTTAAAAATTATTTTTTTGAGAGGAATACATGTACAAACTTAACAAGTTTTAACAGCATGTATTTAGCATTGTAAAGTCGGTCATTTCCTTTCAAAACAATAATTTATTTTTATTGTTTAAGTGTGGATAAACGTTCCCGTTCGCTTTTGGAAACAAGTGCTCATAAATTACTATTTACTAAATCTACATAATTCTGATTTCTATAAAAGAAGAAATAATTTTTATAACAATCAATAATAATGTATATTGTTCAGTTTGAATTCTATGATCAGGCTATAATTTCTTTATTCTTGAAATCGATTGTATTCAAATCGAGAATATCCAAAAGTCATTGCTGTACTCTCTCTGTGTACTAACCTTTTATTGCTAGATAACTTTTATTTAGGCTTATTGACAATAAATTTATATTTTCTTACTATGAATAGTTTAAACTCATGTTTAAACATTATTTCTTATTCTTGCATTCTTAAGACTGCTATTACATTGGCGTGCTATTTGACTTTATACTTAATTGATATAATTACATAAATGCACAATGATTTTCAGTGAATTTATAAAAAACATTGAGAACCTGTTGAAACTGATTGAAAATAAAGTATATTTTATAAAATAAATTCTATTTCAATAAAATAAAGAACTTAAATGAAAGTTAGGACACGTATATTTTAAACCAAATACTTCATATTTTCTGGTGACTGATATATTAGACTAAGGGTCAGAAAGATTGTCATAATTTGGGGACTAGGGCGCAAGCTTATCACTATTAGCAATAATCTTTCTTTTCCTGAATTCCGGTGAAATACAATAGATAATAAAATGAATAGTAATTTATACAAAATAATAATAATGTATACACAGTTCTCAAATAGATTTGTTAACTAACCATGTAAGGTAATAAAGCTGCCGAAAGACAGCTTGTGTGGCAAGACTTGTGGTCTGGCTATTTTTCTGACAATGGTCATTGTTTACGGTAAACTAATCTGTGAGAGATAATTCTATTTAATAGCAGTTACAAGGAACAACATTAGAAAAGACTTTCTATTTATGCCAACAATGGTATTAAAACTAAATTATATTTGGCCTTAGGGGGGATCCTTGTACAAATTTAATATTTAATTAACGCTCATGATTGTACTAGAAGTGTTTTCCTAGTATATTTGATAGAAAAACAAGGTTTTCAGATTTATTTGAACATTTATATAGCGGTTGACCATTTATATTATTCTCTTTCATTTAATACGCTAGAAAATTGCGTAAATCTTCCTTTCTAGCGTTATGCTACCTTTCGTGTAACATCGTGCCTCCTAAAAATCTATAGATAGAATCAAAGAGCCGAAAAGGAAACAATAAAAACGAGTAGAATACAAATCTTTTATCAATTAGACAAAATTACAATCTCATTTTTAAATAAAAAGCTTTTTCAATTTTAATTTTGTTAAAGAATTGATCAAACAAGGGAGAGCAGCTATTAGACCAGATTAAGAAATGGGGAGGGGTATCAGATTTAATAGAACATCAAAGCTTGAAATGACACTAAGACTACGAGGCACAATTTATTTGTTACTTTTAATTTCTTAATTATGAATATTATTAATTTTAATTATGAATATTATTTTTAAACAGTTTGAATCAAATGATATCTGGAATGGCAACACTGCACAGAACCATTGAAGTTACACTGCTGTTATCTTTGTTATGTGATTGTTGGATTAACAGATGAAATTGATGTTAATACATTTTAACAGTTACTGTTTGTGCTTGGTATAAAGTAGCAAAACTACAGTTTATGAAGTGAATGCGTGTTTTTGATGTGCTAAAATGGACCGATGAATTATTGTAAATGTTTGCGATTCCTGTGTAACTTGTCATAAGTTACAAAGGGCTTATGTTGTATATTTTTGCTCCTGGCCAGAAGAGTTCTAATAACATTCAAGGCCCTGGAAACAATGGAAGATAAAATGGAAAACCTGTTGTTTGGTAACCAGAATTTAGAAAAAAATATGGATTCTTGGGAGGTCATATCATTGTTGATGTTGGGAATGATCAGTGGCGAGTTAAATTTAAATTCGCTTCTCAGATTGTTGCAAAGGACTCTGATAATTCACTACCCCAGAACGAGGGAAACGTAAATCGAAATGAACAATGTATTGACTTTTACAGAATTAGGTCTCTGAATAGAGCTCACCGAAATAAATACCTACGTCAAATGAGTTAAAAATTGCAAAGAGAAATAATTTTCGTTCCTGTGGTTTTGTCATACGAAAAGTACTACAAAGAATTTGTGCCTTTCAAGGCAGCGAATCCCCATCATATTTTAATCGAGAAGTTCTTGAGCGAATGAAGAAGTATACGACCCCAAACAACTCAGGTCACACGACTGAATGCTTCAAAGAATTTTTGCAGGCACAATTCATTGATACGGTCCTCTAGCCTCCTTAATATTACATTAATGAGAGGAAGATTTGTGGAGAGCCGAGACTTAGGTTCTTCTTTGTGACGGCAGACATTACATATATGATGGGTATGTACAGGGTTTGGCACCAAAATCCGGACAAAATACAATAACCTTTAAATAGTCGTAATGTTGAAACCAATTGCGGAGTATAACGGTGATTATCGAAAGTGTTTGCGCTGAACGCTCGGCGACAGATTATTCGGTTCTTCGGGTACCCTAGATCGACGTGTGTACATTGTCATTACAAAGTACAGTGAGTCGGAGAAGTCCAACTAAAGTTTTACAACACCGGCGAGAAAAACCTACTCGAAGGAGCGCTTTATCAAAACGCCCGACATCATCCAACGGGCTCAGGAGCTGATTTTTGAGAATCTTGGGCAGTCTCGATCCGAAAATTGTCGTCGGTTGTTGGTGTGAGCGAAAAAACTATGCGTCGAATCGTCGAGGAGGAATATAAGGCCATTATTTGAAGGTAACGTTTACTAACGCTACACGGAAATTTGTGTATACATACCTAAGTTTTTAATGAGTACTTGTTTTGCAATTTACTGAACACCCTTAAATAAGCCGCTTTGGCAAACACTGCGAATTATATTAATAATTATTGGAGTTAGAGATAGTCGTATTAAATTGAAAGTTAGTATCATCTATCACTTAACAATAGTAGAGGACGGTTTACTTTCAATAAAATGTTATGTGAGCATTATGCACCTCAGCATCTAAGGTGATTGGAACATGATCTCAGACTGGTTTTTTTCTATAGTTGGACGGTAAGCAATAAAAGCTCTTTAAGGAAGAGAGTGTCTGTTCATCACGGCTGAATTTGAATAAGAAGTGACCAGCTTCGTTTGACTACAGTCTCATTATTGCGAATTTCAAACTATCAACTAATCTAATCCTTTCCCTTAAATGATTGTTAAAAGGAATTTTTATTCTTTCTGGGTGCCTTTGATTAGAAACTTCTTATGTAGCTAAAGAACCAGAAACGTGAGTGGACTGTTTAGAGGATAAGTTAGCTAAAGGTATAAGTAGCTATAGTTTTTCAGTGTGATTTTAATAAACAGAAATCAGGTATTTTGTTCCAAATTATGTTTCTTTTTTTCTCTAAAATTGTTTCTGTGAGATTGTACTGTCTTACCCAAATTTCTGAAAAGAATTTTTGGAAATCCCAAAAAATCCATGAACAAGTTTTACGATTCTTCAACACATTTGAGGATTTTAGGCAGTCCTTTTTATGGCTCTAGCTGGGTGTACATTGTTGATAAATTGATACCACCAAATTAGTTCAACTTATAAAAAGTAAATATGATTAATTTTTTCCTTTCTTTTCAGCCACAAAATCTCGTTATGATGGGCGATTTCCCAGATTGTGACATCAAAGTATGTGATTTTGAAATTTCAAGAGTAATTTTGGACGGTTCAGAAGTTCATGAAATACTTGGCACCCCAGAATATGTTGGTTAGTATATGTTTCTTACAAAGCTACATTGTTTTATTTTGTATCTTTATTTGTTTTATTTGCAAACATTTAATAGATCTTATTTTCTTTTTTTATTAATAGCTCCTGAAATTCTACACTACGAGCCAATAACATTAGCTGCAGATATGTGGTATGTTCTTTTGTTTTTATTTTACGGTATTTTGTTTTCTTAATTTAATTTTATTCTAATATTGGTTAACAATTTATTTTCTAATTTAGTTCGTCGTTTAGCTCTTCAAAAAAAATAAGCATTACTTTACTTTAGATTAGAACTTCAGTGAAGAATAAACATCAGTTATGTTTTAGCTTCACTAAGACTACTTGGATAGTTCAATTAAAAATTTTATTTTTGTGTTTTTTATTTGGCACAACTGGAGGTTAAATGATTCATGTGCCTATTCTTACTTTGCCCGCAATCACATTTTATTCAGCATATTGCCATTTTCGTTTTATATTTTAAAGGTTCCTTAAGTGTGGTTATAATTGAACCTTAGACTGTTCTTGTACAAAACTGATATTTCTCCCATCATCACGTCAAACCAAGATTTGATGTAATATTTTGAAGAAATATTTGCCTTTTTTTCGGCACATCTACACCTATAACTAATAGTTAACACTACAACTCCTTACGTTGATGAACATCAGGACTGACGTAAGAGGTTCGCCCCGTTGTTCGGCGTGAAGTGTATCCGCACCAAACCTGTGATATCTCCTTAGCAACCGCAAAATAAGATTATTCATAGTTGGACATTCTTTACACGAGACAAACTTTGTTCTGTCCCCTCGAGTGAGTACTAGATATGTTTTCCCGTGACTTTTTATCTCTGCGATGGTCTCTTAGATGCCTATAATCGCCACAACTTACTGGGCAGGCTTTTATAATTTTTTATTATAAATCTATTCTTACTAACAATGTAAATACGTATAATATTGTTCACAGGTCCTTGGGTGTTACAACCTATGTACTATTAACTGGATTTTCACCATTTGGTGGTGAAACTGATCAAGAAACTTTTCTAAATATTTCTCGTGCACAAGTTGATTTTCCTGATGAACTTTTTGAAGATGTTTCAGAAGAGGCAAAAGATTTTGTGAAAAAATTATTAGTTAGAAATCCAGGGTAAGCTATGAAAGTTGTTATTAAGAATAATTTGGACAGAGAATCTTTCATTTCTATTGCGTTAAGAGCAAGATGTACTTGATTATTTCTTCTCGAGAATTTTAGTGTAAAAGTAACTTCTTTGTGATACGATTTAAGCGGTGTTATTACTTATAATTTTATGTAGCCTTGACTGGCTAATTAATCGGGCACATAGATTCGTGTAAAATGTAAGAGAGTTTGCTTATGCCTACGGCCCATTTACATTTCTTTGGCCTTTGATACTATCTTAACATTTAATATTCTTTCCAATTTTATCATGAATGTTTTCTAAGCTATTCCTTTTAGTTGAAAACATTTCCTTCCTTTGATTAACTATTTTGAGTCCAAAAAATGAAATAAATGGTGACAGTAGGCTCAATATTTCGTGTCAGTTTTACTTTTAGCTCTGTTATCTTGCTTGTAAAATGAAATATCATTTGGTGAGATTTTGAATCAATGCTTAAAAAGTACCTAGATTACAGTAGACTCAATTAATTGTGTTGCTTCAGTCCATTGTGAAGAAATTATGTTAATTATTAGTTAATTTGAAATGAAGTGAAGGGAGTCATATGAATGTTTCTAATGGAATTTATTTTTTGTAAGAACAATACTTTTTTTGAAGCTGTTTTTAGGAACTTATATTTTTCTTGTTTACAAGTTATACTGTGCCCATAAATTTGCACATATATAATCATACTTGTTTTTTATAGGGATCGTATGACAGCTAAAGAATCTTTGAAACACCCATGGCTAGCCAAGGCAAGAAAATTAAACCGTAGCAACAATAATAATGCTTCTAGAAGACCTAGCACAAATAAGCATAGTAGTATAGGTGGTAGAGCCGGTTGTGCTTCCTGCCCGGCTCCACAGCAGCATGCTTCATTGCGAAATTATCTATCCAAATCCAGAGAAGCTTTGTTTGAACGTGTAGTCAAAGCACAAGGTGGTGGTGGAGCTGGTGGAAATATAAGGAAAAATACTTTGGTCAATCAATACAATAGAACTAGAAGAATGTGTGAAAGTCAAATGTCTTTGGTATCTAAATCCAGGGAATCTCTTATGTCAAGGTAAGCAATTTAACTTGTATTCCACAAATAGCAGTACCAATAAATTCTTTACAAATAACCATAATTTTTATTTGCAGATCAAGAGAAAAACTGTATGGTGTAAAAAGTCTATCAAAATCTCAAGAAGCACTCAGCCTCTACAAAAGTGTACTAAATCTTAGTTTACAAAATGAACAAGAAAAACAACGTAGAACTGGTGAAGACAGTATCGGTTCATCAACACTAAGCATAGCAACAGAAGAATTATGCCAGGAAGAACAAGCAAATAAAAATATCATTGAAAGATTAACTGGTGAAATGGAAGAGTTTAAAGAAGAAAATCTTTTCCAAAAATTAGAAAGGTTAGGTCAAGTAACAACAGACAGTCAGCGCAAAGAAGAATCTACTTCAGTTACAGAGAACCGATTACAAGAGATTCTAAAAAAACCGGACGACATTCTGACAGAAAGAAGTGTTTCACCGCCCGGTTCTCCGGTAGCATCACTCACTACTTCAGAATCGGATATATCCGAGGAAGAGGCTAGGATATGTTGCGATCCAGATGATGAAGAGGATCAAGAGCCCAGATTTACTGTCGCACAGCTTGTATCCGCTTATAATAAACACCAAGAGGTGAGTAATCCTAATTATAAATATTAAATAATTACCAGGTTGATACGAAAACATATTGCAAATCTATGCCCCTTGACTACGTTGATAATTGTCAGTCTATAAATCTTAGGTTTTCGGCTTTTGCCAGAGATAGTTTTTTGAAAAATCTTTATTTTTCCTCTGTGATGGTTTTTAATCCCAGTTTTAGATATACCAATCGTAAATAACCAATGAATTGTTGAACACAATAAGTAAAATAGTGTTTAAAATTATATATAGAGTCTGGCACGAAGGTCTACTATGGAAACTCAAACGCATCCTTCCTAGCACTTATTACCTCATACTCAGCTCTTATCTCTCTGACAGATTCTTCCAAGTTCTTCAAGGCACTACTCACTCTTCCATCTATCCTGTCCTTGCTGGTGTGCCACAGGGAAGTGTCTTAGCTCCTCTACTTTACACAATCTACACTGCCGACTTACCTTCTAACCTTAATACCTCTATTTACACCTTCGCTGATGACACTGCCATTCTCTCCACACACTCTGACCCTATCCTCGCAGTACGCTCTCTACAGTCTCACCTTCACTCAATAGAACCTTGGTTAGAAAACTGGCGTATAAAAATTAACCCAACTAAATCTAAATACATAGTCTTCACACTCAAACGTCAAACTCCACCACCTGTCTTCTTACATCATACATCTATCCCACCAGCCGACCATGTGCGGTACCTTGGAATGTACCTAGACAAGAGACTTACCTGGAACCCCCATACGAGACTTAAACGTACCGAACTAAGCAAACGATACAAACTTCTAGCCAGACTACTCGACAAACGCTCAAAACTCTCACTGCAGAACAAACGACGACTCTATACAGCTCTTCTCACACCAATATGGACTTACGGACTCGAACTTTACGGAACAGCTAAAAAATCAAACATCAATAGACTGCAAACACTCCAATCTAAAATTCTCCGCCACATAGTAGACGCTCCATTCTATGCAATCCATACAGATCTCCAAATTCCACTCATCACTGAACTTGCCAAAATCCGTTATAAAAATTTTCATCAAAATCTCTCATTTCATCCCAACCCTTTAGCTGCAAACCTGTCTACAACTACGCTACCCTCCAATCCTCGAAGACGGCTGAGGCGCCGTTGGCCCCGTGACCAACTGGGTGACTAATGGCGGCCATCACTGGATGGCCGTCATTCACGTTTGACACGTTAATTGTTTATACATTTATCGCATTTACCTATTGTACCCTGTGGGTACAGGTGTAAATTACAATAAAAGGATAAATAAAAAAATTAAAAAAAATAATATAAATTTAAAAAGTTAAAATCCCTGAAGATAGTCGTATATATCTTCTTTTTTTTTAATTTATTTGCTATTCACAATCTACAATTAATAACATGCAATCAGTGAATATGATACAAGAAGCCTTAATGTCTGGATCAGCTGGAGTTTCAGCTGGCCCACCGGCAACACTCTCGCTGGAGTTTCGTACATTACTGGAGATGCTCACTTTGGCCAATAGCGTTAATATTCATTAATCGTATAAAATAGATTATATCATTGATATTTTTAGCAATTGAACACAATTATTCGCAATGTTTCTCATCAGTTAAGATTACCATAAAAATTACCCTTCAAAAATGTTTTGTTAATGTGTTATTGTATTCCTTATGCTGTTAGCCACTTCGAGAAACCACTGAAAAAGGACAATTTGGTTTCCAAAAATTAGAGCAACAATATATTCTGTTTCTGGTCACTCAAAAAATACAAAGCAGCTTCTACATTAGTTCTTCTCAGGTAGTTAATAGTGGCTAAGGTCATAAGTTTTTAAGTTCTTGTAAGATTTTCTTTCGAGTCCGTACATTTTTCAAGATCTATAGCTTTTAGTTCCATCATTTTTCTGGAAAAGTTCATATAGGATATTTCTAAGAGAGAACAGAAGGGAATCTGTATAACAGTTTTAACAAACCGTTATGTTGGTAAGAATTAATTGTGACTAAAATATTCTGAGTTTTGATATTAAGGGATTTGTAGAAAAGGTTGACGTGTTAATTTTCTTATTAGTTTTCCAATGTGGGTTACTCAAAAAATTGTAATCTATTTATAAGTTTTTAATACCCTGATTCTTGTATCAACCTGCTAAAAATTCTCTTCAAACTTAATTGTAAATAAAGGTGTATTCATCCATGATTCGCTCAGAAAGATTTTATTATTATTATTATTATGTTCTATAGTTTGATATTGCTTTTAGCTTTGATAAATTGCTTGCAGCATTAAAAATTAAAATGCAAGAAAGAATATTTCACTCATAATTTTTTTTTTCGCCAAGCTTTCGATCTAAGGTTCAAGTCATCTTCAGGAATGTGGAACATATTTTACCATGATTGATTTATAATGTACATTTATTTGATGTATATATTTAAAATAGATTTAAAAAAATATTTTCTTTGTTTCGATTAACAATAATTATTCTTTTACTTGGTATATTTCTAATGTTAGTGTATCTTTCATCCTGACTGTTTAGGTACTAAGTATGGTCTTAAAATTTTCTTGTTTGTAACATAGTATTGTCAAGTTAATTATAATTAGTATTGTCAGTTGCCAAAAAAAGAAGTTTTTAATGTGTTCTGTTGAAAGTTGGCGTAAATATTGTTTAGATTGTTCGTGTCAGTTTTAAAATTCAAACTAATTTCTGTCTTTGATATGTAAATCATTTCTAATATTTTCTTTTTTTTGTGTGTTTCTCTCTGATTTAAGTATCTTTGTGTTTGGGAAATCGAAAGTGTGATGATTTTCTGTGCTATGTAAGGACACATATTTTTTGTGTCAGTCTTTGCATTCTATTTCATAGATTATTTTTGATTGTTTGTCTTTTTAAGTCCGGTTCTTCAGATTCCAGAAAAATTTTATTTTTGTGTAACGATAATTGTGTTCTGTGAGTTTTTTTAATAATGTTTTTATTTGTTTTATTTTTTGACTGGTTTGGATATGATAGAGAGACGTATTTTTTTGATTCTGTAGAAAGGTTGGTGTACTTGTGTAGTTATTTGAGTAGGTTTGGTGTTCTTGAGTTGATTTAATTAGCGTTTTTTTAAGTCTAATTTGTTGGCGTAGTTGATGTGTTTCGAGAGGGTTGTATTGTGCAGTATTGTTTTAGAAGTTTCTGTAATTTCATGATGATATTGGGTGGATATGAGTTTTAGGTTTCGTGAAATGAAATGTGTTGCCACATTTGACACATTCACCCAAAAAACGATAATAAATATTCTAAAGTTAAAAATGAATTTGTTATTTATTTATTAATTTGTTGTTTTCAATACTTTTCAGGTGGTAACCAAATCATCACTTGAGGTAGCCATGAGATCAAATCCTGAAGAAAAAATCAAAGAGAGATTCCCTACAGGGCCTAATGCACTCAGATTATTCATTCCTGACATTAAAATAAGAAAATCAAAACCAAAGAAAAGAATGCCTAGAAAGAGTACAGGATTACCACCATTGGAATTAACTGAGAAAGTTGACGAATTAGAAGAAGAAATTAATGAAGAAATAAAAAACGAACAAGATATGCAAATTGAAAATAAACAAATTCATTCATTAGATATGGCTGACAAAAAAATTCATTCATTAGAGATGGCTGATAAGTTAGACGATGATGATGATGATGAAGGACTGCTAAGCGATAGACTTGGCGTTGATGCACCGCCACCAAAATATCTACGTTCTGAAACCTCACCTGAACCGAATAAGTCTAAAAAACCACCATACTACATGACACCATTAGAACTGAAACAACAACCTATGTCAAATGTGGCTAAAACTGTGGAATTATTCAATAATGGCGTGAATAGACCGGACAGGAAATCATTTTCCTCGCCAATATCGCCTTCCATTTCACCAGCTTCAACACCAGATTCAGAAAAGTGCAGAAGAAAATCTTCACCGCCTGTTTTTAACAAACCATTCTTTCCATAGAAGCGCATTCTGATTTAAGAATTGTTCTTTCTATGCGCAGTTTGTAAATTATTTGAGAGATTTTTTCATAAATCAAAAACATTATTGTTTATTTTACAATAAAATGTACGCCAAATTTTTTGATGTGATTTTTAAAATGACGTGGTTAAATTCAGTCAGAAGTTCTGTGGCAGAAGATAACGCCCGACTTTTTGAGGAATTTGTATGAAACAAAAGAGCCTCTTGATAAACAACGTTATTGCAGGCAGTTTTTTGAATGATAAGAAAATTATTTATTTGTTTAAATGTTAATATTGCTCAAGAGAATAGCCACTAGTGAAACTTTCCATTGAAAATAGATCGGAAGTTCATCATTCGTAAGATAAGTTTGCATTTCATAGGTTTGTTTCATTTTGTATATGTTCATTAGTTAGCTTTTTATTTTGTAATATGTGTTAATATTATTATAGTGTTGTATTATCTCTATATTAAGGTAAATTTCAAATATTTAACCTCTCTTTAACCAAAATTAAATGTTATTAACAGGGGTATAAGATTGTAAAGAATTGCTCCTGTTACCAATATCATTAATCCCAATGAATTGATGTAATTTATATAAATACATATATATAAAAAAAATCAAAATTGTATTGGTCCAGTTTCTTCACACTTTACTCCCTGAGTTATCTAAATTTACGGGAGATTATTTCGTTACACTTCATTGAGCAAAAGATCTCATTTTTCTCAAATAGATTTTCATCACGAAAGTCTCTCCTATACTTGAAAGTAAAATCATACATTTAAATCAGCGAAAGATTTCAAAAAGCGAGAGAGGAAAAAAAAGTAGAAAATATAATTAATTTATTAATTTTATTTCATTATTTTTCACAAAATGTTTTACAGCTGATTAACATTTTAAATAAAACACAACACCATGTGATATCTCGTAACCATTTGTGTGCTCTCCTTCACTCAGCAAGTTGTGTGTATGGGAATCATGGTTGAAGTAGAATTTACCATCCAGTCTATATTTAAACTAATTAATCATCAATGATAATTGTGCAAGACCTGTAAGAAATTAAATAGTACAACGATGTATAAAGTCAGCGATCCGTTTTACATTCAGGTTATATTAATGCTTAATGATATTTCTAGATGAGCGTGTTTTGATATATTTAAAAATTACTTTCCATTATTAGGAACTCCTCAAAATGAAAGAGGGGTTTTAGTGAAGTCAAAATCTTTGAACCATTTCTTTACTAGATAATCATTCTGTCCATTAAACTCTGTAAATAAAACCTAAATTGAAAAAATGATCACAATCTGATTTTTATTCTAATTAGCTACATATACATATTAATAGCAACAAAGGCTTAGTAAAACGCGAAATAAAGTTCAGGAACGAACAATTTATTAATATTAACTAAAAATCTTCACCATTCTACTTTTTATTTAATTATAAAGTACTACTACTACTCTATGATATTTTTTCAGAGGCACAAGTCTATTATAAAAGCTAAATTTATTTACAATCTCACACATACAGGGTTTGTCCCAAAAGTAATGAGCCTCATTTTTTTGCCACGCGACTGTACAGCGCACACCTGTGCGACCGGTTGGAAGTGGTGGGGAGGACTCTAAGCTTGCCAGCGACGCCTGGTTCAGTGTTCAGTTGTCAACTCCTATCTGACCCAGGTCGGTGTTTCAATGCCACAGCCCCCCTATAGCCCCGGCAGACTTCTTGTTCCCAAGGGTGAAAAGAGAGCTGAAAGGAAAGCATCTGGAGACCCTGGACAACATTCGAAAAACCACGACGAGGTGCCTTAACAGCATTCCGAAAAGCGAGTTCCAGAGGGCCTACGATGCATGGAAAACAGTTGGCAAAGGTGTATAGACGCAGGAGGAGACTATTTTGAAGAGTATTAAGTTGTATTACATGTTTGATCAATAAATCTATTTTTTTGAAAAAAGGCTCATTACTTTTGGGACAAACCGTGTATATTGTGTATGATGGAACAGAAACTGCAGACAGGAGCTTTCTATCTGTACCCTTTCCACAAACTAGGCATTAAAACCGTGTTTAGGATCAACAAAAAAAAAAGAACTAAACAGAATACGTGCACCGAAACAAAAACCCTCATAACAGCGGTCCAGACTGTGATAATGTCTATATATTGGCCTTAGCACGAGAAAAACGCAAAGACAGATACTTAAAACAAATACGCACATACAAACACATAAACACAAGAGACAAACCTAAGCAATTCACTAAATAAATTTAACAATATACAAATGAACGTAATTTAATTCAGTGTTGACTGTTTGAAAAAGGCGCGCCCCCTCATGTAAAATACAATTCAAATAAACATTATCTTTGTAAAAAAAACACACACACAAGCCTGTAACTCTTACTTAGTTTTATCAATTTTATTTAACTATTTTTACAAAAAAATGTTCTACTGTTCATTAACATTTTAAATATCACATTTAAACACCATGTGATATCTTATAACCTTATATGTAACCTCCCTCACTCAGTAAGAAAGTGTAGTGTGAAACGGAGACGATGTGTAATCAGAGTTTAGTTACCAATACATATTTAAACTAATTTATAAACGTCTGATGATGGATGGAAGTCCAGAATGTGTCAGAGACACAAAACCATACATTAGCGACATTAAAATTGGAGGTACTACGTTTACAATGAAGTTATACAAATAAATTTCATGATTACTTCTCTATGGACTCTTCTTTACTTCAAGCAGCATGCCGGTAAATAATAGGTGATTCTAATCCATTTTATTGTGGAATATAAAGAAGTCAAGGAAATCTACGTACCACTCCTATAACAGGACTATTGTTCAGGTACTCTTTATTTATTTCATATGTTCTAAACATAAACTAAAACATTTTTTCTGATACTTAATCTTTTCTTTTCAATCTGATAAATTGATTTAATTATTTATAAAAGGCTAAAATGTGATTGAAATATTTAACGTTTAGACGTGTGATAGCATAGTTCTACCTTCGATTTTATCCGTTGTTGCACGCTTTTTTGTTGTAGTCATTCACCAATCCGAGGTAGATTAATCAGTTTAGTGTAGAGAATGTACTGTTAAATTTTTGATCAATTAGAAGCTTTCTTTAGCCCGGTTAAACCTTATTCAAATTTAATCGTGCTGCATCCGATCTAATTATTTTTTAGAAATAAATATCCGTAAAAAAAATTACAATTTTATTGGATGGGATAATATTTAATGCATATATAAACTTAAATTTCACGTAAAGGTTTTAGTTTCATCCGGAAAAAGGTTATATTTGAAGTATTTAAAAATTACATATTGTTTTAGAAAAATCCCCCCAATAGGTAATTAATCCCAATTAGATCTAATTTTTGATGAAAAATTGTTTAAATTTGAAAGGTTTTTCTAATAATCGTTTGTTTCTTTTTCTTCCTTTACTTCTTATTATGACTGGTCTTTAGTACATAAATTAGCCATTTGTTTTATAATCCAGATAAATAATGCTCAGCTTTCATCTGGAAATGATTATCTCTATGTGCCCTGCATCACATCCAGCAACCGACAATATTAGGTGATTCTCATTAAGTCTATTCTAGGGAATAAAAATATCAAAAAAAATCTACTTACCTCTCTGCTTTTTCTGGCATTGGTTTATCAGGTAATCTTATCTATTATTTTATACGTTCTATGTATTGCAACATAAACTAATCGTATTCTTTTGATAAATTATTTTTTCCTTTTAGTCAGAATAAATCAAGTTTTACTTTTTGTAATTAATCAAACGCTTCGTGAATAATAGAAAAACTAAAACCTATTTTTTAGATAAATTGAAATCTTTCATTTTGTTTGTGAAAAATATGTGTTAATTTTTGTTCAAAATAGATTTTTTTTTTTTTTAATTCGAGCTTAACATTTTTAAATTCATTTTCTGAAAATAATTGAAAAGTGAAATTATTATTAGATATTCGTAGTTGTTTTTTAATTAAATTAATCCTATTTTTTGGAGTTATATAAATTTCATTTGCATAGAATAAAATTTTTGGTCCACATAGATAGCTTAAATTTTTTTTTATAAATTATGAATTCTAAAATAACTTGTCTTATTGCTCACAGCATCGAACTTGTTAATTGATGTCTGTGAAAATGCAGAATCTATTAGACAGCATAATTTTTATTTATTTTTGGTTTTTAATAAGTTAAAGTTTATCAAAGCACGAACTGTATGATTATATTTTGTTGTTTAATAGCCTGCTGAAATACAATGATAGAAACTTCCTGACTGCAGTTTCTGTCTTTTATCACTGCTTTCTAACAATACCAAGTTGCAGCCTAGTAATGTTCAGCTTTCATCTGGAAATGATTATCTCTATGAGCCTTGCATCACATCCAGCAACCAATAATATTAGGTGATTCTCATTAAGTTTATTGTGGGGAATAAAAATATCAAGAAAATCTACTTACCTCTCTGCCATTGGTTTTTCAGGTAATCTTATCTATTATTTTATACGTTATATGTATTGCAACATAAACTAATCGTATTTTTTTGATATTATTTTTTCCTTTTGGTCAGAATAAATCACGTTTTAATTTTTGTAACATTTGTAAAACTGAATCCAAGACTAAAAAATGTATTATTTAGTTATATGTTATAAGCATGTTTATGTTTCATGCAATCTTATAATTTATTATTATATAAATTTTTTACTTTTATAATTTTTTATAAAGGAAAAATTATTTAGTAGGAGAGTAAAGAAAAACAATTGATTAAAAAAAAAATTATTTATTTGCACTTATTTTTTTACATATTCTGTTATAAGAAAAAGAATATACATTTCAATCGATAAAATGCAAAAAGAAGTGCTAAAAACATGTTAAAACTAACAAAAAACAAAAGTAAAGAATTAGTTCCAAAAAAAATCCGTTCGAGGGCGCCACTTATCAGGCTTGTTAAACAGCTGTTAGCAGTGCTGTAACCTTCCTCTCTATATATAGGGCATCAGAACAAATTCTCGTCAGTAAGACTTGAGTAATGCAGGGGGGTAGGTCGCTCTGTCGCTCCAAACAAAACTATCTTATCTAGTCTAACCTTCTCCATAACCTCTCTTCCAAAGAATCATGTGTCGGGAGATGTTGTCGCTTCAACGATTCTCCCCAACCTGCCCCGCCCATCCAGCGAACTTAGTTATATAGCCTCCCAGAGCAAGATGGCGGGGCAGTTAACTCACCTGATCGCCAGTGCCCCGCCAGATCGGCCCAGCTGACTGTTGCTCTTGCACACTCTCACGACTCTGCCGGCCATTTTTAACCTTCTCTCAAGGTTAAAACGCAAAAACTTGAGCATTTTTACGTGATTAAACCTTTTTGTTCATATATTCCTGAAGAATCGGAACGAGTATAGTAAAGATTCTGTGTTAAAGAAAGTTTTAATTTGATTGGAAAATTGAAAGGTACAAGAACAAAAAATGACGAGTGTTTATTTAAAAAATGTTTATTTCACTTAAAAGAGTGCAGTGAACTGCTATTTTGAAAATGAATTAAGTTAATGTAATTACTAACACTCAGTTTTACTTTCTTGCGTTTTCTTTCTAAAAGATTGATCTATTTTTATTTAAACGTATAAAAAATTAACATTGATTTTCAAGGAAGTTGAGTTTGATTTGTAGGACGATTCAGTAGACGAACAGTCTATCTCATCGTATAATGTTATTTTTCAGAGTTGAAACAGGCGAAACTGGAGTGCTTTCTGCCAAAGAGGGTCATCGAATTAAGCCAAAATGAAAAAGACATTGGAAAACAACTGCCCAACTGCACCTCTTCCAATTCGTTTATTATTCAGTCGATTATTTGTAAAAAAAAAAAATATTTGGAGTTTGAAAATGTAATGTAAATTTTAATTTTGTTATGTAGGTAATTTTAAGAATCATTACCTAAAAGATGTAATTGAATTTAAAATGTTTTTGTAATACAAAACAAAAAAAATGTATAATTGGTAGCAAAATAAAGAATTATCTATAAATTATTAAAAAAGTCTATTTTCTCTTTTCCCATAGTCTTGTTATTTTTATTATATTTGCAAAGTTACAACTAAAAACAAAGTTAAAAAAGACTAAAAATGATAAGAGGCAAATAAAGTAATGTAAAACTAAAAATTCCGTTTACATTGAACGGAATAATAAAAATAAAGTATAAAATATATAATAAAATGAATAGTAGTACGAAAAAATGGCGTCAGAGAGCGTTAAAAAACAGAAAAAGTTAAAAAAGTTGAAAAAATTGCATCAGAAAGACGTAAAACAAAAAAAAGGAAAATTAGTTCACATATTTGCCACCAGGCTGCAGCACTTACTGGACTTGTTTACTATGTAAACAAAATTTAGTTCACATGTTTGCCACCAGGTAGCATTTAAACTGTTTATATACAACTGTCAAACAAGATGTCTCCTCAGTACGACTGCAGAGTCGTACTCGTGAGGAGGGGGGCTATGTCGCTCGTCGCTCCAAAAATATCTAAGCTAGTCAAAACACCTCTCTCCACACATACAATCTTGATAATATGTCATGGGTAATGGTTACGGAGATGCGTTCACCTCGACGGTCGGAAGGCAACTATTCGCCCCACCCGGCCCGGCCCGCGCCGCGAACTTTCTTATATACCCTCCAGATGGCGTCATATCACCATGACAACGGGCTCCCCCTCTACTAATAGTTCCACCAGCTGTCACTAGATCGCTCGTGCTGTCTGTTTTACCTCTCGTAGCCTTCCTTGCACACTCTCAAGACTTTGGCAGCCATTGTTGTAACCTTGATATCTTCTTACACACTCTCACGACTCTGGCAGCCATTGTTGTAACCTTGCTAACTTCTTACACACTCTCTAGACTTCGGCGGCCATTGTTGTAACCAACCATGCTATCTTCTTACACACTCTCACGACTCTGGCAGCCATTGTTGTAACCTTGATATCTTCTTACACACTCTCACGACTCTGGCAGCCATTGTTGTAACCTTGCTAACTTCTTACACACTCTCTAGACTTCGGCGGCCATTTTTACCCTTTTTTTATATTTTCTTTTAATTTCTACGCAATTTTTTCATTTTTTTTTTTTTTTTTTTTTTTTTTTTGTTTGTTTGTTGGCTTCCTGTCTGTGCAGATTAGCCAGGGATGTACTAATGTATTATTTAATGGGATGTGTTATGAGTACTATTGTTATTTTTGTTTTAGTTGCTGTTATGTTTTATTTTTTACTTTTTATTTTCAAAGTTTGATTTTGTTTTTGGTAGTGAATTGGAAAATAGCCAGATACGTTTCGAATATTGGTTCTGTGAGGATGGTATGCAGGTTGGCAGGAAGTGGACATTTCGCTTTGATGACTGCATTCCACAGTTTGTCCCTATCATCCTGGTGACTATTGCAATCGAGGATCAGGTGGTTGGCGTCTATAATTGTATCAGCAGGGCAAGAGCAAATTGGAGGGACTGAAATTCCTATACGGCTGAGATGGTGGGGCGAGAAGTTATGGTTGAAGCGCAGTCGTATCAAAGTAGTAGTGAACTTTCTACCTTCTGCGAAGTCAGAGTACCACATTGGCGACTCTCAAGACTTATTCTGGACCTCCTTAAACTCACATTTAACCATCTTGATGACTCTCAAGACTTATACTGGACCTCATTAAACTCACATTTAACCATGTTGGCGACTCACAAGACATATTAGACATATTCACGTCTTTTTCACTTAGGCTTCCATTGATAAACAGTTTTGCAGCCAGTACTCTGGGTATCACCAGCATTGATTCTGAAAAGCATTATTTATTGTAATTTGAACAATTAAAATGTTTAGTGAGTTTTACCTAACATTAAGCAGCTAGAGAAAAACATCAGTAACATGTTATGTATATTATAAAAGTTCAATAAAGAAGACTGTAATTAACCTAAAGAATTGACTTTTTTTTTAAAAAAAAAACCTAAATCTTTTCATTCAATGATAATGAATAAATTAGAATAAAATTAATTTGATTGGAAAAATAAAGTAACACACACAATCTACTGACATTATTATTATTATGGAATATTTTTATGAAAATGAATTAAAAAATTAAAAGCTAATCACGACTAAGGCTAATGATGAACACTAAACAATTTTACTAATGGCTAAATTAGTCGTTGCTCTCGAGAAGTTTGCATGCATTACATAAAACTGAATATGCATATTACATAAAATAACTACTTACTTGTTTTATTCATTGATTCCTGACAAAATGTTTTATGGATAGATGTTTTACGTCTTTTTATTACTTGGGCTTCCATTGATGACTAGTTTTGCAGGTAGCACTATGGTATCGCCAGGGTTTAATCTGAAAATCAACTTTATGTATTGTAATTAAAATAATAAACATGTTCATTAAGTTTTACCTAGCGTTAAGAAAAACATCTATAAGTATATAATATGTACATCTATGTAAATTTATGTATATTATAAAAATTAAATAAAGAAGATTTTGATTAAACTAAAGTTTTCATTTTTTAAAGAACCTGAATCTTTTCATTAAATGATAATGAAATATATTTCCAAATAACACAACACTTCCATATCAAGAAGATTAATTTGATTGAAAAAATAACTGCCATTTCAGTCTGTCATGGACTCCATGGTCCATGAACAGACAAGTCAGAAGACACACCAACTACTGCAATGTAATAGTATTACTTTCTAAACTAGCCCTGAAGATGACCTAGTCCCTAGGTCGAAAGCTCGGCAAAATAAATTTTTACTATACAGACTGAAATGGCAGCTATTTTTTCAATCCCATCAGTTCCAAAGATGTAGTCTTTGTTTAGTTTATTGTTGAAAATGCAATGGATGCGAATCACTTCACATTTATATCATGATGCTGGAAGGAAAGTAGAACCCTTAAAAATTCATCTCAGGTAAGAGGCTGCAAGATGTCAAAAAGCCGCCCATGGATGTTAGCACTGCATGAACGAAAATACTAAATTAATTCTGAGAAGGAGTAATTCGAATTTGATTCACACGATATTAATACCACATTTAAATCGTAAATTTTTTCTGTTAAATCTTTTATCAAAAAAATATTTTGAAATTTTGCTCTTAAAATAAAGTTTAATAACATTCAACACATGTTTTAACTATTATTATCACAGTAGGTATGACACATTATTCTGTAATGAACTTACTCGAAATAAACCGACAGAGTTGACACGCATTAATAAATAAATATTCAATAATTTAATCTTTTTTATACCAATAAAAACTTCAAAGATATTTTATTTTATTGTCAATTACGTATATTTGTCAAAAAGCAAAAACTTAATTCGTCAAATACTTCAATTTTTAAATAAAGTAACAACTTTTTCCATGAAATTTAAGATAATAGTTAGAATGCAATAAAGAAAAAAGTTTAAATTGGCTGAATAAGAGTTGAATATTTATATTAAACTTCAACTTTTACTCTAGGAAATTGGAAACATACTTATGCCGATTCAAAAAAAGGTTTTTGTTTATGATGTAATAATTCGAACGTACTTAACAATGGATAACATTACCTGAAGAACATTTCCACAGCCCAAATGGATTTCCATGACTTCTTCAATCTCCAGAATAGAATAGATGAGAATCTTCTAACACTTGTAGCAACTTATAGTTGGATGCAAAGATGAGTCCATACAGGTAGTTTTCTAATGAACGCTGAGAATTACTGTAACTTGGCAAATGGTTGAAAAAAAGCCAATGGATGATAATAAAAATACACTAAAGTTTCCATTTAATTCACACTGATTGAATTATCGTAAAAATCAGAATTTTTTTCTGCTAAACTAAATCTATCTTTGTGTTCAATTTATTCCTGATCGGTTTTAAACTTTCATCTATCAACTTAATTTAACTATCGAGACTGATTAATCAGTTTAGCGCAGCCTTCGGCATACACACGACCTCGTCTCGTACTACACATACACATGCTGACTTAGTAAGGAAGGTTATATGGTGGTTATATGTGTGCCATTCAAATTGTTAATTAATCGTAGAAAAATTTGTCAAAATAATTTATTAAAAATAAATGGAACCTAGTATTTATTACAGAGTTCTGAACGTTCAATACATTTATAATGTGTTTAATTTTTAAAATTGAAATTGTATTTTTTACTGGGGGGGGCAAAATTTAAACATAAATACAGAACTATACTTATTTCATTTGTACTACGAAATAATTATCATTTAATGAAATAAAGATAAATAAGTGATTCAAAAAATTTAACAAGGGCGTAAATAAGTAAAATCTTAAATAGAAAACTTTATGACGAAAAACTTTTAAGATATTTACACCTTTAAAGATAAAAGACTTTAATATAATTCCTAAATAAGACAACCAAGAACAAACAAGCAAACGCACATCACTTGGCGTTTATTTTATCAAAAATATAAGTACAAAACTTAAAACCAGAACTAAACAGACAATCAGGAACTAAGCACAACTAATAAGACAGAAAATAAAAGATATTCTTGTATTAAGAAAGCGGAGAAAGGCATGTTAACAAAACGATAGACTTCATCAATCAAAACGGACACACAGAACATAAGAATAATCCGATAACAAGTTTCCAATAAAAAATAAAAGCAGCTATAAAAAAAAAACATTGCTATGTACATTCAACGTTGAATATTTAAATTGTAACTTTCTTCTACTATTTCTTTTATCGTAGTCCAAATCTTGATAAATATACTACTACTGGGTGTACAGTAATACTGGGTGGAATGTTATTGTTCGAATTAGTAATGCCATACTCGAAGTTTCTTTCTTTAGTAAATACAAGCTCTGCAATGAGTGCTATTTTAACTTTTATTTGTGGAATTCAATAAATAATGTAGAGAAAAACTTCAAATAGGTGAATTTGTCACCGAACGTGATTCAGAAATCTCTGTTTCAAACAATGTGGTCATGGAGCTAATCAACCACTACAAGATGAAGGAAAAACATTAGTTTGGTATAATTATAACACCAGTGTCATTCTTTTTCATAACTTAATTTGTAGAAGTACTAATATCATTAGAACATTGCGAAATAAGAGGAGACATAAATCGAAACATGTCCAAGAGGAAAAATTAATGAAAGGAGAAAGATACTGAATTTTTATCAGAAAAATACGAAATTTTGTTGTTGGAAAATAAAAGAAATTAAAACTCGGAAGAGAATTACGAAAAAACTGAGTACCATTACTGAATATAATGCTGCAAAATCTTACGTAGATGTAAATTGCCTATAATAACAAACATATCAAAGCCAGCAAAAGAGAGAGCTGTACTACTTGTTGTTTTAAAATTGTATTTTACACGAGGGGCGCACCTTTTATAAGCAGTAATCACTGAATGATACAGAGCTTATTTATGCTGGGAATTGTAATAAACAAGTAATTCGTTCACTCAACAAATAATGTGTAAACACCAAAATCTTGAAGAGACTTTGCACATTAAAGAACAAACATGCTCGTATATTCAAGCTTTGTATTTAATTTTTTCCTATAGTTTCGGAAAATTTGCTCAGCTGCCAGGTTTGATACTTTGAATCTATGCCCGAATTATAGTTTAATTTGGAAGTTCCTAATGTTTTTGAGAATAGCTTGGAGTTTGTTCATTTTAATTTTTTTTTTTAATGATTTCTATACGTTTTTCACGACCATAAATTTGGTTTTCTGGCAGTTATTTTCTGTTTTTACAATGATAATGCACTGCACGAAGGTTTAAGCCTCTAAATTACGCCTTTATGCGATCTGCGGTAGTAGCCTTAATGACAATAATAATACCTAATTTTGAATATTTGTATCATTGTAAAATTTATTAAAGGCTTGCCTATTTAGAACATATTTTGTTACAACTTACCTGAACATCATCACTGATGAGTGCAACACCTAGCTCGACGTTTGATCAATGTATGAACAATAAGACTTAGGAGCACTTGATTTATGAATTTGTTGTTCAACTGGTCCAAGTTACAGCATCATACTTAAGAAAGGGTAGGTATATGCTTTAGTAAATCCATAACCTTGTGGCTTTCGTTGTTTATAAAGAGCAGGCAAGATCAATGACATTACCTAATTATTTATTACAAACATTAACATTATATCGAGAACATTAATAATAGTTTACCTTATATATTTATTGAAGAATTAGGCGTTGTTCATTTATGTTAACTTGATAATTATAAAGAAAATTTGCAAAAAAACAATGCATTTATTTGACTCTATAAACACTTCACAAAAAGAAATAAATAAACACAAAAGATCTCCCATCTCTTTATTATTCAATTTGTAGTAAAAACTTCCTCGCATAAGGAATTAGAAATCAAATAATTTGGTAATTTAGGAAAACAAGAATACTTTTAAACTTGTGGTAATAAATAATAATGCATTTGAAATCACCCAAAAATATTTTTATTTTTATTTTTTTTGTAATTCATTAATTTTAAAATTTATCTAGAAATATAATACATATAGTATCTAAAATTTAAAAAACAAATCTTTGGTTTATGGCACAAATACATGCATGAATGGCAAGAATATTCCATCATACTTTTTTTTCATAAAATAGTGTACGAATTTAAGTATAACAATTTCATTTGTGGCATTCTTTTTTTAAAACAATTAACTGGAAGAAATATATATATTTTTATTTTTATAGATATATTATTTAATTACAAATATATAAAATATAGTATTGATTTTATCATTTTCTTTTCTTTTTTTTAAAGTACCGGTTTGAGAATAATTCAGCAAAGAACACATCATATTACACACAAAGATTTTAGTTCTTTTTTTTTTTCCATAAACTAATAAAATGAAAACTCCACAATTAAAGCATTTATATCCTTTCTTGAAAATATTTATTTCTAGCACTTCTTAACTCACAGATTAAGAATCTAAAACAGATAATAAATCGAGACTCTAAATAGGTTATGATTTAAATGATACCATTAATTTTAAAAGAAAACTTTTAGATAAGAATCAATTTAACTTTAATCTGCTAAGTTTCACAGTGATATGAAACCAAAAAATCTAATCCATCCAGTAATTACTATATTATTTTTTAAGTTTTCTTCTTCCTCCATCGAACGTATAATTTAAATTTTAATGCAATAATTACATATTAAACGATGATGATTTGTAATAGTATCAAGGCAGAAATTTCTACTCAATTAATTACAATTAAAAACTTAATATATTTGTGGTTTATTTTCTGTGATATATGAATGTATTATTAATTATTTTAAACTTACATATTTCATGCTTTTTTTAAAAAAGTAGCTTTATAAAAATTAAATATGCTTACGAACGAATCAGAAATACTTTTCAAAAATAATAAGTATTAATTTAATTAAAGAATCAGATATTGTACGTATAATTACTAAAAACAAATTCAGCCTTTCCTTATAATAAGTAATAACTTGTTACTCACTGCTACCTAAAACTTAATTACAAAAACAACTTTTAAAACAATTTACAAAGTCGGGCTACATAACTTATCAATATTTTGTCCATAGAAATGATCAGTTTACCGCCTTACGTGCATGAAATTCAATATTTTTTTATTAAGTAGCATAGTATTGAATACTACATTCAATGTAAACAAACTAATTGAGATTTCTGAGATAAACGAAAATTTATTTCCAAATTTAAATGACTTTTTTTTTAAAATTAAATAAAGTTGTGAGAAAAAAATTTTTTTTGACTTTAAACTTTGTTAAGAACCTTGTGAAAATGAGAAAATATTCATTTTTTTCTAATATTAAGGGAATTTGTGTAACTAAGACAATCTTTTCACTCACCATAATGAGATTCCAACAGCAATTCAGGTAAGCATTGTGTTTGCCAACAAAACGTACTTTAGGATGTGGTCAATAGTGTGTAAAATAGCCAAGAAACTGAGACTCTAAGGAAATTGAAAGCAATGATCGCTTGTTCCAAAAGAGAAGCTGGTCCTTGCCCCAAATGGCTCTGATAGTTACCATAGAAACAGCCATTAGAATATTTGCTAATTCAGCGATTGGATGAATTAAAAAAAAAAAAAAAATTACCCAGATTGCTTAGAACATTATCTTACAAATTTGTGATAGCCTCTGATATCCAGCAATGATCACAAAAAGAAACAAATGGTTTGGAAATCGCTTGAGATTATAAAATTAATTGTAATAAAAATGATAATTATTGATATAAATTAAAGAACAAAATTACCTTTAACTTTCAGTGTTTAATTTGAAAAAAAAAATTATTTCTACAATTTTCCATTCATAGATCACTTGCTGGAATCAGAGAAGTTGAGTTTAGTTTCGAAAAATCACTAAGGAGTTCTTTATATACTGAAATGTTTGTTAATTAGAAAAAATATTAAAACCTTCTCAGTTTTCTTAAGATATAACTTGGAGAATACACACTTTGCATAACCTAAAGGCTAATACTCAACAATGAGGCCTAAAGAATAATTTACCTCCTTAAAAAGTGGTACAAAAAAAACCAAAGACGTTTTAGAAAATTTAATTAAATTTTATCACTGGATGCTCTAGTTTAGTTTTAAATTGTGAAAACTTAATAAAATTTGTAAACATCTAAACACAATTAAAAAGAAAGAAAAAAAAAACATAAATAGGAAATAAATCTAACACATTGTTAACGTCTTAAAACTAAAACTCATTCTAACATTTCTTGTACTAATTATTATTTTGTTTACATTATTTTCCGGAATACCAAACATTAAAGATATACAACTATAACAACATATATGATAAAATTCTAAACGGTGGGAGATATTTTGAAATACAATGTAAATATTCAGTTCTGCTTGACAAATAACGAAGCAAAGATTCGTAAATTACACAAAATTTTTATTAGTTTTATTGAATTTCCAACAAACATATGAATATAATAAATAGGGATGAAATTCAAAGAAGTCTTGTATTACACAGAAGAAATACAGACTTAAAACTACCTGAAGTAGAAAGCAAATTAAAATAAATTGATATATCAATTTTTCTCACAACACATATATTAGTAATGAAATATTTTTTTAATCAGTTTTCAATAAAACTGCTAAATTTGACCAAAAATATAAGTTCACTAAAAAAGAAAAGTAGAAGATACGAATGAAATTAGATATTATTTACTACCGACCTTCAATAAACATTTTTTTAAGCTCCTTCTTTATATCTTGAGATTTCTTTATACAAATTCTGAATATACATTTACACATTGGCTTAGATAATAACAGAGATCTGAGATATAATAAAATCTTTAGTATGAATACATTTTGAGAATTCTGCATGAGATTCTTTATATCTTTACTCAAATAAAAATAAGTTTTACTTTTGCATGGTTTAAGTTATATCTCTGAATCCTTCATTTTTTTTTTGTTGTAAATTAAATCATTTTAAGCTGATTGAAGCAAAATAAATAATACAGATTTAGCAGTAATTTAAATTTAATAAAAAACAGAGACGTGATTTGTTGACAATGCTATATTGACACAAAATTTAGGACTTTTTTTCGTTTTGAAAATAAATATTATTTGAAAAATATAAATCTGCTTTCATCTTTTATAAATAAATTTTCCTTAGACTACAACGGCATAGTCTAGAACAAATAAGCCACCTCTTATGTTTACTATAAATACTAATATCACTGTGTAGGAAACACATTCTCTTCAATTTTTTTTTTTTTTTTTTTTTCTATTTCAGATGTTTGTCAGGACGAGGTGATGATGTAGAATTAGTAGCTGGTGCACTGCTATTACCAACTAAAGCTCTCAATTCTCGATCACATTCTCTAATAAACAAGGCATGATCTAAACGAGCTATTGCTTCACCTAATTCATTCGCCCATTTTGGATCTGCTTCAGCACCAACTGATAGTTCCTTTACTCTATTTCTTAATGAATCCAAATCTTCTTCTTCCTGCACATATTTCATTTATAATCACTACCCAAAAAAATAATTCTTGTTCGTGTAAAACATGCTTCTTTATTTTAGATTTTTCTTCTGATTTTCTATGTGATACACCAATCACCGGAACATTCGCCAATAGTACAGGAAAAAAAAAAAAAAAAAACAAATACATGAAACACAAGCAAAAATAAAACTACTAAATAATAATCAAAATAAGAAAGAGTAGGCTTTGAAAAATTAATCGAAAAAATTACTTTTAAATAATATAAAACAAAACTGTAAAAAATCATAACAAGAAGAGACTTATACAAAAAAAATCTAATGGCGATATCAGAAAAACTAAAATCATGCATCAAATTTTTTAAGCTAATAATCTAGTGTGAAACAGACAAAAAGAATTTTGTAATGAGCAAATTCTAAATGTTTGAAGGTTTATGAAATCTTAAGATTTTCAGCACTCTCAGAAATATGGCAACAAATTTAATTCACAATATCAATGTGAATATAGTAGTAAAATGTAGAATTTTCGAAAAAAATAACACTTAATAGCAATACGGAATTTACTCAGCGAGAGCTTCATGCAATTTTTCGTTATTGAAGTATTTACCAGTATATATACAATGACTTTTGTCAGCTCTACCTTAATCACATTCAAATATTCATGCTTTAAACATTACTCAGAATGAAAAATTATTTACAAACAAAAAATATGTAGGTATTTAAGAATGTGATCTTTAAATCTTCAAGAACACACTTTTGAGAAAGAATTTATAATGGTAACTTACCTCATCAACTACATCCGCTTCTAGATCATCAGATTCTGATACGGCCGAAGATGTTGCCACAGATATGCTACCTAAACTTCTAAGATCAGCTCGTTCCATTTCTCTTTCTAGATCCCATGGGCTTGCCGCACCGTCACCTTCAGCGTTCTTTCTTGAATCGTTTATCAGTCCATCACCTAAAGGAAATAATGTTGATTATATATTTAACATAATCAATATTTGTTTAAGTTTACTTTTAACATTTTAGTTTTTTTACAAGATCTAAAAGCAATTATTAAATATAGAAATCGACAAACAAACTAACAACTACCGATTATTTGGTTTAGGCGAACAGGGGCAGAAGCATAATACGATTCACAATAAGATTAAAATACAAAAAATTAAGTTACTTACCCAAATGAGAGTAGCAAATAGCTTCCTCTAAATGAGATGTAACTAATTCTGCTCCAACTCCAGGTTCTCTAGGCCCAGTCGGAGGGCTTGGGCTAACGCTTCCACTCTGTAATATGCAAAGAGGAACAATTAAAAACATACAAATTTGACAGAAGGATAAGATTTTTCATTACTACCACAACAAATGAATATGTTGTAACAGTTTTATTACTGAAAAATAACTTTGACACAGACGCACTCATATATTTTATGGAATTCGTTTCAGAATTAAATGTATAACTTTATTATTTATAAACTATATTATTTAGAATCACTTTTTTGATGAGATTATATGAGTATATATGATTAAAAAATAATTTAAGGCAACATGATCTCTTAAAACTAATCTCTAAAATTATAGATAACTAAATTTTTCTTTTCTAAAACACTTATATCCAAATAAGCCTCCTTACCATGACAAAATATTATTCCCGGCTTTGATAGAGTAATCTTAGCTGAATACCTAATAATTAACTTCTAAGCCTGCCACTGACCTGTGATTTTCCATTATAATTTTAGACCCACATTAAATAACCCACTTGAAACATTTTATCTGAAATAACATTCTCCTTATTCTTCACTTTGAGTGGTTTCAAATTTTTATAAATCTGAAGTGATTGAATTAGATTTTAGAAAAGAGAACGACTTCCATCGAGACATGTGATAAGCAACTGACTAACTGAGGAAGGTTATATTGTGTTATATGTACTTTATAGATTATTTTTTATTTACAATGAATATATAAATAATGTGTGAAGTTTAATTCTGTTATTTTTATATAATGTAGAGAGCAGAAGTTCTGAGAATAATAATATGTTCCTTTGATGGCAAACCCTCAGACTAAAGGCTGAGTATGTCTTTCGATGATATTAAAGATTGTAACTATCTATCTTGTAATATTAGACTATATTCCCCAAAGAAAGCCTACACCATCACAACTCATGGGATCTGTTATGGCATTGTATGCTTAGTAATCAGAATTTTGTGATTCCAAGTTATTGTTGCTACTACCAGCAAAGTTGAGACGAATAATTTAAGCAACTTAAGTCCATCTAAATGCTTTATGAATAATTATCTTATATCTTTTTAATTATCATTATCTTTTTATAATTCTCATTGGAAACTTATTTGCATTTTTAGAGTGAAAATCATAAATAAACAAATAACCTAATAAAAAAAGATTACCTTATCCCTTCTTCTTAGATGGATTTCTTCTGATATTAGCTCTAATCTTCTCAAAGCTTGTGAATATTCCTTTTTAGCTTTCACTATTTCACTTTGTATTTGATCTATTCGCCGTTTTTGAGCATTTAATTGCCCCTGGCATACTTCTTTCTCTTCAAAATAAGGTCTTGATTTCATTACACTTACACGCAATTTTTTCTCTAAGCTTATCACCTGGAAAGAAAATAATTAACGCATTCTTAGAATTATCAAAACTTGATAAGGAGGTTGATTAAATGCTTAAAAGAATAGTAGTTTTGGGTATTATAAATTTCTACCACCTAGATATTGGTAGGTAAGTAGAATTGCTAAAATGTCAATGTTTTAAGAAAAGTAGAGGGACGGATTGAAGAAAGAGATGGTTGGTTTGAGAGACACGAAATGACGACTATTTCTAACAAACTTTGAATCACAAAAATGAATTAAGAAGTTTACAAATATAGAAATAAACATCAAATCATGTCAACAGGGAAAGAACCACACCGTCTTTTTGCCAGGAATAATAATCAAAATTCAAGGCTAGTCTGCCAGTAGAATAATTGTTAATTCAAATAAAAAACAACAGTAAAAACCTTTTCATTTTAAAATATGTCTATAATAAGCAGATTTCTACTAAGGAAGTTAACACTTTAGAATTATACTACGTTCAAACTTATACTTTTCCTTTCAACCTTGAGTCATATATATTAAAATAATTGTGAGACTTTTCCCATTATATTAGAACAATAAGTTTTCCACCTCATGGGAACAACAAAACTGAAAGTTAATTGTCTTTATTTCACGCACCAGTGATAAGAAACAGTTACATTATTATAACCATTATCTTTTTATAATTCTCATTGTAAATAATTCATCTTGATTAATGATTAATTGTTATGTTCTCAACGAATACTTTATTTAGCGAAAGTTCCTAGTATCATATTATATAATTTAAATAATAATAATAAAGCTGCATAAAAAATTGAAAATTTATTTTTAAAATTAATTAATTAATTAGAACGTATATTTAACTTTAAAAACATTTATCTGAGGTGAAGTTTATTGACAATAAAGTGTTCATTAATAAAGATATTCAAAGTAATATTCCAATTAAATTAATTTGAACGTTCGCCTACAATAATTTACACAGCCAATATCTGCTTATAGGTTAAGAACAATCGCTTGCCTATTTGTTTGATTTTTTAATTCAAACATTTTGGAATAGATTTAAAAGGATTATTATTGTATTGTCAGGATTGCATAATAAATAATTCTATTAATAAAAAAATATTTTAGGAATGTTTTAGATAATGAAAGACGTTATTTTATCAATGTTTAGTGGATCAGATCAGGATTCTAAGAGAGAAAAGGTTCTATATGCTAGGTTGGACATCACGTCTATCAGATTATGACAAAAATCATATAAAATAATCACCTTAATTGCTGCGAAATATAATTTACCACGAAGGAGGAGCGAGCAAACCATTATGTTAATTAAATGATTATGTTAGTATCTCCTTTTAACGAAAAAAGATTGGTACTTGACTTTAATGTACAGAGTTAAATACAAGGTGAAAAACTGTTACCTTTTTCTACTACTTATTTGTGCAAATTAGAGGCTTTTCATTAAAGTAAATATTAAAACGAATCGACCACGAATTATTTCTTATCTGCAAAGAGTGTTGTGTAACGCAATTAAACTAAAAATTTATTAATAAGTCAAGAATGTGCATTAAAAACAAGCACATTAAGTAACAACTTGAAGTAAACTACCTAAATTAACTTAAATTTTTAGTTAATTAAACATTTTATTTTTTTGTACAAATTAAAAACGAAAATGTTACAATTAATGGTGTGTCACCTTATTGAACAATACTGGAAAATAAGTAACAGTAAGTACTATAATCAATAACTCGACAAAAAGTTATATTAAAATAATAATTGGAATCGAGTACTTCTACACTAAGATATTTAGTGACCACCATTTTATAACAAAGTAGTGCAACATTATTATAATATTAGCATTAAAAACATTTAAATAATTTAATTTTGAATATTTTTCTGTAAAGACCTTAAAGATATTAAATCATCGACTTTACTAACATTTATCAACATTCTAATAAACATGTGATGCTATTAAATTGTGATTATAATTAAAACTAACTTTCCCTTAAAAGAATGTGAAACTCTTAAAAATATATAAATTATATCAAATTTCTTTTTTAAGTATCAAAAAGTGGTTTCTTAATTAAAGCACTAATCTTCCAATTTCATCTTCACTTCTCAAACCAACTGTACAACTCATTATAATGGAAGACATAATATATATCTGCTGGTCTAAGCAATTCACTGTGAAAAGAAAGCTGAACGTTCTCTCTCATTTTTTTTTTTTACTTGATTTTTGAAGAACTTTACAAGGCAAACATTTGGTTAAATTACTAGTTAAAGCTGGTCTAAACATAAAAATAATAATAATTAATCAAATTTTAAATTATTTAACCTACTTTTTGTTCGGCTAAATTAAAAAGCATTGCTCTTTTTTGATGCTCTCTTCCACTTTCAGATTTTTGGCGTTCAGCGTCTGTCACCTAAAAACAAATTTACTATAAATCTACATAATAAATATTAAATCACAGAAACGAATCTCTTGATGAAGCTCTTAACACTTGCATAATTCAAATATTTAAATGTTTGAAGAGAATCATTACTAAAATATAGTTTTCTAAATAAAAAAGCGAAGGAATTGTTGGAAATCCTTTTTTTAAAATTTTCATTAAATCAAAATATAAAATCCAGAAGTTGTAATTTATAAAAATATAAAACGATTGCTTTAAAGAAATAAAATGAATCACTAAAATCCCTCTTCATTCCGCACTCTGCCACCAGAGACAACAGCAAACAGTTTTACATAACAATTTTGTTTACATCAATGGGAATTGTGAGCCGATTAGAAGAGACAACAAGCTTTTAATGTCTTCTCTTTAACTATTCTCTTAGTCGCAAAACTGTCCTTCGGACTATAAACTTGTTGTTTTGTTTTTTCATCATTTTGGAACGCATTTCTTTTTATTTATTTTTTGTTAAATAAATTTATTAAATTTCTTTGTTTCTTTCTCATCAATTTAAAAAGAAAATATCATTTTTAAGTAGAATGAATAATTTCTTTAAAAAAACCACACACACCCGTCCTAAAAACAAGATATAATTGTTCTCACAATTACAAGAGGTTATTATAAGGTTAGATCTTAAAATGCATGTAAAAGTTGTATGGAAAAAAAAATATCAGACGAGATTATGGCCGCAATCTTTGATGAGTCATGGAAAAACCGCTAAACATCTGATTAAGCTCGTTGTTACTTTGTGTTATATTGTGATACGAAACAAAGCTAACATTTGTAAGGTGCTTATTGACGATACAATTATTCAATTTTAATCTAGTGGTGGACGCAATTTCATAGTTCTACAGCGAGTTAGAGCAGA
Organism: Rhodnius prolixus; assembly: GCF_049639745.1. Lineage (NCBI taxonomy): Eukaryota > Metazoa > Arthropoda > Insecta > Hemiptera > Reduviidae > Rhodnius > Rhodnius prolixus. Next base: position 26,887,883 of record NW_027411582.1, read on the forward strand.
ATTCGGTGTTCTACGCGGTTAAGCAATCAGTGATAATCCATAGTTGGACATTAAACCTGCCAGGAAAAATAGGCATCATTTTCCTTTTTTATTTTATTAAGTTGTTTCAACTTAAAATAACTTAAGTTGCTTAAATCAAATTACAAGTTGCACGGATGTTGGACTCAAATTTGATTAATTTTTTTAAATTATTTCTTCTATATAAGGTCTTTTAAGATTTGTTAAAAACACTGATAAGACTTTATATAGCACAATTGACTTAAATTCTATTAAGAAATAAATTTTCAGTTAGAAACAAAGGATAAAATTTAAAGGAGTTCCTCTAAATTTATAGTCATAATCACATTCTTTAAGTAAACTGCATTAAACTTGAACAGTGCCATTCAATAGAAAATATAAAAGTAATTAAAAAATAAAATTAAAATCTTTTTGTTTGTACGGATTAAATAATCCGAAGCGATAACCTTTATAAAAAGAATATCTGAGTGTTTTTAAGCCTACAAAAGTTAACAGACCATAAATGAAACATATATAACCAAAATAAATGTTAATATTACATAAGCAGTGTTTATCTGCATTAATTACTTTGCTATTTATCTAATGCATGATAAAGAAATAGGAACTATATGGAAATTGTTTCTAAATTGTTAAATAATTCCACTTTGCTGACTCATAACAAAGTCCACTTTAATTTTTTTTTATATAAATTATTTACTGTAACACCTTTTGCAAATATGTAAATACTAAGATTATTTTTGGCATTCTTGGTTTTGTCCTAATTTTAAAAGAAATCATTTTAAATATAGCGCTTTAGATTTAGTTTTGAGCGCTGTTAAAGCTGTTTTCATTTTACTTTGTTATGCAACTGTTATTAATGTGATATGATTCATATCGATCAATACTAAAACATTAAAGATTTAGTAATCTTTCCAAGAACAGATTAAAATAATGAGAAATTTATTTTTCAAGTTCTAAGGGGTTTTAAACTACTTTTAACTTCTATTATTAACCTCAACTTTAAATGAATAATCAACATCAACATAATAAATGAATAAGAAATTTATTATAATCTTACTTATCTCAGGTAGTCTAGCACTTAATTTTATTGTACTGGTTACAATTTAAGAGGCCAGAAACTGATTAGCATATGATACGCTCTTTTGAACAGTTGACGTAGCCGTAACCTTATCTTCTGGTAGCCCTAAGATAATGCTTCAAAACCTACCAACTATGGAAGGTTTAGTTTATAGAAGTTTGCCTTATCACCTTAATAATAATAGAAGTGTGAGGCTCAACTTGATAAACTTAGATTCTACTACGATCAAATCAATAAAAAAACAGTCCAGCATAATCGGACCTTCTGCTGCCGATTTAATCAACACTTCACAGCTAACAATAAATGATGATGTTACTAAAAATAAATATAACTACCTTAGTCGTAGCATGGTTTAACATTTCTTGCCAAGCGTTATCAAATTGCCATTCATTTTGTTTGCTCAGAAATCTTGCTTCAGCTAAAGCAACTGTTTCCTTTGCAGCTTGATGTATACCTGGAACAAGACAGTTTTATTTTATTTATTTATTAATTTTTAAGTATTAGGATCTTATAAAATTCCTATTAATTGAGTTTTGAATTTGGTTTGGATTTGCCAACCTGTTATATGACAACTCAATATCTTATTATCTCAGTTTGTATCTCCAATTTTCTCGATATGGTTTTCTTTTAATCATGTTATCGAGTCCCAAACGTTTTAGCTACATATTCTAACAAGAGGTTTATTGAAAAATGGTTAATATGAAAATCTTACTAAAAAAAATTTGGCAAGTAAGAATCAATGCGAGAACTTTCTAAAAGTTTTATAATTTCCTTCAAACTGGAATGAATATCGATTGCCATTTCGGTCACACGACGCCCGGCAGCTCAGTAATGAGAGTTCTACCTGAGCTGAGAATGTTTTATTTCACATTTAACGTTTATTGAGGGAGCACCAGACTAAACGAAGGGTGCTATTTTGCTTGAAACAATTCCTCCAAAACTAAGTTCTAAACTTTTGCAGTGGTTTCTTAATAAATCACAAATCAATAAAAAATTCAGTAAATAAACAGATTATGTCATGAAGTAACCTGCATCGTATTTCATCCATAATCAGAGATTTGATTCATTAGATTGATATAGTAGAATTTCACTCAACTATGTATCTGTCAAACACTTAAATTTACTGTGATGTTTTTGAGTTTTGTTTTTCACGCCTTGATCGATTGATTCATTCTCTGAATTAACAAGTTTCAAAAAAAACATGTTCTTTATAATTTGTAATTCAATATCTAACAGTAAAGAATTATTTTCTCCACAAGCTGAAGAATGTAGAAATCAAAGTATCATTTTAATCTTAACTATATCTAAACAAGATTTATTTAAATTGAAATTTAATAATAGTGGAAGGATTAAAAATACACCTAGGTCGTTAAAGACATAACTGAAGATAAGATCAGAATACTTTCACCGAGAGAAGTATCTATTGCACCTATCTGATTGAAGTAGTTATTACTTTTTGTTTGCCTTACAAATTGTTCTTTGTTACTTACACATTTACTTTCACTCAAAGAATCATTGACATTGCTTTAGTCCTTACAAAATTGATTCTTTTCAGAACTTTAAGTACCCTGTGTACTGAGAAAATTTACTGAGAATTTTTATTCTCTAGTTTTCCGTGATTTCTGAAATTAACCTTAAACTTTTAATTAATTTGACATAAATCAAGAGTCTCTCTAAAATTTTGCAAGATACAAACCTTTTTTTAAACAAGATAATAAAAAAAACTTGTTTCACTTTACAAATTTAGATAAAACTAACATTTTAATAGAAAGAAGATTTGGTTTATTTTTTAATAAAAGGAAGCCCAGTACCAACATGGGAAGCTTTATAAAACTACGGTCTCGTACTAAAGTTTATAATTGCAGCAAAAAAAAAAACAAAAAAAAAACCAGATCTATACAGAAATAGTGATCCGAGCATGTACGAGTTCAACAGAGGAGAGTTTGATTAAATTACTTGAGAAAAAAACCTAGTAGCAATAATGGAAGGTTGTAAAAAAAATGAAGGTTATAAAAATACAGTCCAATATCTAAGTTTTACCCAGTATTTGTTGATGTTATTGTTGTTTGTTCTTGTAGGAAAGTGTTAAAAATCCAATAAAAACAAACCGCACCTAACGCATCAAAATAAGACACAGAAATGGACTGCTAACGCGAACACTCGATCCAAAGACTAAGTGTTAATGTTTTCCATGTTGGGAATATTTCGATTTTTTTTTCCCCTGTTCACATTCGTAAAGAACCGAGTTACGTTTATAAACTAAACTTATACGCAGAGTTGGATTTAGATGAAAAGAGGCCCTAGGCTATTCCACTTATGAGGCCCTTTCACCTCCCATTTTTAAGTTTTTAAATTACATGAGAGATAATAAAATACATCACTACTGTAATATATATCAATATGTTAAATGAAACATGTTATTGGCACTAACCTTTATAAAAAAAAATAGCCATGGATAGTATAGGAGGGATTTTTTTTACATCTGGAACTCCGCATTGCTGATTGAAGGAATTAGAAAATGGGATTCTTATAAGATTCAATTCAAAGAGCGGGCTTGTTTAATGGCTCCGATGTAACATGTAGATTTACAGAGTTATACTCAGTTGTGGTTATAATCAGGTGATGGGTACTGGTGCCTTCTAGATTAAGTCTGACTTATGGTTATATACATACGAGGGTCATTTGAAAAGTCCGTACAAAAATAAAAACTACTTAATTTTTGGGGGTAAACCTTTTTTATTTTTCAACATAGTCTCCTTTTAGGCTTATACACTTCGTCCAACGCTGCTCTAGTTTGTTGATCCCTTCCGAATAATAGGATTTGTCCAAGTCTGAAAAATAGCCATTCGTTTCTGCAATCACCTCCTCGTTTGAATAAAATCTTTTTCCCGCCAGTCATTTCTTCATATTGGGGAACAAATAGTAGTCCGAGGGAGCCAAGTCTGGAGAATAGGGGGGATGTGAAACGAGTTGGAACCCTATTTCCATTAATTTTGCGACCACAACTGCTGAGGTGTGAGCTGGTGCGTTGTCGTGATGGAAAAGGACTTTTTTGTGGGCCAATCGTGGGCGTTTTTCTTGCAGCTCGGTTTTCAAACGGTCCAATAACGATGAATAATATGCACCTGTAATAGTTTTACCCTTTTCCAGATAGTCGATGAGGATTATTCCTTGCGAATCCCAAAAGACAGTCGCCATAATCTTTCCGGCCGAAGGAACGGTCTTCGTCTTTTTTGGCGCAGATTCCCCCTTGGTAACCCATTGTTTAGATTGTTCTTTGGTCTCAGGAGTGTAGTGATGTATCCATGTTTCATCCACAGTGACGAAACGACGCTTGAAGTCCTGTGGATTCTTCTGGAACAGCTGCAAACCGTCCTTGCAACACTTCACACGATTTCGTTTTTGGTCAAGCGTGAGCAATCGCGGCACCCATCTTGCGGATAGCTTTGTCATATCCAAATGTTGATGCAAAATATTATGTACCCGTTCGTTCGAGATGCCCACAGCACTAGCAATCTCACGCACCTTCACTCTTCTGTCATCCATCACCATATCATGGATTTTATCAATGATTTCTGGAGTAGTAACCTCAACAGGGCGTCCAGAACGTTCAGCGTCACTTGTGCCCATATGGCCACTCCGAAAATTTTGAAAACACTTATAAACTGTTCTAATCGAAGGTGCAGAGTCACCATAATGTTTATCGTTTCAAAGAATCCGTCCATTTAGGACATCAATATAAAGGTGTACGTGAACATATCTATCGGACCCTCTCTTTCCTTTCTTTTACTATATTTTAAGAAATGTATTTTTGATTTAAAATTTAATCATGTATTCTGTGAACTCCTCTGTAACGGTTTGTACAAACTTAAATACAGATAATAATAATAATAATAATAATAAAAATAATGTTTATCAAGCTTCTCTTTAGTCTCCTGAGGCGTTTTGCCTTTCATAAAGTAGTGTTTAATCAACACACGATATTCTTTTTCGTCCATTTTTTTGAAAATCACTCGACTTCCTCGATTCAAACGAATGCCAAACACAAAGAAATAGACCGATCTGGCTGAAACTTGGTGTGTGTTCTTCCAAGAGATGCTACTAACTAAACATAACCTCGATACGCGCCAGTGGTGCTATCTCTCTGACTTTGCACGGACTTTTCAAACGACCCTCGTAGTTTAAATTGTTAGAATTTATTCTCTAAGCTTAATTATGTCATCTTTAACAATGTGTTTTTTTTTTTGTTTTTATCTATAACTCTGATGAAGTACTAAGCAGTTTTTTGTTTTTTATGATTCGAGCCCCTCTCAATGATTCATTTTTTCGAATCTTATGAAATCTCTTCATAATTTGAGGTAGGCTACCTTGAGGTTAATTTAAAATATTAAATTGTATGTAGGAGAGGCTTATCTTTAATTGTGGTCGCAAAATCTTATAGTAAAGAGAAGAATTTCAGGCAAAGTTCAGGCAATATCGAAGCCATTCAGCCACCTGGAATAGCTGATGGATCCCGAGGCCTGCAAAAATTTAGCAAAACCGTTTTAGTCAGGCTAGGCTGGCCTGAAGACAATCAATATGAGACCTTCATCTCTTCTGATTTTCTTTTATGTGAACCACTGCCCCTTTTTCTTACTACATCTCCTGCAGAAGACAGCGATAACGGGTTGAAAAATCACGTCTAACCAACGAAGCTCTCTGTTGCACCGCCATTCGTTCCCCAGAAGGCCGCAATTTCTAGGAAACCAGGAAACTTGTGCGGTAGCCCTGATATTGATTTTTCTTAACCTTGTTCCTAATTCTCAACTATTTCCGACAGGTTTTTGTGTAAAAGTAATTTATATTTTAAAAGTTTAATTAAACCCTGTTCCCATAGATTGTGCATCCCAATGACTTGCTGGTGGATTCCTTATGTTTCAAAAATATCAAGTGCTTGGATGGGTAGCCGTTTCTACTAGCTCCCTTCCCAAACTTGACTTCTTCATCAGACCGTTATCCTACCATGCAACGAAGCGGAAATAAAGAATAAGACAATGTCCTCACAAGTGGCCAACTCAATACAATTTCAGTGACGCCTAAGATTTGGGGGCGTTCTAAATGCTTGTAATCTTACAACATAAAACCTGACTAAATCTGATATACCAAATCTGAACTTTCATATTGTAATTTTCTTCGAACTACGTAATTATTTATAAGAAAAATTTCTATGTCGAATATTTAAATTTAAGTATTATATTAAACAAATCTCTTTCTTAAAAACAGTCAATAATTTCCGTATTTCACTTTAATCTAGAACAGTTAATCATTATAGCATTGAAAAGAAGTGTATGACGCATTACATATCAGCGGAAATCTCAGAGACATGATCTTATCTGAGCGGATGACTGTCTACGTATCTACTAATTTGTCAAGAATTCTTTTAATTATTTTACAAGTAAAATTACAACAAATTTAATTAGAATTACAAATGAATTTGTCACTGTTTAATTAAATTTGTTTAATAAAAAAAAATCACACATACCATTAGCTCTTTGAAACTGTACAGCAGCTTTTTGGCATTCAAGTTGGGCTTTTCTAGCAATTTCAACAGCTTCATAATAGGGTCTAGCTCGATCAATACAACTACCCAACTTGCATGTCATTACTTTTAGTCGTCTCATTGAATCTTTTAATAATATTCTGAAAGTTGTATTAGCTTCCTAAAATTACAAATAACTTATTAAAAGCTTTTAAAATGATCCAAATAATATGCTAATAATAATAAAAAGTACTTACGTCTAATTCTATTTCCAATTTATTAATAACATCAGTACTATTATTTAATTGTTCTAGTTCAACCTAGAAAAAAATATAAAATATATGAGATTAATTTATCAAATACTACTTGCATATACATTCTCCAAATATAATTTCATTTTTTGAAGTCAAGGAAACAAATGATGAACAGTATAAAGGAACAAAACAGCAAGGATGTTGTTGCATGATACCTACCCAATTTCAAATTTTCCTGGACGGAGCATAAGATTTGAAACATAGGATGCACAGAAATAAGAATATCTGTGGAAAAAGAGTGCTCCCGGATGGTCTGCTTTGGTAGTTATCAGGTGAAGATATCTACTTTAAAGGAGAAAATGGAGTTTACGATTAGAAACTTGAAAATGGATTGTCGATTAATTTCAAGAAGAAGCATAAAAGTAAGATGAAATAGAGACGAAAAGAAATAGGACACTGCACCCACCTTTGAGAAGATGAGCACCCTTCTAAAGAAACTAGAATCTATATAATAGACAAAAGTGTTACACTCTTGTCGAAGGAATCCTCAAAGGTGCCTAGATAGACAAAACAAAAAAGGCTCCTGTTTTGGGGTTCCGAAAGTACTGCAACCATTAACTTATGGGTGCAGAGTAGGTCTGAGGAGTGGTGGCTTGCCACCACTGGGCAGAGACAGGCGAAGGAGTTTATTAAAAGCTATTCGCCGAGACTGATTGCAGAATTAATCCGTCAAGGCCGTGTGGGGCTATAAGGATGATTGTAGGCCAATTAACTGGGCCACTGCAGGCTCAGAAAACACATGCATTGCCATGGGCCTGGCAGATGATAGCCTCTGTAGGTTCTGTCAGGAAGAGGAGGAAACGGCACTGCACGTGTTGTGTCAGTGTGAGGGGCTCGTTTGGCTAAGGATGTTACTTCTCGGGGCCTGTGAGCTTTACACAAGAGTCGCTCTCCAGCATTAAGAGTCTGATTAAAAGGACAGGTCTGGAGGGTGAGCTTTAAAGTGAGGGAAGCCACAATAGATCCAAAGGGGTCGCAGTGGCGTAGGCCTTGAGGCCACTATAATCTAATCTAATCTATACTCTTGTTGAAGGAATCCTCAAAGGAGCCTAGATGGACAACCAGAAAACAAAAAAGGTAGTAAAAATGAAAAACTATGAAAGCGGGATTGCTTAGAGTAGTGCAGAGATATATGCAAGGATGTGGGCGTTAAAGAAAAAAAAAAACAACTAAAATAAACGTCTGCAAAGAATGAGCCCGAGGATATTGCTGAAGAAGTAGTGGGTGCAGAAACAATAGAAGAGAAGTCGCCCGAGGCAGCTGTGTGAAGGATAGTTTAGAAGAAATGGATGGGAGAAGTCATACAACTTTAAAAAAAATACAATCAAAAGAGAAGGTAAATCTTTGTTTTAAATTTTTTTACTAATTTTTATGATAAAATTAAAATCATTACTGATAGTGTACAAGGGACAAAATCGTACATTGAACTGCTATGACACTATAGCACAAAGAATTTTCAGCTTTTTGTAAAAACATCAGCCACTTGATAATAAGAATATATGCCAAGCATATGCAATTTTAGTTGTCGAGCAAATGGCTCTTCTCAAAATTTTTTTATAACGAAATAGATTACAGACTCAATAAATAAGTAAAGTAATCGCCTATTTTTTTTCAGGCGGGGCTTAACGTCTAACTACCAATTAGGTGTCTTGGACGGAGGCGACTAGCAAACATACTTTACTATAAACAATTTTTTCAAATAAAACAAATAAAAAGTAGTCATAACTGGTGAACTCCTACTTATGTTACAATGGCATGCAGCTCTTGACTACTCGATCAACAACAGTTGCAGTTGATGAAATTTGTTTTCTCTAATATGAACACAATAAATTTAAGTTTTAATTTTAACACTTTTCATGCTACTGTTCCTTATTTTAACAACTAGCCATCTTATTTTAAAATAGCTACCGTTTTAATTTTATAATAATAGTCTTTGTTGCTGAACTGAAGATGAACTAGGCTTAATCCTAGTCTTAAGATGAAAGGGTCTCAAGGACAAAGATTGCAACAAATGGGGAAGACTTGTTGGTGGTATAGGACCAATTATAGAGTATTGTAGCTTGTAAGAGTTCGCCTTAATTTAAGACTAAATAGAATACAGATTATAAATTATTTCTACCTCAACAACTATAATTCATCTTAAATTATGTCGAACTCAAATTGAAAACAATTCTGAAAATTACTAACTCAAATGCCAGGCAAAAACAGCAAGCACTCTATTTTAAAAAGTTTTATTAAAATATAAATTTCCGTTAATACAAAGAAACTTGAACATTCCAAAAGTTAAAAGAAACATCATAGAAACATGACCCACAGTTTACTAATATATAAGTTAGGTGAATTTAACTCTTAACTACCGTGACAATTGAAGTACCGTTACAACTTTTGAGTTGTATTCTAATCTTATACTCTCTCAGTTGCACTAACTTTAGCTGACATTTCAAAAAATAGTGGTCTGCAATCTGAACTATTAACATAACTGTTCTTATTCCTTTTACGAAATTCCCTTTTTAAACTATTATCTATGAATACTTCTGCAGTGGATGAAATTGGTTTCCCGAAAATTCTGTAATCCCAAGATGTTGATTTTTGAAAATTTACTTCCCTAAACGATTTAACTCAAAGAATATTAATTAACTTCCTAGGAGAGGACTTTTGAACAGAGAGATTGCAGCTGACATCTTCCTACACCAACACTCCAAAAACTTTATGGACAATATTTCTAAGTAAATGTTTTAAATGTATCTTTAAAGTTTGCAATTTTTGATAGGCATAAATAAAATGTACGCTAAATTCTTTCAAAATTCTTTGGAAATGAAAAAAAATGCAATTCATCGAAAGAATCTACCCAAAAAAACCAACGAATCAAACCCTACCTTTTATAATTTTATCCTTCATTCTCTTCCTCAAAGAAGCCTCTTAACTAATAATGGGAAATAGATCGGTTTACAAATTTTCCAAGGGCATTCTATATCCTTTGTGAGGAATTCTAAAACCCTTCCTAACTAAAATGAACCAAAATGATTCTACGAATTTCTTATTCCTGAAATAAGAAATACTTAATACGGAATAATAAGGATAAAAACAGTTCTTTTCAATTTGAAAACAAAAAATTAAGTATACTGAAAACCCTGATTTGTTGACCTTTATAACATCAACTAAGTTTGTATCCACACATTTTCAAAGACATTTATTATTTGTCGGGAATCCCAGCAATGAAATACTTTCCAACATTCATTGGAAATCAAAAATTACATTGAAAGTTTAAGGAGACAACAAGATACCGAAATAATTTCATTTCTTGTTCAATATAGGTCCTTCTGTAAATAACTCGATTTTTACTTTCTAAGATAATTGATTTGTCAGAAGAAATAAACAAATATTTAAATCCCAAATTTATAATAAAGCGTGATAAAAACTTTATCAAAATCTTTTCGAAAAAAGTAGCTCGATTTATGGAAAATAGAACAGATTTTAAATATAATCGTACTAAATCAGTTGATCAAATCAAATAATTCTAATGAAAGAATAATTATTACGATTTGTCACATAACTACTTTCTACACAGCTTTCTTTAGAAAGCGTAATAGAATTTAAGTCAATAACACAAATTAATTGCTTTAATTTATTACAAATTTAGCTTCTTATAATGGAGAGGATGCGTTTGTAGTGATGCAACTGTCTTTTTGACAGTTTCTTTTTTTACACTCAGTAATAGTACCATTACTGTAAGTATAAATATAAATAAATCTAAGATTATTAAGTTAACCGTCAATAGAACAATGATAGAAATGTATGTAATTACTATCAATAACATAACCTTATCGTTTATTTACCTGGATTCTTGGATCTAATTCATTATCTTCGTCTGCGGTTTTATTGTCTAGACTGTCGTTCGTCTTTAATGAATCCATAATAAATAGAAAATTTTTTAGAAATCACAACACCAAAAAAATATTAGGAACTAAAAACTTAGGCAAAAATAAAATGCCACTTTATACACAACTTACTAACGCCATTTCTTTCTTTTCCTAATTGAACTCATATCTAATAATTACTAATTTTATAAAACGACTTGTTACATGCTGGTAGACATATATATTTATAAATATCCTTCATGAACCGAAATATTTTGCTTAAAAAATTCTACAAGGTCCTCACACTACGACTCACGCCAAGTTACTAAGGTTAAATTGCGTTATACTATATGGTTACTGGCCACTTACCGAACTTTAACGATCAGACACGAAAGCGCACGACTGAGAACGATGAGAGGAATCTCTATTTTTCAGATAATGTACAGCTATTTTTCTATTTTTTGGAAAAAAAAAATAGATACCTTATCATAACATACTAAACATGCACATCACTCTTCTCCAAAAAGTTCTTTGTTTAAATAATGCATGAAATAAACCACACATAATTCCGCAAAATAGATCTGCAGCTTCATTCTGTTGGGGCCCAACCCCTTTAAGAACTACACTATTTGGACAGGGAAAAAAGAGGGTGGCTCGGAAGTTCATGGTGACAAAAATAGTAGAGTACTGGATATGGAATGGATGGCAGCTATTCCAAATATCCAAATAAAGATCGTACAGAGGCATAGCTTATTCTATTATTGATGGAGATAAGACAAGATTCAAATAAGTTTCAGTTCTGAAAGACAATCTCCAAAAAGCGTTTTTAAATTTCCTGATAGAATTAACCCTTTCAGGAAACCGTTTTTGTAAAGAAAGCAAAGGTGTGGACGATTTGATTTCATATTTTGCCTCATAAAATAGAATATAGTCAATTTGGGCAAGAAAGCGATGCAATACTAGATGTACCATTAGTTAGTTACCTTGAGCTTAAATAGATTCTTACTACTGAGTTTAGGAATTCATTTTTTTTATATTTAAAAACTCAACTTGAAAGCAGCATTTGGTCTTAACTATCTAGGCAGGGTTTCTTGCGCATCATTATTTTCAAAACAATTGAATAGTAGTTGAAATGACATGTCTTTCCAATCAACAATTACATGTGGCAATACCATCCATTTAAGGAGGTGTTTCAACACTAGAGCTTTTCAATTTTTGTGTTCACATTTTAATTGCATTATGTATACAACTATGACTGATTTATGCTTGATTATTAAGCAATTGAAATTACATTATTGATTGGGAAACAGTATGACCGCAAAAGGAGCGGCTAAAGCCATAATGGATTGCAATAATTTAACTTTAAATTGCTTCCAGCTGTGATCAATGTTTTATTTGTCTAAAACGGACACCAACCCAACGCGTTTTGCATTAAAAAGTCAGGAGCCATTCCAATATAACCACAAGCTGTTACCTTTCTCTAAAATAACATACCTATTTAACGTGGCCTTCATTATAACACTATCCTCAAATTAATTTTTTATAATTTTTAGTATATGGAGTGAATCCTAAGATAGTATTTGTTAACTTGCTTCTTTATTATGTATTTATCTAATAATAAAGTGGAGGAAATGAAGAGATACTCTAAGTACACTGACCTTTTTTAAATCCAGCCTCTTATAACTAAAATTTCCTGTAATTCACGCCAAAAGAACAAGAAAAATTTACAAAAAGAGAAGTTCCATACAGCAATAGATGGAATTGATTCCATATTTACTTCTAAATAAGCTAATGAAATCTTAAGAATCTATTACGGTTTCTCCTTTCACGCCATTTACGTCAATAGTCTCATTTGTATGCAATGACCATTATTGTTTTTGGTATTACAGCTTTTGCTTTTAGAATAAATATTTTTTAAAAAAGAAAAAAGGAAAATAAACATTCCTCACAAAATGTTTGTAATAATATCAATAACAAGGGAGGAAATTAGTTCAGTGATAACGTGTACTGGGTTTGAATCCAACAGCTGGCTCTTAGATTTTCTCTTCCTAGGAGCTTCTTACTGCTCACTGTCTGTTGATGGGTAGTGTTGTCTGTAACGAGAAAACAATATCTAAGGCTCGCAGTGCACTGGAAAAAGCACTGGACGCCAACGACATCAGATGTTGACGCGCCTTTAAAGAAAATAACACATATCGAACACACTATGTATCTGCTAATTAGAAAGTGAATATTCTTTCTTCGGGAAAGAAAAATAACTGAACGAAAACAATGTTTGAACATCAGGAGATGACTGTAGTCAAGTTAAACAAAGTAAAAACTAAAAAGCTCTGCAATAAAATTTTTTGTAAGTACAATGTGCATTAAAGTTTTGGTCTATTAGCTATAATGAAGGCTTTTACACTGCGTATTATATGATCAGTTGAAAAGAAGATTTTAACAATGAGGTTTCAAAATATAAAGACAATTTTTGAGAAAACCTTTCAATAAAAAAGGCATTTATCGCTGGGTGGGTGACTAAAGCCATCGTTGAAACGAGACGAATTATCAATTTTAAACATTACATTTTTGAGTTATGCTGACCACTCACACTAATTAGGGAAAACCTTTTTTTGGGGAGATTCAGAGAAACTCAAAATGGATATTTTCTTTGAAAATTCAAAATCGATAATTTGGACGATTGCTAACAGTATGTTCACTTAGTAAGTATGAGAAAGTAAAAAATAAATATGTACATTAAATTAAATGTAATAAATTCCTATTAAAGAAAACGTGTTTTAATTCATTGTCACTATCATAATTTAAATATTTCTTAAGCATGTCAGGAAATAAGTATTGGTTTAAATTGAAACATCTCATGATAGTCTATTATTGTAATGAACTGTTCATCTAAAATTAGAACACTCATTGTCAACTTCAATACGCAATATAACGCGTTTTACAAGCACTGTCTTATTAAACAAGGTTCTCAATATTTATTACCAAGGTAAATAATTATGATTATACATTTGACATTGAAGTCAAAAAAGTGTTAATAAATGAAATAGATAAAATATTTGCGAAGTGTCCATACATAAGTAATCATATTCCTGCTCTACTGCCTTAATGGTCTGAGGTTTTACTTTTAAAATATTTATTTCTGACAAAAAAAGCTTGGGTCGATAACGTAATGTCAATACTTTCTGATTAAATACTTTTTATTTATATAAGTATTGTCAGTCAACTATTTTAGTAAGTAATACAAGGTTATTAGAATAAGAAGGAAATGTTATGTATATTGTGTTTCCACATCCCCACTCATCCATACAATATGCAGATTCAAAATAGAGAATCTTAGAAAAAGATATTATAACTTTGTAATACACGGATATTTCTTAGTTGCTTCTTTTTTTTAATGATCCAACAATTCTCAAATTAGGACCAAGATTGCGAATTACTCACATTAGTTAACATTCTGTTCTCAGGAGGCAAAATAATATACGCAGATTTCAATATGAAATTGATATAATCTTTATAAATCCACACTAAGAGTGTGTTTTATGAATGATTGAACTGTCTACCTGTACTATTACTTGTCAATCACATTTTGACCTTTAACATGAAATATTGGTGTAAGCATTTTGAATGTAAAAGTGCCTTCTATAATTTTTATACTCATAAATATTCATTGAACTGCAACAATGTTATAGAAATTTTGATGTAAATAAAATTTCAATAAACAACCTTAAGATAGTAAGATCAGTTCATTAAAAAGATAACGTTTTACCTTGGATAAAGATACTTCTAAATTGGGCACCTAGATTAAAACGCAGAGATCCTGGGTTCGAATCCTGCTGCTAACCTTTAGATTTACTCTACCTAAGAGCTGCTTATAGCTCATTGTCCAGTGATGGAACTGTTCAGAGAACGACTGTGCACTAAAAAAGATTCCAGACAATAATGAGCTCAGATGTTGACATGCCTTAAATAAATAATAGATAATTTTTTTTTGTGATAGATAAGCTGAAGTTATTTAATAAAAGTAGAATTATTATATAGCTCATGAATAGGTACTCCTGTAGTAACAGTTTTATCCTGAACATCAACTAGATATTATCACCTTTTAATTTAGGCAATTAAATTAGCAATTTTTCAAGTAAAGCTAGTTCTAAAAAGATCTATTTACTCAAAGTTTTTAGAGAAAATAATGAGGTGAGAATGCCTTCCTCATGAAATAGTTTTAATATGGAATATCCGACTATGAAATGGGAGATCCCCAGTACGAATCCTGCTAGTAGCTACTTTTTATTTATTGGAAAAAATGTTAACAGTAAAGTATGTGCTTCCGTCCCGTACAAAGCACCTGATTTGGCAAATGGACTTTAATTCACACCAGTAATAATAATCTAGTATAAACCATTAAATTCTATTAACAATATTCTCAAGAATCTAACTTACAAAATTTTCTTTAAATTACAATCATTTCAGTAGTTACAGTAAATTATTCCCAACATTATGCAGTTTTTAAAACCGTGCATTACTCTGAAACGTAAACTTAACGGGGAGCTTACTTCAGCCTCTCCTAAGAAATTCTACCAAAACGACTTTTTATAGAAAAGTGTTAAATAAATGTATGCGTTTATAGACAAAACTAGGAATACCTTTTTAGAAAATCTTAAAAAAGAACACAACCCATTTTGTAAAGAAGTATTACTGGTTGAAGTATTTCGTCTAAACACAGAATTTTGACGTTCAATTTTGACTCTTCTTAATATTAAACAAGAGATATGTCAGCAAATTACCCAAAAATAACATATTAGAGGGAATCTATCCTCTTCCTTCCTCAGAAAATTACTTTAAAAATCTTTTTCTCTGACTTAAGGGATCTCAAAAGAAGTATTCTTGTACAATTAAACCAAAGAGGATTACTTTTCTAAGAGAATTTATGTGTTGCTGTAATTATATTATTTAATTGATCTTACACAATATAAGGAAGTTGATAATTACTGGACTACATTGTTCAAATGTAAGAACTAGAAGAAAAAAAGTTAATGGTTGCCTTATCTTACATTTTTTCTATTAACCTTGAGAAATTAGATCTTACGAAGTAGTCTTAATTGAAAAATAACTGTCCTAAATTAAAAGATTCCTACACAACTCTAATTCAGAAAGAATAAGAAGAAAAAAGTATTACATTGCATTCATATACTACATATTAATTCAATAAGTTCAGATTATCTTTTAAGTTTTTATGGGCTTGTAAAAAGATAAATTTGGCTCGTTAAGTTTCCACAGTTTTCTATGAATGATGGGGGAGCTTTCGAGTTTATTTTAAATAATTACAGAATGAAAAGTAAATTTAAAGAAAACAAGAGAGAGGAACCATATTCAAATATTATAATTTTTTTATGTATATAAACATAAAATAAATGGCTCTCCAAGGACATACTTATAAATTGCAACTATCAGCATTCCATCTAGTAAACAAATATTTAAAAATATACTTTTACTTCCTGAAATTGGTTTAGGCAATTATGATGCAACTTTTATAAGCGATATCTTACTCGTTAAGGCTTTTTTTTTTACGCTAATAGTCAATAATAGTACAAGGCCATTTTTGCCTGGCTTCAATAGTAGAAAGTGGAATTAATACAATAATAAATATTGAAGATAACGTCAATGAATAAGTTTGGTAATTCTCCTCAGCTGGTATTTTTTATACTGAAAAATATGTATAATAAAAATCCCTTGGTTTTACTTTATGAACAAACATTCTAGCAAAATTTTACAGGATATCAAAAAAATATTTCTATTCTTTCAATTCATTTTCTAAAATGTAACTCATGCAGGCCCAGTTTTATAAATATTGAACCAGTTTGGTAGATTTCTCTCCTTAATGTTCTTATTAACGATGTACTACTTTCGCATTAATGTCTAGACAGGAAATTATTTGCTGCTAAATATTAACAAAAAAAAATAAGGCTCATTCATTTTAATTTAAGAGTAATAATGCCTACTTTCTAAAGTGAGTTGATACCAATTTATTGCTTTGTGATGGGCCATTTCAAATGATTGCAAAGTTTTCATTTTTATCCCTCGATTTTTCTTTATATTTTTAAATTTTCACCTGTATCTTAGGGGACATTGGAGACAGGAGACGGCTCTTATACTGTTAACCATCTATCTATTAACATTAAGTTTAGAGTCTCCAGGAAATGAAAATGCAGGGCAGCGAATACACTTAAAAGCCGAACTTTAAGCCCAATGCATTAACACTTCCCTCTACATCATCTTAAATGAATTTAATTCTGAATTATTCAATTACAAAAGACTGAGGAAAATGATATTTGATAACTTTTATGTGCAGTTGCTAATTGAGAAAAATCAAAGTAAACTTCAAAGGGCAAATTTTACTGGCGCTTTCATTTAGAAATCAACAGACGTTTAGAATGATAAATAAATTAGCCAGATGTTGGTCAGCTAAATAAAGCAACTGGCAAATGATATAGATTAAACAAAAAAAAAAGAAAAGAAATATAAATTAACTAACCTGGGTCCAATGCAATCAGCCACATAACTTTAAGAGAGAGGTGGACTTCACTTTCAGTTTTGAAAATAGATATTAAGTATCATAACGTCCTTTCAAATGCACCTTTGCAAATTAAGACTTCAATCACTCCTTACATACACGTTCATCCAGTTCCTTCTACTTTACAGTCATAAGACAGTCACAGATGCCATTAAAAAGGCAGTCATCGTTACTTTTGTATCTCTGCGTTCTACACTTAAAGTTACTTAGCAAGCCTAAATCCTGGAGTTCTAATCAAAATCCTAATCTTTGGATCACTTGGAAGACTCTATCATTCCATCCATTAAGCCAGTGATTTTCAAAATTTTTCTTGTCAAGGCTCGCTACCGCTGACAAGAAATCTTTACCACCTAACCTGTATGAAGTGGATATATTAGTAATTAATTAATAATAGCGTTAGTAACAGAAATTAAGCATGCCTTATTATAATGCCATTATATTGTTTTGGAATTACCTCTTGCCGTTGGTACCCATACAAGTAATGAAAACAAAATAAAAAATTCTTACAGTTGATTTGTATTTTTAAACATTTTGTTTTTAATTTTAGTTTTATAATTTGATTAATACACTGTTTTAATGTTATTAGTTGGTGGTTGTCAGCTTTAACCTATTGAGAAATAGCCAGATTGTGAGAAAAATAGTCATTTCAATGTTCAGCAAAGTCAGTACGATATAGATTGCCAAAATTTCTGTATAGTATTTAGTAAAATAAATTGTCACGCTCCCAATATTTTCAATTAAACTTTACCTATCCTTAAAACACAATTGATCACTAAACAATGTACTTATTTTATAAAGTTCTTAACTGAAACATTCATAATTTATGTATGTATTATATTAAAACTTTATAAACTGTATAATTATATAAATAATTCAGGCATTCGAATTTCTCAATGTACATACATTGCTTAGTTTATAGTCTAATGAGGCACCTTTAATGTAATGTTTCCAATCAGTGACTGTTAGTACTTATAAAAGAGATATTTCTTTTTAATTCTGAAGCCCCTTGCGATTATCGTGCTTCATATCACACTATTTCATTCGTATTCGGTCAATTTGGTTTGACCCCTTGGAACCTATGGATCCATTTTTTGTTTACCTTTTTTAAGTTATTTGGATCACCAAAATCTCCAATTCCATTTGGTATTATTTCAATAAATTTGCTCTCTTAATACCACTGCGTTCCATAAACTAGCTAATCTTACGGGCTAACCTCTAAAATCTAGTTCCTTTTATTTATTTATTTATTTATTTATTGTTATAGTGGTCTTGTTTGCACATTAACCATTACTTTATATGAGGGCTGGAAAAAACCAACACATTGGCATGAACAATTACAGTTGGCTCCTAGCGCCTCAATTTACCAATATGTTGGTGGAAAAAAACCAGCCCTATCTTTTCCAATATTCAATTTGAGGAATAGCGCAGCCTCTTTCCCTTCTTTCTTCGTCATGCCAGCCACTCTTCTACTACATTCTGCGTCGTGGCTTCCATGAGATAAGGATATCTTGAGCGCTGCGTACTGACATTCCTTCCTAGAACAACACAATGGTCTCTGAATGTGACTTCGTTATTTGATGTGAGCTTAGAGTGGTGTAATTAGTAGTGTAGTTATGATAGTACTTGTTTGAGTAATTAAGAACTAAAATCGCAACTATGGAGTTTAGCTGCATCCTATATTTTTATTTTATTCTCTCTAATGAATTTGTAAATAATTCGTAGCGCATCAGGATTCATTATAGCTAAAATACTTTTAGCGCTACAGGGAAATCGTACATGTGTTGCCAATTCCTTTAGCAACCAATTTCCTTTTTAACGTCCATTCAATATCTTTGATATCAAGTTCTCCACCTTAAACGTTTTAATGAGGCTTTGGGTCAAAAAATGTAACATTTTTGCTTTTACCTATAAACATGTAGTCTATCAGAAAAAATAATCGGTTAATAGTGGCGGGGTCATTTTGAGGTGACAGAAAAGGAATCAGGGTTATCATGAAATGTAGACAGGTAGACTGTAAATTTAGAAATAAAAATGTTCTCACCAGAAATGATTTTGAGAAATAACAAAAGGTAGTAACCAGCATTTCTGTTAAAGACTACATCATCTTGAACTGCCTAGCCAAGGAACTAAAAAATCATTGACGTCTAAATAATAATGACTGATATATTCCATAGCAGATAGACTAGATGTTTCTTGTCTTTTGGCACCACGTTGGCTTCATGACTCAAAAGAAACTGTCGGCGGCTCTTGAAAGTGGACAAAAATAGTATATTAAAAAAAGTTTGCAATACTATACATAAATGTAAGGATTTCAGGAAAGAAAAAAAACACCGCTTTAGCCAAAGAGACAGATCTTTATTTCGGACCAGTACAATTTGGACATTACATTTTTTTTAAGGTTTTAATTATTATTAATTAATTATTAAATAAAAAAAAAGAAAATAAAAAAGAAAAAAAAAACAATACAAGAAGCCCACAGAGTTGTCACATTCCTGTGTACTTATGTTATTATAATCTATAAATTTTACCCATTTGGCAAAAAATAATAATAAAAGAATGGAAACCAAAAACTCGTCTCCATTGTTTTTAAAAATTTCTTTTATATATATATGCTTTTTTCCATTTCTTAATAATAAATTCACTTTTTCACCTTGAACACTCAAGAAAACTCACTAACAACTAATAATCTTAAATATAAATTATCTCTGTATCCATTTCTATTAAAATTACTTTCAATATAGTCTCTCTGATTTTTTTTTTTAATTTTTATTTATTTTTTAATAATTAGAAGAAGTTTGGGAATACCTTTATTGTGATTATTCATAAAAAGAAGTTTAAGTTCATTAAAGAAAAAAAAAACCTTTGTTTTGGACAATGTTGAACAAAAAAATAGTTCAAAAGAATCGTTTTTGTACAGCGTCCATTTTTTTTTTCTTATTAATTATTATTTATTATTACTTTACCAAAAACTTTATACAATAAAATAAAAAGTTTTTAATAATCTGTTAAAATTCTGTTACCTTCTCATAAAAATTCCTAATGCAACTTATTTTTTTCTAATTTTAATTTTTAATTATAAAGCGATAATCTAAATTTAATTAAACGGAAAATAAATAAAAAGTGATTTTTTTTAAGAAAAACATTCAAATTATTGTTTCATTCCTTTACTATCATTACTTTTTTTTTACGCTTAAAATATTCTCTAATCAAAAATATGACAATCGCAGCAAAAAGGGGAAAAAAGTAAAAACCCTGAACATCACAACTTTTAATCATTTATCTTACAAACTTTTATTGAAGAAACAGAAAACTAATTATTTTAGGGGTTAGGATTATTACTTAAAAATATTTTATTCAAGTTCTTTTTATTTATTATTATTTTTAAGAGGAGTAGCCAAGGGAACAGTTTTGTTAATTTGTAGAAAAGAATTTTTTTTTAAAAAAAAAAAACCTAAAATAGTGCCTTCCCTACTTCATTAAAATCTTAAATAAGCAAAAGAAACTGGCAAAGACGTTCTTAAAGTAAATAATTAACCATATGTCCATTTGTTTATTTTATTTTATTAAATCTATACTTAGAATTAAATTCAAAGACTGAATCTTATTATTATTATTTTTTGTTTTGTTTTATCTACTATAGATCTTAAATTACAAATTATTTCTTTTTCCGAAAATTACCAAAAAAATAAAAATAAAATAAAAGAAAAGAAAAAAGAATTAAGATCTATTATGGGAATAATAATAAAACAAAATTTTAAAAATCTTTGGGATAATGAAAGTCTTGGTACACTTAAAAAAATAATAATAATGATGATAAATGTAAATAATAGTAATAATTAATAATAGCTATCATACTTAAAATGAAACAAAAATGTCAAATAAATATTAATTTATGATTATTTTAAAATATAAACTAAACTTAGAACTGCATACCCATCCCGCTTAATAATTACTTTTTTAAAAAAAGTTTTCAATTTAAGACTAGCACCTCGTGTTAAATTATTTATTTTTATTTTAATTCTAACATAATTTAAAATAAACCCTAAAAAATTTGATACGAAAATAAAAAGAAAAAAAAATTAATGGAATTTAATGGGAGTAAAAAATATAAATTATATCTAATTCAAAATATAATGAACAAACTAAAAGTCATACCCTGAAAAGTTATTTAAACTTTAAATATATCTTTTTACATTACATCGTTCTTCCGAAATTTCAGTCTAGTCTTACTTAAACAAAAACAAAAATCACACATCCAAGGGTATGACTGCAAGAAATTTACGGGTTTTTAAATCAAAATTTTTTAAAAATACAAATATCAAAATTTATAATTCAAATTTAGACTCGGGATGAGTACACTTTTTGAGTAAATTTCTTATTTATTCACGTTTTTGTTTTAACTCTCTAGTTTTGAAAGCTAAACAAAAATTCAAGAATGTAAAAATAAACGCGATTGGTTTCGTTCAATTCTAGAAAAACAAATATCTGTTGTTTATTACACCGTTCAATATTTAAAAAAAATCAACACTATATAAAAATATTAAATCTAAAAATAATTTTAGTTTTTTTTGAAGTTATTGAGAAAAGTGGAAATGAAGTTTTTTTGCTAGTGGAAAAAGGTAAACAGAAAACAGAATTGGATGTCTCTCCGTTTTTTTTTTAAATCATTTTAGTTTTCGTGGTTCGCATTTATATTTGGACGACAGCAGGGTTTAATAATGACAATATTTATACAAAATTGAGAAATGATTTCAACCCTTATGCAAATTCTTTCATAGTTCTACGAAGGAACGATCATCTACAAACAAAATTTAAAATAATAATTAATACATGATATAGAGTTTTCTAAATAACTGAACCAAAACACAATAATTTTACCTCTGAGGTAATTGTACGTAGTAATTATTTTGATAAACAGACAACTTTTAAAGACCACTGAGGAACGCTCTATGCGAATTTGAAAGGGAACACTTATTAATTGGTAAGGTGAGGAAGAATGGTTGGTTAACATGAGAAAAGTAAGGCTTTTATGTAACCAACACCTGAAAAAAAAACCTGTTCTTCCAAAGGACTTAAAACGCCACTCTCTTGATTTACGCCCAGTATATGTAATTTGCAGTAAAAATTAAAGGGAACAAGATGCGTTAACTTTGCAAAATAATCACATAAAATTAGTACATTCATTAGTCAAAGAACATTGCATCTGCCAATGTTTACTTTCTTGCATTAACACTTAGCAATTTTGCTTTTTAGAAGTTACAGAAATGTTTAAAGCCTCCGGCAAAGATTTTTCTTTGTTCGTACTTCGGATAAATTCCTAGTTTCTAATTTGTGGAATAAAAAACGGATGACATCCCTGATTGTTTTCATTAGTTTTAGCATTGAATTTATTTATTTATTTAATCTATTTTTCAAAACAAAGCAGATCTTTTCTTTTATTTATAGCCAAAGAAGAGTTGTGAGAGAAGTAATAGAAAATTATAATATTATGAATATTTCTTTCTTTCTTTTTAAATATTTATTATACATTGAACACTTAACTACCTTGTCGGATGTAAACTACATTGTTATGTATAAAAATAATTATAATAAAATTTGCTATAATTATTAATCATATGTTTATAGTTTTAACTTACTTTCTCTTTAAATAGTGTAAAAAAATTCTTTTTTTTTTTAATTGATGTATCAAAAAAGTTTTTTAATATTAAATTTACTAAAGTCAAAAATTTTATTTTATTCTTATTACTTTCATAAAAAAAGGAATATTTATTAAAACTTTTTATTTTATTTTTTCA
This sequence comes from Rhodnius prolixus, assembly GCF_049639745.1. Classification (NCBI taxonomy): domain Eukaryota; kingdom Metazoa; phylum Arthropoda; class Insecta; order Hemiptera; family Reduviidae; genus Rhodnius; species Rhodnius prolixus. Next base: position 26,911,031 of record NW_027411582.1, read on the forward strand.
TAGTAAGGCCTATTATTTATTTTTAATTTTTAAAGTTCTTACATTTTTTTGTGATTTTTAAAACCACTAACAAAACTATTTTATAGGAAATGAAGGGTAATTCTTTTGAAGGTGGAGGTAGTTGTTTTATTTCATGTTTTTACAGTACTAAATAGGCAAGCAATTCAGTTTTTGTTTTAGAAAGAAAAAAATATCAAAAAAAAAGAAGTAATAATAATGAAAATGGTTACTTGCACGTTTCAGTTAAATTGTTCAGTTTTTAATAATGAGTGTAATAATAATTGTGATACATATATTTATATTGTCATACCTGATGAACAGTAGAAGCTACAGAGAATAGTGGTACAGGTTTCTAACTTCTAGACCTCAGATTATATAGAGCAGGTTCTTTGAATCGAAAATGGCTAACTTAAAAATAATAAAACTATTCTTGCTTTTAGCTTGGGCTCTTCATCACATGAACAAGATCATCGCTATTTCTTCAACTTATAAGGGGACGCCAAAAGTGAGGGTTTTTTTTTTTTTTGTACACCTAGCCGAGTTGTCTTAAATGTGATTCCATCGACAATCCTCCCTTCATTGCGTCCGTCTCTTTCTCTCTCAAAATTTCACAAGTATCTCTTTGTGATGTCCTGGGAGACAGTTATCAAATCAAAGTAATGTGATAAATTGATTTAGGTGAACTTTCAGCTTCCAAACATTTTGATTCAGTTTGATCAAATCATTTCATCTTTTATTATAGCCAAATCTGCCATAATTAATCATTCTTATTCTCTGCTTCCTTAAAAAAGTAACAATCTAAAAAAAGTACTGAAGTTTTCAAAATGTTAAATATCTTTCTAAACTTAATTTTTTTCTTTTTTAAATGACACATCACTTGCCCAGTACTTTTTTTCATTATTTTTCTTTCTTTTTTTTAATTAAGAAAAATGATTCCGCTTATTGCCTTTTTCTTGCACATTTCAACATCTTTAACGATATCTGGAGCCTAAATATTGCCTTTTCTCTGTCTCAAAGAAAGCACTAAAAGAAGTTATGACTTTGTAGAAAGTGTTATTTTTCTATAGATTTCTACAAAGACTCGGAAATTACATTAGAAGCTTGCTTTTTGTAACAGGTGAAATGAAGAGATTCGCACTTCCTAAAAAAAAACAACAGAAACTAAGAAAAACAGAGTACTAAACAAATATTCTAATGAAAGTACTTTTTTAGAAAGAAGTTGGTTCAGATTCTCAACAACAGCAGGTAACTTGAAACTCTACGAAGCAGTATGAATGGTCCTTATCAAGACGAAGATTCTACCAAAGCACTCACTTTAATGAGATGAATAGGAACAATAAGTAATAAGCAATAAACACAACCTCCTGGCTGGCTACAGAAATGGACTTCTGATGGTGCGAGGTTAAGAATGGAGAGGGGATCGCAAGGGACGAAAAACAGCTGATGCTAATCCCAAAAACTGCTGATGCTAACCCCAAAAACAGCTGATGCTATCCCCAAAAACAGCTGATGCTAACCACAAAAACAGCTGATGCTAACCACAAAAACAGCTGATGCTAACCACAAAAACAGCTGATGCTAACCACAAAAACACTGGAGAAGTTGAGGAAAAACAATGTTTGGTATAATAATAATAATAATAAACAAATTATATTCATTGTAGCAGATAAATCCATCAAAATTTCAAATTGTAGGTTGGCATATAAGGGTATAACATTCTCTTTATAACATTAAGAATGGTGTGCCTACTTTTACGGCATTTCGTTCATAGCTGCATGTGGGACCATTAAAAATACCCCACAATCTTTTGGTGAATATAGAAAAAAATTCCAGATTTGACAAATGAAACGATGAATCCACTTCAAAAAGTAGATTTTAAAGAAAACACAATAATGTTATGATCATTAACAAACAGTCCTAATGTTTTAATTTGTTTTTTGTGTTTATGGCGAAACTCCAAACACTATTTAGAAAACTATTTTGTGATAGAAATAAGAGAAGAATGCTCATATATAAAAACCTCACAATTTAACCAATCTTAAGTGTACAGCTCTTATAAACTAATGTAACGTTTAAGAAACTCGCTTGTTTTATCGTTTCATCTTTGAGAAAATTATTATAAATCATGAGAAAATAAAACAATATTAAAAAATAAAAATAGAACCCTAATTAAAAAAATATATTGCACCTAAAATAATTAAAAAAGAAATAAATAACAAAATTAATTTCCTAATTATGTGAACAATCATTAAATGAATATGGTCTCAAAAAATAAAAATTTAGAAAATTTTAGGGGAAAATGTAATAAGGGCCTAAACCAAATGGAAAAATTTATGGCTTTAACTAAAATTAAAAATATTTTTGTTCATTTTCTCTCTTTAAAAAAGGTCACGTCTATTTTCTAAGGAATGATTCTGTTATCACTTTTTTTATATTATATAATATATTCATTGAATAAGTTTCTTATACACTTTTTTAAAAATTTATTTCCAAGTAAAAAAATATATATAATACGTATATTTTATTAAATTTCTTACTTTAAAATTTCATCATTTTGTTTTTTGTCGAAATACAAGAATAAATTGGAAAATAACAGAAAACAAAGATCTTACTAGATTTTTTTGTTTCCTTCTTTTGAAGAGAACATTTTTTTGGTTAACATAGTCTAAGAATTATGATTTAATGTCCTAATATTTGTAATTTCATTTTAAATAATCTTTTCGATAAATACTGAATAAATAAGCTTTTTTGTTTTAACACGAAATATGCATCATCAATTCACTGTTTTTATCTATTTTTTGAAGGGGGTCTTTGAATTAAGTACAAAAAACTCTTTGAACGAGATTTGATTGGTAAATAGCTTTTGAAAAATATTTTTACAGATGGTGACCAGGAAAAGTTTTAAAAAATCACCATAGTTATGGAAAGAAACAGAATTATTTGAATAACACACTTAGCTGAGTCAGGGACATAGGGCAAGTGACGATTGGAACTGGAAGATGTATCCAAACTTGAATGATTTTCTAAATCATTGTCCCAATCCATTACAACAGTATTTTAAGTGGCCAACACGTTGTTATTGTAATCAACAGCTAATTCGTCTTCAAGAATGCAGTACACTGTTCTGTAAAGATTTTTTAAATAGCTTGCACAGTAATTAGTTCGGCAAATTTACAACGGGCCAGTTCTTTTCAAAAAATGTTAATTTATTTTTATTTTGCTAAGCATTAATACATTTATGATTATGATGGTAATTTCTGAATAATTTTACAGTTTCCCGATGGCAATGACCCCTTTAGGATGCAACAAATAAATGTGAAATATTAGGATTTGGTGAACACCATCTTACCTCAAACAATGAATGAATCTAATGCGCTTCTTTTTTTTTTTGCTCACATTGAGAGGCTAGTTTTATGACGCATCTTCAGAAGTAAATTTATAATTTATTATTAGTGATTTATAACATATTTCAGCATTGTTTTTACCAAAAATCTTCCGAGGATGAATGCTGACAACAAATAATAAGAAATATTTCGCGCATAAAAATAACTAAACTCGAAATTAACAAGCACTACTTTTATGCATTAAAATGAGCGTATAAAATAATAAGAACATTTTTGGAACACATATTGAAAGTAACAAAACTGAATTGTAGGACTTAAATAAAAAAATTCCGATTTCTCGTACTCCCTTTACTTATTGGTTAAAATTACAAAAATTAAGACAATATTTTACAAAATTTAGACAATATATAACCAAATTTTTGTTTTTCTACTTCCCCTTTGTTTTCTGAAAGGGAAAAATGAAAAATAAATAAAAACTAGTGGAGGAAATAAAACGAATTCCCCCAAAATTTAAATATATTTATCCATTAAAGTTTTTGTTTTACTTAAACATAAAAACGACACAAAAAACTACCTCCCTGTAAAACCCGTTCTAAGTTCTAGATTTTTTTCTAGAATCTAAAAGAAATAGAAATCTATATATTTTAGTTAAACAAAATTAAGAGTTAAACAAAATTAAGAGTTAAACAAAATTCGTTCATAGCTGCTGACTAAATTATTTTTTCTGATTCAATTTATGTTTTATTTTAGTTCAACTTTTTTTTTTTACTTACAAAAATTGAGCTTAAGTTTTTTATTTCACAAAAAAACGAAACGTTGATTTCTCTAATTTGTAAATCTGGGAGTTTTTAAAAATGGGACTTCAGAAAACCGTTATAATTGGAGGAAGAATAAGGGGTAAATGAAATCATAGAAAATGAATTCCAAGTAATTAACTACTGGTAGTTAAAGAAAACCATAAAATAATTTATTAAGTTATGATATTGATTCCAAATTCATTTTCTGTTAATGCTGCTTGCTGCTTTACTAACCTAATCACGTAATTATGTTAATCAATAATTATTTTTAAAACTATTTTTAATATTTGTTTTTTGTTTTTTAAATCATATATATAAAGAAATAGAACCTTATAAAAGGGTGCCCTGGCCAAAAAATGCCAATTCAAAATAATATTTGGAAATGCTTAGAGAATCAAAATTCTTTCAGTAGATTTTAGAACTCAGTGAGCGTAAAAATAAAGACATATTTTTTTGTATTTCCTTTTAATTTTACTTTCTTAAGCGTTCGACCAATTTCCATTATGTCAAATTGAAGTGCGCTGAAACCCTTTAAACGCTTCACACAAGTGAGCGAATCACGGATTACAAAGGCATAATCACCCAATCTATGCTGCTGCAACGCTTTAATGGGCCAAAAACTATTTAAGCTCGTCCACAAGGGGAGAAAGACAAAAAATACTTTTGCTACAAAAATAATAATAAAAAAAAAACGCATTGCAAGGGGATGCAAGCACCCAGGCTTTTTTTTGAAGCGGATGCACTTTGGAGCATTGATAAATTGATCCATCAGGCCGACACCTTTTTGCCTTATCATAATAACCTAAGAGTTTATCTAGTATGGATTTCTTTTTATCAGCCTCTTGCGACGTCCATGACTTTGGTGTAGAAGAATGGATGATGACTTGAAATGAAAAATGGGTTAACATATGCTAACATGGTTCAATAAATTGAGTATACCGCCAGCCTAATCAACCAAAACACACAAATTACAATATTTTGTAATGAGTTTTAATATGTAAAGTCCCCCCCTTTTTTTTAAAATTCGACTGAAGGCAGAGAGACGTTCGAGTGATTTTGCACATATTTTAAGAAAACCACGTGGTTTGTTCAAGAAGATTTTAATCATTTTATTTTCTAAGACCTATCTGATCAAGTTAGTATTATATTTTACTTATAGAAAGAACTTGGAAAACGCTCACAACAGTTCAGGTTACAATAATGAATTCTGCTAACTCACTAACCATTTCGAAAATTCTTCAAATTATGACACATTAATTTATGACAACACCCTTTAGGAGAAATAGTTTGAATTTTGTTTCTCGTTTTTCTAGTGTACATTAAATATAATAGAAATATACATAAAAAAACAAATTAACAAAAAAAGATGTGTATTTTTGTCTACTATGTACCCATAAGAAATAATTTGTTTAAAAATAATTTATAAATATGTTTTTTTTTTTTACAAGAACAAAAACATACACTAAATCAGACTTGTAAAACAAGAAATTTGAAATATATTAACCGTTCCGCCGCATACATTTCATTTATTTTAAATTCCTCTTTACTATATATATATAAATTTATTCGTTAAGGGAGGCCCAGGTAAAGGGAAGGATTTTTTTTTTAAATAATTTTCTCTTTAAAGAAAGGAAATAGAGAAGGGATATTTTAATCAAGGTTGGTTTGGCTCGTAAACAAAATAATTCGAAAAAATAAAATTAAACAAAACAAAAATTTAAAAACACAATTCGAAAACGAGCCAAAAATATGAATTATTTTTTTTTCTTTTCTTACCTAAACCTTACTTATATATTAAATTTAATATTTTCAATAAATCTAGATTTCTTTTTTTTTTCCTAAATATTTAAATCTTATTTTACTTAACAATAAAATTACATTATTATGTAAAATTACATTTCTAAGAAAAATCTATTTCTTACAGTAATTTTTTTTTTGCAAATAAAAAAAACTAATTTAATTTTATTAAACTACAGTTTTTCATTTCCACCAAACACTCTTCCGTTTTTGTTTTCTTTAATGGAAAAAATAACAAGAAAAAATAAATTAAGAAAAGTCGATTTTGGAAAAATCTAAAAAACGAAAAATTATAGCTACCAAAATCTTTAGAGCTTTAATTCTTTTTATACATAATTTTTATTTTTTACTTTTTTTTTTATTTTTGGTTTTGTACAAAAATATTAATAATTACTTCTTCTTTTTTAAGTGCAAAGATGAAGGTAATAAAAATTTTGGTTTTATTCTTCACTTTTAATAATTAAAAAAATGATACATAAAAAAGTCTACTTAACAGTTTTTTTGAGTTTATTCGCGGTTATTTTTGTTACAAAGAAAAAAAAATATATATATGTTTTTTAAAATTGTTTTTCCATTTCTTGTTAATTTATTTCTAAGCCCTACAAATTTTTACTATGAACTAGCACAAAGTACGAACACTCACATATAAATTTTTGTTTTTACAATTTCATTTTGCAATGTTCATTGAAGAAAAAAAATAGAAAAAAAAATTATACAAAGTGAACAAAATAACAATTTACGCTGGAAATAGTGATTTTAAAGGGAATTTCTGTTTAATAATAACAATATAAGCCAATTAAAGAATATTAGTTGATCAAAATAAATAATAAATCTCTAAAGTTCAATTATGATTTCAAAAACAAATTATTAAAACGTCCAATGCTACATCAAAAGGGCTAGCAAGTTATTTTGGAAAATATGGAAAATTATTATTAATAAAGCCAGGAATTATACATTTCATTTTTTTATTTTTAAATCAAATCAGATGGAGCATATATTTGAATTAATTGAGAAATAAATAATTAATTAATGGAAACAATTACTAACAACAGGTCGGATAAATTCATATAACGCTGAGTACAATACGTACTGCGATAACTTAAGGTTTTACTTGGCCATTTTTTTTATCCTTTGAGGCGAACTTATTGTTACCAGTAATCCAAAGTATCTTCTGCTTCAATCTTAGCTTCATAAACAGTTATTGGAGTTAATGATGTAAGCGCACCACCTTAACATTTGTCAATAAATGCATATACAAGGGTTTCCCGTTCTTGAATAATAAACGCGGTTTTTCTTTTTAATCCTTCCGTTTATACCGTTCAAAATCCTACCGTTTAAATATAATACTGGTTTAAATTTATAACCATGATTAAATGTAAGTAATAATTGTCAATAAATTCCAAAAGGAGCTATATTATTCTGAATGTAGCATACGATAGTTCCCATGTGAGATTCAAAATGTGCCCTTTGATGGGCTACTACTATCTTTGACTTGAATTTTTAATGAAAACAATAAAATAAATAATTAAGTAAAATTTGACAGATTCTGAAACTTCTTAGTGAGAATATTAACAGAAAAAGGGCAATAATGAGACTCCATGAAAGAATTAATGCCGAGATATGCGCAGAAATAAGGATATCTTAAAATATTCCTGGAAGGATTAATCTTTGAATTAGTTGTTTGATAAAGATCAAAAAGATAGAGCAGAATAGCACAGTATTCAAGATGATTCTCGATAGCCCAAACTATAAAAAAGATAGAGCAGAATAGCACAGTATTCAAGATGATTCTCGATAGCCCAAACTATAAAAAAAAGAATTAGGCTATATTGTACGTATTCTGAGTTCCCTCTTTGCAATTAGCCCACAAAAAGCTAATGTAAAAAATATTCGGAATTTTATGGTTATCAAAAATTCAATTTGAGGAATAGGTTTTGTCGACCGTTGCCTGAGTCAACCTTTTTTGAAAACAAATTTCTTCAGTTAAATTTTAACCTAAGAACAATCACAAAGTGTATGAAGTGAACAAATTAAATCTTCTTACCTCTCAACTAAATGCCACTAAACTACCTGGAGCAAGTTGTATTAAGTGTAACTTTAACCAATCCACACACTCCAATTACATGATAGATATTTTTTAAACTGTAAAATGGGTAGGTGCTTTTGATTTACAATTTCAAATCATAGAGTACTTAGAGAGTTGAAAATTTGTGGAAATTGAGCCTAAACCAGAAAACTTTAAAAGGATAAACGGATTATGGTTTTTTTTTTTGGATGATCTTCAAGGATGTGGGCATTACTTAAAAGGAGCAACACACGGTGGGTTAGCTTGCAAAAAGCTTTACCTTTACAAGAATCATAAAAGAATTAAATTCATTAAGGACGAATTTATCAAATTTTACAGTTAAATTATTAACTAATCAGTAAGTTTTCAAAAAAAAATTATTCAATAATTTCAACTTTCAGAGATTACACGATTTCAAATAAAAAATAAAAATAAAATGAATTAATCATTTAATCAGAAGAAAAGCACAGTTCCCACTATACTGTATTCTCCAAACATTGTGAAGGTTATTATTGAAACCTGGGCTGTCAGGTGTAACAACAAAAAAAATTACATATTTATCACTGAAACCAATTTTGAATTTGAATTTTATGAGAAGTTTTCTTTCTTTCTTTTTTTCTTGTTTCTCTAATAAAAACAAGTAAACACAAAAGGTTGAACCACGAAATTCTGTCTTAACCAAAAAAGTAATATAAATAAATGAGAGTGGAGATATTCGTGGCCCAATTATTTTACTTTTTTTTTTTTTTTTTTAATTTAACCAATAATATATGCCATTAAAAACATATACATCTTGCTATAGCACTTTAAAAACTGTATTTATGAATATCACGTTATTTTATACATTTTTTTTTTGTTTTTATCGCACGACTGGTTAGTTTGTGGTAGTCACGCAAAAATATGGGGAAGGGGGGAAAATATGATAAAAGGAAAGCGCACAATTCCTTCCAAAAACTGTCAACAAATAAACCAAAAATAAAAAAAATATAGTTAATTTAAATTAAAAAAAAAAAAAATTAAACAATATAAACTTTTTTATACATTTAACAACTCAGTATTTCAAAAAAAGACAAAAAACTTAATTCTATGAAAATGTTTTCATTTTATCATTTCATTCATTAACTAAGCGCTACAATTTTTTTTTTTTAATTTTTTTTTTAATTAATTTTTTGTTTTTAACTACAAAACTACTTCATCTACTCAAAGTTGTTTTCTTTTTTCTTTAGCAAAAACCATGAAAGGGAAAAAATTGTTTGTCTTCATTTTTATTTTTTTTAAATAAATTATTGGATTAAGTCATCCATTTGTAGGACATTAGAAGTTCTTAAAAAAAGAAAACGAGATTTAAGATTGCAAGATTTGGGTAAATTGAAATTTGATTCGTTTTGTAAATGGACATGGTTCACGATGAACGTTTGACTTTTTTTTTTGGGGGGGGGGGGCTAACAGTGACCCAAATTAGTGGTAATGTAAAGTGAAATAAACCATTCACAGGGGCGGAAACCAATGAACCAAAAAAAAAAGGGCTGCGATTGGTTCACCCAGCCTTTACATTAAAACTCTCCCACGTATCTACCAATTACAACTTACAAGATATCTCGCACAAAGAGTGAAAAATCTCAGTGCATCCAAAAATTATTTTTTTTTTTTTAGTTTCACAAGACACACAATTCATCAATGTCTTTCCAACAAAATCTAAACAAATCAACTGATTTTCTCAGTAATTATTATCAAGAATCTTTGGCTTGTGTTAACAATGACAATAAGCAAGGTCTTTCTTCACAGAAGCCTTACCCACTTACGAACGGAAAATTCAATTTACTGAAACCAAAAAAAAAGACGCGATCTAGAACACTTTCTAAAGTGTCACAGATTTTCTTTCTAATGCCCATAAGATTTGCAAGAGCCAACACCATTATTTATGTTTTTCCATTTTCTCATTATATGAATCCAATGCTTAATAAATCTTATACTGGAAGAAAACAATTTTTTACCCTAAGTAGATTTTATTTTATCTTACGAACTACAAAAATCCTTAAATCTAAAAAAATTTTTTTTTCCCTTAAACCTAAAGAAAAAAACTAGCTATGATTTTCTTTTGTTTTTTTTTTAAATTAAACTTACTTTTATTTTTTCTTTTTTTAAATCATAACTGTACAAAATTTTCTTTTCTCTTTTTGTCTCGCTCTCATTTTTTCCTTATAGACAACATTCTAGTTTTATTTTTTTATATGTTTAATTTTAAAAACCGTCTAAAACAAGTTTTTATCTTTACATATCTTTTTAAGTTTGCTTACTTCTTTTTTTTTTTTTGAGAATGCTTTATTATATTCATTAAGTGTACAAGTGCTACGCGCAAAAGCTCAATATTTTTTTTTTTTTTTTGATTTACATCATTTTTTTTTTTTAACTACATTTCATCGTTCAAATAAAATTAGCGATTAGCTAACAATTTTATGCATGATTTACACAAGTTTATTTTTTCTTTGTTCTAACTGGTCGTTTTATTTTATTTTTCGAAAAAGGCGTTTTTTGTTTTTTTTTTAATTTTTGTTTTTAATATTTACAAACTTTAAATAAAAAACATTTTTTTTTATTCTTTTTATTTGAGCAAATTAAAAATTATTAGTGAACTATTTAAGATTTTTTTTTATTATTTAAAAAATAGAGAACTGCTTAGTTAGTTTCAAAGTAATTTTAAAAAAAAATTACTAGCCTACTATTATAGATTTTATTTGAGTTATTTTGTATTGTACAAGGAAAAATACAGATATTTTACTCATAAAAAGCTTAAATGCTAAATAATTCAGCTAGGTTACCAATAATTTTTTTTATCGTCAAGACAAGCTTAGAAATTTTGATTTTAAAAAAATCAAATATTTAAATTTCAACGGTTAAAGATTTTTCGCCTAAATTATACTTGAAAACATATTTAAAAAAAAATAAATAAAAATAAAAATTAAGACTGTATTTAGAAAAGATTTCCACCAAAAACAAAACATGCTCAAAATGCTCTAAAAAAAAAAAAAAAAAACTATAAAGTAGGCTACACAATTTTTTAGATTTTATTCCCTTTCAAACTAAGTAATGGTTCTAAGAGAAAACAAAACAACAATTTCTCATAATTTATATTTTTATCTCAAGTTATGGTTACAAAAAACAAAATCAGAAGTTATTATTCGTATTTCTGCAGTTTATTTTTTTGAAAACGAAAATTTTTTCGGCAGAAAATTTAATTTTTGCATTAAAAAAAACAATGATAATAATAAGCAATTTTATTTAAAGCCAGTGAATTATTATTTTTTTTTTAAATTACTTTTAAATATGATTTTTTTTTTTTGGTTTGTTTTGTTTATCAACACACACAAATTGTTTTAACTACACTTCTCACATTAAAAACATATATTTATATATTTTTTAATCATTTTTAAATGTTTCATTATAAAAAAATAGTTGGTAGTTTGCCCCCTGGTGCGGTAATTTCTTTTTTTTTAATCTATTTAATTTTATAATTTAGTGATTATAATTTTGTTTTTTATTACCGTTCACCCGGTGTTTTATTATTATTTTCTTTAGAAAGTATCAAAATAAACGATTTTTCTCTTGTTTTCCTCATTTTTTATATATCTATAATGTATATCATATATTTTATCAATTTCTTGTATGTCAACTGCACCTTTTTCCTACCTATTGTTTTATAATAAACTTTATTTTGGCACTTTTGTATATTTTAATTTACAAATTTTCTTAAAAGTTGGAACTTTTGTGTAATATAATAAGAAGGAAGTTATCGTCCATTTTTTTTTTTTAATTTAAGAAACCTCCCCAGTATCAAAAAACACGATTATTCAATTAATTATTGAAAAAATATTTCTAATGTGTTTCATCATGTTTATTTTTATACACATTCAACACTTATACCATTAAAAAACAAAAGATAAAATAAAAAAAAAAAATTTTAAATAAATAATGAAAAGAAGATCATTTAACTATTATGTGTAAACATTTATTTATAAATATTATGACCGCTACATCGTTCAAAATTTGGGATAGTCTATAAATTTTGTATTATTTACAAAATCAAAGAATTACATTCAATATTATTTAAGTCCTTTAATATTATTTTACAAATGATTTTTAAAGGTGATTTTTACTTTTTAGAGGAGTTGGATTAAGTGCAAAAATGATATCTTCCGAAGTTTTTTTTTGTTTTTTTAAAATATATCTACTTATTTTACTACAGTGAAGTTTTTAAAATACACTTTGGTTACTATTTTGTTTACTTTGGAAGACTGTTTTATTTTATTTTTCAAAAAATATACAATGATAATTTTTTTGTTTTTTTGAACTTTACTTCATGTAATTAAATACATAAATTTATGTATATTTGCATTTAATGAATTTTATAAATATTAACTGCCCTAAACGGGATTTTCTCGTTAATAAAAGTCATTACTGTACCAAAACAATGTCTTAAAACATGATAGTTTTAATGTAAAAATATCACCTTTTGATAGTTTAATTTTTTTCAGAATACAATTGTTTACTAGATTGATTTTTCGAGGCTCAATTATGTTCAAATTGAATACAGTTTGAAGTAATGAAAAAATCATCATACCTAAACACTTCAGTAAACTAACTCTTGAACGATGATTTTGTTAGGCTTTTTCCAAGACTGAAGTTCGAATCATATCCCTTCTAGGCCAATCGATTTTTGACTGCCCATTACGTTTTACCAATCACAAGTTAGTAGGAAGTAAGCAAGATCAGCAAAAGAGCAACCTCCGCGAGTAAGATAGGGTTTTTGGCAACCTCAGGATGTACCAACCTTACAACACAAAATAAAACTTTTATCTGACAGCCCAAAATTACATTTAGGACCTGGAAGAGATGGTTGATATGTACCAACCCATAGGGTGAACCATAAAAGAAAAAACCTGTTTGGCTTGGCAAGTAAAGTTTTTACCTCTTTTTCCAGACCAAATAATTAATATGGGCTTTCAAGTTCAAGAGTGGCTGTTGTAAGAAGTGGGAAGTTAGTTCAGGGATCTTTAAAAACATTTTTACAGGGTTTTACCCTAACAATATCAACGAAATTTCCAACAGTTTTCCACCATAAATAAGTTTAGGGATCAAAGCCAAAAGCGAATCAACCACGCCACAGTTGGGTTCATAAAAAGGCTTGTGATGGCGAGGGATGGTTGGTATCTCCTCTGCATGAATGAGTGAACTTAATTTGTACTCCGTTAAGATGAAATATCCATTTTCTGACAGAATTCAGGTTTTAGTAAACTAAAATTAAAAATTGTTATTCCATGTCCCATAATATGGGAGCAAAGAAATACGAAGATGTTACCGCTGCGAACATAACATTTTAATAAAGTTTAGGGCATAGAGATGGAAATATTAAGAGTTAGGAGTTTGGAGTCACAATAAATTCCATACTAAAGTATGGCACCGCCAAACAAGGAGTGCTAGAACTTAAGGAGAAGGCCAGAGTAAAAACTTTATAACTAGGTTAAATTGGGCCAGATCAACTAATGAAAATGACAAGAGAGGATGATGATACAGGATATCATCGAAAGTGTTACATATATTTTGACCCTCTTAGTGTTAGACATTAGGCCAGGAGCCACATTGGACTAGGTGGCTAGGGAAATGACAAGAGTAACTAAGAAAGATGGGTGTTACAGAGAGGACGATGAAGGCCCAGAATAGAGGAGAAGGATAAGGCTATGGTTCTTTTAATAACCGCAAAATGAAAACATAATCACAATCCTATGGCCACAAGACGTGAACAACATTCAAGTATTTTGTATTATTAAAATCAACACATAATTTAAAAAGAAGTAATAATACTCTTAAAAATTTTACATTAGAAGCTGAAATTTATCAATGCACCTGTATATATAAGTAGCGATGAACGTCAATTGGATACCCAAGAACAAAAGCTGCTGGGCGTGGAAAATAAAATTTGAACGTCACAAAATTTGATGTAAATACTAATTATAATTGAAGAAATCTATCACTTCAATTTGATTCAAACCATTTCTTCAGTTATTCCGTAAGTTAGGGCAGAGAATTTAAAGCTGCAAAGTAAAGGTACCAAAAGACATCAAAATACCGACTTTTTTATGTGCCTAACTTCAGCACCCCTAGACTAAAAACCATCGTATGTCGGAGGAAGATCGAGGAATTACATTTGTAAAGTATATAATTTTAAAAAATTGCACGCCTTTTGAAGCAAATTCAAGATTTAAATGCAGTGGGGCCTATGCACAAAAAGAGGGGACCATTCACCAAAAAAACTATCATGATTTTTCTTTTTTTTTAAGGGTTCCAGTTAATATGTTAAAAAACCCATATTTAACAGAACGAGTAATTTAAATTTTAAAAAACAAACTATTACACAGGATTCGCTTTCACCAAAAATAAAATTGGTGAATTTGTTGGCCTAATACTACAAAAAATTGTTAGAAAGAAAAAAATGCGAGTCTTTAGTTTAAAAATAAGAAATATATCAATCGATTTTAATGAGATTAAGATCTGATTTGTTTTTTTTTGTTATTTAATAATTATTTTAACGAAAATAAATTCATAAAAATTAAAAGAAAAAACGAAGAAGGTGCAGTTGACAGTTATTTACTTTAAGTAACAAGTGTATTTTTTATATTAATTTACTTTAAAATGATTTTTTTTTCTTTTATGAAGAAAAAAAGTTTGAAGAAATAAATAAATAATTTTCTTAAAAGTCTGAAATATCTACAAAAATTGCCAATGGATAAAAAGGGAGAAAAAGATTTCGTTCTTTTATTCATTATTTTTTAGAAGAACTAAGATATCTACTTATTTTTTTAAATTTTATTATTTTTTTTAAAGAGATATGAATTTTTTTTTTAAAAAACTTTTTTGAAAATACAGCTCTCAGGAATGCATTTTATTTTAAAAACTATGATAATAAATAACTGCAAGAAGGATAGAAGAAGCACTTGTTTACTTTTTACTTTTTTTTTTGAGTATGTCCTTTTTATCTTATCCGTATTGTTACAAGGTTAATTTCCATTATTATTTTGTTTTGTTTTAATGCCAATACACGATTCTCAAGTTCGAAGTGTTTTTGTAACTCTAAATAATCCACTAACTTGGAAAAAAAGAAAAAAACAAAATACCTTGGAAGTATTTTTGTCTTTTTTTTTTTTTCTTCTTCAAAAGATTGTCGTCATCATTTGGCTTTCTTTTTTTTTTACTTTTTTCTTTCTTTTCTTTTTGAAAATTACTAAACACTCCTGTGTGTATTATTTTTTTTTATTTTATTTTATATTTTAATGAGTACTGGTGATTTCTTTTTTTTAATTTTTTTTTCATGAAATCTTACCTTCATTTTGCATGAGTTACTTCGTTTTTTAATCAAAAAAAGAAAAGATTTTGATGCCTTCTTTTTTGAAGAAGTTCTTTTTTTTAAATTAATTACTGGGGAGGAACCAAAAAAAACTTTAATTTTTGTTTTGCTTTTTTAAGTTAAAGCGGTTAAATAAATTGAAGAAGACTAAGATGTGGAATTTAGAAGATTTAAAAGATAACAGAATATGAGACTAAGAAGGAAGTCAAAAAGAGATAGGGAAAAGATTTCTTTTGTTTTCTTTTTTAAAAGAAAGAAAAAAGAATCTTTTAAATATAAAGACCACACGAGATAAAGAATTATGTCACCATATGTTCTCTTGTCAATTTTTCATATTTTTTTTCTTTTCATAAATTGTAGCACACGTTTAGATAGTTCTACTTTTGTCCAGGCTGGTACTGGTACGTATCGTCCGGACTGGCGGTGTTAGAATTGTGCTCTGTCTCTGGTATCGGTACAGTGTGTATTATTGGTGGAGCTGGTCCATAATATGAATATGGTGCCGCTGGTGTTATATACTGAAACAAAACAAAAAAAAATAAAAATAAATAAATCGTGATTCATTAACTGTAAAAAAAAAAAATACCAGAAGGTATTTTCCTACCCAAGAAGGGTGTAATGACGGGGAATGCCTTGTTTCAGGGCTATTAAACTGGGCAAAAGATACTTCTTGTTGAAGCACTTTTACTATACTTAACTCACAAAATTGCACTGTATGCTTTGAAATACAGCTCCAGATGAGCGAGCATTTAGTAGCCCTGCCCTGCTCTGATACCTCTAGATAATTTATACTGGACTGCCAGGCAGAAAATTGCTAAAAGCAAACCCAATCAGAGTTAAAAATAAATAACCTCGTAGACATTGTTACAAAAAAATATCTATAGATAAATAGAAATCGAAACCTGTTCAGAAATGAAGTACACATGACAATAATACAAAAGACACTCAATATAAAATTAAATATTGAAGCGAACTAATAATTTATGTTAAAATAATCAAGTGTTAATAAAAAATAAGTAGTAAATTTTATTGCAGCATTAAAAAAGGCACATTTAAATAATAAGTTAGGAAACGGATTAACTCTGCGGTTAGCGTTCTGGATTCCCATGCGGAGATCCCGGTTTCGAATCCAGCTGATGGCCCCTTAGATTTTTCTCTTCCTAGGGGAGCTTTTTACAGCTCCGGTGATGGGACACTCAAAACAAAGAACTCTGTCCGAAGGCAGGCAGTACACTGAAAAAAGCTCCGGGCGCCAAATAACCTCAGATGTTGTCGCGTGTATTGTTAATATGCGAAGTTTTTGAAATTTGATTTTTCACTAGAAATTTATAAAAAAATGGACATTTATCAATTATATTGGGCCAAGCGTCGACAATTTATTATTTTATTTCTTTCATAACTCTTCAAGTTGGGAATGCTGTCAATAAAGAAATCTCGCTGTACTCAAATACTATTTTCATTATGTTCATTATTATTAGTAATCGCCTATTTTTTCAGGCGAGGCTTAACGTCCAACTACCATTTACTAGGTGTCGTGGACGGAGGCGACTAGAAAACGTACTATACTAAAGTAAAGTAAAAGCCTATTTTTTCAGGCGGGGCTTAACGTCCAACTACCAATTAGGTGTCGCGGACGGAGGCGACTAGCAAACATACTTTACTGTAAATTTCTTTTATTAACCATTAAATAAAATCCAAGGCCTAAAGACCGGGAATCGAACCCAGTACCACAATACATATTAGCTTCGCAGGTCTCGCTTCTAACCGCTCGGCTACCGTGGCGCCTCGTACTTTACTATTTATCATTTAACCATTAAATAAAATCCAAGGCCTAAAGACCGGGAATCGAACCCAGTACCACAATACATATTAGCTTCGCAGGTCTCGCTTCTAACCGCTCGGCTACCGTGGCGCCTCGTACTTTACTATTTATCATTTAACCATTAAATAAAATCCAAGGCCTAAAGACCGGGAATCGAACCCAGTACCACAATACATATTAGCTTCGCAGGTCTCGCTTCTAACCGCTCGGCTACCGTGGCGCCTCGTACTTTACTATTTATCATTTAACCATTAAATAAAATCCAAGGCCTAAAGACCAGGAATCGAACCCAGTACCACAATGCATATTAGCTTTGCAGGTCTAGTTCATTATTATTATTTTATTGTTTATTTTTATTTTTGAACTTGTTAGTCCACCTTTAATTTGTACACATTTTGAAAGCTCGACATTACGAAATTCTGGGTCCTATTCTTTTATTAGATTTACACTTCAAAAGACCCTAATAACTGACCCTAATAATAAATTTCTCACAGAAGCAGATGAAACCTCCTTTCTGTTCACTAATCATGGTCCTATAATAGCACACAGAAATCTGTAATCACACCGCTCCTTATTGAAACACTGGTTCAAGAGATGGACTATTTAAGCTTAATGAAACTAAGACTTAAAACGTCACTTTCACTCATCGTAGCAAATAGTCTTCCAAGAGTCTTCTATAACCTCTACCAATAGTGAACATCTTCAGTAACACTTAAGACGATACATCTAAACCATATCTAGACAACAAAAAAACTTAATTATTCTTCTAGTTTAAAAAAAAAAAAAACATCTGGGCGTAAGGAATTGAGCTGTGGATATCAACCAAACGCTCCAATCGCCAAAGAATTCAATCTCTACAATCTAAAATACTTGGATCCACTTGCTCCTTTTTACGTCTCTAACCTTCTTAACATTCTTTTTATCAATCAAGTCGCCAAAACCCTGATACAGGAAACTCCACTTCAACCTACAATCCACATACACCAACCTTCTAGCTCAAAATCCTTCTTCTAGAACTCAACTTGACAACCCTAAAAAAGATGTCTTTTAAAAGACTATTCACCACGTGGTTTTCTCCTCCTCTCTAGTGAAGAGAGTGGACTAATACTTTAGTGATTTGGAGTATTACTCACTGGGTTACTTCTTACTGTTTATCCTTGTACAGGTAACACCAATGCTCTGATTGTAGCACAAACGAGAGAGAGGTTAAAACAAAAAAATTGAAAACATTTTTCTTAAATTTTCTTTTTCAAGGAAATAATTGAGTACCAAAGCTTTCTGTGTGTAAATTATCCACCAGCTTGTAGTAAATCTTCTTGTACGTCACAAAGAAAAGGCACTAAGCATACACCTACCCTGTTTGGATGCTCTTCGGTTAGGAAACCATAGTTCGGATGCTAAGGCACTATTGTCACCGCTAAGCTTGCAAATAAATATTCTAATTCTATTACTTAAAGAGCCTTAAGAAATGTGTTCTCAGGTAAGTCATGCTCCAAAAAAAAAAGAAAGCTAAAATTACTAAACTAAACAGAACTAGGTTATGCAATAATTAAAAACAGAAGAAGAGATAAGAAAAATAAAAAAAATATTATTTACCTTTTTAAGAACGAGTACTTAATTTGCATTAAGTTTTTTTTTTTTTTTTGGGGCTTAGCTTGTCAAATGTTAATCATACACTGTTATCAAAAATTCAAATATAGTTATTTATTTAACAAGTGTGGAAAGTAGCACTTTTCCTCACGCGAGGCAGGGTTTGCACGGACGAGCGAGCGAAGCGAGGCGAGTGCAAGTGCAAATTGCCGAGTGTGAGGAAAATACTTTACACTCGAGTTAAATATTGTATTTTTTCTGCAACCATTAGATTTATTAACTAAAAAAATTAAAAATTTCATTGCACAGTCTACAAAATATCTTTTACTGGTAGAATTCTTGTTCGCTATTTACTAAAGCTGAATGAAAACACTGGACCAAATTTTGAACAGCTATAATCGTTAGTTTTTATAAAATGCACCACACTCTTTTAACACAAACTGAGCTTGACGCATCAACTGACAAAATATTTTAAAAGCTATCGGAACTGCTGATCAACTTTTTTTTTCTGCTCAGGATCACTTCTCTGAACCTTACTGTGAAGATATCAACTAACGATTCGCGAATATTTTTATTTGAGATTTAATGAACGCCTCGATCTCGGTTATTATTTTTTTTTTTAAGAAGCACGATAACACTATACAAATTCTTGAAAACTAACGCGTATAGTTACAAAGCTGCAAAAGTATAAAACTATCAATCAAATAGTTACACTTTGTATGCCTAATTAATTTTACACCATCAGATAATGACCAAGACCAAGACAAATTTCATCTTCTGTATAACTTATTATTTGCGGATAGGCGCCTGATGACTATCTTTCATTAAAAAGTCATGACTAAGTAAGAATTTTCTATATTCAGGTAGCTTTAAAGTCCCTGGTAAAGTCAAACGTTCATCAAAAACTGGTAAGGAAATATAGAAAAAAAATACTCTGTTTAGGACAAAAGAAAGCGTTAAGTCCAGATCCAGGTTTATACCCAACTCTTGATGGTTGGATACAATCAAAAAGATTATTAATACAGGTACTTGCCCCTTGCATATTTACAAAGCTTATTAGCAGAACCGCACTCCATTGCACCACTTGTTTGAAAATGAAAATAATTCGGCGATCACATTGTTTAAAAATTTTTAGCATGTTGAAGTCCAACCATTAAAAAAAAACGTATTTAAGATCAAAAAGATCGATAGCTATGTTGTTTTATCAGATATCATGTAGATATCGATCAGATATCGATAATTTATCGACAACGTTGAAATCAACGATATAATTCTACAAGAGACGAATACATTTATATTCATTTTCAATGTAGAGACAATTATTCAAAAATTTGTAAAACAAAACTAATAAAAAATAAATAAATAATAATAAAATGATAATGTTCCAAAAAAAAAAAAATATATAATTTTCTTTAAAAACACATTAGCGAGCACTAGTTTGTATTCGATTAATCCGAGCATAAAAACAAAACCTCTGGCTGAATAGTTTGTAAATTGTTTACTTTATTATGAATACATATTTTCAGTAAGTCAACAATACAATTAAAATACAAAGCTAGCGAATTTAATTTACAAACTTTTCCTCCAGTTATAATTAATATCGGTAAATAAAAAAAAAAAAAATTAAAAAAAAAAAAAAGATTTCAAACTAACCGGTGTAGCTGGGCTGATTTGCAGTGTATTCATGTGAGCAGATAGTTGCCTTAATACAGGTGCATACTGAACAGCGGAGTTCGGATCAGTCCCTTGCATCATCTGCACAGTACACATCTACGGTATACAGCATACACTACAGTCAGTATATTAAAATTAAGGATTTGGGGCCATCTTAATTTTCTGATCTGATTTCTTTAGTATTAAACAAATATTTCGCTGTTAAATAACTGTTCTTGCTTAGACTGTCCTTTGTTAAAAAGTTTTTATCTAAAATTCGTCCATTATTTATTTATATATTTCAACATACAAAAAAGTTTTTATACAGAAAAGCAAAAAGAACTAACAGGTTATAACGAAATTATAACCAACTGGTAGGTTTTCTATTACAAGTCAAATATTTAATTAAATTACACCTATATTTTTATGTCGGTAAAAGTTTCGTGTTTGTGATGGACCTGTTAAAATAAAAATTGTCATATTGAGAACAAAATAATAAGAACCTAATATTTATTATTTTAAATAAGTTCGTCTTGGATTTTATTTTTTTTAAATCTAACTGCAAGCACGAATTCACCAAATAGCCCTTCTTTACACAAATAAACCTACAAAAACGAATCTCTAATCGGTAGGTTATAACTAGGTGAGGACCAGGTAGGCTTTATAACAAATATATATGAGATTGATTTTTTTTTAAAAAGACTGAATGAAATGTTTTTTTAAAATTAAAAATATGACGAAAGATTGAAAATAATGTTTTAAATAAAAAATAAATAAATAAATAAAATCAGAAAATGCTGCCTGAACATTGATCTTTTAAATGGGAATACATTTTTATGTAAAAATTTAAGATTTCTGTTTCACTTTCTTAAAAGAAAAATCAGAAATTTCTTTTTACAAAAATCTAAAACATTTATGAAATGATATTTCTGAGTCATAAATACTAAAAAGAACTTTAATCAAATCGTTAAATTCAATCATTTGAAACAAATATACTTTAAAATTTTATAAAGTGTTGAAAGTACTTAAATAAAAATACTAGTTGGTCTTCTTAAGGTCGAAATAGTATTTGTAGTTAACCCGAAGATTGTCGAATTGTAGTAATGTGATTTGAAAATTTAATCTATCAAAAATGCAATAATCTTTTCACTTTTAAATAAAAAATTAACCTATGTTTCTTTCGCTATATAGAATATGAAATGAGTGCTAATTGTACTTAACAGAACTAAACATCTCTCAACTTTCAATAATCTAATAAAAGGTAATTTTAGTACCGATTTTTCTGCCTGTTTATTTAGTAAAATAACGAGGTTCGTTTAGAATTAAAGAAAATTTAAGTAGATATCAAGCATGTTTATCTACTTAGAAGGTTAACTGTTTCATTGGAACTTCCCATAATTTCAAAGTTGAAACTTATAAAACTGGAATAATATTGCTGATAATAATGGCTGTTCTAAGATTTGCTCACCATTTTTTTCATATTCCTTTTATTAGTGACCATTTCTACTCTTTTTTTTCTTTAAACTTTGATTCTCCTTTTTTCTCAAAACATTCTAAAATTTATTCCAAAACTAATTTCTTAGCAGTTCTTCCATCTTATCTACTCAAAACGTTTTGTTGTAAACTTGGTTTTCATTTACTGCACACTTCGATCAAGCATTCTTCAATAATCCTACTCCAAAAATGTGAAATTTCTCTTATACGGAGTCCACTTTATTACTGGTGCTAAAATCCAACTCTTTTTATTGGAGCACTGGAAGATCTTATCCATATGAATCACTATCCGAAATATTTCAATTCTTCTGGGACAAATAGATTTAGATTCCATTCTTTTAGATTTTCTTCATATCTTAATTAAATCATACAAAAGCAAACGGTAATACAGAATATTTGAATCCACATTATAGAAGATATTTGTAAAATTTGCAGTCTTTGGTTATACGTATATTTAAATTTCTCTTTTTTCTTTATAGTGTATTTATTTAGTAAAAATTGCAGAAAAACTCATCCATCACTAATAATAAAAACTCAAATTTAAAATGATGTAGTCGACAAACATAAAAAGTTCATATAATTTTTTGCCTTCAAAGAAAATCACATTTAAAAATGACTGTTGCATTAAGTTCTTCGAGGCCCACAAATTTAATTTTGTTGGCAATTTTTTATCCTAAATCTTTTGCAATCCTTAACGTCATATTTTTTTATTATTATTATTAAACTTCATTAAATAATTAAAAATAATAAACTATCCAACAAAAAATACTAATGCCCCTACCACGGCACTAATATCCAAAAAAGCATCATTTAATTATAATAAATAAAAAAGTTTCTACTTATCTCTAGAAGCGTAGGCTTGACATTAATTTTTTTCCCCAATTCAGCATTTTGTAAGTATATAAAAAAATTCTAAATATTCGAAAAACTGCACATTCAGACTTCAACAAAAACAATAATACAAAAAAAAACATTTAAGTGCGATCCTAGATGCTGTTTTAGAAGCAAATTTCTACATAAAAACAGCGTAAAAGAATTATAATTTAACAAACATAAATAAATTGTACGGGAGATTAAATAATAATTATGCCGTTCAAGTGAGGCATAGAACTTAATATAATAAATTAATGACGGTACATAATGTTTGCAGACAAGATAAAATTAATGATTGTGTTAGTTCAGATGTTTTGAAAAACTCTTTGTAATTTAATAATGTATTTTTTTTTAGAAACTCACTCGCATTGTTTTTATAAAATAAAGAAATTTTACAAAGCATACCAAATACAGATGGCTTCTTATCACTCTTAATATTCAATATTACGTTTTAGTTAAAAATCTTTTGAACATAATAATTGAATCCAACCCTTCACTTTTGGAATCATTTTGTTTATCGAATCAATGATCTAACACAATCATTTTCATGAAAAAAAAACATCTAGAGGAGACATTAAACTTACAAAAGAAAACATCTAACATAATACATTAAATATTATACTAAAATTGTAAATAATACTGACCTCCACTTGTGACATGTGCGGAGGTTGCATGACTGTATATTGTGGTACAACGCTGTGCCATGATTGCAAAGGATAGCTGGAAACTTGGGCCTGATAGCCGCCATACTGTGCCAACGCTGCAGCAGCCGCAGCCGCAGCAGCTGCAGAACCAGGTATCATGTGCTGACCGGAGACACCATTCTGGCTACCTGCGGCACTGCCACATCCAGAAGTATCGTAACCCATCTGACCAGTCTGTAACTGACAAAAATCAAATGATCAACTTTGAAAGAACAACACTTTTATAGTATAATAAAAATAATTTAACACTAAAAATGTATAATTTAATTTTAAAAACACTTGCTTGAATTTAACATCTTCTAAGAAAGAACACATATTTATGTTAAACTGCCTTTGAAATTCTTACTACTAAAGGCTATTTAAATTTTGGCAGTCCATTCTTGCATTCACAAGTGAAGACGCTTGCACTAAAGTAACAGTACTTCTTGTTTGGCCCAAAAATTATACTTTCCAGATTATAAAATCATAATATAACTGATAAAAAATTGTAAAATCGCGAATAATTAATGCAAAAACAAGCAAAGTTGGACAAGAAACTGGCACATCTTTACTGCAGTTGTTTTGAAGGATCTAATAAATGCCACAATTTCTTTCAAAAAAATACCAAAACAATGTTTAAACAATACCTAAATCACACATGTTTTTATACTTTTAATCGGCTTCAAATTTTCATTAATTAGGTGTTGATACTTGGACAACCATTAACGTTTCTGTCTTACACAGCACATGCTGAATGAGTAGAGGAGGTTATATGGCGTGTTACTTCAAATGTACATATGTTTTTATTTTCTCAAAAAATAACTTCTACACAAAACATTCAGATTTCTAAATTATTATAATAGCTTACGTTAATTTCATTTCATTGTTTTAATATTACTGTTTAATATTTTAAGTAATACGATGCATAACATGTAACCTTCCTCACTTAACAAATGGTATAAGACAGAAACAAATTTATAATTCCACTAAGAGGTTCATTTTGAAAAGTGAGAAACTTGAATATCAGGGAAAATATGAAAATGAAAATCACTATTCAAGTAACCAGCAAAACAAAGGAGGAGTAATTTCGAACATTTGTGTTATTTATTGTACAAAACCATTTTCCACTAATGTATACTTTATTTATAATATAAACAATAATTATCAAATACCTTAGAAATTTCACAGTCTACAAAAAGTAAAGTTTGTAGATTGTTCTGAACATCAGGTCTGCGATCTCAAGTATGAGATAAGATTGCACTTCTCTTTCAAAATAGTTTTGTTAACGATCTCAATATAAGAAATAAACAAAAAATTAGAATGGGGCTTTTTCCTCGGAGAGAAAATATGGCTAAATGTATTTTACTTGTTTTGCATGAACGATCGCACCAACACAGTTTCAACAACCGAAGATTTTCAAAGGCAGCCTAATTCTAAACTATTTTTTTCTGTTTTTTTTTTTTAAATTAAAAATGAATAAATTAAAACTAATGTCCAAAATAATATCCTTCAAAGTACTAAGTTCTTAAAAACAAAATACAAAATAAATATAAGGCACTGTTTCATTCATTCTGATCTGTCAACAGTCTTCGTCTATAATTCTTAAAACATTTTAAAACACATTCTCAAGAAAAACAAAAATTGCAACCATTTTGAAATAAAATAAGAGAAATTAAAGAGAAACTGATATGGAGGTGAAGATAA
Source organism: Rhodnius prolixus (assembly GCF_049639745.1). Lineage (NCBI taxonomy): Eukaryota > Metazoa > Arthropoda > Insecta > Hemiptera > Reduviidae > Rhodnius > Rhodnius prolixus. Next base: position 26,936,252 of record NW_027411582.1, read on the forward strand.
GAATAATAGCAATAATAACAAAAAAATTAATAAAAGTAATTAATAATACTTGGGAGTTATATTGTCATAAAAATTTATTTACAAAATATATAAAAGAAAATAATATTAAAGATTAGTTTTTTAAAAAAAGTGCAAGGTTCTCTAAAAGTGCTGTTTTTGTTTAAAAAAAAAAAAAGAAAAAGAAAATAAATCATTCGAAAAATAAAAATGAGTTTTTACATTCCAAATAATTTGAAAAATAATGATATTTTTTTATTCGCCCAGTAATAATTAATTTTTTGCACTTTAACTTTCTCTTACTCCTTGTAAGAGGAAGCATTACGATCGTAATAAAGTTTTAATTTTATGCTCTCAGTGGAAAACGTTTTTGAAAGATCCCCTAGAATACAAAAATTGATTTTTAGAAAACAATTCATCTCGGTGTAGCGGTTACGCTTATCTTTAAAAGTATTATTTTAATGTAATATGTAGTCGTGATATTTTTGTAACGAGAAATAAATGAAATAAAAACGATTATGAAAATAAGAAAATGGAATGATCAGAAGTCTAAATTTCTGGAATTAGTTTATTTCAAACTTTTCACGATTTTTATTATTATTTTTTTTTAAACCAATAAAACATAAGATTAAACTTGACTTAATAACTTACTCATTATTAAAATGTTTATTGTCAAAGTAATTTTATTATGAGAGTTGATTTGGGAGGAGAAGAGCGTTAGGTTTCGTTCATTAGGTGCTCTTTCTAGATATTATATCAGTGGCTTAGCCATATTTACTTGTAAAGACTCCAAAACTAGAACTACACAAAATATTTTTCTATAAAAAGGAAACTTAACTACCATTATAGAACAATAGAATATTGTTCATAGTTTTTTGTGACTATTATCATTAAATAGGATGAAAGAATACTGCCAATTTGTCAGCATTTTTTTACTTTTTTTTTTTTTTTTTTTTTGCCAAGTTTTCGACCTAGTGGACTAGGCCATCTTAAGGGCTGTGAAATATAATTTATACTAATAGATTTAAAATATACATTAGCTGGATATAAAACAAACAGTTTACAAAAAAATATTTACATCAAAGGTTGGTGTGTCTTTTGATCTCACTAAACATAATGTAAATAATTTTCATATATTATTTTAGTATTATACCAAACTAATGTACAAATTAAGGCGCAAAGCTAATATGTTATGTATTTGTGGAAACGGTTCGATTCTCGGTCTTGGCCTGGGGATTTTATTTAATGGTTAATAAAAAGAATTTTTTAGTATGTGGTATACATTTGCTGGTCGTCTGCATCCACGATACCTAATTTAGGGTAATTGGACGTAAAAAAGCTCGACTGAAAAAAAATAGGCATTACTTTACCTTTAACTTAGGTACATTACCATAAAATATTTTCCACAGACTTGAAGAAAACCTAGTCCACAAAGTTCAAAAGCTTGGCAAAAAAACATAATGGTGAAAATTATGGATGAAATTGTCCATCTTTCTTCCAGTTGAACTCAATTTTATTTTATTTTTCTAAAACTTGTTATTTAGTGGGCACTACAAAATAATTTTGGTCTGAATCAGCAAAACATGAGACTATTCTCCATTCTTTTTGCTCCGAAAAAGAAACCTTCCCAAGGTTACTGTTATTTCTTCAGTCAGAAATTTCGTTTATAGAACTTCATTCGCTTCGTTTTTTTTTGGTGTGTAAAATATTTTTTTTGTTTTGTAAATACAGTAAAGCAGAAAATAAAAATTATTCTTATTGAATAAATATTTGTGGTTTTTCGAAGATAATGGTTTGAATAAGAAGCATATTTGGGATCTTCTCCATTACTGCCCTTACACTTATAAATTTAATTCGGAGTTTGTACACAAACCGAAATAAAATTAGTCTTTTAAAACTGTGCGAATTGGAGTAAGAGAAAGCCGTGTGATTATTTCACACAATTTAGTTACTTTTTTTTTAAGATTACCACTTTTTTAATTTTAGTTGACTAAACAGAAATAATTAATAACAAACATAATAATAATAATAATAAATAGAAGCGTAATAACAGAAACTGAAGAAATGGTACTGTTATTTTAAAAACTTTTTTGTGTACAATGTATCCGATTTATTTATTTTTCCTTAAAAACTATATTTTGGACTCAAAATATTATACCCATGCTTGCCAATGAGGGTGGTGTGATGATAAATATTTAGAAAATTCACACTCTACCATGTGTAGCCTCGAATACGACCGCCTAAGCCGAGGGTTCAAGTGCTGAAATTAAAAAAAATAACAACAAAATATAGGTGTACAGTATGCCTGGTATTTTATTTATTTAAAGAAAAACAATAATAATAATAAATAAATAAAAAAAAAACAAAAATAACCGATTTACAGTATTTTCAGTTGCGTTATTTCAGTTATTTAATTTAATTTATTTTTCTTTTCTTTTAAATCAAGTGTTTTGATTGAATCATGTTTTAAATTTTTATAGTTAATTTTGTTTTTTTTTCCTTTTTTAATTATAAAACTATAGTGTGGTCAACGAAGAAATTTACTTTAAAAATTAAAATTAAAAAAAAACATATATGGAAACGTCAATTTTAATTTTCAAACTTAGATATTTTTTAAATAAAAAAAAATAAAATAAACAACGCAGTAAATTTGATTTTGTGTAGTATATATTAATGTATGCTTGTAATATAATACTTTTAATCTACTACATTATCTAATCTGTTTTCTAATATAAAATAAAGCTTTCTAAATCAGAATACTAATATATTTGAAAGAATATTTAATATCAAATAAACAAAATTAAAAGGATGAAATAAAATAAACTTTTTTCTGTGTAAATACAAAGAAAGTAAAAACTTATAAACAGAGTTGGATGTAAAAAGAAATATTAAAAGATCAAGATAAATAAAATATATTTCCCATTATGTTCTTATTTTATTTTACTTCGTCACGGAGATGGAACATTCGCGCCAATGTTTCAAATTGTTGCGAACAAATCTTCAAGCTAATATACAGTCGACTCTCGATAATTCGAATTTTTCGATAATTCAAACTCTACAGCTGCTAACTTCGGTAAATCGAAAAAAAAATTCAGTGGATTTAGATACGCTCGATAATTCGAAATCCTTTTCTTAACAACAGGGGGAGATAGGGAAGGGATTAGCTATGAGGTTAGCATACTGGACTCCCACGCGGAGGTCCCGGGTTCGAATCCAGCAGCTGACCCTTAGATTTTTCTCTTCCTAGGAGCTTCTTACAGCTCACTGTCCGGTGATGGACAGTGTTGTCTGTAACGAGAGAACACTGTCCGGAGGCCGGCAGTGCACTGAAAAAAGCTCCGGGCGCCAATAACCTTAGATGTTGACGCGCCTTAAATCATAAAAAAAAAAAAAAAAAAAAAAAACAGGGGGAGAGAAGGCTCTATAATTCGAACGAGGCCGCTTGCTTCCCCTCTTTATAATTCGAATTTTCCCTAGTAATGTTTACTTCTCATTTTCCGCTTTATTGTTCATTTCCTGCGTAATGTTTCCCTTCTTTCAGCCCAGTTTAACTTTCCAATTCTCTTTCTTAGTTTGTCACGTTGGGAAGTGTCCGATAAAAAAAAAAAATTATCGCAGCCGTGAAAAGTGGTTCGAAAAAAGAAAGATATCGCCAAAACTTTCAATATTCCACCATCAACGCTATCTATTCTACTAAGTCAAGCCACATTGAAACAAAAAACTGTTCATTTTCTTAATTAGGTACATATGTATATTATTATTTATTGAAATGTTAATACATATGTAATTTTTTTGTTCTTTTTTGTCGTTTTCATTATTTTTACTTTTTTACTTGAGGCTATACATGTCTAAAACTTAGATAAGCTCATACGTATTTTCAATATACCTATGTACATACACATATACATAATAAAAACTCTTAATAATTCGATTTTTTTCCCCCCTTCTTGATAATTCGAATTCTCGATAATTCGAATTTTTCTTGTAGTCCCTTGGATTTCGATTTATCGAGAGTCGACTGTATTTCAATTTAATGGATTAGATTGAATGAATCTAGTTTAATGGGAAAATAAATTGAACCCTTTACAGGTCGGCAATACGATTAAAAAGCTATTTGTAAAAATGATGTTTAGAAACCGCTGACAATCGCGTGTCATTGGTGATTCTAATTTACCATGGTAAACAGATACAAGAAGTTCTATTGACATGACAAAATTTTACTATCAATTAAGGGGGTATTTCCAAGGGTATAAGTACAATAAGCCTCTCTGGCTGAAATGCCTTGGGAACAAGACCCGGCCTTTTATCATAAACTGGGGATAAAAACTTCAAGGTACCTCTTAGTGAACATCTAGATCCACGTTTCTGTTCACATAGTGAACCAGCTTAGAACCTCCCCAGGTACTCCTCAAAATGTTATTAAATAGTATCAATTTTCAAACTTACACTACTCTTTTTATCAAAAGTAACAATTATTTATTAGTAACCAGAAAACAATCAAGTTTCACATCAGATATTGGAGTGTTTTCTATTTATTGGTTATCTCTGTGGATTTTTACACGGAATAAGTTTTGGGTCACCGCTTTCCTTAAGAGTTTACCAGTCGTTAAGAATAGAAGTGACCACCTCTACTATACTTCCACCGGTCTAAACAACACACTCTCAACACTGATTCACCTATCCACATTAAACACAAGGCCTCCCCAGAGGTGATTAGATCAGCGATTTACTTTAGCAAATCTGCAGATAGAACTCTTGTCTATCACACAAATACTTGCATAAGAACATTTAGCAACATTCCTTATATTATATTTACACTTTGGGGAAATCCGCAATGGGTTTTCTGAATAACGCAAGGCTTGATTGCGCTCTACTCACAATTAATAGTAATTTATAAGTGTTTATTTAAAAGAAATATGGTTTCAAATCAGCCCATCGAATTTATAGAAATGCATTCAAATAAGAAAAATATGTACTATCTCTTCCAGCTCGCCATCAAATTGGATAAATTCGACTTCAATAATTTAAGTTTAAATTTTCTCTGGTAAAACTTTCCATCATCGCATATTTTAAAATTTCTAAAAGATTTTTAGCTGCAACATGGTCTAGCAGTTCACCGATATTGACGCATCAAAGTCAAGACTTATTTTTTTTTGTCAATGGCGATCAACATTAACTAGGTTTTTACTTCTAACCTAGGTAATAATACACTTCGCTAAAGTGTCCTTTTTTATAAAAACTAATAATTAAATTCACCAAAGGTACACCTAAGCAATTAAAACACAAATAGCAATAAATGCCACCAGTAAATTTCTGTTCAAATTATTATTTTTTATTTATTTACCCATCATTTTTTCCCAAAATTCACTTTACTGACGATTTTTGGAAGTAACGGGTTTTTTTTTTAACAGATTCTCTAAGACGAAGAGTTTCTTTTCAAAATATTTAGGTTTGGCCAAATAAAAAGCATCGCTTTTTTGACTATTTTTTTTAACAATTTACACATGCTAACGTTTCGAAACCCAAGATGGCATTTTAAAAGCTCCCAAAAAAACATAGCAAGTTTAATGAATAGTGAAAAAAAAAGAGCAAAAATTATGGTATGATTGATATCATCTTCTGCATTTTTGTTAAAACTAAATATATATATTTTATACTCAAATAAAATGGAAACTGTTAAATAAATTGTAATTAAAAGATGAATAAAGTTATCAACCTTTTAATATTAAATAAATTTGTGTAACTATTAGGTGTAAATTTCACTAATGTAACAAATCTCTGTATATCTGTTTACCAAACTTAATTTTTAATGAAATATTTGTCTTTTTTTGTAGGCTGATTAAAATAAATAAAGAATGCTTTGAAAATCAAATTGTCTACTTATTTTAGGACGATCTCGTGTAAAGAAATTCTAAATCGGAATAACTATGGTCAACAGCATTATATTAAAAGATATTGGATTTTTTGCAAATCTATAATTTCAATAATTATGGTAGTTAGTAAACAGTATGTTGATTTTTTTTTAAATTCATGTTTTTGCAAAAGTTCTTTACTTTATTAATAATAATTAAAACATTTGTTGCCTAAAAATTGAAGTTATATTGTGTGATTATGTTAGCCACGTTCTGGTACTTGAAATAGACAATAGACAATTAATTATAAAATTTAAATTCATAACCTCCCTTTGCCGGGCAAAGTTAGTTAGTATTCTGGATTCTTGGGATGCAAAAGCGTCATGCACTGTGAGTATACCCCACTTACGTTGGCCTCGCGTAAGGGTTTTAGATCATTCAGGGCTAGACAATAGCTCCTCCTTTACAGCTAAAGCATAATTATGATAAAAGAAGAGTTAAAGCTAAGTGGATTCCTAGATAGAACGTCCGGAGTGAGCCACTGCCTTTTAGGTTGTCTCTAATTGAATATCTAGCATAGTTTTTAATGTCCAGAGGACTGGACAAACTGTTCGAGCTAAGCTGGAATTTCAATCTTATTAGAAATATTTAAGACTAACACCTTGAAATCGAATCTAGACATCCTCCACTATAATCTAATCCTAACAATCACACTTCTGGTGTGTGAAACAGCTTGGAGTTCAGTGTATCCACTGCCAAACTGCACTGCACTTTACATTACATTCAGATACATATTGTATTAAAGGGGCGGTTCCTCCAAAAAGGGGAAGGAACGCAGGCAATCCAAAATGCTTACTGTTCCCCGTCCATGACATACACATTACTTCTTCATTGTACACATAAATAATGTCATACGAGGTATAGACAAAAGATCTTTAAAACTGTTATGGATATTTTGCTACTCTATTCAGAAAAAACTATTTGGTAATTTAGTACTGCCTTACATTTTCGCATGCATCAAATAATTTTGTAAACTTGTGACTACAAAAATGGTATAGATCATTTTTAACCACTTAATTCAACGTATTTGAAATATTTAATTAATCCAATTCGTTCCTCGCACCTCAAATTAGAAGAACAAGAAATTCAGCTCTTAAATGGCGAACCAAACCCAAAATTCTCTTTACGAACGGCCTCCCGTAAAATTAAAATCTATTGGTATTAGTTGTTGCAATATTTATTTCTAACTATTCATGGCGCAACAGTCCTAAAGGAACCGGGCCTCGTCCATTCTTTATCGTCAAACACCCCCATTGAGGTGAGGTCATCTTGGAGATTGTCCAAGACAGTGCAAGCGAGGTCTTCCTCTCCTGCGAGCTCCACCGACCGGGACGACCATAGTAGGGGGAGCCTTTTTAGGCAGTCTCTCAACAAGAACTAACCAACGTAGATGACCCCTCTCTTTATAAAGGTCTCGATGTCTTCTTCCTTGTACATCTGGTACAATTCTTCTTTTTTTCCTAATCCTCCACTGGCCGTTCTCACAAAGCGTGGGCCAAATATCTTTTACAGGATCTTTCTCTCCCACACCCGAAGCAACCTTTCTGCTCTCTTTAGACAGTACCCACATCTCAGTGGCATACATTGCAAGTGGTCTTACTATTGTTCTATATATTATTACTTTGGCGTCATGTGATTAACCTCCAAAACGAACATCCTTCGCTAATACAAATATTTAAAAACTATCTCCAATTGTAGTATTTGTTTACTTATCTAGATAATTTTAATTATCGAACAATTTATTCATTAAGAAGGTGAAAAATTCGGAAGCAACATAAGAAATAAAAAAAGAGTAAGAAGCGAATCTAATAAAATGCAGTATCGGAGCATTCAACACAAAGCCAGGCTTTTCAAAAAATAAAAATAAAATAAAGCGCTTAGAATGTTTAACTTTAGCAAGGCAAGTAGGTTACAAAAATTACTCTCTCTCTCACGTACACACCCCGAACGAACGCACGCACAAAATTTGGCTCCCTTCTAGTTGCAGTGACTAAATAATAAGTATTACATCAGCACTTTTCACTCGCATTTATTTATTAAAATAGAAATTTAACATTTCTCAAACAAGATTGTAAACTTTCTCTTAATCCTTGCAAGACGAATAATTGCAAGCTTGTAGATTTTGAAAATTGATTTTTCCAAGTAATAATAATAAAATATATATATACCAGAAATACAATTTTGAGATCCTTTGAGTCCAAAAAATGTTTTTTTTTTTTTTTATAAAATGATCTTTATGAGTGTAAATGGTATATTTTTTATGTATGTCAATGTTGGTGAAAGCTATCTAAAAACTGAAGAAAAAACAACGCACAATATTTAAAAATTAAGTTCACGTCCTTCCACCATTATAAGATCGGATGGTAAGTTAGTGATCAATTCTCTCCGCCTTAACATTGGAAAGCACTGCTTACATGTAGTTACTTAAGTTTTAGGAGCTGATTAGAATTCCACAAAATTTTAACACTTATTGGGGGCCATTTCAAAGAATAGCTCTTTAGAGTTATTTTAATATTTCCCCTTTGGCTCTTCCAAAAAAATGTTTCCGATTTTCTTTAAATCCTTACAAATAATTGAAAAAACGTGTGCATTTAAAATTTTTATTTAGAAAATTCATTTAAGATGGATTCAATAAGAGAAGAAGTTATTAAACTGCTGTTTTAGTATATTTTAAAATGCATACAATGCATTTATTCTATAGATGAAATCTTGACTAGGAGAAATAAAAGTTTACCTAAGTTTGCCTGCCCAATATGGGCTTTTTCGAGTATTTTGGATTCGCCTGAGACCCTGGTTTTAATTGCTAAGTGGTTGGAAAGTTAACCAATCAGTGAAAAACGGATTTTCTGGCAAGCTAAATCGGTCGTTTTTTTTTTTTTGCAATTATTACTACACTATACGAGGTGTGTTCAATAAATAAGGTGAATTTTCAAATTTCGCGGGCTACGTACATTCGAATTACGAATGTTTTTTTTTTTTATGTTGGTACACTTGTCTCGAACATATTTTCAAAGTTGTAGCTATATAGCATGTTTAGTTTGTTTGTGAGAGGCATAAATAAGGCAAGTGTTTTGCGAGTTCGGCGATTTTCTTCTGTCGACAAAAATGGATCAACGAATTTGCATCAAATTTTGTGTAAAAAATGGAATTAAGTGCTCAAAAACACTTGAAATGTTGACAGTAGCGTACGGTGAGAGTACTCTGGGTCAAAAAAAGGTTTACAAGTGTTACAAGCTTTTCACAGAAGGTCGAGAAGATGCGAATGACGACGCTCGCCCTGGACGCCCCAGCACATCAACAACCGATGAAAATGTTAAGAAAGTAAAGAAAATTGTTATGAAGACTCGTCGAATCACAATTAGAGAAGTTGCTGAGGATGTCGGCATATCGGTTGGCACATGTCATGCAATTTTTTCTGAAATTTTGGGCATGAAGCGTGTGGCAGCGAAGTTCGTTCCAAAATTGCTGAATTTTGATCAAAAAAAAACCGTCGCATGAGCATCGCTCAGGAATTGTTGAATGACATTATCATGCCTCAGCCACCGTATTCACCAGATTTGGCGCCCTGTGACTTTTTCCTGTTCCCAAGATTGAAGAGACCCATGAAAGGACGGCGTTTTGCGACGATTGAGGAGATAAAAACCGAATCGCTGAGAGAGCTCAAGGACATACCAAAAAGTGCATATCAGAACTGTTTTGAGGATTGGAAAAAACGCTGGCACAAATGTATTATATCTGAGGGGGACTACTTTGAAGGAGACCAAATAAAAATCGATGAATAAATAAATATTTTTTGAGAAAAATGAAAATTCACCTTATTTTTTGAACACACCTCGTACACTATGCCCTACTAGTTTTAACCGATAATTATACCTGAAGGGTACTTTTAAGGGCACTATACACTATGCCCTGCTAGTTTTAACGGATAATTATTCTTGAGGGTAATTTTAAGGGCACTATACACTATGCCCTGGTAGTTTTAACGGATAATTATACTTGAGAATCATTTTAAGGGCCACTAAACACTATACCCTGCTTGTTTTAACGGATAATTATACTTGAGGGTCATTTTAAGGGCACTATACACTATGCCCTGCTAGTTTTAACGGATAATTATACTTGAGGGTCATTTTAAGGGCCACTAAACACTATACCCTGCTTGTTTTAACGGATAATTATACTTGAGGGTCATTTTAAGGGCACTATACACTATGCCCTGCTAGTTTTAACGGATAATTATACTTGGATAATTATTTTAAGGGCCACTAAACACTATACCCTGTTTGTTTTAACAGATAATTATACTTGAGGGTCATTTTAAGGGCAAGGATGACTAAAGCAGAGTGGTGTTTTGTGTCTTAATACTTGACTCGATTTTAAGATCGTTACATTGGTACATCTCTCGTCATTTGACTACAATTTCGTGAAAATTAGGCCAACTTAAAAACAAAACAAAACAAAAACCTGTTCAAGAGCCGATTTAGTTAAGATTTTTCTGTCAGTATCAAGACTGGACGATTACCTAAAACAAAAAACATAATGAGCAACAATGATTTGAAAGTATATTTAAATGAAAAAAGAAAATTTTTAAAATAAATTTTACAGAACATTATCGAAAATAAGTTCTATTTTATAAAATTAATAAGAGCCTAATTAATGAATATATCGGTTTCGTGACCGTCAATTGTTAAACTAAGGATTCAAGATTGGCGAGAAATCGTTCAAATAAAAAACAAACTCGTCTTTTTACCAACGTTTCGACAAATATATTGTCCTCTTCAGGGCCTGGATATTACAAATACAAAACAATTTACAGAGTCAGTAACATAGATTGTTTTGTTTTGTATTTGTAATATCCAGGCCCTGAAGAAAAACAATATATTTGTCGAAACTTTGGCAAAAAGAGGAGTTGGTGTTTTTTATTTGACCGATTCCGATTCCTCGCCAATCTTGAATCCTTAGACTAATTAATTATTTATTAATTTTTTGGGAGCCATGTAAAGTTCACATTTCGTAAAAAAAATTTATATACAGGGTGTATACGGAGGAGTGGTCGAAAAATGGGGAGGTGATTCAGCAGCTCAAATGCAACAAAAAATATTCTCTTCACTTTGGCCCGATTCTCAATAATGTCCAAGATATTTACATTTTTAACTTTTTCGTCGATATTCGCGTTTTTCACCATTAAAACGGCCGTAACTTTTCTATCCTTTAGCCTACATCAAATCTGCTTATTCCAAACGAAAGAGCATTAAATTTCCTATAAATCTGCTTAACCCAGAGCCTCAAAACGTTTCTTATAACAATGAAATTTTTACTTTAATGTCTAAAAAATTCGTTCTCGATGATTTCTGTTAAAATTTTCAACTGCATTTTTTCAGTGGTTAATGAATCAAGGAATCACATAATTTCAGAAAAAGTTGCGCATTTATTGAGCTTCAAGATCATATGGATTTCTTTGGTTTACAATAAAACCCTACCCCGAACAGAGGGGTGTAAATGCAGAAAAGTGGGATTCTGCGAACTGACTTTTCAGTACTTTACTCAAATATCAATTTTTACCATTTTAGTAACCATTTTAGTTTTTAACAATTATTATTTTATAAAACGGAAGTAAAAAATAAAGTAGCAATAAAACACAGAAGTGAAAAAGTACAATAGGCAGGTGCCTAGTTAAAATTGCTACAAAAATCGTTCCAACTATTCAAACAAGGAAGTGGGAAAGAATTGTGGCAAATTTTTAGTTTCTTGACTACAATTGTTTGAGCAACATATTTTAACGATAAAATGGAGGTTTCTTTTCATCAAAGTTAATTAATAATAATTCAAAACTAATCGATTTTTGGAGAAGGAACAAAAAAGAAAATAACCATTTTATTTTTGAATTATTATTAATTAACTTTGATCCAAAAAACCTCCATTATGTCATTCAAATAAGTTGCACCAACAATTGTAGTCAACTACTGCGTTTTATTGCTACCTTATTTTTTACTTCCGTTTTATTAAATAATAATTGTTAAAAACTAAAATGGTTACTTTTCTTTTTGTTACTTTTCCGAAAATTGACATTTGAGTAAATTAGTAATGAAAAGTCAGTTCGCAAAATCCCAGTTTTCTGCAATTACACCCCTCTGTTCGGGGTAGGGTTTTATTAAAAACCAAAAAAATCCATATGATCTTGAAGCTCAATAAATGCGCAACTTTTTCTGAAATTATGTGATTCCTTGATTCATTAACCACTGAAAAATTGCAGTTGAAAATTTTAACAAAAATCATCGAGAACGAAATGTTTAGACATTAAAGTAAAAATTTCATTGTTACAAGAAACGTTTTGAGGCTCTGTACCAAGCAAATTTATTGGAAATTTAATGCTCTTTCGTTTGGAATAAGCAGATTTGTTGTAGGACAGAGGATAGAAAAGTTACGGCCGTTTTTATGGCGAAAAACGCGAATATCGACGGAAAAATTAAAAATGCAAATATCTTGGACACTATTGAGAATCGGGCCAAAGTGAAGAGAATATTTTTTGTTGCATTTGAGCTGCTGAATCTCCTCCCGAAGTTTCGATCACTCCTCCGTAAACACCCTGTAAAGGAGGAACCAGATTTTGAAGACTGATCTTGTTACTGGGCTTGATAGATACACACAGCATCTCCACACAAGACAGTATTAACTAACTAAGAACCGATTGAGTCAGAAGAAAGAATGGTCTCATGTTTATTGTTTAATTCATTGCTTTGCTATTGCTAAGTTCCAAAGATTGCTAGATCTAGTTTGGAGTCTACTCACCACTGACATTACCACCGTCTTCCACCTAAACTTGCTTACTAGTCAGCTAAAGTTGAAATCTTTACATCAAAATGGATTAATCTACCTCTGGACACACTTTTCGAAACCGGTTAGCGTGCTATGGCGGATAAAGTCAAAGATCTCGAAATATGGTTGACCGTAAATTTCCCCTAAGAAAAGATCTCGCGAGAGATGATTGGCTGAAAAGCAGGAATCAAGTAAAAGGAAACGGTTTAAGAAAAACCAAATTGGATTGACTGAAAAGAATGATTTATTTGTAACCATGGTGAGCTGTAGAAATCCATAAAAAGTCGCGCTTCAAGTCTTCTTCCTCATTAGTTCAATAACAATTAGAAGGTACACCACCATTTGTAGAAAAAGGGATTCACTATTGAGGTTACAATTAAATGATAATCTGAACAAAGAGTATAATAACAGCCATACACGATACTATTTCAGCATCATTATAGGACCAAGTGAGAAAAAAGAAATCACAATCTTGGAAAAGCCTCATACATACCTCGTTAAGAGAAACAGTATTTTCCCAATTTACTATTAAACGAGAGTTTTAGAGGTTCTAGAGGCTTGGACACTTTTATAGAGTTTATAGTAAGATAAATTCGTTAAAGAATTTCAATCTCGGATTTATATTATCTTAGTTTAAGATTTAGCGTTTTTAAAGATTGAAAATAATAGTAGTAAATAATAATAATAATAATAGTAGTAAAATAATATTAATAATAATAGCAATAATAATAATAATAATAGCAGTAATAATAGTAATAATAACAATAATAATAGTAGTAGTAAATAATAGTAATAATAATAGCAATAATAAGAATTTTTTTTTTTTTTTTTTTTTTTTTTTTTTTTTTTTTTTTTTTTTTTTTTTTTTTTTTGAGGGGTGAAATGCGTTTACGCACGCAGAGGCCCTGCTGTGCCGGACTCCCAAAATAGACTACCGGCTAAAACACCCCCCCGCTGCTAGGCCTAGCCTGGATTCACTGGCGACCAGCATTACTTCAGAGCTAGGCCTCTGTCTTTACTCATTGGAGTATTTCCCTCGGTGTTACCCTACTTGGCAGTCGTCCAGGTCCTGCTTCTTCTGCTGAAGAAGGTCCCTGGCGTACCTAGCTGCAGTCTGCCAGTTGGCCTCACTGGCCAGCATAGTTTCGACTATAGTGTCTGGAGTCTGTTGCCCAATCACTGCCTCGAAGTGACCTCTGAGCCGCTCCCACCGACCGCAGGAGAAAAACGTGTGGGAAGCATCGTCTTTACTGCCGGGGCAGTAAAGGCATTCCTCATCCTCTACCTTTCCCACCTTTTTCAGGTATGCCCTGAAATAGCCATGCCCACTCAGGAGTTGTGTGAGGTAATAGTCCACTTCCCCATGTGGTCTCTTCGTCCATGGCTTTACCTCCTTTATTAACCTAGCGGTCCATCGACCCCGCAGATCATCTTCCCAGGAAGCCTGCCACCTCCGGAAAGTCCCATCCCTCTCCTCCCTGGAGAGAGCCTCCTTACTCCCCTCTGCCCTCCTTTCGTGGAGGATCTTGCGTTCCCTAGCAAGGAGTGCAATCGGGATCACTCCGGCAATCACGAGAACCGCTGGCTCAGACACCGTGCGATATGCAGAGGCAATCCTCAGCGCACCAAGCCGCTGCACACGAGCCATTCTCTTCCTGTAGACCTCCTTGTTAAGAGCATCTGCCCACACCTCAGCTCCGTAAAGGAGTATCGAGTGTGTCACACTCATCAACACTCGGCGTGTGCTGCCCCGGGGGCCACCAACGTTCGCCATCAGCCTACTGAGGGACGCGACACTCTTTGCGGCCTTATCCGCTGCGCTCTGAATTTGCTTACCGAAGCTCAGCTTGCCATCAATCATCAAACCCAGATACTTGGCAGTGCTCTTCGAGGTCACAACTTCTTCCCCAACATGCCATGATATGCTCGTGGGGATCCTCTTTTTGGTCAGGAGCACAATCTCTGTTTTGGACAGTGCTAACGATAGTCCATGCTCCGTCATCCATCGATTGACGATACGCATCACCCTACTCAATTTTAGTTGGGCTTTCTCGACATCACGTGCGGCAACAAGTGCTGCCACGTCGTCTGCGTATCCAACCAAAACTGTCTCTTCTGGCATTTCCTGTCTGAGCAGGCTATCATACGCCACATTCCAGAGATCCGGGCCCAGGATCGATCCCTGCGCTGCACCTGCCGTAACTGCGGATGCTCTTGGCCCTCTCGAGGTCTGGTAAATAACTGTTCGGTTCCGCAGGTAATCACTTATTACTCGCAGAAGGTACTTCGGGACTTGAAACGTTTCCTCCAGCGCTCTCAGCACATCTACCCAACTAATTGAGTTGAAGGCGTTTTTTACGTCAAGCGTGACCAGAAGGACCACCCGACGAGAATGATGATTGTGATCCTCCGCCCTGCGTACCGCCTCAATTACTTCTTGGACCGCGCCTACTGTGGAGCGCCCAGACCTGAAACCATATTGTCTCGGCGATAGGTCTCCTGCCGCTTGCACCGCCAACACTAGTCTTTCCCTGAGGAGCTTCTCGTATAATTTGCCCGCTGTATCCAACATACATAGAGGCCGGAAGGACGACGGAAGTTCCGGTTCCCCCTTTCCCTTGCTAATGAGGACCAGCCGCGCTATCTTCCAACGGGTACTAAAAACCCCAGCTTTCAGGCAGGCATTATACATTCTCAGTAACAGACCAGGACTCTGCATTGCGACCAACTTAAGCACCTCATTAGGGATGCCGTCAGGGCCGGGCGCTTTCTTGCTTTTGAGAGAGCATACGGCTTTCTCAAGGTCCCTGTTGGTGAAAAGATGAAAATCCCCTACATCACCAAAGTCCCTATCACTCCGAACTGGGTGGGAAGGAAAGAGCGCCTCCACGACTTTTTCCATGGCGGGCACATCCATGACTAATGGAGTTCTAAATGCCCCGAGTTTTTGGGATACTATCTTATACCCCAGTCCCCATGTATCTACATCCACATCCTCTTTCAATTTTTCCCAGCAGCGCATCTTGCTTCTGCAGATAGCTCGCCTTAGTTCCCTCTTCACTGTTTTATACTCAATCAAGCGAAGTTTTGCGTCTGGCCGACGTCCTGCTCGTTGAGCTCTCCTTCGCAACTTAATGCACTCCTTACGCAGCCTGGCTATTTGAGGGGTCCACCAGTAAACGGGGCGTTTGTCATGACGCGGCTTTTTCCGCGGCATAGATTTTTCGCAGGCTTTGACAATAAGGCTCATAGTTGAAGCAACAACAGCCTCAGCGCCTGCTTTCCCCTCGAGCACAGCATCCTCAGCCTGATCCACACCTCTAGCGAGCACATCGAGGAATAGCTCCATATCTATTCTCTCGAGATTCCATCTTGGAGACATCTCCTGGTTTCCATATCCTTCTCTTCCGGAGAGCCGATTGAACCGCCGGCAAGCACCCGCGAAATGACCGGGGATTCGCGTATCTCCTCCACCTCAATGGTCAATGCTCCTTTCATCGAGAGTTCAGGAGCCTCTTCTTGTTCTGCTTTCTTTGCCATTTCTTCCGCATTCTTCGCCGAGATAGGCGGGGTAGATGGCGGTGTTCTCTTCATCCTAGAGCTCCGTTGGAAGGGACTGGACTTTCCCTCCATTGGAGGGGCCGAATTCTTCATCTCCGAAGCATCCATCGTTTTCTGCTGGGTAAGGGAACCCTCACTACTTTTCTCTTGCACTTTTGGAACAATTTTTTTTAAATTACTTTTCATTTTATTTTTTTCTCCTCCCGCTCCGCTCACACACTACTCAAGGAATAAGCAACTATGTTCGGACCGTTCCCGCCCGAGGAAGCGCAACACACCCACGCCAACAACCCCCCAAGCACAGCACGCCCGCGAGTGGTGGCCTCGGCAGAGCCCCCCGCCAACCGCGGCAGGTCCCTAATCCGGTCGCCAACCGGAACTACCGCGACCAACGAGATTATACACCGAATGATAAGGCAGCCAGGTCGTGAAGGCTACTCCGACCCGGGCCAATGTACTGTCCGGCGGCCTGGGAGCGCAAGAGTAGAACCCAGTTTTTAAGCTGTACCCTCCACTCACGCGCGCACCGCACAAGGGAAACCGCCGACGCGGGAAGCACCCCCCGGGAATAGAACAGACCGAAGGACTAGGAAAGGTAAATGAACAAAGGAGAGGTGGGGAAAGGATAGGGAGTGGAATCGAAAGGAGGGATGAGGTAGACGGTCAACGGACAGTTGCCCCTTTAGACGCCTCTTACGTCAAGCGGAAAACACTGTGGTCCTATTCTACCCCCGGAACCACAGGGGGAAGCAATAATAAGAATAATAGTAGTAGTAATAATAATAATAGCAATAATAATAATAATAATAGCAGTAATAATAGTAATAATAACAATAATAATAGTAGTAGTAAATAATAGTAATAATAATAGCAATAATAAGAATAATAGTAGTAGTAATAATAATAATAGCAATAATAAGAATAATAATAATAGTAATAATAGCAATAATAATGAAAAAAGAAGAAGAATATTATTGCCTAAGAGAAATTTTAATAAACATAAATAAAATAAAATAAAACTCCCATTTATTATAATAAAATATTAAATAATAATTAGAAAAGTAAAAACTCCATTCTGAAAAGAAATAAAAATAAGTCGAACTACCAAAAAAAACACAGGCTTCGAAAAAGAATAAAATACATATAATATAAATTCACTGGTTGCAAGCATCTAAGTTTGAAATTATAGACGTAATTTTGTGCCATTAAAAAAAAAAATTAAAAAAAATAAATAGTGCATTCCTTGACCACAAAATATGATACGAAACTTACAGCGTAACTTACTTCCGGACCATCACGCCATATTCTATTGTCAGTTCTGTAAAGATTTCGTTTTTTCTGTCCGCCATCAGCAAACTTTACTAGTAGAGAGTCTTTGCAGCCAGATACTGGTTTACCATTAAACGCTTGTATAATCTGTTCACATTTTTCTTTAGATTCCATTCTGTTTTTTGGCCAAGCAGAGGAACAAAAAAAAAGGAAAACAAACAAGATTAAATATTAAATAAAGTTTAGTTTAAATACAGTTTACACAAATTTTTCTGGGAATTTATAAAAATTTTAGAATTAGGATCCGCAGTGCTGGAGTTAAAATTGTGTCTGTCTGTCACAATTTGATTAAATACTGTCAGTAAAATAAGTAATGAGACTGATTTTTTTAATTTTTTTTATTCAAAAAGAATTACAATTCTATATTGTCGCCTTCAAAATAACTTCCTTCTGAAGCCACACATCGCTGGAGACGTTTCTTCCACTCCTCATAGCAGTAACTCGAACTCTGATACTGGAATAGCCTTCAGCCGTTTGAATGTTTTCGACTGTCCCAAAATGAGTTCCCTTGAGGTGATTTTTCAACTTCGGGAAGAGAAAAAAAAGGTCACAAGGACTCAAGTCAGGCGAATAATGGAGGCTGAGGAGCTACAGGAATGTTTTTACTGGCCAAAAACTCTGTTTATTGAAATTGCAAGGATGGACGGTCAGAAGATCAAACGCATGATGATTTGTGTTTTTTCGATATCCATGGAATCGTCCACAAAGAGTTTCTACCTCAAGGTCAAACGGTCAATCAACACTTTTACCGAGAGGTTCTTGGAAAAACTTCGAAAAAGGGTCCAATTCGTGTGAGACCCAAACATCAAGAACAAGTTGGGTGTTGCATCACGGGTAATGCTCCTTGTCACACAGCAATTTCAATAAACACGAGTTTTTGGCCAGTAATAACATTCCTGTGGCTCTTCAGCCTCCATTATTCGCCTGACTTGAGTCCTGTGACTTTTTTTCTCTTCCCGAAGTTGAAAAATCACCTGAAGGGGAACTCATTTTGGGACAGTCGAAAACATTCAAACGGCTGAAAGCTATTCCAGTATCGGAGTTCGAGCACTGCTATGAGGAGTGGAAGAAACGTCTCCAGCGCTGTGTGGCTTCAGAAGGAAGTTATTTTGAAGGTGACAATCATAGAATTGTAATTCTTTTTGAATAAATTTTTTTAAAAAAATCAGTCTCATTACTTAATTTACAGACCTCGTATGCTATTAAATTTTAAATTCAGCTTTTTCTTTTTTTAAATTTACCATAAAAAATTTAGCTATTTGAAATCGAACTTCACAGCAGTCAATTTTCTGTAAACAAATACTGGAACTTTTTAGTTATTCTCTGATGAAGACAGAATTGCACTTTGATGAATTATGGAGATGCTAAGAGCAAGCTATTGCAAGAGCTATTGCATTCTCTTTTTTTTGAAAAATATTGGACACGTACGCAATTTTTGTTATTTTAATTAGTAACCACAATAAATTTTATTTTCACCTCTCAGATTTATCCGAGATAATAAAATAAATAAATAGAATATTATACAGGACATATTATTGTACTTAAAAGCCTATATTGCCTACACAGAGAAAATGGTTCACTGAGAAAACAACAGCTGTTTTTATTCCAGAATCACTCTGGCCACGCTTTTTGCTGCCAAGGCAATGTATATCGTATAAGCAAAATAAAGGCTAGGATGTACTGTAATATACTCCATTCTGATTTGAAACGTATTTTAAAAAAACCATTTAGTATGAAAATAAAAAAAAAAAAGGTCATCATTTTGAAAGCTTTGAAAAAATTCAAAGCAAAAAATGCAAAACTAGTTCACTAAATTAAGGCAAAACATTTATTTGACTGTCGCCTTAAAAAGGTAGGATGAGAGATTGTAAATATTTTATATTTTTAGCATCTTACAAATAGAATATCACATTATTATAGGATTTTTTTCTTATCAAAACCAAGGGGAAGAAGGTAGACATAATGAGCTGTTAAGTTGGGGAGTCCACGTCAAGCTGAGGGAACCATTCAGGAAGAATGAATCTTACGAGGGTCGTTTGAAAAGTCCGTGCAAAAATAAAAACTACTTAATTTTTTGGGGTAAACCTTTTTTATTTTTCAACATAGTCTCCTTTTAGGCTTATACACTTCGTCCAACGCTGCTCTAGTTTGTTGATCCCTTACGAATAATAGGATTTGTCCAAGTCTGAAAAATAGCCATTCGTTTCTGCAATCACCTCCTCGTTTGAATAAAATCTTTTTCCCGCCAGCCATTTCTTCATATTGGGGAACAAATAGTAGTCCGAGGGAGCCAAGTCTGGAGAATAGGGGGGATGTGAAACGAGTTGGAACCCTATTTCCATTAATTTTGCGACCATAACTGCTGAGGTGTGAGCTGGTGCGTTGTCGTGATGGAAAAGGACTTTTTTGTGGGCCAATCGTGGGCGTTTTTCTTGCAGCTCGGTTTTCAAACGGTCCAATAACGATGAATAATATGCGCCTGTAATAGTTTTACCCTTTTCCAGATAGTCGATGAGGATTATTCCTTGCGAATCCCAAAAGACAGTCGCCATAATCTTTGCGGCCGAAGGAACGGTCTTCGCCTTTTTTGGCGCAGATTCCCCGTTGGTAACCCATTGTTTAGATTGTTCTTTGGTCTCAGGAGTGGTAGTGATGTATCCATGTTTCATGCACAGTGACGAAACGACGCTTAAAGTCCTGCGGATTCTTCTGGAATAGCTGCAAACCGTCCTTGCAACACTTCACACGATTTCGTTTTTGGTCAAGCGTGAGCAATCGCGGCACTTATCTTGCGGATAGCTTTGTCATGTCCAAATGTTGATGCAAAATATTATGTACCCGTTCATTCGAGATGCCCACAGCACTAGCAATCTCACGCACCTTCACTCTTCCTGTCATCCATCACCGTATCATGGATTTTATCAATGATTTCTGGAGTAGTAACCTCAACAGGGCGTCCAGAAGGTTCAGCGTCACTTGTGCCCATATGGCCACTCCGAAAATTTTGAAACCACTTATAAACTGTTCTAATCGAAGGTGCAGAGTCACCATAATGTTTATCAAGCTTCTCTTTAGTCTCCTGAGGCGTTTTGCCTTTCATAAAGTAGTGTTTAATCAACACACGAAATTCTTTTTCGTCCATTTTTTGAAAATCCCTCGTCTTCCTTGATTCAAACTAATGCCAAACACAAAGGAATAGACCGATCTGGCTGAAACTTGGTGTGTATTCTTCCAAGAGATGCTACTAACTAAACATAACCTCGATACGCGCAAGTAGTGCTATCTCTCTGACTTTGCACGGACTTTTCAAACGATCCTCGTAAGGATACACAGAGAAAATGATTGCTATCGAATAATACTAAAGAATCATCCTTAAGTGTCTACAATTTGATGATAGCATCGATAAAAAAAAAAAAAAAATTTGTATTCTTGGATATTGTGAGCCAAAATGCTCGAATAATTACACTGATGAATTTCGATTTGGGAAGTATGAGGAATAAATCATCAACCAAAATTAATTCTTGAGGTTATGATAATGAGGCTCAAAACTAGAATATAGGAACGAAGAAATAAGAATACCACAGATTAAATTAAATAGAAAATTTAAAGTGTATTTAAAAGCCACATCTGAGGCTTGGTTCTAAAACTGTAAAAAATTGGCCGTTAGAATGCGCTAGGTTTGCTATTATTGCAAAAGAATAAATAATAATAATAGTAATAATAAACATTCTATTATAATCTAAAATAATAATGAATACAATAAATAAATTACATTACCTTGCAAAACCAACTCCTTTACTCATACCAGAAGTATCTTTTAAAATTCTAGTAGATATAACATGTCCAAACTTGCTCAACATATTTTCAAGATCTGTTTCCTTATAGTTTGGCGGTAGATTAGCAATATACAGATTTGTTGGATCTTGTTCCTGTTGCTGTTTTTTTGTAGATTAAAAAACAAAACAAAAAAGAAACTATATAATTAAAGTAATGATTAGTTTAAAATTATTTAATTATTACTAGATAATATTACGATAACGTGGTTTTATTAATTATATAATAGCTTATTGTATTTATTTAATAGCTTAAACTAAGCTTAGAAATAAGATTTTAATTTCATTAATATTATATAGAAACTTTAAGCAATATCAGATCTACAAATATATTATTATCTATAATTATTCTTTTTAGTTACTGTTTTTAATAATAATAATAATAATAATAGTTCTACGATTTAAATAGATAATACAATTAACTACTTGGAGGGGGAGACTAATCTTGCTGTATAGCAATTTTACTTGCTTTCTACTTAGTACCACGTTAAACAAATAAACATAAATACTCTACAATAATGGTTTTATTTTTCAAAAAGGTTTATTTTATTATTCTTTTTGTTTTTGTTTATGTTTATAGAAAAAATTCTTAATTACAACCCGTTTTTAAAACTAAAAATTAATTAATAATTAATTTTAAGGATTTCACGGTATGATTGCTTCATTTTACGGTTGTAATTGTTTCAATTTCATTTGCTCTTTTGGATGTGTTTCTTATTTTTAATTTTAATAATTCAGCACAGTTATAATAACAATCACATGGACTTGGAAAGAGCATCTGTTGGTTCTCTCAATCGAGAACGGTTTATGGAACAACCATTAAATAAAATCCAAGCCCTAGGACCAGGGGAATCGAACCTACTAAACCAACAATACATCTTATATAGCATTGCGAGACTAGTCTCTTAACCCGCTCGGCTACCGTGGCGCCTAAATAAAATAAATAAATATTTTGATTATTACTTAGCTGCCAGGGAAATGACGTAATTGGTTTTGCCCACAATTAAATTGTATTATGCACCCTATAAAGGACTGCACTTTGCAGATTTATGCAAACGTTTTTCAAGAATTATTTTCTTGTACTTAGAACGTTTAATAAACTTAAATTGTGGCACCTAATGATAATCCATATTTCGACGATGGTCAACACACAAAGAACATTTTGTATTATAAAGGAAAAATGCAAACTTTTAATTTCTTCTAAAACTTCTAATCCATTAAACAGTTAAGGCGTGGAATTTAGTTTTTTTTAAAAAAAAACGTGTATACTCGTCGAACGCAGGGCCAAACAACCAATAGTTTACAACATCATAATAGTCACTGCAAGCGAACTTTTTCTGCAATCTCCGGGGGAGCTTGAGATTACAGAGCATTCTATGCTCATTCAAAAAAAATCTTGCACCGCTTCACTTTAAGCATTGCTCTAGTTAAAACTAGGGACGCAAGTGCTTTTACAAGGAAGAAAAGAGCTTTTTGAATTCTGTGCAAAATGAAATCATGCTCGTACTGAGGTCTGAATCTCAATCTTTTATTTGGGTGCCCAAATTCCCAATCTCTAATGCGGAGACCAAACATGTACACTTATCATTTGGCTGACTCCCACCGCAGTTCTATTGGTTAGATAAAGGAAACATCCCACCAAAATGATATTCTTATTGGATTTTATTAAAATTTCGAGTTTTTATAGTTAATGGCAATTTTATATTTTTTCACGAGTATAAACGTCGAACGCACCGTAATAGAGATTTGGTTTGACGTACGATACACGTCAAACACGCTTAAACTGGTTAAACATACAAAAACATTACAGCTGTATGAAACAGTGAATTAAATTCATCAAATCTCAAAATATAGTAAAACAAATGTTTTAAAGTTCCTTGAACTATTTAAAAAACAGAAATCATTTTACAAAAACTATTTTAGAATTCTGGTTATCCATTAATGGACTAGTTACCAAGAAAAATGTGCTCCAGACATGTTAAAAGATGATCAAAAACAAACAGGAAACAAACAATTTTTTGTCCTTGAGCCGAACTACTCTTCACATGAAATGTATGGAATTTCTCCTATACCCCAAGTTGCGTGTTCTGGTAATGTTTTTAAGTTTTATCAATTAAAAAAAGAAAAAAAAAAAAACCTTGGCAAAGAATATGTTGTTATCTCTGACGTCTAATTTGGGGGGGGGGGAAATGCTCTTCAGAAATGCGAGACTTCATACAAATTTACTCAAATAAAATGGTAAAAACTAAGATATTATTATAATTGGATTATTGCAGTAAATAAATAAATAATGTTTCCTAGAACAAATGAAATTAAAAAATCAAAATACAACTGCGCACCAAACACGACATGAAACATTTTTTAAAAATTAAAATTAAAACAAATTAATAAATAATATTTTAGGGAAGGGATTAGCTATAGGTTAGCATACTGGACTCCCACGCGGAGGTCCCGGGTTCGAATCCAGCAGCTGACCCTTAGATTTTCTCTTCCTAGGAGCTTCTTACAGCTCACTGTCCGGTGATGGACAGTGTTGTCTGTAACGAGAGAACACTGTCCGGAGGCCGGCAGTGCACTGGAAAAAGCTCCGGGCGCTAATAACCTCAGCTGTTGATGCGCCAAAAAAAAAAAAAAAAAAAAAAAATATTTTCTACAAAATACTTCCCATTTAGGTTATTATTAGTTCAATTAATTTGAGTGTTCTTATTAAGTAATTAAATAAATAATGAGGAAGGTTAGTTAATTGAAAAAATAAATAAATAAATAACTAATAATATTAATCCGCCACCATATTCCTTTACTTAACCAAAAAATAAAATAAATAAAACTGGATTTTAGTTAATTTTTTTAAAAAAATACTTTCTTTTTTTTAATCATGCTCCATAGCAAAGTATATAATAAAGCTAAGTCAGGTTTATTGCTAAGTTAATTAATCATAATTAAAATTATATAAATTTTTACAGCGGCCAATTATAGAGTAAAGCTTTAAAAGAGACAAATATACAATTCCGGGGACAAACACTTAGAAATAAATAAATAAATACTTCCACAAAGCTATATATAAATAATAGTATACTATATACAAATTAAAATCATAGTAATTAATAAATTAAATAATATATAAGATCAATTTACGATACAAATAAAAAAAATAAAGTATATAGTATTATTAAATAATATTTTGCTACAATATTAATAAGTACCTAAATTTATCTAAAACATTTAATATAAAAAAGTAGAAACATTTAATTCTAAACATAGAGCATGAATAAATTAAAATAAACTTAATGACTTAAATTTTTTAAAATTTTGGTTTAATAAATTTTCCCATATATTCAGATTGTATTTTATTTTCTAATTTTGAGTGCTACCAATTTTTTATTCACCTATCTAAATATGAAAAACCAAAATCAGGGCAGGAAATCTTGTGATAAAGTCACAAATTTTTGTTAAATAAAATGAGAAATAATGTTATCAAGAACAAGGTGAAGCGCTAACATAACATTTTAATTGGTAATTATTTTTATTTTTATGATTAAATCATGTTAATCACATGATTATCATGTTCATAACTTGATTGAAATTAGTGGGAGCCCCCTTAAAAAAAATACAAATATTAGCCCTTAAAAGAGAATTAGGGGCACATTTGAACAGGGAGTCCCCCCCTTTTGAACATTTTTAATTTCTCGCCAAATACGAGACTCGTACTTAAAACATTTATGATTGGTAATTATCTCCATATGTTGTGGTAGACCAGTTGTATAATTGACTGAGTTTCCCTTCGTTTTTTCGTTGTTTTCAAG
This sequence comes from Rhodnius prolixus, assembly GCF_049639745.1. Taxonomy (NCBI): domain Eukaryota; kingdom Metazoa; phylum Arthropoda; class Insecta; order Hemiptera; family Reduviidae; genus Rhodnius; species Rhodnius prolixus. The sequence continues at coordinate 26,961,503 of NW_027411582.1, forward strand.
TGTAATTGTGAAGATTTGTAGTGGACAAAGGTGTAAGTATTGTTAGTCCAAATTAACATTTTGGAATTCGCATTTTTAAATCTATTATTTACAAAAGTCTATTTGCTTGCAAAAAGTGTTGGATATTATATTTTCTTTTATGGAAGGAGAGGGGGCACATTTCAACATCACCAGTTAAAATGTGCCGCCCTACCGACCTGCAAGTTTGTGACTTTTTTTCGTTTAATCGCAAAGAAGGGGAAAGTGGTCCGAACCTACCATTAAGAAGCGCAACAAACCGAATATTTTGTTCAAACTTCCCTAAACCCATCATCACTTCGTGTACAAACATCCCCGAACTGAGTCATTCTTGATTTTTTTGAACTAGATTTCAGTGGTTTAAAAGAGAAAGTAATGTAGTAGTGAGAGAAATAACTGATAGAAGGTAGATTCAGAGTAAAGTAATATCATTTCTTTCTATTTTATATTGTGTTCAAAGCTACCCCACCAGTGGGGCAGATATTAACATTTGACCCAACATTTTTAAATTAATGAAATATAGATATGTATGTAAAGTACCGACTGTTTATTGATATAGATCTGTTAAGAAGACTTGAAAGTTGTAGAAAACAAGATAAAAAGGTTCAATAATACGATTCTGTGCACTCTGTAACAGAAAATGTAAATTCTGTTCAAACGGGGCCCCCCCCTCTCCACTACACAATTTGAGATGCGAAAAGATTGTATTAACAACAACAATAGCGGACATTAAAAAAAAAAATCAATAATAGCACACAAAAAATAGAAAATAAAAAAGACCAAAAATTTTGAATAGATGGAAATATTTACTTAAAAAACCAGTTGGCGAAAGAAAATCAGAAAAATCATAATAATTTTAGAAATTAAGGCTGCTTTAGAAAAATCTAAATAATTAAAATTGTAGTAATATATAATCAGAGGTCCTACTTATCCCAGCTCACAGTTGGAAGAGGATATGATGGACAAAAATATATTAAAGAATAATAAAAAAAAAAAATATAATCCCAACTTTTTCACTCATAATTTTTAACGGACAAGAAAATTGAAGAAAAGTTTTAGTTTTCCCCCAAAAAGATTAAAGAATTCTAATAATAAAATAATAATAATAATTTTTATAAACAAAATTTCCATTATTTTTTTTTCCAGAAAAAAAAATAAATTATTTTTCTCCATTTCATTAATTATTATTATTTCTTTAAAATATAAACTACTAACTACATTCTGTAATATGAATTTTTGTGTCGTGTTTTTCTTGAATATGTTAATTTTTTGATTTCTTTCTCTTTTTTTTAGCATTTTAATTAAAAAACGCCAAAAAAAATAAATAATAATAAGTTACATATTTTGCTTTAAATATCAACAGCAAAACACATAAAATCAAAATATTAAAGCAAATATAAATAAATTAAAGAAATAAAATAAAATAGTATAACCAAGAAATAAATAGATTAAAGCAGGTTTACCATAAATATGTATTATATATATATACAATGTCACGGCCATCAAAATAATTTTAGGCACAATAAATTGGGCATTTGTTTGTTTACTAAGTAAATATACAAATAATTTTTAGCAATATTAAGAGTTTTCTATACAGAAGGCACATGAAAATAAATTAGGCTTTTATTTTTAATAATTTTATTTTCCTCTCCAAGTTAGATAAGAAAAGATAAAGCGTATTCAAAATATGTAAAATACTTCATTAAACTTTATTAAAGCTTTATTAAATTATGGGCATTATTTTTAATACTATTTTTGAAATAAATTATTTAAAGATAGCTTGCGACGGGCATGCATGTTGAGTATTAAAGTATTATTATATTATTTTGTAATAAGCTTTCTTTCAAATTCTCTGGCCAAATTTATTGCCATAATTACTTATCTTTAACTACACAACTGAGTATTTCTTTTATTTATTTAATTCTGAAATAAACTATCTATTTTCTAGTTAAGGAGACTCTGGTTTTTCGAAGCAAAAACGAGCCATACCCTGTTATTGCCAATAATTGGTACTAAAATATCTAAATCTACCTATTTAACCCACAACGGCTAAGAAATGATTTTTTTTTTTTTAATTTGAAAAATTGTGAACAATATATTTTCCTGAAGCTGGCGATAGAATCAAGTAGCTCTAGTTTAACACGTAGGAATTGCAGTTTTAAACAAACCGCATTTGTACAGAGATCCAAATTTAGTGAAATAATTTTCTCAAAATGCTGGCTATGCAGGGTTTGAAATAGATAATTATTTGTTTTCACTCACAAAATAATGAAATAATAATTATTTTTTAATCAATAAATTTAAAAATAATGCCTGATTTATTGATCAAAAATAAAAAAAATCAATGATCACACTATGAGCGATACCTTTTTTTCAATTAGAAAAGATTCATTCTTGATCGAAAAAATTTCACTCAAAAAATAAAAAATCATATTGAATGAAAAATAACTCACTATTTTTTTGGCTCTTGTATCCTTCAGAAATGACCTCTTCCCTGGTTTGGGAATGTAGGAAGGCCCTGGATCTACTGGCGCGGCACAACAAAGTTCGGCGGTGCCGGGTCATGTGGGTATTGAAGGGAATGAGAAAGCTAATCATCTGGCCAAGGAATGGAGCTAACACTCCTTTCATCGGCCCAGGAGCCTGTCCTGGGGATCACCAGGGGTTCGGTTCGTGTGGCTCTCAAGAGATTGGATCTGGAGGGAGCACAGAAAAGAACTGGGTGATAGGTCCTGGGGTTAAACACGGCAAGACCATGATGCCTTGGCTGTATAAACAAAGAGCCAAAGAGACCCTGTGTTTGGGCAGAAATCAGATTACTCTACGAGGGTCGTTTGAAAAGTCCGTGCAAAGTCAGAGAGATAGCACTACTGGCGCGTATCGAGGTTATGTTTAGTTAGTAGCATCTCTTGGAAGAACACACACCACGTTTCAGCCAGATCGGTCTATTTCTTTGTGTTTGGCATTCGTTTGAATCGAGGAAGTCGAGTGATTTTCAAAAAATGGACGAAAAAGAATTTCGTGTGTTGATTAAACACTACTTTATGAAAGGCAAAACGCCTCAGGAGACTAAAGAGAAGCTTGATAAACATTATGGTGACTCTGCACCTTCGATTAGAACAGTTTATAAGTGGTTTCAAAATTTTCGGAGTGGCCATATGGGCACAAGTGACGCTGAACGTTCTGGACGCCCTGTTGAGGTTACTACTCCAGAAATCATTGATAAAATCCATGATATGGTGATGGATGACAGAAGAGTGAAGGTGCGTGAGATTGCTAGTGCTGTGGGCATCTCGAATGAACGGGTACATAATATTTTGCATCAACATTTGGACATGACAAAGCTATCCGCAAGATGGGTGCCGCGATTGCTCACGCTTGACCAAAAACGAAATCGTTTGAAGTGTTGCAAGGACGTTTTGCAGCTGTTCCAGAAGAATCCGCAGGACTTTAAGCGTCGTTTCGTCACTGTGGATGAAACATGGATACATCACTACACTCCTGAGACCAAAGAACAATCTAAACAATGGGTTACCAAGGGGGAATCTGCGCCCAAAAAAGGCGAAGACCGGAAAGATTATGGCGAGTGTCTTTTGGGATTCGCAAGGAATAATCCTCATCGACTATCTGGAAAAGTGTAAAACTATTATAGGTGCATATTATTCATCGTTATTGGACCGTTTGAAAACCGAGCTGCAAGAAAAATGCCCACGATTGGCCCACAAAAAAGTCCTTTTCCATCACGACAACGCACCAGCTCACACCTCAGCAGTTGTGGTCGCAAAATTAATGGAAATAGGGTTCCAACTCGTTTCACATCCCCCCCCTATTCACCAGACTTGGCTCCCTCGGACTACTATTTGTTCCACAATATGAAGAAATGGCTGGCGGGAAAAAGATTTTATTCAAACGAGGAGGTGATTGCAGAAACGAATGGCTATTTTTCAGACTTGGACAAATCCTATTATTCGGAAGGGATCAACAAACTAGAGCAGCGTTGGACAAAGTGTATAAGCCTAAAAGGAGACTGTTGAAAAATAAAAAAGGTTTACCCCAAAAAATTAAGTAGTTTTTATTTTTGCACGGACTTTTCAAACGACCCTCGTATGATTACAGGCCTATTCACGGGGCACGGTAGGTTCAAGAAGAATCTGCGCAAGGTGGGGGCTTATCAGCTCGGAGCCGTTGTGCAGATTGTGTCAGGAAGAGGAGGAGACGGCCTCTCACCTGTTGTTCGACTGCGTTGCAATCGAGCGTTTGCGCTATGAAACCTTTGGAACGCCGAGGCCGAAGGAGATAGTAGCGCAAAAAGGACTAGTAGAGAAAGTCCTCAACCTCTTTAGGAAGGGAGGGTTCGTTTACTAGAACTAAGAAGGGGCTGGCACAATAAGTCTTTTGTGGCTGCGGTGCCGTGGGGGAGATTCTTGGTTGTGTAAGCAAAGAACCAAAGAGACCCTGTGTTTGGGCAGAAATCAGATTACTCTCTGATTACAGGTCTATTCACGAGGCACGGTAGGTTCAAGAAGCATCTGCGCAAGGTGGGACTTATCAGCTCGGAGCCGTTGGTAGGTCCCGTCCCATCTATTTTCTAATCTAATCTAATCTTCTCACTATTTGCAAAGTTGTTTACGTAAATGCAATTAATGGACTATTAAATAGCATTAAAAACAAAATTACTTCAATTTATCACCTATAATTTTCTTTTTATTTATATCTCTCGCCACTTTGCTCTTCTTAATTCCAAATGTTTAGCGTAAGCTTACTATATCTCCAATGGTATGAATGGAATCAAGCAAAATTGTCGTTTGTAAAAATTTTGATCAGATTTGATTTTTATATGTTTATATAATTGTCGATTTCCTACCCTGCAGCTAAGAAAATAGAAATAAAATTAATGGTTTCAAAATTAGATTCTAAAAACTCAGTTATGTAAATTAAAAAGATAAAAAAGCAAACTGTTTTCAAGCCCAAAAAATTTAAAAATAAACAAAGAACCCAAATAAAGAACAAAAACCCAAAAAAAAAAACAAAAAATCTATGAGTATTTGCTGCTGATTTTTTTTTAATGATTTTTAAAAAAAAAAAAAAAATTATTACAGTAAATAGATTTACATAGTTTGTAGTAAAATGTGAGTTGTGTAAATTGTGTAATTTATATATAGAATGTAAATTTGGGAATTTGCTTGTGAATAAATTAATAAAGAAAAAGATTGATAAAGTAAGTGCATGCAACAAACGTACACTGGCTGGACTACGAAGCAACGAGATACCCACTTTGGCCATCTGGGCCTGTACCCCTTTGGCCTGTAACGCTTTCACAGCCGCTTCAGCGCATTCTCCGCTTTCAAAGTCAACGAACCCGTAACCTGAAACAATATTACCTACCAAATCAAAAAAAAAACAAAAACAAAGAAACAAAAAAAGAAACCTTCCCCTCTCAAAAGTTGATGTAATTAATTTATTTGATTAGGGAGATCTTTATTAATCATCAACCAATTAAAAAAAATAAATAAATCAATAAAATAAAAATTAATAAATAGTGTTTAATAAATAAAACTTAAATATTAATAAACAAGAAAAAAATGATCGAAATAATAATTACAAGTGCAGTAATTAGCCAAAATACTTGCTTTTATGTTAGAAGAGCAATCGATATTGTTACCTTATCTAAAATTAATTCAGAGTTTTGAAGAATGATGGAAGTTAGAAAGAGTAGAATGGATTCCAGTTTCTAGTGTCTGAAACTCTTGTGCTTTGGAGGAACAACGTTTAAAAAGCAAAAAAAAACCTCAAGGCTTACAGTATTCTTAAAAAAAAAGAAGAGTGTCAACTATCCACTAGGGTCTGGAGATTATAGGCAGTGATAGGAACATCCTGTTGAGTTAAAACTTAAAAAAAGGTTGACACTAGAAGGAGAAGGGGACCTACAAAGTCAAAAGGTGCAGAGAGAATACAAAAACTCTTAATAATAGAGAAAATCAAAAAGAAATTAATTGAAAATTGAAAAAAAAAAGATGAGAATCTATTGGCAAGAAATCATGTTGAGGCTTCATTTTATTGTAAATATTTTTTGGAGAACTGCAGTATCATAAAAGTGCATTACAATAAGATGGAAAAAAAAAAAAAAAAAAATGCCCTAAAACAAGTAAACTCAGTATAGAATGCAGACCATTTGTAATCAAGGAAATACCGTTAAAAGTATACAGTCATCAAGTAACATGAGCGCAACAACAGTCAATCATTTTACGAATAATATTTTGAACAATCTTATCCGTGTCAAAAGGTTATGATTTCTTCTAACACACAATAAAAATCAATTCTGTAAATTGGCTAATTCAATTAATTAAAAGATTAAAAATTAAATTTTATTAGCCTGAAAATCCATTAGTGTAAAATGTAAAAAAAATAAATAAATAAAGTGAAAAGTATTGTCATTTATAAATGACAAAATGCATTAGACATTAGCTTTAATTAACTTTTTAATGAATGACGTAGATTAGCCATTACTTTCTTTAATTAATATTTTATTACTACTTTCTCTTATTAAAATATGGAGAGGTTAAATATTACGCATGCGTCAGAGTTTCGAAACTCACAGCTTAAATAAGCATTGAAGGAACAAATACTAAAATATTACACTTCAAATGCAAGGGTAAAAGATAATCCTTTTGTTGATTAAATTGCTATATTTTGTAAGTAGAAAAGTTTAGCTATCAAATGGTATTGTGTAAATGATTTAGAAGGAGTAGTTTTAACAAAAAATAATCATCAATAACGATGGATGTTAGTCACCAACATCGTGATAGATCAGTTTGTAAAAGTTATTTGTAAGGTTACACAGAACAGGGATGTCAACAATTTCAATTAAATTTCTACTTATAATAATATAAAAGGAATTGTTTACTTATTCTTTTTAAACATAAAATCTTATTAATATTTAATTTAACCATCTATTCAATTCATAATGTTGCATTATTTAATTAGTAATGATAAATGTAAAAAAGAAAACTTACTCTTACAACAAAGCATTGGTATCAGTTGTGCTTAGTGTTGTTCCATGATTTAATAGAAAGACAACTATAAATTCATGTTGCGAGTGACGGTAAATAAAAACCTTACAGCCTCCTGAATATGTAGTTAAAAGTTGGGAATACCGAACAATATTAAATGTTGTTATCTGTTACTGCAAGACAGCTAGTGTAGGTTACATACTGTAGTGGAAGGTTATAACTCATGAGAAGGTAATTTCAGGTTAGTAAAAAACAAGTGTTGTAATTTTCTGTAAGAATGAAAATTTGTTACAAGGGTAAAATTTCTTTTTCTTAGTAATAAGAGAAAGTAATAATTAAAAATGAATTTAAATATTTAGAAAATTAAAGAATGCATTTTTTTAAATAATTAAAAAAATCGATTCAAAATAAAACAACTTTGAGAAAATAAAAGTTTTTAAATAATATTTTATGCTTACAACTATAAACTATTAAAACAACAACTTTATTTAACAGAAAAAAAAGTTTATCAAATATCTTACCTTCTCCTTAATACTTTTAGGTGTGGCCGAAGATAAAACGTTTAAAAAGATAGAGTAGAAGAGGTATTAACAGTGAATATAGCAATTTATTACAAACAACCGAAAAAATATGTCAGCGCAATGCATATATAATGTGCTGTGCTAAGATTGTCCAATATCTACTACTAGCTGAGCTGTTAAAAGAACTTCAACTGTTTGGCAACTTCATTTCCCCCCCCCCCCAAGTTAGCCTCCTCATCACTCATATATCTCCTTCTATAATGGATTGTTGTCTGGATAAAAAGTGAATGAATAATTTAGACCTATTTAATTGATAAGAAGGAATAAAAAAAGAAAAATAAAATTCATATGAATAGATAAAAGAAATAATGTTAGTGTGAACGACCTGACCCGCGACAGCGTTGCCAACCATACCAACAAGTATTCATTCTTATTGTCCCTATTAGTGGAAAAATTCACGCCTTTCAATCTAGCCACTATAGGGTTAGTGGAAAACTTATTTCTCTGAATACTAACATCAAAACACAAAAAACTAGTAAACACAAGTGAAGAATATGAAAAGTAGGATAAACAAGAAAAATGGCTATAAAATGAAAAATATTTCTTAGGAATTTAAGCAAAAGTAAAAATTCCACAAAAATTTTACCTTTACACTTATTCGTATTTTTATCAAGTATCGCCTTTGTTGATATAATAGCTCCGAATCTGCAACAAAGGAAAACAAAAAGACAAAAATTATTCACATTGTTTTGATGTAAACAAGGGCAACTGTAATTCTGTTTAACTTTGTGTAAAGGATATCACCCTTTGTTATTGACTTAATTAATTAGTGATTCCACGAAGTTAAGAAACAACTGAATTCAGTTTAAATTTAATAAAGTATATTGCCCTATAATATTAACTTGTAGTTCCACAAAGTTAAATAAATAAGCGATTAGAGTTTAAATTTGAGGAAGAATATAATAAGAAAAATTTCAAAGAACTAACAAAAAATCGATTTATTGAAGTTATAAGTCCTGATTTTGATCGATAAATTGTAATCAGATCCCACGATGAGATCTAATTAGAGTATCTCCTTAGCAAAAACTTACGGCTTTAAAATTTAAGTAAAAGGGTTGATTAATCGATAAAAGGCACACAAATCAGCAAGTACTGATGCAGTATACACAAAACAGTACTGTACACATATTACAGCGAACTGACATACATACAGACTGACCCACCCATCCCCTCCCCCAAAAGTGCCCTTAATCGAAGAATTAGAGAAAAATGTTTCAGATAAAAGTTGTAGAACTATTTGTGAGCTATAATTATACCAAGTTAAAAGAAAATCGAAAAAGCGGTTTCTCCAAAAAACGTTAAAAAAGTGAAAAATGTATTCAGTAAAGTGGTACTTCCGGTGGACCTATATTGACCAAAAATTTATGGTAACTTCTGGTGGTGGCACCTGAATGAAATATCAAATTTGAACTTTCTGCGATTTTCCGTTCGTGAGATATAGTGGAAAAACTCATTACAGAGTTCTAAATTCAGCACAAACCTATGCCGCCATCAAGGACCGTTGGGTTAGAGAACAGCAATTTAGCTAAGAATCACTGGTTCTGTAACCCAACCAGCCTTAGTGCCGGATTTTTTTTAATATAATTTCTCTCATTTCTCTTTATTAAGCCGAATGCGATCGGTTTCTGTCGGCTATTTTCGGCTAATTTACTGATTATTAACTTTATTTAATATTTTATCATCTATTGTGCACACTCACACGACTTTCTCTCTAACAAGCCGAATGCGATCGGTTTCTTTCGGCAATTACCGGCTCAATTGAATTATTAACTTATTTAATTTCTAATTTAATATTTAACATCTAAGATGCACACTGACATGACTTTTTTTTTACTAATTCGGACATTGTTAGGTTCTCGTGTCAAATAGTATTTTTACGAAATAGTAGTTGGCTTATATTACGCAATACATTTTAACAGAACTATTTTAAAAAAAATCAATGGGCACTCACACTAAACTGAACTTTACTGGACAAATATTATACACATGAAAATTGCCAGCATAAGGGTCTGTGACAACTAATAAATTTTAAACCATATTAATCAAAACTTATTGTATTAAAATTACTTTATCAATGAAATGATGGATATTGATGATTTGTGTACTTTTTAGCGTTTTATCAACCCTTATACTTAACTTTTTAAACTGCGTTTTTCTTAAGGAGAGTTTTGTTCCTTTTGGATATAGATTTTTTTTTTTTGTTCATTGGTTGGAACAAATTAATATATTTAGTTTTTACCGTTTTTCTCGAAATCTGGTAAGATATTGGTTGTTGCAAAAAATTACAGTTTTAAAGGAGGATTTGCACTATATTTTAAAGAAAATTTTGGAATTTTAACTTTTATAATAAAAGAGAAAAAAATTGTCAAAGTTCGAGTGTTTTTTATGACGTACTGCTTTTTCTGGTGCAGTTTTTTTGCACCTTTACAACTGTCCTACCAGTTTTAATTTCAGTTTCAGACTTCTACGTCTGATTTCGTCAATGTCCATAGTATACATAGCATTACATACATAAAAAAAGTGTTCCTGGCCAATGAAATGGATTGCTTAGCACCTAACTAATAAAAAATCGTTCACCTTGTTGCCAACATATGACTTGATCTTGGATATGGGATACAGTGAACTGTCTCCACGGAGATTAATTCTGAGATTGAAATCCCTGTTATTGATTTTTGAGCTGTTGTTTTCACTCTACACATCTTATAAAAACCATTCCTTTTGGATCTTTTAAAAATTAAATCAAAAACTCAATACAGACAAATTTGACATTATCTCAATATTTATTCTTTCTAAGAAGCAGATAAAATAAAAAAGAAACGCAGTTTAAAAGTAAGAAGAATATTTCATGGGATGTAAATCAATTTTCAAATGGGGCAAACACTAGTTATAAAAATGAATGAATTCGTGGTACTCGCGACCAGTAGCTGGCTGACCTTAAGGTCACAATAATACTATATAATTGTGCTTTTAAATAATTTATTTAATTAATCTTTAACAAAAACTTACAGTTTAAAAAGTTAAGTATAAGGGTTGATTAAACGCCAAAAGGTACACAAATCAGCAAGTACCCAACATTTCATTAATACTTCATTAATATTTAAGTAATTCTACTGCATTAATTTTCATTAATATTTTTTTGAATTTATTAGATGTTTCACAGACCCTTATGCTGGCCATTTTAATCTACAAAATATTTGTTCAAGTAGAACACCATTTAACTTAGATTGACTGTAATATCTAATCAACAAACTATTAATCACAGGTTAAAAAGAAAAACTTTATTGAAAATATAAAAAAAAAATATGAGGCTAGAAAATTCAAAAACTTTTTGTAACGAGAGAACACTGTCCGGAGGCCGGCAGTGCACTGAAAAAAGCTCCGGGCGCCAATAACCTTAGATGTTGAAGCGACTTAAATCATAAAAAAAAGAAAAAGAAAATGAATGAACTGGCCAGCATAAGGGTCTGTGACATCTAATAAATTCAAAAAAATATTAATGAAAATTAATGCAGTAGAATTACTTAAATATTAATGAAGTATTAATGAAATGTTGGGTACTTGCTGATTTGTGTACCTTTTGGCGTTTAATCAACCCTTATACTTAACTTTTTAAACTGTAAGTTTTTGTTAAAGAGATTTTTGTACCTTTTGGATAGATTTTCCTTTTGTATGTTTTGCAAAGTTACATATCTGCTTTACAGATTTTTTTAAAATTGGGAATAATAAATTTTAATTTTATCATTATAACCTGAAAAGGTGTTGAGTCGGAGTTACTACCACTGGTGAGATCTTTTTAAAGAATGATTATAGTTGCGGTCCCCCAAACCATCCTCAATAACAATTTTTTTGAGAAAGCGTTTTGAATAAAATAAGAAGGTAATTTGTACGTAAATAGCAAAATTAAACTGCGATTTCAGTACTTCCCTTTAAGAGGAGTAAGAAAAATAAACTGCGATTACAGTACTTCTCCCTAAAAGGCGAAGAGGCAAAGATTTTGAATCGAACGACAATTCATTGATGTAAATCGGTTCACTCATTGATAATTTTAACGATTGCAGTACTTCCTCTTAGTAGGTGCAAGAGCATGATAGCACTTCACAGCCACGTAGAGGAGCTTTAACCACTTCTTCTTGCTAAATTTTATCAAAATGGGACTAAGCGTTATAGAAATATTGGTAAACATAGTTTTAGAAAGGGTCTAACTTGGGTTTTTAGAAAGGGTCTAACTTGGGTGGGGCAAACTCCCCTCCTTATGAGGCACAGCGTCGAGACTTTAAAAGTGCAAATCTGTACAAAATTTCGATTCGAATGACACTTCATTCATGAAAATCGGTTCACGTTTCGATAATTTGAAACGATTGCTATACTTCCCCTTAACAAGTGTAAGAGCAGATCGTCGCTTTAATGTAGTTAGGGGAGCCCTAACCCTGTCATCCTACCAAATTTTACCAATATCGGGCTAAGATTTACAGAGTAATTAATGATAATAATTTTAGAGGGGGGCCTTACATAAAGGGGGCTAACTCCTCTCCCTTTCCATGTACAGCGTCGAGACCCCCAAAAGGCACATCTACATAACATTCCGACTCGAATGATACCTCATTCATTAAAATCGGTTGACGCGTTTAGGCGCTACGTTGTTTACAAAAAAGGTAACAACAACAACAACAAGAAGAAGAAGAAGAAGAAGAACAAGAACAAGAACAAGAACAATTTTTGAAAATGCCGTTTTTGCAAATTTTCGGCAACTTTTTTCTCAAAATCTATCAGATCTAGGTTGTTGCAAAAAAATTACAGTCATAAAGGAGAATTTGCTCTTTATTATAAAGAAAATTTGGGAATTTTATCTTTTATAGAAAAATAGAAAAAAATTGTCAAAGTTGGGTGTTTTTTAACGTTACGCTTTTTCGTGCAGTTTTTGATGGTCAACCCTTATACAACTGTCCTACCGGACAGTTTTAATTAAGAAAGCCCTTAGCACTTACTTCCCAATAAATTCCAAATAAAGTAGTAAATAATTACTAAATTCATTTTCTTGTTATTGTTAACTCATTTAAAAATACAATTTTCTGCAAAATCATTACCTAAATAACCTACTCAAAATATAACATTTTAACCTCTTTCTATTTTTAATTTACTTTTATCCTTGAGTTATTACATAATTTTATAATAAATATTCTCTTTCGTATCGATCTATAAATTCTAAAAAGTTAAAATTCTAATAATAAAATAAAGTAATTTTTAAATATGACGATAATAATGTGTGAATCATTTGTTAACATAATAAAACAAAATTAGCGTTGATAAAACCAAAATATATTTAGTATTTTTTATCTTTCATTAGTAATATTTATTTAAGTGGGGGAATAATGGAGTGATGAATCACTTTTTTGTAAAAAAATAATTTAGTAAATTTAAATTAAATTTGAGAATTTAATTCCTTTCGTTTCAGTTTTTTATGACGTACTGCATGCACAGTTTTACCAACTGTAAAATGTTCGTAAAAGAATAGAATTAAATGTGGCTAAACTGCTTGGAATAATTTTTTTTTTTGGGAATCGATTAGTCATATAAAACGCTATCGTTTTTTTGTGTACTGAAATTATTTGGATGAAAAATTATTTTAATGAAGGTTTAGGGGGGATTTCATTTTTTTATAATGAACTGGAGGCATCTTTCAGCTACAAGGATCTACCCGTGCTAGATAGACTTGGTGATAAATAAAATGGATTTCTAGCAAATTGTGGATTTTCAGAGTAATGATCCATGGCCGGCTTTGCAAAGTTGCCAAAAAAAAAAATGCAGGAACCCTATAAAATGCTTTCTCTGCACATCGCTTGGCAACTTGTGGCATCTACTAAGGGAGTTCCAGAATAAAGAAAAACCTTAGGCGAACATTGTGTAGAGCAGAGGTCGCCAAAGTGGTCTATTTAACAAAAGTAGGGGGTCGATCTGTGCCAGGGGGTAGAAAGAAAAACAATTTCGAACCCAATATAGCGGAACCTTGCAAAGAAACACCCAGGGCACACCCATCTCATTAATTAAGTAGCAATACTGTAGTTACTTTATTTATAATTACTTATTATTTAATAAATATTAAGGTATTTAAATTTCAACATTAAGATATTTTTCATAAAACTATTTGTTACACAATCTAAAATTACTTAATTTTTTTTTTTTTTTACTTTATTTGTCATATTTACACCTACAACAAATGTTGCATCAAGTAAATTTGATGAAACTGGTTAAATTCATATGAAAGTCATGTTAGAGCAACTACCCATTGGTGGAACTCTTTCTCGGTGCATATTACACTCACATCAGTAGGTCCCTAGGCCACTTCCGCTTCAAGCGACGAGGAGGATTGTCTTGGAAGGTGTGGAGAGGAGAGCTGTTGGACAAGAGGATTAGAATAGAGAGCTAGGAGGCTGTGAAATTTGCAGTAGCGAGACTTTGTTAGGTCAATGACGAAAGGGATGTGAAGGTCAGTGTGAATGGTAAGGTTAGAAATGTAGTATGGAGCATTCAGGATTTTAGACTGCAGTATCTGTAGGTAGTTCGGAGTTTGAGGGTTTGGTTGAGCCCCACACTTCTGCTCCGGTATGTCCATATCGGTCTTAACAGTGTCTTGTAAATTGTCAGTTTGTGATTCAAGTCGAGTTTGGATCTGCGGTCAAGTAGTCTAGTAGCGTCTGTTCACGTCTTGTCGTTTCAGTCGAGTATGTGGGTTTCACGTGAGTCTCTTGTCAATGTACAATCCTAAGTATCGTACTACGTCATAATAAATGTTTAAAATCATAAAATAAATATAAAAACACAGTACCTAATAGTTTTATTTTAATTAACTGAAAATTACTTTTATAGAGGGTCGATGGAGATTTCGAAAAATTATCTAGGGGGGGCCCATGATCAATAAAAGTTTGGCGACCCCTGGTCTAGAGACTGCTAGCTGTCCAAGCTGAGAGATAGTGCGGCAGTAGCATGGTTGCCATTGGACATGACCGACTTCCTGGACAAGAATATAGTGGATTCTCTCACTTCCGGTGTCCCCAACTGACCGAATGGATCACACGTAAGAGTATGGGGCCAACGCTGCATCTTTATTTCAGTCCAAAGCGCCCTTTACTGCGAGTCATCGAATGACGTGGACGTAATAAATAAATTAAATGCCACGAGCAATAATAATAAGTCAAAGAACATTCACAACCGACTTTTTGATTTCCTAATCTCAATCTCTGTATTTTTTAGCTGCCAATAAAATAAAATAAAACTGAACTTTTAAACTGTGAAATCAAGTAATATTATTTTTTAAAATAGCAGAAACATGTTTTATCAACAGAAGAGATAAAGTTATGGAGAAGCTGTGTGAAGATAATAAGAACATTAACTGTCATCGTCATGACAACTAGTAGCAGATGGATGTTCGTAGAAATATTAGAATTTTTTTTTAAAGATAAAAATAGTTTTTTCTATTCAAGGACACCAATTTATAAAATTTATGTAATTTACAATAAAATCATTTATGATTGGTTATAAATAAACTAATTTGATTCTATTACTTTTGAATTTTAAATTAAATTTCTTTTTAATTCTATTACTTTAATTAATCATGCCTTCCAAATATCGTTCTTCATTAATGCTTTAACTTAGCAGCAAGTAAATAAATGGTAATACAGTGGGTGTGGATTTATTTTCAATAATCGATAATAAAATCGCAATTTAGGCAAAAGAAATCAACAAAAATCAAAAATTTTGGTGCCAATACTTTGTTCCCCCTCACAAACAACAAACTAAAACAAAAATTTGTAACTATTTCATCCATCGATCTAGTCTTATATCCCCACATAACCACCACTGCCTTTATGATAGTGTTTATACTTCTCTTTATGGCATCCTTTTTATTTTTTACTGCAAAGAGGTTATAAAACCAAATCTACTGAGACCTTTCACGATTTTAATTATGAATCTTTAAAGTGCTGTTTTTTTTTTGTTTTTTTTAATTTGTTGAAAAGAGGGTAAAGTCTCTGTCTGTCTCATCAAATTGGGCAATAATGCCCCCCCCCTTTGTGGTCGCTGGAGGCTCACAGGAGGAGGCGATGGCTAATTTGTGTTTTTTCTGATATTTTAAACTAAAAATCAAAAAACTGCCTACTACATTAACATCGATTATTTGGTTGTTTCATTTATTTTGGGCTACAAAAAGCCAATCCCCGCAAATGTACCCTTGGATTGTGGTCGGATTGTTCAACGATTTTTTTTGGATAGCATTTCCTATCGTCGTATTTTGTGTGAACGTGGATTTATTGCTGTGGCAACACTGTTAACTATAAAGGGAAATCGTTTGAATCCCTTCACATTAGATTAGTTTTAAAATTTAAATTGAAATGTTTTGATTTAATTTGAATAAACGTTTTTTCTAAATATTATTTATAAAGTTGCATTTCATTGCTCTCATTAGAACAGTCTCATTTAAAATTGTAAGTTCGAACTCAGAAACAGGATAAGACTCATATGGCACGCTATAATTAAATTAAAGTAATGATTGCGATTGTGACTTTTTTTAAGATGTGGTAAATTAGCAAAATTTTAGGGGGCGCTAGAAAAATGATTGATTCTCAAAATGGGAGGCAGTAGAGGAAGTCAAGTTTCGAGAATCTCTGCTACAATGCGCTCTCAGAGGAAGTGACAGAAATTATATTTGGAATAATGGGCCACAATAATAAAATTGTAAATTCTATTTCCGGCAAACTTCATTACCAGTCGTGACTTTTCCTAAAATTATAAGCATCTTCTTCCGGATTAAAGTGATTTTTATTCGCTTACATTTTAAATCTTACTTAACTTAAAGATTATAGACATCTATTATTCCCAAAATTATTAGAACTAACGGACTTTTTCATTTCCTCCTGCGTTCTAAAAAAAAAGTACTTTTTTTTATTAAGCATATTACGTCACTTCCGCCGTCTCAATGAAAGGAAGAAGAAATCTAGTTATAAAGTTAATTTCCTGTCTTTGACAGCTGCAAAATTATTAAGCCAAATTTGAACCAATTGCTTTTCTGTAACTGTATAAAATTGAATGTCTACTGAACATTAAATGAATAGAAAATATATTTAAACGTCCTTAATTTCTTTCAGTTTAAGCTCTAGACATTTTTATTTAGAAAAACTATTCTTTAACCAATTTATTTGCAAAGTTCTGTAATTGGTTATATTATAAGTTCAAAAAGTAAGTGTAGGAAACTTACGAAGGAACAGTAACTACTATTAAATAGTGATTAGTAGGGAACGGATTCGTATGTATTTACATATTTTTTTCTAGGCAATTTACAGACGTTTTTCAACTAGAAGTATTCATACTGACACTTTTTAAGCCGTTTGAGTCTACTTTTATTTCACATATTTCCACATATTTGGATGTTATCACATATTTATACACTCGGTACCACAGTTTCAGGTGTGAGGTTAATTAAAGCTGGTGTTCCCCAAGGCTCAGTCCTGGGGCCTACACTTTTCAACATTTTTATTAATGACGTCACCAAGCTGAAACTCAAATCCAGTTGCTCCCTGTTTGCTGATGATACTGCCATCTTTATTTCTTCCTTCAGAGTTGACACAATAGCCAAACAATTATCGATAGCCCTTGAAAAATGTTTCAAATACTTTGCAAAATGGAAAATAAGGCCAAACCATGCCAAGACACAAATTATTTTGTTTACACGCCGCAGACCGGCTGTGAATAGATTTGTCCAAATTAACGGCGACTCCCTTTCGTGGAGCAAGGAAGTTAAATATCTCGGGTTGGTGTTACGACTCCAAATTAACTTTCACCAAACACATATACTCAGTGTGCGATAAAGCGGTAGGAATTATGTGCAGTCTCTTTCCTCTTTTGAACCGCAACTCTAACTTAGATTTTCTTAATAAAAAACTTATCTACTATCTCTATATCCGCTCTGTACTACTATATGCAGCCCCTGTGTGGTCCAATACTTGTTGCACCAATTACGGGAAGTTACAAAGAGTCCAAAACAAATGCTTAAGGTTAGTTGGGTCATATCCCCGGTGGACACCCATAGATTACATGCATGCAGCACTTGATGTTGCCAGCGTGTCCACATTTATCTACAACGCTACGGAAAACTTTGTAACTTCCTGTACACATAGTCCCTACCCGCATATAAAAAGTATTATGGACTATAACTTAAGTTCTCTTAATTATAGAAAATACAAACACAAAAGGCTAAAGCATATCTTGCTTTAATTAATCTTATGTAGTAAGGTTTTTTTTAAATTTTTTGCCTTAGCATTAAGTTGGACTTGTACCCAATGTAAATGTTGGTATGTTGTGGAGAGGATATAGGCATGCAGCCTGAAACCTCCTTTTATATATATTTGTATAAAAAAAAAATTTTAAATTGTAAATAAACTTTTCAAATTCAAATTCAAAACATATTTATACATATTTGATTAAAATAAATAAATATTTCTACATATTTAAACAAAATATGTACATATTTTTTCATATTGGGCATATTTTCATAATTGGGAGGTGGTTGACAGGAACTGTGAACCACAGACTGTAGGGCTGTGAATCACAGTGGGTACAATGTTTATTGTAATTTACACAGAATGCTGCTAAACAGTGACGGGCACTTGTTAGTTCTTTGAAGTTGTCTGACGTTGTCTGTTCTTTCAGCTCGTTCGTTGAAGTGTCCAATTCATTTCGTTCGGTCACTTAGTGTATTATTTTTTGGGTGAAATGCCACGAACATCGGCCTCAAACAAACAACTGGTTGCTAAATATCTTCGCGAGTTTCCAGCAGAACTTTTTCGAAGTGATGGAGACATTTTGTACTGCACAGCTTGTGACAAGCGCGTTTCTTGCTCTCAACGTTCCCAAGTCACCCAACATATTGCCACCGGATCGCACATAGAGAATAAAAACAGAAAGAAAGAGAGGACGTCCTATCAAGCCTTCCTTACATCTCCATCATCAAGTAAGTCTACTCTGAGTACAGATCTGTGACGGGCTTTGGTTAGAGCAGATATCCCTTTCCATAAACTTAAAAATCCTCATTTCAAAGGATTCTTAGAGACCTATATTGGGAAAAAAATGCCTGACGAGAGCGCTCTGAGGAAAAACTACCTGGAAGATGTCTATAAAGATACACTAACCAAAATTCGTGAACATATCAAAGATGGACCGATTTGGGTGTCAATTGATGAAACCACTGACGTTGAGGGCAGGTATATTGCCAATGCAGTTATTGGAAAACTTGACAGTGATGCTGATGTGGATTCAAAGCCATTCCTTTTGAACTGTGAGGTTCTCGAAAAATGCAATCATTCCACCATTTCACGATTTTCATAAAAAAAAATGTCCATTTTACTTAAATATTCCAGAAAATATTTTAAGAAAATCACATATTTTCCACATAATTGACGAAAATAAATGCATATTTTAATTAAATATTTGGCATTTTTAAATACATAAAAATCCGTTCCTTAGTGATTAGACAGGGAATACTACCTTAATCGTCCAAAGATACCCTCCAAGGAACGGACTTTATTAGAATATGCATGCCAATGACCGAACTGAATAAGCAAGAAAAACAAAGGCCAAAGACCTCTATACTCTGTCAGCTAGAGATAATGATGTCTCACCACAAATATATATTGTTCTTGAAGATTCCAAACGATGGGCAACATGGGGGCCAACAAAAATACACTACCTATTTGAAACATGGAATTCTTTTTCATACAAGAAGGATTTTATCGGCAAATCTGTGACTGTTTATTCATAAGTCATTTTAATTTTAGAATTATTAAAAAATTTTTAAAAAAAAAGCGTTAAAAGTTCAATTGATTTTGTATTAACATGGAGGTTAAACTGTTCGAAACTATCATCCCCACTTAAACACACCCTTACAGTATTGCCACTACAATGTCAAAAATAAATTTAAATTTCCCTACATTAGTACATAATGTTTATACAAAAATTACTAAAAAGCCTGGAAGATGCATTTGAGAAAATAGTATACTGCCTTTTCATACGGAAAATACTTTACACTTGAGTTAAATATTATATTTTTTCTGCAACCATTAGGGTTAATAACTAAAAAAAAAAACTAAACAGGAATCACTAGAATCCATTTTAAATTTCTGTAAGGTAGCACTATAACCTTTTTAACTGTTATAATTAAAAATATCTAATTATTTATTAAAATATTATTTGTATTTCTATATTCCTTTCAATTTTTATTTTATTTTTTTAATATTCGTTTTTTAATTATTTAGTTACATTTAATAAGCTTACTAAAGTTTTACAGAAAATATTTAATAACAAAACTTCTTATATCAAGGAAGCACAATAAAGTTTTTTCACTCACTAGCGAGGAAAGAGACACTAATGGGAATTTTCCCCCACTATTGAGGGCATTACACAGCTGATTTTAATTGAGTAATGAGAACATTCCTACATGGTTGCAGAAAAAATTATTTCGCTTCGCTCGCTCGTGCGTGCAAACCCTGCCTCGCGTGAGGAAAAGTACTACTTTCCACACTTGTTAAATAAATAACTATTTTTTAAACTTCAGCAAGCAGTATTACCAATGTAACACAACAGAACCTTAAATTCCCATCAGTTAATTAAAAAAATAAAAATTATATCCTTAAATACCACGGATTAAAAGGAATCAAAAGATGACAAAGTTGGGTATTATATAATATCAAACAAAATAAAGAGGATTTAATGGGAAAATTCCAGTTCTAAGAAAACAAAATATAACCAACAAGATGGTATTATGCCCAAACGTTAACAATGGCAACAACAATAACAAGAAGAATCTTCAAAGCTACGTGACTTTAACAAAGAGAACTCTCGTAACAAAAATAATACCTTTTATAAGAAATGTCAAAAAAGTAAGAAATCCAAACAAAAGGCATTGAATAAATATTCTGTGAATTAATTCCAGTTAATATTTATTTAAGAAACATTTATAAATTAATGCTAATGTTTATCAATAACAAATAATAAGAAATCTAATTTGTTTGCAGAATTTCTGGAAAGTTTTTATTATAGTTTACATATAAACTATAATAGGCATCACAATGAAAACTATTTCATAGAAATTAAGCTATTCTACACAAGTCAATAATTGTTTGTTCTGGTTTAATAGTATTAATAAACTGTTTGAAGGTGATTGGCCGGATATTAGGTTAATGAATAACAAAAAATGTCTATATAATACAGAATTTTGTCTATATTAGGAAAGTCTGATAATCAGATAAACAATCTTAATATTTATCACCCTTTATTAAAGGGTGAACCATTAAATGTGATTTATTAATTTTTATTAATAAATTTATATTAATTTATTAATTAAATTGAAATTTATTTAATGCACTACTGGTCTTCAGGCAGTATTCTCTCGAAATTGATAGCGCTGTCTAACGCCCATACAGTTCGTGATAAGAACGAGCTATAGCTCAGCTTCAAAACTGGGAGGATATGACGAGATAAAACCAGCCAGCGATGGGGTACTCTCTCTAAGTTGAAGGAATTGGATTGGAAAGCGAGGAGATCGTTGGGCCGTTTTAAAACCAGTGGAGAATTATCAGCATGGGAATGTATAGGGGATAATGATTAGGCGAGAAGGATTGAGGGTGGAAATTTAGGAATAGGATATGGATTAATTCATTAAAAAAAAAAAAAAAAAAAGGATTTCGGTGTCACAGGATACGACTCCGAGGACATAGTAAGGTGCCTTTAAAATTCTGCTATGGACTTTGGAATGTTAGCAAGGTTTTGGTAGAGCCCCAAAAATTCTGCTCCTGAAGTCCATATTAGTCTAAATATAGTTTTGTAATGTCAAGAGTTTATGGTGTATTGTCTGGGTGGATTTAAATCCAAAGAGTCTCAGTTAAATCCCTGGCTTTCAAGTTTTGTGTGATGGCTCCACGTTCTAAATAGAAAATACTTCATTATTATTAATCCAAAAAGTTACCAAATAATGCACAGAACCCAGTTATGTTTAAAATTGTATTTAATACTAGATTTGTAAAAATGAATTAAATTTATGATACATCAACTGCTTGTATGATTAATGTAAAAATGAAAATCACAGGGAATTTTGAGGTGCAATCATAAAATTGATAAGAGAAATTTCTTCCTTCCCACCAACGTTTCAGTAAATTAAATACCTTCTTCAGGATCTATATAAAGGAATAATACAGTTTGTATTTACATTAATCAACGGTCAAAAAACCTAAACTATCATTCGTAAAAAATAAAAAGTCACTAATGAAGCAATAAATAGCAATAATCCACAAAAATAGAGCATTTTGTTATATCAAAATTTTAATCACTTGTAGTTGAAATTGGCATAATAAATAATGGACCCATTATTTAGCGATTGCAGAAATATATATATCCGGTTTCACGATAAAGGAAATCCAGTTTATATTAACCACTTCCTTTGTCCTATTTTATTCGCGACAAAAAACAATTATTCATATGATTAAGTATTTTAAGGAATTAAATTTAAAAATAAACCTAAATATAATAAATAATAACTCGCTTTATTTACTTTTAAAATAAAACGAAGTGAAGCTCTCAATTTATCAAAGTTGATACCTCGGAAATGCAATAATGTTGGCGTCATCATGCTATTAGGAAAACTCATCAATGAGGTACAACGTTTCCCAAAGTGTGGGTCGCAGAATAATTCAGCTGGGTCGTGGCAAAAATTGTAAAAACACCAAAAAAATCTATAACATTTTGCTTTAAATTTAATATTTTTCGAAACTTTTTCAAGTACTGTAGTTGGCAACCCTTTACCACCGTTTCCTATCGGACCGTTTAAATTCGGATGCTCTGATTGGCTGATTTCGATTCAGTCATTCAGTGCCTTCTGTCGATACTGAAAAAGAAAGAAATGCTTAATCTTAGTGAACAAGAAGTTGATAATTTAATTGAAATTTCATGCAACACCGATATTAAAAAAGTGTTTGAAACTGTAGCACTAATTACGAGGGTCGTTTGAAAAGTCCGTGCAAAAATAAAAACTACTTAATTTTTTGGGGTAAACCTTTTTTATTTTTCAACATAGTCTCCTTTTAGGCTTATACACTTCGTCCAACGCTGCTCTAGTTTGTTCATCCCTTCCGAATAATAGGATTTGTCCAAGTCTGAAAAATAGCCATTCGTTTCTGCGCAATCACCTCCTCGTTTGAATAAAATCTTTTTCCCGCCAGCCATTTCTTCATATTGGGGAACAAATAGTAGTCCGAGGAAGCCAAGTCTGGGGAATAGGGGGGATGTGAAACGAGTTGGAACCCTATTTCCATTAATTTTGCGACCACAACTGCTGAGGTGTGAGCTGGTGCGTTGTCGTGATGGAAAAGGGACTTTTTTGTGGGCCAATCGTGGGCGTTTTTCTTGCAGCTAGATTTTCAAACGGTCCAATAACGATGAATAATATGCACCTGTAATAGTTTTACCCTTTTCCAGATAGTCGATGAGGATTATTCCTTGCGAATCCCAAAAGACAGTCGCAATAATCATTCCGGCCGAAGGAACGGTCTTCGCCTTTTTTGGCGCAGATTCCCCCCTTTGGTAACCCATTGTTTAGATTGTTCTTTGGTCTCAGGAGTGTAGTGATGTATCCATGTTTCATCCACAGTGACGAAACGACGCTTAAAGTCATGCGGATTCTTCTGGAACAGCTGCAAACCGTCCTTGCAACACTTCACACGATTTCGTTTTTGGTCAAGCGTGAGAAAATCACTCGACTTCCTCGATTCAAACGAATGCCAAACACAAAGAAATAGACCGATCTGGCTGAAACTTGGTGTGTGTTCTTCCAAGAGATGCTACTAACTAAACATAACCTCGATACGCGCCAGTAGTGCTATCTCTCTGACTTTGCACGGACTTTTCAAACGACCCTCGTAATTTTTGGTTGCGCTGTCAAAAGGAATATCCAAGCGTAAGCGAAAAAGCGATACAATTTTTAATGCCTTTTGTCACCACTTATACGTGTGAAACTGCGTTCTCAGCCTTGGTGCACTTAAAAAATAAGTATCGGAACAGATTGGATGTCGAACCTAATTTGAGAATAAAATTAACATCATTAAGTCCTAATTTGAAATTACTATGTGATGAAAAACAACATCATCCTTCGCACCTTCCAGGTCAAAATATGTAAAACCAAATTTACTTTAAGTTTTAAATGAAGATAATGGATTGTCTTTAATTACTTATGTTTTTGTTATATAATTATTTTGCAATTTTTGTGTATGAAATAAACAAACAAATAACTTGAATTTTGATTTTTATTAAAAAATAAAATTTGTTTTGTAAATAAATGTTTTTTTTTTTTCTGAGGTGGGTCGCGAAAAAATTTAAAATCTCGTAACGGGCCGCGGTCAAAAAAGTTTGGGAAACGCTGATGTAGTAGGTATATTTATGATTGGATAAAATTGAGATCCTTTATTTTCTCTATTAATGGAGGTTGCGAGTATATTTTCAACAAGAAATATAATGTTGGTATGAGTGTTTTTGATACACCTAACAGCAGAAAGGGACAGCCAATCAAAAACTCATTAAAAAAAACAAAAAAAAAAACGGATTATTTATTACTTAGACGACATTTATAAATATAAAATCAAAGGTTTCTGATTACCGATAACATAATTCCATTATTTACGAATCAATAAAAAATTCAACAAATAAATAAAAGTTAAAAAACAAACATAAAAGAACTCTACTTAAAAACAAAACAAAAAAGAACACAAATTGGCCAAACTGTAAAGAGAAAGTTTTTCTTCCTTTATACAACCAAAAAAAAAAGATAAAGGAGAAAAAAGAAGTAGAAAATCAGGTTATCTATATACAGCCGGAAAGGAACAATTTACCAAGTCTGTAACAAAACTTTACCGGAAATAGAACTTCCTATTAGCACCTAAAAACTTACTACATAAGGAGGAAAGATTTTTTCTGTTTCTTTTTATAACCAATTGTAGGTGATTCTATTCTGTTTTTGAAAAAAAATATGGACGATATAAACATTACTATTTCAGGGGGGGCGGGGAGAACCAACAATAAACAAAACAGCTTTCAACCAATAACCAGCTTGATTTGGTTATTTACATTTGTTGCCTTCTCAATATGTCTTGTAATTCAATTAAAAGGTACAGTCAGGTACAAAAATTTTTTTAGAAAATTTTAAAATTTATTCAAGCGTGACTTATCTTTAGCAGAACTTAGATAAATGATTTAACTCTTACTGATTAACTGGGGCTGGTCTAGTGGTTAAAAGCTTGGCTTAGTGAGTAGGAGGTTACCGGTTCGAATCCTGCGTACGACTACTTTTTATTTGTTAGTAAAAAAAAATTGTTTATAGCAAAGTATGAGATTCTGCCCCCTCCACTATACTTTACTTACTTGATTAAACGTTTCTGTTTTATGGGATATGAGGTTGAATCCGCATTGTTGCGCTAAATTATAGGATTTGACTTTATTTGATGCCACCATAATGTTCTGAAGATAGATGACCGACACAGCCAAACTAGCTACAAAGAATATGCTCTACCTAAAGCTCTTAAAATTAATTATTTATTTGTGAGCTGTTCAAAAATGAATGAAGTCCTTTTAAATGAATTCCTCCAGCAATTTCATTCACTTAAATTTAATCTTTAACTTTTCTTTTACCAGAGCTAATGTACAAAGAAGTAATTTATCGCTAAAAAACGTTAACAATTAAGTAGGCTAATGGGGAAGGTGTACTATCAAACAGGTAAAGTTTAAGAATTCCTCTAGTTCTTTTATTGTTGTTTTTATAACATTTAACGATGAGTACCGGTACATATAACGATTCTCATATACTATACTTATTTCAGAAATGTTGGCCTCCCAGCAGGGTATCCTAACCTTAAAAACACTAACAACTGATATCTTTTTTGTACCTCTGATGTCACCTAACGCATATAATGTATTCCTGGCTTAGAAATAGAATGATTAGAAACAGAAAATATGGAAATTCTAGTAAAACTAACTATGATTTCCTATTTTTTCTCATTTTACTGAACCTTTGCACCTTTAACCCCGGGCGACCTAAGGAGTACTTAATTTCGTCCCCTCGGCCAAAAGTGGGAAAAAAATATGGGTAATAAAGAATATTGTGTTTTTTAAATAATATTGTACTATATATTGATACACAAATCTCAAATAAGATGAAAAGTCAAAACTCTGAAAAAATCGAACCCGGGGACGAAATTTAGACTACTTAAGGGGACAGAATTAGGAACAATTACATTTTTAAAGATGGCTACCACTATAGAAACAACACATGAATGAACTGGCGTTTCGTTGAAGAATTTCAAAATAAAGACCAATATGTGATATGCCCTAAGCAACATCAATATTTTAACGAACCATTTAAAAGACTGGAATACTGGTTTTGAAACACTACCAAATATAACTAACTTATTATGACTAAAAATATAACACCACAAAACTCGGCTGGATAAGAACCGTACCCCCGAGTTGACGTTTCCAAACGATTACTGCTGCCTCAATGTAGCTTTCTTAAAATTGCCATAAGGGAACGAAATCGGGCGAAGGGATGAAATTTGGGCACTTATTTGATAAGTAAAGTAAAGTAATGCCCAATTTTTTCTGACCGACTTTACGTCCAACTACCAATTAGTTGTAGTAGAAGAAGGTGACTAGCAAACATACTTTAAACTGTAAATTTCTTTTATTAACCATTAAATAAAATCTAAGGCATAGACACCGGGAATCGAACCCAGTACCACAGTACGTATTAGCTTTTATCAGGTCTCGTCTCTAACCGCTCGGCTATCGTGGCGCCTACCTAGTACTTGATAAGTTTTGCCCTTGATTAGAATATAACTTTCACAAATACATTAATAGAATATCTGAACAAACACTGTTAATTTAGGGAACCTCTTCTTCTTAGCTTGCAATGTGAGTTTATATCTTTGTTTAATTTAGTCTCAAGTTACCCTAAATAAATAGCTAACGAAATACTAATATATTTTTTTAAAAAAGCCAAATATATTCAACAAAGATAACTAGAAAGAACAAAGAACTATATTGAGTTCTTAAAAGTCTTTTGTTGAACGAGAAAAAATAAAAACAAGAAGACAATGAACGATATTTGTATTCCAGTAACATTCTCTGAGAACATCTTGACATGTCTTAATAGAAATTACTTTGTTCTGAAAAGGAGAAGTTTTGAAAACAAAGTTTTTATAAACAAGAAAGTGTTTGTCTTTTAAAAGTAATAGCTTTTTAGAAGAAAGAAAGCTCATTTTAAAGAGTGGTGGGAACAACAAATACTCTAGAAAGATCAATAACTGTAAAGTGACGTAACATTTACCTGGTGAACTCAACAATTGTTAGCAAATTTTATATATTTCTATGAATTTATTCTGACAAAAGATCATCAATAAAAAAAGGTAATAATCACCGATAAATTTAAGTAGCTATAAAAGATGGAAATCCTCAGCAGCCTAAAAGATCTTTGCTAAGTACTAAAATATGGCGCCTGTAAGAGAGCTAAAAAAACACAATGAGTTGCACAATTTTGCACAACTAGGACGAATCACAGTATTAAATGTGTTACGAATTTATAAGCTTGCAGAGATTCAAAAAGATCTGAACAAAGTATAATCTTCCCTTACAGGAAGACATCAAGAGAATTTACTCAAATCTATTTGTTAATGACTCCTACTCAAAATAGCATCAAATGGTTGGTAATGGCCCCTATTACGCCAACTCCATCCCCTTCAAAACAAACCAGTTATTGATGAATATTGCAGTTTCAAATCTGATCAACCACACTTTGATGATTTTTTTTTTTAAATGATTTAAGGCGCATCAACATCTAAGGTTATTGGCGCCCGGAGCTTTTTTCAGTACACTGCCGGCCTCCGGACATTGTTCTCTCGTTACAGACAACACTGTCCATCACTGGACAGTGAGCTGTAAGAAGCTCCTAGGAAGAGAAAATCTAAGGGGTCAGCAGCTGGATTCGAACCCGGGTCCTCCGCGTGGGGGTCCAGTATGCTAACCTCTCAGCTAAACCCTCCCTCGAACATTGATGATAGTTATAAAACGAAAACGGTTTATGCATTTTAATCCAACCAAAGACCAAAGGACGGAACTAATCGTTTTACAAATTCTAAGACCAACAAAAAGGGAAAATATTCACTTAGGTATCAAAATTTTGGCCAGTCAAAGATTGCTGCTAATGAATTTTTCCTTCGTAAAATCTCAAGATATTGAGAATCAATATTATTTGACTTAAAGATAGCATTAATTTCCGTTTACCTGTACAAACAAATTACCTAGATCAGCGTTTCCCAACCTGTTGTACGCGAGTTGCTGATTGGTGGTACGCGAAAAATAATCAGTAATGGCGAGCATAACAAAATTGAAGCATAAAAATATCATAGAAACGTTTTTTCCTATTTCATAAAAATTATTTTAATTAATAATATTATACAGTAAAGTTGTTAATATCTACAGTAATAAGGTTGGTCTGTCTCAAGATATACGAGAAAATATAATAGCACATCTCACAGGATTAAAAGTGTCTTTCATGGAGTATTTTCCAAAACCCGAAAACACAAATGATAACTGGATTTCAAACCCCTTCTATAAAGAAAATTTAGGAAAAGCTACATCATTATTGATAAAAGATAAAGAAAATTTAATAGAATTATCATGTGACAGAACTTAAATGATAAGTATGTAAAGATCTGCTTAAAGAGACTGGATTGTGATGAGTAAGCTCTATACAAGCAACATTGAATTTAATTGGTACTTACAGGTAGTTAAATGCTTAAAAGGAATTAATTTAGAAGATTAAGGCACAAATATAATAATCCTAAAGAAGAACTTTGAAGAGAAAAATATGTTCGCAATTTTTAATTATTTAAAAAAAGTTTTAAAACTAAGATCTTACACTTTACTAAGTTTATAAAGTGAACATGAACTTGAACTGCTTTGTAACAGATACATTGTATCTCTAAACAGATAAAGATAACAATAATAAAATAACACTCTCCGAATAACAAATTTCACGTAATACAATCATTTTTACGAAGTGGTATTTAGCATGATGTACTACCAAGTGGTGCGCGACCCAAAAAAAAGGTTGGGAAACGCTGATCTAGAGAATCGCAAAGTTATCAGATATTGCCCAAAAGACTCTAGGCTTAAGGCTGTTAAGTTTACTGTAAGGCGTCGAAAATTCACCTAGAGTTAACCTTCAATAAATATTTGAAATATACTTAAACTAAGTGATATCCAACAAATTATGCGAACAATTTTTTTTACAACCAAATCCATAATTAGGAGTATCTGTTTACAAAAACAAGTTATTTAAAAGGAAATATTAGATTTCTAGTAATAGGAAACGAACGCTACACAGAACTGTTACGTAATACACCATTTCTAACTTTAAATAGTCAACATGTAGCCACACAGTAGCCATAATCAATAATCAAGACAATAACATTCCAATGTTAATCAATCAAACACATTATACATGGATTGGTCTTCGCCTGTATAACTGGTATGGCTCAATACCTAATATGGATTTGGAGAGGTTTAGGTAATGCATTATAATATTTTATACAAAAATAGGCACCTTTAGATTAATTAAGCTCTGTTGGTTAAATTTGGAAAAACATTTTTTTTTTGCCGTTTAGAAACGACAATCTTAAGGCCACATAAACAGGGAACTGCCATTATTAATAATTACGAGGTTAACTATGTTTAAGCAAAAATAATAAACAAATTATTTTCAAAATTATCACGTTATTTTTTACACAAAAAAAGGCTAAAAATAGTTATTTATTTAACAAGTGTGGAAAGTAGTACTTTTCCTCACGCGAGGCAGGGTTTGCACGCACGAGCGAGCGAAGCGAGGCGAGTGCAAGTGCAAATTGCCGAGTGTGAGGAAAATACTTGACACTCGAGTTAAATATTATATTTTTTCTGCAACCATTAGATTTATTAACTAAAAAAATTAAAAATTTCATTTTTACAGTCTATAAAAAGTAATTTATTTATTATAAATATTTATTGTTATATTTCAATTATTTACATTTCTTACGTATTTACATTACTTATTACATTTTCTGCTGTTTCTTTTATTGATGGAGGAGTGTTTTCTAAACAGGAATCACTAGAATCCATTTTAAATTTCTATAAGGTAACACTATAACCTTTTTAACTGTTATAATTAAAAATATCTAATTATTTATTAAAGTATTATTTTTATTTCTATATTCCTTTCAATTTTTATTTTATTTTTTAATATTCGTTTTTTAATTATTTAGTTACGTTAAATAAGCTTATTAAAGTTTTACAGAAAATATTTATGTTAATAACAAAACTTCTTATATCAAGGAAGCACAATAAAGTTTTTCCACTCACTAGTGAGGAAAGTGATACTAATGGGAATTTTTCCCCACTAGTGTGGGAAGTTGGGCATTACACAGCTGATTTTAATTGAGTAATGAGAACTTCCCTACATGGTTGCAGAAAAAAGTAATTTCGTTTTTCAATTAACGAAGTAGAAAGAAGTACTGAGAAGGATTATTAATAATTTGGGTCTGTAATTTGAGTATCTTTGTCTTTCCAGTAGAAAGAATTTGAAAAAGAACCCTAAACAGTGGCACTATCTTGTAGGGTTCTAACCGTAAATAAAAAACAAATTTGAAGTTCCAGCTTTTTTTGACTTACGATGATATACAGAGTGTTGTCCAGCATATAAGACTACCGTTACTTCAGGAGGCCGATTCTGGGCATCATTTGCAACCAAAAAAAATCCATATAAACTATAGCTCGATTCGGCTCCGTTTTATAGATATTTTTAATTTTAAGTTTTTTCAAGGTACTACTACTTTTTAGCAAAAACATAAAAGAACCACAGTTCTAAAGTCGGTAAACGAAAATCTTTTCTTTCGAAATTGGTACCTAACCCTCATTTAACCTCATATACAATTTTCTTCTTTTTATTTTATTTTATTATTTGTAATGTAAATTTTATATTTTTGAATATAGTTCTTAAATTAATTAATTATTAAATTACACGTTTGCAAAAAATGGTACTGTATTTGATGATTCTGATCAGTTATATTCTTATGGTAGGTGAATTCCTTTCATAATACCGACGCTGTTTTGAGACCCACTTTTTTGCAATTAATCACAGATTTCTGTATCAATTTTTAAAATAACCACTATTCATGGTATACCTTTCGAAAAGTGATTGTATGTAGATGTTTTTCATGAGTAGTGCACGTTTTTAAAGTTATAAAATATCTTTGAGAAAAATGAAGTCGAAAGTTTTTGGGGAAAAATTTGGAAACTTGGTATTTCTTATGTTTGGGCCACAAAGTGAAATACTTGATATTATTATTTTGTAATATAAATTAGCTTATTTAAAAGGAAATTTAACCTTCTTTCCAATGAGCTTATTGAAATTGCTGTAGCTATAATAGTTTGAGAAATATAGGCAACTGTTTGCTAAAAAAGTAGTAATACCTTGAAAAAAATCTATAAAACTGAGCCGAATCGAGCCATAGTTTATATGGAATTTTTTGTGTGGCAAATGATGCCCAGAATCGGCTCCAGAAGTTACGGTAGTCTTATGCTGAACACACTGTATAAATACATGCAAACACTAATTTGTATAAATTAATCACTCTTTCTCTTTATTTACAAAATACCAAATACCCTTCTTCTCAAATTTAGTAGATTAGAAGAAAGCAAATAATTCCATGGATTGTTTAGGAGATAATATGTAATAAGGAAATAAGATGGAATTAATAAGCCATATTAATATGACTGGCTAACATTTATCTACTTTCCAGTTAAAAGGATGTCAGAAAGATAACAAGAGTTCTCCCCCACACATTTTATCTAGATCTACTTTCCTAATATTTCTTAATTTGTTTTGATTTTTAGAAAAATGTTTATTTCTAAAGCAAAAGATTATTTTAAATAAAATAAATATATTCTATAGAAATGTATGAACAGTTAATGTTGTTTACACAATCGCAATTTCCTATTTTAGATGACGTAATTAACCGAGAATGAAATTCTATGAATCATATCTATAAAGAGAAACAGTCGATGGTCTTTCCCAGCTTAGTTATAACTAAGGAACGGATTTTTATGTATTTAAAAATGCCAAATATTTAATTAAAATATGCATTTATTTTCGTCAATTATGTGGAAAATATGTGATTTTCTTAAAATATTTTCTGGAATATTTAAGTAAAATGGACATTTTTTTTTATGAAAATCGTGAAATGGTGGAATGATTGCATTTTTCGAGAACCTCACAGTTCAAAAGGAATGGCTTTGAATCCACATCAGCATCACTGTCAAGTTTTCCAATAACTGCATCGGCAATATACCTGCCCTCAACGTCAGTGGTTTCATCAATTGACGCCCAAATCGGTCCATCTTTGATATGTTCTCGAATTTTGGTTAGTGTATCTTTATAGATATCTTCCAGGTAGTTTTTCCTCAGAGTGCTCTCGTCAGGCATTTTTTCCCCAATATAGGTCTCTAAGAATCCTTTGAAATGAGGATTTTTAAGTTTGTGGAAAGGGATATCTGCTCTAACCAAAGCCCGACACAGATCTGTACTCAGAGTAGACTTACTTGATGATGGAGATGTAAGGAAGGCTTGATAGGACGTCCTCTCTTTCTTTCTGTTTTTATTCTCTATGTGCGATCCGGTGGCAATATGTTGGGTGACTTGGGAACATTGAGAGCAAGAAACGCGCTTGTCACAAGCTGTGCTGTACAAAATGTCTCCATCACTTCGTAAAAGTTCTGCTGGAAACTCGCGAAGATATTTAGCAACCAGTTGTTTGTTTGAGGCCGATGTTCGTGGCATTTCACCCAAAAAAGAATACACTAAGTGACCGAACGAAAGGAATTGGACACTTCAACGAACGAGCTGAAAGAACAGACAACGTCAGACAACTTCAAAGAGCTAACAAGTGCCCGTCACTGTTTAGCAGCATTCTGTGTAAATTACAATAACCATTGTACCCACTGTGATTCACAGCCCTACAGTCTGTGGTTCACAGTTCCTGTCAACCACCTCCCAATTATGAAAATATGCCCAAAATGAAAAATATGAAAAAATATGTACATATTTTGTTTAAATATGTAAAAATATTTATTTATTTTAATCAAATATGTATAAATATGTGATAACATCCAAATATGTGGAAATATGTGAAATAAAAGTAGACTCAAACGGCTTAAAAAGTGTCAGTATGAATACTTCTAGTTGAAAAACGTCTGTAAATTGCCTAGAAAAAAATATGTAAATACATACGAATCCGTTCCCTAGTTATAAGTCTTATCTACTTAATTTTTATTTTCTATTTTTAATGATAAAAACCTCCTACATGTTTTAATTTTTTTAAAATGCTTTCGAGAAATACAATAAATATAATAAATAAAAATAAATGAAACTTACTGAGAGCACATATTGTAGAGCTCGTTGTCGGTAGTATTGGGCCCCAGGCCATGTATATACAGATTGGTTCTGGAAAGCTGTTGTTCCTGACCGGCCATGTTGTTTGACAACGAGGTAGACAGGGTACCGCTCTGGGAGCCCGTATTGGATGAGGATGATGATGAGGTATTGGCCGGAGACGATGCGGTTGGTACCCGGGTCCCCGAACCAAACTGAAAAATTTAAAATTTAATTTTAATGTTAATTGCCATTAATTACATTAATAAAGAATAATAATAGTTAACATCTTTTCTTATTTAATTCTAGAATGGTTTCCTTATTGCAGAAATGAGGAAAGTATATTTTTCATAACTGAGTTCAAGGACGTGGAAAGCCACCCATCAGGATCAATCATTTCATCAATAATTCGAAAGATAAAACTCTAAGCCAAGAGATAAGAAAGGCTAACTGCTGAAGGTTAGGTAGGTAGGTTACTGAATTAAAAATATTAAATTAAGAATAGCTTTAGGATTGTAAAAATTAAAATAAAAAGAAAATACAAACATTATCCTTTAGTTTTTTACAAATGAGCTGTTATTTTTGAAAGTGGTATACGAGGGTCGTTTGAAAAGTCCGTGCAAAAATAAAAACTACTCAACTTTTTGGGGTAAACCTTTTTTATTTTTCAACATAGTCTCCATTTAGGCTTATACACTTCGTCCAACGCTGCTCTAGTTTGTTCATCCCTTCCGAATAATAGGATTTGTCCAAGTCTGAAAAATAACCATTCGTTTCTGCAATCACCTCCTCGTTTGAATAAAATCTTTTTCCCGCCAGCCATTTCTACATATTGGGGAACAAATAGTAGTCCGAGGGAGCCAAGTCTGGAGAATAGGGGGGGATGTGAAACGAATTGGAACCCTATTTCCATTAATTTTGCGACCACAACTGCTGAGGTGTGAGCTGGTGCGTTGTCGTGATGGTAAAGGACTTTTTTGTGGGCCAATCGTGGGCGTTTTTCTTGCAGCTCGGTTTTCAAACGGTCCAATAACGATGAATAATATGCACCTGTAATAGTTTTACCCTTTTCCAGATAGTCGATGAGGATTATTCCTTGCGAATCCCAAAAGACAGTCGCCATAATCTTTCCGGCCGAAGGAACGGTCTTCGCCTTTTTTGGCGCAGATTCCCCCTTGGTAACACATTGTTTAGACTGTTCTTTGGTCTCAGGAGTGTAGTGATGTATCCATGTTTCATCCACAGTGACGAAACGACGCTTAAAGTCCTGCGAATTCTTCTGGAACAGCTGCAAACCGTCCTTGCAACACTTCACACGATTTCGTTTTTGGTCAAGCGTGAGCAATCGCGGCACCCATCTTGCGGATAGCTTTGTCATGTCCAAATGTTGATGCAAAATATTATGTACCCGTTCATTCGAGATGCCCACAGCACTAGCAATCTCACGCACCTTCACTCTTCTGTCTGTCATCCATCACCTTATCATGGATTTTATCAATGATTTCTGGAGTAGTAACCTCAACAGAGCGTCCAGAACGTTCAGCGTCACTTGTGCCCATATGGCCACTCCGAAAATTTTGAAACCACTTATAAACTGTTCTAATCGAAGGTGCAGAGTCACCATAATGTTTATCAAGCTTCTCTTTAGTCTCCTGAGGCGTTTTGCCTTTCATAAAGTAGTGTTTAATCAACACACGAAATTCTTTTTCGTCCATTTTTTGAAAATCATTCGACTTCCACGATTCAAACGAATGCCAAACACAAAGAAATAGACCGATCTGGCTGAAACTTGGTGTGTGTTCTTCCAAGAGATGCTACTAACTAAACATAACCTCGATACGCGCCAGTGGCGCTATCTCTCTGACTTTGCACGGACTTTTCAAACGACCCTCGTATTATTGAGGGATGATTCTTCTGGACTTGCTGTACCTTAATAACCTTCATTGGCTGGCCACTCTTAACTTATTTGGCACTGAAAGGAGGGATACTGTTCTCCAAGTCTTAAAGAACTTAAATTTCTAAAAACTGAATTATAAGAAGATACAATCGTCTCGCTTCGGTGGTACATATACTAAAATTACTAAGTACTAATTGCAATTTGAATCAAGAATCTACAATAGTATTAAAAAAAAATTAAATCTATCAAGCAGTGAAAAATGAACGGTGCAGGACAAAATTAATCTATCTTAAACTAATTACAAATGACAAGTTTCACAGAGGAACACCCAAGGTGCTTGGCATGAGTGGGGGTAACCTTTAGCTCATTAGTCATTTCACAGAAGATCTGCCGTCAAAGTCTCACTGAATACCATTTTGATGAAAAGAAATCTTGATGAGAAGTCAAAGCAGATGGTACTGATCATAAGCTGTCTAGGGATCTGATGCTTAATTGGGCGTGTGTTGGCGTAAGGAAAAGAAATGGTATAATGGTAATGATTCAAGTATACTAGAAGAGAATAGCATAACTCGATAAGATTAATGGAAGATTTGGCTTTTTTCAGTTTTAAAAATATTTATCTTGCCGCCGCAAGCAAAAATCCGAAAGAACTTACTCATTTTTCAAATATAAAGCACAGGAAGTACTAAATAGTTAGCTGAGACGGTACACAAAATTTGGAAATCCTCAACTACTGAATATGGTACCCCTCATTAGGAGCTTCCCACTTAAAAAAAAAAAGCAGTGGCCTGAGGAAAGCTCTGAGGAAGAATGCTCATCAAAGCTGGCAAGGAAATGCAACGCTGGTATGTAGTCTTAATGAACTAACAGAAGAAAACAGAGATTTGTTTCCCCCGGTTCCTGGTCACCAAAAGAGTAGACTCGACGTCTTCTTCCGCCCCAGAGATTGATTCTCATTTCTGGTACTTATTGGAGAGCCAGAATCCTTAGGATGGAGGCAGTAGAAGAAATGACACTAACAAACATTAACTCTTGCATTCAATGAGGAAGAGATATGTACAGGACAGTTCATCGTTAAGAACACCATGGAGATATTATTAAAATGGTGGTAGGGATGACCCTAAAGTGCATAGTTGCACAGATTACTGGGCGTTAAATTATCTGGACATGCACCATGTGGCTGGCCACTTGACAACATTAAGGTATTACTATGGGCAGAATGTCAACAGTGTAAGCTTGAGCTTGTTCACACAGATTCTGGTGCTAGATTATATCAGGAGATGCTGAAGCTTCGTGTACTGTCGATAGGCTAAAGATTTATGGAAGCGATGTAATTCGTAGAGATAGTTATACCCTGCCTATAACGGATTGGAAAAGGAACCCAAAACAATAAATCTTTATTACAATATATGTAAAAATAAATAAATAAATACACTGTAACAATGTACAAAACATTGTAACCTTCATAACAAGAAAGGTTAAAATATGAAGGATAAAAAAATGCAGGGAAAAAGGCAGGAAAAATCTGCAGCTTACAAGACTGGAAAGATCAAAGATAACCACTGTGAAGGTTCTATGCGACACAGTGAATAAAAACTGCATACAAGCCCTTCTTTTGCAGGTAAAACAGAAAGTAACAAAAATTAAAGTTCTAAAACTTAAACTACAATAAACATCAATAATAACTCTTGTAAAAGGATGACTGGTGTGCTAAAGTGTTGTATTTTATATTTCTAAAAGGCCCATTTTATAGATATTTCTCTTTCGAAATATGGCGAGTCCATTAATTGTACAAATAATTGACAGTAAAACTGTAAAAGGCATTGTATTTTTATCTTTCATTGATTTTATTACATTTTAAAATTAAATTCTTTATTGTACTGGTACAATGGATTCATTTAATGATTTCTACAAATTATTACATTTTTCTCTATAATATAAATGGTTAAATGAACCATTTAAATCCAATACGTATAAAAGTATTTTGTTAGTTTCTAGTAACGTTCTTATTCAAGCGGAAATTCAACTGTTAATTTATTAATAATGTTAATGATAATCTTAAGACAAGTTTTATGTCCTTTACTCAATTGGTTTTCCGCATTTATTCACTTGTAATGGAAAAAAAAATTAAATTATTTATCGAAAACTCATTAATAACTTTTCAATTTACCATTTAGTAAGAACTTAAATTGCGTTGAAGAAGTTTACAGAGTTTACTAGAAAAACTAACTAAAAGGCAGTGTTAAGACTAAAGTCGTGTGAGTGTGCTCAATAGAAGTTAAAATATTAATAAATTAGTCAATGAGCCGAAAATAGCCGACAAAAACCGAACCGCATTCGGCTTAATAGAGAGAAATTGTTTAAAAAATATGGCGCTAAGGCTGGTTGGGTTACAGAACCAGTGATTCTTAGAAATTTCTTATTTTTTCCAGCAAAATTGCTGTTTCTCTAACCCAACGGTCCTTAATGGGCATAGGTTTGTGCTGAATTTACTGCTCTGTAAAAAGTTTTTCCACTATAACTCAGGAACGGAAAATCGCAGAAACTTCAAATTTGATATTTCATTCAGGTGCCACCAGGAGAAGTGATAATAAATTTTTGGTCAAAATAGGAGCACCGGAAGTACCACTTTACTGAATAGATTTTTCACTTTTTTAACTTATTTGGAAAAACTGCTTTTCCGATTTTCTTAAAACTTGGTATAATTATAGCTCACAAATAGTTCTACAACTTTTATCTGAAACATTTTTCTCTAATTCTTCGATTAAGGGCACTTTTGGGGGAGAGGGTGATGGGTTAATCCGTATGATTGTCAGTTCATCCAATATTTTGAAAAGGAAAAATATAATAAAATTTATTTTGCATCATTATTTGCAGTATTAACTGTTCCACATAATATAAAGCCTAAAATTAAATTAGTTATTTCGAAATTTAAATTTTTTTAAACTTCTTTACATGCATTACAATTCAAGATATCCCTTTAAACCCAATTAAAAAGTTACATTCTCAGAGGAAGGAAAAAGTGAGAGGCTTCTGTTTACACAAGAATTCAAGTGGTTCAAAAGTAGTTACACACCCACTTCCGATGAATCGATATTCCCCAAACTCCTTAGTCTAACATTTATAATATCTAATTAGCTGCTCTGATATTACTATATTATCATCAAAAAGAGGCTTTTAAACAGAAACTTTAGCCATTAAAAAATAAAACACAAAATTACTTCTTCCTGTTATTAACTTTTTTATTGAAAAGTCTATACTTTCTATAAAAAACACACAAACTCGAGGGTAATAGATTTTTAATTAACAATATTTTTAGGATGTCCCCGAATTAATTGAATTTTAAATTCAACTCATAAAACGAAATTAATAAATAGAAACTTTTCAAATTTTTACTAGCTTATGAGGAAAAGTAAAAAATTTTATTTTTAAACGAATTTTCTACCGGAAATACCCGATAATCGATTCTTTGAGAAAATCATGTGTAAATAGAATAATCGATATTTTTTTTTGCAAAAATATCAAAATTTGAACTTAATGGGAATTTTTTTGGGAAACCCACAAACATACATTAAAAAAAAAAAAAACACTTTCGGATTCAAGGGACCTAAAAAAACCGGAAATCTGCAAGATTAATTTTAAATTTAAATGAATTAAAAATATACCGAATTAAAGTATCGAATTGACTTACCATCATAACTGGATATCCCATTGGTGTAAAAGTTTGACGTAATGACTAGTTAATAGAAAAAAATGAAATTTAAATTATTTTTTTTGGCACTTAGTTGTTGAAGGCAGTTTTGGAATTGCACACTAATCTTTCACTTCCTGTCTAATTATTATTATTATTATTTTTTTTTAATTTCAAAAAATATAAACTAACGAATCACAATTAAACATATCACAGACGTTAAAACAAAATTTTTACACCAAATTAAACTGAAAACATTTAGAAATTTTTTTTAAAATGGTGCACTTTGCGTAGAAACGCACAACACTTTCAAAAATGCAAAAGACTGCATTAAGAAAAAGTTTTTTAAAAAAAAACAAGAATTTTGACAGAAATAAGTAAAAAAAAAAAAATCAGTTTAACCACTACACGCACGGCACTGTGTCATCCAGCTAAATGTAAGCGAATGCAAGCCAGAGGTACCCCCACCATAGTACCACTTCTCTTAGCTAATCAAACTAAGAAATATGTTTAGTGAAAGAGTGGGGGAAGAGAAAATAAAGTTATATTACGACTACTACACAGACAATGGAGCATGAACCGGGTGGCCTTAACAATGAGTCATGGATATACATCTGTGAATCACGTGACCCCCTCCTCTTACCACACCACAGAAGAGGTACTACACACATAATTCCTATGACATCACACATACAACTTGTATTGAAATAAAATATCGTATAAGGGGAACAAAAATAAAGAAGTATTAGAACTTTGGAGTGGGGATTTGAGAGGGGAAGGCAAGGTGTCCAAGGTCGACTATCTGAATAGCACAAACTAACCTCCCCACTCCGTATACACATATTTTTTTAAAAATTCTTAACCCCCACCATTCACTGATTTAAATCATAGCGACATACGTACACACACCTGTATGTTTGTAACAGCGTCCATTTAAATGCCTACCTTAGTGTTTACAGCTGACATTACTGTGCACCAAAATATAAACAAATCATGCAACAGTTATGTTAAATAAATTAAATTACACTTGTAAAATATTTACTTAATCTTGTTTTCTATTTCTTGTAGATTTTATTAAATTGTCTATATTTTTAATACACAAAATGTGGATTAAACTTTAATGTTTCCATTTAATATGGAAAATTCCATAAACAATTATTAATACCACATTCTTAATAAGTTCTCCTTCATAAAAATAAATTAGTTTAAACCCGCAAGACATGTGTGCGTTTAATTATTAGTATATCTTAACTCCTTACAAAAATTTAATTTTTTTTCTACCATTATTGCATTTCCAGTATTATTCAGCAGCATTTTTTACTGGTCCCTAATTTGGCTTAAATTTATGCCAAATTAGTAGTAGCTCTGTACATGGAATTTAAAAATACATATATAAAAAATATATTAATATATTATGAAATATATGTTGGTAATTCCATATTAACTAATAAATAACTATTTAAGTATAGACATTGAATCAGTTATATTTGAATTTGACAATATTTATATAATTTCTAGTATGATGAAGCCCGACTCTTTAATCCATTTTTTGTTTGAATGTCCTACATTAAATCCATTTAGAACCTATCTCCTAGGAAGTAATGATACTAAAGAATCTTTGCATGATTGCTATTAACAATTAATTCAGATGAAAATATTGATCAAATATTTAACTTTGTACGTAAGGCAATTACCTAGATGTAGAAGTTTTATTTTAAATGATTGGTAGGTTAATTATTAATTTTAAATATTTTAAATTTTTAAATATTAAATTCTCTTAGTTTTATGATTGATTCTTAATTTTAAGTTTGAATTATATATTTATGTCTGAAGTTCAGTTTACTATTTATTTATTTATTTTTTTTTTGGGCGTATCAACAGCTGAGGTTATTAGCGCCCGGAGCTTTTTCCAGTGCACTGCCGGCCTCCGGACAGTGTTCTCTCGTTACAGACAACACTGTCCATCACCGGATGGACGAAGCTCCTAGGAAGAGAAAATCTAAGGGTCAGCTGCTGGATTCGAACCCGGGACCTCCGCGTGGGAGTCCAGTATGCTAACCTCATAGCTAATCCCTTCCCTCAGTTTACTATTTCTGTTTATTATCGAAGATTTATTCAAAGATTCTATTCTGTTTGTT
Organism: Rhodnius prolixus; assembly: GCF_049639745.1. Classification (NCBI taxonomy): domain Eukaryota; kingdom Metazoa; phylum Arthropoda; class Insecta; order Hemiptera; family Reduviidae; genus Rhodnius; species Rhodnius prolixus. The sequence continues at coordinate 27,002,381 of NW_027411582.1, forward strand.
ATTATCTCTGTTTGATATGTATTATTATTATTTTAATTTCTTATGTTTATCTAATTCAGTATGAACTTTTGTTTTTTTTTTTTGTTTTATCAAAATTATTAAGTATTAATCAATTTTAATTAGGCCAACTCTTTGTTTAAACAACAGTGTACTATAAAACAATAAATAAATACTAATATATGTAGGTAGGTAATTATATCTAATTCAGAATTTAAATATTTGGTTTCTTGGATTAATGATCTTTCTGAATTGAGCCGGTTCATTGCACAAATCGATTATAAACCCACTATTTTGAAATGTTTCTTAGATTTTCTCTTCCTAGGAGCCCCGGTAATGGACAATCTTGCCTGTAACGCGAGAGAACACTGTCAAGGAGGTCAACAGTTCACCGAAAAAAGCTCCTAGACAGGCATTAATGACCTCAGATGTTGACGCGCCTTAAGTTTAATAAAAAAAAATAAATATACACTGGTGATTCGGTTTTAATGAAATGAGTAATCGCATTGAGTTAAAGAGCAAAAGATGATTCACTTACAGATAATTTCTAGCCTCCTTTTTAAACATAAAAAAACAAGTCCTTCACTAGTTACGACACGGTCACAACATACTATGAGTCAGCAGCGAAATCATACGATTAAGGTACTACATTCTTGAGACGAAGTAGCACAACTGGAATAAAAATCCTGGAATAAACAAACCACTAATTACACTAATTCTACGAAACAAGTAAAAGTTAAAATTGTGATGTCACAAATTATGTTGATTTTATAAAATTTTATAAAATCCGTTCTATTATTTTATTAGATTAAATTAAATTTCCTTTTTACAAAACAATGGACCTCTTTGATAGCGGAATTAGTTCTGTGCATAAATATTGATATCAATATGAAATCTAATCTTTAGTGTTTATTGTAAGTTGAATTGTTTTATTTGGGTTTCAATAATCTTTAGTCTTGTTTATTTACAGAGCTTTATTTTGTTTATATTAATCTTTATTTTTAAGAATTATTTTCTGTTTTTCCAGGATCTAGAAGTATGTCTTACTTAAGTTGTCCTGACACATTAGTTTACTTAATTTGTGTAATATGAAAATTACTCATTTTTACTCAGGTTTAATTTTTTTTTTTTTTTTGGGCGCATCGACTGCTGAGGTCATTAGCGCCCCTAGAGCTATGTTCTTTTCTCTTCTTTTATCCACTCGAGAAGGTTTAATTATTATTATTATTAAATTAAATTTGATTTTTTATCGATTGATTTTGTTTTCCATTTAAATCAAGCTAATCAATATCTAAGAGGAAGGTGTTTAATGCCTGTATAATTCCCTGCCTTCTGTACGGGTCGCAGACTTGGTCTATGACCAGAAGAAATGAACAGCAGCTGAGAAGCACGCAGCGAGCTATGGAAAGAAGTGTTCTAAATATTAAAAAGAAAGATAAAGTAAGGAACACCGAGATTCAGAGCAGAGCTGGCTTTTTACAAGCAGTGCAAACAGCAAAAAAGTTCAAGTGGAGGTGGGCAGGGCACGTATCTCGTGCTAGAAACACCTGGACAAATAGGGTAACTGAATGGTGTCCAATGGATAAGAAGAGGAATAGAGGTAGGCAGTTCTTAAGATGGAGAGACGAGATCCAGAAATTCGTGGGATCTAACTGGAGTTCCAGGGCTAGAGACAAAGAGGTATGGAGAGAATTGGGAGAGGCCTTTGCCCAAAAATGGGCCTAATTCCGAAAACAGAAATTTATTTATTTTTTTTTGTGTTATTTGGTTCTATTTTTGTTCTCTATTTATTTTTATTTATTTATTTTATTTTATTTTTATTATTTTTTTTCTATGTAATCAGAATTTAATTTAATTTCAGTATGTACTATATATAAGGATTTATAAAAGAAATAAAAATGAAAAATAAGGTAAAAACACAAAAGGAAAGAAAAATGGTATTATTATAATTCATTTTTTTGTAATTTTTGGGAATAAAGGCTTTATTTATTTATTTATAATCAATATCTAACGTCATTGGCGCCTGGAGCTTTATTCAATGCACTGCCAGCCTTCGAACAGTATTCTCTCGTTACCATAAACATTTGCTTGTCCATTACCGGTTGTTAAGCCGCGTACCATCCTTTCTCGGCGGTACCGTTTGACAGTTCTCCATCTCGCCTTTTTCTATTGCTCTCTCTCTCTCTCCTTATTCCAATTCTCGTAGTACGCGTTATTTTTTCGTTAATCTTTCCTTTGTTGTCGCCGCCAAATCTTATTTTTCAACTATTTTGTGGTTTTGTTTATTTCTCAGTTCCCATGGTTTCAACCTTCCCCTTCTCTATTCTCTCTTAACCGTGGGGTTTTTCCGTCTGCTGTAGTTCAGTACGCCTTTGACACTGATCAAGCTAGTTTGTATGTGCCTCTGTACCTGCTTTACAACGCATCTAGTGCGCTTCCGCCGTTCTGCATATTGCCCCGCTCAACAGCACTGTTTTGCCAGCCAGCAGACGGTACCGCACTTCCGCTTCAACATATCACCGGCCGCTTCTCGCACTACTGGGCTCTATACCTGCTTCGCCTTCCCTTGTACCGCTAGCCATCTTCGCTTCCTAGAAACCTTCTACGGATTACTTCTGGTCTGTTTCCGCCTATTTGACCCTTACTTCCCCCTCCGCATCTCTGTGCTGAAACCACACGCACACACACTCAATACACATTCAAACAAGCACACCCCTTTCCTCCGTTTTCTTCCTTTGCCATCCCCTCAACAGCATCATCTTCATCATCAAGCTGAGACTGAGTACCTTCATCTACATTACCTCAAAGGTAAGTGCATCCTTACCCTTCTCTTTTCTATATTTCTTCTAAGTATTTCATCTATCTTATTTGCGTTACTTTGTCGCGGTGTCAACCTCGGGCACTCATCGATTCTTAAACTGCGTTTACGCTCGCTTTCCTCTCTGCATCTGGGTGTAAGCCTCACGCGCTTACACCGGTTGTAAGAAGCTCCTAAGAAAAAGAAAGACCGTGGAATTCTTAGTTTCCTTGAATCATAGGAGTCATTTTGACTCCAGATTGGCATTACACGTAAATATATTGGAGTCATTTTGACTCTAGATTGGTAATATAAGTAGATTTTCTGTTATTATCTTGACTCCAGATTATTGCCTAAATGCTTATTTGATAAATTTGACATAATTTTCATGGAAAGTATCAAGGCACAAAAAAAAAAAGCCTCTTTCTAGAATTGATTTTCTGTCCGAATTGCAGCAAAAACTTGTAGCGAATTGGGTAATTTCCGATCCGTGTCAACAGCGCACAGTAATTCAAAAAAATAGTGAATGTAATTTAAAAAAATAAAAATGTCCCTGATCAGAAGGCAGCCAATCAGGGTTCTAGAAAATACTGAAATTACCGCGATCCTAAGTTGAAGTTAATTCCTTCTGCGTGAAGCCGATTTGTGGACAAAATTTGTTTTTTCGTTCTTAATTCCTATTCTTTCTCATCCTTTAATGCAAATTTTATTATTAAATTTAAAATAAATATAAAAAAAGACTCCACATTGGCAATAACTGATTAAGTTCGAGCACTGGGCAATGAAGTGGTAAGTGCATCGTAAAAGCTAGAATTGTGCATTGTATAGGCAAGTAGAAAGGTTCTCTAAGTGATAAAAACCAAAATTAAATTAAACAAATTACGCACAAAAAAACAAAATTATACCTAATTTAATAAATTTAAAAATGAGTTAGGTTTATAGTGAAATTTCCTAACTTGAAATTTGAAGTAAAATGTCTTTGAAAATCTTCAGGAAGAATGAAAGACGTAATGGCCGAACATTAGACCTTACATTTCTGAAAATAACTTGTTTACGTCCAGAATTTTTAAAAGTATAATATGAAGCCATTAAATTGTATTATTAAAAAAATAAATCAATTGGAATCTACTCACTTTAGCAATAAAAAAGTCCACGCAAAAAATGTAATCATTTAAAACATTGAGCAAAAAAGAAATCTAGCAAAAGAAAATTCTTTGAAAAACTTAGAAAATACTTGGTAAAGTTAATAGCAGCAGAAAAAAAATATTACAAAATAAATAAATACAATGGTAAAGTAGAGAAGTAAAAGAAAGACAAAAAGTAAAAGAGGGTGATAATAAATTGAAAGAAAAGGTAATATAGGATAAGAAGTAAGGGGTAAGCTTTCATAAATATTAAGAAAGCCAAAAGCTGAGAATGCTTTGCAAACAAGAATTATAAAACGGTCTCAACTTAAATTCCTTTGTTCGACGGTAGAAAAGGGAAAAAAGTTGTTCTTTATTTATTTTTTTTTTTTTTAAGAAGAAAAAATATTTTAAACTGTGAAAGCCAAAAGTGTCAATAATAAGGGTCAGGATTCAATAAAAGTAGGAGCTACAAATAAACAAAAAAATTGTACTCTGCTGTAAATCCTGGTTTGGATATATAATTGATTAAGAAAAAATATCATTTTAAACTGTAAAAGCCAAAAATGTCAATAATAAGGGGCCAGGATTCAATAAAAGAAGGAGCTACAAATAAACAAAAAATTCTACTCTGTTTGCTGTAATCCTGGTTTGGATATATTATTGATTAAGAAGAAAAAATATCATTTTAAACTGTAAAAGCCAAAAGTGTCAATAATAAGGGCCAGGATTCAATAAAAGTAGGAGCTACAAATAAACAAAAAAATTGTACTCTGCTGTAAATCCTGGTTTGGATATATAATTGATTAAGAAAAAATATCATTTTAAACTGTAAAAGCCAAAAGTGTCAATAATAAGGGGCCAGGATTCAATAAAAGAAGGAGCTACAAATAAACAAAAAATTCTACTCTGTTTGCTGTAATCCTGGTTTGGATATATTATTGATTAAGAAGAAAAAATATCATTTTAAACTGTAAAAGCCAAAAGTGTCAATAATAAGGGCCAGGATACAATAAAAGAAGGAGCTACAAAATAAACAAAATAATTCTACTCTGCTGTAATCCTGGTTTGGATACACTATTGACAAATATTAACCCAATTTAGGAGAATCTAATAGAGATTACAGGTAAAGCCATTTGTTAGTAAACAAACGCTATTTAAAATAGAATTTAAAATGCTGTTTAAGGAATCATTGAATACAGTATTCTGAATTATTCCAAGAAATCCCCAGCCTGGAATGCAGTCTAGGCCATTTCAACAAAAAAACCTGGGGGGATTCCATGCGGGAATCCCAGCCCAAATAAATATTTATTATTATTTTTAAGATTGAGTCTCAAATTTATAATAAAATCTACACCAACTTGAAAAATATCTTCAAAACAACAGAACGAGAACACGTAAAAAACTTTATTGATGCATATAATTTGTTTTTAAGAATTAGCTTATTTAAATTAACTAAATTGAACTCCAATTTTTTTAAAAAAAATACTAGAGAATGAAGAGAATGAAATTCTGTTATTTCATATCTGAAATAAATTTCAAAATCTTTAGGATTACCTCCTGGGTATTCTTTTGTTTTTAAATAAAGCATCGTTTAAAAGTTAAAACTAACACTTTTGCAAATAGACGTTACAATAAATTTATACCTTTAAAACTATAGTTTAATTTTCAAAACTATGTAGAGATTATACAGTAAATTCTCGTTTACATACTCGTATAACTTTACTTAGTTTGAAATTATAAGTTAATGGCAACTAGGGATGTTGTGCAAGAACTCTGGCTGGCGTAATATCTCAACTAGCCTCTAAATTTGAATTATCTTCAGTGTTTACTCTAGTTTAGTGCTTACTCTAAATGCAGAAATTTATTAATAGAATTGTACAACAGACAATATATTTTATGACCACCCTAAAACTTTTTAAAAATAGGTGGAATTTACAGTAAATGTTTCAAAATAATGAACTTTAATATTAAGTTATTGATGAGCTGGCGATAAATAACTTAATTTCCCCCATCTCTATAATGAATAAAAGGCAGAAGCTACGTACAAAAATTTAACCATTTGTAGAGTATATCAGTAGCTATAATCGAGTAAAATATAAAGACTTTCAATGCACTACTGTTGGAGATAATGGCTGCTAAACTTTTCATAGTTTTAAAACCGCGCTAAATTTAAGTCTCAATATCTCGCTCCACAATCATCAGAACATTACGAAAATTTAACCATTGAAGAGTATAACAGTAGCTATAATCGAGTAAAATATGAAGTCATTCAATGCATTACTTTAGGACAGTAATTCTAAACCTTTTCATAGACGCGGAACAGAATTATATGTATATATTTTTCTCGCAGAACTCTAACATTAAATAATTTGAAATTCGGTATTTAGCAAGAACTTAAAATTAAATTCAAATTAAAAAAAAGGAACAATTTTTTGTTTTCGTATCTTTCCTAAGTTTCTAAATTTCAATACATTTAAAATTGAAATTTCGCGGAACACTTGGACCATATTCGCGGATCACCGGTTAGAACCACTCCTTTATATCTTCTACAAAATAACTATAGTTTATAATTGAGAAAAACAAAGTGTATAAAAGAAAAAAATTCCATACCAATACGTGGCTCACAGTGGGAGATATAGAACGGTCATAATTTTACAGAATTTCATGACCCAAAAAATTTTCAACCCTTTATATCTTCTACACTTATAGATCTGTGCACAAAATAACTATAGTTTATAATTGAGAAAAACAAAGTGTATAAGAGAACAAAATTCCATACCAATACGTGGTTCACAGTGGGAGATATAGAACGGGCCATAATTTTACAGAATTTCATGACCCAAAAAATTTTCAACCCTTTATATCTTCTACACTTATAGATCTGTGCACACAATAACTATAGTTTATAATTGAGAAAAACAAAGTGTATAAGAGAACAAAATTCCATACCAATACGTAGTTCACTGTGGGAGATATAGAACGGCCATAATTTTACAGAATTTTATGAACCAAAAAATTTTCAACCCTTTATATCTTCTACACTTATAGATCTGTGCACAAAATAACTATAGTTTATAATTGAGAAAAACAAAGTGTATAAAAGAACAAAATTCCATACCAATACGTGGTTCACAGTGGGAGATATAGAACGGCCATAATTTTACAGAATTTCATGACCCAAAAAATTTTCAACCCTTTATATCTTCTACACTTATAGATCTGTGCACAAAATAACTATAGTTTATAATTGAGAAAAACAAAGTGTATAAGAGAAAAAAATTCCATTCCAATAGGTGGTTCACAGTGGGAGATATAGAACGGCCATAATTTTACAGAATTTCATGACCCAAAAAATTTTCAACCCTTTATATCTTCTACACTTATAGATCAGTGCACAAAATAACAATAGTTTATAATTGAGAAAAACAATGTCTATAAGAGAACAAAATTCCATACCAATACGTGGTTCACAGTGGGAGATATAGAACGGCCATAATTTTACAGAATTTCATGACCCAAAAAATTTTCAACCCTTTATATCTTCTACACTTATAAATCTGTGCACAAAATAACTATAGTTTATAATTGAGAAAAACAAAGTGTATAAGAGAACAAAATTCCATACCAATACGTGGTTCACAGTGGGAGATATAGAACGGCCATAATTTTACAGAATTTCATGACCCAAAAAATTTTCAACCCTTTATATCTTCTACACTTATAGATCTGTGCACAAAATAACTATAGTTTATAATTGAGAAAAACAAAGTGTATAAGAGAACAAAATTCCATACCAATACGTGGTTCACAGTGGGAGATATAGAACGGCCATAATTTTACAGAATTTCATGACCCAAAAAATTTTCAACCCTTTATATCTTCTACACTTATAGATCTGTGCACACAATAACTATAGTTTATAATTGAGAAAAACAAAGTGTATAAGAGAACAAAATTCCATACCAATACGTGGTTCACAGTGGGAGATATAGAACGGCCATAATTTTACAGAATTTCATGACCCAAAAAATTTTCAACCCTTTATATCTTCTACACTTATAGATCTGTGCACAAAATAACTATAGTTTATAATTGAGAAAAACAAAGTGTATAAGAGAACAAAATTCCATACCAATACGTGGTTCACAGTGGGAGATATAGAACGGCCATAATTTTACAGAATTTCATGACCCAAAAAATTTTCAATCCTTTATATCTTCTACACTTATAGATCTGTGCACACAATAACTATAGTTTACAATTGAGAAAAACCAAGTGTATAAGAGAACAAAATTCCACACCAATACGTGGTTCACTGTGGGAGATATAGAACGGCCATAATTTTACTGAATTTCATGACCCAAAAAATTTTCAACCCTTTATATCTTCCTACTACACTTATAGATCTGTGCACAAAATAACTATAGTTTATAATTGAGAAAAACAAAGTGTATAAGTGAACAAAATTCCATACCAATACGTGGTTCACAGTGGGAGATATAGAACGGCCATAATTTTACAGAATTTCATGACCCAAAAAATTTTCAACCCTTTATATCTTCTACACTTATAGATCTGTGCACAAAATAACAATAGTTTATAATTGAGAAAAACAAAGTGTATAAGAGAACAAAATTCCATACCAATACGTGGTTCACTGTGGGAGATATAGAACGGCCATAATTTTACAGAATTTCATGACCCAAAAAATTTTCAATCCTTTATATCTTCTACACTTATAGATCTGTGCACACAATAACTATAGTTTATAATTGAGAAAAACCAAGTGTATAAGAGAACAAAATTCCATACCAATACGTGGTTCACAGTGGGAGATATAGAACGGCCGTAATTTTACAGAATTTCATGACCCAACAAATTTTCAATCCTTTATATCTTCTACACTTATAGATCTGTGCACACAATAACTATAGTTTATAATTGAGAAAAACAAAGTGTATAAGAGAACAAAATTCCATAACAATACGTGGTTCACTGTGGGAGATATAGAACGGCCATAATTTTACAGAATTTCATGACCCAAAAAATTTTCAACCCTTTATATCTTCTACACTTATAGATCTGTGCACAAAATAACTATAGTTTATAATTGAGAAAAACAAAGTGTATAAGAGAAAAAAATTCCATTCAAATAGGAGGTTCACAGTGGGAGATATAGAACGGCCATAATTTTACAGAATTTCATGACCCAAAAAATTTTCAACCCTTTATATCTTCTACACTTATAGATTTGTGCACAAAATAACTATAGTTTATAATTGAGAAAAACAAAGTGTATAAGAGAACAAAATTCCATACCAATAGGTGGTTCACAGTGGGAGATATAGAACGGCCATAATATTACAGAATTGCATGACCCAAAAATTTTTCAACCCTTTATATCTTCTACACTTATAGATCTGTGCACAAAATAACTATAGTTTATAATTGAGAAAAACAAAGTGTATAAGAGAACAAAATTCCATACCAATACGTGGTTCACTGTGGGAGATATAGAACGGCCATAATTTTACAGAATTTCATGACCCAAAAAATTTTCAACCCTTTATATCTTCTACACTTATAGATCTGTGCACAAAATAACTATAGTTTATAATTGAGAAAAACAAAGTGTATAAGAGAACAAAATTCCATACCAATACGAGGTTCACAGTGGGAGATAAAGAACGGCCATAATTTTACAGAATTTCATGACCCAAAAAATTTTCAATCCTTTATATCTTCTACACTTATAGATCTGTGCACACAATAACTATAGTTTATAATTGAGAAAAACCAAGTGTATAAGAGAACAAAATTCCATACCAATGTGGGAGATATAGAACGGCCATAATTTTACAGAATTTCATGACCCAAAAAATTTTCAACCCTTTATATCTTCTACACTTATAGATCTGTGCACACAATAACTACAGTTTATAATTGAGAAAAACAAAGTGTATAAGAGAACAAAATTCCATACCAATACGTGGTTCACAGTGGGAGATATAGAACGGCCATAATTTTACAGATTTTCATGACCCAAAAAATTTTCAACCCTTTATATCTTCTACACTTATAGATCTGTGCAAAAAATAACTATAGTTTATAATTGAGAAAAACAAAGTGTATAAGAGAACAAAATTCCATACCAATACGTGGTTCACTGTGGGAGATATAGAACGGCCATAATTTTACAGAATTTCATGACCCAAAAAATTTTCAACCCTTTATATCTTCTGCACTTATAGATCTGTGCACAAAATAACTATAGTTTATAATTGAGAAAAACCAAGTGTATAAGAGAACAAAATTCCATACCAATACGTGGTTCACTGTGGGAGATATAGAACGGCCATAATTTTACAGAATTTCATGACCCAAAAAATTTTTAACCCTTTATATCTTCTACACTTATAGATCTGTGCACAAAATAACTATAGTTTATAATTGAGAAAAACAAAGTCTATAAGAGAAAAAAATTCCATTCCAATAGGTGGTTCACAGTGGGAGATATAGAACGGCCATAATTTTACAGAATTTCATGACCCAAAAAATTTTCAACCCTTTATATCTTCTACACTTATAGATCTGTGCACAAAATAACAATAGTTTATAATTGAGAAAAACAAAGTGTATAAGAGAACAAAATTCCATACCAATACGTGGTTCACTGTGGGAGATATAGAACGGCCATAATTTTACAGAATTTCATGACCCAAAAAATTTTCAACCCTTTATATCTTCTACACTTATAGATCTGTGCACAAAATAACTATAGTTTATAATTGAGAAAAACAAAGTGTATAAGAGAACAAAATTCCATACCAATACGTGGTTCACAGTGGGAGATATAGAACGGCCATAATTTTACAGAATTTCATGACCCAAAAAATTTTCAATCCTTTATATCTTCTACACTTATAGATCTGTGCACACAATAACTATAGTTTATAATTGAGAAAAACCAAGTGTATAAGAGAACAAAATTCCATACCAATACGTGGTTCACAGTGGGAGATATAGAACGGCCGTAATTTTACAGAATTTCATGACCCAACAAATTTTCAATCCTTTATATCTTCTACACTTATAGATCTGTGCACACAATAACTATAGTTTATAATTGAGAAAAACAAAGTGTATAAGAGAACAAAATTCCATAACAATACGTGGTTCACTGTGGGAGATATAGAACGGCCATAATTTTACAGAATTTCATGACCCAAAAAATTTTCAACCCTTTATATCTTCTACACTTATAGATCTGTGCACAAAATAACTATAGTTTATAATTGAGAAAAACAAAGTGTATAAGAGAACAAAATTCCATACCAATACGTGGTTCACTGTGGGAGATATAGAACGGCCATAATTTTACAGAATTTCATGACCCAAAAAATTTTCAACCCTTTATATCTTCTACACTTATAGATCTGTGCACAAAATAACTATAGTTTATAATTGAGAAAAACAAAGTGTATAAGAGAACAAAATTCCATACCAATACGTGGTTCACAGTGGGAGATATAGAACGGCCATAATTTTACAGAATTTCATGACCCAAAAAATTTTCAACCCTTTATATCTTCTACACTTATAGATCTGTGCACAAAATAACTATAGTTTATAATTGAGAAAAACAAAGTGTATAAGAGAACAAAATTCCATACCAATACGTGGTTCACAGTGGGAGATATAGAACGGCCATAATTTTACAGAATTTCATGACCCAAAAAATTTTCAATCCTTTATATCTTCTACACTTATAGATCTGTGCACACAATAACTATAGTTTACAATTGAGAAAAACAAAGTGTATAAGAGAACAAAATTCCATACCAATACGTGGTTCACTGTGGGAGATATGGAACGGCCATAATTTTACAGAATTTCATGACCCAAAAAATTTTCAACCCTTTATATCTTCTACACTTATAGATCTGTGCACAAAATAACTATAGTTTATAATTGAGAAAAACAAAGTGTATAAGAGAACAAAATTCCATACCAATACGTGGTTCACAGTGGGAGATATAGAACGGCCATAATTTTACAGAATTTCATGACCCAAAAAATTTTCAATCCTTTATATCTTCTACACTTATAGATCTGTGCACACAATAACTATAGTTTATAATTGAGAAAAACCAAGTGTATAAGAGAACAAAATTCCATACCAATCCGTGGTACACTGTGGGAGATATAGAACGGCCATAATTTTACAGAATTTCATGACCCAAAAAATTTTCAACCCTTTATATCTTCTACACTTATAGATCTGTGCACAAAATAACTATAGTTTATAATTGAGAAAAACAAAGTGTATTAGAGAAAAAAATTCCATTCCAATAGGTGGTTCACAGTGGGAGATATAGAACGGCCATAATTTTACAGAATTTCATGACCCACAAAAATTTTCAACCCTTTATATCTTCTACACTTATAGATCTGTGCACAAAATAACTATAGTTTATAATTGAGAAAAACAAAGTGTATAAGAGGACAAAATTCCATACCAATACGTGGTTCACAGTGGGAGATATAGAACGGCCATAATTTTACAGAATTTCATGACCCAAAAAATTTTCAATCCTTTATATCTTCTACACTTATTGATCTGTGCACACAATAACTATAGTTTATAATTGAGAAAAACAAAGTGTATAAGAGAACAAAATTCCATAACAATACGTGGTTCACTGTGGGAGATATATTACGGCCATAATTTTACAGAATTTCATGACCCAAAAAATTTTCAACCCTTTATATCTTCTACACTTATAGATCTGTGCACAAAATAACTATAGTTTATAATTGAGAAAAACAAAGTGTATAAGAGAAAAAAATTCCATTCCAATAGGAGGTTCACAGTGGGAGATATAGAACGGCCATAATTTTACAGAATTTCATGACCCAAAAAATTTTCAACCCTTTATATCTTCTACACTTATAGATTTGTGCACAAAATAACTATAGTTTATAATTGAGAAAAACAAAGTGTATAAGAGAACAAAATTCCATACCAATAGGTGGTTCACAGTGGAAGATATAGAACGGCCATAATTTTACAGAATTGCATGACCCAAAAATTTTTCAACCCTTTATATCTTCTACACTTATAGATCTGTGCACAAAATAACTATAGTTTATAATTGAGAAAAACAGAATTTATAAGAGAACAAAATTCCATACCAATACGTGGTTCACAGTGGGAGATATAGAACGGCCATAATTTTACAGAATTTCATGACCCAAAAAATTTTCAACCCTTTATATCTTCTACACTTATAGATCTGTGCACAAAATAACTATAGTTTATAATTGAGAAAAACAAAGTGTATAAGAGAACAAAATTTCATACCAATAGGTGGTTCACAGTGGGAGATATAGAACGGCCATAATTTTACAGAATTTCATGACCCAAAAAATTTTCAATTCTTTATATCATCTACACTTATAGATCTGTGCACAAAATAACTATTGTTTATAATTGAGAAAAACAAAGTGTATAAGAGAACAAAATTCCATACCAATACGTGGTTCACAGTGGGAGATATAGAACGGCCATAATTTTACAGAATTTCATGACCCAAAAAATTTTCAAACCTTTATATCTTCTACACTTATAGATCTGTACACACAATAACTATAGTTTATAATTGAGAAAAACAAAGTGTATAAGAGAACAAAATTCCATACCAATACGTGGTTCACTGTGGGAGATATAGAACGGCCATAATTTTACAGAATTGCATGACCCAAAAATTTTTCAACCCTTTATATCTTCTACACTTATAGATCTGTGCACAAAATAACTATAGTTTATAATTGAGAAAAACAGAATTTATAAGAGAACAAAATTCCATACCAATACGTGGTTCACAGTGGGAGATATAGAACGGCCATAATTTTACAGAATTTCATGACCCAAAAAATTTTCAACCCTTTATATCTTCTACACTTATAGATCTGTGCACAAAATAACTATAGTTTATAATTGAGAAAAACAAAGTGTATAAGAGAACAAAATTCCATACCAATACGTGGTTCACAGTGGGAGATATAGAACGGCCATAATTTTACAGAATTTATGACCCAAAAAATTTTCAATCCTTTATATCATCTACACTTATAGATCTGTGCACAAAATAACTATTGTTTATAATTGAGAAAAAGAAAGTGTATAAGAGAACAAAATTCCATACCAATACGTGGTTCACAGTGGGAGATATAGAACGGCCATAATTTTACAGAATTTCATGACCCAAAAAATTTTCAACCCTTTATATCTTCTACACTTATAGATCTGTGCACACAATAACTATAGTTTATAATTGAGAAAAACAAAGTGTATAAGAGAACAAAATTCCATACCAATACGTAGTTCACTGTGGGAGATATAGAACGGCCATAATTTTACAGAATTTCATGACCCAAAAAATTTTCAAACCTTTATATCTTCTACACTTATAGATCTGTACACACAATAACTATAGTTTATAATTGAGAAAAACAAAGTGTATAAGAGAACAAAATTCCATACCAATACGTGGTTCACTGTGGGAGATATAGAACGGCCATAATTTTACAGAATTTCATGACCCAAAAATTTTCAACCCTTTATATCTTCTACACTTATAGATCTGTGCACAAAATAACTATAGTTTATAATTGAGAAAAACAAAGTGTATAAGAGAAAAAAATTCCATTCCAATAGGAGGTTCACAGTGGGAGATATAGAACGGCCATAATTTTACAGAATTTCATGACCCAAAAAATTTTCAACCCTTTATATCTTCTACACTTATAGATTTGTGCACAAAATAACTATAGTTTATAATTGAGAAAAACAAAGTGTATAAGAGAACAAAATTCCATACCAATAGGTGGTTCACAGTGGAAGATATAGAACGGCCATAATTTTACAGAATTGCATGACCCAAAAATTTTTCAACCCTTTATATCTTCTACACTTATAGATCTGTGCACAAAATAACTATAGTTTATAATTGAGAAAAACAGAATTTATAAGAGAACAAAATTCCATACCAATACGTGGTTCACAGTGGGAGATATAGAACGGCCATAATTTTACAGAATTTCATGACCCAAAAAATTTTCAACCCTTTATATCTTCTACACTTATAGATCTGTGCACAAAATAACTATAGTTTATAATTGAGAAAAACAAAGTGTATAAGAGAACAAAATTTCATACCAATAGGTGGTTCACAGTGGGAGATATAGAACGGCCATAATTTTACAGAATTTCATGACCCAAAAAATTTTCAATTCTTTATATCATCTACACTTATAGATCTGTGCACAAAATAACTATTGTTTATAATTGAGAAAAACAAAGTGTATAAGAGAACAAAATTCCATACCAATACGTGGTTCACAGTGGGAGATATAGAACGGCCATAATTTTACAGAATTTCATGACCCAAAAAATTTTCAAACCTTTATATCTTCTACACTTATAGATCTGTACACACAATAACTATAGTTTATAATTGAGAAAAACAAAGTGTATAAGAGAACAAAATTCCATACCAATACGTGGTTCACTGTGGGAGATATAGAACGGCCATAATTTTACAGAATTGCATGACCCAAAAATTTTTCAACCCTTTATATCTTCTACACTTATAGATCTGTGCACAAAATAACTATAGTTTATAATTGAGAAAAACAGAATTTATAAGAGAACAAAATTCCATACCAATACGTGGTTCACAGTGGGAGATATAGAACGGCCATAATTTTACAGAATTTCATGACCCAAAAAATTTTCAACCCTTTATATCTTCTACACTTATAGATCTGTGCACAAAATAACTATAGTTTATAATTGAGAAAAACAAAGTGTATAAGAGAACAAAATTCCATACCAATACGTGGTTCACAGTGGGAGATATAGAACGGCCATAATTTTACAGAATTTATGACCCAAAAAATTTTCAATCCTTTATATCATCTACACTTATAGATCTGTGCACAAAATAACTATTGTTTATAATTGAGAAAAAGAAAGTGTATAAGAGAACAAAATTCCATACCAATACGTGGTTCACAGTGGGAGATATAGAACGGCCATAATTTTACAGAATTTCATGACCCAAAAAATTTTCAACCCTTTATATCTTCTACACTTATAGATCTGTGCACACAATAACTATAGTTTATAATTGAGAAAAACAAAGTGTATAAGAGAACAAAATTCCATACCAATACGTAGTTCACTGTGGGAGATATAGAACGGCCATAATTTTACAGAATTTCATGACCCAAAAAATTTTCAAACCTTTATATCTTCTACACTTATAGATCTGTACACACAATAACTATAGTTTATAATTGAGAAAAACAAAGTGTATAAGAGAACAAAATTCCATACCAATACGTGGTTCACTGTGGGAGATATAGAACGGCCATAATTTTACAGAATTTCATGACCCAAAAATTTTCAACCCTTTATATCTTCTACACTTATAGATCTGTGCACAAAATAACTATAGTTTATAATTGAGAAAAACAAAGTGTATAAGAGAAAAAAATTCCATATCAATATGTGGTTCACTGTGTGAGATATAGAACGGCCATAATTTTACAGAATTTCATGACCCAAAAAATTTTCAACCCTTTATATCTTCTACACTTATAGATCTGTGCACAAAATAACTATAGTTTATAATTGAGAAAAACAAAGTGTATAAGAGAAAAAAATTCCATATCAATATGTGGTTCACTGTGTGAGATATAGAACGGCCATAATTTTACAGAATTTCATGACCCAAAAAATTAGTAGCTATAATCGAGTAAAATATGAACTCTTTCAATGCATTACTTTAGGAGATAATGGCTGCTAAACTTTTCATAGTTTTCAAAGTGCGCTAAATTTGTCTCAATATCTCGCTCCACAATCATCAGAACATTACGAAAATTTAACCGTTTGTAGAGTATATCAGTAGCTATAATCGAGTAAAATATGAAGTCTTTCAATGCATTACTTTAGGAGATAATGGCTGCTAAACTTTTCATAGTTTTCAAACCGCGCTAAATTTAAGTCTCAATATCTCGCTCCATAATCATCAGAACATTACGAAAATTTAACCGTTTGTAGAGTTTATCAGTAGCTATAATCGAGTAAAATATGAAGTCTTTCAATGCGTTTATTTTTATAAGTATGGGGAATTTTACTAAATCGATCTCAAAATTGATAGTCCCAGTTCTAGTCTGCCCAAATTCAATATGAGAAGTGGGAAGAGGTAAAAACAAAGTGAAAGAGTTAAAATTGCAATATAAATGAAAGGCAACAAAAAATAATAGTATGCGTGAGAAGGTTAAATGGGAACTGGGTAAAAAATAAAGAGATTTATGGAAGACTTACGCGGTTGAAGGGAATCCCAAATGGGAAGCACCATTTCCAACAGGCAACTCCAACATTCACTGCAAAAACTACCAAAGGCGGAGCAACAAAAAATTATATCACTTTGGGGAATCAGATATTCCCTTGGTACCTTTTATAGCATTGTGTTTCCGCATTGAAGGGAATGGAGTAAAATTGTCTTTAAACCTTTTACATCTTTCTTCTCATGCGTGGGGTTTCAAAAAGCGATTTACTATTCTTTTTATGGTTCTAATATTTTTTTGTGTGGGTAACTATTCAAAGAGTGGGATTTAAGTTTTCCTCTGCAGTGTTGTTGGAAATTGGTGTAAGGCCCAAGAAGTCTTAATGGACGCAAAGCGAATTATCAAGGAACGAAATGGAGTAAAGATTTTAACTTGGACGGGATCAACAAAATTAATACTTAGAAAATATAAGTTAATTTTTTTTAATTAATTCTTCAGTTCGAGAGGTATGTCTACTTCCTCGGTTTTTGTTCCAAAACCAACTAGGACAATTGGCTTAATTAGTGACAGTGAATGTAAAGTAAATTGAAGATTTTCGTCCCAACTACCAATTAAAATATGGTGGTCGGAGGCGACCAGTGAACATACTTTACTATCAGTTCTCATATTAAAGAATTAAATAAAATCCAAGGCCTGGACAATAAACAATAAAACAATAAAATGGTAGATACTTGGTAGGTATCTTTATGATTTAGCGTACAAAGAGAACTTAATCTATCTGTAAAAAATTTTTAATTTTTAAAATTAACCCTTTTCTTGATAATGTACAGGGTGGGGCAAAAGGTATGAACCGGTTTTAAAAGGATGTAAAACAAAAACAATTCAACTTACAGAAATTATGTTTATATTGTTTAATTCAGTACAGAATATAGTTTTGTACATTAAGTTTGAAAGATGGTATCACATAGGTGGCGACCGTCAGCCGCGATGCACTCTTGAAGGCGAATTCTGAAGTTTACAACCGCTCTTCTGCACATTTCGATGGGTATTGCCGTAACTTCCTATCTGATTCTGTCCTTAAGTTCTTCCTGGGTATGTGGACGATGTTTAAAAACTTTTTCCTTTATGTACCCCCAAAGAAAAAAAAATCACAAATGCTCAAATCTGGTGAGCGCGCAGGCCACTCCACGTCACCCCTCAAAGAGTCGCTGAGGCGCTGGGGAAACACTTGCCTCAATCTCGCCATTGAAATCCTAGCAGTATGGGTTGTAGCCCCGTCCTGTTGGGGACCAGATGTCTCCCAGATTAGTTGCTTCACTCAATTCTTCCAGCTCAGGTTCAAAAAAACTCTTCCAACATTGTCACATAGCGCTCAGCGGTGACAGTGACGGTTCGCCCATTATCCTCGAAAAAGTAAGGGACCAATAATCCCAAATTGTGATACTGCACACCATACAGTCACTTTAGGGGCCATTTTCAATAGAGGAAGTTACGGCAATACCCATCGAAATGTGCAGAAGAGCGGTTGAAAACTTCAGAATTCGCCTTCAAGAGTGCATCGCGGCTGACGGCCGCCACCTACGTGATATCATCTTTCAAACTTAATGTAAAAAACTAGATTCTGCACTGAATTAAACAATATAAACATAATTTCTGTAAGTTGAATTGTTTTTGTTTTACATCCCTTTAAAACCGGTTCATACCTTTTGCCCCATCCTGTATCTGTGGAGATACATCAGAATTTAAAAAAATCTAGGGCCATTACTTTTTTAGCGCAAACTTAATATTTTTATATGAATGTTTAGGTAATTTCTTAGTTTTCGAACGCACGTAAGTTTTTTTTCTGTTGGCCAGACTGATGAGCTGTCAAACTTCACTTTATGTATGAATATTATTTTGATATTAAAAAAAAATAAAATTCTGCCAAGTTAAGGGTTAAGGTACAGACACAGGGATATTTTTTTTTTTATTAAATAACCTTAGATGTACAATAATCCTTATATTACCTGTGAGATAGCTATAGATACCTAGATATTAAAGACTTCGGCTTCAAGAAGTAAGTTGGTAATATTGATATGCGGTGAGAAGATTAATTTGAGTTTCTAACTTTTCAAAGATTGGGGACCCCGCCCCCATGAGACGTGAAAAACAACTGTTTAACTTGTGATTAAATTTCTGCCTCTCTAGCTCTTATCTATTAACATCATTTACATAACTGAAGTAAGTCTCAAAAGTTAGCGGTAAAATTCATTTGAATGAGATTAAAAAAGTTTATCGCTTCAAATGTTATTATCTCATCTTCTTTATAAATGAATATAAACTCTTAAATAAGTAAGTTTTTGACAAGTGATATCTTAATTAAAGCAACCCTTACTTATTTATCACTGTAAAAACATGGTTGACAGCCTCATTTACCACTACGCAGCAAAGCTGTCAAAAGTACCGTATTTATACCGTATGTACGAGGCATGTTTATGTATGGAGGCATATACGAGGGTCGTTTGAAAAGTCCGTGCAAAGTCAGAGAGATAGCACCACTGGCGCGTATCGAGATTATATTTAGTTAGTAGCACCTCTTGGGAGAGCACACACCAAGTTTCAGCCAGATCGGTCTATTTCTTTGTGTTTGGCATTCGTTTGAATCGAGGAAGTCGAGTGATTTTCAAAAAAATGGGCGAAAAAGAATTTCATGTGTTGATTAAACACTACTTTATGAAAGGCAAAACGCCTCAGGAGACTAAAGAGAAGCTTGATAAACATTATGGTGACTCTGCACCTTCGATTAGAACAGTTTATAAGTGGTGTCAAAATTTTCGGAGTGGCCATATGGGCACAAGTGACGCTGAACGTTCTGGACGCCCTGTTGAGGTTACAACTCCAGAAATCATTGATAAAATCCATGATATGGTAATGGATGATAGAAGAGTGAAGGTGCGTGAGATTGCTAGTGCTGTGGGCATCTCGAATGAACGGGTACATAATATTTTGCATCAACATTTGGACATGACAAAGCTATCCGCAAGATGGGTGCCGCGATTGCTCACGCTTGACCAAAAACGAAATCGTGTGAAGTGTTGCAAGGACGGTTTGCAGCTGTCCCAGAAGAATCCGAAGGACTTTAAGCGTCGTATCGTCACTGTGGATGAAACATGGATACATCACTACACTCCCGAGACCAAAGAACAATCTAAACAATGGGTTACCAAGGGGGAATCTGCGCCAAAAAAAAGGCGAAGACCGTTCCTTCGGCCGGAAAGATTATGGCGACTGTCTTTTGGGATTCGCAAGGAATAATCCTCATCGACTATCTGGAAAAGGGTAAAACTATTACAGGTGCATATTATTCATCGTTATTGGACCGTTTGAAAACCGAGCTGCAAGAAAAACACCCACGATTGGCCCACAAAAAAGTCCTTTTCCATCACGACAACGCACCAGCTCACACCTCAGCAGTTGTGGAGGTGATTGCAGAAACGAATGGCTATTTTTCAGACTTGGACAAATCCTATTATTCGGAAGGGATCAACAAACTAGAGCAGCGTTGGACGAAGTGTATAAGCCTAAAAGGAGACTATGTTGAAAAATAAAAAAGGTTTACCCCAAAAAATTAAGTAGTTTTTATTTTTGCACGGACTTTTCAAACGACCCTCGTATGTGGAGCATTTGTATACTAAAGATTTTGGAAAGAAGATCGATAATATTAATCGCATAATTTGACATCAATGAGAGATATTAATTATGGTGTGTAGCCAAGTTAATGAACAGAGTGAAATTGCCGAATAATCTATTCGGTTAATATTGAACCTTTATTCTATAATACTTCTATTCAGAGCTGATTATTCGAGGTTCATTGGGTTTAACCAGCAATTCGTGTTTTTATTTAGTATTTTTTATTCAAATAATATTTCCTCGTTTACTTTATTTTTTATTCAAATAATGGCTTTTCTTGAATTTTGTTAATGAAGTAGTGGAGGGGGGGGCCACATTTGAACAGAAATTACATTTTCAGTTCACAGAGTGCGCATAATCGTATTATTGAACCTTTTTATTTTGCTTTCTACAACTTTCAAGTCTTCTTAACAGATCTATATCAATAAACAGTTGGTACTTTACAGACGTATCTATATTTTTTTAATTTAAAAACGTTGTGTCAAATGTTAATATCTGCCCCACTGGTGGGGTACCTTTGAACACAATATAAAATAGAAAGAAATGATATTACTTTACTCTGATCTACCTTCTATCAGTTATTTCTCTCACTACTACATTACTTTCTCTTTTAAACCACTAAAATCTAGACCAAAAAATCAAGAATGACTCAGTTCAGGGATGCTGTACCCGAAGTGTGATGGGTTTAGGAAGTTTGAACAAAATATTCGGTTTGTTGCGCTTCTTAATGGTAGGTGAGGACCACTTTCCGCTTCTCTGCGATTAAACAAAAAAAAAGTCACAAACTTGCAGGTCGGTAGGGCGGCACATTTTAACTGGTGATGTTGAAATGTGCCCCCTCTCCTTCCATAAAAGAAAATATAATATCCAACACTTTTTGCAAGCAAATAGACTTTTGTAAAAATATGTACTAGATTTAAAAATACCGAATCCCAAATGGTAATATGGATTAACAATACTTGCACCTTGTCCACTACAATCTTCACAATACACTTCCGAAGCTGTAACAAAAATTTTACTTCTACCTTACAAAATATAAACATTCCTCAATTCTGACTTTACCAAACAATGAAAACGAAGGGAAACTCTGTCAATTATACAACAGGTCTACCACAACATATGGAGAAAATTATCAATCATAAATGTTTTAAATATTTGGCGAGAAATGTCAATTATACAACAGGTCTACCACAACATATGGAGAAAATTATCAATCATAAATGTTTTAAATATTTGGCGAGAAATTAAAACTGTTCAAAAGGGGGGGCCCCCTGTTCAAAGGTGGCCCCCTCTCCACTAATCAAACAGTCCGATCTTAGGTTAATGATGTTTCTTGCACAATTATTATATGGGGATAGCTGAAAAAATTGAATTGCATTGCCACCAACGGGGAGAACATCCTGGAAGATAGCTTAACGTTATAATGGGTTAACTGGGATATCCAGTTGGCTGCTACCAATTGGGGATTAACATTGGACTAACATATGCTGTGGGCTAGAAGTCTAGATCCAGAATTGTAATTTTGATAATAAGATACAACCTAGACGGAAGAGACACAGTTTCATTCAAGAATTATTACAAATATTCTTGAAAATACTTCTAAATTTGGAAAGCGGTTGATATAATGAATAATATCGTTTATACGGACAATTTAAAAATAGAAAAAAAAATTAAAGAAATTCGAGGGAGTCGTCTTCTAAGGAAAAACACGCATAATTTCACTGACGTCACTTTACATATTAAGAGATACCCCAAGCAGCTGATGTTCTACTGCAGATTAGAGTAATTTGAATAG
This sequence comes from Rhodnius prolixus, assembly GCF_049639745.1. Classification (NCBI taxonomy): domain Eukaryota; kingdom Metazoa; phylum Arthropoda; class Insecta; order Hemiptera; family Reduviidae; genus Rhodnius; species Rhodnius prolixus. The sequence continues at coordinate 27,025,125 of NW_027411582.1, forward strand.
AAATAAAGATTAGTTAATTTCTCTGCCACATAGCCAGAGGATAGATGTCTAAAATATTCATAGTCCACATTTACTATTTACTAGGAATTGGAAGTTTAATATGGATCCAAGTATAAGCCAACATTATTTCCGCTAGTTGCAAACTGTTATTTAACAGGAGAATCACATGGTTCATCAAGCATTCATATTGTTGGAATCACTTTCCAGACCGGATGAGAGATCAAGTATCAATATGGCATGGTATAATTATTAACAGTTTGTTTACTTCTTGTCTATTTCCCCCACCCCTCAATTGTTTGCTCAGTTTAAAATTAATATTTGAAATGCTATTCTGGATCAACTTCTATAATAGATCAGTGTTGGTTGGATTTATGCGCTCTACGTGATGGATTGATGAAACTTGTCTAGATCAGCGTTTCCCAACATGCGGTACGCGAGTTGCTGGTTGGTGGTACGCGAAAAATAATCAATAATATCATATATACGTTTTTCCTATAATTCATAAAAATTATTATAATTAATAATATTATATAGTAAATTTGTTAATATCTACAGTAATAAGGTTAGTCTGTCTAAAGATATACGAGAAAATATAATAGCACATTTAACAGGATTAAAATTCTCTTTCATGGAGTATTTTCCCAAAACCCGAAAAACACGAATGATAATTGGTATTTCAAACCCCTTCTATAAAGAAAATTTAGGAAAAGCTACATCATTATCAATTAAAGATAAAGAAAATTTAATAGAATTATCATGTGTGACAGAACTTAAATGATAACTATGTAAAGATCTGCTTAAAGAGACTGATTGTAATGAGTAAGCTCTATCCAAGCAACATTAAATTTAATTTAAAAAAAGTTTTAAAACTAAGATCTTACACTTTACAAAGTGAACATGAACTTGAACTCCTTTGTAACAGATACATTGTATCTCTATACAAAGAAAGATAATAATAGTAAAATAACACACTCGGAATAACAAATTTCACGAAATACAATCATTTTTACGAAGTGGTACGAAGTACTACCAAGTGATACATGAGCCAAAAAAGTTTGGGAAACGCTGTTCTAGAGAAATGTTGAGTTCAAAAACCAAAAATAAAAAAGCCAAAATCTCAAAAACCAAAAATTGCAAAAAAAAAGACTACAGCCGATTAGACTAGAATTTATTTTTTTGCGTAAACATAACCTGTGAAGGTCTTAGGTTAAGATGGGCGTGTCCGCTCGAAAGAAAGTACTTTTAAAGAACAGCGTCTCTCTGTGATCCAATTTATTACATTTTGGATAGAGTACAACTATCAATAAACATTCTCTAGGAGGAACAAAAAATATGGCAGTAGTTGCATGAACTGGGCGAGTGGTAAAGTTAAAAAGTCGCCAAAAAAGTGTTAGCAACGAGGGCCCTGCTCCGGGTGTATTCAATTTCGTAATAGATTTAGTTATTCTAGAACACCAACGACTTGAAAGTTGATAAAATTGATTCGAGAACAAAGTAAAGACTACAGCTGACCGAGGAAATGGCAGAGGCAAAGGTGTCCTTCTGTTTCAGGACAACGCTTAACGGCGCCACTGACGCTGGAAACCATAGGCAAAGTGGGTTAGGAGCCCCTATCTCAATCCTCCAGCCCTGACTTTGCCCCTTCGGATTTTTATCCGAAAGAACCTTTGCGAAGCATCAAATAAAACGGCAAAGAAGAGGTAAAGTAAAAAAAGTGCAAAACTGGCTTCGAAATCAAGGTAAAGAATTTTTCGTTGAGGAGATAAGAATATAGAATTATTAAAAATAAATATGTACAAAAAATAAAAAATGAATATACGAAGTATCAATGTACAGAACATTGTAACCTTCATAAGAAGTGAGGCTTACAAGAAGGGTTAAGCTGTAGGATACAGAATGCAGGAAAAAAGGGAGAAAAACCTGCAGCTAGGTGTAGAAAGTTAGAGAAGGATGCGTTTTAGTCTTTTAGGTCTTTAGGATATAGAAGGATCTGTGGAAGACTATGTCGCGGCAGAGTGGATTAGGATGACAGTCTAGGATAGAAAAAGGAGTTTCAGAAGACTTGATTTTGGATACAGGAATGTACGGGGACAATGGATACATTCACGTGAATTGAATCAAATTTAGTGCCTCGAGGAGTCTTGAGAAATTTGTTCTGTGTGATCTTTGGAGTTTCTTGATGTTGCTACTACAAGCCCAGTCTCCTGTCAGACCAAGAGCTGGCGTCAAGCAACATCATCCTAATGACCACCTTTTTAAAGGAGCAGTTTGTTGGTCCACAGTCATTTTGGAGTCACGTGAGAATGAGATAAGAAGACCTCAGAAAATGGTGGAAATCATGTAGAAAAATGTACAAAAAAAAGTTGTTTGATTTAATAAACCATTTTTGATGTAAAATTATTTGCCTTTTTTTAAATTATATTAATTGAATGTATATTTTGATTTGGTATGCGCCACGGTAGACGAGCGGTTAGAGGTGAGACCTGCGAAGCTAATATTGTATTGTGTGGTACTGGGTTCGATTCCCCGGTCTTAGGCCTTGGATTTTATTTAATGGTTAATATGAGAAATTTATAGTAAAGTATGTTTGCTAGTCGCCTCCGACCACGACACCTAATTGGTAGTTGGACGTTAAGCCCCGCCTGAAAAAATAGGCAATTACTTTATTTTATATTTTGATTGGGTAACGCCACTTTTGTTTCGCCTTTTATTAAGCTAGGCTTGATGTGCATTTAAAGAACAACTTTCAAAGCTAAGAGCATCGGAATCAGGAGCTAGAATTACAGTATCCTAAGCCAGGGGTCGGCAACCTATTTTAAGTAGAGAGCCATTTCTCCTTAAATAATTTTAATAAATCTTACCATGAGCCGCAAGGATGATAGAGTGTAAACAACTCTGTAGATCATTTGTATTCACAATTATTATTGTAAAGTTTTTCCCAAAAAAAAATAACTTTACTTACACAACTAATGCCTGCCACTAGTTATTAAATAATATGTGGGTTTGATTAAATAATAAAACTCGCTAAAGTTGTACGTAATAACCTGATTTATTAACACATTACCTTTACTCACATTAACATTTACTATCAACTAACGCTATTCATTACAGTCACCATTTACAACAGTCACAACAGTTTACTGTTACTTACTCACTTCGTAACGCCACAAAACTGTTCCCCGACTGACCACTGGTCCGCACTGCACCGAATTGCACTAGTCTCAGCTGCACTAAAACAGCTCTAACCATCAACTGACTAATTTCCCAACTAGCTACCACTGAAGCACTCCACAACACTGACTCTCTCTAACTATGTCTCAACACTGACTCTCCAAGACTAACTCCAAACTACAAGACTGTAAAACTCTTAGAACTCCTTAAAACTCGATTAAAACTTGATTGAAAACTAAACTTCTCCAGCTGTGTCTGCCTCCTTTTAACTGGGTGCCTCCCTCCAACTGGGACTGCCCTCCTCCAACTCTCTGAGCATAAGTTTCCACGCCCTCCTGACGTTCATTGGCTGGAGAAAACATACTGCCACCACCTCAGCTGTGAGCCGCCTCCTCCCATTCTCCGTCTCTCTCCAACTCCGTCTGTCTCACTCTCACCTGTCAATCACTGGCTGGGAAACACATATGCTACCACCCCAACTGAGGCCTTTCTCTTAGCTGGCTTTTACACAGGTCACTAACTCCTTGAACAATCTAGCCCTTTCCTTTCTAGCTAAGAGAAAGACCGGCCCTTTTGTCTACACAGTGGTGGCCTGTTACCGGCTTTAGCCGCTTAACCCCTAGAACAATCTAGGCCTTTCTTCTTTGCCACAGGTAGGTACCGCCCTTTTGTTTATGCAGTGGCGGCCTGTTACTGACTTTGGTCGTTCAACCTCTAGAACAATCTAGGCCTTTCTTCTCCGCCCAGGTCAACTTCGTTACACTGCTCCCCTCTTAGAACTGTTCGTCCCGAACAGAAGTCTCCTTCGTGATGTAGGGCAGCAATCGGTCCAAGTGTACCACCTTCATCTTGGATCTGGGCGTGCGTTGAATTCGGTACACCAGGTCGTTGAGTCGTGAGACAATGGTGTAAGGTCCTTCCCAGTTGTTCTGTAATTTAGGGGATCTTCCCTTCTTGCGTACTGGGTTATACAACCAAACTTTCTCGCCTTCCTGGAACGTTCTTCCGGTGACCCGCATGTCATACCGTGTCTTCATCCGGTCACTTTCCAGTTTTATCCTGTCGCGCACCTTTCCATGTATATCTCTCAACTTACGGCGAAGTTCCGCAGCATAACTATCCATATCCGATTCTTCCGTCTTCGGGCCGCCAAATAACAGGTCACTGGGTAGCCGCAGCTCCCTACCGAACACAACGCTCGCAGGTGTTCGGCCAGTGGTCTCGTGAACGGCCGATCGGTACGCCATCATTATGAGGGGTATATGTTCGTCCCAATCATCCTGATGTTCGTTTACCAACATCCTCAGATGGCCTCCTAAGGTTTTGATGAATCGTTCCACCATGCCGTCGGACTGAGGGTGCAGCGGTGTGGTCCTCGTCTTCCTGACACCGAGGATCTCGCAGACCGTCTTGAACAGATTGGACTCGAAATTCCTTCCCTGATCGGAGTGCAATTCCAGTGGTATTCCAAAACGGCTGAACATGTTGTTTACTAGAGCTTCAGCTACCGTGGACGCGTCCTGATTTGGTAAAGCGTAAGCCTCTGTCCACTTGCTGAAGTAGTCCGCTGCGACCAGAATATAGCGATTTCCTCTCTTGGATTTAGGAAAAGGTCCCGCTATATCGATTGCTATCCTTTCGAACGGCGCTCCCACATTGTACTGTCTCATTGCACCGCGGGTTCTTCGGCTGGGCCCTTTACTTGCTACGCACTTAGTGCAACGTCGACACCAGTCTACAACATCCTCGTGATAGCCTACCCAGTAGAACCGCTGCCTCAGCTTGTCCAGTGTCTTCCTTACTCCAAAGTGGTTTCCGGTAGCACCTCCGTGCATTTCTGTTAGCACTTCTTCCCTCCTTGATGCTGGCAGAATCACTTGATTTTTCTTTTCCCTTCCGTCTGCGCTTTCCCAGGTTCGCAGCAACACCCCATCCTTAATGGTGAGCGAATCCCACTGGGCCCAGTAGCACTTCACGTCTCGACTTCCGGGCGCAATTTCCTCCCAGTCCGGTCTTGACCCATCTTCCTTAAACTTGAGCACTGGTCCGATGTCCTCATCCTTGAGTTGCTCCTCCCTAATCGCCTCAGGGCTCCATTCCACTCCTGGAAGAACGATGGTTCTTTTACATTGGCCCTGCTCCTGTTGCTCCGTCCTGCAACAGTGCTTGCACTCAGGGTTACACGGCCGTCTTGAAAGGGCGTCGGCATTACCATGAAGTTTTCCCTTCCGGTGGGCTATTCTGAATTGATACTCTTGAAGTCTCTCTATCCAGCGTGCTACCTGACCCTCCGGATTCTTGAAATTCAATAGCCAAGTCAGGGATGCATGGTCGGTCCGTAACAGGAACGGTTGCCCATAGAGATACTTATGGAAATGTTCCAGCGTCTTCACGATAGCTAGAAGCTCTTTCCTAGTGACGCAGTAGTTCTTTTCAGCCTTAGAGAGGGTTTTGGAGAAGTACGCGATTACTCGTTCTTCGCCATCCTGTACCTGCGATAGTACACCCCCTATCCCAACCATACTGGCATCTGTGTCCACGATGAACTCACAACCAGCTCTTGGGTACGCCAAGACTGGGGCTGCTAATAAGGAATTCTTTAGTCTCTCGTATGCTTCTTGGCATTTCGGAGTCCATTCGAAAGGCTGCTCGTTTTCAGTCAACCGATGAAGGGGCCTGGCTATATCCGCAAAACCCTGAACGAATCTCCTGTAGTAGGTACACAACCCCAGGAAGCTTCTCACTTCTCGTTTGTCCTTTGGAACCGGCCACGCACTCACAGCTTCGGTCTTCTCGGGATCCGTTCTCACACCTTCGGAGGAAACAATATGTCCTAGGTATTTCACCTCCCTTCTGAATAGATGGCATTTATTCAGGCTAAGCTTTAAGCCAACGCTGGACAATTTTTCCAACACCTCTCCCAGGTGCTTAAGGTGATCCTTCAGGGTTTTGCTGAAGATGATCACGTCGTCCAAGTATATTAGGCAGGTCCTCCAATGTAGCCCTCTTAGAGTGGTTTCCATCAGCCTCTCAAAAGTCGCTGGTGCATTGCAGAGTCCAAATGGCATTACGCTGAACTGCCACAAGCCGGTACCTGTCGAGAACGCCGTTTTCTCTTGATCTTCTGGATGTATCTCTACTTGCCAATAGCCACTCTTTAGGTCCAGAGTCGAGAACCAATTGGCCTCCGCTAAGGTATCCAGAGTATCGTCTATCCGTGGCAATGGATAGCTGTCCTTCTTCGTGATGTCATTGAGCTTGCGGTAGTCAACACAAAATCTGGTAGAGCCGTCCTTCTTCTTGACCAACACCACGGGCGAAGCCCAAGGACTGCTGGAAGGTTGGATTACCTCTCGTACCTTCATGTCCTCTATCATTTGGTCGACCTCCTGTTGTTTGGCCAACGGAATCCTCCGTGGCGCCTGCTTAATGGGCTGGTGATCGCCGGTGTTGATGCGGTGTTGTACTGTCTTCGTCCTTCCCAGGTCGTGGTCACCGCAGGAAAACACATGATGGTATTTGTGTAATAGCTGCTTAGCTGCTTCCCTTTCCTGAGGTCTCAGATCAACAACTGCACTTTCTGTGAATTCGTCTACGACCCTAGGCCTTGGCGTAGATTGCTCCCTAACCAGATTTGCATTGGGTACCTCAGAGCCGGTTATCATATGGACCTCCTCGCATCTACCGATTATTGTTCCCTTCTTCAGTTTTTGGTCGAAGTCTTTGGTGTTCAAAAGTCTAGCCGGTATTGTATTAGTCTTAGCCGAGATGAGCGTCCGTCCTATGAGTATGCCGTTATCGCGCTGCGAAGCCGGCTCTAACACTCCCAGTACTCCTCCTGGTTTTTCCTCCAATGAAACGGTGGCTATGGTTTCACTGCGTGCAGGTAACACAAGGTCTTCCAATAGCGTTGCTTGTCTTATCACCCCAACATCTTCCTTGGACATCTTGAGTATCGTTTCTTCGTTCCCAATTCGAATGGATCTTTCATCGAAATCCAGGACAACTTTGTGTGAATTCATAAAATCCATTCCCAATATGACCGGATCCGAGATATTCGCTACGACCACCCGATGGGAAATCTGCTTAGTACCCACCTCGATGGTGACTTGGGCTTCCCCTGCGACTTCCATGCTGTCTCCGTTGGCCGTCACGATGAGATACCCTCTTGACGGAGTATGTAGTTTCAAATTCGGTATAAAGCCTTTCCTGACAATAGTATGGGTGGCTCCAGTGTCTACAACCATCTGACAGGCTTTCCCTGCTATCTTTCCTTCCAACAGTAGGCTGCTATCTTCACACTCTAGCCGTGACACCTTTATCTGTGTTGGGGCAAAGGAGAAATGAGCCGGCTTTCGCCCCACTAAGCCGACAGCTCGTCGTTTCCCTGACGGTCTTCTTCTTTTTGTTGATATTTGCGAGACGGAAGTGTGCATTGCCTCTTCACATGTCCAAACTTCTGACAATTATAGCATTTCAGGGAGTTCCTTCTGTTTAGATTAGAGGGCACCAGTCCTCGGATCTCTCGTACGAATCGCTCCAGAACCTCTTCAACTCCGTGGTTCGCACCATCTGTGCTTGGAGCGGCGGGCGGCTTCAAGTAGGTCTGTCTCACCCGAACTGGATCCCTCTGGATGCTCTTCTTTACTGTCTCAAACTCCAGAGCTCGAGCCAGCGTCTCCCCGAGCGTCTTCTGTTTGGCCAACTTAAGCGCCTGCTTTAATTCGGGGTCCTTTAGGCCGTCCGTGAAGGCGTCCACCGCAAATCCCTCCAATAGTTCGTCATCTACCCCAGGAAACGCAGCTCTTACCAAGCGGTAGATATCCGCGCTGAACTGCTGGAGAGCTTCCCCTGGTTGTTGCCGCCTTGTCCTAAACTGCGTGCGGTATAGCTCCTGCATATGCCGGTCGCCAAATCGCCTCTCCAAGTGCCCCGTCAGGAGACCGAAATCCTGTCGGTGAGCCTCTGGAATACTCTGGAGGATGTCCAGAGCTTCTCCCCGCAGCGAAACTATCAAAGATGTTACCTTGTCTCGTTCCGTCCAACTATTTGCAGAAGCTGCCGCATCAAACTGCAGTACATAATTGGCCCACGATGAAGTTCCGTCGTAGGCTGGCGGTTTGATTCGTGGTCCGGCACCGTGCACGGGTCTTGGGCCTTCGTTTTCTGGGTGACCGGTCCCGGCACTCTCCAATCTTCGCCTCACATACTGTTCTACCTCGTCGATTTTCTTCTCCATCTCGGCTTTGCCGTCTCTCATTTCCTTCTGGACTTGATTTACTTCTTCTTGCATCCTACTTATTTGCCTGGTTATATCCCTTGTTAGTTCTTCTTTCATCTTTTCCTGGCCCTTGTTTGTTTCGTCTAGGCGTTTGTTCGTCTCATCTTGGCGCTTTTCCATGCCTTCCTTCATTTCCTTCATCAGTGTCATTAACTCCTCCATGTTCCGCTTCCTAGTACTCACTGGCATATAACACTCGTCTATTTTTCAAAACTTTCCGGCAATTCACCCAACTAGTAAAATCACACTTACTCGTTTAGCGGTTCTACTATATCCCACTTCTGACACCAATGTAAAGTTTTTCCCAAAAAAAAATAACTTTACTTACACAACTAATGCCTGCCACTAGTTATTAAATAATATGTGGGTTTGATTAAATAATAAAACTCGCTAAAGTTGTAAGTAATAACCTGATTTATTAACACATTACCTTTACTCACATTAACATTTACTATCAACTAACGCTATTCATTACAGTCACCATTTACAACAGTCACAACAGTTTACTGTTACTTACTCACTTCGTAACGCCACAAAACTGTTCCCCGACTGACCACTGGTCCGCACTGCACCGAATTGCACTAGTCTCAGCTGCACTAAAACAGCTCTAACCATCAACTGACTAATTTCCCAACTAGCTACCACTGAAGCACTCCACAACACTGACTCTCTCTAACTATGTCTCAACACTGACTCTCCAAGACTAACTCCAAACTACAAGACTGTAAAACTCTTAGAACTCCTTAAAACTCGATTAAAACTTGATTGAAAACTAAACTTCTCCAGCTGTGTCTGCCTCCTTTTAACTGGGTGCCTCCCTCCAACTGGGACTGCCCTCCTCCAACTCTCTGAGCATAAGTTTCCACGCCCTCCTGACGTTCATTGGCTGGAGAAAACATACTGCCACCACCTCAGCTGTGAGCCGCCTCCTCCCATTCTCCGTCTCTCTCCAACTCCGTCTGTCTCACTCTCACCTGTCAATCACTGGCTGGGAAACACATATGCTACCACCCCAACTGAGGCCTTTCTCTTAGCTGGCTTTTACACAGGTCACTAACTCCTTGAACAATCTAGCCCTTTCCTTTCTAGCTAAGAGAAAGACCGGCCCTTTTGTCTACACAGTGGTGGCCTGTTACCGGCTTTAGCCGCTTAACCCCTAGAACAATCTAGGCCTTTCTTCTTTGCCACAGGTAGGTACCGCCCTTTTGTTTATGCAGTGGCGGCCTGTTACTGACTTTGGTCGTTCAACCTCTAGAACAATCTAGGCCTTTCTTCTCCGCCCAGGTCAACTTCGTTACATTATTTTATGATATTCAATAACATTTAAATGTTTTTTATATTTATTTTCACATATTGCAAAGTAAATAAACAAATAAATAATAACTAAACCTGTGTTTGAATGAAAATGGCGGCAGTCCTATATATTACGTGCTGTATTTTAAAAGAATTCTATTCAATTTCAAACCTAACACATTTAAAATTCTTTGTGAAAAAATATCTTCATTTAAATAAATGAAATTTGCATTTGTTTCAATAAAATTGAAATATACAATTTATTTTGGACAGGCTGAAGAGCCACAAAATTTGGATAAAAGAGCCACACGCGGCTCGCGAGCCGCGGGTTGCCGACCCCTGTCCTAAGCCAAGAAAAGATGATATTTGTTCTATTTTTTAAAAAAAATTCCAGCTAGATAAGATTGTAGTTCGCACAATCCTGCAATGCAGCCAAGTAGTGCAGGACAAAGAATTTTGTTCACACCACGTGGAACATTAAAAAAGAAGAAGATTTATAACACAACTGAACACACAAAAACCAACAATTTTTACGGCCACATTATCTTTTAGTTACAAATAACCCCTTACATCTTTGTCGCCCGCAACACATACATGTAGCAAAACATTGCATACTCTACAGGAGCAGAATTAGTATGTTACAAAAAAAATAAACCGCTTCAAAAAACCCCGTACGTGGAGCTTTAGAATACCTTGTGCTTTTTCTTTAATATAAAAATTATCGCTTCAATGACATGAGACATTGTTTTTTACCATCTTTAATCCTTATTGAATTATTTGGGATAGAATTTTTCATTCTTTTTCCCCATCCTTTAAGGATAGAAATAAAGCTCTGACTTTTCTTATTCTTAATCTTGGCAGGATACCAACAAGTTTTTCTAAGATCCTCTCTTTCTCTAGGCTTCATTATTCTCGCCAGTTCTTTTGTTAGGGACAAAAAAAGGGATTCAACTGAATGTGTGTTTATTATCTAGGGAAAATTAAATGAGGCATAAACGATTTTAAAAGAAAATAAATAAAATAGATGAGAGTTTGAACAGTTCTACAAAAGAAAAACGCCGGCCTACTAATTGCCAAAGATTTTTGCGAGTTGAAAAATAAAATTATTTTTATTTTTCTGAAGCTCTTATTATTCTCTAATATTATGATAATTATTTCGTTTATTTACATACATTTTTTTAATTTGCATATATGAATGCTTCACTTGCCAAATCGATTAATTCCATAAAACAGAAAGTTGTGAAAAATGAGAAACTGTAATGCTGCAGATGTATCTTTTATCTAACGATATACGAGGGTCGTATGAAAAGTCCGTGCAAAGTCAGAGAGATAGCACTACTGGCGCGTACCGAGGTTATGTTTAGTTAGTAGCATCTCTTGGAAGAACACACACCAAGTTTCAGCCAGATCGGTCTATTTCTTTGTGTTTGGCATTCGTTTGAATCGAGGAAGTCGAGTGATTTTCAAAAAATGGAAGAAAAAGAATTTCGTGTGTTGATTAAACACTACTTTATGAAAGGCAAAACGCCTCAGGAGACTAAAGAGAAGCTTGATAAACATTATGGTGACTCTGCACCTACGATTAGAACAGTTTATAAGTGGTTTCAAAATTTTCGGAGTGGCCATATGGGAGTGACGCTGGAACGTTCTGGACGCCCTGTTGAGGTTACTACTCCAGAAATCATTGATAAAATCCATGATATGGTGATGGATGACAGAAGAGTGAAGGTGCGTGAGATTGCTAGTGCTGTGGGCATCTCGAATGAACGGGTACATAATATTTTGCATCAACATTTGGACATGACAAAGCTATCCGCAAGATGGGTGCCGCGATTGCTCACGCTTGACCAAAAACGAAATCGTGTAAGGACGGTTTGCAGCTGTTCCAGAAGAATCCGCAGGACTTTAAGCGTCGTTTCGTCACTGTGGATGAAACATGGATACATCACTACACTCCTGAGACCAAAGAACAATCTAAACAATGGGTTACCAAGGGGGAATCTGCGCCAAAAAAAGGCGAAGACCGTTCCTTCGACCGGAAAGACTATGGCGACTGTCTTTTGGGATTCGCAAGGAATAATCCTCATCGACTATCTGGAAAAGGATAAAACTATTACAGGTGCATATTATTCATCGTTATTGGACCGTTTGAAAACCGAGCTGCAAGAAAAACGCCCACGATTGGCCCACAAAAAAATCCTTTTCCATCACGACAACGCACCAGCTCACACCTCAGCAGTTGTGGTCGCAAAATTAATGGAAATAGGGTTCCAACTCGTTTCACATCCCCCCCCCTATTCTCCAGACTTGGCTCCCTCGGACTGCTATTTGTTCCCCAATATGAAGAAATGACTGGCGGGAAAAAGATTTTATTCAAACGAGGAGTTGATTGCAGAAACGAATGGCTATTTTTCAGACTTGGACAAATCCTATTATTCGGAAGGGATCAACAAACTAGAGCAGCGTTGGACGAAGTGTATAAGCCTAACAGGAGACTATGTTGAAAAATAAAAAAGGTTTACCCCAAAAAATTAAGTAGTTTTTATTTTTGCACGGATTTTTCAAACGACCCTCGTACAGTTAGGGGGTCAATAAAGTGTTCAGACATTAAAATTTTAATAAAATTCAGCTAGTGGAGTTAGTTAATCCATTTGGCAAGTGAAACATTCATATAAATGCATATTTATTCATTTTATTTATTATTATTTACCTATTTTTTTGAGAGTGAGAACAAAATGTGTGTAAAAAACCAAAAAATTACAGCAAGCTAAAACATTAAATTGTATCTTGTACCAGGAGACTTAAATGCAACCTAACAAAATCATGATCCACTTAACTAAAATGGATTTTTCATTTTTTTCATGAGATTTTATCAAAAATAGCATTAAAGATTTTCCCTTAAAATTCATTTTTTCCCGGGGAAAATGATTTCGTTTAAGGGCAACTCTTCCCACAAAGACCGGTGGGTAGGGTTTCCCATTAAAAGGGGGACCTTTTTGATAATAATTTGAGATTTTTTTTTTTTGCGTATTCATAATGAAGGGGGGAGTATAAATGCGATGCTAGGTGGGGGGGGGGGAAGGGAAATGAATTAGATATAAAAAAATTAATGGCCGGAAGTTATTTTTTTTTGGCGCATCAACAGCTGAGGTTATTAGCGCCCGGAGCTTTTTCCAGTGCACTGCCGGCCTCCGGACAGTGTTCTCTCGTTACAGACAACACTGTCCTTCACCGGACAGTGAGCTGTAAGAAGCTCCTAGGAAGAGAAAATCTAAGGGTCAGCTGCTGGATTCGAACCCGGGACCTCCGCGTGGGAGTCCAGTATGCTAACCTCATAGCTAATCCCTTCCCTTCCGGAAGTTAATATTTATAGAATGCGTATTATTCATTTTTTTAAAAAACTATTTCCTGTAAAAAATTTTGATTTTTTTTTTTTTTTTGCACTAGTGATGGTGGTCTAAAACTTTTATTTGATTTTTTTTTTTTTTAAGTAGCGGGGGGCGATTCTATGGATTTTATATTTTAAAGAGATGGATTAAATGTCTTGATAAAAAGTTTTTTGAGAGAATTTCGAAAAGAATCCAAAAAAAAGTACCGGATGTATCTCACATTACTGCGCTTATATTTAAAACTTTTTTGAAACAAATTAAGAGAAACAAAAACGATCAAAAAGGCTGTGGCCGAAACTAAAAAAAGAATTAAAAGAAAATAAACGATTTTTAGATAATGGTATTTCCACAAAAAAAACTAAAATAAAAAAATAGTTTACAAAACTTACAAATATGTGCAAAGCTGGAGCCTGCAGACAATGCATGCCACTAAAATGTTTACAAACTAAAAAAGTTTTGATGGCGGCACAAATTAACTGCACTGTACAAAGTTAGTAAAACTTAAATAATATCCCATGTAAAAATAATAAAACTAAAACTAAAATAAAATAAATAAACAATTTCAGTAATGACTAGTTTAAAATCAGAGTGGATGGTAAACAAATAAAATATAAAGAGATATACTCTCTAAACTCTTGGAATAAAACAAAAAATAAATATATAGAAACTAAAAGAGGGGAGGCAGGAAAAGACTATCTGTTGGGGTGGCGAGGAGAAGGGAGACAAATACAAGTGTATGGGGACTTATCAGCGATAGAGGAGGCGGTGGAGACTGGCGACGGCACTGATATAATGGCCACACTGTCATTATTAAAACAACAACAACAAAAAACTGACATGTCTCTATGTTTGTGGGGCGTTTTTTACCCCCTCCAATTTTAGTTTTCTAATCAACAAAGTCACCAACTGAAACTCTCTATTATCTACAAGAAAAAATTTACAAGATAATAAATGTTCCTGCATCCAAACACAAATAGATTACAAAAATTTCAACAGAAATCTAAAAACTATTTCCTTTACTTATTATTCTCTCGCTCTAGGCGTGTCCCACAAATAGCATTGTCATCAACTTTCCATAGATCATAGATAATGTCTCTTGAGAGGGACTGAAAACCCAGTGTTGGGCGAAATTTTAGTTTGAAATAATTTAATATTTTAGAATAAAAAAAACTTTGTAATAATTTATTTCAATTTGCATATGTTGCCATGGTTACGATTATTTTGAATACCTTCAAGAAGATGTACCACGATTTTAAAATCATAAACGCAATTATCATTATTATTAAGTCGATTTATTGTAGTCCATGTAGATGTGTTTGTAATATCAGATGTATTTGTAAATATTTATTGATTACTACTTAAATAAACGCAATTATCATTATTATTAATTCGATTTATTGTGATTCATGTAGATGTGTTTGTAATATCAGATGTATTTGTAAATATTTATTGATTACTACTTAAATAAACGCAATTATCATTATTATTAAGTCGATTTATTGTAGTCCATGTAGATGTGTTTGTAATATCAGATGTATTTGTAAATATTTATTGATTACTACTTAAATAAACGCAATTATCATTATTATTAATTCGATTTATTGTAGTCCATGTAGATGTGTTTGTAATATCAGATGTATTTGTACATATTTATTGATTACTACTTAAATAAACGCAATTATCATTATTATTAAGTCGATTTATTGTAGTCCATGTAGATGTGTTTGTAATATCAGATGTATTTGTAAATATTTATTGATTACTACTTAAATAAACGCAATTATCATTATTATTAATTCGATTTATTGTAATTCATGTAGATGTGTTTGTAATATCAGATGTATTTGTAAATATTTATTGATTACTACTAAAATAAACGCAATTATCATTATTATTAATTCGATTTATTGTAGTCCATGTAGATGTGTTTGTAATATCTGATGTATTTGTAAATATTTATTGATTACTACTTAAATAAACGCAATTATCATTATTATTAAGTCGATTTATTGTAGTCCATGTAGATGTGTTTGTAATATCAGATGTATTTGTAAATATTTATTGATTACTACTTAAATAAACGCAATTATCATTATTATTAATTCGATTTATTGTAATTCATGTAGATGTGTTTGTAATATCAGATGTATTTGTAAATATTTATTGATTACTACTTAAATAAACGCAATTATCATTATTATTAATTCGATTTATTGTAGTCCATGTAGATGTGTTTGTAATATCTGATGTATTTGTAAATATTTATTGATTACTACTTAAATAAACGCAATTATCATTATTATTAATTCGATTTATTGTAGTCCATGTAGATGTGTTTGTAATATCAGATGTATTTGTAAATATTTATTGATTACTTAAAATTTAGAAAAAAGAAATTAATTTAGAAAAGAAAAGAATTAAGAAATATTTAGTCATAAACCAGGACAATGAGAGCGAGATTGCAATGAGGAGGAGGATTTCAAACATATAATAATGATATGGCCCACGTTATGTGTGTAGAAAGGAAACGAATGTTTGACGACATATACAGGTATTTAGATGCACCATTTCGCTACGAAGACATAATATTCTTCGCCAACATATATGTGCTTAAATCTATAGCAGAGCTAGCAATGAAATATGAATGTATTTAAAAGTGATAGCCGATTAGAATGAATGCAAGAAAATGATTAGAGAAGGATTACGGTGATTTTAATTTCGGTTAAGCTATAAGGATGGCAGGAATATAGAGTACTGGTCCATTCATTAGTTGGTAAGTTTGTATGTGAATAGTTGTATATAGTAGAGGGATGAATGTGTGAAGCGAATGTATTTGTAGGTAAGAATGGAGAGTGAGTGATATTCTAGTGATAAGCACCTAGACGATGCTGGCTGAATGGCGGAAGCCAATGCCCAAAAAAAAATGGCTGCGCTAATCGATGCGCCAAAAAAAAAGAAAAATTCTTGATTAAAAAGTTTTAGATAATTATAAACTTTGAAATACAAATACCAAAGCATAGATAGATGGTACTTAGACCGTCTGAAGAGTCGTCAAACACCAATAAATTTATAATCAGCAACTCAGGCTTCGAAAAACACTTTATATAAATAAATAAATTAAAAAAATAGAACTTCTTGCTAAGGAGAAAAAAAACTACCAAAAAAAAAAACAAAAGGAAGAGTTACAATGTAGACAGTTAGAATGAAGACTAAATGCAATAATGTAAAGAACAATAAATAACAAAGAGGTGAGAAATAAACATAAATAACAAACTACAATAAACACCTTTGAAGCCATTTTTTTTCTTTTTTTAATCAGTAAAAATGTTAAGTTTCAAGAAAATTTAAGTTAGATGCGAGTAAAAGATAGCCTCAAAAATAATAAACTGTTGGTGGATAACTTCAAAAATTTGCACTTTGCAGCGCAACTTCATTTAAAAAAATTAAAAATAACATTGATTATGTAAGAACAATTGAAATTGATGTTTTGTTAATTGAATTTAAAACAGTGGAACAGAGAACAATAAAAATTCAACCATCAATATTGTTACATCATATTGAAGATTATAAAAAATATAAACAAAAGATCGTATCTAACCTATAAAACTTAAAAACAAAAAATTAATGAAAATAAAAAAAATTAAAACTTTCCACCAAACTAAATCATAATATATAATATTATATATATAACATAATTTTATTTTAAACGTCTACTGTATTAGTCGTGGAATAGTTTTAAGTCTTGCGAAGTTAATATCCCTCAGAGTTGTAACAGAGAAAAACCTTACTAGCAATAATAACCTTCTCTCAGCGCATGCTTAATAATCGGTATAACCTCCATAATTCTCTCTCATTAGCTAGCTCTCATCCTTTTAAACTTCAACCCCCTCCACCACCACCACTAACATCACAGTCTATTTCAATTATACTAATAACCTTGTAGTAATTAAAATTTCTTCATTAATTTGATATGCCTTCATTTAATTTTAATTAATCTCAAGTAAAGTAATGTATATTTTTTTTTTTCAAACAATTCAATTAGGTGTCATGGACTGAGGGCGTCTACCAAACACACTTTTTACTAAGAAGTTTTCATATTAAACATTAAATAAAAAATCCAAGGCCTAGAGTCTGGGAATCGAACCAGCTGAACCAACAAAACATATTTTAGCTTTAAGGGTCCAGTATCTTAACCACTCGGCTATTGTGGTACCTTAATTAATCTACTCTCCTTTTTCCTCTAAGTAGTGGAATTCATTGTCACTAATAACGACTTATATAATTCGCTCTATATAATTTATAAAATTCGATTTATTATAGTCCATGTAGATGTGTTTGTAATATCAGATGTATTTGTAAATATTTATTGATTACTACTTAAATAAACGCAATTATCATTATTATTAATTCGATTTATTGTAATCCATGTAGATGTGTTTGTAATATCAGATGTATTTGTAAATATTTATTGATTACTTAAATAAACGCAATTATTATTATTAATTCGATTTATTGTAATCCATCTAGATGTGTTTGTAATATCAGATGTATTTGTAAATATTTATTGATTACTTAAATAAACGCAATTATTATTAATTCGATTTACATAATTTATTTACTCATAAAATACTTCAATTCTTTAATTAACAGTTGCCTTAATTTAATTTTTGTTTTCTCTCTCAGAATTATTTTAATTATTAAAAAATTAAAATAAGATTTCGTAAGGAAGTGGGTCAAATAAAACTTACTAGATCTACCATGAATGCTGCTGCTGCTAGGAGCTGGGATAAACACGAACTTCTAGCTCTTTTCCTTTTAAACACTTATACATTTTTTTTTTATTCTAACAAAAACTACTTGCTGTAGGGCTAAAGTGATATGCAAATGTGTGTGGTACCTTAATCTCTGCACTTTATAATAAAAACGACAATGTAATGGCAATTGGCAAGGCCATATTGGTGACACAAGACAGGTAGATAGATGGACAAAGAGAACCATGACAATACTTAGGGAGATGTGGCGACAAACTGATAGGCAAGAATGTGGTGACGTCAGTTGGATGAGGACAGCGTGAGACAACAACAAAACAAAAACTAGAAAAATCTAGGAGAAGGGTTTTTCCCCCCTCCCAGAAATAGGTGCAGTTTCCAAATATTCGCAAAATATTTTTTTTTAAAAAAGAAAACAATGGTAACGAATTGTTTTTTTGAAGAAACTTTAGCGAGAAAATTACACAACTTTAAAAATCTTCAGAAATCATCTACTAACATTCCAGGGTTGTCCTCCAGGGTTTTAAAACGCCAAGGGCCACGCACGCAATTTTCTCTCTTTTCTGAAGAGAGTTACACCCACAGACCGTTATTGAAGGGACAGGAGGAAAAAAAAAAAACATCAACTAAAGTGAAGGAAAAGTTAAACACGTCTCTACTCCTCTGTTTCAAGGCGCCACGGTAGCCGAGCGGTTAGAGGCGAGACCTGCAAAGCTAATATGTATTGTGGTAATGGGTTCGATTCCCGGTCTTTAGGCCTTGGAATTTATTTAATGGTTAATAAAAGAAATTTATAGTAAAGTATGTTTGCTAGTCACCTCCGTCCACGACACCTAATTGGTAGTTGGACGTAAAGCCCGCCTGAAAAAATAGGCAATTACTTTACTTCTCTGTTTCAGGGTTCAGGATCATCTTTATCCAGGTTTATTATCGATATATATATATATTTTTTTTTTTTTTTTTTTTTTTTTTTTTTGGCGCATCAACAGCTGAGGTCATTAGCGCCCGGAGCTTTTTCCAGTGCACTGCCGGCCTCCGGACAGTGTTCTCTCGTTACAGACAACACTGTCCATCACCGGACAGTGAGCTGTAAGAAGCTCCTAGGAAGAGAAAATCTAAGGGTCAGCTGCTGGATTCGAACCCGGGACCTCCGCGTGGGAGTCCAGTATGCTAACCTCATAGCTAATCCCTTCCCTATTATCGATATATTATTATTACTTTCGCTGTTTACACATTTCAATTTGGCTTTTCACTTCAGATGAAACATCCTTGAGAAAAAAAGCCAAAAATGAATCAAATAAACTCACCTCAAGGCGATACATAATATTCATTTGATTTTAACGATAACAACCTTATTACAAAGGGAAGCTAGCTCTCCCTTTGGCAATAACTAAATGGATTATCCAATCTGAACAATCAGCGAATATCTATTTTTGAGTTATACTGACCTTAAGTCAAGATTTATACACTGAAACTACAGCAATAAACAGTTTTTTACGAGATCAGGTAAACCCACCGTCAAAAAAAGAATATATACAAATTAAAAATCGATCATCTGCTCCAATACAGTGAAAAAAATGCATAAAAATCGATTCATTGTTTCGATTAACTTTTGATTCCATAAAAATAACATTCTAAGTTTCGTAATTTTTTTTTTTTGCACGCACAAAAAAATTAATTGTTAAGATATTTTTAATTTTTGCAGTTTTCCTTCATTTTTTAAATAAATTAGTAGAAAGTTACCATTAATTATTAATCTAATAACTTACATAAAGCTAATTAAGGACATCGTGTTACCACCATAGTTAAGACTCACCTGAAACAAACAATAAACATTCATTAATTTAAATAATATAAATTAATTGTTTAGTTACTGAAAGTGGTCGTTACAAAAAAATCCAGACTGGACTGGAGATTACACTAACCTTACAGTTAGCAATGTAAAAACATATTATAACTGTCAATAGTATAAGCTCTGAAGATGACCTAGTCTCTAGGTCAAAAGTTTGGCTAAAAATAGAGACAATAATGGCTGAAATTGACAACATACTTTCTTCCCTTTGAATTAAAGAATAGGTCACCAAAAACGATGTAAAATAATCTACAAACATAATATTATAAGAATGTAATTTTGAATGTATATTTCAGGGGCCCCCCCAAACTTTTTACACAGGAGGCCAGTCCACTGTCCCTCAGACCGTTGGAGGGTCGGACTGTAAAACAAAACTATTTTAAAGTAAACAAAAAGAATATGGGAACAAATAGAATATTCCAAATAAAGAACAAGTAAATTTAAATCACCAAACTGCCCAGTATTTCTGTGGGAATTATGGACCTGCTTTTGGCTAATGAGATGGTCAATGTCCGGTTTAGTTGTAGTGCTTTGCCTTTCTTCCCACTTCTGGCTGTTATTTTACACTGTTTTCGGACATCCCGCGTCATCGGAAGTAGTACTGTACATGAGCGACGCAGCGCTTTGCGGCACCGCCACATATAGTGCTCCTCTCACTGACCACTAATGAAAGAGATGCTCCTTCCGGAAGTGCGGCGGGGGCCGGATAAATGTCCTCAGGAGGCCGCATGTGGCCCGCGGGCCATAGTTTGGGGACCCCTGGTATATTCAATAAATGGCCTTGTAGGAGATTAAGAATTTGTCAAATTGTTGATCAAGCCAGTTAAGCGAGGAATTTAGTTTTTTTTTTTTTAAAAAAAAAAAAACACAGTGTGCGGAATTAAAATCAGACAATGACGTGTATACACACACGTCGAACGCAGGGCAAAACAACCAAAAGTTTACAATAGTCATAATACAGTCACTGCAAGCAACTTTTTCTGCAATCTCTGGGGAGGCCTTGCGATTACAGAGCATTATGTGCACTTCAAAAAAAAATCTTGCACCGCTTCACGTTATGCATTGCCCTAGTTAACTAGGGGACGCAAGAGCTTTTTTTTTTTTACAAGGAAGAAAAAGAGCTTGAAATTCTTGAGCAAAATGAAATCATGCTCTGAACTGAGGTCTGAACCTCTAAGGTAAAAACGGGCATTGCACAAGGGTTGAGAGCTTCTATTTGTGTGCCTAATACCCAATCTCTAATGCGGAGACCAAACATGGACCAACCACTTATCATTTGGCTGACTCCCACCACAGTTCTATTGGTAAGATAAAGGAAACAACCAACCCAATAATATTCTTATTGTATTTTATTAAAATTTCGAGTTTTTATAGATAATGGCAATTTTATATTTTTCACAACGAGTATACACGTCGAACGCACCGTAATAGAGATTTGATTTTACGTGTATGCTCGTCAAACACGTTTAACTGGTTAAGAGTAGTTGATTCACAGAACGAAACAGGGCTAATTAAATTGGCAATTAAAAATCCCAAAAAATATTGATCTAAAAAACGGAGCGGAAAAAGTAACAATTTTAAGGAGACTGGAAAGGAAGTTATAAAAAACAGTTAAAAGAATCTTTTGGTCATGTTCAGTTAGGTTAACACAGCTTTTTAGTCAGTATAATCCCAGCTGATAAAAACCGATCAGGCCAATTAACTCAGATATTTCATTAAATAATAACGTTTTATATCACTCCAGAACATGTACTAACGAGTTCAAAAAAAAAAAACAAAGTGAATTATTAAAATTAAAGCCGAATAAGTAGATTTATAATTAATTACTTAAGAAGTAGATCAGATTAAAATTAATGTATGTAAATAAAAAATGATAACACAGAAAGACCATTAGAAGATCTCTCCGGACATATCTACGAAGAATTAGTTATTTTTTTAAAGTTAAAAAGGGTTTAAAAAAAAATGGAAGAAAACAGAAATTATTTTTAAATTATTCAAAGAGTTGAAGAATAAAAAAAAACTATTAGATTCTTTTAAAGAGTTCATTTACCTGTTTGGGGAAGTGCGTGTCGCATAGCTACGCGTTATAACCACAGCGACTGAATTGTACAAGGCCGTTATACCGGTCTTAGGAAGAAATATTACTATCTTGTCTTAGCGGTTATTGCTATATGTCTCCAGCTAACATTTTTACAATATCTACTTAACATGCACGCATATTCTGGAAATGAACAACTACTGAGGAAAACAAACCGCTCGTAGAATTCATTCTAGATGTTCTGTGTAAGTGGTAAGAAAACCACTTCATCTTTGGCTCGGTAATAATTTTTTCAGAGTTTTCTGATTTTTATCCTTCAACATTTAAGGTTAATGGTCCATCAACTCACAAGAGAGCTGTAAGAAGTACTAGCTAGCATTTGGATTTGAATCCAGGGAATCAGGAACGCTACTAACTAATCCAGTGGTTCTCAAACTTATTCCGTGTACCGCCCCATTTTGAGAATCAATTATTTTCTAGTGCCTCCTAAAATTTTAAAAAGTCACAATCGCAATAATTACTTTAATTTAATTGAAGAACACACACCAAGTTTCAGCCAGATCGGTCAATTTCTTTGTGTTTGGCATTCGTTTGAATCGAGGAAGTCGAGTGATTTTCAAAAAATGGACGAAAAAGAATTTCGTGTGTTGATTAAACACTACTTTATGAAAGGCAAAACGCCTCAGGAGACTAAAGAGAAGCTTGATAAACATTATGGTGACTCTGCACCTTCGATTAGAACAGTTTATAAGTGGTTTCAAAATTTTCGGAGTGGCCATATGGGCACAAGTGACGCTGAACGTTCTGGACGCCCCTGTTGAGGTTACTACTCCAGAAATCATTGATAAAATCCATGATATGGTGATGGATGACAGAAAAGTGAAGGTGCGTGAGATTGCTAGTGCTGTGGGCATCTCCAATGAACGGGTACATAATATTTTGCATCAACATTTGGACATGACAAAGCTATCCGCGCAAGATGGGTGCCGCGATTGCTCACGCTTGACCAAAAACGAAATCGTGTGAAGTGTTGCAAGGACGGTTTGCAGCTGTTCCAGAAGAATCCGCAGGACTTTAAGCGTCGTTTCGTCACTGTGGATGAAACATGGATACATCACTACACTCCTGAGACCAAAGAACAATCTAAACAATGGGTTACCAAGGGGGAATCTGCGCCAAAAAAGGCGAAGACCGTTCCTTCGACCGGAAAGACTATGGCGACTGTCTTTTGGGATTCGCAAGGAATAATCCTCATCGACTATCTGGAAAAGGGTAAAACTATTACAGGTGCATATTATTCATCGTTATTGGACCGTTTGAAAACCGAGCTGCAAGAAAAACGCCCACGATTGGCCCACAAAAAAGTCCTTTTCCATCACGACAACGCACCAGCTCACACCTCAGCAGTTGTGGTCGCAAAATTAATGGAAATAGGGTTCC
This sequence comes from Rhodnius prolixus, assembly GCF_049639745.1. Classification (NCBI taxonomy): domain Eukaryota; kingdom Metazoa; phylum Arthropoda; class Insecta; order Hemiptera; family Reduviidae; genus Rhodnius; species Rhodnius prolixus. The sequence goes on from NW_027411582.1 coordinate 27,048,358, forward strand.
AACTCGTTTCACATCCCCCCTATTCTCCAGACTTAGCTCCCTCAGACTACTAACTATTTGTTCCCCAATATGAAGAAATAGCTTTTATTCAAACGAGGAGGTGATTGCAGAAACGAATGGCTATTTTTCAGACTTGGACAAATCCTATTATTTGGAAGGGATCAACAAACTAGAGCAGCGTTGGACGAAGTGTATAAGCCTAAAAGGAGACTATGTTGAAAAATAAAAAAGGTTTACCCCAAAAAATTAAGTAGTTTTTATTTTTGCACGGACTTTTCAAACGACCCTCGTATATACCTGCTTCTCCATTTCTGGCTCTTATTTTTCTGTAACTCAACCAACCCGCATAGCCACGTAAGTTTCAATAATTATAAAGAATTTAGTGTATTTTACTGTTTATTTTTGTATTACTGATTTTTACTGTTTTCTATGTTACTGACTCTGTAAATTGTTTTATATTTGTAATATCCAGGCCCTGAAGAGGACAATATATTTGTCGAAACTTGGCAAAGAGACGAGTTGTTTTATTTGACCGATTCCTCGCAAATCATCCATCCTAAGTTTAACAATTTACGGTTACGAAACGAATATATTCATATTAACATTCAATCTCATCGCAATCCCACTCGTACAACATCTATCTTCCAGAACATTTCCAGACAACACTTCTAGGACAGTCTTAAAAGACAGTGGCCTCGCGATCTCCTCTCTGATGAAGAGAGTCAGTAGAATGTAGAATGTTTTTTGGAGTGTTACCGCTGGGTAACTTCTCCACTCTGATATGTGTGAATGTTATTTATTGCTAACATTGTTGCTTATAACGCAATGCGTTGATTGTAACTAAATAAATGATTAAAAAAAAAAAAAATTATAACTAATCTAATGTGAAGGGGATGAATCTAATGATTTTTAACAAGTTTGGTTAATATCAGGCTGGAATTTACGCAAAAAAACAGCCGTAAGTCACCTCGCGTTCAGTAACATGCAAACGATTTCTCTTTATAGTTAGCAGTGTTGCCACAGCACTAAATCCACGTTCACACAAATACGGCAAATAAATATATGGGAATGCTACCAAAAAAATCGACCACAAATCCAGGGGCACAGCTGCGGGATTGGCTTTTTGTAGCCAAAAATTAACGAAAAAAACATTGAAATAATCGATGTAGGGTAATTGGAAGGTTTTGATTTTAGTTTAAAGTATTAGAAAAACCCAAATCAGCCATCGCCACTCCCTAAACCGCTTCAAAATCCCCTTCCTAATTTTATCTGGACCCTTTACCAGCCCCCATTTGGGATTTACCATCAATACAAAAAATTCAACCACTACAGTTCAAAAGAGACAAAAAGAATTACGTGGAGCCATATTTAAAATTACAAAGTTGCCTAATAATATGAATGATTACTTAAGCGATATTTATAAAAACAGCGCACGATCTCTTGAAGTTAATAAGGAATATTTTTGGTCGGCCATTAAACCAAGAATACAATTTATTTTAAGAAACAGTACGGTTAGAGATTTAAATTGATAATTAAAAAAAATGACAAACTGCAGTGTGTAATTAGTATGTTAACTAATACCAAATAAGAAGTGTTTAAATCGATTTACAAGTTTTTTTTAGGAACACAATGTCAGGATTATCGATTGGAGAAGGCACCCAGTAGTGTGACTCCATTATCGTGGACATATGTTGGTCTGCTCTTATGATAAGAGTAGATCGCTGTGGCCATCTTCTTTTCAATCTCCTTAGAGGATTGCCTGGTAAAGCGGAAGTGGATAGGTGTTCCGGTTTAAAGGATATCAAGTGCATAATTGCAAAAACAGCACTACAAAAATGGCCAGACAGATTACAGTAATTTTTTTTTTTTTTTTTCTTTTTTTGGCATTGGCTTCCGCCATACAGCCAGCATCGTCTAGGTGCTTATCCCATCTGAGGTGCTAGATTACAGTAATGGGAGATTCTATAAAACTATGTGTAGATCAGTTACCTAGACAACCATGGTTTATAAAGGAACTGTCACTAATAAATGGGTTGTTACGACAACATTATAAGCAGGCTGAGAGCGAACCACGCGGTATGCGGATCGCATCTACACAGGATCAACAAAAGGTCCTCTCTCTCCTCTTTGCGTACATTGCAATGAGGAGGAGGATTTCAAACATGTAATAATGATATGTCCACGTTATGTAGTAGAAAGGAAACGAATGTTTGACGACTTATACAGGTATTTAGATGCGCCATTTCGCTACGAAGACATTATATTCTCCACCAACATCTATGTGCTTAAATGTATTTAAAAGTTATAGCCGATTAAAATGAATGGAAGAAAATTATTAGAGAAGGATTACGTGATTTCATTTTCGGTTAAGCTATAAGGATGGCAAGAGCACAGAGTACTGCTCCATCCATTAGTTGTAAGTTTTGTGTAAATAGTTGTATATAGTAGAGGGATGAATGTGTGAAGCGGAATGTATTTATAAGTAAGAATGGAGAGTGAGTGATATTCTAGTGATAAGCACCTAGACGATGCTGGCTGTATGGCGAAAGCCAACGCCAAAAAAAAGGCAAAAGGATTAATCATTCAGTTCATCAGCATCTAATTAAGATGCTAATCCAATGATATTTCAGAGAGCTAAGGTAAAAAAGCCACTTTTTTTAAAGGTTATACTTGTAATTAAAAAAAAAATCATTTATCGAAACTAAAATCGCCAATAATCGGCAGCAATAAAACGAGCAGCGATAAAATTGAACGATAATAATAATTAAAAACTTAATGGAATTATTTGTTTATAAAAGCAAGAAAATTAAAGAATTTTATTATATATTTTTTTTATACACAATTATTTTTAGCAGAAGGTCGAAAACGCTTTGTGGTCATATTGTAATGTAATAATGTTTTATACTTCATTAGAAAAGTAAAGAAAAACATCTGTAACCTTCAATTTCAGTGTTAGTATAATATAATATAATATAATTTGCTTACATATATGGAAATTTCGTGTAATTAGTTGAAGAATTTAATTAAGAGGGTTTTCAATAAAATTCAATACAAAGATTTTGATTTCAAAACAAGAAATCAAAAATAGCAAAAAAATCTGTACAGATCATACTCTCTCGCCTAAAAAATGCGTCATCATGTAACGTGCATTTGGGCTAAACCTTACAGCTGTTAAATGGGGTAAAAGAATCAACGATTTGCTTTGGAGTGTCTTTTTTGACGTGAATACGTCTTTAAATTTGAATCATATGGTGGCAATCCAAAAAAACCTAATGATAACAAAATCGGGGGATACAGTTTGGCATTATAGTTTCGAATCTATCGTCTACATCCAAAATTAAATTAGACCACTGGATAGCTAAAGGATCAAATCATTCATTACGATAAGCGAGGACTGTGACGCATCGCGCGCGGTAGAGGGGGAAGCGCCGCCATTTTGAGATCATTTTGCTGCGTATCGAGATTTGCAATTAGTATAACTTTTGACTCGGTGAAGCTACGATGTTCATTTAAGTTTTAATCGTCAGCTGTCGTCACAATCTATCGATTGCATATAAAACATTAGTGTAAAATAGTGACAGTGAATACGATAAGGTGTTAGAAAAAAAAAAAATTATCAAAAATATATGTCGGTCTTTACGCGTCGAAAAGCCAAAACCAAATACAGAGATCGTATACTGTTGGAAAGGGCTTCTCAAGAACAATCGAATGGTAAAAGTCGCAAAGCCGGTGGAGTCGCCATATATCGCAGCTTCACTGATTGTAATAGAGTTAACATTGACATTTCGGAAATTTATTTGGAAATGAAAGACGCAAAAGCTGGTGATGTCTGTCTAGTAAACGAAAAATGCTAATGGCATCTTCAAATTCGCACTCAGGAGTGTGTGTATATCCATCTGGGCACAGCGTTAGCAGAAATTAAACTCTTTAAGTTACGATCGTTGTTAAAATATTCCAAAATCATCTCTAAAATTATACCCGATTACGAGCCTGATCTTACTACACCAATTATGATAGTTGGAGACTTTAATGTTGATATCTCACAAAACCGCTCATTGCCCGACTTCATGCTTTAGCGAGCTCAATTTGTCTTATATTGAAACTTCTCCAACTACGAATATATAGTTTTCGTGACCGCAAATTGTTAAACTTAGGATGGAAGATTTGCGAGGAATCGGTCAAATAAAACAATACCATACACACTGTGACCTTCACATCCCTTTTGTCATTGACCTAATAAAGTCTCGCTACCGCAACTTTCACAGCCTCCTAGCTCTCCATCCTAATCCTCTTGTCCAACAACTCCTTCTCTCCTCACCTTCCAGACAATCCTCCTCGTCGTTTGAAGCGGAAGTGGCCTAGAGATCTATTGTGATTAAATCATTGTGAAAGAGTTTGCACCAGTGGGTGATTGCTCTAACCATGACATTACAAGTGAACTGAACCAGTAAGATAAATTTACTTGATGCAACAATTGTTGCAGTTGTAAATATGGCAAATAAAGTGAAAAAAGTTATTATTATTTGCTTATTTATTGTTATAAGAACGGCGATTATGCGGATTTGCAAACGGGGAGGGCCTTAATTACTTAGGCTGCTCTAGAAAAACGCCTAATGTGTGATTTTTAGTAAAGTAATTTGATATGGACGCCATTTGGTCTACATTAGACTGTGTTTCAAGTCTAAAAACACATCTTTATGTTTACACAAAATGAAAGGTAATATTGCTGCATAATTTTCTTGGATACAAAAGGTGCATAATTTTTATTTATACCAAATATTTGTGTGTCTTAACGTGACCAGTTTTGATAAATGTCTTCACAAAATAATATATTCATTTTTTAGTATTTTCTAAGCACGATTTTGTTATTCTTAACATCGTTTTGTCTTTCCACTATATTTAGAAGAAGAATGAAGAAGACTCTTTGAACAATTTAACTTGCACGATTCGTTCATTCGGCAAAATAGGCAAGTATGTATGTCGTCTCGGACGCGTTTGTCCCTTCTCTAAAGCTGAGCTTTAAAAGCACTTATTGTACATTGTTTTTATCCATCACATGTTGCCGTTACATTAAGTACGAATGTGGTAATCATCATCAGCATATTTCCGCTCTACGTGATGCATTTCATTTTTTGTCGAGTATCATTATTTTTATTTCTAAAAAGCTTCTATTTACTAATTGCGCAGAAATGAATGAGCTGCTAAATTGCATTTTTTTTTTCTCTGTTTTCCCTTCACCAAGGCATTTTTTCCTCATAGATGTTCCTTCTTTTTTTAAACCAAAAATCCTTCTTATGAGTTCTTTCTTCACCACAGTTAGTTTACATTATGTTAATGCATATGGGCGGAGCCAACAAAATATCACGCTTATTTCCCAAATAAGCTACGAGGGTCGTTTGAAAAGTGCGAGCAAAAATAAAAACTACTTAATTTTTTGGGGTAAACCTTTTTTATTTTTCAACATAGTCTCCTTTTAGGCTTATACACTTCGTCCAACGCTGCTCTAGTTTGTTGATCCCTTCCGAATAATAGGATTTGTTCAAGTTTGAAAAATAGCCATTCGTTTCTGCAATCACCTCCTCGTTTGAATAAAATCTTTTTCCCGCCAGCCATTTCTTCATATTGGGGAACAAATAGTAGTCCGAGGGAGCCAAGTCTGGAAAATAGGGGGGATGTGAAACGAGTTGGAACCCTATTTCCATTAATTTTGCGACCACAACTGCTGAGGTGTGAGCTGGTGCGTTGTCGTGATGGAAAAGGACTTTTTTGTGGGCCAATCGTGGGCGTTTTTCTTGCAGCTCGGTTTTCAAACGGTCCAATAACGATGAATAATATGCACCTGTAATAGTTTTACCCTTTTCCAGATAGTCGATGAGGATTATTCCTTGCGAATCCCAAAAGACAGTCGCCATAGTCTTTCCGGTCGAAGGAACGGTCTTCGCCTTTTTTGGCGCAGATTCCCCCCCCTTGGTAACCCATTGTTTAGATTGTTCTTTGGTCTCAGGAGTGTAGTGATGTATCCATGTTTCATCCACAGTGACGAAACGACGCTTAAAGTCCTGCGGATTCTTCTGGAACAGCTGCAAACCGTCCTTGCAACACTTCACACGATTTCGTTTTTGGTCAAGCGTGAGCAATCGCGGCACCCATCTTGCGGATAGCTTTGTCATATCCAAATGTTGATGCAAAATATTATGTACCCGTTCATTCGAGATGCCCACAGCACTAGCAATCTCACGCACCTTCACTCTTTTGTCATCCATCACCAAATCATGGATTTTATCAATGATTTCTGGAGTAGTAACCTCAACAGGGCGTCCAGAACGTTCAGCGTCACTTGTGCCCATATGGCCACTCCGAAAATTTTGAAACCACTTATAAACTATTCTAATCGAAGGTGCAGAGTCACCATAATGTTTATCAAGCTTCTCTTTAGTCTCCTGAGGCGCTTTACCTTTCATAAAGTAGTGTTTAATCAACACACGAAATTCTTTTTCGTCCATTTTTTGAAAATCACTCGACTTCCTCGATTCAAACGAATGCCAAACACAAAGAAATAGACCGATCTGGCTGAAACTTGGTGGGTGTTCTTCCAAGAGATGCTACTAACTAAACATAACCTCGATACGCGCCAGTAGTGCTATCTCTCTGACACTTTTCAAACGACCCTCGTATGAGATCTCTGACGTATTAATATTAAGCTCCGCCCTAAGTTTGCTCCTGCAATGTATCTGTATATCCGTTACATTATCAAAAAAAAAAAACTCTACTGTGGCACAGGACACGGCCGTGTGTTGTACGTGAATACGTTTACGTTACGGGTTATATTTTTTATATAAAATATTTTTATTTATGTATTTAGGATGAAATCAAGGAAACAAATAATTACTGTGTTAAAATATAACTTTATTGATTATAGGTCTGTGATACGAAAAGTACGGCACAAATGGCATACAAGATACATCGAGATTTCTGGTAAACGTTAAATCAATATAGGTATTACCTAACGTTGTTGGAGAACTTAGGATGGAAGATTTGCGAGGAATCGCTCAAATAAAACAATACGTCTTTTTGCCAACGTTTCGTTTTGTATTTGTAATATCCAGGCCCTGAAGAGGACAATATATTTGTCGAAACGTTGGCGAAAAGATGCAATTTTAGAGCAGCTGAAGTAATTCAAGGCCCTCCCCGTTTGCAAATCCGCATAATCGCCGTTCTTATAACAATAAATAAACAAATAATAATAACTTTTTTCACTTTATTTGTATATTTACAACTGCAACAAATGTAGCATCAAGTCAATTTGATCTTATTGGTTCAGTTCACTTGTAGTGTCATGGTTACAGCAATCACCCACTGGTGAAACTCTCACAATGATTTAATCACAACAGATCTCTAGGCCACTTCCGCTTCAAACGACGAGGAAGATTGTCTGGAAGGTGAGGAGAGGAGAGTTGTTGGACAAGAGGATTAGGATGGAGAGCTAGGAGGCTGTGAAAGTTGCGGTAGCGAGAGTGACAAAGGGATGTGAAGGTCATTGTGAATGGTAAGGTTAGAAATGTAGTATGGAGCATTCAGGATTATCCGTAGGATTTTAGACTGTAGTGTCTGCAGGCGTTTGGAGTTAGAGGGTTTGGTTGAGCCCCACACTACTGCTCCGTATGTCCATATGGGTCTTAACGGTGTCTTGTAAATAGTCAGTTTGTGATTTAAGTCGAGTTTGGATCTGCGATCAAGTAGTCTAGTAAGTAGCTTGTAGCGTCTGCAGTCGAGTGCGTGGATTCCAGGTGAGTCTCTTGTCAATGTACAGTCCTAAGTATCGTTCAGTTGAACCAGTTAGTTGAACTGGTGGACTCGCAGATTTTCGTAATATAAATGTAATGTGCATTGATTTTTGCACATTAATCTTCTTTCAAATACGCCATGAACTGTGTTTACTATGTTAGCGCAAGTTTCAAGGAACCAGGTTTCGCGAAAATTTAAATGGATTTGAATGTTCTGACTGGCTTGGACCGGATCCTGTAATAAGTTGAATTTCAATTACTACGAGAACTAGATATTTTAAGCCTTAAAGAAAAACAACTTAATTGGAATGCCTATAAGGCAAACACCCACCCTTAATGTATAAAGTAATCGCCCATTTTTTGTAGGCGTTGCCTAACGCCCAACTACCAATTAGGTATCGTGGACGGAGGCGGAAGCTCATACTTTACTATAAACAATTTTTCCTAACAAATGAAAAGTAGTCATACGCGGGATTCGAACTGGGGATCTCCCACTTTCAAAGCCACGCTCTTGACTACTAGACCAACACCCGCTGAAGCTGGAAGTATTTTGAAAATACAAAAGTAAAGTAATTGCCTTTTTTTTCAAGCAGGCTTTAAGTCCAACTACCAATTAGGTGTCGTCTAGCAAACATACTCTACTATAAATTTCTTTAATTAACCATTAAATAAAATCCTAGGCCTATAGACCGGGAATCGAACCCAGTATCACAATGCATATTAGCTTTGCAGGTCTCGCCTCTTAACCGCTCAGCTATCGGCTATCGTGGCGACTTGAAAATACAATAGTTCCACCATAATTTGGTCCAAATTGGGGACATAGTTATTCTAAAGAGTGAACTGAGGTGGTTCATTCATCAATCTATTTCTGACACAGCTTTTTCTAAGTTTCATTGGCAAAAATAATGATTGGAATTGGAAAAAGCTGCTCACAGAGATACGAAAATGCAAGCAAGCATTGCACAAATTCTCTGAGAATGAGATAATTAAATTTGGAAAAACTGGATTTCGGACAAGCCCTTGTAGAACTATAATTTTAGAACATTTAGAAATAATTGTTTAAAGATATATTAGATTGGAGTTCAATTAATTCAAGCTGCGCGATAAGGTTTCACTATTTACATTACAAGGCATACTGAAAGCCTGGTAATGAGCACAATGAGCACAGTTCGATGCACAATACGTGTACAAGCTGGAACGTCCGAGGAGTTTTTGACAAGAAAGGGAGTGAGGCAAGGGGATGCACTGGCGTGCCTTCTATTTAACATAGCGCTAGAGAGGGTTATGAGAGAAACGGAAATTCAAATAGGAGGCACTATTTTCAATAAATCGGTGCAAGTGTTAGCTTACGCTGACGATGTTGATATTATTGGAAGATCTTACCGTGCAATGGAAGAAGCATTCCTAGCCCTTGAACACTCTGCTCGTAGGATAGGTCTCATTGTAAATGAAGAAAAAACTAAATACCTAGCGGCAGACAGGGATAGAAGGCTGCCGATGTCAATACCAATAGGCAGATACACATTTGAATCCGTCGATCACTTCACCTATTTGGGCTCTCAGGTCAACATTAATAATAACATAACAGCAGAAATAGCATGCCGAATCGTGGCGGCGAATCGGTGTTATTTTGGCCTGAAGCGCCAATTGTGTAGTCGCCTGGTATCCAGGAAAACGAAATGTTTAATGTACAAATCATTAATCCGCCCCATACTCACATACGGCTCAGAGACTTGGAGCTTTTCAAGAGCAGACGAGGATAAGCTCCTTATATTCGAACGGAAAATACTCCGCCGCATATACGGACCGGTTCGTTCCGAAGAAGGGTGGAGGAGAAGAACGAATTTAGAGTTAGCCAGCCTATATGCAGAAATAAACGTAGTAAAATTTATAAAGCTGGGTCGACTTAGATGGGCGGGCCATGTGGCCAGAATGAGAGAAGATGACATGCCCAAAAAGCTAATGTCAGCACAACCCCTTAGGGTAAGAAGGGTAGGCAGACCCCGGCTTCGATGGGTGGACTGCGTGGCTGAGGATAGTACAGTACTGTTGGGGGTGAGGGACTGGAGAACGGCTGCACGGGAGAGGGAATCTTGGGCGAGACGTATTGAGGAGGCCAGGACTCAGCAATGAGTTGTAGCGCCGCTGAAGAAGAAGAAGAAGACTGAAAGCATCTAAATCAATTGCACTGAAGTCTTGATATCTTCTTTCAAATACGCCATGAACTATGTTTATTATGTTAGCATGTTAGCGCAAGTTTCAAGTCTGCTGACGCAACCAGTAGCTTATTATATATAAATCAAAATTCACAATATTACCCCAATTTTTCAACTCGTACTAAAAACTTGGAATTTTTACGTAGCAAGTGCAATTATTATTTTGAATTATTATTATAAAATAAGTGACGGGCCGGATTGAACCTTTGACTGGGCTGGAGTTGCCGTAATTTGCCCATCACTGAGCTAGACATAAATACAAATACAAAAATAATGATTTGAAATTGGTAATTATCTTTGGACTAAAATAAAACACGTCACCAAAAATGAGGAACAAGATTCAATTTTAGTTTAATTCTAAAAGTTACTTTTTTAAATTTTTACTTCAAGCCTATATTATTTTATTCCCTGTAATTTCAGATTGGTTTTATACCATTCTATTGTAATAACAACACTTCCATTTGCCAAAAATGTAACTTTTTAAGCAAGTCAAAAAATAAATAAAGTCACGGAAAAATCTTAGATTTTTCTAGAATTGTAGGCAAAAAAATAATGTTAAAGAATAGTAAACTAAAAGCAAAATGAAGCAGCTTAAAATAGTGTTTTCAGCTTGATTAAAATTCGCGGTTGGTGGTCTCTAAAATGCTTGGCTGGTTTAGAGTCGCATTGCGGTATTTAGAGCTAGAGTTAACTGGAATGGGTAACCAACTATTTCAGTTAAGAAATCTAATTCTTATTTTAGAGAAGACCTTTTTTTTTAATTATTTTTCACTATTTCTCTCTCATAGTTTACGAAGACTTTCTGTAATCGTGACTGATTTTCCAAAACTTGGTTTTTCACTTGGAAGAAAGTTATTGATCCGCTATGTTAGTAAATTCAACACATTAATCGACCGCAGTTCAGACTAACATTGTGGGAATACAAAAATGCTTTGATGCAGTTGTATTGCGTTCAATTTAATACAAGAATTAGCTTAATTTTTTTAAAGATAAAAAAAAATTATTTTTTTTACTCTAGGGAAGTGATTAACTCTGCGGTTAGCAAAGATACCGGGTTCGAATCCAGCTGCTGGCTTTTTACGATTTTTCTCTTCCCAGAAAGCTTCTTCTTACAGCTCACTGTCCCGGTGATGGGACAGTGTTGACTGTAAAGAGAGAACACTGCCCGGAGGCCAGCAGTGCACTGAAAAAAAAAAAAGCTCTGGGCGCTAATAACTTCAGATAGTTGACGCGCCTTAAATAATTTAAGTTCATTCTTTTTGGTGCCTGATTCATAGTTTCAATAGGATGAAAAAAATGATGTACATATCTAAGACAGAAAACAGTTTTAAATTTCAAAACAGACACGAACAATTTAAACAACATATACGCAAACTTACTACAAAATACTTGTGACAATTGGCAACACTGACTTCCACACAACCTAACACATATCACACATAGACCGATCACACTCAGTCCATGAACAGACAAGACAGAAGACACACCAACCCTGTAATGTAAAAGTATTACTTTCTAAACTAGGTAAATAATTTTTGTAAATTTCGTTACATTATACATATATACAGGGTGAACCAGTAAGTATTGTCCATAGGCCTACTGAGTATAGTACATCTAAAGTGGAGTTCAATGACGTATTGGCCAACTTCATATTTTCCACTGTTCTTGAGTGACGTCACTTTAATTTTTTTCTCTAAAGACATTACTTTTTTCCAATAAAAATGTTATTACTCAGAAAGTTTTAGTCCGAATTCGATTCTGATGACACGGTTAGAAAGACAGATAAATTTTCTAAAAATTGATACCATTTTGAAGCATAAGTTATTCTCCAAACAGCCTCAATCTTCCTCCGGATGCTGGAAAAATAATAGTAATCGAAATTTTCAAGAAAACTCATTTAATTCTGATCTCACTGAAATATTAGAGAAAATGTTAGGAATGAATTAAACAACTTGATAAACTAACACTGTTATGTGCTTGTGAACACGTTTTCTTGTAAAACAAACGTAATTTCTCATGCAAAAATAAAAGGAATCCTGGAAAATGATATACCGTTTGAAAGCCCACATTAGACAAGGAAACTTTTACTAAAAAATGCCAGCACCTAGGTCTGTCTGATAATGATCACGTAAGGGCCGAATGAGTTTTCTTGAAAATTTCGATTACTATTATTTTTCCAGCATCCGGAGGAAGATTGAGGCTGTTTAGAGAATAACTTATGCTTCAAAATGGTATCAATTTTTAAAAAATTTATCTGTCTTTCTAACCGAGTCATCAGAATCGAATTCGGACTAAAACTTTCTGAGTAATTACAATTTTTATAGGGAAAAAAGTAATGATTTTAGAAAAAAACTTTAAAGTGACGTCACTCAAGAACAGAGGAAAATATGAAGTTGGCCAATACGTCATTGAATATCCACTTTAGATGTACTACACACAGTAGGCCTATGGACAATACTTACTGGTTCACCCTGTATATTCATTTTAATAGAATTATTGTTAACAATCTGTAAATATGTTCCACAGCCGTGAAGATGGACCTAGTCCCTTGGTCGAAAGCTCGGCAAAATAAATTTTACTCGACTGAAATGGTAATTACTTTTTTCATCCTATTGAATAATAATAATAAACTCTGAAGCAGACGTAGTTTTAATAAGTTTACAAATTTTAATTAACTAATGATATCCACGAAGAGATATCAAATTAAATACAAACTTTTCATATAGAACTAACATACAAAAACATTTTGCCAGTAGTATGAAGAACTGCCTCCTAACTACATGTTTTAGAAAGATGATGCGATAATAAAACATAATGTAAACCAACTTATAATTAACAGCTACGCATAAAATTCAAATTCAAATTATTCTTAAATTAAAAAGAAAAATGTAAAAATGGTAAAAAAGCTTTGTTCGTTATTTTCAACAACTTTGTCAAATGTTAAGTAAAAGCACCTAATTTTAAAAAAATAAAAGGAGACTTTTAGAACATCAAGATTAAAGGAAATGATAAGAACTGATTTCGAAAAAGAAAAATCTATTTTGTAAAGTGATATTTCTGATTACTCATTTTGATCTAAACATCATGATGAATCAATCTTATATTCATCCTCTAAAGTTGCACATCAAATTTTAAAGTTTTGCTTTTTTAGTTTTTGAGATAGTTGTATTGTAAAAGCTAATCATTTTCCAGATTAAAAAAAGATTCTGATTGCCTTCATCCTTCCAACCACACTGATCTAATCATTCTCATCATATCCGGGGCGAAGGAAACTACTTTAAAAAGAATTTTTCTGAATTAGGCCCATGTTTTCCAAAGATTGGTTATTTATTTTTTTCCCCTAAATTGAAACATTAAAAATGGTAAGCGTACAGACTATATTTTTTTTAAATAACCACTTTACTAAAAGAAATTTGGAATTTACCGCCAATACAAAAAATTTAACCACTACAGTTCAAAAGAGACAAAAAGAATTACGTGGAGCCATATTTAAAATTACAAAGTTGCCTAATAAAATGAATGATTACTTAAGCGATATTTATAAAAACAGCGCACGATCTCTTGAAGTTAATAAGGAATATTTTTGGTCGGCCATTAAACCAAGAATACAATTTATTTTAAGAAACAGTATGGTTAGAGATTTAAATTGATAATTAAAAAAAATGACAAACTGCAGTGTGTAATTAGTATGTTAACTAATACCAAATAAGAAGTGTTTAAATCGATTTACAAGTTTTTTTTAGGAACACAATGTCAGGATTATCGATTGGAGAAGGCACCCAGTAGTGTGACTCCATTATCGTGGACATATGTTGGTCTGCTCTTATGATGAGAATAGATCGCTGTGGCCATCTTCTCTTCAATCTCCTTAGAGGATTGCCTGGTAAAGCGGAAGTGGATAGGTGTTCCGGTTTAAAGGATATCAAGTGCATAATTGCAAAAACAGCACTACAAAAATAGCCAGACAGATTACAGTAATGGTAATAAAGGGAGATTCTATAAAACTATGTGTAGATCAGTTACCTAGACAACCATGGTTTATAAGGGAACTGTCACTAATAAATGGGTTGTTACGACAATAAGCAGGCTGAGAGCGAACCACGCGGTGTGCGGATCGTATCTACACAGGATCAACAAAAAGGTCCTCTCTCCTCTTTTGCAAGATAGCAATGAGGAGGAGGATTTAAAACATATAATAATGATATGTCCACGTTATGTAGTAGAAAGGAAACGAATGTTTGACGACGTATACAGGTATTTAGATGCACCATTTCGCTACGAAGACTTAGTATTCTCCACCAACATCTATGTGCTTAAATCTATAGCTGAGCTAGCAAAGAAATATGAACGTATTTAAAAGTTATAGCCGATTAGAATGAATGCAAGAAAATGATTAGAGAAGGATTACGTGATTTTAATTTCGGTTAAGCTATAAGGATGGCAGGAATGTAGAGTACTGATCCATCCATTACTAGTAAGTCTGTATGTAAATAGTTGTATATAGTAGAGGGATGAATGTGTGAAGCGAATGTATTCATAAGTAAGAATGGAGAGTGAGTGATATTCTAGTGATAAGCACCTAGACGATGCTGGCTGTATGGCAAAAGCCAATGCCAAAAGAAAGGCAAAAAAAAAAGAAAAATAAAAAGAGATTTTCAGGTCATTATGGCTGGTGAGGTTAGAAACATAAGTCCAAGTATTTTTGACTGTACTTGTATTGTCTGAATGCGCTTCGATGCAGCAGGTATGACCAAATTTGCTGCAGTTACAGTAAGTATAATAATCAACTTGTTATTTAGATTGTGTTTCGAACAAGTGTCAAAATAGTCTGGCGAGAAGTTTTGTAGCATTGGTTAGTTTCTTGTCTTTTCGAGTCTAGTATGGGGGATTCCATGTCAACCGTTTGCTTCTAGGTGTAGTCCAAGGTAGCGTACTTTGTACACAGTTGGTACAGGAGTTTGGTTCATGAAGATGAGAGGTAGGCATTTTTCGTCGAGGAGTAAACATTACATATTTTGATTTGTTAAATTAGCCCTGTAAGTTGTTCAAGTGCATTATAAGAAGCTCTCGTAGCTATACGAGCATCGGAATGAAGTGATAGGATTGCAGATTCATCAGCAAAGCTAGAAAGGATGGTATTTGGATGCTGTGAGATATCTGCTGTTCAGTAGGAGTAGGATATAGAAGCTGCCCTGAGGAATACCAGCTCTGGCTAGATTAGATTAAATTAGGGTGGCCTCAAGGCCTGCGCCACCGCGACCCCTATGGATCTATTGTGGCTCCCCGGCTTTTAGAGCTCACCCTCCAGACCCGTCCGTTTAATCAGACTCTTAATTCTGGAGAGTGGCTCCTGGGTAAAGCTCTCAGGCCTTGGTTTTTCCTCCCCGAGAAGTAGCCATACGAGCCCCTCACACTGACACAACACGTGCAGTGCCGTTTCCTCCTCTTCCTGACAGAACCTACAAAAGCTATCATCTGCCAGGCCCATGCGATGCATGTGCTTTCTGAGCCTGCAGTGGCCCCGTTAATAGGCCTACAATTATCCTTATGGCCCCACGGCCTTGACGGATTAATTCTGCGGTCAGTCTCGGCGAATAGCCTTTGATGAACTCCTTCGCCTGTCTCAGCCCAGTGGTGGGCAAGCCACCACTCCTGAGCCTTACTCTGCACCCATACTTTGATGGCCGCAGACTTAACACATTTCGAAACCCCAAAGCAGGGCTCCGGGCCGACGAAGTGTCCCGCAGAGCCTTCCCGGGCCAATAAATCTGCCACTTCGTTCCCCTTGTGTCCTGAATGACCAGGTACCCAAACTAGAAAGACCTTATTCTGGTCACTAATTTCCTTCAGGGCACCCAGACAGTCCCAAACCAGCCTTGAATTGACCTGGTAGGAACTAATTGCCCGTAGAGCAGCCTGACTATCCGAGAAAATTACGACCTTAGAGTTAATAATTCTTCGCCCTTTAATCTCGGTCAGCTCTGGCTAAATGGACTTTAATAAAAGTAAAATAAAAAATCTATTTTAATTAAATTTTTACTTTTCAATTAATTAGATAAAGCTAGATAATCATCTATGAATAGGAGAATAGTACCCTCTCCATGTAATCGTAATAATAACAATGGTAAACTAGAAAATGGCCCCTTCTGTATAACATTACGTTTAATACATTAAATTAGTATTTTTTTAAATTAAAAACCTGCAATTCTTTCTCACGCTTGGCACGCCAATTATGAAGAAGTAAAAGAAGTAATGACCTATTATTGCAGCGGTCTTAACCAAAGTAAACTCCAAGGCAAGGTGCCCCGGGTTGGGACGGAGGATCGTACTCTTTACTATTAAAAAACAGCTCGTAAACCGAGTCTCTTCTAGTTTAAATTCCAAGCAAATATCCGCAACACTCGTACCGGCCGTAAAATTAATAAAAAACCAATTATACGAGGGTCGTTTGAAAAGTCCGTGCAAAGTCAGAGAGATAGCACTACTGGCGCGTATCGAGGTTATGTTTAGTTAGTAGCATCTCTTGGAAGAACACACACCAAGTTTCAGCCAGATCGGTCTGTTTCTTTGTGTTTGGCATTCGTTTGAATCGAGGAAGTCGAGTGATTTTCAAAAAATGGACGAAAAAGAATTTCATGTGTTGATTAAACACTACTTTATGAAAGGCAAAACGCCTCAGGAGACTAAAGAGAAGCTTGATAAACATTATGGTGACTGAGACCAAAGAACAATCTAAACAATGGGTTACCAAGGGGAAATCTGCGCCAAAAAAGGCGAAGACCGTTCCTTCGGCCGGAAAGATTATGGCGACTGTCTTTTGGGATTCGCAAGGAATAATCCTCATCGACTATCTAGAAAAGGGTAAAACTATTACAGGTGCATATTATTCATCGTTATTGGACCGTTTGAAAACCGAGCTGCTAGAAAAACGCCCACGATTGGCCCACAAAAAAAGTCCTTTTCCATCACGACAACGCACCAGCTCACACCTCAGCAGTTGTGGTCGCAAAATTAATGGAAATAGGGTTCCAACTCGTTTCACATTCCCCCTATTCTCCAGACTTGGCTCCCTCGGACTACTATTTGTTCCCCAATATGAAGAAATGGCTGGCGGGAAAAAGATTTTATTCAAACAAGGAGGTGATTGCAGAAACGAATGGCTATTTTTCAGACTTGGGCAAATCCTATTATTCGGAAGGGATCAACAAACTAGAGCAGCGTTGGACGAAGTGTATAAGCCTAAAAGGAGACTATGTTGAAAAATAAAAAAGGTTTACCCCAAAAAATTAAGTAGTTTTTATTTTTGCACGGACTTTTCAAACTACCCTCGTATATACCATATTGTAATACCAGGTCTCTTGTGGAAATTTCAAACTAGGTTAATTATTTTTTTGTGGTTTGTGGGCTGGATGAAACAAGATTACTGCCATGGATTGTTGCTGTTTTCAGTTCAAGTCAACGATTTTCTTTTTAAATTTATTTCTAATTTGCATTTCTTCGAACAGATAGTTGACACTCCTTTCTACGCGACTACAATCTTTTGAACGACCTCAACATCCCATTCGTACAATCACTTGCCATTTCTAACCAATGCTCCTCGCCGCCTGAATCGCCAATGGCACCCGAGACTTCCTTGAGGTCTGAAGATGATTGCCATCATTAAATATCCTCTAGAGCAGGGGTCCCCAAACTACAGCCCGCGGGCCACATGCGGCCCCCAGAGGACATTTATACGGCCTTCGCCGCACTTTCGGAAGGGGTAATCTCTTTCATTGGTGGTCAGTGAGAGGAGGAGCACTATATGTGGAGGTGCCGCAAAGTGCTGCGTCGCTCATGTACAGTACTACTTCCGATGACGCGGGATGTCCGAAAACAGTGTAAAATAACAGCCAGAAGTAGGAAGAAAGGCAAAGCACTATAACTGAACCGGACATTGACCATCTCATTAGCCAAAAGCAGGTCCATAATTCCCACAGAAATACTGGCCAGTTTGTTGATTTAAATTTACTTGTTCTTTATTTGAAATATTCTATTTGTTCCCGTTTTTTTTTTTTTTACTTTAAAATAGTTTGTTTTATAGTCCGGTCCTCCAACGGTCTGAGGGACAGTGAACTGGCCTCCTGAATAAAAAGTTTGGGGACCCCTGCTGAAGAGTGTCCTTCTTCCTGATTTTCACGTATCTTTTCATATTACACAGATTGTAAATGACTAAATAATTTTTTTTTTTTTGTAATTTACAATCTGTATAAATATATACAATCAGTAAATGAGAAGTAGGATGAGATTTATTGGTGCGTGAAGAGCAGGAGGTGAGAAACTACCCAGCGGTAGCACTCTCAACAGGATATTAATGATGGTTATGGTCCGCAGTCTGCAAGGAAGTCGCGAGACCATTGACGATTCAGTCTGCGAATAGGATTGCTCAAAGGAGGCAAGAGTCTGTGCAAGAAGATTTGACCAAGTAGAGAGAGCAGTATGGAACTTGTGATATTTCGTTGTACGAATGGAATGTTGAGGTCGTTGTGAAGAGTGAGGTTAGTCACGTAGAAACTATCAACTATCTGTAGGAGTAGATTTCATTGAAATATCTTGTACAGTCCCTAAATAATTTTTTTTTTTTAAATTAAATTTGCATCTAATAAATGAGATGGGAGCAACAGATGAGTGCAAGACTAGATCAACTGGAAACCAACAGCGTTTTCAATCGACGAAGAGGATGATCTTGCGTAGTTGTGGAGGCAAGATTCTTGAACAAAGAGGATTTCCGCAGAGTCAAAGAATTTTCTATATTTAGATTTTGATTTGAAATCAATTAACTGGGCGGAAAATAGATCTTAATTTCAGCATGCTTATTGATAACAGCGTCATGTCGTGAAGAAGGACTTTTCTCACTCATAAGCACGTGGCCAGTCACTGAATTTTAGGAAACATTATTTATTATGAAGAATATATGTATTATGTACAAGAATATAAAATAAATAAAAATAAAACTGCCCCATATGCGGTATCCAGGACTGAAGTGAATTGATTGTACAAGACTCGACATAGGCAATAGAAAGAGAACCCTTCTATTTATCAGCTTTTGGCAAGTATGTAGTTCCTTTTGCTACAAGCTAGCCACCCTTCAGACCTATGTGGCTAACTAACCCATGTACCCATTTTACTCCTGGTAAAATGAACTAGAGTATGTGTCTGGGCAAATGTACTAACATACACTTTTAACCATAACTCTTCATCAAGGTACCATTGTAAATCGCAACAAATTCACTAACCGCGTCTAGGATTCAATCTGCTCATGGGCTACACCACTGTAGTATTTTAATACATAAAATAGGAAAATATATTTTAAGGTTGAGTATAAATAAATAAAAAAAATTGAACACCTATTTTGCATGCAAAAAACGTTCTATAAACGAAGTGTTAACGGAAACAGTAATTTTACGTGAGATAAACATTTACACGTCTTACATAGTGTTATATTTACACTTACAACTAAAAGATGTGAAATCAGATAACACTGCTAAAGAATTCCAAGTTAATTTCTGTTTATATATAGGTACAACTTTAAATAAAATCTTTACGTGTGTACCTATTATTAAAATAATGGAAAAAAAAGTATATAAAAATACTGTACACATATATACGGGCTAGAGGAGTGACCTGTAAAGCTTAATATGTATTGAGGTGCTGGGTTCGACTCTTGGCCTTGGATTTTTAGATAGATAGATAGATTCAGCTTAAGGCCTACGCCACTGCGACCCCTTTGGAACTATTGTGGCTCCCCTCACTCTAAAGCTCACCCTCCAGACCTGTCCTTTTATTCAGACTCTTAATTCTGGAGAGCGACTCCCTGGGTAAAGCTCACAGGCTTCGGGTTTTCCTCCCCAAGAAGTAACATCCTTAGCCATACGGGCCCCTCACACCAACAAAACACGTGCAGTGCCAGAGGCAAAGGCATCATCAAAGGCAATCATCTGCCAGGCCCATGCGATGCATGTGTTCTCTGAGCCTGCAGTGGCCCAGTTAATAGGCCTACAATTATCCTTATAGCCCCACACGGGCCTTGACGGATTAATTCTGCAGTCAGTCTCGGCGAATAGCCTCTAATGAACTCCTTTGCCTGTCTCTGCCCAATGGTGGCAAGCCACCACTCCTGAGACCTACTCTGCACCCATAAATTAATGGCCGCATACTTAACACACTTCGAAACCCCAAAACAGGGCTCCGGGCGAACGAAGTGTCCCGCAGAGCCTTCCCGGGACCAATAAATCTTTAAATCGTAAATATAAATAAATCGTTTCCCTTATGTACTTTACAGCCCTGTAACTCATAAACCAGTTGACATATTACAGTAAAATTTCATATTTTTCCAAGTCTATACCAATAGTACACATGTGCCAAATTTCAAGAAAATCCGAGATGGTGAGGTTCAGACCCCGTGTTGATTTGATATAGAATGACCCTAAAGTAATTACCTATTTTTTCAGGCAGACTTTAGGTGTCGTGGACGGAGGCGACTAGCAAACATACTTTACTGTAAATTTCTCATATTAACCATTAAATAAAATCCAAGGCCTGAAGACCGGGAATCGAACCCAGTACCACAGTACATATTTAGCTTTACAGGTCTCGCCTCTAACCGCTCGGCTACCGTGGCGCCTTTCTTTTAAGTATGACGATACTGGCTATCACGACCAGGTACAATATAGCCATCGAAGCAGATAATCTCCTATAATTTGACAACTCTCAATGGAGACCATTGTTATTTCAGCCAATTTCTAGGATTACCTGTGCAAGTGAGTGGAATTTAGAAGATATATGCAGGTTTTCCGAGGAAGTGTTGGTGATATGCGGAAACGTTTGCTACAGTTTTTTATTTTAGCTGTAAGAAATATTTAGGCCAATCAAATGGCAAGATAGCCGGGGTCCAGGTTAGAGACGATGCCTAATCATAAACTAGACCTTCCGGCTTGCCACCATATTCATCTAAATGACGAGACATGAAGAAGATATACGAGTATATTGGAGGATTGTACACTAGAGTGGTCTGTAGGTCACAGAATGTGGGCAGTGGAGCAGCCAGGGTGTTGGACCGGAAGAGATGACGTGTAGGGAGTAAAGACATAGCCTCTCCCCGCCACTTCAATTGAGCCAATTATCCCGTGGGTGTGAGATGTGCATTGAATTTTATTAGTCATTGATAATAATGTCAAAGAACTTTTTATATGATTCATTTTGTTTTTTGTTTAAATGTATAAAGTCTAATTAAGGCTACTTAATCTTGTCTTGAACAGTTATTAAAAAATCTGTGAATCGCCATAATTAATTATGTACGTGGAGCTGGAAGACGTTTTGGTTATTGATGAAACTGAGAGACCCTAATTCTAAATTATTAATAATAATTATGCAAATCTTAGCCAGATTCAGATTAAAATTTGACACAATTGATACTATTACTTCTACTTAAGTCCAACGTCCTTTCTTTCTATAACAAGAAGAAGTACTGCAATCGAGCTACTTATTTAAAAGCATTAGTGCTGCACGAGACCGAGACGAGGCGAGACTTTATGCTCAAGTCTCGGTCTCGGTTTTTTGAATTTTTGTTTAAGTATTAAAAGCGGTTTGCTATTAATAAACTTTTCAAAAAATGTTATTATTTTCTAATAATTATTTTAATTTATATATTGGTAATGAAAATGTGTGTAAAAGAAGACAACTACTTACACTTCAATGCATCATATGTTACTATTACTGTTATATATCTTTATATAATTTCAAAAAGATGTTAAAAACGCGCCAAATGAAAGACCCAAATAACATATCTGCCTGCTATAACAAGTCGATTCGTGAAATAAAAAATACACCTCCCAACAAACTTCCCGCTCCATTAGTTATGGCTGTTGGTGAAGATAAAGAAACTGATGATTCACCTTTTGACGACGACGACGACTGCATCAATATTTTTGCACCATTTGCTCAAAAATCAGCAAATATCACCGAAGCATGAAAGACAGAAATAATTAATTACACCAAATTAGACCAAGCACCAGTAGACGTTGACATTTTAGAATGGTGGAAAACACTTGAGAATTCCTTCAAAAATTTGTCTAGAATGGCAAAAGATATTTTTAGTCTCTGTGCAACTTCAGTGCCATCGGAAAGATTATTTTCGCAAGCTGCGATGATAATGACCAATAGAAGATCTTCTCTAACTTCTGACTCAGTAAAAGCTCTTTTATGTATCAATGCTTGGGCAAAGTGTGTCTTAAAAACGAAAATTTGTGGCAATATTTTTTAGGTGCATAGATAGTCTTTTTTTTCAAATTCACTAATTCCTAAATTCTAAAATATAATTCAAATAATATCAAAGTTCAAAGTATTAGATTATTAATAGTGAAATTTATGAAATTGAATGAATGAATGATATGAATAGTGAAATTTAGTGAATTTATGTAAAAATTATGTAATTCGAAGGGGGCGGCCACGGTAGCCGAGCGGTGCGAGATCTGCGAAGCTAATGTGTATTGTGGTATTGGGTTCGATTCCCGGTCTTAGGCCTTGGATTTTATTTAATGGTTAATATGAGAAATTTACAGTAAAGCACTAAAAAGCATGAATCGATTTTAACTGAATTAGATCGTCATTCGATAATAGTCTATTCCTAATAATTATCCGTTCGGTTATGTAATCTGTTAAAGACTATAACACCCATTCTACTTGCATTCCTTCACAGAGTTCTAATTAATTATTTGCCCTATTTAGCCCATTCAAGAGTATGACCAAACTAATATCTAAGGATGGTATAAGCAAAGGTCAATAAAGAGGCTAACAAAAACTTAACATTAATAAGAAAAATAACTGAATCTAGCGAATACTTTGGCCCAAAACTTTTGTTCATTTTTATTAATATTTAATTTTTAATTAATAATGAAACGTAGTGGAAACCAATTTTCATTTTTGAAAGCAAAAAAAAAATTAAAGAACAAGTAGAGAGCTAATATTAATTTCAAAAAATAATTAAAAAAATCTTTAAAAAGGAGGGCGAGAAAATTAATTTTAACCCTTCAGTAAACCCTTACTGCATTTAATTATTCTACTCAGTGTTATGAAATAGAAAAAAAGCAAAAGACTGGTGCAATTATTTTTTTTTTTTATTTTTTTTTGGCAGAGAAAAGATTTAATACTAAATGTTTTATGTACAGGAAATATACACAGAATGGTGTCCAATACACAAGAAAAGGAATTAGCAGGCAGTATTTCAATAGAGAATATTTTAAAAAACTGGAGTTTTAGGGCTATAGATAAAACGAAGTGGAGAAAATTGAAAAAAAAGCCCCTTGCCTAGAAATGGGGCCTCATTGCGGTAACAAAAGGTTTTAAGGTCTGTGAGTGTCTATTAAAAATAAGCCAATTCTTTTTCACATGTGATCAATGCCATGGGATTGATTGTCTAGGTCTATTTGAACCCTTTCAAATCGAACTACAGTCGAACCTCTCAATAACGGACACTGGCGGGGGAAAGCAAAGTGGCTGCTACTTGGAGGTGGTCGATAGAAGGAGGTAGGCAAGTTTCTTAATGAAAAAATATGGGTTTTTTTCCCAACGTCTATTTAAAAATTGTTTATTATTAATAGATTTAAAAACTTAAATAATTGCATAATTATTTAGCTATATGATATGCATCAAGTTTTTCTTAATTATCTAAAAAATTTATCAAAAACTACATATTATTGACTTAATTAATAATTTTTATAATAATCATTACATTTATTCATAACAATAATAATTTATGGTAAAATTATCAATCATACTATCATCTATCGCTCGATTTGGTTTTTGCAAAATCTTTGTTTAATCACATTTATTTTCTCTTCTAGAGTTAACCGCTATCGTTTGAGAGACATATCGGAGAAAATAATATTGTTCGTTCAAAGTTATATTGAAAAATGATTAAACTGGTACAATATGTACGGAGCTTATACAGGAAACTTTAGGAAAAACCAGAAAAAAAAAGAAAAACTTGAGAGGGGATAATTATTTTTATCACCGCGTCAAACGAACTTTTAATAATAATAAGGTGGTCGTTGGTGGGAGGTGAAACATTTAATCCGTTCCCCTAAAATCAATGTCCGTGGTAGCTGTGTAGAGTGTCCGTTAGTCGGAGGTTCTTTTATACAGAAGGGAAATCCAAAAACTGGTCCGTAAATGGGGTGGTCGCTAGTGAGAGTGTCCTTTATGGGAGGCTCTACTGTATAGAAATGTAGATTTATTTAAGATTATGCTACGAAAATATAATATTGTAAGCTCCCTAGGATCTTGTGGAAGTACTGAAGAGGATTTATAAGAACAGAACGGAACCTTTGAAGAGGTAATAACTACGGACTGTATGTTTGCAAAGTTTCCATGTTGGACATAAAAAGCAAGCTGAATAAATCAGTCTCAACAATTTCGGCAGCCAACTTCTTTATATTATTATTATTATTTGCTTTGTTTAAAAAGAGGTACAGAAAGATGATTCTTATTCTAAAAGTAGAACTCATTTGATTTGGAAACCGGCGCGCTTCACTCAGGCTATAAGTCAATCAACGTTCACGATGTTGTAAGTCGAGAAAAAGTCCAAGTTAGAGCAAATTTGCCCATAATTAAGGTCCTTTCAGCAGACTAATATCTTGGTCTCTACAAATGAAGTCATCTCGAGATCTTTAATAATACTTGCCCAGAAATTAGTTAATCAACAATCAATCAATCAATCAATAATTTTATCGCACAACATATTTTATTAACCAGTTAAGCGTGTTTGATGTGGATACACGTCAAACCAAATTTCTGTTACGGTGCGTTCGTCGTATATACTCGTTGCTAAAATTATAAAATTGCCATTAACTATAAAAACTCGAAATTTTAATAAAATACGATAAGAATATTATTTGATGGGATGTTTCTTTTATCTTACCAATAGAACTGCCAAGTATTTTATACGGAGAGGGGTGGAGGGAGCCAGCCAAATGATAAGTGGTTGGTACATGTTTGGTCTCCGCATTAGAGATTGGGGAATTACGCACACAAAATAGAAGCTCTCAACCCTTGTGCAACGCCGTTTTTACCTTAGATAGAGGTTCAGACCTCAGTATTAGCATGATTTCATTTTGCTTAAGAATTCAAAGCTCTTTTCTTCCTTGTAAAAGCTCTTGTGTCCCTAGTTAACTAGGCAATGCTTACGTGAAGCGGTGCAAAGATTTTGAATAAGCACACAATGCTCTGTAATCTCAAGCCTCCCCATAGATTGCAGAAAAAGTCGCTTGCAGTGACTATTATGACGTAAATTTTTGGTTGTTTTGCCCTGCGTTTGACGTGTATACACGTCATTGTCGGATTTTAATTCCGCACACTGTGGGTTTTTTTTTTTTTTAATTAAATTCCACGCTTAACTGGTTAATAGTTTTAAAAATAAAAACACTAAAAGAGAATTATTTTCAGGAATAAACCTTAGTGAAGGTACAAGTTCACTCCAGTTGCAAGGAGAACCGAAAAAGAAGAAAACTTATCCAGAAGCCACTGGCCCCTGAGTAGCTGGCATAAGAAAAACGGAAATATATTATTTATGGAAGGAAGTGAAGTAGAATTCTCCTTTTCAGATTAACCTTATACTCGTACTAGTGTGAATGTGATGCGCGCTACTTGTATGGCGTATGTAAAAAATTATGAGCTGGGACTATATTTTAAAAAGTATTTGGTATCCCAAGGGAATCTTAAATCTATACGGGTAACTTAAGACAGCATTTTTTTTTCATAACTGGGAACCCATTTTAACACGAACTCACTAGTAAATTGGCCATTGCTAAAAATAAGATTTATTTTTTCTTATATCTTTTTCCATACGTGATTCGTGGTTTAGGGCCGAGAATGACGACAGGGATTTAACTTCCTTCTCTCTTCGTGATTAGGGTTTCTCCCTTCAGTTCCCTCCCCTGACTTTGGGTGATGTCACGAAGAGGTCGCAGGAGGGCCTAGGTACTTTAGAATTATGGTAAGTAGCTGGAGATGCCTATTACTTAAAATTTGGGCTGATAGGAGGAACGCTTCTTGGGATTTGTCTTACGATAGGGGAGTGCGAAAATATAACCTTAACGACCCTACAAAAAATTAGAAAAAATAGATTAATCTTTTAGATTAAGCTGCGATAGATGTACCAAGGTTATCAATTTTTTAAACATTATTTTGTTTATGATTTAAGGCACGCCAAACATCTGAACTTATTGGCGCCCAGAGCTTTTTTTCAGTGCACTGCCCGGCCTCCGGACCGTGAGCTGTAAGAAGCTCCTAGGAAGAGAAAATCTAAGAGGTTAGCAGCTGGATTCGAACCCGAGATCTCCGCGTGGGAATATCCAATACGCTAACCGCAACGCTAAATTATTTTAAGGATAATAATAACAGACTTGATTTAACACAAACAAATTCACTGTATTTTACATAGGTTATAAACCACACAGATTTAAGGCGTTATGATTCTGGCGACAGACGTCTTTCGAACAAAACAAAAATTGCCTAAACCTTAATTTTTTGTTAAATGACAGTTAACTCGACAATAAATAAAGGCTAAAACTCAATATTCCTAGCCAATCAGTCATTCTAACTTGATATCTGTCACAGATGTTCAGCTTTTTACAATATCTTTAGCTGGGGAACCATTCAGTCGTCAAAAAAAAAGGTGCAGATTAAGCTAATCCGTAACTATATTTTAACGAGAGTTTAATCCAAGGCAAATACTACTTTTTTTGGAGGGGAAAAGGGATAATAGTAATCCCAACTTCTTAAAATTAATGATCACCTATTAATTGCAACTTGGGCGGCCATTGGTGTAGAGGTGCTGAAGTGTAGATAAAGTGGGAGGTCCCCAGTTCGAATCCCGCGTATAGCTACTTATTATTTGTTAAAAAAATTAAATGTTAATTGGTAAAGTATGTGCTACCAACCACGCCCACAATACCTTTAATTGGTAACTGAACGTTAAGCCCCGCCTTTAAAAAAAAAAAATCTTTTAAACTAGATATTTTCTAGACATAAAATAAAATCATCAAACTTGAGTAAAAGAAATGCAGAGTAATGCCTATTTTTATTCTAAGCGGGCTTAATATCCAGCTACCTAATTAAGTATTGTGGATGCAGGCAATTAACAAACATACTTTACTATAAAATTCTCATATTAATCTTTAAATAAAATCTAAGGTCTAGAACAGGGAATCAAATCTACTAAACCAACAATACATGTTAGCATAGCGGGTCCAGTCTCTTAACCGCTTATGTTCTTAACAATTAATAAAAAACAAATATGTCCCTTAAATGGACGGAGAAATATGTTATGAGAAAGAAGTTTCTGCTGAACCAAACTTGAGACTAACAGCAATGCAACGCGAGACTAGGAATGCAATTTATAATGTGGCCCTGTCAAGGCTTCTTTCGAAACCAAACCGAAATCTTAAGTAAGACTTGTTTCCAATATATTCCTTACTTAATTAAAACTTGTCAAAATAAAATTTAAACATTTTGAGATCTACTGGTTGACTAAAAGATAGTCTTAAGGCACTTACAAACAAACTTATGGACACTAACCACAGAGAGAATACGCGAGAGAAAGTGAATGAAAACTTAATTTATGCGGACAAAAGTGCATCTTTGATCTTCGGACGCCTGAAGATAGAAGTATGAATCATCAAAGCAAGCTAGCACAAAGCGGAAGGTAGAGGTATTTCAATTCTTGCATATTAGTTTCTCAAAATGCACCACATAGTTACTGCGCAATCATGATAAAATTTAAGAAATTGAGAATATACACCAGAAATATCGACTTTGAGAGATCCCCAGAGACTAAAATAAGACAAAAAAAAGTGGTTTTAAATCCTTGTCCGTGTGAGTGAATAAAATGAGTTCACGTAGCATTAAATGCGATTTATAACTTCGATTAACTGGTTACTGTAAAGGGCTTCAACAATTACGTATTTCAATTAGCCCGAAATAAGGTGAACCTAAATAAGAGACGAAAATTTATCTAAATTTCTTTAAGAATATAAAATTATCTTTTTATGAAATATACATAAACTTAAAAGACTATGATAGAGCACAAAATATGGTTTTATTATTTGGCCGATGTTGCAAAATAAAACTACTAACTGACGAACAGTTCACCAATGGGGGGAGGAGCGAGGTTATTATGATGACGGGTGTTACAAGATCATGTCTGCTGTGGCATAGTCTCACGATTCACTTAATATGCCATGCAAACATATTAAAAGTGAAATATACGTGAACAGACGCACAAAATCATATTTCTATTTAGAAAATTGTAATCTAAATAGCCGTAGTAAATAATTGCGATAGCCTATAACGAATACTGATGGCATGATCTTCTTTATTTGAATTTAATTAACATTTATTTTAACCATAATTTATGCTGGAGACTAACGCGAGTAATTTTTTTTTTTTTTGTATTAAATCTTTTGTTTAGAAAATATGAAAAATTATAACGACCTTTAAAATAACTTTATTTAAGCTAAAAAACGTATAAAACCAGAGAAGGGATTAGCTGAGTGGTTAACGAATACTGGTTTTCATTGCGAAGGTCACAGGTTCGAATCCAGCTGCTGGCCCTTTAGATTTTTCTCTTCCTAAGGGCTACTTCTCTTCCCTGCTAATCCCTTCACCCAGGCGTTTCTAATTATAAAAGACGCCCTACGGTTTTCATGATCATCTTAATCTGCGAAAAGGAACTAAACCCTTCACCACTATAGTAAGCCCTTCCTCCTCTATTGAAATTAACCCCTATTGTTATTCTAAACTACACCCTTTAATGTTAAACCCAAGTAACAAAAACTCGAATAAAAGAAAAGCAGGAAAATTGACCCAATACTGGGAAATTTGCACAAGAAAGCAAAACTACCCTAGAAAACTGGGTTACCAAACAAAACTATGTTTTACTGGATTCCAAAAGTAATATTGACGTGAATACGTCTTTAAATTTGCTATCATATGGTGGCAATCCAAAAAAACCTAATGATAACGAAATCGGGGGATACAGTTTGGCGTTATAGTTTCGAATCTATCGTCTACATCCAAAATTAAATTAGACCACTGGATAGCTAAAGGATCAAAGAATTCATTACGATAAGCGAGGACTGTGACGCATCGCGCGCAGTGGAGGCGGAAGCGCCGCCATTTTGAGATCATTTTACTGCGTATCGAGATTTGCAATTAGTATAACTTTTGACTTGGAGAAGCTATGAAGTTCGTTTAAGTTTTAATCGTCAGCTGTGGTCACAATCTATCGATTGTATATAAAACATTAGTGTAAAATAGTGACAGTGAGTATTATAAGGTGTTAGAATAAAAAAATATTATCAAAAATATATAATGTCGGCCTATTCGCGTCGAAAAGCCAAAACAGAGATCGGATAGTGCTTCTCAAGAACAATCGAATGGTAACAATAAAACACCATATGACCGAGTCAAGTTGTGCTGCCGGGAACGTAAAAGAATGAATGCGGCCGAGGGGATCAACGACGGTGTCAGTACATCTGCAGCTGGGGCGGTTGAAATTATGCAAGTGGATGATAGAAGATCGCTTCTACATCGACAACGGACTGTTAGAGGCATAGATTGTGTTCAATCGTCGATTTGTGTTTCCTTGATTTCATCCTAAATACATAAATAAAAATATTTTATACAAAAAATATAACCCGATACGTAAACGTATTCACGTACAACCCACGGCCGTGTCCATGACGCAGTCACAGTATTTTTTATTTTTTAGGAAATAATTGATTGCAGTTATATAACAAAAGCAAAAATGCAATAAAGGTAAATTCTTTCACTAATAAAATCAAAAAGCCGGTCTCCATTTACATTATTTCAAAAATGTCAATCAAACAAATGAGAATTACATGGACAACAACATCACAGACCGTTAATCAGCTGATTCTGTTAGGTTATTTGTAACATAACTGTAATTTGAGGTTTAATTTACAGACCATTTAATTGTAAATATTAAAAAATAAAATAAAACACTAAAGTAATCGCCTATTTTTTCAGGTGGGCTTTACATTTGTCCACCAATTAGGTATCGTGGACGGAGGAGGCTAGCAAACATACTTTACTGCAAAGTTCTCATATTAATCATTAAATAAAATCCAAGGCCTAGACCAGGGGAATCGAACCCACAAAAACCAACAATACCATATTAGCTTTACAAGTCTCGCCTCTTAACCACTCGGCTACTATGGCATTTTAAATGAATAAATAAAATAATTAAAAAGAAATTGGTTTGGTTAAAATTATCAAATTAAAATAGATAATTTAACATTACACCAATCATTTGTGTGTTCGTGTAATTATCTAATTAAAATACCATTCGAGCAATAATTTTCCTTTGATGTTTTAGTAAATTATTATCAACTCTTGCCCTCATTTCCATCCATTAGATAAATCGGCACTCGTGCAATTATCTTGATTCTATTTTTAATCTACTCAAAATTACTAAAAAAATTATCAGCATTTTGTGGTACTATCTCTGAACAGAGAACTTTTATTTGAAAACATTAAAATATCTAATCTGTTCGCATTAAAAAAGATTTGACTAGATAAGTAGTGACTTGCAATAAGTAGGGTCTTTAAATAATTTTACTTTTATCAATTAAGTGTACAACACCCTGAATGACAATTAAAATAGAAATAATGAGGTGAGTGGCGTTATTCGATGCAAATATTTCGCTTTAGAGTTTTGAAACAGCTACGATTGACTAATTGACTTAAGGAGGCAATAATACTTTGAAGTGGGGCGCCACAGTAGCCGAGCGGTTAGAGGCGAGACCTGCGGAGCTAATATGTATTGTGGTACTGGGTTCGATTCCCGGTCTAGAGGCCTTGGATTTTATTTAATGGTTAATAAAATAAATTTACAGTAAAGTATGTTTGCCTGTCGCCTCCGCCGACGACACCTGATTGGTAGTTGGACGTAAAGCCCCGCCTGAAAAAATGGGCGATTACTAAAATACTTTGAAGTGGGTGTGCTTGGTAAATTTAATTGCAGAAATTCTTTTAGAGAATAAAGTAAAATTGGGATGTAACATCTAAAGAATGCAGGCGCCACGGTAGCCGAGCGGTTAGAGGCGAGACCTGCGAAGCTAATATGTATTGTGGTACTAGGTTCGATTCCCGGTCTTAGGCCTTGGATTTTATTTAATGGTTAATAAAAGAAATTTACAGTAAAGTATGTTTGCTAGTCGCCTCCGTCCACGACACCTAATTGGTAGTTGGACGTAAAGCCAGCCTGAACATCTAAAGAATGCAAAAAATGATGTAAAGCAAAGCAATGACCATTCTCAATACCTAACAAGGGAATAACGTTTTCCCTCATCAGCGAGGAAATACCAATGAAATATTTAGGTCCAAAGATGTGCTCTTTATTTCTGGTGATGGTGCAACGAACGAATTAGTTGGGGTCTACTAGACTAAGGGGCCGCAAAGAGAAGAGGCTCCCAAACGTGGATCCAGACCGCTGACTAGGCTTTAAAGAGGTTTTTGGCTGCGAGATAGACATTGAGTCATTTCCCAGCGTTACATATCCCTGGAGTTCGATAAATTAACTCTCATCCTAAGCGTGGACATACATCCTTCAGGAAATGCGTAAACTTTTTCCATTTTGTTTTTCTTTTTATTGACAAGAAGCACCAGCAAACACTAAGAAAAATTAGCGGAAAATAAAGAAAAATATGAACAAAAATTAGCTGCCTTGTTGGAAATATGGAGAAGAACCATTTTCGGCCGAACAATGCAAGTTCTTTCCCATCGGAGTGTCCTTGGTAAATTAACCATTTAGCGCTACACGCCTCGATAAACGATGCTCTAATAGTATTTTGTCGAATGCATTGCATGTGGTTCAGTGGGGGAAATACAACTTCTACACGGCAATAATACATTTAAAAATAATCTTTAGCCAATCAAGAAAAGAAATTAAACTCAAAAAAAAACTTTTCTCATAAAAAAATTTCAATGGACCATCCTTGGGGTGCCTAGAGGCTATTTTGGGGTTCAACAACACCAGTTTTACTGAACTACTTCTTCTACCGTGCAGTCCAAGCCTAAATTGACCAATACGAGGTGTGGCTATTAAATAACGAGACTGATGCTGCTACAGAAAAACTATGCATGCGCTAAATCTTAACGACCGACAGCTGTGCAGCGTAAAGCCTTCTCTTTAGATTGCAGCGTCTCACATGTTTGTAAGAGGTGTTACTTTCGTTTTGCTGAAAACATGGATACTACACATGTAGTAGAGCAAGGAATTGTCGTGAAATTTCACATGAAACTTGGTGAAACCGCTACTGAAACTTTCTTTTATTAAAAGAAGTTTATGGCGATGAATGTTAATCACTTGCGCAAGTTTTTGAATGGTTCAAGCGTTTCCAAGATGGCCGAGAAGACGTCGGAGATGTTGAGGCCCAGGTTGCCCTTCCACGTCCAAAACGGATGAAAATATCGATTATAATTAATCAACATTACTACCGGTGAGGTGCTTGCTCAACTCCGTGAAAGAGTAAGGAAAAAAAAACGACCCGATTTGTGGAAGAACAAGTCACGGGGTTCTCCATCAAGACAACGCGCCGGCTCATACTGCATTGTCTGTCGCAAGACGTTTCTAGCCAAGTACAACATCCCAGTTTTAGGGCCATCCACCTTATTCGCCTGACCTAGCCCCATGTGACTTTTATCTGTACCCCAAAATAAAATCTGCATTAAAATGAACACGATTTCAGTCCGTTGAAGCTGTGAAAGAAAAAGCGGCACGCGTCATGCAGGAGCTCACAGTAAAAGACTTCCAGCACTGTTTCGAACAATGGTAAATTCGCATGGAGCGTTGTATGGATAGGGGAGTGGTGTATATTGAAGGTGATAATAACTAAATATGTATAAATATAAAATAACATGTTTTACAGCAACAGTCTCGTTATTTAATAGCCACATCTCAAGGGAGCCAAAATGAGGCGAAGAGGCGATGAATTGTAATTCAAATCATACTTTAACTCCTTTTCATTAACTTGAAATAATAAGAAAATAAAATAAATAGTTATTTATTTAACAAGTGTGGAAAGTAGTACTTTTCCTCACGCGAGGCAGGGTTTGCACGCACGAGCGAGCGAAGCGATGCGAGTGCAAGTGCAAATTGCCGAGTGTGAGGAAAATACTTTACATTAGAGTTAAATATTATATTTTTTCTGCAACCATTTATTAACTAAAAAAATTAAAAATTTCATTTTTACAGTCTACAAAAAGTAATTTATTTATTATAAACATTTATTGTTATATTACAATTATTTACATTACTTACGTATTTACATTACTTATTACATTTTCTGCTGTTTCTTTTATTGATGGAGGAGTGTTTTCTAAACAGGCATCACTAGAATCCATTTTAAATTTCTATAAGGTAACACTATAACCTTTTTAACTGTTATAATTAAAAATATCTAATTATTTATTAAAGTATTATTTTTATTTCTATATTCCTTTCAATTTTTATTTTATTTTTTAATATTCGTTTTGAATTATTTAAATAAAATAAATTTAAATAAGCTTATTAGAGTTTTACAGAAAATATTTATGTTAATAACAAAACTTCTTATATCAAGGAAGCACAATAAAGTTTTTCCACACACTAGTGCGGAAAGTGACACTAATGGGAATTTCCCCCCACTAGTGTGGGAAGTTGGGCATTACACAGTTGATTTTAATTGAGTAATGAGAACTTCCCTACATGGTTGCAGAAAAATATACATTAAGTTAAGACTGGCATTTTGAAAGGTTGTTCAAGAATAGTTTGGTTATAGTAACGGAACTGCTGTAGCAGAAAATATTGTCAGATTATTTGAAAGCAACACGACATATCTCGTGCAAAAGACTATTTCATTTACTGTAAGACTACTTTTCAAATACTTATATCTGCTTCTAAAGTAATCTTGAAAGTTAATAGTCATAATATTTCTATATTAAAAAAAACAAAAAAAAACAGGAAAAATAACAAAAATCATTTAGAAATACTAACTTTTAAGTAATTTAAGTGTGGGAATGATTTTTACTAAAATTGGGTCTATTCACAACTTTTTTGGAGGAGGGGATAGGGCAATACACTGTTGATTATTATGGCCTAGTTCTATTCTTAACTTGATTTAAATCTATACCTTTTTTTCCTTTTAAATTAACAATTATCACGTGATGCTAATCTCCTTTGTATGCTTTCAGTCTTGAAAGAATCAATTAAGAAGTTTTTGAGAAACTGAAAATACGATTCCAGAAAGTTGTATTTCTGGTATACCGCTTTTGGTCCAAAAAATATATTGTGGCATTCTCTGTTGGTAGCTTAAATTAAATTTAACTTAAATTTGAACGAACTTAAATATATTTTTTATTGAATTTATAATTACAGTGTTCTGAGACAGAGACCGACAAATCGACGCACATACTGAAAGAGATTAATTCGTAATAACACATTTTCCGGTTCCTTAAACGGATTTTTAAGGCAAAAACTAAAAATGGAAAAACGGGACGTAAAAAACAAAACAATTACTTTCTTTTTGGGGTCTCAATGAATCCAGTTCTTAGATTTCCTCTTGCCAGAGAAAGCTTCTTACAGCTCACTGTCCAGCGATGGTTACAGTGTTGTCTTCAACGAGAGTTAACACTGGCGTCAATGACCTCGGATATTTGACGTGCCTTAAATTAAGTAAGAGATGGCAAAGAAGAGGAGGAATTTTTAAGGGTGTTCTAAGGAAGTTCTAAGATACAGAATCATTTTTTCAGAAAAAAAAAAAAAAAATTAAAACTGTCCGGTAGGATAGTTGTATAAGGAGTTGATCGTCAAAAAAGTGCACGAAAAAGCGTAACGTTGAAAAACAACCCAACTTTGACAATTTTTTTCTCTTTTTCTATAAAACATAAAATTCCCCAATTTTCTGTATAATATAGGGCAAATGCTCCTTTATAACTGCAATTTTTTTGCAACAACCTAGATCTGATAGATTTTGAGAAAAAAGTTGCTAAAAAATGAGCAAAAACGGCATTTTTCAAAAATTGTTCTTGTTACCTTTTTTTGTAAACAACGTAGCGCCTGAACGCGCGGACCGATTTTCATGAATGAGGGGTCATTTGGTTCGGAATTTTATGTGGATGTGCCTTTTGGTGGTCTCGGAGCTGTACATCGAATGGGAGAGGAGTTAGCCTCATTTATGTAGGGCCCCCCTCCAAAATTATTAGCACCAAATGACTTCTTTTTCGTCTCCGAACGTCAAGAATAAATTACGTGGACAACGTTTTTTCGCCGGCAGAAGAAGCATTCAAAAACCATGTTTTGGAGGTGTCTCAAGGGGAATGGAAAAAATGCTTTGACAAGTGGTTCGAACGCATGCAAAAGTGTATAGATCATAAAGGAGAATATTTTGAAAAACAATAAAGTCATTTTCAATGACAAATTACTGTTTTTTTTTATTATTAGGCTCAAAATATAAATAGTGCCCCTTGTAATACTAATAACTCCGGTAAATCCTCGCCCAATTTTGATAAAATTTGTGCAGAATGAAAGTGTTAGGGCTCCCCTACGTAACATGAAAGCGACTTTCTGCTCTATTAAGCTTATTTAAGGGGAAATATGGCAATCGTTTCAAATTTTCGACGCGTGAACCGATTTTCATCAATGAAGTGTCATTCTAATCGGAATTTAGTAAATCTTATTCAATGTTTTGTCACCATTTTGTTTACAGTTATACCACAGCCATCTTGCTTCCCTTTACTCCCACTCCAAAAAAAGTAGGCAACTTTGAATCGCTGTAGTACATGCTAGTAACTTGTTCTTTTTGGTGTAGCATGCAGTAAAAAAACAAGGCAAAAAACTTAACTTTAGTGTAATTTTACGTCACTAAAACCCAAATAATATCCAAAGATATTTAGCATCAGAACCCATAGTAATGTTCCTTCTTGAACTAAGCTTAAAAAAACTTATTACTTTATCTATTAAAAATGTAAGTAGCCGGCAAAAAAAGAAGAAGAAAAAATCTCAAACTACCTTAGTTTGAGAAGATATCCAGAGTTTATAAATAAAAAATGAAAAATAGGGACCACAACATTATAAAAGCTCATCGCAGGACAAAGAAAATAAAATACTGGTGAAAAGAATTTGGCGGGAGAGAATGTTAGGAAATGGCGACGAAGAAGTGTATAGTTAATCATAAAGGCAGAGCAATACTATGGGCTCCATGTATCTGCTGATTTAGTAGCTCTGTGATGGTATGCGCGACGTGCTGCTAGCTAGCTAGTATAGCCGAGCCTCAAGCATGAAAGTAGAGTATCTCCCAAGATACTGGCCACCAGCAACTATACACCAAGCTATTGCTAGAAATGGGAATGTCCTTTATTACAAAGCTGGGGGCCGCTGGACTTCTTTTACAAAAATCCCATACTCTTTCCACCTATTATTCTTCCTTTTTATTATATATTATTTTATTCTACTGCAGAAATAAAACTGTCATGCTGCTATACAGATATACACACACCAAAGTTTAGAAAATAATTTCAACTAAAGATAAAAATAAATACAGTATTTTTATTATTTTGCTGAAAATGGAGTTAAGACAGGACTGGAGCATTACAGTTAGCATCTATTTTCTTTCAAGCGAACGTAATTTTGTTATTTTCATTTACCACAATACAATGAAATGCTGGAAAAAAGGCTATAATTCTAAAAACAAGAGAAAACAGATACAAAAAATAACTACACTCGAACCTCTCTCAATAACGGACACAGGCGAATGAAAGCAAAGTGGCCGCTGTTTGGAGGTGGTCGTTAGAAGGAGGTAGACAAGTTTCATAATGAATAAATATGGGTTTTTCCAAACCTCTATTTAAAAATTGTTTATTATTAATACGATTTAAAAACGTACATAATTGCATAATTATTGCAGCTATATGATATGCATCAAATTTATCTTAATTATCCAAAAAATTACGTTTTTGTTTTACAAGAAAACGTGTTCACGAGCACTCAACAGTGTTAGTTTATCAAGTTGTTTAATTCATTGAAAACTCTTTTAGATGGACTAGTAGTCAATTTTTAAAGTAGATTGTCTTAAAATAAGGAAGTCAAAGGTTACAAATTGCACTTTAAACATTTATTTAAAAAAAAATATTGCACCCTATTTGAATCTAAGCAAATTAACCTTCGATTACAAAAATAGCACTTGTTTGAAATATTTCCTAACATTATCTCAAATATTTCAGTGAGATCAGAAGTAAATGTTTAAAGTGCAATTTGTAACCTTTGACTTCCTTATTTTAAGACAATCTACTTTAAAAATTGACTACTGGTCCATCTAAAAGAGTTTTCAATGAATTAAACAACTTGATAAACTAACACTGTTGGTGTGCTCGTGAACACGTTTTCTTGTAAAACAAACGTAATTTCTCATACGAAGATAAAAGGAATCCTAGAAAATGATATACCGTTTGAAAGCCCATTAAACAAGGAAACTTTTAAAAAAAGTGCCAGCACCTAGGTCTGATAATGATCACGTAATTAGTTTTCTTAAAAATTTCGATTACTTTTATTTCTCCCAGTATCCAGGAGGAAGATTGAGGCTGTTTGGAGAATAACTTATGCTTCGAAATAGTATCAATTTTTAGAAAATTTATCTGTCTTTCTAACCGTGTCATCAGAATCGAATTCGGACTAAAACTTTCTGAGTAATAACATTTTTATTGGAAAAAAGTAATGATTTTAGAAAAAAAACCTTAAAGCGACGTCACTCAAAGAACAGAGGAAAATATGAAGTTGGCCAATACGTCATTGAACTCCACTTTAGTTGTACTACACATAGTAGGCCTATGGACATTACTTACTGGTTCATCCTGTGTATATAATAAAATACTGGCAATTAAACGTAAAGTGAGATTAATAAAATAAAATAATGCAGTTGAAGCAACAAATTTGTCTTCACATAATTTAAATGCACATATGCACACGGCTCACCCAAAACTTCTTCCAATTAAAATTACATTCCTTGAAAGCGCTAAAATAGAATGACCTCTCAAACTTGGTACAGTTAATTATTATACATAGTTTGAAATTAGATCAGCTCGCCTTAATGAACATGTCAGCCAGAGAGAGCCAGCAACCCATCTAACTCTACCATACCATGGGTTAGTTAATACTAAAACCGCTTTAAATTTTATTATAACATTTCATCAGTGTCTGAAAGTTTAATTAAATAAAAGTCAACTTTCAAGTTTTAGTTTATCTCTGCCCAGTAATTAATTAAAAACTATTATAATTAAATTATGAATAATTTGTTAATGAGCAATGTAAGTGAGTTTAATGTAGGCAACATAGTGTAAAAGACGAAGAAGGTAAAGTAACACGAACATGTTGGATATTAACTACATTATCCTTTCAAATATATGTACCTAATTAATATCAATATATTAAGATAGTAAAATAAGCTCTAGAAAGAGCTCTCGAAATATTAACTAAATTAATTAAAACTTCACTAAGAGCTTTTATCCATCAAGGCCAACTTTCGTTCAATCTCTGAAAATCTAAAAAGAAAAAGTATTTAATTGTACGTACTCGAAATTTATATAACCTTTAATTTTTAACATTGCTCACAATCTAAAAACCACAAAATAATAAATGGGATAATAATTAGTTCGCCTGTTTTTAGGGAGAAAGACTATTTGCCCATTTCAGTTGTAATTATATTTATTTATTTTTATGCCAAGCTTTCGACCTAGGGAGCTAGGCCATCTTCAGGGATGTGGAACTTAGGTTTAAATAGAAACAATTACAATTTATATTGATATGATATTAAAAAAATTATTTATCCTATTATTATTAAAACTGTCCGGTAGGACAGTTGTATAAGGGTTGATCGTCAAAAACTGCACGAAAAAGCGTAACGTTGAAAAACACCCAACTTTGACAATTTTTTTCTCTTTTTCTATAAAAGATAAAATTCCCAAATTTTCTTTAAAATATAGGGCAAACCCTCCTTTATAACTGTAATTTTTTTGCAACCCCCCAGACCTAATAGATTTTGAGAAAAAAGTTGCCGAAAATGAGCAAAAACGGCATTTTCAGAAATTGTTGTTGTTCTTCTTCTTGTTGTTGTTGTTGTTGTTGTTGTTGTTACCTTTTTTGTAAACTACGTAGCGCCTAAACGCGAGAACCGATTTTCATGAATGAGGTGACATTCGATTCGGAATTTTATGTAGATGTGCCTTTTGGGGGTCTCGACGCTGTACACCGAATGGGAGAGGAGTTAGCCCCCTTTATGTAAGGCCCCCTTCAAAATTATTATTACTAATTACTCTGTAAATCTTAGCCCGATTTTGATAAAATTTGGTAGGATGATAGAGTTAGGGCTCCCCTACGTAACATTAAAGCGGCGATCTGCTCTTACACTAGTTAAGGGGAAGTATAGCAATCGTTTCAAATTATCGACAAGTGAACTGATTTTCATGAATGAAGTGTCATTCGAATCGAAATTTTGTATAGATTTGCACTTTAAAAGTCTCGTCGCTATGCCTCATATGGAGGGGAGTTTGCCCCACCCAAGTAAGGCCGTTTCTAAAACTATTATTACCAATATTTCTATAACGCTTTGTCCGATTTTGATAAAATTTAGCACGAAGAAGTGATTAAAGCTCCTCTATATGGCTGTGAAGTGCCATCATGCTCTTACACCTACTAAGAGGAAGTACTGCAATCGTTAAAATTATCAATGGGTGAACCTATTTACATTAATGAATTGTCGTTCGATTAAAAATCTTTGCCTCTTTGCCTTTTATGGAGAAGTACTGTAATCGCCCGTTTATTTTTCTTACTTCTCTTAAAAGGAAGGTCTGAAATCGCAGTTTAAATTTGCTTTTTACGTACAAATACCTTCCTATTTTATATAAAAAGGCTTTCTCAAAAAAATTGTTATTGAGGATGGTTTGGGGACCGCAACTATAATCATTCTTTAAAAAGATCTCTCCAGTGGTAGTTACGGTTCCTACTTAACACCTTATCAGGTTATAATGATAGAATTGCTTATTCCAAATTTAAAAAAAACAGTAAAGCAGATATGTAACTTAGCAAAATAGACAAAAATGAAAATCTATCCAAAAGGTACAAAAATCTCCTTAACAAAAACTTACAGTTTAAAAAGTTAAGTATAAGGGTTGATTAAACGCCAAAAGGTACACAAATCAGCAAGTACCCAACATTTCATTCAAGCTTAGTTGATATAATTTAAGTAATTTTGCTGCATTAACTTTTCCTTCACATTTTTTAGAATTTATTAGATGTCACATACCCTTATGCTGGCCATTTTCATCTACAAAATATTTGTTCAAGTAGCACACCATTTAACTTAGATTGACTGTAATATCTATTTATCTATAATAATCAAACTATTAATCACTGGTGAAAAAGAAAACGTTATAAAAAATAAAAAAATATGAGGCTAAAAAATTCATAAACTTTTTTAAAAATTGCTTACACCAACATACATCAATGATTTTATTTATTTTTATTTTTAAATAAAAATCGTCGGTTTAAGTTCATTCTGCGATTAAAGTAATTGTTATTTTATGAAGTAGTCAATCTGGCTTTATCGTAAATAATATAGTTTTCTTCAATTACATTCTCCATCTAGGTGTTCTTCCCACAATGTTGTGTATATGTAATATAAAGTAAATAAGATATGCATATTTTTAGGACAGCTAATTATTCCAGTATTTTACCATAAGTAAAATTAAGGGAACTAAATTAAATTACAATTGAGAAATGAATAAATAATGTTGAATAATCTACTTGTTATTAACTGTGTGTTATTTGTCCTCACGAATATTTCGGTAAGACGAATTCAAGACTGAAATATTGCTTTAAATCCTCCGTGATTCAAATTTAAACAGTAGCCGACTCTAAATTTGTCTTTTTCTAATTTAACATGCATGTATATGTGACAACTTCAGAATCAGAAGAATAATTTGGAATAGAGTTAAAATAAAGTACCTATTTATACGAAGATATAATATACATTTTATCACAATTATAACTATTATGAATGAACTGGCCAGCATAAGGGTATGTGACATCTAATAAATTCTAAAAAATGTGAAGGAAAAGTTAATGCAGCAAAATTACTTAAATTATATCAACTAAGCTTGAATGAAATGTTGGGTACTTGCTGATTTGTGTACCTTTTGGCGTTTAATCAACCCTTATACTTAACTTTTTAAACTGTAAGTTTTTGTTAAGGAGATTTATCTTATAAGGGTTTGGCAGTCAAAAAGTGCACCAGAAAAAGCGTAACATTAAAAAACACCCAACTTTGACAATTTTTTTCTCTTTTTCTATAAAAGATAAAATTCCCAAATTTTCTTTAAAATATAGAGCAAATCCTCCTTTATATCTGTAATTTTTTGCAACAACATAGATTAAATAGATTTCGAGAAATACTGTTGCTGAAAAATGGGCAAAAACGGCATTTTCAGAAATTGTTCTTGTTCTTTTTGTAACCTTTTTTTTTTTTTTTATAAAGAACGTAGCGTGTAGTCGCGTTGACCGATTTTCATGAATGAGGTGTCATTCGATTAAGAATTTTATGTAGATTTACCTTTTTGGGGTCTCGATGCTGTACATAGAATGGGTGAGGAGTTAGCCCCCTTTATGTAAGGCCCCTTCCAAAATTATTATTACTAATAATAATTCTGTAAATCTTAGCCAGATTTTGAAAAAAAAATTGGCAGGATGAAAGGGTTAGGGCTCCCCTGTGGTAACATCAAAGCGACGTTCTGTTCTTACACTTATTAAGGGGAAGTGTGGCAATCGTTTCAAATTATCGACCCGTGAACCAATTTTCATGAATGAGGTGTCATTTGATTCAAAATTTCGTGTAGAAGTGGTTTTTTTTTTGGGAGGGAGAGGTCTCGATGTTCTACATTCTATGGGAGAGGAGTTAGCCCCATGTAAGTAAGGCCCTCTCTAAAACTATTGTTACTAATAACTCTGTATACTTTATCTAAGGATTTGTTTTACATTAAAGGTTATTGTGACTTCTTTTCTGACTGTTCATACTCTCTAGAGTACCTATACACTCAAATAAAAGGGAGATTAAATCTTAAATTTTAAAAATTTTAAAGCAAATTGTAATTTCTAATAATTATGTGGTAAATAATTTTTTATATCAAATTAATGTAAACTGTAAGGCGCTATCGTAGATTCCAAAATTCTTTATGCTATTACCACAATACTCTTCTAAAACAGCTTTCAAGCCTAACTTCTCCTAATACTCCTTTTAGAAGACCAAAACGCCAGTGGCCTCTTCAAATACTAGAGATAACCACTGATATTTTCAAATGTCACACGTCATTTCATTCTAGCATAAACATTTTCTAATTTTATATTTGCAAATAAATTACTTGAAAAGGTTCAATAACTAGATCAATACAATAAGAATTTAAGAGCAGATTTTAACTCGTTAAAAAGACTTGGGGGGAACTAGTTTTATGAATGAATTAGTAAAAATAAAAAAAGAGATTGGTACCTCACCACCCACCACATTTAGCTAGTATGAGTGTGACACAAGACAAGATCTATGGTGTGGTAGAAGGTTATTCTTGGAATGGTTTTTACATCTGTAGCAGAAGCTCTATATTTAGATAAACCATTGATCAAAGTGCTGTTAATAAATCAGGCTTAGGTTAGGAGACAAATTTGTTTACACGTGGTCATAACTTTCTACTCAATTCAGAAATCAAAAGTAACGGAAGCGAGTAGATGCGGAAAAGCAGGGTTTTCATTGGGATTTAGTGACTTACTTGTTTAAATGAGATTTTACAAGCGATCTGTACGATTTCTGGGAGAATAAAGTGAGTAGGCTTCCCTTTTTAAGTTCCATTACAGTGTAATGTACGATTCAATGTCTATATTGAATATGCAGTTCCACCAACTTGCTGAAAAATTACTAGTTGAAATAAAATTTCGAAACCGTTATCACTTACAGGGTGTTCATTTTAAAACGGCTCAAATGCATTTCATGCTTAGAACGATTGATCTGAGCAAAAAATGGTAGAGGAAAAATTTGTTGCCCGTCACCTCTAGTTTCAGAATATGTGACTTGATTTTAGATTCCTGCCCGCATACGCGGCTAACGCGCGACCAAAAGTGAGAGTTCGCAGTTGACCCCCATTTTCATAAACACTGTTTTAAAGAGTATAAAAAGTTGTGAAAGAAACCGGAAACCGCAATTCAATATCTTCAAAATTAAAGGTGCTAGGCCATTTCAAAATCTGGTATTTATTTAGTCATATTTCAATTTTTTAACTTGTTATCAAAGAGAAAGAAGAGCACGCGATAGGTCATTTTTATGTATTTTTTCATCCCCTTTCTACTGAAAATATTGCCAAGGCCGTAAAGCTAGTATTTTTCTTAATATCGGGGAAATAAGTCGTTTTCCGAGTGATTTTTCTAAGAAAAATCAAATGTTAAGAGCTTTAGATGTTCTCAAGCATACACAAAATGGCTAAAAATTAATTTTACATCTGTTACAAACAAGAAGGTCTAATAATTATTTGGTAATTTTGGGAGAGTTGCGTTTAATTACCAAAAAAAAATTGGAAACCTCCTGCCACATATTTAATATCTTTCATGTAAAGGATCAAACTTATTCCTTAATTTATCAAATAATGCACTGTGCCTTCAAAGGTCCCTCCTCAGATACAGAGAGCAGTTGATAACCTCCTGGCTAACGTGGCTTGCGAGCCTGAGGAGGCAGAATGTCCGGTTTCCTTTTTGTATTCCAACCACATCATGAATCTTACCAGAGAAGTATAAAAATTTGTCTTTAAAAAAATCGTGTACTAAAATAATTATCCTCCCTCCAATTTCTAGACGAATCACATTTTAGACAAAGCACTAAAAAAACAAATCTAACTTTTAAAGAGCGTATTTTAAAAACGCGTATAATACCCACGTAGTCGAGAGACTTCCAAATGAAACTAGTCGGTAATCTACTTAGAAATTACCTAGTAAATTGGCTTGCAAAGTATTAAACCCCCATTGGACTTTAAAGTTCATCCGAAGTTCTTCCTAAAGTTAATAAAAACCCTAGATGA
This sequence comes from Rhodnius prolixus, assembly GCF_049639745.1. Classification (NCBI taxonomy): domain Eukaryota; kingdom Metazoa; phylum Arthropoda; class Insecta; order Hemiptera; family Reduviidae; genus Rhodnius; species Rhodnius prolixus. Next base: position 27,092,552 of record NW_027411582.1, read on the forward strand.
AAAGTAAAGCATTAAAAGTTGTTTGAGCTTTATTAACTTTGCGATAATTACAGGTTTGGTAAAATGAAATGGATGGATAACTATTAAGTCAGCACATAATTTGTTTTCCCCAGTTCCGCTTTTACTGAACTATAAATTTCGTAATAGGTAATAAAAATGAAATAACTTTTCTTTTTTTGTGCGCGAACGCATATGACTTCCTTTAAAAACAAACGATTAGTTATTAAGAACAAAATATCTTTAAAAAAAAGAACATGAAAATCTTTTACTTCAAAGGAGAACTTGCATCTTTTCAGGAAGCCAAGCTGCACTGGAAGGCCTTTACTTCCTTCAGAACTACCACCTCTTCTCCTGGTTTGAGAATGCAAGAAGGCCGTGGAAGAACTGGCTCGGCACAAAATAAATTTCGACTGGAATGGGTGCCGGGGTCATGTGGGGTTTAAGGAGAATTAAACAGCTGATCAAATGGCCAGGAATGGAGTTAACACCCCTCTCATTGGCTTGGAGCTTGCCCTGGAGATCACCAAGGGTGTGCAGCAGTTCGAGCGGCATTCAGGGATTGGTTATAGAGAGAGCATAGAAAGAACTGGGTGAAGTGTCCTGGAGGTCAAACACAGTAAGACCCTGATGTCTCGGCTGTGTAAACAATGAACTGAAGAGACTCTGTGCTTTGGCAGAAATCAGATTACTCTGATTACAGGGCCTATTCACCGGGGTATGGTAGGTTCAGGAAGCAGTTCTGTTCAAGGTGGGGGCTTATTAGCTCGGAACCATTGTTTTGTAGGTTCTTGTTGCGTTAGAAGGAGGAGGAAACGGCATTGCAATCGAATGGTTGCGCTATGAATATGAAACCTTTGGCTCTTTGGCACCAAAGTAGACAGTAGAGCCAAAAGAACTAGTACGGAAGGTCCTTAACCTCTTTAGAAGGGGAGGTTTCGTCTACTAAAGTGTTTCCCAACCTTCTTTTGGCTCGCGTACCACTTGGTAGTACATCATGCTAAATTGTACTACTTCTTAAAAGTGATTGTATTTCGTGAAATTTGTTATTCGGAGTGTGTTATTTTATTATTATTATCTTTATTTGTGCAGAGATACAATGTACGAGGTGTGTTCAAAAAGTAACGGGAATTTTTAAATTTCGCGGGTTTGGAGAGTCTGATTGTAAAATTTTTTTTTTTATTATGTTGGTACACATGCCCCTGAAGTACGATAAAATTTTCAGTAATATTCATTGTTTACTTCTTAAGTGGCAGCCGTTAAGGTTAGACGTGTTTTTCGAGCTTGGCGATTTTTGTTTGTTAAAAAAAATGGATCAAAGAATTTGTATTAAATTTTGCGTAAAAAATGAAATAAAGTGTAATAAAGTGTGTGAAATGTTAATAAAGGCATATGGTGAGTCTGCTATGAGTAAAACAAGGATTTACGAGTGGTATAAGCGTTTCCAAGATGGCCGCGAAAACGTTGAAGATGACGAACGACCTGGACGTCCAAGCACATCAACAACCGATGAAAACGTGAAAAAAGTGAAAGAAATGGTTATGAACGATCGCCGAATCACAATCAGAGAAGTCGCTGATGATGTTGCCATATCAATTGGCTCATGCCATGAAATTTTTTCGGATGTTTTGGGTATGAAACGTGTGGCAGCAAAATTTGTTCCAAAATTGTTGAATTTCGAACAAAAACAGCGGAGAATGGAAGTTGCTCAAGAGTCACTCAATGAAGTCGACAACGATGCGGATCTACTGAAACGTGTTATAACAGGTGACGAAACATGGGTTTACGAATATGATGTCGAAACTAAGGCTCAATCGTCCCAGTGGAGGCATTCTGGATCGCCAAGACCGAAAAAGGCTCGACAAGTGCGGTCGAATGTGAAGGTTATGCTCACTGTGTTCTTCGATTTTAATGGCATAGTGCATCATGAATTCTTGCCACAAGGTCAAACAATCAATAAGGAGTACTACCTACAAGTTCAACGCCGTTTGCGTGAAGCAATCCGAAAAAAACGCCCGGATTTGTGGCAAAACAATTCATGGATTTTGCACCACGATAATGCACCTGCTCACACTTCATTGCTTGTTCGTGAATTTTTGGCCAAAAACAAAACTTTAACGATGCCCCAGCCTCCATATGACTTTTTTCTATTCCCAAACATAAAGAGAACATTAAAAGGCCGTCGTTTTACAAGCATAGATGACATTAAAAGCGAATCGCTGAAAGAGCTGAAAGCTATCACAAAGATCGAGTTTCAGAAGTGTTTCGAGGATTGGAAAAAGCGCTGGCACAAGTGTATTGTATGCGAAGGGGACTACTTTGAAGGCGACAATATTAATGTAGATGAATAAATAAATATTTTTTTCAAAAAACGAAAATTCCCGTTACTTTTTGAACACACCTCGTATCTGTTACAAAGGAGTTCCAAGTTCATGTTCACTTTATAAACTTCGTAAAGTGTAAGATCTTAGTTTTAAAACTTTTTTTAAATAATTAAAAATTGCGAACATATTTTTCTCTTCAAAATTATTAATTAATTTACAAAGTTCTTCTTTAGGATTATTATATTTGTGCCCAAAACTTCTAAATTAATTTCTTTTAAGCATTCAACTACCTGTAAGTACCAATTAAATTTAATGTTGCTTGGATAGAGCTTACTCATTACAATCCAGTCTCTTTAAGCAGATTATTACATAGTTATCATTTAAGTTCTGTCACATGATAATTCTGTTAAATTTTCTTTATCTTTTATCGATAATGATGCAGCTTTTCCTAAATTTTCTTTTATAGAAGGGGGATTGAAATCCAATTATCATTTGTGTTTTCGGGTTTTGGGAAAATACTCCATGAAAGACACTTTTAATCCAGTTAAATGTGCTATTATATTTTCTCGTATATCTTGAGACAGACTAACCTTATTACTGTACATATTAACAACTTTACTGTTTAATATTATTAATTAAAATATTTTTTATGAATTATATATAGGAAAGGATATTTCTTTGGTTTGATTTTTTTTAAAAAAAATTTATGTCCGCCATTACTGATTATTTTTCGCGTACCACCAACCAGCAACTCGCGTACCACAGGTTGGGAAACGCTGGTCTACTAGATCCAAAAAGCCGAAGGCACAATAAGCCTCTTTTGGCTGCGGTGCTTTGAGGCACAAGTCCCGGCCCAAATTTCCATTTTTTCTTTTTTTTTTCCTAAGAGGATAAGATGGAGAGGGCCATCAAATATTTTTGAAAATGTGATTAAGTCCGAACTGCTGGATAATATCGCTAATTTTATCTGTTGCAGCATCCCTGTATCCCTATATGGATTTCAGAAATTCATCCATCATTCAGAAGTTAATTAAATAGTTTTGTTGTTGAGAAATAAAAACCCATAAAATTACTTATTGAATCAACCCCTCTGAAGATGGACAAATTTCCGAAACCGAACAGAAATACCAAATAACTTGCTTACAACGAGCGAATAAAATTAGCGATATTACCCAGCACAGTGGAACTTAAAATATTAAGTAATCTACAAGAAAAATGTGCTTTGAACTTTTCGAATTTCGAAGCTAAAGATGGCCGTAGGATCGAAAAGTCAATAAAAGTAACGTAAATACGAGGGTCGTTTGAAAAGTCCGTTAGAGAGATAGCACCACTGGCGCGTATCGAGGTTATGTTTAGTTAGTAGCATCTCTTGGAAGAACACATACCAAGTTTCAGCCAGATCGGTCTATTTCTTTGTGTTTGGCATTCGTTTGAATCGAGGAAGTCGAGTGATTTTCAAAAAATGGACGAAAAAGAATTTCGTGTGTTGATTAAACACTACTTCATGAAAGGCAAAACGCCTCAGGAGACTAAAGAGAAGCTTGATAAACATTATGGTGACTCTGCACCTTCGATTAGAACAGTTTATAAGTGGTTTCAAAATTTTCGGAGTGGCCATATGGGCACAAGTGACGCTGAACGTTCTGGACGCCCTGTTGAGGTTACTACTCCAGAAATCATTGATAAAATCCATGATATGGTGATGGATGACAAAAGAGTGAAGGTGCGTGAGATTGCTAGTGCTGTGGGCATCTCGAATGAACGGGTACATAATATTTTGCATCAACATTTGGACATGACAAAGCTATCCGCAAGATGGGTGCCGCGATTGCTCACGCTTGACCAAAAACGAAATCGTGTGAAGTGTTGCAAGGACGGTTTGCAGCTGTTCCAGAAGAATCCGCAGGACTTTAAGCGTCGTTTCGTCACTGTGGATGAAACATGGATACATCACTACACTCCTGAGACCAAAGAACAATCTAAACAATGGGTTACCAAGGGGGAATCTGCGTCAAAACAGGCGAAGACCGTTCCTTCGGCCGGAAAGATTATGGCGACTGTCTTTTGGGATTCGCAAGGAATAATCCTCATCGACTATCTGGAAAAGGGTAAAACTATTACAGGTGCATATTATTCATCGTTATTGGACCGTTTGAAAACCGAGCTGCAAGAAAAACGCCCACGATTGGCCCACAAAAAAAGTCCTTTTCCATCACGACAACGCACCAGCTCACACCTCAGCAGTTGTGGTCGCAAAATTAATGGAAATAGGGTTCCAACTCGTTTCACATCCCCCCTATTCTCCAGACTTGGCTCCCTCGGACTACTATTTGTTCCCCAATATGAAGAAATGGCTGGCGGGAAAAAGATTTTATTCAAACGAGGAGGTGATTGCAGAAACGAATGGCTATTTTTCAGACTTGGACAAATCCTATTATTCGGAAGGGATCAACAAACTAGAGCAGCGTTGGACGAAGTGTATAAGCCTAAAAGGAGACTATGTAGAAAAATAAAAAAGGTTTACCCCAAAAAATTAAGTTGTTTTTATCTTTGCACGGACTTTTCAAACGACCCTCGTATAATAATAATAGGTTAAAACAAGATCAGTAACTCTAGGCGCCACTAACCACATAAATAGATAAATCTAAATCTGAAATAGAACAGAAAAAAATAAAAATAAATAACAATAATAATTTCTATAAACTAGAGGTGACGCACATTGATGACGTCATTGTTTCCAATCCATTTACTGATAATTTTTCTAAAATAATTGTTCTATTATTGCTGAACGTCATTTCATAAGTTAATAATTAAAACAAGATTAAGAAAAAAAACTAACACAGAGGGTGGAGTAGAGGATGCAGCTCGGGTGATGACGCAAGCACACCCCGGCGCAGCCAGAAAGCGCACGGTAACAGTCATATAAACTGTGGCCTTCAAATGACCTCCAGCTCATCAGTCACTACTTGTAAACATGACGTATATAATATTCATTTTTTTTTTAGGTGCTCATCAATTCCTTGGCCTATATTCCGCTCATATTAAATATATATGTATATTAAAGTCTAACTAATATGCATATTCATCAAACAAAAAGCCACTGTAATCACTTTACACAGTATTAATTCTTGTTCGTTCCACTTTAATAGACAAAAATCAAAATATGTTAATTATTTCAAATGTCAATTACGCCAAATGTAATAGTTATTGGGATAATACGAGATGTGGCTATTAAATGAAGAGACTGATGCTGCTACAGAAGAACTATGCTTGCGCCAAATCCTAACGACCGACCAGCTGTGCAGCGTAAAGCCTCCGCTTTCGATTGCAGCGTCTCACATGCTTGTAAAAGTTTTGTTTTGCCGAGAAAACATGATACTACACATGTAGTAGAGCAACGAAATGTCGTGAAATTTCACATCAAAACTTGGTAAAACCGCTACTGAAACTTATCTTCTATTAAAAGAAGTTTATGGCGATGAATGTTTATCACGTTCGCGAGTTTTTTGAGTGGTTGAAGAGTGGTCCAAAATGGCTGAGAAGATGTCGGAGATGATGACCGCCCGGGTCGCCCTTCCACACGTCCAAAACGGATGAAAATATCGATTATAATTAATCAACATTACTACCAGTGAGGTGCTTGCTCGACTCCGTGAAAGAGTAAGGAAAAAAACGACCCGATTTGTGGAAGAACAAGTCACGGGGTTCTCCATCAAGACAACGCGCCGGCTCATACTGCATTGGTCTGTCGCAAGACGTTTCTAGCCAAGTACAACATCCCAGTTTTAGGCCACATCCGCCTTATTCGCCTGACCTGGCCCCATGTGACTTTTATCTGTACCCCAAAATAAAATCTGCATTAAAATGAACACGATTTCAGTCCGTTGAAGCTGTGAAAGAAAAAGCGGCACGCGTCATGCAAGAGCTCACAGGAAAAGACTTCCTGCACTGTTTCGAACAATGGTAAATTCGCATGGAGCGTTGTACGGATAGGAGAGGGGTGTATATTTATACATAACTAAATATGTATAAATTTAAAAATAAAATGTTTTACAGCAATAGTCTCGTTATTTAATAGCCACACCTCGTAGAGAAGTTCCACTTCTGGAAAGACGGTGTTTGCTCCTTCAAAATCTCAAATGGCGAACGTTTCATTAAAAATGGATTTACTGGCGCAATACTAGCTCATCAGGACAGTGCATAGACCGTGGCCAGCCCGCTCTACAATTTGAGAAGAAGACAATGGCTGCCTTTTTTTTTTTTTAAATTTTGAAGGTCTAATCCAATATGAGTTTGTTCCAGAAGGACGTTCTGCGCTTTATTCGGAACAGCGGCAACGAATGCACGAAGTTTTGGGAGAGACGATACCCGGCTTTGGTGAATAGGTAGAATGTTTTGCTGCAGCAGGGCAACCCCTGGTCGTACACTTTCCTCAAATTTTGGGGATAATTGAAGAAAATATACGTGTGTTGTATGTAAATACGTTTACGTAACGGGTTATATTTTTTATATAAAATATTTTTATTTATGTATTTAGGATGAAATCAAGGAAACAAATCGACGATCGAACACAATCTATGCTTATACAGTCCGTTGTCGATGTAGAAGCGATTTCATCATCCACTTGCATAATTTCAACCGCCCCAGCTGCAGATGTACTGATACCGTCGTTGATCCGCTCGGCCGCATTCATTCTTTTACGTTCCCGGGCACAGCTTGACTCGGTCATATGGTGTTTTATTATTACCATTCGATTGTTCTTGAGAAGCACTTTCCAACCGTATATGATCTCTGTATTTGGTTTTGGCTTTTCGACGCGTACAGGCCGACATTACATATTTTTGATATTTTTTAGTTCTAACACCTTATTATATTCACTTTCACTATTTTACACCAATGTTTTGTATACAATCGATAGATTGTGACGACAGCTGACGATTAAAACTTAAACGAACATCGTAGCTTCTCCGAGTCAAAAGTTATACTAATTGCAAATCTCGATACGCAGCAAAATGATCTCAAAATGGCAGCGCTTCCCCCTCCTCCGCGCGCGATGCGTCACAGTCCTCGCTTATCGTAATGAATTCTTTGATCCTTTAGCTATCCAGTGGTCTAATTTAATTTTGGATGTAGACGATAGATTCGAAACTATAATGCCAAACTGTATCCCCCGATTTTGTTATCATTAGGTTTTTTTGGATTGCCACCATATTATTCAAATTTAAAGACGTATTCACGTCAAAATATGATTTGTGTGCGACAAAGCCAACAATCTAGAAAAATTTCCGGTCGAGAATATTTCAATAAATGTTTTAATTTCAGAAGAAAATATTCGAGCAAAACTAACCATTAACTGAGAGAGGATTTAATGGGATATACATCCCTAATGGCAAAGTGTAATTAGTATAATCCTTATTGGCCAATGATGACAATCATTAACTCGTTATAATAAACATGCACAAAATAATAATTATGCCAGTATTCAGCCATTTACAACCTTGTGCATTTCACGTCTATTTCCATTTTACGTATTACAAAACAGGATGCACATAAAGCAAACTTAACTGCCCCAACGATGGGCAGAATTTGACATATATTCAATTTTTACAAAATTATAAGAATTTATACTAACTTAAATGCATTTTAGTGATTGATAACATTGTGTGACCTTAGTATAGTACAATTGTTTTCATGTACATTGAATGCAATTATCATTGTGGAACTCAAATATTCAAAAAAATATTAAAAAAAAAAGTTATTTAAACTTGCATTCCGCAATATAATAAAATCAAGCTGATGATGCCCATATAGTCGAAACGTCCAAAAAGTGGCGAAAAAAAGCAAAGAGTAGAACTGAATTGAGACCAAACAAGGCGCCCGCGCAAACCATTTTATGTTTAATATTAGGCGCCACTGAAACCGGAAATTGTAAAGAAAATAAATTACTAGCTATTTCACGGATAATGGTTTTTCTATTGTCAAATTCAACTAACAAATTACTTCAATGAATTCATGCTGAACAATATCTGTGAATAGTATTGGTCCACATAGTAGTAGAGAATTAGATGGATGAGAATCCGTACAAAGATCGGGGTAGGTTATTTATTAGAAGGCTGAACTGCTTAAGCTTAGTTCAAGAAGGAACATTACTATGGGTTCTGATGCTAAATATTTCCAAATATTTTTGGATATTGCTTGGGTTCTTGTGACGTAAAATTACACTACAGTTGAAGATTTTTTTTTTTTTTTTTTTTTTATACTGCATGCTACACCAAAAATAACAAGTTACTAGCATGTACAGAGGTTCAAAGTTGCGTGCTTTTTTGGTGAGGGGGTAAGGGGAAGCAAGATGGCTATGGTATAACTGTAAACAAAATGGTGACAAAACATTGAATAAGATTTACCAAATTGACACTTCATTCATGAAAATCGGTCGAAAATTTGAAACAATTGCCATACTTCCTCTTAAATAGGCATAAGAGCAGAACGGCGCTTTAATGTTAGGTAGGGGAGCTCTACCAGAGTTATTAGTAATAATAATTTTGGAGTGGTGTCACACCATAAATGGGGCTACTATCTCCTCTCCCACTCGATGTACAGCGTCGAGACCCCCAAAAAGCACATCTACATGAAATTCCAAATCGAATGACACCTCATTCATGAAAATCGGTCGGCAAGTTTAGGCGCTACGTTGATTGCAGAAAAAAAAGATAACGAATTTTGAAAAATGCCATTTTTGCTCATTTTCAGTAACTTTTTTCTCCAAATCTATTAGATCTGGGTTATTGCAAAAAAATTACAGTGATAAAGGAGGGTTTGCCCTTTATTTAAAAGGAAATTTGGGAATTTTATCTTTTGTAGAAAAAGAGAAAAAAATTGTCAAAGTTGGGTGTTTTTCAACGTTACGCCTTTTGTGGTGCCAGTTTTAGACGATCAACCCTTATACAACTGTCCTACCGGACAGTTTTAGTCAAAAGGAATGAGCAAGGTGGTAACTGAGACTAGACAGCGCGTTAATTGGTTATAATAATAATATTAAAGTCAATCATTTAAACCAGACAAGTCTATTCATGTCAACCAAACTGACAAGGGAGTGTTTAGCCAAAACCAGGACGTATCCACTACAAAACTGGACTGAGAAGCCTTTGACAGAAATGCCATTCATTGTTTACATTGGACTGTGGCCAGGACAACTTGGAACGAATCTCCTCCTAGCCAAGTATCAGCCTTGTTACGCATACACAAACATTACTGTAGGCTATCCCTTCTTTCTGTGTATAGGATTAAACCACACATTTCCTGCATTTACTAGAGAATGTCTAAATTCGCTAGAGAAAAGTAACTATTTAAAGATATTTCTTGTAGTATTAAACTAGAAGAATTCACTTACAATCTGACTAGAAGGTTCGTAAGCATGCTTTGTACTCACCTGAAACAGACAAGATACAAACAAAACGTTAGAAAATGTTTTCCTGATCTAAACTGATGTTACAAAGTATTTACTTATCATTAAACCGCTTTTTCACAAATTTGAGGTGATAAGGTCGCACCTCACTTACTCAATTCCAAACTCAGTTACATTGAAATACAATTTTCTTTCGTAAAACTCCCTATTATTTCAAAAAAGTTTCCCCAAATTCAAACATTTGCCTAATATTAATGTTGACAATCATTTGTAAAGCTAAAAAAATGGTGTAAGATGGTGAGGAAAGAAGCTATTTATTTTCAAGAAATTGCAAAAAAATGTATCCTAAAATTTACAGTTTATATTTGAATAAATTGTCTATACAACCATGGTTTATAAGGGAACTGTCACTAATAAATGGGTTGTTACGACAATAAGCAGGCTGAGAGCGAACCAAGCGGTGTGTGGATCGTAACTACACAGGATCAACAAAAGGTCCTCTCCTCTTTGCGTAGATTGCAATGAGGAGGAGGATTTCAAACATGTAATAATGATATGTCCACGTTATGTGGTAGAAAGGAAACGAATGTTTGCCGACATATAGAGGTATTTAGATGCACCATTTCGCTACGAAGACAATATTCTCCACCAACATCTCTGTGATTAAATCTATAGCAGAGCTAGCAATGAAATATGAATGTATTTAAAAGTTATAGCCGATTAGAATGAATGGAAGAAAATGATTAGAGAAGGATTACGTGATTTTAATTTCGGTTAAGCTATAAGGATGGCAGGAATATAGAGTACTGATCCATCCATTAGTTGTAAGTTTATATGTAAATAGTTGTATATAGTAGAGGGATGAATGAGTGAAGCGAATGTATTTATAAGTAAGAATGGAGAGTGAGTGATATTCTAGTGATAAGCACCTAGACGATGCTGGCTGTATGGCGAAAGCCAATGCCAAAAAAAGGATACAAAAGAAAAAGAAACCTGCTGGGTTTTAAGGGAGGAACAAAGGCGAAGTTTCGCATTCATGGAAGCCCGTGACCATATGGACATTATGGGACCACCGTCTACAGATTTCTCAGCAGTATCGATACATCCTAATGGGCTGTGAAGATGATTTTACTAAATATGTGCTACTGCAACCAATCGAATCAGACCACCTCGAAGTCTATAGCTAAATTTTGTGTAAGACCAAGTTTATTAATACTTTTTTTAGTGTTCGGAGCGCCCATTGTTACCATAACCGATAATGGTTCCCAGTTTCTGAGTAAAGAAATAAACGTCCATATTAGGGAACTACGGAATCAAGGCTGTTCGGACTCCATACTACCATCCGCAAAGCTTAAAACTTAAACTTAACCGCGGGTTAAGTAGTCGCATAAGTCCACTACCTAATAAGGCCTAAGAATTTTGTGTGAAGAACGATTTATAAAGCCCTGAAAAAGTGGTTAGTGCATTTCTTCCCACAGTAATTATACCGCAGAATGCATTCCACAGTGAAAACCAAAAAAATTTCCCAACTCTAAATATTATTATAAACAAAACAAAAAAATAATGAAAAATATTTTTAGCCAAATAAAAATGTGCCATTGTGTAGAGCTCAAAAAAAAAACGGAAGTACTATATCCCACATGGGGATTCTTACAATCATAGTGGCTACAGGAAGCGTCAATTAGATTATGCTATAGCATAAGCCCAGGGGACACTGGACATATATAGGAGAGGGCTCTTTATTGGTTCCTATAAAATAACCCTTGACAAATATCTATTATAACAAATACGAAAGGTTTGGAACAAACCTTGTCTAGCGACTAACTAGAGCTTATATTTCGTCCAATATAAGTAAGCCTATCGTTAATTTGGTTACTTCAAAAATTCATTCTACTTCTAATAAAATATATTTTTATTATTTATTTATTGTAACTTGCTTATAATGTACAATTGTAGCAAGGGGTTGCCCCGTGCCTTTACTCGGATAAAATACATGAAAAAAGGAAAAGAAAGAGAACAAAGAGAAAAGTAAATTCACTTTTGCAATTAAAACAAAAAGCTATTAAATTATTGAAAACAAATTTCTAAATTTTATGGAATTAATTGCAAAAAAGTACATATATTTAACTTTATTTACCGAGTCGAAACATAAGAGGTTCTCCAACACGATTTCAGGTTGAATTCTGGAAGAAAAGTTAATGTTGTGCAGATGTAGATACTTGGATCTTAAGACATCTTACATCGGCCAGATAATTAGGAAATGAATTAGATCATCTTTATGGTTCCCTCATAACGGGCAGGAGGAATAAGTATTAAATTTATAAACCCTACTGAAGGAGATAGAGTTGAGGCTTCTTCTCAGGCATTAATCTTAGTTGACTGGCAACTCTGATCATATGAGGGTCGTTTGACAAGTCCGTGCAAAGTCAGAGCACTACTGGCGCGTATCGAGGTTATGTTTAGTTAGTAGCATCTCTTGGAAGAACACACACCAAGTTTCAGCCAGATCGGTCTATTTCTTTGTGTTTGGCATTCGTTTGAATCGAGGAAGTCGAGTGATTTTCAAAAAAATGGACGAAAAAGAATTTCGTGTGTTGATTAAACACTACTTTATGAAAGGCAAAACGCCTCAGGAGACTAAAGAGAAGTTTGATAAACATTATGGTGACTCTGCACCTTCGATTAGAACAGTTTATAAGTGGTTTCGAAATTTTCGGAGTGGCCATATGGACACAAGTGACGCTGAACGTTCTGGACGCCCTGTTGAGGTTACTACTCCAGAAATCATTGATAAAATCCATGATATGGTGATGGATGACAGAAGAGTGAAGGTGCGTGAGATTGCTAGTGCTGTGGGCATCTCGAATGAACGGGTACATAATATTTTGCATCAACATTTGGACATGACAAAGCTACTATTTGTTCCCCAATATGAAGAAATGGCTGGCGGGAAAAAGATTTTATTCAAACGAGGAGGTGATTGCAGAAACGAATGGCTATTTTTCAGACTTGGACAAATCCTATTATTCGCAAGGGATCAACAAACTAGAGCAGCGTTGGACGAAGTGTATAAGCCTAAAAGGAGACTATGTTGAAAAATAAAAAAGGTTTACCCCAAAAAATTAAGTAGTTTTTATTTTTGCACGGACTTTTCAAAAGACCCTTGTATCAATGTGACATTTAAAGTAAACGTAATGTTCACCCAATCCAGAAACTGCTAATATTTCTATAAGAAAGCGTTAAATCTGGGCGTTCAACAGAGATTGAGATTTGAGATTATTTTTAAATCTTGCCGTGATATCAGTCAGTTTACCATCGGGTATATACTGTTTTTCCTCCAGACATCATCGGGAACCAATAATCTCAAATTGCTTTCACAAATCAGCGGTCCAGTTAAAGAGGGATGCTATCAATGTTGTCAAGCAGCACAGCATAACAGATACGTGGCAATCTATTTTTCAGGCATGGCTAAAATTTTCTCCCATAAAAAGACTGTTCGTTTAAAATTTTTTTTTAAAATCATATGAGTATGTCCAACCTCCAACCTGACAAATACATCTGGAGTATTCGTAGATGGTTTTAAAAAAATTTTGAAGATGTTCTCTCGGCAATGTTGGCATATTTGAATCCCCATAGTCCAGACGAATATAGGGGCAACACTAGATGCTAAAGAGTTAAATAAATAATTTTTAACTTCCCAAGAGCCAAATTAAAAAATTATTTATATAACTTCTAATAAATCTAAGGGGAGAAAAATGCAAAAAAAATGAGAAAATATTTACATAAACTAAGAATTACAAAAATTTACAAGCCAATCAGCAATTCTAATTGTTCAGCTAAATGTAAATGAGGTAATAGAACCTCTTCGATAAGTAGGACAATTGGTAATGATTTTATTATTATTAATATTAGAAGAAGATGACGTATCAGTTTGTAGTAATTATTCTAGGAGAATGACTGTTCATTGTGTGAATCACTGGGTAACAGTAAAGAGGTACGAACAAGTCTATTTTTGGAGCAATAAAATTTGGCAAAAATGCATTCTGTAAAAAAAGTAAAACCAAAAAGAAGCTAGATAGTTTCCCAAGAAAATCGTGTTAAACAGGGAAAAGCCCTTATCGTAAATAATCACCAAACAAATAACAGTTTTACAACAAAATATGGGTCAATGGGTACAAGAAAATCGTGTTAAACAGGGAAAAGCCCTTATCGTAAATAAGCAACAAACAAATAACAGTTTTACAACAAAATATGGGTCAATGGGTACAAGAAAATCGTGTTAAACAGGGAAAAGCCCTAATCGTAAATAATCACCAAACAAATAACAGTTTTACATCAAAATATGGGTCAAAAGGTACAAGAAAATCGTTTTAAACAGGGAAAAGCCCTTATCGTAAATAATCAACAAACAAATAACAGTTTTACAACAAAATATGGGTCAATGGGTACAAGAAAATCGTGTTAAACAGGGAAAAGCCCTAATCGTAAATAATCACCAAAAAAATAACAGCACAAATAACAGTTTTACATCAAAATATGGGTCAAAGAGTACAAATACAATTTTTGTATCCATTTTACAGATAATTAAACACAATAATAAAATAAATAATTGTGAAACCTCTTTGTTTTTTGTTAAGCGATAACTTGCGGGTTAGATAGATAGTTGGATAGTTTGGTTAAGGTAGGGTTCACTTAATGGTACTTTGGTTAGACCGAAGATAAAGAGTTGTGAAACTTAAGCCCATCACCAGCCAATGAGCTTTTAAGAAGCGCCTAGGAAGAGGAAAAATTAAGAGGCCAGCAGCTCTGCGTTTAAATCCCCAGTATACGGGTAACCCCACTGGAGGTAACTCCTTTCTTGAGGCCCTTGAGGTTATCCTGAGCAGTTTGTGGCGATTGTTTTTGATTTTGTAAAGGAGAAATTTTATAGTAAAGTTTGCTAGATATCAACTTCTCTTTTCAGAACACCCGTCGAGTTTTGTGATATTCCTATATAATCGAAATTGCAACCAATAAATGTTTGTTCAAAGGGAAACATTAACAACAAAAGAATGCTTCCTAAGGTCTTTGCTGATAAACCTGCACGACAGGTTTAAACATGAAACGACAGGTTTAAACATGAAACGATAGGTTTAAACATGAAACGATAGGTTTAAACATGAAACCATCCCCCAATGTGCTCATAAATTTCATTAATCAAAACCAATTAACTTTATTACAATAAATTTCAAATTTATTTTACAGTAAAACAAAAAAAAAGAAACCATTACTACAACCATAAATTTTTATAAACTGCGTAAAATAATAAATAGTATAATGTAAGCCGCTCATGGACAAGGTCACACGTAGCATCACCGGAGGTATCGAGGAGACACGTGTCAACCGTAAAAATAAAGTTGTAAAGGAAACAAAGTATTTTCTTTCCCCCCAATGACAAAATGAATTTGGAAGGAAAATAACCAAGAAAAATAGTGACACAAAATATACTAACTTCCCCAGTCATGTTAGCAGTGGCAAAGTGTAAAAAGAATAAAAAATAAAAGTAAATTTACAAAACATTTATTTCTATAAGTGTCACTTCCGTTAAATTTTTCTTTAAATTTAGAATGAATGGTACATTTATCTAGAATAATACTAACACAATATGTGGTCGCTCTTTAAACTTTAGAATAGATTAAACCCGACCTATCTCCTCTCCAGAAATGCCTTAAGAAGTGTTCTCCTAGGTACGTAAATTGGTAAGACCAAATTGACATAGGGTCCCTTAAAACGAATACTAGTATAGGAAGAGAAATTTAAAAAATAAAATACGGAAGTATAGTCAATTTAAAAAAAATAAAAATAAGAAGTATACTCATCTGTAGGAGGAGAACACGTGCCCGAAAGCGGAAGGTGTCCAGTATGAAAAAGATTAGGGTGTAAAAGGGAAGGGATTAGCTATGCGGTTAGCGTATTGGATTCACACGCGGAGGTCCCGGATAATAATCTTTAGCTCACAGATTCCTCTGAAAGCTTCCAGGGCCCCTCATTTATCACATCCTATGATCAGTACACTGTTTACATATTCCAGATTCTGCATTAACCTGTTATCTATAGTGTTTCCATAGATGGTTTATTTTTTGGCTGGGATTGTCCACTCCAAATTTAGTTTAAATAACACGTCCGAAAGTGGGGACTCCCGGATCCCTGCTTACTAGCAAACTAACCCTTTACAAATTAACATCCCAAAAATTACTCAAGTCGGCAAATGCTTGATTTCTCTTCAAACTGACTTACGCTTGTTTGTAATCTTTAAATAAATATTGCAGATTTACGTTGTATCTCGAGGGTGGAATTTTGTTTTAAAAAACCCCTCCATAGTGTGCGGAATGACGTGTATACACGTCGAACGCTGGGCAAGACAACCAAAAGTTTACTGCATGCGACTTTTTCTGCAATCTCTGGGGAGGCCTTGAGATTACAGAGCATTCTGTGTTCATTCAAAAAATCTTGCACCGCTTCTTCACGTTATGCATTGCTCCTAGTTAACTAGGGGACGCAAGAGCTTTTACTAGGAAGAAAAGAGAGCTTTGAATTCTGTGCAAAATGAAATCATGCTCGTACTGAGGTCTGAATCTCTATCTAAGGTAAAAACGGGCATTGCACAAGGGTTGAGAGCTTCTATTTGTGTGCGTAATTCCCAATCTCTAGTGCGGAGACCAAACATGTACCAACCACTTATCATTTGGCTGACTCCCTCCACCACCCTCCGTGTAGAATACTTAGCAGTTCTATTGGTAAGATAAAGGAAACATCCCACCAAATAATATTCTTAACAGGTTTTTCATTAAAATTTCGAGTTTTTATAGTTAATGGCAATTTTTTATTTTTCACAACGCACTATAACAAAGATTTGGTTTGACGTGTATAGTTAGCCTTATAAATTAACATCCCAAAAATTACTCAAGTCGGCAAATGCTTGATTTCTCTTCAAACTGACTTACGCTTGTTTGTAATCTTTAAATAAATATTGCAGATTTACGTTGTATCTCGAGGGTCTGTCTTTAAGAGAATTCGTGATCAATCTAAATCGATAGATCTCACCTGAAACTGCATTGGTTTTCTTAGAGAATCGATTCTGTTTATCGCCTAACTACAATTAGAGATTTACGCTAATTTAACTAAACTTTAAAAAAAAAATGGCTTAAGGTTTGATGAGTCTTGTAATTGAATATTATTCCTGATGATATGAATATATAGGTTTCGTGACCGTAAATATTACAAATACAAAACAATTTACAAATACAAAACAATTTTTGTATTACTGATTTTCTATGTTACTGTCTCTGTAAATTGTTTTGTATTTGTAATATTCATGCCCTGAAGAAGACAATATATTTGTCGAAATGTTGGCAAAAAGACGAGTTGTTTTATTTGACCGATTCCTCGCCAATCTTGAATCCTAAGTTTTTTCCTGATGATGCCTGAGCGGAAGTTGTGCTACTTTACTAAACTATTAAATTCTATCTGATTTCATCATAATTCCTTAGACCTGCTATATTGTATAAAAAATGCATCATCTGCTATTTACTTTTTGTAAATAATAATTCTGAGCAAATCACAGGTACATTTAACCATGAGGGAAGGGATTAGCTATGCGGTTAGCGTACTAGACTCCTACGCGGAGGTCCCGGGTTCGAATCCAGCTGCTGACCCTTAGATTTTCTCTTCCTAGGAGCTCCTTACAGCTTACTGTCCAATGATGGACAGTGTTGTCTGTAATAAGAGAACACTGTCCGGAGGTCGGCAGTGCACTAGAAAAAGCTCCGGGCGCCAATAACCTTAGATGTTGACGCGCCTTAAATCATTTTTAAAAAAATTGCAAAATTAGGGTGTGAAGGGAGTAAAAGTAGAATTAGTAAAAAACGAAATATTATTGCCAATTTCAGTCTAAATTATTTCATTCATTTTTCTGGCTAGTTTTCGACCTAGGATCTACAAAATCATCTTCAGGTTTTATGCTTAAAGACGACTGTGGTAATTTTTTTACACTTTTAACATCAGAGCTTGAGATGTCTTCTGTCCTGACAAGTTTAGGTACTCTTGGAAAGCATGGCCAAAAAAATAATGATAGAAATTGCGCATCACCCAAAACCATGAACAATATTCTAGAATTACAAGTCAGAATTGTGTGTCCTCGATGGGAAAGTTAACCTTAAAAAAGCAAAAAAGCTGGGCAGAACACACAATAAAATAAGTGTAAGTCATCGGGATAATTCGAAGTATGGCAAAGATAACGTAACTATTGCTAGAATCAAATTTAGAACCATTTTCTTGTTTCAACAGGATTATCCTTATTAGACAGCCTGAAATTGTGTTAACAATCATAAGATAATAAATGAGCAAAGACATGGGAAGCGGTGGTTATATGATTTTCCAATAGAAAAAAAGAATAGTTATAAACTTGTAATGAAGGTTATATAGGAAGGTTATGCACAAATAAAATATTTAATAAGAATCTCACGAATGAAAAAGTTGAGGAGGTGTTTAAACATTACTACTTTTTAATTTGGATTCAAAAAAATTTGACTGGATTGTAATTCAAATTTATTTAGCCTATTTTGCAAATGTTTTATTCATGAATACACCATCAAAAATAACAGAAATACTAATAAAACGTACCTTGAATAAAACTAATAACCATATTCTTCTACACAACTCAATAAGTTAGGATATTGATGAGAAAACAATAACTTCATTGTGAAAAATTATCTCACTAAACACAGATAAAAACAACTTTGTAAACACTTAAATAAACAAGAGATACACTTATCGCTTTCCTTTATAAAACCCTATTGTATTTAACACTTTACAAATTGAATAAAAATATATAATTGCTCGTGAAAGACACAACACACACTTTTTTAGAACTGAAATATTGTGGACAAATTCAAAAAAAAATTAAGCGAAATTTAAAAAGTAAATATAGTGTTCAAAATATTAGAACATCTAAACTAAGTTCCCTAATCCCTAACCTATTCACTATAGAAGAGACGATACGGTTATTAAACCTAGCAGAATTCACATCGCAGTGTTGCCATACTACCAACCCACGTCTGCTTGAATTTCCCTTTTATTATTTATAATCATCTTACATTCCCCCCCCCCTTCCTTATTAAATTCACGTAGGATTATGAAAATATTAATTGTTCTTTAATACTTTTAATTTATGTAATCTTATATTAACTTTTTTAATGTTATTTTTAAAGCATTATCAAGATAATATTGATTTAATATTTAACGAAATAATTTATTATCTATAGTAATTCATTTAATCAGCTTCAAATAATTTTTGTTTGCAAATAAATTTAATTTAAAGCCTGAATAATAGGGTTTTCACCAAATTTTGGTAAATTCTATAAATTTGTTAGGGTTTTATGAAAGCATAATTTTTATTTTCTCTTTTTTTTTTTTATACAGTTTTTAATATTTGTTTAGCAATTAACATAGGAGTTCTATTTCTATTTCACCACGGTAGCCGAACGGTTAGAGGCGATACCTGCGAAGCTAATATTTATTGTGGGTACTGGGTTCGATTCCCCGGTCTTAGGCCTTGGATTTTATTTAATGGTTAATTAAAAATAAATGGTTAATAAATGTCCACGACATCTAATTGGTAGTTGGACGTTAAGCCCCGCCTGAAAAAATAGGCGTTTACTTTACTATTTCTAAATACCTTTTAAAAATTTATAACCAAAAAGCTCCCTCCCTCGTAGATGATGCAAGTAGAGAGAATAAACCGACTGTTCAATCAGATCTAAGAGTCACAAAAGGTAACCAATTAGAGGCACTACATTTAGAGGGCCACTCCCCAGAAAGGGGTGTGGTTTTCTTCTTTCTTATTTTTTTAGTAAGATCTCTTTTATTTTTTTATTTTTGCTCACCAATCATTACCGTATTAACTATAAACAATTTTTTAACATAGCATTGGTCCGGTTAACGATTTATCAAGAAGAAACGTTGGCTAAATCTTTCATTAATTAAGCATAATATTTTAAAATGAACTTTTTCCCTTACTAAAATGATTGGCTGGTCGCAAAAAAAAAAGCATAATAATTGTATTCTAAGAAGCAATAAGTGCAACTAGGTCTACTCAGTCAAAGACACGGTAAAAAAATCAAGTCGATTAATCACAAAGATCTTAGAAGAAACAGGGTAATAACTCCTTTCTAGGTCAACCACTTCAGTGATGAATAATTTTAAAAGAAGCCTATTAATAAAAAAAAGGCATTATGAAATTCCACTGACAGCCTCCATTAGCCTCGGATACGCAAGAATAATTAAAATCCCCTACCCTTCAGTTACCTGATAAGAATAATTAGACCTTATATCTAATTTTCCACGGCTACCTTTATCAAAAATTTAAAAAACTCAAACAAGAAAAACTGAATCCATTATTGGTTAAATGCAGTAGAGATCAATTCTAAACTCGCAGAATATAGTTTTCACAAATAACTCACCGGAAATTAAACGAAATATGCCACACCCAGAAAAGTCAACAACCTCATTCCCACTGTATAACTCTTTCCGCCATCTCAACATTTCCTGCAAAGTGAAAAACTTTAACAACGAACTCATCCAGTTAAATTCCATTTCAAGAATTCATACTTCTTTTTTTAACTCGAGAGTTATTTTTACTGGTAGCTACACTGAAAATAAATACTTCTATCAAAACAACGAATGGAATTCTTTTTTTCTATATCGGGAAATCAAACATTACTCCCGTTCTAAATTAAATTCCAAAATTGACAAAGTTTCTCTACCAGAAAAAAAGAGATCAATAATATTAACCTAGAAGATTTTAATTAACCAAAAAATACCTACTTAAGTAAGTAAAATAATGAGGGAAAGAATTATCAGGATAATAGGTAAGACAAGAGCACCCGCGATCCATGCGCTGGTTTTCCTCTTCCAAGATGCTTTGTTCTATGAAATCTTAAGGCACCAATACCCACAGTTTTAAAAGCGCCTTAATTAAACAAAAATTGCTTAAAACAATAGTGTTGCCAAACTAAGACGATTTCTATTTGTAATATTTATATCATCAATCGATAACGAGAGAAAAAATATTAAGTCAAAATAGTTGAAATAATCGATAATTGATCCCAATACTTCGATAATCTCAAGGTCAGTTGTAGCTGGCTACCTAATTAATTATTGTTAACAAAAAGAGACTAAATAACTTGGGCGAGAACTCAAAATTCTATAAATAATACAAATTTTGTGACAATATACGTTAATAGTTTTTATTAAATATTTATGTGGCACACGTAAAACCTGTTATTTTTAGTAAATAAATTTAAGCAACTGCCATTATATTTGTAACTAACTTAGACAGTGGCACTGGCCCCCTGCTGACTCCCTTCATTTCTTGAGAATAACCCTGGAGATCTTAGTTCCCTTTTGATTTGTGGGTTGTTGGGGGGTGTGGCCAAAATGGAGAACGCCCACACATTCTTGGGAGTTTTGATTGGTTACCCGGAATATGCCCTACGTAGGGGAATCCTCTTTTCTTTTTTTTTATTGTCTATTTAAAGAGTTACAATATCCTGGCGGTTATTGGCGCCCGAGGAGCTTTGTTCAGGGTTCAGGCCTCTGCACAGGGTTTTCTTGCTGAAAAACACTGTCCAACAGCTGAATTCGTACTCAGGGATCGCTGCGTGGAAATCAAGTACTTTTCCTTCCCCTAAAGGGGAGCTTCCTTCAGAATATTAGCGATGTAGAAAGGAAAAAAGATGAGCCAACTCAAGGGGATTGATATCCTAAGCTAGGAGGTGATAAACTGGAACTAAAGTGGCACCACTCGATTCAGCAAAGTAGGGTAGAGCTTCCGTTGAGCCGATAATGATCAAAAACTCTTCGTCGCATCTCCAAATCACGCCTAAGCGAAATATCGACTCTAAACGTTCAGCAATTTTTTCATTTTTCAGCAACAGTAAATTATAAGCACACAGAATCAAGCAGCTTTAAGAAACGAACCATTTTATAGAAATTCACTTTTAGGTATTCAGAAAATTTGCAAGAATAGCAACGCTTTTTTTCACGCGAAGGAAAAGAAAACGCATTTTCTTAATATTGTTACACTTTTCCTTAATTCTATTCAATATTCTGTATTTTCCTCTAACGGCAGAACTTGGTTTTACCGATTGTTTTAGCGAGCTAACTGTTTTGCAGGGTTAAAACTCTCAGTTATTCTCTCTTTGAGGACTGATGTGTGACGTAGTATCTATTCCAGAAGATATTCATCCAAAAACCGGATACAATTAAGGAAAAGAACAAGAAAGAATACTAATAATTTTATTCCAAATTTGAAATCTTGAAATATGCATGAAAAAGCCAGCAAATAAAAAAAAAGTAAAAACAAAAAAAATGAATTACAGTCACCAACCCCATATAAGGAAATATCCTGGTCCTTAAAGTTAATAAATTCCGGTCAATGTCCTTAAACAGGACAAAAACAATGAATTTAGGTACGAGGGTCGTTTGAAAAGTCCGTGCAAAGTCAGAGAGATAGCACTACTGGCGCGTATCGAGGTTATGTTTAGTTAGTAGCATCTCTTGGAAGAACACACACCAATTTACAGCCAGATCGGTCTATTTCTTTGTGTTTGGCATTCGTTTGAATCGAGGAAGTCGAGTGATTTTCAAATCGTGTGAAGTGTTGCAAGGACGGTTTGCAGCTGTTCCAGAAGAATCTGCAGGACTTTAAGCGTCGTTTCGTCACTGTGGATGAAACATGGATACATCACTACACTACTGAGACCAAAGAACAATCTAAACAATGGGTTACCAAGGGGGAATCTGCGCCAAAAAAGGCGAAGACCGTTCCTTCGGCCGGAAAGATTATGGCGACTGTCTTTTGGGATTCGCAAGGAATAATCCTCATCGACTATCTGGAAAAGGGTAAAACTATTACAGGTGCATATTATTCATCGTTATTGGACCGTTTGAAAACCGAGCTGCAAGAAAAACGCCCACGATTGGCCCACAAAAAAGTCCTTTTCCATCACGACAACGCACCAGCTCACACCTCGGCAGTTGTGGTCGCAAAATTAATGAAAATAGGGTTCCAACTCGTTTCACATCCCCCCTATTCTCCAGACTTGGCTCCTTCGGACTACTATTTGTTCCCCATTATGAAGAGATGGCTGGCTGGAAAAAGATTTTATTCAAACGAGGAGGTGATTGCAGAAACGAATGGCTATTTTTCAGACTTGGACAAATCCTATTATTCGGAAGGGATGAACAAACTAGAGCAGCGTTGGACGAAGTGTATAAGCCTAAAAGGAGACTATGTTGAAAAATAAAAAAGGTTTACCCCAAAAAATTAAGTAGTTTTTATTTTTGCACGGACTTTTCAAACGACCCTCGTATATCTTAATTTAACCACAGGATGTTTATTAAATTATTCATATATTTTGTTTTTCTTGGCAAAAAAAATGTTTTAAAAAATAAAAATTTCAGAGAAAAATTAACATTTTTATTTATACAAAATTATATCCCCCCCAAAACTTCTAACTTCTGCAAATTTCGGGAATTATCACGATATTAAAAATTTAGCCAGAATACAGTAAAATGCGCATGTCACGGAATTGACAAAAGAATTCTTTTAATAAGACCTGGTCAGTAACAGTGCATTAAATAGCTTTTTTTTAGGCGATACGATTAAAGTTAACCTCATCAACCCGACCACAGCCGAAGGTAGCCGAAAACTGACCTTACTATATCGAAATCACATCTGGTACAGAACTGCGCAAGTGCTGGAGGCTAAGAAAAGCACAAACCTTTCGTAAAATTCTTGAACGTTTAAAAGGGCTTCTTTTACTCGTAATGCACTGATTTCTAAATAATTTTTTATTTATAATGGCTGTTAATTTTATGTGAATATATAATACTAGTACAAAGAAAACCAATGTTTTAATATTTCGAACAATATTTCTTGGGTAAGCTCTGCCCAAGCATCATGAAAAGAGGCCAGCGCAATGATTACCACTTTTTTGGAAATGTTATTCTCGAGTAATTTAATAACGTGACATTTTACCAAGTTGTTGAAAGAACTTCATCTTCCAATTCTATTAATTGGCATCGTCAAGGTTAAAGGCTTGATTATGAAAAGTGTCTGTTAAAAGTCAAAAAAAGAAATAAATATGAATTGAAAAAGAACCCAATATTGATCTCCACAGGTCAACTCGTTGTCAAAAACATAAGACAGAATATCATGAGCCCATTGTTTGAAACACGGCTCGGATTTCTACTTGGATTTCTAAAAAGGGTTGTCTTGATGAATAGCAAAAAAAAAACAGAAGAATCTCTAGAATTTGTTTGGCCTTTAGGAGTAAAACACTTCATTGGACACCATTTGAATGGTACCAACTGGATAAAGGGAGAGCCATTGTTTGGATAATGTTGGTGTTTAGAAATGAATGCGATGTTTAGAATACTTAAACCAGTTCGACGTATAAATCTCTAAGAGATGAAAGAGATACGTAAGTTGAAACAATAATTTTATAGAGGAAAGACATGATTCTATGTCGAATCATGGTATACAGCCAACTTTAGCGACTGTTCAATTCCTGAGGAACACAGTTCAATACTTTCCTATAGCGCTATTTTTTTTAAAAAATATGCTAATCATGCCAAAATAAAGCTCTTAATGGTGGATTTCAAAGCAGGTTTAATTTAATGCAGTATTTAGTTAGTTTGTGCATCGATAAAGTAAGTCTATCAATGATGGTATCGATTCTCCGAAATCGAAGTAATAAGGCTGCATCATCTGTCTACAAGGGCACGGTTTTTACGAAATATAAACCTTCATTAACCTTCGGTGGTGAGGTTATTTTACTTACAAAAATAAAAAGAAGTCAATTACACCTTTTTTTTTCTGTGTTTTTAAATTTCTCTTCTTAGACAAGGAAAGTATTGGGACCGTGTGACAGTTTCCATCTTGGTATTCCACCGGAAATACCATTTTCAAGGCCATTTATAAAGGTTCGAGAGAATGTGGAAGGGATAACTGCAAGTACCTTCATAATTCTTAAGGACAAACCTTGTGTTAATGCATTTTAGTCGTGAGAATAGATAGATTTCTTATTTCTCATATTTTAAAAAAACACCTAATTATTTTTATATCAAATTAATTAATCGTAATTTTCGATAGGAATCGATTTTCTGTTTTAATAAATCTATAATAATGATAATTAATATTAAATAATTATTAGTTTACTCGTAAAATATGGAATAACTAGTCAATAACTGCTGACTCTTAGATTTTCCCTTCCTAAGAGCTTTTTCAAGCTCACTGACCGGTGATGGGCAGTGTTGTCTGTTACGCGAGAACACTGCCCGGATAACCAAGGATGTTAATGCAAAGAAGAGCTGGTAAGAGAAAACTGCTCTGATTATATAAATGGGGTAGGTTTAGAAAAATAAGCACATTAAAGCCAAAAAAGCGCGAGGAACAAGAAATTAAAGATTAAGAAAGTATCGGCGACGATGACCCTAGCCCAGGGGTCGGCAACCTATTTTAAGTAGAGAGCCATTTCTCCTTAAATAATTTTAATAAATCTTACCAAGAGCCGCAAGGATGATGGTGTAAACAATTCTGTAGATCATCTGTATTCACAAATTATTATTTTATGATATTCAATAACATTTAAATGTTTTATATATTTAGTTTCACATATTGCAAAGTAAATAAACAAATAAATAATAACGAATGAAAAGGAAGCCGTCTTACAATATAAATTAAGTACTTTGTATTTTTAAGTATTTTTGAAAAAATACCTTTAATAAATGAAATTTTCATTTGTTTCAATAAAATTGAAATATACAATTTATTTTGGGGCAGGCTGAAGAGCCACACAATTTGGATAAAAGAGCCGCATGTGGCTCGCGAGCCGCGGGTTGCCGACCCCTGCCCTAGCCGATGATGAATAAAAAAAGACTAGAGAAGTTGAATGGTTTAACTGAAACGTTAGGAGACCAAAAATCAGCTGCAGTGATCAGGTATAAGAAGAGAGTAAGTTCAAGTAGGTGGAGAACTTTGAAGGAGTGTCAGAACTGGAGGAAGGCGGTCAGAGAAAGGTCAAGGATTATGCTAAGCGCCTGAGGCAAGTGAACCAAAGAAGACCAATGTCAATGGCTAATATGAGGAAGACGAAAGACTAATTATAAAATAGGTTAGTAACTCATATTATTGTGAGTGTAACACGAATAATATTGAAGACAATTAGTTTTGTACATCCTTTAATATCCGTTTTGAGTTCCAAAAATTGTTTTTTTCGAAAACAGTATCTCACTACCAGTGCAATTAGGGTTGCACAGGTGAGGTACCGACATTCATGAAGCGAAGTGCAAACCTTATTATTGCACTAATAATCCAGGTTGGAACTTGCTGACATTACTTGGAGCTGTAGAGTGGTTAAAAACAGTATTGCACTAATAATCCAGGTTGGAACTTGCTGACATTACTTGGAGCTGTAGAGTGGTTAAAAACAGACAGGAGAGATCAGATTTGCTTCTTTCAATAAAATTTATATCAACCATTCAAATTTAGCTGAAGTTATTCGCAATAGAAGCTGCCAGTGTTTTTCAGAGGTGGGTTAGGTGGCTCACATTGGACTTGTGACATTCTAGCCAAAGATACGACGAAGGAGGCAAAAACATCTTCTCTGAAAGTTACAATTTCCCGCATTCCGTTTTTTTTTTAAAAAAAAAAAAAAAAAAAAAGCGCACCACCAAGAAAACTAAATTTTTCAAATTTGGGAAGTGCCCACACAAAAAGCATTTTTCCTTCAATGGCAGCAAGATAGAATTTTTCAGTTTTCAAACAATATAAACTACATCCTTACAAACTAGTAAATTCAATGCAAAACTGCACTGTTCCCGGATAATAGCGTTCAAAAAGATGACCATCTACCACTATGACGATTCCCTGCTGCTTAGAACTAGATCCAACCTAATTAGAACGGGTAAATCTCCGAGCTCGGTATAGGCCGATTCAAAAAAATGAACTAATCAGCGAAGACTTCTTTCCATATTTACAAATCCATTATTAAATGATTTTAAATTTTTTGATAATTAATTATTTCAAAAACCCCAATTTCGATCAGAATTCATTATTTTCTTAAACAGGGTCAAATTCAATATTTAGATAATACGAGACTGATGCTGCTACAGAAGAACTATGCATGTGCCAAATCCTAACGACCGACAGCTGTGCAGTGTAAAGCCTTCTCTTTCGATTGCAACGTCTCCAGTGTTTGTAGAGAAATCTGTCTGACCGGAACCGTCGTTTTGTGTAAGAGGTGTTAGTTTCGTTTTGCGCGAAAACATGATACTACACATTGTAGTAGAGCAACGAATTATCGTGAAATTTCACATGAAACTTGGTGAAACCGCTACTGAAACTTATCTTTTCTTAAAAGAAGTTTATGGCGACAAATGTTAAACACGTGCGCGAGTTTTTGAGTGGTTCAAGCGTTTCCAAGATGGCCGAGAAGACGTCGGGGAGATGATGACCACCCGGGTCGCCCTTCAACGTCCAAAACGGATGAAAATATCGATTATAATTAATCAACAGTCACTACCGGTGAGGTGCTTGCTCAACTCCGTGAAAGTGTAAGGAAAAAACGACCCGATTTGTGGAAGAACAAGTCACAGGGTTCTCCATCAAGACAACCGGCGCCGGCTCACACTGCATTGTCAGCCCAGACGTTTCCCTAAAGTCAAATAATGCATTAAAAGGAACACGATTTCATTCTGTTGACGGTGTGTGAAAGAAAAATCGGCACGCGTCATGCAGGAGCTCACAGAAAAAGACTTAAAGCACTGTTTCGGACAACGGTAAATTCGCATGGAGCGTTGTAGGGATAGGGGAGGGGTGTATATTGAAGGTGATAATAACTAAATATGTATAAATTTGTAATAAAATGTTTTACAGCAATAGTCTCGTTATTTAATAGCCACTCCTCGAATTTTAGTTACAATTTCTATATGTTTATTATTATTAAAACCTTTAACCTTAATTCATATAATTACGCGTATCAAATTTATAAAAAACAGAAATTACAAATTTTCCAAGTGAGTGTGAGTGATGAAGAAAGTGAGTTAGTGTGAGTGTGAAAGAGTGTAGAATGGAGAGGAATGGCTATCTAAAAATAGATACAAAGCAATAAGCCGTTAACCTAGATACAGTTCATTCAACTTGTTACAATATGCATTTTCCCAAAGTGAAAACATGTTGTACTCAAAGAGAAATGTTTAATAAGGTAATTTAACTAGGTAATTATAAGAGTTATAATAAACAAGAGGGACGAGAGAGAGCTAGACAAAAGAGAAGGTAATAGAGAGGAGAAATGGCACAGGGAAGGGGATCAAAGATTAGGAAACGGATCAAGAAGTAGAGGGAACAATTTCTTACCGGATGTAAGAAAGAAAAGTTTAACGTACACAGAATGAGAATATAGGAGTTATGTGTGCAAATGGGGAGACTTTATTAAAGAAGAAGCAGGAGAAGCAGAAGAAGTAGAAGAAAAAAAAACATCCGGCAGCCCAGAGAACGTCCTTGCCTCCTTTCTCCTCAAGGTCATCAGACCGGCCAGACGGTGTACCACTACCAAACACTCACCTGGTGAAAGTCGGCCAAACCGACAGACAAACCTACATACAAATACATGCATACATGTAGTATGTATTACAAACTCCTTTATTTAACTCCAACTAAAATGCCCTTTACCTTTCACCTGTCCACTAAAATCTCATTTCAAACAATAATAGCCAACCAAACACACTTCTCCCTTAACTCCACTTTAATTCCTTTTTCCCAAAATTCTTTATATTCTCCAAATAAAGATTAAACACTTTTAAAATGAACCAAAAAAACAAGTTCCAATAAGTTTAATTCACGATAAACATATTTTGGGAGGAGAGGGGAGAAGCAGAGAAACCCAATTGGAAATGAAAGATAACTTTTATTACGGATACAAAAACTTTCAACAGGATTCAATTATTTTTATATTTATTCCTTGCTCTCACATCTAAGTATGAGGATATATTAAAACTGGGTCAAATTATCGATAAATAGCGTTTTCAATAAATCTGTATCCGTTTTCCTAAATTCCATAAATCAGAGGAAAAGTCATATTAGAGAAGAAAATTTTAAATGTATTTGACGGTGATGCGTATAAATTGAAGAAGCTACCTAGCACTAGTATCTATACTAGTTAGACCGACTACTACGTATTGTACGAGGGTCGTTTGAAAAGTCCGTGCAAAAATAAAAACTACTTAATTTTTTGGGGTAAACCTTTTTTATTTTTCAACATAGTCTCCTTTTAGGCTTGTACACTTCGTCCAACGCTGCTCTAGTTTGTTGATCCCTTCCGAATAATAGGATTTGTCCAAGTCTGAAAAATAGCCATTCGTTTCTGCAATCACCTCCTCGTTTGAATAAAATCTTTTTCCCGCCAGCCATTTCTTCATATTGGGGAACAAATAGTAGTCCGACGGAGCCAAGTCTGGAGAATAGGGGGGATGTGAAACGAGTTGGAACCCTATTTCCATTAATTTTGCGACCACAACTGCTGAGGTGTGAGCTGGTGCGTTATCGTGATGGAAAAGGACTTTTTTGTGGGCCAAACGTGGGCGTTTTTCTTGCAGCTCGGTTTTCAAACGGTCCAATAACGATGAATAATATGCACCTGTAATAGTTTTACCCTTTTCCAGATAGTCGATGAGGATTATTCCTTGCGAATCCCAAAAGACAGTCGCCATAATCTTTCCGGCCGAAGGAACGGTCTTCGCCTTTTTTGGCGCAGATTCCCCCTTGGTAACCAATTGTTTAGATTGTTCTTTGGTCTCAGGAGTGTAGTGATGTATCCATGTTTCATCCACAGTGACGAAACGACGCTTAAAGTCCTGCGGATTCTTCTGGAACAGCTGCAAACCGTCCTTCAAACACTTCACACGATTTCGTTTTTGGTCAAGCGTGAGCAATCGCGGCACCCATCTTGCGGATAGCTTTGTCATGTCCAAATGTTGATGCAAAATATTATGTACCCGTTCATTCGAGATGCCCACAGCACTAGCAATCTCACGCACCTTCACTCTTCTGTCATCCATCACCATATCATGGATTTTATCAATGATTTCTGGAGTAGTAACCTCAACAGGGCGTCCAGAACGTTCAGCGTCACTTGTGCCCATATGGCCACTCCGAAAATTTTGAAACCACTTATAAACTGTTCTAATCGAAGGTGCAGAGTCACCATAATGTTTATCAAGCTTTTCTTTAGTCTCCTGAGGCGTTTTGCCTTTCATAAAGTAGTGTTTAATCAACACACGAAATTCTTTTTCGTCCATTTTTTGAAAATCACTCGACTTCCTCGATTCAAACGAATGCCAAACACAAAGAAATAGACCGATCTGGCTGAAACTTGGTGTGTGTTCTTCCAAGAGATGCTACTAACTAAACATAACCTCGATACGCGCCAGTGGTGCTATCTCTCTGACTTTGCACGGACTTTTCAAACGACCCTCGTACTATACCAGTGGTCGGCAAACTTATTAGCCAAAGAGCCAAATATGAACATTACAACAATTTTAAAATAAATTGGGAGCCAAATCTGCTTGTTCAGTAAACTTTTATTACACTAAATAAGCAGTACACTAAATAATACTAATTTTCATACTTAATAAATATTTATTAATGCGAACAATGTGCTTGCATCTCCTTGGAAAGTTTGAGTAAGTCAGGTTTGTTATGTGGTTGTTTTTAATTTTAGGCATGATTCCAAGTTCTGATCAATAAGACGACTTCTCAGTTTACTCTTGATAATGTTCATGCTTGAAAAAGATTGTTCGCATATATATGTAGAACCGAAAAAGGGAAAGAACAGCAAACGCGAGCTTTTTCAGCTGATCGTAAGAGTCAGGAATACTATTCCAAACGTTGAAAATGATGCATGTCTTCCTTCTCCAGGTCATTCAAAGCAGACCACTTGTGTTGTGAACTAAGATCATATTTTTTCTTCTCCAATATTTCCAATCCTACACAAAGACGTTCGAATTTAGAGCGCCATATCTCCTTGTTTCTTAAATCCAACAATTGTATTTCAAAGCTACCAATGTCAATTTCAAAAGGAGAAAATTTCAACTCGGTTATCGTAGCATTAAGAGGATTTTTGGCAAATGCTAAAGTTGCTCTGCTGTTTTTAAATTCCTGAAACCTGCTATAACATACGAACAATTTCAGCCGGTAGCTTGTACATGGTTTGTGTTTACGTTTACGAAAACTAATAAAATTAAACTCGATGCTCGTTACGTATTTTTACAACAATATAAGATTTTAATTACCTATCTATCTTTTAACTTAAACAAAAAATTATACATGTTCTCGATTTATAGAAGAATTTTAATTTATCAAAATAAGATGTAATTCTTTTCTTACCAAGTTTTTTTTAAATGAAAATATTATTGCGCCTTCCGTGGATATTTGTGCCAGAGCCGCACTTAAGGAGCCAAAGAGCCACATGCGGCTCTGGAGCCGCACTTTGCCGACCACTGTACTATACTATAAATTAAGGCGCCACGGTAGCCGAGCGGTTAAGAGGCGAGACCTGCCGAGCTAATATGTATTGTGGTACTGGGTTCGCTTCCCGGTCTAGATGCCTTGGATTTTATTTAATGGTAAAAGTATGAGAAATTTACAGTAAAGTATGTTTGCTAGTCGCCTCCGTCCGCGACACCTAATTTCGTAGTTGGACGTTAAGCCCCGCCTGAAAAAAATTGGCAATTATTTTACTATACTACGATTAGTCTGAAGTAGCCACCTAGCACTTCGTAGGGGTATACTTGTATTAAAGCTGACAGAAATACACTTTCTGCGATGCACGAGTTAAAAGAGAATGTACAATCAATCTGACAGTGATATTTTGTGTAGAATCGAAGTAGGTTAAGTAGCAGGTGAACAATTAAAGCAAATAATTGTCACCATCTTCAATAAAAAATATGAAACCAAAAAACACAAACAAATTAATTCAAAATAGGAAATTAGCACTAATACAGGAACGAGCAAATTTAATTTGATAAATTAAACAACTGAAACTGCTGTAGCTCCCGTTGGTTGGGCACTCCTATTACTAATGGCGCCAGAAGGATTCTTCGGTTAGAAAGGAAATATTTTACAATTTTAGAACGCTAATATTTTTTTTGGAGCTGAACACTCTAAGCGGCCATAATTAAACCTACTTGCTTGGAAATCAACATTACATCTAGATATAGGTTAATTTCAGAAATTACTGAATTATTTATTGATCTTAAAAGTGTACTTTGTGCAAATATCCGGTCTTTATACAGTCTATTCGATATCGGTGAAATATTCTAATACAGTAAACAAGTTAAAGGCATATCCATTAGAGTTTAGGACTTTTTTAAAACTTATTATTATTATTAAAAGACCGTTATTTGATCACTACCTTTAAACAAATAATTCAAGCTAACAGCAGGTAATCTGCAGCACGCAACGCAACAATGTACAGCTGCACGCAAACGTAAAGATACGCAAATAATCGTGCTATGATCGCAAGAATAGATGTGTAATAATTATAATAAAATGAATTAATTAAATAATTATAGTTTAATTAATTTTTTTTTTAAAAAAAATGATTGATAAATATCAGTCATTACTACTAATTAAATTTTAATTGTGAGGGAAATTAAATTTCCCTTTTCTCTCGTTTACCCGAAAAAGTTAAGACTGAAGTAAAGTCTCAAGAGTTAAGTCTTAAGAGACAACTGTAATTGGCCAACGTGAGAGTATCCACTTTCACGTCCAAGTCCCCCTCCGCCAATTATGGAGTGATCAGTTCAAGGGAGTTTTAAATCAGGACCAAGATAGTAAGGGATAGTAAGACTGGGGAGTCTGAGTTGACTGGGACTCTACTGTATAGGGTGGATCGGGATGGAAGCCCAAGAGAAGCTATAAGGGGGCACTCAGCGGATCTTGCTTGAAGTGGCTCGAAGATGGGGAGGGAGATTTGCTCAGGATCAGGGAAATTACAGCAAGATAAAAAAGAAGGACAAGGAAACTGGCAGCACATGGATCTTGGATTGCTGAATCAAAATAGAAGTTTTGAAGAGTGGTTACTCACCGAATTGTGCTGTGTAGTGGTGTAGCCTTGGGCTTGTTGTGGCTGCTGTTGTTGTTGTTGTTGTTGTTGTTGTGTATAGGCTTGTTGTTGACCGGCTTGGGTCTGCTGACCGCCGCCGGCTTGCGGTTGTGCCGGACTAAACCTTAACTGCGGAGAATTATTATAGACAGGCTGGGGTACTTGCGCTGCACCGGCCCATACAGGTCTATAAGCGCCGGTCACGGCGGCCATGCCGCCACCCGAACTAGGTGCTCCGGCCCCGTTAGCCGCGCCCGGAGTGGCTGTAGCCTGAGCCGCTGAACCACTAACTATTGCTGCTGCCGGACCTGAGGCTGCTGCTCCTCCACTTGTTGCGCCTCCCGTACGGCCGCCTTTCATTGGCCCACAACGACCCCCGCCCCCGCTACCCTGCAACAATTAACACAAAAAACACAAGAGCTTAATTCGTAAACAAACATAGAGAACATTCAAAAACAATTATTCTAAATTTAACACAGGAAAGAACATGATACTAGAGCATGATTCATGGTTAAATGTACCTTCGATTTGCTCAGAATTATTATTTACAAAAAGGAAATAGCAGATGATGCATTTTTTATACAATATAGCAGGTCTAAGAAATTATGATGAAACTAGATAGAATTTAATAGTTTAGTAAAGTAGCACAACTTCCGGAAAGACACCTCAGGTCATTCTCTCCCATCACTGTATAAGGGAGCCACCACATCCGCTCTGGCATCATCAGGAAAAAACTTAGCATTCAAGATTTGCGAGGAATCGGTCAAATAAAACAACTCGTCTTTTTTCCAACGTTTCACAAATATATTGTCCTCTTCAGGGCCTGGATATTACAAATACAAAACAATTTACAGAGTCAGTAACATAGATTGTTTTGTTTTGTATTTGTAATATCCAGGCCCTGAAGAGGACAATATATTTGTCGAAACGTTGGCAAAAAGACGAGTTGCTTTTTAATTGACCGATTCCTCGCCAATCTTGAATCCTAAGTTTAACAATTTACGGTCAGGAAACCTATATATTCATATCATCAGGAATAATATTCAATTACAAGACTTCATCAAACCTTAAGCCGTTTTTTTTTTTTTAAATGTTTAGTTAAATTAGCGTAAATCTCTAATTATAGTTAGGCGACAAACAAAATTGATTCTCTAAGAAACCCAATGCAGTTTCAGGTGATATCTATCGATTTAGAATGATCACGAATTCTCTTAAAGACAGACCCTGGAGATAACGTAAATCTGAAATATTTCTTTAAAGATTACAAACAAGCATAAGTCAGTTTGAAGACAAATCAAGCATTTACCGCCTTAAGTAATATTTGGGGATGTTAATTTGTAACGGGTTTGTTTGCTAGTAAGCAGGGATCTCGTTTGACAATGGAAGACCCATTTTCTGGCGTGTTATTTAAACTAAATTTGGAACAGGATAATCCCAGTCATTAAAAAATAAACATCCAAGTAAACACTATAGATAACAGGTTAATGCAGCATCTGGAATATGCAAAACCGTGTGCTGATCAAAGGATGAGATAAATGAAGGGCCCTGGGAGCTTACAGAGGAATCTGTGAGCTAGAGATTATAAAAAGCATTTGCTCAAACAAATCTTTGTGAAAAATAAAAAATTGCCATTTACTATAAAAACTCGAAATTTTAATGAAAAACCTGTTAAGAATATTATTTGGTGGGATGTTTCCTTTATCTTACCAATAGAACTGCTAAGTATTCTACACGGAGGGTGGTGGAGGGAGTCAGCCAAATGATAAGTGGTTGATACATGTTTGGTCTCCGCACTAGATATTGGTAATTAGGCACACAAATAGAAGCTCTCAACCCTTGTGCAAAGCCGTTTTTACCTTAAACAGAGATTCAGACCTCAGTATGAGCATGATTTCATTTTGCACAAAATTCAAAGCTCTCTTTTCTTCCTAGTAGAAGCTCTTGCGTCCCTAGTTAACTAGGAGCAATGCATACGTGAAGAAGCGGTGCAAGAATTTTTTGAATGAGCACAGAATGCTCTGTAATCTCAAGGCCTCCAGAGATTGCAGAAAAAGTCGCTTGCAGTAAACTTTTGGTTGTCTTGCCCAGCGTTCGACGTGTATACACGTCATTCCGCACACTGTGGAGGGGTTATTTAAAACTAAATTCCACGCTTAACTGGTTAACTACCCAGGGAACCCTCCAATAGTCAGCAATAATGAGGTGACTGACAAAAATTAGGGAAAGAATAGCGGTAGAATATCGTAGTTTGTCCAGAAAGGCTAAATTAAAATGTAAATAGATGAAATATTATTCAAACAATTACATTCAAAGCAAAAAAGTATTTTACTTTGTTTTTCTAGGGAGGCTTTAAATAATTTATTTTAATATAAAATAAAATTCGTTCTAATCCACCAGACCATAAAGTTTGCTAAATAATTCATGAGATAACTCAAAAAGAAAAAGATTTTACAAAAAATTATTTCCACAAACGATAAATTATAGCTGACGAAATTAAAGACAACAAAATTATAAATTACAACGCTCCACAAAAACAATAAAAAAAACAAAAAAGATATAAAAAAGCAAAGAATTATGTCATGGCATGTATGTAACAGTAATAACAGCAAAATGAGGAGGTATGCCTAAACAATTAGTAATACTTTCTTGAAGAGGTTAGTGACCAGCAAGAAGCTAGCAGTTACGTGGGCCGCATATTCTAGTCCTCTTGCAATAACAACAACTGTCAAGGATCTCTAAAGAACATTCTTCACGTTCTTCAGCAGTTAGTATCCTTCACTAAAACCTAACGGGCATTGCCAAAATTGTATGGAAATAAATTTAGTCAAGAATTCTGCCTAAATTTTGAAATTTAATTATTTTTTAAATTAATCTGTGTTTAATGGTAATATAGCTACTCATATCTGTCGCAAACGAGCACGGCCAAAACATGAAGCGTTTTCAAAAGAAATTTTATACATCCTTTTAGTGGTTTCGAAGCTAATACGTAGCTGGGTACACACTAAATTGTATTCATTTTCTAATATTTTCAAAAGTTTCAGTATTTGACACAAAGATACTGAAATCAGAGACAAACACAA
The DNA here is from genome assembly GCF_049639745.1 of Rhodnius prolixus. Taxonomy (NCBI): domain Eukaryota; kingdom Metazoa; phylum Arthropoda; class Insecta; order Hemiptera; family Reduviidae; genus Rhodnius; species Rhodnius prolixus. The sequence goes on from NW_027411582.1 coordinate 27,128,565, forward strand.
CAAACAAAGGAAGATCTAGAAATGATTTACGTATCAAAAACAGAAAATAGTTTTCAATTTTCAAAACTGACACCGACAATTTAAACAACATATACGACAGTTTACAACAAAACACGTAATGAACATTTTTTTTGGGGAAAATTGGCAACACTGATCTGTTCTCAAAACCAGACATATAAAACCGATCACACTCAGTTCAAAACCCAGACAGGACAGAAGATACATCAACTTTACAATAACCATGTAAAAATATTATATTGTCAGTAAGCCCAGAAGATGATCTAGTTCCTAGGTCGAAAGTTCTGTATAATAAAAAAGTAAAGTGTAAAGTAAAGTAAGGTAATCGCCTATTTTTTCAGGCGGGGCTTAACGTCCAATTACCAATTAGGTGTCGTGGACGGAGGCGACTAGCAAACAATACTTTACTGTAAATTTCTTTTATTAACCATTAAATAAAATCCAAGGCCTAGAGACCGGGAATCGAACCTAGTACCACAGTACATATTAGCTTCGCAGGTTCTCGCCTCTAACCGCTCGGCTACCGTGGCGCCCCGGTATAATAAAAAACCAAGACTGAAATTGGCATTAATTTTTCGTCCAATTGGATTAATGAATCTGCCACCAAAAAGTATTAACAATACTTACTATAAGTATAACCACTAAACGACGAACAAAGCTGCATAACCAAATGAAAAACTTTATTTTCACGAAATGACGTCATATGATATAAAGGACAAATTAAATTTAAGGTATTCGTTTAGTAGTTAGCTTAGAAGTCGGATAAGGGTCTTCAGGAACAACATGGATTAAGCCAAGTAGCCTGTACCGCCTCCAAAGACATCCACCAAAGGCCTACTTGAAGGTTGTACTTACGAGGTGTGTTCAAAAAGTAACGGGAATTTTCTTTTTTTGAAAAAAATATTTATTTATTCATCTACATTAATATTGTCGCCTTCAAAGTAGTCCCCTTCGCATACAATACACTTGTGCCAGCGCTTTTTCCAATCCTCGAAACACTTCTGAAACTCGATCTTTGTGATAGCTTTCAGCTCTTTCAGCGATTCGCTTTTAATGTCATCTATGCTTGTAAAACGACGGCCTTTTAATGTTCTCTTTATGTTTGGAAATAGAAAAAAGTCACATGGAGCCATGTCTGGCGAATATGGAGGCTGGGGCATCGTTAAAGTTTTGTTTATGGCCAAAAATTCACGAACAAGCAATGAAGTGTGAGCAGGTGCATTATCGTGGTGCAAAATCCATGAATTGTTTTGCCACAAATCCGGGCGTTTTTTTCGGATTGCTTCACGCAAACGGCGTTGAACTTGTAGGTAGTACTCCTTATTGATTGTTTGACCTTGTGGCAAGAATTCATGATGCACTATGCCATTAAAATCGAAGAAAACAGTGAGCATAACCTTCACATTCGACCGCACTTGTCGAGCCTTTTTCGTTCTTGGCGATCCAGAATGCCTCCACTGGGACGATTGAGCCTTAGTTTCGACATCATATCCGTAAACCCATGTTTCGTCACCTGTTATAACACGTTTCAGTAGATCCGCATCGTTGTCGACTTCATTGAGTGACTCTTGAGCAACTTCCATTCTCCGCTGTTTTTGTTCGAAATTTAACAATTTTGGAACAAATTTTGCTGCCACACGTTTCATACCCAAAACATCCGAAAAAATTTCATGGCATGAGCCAATTGATATGGCAACATCATCAGCGACTTCTCTGATTGTGATTCGGCGATCGTTCATAACCATTTCTTTCACTTTTTTCACGTTTTCATCGGTTGTTGATGTGCTTGGACGTCCAGGTCGTTCGTCATCTTCAACGTTTTCGCGGCCATCTTGGAAATCACGGGAGCCGCCAAGTCAACACCCATTGCGGCTATGGAGATTCAGACTGGTATAGAACCCCTTCAAATCAGAAGAGAAATTTCAGCAATAAACCTCTTTGAAAGAGTAAAAAGGTTGAAGATAAAGCACTGGGATTTGCAACAGTCGTCCGCCCAACGCTTGAAAACACAGAAACCACTCGCTGTTAAGGTTAGCGAAGTCATAGCCACAAGAGGCCTGGATCTAGGCAGAAAACAACCTTTTGAGCGCAGCTGCGTGCAGTACGGACACTTGGCGGAGGGAAAACTAAATCTTTTGCAACCGCTTCTTAAGGGTAAAACTTCCGAGCAGGAAATGAGAGCGTTGGCCCTGGAGACAATACATTCCCGATATCCCGCTCGGGACTGGCTACATATCTACACAGATGGTTCCGCCCGAGCGGCGACCCATAACGCAGGGGCCGGAGTGTACTGTCGAGAGTTTACGCTGGCTGAGCCAGTGGGTAGGATGTGCACTAATTTTGATGGGGAGGTCAAAGCTATCTCCATGGCTCTGGCTAAATTAATAGAAGACCAAAAAGATAACCCCCAAATAGTGCTCTTTATTGATTCCCAGGCTGCAATACTGGCAATCTCTAGTAGACATTACACTGACCACTCGGAGGTGGGGATAGCAAGAAGCCACATAGCTTTTCTGATCGAACGGGGAACTCGTGTCGTGCTCCAATGGGTGCCGAGTCATTGCGGCCTAACGGGGAACGAGCAAGCAGATGAGCTAGCCCGCAGAGGAGCCGAAATGCAGCAACCCGACACACCGCTCACCTTCTCCGCTGTTAAAAATGTAGTAAAGTCTTCTTATAATGAAGAAATAAAAAGGACCCAACAGCATCAAGCAGAAGGAAAGCGGTGGCGGACGCTGCTTGAGAATCCTGTTTCGGTAACAGCTGCAAGAAAGGAGGCTGTGGCATGCTTTCGTATGACTACAGGGCATGACTACCTCCAAAAACATTTGCACAGGATTGGGGTGGTGGATAGCCCTATGTGTCCTTTGTGTCTGCAAGAGGAAGAAATGGACAGTCAGCACTTACCGGTCTGCCACGCCTTGATAGATGTCGTCGCGAACGACAGCACAAATCCACATACCCATGAAAATAAAGCCATTATGACCAAATTATATTGGGCTGCCAGAAGCCGAATGGACTGAGCACCAACGGCTTGGCGTTAAAAAAAAAAAAAAAAAAAAAAAAAAAAAAAAAAAAAAAAAAAAAAAAAAAAAAAAAAAAATCTTGGAAACGCTTATACCACTCGTAAATCCTTGTTTTACTCATAGCAGACTCACCATATGCCTTTATTAACATTTCACACACTTTATTACACTTTATTTCATTTTTTACGCAAAATTTAATACAAATTCTTTGATCCATTTTTTTTAACAAACAAAAATCGCCTAGCTCGAAAAACACGTCTAACCTTAACGGCTGCCACTTAAGAAGTAAACAATGAATATTACTGAAAATTTTATCGCTCTTCAGGGGCATGTGTACCAACATAATAAAAAAAAAAATTTTACAATCAGACTCTCCAAACCCGCGAAATTTAAAAATTCCCGTTACTTTTTGAACACACCTCGTAAATAAAAGAAAAAATATTCTTTGCCATATTTCAGTTTTTAACGTAGAAAATATTATAATTTCAATTTTTTTTTTTTTTTTAGAATTATAATGGTGCCTTATAAATAATTTTCACAATGGGAATTTTGTTCGGTCTTGAACGCCAGCATTGTATTAATTATCATAAAAAACATGACGTCAGTCATTTGCATGCACGAAATATATGACAATGCTTTTCCTTATTTAAAGTTGGAATTAAAAAAAAAAAATAAATGAATAATAATCTACCAAAAAGTTGAATTTCGGGTTTGAAAATACAAATATAATTTTCTGTCACTACAATTTCGTAATAAATGTTTACCTCAAACAATTGTGGGTAAAAAAACAAAACCAAAATGGCAGCCAGACAATTAGAAAGATAACTTTCGAAAACTATATGAAAAAAATTCATTAACTTGTTATCCTGAAACGGGATAAAAGTTGACAGTAGAATGAACTTCAGAACAATGTATGGATGTTGACAGCAAGAATTTCATTGGCATGTCTGGTATATGTTAAAAATAACAAATTTATTTTGGAGTAAATAAAATACTAAAAAAAGATACATGTTAAGAATTAAGTTCAGCAGTTAGCCCTATACTGGATTCCAACTAGGAGATCACGGGTTCGAATCCCAGCTACTGGCCACCGGATTTTCTCTGCTTAGGAGCTTCTTACAGCTCATTGCAACGAGAGAAAACTGACTGATAGCCAACACTGGGCTGAAAAAGGAACTACGGGCACCAGTTATCTATCCTCTTGTTTTCAAGACGCAAAAGAAGTAGGTTGTTGGCAAGTTGTTTCTGGCAATTAAGGGGCATCCCTGCCATAAAAAAAAATATTGCATTCTTAACATAAAAACAAAAATTTATTTTTTCATAAAGCGATGACGCGAAAAATAATACTACCATATTAAAATTCAACCTTCAACTATAATACCACTTAAGAACACTAACAAGAACTTGCAAGCCAATTAAAGCTAGTTCATGTTTTATGACAGACGGAAGTATTAAATAGATTGTCGAGGAACTTGTATCATTTGATACTTAGCTAAGTATTAATAATAGCATTTGAAACATTAAAATAACCTTTTCGCTTCATATTGGAAGCGGTTTACGGAGTCAAGGATATTTTTGCCATTATGAATGTTTGTAACTTATAACTATTTCCGTGGGATTTTTATCATTGTGAAACAATAACTTACTAATTACGAAAAATTACTTGGACTAATTCCCCAAAAATTTAAGCATTCGTTAATTAAATAGCTACTAAATTCAAAAGTACGTGCTAAAAAGTTTTATCTTTATTCTAATCTTTCAATTCAATCCAAGAAATTTGGAATAAACCAACGCACGAATTCTCAAATTTAAATATCCTTCAAACCCGAAATATTTGATCAAATTTTATCTTAAATTGCGCTGAAGTTTTTCTTTTTTTTAATCATTTATTTAGTTACAATCAACGTATTTTGCGTTATAAGCAACAAGGGTAACAATAAGCAACATATCACACATATCAGAGTGGAGAAGTTACCCAGCGGTAACACTCCAAAAACATTCTGAATTCTACTGACTCTCTTCATCAGAGAGGAGATCGCGAGGCCACTGTCTTTTAAGACGTCTAGGAAGTGTTGTCTGGAAATGTTCTGGAAGATAGATGTTGTACCAGTGGATTGTGATGTGATTGAATGTTAAGATGAGAGTTTTCTGTATCGTGTTTCAGCCACTTGTGTTGCACGAAAGGAATGTTTAAGTCTGTGTGAATGGTTTTGATTGGTGACGTAGAAAGGAAGCGTCAAACTATAGAGCAAAGAATTTTACGACTGCAAGGACTGGATCTTTTGGAGAGATTTGAGCGTTAGGTTGAACCTCCTCAGTTTGATGCCATAAGCCCTGAGTGGCTTTAATATACTTACATAAATAAGTCTTTTGTTGTCTAGAGTGAGTTTTGATCTGTTGTCGAGTAGTCTTTTCTCAGTTGACGGAAGCGTCTGTTAAGTTCTGTTCTCCTTAACTCGAGGATGAGGATTCCATGTAAGTCTCTTGCCTAGATAAAGCCCAAGGTGGCGGACTACGTAGACTACTTGTAAAGGAGTAACACAGTTAAAGACAGGAGGAAGAGTGATCCGTCGAAGAGTGAAGGTAATGTGCTGAGATTTTGTATCGTTCAGTTTGTGAACCATTTTTCTAAGTAGATGCAGGTTTCTATATGCTATTAATGGATCTTTGTTTAGTAGATAAGATGGCAGTATCATCAGCATAGGTGATAAGAGTAGTTTGAAGGATGAGTAGGTATGTCTGAGGAATAGATTGTGTACAGAATGGGGCCTAGTATGCTGCGCCTTGCGGAACTCCAGCGTCAGCATGGCTGAATGGATTCTGTCAGTCCAGTATGATTTCAAAATGAGGAAATAAGGCGCTGAAATTTAACTTCAAAAAACAATTCCATTCCAATACGAATTTTGTCCAAAAAAATGCAAGAAGTTATTGTCAAGATGGTGAACTATCTAATGGATAATTTGTACTTTCGATTGAGGGTGATGTAATTTGGACTATTTGATCTGCATTGTTGCAAAAAAAATTACACATAGCGAGAATATGCACTTTACATTTAAAAGAATTTGGAAATTCTATCTTTCGTAGAAAAAGAGCAAAAAATTGTCCAATTTAGGTGGTTTTTCAATGTTATTCTTTTTCGTGCAGTTTTATGTCTATCAACCCTTGGTACAACTGTCCTGAACGGGCAGTTTCCAAAGATTATTTCGAATTATTGTTTTATGTTTAAACATTCAAAAAAGTAATTTATCGATCAATAAATAGTCAAAATTTAAAGTGCCAACACAGAAACAAGGAAAATTGTGAAAAACTTTCAAAAAAATGAAACAAGTAAAGGGAAAGTCACAACTCCATACCACCAAGATCTCTCCCACTAATTTCAACTACTTCAACAACCATGACTTTAAAAAAAATGAAAGAGCTTGCAATAAGTACACGTTCATTTTTTTTTCTTTTCCTTTTTTGTATTGTCTGGGATACCGTATCTAATAAATGCACCGCTAGCCAGACAGACTAATGGCGGACATTGTCATAATAATATTGGTCGCTCAGATCTAGGGGGAAAAATAAATAAAAATTCTTAGTTTGACCTGAATATAACAATTACAATTTCTATTTATACTATTAGGAAATAAGCCAATGGAAATGATTGAGCGAAAAATTCTTTGTCTATTAAAAACCCAATTTCATTTTTCCAAAAACAAAGTTGCATCAGTGCTGGTATTTATCAAGGAGGGTAAGAAGAAAATGGGGCTACATGGAAGGAGCTACGTCACTAAGAAAAGCAGTAAAATATATCCAGAATTTATCATACTAACTTACCGTGTAGAAAAATATATCTTAGTCACCAAGAGTGTCACAATAGTGTTACAGATGATTGAATATTTTATAACAGTATGGTTACATAATCTTGTATGCTGAGAGAAATTCACGAACAATGCGCTGAAGTAGTTTCGTTAAACAAAAGAAGCGTAACTAGAATTTTGGTTGAAGCACTGATAGGAAAGAGAAGTGAGAAAATATCTCTTTCTAGCCACGGTTAACTAGATTTTTGAGATATAACCCAGGTAAGAAGGTTTCTTTCTTAAAACTAAGAAATCTTTTTTCTCAAATAATGTTGGTAGTAAGCCATATTTGTAATTTTAAGCCAACGCTAATGGTTGAGTAGAATGATGAATAAGGTATTAGGGAAATTGAAAAATTACCCAGCCCGACACAAGTCTATTGGCCTTCGCTTCCTCACTAATCCAATATAACTTCCTCCTGTACCTCATAAAACCTCTACCACTATTACCTGTCCGTCACACAGTCTGTTCGTCCACCTAAACTGGGCTACGTCATACTTCTATCCAATCGCAGCAGCCGTACCCTCGTAAGTTCTATCCTAGGTCCCATACAATCCTCTCCTCCCTAAACTACTTTATATCTTGGCTGTGTACGCAGCATGACCGGGCTCTTTGTACAAAACATCATGGAGAATCGACACTAACCACTAATAAGGCTTACTTTAGCTTCAGGCAAACTGGATTAATAGATGAGAAGGTGGTATAATATGAGACAGTATTTTTTTTACCTTGCATCGTATTTTGAACACTACTGAATTTAAAATTTACTCTGAAGTAAAATCATAGACATACGGTATTTGTCTTTGTAAATTTAGAGTCCTGAGTGGATCACAGCAAGGGGTCTGGGAGTCACACTGAAAAAGTCTGTCGTGGTGCCCATATTGGGTTTTCAGAAAGTGTGGTCGTAAAATGGGGACACAAATAGAAATTATAGTTAATGTTCTCCGTTTCTCCATGAATTGTAAAAATAAGCCTTAAATATGCCACAAAACTATATTTTACACAATTATCGTACATTAAGGATGAAAAATTAGGGTGTAATCAGTTTTCTTCAGAGAAATGTCAAGAAATCTTTGAAATGATCTTTTTAGGCCCTTTATAAGTGCCCTGTAGAAAAAGAAATATTTATAAGACACTAGTTTCGTCCTCAGTGCCACTTTTCACACTTGTTCGGCAGACGATTAACGAGGTTGTTATATGGGGACAACGGTGTCCCATAATACCACCATACACCGCTTACAATATAACCTCATTTTTTTCCCCCAATATATAATACATTCATATTTGAAATCCATAATACTGGCAATTAAAACTCTCTATTTTCTACATTTTTAATGTCTAAGAGAAATTATTCTAACTTTCCTCGGTATTAACCAAAAGCAGAGGAAAATCAACCTTAAGAAAACTTTTTTAGCACTGACAAAATCAACACGGTCCTCACTTGGACAAAGCTGCCCCTCGATTGACGGCGCTGCCTTCTGCAGCAGAGAAAGCCTACCTCAAAAAGTAGTAAGGCTCCAAAAACTAACAGATAGCCTCTACTGGTTTCACAAAAACAGGGGTGTCCCAAATTCCAACCCCGGTCCCATATCACCACCTTCTCCTCTACTCTGCACTAAATGGTGAATTTAAAAATAAACCATGATAAGATTAAACGCCATTCTCTTTACTAACTGAAGACCTCTTTCTCATTAGACAAATTATGACACAATACTCTCTCTGATTCCCGTGGTCTAACCACGCTAAGATCTCACCTCAACAAACTGAACTTCTCCACACATGTTCAGGAAGAAGTGAATTCCAGTAAATCAACTACAGGGACAACTTTTTCCTTAACTCTCACGAGACACTGAAATGTACAAAACCAACTTATTCCTCTCCAAAATGGTTATCAGGCCGATGTTATTCTGCCCCCTGGGAGCCTTAACTGTAATTAGTAACATCCAGAAACTACTGGACAACGCAGAACTAATTTCTGCGTCTTACAACTGGCTTTTCCATCGACCCTTCTTCCCTCATATATACTCTTCCATATTCTCCAGGACACTCCTTTAACCAAAACCCGCACCTGAAACTTCTCATCACTCCAGATTATCATCCTGATCCATTCTGTTAGAAATAACTGCCGTTGATCCACCAATTCTCTAAACATATTAAAATATTTAATAACCTCTCCTCTTATATTGTCATCTGGCTGCAGGAATGTCCATTTTTAGACTCCTAACCGACACTCCTCTACGTACTACAATCGATCTCTTTCCAAGACAAATGTTTTACAATCCCAGAACACCACTTTTTTCAAAATCGTCAACAGAAAATCCTCCCCATTCTAGATTGTCCATTCTAACCCACTCTGCCGCGCAGGGCTCCTGTCTAAAGTAAAATGAATACCCTCATCATTCGTGCAAAATATTCCCGGTCTAGGGAATTGTATTGAATTGAATTGTATTTAATATTTAATATGAGAACTTTATAGTATAGCGGATTTCAATTCGTATACATTTTTTTAACTCAGCAGTTTATAACAAGATTGTTTATTCCAAGTTATTATTATTATTATTTTTTTTAATGATTTAAGCCGTGTCAACATCTCAGGTTATTGGCACCCGGAACTTTTTCCATTGCATAGCCAGCCTACGGACAGTTTTCTCTCGTTAGCCGTCACTGTCCATCACCGGACAATGAGCTGTAAGAAGCTGCTAGAAAAAAAGAATCTAAGGATCAGCAGCTGGATTCGAACCAATAAAAATGATATATTTTCTTTTATTTGTAGACTATTCCTCACACAAGACTTAAAAGACAAGAACTGAACAGACGTTCGGACTACTAAGGAGACTCCTTGGACCGAAATCCTCCATGAACATACAAAACAAACTTACACTTTACAAAACACTATTACGACCAATATGGATATATGGAGCAGAATTGTGGGGGGGGGGGGCTCCGCCAAACCATCCAACATCCAACCTAACCAATCTTTCCAGTCTAAAGAGTCCTCAACCGAATCGTTAACGCGCCAGTTCTATGTCCTCCAACCGCACCCTCTATCACGATCTCAATATTCCGTATGTAAATGAAGTTAATCCACACCCAGATTCCTAAATTTTTCACAGCAAACTCTCGCGATCAGCCAAATCCTCTGGCTCAATCACCACCCACATCGTCCCATCCTGACAATCCTCCACGTCACTCTTAAAACGGCGTTGGCCTCATTGCTTCCTAAACCCCCAATAAGTTTCTAGAGAGTTCCAGCGCTGGCTGGTTTCTCTCATCCTGTCATCCTGGATGTGGCACTGAGCCAGCTCTGTGACACAATCAAATGTTTATCTGTAAATACACATTTGCTAGATGTATACTTTGTACAGTTGCAAATAAATAAATAAATATTTGTAGACTGATTTGTTTTAAAACTTGGGTATTGATGGTTTAGCCTTTCTCAAAATAAATTATTTTCAATTTATATGAAGAATATACGAGATAGGCTAATTTTAAGAAGGAAAATTAAAAACTACCAATCATAATTTACTAAACAATTATTTTCCCCCAAAAAATGACACAACTATGGAAAGCGTAAAGAAAACTTGAGAAAAATTTATTTGAAGTAAAGTAATCAAAAAATACCAATAAACTTCAAAACAGTTTCAAGATAAAGTCAAATGAGCCTTTTTCCCAAGCGAAATTTAAATTATTTACCCATAATTTTGGGCATAGAGTCCCCGAAATTGGTTTGACCAGTAAATCACAAACTAAATATTACAATAATATAAATATAAAACATTGTATAGATATAGGCAAACACAAATGATTCGCCCTTGAGAGTTTTTATATTTCCTTTCTATTATTGTGAACAATGGCAATATCAAATACTGAATAGAAAGAAACCCACCATCGTAACGATGATACCATGACAACAGACAAATAGTAACCTATTTAAATTTGTTACTCCAGTTATAACCTAGAGATCTTTATACTGATTTCGTCCTCACTGAATGCTTGGAAAGAAGGTTAAAATAATTTGATTTCTAGATCTAGTAAATGATATTTGTGAATCACGTTATTTATTTAATTTTTAAATTTTATTTCCTTATATTCTTGTTTTTAGACTCTTCATAATCATGAGATTGATTCCAAAATAGATTTCTGACTAATTCTCTCCATTCCTCTTCTCTTTGGAGGCTGAAATCAAACCTCTAAAATTTATCGTCTATTTCGGTCATTTCTTGTTTAAGGTTAATACTATGTATTTCATACATACATACAAGAAAACTCTCCCTCCTCTCTCCTTCCACAACACTTTTGGACCAATTACGAACCAAGTACGATATCTCGGACTACATCTTGACAAACGACTAACATGGAACCCCCACACGAGACTCAAACGAATTGACCTCAATTTGAGGTACAAAATGTTGAAAAGACTATTCGACAAACGATCAAAACTGACCCTGACGAACAAACGATCACTAAATACCGCTCTACTTGCCCCCAATATGGACATACGGAATACAGCTCTACGGAAGCGCCAAAAAAATCGAACATCAACCGACTTCAGACCATACAGTCTAAAATTCTAAGAAAAATAGTTAACGCTCCCTTCTACGTCCTCCAATCGCACAATACACTCTGATCTAAATATTCCACTCGTCTCTGAAATAACCCCAATCTTAGTACACGAAACTCCACCCAAATCTAGAACAGTCATTACAATCCTCTGATCCACAACATGTCTACTACAAACACTTCCTTCAAATCCACAGCGAAGACTAAAGTGGTGGTGGCCCACGTGATCATCTCAACACATAACGCCGACCTCCTAGGATGGTTGCTGTGTAAGCTTGCCAATCTGGCGAACTAAAGGCTCCCATCACTGAATGGTCGTAGTTCACTCCACTCACGCCCCTCGGCGCACATGCATGTGCGCGTATATGTATGGATATATATGCGTGCATGTGTATTCGCGCCATCCCTTATCACTCATCTCTTTTGCTTATTGTACTGCATACAGTTGCAAAATAAATAAATAAATAAATTTAAAAAAACATTTTCGATCATTTTAATCGATTTCTTTTCCAAATTCTTTTACTAATCCAAATCATTCCCTAAATTTCTCTTCTAGAGTTTTGATTCATTCTTTAGGACTCACATTTTATTTTCCTCCCCTTGCTACACACTCTTCTTTGTTTTTTATCATGGAAATCCTTGCCTAAACCTAGCTCAAAAGTCATTTTCATAGAATTTGGGAGTTAGTTCTATAACACGAATTTGTGTCGTAAAAAAAAAAAAAGCATTTTTTATTGATTTAGTTATGCGAAAATCTGCATTATATAAATAATGATGATGTAAATGGTGCGCGATGAGCAGGAGGAGAGAAACTATCTAGCAGTGGCATTCTCTTCAGAATATCGATAATGAATTATGATTAAAAATGGTGCGCGATGAGCAGGAGGAGAGAAACTATCTATCTAGCAGTGGCATTCACTTCAGACTATCGATAATGAATGATGATGAAAAATGGTGCGCGATGAGCAGGAGGAGAGAAACTATCTAGCAGTGGCATCCTCTTCAGACTATCGATAATGATGGTATTCATACTTCAAGGTAGTCTTAGCGTGGTGGATTATCAGGAATGACACAAAAGGCAAAAGAGGCTGTACGAAAGGATTAGAGCAATTAGCGAGAGCAGTGCAGGACTTGGGATATTTTGTCTTGGCTAGTTGTGGTACGAATGGGATATTGAGGTCGTTGTGAAGAGTAAGGTTGATAATTCCAATTTCTATTTCTATCGAGGGCGACCACTAGCGAGTAAAGAAGGAAAGCTATTAACAGATCTAATCCAGTTCTAATTCTTCCCAACACATTACTAAAGTACTGTCAGCAAGTAGTAACATTTTCCGACTTACTACATCTAACACAAAACTCCGCAGCCAGTATTCATACATCCTCAAGCTTTTATGCAAAAGCCTTGGGTTTATAAGATTTACGATTTAAGTTCTTGGCCGCCGCGAATAGCAAGTTGAACTATGCCTACTAGATTCTGTAATGGAACTCCTACTGATTCTGCATTTCATTAACCCACTTTAACCAAGCTTGATTCAAGATACTGTATCCCAAGTAAATGGGTTGGAGATATGCAAGATTCTGGTGAAAGACTTACTAAAACTGTCCTGTAGAGTGAAATTCAAAAATTTAAGTACGGGACCCCAAGCTTACTTTACTTTTGGTACTTAATTTTAATTAAAATATAAAAATTAAAAGACTAGTTCTTTGGGGAGATCTCTTGGTAGAACAAACTTAATTTTATTTTCAGCTTCCTTGGAATTTATCGAAAGTAAAGTAAATGCCTATTTTTCTTAGGCAGACTTTACGTCCAACTACTAAATCAGGTGTCGTGAACGGAGGTGACTAGCAAACATACTTAACTGTAAAGTTCTCACAAATTAACCATTAATTAAAATCCAAGGCCTAGTCCAGGGAAATCGAACCCACGAAACCAACAATACGTGGTGTGACTATTAAATAACGAGACTGATTCTGCTACAGAAGAACTATACATGCGCCAAATCTTAACGACCGACAGCTGTGCAGCGTAAAGCCTTCTCTTTCGATTGCAGCGTCTCACTTGCTTGTAGAGAAATCTGTCTGACCGGAACCGTCGTTTGTGTAAGAGGTGTTAGTTTCGTTTTGCCGAAAACATGATACTACACATGTAGTAGAGCAACGAATTGTCATGAAATTTCACATAAAAACTTGATAAAACCGCTACTGAAACTTATCTTTTATTAAAAGAAGTTTATGGTGATGAATGTTAATCACTTGCGCAAGTTTTTGAGTGGTTCAAGCGTTTCCAAGGTGGCCGAGAAGACGTCGGAGATGATGGCCGCCAGCGTCGCCCTTCCACGTCCAAAACGGATAAAAATATCGATTATAATTAGTCAACATTACTGCCGTGAGGTGCTTTCTTAACTCCGTGAAAGATTAAGGAAAAAACGACCCAATTTGTGGAAGAACAAGTCATGGGTTCTCCATCAAGGCAACGCGCCGGCTCACACTCTGCATTGTCTGTCAAGAAGTTTTTAGCCAAGTACAACCAATCCCAGTTTTAGGCCATCCGCCTTATTCGCCTGACTTTTATCTGTTGCCCAAAGTCAAATAATGCATTAAAAGGAATAAGATTTCAGCCCGTTGAAGCTGTAAAAGAAAAACTGGCACGCGTCATGTAGGAGCTCAAAAGAAAAAGACTTCCAGCACTGTTTCGAACAATGGTAAATTCGCATGGAGCGTTGTAGGGATAGGGGAGTGGTGTATATTGAAGGTGATAATAACTAAATATGTATAAATTTAAAATGAAATGTTTTACAGCAATAGTCTCGTTATTTAATAGCCACACCTCGTACATCTTAACTTTATGGGCCTTGTCTCTAACCGCTCGGCTACCGTGGCACCACCCGAGGATTTTAGTATCTACCAGTTACTAACTGACTCAAACTCAAATATAACATGTAACGGACACAAAACGTGTAATTTTAGTTCAATAAAAAATCCAATTAAAAAAAAAATCAATAACAAAAACAAAGCTTCTTCTCTAGACATTGAATTTAATTTGTTTTAGTATAAATTCAAACCCAATTACAGAACTAAAATTTTAAAAGGCCACTTATAAACCACTCCATCAAAATTGCTTTACCTTTATTTATACACCAATAATTGCTAAAGTAAATTGGAAATTTATTTAACGGCGAATACTTGACATCCTGTCAATTTAGGTGACATAAATTATGTCTTTCCCCTTAGAATGTTTTTTAAAAAAAATGAACTGACACTTAAAAATATTCACTTTTTCAGAGTTACTTCAGATTTCAATGCGCTTACGATAACAAGCAATTAAAATAAGCATCCAAAAAAATTGTTGTTTTACTGTGAAATTAATCATGTACAATTAACAGACGTTTCAATTACGTTACAAAAATCATCATCACTAATTAAAAAAAGAGGAAATAAAAAATAATGCAAAAATTAATGGTTTCATAATTAAAAACATAAGTTGTAAGTTACGTAAGTATTTATATCATCAAATACCATCATTTGTTTTTGTTTTTTAATGATTTAAGGCGTGCCAACATCTGAGCTTATTGGCACCCGGAGCTTTTTTCAGTACACTGACCGCCTCCATACAGTGTCCTCTCGTAACAGAACTGTAAGGAGCTCCTACGAAGAGGAAATCTAAGGGGCAGCAGCTGGATTAGAACCCCAAGATCTCTGCGTGGGAATCCAATATTAAAATTTTTTTAATTTTTACGCGCTATGTAAAAAAAATTAACAAGTTTTTAGATGTGTATGCGATTTTTAATCGATAAGCTAAGTTTTTATTTAAAGCATTTATCGATATAAAATTTACTTTTTAACATTTTTTTTTCAGTTAGGGTAAAGTCGGGTGAGATGGCCAACATTTAACCGAAATGTCGTCCGACGGCGCTGCGTGACCTCTCAAGTGATGAACGTTCATGTTTGACTACAGTGAGTTCATTTTGGACTGCGTCAAAGCGTTATAAAATAAAGAATAAAAACATTATCGCCTCAACAAAAAAATTTATGAAAGTTACATACTGCGAGCTGCAGCGAATGTATTTGTCGAAATTTAGTGTAGTTTTCTACATATAAGGTAAGTACAATATACATTAATGAATCCTAACCTCAAAAACTGTTTAAAAATTATGCGTTGAGTTATGTATATCATGATGGACATCTCTCCCTAGCATTCGGGACAGATGGCCATACCAACAGTAGGGATAGATGGCCAATTATTTTTACTTTTTTTCTGTTATAGTTTGGCTCAGTTTCCAATTCACTGCAGAAAAATGCCAACTCAGCATAAAAGACAGAACACTAACCGCGGATGTTATATTGAAGAAAATAAGGCGCCACGGTAGCCAAGCGGGTTAGAGGCAAGACCTGCGACGCTAATATGTATTGTGGTACTGGGTTCGATTCCCGGTCTTAGTCCTTGGATTTTATTTAATGGTTAATAAAAGAAATTTGCAGTAAAGTATGTTTGCTAGTCGCCTCCGTCCACCGACACCTAATTGGTAGTTGGACGTTAAGCCCCGCCTGAAAAAGTAGGCGATTACTTTACTTATTGAAGAAAATTTGAGATCGTATTTCCTCACACCCAAACTGTTGTCTCTGCGAGAAAACGAACTAAGTCTGTTGCCACTTTATTAACTTCTCCCGAGCACATTGCTGTTGTGAAAAACAGTTGCAAAGAAATCCAAACCAACAAGAAATACCATCCCCAAAGAAATAATTCTAAAAGAAAAGAGTGTCCGAATGGACAGAAAATGCTCACCTTCCCCAAGTTTCGATGAAGAGAATAAAACAGGAATCGAATTAGAAGAGGAAAGTGATGCGATTACAGTCCAGAAATCGATGAAACTGAATGTACAGGATATGGGGAAAGCTACAACAAGACCAGAAAAAAAAGATTGGATGGAATGCATAATATGCCGGAAGTGGTTCCACGAAAATTGCTCTTCTTTTGCATACACTTGCCAAAATTGTAGTAAAACCGCATTTAAAAAGAAGAAGAACAAAGGACAGTACCGTAATGGGTGATCAGTCCTGTGGATAATGTAATCGGTTATGTTAAAATGAGGTCTCAGTGATAAGTGCGATGTCTTAAGAAAACTGAGTCCAGTTCCGAGACCTTGAGAGCTCAGCCTATTTGGCTGATGATAATCCTTAGGAGGATTGAAATTGAATTGGCGAGTAGCGAAATTAAGGAGTAAGCCTGGGTAATAGATTTGTTATTACAGTGACATTAGAAGTGTTAATAAAAAATTAGAAGTTCCCTTAAAATTAATACAAATTATTAATAAGTAGGCGCCACGGTAGCAGAGCGGTTAGAGGCGAGACCAGTAAGCTAATATGTATTGTGGTACTGGGTTCGATTCCCGGTCTTAGTCCTTGGATTTTATTTAATGGTTAATAAAAGAAATTTACAGTAAAGTATGTTTGCTAGTCGCCTCCGTCCACCGACACCTAATTTGAGTTGCTGAATGTAAAGACTGCCAGAAAAAAATAGGCGATTACTTTACTACTTATTAATAAGTAATTACCGTCGTCGGAGGAGCTGGTGCGCGCCAACAGAGTTTCGGCACCGTTATTTTTTTTAAATTAAACGAAATATGAAATTAAAATAAAATCGAACCAATACCCGGATTTAAGAGTCTGGCAATAAGTGAATAAGTAAGAAGTAATAAATATTAAAAAAAAAAAGTCAAATTAAGATCGTGCTAAATTCTTTAAAGTGTTTGTGAAAAGTATTCTTACGCTGGTATCCGGAGTTCTGTGTGGACGGACTGCATTTAAATGCAAATATCTTTCTACTACTCTACCTTTAAGGAATCTTATGAATAATTTTGTACGATATTAGTTATGCAAAACACATCGTCTTTTTCTATAAAAGTATTTCTGCCAAAGAATTTGACAATATCTCATTATACGAGGGTCGTTTGAAAAGTCCGTGCAAAAATAAAAAACTACTTAATTTTTTGGGGTAAACCTTTTTTATTTTTCAACATAGTCTCCTTTTAGGCTTATACACTTCGTCCAACGCTGCTCTAGTTTGTTGATCCCTTCCGAATAATAGGATTTGTCCAAGTCTGAAAAATAGACATTCGTTTCTGCAATCACCTCCTCGTTTGAATAAAATCTTTTTCCCGCCAGCCATTTCTTCATATTGGGCAACAAATAGTAGTCCGAGGGAGCCAAGTCTGGAGAATAGGGGGGATGTGAAACGAGTTGGAACCCTATTTCCATTAATTTTGCGACCACAACTGCTGAGGTGTGAGCTGGTGCGTTGTCGTGATGGAAAAGGACTTTTTTGCGGGCCAATCGTGGACATTTTTCTTGCAGCACGGTTTTCAAACGGTCCAATAACGATGAATAATATGCACCTGTAATAGTTTTACCCTTTTCCAGATAGTCGATGAGGATTATTCCTTGCGAATCCCAAAAGACAGTCGCCATAAACTTTCCGGCCGAAGGAACGGTCTTCGCCTTTTTTGGCGCAGATTCCCTCTTGGTAACCCATTGTTTAGATTGTTCTTTGGTCTCAGGAGTGTAGTGATGTATCCATGTTTCATCCACAGTGACGAAACGACGCTTAAAGTCCTGCGGATTCTTCTGGAACAGCTGCAAACCGTCCTTACACGATTTCGTTTTTGGTCAAGCGTGAGCAATCGCGGCACCCATCTTGCGGATAGCTTTGTCATGTCCAAATGTTGATGCAAAATATTATGTACCCGTTCATTTGAGATGCCCACAGCACTAGCAATCTCACGCACCTTCACTCTTCTGTCATCCATCACCATATCATGGATTTTATCAATGATTTCTGGAGTAGTAACCTCAACAGGGCGTCCAGAACGTTCAGCGTCACTTGTGCCCATATGGCCACTCCGAAAATTTTGAAACCACTTATAAACTGTTCTAATCGAAGGTGCAGAGTCACCATAATGTTTATCAAGCTTCTCTTTAGTCTCCTCAGGCGTTTTGCCTTCCATAAAGTAGTGTTTAATCAACACACGAAATTCTTTTTCGTCCATTTTTTGAAAATCACTCGACTTCCTCGATTCAAACGAATGCCAAACACAAAGAAATAGACCGATCTGGCTGAAACTTGGTGTGTGTTCTTCCAAGAGATGCTACTAACTAAACATAACCTCGATACGCGCCAGTGGTGCTATCTCTCTGACTTTGCACGGACTTTTCAAACGACCCTCGTAATTACCCAGAAAAAAAAAATTGTGTAATCATTGAGAAATTTTTGTTGTAAATTATTTACAAAATCTGTAAATATTAAATTGAAACATTATGAATAAATATTCAATTAGGGTATTCATCAGTATAACACAATCATTCACCACAACTTAAAAATGGAATAATAATAATAGAAGTACAGTACAAGCTCAATTAACCGGGCTGACCTCCGGCTATAGCCAATCCGGTTGAAACTGAAATCCCGGTTAAACCGAATACACAGTATTACATGGTAATACATTACTGTATCGTCCCAGAGATCAACTCCAGTCTTAGACGGCAATAATTTTTTTATTTTTTAAAAATTTTTCATTTTTTTGCCGTTCAACTTTTTTTTGGAAAATACTTTCCAAGTGTTTGCTTTTTTTTTCTATCAAACGACCACTCTCTGATGAGTGTACACAATTTGAAAAGCCCAACTTTGGTCACTGGTTGGAATGTTCTTATCGTGAAAAAATTCAATCAATTCAGCAACTGAATTCGATGGCAGCATCCAGAGATATTCCTGGGTGATCATTCTCTTCAACAGTCGATTTCCTTTCCTTCTTCCGGTTCGTCTTTTCTCGGATGTTCTGGACGATTTCTTTCAGGACTAAGTTGCATGCAAACTGTGGAGCAACTCTATCACAATCCAACCATTCCAAAATGTCTTTCCGTGGTAAATCCCAAGAAATTCAGTACTAATTGCACCATATTTTGGGTTTTTACTTACATACATACTTAATGACCCTTCAAGAAAATCAGGTATAAAAGAGTTGTTGCCACGCCTACAATTATGTTACGCTCGGAAGACAAAAAAATTTTCCTGTCGCCACCGCAAATTAACTTTTTGTTTTGGCGCCGATCCAGGTGTTCTTATGATGACTCGACATGATCCCGGTTAATCCGAGGGCCGGTTAAACGAGGTTGTACTGTAGTAATATTTTATTACTTTTAGTAAAAAATACAAATGATAATGACAAAAAGTATCTTAAGACTTGGACTAGTCTGTCTGCAGGAGTTGAATGATGGAATATCACAGATAGTTGAAACTTGATGACAAAAGATGCGACAATTTTGGGAGAAAAATGTAGCGTACCGGGTGAGAGCCACACAATTGATTATTTTTTATATTTTATTGAGATTTTAGTAAAAATACGATTCCTTTTAACTCCATCTACTTATCTTCGAAACATTTTCCAGGGGAACGTGCTAAATCTAAAAACCAGTTTTAAGGTAGAAGAGGTAAGCTTAAGCTTACCCAGTAAATATTTTCAATTTTCAAAAGATACTTCCGTATTGTGAACTCCCACTTAACGTCCTTTAAAGAGAATATTTATTATTTCCGAAATTTAAAATTAGTGCTAAAAAGAAACTGATTCGAAACTATTGCAGCCATTTAAAAAAAAACAACAAAATCCGATTCTAAATAAACATCTCAAATAAAACTATCCAGGACTGCTTTTGGAAAACAAAAATGAGAAGTGGAAACGCCACTGGGGAAAATGTAGGAGAGTATCCTAATTTTGAAGAGGAGCACTACCAAAAATCTGTAAAATTTAAAAAAAAAGATCCAATATTTTTTGAACATACCTAGAGCCAAGTTAAAATGGATAATAATCTAATGGATAAAACCAAAGATAAATGGATAATAAGGATAGTTAGATTAAATTAACTAGATTCATCCATGGCCACTCTTAATTATTTTATAATAACTGAAAAATAAATTTTACTAAGTGACGAATACAAAAATAAAAATATGGCGGCGAATAGATTCAACGTAGGTGGTCAGTGCGAGCAAAATATATATATATATACTTATAAAGTTGGTGCAAAAAGAAGATGATGTGGTAAGTGGATATCATCATGGGGTTTACACATACATACCACAGCTGCACAAGAATGTTGGGTTTTGCAGAAAGTACGACATAACGAGTACGGTGCGATGGTGGGCAGACAGAATGGGCGGTCCACCCACAAGAGGCGGCAGCGAAGGCGGCAGTTCTCACGGTCATGACGGGGTTTCCTAAGTTACCAATACATCTCTAGTTTCCAATATATTACCTCCATCATTCCTCGGTCTTTCAATATTCATTCAAACTTACAACTTAAACTTCTTTGCTTAATACGATAATATTCTATTTCCGCTTAACTTTATTGGTTTTTACACCTGTTTGATCAACGCTTGTTGTCACTTTCAAAATCAATATTCCATCTGACCTCGATAATAAGCGAAGTTCGATTAGATTCGATTGACTGCACAAATCTAATGAAGTAACACCACTCGAGAAAAAGGAAGTATTGCGACTAGGTAATACGAAATGAAGATTCACCAGAAATTCCCATCTTTGAGGACACGAAATCCGAAAAAGTTTAACATCTATCAGGATGCAAAACAGTCATTAAGAGTAGTGCAAGGCGGAAACAAAAAATTGAAGACGAAATCTCTACAACAAATAGATTAAACTATATCTAAAGATGGTTGCAATTCCAAAACTTGTCAGAGATACAATACATGCATAATCTTTACAACGAATAGAATCAGAGTTTTGGTACAAATTGAATTATAATTTAAGATGCGACAACATTTAAAGTTATTTCCTGTGCACTGTCTAGCCTCTGGACAACGTTCTCTCGTTACAGACAATATTGTTCATCAACCGGAAAGCACCTTGGATGGATTCGAGCCATGGATCTGCAAGCTGGAATCCAGTACATCTAAACAAAGAGCTACTAATTCTCTTCCCAATTCAAGGATTAACCTATTGCCTTTATTTTACGACCAAGAAAAGAGACTACTCAAAAATTTTATACAGGGTGTTCAGTCAGCATAAGACTACCGTTACTTCGGGAGGCGATTCTAGGCATCATTTGTAACAAAAAATTCCATATAAACTATGGCTCGATTCGGCTCCGTTTTATAGATATTTTTAATTTTATGTTTTTTCAAGGTGTTACTACTTTTTAGCAAACAGTGCCTATATTTCTCAAACTATTAAAGCTACAGCGATTTCAATAAGCTCATTAGAAAGAAGGTTAAATTTCCTTTTAAATAAGCTAATTTATATTCCAAAATAATAATATCAAGTATTTGACTTTGAGGCCCAAACATAAGAAATAGCAAGTTTCTAATTTTTTTTCCAAAAACTTTAGACTTCATTTTTCTCAAAAATATTATGTATGTAAAATAAAGGTGCACCATTCATGAGAAACATCTACGTACAATCACCATTCGAAACGTATACGATGCATAGGGTTTTTTTTCTAAAATTTGATGCAGAAATCTGTGATTAATTGCAAAAAAGTAGGCCCCAAAACAGCGTCGGCATTATGAAAGGAATTCACCTACCATAAGAATATAACTGATTAGAATCATCAAATCCAGTACGATTTTTTGCAAACGTGTAGTTTAATAATTAATTTATTTATGAACAATATTCAAAAATATTAAATTTACATTATTACATTATAAAAAATAAAATAAAATAATGGTATATGAGGTTAAATGAGTGTTAGGTACCAATTTCGAAAGAAAGGATTTTCGTTTAACGAGTTCAGAACTGTGTGCTGTTCTTTAGTTAATTAAAAAAATAAACTACATAATGTTAATAAAACACAGATTTTCTTGAACTACACAATAAACTTTTGGAATTAACAGGTTGTGAAAAGCTAATGAATTAGCTCAAGAAAATTGAACACCTTAAAAAAAACATAAAATTAAAAATATCTTTAAAACGGAGCCGAATTGAGCCATAGTTTATACGGATTTTTTTGTTGCAAATGATGCCCAGAATCACCTCCCGAAGTCTTATGCTGAACACCCTGTATTAATATTTTCAGAAAAATAATATTTTACTATGGCTCATCATATTAGCAATTCAAAAAAAATTGATCTCTTCTTCACTAAATTTACAATTACCCCCCAAAAAATGAGCATTTTATTAAACGATTTCAGTAAAAGTAACGGTAACTTTACGAGTTCAGGAGGTCGATTTGGATGGAAACGCTGAGACTGATCTAATATTTTTCGATGTAAAATTAAAAAGAAAAATAAATGAATAAGTAAAAAAAATAATCAGCTGACCGAAAACAAGATTACAAAAGTTTTCTTTTCAGAATACATATATCAAGGAAGGGATGATAAATTTAGGAGGCACATTATAAGAAATAATAATAATTAAAAATGGAACCAAGAAAATGAAATAACTAAAACTTATTGGTGAGAGCGTTTTGGTGAGTAACCAAAAGAAAGACAGAAATCAATAACTGTTAACCAAAACTACGAGGGTCGTTTGAAAAGTGCGTGCAAAGTCAGAGAGATAGCACCACTGGCCGAGGTATGGAGGTTATGTTTAGTTAGTAGCATCTCTAAATCAAGAAAAATCAGGAAGAACACACACCAAGTTTCAGCCACATCGGTCTATTTCTTTGGGTTTGGCATTCGTTTGAATCGAGGAAGTCGAGTGATTTTCAAAAAATGGACGAAAAAGAATTTCGTGTGTTGATTAAACACTACTTTATGAAAGGCAAAACGCCTCAGGAGACTATAGAGAAGCTTGATAAACATTATGGTGACTCTGCACCTTCGATTAGAACAGTTTATAAGTGGTTTCAAAATTTTCGGAGTGGCCATATGGGCACAAGTGACGCTGAACGTTCTGGACGCCCTGTTGAGGTTACTACTCCAGAAATCATTGATAAAATCCATGATATGGTGATGGATGACAGAAGAGTGAAGGTGCGTGTGATTGCTAGTGCTGTGGGCAACTCGAATGAACGGGTACATAATATTTTGCATCAACATTTGGACATGACAAAGCTATCCGCAAGATGGGTGCCGCGATTGCTCACGCAAGACCAAAAACGAAATCGTGTGAAGTGTTGCAAGGACGGTTTGCAGCTGTTCCAGAAGAATCCGCAGGACTTTAAGCGTCGTTTCGTCACTGTGGATGAAACATGGATACATCACTAATCTCCTGAATCTAAACAATGGGTTACCAAGGGGGAATCTGCGCCAAAAAAAGGGCGAAGACCGTTCCTTCGGCCGGAAAGATTATGGCGACTGTCTTTTGGGATTCGCAAGGAATAATCCTCATCGACTATCTGGAAAAGGGTAAAACTATTACAGGTGCATATTATTCATCGTTATTGGACCGTTTGAAAACCGTGCTGCAAGAAAAATGTCCACGATTGGCCCGCAAAAAAGTCCTTTTCCATCACGACAACGCACCAGCTCACACCTTAGCAGTTGTGGTCGCAAAATTAATGGAAATAAGGTTCCAACTCGTTTCACATACCCCCTATTCTCCAGACTTGGCTCCCTCGGACTACTATTTGTTCCCCAATATGAAGAAATGGCTGGCGGGAAAAAGATTTTATTCAAACGAGGAGGTGATTGCAGAAACGAATGGCTATTTTTAGACTTAGACAAATCCTATTATTCGGAAGGGATCAACAAACTAGAGCAGCGTTGGACGAAGTGTATAAGCCTAAAAGGAGACTATGTTGAAAAATAAAAAAGGTTTACCCAAAAAAATTAAGTAGTTTTTATTTTTGCCCGGACTTTTCAAACGACCCTCGTAGAAATGAAGAGCTAAGGATGTGTATTCAGCTGGAACAATAATCACACATTAATAATGTCTAATCGGCTCAATTATAGAAAATGTAGGTAATTAAATGTTATTATATATAGAAGTAGTGTGGACAAAGAAGTAAAGGAAAAAAATAAAATAACTGCTATGGAAAGTAGTAATTATCGCTTCTCTAATATGTAGAATATATCGGTCAATAAAACTGACACAAATAACTTTATTAATTTCTAATAAACATGAAATGACATATCAAGGTTTCTAATAGGACTACTCTAACAGGATCAAATCCTTTCTCCGGTGTTTCGATTTTTTTTTTTTTTTTAAATGATTTACTTTTATATGAAAGCAATCTGTAATTAGTAACACCTGTTTAGAAGGAATTTAAATAATTTATAGTGTGTTAACTCTAATGTTCTTTATATTTAAGAAATTTGGTAAACCTAGAAAGAAGTGGAGATCAACAAATTAAAAATAATTAACCATTTACTTATTACTGTTTGTATTTTAATTAATTTCGTTATTTATAATCTGTATAATATAATATACAATAAGTAAGTAGGGAGAATGAAGGATAAATGGATGTGTGAAAGGCAGGAGGAAAGAAACTGCCCAGCGGTAGCACTCTCTACAGGATATGGTTTTTAGTCCTTCAGACTGCGAGGAAGTCGCGGGGCCACTGGCGATTCAGTCGGCGAGGAGGATTGTCAAGAATGTCAGATGAGGCGAGAGACTGTACTAGAGGATTGGAGCTACTCGAGAGAGTTCGAATCCAGCTGCTGACCCTTAGATTTTCTCTTTCTAGGAGCTCCTTACAGCTCCACTGTCCGTTAGGAAAGTTGTATAAGGGTTGATTGTCAAAAACTACTCGTACATGAAAAAGCGTAACGTTGAAAAATACCCAAATTTGACAATTTTTTTTCTCTTTTTCTATAAAAGATAAAATTCTCAAATTTTCTTTAAATTATAGGGCAATTCCTTCTTTATAACTGTATTTTTTTGCAACAACCCAGATTTAATAGGTTTCGAGAAAAAAGTTGCTGAAAATGAGCAAAAACGGCATTTTCAAAAATTGGTCTTGTTTTTGTTGTTGTTGTTCTTGTTGTTACCTTTTTTGTAAACAACGTAGCGCCTAAACGCGTGATTATTAATATGTCTTTAATTTTTTTTGTTTTATAAGTATATACAATAAGTAAATAGGAGGTGAATAAGATGATCTGGTGCGGGAAGAGCAGGAGGAGAGAAGCTACCCAGCGGTAGCACTCTCTATATGAAGAGAGGAGAGTGTGAGGAAGAGAATATGAGTAGGAGTGAGGAGAGATAGGAGAATAATGACGTTTAGTTCTTCACACTGCAAGGAAGTCGCGGGGCCACTGGCGATTCAGTCGGCGAGGAGTATTAGGGAAGTCAGAAGAGGCGAGAGACTGTACAGGAGGATTTGAGCAAGTAGAGAAAGCAGTATGGAATTTTTGATATTTAGTCCTTGGCGAGTTGGTGTACGAAGGGGATGTTGAAGTCGTTGTGAAGAATGAAGTTAGTCACCGTAGAAAGGAGCGTCAGCTATCTGTCAGCAGGAGTTTTGACTGAAATGTCTGTACTGCCCATATGTTTGTAGGTTTGGCTGAACCCCACAGCTCTAGTCCGTAAGTCCACATAGGTTTGAGAATAGTACTGTACATTAAGCGCTTGAGTTCAATGGGTAATTTGGAGCGTCGTCCAAGTAGTCTGTAAAGCAGTTTCGCACGTTTCCTCATTGCTTGTCTTTTAAGTCTAGTGGGTTCCACGTGAGTCGTTTGTCTAGGAGAGCCCAAGGTAGCGCACCCAGATCTGTACAAGGAACAGGATTTTGCTGTTGAAGAGGACAGGTGGACAAGAGCCCCGCCGGAGAGTAAACGTGGCATTTCGGTGGGTTCATTTTAATCCGCCACTTCTTTGCCCAGGATTCTATTTTATGTGTGTCTGTAACTTGTATGAAGCTGATGTAGGATGTGTACTTGAAGTTAATATGGCTGTGTCGTCTGCATATGTACAGAGTAGGTTGAAATAAAATTAAAAAGAGTAGAGATTAGCTATGCGGTTAGCGTATCGGGTTTGAATCCAGCTGCTGGCCCCTTAGATTTTCTCCTTCCTAGGAGCTTCTTTTACAGCACACTGTTCTGGTGATGGACACAGTAGTGTCTGTAACGAGACTCAAAGTTCCATCCCACAAATTCCCCGTAAAAACTAAGAACATTTTTAGGCATATCATACTCTAACCAACATTCAATAGTTTTGTAAAAGAAAAGAAACCAAAAAAATGCATCGTAAAACAGTAATTGTTTCCCGCAATGGTGTTACGGTTAGATGCAATTTCTCTGAGCTTTGCAATCCTACAGGTTCCTAGTTCTCCATGCATTTTCACTATATCGCATAATTGGGGACACACATTAACTCTATATTCACGTAAACAAGCAAACCAAGGCACCATTCAGTACATACCCAAAAGGTCTACCTCTACTGAAGATTCTGCCTTCGGATAAAGGGAGCAAGCTTTTTAAATGACTTTAAAACCCAAAATAATTCTGAACAAATCATTTTAAGCAGTATGAGAATACAAAAAGGGACGGAATATTTAAAAGTTACTTAAAAAATAAAGTTACAAAAATAAGAAAAAAATTAAACTACTAAAAATATTTTAGTAAGAAAATATCACTTACAATATTCGATTTAGGTATCGATTGGTAACTGTGACTCACCTGAAACAAATAAAAATTGATAATTTAAATAAAATCGATAAAAGAAACTTGAAGAAACTTTAAGGAAGTGTTCAAGTTGGAAATAAATCTTAGCTGGATATAGAAAGAACTTGTTTAAAATAAAACAAATCTAGGGTATTTTCTGGTTTACCATTTTTCATTTTAATGCTCTCGTAGATTAAACGGAGATGTTTAGTTGGAATAAATAAAGGGTTATGCACAAAAATTTGTTAATACATACATGTATTGTGTGAATAGTATAGCATAGCACAGAGTGAGAAATCCAGGGGCACCTTGATTTCTAAAAGTTCAGAATCAATTTTATTGATAGAAAACATTTGGTAATATTTTTATGATTTTAATACATATTACGAATATTTTAATATTTTTTCCCCAATTGGACATATGATTAAAACTGTCCGGTAGGACAGTTGTATAAGGTTTGATCGTCAAAAACTGCACGAAAAAGCGTAACGTTGAAAAACACCCAACTTTGACAATTTTTTTCTCTTTTTCTACTAAAGATAAAATTCCCAAATTTTCTTTAAAATATAGGGCAAACCCTCCTTTATAGCTGTAATTTTTTTGCAACCACCCAGATCTAATAGGTTTCGAGAAAAAAGTTGCCGAAAATGAGCAAAAACGGCTTTTTCAAAAAATGTTCTTGTTCTTGTTCTTGTTGTTGTTGTTGTTGTTCTTGTTACCTTTATTGTAAACAACGTACAGCCTAAACGCGCGAACCGATTTTCATGAATGAGGTGTCATTCGATTCGGAATTTTATGTAGATGTGCCTTTTGGGGGTCTCGATCCTGTACATCGAATGGGAGAGGAGTTAGCCACCTTTATGTAAGGCCCCCTCCAAAATTATTATTACTAATTACTCTGTAAATCTTGGCCCGATTTTGATAAAATTTGGTAGGATGATAGGGTTAGGGCTCCCCTACGTAACATTAAAGCGGCGATCAGCTCTTACACTTGTTAAGGGGAAGTATAGGAATCGTTTCAAATTATCGACACGTGAACCGATTTTCATGAATGAAATGTCATTCGAATCGAAATTTTGTACAGATTTGCACTTTAAAAGTCTCGACGCCGTGCCTCATAAGGAGGGGAGTTTGCCCCACCCAAATAAGGCCCTTTCTAAAACTATTATTACCAATATTTCTATAACGCTTAGTCCGATTTTGATAAAATTCATCTCGAATAAGTGGTTAAAGCTCCTCTACATTGCTGATGCTCTTGCACCTACTAAGAGAAAGTACTGCAATCGTTTAAATTATCAATGAGTGAACCGATTTAAATCAATGAATTGTCGTTCGATTAAAAAATCTTTGCTTCTTTGCCTAGAAGTACTGCAATCGCAGTTTATTTTTCTTACTCCTCTTAAAAGGAAGTAATGAAATCGCAGTTTAATTTTGCTATTTACGCACAAATACCTTCCTATGTTATTCAAAACGCTTTTTCAAAAAAAGTTGTTACTGAGGATGGTTTGGGGGACCTTAACGATAATCATTCTTTAAAAAGATCTCTCTAGTGGTAGTTACGGTTCCGACTTACCATCTTATCAGGTTATAATGATAGAATTGCTTATTCCAAATTTAAAAAAATCTGTAAAGCAGATATGTAACTTTGTAAAATAGACAAAAAGGAAAATCTATCCAAAAGGTACAAAAATCTCTTTAACAAAAACTTACAGTTTAAAATGTATAAGGGTTGATTAAACGCCAAAAGGTACACAAATCAGCAAGCACCCAAAATTTCATTAATTCTTCATTAATATTTAAGTAATTTTACTGCATTAATATTCATTAATATTTTTTAGAATTTATTAGATGTCACAGACCCTTATGCTGGTCACTTCATTTATATTTTTTTGTTATAATTATGATAAATCACACATATGTACATACATGTTAAAGTAGAAAAAGACAAAGTTAGAGTAGGCTACTGTCTTGAATTCGTCTTACCGAAATATTCGTGAGCACAATTAACACACAGTTATAACAAGTAGATTATTCAACAACAATTATTCATTTCTCAATTGTAATTTAATTTAGTCCCCCTAATTTTACTTATGGTAAAATACTGGAATAATTAGCTGTCCTAAAAATATACATATCTTATTTACTTTATATTACATATTACATTTTTTTTTATAAAAAAAAGTTTTAATTTTTTAGCCTCATATTTTTTTTTTTTTTTTTATAACGTTTTTCTTTTTAACCTGTAATTAATAGTTTGATTATTATAAATAACTAGATATTACAGTCAATCTACAGTGCTACTTGAACAAATATTTTGTAGACGAAAATGGCCAGCATAAGGGTCTGTGACATCTAATAAATTCTAAAAAATATTAATGAATATTAATGCAGTAAAATTACTTAAATATTAATGAAGAATTAATGAAATTTTGGGTGCTTGCTGATTTGTGTACCTTTTGGCGTTTAATCAACCCTTATACTTGACATTTTAAACTGTAAGTTTTTGTTAAAGATCACTATATAAGCTGTGTGTTATATTGTAGTTAAACTATGGATATTGTTTACACAAGTGTGAGAAACACAAATATGGAATGAATTAAACCAAAATGTTAACTTTTATATCTGAACAGAATTTCGATTCGAATGACACTTCATTCATGAAAATCGGTTCACGTCTCGATAATTTGAAACGATTTCTATACTTCCTCTTAACAAGTGTAAGAGCAGAATGTCGTTTTAATGTTACGTAGGGAAGCCATAACCCTATCATCCTACCAAATTTTATCAAAATCGGGCTAAGATTTACAGAGAAATTAGAAATAATAATTTTGGAGGGGGCCTTACATAAAGGGGGCTAACTCCTCTCCCATTCGATGTACAGCGTCGAGACCCCCAAAAGGCACATCTACATAAAATTCCGAATCGAATGACACCTCATTCATGAAAATCGGTTCACGCGTTTAGGCGCTACGCAGTTTACAAAAAAGGTAACAACAACAACAACAAGAAGAAGAACAACAACCATTTTTGAAAATGCCGTTTTTGCTCATTTTCAGCAACTTTTTTCTCGAAATCTATTATATCTATGTTGTTTCAAAAAAATTACAGTTATAAAGGAGGATTTTCACTATATTTTAAAGAAAATTTGGGAATTATAACTTTTATAGAAAAAGAGAAAAAAAATGCCAAAGTTGGGTGTTTTTCAGCGTTACGCTTTTTCGTGCAGTTTTTGACGATCAACCCTTATACAACTGTCCTACCGGACAGTTTTAATGAAAGGTGAATATATAATGAAAATTATGTAGTTAGAAAAAAAAATATATACAGTCCAAACTGTTTTTCTGAGGTACTTGGGTTGTCAAGTATGAAATGGAGCAAAGTTCATGTTATTTATTTGACGTCCTGAAAGCCACTGTGGAAGCGAATTCCAGCCAAAGTGCACATGTATTATCATTAATGTACAATGTATCAAAGCAAACAATCTTGACTCATTTGGCACAAAACGGTAAAGTGAAAAAGCTGGACAAGTGGATACCGCATGAATTGACTGATGCACAGAAGGAACGAAGACTCGACGCATGTCTTTCTCTTCTTTCTCGCATCAAAGCCGTAACATTTCTCAATCAAATCGTTACGTGCGATGAAAAATGGATCATGTGCGATAATCCTAAGCGTTCATCGCAATGGTTGGACAAAGATAAACCACCAAACGAGACATCCACCAGAAGAAAAGCTGATGGCCACTGTTTGGTGGTCTGGCTCAGGTGTCCTACACCACAGCTTTATGGAACCTGGCCGATCGATCATGGCGGATGTCTACTGTTATCAACTAGACGAAATGATGAGAAATCTTGCGATTAAATAGCCAAGATTAGTTAATCGGATGACTCCAATTCTCCTGCACGACAACGCTCGACCACATGCCGCACGAATGACCGTGTCAAAGCTACAGGAGTTGAAGTTGAAAACTCACCGTCACCCATCGTATTCGCCAGACCTTGCCCCCCACTGACTATCATTTCTTTCAAAAATTTAAACAACTTTTGGCTAATCTAAAGAATAGCTCCCCGGAGGTGTGGCCTGTTTATTTTTAGGGGGTGGGAAGTACAGCGCACCTACCGGTGAGATTTTAAACTACTTCCCGCCAATGAACTGTTTCGGATTGTGCGAATTTCGTAACTCTTATGTTTCGCGCGCATGCGCAGTACACTTACTGCATAGTAACTGCTTCCTGTTTAATGTATTAATAGTTCCCGCGAGTGCCCTGTTTGTGACTTTTTTTGTAACTTTATGAGTATGAGCGTTTTAAATTTGCAGTTTTTTTTTTTAAATTAAAGCATGATTGTAGTGTGAGTGAGGATGGAGTAATGAATGTTACAAAATTTTGTTCGATTTTCTGGAGGGAGTTCGACAAGTATACCCTCCTCAGGAAAAGGACTCCAAAGAATAAGGTAAGTTTCTTTTGTGTTGTTCTGTGTAATTATTGTAATGAATCTTGTGACACAAATTAAAAAATTGAGGGTGATTAGGTAGGTTAGGAAGGGGGTATGGGGGCGAAGCCCCCCATTAAGAAATAAATAAATAAATCAGGGGGTGTTTAAATAGAAATATCAATCCTAAATAAATAATTCGAAGTGATTCTGATTCGCTGTTACCATATAACCCGCTAGATTTAAGTGTAAATATAAAATAAAGAAATAGTTTTATATTTATATTTGAATATGGCGGGTTCTATAGTAACAGCGAATCAGAATCACTTCGAATTAGGCCACACCTCCGGGGAGCTATTCTTAAGATTTACCCAACTTTTTATCCGGAAAAAAATTCAATTCCGCACAGGCTGTCAAAATGGCGTTTCAAGAGTTCATCGACTCCCATGATCCAGGCTTCTACAGCAAAGGAATAAATGAGTTACCTCTAAAATTGCAAAAGTGTATCGATAATATGGGTGCATACTTTGATTAAAAATAATAAGTTTTTATTGGAAAAAAAATAGGCGCCACGGTAGCCGAGCGGTTAGAGGCGAGACCTGCGAAGCTAAGATGTATTGTGGTACTGGGTTCGATTCCCGGCCTTAGGCCTTGGATTTTATTTAATGGTTAATATGAGAAATTTACAGTAAAGTATGTTTGCTAGTCGCCTCCGTCCGCGACACCTAATTGGTAGCTGGGCGTTAAGCCCCGCCTGAAAAAATAGGCTTTACTTTACTATTGGAAAAAATCGAATTCAATTATGTGCATTTTTTGCTCCATTTCATACTTGACAACCCGATAGATAGGTGTCAAAACTTAACAAAATAGCGGGAAATTATTTTTCAAGCCAAATAAATAATTAAATCACCATGGAAACATTTAAAATTTTTTTTAAAATTTCTTATTTTAAACATGGAGAAATTTTCAAAATGTAAACAATTCAAAATTACTTGTCTTAGTCCAAAAAATAGGCATATTCTTGGTGATGAACGGTTTAGTAATCGCTTTTGTCTCTTTGAAGTTATTAGAGTTGATTTACTTTTTTATAAATTGTGATAACTTTTCGCGACAACGGTCGTTTGATCAGCTGCTTGTAAACATCGCGATAAACCAGATATACCTGATCGAAGCTCTATTTAGAATTTTCTAACTTTCCGAATTGTTATCTACTTAGAGAAAATGCTTTTCCAATCTGCTGTAAAGTATTTTATTCTCTGTCATGGAAAGCGCCGGGTTCTTCTAGTCTGTCTTCATGATCTGTCAAGTTATTGATAATTTCACTGCCTTCTTAATCATTTCGATAAAAGATTATTTTCGCTGAAAGCGACTAAAACTTCTCCGCAGAAGTAATGTGCTAGAGCGACGATTTCTAATGATGATGATGTGTAAGAGTTAAGAGTAAAAAACAATCTCAGACTGTTTCTAACAAAAAAAATCTGTACAAAAAGGGCTCCACTTTTGAAGACAACTGTTTCACTCATTTCGATTAAAGATTATTTTCGCTGAAAGCGACTAAAACTTCTCCGCAGAAGTAATGTGCTAGAGCGACGATTTCTAATGATGATGATGTGTAAGAGTTAAGAGTAAAAAACAATCTCAGACTGTTTCTAACAAAAAAAATCTGTACAAAAAGGGCTCCACTTTTGAAGACAATTGTTTCACTCATAAAGCACTTTACTGATGTTTAATTAAAAGACTTCAATTACGTAGATACAAGAGATTTTACTATGGATTCACATACTCGAAAAGATGTACGTTTACATAAGTGAGTTATGTTGTAGACATATACATTGTAAAAAGCGAGAATTGGTTTGTCTGTAAGTCTCTAGTCACACATGAAGTAATCCTCTAATTGCAACAAATTAGCCGTCCCTCCTGTCCAGGTATTAATTGTTATTGCAGCCCTAATTGCATACATCACACTCCGCCTAATGCATTCCTGTAATAGCTGCAGCAAATAACTGCACTACTTTTCCCCCTCTCTCACTAGCTCATTTTTTAACGGTCGCTTACCAAAAAAAAAGTTTATTATCTGTTTGTAATTGTGATTTCCATAAAATAAAAAAAACAATGTTCTTCAATTTAACTTCTATTACAACATAATCATGGCAGCCGTGTTAAACTTAGTTGCTTTCAATGGTCAATTTTTTAGCTAATTTTATACTGTCTAGGTTGTACCTAAACGAAACAAGGTAAGTATTAATAATAATCCAAGGGAAGGGATTAGCTATGAGGTTAGCATACTGGACTCCGACGAGGAGGTCCCGGGTTCGAATCCAGCAGCTGACCCTTAGATTTTCTCTTCCTAGGAGCTTCTTACAGCTCCCTGTCCGGTGATGGACAGTGTTGTCTGTAACGAGAGAACACTGTCCGGAGGCCGACAGTACACTGAAAAAAGCACCGGGCACCAATAACCTTAGATGTTGACGCGCCTTAAATCATTAAAAAAAAAAAAAAATAAAATAATCCACTCTAAATTATCAAAGAAAAAAATATTATTACACGGAACTGCTATTTAATTGGATAATTTCATATACACTCAAATGTCTGGAGTAAATAAGGTAAACTATACCATTAAACTTGTAATGTTTAACAAGTAAAGTAATCGCCTATTTTTACGGGCGGGGCTTAACCTCCAACTACCAATTAGGTGTCGTGGTCGGAGGCGACTAGCAAACATACTTTACTGTGAATTTCTTTTATTAACCATTAAATGAAAATCCAAGGTCTCTAGATCGGGGAATCGAACCTAATACCACAATACGAGGTATGGCTATTAAATAATGAGACTATTGCTATAAAACATTTTAATTTTAAATGTATACATATTTAGTTACTATCACCTTCAATATACACCCCGCCACTATCCCTACAACGCTCCACAGCGAATTTACTATTGTTCGAAACAGTGCTGGAAGTCTTTTTCTGTCAGCTCCTGCATGACGCGTACCGCTTTTTCTTTCACAGCTTCAACTGGACTGAAATCGTGTTTCTTTTAATGTTGTACTTGGCTAGAAACATCTTGACAGACAATGCAGTGTGACCCGGCGCGTGGTCTTGTTGGAGAACCCATGTCTTGTTCTTCCACAAATTGGGTCATTTTTTCCTTACTCTTTCACGGAGTTAAGAAAGCGCCTCACGGTAGTAATGTTGACTAATTATAATCGATATTTTCATCCGTTTTGGACGTTTGGAAGGGCGACTCGGGCGGTCATCATCTCTGACGTCTTCTCGGCCATCTTGGAAATCTTGAACCACTCAAAAACTTGCGCACATGATTAACATTCATTGCCATAAACTTCTTTTAATAAAAGATAAGTTTCAGTAGCGGTTTCACCAAGTTTCATGTGAAATTTCACGACAATTCGTTGCTCTACCATATGTGTAGTATCATGTTTTCGGCAAAACGAAACTAACACCTCTTACACAAACGATGGTTCCGGTCAGACAGATTTCTCTACAAACACGTGAGACGCTGCAATCGAAAGAGAAGGCTTTACGCTGCACAGCTGTCGGTCGTTAGGATTTGGCGCATGCATAGTTTTTTTGTAGCAGCATCAGTTTCGTTATTTAATGGTCACACCTCGTACATATTAGCTTCGCAGGTCTCGCCTCTTAACCGCTCGGCTATCGTGGCGCCTAATTTTTTCCTAGAAGTACAAATGGATATTAGAGTTTCAGTTTCCGTCCCTCTAATGTAATCTAATCTTTATAATGTTCTCTAATCTTTGTAATGTTTAACAAATTTAAAGATTTCCTTTTAATGCATTAAAAACAAAAAAAATCAAAATATAATAAAAATGCATAATAATTAAATAGAAAGATCTGAAATTAAGCAAAAACTTATTATACAGCAAGAGGACTTCATAATTATTCATTTTATTCACTTAACAAATACTGATTTAAATAAAATCTAAAAATAAAAATAAATAATTTAGAAGTATAGAAAAACTGAATATTTAATAAATAAAACTAAATTTAGATGAAGAAGAACAGAACAAATAATGCATATTATTATTAAATATAATTCAAACCATGCGCAGTTTGAAATATTAATATTAATGAGTTCGAAACTTGAGATTAGTAGCAACAAAAAGTAGTGTGAGTGTGTTAACTCCAGATTATTTTTAACTTTAATGGACGATCTATATTGTGAAATTGAGATAAAATCTAATTAAATTTGTCGTACACATCATGTCTCACTTTAAAATGCAATTTTCTTCTATTAAACTTGGGAGAACGCAATATTTTGTGCTTCGGGTAAAGTTTGTGCGCGGAGGGGAAATGATACAAAATTAGGCTAAAGATTAGAAAACTATTTGGAAGAGAAAAAAACAGACTTATAATAAATTTAAGAGCTATTTTGTTTAATTTTTAGGAATCTTTATAATAATATTGTTGAATATGTAATACCTGGTATGTGGATGAAGAATATAAAACCAGAATGGCAGAAGGTAAAGGATACAAGAAAAAAAAGAAGCAGACGAGACTGTCGCGGTGGGAAGCTGTAAGAATACAGAACAGTTGGAGGGGATCTACTATGACTACCGTGCATGGTATTAACCTCTAAGCCTACTAAAGTATGGAGTCAGGTACCTAAAGGATACACTAAAAATGTTATTTACCTACTAGAAATATGTCCAGTTTAAATATCTAATATTTACTTCTGGAATGACTAAAAATAGAAAAATAAAAAATAAATAAATGAAAAGTAAAAATAGTTATTTATTTAACAGGTGTGGAAAGTAGTACTTTTCCTCACGCGAGGCAGGGTTTGCAAGTGCAAATTGCCGAGTGTGAGGAAAATACTTTACACTAGAGTTAAATATTATATTTTTTCTGCAACCATTTATTAACTAATAAAATTAAAAATTTCATTTTTACAGTCTACAAAAAGTAATTTATTTATTATAAACATTTATTGTTATATTACAATTATTTACATCACTTACGTATTTACATTACTTATTACATTTTCTGCTGTTTCTTTTATTGATGGAGGAGTGTTTTCTAAACAGGCATCACAAGAAACCATTTTAAATTTCTATAAGGTAACACTATAACCTTTTTAACTGTTATAATTAAAAATATCTAATTATTTATTAAAATATTATTTTTATTTCTATATTCCTTTCAATTTTTATTTTATTTTTTAATATTCGTTTTTTAATTATTTAGTTACGTTAAATAAGCTTATTAAAGTTTTACAGAAAATATTTATGTTAATAACAAAACTTCTTATATCAAGGAAGCACAATAAAGTTTTTCCACTCACTTGTGCGGAAAGTGACACTAATGGGAATTTCCCCCCACTAGTGTGGGAAGTTGGGCATTACACAGCTGATTTTAATTGAGTAATGAGAACTTCCCTACATGGTTGCAGAAAAAGAGTTTTTATTATTGATTTAGGGATTCTGTAGAAATACTTTTTCAAAATGTGTATCTACACAGAGAGGCAAAAAAAAGTGGCCACCCTTCAGTATGTGCTCTGATTTCCAATCAATTTGTTATTAACGTCTCCACTTTTAGGATAAATAACAGGCCACTTGGAATAATCTTAGGAATATAATTACTTAGGAATATTCAAAGTAAATAATAACAAGTGGTATTTTTAAAAAAAGAGAAAAATTATTAAGTAATTTGAAATTAGCAAAAATGTTAATTTACCAATTAACAGGGTGTGTTTCCGCCTCTTGCGTTTATTATGGCTTGCATTCGACGGGGCATTGACCTAACAGGGTTTTGAATAATTTCCTGAGGGATATTTTCATATTCTACAGTTAGTGCACCCCTTAACTCCTGAATCGAATCTGCTAGTGTTGGACGTCTCTTAATTCGTCTTGACAACTTATCCCCATAGATTTACCAATAGACTTTAGATCTGGACTACATGCTAGGCCCACTCTAAACATCGGATTGAACCGTTTACCAGGTAGCGGGAAACAATCTTTGCTGTATGAGGCCGTGGCATTATCGTGTTTTATACGAAAATTACTCGCCAACGTGTGGTACGAATGGCCTCCGAAAGAATGTCGGTCTATGTAGCCAGCAGCCTGTTATAGAGGACCCACTCTATAAAAATTAATTCAGTCCGAGCTTCAAATTAATCCTGGCCCAAACCACATCACTGTGAATTTTAAGGATTAAAGATCAAAGTTTACACAAACAAACGGTGTACTAGTGATTTGCTTGTCTTATTTTTGTTTTTTGGTTTTTCCAAATTTCTTTACTTCCCTATTTTGAATTTCCGTATCATTTCTTTAAGCTACCATACGTTTAACAACAATGGATGCTAAAAATATTTTATTTTTGCAATAACGAATGGTTAATAGTTATTTATTTAACAAGTGTGGAAAGTAGTACTTTTCCTCACACGAGGCAGGGTTTGCACGCACGAGCGAGCGAAGCGAGGCGAGTGCAAGTGCAAATTGCCGAGTGTGAGGAAAATACTTTACACTCGAGTTAAATATTATATTTTTTCTGCAACCATTAGGGTTATTAACTAAAAAAAAAAATAAACAGGAATCACTAGAATCCATTTTAAATTTCTATAAGGTAACACTATAACCTTTTTAACTGTTAAAATTAAAAATACAGTCAACCCTCTCAGAACGCGGTTTCCATATAACGCGGAGCTGAAATTGCGACAGCCCTCCTATAACGCGGTACTCTTACAGCGCGGTTTCCGTTCAATAACGTCCCATCAGTTCTTTCTGTGCACCCAATGAATGATTTTAACTGGATATGTTTATATAAACATTCAAGCTTATCTCTTAGCCGTATACGACATCGGTTTCAGTCGTCTCAGAGCTCTTTCGCAGTACGTTTCGTTGGTGACCAATTCTTTCTAAAATTTTGTTGCTGGCACTGTTCTAGCGACAGCGAAGGAGCGCAAAATCGCTCCGTGGCACTCAAACGATTTATTTGTGGTTTATAATTGGACAACATTACACAATACTGCAAGTAATATTCTTCATTTGTTCTAATATAATAATAATATAGTTATTTATTTAATAAGTGTGGAAAGTAGTAGTACTTTTCCTCACACGAGGCAGGGTTTGCACGCACGAGCGAGCGAAGCGAGGCGAGTGAAAGTGCAAATTGCCGAGAGTGAGGAAAATACTTTACACTCGAGTTGAATATTATATTTTTTCTGCAACCATTAGGGTTATTAACTAAAAAAAAAACTAAACAGGAATCACTAGAATCCATTTTAAATTTCTATAAGGTAACACTATAACCTTTTTAACTGTTATAATTAAAAATATCTAATTATTTATTAAAGTATTATTTTTATTTCTATATTCCTTTCAATTTTTATTTTATTTTTTTAATTTTCGTTATTTCGATCGTGCGTGCAAACCCTGCCTCGTGTGAGGAAAAGTACTACTTTTCACACTTGTTAAATAAATAACTATTTTTTAAGGGTGGCCACTTTTTTTGCCTCTCAGTACATATGGAAAGCCTCAAAAGTCACTAGGCTTTATCATTAATTATCTTATTGCAAAATTCAAAATCATAAGATTTATTTAGTTAAGAAATTAAAAAAGTTTTAGTCTTTTAGCGTTTAAAAAAATTTCTTCTCGAAAAGAACAGAACAGAACAAAATGGCTTTCCTCAAGTTAAACTAAGGTTAGAACTCAAAATAATGACCAAAATCGTCTTCAAAATAGTAGAAAAACTTTTTAATAAAACGCGAAAACCACTCCTTCACTTCTAGTTTTAAATATTCTAAAAGTACGAATTAGAAGTGATATCAATACGGTGACCATTCGTACTGTTTTTGGCAGGACAGTACTGTTTTTTAAGACGCTGTCCCTTTTTTTTTTTTTTCAAGCATAAATGTCCTGTTTTTTATTTATTTGTACTGTTTTTCAATGAAATTTAAATTATACTCAAATTTAATTTTTGAATGTAAAAATATAGTATAAATGTACAATAATTAAGTTCGCAAATAATGGTTTAGAAAAAAATTTTCTGTGCACATTAACTTTGGACGAACCTATAGCGTAAATCGCAACCTGTTTTACCGATAGAATAGACTAGTCGACTAGTGTAAACATTGATCGCTAAACGTCATGTAAAAACTAATAACTAAACTAACTTATACTATTATCCATTGTTTTGTAATAACTGATCTCGTGTTAATAAACGTATTCATATTTTTTATAGGTTTTTTTTTTAGCTCCTTGTCCTGTTTTTTGATACAAAAATAATGGTCACCGTAGATATCAAACTGATGTGGCCCAATATTGAGATTTGAGTAAAGAGACTTTTTTTATTGAGATCAACAGTGAACTAACATTATTATTAGCATTTCTTTCCTTCGATGATGCATTTTTGGAAGTGCTGAAGCAGCGAAAGATCACAGACGGGGTTCAGCTCCATTGTCGAGGGATAAAAACTGCATATAATCCAAATAAATTTTAAATATTTCTAATTATTAGTTAATCTAAATTTTAATTCAAATTTCACTTAAAACGCAGAAGTCACCTAGCATCCTCGACAACACAATAATACTAATAGAAAGAAAAAGGAAATAGAAGTATCAAAAGAGAAAAAAGGAAGTCCTATTGTGTTCCGGAAGAGGCTACTAAAGACAAAAAGTAACGGGCAAAACGAAGGAACTCAAACGGAAGTGATGATCTGAACGTGATATCCGGTTGTGCACTGGCAGAACTTATGCCTCATACTAATAAAACGATCTTTTTTAAAAAAAGAAGGTCTATCACGTGACTTCCTCATAGTGAAAGCATTGTTGATTAAAATTTTGACTTCATTCGTTCGGAAATTAATACAAAATTTTGTGCAGAGCGAAATTTGGTCCAATTTAATTGTTTATACACAGAATTTTATCATATTATGAACAAAAGTAAGAAAAAGCCTAGATAAATCTGATAAATATTTCTGATTTTGTTTTTTATAGTAACTACGATGGTCGTTTGAAAAGTCCGTGCAAAGTCAGAGAGATAGCACCACTGGCGCGTATCGAGGTTATGTTTAGTTAGTAGCATCCCTTGGAAGAACACACACCAAGTTTCAGCCAGATCGGTCTATTTCTTTGTGTTTGGCATTCGTTTGAATCGAGGAAGTCGAGTAATTTTCAAAAAATGGACGAAAAAGAATTTCGTGTGTTGATTAAACACTACTTTATGAAAGGCAAAACGCCTCAGGACACTAAAGAGAAGCTTG
Source organism: Rhodnius prolixus (assembly GCF_049639745.1). NCBI lineage: Eukaryota > Metazoa > Arthropoda > Insecta > Hemiptera > Reduviidae > Rhodnius > Rhodnius prolixus. Next base: position 27,169,219 of record NW_027411582.1, read on the forward strand.
ATAAACATTATGGTGACTCTGCACCTTCGATTAGAACAGTTTATAAGTGGTTTCAAAATTTTCGGAGTGGCCATATGGGCACAAGTGACGCTGAACGTTCTGAACGCCCTGTTGAGGTTACTACTCCATCCATATGGTGATGGATGACAGAAGAGTGAAGGTGCGTGAGATTGCTAGTGCTGTGGGCATCTCGAATGAACGGGTACATAATATTTTGCATCAACATTTGGACATGACAAAGCTATCCGCAAGATGGGTGCCGCGATTGCTCACGCTTGACCAAAAACGAAATCGTGTGAAGTGTTGCAAGGACGGTTTGCAACTGTTCCAGAAGAATCCGCAGGATTTTAAGTGTCGTTTCGTCACTGTGGATGAAACATGGATACATCACTACACTCCTGCGGAGGAATCTGCGCCAAAAAAGGCGAAGACCATATTATTCATCGTTATTGGACCGTTTGAAAACCGAGTTGCAAGAAAAACGTCCACGATTGTCCCACAAAAAAGTCCTTTTCCATCACGACAACGCACCAGCTCACACGTCAGCAGTTGTGGTCGCAAAATTAATGGAAATAGGGTTCCAACTCGTTTCACATCCCCCCTATTCTCCAGACTTGGCTCCCTCGGACTACTATTTGTTCCCCAATATGAAGAAATGGCTGGCGGGAAAAAGATTTTATTCAAACGAGGAGGTGATTGCAGAAACGAATGGCTATTTTTCAGACTTGGACAAATCCTATTATTCGGAAGGGATCAACAAACTAGAGCAGCGTTGGACGAAGTGTATAAGCCTAAAAGGAGACTATGTTGAAAAATAAAAAAGGTTTACCCCAAAGAATTAAGTAGTTTTTATTTTTGCACGGACTTTTCAAACGACCCTCGTAATGCCGATAATTTTGGCATAAATGATGTAATAGAAAGAAAATGATGTAACTTAATAATTAGAGAAAGGGAATAGAATAGAAGGGATAGCGTACAGGATACCCATTCAGAGATCCCATGTTCGAATCCAGCTACTGGCCCTAATATTTCTTGGAGCTTCTCTAGCAGTCTGGAGATGGACAGTGTTTGTAAAGAAGGAACACACCTGAAGACCGGCATTGCACTGAAGAAAGGCTTAAAGCAGCTATTTTTTTTTTTTTTTTTTTGGCGCTTATTTTTGGTACAATCAGCGCGTTGGCGCTATAAGTAACAGTGATAACAGAACTATGAATTACAGAGATTTACGAGTGGAGAAGTTACCGCAGTGGTAATACTCCAAAATATTAGGCTATTAGTCGCTCTCTTCACTTGAGAGGAAATCACGAGGCCACTGTCTCTTAAGGCGTCTTGTCCGGGTTGTCAGGAAGAGTTCTTGAAGAAAGATTTTTGAGCTAAAGGATTTATATGAGTTTGCAGGTTGAAGTGGAGTTTTCTGTGTCGTGTTTTCAGCTACTTGTGTGATAAAAGGAATGTTAAGGTTCAGTGTGTACAGTCCAGGTTGGGAGACATAAAAAGGAGCGTGTACAATAGTTCGAAGAATTTTAGATTGTAGAGATTGAATCCTTTGGAGATTGGAGCGTTTGGTTGAACCCCACAGCTCTATTCCATACGCCCAGATGGGTTTTAAAATAGAAGTATAAATTAGTCTTTTGTTGTCCAGAGAGAGTTTTGATCTATCGTCTAACCGTCTTTTAAAGTAGTCGATAGCGTCTGTTTAGTTCTGTTCTTTTAAGTCTAGTGTGGGGGTTCCAAGAAAGTCTTCGGTCTAAGTAAAAAAGCCCAAGAGATTAATTTTAAATAATTTTTTAAAAAACGAAATAAATTATGAAATAAGTGAAATTCAATCCCAAATTGCTATGATCACACTAAAATCAAAAAATTTCATTTATTTGGATGGATACAAATCTCTTATTAATATACTGAATTTTCATTTATTGTTCCCACAAAAAACTTTTTAATTTTCTATTATAAATTTTATAAAAACAAAAAATCAAATAAAATGGGGTCCTCAGTACGACTTCAAAGAAATAAATATTGGGCCAAATTGGATCAATATTTAGGGCGTGGCCAAAGAATTTAAGAACCGCATTGCTGAACTACAAGTTTCAGTCGATTGCTAGCTGTTAAGTAGCTACATCTACGTCTTCCAAATTTTAGAAAAATAAAAAACAACGTAGTAGGTAATTTAAACAATTTTAGATCTCGAGATTTTTTTGTATTCCAGAAAATAAAATTAATCGCAGAGTATTTCCTACCTAGCAACGAGGGAAAGCAAAAAAGCCCCGACTTCCGTGCAGTACCAAGTTCTGTGTTGAACCGGAAGCGCCTTGTCTTAAGATAAGTGACAGTGATAACTAGAAAGGAATATGACGCTATAGACTTATAGTACAGTCGGCAGTGCCTTTGAAGTCGTTAAAGATAAAAATTTTAATTCCACTAGTTTTGATATACATAAACTATTGCTTAGGAAACAACAAAAATTCTGTCAGTGCTATTCTTTGATCTATGTCAGTAAATTATTAGACAAGCAGAAAAATGTACAATGGAATTTTGTTTGAATATTAGCTCGTTCTAGGCTGGCTAAGGAGAATTGATATCTTTGAATCAGGATATCCGTCTATATGTTGCAGATAGAAACAGCATTCAAACAATTCGTGTCCATATAATTTGGTTTTTAAATACTTCCAAATACGAGACTGATATTTTTTAAATTTTATTATTCAAAAAGAATTACAATTCTATATTGTCAAAAATAACTTCCTTCTGAAGCCACACAGCGCTGGAGACGTTTCTTCCACTCCTCATTACGAGGGTCGTTTGAAAAGTCCGTGCAAAAATAAAAACTACTTAATTTTTTAGGGTAAACCTTTTTTATTTTTCAACATAGTCTCCTTTTAGGCTTATACACTTCGTCCAACGCTGCTCTAGTTTGTTGATCCCTTCCGAATAATAGGATTTGTCCAAGTCTGAAAAATAGCCATTCGTTTCTGCAATCACCACCTCGTTTGAAAAAAATCTTTTTCCCGCCAGCCATTTCTTCATATTGGGGAACAAATAGTAGTCCGAGGGAGCCAAGTCTGGAGAATAGGGGGGGGATGTGAAACGAGTTGGAAACCTATTTCCATTAATTTTGCGACCACAACTGCTGAGGTGTGAGCTGGTGCGTTGTCGTGATGGAAAAGGACTTTTTTGTGGGCCAATCGTGGGCGTTTTTCTTGCAGCTCGGTTTTCAAACGGTCCAATAACGATGAATAATATGCACCTGTAATAGTTTTACCCTTTTCCAGATAGTCGATGAGGATTATTCCTTGCGAATCCCAAAAGACAGCCGCCATAATCTTTCCGGCCGAAGAAACGGTCTTCGCCTTTTTTGGCGCAGATTCCCCGTTGGCAACCCATTGTTTAGATTGTTCTTTGGTCACAGGAGTGTAGTGATGTATCCATGTTTCATCCACAGTGACGAAACGACGCTTAAAGTCCTGCGGATTCTTCTGGAACAGCTGCAAACCGTCCTTGCAACACTTCACACGATTTCGTTTTTGGTCAAGCGTGAGCAATCGCGGCACCCATCTTGCGGATAGCTTTGTCATGTCCAAATGTTGATGCAAAATATTATGTACCCGTTCATTTGAGATGCCCACAGCACTAGCAATCTCACGCACCTTCACTCTTCTGTCATCCATCACCATATCATGGATTTTATCAATGATTTCTGGAGTAGTAACCTCAACAGGGCGTCCAGAACGTTCAGCGCCACTTGTGCCCATATGGCCACTCCGAAAATTTTGAAACCACTTATAAACTGTTCTAATCGAAGGTGCAGAGTCACCATAATGTTTATCAAGCTTCTCTTTAGTCTCCTGAGGCGTTTTGCCTTTCATAAAGTATTATTTAATCAACACACGAAATTCTTTTTCGTCCATTTTTTGAAAATCACTCGACTTCCTCGATTCAAACGAATGCCAAACACAAAGAAATAGACCGATCTGGCTGAAACTTGGTGTGTGTTCTTCCAAGAGATGCTACTAACTAAGCATAACCTCGATACGCGCCAGTAGTGCTATCTCTCTCACTTTGCACGGACTTTTCAAACGACCCTCGTAGATAACTAAATAAAAAACGGAAGTCCCACAGTACTGAAGACGATCTAGTCCTCCTAGATAAAAGTTTGGCAATACAAATACGATGGACAAAATTCGACTGATATTTATGCAATTTTTAGCCAACTCTCAATTCAATTAATTTTCAATTCAAGTAGAATGTAAACTTAATTAAAAGAATATGGGTAATTTCATAAGTATTTCCTCACAGAAAATAATTACGTAGTAAATAATATTACAGTCGAACCTTTCAATAACGGACACTGGCGAGGGAAAGCAAAGTGGCCGCTGTTTGGAGGTGGTCATTAGAAGGAGGTAGGCAAGTTTCACTATGAAAAAATATCCTTGTGACTTTTTTTCTCTTCCCGAAGTTGAAAAATCACCTCAAGGGAACTCATTTTGGGACAGTCGAAAACATTCGGCTGTAACCGACCAGCTGAAGGCTATTCCAGTATAGGAGTTCGAGTCACTGCTATGAGGAGTGGAAGAAACGTCTCCGGCGCTGTGTGGCTTCAGAAGGAAGTTATTTTGAAGGTGACAATATAGAATTGTAATTCTTTTTGAATAAATTTTTTTTTAAAAATCAGTCATTACTTAATTTACAGACCTCATATAGTTGCTAAATTAGACGCTATTTTTAATTTTCACTAACTGATCTGTTTTTAACAGGTTAGAATTAGATATTTTGTTACTGTAAGATAAGTTGCTTGAGTACATTCATGTTGGGAGGAAAAGACAGTCGTGTTGCATCCAAATGCAGTAATTTATTATTTGTACCGTCAGAATGCACTGTAAAGGTAGATTCCTCGACTTGGACTTGCAAAATAATCCAACCTAAAAATAGGTTTGTTGGATGAATTAAAATTGCAATATAAGTTTTTTCTCTATCTAGAAAAAATATATCTCTATATATCGCCTTATATCTCTCTCCTACAATCCACGCTGTAGCCGCAAAGCTATCCTCCAGATGCTCAAATCTATCAAACATCAAACCAGTAAAGAGTATACCAACTGGCGGAAGTATAGAAGGCTGCAAACAAGAGCCAAACTTTACAAAAATTCTTGAGCGAACAAGTTCCGGACTTCCTTTATCGTGAAAACACGTCTTCAGAAAAATTTTCGTTTTTGGTTTTTACATCAAAGCTGCATTAATATGCAGAAAGGTAGCTAGTTATCTTATAAAAGACTAATAATCTAGACAAAAGCCGTTGCACCGCATTGCATTAGTGAATGATACGAGTACACAACGAAGATGAACAACAATATACACACTAAAACACAATACCGAGAAAGAGAGACACCGAAAAGAAGGCGTATTCAAAAAGAAAAGAAAAAAAAAAGAGTCAAAAACCACTTCCGGCAAAAATTCAATTTGGAAAATTTGACACGTTCTAGGAGTGAAAGTGTTTTTGGTTTTTTTGAGGAACTAGAAACTAATTTAACCTAGAAAGTTCTAGTGAACTAAGTTAGCAACTACTTCTTTCAGTTAAACAAGATTGATTTTCTTTAACTTTCGAAAGAAACAAAAAGTTAACATGGAGAAACTAGTTAAAAACAATAAAAACAAACAGATATCAAATTTTAAAACATATATATATATAAGGTAACTCTGAGTAAATAGAATATAAAGTAACTGGGCAAGAAATATAAAAGAACTGGAGGAAGCAATTAAAGTACTAAAAGTCGAAGGAAGGAAATTTGGCTGCGGATAATGAGAGCAAGTCAGAAGCACATCAGTATGGGTTCTCAGGTTACAATGTGAGAGACCACCTCTGGAAATAGATGGGTACTCATTTGAAAAGTGTGTCATCGTTCACTTACCCGGGGAGCCTGAGCTGAATAATGAAAACAAAATTTGCTCAGGAGAATTATGGTTGGAAATGGCGCCTATTTGGCCATTTTAAAGTTCTTCCACTCCTTCCAGCTGTCATACGCGCCGCAACTAAGGTAACACTGTACAAAACATTAGTAAGGCCTAATGTAGTAGTGAAATACACTGCAGAAACGAAGACCCTACGTGCTGGTGCAGCCAACACGCTGAAGGTATTTGGAGCCAAAAAAAATATTAAGAAGAATATTTGGGCTTGTGCTTGGAGTGTGGTGCATGGCAATCTTCAAAGAGCTGTTATGGGTTATACAGGGGATCTGTGATATTGTACAGTTTATTAAAGTGAGGAGGTGTGGCTATTAAATAACGAAACTGATGCTGCTACAGAAGAACTATGCTTGCGCCAAATCCTAACGACCAGAGAGCTGTGCAGCGTAAAGCCTTCTCTTTCGATTGCAGCGTCTCACATGTTTGTAAGAGGTGTTATTTTCGTATTGCCGAATACATGATACTACACATTTAGTAGAGCAACGAAATGTCGTGAAATTTCACATCAAAACTTGGTAAAACCGCTACTGAAACTTATCTTCTATTAAAAGAAGTTTATGGCGATGAATGTTTATCACGTTCGCGAGTTTTTTGAGTGGTTGAAGAGTGGTCCAAAATGGCCGAGAAGACGTCGGAGATGATGACCGCCCGGGTCACCCTTCCACACGTCCAAAACGGATGAAAATATCGATTATAATTGATCAACATTACTACCGGTGGGGTGCTTGCTCAACTCCGTGAAAGAGTAAGGAAAAAAACGACCCGATCTGTGGAAGAACAAGTAACGGGGTTCTCCATCAAGACAACGCGCCGGCTCACACTGCATTGTCTGTCAAGAACAGTTTCTAGCCAAGTACAACATCCCAGTTTTAGGGCCATCCGCCTTATTCGCCTGATCTGGCCTCCATGTGACTTTTATCTGTTCCCCAAAGTCAAATCTGTATTAAAAGGAACACGATTTCCAGTCCGTTGAAGCTGTGAAAGAAAAAGCGGCACGCGTCATGCAGGAGCTCAGAGAAAAAGACTTCCAGCACTGTTTCGAACAATGGTAAATTCGCATGGAGCGTTGTATGGATAGGGGAGGGGTGTATATTGAAGGTGATAATAACTAATTATGTATAAATTTAAAATAAAATGTTTTTGCAGCATCAGTCTCGTTATTTAATAGCCACACCTCGTAGATTGACTGGGGACATGATGCGAGAATGGCAAAGGATAGAATGCCTCGGAAGATGTTGTTTGTAGATGAGAAGAAGAGGGTGACCGAGAAGACGTTGAAAGGGACCTTAAGGTGCTGATCGCGGAGTCCTGGAAGAGAAGGGCCATATGTAGAGAAGATTGTTGGGGATGCCCACTTCGGGCTGTAGAGCTGCTTAAGAAGTTAGAATAAATAGAATCACATGAAAAACTTCCAAACAATTTAGAAACAATGAGAACTTAAATACACCTAAATAAACAAATATAATTCGAAACAATAATACTGAAGAATCATGAAACAAATACAACAATACTGAGGAATGGAAGAAATGGAAGAGGTGAAATACTGTCTGAAAATGGAGAGTCTACATCGAAGGAACGAAGACTGCGCATTGAATAAAGAAGCGCACAAGTTTTGGTCTTGGAATTCTAATAACGGTGCTTACATACATTCCTGACACACCTTTAAACACAAGAATGAGCAAGCCTAATATGAATGTATTTGGATGCGAGTTTTGTTTCAATAGTAAATATTAACCCTCTATTGGTTTTACAAGAAGAGCTTATAATAAATCTTCACAGAATAAAAATACTTTAAGCAATAAACATGTAAATAAGATTCCAACATTTTTCAAATTAACCAATCAATGTTGGAAAGTAGGTGACCAGTTTACACAAGGCCAATGTACTCAACAAGCTATGCAACCAACCAGTCGTATCTTCAGAAATGCAGACACAAGGCGAGGTTATATATGTGTTCTATCCATGTAAAGGTTATTTTTCTATTGGAATGTTGTGAGCTTGAATTTTATTCGTTTAGTTAGCAATTTACTATCTGCATAAATTTGATAGGGAAAAGGTTAGCTATGCGGTTAACGTATTCGATTCCCACGCGGAGATCCCGGGTTCGAATCCAGGCTGCTGGCCCTTAGATTTTTCTCTTCCTAGGGTGCTTATTACAGCTCGCTGCCCTGGTGATGGACATTGTTGTCTGTAATGAGAAGAAAACTGTCCTTAGGCCGACAGTGCATTGAAAAAAAGCTCCGGGTGCCAAATAACCTCAGATGATCCTCTTCTTCCTTGGCGCTACAGTCCAAGAAGGACCTTGGCCGCCTCAATAATGTTGGTGCCATTCTTATGGGCCGCTCTTCTCCATCTTCTTACGCCCAAATCTTCTAAATCCTGCTCAAACACTGTCCAGCCATCTCACCCGGGGTCTCCCTCTCCTTCTAGCCAGTCCTGGATGTCCAAGAAAGAGTTTCTTGACTATTCCTTCCTCCTCCCATTCGCTCCAAGTGAGACCTAACCATCTAATTCCTTCCTCATTTGATAAGGCCAACTAAGTCCCGATCATCTTCCTTGATGGTCCTTTTACGCCATCTGTTCCCTTACAGAATGGGGCCTATATTCTTCTTACGAATGTGATTGGTGATAATGTAAATGTTGAGTGAAAAGCAGGAGGAGAAAACTACTCAATGGTTGCACACTCTCTACAGGATATCGACATTAATGATGACAATCAAGGTAGTCCCAGGAATACCGGCCATTCAGTCGGCGAGGAGGATTGTCAGGAATGATCAAGAGAAGGCGAGAGACTGTACAAAATAAGATTGGAGCAATTAGAGAGAGCAGTATATAGAACTAGTAATATTTCGTCCTGGCGAGTTGTACTAATGGAATGTTAAGGCCGTTGTTAGGACTGAGGTTAGGTCACGTAGCGTCAAAAATTTGTCGGAGAAGTTTATCTTTCAACATAATGTGCACAATAATTGAATGATTCATAAAATTTCTTAAATTCTCAAAATTATTTTTGGAAATTTGGTTAAGCCCACCGTTCTAGATAATATCTTAAGACTTTTTTTCTGTAGCAGCAGTGTAGAGATTACGACTTCACTAATGTTTACTGACTAGTCCAGTCCCTAAATCGAAATCTTTACACCAAACTGATTAATTCAACTCTAATGATAGATGGAAATTCGAAACAAACATGAAGTGACTATCAGCAAAAGATATTTTTTGAGTGGATGAGGTGGAAGAAAGAATATCCTTCGAGTTAGGGAGCTAAGCCTGATTAAAACGTTCGAGAAACAATACTCTTTTGGGCAGTTCTGCTTCTGCTCATGGAGATTACAATGAACACGATGAATGGTAGAGTGATAACTTCCTTCAATATGTAGAGCAGGTCCCGGATTTGGTTAAAAGAAGTTAACAGGGTTTGTAGGCTACGTAACAAGACATTTTTTTTTTTCCAAATTGCCCAAAAATGGTAAGATAAGAATGGGGCAACATGAAGAGGGGGCATGAACTAGTTTTCTGAGTGGTACTAATCATTAAGATGGGGCAAAAAAATTCAAGAGCACGGCCAGTTTTAAGTTGGGGCTATAATTAGTTACAATTAATAAATAAAACTAATTTGTAAAATGTTTTTTAACAAATATCGAAGTTAAAATACACGATTCGTTAATATTTCAACAAATTGTTGAACAAATTAAATTGTAGTGAATAAATGCTAAGTTATTTTAGAGATAAAAACTTATCACGCGTATAAGAACGTTATCAGCGGAGTGCCCGGCTGTATGTTACCAGTCTAACATTACCACCATAAATATCGTTATAAACGTTGACAATTTGGGCCCCCACAATCCACTCTATACCCCTCCGCTCTACTAACACAAGTACACTTACTATAACAAAATCAATAATTCCCATTCTACCATTTAGAAAACATAGATAATGTAGGTTCCATTCACTGAAATACAAAACCCAACATATTACCTTCACCATTATAACCTTTCCACATATCTTGTTATTTATTTCCAATATCTACTCACAATTAATCAATAAATTTTTTTATTAACACTATTTAAAGTAAAGTAAACGCCTATTTTTTTTTTTCTGCAGGCGGGGCTTAACGTCCAACTACCAATTAGGTGTCTCGTGGACAGGGGGGGGGGGCGGAACCTCATACTTTACTATAAACAATTTTTTCTAACAAATAAAAAGTATTCATACGCGGGATTCGAACCGGGGATCTCACACACACTAAGCCACTCTCTTAACCACTAGACCAACACCCGACCCAATTAATACTAATTCAATAATAATTTATTAGTAATTTTAAAAATAATTTTTGTCAAAAATAATAACATTTGGGGTTGCAATTTATTCTTTACTATGTGATAATTTTAAATCTAATGTTAATAGTTTCTCCTTAACAGTTTTAAAAGTTATGTATAAGGGTTGATTAAACGCCAAAGGGCACATCTACATAAAATTCCGAATCGAATGACACCTCATTCATGAAAATCGGTTCACGCGTTTAGGCGCTATGTAGTTTACAAAAAAGGTAACAACAACAAAGCAAGAACAATTTTTGAAAATGACGTTTTTGCACATTTTTGGCATCGTTTTTCTCGAAAACTAATTAATCTATATTATTACGAAAAAAATTACAGTTATAAAGGAGGATTTGCCCTATATTACAAAAAAAATTGGGAATTTTATCTTTTATAGAAAAAGAGAAAAAAATTGTCAAAGTTGGGTGTTTTTCAACGTTACGCTTTTTCTGGTGTAGTTTCCGTCGATCAACCCTTATACGACTGTCCTACCGGGATAGTTTTAATATAAATTAGAAATATTAGTAATTACAGGGAACGGATTAGCTATGCGTTCGGCGTATTGTATTACCACGCGGAGATCCCGGGTTCGAGTCCAGCTGCTGGTCCTTAGATTTTTTTTCTCTTCCTAAGAGCTTATAACAGCTCACTTTCCGGTGATGGACAGTGTTGTCTGTAATGAGAAGAAAACTGTCCTTAGGCCGATAGTGCACTGAAAAAAAACTCCGGGCGCCAAATAACCTCAGATGATCCTCTTCTTCCTTGGCACTACAGTCCAAAAAGGACCTTGGCCGCCTCAATAATGTTGCGCCATTCTTTTAGGCCGCTCTTCTCCATCTTCTTACGCCCAAATCTTCTAAATCCTGCTCAAACACTGTCCAGCCATCTCACCCGGGGTCTCCCTCTCCTTCTAGCCCGTCCTGGATGTCCAAGAAAGAGTTTCTTGACTATTCCTTCCTCCTCCCATTCGCTCCAAGTGAGACCTAACCATCTAATTCCTTCCTCATTTGATAAGGCCAACTAAGTCCCGATCATCTTCCTTGATGGTCCTTTTACGCCATCTGTTCCCTTACAGAATGGGGCCTATATTCTTCTTACGAATGTGATTGGTGATAATGTAAATGTTGAGTGAAAAGCAGGAGGAGAAAACTACTCAATGGTTGCACACTCTCTACAGGATATCGACATTAATGATGACAATCAAGGTAGTCCCAGGAATACCGGCCATTCAGTCGGCCAGCTGAATGACAATCAAGGTAGTCCAGCTGCTGGTCCTTAGATTTTTTTTCTCTTCCTAGGAGCTTCTTACAGCTCACTTTCCGGTGATGCGACAGTATTGTCTGTACCGCTAGGAAACTGTCAGGAGACTGTGCACCGAAAAAATAGGTAAGACATTGACGCGCCTTAAATATAACCAAAAGAAAAAAAGAAAAAAGTGTGATACTGCCTAGTACGCCACGGTAGCCGAGCGGTAAGAGGCGAGACCTGCAAAGCTAATATGTATTGTGGTACTGGGTTCAATTCCCGGTCTTAGGCCTTGGATTTTTATTTAATGGTTAATAAAAGAAATTTACAGTAAAGTATGTTAGTTAATCGCTTCTATCCACGACACCTAATTGGTAGTTGGACGTAAAGCCCGCCTACAAAAAATAGGCGATTACTTTACTTTTACAGCCTAGTAAATAAATACAGAAAAGCTGCATTAAACACTCGACTCGTCCCCTCTGTATAATACATTTATCTAGTGAAATAAAAGTGATATTCACTCACTAGTGGATACATAAAAAAGCCCTCATCATTTCAATGTGTCTAACTACTTATTTTTAAATTTATTTCATTTAGATACATTAAAAAAACCCTAGAACAGTACATCACCATTCAATGTGCACGCGTGCTGCCTGCCAATAATCTTGCACCCGCATCAACGGTAATAAGTATAATTTCAGTGTTATTGTTACATGCCCTCATATTGTCATGTATTAGTAATTAAGAGAACTGAGTGGCAAAAGATTTGTTATTTGTAAAAATACGAGTGAGAGGTACAACACATTATTGGGCATTGTGAAGACCCACACAATGTATTCCAGTCTACAAATGTGATTGAATACATTTTGGCACTTTTAATCGCTTTAATTCTAAGATAAAGAAGTACCCTTACGATTGTTAAATTTGAACAAATCCTTTTAAATGAAACAGATTGCCAATAATGTATACTTTAAATTAAACATTCTGTACTTTGTTTGCTGCTACAGCCTCTTACAACCCCAGAGTTAAATGATTTGTCATGATACAGATAGATACACTCTTAGCAAATGCGATTAGTATCTTCTGAAAACAGATTTTTTTTTAAGTACTGAAGCTCAAACTATTCAGTAGGTCAATAGAGCCGTAGTATTTTGAGCTTTTGTTTTCGGAAAGTACTACCGACTTCCGGGCCAATGTTTTTCTCGATTAAGACACCACTGCCCATCATGAAACCGTGAGCACTATAAAAGCTCCTAGGAAAAGAAAACTCTCAAGAGCCAGAGCAGCTGGATTCGAACCCGTACGCTGGCCTGCTGATCCTTTCTTTTATTACAATTATATTATTAAATTTTTATCCCCGAAAAACATGATTAAAGGTACTTCTACAAGTTGGGGGGGATGATTTTTGGGTAACAAGTATAGTCTTTAGTACAAGTATAATCTTCAGTACAAGTATAGCCTTTAGTACAAGTATAACCTTCAGTACAAGTACAGGCTTAAGTACAAGTGTAGTCTTTAGTACAAGTATAGTCTTTAATACCAGTACAGTCTTTAGTACAAGTATAGTCTTTAGTACAGGTACAATCTTTAGTATAAGTATAATCTTCAGTACAAGTAGTCTTAAGTACAAGCGTAGTCATTAGTACAAGTATAATCTTCAGTACAAGTACAGTCTTTAATGCAAGTATAATCTTTAATACAAGTATAGTCTTTAATACAAGTACAGTCTTAAGTACAAGTGTAGTCTTAAGTACAAGTATAATCTTCAGTACAAGTAGTCTTAAGTACAAGCTTAGTCTTCAGTACAAGTATAATCTTCAGTACAAGTACAGTCTTAATACAAGTATAGTCTTTAACGCAAGTATAATCTTTAATACAAGTATAGCCTTAAATACAAGTACAGACTTTAGTACAAGTACAGTCTTAAGTACAAGTGTAGTCTTAAGTACAAGTATAATCTTCAGTACAAGTAGTCTTAAGTACAAGCGTAGTCTTCAGTACAAGTATAGTCTTTAGTACAAGCACAGTCTTTAGTACATGCATAGTCTTTTGTGTAGGCGAAGTACAAGATTTAAAGGCGCGTCAACATCTGGAAAGGTCATTAAACCCCAGAGCTTTTTTTTTTTCTTTTTCAATGGCACAGCCAGCCTCTGGACAATGATCTCTCGTTAAAAACAACACTGTCCAACAATGGACAGAAGAGCTGTAAGTAGTAGTTAAACACGCCCATATCATACCGGCCACGCCTAGAATCAATAAAATCTTTTACTGGACAATATTTGGCTTAATAATTTATAGAATTCGTAGTTTATTTTTATTTTTTATTATTATAATTTTTTTTGCGTCTAGAAGAATTACTAAAATGTCAAAATGTGTGTTTAATTATAGTTTTAAGGCAAGTCAAAAATCTGAGGTTATTGGGCCAGTGCACTGGCCGGCTTCAGTACAAACAACACTGTCCATCACCAGACACAGTGATCTGTAAGAAGCTCTTTAGGAAGAGAAAAAATCTAAGGAGCCAGCAGCTGGATTCGAACCCGGGATCTCCGCATGGAAATCCAATACGCTCTCCGCTTAGCTAATCCCTTTCGACCTTCCTTTGTTTTGTATGCTCCTGCAACTATTCATATTGTCCAAATCTCTTACTAGAATTATTGTCTTGTTGAATCATTGTTTAAAAAAGAAAAGGGAAGTGTTTAATAGCATTATTTCTCTCCAGAAAAATAAAAACAAATAAATGGTCAGTACCCAACAATAAAGTAGGGCATTTCAAGTAGCAACACTATAAATACGGCCATAAAGCTAGAAAAGTTAAGGGGTCGAAGAGCGTCGAAAAGCGAGTAGAGAAAGTGAGCAGATCTTAGAGGGGGGTTTCCCCATTGTCTGACCATCCTCGCAACAACACTTTCAAGATTGTACATGGGAAATCCATTTGGCATGGAACAGACACACGGAACCTTCTTACAAGTCCACAGCGAGCCATAAGTCTTCAAAGGTCTTCGCCGGAGAAAAGCCTTCTACTTATTGTCGGCTATACTCCTTATTTTTTTTTTTTTTTTAAAAAAAGAGTTTTCTGCACCAAAACATGCATTTACTATTTGCAATGCAATAGTTTAAATTGCAATAATAGTAATTTAACTCCATTAGAAATAAAATAAAATGACCTGCTATTTTCTTACTAACAACCACGGAGATTCAAGGTAAATCGGATTTCCGGTTTTTACTTTTAAAGAAATAATAATAATCTCGAAACTTTCTCCTTGTCCAATTCAAAGCCCAATTTTTATTAATTTTCGAAACCCAGGCGACCTCGAAACATATTTTTTTACAGGTAATACAACAGTAAACAAAAGAAAATTTTGTCATGATTGCAATAAATTCCTTCCATGGTACAAAAAAATATCTCAAATTCACCTTAAAAAGTAGAAGCAAAATCGAAAAAAGTAATATAAAAGTTTACAGTTGAGTTCTTAACTTTTAAAACTCAATTATAAGTTGTTATAAGCTTTAAGATAGAGTTCTATTTTGTAAACAATTTATCAAGAATGCCAGGCGAACAAACAATTCAATTTCATGAAATTTTTATTACGAACAACTTGCCCTAAATAGAAGCACTAATTTCTAAACGTTAGTAATTATTAAATACTTTCCTCAAGAATTGCTTGAATAAAGAATAATTGAAGAAAAAGTTGAATTAATTTAACCTTTTATATAGGTACCAGCCGGTAGTCCCAGAATTAAAATTTACTTATTTATAGGGAACGTTTACAAAGTATGGGCTAGAAAACTAAGGTTGTTACAACTGACGATTCAGGTACATAAATTAGGTGAAACCAAAAACTAAAATATTAATATTGAAGTAAATATAATAGCAAAAATAATTAATTGTAACACTTACAGTATTAGATTTATGTAGAATGTTAAAACTGTGACTCACCTGTAACAAAACAAACCTGGTTAATATGCATCTATAAATGCACGGATATAAATGCAACAAGTAAAACATTTAATTTGTTTATAGTCCATAAATGGCTGCCATTCAGCGACCGCATTCTTAAAGTACCTATAATAGCTAAAAGTTTAGGACTGTCTCCTGAGAGGTAATCGTAAAGCCATCATGGATGCTTCGAGAGGTGGAAGTTGAGAGAAGGAATTGTAAGATCATTGAGGGTAGAGCATAAGGATGCATATGATTTTGGGCTAAAGATATTGGATGCAATAAGAAATCTAGTGTTTGGATGTCCCATACTGTACATCTATTCAGGAGCTAGCATTTTGTTACTTGAGTCAGTATCAAACGTTTGTCTAGAACAGCGTTTCCCAACCTGTGGTACGCGAGTTGCTGGTTGGTGGTGCACGAAAAATAATCAATAATGGCGGTCATAAAAAATTGAAGCATAAAAATATCATAGAAACGTTTTTCCCTATAAATTCATAAAAATTATTTTAATTAATAATATTATACAGTAAAGTTGTTAATATGTACATCAATAAGGTTAGCCTGTCTCAAGATGTACGAGAAAATATAATAGCACATTTAACAGGATTAAAATTGTCTTTCAAGGAGTATTTTCCCAAAACAGAAATGATAATCGGATTTCAAACCCTTTGCTATAAAGAAAATTTAGGAAAAGCTACATCATTATCAATTAAAGATTAAGAAAATTTAATAGAATTGTGACAGAACTTAAATGATAACTATGTAAAGATCTGCTTAAAGAGACTGGATTGTAATGAGTAAGCTCTATCCAAGCAACATTAAATTTAATTGGCACTTACAGGTAGTTGAATGCTTAAAAGAAATTAATTTAGAAGATTTGGGCACAAATATAATAATCCTAAAGTAGAACTTTGTAAATTAATTAATAATTTTAGAGAGAAAAATGTGTATGCAATTTTTAATTATTTAAAAAAAGTTTTAAAACTAAGATCTTACACTTTACAAAGTTTATAAAGTGAACATGGACTCCTTTGTAACAGATACATTGTATCTCTATACAAATAAAGATAATAATAATAAAATAACACACTCGGAATAACAAATTTTACGAAATACAATCATTTTTACGAAATGGTAAAATCAAAAGTTTGTATCTATGTTTTGAGACTGAAATTGTCAATAATGAAGCCATCTTTAGTCAATCGAAAGAGGGCCCCCCCCATTCTGTTGCATGACAACGCTCGACCCCATACGAAGCTCGTATCTCACGTTTGACTCACCCGAAAAATGTTGGAGCTTGGCTACGAAACTCTGCCATACCCGCCCTACTCACCAGATCTCTCGCCTACTGATTACCATGAGACACCTGGACCGCTATTTACAAAATTAAAAAATTTATTGACCAAAGAACATTAGAAAATGCGTTTTCTGAATTTATAAATTCTAAGGATTCCAAATTCTATACAGAGGGTATGGAAAAGTTATCCACACGTTGGCAGAAATGGACAGTAAGTAATGCGAGACTATTTTGATTAATAAAAACAGTTATAAATCATTAATTTTTATTATTTTTCTATTAAAACCATAATCCTGCATTATTCTCCGGACTACCCCAATACTTATCTCCTTAACAAAAACTTACAGTTTAAAATGTTAAGTATAAGGGTTGATTAAACGCCAAAATGCACACAAATCAGCAGGTAACCAACATTTCATTCATACTTCATTGGTATTATTTAAGTAATTTTACTGCATTAACGTTTCCTTCACATTTTTAGAATTTATTAGATGTCACAGCTTATGAATGAACTGGCCAGCATAAGGGTCTGTGACATCTAATAATTTCTAAAAAATTTAATAAAAAGTTAATGCAGTAAAATTACTTAAATAATATCAATGAAGTATGAATGAAATGTTGGTTACCTGCTGATTTGTGTGCATTTTGGCGTTTAATCAACCCTTATACTTAACATTTTAAACTGTAAGTTTTTGTTAAGGAGATTTTTGTACCTTTTGGATAGATTTTTCTTTTTGTCTATTATTTGGGTGGAGCAAACTCTCCTCCTTATGAGGCATAGCGTCGAGACTTTTAAAGTACAAGTCTGAACAAAATTTCGATTCGAATGACACTTCATTCATGAAAATCGGTTCACGTCTCGATAATTTGAAACGATTGCTATACTTCCTCTTAACAAGTGTAAGAGCAGAATGTCGTTTTAATGTTACGTAGGGGAGCCCTAACCCTATCATCCTACCAAATTTTATCGAAATCGGGCCAAGATTTACAGAGAAATTAGAAATAATAATTTTGGAGGGGGCCTTACATAAAGGAGGCTTACTCCTCTCCCATTCGATGTACAGCGTCGAGACCCCCAAAAGGCACATCTACATAAAATTTCGAATCGAATGACACCTCATTCATGAAAATCGGTTCTCGCGGTTAGGCGCTACGCAGTTTACAAAAAAGGTAACAACAAGAACAAGAAGAACAACAACAATTTTTGAAAATGCCGTTTTTGCTCATTTTCAGCAACTTTTTTCTCGAAATCTATTATATCTATGTTGTTGCAAAAAAATTACAGTTATAAAGGAGGATTTGCCCCACATTTTAAAGAAAATTTGGGAATTTTATCTTTTATAGAAAAAGAGAAAAAAATTGTCAAAGTTGGGTGTTTTTTAACGTTACGCTTTTTCGTGCAGTTTTTGATGATCAACCCTTATACAACTGTCCTACCGGACAGTTTTAATCCTCACAGTTGAAATCAAGGTTGATGATTTTTCATTTATCTATTTCAAATGTGGAAATGAAAAAATACATAAACAAAAATAAGAAGCTTAACTGAATGAAAGAGATCAGTGAAGGCAATCGAGTTCTATCACAGACATGATGCTCTCTAACCATTAACACACTCGAACATACAATAAGACAGGAAATGAGGGCAGATTCTTATCTAAAATACATGGGCCATTGGTTGGCCGCCATTGCCTCTTTGATAAAAAAAAAAACTCATTCACAATCAATTGCATCACAATTTAAAAAGCACACAATCAACCCATATCTATTTCCATTTTACAAAAGTTAAGTCCTTATAATTAATAAACTGAAAATTTATACAATTGAATAAGAAATTGCTTGAAAATAATTAATTAATTAATAAATAATAAAGTTGCTGTGTTGACTTAATCTCACTAATATTCTTAAGGTTCCAACTCACAAAACATTTTCTCACAAACTTCGATCATTTGAATCATAGTTAATTGAATTTCAATGAATCATAAGTACGAGAAAAATATTACCAGTCGAAGTTGTTGATTGATGTGTTTCCGTTATAATATAAAAAAAAAATTAAAATAAAATCGTAGGAGTCGATTGCGAGAAAAATCTTAAGATACGGAAAATTCTATTCGATAAAACGTCACTTCCGGTAAAAAAAAAATGGAAAAATCTATTCACAGTAATTGGTGAACAGTGTTTTTTAAAAAGAACCTCCCTAATTAAGTACCAGCAGTTTACTGTACACTGAATATATTAAAACAAATGAATAACTATGCTATAAAATAAATAATATCTACTTAATGTAGGACAAATAAATAATTGAAGGAAACAATATATAGCTGAGAATGCAGCCCAGACAAGACACAGGATGCTGTGAAAGAAAGTTAGTGAATGTGAAGGTTATAATAAAAGTTGCAGGTTCGCAGACTCTCTAAAAACTATGTTGCATCCACTTTCACCAAGCATGCAGGATCTTAACTGTACAAGCCGACCATAAAATCAAGTACAAATTTATACGAATAAAAAAAAAGTAATAATAATAAATAAGTACAGCTGAACAATAAATAATAATTATAGGGGAAAAAAGAGAAGTATGTATCGGCTGGGCACATACGAGGGTCGTTTGAAAAGTCCGTGCAAAAATAAAAACTACTTAATTTTTGGGGTAAACCTTTTTTATTTTTCAACATAGTCTCCTTTTAGGCTTATACACTTCGTCCAACGCTGCTCTAGTTTGTTGATCACTTCCGAATAACAGGATTTGTCCAAGTCTGAAAAATAGCCATTCGTTTCTGCAATCACCTCCTCGTTTGAATAAAATCTTTTTCCCGCCAGCCATTTCTTCATATTGGGGAACAAATAGTAGTCCGAGGGAGCCAAGTCTGGAGAATAGGGGGGATGTGAAACGAGTTGGAACCCTATTTCCATTAATTTTGCGACCACAACTGCTGAGGTGTGAGCTGGTGCGTTGTCGTGATGGAAAAGGACTTTTTTTGTGGGCCAATCGTGGGCGTTTTTCTTGCAGCTCGGTTTTCAAACGGTCCAATAACGATGAATAATATGCACCTGTAATAGTTTTACCCTTTTCCAGATAGTCGATGAGGATTATTCCTTGCGAATCCCAAAAGACAGTCGCCATAATCTTTCCGGCCGAAGGAACGGTCTTCGCCTTTTTTGGCGCAGATTTCCCCTTGGTAACCCATTGTTTAGATTGTTCTTTGGTCTTAGGAGTGTAGTGATGTATCCATGTTTCATCCACAGTGACGAAACGACGCTTAAAGTCCTGCGGATTCTTCTGGAACAGCTGCAAACCGTCCTTGCAACACTTCACACGATTTCGTTTTTGGTCAAGCGTGAGCAATCGCGGCACCCATCTTGCGGATAGCTTTGTCATGTCCAAATGTTGATGCAAAATATTATGTACCCGTTCATTTGAGATGCCCACAGCACTAGCAATCTCACGCACCTTCACTCTTCTGTCATCCATCACCATATCATGGATTTTATCAATGATTTCTGGAGTAGTAACCTCAACAGGGGCGTCCAGAACGTTCAGCGTCACTTGTGCCCATATGGCCACTCCCAAAATTTTGAAACCACTTATAAACTGTTCTAATCGAAGGTGCAGAGTCACCATAATGTTTATCAATCTTCTCTTTAGTCTCCTGAGGCGTTTTACCTTTCATAAAGTAGTGTTTAATCAACACACGAAATTCTTTTTAGTCCATTTTTTGAAAATCACTCGACTTCCTTGATTCAAACGAATGCCAAACACAAAGAAATAGACCGATCTGGCTGAAACTTGGTGTGTGTTCTTCCAAGAGATGCTACTAACTAAACATAACCTCGATACGCGCCAGTAGTGCTATCTCTCTGACTTTGCACGGACTTTTCAAACGACCCTCGTAGATAACTAAATAAAAAACGGAAGTCCCACAGTACTGAAGACGATCTAGTCTTCCTAGATAAAAGTTTGGCAATAAAAAAACGATGGACAAAATTCGACTGATATTTATGCAATTTTAAGCCAACTCTCAATACAATTAATTTTCAATTCAAGTAGAATGTAAACTTAATTAAAAGAATATGGGTAATTTCATAAGTATTTCCTCACAGAAAATAATTACGTAGTAAATAATATTACAGTGGAACCTCTCAATAACGGACACTGTCGGGGGAAAGCAAAGTGGCCGCTGTTTGGAGGTGGTCGTTAGAAGGAGGTAGGCAAGTTTCATAATGAAAAAATATGGGTTTTTTCCCCAAACATCTATTTAAAAATTGTTTATTATTAATAGATTTAAAAACGTACATAATTGCATAATTATTGCAGCTATATGATATGCATCAAATTTATCTTAATTATCCAAAAAAATTATCAAAAAACTACATATTATTGACTTAGTTAATAATTTTTATAATAATCATCACATTTATTCATAACAATAATAATTTATGGTAAAATTATCATCATACTATCATCTATTATTAGAAAAATAGAACAAACCTTTCGGCAAGTTGACGATGGCTCGATTTAGTTTTTGCAAAATCTTCCAACATATTTATTTTCTCTTCTAGAGTTAACCACTTTCGTTTGGGAGACATATCGAAAAAAAATAATATTGTTCGTCCAAAGTTGTATTTAAAAATGATTAAATGTAGATGAATGGAGCTTATATAGGAAACTTTAGAGAAAAATCAGAAAAAAAGAAAAACTTGAGAGGGGATAATTATTTTGATCACCGCGCCAAACAATAATAAGGTGATCGTTGGTGGGAGGTGAAACATTGAATCCGTTCCCCAAAATCAATGTCCGTGGTACCTGTGTAGAGTGTCCGTTAGTCGGAGGTTCTTTTATACAGAAGGGGTAAAACGGGGAAATCCAAAAACTGGTCCGTAAATGGAGGTGGTCGCTAGTGTCCTTTATAGGAGGTTCGACTGTATTTAAAATTCAACTTTAAAGATTTTATTATTTTTCACGAAAATTTGTATTCACTAAAATGAGTCCACTTCCTCCAATTATTCAATTGATCAAAGAATTTTCTGACAAACAAAAAATGTAACTCCCAGTTTATGAAATTCAAAAAAAAAAAGAAAAAGAAAATTAAGGAATTGCACGCATCTAAAAGCAACCAATCGCAGAAATTCCTAAATTCTTACAAGAAAATTCCCCCTTATAATTTTGACAAAGAAAATTCTGTGGAAAAAGGAAAAAAAAAAGGTTTACATATAAAGGGGTAAAAGGAAATCTTCCAAGTATGCCAACATTCTTGGTGACTGGAATTCCTGGCAAGTTCGAACCACTTTTAAGATTGTTGGGTGCGTGCTCTGTGTATACCTAGAATACCATCATGCTTATCTAGTTCCTCCTCCCCTCTCCACTCCATCTGCTTATCATCCCTTGGCATGATACAAGCCTTAGGCTATCTACACTCTACATCCGTTCTTTTACTTCAATCAATGTTTATCATTTGTTTCATTTTTGTTTGTTTAATTATTGTTGTTTCCGTTATAATTTCCGGTTCCGCTATAACTTTAGAAAAATAAACTGTGGCTTAAATTTTGTAATATTATTTTATGAATTTAAGTTAAGCGTGAACGCTTAAAAAAAGGAGTTTTCCTTACTCCTACACTCTAAATTCTAACTTTAAAATAATTTCTCCCAAACTTCGAACGTTAAAAAAGGACCAACGAACTAAGGAAAAAATTTTATCAGTAAAAGTTGTTTTATGTGTTTGTAATCATTAAACGAAGTATATAATAAAAATGGTAGAAGCTGTTTGCAAGAAAATGTAAAAATACTGACAATTCCAATAATATACTGACAATACATATTTGAAACACCGAGTACAAATCAAATTGTTTGAAATCAAATTGGTGGGGGCACCTTGACTACGATTTTTTTGTCACTGAAATCTATGAGAAACAAATAGCATTAATAGATAGTTTACTGGAAGAGTAACAAGTAATAAATACTTTTAACATAAGTGTTACGAACTCACGGAAAACAGCGTGGAATGAGAAATAAAACACACCCTATCCGCATTGAGTAACCAAGTCGGTTCCAAAAGTTTAAAAAGAAGATTATATTAATGAAGTAATCGATGAAAAATAAATTGAATATGAGTGTAAGGGGGTCCTACATAGGTCTAGTGAGTCGTCATCATGGTTTAATATTGGTGTAAGATATAAGTCTAGTGAGTGACATACATGGTTAAATGTGATTGTAAGGTAGCCCTATATAAGTCTAGTGAGTCACCAACATGGTAATTGTGAATGTAAGATAGTCCTACATAAGTCTAGTGAGTGACCAACATGTTTAAATGTGAGTGTAATGTTGACCTAGTATATAAGTCTAGTGAGCCGTCAATATAGTTAATATGGGTGTAAGATAGTTCTATATAAGTCTTGAAAGTCACCAGGATTGTTAAATGTGAGTGTAAGGTGGTTCTATATAAGTCTTGAGAGTCACCAAGATGGTTAAGGAACTATTTGATGAACTGAAATAAAAAATAAAATCTTCCGAGCAATTTCAATTTATAAATCTTAAGAAATACTGAGGAGAATATCGAGAAATAGCCAAGCTGTAGTAACAGCAATTATGTTTACAGAAATTGCCGCTAGAGTTCTCCACCGGATGGAACGTAAAGTAAGCTTACTGCCTATTTAATGGCGGCTTACTTGCCCATTTCTCTTTTATCTATTTCTCGATTAAACAATACAAATTTTCAACTTTTTTGATACAGTTAACGATTATTGTGTAAAACATGAGGTATTATACCAAAAGAAATATTATTTAACGTATTTTTAAGGGGAAATTTTTTTTATTGTTTAATTAGAAAGTTTATCAAATACCTATGGGAGAAATGTTGTAGAAAAATTTTTAAATTAATTATTTCATTGAAATTATTACGTTTGAAGTAGTGGCCAATCAGAATGCAGTACGGTTGCAGACTGTGGGCGGGCCATGCCCACCTCTAGTGTAACCACGCCCCGTCCAATGATAGCGAGTTATGGGCTGGCCAAAGCGTACTTAACAATGGTGTTTGAATACCTTTCACTTATTTTTCTAAATCTTTTATTATTTTCACATATTTTATCAACTTTTTTTGTAATTTTAAAAACAATATTAATCTTACGTAGATATTGAGAAATAATGCTAACAAATTATTCGAAAAAAATTTCATTCTCAATTTTTAAGAAATTTCTTATTAAGTTAAGATCATTTTCGAATAGTTTTCGCTAATTCGGCAGTTTCAGTTCACTTTCTCAAGAAAAGAACCTCGTATGAACACTCACATGACTTTTTGTTACCACAATTTAGGAACATAATTGAATTTTCTCGTAACTTAGAATTGCTTAAAAAAGAGATCATTTTAATAATAATTTTGATAGAACGCGAACAAGAGGAGAAAAAACTACATGCCCTAGAAATTTAATAATTAAATATTTAGAGGTAGTAAAAACCTATCTTGGTTTAGTGAATCGTTTGCTTGTGATGTTCAAGTCTGTAAAAAACTAATCGTAAAGTTTTGGTTGGAGATACTCAGGAAAGGTGGCTTCGCCAAAACGTGGTCCGAACCGCTGGTTGAAAAGCCATATAAGTGAGTGATTAAATCAATTTGATTAACGATTGAATTTGAAATTTAGTTCACTAATTAATTATCATATTATTAAAAGTACGATTGATTTCGCCCATTAAATTTATGATTCAATTTTATTTTTAATCAGTGCCCATCACTGTCGACCGATTTTGATAAAAACAAATAATGTAGTGTCCTCTATTAGCAATTAACAGAAAAATCAATTTTAACTTAATGCAATTTTTGATTTTTGATTTTCTAATATAGGGAGGGGAACCAATTGGTAAGAAGGACTTTTTCAAATTCTAGGGACCTGAAAACGGATTTTCCCGGTGGAAATTCCAAGAAAACTATACCTTCACTTACTTAGAGAAATTTTAAATGATGTACAAAACGAAGAAAGGAAAAATAGCATGTAGCCACTAACAAATCTATTTTTAAAAAAGTATAAATTAATTAATAAACAATAATAAAACAAGAGAAACGTCCAGATCTTCTATTTTTAGCAACCAAATTCAATTCAGCGTCAATATTATAAAAAATAATGTACCGAGTCCTAACATTTATTATGATGACTCTTAGGGAGAGCCTAAAGTGCTATTCATTGCAATGTCACTGACGGTTGGCCGATTATGAAACATTACTGATCATGTCTTCTAATTGTAATAAAAAGAAAATCATTTTTCTGAGAGTAAGAAAACCGAAAAAGAAAAACCCTCAGAATTAATGTTTGAAAAATCTAAAAAAAAGTATTTAAGACAGAAGAGAGTAACGCTACTGGTGGCAGTTTCCAGAAACTAACTTTTAACTCATAATTATAATTTGAAAAATATACATTTAATTTATATTCAAATTGATTAAATTCCTTCAGTAATTTTAAACACCATTTGTTGATTAAATATTAACGAATATTATGTTGACGAAATACTAAAATTTTAAATGCAACTAATATTATCATTGAACGAATTCACGCCATTGAATAAATCACTACTTAAGAACTCTCAAAACTGAACAGAAACTTTTGCTATTCAAGTAAATAATAGGTAAAACTTTACTTTAATAACTGTCATGATATTAATTTGATTAATTAACAGTCTTACCTTATTTTAATAAAGTAATTTCCTTTCAAATTCATTATAAGTGAACCTCAACAACCAAAGTTAACAAGTAACGGCACTTAACTAATTTTATAATGAAATACTTCTTTATATTTAATAAAACACCAAGAATAATCAATCAAACAATTGATGCAAAAAAAAAGAATAACATTTTAAAACTATCAGGACATTAC
This sequence comes from Rhodnius prolixus, assembly GCF_049639745.1. Taxonomy (NCBI): domain Eukaryota; kingdom Metazoa; phylum Arthropoda; class Insecta; order Hemiptera; family Reduviidae; genus Rhodnius; species Rhodnius prolixus. The sequence continues at coordinate 27,194,822 of NW_027411582.1, forward strand.
TTTAAAAAAATAAAACGAAAAACAAAAGAATGCACTACTCACAGAAAATGTGTCCGCCATTTAAACTATGACCAGAAAGGGAAGAAAGTGTCTTATGGGTAATTAAAACAGTGCAGCCAACTCTAGACTGAACTAACCACCAAATAACCTTAGTACGTACATATCGTTGTATTAAGTGGAGGTTACAAAAAGTAACAGTAGGCAGGGAGACAAAAATAACCTTACACTTTGTTTATTTAGAATTAATTCTCTTTTACTATTTAAGTTTGGTCAATCTTGTTTCTTTCTATTCGTGTGGATTATTTCATTTTATTTATTTACTTGTGTACGTCTAATTATTTAATTTTCTATTTATTCTATCTAGAATAAATAGCACAGATTTTCTATTTTTAAATTTAAATAATAGAAATACGTGTTTGGGGTCAAATTAATTTACCAAATAAATAAAAATAATGCCATGTCTTTGCAGTGAATGTACCTAGATAAGTTCCATATGCTGAACAAACATACAAATTTTTAGTGTATCGCCTAAGGGAATAGTAATCAGGTAAATCTAAAAAAGATAATTCTAAAATACTTTTCTTTCATAATATTAATTACACTTGTAACAATGCAAAACCTTAACTAGTGCACAACTTTGTAAACTGCATTTAATAATCCTATATCTAGATCAAGGCAAACTGCACTTTATTCTTTTTTTTTTTTTAATATTGCTATAATGTTTTAATGACATAGAAATGTGAAAATAAATACAATTCATCAAGTACACGTCTGGAACATTGGCAAGGGCGTGTATTTATTCAATAAAAGCTGATTAAAGTACGAAAACAGACGAGGATTGTCGATTGCAGTATGACGTCAACTTCTCCAACATTGTAAACAAAGCTTCTTTTTTTTATTATTATTTTAGATGATGAGGTATTTATTTATTTATTTTTTTTAATTTGGTCATATTAATCAGAGAGCATAGAAGATAAAATTAGTGATACGAGAACCTAATGAATATTTCGAAAGTGTTCAAATAGAGTACATTAAACGTTATGTAAATAAGTTGACTCTGTGCTGTATTTTTCTTTTTGCTGGTTCTATATCAAAAAATACTTAGTTACATGTTCCATTGTTGGGCTCTATAAAATTCCTGCCTAATAAATTAATATTTTAATTAAATTGAGCTTAATTTTGGCCATTCTTATCAGGTTTTTATTCGTCATCGAAAAATTAGAACGTGATGTATCCATTTCTAATCATTCATTCATGTTAAAATGCATGCGGGTAAATATCCTTAAATGCAGATTGCTTTACTGCAGCGCTTTTCCTTCTTCATGGGTTTCCCTATCACAAACAATGGACACCCTTCCATTAATTCTAGTCACCAATCCCGAAGAACTCTTCTAGCCAACTTCTCTTCGATACCATCTTCCCATTAAATTTAAGGTCTATCTTAACTCTAACCGCTCCCTTGGTATCATCCCATTCTCCTAGACATCTAGGCCATTCCTCTTCACTCAACAACCTCCTGGGCAAGTCAATGCCACGTAAATTTCTTTATCTTCTCTCCTGTTCTCTCCACACACCCTATTCATTCGTAACTCCTCATTCTATCGATCCTTAAACACACACACACACACATCGACCGTCTCTTAACTATTGTCTTCAAGGTTTGTTCTAGGTCACACTATTTCATAGAACTCCCGAACATTTATGGACCTATTAAGATTCTTACCTAATATTATACAGTTTTTTTGTGTTGATGATGTTATGACAACAGTTATAGTTATGATGATGTTAGCTTAACATTAAACTCCACAAATTTTACAATACCCTGAAGAAAGGTAATAAATATACAGGGCGTTCATTTTAAGACTGCTCAAAATGCATTTCATGCTTAAACGGTTAATCTGAGCCAAAAAATGGTAGAAGAAAAAATTTGTTGCCCGTCACCTCTAGTTTCAGAATATGTGACTTGATTTTTAGATTCCTGCCCGCATACGCACGCGGCTGACGCAAGCCAGGTTAGCCAGGAGGTTGTCAAACTGCTCTCTGTATCTGAGGAGGCACCTTTGAAGGCACAGTACATGCTTCACAAGTTGAGTAAAGTGCATTATTTGATAAATTTAAGGAATAAGTTTGATTCTTTACGAGAAAGATATTGATCACTTAAATATGTGGCAGGAGGTTTCCTATTTCTTTTTGGTAATTAAACGCAACTCTCCCAAAATTACCAAATAATTATTAAACCTTCTTGTTTGTAACAGATGTAAAATTAATTTTTAGCCATTTTGTGTATGCTTGAGAACATCTAAAGCTCTTAACATTTGATTTTTTCTTAGAAAAATCACTCGGAAAACGACTTATTTCCCCGATATTAAGAAAAATACTAGCTTTACGGCCTTGGCAATATTTTTTGTAGAAAGGGGCTGAAAAAATACATAAAAATGACCTATCGCGTGCTCTTCTTTCTCTTTGATATCAAGTTAAAAAATTGAAATATGGATTAATAAATACCAGATTTTGAAATGGCCTAGCACCTTTAATTTTAAAGATATCGAATTGCGGTTTCCGGTTTTTTCATAACTTTTTATACTCTAAAACTGTGTATATAAAAATGGGGGTCAACTGCGAACCCTCACTTTTGGTCGCGCGTCAGCCGCGTATGCGGGCAGGAAACTAAAAATCAAGTCACATATTCTGAAACTAGTGGTGACGGGCAACAAATTTTTCCTCTACCATTTTTTGTTCAGATACACAGTTTAAGCATGAGAAATGCATTTGAGCCGTCTTAAAATGAACACCCTGTATAGTTACCGAAACGTTGATATGAAAAAAAAAGATATTAGTTTGTGAATTTATAGCGAGATAAGAATTTAGTAGGAAATATTCTATCCTTTTCTGTCTTTCTCCTCAAGTTCCCTTAAATAGGAATAATCAAAAAATATGGCGCCTATTAATGCACATAAAAACACATGTAAATGTAAAGGGACCTTGAATTATAAAAAATAGTTGGGACGGAATTGACTCTGAAAAAACAAAAGAAGTGGGAGTTAGTAGTGCACGGTGGTAGGGATAATCGGATAGTATGCAGTTTGGTACTATAAAGAAATAGGAGATTAGTGAGGTGGAGGGGACTTGGTTAAGTGAAGAGTCGAAAGGAGAATCTCTGCTAGTGAATAGAGGAATTATGTAGGGGAAGAAGGTGGGAGAGAATCCAGGCAAGAGACGTCCAAGCAGTAGGCAAGCAATGACTCGTTACGGCTAGCGGAGGGGATGATGTTCATGATGATGATGATGCCAATGATGAGTTTGATATTTTGTCGGCTGATCTGTGTACGACCTCCTAGCTGCCTATTGGTGAAGAACTAAAACTCTCCGGGGCCTCTATTCACCATCATCATCTCTCTTGCACTCATCCGATCATCATGCTATTTCACACAGCACAGGAATGCCAACATCGCCACAAACCGCTAACCCCAATAGATACTATTAAGAAGGCCAGCCAAATACCGTACATTCCGTGACGTAGCTTATGAATACTACAAAAAGATTTATATTTTAATGATCAAATGAATAAATTTTTTTGTAAAAGATCTTTGGATCTTTTTAAGACAAAATACTTTGTAAGAATTTAGTTTAACGTAATTCTCATAATTTTTTTTTCAGACTAGGAATTTTTACTTAATTTAGTTGCTGATAATTTATTACAATTAGAAAGGTAAAAAGGTTTTAACGCATTTTGACAAACAACTTTTGTCTGTCCATCATCAGCATTTCACAGGAAGTGAAAATTAAAGGCCGGAAGCTGGATTCGAACCCATGATCTCCGCGTCGGAAAGCAGTAGAAGCTAAATACTGAGCTGATTCTTTCTCACCAACCATACTTGATTATCTGGAACTCTGGCTTTTTGTTTTTTTTATTAATGATGACAAAAAGGCAATCCTCTCTTCTCCTCAAAAAAAGCCTAATCCCCTTGCCTATCGCTCCCTTCAAATCCTACAAAGGCTTCTTAGCTATTAAGCCTAGGCCTCACTCCTCTTCCCACAAAAGATTGTGTTAGACATGAACAAATACCTAACCTGGAATACATAGACTAGACTTGAAACGAAAAGAACTTAACATTCATTACTTCTCTCTAGACTTCTTGACACTTTTATTTAAACAACAAACGACTAAGCTACATCATATGATACTCAAACCTGTCTGGACATCTGAATGGAAATTTGGGGTTCAGCCACAGCTTCCAATAACTACAGAATCCGATCCTTCCAGTCTAAAACAATACGTCGAATCGCAAATGCTCCTTACTTTGTATCAAACTCTACCTTGCACCAAGATTTCCTTGTTATCCCTAATGTTTCTGAAGCTGCAAGATCCCATACTTCGATTACCTCACATCCTAAACCGCTAGTATCCTAACATATTACTCTACCAGGAAATACTCCCCGGCAGTTGAAGCGCAGGCGGCCACGCGATCTTCTCAATGAAGAAAGTGCCAGTGCACAATAGTGAACTGTACCACTTTGGGAGTTTCACCAATGGGTGGAATCCTCTCCTCACGTATTTATGTATTCATTCTATATAGTCGAACCTCTCAATAACGGACATTGGCGGGGGAAAGCAAAGTGGCCGCTGTTTGGAGGTGGCCGTTAGAAGGAGGTAGGCAAGTTTCATAATGAAAAATTACGGGTTATTTTTTTCCAAACATCCATTTAAAAATTGTTTATTATTAATAGATTTAAAAACGTACATAATTGCATAATTATTGCAGCTATATGATATGCATCAAATTTATCTTAATTATCCAAAAAATTTATCAAAAAACTACATATTATTGATTTATTTAATAATTTTTATAATAATCATCACATTTATTCATAACAATAATAATTTATGGTAAAATTATCATCATACTATCATCTATTATTAGAAAAATAGGACAAACCAAGTTGACGATGGCTCGATTTGGTTTTTGCAAAATCTTCCAACACATTTATTTTCTCTTCTAGAGTTAACCACTTTCGTTTGAGAGACATACCCAGAAAAAATAATATTGTTCGTCCAAAGTAATATTGAAAAATTATTAAAATGGTACAAGATGTATGGAGCTTATATAGGAAACTTTAGAGAAAAACCAGAAAAAAAAAGAAAAACTTGAGAGGGGATAATTATTTTGATCACTGCGTCAAACGAACTTTTAATAATAAGGTGGTCGTTGGTGGGAGGTGAAACATTGAATCCGTTCCCTAAAATCAATGTCCGCGGTCGCTATATAGAGTGACCGTTAGCCGGAGGTTCTTTATATAGAAAGTGTATAGGGGTAAAACGGGGAAATCCAAAAACTGGTCCGTAAATGGAGGTGGTCGCTAGTGAGAGTGTCCTTTATGGGAGGCTCAAATATATCACATATTGTATCAAATTCACTTGTTGCATAAATGTACAGGCAGTTGTGAATATAAATAAAGTTATAATAGTTTAAAAGTTATTATAATCATGATTAAAATGTTAAGTTAGGAAAATCTGCCACTTGTAATTATGTTAGTAAGTCTCTTTCAAGTTATGAAAATTTTGCATAGTTACTTTTGTTTTTTATTAAACAGTAAACATCCAACAAGTGTTGAAATATTAACGAAGGTAGCCAAAGTATTTATGAGGAGAATAACTCTATAATATGGTTTATACCGGGTAGCGTGTAGTATAATTTATTAAGTATAATACCTCCTTCGTTTGACTTACTACACGTCCTCCACATAACAGCTCGGTTAATAAATTTGCCTGGAGCTTATAAAGGCACTACTGGCATGTTTTAAGTGAATATTGAATACAAAGTAAGGTAGTAGAAAGGGTATTGCGCAAGGTAGGTAGGATGGACGGGACCAAAGTACTGAGGAACCCTTTAGAAAGACAGAGCTGGAGAGGTGGAAGTAAATATATATACGGAAAATTCCAAACATTCAGGACAAACCGTGGCCTCTCTCTCAGCACTGCCAACGTAATCGACCTCATTCGTGAAAGTTAACTATACACATTCCAAGCATTTTTATAATATTTGTGACTGTGTTATCCCTTAGGCAGTTATATTTTTTGTATTATTTCTTCAGTTTTGTATAAAAAAAAAACAAACTAAAAATATTAAATTCTTAAATGAAACAACCTAAGCACCAAGAAATGTACGAATTAGTAAAAATAAAGTCATGTCAGATGTTAAATATTAAATTAGAAATTAAATAAGTTAATAATCAGTCAATAGAGCCGATAATTGCCGACAAAACCCGATCGCATTCGGCTTTGATCAAGAAAGAAAGTCGTGTGAGTGTGCACGATAGATGTTAAAATATTAAATAAAAGTTAATTAATCATGGTCAACTGAGCCGACAAATGCCGACAATTACCGATCGCATTCGGCTTGTTAGAGAGAAAGTCGTGTGAGTGTGCACATTAGAAGTTAAAATATTAAAAATAAAATTAATAATCAGACAGTTAATTGGGCCGAAAATAGCCGACAGAAACCGAACCGCATTCGGCTTAATAGAGAGAAATGAGAGAAATTATATTAAAAAAATTACGGCGCTAAGGCTGGTTGGGTTACAGAACCAGTGATTCTTAGAAATTTCTTATTTTTTCCAGCTAAATTGCTGTTCTCTAACCCAACGGTCCTTAATGGGCATAGGTTTGTGCTGAGTTTACTGCTCTGTAAAGAGTTTTTCCACTATATCTCAGGAACTGAAAATCACAGAAACTTCAAATTTGATATTTTATTCAGGTACCACCAGCGGAAGCTGCCATAAATTTTTGGTCCAAATAGGTGCACCGGAAGTACCACTTTACTGAATAGATTTTTCACTTATTTAACTTTTTTTGGAAAAACCGCTTTTCCGATTTTCTTGAAACTTGGTACAATTATAGCTCACAAATAGTTCTACAACTTTTATCTGAAACATTTTTCTCTAATACTTCGATTAAGGGCACTTTTAGGGGAGGGGGTGGGTGGGTCAGTCCGTATGAATGTCAGTTCACCGTATTAAATGGACTTACTTCCTATTAAATATTAATTAGGATTAAATGTAAACAAAATATTGTGTATTTGAAGAAATTTGGTAACCTGAAATTAAGTTAGTTACTACAGTGAATAATTTTTCAACTTATAGAGCACCAAATGTTTTATAGCTTCAATCTACTCGTATAACTTTTATAAGAAGCATTTTTCCTTGGATAATGCGATTAATTGCACTTTTTGAAGAGGGGGATAGTGCGGTTCAAGGACGTAAATGTTAAATGCACTTTCTTGGTATGTATGCAACGTTAATTAGAATAAAAAATATGTGCCTATATTTCTAAATTTAAAAAAAGATTTACTGGCCGGAAGTGACACCTAACTTAAAGAGTTTCTACACTATTTGGGTGGATTTTGGCTCGTACAATCCGTTTTATTATTGAGGAATCATTTGATTCAGGATTCCATGTAAATGGACCTTTTTGGGAGTCGCGAAGCAAGCAGTACACATCCTATGGGAGCGGAGTTTGCCTCCACAAAAGTAAGGCTCCTTTAAAAACATTATTTTTTATTAAATCTCTCTAAATCTTAGTCCAATTTGGCCGTATCATAGGGTTAGGACTCCCCTTCCGTAATACTAATGTGTTATCGTTCTGTTCTTACACCTACTATCGGGAATTATAGCAATCGACGAGTAAACGATTTTTATTAATACACACATGACTTTAGGCGTTCCCGACGCTGCTCATAGTAAAAAGGAGGGGAGTTTGCCCCACTTAAAAAAAGCCCCCCTATTAAAATTATTACTAATAAAATAGCTTTGTTAATCCTCCGTCTGATTTTGAAAAAAAAATTGGCAATAAGATGTGATTGGGTAGAGTTTCCCCAACGTATCAGTTACGTACCGTCCTTCTCTTACATCTACTACAGGGAAATGCTGCAATTTTTTCTAAATTATCAACGTATAAAGAGATTTTCATGTATAAATTGTCAATTGATTCGAAATTTTATGCAGATATGGTATTTTATGCGGGTCTCGACGACGTAAACCTTCTAGGCAAAGGAGTTTGCCCCACTTCTATTAGGGTATTTATATCAAATTTATTTCTTTGGTCCATTTTTCTGAAGCGGGCTTCAAGAAAATTTGAAGTCGTAAAATACGAAAAGGCCAAACCCGGAATCGATAGATTGTAATTTAAATTCAACAATAATTTACTGAAGAATCGAAAGTTAATTGTGTAGAGAGAGAATTTTAATGATATAAAAGAACTTTAATAGTATCCTCCTAATAGCTATGACAGCTAGCAGCATCCTGGGAAGAGATTGCAAACTCTTGGATATTAATAAATTACCCTAAGAGATCGTACAAGGTTAACTTCATTCCTTATTGTAAGTGCTTCTTTACTATCGCATTTTCTAACTATAAAGTATTTAAAATGCTGTTTATTTTAAAGAATTTTCCAGTTATGATGCTGTTCTAAACAGCTAATTTTACTGTTTATTGTGCACAACTAACAACTAGCAGCAGTAAGTCTTAATTGCATTCTTATTACAAAAAAAACTTTTCGTAATGAATTCATTCATGAATGAAATTTGATAGAATTTGAAAACCTTCCAAATTTTAACTTTCCATTTATCAATAACCTATTATCATTAATACACTGCCTTTTATAGATGTTATAGAGATAACTTTATTCTACAATTTGGTAAAAAATTCACTGAAATTGGAACAATACGAAGAGAGATATTGTAGTTTGAAATTTGAACGGTTTGCAAAACTACCAAAAATAAACCTTCTATTTCTCAATAACTATTATAACTAGAACAATGCTATTAATACCAGTTATTGAGAAGACTTTTCTCTAAAATTCGGTAAAGAAATAATTAAAATCGGAACAATAAGAAGCGAGATATTGTAGTTTGAAATTTGAACGGTTAACAAAACTACCAAAAATAAACCTTCTATTTCTCAATAACTATTATAACTAGAACAATGCTATTAATACCAGTTATTGAGAAGACTTTTCTCTAAAATTCGGTAAAGAAATAATTAAAATCGGAACAATAAGAAGCGAGATATTGTAGTTTGAAATTTGAACGGTTAACAAAACTACCAAAAATAAACCTTCTATTTCTCAATAACTATTATAACTAGAACAATGCTATTAATACCAGTTATTGAAAAGACTTTTCTCTAAAATTCGGTAAAGAAATAATTAAAATCGGAACAATAAGAAGCGAGATATTGTAGTTTGAAATTTGAACGGTTTGCAGAACTACCAAAAATAAACCTTCTATTTCTCAATAACTATTATAACTAGAACAATGCTATTAATACCTGTTATTGAGAAGACCTTTCTCTAAAATTCGGTAAAGAAATAATTAAAATCGGAACAATAAGAAGCGAGATATTGTAGTTTGAAATTTGAACGGTTTGCAGAACTACCAAAAATAAACCTTCTATTTCTCAATAACTATTATAACTAGAACAATGCTATTAATACCAGTTATTGAGAAGACTTTTCTCTAAAATTCAGTAAAGAAATAATTAAAATCGGAACAATAAGAAGCGAGATATTGTAGTTTGAAATTTGAAAAGAATGTAAAAACCTCCAAAAGTTAACCATCAATATCTCGTTAACTATTATCACTAGAAAAATGCAATTTATACCAGTTATATAGCTCAATTCGGTAAAGATTTCAATGTATTCTTAACGCTACGAAAAGAAATATAAAATTGTATTTCGTAAATTTTGAGAAAAGAGAAAGGTTACGGTGAGTCAGATCACTTAAATTTTTCTCACGTATTGTCAAGTTGTTATAAAAATGAAAACTGTCTTCCTCAAAACAACTTGGTGTATAGATGCTTAGGATTATTGGTAGAATTCCGATTAAATGATGATATTCAAGTCTGCCTCGTTAAAAATAGGAAATTGGTGACAAGTTTTAACGGAAGATCAAGTGGTTAATAGGGCCTCTGTTATCACACTCTCACACACGAAAAATTAGAGGAGGAAATAAGGTCATCCGCCGAGAGTGTGATTGGCCCAGCTGCAGTTAAACAAGGCAAGAGTATATGTCCAGGGATATTGATTGCATCTCGACTAACAGCTGGGGGCAATGTGTACGTCACTTTTTACCAAACTAAAGTACTTTGCAGCCACTTCGATCTCCTAAATGTGCCTAGTCTGGCCGGACAGTATGGCGTCAACTCTTCCACAGCTCGAGACATCGCCTCTCGCACGCTTTAACGAATTCAAGAACAATTCATCAAGTTTTACACCTTTTTTTTAGATCTATTTTATTACTCCAATCATTAAAATAAATAAATATAGGCTCACCAAACCGTGTCCAAGAATATGTAGGACAAAGTACTGTAGCGTCCCTTATTGTCTTAATAAGTAAAACAATACCCATTGTGACGTAATATTAAAATAATATGCTGTGAAACTCACATGACTTTCAGTGGAATACCATTCTCAAGGTTATCTATAATTTATTAATTGATGATTTTGGGGAATATTGGGGCGCGATCAATTTAATAAATTCAAACACAAATTTTGTTTCATCTCACCAACGTTTTGGTAAATCTTCAGGGTAGTGTACAATTTGTGGAGTTTAACTTTAAATGGATAGCTTAATTAATACTTTAGTAAATAGCTCTACAGCTCTGATCGAGCCTTGGTCTCCACTGACAACTTCGAACCACCTCTCTCTGTCCAGCACCTTCCTCTTCCAATCAGTCACAACCCAGCTTCCGCAAGTCAGCCTCCACATCCTGCATCCAACCGCCTTCTTGGCCGCCCTCCACCTCTTGTACCCTCAATTTTAGAGAAAATTAGTTTTTTTGGCACCCGATTGTCCGGCATTCGCTCCACATTGCCCAACCATTCCATTCTTCTCACCTTTATGAATGGTACTATATCATTTTCCTGATACATCTCATAAAGCTCATTGTTCGTTCTTATTTTCCACTCCATCACCAATGTGGCACCGTATATCTTTCTTAAAATCTTCCTGTCAAATATGGGTAGCTTAAAGTTTAACTTTAAATGGGTAGCTTATAATGGGGTAGCTTATAATGGGGTAGCTTATAATTGGGTAGCTTTAAATGGGTAGCTCCAAGTTTAACTTTAAATGGGTAGCTTTATTACTTTATTTATTTTATTTAAAATTTTGTATTTTTTAATTTATATGTAAGCAATGCTCTCAAGCAGACGGCTTTGCCACTAATTTATTTATTTTTTTAAACCTACTTTGCCTATGTATATAGTATATGATTTCTCAATAAAATAATGATAATAATAATAATAATATAGGGAAGGGATTAGCTATGAGGTTAGCATACTGGACTCCCACGCGCAGGTCCCGGGTTCGAATCCAGCAGCTGACCCTTAGATATTCTCTTCCTAGGAGCTTCTTACAGCTCACTGTCCGGTGATGGACAGTGTTGTCTGTAACGAGAGAACACTGTCCGGAGGCCGGCAGTGCACTGAAAAAAGCTCCGGGCGCTAATAACCTCAGCTGCTGATGCGCCAAAAAAAAAAAATAATAATAATAATAGAGGGTCGTTTGAAAAGTCCGTGCAAAAATAAAAACTACTTAATTTTTTGGGGTAAACCTTTTTTATTTTTCAACATAGTTTCCTTTTAGGCTTATACACTTCGTCCAACGCTGCTCTAGTTTGTTGATCCCTTCCGAATAATAGGATTTGTCCAAGTCTGAAAAATAGCCATTCGTTTCTACAATCACCTCCTCGTTTGAATAAAATCTTTTTCCCGCCAGCCATTTCTTCATATTGGGGAACAAATAGTAGTCCGAGGGAGCCAAGTCTGGAGAATAGGGGGGATGTGAAACGAGTTGGAACCCTATTTCCATTAATTTTGCGACCACAACTGCTGAGGTGTAAGCTGGTGCGTTGTCGTGATGGAAAAGGACTTTTTTGTGGGCCAATCGTGGGCGTTTTTCTTGCAGCTCGGTTTTCAAACGGTCCAATAACGATGAATAATATGCACCTGTAATAGTTTTACCCTTTTCCAGATAGTCGATGAGGATTATTCCTTGCGAATCCCAAAAGACAGTCGCCATAATCTTTCCGGCCGAAGGAACGGTCTTCGCCTTTTTTCTTGGTAATTTCCCCCTTGGTAACTCATTGTTTAGATTGTTCTTTGGTCTCAGGAGTGTAGTGATGTATCCATGTTTCATCCACAGTGACGAAACGACGCTTAAAGTCCTGCGGATTCTTCTGGAACAGCTGCAAACCGTCCTTACACGATTTCGTTTTTGGTCAAGCGTGAGCAATCGCGGCACCCATCTTGCGGATAGCTTTGTCATGTCCAAATGTTGATGCAAAATATTATTTACCCGTTCATTCGAGATGCCCACAGCACTAGCAATCTCACGCACCTTCACTCTTCTGTCATCCATCACCATATCATGGATTTTATCAATGATTTCTGGAGTAGTAACCTCAACAGGGCGTCCAGAACGTTCAGCGTCACTTGTGCCTATATGGCCACTCCGAAAATTTTGAAACCACTTATAAACTGTTCTAATCGAAGGTGCAGAGTCACCATAATGTTTATCAAGCTTCTCTTTAGTCTCCTCAGGCGTTTTGCCTTTCATAAAGTAGTGTTTAATCAACACACGAAATTCTTTTTCGTCCATTTTTTTGAAAATCACTCGACTTCCTCGATTCAAACGAATGCTAAACACAAAGAATAGACCGATCTGGCTGAAACTTGGTGTGTGTTCTTCCAAGAGATGCTACTAACTAAATATAACTTTTCAAACGACCCTCTTAATAATAATAATAATAATGGGTAGCTTTAAAAGGGTAGCTTCAAGTTTAACTTTAAATGGGTAGCTTAAAGTTGAACACCACAAATTTTTCACTACCCTGAAGAAGGTAATAATATTTACCGAAACGTTGGTAAGATGAAACAAAATTTATGTTTGAATTTATTGATTGACCGCACCTTAATACTCCCAAAAATCATCAATCAACAACGATCGAAAACCAAAACTATCATTTATAGGTACACCAAATATTAGAGAGAAATTAAATTTTTCATTAACATAAAAGTTGGTAAAACAATAAATATAAACAGTTTTCTTATAACTTCGCATAATTAAATTGTAAAAATTCTTTTCATGATAACCTTGAACGTAGAAATATATAATTATAATAAAGGATGATATCAACAAGATAAGATTCTAAAATAAGTTATGATTTAATAAAAAAATAAGCATAAAAATAATTATCTAATACAGGATTTTCTTTTATTAAAGAGAAATTTAAAGAACAGTTAAGAATAAAAAAATAACCGGAAGTGAATACAGTGAGTGAAGCGAGGGAATTGGCCTGAAAGAAGTGAATTTAAAGAGTAATTCTTTTTTTAAAAGAAAACTGGTTAAAAACATGTTTTTATAAATAGAGAGAGAAGTTACTTTAGACATTCCGAAGCAGTGGACCAGCGGACGGACAAGTGGTTGAAGAAAGCCAAGTCCATTACTAACTGACTTCGATTCTATCATGGGAGGTTTTTTTGTTTTTTACGTAAGGCATCAACATCCATTCATCTCTCACAGTACGTACGACCTACATATTTCCAGCCTCTCCATCTTTATTCTTTCTAACCACAGCACATACGCGCGCGCACACTGTAGCCAACCATACACTTTTATTCACCCTATTTGTGAAAATGTGAATAATTTGTTTTGTTTTTTGGTTTTAGTTGGCAACATGTAAATTACAAAATCTGGTTGAACATCCGCCAGCTTTTACATCCTTATTGAAAAAGTTTTATCATTTTGGGCTATGCAAGAGTTGATCTTCTAAATTACTAAAACCAAACTGCAAAAAAAAAAAAAAATTAATAATTGCCTAGCAACGATAACAAAATGTTTCCTCCCTAATCCAGCTGTAATAAATAAAGAGAAACTGATTAAAAGCCACAGAACTTATTTTTTTTTTAAATTAATTATTTTTGTTTTCTAAAAAAAAAAATTCCTAATTAATTAACTGTCCAAAAAATATATTAAATTCAAAATCCGGTAAAAAAAAATCAAGTAAATTTATAATCAAACTAAACAGGTGGAATCACTGTGCTAGAAACCAGCAGAATTCCCCCTACCCCTCTCGTCAGGTGATAGCCTAATTGATTTTAAGGTCATTAACCTGTTTTCTGACCAAAACAACTGCCCATCATACAGTCACATACATAAATTCATATATATATATATTTACTTTTTTGTAGTAGTAGTAAAGGAAGATTTCCTTGAAAAGAATAACTCTCACATCCTGCGGGGTTCACACAACAGTCCCATTATTAATGGAAACCATTTCTGTTTATGTAAATTCAGCTAACTCTTTCCCCCTACCTCTCTCTATTTTTCTCAAAACAATAGCTTGGATAAAAGAAATAAATATAAGATAGGCACTTACAATACATCGCCATGTCTCTATTAAGTACTTCAATGACTTACCTGGAACAAATAGAAAACAAATATTTAAAATTTAAAGTTAAGTTTAAGTAAATAAAGTTTTCAAGAATATTAGCAGCACATAAACTACAAGCTTAAACTGATTCAAGCTTATGAAATAAACAGAAAACCAAATATTTACAAACTAAAGTTAAGTTCACGTAAATAAAGTTTCCAAGAATATTAGTAGTACATAAATTAAACTATAAGCTTAAACTGATTCAAGCTTATGAAATAAACAGAAAACCAAATATTTACAAACTAAAGTTAAGTTCACGTAAATAAAGTTTCCAAGAATATTAGTAGTACATAAATTAAACTATAAGCTTAAACTGATTCAAGCTTATGAAATAAACAGAAAACCAAATATTTACAAACTAAAGTTAAGTTCACGTAAATAAAGTTTCCAAGAATATTAGTAGTACATAAATTAAACTATAAGCTTAAACTGATTCAAGCTTATGAAATAAACAGAAAACCAAATATTTACAAACTAAAGTTAAGTTCACGTAAATAAAGTTTCCAAGAATATTAGCAGCACATAAATTAAACTATAAGCTTAAACTGATTCAAGATTATGAAATAAACAGAAAACCAAATATTTACAAACTAAAGTTAAGTTCAAATAATTAAAGTTTCCAAGAATATTAGCAGCACATAAATTAAACTATAAGCTTAAACTGATTCAAGATTATGAAATAAACAGAAAACCAATATTTACAAACTAAAATTAAGTTGAAGTAAATAAGACTTCAATAACAGCAGCACGTAACTAAATTAAACTGTAAACTTAAACTGGGAAAATATTATAATATGGGTGGATCAAGTCATTAATAATAAAAATACAACTATTAGAACACAAAATAAAAATGATAAAAGTCAAAATGTTAGAGTGTAGAATACAAAAAAAAAAGCAAAAGTTCTTTAAAAAACAATGGATATAACATGACAAGTAATTGGTGCCACAGACTTTGGAGAGTTATTGCACTGATGGAAAAGAGATATGAAAGTGTGCTTTTGGTTAGATCTTGAAGAGAGAATGGATACTTCACCGAAGAACAGTAGATGGTTTTGTGAGGAGAGCCAAATGGAGTATTATAGGCAGCAATAGAAGGGACAAATCGACAGAACATCCCCTTTTTAGAAGTGGAACAGATATCTACCGTTAAGGATGACGTTAAGAAGTAGGACCAATTTAGGTCGGAGGAGATCGATGTTGCCATCTTCACTACACACCCATCTACCCCCATTGGGGGTGGCCACCGCCGCGATACTCCTTCTGGATATTGCCACGCCTCTGTCGCTTCTTCCTTCTAATATCTTGTCCCACATATATATATAATACGTATCATATAGGATTATAAATATTATATTTTATATTTTAATTTTGCTATTATATCTCTTACTTTTCAATAATTACGAGTGTACAGAATTTTCGATATTAATTTTTCCAAATAATTATTACGTTTTGAGAGAGATACAAGTTCAGAATTTTGGACAGAAAATTTGTGAACATTTTTTCTGTTCTTTTACACAAATTTTCGTAATTCAAATTTGAACATTCTTTTTTTTTTCAACTCCAAATTTAATAAATACACAGGGTGTTCATTTTAAGACGGCTTAAATGCATTTCATGCTTAAACGGTTAATCTGAGCAAAAAATGGTAGAGGAAAAATTTGTTACCCGTCACCTCTAGTTTCAGAATATGTGACTTGATTTTAGATTGCTGCCCGCATACGCGGCTGACGCGCGACCAAAAGTGAGGGTTCTATTATATTCTTATGGTAGGTGAATTTTTCCTTCATAATGCTGACACTGTTTTGAGGCCTAAATTTTTTGCAATTAATCACAGATTTCTGCATCAATTTTTAGAAAAAAAACCCTATGCATCGTATACCTTTCGAATGGTGATCGTACGTAGATGTTTCTCATGAATAGTGCACCTTTATTTTACATACATAATATTTTTGAGAAAAATGAAGTCTAAAGTTTTTGGAAAAAAAATTAGAAACTTGCTATTTCTTATGTTTGGGCCTCAAAGTCAAATACTTGATATTATTATTTTGGAATATAAATTAGCTTATTTAAAAGGAAATTTAACCTTCTTTCTAATGAGCTTACTGAAATCGCTGTAGCTTTAATAGTTTGAGAAATACAGACAATTGTTTGCTAAAAAAACATAAAATTAAAAATATCTATAAAACGGAGCCGAATCGAGCCATAGTTTATATAGAATTTTTTGTTGCAAATGATGCCCAGAATCGGCTCCCGAAGGCATCATAGTCTTATGCTGAACACCCTGTATAATATTCTATTACTAGGAACAAAATATTTGATCATGAAACTGCACTTGGTTTACACTTTTAAGAAAGAAAATCTACCCCATCCGTTCTCAAAATTGCCTAAAAAGACTGCCCTAACTTAAGTCGACTTTTTTTTAAATTGTACTTTTTTGAAAGAAAAAAAAACGAAAAAAAAGTAAATTGGGGCCCAACAAAATACACAAACAAACATGTAGTTAATTTTTATTCATGTAACTGTAAGCTGAACAGGAGGGATAAAATTAAATAAACTGCACCGAAAAGAAAAACGGTTAATGGGCAGCCTAAAAATATGTTCACTTCCGGTGAATAAATAAATAAGTCAATGAACGCGGAAGTCTGGACTAGTTCTAAATTTTTTTTTTTTTCATTTTTATTTTGTGGTTCTCATTCTATTTATTTCCCTTGGATTATTTGGTGACGTTCTATTTTTCAGGAACAGTCATATTATAATATGGGTATCGTAAATTTTGGATAAGTACGAGGGTCATTCAGTAAGTTACGAGACAAATTATTATTGCTCAAAAACGGTTTATTGAATCAGTACAAAACTTTGGTTACTTTTCAACATACGAGGGTCGTTTGAAAAGTCCGTGCAAAGTCAGAGAGATAGAACCACTGGCGCGTATCGAGGTTATGTTTAGTTAGTAGCATCTCTTGGAAGAACACACACCAAGTTTCAGCCACATCGGTCTATTTCTTTGTGTTTGGCATTCGTTTGAATCGAGGAAGTCGAGTGATTTTCAAAAAATGGACGAAAAAGAATTTCGTGTGTTGATTAAACACTACTTTATGAAAGGCAAAACGCCTGAGGAGACTAAAGAGAAGCTTGATAAACATTATGGTGACTCTGCACCTTCGATTAGAACAGTTTATAAGTGGTTTCAAAATTTTCGGAGTGGCCATATGGGCACAAGTGACGCTGAACGTTCTGGACGCCCTGTTGAGGTTACTACTCCAGAAATCATTGATAAAATCCATGATATGGTGATGGATGACAGAAGAGTGAAGGTGCGTGAGATTGCTAGTGCTGTGGGCATCTCGAATGAACGGCTACATAATATTTTGCATCAACATTTGGACATGACAAAGCTATCCGCAAGATGGGTGCCGCTATTGCTCACGCTTGACCAAAAAAGTGTTGCAAGGACGGTTTGCAGCTGTTCCAGAAGAATCCGCAGGACTTTAAGCGTCGTTTCGTCACTGTGCATGAAACATAGATACATCACTACACTCCTGAGACCAAAGAACAATCTAAACAATGGGTTACCAAGGGGGAATCTGCGCCAAAAAAGGCGAAGACCGTTCCTTCGGCCGGAAAGATTATGGCGACTGTCTTTTGGGTTTCGCAAGGAATAATCCTCATCGACTATCTGGAAAAGGGTAAAACTATTACAGGTGTATATTATTCATCGTTATTGAACCGTTTGAAAACCGAGCTGCAAGAAAAACGCCCACGATTGGCCCAAAAAAAGTCCTTTTCCATCACGACAACGCACCAGTTCACACCTCAGTAGTTGTGGTCGCAAAATTAATGGAAATAGGGTTCCAACTCGTTTCCCATCCCCCCTATTCTCCAGACTTGGCTCCCTCGGACTACTATTTGTTCCCCAATATGAAGAAATGGCTGGCAGGAAAAAGATTTTATTCAAACGAGGAGGTGATTGCAGAAACGAATGGCTATTTTTCAGACTTGGACAAATCCTATTATTCGGAAGGGATCAACAAAGTAGAGCAGCGTTGGACGAAGTGTATAAGCCTAAAAGGAGACTATGTTGAAAAATAAAAAAGGTTTACCCCCAAAAATTAAGTAGTTTTTATTTTTGCACGGACTTTTCAAACGACCCTCGTAGAAACAGTATTGCAATTACAACTTCAATAAAGTGTAAATACACATAGTTGCTCTAGGATGATAGATTACCCCTAAAACTACTAGTTTAAAGTTAAATCTAGTCAGCCATTCTGCTTACGCAGACAATTTCCGGTCCATCTAAACAATGTTTGTATAACCATAGATATGAACATATCTCAGTTTTCCAAGCTACATAAATAATGTGGTAAATATACCAGACAATAACTTAGGGGAAATGAAGTAATCTAATGGAAAGGCTACTCAAATAATAATAATACTGGAGAATTTGAGTACATATAGTTTTATACGGGATTATGAAGAACTTAAGTTTTAAAAAGCAAAGTAACAAAAACATGGCAAACTTAAGTTTTACTTATAAGTAAATAAACATTATACTCGTGGCTACTAACACAAAAACGAATTTGTTTACCTAAGTGGAATACTGTTCAAGTTTTGTGAATATATTGTACAAAAGTAATATGTAAACAAAAATAGAAATTTTGTGCCAAACTTTGCGTGTGGATTTAACTTATAATCTAATATGAACGTTTTTTAGTTATAATAATAATTAAGACGTTATCTCTTTGGATGCATAAATATGAGGTGTTTTATTTATTTAAGTTTTTTACTGGAGTTGGTGAATATCTCATTTCCGTACAATTAAAACTGTCCGGTAGGACAGTTGTATAAGGGTTGACCATCAAAAACTGCACGAAAAAGCGTAACGTTGAAAAACACCCAACTTTGACAATTTTTTTCTCTTTTTCTATAAAAGATAAAATTCCCAAATTTTCTTTAAAATAAAGGGCAAATCCTCCTTTATGACTGTAATTTTTTGCAACAACCCAGATCTAATAGGTTTTGAGAAAAAAGTTGCTGAAAATGAGCAAAAACGGCTTTTTCAAAAATTGTTGTTGTTCTTGTTCTTGTTGTTCTTCTTCTTCTTCTTGTTGTTGTTACCTTTTTTGTAAACAACGTAGCGCCTAAACGCGTGAACCGATTTTCATGAATGAGGTGTCATTCGATTCGGAATTTTATGTAGATGTGCCTTTTGGGGGTCTCGGCCCTGTACATTGAATGGGAGAGGAGTTAGCCCCCTTTATGTAAGGCCCCCTCCAAAATTATTATTACTAATTACTCTGTAAATCTTGGCCCGATTTTGATAAAATTTGGTAGGATGATAGGGTTAGGGCTCCCCTACCTAACAATAAAGCGACGATCTGCTCTTACACTTGTTAAGGGGAAGTATAGCAATCGTTTCAAATTATCGACACGTGAACCGATTTTCATGAATGAAGTGTCATTCGAATCGAAATTTTGTACAGATTTGTACTTTAAAAGTCTCGACGCTATGCCTCATAAGGAGGGGAGTTCGCCCCACCCAAATAAGGCCCTTTCTGAAACTATTATTACCAATATTTCTACAAAGCTTAGTCCGATTTTGATAAAATTTAGCACGAAGAAGTGATTAAAGCTCCTCTATGTGGCTGTGAAGTGCCATCATGCTCTTACACCTACTAAGAGGAAGTACTGCAATCGTTAAAATTATCAATGAGTGAACCGATTTACATCAATGAATTGTCGTTCGATTCAAAATCTTTGCCTTTTAGGGAGAAGTACTGTAATCGCAGTTTATTTTTCTTGCTCCTCTTAAAAGGAAGTACTGAAATCGCAGTTTAATTTTGCTATTTACGTACAAATACCTTCCTATTTTATTCAAAACGCTTTCTCAAAAAAATGGTTATTGAGGATGGTTTGGGGACCGTAACTATAATCATTCTTTAAAAAGATCTCTCCAGTGGTAGTTACGGTTCCGATTTAACACCTTATCAGGTTATAATGATAGAATACCTTATTCCAAATTTTAAAAAATCTGTAAAGCAGACGTAACTTTGCAAATAGACAAAAAGGAAAATCTATCCAAAAGGTACAAAAATCTCCTTAACAAAAACTTACAGTTTTAAAAGTTAAGTATAAGGGTTGATTAAACGCCAAAAGGTACACAAATCAGCAGTTCCCAACATTTCATTAATACTTCATTGATATAATTTAAGTAATTTTACTGCATTAACTTTTCCTTCACATTTTTTAGAATTTATTAGATGTCACAGACCCTTATGCTGGCCAGTTCATTCATAATATTTTTTTATTATAATTATGATAAAATGAGTGATGAATTATTCTGAGTAGTCACATATACATGCATGTTAAAGTAGAAAAAAACAAAGTTAGAGTCGGCCACTTTTTAAATTTCAATCACGGAGGATTCAAAACAATATTTCAGTCTTAAATTCGTCTTACCGAAATATTCGTGAGCACAAATAACATACATTTAATAACAAGTAGATTATTCAACAATATTTACTCATTTCTCAATTGTAATTTAATTTAGTCCCCCTAATTTTACTTATGGTAAAATACTGGAATAATTAGCTGTCCTAAAAATATGCATATCTTTATTTTCTTTATTTTATATTACATATATATAACATTGTGGGAAGAACACCTAGATTGAGAATGTAATTGAAGAAAACTATATTATTTGCGATAAAGCCAGATTATTTATTACTTATTATTACAAACGTTTGACTACAACATAAAATAACAATTACTTTAATCGAAGAATGAACTTAAACCAATGATTTTTATTTAAAAATAAAAATAAATGCATAAAATTATTGATGTAAAAAAAGTTTATGAATTTTTTAGCCTCTTATTTTTTTTATATTTTTTATAACGTTTTCTTTTTCACCTGTGATTAATAGTTTGATTATTATAGATAAATAGATATTACAGTCAATCTAAGTTAAATGGTGTGCTACTTGAGTAAATATTTTGTAGACGAAAATGGCCAGCATAAGGGTCTGTGACATCTAATAAATTCTAAAAAATGTGAAGGAAAAGTTAATGCAGTAAAATTACTTAAATTATATCAATGAAGTATTAATGAAATGTTGGGAACTGCTGATTTGTGTACCTTTTGGCGTTTAATCAACCCTTATACTTAACTTTTAAAACTGTAAGTTTTTGTTAAGGAGATTAGATTATTAGTTCTTATTTAATATCACAAGTAATAAGAACAGGCGGAGATCCCGGGTTCGAATCCAGCTGCTGCCCTTAATTTTTTTTTTTTTATATATAAATTTACAGGGTGTTCATTTTAAGACGGCTCAAATGTATTTCATGCTTAAACGGTTGTTCTGAGCAAAAAATGGTAGAGGAAAAATTTGTTGCCCGTCACCTCTAGTTTCAGAATATGTAGCTTGGTTTTAGATTCCTGCCCGCATACGCGGCTGACGCGCGTCCAAAAGTGAGGGTACGCAGTTGCTCCCATTTTCACATACACACTTTTAAAGAGTATAAAAAGTTATGAAAGAAACCGGAAACCGCTATTCGATATCGTTAAAATTAAAGGTGCTAGGCCATTTCAAAATTTGGTATTTATTAATCCATATTTTAAATTTAACTTGTTATCAAAGAGAAAGAAGAGCACGCGATAGGTCATTTTTATGTATTTTTTCATCCCCTTTCTACTAAAAATATTGCCAAGGCAGTAAAGCTAGTATTTTTCTTAATATCGGGAAATAAGTAGTTTTCCGAGTGATTTTTCTAAGAAAAATCAAATGTTAAGAGCTTTAGATGTTCTCAAGCATACACAAAATGGCTAAAAATTAATTTTACATCTGTTACAAACAAGAAGGTTCAATAATTATTTGGTAATTTTGGGAGAGTTGCGTTTAATTACCAAAAAGAAATTGGAAACCTCCTGCCACATAATTTAAGTGATCAATATCTTTCATGTAAAGGATCAAACTTATTGCTTAAATTTAGCAAATAATGCATTTTACTCAACTTGTGAAGCATGTACTGAACCTTCTCTGGCTCGCAAGCCAGGTTAGCCTGGAGGTTATCAACTGCTCTCTGTATCTGAGGAGGCACCTTTGAAAGCACAGTACTTGCTTCACAAGTGTGTATATGAAAATGGGGGTCAACTGCGAACCCTCAGTTTTGGTCCAAGTAGAATGCGTTTGAATGAGGTTTGTGGTTTTAACCAATTTCATGTTCCCCAATAGCATCACTTAGCCACAGTTAACTTTACCTCAAAAATTACCCGGTTTCTTTTTTACGTCACATACCTCCCCAAGACACGTACATTTATACATTTTTTTATGTGAACGTTATGCCATTAATGTTATTGTGGCAGGTTTATTTTTATTATCACTTAAAAATAGAATAACTTATTTAAACAATCTAAATGAATCCAAACTATAAATAATTCTAACATAATGACCTATAAAGTTTTATTTTATATTAAATTGTTTAAGACAAATTTACTGTATTTATAATTATTTTTATATAGATGTTATTTTTATGGACAACAAATAAATTTTTTACTTCAAATAATACAATAATAAGTTGGTTAAACGAGTGCATTGTAACAATTGAATACAATAAAATGTAATAACTAAAAGTAATAAGCAATAATTCTGTAAAAATAAACTTAAATTCGATAATTTCTTAATATATTCCCAAAAAGAATTCTGGGGTTTAAGGGAACTGTCACTAATAAATGGGTTGTTACGACAATAAGCAGGCTGAGAGCGAACCACGCGGTGTGCGGATCGTATCTACACAGGAACAACAGATAAGGGAAGGCTTTCTAGTGTTTTTTGAAAGCAAAATACAGCGGCGAATTTTCGGCCCATTATGCGTGGGACAAGGACGCAGGACTTGAATGGAGGAGTAGCAAAACGAAAATGAGCCTCTTCCTCCTCTGAGTCCCGGTTTGGCTCTTCGTAATTATGGTAAGCCTAGCTATAAGGATGGCAGGAGTATAGAGTACTGATCCATCCATTAGTTGTAAGGTTTAAGTAAATAGTTGTATATAGTAGAGGTATGAATGTGTGAAGCGAATGTATTTATAAGTAAGACTTTTATGAAGTTGGCTAGACTAGGCTGTGGGCCTGGGACATGTGGTTAAGATGAGGGACGAGGACATCCCCCCCCCCCAAAAAAAAGGTGACGAATGAGCACCTACATGGTTGGAGACTCCGACGGATGGACGGTGTTGCTGGCGATGCAAAGACAATATTGAATATCGCCAACTGGAGAGTGGCAGCACAGAGCAGAACTGGTTAAGGAGGCCAATACTCAGCAATAAGCTGTAGGGCCGTTGAATGATGATGTAATACGATACCGAAGGCCGTTGTTCTACCAGCATGACAAACAAGACCACAGCAAAAGAAACCCGCACTACAAAAATGGCAGACAGATTACAGTAATGGTAATAAAGGAAGATTCTATAAAACTATGGCTGATCAGTTACCTAGACAACCATGGTTTAAGGGAACTGTCACTAATAAATGGGTTGTTACGACAATAAGCAGGCTGAGAGCGAACCAAGCGGTGTGTGTGGATCGTATCTACACAGGATCAACAAAAGGTCCTCTCCTCTTTGCGTAGATTGCAATGAGGAGGAGGATTTCAAACATGTAATAATGGATATGTCCACGTTATGTAGTAGAAAGAAAACGAATGTTTGACGACATATACAGGTATTTAGATGCACCATTTCGCTAGGAAGACATAATATTCTTCACCTACATCTATGTGCTTAAATCTGTAGCACAGCTAGCAAAGAAATATGAATGTATTTAAAAGTTATAGAATGAATGCAAGAAAATGATTAGAGAATGATTACGTGATTTTAATTTCGGTTAAGCTATAAGTAGGCTTACCAAATGTTCCGGTTTGACCGGGATGGTCCCGGCTTGAGATCCCTGTCCCGGCGTCCCGGTCAAACTTGAACAACACCGACACCGCGGCCGATCGTTCCCCCGCGCCCATTTATTAATATGTTTTCAGTTCTTAATAATTTTGATTGCATTTCAAATATGAAAAACACAAATTAAGCGAAAAGCAAAATGAAAATGAGCCTCTTCCTCCTCTGAGTCCCGGTTTGGCTCTTCGTAATTATGGTAAGCCTAGCTATAAGGATGGCAGGAGTATAGAGTACTGATCCATCCATTAGTTGTAAGGTTTAAGTAAATAGTTGTATATAGTAGAGGGATGAATGTGTGAAGCGAATGTATTTATAAGTAAGAATGGAGAGTGAGTGATATTCTAGTGATAAGCACCTAGACCAGTGGTGGGCCAACTTTTTTAATGGGGGGCCACGAAGTTTAAGAAATACTAGAGGAGGGCCAGAATTATAGAAAAAATGCATTTTTCTTTTTTGGTATCAGTGTTCACACTATTAACCAATCAACAACTTGTATTTGTGGTAGGCATTTTGTGTTAAAGCTTTTAATAATAATATTATAAAAACATTACAGCATTACACACAAATTTTACAAATTACCTTTTACCTTAAATAATAATTAATTTAACTTTTATTCGAATGCCCTGCCATGGTAGGCCTGTGAGAGATATGGTATTGTTTTTGATTTTCCATATTTTCGAAAGCAGGTTCCAGATATGACGAAGCAACTTTCAGCAGTGCGAAAAGGTGTTCATCAGTCAATCGGTTTCTGATATGAGTTTTTCCGCAATTTCATGGTCGAAAAAGTCTGTTCGCACACATAAGACGACGCAAACATCGCCATAATTTTCTGGGCGTAATACTTCTCGACCGTCAAAACGTAATTTTAGCGGGCCATATACTATCCATGTTGATGGACCCTCGGCGGGCCGGATTAAATACTTTCGCGGGCCGTACTTTGCCCATCACTGACCTAGACGATGCTGGCTGTATGGCGAAAGCCAATGCCAAAAAAAGGCAAGAAAAAGAAAACCAAAATTATGGCGCTTAGTGGCCCAAAATAACCTGTTTTCACAATAGAAATTGTTAATAGCAGAAAATAATCAATTAAATAATTTGCCTAATTTTTT
Source organism: Rhodnius prolixus (assembly GCF_049639745.1). Taxonomy (NCBI): domain Eukaryota; kingdom Metazoa; phylum Arthropoda; class Insecta; order Hemiptera; family Reduviidae; genus Rhodnius; species Rhodnius prolixus. The sequence goes on from NW_027411582.1 coordinate 27,220,358, forward strand.
AAATTAGATATTTAAGGTTTTCTTTTAGGTGTCATCAATTGTCAATGTGGGTGTTGGCGAATGAAATATCACAAAAAAACAAAAAACGGAGCAGGAAGCTTTCGAAAGATAATACCTCAAAATAATCCGCCAGTTTCCGGTCCAAAAAGAAAGTTAAAAGGGTCAGGCTATAATTATTATTTTTCACTAGCGCTTACACTCTACTAGCAGTAGGTATTTGCAAATCTTTTGCAGATTTTCTATTAGAGAAATCTTTCAGTGATTTTAAAATTTTCTCAAATTCAGCTTCTACGTTTTCCTAAAATTGGTATGCTAATAGAATATTTTTAGATCTTTAAAATTTTTTATAAATAAATAGTAAAAGTATATAAAAAATAACAACATTAACTGAAGTAATCTTAAAAGCAACCACAGTTTAAAATAGAAAAACATGATTAATAAATACGAATTATACTTCATATTAGGGCACAATGTAATTGGGCATATCCGGTTTTAGGTGCTTCCCAAAACGGTCATTAATTTGACTATTTATACATATTATACAAACAGCCACGTACTATAAACTTTACAGTACATACAATATATATAGTATATAAATAGCCAGCGGCTTACATAGATTAGCCAACTTGCCTAAAAATATGATCATAATATTTTAGGCAATAAACCGAAATTGGCTAGTAATTTAAAAAAAAAAAAAATCCGCTCGTTATACAAAATAATAATTATTGGTTTTCAAAATAAAAGAAGTGTGTGCTTTTAGAGAGATGAATGGAACCACAATAATTATTTACGGGCTTAAGAGTTAGCCTAGATAGGCTTTAAGTTGAATAGGCTATCCTAGTGTAACAGCAAAAAAAAAAAAAAACGTTTGACTTCTAATGAAACAGTCAAAAAATAACTAGAAATTGTTTTCCTTTGATTTTTGAAGATATCAAACTATCATTGCGTATATTCCACACAGTCACAAGCTAGTCAGAGGTTATAAAAACTTATAGTAGCCTTTAGCTGCATCCAAAGAATTAAATAAAAAACGCAGTATGACGTAGAAAATCAACGAATTACATTAAAGTGGTACTGCACTTCCGGTCTAATCGACTTTGACCAATAACCATAATGAGGCGCCTCCTGGTGTTACCGAAACCATAATACTAAATTTTAATTTTTGTTTTTGTTTTTTGTTTTAATGATTTAAGACGCGTCAACATCTAAGGTTATTGGCGCCCGTAGCTTTTTTTAGTGCACTGCCGGCCTCCTGACAGAGTTCTCTCGTTACAGACAACACTGTCTATCACCGGACAGTGAGCGGTAAGAAGCTCCTAGGAAGAGAAAATCTAAGGGGGCCAGCAGCTGGATTCGAAACCGGGACCTCCGCGTGGGAGTCCAGTACGCTAACCGCATAGCTAATTTTAATTATTTTATTCTATTACGTATTTATTCTTGAGTTATAGTGAACGGGATTTTCAAGATAAATTTGGAAAAACCAAAATTGGAGTCGTGGAACCTCTTAAAATAGATACTTTATTGAAAATAGGGTTCTCCGTCTAAGAACCTTAATGATTAGCAAAAAAAAAAACAAAATATCTTGATGAATGAACAGAGTACAATCAATAAGATCAGGAAAAAGTCAAGTAGAGTCTTCACAAGTTAAGTCAAAAAAATAAATAAAAAGTTGACCACATTAGTTCTGTACCACTAAAAACTATTTTTTTTAAAAAAAAATAAAATAAAATATGGCTCCTAAACTGGACAAAAAATAAATTTAAATATGAAATTTATATACAAATCCGTAAATCACCAAAAGAACACGAAGAGAGACAAACATCTGCATTGCGGTAGAAGCCCCTTCGTCCCCCAAAAAGCCAAGAAATATATTGGATAGTTGTCAACAGCATCTATTTTATTGTGCCCTCAGTAAATATATATTACTTCTTTAATTTGAACAAAAGTTATTTTGTAATTTCTATTGTTGTAAATTTTGAAACTGTAAAAAAAAGATAATAAGTAATTTAGGGAAAGGTTTAGCGTATTTTGGATTCCCAATGAGGAGATTCACCGGCTCGAATCTAGAGCTACTGGCCCCATCAATTTTTTTCTAACTAGGAGCTTCTTTTACAGCTCTGGTCATCTTGGACAGTGTTGTTTGAAACGAGTGTACACTGTCTGGAGGCCGTCAGATGTTTGACACGTCTTTAAATCTTTAAAAAATAAAAAAGTAAGTAATTTGTAATAAAATTATAAGCAATTAATACACAATGTATTTCTGTCTTCATTTTTAATTATTCATAAAATATGTAATAAAAAAGTGATTGCTAGAGTTCCAATTTTTTTATTATTTTTATAGTTTTCTCATTTAAATATTTTATTGAAGCCTTACATTAAAACAATCAATTTAATTTTCCAAATTTTTGATAAAAATAATGAAAATGTGATCGATAATTTTAGAGAAATGTGAATAGTTACGTTATTTCACATCCATTTTTTAAATTATTACTTCGAGGCGTTTTCTTCGTGTCGATGTTCATGGTTGTACGATAAAACCAACACCAAAAAAAAATTAAATCACTTTAAATCGTTGGTACAAGTTCTCGTAATTCGCAAGGAAAAAAAGAAGCGAAACAGAAATGCCGGAACCAATAATTAATTTCTCGCAATGTTTAAAAAATCTATAAAATAACTTATTTCTTTAAAATATATGTACAAAATTAGTGTATAAATTCATTAAATTCCTTAACAAACTTCACTTAACTATTTATATTTCCACTTAATGGGGAAAACCTAGTTATTTTGGTATTTAATGTTAGCTGGGAAAAACCACTATAATATAAGTGAAAACCAATTACTCTTAAAGAAAAGTGGTAATTCTTCTCCTACTTTACAACAAAATAATCTTTATTTAATGCTAAATGGAAATCTTGCTAATCTTTTCATAGTCAATATTGGGATAATTACCTCAAAGTGTAAATCTAAGGATTTGCTCATCTTCTGGTAACAAAAAGGGCGCTGGAACTTAGTAAAAGGATATCCAGTATAAATTTAAACAGAACTACCAGGATTTACTAGGACGATATTGTGCTGTCGTCTCGAACGAAGTAAGCGTTAGCTGGAGTTTTTGAAGAATTCGAAGCTGCAGCAAGGAAGATGATGGGTCTGCACATAAATGGAGAGAAGAAAATTTCATTTAAAAACTTCTAGGAGACCAGGGATCAGGTGGAATCTAGCTTGAACCTTGGCAATCATGTGTTTAATTAGGCAAGCCAGTTTAAATATCTGGGAGTACCTCGTGACTGGAAAAAATAACGAAACTGCAGAAGAAATAACAGCAGGAGTGGTGGCATATGTTTCTTTGCTCTCCAGAAGCTGTTGAAATTCAGCGAGTTCAAGAAGTATCAGCTCTCCTTACTTACAAAACAATCATACGGTCTGCGATTACGTATGATCGTGAAAGTTGGATTCTTTACAAAAGCTACCAGAAAACTGCTCAACATATGGGAAAGAAAAAGTACTTTGATGAATATTTGGACCTGGTCTACGAAAATAAGTGCTGGTTCGGCAGATGTTCAGGGGAATCAGATCTGGCATCTTTTATAAGGAAGAGAACCAGATAAGGTGGCTTGGACATGTCGAAAGAATGCCACAAAACCGAATTCCAAGGAAACTTTTGGTGGGAAAGCCAGGAGGAAGCCGTAACAGTGAGAAGGCCTCGTATGAGATGGTATGGAGGAAGATATGAGAGGGATGGGTGTTGGAAGATGGCGGAGGTACGCCTACGACGAAGCTGAAGGGCAAAAAGTAGTGGAGGAGGCCCAGGTTCCTGCAGGGCCTTAGGTACTAGGATTTAAGAGCTAGTTCGAAGTTTTTATTATGATTCCTACGATTCTTTCGAAGAAGGTTCCAAAAATTGAATTTAAACTTCAAACTGTGATTACAAACAAATAAATCTTCAACTTATAATTAAAAGCCGTTTTTGCTCATTTTTGGCAACTTTTTTCTCGAAACCCTCTAAGATCTGGGTTGTTGCAAAAAAAATTACAGTTATAAAGGAGGGTTTGCCCTATATTTTAAAGAAAATTTGGGAATTTTATCTTTTATAGAAAAAGAGAAAAAAATTGTCAAAGTTGGGTGTTTTTCAACGTTACGCTTTTTCTGGTGCAGATTTTGACGATCAACCCTTATACAATTGTCCTACCTGGACAGTTTTAATATTATTTCCAATAATTGGATTAAGTGAACTTCTGAGAGAGAGAAGTGTACATAGATTACCTCTAATGTGCTATTTGTACACAATGTACGATACTACATCTCGTGTCCAGTCATGAAGGGTTCAATATGTAACCAATATCCCGTTTACAGAAAATTCCTATCAACCTGGAAGTACAGCTTTAACCAATAGATTGTTGACTTCCCGAAAATTAGCTTTTAGAGTTTTCTTTAATTCCCGGATATACGTAACAAGAAAAGCTCGTTTTAGAGCAGGTTACAGGGAAATATTTCACCACCAGCTTTACATCGAACTTGAAGCTTTCACTTCCAAGAGAAGAAATCCTAGTAAGCAGTTCAAGCGGACAAATCAGCGGACATGAAGAAGATACTACAGAGAAAAAACAGAATGGTGTATATATATATATATATATATACACATTAATTACAAGAAGTAAACCATTTAGTTCCAAGTGAACAACACTGGTTGTTGTAACGGTACATGGCAAACATAAAGAGAACGAAGTCCCTTGTTTCCTGCCATTAAACTAGTTCTGGAGTGTGCAGTCTCGACTTAATAGACGGTGAAGATAAAGAAATAGAAGGTAAGCTGACAGCTAGTACTTTTTTTACAAAAATTTTTATCAATTTTTCCGATAATGAACTTACAATTTTTAATTTTTATAAAGTTAAATATTAGGGTAACCTTTTTGATAATAAAAGCGATGGTGAACAGGAGAGCAGGATGTCGGGCTCTAAGGTTACTTTCATTAAGTCTTCTTCTAACAGTCCTGCTGGAGATGGAAACATTTCGGACATGCCTTATGAGACTTTTTATCTCATTTCTCGTTATGCTCCTGTTTCGCAAAGCCAGGTGCCGGATGTACCTATCGTCTCTCTCTTTGCTGTACATCTCTTCTTGAATGACCTCTTGTCTCCCTAAATCGCTTTAGACAAGTGATGTACTTCCAAAACAAAAGCGGAAAATAGTTTATTTAATTTTAACTAAACAAAAACTGAGTGGTGCGCTAATTTTGTCCATCAGTATATTATTTTTTAAAGTTGTATTTTATTGCTCTCATTAGAACACGGTCTCATTTAAAATTGTAAGTTTTGAACTCAGAAACAGGATAAGACTCATATGGCACGCTATAATTAACAGTAGTCCAAATAAGTTTCGAGAGCCTCTGATATAAGGCAATTTTACAAATAATGCATGTTAAAAACTTCTTTTTGGTAAATAAGAGTGTGCAAGTGCATTATACTTCACAATTCTTGCTGCAAACAGTGAAAATTAAGTAGAAAACGGATTGACAATGTTCACTTTAGTTTGTAATGCCATACAACATCTTGAAATGGACACGCCATTTTAGACGTTACCTCTACAGCTCATAGCTAAATAACGAGACAACACTATCACGTTAAAATCCTTAATTGATCATGAGCCTTAAATTGAAAGACAATATGTGAATATATTTTGTTCCGGATATTCTTAACTATTCGCCTAGCTCAACTATACGAGGGTCGTTTGAAAAGTCCGTGCAAAAATAAAAACTACTTAATTTTTTGGGGTAAACCTTTTTTATTTTTCAACATAGTCTCCTTTTAGGCTTATACACTTCGTCCAACGCTGCTCTAGTTTGTTGATCCCTTTTTCCCGCCAGCCATTTCTTCATATTGGGGAACAAATAGTAGTCCGAGGGAGCCAAGTCTGGAGAATAGGGGGGATGTGAAACGAGTTGGAACCCTATTTCCATTCATTTTGCGACCACAACTGCTGAGGAGTGAGCTGGTGCGTTGTCGTGATGGAAAAGGACTTTTTTGTGGGCCAATCGTGGGCGTTTTTCTTGCAGCTCGGTTTTCAAACGGTCCAATAACGATGAATAATATGCACCTGTAATAGTTTTACCCTTTTCCAGATAGTCGATGCGGATTATTCCTTGCGAATCCCAAAAGACAGTCGCCATAATCTTTCCGGCCGAAGGAACGGTCTTCGCCTTTTTTGGCGCAGATTCCCCCTTGGTAACCCATTGTTTAGATTGTTCTTTGGTCTCAGGAGTGTAGTGATGTATCCATGTTTCATGCACAGTGACGAAACGACGCTTAAAGTCCTGCGGATTCTTCTGGAACAGCTGCAAACCGTCCTTACACGATTTCGTTTTTGGTCAAGCGTGAGCAATCGCGGCACCCATCTTGCGGATAGCTTTGTCATGTCCAAATGTTGATGCAAAATATTATGTACCCGTTCATTCGAGATGCCCACAGCACTAGCAATCTCACGCACCTTCACTCTTCTGTCATCCATCACCATATCATGGATTTTATCAATGATTTCTGGAGTAGTAACCTCAACAGGGCGTCCAGAACGTTCAGCGTCACTTGTGCCCATATGGCCACTCCGAAAATTTTGAAACCACTTATGAACTGTTCTAATCGAAGGTGCAGAGTCACCATAATGTTTATCAAGCTTCTCTTTAGTCTCCTGAGGCGTTTTGCCTTTCATAAAGTAGTGTTTAATCAACACACGAAATTCTTTTTCGTCCATTTTTTGAAAATCACTCGACTTCCTCGATTCAAACGAATGCCAAACACAAAGAAATAGACCGATCTGGCTGAAACTTGGTGTGTGTTCTTCCAAGAGATGCTACTAACTAAATATAACCTCGATACGCGCCAGTGGTGCTATCTCTCTGACTTTGTACGGACTTTTCAAACGACCCTCGTACTGCATCCCTGTCTTTAAAATCCCATTTCTGACAACTGTAATCAGCTGACAGTATCCAACAAGTGTAGAGCGAGACGGTGAAGTAAGTAAAGCCAAAATCTTTTCACCATTATCTCTGATAATGGATGAAAATCTGAAACGATAAACATGCGTGCTACAGCTGGCTAAAAAAATCAAAGATATTACCCAGTACTAAAGACTTAACCACATTTTCAAATAGAAAAATAGAAAAAAATAACTTCAAAGTATCTTAAATAGAAATGATGTTAAACATGAATAACAGTTCTGCTCGCGTTCAGACCAATCTACATATAACTGCTAACCAAATGAAATCTTGTCTGTATTAGGTTTCCCCCTCTATAAAACCTATTTTTTATTTTTTTGCTGTTAAGATTATAATTTTACTCTGTAGTATAATCAAGATGGGCAACGACCCCTTATTACTAATTGCTCACATTGCACACATGAGGAAAAAACCAACGCTGCGTATAAACTAACCAAACACGTCTACGCGTACAAAGTGGTATTTACCATTTTTATTTACATCAGTGATTTTTTTATTCGTCCCTCTAATCTACTACCTCTAATAAAGGATAGAGGCGCCACGATAGCCGAGCGGTTAGAGGAGGAGACCTGTAAAGCTAATACGTAGGGCACTATTTATATTTTAAGCCTAATAATAAAAAAACAGTAATTTGTCATTGAAAATGACTTTATTGTTTTTCAAAATATTTTCCATTATGACGTATCTATACACTTCTGCAAGCGTTCGAACCACTTGCCCAAGCATTTTTTCCATTCCGCTTGAGACACCTCAAAAACATGGTTTTTGAATGCATCAACGGGCTTCTTCTGCCGACAGAAAATCGTTGTCCACCGTAATTTATTCTTGACTTTCGGAAACAAAAAGAAGTCATTTGGTGCCAAATCAGGACTGTACGGCGGATGACCCATTAATTCGGATTTTTTGAGTGCTCAAATAGTCGGTTGTTAGACGAGATGTGTGACAGCTGGCATTGTCTTGATGAAGAATGATCCGAGACGGCGCTTGTTTGTTTTCCTTATTTCATCGAAGACTTCCGGCAAACAAATGGTTGTGTACCATTCAGAATTGACCGTTTCTACGTTCCTCTAAAGGCACTGTTGCCACATGACCAGTTTTTCCGAAAAAAAAACAGGCGACCATTTGTTTCGAAGTGCTTCGAGCGCGAACACAACTTTTGTTGGATTTGGTTCATCTTGAAATACCCATACAGTCGACTGTCGTTTAGGCTGGAAACATAGTGGAGCGGCGGGCAAAGCGGCGATGATAGCGAAGAGCACAGCGGCAAAAACAAAAACTAGAAATAGATAGAGTTGCTCTATCTTCGCTTTGCTCGCCACTATGCGCGGTCCCATATGTTTACTTGTGTTTGATTTCGCCGCTTCGCTCTTCGCTATCATCGCCGCTTTGCTCGCCGCTCCACTATGTTTCCAGCCTTAGTTTCCGGCTCATACGCATATATCCATGATTCGTCACCTTTTACAATCTTATACACGTCTTTTGAAACACCGCCATCGTATTTCTTAAGCATTTGTTTGCTACCAATCGACACGAGCATCTTTTTGAGATTTTATCAGATTATGTGGGATCCAACGAGAACAAACCTTTTTCACGGCTAAATGATCGTGCAATATTTTATATATGCTGGTGGAACTAATGCCTAAGGTTGCCTCAATCACATGACGATCTTGCACTATTAGTTTTTGCACAGCATCAATGTTTTCTGACACAACATCTGATTTTGGACGACCTTCACTTCGGTGAGCGAACGACGACCACGATTGAATTCGTTATACCAGCGATTCACAGTGGCAAAGGATGGGGCTTTATCGCCAAAAGTGGAAGTAAGTAAGATCGATGCACTCCTGTCTTGATAATCCACGTCGAAAGTCGTAATAAATCATTGCACGAAAATTTTCACGAGTTCCATTCCATTTTTTTTGCTGAGACACAATTTTCAAGTGACTGTAAACAACACAAACCTCGCTCAAATAACAAAACGTTCTGAAGAAGGTTATGGTCAAAAATGTCAAACTTTCAAGTGGAAACGTCAGATAGCACCTGACAACACTCAGTGTTGCCAAGGCTCAAAATATAAGTAGAGCCCCTAGTATGTACATTGTGGTCCAGGGTTCGATTCCTTTTTGTGCATTTTATTTAATGGTTAATATGAGAAATTTACAGTAAAGTATTGTTTGTTAGTCGCCTCCGTCCGCGACACCTAATTTGGTAGTTGGATGTTGTAAAGCCGGCCTAAAAAAATAGGCATTATTTTAATTTAATAAAAGGATGGTCTACAAAAAGTGAAGAAGGAATTTCAAAAAGCTGGACGCTCTGTTGATATTATTGTTGTCTCCATTCTCATTGTTAAATCTCATTGAATAAATACTTTAAAACAAACACTGATAGCGAGTGTATTTATTGAAAGGCTGTTAATAATAGTGAAATAATGATATCTTGAAATGAGATAAAAGATAAAGTAAAATGGAAATAAATAAAAAGGAGATAAAGAGCGATTAAAGGGACAGACTTTGTCTAGGTAAGCTAGTGGAGTGGAGCCGGTAGTGCTGAAGATGGCCGAAGAGTAGTGGCTGTTTAGAAAGGAGAACGCCCAGGACAAGAGGAACGCTCAGTTAGGTAAAGTAGGACATTATGAATGGAAAGGTGAACAGCCCTCCCTCCTCCTGCTCCTCCTGGCCCAGCCACGGTCATCAGGAGCTGAAGAAGATTGGCAAGTGTACTCATACAACCTGCAGACCTTTCTAACACATAGTCATTTACCTCATTTTGCCGACCGTCCGTTTGTCTGTCTGTATTCTCATCACCACGCTATCTGCCTCTGAATGAGGACTTATCTCTCCTCGTATCTTAAATACCTAGTAAATGGTTTAAAATATAAATAAGTTCTTTTTCTTTTTTAAGAAAATATTTCATTACCCTAAAAATGGAAGAAAGATAATTGACAAGTTCTATCTTCACATTTTTCATTTATTTATTTGTCATGTTTCTGACATTGGTTCTAGGTCATCCATTTTCTTAAAAATATTTTTTTTCAAAAAAACAAAACAAAATATGTGGAGTAAAATAACACTAATTTTCTCAAATTTGAAATTTACTTATAATAAAGTAGTTAAAAATAATTGCCTATTTTTCAAAAGAGGTGCTGAACGTCTACTACCAAAGTTAGAGGTCGCAGAAGGAGGCGGAAGCAGATTCTTTATTGTTACCGTGTTTTCTAACAAGATAAAAAGTAGGTATCCTTAGGGATTCGAACTGGGATTCTCCCACTAACTAAGATGATGGAATTGCAATCAAAACTTGTGCTTATGAGGAATACCTTGCGATTGGATCTTAGAAATAGGAAGATTACTTCCTTTAGAACTACCTCTTTTCTTGTTTAGGAATGTAGAAAGGCCCAGGAACAACTGGCTCGGCACAATAAAGTTCGGCTGGAATCAACTGGGCCAAGAACGGAGTTTAATACTCCTTGCCTGGATCCTGTCCAAGGGTGCAGTTCGTGTGTGGCAGGAAAAGAGCTGGGTGATGTGTCCTGGGAGGTTAAACACAGCAAGACTATGATGCCTTTGGCTGTGTTAACAAAGAGCCGAAGAGACCCTGTGTTTGGGTAGAAATCAGATTACTCTGATTCACGGGCCACGGTAGGTTCAGGAAGCAGTTCTGTACAAGGGTGGGGCTTACTCATTGGGAACCGTTGTGCAAACTGTGTCAGGAAGAGGAGGAAACAGCCTCTCACTTGCTGTTCGATTGTGCTATGAAACCTTCAGCTCTTAGGAGGATAGTAGCGCAAAAAGAACTAGCAGGGAAAGTCCTCAACCTCTTTAGTTAATGGAGGTTTCATCTACTAGATCCAAAGGGGGAAGACCACAATAATCCTCTTGTGGCTGCGGTGCCGTGGGGCACAGGTCCCATCCCTTTTCTAATCTGATCTAATCTAAGATCATTGGATTTGAGCGAACAGAAAACTGGTCCTAACTACAGACAGACAATTCGAGAAAAAAACACGTCACGATTAATGACGACGATTGCATTACTTCCTCTTTGAGAATTACGAGAAGTAAAACATAAACAAAAAAATAATGAATAAAATGCATCCTGCAACATTAAAAGAAGTAGCAAAATTTATGTAAACCAATTAAAAATATTAGAAATTACAAATTACCCCTTTTCTTTTATGTACGTAAAGAATGCCGCCATTAAAATTTAAGTACTTCAAATTTCTCTTTTCTAATTTATATTATTGGTAAGATCACTAATAAAAATTGAAACTTAAGTAATAATTATTTTATTACGAATATTAAACGTTTTCATTAATTAAATTTAGCTTAAAAAAAAAAGAAGTTATTAACAATTATCTTTTCTTTTCGTTTAGATGGTTGCTGTCTAATTGTAAAACGGGACAGTTATCGTTAAACCTAACTCGAAACTTTTACACTAAATTTCACAATTAATTAGTATTTTTACAAGCAACGAAACTGTTTGCAAAGTACAAAAGAAAGAACTATTTATTTTACTGTAGTTATGTGATTATTGGTGCACTGCCGGTCTCCGGACAGTGTTTTCACGTTACACTGTCTTTCATCGGACAGAAGTATTTCAATCTCCCCTCCTTAGGTTTAGATTCATTCAGGATTAGGTCCCACTTTTAGATTGTGCAGGAACATTTGTTAAAAGTACTGCATACTTGAGTTAGATTCTTCTACGGAAATAGCCTCCTTAGGATAGACTATATACTTGAAGTGGACAAGTCGTCGTGATTATATACATGTTTAGTTGAAGCTAAACCCAAAGTAGGATATTTTAATTGATTGAATTTTGAATTGAGTTTATGAATTAAGGGATAGTACAATCGACGAAACCAAAATCATCCGTCGTCGACCAGATCGATGATATAAGAGGGGAGTGAGGTCTGCATCCGATAGCCTAGGCTCCACCCTGCCTTGCAAGATATGTGTGTGGCAGCCTGCGGCTCTTTTATCCGAATTGTGTGGCTCTTCAGCCTACCCAAAATATATTGTAAAGTTTAATTATATACTTATATCTCCTTAACAAAAACTTACAGTTTTAAAAGTTAAGTATAAGGGTTGATTAAACGCCAAAAGGTACACAAATCAGCTAGTACCCAACATTTCATTCATGCTTAGTTCATATAATTTAAGTAATTTTGCTGCATTAACTTTTCCTTCACATTTTTTAGAATTTATTAGATGTCACAGACCCTTATGCTGGCCATATTTATCTAAAAAATATTTGTTCAAGTAGCACTGTAGATTGACTTTAATATCTATTAATCTATAATAATCAATCTATTAATTACAGGTTAAAAAATTCAAAAACTTTTTGAAAAAATGCTTACATCAACATACATCAATTATTTTGTTTATTTTATTTATTTATTTTATTTTATTTATTTTTTTAGATCGTCTTTTTAAGTTCATTCTTCGATTAAAGTAATTGTTATTTTATGTAGTAGCCAAACGTTTATAATTAAAGGTAATAATTATCTGGCTTTATCGCAAATAATATGGTTTTCTTCAATTACATTCTCAAACTAGGTGTTCTTCCCACAATGTTGTATATATGTAATATAAAATAAATAAAATATATATATTTTTTAGGACAGCTAATTATTCCAGTATTTTACTATAAGTAAAATTAGGGGGTCTAAATTAAATTACAATTGAGAAATGAATCATTATTGTTGAATAATCTACTTGTTATTAACTGTGTGTTATTTGTGCTCACGAATATTTCGGTAAAACGAATTCAACACTGAAATATTCTTTCAAATCCGTGATTCAAATTTAAACAGTAGCCGACTCTAACTTTGTCTTTTTTTACTTTTAACAAGCATGAATATGTGTCAGAATAAAGGGCATATTAAAGATAAATCAGAAGAATAATTTGGAATAGAGTTAGAATAAAGTACCTATTTAATAACGAAGATATAATAAACAATTTATCATAATTATAACAAAAAAATATTATAAACGAACTGGCCAGCATAAGGGTCTGTGACATCTAATAAATTCTAAAAAATGTGAAGGAAAAGTTAATGCAGCAAAATTATTTAAATTATATCAACTAAGCATGAATGAAATGTTGGGTACTTGCTGATTTGTGTACCTTTTGGCGTTTAATCAACCCTTATACTTAACATTTTAAACTGTAAGTTTTTGTTAAGGAGATTTTTGTACCTTTTGGATAGATTTTCATTTTTGTCTATTTTGCGAAGTTACATATCTGCTTTACAGATTTTTTTAAAGTTTGGAATAAGCAATTCTATCATTATAACCTGATAAGGTGACCGTAATTACCACCGGAGAGATCTTTGTAAAGAATGATTATAGTTGCGGTCCCTAAACCATCCTCAATAACAATTCTTTTTTAGAAAGCGTCTTGAACAAAATAGCAAGGTATTTGTACGTAACTAGCAAAATTAAACTGCGATTTCAGTACTTCCTTTTAAGAGGAGTAAGAAAAACAAACTGTGAATACAGTACTTCTCCCAAAAAGGCAAAGAGGCAAATATTTTGAATCGAACGACAATTCATTGATGTAAATCGGTTCACCCATTGATAATTTTAACAGTTGCAAGACTTCCTCTTAGTAGGTGTAAGAGCATGATGGCACTTCACTGCCACGTAGAGGACCTTTAATCACTTCTTCGTGCTAAATTTTATCAAAATCGGACTAAGCGTTATGGAAATATTGGTAATAATAGTTTTAGAAAGGGCTTTACTTGGGTGGGGCAAACTCCCCTCCTTATGAGGCGTAGCGTCGAGACTTTTAAAATGCAAATCTGTACAAAATTTCGATCGAATGACACTTTTTTCATGAAAATCAGTTCACGTGTCGATAATTTGAAACGATTGCTATACTTCCCCTTAACAAGTGTAAGATTAGATCGTCGCTTTAATGTTATGTAGGGGAGCCCTAACCCTATCATCCTACCAAATTTTATCAAAATCGGGCCAAGATTTACAGAGTAATTAGTAATAATAATTTTGGAGGGGGCCTTACATAAAGGGGGCTAGCTCCTCTCCCATTCGATGTACAGAGTCGAGACCCCCAAAAGGCACATCTACATAAAATTCCGAATCGAATGACACCTCATTCATGAAAATCGGTTCACGCGTTTAGGCGCTACGTTGTTTACAAAAAAGGTAACAACAACAACAACAACAACAACAAGAAGAACAAGAACAACAACAATTTTTGAAAATGCCGTTTTTGCACATTTTCGGCAACTTTTTTCTCAAAATCTATCAGATCTAGGTTGTTGCAAAAAAATTACAGTTATAAAGGAGGGTTTGCCCTATATTTTAAAGAAAATTTGGGAATTTTATCTTTTATAGAAAAAGAGAAAAAAATTGTCAAAGTTGGGTGTTTTTCAACGTTACGCTTTTTCCTGCAGTTTTTGATGATCAACCCTTATACAACTGTCCTACCGGACAGTTTTAATAATGAAACGAATGAAAAGACCATTAATTAAAGGTACTTTTTCAAAAATAATTTTAAATGTGATAGGTTCGAAACTGAATAGAATTATACAATCACCAAATAATTGATTTATATTGTAAGACTTAATCCATCTAAAAGAGTTTTCAATGAATTAAACAACTTGATAAACTAACACAGTTGAGTGCTCGTGAACACGTTTTCTTGCAAAAACAAACGTAATTTCTCGTTCGAAGATAAAAAAGGAATCCTGGAAAATGATATACCGCGTTAGAAAGCCCACATTAGACAAGGAAACTTTTACTAAAAAGTGCCAGCACCTAGGTCTGATAATGATCACATAAGGGCTTAATGAGTTTTCTTAACAATTTCGATTACTTTTATGTTTTCAGCATCCGGAGGAAGATTGAGGCTGTTTGGAGAATAACTTATGCTTCGAAATGGAAACAATTTTTAGAAAATTTATCTGTCTTTGTAACCGAGTCATCAGAATCGAATTCGGGCTAAAACTTTCTGAGTAATAACACTTTTATTGCAAAAAAGTAATATTTTTAGAACAAAAATTTAAAGTGACGTCACTAAAGAACAGTGGAAAATATGAAGTTGGCCAATACGTCATTGAACTCCACTTTAGATGTACTACACACAGTAGGCTTATGGACATTACTTACTGGTTCACCCTGTATTTTGAAAGACTGCCGCCTTTTCATTCGTTAAGTTATTATTTATTTGTTTATTTACTTTGCAATATGTGAAAATAAATATATTAAACAAAAACAATTAAATGTTATTGAATATCATAAAATAATAATTTGCGAATACAAATAATCTTAAGAGTTTGTTTACACTATCATCCTTGCGGCTCTTGGTATGATTTATTAAAATTATTTAAGGAGAAATGGCTCTCTACTCAAAAAAGGTTGCCGACCCCTAGCCTACAGGTACCATCCCAGCTCTAGTGGCCTTGGTATGAGAAAAGAGAAAATGTGCGGTAGGCGCTAATGGCCACAGACGTCGATGCGCCGGCATAAAGAAAAAAAAAAAAAAAAAATTCACCGGGCAGTGAGCTGTAAGAAGCTCCTAGGAAGTGAAAATCTAAGGGGCCAGCAGCTGGATTCGAACCCGGAACCTCCGCGTTGGAATCCCAATACACTAAGCGCATAGCTAATCCCTTCCCTAATGAATTGTAGTAATTGATATTATTTCTACAGTTTTTTTTTTTAAATAAGAAGTTATGTATTTTTATTATGAAGACAATAAATCGAATAGTCGAATCGATGTCGAATAAATAATTGACAACAGTCGAAACGTTGGCGTGAAGGAGTGTTTTTTTTTTTTTATATAGTATTTTGATTGAATCCTCGCTAGTTCGATCCTAAATAAATTCGAAATAATGCTCGACAGTGCTGCTGCTTGAATAAAGTGGTGAATAGAAAGAGATAATATTGTTTGTTGGTTGTGGAATTCCGGAAAGGTATTTTTTTGTGAAAGATAAAAAGTATGTCCTGACACAGGTTATTCTCTTTGTAAATCTCCTTTTGCGAACATTAGAATAGGTATGGACGGGTAAGGGGATAGAGCCGGTAAAGGTGTACCAAGTGTAAAGTGGGACTGTGGGTCATTGACAGGAATCAAGGTCGAATTACTTTCCACTAACTTCTCTCTTTCCGGCTGTGAGTGTCTATTGCGCGGAGGGGTTAGAAGGAGGACACTGACTGGCTGGCTGTATAGATGATTAGATAGAGTAAGCCTGATAAACACGACAGACAGACAGACAGAAGGATGGTGGTGGAATGGTTGTTGCACGCCTTTCACTGACCTACCCCCTAAGGCTGGAGGCGGGTAGACTAGATTAGCGAGATGTCTGCGGTGGTGGTGGTGGAAAGGCAGATCCCCAGGAAACAGGACCACAAGCTGAAGGAGGAAGTGGACGAAATCCACCGGCGGCTCCAAACAGTCTGCACAGACTCTAAAGAAAACTGTAATCCTAGCCGTATTTGGCCTGCCATATTCTGTTAGCTAATATTTTTTTACTTTTTACTTTATATACTAACAAAGAGGTTTACAAACTGGTCTCAATCTTACTTACTCTCAATCGCTCTCTCACAAGAGAAAACACAGTTAAGCAGTTAAATACTCAATTCTATATTTCTCCATTCCTAATTCAATTCTCTATACGAGGTGTGGCTATTAAATAACGAGACTGATGCTGCTACAGACAGAGCTGTGCATGCGCCAATTCTAACGACCGACAGCTGTGCAGCGTAAAGCCTTTTCTCTTTCGATTGCAGCGTCTCACCGTGTTTGTACAAAAATCTGTCTAACCGGAACCATCGTTTGTGTAAGAGGTGTTAGTTTCGTTTTGCGCGAAAACATGATACTACACATTGTAGTAGAGAAACGGATTGTCGTGAAATTTCACATCAAAACTTGGATAAAACCGCTACTGAAACTCATCTTTTATTAAAAGAAGTTCATGGTGATGAATGTTGAATCAGGTGCGCGAGTTTTTTGAGTGGTTCAAGCGTGGTCCAAGATGGCCGAGAAGACGTTAGGGAGATGAAGACCGCCCGGGTCGCCCTGCCGCACGTCCAAAACGGATGAAAATATCGATTAATAATTAATCAACATTACTACCGGTGAGGTGCTTGCTCAACTCTGTGAAAGAGTAAGGAAAAAAACGACCCGATTTGTGGAAGAACAAGTCACGGGGTTCTCCATCAAGACAACGCACCGGCTCACACTGCATTGTCTTTCAAGACGTTTCTAGCCAAGTACAACCAATCTCAGTTTTAGGCTATCCGCCTTATTTGCCTATATGACTTTCAACTGTTCCCTAAAATCAAATCTGCATTAAAAGGAACAGGATTTCAGTCCGTTGAAGCTGTGAAAGAACGCGTCATGCAGGAGCTCATAGAAGAAGACTTCCAGCACTGTTTCGAACAATGGTAAATTCGCATGGAGCGTTGTAGGGATAAGGGAGGGGTGTATATTGAAGGTGATAATAACTAAAGATGTATAAATTTAAAAATAAAATGTTTTACAGCAATAGTCCCGTTATTTAATAGCCACACCTCGTATTCCTAAAAAAAAAGGTTACAAAAAAAAGTGCGAGAGAGATAGATGCAAATGATTCGAGGGCAAGGCAAAAATCAAGTGCCATTCCAGACGGAAACAAGTTGAGAAAAGATAGAGGAGTGGGGAGAGGACCGACATGGTTAGCCTTATCCTGTTACATTCCTCAGCTTTCCTTTATGGCCACTAGCAGACATGAGAATAGCTACATCCTGCTATTCTCGTCGAATTAATAATAATATCTTGGATAACAACATGGTAATATAGTTTTACAGATAATGCAAGAAAATTAAGCCAATGCAAAAACAAAACTTTCCAATAAATAATTTTTGAACGCTCTATTTTGGTGCATAACCAAAAACTGCATCTTAATAATTTATTTAAATTAATTTTCATTTTTAATTAAATAATTGCATTGAGTACGAGGGTCGTTTGAAAAGTCCATGCAAAGTCAGAGAGATAACACTACTGGCGCGTATCGAGGTTATGTTTAGTTAGTAGCATCTCTTGGAAGAACACACACCAAATTTCAGCCAGATCGGTCTATTTCTTTGTGTTTGGTATTCGTTTGAATCGAGGAAGTCGAGTGATTTTCAAGAAATGGACGAAAAAGAATTTCGTGTGTTGATTAAACACTACTTTATGAAAGGCAAAACGCCTCAGGAGACTAAAGAGAAGCTTGATAAACATTATGGTGACTCTGCACCTTCGATTAGAACAGTTTATAAGTGGTTTCAAAATTTTCGGAGTGGCCATATGGGCACAAGTGACGCTGAACGTTCTGGACGCCCTGTTGAAGTTACTACTCCAGAAATCATTGATAAAATCCATGATATGGTGATGGATGACAGAAGAGTGAAGCTGCGTAAGATTGCTAGTGCTGTGGGCATCTCGAATGAACGGGTACATAATATTTTGCATCAACATTTGGACATGACAAAGCTATCCGCAAGATGGGTGCCGCGATTGCTCACGCTTGACCAAAAACGAAATCGTGTGAAGTGTTGCAAGGACGGTTTGCAGCTGTTCCAGAAGAATCCGCAGGACTTTAAGCGTCGTTTCGTCACTGTGGATGAAACATGGATACATCACTACACTCCTGAGACCAAAGAACAATCTAAACAATGGGTTACCAAGGGGGAATCTGCGCCAAAAAAAAGGCGAAGACCGTTCCTTCGGCCGGAAAGATTATGGCGACTGTCTTTTGGGATTCGCAAGGAATAATCCTCATCGACTATCTGGAAAAGGGTAAAACTATTACAGGTGCATATTATTCATCGTTATTGGACCGTTTGAAAACCGAGCTGCAAGAAAAACGCCCACCATTGGCCCACAAAAAAGTCCTTTTCCATCACGACAACGCACCAGCTCACACCTCAGCAGTTGTGGTCGCAAAATTTATGGAAATAGGGTTCCAACTCGTTTCACATCCCCCCCTATTCTCCAGACTTGGCTCCCTCGGACTACTATTTGTTCCCCAATATGAAGAAATGGCTGGCGGGAAAAAGATTTTAGTCAAACGAGGAGATGATTGCAGAAACGAATGGCTATTTTTCAGACTTGGACAAATCCTATTATTCGGAAGGGATCAACAAACTAGAGCAGCGTTGGACGAAGTGTATAAACCTAAAAGGAGACTATGTTGAAAAATAAAATAGGTTTACCCCAAAAAATTAAGTAGTTTTATTTTTGCACGGACTTTTCAAACGACCCTCGTACATTGATTGACTGTCTGGCTAACAAGCGATAGAGAGAGGCCATTGCATTTAAAAAAAACAAAATAAAAAAACGGGCTTTTTCGAATTTAGGAGACTTCAAAACTTACAGTCCCGGTTAAAATTCCAAATAGGAAGACTGTATAATTACAATAATTTACTTGCTTTTGTAAAATAATGTCTAAAAAAAATCACATTTAAACTGGTACTGAGTAAAAATATTAAATAAAATTAAAAATTTAGAGAAAACTAAACATTACTTTTTCTTTTTTTTAATTTATTTGTTCTTCACAATCTACAAAAAGAATAAAATGTATCAGTGAATGTGATAAAAGAAGACCATGACAGGATCAGCTTGAGGAGAGAAGCTGCCCACCGGCAACACTCTCGCTGGAGTTTCTTACGCTATACTATACTATACTATACTAAGCTGGTCACGAGGCCAACAGCGTGTTTCAATCGTCGTGGAGGACGATCTGGAATCATTTTTGGAGGCGAGATTTTGAACAAGAGGATTGGTACAGAATGGAAGAGAGTCAAAGAATTTTCTATATTTAGATTTGGATTCGTCAGTTACGTATGAGAATTTGGAGTTGGAGACATAAAATGGAGGAGAATTCGTAATCTAACGGAGTATTTTGGATTGGAAGGAATGGATCTTTTGTGAATTGGAAAGTTTGGTTGAACCCCACAGTTTAAGTCCGTAAGTCCAGATCGGTTTAAGTACGCTGTTGTATATTAGCCATCTATGTTCCAGTGGTAATTTGGATTGTCTGCCAAATTAGTCGTAACAGTAATTTGTTTCATCGGTTGAGTTCAAGTCTTTTTTAATAGAATAGAATAGAAAAGAAATTTATTATTCTGGGACAATTGTCCCCTAAGAATAAATACAGGAACAAATAGAGGCCTTAGCAGTTTGGCCTGTGATTAAACAGAAAATAAATAAATAAATAAGTATTTACAAAAGGTGAAAATAAAAATAACAGCAGAAATTAAGGAAATAAATTAAAACAATTAGAATTTCGGAGGAAGCTGGATAGAAAGGAGATAACTGAATAGACGGGATTTAAAGATAGGGTAGGAGCATGGCGGACAGATGAAGGCAAGGAGTTCCAGAGAGAGGTAGCACGTATACAGCTTCAAACAAATCCGACGGGGAAAAGGATAGGTAAATCTGAAAATCATCAGCGTAGAGGTGATGCTGGGAATGAGAGATGGAAAGAGGAAGGTCATTGATGTAAATTGAGAAGAAATTTTTCAGTTTAGTGTGCGGATTCCACGTTAATCTTTTGTCCGATGTACATCCCAAGGTAGCGAACTAAATTAGCATAAGAGGAATTGAGTTAAAACGCAGAGTAAAAGTTATCTGTTCGCACTATTGAGTATTGAATTGTGACTCTCCACTTTTTTGGCCCAGGATTCTGTAGTTTGTGTAGATGAGAGGAGGCTGTAGTGGCGTCTGAGATAGAAGAGAGAGAATAGCAGTATCGTCAGCGTAAGTGCAGAGCAGTGTGTGCAGAGCAGTTGGTAGGTCAGATGTGTACACAGTATAGGAGAAGCGGTCCGGAGAATACTACCTTGAGGTACACCAGCCCGTGCCAGAGAGTGGCCGGAAGTGGCAGATCCACAACTTATCTTTAAAGAAGCGGAATTAAGTAATAAGTTGATGGAAGGGCTCTCTTTAACTTCCCACAATAGTCCTGGGATGCCAAGACTCGATCAAAGGCCTGAGCCACGTCGAGAAAGGCCCCACCAGTAATATTGTTTCCGCTCCAGAGAGGAAGCAATGGCGTCTACTACTCTGTTGCACTGGTGAATAGTGCTGTGCTGTTGTCGAAAGCCGAACGTTACAACTTAAACTTGCTTTTACTAAGAATTATCAATCTCCAAACGATCACCAAAAGATTCACAAATATTTTTCATCATGAGGAAAATGTTTAAACATCTTCCGCTATCTTATAAAAACTTGCATAATTCCATGCAAATTTTGACAATTAAAATTCATATCAAACATCGCGAGGGAAGAGATAGAGGGAAAAAATGGAAGATTAGAAAACATCAAAAGTTATTTAAAAAATAAAATTTTTCTAACAGTAAAGGAAAAAAAACAAAATGTCGTCAAAACTAGATGAGAAAAGTTTACACGATGACGTGAGCAAGTGGCGGCACCCATCCATTTTACATAAGTAATTTCGTTATTTACATACTTAAATAAAAAAACTTTATGCAGAGTAGAAGTTTATGTAGTGATGACGTTATCAACAGATTTATAAGGACAGCTGACGTTCTTCATCATCATCAACATCATCATCATCAAATATAACACACACTATCATATATATATGTTCTCTAACTCACTCTTGTTTTACTAATTTTGTGTTTTATCTTCTATTTTGGTTTATAGCTGAAGTTCTTTAATGTAGCTACTAGAAAGCATTTCTTTGAAAAATGGTGTAATGTTTTAAGATAGGATTGATTACTTTTCTTTTTGAAACTTAAATTATTTTCAAAAGTGCAGAACATTTCTGCAATAAGTAAAGCTGATACAACATGATGCATGTAAATAATTAGAGTAAGCAGAAGGGATAATTTTGTGCAATGGTGAATCTCCCTAAAGGAAAACCCTACAATAGATGTGTGGCCAAAAACTTATGCTTCAAATTATGGGTGCCGGGTCTTGTGGGGATTAAGGGGAATGAGAGGGCTGATTATCTGGCCAGGAATGGAGCTAACATTCTTTTCATCAGCCTGGAGCCTGCCCTGGAGATCACCAAGGGTGTGCAGCAGTTCGAGCGGCGTTCAGGGATTGGTTATAGAGAGAGCATAGAAAGAACTGGGTGAAGTGTCCTGGAGGTCAAACACAGCAAGACCCTGTTGTCTCGGCTGTGTAAACAATGAACTAAAGAGACTTTGTGCTTGGGTAGAAATAAGATTACTCTGATTACAGGGCCTATTCACGGGGTACGGTAGGTTCAGGAAGCAGTTCTGTACAAGGTGGGGGCTTATTAGCTCGGAACCGTTGTGTGCAAATTGTGTCAGGAAGAGGAGGAGACGGCCTCTCACCTGTTGTTCGATTGAGTAGCAATCGAGCGTTTGCGCTATGAAACCTTTGGTACGCTGAGGCCGAAGGAGATAGTAGCGCAAAAAAGAACTAGTAGGGAAAGTCCTCAACCTCTTTAGGAGAGGAGGGTTTGCTTACTAGAACTGCGGTCCCATGGGGCGTAGGTCCGCTTCAAATTTCTCGATGGATTTTTCGCGCAATGAAGCGGAGTTGAGGTAAGTAGAAGGTTAGAAGAACTGAGCCATGGTAGATTGAGATTTGTCCAAAACAGGGGATCTTGCAGCTTCAGAAACATAGGGGAACAACGAAATCTTGGTGCTAGGTAGAGTTAGAAACAAAGCAAGGAGCATTAGCGATTCGACGGAGTGTTGTTGATTGGAAGAGGGTTGGATTCTTATAGATATTGGAAGCTTTGGCTGAGCCCCAAAGTTCCATTCAGCATGTCCAGACAGGTTCCAGTATTATACAGTATAGATTAGTCGTTAGTAGTTTTAATGAAAGTTTCGATCATTTGTTCGAAAAGTCTAGAAAGCGAATCTTTTGAGATCGTTCGTGGAGGCCGTTCAACTGCCGCCCCAACTTGCTAGTTTAAGGGTCTATTAATAAACTTACCATAATACTACTAGATAAATGTTTACTAAACTGAATTGCCGGAAGTAACTAGGTTAGTATAATTAATTAGAGCAGTAATTAATTCATTAAAATGACACGTTGCTCTCCATTGTATCATGGCTCTTTATCTAATTCCCATTATATATATATATATATATCTAACATAGATAAATGGTGCCCACCGAGGAGGTTAAGTCTTATTATTACAAATGGGGTTAAATTTAGGGTAGAATGATTATGACTATATATGCGCTACTATGCGGGTAGTTTAGACTCAGAAAGCAGTATAGTGGGCAGTGGATAGTAATGGAGGTTACAGTTTCAAACCATTTCTGGTCTCCTGGTTTTGGACTATATCGCCGCATAGCAATGTACTTGAATGTTTCCTATAGAGTGACCACAATAATCTCCTTTATCTCTAAGCTAACTTGGATAGTCTAGTTTATACCTTTATCCGACAATGTATTTGTATCCACCATTGTTTCACCATATTCATATTTATCTTCTCCGTTTTCCCGCTTTTTTTTAAAAGAAAATGAAAAGCGCCCAAATTCTTGAGTTTTTTTTTTTTTTTAATAAAAAGTGCTCCCGAACAAACATCCCAAAAATATCAAAATAACATTTAATTAGTAATATTTGTTGAAAGTGTAACCATGAAAACCATGAAAAACAGTTTTCTGCAATTATTAATACGAGAATAAATTATACCGAAGATGGTGGAAAATCCATTAAACTAAAAGTACTCAACAATACTATTGATGTTGATAATCGTTGGGTAGTACCATATTCTCCATTACTACTAAAAACGTATAACGCACACATAAATGTTGGGTACTGCAATTCAGTGAAAGCTACAAAATATATTTGCAAATATGTGAACAAAGGAAGCGATATGGCAGTGTTTGGAGTGGAAAATACAACTGCATCTAACGATGAAGTCACCCAATATCAACTGGGACGCTTCATAAGTAGCAATGAGGCCGTATTACCTGTATATCATTTTCCATTCATGAACGATATTCAACGGTTGTTCATTTAGCTGTACATCTTGAAAATGGACAGCGTGTGTATTTTACATCAGAAAATGTACGTGCAAGAGCAATGTCACCACCGCCAACAACATTAACTGAATTTTTCACATTATGTAGAAATGCTACCTGTGCAAGGACACTACTGTACTCTGAAGTAGGGGTAATTTTATTGTTAATTTTCATTTCGATGTATTGTATACATTTGGTCATTAATAAATTATGTTTGAGGTATCAAAACTGCCTTTTTGTTCAAACACAGCAACGTGTGAACGGGTACAGCTAGTAACTTAATAAAACACAATAATTGAATTAGTTCAAGTTGCACTTTTAATTAAGCCACAACTATAATATCTTACAAGCAGATAATTATAACTTCAAGCCACCAATAACGAATGTAATAAAATATCCTGTAACTGTTTCTGCAGTGGTAAAATACATAGTAGAAATGCAGGTTAGGTTAATCAGTACATGAATTTGTTCTTTTTTTTTAGTTGCGAGATTTCCAAGCATGCCATTGAAATAATGATACTTCTTAGGTGGCCTATCAGAGCGTAAAAAAGACTAGGGTAATGTGTTCCTAGAGAGGACTGTTTGCCGGGTGTTTTATTAATTATTTATTGATAGGCATTGACTGCAATTAAAGATATCATCAATTAAAGATGCTTTTTTTTTTAAATTTAAATCAATTGGAAGATAACGAGCTCTTTTAACAAGAGACATAACTTAGAAGGCCACATTATTTTTATTTCCAATTCCTGATAGAAGAGTAATTTGTAGAAAATAATACAACTTTTTTACTAAATATTAGTAGAAGAATATTAAAAAAAAAATAGAAAAAGGTGATTTAGGTTCACAGTGCTGAAATAAAATCAGCGATAGAAAATTAATAATCTGAAAAAAAGCACCTCTATTTAGCGTTAACTCTGAATTACTAATTGTAAAATTTGTCCCAATCTTAATTTATTGATTTTTTGAAAAAGCCCGTTTTATGCACATATTTTTGGCACCATTTTTTCCCGAAATACATTAAATCTGGGTTGCTGCAAAAAAATTACAGTTATAAAGGAGGATTTGCTCTGTATTTTAAAGGAAATTTGGGGTTTTTATCTTTTATAGAAAAAGAGAACAAAATTGCCAAAGTTGGGTGTTTTTTAAAGTTACGCTTTTTCTAGCCGTTGTTTTTTTGCGATTAAACCTTATACCAACAATTTTAATATACGAGGGTCGTTTGAAAAGTACGTGCAAAAATAAAAACTACTTAATTTTTTGGGGTAAACCTTTTTTATTTTTCAACATAGTCTCCTTTTAGGCTTATACAATTCGTCCAACGCTGCTCTAGTTTGTTGATCCCTTTTCAAACGACCCTCGTAATCAAAATTAAAATATATTCAATAATATAAACAGGAACCACTCAATTAAAAAATTTGAAGTAAACACATTCAATATTAAATCTTACTATAATTACAGATATTTTAATTATTTTTTGGCGTTTATTTTTACTACAATCAGCGCGTTGGCGGTATAAGTAACAGTGATGATTACAGAGTAACAAATGATAAGGTAACGAGTGGAGTAGTTGCCCAGTGCTAACACTCCAAAACATTAGACTATTAGTCACTGTCTTCACTTGAGAGGAGATCACGAGGCCACTGTCTCTTAAGGCGTCTTGTCCGGGTTATCAGGAAGAGTTCTCGAAGAAAGATTTTGAGCTAGAGGATTTATTTGAGATTGCAGGCTGAAGTGGAGTTTTCTGTATCGTGTTTTTGTGACTTGTGGGACAAAAGGAATGTTTAAGGTCAGTGTGTATAGTCCCAGGTTGGGAGACATAAAATGGAGTGCTTAACGATAGTTCGAAGTATTTTAGATTGTACAGATTGAATCCTTTGGAGCTTGGAGCGTTTGGATGAACCCCACAGCTCTATTCCATAAGCCCAGATGGGTTTCAAAATAGTAGTATAAATCAGTCTCTTCAGAGAGAGTTTTGATCTATCTTCTAAGAATCTTTTAAGTAGTCGATAGCGTCTGTTTAGTTCTGTTCTTTTAAGTCTAGTGTGAGTGTTCCAAGAAATATTCTAATTTTAACATTTTTTCATATATTTATTTTTTTAAACTACGTCTTTTTAAACATACCATGAAAATGTTGAAAGTCTTCGAAAGAAAAATGCTGAGGAAGATATCTGGTACCCTTATGTGACGGAGGTGAATGGAGGATAAGAAAAAATATCGAGCTATATAAGCTGTATGGAGAGTGTGATATTGTGCAGTTTATTAAAGCTAGAAGAATAGAATGGGTTAGGCCATATAGTAAGAATGCCGGACGATAGAATGCCGAAGAAGATGCAAAAGAGGAAGAGGACGTCCAAGAAGACGTTGGGCTCAGGATGTGAAAAACGATCTGAATATATTGGGCGCCACAAATTGGAAAAGGAAAGCGGAGTGCAGAGAGTAAATGTCTTAATGTTGTCAAGGAAGCCAAGGCCCACCCCGGTGCTGTGTAGTAAGTAGTATTTTTTAAACATACAGTGGTACTCCGGTTTTCGAACGACTTGACTTTCGAACAAATCGGTATTCGGCCAAGAAATTCGAGAAACTATTGTCCTGAAATCCGAACAAACATTTGGAACTCGAACACCCCGAGATGAGCCGAGTTGTTTATTGTATTTACAATTTTAGATCTTATTTCTTGTTTAGGTTCATGTTTTTACATAAAATATAAAAATTAGGCCAGTAAAACGGCCTAATATTTCTGGGGCTTAGAAACGAAAAAAACTACATATTTCTACATTATTTCTTACGGGATAAATTGTTTCGGTTCTCGACCGCACTTCTGGAACGAATTGTGGTCGAGAACCTAGGTACCACTGTACCTAATCAATACTAAAATTATCAAGATTAAGTTATAATGCAGCATTTTACACCAAAGTGCACAGTCAACAGTATTTTTTGGATTTAGGTAAACTTAAAAACCGATCCTTCTGGCTTGATACTCGAAATCCTAATTTTGAAATCGATCTCAATACTTCCGTTTACAAATATTAAAAAATCTATCAAGTGTAAAGATTGGAAGCCAACTCCAAAGTTGGGGGGGGGGAAATCGTATTACAAAAAAATAAAACAAAATATATTCAATGAATGTGGTTTTATATATTAGATGGTCATGGTAAATATAAATATAATGAGATAGAACCCACGTGTATAGGTGCACGTTTGTGATAATGACCTTGAAGTTCATGTATAATATAAGGAGAGAGGAGGGGCAGGTTAAAGAAGTGACCAGCTTCTGAATAGCGTGCCACTTCTTCGTACAGTCCATTGTTACCATATTATAGTTACTGTAGGAGCAGGCTAGTTCGAAACTAGCCGGCCTCTATCAAGGTTAATGACCCAACTCTATTCTTTTTATATCTATTTTAATAAAATATAAAGATTTGGTATGATAACACTTAGTATATACGCTGTCTCTTGTCAATGTTTTCTAAATTTATAAAACTATTTACTATTAATCAAATAATAATTGGGGAAAAATATTAATAAAAAAAAAGTTCAATGCTCTTGTTATAGAGCACAAAAACCCGCCTTGTGTGAATCAATACGTTACTTTAAAAAAAGAGCAAAGTTCCTTAACTTAATACGAGGTTAAACATAGGTCAACCCTAACCAATACTGGGTAAAATACACCTAAAGCACAGTGTTTGTTTAAAAGTTTGACTTGAAAGCAATCTATATTGCGTTCAACTTATTGCCTACAATCGAGAGTTAAGGGAATGAAGAGTGAGAATTCTACAGCCAATGGAAGTTACAAAATAAAAAACTAGTGAACAGTAACAGAGAACAGTTCTTGTTTTCAGCTTGGAGAGCTGTGTAAACAAAAAAGAGAGGTTGTGTAATTATTTTTTCAGGAATCTCTGAACAAAGGATAGATTAAACAGGAAGTGGGTCCTTTTTTTCTTTTTCAAGAGAACTCCTTGAAATATCAATTTACTTCCGGAAGAGTGTTCAAATAAACGAAGCTTTAAATGACAAAAAAAAGTTATGTTACGCTAAAAGCTTGGAAATATTTTGGCCGATATTTTAGCGACAAACATTTTTGTAATGACAATAGTATCAAAAATAAAATGAAACTGTTGAATATTATGTTGAAAAGGGCCAGTTAGTTACATTGCGAACCGAGAATAGAATAGAAAATAAATTTATTATCCTGGGACTATAGTCCCCTAAGAATAAATGCATGTACAGTTTGGAGGCCATATTGGTATCGCCTGTATTTTAGATAGAAGGATTAAAATTAAGGAAATAAATGTGTTCAATTATTATTTCGGAGGAAGCTGAGTAGAAAGGAGATAATTGAACAAAATGGATTTAAAGATGGACAGGGTAGGAGCATGGCGGACAGATGAAGGTAAGGAGTTCCAGAAAGGGGGAGCGCGTATTAGGAAGGATTTGTCGAAAGATGAAGTACGGTGTTAGGGAATATAGAGATCAGAGGAACGAGATCTAGTATTGCGAGAATGGATCGAGTATTTGAAGTTGAAGAGTTGAAAAATATAAGATGGCCTTTGAGATTGGATAACTCGGAAAAGGAATGAAGTCACAAAATACTGGCGGCGGTAAAGCCACTTCAACTCATCGTAGTAACCGCGAAATGCGAGTGTCCCTGGGAAATGCTGAAAATAAAGCGTATGAAGCACCTTGAGAGCTTAGTTTCGAGATCACCAGAAATTCTGACCATACACTAAACAACCATAATGGAAATAGGGGAAAATAAGAGAGGAAACTAGGAGTTGTCGGGTCTTAATTGGTAACAGGAACTATTAAACTGCTTTAGGATATGGATGGAGCGGCGAGAGATTTGGGGAAACATGGTTTTTCTAGGGCCGAAGACAGATGTTTGTCATCAAATCAAAAGGCGGAGCCTGGAGACCAGCGGTAAAGGCTTTTGAACTGTGGGGGGGGGGTGGATGAGACTCCATAGCTGAAGAGAAGGCAGCTCATCTAGGGGTCCCGGCAACCGAATAACAGTTGGGAACCCGTTGTCCCAGGGTATATAGGAACCTTCAGCACTGGGCCAATCACCCCCGTCTGAAGTATAACTGATTCAAACTAACAAAATTGGTCTCAATAAATGGACGGAAAAGGGTTGGCTTGGGACAGCTTCTCCACGCCTCACGGCACAAAGGAGATAGGGAAAGAAGAAGAAGAAGGTTTTTACTAGGATAGGTTTTTTGGCCAAAAGTGATACCGAGGTCCTTCAAAGAGGACAATATTTTATTGGAATATTGTACAGGAAAAGATTAGAAGCCAAAAAGATAAGGAAGAGGAGTCAAAGATTTAAGGAGTGAGTTGGAGCCAATAACAATTTGGTCTTCTTCTCTGCATTCAGGGTAAGCTTGGCTTATTGTTCGTGGCCCATGATGTGATATTGTTGTACATAAAGTACAAATATAATGATGAGCGTAGAACTTTATTAATTAAAATGATATAGATTACAAAGTGGATAAAATGTTATGGAAATAAAACGAAGGATGATGCTGGCAAATGGAGAGCAAATTATTCTCAAGAAGAGAAAAAGTCATCCTGTATAAAACAAGCAATCCGACCGAATGCTTACGTATGGTGCTGAGACGGCACTGCACGTGTTGTGTCAGTGTGAGGGGCTTGTATGGCTAAGGATGTTACTTCTCGGGGAGGAAAAACCAAGGCCGGAGAGCTTTACCCAGGAGTCACTCTCCAGAATTAAGAGTCTAATTAAACGGACGGGTCTGGAGGGTGAGCTCTAAAGTCGGGGAGCCACAATAGATCCAAAGGGATCGCAGTGGCGTAGGCCTTGAGGCCGCCCTAATTTAATCTAATCTAATGGTGCTGAGACCAGGGTAAATGTACTGAAACTTAACTTTACTCATGTATTTTACTATTCATAATATTGGTTAGCATTCAATACGTCTCAGATGTTCAGAATTTACAAAAAAATTAGATGAATTAGAAGACAGAGAATAGAAAAAAATGGTGTTCTCAAGAGATTTATTTACTTTTTTGGTTAAATAATTTTTTTTTTTTGCTCCCTTCTAACTTGAAGAGGTAAAAAAGTTTTAACTTGATGTCTCCAAGAAAAAAAAATAAAGCAGCATAGAAGAAGTTGTCTTTTAATTTTTTACCGAAGAAGATTGGCAGCACTGGGAATTTCTTTTCTCTTCCGCACGCTCTCAGAAACCCCACAAACACACCGACACATACACACACAACCACACTCTGCATCTAACCTACAGAAAGACAGAAAAAAAAAAAAAGATGGACGCTCAAGAAAATGATGCCTGTGAAATAAGAAGGAACTGGGGTAACGATAAGGATTGATGCAAGAAGTAGAATGACAAGAGGAGGACGGGTGGTTAAAAAAAGGGATGAAGGAGGAGGAGGAGAAGGAAGAGAGGTAGAGAAGGGGATGGGCCCTGCCACACCCTTTAATACGATATCCACAGCGTCTTTACTTTAAAGTTGCTCCGTGTCTTTTTTAAACCTATTTTAAAAACAAAAATATTGTAAACGAAAAAATAATAAGAAAAAAAAAATTTAGGAAGATGCCAAATAAAAAAATATTCAAATAGATTATTTCCTTCAGGAGCGTGATTGTTTCATATGGGTAGGCTGTAGTCGGGGAAAAAAACGCTCAATTTTATATTTTTAAAATTTCTGCTGGACTACAACTCAGAAGTGTCGTCCAAAGATAGGGGTTGTAGAAATGGAACTATTCGAGGAGGAATAGAATAGAATAAATATTTATTATAATTTTATACATAAAATAAATAAATGTATAATACATTTCAAACTTCTTAACTAAGTGAAGTAAGAGAAAAGTTAGGTGAGGAGGATTGGAATGCAGGGAAAAAAGGAGAGGAAAAACCTGCAGCTAGTGTAGAGAGTTAGAGGAGTATCTGTTTTATTCTTTTGTGTTGTAGGAGGATAGAAGGATCTGTAGGAGGCTATGTCGCGGCAGAGTGGATTAGGATGGCAGTCTAGGATGGAAAGGAGTTTGAGCAGACGATTTTGGATATAGGAGTGTACCGGGGGATAATGGACGCAGTCTCCGTGGAGTGTCTCAATTCTAGTGCGACGTGGAGAGTCTGTTGCGAGTCTGAGAAATTTGTTCTGTGTTCTCCTGAAGTTTCTTGATGTTGCTACTACAAGTCAGGCTCCAGGCGGAGCTGGCGTAGAGTAGTCTAATGACTACTTTGTAAAGGAGGAGTTTGTTAGTCACAGTCATTTTGGAGTCAGGTGAGAGAAGAGGAAATAGTCTTGTAGTCCAGTTTGCCTGAGTTTACTTTGTCCTGAACGTGCGTAGTGAAAGACAGTTTGTTGTGCTAAAGTTAGCCCTAAGTACTTCACGTGGGTAGACCACGGAATGAGTGTGTTATTACAACTGATTTGTCGGTTAAGAGTGGGTCTGCGTTTGGTGAAGAGTATAGCGTTTGTCTTGTCGTGGTTAATTTTAATTTTTTCCATTTGCTGCAGAATTTTGTAAGTCTGTCTATTGTAAAAGTAAGTCTGTAGGTGATGGTGTCCATTCTCCAAGATGACCGTGTAAAAGGCCACGTCGACGGCGTACAAGGCGAGGTTGACATGATAGGAGGTTTGGGTAGAGGATTTATATTGGAGGTGCTTGCAAAAACAAAAAACTGGAACCGACAGGGATGTTAAGACATCTAATGGGGGATGATAATGGAAACAATGAGAAGAGAGAAGTTAAGATGGTATGGATACACCTTAGGAGGATGCCTCCCCGGCAGGTGGCCAGAAATGGTAAGTTGATGGACGCCCCCAAAGAAGTAGAAGGAGAGGAAGATCACCTAAAAAGTGGAGAGAGAAGATTGAGGAGGTAGCCAGAGGGTTGGGTGACTGGCAGAACAGAGATTGGTGGAAATCAGAGATTGATCTCAACGGCAACCCGAAACAGGCAAATCGCCGATCTTCTAACTAATCTCTTTATTGTCTAGTTTATACGTACTAAAACTGTCCGGCAGGACAGTTGTACTATAAGGGGTGACCGTCAAAAACTGCACGAAAAAGCGTAACGTTGAAATATACCCAACTTTGACAATTTTTTTCTCTTTTTCTCTAAAAGATAAAATTCCCAAATTTTCTTTAAAATATAGGGCAAATCCTCCCTTTATAACTATAATTTTTTTGCAACAACCCAGATCTAATAGATTTTGAGAAAAAAGTTGCTGAAAATGAGCAAAAACGGCTTTTTCAAAAATTGTTGTTGTTATTGTTACCTTTTTTGTAAACTGCGTAGCGCCTAAACGCGTGAACCGATTTTCATGAATGAGGTGTCATTCGATTTGGAATTTTATGTAGATGTGCCTTTTGGGGGTCTCGACGCTGTACATCGAATGGGAGAAGAGTTAGCCCCCTTTATGCAATCTTAGTATTAAAATACAGAATATAGCATTAATTACGAGGGTCGTTTGAAAAGTCCGTGCAAAGTCAGAGAGATAGCACCACTGGCGCGTATCGAGGTTATGTTTAGTTAGTAGCATCTCTTGGAAGAACACACACCAAGTTTCAGCCAGATCGGTCTATTTCTTTGTGTTTGGCATTCGTTTGAATCGAGGAAGTCGAGGGATTTTCAAAAAATGGACGAAAAAGAATTTCGTGTGTTGATTAAACAATACTTTATGAAAGGCAAAACGCCTCAGGAGACTAAAGAGAAGCTTGATAAACATTATGGTGACTCTGCACCTTCGATTAGAACAGTTTATAAGTGGTTTCAAAATTTTCGGAGTGGCCATATGGGCACAAGTGACGCTGAACGTTCTGGACGCCCTGTTGAGGTTACTACTCCAGAAATCATTGATAAAATCCATGATATGGTGATGGATGACAGAAGAGTGAAGGTGCGTAAGATTGCTAGTGCTGTGGGCATCTCGAATGAACGGGTACATAATATTTTGCATCAACATTTGGACATGACAAAGCTATCCGCAAGATGGGTGCCGCGATTGCTCACGCTTGACCAAAAACGAAATCGTGTGAAGTGTTGCAAGGACGGTTTGCAGCTGTTCCAGAAGAATCCGCTGGACTTTAAGCGTCGTTTCGTCACTGTGCATGAAACATGGATACATCACTATATTCCTGAAACCAAAGAACAATCTAAACAATGGGTTACCAAGGAGGAATCTGCGCCAAAAAAGGCGAAGACCGTTCCTTCGGCCGGAAAGATTATGGCGACTGTCTTTTGGGATTCGCAAGGAATAGTCCTCATCGACTATCTGGAAAAGGGTAAAACTATTTCAGGTGCATATTATTCATCGTTATTGGACCGTTTGAAAACCGAGCTACAAGAAAAACGCCCACGATTGGCCCACAAAAAAGTCCTTTTCCATCACGACAACGCACCAGCTCACACCTCAGCAGTTGTGGTCGCAAAATTAATGGAAATAGGGTTCCAACTCGTTTCACATCCCCCCCTATTCTCCAGACTTGGCTCCCTCGGACTACTATTTGTTCCCCAATATGAAGAAATGGCTGGCGGGAAAAAGATTTTATTCAAACGAGGAGTTGATTGCAGAAACGAATGGCTATTTTTCAGACTTGGACAAATCCTATTATTCGGAAGGGATCAACAAACTAGAGCAGCGTTGGACGAAGTGTATAAGCCTAAAATGAGACTATGTTGAAAAATGAAAAAGGTTCACTCCAAAAAATTAAGTAGTTTTTATTTTTGCACGCACTTTTCAAACGACCCTCGTACTGTAGAATTAAGTTTACTAGTTACAGTTTATAGATTTCATATTCAATTATGTTTCAAGTTAAATTCTGAATTTTGTCTTCATGATCAAATTGCAAACACCCAGATCTCACGTTTGTCTTTTTTTTTTATTTAGTAGCCCTGTAGATGGACTAAATATTGTTTGAAACGTTGGCATAAACCATTAGGCCAAAAATCTCTGTGCTTACTTTATGAACAATTGCAGCAAATGTTTTATAAATATTGCGCCATAATTAAATAATGAATTAAAGAAATTTAAATATCTCAGAAAAAAAATCAATTTTATAAACTAATAAAATAAATCCAGCTGTTCATAAATAATAATAATAAAACGATAATAAAACGTTTATCAAATAAGTTTTAAACTCACTGAGTTTTTTTTTTTTTTTTTAAAAAAAAGAAACTCAGTAATAAAAAATATTTAACTTAAATTGTAAAGGTTTATTGGAACTTAAAAGAGAAAACTACTTAAGTGTCTTCTACCATTTAGAACTTACAACTGGGGAGAGAGAATAAGGAAAAAAGACTAAGCTAAGTCCTGGTCTTTAAAAAGTCCTTTAAAAACAACCTTAAAATCACAAATGCAACAAGTTGATCATAAAAAAGTTATTTATTTATGGGTATAGAATAGAAAGCATTTTAATAATTATAAATTGAAGAGCTTGGTGCAAAAAGGAGTTATCTACAGCTTTTTTTACAATTTTTAGTAGAGACAAAAAACTAAATATCCTTTAAGATGTATTCCTTATGTTGTGTCTGCTGTAAGGATTAGTTAATATATTGTGATGGGGGTCATTTGGGGCTCAATTTGAATTTTCTAGGGCATTTTTTTAAGCTTGCTATAAGTTATTTTGCAGCTAAAACTCTTTTTTGCACCAAAATCATAATTTTCAGTAAAACTTGAGTACATATTAAGTACTTTAGTCAACCAGATTTCTTGTTTTTGAGCTTTTAAGTGGCATTTTGTGTCTTGTCGAAGCGAATGTTACGATATATTATTATGCCTGTCAAAAAGAAAAATATGTTACCATGTAACAGCTTTTCCATAAGAAAATAATTTTTACAGTATGATTGTAATTATCTCTGGATTTTGTGCGTTTTAGTTAGTGAGGGTCAGGTAAAATTGGGGAGTAAGAAAATAAGCCTAGGAAATTTAAGAGAAATAAAGAATGTGTTAATGGAATTATACTTGAAGAGCACATGGTGGTGTGAAGAGGGCAGCGGAAAAAGACAAGCGACGCGAGCAACATATGGGAGAGACTGAGGCGATCGGGAAAAAAACATGACGAGTTGGGAATTGGATGCTGTACCGTTTGGGTTTAGTCCCAACACAAATGGGAAGATAAAGAAATCACCCAGGTGGAATTTGGCTAATCCAGGGTATTCCGCAAGCGAAGAATCTCTACTTCTCGCAAGGGAGCGGGACGGAATAGCGCCTGAGCTGTGGTGACCTTCTAATAAGAAGACTGAAGAGAAGTGCCGACGGATATCAAAACCAGGCCTGGGGTTGATATAGGTGAGACAATTTTGTTAAGAGTGGGACTAGTTCTCGTGTTGGATTAATGACAATTTCTTTTCATAACGTTATCAATCAATTTCGCTTCTTATTTTGTTTCCCTAAATTTAGCATTAAGTAGGGTTTGTTTTTGTATTTCTTTGTAAAGAGAATTTTTGGTTTTGTGAACAATAATAAGTATTTTCTTAACCCTGAATCTTTTATTTGAACCTCTCCTAGCAACAACAGCACATGTATATGGAATTTAAATATTTAGTAGAATATTAGTGTGGCTGCCTGGTTCGAGTATCGGCCTATAGAGTCGCGCAACGCAGGTTCGCTACCCGAGGAGCTGTTACTAAGTAACAATTTTTTTTAATTCCAATTTTACTTATTTATTTTTTTTATTTTTATTTTCCCTTATTATTATTGGGCTTATTATTAGTCATAATATTTGCTCTTCCTTATCTTCCCTTTCGTTTCCTTACCCACCCCGTCTCCACTGAGCTTGCCTTGCCCAGAGGTATTTGCAGAGGGTGACGTAACAAATAATAATATCTACCCTAATATAAACATTAAATAAACCTAATAACAAAAATTTTTGTTTGATTGATGGCGTCATCTTTTCTGTTTGGAGCAAAAGATAGTTATGTGTAGTAGAAAACTCATTTTTGCTCCAAATCTAACCTAGGTTAGAGAATAAGTAATAATAAACGAGTCTGCATAAAGACTCGTTAATGCACCAAAAGATGTAGAATTGAACATACAATAGGGGGCGCCACTAAACACATTTTCTGGAAAAAAGAGTAGATAACTCCTTTTTGCACCAAGCTCTTCAATTATAAATGATGGAAACACATACGTATAACGTTTCATCAATATAAAACCATAAAATCAATAAAAAGTTCTTAATAGAACTGCCCTCTTTTCACAAGATCATTTCGCGGTTCGCAATGACTGTCAACTAAAGAGTTAAAAATATGGTAAGTGATGAAAATAATACAGTCATCACTTCAAAAAAAATAATAATGCTGAGTTATGACTCATATGTGTTCAGTTCCTCTATTTAATCTGTAGCAAAAACAATTGAACATTGAAATCAAATCTAAAGATGACTAAATATGCGTTTTTTTACAAAGATAAAAGATATAAAGGAATTTTAGAAAAAAGATTGTAATTTTATGCAATAATTGAATCTAAAAAATGGTGAATTACTATTATTAATGTTATTTATTCATTTTTTTACATTTTTGGGAAGTTTTCGAGGCTGAGCTAGCTGCAATTAGGTTCTGCGCTACCGAGATTAAAGGGCGAGGAATTATTAATTCTAAGGTCGTAATTTTCTCGGATAGTCAGGCTGCTCTACGGGCCATTAGTTCCTACCAGGTCAACTCAAGGCTGGTTTTAGGACTGTCTGGGTGCCCTGAAGTAAATTTAGTGACCAGAATAAGGTCTTTGTGGGTGGCTGGTCATTCAGGACATAAGGGAAACGAAGTGGCAGATTTATTGGCCCCGGGAAGGCTCTGCTGGACACTTCATTGGCCCGGAGCCCTATTTTGGGGGTTCCGAAGTATGTTAAGACTGCGACCATTAACTTATGGGTGCAGAGTAGGGTCTCAGGACTGGCCACTGGGGCAGAGACAGGCGGAGGAGTTTATTAAAGGGTTTTCGCCCGAGGCTGTGGGGCTATAAGGATAATTGTAGGGCCTATTAAACCCGGCCAATGCAGGCTCAGAAAACACATGCATCGCATGGGGGCCTGGCAGATGGCTAGCCTTTGTAGGTTCTGCCAGGAACAGGAGGAGGAAACGGCAGTCTGCACGTGTTGGGTTAGTGTGAGGGGCTTGTCTGGCTAAGGATGTTACTTTTCGGGGTAGGAAAAACCAAGGCCTGAGAGCTTTAACCAGCAGAATTAAAAGTCTGATTAAGCGGACGGGTCTGGAGGGCGAGCTCTAAAGTTGGGGAGCCACAATAGATCCAAAGGGGTCGCGGTGGCGTAGGCCTTGAGGCCGCCCTAATTTAATCTATTCTATTCCACATTTTTGGGACAATAAAGATTAGAAACGGTTGAAATTTTACCAGTATGGATGGCGTATCTAACCACTTTCAACAACGTTGAGCAAAATTAAATTTAAATATTATACAGAATTCAATATCTGAATGACGTACTATATTACAATATATGTATTCAAAAAATAAATAAATAAACCACACCTAGCAGAGATTAATTCAAAAATAAATATCAGATAATAAATACGAGCTTTGTGAGAGGAGAATACGTGGTTTACCGACCAAATCTGGATTGGTTTTTAATTTAAATTGAATTATATCTCAGCAAAAATGTAACAAAATGGAATTTAAACATTCACCTATACAAAATAACTATTGTGACCTCAATTTTATTATAGTGCTAAAAATAAATTAGTCAACAGAAAAAAATAGTGAAAACTAAATTTTCTAATTTAGATGACGCTACAAAATTTTAAAATTTAAAAAAAAGGAGTAAAAATGCTGACGAATTTGGAAAAGATATTGTTTTCAGTTAACAGGCTAATAATAAAAAGAAATATGGTGAACCTTTTCTTTAAATAATAATAATAATAATAAAATAATAATAAAAGTAACATTAAGTTTAAAGTAGATTTTTCAATTATAACAGAAATAACTACAGAGAGAAAAGGAATTGGATAAGCTCAGTTGGTAGCACGATGAACTAGTTATGCCGTTGAGGTTGTGGGTTCAAATCCAGTCCAGCAGCTTATAATTTTTTTTTTTTTTTACTCGCGTGAAGAATGAGAAACAACACAGTTAGGAGGCCAGCAGAACACTTAGAATACTTACTATTCAAATGGGTCTTGAACTTTGGCACGTCTTAAGTACAACAAAAAAATAAATAAATATTAAAAAAAAGATAAATTCTTCAGTGGTAAATCACAAAAAAAAATAACCATAAATGATAACACTTATCAGTAATATAAAAAAGATAATCAAATTCCCATCAATTTATTTTCATTATCTTACCCAACATTATCAAAAATAATCTTCAATTAAGACGACCATCAAATTCAAGAATTCAAAACTAAAATTTAAAATAACCCAGAGAGAGAACTTATGTAAAAAGAATGATAAAAAAAACAATAAAATTCTATAAAATTTTAGCCATCGTACAAAATTTAAATTTCCATTTTTCCAGCTAAAATTTATCGTTTTAAAATTTCAATAATCAGGAAAAACTAATAATACGAGGGTCGTTTGAAAAGTGCGTGCAAAAATAAAAACTACTTAATTTTTTGGGGTAAACCTTTTTTATT
Source organism: Rhodnius prolixus (assembly GCF_049639745.1). Lineage (NCBI taxonomy): Eukaryota > Metazoa > Arthropoda > Insecta > Hemiptera > Reduviidae > Rhodnius > Rhodnius prolixus. The sequence goes on from NW_027411582.1 coordinate 27,258,865, forward strand.
TTTCAACATAGTCTCCTTTTAGGCTTATACACTTCGTCCAACGCTGCTCTAGTTTGTTGATCCCTTCCGAATAATAGGATTTGTCCAAGTCTGAAAAATAGCCATTCGTTTCTGCAATCACCTCCTCGTTTGAATAAAATCTTTTTCCCGCCAACCATTTCTTCATATTGGGGAACAAATAGTAGTTCGAGGGAGCCAAGTCTGGAGAATAGGGGGGATGTGAAACGAGTTGGAACCCTATTTCCATTAATTTTGCGACCACTACTGCTGAGGTGTGAGCTGGTGCGTTGTCGTGATGGAAAAGGACTTTTTGTGGGCCAATCGTGGGCGTTTTTCTTGCAGCTCGGTTTTCAAACGGTCCAATAACGATGAATAATATGCACCTGTAATAGTTTTACCCTTTTCCAGATAGTCGATGAGGATTATTCCTTGCGAATCCCAAAAGGCAGTCGCCATAATCTTTCCGGCCGAAGGAACGGTCTTCGCCTTTTTTGGCGCAGATTCCCCCTTGGCAACCCATTGTTTAGATTGTTCTTTGGTCTCCGGAGTGTAGTGATGTATCCATGTTTCATCCACAGTGACGAAACGACGCTTAAAGTCCTGCGGATTCTTCTGGAACAGCTGCAAACCGTCCTTGCAACACTTCACACGATTTCGTTTTTGGTCAAGCGTGAGCAATCGCGGCACCCATCTTGCGGATAGCTTTGTCATGTCCAAATGTTGATGCAAAATATTATGTACCCGTTCATTCGAGATGCCCACAGCACTAGCAATCTCACGCACCTTCACTCTTCTGTCATCCATCACCATATCATGGATTTTATCAATGATTTCTGGAGTAGTAACCTCAACAGGGCGTCCAGAACGTTCAGCGTCACTTGTGCCCATATGGCCACTCCGAAAATTTTGAAACCACTTATAAACTGTTCTAATCGAAGGTGCAGAGTCACCATAATGTTTATCAAGCTTCTCTTTAGTCTCCTGAGGCGTTTTGCCTTTCATAAAGTAGTGTTTAATCAACACACGAGATTCTTTTTCGTCCATTTTTTGAAAATCACTCGACTTCCTCGATTCAAACGAATGCCAAACACAAAGAAATAGACCGATCTGGCTGAAATTTGGTGTGTGTTCTTCCAAGAGATGCTACTAACTAAACATAACCTCGATACGCGCCAGTAGTGCTATCTCTCTGACTTTGCACGGACTTTTCAAACGACCCTCGTACGATACGATCAATAACAAGGCTATAATTTATTGCACTCAATAACAGGAAAATACAATTAAGAGCTTTTCTTGGGTAAGGAAATACTCATTTAGTCTTTCCTCTAAAGTGTTATATCAGTTTTATTTACCGTTATACCACTTACATAAAGATGTGTTAAATGTATTGTTAAAATATTTGTATTTTACGAAATTTACTCCACAGGAAATAATGCTATTAACAAAAACTTACAGTTTTAAAGGTTTAAGATTGATTAAACGCACTTTATTGAAGAAAATAGGTTCACGAAAGGACAACTTTAAATGATTGCAAAACTTCCTTTTTTGTAGGTGTAAGAACAGAACGTCGCTTTAATGGTAAGTAGAGTAGCCCTAACCTTTTTACCCTGCCAAATTTTATCAAAAATCGGGCTAAGATTTATTACAGAGTTATTAGTAATAATAATTTTGGAGAGGGCCTCACCATACATGGGGCTAACTTCTCTCCCATTCAATGTACACAGCGTCGAGACCCCCAAAAGGCACATCTACATAAAATTCCGACTCGAATGACACCTCATTCATGGAAATCGGTCCACGCGTTCAGGCGCTACGTTGTTTACAAAAAAAGGTAACAACAACAAGAAGACCAATTTTTGAAAATGCCGTTTTTGTTCATTTTCAGCAACTTTTTTCTCGAAATCTATTAGATCTGTGTTGTTGCAAAAAATTACATTCATAAAGAAGGGTTTGCCCTATATTTTAAAGAAAATTTGGGAATTTTATCTTTTATAGAAAAAGAGAAAAAAATTGTCAAAGTTGGATATTTTTTAACGTTACGCTTTTTCGTGCACTTTTTGCCGATCAACCCTTACACAACTGTCCTACCGGACAGTTTTAATAAGTACAGATAGATTTTTATTGAAAATGGTTTTAAATGAATTTTTTAACCAATATGGCTGGTTACCGGAAGATCTAATTATTTGCACTAGTAACCTTGATGGAAAATTACTGGAATAAAGAAGAAGAATAAGATGACGAAGAAGAAGAATCGAAACATTTCTTTATTTCATCATTAAGTCCCTCCCTAGTTCATATACAGAGAGAAACCGGCGGACATTACCAGCTACTTCCACCAGAGTGTGACCTAGGCATTGAGGATAACCAGTACATAACCTCATTTCCCTTCCACCACCAACTTCATTCAATTCCGTTTAAGGTGGAATTTTTTTCTATTGTAATGGATTTGTTTTTAAATTATTTAATTTAATGATTATAATTATTATTATCATTTTTTAAAAAATAAGCTACGATAGATTTGAAAATGGGAAATTAAAAAAACTTGCCGTAATTTTTTTAACAGAAATACTTAGAAATAAAACAACACGAGTAAAGACGAAAAAACAATTTCTAAATCAATTTAAATTAATAAATAATTGTATAAAGTTTAATTATAAAAATTAATTTAAAAAAAATAAAGGCACAATTTATTTATTATAAAATTGCTCACAACTATAGAGAAGCCTAATTAAAAAAAACTGGAAAATAGAATGACTCAATTAATGTAAGACTATAAAAGCACCAGTAATCGATACAAAACTTTAAAGACTTTAAAAAATTAAATTACTTTAATTAAAGAATAATATTTAATTAATTTCTAATATTGTGCAATTTTTTAGGAGGTGTCACGAACTGTTTTTAGTAATTTTCTTTCAACAAGGTAAAAATAAATAAATAAATAAAATAATTAATTAAATAATTACAATATTTTCCTAATAAATATTTATTTTACAGCGTCCTCTCTTTCTAAAGTTCTGCATAGTGTAAAGTTTAAAATTTAGTAACTTTTACAACAAGGAAAAATAAATTAGTGGCTAATAAATTTTAACTTTAAAAGGATATGACGTCACCGGAAGTACAAAAAATTTCCTGAAATTAATTTTAAAACTGTTTCAACAATTGTTTAATTTTTAAAAAAATCATAAAAATTTTCAAAAACCTGGAAGATGAATTAACTTTTCTTTTTTTTTATCTCTCACTGTTCACTGCAAAAGTATGGGGGCCTTAAGTACAATTTTTTTTTTTTTTTTTTACCAAATTTCGAGTCGATTTTTCTGCAGAGAATCGTAAAAAGAAATTCGATTAAACTTATAACGACCATTTTCAACTTTATTATTTTTTTTTTTTCTTTTTCTGAGGAAATGATAATTGATTTTACTAGAGGTGTGACGTCACGCTTACTTGTTTTTTGAAGTACCATTTTAATAAAAACATATGTAAGTATTTATTTAGAATGAATGAAGTTTGAGATATATTTTTTTTGTTTTAAGTTGTGGTCGAAGAAAGCAGTCTGAGTTCCACTATTATTATTTTAAATTTTGTGTTAATTATACCAGCTGTTAGACGGAATACTTGACATAAATAAATATTATAAAGATTTATGATTAAAAAAAATTACAATATGTTACGGTTTTATTCTATATTATAACTGAGAAGATATATATTATTTTAAATTATATAAATAAGATTTTTTGTTTTTATTTCTTTCTTAAAATTCTATTAATAAATTTAATCTTAAAATATAAAATGAAAATTCTCATATATATATATATAAAACGGAAGTTGAAATCATCAAAATAGAAAAGTTGTTAGGAGGAAATCGTTGGCCACTCCCTAGTGCCCCAATCCATGGGAAGGTTCATGGTGTGCTTGTATGAGTGTGTGAAATTTTCTCTTAATATAACAGCTGTTTCCCCCAACACATTTTTAAAACATAAAATTCCTTTTATTTTTATATTAAAATTATTTAAACGAATTTATTTTAAAGATATTGTGTATTAAAAAAAAAAAAAAAAAAAAAAATTACCTTTGTTTTAGATCAATCGTACTGATAAAACTTATCCAAACAATTAGCAGATTGATTTTAAAAATTGAGTAAAAACTTTAAAAAGAAACACTAATTAATTTAGTTTTGTTTCGACTCGAAACAAACAAAATAACAGACTTTTATCAGAATAATATCTTCGATTTTATAAAATCACTAATTGTTCTCTTCTTTTTTTTAAATTTTTAACGATTAATTTCTTAGTCACTCACTCACGATGCGGGTTATTAAACGATTCTTATTATTGAAACAAAACAGCACTTAAATCTTTTTTTTATTGTTTTTTTACTAAACACTTACGGATCCACTGCCTCCTCTATTCACACGAGTTATCCGAGAAAAAAAGAAAAGAAAAAGTCAGATGAAAACAGTAAGGTAATGAAAGAGGAAGGTAGAACAATTGTAATAGTCTTCTAGTTTATACAAAAATAGTTTTTGTTTTTTTTAATTATTAGAAAAACAAAAAAAAATATAAATAAAATATTTAATATAAAAATATAAAAAAAAAAAAGATAATAGAAGAAAAACAAAATTTAGTTAAATATTGTATAAAAAAAGGAAGGGCAGACACAAATAAAGAGTGCCGGTATGAACACTCCGCACTACGGCTGACTAGCACTAGTGTTAGCCAGACAGGAGAAACTCCCGTCAGCGGGCCACTCCCCACATTGAATATATGGGCGGCCATCTTGGGCTATTCGCTATACACTTAGTTCCAACAATATGGCCATAGATAGCAGCACTGCTTCTACTTCAACACTTTTAAAGTACATATTATATTTTACACGCTTTTGTCGCTATCTATTAGTCGCTGGAAATATTAGTTTAAATTTTATTTACTTTTATTTTATATTTTTAGATGATTTTTGGTGAATTTCGAGGTGCGGTCATCAATAAAAACAACTTTTTTGCTTTATACCAACGTTTCGGTAATTTTTACTACCTTCTTCAGGGTCTGTACAAAAGGAACATTACACTAATATATTCGTGTATACAGGGTGAACCAGTAAGTATTGTCCATAGGCCTACTGCGTGTAGTACATTTAAAGTGGAGTTCAATGACTTATTGGCCAACTTCATATTTTCCTCTGTTCTTGAGTGACGTCACTTTAAAGTTTTTTTTCTAAAATCATTACTTTTTTTCCAATAAAAATGTTATTACTCAGAAAGTTATAGTCCGAATTCGATTCTGATGACATGGTTAGAAAGACAGATAAATTTCCTAAAAATTGACACCATTTTGAAGCTTAAATTATTCTCCAAACTGCCTTAATCTTCCACCGGAACCTAGGAAAATAAAAGTAATCGAAATTTTGAAGAAAACTCATTAGGCTCTTATGTGATTCATTTACTGACTTCTAACGCTACATAAGGTTTTTTTTTTTTTTGATAGGGATGAAATAGAGTGTCAATGAGTTACAAGGATTGGAATTATCAGAGAGAGAAATCTTTGATGAATAGTTCTGTTGGGTACACATAGGAGCGCTGATTATTCGATAAAGAAATTTAGAATACAAAAAATTGAATGAAACGAATCAGAATGCTTGGCTAAAACCTCATAATTCGAATCCTTAGTCCAAAAGGGATCAGAAGAGTGGTATCTTCTAGTGACGGTCCAGTCTGAGGGGTAGCGCATTTTTGGGCAATGTTACCCAGAAGAATATTTAGAAAGCTTCAACAGTGAACCAGGATATTAACAATCGACCAGAAGTGAGAGGTCAAGAAAACCACCACATGAACAATACTGTTCTAGACCAGGGCCACAAGATCTACAAAACACGATGACACTGGTGGATTGCTGGAGGATTGTTACAAAACAGCGGAACTCAGCATCTTATGATTTAGTGTTAAGCTGTGATCGTCTGCCTTGGAAGTCTTTGCTAGCAGTAGTAACTTATTCTGTTTGTTTTTTATCTTTTAAAACTATATAAGCGGACGTCACATCATTTGTCGCCAAAGAGGTCTAAGATATCGTATTGTCTTAGCGCGAGGAAATGCTGCAGCCTTGAAAGAGTTGTAAAGGAATGGAAACATTAATTTTGATTTTCCAATTTGACGAAACAATGCTCAAGAAAGAGTTCAAGTTTTTTTTGCAAGATGTAAGGGATGACTCTTTGGATCAGAAGAGTGGTATCTTCTAGTGACGGTCCAGTCTGAGGGGTAGCGCATTTTTGGGCAATGTTACCCAGAAGAATATTTAGAAAGCTTCAACAGTGAACCAGGATATTAACAATCGACCAGAAGTGAGAGGTCAAGAAAACCACCACATGAACAATACTGTTCTAGACCAGGGCCACAAGATCTACAAAACACGATGACACTGGTGGATTGCTGGAGGATTGTTACAAAACAGCGGAACTCAAACTAATGGCGAGTTTCAATCAATTTCACTTTCCAAATTTATAATACCAATTATATTACAAAAATTATTCTCTTTAGAGGAACAATTACAAAATGTCTGGAGCAATTAAAATGTACCCAAATTAGAAAATTTTTAATGTTTGCTTAGTATTACTGTAATTCTAACCAACATTATGCATTTTAGAAGGAAATCCCTTTTGTCGGAACCATCAAAGAATTAATCTAATAGCTTTGGGGAGGTGCCTCCCCAAAAATCTGATTTAAAATTGAATGAAAGAGCCGGGTTAGTGTATTATGTGCACCTGGTATTTGACTACCATAGTAAGAGTGGAAACCTGACTGGAAGAATAGAAGAACTGAATAAAGCGGCACATAGAAGAAGAAGAACAAGAAGAAGCGGTAGGAAGAGAAGCCAAACATCAAGTCCGAACTGCAAGACGAGCAAGGAGAGGGGAGCGAAGTGTAGGATTAACGGTCTGTACATTCCTCAGGGGCCATATCGAGGCACTGTATTGATCTCAATCTTCTAACGCTGTTATTACAATTTTATAAATATTGTTTAGAATAAAACATTAGAGCAGAAAAGTGTTCTATTCCATATCTAATATCCACTAATAATGTTTTATGTACTGTAAACACAATCATACATACGTATAATAATTTAAGGCACGTCAATATCTGAGATTATTGGCGCCATCGCTGGTCAATGAGCTGTAAGAATCTCTTAAAAAGAGAGAAAGAGAAAAAAAACTAAGGACTATTAAGCTGGATTCGAACCCAGCACTTCCGCGTGCGAATCCAGTTCTCTAACAACTGAGCTAAACCCTTCGTGTCTTTGCATTGTGTAGTTGGTCGACTTATAGGTTTACTGAAAGAAATATCCGTTCCTAAAAAACACATAATATGTCACATTCTCTACACCAAACTGACTTGATCGACCACTGATGATGGCTAAAAGCTCGAAATCGATCAGTGATACCAAAAAAACATGCGAGCTAAACCGGATAAACTCAACGATAAGTAAAAAATACATTAAGCGATAGAAAGCATTTCAAATCGATAATTTATAGTCGATTACAGCAAACCAATAATCGGAAATCTGCACAATTTGAGCAGATTACACTTTTTTTTGCTAATAGTACGATTTATTATTATTATTATTATTATATATAATTTATTAAAAAAAAAGTGCATAAATTAAATTTAAAAATTAGAAATATTAGAATACTTTTATAAAGATTAATTTTTTTGTGGGAGGCTAGAGATGAAGATCAGTATCCCAAACAACACTACAGACGACTGGCTAACCCAGTTTTTAAATGTAGGAGCAACTCTTGTCACAAGGTTAATGCAACGCATAACTGAAACGTTAGTCATCAACGTTTATCGCCTTTAACTTCCCTTTTATTGCTCAATTCAACCGTTTAATGGTATTTTTTTGTTTTTTGTTAAAAATTTAATATTCCCGTTTCTAGATATTTATTTAAAATTGTATTCATGAAAATCCACTATTTTAATGCTGAAGTTTTCCTCAAACAGTGATAGAGGGAATTGATTTGGTTTATTAGCTGGTATAAGATCAGTTAGTGCTCTACATCAGTGCCGTTATAATCTAAAATCATATATTCTCAACCTCACTTTTCCTTTTCAGAGCTCAAAACCAACAATAATCACATTAATTGGGAAAATAATAAATAAAAGGCCTGAATGAACATGTATTAAAGAAAATCGATGCAGAAATTTCCAACAGAAATCCAAAGAACTTGAAAACTTAGAATAAACAAATTTGGCCACCTCCAAGGAAGGTTACAAGTAGTCAACTCAAGTGAGATTAAATATGTTGTAAAACATATTAAAACGAGAAAGTGATCTGGCTTCGCAAAAAGTAAAAATGAATTCAGAGTGTGTTCAACTTGAAAACAATTGTTTAACTAATAATTCAAGCAGTTCTTTCAAACTCAAAAATGTGAAAAAAAGAAAGAAAAATGAAGTAAAGAACTAAAAAGAAAAACTTAGAACATTAAAAAATAATGTACAGACACTAGCGCTCGTGGCGGTCATCCATTTATTCATATATTTTAACCAGATAGTACTATAATTTAAACAGTTTGAAATAAAAAAAAACTCACTGACATCTATGAAATAAATCATTTATAATGATTGGAAAATTTACAGATCTGTAAAAGTTTTGAATAACTAAGAGAATTGTGCCTTGCAACAATTTACTTATCACTGAATCTATCCAAACCAAATTAACAACAGTGTAGCTATTAAGATTAATTATCTGATTTAATGCATATTGAATTATAAATTTAAAACTGAATTCCAGAGTTAATAATGCTCCTACCTGGTCTACACAGATGTAATTTACAGCTTCTAATGATAACTGAGACCAAATTGAACACAAGACACTTTTTTACATATTAACTGAATCAATTAATCAAACGTGTTACTTGCAATAAAACTTGTGTGAATGTCAACACAACTTGTTTGAATACAAATTAATTTTGACAACGTTACATTTCAAACTGATTTATTACACATATACACAAAAAAAAAAACTATTCAAGAAATTAAAAGTGGTAAACTAATGAGCAAAAAGAAAACATGGCCGCCGGTAACTGGCAATTCGGCTGGTCAGATTAGTGGTACCTAGAGTGAACAATGTGACCAACTTAAATAATTTTCTTATTAATTTCACACAAATATCAAATATATACTACACCACATATACAGACAAACCTGTTCGAAGAACTGTATTGGTCACACTATCTCAACTTGCTTAAATAACCTACTTGTGTGGTTACAATTTCTTTAAAGGGATAAATACTTCTCAATAAACAAATTCAATTCAATTATATATATTACTTGTTTTCATTTTATTTTAAAATGTTTACTGCTGAATTGTATAATTCTTATTTACTTCTTTTAAGAGGATTTATTGGGAACATGTGGTTTTTCACATAATTTAAATAATACTTAGTTTTGGAAACTTCTAAAATATGTAAGTAAAGTATTTTATTGTTAAGGTGTACTACCAGAATCTGGCATTCCGTTTTAGTGTACGAAATCTGTTCATTGCGTATTGCTTCTATTTAAGAATAAGTTTCCATCAATTTTATCGTCAGTTCACTTACGAGGGTCGTTTGAAAAGTCCGTGCAAAAATAAAAACTACTTAATTTTTTGGGGTAAACCTTTTTTATTTTTCAACATAGTCTCCTTTTAGGCTTATACACTTCGTCCAACGCTGCTCTAGTTTGTTGATCCCTTCCGAATAATAGGATTTGTCCAAGTCTGAAAAATAGCCATTCGTTTCTGCAATTACCTCCACGTTTGAATAAAATCTTTTTCCCGCCAGCCATTTCTTCATATTGGGGAACAAATAGTAGTCCGAGGGAGCCAAGTCTGGAGAATAGGGGGGGGGGAGTTGGAACCCTATTTCCATTAATTTTGCGACCACAACTGCTGAGGTGTGAGCTGGTGCGTTGTCGTGATGGAAAAGGACTTTTTTGAGGGCCAATCGTGGGCGTTTTTCTTGCAGCTCGGTTTTCAAACGGTCCAATAACGATGAATAATATGCACCTGTAATAGTTTTACCCTTTTCCAGATAGTCGATGAGGATTATTCCTTGCGAATCCCAAAAGACAGTCGCCATAATCTTTCCGGCCGAAGGAACGGTCTTCGCCTTTTTTGGCGCAGATTCCCCCCTTGGTAACCCATTGTTTAGATTGTTCTTTGGTCTCAGGAGTGTAGTGATGTATCCATGTTTCATCCACAGTGACGAAACGACGCTTAAAGTCATGCGGATTCTTCTGGAACAGCTGCAAACCGTCCTTGCAACACTTCACACGATTTCGTTTTTGGTCAAGTGTGAGAAAATCACTCGACTTCCTCGATTCAAACGAATGCCAAACACAAAGAAATAGACCGATCTGGCTGAAACTTGGTGTGTGTTCTTCCAAGAGGTGCTACTAACTAAACATAACCTCGATACACGTCAGTAGTGCTATCTCTCTGACTTTGCACGGACTTTTCAAACGACCCTCGTATGTTCCCCTACTCTATCCAGTAATAAGGAGAAGTTAAAGCTATCGTACAGGTCCCCTGAATTTGAAAAAGTGATTTTTTACAATCTCTGATCTGGGTTTTATACCCATAAAACCCCAAGTTAAGTATAACTCATTAAATTTTCACTCTCCAATGACTTGATGGTGAATTATCCAAGTATAAGGTGACAACAGCCTACCGGTAGATTACCAAAACACTACTGGATATAATTAATTATAATTTAAAAGGGGCAATTTTAAATTCTTAGGTTGGCTATTGGTAGTTATGGTGAAACGGAAATATGGGATGATAAAAGAATTCAGTTTATTTTATTTTTTCCCCCATATTTTGATGTCGCTTTTTTTCTACGAATGTAATAAAAACTTATATGAGAATACAAAGTTATTCCCTCTTTGCAGTAAGTTTAATAAACAAGAAGCAGAATCCTTGACGCCATATTTTCTTTTGATCTCACTCTCTTTATTTTGAGGAAACCATCATGGCTGCCAATATAAATTTACCTTATATCCTCACTTTATACTCGAAGAAGAACACTTTTGTTTATCTTTTTTTTTTGTATTTTTATTTAATTAAAAATAATAAAGAACAATTATGAAACCAATCAGGGATGCAATAAGAACGTGCATCCCTGAAGCGGCTTAAATCAGCGATACCAAGTTCTTTCTTTTTGAAATCTAAATTGCAAAAATGGGGGAAAAAACAAGAGTTTCAAAATGAAGAGAAATTTGATTAATAGATATAAAATAAAAACTTTACTCTACTAAAGAGCACCACAATAACTTGAGCTATAATTTTAAATCATATTACAAGGTTGACTTAATTAATTAAGCGCACTCTAAATATAACTAACTAAACGGGGAAATAATATTAATTAAAACATGGGAGGGCTAGAAGTTTCAGTTGGTAGTACTGATTAAATATGGCTGAAAATATGAACAAATCATGTGGGTGAGAAATAGGAGAGGAGAGGGACGAATTTGTTTGGCAGTAATAATACTGTAGGTGGTCAGATATTGGGTTTGAACAGAATCTGCGCGTCGTCTACAACCGCATTATGACAACGAAAAGCCTCACCCAAGCATGTTCTGCATGGAATTTATTTTTACATTAGCCATGTAGATTGCATTATTCTGCATGATCTTAAAGTAGAGAGGGGGGGAATCGAATTATAAAAAGATTCTACATAAATTAGAATCACAAATTTTTATATGGGGTTTTAAAGTAAATAAATTTAAATTGCTGGCAGGGAGGGGATCAGACGTTACCGTATTCTAGATTTTAGAAATTGAAAATCAATAATTGTTCGCTCACTGAAAAATGAGTTGGGCAAACTGGTGTTATTGTATTACTATTAAAAGAATTGGTTCCGAAATCATTAAAGCGAAATATTTTAAAAAATGTTAAATTTTTATAGGGGGATAAAGTGCCCAAATTTCGTCCCCCATAAGTATATTAAATTTTATTGTAAAATAATAACTAAATACGAGGGTCGTTTGAAAAGTGCGTGCAAAAATAAAAACTACTTAATTTTTGGGGGTAAACCTTTTTTATTTTTCAACATAGTCTCCTTTTAGGCTTAATACACTTAGTCCAACGCTGCTCTAGTTTGTTGATCCCTTCCGAATAATAGGATTTGTCCAAGTCTGAAAAATAGCCATTCGTTTCTGCAATCACCTCCTCGTTTGAATAAAATCTTTTTCCCGCCAGCCATTTCTTCATATTGGGGAACAAATAGTAGTCCGAGGGAGCCAAGTCTGGAGAATAGGGGGGATGTGAAACGAGTTGGAACCCTATTTCCATTAATTTTGCGACCACAACTGCTGAGGTGTGAGCTGGTGCGTTGTCGTGATGGAAAAGGACTTTTTTTGTGGGCCAATCGTGGGCGTTTTTCTTGTAGCTCGGTTTTCAAACGGTCCAATAACGATGAATAATATGCACCTGTAATAGTTTTACCCTTTTCCAGATAGTCGATGAGGATTATTCCTTGCGAATCCCAAAAGACAGTCGCAATAATCTTTCCGGTCTTCGCCTTTTTTGGCGCAGATTCCCCCTTGGTAACCCATTGTTTAGATTGTTCTTTGGACTCAAGAGTGTAGTGATGTATCCATGTTTCATCCACAGTGACGAAACGACGCTTAAAGTCCTGCGGATTCTTCTGGAACAGCTGCAAACCGTCCTTGCAACACTTCACACGATTTCGTTTTTGGTCAAGCGTGAGCAATCGCGGCACCCATCTTGCGGATTGTCATGTCCAAATGTTGATGCAAAATATTATGTACCCGTTCATTCGAGATGCCCACAGCACTAGCAATCTCACACACCTTCACTCTTCTGTCATCCATCACCATATCATGGATTTTATCAATGATTTCTGGAGTAGTAACCTCAACAGGGCGTCCAGAACGTTCAGCGTCACTTGTGCCCATATGGCCACTCCGAAAATTTTGAAACCATTTATAAACTGTTCTAATCAAAGGTGCAGAGTCACCATAATGTTTATCAAGCTTCTCTTTAGTCTCCTGAGGCGTTTTGCCTTTCATAAAGTAGTGTTTAATCAACACACGAAATTCTTTTTCGTCCATTTTTTGAAAATCACTCGACTTTCTCGATTCAAACGAATGCCAAACACAAAGAAATAGACCGATCTGGCTGAAACTTGGTGTGTGTTCTTCCAAGAGATGCTACTAACTAAACATAACCTCGATACGCGCCAGTGGTGCTATCTCTCTGACTTTGCACGGACTTTTCAAACGACCCTCGTAACTTCGACAAAATTTCTATTGTTTCCTTGAAGAATCAGTTATTGATTTTTGCAATAATATTGTTTAAAAAAAATCATACAAGTAACGCAAAAAATATAATTTAAAAAAAAGTACACTTTTAATTGTTTAAAAAAAAGTTTTCTTAATTTCGTCCCCTCGGCCTCAAGTAAAAAAAATTAAAAAATATTGGGTGATAAAGAATATTGTGTTATTTATAATACTATACAGGGAGGCGCCACGGTAGCCGAGCGGTTAGAGGTGAGACCTGCGAAGCTAAGATGTATTGTGGTACTGGGTTCGATTCCCGGTCTTAGGCCTTGGATTTTATTTAATGGTTAATAAAAGAAATTTACAGTAAAGCATGTTTGCTTTATATATATAAAATTATAAATATATAAAAATTATTTCTTTATTTATTTTTATAGTTTTCAATTTTATCTATATTAGTGTAATATTCCTTTTGTACAGACCCTGAAGAAGGTAGTAAAAATTACCGAAACGTTGGTATAAAGCAAAAATGTTGTTTTTATTTAAGACCGTACCTCGATATTCACCAAAAAATCATCTATCGATAACGATCGAAGAAACCATAACCATCATTTTAAAGAATGTAGAGTAATGTAATGGCTGTGGGTGAATCAGGATAAATTTGTTTTATCATCAAATAAAAGTAATTATCACATCATTTTTAATGTACCCCATATGCCAAGACTTCTTGACCTATGATTACGGTACGATTAAATTGCCATTAGTGTGCAATTCTTGGCGATTGTTTTAAATAAGGGGGACGAAATTTGGGGCACTTTACCCTAATGCATAAAAAAAAATATTTCTCAAAAGCAATTACTCATTTCTTTATTTTTATTTTTTAAACTGCAAACTATAAATAAAGCTTAGCAATAAAAAAAAAAGTCCCTTTCTATTGGCATACCTGCTTATAAGAATAGGGTAAGTTAAAAGTGAGCTAGCTGTAGCTTGAGAAAAAATATAAGTAGGTAAAAGTCTATTATAAATTTTACAACTTTGAAGAAAGAATTGTTCTAAAGACAGAACTTTTGTAGCCCACATTGTCTTCTTATTCAAAAAAGAAAAGGAAGTACGACGTATTAAGGCGGAAGTAGAAAGGAGAAACATAAGCTCTAGATAAATACAGTATACAACAATACGAAGAATGAAGATAGAAAGGACATTCTCTTAATACACAAACACACTCACAATAAAGACGAGACAATAACAGAAGATATCATATCCTCTCCCTTCATCTCCTATACCGCTACTAGAATATGTATATTAGCATATGTTAACTCTCTTTCCTTTGTGGTCGAGTAACACAAGAAGGGCCCTAGATAGTAGGGCCATAATAAGTGGATAGGGTGCAGTAGTGAGGGCCACAATAAATACAAGAAACATACATACGTGCGTACGGACACATAGTCAAGGTTTTCTATTGTATTTTCGACTTATTAAAATTATTATATCGATAATAAATATCGATAATTTAATTTAATCTTATCTAGTAAAATAAGTTCAGCACAGAGTTTTATGATTTTTTCTTTTAACTATCTTATCGATTCAATTTGGCAATAATAATTTGTTTATCTTTCATAAAGGAAATAAATATCATTTAGTTTATTTAATTTTATGTACAATTTGAAGAAAGAAGAAGATTTAAATCATTTCTATTTGTATTGTTCTATTTATAGCTCACTCTGAAAACATTATATCGATAAATATGTAGAGGGAACCAATTTATGGACTTGCTGAGCTTTTTACCATGGATAATTTGATTAAAATTAATAATCTGTATTATTATTATACTATTAGAGCTTTTAAGTTGCGTTATTATAGTATAGCTTTTATTATTATATAATATAAACTGATTGCTTTTAACTGTATTTAATAATATAATTGTGCTGAATATGATTTGTAATACAGCAATATCTCTTAGCACTTTTGGCCAGTAGTATTTATTCTGTTATTTAATATTTCTGAAGTCCATATTTCAGTTATATTATTATAAGTTTATTTCAATTTATTACTAGATTTGGTATCTCTCAGTAGTTTAGCTCTTTATTTTCTGATTTTTAGTGTTTCGGTTTATTTGAAATATTTAATTATTACTATTATTGATTCAATTTTAAGCTATGCGGAGTATATATTTAAAAACAAATCTGGTTTTACTACTCACAAAACGTTTTGTAATTACAACTATTAAAATTCTAAAACTACAATTTTAATTTAATATTAAAAATAAAAAAAGTAAAAGTAAAGTAATGCGTTGTATTTTTCATTGTTTTTTTTTGTGATTGACTCATTAAATGGAAGAAAGAATAATGCCAATTTTTGGTCGTATATTTTAATTTATCTTTACCCAAGTTTTCGACCTAAACAGTCGAAAACAGAAGAAGACATAACTAACCTATGATGTTAAAAATATTGTCATTTAATATTTCTAACTCAACTTATATAATCAAATATATGATTGTGCCCAATTTTTTGAGCACTGAGGACTCGAAATGGATGTTTACAACTGAAAGCTCATATCAAGAAATTAGCATGGTCGCAATACTACTTTACTTGGGCAAAAAATTTTAAGGCAGTGGTATACAACCTGGGTTCCGCGCTACCCTGATAAGGTTCCCTCGTACGTTGACTTGGGTTCCGCAATTAGTAACTAATGTGTATTAATATAAATTGGATACAAAAAGGCAGTTGATTGTAAAAAATAAATATAAATACGTATTTTATGGATAAAATAAAATCTTGAAATTCGGTAAAAGTCACGTGCTTCAAATACACCAATCAAGACGCATCAATTTTTATAAAATTTAAAAGTTAATTATTCAGAAAATGTATTCTAGAAAATAAATAAAATAAAACCTGATTCGCTACCCCCACTAAACAATTGTCTTATTAAGAGGTTTTGTATTAAAATTAAATAAAGATACAAGAATAATTTTGGGAATTTGAGTAGAAAAAAAGGCTTTGATAAACTATCTTATCTGCTACTTAAACATGAGGTTCCTTCAAGAAAGACCATGAGCTCGAAGGGTTCCTAAAAGTGTAGGAAGGTTGAAGGCCCCTAATTCGCTACCTCACTAAACAATTGTCTTATTAAGAGGTTTTGTATTAAAATTAAATAAAGATACAAGAATAATTTTGGGAATTTGAGTAGAAAAAAAGGCTTTGATAAACTATTTTATCTGCTACTTAAACATGGAGGTTCCTTCAAGAAAGACCATGAGCTCGAAGGGTTCCTAAAAGTGTAGGAAGGTTGAAGGCCCCTAATTCGCTACCTCCACTATACAATTGTCTTATTAAGAGGTTTTGTATTAAAATTAAATAAAGATACAAGAATAATTTTGGGAATTTGAGTAGAAAAAAAGGCTTTGATAAACTATTTTATCTGCTACTTAAACATGGAGGTTCCTTCAAGAAAAACCATGAGCTCCTAAGGGTTCCTTAGATCTTGATGATCTAATGTTAATTATTAATTTTTTGGTCTAGCCCCCCCCCCCGTAATGTTAAATTTCTAGGAGCCCAAAAAGTGGATGTTGTCTCGAACCAGACCAATGGTTGGAGAAGTTACAGGAGGTCTCAAAGTGATTTGTAATCTGAGCCATTCATAAATCTCGAACTGTTCACAAACTACATTTATTCAATGAAGGGGTCTACATTTAAGACTAGTTTCAATAAAAATTTGTAAATTTTGAATTAAGATAATAAACTTGAGGGCGTGTTTAACGAAACAACTTTTAATTTAAATAATAGAAAATTAAAAATTATTCACTTGGAAGATAATATTTTAGATGTATAATACAATTTAAGTTTTCCGTTATTTTTGAACATTTCATTAAGTTGAAATACAGAAGGCACATGTACAAAAAGTTACTAATAAGACTTCAGTTGGAGCTTAAATAAGTAGGTTATGTAACAATCCCATTAATATCTACCGTCTCAGACAACTTTCTGTGTCAACTTTTAACCGACTATTTCTTCATTTTTTCCATTTTTAAATTTATTTGAGCACAAACCAAAAACTATTCTCTAGTTCTAACTTCTACAAAGTTCTAAATTTAGTAAAAGATTACTAAAATTAATAAAATTGTTCAGTAAAGTGTAGCACCCAGTATTTAACTTACGATTGTTTGTAATAGGAGGTATCATTAAATCATTAAAAATCGTTAAATAACAACTCTATGCAAGTAAACATACAAAATGGCGGAGAACAATAGATGGAACCTGATTCTACTTCGCAAGAAAATAACAAATTAATCCATAATTTTGATTTTAATCGATTTATTTTGAAGTTGACTTTAAAATAAATCGATTAAAAGATTTAATTACACCACCCCGAATACGTGTGTTATACGATTGAAGGTAAAATTCGATGTAACATTTTAAAACACGTTATATAGACGACTCACTACTCATACTTAAAAGATATTTGGTTTTTACATGCAAAGTATTGCCTTAACTAAACAGCCTAAATCCGAAAATAAATTTCACACACTAAGATGAGAACGATACAACTCTAACTTCACACTTACTGTAACAGACAACATCGTAGAATTCGGAATATTCCAGAAAGCCCACGTCCACTAACACTATTATACACAACAGTTCCTACTATCCTATTCAACATAAACTAGTCGCTCTCAGTCATCTGACAGATTGAAAACTAAATCTCTTATACTAACACCATGGGAGAACCAAGAATTCTTGAATTTATGTCGATGAAAAAGAAACTATCAAAGAATACATCAAATAAATTTATAAATCCAATCCAAAAAACAATTTAGGGAACCAAAGAATGCTACTTTTGAACTTTTAATCTACAAAAATATAATATTAAAGGATATATTAAGAGGTAAAGAAATCAATTCCCAAATCAACTTGAATCAACTTATTGTCGATTTATATATAAATAAAAAGATATAACAATGGAACAAAAACGCTTAGAAAAAATATAACCATTTTTTGTAGGATTCAAATTAAAGAATATCCTACATAGAACGTAATGAAGACGTTGCACCATCAATAACCAATAATTAAATGATAACATACTATTTCCATGCAAGAATAATAAATATATAAAATAAGTAATTAATAATAAAGTCTAACCTTGTTTAAGGAATATCCAAGTTCATCAGCATCTCAGTAGATCACCAGTCCAATAGCACTTGACACTTGACAGAATTTAAAATAATTCACAACACTATTCGCACTAAAACTGTATATCACGCACTAAGTATAACTTAAACACAATTTATAAAACCGAACTTCACTTTAACACGCACTAATATTCATTTAAAAGAACACGTTAATAAAGAAACGTCACTAACGAGTTAAAGATGGCCGCCGTTTACTGGCCAGCTGATCAGCTGGTTAAGTAAGGTTATCTAAACAGGGTGACTAACCAAAATAAAATGTAATTAATGGCTTTGTGAAAAAAAAAAAGAAAAGAAATTTAAGCTGAAAGAAAATTTGTCTTGTTAGTGTTCAAGTCAGATCTTTCTTTCCATGCGTTGATTTAATAAAATCTTCTTTTATATTTTAAAGTCGACTTTAAAATAAATCGATGAAATAAAAATCCCTAATTCTCTAATTACATATATAATAATTACATTTTATTTGTAGATTATGAATGAATGGAAAGAAAAGTTGGCCACCCTGTTTAACCTTAATTTACCAACTGATCAGCTGGCCAGTTACCGGCGGCCATCTTTAACTCGTTAGTGACGTGCTTCTTTATTAACGTGACTTTTAAGTGAATATTAGTGCGTGTTAAAGTGAAATTTAGTTTTATAAATTGTGTTTAAGTTATACTTAGTGCGTGATATACAGTTTTAGTGCGAATAGTGTTGTGAATTATATTAACTAGTGTCAAGTGTCAAGTGCTATTGGACTGGTGATCTACTGAGATGCTGATGAACTTGGATATTCCTTAAACAAGGTAAGGCTTTATTATTAATTACTTATTTTATATTTTTATTATTCTTGCATGGAAATAGCATGTTATCATTAAATTATATCTTACAAATTAATACTATATTAGTGCTACATCTAAGTTCAGTGTAGGTTAATTCTTTAATTTTGAATACTACAATAGTTTTTAAATTGATTTCTAAACCTTCTTCATGTATTCTTTGATCGTTTCTTTTTCGTCGACAATAAGTTTAAAGCATCCTTTGTTTTAATGAATTGACATTGTTTTATCCAAAAGTGTTTTTTTTGAAATTGGATATCTAAAACTATAAAATGTACTTTTTAATCTTCCTATTTTAATCAACTAAAAGTACTAAATTAGAGCTCTCCAAATTGTTTTCTAAACTTTTTTAATGTATTCTTCAAACTTTTGTTTTTAGTTGACTATAAGTTCAAAATTAGCTTTCTTAGTTCCTCAAGTTGTTTTATGGGATTGAATTCTTGACTTTTTTTTTATGTATTCCTGAATCTTTTCTTTTTAATCAACAGTATGTTCAAATTTGGCAATTATTCTTTGTTTACCCATACTGTTTTCTGAACTTTTTTGATGTATTCTTTAATTGAATACAAGTTAAAAATTAGTATTCATTGTTGATGTTATTGTTGAAGTATTTTTTGTTTCTCTCTATAAGAGAACTGTTTCTTATTCATCTTTTGATATAATCATTTTTACTTAAAATTGTTTGAATATTGTAATTTTCAATTGCTACTTAATTTAAATGGCACTGGCTCACTTATTGCACTTATTACAAACATACAACTTCCCGTGTGATAAAAGTTCGACTTATACAAAATTCTTTAGTAATTTTCTTCCAAATCTTATTTTTAAAATAAAATGTGGTTATCCACACTACGTCACAATCTCTAGACTATAAATATATGTCAGCTAACCTAAAGTAGAGAAGTTACCTTAAAGGATTTAGGATAGGGCTTTTAGGATATAAGCCCTTTCATTCTGCTGACCTCCTAGAGAATTTGCCATACACTATAAGATTGGGAAAAATCCCTGATACGCTGCTTATCCAAGAGAAATTCATCTATCAGACTTGATTCCAACTTAGCAATTTTTTTTTTTTATATAGAAAATCAAATTTCGAATTATTATTATTATTTTTAAAAATATTTCTCGCATTCCCAAAGGTAAATTTAATTCATTAAAGACCCGCTCACATTTCTAGTTCCAATAAAAGCTGGAGTCCTGCTGGATTTTTCATTTTTTTAATATTTTCTGCCGATTTACCTTTGTCTTAGAATACAATAGTTTCGACGTTCGCTGTCGATATTGACCAAGAAAGAATATACTAAAAAAATCACTTAAACGGATTATCACCTTTTCAAGCCACAAAGATAAGACTTTTCTTAGTGATAGATTTAATTGAATCATTGAAGATCATTGATTTTTGATTGAATCAAAAAGGATAGAATAAATAGACGTGTGTTAATGCTAACGTCGCATATTTAATCAAATTTAACGAATATTAGTTATGTTAAACAAACTATTAGTATGCCTTTACAAATGCTTAAAACTTAGTAACACTATCATCGCTACTTTGGTAGTTAAAATAAGATTTTTGAATGACTCAATACTTCGTTCAGATTCTCTATTTTGGTCATTTGCTTATTAGAAAAAGCTAGGGAATTAAAAAGAGAATCGAATAAGTAAAAAAATAAAAAATTTGCACAGCACAATCTTGCGGTAATGGTGTGGAAGTGTGCCAGAAGAGTTTATAATAACTTTCAATTTAATATTATTTATTAATATTAAATGCTAATATTATTAATAAGAAAAACTGAAATAACATCAGGCATGAAGGAATCACTTTATATAAAATAGAATTAATTTATTGTTAATATATAATACTTTATTATGAATAAATCAGTTTATTATTAAGAAGAATTCAAGATATCATTATTTGAGAAAGTATATTAAAGCATATAAATAAACAAGTACGAAGAAAGTTTAACAGTTCGAGAGAGGAGAGAAACAAAGAGATATCTTGGAAGGAGGACTAGATGAAGAAGATTAAAGAGAGTAAGATAGTCTAAAGATAAACAATCCTGTTCAAACTGGAACTTCTTTGTATTCATAATTCTACCTCTATTATCGCTAATTTTAACATTTATCGTAATTAATATTTTAGGAAAATGGCTGCTATTGTTATTCTTCCATCAAAAGAGCTATATTTCACTTGATGGATTAGTTTTTTTTTTTTTTACCAAAAAGATATTTAGGATGAACAATCAAACGACTTTTTCTTTCAACGATTCTCAAGTTTCTAATTCAGAAATTCTTTTTCAATTCCGAAACGTTGGAGTCACAATTAATTCTTAACACTTAAGACGGAATCTATCACCTCCCCTTGCACTCTTAGTCGACTTTCTGAGGAAATTGGTTCCAGTAAAAGTTATAAATTTATTTTTATTTTTTTGAATCACTATATAAGGCTGGAAACATAGTGGAGCGGCGAGCAAAGCGGCGATGATAGCGAAGAGCGAAGCGGCGAAATCAAACACAAGTTAACATATGGGACCGCGCATAGTGGCGAGCAAAGCGAAGATAGAGCAACTCTATCTATTTCTAGTTTTTGTTTTTGCCGCTTTGCTCTTCGCTATCATCGCCGCTTTGCGCGCCGCTCCACTATGTTTCCAGCCTAAGGTTTAAATAAAATCTTAAAGTTGTTTGTGATAAAAATAAAAGAAGAACAAGAACATTTTCTGAAAATGCCGTTTTTCCTCATTTTCGGCAACTTTTTTCTCGACATCTATAAGATCTGGGTTGTTGCAAAAAAATTACAATTTGCCCTATATTATAAAGAAAATTTGGGAATTTTATCTTTTATAGAAAAAGAGAAAAAAATTGTCAAATTTGGGTGTTTTTCAACGTTACGCTTTTTCTGGTGCAGTTTTTGGCTAACAACCCTTATACAACAGTCCTAGCGGACCGTTTTAATATTGCCCTCTACAGCTGATCCCCTAGCTGTACTTGCATTTGATTCTTATTAATTCTGTGCGGATGGTAAGTTGATACAATAAACAGTGATGGCACATTAGAGGGAAGAAGGGAACCACCACTCTTTTCCTAGAAGTGCCCAGAATCGATATTCCTTGGAAAATTGTTTTAAATAAAAGTTCTAGGATCTGCGTACATAAAATTAGCGCAATAAGTATGAAGGTAATTGTAGAAGCCGTTTCCCCCCGCCACAAAAAACCGGAAAATCTTTTAAGTAGGATTACTTCCGGCTGACCGTAGCATTTTCTGGCATTGTTCTCTGCCCAAAATAAAACAAATAAAATAAAAACAGCGTGAAAAAAGAAAATCCGTAAATGAAAGAAAACAGAGAGAGACGATTAGTTAGAAGTTCAAACAGAGAACATTATCACCAGCATGTTAGAAAAAGGACCTACTGCTGCTGCTACGTTGCAATGAGGCTGCGCTAACAAGTCTACAAAATGCAAACAAGTTAAATTTAGATAGAAAAGCCGGTGATTGTGAGAGGTGATGGTGGGAGGGGTTGAGAGGGGGAAAGAACACAGCGACTATTGTATTACTGGTTAATGTTGTGCTAGAAGTGTAACTAGATAGCAGCACCTACTTTGACGTCACACAGCTGCCAGGTGTACCAACATATATTTTAAAAGTAAAAAAAAAAATCTAAACAACCTTATGACTCATAGCCTTTATGTACACCTGCAATTTGCTATGCAAAAAAGATGCAATCAAGTGACAACAAGATGCCATAATCACCAGGACAACATGTTTTCTAAATTGTGCCATATTAAAAATTATCGTAAATACTGTTCTCTACCCAAGAGTTATGGATTAATTAAGAATTATAGACAAAACGTTTTCTAAAATGTGCCATATTAAAAATTATCGTAAATACAGTTCTCTACCCAAGAGTTATGGATTAATTAAGAATTATAGACAAAACGTTTTCTAAAATGTGCCATATTAAAAATTATCGTAAATTCAGTTCTCTACTTATCTATTTAATACTAAATACGGTCAAATGGAAACGTTTTTCAACTAACTGAGTTTTGACTATTATTAATCACAATTAATAATCATTTGACGAAAATTAGAAATAAGGATATTTTTATTAATGACATTTTGTTGAAATAAAATACATTATTGTAGGATATAATAAAGGACCAGCAAGGGTTGTTATTTAATTCCTAATATTAATAATACCTAATACTTATTATTTTAACCTTATTTAAACTAAACGCTATAGAATTGTAGAATCGCTGAGACAGCTGATGTCGAGGTTAGGTTTATTTTTTAAAAAACACCCTTCAAGCATTGCTTTGGATAAAAAGAAGTAACGTGTCTAAAAAAAACCAGTATTTTTACTAGGTGGACGCTCAATTTCTAGCCTAGATTTTCAAAAATATTGTAATTTTCCAGCAGATTACACATTTTAAATTCCAGCAACGCCTTACAGCAAGTATTACTAAATTTCCTGATCAAAATTTAGTAGAAACTCTTTAGGAGTAGAAAGATTCTAGAAGTCGATGTTTGATTAAAAATAGAAAAAAGGAAAGAAAGAAAAAGGAAGAAGGAGCCCGAGAAGCCTGTAGGAAAAAGGATGAAAAACAAAAGGACCTCCATGTATAGTTTAAGGATGCGTGAGGGGTGGAATCTCTTGTGGCCCTTCTTCGCTAGCCCAGAGCAAGTGACGACACCCCATGTAGTGTGGTTAGTAACATTGTCACACCAACGTGTAGAGCGCAAATTGGCTCAACACAATCGATTGTTACTGCCCGCCAATCTTACGGCTAAGAGATCTTCGCCTCTCCATGGAATCTTCTATTTCTGACAGCAACCACACCCCTCTACCTCATCACTCTTTTTGTATACCATTCTGTTCCATTAAATTAGGATATAACTCCAAGAAATTAGTTCCAATTAGAATATTAATTACAAAACTCTGATCTGACCTCAACATACGACTTTCTGTTACAACTTTCACACTTTAGAGTTTTAATTAATTATCAAATAACCTCAATAATATCATAAAGATATCATAAGATATTGAACCCAAAAAACCCACCAGAACAAAACTAATTTAGAAACACGAATGATCTCTTACAGAAGTTCTTTCGTCTAATTATTCTTATCGCTATTTAAATAATTTAAAAAAACCTGCTCAAATCTTGAAGTTTAAATAATACGTAATTTCACTAAATAAAAGGAAGCATGACGTCATCAAATCCTCTTTTCATCTACTTCCTCCTAATACGAGGAGTAAGAGGAATTGAATAAAAGATTAATTTAAATAAGATTGGAACAAATGGGCCAATTTTAAAAAACAAATATCTTTAAACAAAAAAAAAAAATTAGTTCGACAAGCTCGACTGAATAAAACGGCTAAAAATAAAAGCTTATTATATATTAATTAAATTTATGTTAATATTTTTATAGATATAATAAAAATAATAAGTACAAAAATCATCGATTATAATAAAGTGACGCGGACCATTTAATATGGACTCGTTCTATTTAACTTAACGAGAGTATCTTTAGAAGTATTTATGCGCTTTATATAAGTATAAATACATTGTTTTGATAGATTGTCTTCCTCGTTTTCTAACAGAGAATGATTATTCTACGATAAATAGTTATTTATTTCTCCTAATTAATGGAATTGAAGATGAAATATAACGGTAACAAAGGAACATTTATTTTTTTTCTTGGAATAATATCCCTTAAGGGCTACAGAAAAATTAGATCAGCTGCAGTGATAAACTTTTACAAATACGCTGAATTAGATACAAAACTTTCGATAAATATTTACAAATTATGTAATAATAATTATTTATAATTAAATAATAATAGATAAAACTGAACCTTAATTGGCGCCATCTTGGAATAGTTGCATTAAATAATTTGCAATATGCTATGCAAAAAAGATGCAATCAAGTGAGACAACAAGATGCCACAATCACTAAACAAAATGTTTTCTAAATTGTGCCATATTAAAAATTAACGTAAATACTGTTCTTCACCCAATAATTATGGATTAATTAAGAATTATAGAAAAAATGTTTTCTAAATTGTGCCATATTATTCAATTCAGTTTTAAATGATGCTGTTGTTGTTTTATCGATTAAAGATGGTGGTAAAAAGAGTTCCAGAATATAAAGGATTGTTCTGAATTTAGAATTGAGTGTTGACCTGCTCCTGGGTGTTGATCTAACTAGACCTTTACTGCTGAACATATCAAGTAAATATTTAGGGTCTTGATTTCCTGAAGAACTTGCATAGGAAGTGGCCAAAGAAATTTATTCTTCTGTTATTTTGCAATAAACAGCTCTGCAGTTAAGAACATTATATACGCCATCGATCAAGAAATCTAGGTGACGAATTACTTAAAAGTTGTGACCAACTGGATAAAAGTAATATGAGAGAATAAGTAGCAAGTTCTTTATATTTTCCTTTCATGAGGGTTTCGAGCACATTACAGCTTCAAAAAAACAATGCAGCTTCAAGAAACAGCTAAATAGTTACGTGTCCGCGTTGTTTGTAAAATACAAAACCGACAGGCATGTGTTCCGATTCATTGGATTATTGTAGTTTCAATTCCCTGATAATGCTAATCCAATTCCGCTTTTCTTATTATACTGCTTCAGAAACCGTCGAGAGGATTCAAAATACAAGCAAACAACGGAGGGTTACAACAATTTGAACAAATAATTAAAAAGCAGAAAGAAATATTTCATTAAATTCCAAAATAATAAAAATGAGGACCAAGGTAAAAGGAAAAGGTTTTAAACAATTTAGGGCGCTGGCTAGCGGTAGTAGAAAACAAAATGGGAATAATATTGTGTGGCTTGGCGGTCTAATGAGAGTCCATTATGAAACTGGGTGGAGATAAAAAACAGAAAGAAGACGAAGCAGGAAGATTATTAATTTAGAAGAATAAAGGAAGTTTAAAAAAAAAAATGGAGTAGAGTGGGGGAAGTCACGTGACAGGGAAATTAGTAAGGAGTAATGAGTTAATGTTAATCACCTCACTCAATTCTTAGTCATATTAAGGCTACAAAAAAAGAATTTACCTGAAACGATTTCTCTTACTTCAATTACTACATTATTCTAATTACCAATAAAAATACGAGGCGTGGCTATTAAATAACGAGACTGATGCTGCTACAGATAGAACTATGCATGCACCAAATCCTAACGACCGACAGTTGTGCAGCGTAAAGCCTTCTCTTTCGATTGCAGCGTCTCACGTGTTTTGTAGAGAAATCTGTCTGACCGGAACCGTCGTTTGGGTAAGAGGTGTTAGTTTCGTTTTGCCGAGGAAAACATGATACTACACAAGTAGTAACATAGAGCAACGAATTGTTGTGAAATTTCACATGAAACTGGGTAAAACCGCTACTGAAACTTATATTCTGATTAAAAGAAGTTTGAATGTTCATCACGTACGCGAGTTTTTTGAGTGGTACAAGCGTTTCCAAGATGGCCACGAGAAGACGTCGGAGATGATGACCGCCCGGGTCGCACTTCCACACGTCCAAAACGGATGAAAATATCGATTATAATTAATCAAATCTTGGAAAAAATCACCCAATTTGTGGAAGAACAAGTCACGGGGTTCTCCATCAAGACAACCCGTCAAGATTCACCGGTTCACACTGCATTGTCTGTCAAGACGTTTCTAGCCAAGTACAACATCCCAGGTTTAGGCCATCCGTCTTATTCGCCTGACCTGGCCCCATGTGACTTTTATCTGTTCCTCAAAGTCAAATCTGCTATAAAAGGAACACGATTTCAGTCCGCTGTGAAGCTGTGAAAGAAAAGCTGCACGCGTCATGCAGGAGCTCACAGAAAAAGACTTCCAGCACTGTTTTGAACAATGGTAAATTCGCATGGAGCGTTGTTGGGATAGGGGAGGAGTGTATATTGAAGGTGATAATGACTAAATAAGTATAAATTTAAAATAAAATGTTTTACAGCAATAGTCTCGTTATTTAATAGCCACACCTCGTATATCTGAATATAAGGTATAAATAATAGGAAAGAAATATGAGAGCAAAAAGAGCAATCGGCAAATTGAACCCCGAATTATGGAACGGCCTTTATTCTAAACCGTATCAAAAAGGCCCAATATATGCTTGGCTTGGTACAAAGTATAGTACTACCTGAAAAACCTTGAAAAAATGGCTTTAGGCTTTAAGGAAATAGCTTCTAGCCACTGAGATGGATTACTGGAGAAAGGACTTTAATAAAGAATATTAAGGCTTTAAACCTTTAAGAAACGAAGAAATAAGAAAGAAGTTAAACGTTTCCAAAAAAAAGTGTTTTGCAGAAGTTGAAGGAAAATAAAATTAGTTAGTTTGGCCACATAATTGGCTAAAGAGATCCTAGACTATGAAGCTGAAGGAAGAAGAAGAACAAGAACAAGAAAGAGCAGAGATAAGGAAAAGTGAATAGATGGCGTCCAAGAAAGCCTCCACAGTCTCCGAGAAGAGGATATATCCAGTTGGAAGCTGAAAATAAAAGAAAATATTTGGTTGAGAAAAACCACAGCATTGAGGAACTCCAAAAAAAAATAAGATTATAACTTTTTTGTTCAAAAATTTAAACTGAATTTTTCGGCCAACCCTACGTGAATTTTATTCGTCTAACATGGGTGAAGTTAATTTTAAAGCTAAACCTAATTCAATACTGAGGATTCAAGATTGGCGAGGAATCGGTCCAAATAAAAAACAACTCGTCTTTTTGCCAACGTTTCGACAAATATATTGTCCTCTTCAGGGCCTGGATATTACAAATACACAAATACAAACAATTTAGAGACTGAGTAACACAGAAAATCAGTAAAAAAAAACAGTAATATAAATATAAAATTCAATAAATTCTTTACAATTATTGAAAACTTACGTGGCTATGCGGGTTGGTTGAGTTTAACTCGACTGTTTACTGATTACTGTATTTTTTACTGATTTTCTGTGTTACTGAATCTCTAAATTGTTTGTAATTGTGTATTTGTAATATCCAGGCCCTGAAGAAGACAATATACGTATTTGTCGAAACGTTGGCAAAAAGACGAGTTGTTGTTTTTATATGACCGATTCCTCACCAATCTTGAATCTTTAGTTTAATAATTTAAGGTCACGAAGCCTATATATTCTAACTCAATACATTTCCCTAAACCTACAATATTTTTTTTTAAAATTTATTTGTAAAGTTTCACCAGCGCTAGATGCACTATAAGTAACAATGACAATAACTGACACCACTACGAACTCTCACTAATTGAGGGGAGAAGCTACCCAGTGATAACACTCCCTAAGTCGAGGATTAGCTACTCTCTTCAGAAGAGAGAGAAAATCGCGGAGGCCACAGGCTGATTTTAATCGTCTGGGAGGATGATCTGGATGGTGATGAGCTGATAAATGGCGGACCAAGAGGATTGGAAATGAGAGTGCAAGTTCTGGATGATGAAAACTTTTGTAGCGAGTTTCTCGGTGCAACCTGGACCTACAAACGGGAAATTCCAGGTCTGTGTGGATAGTTAGATTTGAGACGTAAAATGGAGCCGTTAAAGATAGTGCGGAGAATTTTTGACTGTGAAGAGATTGAATTCGTTGAATATTGGAGCGTTTCGTTGAACCCCCACAGTTCAATACCGTCCGTCCAGGGTGGTTTCAGTATAGAATTATAAATCAGTCGTTTGTTATTAAGTGAAAGTTTTGAACGTTGGTCTAGTAGTCTTTTAAGTAGTCGATAACGTCTGTTAACTTCAGTTCGTTTAAGTCGTATGTGCGGGTTCCAAGTCCAGTCTTTTGTCTAAATAAAGCCCAAGATAACGGGACAAACATTCGGCAGGAAGAATTGGAATTGAGCCATAGAAGAAATGGAGGAAGAGTGATGCGGCGGAGAGTAAAAGTAATATTTTGGGATTTCGTTTTCATTTAACTTGATTTTCTCCCATAAAATTAAAATTTTTGTTTCACTATTTTGCGTAAAAAACTTATTTTTTTTTGTGCTTAAGAGATCTGAAAAACAGATAAATTTTGGTGAAATTACCAAATCCAAGAAATTGTAAGATTACTATAGATTCTCTTCAAACTAAAAGAGAAAGAAAATGTGAAAGAAACAAAAAACAAAAAAATGCGTAGTTCTAAAAAATGTATTTAAAATTTTATTAAAAACTAAGGGCGCCCTTAAAAAGTAAATAGAGCATGCGCGAATACAAAGTTATTTTGTGTTAGTAGTAGTGGGATCTAGTGCGGCAGTGTATATATAGTTTTACACATGCGCGCGTGCGTTCCTAAAATCCTTGAAAAGGGAGGAAGGTAAAGAATCATGAACAACAAAGAGGGTATGATAAGGTTAGCGTGTTAGCCGAGGCTCCTTTATAGGAGGAAATAGTGTGAAGACCACGTGTTCACTCTCTTTGGCGCACGTGCGTGTGTTCCAAGTCTACTGTGTGGGTTTTTACTGTGGAAGACGAAGAAGTAGAGGAGTCTCTCACTCGCTCCCACTTTGCTGTTGATCATAGAGTGCGCCCTGGGCCCCTTGTTGCAGTGCGTACGCTAAACTTTCATCCAGCCGTGTGTGCGTGTGTAAATACTGCTGCTGCTGTTGGAGGCGGCAAGGGTAGAGAGAACTCCCCGCCTCCAAAGGGGAAGTTGATCAATAATTTCACGACACTGCCGCCAGAGTACCACGCCCATCCCTCTGGAACCTCCACTCTAACTCCTATATCCTCTCCGCACCACTGCCGTGTTCGAGGTCACTTACCCCTTACTATTTCGTTTTCGCGTTGCAATACTCCTTTTTTCTTTTTGGTTTTCTCCCCTAAAATGCTGCCAGTGAACAAGCTCGTGGCTATTCAATACAATGTACTAAAAGAGGACCCTGTCTTTTCCGTTCGCACACAGATGGTAGTAGCCAAATACTGGAACATGGAAGATTACAGTCTTTAAATTACGTAAAAACCCCTCTTCATTTGCAAAAAAAAAAAAAAATTAACAGGTCACCAAAAATCGTTTAAGGCCAAAAACCTCTGATCCAGAAAATAAATTACTTCATTTAACCAAATTTTAGTTTACAATATTTTAGGTTGTGCTTTTGCTACAAATAGAATCAAATCCTGCACCAAATCTTAACGACCGAGAGCTGTGCAGCGTCTCACCGTATTTGTAGAGAAATCGGTCTGACCGGAACCGTCGTTTGTGTAAGAGGTGTTAGTTTCGTTTTGCGCAAAAACATGATACTACACATGTAGTAGAGCAACGAATTGTCCTGAAATTTCACATGATACATGGTAAAACCGCTACTGAAACTTAAAAGAGCTTTATGGCGATGAATGTTAATCACGTGCGCAAGTTTTTTTGAGTGGTTTAAGCGTTTCCAAGATGGTCGAGAAGGCGACGTCGGAGATGATGACCGCCCGGGTAGCCCTTCCACACGTACAAAACGGATAAAAATATCGGCTTATAATTAATCAACTTTACTACCGGTGAGGTGCTTGCTCAACTCTGTGAAAAGAGTAAGGAAAAAAACGACCCGATTTGTGTGAAAGAACAAGTCACGGGGTTCTCCATCAAGACAACGGCTCACACTGTATTGTCTGCCACAAGACGTTTCTAGCCAAGTACAACATCCCACTTTTATCTGTTTCCCAAAGTCAAATCTGCATTAAAAGAAACACGATTTCCAGTCGGTTGAAGCTGTGAAAGAAAAAGCGGCACGCGTCATGCAGGAGCTGACAGAAAAAGACTTCCAGCACTGTTTCGAACAATGGTAAATTCGCATGGAGCGTTGTAGTGATAGGGGAGGGGTGTATATTGAAGGTGATAATAACTAAATATGTATAAATTTAAAATAAAATGTTTTATAGCAATAGTCTCGTTATTTAATAGTGACGTCTCGTATACAAACAAAAGTTTCATTGTTCGTTAGAAAATGAAAAGGCCTATGCTTTCTAAAGAGAAGTAGATAGTCATTTTCAGTCATAAGGCTGTTTTAGACCTTATAGAGGGTCATGTTTCAAGGCAATGAAGACAAGAAAAACAATGGTAAATGGTACAAAATCGATTCACACTTTAAAGCAAGAATTATTTTGCAATCAACTTTAAATAGTTATTTATTTAACAAGTGTGGAAAGTAGTACTTTTCCTCACGCGAGGCAGGGTTTGCACGCACGAGCGAGCGAAGCGATGCGAGTGCAAGTGCAAATTGCCGAGTGTGAGGAAAATACTTTACACTAGAGTTAAATATTATATTTTTTCTGCAACCATTTATTAACTAATAAAATTAAAAATTTCATTTTTACAGTCTACAAAAAGTATTTTATTTATTATAAACATTTATTGTTATATTACAATTATTTATATTACTTACGTATTTACATTACTTATTACATTTTCTGCTGTTTCTTTTATTGATGGAGGAGTGTTTTCTAAACAGGCATCACTAGAATCCATTTTAAATTTCTATAAGGTAACACTATAACCTTTTTAACTGTTATAATTAAAAATATCTAATTATTTATTAAAGTATTATTTTTATTTCTATATTCCTTTCAATTTTTATTTTATTTTTTATATTCGTTTTTTAATTATTTAGTTACTTTAAATAAGCTTATTAAAGTTTTACAGAAAATATTTATGTTAATAACAAAACTTCTTATATCAAGGAAGCACAATAAAGTTTTTCCACTCACTTGTGCGGAAAGTGACACTAATGGGAATTTCCCCCCACTAGTGTGGGAAGTTGGGCATTACACAGCTGATTTTAATTGAGTAATGAGAACTTCCCTACATGGTTGCAGAAAAAAAGTAATTTGCTAAGTCTATACAGTAAAAGAAAGAATTTGGAATAAAAAAGATAAATTATCAACTTCATTACATCATACACTATTTGCACCTTTAAACCCCATTTCATGATTCACCCCATAAATGTATGGGGGAGCCAATTATTCATCCCAAAAAAACGGTGGGTTTAAACGAGGGAGAGAAAAAGAAAAACCCATTAGGGTCAGCCCGTAAAATATGCTGTAGCCTTTACCCAAGATAAGGGATCAAAGTTAGCAGCTACCGTTTCAAGTATCTTGGGTAAGCCTCATGGGTTTACTATAATTGGATAAAGGGAGCGAAAAAAAATAAGCGGATTTGAATGGATAAACAGGTTCTAGTTACAAGATTTAGCTAGTTTCAAGAGGGGGTTTCAACGGGAGATTCGAGTTCTTGGTTCATGATTTTGTTTTAGACACATAAATATTGGGAGATTTTGAGATAACATTTTTGAACTGATTACATAAAGAGAGAGAGAGAGAAAAAAAAAAGGTCAAATAGTGATTATAATTGCTGCAAAATGTATAACCTAGATTCCCTATCATCAAGAACGACAATTTATGTACAATTAACCAATAAGACTACAGGATAATGGATGCAAGCGTAAAACCTCTGCCATACAGAGACTTAGAATTAAAAGAAATCAAGCAGAGTTTTGAAACCTTGCGACTAATAACTTCTAATAAGCTCAGATCTTGTTTAAGTCATCCATTGATTAATAAAACCCAAGCAACGCTAAGATCCAGAAAATCCATTATTTAGTTTGTCATAAATTATAATTAATCCAAATATAGAACCTCTCCTTAAATTTGCAATAATAATAAAAAAAGGTTGGATTTAAATTTGATTTAACCAAAACTTTGATGCTTTAAAAATAGGTTTTCGTAATTCATTACAATTTCTATTTGCACGATAGGAATTAGGGCTTATTTTCAATAATTATTCCCATTAAAAAAATAATAATTATAGAATTTCTCATATTGTGAAATATTTAAAACGTTTTTTTTTTTACAAGGCCTTCTAGATGATTTTCGAAGTCCTCTGACTTCGATACTGTGATATTCGATATTGCGATTCAATTTCGAATTCGATATATGTTGTTATCTGATAATTACACAAAAAGCAAGATCCTAACAATTAAGAAGTAAAAGAAAGTAAATAAATTGATTAGAACGTGAACAATAATTTTAAAATTCCCAAAATAAAGAACACAAAAAAATAAAAATAAAATAAATACAACTCCAGCAGTGGGTGACTTGTTTTGTCTATTAATAAAAATTGGGTCAAGATTATTTTATATTAAGGAATAGTGAACAGAATTTATGTTGACAAGTGTTCTTTGTTTGTTTCAGTGTGAGTTTAGATACTTTAATACTAACACTGGCATTTTATATCAATGCTAGTAGAATTTCATTATCAAGGATAATATCTATAATTTAAATTAAACATTCTTTAAACAAAGAATTAATATTTAGTTTAATGATTTAGTGTAGAAATATTTAAAATAAAATTAATTTACCCTACATAAATTAAATACATAAAAGATTTTGAATGTCAAAAAAGTGACAAAATGTCAGAAAAGAAAAAAAATAATTTAATCTAGTTGTGGAATATTCAAAACTAATAATTTGTGCAACCAATTTGACCCTTATCTTTGCCTTAAATGAATTGAACTGCATCTCAGTTAGAGAATGTTAAAGAAACTATAATACAATTGCTCCAGACTCATTTTGCCCAACAAACGACAATTAGACAAAAACCATACTCTAGCTCCAGTATGGTAGACTTATGGACTTGGTACGGTACTGCCAAAGGCAAAAACCTTAACCCGTATTCAGTTTTTACAATACTTTTTTTTTTTTTAATTTATTTGTAATTTACAATATGTATCAATCAGTAAATGAGAAGAGTATGATGAACTGGTGCGGGAGGAGAGCAGGAGGAGAGAAACTACCCAGCGGTAGCACTCTCTATAGGAGAGAGAAGAGTGTGAGGAGGAGAGAGTGATGAACTGGTGCGGGAGGAGAGCAGGAGGAGAGAAACTACCCAGCGGTAGCACTCTCTATAGGAGAGAGGAGAGTGTGAGGAGGAGAGAGTGATGAACTGGTGCGGGAGGAGAGCAGGAGGAGAGAAACTACCCAGCGGTAGCACTCTCTATAGGAGAGAGGAGAGTGTGAGGAGGAGAGAGAGATGAACTGGTGCGGGAGGAGAGAAACTACCCAGCGGTAGCACTCTCTATAGGAGAGAGAAGAGTGTGAGGAGGAGAGAGTGATGAACTGGTGCGGGAGGAGAGCAGGAGGAGAGAAACTACCCAACGGTAGCACTCTCTATAGGAGAGAGGAGAGTGTGAGGAGGAGAGAGTGATGAACTGGTGCGGGAGGAGAGCAGGAGGAGAGAAACTACCCAGCGGTAGCACTCTCTATAGGAGAGAGAAGAGTGTGAGGAGGAGAGAGTGATGAACTGGTGCGGGAGGAGAGCAGGAGGAGAGAAACTACCCAGCGGTAGCACTCTCTATAGGAGATGTATGACGTTTAGTTCTTCAGACTGCGAGGAAGTCGCGGGGCCACTGGTGATTCAGTCGGCGAGTAGGATTGTTAGGGATGTCAGAGGAGGCGAGAGACAGTACAAGAGGATTAGAGCTAGTCGAGAGAGTAGTGTGGAATTTTTGGTATTTAGTCTTGGCGAGTTGGTCTATGAAGGGAATGTTGAGGTCGGTGTGAAGAGTGAGGCTAGTCACCGTAGAAAGGAGCGTCAACTATCTGTCGCGGAATAGTTTTGACTGAAATGACTTGTACAGTCCGTTTGTTCTGTAGGTTTGGCTGAACCCCACAGCTCTAGTCCTGTAAGTCCACATAGGTTTGAGGATATTACAGTATATTAAGCGTTTCGAGTTCGATGGGTAATTTAGAGCGTCTTCCAAGTAGTCTGTAAAGTAGTTTCGCCACAGTTTCTGTGGTTTGCTACAACAGTAAATTCACAGAAAATTTTGTCTTAGTATTTAATAATTAATTCAAATCATTTAAATCGACTTGTGATAATTTTGAGGTTAAAATATTTATTATCTACACATATTTCTTAGACTGTGCGTATCTGCGATTGAGTGCGGCGTACCAAAGTCAAAACTCGGTTGTGAGTGACAGTGTCAGTGCGCTGTGGTTTTTGTGTTTGTGTAAGGATATTTTCCGAGAATTGCCAGTCTCCCCTATAAACCGTAAGAAGTTGCATTAGAGGGAAATGTCGGCAGACAGCGGGGGCCAAGGGCCCCCCGAAAATACTAGCAAAATTTCAGATAAGTCATCTTTTAGTAATGCTAATATTAACCCAAATGTTTCTAACACAATAATCAATCATAATAATAATACTAGCTTACTTACTAACATGATGGAAGTAATAAATACCAATACTGATAGCGACAATAATACTAATAAAAGTACTCTAAAGGCAAATAAACGCCCGAATGAGGAAAATATTGCATACAGTAAGTCAAAAGTTCATGTACTAGAGGCTAACTCAGGTACCCTAAAATATAAAAATGATTACGTGAAAAATACACTAAAAAAATAGATACAAAGTAGGCGATAAAGGTCCCTGTATTGTGAATTTAGAGGGCAATAAGGGTAATCTGGGCAAGGTTCATCGTATGGCAATAGGAAAGTGGCTGCTAAAGTCATCTATGACCTGTAAAGACGATATATTGAACATAGAAGTTACTGGTAAAAACCGAATGGAAATAGAAACTAATAGTGCACGTTTCCTTATTGCTTATCTTTTAAATCTATTGTTGTGGGTTCCACGTAAGTCGCTTGTCTATGTGGAGCCCAAGGTAGCGCACCCAGATCTGTGTACAAGGAAGAGGATTGCTGTTGAAGAGGACAGGTGGACAGGAGCCCCGCCGGAGAGTAAACGTGGCATTTCTGTGGGTTCATTTTAATCATCCACTTCTTTGCCCAGGATTCTTTACAACACAAAATTGAAATTTACTTATACTAGACCGGTCAATCTCTCAACTCTTCCCATGAAATTTTGAGGCACCTCTGGGCCAAATGATCATCAGAAATGTCTGTGACTGGTCGGAGGTAGTAGCACTCCCTAAAGTATTAAGGACTTTTAACGGCTGTCATGAACACTGGATGGCTACTGTGTACGAAATCCAGCCATGTTATACAAATTTCTATTTTAGTAATCTAACTATTCGTAATGTTAAAGAATCCTATTTTTTTTTTTTGTTTGAAGTTTCCAAATATTGCGTTACCCCCAAATTCCACAAACAACGCTTTGGCTTCAGACACAAATCCTCTATTAGCATAACCTTTTCACTAGTATACTTCCAATCAATCCTTGAAAATAGCTGAAGCATTGTTATAAATATCGATCGATTGATCGATAATGTTGGTCATCACTAAGATGACAATCGATCAAGTTCCGCTCGTTACATGTACATCTAACTTACTTTGTTACGCAAAGTTGTAAATATTCAATTAAAAAAAAAAATGCCTATATTTTAAAATAAATTAGCTAAAATGAAGAGAAAAAAATCAAATAGAAAAAATAATTAAATTATCAAAATTAAAATGGGTTGAAAAAAAAAAATTATATCTAAAAGAAATCTTTAGCGACAATAACTGAATCATCTAGCCTAAAGAAAGAAATTAAAACAATTTAGTGTTCTTAGTTTAAGTTTTGAAGTTCATTCAGTAGAGCTGGGGAGCTTCATCATCAAAATAAACATGTCATAACTTTAGACGGATTAATTAAAAAGTTATATATACGTTACTCACATTTGTATAGGGCTGATTTGGTAATATAGGCCTAGGTGGCCTATGGGAGGTTGGTGGGGCAGGTCTGTAGTACGCAGTCGCAGAATGTTGCATCACAAGCATTCAGTTGGCAAGCTGGAAAAAAAAATTTAAAACATGAATGAACATGTTGAGATAAGTAACTTAATGTAGTATTAATAAAACTTATTTAATTTTAATAAGGTATTCTGCAGCAGAGATCCTGGTCTACTAGAGGGTTGATCACATAGATCCAAACTAGGACTCACACCTCAATCGTGAAGCCTCGCTATCAGAAAGAAAAGCTGAAACGATACTATATGTTATCAGCATGAAGAGCTTTTACGTCTAAAGGTTCAGCTCCTTAGAAATGAAAAACTTCCCACTAATCAGATTCTTTGTCTAATCTAAAAGACAATAGAAATATTTAAACAGAAAATAGAGCTCCTGGGTCTTCAGCTGGAGCAGACTAAGGAACCGCAGTGGGTAAGAGATGTACTCAAGAACATCTTACTAGTACGTCTGATCAGACCACCATTTTACGCATCTATGATGACCGCTGTTCTATTGAGCCACAACGAGGGTATCCATGATAGGTAAGCGATACAACAGGCTGTAGGGGACAGAGAATGAGATGATCTGTTTTGGCCAATCTATCCTACTTCTTTGATTTTCGAAATGCCTACATGAGATGGCACCCAATATAATAGATTGCATTGTTTCAGGAGGTGTAACTGTAAAACCCAAAGCAATGCCAACCTAAAAAAAATCTATTGTGCCTTCCTAGGTGTCAGTTTAGGTTCACTGTAGTCTCCTGTAAAGCAGTATTAAATAATGAGCTAGAATTTCCCAGTAGAGTCGCTTAACTTTGGCACAAACCAAGTTCTGTGGGTACATGTGAAAGAATTGTTAATGTAAATTACATTCTAGTTGTTGTAGGCAGGCTGGGGTAACCAATAGAGGAACTTAAAGAATCCTGAAGAAGCAGTAAACAGAGAAATCTACCAGAAAAATTAATCTATTTGACTGCCAGACAGACATCTTAGGATTGAAATACCCAAACAAAGGGATAAGTCTGTAATCTTAATGACAGTCATGCAACGAACGATTAAGAAATAAAGCTACATGTATCCCTCTCACATCATCCCCACTGACGACGACATTCTACTGAATGTTGCTGCAGAAATACAAAAATAAAAAACTTAACAGAAGTCTTAACCAATAAAGATTTAAATTTTAATTAACAATTAATGTTAGATCTAATAAGCATCCAAACTGCCACTAAAAAAATCATAAACAATAATTTTTAATAAAGTCATTTCACTTAGATCGAAAGTAAAAAAAAATCAACTCCTTTTTCGATGTAGCTAGTTATGATAACACCTTCAAATAATTTAAAAAAAAATTCAACATTAAATAATAATTAACAATGGACGTTAACACATTTAAACAAAAGTAGCAACAATGTGGTATAATATTAAGACAAAAAAAAGAAGTTAATTTTAAGATAACTGGTCAGGGATATTTTGATCATGCAACCGATAAAATCAAATATATTATACAGCTATGGGGGGCCCTAATTTCATTTTCAACAATAACAGAACTGTAAGAAAATGATCACTACATTTCCCTCTGTAAAGGAAAATGTTTTAGTCTATATTCAGAAATAGGGGATTAGAATTAGAATTAGTTCTGCAAATATGTTTCTGTTTGTATATTTCTAATGTTCTTGTTTTATTAAAATGCAGATCAAAAGTACAACTATTAATCTCAAACAAAAGAACATGAAAACTAACAAGAAAATGTAATAAAATTATGGCTAAAAGTAAAATATTATCTCAATAAATTACCAAAATAAAAATCTATTATGTTTGCCTTAAAACTGTTATAAAATAAAAATAACAGAATCAGGAAAAAATAAAAACTAATTCTAACTCTTGACTAAATTTCCATCATCAACAAATAAAAAGTATTGAATACTTTGATTTGCAAAACTTTTTAAAGCATCTTGGCAAGATATAACAACCACCTTCCAAAGAGCATTTTATATCAAATAATAGTAATTTTTGACAACATAAAGTACCTATCATCGACAAAGAACCAAAAACCAAATATCTCATTTACCAAAATGAAAAAGAGAATAACAACATATTTCCTTTTTTTTTTTAGCCGCAACAGTTTGAATTCCATAAGAAGTGATGCCCAATTTTACAGATGATAAAGAACAAACACCTGAAAATGTAGTACAAGAAGTATGTTTTGCATAGTTTTGTTGAGCTGTACAAAAAGTTAACCACAAAACCAAACTAAATAAAACGAATCAAAGCAACAGAATTACGATCGAATTAAAAGTAATTCATTAGGCATAAATCAATGATTTTAATCAGTCAGATGGAATCGTTGTTAAGGGATATAGACAATGCCCCACCCAAATGATAGCAAACTACAGCATAAATTTGAAAATCTACCTGCAACCAATTAAGTATATATAAATAACTTGCAAACAAACTTTCAGCTTTCGAAAATATTTAAAATCTCTTTTTCAAAACATTATTCATTAGCTACAACTATTTCTAACTAAAGAAAGTGGAAGTCGACATCCTTCGACCTGAGAATCATCAAGTAATTTTCATGTAGAAAGTAGATTTAGTATCTAATCCAAGAAACAAATAAATGATTTCATAGTAAGCTAAGTATTTATGAAAGTACATATAAACATAATATTGGA
Organism: Rhodnius prolixus; assembly: GCF_049639745.1. NCBI lineage: Eukaryota > Metazoa > Arthropoda > Insecta > Hemiptera > Reduviidae > Rhodnius > Rhodnius prolixus. The sequence goes on from NW_027411582.1 coordinate 27,298,448, forward strand.
AAGATTTATTTCTTCAAGTACTATTATCCTTTAAAAATTGTAGAATACAATTTAATTCAGGCATATTTCAGTTCACCAACCTTCTCTTTGTCTCAGAGCAATGTGATGATAAGTCTAGTCTGCTTTATCTGAAGCAATGATAATTACTGACAATTTTTCCTTTTGTTTTAAACGAACCCTTAACTTCAAATTAAGCTTAACAATATCAGCAAAATGGTATAAAATACCATTATAAAACTAACTAATACATTAAGCAAGGATTGCATAATGGTTTGTACTTTTAATGGTTAAAGCGGATACAATCATAGGAAGATTTACTTTTTAAACTATTAATTTAATAATCAACACAAGAAATTATTTAAAAAACAGCCAAGGCAGACATAAAAACCTGCTGTACTGAGGCTAAAACCTAACACTTAATGTCAATGGACAAATGCATACTTCTAAATAGCCTAAAACCACTTATACATATAAAGTAAATAAAACAATTATTAGCAATATTTTATGTTTTTAATGGCCAAAACAGCTTATAAACATAACCTAAAAGCAAATTATAGTTTTAAAAGATTACTCACTATTGAAAAGTCGATTTGACTAGAAGAGACTGGTGCAGATTGCTGAGGATATCTTCTGCATTATATAGAAAACACTAAAACAGAATTAAAAAGAAAAACACTGTTAATGAAGTAGAATAAGTAGGAAATGCTAAAATTTTAACAACTAATCTATACTTTTCTTTGACAATTAAAGAAAAGGTTGTTTATTTCAATTATTCCTTTCAAAAAATTTTACACTCTGAAATCTAAACTTTTAATCATTTTAAAGAAAATATTAAATCTTTCAATAAATAATCTCACATTATTGGCGATTTTGGATGATTTGCCATAAAAAAAAAAAGCCATCAAAGTGCTGTACAAAGTCCAAAGTGATTCACAAGATAATCAAAAATGCCTATATGCTTATATTTAATTTATCAAAATTTATTTAAAAAGAAAAATAGTTTTGAAGTTAAACAACCTTAATAAAATTGACGTAAATTCATTTATAACCTCTAAACCGTAACAGCATTAGCACAGGAGTAAAAATCAATACGAAATTTCAAGTTCACAATTAACTTTCAGTACCCGTTGTATATGCGAAATAATATCCAAATCAAAATGGTTGATACAAAGATTCTAAAGAGGAAAATTTACGCATTAATTAGATTTTCAAATTTAGTTGTCACGATTTCTAACAAAATTAACTCTTTTAATAAAAAAAAAAAAGGCCACAATTATTAATAAACTTAATACACTTCATTACAATATAAACAGTTTAATAAAATATATTTTTCACTTACCAAGAGATGAGTATGAGGCAGCTCACAACTCAATATACACCGGGTTAAATATTATTTAAGAACAGGCTACAGTTGTTTTCGTTTTCTTTTTTTGCAAAAAATCCAAAGGCACTGACTTCAGTCTCTCTTTTAAATTGTACGATTTTTCAATGACTTTCTTCCATAATTAAACAAAATGAAACTAACAAGAAAAAATATATTCTTTAAATTTATACTTATATGAATGTACTGCCACAGTAACCTTTCTTCACTTCGCCCCAAACTAAGACTATCGAGACAGGCCCCCTGTATAACGCGAAGTGATTTTTCAAAGAATCAATTCACCGACTTAATTCATATACGCACAGATTAGTAAACACTTTTAGAAAACGCACTATACGCGAAGTAGAGGCTATTGTTTCCACTTAGTAATTTATATACAAAGACTATTTTCGGTAATAAAAGTAGTAAAAATTATCACATGAGCGATAAGGAATGGCTGCAGAAGATGGGAGTGGACTTAAATAATTTGTCAGATGAAAAAACAGCTCACGACACCTACTGGCAGAGTTTCATGTCAAGTTCCAATACTAGCCACCAGAGTGAAACACTGACTGGATCATATTTATATAAAACATTTACTTCATCACCAATAATAATAATCACTATTAAAAATAATTAAATAGGCAAAGAAAGATACTTACCACTTCAAAAAGATTAAAAAAAAAAGAACTGAACCTTAATTTCGTTAATATATTATTCCACACTAACAAATAAACGAGAGACATATTCTGTAAATGAAATATCCAATACAATAAATTTAATTTAAATAAACATAAAGAAAAAAAGGGAGTCAATCATATCAGAGTATGCTTGAGATTAAACAGTGCACAAGGTAAAAACCAAGAATGACTTCTAGAGCTACTCAAGAAAATCCATTTTTCCCAACTATCTGAACATCAGCTACCAAAAGTAGTCGACCAAGATTGTACCATATAGCTCTGGTATTCAAATAGAATCTAAGATCTAGAAAACCAAAAATCTCCTGTAATGCTCGTAATGATTTCCTATTTTTCCATTCATACACAACTTCTGCTTCAAAAACGAAGCGACCAACAGTGCACAATCTATCCCCGGCATTAAAATGGAATGTAAGATGTAGAAAACAAATAATTACCTATAAAGCTAATGAAGATTTTCCACATTTTCGAATCTTCCTGTATTACTGTCTTCAAAACACGAAGAAATAAATGTAATATCCAGGAAAAAACTCGCCGACAAACAGTGTACAATATAGCCCTGGTTTTGTAATAGAATGTAAGGCAATAAAAATAAAGCAATTCCTGTAATATGAGTGACGATTTTCTCTTTTCCATTGTATCTTAACCTCTTTTTCGAAAACAAGGCAACCAAGAGTGTACAATATAGGCTCGACTTTAAAATATAAAGTAACATAATCAAAAATAGGAAATTCCTGTAATGTGAGTGATGAATTTCTGTATTTTCCATACACTCTTAACACTTCTGCTTCCAAAACGAGGTAACCAACCGTGTACTATCTAGACTTGTCTTTAAAATATAATGTAAGAAGTAGAAAACCTAATATTTGCTATAAAGCTGATAATGATATTCAATTTTTTACGTTCGTTCTAAACTTCAGCTTCCAAAACGAGGCAACCAACAGTGTAAAATTTAACCCAGACTTTCTAATAGAAAGTAAGATGATAAAAAAAAAAATATCCTGTAAAGTGAGTGAAGATTTTCTATTTTTTCCATTCTTTCTTTACTTCTACTTCCAAAACAAGGCGACCAACCGTGTACAATCTTGCTTCGTCTTTAAAATAGAATGTAAAGGGATGAGAATAAGGAAATTTTTGTAATGTAAGTGAAGATTTTCTATTTTTTCCATTCTTTCTTCACTTGTGTTTCCAAAACGCATCGACCAACAGTGTACAATCTAGCCTCGTCTTTAAAATAGAATGTAAAGTGATGAGTATAAGGAAGTAAAAGTAGTAATGATTTTCCATTTTTCTTTCTTTCTGAACTTCTGTGTTTAAAACTACCAATGTACTGACGAACATTTGGAAAAATGGTCCATATTGCTCTTTTTACTTTTCGATGTTAGTAGAATTCTGATGTACCGCTGTGGGCCGTGAACTGTGAGGTTGTTAATGGAAATATGGTAAAGTAATTTCTGCGCTTGATTATGGAAATAGCCAATACCTCATCAGGAAGTAATTTTTACCGAGCTGTTGATGTGTAAATGTGCTGTTGCAATTATAGAGAAGGTAAGTGGTGCTCTATTCTTCTTCTGAGGAAGTGGTTTACTTCTTGTTGTGGAAATATCAGCATGTTGTGATCCACTGCTTTTGAACAGTTATAATGATCAAGAGATATTGGTAATTATTATTATTTTTTTTAAAAATAACGGTCAAGATTTATTAGTATTTAAATATTAAGTCAGGGCCTTTTGGGCGTCTACAACCTTATTTTAAATTTCTATTTCTTTTTTAAGTTTTTTAAAAACTTGCTCCAATTATTTATTGTTTGTTCACTTCCATTTCCACATTTTATGACGACTAATACTTTGGGTCAAGGGCCAATTTTATTAATCTGATAAGTAGAAAAAATGGTTCAACTTAAAGACCTTCGTAAGTTAAGTTTTGTGGCCAGTTACCATGTTATATATAATTAACAGTAGAATTAATGTTTAGTGTAATGTGTGACAAAAGTGTGTGATAATCGAAAAAAAAGAAATATCTGTGTTAAAGTGTGAGCAGAATTACTAGTACTTCTATTCGTAATTGGTTTTACAGTATACCATCAAATTTAAAGACAAGTTCATTAACAATTAATTCGAAATTAATAATATAAGACCAAAAAATGATAACAGAACTTTTGTTGATATTTTCATTGTCACTTATCATCACTTATTATATAACGCTTCATTTAAAATTAAGGAGAATTGAGAAGATGACGAGCAATATACCTGGACCAAAAGGTCTGCCGCTGATTGGTAGTGCTCATATATTTCTGAACGTAAGCTCACTTAGAGGTCAGTGCATTTCTATTATTTATTTAATATTTATCTTTTATGTATGAAATAACAAAAAATAAAAATTAGTGAATAAGTGAGCAGTAACTGAGAAGTTTGATTCTAATTCCATTATTACAAAAACATTTGCATGCAAAAATAAAATTCCACTACATCGTTGCTTTAAATTTTAAATCATCAGTACTACATTCATTAAAATGTTTATTACAGAAATTTGGAAAGTTGAAGAAAATTTATTTAAAACTTATGGATTCAGAAAAGAGGGAATCATGAAAGTTTGGATAGGAAATCAATTGGGAATGGTAATTTACGACGGTGACTACGCAGAGGTCTGTTATTCATAGATTTAAAAATTTGTCACTTTGATTTCTAAATTAGATTTGTTAGTATTTGTAAATATTTATTTATTTAAGTGAAGTGAACACTCAAATGAAGTGAATTTGAAGTTAATTAAACAAAAAATAATCCGATAACAATTTCTGCTTAAACGTTCACCAAAATTTAAATTTAAAAATATGTTTTCTGAAAATAATGTATATTAATGAGGAATCTTTGAAATTGGTTGGTTAGTTGCATTGAATTCTCACGTTGGAGATCCTTGTTTCAAATTCAGGTTCCTGCCCTTAGATTTTTCTCTTCCTAGAAACCACTGACTGTCCGGAGCAAAGTGTTTCGGGTATGCTCCAGCTGACAATGTCTTCAGATGCGCCTTAAATTAAAAAAAAACAACATTAAAATCTTTAAAGATTTCTAAAAAAGGAAAGTTATTTCTAGTTTCTTTTACTTAATAAACTTAAAAATGTCAAATCAATGATTGAATTTGACACAGTTTAACAAAAATACTTTTACGATTGAAGTTCGAATCTTGACCTTGCTCTTTTTTTTGTATTGTTACCACTTTTTGTTATCTAAACCTTTATTTTTGTGAGTTTATTAATTTTATTTTAAAGGTCAAATAGGATATGAGCTTTAAAAACTATCGGAAAATTTAAATATGTTTTTTTTTGTGTTTTCCTTATTATTAATGCTTGGTTTAAAAACTCCTCTGTTTTTTATTATTTTGTAATAATCAATGCCAAAAATGGAACTTATACGTATAAGTATCTTCAGCTAAGCAGATAACACTGTTCTTGGAATTGATTCGGAAGTAAAGTGTACTTCATCAAAGGTAGTGCTAGAAGTAGGTAAAATAAAGAGTTTTATTGGCTAAGCTCAGATCTGCACAACAGCTGACCTCTCAATGAAAACAGTTGGGAAATTTGCCGAAAGTGACAAACGATTATTTGCAGTCCCATCTTTTCAGAATAGTTGTCTCTTAATTGCCCGTTATGATTCAATGGAAAAAGTGGACAATGAGCATCTCAAGATTGCCCTCAAAGTAGATGTGGATAGAGAGAATTAAATATTGGACATACTTCTATAATAATAATAATTTAAAAAAAAAATCATGTTAATACCATAACAAAATGGTTATTTTGTGGTGCAAAGTTTGAAAACCATCTTACCTACTTTAATTGGAACGTATTACCCTTGTTTTAGACCGTACTGAAGAATTCATCATGTCTAGGAAAAGATCACACATATGATGATTTTAAAGCTATTACCGAGGGAATCATTGTCGCTAGCGGTATGCAAAAGTGCTATATTTTAAGCAAATGATACTATTTTAATTTAATTTTTAATTTTTTTTTAAATTATTATTTTCAGGTACAAAATGGAAATTATTGAGAAAACCTTTAAACAAATTATTCAACAAGAAAGCATTGGAAGAAAGCTATGATGTTTTTGATAAATATGGCGAGAATTTGTGTAATATGTTAGCTAGAAAAGCCGAGGAAGGGAAACCAATAGATATAAAACATTATATCAGTTTGTATTCGCTTGATTGTATTTTAAGTAAGTTTCAACAATCTATTTACATAAAAGAAATTTTCCACCGGGTTTATTAGAAAAACCATTTTCTAACAACAGTTTTCCGAAAGTGGCTGCTTTCCATTTGGTTAATAGCCCTATCTCAGTCGTGTGTGTTTTTCCATTAACCGAAAACTTGCAATTCCAGAATAATTCACGTATCCAGTACAGAATACATCAATATTTTTGGTCGTTTTAACTGTCCTACCAACCTCTAGAGTAGGGAATCGTTTTGTGCGTTTGTCTTATAATTACACAGGTCTACAAAATGAAACTTTTTGAGAGCTGTTTTACTTCTGAAAAGTGATTGTATACAATTGAGTACAGCCATTTTCAAAAATAGCCCCCCTTTTCTCCTATCACATCAGGTTTTTTTACAAATCGAGAATGAAAAATTCAATGTTAATTGCAAAAAATACACATTTCTTTTCAAATGTTGATACAGTTTTGATTAAAATGCTGGTTGTATTACTTGGAAATGCGCAATGTTGATTCACTAGAATGTTATTTAATCAATAATAACGTTTTCGTTTGCCTTCCAGTGATCTTTTCTTGGAAATTCTCTTATGACCTGCTGCAGAGTTTTCTCTTTGAAGCATCCAGCAGTAACCTGCTATCAGTGATATACTCCATCGTCCTTGGTACCGTCGTTCCATCTCCCGGATGTCCTGATGGAAGCGTTCGCCTTGTTCCTCGCTCACCGCCCCCAGATTCTCAGGAAATACATCCAAATGCGAAAATAGAAAATGCACCTTAAGACTCATGTTGCATCCGAGAATTCTGAATTTCTCAAGCATTGTGGCTACTAATTTTGCGCAGTTAGGATCATTGGTGTTTCCTAAAAACTTCTTGGTTACATCTATAAAGGCTTGCGAGGCTCCTCAGGTCAACTTCGTTAAAATATTAAAAATAAAAGATAGTGTGAAGTATGCAATAACGCTACTAAGACTAAAAAATTAAGACTATGACTAAAAAAAATGGTATGTGATACAAGTAAACGGGTGTCATACTTGGTATCAGGACCTGCATATTACTTCAAAATGACTCAAAAACTCAAAACAGCAAAATCACTGTAGACCTGTTGTTCGGTCGTGACCGAGACCATTCGGCCAGTTTGGCTAGCGTCCGTCTCTCGCGATTCAGCCTCGCGCCCGCGCGCGTACTAATGTACACATCCGCCTTAATTTCCTTCTTTCTACATATTTCTTATCGCTCATTATTATGTTATTATTTTACATCTTTTTTATCCTCTCAAACTTTCTATATTAACTTGTTGTTTCCGCTTCTATTTCCTTTATTTGTTTTTCTATATTCTAAACCCTTTGCCCCACTACTTCCTTTGAACCATGTGGTCACCTTTCTAGTCTGTGCAGTTCCCTGCTAGTCCTCGCTTAAGACGCTTCTCTGCTCACGCTTTAGCAACTCTTAACGCATCTCAACCCGCTTCACTTCCGCTGACACCTAACAGTACGCATCATCCGCATCTGAACGCCTCTCCAGAATATCGCTTCACGCATATTCCACCGCTTATAGTGCACTTATTGCACTATTCCCCCTTTACTCTTCCGCTTACCTCATTTCCACTTCCGCTACGCTTCTCTGAGCCTGAGCCCAAATATTGCCTCCCTTTCTCAAAGCTCAACACACACACACTCACACATTTACATAAACATATATACACGCTTCCGCTCCACAGCTTCCTTTCCTCTCATCGCTTCTCAGGCAGCTTATCAACATACCTCACGCATATCGCTCCTTGCAAAGGGTAAGTACCTTCCCCTTTTTCTTTTATTTCTCTTTATTTTTCTATTCTTCTTTGTCTACTATTATTTCGTACAGCGCCCACTTGGGCACCTTAGCATTTGGGTGTAGGCGGCCACGCGCGCCTACATTTTGGTCCTCCGGGCCGGATATACGCACATATACAGTTATACAGTCCACTTCTTCCGCATCGCTTAATAAAACTCACTATGGCGCCAAAAAACGGGAAAGGCACTGCAGGTGCATTATCGCTTGTTGCCTTCACTCGTTTAATCAGCGACACAAATTTGGCTTTCAATCGCCATCTTGAGGCCTTCCTCCAGCGAAGGAAGGACTCTGAGCTAACCTCATGCTTCATCGCGTTACGGCGCGTTCTTATTGATGCTGACATCGCTACCTTCCTGAGGCGGGCTGGAGAATATCTCAATGCCGACTCACTCCCTGATGGTCTTACGGACGATGTGTTGTTGAGCGAGGTTCAGCGGGTGCGAGAGCTGTACCACCATCTTGCTGAAAAACTACAGGCAGCCTGCCTCGCCTTCTCTTCCCCCATTTCACATTTCCCGGACGATCGCGCTCCTCAGATTCTGCTGCCAAAAGGGGGAAAGGGCACAGCAAGTTCCTTATCCTCTTTCGCATTTATCACCATGCTCATTAACGCAAAGAATGCGTTAAATTACCATTTTGAACTCTTTCTTGGACGAAGAAAGGGCGTTCCTTCCATTGCAACGCTTACCGAACTTGTCGAGACCGACTTCGCAACCTTCCGAGAGCGAGTTGAGCCGTATCTGGATGCGAACCGGCCTCCTGAGGGCCTCTCGGAATGGCATTTGATAGACGGGTTCCAGCAGGTGCAAAATTTACACCTCGAAATTATCGATATCTTTGCGAAGGCTAATTCTGCTTCCTTGGTCACTACGCGGCCATCCACGCCTGCCAGCTCTCCACCGTCGGCAACCCCTGCTTCAACAGCCTCTCCCACGCCTCGCCTTGCTGCATCACTCCCTCCTGCGCTTCCAGCGCACCTGCAGCCTTCAGGTCTTCTCAAGGTCTCTGATGAGGCCGTAGGCATCCCTGCTGCTAGCCCCGGTTCTCCGCGCTCACCTGTTCGCCCCGCTGCCGAGAAGTCACACTCCTCATCTCCTTCACCTCACATTAGTGACGTTGAGAACCCGTCTCCTCCGCCTTATATTACCAGAGTAAAGTGCGCTTCTCCTCCGCTTCACATCACTGGAACTGAGAACGCTTCTCCTTCGCCTCCTATCAGTAGGGCTGAGTGCTCTTCTATGCCTCATATTCCTGAGGCTGAGGATGTCTCTCCTTCGCTCCCCTTATTTGAGGAGCTGCCCCCCGCATCTCCTCCGTCTTATAGTAGCGGAGTTGAGTGCACTTCTCCTTCACTGTACAACAGTGAAGTTGAATGCTTATCTCCTCCGCCTCATCACACTGAGGCTGAGGGCGCTTCTCCCCCGCAATCACCTTTATTTCCCACTTCGGAGGAGCCGCCTATTACGTCTCCTGCATCTCTTGCGCCTCTTACCGCTCAGGCAGAGGACGCCTTTCCTCCGCAATCAACTTTACTCACTGCCTCTAAGGAGTCACGCCCCGCACCTGTTCCATCTCGCATTAGCGGAGCTGAGTGTGCCTCTCCACACAGTGAGGCTGTGCGCCCACCTCCTCCACTCCATGTCATCCGGGCAGAATGCCCTCCGCCATGCTGCACGGTAAACGCAGAACCTGTCTCAGGTTCTGTGTGTACATCCACCGCAGATGATCCAATTGATAGCGCCTTGCACAGTCTTACCCCGCCTCATCTTCAGGAATGCACCCTGGGGTCGAGCGGACCTGCTAGGCTTTCTGAGCCTCTAGACAATGGGCCTAGACGCCCCGCATCACCTGATTCAACCGCAATGTGTATGTATCAGGAAGCTAAACCACCAGTCAAGGTGGCTCTAGTGACCACTGCTCCTGTGGACAATATTATTTCCCAGTTCTCTTCATTGCTCCACCGCCAACGCATTACTGCGTATTGTTTACGCTTCGGGTTCAACTGCAGGAACCCCACCACGCCTCGCCATGGTGAGCTATCATCCTTGGAGCTACAAAACGCCTTAAGTCATATCATCCGGGTCATACATGAAGAGTATCCTGCTAAGAAATTACTAGAGGTTCATACTCCTTTCTCTCCGCCTTGCTTAGATCTGCAATTAAACCGCTCCTCGAACTCCAAGGATCCGTTGCGCGTACGTGGACCTCTTACTGATGCACCACTACCCTGCGCGTTTCTCTATTCTATGCGAATGCCCGGGAATCAGTATCGCCCCCGGCTCATTCTTGATGCTACGCTGCACCGTCTGCTTCCCACTGGTGCCTTAGCCCCCAATGCTTTCGTCCACTGCCACTGCGCCATACCGGATGGGCGCAGAGGTAGCTGGCGCTGCCTTAACAACTGCAGCCAGTGCTGCCCCGCCACGCTTCACTCCATCACTCCCCCTATGGGTGCCCTCTCGCCTAAGCACATCCTTGCTGTTATGGCCTGCAGGGTGGCCGGTGTCAACCTCACCGGCCCCTTCGCCAGGTTTATCGCGCAATTGCGCAGTGACACATTACCCAAGGGGCATCCAGGATCTTTTCACAGCTTCACCACCTTCGCAGGTTCGCTGAGCAAGAAGGCCTCCGCGCTGTTCACCTCCCCTGTCACCGCTGCCTCTCAACGCTTTGTTGCCCCACGTAGCTTACCCTTCACGATGTGTTCCGATATCAAAACTAATTTCGTGTACGCACAAAACTCACTGCGCGAGCTGGGAAATCACCTCCATCATCCGCAACTTACTTTAACCATGAGGTGCACTCCCTCTGCCACAGTGAATGGCGGGCGGGTATATCCCTCGCAAGTCTGCAGTGTGGGCGACATGAAAGAGGCTCCATCTCAGTCCACGAAGCAACACCTCACGCACGCTATCAGTGATCTCCGCTTCTCATGTGAGAGATTGTTAAACATGGTGTTCAGGGTCGAGACCATCCGTAACTCCCCACCGCTAAGCGCTCCATCCTCGGATCGAGCCGCTTCTAAACCCAAGACTCCAGGACCACACTGGTTGCCTTCTCTAACTGCATCTCAAGGACGAGCCCCCTCTACGGTCCATCCCGATCGCATCCGCCAGGAGAATCTCCGTAACCTTATCCCGCAGGCCTTCGGGAACCTTCCCCCGCTTCCGCAGTGGTTCAAACAGCCACGTACTACCGCCAACCGCTTCAGGGGTCACCCGCCGCATCTAGGCCAGACTCCGCTCCTCGCTCATGTCAAATTCACTGAAGCCAAGCCTTCAGGGCGGGCGGGATGTTCGGTCGTGACCGAGACCATTCGGCCAGTTTGGCTAGCGTCCGTCTCTCGCGATTCAGCCTCGCGCCCGCGCGCGTACTAATGTACACATCCGCCTTAATTTCCTTCTTTCTACATATTTCTTATCGCTCATTATTATGTTATTATTTTACACCTTTTTTATCCTCTCAAACTTTCTATATTAACTTGTTGTTTCCGCTTCTATTTCCTTTATTTGTTTTTCTATATTCTAAACCCTTTGCCCCACTACTTCCTTTGAACCATGTGGTCACCTTTCTAGTCTGTGCAGTTCCCTGCTAGTCCTCGCTTAAGACGCTTCTCTGCTCACGCTTTAGCAACTCTTAACGCATCTCAACCCGCTTCACTTCCGCTGACACCTAACAGTACGCATCATCCGCATCTGAACGCCTCTCCAGAATATCGCTTCACGCATATTCCACCGCTTATAGTGCACTTATTGCACTATTCCCCCTTTACTCTTCCGCTTACCTCATTTCCACTTCCGCTACGCTTCTCTGAGCCTGAGCCCAAATATTGCCTCCCTTTCTCAAAGCTCAACACACACACACTCACACATTTACATAAACATATATACACGCTTCCGCTCCACAGCTTCCTTTCCTCTCATCGCTTCTCAGGCAGCTTATCAACATACCTCACGCATATCGCTCCTTGCAAAGGGTAAGTACCTTCCCCTTTTTCTTTTATTTCTCTTTATTTTTCTATTCTTCTTTGTCTACTATTATTTCGTACAGCGCCCACTTGGGCACCTTAGCATTTGGGTGTAGGCGGCCACGCGCGCCTACACCTGTGTTATCTATTAAATATGATTGCTTCACTATATTTCATTTTTAGTACAAAAAATATTATTTTAATGACTCGAATGAATAAAACAGTATAATTTGTTCTTTATAGAAACTCATCTACTTTTTACTTCAAATGAACTTGTAACTAATAATTTTGACTTCATGAACAAGATTGATATGTAAGATTTTTTTTTTATTAATAAATTATAAATGCTTTTTTTTTTTAAATTATTTATATTATTGATTGTTCTTATTTGTTTGTATATAGTTGTATGGATGACATCATGGGTACAACACTTCGACCAACTCGATGGATAAAGTGCATATTTGACAGAACCCAGGAAGGAATTGCAGTGAAAAAGCACTCTTACGATATTCGAGGGCCATTGAGAGAAGTTAGCATATCAAGATCTTTATTATCTTTATTTATTGTATATACATATATATTCCAGAGTCATATTAAAAATTATTTTTACTTTCAAATGTATCACTAACGAGGTAAAAATTACCCGGAGTTATACATAAGACAATGAAAGACGACTAAGATTTTCTAAAATGTCTATAATAATAATTCTAAACAATTACAGAAAAAGTTTGTTTACAACTTACCATAAACTAATATTTACTAACAATCATTAAATTATTAAAAGATCTCTTAAAATTTTATTAAACAAAATAAAATATTTTCTAATTTCCACACCTTGTTTTTACAATTTGTAGATAATTCAGTGGCACAAGAAAATGGGAACTATTGTCTCAGGTAAGATTGATTTTAAGATAATTTACTGAATTTGTATATTGTGCAAGTAAATGAATCTATGGTGTTAAATTATTTAAGAACAATTTTAAACTTTTTTTTTTTAAATTCTTTTAAATAGTAATAGATAATTATAGTATTATTCGCCAAAGACAAGCGAGAAAAAGTAACACGCTTTTCTTTCACAAACTGCTTCCAGTTTTAACTGTTTCTTTATTTTTATTGAAAATTTAATTTTCTCAACTCTCTTTAGATAGCCTAAAGCTGCCAATAAAAAAAATGAAATAAAATATGAATTAAAAATTATAATTTGTACCAAGTTTAAACCAAGAAAACAAAAACCCATCGCTTGTTATTGTAACAAACATCTGCTGGAATAAGTCCAATCCAACAAGCTTGCTCAGCCTTTTTAAATAAAAAATCTACGAGAAAAATGGAACTCTCTTAAGTGCTTGGTATCCTGATACTTCATTGTAGAATTCATTGATTTTCCTCCAAGTGGATCGATAGAAGGAAGTAGCGGGGAGAAAGAAATATTGACCAAGTTATTGTATTCTAATGATCCCCACTTTACCCCTTCTTTTTTGCCTTCCCGGCAACCTTGAGATGCTTTCATTGAGGAAATAGTGTTTGTTTGTTTTTTAGATTGGTCAGTCTTTACCTGTAAGATGCCTTCAAGTAATCGCTTTTACTCTCTTGGCATTCCCAGGAACTGCTATCATCCCCAAGAAGCATCTTTGCCAATCTTGCCTGGGAACTGCTTTTCATATCTATTGAATGATGATTTCCACTCCAAGCCTTTGCTCTTATCTCTGAGAGCCTTATAAACTACATCATATCTTGTCTCTCACGTGCCTCTTTAATTTTTATGCCCTTTCACAATTAGGCTTCTGTTCTAATTTTAGGCTTTACAAATTAACGGGACCATTAAAACTGGCTCAGAAATATTAGTTACTAAATTAATTAAAATTATTATTAAATTTCAGAACAAGAAGAAAATAAATCTTATGTTGATATATTAGTCAAAGTTGGTAAATATTTTAATATGGATTTAGATGGATTGTCACATTTGGGCACTGACTTCATAATTGCGGTACATATTAATTATCTGATTACAGTCGTATAACCTTCTTATTTGTTTATTTTAAATTATCTAATTTATTATTATAAATACAAATTACTGTTCTAGGGTACAGATACAACTTCTGTAATTCTGTCAGGATGTTTATTCTGTTTGGCCTCATACCCTGAATATCAGGAAGAGGTCTACAAAGAACAAGTGGAAATTATGGGTAATAGTTTGGATGCACCTAGCAAGAGTCAATTAGCAGAAATGCATTATCTGGATAGAGTTATTAATGAAGCGCTCAGAATATGGGCACCAATTGGTATACACAGATTGGCTGAAGAAGATATCAAACTTGGTGATTATTGGTTTAATTTCAGTTCGTAAATTTCTTTAATTTATCTATCAGCGAATTTGAATTCAAGTGGTTGATTTTTTTCTTAAAAAAAGTTTCAATCTTTTCAAGCTTCGCATTTTCTTCAATTTTCAGCGAATATTAAAAAGTGATTTTAAAATAATAAATTTAGAGATCACTCAGACAGTTTTTAAGATTTAAAATAAAACAATTTGTTCTTTTTGCTTTTCAGATGATAAATACACAATTCCCAAAGGAACAGCAATAGATATATCACTTTATATGATGAATAGAAATTCCAAATATTATGAAAAACCTTTTGACTTTTACCCAGACCATTTTCTTCCAGATAAAATAGCAGCCAGACCAAAATCTTCTTTTTGTGTCTTTAGTACAGGAGTAAGAGGTTGTCCAGGTAATTGAATAAATCATTTTTATTAGTTAATTGGAAATATGACCTACCATTGCCCAAAGTATTAGACCCAAGGGCAACAGTATCTTATTATTCTATAAGACTAACTAATTCCTTATTTTTTTTTTTATTTTACCAGGAAAATATTATGGTCTGCTATCGATGAAAATGACCGTATCCAGAGTAATTAGAAGATTTCGTTTATCAACGAAAACACACTTTTTGAATTTGGAGTATGTGCACAAGCTTATGTTAGAACCACTTGATGGATTTATAATAGAACTTGAAAAAAGAAAAAGTTAAGTGATAAATTAAGTTATATATATTTTTTTTGCTGTTAAAATTCTTTGTAAGTTTATTTTTAAATAATAATGCATTTTATTTTCATTTTATTTTTTTACCCACCTGTCATGCTTTCTTGCAGTAAAATTGGTGCTAATGTTTGTTTGATGTAAAGCAATTATAAATTAGTAACTTAAACTTGTCCAAATGATAAGTTAGAAAAATATAGAGGCTTGACAACTGTGGGTTGAAGTAAGAAAATGTAAAATCAAATAAATTTGCATCATATTTTACATTGCTTGTATTACGAATTAATTTCTTTTCTCATTTTTATAATGTAGATTACCTTTTTTTTTAAATATGTTCTTTAATAATTTCGTACAGAGTCGTACAGGTGTAGAAAGACAGCTCCACATTCTTTTTTTATTTTTATTTTTATAAATGATAATTGTTAATGAGAGGATTGTTTTAGATTCCTATCAAAAAAAATTTCTTAATGAATCTTGAGATTTTAATTTTAATAAAATTAACCCCTTAACGTGCACGCTAAATTGGCCAAACTGTGCACAATCGAGATAATTCGAGCGGCGTTGTACTTTATGCTGCTATAATTTTTCACACTCGAATATAATCGAGAATTGAAAATAATGTGAAAGCAAAGAAAAACAATCGTTTTATTGATATTTATCATTTACATGGGATTGCAAGCTATAACACTTACTTAATCGTATAAAATATAGCGTTTTTTTCAAAAATACTGTGCATTAAGGGGTTAATTCCAATGATAGTTATACATTTATGTGATTGCAATCGCGATACAGAGTTAAAATAAAAACCTTAAGAGCCGTATAAATCTCATTAGTAACATCTATAAGTGACAATAAATTAACGTTTTACCACAATAAGAGTTCAAATTAATTTATATGGGGTTTTCTATTTAAAACTTTCCAGTTTCCAAAAAGGTTTAACAAAATTTAAAAAAAAATGTTAACATAATATTTACAAAGTTGGTTCATCAACTGGACAAGTCATATGTTCATAACGAGCGAACTTAGCCGGGTCAAGTCCTGATAATTTCAATATTCTATCAACTGATCCATCGTTACTAGCATCGCCACGCTTTCTGGTGAATGTCCAAGCCATTTCTGCAAAAATAAATAAAAAAAGAATTTATTAATGATACAAGAAATAATGTCATTGCCATTGTCATATTTATGGTCAAACAGTCAATGTCATTTAAAGAAATATTGACAATTAAATTGGATAAAACACCTAAAATTTCCAATACTTTCATGACCTTGTAAACAGGTTGGGCACTAATTGGTTTCATAATCTACAATCGACTCATAATTCTTTATTTTTTTTTTAACATTCAACCATTGTTAGAGCGGTAAATACTTTAGTTAAAGCTATAATTTGCTGTTTAAAAAGTTTGACTCACCATCGTTGAGGCTACTAGATCCTGGCACAGGTCGACATGAGTAAAATATGGCATAATTCTCGTAGTCAGTGTCAACTACATAAATTGGGAATTCTTGTATCAGAACTGTAAAGAAAAATCTTATTATTACTAGGTTTTGTTAGGTTTGGAAATAATTAAAAAAGACCGTTAAGCGTTTTCCGTTTCATTTAAAAATATAGTGTTTTTTTGATTATGCACTATAAATAATTGGATTTCTAGGTTTAGTATTAATTTCTGGCACTCCAGTATTTATAAAGATACAAATTAGAAGATTAACATAAATATATATGACGTGATTGAAATGGTTAAGGTATTTGTAAGGGCATTTTTTTATACCACTCGGTGAGCCACAATAGATCCACTGGGTCGCGGTGGCGTAGGCTTTTATGGCCACCTTACTAGAACCTATACCAATCGGTACAATAAGACTTATAGTAGACTTTTATACTTTAGAGAAACAAGGAAATCTTTTTAAGAAAAAACTGCATTTAACCACAATAGATTATAAAACTTACTGGGATCATAGGTAAGTACAATTGAAAATCTAGCTGTCTTAGCTTCAACAAGATTTGCTTCACCTATGACAGAAGTATATTTGTTCAACGCTCTGAAACATATAAAAACAGATTTATTAAAATGGGGTAAATATTGTTGCTGAAAATTTAAAAAGCTGTTCAACATAACCTTCCCAGTGTTTATTCGTTAAGTCCTGGTATAAATAATTACAAATTACAAATGTACCCATTTAGTGTGGATTAAAGTTTTAAAAGTATAGGACAACGTTTCTGTGTGAATTGAATTTAGTGCATTAAACTTAAATCAATGAAAATTGCCAACAGGAAGACCAAAATTGTGATTTTTGTGGTAAAAGAAATTGCGGTTGGGGTATACATGACTTTTTGCTATCAAAATGGAAGAAATAAAAAATAAATAAGTATGAATGAATTCACTTACGAATCATAATGATACATCAGAATTTCAACGCTGTCTCTAACGATTCTGGCTTTCATGCCACTGCAATTTCCATCTTCTTGTGTAATATCACTCTCAAAACTACTTCTTTCATACCATGTTCCAGTAAAGAACTGAAATTTATTGATAATGAGATCTAATATTTAAAACAAGGCTCAAAATAATTTAGCATTTCTAAATACTTGCTTATATTCGATAAAAGTAAACTTGCCACAGTAAAAAAAAAATCAAAAATTTTCGGAATTGAGTTTACATCAACTGAATGATGATTACTTTATTCCAGGATTTCTGGGTACTTTGCTTAATGGTTTATGATTGTTTTAATGATGAAAATGGATATTAGCAGCATTCAACTTGTACAAGCACAATATCGCATCAAAAAGGTTAAAAATTACCAATTCGAAGTGGAACTCCACAGAAAACTTTTCAAGTCTTTTTAAATTTTTCCAAAATTAATAAATTTAATTATACTAAATTTTTTATGCATTGGATGCAATTCAATTTTCAAAGATATTAGCCATGAAGAGAATTATTTGAAAAACAAGAAAAACAAAAAATTATTATTTACTTAAGAAGTTTGAGCTGCGCTGGAGGTACTGCTGGGGTTGTCTCCGCTTCAGTTTGTTATTCAGGCGGAGGCAAGGACTGGCGCGTATAGACTAGCGAGAAATGGACAATGGAGGCGCATTAGCTCCTCTATTGGACATATGAATATTACAGACAAGGTCAACTCTTTGAGGGTCATAGACATGGTTGGAGACAGAGTCTGTCCTAAATACATTTTCGAGACTCCTTTTCAGGCGATCCTCAGATCAAGGACTGAATGGAGGGTAAACTGGATAGAACAGTGCCCATAAGGGAGCCATGTGGTTTACGTATGGCTCCAAGATGGCACCGAAGCTGGAGTGTACGGGGCTAAACCTGAGATACTCATTGAGAGTGCTCTTGGGAGATATGCCACCGTCTTTCAGGCCGAAGTCTTTGCTAAATCTGCGAATGAATCTTAGAAATAGGGAGGTTATGGATAGGAACCACAATACGCCTCTTGTGGCTGCGGTACCGTGGGGCATAGGTCCCGTCCCGCCCTTTAAAATCTATTAAAAAAAAAAAAATCTAAGAAGTTTGATATTTTTAAATATTTACCTTTTCTGGGTCGAACTTTTGCATAGCTATTGACTCCGGTAGACATGGTCCTTGTTTGAAAGGAATGATTGGATGTGTGCCCACATTTTTTGCCGCGCAAGTATAAGCTAGGGTTGCTAGTGTTAGTACCCTGTAACAATTTAGATTTTTTTGGGTTTTTTTTTTTTTAGAGAAAATATCTCTTATGATTTTCAACAAAACATGAGTTTTTTTATATTTAAACTTAGTTCGTTTTTTTTTTTTCTTAAATTTCAAAGCTGCCTTTGTATAGCTGAATAAGGCAATATTTTCTATTTTTCGAAAATATTTTGGGTACGCTCAGTCTATTTAGAAATTATCCAGAACAAAAACCCACCTATTTCGTTAAACCCATTACTACATTACATTGAATATTAACGGCAACTAAAGATAAGCAAAAACTGTAGAATACTGTTTGTATTTATTTATTTTTTTGATGACTGATTCATTAATCACCAAAGATATGAAAGTTATCGCCAATTTCAGTCATAAATGACTGAAATTTTTTTAATAATCTTTCTTTCCCTTTAGGAAAAACAGTATTTTATACATGCACGTGTGATGAATGTCTCGAGATGTTTCTTTTGTGACTTTTTACATTAATTAATTTATATAAATAATGAAAGAATGGTAATTTTGACAAATATTGAATTTACTTTTAAATTTATCATTTTGATAAACAAAAAATCAATTAAACTTTATCAGTATCTAAAATGTGTCATATCTTTTTTGATCACAAGAGCTCTTGGCGTGTTCATTTTTTTTGTGCAGCTGCTAATCGCTTTAAAAAAAATATTTAGGACATCTCCAATTTTTTAAAATTGTTTTCATCTGAAGTATTATTTTTGAGGTCTCTTGAATTTGAACAAAAATTTTTTTGTGAAAGGTACTTGAGTGTTGTTAGGAGTGGTATTGGTACGTGGAGAAGCACTAATCCCCACGCTGTCCAAAACGGCACTGGTTATTAGAGAAACAACAATGAAAAAGGGTTTAATCCATGATAGAAGCCAAATTGGGACAATCATCTTGAGGAAGAGTACCACCTAAGCTATGTATATCTTCAATTTCAATGCGCTGAACTCTGCAGATGTACACATCAACTATTTGATGGATAACGTGCAGTGATTGCAAAATGATCTGCCTCGAGTTTTTATTTAATGATTTTTATTAAATTTAAATTGTTAACGCCCTGTAATGAGAATGAATTTTGCAAAGTATCTTCAAAAAACTACATAAAACTCAAATTTCATTTTGCAAATCGATTAAAGTAATCTCCTATTGGCCAGGCCATCAAATTAGGTAGGTAACATAATTTAAACCTATTTTCCCAAATATTTTTATGCCAATCTTTAATGTTACTTTATTTTTTAGTTTTCAAGAAAATAATACAAAAATTTGCTTCTAATTTCGGTCACATGTACGACTATCACTTTTTATATGATACATTTTTCAATTTACAATTAACTTTTTAGGGAGTTTTCCCCTGTTGGATTGAATCTTTCGAGTTGTATCAAATGTAATGGAAATAATTCCAAATTCAAATTTACGTATTGTGATTAGTTATTACTAGAAATACAAATTTTAAAGTCTCAGATTGACTAAAAATAAATAAATCTTTCATAATTCCATGGCAGTGGCACAGCATTGCAATAACCAATAATGCAACGAGCTATCCAGATTCACAATGCCAATCATGAATTCCACGGATTGTTCCTTATAAAATAATCATTCCTCCGCTTTGGGTTAGAATGTAAACAGTTTGTAAAAAATAAATAAATCTTACTTACAATTTAGCCATTGCCATGGCAGAGATACTTCGAAGCTATCTAACGATATAATAACACACCTTCTCTTGTTTGTAATCCAATTTATACTAATCAAATCAAGAGCATTTTATTACAGTCAAATCATATATTTATTTTTGTTTGACTTTGAATCATCAGATCACCAGATTTTTACATTTAATTAAGTTGTAACACTTTATAATTAAAAAAAAACAAGCATTAATTAATTATTATCAAAAAAATCTTGAACTTTGAAGCCACGGATTCCATTTTACTTGTTGGCTGATCATTTTTTGATTAAAACATGATCTAATTAAAAACAAAAATCAACTTTATCTACTTTGTATAAAAATAAAATTAGTCAGTAAATGAACCTCTTGTAGCTGTAATTTTGCCAATTAGGTAAAATTTTGGAAAATAAAAGGCACCCAGAGATTAAAAATTTCAACGCTTTTGGGTTGTAGTCTTTGTTAACAAGTCATAGGTTACAAAGGAGTTAGTGGCAGCAAGGGTCAGGTTATATTACGCAGGTCTCTTTGCAAAGAATACAATGGGGGAAAAAAAGAAACCAATTCTAGAGAATCGACGGACACAAAAGCGATGAGGGTCGCCAATTTCCAGAGATGGGGAATTGGCGAGTTCATTGGGATTCTATTTCTGCTACTTCCCTAGGGGACGTTTTAAGAAACTCCACTTCAATAAGTGATTTCTATGAAGTCACGTATCAAATATATAAGTTCCAAAAAAAGAAAAAAAGTAGAGCTATGAATCTGTTCCTTTAAGGAATCCTATTGGTCAAATTAAAAGATCAATAATCTTTAACCTAGAAAATGCTTACTTAAAGTGATTCATTCTTATTCAAAATTTTACAGTTGTTTAATGTTAAATTTATTTACTTATTTTAGGCGCATTAACTGCTTAAACAATTTGCGCCCTATTAAACTTATTATAAACGTGAACTGAACTTTGTCCAGACTTTTTTAATTACTAAATAGTAATACTGTTTAAATTATTACCTGTTGAGAGTAGCGCAGCTCTGTAAATTATTGATATCCTCAGCTCAAATGCCGTTTATAACTTATTTTTTGGCAACTAGTTCGAGATTAGTACATTCTAAGAAAAACAGTGCTAAATTTGAGCAATCAATTATGTTTAAAGGAAACCTACATTACAATAGAGTATGCCCACCAAATGTTAATGGATGGATCAGAGAATCATGGAAGATATGAAGCTGGAATGGTAACGTAAAGGCGTAGTCCTAAACAAGTTTCCAATAAAATCTGTCAGGAATATTTATTTGTTTTCAGATTAAAGGATAGCCTTACTATGGTACCACTATAGTACTAAACTGAGGACTTCTCCAGATCAAACACTTTGTTGGAGCCCTACGACGAGAAGGTTATTCTATCTCTTTATGACGTAGGTTATGAGAGGGATATCATCCTGACAAGAATATAGAAGCATAGCCTTTCATGGAGCCGTACTTTTCTGGGCGGAAACCAGTGGAAAGCCGAGGAAAGCCTTTCTGGACTAAGACAGAAAGTAAAGGTACAGCCTAAGGACTTGCCTTAAGAGTTTACGCGAGGCTGATCTACAATAAACTTATGCTTTAGCTTAAAACAAACATACAAGCTGGACCGATGTGGTATATCCGGACATCTCAGTCAACGTTTTATTACTGTTAAGCTACTGTTGCTTGCATTAAGAGACTGTCACCAAATCAGCTTATTGAAAATAGGTGAGAAGATGCAGCGAAGCTGAATTCGTATTCCACCGATAATAATACTAATTTTAATTTTCATAAAATGGCTGATATAAAATTTATTGTAAGCATCTTAAGAACAAATTCTAAGACTATTGCTTTAAGGTGATACTTCTTACATAATTTGTTTACATCTTGGAGAAAATATGCTAAATGTTGAAATATTTAGAAAAAGAGACCTTGAAGAGAAGGTTCTAAATGAAATGGGCGAAGGTTATGACCGAAGGTATAATAACAAATGAAGAATTTATTTAGTACTAAATCACATAACTAGTTCATATAATAAACAAGATATTATATTTGATACATATTCCGTATTTATACTTAATTCAAGGTGAAATAAAAAAGTAAGGGCAATGTTTGGGGCCTGTGAGGGTAAATATAGGGCAAGGGCTACTAATTCCCAAAGGAACTGTCTTTAATCAAGAAACTAATAAAATGACATCTGACAATTTAACCAACATCCTTGCCAATGTCACCAACCAATTGAAATGAGATTTTTACTACATATATTTTCGATGAAAAATGCTTTAAGATATAACTTTTAACAGCTCTAGAACTGATATTTACGATAGTTGCTGGAGAAGTTGTTTTGTTTTTAAATTTATTCTGTCGAAATTTTAATAAATACCGTTGTTGAAAGAAAGCTAAGAGATGTAGCCAAAAAACGCCTGCGAGAAAAATGACATTTCTATTATTTGAGAAGGAGAGCTCCAAAATCTGGGAAGCATACCCAGAGAACAAATATTTTTGTTAACATTTAATTCTATAATTAAAGTTTAATTTCAATTAATCTTGCAAGAATCACTAACAATGAAAAGTTTTCATTTATTTTACTATAAATTTACAACATGTATGTCATTTGGAATTCCAAGTACTTGTAGTAAGTAATTGTTGGAAAACAAACAATATTTTAAAATGATACTTTATGAAAAAGCTTTTCCATAACAATATAAAGTTTTTAAGAAATCGTTAGAGTCGTTTTCGAAAAAAAAAAAACCGACAAATTAGGGTAACTAATTGTAGAACCAAATTTATTGCAAAGATTAACGCTACACTTATGTGGGTAGAGACATGTTTCTAAATTAGTTGGTATAAGATTTGAGACTTTATACTCTAAACTAGTGTAACATGGTCGGGAAGGTCAACCATTTTGAGTAGACCACAAACTCACTACATTCAACTCCATTAATTAAAACTTGAGGATACAACTTTGTACTCAAACCTTAATAGCCGAAACTGTAGGGCCAATAAAGTGGAATCCTGTACAGACATTACGAGAAGAGGAGGTTCATGTAATGAAGCCATATGCATAAAGGTCTACTTTACTTATACTAGGGACATATACAATTACAATTAATTGATGTACGTTATACATTTGCTGAAATTATTTAAGATTCTTGTTTTAATATTTTGTTTTATAAAACTTTAATAACAATTTTTAATGAAAATTTATTGTAAACCATTAAAAGTTATTTCTCGTATAATATAATAACTTATAAAGTTTAGTTACTTTAATTTCGTCTCTCATTCAATTAAGAAATTCTAAATAAAGCTTAAAAAAAATCTTCTTTTATTTAAGGTTTTAAAAAAACAAAACAAAAGCAAATTAATCAAGCACCTTAAATAAATGTTTTTAAAGAAATCGAAAAAAAAAAATTGATGGGTTTTTTGTTTCAATTTAATAATAAGTAATAAGTTCAGAAATTATCAATAGCGTTTCAGTAAATTAATTGGAAACTAATTAACTAATTTAAATGATTAAAAATTAAAAAGAAGAAAAAAAAAGGCATATTACTTAACTAAAAATGTCCATACAGAGAAACTCATTAGTTCCATCTACAATTCATAGATAGCGCAGCGATGAAGAATCGACGTGTTTACTGGCCAAACAATTTAAACTGAGGTTAACCGTTTAAATAATTAATTAGATAATCCAAATTTTTTGAACCTATTGCTCACATTGATGATTAATTTTTACTTATAGATTATCACCCATCAATATTGGATGAGCTCTATTTATGCCTGACGAGTATGAGTTATTGATTGAGTATAAGAAATAAGTAAATGTGTTAATGCAAGGGAAAAACTATCTGATATAAGCACAATTATTATAAATTTATAAAAATGTTCACGATACTAAAAAAATTCAAGTAAAACTTTTTATAGACAATTTACGAGATTATGAGTATTTAATATGCACTCAAAATTCAGTTCGATTGGTAATAGGAGAAATTGTGGAAAACTTAATTTCTCGTTAATAAGTGATAAATCTGTACACTGAAAAATCTTAAGATAAACGATTAAAAACGTGGGAAGCAAGAGCCGATATTGGTGTAGTGAATTAGTAAGGGGAAAAATGTTGGATAGTAAATTTTGTTGCTTCGACCTGTCCATGACACCTAATTTAGCAGTTAGACGTTCAAGCCAAATCTTGTTGACAACAGACATATTTCTAGGACAACACCAACGATTTATCATATTTATTCATTATTGAGAATATTCTTTTAACCGGTATGAATGTTCCTGACAGGCTGGGAATGTATTCTATCAAACATATTTTATCAGTTCCGTGTTTAGCGTTCAGCAAAAATATTAGGATTTTTTTTTTAATTTTTTTACGAAATAATCAGGCCAAAATGAAGCAATGGCTGAGTCGCCGAGATGGTAACTTCAAAATCGGTAAATCCGATAGTGTTATTTAAGTGTGATGAGCAGTCTCATTAGACTATAAAATCAAAAAGCAACAAAAATCTATAAAATAGTAGGGGTCTAATGGAGATAAGAGTTTGAGACGTAGGACGTAGGACATTTGTAAAGGTGTAGTAGACGTGCGAATGAATGTGTCTTATCAGTGAATATGTTCTAACTCTTGCAATAAAGATTACTGTAGTGTGAGGTGGAGGCAGAGGAAACACGTTCTTAATGTTAGTACAGGATACTCGCAAAAAGGCAAGGAGCCCTGAGTGGTTATCCACTTCTCTCTGCAAAGAAATTTTAGAAGATATAAGATATGAAGATATGAAAAATTCAGGATAAAAATTATGTAGCTTATCAAGTACACCCCTCTATTGGACCGGGAAGGCTCTGCGGGACACTTCGTTGGCCCGGAGCCCTGTTTTGGGGTTCTGAAGTGTGTTAAGACTGCGACCATTAAACTTATGGGTGCAGAGTAGGTCTCCAGGAGTGGTGGCTTGCCACCACTGGGCAGAGACAGGCGAAGGAGTTTATTAAAGGCTATTCGCCGAGGCTGACTGCAGAATTAACCCGTCAAGGATGTGGGGCTATAAGGATGATTGTAGGACTATAAACTGGCCACTGCAGACTCAGAAAACACATGCATCGCATGGGCTTGGCAGATGATAGCCTTTGCAGGTTCTGGCAGGAAGAGGAGGAAACGGCACTGCAAAGTGTTGTGTCAGTGTGAGGGGCTTGTCTAGCTAAGGATGTTACTTCTCGGAGAGGAAAATCCAAGGCCTGTGAGCTTTACTGAAAAGTCTCTCTCCAGAATTAAGAGTCTGATTAAAAGGACAGGTCTAGAGGGTGAGCTTTAAAGTGAGGGGAGCCATAATAGATCCAAAGGGGTCGCTGTGGCGTAGGCCTTGAGGCCGCTCTAGTCTAATCTAATCTAAGTACACCCCTCAAGCTACTCCTATCACGCACAATAGGGAAAGCGAATGAGGTAGGAAAGAATAACTCCTTTTTTTTGTGCAACAGAATTGGCAGATCGCATTAATTCGAATTTATAATTCCAAAACACTTATCTGAAGCCGGGTGCCAAAACATCTTAGAAAGGTAATTAACTCTTTAGAACGGAGCAATCTATTCAAGTTAAATGTACCAAAATCTACCTGGTATTTGTTCTCCAATTTCTTCAGCTATTTAAATGAACCCTTGGCGTACTAGTCACGAATTGGCATCTCTAACACTGAAACAGAAAAAAGAAGAAGAAAAATCACCTTATTAGAATAAAAGGAAAGTTACAGTAGTAAATATGTTAGCAAAAAAAAAGTTGCATTAATATTAAAGTTTGCAAATTTGAATAAAGCTATTTTACATTTCATATTTACATGTGGAATATTTGTCTTACAAGTAACAAGATAGGGACTAGAGAAAGCAGAGCCAGCCGACAGATCAAGATACAGTGTACGGGCAGAGTGTGTACACATGTGAAAGATGACAATGTAGATAAAGCAAGGCACACTCTAGGGACACCAAGAGGAGGAGGGATATAGGCGATGGAGAAAACAAAAGAAGTCTGGAATAGCATTGCTTTATCCCTTCTTCATCATACCATCTGATTGAAAACTGCCAGAGTAAAGAATCACTTGGAGCTTAAGGTTTCTATTTGGTCTCATTTTACTGAGTATGAGAAGGAATCGTTTTAGAGCAGATTTTTCACAGGCCTGCGATGGAAAAATTGAAAAATTCCATCACGTAAGGTTTTTCCACAATTTCGGATTTTTTTTTATTCTGTAGGTGTTAGCCTATTGTAAAAGAATCATTCTATAAAACAATTATTTAAATGAATGATAAGTATTTTTAGTCGTTATGATGTAAGAAAGTAATACTCTGAATAAGGTATTGTGAATTATAATGATAAAGAAGTTAAAAGCAATGGTAAATTTATAACACAATCCCTTCTTCATACCATCTGATTGAAAACTGCAAGAGTAAAGAATCACTTGGGGCTTAAGCTTTCTACAACCTCTTTCTATAATACAACCTCTGTCACGTCAAGACATGTCTGATCGTGTTACTGCGCGTCTCCCTCCCACCATCAACATTTTATTTATTTGATGTACAAGTGTTCATTAAATTAAACTGCAATTGCTTCAAGAGGTTGTGTCATTGCGCCTGACTCTTTTTGCTATATTTGTGGTATCTTTACGGTTAAAAAACAACAAAGAAAATTTTGAATTTAAAATGGAGGAAGCAGAAAAAACAAGCATGGAAAGCCTTCATGGAAGTAGTTACTAAGTTTTAAAAAGATGAAGATTATAAACATATTGTAAAGAATATGTAAGAAAATTTTTGAAAATTTAGGCTGTGACATGAGTTTAAAGGGGCATTTTTTATATTCGCACCTTGATTACTTTCCTGCAAATCTTGGTGCAGTAAGTGAGGAGCAGGGGGAAAGATTCCACCAAGATATAAAAGAAATGGAGAGGAGATACCATGGAAGATGGAACGTAAGCATGATAGCTGACTTCTGTTGGATGATGTAAAGGGACGACCTGCTTCGAGACCACCGAAAGGAGCATGGAAATGATAAGGAAAAGATTCTACAAGGACTTTTAAAGAATTCAGTAGTATTTTACTGAGTATTTTCATTTTATTTAATTGCTTTTTAAAGAAATTTTACTTATCGTATCACTTGCAAATAAAATCTAATATTAAAAACTATTGCTTTTACACAATTTTGTTTTGTAAAATGCGAAGCGATTTTGTGAAAAATTCTTACGTGATGGTGGAAAATGGAGTTCATATTTGGATTTAGCACACAGAAATACATAAAAATCAAGTATCAAATTTAAAACAATTTTTAAAAAGTTAAAGAAAACGCAGGCCTGTGTTTTCAACTAGGAATTTTTATAGAATGATGCGTGCTTGTATGATTTATTTATTTTATTTATTTATTTACAAGACGGGCAATCACCCAGTTACAAAGAAATATAATTTAAAATAACATTTAATAATAACTCAATATATAATAATTATAGAATATACATACGTATATCATACATTTATACATATATATATCGTAGAATAGAAATAAAGATAAAATAGAAATAATATATACACATACTTTACTTAATAGATAAACAAAATACTTCAAAATATGTACTATAAAATATACTTTAAAAATAGAAACTTTACTCAATTAATAAATCTTTATATCACAAATAACCGGTAAGTTTTCCCTAGTACCAATCACCGCAAAATCAGTGTTGAATATATCAAAATCAGCGGGTAGATGATTAACTTGATCTTGATTGTGGTAGATATAACTATAATGCGGATAGTTTAAAACTGAAATTATGATTGGGCTGTCAAATTAGAACATGATCAGCCAATTGAAAATTCCCTACTTACGAATCGTAAGTGGAATCAATTTTTCAGATTTTACTTATTTATATTATCGATCAATTGATCAATCGATTAAAGTCACAGATTATTGTAGCAAACTGTTTAATTTCTTTCACCAACACCAAATCATTTTTTTTTTTTTTTTTACAGTCTCCTCAGCTAGCTGGTAGTCAAAGGAGTTAAAAAAAATTTCTAGGATAAATTAGAACATCACTGTCGTTCAAGGTCAAAAAGGGAAGAATTCCTCGGGTGACGGAAATAAGGAAGAAATAAGAGACCGTTTGGCAAAGGACCAAAACAGTCTGCTTTTACTTTGGGGAATTTGTGTTCTTTTTTTAAATCCAATATTTTATTTCTAAAAATCATCTGATATAAAAATAGCTATCCAACAGAGATACCTAACTTATGTAGACCAGAGAATATAGCATTTTTTTTTTTAAAGAGACATATTTTTATATTCGAAAGTATTTCTAATTTTATAGAAAAATGCAGAAATTCATGATAATTATGGGAACATTCTTACTAAATTTCACTGAATTTTTTTTTTTTGCAACCTTGATGTTGTTTAAAAGATAGATGTCACTTCTTCTTCGTGTTGCTTTCTCGTATCTCTAAAGAATTCGAAAATTCTAAATTCAGACTTAGCAAAACAGCATAATTTTCAGAGGAGCTCTCTTTCGTTTAGTAGATTTTAGAAAACAACATGGACCCAACTTGGGTTGGCATTTTAATGAGAATCTTATGGCAGAAGTGGCTAAATAATTTAATTTAATGGTTAAAGATAAAAAAAAATGCCAAGTAAAAATGATAATTAAACATATTGTTTTTACACTAGCCCTGAAGCTATGGAGATGACGTGCGTCTCCAAGATGACATGATAAGTAACTGCTTTGCTTGTAACACATATGTCCCCATAACATCGCCAATCTCCGGACAATAAATCTCATCAACACATTCAACATACCTCTGAGGTGCTCTCTTCAGATGACCTGCACTCTACCAACATGGGTCTCTCCTCTAAATGTCGAGCCTATTTCTCACCCAGCTCAGACTGCTTCTTTTTTTTTACCTGAACACAGGTACTGCACGCTCATAAATAACTAAAACATATATTACGGGCTTATAAAATATACATATAAAACTCACTTTAATAGAAAATTACCATACCTAATATACAACGTTTATAAAATACAAATAATTGAGGTACAAAAAAAAGTAAAAAATCCGTTGTAAGCTATAAAAAAAAAAATAATAAGATATTTAAAATTCAAATAAAGCACTGTCACAAAAATTGCAGTTTCTTATTTTTAGAATTGGTTAGTTCTATTTGTAGATACGAACGTTTTTTTAAAATAAATAAAATTTGCTTTAGACCGTTTTGCAATCACAATTTTATTTCATTTTAGATTCTCAACCAAATTAACCTCTACCGAAGAAAAACAAAAAATTCGAAAAATGTACCTTTTTTTGTTCAACAAAATTTCTGCTAATTCCAAATCCAGTTTTATGTCAAACTACTACATATTCATGTAAATTTTGATTGTGCAACTTTTAATGTAGAAATCACTCTATAAATCAGGGGGTTGTTCTGGGCTGAAAATATTATTTTTGTAAACCTATCAAAGCTTGACTGTAATGAAGTCTATCCAATAATCTTTTAAAATTGAAAAAAGTAGAATAATAACAATAACACTCAAAAAAAATTAAATTCTACATACCATACGATCATTTACCATTTGATGAATTCGAAGTTTATTTTGGCGGGAAACTGTTTTAGGGCCCATTTTTTTCTTCTAATAATTCAACTTCAAAATAGAAATGAGGAAGATTAAAGACTGTTATCATTAATAAAATTCTAATTGCCGAATTAATGACTGCATGTTCTTGCAGAAAAAACTACAAATAATTAATGAAAACATATTATTTTCAAATAAAATTTAGACTACATTAAGATACAATAAAGTAAATACTTTATTATGGTAACTATTTATAAACATTGAAATTAAAAAGAAGTTTAACTTAAAAATGATGACAAAAAATGCATTTTAATAAATAAAATTAATAATTTCTTTCTGGCATTATTTTTCATAAAATTAAATAATAAGTAAATGGAAATAAAATTTTTACAGTTGTGACGTCACGTAATCAATTCACTCAGTGCAATTCGTGAAGTGATGTGTGCAACTATGAAATTGAACGTAAGTAAAATTAAGTTAAATTTTAGATATCTTTACTGATTTAAATTTCAGTTTTTGAATTGTCATATGAATAGAAAATTATTTACAAATATTACTTTTCTTTGGCCATTAAGTTTTGTTGTAAGATGAGATAAAGTTCTGTAAGTTATTGGAAATTTATTTCTTATAATTCCAATATGGCGACAATGAAAGAAATCTTTGAAGATTATTAAAACTTACTATTATTACATCTTTTAATTGATTAATCCGACCTAAAACTGTAATTTTCTTATTATATGACTTTAATTTCAACTGGGTTAATGTTTATTGAGTTGGATTGGAATGAAAAATTGTTCTACATTGGGCTATATGGTTGGTTTAGCAATGGTTTTTAAAATTTTGATTCGGTGTGATCAAGTATTGTCTGTATCTAACGACAACCATTATTTATACAATAAAATTGCAAATAATTCATTTGATCTCTTGAGAGGTAAGAAATGACAAAATTCGGGATGTAAAAATTTAATCATTGCCTTATTTAGCAATTAGGAATAACAATAATTAGCTACATATCTAAATCAAGAATTAATTAACCTAAATTATTAGATGAATAAATTCCCAATCATTTCAAATTTAAACTTTAATTTTTTGTTTTCTTTAACATCCTCTGGCAGGTTGATTAGATAGAAGAAAATCAGAATATAATCGACGATTATTGGGTCCCAAAAATTCACCTTAAAGCAAATTGGTAACATCAAAATTCTAAAAGAGTTTTTTTTAGTTTTCAGTGATTATCTCGAAAACGGATCAATCTTTAAATCTCGTTTACCGCAAGTGAGCTGGTAGATCTGACTTTAAATTGAAATATTTGTCCAAAGAAATTCCATTGAGGGGGCCATTTTTTTTGTATACTTATTTAAGGCGCGTTAACGCCTGCGGTCAATGGTGGTGCCTGGAGCATTTTTCAGTGCACTGACGGGCTTCGGGTATTGTTCTCTCAATAAAGATATTCTGCCCATCAGCGGACTGTGGGCTTTAAGAAGCTCCTAGGAAGAGATCATCTAAGGACCAGCACCCGGGATCTCCCACAAGAGAATCCAAACGCTAATCACTTTGCTAATCTCTTCCCAACACTTATATATTTAATTTCATTTTTAGTAATCCCTAATTTTTTTTAAAAAAAAAGTACTCTCTACTTACAGGCGATTATCCAGTGCTTGGTGTTAGTGCAGTGTCCAGTGTGTGTAGTGCTATGGTGTGTTCTAGAATGTTCTCTTATTTCGTTTGCCGCCTTAACCCAACATTCTTGCAATCAAAGGTAAGAAAATAGTAATTAAAAATCACTAATTGCATGCTAAATAATATTTATAAGCTTTTCATTGCGGGAAACTCATTTCCATTACTTTACCATTAATAAAACGTTTAATTTTGATAAATTTAAGCAACTTTTTTTTGCCGCAAGGGGGGTCGCAGCTTTTCTGGGTGTTGCAATCCCACGGGTTCACTTTCAACATACAATAGGGATAAAATACACTTTACACTATATTCACGTATATATGCGCACCAAGGTACATACACTACGAGGGTCGTTTGAAAAGTCCGTGCAAAAATAAAAACTACTTAATTTTTTGGGGTAAACCTTTTTTATTTTTCAACATAGTCTCCTTTTAGGCTTATACACTTCGTCCAACGCTGCTCTAGTTTGTTGATCCCTTCCGAATAATAGGATTTGTCCAAGCTCAGAAAAATAGCCAATCGTTTCTGCAATCACCTCCTCGTTTGAATAAAATCTTTTTCCCGCCAGCCATTTCTTCATATTGGGGAACAAATAGTAGTCCGAGGGAGCCAAGTCTGGAGAATAGGGGGGATGTGAAACGTGTTGAAACCCTATTTCCATTAATTTTGCGACCACAACTGCTGAGGTGTGAGCTGGTGCGTTGTCGTGATGGAAAAGGACTTTTTTGTGGGCCAATCGTGGGCGTTTTTCTTGCAGCTCGATTTTCAAACGGTCCAGTAACGATGAATAATATGCACCTGTAATAGTTTTACCCTTTTCCAGATAGTCGATGAGGATTATTCCTTGCGAATCCTAAAAGACAGTCGCCATAATCTTTCCGGCCGAAGGAACGGTCTTCGCCTTTTTTGGCGCAGATTTCCCCTTGGTAACCCATTGTTTAGATTGTTCTTTGGTCTCAGGAGTGTAGTGATGTATTCATGTTTCATCCACAGTGACGAAACGACGCTTAAAGTCCTGCGGATTCTTCTGGAACAGCTGCAAACCGTCCTTGCAACACTTCACACGATTTCGTTTTTAGTCAAGCGTGAGCAATCGCGGCACACCCATCTTGCGGATAGCTTTGTCATGTCCAAAATGTTGATGCAAAACATTATGTACCCGTTCATTCGAGATGCCCACAGCACTAGCAATCTCACGCACCTTCACTCTTCTGTCATCCATCACCATATCATGGCTTTTATCAATGATTTCTGGAGTAGTAACCTCAACAGTGCGTCCAGAACGTTCAGCGTCACTTGTGCCCATATGGCCACTCCAAAAATTTTGAAACCACTTATAAACTGTTCTAATCGAAGGTGCAGAGTCACCATAATGTTTATCAAGCTTCTCTATAGTCTCCTGAGGCGTTTTGCCTTTTATAAAGTATTGTTTAATCAACACACGAAATTCTTTTTCGCCCCTTTTTTGTAAATCACTCGACTTCCTCGATTCAAACGAATGCCCAACACAAAGAAATAGACCGATCTGGCTGAAACTTGGTGTGTGTTCTTCCAAGGGATGCTACTAACTAAACATAACCTCGATACGCGCCAGTAGTGCTATCTCTCTGACTTTGCACGGACTTTTCAAACGACCCTCGTATATACCCAAGGCCTAAGTCCAAGGTCCTCCATAGTATAGGGAGTTGAGGCGTATGGCCAACAACCTTACCCAGCAAAACCTTAATACTTCTCGAAACCTCAATTGGAAAATTGTAATGCCTTGGTCTTTGTGGTTATCCCTGATTATGAACAACTTATTGATGGCTACTTTTCACATTTTTAACTCATTTAAATTTATATCACTTTTTGTTTTGTTTTTTTAACATTGTAAAAATGGCCATATTGAAAAAGATCCAATCAAAATAACTGTACCTTACCGCACTTCTAATCAAATGTATAACCATCAAAGAGTCTTCAAGTGAAATATTGTTAACTTACTTTCCCCCACCACTCATTAAGTTAGAAGTTCAGTTTAATTCAATCAGGACGTATGTTTATTATTTCCGCGAGTGTGGTGCTATCTAGTCTCACATTCTCTAAATAGAATCTTGTATAAAATATATAGATATTCTTGTTTACCTCATTATATTGGAGTGTTGTTCCAAAAACATTTCGGAGATTTATTGACCATTAACTCATATTGATGTTAACATTCTTTAATCATTTCTAATTTTATTTACTATGTTCTATCTATAATTTTTTCTACAATCATTTAATATTAAAAAGAAATACTTATTTTTGGAAACAATATTTGTCGTTTTACTTGCATTTGCTTATGCTACACAGCCAGTTATTATCTGTTCTTAACATATGTAGCTAAATATTAGATTATCATAATAGCAAAACCTAGCCTTTCAGCAATACCTTTTTTATTGATTATTGCCGTTAGATCGATGAACATAATGTTGATAAAGAGTGCTCTTTCTTCCGGAAGGAAGCGAGTATTGGTAAAAAATGCCAAATAATTTATTTCTGCCCTTTTCGTACTGAGGGCACATATACGAGGTGGAGCTATTAAATAACGAGACTGATGCTGCTACAGAAGGAACTATGCCTGCGCCAAATCCTAACGACCAGACAGCTGTGCAGCGTAAAGCCTTCTCTTTCGATTGCAGCGTCTCACAGGTTTGGAAGAGGTGTTAGTTTCGTTTTGTGCGAAAACATGATACTACACATTGTAGTAGAGCAACGAATTGTCGTGAAATTTCACATGAAACTTGGTAAAAACGGCTTCTGAAACTTATCTTTTATTAAAAAGAAGTTTATGGCGATGAATGTTAATCACGTGCACGAGTTTTTCAAGCGTTTCCAAGATGGCCGCGAGAAGACGTCGGAGATGATGACAGCTCCGAGTCGCCCTTCCACATCCAAAACGGATGAAAATATCGATTATAATTAATCAACATTACTACCGGTGAGGTGCTTGTTCAACTCCGTGAAAGAGTAAGGAAAAAAACGACCCGATTTGTGGAAGGGTTCTCCATCAAGACAACGCGCCGGCTCACACTGCATTGTCTGTCAAGACGTTTCTAGCCAAGTACAACATCCCAGTTTTAGGGCCATCCGCCTTATTCGCCTGACCTGGCCCCATGTGACTTTTATCTGTTCCCTAAGTCAAATCTGCATTAAAAGGGGACACGATTTCAGTCCGTTGAAGCTGTGAAAGAAAAAGCTGCCGACGTCATGCAGGAGCTCACAGAAGAAGACTTCCAGCACTGTTTCGAACAATGGTAAATTCGCATGGAGCGTTGTAGGGATAGGGGAGGGGTGTATATTGAAGGTGATAATAACTAAATAAGTATAAATTTAAAATAAAATGTTTTTACAGCAATGGTCTCGTTATTTAATAGCCACACCTCTTACCGTTCTTTTGCACATCTTGATCTTGTTAATTCTTGGTCAGACAGATAGTAAGGTGGTTTTTGAAGATTTTTTTAATAATTTATTTATTCGTATCATGCAACGGATTCTTTCTTTGATTATACATATATATATGTATACAGGGTGACCAGAGTTATATGCTCCACCCACTTTTTTTTTAAACGGTGGGAAATTTCGAAAAAATAAAAAACACGTATTTAATCATTTTTAGTCTAGTTTATTTTTAGTGATTGACCCATTTTTTTAAACCCCTGTATCTCGAGATACAGCATCCAACTTTTGTTTTTCAAATGGAACGTTATATTTTTTGTTGCATATTTTTATAGTATTTGAGCTCCTAAAAAAACAAAAAATTATTTTTTGAAATCGGTTAGGTTTTTCAAAAGTTATGGTAGTTTAAAATATGAAAAACAAATTTCAGTTTACTGTCAAAATTACGTCATTTTTTTTAAAGAATCAGTTCAAACTGGGCACAATCAACGGATAGGCAAGCCAAAACTCTGGACTCCCACGCTTTGCTTTTAGCAGCACTTATGGTGGCGAAGTCAAGATCTAGGCAGGCTAGAGTTATTCGACGTTTCAGATCATCGACTGAAACCACGGGATTAAGGTTACTGTACACTTTATTTTTTAGATATCCCCACAAAAAAATAGTCCATTTGGGTTAAGTCAAGAGATCGAGGTGGCCATTGGATCGGACTATGAGTCCCTAAGCACTTTTCATGGAAATTTCTGTCCAGACAACCTCGAACCACTCTCGCATTATGTGCCGGGCAACCATCTTGTTGAAAATACATATCTAGCCGACGTTATAGAGGAACATCTTCAAGCAGAACTGGCAAAATGTCTCTTAAAAAAGTTAGATACCTTGCACACCAGTTAAGTTCTCTTTGTAGAAGTATGGGCCGATTAGTTGATTAAAGTAAAACTCCACACCAAACGTTTGTAGAAAAAACAACCTGAACGTCGAATAACTCTAGCCTGCCTAGATCTTGACTTTGCCACCAAAAGTGCTGCTAAAAGCAAAGCGTGGGAGTCCAGAGTTTTGGCTTGCCTATCCGTTTGTTATGCCCAGTTTGAACAGATTCTTTAAAAAAAAATGACATAATTTTGACAGTAAACTGAAATTTGTTTTTCATATTTTAAATTACCGTAACTTTTGAAAAACCTAACCGATTTCAAAAAATATTTTTTTGTTTTTTTTAAGAGCTCAAATACTATAAAAATATGCACAAAAAAATATAACGTTCCATTTGAAAAAACAAAGTTGGATGCTGTATCTCGAGATACAGGGGTTTAAAAAAATGGGTCAATCACTGAAAATAAACTAGACTAAAAATGATTAAATACGTGTTTTTTATTTTTTCGAAATTTCCTGCCGTTAAAAAAAAGTGGGTGGAGCATATAACTTTGGTCACCCTGTATATGTATACTAGGGTCGTTTGAAAAGTCTGTGCAAAGTCAGAGAGATAGCACCACTGGCGCATATCGAGGTTATGTTTAGTTAGTAGCATCTCTTGGAAGAACACACACCAAGTTTCAGCCAGATCGGTCTATTACTTTGTGTTTGCAATTCGTTTGAATCGAGGAAGTCGAGTGATTTTCAAAAAAGGACGATAAAGAATTTCGTGTGTTGATTAAACACTACTTTATGAAAGGCAAAACGCCTCAGGAGACTAAAGAGAAGCTTGATAAACATTATGGCGACTCTGCACCTTCGTTTAGAACAGTTTATAAGTGGTTTCAAAATTTTCGGAGTGGCCATATGGGCACAAGTGACGCTGAACGTTCTGGACGCCCTGTTGAGGTTACTACTCCAGAAATCATTGATAAAATCCATGATATGGTGATGGATGACAGAAGAGTAAAGGTGCGTGAGATTGCTAGTGCTATGGGCATCTCGAATGAACGGGTAGATAATATTTTGCATCAACATTTGGACATGACAAAGCTATCCGCAAGATGGGTGCCGCGATTGCTCACGCTTGACCAAAAACGAAATTGTGTGAAGTGTTGCAAGGACGGTTTGCAGCTGTTCCAGAAGAATCCGCAGGACTTTAAGCATCGTTTCGTCACTGTGGATGAAACATGGATACATCACTACACTCCTGAGACCAAAGAACAATCTAAACAAGGGGGAATCTGCGCCAAAAAAGGCGAAGACCGTTCCTTCGGCCGGAAAGATTATGGCGACTGTCTTTTGGGATTCGCAAGGAATAATCCTCAGCGACTATCTGGAAAAGGGTAAAACTATTACAGGTGCATATTATTCATCGTTATTGAACCGTTTGAAAACCGAGCTGCAAGAAAAACGCCCACGATTGGCCCACAAAAAAGTCCTTTTCCATCACGACAACGCACCAGCTCACACCACAGCAGTTGTGGTCGCAAAATTAATGGAAATAGGGTTCCAACTCGTTTCACATCCCCCCCTATTCTCCAGACTTGGCTCCCTCGGACTACTATTTGTTCCCCAATATGAAGAAATGGCTAGCGGGAAAAAGATTTTATTCAAACGAGGAGGTGATTGCAGAAACGAATGGCTATTTTTCAGACTTGGACAAATCCTATTATTCGGAAGGGATCAACAAACTAGAGCAGCGTTGGACGAAGTGTATAAGCCTAAAAGGAGACTATGTTGAAAAATAAAAAAGGTTTACCCCAAAAAATTAAGTAGTTTTTATTTTTGCACGGACTTTTCAAACGACCCTCGTATATATATTTGGTGCACAATAAGTTATTACAGATATACACGGTCTACATAAATACAATCACATACAAACACAAATTATGATGTTTACGTATAAAAGCAATATAATTTGCATATTACCAAAACCTGTCCCAGATAATGCATTAATATTATATTTTATTCTAATTTTTTTTATTTTTTTTTTGCATAATATAATAAAAATAGCTCCAGATTAAAAATATTTTCTCTTACTATAATTCGATTTACAAAATTTCTCCCGATCACAATACTTCCAGTTATTAGGTGTGAGAGAAATAAATAAAAATGGAACAGTTCCTTTCAGAGAGACTATTTTGATTCAGATATTTTTTAAAGGAATATTTCAAAATGTGGGCCAGAAAAAAATGATAATGATATAAAATACGAGTATACAGAACGTTTCGCAGTAAATCTAATTTTGAAAAGAAGACTTCATCAAGAGTAATTTAAAGGAATTTTTCTCGCTGACAAACACACATTTTCCTCCTTGGATTGGATAGTGAAATGGTGTCCTCGTTTCTTCCAATGGGAGGTTTTATTAATTATGCCATACTTTCTCTTGCTTCTTGTAAGTACGAGTAGAAGTACTGCAATCCTACAAAACGAATCCGCTGCTGGCCTTTGGATTTCCTCTTTCTAGGAGTTCCTTACAGGTCATTGTCCACATTATCTGTAAAGAGAGAATACTGTACGATGGCTGTACACTGTGGAAAAGCTACGGGCGCCAATGACCTCTGATGTTGACGCGCCTTAAAAAAAAACCCAATTAATTTTTTTTAAATCTGCTCTTCCCCTTTCAAAAAATACTAATTGTTTATGAAAAATTAGGTTAGATCCGTAGCCATTGAGTAATATTTTCAAGTTTACCCATCGGGCAAACCAGAACATTTAAAACCGACCACAATCAGTACGAGTATACAGGGTGTTCATTTTAAGACGGCTCAAATGCATTTCATGCTTAAACGGTTGATCTGAGCAAAAAAATGGTAGAATCTAAAATTTGTTGCCCGTCATCTCTAGTTTCAGAATATGTGACTTTATTTTAGATTTCTGCCCGCATACGCGGCTGACGCGCGACCAAAAGTGAGGGTTTGCAGTTGGCCCCCATTTCCGTATACACCGTTTTAAAGAGTATAAAAAGTTATGAAAGAAACCGGAAACCGCAATTCGATATCTTCAAAATTAAAGGTGCGAGGCCATTTCCAAAATCTGGTATTTATTAATCCATATTTCAATTTTTTAACTTGTTATCAAAGAGAAAGGAGAGCTCGCGATAGGTCATTTTTATGTATTTTTTCATCCCCTTTCTACTAAAAATATTGCCTAGGCAGTTAAGCAAGTATTTTTCTTAATATCGGGAAATAAGTAGTTTTCCGAGTGATTTTTCTAAGAAAAATCAAATGTTAAGAGCTTTAGATGTTCTCAAGCATACACAAAATGGCTAAAAATTAATTTTACATCTGTTACAAACAAGAAGGTTTAATAATTATTTGGTAATTTTGGGAGAGTTGCGTTTAATTAGCAAAAAAAAAAATTGGAAACCTCCTGCCACATATTTAAGTGATCTTTCATGTTAAGGATCAAACTTATTCCTTAATTTATCAAATAATGCGCTTTACTCAACTTGTGCAGCATGTACTGTGCCTTCAAAGGTGCCTCCTCTGGCTCACAAGCCAGGTTAGCCAGGATGTTATCAACTGCTCTCTGTATCTGAGGAACCGTCTTAAAATGAACACCCTGTCTAAACAGACAGGGAAGAAGACCAACCTTACAAATAACAATTTAAAAAAAAAAATATGACCTAGTACCTAGGTTATTGGCTCCCGGAGCTTTTTTCAGTGCACTGCCGTCCTCGGGACAGTGTTCTTTCGTTACAGACAACACTCTCCATCACCAGGACAGTGAGCTGTAAGAAGCTCCTAGGAAGAGAAAAATCTAAGGGCCAGCAGCTGGATTTCGAACCCGGGATCTCCGCGAGGGAATCCAATTCGCTAACCACAAAGCTAATTCCTAATCCTAATAAGGACAATATTCTTTCTTCCTTTCATTCACCAAAAAACAATGAAAAATTAATTATTTATACGTCATAGCACGCATGTTATAATTGTATCCTCGACCGGTTTCGAACCTTCATCCATTGTTAGAGGCAGAGATTAATCCGTTTAGTATAGAGATTATGACTTCACTTATGTTTCTCCATCTTACACTACACGGGCTGACTGATAATTTATTAATTAAATGGAATTATTTAATTTGAACATTCACTTGGTTTTTTCATTATTTAAGTTAAAAAGACATAACAATAGGCCAATAGTAACAATAGGCCAATAGTAACAATAGGCCAATAGTAACAATAGGCCAATAGTAACAATAGGCCAATAGTAACAATAGGCCAATAGTAACAATAGGCCAATTTATAAAAACTATTTTTCGGTTTAATGATAAAAGAAGGCAAAAAAATTAATAATAATAATAAAATTAAAGACAAAGAAAGTCTGTAAATAGGGAGAGATGAGGAATCATCATCCCGAATTGCATGTAATGGAGAAGTTCTGCAGACAGTCACCGACTTTGAATATCTAGGGTCAGCGATCAGTTTGGGATGGCAGAATTGATTAGGAGGTATTAAATAGGATAAAGAAAGCAGGAATTTGGAGTATTCTACCAAATAAGTACCACACTGATTGGAAAGCAGGAGTTGAGTCTTGTTGCTACATAAAACGGTATTTCTGCCTGTGCTCCTCTATGGTTCTGAAAGCTGGACGGTGCCTGGATAGGCATGCCAGTAAGCTGTCGGCTGTTGAAATGCGATAAAACTAGGAGAGATTGCATCAGGAATGCGTGGATAAGAGAAGATTTGACAGTGCAGCCAGCGCGCCAATTTTTGGAGGCCCGACAGTTTGGGATGGTTTGGCTATGTTCTGAGTATGGAGGACGGAAGGCCAAGCAAATGATGGATGCCAGACCTATTGGCAGACCTCGTACTATGCGTACGAGGATTACATTGAAAGTCTTGGCCGAGCTAGAGGAGAATCTCTTGCGGAGATGAGAAGGATGGCACAGGATAGAGATCAATGGAAGGGTTGGATTGGGGCAGCCTCTCCACGCCTCACGGCACAAAGGAGATAGCGAAAGAAGAAGTAGGTCTGTAAAGCTTTTATGCAAAACAATTAAGCCGTATAAATAATTTTGTTTACAAGTAATTAAAGAATTCTGTGGTGAGAAGTAAATAATTATGCAATAAAAGTTTTAAGCGATATGGAAAGGAAGTCGATAGAGCTCAAAAGAGCAAAGTATGATAACGCTAAAAGCTATAGCAGTACAGATTTGTTGATTTAAAAGATGCATTTTTGTTCAGAATTGAACTCTTTTTCTGCGGTAAAGAAAGACAAACAAATGGCGACATTGAAGATATTCCTAAAATTTAAGTCCATTTCCAAATAAACTTGTACTGGATAAAAAGTTAACTTTCCGTATCCCCAACCCCATACCAAAAGTAATGCGGATTTGAAATATTATAATGAGATATAAAGTTAAGAATAAGGTGAAATCAACTTTGTAAAAATAACATTGAAATGGGTATGTACTGTATGGGTGTAACAAGGCGAAGTAGAGAGGGAGATATATAAATACAGGAACAGCTTCACTTGTGTGTGCAAGAGAGAGGAAGAATATCGTGTGTATAATCAGCGCTCTGAAGAGGAAGAAGAAGAAGGTAAGGTGACAAGAGAAATGAGATTGAGGAGGTCGTGGTTTTGTGGTAGCGTCCGCTTAGTGGTGGGGCGGCCCAGCTGGTATATCGCGCGCACATTTTACAAAGAGAGGGCGGTAATCTTGGGTGACTGCCGCCGTTTCACTAACACAGACACAGAGATAGAGTGAAGTAGTCCCTCTAGTCAGTACAGTCGACAGGCGTACTTCACGCTGGTTAGTACCTAAAGTTGGATAGGGTTGGATATAGTGGTTTTCGAGTTTGGTTTAGTTAAAAAAATACACTGCGAACTCAGCAAAAATAAAAATTAATAGATTTTGTGATACAAACACAAGTGTATTCTTTTAATAAAATTACTGATAGTAATATTTTAAAAAATAATTAAATAAATTTAAAAAAAAAATGAAGTGAACAGAGAACGACAAAAATTGTCCGAGATACAACTTCCGAAAATTCAAAATGAGTACGTAGTAACTCAATAATTTTTTTTTCTTTTAAATTAACGCATCTCTAAAATATGGCAGAAAACATTTTTTCAATTAAAACAAAATTTAAATATTACCTACATAAAATAAAATAAATAAATGCATTCTGCCATTATTATTTATTATTATAATTAATAGAATAATCCTATATTCTATAAAATATTTTTGATTAGTTAAATTTGTATATCAGTCTGCATTTACCACTACGTCAACTTGTGATACTAATCAAAAATTACTAAATTCAATTTTATTTTTCCCAAACGATAATTCATCCTTAAAAGAAATTAATTTTTAAATTTTCCGTTTAACCTTGAAAAGCCTTGAAAAAATAAATTTTCAATTTTCATATATTTTTCTTTTTCTCGAGTTGCCAACAAATTCGAGTGTATTGCGATTATCTTAAAATGAAAAATGCAGATTTTATGTTGTTTTTTTTTCTTTTCTCGATTTATCTCGAAGCTTTTCATACAAAAGGAAAAGCTTATTCATTTTTATTTTCTAATATTTTCATAAAAAAAAATAATTTTATTTATTAATTCATTTATTTTTGAAGGATTCTCCGTGATAACTGCGAACTTCTTAAATATCTCTCTAAAGTGCCCAATATGTAAAATTTCGAAATATGCTAAAAGTTTTTTTTTTAGAATTTCCTTGTATACCCCCATCCCTAAATATAAAACTTCGAATTTTATTTTTAATTACGTCTAAATAATTAAAAACAAATCTTTATTAATTCCTAAAGACGGCTTTGCTTAAGCATAAAACAGAAACATGAAAACGGCAAATTTTGAATGTATTGTTCTATAACCATATTTTTTTTGTATTTAATCAAAAACTTAATAAGTAATTCGAAATCATTGCCTAAAATCAAAAAAACAAAATAAAAACAAGTATAGAACTTAATACGCGACGCTAAGTGCAAGTTTGATTCAATATAATATCCAGTCTAAGAAATGCATCAACCAAAATCGCCAAAACGATTATTTCAAACTAATAATTTTTCTTTGTCTTAAGCTATAAAATGTAGATTTATTCAGTCGTTAAAATTTTTGATAAATAATCTTTTTTTTTACTAAAAATGTACGTTTTTTCAGGGACCTTATTCTCGACAATAGCGTCACGATTTTCTCTGAACGTCACATAAAAAACACGTTAATCGCTAAAACAAATTCTAAACTTGTTCCCATAAAAATGTACTCGTATTTTTTGGTGCGGATTTTTGGGGGAGAAATATAATTTTAAAGTTAATTAGAAAATAAGCGATTAATTGTGAGTTTCACGAAGAATCGGTGAATTTTTTTTAGCAGTCCTAAAAAATAGAAAAACTAAATTGTGCTTAAATTGCTTTTGAATGTAATTATAATCAAAATCAAAGAATGCTTTGTTCATTGTTAAACCATTAAATTAAGTTCCAGCACCTTGCTTTTATAGCTTAAGCCCATTTTATTAAACGTTTAATGCAAAATTAGGAAAATAATTGATAATTAGACAAGATCTGTGCAGTTAAAAGTCTGTTCAAGCCATAGTTCTTATCGTATTTTCTGGCCTACCAGCTCGGAGAGTTGATAATTTTAACGTTTCTTTAAAAATGTTTCAAAAACTAATTATTTGGAAAGCTCTTAGGATGATGTGATGATCGTTTTCAAATAATTATTTATTTTGGGCGAAATCCTTTTAATTAAATAATGAACAAAATGAACTCCGTTTTTTGTATTAAAATTATTTTGTATTATAAAATCATATAAAAAAAATTTTTT
This sequence comes from Rhodnius prolixus, assembly GCF_049639745.1. Lineage (NCBI taxonomy): Eukaryota > Metazoa > Arthropoda > Insecta > Hemiptera > Reduviidae > Rhodnius > Rhodnius prolixus. Next base: position 27,342,263 of record NW_027411582.1, read on the forward strand.
TCCCATAAATAATACACATATATAATTCTATTTTTACATATAAAAAGGTTAATTTCATAATATTATTATAATAATGATAATTTATACACGTATTACCATGTTACATAGAACAAAAATAATAATAAAATACTGTACACTCAAAAAAGAATGCCATCAAATCTTTGTTCTCACGTCATAACAAAAGAAAAACGAACAAACAGTAATTCGGAGACGTAAAATCATAGCTCATTAAACATTAAGAAAAATTAATTTAAGATACGAGTAAAGAATTAATTAGAAAATATACCTAAATAACGCAAGATATTAGGTAAGTTGAAGGAAAACATTTGACAAGATAATTGTTAGGTTTTATTTGGGAGAAGAAAATTGCCAGTAATTACATTTTTTCTTTGATAACAATTTCCCAAGGTTCAATTCTCCAAATTCCAAAATTTTTCTTTGGCTTAAGTAATACAATTGTATAACTATAAAAGAAGCTTTTATAGAATTAATTTGAACTTAAAATTACTTTTACCTTGTACGTACAATGTTGAATCCATAAAAATTTAGTACGAACAGGTCACATGTCTTAATGCAATTTTCTAGGTTCTAGCTCATTTATTGTTTTTATTACCACGATAGTCGAGCTGTTATAGGCTAGACCCGCAAAGCTAAGATGTATTGTTGGTTTAGTGGGTTCGATTCCCCTGGTCTAAGTCATGAATTTTATTTAATGGTTAATATGAGAAATTTATAGTTAAGTATGTTAGGCGGTTAAGAGACTAGGCCTGCAAAGCTAAGGTGTGTAGTTGGTTTAGTGGGTTCGATTCCCCTGGTCTAAGTCTTGAATTTTATTTAATGGTTAATATGAGAACTTTATTAGTAAAGTATGGTAGGTGTTATAGGCTAGACCCGCAAAGCTAAGATGTATTGTTGGTTTAGTGGGTTCGATTCCCCTGGTCTAAGTCTTGAATTTTATTTAATGGTTAATATGAGAACTTTATTAGTAAAGTATGGTAGGTGTTATAGGCTAGACCCGCAAAGCTAAGATGTGTTGTTGGTTTAGTGGGTTCGATTCCCCTTGGTCTAGGCCTTGGATTTTATTTAATGATTTAATACGAGTAGTTTCTAGTAAAGTAGTGGAGAAGAGAGGGCTCATTTGAACAGAATTTACATTTTCTGTTACAGAGTGCCCAGAATCGTATTATTGAACCTTTTTATTTTGTTTTCTACAACTTTCAAGTCTTCTGAACAGATCTATGTCAATAAACAGTTGGTACTTTACATACATATCTATATTTCATTAATTTAAAAATGTTGTGTCAAATGTTAATATCTGCCCCACTGGTGGGGGAGCTTTGAACACAATATAAAATAGAAAGAAATGATATTACCTTACTCTGAATCTACCTTCTATCAGTTATTTCTCTCACTACTACATTACTTACTTATTTAAACCATTGAAATCTAGTTCAAAAGAATGACTCAGTTCAGGATGTTGTACCCGAAGTGATGGGTTTAGGAAGCTTGAACAAAATATTCGGTTTGTTGCGCTTCTTAATGTAGGTTCGGACCCACTTTCCCCTTCTCTGCGATTAAACAAAGAAAAAAAGTCACAAACTTGCAGGTCGGCGGGGGCACAGTTTAACTGTAATATTGAAATGTGCCCCCTCTCCTTCCATAAAAGAAAATATAATATCCACAACTTTTTGCAAGCAAATAGATTTTTGTAAATACTAGATTCAAGAATACGAATTCCAAATGTTAATATGGATTAACAATACTTGCACCTTGTCCACTACAATCTTCACAATACACTTCCAAAGCTGTAACAAAAATTTTACTTCCACCTTACAAAATATAACCATTCCTCAATTCTGACTTTACCAAACAATGAAAACGAAGGGAAACTCTGTCAATTATACAACAGGTCTACCACAATATATGGTGAAAATTACCAATCATAAATGTTTTAAATATTTGGCGAGAAATTGAAATGTTCAAAAGGGGGGCTCCCTGTTCAAATTTGCCCCCTTCACCCCTATGTTTGCTAGCAAATTCGTAAAGGAAGTTGTAAATGAGAATTAGGAAGTCACCCATAGCTATTTTATTTATTTATTTCTTCTATAAAACGTTAATAAAGGAACGTAATTAAGCGAGCTAAAAGTCCAAGTTTAGCGAGGCGTCAGCTGGAGATAGTTTAGAATAGAATAGCTGCATTCAATTAGTTTATTATTAATGCTTTTAATTTTTAGAATGAAAAAAAATAAATAGTGTTTTGTTAATTAAGTTTGTATCATTTTTACTTGCTAATTTTTGATTTTGATATTTATTGAAAATTCATTGAGTAATTGGAAAAGTTTTTTAGTGGTTTTTCAAATTGATTTCTGTGTTTGTGAATGGATTTTCCCAAGTTTTCGCCACTTTATTGAATCGATTATTCTAATCGATTTTATCTAATATTGATAATATTGAACTTCATATTACTAATTGCGATAATTACTACTAATTGAAGATTTTATAATTTTTTTGTATTGTTTTCTTTATACGGTCTAGAGCTAGTGGGGTTAAGCTCAAAAAAGCCATTTCAATGAAAACTACTGCCGACAGATGGTTGACGCTTCTTTCTACGTAACTAACCTCAATCTACCCAACGACCTCAACAACCCATTCGTACAAAAGACGAAATATCGAACATAATGCTCTCTCTAATCTAGTTGTACAGTTTATCGCCACTAACTGTCATTCCTAATCAATCCACTGTAAAGGCCTGTGGTCCCAGGACTTACTTTGAGGCCTGAAGATCATCGCCATCATCGATTTCCTGTACAGAGTGTGTCCACCTATTCTTCACTCACCCATATATATGTATCTTCACTACTCATACTTTACTGGTTGTATATATCGATTTATACAAAAATTTTAGGGGCGAGTGTTTGGTCTAGTGGTCAAGAGCGTGGCTTTGTGAGTGAGAGATAGTGCTGCACGAGAAACGAGACAAATCTCGGTCTCGGTCTCGGTACCGAGACCGAGACGAGACGAGACTTGAGCAACCGAGACCGAGACTGAGATCGAGACATGATATATATCTCGTCGAGAAATCTCGGTCTCGTCTCGGTTTTTCAAATATTAATTTTTTGCTACAAAATTATAAAATTGTGTTCTCTATTAATAAATAATCATTACGGGTATTGAATTAATTATTAAAAGATACGATTTTATTATATATGTTCAATATTACTACATCTATTTGACTTCGAATTACATAAGTAAAGTAAGCAAAGTAAAGTAATCGCCTATTTTTTCAGGCGGGGCTTTACGTCCAACTACCAATTAGGTGTCGCGGACGGAGGCGACTAGCAAACATACTTTACTGTAAATTTCTCATATTAACCATTAAATAAAATCCAAGGCCTAAAACCGGGAATCGAACCCAGTACCACAATACACATTAGCTTCGCAGGTCTCGCACCGCTCGGCTACCGTGGCGGCCCCCTTCGAATTACATAATTTTTACATAAATTCACTAAATTTCACTATTCACATCATTCATTCATTCAATTTCATAAATTTCACTATTAATAATCTAATACTTTGAACTTTGATATTATTTGAATTATTTTTAGAATTTTGGAATTAGTGAATTTGAAAAAAAAGACTATCTATGCACCTAAAAAATATTGCCACAAATTTTCGTTTTTAAGATACACTTTGCCCAAGCATTGATACATAAAAGAGCTTTTACTGAGTCAGAAGTTAGAGAAGATCTTCTATTGGTCATTATCATCGCAGCTTGCGAAAATAATCTTTCCGATGGCACTGAAGTTGCACAGATACTAAAAATATCTTTCGCCATTCTAGACAAATTTTTGAAGGAATTCTTGTGTTTTCACCATTCTAAAATGTCAACGTCTACTGGTGCTTGGTCTAATTTGGTGTAATTAATTATTTCTGTCTTCCATGCTTCGGTGATATTTGCTGATTTTTGAGCAAATGGTGCAAAAATATTGATGTAGTCGACGTCGTCGTCAAAAGGTGAATCATCAGATTCTTTATCTTCACCAATAGCCATAACTAATGGAGCGGGAAGTTTGTTGGGAGGTGTATTTTTTACTTCACGAATCGACTTGTTATAGCAGGCAGATATGTTATTTGGGTCTTTCATTTGGCGCGTTTTTAACATCTTTTTGAAATTATATAAAGATATATAACAGTAATAGTAATATATGATGCATTGAAGTGTAAGTAGTTGTCTTCTTTTACACACATTTTCATTACCAATATATAAATTAAAATAATTATTAGAAAATAATAACATTTTTTGAAAAGATTATTAATAGCAAACCGCTTTTAATACTTAAACAAAAATTCAAAAAACCGAGACCGAGATATCTCGACGAGACCGAGACCGAGACCGAGACTTAAGCGACCGAGACCGAGACCGAGATCGAGACTGCATAAAGTCTCGCCTCGCCTCGGTCTCGTGCAGCACTAGTAAGAGATCCCCGGTTCGAATCCCGTATATGGCTACTTTTTATTTGTTAGAAAAAAATTGTTTACAGTAAAGCTATATAGGCTTCCGCCGCCGTCCTCGACACCTAATTGGTAGTTACGACGTTAAGCCTCGTCTGAAAAAAATAGGCGATTACTTTATTTACATACTAATTAATTACTAAAAAAAATTGCGGAATTACCAGGAAGTGATTAAGCTAAGTAAATACTTGCATATAGTATAGAATGTCAGGGACTAAGTAGATTTGTTGTGCAGTACACCCGTGTAATGCCTGTCTGGTCTCTTAACAAATCTGGAAGATAAAATATTGAACTATTAAAATACGAAATATGAAAATATTAGTTCTTTGTTTAAACACATACGAGGTGTGTTCAAAAAGTAACGGGAATTTTCGTTTTTTGAAAAAAAAATTTATTTATTCATCTACATTAATATTGTCGCCTTCAAAGTAGTCCCCTTCGCATACAATACACTTGTGCCAGCGCTTTTTCCAATCCTCGAAACACTTCTGAAACTCGATCTTTGTGATAGCTTTCAGCTCTTTCAGCGATTCGCTTTTAATGTCATCTATGCTTGTAAAACGACGGCCTTTTAATGTTCTCTTTATGTTTGGAAATAGAAAAAAGTCACATGGAGCCATGTCTGGCGAATATGGAGGCTGGGGCATCGTTAAAGTTTTGTTTTTGGCCAAAAATTCACGAACAAGCAATGAAGTGTGAGCAGGTGCATTATCGTGGTGCAAAATCCATGAATTGTTTTGCCACAAATCCGGGCGTTTTTTTCGGATTGCTTCACGCAAACGGCGTTGAACTTGTAGGTAGTACTCCTTATTGATTGTTTGACCTTGTGGCAAGAATTCATGATGCACTATGCCATTAAAATCGAAGAACACAGTGAGCATAACCTTCACATTCGACCGCACTTGTCGAGCCTTTTTCGGTCTTGGCGATCCAGAATGCCTCCACTGGGACGATTGAGCCTTAGTTTCGACATCATATCCGTAAACCCATGTTTCGTCACCTGTTATAACACGTTTCAGTAGATCCGCATCGTTGTCGACTTCATTGAGTGACTCTTGAGCAACTTCCATTCTCCGCTGTTTTTGTTCGAAATTCAACAATTTTGGAACAAATTTTGCTGCCACACGTTTCATACCCAAAACATCCGAAAAAATTTCATGGCATGAGCCAATTGATATGGCAACATCATCAGCGACTTCTCTGATTGTGATTCGGCGATCGTTCATAACCATTTCTTTCACTTTTTTCACGTTTTCATCGGTTGTTGATGTGCTTGGACGTCCAGGTCGTTCGTCATCTTCAACGTTTTCGCGGCCATCTTGGAAACGCTTATACCACTCGTAAATGCTTGTTTTACTCATAGCAGACTCACCATATGCCTTTATTAACATTTCACACACTTTATTTCATTTTTTACGCAAAATTTAATACAAATTCTTTGATCCATTTTTTTTAACAAACAAAAATCGCCAAGCTCGAAAAACACGTCTAACCTTAACGGCTGCCACTTAAGAAGTAAACAATGAATATTACTGAAAATTTTATCGTACTTCAGGGGCATGTGTACCAACATAATAAAAAAAAAAAATTTACAATCAGACTCTCCAAACCCGCGAAATTTAAAAATTCCCGTTACTTTTTGAACACACCTCGTACATCACTCTTTTGCTGTAGCCCTCAAAATTACTACATATTTTCGTAAAACATTGCATTTTTACTAAATGTAAGTTATCTTTATTTATTAGAAAACCAATTTACCATAAAAATAATTCACCCAAAAAATAATCAATGCACTTAAGAATAAAACCTAAAAAGGCATTTCCTTCCAAAAGATCAAAATTTTATTCTCGGATTTCATATTTCTTTACAAAAAACAATTTGGAAACCTTATTCCTTGAGTAACTGCAGTTATCCATCTTTGAGTTATACTGATCCAAACTCTCTTTCTCAATTGCAATCATTATATTATAAATATTTTAATAATATCATAGTTTCTCACAGAAAATATCGGTAAAGATTTTGACAACAATGAACACCCTAGTTGACTTTTAAATGAATGCAACAATTAGGATCTCGTACGATTATTTTTAAATGGATTTCTTAAACATAGTATGGAATTTTGTAGATTTATTCCATTAAATCTATACCAATTTTGCTCTCAAAATTCATTTTCTCACATGTTTCATCTTGTGCTTATTAAAGAGTAAAAAAATCTCTGAAGTTTACATTTACGAGGGGGTACCCCCTCGTACTCTACTCAATTTTTTGGCATTTTATTTTTTTAAGTCCCCGAATTTTTGAAACACATTTAATTCTAACATTATCTAAAGGTCAGCCCGTACAGTGCGAGACGGAGAAACATAAGTGAAGTCGTTAATCAAAACGGATTAATCTCTCCCTCTAATGATGGATGAAGATTCGAAATCGGTCGAGGATACAATTATAACATGCGTGCTATGACGTATAAATAATTAATTTTTCAATGTTTTTTTGGTGAATGATTTATTAATCCAAAAATAAAGAAAGATTATTGCCAATTTCAGTCATTATTGCCTCTTTATTGTTGCTAAGCATTCGCTCTAGGGTCTAGATCAGGCAGGGGTCGCCAAACTTTTTTTGATCATGGACCCTCCTATACGAGGGTCGTTTGAAAAGTCCGTGCAAAAATAAAAACTACTTAATTTTTTGGGGTAAACCTTTTTTATTTTTCAACATAGTCTCCTTTTAGGCTTATACACTTCGTCCAACGCTGCTCTAGTTTGTTGATCCCTTCCGAATAATAGGATTTGTCCAAGTCTGAAAAATAGCCATTCGTTTCTGCAATCACCTCCTCGTTTGAAAAAAATCTTTTTCCCGCCAGCCATTTCTTCATATTGGGGAACAAATAGTAGTCCGAGGGAGCAAAGTCTGGAGAATAGGGGGGGGATGTGAAACGAGTTGGAACCCTATTTCCATTAATTTTGCGACCACAACTGCTGAGGTGTGAGCTGGTGCGTTGTCGTGATGGAAAAGGACTTTTTTGTGGGCCAATCGTGGGCGTTTTTCTTGCAGCTCGGTTTTCAAACGGTCCAATAACGATGAATAATATGCACCTGTAATAGTTTTACCCTTTTTCAGATAGTCGATGAGGATTATTCCTTGCGAATCCCAAAAGACAGTCGCCATAATCTTTCCGGCCGAAGGAACGGTCTTCGCCTTTTTTTGGCGCAGATTCCCCCTTGGTAACCCATTGTTTAGATTGTTCTTTGGTCTCAGGAGTGTAGTGATGTATCCATGTTTCATCCACAGTGACGAAACGACGCTTAAAGTCCTGCGGATTCTTCTGGAACAGCTGTAAACCGTCCTTGCAACACTTCACACGATTTCGTTTTTGGTCAAGCGTGAGCAATCGCGGCACCCATCTTGCGGATAGCTTCGCCATGTCCAAATGTTGATGCAAAATATTATGTACCCGTTCATTCGAGATGCCCACAGCACTAGCAATCTCACGCACCTTCACTCTTCTGTCATCCATCACCATATCATCTAATCGAAGGTGCAGAGTCACCATAATGTTTATCAAGCTTCTCTTTAGTCTCCTGAGGCGTTTTGCCTTTCATAAAGTAGTGTTTAATCAACACACAAAATTCTTTTTCGTCCATTTTTTGAAAATCACTCGACTTCCTCGATTCAAACGAATGCCAAACACAAAGAAATAGACCGATCTGGCTGAAACTTGGTGTGTGTTCTTCCAAGAGATGCTACTAACTAAACATAACCTCGATTCGCGCCAGTGGTGCTATCTCTCTGACTTTGCACGGACTTTTCAAACGACGCTCGTAAAGTAACTACAGTATTGCTTCTTAATTAATGAGATGGGTGTGCCTGGTGTTACTTTGCAAGGTTCCGCTATATTGGGTTCGAAATTGTTTTTCCTTCGACCCCCTGGCTCAGATCGACCCCCTACTTTTGTTAAATAGACCCCTGGGTGGCCTATATAGACCATTTTGGCGCCTCTGGTGACCTGATCATCTTCAGGGATTATGCTTATTAACAATTATAATATATATATTTTTTTATTGCTATATGTAAGTTTGATGTGTCTTCTAATCTCTTTTGTTTATATGTACTAGATTGTGGTCGTTTTTAAATGTTCTGATTTGAGAAATAATTAATATCTAAGAAAGAAGCGATGTATTTCTGCACAATAAAAAATGTCTCCCAGACTTGAACAATTAAAAAAGCAAGTTTTACGGCTTACAGTGGTAAAATCATGAACCTCAATTTCTTTTTCTTTAAAGTTTTACTTGGACAAACATAACTTTTATCTTGACAGACTTCTTAAAGTGTGCTAATGGTTGTTAAAATAAATTAATTGTAATTAAATCTCTGAATTAATAACTTCTCTTATTGGGCTTCTCTCTCTCTAAAAAAGAAACGGAAGATATTTTAAACTATTTCCATTTCATCAAAGAATCATCTTACAACTTAATAAACTCACTTCAGTGAAGTCTCAGACAAGATGGACGACAAAACAAATTATTAACTAAAAAACAATTTCCCAAGATACAAATGTACTTCTAGAAGCATTAAGTTTAAATTAAGAAACTTTAATGATAAAACTAGTTACAGTACAGAGTTTAATAACTAGAGGCTATGGAAAACCTTTTAAAATGAAGCCGAGAAAATGGGGGGGGGGGGTGAGGTGGGAAATTCTTCTTTGGTCGGAAAATTAGGTGGTTTTCTTTTCTGAGAAGGGGCTCGCATTTTATTTTCTATGGACGGATTAATTAAACAACGTTACTTTGTGAAATTGTAATTGGATTAATTATATTTTGAAAATGAACTTCTACGACACTAGCGGGCTTTTTTTTTAATTTACTAGAATTCTTACTTATACTTCATGCGATCCATTTGTAAGTACTGAAATTTCTGTGATTTGATAATGAATGGAACAATTAGAATCTTTGAAATGGATTTCTTACACTTTGAATGGAATTTTTTTAGATTATTGGTGCCATAAAATCTATACTTATTTTGCTCTCTCATCTTATCTCAATAAAACAATCCGTGTTTATTTTTTAAAAAAATTAAAAATCTCAGTTTTTGAGATTCAAAGTTTGGCATTTTTTTTTTTTCAAATTTCAAATTTCCTCAACACTAGACTTAAAGGACAAGCAATGACAAAACGTGCGAAACTACTTTACAGACTACTTGGGACGACGCTCCAAATTACCCATTGAACTCAAACGATTAATATACAATACTATTCTCAAACCAATGTGGACTTTTACAGACTAGAGCTGTGGGGTTCAGCCAAACCTACAAACATAAGGACTGTGCAAGACATTTCAGTCAAAACTCCTCCGACTCAGATAGCTGTCGCTCCTTTCTACGGTGACTAACCTCACTCTTCACAACGAACTCAACATTCCCTTCATAGACCAACTCGCCAAGACTAAACATAAAAAATTCCACACTACTCTCTCGACTTGCTCAAATCCTCTTGTACAGTCTCTCGCTTCCTCTGACATCCCTAATACTCCTCGACGACTGAATCGCCAGTGGCCCCGCGACTTCCTTACAGTCGGAAGAACTAAATCTCTCCTCTCTCCTACTCTTATTCTCCTCTTCACATTCCCCTCTCTCCTATACAGAGAGTGCTACCGCTGGGTAGCTTCTCTCCTCCTGCTCTCCTCCCGCACCGGTTCATCTCATTCACCTCCTATTTATACAGATTGTAAATTACAAAATAAATAAATAAAAAAAAAAAATCAAATTTATAAAAAATATTTAATTCTAATTAACATAATCCAATTGCTGAATGGGTGGAATTTCTTTACATTCATTAATAAAAATGGGTAATTCGATTATCGATTATCGGCGGTGGAAGCATTTACTATAAACTATAAACACTGTTTTTTCTGGCAAATAAAAAGTAGCTAAACGCCGAATTCGAACTAGGGATCTCCCACTTGTAAAGCCACGCTCATAACTACTAGACCAACACTCGTCCCTTTTTATTATTGCCCGATTATTGTTGTATTTATAAATTTGTTTTTTTTTTTTTTTAAGGGACTCCTAACACCCCAATTGAGCTTCCAATATCTGAATAAAATTTTGAATTTGAATTGTCTAATCAAAATTTTACTTTTGACCAAAACCTATCCTGGAAGAAAACCATGTTTCCCAAAATCTCTCGCCGCTCCATCCACATCCTGAAGCGGTTTAATAATTCCCCGTCACCAATTAAGACCCGGCAACTGCTAGTTTCCTCTCTTATTGTCCCCCATTTTGGACTATGGTTTGCTTGGTGGTACGGCCATTCTTTCTGGTGGATATTGAAGCTAAGCTCAAGCTTCTCTATGAACTGCTTCATACGCTTTATTTTCAGCATTCCCCAGAGACACTCGCATTTCGCCACTACTACGATGAGTTGAAGTGGCTTTTTCCTCTCTATTTTTTGGCTTCATTCCTTTTCCAAAGAACATCTTATATTTTCCAACTCTTCAAGTTCAAATCCTTCGATCCATTCTCGCAATACTAGATCTCGTTCCACCGATCTCTTCCTCCCTCAAGCCGTACTTCATCCTTGGACAAATCCTTCCTAATACGTGCTAACCTCTTTCTGGAACTCCTTGTTTTTTTTGCCTTTTTTTTTGGCTTTGGCTTTCGCCATACAGCCAGCATCGTCTAAGTATACAGCCAGCATCGCCTAGGTGCTTATCACTAGAATATCACTCACTCTCCATTCTTTCTTATAAATACATTCGCTTCACACATTCATCCCTCTACTATATACAACTATTTACATAAACTACAGCTAATGGATGGATCAGTATTCTATATTACTGCCATCCTTATAGCTTAACCGAAATTAAAATCACCGTAATCCTTCTCTAATCATCTTCTTGCATTCATTCTACAACTTTTAAATACATTCATATTTCTTTCCTAGCTCTGCTATAGATTTAAGCACATAGATGTTGATGGAGAATATTATGTCTTCGTAGCGAAATGGTCCATCTAAATCCCCATATATGTCGTCAAACATTCGTTTCCTTTCTACCACATAACGTGAACATATCATTATTATTTGTTTGAAATCCTCCTCCTCATTGCAATCTACGCAAAGAGGAGAGGATCTTTTGTTGATTATGTGAAGATACGATCCGCACAACGCGTGGTTCGCTCTCAGCCTCCTTGCCATCATCACTCCGTCATACTCCTACCCTTTCCATCTTTAAGTCCCTTCTGTTCAACTATCTCCTTGCTAATCAGTTTTTCTCCTAAACTATAATTGTATCCCTTTATTTTATTAATTTTAATTTTTCATTTTTGTTTATAAATATTTAAAAGTTATGCGAAACTAATAGGGCCTCCTACTGTACATGTATTTATTCTTAGAGGAAAATGGTCCCAGAATAATAAATGTATTTTATTCTTCTTCTTCCTACCTTTAAAATTCGAAGTACAATATAAAGAAATATCAGTTATCGTAAGAGTGTGGACACCATTTTATTTGAATCTAAATACATATATAATCCAAATAATCACTATCATTAAATCGCGCAAAATAAATAACATAAAATAAAATCGGCATAATTGATTAACGATTTCCCCCCCCTTTTCACATTTTGCAATAAAAAAAATAAAATAAAACAAATCTAGCCACAAAATAATAAATAAACATGGAATCACCACCTAGCGGGTGGCCAATCAAATTCATTCAGTTTGTCCCTTTATTCTGTTACCACATTAAAACAAACAGAAAATAATAAATAAACAAACATTTTTTAACAAAGCGAAACTAATAAATGTAATGACAATTCCAATTAATATTTTAACTCTTTTTTTTAAAAAAATAAAGTAAATAAACTTTAAAAAAAGAAGTGAGAAAGAAAGAGATCACGATTGAGAGAATAAAATTGAATAAATATGCATAAGATGGGCATATATATTCCAACTGTGGGTGTTTATGCATAAATAATAAGACTGGATGTGATGTTCTATGTAAACACCGGTAGCAACTAATCAGTAAATAGAATATAAATTCACTAAATAGAATATAAATAGATTAATATAATTAACATAAAACAGAAATAAATATTTATATGTACGATATTTGTAACCATTCCTAACCATTTAAATGTTGACCATTTCAAGGAACTATCTGGTTATTGATTATTTATTCTATTCTGGGTTTGAAATATTTATTTTAAAGTTGAAATTAGAAATAGATTGTACCGAATTATAGATAACTTTATCAAATACAGATGTACTGATAGAATTGCTAAAGTAAATTTAGCAATAATTGATAACAGTATTTTGTTTTTTTTCCAATTACTCAGTTTGAATCTTAGAATTTAAATATAAACATCCAACTAGTTTGCTTTTAAATTTTAGATAAAAATTCTCTTTAATAAAGTCATTAACATACTGAATATTATGTTAATTTAGAACCAAAACATTTCTCCCTTAATTTTAAATTTAAAATTAATATGTAAAATTTTGTATCCATTACCAACCTCGTTTTATTCTTATTTACACTTACTATATTTGTTTTATACCTGACAATAAGATTTAGGTACAAAATTATCGAACTGTTAAGTGTCCCTTTACTGGGTTAAGTTTACCAATTTTTTGGGGGGAACATTTTACCGGGAAAATTGGAATAAAGGGCACTTTTTTGGGGGGCGGGAAAGGTATGATTGGGTTTTCCTAGAAAATGCCCTTTCAGTTAGGGCCTTGGACTTGCTGTCTTATCAGTATTTATAAGGGCTGAATATACTCGTATATTATACAAGGTGTTCATTTTAAGACGGCTCAAATGCATTTCATCTGAGCAAAAAATGGTAGAGGAAAAATTTGTTGCCCGTCACTTTTAGTTTCAGAATATGGGACTTGATTTAAGATTCCTGCCCGCATACGCGGCTGACGCGCGACCAAAAGTGAGGGTTTGCAGTATACCCCCATTTTCATATACACAGTTTTAATGAGTATAAAAACTTATGAAAGAAACCGGAAACCGCTATTCGATATCTTCAAAATTAAAGGTGCTAGGTCATTTGAAAATCTGGATATTTATTAATCATATTTCAATTTTTTAACTTGTTATCAAAGAGAGAGAAGAGCACGCGATAGGTCATTTTTATGAATTTCAGCATCCCCTTTCTACTAAAAATATTGCCAAGGCAGTAAAGCTAGTATTTTTCTTAATATCGGGGAAATAAGTCGTTTTCCGAGTGATTTTTCTAAGAAAAATCAAATGTTAAAAGCTTTAGATGTTCTCAAGCATACACAAAATGGCTAAAAAGTAATTTTACATCTGTTACAAACCAGAAGGTTTAATAATTATTTGGTAATTTTGGGAGAGTTGCGTTTAATTACCAAAAACATTGGAAACCTCCTGCCACATATTTAAGTGATCAATTTCTATCATCTAAAGGATCAAACTTATTCCTTAATTTATCAAATAATGACTTTACGCAGCTTTTGCAGCATGTACTGTGCCTTCAATGGTGCCTCCTTTGGCTCGCAAGCCAGGTTAGCCAGGAGGTTATCAACGGCTCTCTGTATCTGGGGAGGCATGAAATGCATTTGAGCCGTCTTAAAATGAACACCCTATATAAGCCATAGTCCCATATTTGGAGAAAATATGGTTAAAAATTAAGTTCGTTTTTTAGGATAACTCACTTGTTTTTCTTGAAAGAATACATTATTTTTCATTCAATAGAGCTGACATATTTTATAATATTACAGAAAACAAATTTTAGTAAACATAATAACGCGGTTAAATGCCCTGGTTACTACCTGTGGGCCACCAAACTCCATAAGTACCACCTACCGTTCACTTTGGTAGATAAACGCACCCTGGGCTTCTTGAATTTTGGCATCTTTCCAAAGTTGGCGTAACCTCTTAGAGTAAGGGGGGCTGTATTGCCCCTCTAACTCATTCTAATCCAATTTTTAGAGGTATTTTCTTCCTTTTTTTTTTTTACCGGTTATGGCGTTGTTATGGTCCATTTTAACAGGAAACTTTTAATTTCTTAAATTTTGATGCTTTGATTTATACAAAAATTTCTGTACTTTAAATATGGGATACTTCTCTAGGGCCCTTTTTTTTTTTTTTTTTTTTTTTTGTCGGAGAAGGGTTTTGCTTAGGTCACTTAAAGTTACAGTTCAGAATAATTTACGATTTTACAAACAGTATAATACAGGCAGAGAAAGGGATTAGCTATGTGGTTAGCATACTGGACTCCCACGCGGAGGTCCCGGGTTCGAATCCAGCTGCTGACCCTTAGATTTTTTCTTCCTAGGAGCTTCTTACAGCTCACTGTCCGGTGATGGACAGTGTTGTCTGTAAAGAGAGAACACTGTCCGGAGGCCGGCAGTGCACTGGAAAAAGCTCCGGGCGCCAATAACCATAGATGTTGACGCGCCTTAAATCATAAAAAAAAAAAAAAAAAGAAAGTATAATACAGGCCGTTCACTGTACAAATCGATGAACTCCACTTTTTGATATATATCTTAAATTTATGTGTCTCCTAGCACTTGTTTCAGTCATAGCTTTTTGTATTTATAATAAATTTCCCCAAATAATAAAGATTAACACCATTAAACGGCCAAAAAAAGTTTGGGATATTAAATAATAAATAATTTATTTCAGAAGCCATTTGGATTCAACTCCGTGCTGTAATGTAAATCGTTGCAATAATTTAACTCAAATTCAAGTAGCAGTCGCTGAATGATAACGGTAAATTCATTTGAATTAAAACTGTCCGGCAGGACAGTTGTATAAGGGTTGATCGTCAAAAACTGCACCAGAAAAAGCGTAACGTTGAAAAACACCCAACTTTGGCAATTTTTTTCCTCTTTTTCTATAAAAGATAAAATTCCCAAATTTTCTTTATAATAAAACGGAAATCCTTCTTTATAATTGTAATTTTTTGCAACAACCCAGATCTTATAGATTTTGAGAAAAAACTTGCTGAAAATGAGCAAGAAAGGCATTCTTAAAAATTGTTCTTGTTCTTTTCTTTATATTATAAACGAGATTATGTATATTATATACGGAACAATGTACATTATTTCATCGCATTTCTGCTTCTTCTTTTTTATAGAGTTGTGCAGTGATACGTAAAGAATAGAATAATTCATTTCCGGCATATCGAAAATATGCACGTTTGTAATACTTCCTCATTGGAAGGGTGAGATAAAGTAAAAAAACATGAACATGTTACATTACTAAAACTAATTTACTGAACGTCTTTTAAGTGTTTAAAGAATTTAAAAGTTCATCAGCATCTCAGTAGATCACCAGTCCAATAGCACTTGACACTTGACACTAGTTAAAATAATTCACAACACTATTCGCACTAAAACTGTATATCACGCACTAAGTATAACTTAAAACAAAATTTATAAAATATAACTTCACTTTAAAGCTCGCTAGTACTCACTTAAAAAGTCACATTAAAATTGGTCACTGGTTACTGTCCAGGGAGATTAGCTGGTAAATGAAGGGTAGCTAAGCTGAGTGACTAAAAGATTTTTTTTAAATCTATTTATTTTCATTCATAATCTTCCAAAAAAATAATAATAATAATAATAAAATAAAATAAACAAATAAATAAAAACGAATCAGTGAACCTGTAATTAGTGAGTTAGGCATTTTACTTCATTCATAAATGAAAAACTAAGTTGGTCACACTGTTTAGATAACCTTACTTTACCAGCTGATCTGTCTGGCCAGTAACCGTCGGCCATCTTTAACTCGTTAGTTTTGTCTCTTTATTAACGTGACTTTTTAAGCGAATATTAGTGCGTATTAAAGTGAAGTCCTATTTTATAAATTGTGTTTAAGTTATACTTAGTGCGTGATATACAGTTTTAGTGCGAATAGTGTTGTGAATTATTTTAACTAGTGTCAAGTGTCAAGTGCTATTGGACTGGAGATCTACTGAGATGCTGATGAACTTGGATATTCCTTAAACAAGGTAAGACTTTATTATCAATGACTTATTTTATATTTTTATTATTCTTGCATGGAAATAGCATGTTATCATTAGATTATATCTTACAAATTAATACTATATTAGTGCTACGTCTTCACTAAGTTCAGAGTTGGTTAATTCTTTAATTTTGAATACAATAGTTTTTAAATTGATTTCTAAACCTTCTTCATGTATTCTTTGATCTTTTCTGTATTCTTAGTCTTTTCTTTTTAATCGTCTATAAGTTTTAATTAAGCGTTTGAATGAATTTCTGCATTTTTGGTGAACGAAGAGACGTTAATGAATTAGTTTTTATAATGTATTTAGAGGTTTGGTCAGTCTGCTATTGACTGGGGTATATGTCAGAATAGATTTTGGTAGAGTCTGGTACATTCTTGTTAGTGGTTTTACGTTAATAAGTGGGCTATAACTGTCTTAGTTGGGTTATGATTGTTGCAGTTTTGTGTCGACGACCAGATCTTCATTTTGTAACCTTCTTAGAGGGAAGATTTTTGCTTACGTTTTCGATAGGTCTGAATTCAATTTCCACTTGTTTTTTTTTTAACAGTTTGTTATAAGATTAGTTGATGTCTCTAAGTCGATGATGATTTTGTTAATTTTTGTGTTGTCGTCTTTTGTTATTGACATTGTGTCGTTGACCTAACACTAGGTTTAGGTCTGCCATAGAGCAGACAATGAAGCGTATAGGACTTATTGGTTCCTGAGGCAGGCTCGCAAGAATTATCGTCCAGTACTGTTAATGTTATTGAATCTTACCCAGACAGTTAGGTATTGTAAAAAGGATCGTATGATTTGTTTAATGTAATTAAGAGCATAAGTCTACCGAATTTTGTAAAGCAGTCCAGTGTGTCCGAATTGTCGAATTCATCAGCTGATTCAGGAAGTATAGCTGCTGAGTACTTTCTGTTTTCTACTTTGTGCACGATATGTTCAGTTACTCGCTTAACTTGATCTTATTGATAAATACTTTGACCTGAACCCAAATTGGTGAGATGGTACTTTATGTGAGTATTATTGTACGTAATATTAAGTAATGGTTATAAGATAAATTTGTCCAGCTGTAATTATTTAAATTAATACATAAAAATCCAATGCTTGAGTTACAAGTGATCGTCACCAGGAGCGCTTTATGTCTGTCACATGACTCTAACGTTTTCTAGTTTTTTTTATTTGGTCTCACCCTTCCTATGTGGAAGTATTACAATCGTGTAGATTTCCGATATGCCAGAAATAAATAATTTTCGATCCTAGAACGTGACAAAAGTAGTTGGTACAAATCCCTTCTATGTGAACTTCATTTTTATTTGTTTGTTCCAATGCTGAAATCAGATTAAAGAATCCTAGCAGATATTTATGGAATTTACATGTTCAGGCGGGGCTTAACGTCCAACTACCAATTAGGTGTCGTGGACGGAGGCGACTAGCAAACATACTTTACTGTAAATTTCTTTTATAAACCATTAAATAAAATCCAAAGCCTAAGACCGGGAATCGAACCCAGTACCACAATGCATATTAGCTATGCAGGTCTCGCCTCTAACCGCTCGGCTACCGTGGCGCCTTGGAATTTACATGTTATGTGCTTAGATAATATTTTAGAATTATAATCTTAAATAGAGCACTTTTAATAGAGTAGAGAACATGCTAAAAGCTCGTTATATTCATGATCTGTTTTTGGTGAGATTTACTCAGCTGTGCCGGTGTTTGGTACGGAATGACTTTAAAGAGTGTCTCAGAGTCATAGTTAGTTTCGTCTTTCATATTGTTTTGGTAAATGTATTGTTGTTTTGGCTAAGGTTAATCTAGTGTTTTAATCACCTGGGTACAGTTATCTTGGATGGTGGATTAGAATGAGATTGTAAATATAGGAGGTTTTTTCTTTTTTATAACTGAACCGGGCTAATAGTTTGACAAATGGACATTTTTAAATTCTCTGTAGATGTTTAAATTGGGAATTTATAAGAGAATATTAACGATTTTTTTAAGGAGGAATTTTGCATTAAAGGGGATTGATTGGAACGTTTTGGTTGAAACCCAAAGTTCACTCCTCTGTACTCCCAGCAAAGATTAAAAAATGTGTATTTGTATTTTTAATCGTTTGTTGTGTAATGAGAGACTATAATCTGTGGACAAATAGTCTTTTCAATAGTCTATAACTTTTGTTGAGTTCAATTCTTTTTTGTGAATGAATCGCCCAAGGTAACTGATGGTATTGGTTTGAGAAATAGGGGGTTAAATTATAGAAGGTTTTTTTTTTTTTTTTGCTTTTTTTGGCATTGGCTTCCGCCATACAGCCAGCATCGTCTAGGTGCTTATCACTAGAATATCACTCACTCTCCATTCTTACTTATAAATACATTCGCTTCACACATTCATCCCTCTACTATATACAACTATTTACTTAAACTACAGCTAATGGATGGATCAGTACTCTGTATTCCTGCCATCCTTATAGCTTAACCAAAATTAAAACCACCGTAATCCTTCTCTAAGCATTTTCTTCCATTCATTCTAATTCGGCTATAGCTTTTAAATACATACATATTTCATTGCTAGCTCTGCTATCGACTTAAGCACATAAATGTTGGTGGAGAATATAATGTCTTCGTAGCGAAATGGTGCATCTAAATACCTGTATATATCGTCAAACATTCGTTCCCTTTCTACCACATAACGTGGACATATCATTATTACATGTTTGAAATCCTCCTCCTCATTGCAATCTACGCAAAGAGGAGAGAGGACCTTTTGTTGATCCTGTGAAGATAAGATCCGCACACCGCGTGGTTCGCTCTTAGCCTGCTTATTGTCGTAACAACCCATTTATTAGTGACAGTTCCCTTAAACCATGGTTGTCTAGGTAACTGATCTGCCATAGTTTTATAGAATCTACCTTTATCACCATCATTGTAATCTGTCTGCTATTTTTGTAGTGCTGCTTTTGCAATTATACCCTTGATATCGGTGTGTGGTAATTTATAATTAGCCATTTCCCCCACTATTGGTGGCTTCCTTTGCAAGTGTATCAACAATTTCATTCTCTTTTATACCACAATGACCCCCTTACCCACAAAAAATTAATGCAGACTCCCTTCTCTTTAAAAATGGCAATAGTTTCTACAATCTCTGCGATAATGTGATTCATTCCTGTAGACTGGTTGTGTATATGTGATAATTTACACAACGCACTCTGGCTGTCACTAATAATGGTATATTTTTTCTCTGACAACGAATAAATATATTTTAAAGCCGTTAAAATAGCAATTAGCCCCGCTGTATAGATGGACGCCTCATCTTCTAATTTAATTATCGTAAAATAGTTCCGAACCGGATCATACACAGCACTTCCGACTTTATTATTGATTTTGGACCCATCTGTAAATAAACGATATGAGCCCGGATAATGGGAAGAATCTTCGAAGGCCGCGGTTCTCATCTTTTCCGGTACCTTTATCAAGTCGAAGGAAGTGTTAACCCTTAATTCGCTCAATAAATGTTCGTATTTTAAGTTGTACACATCTAACTTATTATTAGAATATACCTTATCTCTAAAGGTAGAGATTCTAATAAAACTTTCTGTGTAAATGGGGCCTTTCTTTTTTGTCCAATATTTGTGAGTGAGGACTTCGGTATTTAATTGGCATATTTTATTATAAATTATCCGGTTCGTGGCTAATTTCTTTAAGTCATATCGATCGGGCAGTACTTCTATTCTATAAGCGAGCGGTAATTCGCCATTATAGAATGTTGGGAGGGGGAAAGTAATATTTTTGGATTTGGTTTCATTAAGATGAATTCTCCAGATTTTAAGATTAAACCATTTCATTGGTTCATGGATGAAAATTCGAAACCATTCTAAAATGGACCAAGCAAGGATAAAATCAATAAAAACATTTATATTTAAAATCGATAAAATAATAATCCATTCTAAAGTTTGGTGCAAGCAAGCTGAAAATTTGCAGCCATTTATTTGCTGAAAAAAATAATTAAATAATTTATAATTGACAAAAATCTTTAGCTGACAAACTGATATATTTAAGTATTTCTCAATGTATTTCTACATTAAATGCATTCACATTGCAACAGGCTACAAAAAATGCCGCCCGTTATTAAAAAGCCGAGTAAAGGATATTAATATATTCTTTGCAGGTGCATTTAAAATGGTTACCATTAACTTTAACCAAACCTGGGTAAATCTTTTATCACCCAATTATTTTAACAATCCGTAAAATAACCTAAAAAGAACATTTTTAATGTAAGGGAAATCTTTTTATTTACCAACGAAATTGTTCCGTTCCTTTTTCGATAACTGTAAATGACAATGAGATATTGTAGGAGCATTTCTTAAAAAAAAAGCACTAAAAAGAAAAAAAAGAAATCAAAGATACAGTGACCGAAAGAGGATGATTGTATAAATTCCTGATGTTTAGATAAATTATTCTCACGTTATATTCTATGATTCTTGACGTGGGAACAAGATACCTTTTAACTGGGCAACAAAGATATATTAGTCTTAGCTTTCTGTTACAGAAAGATCATTAAGAACATAGTCTTTCATTAAGCAATATTTACAACAGTCGATCTAAGTTATATATATAAGACTACAATTTATTAAATACTAGCCGATGTAGGAGGCTGTGGAAACGATGTTTCTTTTACTCGGAAATAAACAAAATATCTTCTATCATTACTCTTCTTTTTGCTTATTTTTTTGCGAAATTAATTGAATTGAATTTAAATTTATTTATTTACAAATATAATGCACTAATTATACAAATTTTGTTGCAGGTAAGTCTTTTGCTTTGACTGCATTATGCATTACGTTAGTACCAATTTATTATTATTATTAGTATTTAGGTATTATTATTTTTAAATTTTAAATTGTCATTGTCTTTAGTACAGGATAACTTGATTTTCTTTTTTCTTTTCTTGAATCCGTTTAGGCTAGTTAAGATCCGGTACAGAGTAAGCTTCCCTCTCTTTAAATTTTGAATTTAAAGAAAAATTTTCTGTACCGGAAGTAACACAGTTTTCCATTAGAAAGGAATTTCCCCAAAAATGGTTTTTCATTATTTTCCCTTAACTTCGTATATACGTTTGATACTTTAATTTGCATTTTCTTTTTTCCGAAAGTCTTTTTTTTTTTTTTTTTTAGCACTAATTGATAAATAAGTGGGGTAGGTTTCAGTTTAAATTTAGGTTGTATAAATAATATAATGTACTTAAAAAATTATATGATTCAAAAATTTTGGAGTCTTAAAGAAATTTATAAGTTAGAAGCTTGTTGACTATATGATCGTTAATAATATTTTTTCAGACCGTTTCTCGGCCTTAGTCGAAACCTTCTCGATCATAACGCAATATATTTTTTTTAATATCAAACGTAAATTTTAATCAAACTTTATAAAAACAAACAAATAATAGACAGTCAAAAATAGTTTACACTATTTCCGTTTATCTATCTATTCAAGGAAGCGAACAGACAAAAATAGTTCTATCCTTCGTACGAGAATTAAAATAGGATTTTGGTATAATAATAATATATATAAAAAATACACTCGGGTTTGTGGAATTTTTAACATAAATGATGACGTCACTCTCTTTGCCTTGTTACGCGAAGGAAAAATTTTGAATTCACTATTATCTGCTGATTTAATCCTGATTCCGTATTATTTGTGAGTAACTATCTTTTTTTGTGGTTATTTTCCTGAACAGTATACTCGTATCAGCAAGATGGTCTAGTGTTTGTTGAGTTAATGTTTAGTGGGTGCATGCGAAGGAGACTGTATAGGGGAAAGAGGGGAAGAGAGAGAGAATAGGAAAAAGAAAGAGTTAGAGAGAGAGATAAAACGTTGGGAAAATTTATATTAAACTTATAAAAGAATAAAGTAATAAGGGGCGAGTGTTGGTCTAGTGGTGTAGAGAACGGCTTTGTGAGTGGTAGATCGCCAGTTCGAATCCCGTGTATGACTACTTTTTATTTGTTAGAAAAAAATTGTTTACAGTAAAGTATATGTTTCGGCCCCCGTCCACGACACCTGATTGGTAAATGGACGTTAAGCCCTGCCTTAAAAAATAGGCTATCAATTTAAAGTAATAAAACACCTGCAAAAAGTATTTAATTAGTACACAGAACAGTAAAAACAATAACATAAAATAAAATAAACATCCTAAATAAAATATTCGCTCTAAAATTGTTACCGAATATATCAATACCGCATAAACAATTCAGATTCAATTGTATTGCACTTAATAGTGGGGGTAATTAACGTTCCGTTACATTCACAATAACTGTGTGCACCCAAATGGCTGGCCTTTTTTGCCTGTTATACTCTATTCTGCACGGAAACTGCAGCTAAATACAGTGACACATTATGGACGAAATTAATTAGCAACTAGTTAATATTTGTGAAATGAAATCCTAGTTAATTATCTGGCCCCGTTTATCATCACCATTTTTGCAGTTACAAAAATTAAATAAACTGAAATGAACAAAGTTGACTATTATTATATTTGTTTTACTAAAATAATAAATTGCATTAGTATGAATTACAACTACTATATTCATACTTTAAATACTTTACTATTCATACTGAATGTATGAATGAAAGGAACATGAATTTATCTACATGTAAATATATCATTTTCATATATTGTGAATTTAATACAAGAAACATTTTAACAAGAACAATGAGTCTACTGTGTAGGCCATTTTTCTTTTTGGTAAAGAAGCCGCCCACAAGTTGAAGAATGTCATTGAACATCTTTGGCGCAGAGATTATGACATATTTCTATTATTAATATAGTATAAAGGAATGGAGGTACAGTATTCAGGACATCGATTTCAATCGATTTTATATCGAAAAATGTTAAAAGTTAGACTATTTTTTTTGAGGCGGGCTTTATACTTCGAATTAGCGATTTGGTGTCGTGAACGGAGGTGACCTAAAACATATATACTTTACTATAAATTTCTCATATTAAACTATAAATTTCTCATATTAATCATTAAATAAAATATAAGGCTTAGACCAGGGGATCTCGAACCTACTAAACCAACAATTTTAGCTTTGCGGGTCTAGCCTATAACCGCTCGGCTATCGTTGGCGCCCAGTGTACTTAATATTTATTCAATAATAATTTCAATAAAGACAATATTTGAAAATTAGGGCAGTCCACAAGCTTAAGTTTGTGCATTTATACTTAACGCGCCTAAAAAGGGTAAATTCATTTGGCAGGAATACGCTATACAGTCATGAATAAGGAACGGATTTTTATGTATTTAAAAATGCCAAATATTTAATTAAAATATGCATTTATTTTCGTCAATTATGTGGAAAATATGTGATTTTCTTAAAATATTTTCTGGAATATTTAAGTAAAATGGACATTTTTTTTCATGAAAATGGATTTTTTTTGGGGGGGGGGGAAGTTATAATTATTTATACAAGAAAAGAACATTTTTACAATTTATAATAATTTATTAGGAACAAAATAATTTGTTTTTACAAGTTATACCTAATGATTTATACAACAAAGAACATTTTTACTATTTATAAAAAGATGTGTTAAATTTTCAATTTTGAAAACTTCACTCTTCGAAATTGTTTGCAACCACATGAAATTTCAAATGTTGGAACGTAAAGTGACGACGATCTGGGCGTAAGATGGACTTGTAACGACTAAAAGATCGTTCAACATCTACAGATGTTATAGGTGCCTTACTGAAAGAAGTTATCTCGTTGGTTGTAAAGGGTACACGATGTTCTGAGGTGACTTCTGTTCCACTGATAATATCAGAAATCTGGCAGATGGTCTCCCACCCTTTGTTCTTGCTCAGTACTTCTACCAGTTTTGATCTGATCAGATCTCCCTTACTCCCAGGTATTCCTTCCACCTTTTCGATGACTTTTTTAACGTTGGACACGTTTTCTGTCAGTCGAACATTTTGGGACTCAAATTGGATAATGGCTTGTGCAAGAAATACGCAATTGTCAGAAATGAATGCAAGGTCGTTCCTTAAATTAGGTTTCTCGAATAAAGACTTGGCTGTATTTATCGCTACTGCTTCGTCTTCGAGATGTGAAAGGACATTCTTGATTTTATTGTAGTTTTCATAGTAATACTGAGCTGCTTCCAGCCAAGTACCCCATCTTGTCAATATTGGTTCTGGTGGAAGTCACAAGTCTGGATAGAGATCTTTTAGCATTTTAATGCGACTTGGTGCTTTTAAGAACACTTTTTTAACCACTGTGATTCACAGCCCTACAGTCTGTGAGTTCACAGTTCCTGTCAACCACCTCCCAATTATGAAAATATGCCCAAAATGAAAAATATGTACAAATTTTGATTAAATATGTAGAAATATTTATTTATTTTAATCAAATATGTATAAATATGCGATAACGTCCAAATATGTGAAATAAAAGTAGGCTCAAACGGCTTAAAGAGTGTCAGTATGAATACTTCTAGTTGAAAAACGTCTGTAAATTGCCTAGAAAAAAATATGTAAGTACATACGAATCCGTTCCCTAGTCATGAATAACTAACGTGCCGCAAAAAAATTAATGTCTAAAAGGAAGTTTATCAATGAAACAGCAATTTTTGCGGTAAAAGTAAATCAGGAAAGTGTCTAGACTAAAATTTTTTGTTTTAATTCAATTACTAGACAGGGTGTTTAATTTTTAAATTTTTAGACTAGAATCTACAGCCGTAATAGAGTTTCTCGCAGCTGTTTTATATTTTATTTATCTATTTTTTTAAATGAAAATCGAAGAACTATGTTAGCTAGAAAAGTAGACGGAGGTAAAAAGATTTCTTTTGTGCTGGTAATTTTCAATTTACTATGACGCTTAGACTATTTTAGGAATGCTTTTTATGCTCACCATTATTCTCTAACTCTTTTAATTCAATATTTTAGTTTCTCTAACTAAGGGAAGCAAGTAGTTCAGTGATTCTGCGGTTAGCAATCTTAATTATCCAATCTTATTTCCGGCATATTTCACACGCATTTCCAGTTTAATGAACTTGTAAAGTTGAATAAGGCACAATAATTGTATTATCTAGTTGGCACTTTAGTAAAAGCAAAGCGGCACTATATGTGTTAGAGTAAAGTTAGAATAGTGTTTAACCATTGAGTTACCGAGAGTTCACAGGGAACTCCTCTTGGTTTCCTCCTCATATGAGGTAACTTCCCCTTTAACCGCTTTGTCAAACCTATAATTCTGAAATCAATTTCCTTACACTTTCTTGTACTCAGAGAAGAAGTGATACTGGAATGAATAGTTTTGTAGGACATAAAAATGTTCCGATAGTTTAAGCCAAACGGTGTAGCCACAGTGGGAGGGCTGAAAGATTGAGGTTATCTATTTCATGCATTTTTGTTTTTTCTGATTCGGTATCGAAAAAAATATTCGATTCGTCTCCCTGCTCCGTATCGTCCAATAGGCTTACTGGAGCCCACCCAAACGTACATACATATTCTAATTGAAAATAAGCTGCATTTTATCAATTTTCTTTTAATTTGCTTCAAAAAGAGCACAGATTGTTAAATTCTAGTAGTTAATAATTAATTTTATTAAAATACTTTAAAATAATACGAGACCCTCAAAAAGCACATCTACATAGAATTCTGAATCGAATGATACCTCATTCATGAAAATCGGTTCACGCGTTTAGGCGCTACGTTGTTTACAAAAAAAAGGTAACAAGAACAAGAAGAACAAGACCAATTTTTGAAAATGCCGTTTTTGCACATTTTCGGCAACAACAGATCTGTGTTGTTGCAAAAAAATTACAGTCATAAAGGAGGGTTTGCCCTATATTATAAAGAAAATTTGGGAATTTTATCTTTTATAGAAAAAGAGAAAAAAATTGTCAAAGTTGGGTGTTTTTCAACGTTACACTTTTTCGTGCAGTTTTTGCCGATCAACCCTTACACAACTGTCCTACCGGACAGTTTTAATTATTTAACTAATTAGAAAATCTAAAAAGAGGAATTAATGGAAAAAGAAAAATGCTAAAAGAATACTTTCCTTAGATGAAGAATGTTTCGGGGCATTAATAGTTATTTATTTAACAAGTGTGGAAAGTAGTACTTTTCCTCACGCGAGGCAGGGTTTGCACGCACGAGCGAGCGAAGCGAGGCGAGTGCAAGTGCAAATTGCCGAGTGTGAGGAAAATACTTTACACTCGAGTTAAATATTATATTTTTTCTGCAACCATTAGATTTATTAACTAAAAAAATTAAAAATTCCATTTTTACAGTCTACAAAAAGTAATTTATTTATTATAAACATTTATTGTTATATTACAATTATTTACATTACTTACGTTTTTACATTACTTATTACATTTTCTGCTGTTTCTTTTATTGATGGAGTGTTTTCTAAACAGGAATCGCAAGAATCCATTTTAAATTTCTATAAGGTAACACTATAACCTTTTCAACTGTTATAATTAAAAATATCTAATTATTTATTAAAGTATTATTTTTATTTCTATATTCCTTTCAATTTTCATTTTATTTTTTAATATTCGTTTTTTAATTATTTAGTTACATTAAATAAGCTTATTATAGTTTTACAGAAAATATTTATGTTAATAACAAAACTTCTTATATCAAGGAAGCACAATAAAGTTTTTCCACACACTAGTGCGGAAAGTGACACTAATGGGAATTTTTCCCCACTAGTGTGGGAAGTTGGGCATTACACAGCTGATTTTAATTGAGTAATGAGAACTTCCCTACATGGTTGCAGAAAAAGTATTTTTTTAGCATATTCCATAATTCAGTAATTTTTCTTTACAGTTTTACTGAATTAGATAAAGTATATTTTCTTTTTAATGTATACTTGAAAGGTAGTAAATGCAGTCTCTTTTGACGAGAAGTTTTATTCCTGCAATGCAGGTTTATTTTTTCGAAGGCGCCACGATAGCCGAGCGGTTAGAGGCGAGACCCGCAATGATAAGATGTGTATTGTTGGTTTGGTGGGTTCGATACCCCCGGGGGCCAAGCTTTGGATTTTATTTTAATGGTTATTATGAGAAATTTATAGTAAAGTACGTATGTTTGTTAGTCGCCTCCGTCCACGACTCCTAATTTGGTAGTTGGACGCAAAGGACATTTCCATTATTTCTTAGATGTCGCGGACGCTTAAAGCTGGCCATTTTCATTCGTAATATCTTTTTTGTTAAAATAATTATGAAACGTATATCACTGATTCTAAAAATACGATTAAGACCAGATTAACATTCTGATGTAACATTATTAAGGTCTTTATTCGGTATAATTATCACATTCTAGTTATATTAAACTTACAGCAGTAAATAAGGTGCACCATCTGTTGCAAATTTATAATAAGTGAATTCTTAATCAGAAATATTACGAGTATACACGTTCTCCGAGACGAAACCCACGGTTTTATATAGAATTATTTAATTAAATGCACATGCTAGGTTAAACATTTAGCTGGATGAAATTCTCGAATTATAATAGTAATTTTTACTTCCGTCAACGTAAAACGTAGAACGTATGTTACAATAATGCCACAATGAATCTAGCACGCAGAAACTCTTGTCACAACTTTATTAAATTATACTTTGAGATAATTTGTGCCTCACACACACACTGGTGACGGTGACAAAGTTTTGAACTTAAATTAAGTAGTATGAAATCTCACGTCATCATACTTGAAGACATATGCGTGTTTTTTTTTTTTTTTTTTTTGAATTCCCATTCGGCTAAAAAGTTGCTTTTATAAAAGGGGCTCCCACTTAATATTGATTCATTACCGTGAATGTTTGCCAATAGGTTATTCTCGTAGATCTAATAGAATGGACCACCCTAGTAACTCTCTGGCAGACTACTATTTCCTTGCAAAAAACGATTAATCAAAATTTAGTACTAGATAATTTCGCGGTAACAGACGTGTGTTATTTGTAGGGAACGGATTCGTATGTATTTACATATTTTTTTCTAGGCAATTTACAGACGTTTTTCAACTAGAAGTATTCATACTGACACTTTTTGAGCCGTTTGAGTCTACTTTTATTTCACATATTTCCACATATTTGGATGTTATCGCATATTTATACATATTTGATTAAAATAAATAAATATTTCTACATATTTAATCAAAATATGTACATATTTTTTCATATTTTTCATTTTGGGCATATTTTCATAATTGGGAGGTGGTTGACAGGAACTGTGAACCACAGACTGTAGGGCTGTGAATCACAGTGGGTACAATGGTTATTGTAATTTACACAGAATGCTGCTAAACAGTGACGGGCACTTGTTAGTTCTTTGAAGTTGTCTGACGTTGTCTGTTCTTTCAGCTCGTTCGTTGAAGTGTCCAATTCATTTCGTTCGGTCACTTAGTGTATTCTTTTTTGGGTGAAATGCCACGAACATCGGCCTCAAACAAACAACTGGTTGTTGCTAAATATCTTCGCGAGTTTCCAGCAGAATTTTTTCGAAGTGATGGAGACATTTTGTACTGCACAGCTTGTGACAAGCGCGTTTCTTGCTCTCAACGTTCCCAAGTCACCCAACATATTGCCACCGGATCGCACATAGAGAATAAAAACAGAAAGAAAGAGAGGACGTCCTATCAAGCCTTCCTTACATCTCCATCATCAAGTAAGTCTACTCTGAGTACAGATCTGTGTCGGGCTTTGGTTAGAGCAGATATTCCTTTCCACAAACTTAAAAATCCTCATTTCAAAGAATTTTAGTCGTTACAAATCCATCTTACGCCCAGATCGTCGTCACTTTACGTTCCAACATTTGAAATTTCTTGTGGTTGCAAACAATTTCGAAGAGTGAAGTTTTCAAAATTGAAAATTTAACACATCTTTTTATAAATAGTAAAAATGTTCTTTTATTGTATAAATAATTATAACTTCCCCCCCAAAAAAATCCATTTTCATAAAAAAAAATGTCCATTTTACTTAAATATTCCAGAAAATATTTTAAGAAAATCACATATTTTCCACATAATTGACGAAAATAAATGCATATTTTAATTAAATATTTGGCATTTTTAAATACATAAAAATCCGTTCCTTAGTTATTAGCATTCTATTTTTGGTTATACTTTTAATTTTAACCATTTTAGCACGCGTGTTTATAGCATCTCTGTCCGGAATCGGATTTAGAGCTAAACTAATCAATTTGTTGAAGAGAATTGAACGTCACTTAAGTTTACGTCTCGCATCGCACTCGTAAATGAAGGTAAAAAACACAACTGAAGCCGAATTCTCTGTACCGAACTGTTTAAAGTACTCCTAATGATGGGTGTAAAAGTCTGAATCCGATCAGAGACATAATACGCGTGCTGCTTCTGATTAAAATTAGCGAAATAGTTATTTTATTCGTTAAATATTTAGGCTCGATGTGTGCCTTTCTCAGTGTTTCTTTATGATAAATTGAGTCACCAAGTGTTTGACGAAAAACAAGTTCCGGTAATGGAGGAGAAAAATCTTCCAATGGCGACAAATGAATAACTGAAGTCCATCCGGTTTAAAAGAAAAATTAGCATGCCATGATTAGAATCTACTCTGATAAACCAGTGGATTTCACTTATACATTGAATTCAAAACCCGTTAATCCAGATCTCTTTCACTTTCCCGGACATTGTTTGAGGGAAACCGATGTTTTGGAGGCTCCACGTAGTAGGATTATCCTGTTCTTTTTGAAAATGGCCGCTACCCTCTAAAGAGTGTGCCCTCATTAGTGCCCTAGGACAATTTTATTGTCATAATAGAAGTTAGTTTACTTAAAGAATCTCCGGAACCAAAAAAAACTTACAGTTTAA
The DNA here is from genome assembly GCF_049639745.1 of Rhodnius prolixus. Taxonomy (NCBI): domain Eukaryota; kingdom Metazoa; phylum Arthropoda; class Insecta; order Hemiptera; family Reduviidae; genus Rhodnius; species Rhodnius prolixus. The sequence continues at coordinate 27,372,594 of NW_027411582.1, forward strand.
AAGTTAAATATATCAGCAAGTACCCAACATTTCATTCCTACTTCAGCTCGTAAATTTCAACCATTTAGAAACGTTTCGAAAAAGCTTGTGTTTCATTCAAATTTTGTTAATTTTTTTTTTTTGCGTTTATTGTGCTACAATCTGCGCGTCAGTGCTATAAGTAACAATGATAACAGTGAACAGTAGAAGTAAACGAGTGGAGAAGTTACCGCAGTGGTAACACTCCAAAACATCAGACTGTTAGTTACTCTCTTCACTAGAGAGGTGATCACGAGGCCACAGTCTTTTAAGACGTCTTGTCGGGTTGTCAGGAAGAGTTCTAGAAGAAAGATTTTGTGCTTGAGGATTTATATGAGATTGCAGGCTGAAGTGGAGTTTTCTATATCGTGTTTTAGCAACTTGGGTGACAAAAGAAATGTTAAGGTCAGTGTGTATAGTCCAGGTTGGGAGACATAAAATGGAGCTTTTACAATAGTTCGAAGTATTTTAGATTGTAGAGATTGAATCCTTTGGAGATTTGTGCGTTTAGTTGAACCCCACAGCTCTATTCCATACGCCTAGATGGTATAAATTAGTCTTTTGTTGTCCAGAGAGAGTTTTGATCTATCGTCTAAGAGTCTTTTAAGAAGTCGATAGCGTCTGTTCAGTTCTGTTCTTTTAAGTCTAGTGTGGGGGTTCCAAGAAAGTCTTCGGTCTAAGTAAAGCCCAAGGTAGCGGGCAACGTTTACTACTGGTAGAGGTGTTAGGTTATAGAAGACTTGGGGAAGAGTAATGCCGACGAAGAGTGAAGGTGATGTTTTGCGACTTGGTTTCATTAAGCTTTATAGCCCATCTCTTGAACCACTGTACTAATGAGGAGAGATGAGATTGCAGATTTCTGTGAGCTATTACAGGATCATGATTAGTAGACAGTAAGGCGGTGTCGTCTGCGAATGTGAGAAGTGTGGTGTTAGGATCTGTTGATATGTCTGAAGTAAATGGAGTAAAGAATAGGACCCAGAATGCTGCCCTATGGATTGTAACAATTAATATAATTTCAGTTACTATATTAATTTTTTAAATCTTTTATTGAAATGTACAACTGCAATAATTGTTGAAACGAGTAAATGTGGTGCATGACAACATAATGTCAGGATTATTGGTTGGAGAAGGCACCCAGTAGTGTCACTCCATTATCGTGGACATATTATGTTAGTCTGCTTTTATGATGAGAGTAGATCGCTGTGGCCATCTTCTCTTCAATCTCCTTGGAGGATCACGTGGTAAGGCGGAAGTGGATAGGTGTTCCTGTTTAAAGGATTAGGATGAGCTGTTTGTAGAGGAATGAAATTTGAGGGAAACGAGTTTTAGCAAGATCTTTAACAAAAGGGATTTTAAGATCATTATGGATGGTGAGGTTAGAAGTAGTTTTCGTAGTATTTTTGGCAGTAATGTCTGGATGCGTAGAGAGTTGTGGAACGCTTAGATCCCCATAATTCGTTGCCGTATTACCCCAAATATGTCGTAATTACTTAAAAATTCAAAATACATTTTTATTTAATGTTAATAATGTCTTCGAATTAGGTCAAATGTCACAGTTGTTTCAGAAAAGAAAATTGTACCTGGTATCTTAGAATTATATTCAGAAATAAACATTTCGCAGCATCCACGCGTCATGATTCTGGTTTATTTTATTTTTATCAAAAATTTAACCGACATTTTTAATAATAGACCATCTTCTCTTAAACGTAATATTCATTTTCAAAGAATGAATATTATTTCTAATCATTTTTTAGTTAAAAACTCCATCAATTACACCATTATTTCCTAGAATAAATTTCTTTAAAACATTTAATATGTTTCCGGTTTCCTTAGAACTGTTACGTAGTAAACAAAAAAATCATTGCCAAAACTATAAATTATATTTAAATACCATACAGATATAGTGACAGTATATATAGTTCACCATTACAGTAAATAGGTTTGACCGAATTAAAATTGTCTCGCCCAAACAGGGGTCGGTTTATACCCCAAATGACTGGTTTGTTTTAATTTTAGCAAAGCACCCCAGACACTCGGAACGGTGATTATTCTTAAACTGGTTCATCATTTCCGTCACGTTTAGTTTATTCTTTTTTAGGGTTTTTTGGTTTTTATTTTTGGTTAAAACTTTGTGTTTTGGTTTAATGTTTCATATTTTGCATTTTAAGTGAAGCACGAGACTACTGTTTTGTTCATTTGATAATTTAGCATTTTATTTGGTTTGTTTTCAGCTAATAGTTTTGGGCTATGAGAAAACATTGGCCCAATAGAAAACTATATAAATTATCATGACGTTTTTTCAAGAAGAATACCGTGAAATAAATTTATGTATTTTAATTAATGTTTGATAACTTAATTATTATTATCGGCGCAGTTTTAAAATGCTGCCATTTTATTCAATGCTTAGTTAATTTATCAAATTCAACTAATTATTTAAAAAACTAGATACTAAGTCAATTTTTTGTTTACAATTGAACCTAAAGTTGGCTTAGGTAGTCTTATAAAATACTAGAAAAGAGAATAGTCAATTTTTTTGGGGGCGGGTGTTGGTCTAGTGGTTAACAAGAGCGTGGTGTAAAGTTTTTCCAAAAACTTTACTTACACAACTAATGCCTGCCACTAGTTACGTTAAATATGTGGGTTTGATTAAATAATAAAACTCGCTAAAGTTGTAAGTAATAACCTGATTTATTAACATATTAATGTTACTCACATTAACATTTACTAGCAACTAACGCTATTCATTACAGTTACCATTTACAACAGTCACAACTACGTAACGCCACAAAACTGTTCCCCGACTGAACACTGGTCCGCACTGCACCGAATTGCACTAGTCTCTGCTACACAAACAAAGCTATACTCACTAACTGACTAACCGCCTGACTAGCTAACTTTGAAGCACTCCGCAACACTGACTCTCTCAAAACTAACTCATAAACTTGACTAATAACTCTAAACTCTAATAACTTGACTAAAAACTGTAAAACTAGAAAACTGATTAACAACTCGTTAAGAACTAACTTCTCCAGCTGTGTCTGCCTCCTTTTAACTGCGACTGCCCCACTCCGTCTGTGTCACGCCTACCGGCCGGTCACTGGCTGAGGAAAACACATACTGCCACCACCCCAACTGAGGCCTTTCTCTTAGCTGGCTTTTACACAGCGGTGGACCATTACAGGCTACGGTCACTAAACTCATACAACAATCTAGCCCCTTTCCTTTCTAGTTCAGGTAGAGACCGGCCCTTTTGTCTACACAGTGGTGGCCTGTTACCGGCTTTGGTCGCTTAACCCCTAGAACAATCTAGATCTTTCTTTTCTCCTCAGATGGAGACCGCCCTTTTGTTAACACAGTGGTGGCCTGTTACCGACTTTGGTCGCTCAACCCCTAGAATAATCTAGGCCTTTCTTCTCTGCCCAGGTCAACTTCGTTACAGTGGCTTTGTAAGTGGAAGATCCCCAGTTCGATTTTTTTTTTTTAAAGTGCAATTTGTAACCTTTGACTTCCTTATTTTAAGATAGCCTACTTTAAAATTGACTATTGGTCCATCTAAAAGAGTTTTCAATGAATTAAACAACTTGATAACTAACACTATTGAGTGCTCGTGAACACGTTTTCTTGCAAAACAAACGTAATTTCTCGTACAAAGATAAAAGGAATCCTAGAAAATGATATACCGTTTGAAAGCCCATTAAACAAGGAAACTTTTATAAAAAGTGCCAGCACCTATGTCTGATAATGATCACATAAGGGCCTAATGAGTTTTCTTAACAATTTCGATTACTTTTATTTTTCCAGTATCCAGGAGGAAGATTGAGGCTGTTTGGAGAATAACTTATGCTTCGAAATGGTGTCAATTTTTAGAAAATTTATCTGTCTTTCTAACCGTGTCATCAGAATCGAATTCGGGCTAAAACTTTCTGAGTAAAAACACTTTTATTGGAAAATATGAATTGTTGTTCATTCTTTTTGGTGTTCATTCTTTTTGGTGTTCATTCTTTTTGGTGTTCATTCTTTTTGGTGTTCATTCTTTTTGGTGTTCATTCTTTTTACTCGACTGAAATGGCATTTATTTTTTCATCCTATTGGAAAATATGAAGTTGTCCAATACGTCATTGATCTCCACTTTAGATGTACTACACACAATAGGCCTATGGACATTACTTACTGCTTCACCCTGTATATGTGGTGAGTTGAGACTATAATTTGCCTGTAAATACCCATTAAACTCAATCCATTGCCCACAAATACTTTGGTAAACCCAACAGGTTGCTTTGCAGGTGTCAGAAAATTAATTGTTCTACGTATTTAAAGAGAAAGACACCCGCAGCATCATTTCCATCAATAAAGTAGGAAGATAATACATAGATAAGTCACTAGCTGAACAAAACAAACATAAATATCATTAATAATTGAAATAAAATTCATAAATTAGCATAAAATCTCCGTTAACATAAATTTTACCGCACTAATTAATTAACCAAAATGTAATTATTTTTTAATGAGTTCACAGCAGCAAATATTTAGCTGCCACCTCACCATAACTAAACAACATGTTAATAAATATCTTTGACTATATTTATGTATGATGTTTGAATACATAATCAATTTGTTGACACTTGGACAATTTATGGACAAAACAACGATATATTTATCTTTTGTATGCTAATTAATGAGATTCTATAGCCCCAAAAAAAGAAATTGTAGTTTTCTTCTTTTAGAGTTGGTCCGAGGAAGATCCGTGTTCCAAGGGACGTAAGTTCCTCATCCTACTTGGATAGCTAAAACTTTCATTTCCTGGTGTAAGAGGTAGTTCTGGGTTTTGAAGTAATGGGAACAAGTCAGATCTTTTACGCTGCAAGGATTTTGTTTGTTGCTTCAAAAACTAGGAATTAGCATTGAGAGTGCAGAACTGTAGCTTCAAAAACAGACGATTTTAAAATTCCTGTTGGTTTGTGAGTTGCTGTCCTTTGCCAGCCGAAGAGCAAGAAGTTTCGCTGTTAGAACTTCGTTCTGAAACCATTGAATTGCTGGTCGATTCTACTCGAATTAATTTTTGGTTTTTTCCCTTATTCTTCTTCGTATTTTTGTCTTTTGTATCGAATTAAATTCCATTCAAATTGCGATATGGGGTTTCCATAATTGAGCCATTTACTGCACAACTCGATTAACTCCATAAAACCAAAAAGTGGAAGAAATGCGATGAAATAATGTACATTGTTTTTTTAAAATTCCTGTTTATAATATAAATTCAAATAAATTTCAGCGCCTGCTACTGAATTTAAGCTGAATTATTACAACGATTTATATCAGAATACGGAGTTGAATCAAAATGGCTTCTGAAATAAATTATTTATTATTCAATGGTCCAAAAAATTTGTTGGTCCCAAGTATGGGAGAGGGGCACATTTGAACAGAATCTACATTTTCTGTTACAGAGTGCACAGAATCGTATTATTGAACCTTTTTATTTTGTTTTCTACAACTTTCAAGTCTTCTTAACAGATCTATATCAATAAACAGTTGGTACTTTACACACATATCTATATTTTATATTTTTTTTAGTTTAAAAATGTTGTGTCCAATGTTAATATCTGCCCCATTGGTGGGGTACCTTTGAACACAATATAAAATAGAAAGAAATGATATTACTTTACTCTGAATCTACCTTCTATCAGTTATATCTCTCGACTACTACGTTACTTTCTCTTTTAATCCACTGAAATCTAGTTCAAAAAATCAAGAATGATTCAGTTCCGGGATGCTGTACCCGAAGTGTTGCTGGGTTTGGGAAGTTTGAACAAAATATTCGGTTTGTTGCGCTTCTTAATGTAGCTTCGGACCACTTTCCCCTTCTCTGCGATTAAACAAAGAAAAAAGTCACAAACTTGCAGGTCGACGGGGGCACATTTTAACTGGTGTTGTTGAAATGTGCCCCCTCTCTCCTTCCATAAAAGAAAATATAATATCCAACACATTTTTGCAAGCAAATAGACTTTTGTAAATACTAGATTTAAAAATACCGAATTCCAAATTTTAATATGGACTAACAATACTTACACCTTGTCCACTACAATCTTCACAATCTACACTTCCGAAGCTCCACCAAATATTTTACTTCCACCTTACAAAATAAAACATTCCTCAATTCTGACTTTACCAAATAATGAAAACGAAGGGAAACTGTCCATTATACAACAGGTCTACCAAAAAAAATATAGAGAAAATAACCAATCATAAATGTTTTAAATATTTTGGCGAGAAATTAAAACTGTTCAAAAGGGGCCCCCTTGTTCAAATGTGACCCCCTCTTAAAGAGACACTTAAATTTAAGATAATTCAAAAAGTGGAGTCAATCGATTTGCCCAGTGAACGGTTAAATTGAATAAGCCGAATATATCTCCTGGGTTTTGAATTGACTTAACCAGTTGAAATTAAATTTCTTTACCCAAATTATTGGTGGTAAGTTCAAATTTGAGCCCAGTGCTTTTTTTATTTAAAATAATTATTGTTATTATTTTTACCCGCGTGAGTTCTCCCATCATATTCTAGCAAGTTACAAGGAATACTAACACTTTTCAAAATAATCTTAATTAAAAATCTTTCGCAACTCTTTGCTGAATTATGGCACGAGAGTTTAAATGCTCAGATTAGGGATGCTGTTATATCCGGCACAATATTTTTTTTTTTTTATCCCACTTTACCCAGAAATGTGTTCATTTTAAAAGTTCCTGGAAGGTTTTAACTTTTTTGGGAGGCGGTGAGGAGGGATGTAGTACTAGATATGAACTGACTGGTAGCTTGTTCAGGGCGCCATTAATAAAATATAACGATAGCGAGTAAGTTTATTTTTTAAAAAATGTGTCGTCCTAATCTATACTTTCTGGAACTCAATTTTTTAATAGGCCCATGGCCATTTTTAGTTGGGGTAAATAATTGCCAGAGAGAAATGGACCAAATGTGACGCTTTTCGCTGGAAAATGATGTTTTCGCCGAAATTTTTGTTAGAAATAATTAAAAACTATTACAAAAATTAGGTATCTGGTGTCATAACCAAATATTTCATTCTCATATCCACAATTTAGGTTATTAGGAAACTATTTTATTGTTTAAAGGGTTCAATCGATTTTCTTTAAATTATGGAATTTTTACGATAAGATGTTAATCGATTGTAATATTAATATTACACTTCCTTTCGGCCGTTTATTACAATTTAGAAACACTATTTTTTTAAAATGGTTACTTTTCTTTTTGTTCCTTCTCCAAAAATTGACATTTGAGTAAATTAGTAGTGAAAAGTCGGTTACGCGAAATCCCAGTTTTCTGCTATTACACCCCTCTGTTCGGGGTAGGGTTTTATTAAAAACCAAAAAAATCCATATGGTCTTGAAGCTCAATAAATGCGCAACTTTTTCTGAAATTATGTGACTCCTAATCATTGAAAGAATGCAGTTGAAAAATTTAACAAAAATCCTCGAGAACAAATTTTTTAGACATTAAAGTAAAAATTTCATTGTTATAAGAATCGTTGTGAGGCTCTAAATTGAGCAGATTTATAGGAAATTTAATGCTCTTTCGTTTGGAATAAGCAGATTTGTTGTAGGATAAAGGATAGAAAAGTTATGGCCGTTTTTATGGTGGAAAACGCGAATATCGACGGAAAAGTTAAAAATGCAAATATCTTGGACACTATTGAGAATCGGGCCAAAGTGAAGAGAATATTTTTTGTTGCATTTGAGCTGCTGAATCACCACCCGAAGTTTCGGACCACTCCTCCGCATACACCCTGTATATTTTCATATACAAGATTTTCTATTAGAAAATACTGGTCAGGTTTGCCAGTAGCTAGATAAATATCTTTGATTTTATTCGTCATAGAATGCGTTAAATTCTGTCTCAGTGTTGTGGTGACTGAAGTCGAAATCTTTTACGCCAAACTGTTTAATCTATTTTGTATTTAAAAAAACATTTTCTCAGATAAAACTCTTCTTAAATGCACTTCTGGAGGGGAAGAAATGAATTTAAGCTTCCCAATAAAAGGGCTAATAATGAGAATTGTGCAAAATTACACGACGGTCGTTTGAAAAGTCCGTGCAAAAATAAAAACTACTTAATTTTTCAACATAGTCTCCTTTTAGGCTTATACACTTCGTCCAACGCTGCTCTAGTTTGTTGATCCCTTCCGAATAATAGGATTTGTCCAAGTCTGAAAAATAGCCATTCGTTTCTGCAATCACCTCCTCGTTTGAATAAAATCTTTTTCCCGCCAGCCATTTCTTCATATTGGGGAACAAATAGTAGTCCGAGGGAGCTAAGTCTGGAGAATAGGGAGGATGTGAAACGAGTTGGAACCCTATTTCCATTAATTTTGCGACCACAACTGCTGAGGTGTGAGCTGGTGCGTTGTCGTGATGGAAAAGGACTTTTTTGTGGGCCAATCGTGGGCGCTTTTTCTTGCAGCTCGGTTTTCAAACGGTCCAATAACGTTGAATAATATGCACCTGTAATAGTTTTACCCTTTTCCAGATAGTCGATGAGGATTATTCCTTGCGAATCCCAAAAGACAGTCGCCATAATCTTTCCGGCCGAAGGAACGGTCTTCGCCTTTTTTTGGCGCAGATTCCCCCTTGGTAACCCATTGTTTAGATTGTTCTTTGGTCTCAGGAGTGTAGTGATGTATCCATGTTTCATCCACAGTGACGAAACGACGCTTAAAGTCCTGCGGATTCTTCTGGAACAGCTGCAAACCGTCCTTGCAACACTTCACACGATTTCGTTTTTGGTCAAGCGTGAGCAATCGCGGCACCCATCTTGCGGATAGCTTTGTCATGTCCAAATGTTGATGCAAAATATTATGTATTAGATGCCCACAGCACTAGCAATCTCACGCACCTTCACTCTTCTGTCATCCATCACCATATCATGGATTTTATCAATGATTTCTGGATTAGTAACCTCAACAGGGCGTCCAGAACGTTCAGCGTCACTTGTGCCCATATGGCCACTCAGAAAATTTTGAAACCACTTATAAACTGTTCTAATCGAAGGTGCAGAGTCACCATAATGTTTATCGAGCTTCTCTTTAGTTTCCTGAGGCGTTTTGCCTTTCATAAAGTAGTGTTTAATCAACACACGAAATTCTTTTTCGTCCATTTTTTGAAAATCCTTCGACTTTCTCGATTCAAACGAATGCCAAACACAAAGAAATAGACCGATCTGGCTGAAACTTGGTGTGTGTTCTTCTAAGAGATGCTACTAACTAAACATAACCTCGATACGCGCCAGTAGTGCTATCTCTCTGACTTTGCACGGACTTTTCAAACGACCCTCGTAATGTGAATAAAATTTAATAAAGATAAATGCATTAGTAAAATTAACCCAAAATTTTTGAAGAAATATTTCATTTAATAAATTGCATTTTAGGGGGGGGAAGACGTTTGCATCTTTTTTCGCCCCTCCAAACCATAACTGATATGACCTAAGAGTTGAGGGTTCAATATTTAGGTCAGTGATATATTTGTTGATTTAATGTAAGGGAAACCGAAATAGATAAATCTATTGTTATCGGTAGGAGTACCTGTCATCATAATTTACAGCGTTTTACTTCAAATATGTTCTATACTTTTAGAATGATATCTATCTATCTATATCTATATAGATTTTTTTGTTTTTAGATAAATTTGAAAAACAAAATAATTTCTAAAACAGTGTAGGTGTTTTCTTTGTAGATTTTGGTTTTTTATTTGCATTTTTTGTAGTTGTAAATATCTTCTACCTGCTGCTGTTACTGGTGAGAAAAATTTTTGTTCGTGTATTTTATCTTATCTAGGGGTTTTTTTTAATGAAAAATAAATATTATTCTAGTTGTTTATAAAACTAATGGAATCTCAATTATGAAGAGTCGATAGAGATTAAATGAAGTAGCAGTGGGTTAGGTGCCACTGTTAGCTTGATATCTACTGTCCTGATCTTTGGTGTTTTATTTTTAAAAGAATTTTTAGACAAGCAAAAAAATTCTCTTTGGAAAGAATGGCTGAAGCTACTTGATTGTGGTGTGTGAGAATATCGATATGTTTTCTTTTTAACGGAACTCTATCGGTTTTTTTTTCTCGATTTTAAGATCGATAATAAAAGAGTTATCCAGGCATCCTTACTTATAAAGGAAAGAAAGGCAATTTTTCTCACTAATTTCAAAATTTTTAGGATTCATAATTTTTGGTAAAATGTTGAGGTCTTTCTCCTCCAAGATTCTTTTTTTTAAATTATGAATTCTGCTAGAAAATAGTTATTGACTGGCCAAGCATGTGTTTAGAAATACCGAAAAATAGGCAGAATTCTTTTGGATTTCTGGATATCCGGAGAGGCCAGCCAATGCTGGAACTCTCTAGAGGTTGGAAAGAAGTTTAGGAAATAGGTAAAAGGTCGCCGGGGCCAACGTCGTTTCAGGCGTCTGTGGAGGACTGTCGGGATGGGTTCTTGTGGATAAGGCTTGTGCTGTGGGGATTAGGATGTATGGTTAGGCTACTCTTTTTTTTTCTTTTTTTTGGCGCATCAACAGCTGAGGTTATTAGCGCCTCTAATATCTGTTCTTCTCGAACATATTTCTCCACTACTTGGGTTGGCATTTGTTCTTGTCACCCATGCGCATCCATCGCTGAACCTTGACCAGCAAGGTTAGTGGAGCTCCAGTTTACGAATAATGCCTCCATACATCCCTTCTTAAATCATCGACTCAGTCGACGAGGGGGAGGGTGGATACATAGTTGCCATCCCTTATATTTTCCTCATTTCGAGGTTATCCAAACCCTTAGGTATGCCTCTTATCAGTAAGATAAATTAAAATAATTATAAGTAAATTATCGATGTGCTTCCCTATAGTATATCATGTAGACTCAACTTGTTTCTTTCTTAGCCAAAAGGTTATTTGCTCTTGAAGGGAAAGGCTAATATGGGGAATTAAGGAATCCGAGAATGTATTAGGTCATTGACAAATGGGATATTGAGGTCTATGTGGAGGGTTAAAGTGGATACATAATAAGGAGCGTTTGTCGATTTGCCGAAGGACTTTAGATTGAAAGGATTCATTGGATGTTGGATGGTTTATGCAGCGCCCCACAGCTCAGCTCCGTAGGTCCAGATGGGTTTTAGTAGTGTCTTGTAAACAGGGAGAACCAGTAGGTATTTTCCATAGACCTACTGTGTGTAGTACATCTAAAGTGGAGTTCAATGACGTATTGGCCGACTCCATATTTTCCACTGTTCTTGAGTGACGTCACTTTAAATTTTGCAATTTGTAACCTTTGACTTCCTTATTTTAAGACAATCTACTTTAAAAATTGACTACTGGTCCATCTAAAAGAGTTTTCAATGAATTAAACAACTTGGTAACTAACACTATTGAGTGCTCGTGAACACGTTTTCTTGCAAAACAAATGTAATTTCTCGTACAAAGATAAAAGGAATCCTAGAAAATAATATACCGTTTGAAAGCCCATTAAACAAGGAAACTTTTATAAAAAGTGCCAGTACCTAGGTCTGATAATGATCACGTAAGGGCCTAATGAGTTTTCTTAAAAATTTCGATTACTTTTATTTTTCCAGCATCCGGAGGAAGATTGAGGCTGTTTGGAGAATAACATATGCATTGAAATGGTATCAATTTTTAGGAAATTTATCTGTCTTTCTAACCATGTCATCAGAATTGAATTCGGGCTAAAACTTTCTGAGTAATAACATTTTTATTGGGAAAAAAGTAATGTTTTTAGAAAAAAACTTTAAAGTGACGTCATTCAAGAACAGAGGAGAATATGAAATTGGCCAATACGTCATTGAACTCCACTTTAGATGTACTACACACAGAAGGGTTATGGACAATACTTACTGGTTCACCCTATAGAGTCAGTTTATTCTGTACATTCATGGCTGATCTGCGCCCTAGCAGCCTTCGTGGTTGTCCGTATCGTCTTGTCTTTTCAGTCTAGTGTACGGGTTCCATGTAAGTCGACTGTCTAAATACAAGTCCTAGGTAGCCGTACTTGTGTGGAGATCGGTATTTCTCTGTTGTGTATGAGTAGTGGGGAGGCAAGTTTATCTGAGTAAGGTGAATGTAATCTGTTTGGCATTTGTCTTCGTTTAGTCTAATTCGCCATTTTTTGCATCAAGAGGAAATGAGGTCCAAGGTGGTTGAGGATAATATTGCGGCATCATCTGCATAGGTTTGTGGGTGCGTGGGGATGTCCAGCAGTGTAGACTAGATATAGGACTGTGCCAAGGATGCTTCCTTGCTGGATGACAATTATTAAACATCTCTTTTTTTGGAAGCTGGTTATTATACCTCTTTTTTTTGATGACTGAATCATAATATTTTGGGAAGAAAAAGGCTCAGTATTTGATCTTTAGTGAGTGTTCAGCTACGTTACCCTGCCTAGTCCCCAAAACTGGGCCCAGAATTTTTTTTTTTATATTTGTCACAAATCAAGGAGAAATATAAGTAGGAACTATTCATCACCTTATTTACTCGTATTACTAATATTATTTTTTCTAAATTTATTCAAAATAAGATGGATATTCTGTAGCAAAAATTTATAGACAATATTTCAAACGGCAACGAGAGAATTTTTTTATATGAAACTTGTTTTATATAAACATGAATATTTTAAGAATAGTTAATAATAATGAATTCATCTCTAAAAATTTTTTATAAATCTTAGTACTGTAAAAAATTATGTCGATTAGTTAAACATTGTGTAAAAAATAAGTGGTAAAATAAATAAACTTGGATTTAAAAAATAAATAAATAAAATAAATTGAGTTGGAATTAGAAGAGAGAGGAGAGAGTGGAGAGAGAAAGCGAATAAGAGTGCGACAAAGTGCGACTGAGAGAGAGTTGAAAATGATCTCAACATTGAATTCATTAGTCTGTTGTAGATACCATTTTCGATTTATTATGTCAAGGACTTAATTTAAACATCATGGCGTTATTTATCTAGTTTTTTTATTTTATTATATTTATCTCCAGCGCGCTCCAGAACTGATTCTATGCTGGGGAATTGAAAGCGTAACGGATGTGTTATTTCAGCGACAGGAAATCATTCTACCAACAGTTATTGTACTGGAGTGTAACGGGAAATACTACGGTTTTTGTATTAGGTAACCCTTTTAGTTTGGGTTTTGCGAGATTTGCGGGGGAGGGAAAATGCTTTGTTGATTCTAAAAATTGTGGTATTTTTTAAAAAAAGGACTAAATATAGTCGCTTTTTCCCTCTATTTACAAATTATTATTATTATTATCTTAAATTTATTTTGTTATTTGCAATCTGTATAATACACTATACAATAAGTAAATAGGGAGATAGAAGTATAGAGGCGTGAAAGGCAGGAGGAAAGAAACTGCCCAGAGGCAGCACTTTCTATAGGTCTTCAGACTGCGAGGAAGTCGCAGGGCCACTGGCGATTCAGTCGGCGAGGAGGATTGTCAGGAATGTCAGGGGGGGCGCAAGACTGTACTAGAGGATTAGAGCTAGTCGAGAGAGTAGTATGGAATTTTTGGTATTTAGTCTTGGCGAGTTGGTCTATGAAGGGGATGTTGAGGTCGTTGTGTAGAGTGAGGTTAGTAACCAAAGATAGGAGCGTCAGCTAACTGTCGGAGTAGTTTTGACTGAAATGTCTTGTACTGTCCGTATGTTTTGTGGGTTTGGCTGAACCCCACAGCTCTAGTCCTGTAAGTCCACATAGGTTTGAGGATAGTTCTGTATATTAAGCGCTTGAGTTCAATAGGTAATTTGGAGCGTCGTCTAAGAAGTATTTACAAAAATTAATTTTATAAAAAATTCGAATTTTCATTTTAAGAAAACAGTTGATTTAAATTCTGTAACTGTATACTATAATAAAATAATACCTTTAAAGTAAGCATGGCTACGCTTACAGCTTCCTCTAGACTACAATAAAATAAATATTAACGGGGATAAAAGAGAAAACTATGCCCACCATGAAGGCGCCACGGTAGCGGAGCGGTTAGAGGCGAGACCTGCGAAGGTAATATGTATTGCTGGTTAGTGGGTTCGATTCCCCCGGTCTTAGGGCTTGGATTTTTTATTTAATGGTTAATAAAAGAAATTTACAGTAAAGTATGTTTGCTAGTCACCTCCGTCCACGGCACCTAATTTATTTTGTAGTTGGGCGTAAAGCCCGCCTGAAAAAATAAGCAATTACTTTACTTTACTATGCCCATGATCAAATAGAAAATTTGTTTGTAACTTCCTAGACAAATGGCAAAAAAATAAAATGACTAGACCACAAAGCTCAGATCTGAAAATAAAAGTAAAGTAATGCCTATTTATCTACCAAATTAGGTGTCATGGACGGAGGCGACTAACAAACACACTACTTTACTGCTTCATTCATGAAAATCGGTCCACGCGTTTAAGGCGCCACGTTGTTTACCCAAAAAAAGGTACCCAGAAAAAGTAGAACAATCTCAGAAAATAACGTTTTTCCTCATTTTCTCCAATTAGTAAACGCTTTTCTCCAAAAATCTATAAAATCTGTGTGGTAGCGAAAAATTTGCAGTTATAAAGGAGGGTTTGCCCTATATTTTAAAGAAAATTTGGGAATTTTATCTTTTATAGAAAACGAGGAAAAAATTGTCAAAGTTGGGTGTTTTTTCAACGTTACAGCTTTTTCTGGTGCAGTTTTTGATGATCAACCCTCGTACAACTGTCCTACCCGGACAGATTTAGTAAATTCCTTTTATTGACAATTCAAATTTAAATGCAAGGCCTAGTCCGGAAGTCGAACCCACTAAACCAGTGACACATCTTAGCTTTGCGGGCCTTGCTCAGATTAATTGCGGTTCTAATTTCAGTTTCTGGTAATCGCTTTAGAATTCATTTAATGGTTTCATGAGAAATTCAAAGTAAAGTATGCTGGGTACCCATTTTCGCCTCCAATACCCCCACTTTCGTACGATAAGACTGCCTAAAAAAAAATAGGCATTATTTTTCTTTTTTATTAGGGCAGTAGAAATGTCTCACAGTTTACTCTTTTTTTATAAATTAATTCACAACATCTAAAGCAAATTTCTGGAGACTCGCAACAGACCCTCTCCACGGCGCACTAGAATTGACTCACACCACAGAGACTGCATCCATTATCCCCCGGTACACTCATATATCCAAAATCAGTCTGCTCAAACTCCTTTCCATCTTAGACTGCCATCCCAATCCACTCAGCCACGACATAGCCTCCTACAGATCCTTCTACAACATACAGGACACAGAAGACTAAAACATATCCTACTCTAACTCTCTACACTAGCTGCAGGTTTTTCCTCTCCTTTTTTCCCTGCATTCCAATCCTCCTCACCTAACTTTTCTCTTACTTCACTTAGTTAAGAAGGTTGAAATGTATTATACATTTATACTTCTATATTTATTTTATGTATATATCTATTATAATAAATATTTATTCTTATTCTAACTTCCCAACATCTAAAGTTGTTGGCCTCCCACAACTTTCACTGTCTCGCCACTCTCCGGATATTGTTTTCTTGCTCCCAGGATGTGGCTAGTGAGTCTGATCTCTTAGGCTGTGACCTAAGCTCACTTAATTAACAAATACCTTCGGAAATTATCAAACCAGTTCATCAAAGCTAATTAAATTTGAACAAAATAAATTAAAACTTCTAAAAATACGTATATTCCTTTAAATAATGGAATTCTTTACAACAAATAAATTTCACTTGTCAACTAAATGGTGGAGGCTGAATTTTATTTCTTTAATTAAAGATTTTCTTTAGGAGACGGTCATTTATTTATTTATTTATTTAAAAAAATAATTAACTTAATATGGAAATACAACATTCCTGGCGTTAGTTCATTTTAAAATCCATGTAAATAAAATTAGCTTTTTCAAGTAATTACTTGTTCGTTTGAAATAATTGGTGGTGTCGCCATTATAGCCACCCAAAATTCCCTCAATTTTGGCATTTTTTCTAACAATAAAAGCTTCAGAATATAATTAATTATCTTGGTTGCTTATTGCGTTTTGGAGAAAAATGGTTGGTTTTCTTTTATTCATTTATTTAAAGGTAAATTTAAAAAAAATCAGAGTAGGAGAAAATTTAGCCATTATTAAAAATTATAATAGTATTTTTTTTTTCCTTTAATATTATCTGCACAGCTCGACTAGCTGAGAGAGTTGGACAAGAGTAAAACATGATACTCTGCATGACAGCGCTCTAGCGGATTAGTGGCACAAGCTAATTTGGTCTCCTTTCGTTTTTTTCTAAGTGACCGAAAGAGGCACTAAATGTATTTACAATTCAAATTAGAACCTTTAGAACTTAAGGTTGTCTTGCAAAGTTTAGGACGAGATCAAAGCTGACAGCCAGCTTCTCGTGACACGTGTACCACCAATGGAAGTCATTTTCTAGAATTTATTTCCTAAACAGTTGTAAGAACAAAAATATTTTTTTTTGCAAACAGTTTTGAAGATTTCTCTATTAAATTTGGAATTATATTTTCTAAGTTTCGAATCCAGTAGTTGTCCTTTAGAGTTTTCTACCTAGTAGCTTATACGAGGGTCGTTTGAAAAGTCCGTACAAAGTCAGAGAGATAGCACCACTGGCGCGTATCGAGGTTATGTTTAGTTAGTAGCATCTCTTGGAAGTACACACACCAAGTTTCAGCCAGATCGGTCTATTTCTTTATGTTTGGCATTCGTTTGAATCGAGGAAGTCGAGTGATTTTCAAAAAATGGACGAAAAAGAATTTCGTGTGTTGATTAAACACTACTTTATGAAAGGCAAAACGCCTCAGGAGACTAAAGAGAAGTTTGATAAACAATATAGTGACTCTGCACCTTCGATTAGAACAGTTTATAAGTGGTTTCAAAATTTTCGGAGTGGCCATATGGGCACAAGTGACGCTGAACGTCCTGGACGCCCTGTTGAGGTTTACTACTCCAGAAATCATTGATAAGATCCATGATATGGTGATGGATGACAGAAGAGTGAAGGTGCGTGAGATTGCTAGTGCTGTGGGCATCTCGAATGAACGGGTACATAATATTTTGCATCAACATTTGGACATGACAAAGCTATCCGCAAGATGGGTGCCGCGACTGATCACGCTTGACCAAAAACGAAATCGTGTGAAGTGTTGCAAGGACGGTTTGCAGCTGTTCCAGAAGAATCCGCAGGACTTTAAGCGTCGTTTCGTCACTGTGGATGAAACATGGATACATCACTACACTCCTGAGACCAAAGAACAATCTAAACAATGGGTTACCAAGGGGGAATCTGCGCCAAAAAAGGCGAAGACCGTTCCTTCGGCCGGAAAGATTATGGCGACTGTCTTTTGGGATTCGCAAGGAATAATCCTCAGCGACTATCTGGAAAAGGGTAAAACTATTACAGGTGCATATTATTCATCGTTATTGGACCGTTTGAAAACCGAGCTGCAAGAAAAACGCCCACGATTGGCCCACAAAAAAGTCCTTTTCCATCACGACAACGCACCAGCTCACACCTCAGCAGTTGTGGTCGCAAAATTAATGGAAATAGGGTTCCAACTCGTTTCACATCCCCCCTATTCTCCAGACTTGGCTCCCTCGGACTACTATTTGTTCCCCAATATGAAGAAATGGCTGGCGGGAAAAAGATTTTATTCAAACGAGCAGGTGATTGCAGAAACGAATGGCTATTTTGCAGACTTGGACAAATCCTATTATTCGGAAGGGATCAACAAACTAGAGCAGCGTTGGACGAAGTGTATAAGCCTAAAAGGAGACTATGTTGAAAAATAAAAAAGGTTTACCCCAAAAAATTAAGTAGTTTTTATTTTTGCACGGACTGTTCAAACGACCCTCGTAAACTTCACTGTCTGGTGACTGAGTAGTCCATCGTATCGTATTTTCATGGATTATTTTTTGAAAAAGATGAAAACCTAAATCCACCCTTTCCCCAACAAACAAATTTTAATAAACTGAATAAACTCAAACATCTCTCAAAGATAAAATATTTAACAAAAACAAAAAATTAATAATCCACGGCTTATCTAATTTAACTGAGTTGAACGAACTATCGATAAGCTATAATAAAATATGATCGATGGAAGGCCTTGAAAACTATAATTAATGAAGCTAAAAAAGAATAATTTACTAAGTTTAGTTTTTTAATCAAAATTTTAAAGGATGATGAATCATACTTATATTAAAAATTGTTTCGTGTGAGATATTTTTTTAAAAATAAAGCTCTTAGCAGCTTCGAAAGCGCTTTATCCTTCAATAATGCTTAGAAAATTTTTAAAATCGAGTACATAATTACTGAGTGTTTTTCATATAAATTAAGTTTGACTGTAGTGAGATGTGGAAGCCTTTAATATGATGGGACTACCAACAACCGTCACAAAATCACTTCCAGATAAAGGAAACCGTCAAATAATTGAACAAAAAGATTCGCGTAAAATGATTGACAAGAGTTTGAACACATGAATTGCTTCCTCAACTTTTAGACAGAAGATTCAAGCTTTTAATGATGATTCAATAATTCGAAACTTAATTCAGGCGCCACGGTAGCCGAGCGGGTTATAGGCTAGGCTAGACCCGCAAAGCTAAGATGTATTGTTGGTTTAATGGGTTCGATTCCCCCGGTTTAGGCCTTGATTTTTATTTAAACCGTTAATATTGAGAACTTTATAGTAAAGTATGCTTGCTAGTTGCCTTGCTTTACTTTATTAAACCTAATTCAATTTTTCTTTAAAAGAGAGTTAAGAACTCTCGATAATTGTACTGAAAGAAAGAACACTGGATTGGTAGAGAGAGAGAAATGAGATAGACAAATCATATATTAGTATGTAAATTAGTTCATCATTTTAATAAGTTGGGTTTTAATTTGCTAATCAGTGTACAAAATAAATTATTCATACCTCATTATTTACCGTAATGTAATAATTTAAACTTTACAATGATATTCTTATTATCATATTGGAATAATTAATAGAAACTATTATAAAGAGGATAGGAATATTGATTTTTTAATTAAAAAACTTCAATTAATTATTAAAAGTGGTTAAAAAAAATTGCCAAATTTAATTAAATAAATAAATGCCCAAAATAAATTAATATAACAAGAATAAAAAAATTATTTTTCTTATTCTGACTTAATAATTAACATTCTTCGTTAATTTCGTGAAGATTTTAATCGTTGTCTTCTTCTTCTTCTACTTACTGGCCCAGAGACTGGATCTGGAGAGAACATGAAAAGTACTGGGGTGATGCTTCCTGGGGTCAAACACGGCAAGAGTGTTATGCCCTTGCTGTGCAAACAAAGAAACAAAGTGACTCTAGGTTTGGGCAGGAATCAGATCACTCTGATCACAGGCCTATTCACAGGGCACGGCAGGTTCAGGAAGCACCTGCACAAGTTAGGGCTTATTAGCTCGGAACCGTTGTGTGCAGATTGTGCCAGGAAGAGTAAGAAACGGCCTCTCACCTGTTATTCGATTGCTTTGTAATCGAGAGAATGCGCTACAAAATTATGGTCCCTGATCTAGTCTCTTGGTCTGAAAGTTTAGAATTAATACAAATAATACAAAATTTTTGATTGTAATTCGCCAAGAATCTTTCTACCTGTATACAGGGTGAATCAGTAAGTAATGTCCATAGGCTTACTGTGTGTAGTACATCTAAAGTGGACTTCAATGACGTATCGGCCAACTTCATATGTTCCACTGTTCTTGAGTGACGTCACATTAAATTTTTTTTCTAAAATAATTACTTTTTTCCAATAAAAATGTTATTACTCAGAAAGTTTTAGTCTGAATTCGATTCTGATGACACGGTTAGAAAGACAGATAAATTTTCTAAAAATTGGTCACCATTTCGAAGCATAAATTATTCTCCAAACAGCCTCAATCTTCCTCCTGGATACTGGAAAAATAAAAGTAATCGAAATTTTTGAAGAAAACTCATTAGGCTCTTACGTGATCATTATCAGACCTAGGTGCTGGCACTTTTTAGTAAAAGTTTCCTTGTTTAATGGGTTTTCTAACGGTACATCATTTTCCCGAATTCCTTTTATCTACGTGCAGAAATTACGTTTGTTTTGCAAGAGAACGTGTTCACAAGCACTCAACAGTGTTAGTTTATCAAGTTGTTTAATTCATTGAAAACTCTTTTAGATGGACCAATAGTACTATTTTTAAAGTAGATTGTCTTACAAATAAGGAAGTCAAAGGTTACATATTGCCTTTTAAACATTTACTTCTGATTTCACTGAAATATTTGAGAAAATTTTAGGAAATATTTCAAATATTATCCCTCAAGAACAGGAGGAAAATATGAAGTTGGCCAATACGTCTTTGAACTCCACTTTAGATGTACTACACACAGTAGGTCTATGGACATTACTTACTGGTTCACCCTGTATATAAAAAAAGACAGTGATTTGACGTATGTATGTATTGACTAGCCATTTTCTTTCGGGATCTTCGTGAACCGTCCAGTTGTTCCTTAGCTAATTCTGGACAATTCTGGTTCATCCCTTGCTTGAATACGTCCCTTCCATCATCTTACAAAGGGACTCCAAGTTGAATATTATTATTTTTGTTTTTCCCAATTTGAATGTCCCTTTTCTTGACGGTTTTTCTTGAACCAATCCAAGGGGCCTTAGATATATCTAAAAAAAAAAAAATATAAAAAAATAGTAGATTTAGTAACATTAATTAGTAGAGGGGCCCCTAACTGCTAACCCAAAATTAGAAGAACTTTATTCTGAAATCTTTTTTTGGTGCACCAATTGGAAATATCGAAAATTAAATTTTCCTCAATTTAGCTGCTACTTTTTTAATTGAAAAAACTAAGAGTAGAAAACTAAAGAAAAAACAAATATAAATAAATAAAAGAGTCGATGCAAGATTATAATCCAAATGATTCTCGAAATGCAATACAACTTTAAAATAATCCATGATAAAAATATTTTTAAGAATGAATTTAAGCACTATTCTTTGTACAATATTGGTACAGACCTCTACTTCTCCACTAAAGTATAAACTTTTAAAGGCAGTTAAAAGAATAAAAGAATAGAAAAGAAATAACTGAACACCATGGAGAGAATTGAATTCAACGAAGGAGTGCAGTAGCCGGCTACCGAATAACATTGTTTGCATTCTCCCAGTTGAATAACAATCATCGAATTTAACAAACAATATTTGTCTTACAATATGCTAATAATATTTAACTGTTCTTCATGTTTAACCTTTTGTATTCTACGGGAAACTTATTTAAAATTTATTTTATTTACTTTTTTGTAATTTACTTATAACTCGTCTCAGAGTAAGAAGCGGTAGAGAAGATAAGTTTGCGGCCGAAATTAATCGATTTACTGAACTATCTGAGTACAACAAATATATACTGGGATGTTGTATTTGGCTAGAAACGTCTTGACAGACAATGCAGTGTGTGCCGGTGCGTTGTCTTGATGGAGAACCCCCTGACTTGTTCTTCCACAAAAATCGGGTCGTTTTTTCCCTTACTCTTTCACGGAGTTAAGCAAGAACCTCACCGGTAGTAATTTTGATTAATTATAATCGATATTTTCATCCGTTTTGGACGTGGAAGGGCGACCCGGGGCGGTCATCATCACCCCGACGTCTTCTCGCGGCCATCTTGGAAACGCTTGAACCACTCAAAAAAAACTTGCGCACGTGATACAACCTTCATCGCCATAAACTTCTTTTTAATAAAAGATCAAGTTTCAGTAGCGGTTTTCATCAAGTTTTGATGTGAAATTTCACGACAATTCGTTGCTCTACTACAATGTGTAGTTATCATGTTTTCGCGCAAAACGAAACTAACACCTCTTACACAAACATGCGGTTCTGGTCAGACAGATTTCTCTACAAACACGAGAGAGTCGCTGCAATCGAAAGAGAAGGCTTTACGCTGCACAGCTGTTTGGTCATTAGGATTTGGCGCATGCATAGTTCTTCTGTAGCAGCATCAGTCTCGTTATTTAATAGCCACACCTCGTATATTGTATTTTTTTTTTGACTGAAATGTTTTTAAAAAAATCACTGACTTCCAATTGGCTATTTTGTTTAGGTTCAACCAAAAGACGTAACATTAAAGTTTTAGTCAATATCGGTCAACCACTTTACTTGAATGGATTTCTAAGTTTTATTTATTTTTTAATTTTCTCAGATACGGTAAAATTCGATTGATGGCAGTTTTAGACAAGGGGAAGTGATTAAGCATCTCTTTAACGTACCACTTCAGAGTAGCCCCGGTGTCTCTTACGTGATGATGGGTGGACGGGGAACAATGAGCATTTTGGATTGCCTGCGTTGCTTCCCTTTTTTTGGTGGAACTACCCGTCTAAAACAATCTGAAATCTGAAGATCGTAGCGTGGCTCTCTTCTTCACCAAACTCTAAATGAATTTCCATCCAAGGGTGTCTCTTCTTTCTGATATAAATAGAACTAAGAGTTTTGTTTTACTCGCAGTGCATGAGCAGTGACTTGGAGAGAGTAAGTCCTGGAAGTTGAAGCCTTATATGTAGTAAAGACGAAGTGAAGAACTTGCAATCCGATTTGAGATGAACATCAGTGCACTCTTCTTCTTCTTCTTCTTCAGCGGCGCTACAACTCATTGCTGAGTCCTGGCCTCCTCAATACGTCTCGCCCAAGATTCCCTCTCCGGTGCAGCCGTTCTCCAGTCCCTCACCCCCAACAATACTCTACTATCCTCAGCCACGCAGTCCACCCATCGAAGCCGGGGTCTGCCTGCCCTTCTTACCCTAAGGGGTTGTGCTGACATTAGCTTTTTGGGCATGTCATCTTCTCTCATTCTGGCCACATGGCCCGCCCATCTAAGTCGACCCAGCTTTATAAATTTTACTACATTTATTTCTGCATATAGGCTGGCTAACTCTAAATTCGTTCTTCTCCTCCACCCTTCTTCGGAACGAACCGGTCCGTATATGCGGCGGAGTATTTTCCGTTCGAATATAAGGAGCTTATCCTCGACAGTGCACTCTACTAGCAACAATTTACTTTGTCAGTTAAGAGTCTTCTGAATTCATCACGCTAAATGATGAAAGACTTAAGACAGTTGGCTTGCGTGATTGATGGATTACAACTACTTGTTACTGCCCGTATAAAAAAATATTATGTTATTCCGTCATACCAAGAAGTAGGTTATTAATTTATTTTTGACATCAATTTATCATCTGTCATTAATAAAACTTTGCTTAAATTAGTTTATTGAAGTATTGGGTGCCTAAATAGTTCATTACAGTATTATTACTACCGTTATAATTAGTACTCGCTTTTAGATTTTGTTTCTTCTTAAGAGGTTAAATACAAGTCATTGTGCATACGAAATAGCTTAATTAGATCCATCACTAGTGTCAGATCAAAACCCTGCAGCATCACGTCGACCCAGCAACTGGAAGGAAATTTGAGGGAATGTGGGTGCCGGAAGTTTGGGGATAACTACTGGTTTGGAGTCGACTCATCTCTTCCTGCTTGGGCCTCCAAAAAAATATTCTGGAGAATACTCTTCCAAGAGTAGTAAAAGAGTAAGGCTATACTCCCGTCTATGACCTGGTAACCCACCCAGGCACTCCAAGAAGCGGAGGAACCCGCACGCAACTCTCTCCCAATACACCAAGGTGTTCTAAGAATGTGGTTTTTCTTTAGATTCTATGGGGATTAAACACTCCTGGGGATTTCTAGGTGGGGCGGATAGCCGGTAATCAGGTATAACCTCTCTCTCTCGGCAGACCAATGGGCACAAAGGACCTACAAGCAGTCCAAGGTATTCCATAATTGTTCCCCCAATTTAAAAAGATTTTAGAGTTTTTTTTTTCAAAGAAGGGATAAACCCTTGAAATAGTGGTGACCTCTCTTAGGCGCTCCAGGGATGTTGCGAAGATCGTGATCGTTGGGTTAAACACTCTAAGGCACCGATACCCAGGACATCCTAGGATGTTATCCCAGGACGTCCTAGGATGGACGTTTTTTTTTTTTGCGTTTATTTGTGCTACACACGCTAATCAGCGCGTTGGCGCTATAAGTAACAATTATAAGAAGCAATGAAGCAAACAAGTGGAGTTACTCAGTGGTAACACTCCCAAAACATTAGACTATTAGTCCATTCTCTTCACTTTAGAGGAGATCACGAGGCCACTGTCTCTTAAGGCGTCTTGTCCGGGTTATCAGGAAGAGTTCTAGAAGAATGATTTTGAGCTAGAAGATTTACATGAGATTGCAGGTTGAAGTGGAGTTTCCTGTATCGTGTTTCCAGCGACTTGTGTGACAAAAGGAATGTTTAAGGTCAGTGTGCGTAGTCCAGGTTGGGAGACATAAAATGGAGCGTTTACAATAGTTCGAAGTTTTTAGATTGAAGAGATTGAATCCTTTAGAGATTTTTGCGTTTGGTTGAACCCCAGATAAGCCCAGATTGGTTTCAAAATAGAAGTATAAATCAGTCTTTTGTTGTACAGAGAGAGTTTTGATCTATCGTCTAACAGTCTTTTAAAGTAGTCGATAGTGTCTGTTTAGTTCTGTTCTTTTTAGTCGTATGGGGGTTCCAAGAAAGTCTTCGGAAGAGTAATGCTACGAAGAGTGAAATTTCGAGACTTGGTTTCAGTAAGCATAATAGCCCATCTCTGGAACCACTGTTCTAATGAGGAGAATGTGACTGTAGATTTTTGAGAGCTATTATAGGATCATGATTATATTAAATAAAATATCTATTTTTAGTTGGTCCTTAACGTACGACATGTTCCAGCATGTTAGTTGTGAAATACTTCGGTTTTTTAAATCAGACTACGAACTCAGACAAATATTTATTTATTATTTATTTATTTATTTGTGTCTGCATAGGGAATACATTTCATTCCCTTGGCAGGGAGTTTGACTTGTTTACAGTATATGTATACAATTACAAAAAAAAGAAAAAAAGAAGAAACCAATTAATGAATATAGAAAACTTTTACAAGAAAAAATCAAGAAAACAGAACAAGTAACTTCTAAAATTCTGAAAGTACAAAACTTCTTATTTTAACAGATTGATTACAGAAATTATAGATATTGTTTATCTGTTGAATTGAGTCAATTGTAAAAAGTTGTTCGAAATTATCTTTATCTGAAGTACCTGGAGAGCAATATTGTTTTAAAAAGAAAGATCTGATTGGGTTTAGGGCTTGACAGTGGAACAGGAAGTGAAACAAATTATCTGGCGACTTCAAATCACATAACAAGCAAACGTTATCAGAATCAAACGTATAAAAAGAATTATTAATATGTAGCCTGGCATTGTTTATATTTGAAAGGCGAAGCTGGGAAATCACTCTTATTTTCTTTATTTTGCAATTCATTTCTAAATACATTTCTCCCCCTCCAAAATTTGAAACAAGCCTAAATAAATTATTGTATTTACTATTTAGAATATTTTCGACATCTTCGCTATGGAGTTTATTAATAAATTTATTTATTATATTGTTTTTTGAACTCAGACAAATATAGGGAAAAAGAGATCAGAAGAGCGGACAATTTTCAAATCATTTTTTTCCCATCTTCCTAAAAAGAAAACTAAAAATATGAATTCCTCGTAAAAACGCATTTTCCAAAACACCAAAGAGGCGTACTGTCCAGCTTTACCAAATGTAATTGTAATTCAACCCTTACTTTCAGCCCCACTATGAAATCCTTTGCTTTAAAAGAGGTATATCAAAAAAAAAAAAAATGTAATTTGGCATTTTTTTGTATTCTGTAATTATTTAGCAGACGCTGTGAGATTTGTTTTTTATAACAAAATTACTGAATTGAAGATTAAAGCAGGTTTTGAATGAGATCCGTTTGAGTCTGCATCTGTTTGATGGTGGTAAAGGCAATTCTAAGCACGTCTTAGCGGATGTTTTTTTGTTTTTTTTTGCTTAAGGACGCGGGTAACTATCACCCGGCTTAATTCTCTCCACCAATTAGGGTAGGGAGATAACAGATGGGTTTCAAACTAACATGGCTACTAGCGGGAGGCTGTACTGATTTGTTTCCCTAAATAGTCCCGGTGATGAGTTATTGTCTAAATATGCTAATGGAAGGCAAAAGAACGTAAAAAGCAGAAGGTCCCCTAGCCTTTTTACCCCCACGTTCAATCGCACCATTCTGTCAGAAGCACACGCTAAAATGATGTACGAGTTCAAAATTTTAAGGAACAATGGTACATTATAGTGAATTGGCTACCCGCGTAAAGGAAGAAGAAAATGGAAATCGAAAGTAAAAAATGCGATTAAAATTTCTGGCACGTTAGAATTAGTTACAAACTTTGCTCGTTGGGTGCGCTGGTTTAAATATAAAATGGAAGGAGTTCAGCCCCCCAAAAAAAATGAAATTAGTTTTATGAAAAACTTTTCATTTACCTTTTTTGATAATTCAAAAAAACAAAAAGAAAAGAAAACAGAATGAAATATATTCCAAATGGCTGGCCTAGAATTAAGAGTATATTCGCCGGATTCATTGAGAGTCTGTTTGGGAATGGTTTGCGCGAAATAGACACGTCAAAAGTGAAATCTAATACATTTTTGATTGTGGTAAACCCTGATTAGCGGGTATTGAGTTCTAATAAATTCGGCTTTTTCTTTTTCTTTAATCAACTATTGAAATTCACAACTGCAAGTGGGCGAATGCTTCTGCAACAAGTGAATCTAGTTTAACTAATACGGTTGGCCACCACTGGGCAGAGACAGGCGAAGGAGTTCATTAGAGGCTATTCGCCGAGGCTGAATGCAGACTTAATCCGCGAAGGCCGTGGGGATATAAGGATAATTGAAGGCCTATTAACTGGGCCACCTGCAGGCTCAGAAAACACATGCATCGCATGGGCCTGGCAGATGATAGCCTCTTTAGGTTCTGTCAGGATGAGGAGGAGGAAATGGGCACTGCACGTGTTGTGTCAGTGTGAGGGGGCTTGTCTGGCTAAAGATGTTACCAACCAAGGCCTGTGAGCTTTACCCAAGAGTCGCTCTCCAGAATTAAGAGTCTGACGGGACTGGAGGGCGAGCTCTAGAGTAAGGGAGCCACAATTGATCCAAAAGGGTCGCAGTGGCGTAGGTCTTGGGCCGCCCTATTAGAATCTAATCTAAACTAACTAATACGAGTAACTTGTGAGGAATCAGCATACTTTGTCTCCAATGAATCAATTATTGATCTTCATCGGCGAGTAAATCACGAGGCCACCGGTTTGTGCTGTCCGGAAGGTTAAAAAAAAATGAAAGCTGGTCAATATTAGAGGTTTAGAATGTCGTGAAAGGCACAGTGGAATTTCTTGTATCAAGCGGTGATTAAGTCTTGAAGGTGGTTTTAGATCAGTGGGAGGAATGGTTCTGTTAGAACCATTAGTATGGAGCAATTGAAATACCGTGCAGAATTTTTCGATTGTTGTGTTTTGTTGGAGTCGTGGTAGATGTTGGAATACGAGGTGAGGCTATTAAAGAACGAGACTATTGCTGTAAAACATTTTATTTTAAATTTATACATATTTAGTTATTATCACCTTCAATATACAACCCTCCCTTATCCCTACAACGCTCCATGCGAATTTACCATTGTTCGAAACAGTGCTGGAAGTCTTTTACTGTGAGCTCCTCTGCATGACGCGTGCCGCTTTTTCTTTCACAGCTTCAACGGACTGAAATCGTGTTCCTTTTAATGCAGATTTGACTTTGGGGAACAGATAAAAAGTCACATGGGGACGCGAATAAGGCGGATGGCCTAAAACTGGGATGTTGTACTTGGGATGGAGAACCCATGACTTGTTCTTCCACAAATCGGATCGTTTTTTCCTTACTCTTTCATGGAGTTGAGCAAGCACCTCACCGGTAGTAATTTTGATTAATTATAATCGATATTTTCATCCGTTTTGGACGTGGAAGGGCGACCTGGGCGATCAACATCTCCGACGTCTTCTAGCCATCTTGGAAACGCTTGAACCACTCAAAAACTCGCTCACTTGATTCAACATTCATCGCCATAAACTTCTTTTAATAAAAGATAAGTTTCAGTAGCGGTTTTACCAAGTTTCATGTGAAATTTCACGACAATTCGTTGCTCTACTACATGTGTAGTATCGTGTTTTTTATTTAATAGCCACACCTCGTACTTGGCTAAACCTGACAATTCGAGTCAGTAACTCCAAAAAAGGTTTCATTGATTGTCAAGGAGTCTAGCCGGTAGTTTTGAGTTCTTGCTGTTGTAGAGGTGTATGCAGGTTTCATATCTAAACGTTTGCTCAAATATAATTCAAGGTTTGACGATGTTATTTTTTTTTTTTTAAATTCAGAGAACATAAGGGGAACATAATTGGCCAAAAATTCCACCGCCAAATTATTTGAAAGATTTTTCCAACAGTCAATTTTTAAATTATATGTTCTAAAGGCGACCCAAGCAAGGCATGTAGTTAAAGATTGAGTTCGTTCTGATGTTACATTCACCATCCATCTTAAACGAAGCCTTACAATACTATCAAACGATCTTTTACAATAATTCTGTCATTTCGACAAAACGATACTCTTGCACCGTGTACAACATAAATTATGATTAGGCCGAGACCTCCTGCAGTATGGAGCATTCCTCTTCCTTCGGTTACAGCGCAGTTTCCGCTATTAGTTCATCTAGCAAACATAAAGTTTAATTAGATATTTTTAAATGAATTCCCAATTATAGAAACGCATTTGGCACCAGTAAAATTCTATTTAATGAGAACTCTCTAGATAATTGCAAACATAAATCGATAATATCTCAATGAGACAAATGAACAATAAATTTTAACTGCTCACGGTTACTGTAATAACCGTTTAACACGTTACTTAAGTTTGAGTAGGTGGCAAACATATAATTATTGAGTGTTCAACAAAATAACTACTGTAGATAAAGCCCGCATTCAGAAGCTAACTTGTTATTAAAATATTACTAGAACTATTATTATATAATAATGGAATTCATTCTCAGAAATAATTTTTAGAAAATGCTTTTTCTTTTCTTTTTTTTAATTTGAATAATTGCACTAGTTGCATTCGGGTCAGGATACTCTGAGGACAAATGAGCGAATTGTAATTTCGGTGTTATGTGTAGTTTTATAAATCAGATCGAAAGATTAGAAAAGGGTTGAGGGTTTTCCCTACTCGTTCTTTTTGTGCTAGTACCTCCTTTGGTCTCAAAGTTCCAAAGGTTTCATAGCGCAACTGAGGTGTCACTGGCTACAAGATCTCTTAGAATTAGAATCAGAAAAGGACGGGAGCTATGCCCCACGGCACCGAAGCCACAAGAGGCTTATTTTGCTAGCCCCCTTTTTGGATCTTGTAGACGAAACCTCCCCTACTAAAGAGGTGTAAGACTTTCCCTACTAGTTCTTTTGGCGCTACTATTCTCCTTAGGTTTCAAAGTTCCCAAGGTATCATAGCGCAACTACTCGATTGCAACGCCGTTTCCTCTTCTTACGGATCTGCACAACGGTTCCGAGCTAATAAGCCCTACATTTTACAGATACTTCTTGAACCCTACCATGCCCTGTGAATAGACCTGTAATCAGTGAGTAATCTGATTTCTAACCAAGCACAGAGTCTCCTCGGTTCTAAAAATCAGATAACATTAGTAATAAATAAATAATTTTGTAGTAAGGACTTAGTAAATTGAGCCTATAAAAAGCCAAATGGTTGCCCAAACCAATCAAACAGACCATCTGGATCATCGCTTTCTGGGTAACCATCCATGGAATTTATCCTAACCTTAGCAAACAATTGTGCAACATTTTTACTTCTCTCCAGAATTCTGAATTTACACGCTTTTGCAAATAAACAATGAAGTCTAATGTTCAACTAACCACATCAAAGGCTCGTATGTGTATGACCTACTCATTCTTTTGTAAATGAACCAGTCCACCTTCGCTGTTGTTGAATTTAACTACTCAAAGAGTTTGCGGTTTACTACAGGCAAAAGCCTTTGACACAGAAAATACTCTGAAGGAAAAGGCCCTAAAAGAATATCCAGTGTATATTTTGATTGAAATAGCCTAACCAAGAGTTTGATCATGTCGTTGCTTTTTAATAGTTTATATTAATTAGTTCATAATTTTTTTTTAACGTGTGGGTGGTTTAAGTGGAGTTACAATTCAGGGCTCCTATTACGATTATAATTGTCGATATACAGGGTTCAGCATAAGACTACCGTTACTTCGGGAGGTGATTCTGGGCATCATTTGCAACAAAATATTCCATATAAACTCTAGCTCGATTCGGCTCCGTTTAAAAGATATTTTTAATTTTATGTTTTTTCAAGGTGTTACTACTTTTTAGCAAACAGTTGTCTATATTTCTCAAACTACTAAAGCTACAGCAATTTCAATAAGCTCATTGGAAAGAAGGTTAAATTTCCTTTTAAATAAGCTAATTTATATTTCAAAATAATAATATCAAGTATTTCATTTTGCGGCCCAAACATTAGAAATAGCAAGTTTCTAATTTTTTCCAAAAACTTTCGACTTCATTTTTCTCAAAAATATTATATAAGTTTAAAAATGTGCACTACTCATGGAAAACATCTACATACAAACACCTTGCGAAATGGTATACCATGAATAGTGGTTATTTTAAAAATTGATGCAGAAATCTGTGATTAATTGCAAAAAAGTAGGTTTCAAAACAGTGTCGGCATTATGAAGGGAATTCACCTACCATAAGAATACAAATTGATCAGAATCATCAAATCCGGTAACATTTTTTGCAAACTTGTAATTTAATAATTAATTTATTTAAGAACTATATTCAAAAATATAAAATTTACATTATAAATAATAAAATAAAATAAAAAGAAGAAAATTGTGCATGAGGTTAAATGAGAGTTAGGTACCAATTTCGAAAGGAAGGATTTTCGTTTAACGAGTTTAGAACTGTGTGTTATTCTTTTGTTAATTGGAAAAATATGCTAAATACTGTGAATAAAACACAGATTTTCTTGAACTACACCTTAGACTTTTGGAATTAACAGGTTGTGAAGAGCTAATGATAAATAAGCCGAGAACTTATTAATCGCCCTAATACCCAAATTAAAAACTGACATGTTTTATCTTAATACGGCTTATTAAATAGATAATAAATACAACAAGATCTCTCCTCCGTGTACAACCTGTAGATTTTTATCAGTTATTTCCGGTTTCTGATTTCAGTGGATTTCACTTTTTGGTAATAAAAATCATTTCCTTTAGACAGATACAATAGAGTAACACACTCTTATCAGAAACATCAAATCCAGTACCATTAGCAGAATCGAGCCATAGTTTATATAGATTTTTTTTGGTAGCAAATGATGCCCAGAATCGCCCCCGAAGTATAACGGTAGTCTTATGCTGAACATCCTGTAAAAAAAAGAAAAAAATTCACCCACTGTTGCATAATATAGTGAATATTTTGTAGATAAAGAGAGTTATGGGTAAATGCTTCGTGCAGCCAAAAGTCAGATGGGTTATTTTCTAGCTAAAAGCTAGAACATTGAACTAAAACAATTAAAAAATGTGTTCTTTGTGAACGGTTTATTCGGCCCGGATTTTATTATATTTTATTTAAACGTAAATATTTGGGATAGAGAATCTTAGCGGGTACATAACCCAAAACCTGGCTCTATTTTAGCTAGAAATAAAGTAAACTATAGAGGTTATTATTGCTTTCTTCGGCTAGAAAGCGGCAAGAATGTCTCGTAAAAAGAAAGCCTTGACTCTCGGAATGCCGTGTTCTGTGTTACCCCCACCATTTCTGTAGTAATAATGACCTTGCGGAAGGTTTATGTATCTGAATAATACAGGCTGGCCAATATAGTTTCTTTTTATTTCCTGTTTACACTCGTAACGCGTTGAGTGGTTTGACCTACACATCTAAACGAATCACTTTTTTAGTTCACTTATCTTCTATTACGAATGTAAAACTGATCTAATTTTCGCCATTTTTGGTTTAATCTTTCATTATTAGTATTTACATTTTCTGAATTTTTTAGAAAAGTGTGTATGTAGAGAACACCGTAGCCCAAAAATTTCCCAAAACATGCTGCTTTTCCCGAAACTAGGGATTTTCATTGCATAATAATACGTTATCTGCAACTATTACTTCTATCATTTTACAAAGACAATGCATTGAAGGAAATGTCATTCCTTAACGTCCAACTACCAATTAGGTGACGTAGCCGGGGGCGGAAGCTCATGCTTTACTATAAACAATTTTTTTTCTAACAAATAAAAAGTAGCCATACGCGGGATTCGAACTGGGATCTTCCACTTAGAAAACCACGCTCTTGAACACTAGACCCTGATCTCCACATATCTCTATTCTGCCAGTTACCACCTCTCAATCCTCTGGCAGCCTTCTCAATCTCCTCTCCCCACTTACTAGGTGATCATCCTCTCCTATTTCTTACTTAATCGGCGATTTGCCTGTATCGGGTTGCAGTTCAGGTCGATCTCTGATCTCTATAAATCTCTGTCTTGCCAGTCACCAATCCTCTGGCAGCCTCCTCAGTCTCTTCTACCCACTATCTATGTGGATTTCCTCTCCTAATATTTCTTCTGGGCGTTTATACTCTTACCATTTCTGGCCACCTAAGGTGTCCATATCATCTTAACTTCTCTCTTCCATTGTTTCCACTATCCCCATTTGATGTCTAACATCCCTGTTACCCATTCGGTCCATTCCAGTTTTTTGCAAGCACCTCCTCTAATAATCCATTTCTATAACGCCCTATCTTTGAGCGACACTTCTGAGTTGTAGTCCAGGTCTCGGTGCCATAAGCAAGAATACCTTGGATGAAGAAGCAGAAAAATAGATTAAACTTCTTAAAAATTTTTTTAGTTAAATAAGTACACCCGAATTTTCTGCCGAGTCATTTATTATATGATAATTAAAACAAATAACATATTTAAATAATGTTATTTTTTTAAATTTCATGTATTTCTGTTGGCATTTCACAATCCCTAAAATTTGCCCTAAAAGCCTGTCCTCAAAGCGGATAAGAAGATGCACAAAACAATATATTTTTAAAGGGGGGGGGGGAAATGGTGCACATAGTTATTTTTATTCAATTTACGTAGTTTATAGAAATATCCAATAAAAATGATTTACTGTGGGTGAAATCCTGCAATAAATTGTCTGCAACTTCCTCCTTTGTTGAACTTCGCATTCAGTTTGCTGAATAAATTATATCTTTGCATAAATGTAATATATATTTTATGGTATTAAATTCAAGAAACCCTAATTCTAAATTTTGATTTAGAATTCCAATGAAAAGTACTTCATAGTTTATTTACAACTTTTTTGAGGAATTAACTTGAATTTTGCTGATAAAATTGTTGTTCCACCATTAAAAATTTAAGAAAAACATTAGTACCAACCGTACTATAAATAAATTTTAAAAAAAAATAAAAGAAAAGAAAATCAGTAAGTTGGCTATCCTGATCTTTATTTAGAAAACTGAATGACTGGCGATATTATGATGTTTTACTGTCCCCTTTTTTACTCCACGGCCTCCTATTCTCATGAACACACTCAAAATCAGAGTCCTTAACTAACTGCAGCAAATAAAAATTAAAATAAAATCGTACGATAACGCCATTAGTTAGTATTAACCTAAATTGTTTGAAGTGCCCATTTCGAACAGATGTTATTAACAACTCCATTAATTAAAATGCAAACTGTAATCGTTTTGTAATTAGAATTTGAATGTGGAGAGGGGTAGAGGAGGAAAAATGGTCAAATGTACATTAAAGAGGTTTGCATTTTGAGAGTTATTAGTTAATAAATACTCTTAGCAATTAACACTCGAAAGTTAATTTTTTGTTTTATTCGGCCAAGCGGTTTTTTGCTTGCAATAATTAATTAATTTTTTTCTTTTAATTACTTTTTTGTTTTAAAGCATGTTACTTCATTAAACGCTGCGAAGTAATACGCATTGTGTACATAGCTAATGGAGATTACTAGGCTTCGAGGTTATAATGTAAACGCTGTCAAACGTTGCCCTAAAATGCGTTTACTAAAAGCACCTTTAATGTTTAGGGAGCTTAGATACTTCCTTCTGTTTATTTATGTGCCAGGTTGGCACACCTGTTAACAATGTAACCATTTAAGTACTCCATATTTTTTTTATTTAAGGGAAAATGAACTGTGATTTAAAATAGCGGCTAAGGAAAATTCTGTTGTCAAGAAGTAAAGTTTAAATTCTTTGCGAATTGTTTTTAAAGCGAGCTTTTTTTTTTTTGGTAATTGAGTGGAGGTGAGCACGAATTAATTGTCGCCGATAATCTGTTATATGTTATAATATAAAACATACTTTTTAATGTTTTATTATACAGGGTGTTCATTTTAAGATGGCTCAAATGCATTTCATGTTTAAACGGTTGAACTAACCAAAAAATGGTACAAGAAAAATTTGTTGCCCGTCATCTCTAGTTTCAGAATATGTGACTTGATTTTACATTGCTGCCCGCATACGCGGCTGACGCGCGACCAAAAGTGAGGGTTTGCAGTTGGCCCCCATTTTCATTTACACAGTTTTAAAGAGTATAAAAAGTTATAAAAGAAACCGGAAACCGCAATTCGATATCTTTAAAATTAAAGGTGCTAGGCCATTTCAAAATCTGGTATTTATTAATCATATTTCAATTTTTCAACTTGTTATCTAAGAGAAAGAAGAGCACGCGATAGGTCATTTCTATGTATTTTTTCATCCCCTTTCTACTAAAAATATTGCCAAGGCAGTAAAGCTAGTATTTTTCTTAATATCGGGGAAATAAGACGTTTTCCGAGTGATTTTTCCAAGAAAAATTAAATGTTAAGAGCTTTAGATGTTCTCAAGCATACACAAAATAGCTAAAATTTTAATTTTACATCTGTTACAAACAAGAAGGTTTAATAATTATTTGGTAATTTTGGGAGAGTTGCGTTTAATTTATCAAAAAAATGGGAAACCTCCTGCCACATATTTAAGTGTTCAATATCTTTCATGTAAAGGATCAAACTTATTCCTTAATTTATCAAATAATGCACTTTACTCAACTTGTGAAGCATGTACTGTGCCTTCAAAGGTGCCTTCTCAGATACAGAGAGCAGTTGATAACCTCCTGGCTAACCTGGCTTGCGAGCCACAGGAGGCACCTTATTTATATCTATAATATTAAGATCTGTGTTGTTGCAAAAAATTACAATTATAAAGGAGGGTTTGCCCTATATTATAAAGAACATTTGGGAATTTTATCTTTTATAGAAAAAGAGAAAAAAATTGTCAAAGTTGGGTGTTTTTCAACGTTACACTTTTTCGTGCAGTTTTTGACCATCAACCGAATTAAACAACTGACTTGCTCGGACAGTTTTAATTCTAAGTTTTCCAATATGGGCTCCTAATTATCGGTTTATTTCGAGAGGCAATTTTTATTTGTCCATGTCCTCTGGCCACATTTAAATTTATTTTTTTTAGCAGGATACATTTCTGACTAAATGTCACAATAAACCTTGCAGACAGGAGTATTCATGTCTGTATTTCAGATTGTGTTGTTCAAAATGGATTGATTTGCAAAAAAAAACTGCACCAGAAAAAGCGTAACGTTGAAAAAACCCAACTTTGAAAATTTTTTTTCTCTCTATTCTGCAAAAGATAAAATTCCCAAATTTTCTTTAAAATATGGGGCAAATCTTCTTTTAAAGCGGTATTTTTTTTTCAACTACCTAGACCTAATAGATTTTGAGTTTTTTTATTTTGAGAAATTCTACTTGTTCTTTTCATGCGGGGCTTTACGTCCAGCTACCAATTAGAAATAGAAAAGAAATTTATTATTCTGGGACAATTGTCCCCTAAGAATAAATACAGGAACAAATAGAGGCCTTAACAGTTTGGCCTGTGATTATACAGACATTAAATAAATAAATAAGTATTTACAAAAAGTGAAAATATAATAAGTGAAAATGAAAGTAAAAATAAAATAATAAAACAGCAGAAATTAAGGAAATAAATTAAAACAATTAGAATTTCGGAGGAAGCTAAATAGAAAGTAGATAACTGAATAGACGGGATTAGGTGTCGTGGACGGAGGCGACTAGCAAACATACTTTACTAGAAAGTTCTCATATTAACCATTTAATAAAATCCAAGGCCTAAGACCGGGGAATCGAACCCACTAAACCAACAATACATCTTAGCTTTACAGGTCTCGCCTCTAACCGCTCGGCTACCTTGGCACCTTTCTTAGGGTACGTTTACAACGGAGCTGTGAGCATAGATGATAGCGGAGATGATAGCAGTGATGCATAAGCGCTTATAGAATAACCTAGTACATTCTTATGTGAGCGTGCACAACGAAGCTGCGACTAGTGACTCATACGCGCTGGTATAAACGAGCATAGATGATAGAATTGAATTTTTTCATTTTTCTGCTAGCTGAACTCCAGTATCAGAACTTCAAAATGGACGTCGA
Source organism: Rhodnius prolixus (assembly GCF_049639745.1). NCBI lineage: Eukaryota > Metazoa > Arthropoda > Insecta > Hemiptera > Reduviidae > Rhodnius > Rhodnius prolixus. Next base: position 27,409,119 of record NW_027411582.1, read on the forward strand.
AAGATTATTTAGTCATTTAGTCATTTGGTCTTTACTCATTATTTTTTATTATTTACTTTTAAACAATATTTTGTTTTTTAAATCGTGCTTACATTTATTTTCATGTGTATTTATTTGATTTTTTTTTCTCAATAAAACCATTACTTACCTAAGAGTAATCACTAGTTTTTCTTCTATGGTTATAGGGTTTCCATGACAATTTTTCCAAAGTTTTCTTAATTTTGACCTTATTTTTTCTAAAATATAGTCAAATGTGGGTGGACCCATCCTCACATATTCAAAAAAACGATCCGGATAATTTCTAAGTTCCTTATATAAATGGTGAAATTCACCCAAAGTACTTCATTTTTTATTTATGGGATGTACATGATATTTTCTAAAGCGTTTTTTCTTTAAAATATACCATCTGGTTGCTGGTGAACAATAAAAACTCTTCTTCACTTCTCGGACATGTTGCATGTATCACAGCTCCGTTGTGCACACTAATCAGCGATTATATTTTACTCTATCAGCTATCATCTCTGCTATCATCTATACTCACAGCTCCGTTGTAAACTTACTAAATATAGCGGCCAACTTAAGTAAACTAAATCAAGTGCCTAAAATTAAAGTTACCAGTCTTAGCCTCTTCATTGTGGTTCTTTCTAAATTGGTCTAAGCTAAAGTTCTAGAATAAAATACAAAGTTTCCTCTACCACCTCCTCCAAAATACCAAATTGCTCTTCATCAATGGAAACAAAATGTAATTAAAGATGGAGAAAATAAAAAATAAATAAAAATCTTTACTTTTTAATTTCAATATTGTTGCAGATACTTTAAACAAACAAAGCTGCAGAGAGTTGATCTAGACTTTAATTGCCCTAATGGGCTCTAATCCTTGAATAAAATTACAATACATTATTGGGAAGGGAATCCTAGCTTAAAACTTTTAATTCTTTTTATTTTTCTGATGATTCTTTCTGTTTAATTCATTTCTTAATTAATTCCCCGTCATTTATCATTGGAAAAAATTAAAAAAAAAATAGAGACTGTTCAAACTAAACAAATTAACTCTCTTGTTCAAGAAAAGTTTGGACTAATTTATCTTCAAACTGTATTATAGATCATTGACACAGGGCAATATTTTATTTAAAAATAAGAATCATCTTTTCTAACTTTCACTCATCCTCAGAGATCAAAAAAATCTCAGAGAGAGAGAGATGAAGTCACGCCAGAGCAAACTTGTGGAAGCTCGAGGGGGAACGCCATTGACCTTAAATATTGTTTACGGCTTTGGTTGTCAAAAAATTCTGAAGGAAATCAAATAGGTGGTTGAAAACTGATCATTTGCAGCAGCGTTTCCCAACCTGTGGTACGCGAATAATAATAATGGCGGACATAAAAATATACGAGGGTGTTTGAAAAGTCCGTGCAAAGTCAGAGAGATAGCACTACTGGCGCGTATCGAGGTTATGTTTAGTTAGTAGCATCTCTTGGAAGAACCCACACCAAGTTTCAGCCAGATCGGTCTATTTCTTTGTGTTTGGCATTCGTTTGAATCGAGGAAGTCGAGTGATTTTCAAAAAATGGACGAAAAAGAATTTCGTGTGTTGATTAAACACTACTTTATGAAAGGCAAAACGCCTCAGGAGACTAAAGATTTAGCTTGATAAACATTATGGTGACTCTGCACCTTCGATTAGAACAGTTTATAAGTGGTTTCAAAATTTTCGGAGTGGCCATATGGGCACAAGTGACGCTGAACGTTCTGGACGCCCTGTTGAGGTTTACTACTCCAGAAATCATTGATAAAATTCATGATATGGTGATGGATGACAGAAGAGTGAAGGTGCGTGAGATTGCTAGTGCTGTGGGCATCTCGAATGAACGGGTACATAATATTTTGCATCAACATTTGGACATGACAAAGCTATCCGCAAGATGGGTGCCGCGATTGCTCACGCTTGACCAAAAACGAAATCGTGTGAAGTGTTGCAAGGACGGTTTGCAGCTGTTCCAGAAGAATCTGCAGGACTTTAAGCGACGTTTCGTCACTGTGGATGAAACATGGATACATCACTACACTCCTGAGACCAAAGAACAATCTAAACAATGGGTTACCAAGGGGGAATCTGCGCCAAAAAAGGCGAAGACCGTTTCTTCGGCCGGAAAGATTATGGCGACTGTCTTTTGGGATTCGCAAGGAATAATCCTCATCGACTATCTGGAAAAGGGTAAAACTATTACAGGTGCATATTATTCATCGTTATTGGACCGTTTGAAAACCGAGCTGCAAGAAAAACGCCTACGATTGGCCCACAAAAAAGTCCTTTTCCATCACGACAACGCACCAGCTCACACCTCAGTAGTTGTGGTCGCAAAATTAATGGAAATAGGTTTCCAACTCGTTTCACATCCCCCCTATTCTCCAGACTTGGCTCCCTCGGACTACTATTTGTTCCCCAATATGAAGAAATGGCTGGCGGGAAAAAGATTTTATTCAAACGAGAAGGTGATTGCAGAAACGAATGGCTATTTTTCAAACTTGGACAAATCCTATTATTCGGAAGGGATCAACAAACTAGAGCAGCGTTGGACGAAGTGTATAAGCCTAAAAGGAGACTATGTTGAAAAATAAAAAAGGCTTACCCCCAAAAATTAAGTAGTTTTTATTTTTGCACGGACTTTTCAAACGACCCTCGTAGAAACGGTTTTTCCTATATAATTCATAAGAATTATTTTAATTAATAATATTATACAGTAAAGTTGTTAATATGTACAATAATAAGGTTAGTCTGTCTCAAGATATACGAGAAAATATACTAACACATTTAACAGGAATAAAAATAGTCTTCCATTGGAGTATTTTCCCAAAACCCCCGAAAACACAAATGATAATTGGATTTCAAACACCTTCTTATGAAGAAAATTTAGAAAAGTCTACATCATTATCGATAAAAGATAAAGAAAATTTAATAGAATTATCATATGACAGAACTTAAATGATAACTATGTAAAAATCTGCTTAAAGAGACTGGATTGTAATGAGTAAGCTCTATCCAAGTAACATTAAATTTAATTGGTACTTACAGGTAGTTGAATGCTTAAAATAAATTAATGTAGAAGATTTGGGCACAAATATAATAATCCTAAAGAAGAACTTTGTAAATTAATTAATAATTTTGAAGAGAAAAATATGTACGCAATTTTTAATTATTTAAAAACAGTTTTAAAACTAAGATCTTACACTTTACAAAGTTTGTAAAGTGAACATGAACTCCTTTGCAACAGATACATCGTATCTCTATACAAATAAAGATATAACAATAGAAATAACACTCTCAGAATAACAAAATTTCACGAAATACAATCATTTTTACGAAGTAGTACAATTTAGCATGATGTACTACCAAGTGGTACGCGAGCCAAAAAAAGGCTGGGAAACGCTGATTTACAGCGTATTAAACAAGCAAAATTCGTATATTTGTGCAATATTATTTGATCTATAATATAATTATAATTGGGTCTTATGCTTATCTAATAAGATTGTTATCGACCTCTTGCAATTAAATTAATTATGTCGTTACAAAGTTAATTAGCGCTCCGCTGGAGGAGTTCCGTTAAAAGTAATTATTGATTATATTTTTTTGCAAAATCCAAAAAAAAAGAAGAAAAATCAAACTATTCTAGTGTTATACAGCCAACTTCCGTAAAGTTCCTTCCAAAAATATATAATACATTTTTTTTTAGATAAAATGAAAATACATAACAGTATAGTTAGGATAACTACCCACTTTAGCCTTCTGAAAGGATGGCAAAAAAAGGAGAAAATTATCCTGAAAAGTCCAGATAGCCAACCAGTATAGCAGGAAGCAATCACCGTATAAATGCTTACTGACGCACCAACCACAATGATCAATTTTCCACTCAATTTCCTGTATTATCTCTCCCCTCTCCACACAACTTTTTCATTTTCATTTTTCTTTTAAAGAGTCTTTACATCTTTTCTTACGTCATTTTGCAGAACTTTTACAGTTTCAATCTTGCACGTAAAATAAAAGATTGTGCTATCTTAAAATGGCTGAGTTTTGGTTTATCACCATTTTATTACATTGATTAAATTAAATCGAAGAGATGAAAACGAGTTAGGGACCGCAGCGTGGACAGAATGAACATTGGTTTAATTTTTAAAGAGGTTTGCTTTATTTAATTCTGATCTGCTTCGGATTTTCATCCATCTTGAGGTGTTATTCAATGAGGGCTATTCATTAAAGTGATTAATAAACATCTGATAATGAATGAAATCCATGCTAGAGTGAATAAAATTCATGAGTCTTCGTTACATCAGTGTTGTAACTGTGAAATGATTCAAATCCAGTGACTCAAAGACTCCTTTTTAGTAGCCTAGGCTAAGCCTACCCCCAAAATATTTCTGGAATAAAGAAGCTTTTGTTACTTCAGCCCTAGATTAATTATGTACTACGAATTCAGACAAAGCCTGAAAACCGAAACATACTTCTCCACCTTCTAGCCAATTATAAGATATAACCTCGGGTGCCTCGGCAAATTAGGTAGTTTCCTAGGTTTTGTACCTCCTTTTGTCGGGACTTTGACATGCCTGTAGCACACCTTGCAGTCCTAGAATCTCAAAGTGTCTGAATCTTCCTTGAATTATTGCATCGCAATCAGGAGGTAAATGGGGTTCACTCTTCGAGTAACATTTAGGCCAAATTTCTTCAGATGTACTCTGGCATTGACAAATGACCTGTGAGGAAACGCCAGTTTGCGGTATATATATCTTTATTCAAGCTAAGGCACTCCTCAGATCTGTTACGGTTATAATTCCTTAAGCAGATCTTCGCCTGTCTCAGACTAGACTCTGCCAAAATCTCTTCCTCCTCCTTCTTTAACCATTCCTCAGCCCCGAAAGGGTTCAAACCCCATAAATTAGACTTTCGTAATTTGCCTAGCAAGGGCGTCGGTCACCTCTCTTGTACACCTAGCATGTATCGTACTTCCTAAACCTTTTTAAGGATTTTTTTTTTTGACGTAGATTTCTGTGCAGGTTTTCCTGGCCTTTCCCATAAAACAGGGATACAATACTCTAGAGCAGGGGTCCCCAAACTACGGCCCGCGGGCCACATGCGGCCCCCTGAGGACATTTATCCGGCCCTCGCCGCACTTCCGGAAGGGGCATCTCTTTCATTGGTGGTCTCAGTGAGAGGAGCAATATATGTGGCGGTGCCGCAAAGCGCTGCGACGCTCATGTACAGTACTACTTCCGATGACGCGGGGGATGCACGCGTCACGGCTCCGAAAACAGTGTAAAATAACAGCCAGAAGTAGGAAGAAAGGCAAAGCACAATAACTAAACCGGACATTGACCATCTCATTAGCCAAAAGCAGGCCCATAATTCCCACAGAAATACTGGGCAGTTTGTAATTTAAATTTACTTGTTCTTTATTTCAAAATATTCTATTTGTTCCCGTTTTGTCTTTTTTTAATTTAAAATAGTTTTTTAAAAATATATTCTGGCCCCCCAACGGTCTGAGGGACAGTGGCCCCTGGATAAAAAGTTTGGGGTCCCCTGCTCTAGAGTCTCCTCTTTTTATTATTATTTAGTGTTTTCTTTTCTATCACGATGGACGCCATTCTTGTCTATCCTTTCTCGGCCATCCAGTTTCATCATAGCTCATCAGCTGTTCATAATATCCCTACCTCTAATCCCTAAAAATATCAAAAGAAGGAGAGCTGTTTTGAAGAAATATTTCAATGTATTTTTCTCTCCTCAAAATATTGATGTCCTGCAGCAGTTATCCAAATCATATTCTTCTTTTGGTGTTCACTATGTGTATTGTTGTATCCATAGATATCTAAAGGCAAGCTCTAGGAACTAAGTACGCATTTTACTATATAAATTGAAAGTGAATAGACTTTAGATTTGCAACTAATTTGCAGCGTGAAGTGCAACTCGTGTTTCGATTCAGTTTTCTTTTTAGTCGGACATTTAGCCTTGACTCAAAGAGCAAAAACCATTTGCTAAGTTGTATAGGACAGAAGTATGAAGGCAAATAATTACTAAAGCCATTGTTAGACACAAAAGGCAAAACACTAATGGAACACTATTGTGACTTTGTAGCATAAAGAGTTCTTAATATGGAATAAACTCACCACTAATTGCACTACCACCATTATGGTGCATTATTTGTGTTTACGGATATGGTTTAAATTGGCAAAAGATTAGCTGAGTGGTTAGCGAATACTGGATTCCAATGCGGAGATCATGGATTCGAATCCAGCAGCTGGCCCCTTAGATTTTTCTCTACCTAGGAGCTTCCAGCAGCTCACTACCCAGTGTTGTTTAGTGCAGGCGCTATTTTGGATAGTATCTGATTGCCAAAGTTCACAATTGTAACATCTCTTTTCCATTGTTAATTTTTTAATCAAAACTGTTTCTTCTTATTAAAATTAATTTTTCTGCAAAACATTAATTAATTAATTAATTAGCATTAGGAGTATGCTAAATTTATTCAAATTTTAATCACTTTTTTTATGGACAATCACAGTGAGGGGTTATTAGATGTTTTCAGAAATTAATAAAAGCAATTACGTATTATAAATCCCCCTCTCACCAATCTTCACAATGGCCAATACAGTTTATGATTGCAATTAATGAGCTGCTCGTAAGTTACATTAATTGCTCAAACGTTGGTTTTATTGTTCGATATTTTAATGTTCCTTCCATTTGCTTCCAAATAATTGCCATTAATTCGGAATCATATTTAGAAATTCAATTGTTCCAAATCAATCCTCTTCTAGCTAAATTGATGGCAATCACTGATTCTGACCGACTTCTGTGCGCTGGCTGGCAATCAATCATAAAGAGAACACAATTACAAAGCTGCAGGAAATGATTCATTGCTGCATTGCATTAAAAACGGTTATACAGGCAAAAAAAAAAATAAATTAATAAATACAAAAAAAGTATTGCAATAGTCTTTGAAATATAAATTAGTTATTGTAGGTGACATTACTGGGACATCGAACAATATCAGCCAATCGTTGCCATTTTATTGCGATTATTACTCTCTAACAAAAACTTACAGTTTAAAAATTTAAGTATAAGGGTTGATTAAAGTCTAAAAAGGCACATAAATCAGCAAGTACCCAACATTTCATTCATACTTCCGCCCGTAATTTCAGCCATTTAGAAATATCCGTAAAAGCATATTGTAATAATTGATATCAATTAAATAATTTTACTGTATCAACTTTTTCATTAATATTTTTTAGAATTTATTAGATGCAACAGACCCTAATGCTGCTGGCTATTTTCTTATACAAGCCCATTTTTGGAATCTTTTTCCTCGAAATCAACTTAATCTATGTTGTTGCAATAAAATTACGGTCATAAAGGAGGATTCGCTCTATATTTTAAAAAAAAATTTGGGAATTTTATCTTCTTAAAGCAGGGGACCCCAAACTTTTTACACAGGGGAGGCGAGTTCACTGTCCCTCAGACCGTTGGAGGGCCGGACTATAAATCAAACTATTTTAAAGTAAAAAAAACAAAACGGGAACAAATAGAATATTTCAAATAAAGAAAAAGTATTTACGAGGGTCGTTTGAAAAGTCCGTGCAAAGTTAGAGAGATAGCACTACTGGCGCGTATCGAGGTTATGTTTAGTTAGTAGCATCTCTTGGAAGAACACACACCAAGTTTCAGCCAGATCGGTCTATTTCTTTGTGTTTGGCATTCGTTTGAATCGAGGAAGTCGAGTGATTTTTAAAAAAATGGACGAAAAAGAATTTCGTGTGTTGATTAAACACTACTTTATGAAAGGCAAAACGCCTCAGGAGACTAAAGAGAAGCTTGATAATCATTATGGTGACTCTGCACCTTCAATTAGAACAGTTTATAAGTGGTTTCAAAATTTTCGGAGTGGCCATATGGGCACAAGTGACGCTGAACGTTCTGGACGCCCTGTTGAGGTTACTACTCCAGAAATCATTGATAAAATCCATGATATGGTGATGGATGACAGAAAAGTGAAGGTGCGTGAGATTGCTAGTGCTGTGGGCATCTCGAATGAACGGGTAAATAATATTTTGCATCAACATTTGGACATGGCAAAGCTATCCGCAAGATGGGTGCCGCGATTGCTCACGCTTGACCAAAAACGAAATCATGTGAAGTGTTGCAAGGACGGTTTGCAGCTGTTCCAGAAGAATCCGCAGGACTTTAAGCGTCGTTTCGTCACTGTGGATGAAACATGGATACATCACTACACTCCTGAGACCAAAGAACAATCTAAACAATGGGTTACCAATGGGGAATCTGCGCCAAAAAAGGCGAAGACCGTTCCTTCGGCCGGAAATATTATGGCGACTGTCTATAAGGAATAATCCTCATCGACTATCTGGAAAAGGGTAAAACTATTATAGGTGCATATTATTCATCGTTATTGGACCGTTTGAAAACCGAACTGCAAGAAAAACGCCCACGATTGGCCCACAAAAAAGTCCTTTTCCATCACGACAACGCACCAGCTCACACCTCAGCAGTTGTGGTCGCAAAATTAATGGAAATAGGGTTCCAACTCGTTTCACATCCCCCCCTATTCTCCAGACTTGGCTCCCTCGGACTACTATTTGTTCCCCAATATGAAGAAATGGCTGGCGGGAAAAAGATTTTATTCAAACGAGGAGGTGATTGCAGAAACGAATGGCTATTTTTCAGACTTGGACAAATCCTATTATTCGGAAGGGATCAACAAACTAGAGCAGCGTTGGACGAATTGTATAAGCCTAAAAGGAGACTATGTTGAAAAATAAAAAAGTTTTACCCCAAAAAATTAAGTAGTTTTTATTTTTGCACGCACTTTTCAAACGACCCTCGTAAATCACCAAACTACCCAGTATTTCTGTGGGAACTATGGACCTGCTTTTGGCTAATGAGATGGTCCAATGTCCGGTTTAGTTATAGTGCTTTTCCCTTTCTTCCTACTTCTGTTATTTTACACTTGTTTTCGGAGCCTTGACGCGTGCATCCCGCGCGTCATCGGAAGTAGTACTGTACATGAGCGACGCAGCGCTTTGCGGCACCACCATTGAATGAGAAGCCCCTTCCTGAAGTGCGGCGAGGGCCGGATAAATGTCCTCAGGGGGCCGCATATGGCCCGCGGGCCGTAGTTTGGGTACCCCTTTTCTATAGAAAAAGAGACAAAAAATTGTCATAGTTAAGTGTTTTTTCAAAGTTACGCTTTTTCGTGCAGTTTTTTGACGATTAACCCAGTATACAACTGTCCTAGTTGCACACCATTTAACTTAGATGTGACTGTAATATCTAATAATCTATAATAATCAAACTATTAATCACAGATTAAGAAGGAAAATCGTTACAGAAAATAAAAATAATTATGAGGCTAGATTTCAAAAACTTTTTTAAAAAAATGCTTGCACCAACATACTTCTATGATTTTGTTTATTCATTTATTTTTTAAATAAAAATCGATTAAGTTCTTCGATTAAAGTTATTGTTACCTTAAATAGTAGTCAAGTTAAATAGTTAATAATAGTTATAATAATTTGATTTCTATTTTTCTAACCAATTTTTTCTATTATTTGGCTGGAGTTTGTGGGAAATATTAGACCATTCTTGGAGTGAGTTAGCTCCTAGTTGTGCTCTAGGAACAGTTAGTACCACCATTAATAGGTAATCTCCACAGAGCGGCCGACCGGTACATAACGGTAACTATTTTACAAATTTTTTCTCAAAAAAACCAAACAATTTTTTAAAGCAGTTACTCTAAAAATAGTGTACAAACTAACTCACCTTCTCCCAATAATTTATTTTTAGTTTGGACCAAAAAAAGAAGTAAGGCTCCATTTTGTGAGCTTTTAGTTCTAATCCACATGACCTTTAGTGTCACACACAAATTACACCTGAAGATGTGTCCCCTTTTAGGAAGGAGTAAAAAGGACCACTGCCAAATTGGCTGACTCTCCTGGAAAGTCAATTACATTTCCTTCCTTTTAGTACATAAAAGTGGTGGGGGGAAAAACAGGAAAAAGAATTTTCTCCAATTAAGCGAATGAAATAACCAAATAAATTACTCCAGATAAAATATTTAATCTTTAACCACGGCCTACTTGATTAGACAAAATTACGTAGTAATGAAACGTTGCAACTACTCGTATTTAGTAGAAATATACAGGGTGTCCCAAGCTATATGGATAACGACTTTTTCTCGGAAACTAAGATAGCTAGAAAAAAACTAAAAAATACGTGTTTCCTTTGTTTTTTGTTAGAAATCCAAATTTAATTTGTAAATTTTTTTCGGTGCCTCCAGAAGCGAGATACAGACACCAACTTCATTTTTTCAAATGGGAAGGTGCGGTTTTTATTTCAGAAATAGATTCCTCTATTTTTTTAAAGAAAAATTTACTCGAACGGTTTTTTTCTGTGAGCGATATTTTAGAAGTTATGAATGCAAACAAGATTCTTATAAGAAATTTCAAAATTATAATATTTAACGGTTTTTTGATTGAATAAGAAGCAAAGTACTATTTTATTATAAATTTTACTCCTCATTAATATTACAGATCATGCTCGAACTGGCCTCCACCATTAGAGATGCATAGACATGCTCTTTTCTGCCAATTGTCCCTTACTGCCAAAGAAATAGATTCGGATTTAACCGACTTACAGGTATCTGTTATTCTCTGCTTTAGTTCATCTACAGATGCAATTCCGGCTTGATTCTGATGCACCTAGATTTAGAAATGCTTTTAGGTAAGCAGAAATAAGGAAAGAAAGAAAAAAGTTATGAATAATCACCTTGTTTTTCAGGGATACCCAAAGGAAATAGTCCATAGGTGTCAAATCCGGTGAGAGAGGTATCACTGAATCGCCCCCCCGAAGTCGATATAATCACGCCCATCAAATTGCCTATCAAAAAATCTCTTTACATGCCTGGTGGTGTGTATCGACACAGGGGGCAATTCAGTGGCCACCTCTCTCACCGGATTTGACACCTACGGACTATTTCCTTACCTAAAAGCATTTCTAAATCTAGGTGCATCAGAATCAAGCCGGAATTGCATCTGTAGATGAACTAAAGCAGAGAATAATAGATACCTGTAAGTCGGTTAAAGCCGAATCTATTTCTTTGGCAGTAAGGGACAATTGGCAGGAAAGAGCATGTCTATGCATCTCTAATGGTGGAAGCTATTTCGAGCATGATCTGCAATATTAATGAGGAGTAAAATTTATGATAAAATAGTACTTTTCTTCTTATTTAATCAAAAAACCGTTATAATATTATCATTTTGACATTTCTTATAAGAATCATGTTTTCATTCATAACTTGTAAAATATCGCTCACAGAAAAAAACCGTTCAAGTAAATTTTTCTTTAAAAAAAATAGAGGAATCTATTTCTGAAATAAAACCGCACCTTCCCATTTGAAAAAATGAAGTTGTATCTCGCTTCTGGAGGCACCGAAAAAAATTTACAAATGAAATTTGGATTCCTATCAAAAAACTAAGGGAACACGTATTTTTTAGTTTTTTTCTAGCTATCTTAGTTTCCGAGAAAAAGTCGTTATCCATATAGCTTGGGACACCCTGTAGTTTTTCAAGGCGCGTCAACATCTGAAGTCATCCTCTCTCTTTACCATCGTCCGACAATGAGCGGTAAAAGGCCACCTAGGAAGAGAAAAAATTAAAGGCTAACCACTGGATTCGAACCCGGGATCTTCGCATGGGAATCCTGTATATACTAAACACTCAGCTTATCCCACCTTTTTTTAATAAGTTGTAACTCCCAAATTTTTTGTAATCTTCCAACGATTGAGTCAAATTTAGTACTTATCATTTTTTTTTTTTTTAATCATTTATTAAGTTACAATCAACGCATTTTGCGTTATAAGCAACAATGATAACAATAAATAACATATCAGAGTGGAGAAGTTACCCAGCGGTAACACTCCAAAAACCTTTTAAATTCTACTGACTCTCTTCATCAGAGAGGAGATCGCGAGGCCACACTGTCTTTTAAGACGTCTGGAAATGTTCTGGAAGATAGATGTTGTACCAGTGAGTTAAGATGGAATTTTCTGTATCATGTTTTCAGCAACTTGTGTTGCACGAAAGGAATGTTTAAGTCTGTGTGAATGGTTTGATTGGTGACGTAGAAAAGGAGCGTTTACTATAGAGCGAAGAATTTTAGACAGCAAGGACTCTGGATCCTTTGCAGATTTGAGCGTTTGGTTGAACCCCACAGTTCGATGCCATAAGCTCAGACTGGCTTTAATATACTTACATATAAGTCTTTTGTTGTCCAGAGTGAGTTTTGATCTGTTGTCTAGTAGTCTTTTCAGTTGTCGGAAGCGTCTGTTGAGTTCTGTTCTCTTATGTCGAGTATGAGAGGGTTCCATGTAAGTCTTCTGTCAAGGTAAAGCCCAAGGTAGCGGACTAAGTTGACTACTGGTAAAGGAATTAAATTGTAAAAGACAGGAGGAAGAGTGATGCGTCGAAGAGTGAAGGTAATGTTTTGAGATTTAGTTTCGTTCAGTTTGATAGCCCCATTTTTTGAACCAATTTTCTAAGGAGGTGAGGTGAGATTGAAGGTTTCTATGAGCTTTGTCAGTAGATAAGATGGCAGTATCTTCAGCATACGTGAGAAGAGTAGTTTGAGGATGAGTAGGTATGTCTGAGGAGTAGATTGTTCTTATCATTTTAAAAATGGATCTACATTTAATAAGATTTCCATGTCTGCGATTTCTATTCAAAAAGATTTTTTCCTTTGTTTTTTTAAATTCTGAGACCAATAGTTAACGCTCCCTTCTACGTCTCCAATCACACAATACACTCTGATCTCAATATTCCTCTCGTCTCTGAAATAGCCCCAATCTCGGCACACAAAACTTCACTCAAATCTAGAACAGTCATTACAACCCTCTGATCCACACAACATGTTTACCACAACACTTCCTTCAAATCCTCAGCGCAGACTAAAGCGGCGGTAGCCACGCGACCATCTCAACATATAACGTCGACCTCCTAGGATGGTTGCTGTGTAAGCTTGCCAATCTGGCGGAACTAAAGGCTTCCATCACTGGATGGTCGGTGTTCACTGCACTCTTGTCTCTGGGTGCACATGTATGTATGCTTATGCACATGTATAGGTGCAACTATCTCTGATCTCTTTCACTTACTCTAATTAATTACAGCCGCAAAATAAATAAACAAATAATAAAAAAAAAAAATCTGTTCGGTTCAAAATGACAGTTTATTTTTTAAAACTCCTTTTAAGCGATTAACTTTAAATGATCATTTTATTAAGTTTAATAATTTTCGCAATAGAAATCCGCAATGAATGAAATTCTTTAAAAATAACCATTAAATCTTCAGAAAATAGTGCAGATTACAAAGTTATTCTTTGTCCGTTTGAAATAGAATGGTTTGATCAAAATTAAAAACCGATATAATTAAGAATTCGCCCCTGAAGGCTATAATATTGATGGTAGGTTACAAATATATACGTATATATAGAAAGGTTAGTTTTTAGAAGTTCAATAAAACGCTGACGTAGCCACAAGGGAATTGTTTGCTACTACAATTTACCAAAGCCAATTCTATCTAAATGTCTCTCGTAAAATTTGTAAACTCTTTGTTGTTAGTAGTTAACTTTTTTCGTTTACCTTAATAAGAAAAATGTTATTATCTTTTAAAAATTTTGAATTCGAGTTACTACTAGAAATATCATTGCTGTTGTCCCCTGAGTTCGAAAAAAAAGTGCTTTTTGATTTTTATCCGCAATAATACATGATGTTCACTGGGTTCATACTTTTATTTTAGAGGTGGGATTATTCAGTTTTACGGTGAGTGAGGTTACAGCAAATGATCTCTACAGTAAATTGATTCCTCTGATACTGAATGAAACTCATAAACCGATCAGGAATACAATGTCGTTTGTCGACCTAACCACATTTACAACTAAAACCTTGATATTTGGATTGGTTATAACCAAGAGAGCTGACCAAAACTGCAGCGACCAAAATTCTGGTACCGGAACGACTACACGTTTACAAAAATGGATTTTTCACCGCGAACGAAAGGAATTTTTCATATTTCTGAATTTTTGTTTTTGAAAATATCCTCTCCGATTTTTTTCAAAATAAATGAAAATTGAGTTCAAAGTGTTACCACAGATGAGTGTCCTCAATACGCGAACCAACTAGGATGCAATTACCTTATCTAATCATTTTTTAGTTAAAACCACTCATATCTATTTACATTTAATGCCTGTTTGCTAATCCATTAGTAGATGTTAAATACTTCTTAAAAACCACTTTGGAATTTTTTGCGTAACGACTTCTTCCTTCTTTTATTTTTAAATCAATTGATTATTTGTTTGAACAAAACAAAAAATTAATTGATCATTCAAATCGTGAATAATAATCAACTTGAAAGTGTTCCACATTACGGATAAAGAAAAAAAAAAAATGCATATAAATTTAAACGAGTTCCTCAAAAAGCAGGTAACATAACAACAATAAGTCTCAATATCTCGCTCCACAATCATCAGAACATTACGAAAATTTAATCATTTGTAGAGTATATCTGTAGCTATAATCGAGTAAAATATAAAGACTTCTAATGCATTACTTTAGGAGATAAGGGCTCCTAAACTTTTCATAGTTTTAAAATCGCCCTAAATTTAAGTCTCATTATCTCGTTCCACAATCTTCAGAAGATTACGAAAATTTAACCATTTGTAGAGTATATCGGTAGCTATAATCGAGTAAAATATAAAGACTTTCAATGCATTACTTTAAGAAATAATGGCTGCTAAACTTTTCATAGTTTTAAAATCGCTCTAAATTTAAATCTCAATATCTCGCTCCACAATCATCAGAACATTACAAAAATTTAACCATTTGTAGAGTACATCAGTAGCTATAATCGAGTAAAATATAAAGACTTTCAATGCATTACTTTAGGAGATAATGGCTGCTAAACTTTTCATAGTTTTAAAATCGCTCTAAATTTAAATCTCAATATCTCGCTCCACAATCATCAGAACAATACGAAAATTTAACCATTTGTAGAGTATATCTGTAGCTATAATCGAGTAAAATATAAAGACTTCTAATGCATTACTTTAGGAGATAATGGCTGCTAAACTTTTCATAGTTTTAAAATCACGCTAAATTTAAGTCTCAATATCTCGCTCCACAATCATCAGAACATTACGAAAATTTAACCATTTGTAGAGTATATCTGTAGCTATAATCGAGTAAAATATAAAGACTTCTAATGCATTACTTTAGGAGATAATGGCTGCTAAACTTTTCATAGTTTTAAAATCACGCTAAATTTGTCTCAATATCTCGCTCCACAATCATCAGAACATTATGAAAATTTAACCATTTGTAGAGTATATCTGTAGCTATAATCGAGTAAAATATAAAGGCTTCTAATGCATTACTTTAGGAGATAATGGCTGCTAAACTTTTCATAGTTTTAAAATCACGCTAAATTTAAGTCTCAATATCTGGCTCCACAATCATCAGAATATTACGAAAATTTAACTATTTGTAGAGTATATCATTAGCTGTAATCGAGTAAAATATTAAGTCTTTCAATGCATTACTTTCGGAGATAATGGCTGCTAAACTTTTTGATAGTTTTAAAATCACGCCCTTGGAGAACTTAGTGTCTGAATGCTCAATATCAGTTTACATAATAATCCATCTAACCATAATTTAACTATAACTGGCATCTTTTCTAGAGAGATTATTTCTGGGAGCTTAGAATGAAGTTAAGTGAAGAATGGAAGAAAAAAAGTTTACTGATCTTCAGATAATAGGTGGTGGAAAAAGTAGCCCATGAGAACACGGCCATCATAATGTCTTCGGGTTTTAGTAGAAGGAAGCGGAGACCTAGCTGCCCTTGTCGGGAGCCATCTTTATCTATATGAATGTGAGAAAGTTCGGTAAGACGGGCGGCAGAAGGGCGACTCCCTTGTCCACCACGTCCATTATTCCCAAAAGTTACTCTGCCCTTAACGAATAATCTAAAGTTCGGCCCTGGTCGAGCAGCAACTGTTCGGCTACCAAGGACTAAGTAGTAGCATTATCGATTTATTTAAAGATCGACCTCTGAGTAAGAACCTTCCATTCTGTTATATATAGATAACACATTAACCTTTTTTATAAAAGGAAAAAAAACAAACAATTTCGTCATGCTTTTTTTACCATTGAACACCCAACAGGAGGTGAATTAACCCGTCTCTGTTTAATTCTAGTTTTGTTCTTTTTGTTTGTTTCTATGTGCGTGTTTGATGAGGTCATCCATTGATGAGTTTGCTATCCTCCATTCAGTAATCATTTATCAATGAAACCGAATAAAGGCTATATTTAGATCTTTCTATTAAAGTGGCTTACTTCCTCATTCATTCATGGCCTTTTTTAGTTAATTAAATTAGCGTTAACCCTAAAAAAAACAATTTCTATTTTAGATCTTTTAGTATTTTCTTTTAACCTTTTTTTTGAGAGAATGTGTTGCGATTATAACTTCCTTATATTTTAATTTTAAAAAATCATTAATTTTTCAAAATCTATTACTTGGGAATGTATTTAATATAAGTGCTCTCACTTGGTACCCACAACTCTAGACTTAAAAGACAAGCAATGACAACGTGCGAAACTGCTCTACAGACTTCTTGTACGACGCTCCAAATTACCCATTGAACTCAAAGGCTTACTATACAGTACTATCCTCAAACCTATGTGGGACTTACGGACTAGAGCTGTGGGGTTCAGTCAAACCTAAAAACATACGGGCAGTGTAGGACATTTCAATCTGAACTGCTGCCGACAGATAGCTGACGCTCCTTTCTACGGTGACTAACCTCAGTCTTCACAACGACCTCAACATTCCCTTCATAGACGAACTCGCCAAGACAAAATACCAAAAATTCCATACTACTCTCTTTCGACTAGCTCTAATCCTCTTGTACTGTCTCTCACTTCATCTGACATCCCTAATACTTTTCGCCGACTGAATTGCCAGTGGCCCCGCGACTTCCTCGCAGTCTGAAGACCTAAACGCCATTATTCTCCTATCTCTCCTCTCTCCTAAAGAGAGTGCTACCGCTGGGTACTTTCTCTCCTCCTGCTCTCCTCCCGCATCAGTTCGTCATACTCTCCCTATTTACTGATTGTAAATTACTAAATAAATTTTTTAAAATATGCATTTTAAGACGGCTCAAATGCATTTCATGCTTAAACGGTTAATCTGAGCAAAAAATGGTAGAGGAAAAATTTGTTGCCCGTCACCTCTAGTTTCAGAATATATGACTTGATTTTAGATTCCTGCCCGCATACGCGGTTGACGCGCGACCAAAAGTGAGGGTTTGCAGTTGACCCCCATTTTCATATTCACACTTTTAAAGAGTATAAAAATGTTATGAAAGAAACCGGAAACCGCAATTCGATATCTCCAAAATTAAAGGTGCTAGGCCATTTCAAAATCTAGTATTTATTAATCATATTTCAATTTTTTAACTTGTTATCAAAGAGAAAGAAGAGCACGCGATAGGTCATTTTTATGTATTTTTCCATCCCCTTTCTACTAAAAATATTGCCAAGGCAGTAAAGCTAATATTTTTCTTAATATCGGGGAAATAAGACGTTTTCCTAGTGATTTTTCCAAGAAAAATCAAATGTTAAGAGCTTTAGATGTTCTCAAGCAAACACAAAATGGCTAAAAATTAATTTTACATCTGTTACAAACAAGAAGGTTTAATAATTATTTGGTAATTTTGGGAGAGTTGCGTTTAATTACCAAAAAAATTGGAAACCTCCTGCCACATATTTAAGTGATCTTTCATGTGAAGGATCAAACTTATTCCTTAATTTACCAAATAATGCACTTTACACAACTTGTGAAGCATGTACTGCGCCTTCAAAGGTGCCTCCTCAGATACAGAGAGCAGTTGATAACCTCCTGGCTAACCTGGCTTGCGAGCCAGAGGAGGCACCTTTGAAGGCACAGGTTCATTTTGGCATTATTAGAAATGGGGAATAAATGTATTGGAAGTTTGATTAGAGCTGCATGTAGATTGCTAGAGCAGGGGGTCGGTGGTCTATTGCTAACACCTGGTGGCTTCTACGTGAACTGGATATAACGCTCTAAGATTATACCTGTTCTCCACCTGTAACCGAGAAAACGATATCATTTACCAGAATACCACAACTTTTATAAACAAAACAAAATTCTGGTAACAATACTTTCATATTTTCGTGAATATTTTATACATTTTGTTCGAGTATTTCAAATTTTTTGGAGATTGATAAAAATGAATTAGTTGATAAGCATCTGAAAGTATGTTAACCGAATCCTAGACTCTGCTTTCATTAGACATACCACTGCTATATGAATCTCACTCATCAAATTATTTTTGGATATTCATTCATTTTAGTTAACTACAGAAAAAGCAGTTTTTAAAAATAATTACATTTAATTATATTTAACTATTTATTTATTTTATAAATAAATGGAAATAAAGCAATAAATAGATTTATCTCGGACGAGTTCTTAAAAATAAATAAGTAAAAATAATAATAGAAAATAAAATAAATGTACAGTTACAATCATTACAAGTTGATTACCATTTTAAGTTTTGATTTAAATTTAATGATAGAAATACCAATCAGATGTAGCAGCGAACTGATTATAATTTTATTTAAATAAATATAGAAAAAAAAAAAAATAACATCGCATAATTTAACTATAAAGTTTATGTTTTAAATCTTTCAAAAATTAGTAATTATTCTAGCTAAATTTCATTTTTAATATGGTAATCTCGAACAAATATTTCATAACTAAATAAGATGATTTAAATATTAAAGTTTTTTTTTTCTGCAAATTGCAACAAAATAGATATTAAATAATATTTTGCAACAGAAATAATTAAATAAATAGGCAATAGGCAAATAGAAAATAGAAGTAAACATCTCCTCCGGGCTGATGTGCTCGTATTTTAACTATATTTATGTACTTTATATTATTTATTATAAATACAGTTAATACTTTATTTCATTCCCCAACTATAAATACTTGACAATTTTATTGAATAATATTTTAAAGAAAAAGTACTCAAAGAGTCGGATCCTTGGAATTTTATATTTTAATACATCTTAAATTCAATTACACGCGAATTTCAGTGTCAAAATTTAATAGTAAAGGAAGGTGAAAAATTCTCATAAAGGATGGAGTTGGATTAAATGTGAATTGTTCACTTTTTTTCTCCAAAAATGGCTCCCAATCATTTATATAATTTCGAATTCCATACTCATTGCACGACAAGACTAACGCTATTACCAAACGCAAGACCCTCTTTTACCCGACATATCAGACATAATAATACTCTCATCTCGTGGTCTACCCACGAAAAGTACCTAGGCCTAACTTTGGACAAAAAACTGACTTTCACTACGCACGTGCAAAGTAAACTCAGGCAAACTGGACTACAAGACTGCTATTTCCTCTACTCTCACGTGGCTCCAAAATGACTGTGGACCAACAAACTACTCCTCCTTTACAAAGTGAACATTAGGCCGATGTTGCTCTCTACGCCAGCTCCGCCTGGAGCCTGGACTTGTAGTAGCAACATCAAGAAACTCCAGGGCAACGCAGAACAAATTTCTGAGATTAGTGACTGACTCTCTCCACGATGCAATAGAATTGAGACACTGCATCCAATTGGTCTGCATCCATTATCTCCCGTACACTCCTACGAGTATATCCAAAATCGTCTGCTTAAACTCCTTTCCATCCTAGACTGCCATCCCGATCCACTCTGCCGTGACATAGCCTCCTACAGATACGAGGGTCGTTTCAAAAGTCCGTACAAAAATAAAAACTACTTAATTTTTTGGGGTAAACCTTTTTTATTTTTCACCATAGTCTCCTTTTAGGCTTATACACATCGTCTAACGCTGCTCTAGTTTGTTGATCCCTTCCGAATAATAGGATTTGTCCAAGTCTGAAAAATAGCCATTCGTTTATGCAATCACCTCCTCGTTTGAATAAAATCTTTTTCCCGCCAGCCATTTCTTCATATTGGGGAACAAATAGTAGTCCGAGGGAGCCAAGTCTGGAGAATAGGGGGGATGTGAAACGAGTTGGAACCCTATTTCCATTAATTTTGCGACCACAACTGCTGAGGTGTGAGCTGGTGCGTTGTCGTGATGGAAAAGGACTTTTTTGTGGGCCAATCGTGGGCGTTTTTCTTGCAGCTCGGTTTTCAAACGGTCCAATAACGATGAATAATATGCACCTATAATAGTTTTACCCTTTTCCAGATAGTCGATGAGGATTATTCCTTGCGAATCCCAAAAGACAGTCGCCAAGGAACGGTCTTCGCCTTTTTTGGCGCAGATTCCCCCTTGGTAACCCATTGTTTAGATTGTTCTTTGGTCTCAGGAGTGTAGTGATGTAACCATGTTTCATCCACAGTGACGAAACGACGCTTAAAGTCCTGCGGATTCTTCTGGAACAGCTGCAAACCGTCCTTGCAACACTTCACACGATTTCGTTTTTGGTCAAGCGTGAGCAATCGCGGCACCCATCTTGCGGATAGCTTTGTCATGTCCAAATGTATGATGCAAAATATTATGTACCCGTTCATTCGAGATGCCCACAGCACTAGCAATCTCACGCACCTTCACTCTTCTGTCATCCATCACCATATCATGGATTTTATCAATGATTTCTGGAGTAGTAACCTCAACAGGGCGTCCAGAACGTTCAGCGTCACTTGTGCCCATATGGCCACTCCGAAAATTTTGAAACCACTTATAAACTGTTCTAATCGAAGGTGCAGAGTCACCATAATGTTTATCAAGCTTTTCTTTAGTCTCCTGAGGCGTTTTACCTTTCATAAAGTAGTGTTTAATCAACACACGAAATTCTTTTTCGTCCATTTTTTGAAAATCACTCGACTTCCTCGATTCAAACGAATGCCAAACACAAAGAAATAGACCGATCTGGCTGAAAATTGGTGTGTGTTCTTCCAAGAGATGCTACTAACTAAACATAACCTCGATACGCGCCAGTAGTGCTATCTCTCTGTCTTTGCACGGACTTTTCAAACGACCCTCTACAACATACAGGGCACAGAAGACCTAAAACATATCCTACTCTAACTCTCTCAACACTAGCTGCAGGTTTTTCCTCTCCTTTTTTTCCCTGCCTTCCTATCCTGCTCATCCTAACCTTTCTCGTTCCTCACTTGTTAAGAAGGTTAAAATATTTATTCATTATTATTCTATACTCATTGATGTATAACTTAACTCTCGTATCTTTTTTTCTAGAAACAAAAATAAAAAATAAAATAAAGCAGTTCTCTGGAAGATTTTTGGGTTTACTTTTCTTTAAGGCTATAATATTTCACGGACATTAATATATCGTCTTAACAGACTATAATATTGGTGAGAAGAATTTAAATTAAGCTTAGCAGTAAGTTTGAAAGATATTTAAGTGATCATACTTTATTTTAAATTTTTTGTAAAAAAGAAAAAAGGTGCTGATCTTGGTTGTTAGCCTAGAAAGCCAAAAACTTTATGGCACAGCCAGCCGGCTCCTGTAGTGGTTCAAATAACTTAAAAAGCTTTATCGGCTAGACAAATTTAAATGTTCCTAATTTGTATAAAGAAAACATTACAATACCAAATTTAGAGAAAAAAATAAAATAAATATTAGCATACACACACATAGAAATAATAAAAAAACCAGCATACAAAAATAATGCCGACATTTTTTATTAGGGTACAAAGAATTCTAACACCCAGTTCTAAAACCGACTAACATACAAATTGGCCTTTTATCGTAAATTGTTATTATAGCCACTTTTATACTACCATTTCTTTCTTTTTCGGGCGTTGTGATATCGTTTTTTAAATTTGATGTGACTTTTCTAAGTGGGTGGCAACCGAAAGTGGATATTTTTAATTTTGTTTCGTATTTGTTTTTGACAAATATATAGAATATTAAATTTAAAAGAAGAATTCAAATTATACAGATTAAATGTAACAGGTTAAAAGGTTTACCTCCTCTTAAAAAAACCGAATTAAATAAATTCCCCAATGTCGCGACTTCCATTTGGAAGTAGATTTTGTTTACGTCTTTTACACGTGGCGTCAGTTAAAGAAATTTGAGGCCAAATGTAAAGGTTTCTAGTTTTTTAAAGCTTTAAGCCATTCTTATTTTTTAAAGACAAAGTTTTATAATATTTAATGATACAGAATGCTACGTCGTTTGAGCTCCAGTCTAGCATCTTCTTCCTGGAGATTTGATTTTAGATTTCTGCGGGTACCGTAATTAATACCATAAAGGAAACCATTGACACCCTCTGATTCCTTTAACCATCTGCAGAACTAGTCGATGTAGATTATTATTTGACAGGATAGGAATTAATTTACTGGATTACCACTTGGAGAATAACGGGTTCACATTCACTTTACAGCTACGCTTAGATTTATTCTTTCTAGGGAGCTTCTTATATAGCTTACTGTCCGGCGTTAAATCGTGCTTCCTGTAACGAGAGAACATTTTCAGGAAACAGAAAAACTATTTGGGTTTAGCGTCCCCACAACAAGCTGGACCATATTCTCTGCCAAACTGTGCAGTTCTATATACGGGCTTTGAAGAGGTCTAAGGCAAAGTGAACTAAGATAGGCGAATGGCCAAGTTTCACCTGCTGAGTCAATAATCTAGGACTTGGACCTTTTTTTGAAAAATAATCGCTGTCCCAAGTTAACTTTCCTCGTATTTTTGCCAAGTAACCTCTAAGTATTTCGATACTTCCAATCGGCAATATAGGCAATAATTGCCTATGGTTATTTTATAATATGCCTATTTCATCACTTTCGATTTCTTGCGGGTATAATCTGTTATCGACAGATCCACTGTGAACTAGCAGTAGTCCTACTGACCGCGTATCTGTCATAGATATTCCTTTGATTTAGTCAAAAATGGATAGTTTCTATTTCGCAGCCTTAGACATTAAAGCTCGCAGACACTCTCAAAAAAGTACAGTAAGAAAACGGCTACGAAGATATTGAATTTTATTCCGGTGAGTAGCCTAAATATTCTCACTTGAGTAATTTTTGGGAATTAGTAAAGTAATCGCCTATTTTTTCAGGTGGGGCTTAACGTCTAACTACCAATTAGGTGTCGTGGACGAGAGCGGAAGCTCGTACTTTACTATAAATCCTTTTTTTCTGACAAAAGTAGTCATTTGCGGGATTCGAACTGGGGATCTCCCACTTACGAAGCCACGTTGTTGGCCACTAGACCAATACCCGCCCCTATTATATTACACTGTCATAAATAGAGTTAAGAGTTGGTTGCCACCTCATTAACTTGAGTTTATTTAGTATAAAATTTATTTATTATGGAAAACTGCAAGGAATCGTGGGTCTTAAGATCCCAGTAGACTTCTTAAATCTCAGTTCCTCCAATTTCACTTCTGTTTAAGAAAAAGAAAAACCGTTTCAGGAAATGCTGCGTATCTTCTTTTGGAAGATCTGGTTTCCAAACTTTGTTGTCTGCCTTGAAATCTAGAAAAGTTATAATGGTGCTCCTCTTTGGGCGTGAAATGGACTATAACTACTTCTTCCAAAGATCTTTGGGCTACTCTTTGCTGCCAGTGCCGGCCATCAAGAACATTCCTTCATTCAGTAGAAAACCTTAATTCCGCTCATATCCGGTGGACGTTGATATTTGCCACTAGATCTCAAAGATCACAGTGGATTTGTGGTTCTACATTAGACTTCCTCTCTTTCTAATTGAAAAGGCTGGGACACAACTTTTTTCTAAAAATTTACTGCTTAGAAACTTCCTAAATTTATTCGAAATTATCAAAATTTGAAATAAATAAACTTCCGTTACTTTTTCTAAAAATGGCCGCCACAAAAAAAACAATTTTATAAATAGAAAATTTCAAAAACATCTTCCCTATTTTTATTTTCGGTCCTAGACCAGAATCCTAGTAATATATTTGGACTTTTAGAATAACTCAAATAGTTTATTATAAATCAGAACATTTTGTTGTGTAGCCATGTTGCATTAGGCAATTAGTACGGCATGTTGGAAACCGCTGACAAAGGTTATAACAACATGCTGCTCAAAAACTCTTAGGGGGAGCGCTTGTCACTGACGTCAGAAACACCTTCTAAAAAAAGAACTTAAAGGATGCTGGACACGATTCTCTGGGCACATGTTTAAGATGTCTTCCCGCTGCTGGAAATAACACACGTTGTCTTTTTTAACTCATCATTTTTATATAAGATTTTTTTGTTTTAAAGATAGCTTATTGATTATAGTCTTTTTTATTACTTTTCCTCTTGCAAGGTCAAATTACAGTTGAATAGTGGAGTTACCACCGGAGAAGACAATGGGTCCCCTTAAAACATGTTAAGAAAAAAACTGTTCATATTTTAATAATAACTTAGAAATAGTTTGTTGCAGAATCGTTGGCGAGATTAAGTTGGAATAATGAAGCGTCGAAATAAAATTGAAGAAGATTTCCTTCATGAACGATCTTTTCGCAACATTTCTTGACCAGACATGAATCTAAATCGACTTCATCGACTTGGCCTTCGCACTATAATAAAGGTGAGCTACAACTTAAGCATACTTAAAGGAAACTTTTTCATTATTTTCAAATTGTTTCATCAAAATTTTTCTTTTTTTTAATCTTTTATTGAAATTTGCAACTGCAACAACTGTTGCAACAAGCGATTGTTATATAAGATAAAATAATATCAGGAATATGGATCGGAGGAGGATTACCTGGTATAACGTTAGAAGATAGTTGTTCGATTAGAGGATTAGGTTGAGCTGCTGTAGAAGAATGATGAATTTGAGAAAATGAGTTTTAGCAAGATCTTTTAACGAAAGGGATTTTGAGATCATTATGGATAGTGAGGTTAGATACATAGAACGGAGCGTTAAGAAGTTTTCGAAGTATTGTTAGACTGTAAAGTCTGGATGCGTAGAGAATTGGAACGCTTAGTCGATCCCCATACTTCGATGTCGTATGACCAAATAGGTCACAGTTGCAGCAGGTATAAAGAGTCTTTTGTTATGTAGGTTAAGTTTCGAACGTTTGTCAAGTAGTCTGGCGAGAAGTTTTGTAGCGTTGGTTAGTTTATTGTCTTTTTAGTCTAGTATGGGGGATTCCATGTCAACCGTTTGTCTAGGTGCAGTCCAAGGTATTGTACTTTGTCTAAGTTGGTATAGGAATTTGGTTGATGAAGGTTGGGAGGTAGGATTTTTCGTCTTAGAGTAAATACTATATATTTTGATTTCGTAACGTTAGTTTTGATTTGCCATTTGATAAGCCAGTCCTATAAGTGGTTGATGTGCGTTTGAAGAGTCCTTGTAGAGCGATTAGAGGATCGGAATGAGGAGATAAGATAGCAGTATCATCAGCAAAGGTGGAGAGGATGATATTTGTTGTCTGCAGTATATAAAGAGTAAAGAAGAGGACCTAGGACACTGCCCTAAGGAACTCCAGCTTCTAGCTAGATGGATATCAGAGTCTGCTGCTCTACAGTTGCTTGTAGGCACGATTTGAGGATAAGGTAGTATGTATGAGGAAGATTATCTCTCAGATTAAACAGTAGTCCCTCATGCCGCCACACGCTGTCGAACGCCTGAACGACGTCAAAGAAAACACTTTTCGAGGATCGAAAATTTAAACCACAAATTCTAGAATATTTAATAATTATATAGTACAGTGAGGGCGGGGGTGCCGCAGGGGAGTATACTTGGCCCCGTTCTCTACACAGTATACACATCAGACATACCTGTACAACCCTCTACACTACTCTGTACATATGCAGACGACACAGCCATACTAGCCACAAGTACACATCCTACATCAGCTTCATACAAATTACAGACACACATAAAATAGAATCCTGGGCCAAGAACTGGCGGATTAAAATGAACTCACAGAAATGCCAGCACGCCACGTTTACTCTCCGGCGGGGCTCCTGTCCTCTTCAACAGCAATCCTCTTCCTTATACAGATCTGGTGCGCTACCTTGGGCTCTACATAGACAAAAGACTCACGTGGAACCCATATAATAGACTTAAAAGACAAGCAATGACAAAACGTGCAAAACTACTTTACAGACTTCTTGGACGACGCTCCAAATTACCTATTGAACTCAAACGATTAATATACAGTACTATCCTCAAACCAATGTGGACTTACGGACTAGAGCTGTGGGGTTCAGCCAAACCTACAAACATACGGACTGTACAGACATTTCAATCAAAACTACTTCGACAGATAGCTGACGCTCCTTTCTACGTAACTAACCTCACTCTACACAACGACCTCAACATCCCTTTCGTACACCAATTAGCCAAGACTAAATATCAAAAATTCCATACTGCTCTCTCCACTTGCTCCAATCCTCTAGTACAGTCTCTCGCCTCCTCTGACATTCCTGACAATCCTCCTCGCCGACTGAATCGCCAGTGGCCCCGCGACTTCCTCGCAGTCTGAAGGCCTAAAATTAATATCCTGTAGAAAGTGCTGCCGCTGGGCAGTTTCTTTCCTCCTGCCTTTCACGCCTCTATACTTCTATCTCCCTATTTACTTATTGTATAG
The DNA here is from genome assembly GCF_049639745.1 of Rhodnius prolixus. NCBI lineage: Eukaryota > Metazoa > Arthropoda > Insecta > Hemiptera > Reduviidae > Rhodnius > Rhodnius prolixus. The sequence goes on from NW_027411582.1 coordinate 27,435,803, forward strand.
TGTATTATACAGATTGTAAATAACAAAATAAATTAAAAAAAAAAAAAAAAAAAATTATATAGTACTTACTGCATGATTAAAATAATTAAAATTAAGAAACAATAATAAAATTGAACTAGTTTAAATTAAAATACACCTATAAGTTGAATAGATATTTGTAATTTAAACAACTTTTTTAAAAGAAAAATCTCATCAGATATGTTGGAATAATAGAAGTGAAAATGTGATAATTAGATGGTGGTTGCGAATATAAATCAGCTTAAAAAAAAAAAATGGCCGACAGAAAAACTTAGTGCAGAAACTTCTTTTCTTTTTTAACAAAAAAAGAGAACATTGTTCAAAGTCGTGTTTGAACTGGTCATTATTAAAGGAAAAGAAATACGCGGGAGAGAAGGGAAGAAAAGAATTAAAAGGCCATTAAACCCACTGAATGTAACAAGTTCTCAAATCAAGTCACGAACAGATGCCCGTATTTAAGGCATTGATTTCATGAGCGGTTATAAATAAATAACAAACAGGATCAAACCGCTCTAGTGCTGACAACATCAATGATAAAATGCTCTAAAAAACAAACTATGATTGGTATAAGTGAATAAGTTGTAATTTTAATGTCGCTCTGTTACTATCTTAATAAATTATAACGATCCATTTTTTTAATAATAGCTTTATTTACTTCTCAAAATGGCGGCCCAGTGATTAGATCACCAATTAAGTTTTATTTTTTTATTTGTTACTAATTCTACGTCGAAAAAAATTAGACAAAAGTTCTCGGTTTTTTTTTTGTCCCCAATGGGCCTCCTTCACTTGCGTAAAATAAAAATGTGACGCATCAATAGCATTTTTCGTGATGAATACGAAAAATTGGGAGGAATTGTTGAAATATCTATTTAAAACGGCAATAGACGTGGTATTAAGTATTTTTGATTTTAATATTATTTTTGCTACTTTTTTGGGTCATCGAATGTGGCGGCCATTAGCACCCTTTCATTATTATTTATTTTCTCTTCCTTGTACACAGATCTGGGTGCGCTATCTTGGGCTCTTTATTGACAAAAGACTCACGTGGAACCCATATAATAGACTTAAAAGACAAGCAATGACGAAACGTGCGAAACTGCTCTACAGAGTACTTAGGCGACGCTCGAAATTGCCCTTAGAACTTAAACGCTTAATATACAGCACTATTCTCAAACCTATGGTGGACTTACAGGACTAGAGCTGTGGGGTTCAGCCAAACCTACAAACATACGGACTGTACAAGAGATTTCAGTCAAAACTACTGCCGACAGATAGTTGATGCTCCTTTCTACGGGGACTAACCTCACTCTTCACTACGACCGCAACATTCCCTTCATAGACCAACTCGCCGTGACTAAATACCAAAAATTCCATACTACTCTCTCTACTAGTTCTAATCCTCTTGTACTGTCTGTCGCCTCCTCTGACATCCCTAATACTCCTCGCCGACTGAATTGCCAGTGGCCCCGCGACTTCCTCGCAGTCTGAAGAACTAAACGCCATTATTCTCCTATAGAGAGTGCTACCGCTGGGTAGCTTCTCTCCTTCTGCTCTCCTCCCGCACCAGTTCATCACTCTCTCCTCCTCACACTCTCCTCTCTTCTATAGAGAGTGCTACCGCTGGGTAGCTTCTCTCCTCCCGCACCAGTTCATCACTCTCTCCTCCTCACACTCTCCTCTCTCCTATAGAGAGTGCTACCGCTGGGTAGCTTCTCTCCTCCTGCTCTCCTCCCGCACCAGTTCATCATACTCTCCATATTTACTGATTGTATACAACGTATACAGATTGTAAATTACAAAATAAATTTAAAAAAAATATATATTGTATATACAGGGTGTCCCCATTCGTACACCAATTCGCCAAGACTAAATATCAGAAATTCCATACTGCTCTCTCCACTTGCTCCAATCCTCTAGTACAGTCTCTCGCCTCCTCTGACATTCTTAATAATCCTCCTCGCCGACTGAATCGCCAGTGGCTCCGCGACTTCCTCGCAGTCTGAAGGCCTAAAAATCATATCCTATAGAAAGTGCTGCCGCTGGGCAGTTTCTTTCCTCCTGCCTTTCACGCATCCATTTATCCTTCATTCTCCCTATTTACTTATTGTATATTATATTATACAGATTGTAAATAACGAGATATTTTAAAATTATTACATATTTATTTATTTTCATCTTTTCGAGAATAGCAGCTCTCGAAGAATAAAGGAAAGTAATCGCCTATTTTTTCAGGCGGGCTTTACGTCCAACTACCAAATTAGATGTTGTGGACGACGGAGGCGACCAGCAAACATACTTTACTGCAAAGTTCTCCTATTAAATATTAAATAAAATCCACAAGGCCTATTCCCCGGGGATCTAACCCCACTAAACAATAATACATTTTAGCTTTCCGAGCCTCGTCTCTAACCGCTCGGCTATCGTGGCATATTATTTTTTGTTTTATATATGAGCCATTCAGTGCAGAACTCTATTAACTACATTAAAACAAAAAAAAACAAAAAAAATGGAGAAATGCGATGAAATTGCACTGTATTTTTAAAATTCCTATTTACAATATAAATTCAAATAAGTTTACCATTATCATTTAGCGCCTGCTGCTTGAATTTGAGTTGAATTATTGCAACGATCTGTATTAAAGTACGGTATTAATCAAAATGGCTTCTGAAATAAATTATTTATTATTCAATGGCTCAAAAAAAATATTCTTGGCCCTTTAATGGATGTTAAACTTTATTATTTGGGGGAAATTTATTATAAATCCAAAAAATAAGAAGCTGTAACTGAACCAAGTTCTTTGAGACACTTAAATTTAAGATATTTCAAATAGTAAAAGTGAAGTTAATCGATTTTTGCAGTGAACGGCTCATTTTTTGTTTTTTAATAATGGACCAGTTACGAACTAATTACTACTTTTATAGATTTCATTCACCTCCATAAGACCACAAAATTTTCAGCTAAAAACTACATTAATGTTTCCCCTAACCACATAAGCAGTGACATCTCTTGTTACCTTTTTTTTACCTAATCAGTCCATCCTATAAAACATTTTCAGTGTTCAGATTGGAATTTCGCATTAAAGAGGATGAGAATTTGGTACCTTTTAGTCGCAAATATTTACATTTGGTTAACTTTATGTAAATCTAATTTAAATTCTGATTCTACATTACCTTATTTGAAGTTTTTCAAACTGGACTAGTATTTATAGATAAATAGAAATGTTGCTAGAAATGCTAGAAATCGGCGCTTCCCTATAAATCTCTAGGAGAACTGGTTCCATCTTGTAAAATATCTCTTCCAATTTAAGTACTAAATTCAAGAAAAAAAAAATCTTTACGGATCAAATTTCCACTTTAAATTTCAAATAAATATTCTTTCTCCTCTCCCTCTTATCGAATCCATCTTAAAGAAAACGCTTGACTTTTTTATTGGCCGCAGGCTTAATCATTGAGTTGTAATATAAATTGCAATTGGAGCGATGCCAAAATGTGGGAGAATTATCACACTATCATACTGAAGAAAGCAATCTTATCTTTCTCTGTCTGTCTTTCAAGAATTCCAGGCGACAGTCTTTCAGACAGTGGAGGGGAATAGCATTTTTTAAGGGGAAATGTGGAGGGGGAGACAGCTAAATGCCATAGTTCACCCAGGGGCTTCTAAATATATTCCAGAAATGGAAAATATGGCAAATGAATTATTCTTAGTAATGAAATCTTAAAGTGTTCATTAAACGTTCTAAGTTCAAGAAAATAATTATTGAGAAACGTTTTACATAAATCTGCAAAGTGCAGTCTTTATAAGGTGCATAATACAATTTAATTGTGGGGAATAACAATTACGTCATTTCCCTGGCAGCTAAGTAATAATCAAAATATTTACAGTAGAGCCTCCCACAAAGGACACTCTCACTAGCGACCACCTCCATTTACGGACAGTTTTTGGATTTCCCCATTTCGCCCCTATACACTTTCTATATAAAAGAACCTCCGTCTAACGGGTCACTCTACATAGCGACCGCGGACATTGATTTTAGGGAACGGATTATATGTTTCACCTCCCACCAACGGCCACCTTATTATTAAAAGTTCCTTTGACGCGGTGATAAAAAGTAATTATCCCCTCTCAAGTTTTTCTTTTTTTTCTGGTTTTTCCTAAAGTTTCCTATATAAGCTCCATACATCTTGCACCATTTTAATCATTTTTCAATATAACTTTGGAGGAACAATATTATTTTTTCTGATATGTCTCTCAAACGAAAGTGGTTAACTCTAGAAGAGAAAAATAAATGTGTTGGAATGATTTTGCAAAAACCAAATAGGATAATTAAGAAAACTTTGATGCATATCATATAGCTGCAATAATTATGCAATTATGTACTTTTTTAAATCTATTAATAATAAACAATTTTTAAATAGATGTTTGGAAAAAAAACCCATATTTTTTCATTAAGAAACTTGCCTACCTCCTTCTAACGTCCACCTCCAAACAGCGGCCACTTTGCTTTCCCCCGCCAGTGTCCGATATTGAGAGGTTCGACTGTATCTGTTATTTAGGCGCCACAGTTGCTAAGCTAAGATGTATTGTTTGTTTAGTGGGTTCAATTCTTCTGGTCTAGGCCTTGGATTTTAATTAATGTTTAATACGAGTATATTAACGTTTACAGTAAAGTATGTTTGTTAGTCGCCTCCGTTCGCGGCACCTAATTTGGTAGTTGGACGTAAAGCCTGCCTGAAAAACTAAGCATTACTCAATAAATATATTCGTTATTACTCCTAATCATACCGTTCTTATGTCCTGTCCATAGACGTTCTTTTTGACATGACGATCATAAGAGTATGCTGTCAATAACTTGGAGTAACATGAATTAAATATAGATTTTTCTTATAGAAATAAAATACCCAAAAAGTATGAATTTATTTTTATACTAATTTTTCATTCCAACATAGACTTGGATTAAACTCTTGAAAGATGATATCAAAAAAGAAGTTTATTGATATAATTAATTGTGAGAGAAAATTAACTTGTTAATAAAACTGCAGTATATATTTTTTACCGCCAACTTGGTCCTTTATTAATATTAATGAATACTTAGACTCTTTATCTTTTTTTATGAAATATATTTTCTTTTCACAAAAATCGTGTTATCTCTCTTTTATCTCTCTCTATAACTCTCTTTCTCTCTCTTCAGATCGCTAAACGTTTCTTTGTTTCTCAATGGGCCAATTTACCCTTCTCAACTTAGCATTCATTCTTTATCAGTAGATAGTATTTTATATTAAATAGAATTTAATCTACTTTATATATTTTTTTACGTCTTTTAATTATTAATAAAAGATTTTATTGAATGAACTTAAAAGGGAAAAGTACTCGACTCGTGTAAAAAAAATAAAAAAAGAGTATAACAATAGAAAATATAAAATATTTCATTTGGATTTAATTAAAATCAGAGAGCAAAAAATCTTTTTAATATTGCTTTAAAAAATAATTAATTGGGTTCAAGTTTTCTAACAAGTAATAAAATTCTTATAATAAAAGATTGTATATTCTTAAAATGGTGATCTGGTGATCGCGAATTTAAATTCTGCTCTAACAGGGAGATGCTAGCGAATTCCATGAACGAAGTAAAGTAATGCCATTTTTTTCACTGGCAGGCTTTACGTCCAAATTAGGTGTTGTGGACGGAGGCGACTAACAAACATACTTTACTGCAAAGTTCTCGTATTAAACAGTAAATAAAATCTAAGGCCCTAGACCGGGGGAATCGAACCCACTAAACCAACAATACGAGGTGTGGGCTATTAAATAACGAGACTATTGCTGTAAAAAATGTTATTTTAAATTTATACATGTTTAGTTATTATCACCTTCAATATACACCCCCTCCCCTATCCCTACTAACGCTCCATGCGAATTTACCATTGATCGAAACAGTGCTGGAAGTCTTTTTCTGTGAGCTCCTGCATGACGCGTGCCGCTTTTTCTTTCACAGCTTCAACGGACTGAAATCTTGTTTCTTTTAATGCAGATTTGACTTTAGAGAACAAACAAAAGTCATATGGGGTCAGGTCAGGCGAAAAAGGCGGATGGCCGTAAAACTGGGATGTTGTACTTGGGCTAGAAACGTCTTGACCAGACAATGAAGTGTGAGCCGCGCGCGTTGTCTTGATGGAGAACCCCATGACTTGTTCTTCCACAAATCGGGTCGTTTTTTCCTTTACTCTTTCACGGAGTTGAGCAAGCACCTCCACGGTAGTAATGTTGATTAATTATAATCGATATTTTCATCCGTTTTGGACGTGTGGAAGGGCGACCCGGGGCGGTCATCATCTCTGACGTCTTCTCAGCCATCTTGGAAACGCTTGAACCACTCAAAAAACTCGCGCAGGTAATTAACATTCATCACCATAAACTTCTTTTAATAAAAGATAAGTTTCAGTAGCGGTTTTATCAAGTTTCATGTGAAATTTCACGACAATTCGTTGCTCTACTACATGTGTAGTATCATGTTTTCGGCAAAACGAAACTAACACCTCTTACACAAACACGTCAGGTTCCGGTCAGACAGATTTCTCTACAAACACGTGAGACGCTGCAATCGAAAGAGAAGGCTTTACGCTGCATAGCTCTCTGGTCGTTACGACTTGGCACATGCATAGTTCTTCTGTAGCAGCATCAGTCTCGTTATTTAATAGCCACACCTCGTACATCTTAGCTTTGCGGGTCTAGTCTCTTAACCACTTGGATATCATGGCGCCTAATTGCTAAGATAAACTTTAAAGTCCCTTTTACTCTCTTTCAAAAATTAATTCTAGCTTTTTTGAAGCCCAATTTCAAGCGCAGTATCTGTAGGCTGCAGTGCTTAGGAATGTTACACACACTCTGCGTCTAATCTAACCAAATTAAAATGCATGCATTGTGTATATTAATCATTACAGAAAACAACTTATCAGCTAAGTATGCAATAAAGTTGCAAATAGGACAAGATATTTGTACAAATAAAAATATGTGCTGGGTAGATAAATGTAATTTCTTCGGCTATTAAAATATTGACTTAAAAGCGAATATTCCTAAACATTTATTACTTCGTTAAAACCTATTTCTGATAAAAACGTTATAATCTTTAAACTGAGTCCGTCCGAAGGCACTTAGTAGTTGCCGACATAGTCTTGGATCCTAAAGAGGTTAGTCTTTTCCTTTTTTGTATTTTTACTTTCTCTTACTGCTGTAAGAGATTTCCCCGAATCCCTTTATTTATTTTATTAATTTAAATTAATTTTTATTTCGTAAAGTGTCGCAATTATATTAAAACCACTAAACAGTCGCTAACGAAACTTTGATGAACATTTTATAATAAAATTCAAAATTTAAAGTATCGTCGGAGGTGTTCAGCCTGTTGAATAGCAGCCGCGTTGCTGCAATTTTTTAGCCAACATTTGCATGAAGATACCTAGAATTACTTAGAAGCGATTGTATCCAGGCGGAAGTAAACTGAGCTTGTAGCGCGTTAAAACAACAGCCGGAAACAGTAAATGAAAAAGGAAAGAGAAAATATCGTGATATTCGTGAAAAAGTTTAGGTGAAAATGGGTAAAAACGGCAAGAAGCAGTGATGGTAAAAAAAAAAAATCATCCGCAGTTAATTGTTTATTGTATTATTTCCGTTTTAACAAAGACAAGAAATAGTGAACGGACAACTTGACATTATGTGCGCACATGTAGAAGAAAACCAAAGAGATAAGTCTTAACACAAGGCCCTGAACATCCAGGGCCAGTAATGTCCTATCACCCACAAAGAAGGCCTGTAAATAGTTAATATTGTGAAGTGTCAGATAGAATACAGTCAATAGCAAAATATTTATTTAGTAAGGCGCCACGGTAGCCGAGCGGTTAAAGGCGAGGCACGAAAAGTTAATATGTATTGTTATGTTGGAGTCAGTGGGTTCGATTCCCCGCCGGTCTAGTCCTTGTTTTTTTTTTTATTTAATACTTAATATGAGAACTTATGTAGTAAAAAGTGTAATTTGCTAGGTGACTTCATTCACGACACCTAATTCGGTAGTTGGACGTAAAACGTGCCTGAAAAAAATAGGCATTACTTAACTATTATATAGTTATCAGTTTTGAACAAATACCGATTATAAATTGCATCCATTTATTCTATAATTAAGATTGTTAGTTTGACTTATTGCCTTTTAAACTACGCACATTAAGGGCAAATAAAAATGAAATATTAGGTATAATAAATAAAAGTTTAATAATAAACTTGAAAGTAGCGATTAGCTCTTGGTACCTGAAGCCGTCCCAAAGCTCCTACTCTTTAATATTTCAGGAGATATGAGCTCCTTAATAGAATACTTTCAGAGCCGTGGCCGTTTAATTTTCATTTTTTATATCTTCTAAAACAACCACCGGGTATTATATCTGCAATTTTATCTAATATTTACTGTTGAATTTCGCTCTAAACTATTACCATAATATTAAAATATATTTGAACTATCAATTACTTTTTTGAGGGGGATTTTTGGATATGTTTGAGAGGAAATGAACTACCCGATTTTCTAGCAGAAAATCTTCATTATTAGTAAAATCCTTTTTGGGCGGGAAGTCACCCTTTTAATGGGCAAAAGCAAGTAAGACTTCAAGAAGAATTCAGGAAAAATAAATAAATAAATGAAAAGCTCAAAAAATTTAGGGTGAGCTGGCTCTTGGAAGAAGCTGGACTCAAAAACTTGATGGCTACTCATAGAGAAGCCTACAGGGGTTGGAGGAGACTGCAATTCTTCTCCTCATGAAGTTGAGGGAATCAATAAGAAATAATTCTGTGGCTTGGTACAAGAAGTGCCAATGTCAGATTTTGGTAAAAATGAGTCAAAAAATCTGTTTTGATATATTAACCATCAGAATTTTTCTTGCAAGGATTGCCGTAGTCAATTTCAAATAGTGACTGAGTTACTAAAACTTACTGGTGCCAATGTCAAAATTTAACATCAATGTTTCCCCCCCTCCAGGTAAACCAAAGAGGAGGTACACTCGTAACCCCTTTTTTGACATTGGCACTTCTTGCACCAAGCCGCAGATTTAATAGTAAGAGATTGTGAAGAAGATATCAGGCAGCCACTCGGTGCCGTCAGCAAGTGTAGTTTGAGACGGTAAAATAGTTGAAGTCGAATTCTCTCTACACCGAACTGTTGAATCAATCTCTGATAATGAATAAAAGCCCTAAATCGGCCAGAAAAAAATGGATAAAGCAACGATATTATCCAGAACTGTGGACTTTTTACACAGAGACGATAAACCAGTCCGATTTACCAATAATACTAAAATCAATCAACCGTTAATGATTGGCGAGAGTCTAAAACCAGTCAGGGACGCAATAAAACGCGTTCTGTGACGGAGCATATTTAGTTAAACAGTTTCCGTTTAAAAAGAATAGAATAATAGCCTCCTCAGAAGTGAAAAGTAAAATTAAATTAAACACGATGTGTGAAGCAAAAGTCTGCGTATTCCGAAAAAACTTATTTATGGCTCCAGAGAAGGAAGAAGGAAACCCTGTGCTACATGCAAACGAGAGAAAAACCCAATATGTGTCGGCAGTGTGAATAGGAAATGATTACAACAATCACTACGGGGACACAATACATAATGGATGACCATAGAACCTTTAGCCTCCTCCTCGTTTCTGGTGTGATTGGTATATGGATATAAGGAGGCGAAGGCACGAAATGAGAAACGAAAAATAGGGTGCACTAGTGAAGTAGTGAATTATTAAAGAATTACCCAGTCAACCGAAAGACAAAGATAAGATTATACAAAAAGAACTTTGACCTTTAACGTGTGGCTTTTTGAACTAGAGGATTAGTAGGGACCGGCTACTCGGATTTAAGGGGAATCTATTAAGTCAGTTCAAACTTTACGATGGGTTTTTTCAGCCTTTATTTTTGCGTTTCGTTTTTCAAAAAAAAAGGTTCTATAATTTCGTGAAATATTTACCGCTCTACTTTCCCCGTACTGCTTGCTCTAATGGAGTGCTTAAAAATCCAACAGTCTAAAATTGTAAGACCAATGATTAAAGCTCCTATTAACCATTTACGCTCCCGAAACTCTACCGTTTCGGATTTAAGTAGTAACATAATAATAATAATAGGATGAAAAAATAACTGCTAGTTTCAGTCATGATATATTCTTTTATTATGCCGAGCTTTCGACCTAGGGGCTAGGTCATCTTCAGGGCTAATTGACAATATAATATTTCACATCATTAAAGGGTTGTTGTGTCTTCCGTCTTGTCTGTTCATGAACTCTAGGTCTTCTTTTTTCAGTGATGAGCTGATTGTGTGAAGACTAGGTAACTTTCTGTTGTTTTCTTCGTGGTGTATCCAAAGGTGTGCTCCACTTCAGTGAAAATGTTGGTTCGATTTGCTTTTCGTCTTGTAATTACTGGCCATTATTTTTGGTGACTGATTAATAGTTTCATTAGGATTAAGAAAATGAGCAGATAAGACAGAAGATACACCGACCCTTTAATGATGTAAAATAATTGTTAATAAGTAAGTAATCGCCTATTTTTTCAGGCGGGGCTTAACGTCCAACTACCGTCTCTTAGCTTTACAGGTCTCGCCTCTAACCGCTCGGCTACCGTGGCGCCTTAATTGTTAATAATAATTGTGATCATTATCTGTTAGCCCTAGTGCTGCACGAGAAACGAGACAAATCTCGGTCCCGGAGACGAGACTTGAGCAACCGAGACGGAGACCGAGATCGAGACATGATATATATCTCGTCGAGAAATCTCGGCCTCGTCTCGGTTTTTCAAATATTAATTTTTAGCTACAAAATTATAAAATTATGTTCTTTATTAATAAATAATCATTACGGGTATTGAATTAATTATTAAAAGTTACGTTTTATTATATATATTCAATATTACTACATCTATTTGTCTTCGAATTACATAAGTAAAGTAAGCAAAGTAAAGTAATCGCCTATTTTTTCAGGCGGGGCTTTACGTCCAACTACCAATTAGGTGTCGCGGACGGAGGCGACTAGCAAACATATTTTACTATAAATTTCTCGTATTAAACATTAAATAAAATCCAAAGCCTAAGACCGGGAATCGAACCCAGTACCACAATACACATTAGCTTTGCAGGTCTCGCACCGCTCGGCTACCGGGCGGCCCCCTTCGAATTACATAATTTTTACATAAATTCACTAAATTTCACTATTCATATCATTCATTCATTCAATTTCATAAATTTCACTATTAATAATCTAATACTTTGAACTTTGATATTATTTGAATTATATTTTAGAATTTTGGAATTAGTGAATTTGAAAAAAAAGACTATCTATGCATCTAAAAAATATTGCCACAAATTTTCGTTTTTAAGATACACTTTGCCCAAGCATTGATACATAAAAGAGCTTTTACTGAGTCAGAAGTTAGAGAAGATCTTCTATTGGTCATTATCAACGCAGCTTGCGAAAATAATCTTTCCGATGGCACCGAAGTTGCACAGATACTAAAAATATCTTTCGCCATTCTAGACAAATTTTTGAAGGAATTCTCAAGTGTTTTCCACCATTCTAAAATGTCAACGTCTACTGGTGCTTGGTCTAATTTGGTGTAATTAATTATTTCTGTCTTCCATGCTTCGGTGATATTTGCTGATTTTTGAGCAAATGGTGCAAAAATATTGATGCAGTCGTCGTCGTCGTCAAAAGGTGAATCATCAGATTCTTTATCTTCACCAACAGCCATAACTAATGGAGCGGAAGTTTGTTGAGAGGTGTATTTTTTATTTCACGAATCGACTTGTTATAGCAGGCAGATATGTTATTTGGGTCTTTCATTTGGCGCATTTTTAACATCTTTTTGAAATTATATAAAGATATATAACAGTAATAGTAATATATGATGCATTGAAGTGTAAGTAGTTGTCTTCTTTTACACACATTTTCATTACCAATATATAAATTAAAATAATTATTAGAAAATAATAACATTTTTTGAAAAGATTATTAATAGCAAACCGCTTTTAATACTTAAACAAAAATTCAAAAAACCGAGACCGAGACCGAGATCGAGACTGCATAAAGTCTCGCCTCGTCTCGGTCTCGTGCAGCACTAGTTAGCCCTGAAGATGACCTAGCCTCTAGGACGAAAGCTCGGCATAATAAAAAAAAAAATACAAAATATGACTGAAATTGGCAGTTACTTTTTCTTCCTATTGAAACAATGAATTCAGTCACCAAAAATAATGAACAGTAATAACAATAATTTATCTAATTCGTATTAGGGAAGACCCATACAAAATGGAGATTTGTTCTCTTGGATACAAACAATACAAGTGCATAATCTGACAGATAAAAAACAAAAAATAATCATAAATAATAATGCAAAAATAAAAAGCAGTAAAAAGAAAAATAATTATAAATCTAATGGTTTTTAGTAACATAATCTGTTAGTACATCCAGTCATTAATGTAGATAGCAATTTGTAAAAACCCTGTTTTTGGGGAAGGGACTCACAGGACCTAAATTCAGGAGTACGATTGCAATACTTCTCTTATCCGTAGTCAGAGAAGGTAAAAATTTAAGTGGCCCAACTCACTGGCCCCCTAATTGCCCTACTTTAACTCCAATTTTTCCTCCATTGGTTTCAAATTTAAACTTAGAGTATCACTCCTACGCATAATTTTATTGGATAACAATACTATCATATTACAATATTATATAGGTATGATTTTTCGATGGTGGGTGTTAGGTAATTGTGTGTCGTTTTATACTAGCTTGGGAGCTTCTTTCCGGAAACAGGAAATAGTACCACTAACTTGATGTTCTCTCATCTTTAGTATATTTACCGAGTGATGATTATTTTGAAGGCTAATCTTATTCTTTAAAAAAAAAAAGCATTCCTGCCCTTGATATTATTAAATGGCTACCAACAAATCCACTTAAACACTGTAACCAACGTCATAATTATGACGCAATTAAATAATTTACAGAACTATTCCCTTACTAAAAATTTTAAATTTCATCATGATTAACCTCACATTTTATGTGCCTCGAAATCTTTAACTTTTTCCAAAAAAGAAATCAACAAATACTGGCATAACAGTTCCAAATTGCCCCATTCATCAGTTTCTGCACTTTGAAAATTGCATTGGAACTCTTGCATAGAAATATTACTTTACGAATAACCGAATTCTGAATTTCGTAATTTAGCTAGTTTAAATCAAAGTTAAAGCACTCAAATTGCCTTTTAGATCGATTAATTTTCCATAAATGGTAACAGTGGCAAATAAAAGCAGTGGTTACTATTTTAACATTACAAATGAAATAAATATAATTTAATGGCATGCTTAAATTTGGGAGCCTCTCCTGTTTAAAGTACAACTCTAGTTATACAGTTCTAAATTATTGTACTAAACAGTATTATATTATTTAATTATTTTTACACAAGTTTTTACAATTCATTAACAAAATGAATAACACACATTCACAACATATTAATCTCCCTGGCGCATTCAGCAAGCAGTAGCGCGAGACTATAAACTACGAGGGTCGTTTGAAAAGTCCGTGCAAAGTCAGAGAGATAGCACTACTGGCGCGTATCGAGGTTATGTTTAGTTAGTAGCATCTCTTGGAAGAACACACACCAAGTTTCAGCCAGATCGGTCTATTTCTTTGTGTTTGGCATTCGTTTGAATCGAGGAAGTCGAGTGATTTTCAAAAAATGGACGAAAAAGAATTTCGTGTGTTGATTAAACACTACTTTATGAAAGGCAAAACGCCTGAGGAGACTAAAGAGAAGCTTGATAAACATTATGGTGACTCTGCACCTTCGATTAGAACGGTTTATAAGTGGTTTCAAAATTTTCGGAGTGGACATATGTGCACAAGTGACGCTGAACGTTCTGGACGCCCTGTTGAGGTTACTACTCCAGAAATCATTGATAAAATCCATGATATGGTGATGGATGACAGAAGAGTGAAGGTGCGTGAGATTGCTAGTGCTGTGGGCATCTCGAATGTACGGGTACATAATATTTTGCATCAACATTTGGACATGACAAAGCTATCCGCAAGATGGGTGCCGCGATTGCTCACGCTTGACCAAAAACGAAATCGTGTGAAGTGTTGCAAGGACGGTTTGCAGCTGTTCCAGAAGAATCCGCAGGACTTTAAGCGTCGTTTCGTCACTGTGGATGAAACATGGATACATCACTACACTCCTGAGACCGAAGAACAATCTAAACAATGGGTTACCAAGGGGGAATCTGCGCCAAAAAAGGCGAAGACCGTTCCTTCGGCCGGAAAGATTGTGGCGACTGTCTTTTGGGATTCGCAAGGAATAATCCTCATCGACTACCTGGAAAAGGGTAAAACTATTACAGGTGCATATTATTCATCGTTATTGGACCGTTTGAAAACCGAGCTGCAAGAAAAACGCCCACGATTGGCCCACAAAAAAGTCCTTTTCCATCACGACAACGCACCAACTCACACCTCAGCAGTTGTGGTCGCAAAATTAATGGAAATAGGGTTCCAACTCGTTTCACATCCCCCTCTATTCTCCAGACTTGGCTCCCTCGGACTACTATTTGTTCCCCAATATGAAGAAATGGCTGGCGGGAAAAAGATTTTATTCAAACGAGGAGGTGATTGCAGAAACGAATGGCTATTTTTCAGACTTGGACAAATCTTATTATTCGGAAGGGATCAACAAACTAGAGCAGCGTTGGACGAAGTGTATAAGCCTAAAAGGAGACTATGTTGAAAAATAAAAAAGGTTTACCCCAAAAAATTAACTAGTTTTTATTTTTGCACGCACTTTTCAAACGACCCTCGTAAGTGAAGCCGAAATCTTTACACCCAAACTGGATAAATATACCTCTGATATTGGATGAAAGAACGAAACCGATCCGAGATTTTAGGGAAATATGTGCGCTAAGGACGGATAAAATCCAAGATATTATCCAGTGATGCCAACCTAATCACATTTTCTAACAATTTAAGAACAAATTTATGTTTTTATTTATCTATGACAGCAATACTTCCGCTTATAAGTTGTAAGAGGAAATAAAAGAAACATAACTAGAAAAAGGCAACAAAGTTGAACTTTTTTATTTTTTGAACTTAGAAAAAGTAATAAATTTATTGACATAACAAGAAAATGTTACATCTAAGAGGAAACTGCAGAAAGAAAAACTGTAATGGTAGATCCTAAAAGCAGGCAAAGAGATAAGTTAGCACGATATGAACTGATTTACGAATAATTTTTCATTAAATAAAATGAAAGGAAAAAGTAAAAATAATGAATATTCAATAAAAACTATAACTCCTAGATAATATTACAATTGAGTGGTTCAAGTTACCAGCTTTCTATTGATTACAAACTAAAAGTGAAGCAGTTAAATGGGAGTTAGACTAAAAGAAAATAGAAAAACTTCTGACCTGTCTCTTCTCGAGGAACTCAATGTTGAGCTCTTTGTTATGAAGGAAAAGTTCATCCAGATAGTAGCCCTTCGTCCCTCAACTTATCAGCAAACTCTTAACTTCTGCTGTAAGGGTGCTCTAAGAGGAGCTACAATAATTGGTTATGATTGTACCATCATAAAGGAAATGAAATAGCCTGTTGTTCCGCTATTAGAGGTTAAAAAGTAAAAGAGCTAGAGGACTCTTTTAAGACATCATCTTTATGGTTGGTCATTCTTCTAATACTCTTTTTAGAGTGAAATTGCATTCACTGCTACCATTGTCAATGCAATGTGAAAGATATAGGGGTCCTGTCAGTTAAAGCGCATTGAGTGGCTATGCCACATCATGAAAACCGCCAGACGAACAGCATGCCCAAGAAAATACTCCAAGGAAAAGGTATTTGCTGCAAAACAAAGAGGTAGGCCCAGAATGGCGCTGGTTGTATAATATAATGCGACGATTTAGTGTGGCTAAATGTGCCAAACTGGAAGGAGAAGGCCTGAGAGATCCGTGCAAGGTTGTTGTTTTGGAAGCCATGGCCCATCTCGGGGCTGTAGAAGTTGATGACCGCATTTTCGAAAACAAAAACAGGGATTTGTATCAACAATTTTATAAAATTGTTCTCCTGAATACTTTCATCGGTTCTTTGTAATATTTTTACAGAAAAAAGTCATCAAAGAATGAAAACGGAAACGATATAAATAAAAATCTTGAAATATTTTTGAGAAGAAGTTGATCTGTATCCAAAAATCTTTCGGTACCTTATTAACTCCTAATTCTATATATCCATCCTTATATTATACACTAACCGGTCTCATAATACCTTTCGCCATTTCTCCCTCGCCAAAACATTCATCGCAGCTACTACACTCAGCTTCTGTCTTACTCATATCCTTCAGCTCGAACTCCGCCTCAAACCCTCTCTCTTGAAATCCCCCAATGATGCTGAAAGCACCAGCGATTTCTTGGACTAGTAATGACAGTCATCACTGGATTGATTGCCATTGAAAATACAGCAAGTCAGTGACTTTAATTACAGCTCATTTAATTATAAAACTTAAATTGATTATTTACATTAATGCAAGTATTATTAATATCCCTTACTCTGCTATAGTAAGGAATATTTTTCTCTGCAGATTATCGATTTTACTGTTTTCGTGGAAAGTATGCATTTTTTTAAGATCCTAAGATTCCGAAAAAGTAGTTTTTAAAGATCGCAGAAAAGTAAATATATAGAAGAAGACGCTGCAAATAAGGTTTTGGTGGAGCAAAAATCGGAACTCGACTTTTTCACCACATTTAAACCTTTAAATAACCTCCTTAGCCACTGCCTATTGTAGAAATTATTAAAAAAAAAAATTACCCAACTTTAATTCTTGCAAAAAAATAATACCTGCAATAAAATACAAAATCAAGAATGGTTACCCTTCTCCGTTACATGCACTGTAACATTATCTCGTTAAGAAATTATAATTTAAGATGTATAAATTGAAACAAGCACAGCATTTTTCGTTTTTGAAATACGTAACCTTCCTGAAACTTAATAGATCAGATTAGGAACTTCTTTTTATTTTTTACAAAAAAGCGAAGACAAATGTAAGTTAGTTAAAGCCTCCAACAAACATTTAAAAATAAGTAAATTCTAAAACAGAATAAATAAATCATTTCTTTGATGATGTATTGTTCAAGTTTGTGCACTCAAATGATTATGATCTGTAATGTGGTGGTAATATGAGACAGATAAGTGGAAGGTTAATTATTAAGCTCTCTTGCCAAAAAACACAGATCCATTATTCATAATTAGGGAACGGATTCGTATGTATTTACATATTTTTTTCTAGGCAATTTACAGACGTTTTTCAACTAGAAGTATTCATACTGACACTTTTTAAGCCGTTTGAGTCTACTTTTATTTCACATATTTGGATGTTATCGCATATTTATACATATTTGATTAAAATAAATAAATATTTCTACATATTTAATCAAAATATGTACATATTTTTTCATATTTTTCATTTTGGGCATATTTTCATAATTGGGAGGTGGTTGACAGGAACTATGAACCACAGACTGTAGGGCTGTGAATCACAGTGGGTATAATGGTTATTGTAATTTACATAGAATGCTGCTAAACAGTGACGGGCACTTGTTAGTTCTTTGAAGTTGTCTGACGTTGTCTGTTCTTTCAGCTCGTTCGTTGAAGTGTCCAATTCATTTCGTTCGGTCACTTAGTGTATTCTTTTTTGGGTGAAATGCCACGAACATCGGCCTCAAACAAACAACTGGTTGCTAAATATCTTCGCGAGTTTCCAGCAGAACTTTTTCGAAGTGATGGAGACATTTTGTACTGCACAGCTTGTGACAAGCGCGTTTCTTGCTCTCAACGTTCCCAAGTCACCCAACATATTGCCACCGGATCGCACATAGAGAATAAAAACAGAAAGAAAGAGAGGACGTCCTATCAAGCCTTCCTTACATCTCCATCATCAAGTAAGTCTACTCTGAGTACAGATCTGTGTCGGGCTTTGGTTAGAGCAGATATCCCTTTCCACAAACTTAAAAATCCTCATTTCAAAGGATTCTTAGAGACCTATATTGGGGAAAAAATGCCTGACGAGAGCACTCTGCGGAAAAACTAACTGGAAGATATCTATAAAAATCCGTTCCTTATTCATAAATATTCGAAAAAAATAAAGCTCGAGATAATATTTTATTAATTTTTGCTAGCTGGAGTCTGTTAGACTAAGTTCTATCACGAGGCGAATTATATTTAAACACAGAAAACATAATTCTGTATTGCTCTCTCAGTTTTCTCGTTCCTATATCTCTACTTCACCAAAGTATTAAGCTTAGCTTCCAAAATGCAAGTAGATATCTCTTTCTAAATTCAAATTGGCGAGGAATCGGTCCAGATAAAACCAACAACTCGTCTTTTTGCCAACGTTTTGACAAAATATATTGTCTTCTTCAGGGCCTGGATATTACAAATACATAAATACAAACAATTTAGAGATTGAAACTCAGAAAAAAAATAAAAATAAATAAATAAACGAAATACAATAATTTTTTTATAATTATTGAAACTTACGTTTACTGAAACTCAACCAACCCGCATAGCCACGTAAGTTTCAATAATTATAAAAAATTTATTGTATTTCGTTTATTTATTATTTTGTATTACTGTGTTTCAATTCTCTAAATTGTTTTTATTTTTGTATTTGCAATATCCAGGCCCTGAAGAAGGCAATATATTTGTCGAAACGTTGGCAAAAAGACGAGTTGTTGGTTTTATCTAGACCGATTCCTCGCTAATTTGAATCCTTATATTCCATTTTTAGGAATAACAAGATGTTCAGGGGTAGACTTTCACTGTAAGGTTGGATTTCTGCCTAATTTACAGTTTAACATTCTGTATAATTTTGCTTAGAACTAATTACTGAAATATTCGAAGTATAAAAAATAGTTTTGAATTGAAACTTTAAGAATGGAGCAGTAACTACAAGTAGTTGCTTTAATATAATGATAACACGAATAATACCACTTACATCATTAATGAAATTTAAAAAACAGTTCATAAAACGTACAAAATGTCGGTGACAGTTTCATTGATGTCAGCTTTTATAATAATATTAATAATAAAAAGGTTGGAGGGAAAAAAATTTAACGAAAGATGACAAAAAAATGAAGCTGTAAAGAGAGATATAAGAGAGTCAAGTAAAAATGTCAACTAGAATCATGTCTAAAGATGATGTCTCCAGGGAGCCGCCAGAGATGGCTCACATATTGCAACGTTCTTTTCTCGCATTTTTACTTATTCTCCTCTTCTCCTTCAGTATTATTGTTTGTGATAGCATTTAAGTGCAAGAATAACAATAAAGTAATGAAAGTACATATGATTTCTCCTTTACTACCATTCTCGAGTGGTTGTCTTATAGGATATCGTGAAATCTCTTTGCTGAAGTAGATGGAATTACAAATTTCTCTCTTGGGACTCAGGCCACGTGCTCTCGCTACCTCCTGCGCCGCTTTTGCTGCTTGTGGCAATGTCTTGGAAAGTAGAGGGGTTGACGAAGTGATTTTGTAACGTGCTGAAACGTTCATGGGAAATGAAGCAGCGGAAGGAATATCTGTTCCGTTAAAAAGATTGGAACTATTTCTCGCGAAGTACGGAAACAAGGGAGCGATCGAGCCAAAGAAGAGGAACATAATTTGAAAAGCGAATACAATCCGATTGAGCACATCTTTAGCAGAGGCCAGCTTAGCAGTGCCTTAATTAAGTTAACCATTATATAGTCTTAAGTTTCAAAAATTAAGGCTTTCAAAAAAAAAAGTTGCAATCGTTGTACACTTGTCCAATGAGTTTGTAAACCACTGGTCCAAGTGGTTATTCAATTTTTGTATAAGTTAATTTCTGTGTTAAGTACCTGGGATTCTTCATGGACAAACGCCTAACCTGGACTCCACAGATTAAACTTAAAGGGGAAAGAACTAAACAGACGACTCTTACTTCTCTCTAGACTTCTCGACAAACGATCTAAACTCTCACTAAACGACTTATCTACACAATGATACTCAAAACCTGTCTAAACAAAGCTGAATGGAACTTTGGGGCTCAGCCAACGCTTTCAATATCTACAGAATCCGATCTTTTCAATCAAAAACACTCAGTAGAATCGCTAATGCTGCTTACTTTGTTTCTAACTCCTACCTTGCACCGAGATTACCTTCATCCTTATGTTTCAGAAGCTGCAAGATCCCGTTATGTGTTAATTCGACGCTTCAGTTACCTCACATCCCAATTCTCTTGTATCCCTAACTTGCTGCATTACCAGACAATCCTCCCAAGACGGTTTAAGCGCCGGTGGCCACGCGATCTTCTAAATGAAGTAAGTGCCAGCGAACCATAGTTGAACTGTACCACTTTGGGAGTTTCACCATAGGGTGAATTCTCCCCTCATGCTATTCATGCATTTATACTATGCATCATGTTGTATCAGCTTCACTTATTGCAGCTGTTAAAATAAATAAAGTTAGAAAAAATCTTAGTTTCATAATGTGTTTTAGTTAATATTCATGAATGGCCTCGCAGTTTTCTGTTTTCTGAAAATGGAGTAGTTAATCCTGAAGATGACTGAAGAGTTGCACCTGGGTAACTTCTCTTCAGTTATTGTTATTGATACTAATAGTGCACACAGCGCTAGTGTAACTTTAAAATAAATTAGAAAAGACAAAAACTAATTATAACGAGAAATTTGCAAAGAGAGTTCGATTAAAAGAAAAAAAAACTAAAGCTTAAGTGAACTCGTGAACTTAAAAAGTTCATCTACCCTCTGCTTGTACGACCCTAATTAAAACAGTTCTGATTTCCATTCCACGATTAGAGAATCACGAAGTAATCTGGATAACCAGTTCTTAAGAACTGCAGAAATAATACCAGTGAAATAATTCGAAACTCTCTCTACAGATGCATTTCACAGACTTGACGATAAAAACATATGCACCCTAGTTACAGTAAATAACTGCACTTAGGACCTCTCCATTAATGGCTATTAATCCACAGCTCCATTTCACAGTGATACTGCAAATTAATGACCCAATAAACATGCACTTTCCCATAAATGTACCCAGATTAAATAATTTTTTCAGAGGGTTCCTCCCTGCTAGAACTTGTTATTTAAATTTTTAAACACGATTACAATACTTCCATCTTATGCATTTAAAATTTACTTTTGGCTAAGTTGAGAAAACACTGTAATAATTAGAATTTCATGACCGATTCAAGTCTACTTTTATGTATCATTATTTACTATCTCCTCAATAACTAATGAATTATAATCACGTCTAATTTAAATCTAATTTAAATGCAGCCCCTCTCTGTAATTTATTTTTTTGAGTTAACATTATAATCTGGGTAAATTTAAATTTTAAATTCATTTTAAAGTATTTAAATGTCCTTTCGATTGAATAATTTAATGTAATTTTAAGATTTTTTTTATTCTTTTTTAATGATGCACGTCGAAGTTCTATTTGTGTTCTCCCACAAAACCTTATTCAGTTCAATCTGAGAGGTTACAACCTCCTTCTTTAGAACGTGATAACTTGCTAAGTGGTAACAAATTTTTTCTTGGATAATGGCATCATCAGGGTTTTAGAATTTCCATCCATTTCTCCATGGAGTGCAGCTGTTATCGGTTCTAGACTCAGCTTTTTTGTTATAATGTGCATTATAAGGGAACCCCTCGAAAGCTCATAGAACCTTGGTTTCTAAACCAAGGTTTTCGTGGATGTTCTGGGAAGAGAGAGCTGTTAGTCCAACAGTCAGCAAGATGAAGAATTTTTTTTTTAGATTCAGCAATTCCTGAATCCTGGCAAAAATACAGATCTCTCATACCGCCTCTGTTGGCCAGCTCCTAAGAGCAACATTCCGGGGGCAATCAGGATGAGATAAAGATCGGATTTTGGCTCCCAATATTTCATTTAATTAAAGCATTAAGTTTATAAATATTTATTTACTTAAATTCAACATTACCATTTTAAATTCGCGCTTACCATCCAATTTTATGATTCTAAAACATTGCTTGTACATAAAATGTAGAGGAGAAGGTGGTAATATGGGACAGTCTTTCTTTACCTTGCATATTTTGAACACTACAGAATTTAAATCATAGACATAACATTATTTGTCTTTGTAAATTTGGAACCCCTGAGTGAATTACAGCAAGGAGTCTGTGGAGTTACACTGAAAAAGTCTGTCGTGGAGCCATATTTGGTTTTCAAAAAGTGTGGTCGTAATATGGGACACGCATAATAATTATAGTTAATGTTCTCCGTTTCTCCATGAATTGTAAAAAATAAGCCTTAAATATGCCACAAAAACTATATTTTACACAATTATCGTACATTAAGGATAAAAATTAGGGTGTAATCAGTTTTCTTCAGAGAAATGTCAAGACATGATAGGTGTAGACTGGACCCAAAAATCACAAACAAATGACTCCTTTTCACACGCAATGCACTCCATTTGAGCCCAACGACAACAAACAATGCACTCAATCCACATTTCTCCGGGTTTTGAGTTCTTGAACTTTTCTCCGCAAAAAAATGCAATCCGCATCTTCATTATCTGGTGTCGAATTTTGGGGTGAAGTGGACAAATCCGATTCACTTGATGAAAATGAAACATCAGAATTGTCTACAGAATCTGTCTCTTCGGAATTTAATTTCCTCTTGCCTTTCATCCTTTTTCACCCAATTTTTACGTTTGCCTTTCGGCGATGATCCTAATTTGGTTCTAGGCATATCTTTTTAGGCCCTTTTTAGTAGAAAAAGAAAAATTTATAAGACGCTAGTTTCGTCCACAGTGCCACTTTTCACACTTGTTTGGCAGACGATTAACGAGGTTGTTATATGGGTCAACGCTGTCCCCATAATACCACCTTACACCGCCTACAATATAACCTCATTTTTTTCCCAATATACATTCATATTTGAAATCCATAATACTGGCAGTTAAAACTCTCTACTTTCTACATTTTTAATGTCTAAGGGAAATTATTCTAACTTTCCTCGGTATTAACCAAAAGCAGAGGAAAATCAATCTTAAGAAAACTTTTTTAGCATTGACAAAATCCAACACGGTCCTCTCTCTTGGACAAAGCTGCCACTCGATTGACGGCGCTGCCTTCTGCAGCAGACAAAGCCTACCCCAAAGAGTAGTGAACTAACAGATAGTACTACTGGTTTTCTCAAAAACAGGGGTATCCCAAATTCCAACCCCGTCCCAAATTACCACCTTCTCCTCTACAAAGTCCTTAAATATTTACCCAGTTTTCATTGACTTTATTGCAATATTTTTTACAATTTTGTTTTACTAATTAATAATATTCTAATTAATACAGAGAAAATGTAACCTTTCTTTCTGAGTCAGCAATTGAAACATAAATGAAATTCAAATTCTCTACACCAATCTGATGAATCAACAACACCTGATGATGGATGGAAATCCATACCCAAACAAAAAATATGAAATCAAAAAGTAAAAAGTAAAGTAATCCTATTTTTTCAGGCGGGGCTAGTTGGACGTTAATACCAATTAGGTGTCGTGGAAGGAGGCGACTACCAAACATTACGATTAATTCCTTTTATTAACCATTAAATAAAATCCAAGACCTAAAACCGGGGAATCGAACCCAGTACTACAATACATATTAGCTTTACTGGTTTCGCCTCTAACCGCTCGGCTTCCGTGGCGCCTAATATGAAATCAATGTAATTAGGTAATTAATCCTACCTAGAGTAGGACATACACCAGGAAATGGTAGAGATCCTCCTGTATCCCTAAGGAGCACAGAGAGCACATGCTATCATTACCTTGTCGAGCCAACCATGGGACACTATTCAGCCAGAGTAGCTCGGCTCGAATTTTAAATAGCCAGGCTAAGGCCTCTGAAATTTAATTGCGCGTTGGCTATATGACCAAAAAGCGAACTGCTATCGTCTGAAATCGATGTATGAAATTACTTTTACTGGGTTATAAGAACTGCTTTTAGCGTGCTTAAAGTGCTAAACTTCCTCAACATCTCTGATCCTTATTATTTCCTTTCTCATATCCTTTTATTCCAAGAACTCCAGTGAAAATCCAAATTAGTGAGCGGAACTATCTGTATACTTTTTCTAAATAAAGAACTACGGAGCTATTAGTTATTACAACAAAAAATAACTGTACAGCGACAGTAAAATGGAAATAACCTTCATCTTGTCGGACACATACTGGACCAAGGGTAGACAATATAAAAAACAAGTCGAATAATTAGAAAGGTCGTAGGGCAAACTCGTACTAGAACAAAAGAAGTTATGAAATAAAAACTATATGAATATAAGGGAAGCGTACAACATTCTCAAAATTTATTAAATACTTCATTAGAATTTACAACTTTTATATAATATGTGAATAAATAGGTCTTTCTGAGAAGCAGCTGAATAGAGAGCTGAAAATTCTAGCTTTTATTTTTCAGCAAATAATGAAGTAAAGCGACGTAGAGTGGCGGAATTTGAACCCTGTACAGACAGTTTTGATATTGTTCGCCCGCTTACGGTTACACCCGACTTTCTCTTACTGCTGTAAGTTCTTATTCAAAGCCGTGCGATTAGAGTGTGGAGGCCCGCGAAGCTAAGATGTAAGATGTACTGGGATTCGATTCCCGGTCCTAGATCTTGGATTTTAATTATTTAAAAAAAAAAACAGGCATTACTTTACTTTCTAGGTAAGTTGGGATGTATTTGCTGCTCTAAATTTAAGCATCATTGGTTATCTTCTCAACGTTTTCGAGATTGTCGGGCTAATCCTTAACGGAATCTATAAATAGTGGAATAACTTTTGTTGCCGTTTCTTCGAGCCTTTTATTACGTTTATAGAAATGAACTTCCTGGAGGAGAAGTTGAGGTTAGATCTAAAAGGCAGTGAATCCCTAATTATGTGATTAGAAATAAAGTAGACATAAAGGGAACTATCGTTTATAGCATACTATAGAATCTAAGGGCCTGTAATGGTACGGCCATCTAATGAGAATAGATGAAGATCGCTGACCAAAAAGAGTTCACAAGCACCTCCCAGAAGGAAAGACGCAAACGATGCAGGCCTAGGAAGCGATGGATAGAGGCTGTGGAGTCTATCTGCTAGAGAACTCAAAGAGGGAGATTAGCAGGTCCGGAAATTATGGCTTTTGGGTATCGAGGATAAGACCTAAATGGTTAGACAACTTCTAGGAGGAAAAAATTGTGAAGTAATTAATTAAAACTGTCCGGTAGGACAGTTGTATAAGGGTTGATCGTCAAAAACTGCACGAAAAAGCGTAACGTTGAAAAACACTCAACTTTGACAATTTTTTTCTATTTTTCTATAAAAGATAAAATTCCCAAATTTTCTTTAAAATATAGGGCAAATACTCCTTTATCTCTGTGATTTTTTTTGTAACAACACATATTAAATAGATTTTGAGAAATAAGTTGCTGAAAATGGGCAAAAACGGCATTTTCAGAAAATGTTCTTGTTGTTCTTCTTACCTTTTTTTTGTAAACTGCGTAGCGCCTAAACGCGCAAACCGATTTTCATGAATGAGGTGTCATTCGATTTGGAATTTTATGTAGATGTGCCTTTTGGGGGTCACAACGTTGTACATCGAATAAGAGAGGAGTTAGCCCCATATATGTGAGCCCCCCTCCAAAATTATTATTACTAATAACTCAGTAAATCTTAGTCTGATTTTGATAAAATTTGTGCAGGATGAAAGGGTTAGGGCTCCCCTACCTAACATTAAAGCAACGTTCTCCTTTTACACCTACTATAGGGAAGTTTTTTACCACTTAAAGGCTTAGACAGGTTGGTTCAGTTGGCTTTGTAAGTGAGAGATCCACAGTACGAATCTTGCGTGTGACTACTTTTTAGTTGTTAGAATTTGTTGTTTCTTTTTACTTTATTTATCAGATTTTAATGTGATTTTTTTGTTCACTATTTGTGCAGGTGTCCGAGGGCTACGGCTGTTTACAGATGTGAAGCGCCCATGATTTCCGGTTTGGCTTTGGTGGGCGACGACCACAATGATACGGCGGCCTATCTATTCAACATTAATCTCACATCCTTCTACACTAATCTAACGGTAAATCTGACTAATGAAACGGGCTTTGTGAACGGTAGTTACGGTGAACAGACTTTAGTGTTTCCAAGCTATATTCGTACAGCTTCCATGGTGTTATGCATTGTTATATTGGGTATCGGTGTGGTAGGCAATATGATGGTACCATTGGTGATTATTAAAACTAAAGATATGCGAAATTCTACGAACATATTTCTTATGAATTTAAGTATTGCCGATCTTATGGTGTTATTAGTTTGTACGCCTACAGTGATGGTGGAAGTGAACTCGAAACCAGAAACCTGGGTTCTTGGTGAGGAGATGTGTAAGTACCTCTTTTTTTTTCTTCCAAAATGTATTTATTTTTATAATTTTACATCTTACACCTATTTATAAATAATGCGTTCTTTTTTTCTCATCAGCAAGTAGATAGGTTTGTGCTCTGTCTATTTTCTTATCAAATATCTATTCTTCCGTTGATTCCACATCCGCTTTAGATGTAAATCCACTAATGGTTACCACCATCTCCATACTATTCAGTTCGCCGGCGGGATTTGGAGCCTAACTATAACCTCTCTTTCTTCAGATCCCTCTCTTTCTGCTGGAACTAGATCAATCATTTTGAGATCACTTTGCTCTCTCTTTGTAAGGAAACATTAGTTTTTTTATAGACCAAATAATCAATCATTTTGAAAAAAAGTTCCCATATTCTTTGTTTCATTTTATTTTATTTTTTTAAAGTTTAATTTGCTAAAAATAATGGACAAATTTTTGGCTTTATTTTTATAGCATACAGGTCGTTTTTTTATAGATTATTTTTTTTTTTTTTTTTTTTTTTGCGCATCAACAGCTGAGGTTATTAGCGCCCGGAGCTTTTTCCAGTGCACTGCCGGCCTCCGGACAGTGTTCTCTCTTTACAGACAACACTGTCCATCACCGGACAGTGAGCTGTAAGAAGCTCCTAGGAAGAGAAAATCTAAGGGTCAGCTGTTTATAGATTATTATTCGTATATCGATAAGTTTTACGAGGGTCGTTTGAAAAGTCCGTGCAAAGTCAGATAGATAGCACCACTGGCGCGTATCGAGGTTATGTTTAGTTAGTAGCATCTCTTAGAAGAACCCACACCAAGTTTCAGCCAGATCGGTCTATTTCTTTGTGTTTGGCATTTGTTTGAATCGAGGAAGTCGAGTGATTTTCAAAAAATGGACGAAAAAGAATTTCGTGTGTTGATTAAACACTACTTTATGAAAGGCAAAACGCCTCAGGAGACTAAAGAGAAGCTTGATAAACATTATGGTGACTCTGCACCTTCGATTAGAACAGTTTATAAGTGGTTTCAAAATTTTCGGAGTGGCCATATGGGCACAAGTGACGCTGAACGTTCTGGACGCCCTGTTGAGGTTACTACTCCAGAAATCATTGATAAAATCCATGATATGGTGATGGATGACAGAAGAGTGAAGGTGCGTGAGATTGCTAGTGCTGTGGGCATCTCGAATGAACGGGTACATAATATTTTGCATCAACATTTGGACATGACAAAGCTATCCGCAAGATGGGTGCCGCGATTGCTCACGCTTGACCAAAAACGAAATCGTGTAAGGAGGTTTGCAGCTGTTCCAGAAGAATCCGCAGGACTTTAAGCGTCGTTTCGTCACTGTGGATGAAACATGGATACATCACTACACTCCTGAGACCAAAGAACAATCTAAACAATGGGTTACCAAGGGGGAATCTGCGCCAAAATAGGCGAAGACCGTTCCTTCGGCCGGAAAGATTATGGCGACTGTCTTTTGGGATTCGCAAGGAATAATCCTCATCGACTATCTGGAAAAGGGTAAAACTATTACAGGTGCATATTATTCATCGTTATTGGAACGTTTGAAAAGTGTATAAGCCTAAAAGGAGACTATGTTGAAAAATAAAAAAAGTTTACCTCAAAAAATTAAGTAGTTATGCGGGTAGGTTGAGTTACAGAAACTAGTTTCATAGCATAGCCACGCCCTCAAGAGGACAATATATTTGTCAAAACGTTGGCAAAGAGACGAGTTGTTTTATTTGACCGATTCCTCGCAAATCTTCCATCCTAAGTTCTGGCCATTGGTAGAGAGTCGAGAACTTGGCTACTGTGCAATGATTCCTGCCCTAAAATGACTCCTGGTTGTTGTTTGAAAGAATCAATCAGCCAAATGATAAAAATTGTATTTTCACATTCAAAGCATTTATAATTTTTTTTGTATTTAATTTTAAAAAACACTCATAATTTCGCTGAATTGAATCAAAAATTATTTGTTACAATATTATTTCTTAAAATACTCATGACAATAGCCTGGAAACAGTTCTAATTATTAAGCAATAATTATAAAATAAATAAGTTTGGCCGCTCTTGCAAAGTTTAAATATTATAAATTTAAATGAATCCATTTTAAAAAAACATTTAAGCAAAATAATTATATGTTCCGAACAAATTATTCAATTATAACAATATCAAACAAAAGAGAAAAAAGAATTAAACTAAAATGCCGAACTATAAAAAGATGATAATCACGATATAGACAATAAAGATAGATCAAAGTGATAAAGAAATATACACATAATTAAATTTATAGTTATTTAAATTAGTACGTAGAGAGCTCTAATTAGAAGGCGTGCTAAATATCTATCAAAAACTAAACGTCTTAAATGATTTATTAAATACCCAGTCATTTTATTTAAAACACTTTTGCAATCTTTTGCCAGGAAATCTTAAATTCTTAAGATACATAAAATAGGTAAAAATAATATAAATAAATTTATTTTAAGTTTAAAATAGTACTTATTCCTTCTATAAAAAAAAGTTAAGTTGGTGAACTTAAAATTGTGTTTATCTTTAAAAGACTCCAAAGGTTTCTGAATTATTTATTTACTCGCAAATTTACTGCCAACAAATACAAATAAATATAAAAGTAAAGGTTGCTTTTTAAGTAAAAAGAATTTATTATCTGTGAAACTTAATATTCTAACGACAAAATCGTTTTCTTGAATCGCAATGAAAAATCGAAATAAAGCAGATATTTATCTTGATTCCTTAAGATGCATTTTTTATTCATTTCAAATTTCGAAAATAAAATTAAAAAGATATTAACTTTACGTTTAGCAATTGAGTTATAGTTATTTTCTTTCTCTTTTGCTGTTTACTTCTAATCGTTTGCAATTAAATGTAACGAGCTGTGGGGGCGTAGAGTTCTTTGGTCTCAGGAGTGTAGTGATGTATCCATGTTTCATCCACAGTGACGAAACGACGCTTAAAGTCCTGCGGATTCTTCTGGAACAGCTGCAAACCGTCCTTGCAACACTTCACACGATTTCGTTTTTGGTCAAAGTGTGAGCAATCGTGGCACCCATCTTGCGGATAGCTTTGTCATGTCCAAATGTTGATGCAAAATATTATGTACCCGTTCATTCGAGATGCCCACAGCACTAGCAATCTCACGCACCTTCACTCTTCTGTCATCCATCACCATATCATGGATTTTATCAATGATTACTGGAGTAGTAACCTGAACAGGGCGTCCAGAACGTTCAGCGTCACTTGTGCCTATATGGCCACTCCGAAAATTTTGAAACCACTTATAAACTGTTCTAATCGAAGGTGCAGAGTCACCATAATGTTTATCAAGCTTCTCTTTAGTCTCCTGAGGCGTTTTGCCTTTCATAAAGTAGTGTTTAATCAACACACGAAATTCTTTTTCGTCCATTTTTTGAAAATCATTCGACTTCCTCGATTCAAACGAATGCCAAACACAAAGAAATAGACCGATCTGGCTGAAACTTGGTGTGTGTTCTTCCAAGAGATGCTATTAACTAAACATAACCTCGATACGCGCCAGTAGTGCTATCTCTCTGACTTTACACGGACTTTTCAAACGACCCTCGTATATGTTATTTAAAGTAATAGTAACAACCTAAAATCGCTACGGAACACATTCTAGTCTGCGTGAAAACTGAGTATTCGCATCCCGCGTATGACTAAATTTTATTTTAAAAAAGTATATGATGTATTAAGTATTATGTATGACTGCATATACGGGATTTCAACTGGGGATCTCCCACACTTACAAAGCCACGCTCTTGACCACTAGACCAACATTCTGGCCAAGATATTCTTTCCGTAATCATAGGTCAAGAAGTCTTGCCCACGGGGTACATTAAAGTGATTTGATGATTGCTTTTATTTGAAGATAAAACAAATTTATCCTGATTCACCCACAACCATTACATTACACTATATGTTTTAGAATCTTCAATTATTATAATTTTTTGTTCTTTGCTTCACAAATAACATTTTTTTGCAATCAGAGGACCACCCCAAACTGGTGTATTTCTGGTGGAAAATTAATATCGAAAACCGTTCACGAGTTGATAAAATTGTAACTTTGATCTTAAATATCTCAATAAATATTAGGGATATCGAAAAAGGGTCAACGTCATTTTCCAAAGTTTTTTATGTAGTTTTCATAATCATTGTCAAAACCAGTGGTCCTTATGAAACTTTGATCGGGTTTTTGGCCGTAACCTCGCCATAAATGAAGATACAGCATCGGGGTTGGAAAGTTTATTTAATGGGTTTTTCCGGATTTCCGCTTTTCTAAAAAGTTATTGGTGCGTTTTAAATGGATCACCCTGTATAGGCATTGTCACAATAAATAATAGCACTAATAATTCAAACATCGTATTATTGGAATATTTTTTTTACAACTTCTTGCGCCTGACATTAGAACTGTTCATTGCCCTCTCACTGAAGATCTGACGAATCACTTTGCAGGAATCCATCAGGTTGCTGCAGAGTAGTTTTACTTCTGAAATTCCTGCGCTGCATAAAACGTTTCTATTTGAATTCTTAACACTAGCCCAAAGTTAATTAGTTCAGCACTTAATCTTAGCCCAATGACAGAAATTTTATTCACACATTTTAGCTCATCACCAAACCGATGGGTGTTGTTAACTCTTTTCAAGACATACGATTAGATAACTGCATCTGAAGGAGCGAAATTTCGATTTTACTTAAAAATACAAAAAAAAAAACTTATGAATTCCAAACTCCATCCTAACTTCTTCATTTCATTGTATTAAACAATCAGAAAAATATTAAACGAACAACTAAACCATAAATATAAATTTTCTGAATTCATGACGCTAAAAGTGAGAAAACCATAAATGTATATATAACAGCCATAATAACAGCAGTTAAGATGGCGAGGCTGTCAGCTACATTATCGGAAAACCATTCCTAACTTCGTGGAAGCCATAACGTTATATACGGTTTTCAAAATATGGTAGCTAGAAAATGTAATAACAATTTTCTTTCTCAGAATTTTTGATTTCATCTACTGGTTTTGAACTGGTTAGAAGTGGATTTTCGTGGAACCAAAACCAAAATTATAATTTGTTCCAAATTTGGATGATGCGAGTGGGCGGGATTACACTGCGCAAGGTCAGTTACCTGTTTATCATGTTCTATATATATATATATATAAAAAATGAAAACAAGAAGAAGGTATATCTCTTTGTATGTATCATACAGGCTGTGCGTGATAAACTTAGTAACAGATTATTTATAATACACTTATATGATTTATTGCTCTGCAAATAGTTCAGTAAATTATGGAGGGACTTCCCATTACGTTGGTATATTCCACGGATTAAAACTGTTTTTATCTACCTGTAACATTAATAAATAATTCTTATTTCTAAAAAAATATTACTTATTATGAAAATTGGTACAAAGTATTACAAGGTATTATCAAGGATAACTGTAAGAAAATTCGCAAAATGTTCTTAACAATAATAAAACAAAATAGGGAACGGATTAGCTATGAGGTTAGCATACTGGACTCCCACGCGGAGGTCCTGGGTTCGAATCCAGCTGCTGACCCTTAGATTTTCTCTTCCTAAGAGCTTCTTACAGCTCACTGTCCGGTGATGGACAGTGTTGTCTGTAACGAGAGAACACTGTCCGGAGGCTGGCAGTGCACTGGAAAAAAGCTCCGGGCGCCAATAACCTTAGATGTGTGACGCGCCTTAAATCACTAAAAAAAATAAGTATTGCAAAAAATTGCAGCAATTAGAGACTAGCTCAGTTGTGTTACAGCCCGGAAGTCGCACGCCATGATTCCAAAATTTAAATACCAACTTCCTGTCCTTAGAGTATCTTTACCGAAAAGACTCTTACAACTTTCTGGCCATTGGTAGAGAGTAGAGAACGTGACTCCTGTACAATGATTTCTGCCCTAAAATGACTCCTGGTTGTTGTTTGAAAGAATCAATCACCCGAATGATTAAAATTGTATTTTCACATTCAAAGCATTTATAATTTTTTTTGTATTTAATTTTAAAAAACACTCATAATTTCGCTGAATTGAATCAAAAATTATTTGTTACAATATTATTTCTTAAAATACTCATGACAATAGCCTGGAAACAGTTCTAATTAGTAAGCAATAATTATAAAATAAATAAGTTTGGACGCTCTTGCAAAGTTTAAATATTATAAATTTAAATGAATCCATTTTAAAATAAAATTTAAGCAAAATAATTATATGTTCTTATCAAATTATTCAATTATGACAATTTGAAACAAAATAGAAAAAGAATTAAACTAAAATGCCGAACTATAAACATCGCAGCAATTTTTAATGCACTTAATACAAACAGAAATACAAACACTCACGAGAATTTTTCTTTTTTTAAACAACTCAGAACTACGCTAAAACGAAATAATGTTCACAATAACCAAAAGATGGTTACAGATCTTCGCGTATATGTGAACTCTATAGACGCTAAAAGATTACCCAAATTATGCTTAAATAGATTAATTATTTTGGGGACTCTTTTTTTTGAATATTAAAGTATAATTAGTTTGAATAATTGAAGTATAACTTATCTATAATCGGCGCTGGCTATCTGAAAGTTATCTAAAATACATGTATGAGTACGATAACAGTTATACGATATCTAGTTTAAAGCGCGGCCATTTTCTTGAAATTGCCCCCGCCCAAAAATTTGAAAAATTCTATCAGAATTTTTTTTCTCCGTTGAACAATTCTCATCGTTAAATTACTTTTGAGTCCCCTGGTAGGATCGAAATCGAAATATATTGGATTGAATATTGGTAAAATGGGTTACTTTTTTTCTAAAATACCGATTTGGGCTCCCATTTTTGGCACAGATTTTCTCGAAATCTATTAGATCTGGGTTGCTATAAAAAATTACAGATATAAATTAGGATTATGGCTCTTTATTTTAAAAAGAAAATTTGGGAATTTCTAACTTTTTATAGGAATATAATTGGCCAAAATTTGGTATTTTTCAAACATTAGTACAGAGTTTTTGGCGATTAACCCTTATTACAAACTATTCTACCGTATAGTTTTTGATAATGGCATCTTAATAATGAGATATTTTTTTTTTTTCACATCCACAGACCATTTTCCCTCCAAAAATAAACAAGTTTATTTGCGGGAAAACTCTAAAAAAAAACGAAAACGTTGTGTTGAACCTATTAAAACACAAAATGAAATTTTAACACACGCTTATATTTTAAAATGATCTCCAAAATGAATTACAGTGCCACCTGGATTAACCGGACTGACCTCCGGTTATACCCACCCTGGAAAACTGAAATCCCGGTTAAACCGAATACACAGTATTACATAGTAATACATTACTGTTTCGTCTCAGAGATCAACTCCAGTCTTAGACGGCAATACTTTTTTTTATTTTTTCTTTTTTCAATTTTTTTCTCTTTTCTTTCATTTTTTAAAAATTTTTCATTTTTTGCCGTTCAACTTTTTGGAAAATACTTTTCAAGTATTGTTTGCTTTTTTTTTTCTATCAAACGACCACTCTCTGATGAGTGTACGCAATTTGAAAAGCCCAACATTGGTCACTGGTTGGAATGTTCATTATCGTGAAAAAATTCAATCATTTCAGCAACTAAATTCGATGCTCTGCATCCAGAGATATTCCTGGGTGATCATTCTCTTCAACAGTCGATTTCATTTCCTTCTTCCGGTTCGTCTTTTCTCGGATGTTCTGGACGATTTCTTTCAGGACTAAATTGCATGCAAACTGTGGAGCATCTCTATCACAATCGAACCATTCCAAAATTTCTTTTCGATTCACGTTTTCACCTCTTTCAATCGATTGGGCGAGACGAGCGAGATTTTTTTTGTAAGACCGTGGTAAATCCCAAGAAATTCAGTACTAATTGCACCATATTTTGAGTTTTTACTCCGAATCCCGGGTAAATCCGAGGGCCGGTTAATCGTGGTTGTCCTGTAGTAGTGGATTTTAAAATTGATATTAGTTGAGGCGGCCAGCTTTTTTCACAGATCTTACCGTCAATAATTATTTATTATTCAATAACATAAAAATAGAAATTCATGTTGAGCTCTTTTTTTACGCTCACAATTTAAGAAGAGATTAGAGCGATACATTTCAAAACTACGCAACTGCACGCCTAGAGGATTACCACGTCTTCACCTTTCAGATAGATTATTTTTTATTTTTATTTTTAATTGAATTAAAAGAAGAAAATAACAAGATAAAGAATATTTACAACGAACTATTTTACTTCCATCACTTTACAAACAAATATTCACAAATTGCAGAAAATAATACGATTTAAGCGAATTAAAGAGCAATGCTACAAAACTTAAAAAAAAACAATTTCGCCATATTAGATACATGGCATGACCTTTCAAGTACTTCCTTGCAAACAAAAATCCTGAATTATTGTAGCGTACAGAGAGATGTACAGACAGTTTCAAACTGTTTAACTGGACAGTGTAGATAGTAGAAGGAAAATGGCGGTTCTGGCGCACCTAAATTGTGCCAGACCCAAACACCTCCAAATCTGACCGGGTAATCATCGAGTTCAACGAAGCTGTAAGCCATACCCATCATTCTACCCCCACCTATCATCGAATTTGACGAGGCTGAAATCCGCACCATTACAAAAAAAAAGAGTTATCGTTTTAAAAGATCTAAAGATTTAAAAGATTTAAATCGCTATAGATATACTCAGATCTAAGAACTGTTAAATAATAATTTTGTTCAGAATAATGTTTGAAATAAATAGGTTTATGACAGAGAAGTTTAAAATAAACAACAGACTAAAGAGTTTTTTTAAGCGTATGCTTATTTTTTGCGAAAAATGAGTTTTAAAAAGCACTCACACTAAACAAATAGGGTGAAGGGACCGGTAATTTACAGCTTAAGAAAAAATTCGAGTTTCGTTTAGAATATATTCCGTTATTTTGGCTCCAGGTGATGGTTGGTACAATTGTGCCGCTCCATTAGATTGTATTATGTATTCAGTAAATTCGATTTTTATGTCAACCAAAAATTATTACTTTTTTTAAAGTATTTCAATGACCCGGTGATTGACATACCGAATATTCGGTGGTACCAGTGTATGACATGGGGTGGGACCAGTGATTGATAACAAGTATATTCCTGAAACGACCTAAAAAATTCAAAATACCTAAATCACTGTTCCACTTAGATTTTTAACAAAAAATCAGTCTTATTCATAATTAATAACAATCGGTTTTTAAATTGGCCTACCTAAATAATGTAATATTTTTCAACATTACGCTTTTTCATGCAGTTATTGACGATCTACCCTTAAAAAACTATCCTACCGCAGAGTTTTAATTTCGTTCAAACCTTCTAGGGCATCTGCGTCATTCAATTATCGAGAAACTTCATTATACAAAACGTTCAAACTAGTATTGGTTACTTTGACTCAAGAAACAGTTCGCTTATCCTTCTTGCAACGATAGGATGATGATTCCGGAATGCTTTCTACCAAGATTTA
The DNA here is from genome assembly GCF_049639745.1 of Rhodnius prolixus. Taxonomy (NCBI): domain Eukaryota; kingdom Metazoa; phylum Arthropoda; class Insecta; order Hemiptera; family Reduviidae; genus Rhodnius; species Rhodnius prolixus. Next base: position 27,471,800 of record NW_027411582.1, read on the forward strand.
CCTGGTAGGTTATTATTAACAGGGTTCGGTATATCTAGTATATTAATAAGTTGCCACACACTCATCAGTAGATGGCTTTTAGTGATGGGAAATCCAGCTCTGGCAACGGACGTGATCCACAAAACTAAAAAAAATCCTCTTCTGCAGAGCAGAGTACTGTACATGGCTCCATTCGTCTGCTGACTGTAGATTTACCTTTCACTTTATACAGTTAGGTAAACTCGAGCAACTGGGTGCTATTAAGCAGCTTTACTAATTGATGTTCCTTGACCTACAACTACCTCCCGCAATTAACAAAACATTATTGGCATGAAATTTTGTACACTTATATTCTACACTTTACTGAGTTACAAGTTATATGCTGTACTTTCCTTGGGTACAGATCCATAAGTTGACAAGATATTGAGAGTTGAAATTATTTTGGGTCACGGTTTTGCTGTGAAATGGGGCCCTTATAACTCCCACAGTAAACAACAGATTATTCGTATGAAACTTTGTACTCTTACACACTCGGTTTTACTGAGTAGTATGCTATAGTTTGCTTGAGTACAAATCCATTAGTTGAGAAGATATTGAGAATTGAAATTTTTTTGGGTCATGGTTTTGCTGTGAAATGGGGTCCTTAACTCCCACAGTAAACAAAAGATTATTCTTAAGAAATTTTGTACTCTTACACACTCGGTTTTACTGAGTAGTATGCTATAGTTTTCTTGAGTACTGATCCATTAGTTGAGAAGATTTTCAGAGTTGAAATTTTTTTGGGTCATGGTTTTGCTGTGAAAAGGGGCCCTTATAACTCCCAAAGTAAACAACAAAGTATTCGTATGAAACTTTGTGCTCTTACACACTCGGTTTTACTGAATAGTATGCTTTAGTTTTCTTTTGTACAAATCCATTAGTTGAGAAGATATTGAGAGTTGAAATTCTTTTGGGTCATGGTTTTGCTGTGAAAAGGGGCCCTTATAACTCCCACAGTAAACAACAGATTAATCGTATGAAACTTTGTGCTCTTACACACTCGGTTTTACCGAATAGTATGCTTTAGTTTTCTTTTGTACAAATCCATTAGTTGAGAAGATATTGGGAGTTGAAATTATTTTGGGTCATGGTTTTGCTGTGAAATGGGGCCCTTATAACTCCCACAGTAAACAACAGATTATTCGTATGAAACTTTGTGCTCTTACACACTCTGTTTTACAAAGTAGTATGCTATAGTTTCCTTGGGTACAGATCCATAAGTTGATAAGATATTGAGAGTTGAAATTATTTTGGGTCACGGTTTTGCTGTGAAATGGGGTCCTTATAACTCCCACAGTAAACAAAAGATTATTCTTAAGAAATTTTGTACTCTTACACACTCGGTTTTACTGAGTAGTATGCTATAGTTTTCTTGAGTACTGATCCATTAGTTGAGAAGATTTTGAGAGTTGAAATTTTTTTGGGTCATGGTTTTGCTGTGAAAAGGGGCCCTTATAACTCCCAAAGTACACAACAGAGTATTCGTATGAAACTTTGTGCTCTTACACACTCGGTTTTACTGAATAGTATGCTTTAGTTTTCTTTTGTACAAATCCATTAGTTGAGAAGATATTGAGAGTTGAAATTCTTTTGGGTCATGGTTTTGCTGTGAAAAGGGGCCCTTATAACTCCCACAGTAAACAACAGATTATTCGTATGAAACTTTGTGCTCTTACACACTCGGTTTTACCGAATAGTATGCTTTAGTTTTCTTTTGTACAAATCCATAAGTTGATAAGATATTGAGAGTTGAAATTATTTTGGGTCACGGTTTTGCTGTGAAATGGGGCCCTTATAACTCCCACAGTAAACAACAGATTATTCCTATGAAATTTTGTGCTCTTACACACTCGGTTTTACTGAGTAGTATGCTATAGTGTTCTTGAGTACTGATCCATTAGTTGAGAAGATATTGAGAGTTGAAATTTTTTTGGGTCATGGTTTTGCTGTGAAATGGGGCCGTTATAACTGCCAAAATAAACAACAGATTATTCGTATGAAACTATGTGCTCTTACACACTCGGTTTTACTGAGTAGTATGCTATAGTTTGCTTGATTACAGATCCATTAGTTGAGAAGATATTGAGAGTTGAAATTTTTTTTGGTCATGGTTTTGCTGTGAAATGGGGCCCTTATGACTCCCACAGTAAACAAAAGATTATTCGTATGAAACTTTGTGCTTTTACAAACTCGGTTTTACTGAGTAGTATGCTATTGTTTCCTTGAGTACAAATCCATTAGTTGAGAAGATATTGAGAATTGAAATTTTTTTGGGTCATGGTTTTGCTGTGAAATGGGGCCGTTGTAACTCCCAAAATAAACAACAGATTATTCGTATGAAACTATGTGCTCTTACACACTCGGTTTTACTGAGTAGTATGCTATAGTTTGCTTGATTACAGATCCATTAGTTGAGAAGATATTGAGAGTTGAAATTTTTTTGGGTCATGGTTTTGCTGTGAAATGGGGTCTTTATAACTCCCACAGTAAACAACAGATTATTCGTATGAAATTTTGTGCTCTTACAAACTCGGTTTTACTGAGTAGTATGCTATAGTTTTCCTGAGTACTGATTCATTAGTTGAGAAGATATTGAGAGTTGAAATTTTTTTGGGTCATGGTTTTGCTGTGAAATGGGGTCCTTATAACTCCCACAGTAAACAACAGATTATTCGTATGAAATTTTGTGCTCTTACACACTCGGTTTTACTGAGTAGTATGCTTTAGTTTTCTTGAGTACAAATCCATTAGTTGAGAAGATATTGAGAGTTGAAATTCTTTTGGGTCATGGTTTTGCTGTGAAAAGGGGCCCTTAAAACTCCCACAGTAAACAACAGATTATTCGTATGAAACTTTGTGCTCTTACACACTCGGTTTTACTGAATAGTATGCTTTAGTTTTCTTTTGTACAAATCCATTAGTTGAGAAGATATTGGGAGTTGAAATTATTTTGGGTCATGGTTTTGCTGTGAAATGGGGCCCTTATAACTCCCACAGTAAACAACAGATTATTCGTATGAAACTTTGTGCTCTTACACACTCTGTTTTACAAAGTAGTATGCTATAGTTTCCTTGGGTACAGATCCATAAGTTGATAAGATATTGAGAGTTGAAATTATTTTGGGTCACGGTTTTGCTGTGAAATGAGGCCCTTATAACTCCCACAGTAAACAACAGATTATTCGTATGAAACTTTGTGCTCTTACACACTCTGTTTTACAAAGTAGTATGCTATAGTTTTCTTGAGTACAGATCTATTAGTTGAGAAGATATTGAGAGTTGAAATTTTTTTGGGTCATCGTTTTCCTGTGAAATGGGGTCCTTATAACTCCCACAGTAAACAACAGATTATTCGTATGAAATTTTGTGCTCTTACACACTCGGTTTTACTGAGTAGTATGCTATAGTTTTCTTGAGTACTGATTCATTAGTTGAGAAGATATTGAGAGTTGAAATTTTTTTGGGTCATGGTTTTGCTGTGAAATGGGGTCCTTATAACTCCCACAGTAAACAACAGATTATTCCTAGGAAATTTTGTGCTCTTACACACTCGGTTTTACTGAGTAGTATGCTATAGTTTTCTTGAGTACTGATCCATTAGTTGAGAAGATATTGAGAGTTGAAATTTTTTTGGGTCATGGTTTTGCTGTGAAATGGGGCCGTTATAACTCCCAAAATAAACAACAGATTATTCGTATGAAACTATGTGCTCTTACACACTCGGTTTTACTGAGTAGTATGCTATAGTTTGCTTGATTACAGATCCATTAGTTGAGAAGATATTGAGAGTTGAAATTTTTTTGGGTCATGGTTTTGCTATGAAATGGGGCCCTTATAACTCCCACAGTAAACAAAAGATTATTCGTATGAAACTTTGTGCTTTTACACACTCGGTTTTGCTGAGTAGTATGCTATAGTTTGCTTGAGTACAAATCCATTAGTTGAGAAGATATTGAGAATTGAAATTTTTTTGGGTCATGGTTTTGCTGTGAAATGGGGTCCTTATAACTCCCACAGTAAACAAAAGATTATTCTTAAGAAATTTTGTACTCTTACACACTCGGTTTTACTGAGTAGTATGCTATAGTTTTCTTGAGTACTGATCCATTAGTTGAGAAGATTTTAAGAGTTGAAATTTTTTTGGGTCATGTTTTTGCTGTGAAAAGGGGCCCTTATAACTCCCAAAGTAAACAACAGAGTATTCGTATGAAACTTTGTGCTCTTACACACTCGGTTTTACTGAATAGTATGCTTTAGTTTTCTTTTGTACAAATCCATTAGTTGAGAAGATATTGAGAGTTGAAATTCTTTTGGGTCATGGTTTTGCTGTGAAAAGGGGCCCTTATAACTCCCACAGTAAACAACAGATTATTCGTATGAAACTTTGTGCTCTTACACACTCGGTTTTACCGAATAGTATGCTTTAGTTTTCTTTTGTACAAATCCATTAGTTGAGAAGATATTGTGAGTTGAAATTATTTTGGGTCATGGTTTTGCTGTGAAATGGGGCCCTTATAACTCCCACAGTAAACAACAGATTATTCGTATGAAACTTTGTGCTCTTACACACTCTGTTTTACAAAGTAGTATGCTATAGTTTCCTTGGGTACAGATCCATAAGTTGATAAGATATTGAGAGTTGAAATTATTTTGGGTCACGGTTTTGCTGTGAAATGGGGCCCTTATAACTCCCACAGTAAACAACAGATTATTCCTATGAAATTTTGTGCTCTTACACACTCGGTTTTACTGAGTAGTATGCTATAGTGTTCTTGAGTACTGATCCATTAGTTGAGAAGATATTGAGAGTTGAAATTTTTTTGGGTCATGGTTTTGCTGTGAAATGGGGCCGTTATAACTCCCAAAATAAACAACAGATTATTCGTATGAAACTATGTGCTCTTACACACTCGGTTTTACTGAGTAGTATGCTATAGTTTGCTTGATTACAGATCCATTAGTTGAGAAGATATTGAGAGTTGAAATTTTTTTGGGTCATGGTTTTGCTGTGAAATGGGGCCCTTATGACTCCCACAGTAAACAAAAGATTATTCGTATGAAACTTTGTGCTTTTACACACTCGGTTTTACTGAGTAGTATGCTATTGTTTCCTTGAGTACAAATCCATTAGTTGAGAAGATATTGAGAATTGAAATTTTTTTGGGTCTTGGTTTTCCTGTGAAATGGGGTCCTTATAACTCCCACAGTAAACAACAGATTATTCCTATGAAATTTTGTGCTCTTACACACTCGGTTTTACTGAGTAGTATGCTATAGTGTTCTTGAGTACTGATCCATTAGTTGAGAAGATATTGAGAGTTGAAATTTTTTTGGGTCATGGTTTTGCTGTGAAATGGGGCCGTTATAACTCTCAAAATAAACAACAGATTATTCGTATGAAACTATGTGCTTTTACACACTCGGTTTTACTGAGTAGTATGCTATTGTTTCCTTGAGTACAAATCCATTAGTTGAGAAGATATTGAGAATTGAAATTTCTTTGGGTCATGGTTTTGCTGTGAAATGGGGTCCTTATAACTCCCACAGTAAACAAAAGATTATTCTTAAGAAATTTTGTATTCCTACACACTCGGTTTTACTGAGTAGTATGCTATAGTTTTCTTGAGTACTGATCCATTAGTTGAGAAGATTTTGAGAGTTGAAATTTTTTTGGGTCATGGTTTTGCTGTGAAATGGGGCCGTTATAACTCCCAAAGTAAACAACAGATTATTCTTAAGAAGTTTTGTGCTCTTACACACTCGGTTTTACTGAGTAGTATGCTATAGTTTGCTTGAGTACTGATCCATTAGTTGAGAAGATATTGAGAGTTGAAATTTTTTTGGGTCATGGTTTTGCTGTGAAATGGGGTCCTTATAACTCCCACAGTAATCAAAAGATTATTCTTAAGAAATTTTGTGCTCTTACACATTCGGTTTTACTGAGTAGTATGCTATAGTTTTCTTGAGTACTGATCCATTAGTTGAGAAGATATTGAGAGTTGAAATTCTTTTGGGTCATGGTTTTGCTGTGAAAAGGGGCCCTTATAACTCCCAAAGTAAACAACAGATATTTTGTATGAAATTTTGTGCTCTTACACACTCGGTTTTACTGAATAGTATGCTTTAGTTTTCTTTTGTACAAATCCATTAGTTGAGAAGATATTGGGAGTTGAAATTATTTTGGGTCATGGTTTTGCTGTGAAATGGGGCCCTTATAACTCCCACAGTAAACAACAGATTATTCGTATGAAACTTTGTGCTCTTACACACTCTGTTTTACAAAGTAGTATGCTATAGTTTCCTTGGGTACAGATCCATAAATTGATAAGATATTGAGAGTTGAAATTATTTTGGGTCACGGTTTTGCTGTGAAATGGGGCCCTTATAACTCCCACAGTAAACAACAGATTATTCGTATGAAACTTTGTGCTCTTACACACTCTGTTTTACAAAGTAGTATGCTATAGTTTTCTTGAGTACAGATCTATTAGTTGAGAAGATATTGAAAGTTGAAATTTTTTTGGGTCATGGTTTTCCTGTGAAATGGGGTCCTTATAACTCCCACAGTAAACAACAGATTATTCGTATGAAATTTTGTGCTCTTACACACTCGGTTTTACTGAGTAGTATGCTATAGTTTTCTTGAGTACTGATTCATTAGTTGAGAAGATATTGAGAGTTGAAATTTTTTTGGGTCATGGTTTTGCTCTGAAATGGGGTCCTTATAACTCCCACAGTAAACAACAGATTATTCCTATGAAATTTTGTGCTCTTACACACTCGGTTTTACTGAGTAGTTTGCTATAGTTTTCTTGAGTACTGATCCATTAGTTGAGAAGATATTGAGAGTTGAAATTGTTTTGGTTCATGGTTTTGCTGTGAAATGGGGCCCTTATAACTCCCACAGTAAACAACAGATTATTCGTATGAAACTTTGTGCTCTTACACACTCTGTTTTACAAAGTAGTATGCTATAGTTTTCTTGAGTACAGATCTATTAGTTGAGAAGATATTGAGAGTTGAAATTTTTATGGGTCATGGTTTTGCTGTGTAATGGGGTCCTTATAACTCCCACAGTAAACAACAGATTATTCGTATGAAATTTTGTGCTCTTACACACTCGGTTTTACTGAGTAGTATGCTTTAGTTTTCCTGAGTACTGATTCATTAGTTGAGAAGATATTGAGAGTTGAAATTTTTTTGGGTCATGGTTTTGCTGTGAAATGGGGTCCTTATAACTCCCACAGTAAACAACAGATTATTCGTATGAAATTTTGTGCTCTTACACACTCGGTTTTACTGAGTAGTATGCTTTAGTTTTCTTGAGTACAGATCCATTAGTTGAGAAGATATTGAGAGTTGAAATTTTTTTGGGTCATGGTTTTGCTGTGAAATGGGGTCCTTATAACTCCCACAGTAAACAAAAGATTATTCTTAAGAAATTTTGTGCTCTTACACATTCGGTTTTACTGAGTAGTATGCTACAGTTTTCTTGAGTACTGATCCATTAGTTGAGAAGATATTGAGAGTTGAAATTCTTTTGGGTCATGGTTTTGCTGTGAAAAGGGGCCCTTATAACTCCCAAAGTAAACAACAGAGTATTCGTATGAAACTTTGTGCTCTTACACACTCGGTTTTACTGAATAGTATGCTTTAGTTTTCTTTTGTACAAATCCATTAGTTGAGAAGATATTGGGAGTTGAAATTATTTTGGGTCATGGTTTTGCTGTGAAATGGGGCCCTTATAACTCCCACAGCAAACAACAGATTATTCGTATGAAACTTTGTGCTCTTACACACTCTGTTTTACAAAGTAGTATGCTATAGTTTCCTTGGGTACAGATCCATAAATTGATAAGATATTGAGAGTTGAAATTATTTTGGGTCACTGTTTTGCTGTGAAATGGGGCCCTTATAACTCCCACAGTAAACAACAAATTATTCGTATGAAACTTTGTGCTCTTACACACTCTGTTTTACAAAGTAGTATGCTATAGTTTTCTTGAGTACAGATCTATTAGTTGAGAAGATATTGAAAGTTGAAATTTTTTTGGGTCATGGTTTTCCTGTGAAATGGGGTCCTTATAACTCCCACAGTAAACAACAGATTATTCGTATGAAATTTTGTGCTCTTACACACTCGGTTTTACTGAGTAGTATGCTATAGTTTTCTTGAGTACTGATTCATTAGTTGAGAAGATATTGAGAGTTGAAATTTTTTTGGGTCATGGTTTTGCTGTGAAATGGGGTCCTTATAACTCCCACAGTAAACAACAGATTATTCCTATGAAATTTTGTGCTCTTACACACTCGGTTTTACTGAGTAGTATGCTATAGTTTTCTTGAGTACTGATCCATTAGTTGAGAAGATTTTGAGAGTTGAAATTTTTTTGGGTCATGGTTTTGCTGTGAAATGGGGCCGTTATAACTCCCAAAGTAAACAACAGATTATTCGTATGAAACTTTGTACTCTTACACACTCGGTTTTACTGAGTAGTATGCTATAGTTTGCTTGAGTACAGATCCATTAGTTGAGAAGATATTGAGAATTGAAATTTTTTTGGGTCATGGTTTTGCTGTGAAATGGGGTCCTTATAACTCCCACAGTAAACAAAAGATTATTCTTAAGAAATTTTGTACTCTTACACACTCGGTTTTACTGAGTAGTATGCTATAGTTTTCTTGAGTACTGATCCATTAGTTGAGAAGATTTTGAGAGTTGAAATTTTATTGGGTCATGGTTTTGCTGTGAAAAGGGGCCCTTATAACTCCCAAAGTAAACAACAGAGTATTCGTATGAAACTTTGTGCTCTTACACACTCGGTTTTACTGAATAGTATGCTTTAGTTTTCTTTTGTACAAATCCATTAGTTGAGAAGATATTGAGAGTTGAAATTCTTTTGGGTCATGGTTTTGCTGTGAAAAGGGGCCCTTATAACTCCCACAGTAAACAACAGATTATTCGTATGAAACTTTGTGCTCTTACACACTCGGTTTTACTGAATAGTATGCTTTAGTTTTCTTTTGTACAAATCCATTAGTTGAGAAGATATTGAGAGTTGAAATTCTTTTGGGTCATGGTTTTGCTGTGAAAAGGGGCCCTTATAACTCCCACAGTAAACAACAGATTATTCGTATGAAACTTTGTGCTCTTACACACTCGGTTTTACCGAATAGTATGCTTTAGTTTTCTTTTGTACAAATCCATTAGTTGAGAAGATATTGGGAGTTGAAATTATTTTGGGTCATGGTTTTGCTGTGAAATGGGGCCCTTATAACTCCCACAGTAAACAACAGATTATTCGTATGAAACTTTGTGCTCTTACACACTCTGTTTTACAAAGTAGTATGCTATAGTTTCCTTGGGTACAGATCCATAAGTTGATAAGATATTGAGAGTTGAAATTATTTTGGGTCACGGTTTTGCTGTGAAATGGGGCCCTTATAACTCCCACAGTAAACAACAGATTATTCCTATGAAATTTTGTGCTCTTACACACTCGGTTTTACTGAGTAGTATGCTATAGTGTTCTTGAGTACTGATCCATTAGTTGAGAAGATATTGAGAGTTGAAATTTTTTTGGGTCATGGTTTTGCTGTGAAATGGGGCCGTTATAACTCCCAAAATAAACAACAGATTATTCGTATGAAACTATGTGCTCTTACACACTCGGTTTTACTGAGTAGTATGCTATAGTTTGCTTGATTACAGATCCATTAGTTGAGAAGATATTGAGAGTTGAAATTTTTTTTGGTCATGGTTTTGCTGTGAAATGGGGCCCTTATGACTCCCACAGTAAACAAAAGATTATTCGTATGAAACTTTGTGCTTTTACACACTCGGTTTTACTGAGTAGTATGCTATTGTTTCCTTGAGTACAAATCCATTAGTTGAGAAGATATTGAGAATTGAAATTTTTTTGGGTCATGGTTTTGCTGTGAAATGGGGCCGTTATAACTCCCAAAATAAACAACAGATTATTCGTATGGAACTATGTGCTCTTACACACTCGGTTTTAATGAGTAGTATGCTATAGTTTTCCTGAGTACTGATTCATTAGTTGAGAAGATATTGAGAGTTGAAATTTTTTTGGGTCATGGTTTTGCTGTGAAATGGGGTCCTTATAACTCCCACAGTAAACAACAGATTATTCGTATGAAATTTTGTGCTCTTACACACTCGGTTTTACTGAGTAGTATGCTTTAGTTTTCTTGAGTACAAATCCATTAGTTGAGAAGATATTGAGAGTTGAAATTCTTTTGGGTCATGGTTTTGCTGTGAAAAGGGGCCCTTAAAACTCCCACAGTAAACAACAGATTATTCGTATGAAACTTTGTGCTCTTACACACTCGGTTTTACTGAATAGTATGCTTTAGTTTTCTTTTGTACAAATCCATTAGTTGAGAAGATATTGGGAGTTGAAATTATTTTGGGTCATGGTTTTGCTGTGAAATGGGGCCCTTATAACTCCCACAGTAAACAACACATTATTCGTATGAAACTTTGTGCTCTTACACACTCTGTTTTACAAAGTAGTATGCTATAGTTTCCTTGGGTACAGATCCATAAGTTGATAAGATATTGAGAGTTGAAATTATTTTGGGTCACGGTTTTGCTGTGAAATGAGGCCCTTATAACTCCCACAGTAAACAACAGATTATTCGTATGAAACTTTGTGCTCTTACACACTCTGTTTTACAAAGTAGTATGCTATAGTTTTCTTGAGTACAGATCTATTAGTTGAGAAGATATTGAGAGTTGAAATTTTTTTGGGTCATCGTTTTCCTGTGAAATGGGGTCCTTATAACTCCCACAGTAAACAACAGATTATTCGTATGAAATTTTGTGCTCTTACACACTCGGTTTTACTGAGTAGTATGCTATAGTTTTCTTGAGTACTGATTCATTAGTTGAGAAGATATTAAGAGTTGAAATTTTTTTGGGTCATGGTTTTGCTGTGAAATGGGGTCCTTATAACTCCCACAGTAAACAACAGATTATTCCTAGGAAATTTTGTGCTCTTACACACTCGGTTTTACTGAGTAGTATGCTATAGTTTTCTTGAGTACTGATCCATTAGTTGAGAAGATATTGAGAGTTGAAATTTTTTTGGGTCATGGTTTTGCTGTGAAATGGGGCCGTTATAACTCCCAAAATAAACAACAGATTATTCGTATGAAACTATGTGCTCTTACACACTCGGTTTTACTGAGTAGTATGCTATAGTTTGCTTGATTACAGATCCATTAGTTGAGAAGATATTGAGAGTTGAAATTTTTTTGGGTCATGGTTTTGCTATGAAATGGGGCCCTTATAACTCCCACAGTAAACAAAAGATTATTCGTATGAAACTTTGTGCTTTTACACACTCGGTTTTGCTGAGTAGTATGCTATAGTTTGCTTGAGTACAAATCCATTAGTTGAGAAGATATTGAGAATTGAAATTTTTTTGGGTCATGGTTTTGCTGTGAAATGGGGTCCTTATAACTCCCACAGTAAACAAAAGATTATTCTTAAGAAATTTTGTACTCTTACACACTCGGTTTTACTGAGTAGTATGCTATAGTTTTCTTGAGTACTGATCCATTAGTTGAGAAGATTTTGAGAGTTGAAATTTTTTTGGGTCATGGTTTTGCTGTGAAAAGGGGCCCTTATAACTCCCAAAGTAAACAACAGAGTATTCGTATGAAACTTTGTGCTCTTACACACTCGGTTTTACTGAATAGTATGCTTTAGTTTTCTTTTGTACAAATCCATTAGTTGAGAAGATATTGAGAGTTGAAATTCTTTTGGGTCATGGTTTTGCTGTGAAAAGGGGCCCTTATAACTCCCAAAGTAAACAACAGAGTATTCGTATGAAATTTTGTGCTCTTACACACTCGGTTTTACTGAATAGTATGCTTTAGTTTTCTTTTATACAAATCCATTAGTTGAGAAGATATTGTGAGTTGAAATTATTTTGGGTCATGGTTTTGCTGTGAAATGGGGCCCTTATAACTCCCACAGTAAACAACAGATTATTCGTATGAAACTTTGTGCTCTTACACACTCTGTTTTACAAAGTAGTATGCTATAGTTTCCTTGGGTACAGATCCATAAGTTGATAAGATATTGAGAGTTGAAATTATTTTGGGTCACGGTTTTGCTGTGAAATGGGGCCCTTATAACTCCCACAGTAAACAACAGATTATTCCTATGAAATTTTGTGCTCTTACACACTCGGTTTTACTGAGTAGTATGCTATAGTGTTCTTGAGTACTGATCCATTAGTTGAGAAGATATTGAGAGTTGAAATTTTTTTGGGTCATGGTTTTGCTGTGAAATGGGGCCGTTATAACTCCCAAAATAAACAACAGATTATTCGTATGAAACTATGTGCTCTTACACACTCGGTTTTACTGAGTAGTATGCTATAGTTTGCTTGATTACAGATCCATTAGTTGAGAAGATATTGAGAGTTGAAATTTTTTTGGGTCATGGTTTTGCTGTGAAATGGGGCCCTTATGACTCCCACAGTAAACAAAAGATTATTCGTATGAAACTTTGTGCTTTTACACACTCGGTTTTACTGAGTAGTATGCTATTGTTTCCTTGAGTACAAATCCATTAGTTGAGAAGATATTGAGAATTGAAATTTTTTTGGGTCATGGTTTTCCTGTGAAATGGGGTCCTTATAACTCCCACAGTAAACAACAGATTATTCCTATGAAATTTTGTGCTCTTACACACTCGGTTTTACTGAGTAGTATGCTATAGTGTTCTTGAGTACTGATCCATTAGTTGAGAAGATATTGAGAGTTGAAATTTTTTTGGGTCATGGTTTTGCTGTGAAATGGGGCCGTTATAACTCTCAAAATAAACAACAGATTATTCGTATGAAACTATGTGCTCTTACACACTCGGTTTTACTGAGTAGTATGCTATAGTTTGCTTGATTACAGATCCATTAGTTGAGAAGATATTGAGAGTTGAAATTTTTTTGGGTCATGGTTTTGCTGTGAAATGGGGCCCTTATGACTCCCACAGTAAACAAAAGATTATTCGTATGAAACTTTGTGCTTTTACACACTCGGTTTTACTGAGTAGTATGCTATTGTTTCCTTGAGTACAAATCCATTAGTTGAGAAGATATTGAGAATTGAAATTTCTTTGGGTCATGGTTTTGCTGTGAAATGGGGTCCTTATAACTCCCACAGTAAACAAAAGATTATTCTTAAGAAATTTTGTATTCCTACACACTCGGTTTTACTGAGTAGTATGCTATAGTTTTCTTGAGTACTGATCCATTAGTTGAGAAGATTTTGAGAGTTGAAATTTTTTTGGGTCATGGTTTTGCTGTGAAATGGGGTCCTTATAACTCCCACAGTAATCAAAAGATTATTCTTAAGAAATTTTGTGCTCTTACACATTCGGTTTTACTGAGTAGTATGCTATAGTTTTCTTGAGTACTGATCCATTAGTTGAGAAGATATTGAGAGTTGAAATTCTTTTGGGTCATGGTTTTGCTGTGAAAAGGGGCCCTTATAACTCCCAAAGTAAACAACAGAGTATTCGTATGAAATTTTGTGCTCTTACACACTCGGTTTTACTGAATAGTATGCTTTAGTTTTCTTTTGTACAAATCCATTAGTTGAGAAGATATTGGGAGTTGAAATTATTTTGGGTCATGGTTTTGCTGTGAAATGGGGCCCTTATAACTCCCACAGTAAACAACAGATTATTCGTATGAAACTTTGTGCTCTTACACACTCTGTTTTACAAAGTAGTATGCTATAGTTTCCTTGGGTACAGATCCATAAATTGATAAGATATTGAGAGTTGAAATTATTTTGGGTCACGGTTTTGCTGTGAAATGGGGCCCTTATAACTCCCACAGTAAACAACAGATTATTCGTATGAAACTTTGTGCTCTTACATACTCTGTTTTACAAAGTAGTATGCTATAGTTTTCTTGAGTACAGATCTATTAGTTGAGAAGATATTGAAAGTTGAAATTTTTTTGGGTCATGGTTTTCCTGTGAAATGGGGTCCTTATAACTCCCACAGTAAACAACAGATTATTCGTATGAAATTTTGTGCTCTTACACACTCGGTTTTACTGAGTAGTATGCTTTAGTTTTCTTGAGTACAGATCCATTAGTTGAGAAGATATTGAGAGTTGAAATTTTTTTGGGTCATGGTTTTGCTGTGAAATGGGGTCCTTATAATTCCCACAGTAAACAAAAGATTATTCTTAAGAAATTTTGTGCTCTTACACATTCGGTTTTACTGAGTAGTATGCTATAGTTTTCTTGAGTACTGATCCATTAGTTGAGAAGATATTGAGAGTTGAAATTCTTTTGGGTCATGGTTTTGCTGTGAAAAGGGGCCCTTATAACTCCCAAAGTAAACAACAGAGTATTCGTATGAAACTTTGTGCTCTTACACACTCGGTTTTACTGAATAGTATGCTTTAGTTTTCTTTTGTACAAATCCATTAGTTGAGAAGATATTGGGAGTTGAAATTATTTTGGGTCATGGTTTTGCTGTGAAATGGGGCCCTTATAACTCCCACAGTAAACAACAGATTATTCCTATGAAATTTTGTGCTCTTACACACTCGGTTTTACTGAGTAGTATGCTATAGTGTTCATGAGTACTGATCCATTAGTTGAGAAGATATTGAGAGTTGAAATTTTTTTGGGTCATGGTTTTGCTGTGAAATGGGGCCGTTATAACTCCCAAAATAAACAACAGATTATTCGTATGAAACTATGTGCTCTTACACACTCGGTTTTACTGAGTAGTATGCTATAGTTTGCTTGATTACAGATCCATTAGTTGAGAAGATATTGAGAGTTGAAATTTTTTTGGGTCATGGTTTTGCTGTGAAATGGGGCCCTTATGACTCCCACAGTAAACAAAAGATTATTCGTATGAAACTTTGTGCTTTTACACACTCGGTTTTACTGAGTAGTATGCTATTGTTTCCTTGAGTACAAATCCATTAGTTGAGAAGATATTGAGAATTGAAATTTTTTTGGGTCATGGTTTTCCTGTGAAATGGGGTCCTTATAACTCCCACAGTAAACAACAGATTATTCCTATGAAATTTTGTGCTCTTACACACTCGGTTTTACTGAGTAGTATGCTATAGTGTTCTTGAGTACTGATCCATTAGTTGAGAAGATATTGAGAGTTGAAATTTTTTTGGGTCATGGTTTTGCTGTGAAATGGGGCCGTTATAACTCTCAAAATAAACAACAGATTATTCGTATGAAACTATGTGCTCTTACACACTCGGTTTTACTGAGTAGTATGCTATAGTTTGCTTGATTACAGATCCATTAGTTGAGAAGATATTGAGAGTTGAAATTTTTTTGGGTCATGGTTTTGCTGTGAAATGGGGCCCTTATGACTCCCACAGTAAACAAAAGATTATTCGTATGAAACTTTGTGCTTTTACACACTCGGTTTTACTGAGTAGTATGCTATTGTTTCCTTGAGTACAGATCCATAAATTGATAAGATATTGAGAGTTGAAATTATTTTGGGTCACTGTTTTGCTGTGAAATGGGGCCCTTATAACTCCCACAGTAAACAACAAATTATTCGTATGAAACTTTGTGCTCTTACACACTCTGTTTTACAAAGTAGTATGCTATAGTTTTCTTGAGTACAGATCTATTAGTTGAGAAGATATTGAAAGTTGAAATTTTTTTGGGTCATGGTTTTCCTGTGAAATGGGGTCCTTATAACTCCCACAGTAAACAACAGATTATTCGTATGAAATTTGGTGCTCTTACACACTCGGTTTTACTGAGTAGTATGCTATAGTTTTCTTGAGTACTGATTCATTAGTTGAGAAGATATTGAGAGTTGAAATTTTTTTGGGTCATGGTTTTGCTGTGAAATGGGGTCCTTATAACTCCCACAGTAAACAACAGATTATTCCTATGAAATTTTGTGCTCTTACACACTCGGTTTTACTGAGTAGTATGCTATAGTTTTCCTGAGTACTGATTCATTAGTTGAGAAGATATTGAGAGTTGAAATTTTTTTGGGTCATGGTTTTGCTGTGAAATGGGGTCCTTATAACTCCCACAGTAAACAACAGATTATTCGTATGAAATTTTGTGCTCTTACACACTCGGTTTTACTGAGTAGTATGCTTTAGTTTTCTTGAGTACAGATCCATTAGTTGAGAAGATATTGAGAGTTGAAATTTTTTTGGGTCATGGTTTTGCTGTGAAATGGGGTCCTTATAACTCCCACAGTAAACAAAAGATTATTCTTAAGAAATTTTGTGCTCTTACACATTCGGTTTTACTGAGTAGTATGCTATAGTTTTCTTGAGTACTGATCCATTAGTTGAGAAGATATTGAGAGTTGAAATTCTTTTGGGTCATGGTTTTGCTGTGAAAAGGGGCCCTTATAACTCCCAAAGTAAACAACAGAGTAGTCGTATGAAACTTTGTGCTCTTACACACTCGGTTTTACTGAATAGTATGCTTTAGTTTTCTTTTGTACAAATCCATTAGTTGAGAAGATATTGGGAGTTGAAATTATTTTGGGTCATGGTTTTGCTGTGAAATGGGGCCCTTATAACTCCCACAGTAAACAACAGATTATTCGTATGAAACTTTGTGCTCTTACACACTCTGTTTTACAAAGTAGTATGCTATAGTTTCCTTGGGTACAGATCCATAAATTGATAAGATATTGAGAGTTGAAATTATTTTGGGTCACTGTTTTGCTGTGAAATGGGGCCCTTATAACTCCCACAGTAAACAACAAATTATTCGTATGAAACTTTGTGCTCTTACACACTCTGTTTTACAAAGTAGTATGCTATAGTTTTCTTGAGTACAGATCTATTAGTTGAGAAGATATTGAAAGTTGAAATTTTTTTGGGTCATGGTTTTCCTGTGAAATGGGGTCCTTATAACTCCCACAGTAAACAACAGATTATTCCTATGAAATTTTGTGCTCTTACACACTCGGTTTTACTGAGTAGTATGCTATAGTTTTCTTGAGTACTGATCCATTAGTTGAGAAGATTTTGAGAGTTGAAATTTTTTTGGGTCATGGTTTTGCTGTGAAATGGGGCCGTTATAACTCCCAAAGTAAACAACAGATTATTCGTATGAAACTATGCGGTCTTACACACTCGGTTTTACTGAGTAGTATGCTATAGTTTGCTTGAGTACAGATCCATTAGTTGAGAAGATATTGAGAGTGGAAATTTTTTTGGGTCATGGTTATGCTGTGAAATGGGGTCCTTATAACTCCCACAGTAGACAACAGATTATTCGTATGAAACTTTGTGCTCTTACACACTCGGTTTTACTGAGTAGTATGCTATAGTTTTCTTGAGTACTGATCCATTAGTTGAGAAGATATTGAGAGTTGAAATTCTTTTGGGTCATGGTTTTGCTGTGAAAAGGGGCCCTTATAACTCCCACAGTAAACAACAGATTATTCGTATGAAACTTTGTGCTCTTACACACTCGGTTTTACTGAATAGTATGCTTTTGTTTTCTTTTGTACAAATCCCTTAGTTGAGAAGATATTGGGAGTTGAAATTTTTTGGGTCATGGTTTTGCTGTGAAAAGGGGCCCTTATAACTCCCACAGTAAACAAAAGATTATTCGTATGAAACTTTGTGCTCTTACACACTCGGTTTTACTGAGTAGTATGCTATAGTTTTCTTGAGAACTGATCCATTAGTTGAGAAGATATTGGGAGTTGAAATTTTTTTGGGTCATGGTTTTGCTGTGAAATGGGGCCCTTATAACTCCTACAGTAAACAACAGATTATTCTTAAGAAATTTTTTGCTCTTACACACTCGGTTTTACTGAGTAGTATGCTATAGTTTTCTTGAGTACTGATCCATTATTTGAGAAGATATTGAGAGTTGAAATTTTTTTGGGTCATGGTTTGGCTGTGAAAAGGGGTCCTTATAACTCCCACAGTAAACAACAGATTATTCGTATGAAATTTTGTGCTTTTACACACTCGGTTTTACTGAGTAGTATGCTATAGTTTTCTTGAGTACTGATCCATTAGTTGAGAAGATATTGAGAGTTGAAATTTTTTTGGGTCATGGTTTTGCTGTGAAAAGGGGCCCTTATAACTCCCACAGTAATCAACAGATTATTCGTAAGAAACTTTGTGCTCTTACACACTCTGTTTTACTGAGTAGTATGCTATAGTTTTCTTGAGTACTGATCCATTAGTTGAGAAGATATTGTGAGTTGAAATTTCTTTGCATCATGGTTTTAATGTGAAATGGGGCCCTTATAACTCTCACAGTAAACAACAGATTATTCGTAAGACATAATACAATCTAAAGGAGCGGCACAATTGTACCAACCAACACCTGGAGCCAAAATAACGGAAGATGTTCTAAACGAAACTCGAATTTTTTCTTAAGGTCTAAATTACTGGTCCCTTCACCCGATTTGTTTTGTGTGAGTGCTTTTTTAAACTCATTTTTCGAAAAAAATAAGCATACGCTTAAAAAAACTCTTTAGTCTGTTGTTTATTTTAAACTTCTCTGTCATAAACCTATTTATTTCAAACATTATTCTGAACAAAATTATTATTTAACAGTTCTGAGATCTAAGTATATCTATACCGATTTAAATCTTTAAATCTTTATATCTTTTAAAACGATTCGTCTTTTTTTTGTGACGGTGCGGATTTCAGCCTCGTCAAATTCGATGATAGGTGGGGGTAGAATGGGGCTGATGGGTATGGCTTACAGCTTCGTTGAACTCGATGATTTACCCGGGATTTGGATTAACCGGGATCATGTTGAGTCATCATTAGAACACCTGAATCGGCGCCAAAACAAAAGTGGCGACAGGAAAGTTTTTTTGTCTTCCGAGCGTAACATAATTGTAGGCGTGGCAGATACCTGATTTTCTTGAAGGGTCATTATGTATGTATGTATGTATGTAAAAACTCAAAATATGGTGCAATTAGTACTGAATTTCTTGGGATTTACCACGGTCTTACAAAAAAAATCTCGCTCGTCTCGCTTAATCGATGAAAAGAGGTGAAAACGTGAATCGAAAAGAAATTTTGGAATGGTTCGATTGTGATAGAGATGCTCCACAGTTTGCATGCAACTTAGTCCTGAAGAAATCGTCCAGAACATCCGAGAAGACGTACCGGAAGACTACTGTAGATTATTTAGTCCAATAAAATGTTACATAGTTCTGCTATTACCAATTACGGAATCTTAAAATTAACGCTGTAGGAGTTTGTTTATTGTTTTTGGTTAATTTTTATAAATACGTAAATGTTTTATAAGGTTAGTTCTTTGATTTTACCCGTCACTGCTCGCTGACAGGTCACAGGTAAATTAATTTAGCGAGCCCCGCCTCTAACCGCTCGACTATGGAGCGTTAGCCTATAAAAAATTATCTATCTACAGTGGAACCTCTCCATATCGGACACTAGCGGGGGAAAGCAAAGTGGCCGCTGTTTGGAGATGGCCGTTAGAAGGAGGTAGGCAAGTTTCATAATGAAAAAATATGGATTTTTTTTCCAAACATCTATTTTCAAATTGTTTATTATTAATACGATTTAAAAACCTACATAATTGCATAATTATTGCAGCTATTTTTTCTTAATTAACCAAAAAATTTATTAAAAAACTACATTTATTATTAATTTTTATAACAATTTTTATAATAATCATCATATTTATTCATAATTTACGAACTATTTATGAAATAGAACAAACCTTTCGACAAGTTGACGATGGCTCGATTTGTTTTTTTGCAAAATCTTCCAACACATTTAATTTCTCTTCTAGAGTTAACCACTTTCGTTTAAGAGGCATATCGGTAAAAATAATATTGTTCGTCCAAAGTTATATTGAAAAATGATTAAAATGGTACAAGATGTATGGAGCTTATATAGGAAACTTTAGGAAAAACCAGAAAAAAAAGAAAAAATTGAGAGGGGATAATTATTTTGATCACCGCGTCAAACGAACTTTTAATAATAAGGTGGCCGTTGGCGGGAGGTGAAACATATAATCCGTTCCCTAAAATCAATGTCCGCGGTCTTTATGTAGAGTGTCCGTTAGGCGGAAGTTCTTTTATATAGAAAGTGTATAGGGGTAAAACGGGGAAATCCAAAAACTGTCCTTAAATGGAGGTGGTCGCTAGTGAGAGTGTCCTTTATGGGAGGCTCGACTGTACCTTTAAAATAAAACTAAAACCTCGGATAAACACCTAATTAATAAAAAACCAAAATTAATCTTAGTTTTATAATTAAAAAAAGGGCTAATAACGTGTAATAAGGACGAAACATTAAAGACACCATAATTAAAAACAAAATAATTTTACATTAAATAGCCCTTAAAAACTAATTTTCCATAAAATATGTTGTTAATTAAAGTGATTTTAATGGTTGAAAATCAAAGGTTACTAACTCACAATGTTCTCTCTTTGACAGGGCTTTATTTTTCAAATTGCTTTATTATTGGAAAGCTTTCATGATGCTGCTGCATCGTGGATCTGTATTCCAATCACATTTAGGTCAGAGTTTTAGAAAGAAAATAAATACGATGTTCAGTTTCTACAATATTGTATTTATGTATTGTATTATTTGAAAAACGCATTACTTCAATTTTTTTTAAAAGATTAACATGAAAATACATTTTTGGTTCAAATATATGTATTATTTTGATGTGATTCGATAATAATTTATCCTATTGAAAGTAATCTTGACTCTGAAGCGAATACATTTTAGACATGAGCTATTACCAATGGAAATTGCCTTATCATTACAATAACATTCAACAAGAATTCATCTGTAAAAAGAGCAAAACCATTCTCTGATAGAGTAGGGGGGGTTACACGTGCGAAAAGCAGAAAAAAAAAGAATTGCCACGTGTACAGCTCGTCCATCACACGTGGTGAAGTGAAGTGTCAGTATGACGTCAAGTATAACAACAGTTTCCGGCTGTTGCTTTACGAGTGATCACACACTCTGATAGGGCATTGATGTGTGGAACCTAAACTACGCACAATGACGTATATTTAATCCATGGCTGTCTCCCCATCCCTCTTCCACTCAAACTCCTCTAGAAATATCTGGATCGTGTAACCTGTTCTACTGTTATCATTCTGGCTGTCTACGTACTTTTATTGTTAAAATTAAGAGTCAGTATTTTTTTTTTTTTACTTGATCCTCAATTTTTATCCTTCAATTCATCCTTCGGATCAAGATCCTTTGCGTTTTTTTTTTATCCTTTCTCCTAGATTTCCTTGTAATGGACAAATGTTAGCGGCTGGACTGTCTGGAATTTTGGAAAGATAATTCCCAAAAAAACTTAAAATCCGTATTTCCTTTTAATCGCATTATCAGATTATTAGTTTTTTTTTTACTAACTACTAGAAAACCGTTTTGAGGTACTTTTAAATACGATCATTTTTTAAAATTAGAAGTTCAGAAAGAATCAATAAAAAGAGTCGAAAGCCAAACCACGTCAGTGGATTATGTACCCTTAAAGAATCAGTACTAGTACTACCTTGTCTATGAATGCATGAGCGTGCTTTGTAATGATAAGCTATAATTTACCTGTGGGCTTACTAAACCTAACTAGTTACACATAGTTGTAGGGCAAATTGGCGGCTCAAGGACAATAGGGTTT
The DNA here is from genome assembly GCF_049639745.1 of Rhodnius prolixus. NCBI lineage: Eukaryota > Metazoa > Arthropoda > Insecta > Hemiptera > Reduviidae > Rhodnius > Rhodnius prolixus. Next base: position 27,493,475 of record NW_027411582.1, read on the forward strand.
ACACTATTACCATCCTGTAGACACCTGATGATGCGCAGTAGTCTTAAAGCAGTATATTTCATTTCACAGTTTAAAATATAGTGAACTTACTTCTCATTTATCATTGAGAACGCTGTGCGGAGGCCGGCGACGTACTGGAAAAAAGCTCTAGGCGCCAATAACCTCAGATGTTGACGCGCCTTAAAAAGAAAACTAATTCGAGTTCCTCCGAATACCTGAAACAATGTTTTTTCACTTAAAAACCTGTACTTTAAGTTGAAGAGGAAGTCTAGATCATTCTATAGAAGAATAGCTGCATCTACTGTAAGAATATTTTGGGCACGAGTTCCAAAAAGTTCAACTCCCCGTTTATCATCGTTGTCCATGCACTTACATACGATGCAGACCGCAAAGTTAAGGCGAGACATATACTCCACTTACCTAGAATAGAGCACCCATTTGTCTAGTAAAGCTGACCAATCTTTCATCTAACTTTCTGTTGGCCCAAATCCTCCAGTTCTACATCCTAGGTCTTGCCGTTGGAAAACAACATTCAAAAGGAGTTTGTTTTTCCATGCAAGTTAGCCTGAATATGAATCACATCTATTGAGATTAGTTATTAATAATATATAGTGCTTATTATTAACTTGAATACACGCAATAAGAAACACGCTTCAGTGGACAAGAACCTATTTGGCAAATACGTATCTCACTTTTTAACAAAAAGCAAAACATTACATTTTATTTGAACAACTATTTCTAGGCTTAGATTTGAAAATTATAAATTTAATAGCTATCTTGGAAATTGATAAAAATCTCTACAATAAGTAATCAAATGTCTTAGAACCAGTCCGCCATTAGTTGATTTACCATTTCTTTCATTGACTCACTATTTTTCTTTAACAATTCAATTAGAACTCAGAATTTTTGCAGCTCATTATTTCCTCCTCAAAGTGCACTTCTGCAGAAAGCCTAAATCACCTTTTCTCCTTTAACTGCATCTTGACTATTAAAAAAAAATATTGTTCTCTAGATCTTCTCACATCTATCTTACCTCTTAAGATTGTCCATATTTCTGCGTCTGAAGGGTCACATGCATATTGCAGAATGGTTCTTTTGTTATAATTGGGAACTTTACCGATCAGCTTTCCAATATTGGCAGTAGTTCTTCTGGCAGAAACTGGTAAGCAACCCTTCAAATGATAACTGCATTTGGTTGGCCACTTTATTTCCTATGTATCCAAGAAGAAATGCATAATACTAGATGCAGTCGATAAATTATTTTTCTTAATCATTATTAATTACTTCGTAATAGTAAAAGGAATGCCAGTAAACAGGAGTCAAGTTAATCTATATACTAAAGCTAATAAATAACGTACTTAGCGATCAAATAAGAAAGTAAATTCTATACATTTACATAAAGAATTGAAAAAAATAAAAAATAGAGTCTATGTAAAGTAAAGATATTTACAGAACAGTTAAGGTGAACCAGAGTGTTCTATCTCACGGTTTAGATGATAAAAAAGAAGGGTGTTGAACCAGAGCCAAGTTGGGTCATGCCCGATTGAACGCCACCAACTAATGACCGGAAATTTGAAGAAAGATTTGTTTATTTCCTTTTTCCTCGCGGTATTTGTAATAATTATTGGTTTATTTTGTAATTAAAAGCATATCAAAATTTGAAAAAAATTTCTCCTATTCAAAAAGTCGAGAATCAGAATTCTGACGGAAGCAGTTAATACATCAAGATTTTGAGTACAAAAGTGGAGCATTTTTCCAGAAACTCTAGTAGATTTATTTTATCAAAATTAAAGCAGAATCCCATAGCAATCATCGCTACAATCTACCACCAGAAGTCTACGAAGTGCTCAAAAGTTAAGTGATTTTGACGTCACTTCCGCTTAACTATCAAAAGTTAACGGCCAATATGGTGGTGGTGAAAATTTTTGAGTTGCCAAAACGTTTTTTTTGGGGGGAATATTATTACTATTAGGCACGCACCATTCAAAGATTAAAGTACTCATGGATGAGTTATCTAAAATTAAAGTGGAGATAAATGTAGAGAAGTTCAAGTCTATGGTAGTTGGTGACAGCGAGAGAGGACTATTGGTGAAGGTCAAGGGGAACTGTACTGGAGCAGGTGAAAGGGTTTTTAAGTACCTGGGTGCCCATCTGAGTAAAGAAGGAAGAATGGACGAAGAGTTAAGAGAAAGAATAGGTGCGGCAGGAAGGTTTATTCGCCACGCCACCAGGAACAGTTTTATAGGAAAGAAAGAAGTCTCTGTGCGAGCCAAAGTCGCTGGTTTTAAAACTGTTTTTCAAACCGATTCTATCTTACTCTAGTGAATACGTGGACTCTAACTAAGAGAAGACATCGGAGCCAACTCCAAGCGATGGAAATGTGCTATTTTTGAGAAAGATTTCAGGGAAAACGAAGAGAGATAGAATTCAGGAATGGAACAGTAAGAAGAGATCTGGACATTGAACCGGCCATAGAGATTATTAAAATGATCAACTCAGATGGTTCGGTCATGTTATGGGTATGGCAGATAATAGAATTTCTAGGGTAGTGTACGAAGCACATGTAAGAAGGAAGAAGACGACGTGGCCGCCCTCGAAGGACATGGAAAGAAGAAATAAGAGAGAACCTGTTGGAGAAGACAGTAGAATGGAGGAGCTTGCCAGGAATAGGAGTGAATGGAGAAGATTATGTAAAGCCTCAACACTGCCTAGGCCCCAGAAGAGGATAGATTATGACCATTCAAAGATACCTCAAAAAATATGTATTCCTCGATGGAAACACAATTTCAAAGAAATTTTGAACCAAACGCCAAGAAAATATTAATTTATAATTATATTAGTTTCCCTTAAAGAATTATTAGAAAATAAAAAAAGAAAACTAATGCCGCAATTAATTGAGCAATATGGCGGGAAAACAAGGTCTTTATTAAAAAAATAAGTGAGTTTATTTTAATTTAGTTAATTATATATTAAAGGTAGCCCATTCATTAGCAATGTTTGTCTGTTATTTGTAATATACGGTAATATCGTATTCTGTTCTTTGTGCAATTAGTCAACATTATTTAGACTTCTAGATGCCCTTCTGAGATAACTTAGTACTTGTTCAAAATATAATATATACAGGGTGTTCATTTTAAGACGGCTCAAATGCATTTCATGCTTAAACGGTTGTTCTGAGCAAAAAATGGTAGAGAAAAAATTTGTTGCCCGTCACCTCTAGTTTCAGAATATGTGACTTGATGTTAGATTCCTGCCTCCCCTGGCTCACAAGCCAGGTTAGCCAGGAGGTTATCAACTGTTCTCAGTATCTAAGGAGGTACCTTTGAAGGCACAACACAGCTTCACAAGTTGAGTAAAGTGCATTATTTGATAAATTAAGTAATAAGTTTTATCCTTTACATGAAAGATATTGATCACTTAAATATGTGGCAGGAGGTTTCCAATGTTTTTGGTAATTAAACGCAACTCTTCCAAAATTATCAAATAATTATTAAACCTTCTTGTTTGTAACAGATGTAAAATTAATTTTTAGCCATTTTGTGTATACTTGAGAACATCTAAAGCTCTTAACATTTGATTTTTCTTAGAAAAATCACTCAGAAAACTACTTATTTCCCCGATATTAAGAAAAATACTAGCTTTACTGCCTTGGCAATATTTTTAGTAGAAAGGGGATGAAAAAATACATAAAAATGACCTATCGCGTGCTCTTCTCTCTCTTTGATAACAAGTTAAAAAATTGAAATATGACTAATAAATGCCAGATTTTGAAATAGTCTAGCACCTTTAATTTTGAAGATATCGAATTGCGGTTTCCGGTTTCTTTTATAACTTTTTATGCTCTTTAAAACTGTGTATATGATGAAAATGGGGGTCAACTGCGAAACCCTCACTTTTGGTCGCGCGTCAGCCGCGTATGCGGGCAGGAATCTAAAATCAAGGTATATATTCTGAAACTAGAGGTGACGGGCTTCAAATTTGTCCTCTACCATTTTTCGCTCAGATTAACCGTTTAAGCATGAAATGCATTTGAGCCGTCTTAAAATGAACACCCTGTATATTTTTTTAATTTCTTAATTATACGATTTGTTCCCATGAACTACATTGACTTCTTTATAATAGATTTGGCCCTAAAGTTGTTCAGCAGTGCTCACTGGATATTCGTCTCAATTATAAGTTATCATTTATTTTTTTATTAATGAGTATTTCATTGTTTAATTATATGGGCACTGGAATTAACATTAAGTGTTGGCCGAGGCTAAGAAATTCCTTTGCTAATGTTCAGACGTGAAGTAATATTTAGAATTGGTTGATTTTTTTTTTTTTCCTAAATATTTGTTTTTTAACTTTAGCATTTATTGTGAAGGGTATTATTTATAGAAGAGGGGTATGAAACTGAAGTTGAACCGTCAATTATTGAAAAGTTGTAAAAAACGTATAAAATAAAGCTTTCTAGAAGTTTTCAGAAGATTGAAGATTAGATAAATTTATTTATTTGTGAGTTCCTACTCCAAACAAAACGAGTTGCTTTATACAAAGTTCACAATTTTGGAATGAGGACAATATAGTAAAAATTTTGTGGAAGCTAATATACTTTGTTTTTCTTCTTCTTTTTTTTACCACACCTCTGATGATCAAGAAATATACGAAATAATGTCGATATTTGGCAGAATATTTAAAGAAAAAAATTCCACCAAATCCTTTATTTACTCAAAAAAAAGGATTTTTAAGAAGATTATGGAAGTAAGCGCCTTAAAGAAGATTAATAGAATTCTAATGCGAGATTTATTCTTCTGCAAAAGCTTAAAGTTTTACTGTCCATCTTAAATGAACGAAATAAGATTAACCTAAGTAAGAAGTCCAAGTAATTATGCTACATTATTTCCAATTAAATGCGAGTGCGGTGATTCGAAAAATATTACCTAAACTCTTTTAAGTTACTTAGTAACGGATAACTTAGTAACAGAGAATCGCTTTGCTTTTCAAAAAATTGATGGGAGACCAAAACGCAATTGGTGCTGCAGTTTTTGAAAGGGTGCCACAATGCACCAAGCTTAGAAAGGCTTAAAAATTAAGTGTTCCATCAGCAAAAGTCTGATCTCGGTTCCAAACCTTTCATTAATTCTAGTCGTCCTGTGTATTCTTGGCATATCTGCTGTCGGTCCTTCTGATCTTCTGGTCCTTCTAATGGCCAGCAGCCTTATGGATCTTTTCTCATCTGTGTCACTTCTCTTTGAACTCTTTCCCTCTATGCATTCATCACTCCCTTTTTTGCCACTTCTTTTAACTCCAGCTTGCCATTTTTGATTCTTATTAAAACTGTCCGGTAGGACAGTTGTATATGGGTTGATCGTCAAAAACTGCACCAGAAAAAGCGTAACGTTGAAAAACACCCAACTTTGGCAATTTTTTTCTCTTTTTCTATAAAAGATAAAATTCCCAAATTTTCTTTAAAATATAGGACAAATCCTCCTTTATAATTGTTTAACTTCATTCATTCATATAGTCACATACATGGGGCTAACTCCTCTCCTATTCGATGTACAGCGTCGAGACCACCAAAAGGTACATCTACATAAAATTCCGAATCAAATGACACCGCATTCATGAAAATCGGTTCGCGCGATTAGGCGCTACGTTGTTTACAATAAAGGTAATAACAAGAACAATTTTTGAAAAATGCCGTTATTTGCCCATTTTAAGCAACTTTTTTCTCGAAATCTATTAGATCTGAGTTGTTGCAAAAAAAATTACACTTATAAAGGACGGTTTGCCCTATAATTTAAAGAAAATTTCGGGAATTTCATCTTTTATAGAGAACGAGGAAAAAATTGTCAAAGTTGGGTGTTTTTTCTGGTGCAGTTTTTGACAATCAATCCTTATACAACTGTCCTACTCGTACAGTTTTAATTTTGTTGCAATATGAACCATATTTACCTCAAAAGGAAGAAAGATTGTTGCCAATTTCAGCCATTATATCTTTTCTTATTTTTTTTTGCCAAGCTTTCAAAAGCAGTAAGAACTGAAAAAACACACCAGCAGCAGTTAAAAATGGTAAAACTTACCATAATTATCAACAATCGTTAGCCCTAAAAAATGACCTAATCGCTAGGGTCGAAAGTTTGGATGAATACAATTTATTTAATGTCCATTTTTCTATTTGTATTTAATTAATACCAAAAAAAATAGTTTATCAATTTGTTTTGTTAGCCAGATTGTGGTGCATTATTTTGTCTTTAAAACTGACCGTTTTTGGTTTCGATCAAAACTTGAGGCGATAATTTTACAAGTTGCTCCTTAAAATCAACTAATTCGATAGGAATGTGCAGTAGACATTTAGTAATACGTAATTTAGTAAAGTTGGAAGGAATTACGTCAGAAAGATTGCAGTAATTGTCCATAAAATATGAGAGTCATGCGAGGCCTTAATGTAGGATGTGATTTTTTAGTTGAAAGAAATGAACTTTGAATATAAAATCGCTGAGTACTTAAACAAACACACAGACAAAAAAAATATGAATAGCACTTGTTATTTACATACACTGCTTACTAAATATACAAACAAACACATTCCTTTTTGAAGCAGTTGGTAATCATGAATAGAAAAAAAGTTATTACGAAAGTTAAAATAACAATGCAAGTTATTGATAGAAGTAGGTAGTAGTTTATGAGAAGCAAGAGGATACTTAAAGTGCGGGAGCCTGTAAGGAGAAGTAAACAAGTGGCCTGCCTCCTTTAGTGGTAACCACTCTGCTAGCCAAGTTAAGTGCTAGCCACTCATACTGTACATATATCAACCTTATGTGTACATATAGTCACGTTCAAAATTTCTCTCGTCTCCAAGTCTTTTGATTGCAGAGAATGGTCACTAATTGCTATACGTATACTGAGAGATATACTAGAATCTTCAATTTTATTCAATTCACACAACTCTAATAACCATTATAACGGAATCATTTGTATGAGAACTTCAACAGTCTAGAAGCAAGAGTTGTTATTATTAATAAAGTAAACGTCATTTAATGACGTTATGAGAAATAAATTGTGTGACAGAAGTTAATTTACATTGAAAATAATATATTTTATTTATAACTAAACTATTTGTAACTTGCCAGCCGAGCTCTTTAAACATGGAGGAAATGAACTGCTCAAGGTGTTGAGAGACATGATTATGGCTGTATGGGTAGAAGAAAGTATGCCAAAGGAATGGAATATAGCTGTAATATGCCCAATATTCAAGAAAGGTGATTCCTTAGAGTGTAGCAACTACAGAGGCATATCTCTACTTCCTTGTATTTATAAAATCTTTTCAAATATCCTTTACCAAAGGCTACTACCTTATGCAGAAAATATACTGGGAATGTATCAAGCTGGTTTCAGAAAAACAAATCAACAATACATCAGATTTTCTCTCTCCGTACAATTCTAGGAAAAGCCAGAGAACATAAAATTCCAACGCATCATCTCTTTATAGATTTTGAAGCAGCGTATGACAGTGTTCTCAGACCAACAGCAGCTTGATTGAGATGGGTGTGCCTCTTAAACTTATACGACTGATAAAAATGACTTTGCAGGCTGTGCAGTACGTGGTGCGTGCACAGGGGCACCTCTCTGAGCAGTTCCATACTGAGCGAGGAGTCAGACAAGGCGACGGTCTGGCATGTCTCTTATTCAATCTTGCACTGGACGGAGCAGTGCGCGGAGCAAAAATCCAGCTTGAAGGCACTGTTTTCAATAAAAGCGTACAACTACTTGTGTACGCAGATGATATAGATTTGATAGGTAGATCCCTCAGTGCAGTCAAAGAAGCATTCATAAGTTTGGAGAAAGCTGCTCGTGATATAGGACTGAGAGTTAATGAAGAAAAAACAAAATATATGTGTACCGAGACTGAGCTAGTTAATCAAATTACAGTAGCAGGACACACTTTTGAAGGAGTGGATAGTTTTGTGTATCTTGGAAGCCAGGTAGATCGCAACAATAACATGCAGTCCGAAATAAAAAGAAGAATTGTTGCGGCTAATAGGTGTTTTTTTGGTTTACATAAATATATGAGTAGTAGGCTCATATCACGCACTTCCAAGATAAGGATATACAAGACACTTATCCGTCCTGTGTTGACCTATGCTTCGGAATGCTGGACTCTTACCAAAAGTGATGAGCAAAGTTTGCTAAGGTTCGAAAGAAAGATTCTCAGAAGGATCTTCGGGCCTGTAAAAGAGGGAGAGTCTTGGAGACTGCGATCAAATCAGGAGCTAAGCCTACTGTATAATGAGATGGACGTAGTACGATTTATTAAGATTGGCAGGCTTATATGGGCTGATCATGTCGTCCGAATGGGCGGAGACGAAACCCCTAAAAAAGTGCTTGAGGCACAGCTGTTTGATAAGAGAAGAGTAGGCAGGCCTAAAATGAGATGGATAGTTGGTGTGGCTAATGATGCGAGGTCCCTGATGGGAGTAAGAAATTGGAAATTGGCAGCGCAAAATAGAGAGGACTGGCGCACAATGTTGAAGGAGGCCGAGACCCACATTGGGTTGTAGCGCCATGGAAGAAGAAGAAGAAGTTATTTATTTAATAATTTGTGAAGCCTTTAGGCCATTCAAATGGGTACAGTTCAGATTGTTACAAAATATTGAAGGTAAATACAAATAAGGGGTAAAATTTGCAATAAAAAAATTAATAAAGTCTTAAATGTTAAAAACTACCTAAAAAAATTAAATGTAATAAAACATAAGTTTAGACTAAACATAAAAAATAATTTTATAGCAGTCGGAAATTAAGCATTTTTTCCTCAAAATTATTATTATAATATTATATAAGATCATTAGCACCCATTATTATTAATTAGTATTATTAACATACAGGGTGTATACGGAGGAGTGGTCGAAACTTCGGGAGGTGATTCAGCAGCTCAAATGCAACAAAAAATATTCTCTTCACTTTGGCCCGATTCTCAATAGTGTCCAAGATGTGGTACTTTATTTTTTACTTCCGTTTCATTAAATAGTAATTGTTAAAAACTAAAATGGTTACTTTTCTTTTTGTTCCTTCTCCACAAAATTGACATTTGAGTAAATTAGTAGTGAAAAGTCGGTTACGCAAGATTCCCAGTTTTCTGCATTTACACCCCTCTGTCCGGGGTAGGGTTTTATTAAAAATCAAAGAAATCCATATGATCTTGAAGCTCAATAAATGCGCAACTTTTTCTGAAATTATGTGATTCCTTGATTCATTAATCATTGAAAAAATGCAGTTGAAAATTTTAACAGAAAACATCGAGAACGAATTTTTTTGACATTGAAGTAAAAATGTCATTGTTATAAGAAACGTTTTGAGGCTCTGTATTGAGCAGATTTATAGGAAATTTAATGCTCTTTCGTTTGGAATAAGCAGATTTATTGTAGGATAAAGGATAGAAATGTTACGGCCGTTTGTGTGGTGGAAAACGCGAATATCGACGGAAAAGTTAAAAGTGCAAATATCTTGGATACTATTGAGAATCGGGCCAAAGTGAAGAGAATATTTTTTGTTGCATTTGAACTGCTGAATCACCTCCCGAAGTTTCGACCACTCCTCCGTATACACCCTGTGATCCAAATCGCTAATAACTTTTTAGGAAAGCGAAATTCCGAAAAAACCAATGAAGTAAACTATATGTTTTTTTGGGGTCTAGTTTTCAAATTTTCCACCCCGATACTGTATCTTCATTTTTGGCGGAGTTACAGCCACAACAAAAAAACTGATCGGGGTTTCATGAGGACCACTGATTCTTTCGGACAATGATTTTGAAAACTATCGTACATAAAAAATTGTGAAAAATAACGTTAACCCCGTTTCGATATCCCTAATATTAGTCGAGATATTTAAGATCAAAGTTACAAATTTTATATTATTCGTGATCGGTTTTTAATATTTATTTTTTCCACCAGAAATACACGTTTTGGGAAGTTCTCTGACTGCAAAAAAAGTTATTTGTGACGCAAAGAACAAAAAATAATAATAATTGAAGATTTTAAAAAAATATAGTGTAATGTAATGGTTATGGGAGTTGTCAGGATAAATTTGTTTTATGATCAAATTAAAAGCAACCATCACATCATGTTAATACTTCTTAACGTATGATTACGGTAAGACTATCTTGCCAGCGTTAGGCGGGAGTTGGTCTAGTGGTCCAGAGAGTGGCTTTGTAAATGGGAGATCCCCAGTTCAAATACTGCGTATGACTACTTTTTATGTATGATATATTAAGTATTATTATGTATCACTACAAACAAAAGGATTCGAACTGGGTGGGATCTCCCACTTGAAACATTATTTGCCTCTTCAGAATTCGAAACTTTCATGTCCAAACTTGATGTAAACCATGTCAAATCTACTCCATTAATCTCAGATGTTGACGCGCCTTAAAATGAAATTTATTTAGTGTGTTAAATGAGAAAATTAAAAGTAATGCCTATTTTTATTTACTGGCGGGCAATCAATTCAAAGCCTAGACCGGAAATCGAACCCAGTAATCACAATCAAACCCAACAATTAAACCACAATAAATAGAAAAATTAAGTAAAGTACGAGGGTCGTTTGAAAAGTCCGTGCAAAGTCAGAGAGATAGCACTACTGGCGCGTATCGAGGTTATGTTTAGTTAGTAGCATCTCTTGGAAGAACACACACCAAGTTTCAGCCAGATCGGTCTATTTCTTTGTGTTTGGCATTCGTTTGAATCGAGTAAGTCGAGTGATTTTCAAAAAATGGACGAAAAAGAATTTCGTGTGTTGATTAAACACTACTTTATGAAAGGCAAAAAGCCTCAGGAGACTAAAGAGAAGCTTGATAAACATTATGGTGACTCTGCACCTTCGATTAGAACCGTTTATAAGTGGTTTCAAAATTTTCGGAGTGGCCATATGGGCACAAGTGACGCTGAACGTTCTGGACGCCCTGTTGTGGTTACTACTCCAGAAATCATTGATAAAATCCATTATATGGTGATGGATGACAGAAGAGTGAAGGTGCGTGAGATTGCTAGTGCTGTGGGCATCTCGAATGAACGGGTACATAATATTTTGCATCAACATTTGGACATGACAAAGCTATCCGCAAGATGGGTGCCGCGATTGCTCACGCTTGACCAAAAACGAAATCGTGTGAAGTGTTGCAAGGACGGTTTGCAGCTGTTCCAGAAGAATCCGCAGGACTTTAAGCGTCGTTTCGTCACTGTGGATGAAACATGGATACATCACTACACTCCTGAGACCAAAGAACAATCTAAACAATGGGTTATCAAGGGGGAATCTGCGCCAAAAATGGCGAAGACCGTTCCTTCGGCCGGAAAGATTATGGCGACTGTCTTTTTGGATTCGCAAGGAATAATCCTCATCGACTATCTGGAAAAGGGTAAAACTATTACAGGTGCATATTATTCATCGTTTTTATTTTTGCACGGACTTTTCAAACAATCCCTCGTATATTAGCCCGTAAATATTGCAGCTCCGTTTGGAATAATTGGCCCACAAAATGAGGACTTGAATTCATAATAGGCCTTGACGTTCGTGACTTTTTTTAATCGTTTAATGATATCATTAACATTAGTTTAGACAACTGTTGTTAGACAAACTATTAATGGAGCATATTAACCAGCGACGATAGCTAAAAATGAGAACCGGAAATCATCGATTACGTTTTCGTTAAAAAAAAAAATGCGCGAGAGAGTAGGTTTTAGAAAACACCTGTAATCCATGCAATGATCCAATGCCTTTTGAATCTAATAAATCTCTCTTAGGCTTACCCCCCCTCACCACGGCCAGCCATTCTTTAAAATTTATTGTTTCCTATACTACGACCAGTCTTTCTAGTTTTAAATGTAATTTATGCTCTCTTGTTACTCTGGATATCAGAGACTGCCAATGGACAAACACAAGGCCCATTTCTTTTCTTTTTGCTAAGAAAAACTAGCTGCCTTTATTAAGGTGGCTGTGAAACCTTCTTTTTTTTGTTACAACGCCATTTCCGTTTTAAAGAACACAGTGTTAATACTGTGTTTTTTATTCTTCTTCTTCTTTAAGACTAAATTTGGAAATCCCACTAAGGTTGTTAATTGTTGGTTTGTTCCATCACATACTTGGAGATCAGTTACCAGTTTGTAAATTATTTAGTGTCATTATACGATTCGTGTACTGGTTTGGGATTGGATTTTAATTTGTTGGAAATCTTTAATTAATTTGCGCATGTCTGAAAAATTTTAAAGACTTTTTTTTTTGAAACCTTACTACAAACAAATTGAACAGCCTAACCAGCTTTTGTCCCAAACTGTCAACGCGCACACTCCGTACAATCAGAAACCAATCACAGACTTTTGGTGGAACAGACCTTGAATTGATAATTAAACAACTATAAATTTTCTATCTAAACAGCAGATTTTACGTACCGGTTATTATTATTAATACTATTTATTTATTTATTTAAGGCGCGTCAACATCTAAGGTTATTGGCGCCCTGAGCTTTTTCCAGTGCACTGCCGGCCTCCGGACAGTGTTCTCTCGTTACAGACAACACTGTCCATCACCGGACAGTGAGCTGTAAGAAGCTCCTAGGAAGAGAAAATCTAAGGGTCAGCAGCTGGATTCGAACCCGGGACCTCCGCGTGGGAGTCCAGTATGCTAACCTCATAGCTAATCCCTTCCCTTATTATTAATACTATTATTATTTTAACTTGAGAGTTCTCAAAGCCATTCTATTCTCTTTATTTTGGGACAAAATTCTGTCTTTTAAACCCCTGTTTCTCAACTTTTGGGTCAAAGAAGACGTTAATTAATCGAAATTTTTCAAAAATGTATATTTTTCTTAATTTTTTTTTTTTTTTTTAAATACAGCTTCTTTAATTATACATCTTTGAAAGTAAAAAGGCCATTAAAATGATTCCAACTGCTTTGACTTTATAACAAATTATATTTAAATAAACTTTGTAATATTACATGTTTTGGTAATGATTTTAAAACTACTCTGTACATATACAGACGGCACAGCCATACTAGCCACAAGTACACATCCTTCATCAGCTTCGTACAAGTTACGGGACACACTTACACAAAATAGAATCCTGGGCAAAGAAGTGGAGGATTAAAATGAACCCACAGAAATGCCAGCATGCCACGTTTACTCTCCGGCGGGGCTCCTGTCCACCTGTCCTCTTCAATAGCAATCCTCTTCCTTGTACTGATCTGGTGCGCTAGCCTTGGGCTCTACATAGATCAAAGACTCACGTGGAACCCACAACACAAGACTTAAAAGCCAAGCAATGGCGAAACGTGCTAAACTGCTTTACAGACTTCTTGGACGACGCTCCAAATTACCCAATGAACTCAAACGCTTAATATACAGTACTATTCTCAAACCTATGTGGACTTACGGACTAGAGCTGTGGGGTTCAGCCAAACCTACAAAACATATGGACAGTACAAAACATTTCAGTCAAAACTACTCCGACAGATAGCTGACGCTCCTTTCTACGGTGACTAACCTCACTCTTCACAACGACCTCAACAGTCCCTTTAGAGACCAACTCGCCAAGACTAAATACCAAAAATTCCATACCACTCTCTCGACTAGCTCTAATCCTCTAGTACAGTCTCTCGCCTCCTCTGACATTCCTAACAATCCTCCTCGCCGACTGAATCGCAAGTGGCCTCGCGACTTCCTCGCAGTCTTAAGGCCTAAAATTAATATCCTGTAGAAAGTGCTGCCGCTGGGCAGTTTCTTTCCTCCTGCCTTTCACGCCTTTATACTTCAATCTCACTATTTACTTATTGTACAGTGTATTATACAGATTGTAAATAACAAAATAAATTTTTAAAAAAAAAATACAAAACTTCTTTTTTTTAATCTTTTATTGAAATTTGCGACTGCAACGGTTGTTGCAATAAGCCAATGCGATGTAATATAGTATCTTGAATGAAGATTGGAGAAGGCACCCAGTGGCGACACTCCATTAACCTGAACACATCTTCTCTTCAATCTCCTTGGAGGATTGCCTGGTAATGTGGAAGAAGATAAGTGTTAGATTAAAGGATTAGGATGAGCTGCTGTAATGGAAGGAAATTTTAAGAAACTAGTTTTAGTAGGGTCGTTAATGAAAGGGATGTTGAGGTCATTATGAATGGTGAGGTTAGAAATGTAGAATGGAGCGTGAAGAAGTTTTCGTAGTATTTTTGATTGTAAAGTCTGGATGCGTAAAGAATTAGAACGTTTAGTCGATCCCCCACACTTCAATGCTGTACGACCAAATAGGTCGCAGTAACAACAGGTATAAGAGTCTTTTGTTTTGTAAGTTGAGTTTAGATCGTTTGTCAAGTAGTCTGGCGAGAAGTTTTGTAGACAAACGGTTGACATGGAATCCCCATACTAGACTGAAAAGACAAGAAACTAACCAACGCTACAAAACATTTAATTAAGATTTCTTTTTATTAAAAAAAAGCAAAACAAAAATCTTTTGATCGATGGTAGCGACCTCTAAATATTAATCGATTTTGCTCTACTACGGACGAAACTTTTTGTTTTTAAATGAACTTTGATTTTCCGCCCGGCGCTCTTTAAAATTTAAAAGTCAACATTTTTTTGAAACACCCTATTGTGTATATATACGGACACATATATGAAATCGAAATCACTACACCAAACGGATAAATATATCTCTAGTTGATCGACAAAAGTACGAAACCGGTCGAAGAAACAATAAATATGCGTTCTATGACGTATAAAATCGAAGAAATAGAAATGGCTTTAACCATCAACTCAAGGTTTTAAGCATATTTTGAATTTAATTCGCATTTTACGACAAAGAAAAAAGTATTCAGTTCTTATTCTAATGAGTATAGAATTGCGCCCGGCACATTCCTCTTATAAAATTTAAAAGGTTAGAATGAGCTTGAAACAAGATTTATGAGTACTTCTGAAAAAGATCTAAGATTTATGTAAGTCAAATTAATTCCAGCCCAAGAAAAACGACCTTTTGCCTGCAAGGGACACAGGGCTCACTTCTACTTATAAAGATAAAGTAGTCAAACAGTAGTATAACTACGAACTTTTGCCCAAGAAGCTATATTTCTACTTTTTTAATGGAATTTATATAATATATATTATTTTTTTTATGAACGACCTACGTCACTTCTCTCTATCTCTTTGTCAACACCTTTTTTATTAAAATTTTAAAGCGAACGGTATTACGTAGTGGCGAGCGAATTAGTAATTAAAAAATCACAAACCAATGATTAATTATTAGGACAAGCGCATGAACTACTATCCCGACATGAAGAGACATGACATGGATTTTTCTCTTCCATGTTGTCACTACTATTACCAAAATCCAGGGTGATAGTGCTGTTCTTCGTGGGTGAATACATCGAGCCGAAGAACGTCAATAAATGCTCTGAATTTCTGCGTTTTTACCAGTTATTTTTTTTTTATTTTTTATGATTTAAGGCACGACAACATCTAAGGTTACTGGCGCCCGGAGCTTTTTTCAGTGCACTACCGGCCTCCGGACAGTGTTCTCTCGTTACAGACAACACTGTCCATCACCGGACAGTGAGCTGTAAGAAGCTCCTAGGAAGAGGAAATCTAAGTGGTCAGCAGCTGGATTCGAACCAGGGACCTCCGCGTGGGAGTCCAGTACGCTAACCGCTTAGCTAATCCCTTCCCTTTTGACCAGTTATTAATATTTTTTTTTTTTTAATTTTTAATTTCAAGCGTATTTCAAAATTTTTGTACGTTGTTGGCACGTGGCTTAAAGTGATCGTCCCTTCAATGAACAGTGAAAGATTTTTAGGGGATTATAGAACGCAAATTTGGGGAAGCCAATTGATGGGACAGACTACCCTGTTGTCGAGGTAAAATTGCTAATTAGTAAAATTTAAAAAGATGAAAATAATAATAATAATCGAACGATCCAATTTTTGGTGTACGAGGGTCGTTTGAAAAGTCCGTGCAAAAATAAAAACTACTTAATTTTTTGGGGTAAACCTTTTTTATTTTTCAACATAGTCTCCTTTTAGGCTTATGCACTTCGTCCAACGCTGCTCTAGTTTGTTGATCCCTTCCGAATAATAGGATTTGTCCAAGTCTGAAAAATAGCCATTCGTTTCTGCAATCACCTCCTCGTTTGAATAAAATCTTTTTCCCGCCAGCCATTTCTTCATATTGGGGAACAAATAGTAGTCCGAGGGAGCCAAGTCTGGAGAATAGGGGGGATGTGATACGAGTTGGAACCCTATTCCCATTAATTTTGCGACCACAACTGCTGAGGTGTGAGCTGTCGTGATGGAAAAGGACATTTTTGTGGGCCAATCGTGGGCGTTTTTCTTGCAGCTCGGTTTTCAAACGGTCCAATAACGATGAATAATATGCACCTGTAATAGTTTTACCCTTTTCCAGAGGGATAGGTATAGTCGATGAGGATTATTCCTTGCGAATCCCAAAAGTGAAATTTTATCAATGATTTCTGGAGTAGTAACCTCAACAGGGCGTCCAGAACGTTCAGCGTCACTTGTGCCCATATGGCCACTCCGAAAATTTTGAAACCACTTATAAACTGTTCTAATCGAAGGTGCAGAGTCACCATAATGTTTATCAAGCTTCTCTTTAGTCTCCTGAGGCGTTTTGCCTTTCATAAACTAGTGTTTAATCAACACACGAAATTCTTTTTCGTCCATTTTTTGAAAATCACTCGACTTCCTCGATTCAAACGAATGCCAAACACAAAGAAATAGACCGATCTGGCTGAAACTTGGTGTGTGTTCTTCCAAGAGATGCTACTAACTAAACATAACCTCGATACGCGCCAGTAGTGCTATCTCTCTGACTTTGCACGGACTTTTCAAACGACCCTCGTATGTACCGTCGAAGCTAGTAAGGATTAGCTGTGCGGTTACCGTATTGGATTCTCCCGCGGTGATCCCGGGTTCGAATCCTGGCTGCTGGCCCTTAGATTCTTCTCTTCCTAGCAGGTTATTACAGCTCACTGTCCAGTGATAGAACAAGAGAACACCGTCCAAAAGGACGGCAGGGCACTGTAAAAAAGCTCCGGGCGCCAATAAACTCAGATGTTGACGCGCCTTAAATCATTTTTAAAAAAATAAATAAATCGAACGATTTGTTCTTACATTTACCTTCAAGATTTGAGGCCCTTTTGAGGTCTTTCACCTCCAGCAGTTTCCGTTTTTTTAAAAGGAAACCAAAAAAAAAAAACCAGGAATATTTTTTGAAAACATAGGAAGAGAACAATTTCTTTCCAAAGCAAGTTATGACCAAAAGTTTTTGAAATTTCTCAAAACGACTTATCTTTTGAATTCAAAATGAAAAAAGCAAAAAAGTTTTCGGATGATTTATGATTTGCATTAAACTAAACTAAACGACATATTTGCAGGAGTTGCGTTATGCTTTCCAGACATGCATTAATGTTAAGCATGAATAATAGACCTTACTCCTTACTATTGTGTACTCGTAGTATTTAGTAGTCCCAAAATTAGGCATGAAAATGTACTTTTTGGAGATTTTAATTGCAATTTCAACGTTGTACTTGCATAAACTATTTCATTTTATTTTTTAATAAGAATGAGTTTTATGTTAAATCAGTGCTCCAAGATGTCTTATCTCAGTGATTCTTAAAGGCATCCTTACAACAAATCTCTTTGATACTTCTTTCTTTACTAAGTTTTTAGCAATTAGCTTTTTTAACTACAGCTTACACTTACTGGACAGAGTTTTCTACACCAAAAGAACACTGTCCGAAGGTCGGCAATGCCCTTTAATCAAAGCTCCAGGCGTCTTAGAAGTTGATATGCCTTAATAGTACTGCTGTAGAATATGGACAAAGACCCACCCTATACAAGTATAGTCCCTAAAGGAATCATTCGCCTATACGAGAGAACACTATGCGTGAATAGGTTGGTGATTAGGGTTTACCCTTGGATTCTTTTAAATTCTAAATTCTTGCATTTTCCTTTTTAAATTTAACTATTCATATCCCATGCAAATAGAACAGAGAATTTTAATAATTTCCAAATTGTTAGGCTACCAGATATTACACAAGATTCAAAAAGCTTGGACCCAACCTGGTTCCACAGAGCACAAAACACTGTTATGGTGGAGAGAAGAACAACCACATGGGCCAATAAACAGTGGTCACACAGCTCCACGTGCTGTTCCATAGCCAAAACGCACTTTATTCTGTAGGGGCGACTAGCAGCATATTTTGCTATTAAATTTTCATAATGAGCAATTAAATAAAATCCAAGGCTTAAATACCGGGAATTGAACCCAGTAACCAACAATACAATTTTAGCTTTACTGGCCCACGCTTTTAACCGCTCGGCTACCGTGGCGAGTAACATTTAATGCTTTTTAGATTATATTAAACAATACAGTTGAAATTAACGATATGATATTAAATATAATTGTATTTATTTGATTGAAATTAGACTGGACGGAGAATAAAACAATTATCTGTGGTCCTAAAACATTCATCTTAAGGTAGAAACTTTTTTTCTTATGGAATAAAATAATAAAGTAAAATCTGAGCCACTTTTTTATTAAAAAATTCTAAACCGGAGCCTTAGTAGCACTGTAATCTCTAGCTTTTTATTTTATTATTTAATTAATTCTGTTATTTCTTCATATTTTTTAATACTACAACCTATTATGTTTTTGGTTTGAAATATTACAGCCCTCAGCATATATATTTTCTAAAATTGTTTAAATACTAAATAATTATCCAAAAACGACAGTAAAGAATGCGAACAGTTCACAATAAGCAGATTTTATTTAATCCTAAAATATATCTATAAATATTTGTTAGCGAAATAATAAAAGAGCCAAAATAAAGTAGGAGACAAAAGGTCCGCTTGTCTGAGTTCGGATTTACTATAAATCCACAATGATATATCCCACTTTGAAATGTAAATCCGGATGTATGGTTGTTCTTCTTTTTCTTTTTCTTTTTACTGACAAACCGCTCTGGCTTTTGGGTTGACTAGGTTCGCTTCTATAACCTACAACACTTGTAATTCTAGAATCGTAAAACCTTGAACGATCTTACTCTATGCGGTAGGTCATCTAAAGCGATTTATTTGCGCATTTTTTTTTTTTTTTTGTATTCTAGTTTTACTTTCTCTTTAGAAATGGGGGACGATATCAGCCTTTATAAGTCAAGAGCTCCGCAAGAATTTTCAATCTCATTTTATTGAAAAACGATATATCAGACGTCTAGAATATTTTACTTCATTCCATTTATATCTAAACCGTTTATTGTGACAATGGATTGATCTGAAACGGAAATTGATGTAGGAAAAATTCTTTTTTTGGAACTTATCTGCCTTAGTTTGTAAGCAGGAAGTAAGACTTGCTAAATAAATTACTTAAATTTTGTAATCAATAGAAAGATTTAAGTACCCAATTTTTTCGTTCTTAACATCTTAAGCTGCACAGGCAAAACAAATGCCAGTGTATTGCCAACAAAGAGTGAACGCCCAGATAGTTACAGGCAATAAGTGGAGACTATACACAGGTGAAATACACTCAGTTATTGCGGTTAATAGGGGCCAGAACCGGCCGCGAAAAGTGAAAAACCACGAAGTGGAAGTCACTCTCTCATTTTTAACGTACATATGTATAATATCAATAAGTGTAAATGAAACCATATAAGTGCATATGTTATTTCTAGAACATTAAAGAATAGTTTCAAACATATAAATAAAATATTAATAGTATAAATAACATACATAAAATAATGTATAAATGATATTAATTTGATACGTGTGTGTATAACATACATAGATGTAACTAAAGTGTACATACTACTGTAAATAAATATGTTTTTAGAACTCTTTTATTTAGATTTTGAATTGTGCGGGCACTTCCTGCCTTCTGCTGGCGTGCGCGGGCAACTTTCGCGCCATAATTCCTCAATTTTGGATTTTTTGAACAATCCGCGATTGTTACTGGAGGCCGTGATAAAAATGAACCGCGAAGTAGCGAGGGGATGACTGTAGTACATTATTAGCCACTCGCTAAAAATCAAAGTGGCCGTGGGAGGCCATTCGGTCTATCGTAGATATTTTAAAGGTGCCCACTGCATTCTGGAGCCCAAAACATGCATTCAAGCTCTCTCTAGAAGTCTAATCAAGCAAAAAAGGATGCTAAAACAGATACCAACAAATTAGTGAAGGAACCTCCAAAATACGCAAGATGGGTGCCGCGATTGCTCACTCTTGACCAAAAACGAAATCGTGTGAAGTGTTGCAAGGACGGTTTGCAGCTGTTCCAGAAGAATCCGCAGGACTTTAAGCGTCGTTTCGTCACTGTGGATGAAACATGGATACATCACTACACTCCTGAGACCAAAGAACAATCTAAACAATGGGTTACCAAGGGGGAATCTGCGCCAAAAAAAGGCGAAGACCGTTCCTTCGGCCGGAAAGATTATGGCGACTGTCTTTTGGGATTCGCAAGGAATAATCCTCATCGACTATCTGGAAAAGGGTAAAACTATTACAGGTGCATATTATTCATCGTTATTGGACCGTTTGAAAACCGAGCTGCAAGAAAAACGCCCACGATTGGCCCACAAAAAAGTCCTTTACCATCACGACAACGCACCAGCTCACACCTCAGCAGTTGTGGTCGCAAAATTAATGGAAATAGGGTTCCAACTCGTTTCACATCCCCCCTATTCTCCAGACTTGGCTCCCTCGGACTACTATTTGTTCCCCAATATGAAGAAATGGCTGGCGGGAAAAAGATTTTATTCAAACGAGGAGGTGATTGCAGAAACGAATGGCTATTTTTCAGACTTGGACAAATCCTATTATTCGGAAGGGATGAACAAACTAGAGCAGCGTTGGACGAAGTGTATAAGCCTAAAAGGAGACTATGTTGAAAAATAAAAAAGGTTTACCCCAAAAAATTAAGTAGTTTTTATTTTTGCACGGACTTTTCAAACGACCCTCGTACATCGTAAAAACTCCAAAGACTGATTTTATCTTACTCACTCCGCACTGGATCGCCAAGGATGAGACTCCAGTTTCATCTTTGGTATCGATCTCAGAGACTATCTCCTAGCCGAGAAAATGAAGCGTATTTAATAAAATATCATCTTTTTTTTTTTTTATAAAAACATTTAATTTAAAAATAATTATAAAACATAAATTTATGGAACATTTATCTCAACTTGGTAACAGTATATTTTGTGGATAAAATGAATAAAATAACCTTACGCAGCAAGTAGAGCACAGCCAACTAGATCCAGGAGTTCATAGAAATGTCCATTTCCCTTTCATATTGTGCGACCATAATTTTTGATTGTAAACTCCGATAATAACCAAATTTCCGTATAAAAGCGTGTTCACATCTTTTCCACTCAACAATCCCACCCTAGTATATAAACTTCCAGCTATCTAGTCGTAATATATTTCAACTCAAAATTTATTTCATGCATGTATTAAATTTTTCCTCTATTTTATTATTTAATATAAGTGAAAATATATATTTTATATTATTTTTTTGGAGAAGGAACTTTAAACAATTGATGGAGATAAGATTTTTGTATATTAAAGTAAAGTAACCGCGTATTTTTTTAGGCGGGGTTTAACGTCCAACTACCAATCGTAGACGGAGCGGGAAACGGGAAAGCGGTCTATTGCGGCGGGCAACTATCTCCGTCCGAGGCAGCCAGGCGGTCTAGTTGTACGAGGGTCGTTTGAAAAGTCCGTGCAAAAATAAAAACTACTTAATTTTTTGGGGTAAACCTTTTTTATTTTTCAACATAGTCTCCTTTTAGGCTTATACACTTCGTCCAACGCTGCTCTAGTTTGTTGATCCCTTCCGAATAATAGGATTTGTCCGTCTGAAAAATAGCCATTCGTTTCTGCAATCACCTCCTCGTTTGAATAAAATCTTTTTCCCGCCAGCCATTTCTTCATATTGGGGAACAAATAGTAGTCCGAGGGAGCCAAGTCTGGAGAATAGGGGGGGATGTGAAACGAGTTGGAACCCTATTTCCATTAATTTTGCGACCACAACTGCTGAGGTGTGAGCTGGTGCGTTGTCGTGATGGAAAAGGACTTTTTTGAGGGCCAATCATGTGCGTTTTTCTTGCAGCTCGGGTTTCAAACGGTCCAATAACGATGAATAATATGCACCTGTAATAGTTTTACCCTTTTCCAGATAGTCGATGAGGATTATTCCTTGCGAATCCCAAAAGACAGTCGCCATAATCTTTCCGGCCGAAGGAACGGTCTTCGCCTTTTTTGGCGCAGATTCCCCCTTGGTAACCCGTTGTTTAGATTGTTCTTTGGTCTCAGGAGTGTAGTGATGTATCCATGTTTCATCCACAGTGATGAAACGACGCTTAAAGTCCTGCGGATTCTTCTGGAACAGCTGCAAACCGTCCTTGCAACACTTCACACGATTTCGTTTTTGGTCAAGCGTGAGCAATCGCGGCACCCATCTTGCGGATAGCTTTGTCATGTCCAAATGTTGATGCAAAATATTATGTACCCGTTCATTCGAGATGCCCACAGCACTAGCAATCTCACGCACCTTCACTCTTCTGTCATCCATCACCATATCATGGATTTTATCAATGATTTCTGGAGTAGTAACCTCAACAGGGCGTCCAGAAAGTTCAGCGTCACTTGTGCCCATATGGCCACTCCGAAAATTTTGAAACCACTTATAAACTGTTCTAATCGAAGGTGCAGAGTCACCATAATGTTTATCAAGCTTCTCTTTAGTCTCCTGAGGCGTTTTGCCTTTCATAAAGTAGTGTTTAATCAACACACGAAATTCTTTTTCGTCCATTTTTTGAAAATCACTCAACTTCCTCGATACAAACGAATGCCAAACACAAAGAAATAGACCGATCTGGCTGAAACTTAGTGTGTGTTCTTCCAAGAGATGCTACTAACTAAACATAACCTCGATACGCGCCAGTGGTGCTATCTCTCTGACTTTGCACGGACTTTTCAAACGACCCTCGTATTACACAATGTTGCATCATCTCTGTCAAACGGAACGCGGTCAATCCGCCGCGGGCTAGTCTTTGTCGTACAAAATTACAGATTTCAACGTGACCGCCTTGCCAACTTTTATTTGAAAATGAGTGAAGAAATAGAAATTTTTATAGAAATTTTGGGCAAATACAGATTTTCGTTTGGATAATTCACTCGGGCATTATAAAAATGTTTTATAAAAACCTATCTTCATGTGACTCCAGTTCGATACATAAGGCGGTGGTATTCCCCTAATTGTTCTCTCTTCTTATTGAATTTCATGCACCCAACTTCGTCTTTTCTTCTTTTTGCTTTGCAAAGCTAATAGCAGAAGGAGTTGTTCTTTGTCTGAGCTCAAACACAATGTATAAAAATTAAAACAAAGAACAAGAAAACGTACTACCACTTCTCAAGAAAAAAGCTAACAAACTGGACCGCTCTAACAAAAGAATCGCAGACCGCCGCGACTACCGCTGGATCGCTGCCCGCCGCGACAGACCGCTTTCTGTGTGCCCAAGGCTTTACAAAGCCACGTTCATGACCACTACACCAACATCCGCCCTTTTTTTTTGGATATTATTTTAATTATTAAACAAGTGGTGAAAAAAATATTCAAAATTTAATTTATAAGATTGTATTTTACTGCAGTATCTCTTAGTATCCAGCGTTTTATTAAAGGGAGAACCACAAAGGAAAATTCCTGCAATTTTTATGAATAAATTTAGCGTTCCTATTGTGACCCAGGTACTTTTGCAGATTGTATTTAAGCCCTAAGTACCTCCTCATCTCTTCCCTTCTCCCTTGACCCTTCATAGTCATTCGTTTCTGGTAGTCTTATAGACTAAATTAATCTAAACAATGTTATTGAACCTCAGTTCGGACAACAAGAAGAAAATTCCAGATAGCAGTCTATGGAATATTATGATCCATTTTCAAGGATTTCGCTCTAGCAATGTTTCATTTTATTCAAAAATCAGCAATTGGCTGGAGTCTTCTTGTTTTTAGAAAAACTTATGGATTAAATTACGTAAACTTTAGTGTTCACAGCAGATGGAACAATGACATATCATTCAGATTTCTCATTTAATTAAGTCTTGTCAATTATAGTAATTTAATTAAAGTAATTTTTTTACTCACAAAGCACTAGTTACTTTCTCGCTATTGTGTTTCTGCTCTAATTTTGTCTGTAGCATTGCGTGTTCGTATTATTATTTTCTTTCTCAAAAATTCACCGGAAGACAGTATTTTTTTTCCGTAGCCCTTTGATCCATTCTTGAATAAAATAATGTTGGTTTAGGGTCTATTATTTTGAATAATTCTCTCATCATAATACGAGGGTCGTTTGAAAAGTCCGTGCAAAAATAAAAAACTACTTAATTTTTTGGGGTAAACCTTTTTTATTTTTCAACATAGTCTCCTTTTAGGCTTATACACTTCGTCCAACGCTGCTCTAGTTTGTTGATCCCTTCCGAATAATAGGATTTGTCCAAGTCTGAAAAATAGCCATTCGTTTCTGCAATCACCTCCTCGTTTGAATAAAATCTTTTTCCCGCCAGCAATTTCTTCATATTGGGGAACAAATAGTAGTCCGAGGGAGCCAAGTCTGGAGAATAGGGGGGATGTGAAACGAGTTGGAACCCTATTTCCATTAATTTTGCGACCACAACTGCTGAGGTGTGAGCTGGTGCGTTGTCGTGATGGAAAAGGACTTTTTTGTGGGCCAATCGTGGGCGTTTTTCTTGCAGCTCGGTTTTCAAACGGTCCAATAACGATGAATAATATGCACCTGTAATAGTTTTACCCTTTTCCAGATAGTCGATGAGGATTATTCCTTGCGAATCCCAAAAGACAGTCGCCATAATCTTTCCGACCGAAGGAACGGTCTTCGCCTTTTTTGGCGCAGATTCCCCCTTGGTAACCCATTGTTTAGATTGTTCTTTGGTCTCAGGAGTGTAGTGATGTATCCATATTTCATCCACAGTGACGAAACGACGCTTAAAGTCCTGCGGATTCTTCTGGAACAGCTGCAAACCGTCCTTACACGATTTCGTTTTTGGTCAAGCGTGAGCAATCGCGGCACCCATCTTGCGGATAGCTTTGTCATGTCCAAATGTTGATGCAAAATATTTTGTACCCGTTCATTCGAGATGCCCACAGCACTAGCAATCTCACGCACCTTCACTCTTCTGTCATCCATCACCATATCATGGATTTTATCAATGATTTCTGGAGTAGTAACCTCAACAGGGCGTCCAGAAAGTTCAGCGTCACTTGTGCCCATATGGTCACTCCGAAAATTTTGAAACCACTTATAAACTGTTCTAATCGAAGGTGCAGAGTCACCATAATGTTTATCAAGCTTCTCTTTAGTCTCCTGAGGCGTTTTGCCTTTCATAAAGTAGTGTTTAATCAACACACGAAATTCTTTTTCGTCCATTTTTTGAAAATCACTCGACTTCCTCGATTCAAACGAATGCCAAACACAAAGAAATATACCGATCTGGCTGAAACTTGGTGTGTGTTCTTCCAAGAGATGGTACTAACTAAACATAACCTCGATACGCGCCAGTGGTGCTATCTCTTTGACTTTGCACGGACTTTTCAAACGACCCTCGTAGTTAATGATAGTTTCAAAATAGTACAGGAGACTTTTTAGTATTCAAATTTTATTTTTATATAAGCCCCTCGACGATCCAGCAGGCCCATCTTGTTGTAGACACCATCGCTTCTTCACTCGAGCGAAAACAATACTGCGCTGGAGTATTCCTCGATGTATCGCAAGCCTTTGGCCCAGTCTGCTATGAAAGTCTACGCATACTTCCTAGCACTTATTACCTCATACTCAGCTCTTATCTCTCTGACAGATTCTTTCAAGTTCTCCGAGGCACTACTCACTCTCCCATCTATCCTGTCCTTGTTGGTTTGCCACAGGGAAGTGTCTTAGCTCCTCTTCTTTACACAATCTACACTGCCGACTTACCTTCTAACCTTAATACCTCTATTTACACCTTCGCTGACGACACTGCCATTCTCTCCACACACTCTGACCCTATCCTCGCAGTACGCTCACTACAGTCTCACCTTCACTCAATAGAACCTTGGTTAGAAAACTGCCGTATAAAAATTAACCCAACTAAGTCTAAATACATAGTCTTCACACTCAAACGTCAAACTCCACCACCTATCTTCTTACATCATACACCTGAAAAAGAATTGATTTTCTGTCCGAATTGCAGCAAACATTTGCAGCGAATTGGGTAATTTCTGATCCGTGTCAACAGCTCACAGTAATTGAAAAAATAGTAAATGTAATTTTAAAAAAATGAAAAAGTCCCTGATCAGAAGGCAGCCAGCCAGTCAGGATTCTAGAAAATACTGAAATTACTGCGATCCTAAGTTGAAGTTAATTCCTTCTGCGTGAAATGTTAAAGCCGATTTGTGGACAAAATTTGTTTTTTCGTCCTTAATTCCTATTCTTTCTCATCCTTTAATGCAAATCTTATTATTAAAATTGAAATCAATGTAAAAAAAAAAGATAAAAATAAATTATGGAGTCAATATGACTCCACATTGGCAATAACTGA
Source organism: Rhodnius prolixus (assembly GCF_049639745.1). Classification (NCBI taxonomy): domain Eukaryota; kingdom Metazoa; phylum Arthropoda; class Insecta; order Hemiptera; family Reduviidae; genus Rhodnius; species Rhodnius prolixus. The sequence goes on from NW_027411582.1 coordinate 27,520,099, forward strand.
CTAAGTTCGAGCTTTGGCAATGCAGTGTTATAAGTTATAAGGAACAAATAAATAACTTTGGCCTAATAATGCTGATATAATTTGTTAAATTATCAGCAATATGAAGATAATTTAAAGGAGATCAGCTGAAAAATTATCAGTTTCTATATATTTCATTAAACTTTTCAAACTCCTCTTTTTGTCGCATTGCTAAATAGAACGCACGAATCATCAACAGGTTCAGCTGAAAGTTGTTACTGACAATCTTCTTCTAAATCAATTAATCAACTTAATTATTTTCTGCCTTTTATTCTAAATTAAATAAGAAAGCAGGAGCTTCAATCACAATCAACATTAACTGATTTTGAAATTAATGAGATGAATAGATCTTTGATGAACAATACCTCCCAAATATAGGAGCTTATTGTTCAGTTATCCAGAGAGATAGAGCTCGCGTTAAATATAATAACTCACTTTATGACATTATCTTCCAATCTTAACTCTGTAATTTTGTAACCGTATCATTCAAGTTATCCTGGATTACATAATATAGTCTATTGGTATCTAACACTTAGTCCTAATCTTAGCATTTAGTACAAAATTAATTCCAGTTAGGCTAAGCTATTTATTTTATCGATTTAATCGATTTAATGTGATGTAAACTTAATTAATATCATTACCATAGTTAATTATTTTGATATCGATTTGTAATTAATTTATATTCTTGTGATAGTTTCAAACTAAATTTACTTGAGTTAAACTGAGCCAAATTTTCTCTAAGCAATTTTGTTGGAACTAAAAGTGACTTCCCTTAACTCTCGGTGATTTCCTGCGGTTGAATTATATTGTTTCATTGACTCTGGTTACTCGTTTTGTTTGAAGAGGAAATTACTTTGATGATCAAATGCTATAATCGACTAACCTACATCTTTTTAACAAATTGCGATTTCTATTCATTTTTAGGACTTGAAAGTTTTTGGCACCTACTTCATCCCAAACAATTAGGAAAAATAATAAAATAATAACAGTAACAATAACAGCAATAAATCTGCACCAAATAAACCTGTTGTTACTTCTAATACATCTATTTTGTTCAATTTTAGTTTTAGTGTTAATAAAACTAATTTAAGCGCCGTTGAAATCATGTGTTTTACAGTAGTTCGTTAGTGTGTAGTTTAAACGAATAGTGACTAAATTTAAATTTATAGCTTCCAAGCTGGTCGACCCCACTTACAATTCCCCTGTTAACTGGCTCCTTCGGTTTCCCTGATTAATAATCTACTATTAGCTGTTCTCTTTTTCTATATTTTTACTTTTAAGGCGCAATATAAAATTTAGAAACTCCTTAGGGATTATATTTTATTTATTTATCCTTTTATTGAAATTTACACCTGTACCTACAGGGTACAATGAGTAAATGCGATAAGTGCATATACAGGGTGATCCATTTAAAACGCACCAATCGCTAATAACTTTTTAGGAAAGCGGAATTTCGAGAAAACCCTCGAAGTAAACTATATGTTTTTTTTGGTCTAGTTTTCAAATTTTCCACCCCCGATGCTGTATCTTCATTTTTGGCAGAGTTACGGCCAAAAACCCGATTGGGGTTCCATAAGGACCACTGGTTTAGACAATGATTATGAAAACTACATAAAAAACTGTGAAAAATGACGTTAACCCCGTTTCGATATCCCTAATATTAGTCTTGCATACTGGGTGCATTAAAATGATGTGATGATTGCTTTTATTTGATGATAAAACAAAATTTATCCTGACACACCCACAACCATTACATTACACTACATGTTTTAAAATCTTCAATTATTATTATTTTTTTTACTTTGCGTCTCCAATAATATTTTTTGCAGTCAGAGGACCTCCCAAAACTGGTGTATTTCTAGTGGAAAATTAATATCGAAAACTGTTCACGAATAGATAAAATGGAAACTTTGATCTTAAATATCTCAACTAATATTAGGGATATCGAAACGGGGTTAACGTCATTTTTCACAGTTTTTTATGTAGTTTTCATAATCATTGTCTAAACCAGTGGTCCTTTTGGAACCCCAATCGGGTTTTTGACCGTAACTCCGCTAAAAATGAAGATACAGCATCGGGGTTAAAAAATTTGAAAACTAGACCGTATAAAACAAGCTTCTTTCTCGCGGGTCTTCTTCACAAAGCCTGTCCTGAACCGCTGTAGACTGCAAACCGCAAACAAATTTATCTTTAAGGACAGTTTCCAAACAATTTCCAAATTTGCTGTCGGCTGCCTGACCCTTTAATCTCGCAAACCATCGTGAGATACTTTCCTCTTTTTCCTGCTGCAAACTGTAAAATTTTATTCGATTTCTATAAATAGAAACCCTACTCGAAAACTGCCGTGACATCACCTCACACAGCTGCTCATAGCTTGTATCTTTTGGCAGTTCCGGGGAACATAAATCCCTAAGATACTTATAGGCTGCCTCTCCTAACAAAGTTAACAATACCGGTACTTTTTTGTTTTCCGGAATATTATTGGCGATGAAGTACTGTTCCAACCGTTCTTCATATATCTGCCAATCATCCGTTATGATGTTAAATTCCGGAATACTCCCAACCTGATACATCATAACCGTTGACGGTACTTCACCTTGACTCTTCCTATTCTTTGGAGGTGCCATCATTTATTTTACTCGTCGCCAGTGTAATATATCTATTATTACCAGAAAGAACTCTAGAATTATTGCCGATATTCTTTATTAACGTTTTTATACAATTCTGTCTTTTAAACTCAACATACGTTATTATTATCACATGACAATTAATACTAGTAACTAAACAACAATATAACACAGTTGTGCCTTGAAAATTCTGTAAATTTATCAAATAAGCATTTAGGCAATCATCTGGAGTCAAGTTAATAACAGAAAATCTACTTATATTACCAAACAGTAGTCGAAATGACTGTTATGATTCAAGTAAACTAATCTGCAAAAAGAAACTAAGAATTCCACGGTCTTCAGCACAGTGACTATCAAATGGTGAGGATAGCATATCTAAGAACATTTCGGGATAGCTATGAGATGTGGGGAAACAGAGACCATTCCTATTTTTTTTTTTTTAGAGTCAAATTGTCTCCTGATTGGCAATGCAGTGTTAAAGGACAACGTCGCATAGCAATAGTTTGGTTACAAAGCTTAGACATTGCGAAACACCCAGAAATGCTTCAGTAAATATTCCAAGTTAAAAAAAAAAAAAGAATCTGAAAATGTTTTTTCAGCTAGATATTAATTTTGCAGCTGATTCATATCGTAGGAATATGTGCTTGTGTAAAGATTTACTCGCTGAATGGTACAGGTGTACAGACTCTTTGTATCTACCAATGTTCTTCACTATTTACGTCAACTTTAATCAATCAACAAACTCCATCTTTTCTTTCCTGATTTTTATTTTTTTTTGCATCGGAAATACAAACTAATCTACATGGCGGTTGTCAATAAAAGTGAATTGTATTTCCTGTCGTATGTCAAATATTTCCCTTTTATTTTAGCTTTAGAATTTTGTAGCCATGACATAAAGATTTATTATTATTATTAATATTAGACATTCCAAAATTTCCATCATTTTTTTGGATAAGTGTTAGCAATTGCTGCTTCAGTAAATCACCAGATAATGTTGACAAAAATTGACCTGTCAAGATGAACAATCATTTTTTTCAATTTCTTTTTGATTTTCGAAATTGATTACTAGCTTTCCCACAGCATTTTCACTTTTTTCTTTATTCCAATATAATCAAATTTTGCTGTAATAAATTTCCTCCCAAAATGCCCTGCATGTTTAAAAAAGTCCTTTGAATATGATTATTTGGCTAAAATTTAGCGACAGACAAACAGCTTTCCTCTTTAATCTCCTTCTTGTTCATAATAAGTCATAAAAATAACTTTTTCTTGAGAACACGATGTTCAGGGTTCAAAAAAAAAAAAGAAAAAGCTAACAAATAAAAGTTTAAAGAAAAGACTAATCCTATAAACATCACGGGATATCCACCTTTAATAAAGATTAGACGATGTCCACGACTGAAATAACATTATTATAAAAAATAAAATAATATAAAAATAAGATGGCCGCAATAAAACTGACATTTTGTGTGTGTAAAGCGAGGGATATTATATAAATACAACAAAATTTAAAAAACAAAAATAACATTAGGACCACCCAATTTTCTTAAGAATTACTAATAAAAGAATTTTATTTCTTTTCTGACAACTTACTTTGAATCTCAAAATTTTTGTTTTTTTTTAAATTCTGCTAGTAATATCGTATGGATTATTTTATTATTGTCAACTTCTTGGGTCTAAAGTACGTGAAATTAAAAAAAAAATAATAATAAAAAAAAAATGAGGTTAGCATACTGGACTCCCACGCGGAGGTCCCGGGTTCGAATCCAGCAGCTGACCCTTAGATTTTCTCTTCCTAGGAGCTTCTTACAGCTCACTGTCCGGTGAAGGACAGTGTTGTCTGTAACGAGAGAACATTGTCCAGAGGCCGGCAGTGCACTGGAAAAAGCTCCGGGCGCCAATAACCTTAGATGTTGGCGCGCCTTAAATCATTAAAAAAAAAAAAATAAATAAAAAAACAAAGATGGCTTCCATCTAGTTCAGTTCTTTTTTTCTTTTTAGTTAGTGGCGTAAAATTAAAAAAATAGTTATTTATTTAACAAGTGTGGAAAGTAGTACTTTTCCTCACGCGAGGCAGGGTTTGCACGCACGAGCGAGCGAAGTGAGGAAAATACTTTACACTCGAGTTAAATATTATATTTTTTCTGCAACCATTAGGGTTATTAACTAAAAAAAAAAAAAACTAAACAGGAATCACTAGAATCCATTTTAAATTTCTGTAAGGTAACACTATAACCTTTTTAACTGTTATAATTAAAAATATCTAATTATTTATTAAAATATTATTTTTATTTCTATATTCCTTTCAATTTTTATTCTATTTTTTTAATATTCGTTTTTTAATTATTTAGTTACATTAAATAAGCTCATTAAAGTTTTACAGAAAATATTTAAAACCAAAACTTCTTATATCAAGGAAGCACAATAAAGTTTTTCCACTCACTAGTGAGGAAAGTGACACTAATGAGGTAAAGTTGGGCATTACACAGCTGATTTTAATTGAGTAATGAGAACATTCCTACATGGTTGCAGACAAGTAGTATTTATCGAATTATTTTTTACGCATTTTTGAACAAAATGTCTTAAAATAAATACCGTTACTTTACTTTTTATCGTTATAATTTGGCAATTAATTATTATTGCTAGTAAAAGTAATAATTCGCTATTCATTGCTTTCGAAAACTGCTACTAATTAGTTTATAAACCTTAAAGTGTTAACCGTTTTTACCTGTTTTAAATAAAAAGTAAAGTAGTGAAGTAATCGCCTATTTTTTCAGGCGGGGCTTTACGTCCAACTACCAATTAGGTGTCGTGGACGGAGGCGACTAGCAAACATTACTGTAAATTTCTTTGGTTATAACCATTAAATAAAATCCAAGGCCTAAGACCGGGAATCGAACCCAGTATAACAAAAGGTATTAGCTTCGCAGGTCTCGCCTCTAACCGCTCGGCTACCGTGGCGCCTCCGTTTTAAATAAAATAACCTTTCTGAAACAAAAGATAGTTGGGAAGTGAGAAAATAAATAAAACAAAACCTGATTCGCTACCTCACTATACAATTGTCTTATTAAGAGGTTTTGTATTAAGATTAAATAAAGATACAAGAATAATTTAGGGGAATTTGAGCAGAGAAAAAGGCTTTGATAAACTATTTTATCTGCTACTTAAACATGAGGTTCCTTCAAGAAAGACCATGAGCTCGAAGGGTTCCTAAAAGTGTAGGAAGGTTGAAGGCCCCTAATTCGCTACCTCACTATACAATTGTCTTATTAAGAGGTTTTGTATTAAGATTAAATAAAGATACAAGAATAATTTAGGGGAATTTGAGCAGAGAAAAAGGCTTTGATAAACTATTTTATCTGCTACTTAAACATGAGGTTCCTTCAAGAAAGACCATGAGCTCGAAGGGTTCCTAAAAGTGTAGGAAGGTTGAAGGCCCCTAATTCGCTACCTCACTATACAATTGTCTTATTAAGAGGTTTTGTATTAAGATTAAATAAAGATACAAGAATAATTTAGGGGAATTTGAGCAGAGAAAAAGGCTTTGATAAACTATTTTATCTGCTACCTAAACATGAGGTTCTTTCCAAGAAAGACCATAGAGCTCGCAGAGCTCCTAAAAGTGTAGAAAGGTTGAAAACCCCTTAGGGGATTCATTAGAAAGTTCCAAGATCTGGTTGTCCCAGCAATGATGTACGGAAATGAAGAGACTTAGAACCAGAAATGGCAACATGTAACCATAAATCTTCTCCCTGGTATATACCGCTGATTGACAAGCTGAGTTAAGTAGTTTTTATTTTCAAGTCCAACTTCTTTTTAGCCAAAAAAAAGTTTTATCAAATTTATTCGCAAACAGAAAAGGGAAAAAAGTGCCTTCAGCACTGAGCTAAGTTGACAAAAGAAATAATTTAAATAAAGAAAACAAAATAAGTAAAAAGTTATAATGTAATGAATAAACAAAATTCCTACTAGACATGAGTAAGATAGAATATATCCCTTAAGGAACTTTTAGAAGTTAAAACTACATCTACTTTGAAAACATTAATGTGTAAATTGACAAGAAAACTTTGAATCACGATTCTCCTTCAATATTTTCACGAAAACTTGGAAAAAATTTTCTTTCTTCCCTAAGTAGTAAGACCAAAAATACATTTTCCGAAAAAAATAAGCCACAGGCTTTAAAAAGAAAAAAAGGAAAATGAGTACAAACTCTGAGAAAAGTCAAAGAAAAAAGTGCCTGCAATAATAGTTTTTCACAACTTTGTACTTTTATAATTCGAAGCATCTTTTATATATATAGACAAAATAAGTACAGAATATAAAAAAGAACTAAGGGCCCTGCCATCAGTGAATCTTGCTACTTTTTTGTACACGTGTGGCTGTTAAATAACGAGATTATTGCTGTAAAACATTTTATTTTTAAATTTATACATATTTAGTTACTATCACCTTCAATATACACCCCTCCCCTATCCCTACAACGCTCCATGCGAATTTACCATTGTTCGAAACAGTGCTGCAAGTCTTTTTCTGTGAGCTCCTGCATGAGACGCGTGCCGCTTTTTCTTTCACAGCTTCAACGGACTGAAATCGTGTTCCTATAAAAGCAGATTTGACTTTGGGGAACAGATAAAAAGTCACATGGGGCCAAGGTCAGGCGAATAAGGCGGATGGCCCTAAAACTGGGATGTTGTACTTGGCTAGAAACGTCTTGACCAGACAATGCAGTGTGGGCCCGGCGCGTTGTCTTGATGGAGAACCCTGTGGACTTGTTCTTCCACAAATCGGGTCGTTTTTTTCCTTACTCTTTCACGGAGTTGAGCAAGCACCTCCACGGTAGTAGTGTTGATTAATTTTAATCGATATTTTCATCCGTTTTGGACTTGGAAGGGCGACCCGGGCGGTCATCATGTCCGACATCTTCTCAGCCATCTTGGAAACGCTTGAACCACTCAAAAACTCGTGTACGTGATTAACATTCATCGCCATAAACTTCTTTTAATAAAAGATAAGTTTCAGTAGCGGTTTCACCAAGTTTCACGTGAGACACTGCAATCGAAAGAGAAGGCTTTCGCTTCACAGCTGTCGGTCTTTAGGATTTAGCGCATGCATAGTTCTATCTGTAGCAGCATCAGTCTCGTTATTTAATAGCCTCGTCTATTCTTTAAATCTGTTTTACAGTTAATCTGAAAATAAATTCATGTTGGTTATGCTAGGGTATAAAACAATTAAGATCTTGCATTTTGTATACTTGAATTTCAGAAATAGTAAAGTTATAAATGAGAATAACTATTTTAGGACCGCAACAGCCTAAAATTAAATTAACTTTATTGCCTTGTGTATAATTCTAATGTCCTTTTATGAAAATTACAGTAAATATTGTGGCTACACTGCTCAGGTCATTTAGCTTCCCGTATATGGGTCGGTTTGAAAAGGATCTATTCATTTTTAGTTACATTGTAATTTAGACCATTTACATTGAAGCTAGAAAATTAACGTCATACTGTGAAGCTGAAATTAAATAGAGATTTAGTTTGTAGTTTTGCTTTCTGGTGGTTCTGGTTTTATCTCCATCTGGTTTATTGATTACTTAATTCGTTTTTAACATCTACTCAAAGCAACTCTTATGGTATCTACTCGTTCGCTTATAAGGTTTGCCGAATTATAGATAGCAGGGAAATTATATTAGAACCGCCTACTGATTACTGTAATCATGAAAAATCGGCACAAGTGTTTACACAAAATAATGTAACAGGTAGAACAAAGAACAAATTTCTAAATACACCGTTTTGTTCTACGGTGGCTATTAAATAACGAGACTGATGCTGCTACAGAAGAACTATGCATGCGCCAAATCCTAACGACCGACAGCTGGGCAGCGTAAAGCCTTCTCTTTTGATTGCAGCGTCTCAGCGTGTTTGTAGAGAACTATGTCTGACCGGAACCGTCGTTTGTGTAAGAGGTGTTAGTTTCGTTTTGCCGAAAACAGGATACTACACATTGTAGTAGAGCAACGATTTGCCGTGAAATTTCACATGAAACTCGGTAAAACCGCTACTGAAACTTATCTTTTATTAAAAGATGTTTATGGTGATGAATGTTAATCACGTGCGCGAGTTTTGGAGTGGTTCAAGCGTTTCCAAGATGGCTGAGAAGACGTGGAAGATGATGACCGCCCGGTTCGCCCTTCCACGTCCAAAACGGATGAAAATATCGATTATAATTAATCAACATTACTACCGTGAGGTGCTTGCTCAACTCTGTGAAAGAGTAAGGAAAAAAACGACCCGATTTGTGGAAGAACAAGTCACGGGGTTCTCCATCAAGACAACGCGCCGGGCCCACACTGCATTGTCTGGTCAAGACGTTTCTAGCCAAATACAACATCCCAGTTTTAGGGCCATCCGCCTTATTCGCCTGACCTGTCCCCATGTGACTTTTAATCTGTTCCCCAAAGTCAAATCTGCATTAAAAGGAACACGATTTCAGTCCACTGAAGCAGTGCAAGAAAAAGCGGCACGCGTCATGCAGGAACTCACAGAAAAAGACTTCCAGTACTGTTTCGAACAAAGGTAAATTCACATGGAGCGTTGTAGGGGATAGGGGAGGGGTGTATATTGAAGGTGATAATAACTAAATATGTATAAATTTAAAATAAAGTGTTTTACAGCAATAGTCTCGTTATTTAATAGCCACACCTCGTAAGTTGATGCCAAAAACTTACATTCATAGACGAGGAGTTACCGTTTATTTTAAAAAAAATTTTGGGTATTGTAGCTTTCTTTTTTGTAGTAAAAGAGGACAAAAATTTCAAAACTTTTGCCTTTGGTTTAGCATTGCAGAATCTAGTTCACGCATTAAATCTCACTCTTTCTTCATCTTTGTTTTGCCATAATCTATAATTATTGCTCATCTTTCTGAGAACATTAAAAACTTATACAACAATTGTACAAGGGTTGATCGTCAAAAACGGCACGAAAATTAACAGCAAATCCTCCTTTATAACTGTAATTTTTTTTGGATTAGCGTAGATTGATTAGTTTTCGGGAAATACGGCCCCAAAAATCGAAAAAAACGTCATTTTCAAAAATTGTTGTTCTTTATCTTACCTTTTTTTTTGTGTAAACAACGTAGCGCCTAAACCCGTGAACCGATTTTCATGATTCTAAAGTAAAAATGGTTGAAAACGAGTCCAGTTGCGAAGTTGCACCAAAATAATAAACCCCCCAACATGTTTGGTATCCATTACTTTAGTAAAACACTAGGATTTATTTTATTTTTTATTATACAATAAAATAATATATTTTTCTAACTTATTTACATAACATCTGTATGTATAATTAATTCAAAGCTGTGTATATTTGCGACATGCAAATGAATTTAAAATTAAGAAAAACAGTGGGTTGATCTTTATTGCGTGCATGCCAACCATTAAATATTGTCTTGGTAATCTTCCTTTTGTAATGTAACTGCATGATCCAGAATATCTTCTCCTGAGGGAGTTAGTGGATTCCTCTGCTGTGTTTACTTGGATACTGTAACTCCCAAGACGAACATTCAGAAAACTGACTGCTCACGACTTTGACTGTCCATATTTGGAAACCATACAGTACTCTACCAGTGAGTAGTTTCCTACCACTCATAACCACTCTTCTTCTTAATATAACCTTTCCTTATATAGCCTTCCAGTTTTATATCCATCTCTCTGTCTCACCCACTAACTCTTTTTTTTCAACTGCTTTTGTCAACCGTTTTGTATCATAATTTAGACGGTAATCATACTAATTTTCTTATCTTAGGCTTTTATTTCAGCTAAATTTGGTATTTTACTTGGGGGGTAATTGCCTATTGCCTAATTTTGCATTTTTTTCTCTCTCTCACTGGAATGTCTATTGAATCATCAAATCAATTTACATTCTTAAAACCAATCTTTAGTTCCGCAACTAAGTGAACATGAAGGACATTTCGGTCTCTGCTAGATTACTGAAATAAATTCAATTACTTGGAAACTAACATTATTCTTCTTATAGAAATTGAATTATAGTTCTACCAGAAACAAAAATCGACCTTCTAAATCGATTGCGCTCTAAAAGAGGAGAGGATATTTACGCTATTTCCAGAGATTAGTGTGGTTAAGCTTCGTTACCTTCGCTTGAAGTTAATTATTTGTTCAGATCTGTTTTGTTTGTTTGTTGTAACATTTTTTGTTTGATTTTGGCAACAATTATTTTTGTTGTAAGGATATTTAGATATTGTTTTATTGGACTCTTAAAATTTCATTAAAATAAATTAAAGTAATGTCTATTTTTTTTCAGGCGGTATTTACGTCTAACTACCAAATTAGGTGTTGCGGACAGAGGCGACTAACAAACATACGAGGTGTGTTCAAAAAGTAACGGGAATTTTTAAATTTCGCGGGTTTGGAGAGTGTGATTGTAAAATTTTTTTTTTTTATTATGTTGGTACACATGCCCCTGAAGTACGATAAAATTTTCAGTAATATTCATTGTTTACTTCTTAAGTGGCAGCCGTTAAGGTTAGACGTGTTTTTCGAGCTTGGCGATTTTTGTTTGTTAAAAAAAATGGATCAAAGAATTTGTATTAAATTTTGCGTAAAAAATCGCTGAAAGAGCTGAAAGCTATCACAAAGATCGAGTTTCAGAAGTGTTTCGAGGATTGGAAAAAGCGCTGGCACAAGTGTATTGTATGCGAAGGGGACTACTTTGAAGGCGACAATATTAATGTAGATGAATAAATAAATATTTTTTTCAAAAAACGAAAATTCCCGTTACTTTTTGAACACACCTCGTATGTACTTAACGGGGCAAAGTTCTTATATTTAACATTAAATAAAATTCAAAGCCAGAACACCGGGAGTCGAACCCAGTTCCACGTCACATATTAGTTTTGCTGATCTCGCCTCTAACCGCTCGGCTACCGTGGCGCCTAAATTTAATTTTAGTGTGTCTGTTTGACTTTGCATTTGCTTTTTGGATGTTATAATTTAAAGTTATCCTCACACACGACTTAAACGAACTGAAGTTAACAGACGTTTTTTTTTTTTTTTAATAGCATTTTATTAATACATTTATGTACAAAATACAGAATACAAAAAACAGTACTATACAGCTTGGAATACTCCGTCAGCCGGGGTCGACACATATGTACGAGGGTCGTTTGAAAAGTCCGTGCAAAAATAAAAACTACTTAATTTTTGGGGGTAAACCTTTTTTATTTTTCAACATAGTCTCCTTTTAGGCTTATACACTTCGTCCAACGCTGCTCTAGTTTGTTGATCCCTTCCGAATAATAGGATTTGTCCAAGTCTGAAAAATAGCCATTCGTTTCTGCAATCACCTCCTCGTTTGAATAAAATCTTTTTCCCGCCAGCCATTTCTTCATATTGGGGAGAACAAATAGTAGTCCGAGGGAGCCAAGTCTGGAGAATAGGGGGGGATGTGAAACGAGTTGGAACCCTATTTACATTAATTTTGCGACCACAACTGCTGAGGTGTGAGCTGGTGCGTTGTCGTGATGGAAAAGGACTTTTTTGTGGGCCAATCGTGGGCGTTTTTCTTGCAGCTCGATTTTCAAACGGTCCAATAACGATGAATAATATGCACCTGTAATAGTTTTACCCTTTTCCAGATAGTCGATGAGGATTATTCCTTGCGAATCCCAAAAGTCAGTCGCCATAATCTTTCCGGCCGAAGGAACGGTCTTCGCCTTTTTTGGCGCAGATTCCCCCTTGATAATCCATTGTTTAGATTGTTCTTTGGTCTCAGGAGTGTAGTGATGTATCCATGTTTCATCCACAGTGATGAAACGACGCTTAAAGTCCTGCGGATTCTTCTGGAACAGCTGCAAACCGTCCTTGCAACACTTCACACGATTTCGTTTTTGGTCAAGCGTGAGGAATCGCGGCACCCATCTTGCGGATAGCTTTGTCATGTCCAAATGTTGATGCAAAATATTATGTACCCGTTCATTCGAGATGCCCACAGCACTAGCAATCTCACGCACCTTCACTCTTCTGTCATCCATCACCATATCATGGATTTTATCAATGATTTCTGGAGTAGTAACCTCAACAGGGCGTCCAGAACGTTCAGCGTCACTTGTGCCCATATGGCCACTCCGAAAATTTTGAAACCACTTATAAACTGTTCTAATCGAAGGTGCAGAGTCACCATAATGTTTATCAAGCTTCTCTTTAGTCTCCTGAGGCGTTTTGCCTTTCATAAAGTAGTGTTTAATCAACACACGAAATTCTTTTTCTTCCATTTTTTGAAAATCACTCGACTTCCTCGATTCAAACGAATGCCAAACACAAAGAAATAGACCGATCTGGCTGAAACTTGGTGTGTGTTCTTCCAAGAGATGCTACTAACTAAACATAACCTCGATACGCGCCAGTGGTGCTATCTCTCTGACTTTGCATGGACTTTTCAAACGACCCTCGTACAGGATGCCGTTTTTTGTTGACAAAAAACGTATTTGGTTTTATTCCATAAAACATTTCTCCTCCATACTTCCAAATTGTCAGGTAGATTACTGCATACAGAGCGGAGAAAAATAAATTCGTTTTTAAAATCCACAGAATGCAACCTCTACTTACCTAAGGCAAGGATCATTTCTTCCTTAAGGTTTTTATTTTGAATGTCCACCCCATGCATCGTATTCCCTGAAATCGGCTAGAACTTAAAGCAAACCTCTACAGCTTATCATCAATATTAAACCTTTTTCATTTTATTTTGATTTTTTCATTTTGAAGGTTACACCAATGCTAGATGCATTATTTGTAGCAATGACAATATTTGACACACTCAATAAAACTTTTAATAATATTTTCTTATTATTTATTAAAATTGTATTAAATATTTTCAAATTCTAGACAGAAATTTCGCCCCCATGTTAAACAGCTGTTACAATTAGATCGCTAATAGTTGACACAAATTGACCTGTGACGTACGAGTATGTAGGTGTTCTCCTAGATCTCCTAGATCTGCTGCCTACGCACAATTCCCATCATGTTTTCAAATCTTTTATCCATAAACTAACTATTTATGTGAATCATTAATACAGTTTATCTTGGCAGATACTCGGCCGATAGTATATCATTATTTAGAGACAAGTAAATACTAAATATTGGGTACACGTTTACAGTGTACAGGGGACGCGAGCCGGGTTAAACCATATTTGGAGCTTTAGTGAACAATATATCGATAAATGTGACGGCATCTGTACATTTTTTGTTTTGTTTTGGTTTACTACAAAATAATCGATTAATCATAGATATATTTAAAGACGTCACACAATGATTGATTCAGAGAATTTCTCTTGGTACAGTGAACCATCCTTCAAAGTGTGTTAGTAAATCTAACCATATAAATAAGTTATTTTTCGCCACATTTCTGTCGATCGAATGAGCCGTTCACTGTACAACTCCATAAAACCAAAAAGTGGAGAAATGCAGTGAAATAATGTATATTGGTTTTTTATAATTCTGCTTAAAATATAAATCCTTATATATTTACCGTTATCATTCAGCGCCTGATACTTGAATTTGAGTTGAATTATTGCAACGATTTACATTAAGAGCATGAAGTTGAATCAAAACGGCTTCTGAAATGAATTATTTATTATTATAGATTTGGAGTTCCACTCAGCATTTCAGTCTGTACCGAATCCAATCCTTATACAATCCAAAATCCTTTTAAAAAAATTCCTATTGCCTCTTATTGTGTCTCCGATAAAACCCTACACATTGATCTATTCATGCTCCTTCTTATCCAGATCTGATGTTACTCTTGTTCTAGGACTCTGATTTGATTGGCGTATTTTTTTTTTTCATCTTTCTTATTTTTCCAGACCTTTTCTTGAAAATGTATGCGCTCACATTAAGGGCACTGATACATCATAAAGTTGTTACTACCGTTAGAATAGTATTTGCCATGAACAAATTATACTTTCTTGTGTTTACAATCAGAAGACCGCAATGTCACTGGCCATGAGTTCTCTTTAAGATTATCTAGGAACTTAATAACCGGGCATTGACAAATAATATTAATAATAATAATAGCCATTTATTTTCAGGGAAGGGATTAGCTATGAGGTTAGCATACTGGACTCCCACGGGTAGCGGAGGTCCCGGGTTCGAATCCAGCAGCTGACCCTTAGATTTTCTCTTCCTAGGAGCTTCTTACAGCTCACTGTCCGGTGATGGACAGTGTTGTCTGTAACGAGAGAACACTGTCCGGAGGCCGGCAGTGCACTGGAAAAAGCTCCGGGCGCTAATAACCTCAGCTGTTGATGCGCCAAAAAAAAAAAAAAAAAAAAAAAAAAAAAAAAAAAAAAAAAAAAAAAATAGCCATTTATTAATATATATATATACAAATACATATGGTACATACCGTGGAGTCTCTGTTATCCGTCACCCTTTTATCCGTCTATTCCAATTAACCGTCACTGTCCTCAGTATTTAACTTATTAATTAACTTAAAGAAAACTTTTTAAAAATTTATTTTCCTTTGTCTTTTAGGTACATACTCGTGTCCATCATTCGACAGTTTGTGGGTTTTTTCCCCTAAAAAGATCAACCACAAACAAAACCGCCCACAAAACCGATTAGATGTCGCAGACATTGTATTTATTAATTTTAATACACAATAGAATTAATTGAATAATGAAAGATACCTGACCTTTAAGACTTAAGCGTATAAACGTATAAAATATGTATACCAGTTAATACAAAGTTTTATACACGTTAAACAAAAGAATCTGGAAATTTTCCTGTTTTTTTCCATTATCCGTCTATTCGACTATCCGTCACGTGTCCGGTCCCGGTCATGACGGATAACCGAGACTCCACTGTACAATATCTAAAGCCGCAGCTGTGACCACCCTTGGGTGAGTCAAGTTGCTTAAATTTAACACGTTTTTTTTTTAAATTAATTTTTTTTTTTAATTAAGTTTTCATTTTAACGACTTATGTGAAACCCACACACTGGACTTAAAAGCAAAAGCAATGACGTGACGTGCGAAACTGCTTTACAGACTACTTGGACGATGCTCCAAATTGCCCATAGAACTCAAACGCTTAATATACAGTACTATCCTCAAACTTATGTGGACTTAAGGACTAGAGCTACAAACCTACAAACATACGGACTGTACAAGACATTTCAGTCAAAACTCCTCTAACAGATAGTTGACGCTCCTTTCTATGGTGACTAACCTCACTCTTCACACCGACCTCAACATTCCCTTCATAGACCAACTCGCCGTGACTAAATACCAAAAGTTCCATACTACTCTCTCGACTAGCTCCAATCCTCTTGTACAGTCTCTCGCCTCCTCTGATATCCCTAATACTCCTCGTCGACTAAATCGCCAATGGCCCCGCGACTTCCTTGTAGTCTGAAGACCTAAACGTCATCCTTCTCCTATAGAGAGTGCTACCGCTTGGTAGTTTCTCTCCTCCTGCTCTCCTCCCGCACCAGTTCATCATACTCATCATATATACTGATCGTATACAGATTACAGCAAATCTAATTATAGAATTATAAATAAAGACAATAAAATCTAATAATTATCTAAAATAATTCACTCTTTAAACACTATAATAATTTTTGCCTTCTTCCTTGTATAATATTACAATTAATAATTAAGTTCTATCAAATTTAGGCCATTATTCTAGTGGTTTAACCAAGCCTCTGCATATACTTGACTTATTCACAAATAAATGGTGAATATTACGGCTTTAAATTTTTTTAATAATCGGAATAAAATAAGATATTAACAAGAAAATTAAGTTATTTATTCAGATAAATAATGTGTATAAGAATTTCATAATATATAATTCTCTACAGTGCGGGGGGTCTTCTCGGAGTTCTATACAATGATCCAGCTATTTTATTCAGACGTTCAGAAATGTAAATAAAGTTATTTATAAAAAAATATTGAATAATTGAATAAAAGAAATATCAAAAGAGAACGTGCGTATGCGAGAGAAACAGAAAATCTACCTTAGCCATCCCGACAATCATGATTACCTCCCACAATTACAGCTCGTTCTGCTTGAAATATCAAAAAAAAAAAAAAAATACTGGCAATTTCTCTGCCACAGTACAATCGAATTAGAATAAGTAATTGCGTCTTAAATCATAACGATGACATTCAGTAAATAATAGTTACTCATTTATTTATTTTTTGTTCGCTAATACATTTATGTATTTCTAGCAATGGCGTTGACGAATACAGTCATTACCGTCTTCTCCTTAAACTAAACAACAGGCACTTAGCGAAAGAAAATAAGAAATAATAAAATGAAATCAGTAAATAAAACGTGAATACTCTTATTTACATTAATAACTCAGTCTCTATTCATAACCTTTCTGATTTATTGACTCTAATGGAGGCAATGTTTATAGAATTACGAGGGTCGTTTGAAAAGTCCGTGCAAAAATAAAAACTACTTAATTTTTTGGGGTAAACCTTTTTTATTTTTCAACATAGTCTCCTTTTAGGCTTATACACTTCGTCCAACGCTGCTCTAGTTTGTTGATCCCTTCCGAATAATAGGATTTGTCCAAGTCTGAAAAATAGCCATTCGTTTCGGCAATCACCTCCTCGTTTGAATAAAATCTTTTTCCCGCCAGCCATTTCTTCATATTGGGGAACAAATAGTAGTCCGAGGGAGCCAAGTCTGGAGAATAGGGGGGATGTGAAACGAGTTGGAACCCTATTTCCATTAATTTTGCGACCACAACTGCTGAGGTGTGAGCTGGTGCGTTGTCGTGATGAAAAGGACTTTTTTGTGGGCCAATCGTGGGCGTTTTTCTTGCAGCTCGGTTTTCAAACGGTCCAATAACGATGAATAATATGCACCTGTAATAGTTTTACCCTTTTCCAGATAGTCGATGAGGATTATTCCTAGCGAATCCCAAAAGACAGTCGCCATAAACTTTCCGGCCGAAGGAACGGTCTTCGCCTTTTTTGGCGCAGATTCCCCCTTGGTAACCCATTGTTTAAATTGTTCTTGGGTCTCAGGAGTGTAGTGATGTATCCATGTTTCATCCACAGTGACGAAACGACGCTTAAAGTCCTGCGGATTCTTCTGGAACAGCTGCAAACCGTCCTTGCAACACTTCACACGATTTCGTTTTTGGTCAAGCGCAAGCTATCGCGGCACCCATCTTGCGGATAGCTTTGTCATGTCCAAATGTTGATGCAAAATATTATGTACCCGTTCATTCGAGATGCCCACAGCACTAGCAATCTCACGCACCTTCACTCTTCTGTCATCCATCACCATATCATGGATTTTATCAATGATTTTTGGAGTAGTAACCTCAACAGGGCGTCCAGAACGTTCAGCGTCACTTGTGCCCATATGGCCACTCCGAAAATTTTGAAACCACTTATAAACTGTTCTAATCGAAGGTGCAGAGTCACCATAATGTTTATCAAGCTTCTCTTTAGTCTCCTGAGGCGTTTTGCCTTTTTATAAAGTAGTGTTTAATCAACACACGAAATTCTTTTTCGTCCATTTTTTTTGTAAATCACTCGACTTCCTCGATTCAAACGAATGCCAAACACAAAGAAATAGACCGATCTGGCTGAAACTTGGTGTGTGTTCTTCCAAGAGATGCTACTAACTAAACATAACCTCGATACGCGCCAGTAGTGCTATCTCTCTGACTTTGCACGGACTTTTCAAACGACCCTCGTATGTCATTTATAAATAAAAAACGTTTTTTTCCCAAGTACAAATTATTTTGTACATATTATTCATGCATACATAAATCTAATAACAGATTAGCAAATAAAACTGAACATCTAGGAGGTACTTACTTTATGGTACTTATATTTATTTTTGTTTTTACCAAATGAAACATTGGCTGGCACAATTAGAACTTTAAATATACTGATCAACAATTTGATGGAAAGTAATGATTTTGGATCATTCTGGATTTCAAAACCTTCAGGAAGACGTGGGTTGATCTATGCCAGAGGATTTTTGTAAGCTGATGGTTGAATAGTAAAGGATAAGTAAAGTTCTTTGTGAATTTGAAGGTTTCTGGTTAACCAAAATGGGTGTTTAGCCGTAATATCTGGTGCTTTTTATTCTGAAATGTCTGTAGTCGTTTCATCAGTTTGTTGCTATCTGAACTGGACAGGCGTACATTTGGGAAAAAAGGGTTTTTACAGAGCCGTAAGATGGTAGTAGTGTTGGCGAAACAAAATAATTCTGAAAGCAATGTAGCATTTAAGTAGTTAACATTTTTATTATTATTATTAATTTAAAACTCATCAACATCTGAGGTTATTGGCGCCCGGGTAGTGTTCTTCGCAAAATAAAATATTACATATTTGAAAAAAAATTACAAAAATATAAACAGGGTGTACACGGAGGAGGTCGAAACTTTGGGAGGTGATTCTGGGCATCATTTGTAACAAAAAATTCCATATAAACTATGGCACGATTCGGCTCCGTTTTATAGATATTTTTAATTTTATGTTTTTTTCAAGGTATTACTACTTTTTAGCAAACAGTTGTCTATATTTCTCAAACTATTATAGCTGTAGCAATTTCAATTAGCTCATTAGAAAGAAGGTTAAATTTCCTTTAAAATAAGCTAATAATATCAAGTATTTCACTTTGTGGCCCAAACATAAGAAATAGCAGGTTTCTAATTTTTCCCCAAAAACTTTCGACTTCATTTTTCTCAAAATATTATATAAGTTTAAAAACGTGCACTATTCATGCAAAACATCTAGATACAGACGTCTTTCGAAAGGTACACCATGAATAGTGGTTATTTTTTAAAATTGACGCAGAAATCTGTGATTAATTGCAAAAAAGTAGTCCTCAAAACAGCGTCGGTATTATGAAAGGAATTCACCTACCATAAGAATATAACTGATTAGAATCATCAAATCCAGTACGATTTTTTGCAAACTTGTAATTTAATAATTAATTTATTTAAGAACTATATTCAAAAATATTAAATTTACATTATAGTAAAATAAAATGGTATATGAGTCTAAATGAGTGTTAGGTACCAATTTCGAAAGAGAGGATTTTCGTTTAACGAGTTCAGAACTGTGTGCTATTCTTTAGTTAATTAAAGAAATATGCTAAATATGTGAATAAAACACAGATTTTCTTGAACTAAACAATAAACTTTTGGAATTAACAGGTTGTGAAGAGCTAATGAATAAGCCGAGAACTTATTAATCGCTCTAATACCCAAATTAAAAACTGACATGTTTTATCCTAATAAGGCTTATTAAATAGATAATAAATACAACAAGACCTCTCCTCCGTGTTCAGCCAGTAGATTTTCATCAGTTATTTCCGTTTTCTGATTTCAGTGAATTTCACTTTTTAGTAATAGAACCGTTTCCTTTAGACAGATACAATAGAGCAACACACTATCTGGTGGGAAAAAAAAGACGACCTATTGTTTATTTTATATATGCAATTTATTCATTGAGTGCTAAATACAGGATAGAAATGCTCCAGAGTGGGCGAGATACAATATGAATACGTAATTGGATGGATTAAACTACAAGAAGTTTATTTTATATAGTTAAGTTTTAAGCTGCATCCATAGTTTTTGCAACGAAAATTACCTTTACTTTAAAACATTAATATCAGAAGTTTGTTAAGTCCTTAATTTATGCTAAAAATGAAAGAAAGAAGTGGGATTTTGTGAACACTCATATGACGTCCACTTTCTTCGAATCTAAGCTTCTGCAAAGTTCATTACGTTGTCTTTGAATATTAACCGTCGAAGCACGCGCATTTTTGGGTGGTTTTAATCCCTTATTTTATCTTCAGTGTGATTTAACTTCTTTATTATGCAGGAGACATGAAATCACAAGTTAATACCAAATGCGACGATCCATAAATAATTTATAAGGAAATTATTTAGATTCATTATTAAAATGTAAACGTTTAATATTTATGAATAGATCGAAGTGTTGCTGGTTGACATTCAGTTATGTCACGTAGTACTCGTAGTTGTCCCCGGCTATAAAGTTCCGTGTAAGTATAGGTTAGTTCCTGGATAGACAGAATGTCTGTTGAGAGAATATAAAGAGCCTAGGGAAGTGTACAACATGATATGTATGATATAGAGATAGACATCAGGCCGGAACACTATTAAGTATGTTCTCCCTGGAAGTGAACATAGAAGAACCAAGAAGACAGAAATACAGACTAGGGGGACAGACAGGTTTCAGGAGATGCTGGTTAGCCTGAACGGAAGAAAAGGGGGTGAAACAGCATTCACAGCGTACCACCGTGGAATCCCAATTCAGGAAAACTCTTTCTCAATATGGAAGAATAAGGAGAGTATTGCTTCAGAGATGGTTGTTGGTATGATGGGATATACGTTCCTGGAGTTTGTACCCTTATAGCTTTAGTAGGTCCTTGAATCATTCTTGCACATTCACATAGCTCGGAAATAGAAAGAAAATAACTGACACAATCATTTCCTTCGTAGTTTCATGATCTAGAAGTCCACTGTTAACAAGTTGTCTTGTATTCAACATTGTAATCTATCATAACTATTTAATGGGCAATTACAGTGTTTAAAGAACACAATAAAAACTTTAAACTTCATTGTAAAGTTTATTTAATACGTCACAATACTTATTTATTAAGTATTAAGTAGGCTTCTTTAAACGTTTACTATGTTTGCCTAAAGGTACTCCTAATCATTTAATACGCCTTGAAACTGAACAATCTCATTTGAAATATAGAGCATTGAAGTACGCATTAAAATGGTTGCATAAAATTCTTTGTGTGAATGATGATAACTATGTAAAGATCTGCTTAAAGAGGCTGATTGTAATGAGTAAGCTCTATCCAAGCGACATTTTTCCATACAGCCAGCATCGTCTAGGTGCTTATCACTAGAGTATCACTCACTCTCCATTCTTACTTATAAATATCTTCGCTTCACTCATTCATCCCTCTACTATATACAACTATTTACATAAACTACAACTAATGGATGGATCAGTACTCTATATTCCTGCCATCCTTATAGCTTAACCTGAATTAAAATCACGTTATCCTTCTCTAATCATTTTCTTCCATTCATTCTAATCGGCTATAACTTTTAAATACATTCATATTTCTTTACTAGCTCTGCTATAGACTTAAGCACATAGATGTCGGTGGAGAATACTATGTCTTCGTAGCGAAATGGTGCATCTAAGTACCTGTATATATCGTCAAACATTCGTTTCCTTTGTACTACATAACGTGGACATATCATTATTATATGTTTGAAATCCTACTCCTCATTGCAAATCTACGCAAAGAGAGGAGAGGACCTTTTTGTTGACCCTGTGTAGATACGATCCGCAAACCGCATGGTTCACTCTCAGCCTGCTTATGGTCGTAACTACCCATTTATTAGTGACAGTTCCCTTATAAACCATGATTGTCTAGGTAACTGATCTGCCATAGTTTTATAGAATCTCCCTTCATTACCATTACTGTAATCTGTCTGCCATTTTTGTAGTGCTGCTTTTGCAATTATACACTTGATATCGGTGTGTGGTAATTTATAATTAGCCATTTCCCCCACTATTGGTGGCTTCCTTGGCAAGTTTATCCACAATT
This sequence comes from Rhodnius prolixus, assembly GCF_049639745.1. Taxonomy (NCBI): domain Eukaryota; kingdom Metazoa; phylum Arthropoda; class Insecta; order Hemiptera; family Reduviidae; genus Rhodnius; species Rhodnius prolixus. Next base: position 27,542,386 of record NW_027411582.1, read on the forward strand.
TCATTTTCTTTTACACCACAATGACCCCTTACCCACAAAAAATTAATTGTTACAGTTACTTGAATGCTTAAAAGAAATTAATTTAGAAGATTTGGGAGCATTAGAATGCTTGCAAACCTAATATATCTTTAATTTTAGTCAGGTACAGGGGACATTTGCACTTAACTGATTTAAATAAAGTAAATAACATTATTTTTAATATATTTTGGAATTCTCAAATTGGTTATTGATAAATTCATTTCTTTTCAAGTTATAAGAATTCTTTATGAAATAAGACTGGTTGGCCCCTTATGTTATTAAATGTAGAAATTAATAATGTAATTTATACAATTAAACCCAAAGATCATTGTTTAATGTGTAATAAAAACGAGCCGGTAACATTAATTGTTTATCAGCTGCCCAGTCTATGAAAGTTTTAGAATCCCACTCCTTATAAACAAATATAATAATCCTAAAGAAGAACTTTGTAAATTAATTAATAATTTTGAAGAGAAAAATAAGTACGCAATTTTTAATTATTTAAACAAAGTTTTAAAACTAAGATCTTAAACTTTACAAATTATTTTTTCTAAAATAAATCCGTTTATATTAACAAAATAAAAATATTTTTCCCAATTTTTTAAAGACTCACAAATAATTGAGAAGCAAAGAAATTTTCAAGTTCATTTACTTTGAACTATTAAAACGCATTGTGTAATTAAACGCTATAAAACATACATCTCATTTAAAACCAGGTAAATCTAATTAAGGTAAGAGTGAGGCTGTGACGGTGTGCATTGTCAAGTTAGGAGGGAAACGTCTGTTGTAACGAGAGAGATTTGCCACCAGCTAAGATAAATGAGCTAGTATTACAGCTGCTCTCATGATCTGAACTACATAACACAATAAATCATGTTAGCATAAATTTTCATAACTTATTATGTTACCTGAACATAACCGGTGCATGTCTAGAACAATCTACAATCAAAAACATTGGAATAATGCGAGCCGCACGGAGAGAGCGTAGATATTGAGATATTATTATATACTTTTAAGGAAATAATATAATTAAAAATAAAAGCCGTGCGTAGAGTGAGCAGTAAACAAACTCTAAAACGAAATAATCGTAGATCGTACTCAAATTTGATGTCCAAAAATCAGAAAAACCAATTTTAGATTTTGTCACAAAAAAAAAATCTATTGTGGCTCCCTTATCTATCAATAAACGGTTATCTATGTTTAGATATTAATGTTTGTTCGCTGGATATAGGCTTCTGCTGTTTTTCGCATTATGAACGAATAAATTATGGATATAAAGGCACCACGGTAACCGAGCGGTTAGAGACGAGACCTGCAAAGCTGTGAAGTATTGTGGTACTGGGTTCGATACCCAGTCTCGGCTTTGGATTTTATTTAAGTGTTAATATGAGAAATCTATAGAAAAATTATGTTCGCTAGTCGCTTCCGTTCTTCTTGCCTGTTACACTCATTGACTACTTCTGCCCTATCTCTGTGCATTTTGTGCATATTTTGCTGTAACGGGAAATGGCACAAAAAAAAAAGTTGGATGATTCGAATCAGTGTCCAAGACAATTTAAAATAAAATCAGCGAACTAGAATTGCCACTTAACTTAATCGTTATTTTGTATGCTCATTTCAAACATGGACTAACCCGTTTTTTTTTTTTTTTGCACTTCCCTCCATTCTCTACAATTGCGGGACATTTTTTGCATATATGGACACCTTTATTAATTGATGAACAGTACAATCTGAGGACAATACGTACATTCCAATCTCTACTTTGGCCAATTCAATCGAAATAACTTTGTGGTCCCTAATAGTGTGTTCATATTATATCAACCTTACTCCTTTCATTGGTCCGGAGCCTGTCCTGGGGATCACGGTTCGTACGGCTCTCAGAGATTGGTTCTGGAGGAAGCACGAAAAGAACTGGGTGATGTGTCCTGGAGGGTTAAACACAGCAAGACTATGATACCTTGGCTGTGTAAACAAAGAACCAAAGAGACCCTGTGTTTGGGCAGAAATCAGATTACTCTCTGATTACAGGCCTATTCACGGGGCACGGTAGGTTCAGCAAGCATCTACGCAAGGTGGGGCTTATTAGCTTTGGAACTGTTGTGCAGATTGTGTCTGGAAGAGGTGGAAACGGCCTCTCACCTGTTGTTCGATTGTGTTGCAATCGAGTGGATGCGCTATGAAACCTTTGGAACGCTGAGACCAAAGGAGATAATAGCGCAAAAAGGACTAGTAGGGAAAGTCCTCCACCTCTTTAGTAGGGGAGGTTTCGTCTACTAGAACAAAAGGGGAAAGGCACAATAAGCCTCTTTGGCTGCGGTGCCGTGGGGCACAGGTCCCCGTCCCATCTACTATTCTATTCTATTACATCAACCTTCAAGTGCATATACTCGTACCTCAAATTCCCAACAAGAAATGCCCTGCATCTGTATAGATGTGAAGCACCCAGATCTGTAAAGGGGGAAATCGGAGTTAAATGATCGCTAGAGAATGAGAAAGTTGAGAGTTCCGTTTAACGGAATATCTTGAAACATTTCCGGAACTTCCACAAAAAATATGTTCACTTGTAAAACTTTTTCTTTGTAGCCGGGAAAGTAGGTACAAAAAAACAATTAACAAATTAACAAATAACGCAAAAAAGGGGGGAAAAAAAATTCCCGTTGAGCGCAAAAGTTTGATTAAATTAGAATAAAAAAGAACTTTAAAACATTTTACGTAAATAGGATGCCGCCCACGTAAAGTTAGTCTAAGGTAGTAGCCATTGTGAACGGTCAGGGAAGGTTGCGTGCTGCATCCAAAACCCTCCAAAGAGATTATACTAATTGCTCCCACTGGGCAGAACCCATAAACATACTAGAATAAAAGGGAAGAAAAACAAAGGAAATCTATTAAGGAACCCTTTTAATTAATGTTTATTGCCCGTTAAAATTTAAATAGACGACCTTTAAGTTATTTATCGATTCTATTCTTGATTGTGATTTGTTTTTTATACTTAACTAATTTTAGTAATTAGATTAGTTCTATTTACCACCGGTACACGAGAGATCTGTGATTGTTCGGCTCTCTAATTAGATCAGCTGTTCAGCCCAACCTTTCTGATGGCTTCTTTCTCTTAAATGATTGTTTTTCTTTATTTTCTCTTAATATTCAAAAAGTATTGCGATTGCGTTAAATTTTTGACAGCCAATTTTAATTGAATTTATCCAATTTGAGGTCTTCTAAGTCCAAAAAATTCTAACGTCGTAATTTTCTCGGACAGCCAGGCTGCTCTACGAGCTATTAGTTCCTACCAGGTCAACTCAAGGCTGGTTTGGGATTGTCTGGGTGCCCTGAAGGAAATTAGTGACCAAAATAAAGTCTTTCTGGTCATGCAGGATATAAGGGAAACGAAGTGGCAGATTTATTGGCCCCGGGAAGGCTCTGCGGGACACTTCGTTAGCCCGGAGTCCTGTTTTGGGGGTTTCGAAGTGCGGTAAGTCTGCGGCCATTAACCTATGGGTGCAGAATAGGTCTCAGGAGTGGTGGCTCGCCATCACTGAGCAGGGACAGGCGAAGGAGTTTATTAAAGGCTATTCGCCAAGGATGATTGCAGAATTAATCGGTCAAGGCCGTAGGGCTATAAGGATAATTGTAGGCCTATTGACCCGCCACTGCAGGCTCAGAAAACACATGCATCGCATGGGCCTAGCAGATGATAGCCTCTGTAGGTTCTGCCAGGAAGAAGAGGAAAATCCAATCTGTAGGATCTTTATTGTGTCAGTGTAAGGGGCTTGTCTGGTTAAGGATGTTACTTCTCGGGGAGGAAAATCCAAGGCCTGTGTGCTTTACCCAAGAGTCGCTCTCCAGAATTAAGAGTCTGATTAAAAGGACGGGTCTGGAGGGCGAGCTCTAAAGTTGGGGAGCCACGATAGATCCAAAGGGGTCGCAGTGGCGTAGGCTTTGAGACTGCCCTAGTTTAATCTAATATAATCTAAGTCCAAAAAAGTGTTCACCATGAATCAAAATTAAAAGCGACCTGCTTAATATGCCTTTGGACAAAAAACAGTTAACCGTAAAGTGGCACTGAATTGTACACTCACGATTTTACCAAAATTTATTCTTAGGATTACTTTTAAACCTAGCATTCATATAGCTCTTACAAAGTTCTATAATCCTGGCAAAAGTTGGATTAGGCACAATTTTGAACAACAGGAGCTACTTATTTGTTGTTTTTTTTCTTAGTTCTGTACTTCACGATTGATTTCTTCGTTTCACCAAAGAACTTCACCAAGTAATTATAGATTAAAGTATTATAAGATCTTTAAGATTAAACAGATAATTATAATAGTTAAAGGCTAATGAGGAAGGAAAATGTGACTTTAATTTTAAAATTTGGTGAACCGAGCCCCAGCTTTCGATGTTCAATGTGCAACAGGGTTGTGATAGAAGACGATTTTTCAGTTCGAGGGACTGTTCGATTACGGCAGTATACGGAGTGCAGTGATTCAGTTAGAAGATATTACAAAGAATTGCATTTTTATAGTATCTAAATGGGAAAACGTTAGAATGAACTAAATCAGTTTAATGCATTTCAACCGGTAAATACAGATGCATTCTTTTAGATTGCTTTAATTATTACATTTATTTTCACTCGTTTATTTGTTCGTTTAAACAGTTTTGTAACTCCAGCGGAAATAATTATTAATTATCTATTTAAAACTTTACGTATATTTTGTTGAAGTTAACTCTAAAGTAAAAATTGAGAAACATAAGTGATGTCTTATAGTTTCTCAAAAATCTTCTCTTAAATCAGCAGTTAAAAACAAAATGAGATTGTTAGTGTAGACTGGGACCAATAAATTTGGTGCTGTTCTATTCAGGCGTGCCGTGCAATCAATAGCCGAAAAAGCAAAATCAATTAATTTCAGGCTCATTTAGAGCTCAGAGAGATAAATAATCCGTCCGTGTACAAATATCTAGGGTTATTAACTAATTGAATTCTTAGGAGGAATTATTTGTAAGAACAATAATTCGGTAACTTGCTTATTTATTTTGTATCTGTATTCAATGCACAATTAGCAAAAGAGGATGCAAAGGAACATACGTTATGTACTCCGAGAGACATGATTGGAGTGAACGACGACCGACCATCCAGAGATGGAAGCCGTTAGTTCCGCCAGATTGGCAAGCTTACACAGCAATTATCCTAGGAGATCGGCGATATGTGTTGAGATGGTCACTGCCGCTTTAGTCTACGCTGTGGATTTGAAGGAAGTGTTGTAGTGGACATGTTGTGGAATCAGAGGGATGAAATGACTGTGTAGATTTGAGTGGAGTTTTGTGTATCGAGAGACGGGGCTATTTCAGAGACGAGAGGAATATTGAGATCAGAGTGTACAGTTGGTTGATGTTCGATTTTTTGGCACTTCCGTAGAGCTGTATTCTGTACGTCCATATTGAGGCAAGTGGGATTGTGTATAGTTTTCTTTTGTTCGTCAGGGTCAGTTTTGAACGTTTGTCGAGTAGTCTTTTCAACATTTTATATCTCAGATTGAGGTCAGTTCGTTTGAGTCTCGTGTGTGGGTTCCATGTTAGTCGTTTGTCAAGATGTAGTCCGAGATATCGTACTTGGTTAGTAATTGGTATAGAAGTATTGTGGAAGGAGAGAGGAGGGAGAGTTTTCTTGTTTAGAGTGAATACTATGTATTTAGATTTCAATTCGTTCACTTTGATTCTCCACTTTTGCAGCCAAGGCTCGAGAAGATTTAGGTGTAAATTGGAGTGCTCAGTTTGCTTTTACAGGATCTAGATGAGGGGGATAGAATTGTAGTCGGATGAATTGGTATGTCGGCAGTGAAAAATGTGAAGTAAAGTAATGCCTATTTTTTCAGGCGAGATTTGCGTCTAAATAAGATCAGGTGTGATGGACAGTGGCGACCAGCAAACATACTTTACTACCAAAGTTCTTCTATTAAACATTAAATAAAATGCACAAGACCTAGACTAGGGGTATCGAACCTACTAAACCAACAATACACCATAGCATTGCGGGTCTAGTCTCTTAACCGCTCGGCTACCGTGGCGCCTCTAAGTCAGCAATACAGATAATATAAAATAATAACTCCCCTTCAGGAACTATTGGCACTTGATTTGACAATAAATATTATAAAAACAAAAATTACAACTACGATAACATTTCTCACTTCATGGAAACTAATTTTAATAATTATCAAAATCAAATAATATATGTGGTAATTACGCCACTTAGATCTACAGAAACGAACATTAGCTACTTGTAAATAATTAGCAAACAAAGAATACAGGATGGAATAAAGATAAACAACTATAATTATTACAAACAATGCTATCAATATTGCTGTTTTTATAATATTAAATAACAGTTCAATAACCTCTATGTACCGCTCAGGTTATTAGATAAATAGAATTTAATAGGTGAGGGATAAGTTAGTCGATATTATGCAGGTTAGTTTATTTATCTGTTTATATCTATTGGCTGTAGCAGGTGTTTTGTGGTATGGCGACAAAGTTTCAGCGAGAATAAAGGTTTCAGCTTGTACTGGTCTCGAATAGCGTTATTGTTAGGTCTCACAATAGAGTGGATTTCAGCGAATGGACGAACATGTTTTGCGGCAGCTTGTCCGGTACAGTTTAGAAGGGTTAGTGGAATCTTACGTTACCATCAAATACCTGAACGACAGTTCAGTCCCCCCTTGCGGAATTTTGAAATAATCACATACTTTATTCTTATTATATATATATAAAAAAAAGGACAATTTGTTCCTTAAATTATTAGAGTATTCAAAAAAGTGAGTGGGAGGCAAGTTAGTATTCTATTTAGATTTGTTTTCCAAACAAATTATTTTTAATAGCGCTAATATATTAAAATGAAAAAATAAAAAAAAGTTACGAACAAAATGAGTAAGTTAAAATGTTGGACTATGCCCAAAAATATTAACTAAAAAATAAAACAGATGCTAGGGCATCTATCCCACTTGTCAGTTTGACATCGACTCGTCATATTTACATTTCAAATATTTTTATAATTTTTTTTTGCTTTTTTTGGTACTAATATTTGGGAGCTTTTGGGAACTTAATTTGACTTATTATATTCCTGTAGAGATTCAGCGCTTCACGATATTTTTTAGCCAATAAATTTGGGGTTCACGCAGTTGCAGTTTTATGCATATGCAGTGAGAAGTTGTTTTGTTGAAGTAATTTTTCGCCTCACAGCCAGCATTGTCTAGGTGCTTATCACTAGAATATCACTCACTCTCCATTCTTACTTATAAATACATTCGCTTCACACATTCATCCCTCTACTAAATACAACTATTTACATAAACCTTACAACTAATGGATGGATCAGTACTCTATATTCCTGCCATCCTTACAGCTTAACCTGAATTAAAATCACCGTAATCCTTCTCCAATCATTTTCTTGCATTCATTCTTATCGGCTATAACTTTTAAATACATTCACATTTCTTTACTAGCTCTTAAGCACATAGATGTTGGTGGAGAATATTATGTCTTCGTAGTGAAAATGGGCATCTAAATATTTGTATAAGTCGTCAAACATTCGTTTCCTTTCTACTACATAACGTGGACATATCATTATTATATGTTTGAAATCCTCCTCCTCATTGCAAATCTACGCAAAGAGGAGAGAGGACCTTTTGAAGTAATTAAATTAAAAATCTATGTAGCTAGATCTTCAGTCCCCTCATTAATATTCAAAATAATTAACTTATATCATTGCCACATTATCTAAAATAATTGTAACCAACCATTGCCAAAAATTACAGTTCAGAGCGAATTCTCTGAACAGTCCACTGAAATTCTAAAGATTTTTGACTTCGTATCTGTTTTCTTCGTACACATCTATCTCATTAAAAATACCATATGTATGCAGTACGCATGCGCTGATTATTCTTATAACAAAATTTAATAACCACCACATAACCTGATCAGCACTTTATGTTTAAGAAATGGTTTTAACCCAAAATTTTTGAGGCCACCAGCTATTTCCTTCAAATTTAAACGATTCACAAAAACAGCCAAACCACATTAAATATGAATCTAAACGTTGACCTGGTTTTTTTGAAGTTACCGAAAATATCGTTAATCTTTTAATATTTTTTTGTTTTAACAAAGTAAAATTACTAAGAAAATTGGTCCAAAGGCAAAGGCAAAGCTGTTGCTATAAAATTACCAAAATAAACAATTTAATGGGTAAATTTAAGTTTTTTTTAACATGGTACATGTTCAATGATTAAAAACTATATGCATCTTTAATAAAAAATAAAATTCAAAAGAACGATTCTAGTTATTACAGAATATGTACACAAAAATAAACTATTCCAAAGAAACTAAATCAAACGGAAAGACGTAATAAAATATTAAGAAAATTATTAATGTTCGACTGTTGAAGTATGTTAATGTGATGGCATATTGCCATCAATATGATGATGATGACGGCCAAAGTGACATGTGTCAACTCGTTGCTTCGTTCCCAAAATCACCAACAACTTATATATCAATCAGTCAGTTCAAACTAAATACATACTTGAATGGCTTTTTTTTCTATTCCTCACGATCACTGATTTTTGTAGTATAGTCTTTTTATACTATTTGGGTAATCTATGCATTATTTGGTTTTTGCTGAGATTGTTTTTCTTTAAATTGTCTTTAATGTCTTAAATATTCAAATTAATAATCGTGCGTGAAGAAGGCTTCTCTTCTAAGCAACTTAAACAGTCAAAAAGTCTTGGGAAATTGGTCTTTTAGAACTGGGATTTTAAAAAACTGTCCTTTCTGAGAGACCAATAAATATTTAATAATAGACGAATTCTTAGGAATACTAGAATGGGAATTGAGTCCATTCGTCAGAAAAGAATCGCAAAAGAACTCCAAGAACATCTTACAGATTTACTCTGTTATTTCTCTTTTCAATTACGATTCAAAAAGAAATCTGTCAAGTTTTTGGGTTCGAAATTTAACCAAACTTTTGATGAAAGCATTTTTCTTTTCTACATTTATTTTGTAAGTAGTACTACTATAGGACGCTGAGACTTCTAATCACCGAGATGGATTACTAGAGCACGAAATAGTACAAATAACAAGGCTTGAAAGAGTTAGGGCATTCCAAAAAAAAAAAAATAATAATGTGCTGCAGAAAGTGGAGAAAAAGAAACGTAGACGGTACGGCCATGTAATAAGAAGAATGGAAGATTGGGTAAGGAAATCCTAGACAGGGAAGCCAAAGGAAGAAGAAGAAAGGGCAGATCCTAAGGAAAAGTGGATACATGGTGTCCGAGAAAGCCTCCACGGACTGAGGGAAGAGGATATCCGGAGGATAGATCCCAGATAGAAGTTGAAATTAAAAGAAATATTTGGTTGAGGAACACCTCAGCATTGAGGAACTTGTCTAAGTAGCCATTTTGTGGAATCCAGCCACAGCTGACTTAATTAATAATTAAAAACATAATTCTAAGGGTTGACAGAAGTCTAGAGCTTCTTTATTTAATGAAGCAACTTTGAAGGTTTAGTCCATTTTGATTTGGTTATCTTGGAGCATCTTTCGAGTTGGTTATCTTGGAGTACATATCTTTCGAGTCGGTTATCTTGGAGTATCTTTCGAGTCGGTTATCTTGGAGTATCTTTCGAGTTGGTTATCTTGGAGTATCTTTCGAGTTGGTTATCTTAGAGTATCTTTCGAGTTGGTTATCTTGGAGTATCTTTCGAGTTGGTTTGGTCCATATTGCCAAAGACTGACAGTACAAGACTGTCAACAAGAATTTTTTTATCACCTCTCATACTTACAGATGTTGTAAAATTAATTGAAAGATGTTAATAACATAACAGTTGTTATTAATTGTAATAAAAATATAATCTCAAGTTATATCTAGAGAATTTAAGTAAGAATCTGTAATTATTATTGGCTAAGGACCTGGTAATGTGCAAGTCATCTTGTTTCTATTAACTTTTTATGGGATTTTATGTTATTAGAATTCTATATATATCTTGTTGATGCTGCTAAGATTATTTAAACATATACTTTATAATACTTTCATAAATCTGTAGGTTTGAAACTCATGATTTTCGAATCATCTGAGTGTGTTTCATTTTTTGGGTTTTGTAAATAACTTTCTTGCCGTTTTTTTTTTTAATTTCCATGACTGTGAACCAAATAATCTCCGCAGGGGGGTCGCTGTTGCATGCAGCTTCCTTGGGTGTTGCAATCCCACGGGTTCCTAGCACAGTACACCATGCACTTTACACTACATTCAAGTAAGCAAGCATACCAAGACAAGAACTTTGTACACCGAAGGAACTACACCTTGCCTTGGAAATAGCTTCGGCAAAGAGAGTAGATCCTTTAAATTCAAGGATCTCAATTGTATCGAAGGTTAGACTATCCAGTCAAAACCTTAATAAGTCTCGAAATCTCAATTAGAAAACTAAGGATGCTAGGGGAGCCTTTCAATAAGAAGCTGTAGGCCAAGAAAGAAGAAGTAGAAACTAGAATTACATTTTTTCGTTCACGTAGGGGAGTCCCCGCCGCGGAAACTCGCATCTATCTTTGCGAAAGGACTACAACCCCCTTCGATCACCAACCCATTTCGTGGTAGTTGGCTCTCCAGGTCCTGTGGCAAACCAGGTACTTGATCGTTTGGGTCTTCTTTCACAATAGGCTTTATAAGTACGTCGTTATCTATCCTAGGCGGATACATCTGTTTGTTTGACCCTTTCCCTTATTGCTTGCTCTTCTACTTTCCTCATTATAATATCAAGTCCTTCTTATCCTGCCAAATTTTACAGGAATTTATTGCAATTAGTGAAAAGCATTGTGAACGTTTTCATACCAAATCAATTAATAACAAAGTGATTTATTTTTCTTATTGTTTTATTATTAATGCGAAAAGTTGAAACGATAAAAAGAGAAGAAGTTTTTCTTTTATTTAATTTGAGAATCGATCCACTTGGAACCGCTATTACGTAAGGTAGAGGTCACAAGGAACTTTTGTCTAGACTGTTGGACAAACTCCGGACACTCCCAGTAAAATTACAATAGAGTTATACTAAAGTAATCCTTTATATCCCTCTGGTGTAGGGAGATCCTGTGGATGTTTGTACGGAGGTACATGGTCTCTTGAGGTAGAGGAGGACAGTGTTAGTGGATTGTGAGACAGAAAGAGAGAACTCTAACACTACGCAAAAATAGAAATTATATTACATTTAAATACAGCGGAAGTCCTCAGTGAGGAGTTCAATGCTTAAAGTGGATTTAACAACTTCCATTTTGTTTTTGTTTTTTCATTTTAGTTGATCCACTTTTCTCAAATTAAAATTCTATTGTCGTAAAATAATAATGATAATAATAATAATAATAAAAAGGGAAGGGATTAGCTATGAGGTTAGCATACTGGACTCCCACGCGGAGGTCCCGGGTTCGAATCCAGCAGCTGACCCTTAGATTTTCTCTTCCTAGGAGCTTCTTACAGCTCACTGTCCGGTGATGGACAGTGTTGTCTGTAACGAGAGAACACTGTCCGGAGGCCGGCAGTGCACTGGAAAAAGCTCCGGGCGCTAATGACCTCAGCTGTTGATGCGCCAAAAAATAATAATAAAAATTGAAAACTGAAAATCTATTTTGTAAAACGGGCACTTTCGTTCAATCAGTATTCAATTTTACTTTATACAATTAACTCTAACCAGTCCTGGGGATCAGAGATTGGGATCTGGAGAGTGAGAGAGAGCATGAAAAGAACTGGGTGTCCTAGGGGTCAAACACAGTAAGAGTGTGTTGCCCTTGGCTGTGTAAAACAAAGAACCGAAGTGACTCAGTGCTTTGGGCTGAAATCAGATTACACTCTGATTAAAGGCCCTATACATGGGGCACGGTAGGTGCTTGGGACCGTTGTGCAGATTGTGTCAGGAAGTGGAGGATACGGCCTCTTACTTGCTATTTCGATTGCGCTGTGAAACCTTTGGCACTTAGGAGATAGTAGCGCAAAAAGAACTAGTAGGGAAAGTCCTCAACCTCCTTAGTAGGGGAGGTTTCGTCTACTAGATCCGAAAAAGGGGGTTGGCACAATAAGGCTCTAGTGGCTGCGGTACCGTGGGGCATAGGTCCCATCCCTTTTCTAATTCTATTCTATTCTAATTAACTCTAATATCAAACAAGTAATGAGGCCGTTATTTACATCAAATAATACTGTAGTGGAGAACCACTCGCTGATCAGTTTGTACCATTTCACTTTTACACCCAGAAGCGGAAGACGCGAGAGTTTTAGAGAAGGTTAATCTCTAGTGCCCTTAGTGCGTAAGCCCCACCAACTAGGTTGGACACCTAGTGGGGACAAGGCTGGAAGGGCTAGGCCCATAAGGAGGGCAAACAAAAGACACCGAGACAATCCTGCAGATGAAGATGGAGAAAAAAACGGATGCTGAAGAGAAGAATATGTAATGGTAAAGGATACAGGAAGGCGGTTGTTGCTCCTTCTTCTTGCCGATGAACGAGGTGCATTGTTGCCTAGAAAAAACAGAAATGAAATTACACTGAAGGTTATAGAATGCGAGGCTTGCCAGAGGTTTGGCGGGAACCAGAAGTGCGGGAAAAAGCATGGCGGGAAAGTTAAAAGGGCCGCCAAGAAAAGCTGTGTACGACTGAACAAACCAGTAATAGATCTATGAAAAGGAAACTAAAGAAAATCGATGGATTCGATTTCCGTTAAAGTCTTCTTCTCCAACAAAAATCAATTCAGAAAAACTTGAACTTCCTGAAGAAGGATTTGGATTGGCAAGTTACATTCATGCCTTTTAATTAGGTAAAACTCGTAATAGAAAATTTTCAGCTACCTGGAAATTTTCTTGCTGAAAAATTTTCTGAAAAACACTTTTCCCGATTCAAAGAAACTCAAAATGGTTATTTTTGATGAAAATTTAATTTCCCAAATTTGCCACGATTGAAAGACTTCCGTTACGTAATAAGAGAAAGTGACTAGCAAAAGAGAAAGGAAGTCATTAATTATCAATTTCACGAACTCAATATCACAAAATGAATTCCTTTATAGCTTGGCATTGCTAGAACTAAGATCATAGCTAATTATTGTCTTCGCAAAATGGCTTTTTCCAATAAAATCAAAAGACTACTCTTTGTACTGAATAATAAGTTCTGTAATCATTGAACTATATTAATGTTAACAATATTAGTCGATTTTTTTTTGCATTAAAATTTATTAATTTCTACAAGGCTTGTAAAAACGGACGTTGTTGCCACAAAATGTCCAAAAATACTTGGCAGCCATTATGAAGTTATGTAGTCTGAGCATCATCAGCTTCTTATTTCAATGAGAACTCTTCTTCTGTCTTAGGCTATGCTATGTCATGCCTTTTTAGAGGATTCTTATGGAGCAAGTAAGCCTTATTAGGCCCCGATATATCCAGCGAAAACTATTTGATAATGAGCAATTTCGTCTACTTACGAGGTGTAACTATTAAATAACGAGACTATTGCTGTAAAACATTTTATTTTAAATTTATACATATTTAGTTATTATCACCTTCAATATACACCCCTCCTTTATCCCTACAACGCTCCATGCGAATTTACCGTTGTTCGAAACAAACGCTAGAAGTCTGTGAGCTCCTGCATGACGCGTGCCGCTTTTTCTTTCACAGCTTCAACCGACTGAAATCGTGTTCCTTTTAATGCAGATTTGTTTTTTGGGAATAGATAAAAGTCACATGGGGCCAGGTCAGGCGAATAAGGCGGATGGCCCTAAAACTGGGATGTTGTACTTGGCTAGAAACATCTTGACAGACAATGCAGTGTGAGCCGGCGCTTTGTCTTGATGGAGAACCCCGTGACTTGTTCTTCCACAAAGCGGGTCGTTTTTTTCCTTACTCTTTCACGGAGTTCAGCAAGCACCTCAGGGTAGTAATGTTGATTAATTATAAACCGATATTTTCATCGGTTTTGGACTTGGATGGGCGACCCGGGCGGTCATCATCTCCGACGTCTTCTCGGCCATCTTGGAAACGCTTGAACCACTCAAAAACTCGCTTAGGTAATTAACATTCATCACCATAAACTTCTTTTAATAAAAGATATGTTTCAGTAGCGGTTTTACCCAATTTCATGTGAAATTTCACGACAATTCGTTGCACTACTACATGTGTAGTATCATGTTTTCGGCAAAACGAAACTAGCACCTCTTACCCAAACGACGGTTCCAGTCAGACAGATTTCTCTACAAACACATGAGACGCTGTAATCGAAAGAGAAGGTTTTAGGCTGCACAGCTGTCGGTCGTTAGGATTTGGCGCATGCATAGTTTTTCTGTAGCAGCATCAGTCTCGTTATTTAATAGCCACACCTCGTATCCACATAGTTTTTTCATTTATTACAGTTTCAATTAAATAAATAAAATTCTGCCAGCAGTTAACTAGAAAATCCAAAAATGGATAACTATTTTGGAATATACTAATCCATTGCAATTCTAAAAACACTGCAATTGCAGTAAACTTTTTATTGAAATGCATAAAACTATTAACGAAAGAAGAAATAAGGAAACAATAAGACTTTTAAGCTCCTCTGATTCGTTAATTGAATTTTAAATAAGAACCTGTTGAAACATGTTGATTTCAATGGCCATTAAAAGTTGGTAAAAAAAAAGTTATTTTTTTTTTCCTCAGTCACTGTAAAGATTAAAGATGCTGTGTCGGAACATTCCGACGGTAGATAATGCGGCCATTAACACTTCACTGGCATAGGTATATTCTATGCCCCGTAATGTGTTCAGATCTGTCTGAATGGAATTCCCATTCTAATGAATTAACGTTAATATGTTAAATGTAATTTAATATGTAATAAAAAAGCATTATCACCAGATAGAGTATAATGTCGGTGCACATATAGTAATATTTTTAATGATAATGCGATTATAACACCTGTTGAAATAACAACTTCAACATTCTGCTCTAATATAAATATTTCTAATTCTTTTCAATAATTATCTTCCCTACATAAAAACCTAAATGGGATTTAATGACCAATTTGACTAACAGTACTTAAATTATTTTATGAAGAACAAAGATTCATTTGAACAGATATTTATCGCATAGCTAGCAAATATTTTTTCTCTGGAGTCGTTTTTAACTCAACAATTCTGTAATTCAAAAAGTCTTTTGTGAACACTTAAACACATCTTTCTCTTACTGCAGTAATTAAAATTGCTATTAGTTATTTTTCGTCCAAAATGGAAATTGCACTGAACAATTAAAACAATCAATTATTATGCAATCGGTGTATTACTTTTTCATAGTTTTGACAGAAAATAATCTATTATCTAGATGAGACAGAATAGTAAATTAAATGAAGTAATGCTTGGTTTTTTCAAGCAGGCTTTGAAATTCAAAATACCTAATTAGGTGGTCGAAGGCAACTAGCAAACATACTTTACAGTAAAGTTCTCATATTAAACATTAAATAAAATCCAAGACATCTAGACCGGGAATCGAACCTACTAAACCAACAATACATCTTAGTTTTGCGGGTCTAGTCTCTTAACCCGCTCGGCTATCGTGGTGGTGCCAGTATAGTAAATTGAAAAGCACTTAAATGGATCACAATACTGTATACTTTAAAAACAAAAACAAAAATTCGTCCCTATCTCATCCTAAGGGAAGGAACATTGTCAACGTGAAGTATTATTGAAAGCGAAAAGTTCCAAGCTCAAAAAACGGGGGTGCCAACCTTAGATTTACTCTCCTGAGATGCTGGATTTACAATTCAATGTTTGATAATCTATAGTGTTCCCGTATCCAAGAAAATTCATAAATTTCAAATTCGGAAATTCATTGAAGGAGACTGGCAAAGAATCTTCTGAAACTAAAATTTTATGCCCTAGTGGGAAACCTTAAAAGTAGCCTTAGAATAATACTATACAGTACATAAAACAGAACTACTCGTTACATAAAATCAAATTTATTGAGTAATTCATACTATGAATATTGTTATTAAGGTACTTTTGCAACTTACGAGTCAAAGTTTTGTAAAGTTTGTTCTACATTACTTCCGCCTAGGTTGTTAAAACACTAACGAACAAACAAATATAATCTTTTTTGATAAATCTCTCGCATATATTTTCAAACTTTAATGACGTAAAAAGTCAGGTTTGAAACCTTCCCACGCCTTTTTCTTACAATACTTATTTTTAAATTGTAAAATTTCCCTTCGAGACAGGAAATAAATTAAAAAAATAATAATAATAGAAGCTATAAAACCACTATTTTATTTACTGGCTAACTTTAAGATCTTATTGGTCGTGACGTGTTCTATTTGAAAATGGAGTGACCAGCTAACAATGTCGGCTTTCTATTGGCCCAATCTACCGTCAATGTTGCACGCTTCAAATACGCCACTATAATTGGTCAATTCTTTGTCGTTAATTATTTATATGTAAAAAAAAAATCTTACTACATACTTTCATTGATAGTTCCCATTACTTATCATTAAGGAACGGATTTTTATGTATTTAAAAATGCCAAATATTTAATTAAAATATGCATTTATTTTCGTCAATTATGTGGAAAATATGTGATTTTCTTAAAATATTTTCTGGAATATTTAAGTAAAATGGACAATTTTTTTTATGAAAATGGAATTTTTTTTGGGGGGGGGGGCAAGTTATAATTATTTATACAAGAAAAGAACATTTTTACAATTTATAATAATTTATTAGGAACAAAATAATTTGTTTTTACAAGTTATAATGATTTATACAACAAAGAACATTTTTACTATTTATAAAAAGATGTGTTAAATTTTCAATTTTGAAAACTTCACTCTTCGAAATTGTTTGCAACCACATGAAATTTCAAATGTTGGAACGTAAAGTGACGACGATCTGGGCGTAAGATGGACTTGTAACGACTAAAAGATCGTTCAACATCTACAGTCTCTTTCTTTCTGTTTTTATTCTCTATGTGCGATCCGGTGGCAATATGTTGAGTGACTTGGGAACGTTGAGAGCAAGAAACGCGCTTGTCACAAGCTGTGCAGTACAAAATGTCTCCATCATTTCGAAAAAGTTCTGCTGGAAACTCGCGAAGATATTTAGCAACCAGTTGTTTGTTTGAGGCCGATGTTCGTGGCATTTCACCCAAAAAAGAATACACTAAGTGACCGAACGAAATGAATTGGACACTTCAACGAACGAGCTGAAAGAACAGACAACGTTAGACAACTTCAAAGAACTAACAAGTGCCCGTCACTGTTTAGCAGCATTCTGTGTAAATTACAATAACCATTGTACCCACTGTGATTCACAGCCCTACAGTTCCTGTCAACCACCTCCCAATTATGAAAATATGCCCAAAATGAAAAATATGAAAAAATATGTACATATTTTGATTAAATATGTAGAAATATTTATTTATTTTAATCAAATATGTATAAATATGCGATAACATCCAAATATGTGGAAATATGTGAAATAAAAGTAGACTCAAACGGCTTAAAAAGTGTCAGTATGAATACTTCTAGTTGAAAAACGTCTGTAAATTGCCTAGAAAAAAATATGTAAATACATACGAATCCGTTCCCTACTTATCATTATTTGAAATTTTATTAATGTGTGCTTAAAACTTCAATTATCTAATGGAAGTTTAAGAAAAGTAGGAAATTAAAAGTTGTTTTCATTTAATGTGAGCACATTTATTAGAAGTTTAAAATGAAAGCAATAAATGTGGTGACACAAACTGTGCATCTACGTACAAACATACTTCCACAAACTGCCACTAATTACAGATAAAAGTTCACAAACAAACTGTGAGATTTCTCTACTGTATTTCTCATTAAACAAAAAAAAAGTAATTAATTAAACTAAAAAAATATTAACAAATTGTCCAGCACTTGGCAGTAATACTAGAACAAAAACCTGTGTAACACGCTGGTAACTCGAAGTGGTAAAAAAAATTACCCATAATCCTTCAAAAGTTTTATTTCATTAAAAGCAATTGTTTTTTTTACTAATTTTTTTCAGACAATGGAGACCTGTCATAAAGTGAAGGCAACTTGTTAATTTTGTGGTTTAACTGTCCGGCTTGACAAAGGTCTTTAGTTTTAATTAATGTCTGGATTAATAAATGATTTAATTCTTGGGTTGTTGAGGCTACTTTTTTTGGTGGATTGGGCTAGAGGATGCGACTAACTAGAATGCCTGATTAAGAAGGCAGTGAATAGCAATTTCGATTGGTATTTTTTAGGTAATTATCTCTTTCTAGCAAGAAGTGAAAGTAATAAAAGTAAATTTTAAGTGATCATAGAAAATTAGCTGGAAATTTTGATTCTATAATATTTTTTCTTTTTTTTTGATGCCAAATGTTTGGTGACTTTTGTGGGCTTAAACTTTGGGGTAAAGTTCTCTCGAAAAGGAAGTAAGTTGAGTTTTAAAGTAAAACATTTAAAGCAAAATTGGGATTATTTTTATTTTCACCCAAGCTTTATAATTGCAATGAGGTTATCTGAAAAGGCGTGCGTGAGACTTAAATAGATGAAATTCCGTAAGGACTGCTTAAAATCAGCGATATAACCAAATTTTTGAATATCTAATAAAGATTAATTATACTCAGCATTTTTTTGTTGGCTCATAAAAAATACATTTAACGGGGGGTGACGAGTAATTTGCGTTTTGGGAGGATGGGGGGGGGGGAAAGGGCAACCAAAAAAAGATTGGAAATCAATGTTCCAGCTCATTATCTCTCACATACACACGCGCGCGCACACACAATTCATACAGATGCACATACACCATACTATGCAGAAATACTCCGCTCTACTCTCTAGAAAAAAGCCACCAGTAGGCGCACAAACCATTTAGCCACTCCTTCATAATCTATAATCTACTTATCATTGATTAGAATGACGACTTTTAAGATCATATCATTGTACTAATCTATATTTGGTTAGAACAGCCTTGGTGTCTATGTCTTCAGGAACGCACCCAGATGGTTTTTTTTTTTTTTTCATTCGTTTGATTTATCATGTCTTTCGTTTAGGAGTCAATCATTTACTTGATGGTTATTGAAAATATGTTTATGTAACAATTTCGGCAGGAACATGATCTATTGGTACAGTTGAACCTCTCAAATAACGGACACTGGCGGGGGAAAGCAAAGTGGCCGCTGTTTGGAGGTGGCCGTTAGAAGGAGGTAGGCAAGTTTCATAATGAAAAAATATGGGTTTTTTTTCCAAACATCTATTTAAAAATTGTTTATTATTAATAGATTTGAAAACGTACGTAAATGCATAATTATTTAGCTATTTTTTCTTAATTAACCAAAAAATTTATTAAAAAACTACATTTATTATTAATTTTTATAACAATTTTTATAATAATCATCATATTTATTTATAACAATAATAATTTACGAACTATTTATGAAATAGAACAAACCTTTCGACAAGTTGACGATGGCTCGATTTGTTTTTTTGCAAAATCTTCCAACACATTTAATTTCTCTTCTAGAGTTAACCACTTTCGTTTAAGAGACATATTGGTAAAAATAATATTGTTCGTCCAAAGTTATATTGAAAAATGATTAAAATGGTACAAAATGTATGGAGCTTATACAGGAAACTTTAGGAAAAACCAGAAAAAAAAACAAAAACTTCAGAGGGGATAATTATTTTTATCACCGCGTCAAAGGAACTTTTAGTAATAAGGTGGTCGTTGGTGGGAGGTGAAACATATAATCTGTTCCCAAAATCAATGTCCGCGGTCGCTACGTAGAGTGTCCGTTAGACGGAGGTTCTTTTATATAGAAAGTGTATAGGGGTAAAACGGGGAAATCCAAAAACTGGTCCGTAAATGGAGGTGGCCGCTAGTGAGAGTGTCCTTTATGGGAGGCTCGACTGTATATGTTAAAATAACAATAACTGATTATCATTAATAATCAAGTAATTGCTTAAAGCAACTAACTATAACATAGTTATCCAAGGGTTAGCGAAGATTGTACGATGTTAATTCGAGGTATGGTACTTTTTTAAGCCTAAGTAAACAAACTTTTCAGACAGAGGCTAGTTATAATACTTCGTACTGCTCAGAATATGAGTGAAGGATTATCAAAATCCGAAAGCGTTCTCGGACAACCACAGACGGCTCTAATATGGATACTACGAGGTTAATTGAAAGCAGTGTGAGATTGGCTGGATTTTGGTGAATTTGTTACGGGTAACTTGGCATTCCAGGACATGTGCGATGAACGAGACGATAGTCTGCTTGGCCTGGGGTGGAAAACTTCCGTGGCAGCTTTCAGAGAAGTTGAGCCATTATTTTTGGCGTAGCAAGATGCTGCGATGGTGCATCCGTACAAGCAGAAGACACTCAAAATATTTGTAGAAATGATTGGTAAAGAACTCAAGCCACAGGAGTAAGTTCATTATTAGCCACTCGTTTGGGATTTACTTCGATATTACTCCAACTAGGTCGAAAGACTACCTGGACGATCCTAGACTTCTTAAAGGGGAACTATCAGAGTGAATAGCTCAAGAAACCTTGAAAAAGAACAACTGAACAACCTTTAAGCTTTACTCAGGAGTTCCTCTCCAACTCTAACCAAACATGGAGGACTGGAGAGATGTTATTTTCTTGAGGATACCAAAACATATCCTTTGGGTCTCAGTGGAATAGACTTTTCGAGGAACGCCCTCATAATTTATTGTAATCTAAACATATTTTAGATAAATGAAGAGAACAGATGGATTCATGCTCTATACAGACATTGGAGAGTTAATCTTTAGAGATAGACTAAAATTCTTCGCTCTATAGTTTGAGGCTCCTTTTCTACGTCACCAATTAAACCATTCACACAGACTTGAACATTCCTTTCGCGCAACTCAAGTGGCTGAAACTCGATACAGAAAATTCCACCTTAACATTCAATCTCATCACAATCCCACTGGTACAACATCTATCTTCCAGAAAATTTCCAGACAACACTTCCTGGACGTCTTAAAAGACAGTGGCCTCGCGATCTCCTCTCTGATGACCGAGAGTCAGTAGAAAGTAAAATGTTATTGAAGTGTTACCGCTGGGTAACTTCTCCACTCTTATATGTGCGATATGTTCTATATTGCTATCATTGTTGCTTATAACGCAATAAAATGCGTTGATTGTAACTAAGTAAACGATTAAAAAAAATAGATTTAGACTTGCTTACGTAACGTAAAACATTAAACGTTATAATTACATTTTTTTATAACATATTAATGGACAAATATTAATTTTTTCATACATACATTTACCAGGCTTTGAATCCCCCAAAAAAAGCCTCTAGGTGCGCCTCAGTATGTGATACATAATACTTGATGTTATTCCGTTCCAAAAAATTTAAAAAAAACAAACTTCTAGACTCAACCTGGATCTTTTGTTTTGACCCTAATATAGAGAGAAATCTAGACAGCCTGTAAAATCTAATTAATTGTTACTGCCAACTGAGAGATGTTCAACTGATTGCTGTCAAATCTTTGTTAATAATTATTTACATTTGCTAATATTTTATCAAGATCGCAACTTCTAAAATTAGTTTAATATTATGTTGGAAAATGATGGATTGTTTGTAACCCATCTAGTACTATATATTTCATTGATCGTGTTCAGCCAATCGAAACAAGAAATAATTAAGATTCTTTATCTTTCTTATACGCGAAGATCATCCTTGCATTTTGCTCGTATTAATTATTCAGTTATTTACTTCATTATCTTTGTTTTTCAACGATATTTGTTTTATGCGACTTTTTTTTTTTTGAAACAGAAGATTGAGATATGTTACAATTGCATTAATTTACATCAAAATGAAACTGACAAGATGCAAATTATGTACAATAAGGGTGGTGCAACTGTGCATAGCAAATCTTTCTTGATATTATCGGAATAATCGAGAAATGAAATTGAGATGATTGCTGGGGTTATGAATGAGAAAAGGAGTTTTAAGAAGAGATTAGAGAAAAATGTCGCATTTTAATAGTAAAAGTTTAGCAGAAACTAGGATTCGAGTATTTTTTACCCGATCAGTAGATCTCTAGGTTAGGGGAATGAAATGAGCAGGACGTTCTTGATCAGTACGATGGGATACTGTAATTCTAATTTTTTTTTTATAAAAAATTGTCCCTTTCAATGAAGCGAGCTTCCAATGGCGATGCCAGTTTGTCTGAGAGTAAAAAATAAGTTTAGCGTAGTACAAAAGCCCCCTAGACTATTCGCGAACTAAAGAGAAAAATGAGTTACAAAGTTCATTGTGACCTTTTAGAAAGTGTTCACTTAATATCGTGGCGAGAAGTATAACATTAAGGAGGTAACAGGAGATTATTTTGAAATATACGAGCATTTAATAAAGTGGTGAACCCATTCAGTGACTCCAAACGATGTCACTGCTTCATGTTAAAGAATTTTGCCTTGATGGGTATGTTGCAGATTCTCTGGATCTTGCTTTTTTTTTTCTATCAATCTTACAAACTGCATGTGTCCATAAGAATGCACCATAAGAGATAAACTTCCTCTCATTGATGAGGGTCCAAGATTCATTTCCAGCTAAGAGTTACTCGCTTTAAATATTTCTGGACAACCTCTTTTTTAGTATTGGCTGGCAGCTTTGATTCACTCGCTAAGTGAAAAAAAGTGTGCTTAATTTTCTGTTTTGAGTTTTTACTCTATTCCTTTACCAGTAGTCAACGTAGTCCGCTACCTTGGGCTTTACCTTGACAGAAGACTTACATGGAATCCTCATACTCGACTTAAGGAGAACAGAACTTAACAGACGCTTCCGACAACTGAAAAGACTACTCGACAACAGATCAAAACTCACTCTGGACAACAAAAGACTTATATATGTAGGTATATTAAAGCCAGTCTGGGCTTATGGCATCGAACTGTGGGTGGTTCAACCAAACGCTCAAATCTGCAAAGGATCCAGTCCTTGCAATCTAAAATTCTTCGCTCTATAGTTTGACGCTTCCTTTCTACGTCACCAATCAAACCATTCACACAGACTTGAGCATTCCTTTCATGCAACACAAGTTGCAAAAACACGTTACAGAAAACTCCATCTTAGCATTCAATCTCATCACAATCACACTGGTACAACATCTATCTTCCAGAACATTTCCAGACAATACTTCTAGACGTCTTAAAAGACAGTGGCCTCGAGATCTCCTCTCTGATGAAGAGAGTCAGTAGAATTTAGAATGTATTTGGTGTGTTACCGCTGGGTAACTTCTCCACTCTGATATGTGTGAATGTTGCTTATTATTATCATTGTTGCTTATAACGCAATGCGTTGATTGTAAGTTGTAAGAAGTTTATTCAAGCACTTCGTCAATAGATTCTTGCATATTTTTTTTTGCAAACACGACCGTGCCAATTGCAAATGCCAATTATATTACTCAACATTCTTCGCCCCCTAATAAATAAAATATTGGATAAAATATTTTAAAATTAAATTCCCCTTTTGTTTGTTGTTGCTTTGTGGTTCTAAGTCCACAAAGAACAGAGGCAGCGGGTACTTTGTTATTGGGTGGTAAACTAATAAGACATTTCTCACCTTATGTCCTTGCGCTTCAATTTCTTGTTTAATATCTTCAGCTGGGACACTGTGGTGAAGGTTACGAATCACCACACTCTGAAGGTTTTGTCCTGTTTTAATTGGTAAGTGTGGTATGTATATTTCTTATCTTTCAGATAATGAACAATGCTTCTGTAGGATTCTACGGTTAGCGCTGTTAAAATGGTTCCTGAGAGGTTCGTTTTGCGTATGTGTAGTTGCTGGCTCCAACTAAATGTGTGATTTCTCTCCAGAATTCCATATAATTCTGTAGGTTTTTGATGTAAATTGGAGGAGTTTGTATTCTTTTTTAGCGGCTTTTCCGTGGTATTCGTTTCCATAGTGTCGTCGTCTTTTAAGTTTTTGAATTTATTTTCGGAGATAATGCCAGGAGGGGCAGATATTGCGGTGGCCGGTAAAGAGGTGACACCTCGGTTAGCATGCCACTGCTCATTAAAGTCGGTTCACTGTTTGTTGTCGATTTGGTTACTTTTACAGTAGCTGTAAGCTTCTTCTTTTTGGGTGGTGAGCACCCAGCCGCGCTAATTCTTTTGGCCTCTTTGGTGATCGCCTTGGTAGTGGTCATCGATGTTTTGGTAGTAAAACTATCGTCTGATTCACTTTCTTCGTCGCTTAGGCTCATTTTGCCTACAGCTCTTCTTTTACTGTGGTTGTTTTTAAAAGGCGCTATTTTTAACTTTGTTCTTAAGATAACAATCAAATTGTCAATATAATAGCAAAGTTAATACAATAAAGTCTCCATTTTACCTCAAAAAAGTAAATTAAACTCAGCACAAAAATTTAGTATCAAAAAATAAAAAACAAGAAGAAGCTAGAGATGTGTTTCCCCTTCTTGGTGACCGTGTGTTGAAAAATAGCGTTATTTTTATTCTAAATGAATGAGTCTTGGTGTTTGTCAAATTAGAGCATTTTGACTAGGATAAATTGTACACCACTTAGGCGACATTCAGGTTATTTTGTCGTACGTACGCACGCATAAACTAACGTACCCACGTGCACACCAACTTAAATAGATCTATAGAGCTGGGGCCTTCTAAATTTCTACTTTCATAACTAAAAATATCTATTAAAGAAGTAAAGCGACTCCATATGTTTCCAAACCTTAAAAAAAAACAGTAAGTCTGTTTGTATTCTTTTCCGTATATCTACAACCAGCTGATTCAATTGACCTCTCAAGGTAGATGAAGGTCTGAAACCAGTTCAAGATAAAATAAACCTGTGTGCTTCAAAGAAACCAAAGTCAAAGAAAACCAAAACCAAAAACAAAAAATAATTGCAATATTTATTCGCTGACAAATAAAAGCAAATCAAAAAATTTTTGTAGAGACAATAGAAGAAGTACAATTGTTTAAGTAAAAGCAATGAAGCTAAAATTGAGTGATGGTAAAATTAGATTGTGGTAGAAAGAACGAATTAACTGGCTAGGAGGAGGTCACTGAAGAGCACTTTCTTCCACAACCTTGAGACCCTAAGTTAACCTCATCATTCTTCTAACCATCAAACTTGTTCTCTTGAAGTAATGGATAGTATACTTTGCCTTGCCAACTGTATATCTTTAAAAGAAATACAACTTTTATTATATGATTACAAATTAACGAACTCAAATTTCTGTATAGTGCTTGAAAATTATCGATTTGCCATTATCGATATATCGTTTTATCTCTAATAATCAAGATTCCTCACAAATCTGGAAAAAATTAGTCTTATCTTATTTTTTTATCTTTTAGACGTCTAAAAAACATTTTAATGTGATTAATTTTTTAACTAAGCCTAATTAGTTAATCGATTAAATTGATGATTCTGTTTAAAATCTTTCTGTCTTCTTTGAATTGTCTGATGGTGCAATCATGCACATTTTAAT
Organism: Rhodnius prolixus; assembly: GCF_049639745.1. NCBI lineage: Eukaryota > Metazoa > Arthropoda > Insecta > Hemiptera > Reduviidae > Rhodnius > Rhodnius prolixus. The sequence goes on from NW_027411582.1 coordinate 27,567,890, forward strand.
AAACACTCATTCTTAACAGGATAATACTAAATTAAAACATGTGACATCTTTTAGGATCCATATGTTATAATCTGTAACCACACTTTGTTCTTTACCCTATTTCTTGGCAAAATGGTTCTTATCAAAATATGTACCAGCAGTTGTTACGCAAACTTATACCAACGGCCGTACCATGTTGAATACGCTAGTTCTCGTCCAATCACCGAAGTTAAGTGACATCTGTACCTGGATTGGTGACCGCCTAGAGCCTAGGAGTTTGGTTTGCATTTTTTGAGCCCCCAAGTAAAGATCCTGCTCTTACAATAATACAGCTTTCTTTCAACTATTTAAGACTTAGAGGCGTATAGCATAACGCTACCATATCATCTGCAGACGCGCTAGTATGGGGTTATCCACCAAAAAGACTGGACATAGAAAGGGACCACCGTTTGAAGCCGCAACTAAAACTTTGCCCTATTCGGTAATACCATCTTCCATTTCGAACTTTGATTTCATTCAGTCTTCAGATATCACTCATTTAGCCTTGGTATTGACTTTAGATTAGATTAGATTAGACTAGGGCGGCCTCAAGGCCTACGCTACTGCGACCCCTTTGGATCTAATGTGGCTCCCCTCCAGACCTGTCCTTTTAATCAGACTCTTAATGCTGGAGAGCGATTCTTGGGTAAAGCTCACAGGGTCTTGGTTTTTCCTCCCCGAGAAGTAACATCCTTGGCCACACGAGCCCCTCACTCTGACACAAAACGTGCAGTGCCGTTTCCTCCTCTTCCTGACAGAACCTACAGAGGCTATCATCTGCCAGGCCTACGATGCATGTGTTTTCTGAGCCTGCAGTGGCTAGTTAATAGGCCTACAATCATCATAGTACTGACTTTAAGAGTTGGTAAACTGATAGCACAACTAGTATTTCCTTTACTCTCACGTGATTCGAAAATGACTGTGCCCAACAAATTCCTACTTTACAAAGTGGTCATTAGGCCAATGTTACTCTACGCCTGAAGCCTGCCCTGTAGCAGTTACAACAAGAAGCCCCAGGACGACAAAGTACAAACTTCTCGGACTAGCGACAGACTCTCTTCATTCACTAAAAAGCGACTCATTCCATAAGGCTGTATCCATTATCCACGTACATTCCTACGATCCATAATTAGTCTACTGAAACTCCTTTTTCCATCTTAGACTGCCATCCTAATCCACTCTGCCGCGACATAGCCACCTACAGATCCTTCTATTCCTTTACAGACCCAAAAGACTAAAACACATCCTTCTCTAACTTTCTACACAGGTTTTTCCTTCCTTTTTTCCTGCATTCTGTATCCTCCACATCTTAAGCTTTCCCAATCCTGCTGTTATGAAGGTTATAATCTATTGTTCATTGGGACTTCATGTATTTATTTATTATACGTACTTATAATAATTATTATTTATCTAATCTGCCTGCCATTAAGAGTAAATAAATTCCTTCCTCAGTCTATCCTCCCATATTCCAGTATGCATTAAAATAGTTTTGCTAGGGACTCGAATCCTTGAGGGTATTGTGATTATATTATTAACATTGAGTTTAATTATATTATAAACTCGAAGCTCATCCTCACTTCGAGCTACTTCAAATTTTAAACTTATAACCATTTCTAAAGAACGGGTAACCTCACATTATTATCACTCGAGCTGAACTATAGTTCTGTCTCAAACGCTTGGTTTTTGAAACCTCCTAACCTCTCCAAGAAAAAGCAGGAACCTACAGCACCAGCCTACTTTATCCCTAGAACGCGTTCTAAAAATTTATTTCATTGCATTAGTTACTTGCAACAATTGTTTAGACAATTTAGAAACTATCATAGAAACAAGAGAACCTATTTAAGGAGCTCATAGTTGACTAGATCAATACTAAGCTGATCAAATTGCGTAGCACACCTTACTGATTTTAATTAACATAATTTCTATTCTGGTTGTGTGAGTGAGACACAATAATAATGATGTTATTCTGATTCAGTTGGCACAGCTTCCCTAGCCGGGAGAACTCAAGTCTGAGAGCTCTTGTCGTATCTTATTTGGATTCACTGTCTGCACAATATTAGCTAATTAGTTTCGAAACTGATCAATGCGTTGAATAATAATTGGAGTTAATTAACCCCTTTAAGATAAACCGTCATTATTTATCGTAATTAGATTAGGAAAAACTGGTGTAAGCTCTAACACGGCTGTCTGGTCTCGAGGATTTACATGGATATGTACCTCCTTAAAGTCTTATTTTGAAACCGAATTTAAATTCTCTATTTTACTTATTCCACTCTCTTTTTTGTTCACTCAAAGAGTGAAGAAGGAGCGTCATCGTTCTCTGTTCTTGGTTAAATTCTTGTCAGCCATCCCGGTAATCCTTCTGATTTCAAGTGCATTGCTCTTATCCACTCTTATTGTCTCTCATCTCCTCTGACATTCCAAACAATCCTCCTCGCCGACTGAATCGCCAATGGCCCCGCTATTTCCTTGCAAATCGAAGACCTAAACATCATTATTCTTCTATAGGGAGTGCTATCGCTGGGTAGTTTCTCTCCTCCTACTCTTCCCGCAGCAGTTCATGACATATTTTCGATTTCGAATATTCCCTGAGTCAGAAAGAATGGATTTTAAAAAATGATAAGCTTGAGTGAAATTATTAATGGATGCTTGCAGAAATTCGTCAGAAAATTAAAAAAAAACTCATCTCCTCCACGTGTACGTTGCAAAGTTTTTGAGTAGTTCTTGCAGAGTGTAATCCGATGGCGGTTTACCAAAAATATATTTACACAAAACAAAAGTGGGAAGGCTACTTTTCTGGCTGTGAGAGAATTGTATATCACCTTGTTCACGGGTCCCCTCTTTTGCCACTACTAGGTTCAGCACTTTTTAGAAGAGCAACAGTCCACAAGGGAGTTGTTGCTCGAAGGGGAAGTTATAGTTGCAACGGATATGTTACGTAAAAAGAGGGGAAGGTCGATGTCAGATTTCTACTGAAAGCGGGGCTTACAGAAGGGTATTTATTTTACACATCTCTTGGGAATTTAGGGGAAGAGTAGAGGGCATCGTTAGTCTTAGAACCCAAGCGCTTAGGGTGGCCCTTTTTTTGATTTGTAGAGGGACGTTGACAGCATTTTTATTGAGGAATTGAGCTAGAAATCTTGGTCTTCTGCCGCAGGTCCTTTGCATTACGGATCCATTTAGCAAACTAGCAATTCTCTGAATTTTTTAATGCAAAAACATTTATTAATTAATCTAATTAATTATTCCATGAAAAGTATTTTATAGTGCATTTAAGCTTTCTGCGGAGAATTGAAAAATCAAACTCATTATCAATGCTAACAAGTTTCTTCGTTAATATCCATTTTGTCAGAACGCTTAAACTGAAACTAAAACTTGGCTAGCATATCATTGGATTAATCCATAGAATCGCCTTAATCCGAGTGATATTTTGCCCTCCGTTGTCAAGGATTCCAACTTTTTCTCTCTACTCATCTTCTTTTTGCTCTTTCCTTGTTTTTCCCCTCTGCATGAAGTTTGTAATCTGTTCGTCGTCTCTGAGGAAGAAAATGGCTGTCACTTCAAACCAAACTGGCCGCTTTTTCATTGGCCTTGAATACCGCGATGCCATCTATTAAAGCTTAGACATTCATCTCTGTTATTTAACTTGAAGTAGGAGTTCAATGCATTTCCGACTAAAGTAACTGCTAAGGAGTTACAATAGACAAATTTTTCACTCCTAAAAACAGTATAATTTCCTTTTCGGCTGTTTTCCCGTCGAAGTTGGCCACACATCTGACTATTGCTGAACTATTATAAAAAACAAAAAAATGTGAAAGAAAACACATTCTTCTCCATTCCGCACAAAGATGGCTCTCTAGATTTTTATAAATCCATGGTAACCACAGAGAAAGATTCTAACGCCGCAAACCACTTTGAAGTCCACAGAGAATTTCTACCTCAAGGTCAAACGGTCAATCAACACTTTTACCGAGAGTGGTTCTTGAAAAACTTCGAAAAAGGGTCATTCTCGTGTGAGACCCAAACATCAAGAACAAGTTGGGTGTTGCATCACGGGTAATGCTCCTTGTCACACAGCAATTTCAATAAACAGAGTTTTTGGCCAGTAAAAACATTTCTGTGGCTCCTCAGCCTCCTTATTCGCCTGACTTGAGTCTTTGTGACGTTTTTTTCTCTTCCCGAAGATGAAAAATCACCTGAAGGGAACTCATTTTGGGACAGTCGAAAACATTCAAACGGCTGTAACCGACCAGCTGAAGGCTATTCCAGTATTGGAGTTCGAGCACTGCTATGAGGAGTGGAAGAAACGTCTCCAGAGCTGTGTGGCTTCAGAAGGAAGTTATTTTGAAGGTGACAATATAGAATTGTAATTCTTTTTGAATAAAAAATTTTAAAAAAAAAATCAGTCTCATTACTTAATTTACAGACCTCGTATGTTCCACTTCATAAGAGTAAAGCGATTCATACGGAAACGCTTAAAGGAGATCGTATTTTTCTTTTAATTAATTTAGATAATCATTACTAAAGAAAATTCAATTCCGGAAGTTTCACGGATTACATCATTTCCTCTTTTAAAAGGATTTAAGCAACCTCAAACCTGCTGTAACGAAATATTCCCATAATACTGTTTACATGCCCCAGATATTTCCTTAATAATTAAGTAATGCTATAAAATATAACTCCTCAATAAAAAAAATGTATAATACAAATAGTAAGATTATAGCAGAGCATTATGCTATAATGAATACACAACCTGAGAATATAAATAAACAAAAATAACAAAAATAAGTATTATATTCCCCTAAGACTACGTAAAAATAAAACATGAAACCTGCCGGCAACAAACCAGTTATTCACAGCATGAACCGTCCCAGAATATGTTAAATAAAGTAATTAATCAACCCAGCTGTCACACTTCGTCAATGATTGTGTTCATCACAATTTAATTATATTTAACCAAGCAAAAAAAAATATCTTCTGCATGCAAAATTCTTTTGCGTGCTCTAGCACTATTTACACACAAAATATAACTTAGATAGTAAATAATGTAAATACGAGAATAAAGAATTTGATTTTTTATTCATCGATAAATATTTTGTAAACATTTCTTATTTTTATTCTGTATTGTTTATATTTTTTTGGAGAATTATTCTTTATTGGTTGCATGTGTTAATGTAATAAATTGTGTAGAAATGCTAATCTTATTAACCTGTACTCCCACTGTTGTTTACATTTTAATAAATATAAGTGAAAATTGCCACAGACATGTTTATTGTTGGTAGCAATTAATATTACACAAAGGGAATAAATAATAACTTGTTCACTGTTTTCTGTTCTAGGGTCTTGGTTTGTTTGTCCGTTCATCTGGCCCACTATTTTCTGGTGTTCTTTAATTAATAAAGGCACAATTTTAGCTAGAAAACCAAAATTCATAATTCAATTGTGGTAACCATTAAAAAAAAAAAAAAAAGAAAGTCATAAAAAATCAAAATTTTAATTGTTAAGGGCATTTTTGAAATATACGAAAACTTATACGACTTTTTATTGCCACAATTTACTTATTCATGAAAGTTTCTTGTTAGCATGAATTTACACAATAAAGTGCCGCTTTTCATTCAACCGATTTCCTTCTAAAAGTCAATAAAAAATTATACAAAACAAAAATGAACGATTCAAATGCTAGCAAAAAAAAAAATTGTTTTTGCTTTTTTTATAAAAATGCTAATCTTCTTATCTGATGCAAACATGTCCAACTCTTCGGACACTGAAATTCTTTCTGTTTATAAAGCGCTAGAGAAATGAAGAATGTTTATCAGACGGAACATGGAATTTCGCACTAAATTAGATTTCCGCACAACTAACCTTGTCATTTAACATCTTGAAAAAAAAACTTTAAACGCACATCATCACCTCAGTTGTCTATTCCTTAAAGGAATCTATTCAGAAATGTTGTTGATATTGTTGTTGTTTTCTGTTCTTAGACTGGATTGCCCCTTTACAGAGCTACATATCATATATCCTCCAATTAACGGCCCAATACCAAAAGAAGAACATGAATTTGTTCCTCAACAGTTTTCTTCTGCTCTCTGGTTAAATGAAATTGGAAGCAAATTGTGGAGTGTGTTCTTCTTTTCAGGTTAGAGAAAGATCTAGGAAGTAGTTAAGAACGTTTGGGGGACGCATTGAGAGATAATCACTCTCCCTAGGGTGAAATGCTTCCCTTCCAATCGGTCCCTTCCTTCAATGTTTCGAGAATGGTTCATTTTCTCCACCACCTCATCACTATAAAATAAAGAGGGAGGTGAGACTGAGAATAAAAGTGGAGGTTTGGGATCGAGAGATTTTTTGATAAGATCTTAAAAACGTAACCGAGAGTCCTGATCTTTCTGCCTGGAACAGTTGTCCGCTATGGGACCCCACGTGTAGATGGAGAACTGATTTTGCCCATTTAGACCGAACCTTATGTTATAAACGACATAATAATCTGAATCGTTGTAGATTGTTAGATAGAGAGATAGTTAGAGAGATAGAAGAAAGAAAGAAAGAAAGATAAATTTATTATGCTCTGGGACTTATGTCCCTTAAGAGCAACCAATAAAATTTACAATGTTAAAAATATTTTCTCTGATCTGAGAGATTAAACTGAAATAAATCCTTGACAACTATTTACATCCATAATTTTATATAAAATATGTACATATATAAAAATTACTAATTATAATGAATTAATAAAATAATAATAATAATAGTAATAATAATTATTAATATAATAATGTAAAACAAAAACAAATAGAGAGATAGTTAGAGAGATAGAGAGATAGTTAGATAGATAGAGAGATAGATAGTTAGATTGAGAGATAGTTAGATAGATAAAGAGATAGTTAGATCGATAGAGAGATAGTTAGATAGCTAGATAGAGAGATAGATAGATAGATAAAGAGATAGTTAGATAGATACAGAGATAGTTAGATAGCTAGATAGAGAGATAGTTAGATAGATAAAGAGATAGTTAGATAGATAGAGAGATAGTTAGATAGCTAGATAGAGAGATAGTTAGATAGATAAAGAGATAGTTAGATAGATAGAGAGATAGTTAGATAGCTAGATAGAGAGATAGTTAGATAGATAAAGAGATAGTTAGATAGATAGAGAGATAGTTAGATAGCTAGATAGAGAGATAGTTAGAGAGATAGAGAGATAGTTAGAGAGATAGAGAGATAGTTAGATAGATAAAGAGATAGAGAGATAGTTAGATAGCTAGATAGAGAGATAGTTAGATAGATAAAGAGATAGTTAGATAGATAAAGAGATAGTTAGATAGCTAGATAGAGAGATAGTTAGATAGATAAAGAGATAGTTAGATAGCTAGATAGAGAGATAGTTAGATAGATAAAGAGATAGTTAGATAGATAGAGAGATAGATAGATAGATAAAGAGATAGTTAGATAGAGAGATAGATAGCTAGATAGAGAGATAGTTAGATAGATAAAGAGATAGTTAGATAGATAGAGAGATAGTTAGATAGATAAAGAGATAGTTAGATAGATAGAGAGATAGATAGATAGATAAAGAGATAGTTAGATAGAGAGATAGATAGCTAGATAGAGAGATAGTTAGATAGATAAAGAGATAGTTAGATAGATAGAGAGATAGTTAGATAGCTAGATTGAGAGATAGTTAGATAGATAAAGAGATAGTTAGATAGCTAGATAGAGAGATAGTTAGATAGATAGAGAGATAGTTAGATAGATAGAGAGATAGCTAGATAGATAGAAAGATAGATAAATAAAGAGATAGTTAGATAGATAGATAGATCTTCTTCTCCCCATGGTGCTACAATCCTATAGTAGGACCTGGAGCTCAATCAAGAGAGAGTGCCACTCTTCCCTGTCTTCGGCTTTTAGGCGCCATCTTCTAACACCCACCTTTCGCAGATCTTTTTCTACGTCATCTAACCATCTTATCCTGGGACGACCTCTACGTCTTGCGCCCCCCGGGTGTCCATATAATACTTTTTTAGGAACTCGATGATGGGGCATCCGTTCAACATGGCCGAGAGCTTACCTCAGCCTGCCTTTTTTGATACAAGAAACTATGTCGGCTTCTCCGTATAGTTTCTTGAGTTCTTCATTCTTTCGGTGCCTCCATTCATCGTCAATACTTTTCGCTCCCATATCCTCAGCATATTTTCACTTGAAGATAGATAGATAGACAGAAAAAAAGCCATTTATTTGCCAATGCTAATCAAAATTTCAAGAAGGTAGTGTGAACGGTTCAAACCGGACTTCACATATTCAGCAAGGATTTTTAAGATTCTATAGAAAACAGAAGGAGAATCCAAAAATTATTGAAGAAAAAGTTTCATTCATAAAAAAGCATTCCAATCTACTTAAATATTTGAATGAAATTATGGGAACATGAATGAATTACTTAAAAGTTATTAGTTACACACAACGTATAGAAAAGGTTAAATAAGTTGATTCATTAACGGGAGAATCACACGACCGTCACCGTCACCGACACCACCCAATTGGCTTAGAATGTCAAGAGAGGTCATCCTGATTATATATGCCAGCGGATATACCTCCTGCCTAGGATATGTACTCAGTTATATTACACTTACTACCCACATGGGACTGGGTTTCGTTTATATCACATCATGTATACTGCGGATAACAACTAGAAATATGATAACACAGATTTAGTGACGTATTAAAGGAAGGGCGAGGAGCTGATACTTCAGGGTCATGAAAACATAATATTATTATGATATGCTATTTTTTCATTTATTTTTAATAAAATATTCGGCACTCCCTTATATTGGACTTTTGGCTGTTGAAGGTCTGCAAATAAAACATAAGGTCGGATTTTTGAGATAGAATCTTCACTTTATACCGCAGACCATGTTTATAAAGTATTTTTTTCTGATCCTCAAAAAAATATCTATGGTTAAGACTCGATTTTGTAAATTTTACATAAACGCCATACTTTCCTTGCCAATATTTTATTGGATGTACGAGGTCTGTAAATTAAGTAATGATACTGATTTTTTTAAGTTTTTTCATTCAAAAAGAATTACAATTCTATATTGTCACTTTCAAAGTAACTTCCTTCTGAAGCCAAACAGCGCTGTGGAGACGTTTCTTCCACTCCTCATAGCAGTGCTCGAACTCCAATACTGGAATAGCCTTCAGCTGGTCGGTTACAGCCGTTTGATGTTTTCGACTGTCCCAAAATAAGTTCTCTTGAGGTGATTTTTCAACTTCGGGAAGAGAAAAAAGTCACAAGGACTCAAGTCAGGCGAATAAGAAGGCTGAGGAGCCACAGGAATGTTTTTATTGGCCAAAAACTCTGTTTATTGAAATTGCTGTGTGACAAGGAGCATTACCCGTGATGCAACACCCACTTGTTCTTGATGTTTGGTGGTCTCACACGAATGACCCTGATTTGTTTTTTCGATATCCACGGAATCGTCCACAAAGAGTTTCTACCTCAAGGTCAAACGGTCAATCAACACTTTTACCGAGAGGTTCTTGAAAAACTTCGAAAAATGGTCATTCCTGTAGCTCCTCAGCCTCCTTATTCGCCTGACTTGAGTCCTTGTGACTTTTTTCTCTTCCCGAAGTTGAAAAATCACCTGAAGGGAACTCATTTTGGGACAGTCGAAAACATTTAAACGGCTGTAACCGACCAGCTGAAGGCTATTCCAGTATCGGAGTTCGAGTCACTGCTATTCGGAGTGGAAGAAACGTCTCCAGCACTGTGTGGCTTCAGAAGGAAGTTATTTTGAAGGTGACAATATAGGATTGTAATTCTTTTTGAATAAAAAAAATTAGTCTCATTACTTAATTTACAGACCTCGTATAATATTATTATACACAATATTATGTATTACTTTAGGAGGAAATTAACTATAAACAATTAGAATATCAATTGACAAGACAAAAATGCTCATTAACACTAAACCTGAATCGGTATAGTCCATTAAAAATAATTAGTTTTACAGCAGCTGAGCTTCACCTATTTATTTGGTGATTTATCATTTAAGGGATGCATCAATTTAGATTTTATTTTTAGAGAAAACTTATCGAAGTACACCTTATGGTTATGCTAACGAGAGAAATATAACTAAACGGAAGACAAATGTATTTATCTTAATTAACCAGTTATATATTACTTTGAAAAATATATAAATGTTGTGGACCCATAATTTATTTTTAATTTGGCATTAATTAAATAATAATTTTAACTATTTCATTTTTAATCATATTAATTCTATATTCATTTTTTTAATATACATCCGGCTTTAATAAATAACAATAATAATAATATTTATTTACAAAACTTTACATATGTACACAGAAATGAAAGAATAACAGAAATTGAGGTTTCAAGTTTAGCGCCTACATACACTCATCAGATAAATATTAGTACAGATTAAGAGGGAACATATTTAGATTTTTATTTTATTTTTTTAATTTATTTACAACCTGTACATATACATATACATCAATTAAATGTGTTCTTAATTGAGTTATGAACAGATTGTTGGCTGAATCCTGGAGGATCCAGCGCCACAATCGAGGAGGCAAGCTGAGAGGGGCCAGCCAATGCTGAAACTCTCTAGAGGTTGGAAGGAAGTTTAGGAAATTGGTAAAAGGTCGCGGGGCCAACGTCGTTTCAGGCGTCTTGGAGGACTGTCGGGATGGGTTGTTGTTGGATAAGGCTTGTGCTGAGGGATTAGGATGTATGGTTAGGCTATATGGAGATTAAGGAAGCCGAGAATGTATTAGGTCATTGACAAATGGGATATTGAGGTCTATGTGGAGGGTTAAATTGGATACATAATAAGGAGCGTTTGTCGATTTGCCGAAGGACTTTAGATTGAAAGGATTCTTTGGATGTTGGATGGTTTCGCAGAACCCCACAGCTCAGCTCCGTAGGTCCAGATGGGTCTTAGTAGTGTCTTTTATAGAGTCAGTTTGTTCTGTACGTTCATTGCTGACCTCCGCCCTAGTTGGTAGTTGTCCGTATCTTCTATTGAGTTCTTATTTTTTCAGTCAAGAGTGTGGGTACCATGTTCAATCGACTGTCTAAATACAGTCCCAGGTAGCGTACTTGTGTGGAGGTCGGTATTTAGATATTAAGGAAAAAATCTTTAAATTAAATTTCATCAAACAAATTCTGATTATAAGTGTACGATTTCGTTCTACTCGTTGTTAATAGTTTGCTACTTTAAACAGTTTACTGTGCTTCTTAACAGATAACAGAATCTCTCAAATCCAGTTTCATATTTATGATGTATTATACTGATGTAAAAGGGCCACAGCAGAAAAAAAAACAAATAATAATAGCTGATGGTATAATTTTGCATCCCAAAATATTTGGGATAGCTGGGATATGACACTGAGAAATGTTACAAAAGGGTTTACCTGTTTTTTCCCCTCACTAAGCGAAAATCCTTGTACGCCCTTAAGAATTACATATTTATGTAGTAAAGTAAAGGCAATGTATCCTCTCCTGAAACACTACACCAAAAAGTAAAGAACACCTCTATTTATTTTACATGCAGCCAGAAAGCTGAACAATAGAGGACGTTACTGTAATATACAACATAATTCATTAAAATCCCTCAACAAGTAAAATACCAAGCGAGAATAAAAAAATTTCAAACGGCCATTAATATGTGAAAATCAAGACTAGAAAATATAGGCTATTAAGTTCATTTAAACTTAGAACTATACCAATTTGTATTAGACCTATAAATGTTAAATAATTTTTATAGTCAAGAGCACAATAACATCAACTAAATAGCCAGAAATTTGAATGTTCTAGTGTGAATAGTATGAGGGTCGTTTGAAAAGTCCGTGCAAAGTCAGAGAGATAGCACTACTGGCGCGTATCGAGGTTATGTTTAGTTAGTAGCTTCTCTTGGAAGAACACACACCAAGTTTCAGCCAGATCGGTCTATTTCTTTGTGTTTGGCATTCGTTTGAATCGAGGAAGTCGAGTGATTTTCAAAAAATGGACGAAAAAGAATTTCGTGTGTTGATTAAACACTACTTTATGAAAGGCAAAACGCCTCAGGAGACTAAAGAGAAGCTTGATAAACATTATGGTGACTCTGCACCTTCGATTAGAACAGTATATAAGTGGTTTCAAAATTTTCGGAGTGGCCATATGGGCACAAGTGACGCTGAACGTTCTGGACGCCCCTGTTGAGGTTACTACTCCAGAAATCATTGATAAAATCCATGATATGGTGATGGATGACAGAAGAGTGAAGGTGCGTAAGATTGCTAGTGCTGTGGGCATCTCGAATGAACGGGTACATAATATTTTGCATCAACATTTGGACATGACAAAGCTATCCGCAAGATGGGTGCCGCGATTGCTCACGCTTGACCAAAAACGAAATCGTGTAAGGACGGTTTGCAGTTGTTCCAGAAGAATCCGCAGGACTTTAAGCGTCGTTTCGTCACTGTGCATGAAACATGGATACATCACTACACTCCTGAGACCAAAGAACAATCTAAACAATGGGTTACCATGGGGAGATCTGCGCCAAAAAAGGCGAAGACCGTTCCTTCGGCCGGAAAGATAATGGCGACTGTCTTTTGGGATTCGCAAGGAATAATCCTCATCGACTATCTGGAAAAGGGTAAAACTATTACAGGTGCATTATTATTCATCGTTATTGGACCGTTTGAAAACCGAGCTGCAAGAAAAACGCCCACGATTGGCCCACAAAAAAGTCCTTTTCCATCACGACAACGCACCAGCTCACACCTCAGCAGTTGTGGTCGCAAAATTAATGGAAATAGGGTTCCAACTCGTTTCACATCCCCCCCTATTCTCCAGACTTGGCTCCCTCGGACTACTATTTGTTCCCCAATATGAAGAAATGGCTGGCGGGAAAAAGATTTTATTCAAACGAGAAGGTGATTGCAGAAACGAATGGCTATTTTTCAGACTTGGACAAATCCTATTATTCGGAAGGGATCAACAAACTGGAGCAGCGTTGGACGAAGTGTATAAGCCTAAAAGGAGACTATGTTGAAAAATAAAAAAAACGACCCTCGTATTGAAGATATTGAATGATAAAGAATGGAGGTTTTGCAACACAATCAAACTTTGATTTGTATTATCTCTCTTCGTATCCTATGTATCACATTGAAATTTTGGTCAAATATAGAGTAAACTTAAGTAGTACAATTGCCAGAAATTCGCAATGTTCTAGTTTGAATAGTATTCAAGATGTTTAATGGTAAAGTTTGGAGGTTTGGTTTGGTTACCCAAATAAGCCGAAACGTTTTATGGTATGGAAGAAGTATTTTTTTAATAAGAGAAACTATAGAATACATTGGTTTCTTTCAACAGATTGATATATTCAAAATTTAGCCTTTCTAGATCTACTCCATATTTAAACCATGCGTCTTTTTTGTTATTATTTCTTAGATTTAAAATCAAAGTATTTTTTTTACCACATTTGTGACTTCATCTCAATTATTGAATCGCTAGCACTGAAGTAAATGAGATATTGATCGCAACAGTAGTTGTTATCAGATGGTGCCATAACTGGTCAGTATACAAGGTTAGGGTAACAGCTTATTACCTTACCATGTATTTACTGAATTTTCTTGTTTTGGTTTGTGTATTATCCTATTCGAAGGGCGGATACTCATTTGCATACATATGTTGCGGAAATTCCTATCACATTAAAGGTTGGTATGTGTGATTTTTACTATTTGGGGTAAAACTTGTAAAGTGGACTTCCCTCGCAGTTTAAAAAATATAAATAAAAATAAAACTTACTTTTCAAACTGACCTGTTTTCTAGCTTTTTGATTGGCTATGATTTCCGCAATCTAGATTGTCTACTGACTACTTTTCGGGATACTGAGTTCATGCTGGAGACATCTCATGAAATATCTACGCTTAGATTCAGGTGGAATCGATGGATGCTTATATGTAGAACACGGCATTTATTATTGGAAATCTACCTGGGCTAATGTAAAGAATAGCGCCCGGAGGTGTGGCCTGTTTATTTTTAGGGCATGCGCAGTGCAGCACACTTACCGTTGACTTTTTAAACTACTTCCCGCCAATGTTCAAAATATTCTTTTTAAATTTCTCAACTTCCCGCTAATGTGCTGTATATAATTTTTTGAACTTCTTACCAATTTACATTTAGCGCGCATGCGCAGTACACTTACTGCACAGTAACTGCTTCCTTTTCAATGTATTATCAGTTCCCGCCAGTGGCTACATGTGCAACGTTTTCAGCAAGTTTTGTTACTTTGTAGGTGCCTATTTTTTGAAACTCCATTAAAATGAGTGTTTTGAATTTAGAGTTCTTCTACTTCTTAAAGCATGAATGTAATATGAGTGAGGATGGAGAAATGAAAGTTTAGCAATTTTGTATGGATGTTGCTTTAATTGGTAGAAGATATGTATGCCCGAAGTGTGGATGTGATATGAAATTGAGTAAACAAAATAGTGCAATTGATAAGTATGAATGGAGGTGCCGAGTGTATTCGACCCCTTCTCACGATCTGAGAAGAAGTGTGCGTAAGGGTTCCTGGTTTGAAAGAAGTAAGATTGCTTTGATTGATGTACTGTTGATGACTGAGTTTTTTGTACAAAAGAGGACGCAACATGTTTGTTTTGAATTGAGCTTGAGTAGAGTATCTGTGTGTGACTGGCGAAGTTTTTATAGAGAGGTGTGCATGGAGATTGTGATAAATGAAAGTAGTATGCTTGGTGGCGTCGGTAAGATTGTGGAAATAGATGAAAGCAAGTTTGGAAAGAGAAAATACAATAGAGGTAAGCATGTGGATGGTAGATGGGAGAGGGGGTCCAATAAATGTTTTTTCAGGGTCGTTGAAACTAGGGATAAAGATACGTTGCTAGATGTCATTAAGACTTTCATACTGCCAGGATCTACAATTTACTCGGACTGTTGGAAGTCATATGACTGTCTAGCAGACGAAGGGTTCAAGCACTTGAAAGTAAATCACTCCCTAAATTTTAAAGACCCGAAAACTGTTGTGCACACGAATGCTATTGAGGGAACATGGAGTTCCATAAAAAGGCAGCTACCAACTAGGACCGTCACTGGCCAGTTTGACTCTTATTTAGCGGAGTATATGTGGCATAGGAGTCATTCTTCCAGTGGCGACCTAATGCGAGATTTTCTGGAGGGTGTAGCTGCCGTATACAGGCCGCCTGAAAGGGATTAGCCATATTAAGGTAAGCTGTTTTTGTTTCTATCATTATTTGTTTGAATCGCGTGTGTGAACTCTTTTAAACATTAGGGATTTTATCTATTTAGGTAGAAGGGGTGTGGGGGGCGAAGCCTCCACAATGAAAAAATTTATAGCAGTGGTGTGGGGGCGCAGCCCACACGAATTTTTTTTTCAGTCTTAAATAAATAATTCGAAGTGATTCTGATTCGCTGTTACCATATATATAACCCGCCAGATTTAAATGTAAATATAAAATAAATCTTTTTATATTTACATTTGAATTTGGCGGGTTATATGGTAACAGCGAATCAGAATCACTTCGAATTAGGCCACACCTCCGGGCGCTATTCTTTACATTTACCATCTACCTGAACTATCACACTTTCCAGTTGTTGTCCCTCATGTTTTGAAACCATTATTGGGCAGATCTCTGATTCAATACCTATCTATGCCACTTCTTTATGTTTCCAGGCTACTACATTAGCAGAACATCCTATTTCCTTTTAATGCTTTAGAATCACCAAAATTTATGATTCCACAATTTTGGTTGTTCAATAGCAGAAAAAAAGTTGAGCATATTTTGGTTTGGATTACATACGTTTTAAAAAAAGGACCGTATTAAAGTTATACGATTGAAATAGCATCATTCACATTGTAAGTTTAAGTAGATGGTAATCACGAGTCCTAATCTGAATAAAAGAAGTAATTAAGGAGTAAACCCAATTTTTATTATAAGATGTAGTGAAAGCTTAAATTTGTTTGAATTCCTATTAGAGAATAAAATTAAATGAGTCTTTAAAGATCCGGGTGCCTTCCCGGCTCAAATCGGGAAATGCAATAGCTAGAGTCCACTTTTCAGGGTGATTTCTCTACTTCTTGTGGTGGGAAATAGAAATATAAATAGAATCACTTCCATGCGCTATTTGAGCTTGAATCTGCTCTTAAGTAAGCTGCACATAGGGCTTTACACATCATTACAAACTCAGTTAGTAGGTTCCTTCTAAAAACAATACCATGCTTGATTGAAGGCTAAGAACAGTCTCTAAAATATTCTCAGCTGATCCTTTGTAACGTTTCTATGGTAACAGATTCATTGCTTAACTTTCACTTAGCCTTCAGTGGGTAGAGAAGAGCTCTCTAGAATTCTGATTTCTTGATCTTTCCATGTCTGAGTATCAGGAAGACAATCCCGTTGCCAGTGTTATCCACCTGATCTTGGAATAAACTTTACTCTCTTTAAAGGGTGGGAAATTGTTAAGTTAAAAATTTGATTTGAAAGCCGAGGTACACTTTATTCTTAAAGTACAAATTGTTGAACTTATGATATTCAGGTGAGCTCTGATTTTTTTTTTTTTTTTAAATCTGCATATAACTTGCTTAACACTACAAATATATATTTATAAACATGGTTTAAAAATGAATTTTAAATAAATCAACTAGTAGCATATAGAACAGTATTATAATAAAATATATGCATTTATTTCCTTACATTAAGTAAATAAAACCTAATATATATAAGTTTGCCATCATGTAAACTTGTATTATGTAAATGAGTTTACCAAGAGGGGAGGAAGGAGTGGCTTTAATATATAATGTATTTAAAGTCGCCTACTTAGTTATGTCTTTAAAAGTTGTACGTCTTACATACTAGTGTATCTTGTTGTTGAGATTTTGTTTTAGTTATTACTGTTTATATTTTGAAATTATTACAGTTATAAAACAATTGTAAGTTAGTAATATCCTGTGTAAATTCTGTTCTTAAAAATTATATGGATTGTTATGTTTTCTTTTAATATATATTTTGTTTATTTTGCTGGTTAGCGCACTGCTGACCTTCGTAGATCTATTGGGCCTTTCCCAATAAATTGCAGGCAAGGTTAGCCCCATTACCTTCCCCAACTATACTATAGCCATCTATTGGAGCTCAGAATCTGGGAAGGTCCTGGGATCAAATGTATACATCACTAACACAGTAAAGTATCCCAAGAATCTGAACAATAACTACGCGTTTCATCAGGAGGTGAATGACAGTCCATCTTTTCACAGATTTATCGCGTCCCAAGGCCTAGCCTTATTCAGGTGACCACTAAAATTGATGATAACGTCCTGTAAAGAATATCTTGTAAGCATGCGGTGCCTATTTCTACTTATATCGAGAAAAACCTCTATTGTAATTGACCCAGAATCCGAAATAGTCAGAGCTTAGCTCTGCTGTTTATTTTTTGCTTCTCCTTCTTGAACTCTTCCATAAGTAGCAAGAAGCTGAATCCAACGAAGGGCCCAGAACCTATATCCAGAAGAGGAATGCAGCGTCGTGTCTTGCCAGTAGGGCTTACAATACCGAAGTAAAATCTGAATGCCGGTATTTGATATTTGAAATTTGAAATACCGGGATACCGGTATTAAAACCGGTATTATTAATAAAAAATTTACTAGTTATATTTTTACTTACATCAGATATTATATTGACTTGTTAACAAATAATTGCTGAAATCTAATAAATATTGTTCTGAAATGAGTAGATATTATTAATTTTATTACATAGAGAGTAGGAATAGATAAAAAAATCGTGCAAATAAAAAAGGTACATAATAAAATTTTATGTTATATTTTACATATAATAGGCTCGCATGGCGTTATGTAATTAAAGAAGCGAAAAATATAATTAATTGAAAGTATTTATGAAACAATATTAATAACTTGCGTTTTGTTTATTAAAGTATGCTCTTAAAAAACATAAACAATCAATCGTTTCATCATCAAGCGAGGACCGAATTTTCGTACAAATATAACCAGCCTCTGAAAAAGCTCTTTCTGATTCTACACTTGTCGGCACTATTGTCATTAAGAAATCATACACATTTTGTAAATACGTTCCTTTGGTTCCTGTTTTTTCAAAAAAAGTAATTTCATCTTTTATTTTTTGTTCCAGACTTGGAATTTTTTTAAACGCAGGCACGGGTGAAGTATTTAGTGTTTCGTCTATTGCTGCCTGTAGTTTTCTCTTTAATGCGTTTACGTTTACCTTGTCAGATTCTAATATTGTTTCGTTACTAATTTGAAAAGATATTGGAAGGGATGTTTCTTGCACAACTTCCATATCTTCTGTATCTTTTAGATTTTCATGTGTGAGCCGTTTTGTTAAGCTTACAATTTTTTTAATGATTGTAAATTTGGATATGCGTTTAAATACTTCTACAACATCTTGTGAGCCTTTTTGCAGATACTGAAGTATTTGTGATAATTCAGTTCGTCGCAGTAAAATTCGAGATTTTAATGCTTCCAATAATTCTAATGCAATTGTAGATTTTTGCTGGGAAAGAGTATTTAACATAAATGTCAAAGAAGCGTCAGCCATCAAAAGATTTGCATCTTTTCGGCATAATGCATCTACTGTTAATTTTTGCAGGAGTAAGAGCAGCAATAATTGAAGATAATAAATTAAATTCTTTATCTGAAAAATGATAAATTGTGTATAAATTCAATTTTTATCAACCAATGTAATACAAAAATACCGGTATTTTTACATAAATACCGATTTTTAATTACGGACAAAAATCGTCCGGGATTCCGGTATTCGGGATCCCGAGATCCTGGTATTGTAAGGCCTACTTGCCAGAGTCCATGTCACCCTTAATTCTAAATCAGCTTAGATTGGAATTAACTTCTACTTTTTTTTTTTTTATTTACGCATTCTGATGTTACATGCTTCAGTCGATTCCTCTCCCCTAATAGTCGTACTGCTTCTTCATTCTTTAGAGCTTCAGTAGTCTGTTTTTGATTAGAAGAAGAGGATTAGAGCGTACAAATTTAGTAATCTTATAAACATATCTATCATTAATACAGAACAGAAATGTTCTAAAAGTAATAATTATTACAAACACAAAACTATAAGCAATGTACCGTCTTTGTTATAAACCAGATTTCAACTTTATAGAACATACAACAGCAAAAATTATTTCGCTTATTCAAAAAATATTTTAGTCGAACAACAATCTCATTAATTATAAAGGACTGCTGCGTTCATATATACTTGTATACATAATCAACAGTTTCTTATTAACATGATTTCCAAAATAGCTTTACAGTTAATCTATCATTCGTTCACATTATATTTAGAAGATTGTTTTCATGTCTAAAATGCATATGTTCTTTGAAATTGAAATGAGAATTTATTTACAGTTTAAAAGAAAGATACAAATTGTACAAAAGGAGGTTTCAGGCTACCTATATACGAGTACACTCCATAACCTTAATATTTACATTGTTAAATTTGTCCAAACTTACATACTAAGGCAAAAAAACATAAAAAACCTTAACTACTAAAGCAAGATATGCCTTAACTTTTTGTGCTTGTATTTTGTATAACCAAGAGAACTTACTACTACGTAGCTCTACAGCCCGGGGTGGGCCTTGGCTTCCTTAACAATTCGACTCCAGACACCTCTATTGGCTGTTTTAGCTTTGCATCCCGATACTCCAAGGATTCTCAAGTCCTCCTCGGCATCGTCAAGCCAACGTCTTCGCGGTCGGCCAACTCTCTTCTTCATGCCTATGACGGTACCAGTACGCTGCAGTCTGCTCGGCATCCTGTCTTCTGGTATTCTTGCATTGTGGCCACTAACCATTCCAATCGTCGAGTCTTGATTAAACGGACCACATTCTCATCTCCATAAAGCTCACAGTTCTTTCTGAGTCTCCATGTGTGAGAAGTAGTGTCGAAAACTGAACCATAAATCCTCCTTAAGATCTTTCGTTCAAAAACATTGAGACTATTTATAATGGCAGATGTAAACGTCCATGTTTCCAGCACCGTATGTAAGAACCGACCTGATTAAGGTTCTATAAAGCCTTGTCTTCGAGGTTCTGGACAGATAGGAGGTCTTAAACAATCTAATGTTAGCGAAGTAAGCTCGGTTTGCAGACATTATTCTCCCATTCACTTCGCTTACCGTTCTATTTTCCTCGTTTAGTTCAGACCCCAGGTAGGTGAAGCTTTTAACACGTTCGAACGTAAATCCTTCTGCTTTAAATTCCTCGTAGCTGCGCTCTGGGCTAGTGCTCATGTATTTTGTTTTGCATTCGTTAATTCTTAGCCCCATCTTTTTATTCTCGTCATTTAGAGAACTTAAGTTATGTATAATTACAATATTTTTTATATTCAGGATGTTCATTTTAAGACGGCTCAAATGCATTTCATGCCTAAACGGTTGATCTGAGCGAAAAATGGTAGAGGAAAAATTTGAAGCCCGTCTAGTTTCAGAATATATACCTTGATTTTAGATTCCTGCCCGCATACGCGGCTGACGCGCGACCAAAAGTGAGGGTTTCGCAGTTGACCCCCATTTTCATCATATACACAGTTTTAAAGAGCATAAAAAGTTATAAAAGAAACCGGAAACCGCAATTCGATATCTTCAAAATTAAAGGTGCTAGACTATTTCAAAATCTGGCATTTATTAATCATATTTCAATTTTTTAACTTGTTATCAAAGTGAAGGAGAGCACGCGATAGGTCATTTTTATGTATTTTTTCATCCCCTTTCTACTAAAAATATTGCCAAGGCAGTAAAGCTAGTATTTTTCTTAATATCGGGGAAATAAATAGTTTTCCGAGTGATTTTTCTAAGAAAAATCAAATGTTAAGAGCTTTAGATGTTCTCAAGCATACACAAAATGGGTAAAAATTAATTTTACATCTGTTACAAACAAGAAGGTTTAATAATTATTTGGTAATTTTGGGAGAGTTGCGTTTAATTACCAAAAAAAAAATTGGAAACCTCCTGCCCTATATTTAAGTGATCAATATCTTTCATGTAAAGAATAAAACTTATTCCTTAATTTATCAAATAATGTAGTTTACTCAACTTGTGAAGCATGTACTGTGCCTTCAAAGGTGGCTCCTCAGATACAGAGAGCAGTTGATAACCTGCTGGCTAATCTGGCTTGCGTGTGCGGGCAGGAATCTAAAATCAAGTCACATATTCTGAAACTAGAGGTGACGGACAACAAATTTTTCCTCTACCATTTTTCGCTCAGATTAACCGTTTAAGCATGAAATGCATTTGAGCCGTCTTAAAATGAACACCCTGTAGATATTCTAATTTACAGAAATGTAACCAGAAAAAAATGTGCTTAACTTCATGAACTAATTTCTGAAATGAAGGAAGTTATATAATTCTTATAATAAGAAAATTTGTAGAGTAATTTCTTGTAAAAATTGTAAGATTTTATTTCTTTAATGTCGCGTTTTTTATTAACCAATTTCAAGAATTTGATATTCTTGCACTCATACGAGGGTCGTTTGAAAAGTCCGTGCAAAGTCAGAGAGATAGCACTACTGGCGCGTAGCGAGGTTATGTTTAGTTAGTAGCATCTCTTGGAAGAACACACACCAAGTTTCAGCCAGATCGGTCTATTTCTTTGTGTTTGGCATTCGTTTGAATCGAGGAAGTCGAGTGATTTTCAAAAAATGGACGAAAAAGAATTTCGTGTGTTGATTAAACACTACTTTATGAAAGGCAAAACGCCTCAGGAGACTAAAGAGAAGCTTGATAAACATTATGGTGACTCTGCACCTTCGATTAGAACAGTTTATTAGTGGTTTCAAAATTTTCGGAGTGGCCATATGGGCACAAGTGACGCTGAACGTTCTGGACGCCCTGTTGAGGTTACTACTCCAGAAATCCTTGATAAAATCCATGATATGGTGATGGATGACAGAAGAGTAAAGATGCGTGAGATTGCTAGTGCTGTGGGCATCTCGAATGAACGGGTACATAATATTTTGAAACATGGATACATCACTACACTCCTGAGACCAAAGAACAATCTAAACAATGGGTTACCAAGGGGGAATCTGCGCCAAAAAAAGCCGAAGACCGTTCCTTCAGCCGGAAAGATTATGGCGACTGTCTTTTGGGATTCGCAAGGAATAATCCTCATCGACTATCTGGAAAAGGGTAAAACTATTACAGGTGCATATTATTCATCGTTATTGGACCGTTTGAAAACCGAGCTGCAAGAAAAAGGCCCACGATTGGCCCACAAAAAAGTCCTTTCCCATCACGACAACGCACCAGCTCACACCTCAGCAGTTGTGGTCGCAAAATTAATGGAAATAGGGTTCCAACTCGTTTCACATCCCCCCTATTCTCCAGACTTGGCTCCCTCGGACTACTATTTGTTCCCCAATATGAAGAAATGGCTGGCGGGAAAAAGATTATATTCAAACGAGGAGGTGATTGCAGAAACGAATGGCTATTTTTCAGACTTGGACAAATCCTATTATTCGGAAGGGATCAACAAACTAGAGCAGCGTTGGACGAAGTGTATAAGCCTAAAAGGAGACTATGTTGAAAAATAAAAAAGGTTTACCCCAAAAAATTAAGTAGTTTTTATTTTTGCACGGACTTTTCAAACGACCCTCGTAGAAGGAGCATGCCTTTTCTCTAGATTAGCGTATCTATCAGTATATTAGCCAATCGTTAATAAGATAAAAAGAGACAAATTGAAAATTTATAAATAATATATATATATTCTAAGATTGTAAGTAAAACTTTATTTTTAGTTTTACACATTTTTTTATTTGTGCAAAAAAATGACGTAAAAAAAGTGAAGAATTTAGGTGAAACTTGTACCATAATAAATCATTAAAAATTTTCATTTATTTCTGTTGTAAATAAAGCGCATTATTATAAATGTAGAAATGTTAATTGAGCATTTCATAGTCGGTGCCAAAACATTTCTAATGCCAACTATTTATGTTAACGGTTAAACTATATTTTGATCCTTTTATTCGCAGGTGTTTTTTTACACAGATACTTTTATTTTTTCTTAATGTTTTAATGGTAAAAGAATTTCTTGGTAGAATCTACTTATTTATACTGATTTAGACCAAGTTAACTTGCAAATCTTTATTTAAAACCAAAAACTAATGTTTCCCACACGAGAAAGTGGGCTATCAATTTTTGTCTGCGGTTCTCTGTGTCTCTGCAGGTATCCTAGTCTAACAACACAGCTTTAAGTCAGTCTTCTTCTTAAGGAAGCAAATTAGGGAATCAACTAATCACTAAGTCACTATGCTAGGTTTTGCAGAATTGCAATATTTCTTATCCAGTATAGATCTTTAGGTCTTTAAAGTATTTATTCTAATGCATTTATTTCATTTATTTATTTTGACTGTACATGTGGAAATAAAAGAGGCAAGTATTTAAATTTTGGCTTATAGTTACGTAAACAAAAATGTTTTTTATGACAATGTTACAAAAAATAAATAAACTAACTTTAAACAACTGTAATTGCATTTGACGTGAGTCAGTTTTTAAATGTACAGAAAAGTAGACATTAAATGTAACTAAATTGTATGAAAAAATATTTAGTATATCTTAATTTCTAAATTTAAATTACGATAACAGATTTAACTATTCATTGTATGTACGTAAATATGTAAATCAATTTGAACCCAATGAAATACATTCTTTATAGTTAAATTGATACGTTGTTTCAATATAATTCTAATCCTCAACCGCCTGAAAACCTGTGAACAAAATCGATATAAATAAGTAATTTGTATCAGACCGTAAAATATTTATATTATTAAAATTTAGCGAGAAATCGGTCCAGAACTAAAAAAACAATAACCCCGTCTTTTTTGCCAACGTTTCGACGAAATTTATTGCCTTCTTCAGGGCGTGGCTATTGCGAGGTTGGTTGAGTTTTCAGAAAACGTTTGGTAAAAAAAAGGCCGTGATGTTATTTTTGTTCTGGACCGATTCCTCGCTAAACTGAATCCTTATTATAAATAAGTAATCATTATACTGCATGGTATGAAAAGTTAAATTCAACTAGTAAGATAATTAAGCAATATGTCAGTTATTATAACAAGTTATTATCAGTTATTATAACAAGTTATTATCAGTTATTATAACACTCATTATCAGTTATTATAACACTCATTATCAGTTATTATAACACTCATTATCAGTTATTATAACGCTCATCAGTTATTATAACACTCATTATCAGTTATTATAACACTCATTATCAGTTATTATAACACTCATTATCAGTTATTATAACGTTCATTATCAGTTATTGTTCTACTAAACCTTTATTTAAAGATTATAAAGATAAAGAATTGCTGTTGTAATTAAAGAAAAAGGGCAAGCAAAAACAAGTTCGCAAGAATGACGTTGACAAATATTAAATTACTGCCAAGACACTTTGTTCACATAGATTTAAAGAAGAATTATAAATTAATTTAGTTCATTTTGATTTTGAAGAATAAACCCAGGAAATAGTCACGATAAAATATCTTGTTTACCCCTCACATGACATTCTTGTACACCCTAATTCTCTAAGGTTCTAATTTACACATTGTTTTCAAACAAGGAATTTTAAAACAATTTTCAATTATTAATAATATTATCCATTTCGTGAAATTAATACATTAGGCCGCCAAAAAAATATACAACATTTGAGAGACGCTTAATTACTCAAAATAAAAGTTATCGACGTACAGTAATGCAATTTATATGGGAAGTTTATAGAGAATTTGTTTTTCTCAAATTTGAGACCCAATCGTAATGATTGTTCTTAATAGCAGTTAAAAATATTCGGGAAGGTGTATAGATGCAGCTGTAGATGAGAGAATTTCCAAGGAACTGGGATAATTTCCTCTCATTTAAGTTCTTTGGTAAACAAACCATTCAATAGCGCAAACTCACCTCTAATATTCAACAAAAGTTTTGCTTTCATTTCCCTGGAATCTTAAAAGCTAATATTGTCTTAATAGCTTTAAATTTATTTTAGCATGTAAAGATAGCTTATTATAAACTTCCAAAAAGTTTAGATTCATAAAATTATTAAATCAATCATAAATTATTAACTTAAAAGTTTTGTTTTGACCTAATTCCAAACATTTACAGACAAATGGTATGAAATTAATGTGTGGGCGAACAGAGAAGAGATTAATTTTAAAAAAATATATATTTTTTTAATGAAGGAAATTTAATTTATAAATTCTATACAAAATTACAGCACCTCATCAGCATTTCCTAAATACAAAATACAAATCACGGCTCAAACAAGATATAAACAAATTGAGTCATAAAAGCACAACCTAGACTCAAATACAGTGAAATAAATAATTTGTTTTGAAATACATAAAAAAAAAATATGTATACCAACCCAATAAAATTAGAGAAAACATCTCTAGCCTAATGATGATGACATGGCCGTGAGAGACGTTTATATTCCTGTTGAAGTCAAACTATATGTAAAATGTAAAATTTTATTTCATTTTAAGATTTCAGTTCAGTCCCTTTACAAATAGATGATGAAAATTTCAGATGTTATTTTATTTGTTATCTAAAGCTTCCATTTCTTCATCCATATTTTTGATTCCATATATATTTTTATCATTACTATTTAATTCGTTGAAATAACTTACAAGATAGAAATGTAAATTATTCCTTAAATGAATCTTATGTGAATACACAACAAATATTAGAAAAATAATTTTTTAAAAAAATCTAGTTTGAAGACTCACCAGTCTGCAACTCTCAAGGACTCACAAATTTTAACTCAATTCAAATTTTCTTCAGCCACCGAACATTTCAAATTTCTTCCATAGCACAGCTGTTTGTAATCCGTAAATTTTTTATTTCTGCAACCATGTAGGGAAGTTCTCATTACTCAATTAAAATCAGCTGTGTAATGCCCAACTTCCCACACTAGTGGGGGGAAATTCCCATTAGTGTCACTTTCCGCACAAGTGAGTGGAAAAACTTTATTGTGCTTCCTTGATATAAGAAGTTTTGTTATTAACATAAATATTTTCTGTAAAACTCTAATAAGCTTATTTAAATTTATTTTATCTAAATAATTAAAAAACGAATATTAAAAAATAAAATGAAAATTGAAAGGAATATAGAAATAAAAATAATACTTTAATAAATAATTAGATATTTTTAATTATAACAGTTAAAAAGGTTATAGTGTTACCTTATAGAAATTTAAAATGGATTCTAGTGATGCCTGTTTAGAAAACACTCCTCCATCAATAAAAGAAACAGCAGAAAATGTAATAAGTAATGTGAATACGTAAGTAATGTAAATAATTGTAATATAACAATAAATGTTTATAATAAATAAATTACTTTTTGTAGACTGTAAAAATGAAATTTTTAATTTTTTTAGTTAATAAATCTAATGGTTGCAGAAAAAATATAGTATTTAACTCGAGTGTCAAGTATTTTTCTCACACTCGGCAATTTGCACTTGCACTCGCATCGCTTCGCTCGCTCGTGCGTGCAAACCCTGCCTCGCGTGAGGAAAAGTACTACTTTCCACACTTGTTAAATAAATAACTATTACAGGAATTTAACCATTAAAGATAGCCTATTCTTTCCAAGTATTGCTTTGAAACGTTATTGGGTAGGTAATAATAAATGTTTGCGTAAATAATGTAAATAAGAAGTTTACAGAAAAGGCTAGAAGCTGCATTTTTATGAAAGTGAACAATTCCATTGTTCGATTAAAGAATTTTCTTCAAAGCTGTAAAAAAAAAGAGCGCCGTGCCCAATAAAGGATTAATAATACATTCAAAGGCTTTTTTTTGTGGTTAACAAATTAGCCATATTAATATGGTACTAATATTGGTGGGGTAAGATTAAATTGTTATGTTGTTGTCTCTAATAAATTTGACTATTTCTACATATAGATCATTAGTTTGGCGGTTTAGAATTGTGAAGAGATGTGGCGGAAGTGGAAATTTAGATTCAATGATAAGTTGCCAGAGGATATCTCTACCATGCGCATACTGTGGGCGTGCTAGAATTATGTGATTAGCATCCGCTATGGATTCCTTATCGCAGGGACATATTGATTCGGTATTAATGCCAATTCTGCCAAGATGATGTGGAGAATAACTGTGGTTGAACCTTAACCTGGAGAAGACTCCATATCCTCAGTATGGAGGTGATACCACGGTCTGGTAGGGATTCTAGGCTCTATAGACGCGTAGAATTTTCCCTTGTACTGCTGAGAGCTTATGTATTCTGAGTTCCAGATGTTGTAACAAGATTTTTTTTTGTGGTTTTTTAGGTCTGAATGGACTATTGAATTTATGGAAAGGTGTGGTAGGTTTATCGCGTCTTTCGCTTTGGCATCAGCCATCTCGTTCCCCCTTAATCCAGATAAGGGTTACCTGCTTGGTTGAAGTAACTTCTTCTAATAGTTCCCTTATGTCTAGGATTAAGTGGGAAGCGTTAGTTCCGGGGTGCTTGATTTTTTGGAGGGCACTTTTACTGTCTGATAGAATCACCACCTGACCTGCGCTCAGAGAATTCGCGTAAGCTAAGGCTTTTAGGTTAAATATTTAACAAGTTGATAACACCTTGAAAAACTCACATTATTAAGAAAATGTAACACAATAATGTTCATAACAAGAATTATGCAAAATTACTAGTTCCATCAAAAGGTACTACCTAATTTTACAGGCTGTAGAATTTACTGAATAGATTATAGCAAATTATTGTTGAACTATTTAGAAATAGCTTTTGAATTACCTCATTAATTGTGCACATCATTGGAGTTGATCAATAAACAATATCTCTTTAATCAAAATCACTAATAACATTCTGCTATTATTGGTTTGAAGTTACGTTACCAGCAGAGCCAATCGCATTGATTGTTTGAAGGAATGTAGGAGATCTTAAACCGCCATTGGAGGAGTGATTGAACTCTGTACTCTGTTCCATAATAACCGTTTTGTCGGCAAAATCTGAAAACTACAATAAAATATTTTAAAGAAATTACTGAAACAAATTCTGTTTCTACACTAACTAGAAATAAACAAATTTTTAGCTAACAAAAACAACCAACTTTATTTTTTTACACGATTTTGAAATAAACACGGTTCATCAATATGTTTCCAAACGCGGTGACTAAGGCTTTTTGGTTGACTTGAGCAAATATGGTGAAAGAGAAAAGAAATAACGGAAAATCATGATTGGAGAAGGCACCCAGTGGTGTCACTCCAGTAACGTGCTTTGCTCTCACGATAAGAGTAGATCACGAGGCCATCTTCTCTTCAATCTCCTTAGAGGATTACCTTGGTAATGTGGAGGAAGATAGGTGTTCTATGAGAGGGTTAGGATGAGCTGCTGTAGAGGAATGGAATTTGAAGAAACGAGTGTTAGCAAGATCTTGAATGAAAGGGATTATGTGGTCATTATGGATGGTGGAGGTTAGATACATAGAACGGAGCGTTAAGAAGTTTTCGAAGTATTTTTGGACTGTAAAGTCTGGAGACGTAGTGCAGGAGCCCATCTCACAGCTGAATGTACCAAAAAAGCAGAAGACCCCACCTAAATGCGTTCTGTGCCTTGGACCACATGTGGCGAGTTGAAAAGGATGCACTGTCCACAAAGAACTACAATAGAAGAGAAAGCCGGAACCAGTCTATAATCACCCGTCTGCACTGAGAAGGCAACAGGAATCGAACCACGCTCCTCAGCTTCATTCTTCATCTCCTCTGCAGCTTTAGAAGAAAGGCTTCATTACCAAACACCAGTACCCTAAGCTATGCTGATGTAGCAGCTGGACCATCTTCTCTTCAATCTCAAACCCAAGCTCCAGTCACAACCACTTCTCTAATCGACATCACATCAACACTCAAATCTTTCTTCACTGACTTGAAAAACCTGGTAACTCCACTAATTTCGCTTCTCACCTCGCTAGATAAGTTTTAAAATTTAAATTGAAATGTTTGTTTTAATTTGAATACATTTTTTCTCAATATTACTTATAAATAGGGAACGGATTCGTATGTATTTACATATTTTTTTCTAGGCAATTTACAGACGTTTTTCAACTAGAAGTATTCATACTGACACTTTTAAAGCCGTTTGAGTCTACTTTTATTTCACATATTTCCACATATTTGGATGTTATCGCATATTTATACATATTTGATTAAAATAAATAAATATTTCTACATATTTAATCAAAATATGTACCTACATATTTTTCATTTTGGGCAAATTTTCATAATTGGGAGGTGGTTGACAGGAACTGTGAACCACAGACTGTAGGGCTGTGAATCACAGTGGGTACAATGGTTATTGTAATTTACACAGAATGCTGCTAAACAGTGACGGGCACTTGTTAGTTCTTTGAAGTTGTCTGACGTTGTCTGTTCTTTCAGCTCGTTCGTTGAAGTGTCCAATTCATTTCGTTCGGTCACTTAGTGTATTCTTTTTTGGGTGAAATGCCACGAACATCGGCCTCAAACAAACAACTGGTTGCTAAATATCTTCGCGAGTTTCCAGCAGAACTTTTACGAAGTGATGGAGACATTTTGTACAGCACAGCTTGTGACAAGCGCGTTTCTTGCTCTCAATGTTCCCAAGTCACCCAACATATTGCCACCGGATCGCACATAGAGAATAAAAACAGAAAGAAAGAGAGGACGTCCTATCAAGCCTTCCTTACATCTCCATCATCAAGTAAGTCTACTCTGAGTACAGATCTGTGTCGGGTTTTGGTTAGAGCAGATATCCCTTTCCACAAACTTAAAAATCCTCATTTCAAAGGATTCTTAGAGACCTATATTGGGAAAAAAAATGCCTGACGAGAGCACTCTGCGGAAAAACTACCTGGAAGATATCTATAAAGATACACTAACCAAAATTCGAGAACATATCAAAGATGGACCGATTTGGGTGTCAATTGATGAAACCACTGACGTTGAGGGCAGGTATATTGCCAATTGGAAAACTTGGTAGTGATGCTGATGTGGATTCAAAGCCATTCCTTTTGTACAGTGAGGTTCTAGAAAAATGCAATCATTCCACCATTTCACGATTCTTCGATGCCTCAATGCATATCCTATGGCTCAGTGGAATTTTGAACGAAAAAGTTCTTTTGTTTCTCTCTGATGCTGCCCCCAACATGGTCAAGGCTGGGCAATCTATTCAGGTATTTTATCCTAAGATAATTCATATGACGTGTATTGCTCATGCCTTGCATCGAGTAGCAGAAACAGTCCGATCTTTGTTCAGTGACGTAGATTCCTTAATCTCCTCGGTTAAAAAAGTGTTCTTAAAAGCACCAAGTCGCATTAAAATGCTAAAAGATCTCTATCCAGACTTGTGCCTTCCACCAGAACCAATATTGACAAGATGGGGTACTTGGCTGGAAGCAGCTCAGTATTACTATGAAAACTACAATAAAATCAAGAATGTCCTTTCACATCTCGAAGGCGAAGCAGTAGCGATAACTACAGCCAAGTCTTTATTCGAGAAACCTAATTTAAGGAACGACCTTGCATTCTTTACTTAAATATTCCAGAAAATATTTTAAGAAAATCACATATTTTCCACATAATTGACGAAAATAAATGCATAATTTAATTAAATATTTGGCATTTTTAAATACATAAAAATCCGTTCCTTACTTATAAAGCTGCGATTTATTGCTCTCAATAGAACAGTCTCATTTAAAATGTAAGTTCGAACTCAGAAACAGGATAAGACTCAGATAGCACGCTATAATTAAATTAAAGTAATGATTGCGATTGTGACTTTTTAAGATGTGGTAAAGTTACGAATTTTAGGAGGTACTAAAAAATAATTGATTCTCAAAGTGGGCGGTAGATGAAATCAGTTTGAGAACCTCTGGTTGAGATCATTAATCAAAACAATAAGAAAATTCATGTCATTCATTAACCATTTACAAAACTGAACACACCAAATATATTAAAGTAGCAAAAAAAAAAAATGTTCCTTTAAATGTGTCTCCCGCATTTTTTTCCCCACCGTTTCACTGTAAAATTAATTGTTCAGCAATTATTCGACAAGTTTATCTTCAAATCTTTAGAACTGTAAGCAGGTGTAGATACAAGAAATCTGTCAAAAAAAAAAAAAAACTACCGCCCACGAACAGTTTTTTTAAAATTTATAACCTATTTCTTAACGCCCACCATAGTTTGGTTACACTGATCTTTGGGAATTTTTGAATTTTAATTTCATTTACTGCGGTAGTTGAAAGAAAATGCAGCATTATTATTTCAAAATTTTTGAAGTTAATGTCAGCCGAAATAGATTTAAAATTAAAGCCTAATAAGTTTTTTTTAATTACAATAAATTTTGTTCAATATAACCACAGTATCCTGCTCCCTAATGGCCATTTTCGAATGAAAATATGGGCTCCCGAAAAAGGGATGACTCTAGGTAGAGTTGAGAAGGTTCTAAAGTACTCATTTCAAAATACGTTTTGAGGAAATTTGAGTAAGCGTCTGTTTTCGTTACCTTTTTTTTTTTTTTTTTTTTTTTTTTTTAGCTTAATACGAGGGTCGTTTGAAAAGTGCGTGCAAAAATAAAAACTACTTAATTTTTTGGGGTAAACCTTTTTTATTTTTCAACATAGTCTCCTTTTAGGCTTATACACTTCGTCCAATACTGCTCTAGTTTGTTGATCCCTTCCGAATAATAGGATTTGTCCAAGTCTGAAAAATAGCCATTCGTTTCTGCAATCACCTCCTCGTTTGAATAAAATCTTTTTCCCGCCAGCCATTTCTTCATATTGGGGAACAAATAGTAGTCCGAGGGAGCCAAGTCTGGAGAATAGGGGGGATGTGAAACGAGTTGGAACCCTATTTCCATTAATTTTGCGACCACAACTGCTGAAGTGTGAGCTGGTGCGTTGTCGTGATGGAAAAGGACTTTTTTGTGGGCCAATCGTGGGCGTTTTTCTTGCAGCTCGGTTTTCAAACGGTCCAATAACGATGAATAATATGCACCTGTAATAGTTTTACCCTTTTCCAGATAGTCGATGAGGATTATTCCTTGCGAATCCCAAAAGACAGTCGCCATAATCTTTCCGGCCGAAGGAACGGTCTTCGCCTTTTTTGGCGCAGATTCCCCCTTGGTAACCCATTGTTTAGATTGTTCTTTGGTCTCAGGAGTGTAGTGATGTATCCATGTTTCATCCAGTGACGAAACGACGCTTAAAGTCTTGCGGATTCTTCTGGAACAGCTGCAAACCGTCCTTGCAACACTTCACACGATTTCGTTTTTGGTCAAGCGTGTGCAATCGCGGCACCCATCTTGCGGATAGCTTTGTCATGTCCAAATGTTGATGCAAAATATTATGTATCCGTTCATTCGAGATGCCCACAGCACTAGCAATCTCACGCACCTTCACTCTTCTGTCATCCATCACCATATCATGGATTTTATCAATGATTTCTGGAGTAGTAACCTCAACAGGGGCGTCCAGAACGTTCAGCGTCACTTGTGCCCATATGGGCACTCCGAAAATTTTGAAACCACTAATAAACTGTTCTAATCGAAGGTGCAGAGTCACCATAATGTTTATCAAGCTTCTCTTTAGTCTCCTGAGGCGTTTTGCCTTTCATAAAGTAGTGTTTAATCAACACACGAAATTCTTTTTCGTCCATTTTTTGAAAATCACTCGACTTCCTCGATTCAAACGAATGCCAAACACAAAGAAAGTTTTTTCCTTAATTCTTAGTTTTACTTACTCAAGGTAAAGAACACTTAAGAACTTGGTCCTATACGATTACTTCACCTGCATTGGAGCTAACCCTGTGGACAGAATGGTTATTTTAAAAAAATCACTAGAAAATAACAACACTGCCATAATTTTAATGCAGAATAAGTTGTAAAGTTGTTAATCCGGCTGAAAATATTTGTGTACATATATCTAAGTACGATAAGCATTCTCTTCTTTCTCTTTCTTTTGAAAACACAAAAACACTAAATTTATGTTATGTTAATCTCAGAAGGTAAGCATCTCAGAGTAGGCTACAAGAAGAGAAGGTTAACTCAAGTGAGATCACAATCTAACCCTAATGGACTTGCCAACACCCACATTATTCGAGTTACTTACCAGTTCACACCTTTATTATCTCCTATATAATCATTTCTGTCATACACATGTTAAAATATGATAACTACTGTCACATTTTATCGTCGTAAGATAGTAACGCAAACCATGAAATAAAATTAAATTATCAACATCACTGTGCATTAATTATTTCATATTGGGTATATTATTTCCATCGTAGGAGTATATTCAGTTGTTTGACACCTCCATTAAGAGAAAAATAAATTTTAGAAGATTGATGCATGCTGAACTCTTTCTGTAAAAAAAAAAGGATAGCTGCTGCAAACTGCATAAAAAAAGAAGACAAGAATGCAAAAAGTTGTAATTTATGTACCACACCTTCCAAAATTGGATCTTTATAGCCAGATTATACTCGCTAAATCATTTTTCTTGGACTTCTGCAACACGCTAACAATTCTTCTGAAGATTTTAGGAGTCTTGTCGCGACAGTAAACAGCATATCTTTTCATTGCTGCGTTTTCGTTCCATAAAAAGTATGAGCAAAACACATCCTTGATGTCTCCTTAGATCCAACCAATAGTTATGCTTTTACAGTTGAAAACTTCTAGTCACAGTTCTGTAGGAGATGTTCCTGGAATTGTTCGGCCAAATTTTGTTGTAGTACCACTCGTAACATATCTGAAAGCAATATTTAATCTTAAAAGTAGCACGCATTCAGCGCGAGATCAACTTTTTTTTTTTAATTCAAACTATTGTTCATATTCACGGGCTGAACATCCCAAATTTAGAATATAGAAGTGGGGGAGATATCGCCCAATTTATATAGATACAAAAAAATAAAAAACATTAAAAATAATAAACGCGACGTAGGAAGATAACAGCGAAGATCCATTCATCTATAAGACAGAAAGGAACTTAATTAAATCTTGTTTCCATTGGTTGAACACATATCAATTCAATAATCTAGATACTAGATTCTAAAAAGTTTACAAACGATTCATCACTTTCAAACTCACTTATGGTAATGTTCAGAAATTACAATCTTGATATATTAGCCCCGATATGTGACTGTATACTTGTATCATTGAAGAAATATTAATACAAATATTTTATTATACATTTCTTTTAAAATGTATATTTGAATGTGACAAGTTTATTCCATTATTTATCTATAAAACGTTAAATTGGTTAATCTTATTTCTAGCCCTCAATTGTGAAGATATTTTTCTTAATCTAGATCAAGTAGATTAAAAAGCAAATTATCAGTTTGGAAGCTGATATTTATTTAACTGAATCCTCAATATATTTAAGTTCTTGAACCCAAAATCAAATTAATTTGAATAATTCCATGTGTAAATCTAAGCTAGATTAATTTTAGACAGAGACTTGTTGATCTCAAAATGTGGTACATACCATACAGGAGATTATTGTGCATTGTGCAACTTATATAACTCATCCTTTTCACACAATAGGCTCACTTCTGTAAACAAACTTGTGCCTTGGCTATTGTCGGAGAGCGATAGACTTAGCACACTGGCGTGACTTGGCTTATGGCCAAGCGATGTCATATGTCGCTCACTGACAATCTCGCATCAATCTCTGCTGCTTCCAACAGTGTATACTGTAAGAAAAAATAAGATGCATTAAAATATAAAATATATTTTATATAAAATAGGTATAGGAGTTGTTTCCTAATACACTCTTTAACATCGTAACAGTAAAAAAGGATATCGCACGTAACAGAAGCAGCTTAACGGCCACTTTTACTGTCAAAATAAGTAAGTCTGAAAGAAACCTAGTACTTAGTAATAAATAGAAAAATACACCAGAAATCACGCGGATTTTAATAGTTCTAAATCAATGCAAGTCCAAACATAATAACCGATAAAATTATGCAGCCAGCTCTGTGGATTTAACCACATCTTCAAGACATTAATATTTTTTGTTTTTTTAATACTACGATAAATTTATTAAATCTATCTACAACGCGAAATCCAGTTCCTTGTCAGCCAGCAGACAAAAACACTAAAAAAAAGTCCGCTTCAGTTAATTCAATATGATCCAAACATTTTCTGCTTCTATAAATTTTTGAAGGAAAAAATAACTATAAAACAACAAGAAGATAAAAAGTGCGTCTTTAAGAAAATATATATATACTCGTATATATGGAATATAAATAAAATCAATGAATTCCTGCCATGTGAAAAAGTTTTTGACAGAAAATAGAAATTTCCTGCCTTTAGTTATCAAAGATAAAAGAAGTTTTATCAGAAATATCAGAAATGAAAGAACTTCCATTATATTTAACGACAAAAATTTACTTGAAATCAATGTCCATGCCATATATTTACAATATATAAAGACAAATCTCTCTAAAAATACATAAGTGTACTGGAACTAAAACAGGACAAAGTGCTGTGGCAGTGGAAAGCCTTTAGGGTTTTAATGCATTGGGACAGTCTAAGAAAAGTTTGTTGTATTGACAAAGGGCGTTCATCACTTGTTTTGTTTACTTTGTGAAATGGTCTGTAACATTTTAACTTGTTCAGACTGCGTGTGGATTCCTTTTTGTACATAAGATACTTCTAAATAATACATGTTTCGTGATTCTCAGTTTGGATCAATCAATAGGTGTGCCAGGGTAAAGGGGGACCAAAATAGAGTCTTCATTTTCTGAAAAAAAAAAAACAATTCTGCGTGAAACCACATTCACGAACATCACTAAAAACTAAAGTAGGTAACCCAAATTGTATGCAAATTCTTTTAATTTGATGTGAACGCTAACTGCACCCCTACAACTCGCAATTATACAATTTCCCTAGAATAGCCAAACTTCACTTGACTTTAACTTAAAATAAGAAAAGCCTATAACTAGAAAACCGAGAATGCTCTGTGGTTTGGTAAAGTAAGATTGTTCCGCTAGAAGACTGTGCAAAATATGTTTTGGAATATGAAGAAGAGAACAAGAAGTAAACTAGAAACAAATCCAAAACGAATGGCTGGAAATAGAGAAACCTAAAACATTGTTCGTCATGATTAAAAGAATTATTGGAAGAATTTGTGGATTAAAGAGGCTAATTGCAAATGGAATAAACAAAAAAAAGGTTTTAAAAACAAGCAAAATAAGAGATTATAATTAAGATAAGAATATCAGAAGAAAGAATATTTCATAAATCAGTTGCTTTAGGCTGGAAACATAGTGGAGCGGCGGGCAAAGCGGCGATGATAGCTGCTTCAGATCAAAGAGAGCGACGAGCAGCGAGCAAAGATTCGCATGCACATAGTGACGAGCTTAGTCCCGTTCTCCTTTTGACAAAACAAGATGGAGGAACTATTTTTATATGAAAATTCTTCGTTGAAACTTTGGTATTTGCAGCAGCTTAATAGTAGGAGCTGCAGTGTACAATGACATAAATAAGTCTAGAAATGAACTTGGTGAATTCCATCACTTGTACCAACAACTTCGGGAGCATCCTGGCAAGTTTCATGCGTATTTTCGAATGTCTATATCAACATTTGATCACATACTAGCCCAGTGTAACCCCATTAATCAAAATCAAATTTTATTGTTTTTGAGTAATACAGCTCATAACATGAGTTAGGCACAATATAGAAAAATTAACTAAATACAAATCTGTGTAACCCCATTAATCCTAGCAGTTACTTTAAGATAAGAAAATCAAAATAAATAAAAATAAAATAGAAATATATGCAGATAAAAAGAAATTAGTCAATTAAAAAAACACAATAATTTTATTAAATCACTACACCATGATTTGTCGTAAATTAATGTTGTTCATCTGAAAAACTGGAGTAGTACGACGCTACAGAAGAAGGATTGGAGAATTCGACCTGATCAGAAGTAGTAGGACGTGAAAATGTAATTTAATTTTGCCTAGTATTTAGATGAAAGTTAGCATTAAGGGATTGAGAACCAAATTAAATGTAGCAAAAATTACCTGAATTCTCCATTAACTACTAATTGTTAATTAATTTAAACTATTAATTATTAAAAACTATTGTAGCTTCACAAATACTATGGCCCCACAGAGGTTTCTTTAAACAAACTAAACTAAATGTATCAATATCCATAACCTTTGAAAAATAACCTTTACAAATTGAGCGCGATGAGAGCGAAGAAATCAAACATGTCATAACGCTTCGCTCTACTCTCTAGAGATAGCGTTGCTCTATCTTCGCTTTGCTCGCCACTATGCGCGGTCCCAT
Source organism: Rhodnius prolixus (assembly GCF_049639745.1). Taxonomy (NCBI): domain Eukaryota; kingdom Metazoa; phylum Arthropoda; class Insecta; order Hemiptera; family Reduviidae; genus Rhodnius; species Rhodnius prolixus. The sequence continues at coordinate 27,605,259 of NW_027411582.1, forward strand.
ATGTTTTTCTTGTGTTTGATTTCGCCGCTTTGCTCTTCGCTATCATCGCCGCTCCACTATGGTTCCAGCCTTAATCAACAAATTAACAAGTTCAGTATTTTTATGATTTTTTTTTAATGATATAGTCTTTATTTATTAAAAATAAGAATACACAACTTTGAACATAAAATCATGCAGACAACTGCCATGGTCAAAGACCGTCAACGGAGTGGATAATACAAATTATTATTTTCAATCAGTGATTTAACTAATACTAGGAACAAGAATATTTATTGCTTTGCAACATTGTACTAACAGAGGCCAGTCGGAACCATTTGAAATTTCTAATATTTCCACATTTGATATTGAAATATTCCTAAAATATTTTAATCTGACCTCACACAGTATAGAACAAACTACCAAGATATGGTACATTCGATTATGTTTTAGCTCTTCACATAACAAACAAACTTCTTCAGCGTTATCATGATGGTATGGCGTAGAACTACCTAGGTACAATAGGTACCAGCCCGAGCCTTAATTATCCACCTGACTTGCTCTAAGGATAAACTACAATTTTAAGTAATGTTTGCTACCTAAGCTAAAATTAAGCTCTTTATAAATGTTATAGGAATCGAGTTCGGAAACTTTCTGCATAAATTCTTCTTTGTATTGTAGCTGGACATGAAGCTATATTATTAAAATTGCATTCAAAATTCACATATTTTTTTAAAGGTAAATGATTTCAATAAACCAATACAGCTTTTTAGAAACTATTTGGGTCGCAACTATTGTTGGTAACCTATTATCACTCATAACAAAAACTTCGACAATATAATTAAATTGTAATTTGAGGGTATGAGTATAAATTGGGAGGTAACCAGTTTCACTATAAATGAAGGCTGTTGGAACAAATAGTGGCAGTTTAAACAATTTTTTTTTAATAATTTGCTGACGATATAGGGTGAAGGGACCAGTAATTGACTGGGCACCAGTAATTGACATACCAGAAATAAAGTGGTATTATAAGGAATATGAGCCGTTTTTAGTGGTGATTCTTTCAATTTCGTTATTGAGAAGCTTTTGGGCAGCAGTTCCAGAAAAATATTAATTATTGGAAGGTTCCTTGGTATCAGTGGAAGGTTATTTGTGTTAAAAGTTCAAAATCAAGGAAAAATCAAGCCGTTGCTAAGGAGGATTGATAAGAAAATAATTTTTCTTTTTTCTTATTTTTCGTTTATTTGTTCATGTATTCGTGTGGTTATCAATGTTCTGTTATAATTAGTATTACTTGTAGATTTCATTTATGTAGTTTTTTTTTTAATTATAAGAAGCGCTGAGGATTAAAATGGGGCTGTCAATCACTGGTCCTTGAAACGGCAATCTGCCCAGTAATTGACATGTATGTCAATTACTAGTCCTACAGCTTTTTTGTTTGAGACCAGTGATTGACTTCCTGGGAAAATGGTAAGATAGGTTGATAAATTTTATTATAATTAAAAATTCAATACATTGTAAAATAAAATCATTGATAAAAATCGGCAAAATAATTAGTAAAACTTCCAACAAAATATGTTTAAATTAATGAATTAGCAAATGTACGCCTTATTTCAAGAGGGCATGCAGAATGATTATTCTGTAGAGAACAACAATGTATGAACAACAAACTGGAATAATCGTGATCGCCGAACAGCTTCCGAGGCCTACGTGACTAATAAAAACGACGCCCACTTATTGGAGTTGGAAAATCTCTCATTCTCCCTCAGTTTTGGGTCCTAGCCACATTCCAAAGAAGAAAGGGAGGAAATGGCTAAACCATAGAATTCCATCAAAGGAAACGACCAGAGGAAAAGTGAAGCTTCCTCAAGAGAAGTACCAGGTGCGAAATCAAACATACGTGGAGAAGTTGGTGACTTTGTGATGTTACACATTAATAACATAAAAAAGATTGTAAGATCTATTGTATTTACCAATTGACAGACATGTTGTCCGAAGACGAATATATAGCATCCCAAAGGCTAAATAGGCTAAACTGTATTAAAAAAAATGAAATCGGTATGAAAACCATTTTTAATTCCTAAACACGTGAAGGTTGGATCGCCCTATACTACTTTATGGAGAACGTTACCAATTTAATAAAACCGTTGATTTGTGAGGTTTTCAAATGGCTTGTGATTTCAAGTGGCTAATTATCAATTACATAAGATATATTATGATGTTCATTTCCTATGGATTCCGAAAGAATATTTTGTTTTTTCATTCATTTTTTCTTTTATGGTGTGCCTATTTTAATAACACATATTTTTGTCAATTGGTTACCTAGTTATGTGAATATCAGTGGTTTATTTGTAGGTATGTGTATTTTAATACCTATCCTTTCCAAGTTAAAGAGTCAATAACAGATATATATTTTTTAATCTAGTTTTTTTTTCATTGACGTTTCATTTATTTATTACTGTTACAAATGCGAATGCTTACAACCTGTGGCGGGACGCGATGAACGTGCACACAATGTATAATATACATGTGCCCAAGAGGTAACTCAGTAATAATAAACAATAAAATACTGAATAGATGCAGAAAGTAAGAATGAATTACATTCAGATAGTTTGGTTTCGAAGCAAATGACACTGGCAGCACAGATTGTGGAAAATATTAGCGAAGCGCTCCAAAAGAAGGGAAGCGTAGGAGAATTTTGGTTCACTAGAAAGCACCAACAACTCGAACACAAAGTCGCGTAGTTGCGATCGGTAGCAGCGTTATAGGCGGAATGAATAAAACAAGGATGTGACCACATAGTCCAATCGGAAGTAGAGTTTGGTACAGTGAGAACCAAAAAAAAAGGTTTAAGTAACAAAATATTTAGCGGAAACTTGAAAGGATAAGAAAGCGGAAGGGTTGAGAGAAAGAGATAAAAGCGAGCCGACAGACATTGTGTACGATCTAACAAGCATGTTAGCTAATATCTCCTTGGTACTATTGAAAGTAAGGGCTGTTCTTCAAATTACCTGTCTTGGTTTAGATTTAATTAAAACTGTCCGGTAGGACAGTTGTGTAAGGGTTGATCGTCAAAAACTGCATAAAAAAGAGTAACGATGAAAAAATATTAGATTATTTAGGTTTGCCTATTTAAGAACTGATTGTAATTAATTATGAATAGACTGATTTTTGTTATAAATCCAATTGAAAAAGTGATTTAGTGATTTATTTAGATTTAAAAGTGATTCTGAATGCATACCTTATGTCGTTTCATGAATATATTTGTATGTCAATTACTGGTCCCACTCCATGTCAAACACTGGTTCCACCGAAAATTCGGTATGTCAATTACTGGGTCATTGACATACTTACAAAAAAAGTCATTTTTGGTTGACATAAAGATCGAATTTACTGCTTTTAAAATATTAATAAAATAAAATACATCCTACTGGAGCGGTACAATTGTACAACCTACACCTGGAGCCAAAATAACGGAAGTTATTCTATCTTAAACTCGAATTTTTTCTTAAGCAGTCAATTACTGGTCCCTTCACCCTAGTGCTTTTTGTCTCTGAGCCTCTAACGCTACAAAGAATTATTAACTCTCTTTGTAATTACACACAGTTATGGAACTTTGAAAGATCAGTAAAATTCACTACTAATAGCACATTTAGACTGCAATATATTGTATTTAGAGACTGGTGTGGACTTGTTGGAGGTGTTTACCCTGAGACTGCATTTCAGATATTGTCTAAAAGTTTTGAATCTACCTGAGTACCGTCTTCCTAGAATACTTGCATTGGAAGTAATTAAACGTAAAGTATTCTGGTTTGAACACTGGATTAATCTTTTTGACAAATATACTGGTTTCTTCCCCTCAGTTGAGAATATGCATCTATGGAGTGGTCAGTTGCCTGTTCTGTTGGATACTGTTAGGCTGGCGCATCCGGAAGAGTGTGTAGAAAAAGCCAGATCGTCGACAAAGTTTTTGTTCTATAAAAAACTAAACTTCTCGTTAAATCTTTTTTCTTTTGAGCGGGATTCCCAGGCCAACTCTTACCCATTAAAAGATCTTTGCTAGTTTTTTAAATTGAGAGGAGAGTTGTTGTTTTTAAACTGTACTCCTTGGGTCGAAAGGCAAATTGAACTCTGCTCTTTATGTAATTTGAAAGTTAGGGAGGATATTATGCATTTTTTGGCAGTGTGTCCCATACTGTCAGAATTTCGAACAAGGTATCTGGGTGCGTCTACCTTTTCTGAGGCTGAGATGGTCACTTTACTAAACTCTTTTAATAAAAATTTAATTATATTTGCTAGTCGTGCATGGCAGTACCGATATTTCCTTGTCCAAGAATTTAATTATTAAAGTGATTTTGTTTTATTTTTTTGGCACTTTTTGATTTTAAGTATTCTTATCTTGTTTTATTTGTTAATAAGTATATATATATATTTGATATTTTGTGTAACCCCAACCTCCGGCTGACGGAATTTATTCCAAGCCGTACATACTTTGTATTCAAGAATTTTTGTTCATTTTCTTTTCTATTTCAATAAAAGTATATTATTATTATTATTATTATTTATTAGACTGCAATCCTGAGTTCCAACTTAAGGAGCTGAAATAAGATAGCCATTATTTCCATAAGGTATAAAGTGCTATGTCCTCTTTGGATGTCTCTATTAGCCATTATGTCCACAAGGTATAAAGTGCTAAGACCTCTTTGGATGTCTCTGTTAAATGGGTAATTTTGAAATGAAAATAGAAAAAAGGTTGTAAAGGATTTAAGGTTAAGTGTGAAAGTATTGAAAATAAGTGAGACCAGTTCGTTAAACGAAGAGAAGGCAGAGGCTGCCCAGTTAGTATGAAATGCTCTCCTGGTGGTTCTAAGAAACAAAACACACCACCTGCTTACTTTGACTTAATATATCACGAGCTGCTAAACACTCCTTTGCTCACTTTAGCAATGGCTCTCCAACTAAGTGAGAAAGCGGTAGAGTTAATCTAGAACTCCCCCTTCTTTTGCTTACTTTTTCTTCATGAGCTCTCTTCTTCTAGTACTACTTCCATCAACCAACGGCCAAACAAACAGTACAGAGATTCAAGAAAGACTGATAATCTCCTTCCTCTATATATACATACATACACCTTTTTGCTCTAACCGCGCCTCCATGAGGTACTACTTGAATACTACTTCCCAGTGTATCTACTTGCATCTGGTACTTTATTGTTACACTGTATGGTGTTTAGTCCTACGCAGCTGGCATACCAACTACCTTTCCATTCTAACAATTCTAAAAACTAGCTTCATAAATAGCTCTCATCTGAAAACAATACATTTACACCATTATCTTTTTTTTTCTTTTTTGCAAAAATCGTTTAAAAAATTCAGTAATGTAGATAATTTAAGGGAATTTTTGATTTATAAATAATTAAAGCGCATTGCAGGTTATTTTTTGTAAAATAAAAATTTTTGAGTCACCTGAAGGAAATCAAAAAAATTGGTGAAAATGTCCATCAGATATTCTTGTCCCTCTTGTTTTATGTTTTATATCGTCAGAAGATATTACCCTACAAAGTGGGTTCAATCGGTAGATTCAGAACAAAATTTTTAGCCACTTTAACCACTTTTATTAACAAACAAAATATATAAAATGAACTGGAAAAGATTATAATAATAATAATAATAATAATAATAATAATAAGGGGAGGGATTAGCTATGTGGTTAGCATACTGGACTCCCACGCGGAGGTCCCGGGTTCGAATCCAGCAGCTGACCCTTAGATTTTCTCTTCCTAGGAGCTTCTTACAGCTCACTGTCCGGTGATGGACAGTGTTGTCTGTAACGAGAGAACACTGTCCGGAGGCCGGCAGTGCACTGAAAAAAAGCTCCGAGCGCTAATAACCTCAGCTGTTGATGCGCTTAAAAAAAAAAATAATAATAATAATAAGTTGTTTATTGGCATTTCAAAATATACACATAAAAGTAAGTTTCATATTTTTAACATTTAAGCATGGACTTCTCGTCCGTCTGCTTGAGTTGCACTTTTGTACTAATAATTACAATTCCATCCCGACAAATAACCAAAATTTAAAATAAAAACAAAAAAATAAATAAAGAGAGACTACATTTCCTTTATAAATAAAGAACTGAAACTTAAGAGCTGATGGCCTAATCTATAAGATGATCCAGAATGACTTCCCTAAATACTTAATTTACTTTGTCAAAAGCTATTTGACTAGCAGGAAATTTTGCGTAGCAGTTGATAATGCTACTTCTAGCCTCAGGCCAATTTTAGCCGGTGTGCCGCAAGGTTCGGTCCTTGGACCAACTCTCTTTAACATTTTTATTAATGATTTAACCAAAATTAAACTTAAAGCCAGTAGTGCGTTGTTTGCCGATGACACTTCCTTTTTCATATCCTCCTTCAGAATTGACACTATAGCCAATCATTTGTCAATAGCTCTTGCTAAAAGTTTCAAGTACTTTAAAAAGTGGAGAATCAAACCTAACCACACTAAAACGGAGCTAATTCTATTCTCTCGAAGAAGACCCACAATCAACCATACTGTTACAGTAAATGGAGTCTCTCTACCATGGCGAAAAGAAGTTAAATACTTAGGATTAACTTTAGACACAAAACTAACGTACACAAAGCATGTGAATAATGTATGTAATAAGGCGCTAGGCGTTATGTGCAGTCTGTTCTCCTTGCTTAATAGACACTCATCCTTGGACTTCCAAAATAAAAAATTAATATACTATCTCTACATTCGACCTATACTCCTCTATGCAGCCCCTGTCTGGTCTCAAACTTGCATAACCAATCATAATAAAATACAGAGAGTGCAAAACAAATGCCTGAGATTGATTGGTTCATTTCCCAGATGGACGCCCATAGACTACTTGCACGCAGTAATTGACGTTCCTAGCATCTCCACTACTGTTTACTGTCTCTTAGAAAAATTCGTCTCCACTTGTTACAATAGTCCGTACCCTCACATAGTAGCCATTGTTAATTACAATATAAACTCTCTTGGTTATAAAAAATATAAATATAAACGCTTAAAGCATATTTTGTAACACCCACCTGTACATCAAGCTAAGGTTTTTTTAAATTTTTCCCTTAATATGTAAATTTGTTTTCTTTAATCTGAACTAAATATAATTTGATGGGTGTATATAGGCGCTAAGCTTGAAACCTCAATTTCATTTCAAATTTGTGTACATATTTAAAGTTTTGTAAATAAATATTATTATTATTATTAACTTAAGAGCAATTTTAAAAAATAATACAAAATTAATAATTATAATTTTCCATGAGAAACTGTCTATATCTTCCAACGGATGTTCAGAAATTATTTAAACTAGCCCAATTCTTACCGTTCAGGTATTCTAAAAATTCTGCCCTATCCAACACTCTCTTGCCAAAACATGCAATTCTAAATCCGACCATTATGGGGCATACAGCCACATAATTGTAGACATCTTCAGTTTCTGCTCTATTGCACATAGAACACAGGTGTTGTTCATTTGTCCGCCCCATTCTAAAATTCAAATTTATCAGTTGTCCTCTAGCTCTAAACAAATTTTTCGTTAACTTAAATGAATGCTCATCTGAGATATAATGGTTAGCCCCTAAATCAAATCGCAATTCATTATATATGCTATGATAAATAGATCGACCAGCTTTGGTAAACAAATCATGTTTGAATTCAGAATCAATTGCATTTAACAAACTCTCCAAAAGATTACTATGATCCTTCTGATCAGTCTAATTATGCATATATTTTCAAATCCCTATTGTATTAACTTCTCAGTTGCTAGTTTATGTTGTATTCTAAGAGGCCTGCAAGTCTGTTTTGTGTGATCAATTGACAGGAATACGATGAAATCAAGTAGGAACAGATTCTAGGGTTTCTACATGATTCTCTAGGAAAGGCAATTATACAGCAACGTAGTAATGCTAGCAGTGAATTGGCTAACAAGCCATCACCAGATACAATGTGGCACCAACAATTGAAAAGTATCTTCTCTAAGTCCAACTGGTTTTAGAAGTCTAAAGAAAGGCTCCAGGATAAAGCAAGATATATCAGTGTACCTTCTGTGTACTGCTGTTTGTTCTTGCCCCTGACAAAACCTATACAAGGTAGTACCTCATTTCCTGCTCCATACAATTATTCGACACTGAATATTAAACATTAAAAATGATAGTCACTTTCTACATAAGAATTCGATGAACAAATTGAGAAGATAAAAGAAAATCAAAAGCCTGTCACATCAAAGACAATGGTGCTGCTACAATGGTTGAAATAATAAAATAAAATAAAAAATAGGCTACATACAATAGAATGTTACCAATATTTCAACAATAAGTGCCCAACATATTACCCCCCCAAAAAACATTGATATAACATATATTTTTCAAAAACCTTTACTACTTCCACCATTGCCAGAATGTTATCAGAAAAGAACATCTGGATGTCTTAAATGAAGTAAACGAGCCCTGATATTGACATAAAATTGAATTTTTCTGCAACCATGTGGGGAAGTTCTCATTACTCAATTAAAATCAGCTGTGTAATGCCCAACTTCCCACACTAGTGGGGAAAAATTCCCATTAGTGTCACTTTCCTCACTAGTGAGTGGAAAAACTTTATTGTGCTTCCTTGATATAAGAAGTTTTGTTATTAACACAAATATTTTCTGCAAAACTTTAATAACCTTATTTAACGTATCTAAATAATTAAAAAACGAATATTAAAAAATAAAATAAAAATTGAAAGGAATATAGAAATAAAAATAATACTTTAATAAATAATTAGATATTTTTAATTATAACAGTTAAAAAGGTTATAGTGTTACCTTATAGAAATTTAAAATGGATTCTAGTGATGCCTGTTTAGAAAACACTCCTCTATCAATAAAAGAAACAGCAGAAAATGTAATAAGTAATGTAAATACGTAAGTAATGTAAATAATTGTAATATAACAATAAATGTTTATAATAAATAAATTACTTTTTGTAGACTGTAAAAATGAAATTTTTAATTTTATTAGTTAATAAATGGTTGCAGAAAAAATATAATATTTAACTCGAGTGTCAAGTATTTTCCTCACACTCGGCAATTTGCACTTGCACTCGCCTCACTTCGCTCGCTCGTGCGTGCAAACCCTGCCTCGCGTGAGGAAAAGTACTACTTTCCACACTTGTTAAATAAATAACTATTGAATCCCTTATGTACTTTCCTCCTTTGAAGCAATAATAAGTAAGGAATACCCATGAACAACTAGCTGCCACCACTTCTCCATGAAGATAACCACTATGAAGTTCTTACTTATTTCATTTTAATTATCATTTAAAGGTGTTGAAGGAAGATCAACTCTCTTTGTAATAAGAATTTGGAATCACTCAGAGCTCCTGGTAATAGATTATTATTAAGGTTTTCAAAACCATTATATTCTTGGTTACCCTGTTCTTCGTCAAGCACTTGGAACCTACATATTATGTAAATAAATAATTTACGACAATAAATTCGATTTACAAAGTAATGTAAATAAATAAAAAAATACTAGAAGTCAGATAAAACAGGTAGAAGACCCTCAATAAACAAGTAGCCACGGTTGTGTCAAACAAGACAATAAATTAAGGTTTCTTTAAGACGACACCCAATTACTGCTGTAATTAAATTTCTTGAATACTTTGTTTCATGTAAGTTACATATATTATCAATAATTAGACCCGAAATATCGCGAAATGACAAAAATACAATTTCATTTTGTCCGTGTTCTGTTCTATTCTGTTAAGAAACTGTATCTTGATAGTTCTATTTCTCTATATTCTATAATCGGTTCTCGTGCCTTGTTAGAGAGTCAGCTGGTAGAGGGACCGAAGCTAGTTTAAAAAAATTATTTTACTACTTCTTTCAGAAGCGATAAAACAATTTCTAATGAGATAAGTGGATGGTTGATACTAATTTCAAACACTCGTCTTTAATTTGTGTGCAAAAACAAAAATGGTATCCCAATGAAAATAAGAATTCTAGTTCATGAACTTAATATGCAGATCAAATAAATGAGAATAGAAAACATGAAAAGAGATCTAACGTGCGGATATTGTTTCCGATAGTAAAGCAAATGTTAATGAAGGCAGGGCAGTATTTAGTACTAATTATTATCATTTAAATAAAACTTTGATTAACTCAATGCCGGCTATTTCATTTATCTCAGCAGATCACTTTTATTTGTTTTACTTTTTTATTTCAATGAGTCATTATTCATTAGTAGAATTATCTGTACAAATAATAGATAATTTATTTGTGAAGATTATTATTAATTGCATTGTAGTTACGTTACTATTATTATAGAGGTAATTTGTTCATAATGGTAAATGTAAAAGTAAAATCTTTCTGCAAACTAACTGGACCATTCACATCATTTTAAATTAGTTATCTCTACTGATATTTTTAGCAAGAACTTTACTCATTTTAATAAAAGGTTCAATGGGCACATTAGTAATAAGAATAAAACTGAACGTGCAATCACATTATATCGTCCTGTTTATGCAATAGTAAATTTACTTTATAGTAGAACTACTTTAAAAATAATTTTGAGTTTATCTTTAAAAACTTTTACGGCATTTATATTACTTTGCTAGCCAAACAAGATGTGCTATTATTTTTAGCCATCGGCTACTAAATAATTTATTCCCTAACTCCAATATGGTTTTTCATTTATCTATTTTTAAATTTTAAGAGTTATTTTCTATCAAAAAATAACAATTGTGAGGTGGTCCAGTTACTAAGTTTCAAAGATCACGGTTAAATGAAGCTTGGGAAACATGTAAGATCTTCTGAGTTGAGACAGGATTTGAAACTCAGTCTAATCCGACTATACTCTCATTTGCAACAGATCTCTGGTATAAAGTTTAATAAGCTAGGAATACATAACTTTTGAATTCTGTACCATAATTTACATACAACTTTTGAAGTATCGAAGCACATTCTTGCCTCGCATAGGGCCACCCACAATATTGTTAAAATAGTCTAAGTATAGGAACAAAATTATCCAAAATCCTCGGCTAAATCCATCTCCCATAGTTTCTAATAAAAAAAAAACGGAATTTTGTGTTCTAGAAATAATCATAAAAAGAATTTCTGTGAGCCAATCCGTTATAAAAATAATGCACAAAATATGCAAATATATAGAAAGAAACACAGGCTTCTACTTAATGTAAAAACCCAAATAAAATAATAAATAAAAATGCTAAAAATGGAAATCAAGAAAGTTTAGATAAAACACCGAAACAAAAAACTGAAGATACAAATAAATATCTAATCTCTAAATGAAACTAAAAATCTACTCTCAGACTTTAAATGGACCGGGTATCAATAGACAACTGTGGAGGACGATGCACCTTACAGTACCACCACAACTAAGCGTCAACAGATCCTAAACCCAAACGCATTGTACACCCGTTCATATACTGTCCCTTTACAAAGCTAACGTCCACAATTTGAGGGTAATAGATCCTTCTTAACATTTTTTTTTTAAAAAAAAGACTAATGCTCATCAGGTTTTAAGAGCAATCGGTTTCAGGGACAAGTATTCAGCTTAAGACTTTAATAACACTTTACAGTAGAAAGTATACAGTACATAGTATAATTCATAATTATTCGCATAATATCCTACGCCCAGGGGTGTCAAACTCCATTAAATCACGGGCCACTTGGTGCAACAGGCAAGATTCACGCGGGCCCAAAACATATTGTAAAGTTTTTCTTGTCCTTTTACTAAGAAAGAACTTTACTTACACAACTAGTGCCTGCCACTAGTTATTTTAATATGTGGGTTTGATTAAATAATAAAACTCGCTAAAGTTGTAAGTAATAACCTGATTTATTAACACATTACCTTTACTCACATTAACATTTACTAGCAACTAACGCTATTCATTACAGTCACCATTTACAACAGTCACAACAGTTTACTGTTACTTACTCACTACGTAACGCCACAAAACTGTTCCCCGACTGACCACTGGTCCGCACTGCACCGAATTGCACTAGTCTCTGTTACACAAACAAAGCTCTACTCACTAACTGACTAACCGCCTGACTAGCTAACTTTGAAGCACTCCGCAACACTGACTCTCTCAAAACTAACTCATAAACTTGACTAATAACTCTAAACTCTAATAACTGATTAACAACTCGTTAAGAACTCGTTAAGAACTGCTTAAAAACTCTTTTAAAACTGACTTCTCCAGCTGTATCTGCCTCCTTTTAACTGCGTGCCTCCCTCCAACTGGGACTGCCCTCCTCCAACTCTCTGAGCATAAGTTTCCACGCCCTCCTGACGTTCATTGGCTGGAGAAAACATACTGCCACCACCTCAGCTGGGGCCGCCCTCCTCCAACTCTCTGTCTCGCTCCTACCTGTCAATCACTGGCTGGGAAAACACATATGCCACCACCCCAACTGAGGCCTTTCTCTTAGCTGGCTTTTACACAGGTCACTAACTCCTTGAACAATCTAGCGCTTTCCTTTCTAGTTCAGGTAACGACCGGCCCTTTTGTCTACACAGTGGTGGCCTGATACCGTCTTTGGTCGGTTAACCCCTAGAACAATCTAGGCCTTTCTTCTCTGCCACAGGTAGATACCGCCCTTTTGTTTATGCAGTGGCGGCCTGTTACCGACTTTGGTCGTTCAACCCCTAGAACAATCTAGGCCTTTCTTCTATGCCCAGGTCAACTTCGTTACAATATTTACAAATTTTTCTCTAGTTTCCCAATATCCGGATTCAGAGACTGAGAATAGACAATCTTCAGTAAGGTAGATAGAGGTTTATCCAGTCAATCTTGATCTGTATGCCGTTTTATTTGACTTCATAGACGGAAATAGTTGCTCACACAAGGACTTACTCCAAAAATAACACAAAATTAGTACATCAAACATTTTTGGATATTTCTCACCTAAATAAGAAGATATTTTAGGAATTCCTACTTCTTCCTATTAAAACCGAATCATTCTGGAATTCTACTGATAGTGGCAGGACATATGACTTCCCAAACGTTTCTGGAACTAAGCCAGCGCGTTTATACAAGCCCACAGGCCCCCCAGGAAAGGCTCTGGGCCACTTGTATACTCGGTCTTCAGTAGTTAAACGGAAACTGGGAATTGTGTGTACGATATTTGGCCTCGATCCTCCCCTAAGCGCTATTTCCTTCATAAAAACTTTTACTATTTTCATTTTATTTCAGTACATCGTGGGCCACAAGAGACTACCTCGGGGGCCACCAGTTTTTTGTCATCCCTGTCCTTCGGACTGAAGACAATGGTGCGGTATAATAAAGAGAGAATTGGTGAATGTAGACATTTTATAACTAATTTGGTTAATATATTGCGGCTTAAAAGATCTAGTGAGGCTGCTGTAATTATTGTATTTTATGTAGAATTGAAGCTGGGTGAATGAAGTGAATCTGAAGATGAGGAGGAGATAAATAGTTGCACTGCAGGTCCTTATATAATGTGTAGTCATGAAATGCCATTATTGAATGTTGATTATATTGATAGGTAGGGTTACCTGTAGGTACGCCAAGATACCTGAAAATGTCCAACTTCTCTGCTAAAAAAGTGGGAACTGATTTTATTGAACGCCAATAAAATAAACTGCACGTTCCAATTACAGTCGAGAAGTTTAGTTCAGCTTAGGTTGGTAGCTCTCACAACTGAAACCTCACTAATGGTTGTCAGTTTTGACTCAATTTCTCATTAGAGATAACGTAAGCACTACTTTTGTCCAACTAATCAACGACACCAATCAGGCCTGTCAAAGAAACTAGCCGCCCTTGTCTTACCCATACCAGATCTCCAATTAATCTGTTAACCAGCAATCAATCATTTTTTAACACTATGATAAGCTGTTTTTAAATGACTCGTTTTCGATTATATCGAAACACTGGTCACAGAAGAGAGAGAGAGAGAGGGGAAAAAGTCGATCGTTAAGATGATAAAAGAAGTAAGTTTTCACAATGCATTTTGATTGAGATAAATTGAATTAGTGTGAAGGGTCTTTGAATGAGTTTGGGTTAGTTCACAAAGTTTAAAAACTAGTTGTTTTATCAAATCTTAAAGGATCCTCTGAATTAAGAGCACTTACTTTTAAAATCAAAAGCAATTGCAGAATATTCTGTAGTTAGTAAAATATTATCCATAGAAAGAACATTAACTGGATGAACTAAAAATGAAGGAATGAAATTATTTCCCTCGATAAAAATCTATCGACGTCACTAAGCTCTAAAACATCTATTTTTCAAATTTACGCCTGTTTATATTTCTTTTTTAATTTAATTTAAATAGATTCAATCAGTATCGTGACTAGTACCACTTTATCTTGCCAGTAATTGAAACAAGTTAGAAATGGCAGTTTGCGGAGATAAATCCAGTATAAAACAAGATATAAAGACATTTCCTCCATATTTTTTGTATCAACGATTATGACCGGTTTTTTGTAATGTTCTCCCTCTCCTAAGTTATTATTAAACAGACTGGCGCCATTCTCATCTATATTATTGCAAAAAATAAATAATTATATTCAAAATGTCAGAATGTTTGTATTTCGTTTGGAGTTGTAAATTTTGGGGCGGAAAAGACATGTAACTGTACATTACAAGACCAGTTTCTATTGGCCTGTTACATTATGAAATGTCCACTTTTTAAAATGTAAAATACAATATAATTTTAACAGTAAAACATTACTGTATTTATGCCAATTTATTTGTCAGCCTGATGTTTAGGAAATCTTTAATGTATTTAAAATTTGATGGTTCTTACAGGTCTCTAGTGCAATAAACAGTGGACAGCTGTATAGAAATCAAAGCATTCAGCAAGATGTCGGTTTTTTTTGTACACTTAATGGTAATTTAAATATGCGATCTTGCAAGATCAACGCAAAAATGTTTGGTACCCTGTCATTAGAAATGGACCAAAGCCCCGGATCCATATCTCAGGGTATATATACAGGGTGTTCATTTTAAGACGGCTCAAATGCATTTCATGCTTAAACGGTTAATCTGAGCGAAAAATGGTAGAGGAAAAATTTGAAGCCCGTCTAGTTTCAGAATATATACCTTGATTTTAGATTCCTGCCCGCATACGCGGCTGACGCGCGACCAAAAGTGAGGGTTTCGCAGTTGACCCCCATTTTCATCATATACACAGTTTTAAAAAAGTTATAAAAGAAACCGGAAACCGCAATTCGATATCTTCAAAATTAAAGGTGCTAGGCCATTTCAAAATCTGGTATTTATTAATCCATATTTCAATTTTTTAACTTGTTATCAAAGAGAAAGAAGAGCACGCGATAGGCCATTTTTATGTATTTTTTCAGCCCCTTTCTACTAAAAATATTGCCAAGGCAGTAAAGCTAGTATTTTTCTTAATATCGGGAAATAAGTAGTTTTCCGAGTGATTTTTCTAAGAAAAATCAAATGTTAAGAGCTTTAGATGTTCTCAGGCATACACAAAATGGCTAAAAATTAATTTTACATCTGTTACAAACAAGAAGGTTTAATAATTATTTGGTAATTTTGGGAGAGTTGCGTTTAATTACCACAAAAAAATTGGAAACCTCCTGCCACATATTTAGGTGATCAATACCTTTCATGTAAAGGATCAAACTTATTCCTTAATTTATCAAATAATGCACTTTACTCAACTTGTGAAGCATGTACTGTGCCTTCAAAGGTGCCTCCTCAGATACAGAGAGCAGTTGGTAACCGCCTTGCGAACCAGAAGATTTATTTATGATTAATAAATGCCAGATTTTGAAATGGCCTATCACCTTTAATTTTGAAGATACCGAATTGCGGTTTCCGGTTTCTTTCATTACTTTTTATGCTCTTTAAAACGGTGTATATGAAAATGGGGGTCAACTGCGAACACTCACTTTTAGTCGCGCGTCAGCCGCGTATGCGTGCAGGAATCTAAAATCAAGTCACATATTCTGAAACTAGTGGTGACAGGCAACAAATTTTTCCTCTACCATTTTTCGCTCAGAACAACCGTTTAAGCATGAAATGCATTTGAGCCATCTTAAAATGAACACGCTGAATATCATTATTTTGAAGAAAAACAAAGAATATCATTTTTACTATTATTTATTTAATTAAAAAACGAGTAATAATAACAATAATTTTAAATGCAATATTTTTTAAAAGCAGACATGCATTTTAATAATTATTTTGATTCAAGAATGCCCTGTTGGCTTTTTCCAAGCTTATATTTATATAAATCTAGACTAGAGGTTTTATCTAATATATTATTTAAATCCATTGTTTCATTAGTAATGCGGGGGTGTGAAAAGATAGGAGACCACTGGCATAAAGGAGGGCCCATAAACTGTTGGTTATAAATTCCTTCAGAATAATAATTCATATCAACTATTCTGCACTAAAATTATCATTTATTAATTCTAAACAATGCACACTAACTCAAAGCCAAGTAAACGCTTTTAAAACAATAGAAAAAATGAGAAGAAAAAAAAGTAATTTTGTTTACAAATAAGTACTATAAACAACCCTAATTATTGAAAGAGGTACTAACAGTGTACAGATAATTCTATTCTATTTAAATGGACTTTTATAAGAAGTGAATAAACAAGACTTACAACTTTTAAGTCCTACATTAGAACAGAATAGAATTGACACATTTTATTCAAAAATATATGTACGAGGGTCGTTTGAAAAGTCCGTGCAAAAATAAAAACTACTTAATTTTTTGGGGTAAACCTTTTTTATTTTTCAACATAGTCTCCTTTTAGGCTTATACACTTCGTCCAACGCTGCTCTAGTTTGTTGATCCCTTCCGAATAATAGGATTTGTCCAAGTCTGAAAAATAGCCATTCGTTTCTGCAATCACCTCCTCGTTTGAATAAAATCTTTTTCCCGCCAGCCATTTCTTCATATTGGGGAACAAATAGTAGTCCGAGGGAGCCAAGTCTGGAGAATAGGGGGGATGTGAAACGAGTTGGAACCCTATTTCCATTAATTTTGCGACCACAACTGCTGAGGTGTGAGCTGGTGCGTTGTCTTGATGGAAAAGGACTTTTTTGTGGGCCAATCGTGGGCGTTTTTCTTGCAGCTCGGTTTTCAAACGGTCCAATAACGATGAATAATATGCACCTGTAATAGTTTTACCCTTTTCCAGATAGTCGATGAGGATTATTCCTTGCGAATCCCAAAAGACAGTCGCCATAATCTTTCCGGCCGAAGGAACGGTCTTCGCCTTTTTTGGCGCAGATTCCCCCTTGGTAACCCATTGTTTAGATTGTTCTTTGGTCTCAGGAGTGTAGTGATGTATCCATGTTTCATCCACAGTGACGAAACGACGCTTAAAGTCCTGCGGATTCTTCTGGAACAGCTGCAAACCGTCCTTGCAACACTTCACACGATTTCGTTTTTGGTCAAGCGTGAGCAATCGCGGCACCCATCTTGCGGATAGCTTTGTCATGTCCAAATGTTGATGCAAAATATTATGTACCCGTTCATTCGAGATGCCCACAGCATTAGCAATCTCACGCACCTTCACTCTTCCGTCATCCATCACCTTATCATGGATTTTATCAATGATTTCTGGAGTAGTAACCTCAACAGGGCGTCCAGAACGTTCAGCGTCACTTGTGCCCATATGGCCACTCCGAAAATTTTGAAACCTTATTCGAATCGAAGGTGCAGAGTCACCATAATGTTTATCAAGCTTCTCTTTAGTCCCCTGAGGCGTTTTGCCTTTCATAAAGTAGTGTTTAATCAACACACGAAATTCTTTTTCGTCCATTTTTTGAAAATCACTCGACTTCCTCGATTCAAACGAATGCCAAACACAAAGAAATAGACCGATCTGGCTGAAACTTGGTGTGTGTTCTTCCAAGAGATGCTACTAACTAAGCATAACCTCGATACGCGCCAGTAGTGCTATCTCTCTGACTTTGCACGGACTTTTCAAACGACCCTCGTACATATTTACACTTTTTCATCTGGGATTTTAGTTACCACTATAACCTCTCCTAACTATTTACGATAAAAGGATCAAAATCAGATCTTTATATTTAGGGATATACAGGGTGATCCATTTAAAACGCACTAATCGCTAATAACTTTATTAGGAAAGCGGAATTTCGAAAAAAAACACACGAAGTAAACTATATGTTTTTTGGGTCTAGTTTTCAAATTTTCCACCCCCGAAGCTGTATCTTCGTATGACTACATTTTATTTTTTTTAAAAAAAGTGTTATGTATTAAGTATTGTGAATGACTGCACCCGCGTGATTCGAAACTGGGGATCTCCCACTTACAAAACCACGCTCATGACCACTAGACCAATACCCGCCCCTCCCTGGTAAGATATTCTCACCGTAATAATAGGTCAAGAAGTCTTGCATTAACATGATGTGATGGTTGCTTTTATTTGATGATAAAACACAATTTATCCTGATTCTCCCACAACCATTACATTACACTACATTCTTTAAAATCTTTAATTATTATTATTTTTGTTCTTTGCGTCCAAAATAACATTTTTTTGCAGTCAGAGGACCCTCCCAAAACTGGTGTATTTCTGGTGGAAAATTAATATTGAAAACCGATCACGAATAAGATAAAATTGTAACTTTGATCTTAAATATCTCCGACAAATATTAGGGATATCGAAACGGGGTTAACGTCATTTTTCACAGTTTTTTATGTAGTTATCGTAATCATTGTCAAAACCAATGGTCCTTATGAAATCTTAATTAGGTTTTTGGACGTAACTCCGCCAAAAATGAAGATACAGCATCGAGGGTAAAAAATTTGAAAACTGGACCAAAAAAAAAACATATAGTTTACTTCGTGAGTTTTTTCGAAATTCCGCTTTCCAAAAAAGTTATTAGCGATTGGTGCGTTTTAAATGGATCACCCTGTATTTATATTTTGTTTTAACCCTAAGCATTGTTATCTCACTTTACATGAGAACGATACTAACCCTCCGATGTCTGCACTCAACCCCAAGGTTTTAAGTTACTACCAAGTTACAAAGCAGGTTACTACTAACATGGTTCAGAAACAGATAAAGGCAAGGAAAATACATTTTTACCCTCATAGTCGATCTTAAAAGAGTCGTGCAAATCTTTCAATCTTTTTATATTGGCAGCCTTTGGAAACAACTTGTTTTGCATTATCTGTAGACCATCAATATTGGTCCTGTAGATGATTCTCCAGTAGCCGCAAGCACTTAGTAACATGGGTTTTGACTACTACCTTGTATATCAATCAATAACCTTGTTCCTTGCGGTTAGTTTAGACTCTCTGTAGAGTAGTGACGAATAACTTGAGATCATCTAAACTTACGAGGGTCGATTGAAAAGTCCGTGCAAAAATAAAAACTACTTAATTTGTTGGGGTAAACCTTTTTTATTTTTCAACATAGTCTCCTTTTAGGCTTATACACTTCGTCCAACGCTGCTCTAGTTTGTTGATCCCTTCCGAATAATAGGATTTGTCCAAGTCTGAAAAATAGCCATTCGTTTCTGCAATCACCTCCTCGTTTGAATAAAATCTTTTTCCCGCCAGCCATTTCTTCATATTGGGGAACAAATTGTAGTCCGAGGGAGCCAAGTCTGGAGAATAGGGGGGATGTGAAACGAGTTGGAACCCTATTTCCATTAATTTTGCGACCACAACTGCTGAGGTGTGAGCTGGTGCGTTGTCGTGATGGAAAAGGACTTTTTTGTGGGCCAATCGTGGGCGTTTTTCTTGCAGCTCGGTTTTCAAACGGTCCAATAACGATGAATAATATGCACCTGTAATAGTTTTACCCTTTTCCAGATAGTCGATGAGGATTATTCCTTGCGAATCCTAAAAGACAGTCGCCATAATCTTTCCGGCCGAAGGAACGGTCTTCGCCTTTTTTGGCGCAGATTCCCCCTTGGTAACACATTGTTTAGATTGTTCTTTGGTCTCAGGAGTGTAGTGATGTATCCATGTTTCATCCACAGTGACGAAACGACGCTTAAAGTCCTGCGGATTCTTCTGGAACAGCTGCAAACCGTCCTTGCAACACTTCACACGATTTCGTTTTTGGTCAAGCGTGAGCAATCGCGGCACCCATCTTGCGGATAGCTTTGTCATGTCCAAATGTTGATGCAAAATATTATGTACCCGTTCATTCGAGATGCCTACAGCACTAGCAATCTCACGCACCTTCACTCTTCTGTCATCCATCACCATATCATGGATTTTATCAATGATTTCTGGAGTAGTAACCTCAACAGGGGCGTCCAGAACGTTCTTCCAAGAGATGCTACTAACTAAACGTAACCTCGATACGCGCCAGTGGTGCTATCTCTCTGACTTTGCACGGACTTTTCAAACGACCCTCGTAAAAAGGCGTTGAGCCAAAAAAGCCGTTTTCCTTTTCCATTGCATATTATAGTCGTTTTAGAAAATAAAACGAAGCATAGAGTTCCATGTACTATAGACTATACATTTTTACACAATGTTTTAAATAATAAACATAAATTTACACAAACTATAGTACTTTATAAAATGTAAACTGTCTACAACCAAGTAGTACGTAGTAATAGGTAATGAAAATCTACAAATTAAATAACAACCAACAATAAAACATGAAATACAATAGATTTTATGCATGTCTAAGCATGTACGAGTAATATGAGCGGGTAGTTACAAGATTAGATTTACTGACACTACCAATCAATGAGTTAGATGTGAATAACACGTGCATAGAGAAAATAAATTCTATAACAGACTTATACTTGCACAGATCTGTAGGAGTATCAGCCAGTTTAACGTAAATAAATACGTATAAATAAATACTATCAATATTTTACAATATTATCTGAAATAGCTTGAATTTATGTTTATTTTCTTTTTTTATAAAAGTGTTTTTAATATTAATATATGTCTACAATAAATAATGCAACAAATCCACAAGAATGAAAATGACCTTCTGTCACTGACTCTTTTATGGTTTTATAATGAACTTTTATTGAATGAAGTAACATATTTATTATATTTAATATTTTGTTAACCAGATCTGATTTAATTCTTCTTATTTCAAAATATATGTCTTCATTCATGTTGTTAATTGCAATTTACAACTAAGATTATATAATATAAATCTTTTTCGAAATAGGAAAGCTAAACTGAAAACCAGTTGCACAACTCAAGCAATCGTATCGTATTAGCTACTCTTGAATCGGATACATTTTCCAAATGGTATATTGGTTTTGAGAAGCTCCTCCTCAGTGCAAAGTACGGTGTCCCCCTCTTAATATTAAACTGATAAACGAGGTTCGTCATGTTAAGACAATTCAGGAATTATATTTGTTAGAAAAAGAAGAAACATCTTCAAAGTTATGTCTTTTCAACAGTATGCATTTTGTAGCCATCAACGATTAATCTTTATTTTCACGACATTAATGTTTTCAATTATTGTTTCTTGTTTGGATTAGATCGTATGATTACATCTAAGAAACAATAGAATACAATGTTACAATAAATACTCAGGTAAAAAAAAGTAATATACACGAGTTTTAGAAAATAACAATTAAATAATTTCTAGGTGATACAAAGTTTACAGAATATAATTAGTTAACAACAAATCGAACACATTTATGTTTATTTAAAAGTCCAAATTAAACATTTAGGAACAAATAGTGAGTAAAAAATAAAAATATCCACAGATATTTCGCAATTGGCGAAAATTCCCGTCTAAAAACGAAGTAAAATGCAACTTTTGTATCAGTAGAACATAATGGTATAGGAGCTTGTAGTAGAAACTGGGTGTGACGGGTGGGGCAGTGATAAGGCAAACATCAGCCAATCCGCATTAAGAGCCTTTCTATACATAACACGCCCACTGTACTTGATTCTGATTGGCTGAAAATATCTTGATATTCGCCCACACATCTAAAATGTGATTCTACCTTAGCTCCTACAGGATTATGTTACCCAGATACAAACTTAGAATTTTGTTGCACTTTTAAGGGTATACAAAAAGGGATTTTAAGGGTAAAATGCAACTTTTGTATCAGTAGGACATACTGATATAGGAGCTTGTAGTAGAAACTGGGCGTGATGGGTGGGACAGTGGCAAGCGTAGTATCAGCCAATGCACATTAAGAGCCTATCTGTACATAACACGCCCACTTTACTTGATTTTGATTGGCTGAAAATATCTTGATATTCGCCCACACATCTTAACTGTGATTCTAGCTTAGCTCCTACAGGATTATGTTACCCAGATACAAACTTGGTTTTTTGTTGCACTTTTAAGGGGATTTTTGTACGTATTTCTTTCTTTTTAGTATTTTACTAGTTTTAGCAAAGTAATTCACTCTCTAACATTATGTTTTAATTAGTAAATTAAACAATACATTATAATATAGAATTCAATTTGTAAATTTTCATTTTTTTACCCAATTTTATAAATGAAATTAATAAAAAGGGTTATAATATTCGTAATAAAGCGTTATAAGAGAGCATTTTTATTGAGTAATACGTACAATAGTTTGAAAATTTATGAAATTCATTACTTTTAAAAGTAAGTCCAAACAGCATTTCTTTATTAACTTAGTTAGTTAGAGCCATGTGTGGGTGAGAGTTCGGCTCTTTGGAGATACAACACCTAGATATCTTCAAGCTTTAGCTTCATAGCTCTCTGACAGGATTTTGAAGTACAAAATGATAGGATTTTTCTATATTTTATTGTACATTAATTTATATAATCACAAGCACTCAATACTTAAGATTCTGGTTAAAACAGACATATTTAGAAAAACTAATTTCTGTAACCTTATCAAAGTCCATGAGTTTTTTTTTTTTTTATCACAAATCATAAATAGGAAATTAAAAGTATGCTAATTTCTGTTGTGCCAGATGAGTAAGTGATTTAATTTTAACACTTAATTGGCAGTCATTAAGTAGGTGAGTGATGATGTCATGCTGGCTCTAAAGGTGTTTTGTTAGTGAAGAGAGTTTAAAAGGTCAACGAGCAGAACTCTTTATTTATATTAGGGAACAAAGAGGAGATAATATTGTATAATAAAAGGCCAGATTTGTACGTAACAAGACTTCCTAACGAAATTACGAGGGTCGTTTGAAAAGTCCGTGCAAAAATAAAAACTACTTAATTTTTTGGGGTAAACCTTTTTTATTTTTCAACATAGTCTCCTTTTAGGCTTATACACTTCGTCCAACGCTGCTCTAGTTTGTTGATCCCTTCCGAATAATAGGAGTTGTCCAAGTCTGAAAAATAGCCATTCGTTTCTGCAATCACCTCCTCGTTTGAATAAAATCTTTGTCCCGCCAGCCATTTCTTCATATTAGGGAACAAATAGTAGTCCGAGGGAGCCAAGTCTGGAGAATAGGGGGGATGTGAAACGAGTTGGAACCCTATTTCCATTAATTTTGCGACCACAACTGCTGAGGTGTGAGCTGGTGCGTTGTCGTGATGGAAAAGGACTTTTTTGTGGGCCAATCGTGGGCGTTTTTCTTGCAGCTCGGTTTTCAAACGGTCCAATAACGATGAATAATATGCACCTGTAATAGTTTTACCCTTTTCCAGATAGTCGATGAGGATTATTCCTTGCGAATCCCAAAAGACAGTCGCCATAATCTTTCCGGCCGAAGGAACGGTCTTCGCCTTTTTTGGCGCAGATTCCCCCTTGGTAACCCATTGTTTAGATTGTTCTTTGGTCTCAGGAGTGTAGTGATGTATCCATGTTTCAATCCACAGTGACGAAACGACGCTTAAAGTCCTGCGGATTCTTCTGGAACAGCTGCAAACCGTCCTTGCAACACTTCACACGATTTCGTTTTTGGTCAAGCGTGAGCAATCGCGGCACCCATCTTGTGGATAGCTTTGTCATATCCAAATGTTGATGCAAAATATTATGTACCCGTTCATTCGAGATGCCCACAGCACTAGCAATCTCACGCACCTTCACTCTTCTGTCATCCATCACCATATCATGGATTTTATCAATGATTTCTGGAGTAGTAACCTCAACAGGGCGTCCAGAACGTTCAGCGTCACTTGTGCCCATATGGTCACGCCGGAAAATTTTGAAACCACTTATAAACTGTTCTAATCGAAGGTGCAGAGTCACCATAATGTTTATCAAGCTTCTCTTTAGTCTCCTGAGGCGTTTTGCCTTTCATAAAGTAGTGTTTAATCAACACACGAAATTATTTTTCGTCCATTTTTTGAAAATCACTCGACTTCCTCGATTCAAACGAATGCCAAACACAAAGAAATAGACCGATCTGGCTGAAACTTGGGGTGTGTTCTTCCAAGAGATGCTACTAACTAAACATAACCTCGATACGCGCCATTGGTGCTATCTCTCTGACTTTGCACGGACTTTTCAAACGACCCTCGTAGTTTTCCGAGCTTTTTATATAACCTCTCTCATTTAATTTTTTTTTAGTTCTAAACATAGGATCTTCAGAGACAAGTAATTACAATAAACAAAACAAAATAGCAATCACATACTGAGATTGATGTGATTAATGACAATCGTATAAATTCATATTAATTGTCATCTTGAAATATGGAAAGTAATATTGAAATATTAAGTATGGAGAAATAAATTACTCAATTCTTTGATGATTCTCTGGCACAGTTTTTATAAATAATACTAAATAGTTTCTAATGGAAAAAAAAAAGAGTCAAGTTAGAATGAAACAAATGGAGGCAGTCTGGAACATTACTAAACACCTATTAACTTACCCTTACAAAGAGTATTAAATGTAGAATAAAATCCCAAGTGTAACCTTCTTAGTTGTAGATCCAATTCTAGTTATCTTAAAACTCAATTGTAATTCTTGTCTTTTACAGAAAACCTTTTATTTTTCAATAGGTTCTTTATTTCACAAGGGAAACTAATATTAGAAGTTAAAAGTAAGTTGCACAGTTGGTGTGGCTAGTTTGGGCGACTCGATTGTAATTTAAGAGGTCTTCTACCTTTTTCTCTCTTACTGCAACTCTGCAAATATACGTTAATACATTTTCTTACACTTTTGAACAGTTTTATTAGCTAAAGGTGTTGAAACAGTATTTTTATCTACTACGTATAAACTACCAAAAGTTTTGTTATGGGCCCTATTTTAACAGCTCCATTAGTTATGGAAGTTAATTAATTATCAGATTAACTAACGGAACCTTCGGGTTACTTGCAACAAAAAAAAATTGATATTAACACAGAAAAATAAGTTATAGGAAATAACTAATGCAGATACAGGTAACAGACATGAGATAAAGTTGAATTAAACCAACTAGATTGAATCGACGAGCACATAATATAATGAATGATAATAATTTTGATATACAGGGTGTTCAGCATAAGACTACGGTAACTTCGGGAGGCGTTTCTGGGCATCATTTGCAACAAAAAATTCCATATAAACTATGGCTCGATTCGGCTCCGTTTTATAGATATTTTTAATTTTATGTTTTTTCAACGTGTTACTACTTTTTAACAAAAAGTTGTCTATATTTCTCAAACTATTAAAGCTACAGCTATTTTAATAAGCTCATTAGAAAGAAGGTTAAATTTCCTTTTAAATAAGCTAATTTGTATTCCAAAATAATAATAAAAAGTATTTCAAATTGTGGCCCAAACATAAGAAATAGCAAGTTTCTAATTTTTTCCAAAAACTTTGACTTCATTTTTCTCAAAAACATTTTATATGAAAAAACCGTGCACTATTCAGGAAAAACATCTACATACGATCACCTTTCGAACGGTATACAATAATTAGGGTTATGTTAAAAATTGATGCAGAAATCTGCGATTAATAGCAAAAAAGTAGGCCTCAAAACAGCGTCGGCATGAAAGGAATTCACCGGTAGCACCGGAATTCATAAATAATATGATTCTTATTTTATGGTAATAAGAATATAACTGATCAGAATCATCAAATCCAGTACCATTTTTTGCAAACATGTAATTTAATAATTAGTTTATTTAAGAACTATATTCAAAAATATAAAACTTACATTAAAAATAATAAAATAAAATAAAAAGAGGAATATAATAGCTTAGAATATAAATTAGCTTATTTAAAAGGAAATTTAACCTTCTTTCCAATGAGCTTATTGAAATAGCTGTAGCTTTAATAGTTTGAGAAATATAGGCACTGTTTGCTAAAAAGTAGTAGTACCTTGAAAAAACATAAAATTAAAAATATCTATAAAACGGAGCCGAATCGAGCCATAGTTTATATGGAATTTTTTGTTACAAATGATGGCATGAAACGCCTCCCGAAGTTACCGTAGTCTTATGCTGAACACCCTGTATACAAACGAGTTGTTTTTCATCTATTCTTTATATAATCGGGTTATCACAAATAGGCTAATTTTTCAAAATATCGGCTACGGGTTTATATTTTTAATACATCTAACATTCTATACCTATTCAAAATTAAATTGAAGAATAAACTTTAGGAATATCTAAACTGAATAAACCAAGTTGGTAGCCCTGGCAGAGATGACTATGAAAGAAACGAAGTGCCGGGTGAAAGTACAAAAAGTTCTCTCCGATACTTTCTTTGTCACTAATGGTTTGAGACAGCGAGACCCACTAGCGCTGGCATTATTTAATCTGGCATGGGAATAAGAGCAATAAGGACCAACCCTAAAGGTACCATTTATAGACTGACCCAACATCTCGGGTATGCAGACAATGTTACGGGGCGAACTAAAGCAGCATTGGAAAGGGCCCTGGAGGAAATGGAAAGAAAGGCAACGACTCTTGGCCTGAGAGTCAACGAAGAAAAAAAAAAACTCTTTATATGAGATCATCCAGGAACCAAACTGCGACGCCTGAGAAGGTAGAAATTAATAATCATGAGTTCGCAACTGGAGATAGTTTTATGTTCCTGGGAGTGGTTGTGACGAACAAAAATTCAATGGAAGACGAAATTAAAGCACGAATAGCTGCTGGTAACAGATGCTTATTTGCATTAGCGAAGGCTGTCCGCTTTAGAGGTTTGTCACGTGATGCCAAGATATACAGAACCATAATAAGCCTCGCTTGCGCTGGTTGGACGATCTCCAGGATGACCTCACCTCAATTGGTGTTAGGCGTTGGAGAGTGAAGGCTAAAGACAAGGGTGTTTGGCAGAAGCTTGTGGACGAGGCCTGGGTCCTTTAGGACTGTAGCGCCATGTGTAGATAGATAGAATAAACAAAATACACATAATTATTTCAAAAATTAAGCAATCATCCATCAAATTCATCTTTTTTGTATTGTCAAAAAAAAAAAATTTTTTTAAAAAAATGAATCATTGGACTATCCCTTAAATTTTCCCCAAAATCTTTATTTTCCCCCCCCATTCTAGAACCAACGTTTGTTTATTTGTCCAAATAAAAAAATCTGATTTCAATTAATAATTATTATATTTTCTTATCTCTGTTATCATTCATTTTGAAAGAATCTTTGTTTTGCACTATTTTCTAGAAAGGAAAATACAAACATATAAACTTTTCCATTTCCTGTATTCTCTAAGAATACAATTCCAGATTTTGAGAAAGGTTTTTCTTATCTTGCACGTGCAAGAGAAAGCATGAAAAAGTAAGAGACAGAAATACTAAAAGCTATTGTACTTAGATGGTACCCAAAGATTCGCTAGTTCCTTGATTATTTGTCTAGATATAGAAATTAGATGTCTGTTTATTTCCTAAGTGGTCTTCTAAACCATCGTAGAATCAAGACTCGGGCTTTTTCTAGTCGTACACAGGATAAAGAGTACATTTAAGACAATCTGAAGATCTCTCTTAGGAATTAGATTTAAAATAAAGAAAATTATGTTGTGTTAAATATAAATTAAAATGGACAAGCAACTCTTTTAAAATGAACAAAAATTGAATAATAATGCCATGTGCTATAATGTGATTTAAAAGATTATCAATGTTATTTTTATCAATTGAACAGAATGTCAAACAGAAGGCGATAAATTCAATACAAAGCAATGTTGACATTATTTCTCAACAAACAATACGAATTCCTCTTTAAACGTACATAGTCACCACATATATGTACTTGAAATGACCTTGTCTAACCATTACTTTACAAAAGAATGCCATTAAAAAGATGCTAGTTGAACTTCAACGGAAATATTATCAGATAGTAAGAAGAAAGAATGCTAGTTCAAACATTCTTTAGAACATTAGTGATAGAACTTATTGTCTTAGCATTCAATCCCTGATAATTACAGGTTAACTCAAAAGAAGTACATTATGACTTTGCAATACTTATATGTCCATACAACTTGGACATTTAATGTCAAACAGTTAGGGCTCTTCGATTACTAGGATGTAATATTATTACTCCAATGTGTCTATTATACTCGTAACCATCAGAGAGTTATACGAGGTCTGTAAATTAAGTAATGATACTGATTTTTTTAAGTTTTTTCATTCAAAAAGAATTACAATTCTATATTGTCACCTTCAAAATAATTTCCTTCTGAAGCCACACAGCGCTGTGGAGACGTTTCTTCCACTCCTCATAGCAGTGCTCGAACTCCGATACTGGAATAGCCTTCAGCTGGTCGGTTACAGCCGTATGTTTTCGACTGTCCCAAAATGAGTTCCCTTGAGGTGATTTTTCAACCCCCATTTTCTGGAACGTGTAATGACTGGTGACGAGTCTTGGGCGTTTGAGTACGATCTAGAAACCAAGCGCCAGAGTACGGAGTGTGGCACACTTCAACCACTCCAAGGCCCAAAAAAGCAAGGATGGCCGAAGTCGAAGATCAAATACATGCTGATTTGTTTTTTAGATATCCACGGCGGAATCGCCCACAAAGAGTTTCTATCTCAAGATAAAAACGGCCAATCAACTGAGAGGTTCTTGAAAAACTTCGAAAAAGGGTTCATTCGTGTGAGACCAAACATCAAGAACAAATGGGTGTTAACATCACGATAATGCTCCTTGTCACACAGCAATTTCAATAAACTTAAAATCAGTTTTTGGCCAGTAAAAAACATTCCTGTGGCTCCTCAGCCTCCTTATTCGCCTGATTTGAGTCCTTGTGACTTTTTTTTCTCTTCCCGAAGTTGAAAAATCACCTCGAGGGAACTCATTTTGGGATAGTCGAAAACATTCAAACGGCTGTAACCGCCCAGCTGGAAGGTTATTCCAGTATTGGAGTTCGAGCACTGCTATGAGGAGTGGAAGAAACGTCTCCAGCGCTGTGTGGCTTCAGAAGGAAGTTATTTTGAAGGTGACAATATAGAATTGTGATTCTTTTTGAATAAAATTTTTTAAAAAAATCAGCCTCATTACTTAATTTACAGACCTCAAAATGGACCGTTCAAAATGTTTACTTAATAATAGTGCAGTTCTAGGGGAGACGGTAATCAGGATATCCTCTCTCTGTTATCCTATACAAGCCTTCTCATACTATATAAAAAGATGGCATCCTAAATTAAGAAGTTGAGAGGGCTCTAAAGAGAATATCCTTGTGTAACTCTGGGTAATAATCCAGAGATTGGAATAATCCATTTACAGATTGGAAAACTCTTCTCTGGTGCCAGATACCTTTCCGCCCAAGGCAACTCTAGGGAAGGTATACAGGGTGTCCCAAGCTATATGGATAACGACTTTTTCTCGGAAACTAAGATAGCTAGAATAAAACTAAAAAATACGTGTTCCCTTAGTTTTTTGTTAGAAATCCAAATTTAATTTGTAAATTTTTTTCGGTGCTTCCAGAAGCGAGATACAGGCACCAACTTCATTTTTTCAAATGGGAAGGTGGGGTTTTTATTTCAGAAATAGATTCCTCTATTTTTTTTAAAGAAAAATTTACTCGAACGGTTTTTTCCTGTGAGCGATATTTTACAAGTTATGAATGAAAACATGATTCTTATAAGAAATGTCAAAATGATAATATTATAACGGTTTTTTGATTGAATAAGAAGAAAAGTACTATTTTATTATAAATTTTACTCCTCATTAATATTACAGATCATGCTCGAACTGGCCTCCACCATTAGAGATGCATAGACATGCTCTTTCTTGCCAATCGTCCCTTACTGCCAAAGAAATAGATTCGGCTTTAACCGAGTTACAGGCATCTATTATTCTCTGCTTTAGTTCATCTACAGATGCAATTCCGGCTTGATTCTGATGCACCTAGATTTAGAAATGCTTTTAGGTAAGCAGAAATAAGAAAAGAAGGAAAAAAGTTATGAATAATCACCTTGTTTTTCAGGTATCCCCAAAGGAAATAGTCCATAGGTGTCAAATCCGGTGAACGAGGTGGACACTGAATCGCCCCCTGTGTCGATATAACATGCCCATCAAATTGCCTATCGAGACATCTCTTTACATGCCTGATGGTGTTATATCGACACGGGGGGAATTCAGTATATTCAGTAGCAGTAAGGAATAGGCAAAAATTGAAAAAATGAAGTTGGTGCCTGTATCTCGCTTCTGGAAGCACCGAACAAAATTTACAAAGTAAATTTGGATTCCTAACAAAAAACTAAGGGAACACGTATTTTTTAGTTTCTTTCTAGCTATCTTAGTTTCCGAGAAAAAGTCGTTATCCATATAGCTTGGGACACCCTGTATATATCCATTCTAACACCTGGTGTACCCCACGAGGTCTCTATATAAGAGAGATTTTTTTGGTATACAAATGATAATAAGTGGCCTTTGTTAGGAAGGAATTGGGAAACCTTGCACAACCTAACTCTGCTTTTAAAAAGTTAACTTGTAATAAATAACTTTACAATTAATAAACAAAAAATACAGAAGCCTTGGAACAGAACGGCTGTATGCATTAGATCGATACAGGACCATTCGTCAATGTCAACTTTACATTCCACCAAGTTCATAACATTATTTCTGTTTTATTTGGATGCAATAATTTTGCCTTTCAACTCTGTCTACCCAAAATAGATTACTCCAGCAATTTGTGCTCAACAACTGTCACACTATATCCTCGTCAAGCGTATAGAAAAGTAAAAAAAAAAAAAAATTAATTTGAAAGATGAATACCCTAATAAAAAACCTAGTCCCTATAATTTTTTTTTTTTTTTTTTTAAATAGAACTGTTAATTTAGATTCGGAGAGCATGCGTTCGTATCATCGTAGTAATTACATTTTAAATGAAAACTTTTTTTAAAAAAGGATTAAATTAGGCTTTATTAAGGGGCTCTTACAACAGCAGTGCTAAAATCTCGATAGTATTCTCGAAAAATCTATTCTCCGGGAAAAACTTTCCTATAAAAGAAATAAGCCTTTGTGTGTATTGTATAGTACGAAGAATAAAGAAAATACGAGCCTTTTTCGAGACAATTGCAAACCAAAAAAAACTTTAAAAAACTCATGAGCAAAGTCTCATTTACATTTTTGTTGAGAAAAGGCCTTAAATAAAATATAACTCATTTTATCAATATAAGGTTAATAACATATTGTGTGGGCGCTAATGACCTCAGTAGTCGATGCGCCAAAAAATAAAAATAAATTGTGTGTGTAGATAACTCTATTTACAAAATATTCAAGTACTGAGAAAAAAAAGCAAAGCCTTGCAGCAATCGTCAAATCGGTAAATATTTTCCAAAATATCTATAATTAATAGTACCATTAAATAATTGCAGATGGCACTTTAATAACAATAAAAGGGCGCTAATGACTATAGACGTCGATGCGCCGGTAGAAAAAAAATAATAAAACAATAAATAACAATAAATAAAAGAAGCATTTAAAAAAATTTAAAAAAAAAGTTTTTATTCATTGGGTAAAATTTAAACCGCCCGAACAGGGACTCGAACCCTGGACCCTCAGATTAAAAGTCTGATGCTCTACCGACTGAGCTATCCAGGCGACTGACATTTCCAAGGCCGCTATCTAATCTTCAAGTTTATACCAAAATTATAGCTAATAAATAACAAGAATTGGCACTGTTCGTAAATACAAATACGCTAAATTACTGGACGAGTAAAATTATATATTTTTTTTAAAGTCATTTTTACGAATTATTTCTTCAGTTATTGATCGAAGTCATTGTATACTATAAAAATTAACTACTATTTATTTAGAACATATATTATGCAACTATAAAATGATTTACGTTTAATAATCCATTGTGTTTTATAAACAATAGTCATTTCCGTCATTTAATGAACTAACTACTTATATTTGTAAATAGTTCATTCAACCATTCTCCTTTGAAGAACGACTAGATTACATAGAATAAAAGGATTCGTTAGTTATATATAAACAGTATTGTCTGACGATAAACGGAATATCTCCCTTCTCTTGCCGCCACAAAATGAACAAAGATAAAGAGGCGTGGTTTGAACAATATATATGTATATCGAAACAACTAATTGTTTTTGTTTACCTTTGTTCAATATAATTTTATAGCAGAGCTTTCTTATGAAGTGAATCGTTGTATTTATCCTTAATATTGGTTACAACTAGTGTTGACCAATGCGCCAACAAAAATATGTACTTGTCTCTCTTTTTCATTTTATCCAACATTTGACCAACTTTTATGACAATCTAAAACAAGAGTGACATATTAGTATTTTACTTGTATAAAATTGTTGAACCAATAATAAAATTATAACTGTAAAGGATTAAGTTTGTTTTTTCAGGTTCTCTGGATTATTTTTTAAAGCAACCTTAGCATTTAAGATTTTAGTCATTAAACGAAGAAAGTACTAAACAAGACCGATACGTCACTATGGTGGATATCAATTTTAAAATATATCCTTACTTGGCATTTTACTTAACCTCCATCACTTAATGCATCTAAGAAGCTAGCTAAATCAGTAGACAAATGAAATCCCAGCTCCATACAATACTGATCTCCATAATACTTCATCACGCCTCTTAAATGGTTATCATATCATCATAAGAAGGACATAGTTTTAAGATAAAGGCCTCTCACAAAAAGTAGTTTATCAGTAAGAAACAATCAGGTTGGCGAAACAGAAGGAACAAAGAGCTGTATGAATTCCTTTGCTATGCAGATACATCGTCTGAAAATACCACACTCATTAGAAAGCCTGAGCTAGGAAAGACTAAAATCCCAAGGAAGGTAAAGAGACATCTGGGGCAGGAAGAGCCAAGACAAAGTTTTGGCCGAAACCAAAAAAATATCAGCTGCTAGTAGGACTTACTATCCACGACCGAATTAATCAAAACCCTAATTTCCACCGCGCTCACTGTGAAAATTACAATTCTAATCTATCTATCCCATGGCGCAACTGCCGTAATGGACCCATGCCTCGTCCACTAGCTTCTGCCAAGACATTCCTGTCTTTGGCTTCCATCACTTAACAACCATTGAGGTGAGGTCATCTTGGAGATTGTCCAGGGCAGCGCAAGCGTGTTCCTCCTCTCCGGCGAGCTCCAACGGTGATGACCCTTCTTTATAAAGGTTACGATGTCTTCTTCATTGTACATCTGATGCAATTCTTCTTTTTTCCTAATCCTCCACTGGCCGTTCTCACAAAGCGTGGGCCAAATATCTTTTTCAGAACCTTTCTCCCCCACACCCGAAGAAACCTTTCTGCTCTCTTTAGACAGTACCCACGTCTCACTGGCATACGTTACAACTGGTCTTATTATAGTTCTACATATTGTAAACTTTTTCCTTTTTCTTCATTTGAAAAAACTTCAACTACAACTAGTGACTGCCACTAGTTATTAAATAAAAGGGTTCTTAAATAATAAATTCGCTAAACTTATAAGTAGTAACCTGTTTTATTAACACATTAAATTAACATTACTAACATTATTATCATTTACTATCAACGATTACTTTTCACTTCTTTTAGCATTTACAACAGTCACAACAGTTTACTGTTACTTACTGCGTAAATACACCACAAAAACTGTTCAACGACTGACTACTGTTCCGCCCTGCACTAGACTCAAATGCACTAACAAAACTCCACTCAGCTGACTGACCCCCCAACGGGCTAACTCTGAAGAACTCCGTAACACTGACAAACTGTGACTGACTCCAACTGTGACTCCTCATTCCAACTACGACCGCCTAACTAGGGCCGCTCACTTGGCTTTTATACAGTGATGAAACGTACTAGACTAGACTACGGTCACTAAACTCCCAGAACAATCTAGGCCTTTCTTCTCTGGCTCAGGTCAGGTCTGGACTTTTGTTAGCCCTCCCAGTGGCCACTCCACGGACAATAGCTGCATCCCCTCGGTGCCAAGGTCACTAAACTCCCAGGACAATCTCGGCCTTTCTTCTCTGGCTTAGGTCAGGTCTGGACTTTTGTTAGCCCCTCCCAGCGGCCTCTCCACGGACAATAGATCCATCCCCTCGGCGCCAAGAACTCCCAGGACAATCTCGGCCTTTCTTCTCTGGTTTAGGTCAGGTCTGGACTTTTGTTAGCCCCTCCCAGCGGCCTCTCCACGGACAATAGTTCCATCCCCTCGGCGCCAAGAACTCCCAGAACAATCTAGGCCTTTCTTCTCTGGCCCAGGTCACTTCGGTACAATATTATTACCTTGGCGTCACTTGACACACCTTTAAAGCGAACAGCCTTCTTCGCTAAAGATAAGCACCTGTTACCAGCAGCTGTTCGTGCTTTAATTTCGGCTTCCATTTTGTTTCCATTCGTCACCACCGTTCCCAAGTATTTAAAACTATCACCAGTTGCGAACTCATGATTATTAATTCCCGTTAAGAATCGAAAACAATTCTAACAGTTCCTTTTTTTCTAATACAAAACCATTTTCAATGATGAAAATTCAATTACACAAACAAAGTTACTAGTTTCCTCCTTCACAAATCCACTTGCATAATCTGAGCAAAACATATTGTTGCTTCCAACAAAAAATAAAAATAGCAACCAAAAGAATGGACACGGAAAAATTGGCAATAATAAAGAAGGCTGTAAAAAAGACAAACACAAATTTTCAGAAAAGTCTAAACAATGTTACTAATACTGTTAAGAACATATTTTACTTTTTCTTCACCGCCTCCTCCTCCTCAGCAAGCCGCCTTCCTAAGTTAGTTTCCGCGCTCCAGTTACTTTGTCCCTCTCTTCACCTGTAGTATTTTCTCTGCACTATATAATTTGATTACATCGCCCGTATCCTTTTTTTTTGTTACCTATAATAAATTCAAAGTAAAATAATTAAATTATAAAGAATTTTCAAATAAAACATGTTTTATTTAATTTGTGTAAATCAAAATCAATTCAAAATTCCATAAATGATTTTTAATTTGTTTTATCTTGACTTAAAGAAGCTTTTAGACGCTGAACTCGGGAGAATTTTTGTGATGACAAACTAAACTGGTGGTTGTTTACTTTGTGAAGAAACCAGGACTGTAACCTCCAGTGTTCAGGTTATTTTTGAGAAGCCTGATCATTATCATTATCATCAGATGTTTTTTTTTTTAAATCGTCTTTCATTTTGTTGATCATCTTTTAATAGGCTCCCGATGTTTTAAAAAATGCGATTAAACATTCCCGTTTCAAAAATTTTTGTTCCCAATCTTATCTTTTCAAAAGTTACTGTAAATCTTACCAAATTTAAAATAGAGTTTCATGTTATGCTTGATGGTAACTGATCATGAAGAAACTTTTATTCCTTCACCTTTAGTTTTTTAGGACTACCTTGCAATCTCCAGCCAGATGTATAGATGTGGGCCAGACCAATTAAAACTTCTAAAGCCACAGCGCTGGCAGAATTGATGATGCCCCCCCGTAAAGAGTGGCTAGTTCCCCCTTAGACTCTCACCTTAGCTCTCTCTTTCGTACGCGGTTTCTTATCAAAAAAAAAAAAATAATAATAATAATGCAAATTTTACTTACTTTCAACACAATTAGCATGAATTTACTTTGGCTGTTTCAGGTAAAGCAGTACCATTTGTTGAAATGACTGTAGCCCATGCTTCAGTACTCACCATATTAGCCATCAGCTTTGAGAGGTATTATGCCATCTGTGAACCACTTCGAGCTGGTTATGTTTGTACCAAAACTCGTGCGATGTTAATATGCTTAAAAGCTTGGGTATTTGCAGCACTCTTTACCAGGTAAGTGATTGATTTAGTTTTTAATTTCATGTAAACAAAATCTGAAACTTAATAATAATTATTAGATATAATAGTGAAGGGTGATTAGAATACTGGCCAATCCTTGGTAAATATATTCTAGAAAGAAATTCTTAAAAGAAATTGATGTTTAAAATATAAGGTTTGACACTAGGTTCTCTTAGGCAGAATTCGAAAAGTATATAACAAAGCCTGTTGCTCAAATAACAAGGCATTTGTTTATCAAAACATACGATTCTTCTTTTTTTATGCGAAAGAACAGCATTTATAACTCACAGAAATTTGATCTACAACGGGAATCTCCGGCTGATCCAAATTTTTCTTTGAGTTTAGTATTGATGCATTGCTATTAATGAAACCCAATATTTCATCCATAACTGGAGACCATTCAACGGCACACATTACGCTCAAATAGTTCCTTAAAATCTCCTTCACTAATAACTATGCTCAAATGGTTTCTTAAAATCTCCTTCACTAATAACTATGCTCAAATGGTTTCTTAAAATCTCCTTCACTAATAACTATGCTCAAATGGTTTCTTAAATCTCCTTCACTAATAACTATGCTCAATTGATTTCTTAAAATCTCCTTCACTAATAATCTATGCGCAAGTGGTTTCTTAAATCTCCTTCACTAATAACTATGCTCAATTGATTTCTTAAAATCTCCTTCACTAATAACTATGCTCAAATAGTTTCTTAAAATCTCCTTCACTAATAACTAAGCTCAAATGATTTCTTAAAATCTCCTTCACTAATAACTTCTGGAGTCATTACGCCAGATTCCTTAAAATTTAGCTCCCCCAAATAACACAAAAAATGGCCATAGCTGGTGTTATTTTTTTGAAGCCTAAAGTAGGGAACAAAAATAGGTTAATTGTTAATTATGCAAAAGATCTAAGTGGTAGAATGAAATTTTCTTTATTGGGAAAAGATTCAGGAAAAATCACTGCAGAACTAGCATTTCCATCTGATCCGTTTGCAAATAAAAAGCATAGCACGAATTTAAGTGGTTTTTCAGACTGTTATTTAAAAATGCATAAATACAAAAATTAAGAACTCTTTTACAAGAAATTGAGGGAAAACTGGAGAAAAAATGCATTTAAGCTGAGCAACTGACATTTACAAAAAAAAAAAAAAATTGCAAAGCTTATAAAAATAAAAAATAACGATGCGAAATTGTGTATTAAAAACATCACCCGAACTACATGGTAATTCTAGATAATTTAAAACAGATATAAATATATAATATGTATATGTATACGCTTATTTTTAAATTTAGACATTTAACTCAAGAAAAATTAAGAAGTAAAAGACCTCCTTCTGAGCTGAATACATTTTAACTCGATTTATAAATGTGCATATAAAAAAAGTTACATTCAGAAAATATATAAATATTTGTAAGCATGAGATACTTTCTTTCGATGCAGTTAAATTGATAACTACCAAGTTCTACATACAAGTGTTTACATTTAACAAAATACAGACTTGTAAAATATTTATTCAAAGAATAAAATCTTGAATAAATAATATAACAAGAAAGGAGATCAACATATCATCACCAATATCTCTAATAACGTAATCAAAACTAATAAATCCATTTTTTTTAAAAATATATACGAATCCAGTTCAAAATTCTAAAACTCCTAATTCTTCAACTTGAAATATAAAAACATTAAAATCAACTACATAAAATCAAGAAAAATAATTATGACAGAAATGGGCGTCAAAAAGAGACATGCAATCAAAAGCCATTTTAAGAAATGAGAACAACTTAATGATGTTATCTTTAGATTAGTTAGTTTATAAATTCAAAACAGTTAGTTTTAAGCAATAAGTAGTCTAATATAAAGATAAAAGAAAAACAGACATCTGTTTAATCAGCCAAAATTAGGCTTTTCATCTCTTGTTGGTCTATGAAAAATACGCGTACTAGTTCAAACGAAGATGTACTAAACTCGGATATGACAAATGTCTGTGCGTTTTTTTACTAAAGTTTTTATTATGGTTAATAAACGTTTCTTGTTAGTTACCAATTTATTTTCAGTCAATGTTTGTATCAACTAATGATAAGATCTGTGCGAGTTAAAGAGTGGTCAATTTAAATTTAGGAAATTAGGACATTTTCACTTTAAAAACGGAATGGATGTGTTTAATGTTTTGAACGTAAGTGAGACTGCTGATTATATATTCACATTAGTATTGATAAATTTCATTCAGAGATAAAAACAATTCCATAATAATAATTTTACAAACGAACTGAAAAATAAAAACTGTTTTTATAAAAAGCAGTTTTGGGAATCGTTGGAGAACAATATGCTTCTTTTTTGCATCATAAAAATAAACGTTTATTAATAGTGAATGGACAATAAAAATGCAAGGCAAACGTCATGTAAAGCATAGCTTGCATTCCCAAGGTGCAACAATCTGTAGGAATTCTACGATTACGTGATTCTCTCGAGGAATTCTCTCCATTCCCAAACAATGTGTGCTCGTTTTTAGTTTTCTTAAACAGAAGGATTTTTTTTTTTTTTTCTTCCGTTCAGTTAATTTAGAAATACGTTCAAGTTTATTTTTGCTAAATATGAGAAAACGATGGTCTTTCATTATTTTTTTTAATGCTAAGAACGTACGAGGGTCGTTTGAAAAGTCCGTGCAAAAATAAAAACTACTTAATTTTTTGGGGTAAACCTTTTTTATTTTTCAACATAGTCTCCTTTTAGGCTTATACACTTCGTCCAACGCTGCTCTAGTTTGTTGATCCCTTCCGAATAATAGGATTTGTCCAAGTCTGAAAAATAGCCATTCGTTTTTGCAATCACCTCCTCGTTTGAATAAAATCTTTTTCCCGCCAGCCATTTCTTCATATTGGGGAACAAATAGTAGTCCGAGGGAGCCAAGTCTGGAGAATAGGGGGGATGTGAAACGAGTTGTGGAACCCTATTTCCATTAATTTTGCGACCACAACTGCTGAGGTGTGAGCTGGTGCGTTGTCGTGATGGAAAAGGACTTTTTTGTGGGCCAATCGTGGGCGTTTTTCTTGCAGCTCGGTTTTCAAACGGTCCAATAACGATGAATAATATGCACCTGTAATAGTTTTACCCTTTTCCAGATAGTCGATGAGGATTATTCCTTGCGAATCCCAAAAGACAGTCGCCATAATCTTTCCGGCCGAAGGAACGGTCTTCGCCTTTTTTGGCGCAGATTCCCCCTTGGTAATTCATTGTTTAGATTGTTCTTTGGTCTCAGGAGTGTAGTGATGTATCCATGTTTCATCCACAGTGACGAAACGACGCTTAAAGTCCTGCGGATTCTTCTGGAACAGCTGCAAACCGTCCTTGCAACACTTCACACGATTTCGTTTTTGGTCAAGCGTGAGCAATCGCGGCACCCATCTTGCGCATAGCTTTGTCATGTCCAAATGTTAATGCAAAATATTATGTACCCGTTCATTCGAGATGCCCACAGCACTAGCAATCTTACGCACCTTCACTCTTCTGTCATCCATCACCATATCATGGATTTTATCAATGATTTCTGGAGTAGTAACCTCAACAGGGCGTCCAGAACGTTCAGCGTCACTTGTGCCCATACGGCCACTCCGAAAATTTTGAAACCACTTATAAACTGTTCTAATCGAAGGTGCAGAGTTACCATAATGTTTATCAAGCTTCTCTTTAGTCTCCTGAGGCGTTTTGCATTTCATAAAGTAGTGTTTAATCAACACACGAAATTCTTTTTCGTCTATTTTTTGAAAATCACTCGACTTCCTCGATTCAAACGAATGCCAAACACAAAGAAATAGACCGATCTGGCTGAAACTTGGTGTGTGTTCTTCCAAGAGATGCTACTAACTAAACATGACCTCGATACGCGCCAGTAGTGCTATCTCTCTGACTTTGCACGGACTTTTCAAACGACCCTCGTAAATATTCGAAAATATTTGCTATTTCCTTCAATTTGTTAAAGATGGTCGAAATACTTACATATATATTTGGTGTAAAAGAACTGTTCCTCTTGTAAATATTTTGCGGCATGTTGAGCTGATAGACAAAAGACCACGTAGATCTCACACATGATTTGAAGAACTGAAGTTAACAGGCACAATAGACAGAGCAAACTACTCGACCAAATATCTGATCTCATACTTAACGATACCCGTCTATAATGAAACCTAATAATAATAATAATAATAACTATAATAATAATAACCTACTCACTTAGAAAACGTTTTCTTTACTCAAGATATCTCAAAATCTTTTAACTCACTTTTGTATATTTATCGAGTATGTATCAATATTTGACCTTTTACAAAAATAAGGAAAACTAAACGTTGCATTATTCCATTGTTAATACATTTCAAGCTGTATAGTATATAGTTAAATTTATCTATGTAAAGAAGATAAACTTCCCTTTGATCCTAATATATATTACATGTCCAAATCCAATCCAATAGAGATGATGCACAGAGAATATTTAAGTATTTTCTTCTACTTTTTCATACAATTCATAGTTAGCCTCTTCTGTATAAGTGTAGGTACGCAGTGTGTGGACAGAATATCTAATCATTAAACAGAATACAAAGCAACAGTTTGCTAAGAATTATCGCTTTAACAGCTGTTTTTGTTATGGGGATAACCTTTTTGTTTGTTTTTCTTTTTAACAGAAGCAAAACAAAATACAACGTTGCACATAAATGTACACGCATTTTCTGAACAGGCTATGAAAAGTTTTATGTTTTTGAACATATAATTTTCATAAGAAATTTCAGTGTTAAATAAACCCACATATTTTCCTCTTTTTTTATTTACTTATTTTCTCCTTATAAACTTCTTCATTGTTCTGAGAGTTTTTCTCAACTGAAATTTATTCACCCAGAATCTCTTTTTCATACTACTTCTCCTTATTATTTAAGCATCTACTTGTCTCAGACTATTTCCTATCACTCACTCAGTGACAGAGAGAGATAGATTTTGAAATTTTGAACACAAGTATTTTTAACTTTATATATTTTTATATTTGTTCTGTTATATGTAATGCATACATTATACATTTTGTATGAAATAATGGAACTAACTTTAAACGATTACATTTGTGGGGAAAATACACGGCTACACCCAGAGAGAAACTATCTTGTACAATAATCTTTCCAATTTAGCGGGTAACAGAACAGTAAATAGGACTATTTGGCTAGATAAGTATTTCTACGCAAAGAGGTAAAGCTCAATTAATTAATTAAAAGACTACCTATTTTGTAAATTTAGACTATCTAAAGAGCTTGAGATAAAATTTAAAATTATTTCAAAGCTGCAAGATGTAGTTATAGACTTATCACTTCTAAACACCATTATACATTCCAATTCCTAGAAACTAGAGAATTCTCACAACAATACAGCTAACCTATTATGTAAATATGTTTTGTTTTGCTTCCTAATATTAAATATTTGTATAATTAATTTGTTAGTCAAAATTTACCGAGTATTTGCGGAGCCGTGACTTACTTCATCATTAGTTAGAAGATTACAAACGTTTTCCGTTTATTTACCTGCAGTTTTTCCTGTACTGGCGAGATGCACATTCGCGAAGCCACAATGCAAGTGGAGATGGAGCTCAGGAGAGACTCGCCTGATGTTTTTGCCTTAATCAGAGAATCAAAACAATTTAGCTTCCGAGAAAAAGAGTAAATTTGCTCTGATCACAATCTCTTAGAGCTTTAAGTAAAAATAAAAATAATAATAATAATCTAAACTAAAGATAGTAAACCAAATAGTTATGTACAGGTATAAAAGTGTTTCTCTACAACTTTATCATATAGAATACACACCCCGTATACTAACAATATTTGAAATCCTGCCAAGATTTCAACATTAGCTAAAATATAAAGTATAAACATATATGTTCGGACGGTGGTACTTCATAAATATTACACCAATTCTGTACACTACATTGGACAAAGACGAGAAAAGATTACGGAATAATTTATTATAGAAAAAATTGAAAGAATGCTACTTAAACTAGAATTTTATAATGGAATATTCTGGAATGTTATTTTATGATATTATTCAAGTAATTATTAGGTTTTACAATAAAGTTTTTAAATATTTTTGTTCAGAAAAATATTGTCAATTGATATTAATTCTTTACAACATAGTTCAAGTTTGGTACTCTAAATGGAAATACAGTCAGTGGATTATTTATTGATCAAATATCAAGTTAAAGTAGAACAGTCTTATTACTGACAACAATATTACCAGACGAGATGTAGACACATTAGGCTGGAAACATAGTGGAGCGGCGAGCAAAGCGGCGATGATAGCGAAGAGCAAAGCGGCGAAATCAAACACAAGTAAACATATGGGACCGCGCATAGTGGCGAGCAAAGCGAAGATAGAGCAACGCTATCTATAAAGAGTGGAGCAAAGCGTTATGACATGTTTGATTTCTTCGCTCTCATCGCGCTCAAATTTTAAAGGTTATTTTTCAAAGGTTATGGAATATTGATACATTATTGGTTTAGTTTGTTTAAAGAAACCTCTGTGGGGCCATAGTATTTGTGAAGCTACAATAGTTTTTAACAATTAATAATTAATAGTTAAAATTAATTAACAATTAGTAGTTAATGGAGAATTCAGGTAATTTTTGCTACATTTAATTTGGTTCTTAATCCCTTAATGCTAACTTTCATCTAAATACTAGGCAAAATTAAATTACATTTTCACGTCCTACTACTTCTGATCAGGACGAATTCTCCAATCCTTCTTCTGTAGCGTCGTACTACTCCAGTTTTTCAGATGAACAACATTAATTTATGACAAATCATGGAGTAGTGATTTAATAAAATTATTGTGTTTTTTTAATTGACTAATTTCTTTTTATCTGCATATATTTCTATTTTATTTTTATTTTCTTATCTTAAAGTAACTGCTAGGATTAATGGGGTTACACAGATTTGTATTTAGTTAATTTTTCTATATTGTGCCTAACTCATGTTATGAGCTGTATTACTCAAAAACAATAAAATTTGATTTTGATTAATGGGGTTACACTGGGCTAGTATGTAATCAAATGTTGATATAGACATTCGAAAATACGCATGAAACTTGCCAGGATGCTCCCGAAGTTGTTGGTAAAAGTGATGAAATTCACCAAGTTCATTTCTAGACTTATTTATGTCATGTACACTGCAGCTCTTACTACCTTAGCTTACTGCTGCAAATACCAAAGTTTCAACGAAGAATTTTCATATAAAAATATTTCCTCCATCTTGTTTTGTCAAAAGGAGAACGCGACTAAGCTCGTCACTATGTGCATGCGAATCTTTGCTCGCTGCTCGTCGCTCTCTTTGATCTGAAGCAGCTATCATCGCCGCTTTGCCCGCCGCTCCACTATGTTTCCAGCCTTAGGCAGTAGAAAGATAGTGCATCCAGCTGGACTCGAACCTGACTTCAGTACACTCTAACCTAGTGCGATATTGATGAAACCTATTCATACAATAAACTAGCCATTTTCGCTAAAGTCAAAAAATTGTCGGTTTTAAGGAAGCAGGTATCTCCGAGAAATCATTGAAACCATTCTTCTATATAAAAACCTAAATCCTATTGAATATTCTAACTGGCAATTTTAGAACCTAATCTCTTACAAAATTTAATAAAGTGTATGACATAAACGGCAGCAACGCTTGTCCTGCAATCTAGCGGAATAAACACCGGTGAACTAATACAGCCTAGATTCTTGGATAATCATTAC
This sequence comes from Rhodnius prolixus, assembly GCF_049639745.1. Lineage (NCBI taxonomy): Eukaryota > Metazoa > Arthropoda > Insecta > Hemiptera > Reduviidae > Rhodnius > Rhodnius prolixus. The sequence continues at coordinate 27,649,075 of NW_027411582.1, forward strand.
TAGCATTTCTCGATTAAACTAAAATCGATTCTCCAAAAGTGCGAATATATTCACGAATACCTAGTCATTTTGTTTTGTTTGTGTCCAAATTTGCATCACACGAAATGGATAATGAATTGGATAACAGAATCACCTAAAATGAACTTTACTAAAAACAAATGACTTAAGTAACCAGCTATTTAAAAATGAATTACTTTCACTTCTCACAAAAGATTACCTCCTTTTGGTTAGGAATCTTACAACCTGATCTTTTAAAAATTGTGATGACTTATAGTATGATTAAGGATTATAAAAGCTGGCCCAAGCAATCCAATTGAAAAGGTCGTATCGAAGGGTACCAGATTTAACTACGATGACGGTTAGTACAGCTAGATAACCATAAAAATAGATCATGTTCCTATTTTTGTTTTGTTTTTCTAAAATGGAATTTGATTAATTGCCCACATACAATGAAGAATACGTTACAGAGAAATGTATGAAACACACAACCAATAAAATATGCGATACAGAGAGGAGAGTTGACAATAAATCGTTCTCTACTTTATGGCGGCCATAAATATATAGTTAACAGTCACTCCGTTGACATTATGTTGACAGCCGAGTGGATTTCATGTTGACAAACTATGTTTTCATAGTTTTAAATGGTGGCCTTTATCTCTAAGCTTATATTTATTTTTTATTTTTTCTATATTTTTTTTAAAAAAATTGTATGAATTAGTTTAACAGCAGACAAATTTGGAAAGTAATGTAAATTAATTTATAAATGAATGTATAATGGCGCGGAAAGTGTATACTATCCTGTTGTGGATGCAGTGGGAAGACCTTCTACTGAATTACAATAGCATAATACAATATTCAGCTCCTTTCCAATGCTACAACCCACGCGTTTTGCCAAGTAATTTGGAACCATAGTCTCCTACATACCATCAAAACCTTTCTCCTATATAACAATGCGATTGTTGGCTTTAATAAAATTCTACAGGGAAAATGATAATCTGCACAAACTGTATAATGGAAAACTTTCTATTTTTAGTTCACTTTTATAGCAGAATATTTAGTTTTTCTTTAATAATAAAAAAAAGACCATATACTCTCAACTCTTTTTTACACGGTAGATAAGTTCCTTAAAAAACAGTGCAAAAAAAATCGAGTAAAAAAATACATGCGACATTATGGTAAATTTGGAGGATATGTTCCACAACTTTAAAAAATCGTGTAAGATTAAAAAAACTCTAAATATTTCCCTTAAAAAACCGTGCCAAAAAAGTAATAATGAAATCCATATTACATATTTATAAAACAAAAACAATTAATTTTTATTACAAAAAAAAAAAAATTAAAATTTGTGTACATTTAATAGACAATGGGACGAACAACTTACGGTACGCTCGCATTACGCAGTTGAACTATATCTCAACATTCAGTACAATTCAGTAAGAAAAAGTCGTGTGAGGGTTCACACTCTATTCTTAAGTAATAGAATCATGAGCTCTTACACAAGTAATAGAATCACGAGCTCCTACACAAGTAATAGAATCATGAGCTCTTACACAAGTAATAGAATCACGAGCTCTTATTTCTTCTGTTTTCTCATCCATCATCGGTTAAATTAAGCTACAATTAAAAGTAATTAAGTTAAATTAAATGCGGTAACCTAAACTCCTGGTAGAGCAACTTAAGTTTTTTATTGTTTGCCCTTGAAAAAAGTTTTGTCCTATCAGGATGTAATGGCGTGGTGCAACCACACACGCGTTCCGTTCCACTTTGTCTAATAAAATAAAATCCTTACACATTTATTCGTAGAAATTGTAAATACGATACAGCACGTAATTCTGTGAAAGCTCTTACTAGCTAGATTACAGTGTTACCTTTTTGTTTACAGTTTAAGGTGTTACTGTGAATTAAACAATTTATCTACACAAGAAACGGTGATTTAACAGTTGTCATCATAAAAAGCAGTATGAAATAAAATATATAGAACTTCATTCACTTTCCAGGTATGTGAGTCAGAAAGTCGCAAGTTAAAATGTCAACCAGCTGAGAATCACTATTCTAAATAAACATTGAAAAGAAATAAAAACCTGGTAAGGAGAGCCGCCCTTATTGGCTAAGATAGGCAACTATGGAACGAGCCCAGCCATTGGATTCACACTTAAAGGGCCAGTTATTTGGGTCAAGCTCCTTCTCTCCCTGTAGGAGGTCTGAATGATACAGAAAGAAGGGGACAAAAATGGGTCCATTACTATAGATCTGGGTCATTTTTATGATGATAGAATTTCTTGTTTTTACACATTTACTGCACACATAGTGTATTTAATATAATCATTCATTTCAAATAGGGAATCTGGTTTCCATTTTTTGGGGAAATAGATATCAGTATTATTCTTTACAATGTTTAAATAACATTGATTCGTATTTTAGTAGCAACAAAGAATCATACAATATCCTGGAATTAAAAACAGTGAGTCTTAATCCAGATCTCCGTAAAAAGGAATTTTCGTTGAAAAATGATTCAAATAGAATTGGTAGATATACTTTACGAAGACAAGAAAAGTTTTACGATGTTGTTCCATTTAGATGAACTAGTAGACAAATCGGCTTCCTTTGAATAAAAGTAATGAGCACAGATTTTTCGATCATTTATTTTCCATTTATGAAACCACATTTTGAGAAGATTACAATGAATTTCAATATTCTGACAGGCTTGGATAGGATCAAAGTTGTGTTGAGAGAATAGCAGTAACGTCAGCGTATGTCGAAACAATTGTATTTTGGAACGAAGAAAGATCCGATAGTACATATTAGAAAGAGAAAAGGATCTAGAATATTTCTTTGGGGAAACTCTAGTTATCACAGGACATCCCTCTTGACGAACTCTGTAATACGGATCGGTTAAATAAGATTTGATGATTCATTAGTAAATAAACGGAGGATGATTTTTTTTTTTTAAGTTTGTGCTGCAAGCGGAGCCACACCCAAGAAAGACCCTTAACAGTATTGTTTACAGTCGCAAGAAAGACCCTTAACAGTATTTTTTTTTTTTTTTTATTTTTTTTTTGGCGCATCAACAGCTGAGGTTGCTGCGCCCGGAGCTTTTTCCAGTGCACTGCCGGCCTCCGGACAGTGTTCTCTCGTTACAGACCACACTGTCCATCACCGGACAGTGAGCTGTAAGAAGCTTCTAGGAAGAGAAAATCTAAGGGTCAGCTGCTGGATTCGAACCCGGGACCTCCGAGTGGGAGTCCAGTATGCTAACCTCATAGCTAATCCCTTCCATCCTTAACAGTATTATTTACAATTCAAGAAAGACTCTTTAACAGTACTGTTTACAATCCAAGAAAGACCCTTAACAGTATTGTTTACAGTCGCAAGAAAGACCCTTAACAGTATTATTTACAATTCAAGAAAGACTCTTTAACAGTACTGTTTACAATCCAAGAAAGACCCTTAACAGTATTGTTTACAATCCAAGAAAAACCCTTAACAGTATTGTTTACAATCCAAGAAAAACCCTTAACAGTATTGTTTACAATCCAAGAAAGACCCCTAACAGTATTGTTTACAATCCAAGAAAAACCCTTAACAGTATTGTTTACAATCCAAGAAAAACCCTTAACAGTATTGTTTACAATCCAAGAAAGACCCCTATAGTATTGTTTACAATCCAAGAAAAACCCTTAACAGTATTGTTTACAATCCAAGAAAAACCCTTAACAGTATTGTTTACAATCCAAGAAAGAAGATTTAGTATCTGTCAACACATTGCATCCGTTTTTGAAACATAAAATGTGTAGAAGCAAAATTAATGTTTCCGATAGCAATTTTGTTTTCTCTATCATCGGGATTTTAACCACCTTAAACAGTTACTTCTCCAGTATTTAATATAAAATACATCAAAGGCTTATTGGTCGGTAAGGGCTAGGTTGCATAGCTGGGTTTATTCTCTTTCAGGATCATTGTTGCAGTTAAGCATTGCCAGAGTACCTAAAAATAAGTTTAAAATTGCATTGTTGATGTAAATGTTATTAGTAATGTACGGTCTGAAGGCTTGTAGTACCTATTTAATCAACTTAGGTTAGTTTAATTTGTATACAGCTGTTCTGATCATTACACCTAATTTAGGTAAATAGAAGATGATTCGAGAAAAAGGATTGGAAATTATTATTATTATAGGTTTCTCCTTAAACAATTTTAAATTAGAATAATTTACGAATTATTGGCCACATTTCTAATCGACCTTAACGCAAAACAAATTATTATTTCACGTTACAAAACCCAGTAAAAACCCACCATTACTGCAACTTACTCATAGTACTATATTTAGAGTGCATAATTTAAAAAACTAAATTAAGTGTTCAGTTCTTTAAAGTGCCTTTCTCGGACTGTTGCTCACAGAATGGCCTCGCTGCTACAACTTCGCGGTAAGTAGTATATTGTTCTAAAATTCTGTTTTTTGTTGAAAGAAAAAATAAAATAAAATAAATTGGAAATGCAAAGCAATAATTATTATTATCACCCATTTTTTTTTTATTTTGGTTTTTAATTGAAAAAAATTACTACAAAGTGTCCGTTGTAGCTGCGAAGCCCTTCTTCACTTGTAAGCAAAACCTGGTTGGAAATAATTATCACACGCTTATTAATTTCTAATTATTACTTCATTAGTAAACCATCTTTGTTCTTTTTTGTTATAATATTTTCAATATAAAGGAAATGCGAAGGGTCTTTTTTAATCGAATAAATTTTTCATAAAATATGTTTTCGACCTTTATTATTACATTTTTTAAATATAATTTTTGAAGCTAACTATGCTTAGAAGAGGTGCTTTGCATTTCCAATTGTACTTCATTAATTTTAGAAAAAAATGTAGATAATTTTTCTGTATTTAATTATTGAAATATGTGTTGCCGAATTATTTCCTTCGTATTTTCTTTTAGGTCTGATCATGCCATGTAAAATTAGCATAAAGACTGATGCTGTTCCCAAACGATAGTGTTTTTCCCCCCTTTACTCGGATTACAAACTTAGGTCACTTTTTGCTCCAGATTTTGATTTCGCTCATTACTCTGAATGCTTCCTAGGCTATTCTGTCTTGGGTAGATTTTTTTTAGATTTTAACGGGAAGGAACGGGACCTATACCCCACGGCACTGCAGCCACAAGAGGCTTATTGTGCCTTCCCTCTAAGTCTAGTAGGTGAAACCTCCCCTTCTAAAAACGTTGAGGGCTTTCCCTACCAGTTTCTTCTGCACTATAATCTCCTTTGGCCTCAAAGTTCCAAAGAACAACAAGTGAGAGGCTGTTTCCTGCTCTTCCTGACACAATCTGCACAACGGTTCCGAGCTGATAAGCCCCACCTTGCGCAGATGCTTCCTGAACCTGCCATGCCCTGTGAATAGGCCTGTAACCAGAGTAATCTGATTTCTGTCTCTTTGGTTCTTTGTTTACACAGCAAGGACATGGACACTCTTGCTGTGTTTGACCCCAGGAAGCATTACCCAGTTCTTTTCATGTTCTCTCCAGATCCAATCTCTGAGAGCCTCACGAACTGCACCCATGGTGATCCCCCAGGACAGGCTCCGGGCCAATGAAAGAAGTTAGCTCTATTCCTGGCCAGTAGATCAGCTATCTCATTCCCCCCCCTTAATCCCCACATGACCCGGCACCCATTCTAACCGAACTTTATTGTGCCGAGCCAGTAGTTCCAGGGCCTTTCTGCATTCCCAGACCAGGGAAGAGGTAATTCTGAAGGAGACAATGGCCTTCAGCGCGGCCTGGCTGTCCGAAAAGATGCGAACCTCCCTATCCCTAAGATTCATTCGCAGATTTTCCTCAGCACAGGTTTCTGTCTTGGGTAAGACTATTCCTAAAACCACACCAGTTCAGTCTCTAAACAGCTGCTTATTATAGGTTAGTACACGGCCGAATACATTTTTTTCTATCTAAAACACTGCTACTTGTCAGCCTTGCATTCGAGTCAGCAATGACTGGTGCGCATTTATTATTGTTGAGGATGTGCACAGTTTTGTGCCACAAGAAAAACAACAACAACAACACAGATCTTCAGGAATAAAAATTTAAATTCCTTCAAGATAGTTAGACTGGAGAAAATTCTCTTTGCCCACTATTTAATGCAAGATAAAACATTCTCTTTGCAGGGGATTAAATTGTCCTTCCGCAAGCAATGATTTCAAAATAAATCTTTGGTAAAGTAATACATGTTCTAACCTCTCTTTTCTCCAAATCCTCTTCAAATTATTTATGAGCACATTTGGAATTGGGAGAGACTGTTAGGTTACAAAATTTCGAAGAATAATGGTTCATCACGACTCAGAACTGAGACCGTTCACACTCAATGCTAGATTAGTTCTTCTTTTAAAATGTGGAAAAACCAATTGTCTTCCAGAGCCTGGTGTGGAAGCCGGGGCAATATTTAAAGCAATTTCCTGGCCTTCCCATTTTACAAAAATGTGGTTGTCCCCACTTACAGGTCTAAAGTAGGCTAGTTAGATATTTAGGCGGCAAGAGGCGATCGATGATATTTCTACAATTATTAAATCCCATGGTTTCTCATAGTGACCAAAACTATGGGCATATTCCTAAGATCTGATTTAAACCAGATCATTATTAACAACAAGTAAGCCTCCTACTTGCAAAAGAAAAAGTTACGATGCTGAATTGTTGAAATCTTATAGTAAACGTATGGTAATAATCCCTCAGGTAATGTCTTAGACAAAAACGTTTAGGTATCATTCAGTGTTACAAACATTTTAGCTTTCAATGGACTGACTACATTTTAGAAAATCTTTCATGGAAATGGTTACTGCTGCGAGATCTAACAAATAGCTTCTGTTAAGAGCATTTTTTAGCTCAAAACCAACTACCAAAATTACCACAATTTCCGGTTTAAGAGTAGAGTAAAAGAAAAAAAGAAGGAAGGCTTTTCTAAGTTGAGGAAATCTTTTATCTTTTGGGTGTCATAAAATAATACTTTAAGTAAATGGGCAACTAAACAAAATTACGCAATAAAAGGAAACGTATTTTGGAAAGTCTGAAATTGTTAAGACAAAGCTTAATCCTTTCTATGTTTCTCCATTCCGTCTTTTAACTTGCCAAGGAGATAAAGATCGTACATATTCCGTAACTGAAAGTGTGTACAATGTAGTGATAGATTTTATTTCAATTCCTATCTCTAGTAACATCCACTCGGTTCAATAATTTGAAGAAGAAAAAAGTTTTGAAATGTTAGTACTTTTAATTTTTTAAAAATGTTTATGAAAAGGGAGACTTAGTTTTTATAAAGGTATTTTCTAATTAAAAAAGAGCAGATAGAATAACAGTTTTCTCGACTATAATAATGCGTATTTAGCTTGAGGTAACTGTTTACAATAATTTTGTATTATTTTGGACTGTATTATTTCCAAAAAATAATTAATTTCTAAGGCAGATCAGTAATGATATGTATACAAATTAGCTAGTACTTCTTTACGAAATAGCCCAAATAACCAAAAATTACCTCTATTCTCTCACCATCTTTCTTCACAACCATTGTGGAGATGCAGATAACCTACGATCGAAGCCTTGAAATTAAACAGCTGATCTAATTAATCCATTGAGGAAGCTACGGAGACTGCATACTCCCCAATTCTGCTTTCCCGTTTTAGGGTACGTCAAAAAAATTAGGACAAGTTCTTACCACCAAGTGAGATTCTGAAACTAGTTTAAATTACCATTACAACTATGTACTGTTATCTTTCCAAAATTATTAACAGTAAAAAAAAAATTCACAAAATATATTTAAAAATCAATGATTTTGGGGAATATTGAGGTGCGGTGATGGCGCCCGGGAGGTGTGGCCTAATTCGAAGTGATTCTGATTCGCTGTTACCATATTACCCGCCAGATTCAAATATAAATATAAAAATATTTCTTTATTCTTTATTTGTAACAGCGAATCAGAATCACTTCGAATTATTAATTTAAGATTGATAATTTTATTTATATTTTTTTTTTTCAAAATCAACGGAAAGTGAACGGTAACTGTGACGGTACTGCGCATGCACCAACAATAAATAGGCCACACCTCCCGGGCGCTATTCTTGACATTAGCCCAAATTTCTTTCTTCATACCAACGTTTCGATAAATATTATTACCTTCTTCAGGGTTTAATGTTAAGCTACATAATCATAACTTAACATTAAACTCTACAAATTTTACAATACCCTGAAGAAAGTAATATATTTACCGAAACGTTGATATGAAGAAAGATATTTTTTTGGTAAATTTATTGACCGTACCTCAATATTCCCCAAAATCATCAATTAACAACGATCAAAGACCAAAACTATAATTTAAAAATTAACTTATCTGTAAAAAGTAAAGTAAAGTAATCGCCTATTTTTTCAGGCGGGGCTTAACGTCCAACTACCATTTATTAGGTGTCGTGGACGGAGGCGACTAGCAAACTATTTCTCATTTAACCATTATTAAATAAAATCCAAGGCCAAGACCGGAAATCGAACCCAGTACCACAATGCATATTAGCTTTGCAGGTCTCGCCTCTTAACCGCTCGGCTACCGTGGCGCCTATTATCTGTAAACATTTTTCCCGGAATGTTGAACTAAAGATTACCTGGGGGTTGCTTATTACCAAAGTGAAATTGTTGCAAATATCCTAGTAATCTACCAGTAAGATCATGTTTTTATTAATAAGTGCAGCAATGAACAGTCAGTGTATTTGTGGTTGGGCTGGGATTGTTGTAGGTTAGACAAAAGTCCGCTTCACCTAACAATGAGATAGACTTCTAGTTAGGTTTTCACTTGTAGGTTACATTTTGGTGTCTTGAGAGGGGGAATTGAACTTTAAATACACGCATTAGAAGGAGAGTATAAGTCACAGACCAATTATATTATGTTTTAGTTCAATAATGCACCCAAAAGATTTAAGATTAATTAGATATTAAATTAGGAATTTGTTACGAAAGTCAAGTTTGCGTGTTTCGAAGTGTTGCTTACGTGATTTTTTTAAAAAGAAGATTATAATGTTATTAAAGTAAAGTAATCGCCTATTTTACTTTACTATAAACAATTTTTCTAACAAATAAAAAGTAGACATGCGCGGGATTCGAACTGGTGATCTCCTACTCATGAGGCCAAGCTCTTAACCACTAGACCAGCCCCTTTGTAATGTTTTTACTTAAAATAATTTTTATTTTATTTATTATTGATCGAGTTTTTATTTTATCATTGTTTCAGTCCAATGGGCCTAATAGCACAGTACCAAATGGTGGAATACATTGACGGCACCGTAGTTCCAGCATGTTTAACAGAACCGGACACATCTTGGAAAATATTTTTCTTTTTTATGGTTATATCGTTATTTTTTATACTACCATTGTGCATTCTAATAGTATTATATACGGTAATAGCTCGCCATCTGATGGCCGATTCTGGCACATCAAACACAGGTGACATTAATCAACGTGCAAGGAAACAAGTGGTACTTATGCTTGGCACAGTAGTGTTATCATTCTTCACCTGTCTGCTACCATTCCGTGTTTTTTCATTATGGATAATATTGACAACTAGAGAGAATATACGTAGTTTAGGTGTGGAAAAATATTATAATATTTTATATTTTTGTCGTATAATGCATTACTTAAATTCAGCAATAAATCCAATATTATATAATTTAATGTCATCTAAGTTCAGACAAGGTTTCAAAAGATTAATTGGTATACAAAGGAAAAGAAATCTTTTACTAATGAGAAATCGCGCAACAATGAGTACATCATTGTCACAATCAAGTACTAGAGTACATCGCCATTCGCCAGATCTATCCTGGAGGGATGCATCATTGGAGTCAAGAACTAGAAATGGTTCAATTAGAAGAAGTGTTATACTGAGAAATTCTTTGCTTAGGCACGAAGGCAATCAAAAAAATAAAAACACCGTACCGCAACAGAATTCAGAAAGTTATGTATAATATTTGAATAATGAATCCATAAAGGCAGAAATAGTGAATTATGACTTTCCAATAAAGAGGAGGGGTTCTCCTCTTCAGAAAGGGTTGCCAACTACCTTATCTAACAAGTAGATAAAGAAATCCATTTTGATTTGGAACATGGTGTACATCCTTGCTTAAGAGTTTTTAAAATAAAAGGTACATACATGTTACTGATTTCTTCATCATTATAACCAGACATTTAGTGGGCATCCGAGACGGGATGAAATAGAAATTCACAGCCTGATCCTTGCTTGAGTCCTAAAAAAGCAAAAAGACTTTTTTTTTTTAGCTTTTTGATTAACTCCATTAATCAAGAACAAATAATAAAAGAAAAATTTTTAACGCAAAAAATATTGGTTAGTCCAATTTTCGTGGTTAAATGAAAAGACAATTTGGTTCTACATTTATTTATCATCACAATTTTCACTCATTCAACCAATCATCGATCAGTTAAGAGTCTTTGCCAATCTTCACTGTACTTGAAAAGTAGAATGACCAAAATCATTGTACCCAACTCTATTTTACATTACAATGTGGCTAGCCGGTTTAGAGAGAATAAAATAGACTAGGATAGGTTTAAGATTGTGAATAGGGGAGCTAACTCCATTACAACCTAAACTATCCACTAGTACTCCCTAGGGTGTATAGTTCTTTCATTCAAAAGCCAGTCTACACAGTAACTTGGCAACATTATTTTCTCTGAAAGAAGGTTGCAACCGTGTAGGTTACCTATTGTTTCTACAGTAAAACTTCTACTAAGTAAAGTAAACTTCTAATAAGGAACTGTTCAGAAAAGTGGAAGTGATTTTTATTCAAGTTATTAGCAAATTACACAGGAAATTGTTTTTATGGAAATTACTTATAAATAGCTCATCAAATTTTCTCAATGGAAGTTACAATTAAAATATCTGTTTTAAGTTCAGGATTATATGTGCACAAGTAAGGAAGAAAGCAATATCACTTATTACCAGAATTGAAGAACCAACATTCTGGCCAACTTAAATAAGTTTTCCAACTTGAAAATTGATAAATTCTATGCCTTTTCGCAGAAACGCACGAGACAGCCTTCGGTTGTAAGTTTCCTGAACATTAAGGTTTCATTTATTTTGTTGAGAGCTTGTTGTTAAATGATTTATCAGAAGTATTGCTTCTGAAAAGCTATCAGTTATTAGCTGATAAAAGCAATCTTTCATTTCCAGAAAACTTATTTCTTGATAGAATCTTGGAGTCGAAAAGAGAGCTAAGCAAATGAACTCCAATAATAGGTGAAGATTGATAGGTTTGAATGAGCATACCCATATAATTAAACCCATTACTATACATCAACGATCCGCATATTACGATTCCTCCCTAAAGATAATTCATCCCACAAAATAATCAATTGAAACAAATCAGTTTAACGAGACATCCGGGTAGTTCACTACTATTGAATAGAAAACCAAATTCATCTTCACATTGAACAGACGTAGATTTAAAAGACAAGTTGTTAAGTTGCTTTTATTAATATCATGAACAAAAGACACTGAAATGATCATTGAAAGTGAATTTTAATAATTCAGAATTGGCCCAGTTATTGCCAAGATGTAAAGATGAACAATTTAATTCCTTCTAATGTCTATTCTTATTTTTTCAAAAAAAAAAATCTAAAACAATAATGATCTTCCTAAAAAAGGCAATAATTAGTTAAAATTTCTGTACAACAATTAATAAATTAAAATACCAAATAAACAAAATAATGGGCGGATTGAGATTGGCCTAAAACAAGATCGTCCAGAAAAAATTATACTTTTAAATAATAAATAATAATAATAATTAAATGTTATTAAAAAATTATTTTATTTTTTTTTTGTAATAAATTCTTACTTATTAAGGTAAATACAAAATTTATATTGAAGGGCTAAGTAACTAAATTTTAATACCAAATTTACTAAGGTGTTCCAGATATGTGTAGGTTCGCGATTAAAGTAATTTGGGAACAAAAATATTGAAAGAAAGAAGCCATATTATTGAAAATAAGTCAAACTCTTTTGAAAAAATAATTGCATTTATAAGCAATGAATTGTGAAAAATGCCAAAAGGCGATGATTGAAATGAATCTTCACAATTTAGATAAAGAGTTTAAAGGTGATTAAAGTTCCAATCAATGTTTTTTGATTTCATTGAAATCAGAGATTCCACGAGCTTTTTCTAAACTTGAGTCTTCAAAACAAAACATTTTCAGTATTTTTAATAAATACTGAATTATTTAGATAAGAACTGTACAGCTGGCACGCCTCATTATATAGAATTAAAATATTGTATATATTTTAACTTTATGTGTGTACATGAGATTCTTGTAAATGTATTTAGTGCTTGCATTATTTATTCCTAATTAATTTTTTTAGATATTAAGTAGGAAAATTGTATTAGTTTAAAATATGGCAAACATTTCAAAAAATTTGGTAATGTTTACTTTATGGAAGAAGAATTCTTCCCGCAAACTAGTAAAACTTCTGATCCGGTGAATGTGGTTTTAGAACTATTAAAGGTCGAGGAATGAAAAATCATTGCCTTTTCGTAGCTTGATTACGCTGCAGTGATTCTTCAATTTGGTTCTTGTTTCCATCCTGATGGTGGACCAGGATTTGTTTTTATCCTTCATAATGGTGACTTAGAATCCATTGTTGCAGAGGTCAGACTTCTTAAGCAAACAGCTGATAACATTTTTGTCATTTACTGACCTGAGAATTATGTTGTAGATTATTAAGTAATGCCACAGCCTTTTTCCAGGTTCTGGCAGTTGCTACGGGTGATATAGACTGCTGTATCATTTTTAGCTATAATTTTTCATGCTCGCCTGATAAGAAACTCGCCAGACAAGTTCCACAGAGTTTATAAGAGCTGTTACTATTGTTCTCGTAGTTGGCTCTTTATGTCGTAAGTTTACAAAGAAAGAACTGGTCTCTTAACCTCAAAATTTTGGTATTCCTAAAAAATCTTTGGGTACCATCTACCACAGTGTAAAACAAATGATATATACACTAACTCAAGGTTCATAGAGACAAAAAAAATATGTGTTAAGCATTGATCGGCCAATTTAATTTGTATATTAAAACTGGAATTTTAAAGGTTTTAGTGAAATTTAGTTACAGAAAACAGAAAGAATTATGAAATAAAATGTACAGAGAAGTTGTTCTGATTGGATGACAGCGATTTATATTGACAAATATTATAAGGAGTCAAAAGAAAAGATCAAATTGGGGCAAAAAGTAGGCTATCTGAAGAGCAGAGGCTAAAAATCAATACGTCCTTTTTTTTGTGTGAGAGGTGTAAGCATCTGATGCAAATTTTATTCAAAAATCATCTTAGAATGGATGTAACAACTGCATTTTGGAATAGCCGGTGCAAGGGAACAAAATTGAAGGTTTTGTTTGCTTTCTGCAAACTGCAGACTCGAAACTGTATTGCATTGTAATCTTAACGCGTTGGTCCAATCACGCGATTACAACATTACGATATGCCTTACTAAAATCGTTATATCCTTGGTACGTTTATTTTTTTCAATTGTGATCCTTTTGATTTCGTACGATATAATCCTAAGAAATATTGAAATGTTTGCCACACAATTTAAACAGAAGTCTTTATTTATTTTTTTTAATTATATTTTTCAAAATAATCACCAAGATAATCATAGAAATGGTAATAACTTCCTTTGGAGTACTGAATGTTAATAAATGATTATAAAAGATTCAAAACACAAAATACTATTCTAGTCTTTGAGGTAACTGTACTTCAATATAATTTTTGAACAAATTAATAAAGAAATTATAATATTAGTCTCTCTTTTTCTATTCAAATTGCTTACTTAGCTTAAAAAATAAAAACTATAAAAATTTTGATCAAAGATGTTTGTCATTTTTTCAAAATTTACATAATTAACACAGGGTCTGCTAAATTATAATTTTGCAATCTATATTTAACTACAATATATATTAATGTGGCTTCTAAATTGAAATTAAACAAAATTACGTAATTTAATGTATTTTTATAATAATTAAATATATTTTTAAAAATGTCTTCCTTGTCTATAAACATTATAAAGAAGTAAGTAAATGAAAATTAATAAGACGTGCCAAAAACCTATGAATTGAATTTCAAAATATTTAATTTCTGTGATGGCTGTAGGTGGGTTAACTTTGGAAAAAAAAACCATAAAAAGTAGGTTTCAAATTTCTTTTTCTTTTCTTTGTGGACCCAGAAGAGGAGTGTCAACTTGGCCCCCAAAAAAAGTCACCTCCTGTCTTTACTAGACCTATAGAGCTTTCATCGAAGACTGCATACCCTATTTTGGGGATATCCCCCAATAAAAAAGCTGGGCTTTCGAAGCACTCCAGAAGGGTCTAAAAGCGTGGCCTATTAATGTCAAGTGATTCTATGCAGTCTACAAGTTTGGATATTTCAGTAATTCTAGGTAAGGTTCAGCTGATAGTAAGATGATTTTCTGTATGTCACGGTCATCTCATGGTCTTCGGATTGTATCTCTCTCTGAGCTTGTTGTGGTTTAAGAAAATACATCTACATAATGTGGCTCGAATCAGTCCTCTTTACTAGATTTTAAGCCGTAGAAGAGGAAACACATTCATCTAATAACAAATTATTGGGGGTAAGAGATAAAGACTGACTCAAGATCTTCGGTCGAAATAGGGAAAATAAGAGCTCGGATACGCTTGCAAAAACGGATAGTCAATGCAAGAATCTTATCTAAGTGAATGGATTACCTGAGGATTTTTAGAATGAGACTTCGCAGGATTTGACTTCTGTTGACTAGGCAACCTTACAGTTGTTTGTGGTTGGGGAAAGGAGCAAATAGTTTTGATCAGCACTAAAAGCTGGTTTGGCTGAGAGTTCGGCTGTTTTTTGGAAAAAGAACTGAACCCGTCGAACTTCAAACTGATGTTTTTACTCCAGTCACTTGGTATTAAAGCAGCTCTGGAGGTTATACTTGGCCAAACATTACGAATCGATTTTTATCTGATTTTTAAACATCGACACAATCTTTGAAAAAATATACATAGAGGCGCCTGTAACAGACTTTATATTTTTTTCCTATTAGGAAAAACTGTTTTGATTCTACCCAGCTAATAATCTTGGTGAGTTTTCTTCCAAATTAGGCATACCTATAGTCGTAGTGAATTCCTTATTTATATTATTATAACTTAGCATTTATTTAGTTATTTTTTTTTTCATTTACTTCATTTAAATAATTACTAGTCAAGACAAGCTCTTGTAACTGTTTTACTTAAAAAATAAATAAATAAAAGAAATGCATTTAGTAATTTTTTTTTGTAAAAATATAAACCAAAGAAATTTTTGTACGTTTTACAATATCTTTTGTGTAATTGGAAGTTTTATGTATTGTAATCTATTTATTAATTAATATTGAATATAATAAAGATTTTTTCTTATTGTAGATATTGTGATATACTGTTAATATACATGTACTAGTCCATATTTAATGTTTATTGCCTATTACATTAACCTACCGGCTCCTGATCGATGTTCTCTCGCTAGAAACAACATAGGGTGCGTTCCACTTGGCGACCACAACGACCACGACCACGACCGCGATTTTGGCCGTTCCACTTGCTTGTGAGCGTTGCGATCGAAAACCCAAGTGGAACGGACTGTGGGCGTTTTAACCGTTCATGTAAACATTGCATATGGCGGCCTCGAAAATAAGTTAGAAGCTTGAAGAGGTTATTTTTTAATTTAAACCCCATTTATAAGCAGTTATAATAAACTTTATTAATTATTGGTAAAGTTGACTTATATTAAAAGAATATATATAATTCAATTTTTTATATTACATTTTAGTGGAGTATTTATAAAATTTACGTTTAAATAAAATTAAAATGTCTTTTGTGGCAACAGTTGGATATTTATTAATAATGCTTTAGAAAGTTCTTTATCTAGTTCCGATTAGAGTGGAATGTAATTTTACAAAATCGCAATGATAAAAAGCGAAAACTTAGGCCACGTATTATTAGCTATCAGAGTAATTGATCTTTATTCAGATGAAGAATTTAAAAGTTATTTCAGGTAAATGATTTTGTGTTATTCAGTGATTTAGTGTGTAAAGGGATAAGTAATTATTTATTTATTTATTTTTTGTAGACTTTCGAGAAACACATTCTATTATTTACATGAAATAATACTTTCATTTACATGAGATAATTTTTTCGGTCGCCATATTTTGTTTTAAAAATTGCGCCAACTCTGAACGCCCACTTCGACCCAGCTCTATAGATGGGGCGTTGTGGTCGTTGTGTGGGCGAAAATAGTGACGTCATTAGTGACGTTTTCGCCACGACCACAACGACCGCGGTCGCCAAGTGGAACGCCTGAAAGCATGTTTTGGTCGTTGTGGTCGCCAAGTGGAACGCACCCATAGTCTATCATTAGTTAGGGTACTGCAAGGCAAGAAAGAGAAAATTATAGTAGCGAGATTCAAAAATCGGTATTCTGCCTTCATTGGCAGAGCGCTGCCTACTAATCCCTTTAATTCAATTGTAACTGAAATAAGTGCAACCCAGTAAGCACTTGGTTAATTAAAACTGTAAGGTAGGATAGTTTTATAAGAATTGATCGCCAAAAAACTGCTCGAAAAAGCGTTATTTTGGAAAAACATCCAACTTCGACCATTTTTTTTTTTTTTGTTTTCCTCTTTTTCTATAAAAAATATAATTCCTAAATTTTCATTAAAATATTGGGCACATCATTGTTTTTAGGTTTAATTTTTTTTTTTCTGCAACAACACAGGCTCCAACAGATTCCGAGATTTTTTATGTTCAACAGTTAATAAACGCGTGAATTATTTACTAAGTACCTCCCCACAGCTCTAAAAAATAGTGTAAATTATTACAGCAATGTTGCAATACATCATTTTGAACGTACTAAACGTTACTAAATGGTTAAAGCGACTTTAAGTTTTCACTCAATAAACCCAACAAGATTTAATCGGTATTAGATATAAAAGTTTAGGGACAAAAATAGGGTGATTGAAAATTATTCTTCCCGAATAGAAGTATGATAATCGATGTAGAAGTAGCAAGTGAAATGAATCATCAAAACGCACTGTCCAAACAGATGTTGACTTCAGTTCACAGTTCCACGCGTTATTAGTTCTTGGCACACAGTCATAGGTCGCGGCCAATTAAATATAAATGAGCTACGAAAAAATCCACCCCCCCCTTGAAACCTGACTTTTCTTGGGTGGTCCTCTTTCTTGCCTGATAACTATTTTATTCATTAATAACTATAATGCAGGAAATGTCAGTAAGAACTATAAGCCTTTGGAATTATAACTAATAAATAATGGGCATTCAAAAAAAAAAAGTATGCTCTAAGTAGTGAAACCTCGCAAAAAAGAGCATTTTTTGGATGATCTCAAGTATGAGCCGCTTCTGATTACCATGATGGCCGCTAGGTGAAGAAGGGAATCCTTGATTTGAAAGCCAAGTTGACCTTCTCGTCAGAGATCCAGTACTTGATATGAAGGAAGAAAGTTTTCCAAAAATAAGAATGAAGATATCTTGAAGAGATCTGCAATATTGTCTATGATTGACAGATCAATTGAATTGGGAAGATCCTCTCTTGTCTTGTCTTAGTGACTGTTATAAGTAGGGAACGGATTCGTATGTATTTACGAGGTGTGTTCAAAAAGTAACGGGAATTTTTAAATTTCGCGGGTTTGGAGAGTCTGATTGTAAATTTTTTTTTTTTATTATGTTGGTACACATGCCCCTGAAGTACGATAAAATTTTCAATAATATTCATTGTTTACTTCTTAAGTGGCAGCCGTTAAGGTTAGACGTGTTTTTCGAGCTTGGCGATTTTTGTTTGTTAAAAAAAATGGATCAAAGAATTTGTATTAAATTTTGCGTAAAAAATGAAATAAAGTGTAATAAAGTGTGTGAAATGTTAATAAAGGCATATGGTGAGTCTGCTATGAGTAAAACAAGGATTTACGAGTGGTATAAGCGTTTCCAAGATGGCCGCGAAAACGTTGAAGATGACGAACGACCTGGACGTCCAAGCACATCAACAACCGATGAAAACGTGAAAAAAGTGAAAGAAATGGTTATGAACGATCGCCGAATCACAATCAGAGAAGTCGCTGATGATGTTGCCATATCAATTGGCTCATGCCATGAAATTTTTTCGGATGTTTTGGGTATGAAACGTGTGGCAGCAAAATTTGTTCCAAAATTGTTGAATTTCGAACAAAAACAGCGGAGAATGGAAGTTGCTCAAGAGTCACTCAATGAAGTCGACAACGATGCGGATCTACTGAAACGTGTTATAACAGGTGACGAAACATGGGTTTACGGATATGATGTCGAAACTAAGGCTCAATCGTCCCAGTGGAGGCATTCTGGATCGCCAAGACCGAAAAAGGCTCGACAAGTGCGGTCGAATGTGAAGGTGATGCTCACTGTGTTCTTCGATTTTAATGGCATAGTGCATCATGAATTCTTGCCACAAGGTCAAACAATCAATAAGGAGTACTAACTACAAGTTCAACGCCGTTTGCGTGAAGCAATCCGAAAAAAACGCCCGAATTTGTGGCAAAACAATTCATGGATTTTGCACCACGATAATGCACCTGCTCACACTTCATTGCTTGTTCGTGAATTTTTAGCCAAAAACAAAACTTTAACGATGCCCCAGCCTCCATATTCGCCAGACATGGCTCCATGTGACTTTTTTCTATTTCCAAACATAAAGAGAACATTAAAAGGCCGTCGTTTTACAAGCATAGATGACATTAAAAGCGAATCGCTGAAAGAGCTGAAAGCTATCACAAAGATCGAGTTTCAGAAGTGTTTCGAGGATTGGAAAAAGCGCTGGCACAAGTGTATTGTATGCGAAGGGGACTACTTTAAAGGCGACAATATTAATGTAGATGAATAAATAAATATTTTTTTCAAAAAACGAAAATTCCCGTTACTTTTTGAACACACCTCGTACATATTTTTTTCTAGGCAATTTACAGACTTTTTCAACTAGAAGTATTCATACTGACACACTTTTTAAGCCGTTTGAGTCTACTTTTATTTCACATATTTGAATGTTATCGCATATCGTATTTATTCATATTTGATTAAAATAAATAAATATTTCTACATATTTAATAAAAAAATATGTACATATTTTTTCATTTTGGGCATATTTTCATAATTGGGAGGTGGTTGACAGGAACTGTGAACCACAGACTGTAGGGCTGTGAATCACAGTGGGTACAATGGTTATTGTAATTTACACAGAATGCTGCTAAACAGTGACGGGCACTTGTTAGTTCTTTGAAGTTGTCTGACGTTGTCTGTTCTTTCAGCTCGTTCGTTGAAGTGTCCAATTCATTTCGTTCGGTCACTTAGTGTATTCTTTTTTTGGGTGAAATGCCACGAACATCGGCCTCAAACAAACAACTGGTTGCTAAATATCTTCGCGAGTTTCCAGCAGAACTTTTTCGAAGTGATGGAGACATTTTGTACTGCACAGCTTGTGACAAGCGCGTTTCTTGCTCTCAACGTTCCCAAGTCACCCAACATATTGCCACCGGATCGCACATATAGAGTAAAAACAGAAAGAAAGAGAGGATATCCTATCAAGCCTTCCTTACATCTCCATCAAGTAAGTCTACTCTGAGTACAGATCTGTGTCGGGCTTTGGTTAGAGCAGATATCCCTTTCCACAAACTTAAAAATCCTCATTTCAAAGGATTTTAGTCGTTACAAGTCCATCTTACGCCCAGATCGTCGTCACTTTACGTTTCAACGTTTGAAATTTCATGTGGTTGCAAACAATTTCGAAGAGTGAAGTTTTCAAAATTGAAAATTTAACACATCTTTTTATAAATAGTAAAAATGTTCTTTGTTGTTTAAATCATTATAACTTGTAAAAACAAATTATTTTGTTCCTAATAAATTATTATAAATTGTAAAAATGTTCTTTTCTTGTATAAATAATTATAACTTGGCCCCCCCCCAAAAAAAAATTCCATTTTCATAAAAAAAAAATGTCCATTTTACTTAAATATTCCAGAAAATATTTTAAGAAAATCACATATTTTCCACATAATTGACGAAAATAAATGCATATTTTAATTAAATATTTGGCATTTTTAAATACATAAAAATCCGTTCCTTAGTTATAAGTAAAAAAAATGGCAGCCCGTGCTTGGTCATTCAGCTTAAATTTAACCAATAATTCAATATTATTTTTTAAGCTGAAAGATTTTTAACAGAAATTTTCTGTACACCCAAACTAAAAACCAAAGTAAAACCATTAATTTAAAAACCAGTGCCTTATTTTGACCACAAAACTTTTATAGATTGATTTTTTTGAATTTAAACAGTCGGCAAGAAGCACATGGCATACTCTAAGCTAGCGATGGCGAACCTTTTTGAGACGTGGGTCAAATTTTGTTAATTTTTTTGTTTTTAGTACTAGCTCTTGGGTCACTAATGCCCATTTGCACAAGTGTTAAGTTTAAAAATTTTAAACTGAATATTTTTAAAACTAAACATCTATAAAATTCAGTTGGCTTAACGGGTAAAACGGGGACGAAACAAGTGCTATGGAAGTCTCTCTTTTTACAAACATAACTGAACAAAAGTGTGTTTTATCTGAAGAAAAATCTAAATATGGTTATTTGCTTTGGGTTGTCCATTTTTTTAACAAACAAAATATGAGTAAAATTATACATTTTATTTGATATTTTGTAAACACTTTTGCTTTATTTCAAATACTACAAAAAGCATTTGTCGTCATTTGCGTTTTAGAACTGTAATGATCAAACTAAAGGTTTTTTTTTTTTTTTTTGTTTGTTGGCTTCCTGTCTGTGCAGATTAGCCAGGGATGTACTAATGTATTATTTAATGGGATGTGTTATGATGAGTACTATTGTTATTTTTGTTTTAGTTGCTGTTATGCTTTATGTTTTAATTTTTATTTTCAAAGTTTGATTTTGTTTTTGGTAATGAATTGGAAAATAGCCAGATACGTTTCGAATATTGGTTCTGTGAGGATGGTATGCAGGTTGGCAGGAAGTGGACATTTCGCTTTGATTACTGCATTCCACAGTTTGTCCCTATCATCCTGGTGACTATTGCAATCGAGGATCAGGTGGTTGGCGTCTATAAGTGTATCAGAAGGGCAAGAGCAAATTGGAGGGACTGAAATTCCTATACGGCTGAGATGGTGGGGCGAGAAGTTATGGTTGAAGCGCAGTCGTATCAAAGTAGTAGTGAACTTTCTACCTTCTGCGAAGTCAGAGTACCACGGTTTTTTAGCTATTGTCGGCTGCAGTGAAGTGTAAAATTTACCTTTGGCATATTTTGATTTTTCGTAATCTATAGACCATGCCCTGTAGTAGGAACGTTTAGAGAAGTTCTTTATATCTGAAGGTAACAGTTTCTCGAGCTTTAGATTCTCCAGGCGTATTGCCACTTTTGCCTTAGAGTCTGCAATTTCATTGCCAGTTATCCCTGAGTGGCCCCTAATCGAACTGTCTTTCCGCTAAGACCCGCTCTCTTCAGGAGGTGGACAGTTTCGAGCACCGTGAAATCAGCTTTATGCCCGGGGCATTTAAGCGTGTTGAGCACACTCTTGCTATCAGAAAGTATGACAACTGTTTGTGCCTCTGTCGAGGCCACTAGATTTGCGCATTTATTGATGGCAGTGAGTTCAGCCGAAAAGACTGAGGCATGGCGGTGTAACTTATATAGTCTACTGAGGTTGGTTTGCGGGTCATACACTGAACATCCCACCCCTTCAGGGGATTTAGACCCATCAGTGTAGAGGAAGTACGCACTTGGGAACCTGGCATTTAGTTTTGCCGATAAGTATTCATTATTTGCCGATTCAGGGATACTTTTATCGTACTGGTAGAAGTTAGTTATGACACATTCTGGAGCTCCCAGTGTACACTCAAGGTCAAAAGAAAATGTTGGGAGATGGGTACTCCGGTGTAGGGAGAGCATGAATTGCGACAGAGACCAGTACTGATGTACAAGAATTGGTGTACTTTTTTATACCAATAACTTTCAGTGAGGATTCGGGGAGCTAGTCTGCTTATTTTCTGAATGACGGGTTGATTCAACAAGGGCAGTCTGTCAGCGATGTAGCGCGAGGCTAGTAGGTTCCTTCTTATTTTCAAAGGAGGTTCCTTTGAACTAAAGGTTATAGATAGGCAATTAAATTGCTTTTGTGTCAATGCGTAATTGAAAAAAAATACAGATAGAATATAAATTATCCACCACAATTAGAAAATCTAAATCAACCCGCGTAAACAAACAAATGGTTGCCTAGTAATTGTGGGTCAGTGAAAAAGCTTGCGCGGGTCAGTGTCTGATCCACGGGTCATAGGTTCGCCATCACTGCTT
Source organism: Rhodnius prolixus (assembly GCF_049639745.1). Taxonomy (NCBI): domain Eukaryota; kingdom Metazoa; phylum Arthropoda; class Insecta; order Hemiptera; family Reduviidae; genus Rhodnius; species Rhodnius prolixus. Next base: position 27,671,503 of record NW_027411582.1, read on the forward strand.
TAGGCTAAAATCTTTCTATCAACCAATTAAATAAATCCAATGCCACCTCTGAAGATCCTTGGCAGCTCTTTTTACTGTCCCTTGCAAAATAACATGAACTATAAATTGCAAAATCTTGTTCACAATATAACAAAAGCTTATAAACAAAACAAAAATCTTCAAAAATACATTTTCACGTTGAAAAAATTTGTTACACGTGTCCACGTGGCGCTTCTTTTAAAGGAGCAAAGAAAGTAAACAAAAAACAAGGAGAAGTTGAACTGAATTTAGCCCCCCCCCCCCAAAAAAAATGTTATTTTTCTCAAGAAGGCCGAGATTTCACAGTAAATATTTACACTTGAAATTGGAACAAGTACTTTTCATAATCAGATTTTCAGGAGAAATTTGTTGTGATGCCTCATTTTGTTTAAAGAAATAAACAGCTCTAATGACAAAAAATATTCAAAATATTAATCTAATAACAGTATGTATGTATAACAATCAATCAAATAATGTCCTCTGTTTGTTAGCCCTGTGTTAGTGTTGGCCGACTACAGAGATGAGGAATACAAAGACGGATCAATAGAGAAAGTATGTCTGCTGCAGGTGGACACATTTTGGAAATCTTTTTACTTCGTCATGAGTATAACACTATTTTTTGTGTTACCTCTTGGAATACTGGTCATTCTATACTCGATAATCGCCAGACATCTTATGTCTAACGCATGTCTTGCTGCATCAAGTTCACATATCTCAAATTTAAGGTTAGCAAATTTCTATAAAATTTAACGTTTTATTACTAAGTAACTTTTTACTGATACCTACATACTGTAGTTCAATGTAAAACTAATAATTTAAAAACAAATACCTGTTGTTTTCCAAAAAACTTTCGCAGATTGATCTGTAATTTAATGAGTCCGGATGAAGCACGCAGCATACTCTCGAATCTTTCTACCAATTAGGTAAATCCACTGCCATATAAATAAGAAGACTGTTAGCAACTCTTTCGATTGTCACTGTGAAATAACAAAATGTTGTTAAAGTCAACTGTGATGTTAGATGTAAAAGTAAAAAGTAAAGTAATTGCCTATTTTTTCATGCCGGCTTTACGTCCAACAACCTGTTAGGTGTCGTGGACGAAGGCGACTAGCAAACATACTTTACTGTAAATTTTTTTTCTTAACCCATTAAATAAAATCCAAGGCCTAAGACCGGGAATCGAACCCCAGCACCACAATACATATTAGCTTTACATGTCTCGCCTCTAACCGCTCGGCTACCGTGACGCCTGATGTTAGGTGTATGATGATAAGTTGGAGATTAATTAATGGGCCCAAATAGTTATATTTTCAACCACTGCGAAACTTAACATGAGTTATAACTGAAAATGTCCTATTTGAATTCGACTAGCTAACGTGCCAGGTTGCATAAAATGGGTGATTCAAGTATCTTCTGCCTATAATCAGGATATTGCCCAAAACCTCTTTCACAAACTCATCATACTAAGCCTGTAAAAATCACATTATAGTAATTTCAATTTTCATCTATGTTTCAGATACCGTCGTCAAGTGGTGATGATGCTGGGCGCTGTTGTGTTATCATTTTTCATATTTCTGTTACCATTTCGTGCACTCACTCTGTGCATAATACTAGCGCCTCCTGGTTTCATATTCTCATTAGGCATGGAGAAATTCTACAATATACTGTATTTTTCACGCATCATGTTGTATTTAAATTCAGCTGTTAATCCAATTTTATACAATCTAATGTCGTCTAAATTTCGTGATGGTTTCAAACGTTTGTTAGGCATAAATCATAAAGATGGCTTAGCTAGAAAAGGTACAGTGACTACAACCACACTGACTTCCTCAAGAAAATGTTCAACTGATCATCATCTAATAAAGCGAAGTGTTGTTCGTGTTATATCAGTGGAAGAGAAGCTAGATAATGGTATCACTACTACAATCAATCTTATAGGACACAATGGTATCACTAAAGGTGATGAAAGTTATGTATAATCGTAATTTTGTAACGTTAGGAGTAAGGTGTCAGATATTTTTTCTATGGAAGTGGTAAATCAGGTAAAGCAATTCCTCTACATTGCATTCTCGTAAGCAGTATGATAGTGCGTATTAACTATGTACTATTTCATTTTATAATGGAGAAAACAAAAATGAATTAGAAAATCAAACAGTTTTAAGAGTTGGTAGTGGGTAGATTACATGTACCTGTGATAATTAAAGACTACGGCCTAAGATAGGCGTTATTTACTTGTCAAACATATTTGTTTCCGTGCTTATTAACCGAGAATTACAAAGTAATGGAATATTTTGAGGTTGAATCAAACCAGAATAAGTTCCAGGTTTAAGTTAAAAAAAAAAAAGTTTGCTAAAATAAGAGAACTCGGACAGATTTAGGGGATTGCATTGAGAAACCCACCACAATTACTAATTTTTTATTTTTGACGAAGTTCATCGGACAGAGCGAATAAAGTTAGAACAAAAAATAAAAGAACAAAGCGACTGACAAAATGAACAACTAATACATATTATATATCAGTAATTATAGTTATTTTTAATAATTATTCAAACTTTATTTGTATAAGGATACAATGTACCTGTTACAAAGGAGTTCAAGTTCATGTTCACTTTATAAACTTTGTAGACTATAAGAGTTTTTAATAATTATTTATTTAAATATTTTTTTTTTTTTTAAAGAATGATTCATTAACATTTTGAACAACACGCATACATAACATGTGCGTAACCTTCCTCAGTTAGTCAGCCAGCAAAGTGTAGTGCAGGGTGGGAACATTGATGAAGTAGAAATACTGAATTATTTTGAACCAAATTAAACTTTTATCAAAAAAATTGGATTACAAATTTAATTTGGATTCTACGTACGTGAACTGCTAAACGATTTCTGCAATCTTACACAAGCTGTGAATTTAGTTTTAAAACTATTATGTATCCCTTCAATTTCCAGCATCTTCCTCCATGAACATTTTTTAACCCAGTAAAGCTCATCTTTCTTGTGAACTGATTACCTCTACGGTCCCTTCTTTACGTCCAGCAGTGAGTTGGTAAATATTAATGGTTTTCATCCATTCCATTCTGGAGAATGAAGAAGCCAAAGAACCTATCTATCTACCACTTCGCCAGTGGAACTGTTGTTAAGGTAGCTTATCCGTTTTATATGTAGACATAAACTAAACTCTGTTTCTAATAATCTATATATAAATAATACATATTTAACAAAAAATAAGTTTTAAAATTATATATTCCGGCCAATAAGCTAAAAAAAAAATGGTAACCAACGTATAGTGCTATTAAACTATTTCTTGTTTTATTATTATTATTAAAAAAAGTCCGATTTACACAGGTGCAACTACCATACTAACCTACGATTAAATGTTATGTTGATCCGGAACCGCATTGAAGTGTTTTTGGCTATCATAGAAAAGCCAGAGATTTAATTGAGATTGTAGCTATCCAATTTATATTTGATAAAACGGAATTGCCAAAACAATTTTTGCCTCAGTTCAGCTTTGAATTTAACATTTAAACAAAATTGAAAACTATCCTAATAACGAGAATAAATAATGTGTTACTACATGCTGAAAAAATTGTGAATATTTCTATTTGTAATAAAATGTGTTTTCTCCAGATAAACTTTTTCTCACATGAAAATTTAAACATATCAAAATTAAGGCTAAATTAAAAACATATCCCACTAAGTTATTTAATATAAATTAATTAATTTTAAAAAAAACAGAATTTTTTGTCTAAAATTATTTGCTCATATTTATCCTCTTATATTTTAAATTTAATAAATCGTATGCTCAAAATCTGAAAATTTTTGTGTGCGCGCGTTGCTTACTTGTTTTCTATTTTTTATGTTTTAAAGTCTGGTTTGTTGCTAATAGATTCTGAATTAATTCTCGAATATACTGACGTAATTTTTGAACTTGATTCTCGAATACATACTTCATTTATTAAAAGAAATATATTCAAACATTTTACATCAATTAGTCAAAGAACAGACACAAATAACGATTGAAATATTTTACCCTTAACATAGTGGATCTCCTAAATCATCTCACGAAATAAACCGCTGCATAACACATCAGCTACTGAGTACGTGACAAAATTTTAAGACGAATTGTACCCAACAAATCAGATTTTGAACGTAAAAGTTAGAATTTGATCATTGTCAAATAAAAACAAAAATATTTCACGATAAGTTCCTAAATACATAACTTTAATTAAACTTTAGGCAAATCTGGAGAAAACTAATTTTAATTAATCAAATCATTACCCGTTTTGGAAATGTAGGGTTGTTTATAATTATAACTTAGAAAATAAAAGAAACTTGTTACCATTATATTTCGGTTATATATTTAATTAGCGCAATTAATTAATTAATTTAGCGCAATGTACAACAAAACTTGACTTTGTTTGTATTGTTAAAGAACAATATAGTTACCTGTGATTTCATGTTCTGCAATGAAGGTCGGCCAAACTGTAGCCGTTTTATGTTTCCCAAAGCATTGTACAGGAAAAATCTCGCCTCAAAATTTGTGGATATTGTTATTCCACAAAATTCCGGTGAAAATAATCGCTCATTAGATGGAACATAAGTCCAATTAATTTGATCAAAGTATTGTCTTCCTAAGGCAAAAAAAATAAAATAAAAATAACTCCTATAAGGTAACTTAGGTGATATTTAGGCACCCACCATTAAGCAAAATTATTCGCTCATTTTTTTTAAAAAACAAAGTTTATCAAAATCTGTTTAAATCCAATATTATTTGAAAATTCTTTTTCAAAAACACGTACAGATTATTATTCAAAAATAGTCTGCAGATCAAAACTTCCATCACTGCCAGAAATGAGATTTGAAAACATCGAAAAATAAAAACGAAGTTATAAGAAAGCTTTATATTTAAAAAAATGAATATCCCTCAAAAAGCTTACTAAAAATGCTAGTCATATTTATGTACATATAACAAAATCTAATCTTATCTAATCTATTACAATTTCATGAAATTTAAATTTTTGATTAAAAAAAAAATTAAATATAAGTGATGAAAGTCTTTATATGTATCAAATTTAAGAGGAAAAAAAATGTACAACTATTAAATATCTTGTGTTTCACGTAACACAATGAGATCGAACGCAAACACAAAATTGCTCTCCAGAAAAAACATCTTTACAAAAAAGAAACAAAAATCCTTAAGCAAATTTCCTAGCAACCGAATTTGGTTTTGGTGTTAGATCTCAGGGTTTGATAACTATGAGAAATCAATTGTTCAACCCAAGCGTCATGATTTATTGAAGTGAGAGATAGGATCTGAATGTCTGTTGTGGTCTTGAGAAGATGGTAATAACCATAAGCGCATAGGTTCAGCTGTTTATTTACCATAAGCTTGCCTAGAAAGCTTGACTCTACTTGGGAGTGTTGCACCAAAGAGTTCAGGTACATCTAATGGGTAAGAAGCGATAAAAAAAAATTAAGTCGCTCAGGGCAATATCAATCGCCCAGTTACGAAATAAAACTGGAGTGAACTCGCACGATTTAATCTTACTTCTATTCTCAAGGTATACTCATACATTTTATCCAAATTCTGTATATTTCAAAACACAGTGTCTTCAAAAAAGAAAAAAATCTAATTGTCATAATAAATAATAATATTAACTGGGATGTAACAAAAGTCAGTCCATTTTTCACCTGAAAATTCAATTGAATTTAGCCCTCACTTGCAAATGTAGGCCACGCTAGACCCGTAAAGGTACCTCGATTACGAGGAGCTAACTTTGGACGGAAAATATACCAAATATCAGTGGTAAGTAAAAAAAAAAGAGAATGTAACCTGGACAATGGAGCACAAAATTCTCAATCACAATAACTAAAGGAGTTTCACGTGACCAGCAATGTCTTAAAATAGCAAAACTACTTTTTATAATTGACGAAAGCGAATAGAGTTAGAATGTAATCGCAAGAAAAGTTGATAATTAACTCGAAATGGAGTTCCACCCATACTTCACTTTTATCTCCAACATCCTTCTTTTAGGTTAGAGCGCAACTGGTTGGCCTAATTATACCATTAATTTGTTAAGATTAAAGGTAAATAATAAATTCATTTGATGAAACCAAAGACCTCTATTATGATAAAGAAACGGTTCATACTTGCAAGTATGATATTGAAATGTTTCTAAGTACTGTGCCAGCTGCTCTAGATTGAGAATTAAAACAAACAAAAGATTCGGACTAACTCTTTGTTACACCCTAAAAATAATAATTGGCCGACAAATAAAAATTAATTTAAAGTAAATAGAAAAGATCGACACAACAAATGAAATAAAATTTTGTCGGAAATGTAAAAAAAACAAAAAAACAATAACCTCAAATAAGTTTGCGCAACAAACTACCTCTTCAAAGAACAAACAAATTTAAGTTAAAAAGTGTGTTAATTTAGTATAATTAAACAAAAAAAAATCCGAAGATACCTAAATAATAGTAAAACTCAAATTTTACAAAACTTTTTTATAAAAGCTGTTTTTATAATTTATTTTGTATATAAAATGAAAATGCAAATAGTGATGCAAATTAATTATTTAAAAATCCCACAACCCTATTTTTATATATAATGAAAATGTGATGATATTTTCATACGCTTATTATTAAGAACTAAAAATTAATACAATACAAAAAAAAATAATCTATTATGTTTTATTTGTGCCATTATTTATCATAAATATATATGTAATACCAAAATATATAAACATGTATGAATGATGAATTATTTATTATAATTAGATGTTGAACGTGATTATACTTTTTTTTTTATTAAGTAAACAAAAATTATCAACAAAAGAGGCTCAAAGATCCCAGTGTGCTCAAGTTATTGTATTTACATTTTAAAATTGCTGGCCCTGTTGAGTGCTATATTTATTTTTAATAAATATGTGTCAATTTTGTTACAATCAAGTAATTGTAAAGTAAGGGAATAGTTCTTTAAAAACATTAATATTTGTGTAAAACATATCAATAGAACATATGATCTATCCTTTTAAATATACATATACGTCAACAGGATACTAATCCAAAATACAGATTGTTTTGTGATGTTTTTCAACAAGTCTTATTGTCTGGATGGGCTACAATAAGGGGTTAAATACATGAATTTGGTTATTGAGAAACAATAAAATAATAAACAATAAAAGGTTTACTCCAATACAATTTCGGTATGTCCCTAATTATTTCGGAAGATTGGATAAATAGATTTCGGCATGTTTAGAAATAAACTGACCTGCTAGTTATATCATATTTCACTTTAAAACATAAAATAATCATCATTTATGACAAAACAGCCGCGTTTCGCGCATGCTTGCAAAGCTTCAGATCGAAAACTTTTTGTTGGGCTAAGAAAAAAGTGTACTAATTTCAAGGTAAAAGAACCTTACTTTACAATTATATTACCTTCAGATAATTTAAATTAAAGTTACATATTTATTTTTGGGTTTTAAATTTTAAGTGAGAAACAAACCAGACATGTAAATTATCTATCATTGTTACAGAAATAATCCTCAAATGAAGAGTAAAGTACTGAAAAGAAATGTTTTATAATTGTCTAGTCAAATAAAAAAATAATATATCTCAAATTAATATACCTTTATTTCTTTGATTTTTTTTGAAAACATTTCAGTCCAAGAAGTTAAATATTGAAGATGCTACTTAGGTACAGAGTCACTCTTGTCTTTCTGGCTGTTGGAAGATGGATGCCATCATCAGCAAATCTTCCTCATAACCAAAACGGTCACTTCTACTTGTACTTACAAAAGAAGAGCAATTATCATGATTGCAACAAGTAGCAAAACTATAAAAACTCAAAAGTTGGTTTATACTAAACGGAGTTACCTTTTAAGTCAAACCAACTACCGAAGCTTTACAAAATTATTTTACTAACACCTAAAGCTTTATAATTAAGTGGCCCAATCTTAACATCAAAGCTCGCTCAAAGTTTAAATCGTTCTTTTCAAATTAATCAGAACCAAAACTTCATTTTTTACATTAAGACAAACATTATTTAAATAATAATACATAAGTAATTAACAATTATTTAAATAAGTAAATTTAGCCAGATCGCTAAGATTGAGAAAATGAGAAAATCTAGAAATAAGCCACTAATGTAGATTCACTTTACTAGCTACATTCATTAATCAGTCTTATGAAAAATTTACATTTGTGATAAAATTTAAATCTTCGGCTCTTCTAAGTTAGTTTATAATGCTGTTCATGTGGTAAACAAGCACGCACGTCCATTTTACGTCAGAGATGGGCACTGGATTAAAAATACAATTTATGCATAAATTTAATGGATTAAATTTCTAACCAAACTTACCCAGTAGAAAGAAAATCAATACACCAGAAGTGCAATTTTAAAGAAAGGCTTTTTTTCTGTAATTTACTATGAATTTACCAAACGGATTCATTTGTAACTGACTACTCGCTAGACTTTTATAGGACCATCCAAAACTAGTATCTAACTTAATTTTTACCGCATTGCATGTAACCTATTTATGCTTTTTCACCTTTTCTATTCCAATCTGGCGGAACCTCGTTTTGTAGGACGTTCCTGGATTAAAAAGATTTCACGTAAGGGCTACATTACTCAGTTAATGTTTGAATAATTGTTTTAGTCTTATGCTTACATTACAGTAATTCTCACTTTATGTTAAATTGCTTTCCAAAACTTACAGCCAGAAATCAGAAAAACGTTACAAAACTACTACTTTACTATTACAACTATTTTCACTCCATTAATACTTAATTTGCGAACATATCAAAGTCACATAAACTAGGTAACATAAAAATGGAAATAATAACGCGCACTGTGTGAAATTAAAAATATAAATTATACATACCCATGCTATCTAGCGGAAGAACTGAGAACTAATTGAGCAGTTATCGATCTTGCCACGCTCTCTCTTAATTGCAGTTTTAGTTGATTTTTTAAGTTGGAATTGTCCCCATATTCATATTTGAGGATCAATTATTATACAACTGCCCTACTGGACAGTTTTAATCACTGCAATTTAGAATTTCATTAACAGTATTTACTTTTTGATGGGGCAACAAGTTAACCAAAGCTTAAACAAGCCCAAGGATGAAAGCACTAGATAAAAGGAAAAATACTTAATTAAAATCTCAGTGGATAATTCGAATTTGATTCAAACCATTGTGGTACTGAAAAAATCATAACGTTCAAAAAGTTTATCTATTACCGGAAAAACGTAATTCAGATTATCCGAACAGTTTATTTTAGTTCTGCAATTCGCTCTAAAACGCCTCCTACCACATGTAATCTTTCATTTTTGTTTGATAAATGTTATCAGCAGAATCTGTTATTGGGATCCTCGGTATTCGGTAAAATCTCAACACTAACTTTCCTTTAAATTACCGCTTTTCTTCAAATTTGGTTTTCGTTCCAAAATAATGAGTTGGTATATTAAAAGCATTGTTATAATCAAAAATTAGATTTCGATGTCGGAATAATAACTTTCTTGCTAACTCCCACCTCATTTACTTTTTTATATGTAGTATATTATTATCAAAAACAGTTTACTTCTTTAATGCTTTCCGATTTACCCTAACACCTTGGTTCACTTCTTAAATCTCAAACTTTTATTGATTACTTTTCATTCGTTATTGTTCTCTGGTCTTCATTTATCAATAAATCTACCATTTTCATAATTACTTTTAATTAATACGTTTCTCTTATACAAAGTATAATACAAAACTTGTTTGTTACTTTTGTAGTGAATCTAAGTGTCGCATTTTCATAAATATTTCTACTATCTCTCGTAAATTCTTGAATAATCCTCTTGTTCTTACAAGTCAAACGATATTTAAAAAATGAGATTGACAAATTACGCTAGGTCAATTTTTAACCTAGAACTTGCAACTTAAATTGTACAATTATTGCAATAAAGAAACTGAGTAGCTCAGTGGTTCGAACACTGAATTCTCAGGCGGAGATCCCGAGATCTGATCCAGATACCTGCAGTAGGTTTACTCTTCCTAGGAGCTTCTTACAGCTCACCGACCGTTGATAGGCTGTCTTGTCTGTAACGACTGAACACTGTGCGAGAGGAGGCTGGACTAAAAAGCTTCTGGTACCAATGACCTCATATATGAAAACGCCTTTTTTTTTGTTCTTGCGTTGTAAGAAAAGTTTTAACATTGAACAATGATTCATAACTACACTAAAATAAATATAAGAAATATAATATTTATTCGCCATCTCAGGACAAACATATGTGTATAAGAAGAGAGGTTAGTCAAGAAGGAAATGAAGTGTGAACATGAGAAGTGGAAAAGTATTGTTGATATAAGAGTGGTTGAATGGAACAAAGAGGCAGGAGACTGTGAAATGTAGGATGGGGTAGTACGTAAGAGGAAGGGAGTAGCTGGCACGTGGCAATCCTCAGCCTCTCGGCCAGTACCCCCGGAATGGGGTTAAGAGCCCCTTTCTGTAATAGCAGAGTCCTTTCAGACCGCTAAAGGCTCACACAAGAATGTTCTCCTGATTGCCTTCTAATACTTCTTCACTATGAGACCCTCCACTGCCAAGTTCCACCCATCTGGTCTTTTAAGAAAACTGCAAGCGACATTTCCTCAATATAAGGAAATGTATACCATTTTTTTCAGATCCCATTTTTAGAAGAAATTCCTTCAAGATAAGCGTGTCTTATCATCTCTTTACGAATTCCGGAATTTCAATTACATAAAAAGTAAACCCAAGCCAACCAAAAAAAATCTTCCGATAATTTCTTGACTTAAGATATTAAAAAGTCAGAATTACTTATCAGTTACGATACTATTGTTAATCATAATCATGAAATCTATCACCAAGGGCTCCGCTCCCTGACTCCTTTTAAAAAAAATATTTTCTTTTTCCTCTTTAAACCATTCTGCCCATTTAAGTCCTAAACTGGGCGTCAGCATGCTGTACTTTTTTTTTGAAAAGAAATAGCCGATTAGCAACATGCCTTGGGATGTCCATTATCAAACAAATTGAATTGCTACTTAGAAGTGCTTTTGTATAAATAGTTGAGTGGATTCTTAAAATTAGTCATTAATTTTAAGTATATTAATTGAAGTATATTTTAAATTTAGTTCATTAAAATCTGCTTTCCAATTCTGAATTCATTAGCTAAAAATCGAAAAGGTATGTTTACTTTAAACACCTAAAAGAGGCATGGCTTTTCAGACGATATTTGCAGTACAAGGTTATCAGGTGGATTTGTATATTTCTAAAAAAAAATCTGGCACTTTTATTTACTCAGTACTGGTTGATTACTCTCGCTGCTCTAACTGCCGATTTTGAGTTCCAATTGGTGATAGAACTTTTGTGTCCAAATTAGTGGCTTTTAAAAATTGCTTTCAATCTCTCACTGAATGTGAGATAAGATAGGCAAAGTCAGACAGGCTCCAATCAAATACTCCTTGGTCAAGTAAATAATCAAATTGTAGATAAAATAAACTAAACATTCACTTCCGAAAGAGAGAGAGCAACCATTTGTTTAATAAAAGACTATACAAACAGAAGGAAATCATCATAACACTTTTCTGAAATGACTTCCAAGCAGATTCAAATGACTGTATAATCATGTCTTTGTGATCATATTGTTCTGCACTAACACTAAAACCAAATACTACTACAATAGAATGATGTTAGTCTTTAATACTTTCAAAGTTAATTGTATTTTTTTATAATAATGCACTTACTGAATTCCCAGACTCTGCTCCTTACTGCAATTCTAATCGCAGGGTTTCTGAAAAAATTATAAATATTTTTTAAACTTTATTTTATCTTTTTTTATTATTGGCTCTGATATGATACAGAAGTGTATTATTTGGAAAATAAACAATCAAAGATGAGTTTCTTCAAGAGCCAAGTGATGTTAAACTAAACTAGGGCATCCCACTTACACGTACGTAAATATTTTTGTTTTCTCATTACTCTTTCAACTGAAACAAATGACAAGTCACGAAAACTTAACTTTCAATTCGGTCAAATGAAGTTACCATAAATATCAAGTTTAATCATACTCTTTGCAAATAAAATAATAATAATAAAAGAACAAAACAGAAAGAAAGAATAAAATTTGAATGATAAAATCTGACAGAAGTTCAGATCATGCAAAGCCTATTTAACCTAAAATAGTTCCTAATCTTTGTGTTGAAAATTATAAGAAGTTTAGACAAAGTTAACTTTACTTAAAAATATATTTAAATAGTAAAGTAATGCTTTCTACGATTGAATATGTACTCAATTTTAATCTATTGTTTAAGTGAATTCTTCATTAATGCGAGTTAATGGCTATTAACAAGTTTGTGCCGTCATTACAGTTTAACTTGGAAACAAAAACAATTAAGCTTGTCCTCAACCCAATATTTTTTAGTCGTAATAACGCGAAAACTGTAACTACTCTTTAATGAATTATGTCTCTGGGTTATATTCCAGTGTAAAACTAGATAGCCAGTAAAAGCAGCAATAAACAATAAATTCTCCAATAAATTGAAATGAAAAATTTATGATTGCGCTATAGATATTTAGAACGAAACATTAGTGATATAATTTAGTACTGAAATAAATTATGTTTCCAACCATTATTCAAAAAATATCAATAAAATTAACTTAACTAAAAGCCTGGTAAAATATTGGAAACTTTTATACAAACATAAATATCTATGTTCTCTATATTTATTTGGTGTAAATTAGACGGTCAGTTAGTACGTAAATAGATGAATGACTTAAGTTTTATGAGAAATACATAACTGGATCTCCTAATTTATCTATTTTAATTGATGATTCTGTCAAAATCCGAGTTCCATGAAAAGAAGAAAAGTTGTACACTTAGTGGGATATTCAGTGAATTCATATAAAGATTTACTAAACAATCAAGTAATCTAATCTTTACAAATTAAGCGGAAATAGTGGACTAAATTGGGGAAAAAACCAGCAATAATTGTTCCAGTTTTACATGAGGTGATTAGGGAATATTGCATCATGGTAATGCTCGCCCGCAAAGCCAATAAATTGAGGATTCTAAAAAAAATTAAATGAATGAGATGGAGTTCTCAAAATAAATACTTGTAATTTGAATTTACCTCCTAAACTTCTGTTCATTCCATTATAAAATCCTCTCCCAAAATTACTTTCTATTAATATTTAATTTTAACTATAGTACTAAAAATAATTCAAGACCTGTTGAGACTTAAGAAATGCACGGCGAATTTTCATGATTCAGTTTGTTCACTTTTAAAAAAAAACTAACAGAAATTACGTTATATAAAGTCACAAAAGAATATTTTTTACAATATTGTTTTTAGTCGATAAGAAAAATGTGGAAATATAAAATTTAGGACACAATTTCTTATTTTATACAGAGAGAACCTTCTTTTTTATGCAGGTATTGATATACTGCCGAACATTCGTGTCAATTCTGCTTTATTTAAAATAATAATTAAACAGTAAAAATTTCTGTTATTAGTGCACTGATTTTCTAATATTTCCGCAATAAAGAGTAAAAATAGAAGAAAATTACTGGGGGTGAACGGCTTGAGAGCGTAATAAATGCTCCACAAAACAGTCCATAATCGTTAGCACAGAAATTATACATTTTAGAAGTATCTAACACCACAAATGGGTTAGACTATAGTGAACATTTCAACCAGGTCAAAACAACACTTGTGCTTTCAACAAGAATGTTGTGGCACGCGAATTTGTTGGTCGCATGGTACACATTACCTATTGTAATTTAAACCTTATTACAACATTTATTGTAGCTCATTCCTGTGCACTCTATTTACCAGTGATGATATTGGTTTTTTATCATTTTTCGCACTTTGCGCATGGCCTAATTTTGTGAGACGTACTCTAGCGATCTTATGATTGTGTTGCATGTCAACCAAATTTCATTTAAGAAACATTTTAGATGTCCTCTCATGAGGCAATCAAAACTATAGTAACTCTAAAGTGCCGTGCCAGTAAATTGTTCTTACGATAAACATGAAATTGTTATCCAACAAAAGTACGAGTTGAAAGAATATCAGTTCTCTCGGGCAGATGCAAATGTACAAAACGAACTTTATCTAGTTTTCATCTTGTCTGAATTTCGTTTAAACCTGAAACAGTCATGTCTTGTGGTCAAACAAAACTAAAACAAAAAGGAAATATAAAATAAAATAAAATGTCGAAGAAAATACTAACGAAGATAAATTTTTAAATTTATTTTATATAAACAATTATGATGCTACTGTAAATAGTTTCAAGAAATAACGCTAGATCACATGACATGCTACAAAAACTAATACAGCCAGGCTAGTTGAACACGAGAAGGCATATTACAGAAATGGTAGGTTAAATTCAAACATAACTAAACTAATTTTTTTTTTGCTATTTGCCAGACAGTCTGTTATACCGTCTGCACGAAGTATGGCCAGCTGTCCTCCGGTAATTAGACGTCTCAGTTAAGGTAAGAGTAATTAAATGCCTGTTTTTTTTTTTTAAATTTTCTTAGCATTATATAGGACTCATAATTATTACTTTATTAAATAGACATCAATAGAATAACTTCAAAAAAATTAACTATTTCTCTTTAATGAATAAATATTCTCAGTATATGAGCAATGTGTCTATTGTTTCGTTTTTCCAAAAAAGGCTCCCAAAATAAATTAATATCGTATTTTAGCACAGCAAAATACTTCTTTTCTGGATTCGTTCTCTCGAAACTTCGTATTTTTGTAAAAAAAAGTAACGTTAAGACTATTAAACTTTAACATTGTTTCAATAAAAGCGATAGATTTATGTTCGAGTCATTAGTATAACATCTGTAAACCATTGACAAAATAATATCCCAGTAAATCAATCAATTTTTCATTTTATAATACCTTGTATGGAATTAATTTAGAAATTTAATTTCTGTGTAAACATATAAATGATGACTTTTGAATTCTGTATATGATGGACCAAAAGACTCAAGGCTGAAAAATTACAAGATAACTGTTGGAGCCCCTTTATAGAACATCGCGAAAAAAATAATCTAATGTGTAAAATCAAAATTCTGGTTTATAGAATGTTTTGGTAACTATAGCTAAAGATGAGAGCTAAAAGGAGTTTTTAATGAGCATCTTGTTTTTTTTCAAATATTTGTTTGCTTTAGTGCACTTAACACCTTCCTTACAATATTTTTTCCTACCATAGAAAATCGACGATTTTCGATAATTTTAAATTATTGTAAAAAAAAAAAAAAACAGAACAAATTGTGCTGACTTTATGGTGAGTTAATAATACACAGTTAATATAACTCATTAAACCAAGATATACCACACTTGGAATTCTCGTTATTATTGAAATATTTACCATTGAAAAAATAATTTAAAAATTGAGAAAAACCTAGTTGTATAAAAAAACAACAACTTTATTTAGGAAATATGAAACAATTAAAAGGAAATCAATAATAAAATCTTGATAATGGACTTCCACATAGAATGTTTGTCCTGCAACGAAATATAATTCCTTCCGCTTCCGTTGTACTGTAGATACGATTGAAATAAAACAAAAAAATACGGTTTTTTTACTCAATGGACTAAAAAATAACTGAATCCAGTGGTGCCTCCGTTTGTATCTAAATATTCATTATTTAGAACTTCCCCAGCTCTAAGGAAAGAATTTCTCTAATCTCTTCATCTGAAGAGAAACAAGAAACCATTTGTTGTCTGCATTCTTAACAGAATTTCTTGTCTGAAAATTGGACTTGAGTTTAGATTTCGTGTGGATTGTACAGCCGATTCCAACCGCGTCCAACGAAAATAACTTGTTGCGTCCTCTAGTTGGAGCATTTTTCCAAATCTGTCGGTTTGATTAGTCCTGAATATTTGGACTCCGGGACAAAGCCTGAATACACGAACTACTTTTCTCCAAAAAGCTGAACTTAAGGCAATGAACGCTTTTCTAACTAAAAAAAAGAATTCCATACGAGTAGTGCCGTTTCTTTTTCTTTCTAACCTTTATAGATGGTCAAAAGGGCTACGATTATCCGAAGAGCCTCCCTGGTCTTGTTGGAATGATGCTGTAGCCAACTTAGGAAAAGGGCTATTAATGAACATTTCGCGTACCTCTGTTCTGAAATTTTTTCCCCGCCATTGGTATGACTATTTGTTCGCTCAAACTTAATGGGCTGCAATACTGCGGCATTTTGCTAGGTCGTAAATGGTTCAGGTCATTTGTGAATACAATTGACGTACCCAAGTCAGGAAGGCTGACATCGTTATCCCATCGTCTCTAGTCGTGAATCGCTCGGGTACCCAACCAATGTATATTCATCAGAATCACCAGCCAGTTCCACTTCGTAGAACAAACTTTCATTTTTGTTCATTTTTTAAAATAAACTTATGTTTATGGAATTGATTATCCTTCCCCATGATCTAGAATGTATTGCAACTTGCTCTATCTGAAAGACTGCGGAGATTTTCCACAATCTACCAAAATCCGAGAAAACATATTTCGGATTAGCATCGTATATCACGGCTGCCATCCCTTCATCTATCTTGAAACCGTCCAAACCTCACAGATAGAAGGTTTCCACAATTTCGCTAAAGTATTTACTTAATTTATAATAATTGCCAATTATAAATGTTTAGTTTACAACCTAAATTATCTTTTTTACGATGACTCTAGTAATCTTTTTTTTTAAGTAGAAGGCGCACAAATTTACTTAAATTGTTATTAATAAATTAAATTTTGACAAAATTTCCTTCCACGTGTTTTGACCATAATTTTTCTTTAAATAAATAAATATTTACATTAAAACCCCGATATACAACCTTAAAATGACGTACTAATTTTCAGGTGTAAAAAAAATAATGGCAGAATGCCAAACTGTTTCTATTCACCTTATTATAAAAATAATTCCAAACTCAAAAATGCTATCAATGGAACTTCCTTTTTTGGGAACGTTTCTAAACTAATTGTGAATAACAGATGTCTAGTCTAGAATGTTACCATACTAAATCACTTCAATAAGACGAAGTCAAATCCTCATATATACACCTTAAACTGAAAATCATTTCGAGTGACGTTTCATCAATCAAATTGTTTTATGTGATAAGAAGTCTCACTACAGGTGTAATCCAAACAGACCGGTGGATAATTCGGGTCCAATCTGCTCAGTATTTTTAGAAAATGTAGTAAATTTATAAAACTAAATGAAGAAGTCATAGTAAATTTGACAAAATTTTCCCAAAATAGGGGACCACTTTCTAAAGTGGTAGAAAGTAAAGTGGTTCTTGTAGTAAAAAGATTTTTTTGAAGTGGCCCACTTACTAATAAAATGTTTTAAGCCGTTAAGATGTTATAGTAAACAAATATTTCCAGATACATTCTGCCGTAATTACATTAATAATTATGTAAGTGTTGTTTTTGCGTTACACTTCTTTAGACACTAGTATTGCTTCGGTGAAGTCTTAGAAGCTAGGTAACCACTTCTATATATTTTTCTGGCTAACAATTCTTTTATGTTCTTATATTTTAAAGATCTTCTTTGTTTAAATTAATTTGATTAAATAGTTACAAATCTAGTCATATACTGCCAAAATATACGCTAAATGAAGTAATATTTGTTTAAAAGTTGTTAGTTTCACAATTTAAATACATTCTATTTTATAATTTTATTCGTTTATTATAAAATGTCCAGACATAAATAAAAATAAAGTAAGTTTCAGGCGCTTCTAACAAATATCTTGTAAGTGTTACAGACACATTGTAAAGAGTTGTAGCCAGAAAGATTCATAAAAAAATCAATAAAAATAATATTTTTAGAGACACGGCAAAGAGAAAAAATAAGTTTTAACATATAAAAATACAAAAACAAAAGAAATTATTAATTCTTTCATTAAAGTTTGATTGAGTTATTATTATTTTAACAATATTAACAATAGCATATCACGAAAGATCAATCAGAAGTTTAAAAAAAATCATTCAATACTTAAATTAAATTGTTTGGGCAAAGTGAAAAGCAGTGTTGAATTAGTTGTTGGTTGTTTACAATAAACACGTGAAGAAATAATTAAATGTCCATTTTCTGGATTTATATATTTAAAAGTACGAGTATGTAAATATTTGAAGCAAACAGAAATAGTCACCCACCTTAGCTCTAAACACCCCCAGAATTAAAGGACATCAGCTGTACATTTTATAAATAAACTAAGGTCTATATGTGTGTTAAATTTAACTAAACACCTATTAAAGTTACATTTATGTGTTCATTTGTTTTATGTTTTAAGAGCAATCATATATTTCATAAAAAGCTAATTTATTACTTTTCTCCATCACTATTATGACTAGACTAAATATTTGTTTATTATTTATTTTGAATTTTATAGTTGTAAGAAATTATTAAGGTCAAAAACAATTAGTCGCAAAGGAGAAAGAGAAGTAATCCATCATTGGTCACAATTCCTTGAAGAAAGCTAAATTAAGCAAGGCACAAGGCTTATTATTTTTATTTTTAAAACATTTTCCATTAAAATTTACTTTTTGACAATCTCATAAAGAATAACATCACTGAGCTAATTCGGTACGATTCCACCATGGATATCAGTTGTTCCCAAAAGAGGGCAATATCGCCCACTAGTCAGGGGAGGCGACAATTAATTACAAAACCTGAATTGTAAGGAGCTCCTAGGAAGAGAAAATCTAAAGGGTCAGCAGCTGGATTCGAACCCGGGACCTCCGCATTAGAATCCAGTATTCACTAACCACTCAGCTACTCCCTTTATGTTTAGATAAGAGCAACATCATGTTTAATCCTAATTAAAATTATGTTCATTTTATGCTAGTTCATTACAAATTAATTGTTTGCATAACTTCTCCAGATGTACCATAAAATGAATATCACAAAGTAAAAATGTTTCATGGTAATGGGATATGTTACATTTATTGATATTAGAAGTTCAATTTCAGTCCTTGAAATACATTGCAAAGCTTTAAAAACATAAAAGTAAATAATCTGAAGCAAAATATCCCACAAAAATTTATATACAACCCAACTGCTATCTATGGAATTTTAATTAAAACAAAGTTGAAAAGGCCCCATATATGTATCCTACTTGAACACACGTTTCTAATATAACGCTATTTCTGTATTTAGTCTATTTCTAGGAAATACTAAAAAACATACTAAAAAGATTCATGTCAGCAAGTCTGAACATACCAACTGCCCTAAGATTTTAGAAAACAACTTCTAAAAATATAAGCAATACGCAGACCACTTGAGTTTAAATATTATTTTCTGTATGGTAAGAAATAATATATTTTTTCAGTCATAATTCATTAATTGATTGTTTTTTAAACAATTTATTTGTGTAAATAAATGTAATAACATTAAACATAAATGGTAATTTAATATTTAGTAAAATACCTGAGAATTCCTTTAAGGCAAAAACCGTGGTAGTATTTACTCCAGATTGTGGTTCCAGCGACTTTTGAACTTAGCAATCTGTATAATAACAGTTGTCCTTGAAGGTCCTAAGGAACAGATGTCCTTAGTTTGTAGAATTAGCCTCCTAGGTTCCGCCTGGCTACATTTGTTCCCCAGAATTCCAGTTAAAAAGGGTTTTTCCAACGGGTTTTTCATTTCTTGTACATTGTGGAATCTCTGGATTGTCTGCATATCAAAACCAAAGTTTTGTTTGCGTAGTGGTAGCTAACCAGCGCCAGAATGATGATCTTACATACTTACAATTTATCTTTTTTGCAGAGATTGCGATTCTGTAATAACTTTTGTAGAGCAAAGGCTTAAACTTGAGTTCCCGCTTGCTGCTAACATTGCCTTTGATCTTATCTGACTTTATTCTTGTCAGCACACCATATAACCTTTCATTTTTGTGCTAGGTTGTTCACATTCTCTTTTCCTTTCGATCAGTTAGATAGTCCCCATCATACTAAATTGAGAAGATTAAAAATAATCATCATTCTACCAAGGTTTTGTTTATAAGTCCGTATCTTAGGAGTTGGATAATTCTAGAGAGCTTCAAGATTCTGCTTTCGGATCTCATTTGTTTTGTTTGTTTGTCATTTGTTTTAAGACCTTAAGTTTGAAATAACATTTTAAACATGATTTACGCAGTTTTCTTACAAATTTATTTTTTAAGAATTGAAGTTATTTTATTACATTTCTCTATAACTTACAATTATTAATAAACTATTTTCTTCATGTTTCAGAGGAAGATTCAAATGAGTGAAGTAAGTTATGTTTAGAGGTCTAAGACGGAGGACTACATTATGTATTGCAGCAATATGTGCAGTTTTGTTTGTGGTAACCTGTCAAACGGGCTACCATGTGTTACACAAGCAGTTATCAGATGTGACACTGACAACTCGATCACAAAAAGTTATAAATCCAGGTCTATAAAACCTAATTATTATTGAACAATGAAATCTTATTGTCATTGTAAAAAAATGTCTTACAAATGGTTGAACTCCAATTTTGTTAAAAAAGTATAATTGAGTTCACGTACGTTTGTACCATAGTATCAATAGTATCTCAAGGCATGCTCGAGTCTTGTGGAAAACTATAAAAAATTTACTCTGGTTATTATTAGTGATGGGCAGAACGAGTCCGCGTTTGGAGTCGTTGGATTTGAATCGGTTCCAGGGTTGGAATCGATTCCAACAACTCGTTCACTGATTCCAGTCTGTACTTACCCTATGCATTAGTACAAATGTTACGCATTGTAATTAAATAAATCATTAAAAGTTAGCTTTTCCAGTTAATAACAAAACTATATTTCTTTAACACACATTAAGTAGTTCCCTAATTTCCAATTGATCTGATAAATATAAAATTAACAACGTAACTAAATATTAACAAAAATAGGCTAGTCAAATATAAAAATTAAAGCAACTGCAGTTTTGTCGTTATCTTCTGTCGAAGTAGGTTCTAGTTAAATATTTGTTTCATTTGAAAACAAAAAACATTATAACGCTTTCTCAAGATGTTTTTAAGTTTTAAAAATTTGTTTTTGTCCATTACTCTTGTAAAATACGAAGAATTTCAAATAAAATATAATATACAAACACAAATGATCTAGAATGCAGGTGGAGTCAGTCGTCGTTGTCATGGTGATGGAACCGTTTAACGACTCCGGTTCCAGCTCCAGCATTTTCTATTGGCTAGATTCAGTGAACGAAAAAATGGAACGAGTCCGGTTTCAAAAGGATTTAAATCACTCCGGATTTGACTCCACCAATTCCAGTGGATTTAACCAATGAAATTGCTGGTGTTGGGCCGGAGTCGTTAAACGGTTCCATCACCATGACAACGACGACTGACTCCACCTGCACTCTAGATCATTCTGTGTTTGTATATTATATTTTATTCGAAATTCTTCGTATATTATAAGAGTAATGGACAAAAACAAATTTTTAAAAATTAAAAACATCTTGAGAAAGCGTTATAATGTTTTTTGTTTTCAAATGAAACGAATATTAAACTACAACCCATTTCCAATCGACGAATGTTTGTGAAGTAGGTGATAGAGTGGGAGGGATACAGTAGTAAGTAATCCAGTTAGGTAATACTATTTTTTAGCTCAGTATTACTTTGATCGTCGTCATGACATGTACACGAATTAACTTTCGCCAATGAAGATAAGAGAAAGAGCGTCCAGCCGCTAAGTTAAAGATTTGGCACACAGTATTTTCTATATGTAAAATAAAATATTAAATAATAAGTAAAGTAACTACAGCATTGCTTTTTAATTAATGAGATGGGTGTGCCTGGTGTTTCTTTGCAAGGTTCGCTATATTGGGTACGAAATTATTTTTCCTTCGACTCCCTGTCTTAGATCGACCCCTACTTTTGTTTAGAAATTAACAAAATAATAAAATGAATATTATTTTAGAATTGATATTCTAAAAAAACCTTCGAACTTATTTTATTCTTCAAGCATCAGTATTTAAGCTCGCCAGGTTTTGTATTTTGGTGTGGATTCCTCTTACAAGTTGGAATGTGTCAGTGAACTTCTACATAGTAGCCTTAAGTCAGTTTTATTTTAGTGTAAACGACTACAGTATTAATTATTTTCATTTTAATTTGCCTCAATTTTTTGGGGCGGGGCGGAATCACTTTTTTTTTAAAAAGGGATTTGAATCAACTCGTTCCACCATCGGACTCGTTCCAGTGGAACGAGTCCGCTCTAATAGCCCATCACTAGTTATTATCCAATTCTTAGCGAACAGTTTTACAAGTTTGTTAAATAAGTTATTCCTTTGTCGGTTAGGTTTCTGAAGCTAAAGTTGGAATTAAGTGGTCTCCAGGATTTCATTTATTCTGAAAAAATAGGCTTATTATTCAGATTATTAATTACTGCATTTATCCAGATCTTTTAACGTAACAGGTGTTATAGGGGCGCCACGGTAGCCGAGCGGTTAGTGGCGAGACCAAGCAAAGCCAGTATGTATTGTGGTACTGGATTCGATTCCCGGTCTTAGGCCTTGGGTTTTATTTAATGATTAATAAAAAAAAATTACAGTAAAGTATGTTTGATAGTCGCCTCCGTCCACGACACCTAATTGGTAGTTGGACGTAAAGCCCGCCTGAAAAAATAGGCAATTACTGTACTTTTTTACTTTTACGTAAGAGGTGTTATAGATTTCCATAATTGAATACTCGCTTGTCCAAAAGCCAAAAAATTGTCATTCATAAAATTGAAAAGGTAGATGGGTTAATAGAATTGCTATTTTTACTACTTGTCTGTTTTTTTTTTTAAAGTTCAATGTGTAAATAACGTGAATGGCTTTTACGTACCCCTTCAGTGTTAGCCAGATGTTTCATTTCATGAGGCACTACAAGAAAGGAAACTGAATCCTTACAGATGTCTAGAAGATAAATAAACATTTACTCTAATTAATGTTCTATTTCTTTCACATTTATTTAATGGCAAATGTAACCAAATTTTCAATGGCCTAAAATAAAAAGATGGGACGAGAATAACTTTTTGTTTTATTTATTTCAACCAGTTTGACGATTAATGAAGTAATCACCACTAAAATAACTTAAAGCAGTTTATATGACTATAAGACGATGTATTAAATGTGAAAAATCGATATTTCTATTTCTCTCCAAAAGCAATGTAATTTATTGGCAGATATATTTAATGTAATGATTACTCTATACATTAATAAATTCTGAGCCTTTTATTTGAATGCATATATTAGAGATTTCAAGTTCATTAAACTATTAAACAATAGTTTTTCTAAGTTACAAACACCAAGGGAAGTTTTATTGCAATTTCTAACGGACTTAAGGTACATCCTCGAAATACCCTTTTATTATCATGACGTAGAAAGGAAAGCCGTTTGTGAGGCAGGCCTCTTTTTGGAGGGTAGATTCATTGGGAAGAAGAGAGAAACGCCATGTTTATTTTTCATTTTTACTCTTTTAGTTCGTTCAGCAGAATTAAATTGGTTCCTTCAAAAAATTATCCTTCAGTACTAATGGCTCTCAGAAATTTCATACAGTTTGCCAAAATTTAAATTATGGTTTTCTTACTCGTAGTTTAAACAGATAATTGGACTTGACTTAGTTAAATATCAAAGATTGGTCTAAATGATATCATAATTATTTTCACAGAGTTCAGAGGTAAACCATATAAAACTGTTCATTTGGATTTAAAAGGAGCACCACCAAAGTTAAACTATTTGCGGAAAATTTTGCCAATATTGGCTGCAGCAGGATGTGATGCATTACTTATAGAATACGAGGATATGTTTCCATACAGAGGGAAGTTGGCAAATCTTTCAGCTGGCAACGCATACACACGACAGCAGGTAAAAGAGTGTTCGTAATAAGCATGTATTTTCAAATCTCTAAATATTATATTTTCGCTATTTTTATTTTAGATAAAAACTTTATTGTCTTGGGCTCACGATCTGAACATTGAAGTCATCCCATTGGTACAAACATTTGGTCATCTTGAATTTGCCCTTAAACTACAAGAATTCAAACATCTCAGAGAGGTGCCAAATTTTCCACAAGAAGTATGTCCAAGCAGAGATGATTCATTCTCATTAATTGAAGAAATGTTAAGACAAGTGATGCTCATTCATAAAGGAATCAAGTATTTACATATAGGAGCTGATGAAGTATTTCATTTGGCCGTCTGTTCTGAATGCATGGCCAGGAGTTTGACATCCAAGTGAGCTACCAGACATATGTAGTCCAAGTAGTTCGTCTAGATATTGTAACATTACTCTCTCTATACCCTAGGAATTACATTCCTTTCTTTCTGTAGGTTGTTAACAAATTGACAGACTAAATCTTTGACAATTTAGCATTTCCCGAAGGAAAAAGTCGACTTTCCTCTCCATATAGAGACAAACGGGGAGACGTCCTAGGGGAGAAATAGTAACATATTATTCTATGCTCAGCAGATTTAGCTGTTGGCAGGTTACTCTTTGTTTCATTCTGGGAACCTGCCAGTTACCGCCAACCACAGAAGCAGAACGGACCAGTTCTAAACTCAGTTTTTAATTTAGTCCATTTAACTGATTTATAAATGCTTTAATAATAAATTAATCATAGACATTAGTTTGTTCAATATAAGTGGTGTCTTAATCTGCCATCAGTAGAATAGACAGAGAATAACCTGAAGCGAAATCCGTCTTATGAACTGTATTGTGAATACTTACATAGAATGTACTTAATCTGTAAACTGTACTATGTATGAATATGGTAATACTGGCATTCTCTGGGTTTGCCACATTCAAATAATTCGACATTCAATATATTAGCAGACTCTTTGCATATAGTGTAAAAATTGAGAATTTTAGTGTCTAATAATTGTTTTGTAATTAAGTTGTGATGACCTCAAGGGACGTCAAGGTCCAATTCTCTCTAAGAGAGAGGGCAACAGTTACAATTTATTTAACAAAAATATGGTTTTCTTAATTCCTTTCTTTGTAACGAATTACTTGTTTACACTTTATGGACTACGTGGCATTTCGCAATAATTAAAGAATAGATTAGCTTCATAAAAACAATCTCATTAAATCTAACACAATTGCATGTTAAATTTAAAGTTTCAGGAGCAGATTTAGAACTTCAAATGATTATACAAGAATTAATGTTTTAGGGAGATTTACGCTGAATATTTGTCAAAAGTAGCAGAACATATTCATAGCACATATCCTGGTGTAAAGCCAATCATTTGGGATGATATGATAAGAAGTTCACCACATCTAGTTGGAACCACAAAATTACCTCAACTTGTTGAACCAATGATTTGGGCGTACAGTCCGGATGTTCCACAACTGATTTCTAGACACGTCATGTATTGGTATACAAAATATTTCGATCAAATATGGATTGCGGGTGCTTTTAAAGGTGCTTCTCTACCTACATCATTGTTGCCAAATTTGGAATTAAGATTTTTAAATCAAATTTCTTGGATACAATTTTTAAAACGTATTGATGAACCAAAAATTGCTGGATACGTACTTACCGGTTGGTCAAGATTTGATCATTTTGCTGTACTCTGTGAATTACTACCACCTGCATTACCATCTTTATTACTTAATCTTCATTTGATATCCCTTGCTTGTAATAATCAAAGTATTCATGAACAATATTTGTACAAAAAATGGTTAACATCATTGTCATGCCCTAATAATCTCCATTTTACATCTACATCACTTAAGAATGATAATAAGAAAATAATATCTTGTAATTTTCCTGGTGTTGATCTTTATGAAATTATAATTAATCTTATTGAAATAAAAAGTAAAATAAATGAAATGGAAGAAACATTAACTAAAGCGCAAGGATGGATGACCAAATATAACGTAAATCACAATTATACCAATCCATGGTATATGCAAGATTATAAAAATTTGTATGTACATAATGCTGTAAAAGATGTAATTTCCTTTAAAAATTATACAAAACTTACACTTAATCAATATTTTGATAAACATACAATTAATGAGTGGATTGAACAGAATATTGAACCTCTTTTTGCGACACTTCGTTATTTAGATAAGACAACTAGTCAACTTATGAGTAGAACTGTGTGGCAACGAAGACCTCTTGTTTAAGCCTCTTAATGAATGCAAATGTTATTTATTTTTCTACGGAAAAGTACAAAAAAAAGAATATTTTATTCTTTTGAAATACAGAAATGAAGTGCCCATAAAAGTACAGAAATTTTGTAGTAGGTACTTAAGAATAAGTAAAGTGCTGCCACCAATTGGACAATTGTTACTTCAATGAATCGCCAGTCGGTAGTCATAACTAGTTCTTTTAATCGCTACTCTCCAAACTTATCTCATTCTATGACTATATACGAAAATGTAAATTGTTACACAGAACAATTTTTTTTTTTTGCAGTTTAATTTGGTCCAAACCATTTTTTAATTACATTTTATATTTCAAGAATAATTTTGTCCTGGTGAATCGCTTTTTAACAATTTCTCTTGTTTCTTAAATTAAAGTAAACTTCCTAAATTAGAGTAATTACCATCCGTGTAGTGGGCGGTTATTCGTAAAATAAAATGCCTTCACAAAAGAGCTCTACAACTTGAGCAGTATGTCTCTACATACTAGACAGAAGTACGCTGACTTCATCGAATATTGGCCATTTTCTATTGCTCAAACAATATTAGAATGTGGCCAGTCAATATGTTCTTACATCTATAGAAGTAAAAAATACCTCTGAACATTCCATTGACACCACATTTGTAATTTTTATTTTTTTGTGATCATAAAAAGGAGACCGTATCCTATTTTAAAATGGTGCCATCTCCTGGCTATAAGCAGTGAGATAGAATAACTAAAAATTCAAATTTTCATTAACTAAGCGGGAGCATACTCTTTTTTACTTCACTTCTTGAGCGCCGCTGGCTGGGATGTAAGTTGGTATGAAATTGGTTGATGCTCAGGGAATCCAACCTTACTTACCTATCGCACAGAACATTCTCTGATGCTATTTTGAAGATCCGTTCTTCTACAGTTTCTTTTACAGTAAAGTCTAAAGTAGAAACGGCAGTTGGGTCTCGGTACAAAGTAAGAACAAACATTTAAAATCAAATTACATTACTGCAAACTAATTGAAAGCTCCCAGACTGTTTTTTTTCATCCAAGTTACATAAAAATGACGGGATTTAAAGGTTTTATATAACTATCAACTGAAAAAATAAATTTTTAAATGTGTTTTCAAGTTCATATACAAGTTTTGGTTGCATTTAATAAAAATTTGTAAAAAAAACAAATCAATTACTTTTTAAATATCTGTTATATTATATAAGTAAATATCACCTTATAATATATCATATTAATATTAATAACAATTTATTTATAAACTATATGCATAAGAAATGTATCTACAAATCTACAATAAATTGAATTCATGAAAACATTTATTTATATATAAATTTTTAAAAAAATCTGTCTTAAGAGTTCTTTTTAAAAAAGTGCTTTATGGCACTGTTTGTACTTGATACTTTACAAACCTGAAAATAGCTTATTAAAAATAATTTCAAAATTATGTTTTATAAAAACTTACAATTTCTTATTTGTATTGAGCAACTGCGTAAAGCCAGTTAAAAATTATAAAAATTGCAGAGAAATGTTTCTATTTAAATTTGAAAAGAATTCTATGGCAGTAAGACCCCCGTTTGACGCTGTTTCAACGTAACGTGCATTTTTAAATAACTATAAATGTTTATATTAATTCACAATTAAAACACAGCCCGAATTATACATATACTGTGTTGCCTTAAAATTAAATGAGTTTAAATATCAGTAAATAGAAATGTCTACAGCGATCATATTTCAGGTGCTCAGGTGATAGGACTTAGGTGAATCATTGTTCTGGGAACTTTAGAACATAAATACAAATATTTAATTAAATTACAAAAACGCTATTTCTTAAATAGCTTGCTCATCAAGAAAGGAAAAGGCAGACGACTTTAGACAACTTCTTATATAAATTCAGATAAATTCCTCATGAGGAAGAATCTTTCTTAACAAGACTTTGCAGTAATATAGAGAGCTGGAATTAGAGAACCTAGAAATTAAATAGAACAAAAAGTGAAAAGGCGACTTAAATTATTTTCTAGACCCAGTAGACAGGCTTCTGTCAGAGATTCGGGATAATAATCATCTTCAATGTACAGAACGATAAGAGATCCGGAATGTAAGGGTTGGTATTCGATCAATTTCTTAAATACAATCGATAATCACACTCCCTAAAGGAAAATTCTATCTGGACATTATTATGTTTTTACCCTTATCGTCAATAATGATATTTCCATCTCTATTTGCCAAAGACTTGTGATAATAATTTTCCAGCTTCACATTAGATTAGCTTTAATCCAATAGTGACTAGTTCTCTTTTCGCCACACTGCTAATAAAATACTTCTCTTTGCTTGAAGCGAAATGCAAACTTTTTTGGGTGAACGTATTAAGTTCCACATTCTAATTCCAAATGTACACAACACCTAGGCACATTCTTCAACAATGTGTGCAAATAATCATTAATATTTCGAAACAATATTTTCCCGGTAAACAAAATCGTATGATTTAAGTTTTGATATTTTCTCTATACAAAAGATTTAGGCAAAGATTGGGCACATCAAAGTACACATTACGACTCAAGAACAATGCGTAGCAGCAGTAGGAATATATTTGGTTACAATTATTAACGCTTGAACGAAAGTAAAAGATGTAAACAAAAAAAATTTCAAGATGGAGAATAATATTCTAGTAAACTGCTAAAAAGACAATTTTTAAATTGATAAGTTCAAGACAAAAATAGTTTTTAAAGATTTTATACTTCTTATACTGTTTTTTTTACAGCCACGACTTTACATTTTTGGCAATGCTGTGTTTTATGTTTGTAAACAGTTTCTACACAAATTTTATTCATTTTTATACCTCTTTACGAGCAAACAAAATGGAGACTTAATGAACTAAATAACCACCTTTCAAAGAATTTATATGTTATGATTTTACTGTTCAGGTAAATATTGCTGACAAAGCTGGGTAATCATTCTAATATTTTACATGATGTACAAATACAAATGGATAAACATTCATAAAAATAAATAAAATTCGCTACAAGACCAAAAGTTTCATTTCTTATTTTTTTGTCGAGCTTCATCTATCCCCTGATTAAGTTAATTTAGTTCAACGCTGATGAGAGAGGGCGCGTATCCTCTGCGTTAAATGGGTTCTTACTAAGTGGCAATAAAGGGTATAAACCATATGTTTCTTTAACAAAGAAAAATGCATTATTTAATCAATTATTCATACAAAACCAACAACAAAATACATACACACAATATTAGAATGACACTCGCAAAAAAAAAAATCTAATATCACAAATAATTATTTGTCCGAATTTAGACAAGAAAAATGAACTCAAGGCCACAAAATAAATAAAGAACATAATAATTTGTTCATATTTTTTAATTTTGCATAAAAATGGCACCAATAAATTTTTTATGAGAATTAAATCTTAATATTTATTTTTTATAAATCATATAGGCCTTTTTATTAATTTCATTTTTAATCAGAATAAATATAATTATCAGAAAAGTTCGATTTCTTTCTTAAGAAAGAATATGCTAACAATAACAAGAGTAAATTTTTTTGTTTCTTGTACAACAAAACTACTTTTCAAATTCTAACCATTGGGACGGTCAACAGTGTAACGACATAGCACATAGAAAAAGTCATAAAATATAAATATATAATATTTATGTAATATATATACGAGAATATAATAATGTATTTTACAAAATAATAAAACATGTTTATATATATATGTATAAATAGTTGTACACAAGTAGGTTTGATAGGTCCAAATTCAAATTTGATATAGAACCTAATTATATAAGTATATTTTAAATTTTTTTGAGCATTAGAACTCTTGAGATTCCTATGCAAATTATAAAAGCAAATAAATAATTTTTAAATCTCCAAGCTTATAATTATTGAGAATTTTTGTTTTTTTTTAAATATAATATTTAAATTCACTCAGGAGTTTTCATACAGCACAATGGAGGGATTAAGTTGTCTATTTTGTTTTAAATTCTATATCTGATAATTTCTTAGATCTGAAAGAAAATATATAAACTGATATTAATATAAACAAAAAAATAAGACTTGGTTGCAATTTAAATAGTATCAAAACACGTAAAACCTCGAATTACTGCAATTTTTATGGTACTTATCGACACGATTTCTTTTAAGTAAGTTAGAATTCTTACTTACAGTATAATTATCTTTAAAAATTTATTTGTTTATTCTTACGATACTGGACTCTCTAGAAGTAAGCACGTCAAACTATTTGTCTCTCAAAGATTGGATTGTATCTCGCTTAAGTAAAAGGCTGGCAAAAGTACTTATTTAAACAAAAAATCGAAATGCAAAAAAAATGGAAAAGGAATTCAGGTAAATTTCTAAAGGAGCAACCTTAGGTTAAGAATTTTAGAGACATAAAAGGAATGGAACTTTAAAAACGGTTAAGGAGGAAAGTTTTACTTTGGCTGGTATTCGTAGAAAGAATTAATCCTGAAAAAGTAACTGGCAAGCTACTGAGTGACTAAGACGTATGAAAAATTCTATCGATCTAAGCCATGATGGAATGGTGATCAGTTTATGGATGCAAAAATCTTCCTTAACGTTCACAATTTGATGGATTTAAATCAGGACAATTTGAATCGAATTCATTCTAAACAGGGACTGAATCGGGATAACTTCTGGTCATAAGTAATGGAAGATCCACATCCTCGAAGATGAGAAAGTATGGTAATTTCAATTCATTTTCAGTCCTTTATTTTTGTCATATTCATGGTTAGATCATCGAATCGGGTAATCATTAGAATAAATATGTTTAGAGAGTCGTTGTTTGAAAGCTAAAATAAAACTTTAACTTTTCCACAGCACAAATAATTTTGCAAAAAAAAAACAAAAAAAAAACGAAATTCAATCTAGTTAAAGTATGTATTTTTTAAATGATTGAAGTATAAATCCATACTTCATAAATAACAGATTAATAAAATACCTCATGACATCATCTGAATGTAAGTCTCAAGTAATTGATTGAAATCTGCCTTGCCAATATTCATTTTAACTGAGGCTATTGATTTAAATAATTGGGTACCAGTTAAAAATTCGGGTAGTTTGGTTAAATATTGTGACCCACTTAAAAAATCCATTCCTAACAACTGTTCTTGAGATAATTTCAGTACACCTGTAATTAGAAAACAAAAAAATAAATCGTGAATTTAATAAGAATAGAAATTGTGATTCCAGAAGGTATCAGCTGAGTGGTTAGCGAATACGCAGAGATCACGGGTTCGAATCCAGCTGCTGGCCCTAAGATTTTCTCTTCCTAATTAATTTTTACAGCTCACTGTCAGGTGATAGACAGTGTTGTCTGTAACGAGAGAACAATGTTCGGAGGCATATATATATATATATATACTCGTAATTAAATTATAGATTATTTTAAATAATGATTACCTATAGCCGTTCTAAATAAGAATTCATCACCATCTCTAAGAAAAACATCCCATATTCTGGAAGCAAGGTCTAAACTCATTGCTTTTGCGTATATTGTATAAACCCAATCTAATAAATACAGATCTGGTGTTAATCTGCAACTATCTAGATGCTCACAAAGTTTTGGTAAATTTTCCTTCAATAAGGCTTTGTATGTAGCATAATAAGCTTCCATCTGCAACATAAATAATTGTATTTAAATTTAAAATTAGTGCAACAACAGGTTTTTAATCATTACCTACAGCCGTTCTGTATAAAAATTCAACACCATCTATAAGAACTAGAAAAGCTATAAGATTGAAGCGATTCGAATGGCCTATTCGGCCTGATTCGTTTAATCAGGACGGCAATATCCAATTGGTTCTCTGTCCATTTACCAAACAGTGAAGGTACAGTCTGCGAACGAAAAGGTGCTGATAAATATTAAATTCATTGACAAATTCTTAGAGGTTCCTTTGGACAGAGTACTCATTTGAAAAGATCACATTGGAAATGTGAATTTAAAAGCAGAAAAATACTTCAATACTATGAGAAAGTTCACACTCAAGAAATGAGGCGCGGACCCCGGGTGCCCCTAATGATTTACAGTTCCACAATCCGGGTGTTTTTTGACTTCGGGACTCACTTCTTTAGGCAGGCTGGAGAGTCAACTTTGTGCTCTCTCTGTGTTAGACACTTGGGAGTAATTCCTCTTACGTAGAATAAGAAGTATTGTACGATCGATATGTTTTAAAATTTGTAAGATGCCAATTAGCATCAAGGCACATGAGAAGCGCAAAAAGAAATTAAAGTTAAAAATCAATTAAAGAAACAATGAAGTCATACAATTTTTATAGTAACATACAAAATCATTAACTTTTAACAGTTTAGTTTAAATTACCTACACACTTTTAATTCCATGACAGAACGTCAATGGCCTTGAGCGCTAGTCTCGCTTATTTAGTTGCTTTCGCTTGGATTACGTTTGTTGTTCAAGTGAGTAGGTTATATTAGTGTATTACTGTGACTAAGTTGACTTATTTTCATTTTAAAAAATGAATAAACGTAAACAAGATTTACAAATTCCAGCAGAGGAAAGTGATCTACTAGCTATTACTCCATTAGGTGCAGGACAAGAAGTTGGAAGATCATGTATTATGGTAGAATATAAAGGGAAAAAAATTATGTTGGATTGTGGTATTCATCCTGGATTAACCGGAATGGATGCATTACCTTTCGTAGATATTGTAGATACAGATGAAATAGATTTATTATTAGTTTCCCATTTTCATTTAGATCACTGTGGAGCTTTACCATGGTTTTTGTTAAAAACTAGCTTCAAAGGAAGATGTTTTATGACACACGCAACAAAAGCTATCTATAGATGGTTGGTTTCTGATTATATCAAAGTGAGTAACATATCTACTGAACAAATGCTTTATACTGAAAGTGATCTAGAAACTAGTATGGATAAAATTGAAACTATTAATTTTCATGAAGAAAAAGAAGTGGGTGGTGTAAAATTTTGGGCTTACAATGCAGGCCATGTATTAGGTGCAGCTATGTTCATGCTTGAAATATCTGGTGTAAAGTTGTTATATACAGGTGATTTTTCTAGACAAGAAGATAGGCATTTAATGGCTGCAGAAATTCCTTCAATACGGCCTGATATTCTAATAACAGAAGCAACTTACGGGACACATATACATGAAAAACGAGAAGAGAGGGAAGCCAGATTTACTACTTTAGTGCATGACATTGTAACAAGAGGCGGTAGGTGTTTAATTCCAGTTTTTGCTTTGGGACGAGCTCAGGAATTGTTGTTAATATTGGACGAATATTGGAGCCTCCACCCAGATTTACACGACATTCCAATATATTACGCTTCATCGCTAGCTAAGAAATGTATGGCCGTTTACCAGACATATATTAATGCCATGAATGAAAAAATTAAAAGGCAGATTGCTGTCAATAATCCATTCGTATTCACTCACATATCAAATTTAAAAGGGATCGACCAATTTGAAGATATAGGACCTTGTGTCGTAATGGCATCGCCAGGTATGATGCAAAGTGGTCTATCAAGAGAACTATTCGAATCTTGGTGTACTGACTCTAAAAATGGTGTTATAATTGCTGGTTACTGTGTAGAAGGTACTTTGGCAAAAACAATTTTATCAGAACCTGAAGAAATTGTAACTTTAAGTGGCCAAAAATTACGGTTGAATATGTCCGTAGCATACATATCATTCTCTGCCCATACAGACTATCAACAGACTAGTGAATTTATTAGAAAATTAAAGCCACCGCATATAGTGTTAGTACATGGTGAACAAAATGAGATGAGCCGTCTAAAGTCCGCTTTACAAAGAGAATATGAAGGTGATTCAGAGAATAATATTCAAATTTATAATCCAAGAAATACTGAATCAGTGGAGTTGTATTTTAGAGGCGAAAAAGTTGCCAAAGTCATGGGTACCTTGGCAATGAATGCTCCCAAACCAGGCGACAAGCTATCTGGTATACTGGTTAAAAGGGACTTTAATTATCATTTGTTAGCACCGAGTGATCTATCTAAATACACGAGCTTAGCAACAAGTTCAGTGGTTCAGCAACAACACATTCCATATAATGGATCATTAACAATTTTAAGATCAATGTTAGCACATATAGCTTCTCCTCTACTTCCAGTAGATATTAAAAAGCTTAGAGCTTTCAACTGTATAGATATAACGCTTAACAAGAAAACTATAAGTTTAGAATGGATAGCTACCCCAGTTAATGATATGTTTGCTGATTGTATTTTAACAGCAATAATTGAATCAGAAACCGTCGATCCAAACGTTTGTCCACCAAATGTTCACATGAAGATGGACAGAATGCATTTCAAAGAATGTGTTATAGAAATGTTGCAAGATATGTTTGGTGAAGAATGTGTACCGAAAATATTTAAAGGTGATAAATTACATGTGACTGTAGACAATAAAAAGGCTAATATAGATCTATTAAGCTTAGAAGTTAAATGCAAAGAAGATTCAACCCTACAGCAAGTGGTACAAACGGCTATTAAAAAACTTCATGAAGCGTTAACACCTTCGTCAGTATATTTTCCAAAAGATGATAATGCTGAGCCAACAACAATAGCTTAAATTTCATGAATTTGTATATATTACGTATGTATGTAACCTTTATTTATGTACATTTAATAATAACAATAAAAACTGGTAAATAAAATTGATCTTAGTTTAGTAGTACTTTTTTTTAATAACTTTTACAATGATCGACTCAGGATTCTTTATATTAATCCAAAAAAGCGGCAATAATTGTAAAAATATTTCTTTAAGATGGTACAGATTTTCAAAATATAATTCCATTTGAGAAGGTGAACCCAATTATTACAGAAAACGTTTAAAGAAACAAAAATATTATTAAAAAAAAAATCAATTTGGTAATTAGGTGTAAACCCACACAAATTATGGGTTACGGACTAAGGATGTGCCTCAAAATTTTACTCTTTTTTCAACTACTTTTCATGTAATATAAATATTATACATTTATTTCTAATATTTTATTTCAAAACTAAGGAATTAAAAATCAGTAATTTCTATTAAATATTGTTATAATCAGGGCGCTAACTTCAGAAGGAAGTGGTCCCATTCAAAATGGTGCAACTTCTCTCCAGTTTTAACATTTCTGAAGCAATATCTTAAATCGCTAATACAAGTTTATTTAATATTCTATAGGAGTTTCATTTCTAATTAGAACTTGTACTTTCAAAAAAATAATGCACTAGGCAGGAGAGAGAAGTAATACCATTGAATGATGAAGAAAAGTACTATGCTATGTGTATAATTATATTTTACTCACCAATGGCTGGTCTAAACTGTAGAAAGCTCTATGACATGGTCGGTTGAGTAAGTTAGCAAAACATACAAATGCGTCTGGTGCATCCATATTAAGTATTAATACAGCTGCTATAAAAGACATTCCTTGGACATAACCAACATCTGGTCTATAGCACACATATGCTGCCAATAAACTATGCAACATATCATAGTATGGACCCTTCTAAAATATTATTTTATTTTACTCTACTGAAAAGTAAAGTATGTGTTAACTTGAAAAAAAAAATATTGATTTCATACCTTTTGAAATATACATAAATGAGGAAAAGTTCGACTAATATCTAATTGAATTAATTCCATGCTAGCTTCTCTGTCCGCAACATCTCTATCTTTGGAAGGTTCATCTATTGAATCAGTACTACCTGCTGCACTTTTCAGCCTTTCTAAAGCCCTGAAAATATTTACTGTGAAACTCTTAAGTTACTATCTCCAATAGAATTAAATACAACTAAAAGTGATAAATTTTTGAATGGTTGAGTTGGTCTTAAGTAATATTAAAAATCTAGGTACATTTCTTGTAATCCCTCTTTCTTCTAATTGTTGCCTTCATTAAGAACAATTTTCAAATTTACTTTCCATTCTAATGGTCAAAAAAAAAATCTAAAAATTTTTTTCCTGCAGAAACATAACACAATTTCATTTAGTAAGTAGTTACCAAATTT
Organism: Rhodnius prolixus; assembly: GCF_049639745.1. NCBI lineage: Eukaryota > Metazoa > Arthropoda > Insecta > Hemiptera > Reduviidae > Rhodnius > Rhodnius prolixus. Next base: position 27,707,669 of record NW_027411582.1, read on the forward strand.
AAGAAAATCGTAGGATCGAAAAACAACAGATATAATCAGAAACCTACTCTGCGAAGTTGTATTCTACTTTTTAAAAATTTGAAATTATAAATTTTGAAAGTTCTTTAGAGGCCGAAAACAGATGTTAAAATCGTGCGTAGTTCTCGTGAGATTGTGGTTTAACACATTGGTTTTTTCTTTAGATTGCAGCGCCATAGTCAGAAAGGAGTCCAACAGTGATGAAACTGTTGTTATTGAAGTTTAGGAGTTAGAAGCTTGCGCGTCCAACGCCCTTGCAAGCAACAAGTGAAGGACTATCAGAAAGGGTATATTTAAGTAGTTATTGTGCACTGGGATTGTTACAGGTTTCTAGGTTATTGTAAAAATTAAGGAGGCAAGAAAGGAGTATCTGGCTAATGAAAAAGGGCATAGATGTCTGAGTGGAGAGTTAAATTGGAGACACAGAACAGGAGCGTTATACAATATGGTGATTAATTTTACATGAAAGAATTGAATTCTCTGGATGCTAGATTATTTCACGGAGTCCCCTCGCAGTGTTTTCTGAAAAGTAAGCTTGTTTGAGAACACGTTCACGGTTGATTTTCGTTTCTGAAATTATCTTTTAGTCTAGTATGCAGATTCTTTTAGGTCAACTGCATTAATAAAGTCCAGAGCAACATTCCTACATGGAAGCCGATATTCTTCTCCAGTTAAATGTGCGAGAGGGATAAGTTTATGTAAATAAAATAAAAATAAGATAACATTTATTTCCATTCTAGTTTATTTCGATTTTTTGCATTAAGAGGAGGCAAGATCAAGGTGTTCTTCCGTCAAGGCAGCTTTTTAGGAATTTTCAAAACGTGGCAGCTAAATCGCACTCAATATGAGCACAATTGATGGATTTTAAAAGAAACATTTAACATTGAATGCGAAAATGTAATTTAAATGAAAAATTAGGCTTAAGCAACTATATAGATCATGGACCAATCCCTAAAAAAAAAAAAATTCTGAGTTATGAACCACATTAAACAGGTACTACAGTTAAAAATACAATTTCGAAAAATTAATGTTCTGTAGCATAAAAAAAATAATATTTTTAAAGCACATTCATGGTTCGATTTATATTTTAAAAAGTTTTTTCTTAATTTTAACAAATTCTCCTTCAGTTTGACTCGAGTTACTATGTGCAAGACTGGTAATTAAAATAACATTCTGTGAGAACCGCAACAAAATGTAAAAAGAATTATAAAAACATTCCTTTATTTTCCAAAGACCGATAAAAAAAAAGTGTGATTGTGAGAAATAAGGAACAAAGCGTCTATTGTTGTTAAAGAGGATGAAAAGAATGCACATGCTCATTACATAAACAAATATAAATAAAAAAGCAAGGTCATCAAAAAAAAAAGATTACACGATTAAAAAGTACCAAAACATGTTTTAAAGTAATTTTACACCCAACAAATCTCTTAAACAATCTTTTTATAAATTTAAAACTTATACTGTTTGCACAAACTATTTTTAGACTGATCACTCTTCTGTTAAACAAATTGCCTAAATTTGGATAAAAATTAAAAAGAAAGAGAATGTAGAGACAAAGCTTCAAAGTACCCTTCTATGCTTATATCTAAATAGGAATCTCATAAAATAAACCCAATTCTCTTACTTATTCACAGATGATCGCGTAAAATACGAATGTTAATTTGAACAACTTTTCCTCGCCAATTTTGTAACCCCTGGGATGCCAATAATAAGAATGCTTCAGCCTCTTTGGGAATGGTAGAAAGAAGATGTAGAATTAAACCCGATGAACAGACAAATCTAAGCAGGCCTCAAGGAAAATGGACATTTCTCGTCTTCTCTCTTTTTTTTTTACGAAAAATCTATCTGTCATGCGTTTTTACACAAAAATGTAACAGAAGTAGACTACCTAGCGAAATCCTGTACGGTGACAATCATTGTATCGCGATCAAATGGCAATTTGAGTACTTCGTTGTACTTTATCTGGGACTCTATGAAAGAGTAAAGTCAAATGAAGTAAACATTTTTGATTTTGACTGTTGGTACGTCTATTGCAATCATTTCTGGTGGCTTAGTACGAAAAATGAAGGTGATGTCATCTGCCAAAGAGGTTATGACCAGTATTTTCTGGTTTCCTACAGTTGCTACAGTTTTTTCTTTTAAACCTTTTCAACCAGTACTTTTAAGATTTTAAATAGTACGAAGGGTTCAATTGTTAAAAAAAAATTCTTAAATTCTTAACAATAAGATAAATTTTCAATGTCAGTTGACTCAACTGTATATCAAATGTAACAATTCTTAAAACAAACAATTCTTAAAGCAAATAAAGCTAAACAATCACTTTATCTCTAATGTAATTGTTAAAAAAACTCAATAAAAACCATTAGCGAGGGGAACGCCAAAAAAAAAAGATTCATAATTTATTTTATATGAAACTATAAAGATACCTTAAAATATTATTTAAAAAAAATATATAGATACCTCGAAACACAAATGTCGTACAGATCATGAGTTATATTGAGATCATTAGTTAATGCTAATCTCCATAATTTTCCACGCACGCATGGTGGTATCCCTTGCCACCATAATTCTTGCGTCCTTTTTTGATTTTTCCTTAAAATAAAGAAAAATTCGTTAAATATTTAAAAATCACTGAATAAACAATTCATTAATATAGGAATTCATAAGCAAACAGTCATTGGAATAGTTATGTTTTTAATGATCTTCTTTGTAGCCTTGGAAATTTTATTAAAAACATCATACATCACGTATACAATAATAATAAAAATATTATTATTATTTAAATAAAAAAAAAAATTATCATTAAATAAACAATAGGATGCTTATCACACTGGAATACTTAATAGATATTTAAAATAAATAATCACGAATGAATAAAGAATGCGTCACTCAATACTGACAATCAATTCTTTAGATTCCTAAAAGTTCGTATCACAAACAATTTTTGCGTTTGTTTTACACGTATTTAGACCTTCAGATGACATTGATGATAATTAATGACCTCAAAACAATTTGTATTATTAGCAATAACTGGAGCATAGAGTCTATTGAAAGCTCAACTTTTTAGAGAGAGAGTAAGGTGGGGGAAATAATCTGATCATTTTCTAGAAAACTTTGTCAATTGAAATCACGAATACTTTTATCACTAAAATATTATATTCAAGAAAAATTGAAGTAAACTTTTTATAGGATTTTTTTTAAAATACTTTTGGCGAGAGTTATCTTTATGGTAGTTAATAATCTATCGGATATGGAATGATATTTATTTTCACAAAAAAATGAGACAACAAAGCGAAAAATTTTTTTAAAGATTGCTCGAGAAAATTAAATTTAAAAAAAAAAATCGACGCAATAAATTGGCCGATAGAGAAGATTTTCTCAAATTTTGTAATTTTACTTACATAATTAGTCCCTATTATTAGGGGATGGAGGGCCGTTACATTTCTCTGAAATGGCACCTTGTACGAAAGCTTCCATACCACACGGAAAAACTGAAAGACTATTCAGTAAAATTTGAATGCTCGTTTGATGGAACTGAAAACTCAATTGACTGGACCAATAGTGGAACACATAAATAAATAACTGAAGATCAAATTTGTACTTTCAGCAATGTTTCATTTTCGAAGTAACCTCTCTACATACTCCATGCAACGAGAAACGTACACACTGATTCATTTGCAAAATTCACTTTTTGGGACTCGGGGTCCTTAAAAATCATTAAAAAAAAAAGCTGTAAAAACTTAACTGTGAACAATTTGAGATAACAGCACTATATCCTCAAGTAAAATTATATTTTACTATATCACTAATTCTATTTTCAATAATCTACTTCATTTTTACAGCTTTAAAAATTTTTTATGGGCATTCCTAACATTAGTACGAAGCTTAAGATTTCCCATTCGCTAACCTTCTACGTATCCTTCTTCTGTCTCCTTCATTTATATAAGACTTACAAACAGATCAATACTCTCAGGAACAAACAATAGAACAGTTACTTTTCTCTTCCAAATACTACTCACTCAAAAGCTCATTTCCGCAATCCTTTTTTATTTTTAATTATTAAAACTGTATCTGAATTTGATACAATAAAAACTTGTATCTTCATTAATAACATTGTCTAAACGGTAAAACAAATTATTTTTACACATTTTTTCGAATATAATTTCACTAAATGTTAATTTCAAGGTATTTAAAAATTCATAATTACCAATTTTCGGAAATCTTACGATTTATAAAAAGGGGCAGCAAAGTTAAAAGAAAAAATGACTGAATTTCACTTTTTTTACATTATCTTTTTACATTATTATTACAAACATAACATAGTAGTTCTTTTTACAAAAGAAATCTGTAGATAAGCTCTATATAAGATCTATGGTACACATCGCGTTCAGAGATTATGAGTATCATTAAGACTTCTAGTCATTTCAAAAACTTACACCAACCAATTTCCAAAATTCCTTGCCCTAAAACGAATTTTCTGGCCCCCCCCCATTGCAGTTAATTTTTTATAGATACTAGTAAGGTAGCTCTAGATACATAATATTTTAGATCTGTTTGGGTTGTTTGCTCAAAAAAAGATATTTCTGATATTTCTTTTTTTTTTTTTAAAAAAAAAAAAAAACTATCATTAGAGGATGCGAAAACTGAACTTTCAATTAAACAAAAAATTCTCATTAGGCCATAGCAAAGGTCAGTCTCTTTTTTGAAGTTGTCTTATACAGCAGTTAGTCTTATTATGAATTCTATATAGTAGAGTCTATTGTAAGTGTAAAGTGCTTCTTATTGTTTGGAGAACACCATTTTTGGAGTTCATTACATTTAGTTTATAAATGTTTTACGCCGACAATGCAGCAACTAATGACTAATATTGCTCTACAATAAATAAAAACCCAAATTAATTAAATATTATCATAATTTATTTACATATGCTGCCATTTAGGTAGTATCTCTTGAATCCATATCTTGGTGGCATTGGCTAATTCATCTTCAGCTTTTAATTGGTTCTGTAACATTTTCTTCCTTTGTTTTGCTTCCTTCATCTCTGTAAAAAATAAATAAATAAATACATAAAAACATGTTTAGTATTTTAATGAGCAATAAAGTAAAAGGAAATAGAATTTCAAGCATCAAGTAATCTAAATTTTCATTACACTTCTAGAACTATAATACTTTCACCACTGAGTATTGTTCTCACATCATTAACGTCGCACAATGCGAAATGAATTTAACAAAATTATAGGAGAAAACGTAGTATTCAAGTATAAGGAAATTATTTATTGTAAGACAGATTATTGGTTCCGCGTTTCAGAAACTTCTGTAGTCCTTCTTCAGCAAGACTGCGAGAGAATCATGATGTTATGGAAGATGGAATGTTTCTTCCAAAATCTTTTATATTCCATGCCACCAAAAATTCTCTTTCTCATTTGAAGAAGGTTACAAAACGTAGGTAAAAACAAAAACCCTTTAAGGAAACTTACACTTCGTTGAGTCATTAATTGAGTCCATCGAGTAACCATTACAAATTTGAGTTGAACTCTTTCATAATAACGCATAATATGTAGTGTAACTTACACATAGAATCAACATGTGACAATTTTTATGTTTTGAACTTCAATTTCGTTACAAATCAATCATAATTTTGATTTTAATTTATTTTTTCCCATTCTATGAATCTCTAAGAACTTTTTAATCTGCACATATCATTCATTTATAAATATGTAAAAAGAATTTTATATTTTTGTATTAATTTCGTAACTATAAGTGACTTATTTAAATTTTTTTATATATAGATATAAATTGTGTAAAATAACAAATCTTTGAATGTTGCAACATATAATTGTGCTATCTCTATCTTAATATTGTTATAACCAACTTATTTATTGGCAAACAACATTATGTATCTTTACAGCAAATACGATACTACTAAGAAATTCTGTGTTTTTTACTTTTTATTTTTGAGATAAGCTGGACTTCCCCAGCGCTGAGATTATTTTCTAAAAACATTTACCAGATTTAACACTTTGTTTTGGTTAAAACTAAAAATATCAACAAGTTAACGGTAAATAAAAAGGTGATTATAATAAAAACGATTAACCAAAAAAATTGATAAAGTTATAATACTAACAATAAATAACTGGAATAAGTGCGTCATTATTTCTCTGACGCGATTAATTCATAAACAATACAAAATGGTAGGTTTAACTTTAACAAGTCATCAAGAACATTAATTCAAGCAATTGATTACATAAACTGTAATTACGTTCGCTTATATTCAGTTAATATTTTCTAGTAAAATAAAATTACTATCTGATGCGTTTAATTGTAACTATGTATTAATAATTACGTCTAGAAATTATTATTATTGTTATTTCTTTAGATGTTATTTATGTATAGAAATTCGTAGAATTAAGAATTTTTACATTTTTAATTATTTTAACAAGAATTAAATAAATAAAAGAAAGAAATAATAAACATTCTAGGGTGAACATAAAAGACATTATCTAACAGCGATTTATGTAATTATTTTTTGCTTTTCACGCTCAGAATTTATGCCAAAAATATAGTTGTCTTAATAGTAAACATATTATGTTGTTCATAATAAAAAAGATAATAGAAGAATGCTTGCTGACATCGCAGCTCCCTTACTCAGAACCTAACTCAACTTCAACATCTCGTGTAAAGAAATTTCGATCGAAAGAGTAAAGGCACTGATTGATTAAACCCAAAAACCTTGAACAATAATATAGACAAATCTGAAGGGAATAATTATAATTATTAACTAACTGACTACTAAGTGTGAATATTACTGAACGTGTTTAATTATCTGTATCTAACTAAATAGGTGATGTGGGAATAAAAAGCATGCAAGCAAGTGAGACTAGTTCAACACAACCCACCATTACACCGCGCAGCGCTATCGACAAATTTGGAATTATTACTTTACTGTTATACCAAATATCTTACCCAGAAGCCCCTAAAATCTCTCTTTTCTTTTTTTTTTTTTTAATTTTCTTCAAATAAGAGTGTCACTTTTTTGGGATAATTTAAGAAACCTTGCTTCAAAAATTAGTTTTTTCTTCAATTACCATTTTTCCTTAATTCCATTATTTAGACAGAATTAATTAAAAAATATACCAATTTTCTTCGATAAATGCTTTGATAATAGAATCAGGCTCATTAGGTAACCGGATTGCCATGGATTAGAGGCGCTGCCCTCAAAGCTAAGCTCTACCACAAGACGGTTATGATTTTCGTCTTAACCTTGGACTTTATTTAACTCGGTAATACGAAAAAAAAATTCTGTGAAATTGCGTAAAAACTTCTTCCACTTCACCTGATCGGTAGATGACTTTAAAGGTTCCCTGGCTAAAAATAAGCATTACTTTACTTTAATAAGAACCTTTACGATGTTTAATGTAAATAGTTTAATGGAAAGCGCTGAAATAATTTTTCAAGAAAATCGTGGAAAACTGAAAAGAAATCGCTTGAATAAAGTCGCTTTTCCGAATTGACAGAGGGCCAAGAAAAACTTACCCATGGAAAGTGAAAATAGTATCAAAACTGAATATGAACTTTCCAAGCTTTTGAGTGACCTGAACTTTCAAAAGAATTAAATTGAAATAAACTACTATAATAAAATGTACAGATTGGGAGACGACCGTGTGCTCCTCGCGACATTTTTTTATTACTATTTATTAACAACTTCCTTCACATGGTGACAATATAAACATATAAAATGGCCACCAAATATTTGGTATTGTAAAATTAACTTACAATTAGCGTGCAAAAAAAAAAAAACTACAATATTATGATAAACAAAAATAAAACATGTTTAAATAAAATCAAAAGAAAAAAAAAATAAATCTGTTTTGAAAGTAAACCTGATATGCCAAGGAAATGACCTTTAATGAAACAGTTTTATTTTAAAGAATTCTTAATTTTCACTTTATTTTTCTTACATATCTTTTTTTAATTTCAATTTCTTTAATAAGATAATAAAATGATGTTGTTAAAAATGAAAACCCAAATACCTTAAAAGATTAATATGGCTTTCTCTTACTCCTTAGTAAGTAGTACTACGATCACGTCCAATTTTCAAAACGAAGTTTTTCCCTCAAATATAAATATTTTGGTTTTAACACTGGTATGGAAAGTAACAATTTCATTTTTGGGAAATTAAGGAGAAGAATTAGGGTAGCCATTCCTCTAAAGCAGGGATCCCCAAACTTTTTACACAGGGGGCCCCAGTTCACTGTCCCTCAGACCGTTGGAGGACCGGACTATAAAACAAACTATTTAAAGTAAAAACAAAAAACAAAACGGGAACAAATACAATATTTCAAATAAAGAAAAAGTAGATTTAAATCACCAAACTGCCCAGTATTTCTGTGGGAACTATGGGCCTGCTTTTGGCTAATGAGATGGTCCAATGTCCGATTTAGTTATAGTGCTTTGCCTTTCTTCCTACTTCTGGCTGTTATTTTAACACTGTTTTCGGAGCCGTGACGCGTGCATCCCGCGCGTCATCGGAAGTAGTACTGTACATGAGCGACACCACTGCCACATATAGTGCTCCTCTCAACCACCAATGAAAGAGATGCCCCTTCCGGAAGTGCGGCGGGGGCCAGATAAATGTCCTCAGTGGCCCACGGGCCGTAGTTTGGGGACCCCTGCTCTAAAGCATGGGTACAGATTTCTGGGGGGTCCTGATGGTACATTCTCAAAAGGTGGGAAGTATTAATTAATTCAGGTAAAAATTGATAATTTTTTTTTTTTTGGCGCATCAACAGCTGAGGTCATTAGCGCCCGGAGCTTTTTCCAGTGCACTGCCGGCCTCCGGACAGTGAGCTGTAAGAAGCTCCTAGGAAGAGAAAATCTAAGGGTCAGCTGCTGGATTCGAACCCGGGACCTCCGCGTGGGAGTCCAGTATGCTAACCTCATAGCTAATCCCTTCCCTTAAAATTGATAATTATAATTAATATTATTATTTATAATACGAGGTCGTGTGCAAAGAGTGAGTCCGAAAAATAGTAATGCTACATATTTATTAATTTAAAAATTATATAAACCCTAATTATGAATTCAAACATATAACACTGGGAAGTACTAGCACAGCAATGTATGGCTTCCAGCCTGTAATGTAATCTTAAATTATTTATTATTACTTTAATGAAGTACATGTTAAGCCTGAATTGATTAATAATATTTGTGAGAATAAAAATATACATATATATATAAGTGTTTGTAAATACTTCTAAAATCTCGATTTTGAAATAAATTGCTTACAGAAAGTCTACGAATCTTTCGAACGATTTATTTTACCTACTGATCAGAAAAAGACCATTCACTTTTGTTGGAAATTTTTTAAGAGAACGCAAAAGGGCTTCTTTATAATAGTAAGCCTGAATGAAAGCTAATCAATTTGTTGTAAAAATTCTAAATTAAAAAATACATATCATTTAAATTCTCGTAAAAAGCAAAAAAAACTGATGACCACCGTGTACACCACTTTATTTTTAAACAAAAAACATTTAAAATTTAATTTATCTTACCTCTTTTTCTTGCAGAAGTTATTATACGATTATGTTGATTAGAGTGTGCTAATTGTTCTTGTTTTGATTTAGCTGGTAACCACGCTGGTCTTTCCAGCTGTATTAATCCAGTGCTACCAAGGACTCCATGACTGGAATCACCACCAGTTGATTGTCTTTCCTAAAAAAATTAATGACTTTATCAATTATAAATTCTATGCACTGATTGAGATTTAAAACAGTGTGAAAATAATAATAGTAATAATAAATCAAAATGCTGAAATGCTTGTATTCTTCAACTTTCTTTTGATAAATTTGATTTAAGAAATACAACTTGGAAAACCTACAGGAAGGCAACAGGTATTAATCCAGAAAACTAGTTTTGAAGGAATACAAGTTAAGCTACGCGATTTGCCATTATCTAAAATATTATTTCTCGCGTGAATAACAGTGAAGATAACTGACTAAGTGAGAAATTATGCGAGGTAATTAAAGCACTGACGATCAGTGTGTAAATAAAAATGGGAAATTTAATTAATATCGTACATAGTACCAAAAGTCAGCACTAAAAAATCATACCTTGCTGACTTTTCTAAAGAAGTATCAGTAATTGGGAAGGCCGTGCCCTTCATGGGCTATTGCACCAAGCTGTGTACTATTATTACAAAAAAGGATCATGAAATACAAAGTGGAAATTTTATCTCTTCTAATCCCATTCTATGAGCCAATCGCTTAAATCTATAATTTTTTCAACATTTTTTTTTAAAGTTGAAATGTTTTTTGCTTTAAAGGAAAACTAGCAAACTGTTAATAGAAGTAAGATATAAATATAATTGTAAAATATTGTATAATTTTTTTTTTCGAAATAAACAAATTATAAAAACAAAATGGAAGCGAAGACTTATAGAACAAGGATAGAATACTAGATAAAACTAGTGCGTAGTTCAATGCTATCAACGGGCGAGAGGCAGCATATGTTGGATGAGAACCAAATTTTATCTAAGTTTTTTTTATCAAATTACCCAGAAAAATCGAAAACAAAGTTCAATGCTATTTACTATCTTTAAAAACAAATGAACTAATTGCTCACAATTAACCACGAAGTAATGTAACTTTGTTACCTACAACTAATAATTAAAATTACTAGTATATTAATGCGATATTTAATTTACTACTTTAATAAGAACGTTCTAAATTATTTCTAAAAGATTCTGCAGGGGGAGGAGCAAAAAATAATCATGAAACGTTTCCGTTAGTAAGTGATTAGTTAATTGGCAATTTGATTTATTTAGGAAACATCATTCACATAACAACCAGCATTACGGGAATCAATTTAATTTATATAAAATGATTGACCGTAAAAATGTGAAAAATGGACAGAAACGACAGATTATCAGCCAACAACTATTAATTGTATCGAAATTCACAACATAGTCTGATCTGGGCAAAACTGGTAAGTCCCAACTGTCAAATCAAAACAAAACATGAGATCGACGAAAAAAACAAGAAGGTTATTTCAAGGTCTGTTGTGCAGTAGGACGTTAGCACATTATTTGAAACTTCCAAGATTTGAAACTAATTTACAAAAATGAATTAAGTACTCAAACGGCAGGAAGTGGCCTACACCTTGTACGAAGTTCTTTTATTTCCATGACCGTAGTGGTATCATGAAGAGGTATTATGCAATAGTATTTAGAACGGTTCTGTGTCGTTTTTAATTTTTTCCCCGAAAATAAAGTGCTCAATGGAAGCAATAGTCACGGATTACGAGTCCATTCCTCCGGGTTATTGAGTAAGTAGATCGCGATTGGTATTGCCAACTTTTACAATAAATGATCAACTTGGATTTGACCTGACTGCCCTCCATAATGTCTCATCAAGGTCTCACTATAGTCACCCTTTGTTAATATAATATATCTTTTATACGATCCAAAACCAATATCAAAATTTGTACGATGACGAAGGACCACTTCCTTCGAAGTTTCAACTATCTAAGACCTCGCGTACTGCGGCATAATTTTTTCTTTATCTGGCAGTGATATGACATACAATTTTTTTATATAAAGAACTATACTACTAATAAAACACTCCTTTGGTTTATACATTAATGTGCTTGTAAAAATTCAGACAAGAACTAAATAGCAACAGAACACATTAGCTAATATGAAGTTAAATTATTAATTTTAAATAAAATCAATTTACCTCAGATAGACCAGAAGGTGGACTATCAGTGCCACCGTTTTTACTAAACAGGCTCCATCCATCAGAACTGATATTTTTTCCTTTCCAACCAAAGACCCCTCTGAAACATATTAAAATGTAAAAAATATAAGAAAATTAAATAAAACGAAGAGACGCTAAAAAATATACAATGTAAGTGAGAAAATTAGCACGCAGCAGCATCGATCTTTTGAAAAATAATCAGCATGTCCTTCAAATATTTATTGACCTTCTTTTTAACGATAAAAAAAAAAGACAGGAACTAAAAAGCAACAGAGCATTTAAATGCAAGCTCACACTTATAAACAAATTATACAATGAAATTTATGTTTTGAATTAATAATTCAAAACTTCATTGATAGTACTATAAATAATGTTTAATTTTTTTTTTCATTCCTTTCTCTAACAATCAGTAATTACTAGTTCCTCTGGCAGTATTCAATTATTATCAGAAACACAATTTGAGATCCTCTAAGTTAGAAAACACTTTTTAAAAGTAAATAGTATGTGTTTAATGTAAGCTCAAGTCTGCGTTAGTATACAGGAAAAAACGAAAGGTCGTAGGAAGCCATTAAAGCAACTTTAAATGAAACTTACAGAAAACATTATATTTCGTTTAGAATATAAAAGAAAATTTCTCAACTTTTAGTCAAAATTTCCTTAACCGAAAAGGATTAATCATATTTCTTTTAATTGTGAGAAAATTTATCCTAGATTTCTTAAAAACTTTTCATATATGTATATCAATTCTTGTTAAGCTATAACTGTTGGATTTTTTTTTATATAAACATTTATTTTAAGGGCTTCCAAAGGAAGTGTACTATGTCTTTATCTCATTTCATTTCAGCACTTTATAGTTTTACCACTTGTATAAAATCAGAATTTAATATATTGCTAAAATAAAAGAAATAAAGAAAAAACGCTTAAGCAGAGTAGGGAATCACTTGATGAATTGAAGTTATTTTTTTTCTATCGCCTTAGATCCTTTTATCACTATTATTTGAAATTCTATACATAAACAATCATTTTAGGCTGATTTCTGGGACGTCAAGTAGTCCCGAAAGAACAATTTTATAAGGAGGTTACTAACATTTCGTAAAAATTGAAGATATAAAAAATGTAAAGATTAGAACCTTGCGAATTGTAGTACTCTTAAAATAAAGTGTCTTTATTATATATATCACAAAAAAAAATAATTGATTGACCCATTAAACCAGAAATTGGCCAGATTAAATGTATAAATGCCAAATATTTCATTCCGTTTATAAATAAAACAGCATCAATATTTTAGTCTAAAAAGAAAAGAGACCAAGGTTATTTACACTTATAATAAACAAGTTAATCATTCGAACATACTTAAAGCAAATTATAATTGTGTTTTTAGTGAAAAATATAAAGTCTAGCGTGAACATTGTTTTCTCTAACTACAATTCACAATGTTGTAACTTATAAAGATAGAACTTCAAATTAGGAAGTTAGAACTTTTCTAAGGTGAGTGTACACCTCTCCGCCCAGTTAATCAACTAGGTTCTACAAAAATCTCATTTGTATAACCATTTCTTGAAGCTAAAACATCTCTTCTTCTTCAAAAAACAAAGAGTATACCCTCCTCTCACTAATCGGTAAATACACAAACTGTTTGAGTAAGCCAAATTCTCACTTAAGTCCAACTATTAAGAAAAAGGCTACGTAATCCTAAACGCTTAGAACACTAAGACCTCAACCATTAACCATCGGTGTGGGTTAGCATGTCTTGGATTGAGTTAGCAAAATGCTTGAGAAGAGAGAGGTGCAGATTCAGGGGCATCTAACTCTCTAGTACCATATGTTCTCTTCGCTTTCACCTATAAGAGTTTTCTCTAGATATTCTGAGAATGGCTGCCTTTGTTAATTTTCCTAAATGAGGAGGTACGAGATTGAAGATTACCTGAACATTTGTGCTATAATAAAAAACGTACACTTTACATTATTTATTTCTTTTGCTGAACATGGAAATGAAAGGTAAATCGTTATGGGTTTTAGCAATATGTCTGAAAGTAAAACAAAACCAATAATGTGAAATTAACGTCATTAAATCACACAAAATAAATAAGGGTTTTTTGGCACATCTCCTCAGAAATTCTGTGGAAAAGTTGTTATTAGGAAGTTTTCAGGGCGAGTACAATTGACTCTCCTCATCGGCAGATTATTTAGGTTTAGAGGATTGAAGAATAGTTGTCATAAATAATGCAAGCACAACTTTCTCTAACAAAAAAGCTCAGAATGAGCTGAAAATTTCAAACCAACTTGAATAAAATTTAATTAACATTCAAAAAAAAAAATCGCTACAAATTAGAATATAAAAATAAATATGTTGGTGATTCATTAAACCAATTGCTTATATTTAGGCACAATGCTAGTACCTATACAACGACTGAAATATTCATTGAATGAAACTACGTCATTAAGTAATAACTTTGTACGGAATGAGTCATTCAAAATGAAATAAGGAAAATATCTTATCACTCTCATGACGTGTGACATGTAGACGCGTGAGAACCGCAATCACATGGCAGTGTTAAAACAAGAATTGAATCACTCAATGTTTACCTCACAGCACAAGTAATTTTTCTTTCTTCGTATCCTTCCTTATTTAAGTCCTTTTTTTAAAAAACCTTTTTATAAGCAAATCTTCATTTGAACACTATAATAAGCAGGAAGTTGATTAAATGAACCTGATGTTTGATAGGATGGAAAAATAAAAGCTAGTTTCAGTCATATTTTGCTGAGCTTTCGACCTAGAGACTATGTTATCTTCAGGGCTTATTGTCTATATGATATTTTTACATGGTTATTGTTAAGTTGGTATATCCTCTGTCTTGTCTTGTTGAGTTCACAAGCAGACAACAACCATGCAAAAATTTCATGTAGACAATAAGACCTAAAGATGACCTAGTCTCTAGGTCGGAAGCTCGGCACAATAAATATATATTATGACTGAAACTGGCATTTATTTTTTCATCCTATTGAAATAATGAATCAGTCACCAAACATAAATGAACAGTAACTGATGTTTGATGTCTTTTTTTAGCAGTTTTCTAAATTAATGTTTTTTTATGTTTCCTCCTTTATTAACCAATTAAGTAAAATGCTATTTGAACAATTTAAACATACCACCTACCTGCTAAAGAATGCAGATATTCCTTTTCGCTTTGGTTTGCTTCCATCTGAATCTTCAGACAAACTGCTACAATTTCCAATTGATATCAAGGAACAATTATCACCATTATCGAATAAACTTCCAAAAGTAGAATCACCATTTGTTGATGGGGAAGTATCACTTAAACTGGACACAGTACTAGAAAATGAACTCACTTCAGTGCCTACTCTATTTAATAATGGTACACCATTGCACTTACTCTCTGATTTTTCACTCTTTAAGTCACTATGACAAATAAGATGTATCTGCTTTGTTACAGGGCTATACGCTAAAGGAAGGGAATGCAAAGCATTATCCAATGGTACAGGAGTATTTGGATTTTTATTACATTTACCACAACAGTGCCCATCACATACACAAGCATTTGTTTTTTCATCAACATCAACTTGTACTTTATCTTCACTAGGTGACACTATCCCATTCCGTAAAGTACAATCAGGCCAGGTTTTAAACCAATTATTATTACCTTCTTTAGACCCTTCATTCAATTCTTCAACAGAGGGGCTTGTTGATTCTTCATTATTATCACTATTACCATCATTTTCATTATCTAGTACAGGAACACTTTGACTTTTCAATTTATGAAGAAACACTTTTTGTAAGTAATGTCCTGGTTTCATACGAGTTTTAATTTTCACCTCTTGAAAACTAGTAGCTAACTGAGAATCACATATAATTAAATTTTCACTTTCATTTACGCCTTGTAACTGAGTTTCACTAAACTGATTTTGTCTACAATCATCCACAGGAGCATATTTAACATCAACGCCGTTCCGTTCTTTAGCCGAAGTTACAGTCTTCATTTTAGGCGAGAAAGCGCCTATTAACTCTTTCCTAAGAGCCCATAATTTTGCTAAAATGCACGAATAACATTCACTCACACTAACTGCCTTCTATAAATCCACTACAACCAGACGGATGAAGTAAAACGAAAAGAGATTCACAGTCCCCACCATTTTACCTTGACAGGGTAACTACCAACTTTCATTTACAAAAATTCTCTCTTTTGAGAAAAACAAAATGTAATTTGTAGTCCTCATTCCAATGTAATGATTTTCATATGATCTTAGTTAATCGATAAGTAATGAAATATTAATAATTAGCATGCAAAATTTTTTCTTAAATAGATTATTCTACTCAAATGGTGTCAACTTTACTCTTAAGTTTGCGAACGCACTTTCTTAACAGGAACTTTTTTCTTAAAGAATAAAAAAAAATTCTACCTTCACTTTTAAAACTTTCTATTTAAACCGATAGTACCTAAACAGAATAATCATATGAATTTTTTTTTGAGCCTAAATAAATTGAACTCCGAAAACACGCAGATATCTTTTGCTGTTAGTCCTTTAAAAAAAAATATGAATAACTGGATGATCTGAGAATTCCTTCATTTCAAAGTATCTAGGAAAGTTAAGCTTCTGAAATTAAGGTAAAAAATTGCTGAATTTCAGTACTTAAGACTCGTACGAAATATATTGGCCTTAACTGGCTAACAAAATGAATAAATAATGTTCTTGGAGAAGACTCCAAAGAAATATTGAAGTCTGAATCCGGGAGAAAGCCTATCGCCAAGTAAAATTAGATGATGTGAAACTTGTAGATATCCTGGAAGTGAAAATAAAGGAAATATTCATCAAATCTTTTCGTACCTTTCAGAAATGGGACTTCCATGTCAAGGTAGGTTCTAAAGATGGTTTATTTTTCTAAGATTAAGGTCCGCTTAGAAATTTGAGCGGATTCTCCTCCAAATAGATATGATACAGTATCACATCAATATTCCCAGCAAATAAATCTAAAGGAATTAGCAAATAAAACTAAGAAGAATTGGGTAGAATTCCATCAAACATTTGGAACCAACCTTGTGATCTTAGTTTAATCTCTGAGAATAAACTGTAAAAATCATTAAAAGATCACTGCATTATTGTAAAAGATTACACTAATTTAAGAATTATCTATTAATCCTAATTGTTTGATATTGTGAGACGAATATCTCAGAAGTTGTAGAGAGATATGTCTAATTTTGCTATTAGCACGTTGAACTCCGAGAATTGATGGAGAGTCAGTTCGGCGTCCCAAAATATGTGCGAAGTTTAAAACAACAAAAAATATTATTTTGAAATGAGAAAATCGGTGAAAACTTAATACCAAAATGTAAAATAATTATGAATACTAAATTATGTTACGAATATTTTATCGCCAGAATAAAAATAAATGATTTTTCCTTAATAATCAAATCTTTGAAATTACTCAACATTCTTCCGCTGATTTTTATCTAATTTCCAGCATGTCATTCGGAGATGAGTGGTGGACGGTGATTTGACAGTATTTGTCGTCTGCGTTCCTCCCCTTACGGGTGGCATCCATTTTGACATAATCACATCTTTAAATTTAACTTTAATAAAACCTATTTATTAAAGAAAAAATTACAAAATTAAACCCGTTTTAAATTTAAAACTGTCGTTTATCCCATCTAAAAATGTACATGTATAGATATTAAAAACAAAGAGGTTGAAATAAAAATAATTATTTCCAACATTGGCATGCTTCGGAACGGAATCATCATTAAATGAGGCTTGATACAAATTTTCTCAGTAAATTCATTAATTATTCGTTTCTGTTTTCATTTTAGGCTCACGATGACCAAAAATAGCAGTACCAACACGAACACTAGTACTGCCCAATTCAATCTGAAAATAAATATACTTAATTACTTTCCGAAAGGAAAAACGTAATAATAAATAATTAAATAAATTAAATTCTTACGGCTTGTTCAAAATCATCAGACATTCCCATGGAAAGTTCAACATCCTTAGGATTAAAATTTAATTTTGCACAAACATTGTCTCTACATTCGAGTAAAGCCTGAAATAAGTTTTTTTTTGTTTATTTATCACTTCTCTAACAGGTTTGATGATATATTATAATTAATTAGGCAAGAGAACCAGTATAATATAAAGAGGCCAGCATATACAAGTAAGTTACTTGCCTATTCTTTTTTTTCCCGGTGTTTCGTCCAACAACCAAATTACTGTTGTGGTCGGAAACGGAAGCTCTTACTTTACTATTAACATTTTTTTGAAACAAATAAAAAGTAGGTGCAAACGGAAGTCAAAATTAGAATCTCTCACTTACAATTCATTAACCACTTTGCCAAACCCATCCAAATAGAGGCTTAAATAACCTTATATAATTTATTTACTACCCTCTGTTAATCTGAGAAAACACACATAGGTGTAGTTTGTATAGCCTGCAAGATCTAGGATTTCTATATTCTGGTGGTTCATTGTAATCTAACTTAATTTCTATAAGCACATGCATTTATAATTGTACTATAGAAAAAGAAATTGATCTCCTACAGGATCATAAAGACCGTATAAGAGCTCTAATAGGAATAATCGAAATGATTAGGCAGTTTCTTGACATTGAATTTCCCTGATTAATGTATTTTAGCATTAAGTATGCTCGTGTATTAAAGAATAAGAATATGAAATCACAACTTCTGCTGCATATTTTACAGTATTGTATTCACTCTAGACTGTATATTTACACTGGTTAGCAACAAAGGATTGGTTTTCATCTTCATCTTAGGCTCACGATGACCAAAAATTCGTAGCAACACTAACACTAGTACTGCCCAATTCAATCCTGAATCGTTAATGTTAACATCTCTCATCAATTTCGGGGTAGAGAGTAAATCGCATATTCGCTCTTCTTATTCATAAAGTTTTCTTTTGGCAAAAAAGAAATTACTTCATAATTACCAAAAAATCAGGATTTGGTCCTTTGGAAACATCGTATCCGTATTTTCCTATTGTCATAAGGCCTATGAATTTCAGTGATGGACAACTTTTAATTACAAACTCGACTAGATCACAACTTTTTTTAGGATCACAACCACCTTTTTCTGAAATAAATAAAATTAAATAAAAATGTAAAATGAAATTATAAACCAGTATTGGCAGTCGCTAGAAGCTCTTACATCATAAAATATAGCGAGATCAGCGAAGGCTAATGATAATATTTGAAGAGTAAATAATAGTAGAAGATAAGTTTCTTGTAATAGAGCTGATAGGGTAATTTATTGTGCGTACTTCCAAACTGGATCTCGACGAATTTAGTAAGAAATTAAAAAAACTGTGGAGGTAGCTCCCAGTTAAGCTTCAAGGCTAAGCCTACCCAAAATATTTTTGAATAAAAGAAACATTAGTTTTTTTATAACTTCTTTAAGCTAACAAAGTGTGGTAAAATACCTTCCTCTCTGCTAGTGTTTACTTGGACCATTATTCTTAGTGGCTCTTCTTTCTTCAATTTTTGCCAAGCAGTATCAAGAGCACTCGCTAATTTTTCCGAATCAACTGTTTCAACTAAGTACAAGCCAGGTGATGAGACTAATTTATTAACTTTATTTCTCTGAAGGTTTCCAATAAAATGCCATTTTATGTCTTTGCACTTTTCCAAAATCTAGGAACAATCAAGAGGTAATTAGTTAATATAACTTAATAAAAAAGGAAATAGTTTCAAGAAGTGCAATTATACTAACCTCAGCATCATTGCTCTTTTCACTTAATTCTTGGATATAATTTTCACCAAAATTCCTTTGACCCGCAGCATACGCTGAAATAATCAATTCCTTGGATTTAGTTTTACTTACTGCTACTAGTCTTGGTTTAAAGTCCTGATTAACAAAATAATAAATGTTATTTTTGAAAAATTCAATAACGATAAATAAAAATAAAAACATACTAGTCCATTTTTCAGGCAAACTGCGTTAATTCTGCTGCAGACACTTGCCAAACCTTTAACAATGTCGAACTCTGCCATAGTTACATAATTTAAAAAATAACCTAATAATTAAAATGAGAATTCTTGCCTTTTATAATCACTTTTATCATTTGATGTTATCTTTTAATATTTTGAAATATTTGCTAATGAAAGGTTATGCTAACACAAAGACGTCACAATTTACAACGATCACATTTCTTGAAAAGATAGCTTTTTATTTCTCATTTGGCTTTAAAACTGTAATTATCAATTAATTC
The DNA here is from genome assembly GCF_049639745.1 of Rhodnius prolixus. Classification (NCBI taxonomy): domain Eukaryota; kingdom Metazoa; phylum Arthropoda; class Insecta; order Hemiptera; family Reduviidae; genus Rhodnius; species Rhodnius prolixus. Next base: position 27,727,675 of record NW_027411582.1, read on the forward strand.
AATGTAATTATTAATTAACTGTAATTAATTTTTAATTTTAATTGTAATCGTTAGAATCAAAATTACCTTAAATTATACATTATATTTTACAACTTTTTGTCAGGAGGGGGTACTTTACTGAATAGCCTTGTACCAAGCATAAACTCTCGCGTTTTCTCTTAGGATATCCTAGACATCTTGATGAAACTGTTATTGTTCTAATGCCACGTTCACGAGGTATTCTTCTATTTCGATCAGGCGATATGGTTAAAACCTATTTTTTTTTCAATGGTTTTGTGTCATCAGATTCTTTTACAGAAGCTTCTAATTGGTGTTCAAAAATCTTTTCTTTTGGTTGAAGACATACTTAAAAGAGAAAAATAAGATGGTTAAAATCAAGTATCGCAGGTCATCCACGCTTCACCCTGTATTTGGTACACCGAATGGGTCACATTCAGTCTAATTCTTGTTTAAAATATTTATTAACTATACACTCACAATTTTAAATACTAGTGTTGTTCTATTATCTTTATTTGCCGCCGCCTTCAAATTATGTTCTTATCTTAAAATTAGAAGATTCAGTTATCTAGACAATAATTTAACGCATAATTTAGATGAGAGACGTAAAAATAATAGTTTAACCCTAGATGTGTAATAAAATTCAAGCTAACTCTGGAATCTGTATGTTCTAATGATAGAAGAAAGTTTACGAAAGTTATTTACGTAGGTTACTCGTTGCATACTATTTCTATAATTTTTCAATTGACAAGTAATTTAGTTCTTTTGAGGCGTTGTTTATTGGACCTGGTTTATTGTTTCCTTAGTTTAGTCACCAATCCTAATTAGTGCTAAACATATGTTTTGATTAATAATTTGTTGATTATAATGAATTTACTTTTTCAGAAGCGTAGCTTCAGGTTTACAAGCTGTGTTTTTAGTACATTGTAATTATAAGTACATTTTTCTGTTTAGTTATCTTCGCGAAAGCCTTGCTTAGTAGGGAAGGGCAGTATCTATGGCAACATATCAACTTTTAGGGATACGAACGGTGTTTTCTGTATATTGTTTGCTGGTAAAAACTATTTTTCAGCTAAAGAAATAAAATCATATAAATATGCAGAAATTATTGAATGATGAACAGTATTTTATCAAAACATTTGCTGAAGAGATATTGGTAGAATGCTTTGCAAAAGGAGTTGAAATCGATGTCAGATTTGCTGAACATTTTGTAAGTTTATGATATAATAAACTTTCCTTTTTTTTGTGTGTGTGAATGAATATTTATTAAAAAAATAACTTCTTGATTTTGTAGATAAAATCGATAATTATAAATCCAGATCATGAATTTATTAAAGGTGGCGAAATAAATAAGAGCAAACTGGATACTCTTTTGCAATTAGGTGTAGAATTTTTCACTAGAGGGCCTACACCAGATGTGTCAGTTTTAAAGATACAAGCAATTTTCGCCATAGCATACTTGGATGATGGTTTGAGTTGAGAAAATATTCTTATATTTGTTTTGTTAATATTACAGTTAATTATCAGAGTAGTGAATTACAAGTTTTATCTGCAGCTTAATTTTGAATGCCTTGCCAAAAAAGAATCCTGAAAAGGACATATTTCTTTCGATTCTCTGGAGTACTAATGTCCATGATGACAAATACGACTTTCAATTAATTTTATTATCCGGTTGATTGAGTCATAATGAATCTTTGGGATTGAATTTCTATTTGGATTGTTGTGTATATAAATATATGAGTTTAAGAAAGCTTTAGATTACCAAAATTCTGGTTCATCACTGCTAGAAATAAATCATTTTGACAATGTTATTACTTACTTTTATCGGCTTCACCCTTGAAGTTCGTTCCAATAATCCTCTTTTTTTCCTTGATGTAAACCTCTGTCTGTCATCTTCCCCGTTATTTTATGGTACGAACTGTGGTATTTAAAAGCCTGATTGTGATCTCGCATGCTACGTGCAACTATATCCAATTTTATGCTAAAAACTGCACCATTGTTGGCAATGACAGTTTTGCAAAGACTGTACTTATGATCATGAACTCTATCAATGACAAAAGTTTTAATGTTTGTAATTTTATTTTAATTTTTTTGTAGAACATATTATCAAGGAACATAATGAGTTATTATTTGGCTATATTGAACCACTTATGCAATTTGTAACTGCCTTTGAAATTAAAAATCCAGCAGAAGATAATCCTGTTCTATTCAGAAAACTGATCTTACTTATTGGATTGCTTGGAGGAATAGGGGATCCTAGTTTGCCGAGAGAATATGAAGAACTTGAAGGTAGAAGTTGTTTGTTTTTAAAGTAAAAATAAATGATTAATATATATATATTTAAATTACAGCTGCTATGAACAGTGTGATTAGTGAACAAGAACTACAAAGTTTTGTTCGCCTTACATCGTTTCAGAAAAGAGAACAGATCTCAAAATTATCGCAAATTGTTATGGGGATAAGATTACGCAATAAACATAAAGGAAAAGGTGGTGGAGATATAGTTAACTGTGAGTAGTTAACATCTTTTCAATTTTTAAGTAAAATTAAAATGCTAGTTTAAGAAAATATAGAATATTCGGAATAAAGAACAAAAATTTTTCAGTACCGAAGTTAGTTAGTGATTCAATTGAAGCAACTCGACACAGACTAGAAAGGTATAAGAAGAAGTGTGAAATAAAAATTAGAGGTTTAACTAATTCATTATCAGATTATTACCATTGGGATCCATGCATTCAGGAGGTATTAATGTTTGATGAAAAAGGTGGGCCATATGATTCTGATGAACTTAAGACAGCCAAACAAACTCTATTATTATTTCATCAAGTTTCTGTTATTATAGGGTTAGTAATTATTATTATCATTGCTCATTATTCATGGTGATTTTTTTTTTTATCAATTATTTTGCATTTAATTTTATTATTGTACATAACAACTTACATAAACCTCACTCAAAAAAATTTTTAAAGAAGGTTTCTTTATAAACTACATTCGTATTACTAGGATCACTAATTTCTGGGAAACTCATGTTGGAACTGGTCAAACACAACTAACTATATAAGAAACACCAAGCTAAAACGAGGCTGTTCCTCAGGTTTCAGTGCTGAGGAGACGTTAAGAAGGAGTTGCTACCTTTTTTATTCAGACGGATAATTTAATGAATCAACGGTATTCATTGTATGAATACAATTTGTATGATTGGGGGTAGGAAATTATAAGTAAAGAATTCAATGAAACTAAGAGCAACCAGAAAAATTGCTTAAATTCCTTTCAGTTTATTGCGTGTGTATTAATAGTTACGAATGTGAGTAAGTTTTAAATTACACCAATTCACTATTTCTCTCAGACTGAATTTTTTTTTGCTTAAAGTACTTGAAAATCCTTCGGTTATCGAAATTTCATTTGTTTTATATATTTCGTTACGCCGGTAAGAAAAGTATTATTATTATTATTTTCTCTTACAAACTTCGCCCAAACCTCCACAACTAGATATGTTCTGGAAAACTGTATGAATTTTCGTGGAAGTCGTTCAAGTAATTTTACCCTTTAATTAAAAATTCATCTATAGTTTTCTAAATCGATTCTGGTAACTTAGAATTTTACAGCAACATATTGAAAGAATGAAACTTGATAGCAATAGCACTGTATACGACATGACAGCATGTTTAATGAGAATTAACGAAGATACTGAATTCCGAGCAATCGTACCAGTTGAAATTATTTATGTAAGTATTAATTAATATACTTTAATAAAACTTTAATAATTTGAATTGAAGTTTATTACCTTTTTTTAGCCAAAATTCTATGAATTATCGTTATACTGGAATAAATTTCAAAATATGATAATCCTATTAAGTTTTTTCAATAGGATGATAAAGAAAATGGATACCATAGTAAAGGTTGTAGTGCATTTGTTACTTTTTTGTTTCTGATTGTTAATAGACAGCCTAATTTTAATAATAATTTTATTTAGGAAACAGTTGCACTATTAAGCGATCTTGTAAAAGAAAAGCTATTTGAAAATGAATCAATGCATTCTGTTATTGAATATAAGGATGTAGTCAACCAGCAATTAGTTTCCCAGTGTGTAGTTCTTTATCCAGATGATGATAAATGTTTGAAAGTGCCATTAGAAGTAGGTAAACACGTTTTATTTAGTGATTAATGTGAAGTTACATTTGAAATACCTGTTTTATAAACTTAAATTTTAGCCCAGAACACATTTTTTTATTTATTACTTTATTATGAAACTATAAAATCAAAGATAGTTACTGTACCAGCTTAAAGAAAATCTTTAGAGTTAAGAAAAAATTAGAAATTATCCTTTCTTTAAGTAGCATTATCACATTTTTTAAATAATTTTACAAACTTTAAATATCTCGCAGTTATTTGGGGGTAGAATAAAAGCCAAACGTTGAGAAATAGCATTTTAAATGAAACATAAGTCAATATTGTAATTGTTTCAATACTGTACTTTCTCAAAAATCTCAAAAAATAAATATTCCTGAAGAAGAAAGTTATTATAATAAACGTTTTGTTTTAAAAAAAAACTATGTAAAAATTATATTTAAGTTTCATAAAGTATTTTTACTGAATTTTTAGTTGAATGGATTTTGTCCCGTATATTGCGGTGAGTGTGATGGTATGCTTTATAAGGCTGACCGGCATGTTGGAGTATTGAATTATCAGGATAAATATTATGGATTCAGAGACTGCTTTGCTGCCCAATTATTTGGATCAGATCCAGAATGGTTTGTTAATATCTTTTTTGACAGGATTAAGTATTATATAATAGATATATGTATCAAGTCCATTAAGACAACAGGTTAAAGAAGTTAAATATATATATATTTTTTAAAAAACTTCTTGAACTTCTAGTTTTTAAATGAGCCGAGATACATGAAGATAAAATTTACGTACACTCGAAATATTCTAGGATTTTCGTATTTGGGTCCAAATAATGCGCTTAAGAAAAATCAACAAGAATGACCCGAATTAAAATAATTCCAGAACCTCTTCTTTTTCTTATTCATGCATTATGAACAATCTAACAACTGTAAAGAGAATAACCTAAGCTCTTTCATACACGTATTGTTCCGACCAAAGATGCTTAACTAAATCTCTTTATAATTCAAATAATCATGAATAATAAAGAGGGTAAGTTTTTACATGGCAGCTACTGGGGCTTTACGAACCCCCGGGCTTTTACCTGAGTACAGTACACCGTGCGCACTCACCAGAACAGTACACATCTCACCTACACACAATACACCCCACACTTCAGACAAAGGACAATTACAGTACATGACCTAGGGTCTCCGCCCCTAGGGCCCTGAGAAGGGTAGCCTGTCCAGAGGCTAAGAGGAGGCAGCCCCTCCATTGGAATCGGGAGCTTTGGGCTGATAACCCACTCTCCTTAAATTAACATATTACGAAACCGAATAATGAAAAAGCCGGACTGAACCTATGGCAACAACAAGGCAAGCGTCACAAGGATTATAGATTTGGATTTTGGAATGTCTTATCGTTGTATAGACCCGGAGCATTGCAATTGCTTCTAAATGAATTAGATAAACACAGAGTGGACTTGGCGGCCGTGCAGGAGATCAGGTGGACTGGACATGGGTTAATAGAGAAGAGAAATCACGTGGTGTACTATAGTGGCGATGAGAGAAAGCACATATTTGGAACCGGATTTGTGGTGAATAGACGAATAAAGGACCTAGTGATAGACTTTAAACCGGTTAACTCAAGATTATGCTACCTACGCGTTAAAGGAAGATTCTATAATTATAGCCTGATAAGTGGGCATGCACCAACTGAGGCCTCTGACGATGGAGAGAAGGATGACTTCTATGATCAATTGGAGAGACTGGTGGATGGCTGCCCGCGGCATGATATTAAGATGGCCCTGGGAGATTTTAATGCGCAGGTAGGGCAAGAAAAGTTATATTACCCTGCTATTGGTGGACACAGTATGCATACGGCGTCTAATGATAACGGACGGAGGCTGATTAACTTCGCAGCTGCAAAGGATATGGTGATTGGGAGCACCGTTTTCCCGCATAAAAGAATACATAAGGCCACTTGGAGATCGCCGGATGGTACCACACAGAACCAGATTGACCACTTACTTATTTGCGCAAGATATAAGTCTAGCCTACTAGACGTACGCTCATACAGAGGTGCAAACATCGACTCTGATCATTACTTAGTGATTGCGAAAGTGAGAGCTAAAATTAGTAATGTGAGGCAAATGCATAGACAAAAGACCAAGAGACTCAATACTGCTATGTTTAAGACGGAGGCCGTGAAGGAAAAATACATGGAAGAACTGAGTAACAACCTAACAAGCCTCAGTCCTGGAGAAAGTGTAGACGAGCAGTGGACAAATTGTGTTGAGGCAATCGATAAAGCTGCCCGCTCCGTCATTGGATATGAGCAAGCCCATGGAAGAAACCCCTGGTTCGATGAACAGTGCCAGATTATTACAGAGCTAAAGAACAAGGCCTACAAGAGAATGCTACAAGTAAGATCGACTAGGGCATCAAAGGAAGAGTACAAGGCATGGAGGAGAAGAGAGAAGAAGGTGCACAGGAGGAAAAAGAGACAGTGGGAAAAAAGCGGAATCCAAAAAATTGAGGAGCTAAGAAGCTCGAAAGATACTAGACGGTTCTTTCAGAAGGTTAACCGAGTTAGGACCCCGTTTAAGTCAAAATTAGGCCCCTGCCGCCTGGTGGATGGATCTCTAGCGTCCAATGATGAAGGAATTTTGAACCGATGGGTAGAATTTTTTGAAGAATTGATGAACGGTAATATGCAGGAGGAGACCAGCCCGAGAGAGGAGTATTGTGAAGAGATAGAACCCCCAGAAGAAAGTGAAATAATAGAGGCATTGGAAAAACTGAAGTGTAACAAAGCTCCTGGTCCGGACAATCTACCATCTGAACTCCTAAAATATGGAGGTAATGATCTTGTTAGGATTCTACAGGAAATTTTTCTAAAGGTTTGGACTACAGAACAAATGCCACCATCCTGGAGTATGGCAATAATTTGCCCAATATTTAAGAAGGGAGATCATTTGGACTGTAATAATTATAGAGGAATATCTTTATTAAACTGCGCCTACAAGGTTCTATCGAATATTATTTATAAAAGACTGCTCCCGCATGCCGAAAGGGAGATAGGAAATTATCAATGTGGTTTCAGGAGTAACAAATCAACGACAGATCAGCTATTCTCCTTGCGTATGATCTTGGAAAAAAGTAGGGAATTTAATATCACCACCCACCACATCTTTGTCGATTACAAGTCGGCCTATGATAGCGTTCTGCGGAAGGAGCTTTATGAGGCTTTATTAGAGATGTCTGTACCCCCAAAACTTGTTCGACTGATTCGGATGACTATGGAAGGCTCTAACTGTGCTGTTCGAATACAAGGTACCCTCTCCAGAGACTTTGAATGTGGGAGAGGATTAAGACAGGGGGACGCACTGTCGTGCTTACTGTTCAATATGGCGCTAGAAAAGGCCCTGCGAGATTCTGGAACCCAATTGAAAGGAACGATCTTCGATAAAACCATTCAGATCTTAGCATACGCCGATGACGTTGACATAATCGGGAGATCTCTCGAGAGGGTGAAAGAAGTATTTCTGTGTTTAGATGAAGCTGCGAAGAAATTAGGCCTAGTTGTCAACGAAGCCAAGACTAAGTATATGCGGACTGGTGGAGATGGTACAGGCGGTGGTGGCACCGATGTGGCGGTGGGTTCATATAAATTCGAGAGGGTTGACCACTTTAAGTACCTCGGATCCGTAGTTACCCAAGGTAATGAAATATCAGCAGAGGTCCAAAGTAGAACAATAAGCGCGAACCGATGCTACTTTGGACTCGTCAAGCAGATGAAAAGCAAGCTGATATCTAGGGAGACTAAGATCATCCTCTACAAGTCACTAATTCGCCCAGTTTTAACTTATGGTTCGGAAACGTGGGCTTTTTCAAAAACAGATGAAAAAGACCTCCTGATTTTCGAGAGGAAGATTTTAAGAAGAATATTTGGACCAATACGGGATGGCCCGACTTGGCGAAAACGCACTAATTCGGAAATCTACTCACTCTACAAAGAACCGAACATAAGTAAAACGATAAGGATAGGCAGACTAAGATGGGCAGGACACGTGGCTAGAATGGGTGATGATGACGTGCCGAGGAGGCTTATGGAAATGGTGCTACACGGCGGTAGGAAGAGAGGCAGGCCAAAGTTACGTTGGCTGGACGGAGTGAGGGAGGATGCCCTGGCGTTGTTGGGCGTACGTAACTGGAAAGTGGCTGCCCAAAATAGGGAAAACTGGCGGAAGTATTTAACGGAGGCCAAGGTTCGCTAGACGGACTGTCGCGCCGAATAAGAAGAAGAAGAAGTTTTTACATGAAGTTGATATATTCTCTGAGCTTTAAAGACTGTCCCAGACAGGAATGAATTTCCCTTGCCTTATAGCCAAACTACTGACTCTGCAATGAATAGCCCCAAAGAGATTACTTCTCCAGTCCCTCTAGTAAATCCTCAAATAAAAGCACAGGATTTCGAACAGAAACTGGCCAAGCTGGCATTCCCTCTTTCAAATTTGGTTAGGTATTCATTCTTTCGAGTTTACTCTAAGAGAAATTAGTCTATAAAACAATAATAAAAAATAAATTATAAATGATTTTTTTTATCAATCTCATACAATTTTATCTCAGGTAATATTATTTAAAAATAAACTAACGCTGAAATAATTTTTAGGTATGTTACAAAAATTATTGATTTTACAAGAAGAAATATGAATTATATGGACTTATTCAATTTACGGTCCCTTATACTGAAAATGTCCATTGATGTATTGTAAGTATTAGATTAATTTACATATTATGAGAAATGTGATTATATAATATATATATTACATAATTTTAAATTTACATAATATTAAATGCGGTTACTTCGTTCTTATCCCTGCCACAAAATATGTAAAAATAAACACTACTTCGCAGATTCGTGTAATAATCAAGATTGGTGACGAACGTAATTTTGCATTAGAAAAATTCTTAGCTTCCCAATAATTTTTTATTTATTTATTGATCTCTTGCATTTTCTTACCATTTATGTGTTTACAGATTGATATCAATCGAATCTGATCCAACATTAGTAATGGATGCTTCAACACAAACAGATCTACATATAAAACAAAGGGATATTGACCCAATTTATAATTCTAGCATTTGGGCGTGGAGAAAATCATTATGCGACAAGGTTTGGTGTTAATCATATAAACATGTACTTCATGTGGTTTGATAATTTAATTACTAACAAAAATTCTCGATTTCCAGGCAAATATGATCCATTTAAGTACACATTCATCTCAGACTTATATTTCAATATTTAAATCGTCCATATGGACACAAACAGTGAGAAATAAAGATGTTGCTGTTCAAACCATGATTGACGATTATACATATATGCCTACATTATCTACATTCTTGTATGGAATTAGAGGTATCCCAATGTTACCTGAGCCACATGTTATTAATTTAACCAGACCTGTTGAAGAGCTTCCATTTAATGCATATTAGTAGATTGGAATTAATAAAACTTTATAGAATGAAAAATTCTATTTCTTAATTTAATGAAATTTAAATTTTAGTAGAGTGTTATGTATTATTGGGTCAGTTTGTAAACAAAAGCGCCCAGTGGTGCTCCTCAATCGAGATACATAGTCTGAAAAAAAGCTAAATGTATGTAATAAAATGTTACGTATTAGTCCGCTCAGTTAAACTTTAACAATCCAATATATTTCTACCCAGATGAATCTAATGTTGACCAAATTTTCACTGTTAATATAACTAAAACTAATTTTAAACTCAATTTTCTTATATTTAAATTTTTTTGTAGTGAATGTGTTGTGCTATTATTTGATTTGATTTAAGGAACTTGATTAAATTACTGCAAAAACCATTGATAGTATTTTCTAGGTTTACATTAGTCACAATTTATTCTTTAAAATATTATTTAGGAGAGAACAATTATTGGATTTATTTATTTATTTTAATTGTAAAATATATCAATGACAATAATAAAACAAGTATTTTCATTCAGAATTTTTTTTTTTTAAATAATATTTCCGTCCATATTACCTTTTGAAAATAATTTTTCCAATGGCTGTAGTCCTAAAAGAATATTAACAATATACTGCAAGTTGATTTACTTTATTGAATACTTTAGGATTTCTCCTAACAGTAGTTCTGCTTTTCAAAATACCATTAAAGCACTGATAGCAATTTTGACAAAAATTGAACTTTTACTAAAAACACTCGTTTGGAGTTACAGAGGAAAGAATAATGTAATTATTATTTTAAAATACTGGGCTATACATTTTTTGAAATGTAGATACTGATATCGACCTTTAAATACTACACATCTAATCTAATAGTGATTGGAGGTCAGTAAGCGAAAATTAAAAGAATCTTCATTGTTAAAATAATTTTTTTTAAAAAAAGAAGAATAGTTCAAGCAAGAACCCCAGCCATATCCGTTCCTGAATTCTCTTTTTCAAGGAAAATTTATAACCAAAAGTCAAAGGAAATTTTATTCTATGAACACGCTAAACCACCTTTTACAAAGTTAAGGTGGTAAGAAGTTCGACATTTGCAATTAGAATAGCAAAATCATTTACTGATTACAAATGGATAACAAGTTTGCAAGAAGGCCTCCAAGCATTTAAGGTGGTGAGCGCTTCAGAAAACCTAAACCTCTACTAATGAGGGTTAATTTTCCAGATTTTTCAAATTTTACTTTTTACATCACTAAATGTGCTTAACTTGCTTGACTATAAAGGCCTCAATATGTGACTGTTAAACCTGTAACAAAGTTCATTGTGAGAATATTCACTAAGATAATTTTACAAACTTTCTATGAGTTATTTAGTTGCATCTTCGTACTCTCGCCGAAGCCTAACTCAACCATAAATTCATTCAGAAATTTTTCCAGGTTTCACAGCTCAAATTTTCTAATCTTACTAGACAAGATACTGCCATTATCACATGATAATATGAAAATAAAGAAAGAGGCTTTCTTAATTACCTATTCATTTTTACCATTTAACCACTTTTAACTAATAAAAGAAGATTAAAATGTTCCTTTGTCAATGTTTCTAAATTTTAATGATATCCCAATAATAAAAGAAAACTGATCGAATCAATGTTTAAATTTGTGAAAATAGAAAATGATTTTTGTGTTTATAACTTGAGTAAATTTGCTAAAAATCACTGTTTTAGCTAATCAGAAAATGGTTCACAATTAAATTGTTTAACAATGTAATGTAAATTTATTAAATGATATTTTAATTTAGTTTCCCTTATTTCCTGTTACATTTAAGTTCCTTTATTTAATATGCGTTATGTAGTATTTAAAACAGTAAAAAGAAAATTTAATTTAGATGTTACACATTTGTCTTTAAGCACGGTTTGTCAGAGCAGATTTTCGGCATTGTGATTTCTCTCCTGAAATAATATTGTAAGGTTCCTGAGCAAGAAAAAAGGGTTTTAATTTGTCATAACACCCTTAGAGTACAAGTATAAGTACTGAAGATGACATAGTTCCGAGGTTGAAACCTTGGCAAAAAAAAGTAAACAAAATAATTATTACTAAAATTGACTATAATTTTTCGTGTTTTTGTTATTTAAGCAAAATGGGCAGCTTCATTGCACATTTAATATTGATATGAATTAAAGATTTATGTGTGGAATATTGTTTCAGAAAAAGTGACTGATTAATTAATTAATTCTGTTATTTTTTAAAGTTGCGAAAAGAAGAAGTCATTTTTTTTATTTGTCTTACGCCTAGTAAGGGAAGATATCGCAAACGTGCAGATTTGGCATTTTGAAATTGCACTGTAAATATCCGTTCAGAGGTCTAGTCCGGAAGTGTTTTTTACTAATTAGTCTGTATATGTGTGTGCAGCATAACTCAAAAAGGAAAATCATAATTTGATGTTTCGACTAGGTTCTACCAGAGGACACGACAATAAGGTTTGAGAGGCGGATTAAATTCTCTTTAATGTACATTTTACTTCAGTTTTATCCTTCTTGTTTACACAAAAGATTAAACTATCTCAGACATAATACTGATTACTGAAGTATTAAAGATTAATATCTTAAAATATATTTTCTACTATCCATCAAGTCTTCATAAATTAATTTATAATTAAGTTTTATTTTCTTTCTTTTTGGAAGCAATACCAATATCTCTCCCAGAATAAGTATAAGCATCGCTTAACATACTATAATGATGATCATGGTCATGATATGAGCCGCTGTAATATGGTTTAGCGATTATATCATATTGTGTTATTTTACCGTACGCCGAAGGTGGGCTGTTAAAATTATTAAGTCCAGGGGCTCCTTGGGCGCCTCTTAGCAGTGACATGAATAGTGCTAGCATTGAAGCCATCAGCGCTTTACCGACTAAAGTAGCCAGCAAACCAAAAGCAACAACCGCTAGTGCACCTATCGCATACTTTCCTTTCTTCCCACGTCCTGAAAAAAAGAAGAAGTGAAACTAAGGATCATTTTCACGGTTTCGTCTTTATCTGATTATTAAGATGTCCTGCTTTTAAATTTCCACTGTTTAACTGCAGCCTAAGTAAATCACTCGAGGAAAATTGATCCCAATATTCTTAACTTCGATAGTTCTTAAGCAAGATTGACGTTTAGGCTCTTTATAGTTTCTTGAAAGAGTAATAATTGACAGTGCTTTGGAAATGAGATTTTGAAGAGGTGTTTAAGAAAGACAGCACTGGACAAGATTCTTAATTAAAATACAACGTTGTGATTTAAACTAAATTTGAAAGAGAGTTTTAAGATGAGCCTAAGCTTAATCAAAATCAAGTTAAAGGTTTACGAAAAACCGTCAGTCTTATGGCCAAAATAGTTAATGTAAAGAATTGTACAAGTTATAATTCAGGGTGCTGTATTTCTGGCTTTTACGAGCAGTTTATGCCATTTTTATATTAGGTTTTGTTTAATCTCATAAAGAAAGTGTATTTCTTTTTCGTTTTTCTTCTAGGATGATAATTCACTAACTCTGCAAGACTAACAGATTCATAAAGAAGAAAAAACATGAACTCTTACCTGACCATACATCCTCACTGAATGACTTGATATCATATAAAACACTTGACTGGTCAAGACGCATTGTCACATTAAGTGAACTAATGTATTCCAATGCAGAGGCCCAAAGAAATTTATCGAGATCTGAATTGGGTAGAGTTTGTGTAGCTAATTCCAATTCATTTGCTAAACGCTTAGTCTTTTCTGTGCTCAGCAACGTTATCCCAGACATTAGATTTATTCTTGACATTCTTCCCAAATGTACCATCAGCCGCAACAAATCCAATTTGAAACATGTTGATGAGTAATAAAATAATGAACACTTGGGCTGTGCTTGCTGAGAAAAGTAAAAAAAGAAGAAAAGTAGTGTGAATCCTTAAACAACTTTCAATGATTGCAATTATTATAATTAGAGTACAAATATTTTTCTCAAATTTGAAATTTCATGAAAAGTTTATTCTTTGTGGTCCTTAAACTGAGAATGCTTCCTCAATTTAGCACAGCATACTACCAGACAAATCAGTTTCTACAAAAGCACTAACAACTCTCGCGCTAAGTTGTTTAAAACTAAGTCTATACATCGCTTTTTCGTAAAATAATTTTTATGGAAAATAATTTAGAATACCTAATAGTACAACTTCCAAAAATAAAAACAAAATTGAAGATAACTCTCTAATAAAAATGCAAAGTTCGAAAAATCTTATCGAATGACAAATGGCATTCAACAGTTTCACATCAAAGCTATATGTATTTTGAACATAAACAACAAATAAATAAAAGAGTCTATTAAAATTAAAAACTGTTGATCCCTTTATACATCGTTACTTTGATTATTCAAATACGCAAATCCCAACCTATAGTTTAAGTCTTTCATAATCGAAGAGGAAGATTCATCGAGAACAAGAAAATGGGCAAATGGAATGTTTAAATGGGAACCTTACCTCTTTCATTTTCTCACGCTTCTGGTCCAATATTTCGTTAGCTACAATTGCAACAAAAGCTGCTAATATTACCATACATTTAACTCCGTACATGTTACAACAATTACTAAACATTTTTCAGGAAGTTCTTCAACATTTTATATCACCCCACTTCGTTACAACCGCAACAGCGTTTTAAGATTAACAACAATAATATAAAAAAAAAAACATATCTTTAATGAACCAAATCCTGCATCTTTGGCCCTTACCGTTTTTTAACCCACAACAAAGGCAGAGAAGGGGAAACTAATTATTTTAATAAAGAGGTCAACTATTTTCATCAATATTGTGTGGAATTAGCCGAAAATTTACTTACCTCAAAGAGACCTGGAGTTAACACCAAAATAATGTTAAATGTTCAAACCTTTAAACTGATAGAAAATTATCAAAGTAATAAATAAATTATTAGTTTTGGAGCAGAAAAAGACCCTTATCGTAATCCTTGTTATTGAAACAGATTTTTTTGAGGACATGACGCCCGAATCTCCAGAGAGGAAACTGGGAGGTGAATAAAAGAAGTAATAAAGAAAATAGAGCAAATAAGGTATAATAATTAAAACTACAGTGTATAGAACAAATACTTTGTTCAGGATTAGAGCAGAAAAGAGTGCTAAAGAAGAAAACAGAATGGGCAGAAGAAATAAGAGACAACAGAACAAGACATGGCAAGATCTCCTGAACGAACGTTGGATGAAACAGTCTCCTAAAAAGGATTCTATTAAAAAGGAAAATTAATAGAACATCAAAAATAAAAAGTGGTTTACTTTTGTACACATACAAATGGAATAATAATGCTGAATAGAATAGAACGTATCTAATAACTCAAGGTTTCGAATTCAGTAGGTATTTATTTAACATTGTATTTTCTCAATTGAAAGACCCTTGTCATTAAGATTGTATTCTTTATTTCCTTTATATAAATCGATTTTTACAGGTAATTTTATAGGAACAGCTGAAGATATCCCTAAGACAATTTTACACGTTTCACTTCGTTTTAGATAATTTTTCAACAATTAGTGGAACATTAATCAATCATTAAATAGAATATTAAAGTCTTTGGGCTTAATTTAAAGTGTACTTGGAAAATATTAACTTATAAATAATTTCGTACACAATACTTTTTTTTATATAGTATCACATCTTCAGATAAAATTAATAATTCAGGATTCCAGTTGCACTGTTCTAATTTTGGCATTGAGTCCTGCCAAATATTAAAAATTAATTAATTAAAATCTTCAGCTATGATAAGCTTTGTACGGTGACATATGCTTGTACTCGTCCAGTTGTTCAAAATGATTATCTAATTGATCGCCAAAACTCCAATCTTCGTCCAATTTTCTCCACCAATGTTCGTGATGTGATTGAGATGGTAATTTCGCTACAATTACATGTTTGGTACTTCCTTTATCTTGATTAGCTTTACCTGCAAATATTTAATGTTACCAGTTCTCTACAATTTATAATTGTATTTTTTTTAGTTTTTAATAACAATGAAGTAAGGAACAAGATGATCCATTCATTAATTTAAACAAAAACAAAAAATCAAACAAAAACTACTGCGGTTTAAGAAGTTCTAGTCATGGTCCATAGGGCGTATAAACTTTTGACAGATAAATCAGAGCGGCAATATTAGTGCATGAGAAATGTTTCTTTTTAGACTTAATTTCATTGCTTTCTATATTTAACATTTGTAATTACCCTCAAAACATTATTTCTCATTGAAAAAGACGTTAACACTACGGAAAATGAATAGGTTTTATTGTGCTAATAACGAAATATTTTAATTTGTCCAGGCTCACTTGTGAGAACTACTTTGGTGCATTGATCTGTGTTTAAATCTCCATACTACTTCAGGAAAAGGATTCTGAGGACACGAACAGCAGGTTTATATGAAAATTTAATGGACATATTAATCCCTCGAATGTCGTCGAGCAACCGCTGATCTTATTTTTGTCTTCAAACTTTATAACTATCGGATACTCTACCATCTTACTAAACAAAGTCATGTGTAAACAGTATAATCGCTTCTCTCAAAAACAAGAACCTTTTCCATTTTATGTATGCCAAAAACAATAAACATTTCGCTAGTACTTTTAACAAATTCATGAGAAGATCTAGCAAAATGCCAAATAAAATATGGAAAAATGTATTGTCTAGAATACACCTATTGTAAAAGATATGAAACTGAAATGCTTGGAATCGTACTGCAAAGAAAATTGTTTAAATGTTAATTCCAATAAAACCAAAATTATTAGGTTTTCAAAAAGTTTTAAGAAAAAAGTCAGAAATTTATACTTTAACAATGTTTTGATAGAACAAGTTTCTAATTACAATTACTTGGGGGTTTTATTTTCTAATTCCGGGGTTTTTCTAAAAGCGTCTGAAAATGCGGTATCTAAAACAAATGCGGCTATTGGAACTGTGTTAAATACTTGCGCTGCATCGAAATTAATCTGTTGGGATTCCAGGGTTAAACTGAATGAAGCCATTGCGATGAGCGTATTATTGTATGGTGCCCATATATGGGGGCTCAGGTACAGCAACACGTTGGATGCATGTAGTCTAAATTTTTACAAGCGTTTGCTTGGATTACCGCGTTGTACGCCCAACTTTGCCGTGCGTTTGGAATTTGGTGTGGTACACATTAGTTATCTTCTTCTCAAGTTTGCTGGTAACTGGATTTATAAATTAAAAGCTATGTCGCCCGACAGATACCCGTTGCTGTGTTTTCTAAAGCTGTTGGAATTAAGTCGTAATGCAGTAAATACCAAGTATAATTGGGTTTCACAATTAAATTTCTTGTTTCCTTCTTTAAATCTATCAGATATTTTATTCAATGACAATATTTCCAGTTTGAAGAAGCAGTTGAAACAGTTTTTAGTTAGCTATAAAAAGTCGCTTAAAGAATCTGACCTTTGCAAATTGCACAGCTCCAATTTCAGTTTAATCTATTCTGCGTTAGTTTTTAATGATCAGGAGCCACAGAATTATTTGAATTTTCCTATTTCTTTTAAATTTATACGATTGCTCTCTCAGTTGCGTTTGTCCTCTAAATATGTATTGAAGATTAGTATTGGTAAAATTACATATACATTAAATCCAAATGAAAAGTGCACTTTGTGTAACACCGCCCAATTTGAAGATTTGTCCCATATTTTGTTAAATTGCCCAATATATTTACAATTTCGTTTAAAATATTTAGGATTTTTTACAAGATGTTGATCAATTTAATTTTCCAATATTATTTCATAATATCAGCGCTGAAAATATAAAAAAATTATACTATTATGTGGAAAATGTGTTAAAACTGAGGGCATTTATTCTAAATGAATAATACAGTGTTTAACTAATAATATGAATTATTGATTTATATGAATATTTAATAACTCATTTATCGCAAGAGATTTTGATTTCTATTAATTATTACTTAAATTATAACACTGGTATTGTTTTCTTTTGTTTGCTATGTAAGATGTACAAGTTTTTCTTTTTGTTTTTTTGTATATGTACTGTTTTTTGTTTTTTGTAGCAACTCCTTTGTATAGGGCTATGCCCATGTAACAAATAAATAAATAATAATAATAATAATAATATTGTAAAAGATATACTTTCATGAAATGCATTTTTAATAGTGCATAAAAATAACGAATGCTAATGTGAAATCTGTTTTACCGAAAAGGTAATGTAATTACTAATTTTTCTATTATCATGTTTTGAACTATAAGGAAAGTTTAATACATTTTTTATTTAAGCAAAGACTGCTAAATCATCCAGGATCTATGTATTTCACATTAAATGGAGCCATGAGTCGAAAATATATTGAATGACCTTTGTGCACTGTAGTAGTAACACATATTTTACTTCTTCCAAAGGCAGATGATTACAAAATAATTTATTTGTAAGCAACTGAACATTAGGTGCTGTCCTTCTCTAGTTGGAATGTGTGCTAATCCGCATTGTTCTGTTTGAGGTACCTGATGATACCCCTGTAGCTATCAACTGTTTTTGCATAGATTACTAATTCTGTAATTCTTGCTTTACATATGAATGCAAGGTGCACATTAAATTTTTTTTTATAGATTTTTTGATGTTAATTTTAATTAAAACTGTCCGGTAGGACAGTTGTATAAGGGTTGATCATCAAAAACTGCACGAAAAAGCGTAACGTTGAAAAACACCCAACTTTGACAATTTTTTTCTCTTTTTCTATAAAAGATAAAATTCCCAAATTTTCTTTATAATATAGGGCCAATCCTCCTTTATGACTGTAATTTTATTGCAACAACCTTTTTTATTATTAGATAAAACAGTTCATATTTATTTAATCACACATTAATTATACTCGTAATTGTACTTGACAACTTTTTCCACTTTTTTCATTGAGTTTTGCGCGAAAGTACATAATCTACACTACACGCCTTTCGTTTACTGAAACCAAAGAAGTACGTTTTGTATCGATCATTTCTCTTACGGTACTGTTTAGACTCTCAGAGGCTTTTTGTTTCAGTTACTTCCTCCAAAAGTCAATTTCAGTACCATTTAAAGTATTGTTTACTTAGTTTGTTGGTTTTCATGCCTTGAAATAAACAATTTGGATTTTTTTTTATCTTTTTCCCTTTAAAATTCTTAACCCTAAGCAGTGGGAGATCTCTCACTTCTTGATTCATTCACTAATTCGATGCGAAATGCTCTATTCCATCTAACTTTTTCTGAATGGAACTTTTATCCCATCTCCTACTTCAACTAGCCCAACATCTCAACTTCTCACTGGCCCATTCACTAAGGTGAACTCTTCTCTATTCGGACCTCAATAGGTTTGTAGCTAATTTGAATTAGTTCCTGAAGAGGTACCTCAATGTTTTTCACTCGATCTTGCCCAGATTCCATTTTAGATGCATGAAATTTCCTCTCAAGTTACAATAGAAGAAAACCAATTCTATTGTAAAAATAATTATTTTCACTTATACTTAAAAATAATATAATTCCTGCCTTTCTAGAAGTTGATGGATATGAGAGCTACGAAGAAGACAACTATAACTGATAACGACAATTTCAGGTGTTTCAAGACTAATGTGGCACAGATTTCACAGTTAAAGTCGGTTGCCTTCTTCCCAACTTGTTTGAGTTTTGTACATTTTTGACAAAAGTCACCACAAAAGCTGTGTGCATCATGCGATTCAGTATATATTTGAAACCATTCTGCAGAGGAATATCTCTTTTTAATTATTGTCCTTGCAAAGGCTTCTAACACTGCCAGTGGAACCTGATACTTAACATACTCACAGACACAACAAGATCTAGCCACCCTACGTTTTTAGGAGAGACGACATCCTTGCTAGACATGCTGGAATAGCTTTCCTGCCATTCTAAAGGAAAGCACTAGTTTACTAGCATCTTGAATGATAGATTGAGTCTTCGGACGTTGAAGAGATGTCTTATCTTTCCAATAGATAGAGTTCCAGGCGAGTTACACGCTCATTAAACTTAAGCAGCAACATCTTTTCTAACCTGGAGTGGATTTACATCAGTTTTTGCAACTTCTAACCCCGTTTAGGGAATGCATCGTTTGATTAGTTCATACAACCGTCTGTAAAGTGTGGGTGTAAGTAAAATAACAACTAAGTGGCTGGGCCAGCTTCTTCTGTGAGAAGTTATAAAATTATAATTATACTAAGATTTATTAAAATTAAGTAAATTGGAAAAAAATTGAACTTACCATTAACTAGATTTTTGATGCCTACAATGGATGCTAATAAAAAAGCTAGTAGACTAATTGTAATGCCCTTCCATGAAGCATAAAGAGCTAAGGCTATCAGTGTAGGCATTATTATACCAATGCCTAAAAATTTCATACCAAGAAGGAGATACATCATAACTTTACCTTTAATTTTCTGTTTCACCTTTCTTCCTGAAACAATATAACTTATTTTAAATGATTCGTAAGAAAATATAGTCACTTTTAAATTTCTGTAAATATAGATTAAGCTTGAAATACCAAGGTTATATTTGGATTCTCAAACTTGAAAGTTTTTCAAATATTACCATAAACAAAATCTTTAGATTAATTGTCTATTGCTTTAAAACAGCACTTTAGTCTTTTGGGGACTAATTTATAACATCTAATCTTAAATTCTTTCATGCAGAAATACTCCTCAAAATTCTATTAAGATGATTACTTGGACATAGGAGCAGTTGCTATATTATCATAGCATACATTGCCATTTTTCTGTACGTCTTAGAGAAATGTACGACTTACTTTAAATCTAGAATAAACTTTAAACCTTTAACAAAATTAAGGGGGACTTACCGCTCGCTCCCTTTATTAATTAAATAAAATGGATAAACTCAGGGCCGGCAAAGATATTGCCACTAATCTGAAATTAGGGGACTTAAGGTGGCTATTTAAGCTAAGGGGAGAGTTGTTGAAGCTGAATAGCGTGCCATGGTTGGATTGTGAGGAGGACAAGAGCCTTTGTGAATTATGTACATCCGGGGTCCGCGAAGACCTCTTCCATTTCTTAGCCGAATGTCCATCACTGGGTGAGCTTCGCCTTCGGTATATGGGAGCCTCTATTGTTCCTAGCTACCAAATTGTTCGGCTGCTATCCTCATTGGAATTCCACCCACTTCTAAATTTCACTAAAGTGGCCTGGAGATCTAGGATTCAAGCTCTGAATGTAGACAGCTCCTTTATTCATAGTTGATACGCATTTTCCAAATTATAACATGATGCTTATTATTATTTTTTTCTAATTTTTTTAAATTTATTATTTTTATTATTATGATTAATATGTTATTATTATTTTTGTCATCACTTCTGTAACCTGCCCAAATAGAGAAGGAATTATTTAGTTTTTAATGTTTTATTACTGTATAGTTAATTTGTAATTATTTATTAGTTTTATTATTTTTATTCATCCTTATTTTCTCATATGACTTTAATAGATAATTTCGTATTCTGTTTCATTTACATCTTATTGCCACACTTTCTCACTCTCTCTCTCTTCTTTGTTTATCACCGTTTTTTTATTATTTTTGATTTTCATAATTGATGTACCAACTCCTGCAGACGGCTATACGCCATGCATTTCCTAATAATTTTTTTTGTTTATTTTTTGTATTTTACATTTAATTATAAATAAAGGTTTATTGATTGATTGATAAACTCAGGGCCGGCTTCCGGTTTTTGTGGGCCCTTGGGCGATAGTGCCTCAGCAAGCCCTTTTGTGGCGTATGTGGCGACAGCCAACTAGATTAATAATTATAAAGAAAATAAAATGATCTAAATAAATGGGCCACGCCTTCGGTCGCTATTCTGAAGATTAGACGTCATCTTCTTTGGCAGTCATTCTGTTTAAAACCATGTACTTTGTGCTTTCATGATTCAACTTCTTGATTCGCTTTAATCGCTCCTTAGGGGTCTTCCACGCGGAGGACAGGCAAGTGCTAGAAACGATGTGATCCCCAGCTCGTGCCCGGGGGTGAGCCGGTTGCTAACGGCGACCCTGTGTACACATTCCACCACTGGCTTAAATATTAATACAATGAAGCAGAAATCCTAATTATTCCGGCAAAACTAGAAGAGAATTACTTATTTTTCCATTAGTATTTCAATCGTAATTCAAAATTCGAGCTTCCCTGTGTGTACATTTCACGTCTGGCTTATTTAATAATTCACTGAAGCAGAAATGGCACCTTTCCAGTTACTCCCACTTTCCAATCAAACTAAATGGAATTCCTCATTTTCCCTTTTATTTTGTAATCGTAACTTCATATTCGGAGAACCCAGTTGGTAAAATCCAATTCACGCACGAATTTCGAATCACCGTTTCAAAATTATGGAAAAATAAGGAATTCTCGTCTAGTTTTACTGTAAAGATTAATGTTTCTGCTTTATTTAATTACTCCTTTGATTGGAAAAATTGTCATTTCTTCTTCAGAGTTTTAATTACTAATACAAATAAAGAATGTAAATGTAGGGTAGCCCTACTTTGAAGTTACGATTCCAAAATTAATGGAAAAATAAGGAATTACCGTCTAGAATAACAGGAAAGATTAAGATTTCAGCTTCAGGGTATTAATAACTAAGCCGGAGATGGAATGTAAATACATTGTAGCACGAATTTGAAGTTACTATTGCAAAATTAATGGAAAATAAAGAATTAACGCCTAATTTCACTGGAAAGATTGAGATTTTTGCTTCAGTGAATTAAAACTAAGCCAGAGGTAGAATGTACACACAGGGTAGCCCAGAATTTGAAGTTCCGATAGCAAAATTAATGGAAAAATAACGAATTCTCGTGTTGTTTTACTGCCAAGTTGAGATTTCTGCTTTATGCATTTAATTACTAAGCCAGAAGTGGATTTTACACACAGGGTAGCCTAAATTTGGGATCACCATTGCAAAATTAATGCTAAAATGACTAATTTTCCTCTAGTTTAGAAAAAAAGGAGGAGATTTCTGTTTTAATTTCTAAGAGCACTTTTTAAATTCGTGGGAACTGAAAGCGAAAACACAAACGGAAAATCTGAAAGCATTAAACTAAAGAATTATTAAGTACTAAATATTAAGTAACTCTTTTCCTTATTAAAGTATTAAAAAATATGAAAACGTTCAGTTAATATTTTTAATGAAATACACTTTAATGAATAACAAAAGATTTCTTCATAAAAAACAAAAAAAAAGAACTCTTTCTTTTGGTTGACGGCATAAATCTTCTAACACATAATTATCTTCCACTCCACACAATCTAACAGCCATAAATATTGTGCGTGCCGAATTTTTTAAAAAAATATTTATTAAATTGACTAATCAATATTTACTTGGCTGTACCAAATTTATGTTTAGATTTCCTAATTTATTGCCTTCTAAAGAATGAATTTTTGAGGTTGAATTTGTCACTAGTTCACTGTTTATAACCAACATTGTATAAATTTTATTAATTTTTATTAAGCGACCAGTATTACAAACATAAATAGTTGTTTTTTTTAACAAATCAAAGGTTTCTTTCACTTTTGAATATTAACCTACTTTAAATAACTATTTTAATCATTGCAAATTTTGCACTTACGACCCCTTCATATCTGCATTCTTTGGTCTATCAGAAGGTGATGATTACACTTCTAAAGAAATTCAAAATGAGAATTAGAGAAAAATATCTCTGGGACCTGAAGAGAAGTATCTAAGCTTGCATGAAATGAGTTACCTTTAGAAATTGAGCGTTCATCTTTACCGATAGGTCGGTCACCATTTTCGAAGATGCTGAAGATTACTTATGGCCAGATTTGGGTATACCATATACATACTTTTTAGCAAAGCAACTCCCTTCCGTCGCATGTCAGCAATTTTGATGGAGAAATAGATTTTATTTGTGATTGGAACAATCAGAAAACTATTCATTCCTACTTAACTGATAAACGTTATTTTTCATCAAACGTTCTTTAAAAAAGTTTTCATTTCCTAGACTTGAATACAAATGTAGTTATTTGTAATATTGATTACTAGGAAGCTTTCAAAAGATTGTAAAAGTAATAAATTACAAATTAAAACTTAATTAATGTATGTCAGGACAGAATACGTCTGTTTATTCAAATTTGTTATTTATATAAAACAAAATGTTGAATTAATTTGCTGGTGGCGCTGCCTCAAACTGCTTCTTAACTTTGTCATAATATGCTTAATTTTGTTCTGGTTTTAGTTTTTTTCAGTCAAGAGATGCCCCTGACGAACATTAAAGTGTTTTTTTTTTCTTTTCCAATAAAATTTTGCGAATTCCGGGCTTGTACTTGCGTTATAATATAAGCGGAAAGCCATACAGAGGCCAACTTTTGCTTAATCCTAGAATATACATTAATCCACGACAAATAATGAGAAAAGCGTTAAAGCACAGCTTTGAAAAGTTTTCCAAATTTGAAGAAAATGGATAAATTTTAAAGATCAAAAATCTGAAAATCGACAAGATTAAAGGATTTTCAAGTAATTCCCTACTGGCTGACTCCTGAAATATTTTAGCATAGTTTCACAAATCAGCTTAAGCTTCACGAATTTTTTTTCAAGTGGCTACCTCTACAGTCCACATTCACTAACATATTTTCACACTTTTAGAGTAGACAAGTAGATCTTAAGATGAAAAAGTGTGGCAATAAATGGTCTGTGTTAAGTAATGTGTTCCAAACAAAAAAATTATTTTGTAAATGCAAACACATTTCTCAATTATTAAAATACAAATACAAAGCACAAGACTTCTTGAAACGTGTTCATAAAATAAATTAGTTCATATAGTTAGCATAAATTGTTTCTTAATGAAAAAATAAAGATTCATTGTTTTTATTATTCTGTAAACTATCAATCAAATACCACGAATCACTTGAAAATAAAGATTCTTAACGTCACAGATCAACTTCTTCATAGCCTTGAACTCAATTAAAATCACCTTCTTTTTCTGGGAAATTACCACTAAAAGTAAGATGCATTAAGATAGGTAAAATGTAATCAAAATCAATAAAGCTTTTTGGAGAGAAAATCCCAAATAATTATACAAAAAAATATCTTATGAAGTTGCACTCCTAATAAACCGAACTTGTTCCAACTTGAATTTCTAGTAAGGTGTATAATATTTTGTGAAATTATATTGGTAGCCAAATATATTAATTTGAAGGAGTTTTTTTTTGAGAGAATTTTAATGCAACAATTCTCTGAAAACCCCTTAAAGTGGAAAAAAGGAAAAAAACAAACAAAAAATCCTCGGAAATCTTTCAAGTAAAAGTAATAGCCATTTAGATGGGAAGATGGTAAAAGAAAATTTTAAAAGAGATTCCTATTGAAGGATTTCCTCCTAAATATTGGTATGACAAGCGATTAGAATATCAAAATGGAACTGGGTAGATGTCTTCGATTTTCAGGTATTATACCCCATGGATTCATACCCATGTATGAACAAACGCAGGCCAACAGATAAAATATTATTTTCATCTTTTGGGGACCTGATAATTTCAGCCCAAAACACAATCTAAACAATAAAAACCTACTATTGGAAGAAGTAAGAATAAGTAAAAATAAGTATATGTATATATTTATGTCACAATAAGAATGGCAAGTAATAATACATTTAAAAAATGAATTCCTGCATTAAAAATTAAAAAAGAAATTAAATTTATTTCTAGTAAAATTACTTAAAAATCTTATTTTAAACTAACCTTCATTAGCTGTATCCAGTGATTGTGATTGTTCGCCAATTAGTTTTTGTTCACTTACATTATTAGGCTGCAAGTACTCACTGGCTACGATAGCAGATAAAAGTACGGTTAACGCTACTAACGTGTACAATCCCATGTCTATGGCTAAATCGTCAACGGTGATTTCCGCGACTTCATATACATCCCTCACTAGCTGATACTCCCCTCCGCTGACACCCATGTGTTGAGTATTCATCTACTCTTCTCCACCACCCACCTTACTCTTTCCAGTTTCATTTATGTGTCATCGAATTTATAAATTAATGTTTATTTTTTCAATAAATGACTCTCTTTCAATTTGTAAACAAGAGGAAATTGTAAGTTCACTTAAATCTTAACTGTGTCCTGGGGTTAAACACAGCAAGACCTTGATGCCTTGGCTGTGTAAGCAAAGATCCAAAGAGACCCTGTGTTTGGGCAGAAATCAGATTACTCTGATTACAGGCCTATTCACGGGGCACGGTAGGTTCAAGAAGCATCTGCGCAAGGTGGGGCTTATCAGCTCGGAGCCGTTGTGCAGATTATGTCAGGAAGAGGAGGAAACGGCCTCTCACCTGTTGTTCGATTGCGTTGCAATCGAACGTTTGCGCTATGAAACCTTTGGAACGTTGAGGCCGAAGGAGATAGTAGCGCAAAAAGAACTAGTAGGGAAAGTCCTTGACCTCTTTAGGAGGGGAGGGTTCGCCTACTAGAACTAAGAAGGGACTGGCACAATAAGTCTTCTGTGGCTGCGGTGCCTTGGGGCATAGGTCCCGTCCCATCTACTATCTAATCTAATCTAATCTTTCAATTTGTAAACAAGAGGAAATTGTAAGTTCACTCAAATCTTAACTGACAAAAATCATCATCTTCACTCTCACATATTATACGTCTTCTAGACTGATGATCTGAGACTGAGGATCGCATCAATTCCGCCTATGAACACCTCTTTAAAAAGATACATGGTTCTGTCTTGGCATTATGGTAAGAGCACAGTTTTAATTCCTACAGAACATCATAAACAACCAATTAATACCAAAAATTATGTTTATGGTGATATACTTAGAGTAAGAAGTTAGTAATTTACAGTTAACTGGATTGGGAACGTAGAAAATGATATTGCATACTGGAAGTGGAATTAGGTGTCCCAGCATCATCAGTAACACAATCATTATCAAACTGATCATTTATCATATTTACAGTTTAATTTATACATTCATTCCTTGTCACGCTTTTGTCAAGGATATTTTCGCATATTGTGACAAGTGATAAAATGTTTGTATTTACTACTAATATTTTAATAACTAGCAAGTCTATTAATCTTATTTTAACCCATCAGCATTGCTTTCTCAATTTAATCTTGAATCCCGACTACTGATACAAAACCACATCTACCACTACAAGCATGACCTGCACACCTAACTGGAAAGCTTCCATGAAAGCATCTGTTGTTAAAAAAAAATAAAAAAATATTGCCATGAAGAAGTCAGTTAGAGACGAAAGATGAATTTTTGGGTTCAAATGTCAGTTTTGAATTTATTTTTTTATTTACTTATTCAAATATTTGTTTAATGAGGAAGGACTTATTTAATGTGTACATAGTAAAATATTAGGACACTACTCAAATATATTACCAATTAAATAATTATTTTTTAATATTTATGTGTATTTTTACACATTCCCAAAATGTGGACAACTATTATAAAACTAAATTGCAATTAAAAGAATGTATAAAACATTATGAATGATAACATTAATACCAGTTATTTTATTTAAAAGCCCAAAGTAAAGCAGTCCCGTTTGATGATAGATGCAGATGTGAAAACTGATCAAAAGGAACAAAGTACCAAAGAGTTTTGGATATTCATCCTGAAATGTTTGAGTTGTTAGTCTGAGATATCTGCAGAAACCGAGATCCCTGAAAAACTGCACTTGGCAATTTAAAACAAAAAGAAAGAAGGGATGAAGCTGTGTAGATGTCTTATTTTAATGCACCTGTACATGGAAGACAGTAATTTTTGTTGAATTCCTAAAAGTACAAATATTTTTTACCAATAAAATTTACAAATATTATTAATTAGGGACAAAACATTTTTTTTTTTAAAGATACTAAAATATGCCAAAATAGAAAGTAACACCTAGCTAAAGGTAACTCTAATGTTTCTCCAATCGTTGGGACAGGTTAATTGTCCTCAATTTTGATAGATGGTAAAGGTGACATCTTTCTGCACTCACGTTATGTGTGAAACTATCATATTGTAATATTAAAATACAATACTAATCATCAGGGTCATGTCCTACAATAAATTATCTCCTAAGTTTGGGCCAAATAATTAGCTACAATTTTGGAAGAACAAATTATAAAAAGTTGCGGATATAACCCAATAAAGAAACACATATATCTTTTTCACGAAATATCTACATATATCTCTGGACAAAAAAAAAGGACTATGGTCTCTAGGAATTTGGTAACAGAGATCTACAGAAAGTTTTCTAGAAAAATTGAGTTTAGTGAGAAGTTTTAGACAATCTAATAGTCAAGGTTTAATTGACTCATGGTGAGTGATTACAGTTGCTGTGAGTTTGCTGACTCTAAGCTCTTACGCAGTAGAAAGGGAAGCGAAAAAAACGTAGGACCTAATTATAAAAACCAGCGAGCTTTTATGACATTTACTGTGTGAACTCAATTTCGAAATGTTTACCAAAATCTTGATACTTCCTTATATAACTAAGAGATGAAGTGAAAATAAAATAATATTTACTACAAGCTATTTAACTATGCCACTACAGGATGCCTATTCAGATTATAAGGGCAAATCTATTTTCGATCTAATAACTGATTTGAATGTCGGTGATTTGCTTCATTAGGCAATGTGTAAATTTATTCTTGTTCTTTTTACTTTTCTTCCAGTTACTTTAGAAATCGAATTTGTAGTTGTCTGCAATAAGAAGTATTTCGAACAGAATAATATAACTTTTTTTTTAATGACAAAAAGTTTTCTAATAATTTTGGTTACAAAAGACTTGAAAGTCAACTTCAGAGGTCATTAACACCCGGAGCTTTTTATAGAACACTTCCGGAAGTGTTCTCTGGTCGCAGACCATCACCGGATAATTTACCGCACCTGCTAATTATAGTTTGTATAGTAATTCGTTACCTATTTATAAATAGGAATATTTATTAGAATTAGAATTTTTACCATTTGGGCCTCGCGTTCCAGCTAAAGTGGAACGCTACTTATTCGATCAATTGTTATGTTGCCGCCCTACTAAGTGCGGGTGTGTTCTATGAAAAAAAAAAGACCAGCGACTATTCTAGCGTCTTGTCTCAGAGGAGATCAGAGTTGGAGATTTAGATTTGGCACAGATTGTTATGATTATAGTTTGTACTTAGAACTAATATAACCCCCCTCTAATTACTAATGTAAGTTCAGTTAATAAACAGAGTTGATTGTGTGCACACCTTGGCCCGTCTCTGTGAATACCCCAATTCCTTAATAATAATAACATAATATAACACAGATGAACTCGCTAGATAGAAATCAGTTTCTACAACGGACCTAGATAGATTCTTGGAGATGGAGTTTGTAGTCCTGTATGAGCACCCAAAATCCTGGTCAATGGTGGAGTAGCACTTTTTTCTTGACTCAACGCCTCTGGCGTTATTGTTTTTTACAATACAAATGCGACTATTTGGGATCTAATGAAGATAGAAGCCATTTTTCTCAAGCACTGACACTTACAGAATTTTTTCTCCTACACACTCAGTAGTGCTCTGAAAGCTGTAAGAATTGCAGATGTTTTTTCATCTTGAAGTATAAAGAACCATAATTTTGTTAGCTATGGAATCTATAAAAATACGACTAAAAATTTGCTAAACTAATTTGGTCACTTCCGCGGCTTGACGATCCCTCCTTGTAAGCATAAATCTAGTACTTCTAGTGGTTCCTCCCGTTCTTGGTCTAGTGGGCTGCCACTAGCTTAATTTCCAAGGAGGATACTTTTAGAACCAGGATTCCTAAAATTGGAACAAAATGAAGTAGTATGAATTGCTCACACCAAATCTCAAGACTGAATAAGTTGAACAGAAATTTACAGTACCTAAGTTTTCAAATTTGTGTTCTTATGCTAATGACCTACTTTACCGATAAAAATGAATAAAAAATAACCAACAATAAATGGAACAGTTTGGTTTTAGTTACTTTCTTAACAACTAAAGAGGAGCAAGTTATTTCAGCTCCATTACACTGATTACTTCTTCCTTTCTGGTTTGACTATAAATATTGTAGAATTACCACTACATTTTGTTCAGTTCTATCTAAACCATGCTCTTCATTATATTTGTTTGTGGGATCAATTTTGCCGCTACAACATCGTCTCAAATCACTTTTGAAGATTCAGTAGATCTGCAGGAATACAGGAAGGTAACCGAGTTCATTGAGTTCTGTGTGCAGATGTTCTTCTTTCTAAATTATAAATGGAAACTTGTAGACCAACTAGCTGGAGCCCTTGTGGAAATATTTGGAGAATTTTAATTAATTTATTTCAACAAAACTGTAAATAGTTAATTACATGAAACCGAAAGTGTTTGTGGCCAATCTTTGTTACCTGCAATAGTGGTGCTCAAATTTTTTATTGGTTTACTCGTATATTAGGATTCAAAGAGCCTTCGTTTTGGTCAGCCCGATTTAATTACCAGTCAACTAGGAATTCGGAACATGGGTGAGAATTAAAAACAATTATCTTTACAATATGGTTACTTTCGTGCTTGAATTGTTTCTCCATTAAATAATTATTCCAGTAAACATTGTAAATTAAAATAATGATTTATTTCTATCTTTTGATAGTTACGTTCCATTCTCCTATTCAGATTAACCAGTAGCAGTGACCACTTACTTCATAGATGAGGCACATTTTTAGTATTTTCCTATGAAAAATTAAACTTTTAAATTTTCATTTATCAATATTGTAGACCCAATTTAATGAATAATATTTAAATCTGAAAGATAATTAACGTTCTCGCGAAAGTTGATGAGTAGATGTGGCCGAAAGTGGAATAATGCAGACGTAGTGATTCAGAGGACACCGACAAGTGCATTATTGTGTATGCACTTAAAGCAATCATTTATTGGTGTAGTGGTTGTACATAGAGCTTAATTTAGAAATAACGTATCCATAAAGTAATACTGATTGGGCGAAATTGGGGCAATCCTGTGGGTGTGCAGAATCCAACTTTGTCTTAGTTGTTAATGATGAAAAAGAAATAAATACTTTTGTTCAAAACTAGTCAGAAATAACTTATTCTTACCATTATTTTGTAATGGTAATTCGAAATTCAGGCGTGGATTGTACAAACATGTACACCGAATGTGAAGTGACGGTTGCCAAATAAATGGAAAAATAAATTCACTTCTAGTTTCACTGGAAAGATTTGAGATTTCTGCTGCAGTGAATTAATTACTAAGACAGAAATAGAGTGTTTACTTAAGGTTGCCTGAGTATTGAACTACGATTGTCAAACTAATGGAAAGATAAGGAATTCTGGCCTAGTTTGACTGGAAATCTTAAGATTTCTGTTTCAATGAATAATTAATTCCAAAGGTGGAATTTATATACAGGCTGACCGAATTCCAAATTACGACTGCAAATTGAATGGGAAACAGTAAATAGTGATGAAATTTACTTATGAGAAAGCAAAATAATTGAGGCAAAACGATGTCCAATAACAAAATAGATCGACTCAGAATATAAAATCTAAAAAAGCAGTATTCCATTAGAAGTGTTCCATCATTTCGTTTTTTTTACTTCTTACTTTCCAAAAAAGATCGACCCAAGAAGTACGATCTAGCATTGGCCTTAATATTAACTATCAAAGATAGTAAAGGAAGAAGTCCAGTGAACTTAGGGAACTAAAATCACTTTTTCCAGTGGTTTTTACTTCTTCCTTTCCAAAATAGATCGACCCTAGAAGTAAGATCTAGCATTGGACGTAATATTAACTACCAAAGATAGAAAAAGAAGAAATTCAGGGAACTTATGGAACTAAAATCACTTTTTCCAGTGGTTTTTACTTCGTCCTTTCCAAAATAGATCGACCCTAGAAGTAAGATCTAGCATTGGACGTAATATTAACTACCAAAGATAGAAAAAGAAGAAATTCAGGGAACTTATGGAACTAAAATCACTTTTTCCAGTGGTTTTTACTTCGTCCTTTCCAAAATAGATCGACCCAAGACGTACGATCTAGCATTGGCCTTAATATTAACTATCAAAAATAGAAAAAGAAGAAATCCTGTAAACTTAGGGAACTAAAATCACTTTTTCCAGTGGATTTTACTTCTTACTTTCCAAAATAGATCGACCCTAGAAGTACGATCTAGCATTGGCCGTAATATTAACTAGTAAAGATAGAAAAAGATGAAATTAAGTCAACTTAGGGAACTAAAATCACTTTTTCCAGTGGTTTTTACTTCTTACTTTCCAAAATAGATCGACCCTAGAAGTAAGATCTAGCATTAGCCTTAATTTTGATGTTCGAAGATAGAAAAAGCAGAAATTTTGGGAACTTATGAACTAAAATCACTTTTTCCAGTCGTTTTTACTTCTTACTTTCCAAAATAGATCGACCCTAGAAGTACGATCAAGCATTGGCCTTAATTTTGATTTTCAAAGATAGAAAAAGAAGAAATCCAGTGAACTTAGGGAACTAAAATCACTTTTTCCAGTCGTTTTTACTTCTTACTTTCCAAAATAGATCGACCCTAGAAGTACGATCAAGCATTGGCCTTAATTTTGATTTTCAAAGATAGAAAAAGAAGAAATCCAGTGAACTTAGGGAACTAAAATCACTTTTTCCAGTTGTTTCTACTTTTTACTTTCCAAAATAGATCGACCCATCTTTTCTATTGGTTAAGAAAACTACACATTCATATTAAACACGATCACAAATTTGAATGTGTATAAGAGAAAATTCATTAATTTGGGAATTACTTCGGTGAAAAATATATCTATTTTCTTCATGAAGAAAAATTATCTTAGCAGAATTAACTATCCAAGTTCTAAAAAAGAAATCTGGCTCCTACTAAAGCACAACGTAAGCATCTATAATTAGCGGTGAATTAGTTACTTTTGTTCAGCTGATCATTTCAACTTTATATTACAGGTTTTTGTTTAACAAACTATTTCTTAACATAATAAATGTTTTGTTTGTTCAAAGGTATGTGGTATTGAATACAGTTTAGCCTGTTTGAAGGCTGACTTAGTTCGCCTGATTGAACTGTTAAGCCGATCACCTCCAGTTCAAGTATTGCCTGGTATCAGTATTTCCTCAAGTGGTATTCGAGCAAATTTAATTGGTCTAAGTCAAAGAACTGCAGATGATTTACTGATTTCAGCAATAACCGATTTTTTCCGCTCGATTACCATACATGTTTCTTTATTCAATGAACGAGCTACAGCTTTTTTCAGAGGTGATACTGATGGCTCCTATTTCACTGGTAAGATTATTTACGAAATAAAATATAACTGTCAACAACATTGTTTTATTTTTTAAATTTATATTCTTTTGTTTCTGATTTTTGTATTTATTATTATTATTATTTTACAGGCCGACTTAGGAAATATAAGTTTCTCACAATATATACAGTTTTTGCCATAGCTTTTGCATTGTTATCAGCTATAGTTGGCAAAGCTATGACATTATCTATTGTATCATTGATTATATCTATGGTAGCCAGAAATGGAGGTATCGGCAACAATGCTCCTAACAGCCAACCAGCTGTATACGATATAGTAAGAAGACCACAAATTCAATTCGCCAATACTCACAGTTCTGAAGAAATATTTGAAGGGGCTCGAACAGTGTTCAACCCGTACATCGACGGTTATTCAAAACTTTATGGTCGTGATTATCTTGCTAAACCATATACTGCTTATTTATAACAATCTACACCTATAATTAATCGATCAAATTTTACCAACGAAGAAATTTTTGGATGAGGAAGGTGTGACAAGTGCCGAAGACTACTGACTGCTGAAGATTACTTTCTATTTAGCAATAGTGATTAATAAACATTCTAATTCTGGTAGGAAATGATAAATGAAAATATTTAGCCGATAAAAGACGCCTATAAGAATTTAATTGTTCTGAATTTGTTAAGTTATTCCTCATGTTTGTACATAGGAAAATTGCTGAAGACCGAGAACTGTAAATATATAAAATATTTAATATTAAAATATATAATATTTTATTATAAATTTCACTCCTCATTAATACCACTGAATCGCCCCCGTGTCGATATAACACCATCAGGCATGTAAAGAGATATCTCGATAGGAAATTTGATGGACGTGTTATATCGACACGGGGGCGATTCAGTGGCCACCTCTCACCGGATTTGACACCTATGGACTATTTCCTTTGGGTATCCCTGAAAAACAAGGTGATTATTCATAACTTTTTTCTTTCTTTCCTTATTTCTGCTTATCTAAAAGCATTTCTAAATCTAGGTGTATCAGAATCAAGCCGGAATTGCATCTGTAGATGAACTAAAGCAGAGAATAATAGATGCCTGTAACTCGGTTAAATTCGAATCTATTTATTTGGCAGTAAGGGAGAATCGGCGGGAAAGAGCATGTCTATGCATCTCTAATGGTGGAGGCCATTTCGAGCATGATCTGTAATGTTAATGGGGAGTAAAATTTATAATAAAATAGTACTTTTCTTCTTATTCTATCAAAAAACCGTTATATTATCATTTTGAAATTTCTTATAAGATTTATGTTTTCATTCATAACTTGTAAAATATCGCTCACAGAAAAAAACCGTTCGAGTAAATTTTTCTTAAAAAAAATAGAGGAATCTATTTCTGAAATAAAAACCGCACCTCCCCATTTGAAAAAATGAAGTTGGTGCCTGAATCTCGCTTCTGGAAGCACCGAAAAAAATTTACAAATTAAATTTGGATTTCTAACAAAAAACTAAGAGGACACGTATTTTTTAGTTTTTTTCTAGCTATCTTAGTTTCCGAGAAAAAGTCGTTATCCATATAGCTTGGGACACCCTGCATTTTGAACGTATGAGTACTTTTAACTTGGAATAATGAATGAAATATTTCATTAGTTATTAATCGATAAAAATATTAAAATCAATTAAATTTCTAGTTAAAAAAAACAAAACCATATGTTCTTTATTCAACTGTCACAACCATATTTCCAAGCAAAACTTTCGAATCTAATATATTTTCTGTTTAAAAAAGTGACTCTAAAAGAATAATATAACTTCTTTTTTTCCAATTTTCTGACCATTAACGAAATCTCAAGAAGCTTGTGATATGCCTACACAAACAAGACAATTAAACAAACAAGTTACAACTAACAAGCAGACCGGATTGGAAAATCATGGGGTTATTACTACTAAAAGTAAACTACCAGTTATTATTAAAAGAAACGCCCTTGTAGAAATAAATAATATAAATGTTAGTAAAAACCAACATGATATACACATTAATAATAAAATTAAGTTAAATACAACAAATGCAGAAAAAGCTGTAGTTGAAATACATGAATCTGTACAAATTAAAAAGAAACAAAGTGATGAAACAGTTGTCGAAAAGAAAGAAAGTAAAGAGAATATTAATAAAAATATAGAAGATATCGACAAATTTTATAAAAATAATTTATTTCTCGCATCAGACTATGCTGAGGATATTTACGAATATTTGAGAGCATTAGAAATGAAATATAAAATTAAAAAGTGGCCACTAAATAGCAATGTTAATGAGAAGATGAGAGGGACGCTTATTGATTGGTTGGTCGATGTACAAGTTGAATATGAACTATTACAAGAATCATTACATTTAGCCGTTTCATTGATCGATAGATTTATACAAATTTCTTCTGAAGTTAATGCGAAAAATTTTCAATTAATCGGTGTGTGCTGTATGGCAATTGCAGCTAAATTTGAAGAAGTGCAACCACTCTCTGTATCAGATTTTCTATATTTATGTAATAATGCATACAATATAAATGAATTCAGACAAATGGAAGCTGCTATCCTAAGTACTCTAGATTTCCAAATTGCACGACCTTTGTCCATTAGTTTCCTGAGGCGATACAGTCTTGCTGGTAGAGCTGAAAGACGCCAACATATCTACGCCAAGTACATACTTGATTTAGTCCTTTTAGAGCCAACACTTTGCCACGTCAAACCATCATTAATTGCTGCAAGTGCATGTTTCATATCTTTATGTATTACACATGGGAATTTTAATCCATCTCATTGGACTGATCAACTGATTTATTATTCCAAATACAGTTTTAATAGTTTAAAACCTTTTATAGGTAGATTAAGTAGATTAGTACTTGATAGTAGAAAACATTTAAGAAGCGTAAAGAATAAATACGCATTAAAAGAATTTGAATTTGTTAGTAATAGAATTGTTTTAAAAACAAATTTGTTGAGAATACTTAACGATGTTAAACCTCATGGTTGATAAAAGGAAACTTGCTAAACCCACTTGTAAATATTACATATAAGCTTGTTTGTGTTTGAAATATATTTTAATTTTTAACTATCTTTGGTTGGTTTATTAATTTTTATATGGTTAATGATAGTTAAGTTCGTATAACTTTGCAATATTATTTAATATAATTACCATTGTTATGTTTCAGTTAAGTGGGTACGGAAATTAAATGTTTAAAAGGGAATTAGTTCGGAAATCTGGACAGAGCAAATGCTCTGAATTCTTGTGACATCTCGAAATTGTGCTGGAATATTCCAGGAGACTGGAGGATCTTTCTTGGTCATGGTTGTGTTGTCATATGGGTGTTCGAGAAATGAGTTTGGCCTAATTATAGACGCATTTATTCGCTTTTGTGGACCTGAAATTGTTGTTGGCATCTTTTTTGATACATGTCTCTTTGGTTCTCATTGATGGCTTCACAATTTATCATTAAGGATAAGCTCAGTCTGCTCCCTGAAATGCAGCTTGGAGACGAAACTGTGCTTTTAGAAAGATGATCTCTGTTCATCAACATCATCTCTCAGAAACTGGTTGGATCCCTCTATGGACAACTCTACATAAAAAAGGTAAAACAAACTCTTTTCGTGAAATTTTTGAAACAGAGTAAGACCCTTTCTTCTAGATGATTGTTTGAAAGATTAGGTTCAAGTTGATGGTGGAAAAGATTAAGTTTTTAAGTAATCGCTACAGGGAGGCAGAGTGGCTTAGCCCCTACTTAGGTCTCTTAGTCTCCACTGATAAATAATAATATTACCGTTATTAGAAGGAATAGATTAGCTCAAACGTTAGACCATTGGAGAACCTGCGTTTGTGGTTTCCATCTAGATCTTAGTTTTTTTCTTCTTAAGAGCCACCAAGAACTTCAAAAGAACTAGAGTCTTGTTTCCCCCTTAATGAACCATTTTGAGTACAACTTCTCATCTAAAATGGAAGGGTAAAGCTGTAACAAATCTGTTTCAGAATAAAAATATTTGTTTAATTTTAATTTTAATTTTGAACATTACAAAATTCCAAGTTCATGCTTAAAAAAGTAGCTAATTTAATATAACTACTGCTTAAAAAGAAAAAGGTTTTTAAGACAGTTTAAATTATATTTTTGCATATGGATAACTTTTTAGGACTTCAAAAAGTTTCTTTTAAAATTCAAGTCATTTTGCAGTCTATTTAATTGAAATCAATGATGGATTTTTATCTATTAGAGCCTTTTCTTAAATCTCTAATATCTGGCAGTGATAAGCATGTTGTAACACACTTTGTGAAGATAATAGTATTTACAAGAAATACTAATTTTTAAAACTTTAGCGCCTCGAATATGTTCTAAACAAAAGTGATAGAAATGCCAATACCCTGAATACAATCATGAGTCCAATCAGTGCTAAATAATCCAGCGCATAATCATTCTATGTAAAAAAAAAAAAAATAATAATTAATTAAAAATAGTTACCAAAACAGATAATTTCAAACAATAACTTTAAAATAACAAGTATACCTCTGAGAAGTTGTACGTTTCAAGAACAACATGACCATCTCGGGGGCAGCTAGCATTTAATCTTGTGCATGATATAGCAGACACTCCTTCCCATTGGTTGATTAATAAAGCTTCATTGCCATATTTAAACCAAGAAAGATGGCTTAACCATTTAAAATACGGTGGAACTGATCTGTAAAATATAATATTTAGCTAGCAAAACTTTATAAATAAAAAAATACAATTAATTAGATTAAAAACTGCACTATTACTTACCCTGTATTTAAGAAGAAACCACCAAAAAGTAAGAATGGTATTATAATTGGAGGACCGATTGATAGTGCTACAGATACACTAGAACTTATGCATGATATGAAGTATCCTGAAAAGGTATTAATTGATGACTATAATGATGAAAGCGTAAAAATATAATAAGCTTGATGAAGTTGGGAAGAAAATATAATTTATTTTGAATTGATTTGCCTAAAATTTCAATTTAATTATTTGTCAAATTTGAAAGAAGCTTTGGATAAAACAAAACAGAACTTTCCACCATTGTTGATTGATTAATAAGCCAATCATTCAACACCAAATCTTTATGGACCAAAGCACAAAATTTAATAAATTTTCTTTAATAAATTTAATTTGAATCTTTTGAATTTAAAACATTGTACTTACCAAATGAAGTAGCCACATTGCTAACTAAAGTAATAATCATACCAGCAGCAAGAAATCTTGTAATACTTGGATTCAAACCGACCATATAGTACATGACTGAAGTGAAAATTAATGGAACTGCTAAAAATATAGGTACTTCGGCTAACGTTTTGCATAAAAAATATATATCAGTGCGATACATTCCATTCAAATGTTCTCTCATAAACACTGGCAATTCTGAACAGAATACCTAAAATTAAAAGAAAAATAATAACTACTATAAATAAAGATTTAATTATCAAATCGAAATTATCTTTGATAATGATGCTTTACATTTTATAATTCTTGGCACGAAAAATTAAAATTATTTTATTATTTCAGGAAACAATTCATTTTAGTAATTCAAAAGTAATTAATTCTAGAATATTTTTTTAATTTTATTGTTCATACGTCTTTTATTTCTTTAGTAGGTATGTATATATGTGCTATGTAGCCAGCAACGTCAAAAATTTGAATAAATAATCAAAATGCAGACCTTTAGGCCATAAACGTTGCGCACATTAGCTCTAGCTCACTTACACAATCGAGCTGATCATATTACTGATTCTAGGAACTTACCTTGATACCTCAGAAGATTTTTGAGTCATTACCAGAGGTCTTCAACCGTTTTAAACTTTTAGGAACCCTTCGAGCTCATGGTATTTCTTGAAGGAACCTCATGTTTAAGTAGCAGATAAAATAGTTTATCAAAGCTTTTTTCTACTTAAATCCCTAAATTATTCTCGTATCTTTGTTTAATCTTAATACAAACATCCTAATAAGACACTGAATAGTAAGGTAGCAAATCAGGTTTTATTTTATTTATTTTCTAGAATAAATAAAATAATGATCACTCCTGTGAAGACCCCTGTTCTATGCTGATTACACATGTGAATAGGCTTTACAGAACCCATGAAGCAAGCCCGAATGGTATAAACAGGACCCTGGATAAATAGGATAAATAAATCCTAAAGTTGGCGCAAAATTCAATTATACTTACACTTATCACTGCAAAAACATTTTGAAATGTCATATTCGTCAAACAGATAAATAAAGCACCATTTATATTCATTACACCATCTTGATCTAGTTCTTGGCCAAAATAAATAATTCCAATCATTAACGCAACCATCTATTTAAAAGAAATAAAAAAACTATGAACATCTCTGAAAGTATTTTAAAAATAAATTAAATCTAACTATAATTTTTAACTTACAATAGTTTGTAACATTCGAACTTTTATCAGCACTGGCTCTTTTCTTACACTAAGCCACGATCTCCAAAGTACGGCTTTAAATTGAGCATACCAGGAAGCTTTATATGGTGACAGACTTTTTGGTGCGTTCCATAAATCACCCCATGCGGATTTATTCTGAAGGAAGACACAGTGTTAATCATTAAAAGACCATGTCCATTGACAGCATTTCGGAGTAAGACAAGATTTAAGCTGAATATTAAGCAAAAAAAAAAAAAAACTATGAAAAAAAAAGATGAATTACTGTAGGTGAATTGTCTTAATTTCTTTGTGAAAGAAATTAATGCTGGTCACCCACATTCTTAACAGAATATCTGAAGAGATTACGAAGAATTCCATTAAAAAGGTATTATAAGTTAATTTAACTGACCTGATACTTGATATCAGCTTCTGCTAAAAGTTTAATACCAATGTCAGAACTTCTAAAAGTGTCACATACTAATTCAATCATATTTCTACAAGTTTCTTCCCTAGTTGGTACAACTGCCAATAATTGGATGAAATAATCCGCAGGATTATAATTACTAGGACATGCTGCACCCATTCTTAAAGAAAAGAAAAAAAAATTAAAATTACATAGTAAAATCGAAACGTTGATTTATTATTTTACTTACTCTTTAAAAAATGTATTAGCTTCTTCGGGTGTTCCTAAAAACGCCATTTTGCCTTCAGACATCAATAATATCTTATCAAACAGTGCATAAACTTCTGAAGATGGCTGATGAATTGTACATATTACAGTTTTTCCCTTTAATGCTAATGATTTTAATACCGTAACAACATTTTGTGCCATAAATGAATCTAAACCAGATGTTGGTTCATCGCAGAACATTAATGGAGGATTTGTTAAAACCTTACAACAAATATTCAGTAAATAAATATAATACATAATAAATTTAAATGTATCATGAATTCATATAGCCAACATACCTCAGATGCAAATGATAGTCTCTTCATTTCACCCCCAGAGATTCCTTTTATCTTTCCAGGCACACCAATGATTGTATTCTGACAGTTTGTTAATGTTAACTAAAACATAATTTAGTAATATTTATTTGACTTATAACGGAATTTGATTGTAAAATGTTGATTGAAGTTTCTAATACCTCGGAAATAACTTCTTCAACTCTAGCCATTCTTGAGATATAGGGAATATGCTTATCCATTCTAACCAAAGCCTGAAATTATGATAAATGTGTTGAGCAATCAAAAATTATGAAACAAATAGCACACACTCCACATTCTCAATTTGGGACGCACGCTATTTATTTTTATTATTATTGTATTTTTTATTTATTTTAAATTGTTTTCATGGCAAAATGATCTTGAAATCTAATTTATAAGTTTATCCCAATAGAATAGAAAGAAAGATATCAGCAATTGTGGTCTTCAATAAGATTTAAAAATCTGTAAGTTACAAGTTTTATAGGAATTTTTTTTTCTAATTTCAGAATAACGCTAATGTATATCTAATATTTATTTATTTATTTATTGTTTATAGTTTTATATTAGATTTACAGGCAGTGTGAGATAAAAACATTTATAGAAATATTAGAAACCTGAAAAATAAGATGTTCCTTGACAGTTAATGTACCAAAGAAGAGATCATCCTGTTGTACATACGCAGATAAAGAAGCCAGCGTTTTAGCATTCACTGGTATCCCATTCAATGCTCTTAATCCACTAACTTCAACTGTAGAGGGTGATCGAAAAGTGAGCGTATTTAAAAGAGTTGTTTTACCAGCTCCACTGGATCCCATCAAAGCCATTAGTTCGCCTGGATAAGCTGCTCCAGTTACTTGAAAGAAAAATGATAACTAGAATTACTTAGTCTATAAATTGTTTTACAAACTTAGGATTAAATGAAGCAAACATTGTTAAGTCAAGTATTAAAATTAAAGCGTCAAAGAATCACAACTCAGGATTGCTATCTCAATCAGAATTTGCACAATTCAATCCAAGAACAATAAATAAATAGCAAAATATTATTCTTTTTTGTTATCTCCAAATTACAAGTTTCACAAATATCACTTGAAATTGGGCAAAATTTAAATACATACTTCCTCAACAAAGTTTGCAAGCGTTTGAAGAGGATCTCTCTCCGACTTGCATTTTATCCAGTATTTTACTGTCCTTTTCTTTTTTAGACTTCAATTAATTCGAAAAGGATTTATGTACTCCACTACTGTAAAAATTAAACTAGCTTCTTGTTGAAAAAATGTATAAATCTTTTTGTTCTTAACTTAATAAAAGCACAATTACTCCTTCGCGGCATTCACAGTTATTAATGTCTCGGCTTGCGGCAGTGCTTAACATAGGCTTCTATGTTTCTGGTATTCACAACAATGTTTCGTGGATAAAACTTTAAATAATAAGACAAGTAATTAGGGAAGAGCATAGTTTAAATATTATATTATTATTTAAGTAATTACAATCGTAGAGGTAAGCAGTAATAGAGAGAGGGACAAAAATTTAATAAAATTTGTGAGTTTTAAACCATATCATACCAACCATTAGTTAATATTTGTTTTCTACTGGGTCTCTGATTATTTCTGAACCTTAACAATCTCGATAACCATTTTCTTTTTCCACGTTCTTCAGCTGCAGTAACATTTATGTCTCTCCAAGTATACGTTATATTCTCTGTAGGATAATTGACTGTTGAATTACTTGGTGATGAATTGCCGCTGCTGTTACTTCCAGAGAACAATGGACTTTCAGTAATTTCCAAATTCAATGAGGTATCTTGGTTCTAGAGCAAAAATATTTCTGCATGAATGTATGAATTATAAGTACTATTGCTAGATAGCAGCAGCTGAATTAACAAAATTTACCAAAAGAAGAAGTTAAAATGAGGTAGAGTATTCGTGAAGAAAGTATTTGTGAATAAAAGAACCAAAAGATTACTCAAAACAAAAAGCTTAACTGGTTTTATTCCACTAGTGTTAACAACCTTGGGCAACTTATTTTTGTATATTATTAAAAAGGTGAAGTTGTTTACACCAATTAAAAATAAAATCGTAAACAAGATAGTTATAGTCAAAGCAAAAAGAAAAAGAAAGAATATTATCAATCAGGTTGACTGATTTAACGTCTTTTATACCGCAAAATCAGTAACAACTACT
Organism: Rhodnius prolixus; assembly: GCF_049639745.1. Classification (NCBI taxonomy): domain Eukaryota; kingdom Metazoa; phylum Arthropoda; class Insecta; order Hemiptera; family Reduviidae; genus Rhodnius; species Rhodnius prolixus. Next base: position 27,770,069 of record NW_027411582.1, read on the forward strand.
TCAATTCACTGGTTTAATTTCTATCTACAGTTCCATTTTTTCAGTAGAATTGGGGTCTGCTTTACGAATCACTTATTCTTTTTTTTAACATTAGTAATCGTAATCATAATAAATCCACTATACTTCAAGAACGATAAAAGTTGCAGTAAAATTAACTTCATATTCTTCCTCTGGAAATTAAAAGGTTCCGGAAAAATTTGTAGATAAGAAAACTAAGTTACAAAATAAATTTTCAAAGACATTTTTAAATCTTTGATTATAATGTGTTTGGCATATAATTACATTTAGTAACAATAATTAATGTCAAAATATGGATAGGTCTGCAGTGCTGTGTAATATTGTGATTTTATTTGAGATAGTACACTTTTTGTTTTATTTCTAACATGTTTCGATGTTTCATTCATAATTGGAGGTTTATTGATTAGTTTGTGAAGTAAATTTGATTCACTCTTGTGCGTCTGACAGTAGTGTAGTGTAGGACAAAAACATAAGTAGATCACCGCTCCGTATTACATACTGGTGAATTAACTTCAAATGATTAAGAAAATTCGAAAATGTCAGAAATAGAAAACGCATACTCGTTCTTCGTATAAAATTAACGCTAATTAATTTTAGGCTGTACAAGGGGCTTTCCTTTCTATAATCATTCTCGATTAATTAAATCCTTAATTTTTAATCAGAAACTAAATCACAAGAAAAAGAAAGTAGTATTAGGATTTCAAAGTTGAATTTTATTCAACTTTTTTCTTCAACTTATCATACATTTTTAGTAATTCTAATAATCGTATTTTTATTTTCGGTTATTGTAGGTATGGTGCAATATTTTAACTTGTTACTATTTAGGTTTGTATACGAGTATAAATAATTAATTATACCCTTTTAAATGGTCCTGAAAAAGGCAATAAATTATAGAAACGTTTAGAAAGTTGTATTTAATTTAATGATTGTATCTTGATATCTAATTATTTCGAATTGGTTTTAGTATTTAATATTTGTTACAATAGCTAAAAGTGTCAAATTCGTTTTCAACTTTAATTTACAGATACTATAATATAATTCAATCTATAATATAATCAATATAATTTTTGTTTTATTTTCTTACTGCTAATAGTAGGAGGTATCACAATCTTATCTTATTTGTGAAAATGAGTTTTGATCTTAATTATATTATAACTTCTCCAAAGTCAAAATTTATTAGTGATTGACCCGGTTGCTGTGGTTAAGCTATTTTTTCCTTCTCACTTCGCTTGAAAGTTGAGATGTAAAAATAAATAAATAAATAAAAATATAAAAACCGGTGAATACATCGTGAAGCATTCTGTGGGCAGTATGCCCGTAAAATATTCTTCGGAATTTTATAAAAACTTTTATATATATATATTCGGGGGCTTTTTCCTACCTCAAAAAAGAAAAAGCCTGTTCAATATCTCTTATATAATATTTTTTATTATTACAGCTGAAAAATGTTAACTAAATATTTATCTACCTCTTTCTGTGATAGGGGTATTCCATTCTAACATTTTTAGATTGGCATTCCCAGTACTCAAACCCATTTATCAAGGTAGTGATTAGGTGCACGACTACTTGATTCAGAAATACTCTGGTCGAGAGAGATTTAAGCCGAACTATTATCTATATTGTACACAGTTTGAGAGAGGTATATGAGAGACAAGTAATGAGAATGGGGACGTAGATGTCAAGATAAAAGTATTCGCACTTGATTTTCCAGTAGGACTTGAGGACATCACTGGTAGACGGAAGGAAGATCTACTTAGAAACCATTTTACAAAATTATTTTCCTTTTTGCGAAATGGACTTTTTATTTTTTATTTTTGAAGGTTGTAGATACATAAAACAACTTTGATTCTACCTGCTATTTGTCTGACTTTTCTGGTAAAGAAATTTTTAGATAGAAACTAGGTCTTTCTTTTCAAACAATCTCTATGGTAGATTACACAGTTCTGTCAGCTATTAAATTTGAACGTGCATTGAAAAAAAATAAGCGTAAGTATTGAACAAATTTTCTAAGTTTTTCACACTTTTCTCTGTGACATCTTCGCTATTTTCTAATTTGATACTTAAAGTAAAAGGAAGGATTTCTCACAATATATTTTATTTCTAATAATGTAATTTATTGAAACTAATAAAACTGTTACGTAACAAATTTATTAAACAGTAGTGAGTTACTCCAAGAAACAATTCAAAAAGCTTTACCAGATTAGTAAGAAGATTAATTAGAATAAAAATTAAGTAAAGAATAATAAGAAAAAAAATAATAATACTTACAGAGTTGATAGTTTTATATTTTTTAGTAGCTGCTGCATGATTGTTGATTGCCAAAAGCAAAGGCTCCTTTTCGTCGTTTACTACCATTTTTTTGTTTTAATTTATACGATAAATTTTCCAAAATTTTAAGATATCAGTAGATTTTAAAATAACAAAATAATTGTACACTATAATGTGAGAATCATTTTCAATCTCAAAGATTATGATAAAATGTATTTGAAAACGGAAGTAAATTAAAAAAATGTAATATTATATCTTACTAGAACGTCCTATATTCACACATATACATGTAAAAAAAAACTTCTAACATCTAATTACCAACGAACACAGCGGTTGAATGAAAACCCTTAAGACATTATGTAAGAAGGTAGAGGTGCAGTCTCTACTAGTGCCGAAGAAATACGAAGCCATGTGTGTGTGTAAAACTACTTCGTTGAGAACAGTTATATAATACATGCTCTGCTTTGGTTTATTTTTATTTTTAGACGTATACCTGTGTCTCTACAATAAAGTACCTGTTTGGTGAAGACACCTGCATTTTGTGTGGGTGTGTGCAAATATTTTAATCATTTTTAAATAAAATATAAGTAAAAGTGATTCCCATTTTTTAGACGGGGCATAACTTACAACTACTAATTAGATCATAAAAGTACATTTACATAAAAATGAATGAGATATTTTAAAAATAGATAGCAGGATTCCTAATTATCATAATTAATCTCTATTTAATTATACATGAGTATGAATATTTAATTTATGAATAATAATAGAAATAAAGTTTTTTTTAAATTGCAACTAATTAATAGGAAACAATCATTTACATTACATGGTTCTCATATTATTTTATTTTTAATAAAAAACTGATTCAATTAAAATGGTACCATTCTCTGGTGTGTTCTTGTAATACAGAGAAAACTTTCTGTAAAACCAACCTCCACGGTTTATCATTTAAATAAAACATTTCTGAACAATACTTGCAGATTAATCGCAGCGTTAAAAGTCTGTATTTGTCCCTTACGTACTATTGAAAATTGGAATTTAATTGTAATTTTTAACCCATATATGTACAATTTTATTGGAAAAGGCTAATTTTAATTTGAAGGCCAGAATTCTGAATTAATTTCAAAAACACTTTGGTTATAATGGCCTCTAGTGGTAAATTGTAGCAAGACTAACAATTTTTATTTTTATTTTATTTTTTTAAAAAAAGCCTTCTGTAAAATCAAGCAAATAATTTAAAAACAGTGGTCTTAATTAGTTTTACTTCGGTAAGGGCATTTTAAGAATTTCATTAGCCTTCCTTTACTTGCTTCTGAATTATCATATAACGTTTGTTTAATTAATGAAAGGAATTTGTTCGAGACCCCTAGCGAACATAATTTATAAAAAAGCAGCTACTCTATCGGAAGCTCTTTCGAAAGAGATTCGAAAGTTGCAGGAAGCCAACTACAAAAAGCAGAAGTTTTTTCCTTTCACTGCTAATTTAATTTTTATAATACGTATTAAACTAAATTTATTGCTAACAATGGATTAATTTTTACTAAATCCTGCTTAATACTCATACAAAATTGCATTTTTATATTCCAAAAATTCACTCTTTTGGCCAATATTTTATTGGATTCTGAGATCCTTTCTTCTACTTTCTCCCTTACTCTTGTATTTAAATTTCTTATGATGATAAAGTTATGACTTTTGTGATTAGTCACAACAAAATTTAGGTGACAAAAATCTCTTTCCAAATAATAATATTTACATAAATTGGTATGATAACATTATTTTCTTGAAAATACTTATTGGCAAGTTGGCTATCTATATTAAAAAAACTAAAATAATTTTGGACTCAGGTTTTTAATACAACTTAATTCCATACCCCTTCCAAATCTATGTCTTTTTACTGAAGAAATATAAAGCGTATTAAAATCAGAAAACTAACAATCAGTATAATCATTTTAAAAAAATCATATACCTACTGTTAAAAAAGTTTACCATATTACACCAAATTATTAGAAAAATCGAGGCAATATGTTTTAATCTTAATTCCAGGTAAGTTATAAAACAAAATAGAAAAATTAGTAGACTCACTGCAAAATACTGGTTTTTCAACTAGTCAAGATTGACTAAACCCTATTCATTCCTGATCTCTTTTTTTCCTCCAAGTTGAATCGACTTTCTCTGATGTGATTGCAACATTGCACTGCTGCGATCTGATTTCTGCTTTTCGCTTTAGCACTTTCCATCAAGCGTTCAACAATGTTCGTAACCTTTTCGTCGTCATAGGTCAGACAAATATCTCGCTATTTAACTTACTAAGTTTCACAAATAAATTATTATTATAAACATGACACTTGTAACTTAGAGTCAACATCTTCAGTGCATTTACATAGTAATAATAGATTAACTTCTAATCTGACACTGCTGGTATGTTAAATTCTTTTAAATCGAAAAAACATTCCTTTTAAGAGTTTTGGTCCTTTTCAGAATTTCAGTTTTCTCAATCTCTCGAAAAAAATTCCCCATTTTTATTTCAGAAACCTCAAGGCCTGACCCTGAAGGCGGTTAACATCATCTGCAATACTTAAAATTTCGTTACCAAGCCTTTTTACTTTGTCTACACAGTTTTCACTTTCTGATAAACAGGAAGAACAGGAAGTAATGGTCAAGAAAGTAGGAAAGTAAGTGAGGTGCACATACTGAATACACTTAGCTCAACGCTTCACTTGGTTCAGTACGTGAACAGAGAAGCACAATGGGCAAACTAAATATTAGAAAATACAAACTAATGTAATCAAAAACTATTATTTTGTATACTTTTATTTAATTGTAATAGTATTTACAAAGTACTTATGGACAAAGGAAGAAAAAGAAAAAAAAAACAAAGAAACAAAATATACCATTAAGAACACAACATCTTTATAATACAGTAAAGACATTATTAAAAAAAAAATTAAAGCTAAAAAATAATTTTTCTTTGTTTTGTCGTTTCTGAAAACTCTCAATAGTTATTTTTCCACGAAGAAAAGTAATTATAATTTTCAAAGAATGAAGAATGTTAAAATAACAATAATAAAATATATTTTCTGTTATTTTTTATTTTATTATTTACAATATACTTTACAAAAGGAGTCCTTTTTTTTTTTAATATTACAGATATTCTACTATATTTAAAAGATGATGTCCAATATTAAAATAAAACTTTTTTTTTTTTTAATTTAAAAATGAGTCATAAAATAACAAATAAAGCCCTCTGTCCTTAAAAAATGAAAACTCTTTCAGAAAATTAAATTACATTCACACTTTTTTTTAAAAAATTAAATTAAAAAATATATATATATTCATATTTATAAATTTTACAAAGTTGCCATTCATACAATCGCGCAAATTATATTCACAAAATTTATATTTATTTTAATGGGAATATTTTTTTAAAATTTTTGAATATATAAATTTAGCTTTCTATATTAATTCAAAATAATCCAATTCTTTATAAATCGATTCTATAATTTGTTTTAAAATTATTATTATTTTGATTATTAAAACTATTTTATGAGAATCAATTAAAAACTAAAATAAATCCCACCCGATAATACTTACTATATCATTTAATTATAAAAACAGCATTAAACGAAGTGCTATTATTTTTATAAATAAATATTTAAAAAAAGTTATTTGAAAATTCTTCTATACAAATTAATGAAAAACATTCAAGGTACGTTTGATTCAATAAAAAAATTGTTGTGGCTTTTTTCTAAACAAATAAAGAAACTGCACTGGACAAAATTATTCAAGGGTGCCGTTTAAAAAATTTAATTATTTAAAAAAAAAGTAATGTACATTAATGTTTGTTAAACAAGGCATGTTATTATTAAGTATATAAACTTAATCAAGATTCAAGAGTTATTTAGACGGATGAACTTTTTCAATAATCTTCCTTCCTTTCTGGTTTTACTAAAGGGAACCCAATGCAGGTGGTGGCGAGGATCTGGTGTTTTCTCAAAATGTTAATCCAGAAGCAACGACTGGATGTCTTAAATATATTATAACATATCTAGTATTTTGTAGAGTTTAAATTCCTTTGGATTGAAGCACTAAAACGACAAACAGAAAGCTAATCTACTTTGAGAAAAGAATTTTCGGAAATGTGTACGGTCCTGAGGCGAAAATCCACAATAAAGGATACGACTTAACAATGAAATGGTGGTACCATATTCAGTTATGAGATATTATTACGTACCTCTAGTTTGCGAATGACAGCAAAAGTCTGGTGTACGTTTGGAAGTAACTCTTATTCTCAAAAGAAAGAAGTTCGATGAACAAAGAAGAGAATAGATAGGTTGTGTACCAAATTAGAAGTATACAATTAGTTTGCTCAACCATAGATAATTCGTTAACTATGAGAGAGTGTGTGTGTTTGTATGAGATACAATGACAGAGCAAACTTTTAGAGGATAGCAGAACTGCAGCTTGAAGTGAATCATAAACGAAAAAAGAATGATAGGGAATTTAAAAGTCAAGGAAGGACACATATCGCAGACGCATAAAAAGTTCATTTTGTTAAACTTAAAAGTTTAATAATGAAAGCTGAAACACAGCTTAGAGAATTGAGTGGGGATTTCTAAAGTAAAGATCAGTATGTCTGCGACTTAAATGGTCAAACAACATTAAAAATAATTAATGGCAAGCTATTTAATAAATAAAAAAAAAAATCTCAGCACCTTATATCGACGAAAGTAGTTAACCGCTTCACACTCTTTAACAAGTTTTTACATTCTAGTGGGGTAAATTCTAAAATAAGAAATAACGTAAATCCTATTAGGATTTGTAAACTTGTTTTTTTTTTAGTTATTTAACTTTATAGTCAGATATGATGTCACGTATCAAACACAATTTGCTTTTTCTAACAATTTTGAAGCTGGTACAAAAAAAAGAGTGTTAAGCGATTAATAAAATTCAGTTGGTGAAAGCAAAATTACATTTTATTGATTATTCTCTTAAAAAATAAATAAATAAACAATTTTGCCCAGTAACATTACAAAAAAACTGAACATCTCATTTTTCAATTCGAAATGAAAAATATGGGATACTGTTTAGTCTTCAATTTCATTTAAAATCTTTACCAATCACTATAAAAATCAAAATTATATATGTAGGTATGTACAAAATTTTTTTGAAAAATATCTTGTGCCCAGCCATTTTTTTTTTTTTAAATTTTAAATCATTAAAGAAAAATATAGTCATTGTTCATATCTTTTATAAGCTTTTGTTAAATGTTATACGACATATTTTCTATAATCTAACGAGCCAAAAAATAAATTATTGTATCGTCTTTAAAAAAATAAGATAATAATTGTGATTTAATCGAAGCTAAACTATCCAAAATTGAATTATCCACACTAAGATCTTGGGAAAACGGGAAATTATGATCAATGTAGCACTAAATTTTTTAGAATTTTATTTCTCTGAGGGTATTCATTTAATATTTAATAAGGATGATGTTTTTTTGTAGAATCTAGGCCATCTAAAAGTCATTAACATTCAAAAGAGTTCAAGACCAGTCTTCTTTAAAGTTTAATTTACATGTTCTCGGCCTAAAAACGCACGGTTCTCTAAAAAAAAAATCTACATAACTGGTTCTTAAAACTTAAAAACGAAACGCTATTAACTTCTAAATATCTACATAAATTATGGTAAAAATTAAATATATAAATAATAAATGAAATGGCTTTTCTTCTAAGATCCAATAAATGAATTGAACTGAAGCCAAGTTTTAATTGATTGGTTCTATTTCATTTTTTCGGACAGCCGTTTAATCAGAATTTATGTTTGACCTAATACTACTGTCAGACCTGAAGCAAGAATAGTTTGGTTAGATGAAATACAGTAGTCATGACAACTCCGAACTTTTGAGAGATCTAAAAAAAAAATCATGAACATTTTAGGTTTGTGTTCTATTTATGCTTTCATGCTCAGACGTCTGAAACCCTTAAAAATGTTTAAAGTATTTTCTTTTACATGAATTATTAACAATTTAATCAGGCTAACTCTTTTTTTTTTTAATTATAATAAACTTTATGTAAACCAATAAAATAAAATTATTCATTAATAAATAGTATCCTTTTAATTACCAAAACCTTTCTAAAAGTGTGTATCTCAAACGTTTCGGCTTAAATTAAATATGGTTAAATTCTCAGATACTGATGAACATTTCTATATTTGATATGTATTAATTATCTATTTTTTATTCAATGTGCTCTTTTAATTGAACTAGTTAATAATAACATTAACAAACTTTAAAAAAAAATGAACAATAAAAATTCAACAGCAGGGCACAAGTTTTAATTTTTTTTATTAATAAAACTTACTAATTTTAATTTAAGTTAGCATTAATTAAAAGTCTATATACAAACTCATTTTTTTTTCTTTATAATTTTACATAAATTTAGTGGGATTTTTCTTTTTTAATATAACTTTACATAATATAAATTATTAAATGGCTGTGTACTTCCACAGGAGACACTGCGTTGAAAATAAAAACTTTTTGTAAGAAATAAGAAAATGTTTGTATGCCCTAGGAACTATTTAATTTCATTTTAGCAATAAATTAACTTGAACAAAATAATAAAATCAATTGATTACAATTTTGGAATTAATCTAAAATGGAGATATTATTTACTAGAAAAAAAAATCAATTGATTATATTAATGCTCTGGGCCTGATAATTGGCACACAAAAAAATATTGTTGAATTTTATTAATCTTTACCATTCCCCATTATTTTGGATCGGTAAACTTTGAACCAGAACCCCAAGAAAAAATTACATATGTTATTCTAAAAGAAAGTAGATTTCATTAGCGCAATGATAATTACATCGATTGTAATTTTATATTAATCAACAGGGGACATACGTAAATTTACTGATACATATTAGAATAGTTTCAGATGTTCATTTGACATGAAACTTCGATTTTAGCTAGATTATTACAGAGACCGGTGGGAAGGAACGTGTCTATTCACCTCTTCAGGAATCCCCTAGTTTGCCTGTTGCTTAAGACCACAGTACACATGGCCTCCAGCAGAGGGAGTTAGAACTAGCGTATAACTAGCTCGCCTCATTTCCACGTAGTCATAAGGTAATGGATAGCGCAGGGAGTTTGTTCCCTTCCCTCTTAACAAATCACCATAATTAATATCTCTAATGATGAGTGTTCTAGTCATAAGTATTTTTTAAAAATGTAATTAATCATTTTTTATTTACGTATTTATTTATTTTTTTAATAAAAATAATAATTTATTTTCGAATAAAGAGAACCTTTTTCTTCTTGACACTCACGGAATCTATCCTTGAAGTTTGTCCATTATACATACCCGCACATGTATTTTAAGAAGAAATTTTCTAATTGTAATCTAATAATTTCAGCTAAAATATTTTGATAAAACAAATTATTTATTTTTTATCTCAAGAAACACAAAACACGTCGTTCTGAATTTGGTTTCTTATTATCAATTTAAGCGATACAATTTCGAAGAATAATTTTAAATAATAAATCATTTCCGACCCAATTCATCTAAACTTTATTTCTGCCCTTATTTAGCAATCAGGGGGGGGGGGGAAATCAACCTTGTGCTCTAACTAGCCCAGCTAAAAATCTTTCCACAGTATTTTCCCTCTAGTCTGCTTTTAATAAGTGTTTCCATTGCAAAAAAAAAAAAAATTGTAATTAAAAGTACAGAAAACATAAATACTTGCTAAACATTTAGTGAATCTTTTAAATAATAAGAAAAATCAGTGCTTATATTGATTTTTTTTTTTTCTAGAGAGATAAAAGACAATATTTATCACCATTATGATTTGTTTTGCTTAAAAAGAAACATTTTAATTAAAACTGTGGCAAGGATGAGTGCCAAACAAAATAATGAATTAAAAATAATTGTACTGCATGTATATGGCATTTACTGGCATTTATTTCAACAAACAAAAAAGAAACTCTTCAAAATTTAAGTTGACTATTTAATTTAATTTTAATTTTGTCTATTTAAAAAAAAAAAAAGCAATAAAAATATAATTATTAAAAATTTATCAAATTAAATAAAAGGATATTAACTAAAAGTTCTCTCAGTCCAGTCAAAGCAAGTAAGAAACATTGCCATATACAATTTATTAAAAAAAAAAAATTGCAGGTACGGTACGACCACTTAGTTATTACCTCAGAATTAAAAGACATCATCCTCAAGCAAGCAGACTTGAGGTTGAAGCTTAACATAACAATACGATAGGAGGCGGTAAGTGGTCTGCCTGTAGGTTTTTTGTTAAAAAACCCTGTTGTAATATATTCTTCTTTTTTTTTTTAATTTATTTTCAATTTCAATTTCTATTTAATATTTTCATATATATTTATAATTTTTAAATATTATTTATCAATTAGCTATATTTTCAAATACAATTATAATTTATTATAAAGCTTTTTCTACAACTTATTCTTTCTTTATATTTTATTTAAGTCTACCATTGTATTGTATAATACAGTATATTACAATTACATGTTTTTTAAATTAACCTATCAAAAAAACGAACAAAAAAAAAATTATGAATGACAAACATTATTTACAAAACTCTAATCTTAATAATTACATTAGGCCTTGTGTTCCAGATTCAACTTTTTTATTTTTATTTTTTGTGTTTTAATTTTTTATTTATTTATTTTTTTTTTTATTTTAAATTCTAATACTGATTACTTAATAAAAATTATAATGTTTAAATTACAAACAAAGTCTTATGTTAAATAAATATATATGAATATATATATAATGCATATATATATACACATATTTTGAGATTTGTTCGTAATATTATTTACTCTATACATAATTAAATTTTAAAAATAAAATTAAAAAGAGAGTTGGAGAAGAGCAGACTTTAAATAAAGAAAAAAAAAATTATCTTTTTTCTTACGCTTTTTTTCAGCAGCACCACAATATTTTTAACGCATTTACTAATCTGCTTCTTATCACAGAAAAACGTTTTTTTCCATCTAATAACTTTTCATAAAATAAAATTAAAAATATTATGAAAAACCTCGACAAAATACGAGTGACTTTTTAAATAAATTATATTTTCTTTAAATATCTTCCTAATTATTCTTTACTTTTTCCTCCACTTCTACGCAATAATATGTATAAAATATGCTATAAAAAAATTAATACATTACTCTATGCATTATTATTATTATTTTTGTTTAATTAAAAACGGAGTATGTCCCAATAAAAAAAAAAGAAAAAAAACTAAGGGTACTTTCTGATCACAGACTTGATTTATATTGCATTGATATTTTAATGAGTTTTTTGTATGTTGATTCCTTAAAACAACAAGCGAGAGCAAGACATTAGTTCAGTTTCTTTCAAAAAAGGCATATTTGAGTATTTTTCTTCTTCTTTTTTTTTTTTTTATCGGTAGTTATAATAATATTACATTATTTTCTTCATTATTTGTAGCAAAAAGAGGAGAAGCTTACTGTTTATTATTCTTTGCCATATTATGTGATGCCCAATTTAATGAAGTCTTCCAGGAGTTTCCAAGCGCTTCATCAAATTTTGATTTAAAATGAGATAGCGCATCTTCTTCAGATAAATCTAAGACCTGAAATAATAAAAAGATATATTGAGGGAGGAAAATTTCATTTGCAGAGAATCACAAATACCAAGTGTTGATCACATATGCTTGCCAGCAGATTTTATGCATTCGGTAATAGAATAAAATTACTAAAAACAAATTGGGTCGGTTAAGAGCGAACACTAGAAATAGACGAATTAATTCAAAGCCCTTTAAAGTAATGGTTCTCACTCTTACAGATTTCCAGACTTCAAGGATTGGATAGAAGTTTAAGAAAAGTACAAAGGGCGAATAAAATAAAATAAAAAGAAGAATATACAGGGTGAACCAGTAAGTAATGTCCATAGGCCTACTGTGTGTAGTACATCTAAAGTGGAGTTCAATGACGTATTGGCCAACTTTATATTTTCCACTGTTCTTGAGTGACGTCACTTTAAACAGACTCAAGTGCCAGCACCTAGGTCTGATAATGATCACATAAGGGCCTAATGAGTTTTCTTAAAAATTTCGATTACTTTTATTTTTCCAGCATACTGAAGAAGATTGAGTCTGTTTGGAGAATAACTTATGCTTCGAAATAGTATAATTTTTAGAAAATTTATCTGTCTTTCTAACCGTGTCATCAGAATCGAATTCGGGCTAAAACTTTCTGAGTAATAACATTTTTATTGGAAAAAAGTAATGATTTTAGAAAATAAATTAAAGTGACGTCACTCAAGAACCGTGGAAAATATGAAGTTGGCCAATACGTCATTGAACTCCACTTTAGATGTACTACACACAGTAGGCCTTTGGACAATACTTACTGGTTCACCCTGTATTAGCAACCAATCCTTAACAACGGAAAAAAATTAATGCCTCGCAAGATATCTAATACTCCCATCAAGAATACTTTCAAATTCCTTTAAATAAATCTATGGAAGTTACATTAGAATACCAGTAATTGATCAAAGATTAGTGTTATCATAATTGCATTTATTTTTATAAATAAATGAAACAAATAATTATTATTAAAAACGCCTATATAACTTATTGTTTTCTGTATTCACGCTTACTTTCGAAAACGCACTAGTTGAAAGTTGTACGCCACAAATGTGTTCTAAATTAACATTTAGAATTCCATAACAAAATACGAATGAAAAATAAACGCTGTGCGTGTATATAATGAATTTTTTAATTCTGGAAAATACTGTTTTGTAAGTTACGATATTTTACCTAGATATTTCGTCATTTTTAGATTTATAATATACATAGAAAACAGAATTTATAACTTACCAAGGTTTCCCTCAGATAATTGAGATCATTTTCAGAACTTAATTCTGGAAGACCAGTGGAAATCATCATTGCAAAGAGTGACAAAATTAAACCTCCATGCCTTCTAAGAGTTAAAAATGCCTAAAAAAAAAATATATATTAGATAAGTAATAGAAGTGCTAAATATTTAGAAAAAGGAACTGGCTATCAAATTTGAACTTTGATTTTCTAACTATGTTCAGGACATACGATACTCACAATCACATATCTAAAAAGAGGAGTTACTTTGAAAACAATTTAGTACACTAAATTTAACAAAAAAAAAACCTACATCTGGTGGAGATAAAGATTGTGAAAAAGAAGAAATAATTATTTCTAATGAACATAACATAGGAATAAATTTATATTAACCTGTTCACAGCGCCTCTGAAATATTTGAAATTCCAATCCACCTTTTTTACTCCCTTTGTTAATAACATGAACAAAGTCGTGAGTAAGAACAAATGGTACTCGTTCTCTTCTAAATCCAAATTTTTCTTTGAAGTGACCAAGTATATGACCAAAATCAATGTGAAACAGCTGGAAAAAATATTAAAGGCTAATGTGGCACTGCAAAAATTTATAATTTTTATCAAAATAGTCGCTTTACTATGCAAAGTTTTCAGTATAATAAAAACCTACTTAGCAAACTAATTTTATGATAATTGTTGGATTTATAAATGGATCAATTAAATTTTACTAGCAGGGAAAATCAGAATATTAGAAAATGCACTGTTTCGCTTTCACATTAAACTTTATTGAAAAAAAAGAAGAAAAATCTTGAAGCATTAAATCTTACGGTGAAAGATTTTACGTCAAGAAGTACTATTAACTGAATTTTTTCGCCGAAAATGTTTATCGAATTGAATACTGTGCATTAGACCTTTCTTGAATAGAATATCTGAGGCTCACTACTCTTAACTTCCGATTGCTTTATCCATATTGCCGTCACCGATCTGTAACTTAAATTATAAGGGATTCGAATCAAAAGGGCTTACTGTATCAAATCTTCTTAAAAGAATAATAGCAAAACCAAATATCGCTTATCTTCCGATATATACTCGTTGGGGAGTAATATTTTTAATTAAAAACTATTTACTTAATTTTTTCTGATTTTTAAAGTTATAAAACTAAATCAAGTTACGAAATTTTAGGTAGATAAATATACAGTTGCTCACCTGGCCAGTTTTCTTCACCATAATATTATCTGAATGTCTGTCAGCAATACCAAGCACATAGGTAGCCACACAATATCCAGCGCAGGAGTATGTGAACTCTTCAATAGCTTTATTCAGGCTGGCCTCAGTGGGATTGTGATCTTTTAGCCACGCTGAATTTAATAAAAATCAATATGCAAGTCAAATTAAAACTGAAAAGTTTAAAAAAACTAAAAAGACACATAGCGATGATATGAATAGTTCACCGGAAACGTAAATCAACTGATATTCCTTTAAAGAAACCCAATTAATTGTTTCTCGTCAAAATCATAACATAACAATTGTGCCTAGCATAGTTTTGTAAGTGTAATTCTCTGGTAAAAGATGATGTATCTTCCTTTAAACATCTTAAATTATTTAACCAACTGAATGCCTGGCACTTTTATTGGAACATTTTTCAAAGAAAAGTTTATCCGAATGTTTCTCGATTCTAAAGAGACTCTAAGATATAGGAAACCTTAAGTTTCAAGATTTGCGAGAGCAGGTTATTGCTACCTAATTTTCAGTGAAATAGAATCGATTTACGTCTCTTAAGAATCGATATCTCCACAACTGCCATATTTATTTGGGTGAAATTAAACATTTGGAACAGTTGTGTGCCTACAGTACAGTTATTTTAATTATTTTATCGGAATTTAGTCATACCAAGCAATGATCCTTTTCTAAATGCCGATGTTGCAGAAAACATCCCTTTTTCTTTTTGAATATTTGCTATTGTTTCAGCCTCCAGTACAACCTCAATTAAACCAACTCGATTATCCGTTGATATACAACCATAAGGATTCATCCTGCAAATATATAGATAACTTAGAATTCTAGTCGATCTCTTAATGAAATCAGTCACTTTATCGAACTACTTTAAAAAAAATTAATGATTCATCTACCTTAAATCAAGTCCTTCATTTTTCCATAATCTATCCATAATTCTAATCATTTGCAACGTGAGCATATCTTGCCTTAAATCATCACCATTCTTAAATATTAGATTTATATCGTCACCGTATATGTCGCTATTACCCAACACTACCCATATTGGTCTCATTTTGCTATCCATTACTCTACATTTTTCAATTCTGTAATAACAAAAATAACAATAAAAAGGAAATAAAGAAGCTACTTAATTAAAAAGTACGAAGCTAATATATAATAATTACCTGATACCTTTACACCTGTACGATGGGTCAATTGGATTCAATAATCCTACAACTGCTTCAACAAATCTATGTTCAATTAAAGTTTCTTGTAAACAAACTCTAGCCTTATCTTTACTTTTCTGTCTAACTGTTTCGGCTGCAGTACGTAATTTAGAAACTAATTCCACTTGTCTTGTTAAAGCTTTCATATGTTCTTTTGATCCACGACAATAGGCTTCAAGCATTAAACCAAATCGAACCCATACGGAAGCTTCATGCATCTCTGACCTGTGAAAAATGAATGTTTTAATCTCTTCTTCTTTTTACAATAGTTAAATGAGAATGAGTGTTTGTGTGTAATTTATGGTACACTCTATTAAGAAATGTTGCTGTGTGAGATGCAGCAGATACTAATCAATGATAGGAGTTTCACACTTCCCTTTGTAAATTAATCTACCTAATCATTCTCGCAATGTCAATGTATTTTGCAGCGATATATATCGTTTGTCTTAGAAAACTAAAATCCCAAACGATTCTTTCTAAAGAATATTTACGCATCCTTCGACTCTTTCTAATGAATATTTACGCATCCTTCCAAGCAATGGAGGACACCAGGTGAAAGTCGTAATCAGTAAGGAAGAAGACTTACAAAGAAAAATTAGCTTCTTATTCCAGCTTCTTCATTATATTTTTAGGATCCAGACCAATTTACGTGAAGCCAACAAAGAGACACCAAATTTATACAACATAAAGCTGTTGTTAAAAGAAAATATCCAAAAATGTTAAATATTCTTTCATTCTTAAAGCGAAAAAATCCCACAAGCAAAAAATGTCATAATACCCTTCTAATTGATACTTCACCCATGGGTAAGGAAGTAAGTCTAGTCTATTGAACCTTGAAAAGTTACCTCAGGTGCCAGAAAAGGTAGTGTCCTATTTTTTGATTGTTAAGGGCTCTTCTTATTAGGAATTCAACAAGATCACAATGTAAATAGCACTCATGCTTAAGTGCCTGTACTAATTGAAGCAAAAACATCGACAATTCTTCATCTCTGTAAACATTTAAAAAAAATGATAAAATATGTACATATAAGAAAAAATCAAAACAAATCTAATTATTTAGAAAACATACGTGAATTTAGCTAAACACTTAACAGCGTAACATCTAACTGCCTGATCTGCATAAGCATAATCTAATAACTCTAATGCTTTTTCCGGTGGTAAATGTGGCCATTTGGACAGTAGTGCCATCGCTTCACTCACCTGAAATAAATTACTATACATTGATTTATAATTTTAAATATGTTGTAGATTCCTAAGAAAAGATTTTATTGTTCTGAAAAGAATTCTTAAATGATTAACATTAAATGAACAACAAGCGATACAAATTTTAAGAGTATTCAAATGCTAAAAAATATATCAGGAAAAAAAAAGAATAATTACAGTTATTAAACACACAAGCAGAAGTAAACGAATAGAAATCTATCTAAACATATATTAAGCATTACCTCATTATGATCATTCCATTCCACACAGTCTAATAATTTTGGTAAAAGTGTAGGTTCATGTCGTAGAGCCTCATGTCTATGTGTCCACAATGCCTTCCGTTCTTGTTCGTGCATTTCATGTAGAGGGTCTCGTCCTGCTAAGGTCCTAATAACAGATTTTTAGTAATATTAGAACAGATAACTTTTTAAAACTGTCCGATAGGACAGTTGTGTGTTATAAGGGTTGGTTGATCGTCAGAAAGTGCACGAAAAAGCGTAACGTTAAAAACCACCCAGCTTTGACAATTTTTTTTCTCTTTTTTTATAAAAGATAAGATACTCAAATTTTCTTTATAATGTAGGGCAAATCCTCCTTTATAATTGTAATTTTCTCAACAACCCAGATTTAATAGATTTCGAGAAAAAATATACATACATATAAGGTACGATTTTATATGAGAACATTACTTCTTAGATTTAATAGCAAATTGTATTGAGTTAACTCATTAAAATTTTATTTTCTAATAGAAACGCTTCAAATAAAACGATATGAATCTGAAGTAACATCTATTTCTAATTTTGGAGAACATAATACAAGCAAGAAATAACTAACGGATCCCTGGCTACGTACAACACATTTCTTGCCAGGCTACGTACAACACATTTATTGCCATACTCAAACCTACTCAATTCAAAGGGCATGCAGGTTCAAAGCCAGATAAAGTTGAAAACTGGAGAAAAATCTATCGTTAATATTCTCTCTTTTATTATAACTAACTCTCTGGCGGAAAATTTTTCTTCAAAATTAGCCTCTTAAAAATTATTGAAATGTCATTAGAGACTTCAACGTCACGCTGGAATTTTAGTAGCCCTAACCCCAAAATCAATCTGATAAAGTTTATAAAAAAAAATGTTTCATTTGCCTAATATATAAATTTGTTTCGTACATTAGGTTTAAAAAACGTTCGAGGCGCTCGAGAGAATCGCAATCAAATGAAGGAAAACAAAACTTTTAACATTAATCGTCACAGTTTTTTTTTTTTTATTGTTGTTGTTGTTAATAAAAAAATATAATCAAAATGTGAGGTCACAGGCACTTGCGGGCCTTTACAGGACACTTTCGGTCTAGAAAATGAGTGTAGAGGCTCGTAGCAAAAGAAGATCTAAGGGCAAGCAAGCTGAACTTGCACTCTTGGACCACCACTTTCCCCTTCTTTGGCTAATCCTTCCTCTTTAATAATTTTTTTTGAGGGAGTACGCGGAAGTTAAAATTTCTACAAGAAATTGATACTATTATTCAACTGGTTCACAAAACATCCCGATCATTTGTACCAACCTAAGAAAATACATTAAGCTAGATTTTTTTTCAAGAACATTTTCTGAATTTGTACTATTAGACTTCTTGTCAGAAGGCACTCTTTATTCCTAAAGAAAGATTTCTCACCTTAACTGTTCTAGAGAGTTCCAAGTAATTCGTTGGGCTCCTCCTGCACTGGCATCATTTTCTTTATTGTACTCCAAAATCTTTTCTACTGAAGGATAGACAACAGTATGTTCTGTATGGTACCTACAAATTCAGTATTGCAAAATATTAATAATAAGAATCTAATTAATACTACTTGAATAATCTACTATCTTGAATAAACTATTTGTAGTTTGATTCCAACTTCCTTTATTCTCCAGGATAAGGGTGCAATAAGAGTTAATGAGAAAAAAAGAAAGCTTCAAATGAAGAGTGTATGGAAAAATTATCTCAGAAAAAATGTTCAAAATTTTATTTCTATTTTTTAGAAATGAAGCTTGCGGTTACTACGCTCTGGCAGCACATAGGATGTTTACGATCCCATTCATGATTACATTACTCTAAAGCAAACATTTACTTATATACGCCTCTTATTCCAAATAAATACATTCACACTGTACTCATTAAATACTTATTAAAAATTTAAACTCAAAACTATATTGGGATAGAATACTTACTTATGGAAGCTAATGGTGAGAGCGGCCGCGTGGTCTACATTCGTATTAGAGACTACAGTGCCTAAACTATGTAGTAAATCATCAGTCTGAGTGTCTTCTGCATATGTCCACATATATAGTGTCATTGCACCAGTCTTCAATTGATTTTTGAAATCATACACAGTTGTGTTCACCCAGCCCATTGGATTAATGTAAAGCTCCTTTAATTACAACAAAAGTAGTTAGTGTTAACAAATAGATAGCTGTTAAGCTCTGATAGAAATAATTTTTATATCGTTCACTTTATAGTTTATAGCGGCATCTTTTTTCTATAAATCAGGTCGAATACAATCTTAATAAAGACGATGACAATTTTAAAGACGTTATGAAAACTGTGGTTTAAAATGAGTTATAAGATTACATAAACATTTGGATTAAATCTGTGAGCGACACAGATTCCAAATTTGGCTAGCCCGTACTGATCAACATACGTTCAGCAGTTATATGTTCCAATAGCTTAGATCAGGGAAGTCAACCCAGAAATTGTGGGCCACTTTAGAAATTCATTAAAAGCCTGCAAGCCACTTATAAAATTATATTGTATTTTAAATTGAACCCACTAGAAAAACTGTATTGAAAATACAAAACAGAGTAAATGATAATTATTGTTTTTATTATTTTATAAATTTGAATTGAAGAGGTAGATGAGTACTATAATTGATCATATTTTCGCCAAAATTACTCCAATACTACTAAATAAAGCAATTCGAAAATGAAGGTAATGTAAAACTCCAAAACTTTATCACCTTGTATCTCCTTTATAAGTGCAGGCAGAAAACTGCGATTGCACACAATTTAAGAGATAAATGAGTACTATAATTGTCCATATTTTTGTAAGAATTACATTAATACAACAGGAGATATTATAGCAATTCAAAATATGGATGGAAAGGTAAAGCTGGTTGTCGACCCCTGGCTTAGGTCTTTTTATTTTATTCAAATATGGAATTCCCAGGATATTCGTGTGTCGAAATGGAATCCAAGATCATATTTTGCAAAAAAAGTTAGGGAGATATGATTCTGTGAAATGGGCAGAAGAATTTAAGGCATATATGGATGCGAAAGATTTAAATTAAAAAAAAAAATATGCATCTCCTAATGTTTTACAAAATTTAACTCTAGTTTTTAATGTAAAATGAATGTTTCTGTTCGTTTAACTATGAGGTCGCTAAATCTGAAGCAAAAAGAAGTTTTTATTTTTATTTTTAAGCTTACCTTTTTTTAAGAAAACAAAATGAAGTATACCTGTTTAGAATCTTTAAGCTTTCTTGATCGAAGCCCTTTGGCTGACTTAGATATTTCGTATACGACAAAACACAGTCTCGCCATTCTAGGTATATTTGAAACTTTGATGTCAAACTGGAGATCTTCATCCCATATACATTCACCTTCCTTACTTACTACCCTTTCGCTGGTTTTTTGTGGTTCACAAAGAGCTTTACCACCATGGTATAATCCAGCTTGAACGCACACCTAAACGTAATAGTACAATTAAGAGATGGAGAAAAACAGTAGTTGTTGAAATAAAGTTTATTTTAATAAAATTATTTTTGTAATGAAATATCTATTTAAAAATATAGTTAGGCCTGCAGTGCTTCATAATAGCATTGATTTATCGTATAAGGATTGTATTCGATTTCGATTTTCATCCATTTTCAAACTGAGATTAATTGCAGTTTGTCGCGCTACACTTGCTGCCTGAGACACATAATAATGCCTACTTCTTATGAGGAATTAATGACCAAGTACACTTAAATTTAATTTTATTCCCCTGGGTGCCCTATATTTGTCACTCAATACTGAAGAAAACTCTATTTTGTTTAGGTTTTCTCTTCAGCCAATAGAACAAATATCTAAAATCTTTGTAATTATTCTAAAACTTAATTAATTTATTAAAAACACTTACTTCAACAGAACGTGTTGAATCACAATTTAGTTTACAAATTGCTAAAATTTGAAAAGCGAATGGATCATTGATGTGCCATGAACTTATCAATTTGCCTTTCTTCCTTAAGGTTAAAGTTGAGAACGATGTTCTAACTCTTTTTTCATCGGAAACATCTAAACTATCATCAATCTCCATCTCAACTGGAATATGACCATTTTGTTTCAAAAAAAAAGAAGAAAAGAAAAAGTATTTCAAAATATTATCAATAAAAAAAAAAAAAACAAACCTGGAACACTGTTTACATTGACTACAATTAATGTAGGTTGTAAATCCCAAGCTAGTGACTCTTGAATGTATACAAATTTTATAAGAGGGATGTTACCAACTAAATATTCTTCTCTACCTCGTACTTTGAAGACATAATCGCTGAGTTCACCACGCGTTTGATGGGCTAATGCTTTTTTATTTAAAGCCATTGCCATTAATTGTTCGGGCGTTGTATCATGTGGTACACTGAACTTAAATTTTGACTGAAATAATAAATAAAAGTTTATGTAACAATTGTAATAAAAATTAGAAATAGTAAGACTCCTCTAATGGTCTTTGACCTTGTAGCCAGTCTTTATAGTTTATCTTTCTTTGTAAAAAAAGTTGTAGTTTCAGTTTGTAGTAAAATAAAGACAATAATAATAATAATAGAAATTGGCAGACGACAAAGTTAAGGTTTGAAGGTGTTTTTTAAATTTTTTTTTATTTTGACAATTTATGAGAATGATATAGACCAGCGTTTCCCAAACTTTTTTGACCGCGGCCCGGTACGAGATTTTAAATTTTTTCGCGACCCACCTTATAAAAAAAACATTTATTTACAAAACAAATTTTATTTTTTAATAAAAATCAAAATTCAAGTTATTAGTTTGTTTATTTCATACACAAAAATTGCAAAATAATTATATAACAAAAACATAAGTAATTAAAGACAATCCATTATCTTCATTTAAAACTTGAAGTAAATAAAGTAAATTTTGATTTACATATTTTGACCTTAGTGCGAAGGATGATGTTGTTTTTCATCACATAGTAATTTCAAATTAGGACTTAATAATGTTAATTTTATTCTCAAATTAGGTTCGACATCCAATCTGTTCCGATACTTATTTTTTAAGTACACCAAGGCTGACAACGCAGTTTCACACGTATAAGTGGTGACAAAAGGCTTTAAAAATTGTATCGCTTTTTCGCTTACGCTTGGATATTCCTTTTGACAACGCAACCAAAAATTAATTAGTGGTACAGTTTCAAACACTTTTTTAAGATAGGTGTTGCATGAAATTTCAATTAAATTATCAACTTCTTGTTCACTAAGATTAAGCATTTCTTCCTTTTCAATATCGACAGAAGGCACTGAATGACGAAACGAAATCAGCCAATCAGAGCATCCGAATTTAAACGGTCCGGTAGGAAACGGTGGTAAAGGGTTGCTACCTGCAATACTTGAAAAAGTTTCGAAAAATATTAAATTTAGAGCAAAATGTTATAGATATTTTGTTTTTACAATTTTTGCCACGACCCAGCTGAATTTTTCTGCAACCCACACTTTGGGAAACGCTGATATAGACAACGAGTCAAAACCAAATGTAGAATTGAATTTTCATTGATAGCTCTATATAACAGAAGAGATCTAGTACCCATTTTCTCTATATTCAGATTGTTTCGTTAGCGAATAACTCATAAAGCCCTTACATAATCCAGTTCAGATGATACATGCAAGACAGTTTCAAATTAATGTTCAGATAGCTGATGTTTAAGTTCGAAAACATCCTTTAGAAAATTCAGAATCTAACTTGCATGTAATAGAAGAGACTGAACTTAAAGCTATCCGGTTGTCGAGAGCCTATTATTACCCCTAAGCATGAGCATGATTAAATTGATAACAGCTTTCTTGTTACACTGCTTAAGAGACTGCTGTTCCAAACATAAAAATGGCGGATAACAAATAAGTTAGATTCTATATAAGAAATGACGCTTTTTCTAGGCAAATGTAACTGAAAAGAAATCTGAAACTACAATGATCAATTGGCCATTTAAGTCTATGGAAATAAGAAGAATTTTATTAAAATCAGCCAAAAATAACATAGAGTTTAGTCCCATAAATTAAATTATACATTGGTACTTACATCAATATTTTGAAAGTTGATGAAAAGGAACAAATGACCATCTCTAAGTTTTCTAGTAACTGATACTGGTATCTGATCAGAAGATTCTATTCTTGGAGGGAATTGTGAATACAGGCGATCAAGCCATTCTTTATTCTGCCGTGATCTACTGACATCGTCTATAAGATTCTTCATTTTCCATCGAAAATAATTTACCTCAGGATTCTTCTGAGCATCGAATTCATGTAGACCTGTGTAAATATTTTATAAGTTTTAATTTCCATAGAACTTTAATATCGTATACATCATTTAAAATGATTTAATATAAATACCTTTGCCGATAAGATGGCTGATTTGTACATTGAGCATATTTTCAGCGGTATCACCCTTTCGTTCAGCCAATTTAAGGGTAGCAACAAATGGTCGAACATCGCCAAGTCTTCTTGTTTCATCCAATAAATCTTCTTTTTGGGCCATACTGTTGATACAACTGAATACGTATGCGGATGCATCTTGAAGCATCCAATGGAGGGGAAATTTGGTGGCTTCCTCCCAGAGATCCTACAAATTACAAGTCCAAAATTTAAAAAAAAATTGTTCAGAACAACATTTTGTTTGCTGGGAATCCGAAATGTGGATTTGCTATAAAAAAAAAGAAGTGAAATTTGTAGATTTACCAAAAAAAGAAGAAGTTTTATCTACTAGTAGGTATGTTTGCGATATTTTATTTAGATAGACGAAAATGCTTTATACGGGAAAACAAATTCTAAATATAAGTGAAAAATAACTTTGACGGACAAAAAACTGATATGGTCCATTACTGCTCTAAGAGTGTGCCTAGGCACTGATATCTAGATATCTTACAACTTCATTTGATCATTAAAATGCAGTTTCGTTTGTTGCCGAACAAGGTTTTAAATGTGAAAAGTAGTGTAAATGAAAATAATGACAGCATGACACAGATCAGGAACGGAGAATATATGAATATGAAAATGGAATACCAGAGAAGTTAGAAGCGCGACTTAAAAGCTAAGATGTATTGAGCAGTAAGTAATTTAAGTTACATCAATAACAATCCCAAAATTCATTTCAATCAAATATATTTCCAAAAATAATTCCAAAACTAAAACTAATCACAAAACATTTTCTAAAAACCAACTTACCTTCAACCAAGAAAGAAAATGTTTCCCAGCTGTATGAACTCTCATTGTAATACTGACAGGTAATATTACCTTAGTTTACTGTTTTCATAGAATGAGAATTTAAGGAACCAAGAAATAATAGCAGGTAGGTTCTTCATAACAGGAGAATGTTATAAGGAATGTTCAAGGTTAAATATAAGAATTTGAGGGACCACGTTATAATGAAAAGCTACAATATAAGTACGGAGCTGAATGTAATGCTGCTTGAATCGAAAAGTTCAAATAATAAATTGAGGAAAATAAATAATTAGGTACTTTTCAATAATTAATTTCAGGAATAAAATTGGCGAGGAATCGGTTCAAATAAAAACAACTCGATTCCTCGCCAATTTTAATCCATAATTAAATATTTCACTTGTCAATAATAGTAAAAGTTCAATGAGGAACTTACTCCAAGACCTGATGACTACAGAATATGTAAGTATTAGACTTTAATTCACAAATGTCAAACTCGACCATCATTTTCAATGATTTGTACCCATCTATTGGCCAACCAATTGATGTGCTTTCGATTCCATTATTTACCTTTGGAACCAATAGAAACTCCTACTTAAGCTTCTTTTAAGAATAACTCCCTTTACATTGCTCGTATATTATCATAAGGTTCTCCAATCCAAGTGAACCTTTTAATTCCTAAAGTTTCTGATTGGTCAGAGTCAACTAGAACACATGCACTCTATTTGTGTTCTCATGTTTCTTTTTAGGCGTGTAGTTTAGTGTATTTATAGTTCCTGAGTACAGATTTTTGCTTGCAAGAAGAGCAACATTACTACATTTATTTACACCAATAATTTAAATGGAAAATTACACTATGGCTGGGCTGGAGGTATTCATAGATTTTACACTTCTTCAGACAAAGGGAGCCATACTTAACATTTATATATATATATATATATATATAAATGTTAAGTATGGCTATACATATATAAGGCATTGGGGTGCTTTACCTACTGTGCATGTTTTTCCTGGTTATCAGCTCTCCGATCTATAACCTCCCTAGAAACGGATGTGAAGCAGAAATTGGGGGGAAAAAAATCTCCTCTTTGACTTGTGTTTCAGAAAGGAGTGGAGTCTGCCCTTTCTAGCTTTTTATACTATGCGTTCGAAAGATGCACTAATGGGCTTGGAAGGCTGTGATGTGCCCAGCTAGAGTTATGGTGCTTGATCGAAAGATCAGACCCATTGTAAATTCTTAATACTTACTAGGCGGATAAATAGTTTAAAATATTTGGTTTCTATTCAACATCTCTTAAGATTCAGCGATACTCACATCTAAGAACAAATTGAATGCCTTAGAAGTTACCACTTAGTGAATATACTAGTAGCAGGATATATCCTACCTCTCATTCTCATTAGGAAGTTATGTTATGCCATGGGAAAATTGATCTCGACCTTCAGGACACAACAGACCCCTGTTGTCGTAATGCACTACACTTTCCTAATTTTAATTGGGAGAAATTTGCTTAGACTTTTTCTGGTCTTGACTTCTTGAAATTTACTTCAATAATCAACGCAACTTACAAGCAATTTTTTTTTCGACATATCATTATCAACTTTATTACTGAAAAATCAAATTTCTAATCCTCCGCCCACTTTTAACTATTCACTTGTGCTCTCTGTATTCTTCAGTAATGCTGGGCCTTTTTATTAACCAGAAACTTTAAAATAAACCTGTAGCTCTTATAAGAATGATGGCTATCTTAATATTTTTAGAATCGACAAGAAATGCAAATCGAGTAGGGACATCTTAATCCATGATTATTGCAAATGGGTGAGATAGGTGCAACATTTTTGCTTGATATGGACAAATTAGAACGTTACATGAGAAAATTAACGATACGGAGGTAGCTTTTAAGGATCAGTTTCATGATATAATTATCGATACGGTGCACACCGCATCCTGATCTCACTCTGAATATTGCGTTTATTCATTTCTTTGAAGGCCATCAGGGCCCATTACGTTGCTTTGTACATAACAAAAAAATATTATAAAATCCAACTTAATTTGAGGATTAATTGGTAATACATTAACAAAGTGAAATCCATACTTATGTAACAATGGCCCTCTTATTAATGAGAAAAAAGAGATTGGATATGACTTCAGAAATTTTAATTCAGAAAGTAAATCATCTACACACTTCACTGTACCTTATTTAGAATACCTTACTCAAATCAAAAAGAAAGTAAAAATATATTCAAAAACTTACCAACTTGATTTCATGGAGAGTAGCATTTTTATTAACTTTAATTGCAATGAATACTCCATTTGGCATAAAACAGCTTAATTCAACTACCTGTTCAGAGGTCTGTTGCCAGAAATCATGAGTATAAGTATTTGGTATATGAACCATGGTGTTTAGATCATGTTACAATCTGAAACCAATTTTTTTATTTTGTGGTTTAAATTATTTTTATGAATATATTCTTTCAATAATATTTTAAAAAAAAATAGTTTATACATATTATAGTTAGGGATTTATGCTTTTAAATTATAACACATTCATTGTAATAATTCTGATTTATCAAAATGTAAAACCTCTTTAAATCTTAAGCGTTAAAAATTATGCACTACTTAAAAAATAAAAGAAAGCCTATGAACTTCAATATTTTATGAAAACTGACTTTAATTCAAAATGAAAACAATGCGGTTATTTACACACATTAATTTTGAAGGGTGAAATAAATCTTAGCTACATAAAATTTCTTTAGAAACAAAAAGTTATCATTATGACTTTAATTACAAAAAAAGGTCCCCAACTGAGATAGCAAGGCACCACCCTAACAGGGTGGCACTAAACATATTTGAAGGCAAGTCAAAGAAATGAAAATAAAATTTTGTATTGAAAAATTCGAAAAAAAGTGATAAATAATCTAATTCCAATTAAAATTAACACGAAGGAAAGAAAGGAATAAAAATTTATTTTATTGTGTTTCCCATGATCAGAGTGACTCATCAAGCTGCAATGCAAGTTTCCTTTCTTGAATGTTTATTTCGCTTCCCTTGAAGTAAAAGCAACTATTTGAAGAACAGTTTACATTAGGACGGAAGGTACTTAACCATTAGCTTAGATAAAGTATGACTTAAGAAGCATCAGGTGAAATGATACAATGGGTGTCAACAAATAAACTAAATCTACATAACCTACTACTGAAAAGTTTTGAACTAAGCTCAGAAAAAAAAAAAATTGAATCGACTAAATAAATGAAACGCTGAGGACGCATCTGTAAGCTTGTTGTCTAAAATATCAACTTGTTGATAAAAATTATTGTATTTAAAAAAATAAAAACTTCAAATATATAACATACCTAAACATGATCAATTCACTTATAACACAATTATTTTCACTTTCTAAACTTTGAAAACAAGGATAAATATTCTGATTCCAGTGGAAGCAATAAATACAGAACATTTTAATCTTGTCCCTTATCTTATTTACTCGTTACAAACACTGTGGTTGACAAGTAGGAAGCCATTTTACATTTGAAGTTCAAGAACAAATGGATTTCAAAACATTAGAAAAGTTCCCTTAAAAAAAGTAAACACTTCCAATAATTAATTCACTATAAAAGATGCAAATGCAAAGTTCAAAAATAAAAAGAATTACTGCATTAAATAATCACTGACGAAATACCGTATCAAAACAACAGACAATGAACTATCGATATATTATATTTCTCCCTCTTTTGAAATCGATTCGGGCAATCTTTCAAAAGTCACAACTATTCAAACAGAAAAAAATATTTTAATAGGAAAAAAAAAAAAAAATTGCTTACACCAGCCATTATAGCTTGCAATACATTATTATTATTTATTGCGAAAAGCATTAAGGGAAAAGTAAAATGCGTACAGAAAATCATTAGAACCATTTACAGGTAACTGAAAAAAAACTAGACCATCACTTCAGTAAAGTGGTTTTTTCTATTTACTCCATTTAAGCGTTTGATCCCAAACTAATGTACAAGCATAATTACTTTTTAGTGTTATTAATAACTTCTATCGCTTACAACGTGGGGAAAGTTGTTACTTCTTAACTTAAAATTCAAATAGAACTGATTAGGCTAGAGCGTATATGTAGTTGTTTTCTTGACTCACAATACCTTTAAGGAAACGTATTCTGAAAGACTGTATTAGGCTTCAGCGCTACATATTTTTCCTCATAAGAATTTTTGAACCAAAGAAGGAGATATTCTTTATTGCCTACCTCGAATTTAGATTTACTTCATTAGATCGTACTATATCTCAGTTCTTCTAAAATAACATTCCATAACCACATTGGAGCATAAATCTATTGCGCTATACGCCGTGAATCTCATCATTTGGTCCTAAAGAAACAATAATTGTGATGTGAATTCATGTGAAATAAAAAAAGAAAGCACTAACCATGACTGGAAAAGAACACAAGGAATTTGACACCAAGTATTTGTAGAATTCATTCGAGTCCTGCTTAAAAAGTACTTTATTCTATAAAATACAAATGTTATATCCTTCAAAATGGTACACCTGTAAATTCTAAATAAGTAAATCTCTATAAGGGCTCATCACATATTTCGTGACAAGGGTTTTCTATATCAAAGTCTGAGGTTCATCACTTATCTCATTAGCAGGCAATTTGCTCAAGCATTTAACTCCAAAGAAAATGGTGTGAATGAGCTTTGGAAAAATGTAACTAAATAATAAATCAAAGTCGAAATAGGCTTCTTAAATAGGAGACGGAAAATTAGAAATTTAATTCAAGAACTTACCAATAAAATATTTTTATTACAAGAGATTTATACTTTACAAACAAAAAAGTTTCATTAAAGATAGAGATGAAATTCTTCTTTTATCTCAAAACGTTGATGCAATTTCAGGGAATTCTTCAATAATAGGATGTAATGTCTGGTTGCCTAGGCGAAAATTTCACTTCAAGTTATCTTTTGGCATTTTTCATTTTGTTTATCTTTCTTTATTGCCCTTTAATTTTCCACTTTTCATTTTTATTGCTGCCTTGTAAAGGCTTAGATTAATATTACTACCTATGACAAAACATTTAAAAAACTCTTTTTTTTTTTCATTGTTACTTATTTTACAATGAAATACACCAACTCCAACATTGCTTGTACTATTCTTTAAACCAGGGTGTATTGTCACGATATTGTCTATTTGATTGGTATCCTCCTCCTCTTTCCCTTCCCTTGAAATTCGAGTTATATCCTCCACGTCCATGGTAATTCCCTCCTCTTCTACCTCTACCTCTACCTCTCCTTTGGTTTCTGAAGTAATTAAAATCATTTTTTGAAGAATTAAATCTTTCTTCGAAATGTCTTCCATCATTTAAGTTTCTTTGTTTGAATTTTGTAGGAGAGTTACTAAATTGTGATTTATATCTAGAGTTGTCAAATTCATCATCATCACTTACATTATCATCTTCATCATCATTATCTTCTTCTTCTTCTTCCTCATCCTCGTTACTCTTATTTTTTTCGTTATTTATTTGTTTACTCATAATTTTACGATTACTACTTCCTTCACTGACATCATCTTCATTATCATCACTAGACTCTGAATCTTCATTTTGTTTATCTTTTCTAACAACTTCTTCACTATTGTCTGAATGCTCTGAATCGTCATCTTGTTGATCACCTGAATTTGGTAAGATATTTTTTAGTAATGGAGACCTTACTACTCTAATGTAATTTCCTTTTACATTCTCAGATTCTGGTGTAAAACTCGTTTCTTTTTTTATTTGTTCTTCATCACTACTATCGTTACTGGAATTACCAGCATTTTTGCTGACGTTATCACAATTAGGTGTCAGTATTTTTACATTTGGTTCATTTACTTTTTCTTTTTGAACCTGTTTATATTCTTTTTCAGGGCTTACAGATTTTCTTTGTTTATGATTTTCGTCATCACTGAATTCCTTTTTTTTATTTTCCCCTTTAATTTTCTTTTCACTTTCATTCAATACTTCCTTAACAACATCTTTTCGTTTAGCATTTTCATCTGTATTGCTCAATTCAGTTTCATCTACCTTCCTTTTTCTCTTTATAATTATATTATCTAATATGGAATTCATATTCTTGTAGAATTCCATACGTGGAGATGGATTTGGTGGATTCGTTCTTTCAAATAAAGCAATGAAAAATCCATTAGTAAATGACTGTTCAGGTACCATTCGAATAGTGCTTCTACCACATTTATATTTATCTATTCCAGTTGAGAAATCTTGATAATGATTTTTAAGATTTACTAGAATAAATTTATTTTTTTCAGCAATATCTAATAATTCGTCAACTACAGCTTCATTTTCTTCTTCGTGCAGCGAACACGTACTGTAAACTATTCTACGCGCGGAAGGAAACTGAGTCAAAGTTGTTCTTAAAAGATAAGCTTGTAAATTATGTAATGATTGTAATCTTTTTTTACCGCTACGATTATCAGTTCCATAGTCGAAGTTTTGAACTACACCTAAAAAAGAAATTTTAAAAAAAGTTAATAAATAAAATAAAAGAAATCATTTTTAATTAATATATTACTCATATTAGAGAAAAGATATTTTTCATACATACACAAACTCACGACACACATAAACGAACATCAAAAATGAATGACCGAATTCGTGATTAAGAAGTTTTATCTGACGTAATCAACATTCAATGAATTTAACAGGAAAAAATAAGTTTCATACCAGTGCAAAATAATTTATAGAGAGTATTCACAGATACCCATTAATTGACAATTAACAATAATGTATACTTAAAATATCTTCATACCAAGTGACCTTTACTATTTTACATCCAGAAAAGTTTTAAAGTTTTAGATTTACAGATAAGCAAATATGCTGAGGAGCTGAGTGAACTAGTCTCAAGATAAATGGTATTTAGTTGCTTTATCCGCAAGGCTCAAACAAGCGCTAAAGATGTAGGCTATATACTAAATACAAGTCCTTTTATGCAGGTTAGTGGAGAAACCTATTTTACTTTACATGTACCGTGTCTTTGAGGTAGGAATATAAAGCATATGAATACCCATGCTGGTAGAAACCCATTCTGGAAGCTAAATGAGAAATGGTCAGAACTACAGATTCGAAATATGGGAAAGCCAACCAAGAGATAATTCGGAGGATAAAGAAGCGAAACCACATCAATAAAAATAAAAGTATCACTGTTTCGTAATTTATCACCACTGGATTCTCGGAAAGCTTTTATTTATTCACTACTATATTCAGAAAGGTTAAGCTATTCCTACTTGGTCAGAAATTTTATTTAAATTTTTTTTTTTTTAATAACATAAATATAATAAATAATGTGTACCTGATCCACTGCAAGGAGCATCAAGTAATATATATTCGATGCATTTTGTACCAGCTTCCGACAAATTTAGAGCATCAACATTTAGTGTTATAACATTTGATAGACCATAATTGATTCTCGTATTTGCAAGTACCTGGTATCTATCCCTACATATATCCAGTGCCAAAATATGCCTGCAAAAAATTAGTTAATGGTTTAAAAACTAAAAGTTGTATGAACCTTTTTTCATCTCTTTTTTAATGTAGACCTTGAAAAAAAAAATCGTTTATGTAGACAAACGTTTTTCTTTTCTTGTTTTTTGTAAAGAAAGAAATTTTTTGTTTATCGAAAAAGAAAGAAAGAGTAGTTTATAAATTATGGTAGGCATTTAGAATCACGGATTTATTTTTGTTTTGTCAAGGGGTAACACTGAGGGTTATTGGTAACTGGAGCCTTCCAAGTGTTTTATAACACCAATTTAGAGAAAATTACCAACTGGTATTTCCAATCAATAAAATAAAAACCGGAAAGAAAATTAAATCACAATTTACACACTAATTCATCAACCTGTTCTGGAAGATAAATCTTAACTGTTCAATGAAAGAGAGCACAATACCCTGAATTTCCTGTAATTGATGATAAGTGTTGTGTTTTATAACCAGGAGCTGCACACATGTCGATTATTAAAGAGCCGGGTGTTGGAGCAAGTAAAGGGGCTACTAAACAACTTGCCTGAAAATGAAAGAAATAACTTTAACTTAGATAAACATTTAAGCAACATACTATTTACTAATCAAGCGAAATTTAAAAATCTTTATTGTAGGGGAAAATTATACGCAAGATTACTAACATCAAGCAAAAGAACCTGTATAGATTGATTCAAATAAACAAACAAAAATCGCTTATTACATGTTTGAACTTTCAAAGACAATTATGTTTTAAACATGGAATTTTAAATGCACCTTTTTTTTGTTATCTTTTATTCCTCTCGAAAGAAGCAGTATTGCCATCGTGCCCTCTAAGATGATGCCTTCAGATTTCACACATTATAGGATTTTAGTAAAAGAATAACATTAGAGGGCACTGTAACGTAAGAACTCACCCAGAAAATTTCTATATGAATTTTAATAATAATGAACTATGGAAATAAAAGGACTTAACACATTTTGAATAGCGATTTAAAATATCTTTGAAGGGCACAAGTTACTGAAAAAGTAAAAGATATATTTCCCTTTTTATGTTTAGGTACTTGAAGTTTATTGTCTTTAAGTATTTTTAGTCATCTTCAAAGAATACTGTTTAAAAGAAGTAAGTTTTCTATTTATTTGCTAAAGCAGTTGAACATATCAACATTAATAATAATGATATTATTTCGATACATAATTGTTTAATTATTACCTTGTCTTGTAGAATAATTTTGTTAGCAATAAACAAAGGTGAAAGAGTTAAATTAGCTTTAGGATGAAATACGTATAAATCTGCCAAATGAAAATCTTGAACATATTCAGTTTTTTTCATTTTTTTAATAAACTTTAAGAAATCTTCGTAAGAAACTTCGTTTTTATCTCCAACCTCAGTTAATTTAAAATGAGATGACATTGCCTTGTAAAATTCATGCTTCGTACAATTTAAAGTATTAATTCTAACATATCGTGGAATAAATGTTTTCTCTGTAAACAAAAAGAGTCATGTTGAATTCATATATTTATTTCTATATATTCAATAGATCATTAACATTAACTGAATGCGTGATAAAAACTACCAACCAATTTTTTTTGCGTCTTCTGAAAGGCTTTTTAATTCATCTTTGTATTTATAAACTTTTTTGGTAATGGCATCCGAGCAATGAAAGGATTTTTTCCCAAAAATAATCTCAGCAACCAAAACTCGAGCAATCCATATCTCATTAAACACAAGTTCTTCATTTAAATTAGTTCGACTGATTAGATCGTCAATGACAATTCTATTTCTTAACGCAGTATCAACCAAAGCTCTGATGGATGGTATATCCTATAATTAATGGATGAAGGAAAGTGACTTATAAAAAACTGAAATAAAAACAAAATCAATAACACTGAGATTTTTTTTACTTACGTTGGAAAACTTAGAACTTTCTGAAGAATACAATAAGTTTTTTAAACTTTCTCCAGCTTCTGTTCGTCTACAAATGTCTGCCGCAAAACGGTACATTTTTGTTTTGAAGCTAGTATTTGCAATCAATTAAGGTCAACTATTATTAATATCCACGACTTGATTCCTATAAAATTAGTCGAATCACAATGAGAATGAGCCGGGTATCATTACGCGGTAAGTAGTTAAACATGTGCACGTGAGTTTGCTTCGTTTGTAGTTGAGGTTTTGTTATTGTTACATCCATCAGAAGGTTAGTTAGAACTACCTGGAATTAAATATTTTTACAATTAAGAAACTGCATTAATAGATGCTAGAAGGTATTAGTGTAGCTGTAGAAGTAAACTTCATTTCCTGTAGATTGTAATTCCGTCTTTTTCAAATACGAAGATTATCTTATGTGTTAACCCGGAATGATTCTCGAATTCTTTTCTGCGTTATGTACTCGCAGGCCCCCAGACGTTAAAAGCGATTTTGCCAAATATTTAATCAGTCTAGTGTGAACACTCACAAAACTTAGGTAAATTTTATTTTTAACACAGTATTTTACTAAATGTTCTCGGCAGCATTGTAAAGATTTATTATCATTAACTAATAAACTATTTTACGATTTGAGATTTCTCAGCATCACTGTAGCCCACCTGAACTCTATTTTTTTGGGGAAAATATTAATAATAAAATGAATAGTAGTTAGAACTTAAATCTTTAACATTATCAATGTTTTATAGTTAATATAGTAAATATTTTTATACCTAATGAAGATTATTGATGTAGGATCAGAAGCAGCAGAATAACACATCTGAAGGAGGCCATATTAAATTCTGGGAATCTCAAAATGTGTTTGCATAAAACATTTAAAACACTTCTCAATTTAAAGTTTAAAAACAGTGTAAAAGACACCAATTATCTCCTTTTAGAAATTTTCAAAATAATGTCATTAAGATAATGAAACTTAGTTGTTGAAAATATTTGGCCGAAGAGCCAAGGTTACAATAATGTTAATGTTTTCCTTTTGTAAGGCGTGGTTATTGAAGATTTACGAGCATATTAGAAGAAGGACAGGAAATTAATAGAGGAACGAGATTGCACCAACAAGGTCATACCGTACACTGAACACAAATCATCCCATATTCCAATCTATACTTCCATAATAATTATCTTTCATCTTCACCATCAATACTCTTCAAGTAATTAACCAACGCCGTACCAAATTCGAAGCGTGACGGAACAAACAATAGCGTCTTTTTTTAGGTATTTCTTTTAATTCTAATATTTATAAAGTGAATCTAATTCTCCGCATTATTATGTTTTTAATGTAAGAAGTAATTTTTTTAAATGTTTTTAAAAGAGAAGTTTTTGCCAAGGTAAGCGTTAAGCTTCATTCATCTCAAGATAGTGTTAAAAATTTCTGTTAAGATTTTCTTGGTGATACGTAATTTTGACGGGGATTGGTTCCAGAATAAATTAGATCACTTAGTGACTGAATCAAGCCGAAGTTTATGTTGTTCTTTGAGGTACTTCGGGTGAGTAGCGTAAACAACTTATTTTGAAAACTGATTGTATCTAGTCCCCGGCTATTCGTTGCGTTGAGAGCGCTGAACTTTCGTGACTATACCTCCAGAATAAAGAAATTTTTCTTTTTTTCCCAGCTTGTGGGTAAAGGCTATAAAATAAAGGAAAAAATACCCATTCATCATCTGTTTTTTGAGGGATTGTTTGGGCCGTAATGAAATTAGTATCAGAAATTTTGGAAGGAGGTTGTTCTTAGTTGATTTAAGTCTGTATCCTCTGATTGTTGTCAAGTTTGTCCAGAACGATGTGAGATCTTCGATAGGTTAGGTTTAAGTGAGGACTCAAATTCCATAATTTTTGCTGCTTCTCTTGGATCTATTAGTGTTTGGATAGGGCGTAGAGCATGAATAATGATGCATGGATTTTTCTATCCCAAGGTAACCCATACTCTGGACTTTTGGAATTATTATTTTATTTTTAATAAATTATCTCCAAAAAATACATTTAAAAACTATTAATCTATTTTTAACATAGCGAAAGCCGTAGCACGCTCAATTAAGGTCGCCTTTTCATAATGACCTCAGTATCTTGGTTTTGACAATGAACTAATTCTATATATTTTTTTTTTTTATAACGGTGAATAGATTTTTACCACCCTTGGTTTAAGTTATACTTTTCATGAAGTTTGAATAGCTAGAGCAATACGCAGTAAATTTAAGTATATAAAAATGTTTAAGGTAATTTAAACTCGAATGAATGAAAAGAATTGAATGGTAGAATCGAAAAGAACGCATCATTTATTATAATTGATTTGCTTATTTATCTGTTTTAAATCTCTGTTGCAATATT
The DNA here is from genome assembly GCF_049639745.1 of Rhodnius prolixus. NCBI lineage: Eukaryota > Metazoa > Arthropoda > Insecta > Hemiptera > Reduviidae > Rhodnius > Rhodnius prolixus. The sequence goes on from NW_027411582.1 coordinate 27,806,120, forward strand.
GTTTTCAAAACACGAAATACCGATTGAATTTTTTTTCATTTCTTTAAATTTTATCACTCTTTTTTCAAACATAATAAGGTACTGATATTTATATACTAATATAATTTATTTGTAACTTTTTATCAACTTAAGCTTGTATGTTATGTTGGTTTAAAAAATGCTTAATTATAAATATTGACCCCATTCAGGTGGGGGTCCATTGAGCAAGGGACTGTGGTCAAGAAAATCTATAAATGTGGCGTGCAAGTTGGAGTAAGGGCCACGTCATAGCGCCTTGCCCTGAGTCATCATCATTCTTACTTACTACTGTTTCTACTGAGCACCTCGTTAAGTACGCGAACACTATCTCAATCATGATTATGAGTAAGGCTATGATTATTTTTATATGTTGAAATATTATTAATTATGGATTTTACTTTTAATTTTTCCTTCAATGGAGGAGGCGTGCACATGGGGGCCTCATTTTTAAAAAGGCCTAGAAATTCGAACTGGCCAAAGCAGGTTTATATATTCTACATAAAAATTACAATTAAAACTTATAAACTTAAATTCAAATTTATTCACCTATTTATCTTTAAATAACATGATGAACTGCATGCTCTGAATTTCCCCTGAAGACTCGATTATTTCAATTAATCGAAAACTCGATAAATTAAAAATCTGCAATATTTCCGAACGAGAAGGAGTGTAATTAACAAGTCAGAAAAATAACAATTTAAAATACATGTTCTAGGTGTAAGATAAAGAGATGAAATTACTATTACATTCATTACATAAAATTTCAGAATCATGTATTCAATTTTAAAAATTGAAAATCTGCCCCATCTCATATGTTTTCGACAGTGAGAGAAAATACAAATTACAGAAACTGTTCAATTACTTTTAATGTGATAAAAGGAACCTGTGTGCATCTAAATTTGAGTTCTTTACCGAATTGTAGAGAAAACTTTGCTCCATAACTGGTATAAATTGCATTGTTTTAGTGGCTATAGTTAATGAGATATAGAAGGTTAAAGTTTGGAGGTTTTGCAAGTAGTTGAAATTTCATTCCTTTGTTTCTCTCTTCGTATTGTTCGGATTTTAATGAATTCTTTACCGAATTGTAGAGAACACTTTGCTCTATAACTAGTATAAATTGCATTGTTTTAGTGGCTATAGTTAATGAGACATAGAAGGTTAAAGTTTGGAGGTTTTGCAAGTAGTTGAAATTTCATTCCTTTGTTTCTCTCTTCGTATTGTTCGGATTTTAATGAATTCTTTACCGAATTGTAGAGAAAACTTTGTTTTATAACTGGTATAAATTGCAATGTTCTAGTGATTATAGTTTATGCGATATAGAAGTTTGAATTTTGGAGGTTTTTAAATTCGTCTTTTTTAACTATTATCAATCATCTTCGTCTGATTTTGATTAAATTGGTCAGGAAGAAGTGGCTCGAGCCACTAAATGTACCTAAAGTTCTAACTTTCTCTTACCGCTATTAAAGTTCCAACTTATTATCATATCGGGATATAATGAAAGTATTGCTCACCTGTAAAGCAGATATGTATGTAACTTTACAGAACAAACAAAAAGGAAAATCTTCCAAAAGGTACAAAACTCTCCTTTCAAAATGGTTAGAATCGATTAAATTCGAGAATTAGAAACGATGAAAGGATCTTCGTCTCCTATTAAATAATTTTCTTAGGTTATTAGATTGTAGAATTTAAAGTCTGTTGATGTTTATGTCCATATCGGGGCTAGGACTTTGTTTGTTTTTTTCCAGTAGGCTTTTAAAATTTTGTGAAAAAAAGTGTTAAAAATGAAAATGTTTTTATAAACTAAGCAGCTCCTCTTCCAAAAATCTTTAACGATTTTATGGAGTGAACCAGAAGCGTTCTCTAACAACGTGATCCTAATCCTAATCTTCATTTCTCGCTTACAGGTTTCCGACAAGAATTAATCAGAAAGGATCAAACATTGGAAACTAAACTGAGATCTATAGGCGCAGGCATTGGGAACATATCCTAGATTATGATTAACATACATTTCATTTGTAAGTATTTCAAAAGGATAGTTAATTAATCAGAAAAAAATATGTATTATTCATCTTTTAACATGAGAAAATTTTTACGAAAATGTTTGTCCTTAACATTTTCATCCACTTCAACTTCTTTATTTGTTCAAACATATTTAAAGCAGGAAGGCACTGTATCACACAAACTACATGAATTTTTTTTTTTATTCTACTACCCTCTTATCCGGTTCCTTCTGCTAAATAAAAATATTTAGCATACATTGGCGTGCCTAGTCTCCGTGTACAATCTATAGTTTGAGTTTGGAATATTCCACGTTCTGATGGAATTGTTTATTTAGTATAAAACAATAACGAATAACCAATGACACTATTTTATCTTCCTCCATAAAGGCTTTACTATTACCCTCATTATTTTTTCTTAAGATGGGATAGGAATTTACTCTTTACAATTCTTTGATTTGCTCCTATATCGTAATATTTTGAACTTGGTCGTTGGACCACCTGGAAAAAAAGCTGTACATCATCATATTTTTAATTCTTAAGAGATTAAATAATTTTCAATCAATTTATATGTAAACTGATTCAATAATTCAATTGAAAAGAAACGCTCACTCGCTTTCTCTTTTTCGTTTTGAGGGAAGAGGTATGAGGAATCAATAAATTCTCAAATTCTTCATTCCTCAAACCCTCTTCACAATTCCAACACGTACTCCCATAATTTTTACTTCTAGCAGCTTATATTTAATTTTTTTACTAATAACTAATAAAGTGTAGCAAAATTCAATGAACTGGATAGATCACCTGAACAGGTTTGGAATTTTATCACATTGAATTAATAATTTAATTCTTTATATTATAAAAGTTTTATCCAATACTCTAAAACAGCACCTAAGAGAGGTAGCAATATTATAAACTATGAGTCAAATCTACTGTGTCCTAAAATGATAATAATATTTATTTACAAAACTCACAAAATTGAAAGAATACAGTAAATGAGGTTTCAAGCTTAGCTCCTATGTTACACTCATCAGATAAATATTAGTAAAGATTAAAAAGGAACATATTTACAGATTTAGGAGAAAAATAACAAAAAACCTTAACTTGAAACAGGTGTGACCTAAAAGAATTACTTTGGCTCCCTAATGTAAACAAGTTAAATTTGTGTATGTGTGAGATATGCTCGAATTTGCCTGTGGATTCGCTAAACACAAATTGTTGCATATACATCAATCAACACTGTAGGCCTTATGTGAATTTTGTAAATATTCGAGTGGTTAGACTGGGACGCTTTTCCTGAGATTGTTGCTAGTCAAATAGTGCATGTTGAGGTAATATTTTACTGTAAATTTGTTTAACATGGGGATAATATTGTTGAAAGGTGCGATCGTGGCGAAAAGTTAACTGTAACTGTTCTACAGGTGGATCATTATTCTCCTTAGAAATAGTTCTAAACAGGTCCGGATTTAGATGAAAAGAGGCCCTAGGGCTGTTCCACTTATAAGGCCCTTTCACCTCCCATTTTTAAGTTTGTCAATTTCATGAGAAATAATAAAAAAATCACTACTGTGATATAATAATAATAATACGCTTTATTAATTTTTTTAAATAAATTTACAAAAAGACAATTTAATTTTAAAACTTACCACCTACTGCATGGATCGAAGACCGTCAGCAGAAGTTGACTCCTACTCAATTCTTCTATATCTTATTATAAATACATATATTTCAATTACTCAATAATAATATAATTTATATAACTAAATAAAATAAAAAAATGGTTTATCAAAAAAATAATTATCGAACTAAAAATTAAATTCTGTCAAACTAAAAATTAGATTCATGAATTAAGAACTTTCTGTATTTCCCGGCCGTTACATTATATTTGTACAGTTTCTCCCAGTTATGACCGTTCATATTCTTAATAAATACGTTTTTATCTAATACACCTTTACCAAAACATGTGTTTCTGAACTCTGTCAAAATCGGGCACACTGCTATATAATGAAAAATATCTTCTGTTTCCTGCAAATTGCACATGAACATATCTGAGCTTCTTCATTACGGCCAACTCTGTAATTTAAATTAAGTAATGATCCACTAATTTTAATTACATTTTGAATAAAAAATAAACTATTAGTATCACTTATATAATGGTTAGGTCCAAAATCAAAAGAAAGTTTGATAGAAAACAATTATAGACAAAAGTTGTCTTCATAAACAGGTAAAATATAAAAAAATTCATCCAGTAGTTTTTGAGATATTTGAAGTTAAAGATTTCACTGTTTCAAACAAAACGAAAACTTAACTCTGAACCCTAACAAAAACTTACAGTTTTAAAAGTTAAGTAAAATACTACGTGAGATATTCAAGATAAAATTTTCGACGTTTTCTAATTCGTTTAGAATTCGTTCCAAGTTTCAAACGTTTATATCTCTTTTCATATTTATCACAATTGAATGTTTTCTTTAGAACATTGTAGAGAATAATAAGCTTTATAAGTGGTATAGATTGCATTGTTTTTTACATAATACTTTAAGAGATATCTAAGGTTAAATTTGGATGGCTTTTGACAACATTCAAACTTCAATCGTTTATAACTCTTTTAGTATTGATCATATTTTAGTAATCCTGTTGCCAAAATATAGAGAAAAGTTAGCTGTATACGGTGTACAAATGGCAGTGTTGTAGTGATTAGATTAAATTTGGGTGGCCTCAAGGCCTGCGCCACCGCGACCCCTATGGATCTATTGTGGCTCCCCGGCATTAGAGCTCACCCTCCAGACCCGTCCGTTTAATCAGACTCTTAATTCTGGAGAGTGGCTCCTGGGTAAAGCTCTCAGGCCTTGGTTTTTCCTCCCCGAGAAGTAACATCCGTGTTGTAGTGATAATACTACGTGAGATATTCCAGATAAAATTTTCGACGTGTTCTAATCGTTTAGAATTCGTCCCAAGTTTCAAAGATTAATATCACTTTTCATATTTATCAGAATTGAATGATTACTTTAGCGCATTGTAGAGAATAGTAAGCTTTATATGTAGTAAAGATTGCATTGTTTTAGACTGAACACTTTGAAAAATATCAAAGGTTAAATTTGGGTGGTTTTCAACTACGTTCAAACTTTAATCGTTTATACCTCTTTTAGTATTGATCAGATTTCTGTGATTCTGTTACCAAAATATAGAGAAATATTAGCTGTATACGGAGCACAAATGGCAGTGTTGTAGTGATAATACTACGTGAGATATTCCACATAAAATTTTCGACGTGTTCTAATCGTTTAGAATTCGTCCCAAGTTTCAAACTTTTATATCTCTTTTCATATTTGTCAGAATTGAATGATTTCTTTCCAGCATTGTAGAGAATAGCAAGCTTTATAAGTGGTATAGATTGAATTGTTTTAGACTGAACACTTTGAAAAATATCAAAGGTTAAATTTGGGTGGTTTTCAACTACGTTCAAACTTTAATCGTTTATACCTCTTTTAGTATTGATCAGATTTCTGTGATTCTGTTACCAAAATATAGAGAAATATTAGCTGTATACGGAGTACAAATGGCAGTGTTGTAGTGATAATACTACGTGAGATATTCCAGATAAAATTTTCGACGTGTTCTAATCGTTTAGAATTCGTCCCAAGTTTCAAAGATTAATATCACTTTTCATATTTATCAGAATTGAATGATTACTTTAGCGCATTGTAGAGAATAGTAAGCTTAATATGTAGTAAAGATTGCATTGTTTTAGACTTATTACTTTAAAAAATATCTAAGGTTAAATTTGGGAGGTTTTCGACTACCTTCAAACTTCAATCATTTATACCTCTTTTAGTATTGATCAGATTTCAGTGATTCTGTTACCAAAATATAGAGAAATATTAGCTGTATACGGAGTACAAATGGCAGTGTTGTAGTGATAATACTACGTGAGATATTCCAGATAAAATTTTCGACGTGTTCTAATCGTTTAGAATTCGTCCCAAGTTTCAAAGGTTTATATCACTTTTCATATTTATCAGAATTGAATGATTTCTTTACCGCATTGTAGAGAATAGTAAGCTTTATAAGTGGTATAGAGTGTATTGTTTTTTACGTAATACTTTAAGAGATATCTGTGGTTAAATTTGGGTGGTTTTCGACTACGTTCAAACTTCAATCGTTTATACCTCTTTTAGTATTTATCAGATTTCAGTGATTCTGTTATCAAAATATAGAGAAAAGATAGCTGTATACGGAGTACAAATGGCAGTGTTGTAGTGATAATACTACGTGAGATATTCAAGATAAAATTTTCGACGTTTTCTAATCGTTTAGAATTCGTTCCAAGATTCAAAGGTTCATATCACTTTTCATATTTATCAGAATTTAATGATTTCTTTAGCGCATTGTAGAGAATAGTAAGCTTTATATGTGGTATAGATTCCGTTGTTTTTTACGTAATACTTTAAGAGATATCTGTGGTAAAATTTGGGTGGTTTTCGACTACGTTCAAACTTCAATCGTTTATACCTCTTTTAGTATTGATCAGATTTCAGTGATTCTGTTACCAAAATATAGAGAAAAGTTAGCTGTATACGAAGTACAAATGGCAGTGTTTTAGTGATAATACTACGTGAGATTTTCAAGATAAAATTTTCGACGTTTTCTAATCGTTTAGAATTCGTTCCAAGTTTCAAAGGTTAATATCCCTTTTCATATTTATCAGAATTGAATGATTTCTTTACCGCATTGTAGAGAATAGTAAGCTCTATAAGTGGTATAGATTGCATTGTTTTTTACATAATACTTTAAGAGATATCTGTGGTTAAATTTGGGTGGTTTTCGACTACGTTCAAACTTCAATAGTTTATACCTATTTTAGTATTGATCAGATTTCAGTGATTCTGTTACCAAAATATAGAGAAAAGTTAGCTGTATACGAAGTACAAATGGCAGGGTTTTAGTGATAATACTACGTGAGATTTTCAAAATAAAATTTTCGACGTTTTCTAATCGTTTCGAATTCGTTCCAAGTTTCAAAGGTTAATATCTCTTTTCATATTTATCAGAATTGAATGATTTCTTTACCGCATTGTAGAGAATAGTAAGCTCTATAAGTGGTATAGATTGCATGGTTTTAGACGTTATACTTTAAAAAATATCTAAGGTTAAATTTGGGAGGTTTTCGACTACCTTCAAATTCCAATCGTTTATACCTCTTTTAGTATGGATCAGATTTCAGTGATTCTGTTGCCAAAATATAAAGAAAAGATAGCTGTATACGGAGTACAAATGGCAGTGTTGTAGTGATAATACTACGTGAGGTATTCAAGATAAAATTTTCAACGTTTTCTAATCGTTTACAATTCATTCCAAATTTCAAAGGTTTATATATCTTTTCATATTTATCAGAATTGAATGATTTCTTTACCGCATTGTAGGGAATAGTAAGCTTTATAAGTGGTATAGATTGCATTGTTTTTTACGTAATACTTTAAGAGTTATCTGTGGTAAAATTTGGGTGGTTTTCGACTACGATCAAACTTCAATCGTTTATACCTCTTTTAGTATTGATCAGATTTCAGTGATTCTGTTACCAAAATATAGAGAAAAGTTAGCTTTATACGATGTACAAATGGCAGTGTTGTAGTGATAATACTACGTGAGATTTTCAAGATAAAATTTTCGACGTTTTCTAATCGTTTAGAATTTGTTCCAAGTTTCAAAGGTTAATATCTCTATTCATATTTATCAGAATTGAATGATTTCTTTACCGCATTGTAGGGAAGAGTAAGCTTTATAAGTGGTATAGATTGTATTGTTTTTTACGTAATACTTTAAGAGATATCTGTGGTAAAATTTGGGTGGTTTTCAACTACGATCAAACTTCAATCGTTTATACCTCTTTTAGTAATGATCAGATTTCAGTGCTTCTGTTACCAAAATATAGAGAAAAGTTAGCTGTATACGAAGTACAAATGGCAGTGTTTTAGTGATAATACTACGTGAGATTTTCAAGATAAAATTTTCGACGTTTTCTAATCGTTTAGAATTTGTTCCAAGTTTCAAAGGTTAATATCTCTATTCATATTTATCAGAATTGAATGATTTCTTTACCGCATTGTAGGGAATAGTAAGCTTTATAAGTGGTATAGATTGCATTGTTTTTAACGTAATACTTTAAGAGTTATCTGTGGTAGAATTTGGGTGGTTTTCGACTACGATCAAACTTCAATCGTTTATACCTCTTTTAGTATTGATCAGATTTCAGTGATTCTGTTACCAAAATATAGAGAAAAGTTAGCTTTATACGAAGTACAAATGGCAGTGTTGTAGTGATAATACTACGTGAGATTTTCAAGATAAAATTTTCGACGTTTTCTAATCGTTTAGAATTCGTTCCAAGTTTCAAAGGTTCATGTCACTTTTCATATTTATCAGAATTGAATGATTACTTTTGCGGATTGTAAAGAATAGTAAGCTTTATATGTGGTAATGATTGCATTGTTTTAGACTTATTACTTTAAAAAATATCTAAGGTTAAATTTGGGAGGTTTTCGACTACCTTCAAACTTCAATGGTTTATACCTCTTTTAGAATTGATCAGATTTCAGTAGTTCTGTTGCCAAAATATAGAGAAATATTAGCTGTATACGAAGCACAAATGGCAGTGTTGTAGTGATAATGCTACGTGAGATATTCCACATAAAATTTTCGACGTGTTCTAATCGTTTAGAATTCGTCCCAAGTTTCAAACTTTTATATCTCTTTTCATATTTATCAGAATTGAATGATTTTTTTACCGCATTGTAGAGAATAGTAAGCTCTATAAGTGGTATAGATTGCATTGTTTTTTACGTAATACTTTAAGAGATATCTGTGGTTAAATTTGGGTGGTTTTCGACTACTTTCAAACCTCAATCGTTTATACCTCTTTTAGTATTGATCAGATTTCAGTGATTCTGTTACCAAAGTATAGAGAAAAGTTAGCTGTATACGAAGTACAAATGGCAGTGTTTTAGTGATAATACTACGTGAGATTTTCAAGATAAAATTTTCGACGTTTTCTAATCGTTTAGAATTCGTTCCAAGTTTCAAAGGTTAATATCTCTTTTCATATTTATCAGAATTGAATGATTTCTTTACCGCATTGTAGAGAATAGTAAGCTCTATAAGTGGTATAGATTGCATGGTTTTAGACGTTATACTTTAAAAAATATCTAAGGTTAAATTTGGGAGGTTTTCGACTACCTTCAAACTTCAATGGTTTATACCTCTATTAGAATTGATCAGATTTCAGTGATTCTTTTGCCAAAATATAGAGAAATATTAGCTGTATACGGAGCACAAATGGCAGTGTTGTAGTGATAATAATACATGAGTTGTTCAAGATAAAATTTTCGACGTTTTCTAATCGTTTACAATTCGTTCCAAATTTCAAAGGTTAATATCTCTTTTCTTATTTATCAGAATTGAATGATTTCTTTACCGCATTGTAGGGAATAGTAAGCTTTATAAGTGGTATAGATTGTATTGTTTTTTACGTAATACTTTAAGAGATATCTGTGGTAAAATTTGGGTGGTGTTCGACTACGATCAAACTTCAATCGTTTATACCTCTTTTAGTATTGATCAGATTTCAGTGATTCTGTTACCAAAATATAGAGAAAAGTTAGCTGTATAGGAAGTACAAATGGCAGTGTTTTAGTGATAATACTACGTGAGATTTTCAAGATAAAATTTTCGACGTTTTCTAATCGTTTAGAATTCGTTCGAAGTTTCAAAGGATCATGTCACTTTTCATATTTATCAGAATTGAATGATTACTTTTGCGGATTGTAGAGAATAGTAAGCTTTATATGTGGTAATGATTGTATTGTTTTAGACTTATTACTTTAAAAAATATCTAAAGGTAAATTTGGGAGTTTTTCGACTAAGTTCGAACTGCAATCATTTATACCATTTTTAGTATTGATCAGATTTCAGTGATTCTGTTACCAAAATATAGAGAAAAGTTAGCTGTATACGAAGTACAAATGGCAGTGTTTAAGTGATAATACTACGTGAGATTTTCAAGATAAAATTTTCTACGTTTTCTAATCGTTTAGAATTCGTTCCAAGTTTCAAAGATTAATATCTCTTTTCATATTTATCAGAATTGAATGATTTTTTTACCGCATTGTAGAGAATAGTAAGCTCTATAAGTGGTATAGATTGCATGGTTTTAGACGTTATAGTTTAAAAAATATCTAAGGTTAAATTTGGGAGGTTTTCGACTACCTTCAAACTTCAATGGTTTATACCTCTTTTAGAATTGATCAGATTTCAGTGATTCTGTTGCCAAAATATAGAGAAATATTAGCTGTATACGAAGCACAAATGGCAGTGTTGTAGTGATAATACTACGTGAGATTTTCAAGATAAAATTTTCGACGTTTTCTAATCGTTTAGAATTTGTTCCAAGTTTCAAAGGTTAATATCTCTATTCATATTTATCAGAATTGAATGATTTCTTTACCGCATTGTAGGGAATAGTAAGCTTTATAAGTGGTATAGATTGCATTGTTTTTAACGTAATACTTTAAGAGTTATCTGTGGTAAAATTTGGGTGGTTTTCGACTACGATCAAACTTCAATCGTTTATACCTCTTTTAGTATTGATCAGATTTCAGTGATTCTGTTACCAAAATATAGAGAAAAGTTAGCTTTATACGAAGTACAAATGGCAGTGTTGTAGTGATAATACTACGTGAGATTTTCAAGATAAAATTTTCGACGTTTTCTAATCGTTTAGAATTCGTTCCAAGTTTCAAAGGTTCATGTCACTTTTCATATTTATCAGAATTGAATGATTACTTTTGCGGATTGTAAAGAATAGTAAGCTTTATATGTGGTAATGATTGCATTGTTTTAGACTTATTACTTTAAAAAATATCTAAGGTTAAATTTGGGAAGTTTTCGACTACCTTCAAACTTCAATGGTTTATACCTCTTTTAGAATTGATCAGATTTCAGTAGTTCTGTTGCCAAAATATAGAGAAATATTAGCTGTATACGAAGCACAAATGGCAGTGTTGTAGTGATAATGCTACGTGAGATATTCCACATAAAATTTTCGACGTGTTCTAATCGTTTAGAATTCGTCCCAAGTTTCAAACTTTTATATCTCTTTTCATATTTATCAGAATTGAATGATTTTTTTACCGCATTGTAGAGAATAGTAAGCTCTATAAGTGGTATAGATTGCATTGTTTTTTACGTAATACTTTAAGAGATATCTGTGGTTAAATTTGGGTGGTTTTCGACTACTTTCAAACCTCAATCGTTTATACCTCTTTTAGTATTGATCAGATTTCAGTGATTCTGTTACCAAAGTATAGAGAAAAGTTAGCTGTATACGAAGTACAAATGGCAGTGTTTTAGTAATAATACTACGTGAGATTTTCAAGATAAAATTTTCGACGTTTTCTAATCGTTTAGAATTCGTTCCAAGTTTCAAAGCTTAATATCTCTTTTCATATTTATCAGAATTGAATGATTTCTTTACCGCATTGTAGAGAATAGTAAGCTCTATAAGTGGTATAGATTGCATGGTTTTAGACGTTATACTTTAAAAAATATCTAAGGTTAAATTTGGGAGGTTTTCGACTACCTTCAAACTTCAATGGTTTATACCTCTATTAGAATTGATCAGATTTCAGTGATTCTTTTGCCAAAATATAGAGAAATATTAGCTGTATACGGAGCACAAATGGCAGTGTTGTAGTGATAATACTACGTGAGATTTTCAAGATAAAATTTTCGACGTTTTCTAATCGTTTAGAATTCGTTCGAAGTTTCAAAGGATCATGTCACTTTTCATATTTATCAGAATTGAATGATTACTTTTGCGGATTGTAGAGAATAGTAAGCTTTATATGTGGTAATGATTGTATTGTTTTAGACTTATTACTTTAAAAAATATCTAAAGGTAAATTTGGGAGTTTTTCGACTAAGTTCGAACTGCAATCATTTATACCATTTTTAGTATTGATCAGATTTCAGTGATTCTGTTACCAAAATATAGAGAAAAGTTAGCTGTATACGAAGTACAAATGGCAGTGTTTAAGTGATAATACTACGTGAGATTTTCAAGATAAAATTTTCTACGTTTTCTAATCGTTTAGAATTCGTTCCATGTTTCAAAGATTAATATCTCTTTTCATATTTATCAGAATTGAATGATTTTTTTACCGCATTGTAGAGAATAGTAAGCTCTATAAGTGGTATAGATTGCATGGTTTTAGACGTTATAGTTTAAAAAATATCTAAGGTTAAATTTGGGAGGTTTTCGACTACCTTCAAACTTCAATGGTTTATACCTCTTTTAGAATTGATCAGATTTCAGTGATTCTGTTGCCAAAATATAGAGAAATATTAGCTGTATACGAAGCACAAATGGCAGTGTTGTAGTGATAATACTACGTGAGATTTTCAAGATAAAATTTTCGACGTTTTCTAATCGTTTAGAATTCGTTCCAAGTTTCAAAGATTAATATCTCTTTTCATATTTATCAGAATTGAATGATTTTTTTACCGCATTGTAGAGAATAGTAAGCTTTATATGTGGTAATGATTGCATTGTTTTAGACTTATTACTTTAAAAAATATCTAAAGGTAAATTTGGGAGTTTTTCGACTAAGTTCGAACTGCAATCATTTATACCTCTTTTAGAATTGATCAGATTTCAGTGATTCTGTTGCCAAAATATAGAGAAATATTAGCTGTATACGAAGCACAAATGGCAGTGTTGTAGTGATAATACTACGTGAGATTTTCAAGATAAAATTTTCGACGTTTTCTAATCGTTTAGAATTCGTTCCAAGTTTCAAAGATTAATATCTCTTTTCATATTTATCAGAATTGAATGATTTTTTTACCGCATTGTAGGGAATAGTAAGCTTTATAAGTGGTATAGATTGTATTGTTTTTTACGTAATACTTTAAGAGATATCTGTGGTAAAATTTGGGTGGTTTTCGACTACGATCAAACTTCAATCGTTTATACCTCTTTTAGTATTGATCAGATTTCAGTGATTCTGTTACCAAAATATAGAGAAAAGTTAGCTGTATAGGAAGTACAAATGGCAGTGTTTTAGTGATAATACTACGTGAGATTTTCAAGATAAAATTTTCGACGTTTTCTAATCGTTTAGAATTTGTTCCAAGTTTCAAAGGTTAATATCTCTATTCATATTTATCAGAATTGAATGATTTCTTTACCGCATTGTAGGGAATAGTAAGCTTTATAAGTGGTATAGATTGCATTGTTTTTTACGTAATACTTTAAGAGTTATCTGTGGTAAAATTGGGGTGGTTTTCGACTACGATCAAACTTCAATCGTTTATACCTCTTTTAGTATTGATCAGATTTCAGTGATTCTGTTACCAAAATATAGAGAAAAGTTAGCTTTATACGGTGTACAAATGTCAGTGTTGTAGTGATAATACTACGTGAGATTTTCAAGATAAAATTTTCGACGTTTTCTAATCGTTTAGAATTCGTTCGAAGTTTCAAAGGATCATGTCACTTTTCATATTTATCAGAATTGAATGATTACTTTTGCGGATTGTAGAGAATAGTAAGCTTTATATGTGGTAATGATTGTATTGTTTTAGACTTATTACTTTAAAAAATATCTAAAGGTAAATTTGGGAGTTTTTCGACTAAGTTCGAACTGCAATCATTTATACCATTTTTAGTATTGATCAGATTTCAGTGATTCTGTTACCAAAATATAGAGAAAAGTTAGCTGTATACGAAGTACAAATGGCAGTGTTTAAGTGATAATACTACGTGAGATTTTCAAGATAAAATTTTCTACGTTTTCTAATCGTTTAGAATTCGTTCCAAGTTTCAAAGATTAATATCTCTTTTCATATTTATCAGAATTGAATGATTTTTTTACCGCATTGTAGAGAATAGTAAGCTCTATAAGTGGTATAGATTGCATGGTTTTAGACGTTATAGTTTAAAAAATATCTAAGGTTAAATTTGGGAGGTTTTCGACTACCTTCAAACTTCAATGGTTTATACCTCTTTTAGAATTGATCAGATTTCAGTGATTCTGTTGCCAAAATATAGAGAAATATTAGCTGTATACGAAGCACAAATGGCAGTGTTGTAGTGATAATACTACGTGAGATTTTCAAGATAAAATTTTCGACGTTTTCTAATCGTTTAGAATTCGTTCCAAGTTTCAAAGATTAATATCTCTTTTCATATTTATCAGAATTGAATGATTTTTTTACCGCATTGTAGAGAATAGTAAGCTCTATAAGTGGTATAGATTGCATGGTTTTAGACGTTATAGTTTAAAAAATATCTAAGGTTAAATTTGGGAGGTTTTCGACTACCTTCAAACTTCAATGGTTTATACCTCTTTTAGAATTGATTAGATTTCAGTGATTCTGTTGCCAAAATATAGAGAAATATTAGCTGTATACGAAGCACAAATGGCAGTGTTGTAGTGATAATACTACGTGAGATTTTCAAGATAAAATTTTCGACGTTTTCTAATCGTTTAGAATTCGTTCCAAGTTTCAAAGATTAATATCTCTTTTCATATTTATCAGAATTGAATGATTTTTTTACCGCATTGTAGAGAATAGTAAGCTCTATAAGTGGTATAGATTGCATGGTTTTAGACGTTATAGTTTAAAAAATATCTAAGGTTAAATTTGGGAGGTTTTCGACTACCTTCAAACTTCAATGGTTTATACCTCTTTTAGAATTGATCAGATTTCAGTGATTCTGTTGCCAAAATATAGAGAAATATTAGCTGTATACGAAGCACAAATGGCAGTGTTGTAGTGATAATACTACGTGAGATTTTCAAGATAAAATTTTCGACGTTTTCTAATCGTTTAGAATTCGTTCCAAGTTTCAAAGGTTAATATCTCTTTTCATATTTATCAGAATTGAATGATTTCTTTACCGCATTGTAGAGAATAGTAAGCTCTATAAGTGGTATAGATTGCATGGTTTTAGACGTTATACTTTAAAAAATATCTAAGGTTAAATTTGGTAGGTTTTCAACTACCTTCAAACTTCAATGGTTTATACCTCTATTAGAATTGATCAGATTACAGTGATTCTTTTGCCAAAATATAGAGAAATATTAGCTGTATACGGAGCACAAATGGCAGTGTTGTAGTGATAATAATACATTAGTTATTCAAGATAAAATTTTCGACGTTTTCTAATCGTTTACAATTCGTTCCAAATTTCAGACGTTTATATCTCTTTTCTTATTTATCAGAATTGAATGATTTCTTTACCGCATTGTAGGGAATAGTAAGCTTTATAAGTGGTATAGATTGTATTGTTTTTTACGTAATACTTTAAGAGATATCTGTGGTAAAATTTGGGTGGTTTTCGACTACGATCAAACTTCAATCGTTTATACCTCTTTTAGTATTGATCAGATTTCAGTGATTCTGTTACCAAAATATAGAGAAAAGTTAGCTTTTTGCGAAGTACAAATGGCAGTGTTTTAGTGATAATACTACGTGAGATTTCCAAGATAAAATTTTCGACGTTTTCTAATCGTTTAGAATTTGTTCCAAGTTTCAAAGGATATTAATCTCTATTCATATTTATCAGAATTGAATGATTTCTTTACCGCATTGTAGAGAATAGTAAGCTCTATAAGTGGTATAGATTGCATTGTTTTTTACGTAATACTTTAAGAGATATCTGTGGTTAAATTTGGGTGGTTTTCGACTACGTTTAAACTTCAATCGTTTATACCTCTTTTAGTATTGATCAGATTTCAGTGATTCTGTTACCAAAATATAGAGAAAAGTTAGCTGTATACGAAGTACAAATGGCAGTGTTTAAGTGATAATACTACGTGAGATTTTCAAGATAAAATTTTCTACGTTTTCTAATCGTTTAGAATTCGTTCCAAGTTTCAAAGATTAATATCTCTTTTCATATTTATCAGAATTGAATGATTTCTTTACCGCATTGTAGAGAATAGTAAGCTCTATAAGTGGTATAGATTGCATGGTTTTAGACGTTATAGTTTAAAAAATATCTAAAGTTAAATTTGGGAGGTTTTCGACTACCTTCAAACTTCAATGGTTTATACCTCTTTTAGAATTGATCAGATTTCAGTGATTCTGTTGCCAAAATATAGAGAAATATTAGCTGTATACGAAGCACAAATGGCAGTGTTGTAGTGATAATACTACGTGAGATTTTCAAGATAAAATTTTCGACGTTTTCTAATCGTTTAGAATTCGTTCCAAGTTTCAAAGGTTAATATCTCTTTTCATATTTATCAGAATTGAATGATTTCTTTACCGCATTGTAGAGAATAGTAAGCTCTATAAGTGGTATAGATTGCATGGTTTTAGACGTTATACTTTAAAAAATATCTAAGGTTAAATTTGGGAGGTTTTCGACTACCTTCAAACTTCAATGGTTTATACCTCTATTAGAATTGATCAGATTTCAGTGATTCTGTTACCAATATATAGAGAAAAGTTAGCTTTATACGGTGTACAAATGGCAGTGTTGTAGTGATAATACTACGTGAGATTTTCAAGATAAAATTTTCGACGTTTTCTAATCGTTTAGAATTCGTTCCAAGTTTCAAATGTTCATGTCACTTTTCATATTTATCAGAATTGAATGATTACTTTTGCGGATTGTAGAGAATAGTAAGCTTTATATGTGGTAATGATTGCATTGTTTTAGACTTATTACTTTAAAAAATAACTAAATGTAAATTTGGGAGTTTTTCGACTAAGTTCGAACTGCAATCATTTATACCATTTTTAGTATTGATCAGATTTCAGTGATTCTGTTACCAAAATATAGATAAAAGTTGGCTGTATACGGTGTACAAATGGCAGTGTTGTAGTGATAATACTACATTAGTTATTCAAGATAAAATTTTCGACGTTTTCTAATCGTTTACAATTCGTTCCAAATTTCAAACGTTTATATCTCTTTTCTTATTTATCAGAATTGAATGATTTCTTTACCGCATTGTAGAGAATAGTAAGCTTTATAAGTGGTATAGATTGTATTGTTTTTTACGTAATACTTTAAGAGATATCTGTGGTAAAATTTGGGTGGTTTTCGACTACGATCAAACTTCAATTGTTTATACCTCTTTTAGTATTGATCAGATTTCAGTGATTCTGTTACCAAAATATAGAGAAAAGTTAGCTGTATACGAAGTACAAATGGCAGTGTTTTAGTGATAATACTACGTGAGATTTTCAAAATAAAATTTTCGACGTTTTCTAATCGTTTCGAATTCGTTCCAAGTTTCAAAGGTTAATATCTCTTTTCATATTTATCAGAATTGAATGATTTCTTTACCGCAATGTAGAGAATAGTAAGCTCTATAAGTGGTATAGATTGCATGGTTTTACACGTTATACTTTAAAAAATATCTATGGTTAAATTTAGGAGGTTTTCGACTACCTTCAAATTTCAATCGTTTATACCTCTTTTAGTATGGATCAGATTTCAGTGATTCTGTTACCAAAATATAGGTAAAAGTTGGCTTTATACGGTGTACAAATGGCAGTGTTGTAGTGATAATACTACATTAGTTATTCAAGATAAAATTTTCGACGTTTTCTAATCGTTTACAATTCGTTCCAAATTTCAAACGTTTATATCTCTTTTCTTATTTATCAGAATTGAATGATTTCTTTACCGCATTGTAGGGAATAGTAAGCTTTATAAGTGGTATAGATTGTATTGTTTTTTACGCAATACTTTAAGAGATATCTGTGGTAAAATTTGGGTGGTTTTCGACTACGATCAAACTTCAATCGTTTATACCTCTTTTAGTATTGATCAGATTTCAGTGATTCTGTTACCAAAATATAGATAAAAGTTAGCTGTATACGGTGTACAAATGGCAGTGTTTTAGTGATAATACTACGTGAGATTTTCAAGATAAAATTTTCGACGTTTTCTATTCGTTTAGAATTTGTTCCAAGTTTCAAAGGTTAATATCTCTATTCATATTTATCAGAATTGAATGATTTCTTTACCGCATTGTAGAGAATAGTAAGCTCTATAAGTGGTATAGATTGCATTGTTTTTTACGTAATACTTTAAGAGATATCTGTGGTTAAATTTGGGTGGTTTTCGACTACGTTTAAACTTCAATCGTTTATACCTCTTTTAGTATTGATCAGATTTCAGTGATTCTGTTACCAAAATATAGAGAAAAGTTAGCTGTATACGAAGTACAAATGGCAGTGTTTAAGTGATAATACTACGTGAGATTTTCAAGATAAAATTTTCTACGTTTTCTAATCGTTTAGAATTCGTTCCAAGTTTCAAAGATTAATATCTCTTTTCATATTTATCAGAATTGAATGATTTCTTTACCGCATTGTAGAGAATAGTAAGCTCTATAAGTGGTATAGATTGCATGGTTTTAGACGTTATAGTTTAAAAAATATCTAAAGTTAAATTTGGGAGGTTTTCGACTACCTTCAAACTTCAATGGTTTATACCTCTTTTAGAATTGATCAGATTTCAGTGATTCTGTTGCCAAAATATAGAGAAATATTAGCTGTATACGAAGCACAAATGGCAGTGTTGTAGTGATAATACTACGTGAGATTTTCAAGATAAAATTTTCGACGTTTTCTAATCGTTTAGAATTCGTTCCAAGTTTCAAAGGTTAATATCTCTTTTCATATTTATCAGAATTGAATGATTTCTTTACCGCATTGTAGAGAATAGTAAGCTCTATAAGTGGTATAGATTGCATGGTTTTAGACGTTATACTTTAAAAAATATCTAAGGTTAAATTTGGGAGGTTTTCGACTACCTTCAAACTTCAATGGTTTATACCTCTATTAGAATTGATCAGATTTCAGTGATTCTGTTACCAATATATAGAGAAAAGTTAGCTTTATACGGTGTACAAATGGCAGTGTTGTAGTGATAATACTACGTGAGATTTTCAAGATAAAATTTTCGACGTTTTCTAATCGTTTAGAATTCGTTCCAAGTTTCAAATGTTCATGTCACTTTTCATATTTATCAGAATTGAATGATTACTTTTGCGGATTGTAGAGAATAGTAAGCTTTATATGTGGTAATGATTGCATTGTTTTAGACTTATTACTTTAAAAAATAACTAAATGTAAATTTGGGAGTTTTTCGACTAAGTTCGAACTGCAATCATTTATACCATTTTTAGTATTGATCAGATTTCAGTGATTCTGTTACCAAAATATAGATAAAAGTTGGCTGTATACGGTGTACAAATGGCAGTGTTGTAGTGATAATACTACATTAGTTATTCAAGATAAAATTTTCGACGTTTTCTAATCGTTTACAATTCGTTCCAAATTTCAAACGTTTATATCTCTTTTCTTATTTATCAGAATTGAATGATTTCTTTACCGCATTGTAGAGAATAGTAAGCTTTATAAGTGGTATAGATTGTATTGTTTTTTACGTAATACTTTAAGAGATATCTGTGGTAAAATTTGGGTGGTTTTCGACTACGATCAAACTTCAATTGTTTATACCTCTTTTAGTATTGATCAGATTTCAGTGATTCTGTTACCAAAATATAGAGAAAAGTTAGCTGTATACGAAGTACAAATGGCAGTGTTTTAGTGATAATACTACGTGAGATTTTCAAAATAAAATTTTCGACGTTTTCTAATCGTTTCGAATTCGTTCCAAGTTTCAAAGGTTAATATCTCTTTTCATATTTATCAGAATTGAATGATTTCTTTACCGCAATGTAGAGAATAGTAAGCTCTATAAGTGGTATAGATTGCATGGTTTTACACGTTATACTTTAAAAAATATCTATGGTTAAATTTAGGAGGTTTTCGACTACCTTCAAATTTCAATCGTTTATACCTCTTTTAGTATGGATCAGATTTCAGTGATTCTGTTACCAAAATATAGGTAAAAGTTGGCTTTATACGGTGTACAAATGGCAGTGTTGTAGTGATAATACTACATTAGTTATTCAAGATAAAATTTTCGACGTTTTCTAATCGTTTACAATTCGTTCCAAATTTCAAACGTTTATATCTCTTTTCTTATTTATCAGAATTGAATGATTTCTTTACCGCATTGTAGGGAATAGTAAGCTTTATAAGTGGTATAGATTGTATTGTTTTTTACGCAATACTTTAAGAGATATCTGTGGTAAAATTTGGGTGGTTTTCGACTACGATCAAACTTCAATCGTTTATACCTCTTTTAGTATTGATCAGATTTCAGTGATTCTGTTACCAAAATATAGATAAAAGTTAGCTGTATACGGTGTACAAATGGCAGTGTTTTAGTGATAATACTACGTGAGATTTTCAAGATAAAATTTTCGACGTTTTCTATTCGTTTAGAATTTGTTCCAAGTTTCAAAGGTTAATATCTCTATTCATATTTATCAGAATTGAATGATTTCTTTACCGCATTGTAGAGAATAGTAAGCTCTATAAGTGGTATAGATTGCATTGTTTTTTACGTAATACTTTAAGAGATATCTGTGGTTAAATTTGGGTGGTTTTCGACTACGTTTAAACTTCAATCGTTTATACCTCTTTTAGTATTGATCAGATTTCAGTGATTCTGTTACCAAAATATAGAGAAAAGTTAGCTGTATACGAAGTACAAATGGCAGTGTTTAAGTGATAATACTACGTGAGATTTTCAAGATAAAATTTTCTACGTTTTCTAATCGTTTAGAATTCGTTCCAAGTTTCAAAGATTAATATCTCTTTTCATATTTATCAGAATTGAATGATTTCTTTACCGCATTGTAGAGAATAGTAAGCTCTATAAGTGGTATAGATTGCATGGTTTTAGACGTTATAGTTTAAAAAATATCTAAAGTTAAATTTGGGAGGTTTTCGACTACCTTCAAACTTCAATGGTTTATACCTCTTTTAGAATTGATCAGATTTCAGTGATTCTGTTGCCAAAATATAGAGAAATATTAGCTGTATACGAAGCACAAATGGCAGTGTTGTAGTGATAATACTACGTGAGATTTTCAAGATAAAATTTTCGACGTTTTCTAATCGTTTAGAATTCGTTCCAAGTTTCAAAGGTTAATATCTCTTTTCATATTTATCAGAATTGAATGATTTCTTTACCGCATTGTAGAGAATAGTAAGCTCTATAAGTGGTATAGATTGCATGGTTTTAGACGTTATACTTTAAAAAATATCTAAGGTTAAATTTGGGAGGTTTTCGACTACCTTCAAACTTCAATGGTTTATACCTCTATTAGAATTGATCAGATTTCAGTGATTCTGTTACCAATATATAGAGAAAAGTTAGCTTTATACGGTGTACAAATGGCAGTGTTGTAGTGATAATACTACGTGAGATTTTCAAGATAAAATTTTCGACGTTTTCTAATCGTTTAGAATTCGTTCCAAGTTTCAAATGTTCATGTCACTTTTCATATTTATCAGAATTGAATGATTACTTTTGCGGATTGTAGAGAATAGTAAGCTTTATATGTGGTAATGATTGCATTGTTTTAGACTTATTACTTTAAAAAATAACTAAATGTAAATTTGGGAGTTTTTCGACTAAGTTCGAACTGCAATCATTTATACCATTTTTAGTATTGATCAGATTTCAGTGATTCTGTTACCAAAATATAGATAAAAGTTGGCTGTATACGGTGTACAAATGGCAGTGTTGTAGTGATAATACTACATTAGTTATTCAAGATAAAATTTTCGACGTTTTCTAATCGTTTACAATTCGTTCCAAATTTCAAACGTTTATATCTCTTTTCTTATTTATCAGAATTGAATGATTTCTTTACCGCATTGTAGAGAATAGTAAGCTTTATAAGTGGTATAGATTGTATTGTTTTTTACGTAATACTTTAAGAGATATCTGTGGTAAAATTTGGGTGGTTTTCGACTACGATCAAACTTCAATTGTTTATACCTCTTTTAGTATTGATCAGATTTCAGTGATTCTGTTACCAAAATATAGAGAAAAGTTAGCTGTATACGAAGTACAAATGGCAGTGTTTTAGTGATAATACTACGTGAGATTTTCAAAATAAAATTTTCGACGTTTTCTAATCGTTTCGAATTCGTTCCAAGTTTCAAAGGTTAATATCTCTTTTCATATTTATCAGAATTGAATGATTTCTTTACCGCAATGTAGAGAATAGTAAGCTCTATAAGTGGTATAGATTGCATGGTTTTACACGTTATACTTTAAAAAATATCTATGGTTAAATTTAGGAGGTTTTCGACTACCTTCAAATTTCAATCGTTTATACCTCTTTTAGTATGGATCAGATTTCAGTGATTCTGTTACCAAAATATAGGTAAAAGTTGGCTTTATACGGTGTACAAATGGCAGTGTTGTAGTGATAATACTACATTAGTTATTCAAGATAAAATTTTCGACGTTTTCTAATCGTTTACAATTCGTTCCAAATTTCAAACGTTTATATCTCTTTTCTTATTTATCAGAATTGAATGATTTCTTTACCGCATTGTAGGGAATAGTAAGCTTTATAAGTGGTATAGATTGTATTGTTTTTTACGCAATACTTTAAGAGATATCTGTGGTAAAATTTGGGTGGTTTTCGACTACGATCAAACTTCAATCGTTTATACCTCTTTTAGTATTGATCAGATTTCAGTGATTCTGTTACCAAAATATAGATAAAAGTTAGCTGTATACGGTGTACAAATGGCAGTGTTTTAGTGATAATACTACGTGAGATTTTCAAGATAAAATTTTCGACGTTTTCTATTCGTTTAGAATTTGTTCCAAGTTTCAAAGGTTAATATCTCTATTCATATTTATCAGAATTGAATGATTTCTTTACCGCATTGTAGAGAATAGTAAGCTCTATAAGTGGTATAGATTGCATTGTTTTTTACGTAATACTTTAAGAGATATATGTGGTTAAATTTGGGTGGTTGTCGACTACGTTTAAATTTCAATCGTTTGTACCTCTTTTAGTATGGATCAGATTTCAGTGATTCTGTTACCAAAATATAGAGAAAAGTTAGCTTTATACGGTGTACAAATGGCAGTGTTGTAGTGATAATACTACGTGAGATTTTCAAGATAAAATTTTCGACGTTTTCTAATCGTTTAGAATTCGTTCCAAGTTTCAAAGGTTCATGTCACTTTTCATATTTATCAGAATTGAATGATTACTTTTGCGGATTGTAGAGAATAGTGATCTTTATATGTGGTAATGATTGCATTGTTTTAGACTTTTTACTTTAAAAAATATCTAAAGGTAAATTTGGGAGTTTTTTGACTAAGTTCGAACTGCAATCATTTATTCCTCTTTTAGTATTGATCAGATTTCAGTGATTCTGTTACCAAAATATAGATATAAGTTAGCTGTATACGGTGTACAAATGGCAGTGTTGTAGTGATAATACTACATTAGTTATTCAAGATAAAATTTTCGACGTTTTCTAATCGTTTACAATTCGTTCCAAATTTCAAACGTTTATATCTCTTTTCTTATTTATCAGAATTGAATGATTCCTTTACCGCATTGTAGAGAATAGTAAGCTTTATAAGTGGTATAGATTGTATTGTTTTTTACGTAATACTTTAAGAGATATCTGTGGTTAAATTTTGGTGGTTTTCGACTACGTTCAAACTTTAATCGTTTATACCTCTTTTAGTATTGGTCAGATTTCAGTGATACTGTTACTAAAATATAGAGAAAAGATAGCTGTATACGGAGTACAATTGGCAGTGTTGTATTGATAATACTACGTGAGATATTCAAGATAAAATTTTCGACGTTTTCTAATCGTTTACAATTCGTTCCAGGTTTCAAAGGTTCATATCACTTGTCATATTTATCAGGATTTAATGATTTCTTTAGCGCATTTTAGAGAATAGTAAGCTTTATATGTGGTATAGATTGCATTGTTTTTTACGTAATACTTTAAGAGATATCTGTGGTTAAATTTGGGTGGTTTTCGAGTACGTTTAAACTTCAATCGTTTATACCTCTTTTAGTATTGATCAGATTTCAGTGATTCTGTTACCAAAATATAGAGAAAAGTTAGCTGTATACGAAGTACAAATGGCAGTGTTTTAGTGATAATACTACGTGTGATTTTCAAGATAAAATTTTCGACGTGTTCTAATCGTTTAGAATTCGTCCCAAGTTTCAAACTTTTATATCTCTTTTCATATTTGTCAGAATTGAATGATTTCTTTCCAGCATTGTAGAGAATAGCAAGCTTTATAAGTGGTATAGATTGAATTGTTTTAGAATGAACACTTTGAAAAATATTTAAGGTTAAATTTGGGAGGTTTTCGACTACTTTCAAACTTCAATGGTTTATACCTCTTTTAAAATTTATCAGATTTCAGTGATTCTGTTGCCAAAATATAAAGAAATATTAGCTGTATACGGAGCACAAATGGCAGTGTTGTAGTGATAGTGCTACGTGAGATATTCCACATAAAATTTTCGACGTTTTCTAATCGTTTAGAATTCGTTCCAAATTTCAAACGTTTATATCTCTTTTCTTATTTATCAGAATTGAATGATTTCTTTACCGCATTGTAGAGAATAGTAAGCTTTATAAGTGGTATAGATTGTATTGTTTTTTACGTAATACTTTAAGAGATATCTGTGGTTAAATTTTGGTGGTTTTCGACTACGTTCAAACTTTAATCGTTTATACCTCTTTTAGTATTGGTCAGATTTCAGTGATACTGTTACTAAAATATAGAGAAAAGATAGCTGTATACGGAGTACAAATGGCAGTGGTGTAGTGATAATACTACGTGAGTTATTCAAGATAAAATTTTCGACGTTTTCTAATCGTTTAGAATTCGTTCCAAATTTCATAGGTTCATATCACTTTTCATATTTATCAGAATTGAATGATTTCTTTAGCGCATTGTAGAGAATAGTAAGCTTTATATGTGGTATAGATTGCATTGTTTTAGACTTAATTCTTTGAAAAATATCTAATGTTAAATTTGGGAGATTTTCGACTACCTTCAAACTTTAATCGTTTATACCTCTTTTAGTATTTATCAGATTTCAGTGATTCTGTTACCAAAATATAGAGAAAAGATAGGTGTATACGGAGTACAAATGTCAGTGTTGTAGTGATAATACTACGTGAGATATTCGAGATAAAATTTTCGACGTTTTCTAATCGTTTAGAATTCCTCCCAAATTTCAAACGTTTATATCTCTTTTCATATTTATCAGAATTGAATGATTTCTCTACCGCATTGTAGAGAATAGTAAGCTCTATAAGTGGTATAGATTGCATTGTTTTAGACTTTATACTTTAAAAAATATCTAAGGTTAAATTTTGGATGTTTTCGACTACCTTCAAACTTCAATCGTTTATACCTCTTTTAGTATTGATCAGATTTCAGTGATTCTGTTGCCAAAGTATAGAGATAAAATAGCTGTATACGTAGTACAAATGACAGTGTTTTTGAGATAATAGTTCGTGAGATATTCAAGATTAATTTTTCGACGTTTTTTAATTCGTTTAGAATTCGTTCCAAATTTCTAACGTTTATATCCCTTTTCATATTTATCAAAATTGAATGATAACTTTATAGACATACGAAAATTTAACTCTAAATATCTCGTTAACTACCCGACAGATTTTTACGAAGTTTTATAGAAATATAGACAAATTTGTCTCCTTATATAGGTGAAATGTAAACTAAATCCATGGAGTAGTTTTTGAGATATTGGCTGTGAACGATTAGGGTTTTTTTTTCTCGAACACGGCTCCTACGATTTCCTTAAACTCAGCTCGCATGCGAGATCTGTAACTTTTATCTAGAACCATTTTCCAGGGAAATTAGATTGTTACTTCTTCTAAAGAAGGGTGTGTAAGACCGGGGCTCGGATTTAGATGAAAAGAGGCCTTAGGCTATTCCACTTATAATGCCCTTTCAGCTCCCATTTTTAAATTTGTAAATCACATGAGAAATAATAAAAAAATCACTACTGTGATATATGTACTACAATATGTTAATTGGTAATATATAATCTGTTCAGTTTTTAAAATAGTGTAATTTTAATTTTGCTAACAATTTGAATGTAGACCCCCTTGATCTTGAGGCCCTGGTCTGAAGCCTAGTTAACCTTAGGAAAATTTGGCCCTGGTTCTAAATAACTACTTAACAGTAATTTATGCTTTACATAATTGATAGTTTTTATTTAATGTTATTTACGTTGTACTCAAACTAGATTTGGTTGTTTTGTTTGGAGGTTATGTTTGTTACTTGTTACTTGCTTTATTGTGACTATAGCCAAGTTTCTGAACTTTGGTTTTAAAACATAAGTAGCTTCAGTCCGGCCATAGGGTATGGCTCTCAGTGTGCCTGTCTTCTTCTAAAAAGGCATTGAAACTTCTTAGGCTGTTAGAAGAAGGTTTTAGTTTAGTATTTATGCTTTGTAGCATTTTCAATTTTTCACCAGCATTCTTAAAGTGCCAGATTCAAATTAAATTTCCCAATCAGACAGATTTCCTTCTCTAGATTAACAGCCATTCCTATCCTCAGAAAGACTTCGATGACTAGTGAAATATATATCCCCTCTACTCATGGAGAATTTCGTGGTAAAACTTATTACCTATAATTTCGTGCCTCTGAGGGTAATTGGTTAAGATGGCAAAGATAAAACAAGTAAGCAAGCAAACGTAGAAAACTGAACCCTAATGTAGAGCAAACCTCTATTAACACGCATCTCCTTTGTCACAAAACATGAGAATTAAAAAGAAAAAATTCGGGTCAAACAGTTTAATGTTATTTCCAATAATTGTTTACACCGAAATAAAAAAAACCCACGAAATGTAGAAGACCATGTTTTCGGTAAGGTCATTGTTGGGAAATATTAGTAACTTGTACGCTAATTGTAAAATAGGTCATTAATATTAAAGAAAATTTAATGCCACCTCGCTACGATGTTTTCCGCAGGCCTCCAGCTACCGTAAAAGAAAAGTGGTCAGTTGTTAATGATAGAATTTCCTTCTTTTATCTTTAATTCCTGAATTTTCCTTTTCCAATAACTTCAATTCATTTTGCAATTCGAGGATTTTATTTTTTTAGAACCTGTGTTCTTTAAGTGATGTTTTTTTCAATTGTGAGCCTTTAAAGAGTTTTACCATGCCTGTCATTATTTCTTCTATTTGTGAAAACAGACATTAGCTGATTTTCTATTTAGATAAAACGTTAAGGAAAGGAGTACGTAATGGGTAAAAACAAAACTCTAATACAGTAAACACAAACTATGAGATTTTCATAATAATGATATTGTTCTAGAATTGACTGTACTTGTTATAAGTAGTGTTCGCAAAGTAAACACACACTAGACCTAACAATCCACACCGTATTACAGGGCCAGTCTCACATTAGGTTTTAATAATCTTGTAATTTTCATTTTCTGATTACGAAAAAACTATCCCACATTTCTTCTGAAAATTTAATAGTTCAATAAACATAGATTAAATTAACTACCCATCAAATATTACGACCCAAAACGGAATGTAAATAGGTTTTGCAGACTAAAGTAATCACGTGAAAGAGTTGTGTATAGTACGACAAAATGTTTCTTGGAAGTTAAATGTTTATTTATTTTATTTCCTTTCGGCTTGTAGGAGGAGATTTCCTTAACAGTTGATTTTTTTCATCTAGTCTATAAACACGAGGACCTCTTCAGTTTTTGTTTAGGTATGACAATAAAAAATTGTTTCTTATTGAAGGTGATGATAATTTTGCACATTGCCAGGTACTGTCATTTTAATTAAAACGTTTTTTACGTCTGAGAAACCTATAAATTGAGTTTAAACTTGGTTTAAGAACGTTTTTTGAGTGTGTAGTTTGTACTATTAATTGAGATGTTAAAATAAAGAAACAAAAAGTACCTCATTTCCTTGTTCTTCAAAACAGTATTTTAATGCCTTTGTACACTACAATTCTCATTTAACGTAACCAAATTAACTGATTCATGTTTGTTCATGATTAATTTTTATAAAGACTTCTTTTTTTGATAATTTGGAAAATTTAATTGAAAATTGTTTCCTTACTAGATTTTCATAAAACTAATACCTTATTAATTTCTCTTATTAGAGGAATTCAGCCTCCTTCCGATTGATTTTAATAAAAAGGAAAATGAGAGCCGTCGTAGCTTTAGTCGAATCACAGAGCTTGGAACTGCAGTCAACGAGGAAGAAACCTCTTCAGAATAGATCCAGACAGACACTCTCCAGAGTGGTAATCCAGTATTTGAAAACCAAATCTGGCACATGAAACAGTAGAAGATACTGTGGCAGTTGGAATTCAATTCCAGGATATAAAGTAAACGTACGTTATTTTATTTCTTATTTTAGTGTATTATGACGTGAAATAAAAATATCTCAAAATCCTTTCTCGAAAACATTTCTCGCCAACATGCATGGCAAATAAAAGAGGATTAATGTATTGTTTCTTTTTTTTATTATGCTTTCATGCCTCTTTCTAATAGATGTGATTTTATTTAAGTTTAAAGGTGGCCGACATATCTAATCAGACAGAACAATAGTCCCTTGATTTCTATTATTCCTGTTCAGAGTTCAAGTGCCACTTTCTAGTTAGATGAATTTCTTAAAGGAATTCAAGGTAAATTTGTTTGAAGACTCCAAATGTTTAGTTCTAAATCCTCACTTCGCTTGAAACAGAAACTTTGGCTAATTATTTAGGCCAGTAGTATGAAATTATTAAAATCCAAAATTAGGATGGAAACTGAAAGTTTTGAATCTTGACAATATGAACTAAATAATTTAATTAAAATTTGTGGTTTGTTTTAAGGAAATGTCTATGTAATAAAAATCACGACAAGAGAAAATGTAAACATAAAATAACCGAAGAGTAAATTTTCACCGGGAAGAACAGATTAGCAACACACAATCACAGGAAGTTTAATAGAGGAAGTGGAATGATCAATAAAAGGAGGCGATCTTTAATCAAGATAAAATGGGCGAGCAATCTTTGGATGGAGTATAATTTAGGTATGGGTCTTGATTTAATACTAGACAATCATCTTAAATTTGATAAGTATACTGTTTTTTTTTGTTTTATGTTTCTTTCTTTTCTTTTTTTAAAGACCGGATAATAAAATTACAAAATTTGGACTTACGGTAGTTACTCTAATTTAAAAGTCGAGGAATATGCCTTTACTGGGCTAGAAGGTAGATTTGGACATCTGTTAAGTGTTAAATTTGAAGGAAGCGTTTAAAAAAAGATTAAAGTCGCTATAATTTTAGCTTATGAACTGAAATCTGTGTCAGATCTAGTTCCTTGACTACCAACCAGTATTCTTTTTTTATAACCTATTTGTGATCTTTTGTTCAACATTCAACCCCTAACACATAACAGACTTTTGACGATTTTTTTTTTCACAATCGCAGAAGATTTGAAAATATTAAAAATATTGATGAACTATCAAATTTTGATAAGGACAGATTTTTGCTGCTTGAGCTTCTTGGAAATATCTTGTGATATATGGTGTATACCTCTCCATAATTGGCATGGAAAGTTCGGCCCACATCCAGAGTAATTTGTCATATAATAATTGGAAGATATAAATAATATATACATTCTTGCTTTCGCTTACATAGAAGGAGAAATAAGAAAAAAAAGGGAAATAATGGTGTTAACAGTCGAAATTCGTGATAACAGCACTTACAAACAACCTTCTCCATACAGGATTGAAGCATTTTGTAATTTAAATAATACACCCTAGTTCTACTTCTGCCTTAGTTATCTATATTACAAACAGTTCAAAGAACTTGTTTTTACCTTTAGAAAAAATTCCCATTTAATTTTTTTTACAATACTGTTTTGAATATAAATGATTGGTCTTTTTCATTGCAGAAATGGAACTGGTTATCTCAAAAACGAAAAATGACCGAACTCTCCAACTTTTCATGGTAATCAATTGGAAACTGATGAATAGAAATTATCACTTAGTTGAATAATTTTTTTGGCTAGCAACAAGGTTTCCTTTTAACTTAATTTAAAATCTACATTCTGCAACTTAAATGCTTTTCACCTTTATTTGAACATTAAATTTTTGGAGGAACTTCTCATGGACTCCCATGAACAGGTCCTCTGTAAAGATTTATTGTACTTTAGAACAATTGATTTTTCCTCCTTGTATATTAATCATATAGCTTTAATACATGGAAGTTTTAAGAAGTTAACGTTACTGCCAGAACTCTTGGGTTTGTTATAAATGTATAAAGAACAAGTTAGTGAAAATATCAATGAAACCTACTGTGAAGATAACAGAGCTTGATGAAGGAACCTTCTTAACTTAACAGTAGTTTAGAATTTCAGTGCCTGAGAGCAGCCGTAATTAATAAAGAAATTAATGTTTTTGATAACACAATCGAAAGCGTTACGATTCACTGACGGCCAAACGATATTAAGATTGCCTGAATCAATATGTTTTCTCCTTATCTATTATCGATCCCCAGATTCTTGATTAAATTAACATCATTTATTTTTTGTTCTAAATAATTTTTTTTTTTTTTGCTGGGCAGTGTGTGTTACTTTCTATTGGCTGAATATATACAAATCTTGTTCTTTTGGGAGGGCCTTATTCTGTTTTCAGGTCTAACATTCTTCTAAAACCTTTCATGAATTCTTAGAACTATCTCATTTTCTCTCTTTAGAAACGCACGTCATACAAGGCTATCGGCCTAATAAATTTGTAAATAACAGAATAATCTTATTAACCGCTTTCGATAGTGCAAACTATATTTTACTTCCTACAAACCCATTGTTTTAAGTTCTTCAAAGATTTCAATTATATCTGTCTCGATGGTTCCTAGTTAATTTTGTAATTATGGTACTGGCTAGAAACTAATGACTGTTTAACTTCAAGTTCTATCGTAATAAACAGTAAGAAAGATATGCCTCTGTAAAGTTCACACTTGTTGCCTATCTTGAATTGGATGTTCATGTCAAACGTTAGCCTTTAAAAGGGGTTGATGCTTAAATTCATCGCATTTTTTTCAAGACTTTTTTGCTAGATACACTGACAAGTTGAACATACAAAAGTGAATTTGAAAAATAATAATAAGTTTGCTATTTTACAGATCCAATAGAAAGTAATGTGATAAGAGTTACAAGAGCCCTACAGCTACGGAGGCTATTTGGACATCAATGATCCTCCAATCTAACAAACATTTAGTAAGATTTAAATGGACAATAGTACTAGTTATATTTTTTTTATACACAATTGAAAACTGTTTATCTGCAAGAAAATCTTGAAATATTACGTTACTAATGTCTGTTTTAACTAAAAAAGGAAACCCAAAATTTTTCACTTGTACAATTCAGATGGTATCTCTTCAATCTGAGATTTGTTTGCTCACTGGGTATTATTATTATTATTAAAAAATATTATTTCTGCTACGCATTAAAAAGTGAAAAAGATCGTAATAAAAAAAAAAGACACCTAAGTAATTTTAAATTGAAAATGTTTATTATTTATTTTTTCAGATTCGCTGTTAGAGCAGTATTTAAGAAGGGTTGTTATTAAGGGAGGTGAAGTTGTATGAAAGTGGAAGTATTTAGGACGCTGTTGCAGAAGTGGAGGCGGAGCCACCCCCAGCTGAAGGTAGGGAACTGTAGCCAACTGTACCTACACCAGTCCCAATCTAGGAGACCGTGCAGACGGCTGACCACCTCCCTCCATTGGAACTACACCTGCTTTCTCATCTCTTTATTTATTCTATAGGTAAATCGACATTATTTTTTTTATTAAGTCTAGTTATTTATTATTATTGTTTAATTTGTTAAATTAATACAGTCAATACTGCTTTAATTATTAACTTTGAAACAGTGATAGACTCTTAACAGTTTTCAAGTTTCCTGAAGGTTTTCCAGAATTTTAAGTTTATTGTTTTAATTATGAGCTTTAACTTGACTCTATAGTGCAAAATTTTGTTTAATTACTGTTTTTAAAGTAAGTAAGAGGCTTATACTGAGTATTTGATCGTTTATAAAGTTTTGAAACGGCATTTTCAACGTAATTACTCATTCGGTAATTCCCTGACTACCTGAAAAAAGGTTTTTAGATATTGGTTTACATATTACAATATACAGAAAATCGTGGCAAGTTCAAGGTGGTTCAACCAGACGTGAAACATATTGCTATCCGAAGTAAATCTTTAAATCCGAATCTGTAAATATGCTCTCTGCTATGTTATGTTTTACCCGTTAATCTGGTAAATTTATCTTTAATCAATTTTTGGATTATGTGTTGTTGTCGAGGCCTTAGGTTTTTTTTAACCTTAAATAAACTCCTTGCAGTAAATTAACCTTTTCACGATTTCACTAATTAGTTCCATTAGAAGCTTTTTCTAGGAAACATACTCTAGTGCTTTGTAAAAGAAAGCCTGGCAATCATGTCAAATTTGTTTTTCCATTTGGGTACCATTGTCACTTCCTATGTTTTTGGTCGAGATTCCTCATCCGCAAGTACTTTATGAAGCTTATTGTTCAGTTTATTTTGAGATGACTCAAAATTGACTTCAGTTGTTTTTTTTAAAACTTGGTTTACTACTTACTCACCATTATCATTATTATTTAAATTTTTAACCCAAAAGAATGTTTGTTTCGGTGAGTTCCTAGAAACTTCAGAGTTAAGCATTTCTCTGAAGGGTTATTTCATAATAATTTACTCTTGCATCTCATTTATAAAATTAATAAAATAAGGTATTCGATTAATCAAAAGATAATTTTTTAGAAAATGAGGCTGTACCGATTTTGCTTAAACTAGATTTTCTCTCAATTTTAATATTTTTCAAGATTTGAAAAGATTATTTTTAGTGATTTTTTTTAAAGGGTTTTTAAGTGTTGCTCATTCATAGTAATTCCTATCATATAATTTATTTGATTGGGACTAAATATTTGTCAAAAATTTATCTATAATAATAATTGTATTAAGAAAAAGTCGTAAACTGTACAAACCAGATATTATTTTTATTGTGGGGTTTCCGGAAGTTAAAAGCCAGATTTTCGTCAAATTTTGTTTTATTGTAAAGAAACAAATTTCTGTATCCATAACGATGTAAATTGTGATTTATTACATTTCTTAAATTTATCATATATTATATTTCTGCTAGTCATTTCTGCATCAGCTTTAAACATTAATTATTATCACTAAGTTTTATCTTAATCTATATTAATTTCATTTTTAAAAAAAATCAATTTTATTTTATTCGTTTCAAAACTAAGTTTGGTGTGTCAATTATTAAAGTGAAGTACGTATATTATATCAGATCCTGGTTAACGTGATGTAAATTACCTCTTATTATTCTTATTACACCACTTCTGCAACCTCATTTTTTAAATATCTAAATCCTATATTTTCTTATTATTAGTTTGTGATATTTCTCTTTCATTGTTTTAAAATTGTTGCGTAATTTTAACAAATACATTTTTCATTACTGTTAAATTTATAAAGGTTATAGAGACGGTTATAAATTCTCGATTTATTTTTTTATTAGCAGTGTTCTTAAAATGTTTCTCTTTGTTTAATTATAAATGAAGTCTATTGCGGAATAATTTTTTACTTTTCTATTAATTGAAGCAGTTTTACTGGGATTGGTTTCAATAAAAATACATTTTTGACTAACTTTCTATGTACTTATTAAGTTAGAGCTAAGTTTTATTTTTTTACTGCCATTGTTTTTATGCAAAATTCTCAGTTTGGTTAAATTTATTAAAGAAAGAAATTAGCTATGGACAAAACAGTTGCTAATTGAATGGACTTTGAATGCTTAGCGTTTTCTAATTGTGATGATATTCAGTGAAGATTAATAGTTAAAGATTACTGATCAATGGTAAGAGCTGGCTAAAAAACAGAAACTGAACTGATATAGAACTGAAATACAGTACTTTTTCAAGTGGACAAAGCAAAACATCCTGCTTCATTACTTGAGCGTCTTCTGTTATGGAGAATTTAGATTTTCCTTAAGTAAGCAATCTTTCAGCCGGATCAGGCAAAGCTTCCTGCCTGAATTTCTTAAAGGATAATAACTTAAAGTTCGGTAGTTAACTTAGGAATTAGAAAAGGTTTGATTTTTAAGAGATGCATTAATTATTATTATTATCCTTTATTTACAAACAAAAAATTATGCTAAATTACTTACTAAATTAAACTGCATTAAGAATCATTCAACTTAAAATGAAAAAATTAGCAATTTTCAGTGATTATTTGGTCCAATCGTGTTTTTCTTTTAAAAGATTTTTCTTGTCGGCTTTACTTCATAAATTATTCGTTCAAAATTTATTAAGGATGAAGCTAATAACCCATACAGCCGAAAAATAAAGTGGGTCAATTGTTAACAACCTAAACAAAATGATTTCATGTTATATAATCTTAGCTGTAGTTATTTATTTATATAAATTACTTTATTACACTTAATAAGGAATAATATTCTGATCTTACATTTATATTTTTTAATAAAGCTATACATAAACTATATTTCCATTATATGCGCGCGTGACTACTGTATTTGGAGGATTCATGAGATTTCGACCTTGCTGAGGGGTCATTCTTGGCCAAGATATAGAACTTAGATATACTTTCTTTATTTTTCTTTAGGTATTTCTTGTAATTTCCAAATCTATCGTGTTGTGGATATATATTGTATTAATTCTTATGAATAGTTTTTTCATCTTTTTTTTTAAAAGGACGTTCAATTTACATAGAAATAACGGCATTTCAGAAATGCAAATAGTTCTTTTTTAAACCTTATCTTTTTTTATGTTGTTATATATAATGAACTGTACATTGCGAGCTTGTGTTCTAGACTGTTGACCAGTATAATACGAATGTCTAAGCCATAGAGTTTTAAATAATATTAGAGCTTTATTTCACTAATTAGAATAGGTGATATCTATTTATTTGCTGAAAGACTAGATGAATTTACTGCCTAATTGTTTTGATTTAAATCAAGTATAACAGATATAATCACACAATATTATAAAAAGTTATTACCCAAAAAAAGGTAATTCAGTACAAAGGGGCGGGCACTAGAATACCGCAAACTCATAATACACATTTGTCATGGGCCAAATTAGTCTACATTATTAATCAAAATGTCTCATTATTATGAGACAAAGAGAACTAAAATTTGAAACCTTAATTGTTTTCAAGTTTTATTGATAACATCGAGTATAGCGATACATAACAAAAGCAGAAAAGTAAATATGTTTGCCTTTAATAGTTTTTAAGATATTAAACCTTACAATCAAGTAATCACAAATAACTGAAATCTATTCGCCTAACAACGGAGTCAGACAGATACAAATTGCCTAGGTAAATGATATTTAAGAAACTAAAGTAGTCGTAAAGTTATTAGTCACATAATTATTATACAAAATTATAATTTCTCGACCACTCTCTCGGGCAGAAACTTTGTCCCTAAAGAAAAGAAAAATTTAAACTAATGCCCCATAAATGTGGATTTTTGAGGAACTTCTAAATATCTGATTGAAAATCATAAGGTTGAATTGTATTCTGTAGATACATGGGCATTGAAATTGTATAGGCGTTTGATGCGGATTAGAGGTGATAAGAAGTGGCCTTGTTTGGGAGGAAGAAAACTTCTAGAGGCCTGCGAAGACAGGGTTTAGGATGCCTAAGAATTTTTTTATTTGGTTTTTTGGATTCTGTAGTAAATTGTCTTCGAAAACTATCATTCTAAAAATGATATTGATTTTAAAAACTAATTTTTCGAATAAATGTTTTAATCTTTTATTAAACGTTTGTCTTATAATACGAACTGGCATTCGTAACTCCATTGCTGATTTACAAAAGGAGAAATCTAATTTTCTGTTTTTTATTCAAGAAGAAGAAAAATCGGTCTTCTACGGCCACAACTTCTAGCAAAAACGGTCCTCTTGGAGCACAGTAAACCAGAACTAAGGGTTAGGTAGTTGGTAGATGGTAGATTTTATTAGAGTAGAGAATGCAAATAGAGGATCACGATTGCCTTTATATTCTTGTCGTCATAGACAAATATGTGAAATACCCGTTTTTTCTCACGACGACGTAAGAACATGGTGAGAAATCAAGGAAACTTGTACTACAAGTCATGAATTAAACGGATCCATCATACTGTCTTGTTTTAAATGTCTTAGTGCACTTAAACGATCGGTTCGGATGTATATTGTGGTCAGGATTCTTGAGATATCTTGGTGAATATCTTTGGATTTCGTGACAGTGTTTAAAAAAAAAAAAAAACTTGATGTAGCAAAATGTATTGCATTTAGGTGAGTTCAAAAAAAGAACCATAAAGTAAGTAAAACTATGTACCTATATATAGTTTTTACATAACTTCTATTTACTTTAAAAAAACAAAAATAAAATGGATGGAAACACCCAAATAAGTATTCAAGCTCCATTGATGAATTTACATAAACATAAAATTTGCTATTGAATACGTTGGAATTAGTTTTTAAAAGTTAAATTTTTCCATGTTAAAACTGCCGAATACATAACTGAGAAAAAAGTCTGGTTTAAATTATTTCTTTCCAATTGATCTTAATAAATTTACTTCTAAGTTCATTATCAACTGAGATTTGTTTATTTAGAAAACAATCTTAATTGCTGTACATATTTTAAGTTACCTATTTATTAACTTAATCACGCACATAGAATGTAAACAAAAATCTATGCAAATGTTCATTTTTTATGAATCAATAGACATGACTGTTTTCATTTTAGCAGTTGGTAACAATGAATTAAATCATCTGGTGCCTTCACTCACACGATTTTTGGATTCAGTTGAATTCTAAATTATCTTGTAAATTTCTTTCAACCTTCGAATTTGTTTATTTAAAGTTTGTTAACAAATCGACATATTTTAGGTAACTGTGCTTCTTAAAACTTGAACTTAAAAAGTTCACTCATCATTACCTATAGGTAAAGTTAGGTAATTATGTCTTCAAGTGAACCAGAATGATGGTTTCAGATTACTTACTTATTCTGCTTCCCTTTCACCAGAAACGCCAATGTTTTATAGTTTTGTTTAAATTCACTGTCGTCTATGCTTTGAGTGATTCATTTCACAGAGCATCATAATAGTATCTACACAAGCAATATCTCTCTCTCCTACCTATTACACAAGAAATATCTCTCTCTCTATTTAGATCAAAAACAAAAATTTCTGGAGGAATCGAACCACCTCCAATCAGCAAATGTGCTCGAAATAATTAAGTTTTCACGTTTCCTTGATGTTGGTCAGCTTCAAATTGTAGTACTGCAGATCTGGTTTCTATGAAATTTTTAGATAGAAACTCGCATATTTCAGTAGTTTGAACTGACTGTTTTCTTTTAGGAGCCACAGCTAACATCAATAAGTAAAGAGTTGGAACAAAATTTAGTACGATTGACTGCCACTTGCTAATTCTGGGTGAACTTCGTTTTATGTGAGGCATACAGATTTGCACTTCCAACAGAAGAAATTTTTTTAGGATTATATCAAGGTAATGAGAATGTGTAAAATCTCTCATATCGTTTTTTAGTTATCTGCCGTTTTTTACTTGACGGAGGACTTTGTCCACAGTTTTGATATCTTCAAGTTTTTTTGTTAGGTTTCTTTTGATTAAACGATATAGCTGAAACAAGTGACATGTTGCTTTCAAGTATTTAGTTTGTAACTTTTGGTTATTCGATTTTTCCAACAATACTTTATATAAATAATATGACACGGAGTGGTGTTTGAAAATAAAATGAAACCTATGATGCTAGAAAAAGCGTTTGTGATTGTAGAGAAAAGGAGTGTATCTCTATCACAAATCTAGATCTATGTTTGGAATCAATGCTAAAGTAGAGTAACTGTCGGAAAATTAAGATAAGAAGTTCTGTGACGTCCGCTTTTTAGATTAGATCTGACACTTTTTGTTTGATTTAAGAATCTTTTTACTATATAATAGTATTTGACTGAGGAACATTGTAGGTAAGCGAAAAAGAAATGAAGTGGAAGTTAATTGGGGAGCTGCAGTTACCTTACGCTCGCAAAAAATCAGTTTTCCTATATAAAAAAAACCTTTGAATCAAAGCGACAGGATTGGGTTCTTAGTAAACCGCAACAATCTGAAGAATCATCTCAGTATAGTCATCACTTTTGGCAGGCAGAATATAGTTTTTTGAGATATCGAGTTCATTCGCATATAAACCATATAAGAAAATCAAAATACGTTCTTTCAAGTGAAATTTCCAGTAAAAAAAACTCAAGTTAACATTTTTCAAATGTTCGGAAAAATTTCTCTTATGCAAAGTGAGAGAAAATAATAGGAAAATTGTGAGACTCAAGTAAAGTACCACCTCAATTACCTCAATAAAGAAAAGCCAACCGTCAGCCTCTATATGTTCTGAATGTGCCGTATATTTCCACTACGTATTGTATTATAATAAATAAATAATATGGGTCAAGAAGATTAAAGGAAACAAGAAAAGATCGATTAATAACTGTACTAATAAAAAGTTGGAGGGAAAAAAGCATGCTTTGAAAACTCTTCTGATTGGTCAACCAAGAGTTTTGCGTGAGCCAGCGTAGTTTAAATACTATTTTTATATGATTGTGATTGTGAATTTTTATATTTAGAGCGGATATTTTACTATTCATTAAACAAATAAATTATGGTGAAATTAAAGTCACTTTGTTATCATACTCTTGGTTAGTTTTATGTGACTGGGAAATTTTTCCACCTGGAGATAGTCTTTTTTCTAGTCTTAACTTAGTTTTGGGTTTAGTCTTAACTAAGTCTTACTTGAAGGCGGAACTAGAACTAGTGAGAAGTGGTTGGGAAGAAAGCTGAGAGGCTGCTCGCCTAATGGTGCGGAATAGTTGATATTTGTAAAACTAAAAATATATTTAATTTTTTCAATTATTAAAGAGATTATGGCGCAAAATCCTAGCCAGTCTCTCAAAAAAGCCTACTTGCATCTATTGTGCCTTTCTAAGATTAGAATTTGATTCTCATGTTGTAAATTTGTAAAAACTAACTTAAACATATGTTTATTCATATTTTAAATTTAAATTTATTTATTTATTTTTTAAATTTATTTAGTAATTTACAATCTGTATAAATATATACAATAAGTAAATAGGTAAACAAGATGAACTGGTGCGGGAAGAGCAGGAGGAGAGAAGCTACCCAACAATAGCTCTCTCTACAGGAGAGAGGAGAATAATTACGTTTAGTTCT
The DNA here is from genome assembly GCF_049639745.1 of Rhodnius prolixus. Taxonomy (NCBI): domain Eukaryota; kingdom Metazoa; phylum Arthropoda; class Insecta; order Hemiptera; family Reduviidae; genus Rhodnius; species Rhodnius prolixus. The sequence continues at coordinate 27,845,387 of NW_027411582.1, forward strand.
TAGACAGTAAGGAAGTCGCGGGGCCACTGGCGATTCAGTCGTCGAGGAGTATTGTTAGGAGGCGAGAGACTGTACAAGAGGATTTGAGCAAGTAGAGAGAGCAGTATGGAATTTTCGATATTTAGTCTTGGCGAGTTGGTCTATGAAAGGAATGTTGAGGTCGGTGTGAAGGGTGAGGTTAGTCACGTAGAAAGGTGCGTCAGCTATCTGTCGGAGGAGTTTTGATTGAAATGTTTCAACCGTCCGTAGGTTGGTTAGTTTGGCTGAACCCCACAGCTCTAGTCCGTAAGTCCACATCGGTTTGAGGATGGTATTGTATAATAATCGTTTGAGTTCTAAGGGCAATTTGGAGCGTCGTCCAAGTAGTCTGCAAAGCAGTTTCGCACGTTTCGTCATTGCTTGTCTAAATTTAAATTTGAAGATAGAAAGTGACACAACATTTTGAAATACGCTTAATTGCTTAGAGAACCTCAAACGAGTATTTCTAAATAAAAACCTACTTTTTTAATGTCTGACTCAAATGTACTACTCCATTTACGGCAGTAAGACAAGCTAAAAGAACTATTGCGCAACATTAATGACAATCATGGCAGAGTATTTTTAATAACAGTTTAAGCAGTACATATATCATCTAGAAAATAAAATAATGTTTTCTAGGGACATAAAATCTAGAGGTAGCTACGTAAATATGTATTTCTCTATATTATTATTATCATCAACATTTTAACCAACAACACATACATACATTATGCATTTAATAGAATACGAGTATATAAAAAAAAAGAAACTAAATGCCACCATTTTGACCTCTCGAATTTCCATCTAGCGTGTATGAAAATTAGGAATATAAAATAGTGAATATTCAGATAGTGTAATATTTTAAATAACACACAAAATATCTGACAAAAATAATTATTACATGTTATGTAATTATTGAATTGCGTGGATATTAATTTTAATTTAAAAAAAAAAGATTATTATTTATGGGGACAACTTTCACCTTGAAAATATGCCAACATAATGCGTGAAAATAAGTAAAGTTTTCTTTTTTAGGCAGTAATTTGGAATAGCTTATATGGTATTCTTCTTGGGCTGTCTTCAGATGACCTACTTGATAAGAAAAAAAACTCTGAGTGAAGGGTTATCCCTAATTTTTCTCTCATTTATACTAATTTTTTATAATTCTTCCTGAACACGCGTATTATGCGTGAACTGATTCTTTATGGTTTTATTTTTTTTTTTAGAATAATAATATATAGGTCAGGAATCTAATTTGTTTTTAATTAAAACTGGATGAAGACACATAAAAGTGTCATGAAATGTAATCTTTAATTTAATAGGTTGTTGTGCCTTCTTGCTGTGTCCTTTAGATTCCCTAATTACAGTTGTAAGTTTTTTTTCGGTAGGGAATTAAGTTTGCTTATATAAATTTTGTTGGTCATATTTGTTTTCCTATTTCCTCCGTAGTAACACTTGAAGGTTTGTGATTGGTTTACAAGAAAAATCAGTATTGTAATTTTTCCTCCTTGCTATAGCTGTTTATAGCAAATTCACATTTAATCAGACTCTAAAATTTTTAATCCCCAAATATAAAAAAAAATTAAATGCTCCAGAACACGTTCTGTCTACATATTTCATGATATGTAAACATTTTTCTACTTGTACAAAGTTATCACTTGTTCGTAGTTGGCAGACGTTTCTTATTTTAATTATTTATTTATTTTTAATTAGTAGAAAATTATAAATGATTCTCTGGCTCAAAACTATTGAAGTTATAACATTTGTGGTAAAGGGGCAGATAGATAATTTGAATTTAAATGAAAGGAACAACAAATTATTACTAAATGTTTGCTGTATTTTATTCTTTTATTGAGAGTAACATTTTTTGTCCTGAATAGTAAAAAATTCTTAACCTCATAATTCAAAAAGTGTTTCACTTGTTTACTTAGTTATAATCAAGTTGTCAGCACTGGCAGAATCCAGTTTGTGAAGTGCTCTACTGTTATGGAAAATTATTTTTTTTTAGTTTCAGCAGCTTAATCCAGTAGATTGTGACTTTATTGAATACTTTTCACTGTTATCTGATTTCGTCTTAATTCTGATTGAATAACAAAAATATGTGTACATTAATTCCGTTGAAACTAAGAGAAAGAACATATCGATTTTTATATTTTCTTTTAGTCTCGTTGATAATTTTTATACTCAGGTTTATAAAAATTGAAGATAATAATAATTGTAATAGTAATTCACTTTTTAACTTTAGGAATACCATTGCCCTTTGGAAAAGTTAATGCATTGGCAAGATAAGGAAAAAAAAAACCGAGGGAGAATCATTCAATACGTCCCGGAAACTTGTCAGAGAAGAATGTGCTATTAAACAAGAGAAAGAGGTTGGATGAATGGAGTGTGCCCTCAGTTGAAGCAGGAAGTGGAAGTAAGTCTGTTCTAGGGGTTGCATAGAATGGTAGAGGAGGGCTGTCGACGGCGGCGTTGTAGTTCGCGTGTAACACTACCAGAGGGCGGCGCGCATCATAGTTGTACGGCCTTCACCCAAATATTCATATCTCTAGTATTTTATATACACACATCTCTATCGCAGCGTTGATTTCATTCGGTATTCAGTCTTAGCTCGCAAATTGTGCTACACAGTTCTTCTTTTAAAATGGTCAGACAAACTGGATATGTAGAGAGGTAATTTTTTCGTTTGTTTGTTCAATCCAATAGACTTTTCTTTTTTTTTTTTAAGAAACCCTAAAATGAATTGTTTATATTCTTTTTTGAAATGATCCTAACTTTTTAATTGACAAAAGTCCTGTAACATTTTACATTTACAGTGTGAAAACACACTTGAATTATCCAAAACAGGCGGGATTTCCAAAAAAAGAATTATATCACACGAACTTGTTGATCTTGAAAAAAGCTTATATGATTCCGAACCTTTCTGAGGCTTTAGGAAAGGTGAGGTTTTTATGACATATCGTAGATCCAACAGGTTATGGTTGCTAGAGCTAATTAAGGCGACGCCGTTGGTAATTCTAGGCCCCACAAGTAGTTTTTAACTCAATTTACGATATTTTGTTTAGAGGAACTGTGACTAAATCATTTTATTTTAGGGGAGCTGCAGTCTGTTATGATAAACCTGATTAGAGAGAAAAATTGTATCATTGTGGGTCTATAGACGTAGAAGATCATGGGAAGTATCTCGATTTAGAGTCATTTTACTCCTTTGGGAAAAGTGGGCTAGCCACTTCTTCAGGTATCTCGCCGATTCTGCGAGTATCTTTGTCTCCAGATGAGAACAATCGACTATATATATGGGTGCATGCCAGAAACAGTGTGTGAAATTGTTTGGATTAAGCCAGGAGTCGGCAACCTATTTCAAGTAGAGAGCCATTTCTTCTTAAATAATTTTAATAAATCTTACCAAGAGCCGCATGTTTTATAGTGTAAACATCTCTGTTGTTCATTTGAATTCACAAATTATTATTTTATGATATTCAATAACATTTAATTGTTTTATATATTTATTTTCACATATTGCAAAGTAAATAAACAAATAAGTAATAACTAAACCTGTAATTGAATGAAAATGGCGGCAGTCTATTATAATACGTACCGTATTTTAATATTTAATTCAATTATATTCAATTTCTAACCTATCACATTTAAAATTCTTTTTGAAAAAATATCTTTACTTTAATAAATGAAATTTTCATTTGTTTCAATAAAATTGAAATATACAATTTATTTTGGTCAGGCTGAAGAGCCACAAAATTTGGATAAAAGAACCGCGGGTTGCCGACCCCTGGATTAAGCGAATCCACTGGCTAGCTTTGGCTCGTTATCAAACCACACATTTATAAAACACTCTTCACCCAACTGTAAATTCTCACGATATACTGGAGAAGCTTTACGGACCCAGACGTGCTCTAGTTTTGACTTAAAACCTCAGTCTTTTTTTTTAAAAAAAAAACGATCAAAATTAATCAGAGTCACTTTAAAATAATTTATTCAGATGGCAATATTTTTTTTAATTCCATGATGTAAGCAGAATTTAAGTGGTTCACAGAATGTCTGCACCGATTGGTCTCTTCTTTTTGGTTGTGTGTTCACAATTACTAAGTAAAGAGTTTTGATTAGCCGTTTTCCAAATGAGTTTCATTTTGGCATTGTCTGCTTCTTGATGATTTGGTTTAAAAAAAAATGATTATTATGAAAATATAATGTTTGTTATTTGACACCTGGTTGGCCATCAGTCTTTATTTGTTTATCATTAATAAGAGTGTAAAGTGCAGGTTAAAAAGTACATGAAAATATGCAGCTTCAAAGGTTTAAGTAAATCTTTCAAATTATTTAAATCAATGTACTGGCTACGCTCAAGTTTTTATCGCTATTTTGTTCTGATCGGTCTTTTCTTTTTTTAAAAATTATTTTGTGCCAAAAAAAAACACTAAAATCCACAAAATTTCTTCAGTAAAGTGGATTTCAACCTTTATTAATGTAACATAATCACATGTTTTGTATATTTCTTCAATTTGGAGTTTTACTTAACTATTTAGTACCTATCAGTATTATAGGCGATACTTTGGTAACACTGTAGAGAGACGTATCATCCTACTACTGCCTTCAAAAGCGTTTTTCTGGACGTATAATAACCAGCCATTGATCTAAATAGTGTAATGATATGTATAAATATTAAAGAAAATCGTTTTCTATGATTAGTGTAAACAACTATTTAGTACTTAGAGAAACTAATAACGTGTATGTCCAGCGGAAAACTCAAACTTAGAAATCTGCACGATTTCCATACTTTCCATTCAAGAAGGATAAGAAAAATTAATTATTGTATAGATTTGTATAAAAATATAGTTCATCTTAAATACACTGTCAATAGTAAGGTGGTCTGTAGAAATATTGTGGCCTTTATGATAAATTTATTCCATTATAGTAAGAATATATAATAATAGTTTAAAGTTCGTATAAACTAGTTTATTTTCTGACACAATGATTTATCATTAGCGCACTTGCAGGGTCATAGTCAGCAGGTTACAATATTTTCTCCATTTTACTGTTTTCTCTTGTTTTTTTTTTCTCTTTATCGTAATTATGGTGGAGATAGTAATCAAATTAAGTGCTGTTATCAGTGACAGCTCAACAATACCTATAAGAGATATAATTTTAAAATTCTCAATTTAATAACATGTGGAACTAAGCACTCGTCCAATGTTTTGTTACTGCATTTTACATAATTAACAATAAATTTTTTGTATATGTACTTAAAATTGTTTACTGAATAAGTTTCTTACATCATTGTCAAGATCAATTGTTAATTGATTTCGTCGAATGTTGTGCGACATAAAATTAAATATTTCTATGCTATATTTTGTGCTATAGGCCCATTGTTACCTTCAAATCATTTAAATTTCTTGTGTTTACCTTCATTCTCATGAATCCCATTTTATAATATTAATTAAAAGGAAGTCTAAATTTTATTTTCACTTCTAATTATAAGAAAAAGTGTAGTATTTTAAATCAATCTAATTATGTGTACATACAGTGGTCAAAAAAAGTATTCATACACTAAGTTTTTTTTACTTTATCTACTGAACTTTTGTTTCTAGGATGACTATTTCTTCAGCACTGAAATAGAAGTTAGTAACAATGAATTTAATGCTCTAATTTTCTTTTATAAACATAAAGAATTGATTAAAAAGCAGAAAAATAATTTATTGTATGCAAAATAAGTATTCATACACTCAGTCTGAATGTTATAATTAACGCAAAACTAAAGACCTAATATTTTGTAAGCAATCCCTTTGTATTTGTTATTGCCTGAAGCCTCCTTGGCATAGATTCCACCAGGTTTAGTGTCTCTTGAGATGTGATTTCTGCCCATGATTTCTTTAAATTGGTTATGAACTCTTTTCTGGAAGAACATTTCAATTTTCGCATTTTCCTCTCCAAATAAGACCATAAATTTTCAATAGGGTTTATACCCGGTGACTGTGGAGGGGTGACAAGTTGTTTCCGGGCATTATAAAGCAGCTATTCCTTAGTATTTTTGGATGTATGTTTGGAATCGTTATCTTGTTGAAAGAAGTATGCGCTTCCGATGAGCACGCCAACTCTCAGAAAGCCTTGCGTTAACTTCAGGGACCCTTGTTACGCCACAGACCATCAGGAATCTATGCCAAGGAGGCTTCAGGCATTAACAAATGCAAAGGGATTGCTTACAAAATATTAGGTCTTTAGTTTTGCATTAATTATACCATTCAGATTGAGTGTATGAATACTTATTTTGCATACAATAAATTATTTTTCTGCTTTTTAACCAATTCTTCATGTTTATAAAAGAAAATGAGAGCATTAAATTCATTGCTACTATCTTCAATTTCAGTGCTGAAGAAATAGTCATCCTAGAAACAAAAGTTCAGTAGATAAAGTAAAAAAACTTAGTGTATGAATACTTTTTTTGACCACGGTATATGAAAAATCTGTCACAATCACCAATGAAAAGTAGCATAGTTAGACGAAAATCAGATGAAGTTGGCATTGGCATTGTTGTAAGAAAAGAAACTTCTCTATAGTAACACTCTCGCTGGACATTTAGTCTTGGAGAAGGTTGCAATGCTATCTAAAGTGGACGGTCGTCTATAGAGAAGAGATTTTGTATGAGAGGGTAAGGACATAAAGGAATAGAGTTGTGAATTTTTTTATTATTTGTATTTAGTTCGTTTCTATTATTTTGGAAATGTTAAGATCTTTGTGGAGAATAAGATTTTGAGTCGTATATCTGCCATCTGACAGAGAATTTTAAATTGGAAGACTTAGATTTTTTTGAGTATTTAAAAGTTTGCTGGTAACTCACATTTCTAGTCCTAATAGATTTGAGAATGCAGTTGTACAACAGAAGTTTGTGTTTAAAAACTAATTTTTCTAATTATTCGCAGCAGCAGATCCATTTTTTAAGTCGTTTTATTGTCGCTATGTGTGTTCCAAAGCTGGTAAGTCGCTTAAATTATAAATTATTGTTATTATCGCTACTACGTCAATATAAATTCTAAGGTAACATTTAAAGTTCGTAGGGGTGATGTTTACAGAGTTAAAGCTGACGAAAAGACCATAGATTGAAAATGATTTGTGGACTTTTATGCTGATTAGATTTTATTCACCATTTTTCCCCCCAAGGTTCTATAATGATTATGTGTGACTGCAATGAATTTGAAAATAATAAACTCAACATATATTTCATTTTAAATTACTGTAAAATGAGCAAGCATTAATTTTTTTAAAAATAATTTAAACCTATAAATTTCTAGCTGTTGAAATAAAGGAAGGAATTTGTAACTTATGCGAAGTTTTTTTCTGTTAAGAATTAAGTTTAATTTTTCTTTTCTCATTGGAATTTTTCAAGGTTATCTAAATCTAAATTTAAATGCATTTAAATTTTATATATCAGAAAAGGAACTTACGAGTGTAATAAATCTTTTTTTAAAAAAAATAAAAATAAAGTATCAAGTTGCATTCAAAGTACATTGCGTGTTTTCACCAAAACACGGCTTGAAATCTTTTTAAGTTGTGAAGATAATATTGTTTATTGGATTATAATTATTTGCCATAAGATTGTATCTATAATGTTTGTAATATTCCTCTATTATGGTTGCATCATCACTAGCTTTTCCTTCCGATAAATGTCGCATTGCAGTCGATATGGCAGTATTTCTTTATCTTTGAAGATGCTTGCTTGAGATTTTTATCTCTGTTGTATCAATTTCTGAAAGAAAGTGATATCTCGGTGGTTAATTTGGTAAAATCTAAATAATAAATTTAAACAGAAAGCAGAAAAGTATTTTGTATTCGAAAAAGTCATTCTGTTCTGTTGGCCATCTTTTGTAGTACCTTGAACTAAGCAACTCATTAGAATTCTAACAGATATGTACTTTTATATATATATACAACATATTAGGCCGATAATGCCGATAGAACACCTTTAAAATTTTTCAAAATTTTGTTAAAACAATCTAGGAATACTCCAGATGCATTTGTCAGGTTGGTGGTTGGACATACTCATATAATTTCAAAAAAAATTTAAACGAACAGTCTATGGCAGAAAATTTTAGCCATGCCTGAAAATAGATTGCCACGTATCTGATATGCTGCGCTGCTTGACAACATTGATAGCCCCCTAGCATCCCTCTTTAACTGGACCGCTGATTTGCGATAGCAATTTGATATTATTGGTTCCGATGATGTCTGGAGGAAAAACAGCACATACCGAATGGTAAACTGACTGATATCATGGCAAGATTTAACAATAATCTAATTAGTAAGGATGTTGAATCACTGTTAAACGCCAGATTTAACACTTTCCTAAGGAATAATAGCAGCTTTGGATTGGGTGAACATTACGTTCACTTTAAATGTCACATTGATATGATCAGAGTTGCCAGTCAATTAAGATTAATGTCTGAGAAGAAGTCTCAACTCTATATCCTCAGTAAGGTTTATTTAATACTGATTCCCCTTGACCGTTATGTGGAAACAATAAAGATGATCTAATTCATTTCTTAATTATCTGCCCGATGTTAGATGTCTTAAGATCCAAGTATCTACATCTGCACAACATTAACTTTTCTTCCAGTAATCAACCTGAAATTGTGTTGGAGAGTCTCTTATGTTTCGACTCGGTAGACAAAGTAAAATATAATTAACTCTATAAAATTTAGAAATTTGTTTTCGTTAATTTAATAGGTTTTCAGTTGAATTTGTAAAAGTGAATTTATATTTTTTTTGTTCTCTATTTTCTTGTATTATATCTGTAAAAGCACGGAGCAACCCCTTGCTACAATTGTACATTATAAGCAAATTAGAATAAATAATAATAATAATAATAAAATTAATAAAATATTCAACATATTTCTGGAAAAATATTTTAAATAAAATTAATGTATCTATAAGTAACAATGAGTTTACGAAAATCGAAAAATCTACCCAATCTACCTTCTCCTGCTAGTAGAACAGGAGAAATTAAAAGAGAAGTAATAGTTACCTGCAGCGGGCATAAAATTATTACTTACACGTTTATCAGGCAATCATGTGTAAGTTATAATTCTCAACATGCATTGCAACATAAATAGAGTGTTCAGTAATCACACGCCTAAAGTGGTTTTTACTATAACCAGCGCCAGAACTTTAGCACGCTTAATTTGTTATAGTTATAATTACGTCCTCAGCTTATGGTCTAGAAAAAAGAAATTTTGAAACATAACTTTGGAACTTTATTATCTATATGATCAGCCCAAAGGCGTAATAATTCCACTGAATAAGATAATTGTAATAAAAGGAAACCAGATATAATCTTAAATATTTTAGGTATTTTAAAGTCAATTATTTGTGTTTAAATGTTCTACCATCTTTAGAATATAATGAAAGCCAATCACAAATGGCCACACCTTGAATGAGTATTGTCTGAGGCGGTATTATCTCCAATTTACTTTAAAGAAGATTCGCATGATTTAGCTCAATATTTGTAGGTCGTATTAGATGTCTTGTGTGGCAAATGAGGGGTTACTCCCTGATTTCCCGCACCCTTTGTACTATTGTCTTGCTTAAATAGATTCCTTTCTTGTGAAGTGAAGAGTGTCATGTATTACAACTTTAAAACTATTTATGAGAGAAAAGTATTTATTTGTAACTATGATATTTCCATAAATTTTGAGGTCTCTCTAGTTCGAAAAGTAGTTGATTAACATGATCCCCTATCTCGAATATTTAAAAAGAAGTAAAGATTCATTGGCCAAATAGCATTGTATGAGAAAAGAATGGTTAAAGGAGGACGCAGAAATGGTTTAACAATTGCCTTGTTCTGTAATTCTCGCAAATTTTTTTCCTGAATAGGTAGAGGTCTGCTTACTTTGAGAAAAATTATGTATAAGATCAAAGGTTGTAGGCTCCCCAGATATAAATAAATAAAATCATAATCTTGGAATTAAATTGTTTATTTTTGAATTTTAGGAGACGTTACAAAATGCTGGCCGCACCGGCTGCAGGCGAATCTGGCGGCAGTTCTAGACCTGCATCAAGACTGGCTGGTGAATCTCCAAATATAGAAAGTGGTACAACAGGGGCACATAGTGGGGCGGCAGAACAGACGGGCGGTGACACTGGAGGCGGCAGCAAAACTAACAATACTAATGGTGGTGGTGGGGAGCATGAGGCCACGCCCACTCAGCCCCCTCCAGCGGATACACAACCAGCTGTGCAACAGCAACCAGACACTGAAGACGACCTAGACGAACGAGAGGTAACTTACATTTTATCTCTGCTCTGTTATTGGACAAGTAGTGTGCTCTCATAGTTTAGTACTTGTGTATTCTTTGTTGACTGACATGAAGAAAGGTAAACCATTTTCAAATATACTTATTCTTTTTGTTAAAAATAAAAATACAGGCTATATTTTCACAAATAGTAGGTCACGTCAGGTTATGTTAGCTAAGTTTGTTTCGTTTTCTATTTTAGTCGAATCCCAACTCAAAAATGAACAAATATGTTCATTACCATCAGTTCAACTTACCATCATACAATTTTTGTTATAGATATAACAGCATTTCTTTTGTGTACTGATTGTGCTTTTTAATTCAAAATTGTTTATCGAGTTATGACCCTGAATTGATAAAGATTAGAATCTCATTTCGTGTTGAACATATTATATCAACCGACCTTAAATAGTAAAACCTGGTGTTTTCGTTTACTGAAAAGCACCTTGGTGTAGATATTGCGTGTGCTTAATAAATAATAATAGCTGAAAGGCGCTAATGACCATCGCAGTCGATGCGCCAGAAAAAAAAAAAAGCTTCTAAAAATCTGTACTTGAATATAAAATTTAATCTGAACAGAAAAATATTGTTTTTCCGGATCCGTGTTAATGAATTTATGGGAACGTTTCTCAAAATTGTTAGCTGTAAAAAATTTATTTGCTTTTCATTTTGTGGATTGTTTTGTATTATCTTTCGACTTATTTATTTTTATATTATTTTTGACTGGACTTATTGTTTTCTATTTTTAATTGAATTATGTAGAAATTTTGATTCTTTTTATTATTTGGTATTTTAGATAGCTTGAAAGAAAGCAATAAAACTGACTTAAATTTTTTACTCTTGAACAAACCATATTTTAAAAATCTATTCTCATTTAGCTGAAGGAAATTCTTGTTGTAGGTCAAATCGATTTAGTTTTCATGTTAGCCTAGTTTTCTTAATGTCTATTGTTCTATTTTGTATTCACAATTTATTATTTCCAAAGCTTATAAAGAGGGCATGTTTATTATTGTAGAAGACGTTGTTTATAAAGTGTTCTGCCCTTTTCATCAATTTCTCTCCTTACTGTGAAGGTAAGCCTAGCTCTCGAACTCTCCTCCTGTATGAGCAACAGGTTGACATTTCACTGTAGAGCAACAGATGAAATAGAGACTTCTTGATCGTGTTATATATATATTTTTTTAGCCTAGTAATTCATTGAAGATTTTTTTTATTTACATATTGTTCATTAATTTTTATTATTTCTACTTATTTAAGAATTTTCGTTTGGATTAATTCTGATAATTTTCTTTGTACTGAGATCTTTTTATTTCTTCAACTATTTGTTTTCGTTTTTGTTGTTTATATTTATAGTCGCTAAGGTCTTTCCTCTCTTAAATTTTTAAGAATGTTTTTCATTTTTTCGTAATTCACTCCACTACCAACTACCTCGTACTGCAGTGGGCTAGGAATGAGGCATGTTAACGTATAGCCAACCATTGGCGTAGCGAAGCTATCACCTAAAATTCATTGAGCAGGCCCTTGCTGATATAGTGCTTCTGAAACTCGGAATAAAGGTCAACCTATTTTTTGATACGATCTGATGAATTAACCAATTTAAGTTCAAAAATATCTATATACCATCTCTGTTCTATATTTTATTACAGTACAACCTCGGTTAACATAACCGGCCCTCGGTTAACCGGGATTCAGATTAACCGGGATCATGTTGGGTCATCATAAGAACACGTGGATCGGCGCCGAAACAAAAGTTAATTTTCGGTGGCGACAGGAAAATATTTTGGTCTTCCGATGTAACATAATTGTAGGCGTGGCTGCAACTCTTTTGTACCTGATTTTCTTGAAGGGTCATTATTTTTTTCACGATAAGAACATTCCAACCAGTGACCAAAGTTGGGCTTTTCAAATTGTGTACACTCATCAGAGAGTGGTCGTTTGATAGAAAAAAAAGCAAACAACACTTAACAAGTATTTTTCAAAAAGTTGAACGGCAAAAAAATTAAAAATTTTTAAAAAATAAAAAAATTATTGCCGTCTAAGATAGGAGTTGATCTCTGGGACGAAACAGGAGTGTATTACTATGTAACACTGTGTATTCGGTTTAACCGGGATTTCAGTTTTCCGGGGTGGCTATAGCCGGAGGTCAGCCCGGTTAATCGAGCTTGTACTGTACTTCATTTTCATCGCTTTTTTTTTTTTTTTTTCAGAAAATCGTAAAATGATATAATTATGTTTTCCTGTTCTAAACGCAGTTATGTTAATGATGTTCGTCGTTATATTTTATTGAATTTTACCTAATAAAAGATGCTTTTTGCCATTATCATGGCAACTTGCGTTATTATAATACAATTTTTCAATTTAAGACCAATACTTTCAAAGAAGTAGTTAATTTGCAAGTATCTTGAGGTATTCTTCAGTTCAGTTGAGTACTTTTAGTAATGTTTGGGCAACAAAACACAAATATTTTTATCTCTTCGTAACCCAGTTATACAAATTTTATATTTACGGTGGTTCTTTAAAATGTTTAAGTTCTTAAGTGATTCCATGATAAATTCTTTGGTGAAAGGACATTCTAAGATGTTTTCCATATGTTCTCCATTGTTTCAGAAAAAAGAAGTAGCGTAAGTCTTTAGAAGTGTTGCCTTTCATTTGTCTTCACGTTAATATTATGGACGGTTTGTGACATTCTTAAGATCAGTGCACATTCAAAATAACTTCATCTAAGAATTATGGTAAAAGTTTTAAGAAAACGTTGTGTTACGGGTATAAATTATACGCTTTGGATGCTGCAAATTCTTAATAATACGCTTGTTAAATTCCAAAATAACCAGTACCATTTTCTTCTGAATCGACTGCATTGCCAAAGCATTCAGCCTCTTCTTATAGAATTCTGTAAGAATGTCTTTATTCAATTTAGTGTACAGAAAGAACGTTCACATTCTGCGGTCGTCATTAGAATAGCAAATAATAATTGGTAATACCACCATACCTTGGAGATGGTTTGTGACTTTATATTTTAACATAAGAATCATATAAGGGATGTTAGACCGAACTTTTAACGGAGTCAAAACTTCGCTGCTGTACAACTCATCCTTCTACGTCCATAGTTTCATGACATTTATTGTAGGTTAGCAATTCTAGAGATGTATGAAAGTAATACATTAAAAAAAAATAAAACAAACTACAGAATCGATCAGTTTACTAAGCTCCTCATCCAGCTCTCATAAACCAAAACAAAGCACCAAAGTACCTTAATCTGAACTACGAATTTTAAGACACCAGCTACAAACGTCAGCGAAGTATATCAGATTCGAAGTATATGTACAAAATCGCTGCTCAAAATATTGGATTCAGTTTTTGAGCTAGGCTAGTTCGCAACTAGAATGTGGCTCCATTTAAATATTGTGCAATACAATTATTAGCAAGAAGTTTATTCATTAAAATTATAGTAATTTCTTAAAATTTTAATCGAAAAATGAAGAAAAATCTTGTAGTTGCTATTTCAGTCTTGTTTTTTTTAGTAATTTATTTATTTCGACCAAGGGTGAAGATCATGTTCAGAGATGATAACACATTTGTCAGCAAAGATTACTTTAAAGTTAAATGTGATTTTTAAGTTCGCATTTAATATAGTTGATTAAATATTTTTGTATATTGTACTGATTTATTAACTAATTGTACATTTAGTTTATGATTCATAATTTAAATTATACTTTAACATTTTGTTTTAACTTTATGTATTATCCTTGTTGCATAACTGTCGTTAAACTGATTGTTTTTTTGGTTGCAACGGTTTTGGTAATGATTGGGTATTAGAGAAGTAACTTCATTAAAGCCTGCTGCTCAATAACGAGTGTCATGACCAAAGAAAATATAAGTTTAATAAGAGATAATACTTTAAAAAAAAAAATGGAAAAAGTGCAGTTTGAGTAAAGATAATAAATATTCAATTTGTAAATTAATCAGTAGGGTGAAGGGACCAGTAATTGACATACCAGATATAAACTGGTATTATAAGGGATATGAGCCGTTTTTAGTGGTGATTCTTTCAATTTCGTTATTGAGAAGCCTTTGGGCAGGAGTTCCAGAAAAATATTAATTATTGGAAGGTTCCTTGGTATCAGTGGAAGGTTATTTGTGTTAAAAGTTCAAAATCAAGGAAAAAACAAGCCGTTGCTAAGGAGGATTGATAAGAAAATAATTTTTCTTTTTTCTTATTTTTCGTTTATTTGTTCGTATATTCGTGTGGTTATCAATGTTCTATTATAATTAGTATTACTTGTAGATTTCATTTATGTAGTTTTTTTTTTAATTATAAGAAGCATTGAGGATTAAAATGGGGCTGTCAATCACTGGTCCTTGAAACGGCAATCTGCCCAGTAATTGACATGTATGTCAATTACTAGTCCTACAGCTTTTTTGTTTGAGACCAGTGATTGACTTCCTGGGAAAATGATAAGATAGGTTGATAAATTTTATTATAATTAAAAATTCAATACATTGTAAAATAAAATCATTGATAAAAATCGGCATCATAAAATATGTTTAAATTAATGAATTAGCAAATGTACGCCTTATTTCAAGAGGGCATGCAGAATGATTATTCTGTAGAGAACAACAATGTATGAACAACAAACTGGAATAGTCGTGATCGCCGAACAGCTTCCGAGGCCTACGTGATTGATAAAAACGACGCCCACTTATCGGAGTTTGAAAATCTCTCATTCTCCCTCAGTTTTGGGTCCTTGCCACATGCCAAAGAAGAAAGGGAGGAAATGGCTAAACCATAGAATTCCATCAAATAAAACGGCCAGGGGAAAAATGAAGCTCCCTCAAGAGAAGTACCAGGTGCGAAATTAAACATAAGTGGAGAAGTTGGTGACTTAGTGATGTTACACATTTCTTACTTTTTAATCTAGTTTTTTTTTCATTGATGTTTCATTTATTTATTACTGTTGTAAGTGCGAATGCTTACAACCTGAGGCGGGACGCGATGAACGTGCACACAGTGTATATATACATGAGCCCAAGAGGTAACTCAGTAATAATAAACAATCAAATACTGTTTAGATGCAGAAAATAAGAATGAATTACATTCAGATAGTTTGGTTTCGAAGCAAATGACACTGGCAGCACAGATTCTGGAAAATATTAGCGAAGCGCTCCAAAAGAAGGGAAGCGTAGGAGAAATTTTGTTCACTAGAAAGCACCTAACAACTCGAACCCAAAGACGCGTAGATGCCATCAGTAGCAACGTTATAGGCGGAATGGATAAAACAAGGATGTGACCACATAGTCTAATCGGAAGTAGAGAGTTTGGTAAAGTGAGAACCAAAAAAAAATTCCCAAAAAGAGGTTTAAGTAACAAAATATTTAGCGGAAACTTGAAAGGATAAGAGAGCGGAAGAGTTGAGTGAAAGAGATAAAAGCGAGCCGACAGACATTGTGTACGATCTAACATGTATGTTAGCTAATATCTCCTTGGCACTATTGAAAGTAAGGGCTGTTATTCAAATTACCTGTCTTGGCTTGGGGACTTAATTAAAACTGTCCAGTAGGACAGTTGTGTAAGGGTTGGTCGTCAAAAACTGCATAAAATAGCGTAATGTTGAAAAATATTAGATTATTTAGGTTTGCCTATTTAAAAACTGATTAATTATGAATAAGACCGATTTTTGTTATAAATCCAATTGAAAAAGTGATTTAGGTGATTTAAGTGATTTATTTAGATTTAAAAGTGATTTTGAATGCATATCTTATGTCGTTTCATGAATATATTTGTATGTCAATTACTGGTCCCACCCCATGTCAAACACTGGTTCCACCGAAAATTCGGTATGTCAATTACTGGGTCATTGACATACTTCCAAAAAAAATCATTTTTGGTTGACATAAAGATCGAATTTACTGCTTTTAAAATATTAATAAAATAAAATACATCCTACTGGAGCGGTACAATTTTACAACCTACACCTGGAGCCAAAATAACGGAAGTTATTCTACCTTAAACTCGAATTTTTTCTTAAGCAGTCAATTACTGGTCCCTTCACCCTATAAGGTCAAAAATAATTTATAAACTATGTCATATGTTTATTTTATGTTCGACAGCTCTGAAGATGGCCTAATCCATAAATCGAAGCTTTTCAAAAAAAGAGATAGAAAAATAAGAATGGAATCCTCAGTAACTTTTCTTTCACCAAAAAAAGACTGGATTTACCCTAAAACTTGAATTTTTCTTTATTCAAGGATAGAAAGCACTTGACCTTGTATCTGTAGGTAGAACCGATGTTTGGTACTTATAATACCAACATAAATAATACTAATGGGAACTGTAATTTCTAAATATTTCAAGATGGTGCTTGAAAGGTAATTCTCCAAAAATTATATATCTATATATACACTGCTCACGATCAATCCTGTGACGCAATCATTTTACTTCAAAGATACACACTTATTAATTCGGTAAATTTTTCATTTAAAATATGCATACAAATGTGTATTTAGCGTTACATAGCATGTTATTTTTCTTCAACCTTGTTTTCATTAACGGCCCTTCATTTTAATAAATTCTTTACTACCAACCTCTTATTTTTTTTTTAGCCTTTAGAAATGTTGGCCTACTTTAAATAATCATTAAAAACAAAAAACCTACTTTTCCACTTCTCAAGGGGAGAAATATAAGTGATGTACCCGATACATAACAGTTTTCGTGACCTCAATCTTGTCCTGACACGATATTACATTCGAATGACATTACAGTTAGTGATACATATAATTAGTATAATAATTTCTTTTCTTTTTTTACGAACATTTAAATTAAAATCGCTATTTTATTTGTTTAATAAAAACAATGAATCAAACAATTGATTCCACCCGTCATAATATGCCTGATAATACGAGGTCTGTAAATTAAGTCAGTCAGTAATGAGACTGATTTTTTTTTTCCGGACAGTGTTCTCGATACAGACAACACGGTCCATCACCGGACAGTGAGCTGTAAGAAGCTCCTAGGAAGAGCTGGTACCTTCCCTACAAACCTACTACTTTTTTTACTATTTTTGTCTTGTAAGTTAGTGCGGGTGAATGTGTCAATGTGCAATTTTGATATATCCTCAAGATGCCGCTGGGTAATGTAATAATTATATTCTGCCATTGCACTCGTGTATTATTACTTTACTTTTATTGGAAACAATTTATTAGGAAAATTAATTTTAGAACTCAGAGGAAGAAAAGATTCAAAAGCTTCTTCCTAAACCAGTGTTCCCAACCCTTTTCCGCGGTACATCTAATTCTATATTTGCTTTCGTAGTCGCTGGTTCGTCACATTATCTCAACAATTTAAGTTTATTACAATTAACTTGTACAAGGTCTGTAAATTAAGTAATGAGACTGATTTTTTTTAAATTTTTTTATTCAAAAAGAATTACAATTCTATATTGTCATCTTCAAAATAACTTCTTTCTGAAGCCACACAGCGCTGGAGACGTTTCTTCCACTCCTCATAGCAGTGCTCGAACTCCGATACTGGAATAGCCTTCAGCTGGTCGGTTACAGCCGTTTGAATGTTTTCGACTGCCCCAAAATGAGTTCCCTTGAGGTGATTTTTCAACTTCGGGAAGAAAAAAAAAGTCACAAGGACTCAAGTCAGGCGAATAAGGAGGCTGAAGAGCCACAGGAATGTTTTTACTGGCCAAAAACTCTGTTTATTGAAATTGCTGTGTGACAAGGAGCATTACCCGTGATGCAACACCCACTTGTTCTTGATGTTTGGTCTCACACGAATGACCTATTTTTCGAAGTTTTTCAAGAACCTCTCGGTAAAAGTGTTGATTGACCGTTTGACCTTGATGTAGAAACTCTTTGTGGACGATTCCCCGTGTATATCGAAAAAACAAATCAGCATGCATTTGATTTTCGACTTCGGCCATCCTTGCTTTTTTTGGGCCTTGGAGAGGTTGAAGTGTGCCCACTCCATGCTCTGGCGCTTGGTTTCTGGGTCGTACTCAAACACCCTAGACTCGTCACCAGTAATGAATGACACGTTCCAGAGAATGGGGGTCATTTTCAATTGAATCCAAATGTATGTCATAAAAAGTAATGATAGTATTAAGCTTTGCAGATCCAACCTTGGAATTAAACGAATATTACTTTATTAATCGCTCTTACTTTTGTAAGAGAAAGTATTGCAAACGTTAAAGAAGATCGAGAATGTAATCAATTGCTTTACAGATGGTTCCCGGAGGTGGTGTTCTGAATCATGTAGTTATGAGCGGAACTGAGGCATTGGGGCGATTCGCTACAATTTTCCCAGGTAGATTTACCTGGAATAATAGATTGCTGGAAGCGCAGAAGAGGATCTAGAAAAATTTACTGATGATAAGATATGATATGGGTGTCAGTCAGCTCTAAAAACCCAAGCTAAACACAGCTAAGGATTTTAAGCTAATAAGAAAATGCAGAGAATGCTTTGAACCACCTGGCTCTTCTGGAACTCTAAAACTTTCAAGATATTGACGGCCAAAAGATTTGCTATACTTTCAAGGGAAGAGTTTTACTGTGGACCCGAAGAACCCCTATCTTGGCAATCTCAATTAAGGTATAAAGTCTTGAGTCACCTGAATAGCATTAGAAGAGGGACGATTGCCTTCTGTACTGTACATGATTGAAAGCAAGAAACCGTTTACCATTATTTGGCCCATCTTGCTTTCTTAAAGACCAGGATTAAGATATTTGACATTGTCCACATATTAAGGGAGGATCTAGGACAGTTAAAAGCCATGAATATTGCATTGTGCCCAGGCAGATCAGGAAAATAGAGTACTACTTAGAAGTGACTGTTTTCTAGAGTTGGGTTAGGAGCCTCCCATATTTTGTAGGCAGTTTCATAAAAGACTATTACTAAAAGTGAAACTGTCCTATAGATAGACTCTCATCTTTCACAAGCAGTTTTACTGATAATTAATTAAAAGGTAACCATTTTATGATGAGATAATCAACAAGTTTGTCACCTACCGGATAGGATTGTTGATGTAAAAAAATTAATAACAAAACTTTTTCTGAGCAAATTGGTTGCTTTTCCTAAAAATCCACTTCTTTTTTAATTCTGTTTTCTCTTTAAACTTTTTACTCACAATTCGCCCTCTGATTTTGCCTAATGACCTAATTTATGTCTCTTATGCTTAACGACGTATATAGAATGGATGAGATTTGTTCAGCATAGAAATCGCATGACGTAGGAAATAACCTTGGTGAGCCAGAGCTAGTAAGGTGTTTGGAACAGAGGGGGGAGAGATTACCAGAGAGGCTCCCAAGGACGGGCCTCAGTGCCTAACTTCCCTCACTTCTTGCGGCGAACCAATAAAAAATCATTAGAAACTCGACCTCCACTCTCAGATATCCAATTAGTGAAAGGTTGTTTGGCTCTGTTGCGTTATTGTTGGTTGTTTCGTGCTTTATTTGCTTATTTTTTTCCATGGATATTTTTCAAAATGGTGTCCACTTCTCGTTTCTGACTCTATAAGAATAGAATAATATTGTATTTATTTTTTTAAGCAACTTTCTTTTTCAATGATTACCTCTATGTATTTTCTTAACATTTGTGGTGAACAAATTCAACAATTTCTCTTTCGGAAATTAATAAATTAATATTTTGAAAAATAATAAACATTCTCAGGGCCCTTCTGGCTTTCTCATGAGCAGTGACATAGCGTTTAAGGGCATTTTTAACAAATACGAAGGACAACTGTAAATAAGCACACCCAATGCTCATAAACTTTGATTTGATCTGGAACTTTCAATTTGATACATTGCTACAAAAATATTAAATGCAGCGAACTTCTTGGTGAAAGAATGGTTAGGGTTATCTCATTCTACGAGGGTCGTTTGAAAAGTCCGTGCAAAGTCAGAGAGATAGCACTACTAGCGCGTATCGAGGTTATGTTTAGTTAGTAGCATCTCTTGGAAGAACACACACCAAGTTTCAGCCAGATCGGTCTATTTCTTTGTGTTTGGCATTCGTTTGAATCGAGGAAGTCGAGTGATTTTCAAAAAATGGACGAAAAAGAATTTCGTGTGTTGATTAAACACTACTTTATGAAAGGCAAAACGCCTGAGGAGACTAAAGAGAAGCTTGATAAAGATTATGGTGACTCTGCACCTTCGATTAGAACAGTTTATAAGTGGTTTCAAAATTTTCGGAGTGGCCATATGGGCACAAGTGACGCTGAACGTTCTGGACGCCCTGTTGAGGTTACTACTCCAGAAATCATTGATAAAATCCATGATATGGTGATGGATGACAGAAGAGTGAAGGTGCGTGAGATTGCTAGTGCTGTGGGCATCTCGAATGAACGGGTACATAATATTTTGCATCAACATTTGGACATGACAAAGCTATCCGCAAGATGGGTGCCGCGATTGCTCACGCTTGACCAAAAACGAAATCGTGTGAAGTGTTGCAAGGACGGTTTGCAGCTGTTCCAGAAGAATCCGCAGGACTTTAAGCGTCGTTTCGTCACTGTGGATGAAACATGGATACATCACTACACTCCTGAGACCAAAGAACAATCTAAACAATGGGTTACCAAGGGGGAATCTTCGCCAAATAAGGCGAAGACCGTTCCTTCGGCCGGAAAGATTATGGCGACTGTCTTTTGGGATTCGCAAGGAATAATCCTCATCGACTATCTGGAAAGGGGTAAAACTATTACAGGTGCATATTATTCATCGTTATTGGACCGTTTGAAAACCGAGCTGCAAGAAAAACGCCCACGATTGGCCCACAAAAAAGTCCTTTTCCATCACGACAACGCACCAGCTCACACCTCAGCAGTTGTGGTCGCAAAATTAATGGAAATAGGGTTCCAACTCGTTTCACATACCCCCTATTCTCCAGACTTTGCTCCCTCGAACTACTATTTGTTCCCCAATATGAAGAAATGGCTGGCGGGAAAAAGATTTTATTCAAACGAGGAGGTGATTGCAGAAACGAATGGCTATTTTTCAGACTTGGACAAATCCTATTATTCGGAAGGGATCAACAAACTAGAGCAGCGTTGGACGAAGTGTATAAGCCTAAAAGGAGACTATGTTGAAAAATAAAAAAGGTTTACCCCAAAAAATTAAGTAGTTTTTATTTTTGCACGGACTTTTCAAACGACCCTCGTAGTATAATAGTAATATGTATGATAATTAATAATAATATAGTTAAAAAGGGATTGGCTGAGTGATTAGGGAAAAAAAGAAATAGATAACGGTGATCCCAGGTTTGAATCATCCAGCTGCAGGCCCCTCGATTTTCCCTTCCGAAGAGCCATTTACAAGTTCACTTTCTGGTGATGGAAAGTGTTAATCTGTTCCCCACAAGTATGACAAGATTTTTGAATACTAGCACACAGTAGAAGTTGAGGGTATATATATTCCAATTAAGTTCGTGTGAAGAAGATTGATTATTATCTTTTCTTTACTTAAATTAAGAAACCACTAAGTATCAATTAGAAAACATAAAAATCAAGTTTTAAAATTGTTTTAATTTTCATTGTGTAAAATTATATTGTGTACTTTTTTTCTTGATGTTATTTCATAATACGTATAGGTCAACTTCTAGGCAGGATTCAAATTCATAGAATTCAGTCTGCGTTGGAATCCAGTATTCATTTGCTAACCACTCAGCTAATCTTTTCCCTGTTATTATTATTACTATTTTTTTTTTTTTTTTTTTTTTTTTGCGCATCAACAGCTGAGGTCATTAGCGCCCGGAGCTTTTTCCAGTGCACTGCCGGCCTCCGGACAGTGTTCTCTCGTTACAGACAACACTGTCCATCACCGGACAGTGAGCTGTAAGAAGCTCCAAGGAAGAGAAAATCTAAGGGTCAGCTGCTGGATTCAAACCCGGGACCTCCGCGTGGGAGTCCAGTATGCTAACCTCATAGCTAATCCCTTCCCTTTACAGGGGTTGATCGTCAAAAACTGCACGAAAAAGCGTAACGTTGAAAAACACCCAACTTTGACAATTTTTTTCTCTTTTTCTACAAAAGATAAAATTCCCAAATTTTCTTTAAAATATAGGGCAAACCCTCCTTTATAGCTGTAATTTTTTTGCAACAACCCAGATCTAATAGGTATCGAGAAAAAAGTTGCCAAAAATGAGCAAAAACGGCTTTTTCAAAAAATGTTCTTGTTCTTGTTCTTCTTCTTGTTGTTACCTTTTTTGTAAACAACGTAGCGCCTAAACGCTGGAACCGATTTTCATGAATGAGGTGTCATTCGATTGGGAATTTTATGTAGATGTGCCTTTTGGGGGTCTCGACGCTGTACATCTAATTGGGGAGGAGTTAGCCCCCTTAATGTAAGGCCCCCTCCAAAATTATTATTACTATTATTATTATTATTATTATTATTATTATTATTATTATTATTATTATTATTATTATTACACATATTCAAATAGGTGATTGTTGAGTAAGTTCAATACTTACCCTTTGTATTATGTAATTTCATAGTACCTTATATATTAAGACAATTGCGTTGTGCATAGCACAGTTGCCCTTGTGACTCACCCAGTAAGGGCATGCTAATTTAAGGTCAATGCCCACCTAATGTTCCTTTACAGGGGTTAGGTTAAGTAATCTACAATCAACTAGGTGAATAGGTTGGTCAGATTTTAATTGTTTTCACTTGTTTAGAAAGAGTCACCCCTTATATTCATTCAATCTGTTTCATAATGGTAGCTCTACATCAACAGCAAAGTAATTATCGCTTATTATTATTATTATTTTTATTTATTTTTTCATGTACATTCAGTGACAAAAATCGGCCATGTTGGTTTACTTGTAAAATGAATTGAAAAGTAAAAGCTTATGAAAGATTTAGGTTCATAATGTACATACATATGTAAGTAAATACAATACGCCTGAATTCGGTAACACATTCTATAAATTTGATAGGCATTTAAGAAACTACTTTGGTTTAATACGGCGGTTGTTGCCTTCAGCTCGATGAACTGATGAATCTTTTGGATAGTTTCAAGTTTTTGCATACAATAAACGTTAATGAACGTAGTTTTTAGCTTTAAAACTTGCAACAAAATCTTCTTCCAGTTCCTGTCCAATTTTTTATGCAATATTCTTTCTAAACGGTAACCTTTTTTATTATAAATTCAACAATTAGTAATAGTTCGGTACCAGTGATAGAGACTTTCTCTGCAGGTCAACAGAATACAGAACCTGAACATAAGTATTGATGTTGGTCGTCAATGTTAAACATGGAAGCAATTATAACTACCGTACCAATATTAGTACCAATTGGTTCTGTGCGTTATTTTACACGCAACATGACGTCACTATTAAAATTAAAAGGATATTGCGATGATCCTTATGCAACATCGACCACAGCTTCAAATAGATATCAGTTTACTGTTGTTATGGTAATTTGTTTTTAATTTCTTATTCTCTTGGTTAAGTTTTAAAATTGTTAATTTAGATAATTAGAAATGAATTTTTTTAATTTCAATTAAATTAAATTCGTTTTTACAAAAAAATCTAGTCAAAAACGTGCATAGATATGCTACAAATATTTATAACGAGTTCATGGATTCGGATTTTTGATCGTTTTTGATCTTTGATAGAGGTTTTACTAATTTTGGATAGTATTGTAGAGTAATTTTGCTCAAAAAAAAATCTGTGGTTTAGTGTTGGAGAAGCTGCATGCAGAGCATGCGAGAGGTAAAGACGGAGTAGATAAAAGTCCATCAATAAGCGATGCAAAATTGCTTAGGAGGAGAAGTAGAACCTCTAAAAAAAAAAGGTGCCTGATACCGTCATTGTGTTTAGGTCATATTAACCCTAATTTCAGTTTTTTTAAAAGTAAGCCAATTTAAATTGGGCATTCCTAAGTCTGAAGCACAAAGAAGTCGGTGCTGTTCTCTGTAATTTGAAAGAAGTGAAGTAGGTTATCTTCGATATCAGAAACATCAGTTAGTTATTTTAAAGAAACAAAACCGCTTCTTCTCTTATTAATTCAACTAAACTATTTATTAGAATAAATTAATGAATAATTTAAAGCTACCACTTAAAATTACTTAGTTAAATAAACTTAAATCAAAACCCTAAATTCCAAATAATCACAATATTTTCATTAATTAACTGCTCTTTACCATTTTTATTTTTTACTTATAACCTTTACTTATTTCGATGATCTAATTTTTGTTATAGAGGGAAGTGACTATTGTACGACCTAGGACAGTAATTAGTGGCGGAGGTGGAGGATATTGGGGAAGCAGGCCTCCCAGTCCTGGAGGCAGTGAATCTTCATCAATTATGCCCCCGCATACAGCGCCCAGACCCAAATCAAGGGGCGCTCCTACAGCACATGAAGCTAAATACAATAATCTTAATTATTGGCGAGCTAGAAAGGTTGGTATTACTGTAGTGATTATATATTTTATATAATATTTAAAATTAGGAGAAATCACTTGTCGCCCTATTGTTGCTATAATTATGATAAGATCATGAAATTGGCATTGGCTTAATGGAGTGTTAAAGAGCTAAGGTCTGTTAGTATACAGGGTGAACCAGTAAGTATTGTTCATAGGCCTACTGTGTGTAGTACATCTTAAGTGGAGTTCAATGACGTATTGGCCAACTTCATATTTTCCACTGTTCTTGAGTGACGTCACTTTTAATTTTTTTTCTAAAATCATTTACTTAAAATCATTACTTTTTCCCAATAAAATTGTTATTACTCAAAAAGTTTTAGTCCGAATTCGATTCTGATGACACGGTTAGAAAGACAGATAAATTTTCTAAAAATTGATACCATTTCGAAGCATAAGTTGTCCTCCAAATAGCCTCAATCTTCCTTCTGGATAATGGAAAAATAAAAGTAATCGAAATTTTTGAAGAAAACTCATTAGGCCCTTATGTGATCATTATCAGACCTAGGTGCTGGCACTTTTTATAAAAGTTTCCTTGTTTAATGGGCTTCACAAACGGTATATCATTTTCCAGGATTCCTTTTATCTTCGTATGAGAAATTACGTTTGTTTTACAAGAAAACGTGTTCACGAGCACTCAACAGTGTTAGTTTAACAAGTTGTTTAATTCATTGAAAACTCTTTTAGATGGACCAGTAGTCAATTTTTAAAGTAGATTGTCTTAAAATAAGGAAGTCAAAGGTTACAAATTGCACTTTTAAAAAAAAAGTTACTTCTGATCTCTCTGAAATATTTGAGAAAATGTTAGGAAATATTTTAAACAAGTGCAATTTTTATAAACAAATATTCATACGTACTTACTCCAAATTATAATTTCTCACACAACTAAACTGTTGAAAAAGAAAAGAAGGTGAATAAACCTTCACTTTTTTTTTTCTAAAGTGCAATTTGTAACCTTATTTTAAGGCAATCTACTTTACTTACTGGTTCTCCCTGTATAGAGCTTTTTATTAAATCTTTGTAACTTGTTAAACATTAATTAAGTTAATTAACAGCAAGGCAGGCAACAAATTTTTTAGTGAGAAATTGCCTCAACAGTATTTTTTTGGCTACCCATTTTCTTTGTCCGTGATAATTTATTTCAAGGTTTGCTTTTGTTATAAGATTAGAATTATAAAGTGTCGTTATCTAGATTGTGACCTTGAAATGGGAAATCCATTGTTTATAAACTTTCAAAATAATAAATTAATAAACATTTTGTATAAACTCGAAGTAAATTTCCGCCCTGACAGTGAAAGTGAAAATACTTTTGCACAATGAAAGGTATGTTATCGCTGTTAGTATGTAACTGTAGTGTATTCACCTGTATAGGTAAGTTTCCATGGGTTTATGCTAATCTCAAAGTAAGGCCACCCTTAGACCATTGATTTTAACGTCAACTGACCCCATTTCAACATCTTCTCTGATTTAGAGATCTCTATTTTTATTTTAGTTTCCTTCTTTTTAAATGATTACTCTGGAAAAAACGTTTTGGATTATGATTTGTTCTGTTTATATATTTTACTTTTATTTATTTTTTTCAATCTTCCTCCAAGTCTTAAGTAATTTATAAGGAATTGAAGAAGTTCCTTTATTAATCCCATCGAAACCCTAGAAATTAATTGATACTAGCCACCTATATCCAAAACCACGATAAACTAAGTCACAATGTTGGGCTTAGAGGAAGCGTACATCGAGCTTTAACTATGAGTTCCATAATACTTCCCTACTACTCGTACTAGAATTTGTGTTCGTCGGCTAGAATTATGTGTTTCGTATTAATTTTTAATCAGGTAGGCACGGATATTTTGAAGCCTTCTTATTAAAGTATAAAACTCTTTACTTTCCTTGAATGTATGGAACCACGGCTTAGTAGATATTTGAGGTTGTAAATAGTTTAGTTAATTCTCCTTTAAAGACGTTCAATTTGCACGAAAAAAAAAACTTTACAGGCTGTTTTAGTTGTGTCTTCTAAAATTTAGTGTCTCTTCTTTTTTTGTTTTCTTGATATTTCTTATGTGCTGACCATCACAGATAAATGCAATTGTGAAAACGTCCAGCATGTTCGGTCTGTGTGCTCTGTCTCGGATAAACTCTGATATTTTATTATTGCATTCGAATCTGATGTTCGCAATAAAAAGCCATAAATGTTCTGAAATTCATTGTAATATTTTATTAAAAAGCTATTGAATTTGTTTTAAAAGCGTTTGAGTAGTTTATACTCAGAATTAAATGTCTGCTGACCTCTAATGTAAGAAATATAAAACTGAACGATAGAAAACTGAATTTGGTGCCACTAGAATGCAGCAGCAGTTCAACTTTTTTGTCTTCATCATCCAAGTCTTGCCCGATAAAAATGACCTGATGGGTCTCACGTAATATTCTTTTTCTGACACATTTTTTAATTGATGGAATTTCTTAAATTTTTCTTAGCGTAATATAGGAACACCCAGCCATTCATATTCGAAGAAGGTTTTGGTTAAGTAAATACAGGACTCTCTCCAAACTTTTTAGTCTAATCAAACTGACTGACTTGTGGGGTACTTACTCCAACTAGGAGGTAACACATCCTCTGGGTCTCGATATTATAGGCCGAATGATCGATCCTCGCGGATTCTTATCTAACTCAGCATCCAATTTTGGTTCTAAAAAATAATGGAAAAACTACAGTTATTAATAGATTCTTGTTTTGTTTATCTTTTTAAGTAGAAGAGCCCTTAAAAAATAAATTTTTCAAGGAAATTGAAATAACTTTAGAAAAATTGCATCTTTAATTGTCGAATTTAGGCCTAAACGTTCTAGTAGAAAGAACTGATAATGGTTACTTATTTTGGCCACTTCTTTACGTTTGGATAACTATATGAAATCCATTTGTTGAACAATTATTGTGTTCTGTCTTTGTTTCTAAGTATTTATAAATATCTCATACGTTTAAAATGGCATTGCGTGTTATTCATTTAAGTTCCTTGACTTGACTAGTTTTACTCATTAATCTTATCGCAAGAAGTGTTTCTCTTTAAACTCTTTGAAAGTGAACTAATAAACGTCTTCTGAAGCGGTTTTCTTGTTTGTTCAGAGTTTGCATGAGATGATATTTTACACAAGTTGACACAATTTAATAGCCCCCAGTTATTCTATAGACTATTAAAACCAAACATTGAAGTTAAAAAAAATTACTTTCAGGTTAAATGAAGTATTTAGTTGTTTTCTTTGATAAAAGCATTTATTACATAAAGTATTTAATTAAAAAATCTCCGTACCATTCAAAAAATTGAAGTAGTTATCTCATCTCTCAAATAATCTTCACCGTATAACGAATCAATAAAAAATTAAGGCTGCATTTTCAGTCGATCAGAAAATGTGGAGAATAGAATGTCAAGGAAGATGAAAAATCCACTCTCTAACTTACGCATCCAAAATCTCCGCAACAAAATAATTCATCAAAAACTTTTTTGAAAGAAGTTGAAAGACCAAGAAATTATTTTTTCTTACTCAAAGATATTTAATGGAGAAAACTTAAGATTAGATGGCGCTGTAAGGAAGGTTGGTAAAGACTCAATTGACTGGATATCATTGTCTAGGATCTTAAAAGTATTTTAGGAATTTGTAATTATAAAGCGCAATCATAGAAACAGCTGGAGAATATACGAATGTTTAGGAGGAGGTTTCATTGAGAACTATAACACCACGAAGATAAGGTTATTAGTTTTAAATACACTGATAAGCGTATCCTTATTCATTTCTACGATATTATCAGGGCGACCTAGACATGGAGCTTTTGGCTTTGAGAGTTGTGTTAATGAAAGGCCAGAGTTATGGAAATAATATTGGTTCCTCTTCCATTGATTATTAACTTGCACCATTTATCTAGAGAAGCATATGTATTGAAGAAAATGAGACTAAATAACAGTTTGAATGGAGGACCATTTGGAGAAAGATGATATGCCAAGAAGGATAAAGTTTGGTGGAACTAACCTTTTAACTAATCAGGAAGGTGTGGATGGAAACTTGATTACTGGCCACTGGAGAATAGCTGCCATTTATTAATAGGAAGAGACTCTATCAGGAGAACCATTTCAGCTTTTAATTTTGATAGACTAAACGTAGAGGAAATCGAACTCTAAAGTTCGTTAAGTCGCATCTTGATAACCGTTAATTAATTTTTATTATTATAGGCCAACCCTTTTGAAACATTAATATACTCACACACTATTTCTTGCTTTAAGTCAAGAAAAAATTAAACAAAAAATTATCAGTGTAATTATAAATTACAATATTTTTTACAGGCGCATAGACAGCTTGGTCATTAGCGCCGAATAAACTAACTATAATTTATTAATATCTCATTTTTGACGAATGGGAAATATTTAAATCGTCCTATTGATAAGTTGATTTACAAATTAAAAAAATTAAAAGGATGGATTAAAGGAAGATTTGCAGTTTGTTTTACTTATCTATATTTATATAACAGTGGTTTAGGTCACGCGAGTTTGTCGAATGACGTTCATTCTCATGTGTTCTTCGTTTGTTAGTAAAACTTCATGCATATACACATGCATAATGATAGCATAACCATTCATACATTGCCCTCTCACCTCCATGACTTGCTCATACATAATTTGCTTTAGTATTTTTGCATGCTATATTGCTGTAATATAAAGCATTTCGTTTGTGTCTTATTCTTGGAATTGCTTTTTATGGAATTGTTTTATGATTCTGTGAGTAGAAAAAATTTGTTAGTTTATATTAAAAGAAAAACTGTCCAAAAATGTTCAAGAAATCGAAACTTGACACTGTAAACCATATTTCTATCCAATCATTTCGAACTAAGACACTTTTATGTTGTAGGACTTTAATGGTAAAGCTGAGAACAAACATATTTCTAGACCCAACCAGAATAGAGTAGAACACTAGGTGCTGTAGAAACATCAGCCAAAAGACACTAATTTTATTCGAGCCTCATAGGTCTAGTAGGGTCCATAGTTTAAATCACATCTAGATTTAGCCATAACATGTCTTTTGGTCTCATTAGTACTAAAGTTTTATTGTTTTTAATCAGCCTTGCAGTAAAGCCTTGCTGGTAATAACCTCATTTATAACCGTCTATAACCTCATGTTATTAATATGGAAGCTCAGAAGAAAATCATTTCCCTTCTTTCCTAGTTAGTTAGGCAGTGTAATTCTGTTGTATTGTGGAAGTAAAATGGAAAATGAGAAATAATTATGTAAAATAAATTAATCAAATAATTTAAATGGTTTCGTGAATTATGAAAGATTAAGTAGCTACGTATCAATAAATATGAGTCTACGGTCTACGATAATCGTTAAGGTGATTTGTTCCCCCTGGAGTGACTCTAATCTATCCTCTACTTTTCATAGCTGGTTTGTCAACACTTGTGTAACTCACATTGTACAGCTCTGCATATTTTAACGATCTTGAAAATGTATAAACCAAATGTACAAGATCGACCTACAGTTGATTTTGTCTTGAGACTGAATGTTATGATATGAAATATTAAGAGGCAAATTCTTAAAAAAAAAAAAAAAACTCGGCTATCTCTAGCCAAAAGCACAAACAGAAGACATGAATAACGAATAACCAACTGATGGCTAATTCTAGCTGTTTGGCCCAGTTTACGAAATCTTCGCTGGTCACAGAAGTCTATTTCATTCAAGCGTAGATAGGTACTTGATGTGTCATAATTTTTATTTAATATTAACATGTTAAGGTTGCGTATTTTTTATTTTACTAATTAGTAAAGACTTTCAAACGTAGTAGACTTTTCATATCTATCAGAACCTATGAGGAAAACAGGTGTCGAAACATTTGGCAATTAGTTAATGTTGTTTTTGAAGACCCACACTCAACCACAGTTTAAAATAAGAAAATAGAAAACGTAAAGGTCAATAAACAGAGAAGTAGGCAATATAATAGCAACAAATTAATAAATATTTCTTTGAAATTATCATCAATGTTCACCACAGTTTATTTGCCCACTTGCCAATGTAAAATGTCCTCACAAACAAAATTATTAACCTTCAATTTATTTTTAATATGTGCAGGTGACATTCTATAAAAATGGCGACCCATATTTTCCTGGTTTGGAGTTCAGATTTAGGCCAGGAAGGGACGTCGGTACACTGGAAGCATTACTTGATAAATTATCTGTTAGAATGGATCTACCAAGAGGTGCTAGATTTGTTTTTTCATTGGATGGAGAAAGAAAACATTTACTTGAAGAGCTTGAAGATGGCCATTTTTATGTTGTTTCTTCATATAAAACATTTAAGGTAATAGCGTTTTATTTTTTACATGTTTAATAACACTTAAGAAAATGAAATGATGGCATTAAATGTGTATTTGGGAAAAAAATTTCTTTTACGCTCGAAGGTCATGAAAGTTGAGGTCACTAATAAGCAGTAAATAAAAACAACTTAATTTTGAAGCATGATTTTCATTTCAAGGGCTTTTAAAGTCAGATTTGAATTAAAATGTAGATTAAGATTCTTCGTCGAGATACTGGCTTTATTCTAAAACACATAAAAGAAAAACATTGATTAAGCCTCTAATTCCCAGCCAATTTTTACCAGATAAATTTGTCGTGTGATTGAAATTCTTATATTAATTTGTTTGGTTAGGTTAGGCATTTCTATGTTGAAGGTTGTCTTGTTTCCTTATAAATTAGGAAAGATGCAAAATGCTAAGATCTTCTTTTAAAAAATGTTTTCAGTGTTTTGGAATAAATCTGTGTTCATAATGCAGAAGTGGTTTTCAGCTTAATGGTTAAGCCATTGGCAATGTATTAGTATTTATTTACGAACTACCTAGAATATTTGTTCGTATTGTTTTGTGAGCGAAACGTTTAGTTATTCATACCTTAATACTATTCTTTTCATACCTTTTGCTGCTAGAAGACCCTTTTTTCTTTCTTAGTAACCAGTAATGCCGTACAAATATTCTTTTTTCATTTACTGATAAACGTAAGTTTAGTTTTAGAAAGTATATTTAAGTGTTTTTGATAAATTCATTTCATCAAGCTTTGTTTCACTAAATATGCAAATTAAACATTATTGTAATTTTCTCTTTTAAATTTATTTTTATTTTACTTTTACAGAAATTGATTTATATTGGCATTTTTTGAGAGCTAGGATGTTTAATTTTCGAACTGTGTGTTGACTTATGTAATTCTGTTATAACTGTTAAGTAAAATTTCCACTTATAAAACAAGTCTTAATTTACGATTTCCATCTTAATTGAATCAAGTGAGATTACTCGCTTTAAATTTATTTATTTAGTAATTTATATATTTTTATTTAATATTGAAAATATGGTTGAGTCTGCAGTGATCGATCGTTGATTTTATCCGTCGAAGTATGTTTTTTTAAAACTGTTTCTAGTCGGATTAATTGAACTTCCGCATCCGTCCATGACACCTAATTGGTAATTGGCCCCGCCTGAAAAAATAGGCTATTACTTTGTACTCCACGTTAGTGAAAATTTGTTAGTAAAATTGCTGTTCGTAATAAAAAAAGGAGTGACCCACATGACCTTTACCTCTGTTCATCTCTTTGTAATAGCTAGTGAGATTACTTAGTTACTATACAAGCCCATAAAATAGTAATAACATGAATAGCTCCTTTTACTAACAACTTTTATTTCATAGTAAAAAACAAATTTGGCACCTTACACTAACATAACACATTCCAAATTTATGTTGTAAAAAAGGTTATACTTTTCTTAAATAAACGACTTTGTAGGACTTATTTAACGCCCCTTATCTTTCGCTAATATGATTATATTTATTAAATCTTTCAGAAGTGTTTGACTCTAATTGGTTAAAAGTTATTTTTTTAATTATTAATATATTGGAAGAAGTAGATGTTCGTTCATTTTTCAGTTGGGCCACTATGTTGAATTTCTCAAATGGTGTCCGCTACCTACTACTTATCTTTTTCACTTTGACCCATAGAGTGTAGTCCTCCTTTTTGGAAATGCCTTTGGCTAGTTCGTTGCCTCTTCTTAGTAACCTCAAGAGTTCCAACGCTTTTCAGATAAATCCAGTGTTCGCCAATTCTGAAGACGAATCATTTTAGTTGCTTCCTAGCCACAACAAAGTTTTCTTTAACCTTTTGCCTTTCTCAGGTAGCGCATATCATTGGAGCGTAGTATACCTTTGTTTTATATTTTTTCTAAGAGGAGCTTTTTATTAAGGACAGATTAA
This sequence comes from Rhodnius prolixus, assembly GCF_049639745.1. NCBI lineage: Eukaryota > Metazoa > Arthropoda > Insecta > Hemiptera > Reduviidae > Rhodnius > Rhodnius prolixus. The sequence continues at coordinate 27,878,395 of NW_027411582.1, forward strand.
ATACTTTTTTTCTTCAGCTTTCCTTCAAAGCTTGTTGAGACTCAGAATGTTGCCTAGAATTGGTATGTTGAGTAGACCTTAGAATGTGAAGAAAAAGATGGGTACCACAAGAAGTGAGATAGGTCAGATCCTCAGGGAAATAGGGTTACTAATTTGGCTTAAATCCTAGGAAGACAACTCCTTAGCTATTACTAGGGGCATCTAGGCCAATCGCTCACATTGGCGACTACAACAACCTCATAAAAGAACATGCTCTAATTTTTATTTTTATTGTGTGTTTAAAATATGAGATTTTTCTCTTGAATCGCAATGATTGTGGTTCATCGTATTGGTATGATTTGCTCCGAATGCGTGCTTGCATTTTAGGCAAACAAGATAAATCTAAACAATCACATAAGTTTTATGCCTATTTATTACATTGATATTTGGCGTGCAATTTAGATCAATAGTTATAAAATAAATAGATAAGAAACTGTTTATTTAATTGAGAGATAGATTACAATATATGTTAAAATGGTTCTCGACATGTTTAAGCCGTCCAAACTACTGGAAGGTTATTAAATTACAAAACAAAATACAAGCTTCTGTAACAATCTAAGAATGAAGAATTAATTCTTAATATATTTTCATAATAAAAAGCAATAATAATATTAATGTAATAAAATAAGTACTGTTTACAGAACTTAAAGAGAAAAAAGGAAGAAAAAAGAGATAAGTTACAATCTTTAAAACAGAAAATAACTAAGAGAATGTAAATAACGAAATGTGAAATGTACAGATATATTTACACATCTATATCCGAGGAATTACAATCTTTGGTGAGTCCTGGCCACATCAATGAGACTTTTCCAGCTGTCTATATTAATTGCAGCCTCCTGGGTCTGCCAACCTCCCAGGTTGTAACTGTTAAATGGATTTAACAGTTAAAGCCATCAGCTGGTCTCAATTATATTCAGTAATATTAAAACTCTAAATTAATAACTAATTAAACAAACAGTATGATCCACAAGGTCGAACCATGCTTGTCTGGGAGTTGTTAAGTCATTTTGCCGCTGCCACTGAAGAAAGCACATGAAGTAGAGCACTAAGTCAGAATCCATCAACAGTGGACCATCGAAGAAGCGCTAACGTAAGCAGTTCAGGACTGGACGAACTGGCACATGATGAAAATTATCCTTGTAAACTACTCTCAGTGGTGTACAACAGTTGCACCAAGCAACATTATCCATTGGTAGGTAATTATTCAAGAAATTGTCAAATCCTGTCCAGAAGTATTGCGCCTGACCACCTCCAACATAAGAATTCCTAAGAAAACTAAGTGGAGGAAGGTCCAAGTCAAAACAGTAATTGAAATAAGGATTATGGACTTGAAGCAGCAGGAACTTGGCACAATTTAAATAATGTATATTAAAGAAGGCAAACCGGAATAATATCTTTATAAAAAAATAACAGTTTGGAAATAAAATTTCAACTGTTTGACAAGAACCACAGTTGTATTTGAGCAGGAAACTACTGTTGCCTTCAGTTTAATACCAACAATAGCAAATAACACTCTTCAGTTACATTATAATAATTATATTAATCGTTAAAACAAGAATATCGCTATTATAAAAATAAAAGTCACGTAACATTATGCAAGGGACCTTGCCACCACGCCAGCCATTTCTCCCTACTAAGACCTTAGATATTTTGTTATTTGTTGCACCCCTTCTTTTAAAAAATAGTGAAGCGTGCTATAAGTAAACTTTTCGTGATACAAATTGACGTTTATTACCAACTCTTCTCTCTCTCTCTCTGCTTCTTATAAAAGGGGTGAAAAGCATTGTTAAAATTTTCTATCTTTTTTTACCATCTTTATTTTCTTCTTCATGTCTCCGTAACTGGTTTTATTTAATATTAACAACCCTACTTTGAGCACACTTTTACAGCCTACTTACACAATCTGTTCAAAACTTTAAAGGCATTCTTTATTGCCTATTTTCTGGGTATGATCAATTTTAATCTTTCCTTCTACTTTAATTTCGCAAGGGACCGAAAAAATTGAAATTTATTGATCATAGATTCGACTTTTATCTTATTCTTTTATATTTTCACTTTCCTTTTTCTGCACTCAAAATGGAGAAGTATTGCAACTTGATTTTGTGTTTTCTTGTATTACACATTTTTCTCCCAAATGACTTAACGATATTCTTTAATCTGAAATTAAAACAGAGGGCTCTCTTGCATGTACAAGTGCTTGCTCTGATCTATTTCATCTCAGGGTGTCCCCAATTCTTATTTTCATCATTACTAACGGAGCTCTAGAAGCGAATTCTTGGAGCAACAATAGAAAACATTCTGTTCATGTCCCACTTAATCGAAAACAGAGATCTGCGAACAGTCAACATTGGTCCAAACAGCTGCCGAAGCTTTCCACATCAACTTACAAGGAAGCCGCACATCTTCTTGAAGTTTAAAAACATTTTATTTGCTAAACCCATGTGATTTCTTACTCTTTCTGTTTACAGATTAAGGAATTATTTAAATTTTATGTAGAATTACAACTACATGCTATGCCTGACGGATGATGTAGACAAACTAATAAATTTGAAGTGATCTGATTGACAATTATCCAACGGTGTTAAATATTCTGAAGTTGCGGGGCCAATTTCGTCTTAGAAAACATTCTGGAAGAATTTGTAGGAAGAATGTGAAATTGAGGACTAGAATGAGAGGTTACTGTAAAATTTTAGGTCATGACTTTTGCTAAGTCCTAAATGAACGAAATTTTGAGGTCGCTATATATTTTACTATGTTTAAGATACATATTTGTCAGTAAAGTTTTATGTTCTAATAATAATATAAATTATTATATTGAAGGGGGAATTGGTCTGAGTTCAATATGTGATTTACAAAGTCAGTTGTTTGTCCAAGCAACAAGTTATACTGTCGCGGAGATAACATGGTCTGCAGTTAGTATGTGGTTATTGGAAACATATTTAAGATGTAGAAATAACCTTCAAATTAAATTGTCCATTACGATGTACAAATTTCATGCACTTGTCTTTTACATGGACATCCTTGCTAAAATTATAATTGAATATAATAAGTAAGACATATGTATAACTATGAAAACTTTTATTCAAATTTAGCAAGAGGACCTTTAGATAAACAGTCACGGATAAATCGAGGTTAATAGTGTTAATAATTCAAATAAAGTAAAAAAATTAAGATTTGTTTATACAATCAGATTATTATTATTTATATCGTGCCAAACTAACCTTCGTTATTGAGAGAAAAGTTGCATCGATTCCTAGGATTAGTATGGATTAAATTATAATAACTACATATAAAATTCCCATACTTCTCATTATTGTTATTTTATATTCATAATAGTTACCTTACCTTGCTCTAATTGATGCTTCGCCCAAGATGATCCTTTTATTAGGAGTGCATAGTCTATGTTTTGTTTAAATTTTTAAGGAAATTATTTCATTTGACATATTAATTTATATAAAATTATTAATTTGGTTAAGATGGCTGTTAGCAAGTAAGTTCGAAAATCTTAACTGGTCCCGCAATCTTGAATTGGTCGAAATGAAAAACAGAAGTTTATAATTAGAAATGAACTTTAATGTGTACACGACTTTAAAATGATCGTGTAACCCTTGATTTCTATTTCTTACTATAATTACCAGGTTTTTTGTTTTTTCAATTTAATTTCAGGTAGAAATAATAATTTTATTAATTTTTTTTTAAATCATCGTCAACAACTGAGTTTTTTTATAACCTGTTCTCTTCTTCATTACACTTCTTCAGTTTTGGTCAGTCGCAAATACGTTTTTTGAAGAACTTCATGGTATTTTAAAGATACTTCCACTGCATTCCAAACAGCTCCTACCGACTGCTGTTAGTTTTAGCCCATAAAACACTTTCTTTGCACGAGAAAATTCAATAATTTATGAAATTGTAGTAATTTCAATTGGAGAATTGGTTTTCCCTCTAGTGGTAGCAAGGGAACCAACTCCTGCCAGAAAATTGGCCTACAATATTCAAGCATAATGGGCTTAATTTTGAGAATAATTAAAAATAAGGGAAATTAAAAATTATCTCAGGTAATTAACCAAAAAAAAAATTAAAAAATAACGGGAACCAGCCTTTTTAATTTTGTTTAAAGAAACAGTAAACCACAAAAATCCAAAAATGTAAATAGAATTTCTGTCATACATACGTATTGCATAATTAACTATTCAAATAATAAGTAACATATTCTTCATAATTTAAATAAGAATTGTTCTAACCTTATAACCTATATAAATAAATAGATGTGTGAAGTTGTCCTAGTACTGTCATGTTAGATGGCGATTTATCATTTTTGTATTAGGTACTATTATATATGTATGTAGTGTGTATCATTATTATTTACTTTTTTAAGGAGGGGGTTTAGTAACAAACGTTGGAGGTTTATAAGTATGTACTTATGAATGTATATATGTGAATGTAGTTAGGTACATATGAATTATGTTGGTCTTCCCTACCATTTTGCTTTAAACACTAATAGACATGCAAACATTTTTCTACAGTTAATAACCCGTAATATAATAGGACGGTCACAGTGTTTTTGCCTGTCAACCAAAATTGTGTTATAAATGAATCAATCCAAGTAAAAACAAAAATAATAGTAACAAAATTCTCCGTAAAAATTTATTTGCTAGCATTGTTACCTAGTTTTTCTCTTCCTAAAAGCTTTTTACTGTCCAATGTTATTTGTAACGAGAGAACGCTTTTTCAAATACCGGCAGTGCTCTAGCAAAGGTTTTCGGATGTTAGAGATTTGTTGTTGATTTTAATAAAAGATAAACTAATAAAGCAAGATTTATATTAATTTTTATTTTCACTTACCCAATTTAGGAAAAAATGTTGCAGTTATGAGGATTTAGATTTTTTCTTTTAATGATTTAAGGCGCGTCGACATCTGAGGTCATTAGCGTCCGGAACTTTTTTCAGTGCACTATCCCGGCCTCCGGACAGTCTCTCCTTGCAGGCAACTCTGTCCAACAGAGAGCTGTAACCAGCTCCTAGGAAGAGAAAATCTTAGGACCCAGCAGCTGGATCCGAACCCGAGACCTCCGCTTGGGAATCCAATACGCTAACCGCACAGATAATCCTTCCCGACAAACCTACTATTTTTTCACTATTTTTGTCTGTAAGTTAGTGTGGGTGAATGTGTCAATGTGAGGCTGTGTAACTAAATGGAAAATTGCAGTTAATATTTATGTACAATTTTGATATATCCTCAAGATGCCGCTGGGTAATGTAATAATTATATTCTGCCATTGCACTCGTGTATTATTACTTTACTTTTATTGGAAACATTTTATTAGGAAAATTAATTTTAGAACTCAGAGGAAGAAAAGATTCAAAAGCTTCTTCCTAAATCAGTGTTCCCAACCCTTTTCCGCGGTACATCTAATTCTATATTTGCTTTCGTAGTCGCTGGTTCGTCACATTATCCCAACAATTTAAGTTTATTACAATTAACTTGTACAAGGTCTGTAAATTAAGTAATGAGACTGATTTTTTTTAAATTTTTTTATTCAAAAAGAATTACAATTCTATATTGTCACCTTCAAAATAACTTCCTTCTGAAGCCACACAGCGCGGTGGAGACGTTTCTGCCACTCCTCATAGCAGTGCTCGCGATACTGGAATAGCCTTCAGCTGGTCGGTTACAGCCGTTTGAATGTTTTTGACTGTCCCAAAATGAGTTCCCTTGAGGTGATTTTTCAACTTGGGGAAGAGAAAAAGGAGTCACAAGGACTCAAATCAGGCGAATAAGGAGGCTGAGGAGCCACAGGAATATTTTTACTGGCCAGAGCATGGAGTGGCACACTTCAAACTCTTGTGGAACGTCTCCAGCGCTGTGTGGCTTCAGAAGGAAGTTATTTTGAGGGTGACAATATAGAATTGTAATTCTTTTTGAATAAATTTTTTTTAAAAAAATCAGTCTCATTACTTAATTTATAGACCTTATATAATATTCACTTTAACTAATTTTTGAATAAGAAAATCCTTAGATTTTAAAAAATATATCAAGTAAAACTAACTAAATTAAAGATTTTGCATCAGTCTTTTTACTTATTGTTGCTGATTAAAGGGTAACAATAAATTGGTATTCCGATCTAGGCGTGAAATTCCAATCATAATGGAAGCTGAAAATATCTCATTACTTTGGGGCCACCACCTTGAGTTTAAATATGGAAGCAAATAGAAAAGAAGGGAGAATCTGACTGTTCGGAGGGTGAGAAAAATGAAGAAAAGGGCTTGTGTAATATGGATACAAATAGTGGTGGAAGGGCCGCTACTAACAACGGGCAGTTATAAGAGGGGTGTAACTGGGCAGAACAAGAAGGAGTTAAGAATATTAAATAGTCCTGTTTTATGCTAAACTCGCATGCGAATAATTCGAGTACAGTTTTGACCTTGGGGCCTGCGCCCTTGCTGCCTTTTATTACAGAAAATGGTTTTGTTTGGTGGTGGGGAGGTGGAGGGTGGCAGCCCTTTAGCCCTTGGAGGGTCACTATTTCCCACTTCTAAAGAAAAAGGGGGATGAATACACGTATTTATTTCAGTCATGTACGAACCAGCATTCGTACTCATCTCGTTACCTGTCTTCCCGGAGGTGAGTAGATCCTCCAGACCACCTTCTGTAAATTCTACTTCTTCTTGTTCTTCTGCTTCTCTATCCACTGTTATATCAACACTGCCTCCTTTCAAAGTGGTACAGAAATATCACGCTGTTGCCGACAATAATGGATTATTTTATATGGTAACTGGATCTTTTTTTTTTTTTTGTGCTTGCGCTTTTTTTTTTCTTCTCACTTATTTATTTTACTTTATACCCGCCATCTTTAATTCAAAATGGAACTGCAAAAAAGAAATCACCTTTTCTGGTATTGTATTTTAATGTTTGCGCACCAAAAATATGTATTTTTATACTTTCAGCTTAACCTTTCTAACAGTTAGTGTAATTTTTCTAGATTTTACATATTTTGTTTTATTTTAATGGAAATGCACGTTGTGGTGCCTTGATTATAAAAATCCTGTTTTCAAACTGGTTTGTGAGTATAACTCAAAAATAAAAACAATTGCAGGTAATTATCAAAGGTTATACTTGGAGTAGGTTTCACTAGTTAAATGCGATAATAAAGTTTTGGTAAAATAACAATGATCAATCTGAATTAGCCTTGGCTCTAAGGATTTTAATTTTATTTGATATTTACTTACTTTATAGATATCTAAAACTTTTATTTGAAACATTATTTAATATGTAATGGAAATTTCCAAATTTCAAAAAAAATCTATTGATGACCATAGATGCTAATTTTTGTAAAATAGACATTTCAGTTTTTAACGATTCTTTCTCACAATGATTTTAATTTATATTTTGTGTACACACTACACATAAATATTGACTTTGATTGTAAAACATTTTTCCAAAAAATATCTTTATTTAAGCCGAGTATTTAAAGATCAATTAAAATAAAACTCTCCCATAAAATGCCCGTACAAGTAAATTAGCATGGTTCTAATATTACTTAAATATGAAATGTCGTGTTGAAAATGACCAAAATTATGAGTTGAAAGAATATGGGAATCGATGAGAAGTGTTTTACATGTTTATTTTTTTTAAACCATTTTTTTAGGTACCAATCGCAAAGGGGTTTTATTTGATTTTGGTCAATTTTTCTTTTTTAATGGAGAATATTGATTTTATAAGATTTCTTGAGGAGCTGCTAAATCACGCTTGTTTAAACAGTATCATTTATTTTATTTTATTTATTTATTTTTGTTAACATTGAACGGTTAATATTGAAGTCAACTTTGTACTTAGTACAAATTCTAAGATTAAAGATAATATAATCACTTGAATTGCGGTATAAGGAAATCGTGAGAGTCACTTTCTCTTTCTCTAGTAAGGATTTTTTCCTAGGTTATATATCTTTGTAGTATGCAATGATGGTTATCTGTGGTAAAGAATAATATATTTGCATTCCTAACTAGTCCGAGAAAATTCTCTAAAAAATGGTAACATATTGTTTCGTTTTAAGTATTTTCTGTGATTTGTTTAAAATGATGAAAAGATTAAAATAATAATTTTATTTTCATTTTTAAAAGAAATTTCTGCAATGAATTTAAACTACACATTTATTTTATTATAAAAGAATAAATAATTAAAAACACATAATTTTTTTTGTTATTATTACAATATCAATTAAGTTACAAATTTATTAGTGTACAGATAGGCATACTACGTACATATAAAGTAAAATTATACTAACTATAATCTATACATCAGTAAATTCAAACGCCAAGTATTTTAAACAACACGGAAACTTTTTTTTAAGTCCTTGAAAGTTGCATGATTTTTTCTCATGCGTAATAACCACAGTTTAATACAACCTTCTATTTTAATGGGATCAGTATTGTACGCTTTAATGTTAATAAAAAAATAAAAGTTAATAAACACATTTAAGGGCATCTAAAGGGACTGAGTGCCACCTCTCTTTTCCTATTTCATAGTCAGCCTACGGGCAGTGTTCTTTCATTGCCGAGGAAACTATCTCCTATATTCTTTCTAACAGCGATGCCACCACTGGCATCTAGAGACCTGGGGGAAATTATAGCAAAAATTTCTGTGAGAAAGCCTAGGACCTAGATAAAAGGAGAGGTTTTTTCTGAGGCCGTGAAAGATCAGGTAGACTCTTTTTGCAACAGTATTTGTAAAGCTAGAATTTTTGACGCTTAATGATTTCTAATCATGCGAGTGCACTGAATCTTCTTCTGATCCTGCGATATAGCGTCACTGAAAGGACTAGTTTTTGGTTACCTGTACATACTTAGTGGAGATTTAAGGTTATATTGTTTTCTTCGTGTGTGAACCATACTCATGTTAGTATTAGTTTCTCTGACATTTAATTTTTGGCAAAATTAGTGTACAGAAATTTATCCTAATTTTGTTTTATCAAGTTAATCAAATCTACATAATAGCAAAGATATCTTTCTAGTCATTTATATAATTATTCCCCCCTCCCTCTTTGAAAAGGAATCCCATCTTAAGACAGAGTGATTAAGTTAAATATATTATCTAGCACAAATTTATCTTTTATATCATTTTAATAATTTTTATATATTATTTACATATTTTGAAGGGCAAATTATATTTGTTTATTCATACAAACAGTTTAAGACATGCTATAGCCTTGTTCCATTGATCTGTACAACTAATATATCATTGTAATAACAGTACCTCAAAGGACGTTTCTCAAAGGTGCGTGTGAATTATATTCATACGAAATTTTTATTCATCTAATCAGAAAAGTGCGTGCACATTATTAGTACACTTCGTTCTCGCTAGAGTCAATTTTAAGAAATAACTCATTCGAATACAATGTTATATTATTTGTTAAGTTACTAGTAAACTGACTACCTCGTGTGTCACAAATAATTTACGTACTGAAATATATCGTACCTATAGTTGCACATAACAATTTCAAGATTTTTATATTTTACTGAAATATTAACGTATTTCTAGTGGTATAAGGAAAGACTGTAATTTTAATGGATCTGTATTGGTCCTGCGGTTCAAAACATCTAGATGCAATTAAGTTGTAAGCTGCATTGGTAATAACAAAAAAAGGGATTATTGTATAAAACACAGGAATACAAAACTGCTGCCAAATATTTGTGCTGTAAATTTCAAGTTTAATTTAATATACTGAGCAGATCATGTTTACAAAAAAAAAACAAACAATAATAATAATTATTCTTTAAAAAGACATTTTGATAGAAGTTTGTGAATTCAAATCATCTTATCCCAAATAAAAAACGGGGCTTTCTGTTTGTAATTCTAAAAAATTTGTTTCTTTACTTAGCGTCTTTATCCGCCTCCGTCCACGATACCTAATCGGTAGTTGGTCGTAAAGTCCATCTGAAAAAAAAAACGCCATTACTTTAGGAAGTAAAAATTCCGATAAAAGTGAAAGAAATGCCATTTTGTTTTTATTTGAAGGAGTGTTGTCCACTTGATGTATGTTGTCTAATTTTTTTAGTCTTCATCACGCTATTCTTTCTAATCATAAGGCACTCTGAAAGTTGTTTTATTTTTGACGGCGTTCTGTCTAAAATTCGTGGTACTCATAAATCTATTCAAAATTATATAGTTCTTATAGATAATAACTTGTTATATGTTATAGAATGCTAGCTATGGTGGAAAGAAAAATGGTACCTGGTATTCTGCTGCTCCTGGAGGTGGTTGGAGTAGTAAGCCCCCGTTAAGTAGAAAACAGTCTTTAGTAGACGGAGAACTCCCGCCTCCTGGTGGAGGAATCAACAAACCTAGTTCTGGAAGAGTGATCAGGATTATCAACAATTTGGATCATACTGTGCAGGTAAATATTGTCATAGCGTTTAAGAAAGTTAATACTTTACAGCATCACTAAATTTGAAAGTTGAGCAGACATTAGCTGCGTAAGAATAATTTGAATGCATTCTCGATATTTATGAGGAGATGGATTCCTGAAAAATAAAAATAAAAAACTAGTATAAAATAATGACTTTCTATTATTGAATCTCAAAGTGTTGAGAGTAAATTTGAGCAAGGGAATTACTGGGTGAAGTTACCCGAAGTACCACTTCTAGAACTAAACATTTGGTTTTTCTTTTTAAGATTTTCTAGAAAATGGCACCCTTGATTTTTCTTTAAAAAAAACTTCGTGTAGTTATTCCGCAATAGTTGTATTGCAAAATACTTGACAGATTCTTCTGTTCGTAGTTGTTGTAAAAAAAAATAATAATAAATGTATGACTTATTTTTTTTTAGTGTCGTGTGCTACTAAATCTAAGAACTTCACAGCCATTTGAAGAAGTAGTTGAAGATTTAGGCCAAGTTCTAAAGATGAACGGAGCACGCCGCATGTTTACAGTCAGTGGACAAGAGGTAACTTAACAGACATCAAAAATATAATAAAATTCAGCTGTTTTTTTTAATGTCTCATTTCTGAGCTATTTAAACGTGCCTATTTAAACGAATTTTGTTTTTCTTTATGTTTATATTACGTCATATTTTTAGAACAAATGTAACTTCCTCTAAAATTGTTAGAAAATAAAGGTTGCTTTTTAAGTAGTTGATAAAATAAATTCAATTTGCATTCCTTTCTTGTTATGTACGTTATAATATTTTTATTTACGCAAGCTAAATTCGTGTTTTATTCGCTCTTTTTTAAAACTAGTATAATCACTTTATTGCTTAAAGAAACCTACCCACTTTGAGTAGCATACAGGTTTAAATAGTAAAGAGATTATTAATTCAACTGCTATTGACAAAGAAATAGTAATAAGAAACTCCAAAGAAGTATTTTATCTCAAACCATTATATATTTATTATTTGCAGATGTCAATGTACTTTTATACCTACTAGGATTTCCAAATTTTCTTAAAATAAAGTTAAGGTGAATTTATTCACAGTGTAAGTTGTGATTATTTTCTTTATCGATGAATATTTTAGCAATAATGTACGAATTAAAAGCAATATCTTCAGTATTTCTAGCGTGATACTAAAGTTAGTGCAATTAGACAAACAAAGGTTAAAGGTGTGAACTGTTCTCACTTTAGTACTGATATGCTTTTGATTTTAGAATTCATGAATCTCAATTAGGAATTATCGTGTCAATAAAGCAACTTGCTAAGTAAAAATTTATTTTTGTTCCTAATTTTAATAAATTATATAATTACACGATTTAATTGTAAAATAAATATAAAATTATTTGTAATTAGATGGCGGATTTGAATATTAGTTTTTTTTTTAGGCACCACATTTCCTGAAGCAATTATCTAAATTGACAATATGACTTTAATTATTTCTAAAAACTTTCAGGTGAGAAGTTTTTCTCAATTAAGGAACGAATTCTCAGACGTGGATACGTTCTATTTAGGATCAGGTGGATTGATGTCACCCGTTCGCCGCAGCAGATCTAGAGGAGCGATTGCCTCAGGTCCAGTAATGGTTGAACCTTTAGTAAATGGACAAGTTAGGAGACGAGCTCGTAGCAAATCTAGGCCAAGAAATCTTTATATAGAGCCTGAAGTAGTTAGAGGGAGTACAGGTAATTGATTTTAAAACAATGGTGACTGAGTGATAATGGTCATTATTTATATACTATTATAAAATTTCAAGTTCTTGTATTGACCTTGTAATAATGTTACAGATTATACGTTACTTGAAGTTTTGAAAGAAGAACCAGTAAGATTAACAATAAAAGGCATGCGTAGAACCTTTTATCCGCCAGTACACCATCCGCCTCAAGACAATTCACCGCCCGAGAAAAGACTGATCCTTGATTGGGTGTATCCTTTGAGAAAACTTAATTTGATTTGTTTATTTATTTACATCTACTAGTGCATAATGTTTATGTGTAGTAAAAAAAAAGGCAGTTTTATGTTTTCTTTGTTTAAATTTTTGCAAAGCGCACAAGTCCAGCTTTTGTACCAAATCGTCAATATTTTTATATGTTTATTTAAAATTGAAAAGTTGCACCATTATTTAATACTTCTTCGTGTGAGAAGTAGACGTAAAAATGACAAATACATAGGGGAGTTTTCGCCTCCAAAGATAGCTCCTGGAGTTAGAGGGCATCAAATAAATGGCTTAAGAATGGGTTAAATTTAGAGTAAATGATGATTTTTATAAAATGGTAAAAAAAGATAATATTTCAAATAGTTAGCTTTAATAAGTGAATGAATAAACAAGTTATGAAATTCACACATACTTTTTGTAGAGGCCTACACTTTACAATGACGAGGTGGTGTGGAAATTTTTCCAAACTATTATTTGCAGCAAATCAAAAGTTTACTTTAGCCGAAGTAACAGTTAATTTCTCTAACTTGGTTACTTCCACCATCAGCTCATAGTAAACTCGAGTGTTGATAATTCTAATAATTTTTCAAGCAATATACTCCTTAATGATCCAAACAGTTACGGGTACCGTGGTATTGATTCTAGAAGAAATTTGTGGGTATTACCAACTAGTGAATTGTTGTACTTTGTGGCAGCAGTAGCTGTATTATACGATAGAGATGAAGAAAGCCAAAGACACTATACTGGTCACACTGAGGATATCCAATGGTATCTAAATATAATTTTTGTTCATTGTTGCATAAGCCCCGTATTTTTTTCAATTAAGTTATTTTTATTAATTTACTTTTTGTTAATCACAGTATGGATCTACACCCTTCCCGAGAAATGGTTGCATCTGGCCAAAGAGCGGGAAGAAATCGAAAAACACAAGCACATATAAGAATATGGAGTACAGAAACGTTGCTCACTTTGTACGTATTTGGTATGGGAGAATTTGAGATTGGCGTTTCGGCTGTTGCATTTTCTCAACTCGTAAGTTTGTTTTATTTTTTTCAATTTAAGTTTATAAAAAAAAATATTTTCTAAAAAAAAAACTGGCAAAGGAATCCTAGATATTTGTGAGATTATACGTCATTACTCTCGCCAATATTTCCAAGTCCAGGAAAATTACATTTTTATTCATGCGAACTAACCAAACACAAAAGTACAGTCCATTTAGGCTTATAAAATCATTGCTCTGAAGTTGTTTTGGTATTAATTCCGCCCATTATTTGTGATTTTTCTTTTTTAACATTGTCGTTCCATTAATTAAAAGGACAGAATAAGAGCCCTTTTACGATGATTAAAGTAGCAAAGACCATTTCCTCTTTACGATATCAATTATTCGATTATCAGTTATTAATAAACTAACACAAATATCTGGTCACGATAGTTGTCATCACAAATCTTTTTTTTTTTCTTACCTGCTTCCCTCCACATTGTATGTTTCAAAAAAGGAAAGGGTTTAGATAGGAAGTGGAAAACATGCAATTTGCCCATTAATTACCCATAACTTCTTTTAAAAACTTTGCATGCATTCTTGGATTATGGTGTTGTTATTTTTTTTTTATTGTTTTGGCTCTTTCAATTGTGCAACCGAAAAGTCTGTTAATTACAAGTTGTTTTGGATATATACTCGTACAAAGATCTTTTGGTTTAAGTGATATTATACTTTTACATTAAAATAAAATAATATCGAACAAATGGTTACAATTCATTTAGATTCATATTTATTCATAACGTGTTTTATCTATAATTTGCCCTTAAGTTTAAAAGTGTTTTTTCAGAATAAATTTATCGCGAATTAAAAAGTAAATAAAAAAATACCAAGGTTGATATCATTGTACTTATGATAAATTGTAATTTATTTATTATTATAAATATAATAATAATCATCATCTTAACTTCTACTTTATTTCAGAACGGTGGCAGTTACGTGCTTGCTGTTGATGGTGGCAGAGAACGAATCCTATCAGTATGGCAGTGGCAATGGGGCCATTTATTAGGCAAAGTAGCTGTAAGTTTTTTATTTTTATATTCTCAGTTAATTTTTATTAAAGTGTTTTTTTTAATAACTTTGTTCTCACAAAATTCATTTCCAACAAAATTGAAATGATTTTAAAAATAAACTATTTAAGGAAATCTTTCAAAAATAAACAATATGAAATAAAACTTGCACACCAATTTATTGAGTTGATTAAAAAAGATTGATTGCCTAGACTGAGTTATAATCAAGGTCATGCCGACTTAAGTCATACTTGGTATGACATTTATCCTTTGATTAAACCTGTACAATAGTTAATAAAATATCTTATTTTCATTGCATTATTCATTTTTGTATACTTATCTCGAATCTCCATTCAATTATTCCGTCCAGCCCTTCTACCAATTAGGTAATTTCCATTTCAAAGCATGCAAAAAGATAAGTCCTTCCTTAATAATTATTAAGAAGAAATCCCCTCTCCTCATCATCACCCATCCCTTAAAAACAAAAGAAAAGAAGCTTGTTACAATAATATTGCTGCAGTACTGGTTTTATCCTCCAAAAACATTGGATAAACAGATTGTTTATCATTTTAATGGACTGCAAATATTATAATTGTTTTTTTAAATCTTTTACAAACAATTTTATCACACTATTTTTTAATATATATTTTTTTTCTTTCCTTGTCTATCTTTTAGACGTTACAAGAAGAACTTACAGGCGCGTCTTTTCATCCACTTGATGACAATCTACTTATTACGCATGGAAAAGGGCATCTAACATTTTGGACCAGAAGAAAAGATGGATATTTCGAAAAAACTGACATTATTAAACCGGTATGTGGGGACTGAAATATCAGTTCTTTCATAATAATCTTATCTTTTGTTTTATTTATCCAAAAGAGCTTAATTCCACCTTTCATCACTGACACCTGTACTTATAATCCCAATTTTTGGATTTGTTCTAGTTTAATTTTATAAATTGGCCAGATTAGTCTCTCAGATTAGTAAATAAACTAAGAATTTATTTCAGTTTCTTTATTTTTGTAACTGAGGAACTTTTTGAATCATTCAAGATTAGGAAACGAGTCTATCTTGATTACAGAAAGCAATATTGTTTCTGTAATGTCTTTAGAGGTTAACATTCTTGAATTGGAAAATAGTTTAGGCTTAATTTGGTTTGATTCTCCGACAGTCTCTTTGCCCTTTCTCTGTTGATTTGGCACATCGACTGCCAGTCATTCATTAGCGCTTGGTTTCGTTGTAGCTTCATGAACTCAGTACTCTTCCCTCTAGTAAGTGGTGGGTGGACTGGAGATAGTTCAAATATTGATATCAGTATATGTAGTCTGAGCTCGTCAAAACATTATAGATGGCAGGGTTCACTTGTGTAGAGAGAACTTCTACTAAAGCTTGCTGAATATTGTTACAAATTACGTTCACAATTGTACAAATGAACACAGTCTCAATCCAGTGTTTTAAGCGTATGTGCACTCAACAAACTAACTTCCCTTAAGTTGCACATCATGGGATCCTGGCTTTGAAGAGACAAAAAGATCTGATATCACTGCAATGAATAAAAAAAATATCCAATACCAATTCTTTAAAAAAGTAATTTCCTCGGGAACACAAAAAAAAAACTTGTAAATAATGAGAACGTAAAACATTTAATTAGTAGATAGCGAGGGTGCAAATTTAAAGTAAGTATTGACTTTAATTGAAGTGAGTATTAACTTTTCGATCAATTTTTCTAGACTTTGACTTTACAAGCAACGATTCACTAAACCAAAATAGGTTCACCCGTTACACTCTTATTTTACGAGGGGTTAAATAATGTTTTCTAAACTTCCATTTCAGATATTTCAAGGTTTTACTACCTCATAAAGTGCATAATTATTAAATTTCTAAACAGACTTCCAAGAAGATTGAAAATCACACAGCTGAAGTGCAATTTTAAAGAAAGGCTTTTTCTGTAATTTACGATGAATTTTCCAAACGGATTCATTCCAAGCTCATCTAATTGCGTACTTAAGCGTAAATGTCAGTTTGACTTGTAATTTTTTCTTATTTTATTAATTCAACTTACACTCACGTTTAAATATGTTGGTGACTCACTAGACTTGCTACGGCAATCCTGTAATATATATGATTTGTTTTTCTAATATAATAATTTCTGATCTTTAGATGCACTTCTGCTTGTAATTTTTTCCGAGGTAGACATTGTTTATGGTTTCAATGCTTTTATCTTTCTGTTTCCTTAAGGACATGATTTTCTCCATTCTTTTTATCTCCCTAGTTCTGCCAACCATTCTACATAGAATTGACTTGTTGGAGATCTTAAGTTATTCCATCATTATACAATGAAAATATTTTGAAATATTTCAGCCTTCTAGGACGCATATAACCTGTCTTCAGTTTGAACAGGATGGAGATGTAGTTACCGCAGATGGAGATGGTTTTATTACAATTTACTCAGTTGATAGTGAGGGCGCATATTTCGTTAGAATGGAATTTGAGGTAAGTCTTGAATAGTCTTCAATAATAGTATTGAAGTGAGTGTTGACTTTTAAATTGTACAATTCTAATACCTATAATTTAAGTATATATTCAATTAAATTTATACTTTCAGGCTCACAATAAAAGTATAAGTTCGTTAATGATGCTCTCTGAAGGAACCTTACTATCAGGTGGGGAAAAGGATCGAAAAATTGTTGCATGGGATTCTCTACAAAATTATAAAAAAATCACTGAAACTAAGGTTAATAAATTGAATCTAAATGAACATTTAAATCGTAGAATGATATGTAAAAATTGTATAGATCACGTTGAAATGCATAGAATTTCCAAATATCTAAGACTTTTATTTCTTGGTCTAATTGAAACATGATTACTTGTTGCGATAACTAATGTACGAACTAAGATAACTAATAACCTGTACAGTTACCTGAAGTTGCTGGCGGTGTAAGAAGTATATACCCTCAGAGACCTGGAAGAAACGATGGAAACATTTATGTTGGTACGACCAAGAATAACATTGTGGAAGGATCGTTACAAAGAAGATTTAATCAGGTAACTATAGATTTTTTTTTTAGGCCATCAGGAGCTTTAAATTTAGAGATTTAATCAGCTGTGTTTGGTAACCATGCTACTTTTATACGTTATACTTCTTTAAATAACCACAAGTTACTGACAAAGGGCATCAACGGGAAGCCTTTTTCGGGTCGTTATGGAACGTGCAGTCGAAGCTTGGTGAATTTACGATTCAACCAGGTATTTTATGGTGAAGATTAATTTTGTCTTTGGAGTTGCATTATGATTTCATGTCTACAAATGTAAATTAAAAGTTCCGATGACAATTGAAAATGCTTAGATCCGATGTTCGAAGTTTATCTTCTTTTTTCTCTTGTCTGGCCTTGAAATACCATCTAGTCTTCACACTTCCAACTTCCTGAGGCCCTTTTTCAAATACCAAGAGTCTTGTCGTTTTTATCATTCTTTTTTCTCATCGTTCTCTTTCGTTAGCATCCAGTTTCTCAACCTTAATTAATATCCAGCCCCAATACGATCTTGTGTTGCTATTTGCCTTACCTTTGACAACTGTTTGAAGTTCCCTATCCTTCCAACTCTTAAGCTGTTACAGTATTTTAAGACAGACAGAAAATTAAGAGATTTAATTAATACTGTAATTGCTACAGTAGCAGAAAAAGATATGAATTATTTTTTATTTTCCAGGTGGTATTTGGTCATGGACGACAACTCTGGGGCCTCGCAGTACATCCTGATGATGAACTATTTGCAACGGCTGGTCATGATAAGAATATTGCTTTATGGAAAAAACACAAACTAGTATGGACAACACAGGTAATGGCATTTTATAGTCTTTTAAGAAAAAACAATTAAATCATTTGTAAGATACTATTTGTTTACTAACTACTCATTAAATGCAAGTATAGCCACTACTTAAAATCGAATTTCGCCTAGTTCGGAAAGAGTTTATTAGTTAGTATTCCGCGAGTCAAGAAAACAATTTTAGCACATGATCTCTGATAGTTTAACTTAATATATATTTATTCAAGTTGGACAGAAAAGATTCTATCGAAATACTAATCGACTTTGTGATGATTTTTCTCTCGAAAAGTTTTTCTTTGCTCAGTTTTTTCTTTGGTAAATTTATTTATGCAATCTGGCGGAAATCGTAAAGAGAAAAAAAAAATTATTACAGTTTCAAAACTCAGTAACTCAGTGCTCAGTGACTAAAGTGTTGCTATTTTCTTTTTTGCATACTTTTTACGATCACTATCGATCACAGTGGTCTTGGACGGAGATTTTTAAATTTAGGAACTGGATTTCTTAAATTCACATATTAAATAATATCCAAGTCAAGATCGGATTAGGGTATCCAGTTTAATATTCACAATACATCTAGAAATTAATGTCTAAAAGCTCCAAAGGGTGGATGTACGGGAACTGTAACTAAGAATTGCGTAGGCCCACACACTTTCATACCATCAGGAGTGCCTGGTAGTCTTAAATTTAGTATAGTTAAGTACTATATACTGCAATACAAACCAAGACGTTTCAGTCTTCTGTACGTACATCTGTTTTCTCTTATTTCAAAAAATCGTTTCGTCTGAAATAAATGTTCGTTTAGTACTAAATTCGAAAGGTGACGAAATAAAGAAAGAGAAGTTAAGAGTGACTGAATTAAACAGGCTTAGTTTGTATTGCAAAACTGTACAAATTTGCTAGACGCTAAGATATAATGAAAGGGTTTTTAGTTTTGTCTCGGTTAGGAATATATTCGGCATTTTTTCTCGGTCAGATTATATAACTATGTCTTGTATTTCTTAAGTTTTTTATTCCCACACAAATCTAATTAGGATAGGTTTAGTATGGCAGTCTATAATTTCTAAGTAAGTTTATATTAAATTTTAATCTAAAATAATTATAGAATCATTATATTAAACAATAATTCCATTATAACTAAAAGTAAAGTAGTAAAGTAATCGTCTATTTTTTCAGGCGGGGCTTAACGTCCAACTACCAATTAGGTGTCGTGGACGGAGGCGACTAGCAAACATACTTTACTGTAAAAATTTCTTTAATTAACTATTAAATAAAATCCAAGGCCTAAGACCGGGAATCGAACCCAGTACCACAATACATATTTAGCTTCGCAGGTCACGCCTCTAACCGCTCGGCTACCGTGGCGCCTCCCATTATAACTAAAATAAAATTTGTATATTATTTGTTTTAATGTTGTATCTTTTTATTTATTTATTTCTTCATATTTATACATTGCGAAAAGTTATTGAAATTGTCTCATTGTTTACAAATTTTTTGTTCTGGATCATTGATTTGTTTGTTTGTTTGTTGTTTTTTTTTCAAAAAAATTTATTCAGTGTAATTTGATTTAATAAGGTGGCACATGAGTGTATATCACTAAGTTTCCATCCTTTTGGCGTGGCATTGGCTGCTGGCTCAACTGAAGGCCATATTGTAGTTCTGAACGCAGAAGCTGGAAATATTGTAGCTACTGTCAGAGTCTGTGGATCACCATTAAATTGTCTTGGATATAATCCAGGTTGGTTTATTATTATTTTTTTATTTTTAACTAAAAGCATCTAAATGTATAACTTCCAATATTTTTTTTTCTTCCCCAGCTGGCGACATGGTAGCCATAGGTTCACAAAATGGAAGTGTTTACCTTTTCCGGGTCAGTAGAGACGGTTTTTCATATAAAAAGATCAACAAAATACGAGGAAATCAACCACTAATGCAATTAGATTGGAGTACAGACAGCAACTTCCTTCAGACTGTTACTGCGGAATATGACCTAATTTTTTGTAAGTTCTATTTAATTAGTTGTTAATTTTGTTTAAAAGCCGATAAGAAATAATACTTAAAAAGAATTATTGAAATGTATTATTTGTTTAAAGTGTTGAAAGTAGTTACTACAGAGGTTAAAACAGAAGTTACATAGCAATAAAATTTTGTACAAAATATCCTGATTTACAGAGTGCTTATTTATTATTTTTTTATTCGTGTTTGTATTAACTCAAACTTAATAGACTCCAAAACAATAGTGTTCAACTGAATTTGATTTATTTTTATCAGCTACTTAATTTGTGCATTATGATTTACTAATTTTTTTAACACGTACGTGCAAAAAACACAGAAGTCGGGTACTAAAAATTATTAGCTACCTATAAAAATTTAAATTTTCAACATAGTTCTATCCGTAACAGAAAATAGCCTTGTTTTGGTGTCATTTGCGTAACAGCATTTAGAATTTAAACATATGCAGTTTACTAGTCAATTTGTTTAGTTATTAAGCAATCAAGTATACCAAAGAACATATTCTGCTAGTAAGAAGGTCGGGGCAATATTTTAGTTTGGTAAAGGTCCATAGCATCATGCCCCGTTTAGCAAATTTTTCTTTATGTCGAAATTAAATTCAAATGAATGTTTTGAGGAATTTAGCGATTATTTTTTATCGAATATATTTTTTATCTCAATTACAAAATACCTAAGGTAAAAAAACATAACTCTTTCAAATACAATCACAAAGGCAGTGATGATATACAAACGTTCAATGACGTACAAACCTTGTAACCTCCCTGCTGAGACTGGAAATGTTAAGTAGTTGTAGTTAATGACAACTTCTCTACACCAAACATCTTAATCAACTTTTAATGACAGATGAAAGTACGAAAATAGTCAGGGGTAAAATGAACATGCATTATGTTGGACAAAATCAATGACATTACCTAGAACTGTGGACCGAACATTTTCTGAAGAAGGTTACACTATTGTAGCTGAGCCAGTTGACCTACATCTGGCCTAAAAGAACTTGAATGAATTCTGAGTTAAATGTATTATAGATTTCAAAATGATCTAGTATAACTTAACGATTTTTATGTACCAAAAAATTTATTTCAGGGGACGTTAAAACTCTAACTGCTGAAAAAAGTCCAATTGCTATGAAAGATGTGAAATGGTACACGCATAATTCTACAGTTGGTTTCTTAGTATCAGGTAACACTGGTTTTTCTTTGGTAAAATAGTTATTTATTAATTTGTTAGCCCCAGAGAAATCAGTATTTTATGAATGATTGTTTTAGGTATATGGAACAATAGATATTACCCGATGACCTCTTTGACATCAACTGTTAACAGATCTGCAGCTCATGATTTGCTTGTAACTGGCGATACTGAAGGTTACCTTAGACTCTTCAGGTAATTTTAGAATTTCTGTTTCTAAGTGAATATTATGTTCTTTTTCTATAAATGTTTCTTTGTTATAAGTCAATTTTGAATTTCGGCGGATAAAAGATATTTTGTTTTTATATTTTTGATAAGATCTCATTTATTCATAACATGAAACTTTGTTAGTCAATCAGTTTTCTCTACGTGTAAATTTTCTTAAAGATCTTAAAGGGTAAACTTTTTTCTGCACGGTAAAGAAAGATTCTATTTTAGCAACTCTGAAAAATTTAATAATTTAAAATTTTGAAAATTGTAATAAGAGAAATTATTTTGAGCTTAAAAACATTTTTTTAAAAACTAAGGGACGCGCTTATTCCACCACTAGTCTTTGTTCTTGTAGAAGTAAGTATTGCAATATAGTTTTTCCTCTACTTTATAACATGCTACTATTCAATTTCTACGGTTCCTCTGAAAAACAGCTCAAATTTTTAAAAGCCCTGTCGCCGCAATCTAACACTGCCATATACGAGGGGGTACCCAAAAAAAACCGGAATTATTTTTTAAAAGCTATTTATTTACAAATTTTTTACAGAACAACCTTATCCCCTTCAAAATACTCTCCATTACAACTAATACATTTGTCCCACCGGTGCTTCCACTGTTCGAAACATTTTTAGTAGTCATCTTTAGAAATGGCTGACAGCTCCTTCTTCGTTTTTTTCTTGACCTCTTCAATGTTGTCAAATCGGTGACCTTTCATGCCCTTTTTCTTGCGTGGAAATAAGAAAAAGTCGCACGGAGCCAGGTCAGGCGAGTAATAAGGTGCGTGGGGCAGCGGAACCATGCCATTTTTAGCCAAAAACTGTGTAACAGAGATGGCTGTGTGTGCAGGTGCATTGTCGTGGTGGAAGAACCAGTCTCCTGTTTGCCACAAATCGGGTCTTTTTTGGCGAACACTATTGCGCAATCTTTTCAAAACTTCCAAATACAAGGTTTGATTGACGGTCTGACCTGGGGGGACAAACTCTGAATGGACTACGCCTTTGGCATCAAAAAAGCAAATCAGCATTGTTTTGATGTTTGACTTGACTTGACGACATTTTTTTGGTCGGGGTGAAGATGACGTCTTCCATTGGCTCGACTGTTGCTTTGTTTCTGGGTCATAACCATAGCACCATGACTCATCACCAGTAATGACCTTTGACAGAAAGTCTGGATCAGTTTCAAGCTGTTGTTTCAAAGCACGACATGTTTCAACTCGATGTTCTTTTTGATTGTCAGTCAGAACTCGAGGAACAAACTTGGCAGCAACCCTTTTCATCCCCAAATCTTCCGTTAAAGTTCGCTGAACCGAGCTCCAAGATAACCCACTACTCTCTGACAGTTGATCAATTGTCTGTCGACGGTCTGTGAACACCAGCTCTCGAATTTTTTCAACATTTTCGTCGATTCGGGCAGTTGATGGACGTCCAGAACGAGGTTTGTCATCAATCGACATGTCGCCATTTTTAAACCGAGTAAACCACTCGTATACTTGAGTTTTTCCCATAGCGTCATCTTTGTAAGCTGTTTTCAACATTAAAACACTTTCAGCAGCATTTTTGCCGAGTAGAAAACAAAATTTCAGAGCTGCACGTTGTTCACTTAAACTTGCCATCATAAAAAACGAAAAAAGAACAAAACAGCGCTGGTAAAAACAATCACTGCAGATGAACAGAACAAGCCAGGCAGACAACACAGGCAGGACTGAACTGGCAAGGAATTGCGCTATACACGTCTAGCGGCAGAAATGCGTACTACATAAGCTCCATGCGCGGCAACGCAATTCCGGTTATTTTTGGGTACCCCCTCGTAGTTCTAAAAGTTTATCAAAATAATTTTTACTTTTACAGGTATCCGTGTATTAGTCCTAAAGCAGAGTATAATGAAGAAAAAGTATACAGTTTAGCAATAGCAGCAGCAAGATTCTTGTTCAACGATCGAAATGTGGCCACTGTCGGAGGTTCTGATGCTTCTTTGATGTTGTGGGAAGTGGTAGATGAATGAGTGATGCTTCATTGGACTTTGGAAATGCGACCAGAGTCCCCATTTAGTGAAAATTAAAATATATATATATACATATATCGCAAGTAACTAACAACTTCTGTGCTATTTACAAAAATTATCTTGATTAATCGTCAATGTGAGTTACCCCCTTTTTTAAAGAGAAATCAATGTTAAAGTTATCTGTTCTCTAAATTAATGGTTTATAATTCCAAGTAACTGCCATTTAAAAAAAATAATTCTATAAACCACTTATTAATTCAAGTAAATTTTGTAGAATATTAAATTTAAAAAAAGTAAAACCAAAATTTAAGATAGTCTAGTTTGTTAAAGAGAAGTAATAGTCTTTTCTTATCAAATTATGTATAAAAATTAATTTTTACAAAATAATGTGTACAGTAATTATTAAAAAATAAAGCTTTTTATTTTCTAAAACAAATACAATTAATCTTTAAAAATGTACAAAAATATATAATTACGGATTTTTATCACTTTATATTGTTATTTGAAAATGTATTTTTTTAAAAAAATGGAGCTTTAAAAAACAAATTGCTTTCTGCATTCTGTAGGCACCTTCAAATTTTTAATTTAAATAATTTTTTTTTTTTAATAAATCTTATAAATATTGTAAATATATATTTTATCTGAAATTAGAAATAGATTGACTGTACGAGCACTAGGCAAAATTTTATTCATTAAGATTCAGGGTATAACTAAATTTTTATCTAATCTCTTATTGTGGATTAACTGTTCAAATATAAAGAAAAATTAAATTGTATCATTTTGATAAAGTTAATAATTTGTTAATGAAAAAGTAACTTATACACAGTATAATTTTCAATTAAATTAATAAATTCTGATATTTAATTTATTTTTGTGGAAAAAGAATTGTGCTCAAAATATAACAGTAACAAAATAATATAAGAGTTATATTATTGTTTACTTAAATTAATGCTATATACCGCAGAAATAAAAGACATTAACCCTCATTGATCTTTTTTGTTACCTGCTGTTCTAGTCTGTTAACAGCTGTTAGGTTAGGCTGCTGCGTTTCTCAGCATCCAGAGCTTAACTTTCTACGATTTTTCTCCCTAAATTTAATTAGTTCAATTATGCTTAGCCTTGAGATAAGCATTCCAATAACTCTTTACTTCTATTGTCTGAAATGGTCAGAAAGTTAATTTATAATTTTAGTAGAATTAAGCAGTAGAACTAAAATTATCGCGCATCTACTTCTTGTCTTTTTTTATTTTTGTAAAAATATAACTAAACGAGACTAACCTTAAGCAAACCACCTTATCAACCAACTGGAGAAATATTAAGGCCAATGCTAGTCTATTTTATAAAATAAGAAGTAGTTCTTTTTCTTCGACTTCAATGTGTACAACAGAATTTTCTTTTTCAGGTACACATCAACCAGCTACTTTGGAAATAAACAACACATTAGTTAGAAAATTAAAGTTATATCAAAATTAAAGTTTATAATTTGCTTTTTAGTTAGGGTTTTCAGCTACACATCAACCAGCCAGCCACTCTTTAGTGCATGACAAAATGACAATAGTCATTTTATAAATAAATAGAATCATAATTATTCATTTATATGGCCACTACTAATATCCTTCTTCGGAACTTCAAGTCCAAGTAGAGCAGCAATGGTCAGTCAATTCTTAAGTTATTAAGCATGCTTTCTTTCTCTACATGATTATTTTAAATATTTATTCATATTTATGCATTATGTATTTATATAAATTATGTAACATTACCATGTACTCGTATTTACAGGTTTTTATATTGTATTTTAAAAAGATGTTTTCCTCTAAAAACATGTCCAAGTTAATAAATCCCTTTTTACCTCATAATTTGATGTTTTTTTTATTTAAGATTGATACTTACTTATAAGTTGATGCTGCTTTAACTAAGTCAGTGAGAACTTTACATAGCTTAGAAAACTTGATTGTATTATCTATTAAGCGAGAACTTCGTAAGAAATTAAAGAACTTTTTGCATCATTACTGCGTTAAGGACTTCTTGCAGGCAAGCAACATTTATTGTGTATACTTTGATTTTTAATTACGAGTTGATGTGATCAGAAGTGTTTATGAAATTGACATGTTTCCAAGACAGTTGATACTAGATGCATTTTAAGTGTACACATCTAATTTTAAAAAGGTGATTTTAGTCTTCATTATTTTCATAAAAATGTTTCAACGGTCACAAGTATGTAGATTTAGTTCTTAACATGTTAATAATTTTTGGTCGTCTTTGTTACTGTAAAAGTAAATTGCTAATTACGATTATGTATTTGGGAATAATGAACTTCCACGTAAATATTCAAATTTCTCTCTTTTAGAGGGGAGAGTAATCTCCATGAAATTTAAATTAATAATGTAAAGATCAAAACGACCTAGAATTATAGACCTTGGATTTTGCAAGGTTCGCACCAGTAGTTTTAAATTCTAACTTATTGAAAATTGATTTTTTTCGAAATATTTGTAAATTAAAATTAAAACAATGGTATAAATAATAGCTTAAATGATTTTTATTTTTGTTCTCAGCGTTCTTTCGACATTCTAAAGGTAATTCTGAACTAGTTGATATTTTATTCAGTGTAACACATACTACAGCGACAGTAAGTACATGTTTTCAGCTTACAGCATGTTGTTTCTCTGTTAAGATATTGTGTCGTGTTATCTAAAGATAAATAATAAAGTATACAGTAATAGATTAGATACCTAGTAAGTGAAATGATTTGCCTAAATTCAAACTATCCAGAAGGTACATACGGGAAAAAGGAAGATTGGGTAAAGGCTGATTTAAGTTATTTATAAAACGGCTCACAGGTAAAAGTTTCCGCCTACACTTAACTATTATTTTTAAATATAATGTAAAATTCAATTACAATGAGTAAATGATCAGTAAATGGGAGCTAAACTTTCAAAATGAAAGATATTGACGTGATATATTAACTAGTATGTAGGTTTTACTTTAGGGCTTACACATGAACAATTTCAACACAAGATCTTACCACTAATGTAGTATTACAGGCAATGAAGATTTTGCAAAAATATTAACTTAAAAGAGAAACTTATCGCGTAGGTTCGTGGAAATTCGCCACGTATAAGAGTAGGTAATAGGTTAAGTAGTTTTTACGGATTTGCTTAAAAATAGCTTCAAAAATTTTGTTCAAACTTTGTGTACTTTTTATTTAAGCCGTATTACATAAATTATACTGAAAACCGTTCTCTGAAAACTTATTTTGAGACCACTTTTGGAGTACAACTTCAGCCCTAGGTCACACTCGTAAACTAGTATTTAAATAAAATTTTAAGTTTTACCACTAATTTATTATTAAACTTTACCTATTATTTAATTTAAATTCCAAATATGAAGAAAATCTATCGAGCAGATTTTCAAGAATTAGCCAAAGAAGGTCAGGAGTAGAGGTGCTCATTTTTGCCTTAAAAAACTACTTCTAATGGAAAATAAATTTTTAACTACTTATTTCAACTTGATAATTATATATTCTTTCATTTTTTAAAAGAAAAAAATTAGTATTATTAATTGGAACTACTTTTTGTAGTCTTCCGCAAAACCATGTGCTTAGGTGTGACGTCATAAAGTAGTCCCAAATTATTTATTTTAAAAAAGGCTTTAAAACTATTAATAGTGTGGGAAAATCACTTTTTTTATCTAAATTAACTTGTTATTAATCCATTTTAAATAGAATTATGCTTAAATTTGATTTTATAAAAAATCCAAGTTCAAATATGGCGACTAACGGATTTTTGCAGTCAGTTGCCATTGGGCTCTCGACCTGTGAACAACTATGATGTTCACGTAAGTAAGATTTTATTATTTATTTAATTAAATTCAATCAAATTTTTATTAAAATTAATAAAGTGATACAACTATATTAAATTTACGGAGTTTTAGATATTTTTTTACTAAAAAATTAAAAGAATTGAATTAGCACGTGGTCTACCAATGAATCTTGCATGCCTGGACAAGCAATAATTCTTATTTCTTTAATTATTTTTCTATTTCACTTAATTAATTTTTACATTTTAACATAAAATTAATTTTCGGTATTATTTTAAATATTTTTTAAACTAAAAAATTTAAAAAAGTGAATTAGCACGTGGTCGACCAATGAATCTTGCATGCCTAGACAAGCAAATGATTCGTATTTCTTTAATTATATTTCTATTTCACTTTATTAATTTTTACATTTTAACAACAAATTAATTTTTATTATTATTTGAAATATAATTTTTAATAAAAAATTAAACAATTTAGCATGTGGTCGACCAACGAATCTTGCATGCCTGGACAAGCAATGATTCTTATTGCTTTAATTATTTTTCTATTTCACTTTATTAATTTTTACATTTTGAATTTAAATTTATGTTTATTCTAATTTTTAATTAATTAATTTATTTTTTTGTTGTAACTTAACTCTTGAAATAGCTTTAGACCTTGGGACATTTCTTAACAACTTTTCTAAAACAATCAATAGTCCGAATTGTGAAGTATGTCATCCCGAACAGTCTTTACCTACCTTGAACAGAATAAGCAGGGGTAAAGTAAATTTTGGAAAAAAATAAGTAAGTAATAATATTTATTATTTTATTCAATAAGAACACTGCAAATTAAATTTTTATAATAGAAATTCAAATAGTTTAAAATAAAATTAATGAAATCAATTAAGGATTCAAATGAAACATGCTACAATCTACATTTGATGGGCTTTTGAAATAATTTTAAAACGCACAATGAGAAAGGCAACCTTCACTTTGGAGTAAAGCATTGAATAAAAAGAAAGATATAAATATCTTTGATTTAAAATACACTAAGTGAATTTACATATATGATTCTTACGAGTAATGGGCTACTCAATTACTTCATTAAAAAAATTTAAGCTATGGAAAGATCCATCAATTTCTATTTAAAACAATTGGAGGGCATTTCGTTTCCCTAAAAAGATTTCTTATATTCTTAAATATAATATACTAGACTGAAGGAAATTAAAATATTATTCAAGGTTTATGAGAAATTTTATTATAATAAATCTTCCATTACACGTCGATACAGCAAATCGTAAAACGTTCTCAATTATTGAAAACAATATCTAGATTTTAAGTTTGTACAATGCATTAATAAGGAAGATAATCCTTAACCTTATAGTTATTGCGATAATCGGTAGGTAATTTTTGGGGAGCGAAATCTGATCTCTACCTCCTCGAGGTGCTCCCTGGGCAACTACTCCCGGGAGTAGGCTAACAGAGACAGTACACGTTTCAAAGCTCAAATGTAGCTTCAATTAACACTTATTTTTACAAATTTTCTAGTATAATCTTTCGCTTCAATGTTAATTATAATTCCACTTATTTTACATTTTCATATTTAATTAATGTGGTGTAACTAATAGCATGATAATAGTGCACGAAAAAACTAAATCATTTCACTAATTGCATGTTCACTACTCACCTAAATGAATATTTGGAATTATAATTATTTAAAACAATTTAGTGGCCACTAACAATGTTTTTACTCGGTTTTTTAAGAGCAACTGTGAATAAAATATACCGACCAATTAATTATTGTGTTAGATTTATCTCGGATACACATCCTGCACAACACTTCGTGACAAAAAACACTGGCTCCGATTTTATACATTACACGTTTCATTGCTTTAAAATCTTTGTTTCTTAGTTGATTTGTTTAATATCAGGATGAGGTTTCAGTTGTTATTCGTCTTCTTGTTGATTCTTGAATTTCGTTTTCTTTGTTGGTTTAGCAAACTTTGTTTTCTTCAAGTCTGTATCTTTTTGTAAGCCCACTTACCCACCAGTCCGATCAGAAGAAACTATATCTTCGTAATTTCAATGGATGACTAAATTATCTAGTTTGTAAGTTAGGTTAAGCTTAGTTCTAAATTGGGCAAGTGAGCCGATGCCATATAAGAAGAAACCATATCAAAGAAATTTCAATGGATGGCTAAAGTATCTAGATTGTAAGTTAGGTTAAGCTTAGTTGTAAGTTGGGCAAGTGAGCCGATGCCATATAAGAAGAAACCATATCAAAGGAATTTCAATGGATGTCTATAGTATCTAGTTTGTAAGTTAGGTTAAGCTTAGTTCTAAATTGGGCAAGTGAGCCGATGCCATATAAGAAGAAACCATATCAAAGAAATTTCAATGGATGGCTAAAGTATCTAGATTGTAAGTTAGGTTAAGCTTAGTTGTAAGTTGGGCAAGTGAGCCGATGCCATATAAGAAGAAACGATACCAAAGGAATTTCAATGGATGACTAAATTATCTAGTTTGTAAGTTAGGTTAAGCTTAGTTGTAAGTTGGGCAATTGAGCCCCTGCCATATAAGAAGAAACCATATCAAAGGAATTTCAATGGATGACTAAATTATCTAGTTTGTAAGTTAGGTTAAGCTTAGTTTTAAGTTGGGCAAGTGAGCCGATGCCATATAAGAAGAAACCATATCAAAGGAATTTCAATGGATGTCTACAGTATCTAGTTTGTAAGTTAGGTTAGGCTTAGTTGTAAGTTGGGCAATTGAGCCGATGCCATATAAGAAGAAACGATATCAAAGGAATTTCAATGGATGACTACATTATCTAGTTTGCAAGTTAGGTTAAGCTTAGTTTTAAGTTGGGCAAGTGAGCCCGTGCCATATAAGAAGAACCCATACCAAAGCAATTTCAATGGATGGCTAAATTATCTAGTTTGTAATTCACGTTAAGCTTAGTTGTAAGTTGGGGAAGTGAGGCCATGCCATATAAGAAGAAACCATATCTTAGGAATTTTAATGGATATCTAAAGTATCTAGTTTGTAAGCTTACTTGTAAGTTGGGCAAGTAAACCAATGCCATATAAGAAGAAACCATATCAAAGGAATTTCAATGGATGGCTAAAGTATCTAGTTTGTAAGCTTAGTTGTAAGTTGGGCAAGTGAGCCGATGCCATATAAGAAGAAACCATATCAAAGGAATTTCAATGGATGTCTATAGTATCTAGTTTGTAAGTTAGGTTAAGCTTAGTTGTAAGTTGGGCAAATGAACCCATGCCATATAAGAAGAAACCATATCAAAGGAATTTCAATGGATGTCTACAGTATCTAGTTTGTAAGTTAGGTTAGGCTTAGTTGTAAGTTGGGCAATTGAGCCGATGCCATATAAGAAGAAACGATATCAAAGGAATTTCAATGGATGTCTATAGTATCTAGTTTAAGTTAGGTTAAGCTTAGTTGTAAGTTGTGGAAGTGAGGCCATGCCATATAAGAAGAAACCATATCTTAGGAATTTCATTAGATGCCTAAAGTATCTAGATTATATGTTAGGTTAAGCTTAGTTGTAAGTTGGGCAAGTGAGCTCCTGCCATATAAGAAGAAACCATATGAAAGGAATTTCAATGGATGTCTAAAGTATCTAGTTTGTAAGTTTGGTTAGGCTTAGTTGTAAGTTGGGCAAGTGAGCCGATGCCATATAAGAAGAAACGATATCAAAGGAATTTCAATGGATGACTACATTATCTAGTTTGTAAGTTAGGTTAAGCTTAGTTGTAAATTGGGCAAGTGAGCCGATGCCATATAAGAAGAAACCATATCAAAGGAATTTCAATGGATATCTATAGTATCTAGTTTGTAAGTTAGGTTAAGCTTAGTTGTAAGTTGGGCAAGTGAGCTCATGCCATATAAGAAGAAACCATATCAAAGGAATTTCAATGGATGACTAAATTATCTAGTTTGTAAAATAGGTTAAGCTTAGTTTTAAGTTGGGCAAGTGAGCCCGTGCCATATAAGAAGAACCCATACCAAAGCAATTTCAATGGATGGCTAAATTATCTAGTTTGTAATTTACGTTAAGCTTAGTTGTAAGTTGGGGAAGTGAGGCCATGCCATATAAGAAGAAACCATATCTTAGGAATTTCAATGGATGTCTAAAGTATCTAGTTTGTAAGTTAGGTTAAGCTTAGTTGTAAGTTGGAGAAGTGAGGCCATGCCATATAAGAGGAAACCATATCTTAGGAATTTCAATGGATCACTAAATTATCTAGTTTGTAAGTTAGGTTAAGCTTAGTTGTAAGTTGGGCAAGTGAGCCGATGCCATATAAGAAGAAACGATATCAAAGGAATTTCAATGGATGACTACATTATCTAGTTTGTAAGTTAGGTTAAGCTTAGTTTTAAGTTGGGCAAGCGAGCCCGTGCCATATAAGAAGAAACCATATCAAAGGAATTTCAATGGATGTCTATAGTATCTAGTTTGTAAGTTAGGTTAAGCTTAGTTGTAAGTTGGGCAAGTAAACCAATGCCATATAAGAAGAAACCATATCAAAGGAATTTCAATGGATGGCTAAAGTATCTAGTTTGTAAGCTTAGTTGTATGTTGGGCAAGTGTGCCGATGCCATATAAGAAGAAACCATATCAAAGGAATTTCAATGGATGTCTATAGTATCTAGTTTAAGTTAGGTTAAGCTTAGTTGTAAGTTGGGGAAGTGAGGCCATGCCATATAAGAAGAAACCATATCTTAGGAATTTCATTAGACGCCTAAAGTATCTAGATTATATGTTAGGTTAAGCTTAGTTGTAAGTTGGGCAAGTGAGCTCCTGCCATATAAGAAGAAATCATATAAAGGAATTTCAATGGATGACTAAATTATCTAGTTTGTAAGTTAGGTTAAGCTTAGTTCTAAGTTGGGCAAGTGAGCCATATAAGAAGAAACCATATGAAAGGAATTTCAATGGATGTCTAAAGTATCTAGTTTGTAAGTTAGGTTAGGCTTAGTTGTAAGTTGGGCAAGTGAGCCGATGCCATATAAGAAGAAACGATATCAAAGGAATTTCAATGGATGACTACATTATCTAGTTTGTAAGTTAGGTTAAGCTTAGTTGTAAATTGGGCAAGTGAGCCGATGCCATATAAGAAGAAACCATATCAAAGGAATTTCAATGGATATCTATAGTATCTAGTTTGTAAGTTAGGTTAAGCTTAGTTGTCAGTTGGGCAAGTGAGCCGATGCCATATAAGAAGAAACGATACCAAAGGAATTTCAATGGATGACTAAATTATCTAGTTTGTAAGTTAGGTTAAGCTTAGTTGTAAGTTGGGCAAGTGAGCCCGTGCCATATAAGAAGAACCCATACCAAAGCAATTTCAATGGATGGCTAAATTATCTAGTTTGTAAGTTAGGTTAAGCTTAGTTCTAAATTGGGCAAGTGAGCCGATGCCATATAAGAAGAAACCATATCAAAGAAATTTCAATGGATGGCTAAAGTATCTAGATTGTAAGTTAGGTTAAGCTTAGTTGTAAGTTGGGCAAGTGAGCCGATGCCATATAAGAAGAAACGATACCAAAGGAATTTCAATGGATGACTAAATTATCTAGTTTGTAAGTTAGGTTAAGCTTAGTTGTAAGTTGGGCAATTGAGCCCCTGCCATATAAGAAGAAACCATATCAAAGGAATTTCAATGGATGACTAAATTATCTAGTTTGTAAGTTAGGTTAAGCTTAGTTTTAAGTTGGGCAAGTGAGCCGATGCCATATAAGAAGAAACCATATCAAAGGAATTTCAATGGATGTCTATAGTATCTAGTTTGTAAGTTAGGTTAAGCTTAGTTGTAAGTTGGGCAAGTGTGCCGATGCCATATAAGAAGAAACGATACCAAAGGAATTTCAATGGATCACTAAATTATTTAGTTTGTAAGTTAGGTTAAGCTTAGTTGTAAGTTGGGCAAGTGAGCTCATGCCATTTAAGAAGAAACCATATCAAAGGAATTTCAATGGATGACTAAATTATCTAGTTTGTAAGTTAGGTTAAGCTTAGTTTTAAGTTGGGCAAGTGAGCCGATGCCATATAAGAAGAAACCATATCAAAGGAATTTCAATGGATGTCTACAGTATCTAGTTTGTAAGTTAGGTTAGGCTTAGTTGTAAGTTGGGCAATTGAGCCGATGCCATATAAGAAGAAACGATATCAAAGGAATTTCAATGGATGACTACATTATCTAGTTTGCAAGTTAGGTTAAGCTTAGTTTTAAGTTGGGCAAGTGAGCCCGTGCCATATAAGAAGAACCTATACCAAAGCAATTTCAATGGATGGCTAAATTATCTAGTTTGTAATTTACGTTAAGCTTAGTTGTAAGTTGGGGAAGTGAGGCCATGCCATATAAGAAGAAACCATATCTTAGGAATTTCAATGGATATCTAAAGTATGTAGTTTGTAAGCTTACTTGTAAGTTGGGGAAGTAAACCAATGCCATATAAGAAGAAACCATATCAAAGGAATTTCAATGGATGGCTAAAGTATCTAGTTTGTAAGCTTAGTTGTAAGTTGGGCAAGTGAGCCGATGCCATATAAGAAGAAACCATATCAAAGGAATTTCAATGGATGTCTATAGTATCTAGTTTGTAAGTTAGGTTAAGCTTAGTTGTAAGTTGGGCAAATGAACCCATGCCATATAAGAAGAAACCATATCAAAGGAATTTCAATGGATGTCTACAGTATCTAGTTTGTAAGTTAGGTTAGGCTTAGTTGTAAGTTGGGCAATTGAGCCGATGCCATATAAGAAGAAACGATATCAAAGGAATTTCAATGGATGTCTATAGTATCTAGTTTAAGTTAGGTTAAGCTTAGTTGTAAGTTGTGGAAGTGAGGCCATGCCATATAAGAAGAAACCATATCTTAGGAATTTCATTAGATGCCTAAAGTATCTAGATTATATGTTAGGTTAAGCTTAGTTGTAAGTTGGGCAAGTGAGCTCCTGCCATATAAGAAGAAACCATATGAAAGGAATTTCAATGGATGTCTAAAGTATCTAGTTTGTAAGTTTGGTTAGGCTTAGTTGTAAGTTGGGCAAGTGAGCCGATGCCATATAAGAAGAAACGATATCAAAGGAATTTCAATGGATGACTACATTATCCAGTTTGTAAGTTAGGTTAAGCTTAGTTGTAAATTGGGCAAGTGAGCCGATGCCATATAAGAAGAAACCATATCAAAGGAATTTCAATGGATATCTATAGTATCTAGTTTGTAAGTTAGGTTAAGCTTAGTTGTAAGTTGGGCAAGTGAGCTGATGCCATATAAGAAGAAACCATATCAAAGGAATTTCAATGCATGACTAAATTATCTAGTTTGTAAAATAGATTAAGCTTAGTTTTAAGTTGGGCAAGTGAGCCCGTGCCATATAAGAAGAACCCATACCAAAGCAATTTCAATGGATGGCTAAATTATCTAGTTTGTAATTTACGTTAAGCTTAGTTGTAAGTTAGGGAAGTGAGGCCATGCCATATAAGAAGAAACCATATCTTAGGAATTTCAATGGATGTCTAAAGTATCTAGTTTGTAAGTTAGGTTAAGCTTAGTTGTAAGTTGGGGAAGTGAGGCCATGCCATATAAGAGGAAACCATATCTTAGGAATTTCAATGGATCACTAAATTATCTAGTTTGTAAGTTAGGTTAAGCTTAGTTGTAAGTTGGGCAAGTGAGCCGATGCCATATAAGAAGAAACGATATCAAAGGAATTTCAATGGATGACTACATTATCTAGTTTGTAAGTTAGGTTAAGCTTAGTTTTAAGTTGGGCAAGCGAGCCCGTGCCATATAAGAAGAAACCATATCAAAGGAATTTCAATGGATGTCTATAGTATCTAGTTTGTAAGTTAGGTTAAGCTTAGTTGTAAGTTGGGCAAGTAAACCAATGCCATATAAGAAGAAACCATATCAAAGGAATTTCAATGGATGGCTAAAGTATCTAGTTTGTAAGCTTAGTTGTAAGTTGGGCAAGTGAGCCGATGCCATATAAGAAGAAACCATATCAAAAGAATTTCAATGGATGTCTATAGTATCTAGTTTTTATGTTAGGTTAAGCTTAGTTGTAAGTTGGGCAAATGAACCCATGCCATATAAGAAGAAACCATATCAAAGGAATTTCAATGGATGTCTACAGTATCTAGTTTGTAAGTTAGGTTAGGCTTAGTTGTAAGTTGGGCAAGTGAGCCCGTGCCAAATAAGAAGAACCCATACCAAAGCAATTTCAATGGATGGCTAAATTATCTAGTTTGTAATTTACGTTAAGCTTAGTTGTAAGTTGGGGAAGTGAGGCCATGCCATATAAGAAGAAACCATATCTTAGGAATTTCAATGGATATCTAAAGTATCTAGTTTGTAAGCTTAGTTGTAAGTTGGGCAAGTGTGCCGATGCCATATAAGAAGAAACCATATCAAAGGAATTTCAATGGATGTCTATAGTATCTAGTTTAAGTTAGGTTAAGCTTAGTTGTAAGTTGGGGAAGTGAGGCCATGCCATATAAGAAGAAACCATATCAAAGGAATTTCAATGGGTGACTAAATTATCTAGTTTGTAAGTTAGGTTAAGCTTAGTTTTAAGTTGGGCAAGTGAGCCCATGCCATATAAGAAGGAACCATACCAAAGCAATTTCAATGGATGACTAAATTATCTAGTTTGTAAGTTAGGTTAAGCTTAGTTCTAAGTTGGGCAAGTGAGCCATATAAGAAGAAACCATATGAAAGGAATTTCACTGGATGGCTAAAGTATCAAGATTGTAAGTTAGTTTAAGCTTAGTTGTAAGTTGGGCAAATGAGCCGATGCCATATAAGAAGAAACCATATCAAAGGAATTTCAATGGATGTCTAAAGTATCTAGTTTGTAAGTTAGGTTAGGCTTAGTTGTAAGTTGGGCAAGTGAGCCGATGCCATATAAGAAGAAACGATATCAAAGGAATTTCAATGGATGACTACATTATCTAGTTTGTAAGTTAGGTTAAGCTTAGTTGTAAATTGGGCAAGTGAGCCGATGCCATATAAGAAGAAACCATATCAATGGAATTTCAATGGATGTCTATAGTATCTAGTTTGTAAGTTAGGTTAAGCTTAGTTGTAAGTTGGGCAAGTGAGCCGATGCCATATAAGAAGAAACGATACCAAAGGAATTTCAATGGATGACTAAATTATTTAGTTTGTAAGTTAGGTTAAGCTTAGTTGTAAGTTGGGCAAGTGAGCTCATGCCATATAAGAAGAAACCATATCAAAGGAATTTCAATGGATGACTAAATTATCTAGTTTGTAATTTAGGTTAAGCTTAGTTTTAAGTTTGGCAAGTGAGCCCGTGCCATATAAGAAGAACCCATACCGAAGCAATTTCAATGGATGGCTAAATTATCTAGTTTGTAATTTACGTTAAGCTTAGTTGTAAGTTGTGGAAGTGAGGCCATGCCATATAAGAAGAAACCATATCTTAGGAATTTCAATGGATGTCTAAAGTATCTAGTTTGTAAGTTAGGTTAAGCTTAGTTGTAAGTTGGGGAAGTGAGGCCATGCCATATAAGAAGAAACCATATCTTAGGAATTTCAATGGATCACTAAATTATCTAGTTTGTAAGTTAGGTTAAGCTTAGTTTTAAGTTGGGCAATTGTACCCCTGCGATATAAGAATAAACCATATTTTAGGAATTTCAATGGATGACTAAATTATCTAGTTTGTAAGTTAGGTTAAGCTTAGTTGTAAGTTGGGCAATTGAGCCCCTGCCATATAAGAAGAAACCGTATCAAGGGAATTTCAATGGATCACTAAATTATTTAGTAATAATTTACTAAATAGGTAGTATTTAAGGAAATAGTTTGGAACAATTAGTTTATTTAGTTACATACTGACTATATTAGTAATTTTAGTGCACGTCATCTAATAAATACACAACTTAAACTAATTTAATTGAACACTTCAATTTTGTTTGGCAGACTGTTGAAGTGCTCTTGAAGTATTGGTATATGTTTAAATTTCACTTGTACATTTTTTTTTTACACTTAGCATTATTGGTGCATTTAAGTGACTTTTTTTCTTTTGGAACAGATAGAGTATATTTCCTGGCATTATATTTTTATTATTTAATCTTCGTTTTAATTTTAAAAAGAAGGTTTTATTTACGTAAAAGAGTGACATTGATTGGCAGAAGAAAACGGTTGAACAGGTTGAAGGCGTACGCTGGTTACTGAGAAACTTGTCGGGATGGTTTCATTTCAAATTCGTCTATGGGTAGGAGATCTTTTCTCGTTATTATTGATAGCATTCTCATAGCAGTCTTATTGTTTCTACATTAATAGCATTGTAGTCAGTCGGAAATCTTTAGGTCTATTATTAATAATTGAAACACTTACTTTTACAAAATTTCTAGTATAATCTTTCGCTTCAATGTTAATTATAATTCCACTTATTTTACATTTTCAATTAATATGGTGTAACTAATAGCATGATAATAATGCATGAAAAATTTAAATCATTTCACTAATTGCATGTTCACTACTCACCTAAATGAATACTTGGAATTATAATTATTTAAAACATTTTAGTGGCCACTAACAATGTTTTTACTCGGTTTTTTAAGTCTAAATGTGAATCAAATATACCGTCTAATTAATTATTGTGTTAGTTTTATCTCGGATACACATCCTGCACAACAGTTCGTGACAAAAAACACTGGCTCCGATTTTATGCATTACACGTTTCATTGTTTTAAAATCTTTTGTTTCTTGTTCGATTTGTTTAATTTCAGGGTGGGGTTTCAGTTGTTAATCGTCTTCTTGTTGATTCTTGAATTTCGTTTTCTTTCTTGGTTTAGCAGTCTTTGTTTTCTTCAAGTCTGTATCTTTTTGTAAGCCCAATTACCCACTAGTCCAAAAACCCTTTTTTTCCGAACGCCTTTCTAATAATCCCCCTATTTCCCTAATTGCCCCATCCTATACATAATCTAGAAATCTAGGTTTAACTCATTCTAGTCATTGGTCTATGCAGACGGATCTCCCTGTATATCCCTCAATCACTAAACGATATTCTTACCCTATTCCCTTTTCCTCCAATTTTATCCCAATCCATTTTTACAAACTCCATTGTATGGAGTTCTACGTATCCCTATGCCTGCTTAAATGACCAACTAGAATGCGGATGTGGGTAGAAAGGCGTTCTTTGGGGAGCGAAAACTGATCTCTACCTCCTCGAGGTGCTCCCTGGACAACTACTCCCGGGAGTAGGCTAACAGAGACAGTACATTTTTTAAAGCAGCTCAAATGTAGCTTCAATTTAAATTTTTTCCAAATTTAATTAAACTTTATAAATAGAAATATATTCATTCATTAACGATAAGCGATATGATAAATTAGAACTGTTTTAAAAGGGTTGTAGAATATGAAAGTGTTATCTCGTGCAGTTTCGCGAAAGTTTCGAGATATACCTATATGAAAAATTGCTAAAAAAAATTATACCTCAACTGCTCCAGTTCGAACTTGAAATAAAACTAATAATATTTCGTCAAGTTATTTCTACAGCAAACATGTTTAATTTTTTTTCAACTTTTTTCTGTATTGATATCTTCTTTTCTTTTAAATTTGCCTTTTTCTTTTATGATCAAAACTTATATTAACTAGCGAAAAATTCATTGCCAGCTACAATTTCTGTACTAATATAAGAATCAGGGTTCTTTTACAATTAATAATGGTTTATTTACAAAAACAAGTAAAAGTGATAAACAGAAAAATATATACATAGCGATACTTCATAGTAGAATAAACATTCTGGCCTGACAGAATTAAAGAAGGCTTTTCGTTAGTTTAAGTGTAGTTTATTTAGTGACGTTACACTGAAATAACTTTATAGTTTACCTATCAAATTAAACTATTCATGTTCCAAACAATTAGTTTTAAGTATAGTTAAGATAATTATTAAGATCAAAGATAATGAAGAATATCCAATGATAATGAAGATGTAGAATCAAGCTTTGATGTGGAAACCAAAAAATTTAAATGCTACTTAGTTATAAGTTATTAGTTTTAAGTAACGCTAATCCCAAGCTGTGTTGAGGAAAACCAACTTCGTTTAGTTAAGTTAGTTTTAGGAGACTTTAAGTTTGTACATTGTATTGAAAAAAAAGATATCTCTTACTATTTTTCGCCCTAATCCTCTTGATATTAAGCACCAGTAAGACATTAAATTTTATGACGAAGGGCAAAGCAGCTATGATGTGGAAGCCAAAAATGGTTAATACGAAATAAATAAACAAGAAGCTTTAGAAGTGAGCCAAATCCTGACAAATAGTGATGTGGGAGTCAAACATAGTTTTAAGTTAATTAATTTTGTAAATTTGTAGCTGTAAGTGTGATGCAGTGATGTGAAAATAAAAAAATTTAGTTAACATAAGTTAATTTTAGAAAAAAGCTTAAATTATTCTGGGGACATATTATTGTTAAGTTGTTAATTAGTTATAAGATAAGTTAATGAAACGCTAATTCCATGCTGCGATAAGGAAGCCAAATACCACTTAAATGCTTATTATTAATAAGTTAGTTATAAGAAACGGTAGACTTAAGCTGAGAAGTGGAAAAAACCCATAATTTAATCGATAGTTAGTTATAAGCTAGTTTTAAGAAAACGCAAGCGCTAATGCTGTGATGAGGAAACCAAACATTATTCAGTAATTAAGTTCGTTAGATTTAAATAATAGTTATAATTCTGATGCAGTGATGTGGAAACCAATATGTTTTCAAACGTAATTTAGTTATCAGGTTAGTTCAATAAGATAGTTATAATCTTCATGAGATGATGTGAACACCAAAAAATCTTTCAAACGTAGTTAATTTAGTTAGTTTACTAACTCTTAAGTAAGTATAAACCAGAAGCTGTGATGTGAAAACGGTGTAATATAATACGAAGTAATATGATTCGCACATGTACCAACTTTGATGTCACACTTGAGATGGATAAATAGAAAAAGGAATCTAATTCTACAATATTTTTACATACGGGACATATGTTTTTAACATTCACATCCAGGTAAAAAAAAAACTTAGTTTTAAGAATTAGTTTTAATGAGTCTGGGATGACGTTATGGATGAGCAAAGTGGATATGGATGAAGGAATGGAATGGAAGTCCTATAAATATTTTGGATGTAATGGTAGATGGCTTAACGGACAATGGAGAAAAGAATTTGTTCTAATCAATTTGGTGTTTGTTGAAATTGGTCCTTTCGTTGTTGCAAAATCTTAGTTTTTTTTTTTTTTATGAAAATGTTTATTGGATCTATTGTAGTTTGTATAATCTCGCATTTGCTTTGAGTGCTATAAGTTGAATTGATACTCCAAAAAATGATTCACATGGACTTTATAAAAACAATTCTTTCCTAGTGTTCCATACCCAGTCGATTATTAATCTCAATTGAATTATAATCACTGCTGCTCATCATTGAATATTTTGGAAAACAGATTTGTAAACTCTGTTCTTATTAGTATTGACCCTCTATATTTATCATTAGCATTTATGTATTTTATTATTTGTCTCGTGGCACAGACTGTTAATTATTTAGGCATTTATTCCTCCTGAAACTCATCAGTATTGACACACGTTAGAATTTTGTAAAGTTACAAGTTAATACTTGATTAAACTTTTCTTAGTGAATCTTTCCCTTATGTATTAGGAAGTAAGAATTGAAACTGACTATATCATAAGTGACAATAAAAACTGACAGATGGTACAAGTTTTAGTTACATTTTTAGTTGTAGTCTAGCATTAGTTTTAGAGTAGCGATAGAATTAAGTATTAGTTATAAAAGTAGATATAGTTTTAAGAAGTAGTTATAGAAGTAGGTATAGTTTTAGGAATTATTTATAGTAGTAGGTATATTTTTAAGAACTAGTCATAGAAATAGGTATAGTTTTAAGAATTAGTTATAGAAATAGGTATAGTTTTAACTTTATTAGTTATAGAAGTAGGTATAGTTTTAAGCACATTTAAAGGCCATCATATCAGTTTACATTCATTGAAAAAGTTCAGGTGTTGTGAGATGTAGTTTTAATAGATAACTAACCTAATTTGTTTAAAATTCTTACTCCTCTTACATTATGTTACTAAACTGTATAAAACTAGCTCTTACCCCAACTTCGTATAAAAGATAAGTGAATTTGAAGCTAAATTCCAGACATGCAATTTTACTCTTTTATTCCTCTAAAACTATCTGCACCTTACGCTCCTTTGCACGTTAATAAAAAAACAATTGCTAGCTTAAATGTGAGATTTAATTCTTCTAGGTTTCACTACTAATACGCTATATTTTAACAGTATGGTACCGTACTACTAATATCCGGGCGAATATAAAATAAAACGGTGCGCGTTCTGATCATATTTGTATTGGCGGGTCTTCTAGGGAACGATAAAATCGGATATCCGGGTATTTAGATAATCCGTGAACGTCAAACCATTCACTATTAAATATCCACCGTCCGAGTTACTGTTTTATTTTAAA
This sequence comes from Rhodnius prolixus, assembly GCF_049639745.1. NCBI lineage: Eukaryota > Metazoa > Arthropoda > Insecta > Hemiptera > Reduviidae > Rhodnius > Rhodnius prolixus. The sequence continues at coordinate 27,920,381 of NW_027411582.1, forward strand.
AGATTATTCGGCGTGAAGCGTGTTCGGGAAGTAATACGGTTTGGGAAACGGAACTAAATCGGTTACCGGTGTATTTCGATAGTATGTGATCTCTAGAACATTTATATACGACATATGTCGCCAAACAATTAATTTACTGTTATTAATGGGCCAAGCAGAACTGGGTGCGGAACATGTAGGAGTTCTAATTTAGTGAAATTGCATGTCTTACTACGAATTGAGTGCTTCAGTCTCAAACAGTCTATTTGTACGGTTTTATGTGTATATTATAATTTTGGTTAAACATCTATGTAGAATTTAAATTCTACATAATTTCAAAAAATTTGCTTTTATTTAATACGTTCAACGTTTTGAATTTAATTTTTGGGATAGTTTTTCTTTCTGTTGAGAGTTTAATGTTCATGGACTTGTTTTCGCTGCAGTAGATTAACAATCCATAGGGGTTAAACTCTAAATAGATGAAATCCTTTTTTTAGATTCGAAACGTGTGAAGTTAAATAAAAGTATTTTTGTTTTTATGGTTAATGTAAATTTTAAACGTATTAGTAAACAAATATTTAGAAGCACATGTACTTCTTTAATTTTTGTGTTTACTTTGACCTTGATCTGCGAAATCTGAGTAGATTGTTAGGCGAACAGAGAGCTTCGTTTTGTTTGGTTTGTCTTCTTTGCGAATTGTCGATAGCTGTTCTTCAGACAAAAGTGGTCCATTGTAAATTATTTGTATCTTTATAAGCAGTTACTTTTGTTATTTGTAAATGGAAGTAAACCTGATTCCAGTGTTATGTTTCTCTGATGTTCGTTGGTTCATAGATTCTTTGTAGGCTGTTATTTCTGTTGTGCAGCCAGAACATGGGACAATCCAAACCACTGTATCACGATTACGTAAATCTACGTCTTATGAAACTCACAACTACCAAAAATTAGAATAGAATAATAATCAGTTTTTAAGTTTACTTAGTTATAAGATGAGGAAATTTTACCTATCATGACAGAAGAAAGCTATATGATTGGAATCCCAATGGGTGCCAGCTGAAATCAGTTCTAAGTTAAATCCTGGCTACAAGACAGGAGAAATGAACCATTTATGTCAGATGAATCTAATATCTTTTGAATCGCAATCGCTGTTTAGCCAAATTCACATTTTACGAATAATTAGTAAGTTAAGTTAGCTGTAAATTAGACGAAATACTCCTTCAGGTCAGACGAAACCCTTATCTTAGGAATATCAACGTGTGTTAAACGTGATTAGTTAGTAAGTTAATTTAGCTGTAAGTTGGGCGAAATACACCCTCCTTGTAAGACGAAACCCTTATCTTTGGAATATTAATAAAAGCCAAGATTAGTTTGTATGGGAATAGAATGATTTAAGTTTATTGTCTAGTATGCGATATTAGTCCAATGACTTCTGTTTTTTATTCACATCATCTGCAGTTAGTTTAGTTAGATAGTAAATAGTTTTTAGTGCCCCTACCATATAAGAAGAAACTATCTTAGGAATTTCGATGGATGGCTAAAGTATCTAGTTTGTAAGTTAGGTTAAGCTTAGTTGTAAGTTGGGCAAGTTTGCCCCTGCCATATAAGAAGAAACCATATCTTAGGAATTTCGATGGATGGCTAAAGTATCTAGTTTGTAAGTTAGGTTAAGCTTAGTTGTAAGTTGGGCAAGTGTGCCCCTGCCATATAAGAAGAAACCATATCTTAGGAATTTCAATGGATGGCTAAAGTATCTAGTTTGTAAGTTAGGTTAAGCTTAGTCCTAAGTTCGGCCAGCGTGCCCCTGTCATATAAGAAGAAACCATATCTTAGGAATTTTGATGGATGGCTAAAGTATCTAGTTTGTAAGTTAGGTTAAGCATAGTTGTAAGTTGGGCAAGTGAGCCCCTGCCATATAAGAAGAAACCATATCTTAGGAATTTCGATGGATGGCTAAAGTATCTAGTTTGTAAGTTAGGTTAAGCTTAGTTGTAAGTTGGGAGAGTGTGGCCTCTACAATATAAGAAGAAACTATCTTAGGAATTTCAATGGATGGCTAAAGTATCTAGTTTGTAAGTTAGGTTAAGCTTAGTTGTAAGTTGGGCCAGCGTGCCCCTGCCATATAAGAAGAAACTATGGTTTTCTATTTAGAAACTATAGTTTTTAAGATATGTCTTAGGAATTTCGATGGTTGGCTAAAGTATCTAGTTTGTAAGTTAGGTTAAGCTTAGTTGTAAGTTGGGAGAGTGTGCCCCTGCAATATAAGAATAAACTATCTTAGGAATTTCGATGGATGGCTAAAGTATCTAGTTTGTAAGTTAGGTTAAGCTTAGTTGTAAGTTGGGCAAGTGTGCCCCTGCCATATAAGAAGAAACCATATCTTAGGAATTTCAATGGATGGCTAAAGTATCTAGTATGTAAGTTAGGTTAAGCTTAGTTGTAAGTTGGGCCAGCGTGCCCCTGCCATATAAGAAGAAACCATATCTTAGGAATTTCAATGGATGGCTAAAGTATCTAGTTTGTAAGTTAGGTTAAGCTTAATTGTAAGTTGGGCCAGCGTGCCCCTGCAATATAAGAAGAAACCATATCTTAGGAATTTCGATGGATGGCTAATGTATCTAGTTTGTAAGTTAGGTTAAGCTTAGTTGTAAGTTGGGAGAGTGTGGCCTCTACAATATAAGAAGAAACTATCTTAGGAATTTCAATGGATGGCTAAAGTATCTAGTTTGTAAGTTAGGTTAAGCTTAGTTGTAAGTTGGGCCAGCGTGCCCCTGCCATATAAGAAGAAACTATGGTTTTCCATTTAGAAACTATAGTTTTTAAGATATGTCTTAGGAATTTCGATGGATGGCTAAAGTATCTAGTTTGAAGGTTAGGTTAAGCTTAGTTGTAAGTTGGGAGAGTGTGCCCCTGCAATATAAGAATAAACTATCTTAGGAATTTCGATGGATGGCTAAAGTATCTAGTTTGTAAGTTAGGTTAAGCTTAGTTGTAAGTTGGGCAAGTGTGCCCCTGCCATATAAGAAGAAACCATATCTTAGGAATTTCGATGGATGACTAAAGTATCTAGTTTGTAAGTTAGGTTAAGCTTAGTTGTATGTTGGGCCAGCGTGCCCCTGCCTTATAAGAAGAAACCATATCTTAGGAATTTCGATGGATGGCTAAAGTATCTAGTTTGTAAGTTAGGTTAAGCTTAGTTGAAAGTTGGGCAAGTGTGCCCCTGCCATATAAGAAGAAACCATATCTTAGGAATTTCGATGGATGGCTAAAGTATCTAGTTTGTAAGTTAGGTTAAGCTTAGATGTAAGTTGGGCAAGTGTGCCCCTGCCATATAAGAAGAAACCATATCAAAGGAATTTCAGTGGATGACTAAATTGTCTAGTTTGTAAGTTAGGTTAAGCTTAGTTGTAAGTTGGGCAAGTGTGCCCCTGCCATATAAGAAGAAACCATATCTTAGGAATTTCGATGGATGGCTAAAGTATCTAGTTTGTAAGTTAGGTTAAGGTTAGTTGTATGTTGGGCCAGCGTGCCCCTGCCTTATAAGAAGAAACCATATCTTAGGAATTTCGATGGATGGCTAAAGTATCTAGTTTGTAAGTTAGGTTAAGCTTAGTTGTAAGTTCGGCCAGCGTGCCCCTGCCATATAAGAAGAAACCATATCTTAGGAATTTTGATGGATGGCTAAAGTATCTAGTTTGTAAGTTAGGTTAAGCTTAGTTGTAAGTTCGGCCAGCGTGCCCCTGCCATATAAGAAGAAACCATATCTTAGGAATTTTGATGGATGGCTAAAGTATCTAGTTTGTAAGTTAGGTTAAGCTTAGTTGTAAGTTCGGCCAGCGTGCCCCTGCCATATAAGAAGAAACCATATCTTAGGAATTTCAATGGATGGCTAAAGTATCTAGTTTGTAAGTTAGGTTAAGCTTAGTTGTAAGTTCGGCCAGCGTGCCCCTGCCATATAAGAAGAAACCATATCTTAGGAATTTTGATGGATGGCTAAAGTATCTAGTTTGTAAGTTAGGTTAAGCTTAGTTGTAAGTTGGGCAAGTGTGCCCCTGCCATATAAGAAGAAACCATATCAAAGGAATTTCAGTGGATGACTAAATTGTCTAGTTTGTAAGTTAGGTTAAGCTTAGTTGTAAGTGGGGCAGTATGCCTCTGCCATATCAGAAGATACCATATCTCAAGAAATTTCAATCGATGCCTAATGTAAATTAGTTTAGAAGGTAGCTTAGTTTTAACTTAGTGAAGTTTCCGTCCTTCAGCTCAGAAGAAAACCATATCTTTGGAACCTCAGTAGTGGATCTCAAAGTAGTTGATAGGTAGTATTTAAGGAAATTGTTTGGAACAAATAGTTTATTTAGTTACATACTGACTATAATAGTAATTTCAGTGCACGTCATCTAATAAATACACAACTTAAACTAATTTAAGTGAACACAATTTTTTTTTTGCAGACTGTTGAAGTGCTTATGAAGTATTGGTATATGTTTAAATTGCAATTGGATTCGTATTTTTTTTCTAAACTTAGCATTTTTGGTGCATTTAAGTGGCTTCTTTTGTTTCTGGACAGATAGAGTATATTTCCTGGCAATATATTTTTATTAATTAATCTTCGTTTTAATCTTAAAGAGAAGGTTGTATTTAGGTAAAAGAGTGACATTGATTGGCAGAAGAAAACGGTTCAACAGGTTGAAAGCATACACTGGTTTCTGAGAAACTTGTCGGGATGGTTTCATTTCAAATTCGTCTATGGGTAGGAGATCTTTTTTAATTATTATTGATAGCATTCTCATAGCAGTCTTATTGTTTCTACATTAATAGCATTGTTGTCAGTCGGAAATTTTTAGGACTTTTTTTTTTAATAATTGAATCACTTACTTTTACAAATTTCGATCGTAATCTTGCATTTTAATAATAATTATAATTCCACTTATTTTACATTTTCATTTTGAATTAATATGGTGTAACTAATAGCATGATAATAGTGCATGAAAAAACTAAATCATTTCACTAATTGCATGTTCACTACTCACCTAAATGAATACTTGGAATTATAATTATTTAAAACATTTTAGTGGCCACTAACAATGTTTTTACTCGGTTTTTTAAGAGCAACTGTGAATCAATTTACACAGCCTAATTAATTATTTTAGTAGATTTATTTTAGGTACACATTCTGCACAACACTTCGTGCCGAAAAAAACACTAGCTCCGATTTTACCCATTACACGTTTCAGTTTTTTTAATTTGTTGTTTCTTGGTAGATTTGTTTAGTTTCAGACTGGGGTTTTAGTTGTTATCTTCTTGTTTGTTGAATTTCGTTTTCTTTGTTGCTTTTGCCGACTTGGTTTTCTTCAAGCCTGTATCTTTTTATAATGCCAATTACCCACCAGTCCAAAAACCCCTTTCTTTCCGAACGCCTTTCTAATTATCCCCCCTATTTCCCTAATCGTCTTATCCTATCCAGATTCTAGGTTAACGTCATTCTAGTCACTGGTCTATGCAGACAGATCTCCCTGTATATCCCTCAATCACTAAACGATTTATCTACCCTATTCCCTTATCCTCCAATTTTCTCCTAATCCATTTTTACAAACTCCATTGACTAGATTTCTACTTAATCCTAGCCTGCTTTAAAGACCAACTAGAATGCGGATGTGGGTAGAAAGGCGTTCTTTGGGGAGCGAAAACTGATCTCCACCTCCTCGAGGTGCTCCCCGGGCAACTACTCCCGGGAGTAGGCTAACAGAGACAGTACACTTTTCAAAGCTCAAAAATAGCTTTCATTAAAATGTTTTCCAAATTTAATTAAACTTTATAATTAAACTTTATATTATCGTTCATTAACGATAAGCGAAATGACTACAAACTAAAAATTGTGATAGTTTTAAAATGGTTGTAGAATATCGTATATAGCAAGCGGGTTTAATTTTTTTCAACTTTTTTCTGTATTGTAACTTGTCCTCACTAAGCTTGCTAGTTTTGGATGTGAAAATGGAAAACTGAATAATTTTAATTACTTTTACTGGTATTTCTTTGTTTTCTTTTTCTTTAATTGTATTTTTTAGCCAATCGTAAATTATACAAATTAGATCGGCTATTCTTGGATTTGCAGATTCTGAAAATAGGGAAGAATGCATAATTTTTATTACTTTTGCAAGAGTTTCGTTGTGGTCGGTTTCTAACATTGTACATTAATGCCAAACGCATATTATACTCGTTAGTTCAACCAATTTTGGATGTAGAGTTTCATAAAGAAAGAAAAAAGGCATAATCTTCATTACTTTTACATGAATTTCGTTGTATTGAATAATCTAAAAGATAGGTTGTAGAAAAGATTAGGAAGTCTTCCTTTGGCAATGGTAAGACAAAATTAATAGTAAAATTTAAATTTCGGTATCGAGCTGAGTGAAGTTTTTAGTAAGTAGTAAGTGATATTGTCATCCGATAAAAGTTTGACAGCACTGCATTTAAGTACGAAGTCACCTTTGAGCCAATCTATTATCACCTTCAATGTATTTTCATATTAGAATAAAGTAATTGCAGAAGATTGAAGTCTTACTGTTGATTGACGGATACAATGGATTAGCATGGCTGAGGAACAACGTTAGATTTGTAGACAACCTTTTACTCAACTTCTTATAAAAATAGTAAGTTTTTATTGATTTACTTAAGGAATTTTAGTTACGTCAATTGAAAATAGTGAAATATCAATACATCCTTAGGAGATTTATTAAGAATTTTCGTCGCTTGTTGTACCAAAATTATCGTCCCATAATTATTAAAATACTTTCATAAGATTGGTTGGTTCTATTATACTTGTGAAGAGAGCGAAATTTATAAATATATTACTTTGGTATTTGCTCTATTTAAATCAAAGACTAAATCAGAAATTGAAGTCCTTATTTTTAAATAAAAGAAATTGGGCAACCTTATTAGAAATTTTATACATTCTGTTCTTACGTTAAAATTAGGAATGGAAAGAAAATTAACGTATTAAGATCATGCCAGTGCTTTCTAGCGACAATTGATTGAACTAAAAAGATTTAATCATATAGGAATTAGTTTCAGTGATCACCGTTAGGTAGCATGAACATGTACTTTAACACTATTAAAATAAACATTAAATAACCTCTTGATCAAACAACTGTCCGGAAAGTCAGTGGGGGGTAAAAAGGTTATACGGTTTTGTCCAAATATTCTCTTGATTATGTAGCAACAGTAATAATTTGCTTTATTTATTAAATATCCTTCATCCATGATGATAAGTTAGTATTTTAAAAAGAAGTTTTCCTCTAACAAAATTTCCTGTTTAAAATTCACTGTATACCTCATAATTTGATGTTTTTTTACTTAGGATTGATAGTTTTAAGTTGATGCTGCTGTAACTAAGTGAGTGAGAACTTCACATAGCTTAGAAAACTGATTGTATTATCTATTTGCATTAAGCGATAACTTCCTAGGAAATTAAAAAACTTGTTTTTGCTTCATTACTGCGTTAATGACTTCTTGCAAGTAAGCAATATTTTTTGTGTATACTTTTATTTTGAATTATGAGTTGATGTGATTAGAAGTGTTTATGAAATTGACATGTTTCCAAGGCAGTTGATAGTAGATGCATTTTAAGTGTAAGCGTGTAATTTTAAAAACTTGATTTTACTCTTCATTATTTTGTTTCATAAAAATGTTTCAACTGTCATAGGTAGGTAGATTTAGTTCGCAACATGGTAATACTTTATTACTGTAAAAATAAATTGCAAATTACGATTATTTATTTGGGAATTATGAACTTCCACGTAAATATTCACATTTCTCTCATTTAAAGGGGAAAGTAATCTCCACGAAATTTAAATTAATAATGTAAAGTTAAATAACGTCCTATAATTATGGATCTTGGATTTTGCAAGGTTCGCCCCAGTAGATTTAACTTATTGAAAATTGATTTTTATCGAAATGTTTGTAAATTACAATGAAAACAGTGGTATAAATAATAGTTTATATAATGTTTGTTTTTGTTCTCAGCGTTCTTTCGACATTCTAATGATAATTCTAAACTAGTTCAATCCAAAAAAAATGGCTGGGTTGATAACATTGATGACATTTTTTGCTGTGTAACACATTTTAACTCCTACAGCGATAGTAAGTACATGTTTTCTGGTTACAGCATGTTGTTTCTCAGTTAAGATATGTCGTATTATCTAAAGATAAATAATAAAGTATACAGTAATAGATTAGATACCTAGAAAGTGCAATGATTTGCCTAAATTTAAACTATCAAGAAGATACATTAAATTGGAACGTAGATTTACGTTTAAAAAAAAAGTGCTTCTGCTTAACTTTTAATGATTCTCTATCATCTTAAGACTTTTTTGTGATCAAATTAGTTTACTGAAGTGAATTATTGTCATAAACTTTAGTGTTGCATACATTGTACATTCAGTATATTTAATTATATGATATGATTGGTCTTTTTACTTCTTCAAAACTATACTGTTTGCAACAGTTAAATCGAGTATCTCAAACAGGCAGATGGGGCGTGTCGTCTTCCGCTATTGTAACCCTCTTCATTATTTTGAAGGATCCTTCTATAGTAGATGTGGTAATTCGCATCCATTCTATTTTGATAATAAACTAAACTAGATTCTCTAATTGTGGAACTGTTCTTCACGTATTCTTATCTATTATTTACTACGTTCAGAGTAATAAAACTTTGTTCATATACAATTTTATCTTTGTAGGTAAAAAAAAAGTTTTATTATTTTTGAAAGGGATAAATAATAAGTATGTTTTTGAAAAAATATTTCATTCTCTTTGAAAGAAAGGGTTAGGAACTTTAAAAATTGATTTAAACTTTCATATGAATGCTTTAGTTTCATTGCAGTCACATTTAATACATATATGTAGCATCTGCATATAATACAAACAGTTAGAAGATTTAGGTTTTTAAAGGTTTGTTAAAAAAAGATCAATTCTTTAGATTAATCATAGTGTTTATTTAATTTATAATGTACATAAATTGTTATAGATGTTTTTCTCGTGCTTCTTAATGCTAGGTAAAACTCAGTATACATTTAAATTATTTGAATTGCAATAAATAATGTTGATTTTCAGGATTAAATACTGGGGATTCCAGAGGGCTGCCTGCAAAACTGTTCATCAATGGAAGCCCAAGTGAAAAAGACGTAAAACATCAATCAATCCAATTAGGTTAGGAATCTATTAAAAATGATATGAACCGTTGAAGCGACAACATCTCCTTCACTCATGATTCTTTTGAAGAGAGGTGATGAATGTTAGACTAGACTGGATAACATATTGTAAAGTTTTTGTTCTTTTACTAAAAACTTCACAACTATAACTAATGCCTGCCACTAGTTAATTTAATATGTGGGTTTGATTAATAATAAAACTCGCTAAATTTGTAAGTAATAACCTGATTTATTAACACATTAACATTACTAACATTAACATTTACTAGCAACTAACGCTATTCATTACAGTCACCATTTACAACAGCAAATTCTGACGAACTTAACTTATATAGAAGTGTCTCATACTCACATTTAACCATGTTGACGACTCACTAGGCTTGTATAGAACAATTTACACTCACATTTAAGAATGTTGACGACTCACTAAACATATATAGGTTTATCTTACACTCACATTTAACCACGTTAGAAACTCACTAGACTTATATAGGTGCACCTTACACTCACATTTAACCACGTTAGAAACTCACTAGACTTATATAGGTTCAACTTACACTCATATTTAACCCTGTTTGCTAATTTCTAATTTTTTAAAATGTATATTGACAAAATTAACAAATAGGATACAAGTTAAATGGCAAAAAATAAGATAAATATGATTGTAATATGATCCTCTATAAGTCTTGTGAGTCACCAAGTTGGTTAAAAGTGTGTGTAAGGTGGTCCTGTATAAGTCTTGTGAGTCACCAAGTTGGTTAAAAGTGTGTGTAAGGTGGTCCTGTATAAGTCTTGTGAGTCACCAAGTTGGTTAAAAGTGTGTGTAAGGAAGTTCTTTATAAGTCGTGTGAGTCACCAACTTGGTAAGAAGTGTGTGTAAGGTGGTCCTGTATGAGTCTTGTGAGTCACCAACTTGGTTAAAAGTGTGTATAAGGAAGTTCTTTATAAGTCTTGTGAGTCACCAACATAGTTAAATTTGAGTGAAAGGAGGTCCAGTATAAGTCTTGAGAGTCTCCAACATGGTTATAAGTATGAGTAAGGTGGTCCTATATAGGTCTTGTGAGTCGCCAATGTGGTTTAAAGTGGGTGTAAAGTAATCCTATATATGTCTTGTGAGTCGCCAGAATGGTTAAATATGGATGAAAAGAAGTCCTACATAAGTCTAATGAGTCACCAACGTGGTTAAATATGAGGTTGTTAAGATTTTATAAAAATTTATTGTAAAAAAATGTATCAATAATTAATAAATAATAAACAATTTAATTATAACAATATTGTATTTATTTTCCCTTTTAATCTCTCAATAATATAAAAAATTTAAAAAAAATGAAAAAATTGCGTAGAAATTAAAAGAAAATATAAAAAAAAAGGTTAAAAATGGCTGCCAGAGTCGTGAGAGTGTGTAAGAAGCATTAAGCAAGGTTACAACAATGGCCGCCGAAGTCTAGAGAGTGTGTAAGAAGATATCAAGGTTACAACAATGGCTGCCAGAGTCGTGAGAGTGTGTAAGAAGATATCAAGGTTACAGCAATGGCTGCCAAAGTCTTGAGAGTGTGCAAGGAAGGCTACGAGAGGTAAAACAGACAGCACGAGCGATCTAGTGACAGCTGGTGGAACTAAAAGTAGTGGGGGAGCCCGTTGTCATGGTGATATGACGCCATCTAGAGGGTATATAAGAAAGTTCGCCGCGCGGGCCGGGCCGGGTGGGGCGAATAGTTGCCTTCCGACCGTCGAGGTGAACGCATCTCCATAACCATTACACATGACATATCAAGATTGTATGTGTGGAGAGAGAGAGGTGTTTTGACTAGAAATTAGATATTTTTGGAGCGACGAGCGACATAGCCTCCTCCTCACGAGTACGACTCTGCAGTCGTACTGAGGAGACATTTTGTTTGACCGTAGTATATAAACAGTTTCAGTGCTACCTGGTGGCAAACATGTGAACTAAATTTTGTTTACATAGTAAACAAGTCCAGTAAGTGCTGCAGCCTGGTGGCAAACATGTGAACTAATTTTCCTTTTTTTGTTTTACGTCTTTCTGATGCAATTTTTTCAACTTTTTTCACTTTTTCTGCTTTTTAACGCTCTCTGACGCCATTTTTTCGTACTACTGTTACTTTATTTTATTTTTTTGTTTAATGTAAACGGAATTTTTAGTTTTACATTACTTTAATTTGCCTCTTATCATTTTTTATCTTTTTTAACTTTGTTTTTAGTTGTAACTTTGCAAATATAATAAAAATAACAAGACTATGGGAAAAGAGAAAATACATAATGACTTTTTTAATAATTTATAGATAATTCTTTATTTTGCTACCAATTATACATTTTTTTTCTTTCGCATTACAAAAACATTTTAAATTTAATTACATCTTTTAGGTAATGATTCTTAAAATTACCTACATAACAAAATTAAAATTTACATTACATTTTCAAACTTCAAATATTTTTTTTTTTACAAATAATCGACTAAATAATAAAATAATTGGGAGAGTTGCAATTGGATAGATGTTTTCCAACGTCTTTTTCATTTTGTCTTAATTCGATGACCCTCTTTGGCAGGAAGCACTCCAGTTTCGCCTGTTTCGACTCTGAAGAATAACATTATACAATGAGATAGACTGTTCGTCTACTGAATCGTCCTACAAATCAAACTCAACTTCCTTGAAAATCAATGTTAATTTTTTATACGTTTAAATAAAAATAATCAATCTTTTAAAAAAGAAAACGCAAGAAAGTAAAACTGAGTGTTAGTAATTATATGAACTTAATTCATTTTCAAAATAGCAGTTTACTGCACTCTTTTAAGTGGAATAAACATTTTTTAAACACTCGTCATTTTTTGTTCTTGTACCTTTCAATTTTCCAATCAAATTAAAACTTTCTTTAACACAGAATCTTTACTATACTCGTTCCGATTCTACAGGAATATATGAACAAAAAGGTTTAATCACGTAAAAATGCTGAAGTTTTAAAAATAACGGATAAGATTACCTGGGGAAGATAACACCACAGAGTGAGTGGTAGGTAGATTTCCTTATTTGGATATTGCAGGAATAGACATGGATGGGAATCACCTCTTATTTACGGAAGTGCTGCAGCATTAAAAGAAATTCCCTCAAAAGTAATCATTTTAGATTATGTCTCAGCTACTGGGCTGTGAGTCGGCCAAGGACTGAAAGTATTAAAACCTTAGTAAATGATTTGAATTTCATTCACACTTATTGTAGTACGGTAGCATTTTACATACAAAATCTTAGTTAATTCTGTTTATAACAAATTAAACCATTCTGCAACTAACTCGGAAAATCTAATTTAAACCATCTATTGCACAAAATAACAACTTTTTATTCAGATTCAAAGGAAAATATTTAATTTATCGGAATAAAGGTTTAATTGATGTTAAAATGCTTTAGATGTAATCAATAATGGATAAGATAACATGAAGATCAGCTTCACAAGGTAACATGGTAAGTATGGAGATTTCATCATTGTTTTATTTGAATGTAGAAATAGTTGCGAATTATCTCAAATTATTTGCAATAAATAATAGTTAAGCCTACCTGAAGTAGAATTCTACAAATTAACAGGGTACCTTTGAAGATTTCCTGATTTGTTTCGTGAACGAAATGTAGAAATTAGATGAGAATTACCTCAACTTATGTAGGAGTGCTGCTGGATGTAAAGAAGGGCCATGATCAAGAATAGCCAGCGAAGGGCAGAAAGGGTCCTTGAGCAAAGGCACTGGATGAAGAGAAATACATACTACATTTTGAAACACATAACTTTTATTTTTTACTGCAATTTTGATATTGAAACATTAGTTGAAGTTGAGGCATAGCCTCTGAAACAGTCCACTATGGGTGCGTTCCACTTGGCGACCACAACGACCAAAACATACTTTCAGGCGTTCCACTTGGCGACCGCGGTCGTTGTGGTCGTGGCGAAAACGTCACTAATGACGTCATTATTTTCGCCCACACAACGACCACAACGCCCCATCTATAGAGCTGGGTCGAAGTGGGCGTTCAGAGTTGGCGCAATTTTTAAAACAAAATATGGCGACCGAAAAAATTATCTCATGTAAATGAAAGTATTATTTCATGTAAATAATAGAATGTGTTTCTCGAAAGTCTACAAAAAATAAATAAATAAATATTTACTTATCCCTTTACACACTAAATCACTGAATAACACAAAATCATTTACCTGAAATAACTTTTAAATTCTTCATTTGAATAAAGATCAATTACTCTGATAGCTAATAATACGTGGCCTAAGTTTTCGCTTTTCATCATTGCGATTTTGTAAAATTACATTCGACTCTAATCGGAACTAGATAAAGAACTTTCTAAAGCATTATTAATAAATATCCAACTGTTGCCACAAAAGACATTTTAATTTTATTTAAACGTAAATTTTATAAATACTCCACTAAAATGTAATATAAAAAATTGAATTATATATATTCTTTTAATATAAGTCAACTTTACCAATAATTAATAAAGTTTATTATAACTGCTTATAAATGGGGTTTAAATTAAAAAATAACCTCTTCAAGCTTCTAACTTATTTTCGAGGCCGCCATATGCAATGTTTACATGAACGGTTAAAACGCCCACAGTCCGTTCCACTTGGGTTTTCGATCGCAACGCTCACAAGCAAGTGGAACGGCCAAAATCGCGGTCGTGGTCGTGGTCGTTGTGGTCGCCAAGTGGAACGCACCCTATATGGGACCCAAGATTTCAATATAAACAATTAACATTACAACAGAATAACCAATTTTGAAGATATATTTATCACATAGAAGTTGAAATGTAAACGAGATTTAATCTGAGTAAGTTTCATAATCAAACTCATAATTAATATTACGTTACAGGTTGGTATTACATAATGTAAAACCAGGACAAAATGACCCTTGAGCCTTGATATATAAGACAAACCGAACATATTATCAATTTTATATATAATTTTAATACTACACATTGATCTTAGCCAAAAGGCCGAGAAGCGAAGCATACATAATCTGATAATTTATCAAATACCTATAGGGAAAAATTGTGTAATATCTTAATTTTTCTGTGAAATAATAAATAAACTTAAAGACTGCAGAGGAAGGGGAGCAAAATAAAGAGTAAAAAGTAGGAGCTGAAAGGGATTTATTTATACTTTATATTGCATTGAGAAAACCAGTGAACTTGGAGGTGTTCCAGCCATGCACATGCAATTTTATGTAAGATTAAGAACTTACTTGTTTTTTAACCAATTTTGCACCTTAAGTTTCCTTATTTTTGTAGAATATTAGCTTCATTATTCTCTCTCAGATAAAGTCTTTGGAAGTTAAGAATAACTGCGTACTCTTTGACCCGTCGTTGGTTACTACTTATTTTACTTTGATTCCAGTTTACCTCCCTAACCTAGAGAATAGTTCGAAGCGACAACATCTCCCTTACCATTACCCAACCATTAATATCACGCTTCTTTGGGAGAGAGGTGATGAATGTTGGACTAGACTATATAAGATATGTTTGGAACGACCTATCACCCAGCATTACTGAAGCCGTACTGACGAGAATTCACGTATATACAGAAGGTTACAGCACTACTACCTGGTGGCTATTTTTGGAACTATTTTTACACCTGTGTGATAAATGGCGCCCTCTGACGGATTTTTTGAAAAATCTTTTAGTTAATTTAAGTTTCTCTGTTAGTTTTAAACGTTTTTTAGCACTTCTTTTTGTTTTTTTATTAAATTATAAATGAATATTTTCTTATCATAGACAGTAAAATACTAAGTTTATGTAACAAAAAATAGGTATGAAATAAATATATATATTTTTTAAATTAAACGTTCTTCTTTATTCTCCTACTAAATAATGCATACCTATAATTAATAAGATTGTGACATAAACATGCACATTACATCTGAATAATACATTTTTTAGTAATTGGTTCATTTTGAAATATTAATGAAATTATTAAAATTATAAATATCTTAAATGGATAAATCTTTAATTAATTATAAAGCATAGGATTGTAAAAAGTAAATTATATGAACTTTATTAACAATCCTGAGGAAATGTTATAGCATTTTATAGTTGAATCTTTTTTAAAGCAAATTCAACTTTTAGTCCAGAATTAATTTTTATTAGTTTCAACCAACATATACTCAATTTTCTTCACAAAAAAGTTTAATTTAGTTAAAAATGATTGAATAAAGACTACAGAAGTTGCATGCTACTGTATTATATTTGATATAGAATTTTTCATTAAAATTAAAACAAATATGATTGAAAATGGCTATTTAATAATTATTTTAAGTTTCTCTGTTAGATTTAAATGTTTTTTTAGCAATTCTTTTTGTATTTTATTGATTTATATGTTTATTTTTCGTATAGTAGAATATAAAGTTTGAA
Organism: Rhodnius prolixus; assembly: GCF_049639745.1. Taxonomy (NCBI): domain Eukaryota; kingdom Metazoa; phylum Arthropoda; class Insecta; order Hemiptera; family Reduviidae; genus Rhodnius; species Rhodnius prolixus. Next base: position 27,935,985 of record NW_027411582.1, read on the forward strand.
GTCAATGTCAAAACAAAATAGGTATGCAAATAAATATTTATTTTTTTTCATATTTAAGATTTTTATTTATTCTACTACTAAATAAATAAGATGGCGATACGACATGCAAATTACACATACCTAAATAATACATTTTTTTGGTAATTGATTCATAAGAAAAGTTGTTTGTACATACTCATTTGATCGATGTTTTCTCAACGTCTTTTTCATTTCCACTTTGGTTGATGGACGGTTTTGCAGTTATTGGTTGTTTTCAATCTGAAAATCATTATACAATTAAATAAACAGTTTATAGAGTTAATCTTAAATTAAAAAACATAAATTTTTATCCTTCAGGAATTTATTAAATAAATAAAATATGAATGCTGAAATTTTAGTTTAAATCTTTTAAACAGATCAATCTTTTAGAACGTATTCGTAGCATTGTAAAACATTAAATTATTTTATAATGAATTACTCCTATGTTGCAATTTAACGTTGAACTAAACTTGTTTTAGTCAAGTTACACCCTGCCATAAATTTAAATTATTAGTTTACTAAGTATGAAAACCAAAATAAACGATTTTTCAAGTTCAATTTTGTTCAAGATTATTTCATTTAATTCATAAAAGTAAAGAAACACATCCAATATCTATAACTACTGATGAAATATTCATATAATTAAATATATGTGACTGTAAGTAAACTTAAACAATGATGTGCACATAACAATAATTTTGCAAAGAAAGAATTTCGCTAGATGGAGGATAAGAGATTTTGAGGTCATTATGAAAGGTAAAATCAGTGCGAACCGAAGAGCATTTACTATTTTTCTAAAGATTTTTGGGTGGGGAGAGTGAATTCTTTGACAATTGGAAAGGTAGTAAGTACCCTACGATTTCTGTCAAAGCACAGATTGCTCCATACCAGCTGTAATAGCAGTCTTTTATTTATTGCAGAGAGTTTTTAGTTTTTATCAATTTTTTGAGGGAAATGTTTCAATACATGCTCTAGATCATATTAATATAATGAAAGTACGCTGTTTATAGGAAGTCGTAAATGCTGTTCAAGAGAAAATACGAAAAATCAGATTCAGTAAATTTGTACTAAGATTGATAGATTTTCGCCAAAAGGAGCCATTAAACTAAATATCTAAATTTGAATTTTCCATCACACACGCAACTTGACGATTCGTAAAAACATCTATCTAAAACAAATCTGTGGCTTGGTGCAAGAAGTGCCAATGTCAAAAAATGTACGAGTGTACGTCCTCTTTGGTTTACCTGGAAGGGGGAAATATTGATGCTAAATTTTGACATTGGCACTAGTAACTTTTAGTGACACAGTTACTACTTTGAAATTGACATTGGCACTCCTTGCAAGAAAAATTCTGATGGTTAATATATCAAAACATATTTTCTACTCATTTTTACCAAAATCTGACATTGGCACTTCTTGCACCAAGCCACAGAAATATATCCGTTGAAAACTGAATAACATTCTACTCGATGGTAACACCTTGTAATTATTATAGGCATGAAAAAGTAATTGAATTGTAACGAGTGCTTGGTGGATATTAAAGTAAAGGTGAAAAATTAAAGGGTTAAGTGACAAAGATAAGCAAAATACCTTATGAAGCCAATAGAAAAGGAAAGGTCTTGTTCACACAACACTAGCTCCAGCAAGTACTTCTCATTCTACTCCTGCTTGTAGGCAATACTATCCTCTTCATTCTTGTTACGAAGTAGTCCATTACCAGCGAAACTCAGGGCTAGTAACTTCTTAACAGTCCTATCTACGAAGCCATTTAATTTTTCATCCAAATACCAAAGTTTCGATATATTTCACACTTTTTTCAAGCCCTAAAATTTATGATATATACGAGTACACATTGTCATATTATTATTTTTGCTTACACTGGATATATTATACGAAACATAACAATAACAAAAAGATGAAACGATTCTCCCAAAATACATAAACAATTGTATGTAATACGTACATAGGTTATGTATTATCATTAAATAAGGTTCCTTTTTATTACATCTATATCTGTTGATTTAATGTATCCTCAGTTAAACTGTTAATGTAATATAAGTAGTCAATTTCATGTACAGGTATAACTAGTTCTAGAAGCGATTTAAGCTTACCGTACTCATCTTCCTCGACTTAGAATCTTGACTTGTGGTTTTCGTTACTTCACTTCGATACTGAACTAACACTTCTCGAACCTTACTTTTTATAGGTCTTCGTAAAGGCTTCAGAATTTATTAGTCTTATGAAAAAGAGGTTACGTCTGCATTGAGTAATATTTGTAATTTTGTCCGAGGTAGGACGTATTTTTATTATACCTCTTATCAGTTTCGGCCTTTTTTCAACCACCTCAGAGGTAGAATAACCAGATTAGTATAAGGATTTCACTGCTCTCCCCGTGCCACACTAAACTTACTAACAGAGCAGACTAAGGGAGGTTACGTGGTGTTATCCAAAATATTAACGAATTGTCAAACATTTGTAAAAATTATGAATTAAAATAATTGAAGTCTAGTGCATGTTAAAACGAAGTTTTTTTTTTAATTCTGTGCGAGTAATATTTTAGAACTGTTAGAAAAGTATTTTATGTGTGTGTGTGGGGGGGGGGGATTAGGAATCAGTTAATTAAACAAGTATGTTGTTACTATATTAATGTGCATGTTTACAGTTGGAGTTAGGCAAAATTTCTAGACTCTGCTCCACTAGACTTATATAGGATTTCCTTTCACTTGCATTTAATCATATTGACGACTCCTTTCATTCACAATCATTTAACTTAATTGGTTAAATGTGAGCGAATGTAAGGCTACATAAGTCTTATGAGTCACTAATATGGTTAAATGTGTGTTAAAGAAGGTCCTGTATAAGTCATGTGAGTCGCCAACATGGGTAAATATGAGTGAATGGAGGTCCTATATAAGTCTTGAGAGTCTCCAACATGGTTAAATGTGATTGTAGAGAGGTCCTATACAAGTCTCGATAGGACTTAAAGTAACGAGCGACAAAGCGAACTACTCCCTTACAGCGCTCAAGTCGTACTGAAGAGAAATCTTGACAGTTGTAGTTTGAGTGCTACCTGGCGGCAAATATGTAAATTAAAATGTGTATATATGACAGATCCAGTAAGTGCTTCTACCTAGTGGCCATTTTTAAAATTAATTTTTCTTTTTCTTTTATTTTTTACTTTTTCCAATGGTTTTCACTTCTTGATTTTCAAAACAGTTCGACCCAACATGTACAATCTTGGATTGCCTTCAATATTAACTATCAAATGCAGAAACAGCACCATTACAGTGAAATTAAGTATGTAACGAACATGTTAATAAAACATCTTTAACAGTTTATTTTTATTTTTGAAAATTATTTCTTTCGTCCTGTGGTCTGTTCGCTATTGATGTTTTTTGAAGTTTTTTTTCTTTTTTTGGAATGGAAAGGAGAATAAAGATTCTTTTTTTAAATTTATAATTTTTAAAAACAAAGAACACGCAATTTGAAGTAAAAATTCTAACATTACATTGTGAAATTAAGGTGCATATTATGTAATGTAATATGTAATACATACTACATAATACTTGTTTCATTAATTGATTCTTCACAAAAATTTCCTAGGATAGATGATTTTCGTCTATTTCCTTGTGCTTCTATTGATGAACAGTTTTGCAGGCAGTATCAGAGATATTTAACCTGAAAATCAACATTATGTACAATCAACAATATTTAGGTACAATTAAAATAATTAGTTTTTACTGAGTTTATCTTCAATTAAGAATCTAGTGAAAAAAAAATATTTATAATAAATTGATTAAGTTTTCATAAAACTGATTGCAATACAACTAAAGCAAGTTTAGATAAATATGAAAGTTTAAATAATTTTTTAAAAAACCTAACCCTTTCTTTCAATGAAAATGAAATATATTTTCCAAAAAAAAACATTATTTATCGAAAAGATTACTCTGATTGAACAATACAACAACAAACATGCTACTAATATTCTAATTTGTTTATTTTTTATACAGAATAAAAATAGTTCTGAGATTGGAAAATATAACAGAATTTCAATCAAATTACAACTTTCTTTTAAATAGTATTAAAAAAAATGTTGTTTACCTGCAAGAAGTCCTTAGCGCAATAATTATGCAAAAACAAGTTTTTTAATTTCCTAGGAACTTATTGCTTACTGCAAATAAATAATACAATCAGTTTTCTCAGGTATGTAAAATTATCACTGACTTGGCTGCAGCAGCATCAACTTAAAACTATCAATCATAAATAATAAAAACATTAAATTATGAGGTAAACAATGAATTTTAAACATGGAAATTTTTTTAGAGGAAAACTTCTTTTTAAATACTGATGATATAAAATGTTTATCAACGTGGATGAAGAACATTTAATTTAAGCAAATTATTACTGTGGCTACATGATAAAGAGAATATTAATTAGGACAAAACCAAATAACCTTTTTATCTCACTGTCATACCGGACAATTGTTTCGTTAGGTTATTACATGTTTATTTTAATAGTATCAAAGTACATGTTCATGCTACCTAGCGGTGATCACTGGAACTAGTACTTATGTAATTTACATGGTCTAGTGTAGACCATTGCCGCTAGATAGCAATGAAACATCTATTTTTTTCCATTCATAATTTTAAAGTAAGAACATGATGTAGAGAATTTGTAAGGTTGCCCAATTTCTTTAATTAAAATATAAGGATTTCAATTTCTGATTTATTCTTTGATTTAATTAGAGCAAATACCAAAATAATATATTTATAAATTCCACTCTCTTCACAAACTATGTATAATAGAACCAACCAATCGCATGAAACTATTTTAATAATTATGGGACAATAATATTGGTACAACAAACGAGGAAAATCCTTAATAAATCTCCATAAGTTGTATTGATATTTCATTATTTACATGTAACGTAACTAAAATGTCCATAATTAAATCAATAAAAACTAACGATTTTTATAAGGACTTGAAGATATGGAATAAAAGGTTGTCTACAAATCGAATGTTGTTCCTCAACCATGCTATCCATTGTATCCATCAATCAACAGTAAGACTTCAATCTTCTGCCATTACTTTATGCTAATATCAAAATACATTCAAGGTGATAATAGATTGGCTCAAAGGTGATTTTGTACTTAAATGCACTGCTGTCTGACTTTTATAGAATGACAATATCACTTACTACTAACTAAAAACTTTAAAAAAAATATCAGCTCGATACCAAAAATTTAAGTTTTATTATTAATTTTGTCTTACCATTACCACAGAAAGACTTCGCAATCCTTACTTACTTTATAGTGCTTTCAACTTATACATTCTAAAAAAATAAAACTTATACTGCCTAATAGATTCTACATTTTTATAGGCGAAAGCATCTACGAACTTTTGTACTTGGCGCAATAGACAAGATATTTAGGTATTCATAATTAACTTTAAAAAAATAAAAATTAGCTACCTTTGTGAGCAAAAAAATGGAAACCATAGAAAAGGTGTACACCTAGTAATAATAATAATAATAATCAATTAAAACAAATGTAAACAATTTAAAAAAAAAAAAGGAAAAGAAGTTAACTTCTCTAAAATCCCTTTTTGTTTTGAGTTTGTTTATAATAAAAGGTAGTATTCTTTTTTAAATAATATCGCAAAAAATACTTATTTATAAATAAGCATTAACATTTCTTATTACCTGAATGTAAAATGTTTCGTTGATTTTGTCCATCGCAGTTCACTCTTTACACCATTACAGTGCTTCATATACTTTTTGCGAACTCGACCCCACATTTTTTGACAACCCCTTTATAACCTGACACCTAATGATTTTTTTTAACAGGAAAAAATTGAAGTTTGTAAAAATAGGGTCTTTCCCTGTTGTAACACTTTCCAATACCCGGCAAAATAGCAAGTTTTTTTTTTTGTATTTTCGACTTATTTTTCCGATGTACTTAAAGTAGCTTTAGTTTCTTCAGATTCACATTTCTTAGCATGATTTAGCCACCTATCAATTTTAGAGTACAAATTCAACTAAAATAAACAATATTAAAAATTCGTAAATAAGTATAATCTTGAAAGTAATGAAGCGATTAAAATAATATTATAAGTTTGTTTTATTTTCAATTTTCTTACCTTTCGCATTGATGTCATGAATACCCTGAATAAAGCGTTAATCTTCGCCTCAGGTTCATCTTGCAACGAACATCTTTCAGTTATCCAGCCAGTTAAAGCATGCAAGTCAATAGACTGTTGAAAGAAATTATTCAATTATTTTGATACCGTTCATTTTAGTCAAATCGTTGGTCTTTAATACACACATATATATATTTTTTACTTCAAAAAGCGTCAATATCTACGATTTTCAGTACACAGTACAAAATATAAAAAAAAGGTTGTTTTACAGGAAAATTCGGCAGTTTTCTCAGACTCGGTTACACTAAAAGACTTATGTATGGGTTCAATTACATCAAGCTGCTGTTGGAAAGAAAAAAAGTGTTGTGGATGTTGTCGACTCGTACGTTGTCTAATTTTATTAATAAGGGGTTCAATGTGGTGTTACAAAAAACTAAACCAGTGTTGTAGAGGGACACAATTCGTCCAGAATAATTAATAATATTAATTATTATTTAATAAATGGCGAGTTGTGATTACCATCTGATTACAATTACTGAGAAAGGCTTATGATTGATCTAAGAGAGATGCGCCCCTTGTCTTGCCTTTTCCTGGCCAGAAAAATGTTTCAATAAACATTGATAGACTTATATTTTTATTTAGTATTATAGTATATTATATTATTATAGTATGTATACTCAGTTTTTACTGAGTAAAAACTAAGTAACTGAGTAAAAACTAGCTTGAATTAAGAACCTAGACAAAAGAAAATATATTAATTGATTATGTATTCATAAAAATAAATAAATGTGACTGCAATAAAACTAAAGCATTGATATGAAAGTTTAAATCATTTTTTAAAGAACCCTTTTTTTTAAAAAAAAATGAAATGTACTTATGTATGAATGAAATAGACTTACTATTTATCAAAAAGATTACTCTGATTCAACAACAACAAACATGCTACTAATATTCTAATTTGTTTATTTTTTATACAGAATAGAAATAGTTCTGTGATTGGAGAATATAACAGAATTTCAATCAAATTAAAACCTTCATTAAAAAAATTAAAACTCTTTTTCAGCTCAAAGATAAAAATTATTATGAAAAAAGTTTTAGATTATGTAGTATGACTCTGAACAAGTAGATAATAGAGAAGAACAGTTCCGCAGTTATAGAATCTGGTTTAAATTGTTATCAAAATAGAATGGATGCGAATTACCTCATAAATAAGGTCGTACTTGCTGGAAGTATAAAAGGATCCTTGAAAATAATGAAATGGGTTGTAGGTTATAATATAATAGCGCAAGAAGACATCACGCCCCATCAGCCTATTTGAGATACTTGACTTAATTGTTGCAAATAGTTCAGTTTTGAAGAAGTAACAAGACCTAGACAAATTATATAATTAAATATTTTGAATGTGCAATCTGTACAACACTAATGTTTATGACTTAATAATTCCCTTCACTAAACCACTTTGATCACTAAAAAGCCCAAAGGTGGTAGAGAATCATTAAAAGTGTAAGCACATACAATTTTTTATTTTATTAAAAAAACTTAAATCTAAGTTTATGTACCTTCTGGATAGTTTGAATTTTGGCAAATCATTGCACTTTCTAGGTGTCTAATCTATTACTGTATACTTTATTATTTATCTTTAGATAATACGACATAATATCTTAACAGAGAAACAACATGCTGTAAGGGAGGGAAGGGATTAGCTATGCGGTTGGCGCACTGGGTCCCGGGTTCGAATCCAGCAGCTGACCCTTAGATTTTCTCTTCCTAGGAGCTACTTACAGCTCACTTTCCGGTGATGGACAGTGTTGTCTGTAACGAGAGAACACTGTCCGGAGGCCGGCAGTGCACTGGAAAAAGCTCCGGGCGCTAATAACCTCAGCTGTTGATGCGCCAAAAAAAAAAAAAAAAACATGCTGTAAGCTGAAAACATGTACTTACTGTTGCTGTAGGAGTTAAAATGTGTTACACTGGATAAAATGTCATCAATGTCATTAACCCAGACATTTGTTTCAATTGAACTAGTTCAGAATTACCATTAGAATGTCGAAAGAACGCTGCTGAGAACAACATTAAAAATTATATAAACTATTATTTATACAATTGTTTTCATTGTAATTTACAAATATTTAGAAATAAAAAAACAAAACAATTTTCAATAAGTTAGAATTTAAAACTACTGGTGCGAACCTTGCAAAATCCAAGGTCCATAATTCTAGGACGTTACTAAACTTAACATCATTAATTTAATTTCATTGAGATTACTCTCCCCTTTAAATAAGAGAAATTTGAATATTTACGTGGAAGTTCATAATTCCCAAACACATAATCAAAATTAACAATTTATTTTTACAGTAATAAAGACGACCAAAAATTATTAACATGTTACGAACTAAATCGACCTACAAAATAATGACTAAAATCAACTTTTTAAAATTACATGCGCACACTCAAAATGGATCTACTATCAACTGTCTTGGAAACATGTCAATTTCATAAACACTTCTAATCACATCAACTCGTAATTAGAAATCAAAGTATATACAATAAATGTTGCTTACCTGCAAGAAGTCCTTAACACAGTAATGATGCAAAAAGAAGTTTTTTAATTTCCTAGGAAGTTATCGCTTAATGCAAATAGATAATGCAATCCAGTTTTCTAAGCTATGTAAAGTTCTCACTGACTTAGTTACAGCAGCATCAATTTAAAACTATTAATCATAAATTAAAAAACATCAAATTATGAGGTAAACAGGGAATTTTAAACTTGGGACATATTTTTAGAGGAAAACTTTTTAAAATACTGACGATATAAAATTTTTATCAACGTGGATGAAGAACATTTAATAAATAAAGCAAATTATTACTGTTGCTACATAATAAAGAGAATATTTGGACAAAACCGTATAACTTTTCTACCCCAATGCCTTACCGGACAGATGTTTGGTTAGGAGGTTAATGTTTATTTTAATAGTGTAAAAGTACATGTTCATGCTACCTAGCGGTAATCACTGGAACTAGTACTTATGTAATCATATCTTCCTAGTTTAAGCTATTGCCGCTAGATAGCATTAGAATGACCTTAATACGTCTATTTTTTTTTTATTAATAATTTTAAAGTAAGAACATGATGTAAAGAATTTCTAGTTGCCCAATTTCTTTAATTTAAACATAAGGACTTCAATTTCTGAACTATTCTTTGATTTAATTACAGCCAATACCAAAATAATATATTTATAAGTTCCACTCTCTTCACAAACTATGTATAATAGAACCAACCAATCGCATGAAACTATTTTAATAATTATGGGACAATAATGTTGGTACAACACACGAGGAAAATTCTTAATAAATCTCCATAAGTTGTAATGATATTTCACTATTTACAAGTAACGTAACTAAAATTTCCATACGTAAATCAATAAAAACTAACGATTTTTATAAGAAGTTGAAGATATGGAGTAAAAGGTTGTCTACAAATCTAACGTTGTTCCTTAGCCATGCTATCCATTGTATCCATCAATCAACAGTAAGACTTCAATCTTCTGCCATTACTTTATGCTAATATCAAAATACATTAAAGGTGATAATAGATTTGCTCAAAGGAGACTTCGTAATTACAATGCACTGCTGTCAAACTTTTTTCGAATGACAATATCACTTACTACTTACTAAAAACTTTAAAAAAAATATCAGCTCGATACCAAAAATTTAAGTTTTACTATTCATTTTATCTTACCATTACCACAGGACGACTTCGCAATCCTTTCTAGAAGAAAGCGTTTCAATCTATCTTTTAGGTTATTCAATATAGCGTTTTACATTTATTTATTTTTTTAAAGTAAGCAAAGAAGAATTCCCAAACTAGTTTTTTATTTCAGCTCTTGAAGCATTGTTCTTATTGAAGACTAGAATAACTGCAATCCGATTACTGAAACGAAACAGCATTTAGAACGAAATAATAAAGATGCTCCAGATTACAATACAATAACCAGAAATAAGACAAAAATAAATTTAGTTTAGTGTTTAGTGGACGCACTAAGTATACACCAACGAATTCTAGTTGATGCATTCACAAATTTCTCTCGTCACAACTTACATATTTTTAACTTACTTTGTGAGCAAAAAAATGGAAACCATAGAAAAGGGGTACACCTAGTAATAATAATAATAATCAATTAAAACAAATGTAAACAATTTTAAAAAAAAAGGAAAAGAAGTTAAACGGGATCATTTCTTCTAATAATAAAAGGTAGTATTCTTTTTTAAATAATATCGCAAAAAATATTTATATAAGCATTAACATTTCTTATTACCTGAATGTAAAATGTATCGTTGATTTTGTCCATCGCAGTTCACTCTTTACATCCCTTACAAAGCTTCTTAAACTTTTTGCGAACTCGACCCCACATTTTTGCCGATCCCTTTAAAACCTAACAACTAATTTGTAAAATTTTAAAGAGTGACATAAGTGCAAGTTTACTTACATTCTTTTTTAAACTTGTAACATTCAAATTTTGTAATATAATATTAAAAGATTCCGCTTCACTAATTTTCGTTTCCGATAATGATTTTAATTTTTTAAACTCACCTTTTTCCTTCCTTTAGAACTTTTCACTGCAAATCTTTTAAGATCTAAGTTCCTCTAGATTCTCTAATACTGGTCTTTTCCTGAGAAGGAATTACATAGTTTGGCGAATAACAACAAGAAATATTGAGGAAATGTCAGAACTTCGATATTATTAAATGTATTTAACTAACAGAAGTTTTGCAGGCTTATTCAATACAAAAATATAACACTAGTATTAAAAATTAAAAACAATTAGTTGTTCAACATTTGTTTTTTATCTAATTTTGGTAACTTGCATGGTACTTGAAGCCTTGATCGTTAAGAAATATCTTGCCTCAGTGTTAGGCTCAAAGGTAGAAGGCACTATTTCATATGTTCCCGCAGGTACATTGTCTAGTTCCAATACGGCAAATGAGGACCTATTAAAATTTTTCTTTCACATTGTTTTCATTCTATAAAAAATATTAAATTATGCAATACAAAAGTAGGAAGTTACCTAAAGCTTCCCGTATCCCGCTTTTTGAAATCTGATGCATCGATTGGTATTATTTCAAATCCTATATAAACATCCTTAGGTGCTTTGAGATCAATGAGGAGTATTCCTGCAGAATCTAACACTAACTGATATGCAGGATTGTTGATAAAGGTGGGATGATTGCGACAACCACCTGCACTTATCCCTTTCCATTGACCATCTGTAATCTATCATTTTATTATTATGAGGTGAATAATTTTACACATTTATTAAATGTAATGAATTATATTTACCTTTTTAACGTAGTTATAAGGATTGCCAATTTTAGTGAGTTCAAATGGACTATCAGAGTAAGCTCTTAATGTATAATAAATTGTTGTAGTTTTTTCATATTGTCCAACCACAAGGGTGAAATCCTTTTCTGGCGTTTCATTAAATTTTATTTTAGTTAAATAATGGGGGCTGTTAATTTTTACCCCTTCTATTAAAGGTGACGGATCACCTGCAAGGATATTTATTTTACATACTAATATCCAAATTATCTTCATTGCTCTATTGAGGAATATTAGCTACAATTTTTTGTGAATAATTTGTACAACAATGAATATAATTATTATGAATATAATGAATAACTCAATTGCAATAAATATAAGTATCAGAAAATTTATAATAGATAACCAAATTTTGTCTACTTATTCTAACAAAACAACCGTTTAATTATTGTTCAGAAATGTTAAGTGCAATGCCAGCCTTCGGATAGAAGTGTTATCAACTGCTATGAAGAGTAAATCTAAATGCCAGTAGCTAGATTCGAGACCGCAATCTCCACGCGGGCGTCCAGCACGCTAGCTACTTAGATAATCCTTCCCCTTTTTCTATCATATTAATAACTACAATGTTATTTTATTATGAACTAATTCTAAGATGTACGTTTTTCAACTAATTAAAAAAAGTGGGGGTATAAGTTCAATTAACCTTTCCCGTAATAAGTTTCTGGAAGAAATACATTAAAATTAATTTGCATTATCTAACATTTTACGCAACTGTTTGCATATGTACATTTTACTTATAGCACTATTCTAGTAGCAATGAAACTAAAAACGACATGGCGCATACGCGAAAATGGACATATTGGAAGTCTAGTACACGTGTTGTTTTTTTTTTAAATTCTCTCTAAATTAAAGCGGTTGGGCACACATACGTATAAATACAATTAAAATTGGAGGGTAATGCTCCTGTCTCTGATTTCAGCGAGGGGAGAGGAAAAAAAATACAAGCACAACTGACAGAATGACCAAACGAATCTGTAGACCCTTAATCTCAAGGGCCCCTTATCTTCTCATTGTTGGAAAGGCAACAATGAAAGGTAAGAGGTTGCTAAAAATGAAAAATATAAAGTTTGTTAGGATAGGACTGTTTTTCCAAAGAACATAATGAAGATGCAGACATTTAGAAGACAAGAGTTCTCATTAAGTCAGTTTTCTTTACTGCTCTTTATATGATGAATTATATTTACTCCCAAAAGAACAAATTATAAATAAATGATCTATTTGAATATCTATTTCATTCTTGGAAATCCAATAGGAAATTTAACTAGGATTAACCAGTATTTTTTTAGTTTTTGCGATTTTATATAAACATGGAACACGAACAGATCTCGAAATATTAAACAGGAATCCGGTGAATCTCGATTTGTAATGGAAGTTTATTAAGTTACTAATACAATGTGTGTAGATTATAACTTACGTGGGTAATAAACTCTTCTTCCATTTGTAGCATAAACATAAACGGTAATGTATTCTTTATTGTATTTGAAATCTTCTATATCTGTGATATGTCTAGTAAGTAGGATCCAAACTGTTGAACCAGATCTGTCCACACTTAATTTAAATTGGGGATTGTCGCCAATGTTGTATGTATCTTTAGTTGGTCCAATTCCAGCTGACCAACATCTTTTTAATTTTTATTAAAAGACCTTTAATATAATAAAAAATGAGATCAGCTTAAACTAAATAACCAATGAAATAGACTTACTGATGTGTAGAAAATGTATATTTGAAAATATCAGGATTCCAACTGAGATAGATTATGTCAAAAAATTTGAGAACTGAAGCATAATCTATCCAAAAAACTCCATTATCGAAATTAGAAGCACTCTCCGGATTGTAGTGCAATTCTTCAGCTAAAGGTTTCGTCCAGTTTGTGACATCAAGATCTGAATAATTACCACGCCAGCGTACATGTGACCATGGATTTTTGAGCATCATTAATTTCACTCCCTGAACAGTTTTATATCATTAAAATATATTTGTTACTAAATTTTTTCTCATTTTCGAACAAATTTACTACTTTACCTGAACATGCTTTACATCAAGAATGGCATATGCATGTGTCGGTATTAAACCGGCTCTTTCAGCAACTGATTCAGGTAATTCACCTGTAGCAACCGTCGCTAACACATTACCTTTCGCCATTGATGACATCAATACCCTGAATAAAGCGTTAATCTTCGCCTCAGGTTCATCTCGCAACGAACATCTTTCAGGTATCCAGCCAGTTAAAGCATGCAAGTCAATAGACTGTTGAAAGAAATTATTTAATTATTTTGTTACCGTTCATTTTAGTCAAATCGTTGATCTTTCAAATACAGTGGTCAAAAAAAGTATTCATACACTAAATTTTTTTTCTTTATCTACTGAACTTTTGTTTCTAGGATGACTATTTCTTCAGCACTGAAATCGAAGATAGTAACAATGAATTTAATGCTCTCATTTTCTTTTATAAACATTAAGAATTGATTAAAAAGCAAAAAAATAATTCACTCAGTCACAACACTCAGTCTGAATGTTATAATTAACGCAAAACTAAAGACCTAATATTTTGTAAGCAATCCCTCTGCATTTGTTATTGCCTGAAGCCTCCTTGGCATAGATTCCTGATGGTCTGTGGCGTAACAAGGGTCCCTAAAGTTGACGCGAGACTTTCTGAGAGTTGGCGTGCTCATCGGAAGCGCATACTTCTTTCAACAGGATAACGATCCCAAACATACATCCAAAAATACTAAGGAATAGCTGCTTTATAATACCCGGAAACAACTTGTCACCTCTCCACAGTCTCCGTATATAAACCCTATTGAAAATTTATGGTCTTATTTGGAGCGGAAAATTCGAAAATTGAAATGTTCTTCCAGTAAAGAGCTCATAACCAATTTAAAGAAATCATGGACAGAAATCTCATCTCAAGAGACACTAAACCAGTTGGAATCTATGCCAAGGAGGCTTCAGGCAATAACAAATGCAAAGGGATTGCTTACAAAATATTAGGTCTTTAGTTTTGCGTTAATTATAACATTCAGACTGAGTGTGTGAATACTTATTTTGCACACAATAAATGATTTTTCTGTTTTTTAATTAATTCTTTATGTTTATAAAAGAAAATAAGAGCATTAAATTCATTGTTACTATTTTCTATTTCAGTGCTGAAGAAATAGTCATCCTAGAAACAAAAGTTCAGTAGATAAAGTAAAAAAACTTAGTGTATGAATACTTTTTTTGACCACTGAATATATTAAATATAGTATATATATATATTATGTATGTATTAAAATATAGTATATATCTTTTTTTTACTTCGAAAAACATCAATATCTACGATTATTGGCTACCATAGTTTTTTTTTCAGCAACAATACAAAATATATATAAAAAAAATTCTTTTACAGGAAAGTTCGGCAGTTTTCACAGACTCGGTTAGACTGAAAGACTTACGTATGGATTCAAATACACCACGCTGCTGTTGTAAAAAAGAAACATCAAGCTGCTGTTGCAAAAAAGAAACATCAAGCTGCTGTTGCAAAAAAGAAACATCAAGCTGCTGTTGCAAAAAAGAAACATCAAGCTGCTGTTGCAAAAAAGTAACATCAAGCTGTTGTTGCAATAAACCAAAAAAGTGTTGTTGTTGTCCACTCTTACGTTGTCTAATTTTCTTATTTAAGTGTTCAAGGTGGTGTAGCAACAGAAAAAAAAGACAGACAGAATACGTCCAGAATAATTAATAATATTAATTATTATTTATTCAATGGCGAGTTGTGATTACAATCTGATTACAATTACTGAGAAAGGCTTATGGTTGATCTAAGAGAGATGCACCCCTTGTCTAGCCTTTTCCTGGCCAGAAAAATGTTTCAATAAACATTGATAGAATTATATTTTTATCTAGTATTATAGTATATTTAGTTTAAACAAAATCGAAAAAACTGAAAAAGTTAATCGTTTTCTATTAAAAAGATTAAATTCTAATAGCTCTTCGTTCGAACCAATTTATCCTCACACTTCTGGAACAAAATTTTCTTTAATTTTACTGGGATGTAACAAAAGTCTTTTGGGTGTTTTACTTTTCTTTTTATAAGTATAATCCAATCAACCCATCTTCATCTAAGTAATTCAGTTCAACTTTGGTGCAGTGAAGAGTTTTTGAAGGCGAAGAATTCTATACAACCGTAGAAAAATGTTCACCCCAATAAAAGTGAGCTATGGACCAAATTATTTCGATTAGATGGGTTGTCCAAAGGAGCAAGAACTGGATTTATTGTATAACCTGAAGTAATATTAGAGAAGTGAACCACTAAAAACGCAAAGATTTTTTGTGAGCAAACGATTCTACAGATAGATGGCTTTACAATAAATTGGACTGAAGAGACATTTTGGTGGGATGCTTAAATGCTCTGAAGAGCATTAGCCCAGAAAAATGTTAACAATAAAAGTGATAGGCATTTACATGGATCAAAAAGCAAATTTAAGAAAAATTGCTTAAAAAATCTCCAATGTAAAGCCCATCAGGTTGACTTAGAATAGTTCTATAGAAAATAAAAACGTGTCTGCCAAAAAATGCATTGGTAGTAACTAAAAGAAGATAATTCATGACTTAGCGGCACTTTCATTTACTATTATCACGTTCATATAAAATCTTTATTTTAAAATAAATACTTACGCTATTCGAACCTGGAAAATCATAGCCTCCCATAACTTTCATATAAGCCTTTTCAAGTAGTGACACAAGAATTTCATTTTTCTTGGTTGAAAATGAACATAACAAGTCATTATATTTATCCACTGGCAATGTGTCATCTATTATTATTTTCCTTTGGATCCCGTTTAAGTGAAGTTTCACCATATACTTGCCTTAGAAAATACAAACTTTATCAATCAAGATAATATTAAACAGAAATTTATTTTAAATAAATGAAATAGAAGTTATTGTATCTAGTCGCCAGATATGTGGCCTGTTTTGAATTTTCTTTCACGGATTGTTATATCAAGATTTTAAGAAATTTGATTTCTGTTTATAAACGTATACTCGGACATATCCTTAATAAGGATTGATGTATACTTCAACTGTAACAGAGACAGTAATTTTATAAGTGGATGTTAAATTCTAAACTCAAAACTGAATGAAAATCTGAAACTGTACCGAATAAAGACAAATGAGATATAAACTTTTAAATCTACCTCTATTAGTATCTAACAATGAATTAATCACTTCTAAATTTATGTGAGGGAAATAGTTTGGAATTATGCATTATGAATTTATCCACACGGGAAAACCGTTGCTCTCAATCAAGAGCCAAGTGATTTACCACATCTAGCAAACATCCCTGAAATAGTGCCTTCAGATTATCATTGGTTCCAATCAACGACTTATTTTCTCCGAGGTTGGTGATTCAACACTTACTCACAGCTGCTGTTAAAAAATTCCTTACCTCTAATCCTACGGAACAGTATTAGCATGGAATCCTACAGCTCGCCGAAATCGATTTATCGATAAGAACTCTCCGTAAAAATTTCGATATTATCGCTGATGTAACTTAATTTTAGAAAGCACAACCCAAAGTAACTACTACAAACACTTTAGGATCTACTTTGAAGTAAGGTAATGCCTATTTTTCAGGCGGGCCCTGTGTCCAACTACTAAATTAGTTGTCATGGTTGGAGGCAAATGAGATGTATTTTGAATATACTATCAATTTCTTATGAAACCTTTTTTTTTCATTATTATTTTAAATCTCATTGACAATTTTTTTTTGTATTCAGAATGTTTAGGTGACTATTCACTAAAACATAACACACGGACACTTTCGGACCCTCTCTTATGAAACCAAAAGATATTATACACCTTTTTTGTCCAATTACATTACTAATACATTTACCAAAAGGATTGTAGATTGGTTCCTTAGTTCCACTTTTTCTGGGATAGATGATTCTAGTAAGTAGACGTTTGCCAAACTTTTTCTCATATAAAGCACTAACTGCCAAAGAAGCGACAAATGAACAATCCGATACAATCTGTACACAGAATTAAATGAAATATTTAGTTAAATCTGGTAGCACATAAATGCATATACAAACAATAATCAAATGAGCAAACAAACAAACAAAAATAAAAAGATCAAATTTACTCACTGTCTGTTTAATACTAAAACAATCAATATATTTGTTGGCAATAAGAATAGGCTCGGAAAAAATTTCTTCTGGTCGCACCCATTTATGAAACTGCTGACTCTGTTTTGGAGATAAAGTTAATGGTCCGTCTTTATCCGTGAATGGTATAGCATATCGAAATCTATCGAGAAAAAAATATTATAAGGTAATTTTTTTAAAAACGTTCATTTATACAAAGTGATTGATAGAAATTTCTAACAATCAACCACTCATCGACTTTTCTCCTGCATTAACCTACAGTCATCTAGAAAATGAATAAAAGGCAATTAGACGAAAGCACCTATGTAAAAGAATTTTAGACAAGAATGACTCATTTTAGAGTCGAATGTACAAAATTATATCAACAAATATTCAAACTTCGCCAATGAGAAGGATCAAGTCTACATTTTGAAAGTTGGAAGATTGTACTTCTACAATTATCTAAGATTTTTAAATATTTTGCACAATTTTACACATAATTTTGAATGATCAGTAATGGTCGATCACACATCTTGATTTCACCATAAAAATTGTCACAGTCTGAATCAACAGTCAGCTAATTATACTTAAAATATTAGTAATACGTTTTCTTTCCGAGAAAGTTTTTGAAATTTTATTAGAATAAAGGGTTTAGTCCTATATATATGTATAAATATAATTTGTTTTCTTGTATGACAATCAATTCTAATATTATCAGTAGAGACAAGTAGATTTTCTAAAAAAGTTTCAACATTTTAGACAACAACTAGAGAACTTAAGGTTGTCAATGGTTGATATTTACCTCTCTTTTAAATCAATTTCCATAAATGGTACGAAGCTATGCTTATTAACAGTTGAAGTTGCAAACAGTACTTCTTTTTCTTCTTTAGTGTAAGTCACCTTTCCACTAACTAGTAAATGTTTACTACTGTCACTTCTCACAAATGTAGCATGTTGAGGAGCAACTGTAAAATAAAAAACCGATTTAAAGCACTCTTTCGACAATTATTTTAGCAGATAGATAATTACTCTCAAATTAAACAAACATTTTTCTGGAGAAATTTTTTAAACTAAAAAAATATTGATCTAAAGAAAAGAAGAAATAAAAACTGCACAGCTAGATAACTGTTGGCTTTACAGAAGCACAACTATGGCATACATATGGCTCATTATGGATTCAACGGGGAATACTGGACTTGCATTTTTGCCAGACAAATCGTAGAGCCGATGAGACGATTTAGCTAATTAATAGTTTAATAAGGAGTCTTCTGACCTACATAAGACTTCAAATTGAGACTCCCAATAATTGAAGCTATTTGTAGACTAACAGACTGAAAAATACTCATAGAGTTCGACGTGAGTAACGCATCATTCAAGTGAGAGTCAGTCAATCGTCGATACACTGATCTCTGCAAGTCAGGTGGTCTGCTTCCAATGGATACAGAGCCATTGCGTTTTTTTTTGGGGGGGGGGGGGAAATCAAGATATCCTTTTTTTAGGATCTTAGAAAAAAATATAGCTACAAGTCCTGTTTAGAGTTCAGAACAATCAGTAGAACACTTAAAATGGGACACCAAAGGCAGGCAACAGGTAAACCCTGGAGATCGTTCGGGAAACTACCAGGTTTTTTGGCACGAGTCAAAGTTACGTTTATTAATCGTCTTCGACATTAATATGACCAAATAGTGATTAAAAATATGGTAACAACGACCATATAACACGCTTAAATAAGTTGTAGTAGACGAAAAAGGCTGAATATCCAATAACATAACTTGTAAACTCATATTAAGATTAACTCTTTTTAGTTATCTGTTAGTTGCTTTATAGTAGGAAGTTAATTTAAAAACAGTTGCTACTGGTAACTCAAGTTTAACCATATTCAAGCAAATGAAACATATAAATATAATAGAAACCTGGTCGTTTTGAAGTATTGTGCAAAATGTCTGGCTCTTGTTCTTTCTTAATTGTTTCATCAATGAATGGCTGTTTGATACCTTTAAGCTCTTCAGCTCTTTCGAGCGCTTTATTGATAATATAGTTAAATTTTTCTTGAAATTTTTCATTTTCGATCATCTTTCTCTGAAATAGGAAAAAAAAATAGGCTGTCCTTACGAATTTTATTATTCTTGCACTTCCAAAAAAGCATTATTTTTGGAAAAATTCACTAATACTAAATCTTTATCTTCCAAGTTTCACTTCAGGATTAAAAATCTTAGAATGAGAATATCACATGATAAAAAGTTACAGAAATTTGAAATGAATCACTCACACGACTTTTTATCACTCTCAAGGAATTCCTCAAACTACAAATTTTTAATCACTTTCTTTTATTGTTATTTTTCAAGAATGTAAAACTGCATTAAGATAAGACCTATAAGATCTATTGAGCCCTCATTACCTACCCATGCTATCCTTCAAATCACTTCCTTCCTTATTCCTAAGCGACCTCACAGAAGATTACCACCATCTCATAATGTATAACATGTTTTATTAACGTTCATTGGCGTCAATTTAAATTCACTACAATAGTGGGACTAAGAAAGGGAAACATGGCGTTACAAAATTTTCTAAGCTATTCGTTGTGTATTATACTAATGTAAAAAAAAAAAATGTTTAGAGAGATTCACACTTTTGTTGAAACGGAACTTGCTTTAAACTCGGGAGTTTATCACCAAATTTTTACTAAATATTTATTTTATAGTTAAAAAAGGTTATTTTATTAAACATGAAATACCACTTTGAAGAATGTCTACTTTCACACCACCCTAAAAAATTATTTAAAAAAAAAAGAATTTCACTGGAAAACAGTTGAAAATGAAAGTTGGTGTGCCGAATTCAAAGAAATTAGTTGTGGAGTTTTTATAAAAAATCTCAGAATAGAACAAAAACTTCAGACAATTGGCTCTTTCGGTCGAACTTTTTCTTCATTTTGAATATTTTAGCAAGTCGTTGTTAACAGATGGAACATTTGTACTTAATTACAAACAGCAGGTGTTAAGGCAATTTAACTACACATCTCTCCCAAAAAAAGTGCCTTTCATTGAATTTTTTCTGGAAAAATGTTTTCAAATAATAGTTGTAGACATACTGGACTGCAATGAATATATCAAGTTTAAAATAAATCATTCAATCAAGCAAATCAGGAGCCATTTCGAGAAAATCTTTCTTTGATTAATAAACTAAAAACTAACTCCATTAAAAGCCAGTTCAACTGCTTCTGTATACAATCTAATAGCTTCTTCAATTTCATTTAGTTCTTCAGCTTCCACAGCTTGGCCAAAAAGAAAACGAGATTTTGTTAAAACTAATTTATGCGGTTTCTGTAGCTCTGTTTGTGATTCTACAAATAATAAAAATAAAAAACAGGTAAATAAATAGGATTTCAATTAATAAATAAAATTTTAATTTCACAAAATAAAATACATACTTGGCTTTAATAAAGTAGTAGCTCTTGCTCTATATTCTGACGATTTTTTTATCCATTCTTCTCGTTTTTCATCTACTGCTTCTGCAGCATCTTGGAGAAGTTTTGCTGCTTCATTATAATAATAAGCTGCAGCCGCTGTATAACAACCTTTATCATAATCTACAGCTTTGGTAGCTAATCTTGCTGCTTCACAAGCTAATTCCATTATGATACACCTAAATATATTTTGCATTTACGCATTAAATAAAAAAATACAATAAAACACATATATTTTTTCTATTTTACCCTAATTTATTTTAATCAAGCTTCAACTATTTTGCTAGGAACAACAATTTCACTGAAAAAAGATCCGGTTTTACTCATAACTGAAATAAAAATTGCTGGATCTGCTTCAAGAAACATTGCAGTTTTCTATTACTTCTCTGTTTAATAAGGAAGTTGAGTTTTAAATTAAGCAATTCTTTACAATACTTGTACATAATTTCATTCACTTTTACAGATAAGCTAGAATCATTTTGAACCTGTTCAATCAGCACTTTCCGCAAATTAGCCTGCTATCGGTTGAACTGATTTCAATTCTTTGTATTAAATTATTGAAAAAAAAAACTAAATTATTGAAAAACTAAAATTCAAAAATATTGTTATTATAATTTGTATTTGTAATTTGGAAATTGAAGCGAAATTTTTCCCTTTTTCGAAATTAATTAACCTGAAAATGATTAAAGCACAAAATTAAAAAAGTAATAGCGGATCGTAAATACCACCAGTAACGAATTACCAACTACATGTATTGTACAAAATACATTATCATTCTTAATGATCTCACTCCGACTGGCCCTGTTTAATATGGATTAGTTTATCCCAGGCCTTTGTTTCTATCCAAACCGAACGTATTTCCGCAGAAGTAATTCATATTCTGTCTCGAACGAAACTCTTTCTACCCATCAGCAAAAACATCTAAAAAATATCCTCTTCCTTACAATCATTAATTCCCATTCAACAAATTTCAATGTATGTCACTTTCTATGTTTGATGAGGCAATAGCCACTTTTTCCTTGTGACCGAAGGTGATCATATATTTTCGGATAACGCATTGTGCCTGTATTATGATGTAAGATCATATTCCTTGACCATCTTCATGTATGCACCAAAATAGTTAATTTCTCGTAAGTAATTATCATTAATAAGAAAACTCATCAGTGATAAAATCTTAATTGGTAAAAACTGGCAAATGAAAACCAATGTTGAGAGATTTTAATAGCAAATGTGTGATTTAAAATTAAAGAATTTGAAGGGGAATTAGACATTAATAAATGTAAGGTTTCCGAATCAGGATATTCATTAAGAAACTTTTCCGACGTTATAGGGTTCAATAACACATTATAAAAGCACTAGGTGTTTAAAGTAGATAGAACAACATATGCTCCTTTCATAATATCAATTTACCAAATTCATTTACTTTAAGATTTACTAACCTTATAGTACACCTATTTCACAATTGACTTTTTAAAAGATCACTACTAAGTCTGTAATAAACGAAAAGCTCTAATATCATTAATGTGGTTTAGGTTTATGTCCATCAACATAAAAGTTTCTTGTAGCTTTTGGTAATGTAACTTCCATTCCTTCAAGTTCCTTGGTTAATATAATCTGGCAACCTAGCCGAGAATTTTCGCGAAGAAAAGGGGCCAAATCTAACAGGTCTTCCTCTTTTTCTTCTGGCTGTGGTAATTTGTGGCAGTAATCTTCATGAACATAAACATGACAAGTAGTGCAAGCTAATGATGCTTCACAAGCACCTTCCATATCAATCCCATATCTATGTGCTAAATAAAGAACATTGTCACCTACTTTACCTCTAACTTTATTCTTTTCGCCGTTCTTTCCAACATATATTATATTTACAACTTCATCTTCAGACTTTGGATCTTCTGCTTCAAATTCATCATGACTAAGTCTATTAGTTAAATGTAGATATCGAACAAAACACTCTTTAGATTTAGTAATATTAAAATGTTTCAACAAACTTTTACTACGTAGTAGAAAAACGATTTTAGGTAAAAACATAGCCCATAGAGTTTTTAAGTATTGCACAACCTACTTTTTACAATGAACAACCAAGAAGTAACCTGTACACTATAACACTAAAGAGAGGTATCACATCACCTGATTCCCAGACTCCTATAGTTTACAAGAAAATTTTGGCACCAGGCGCCTATTACTAACACCTTAAGATGTTGATGCGCCTGAAATAAAAAAAAATAAAAATACAAAAAATATAGCTTCTTCTTTTTTTAAAATACCAAAATTCAACTTTAAATATAATTTCCTTTAATTGAATGCAATTGCGTTTTTAGACTCCCAATAAATGTAACTAACGCATTCCAATACCTTCAGGCATTAATTAAAAATTACAAAAACCTAGTGAAATAAGCTCACACGAACTTCATGTAATTGCGTCAGTTGTTTTGCAGACTTCGAATCTTTACTAAATTTGAATTTGACTCTACAACATAGTTTATTAAGTGCAACTTATTTAACTTATACTGAAGAAAAAAAAAAAATCACATTAAAGAGAATTCCAGAGTACTTCCCCGGAACCATTTTAAATTACTTTAACCTGAAAAAAAAAAAGTGTCAAAATTTTACCCATCTACCTGAGGGGTTTTGGTTGGTTTATCAAACTCCAGAATATACGAAGTACCGCTCAAAGTTTCTTAAAAATCAAAATTATGTTTCATTGAATCATCGTAACTGTAACATAAAATATAGGTCAAGAATTTCAAAAAATTGCATCTTACAAATGGAATGCCTAAAAATAATCGCGGATTCTGAACTTTTTTTAAATAAAACAATTTCTATGCAATGGAAACTGCTTTATTTGAAATTTAATTTTTCAACACAAGAAAGAAATCTGGAGAATATTAGTTCTGCTGAACACACATGACATTTGTGAGCGACATACCGACTCCTAACAACAGAAAAAAAAAACAAAAAAGACTAGAATCAATTGATGATGAATGATGCAGGGTTTTTTTTTTTTTTTAATTATTGTAATTTGCTATAGTGATGATAAAAAAAAAGTTAAGAGAAAAATATAAAAATCTATTCTATATATTTGTTTTATGTATAAGTAAATAATCAGGGAAAAATTGCAAAAATAAAAATATATAATACATATAAAATGAGTAAGTTATTTAAACATTTTTCAATGTGTTGGCTAAGTGTACAAAGTTTGTTTTTTACAATTAGCAAAATTAAAATAAAATTAACTTGATCAGAAATGCCAAAAATGTAAAAATAAAATAAAAACAAACTTTTGTTCATCTACTAACTCCATACTTTTATGAAACTGAGGAAAGAAAAATTGGTTGGAAATAAAATGTTTTCATACAATGAAGAATAGTTCAGTTAAATTAATTAAAAATGTACAGAACTTAATTTAAAAATAAATAATTTACAATGTTACTAAAATTCTTTACAAAATATATCCAAGGTGTTTTGTTTAGTTTTTTGAGGGAAGTCTTCATTTTAGTTTATTTTTTAAAGATTTTTTTTTTTTTTATTGTTGTCTGAGAAAAGGTAACCCTCATCACCTCTAATGACTACCCCCAAACATGAGGCAGCTCATAAAATAACGTTCAATTTATACTTTGTGTTTAAAATCTCTGATTAATGTAGGGAACTGCCACCAGTCTGTTCTTGATATACTTCTATTAGGTCATCATTCCTCATCTCCAACTGAAATTAACAAAAATCTAGTCGTAATTATTAAACTGAATAAATTTTAAGGTTTTGATTGGTTTAGCATTTAATATGTATGAGAGTTGGGAATTTAACATAATTTGAGAAGAACTTGAGTAAAAACCATTTAGCTTGCTTTCCTCAGCTTCTTAACTTAAGACTTGGACTTTCATTTAACCCACACTTACCAAAGAACGTTAAATCAAATTTTCAAGAGAAAGTTTTCAAATAATAGTGACTGTTTATGTTTATGCGCCACGGTAGCCGAGCGGTTAGAGGCGAGACCTGCAAAGCTAATATGCATTGTGGTACTGGGTTCGATTCCCCGGTCTTAGGCCTTGGATTTTATTTAATAGTTAATAAAAGAAATTTACAGTAAAGTATGTTTGCTAGTCGCCACCGTCCACGACACTTAATTGGTAGTTGGACGTTATGCCCCGCCTGAAAAAATAGGCGATTACTTTACTTACTTTCAGTGACTGTTTATTACAAAAATAGCATTCCAAACCTTAGATATTCCCTTTAAAGATAATTCCATCACAGACAAAATAACATTTTATATACGATATATAACAATGATATTTATAAGGCAGAGCATACGTTGTTCTGACGAGAAATTTCCAAGAAAACTCTCCATTAAAAACCATTTTACTGGGAAGTGTTCAAACAGAAGACTAGATTTTAAGATAGATATACTAATTTTAATGAAAAGCAGGGGAGTATAGAAGATAAATACAAAAAAATTCAGCGCTGGTTGGTTGATTGATTACAGCAATACATTAAACAATTTACTCGTTGACAGTAAGTTTAAAAATGCTTTGATTTTATTTATTTATTTTTTTCAGATCTGATTTTTATAATTTCTGCGTTGCATTATACATGACATACAAGATATGCAATACATTTCTTGCATTATTCGTTTGAAAAATAGAAACTGAAATGAATTCTCCTAGTTTGTGGGCATCAAAATTCAATTTGAGTAGACACAGTACGTGGTACAAGCTCATTTGTTGTTGTTTTTTTTTTTTCTCAACATTAGTGGAACACGTAAGTGAGCTGGACCGTAAGTTTATCTGAAAATAAAAATTACGAGAAAATTTATTTTTATCTACATATCTAGGAGCATAACCTCCACATTCAACCGCATTTGTCGAGCTTTTTTCGGTCTTGGCGATCCAGAATACCTCCACTGGGACGATTGAACCTTAGTTTCTACGTAACAACCGTAAATCCATGTTTCTTCACCTTATGACACGATTTAGTAGTTCTGCATCGTTGATGATTTCATTTAGCAACTCATGAGCAAACTGCTCGCCGCTGTTTCTATTCGAAATTAAATAATTTTGGAACAAATTCTGATGCCACACTTTTTATATCCAAAACCTCCGAAAAAATTTCACATGAGCCAATAGATCTCCCAACTACATCAGCTGCTTCTCGGATTTTAATTCGACAATCATCCACGTATTCATTTCTTTCACTTTCGCAAATTTTCATAGGTTTTTGATGTGTTGGAGCGCACTTGATGCTCATCTTCTTCAGAATAAGGCAGAATTACTCGTTATATATATATATATATATATATATATATATCAGGCTTTTAACTCTTTTGTTGGAGGAGTTAAACAATTAAGTTGAAAAAATGTTTAAATAAAAATAGTTTTCAACAAGGAAAAGGTAATGTGTGAATATAAACATTGGTTTGACATAAATGTTGACTGAGATTGTGGTAAAAAAATTATTCTGTAATGACTTTAACTCCAAGAGTCACAGAATAAAAATGAACTAGAAAGATACAATTTCCTAATCAAATATCGGTACATATTATTCAAAGGTTACTATATTTTAGTAAATTTTTCCTTTATGAATGTGTATACCGAAATTAAATAGAAAAGAGGAGAAATGATTGCTAGCGTCGATTATACCTGTTTTAACTTAACAAAACAGGAACCTCAACCACTGATTAGTAACTAAAATATACCCAAAATCTGCAATTTCAAACTCTTAAATCATCTAACATTAGCCCATAAATAATCTCTGGCATAATTTACGGTGATAACGAAGACTATTAAATATTAATTCGTAATCAACAAACAGTGGTAGGGAACTATTAAAAAATTTAGATGATAAAAGTGGGCTGCCATTTGACAAAAATTAGCAACAAATTTTATCTTTCTTAACCTCTAAGGTTTGGCTTTGGGAAGCCCTTTCTAAAAGGTAAATGAAACAGAACTGTTTGGGGTACTTATAGTAAAAAAAGTAAAATAATCGCCTATTTTTTTCAAGTGGTCTTCATAGGCACATCTTTTACTATTAATTTTTTTTTTTAATAAAAGCATAAAAGAGGGACCCGAACTGGAACCCTCTTACGATGAAACCGCTATATAAAAATCAGTGTTTCGGGATTTTAATAGTAATTTTTCCAGATATCTTAAAAAATTTGGCCTTAATATTTGTTAGCCTATAAAATTTTTCGTAACGTATCGGGTATGAATGAGGGAATATCGTTCTTCAAAATTGGAAGGTTGACAAAAAAAAAAAAAACAGAAATAACAAACACATGCATGTTACTGATCAAAGCATGTTTAAGGATCAAACCAATAACGATATTATCCCCAATGCTGCGAATACAACCTCATATTCGAAGTAATAATAGGGCTAGGACAGGGGTCGGCAACCTATTTGAAGTAGAGAGCCATTTTTCCTTAAATAATTTTAATAATTCTTACCAAGAGCCGCAAGGATGAGAGTGTAAAAAAACTCTGTAGATCATTTTTGTATTCACAAATTATTATTTTATGATATTCAATAACATTTAAAT
The DNA here is from genome assembly GCF_049639745.1 of Rhodnius prolixus. Taxonomy (NCBI): domain Eukaryota; kingdom Metazoa; phylum Arthropoda; class Insecta; order Hemiptera; family Reduviidae; genus Rhodnius; species Rhodnius prolixus. Next base: position 27,963,632 of record NW_027411582.1, read on the forward strand.
GTTTTATGTATTTATTTCCCCATATTGCAAAGTAAATAAACAAATAAATTATAACCAATGAGAAGGCGGCAGTCATACAATATAAATCGAGTACTTTATTTTGATATTGTATAATTCTATTCAATTTCGAACCTATCGCATTTAAAATTATTTTTGAAAATATTTTGGGCAGGCTGAAGAGCCACATAATTTGGATAAAAGAGCCGCATGCGGCTCGCGAGCCGCGGGTTGCCGACCCCTGGGCTAGGAGAGAGGAAATTTTTTTATCACATTATCAGCACCCAAGAAACAATGGTAGTTGTTCGGGACCGACCGACACTGTTTCATGCAGAATGAATACCTAGTCATTAAGTTATCCTTAGATATTTGGGCGAAAACCTTCGCCGATTGCTTAGAAGATGAATGATTTTATGAAACGATAACACACGCTCTCTGAGATCCCCTGATTGATGTAATTTCTTTTCTAAGGGACATCATAAAGCCAAAATTTTACAAAACATCGCTGAACAAAATTAGGAATGAAAAAAGATAACATGTTATGTTGAGACTTTTAAAATTTCCACAAGTGTCTGAAGAGGACTCGAATAGTAATCATCTTCCCACGATTTTAAAATTATGACCACAAAGCAAACCGTACAAAAAATCGTACGAATGTTGCCCGTAAGTCTTGATACTCAGCGATAACAAAACTCTAAACTGAGAACTTATTCATTAGGGCCAGAAATTATATATTTTTTAGACTCCTGCATAATATTGTTGTGTACCCACATCCCCTTAAATCCTTGGATATACATCGACATTCAAACATTGAACGTTAATTTTGAAGTGTTCATTTACTTGTGTCGTGACTCTTAGTCCATACTTAAAAACATCAAAGGATCCGATCGAATTTTAAAGATGCGTTAAAGCTAAAACACACTAACTTAAGAAAACGAAACTACATAAAAACTAAACATCTAATAACAAAAAACTTTTCCCTTTTAATCTATAAACCTTGTAATAAACGGTATATTATGTAAACAATAATTGCACTGTGTATCATGGAGTATAAATGCGAAATAACCAAAATATCTTTACCTGTTTTGGAGTCTCATCGTCATTAATCCTTCTCCCATCGAATAAAAACCTTAGCGAAGAAACGGGAACTCCCTACAATATTAACAAGATAGAAAATGAAACTTGGCAAAGCATTAACTTTTGTTTGTTTTGTGCAACAAAATATCATTGACTTACTACTCTATCACTATATGATTTTTTCAATTTTCCCATTTGTGTAGTCATTTTAACCCTGAAATGTATTTCGTTGGCATCCTAAAAACAAAAGAAAGCAATACAAAATATTGAAGAACTAATAACCACAAATAGAGATTCAAACAACGTATACATAAATTATCTTTTTATCATAATATTATTTAGCCAAACAATACACTATAAAAATTTTTTAGAAAATTACTTACGCTGCCGACAACTTTTAATTTTATATAATCAGAAGAGTCATTAGGAGCAGAATCTGGTTTGGGATCCTAACAATAACAGGAACTTAGTAAATTTAATGAAAAATAATTTTTTTCAGCACAAAAACTCCTTAGCAAACATACCTGTGGAGCTGCAGAATCTGACATATTCGTAAATGTGTGATAATACAAAAAATTTTAAATCTTGCTCGGGAGGTTCTAAATGTACAAACACAACTAAAGCATGATGCTATACAGAGTTTTCGTAATGGCGGTCAACGTGATGCTGAACTTTCGAAAGGTGTCTCTTTAAACTGAAGAATGAACTCCCAAATTTGAGTTTAAAAGGTCTTTTCTACTTGTACATTCTGGAGCAATAATAATATACTATTTACATTGCTCGATTGAAATTAAATTTAAACGACTAATAGTAATAATCGCAACGAAATAACCGCCAAACATAAAAAGCGCAATGCAAAATGGTGAACTCCGGCTTTCAAAAGACTTTGAGAGTTCATGGGAGTTTACGGATTTATACAATTTGATCGTTCCCATAAAATATGTAACAAAAATTATTTTTAAATATACAATTATCTTGAGAATTTTTTTTCCTCATTGCTTAAAAATGCAGTTATTAAAATTTTGAAAATAGCTTTCTTTATTGTAGCGGACGTTCTCTAGATCGAATGTTATAGATAGGTGTGCATTCTTTGAAAATCAATTTACCACAATTTAGATTTAAATATATACAATTTTTTACCTGTGCTTTTGTACTCCTCTTGATAAGTTTTCCAATAATTTCAAGAGAAAATTGCTAAAGATTTCTAAGTTGAAAAGTTTCTGCAGTTTCCATTTTGGGCAGCTATATTTTTGATATCTGTTAATTCTTATTAACAGATAGTTATTTAGAAACTTTATCAGAACATTTTCAAGTTTATTCACTGACCTAGGTTTTACTAAACAAAATATTAAGGAAATACTGTAATTAATAAAAATATGTAAATAGTCTACTTTACAAGGAAGCTTTTGCTAATTAGGATAAAATATTAGTTTAAATCGAGATAATGTTACAATTAATAAGCTTTTCTTTAGCAAATATTTTCACTAATGAAGGATAATTTAAAAAAAAACTTGATCTACGATTTCTTATTTTAAGTAGATTTTACAAATTTTAACCAATTTATTAACTCATTTCCAAAAATAAAAAATACAAAAATTAAATGGATTGAATGAAATTATGTTTTGATTTTGACAAAAAAAAAATTGAAAGAAATTGTGGAAAATATCAAATCATCAAATGTAAAAATTCCAATGATAGGTTAGATATGAGGATAATGAGCTTGAGTAACAAGTAACAACTTTTGAGGTTTCCGCAAGGTTTTTCGATATGTGTGCAATGGACATGAGTGTCTATTATAAATTGAAGTTTTACAGAGTTTTAAAAATGTGTTTTTTTTTCATGTGATCTTATTGTAGGTCTTCAGTAATCATTGGTGGAGTGTTTATTTCTTGTAAGAAAAGTGTGCCAATATAATAAACAAGCCAAGATGACTATGATGGAATTTGTAGGTTGTGCCTGCACAGCTTATGGCCCCGCTTTTGCCTTATTTATAATCACAATTATGCACGATCCAATACGTATTATAATACTAGTCGCGAGTGCATTTTTTTGGTTACTGGCACTGTTAATGTCTTCATTATTTTGGAACTTTGTGACATTTAGAACTTGTATGCTCTTATGTGTCATTGTATCTGTGATTTTTCAAGAAGCATTTAGATACTGTATATACATATTACTGAGAAAAGCGGAAACAGGTTTAAAGAAAATGCATGTACCAAATACAAACACTGATGTTCTCAATAATAAACACATAGTACCTTATGTTTCTGGTTTGGGATATGGTGTAATGAGTGGGGCATTTTCTTTAGTGAATATTTTGGCTGAGCTTAGTGGACCCGGCACAATGGGACTGAATGGAGTTTCACATTATTTTTGCCTTGTTACATCAACATTCACTATGATATTCACTCTTTTACATACATTTTGGAGTGTTATATTTTTTACAGGTGTTGATAGGAAAAACTATTTTCTAATTGGTTGGGTAATTGGTAGCCATCTGTTGGTTTCATGCATGACCTTATTTAATAATAGTCAAATGTATCTTTTAACAATGATACCGGCAGTTTTGGTTTTAATTATATCAGCATATACTGCCTTTAATGTATGCAGACGTAGATACACATCAGAACACATCGTTGTTCATAATTAACACGGATTTTGTGATAAATTTTAATACTAAAAATAAGCGGGTCGATTTTTTTATGTACCAATTTGGGCCTAAATAAGTAACAAGTTAATCTGCCCACTACTTTTGCACTTGTGACCGTAAGAATCGATTAACAGGAAATTTCTAGTTAACTCGTCAAAACATGCGAATAATTATTATACTTGAGTATTAATAAGCATTGTGCCCCAGTTCAGTTAGTTAAAAAAATATTGTTTATAAGGATGAGTTACGGAAAAAAAGGATAAGAATAGCAACATATGAGCACAGGCGAGGACCCAATTCAAGCCTTAAACAATTTTCACTAAAAAGTTATTTTGATTTATGAAATAAAACTTATTTACTTATTTTTAATTAACTGATACATTCATTAATTATGTATAATTCGTTTTTAAGATTCTACTATTTAAAAAAATGCCAAATTTTGATATATTAATATACATATAGTAGTTTGTGTTGCTTATTAGTATATTATGCAAGTTTTATATATACATATATATTTTTTTGGGGTCCAACTAATTAATTTTTTTTGCTTAGCCTAATATATTGTTAATTTAAAAATAAGCTAAGGATTAGTAAGAAAAAAAATACAAAGCAGTCCTGGTTATGAGAAGTACAACCAAGTTGAAGTAAATAATTTGTGAATTGTAAATATTACCTAATATTGGTTTCTCAGTTTATACCTTATTTTGTAATCGTAGAAAGATTTTTATGTTATCTTTACTACCCTTAACAAGTTATTCTCTGAAAAATAATTTGTCCCTCCCATTATTGCGAAACATTCCTGATTTTAGGCGGTATTGTTTTTTAATGATCTCTTATTTACATCATTATAATGTATTATAACGATTACTTAAATTTTCCTTTAAAAATTAAATGGTACTGTAATCTTAAAGTGCTTTAAATTGGTTGCTTTTTATTATTCTGGCGAGAAAACAAATTTAATTTAATTTTGAAGTGGTCTACGTTATTTTTGTTTGTATTGCGTACAAAGAAATCTTGCATAAAAAAACTTTTCTTTGTAACTTGTATAATTCAGAATTTTAACCGAGTTTCAGCTTATTAGTGAAGAAGCTGGAAGAGTGAAAACGAAACGTCGAAAACAAAAAGTCAGGGAAGCAATATCAGTTATAGTTGCACATTTAATACGTCAAAGAGTTTGAAAATAAATATTTCAATGTTTTACACTGAACATTTTAAAAATCCCTGAAATTAAGATTCCAAATGTAAAAAATAATGAAATGATAAAAATTAATCATTTTTTTTTTAAATTATATTTAAATATCTTTTGGAGGACCATTTTTAAAATGAAATTATTGACCTAAGTTAGTGTTCCGTTTGGCCTACCCACTAAAAGATGGCATTATGTCTTAATGGATAGGTGTAATCAATGATCTAAGCTTTTTATTTTTTTTGACCAATTAGTTTTAGTATTCATTCAACTTCGGAATAGTAATGGAGTATATAAATGTTGACTTTAAGCAATTAAAACGGTGAAAAGCGCGCTAAGATTTTTTTTAGTCAAGGCTATTTTTGATGATTGTTCTTCCAAATATTCTTAATTGAACTTTATTTGGAGAATCCAGCATTGCTTAAGAGACGGATCGGTAAAAGCATACTTCCGTTTCTAACCGAACCCAAGAGGATCCTGCTCTGGGAAAGTTTGTTCTGATCTTTTAGCTGCTTACTTTTTATCTCAAACTTCTCGTCTCTTTCTTCAAATAGCTACTTCTAGTACCATTAATTATTTTGGTGAAAAAATTATGAGAAAGGAAATCAGTTGAAGGGTATTTCAAAACTGTTGGCATGTCCTTTTGAAGAGTTTACAGAAGTAATCTTAGAATTATTGAACTTTAATTATTGCAGTTGTGCCAGTCAAACAACTTATACGTTGATTTCTTGTTTAAAAATCAAAATAACAAATAAAATGAACTAAATAAAAATTATGATTAACCTAATTTAAAGCACTGAGGTTTTGAATTTTACTTTTATTAAAACTTTTCCAAAATTGTGTAAATAGCGATAAATTTGATGTAGAATTTACATTGCAAAAAAGAAAAGTAATTATAATCACTTTGGAACGTGTATATTCATTTTTCTGTTTGCCAGTTGATGTATTATGAAGAATAATTCTAAATTTTGGTTATTTGATGTTTTCATTATAAGAAAATAAAAACTCATCAGTTTTATGATGAAAATTTAGAACTAACACCAATATCTCCAGTAAAGTTTCGTCCAAAATATTTCTTACACGCTTATTTTTATTTATTTTAATTCATTTTTACAGTTAATACTTTTCATTGTTCATTATCAATTTTTACTAAAAATGTTGGTTCCTTAAACCTTTCAATAATTTTGTTTAATAGTTTACTATTATTAATGTACTGAAATAATAAAATATTAATTTTTGCAGTGTATTATTTTATCGCATTGTTTTCTTCCACATGAAATAATAAAACAAAACATACTTTCCACCTTACTGTTTTGCTCAAATTGCCTTTTGAAAATCGATTCAGTTTGATGAGAAATATAACGGATTTTTCTTACTGCAAGAATAAGAAAAGTTTTAGGTTTAGGTTGGAATTACATAGTACATCTCAGGGCTTAGGATTAATAGCTTACCTTGCTTTACGCCATAGCTTGCAACGGTTAAATCTAAAGTTTATTTCAAGTGAAAATGATAAGCAATAGAATTCATTCATTAAAGTTGCTCTTTCGGTAGAAAGATTTAAGCCGAAACTTCAGCAACAAAGTAGACAATAGTATTGAACCGCAATATGAAGTACAAGTTTGGAAATTCAATAATTTTGCAAAAAATCTCAGAAAAAAGGACATTTCTTAACCTTGGCATTGTCTTGTCTGTTTTGCTAAGCTGATCAGCTAATGTCACTTTTGAAACAAAAAATTACCTTAATTCCAGAAAGTTCTGCACACATTAACAAGCACGATAATTATTACGAGTAAATGATATTTTCTACTACATAAATGAAAAGACAATGTTTGCATATGAAATCGTTGCAAATGGTTTGTACAGACTCTTTAAATGCTTCAAGAATAACATTCCATTAAGTAATGTATACAATAAATTAATTAAATAAAAATGTATTTGGATTATCACTTTCAGGAAGTACGTAGTTCGTGTTTTCAATAATGCTACCAATATACCCTATCTATCCCCGAGGAACTCCATCAAAATATGAAAGTGGAAGATTGAAAATTCATATTTTCTCTACAGTTTCTTCAAAACAATTCTTTAGTTGTTGGTTGGCCTTATTAAATAATTATATTTTAGGGAAAATTATCGTGAATGAGGTGTAAAGGAACATGAAAAAAACCTTATGTAATCCTAGAAAAAAAGAAGTTACCTTTCTACTCCAAGGCTGAATACAAGGTTCTGGATGTTTTAACTTGCCCAGTATTATATTTTTGAGCAGACCTTAAGTTTTGAAACGGTTTCCTCGTTGAGTTTATTTTAAGGCCTTATTCATCAGTTTTAATTTAATAATTAAACCTTATTGACACGAATTTTCGTTCCATTATTAAAAATTTAGCATCTTCAACTTTATTTATAAAAAACACTATCTAGCTTTAAATTTATTGTTCGCGTTGATTAAAATTGTATAAGCTGCTTAAACTGACCATACTCTCAAAACCCAAACTGATACTGGGTCAATATGCTGTAAGTCGTGAGGTTATTTAATTCCGTTTTAAAGGTTTTCGGACTGTACCTGCAGGAATAAAATAAATTAAGGATGTCTTTGTAATTTAATTAATATTAGTATTATTACTTTGAAAAGTGATCATTGCAATTTTAATTTATTTATATATATGTTAATAAATCATACATATACTCAACAACCTTTTTCTTTTTAGATTTTTTTGTTTTCCTTTATATACACTAACACAAATGAATATTATAGCGCTTAGCTACCTTGTTTTAAGTCAATTTTTTTTAGTAAAAGTCAGATGAGGAAAAAGACACCCTCCTTTTTGTAATAATAAAAAAAAAGTAAGTATGCAAAAATTTACAAGCAATTTTAATACTTAACTTTACCAAAATCTTAACAATTCTATTTTTTATTATTTTCGATTAATTGGTAAAAGTTAAATTATGTATATATATATATATATTTTTTTTTAAATCACCATCAGAAAAATATGATTTATTTTTTTATCCTTTAAAGATCTAATTACATATATGCACCAAAGGTTTTTTATTTTTTACGTAAAAAATAAATTGTATATTTATATATTCTATTAAAATATAAATACGTATACAAAAAAAAATTTTTTGAAGAAATAATTACTTTTAGGAATTTTCAACTTATATACAATGCTTGGCAAAAAAAAAAATGCTTCAATTCTAATTTATTTCTTAGCATTGTGCTAATTACTGTAGAAAAATTAGATAAGCAAAAAAAAAAAGAATATTAAGATTTGCAAACAATATCACAGTTATTAATCGAAAATAAAAAGAAAAATAAAACTACGAAGATATTACAATGAAATTTCACTTGAAAGCGATGATTACACATGTATATTTATATATATATATATATATAATTAATTTTATATATATCCAAAACAAATAAAACATAATTTTATTTATAAAATCCTTAAAGCTTGAGCAATGTGCAATTGATTAAGAGTAAAATAGATTTCATTATTATATTGTTTCAAAAAAACAAAATTAATAAGGGAAAATTGTTCATCTAAAAAAATTGTAGTCGGGAGGGACTAGCTTTATTTACATTATTTATTTATTAATATAAAGTAAATTATAATTTAAAAAAAACCCAATGTCTAGTAGAAAAATTGACAAATATTACAAGAAAGTAACTTGATAGCAGTAGATTAATTTAATTTTTAAGGAACTTAACTTTATTTTAGTTCAGTCGGAAACGAGTTAAATCAAACCCTTTTACAAGTTAAAATTGAAATAATAAAAGAGGGACTGTGAAGATGTTATTTGAATAAAAAATTCATAAAAACTATTGGTGTTCTCCATTCAAATAATTCGTTATAATTGAAATATATAATAATAATAATAAAATATTAATAACAGTCCGAATAACTAATACCGGTTTTGGAAAAAGAAAAAATATATTGTCTGCACCGATGTAAAATAAATTATTTTTCTTATTTCTTCTTTTTTTTTTATTTTTTTTTTTGTTTTTAATTATGGAGAATATTTTTTTAATTTAGCATATGCATACAAATAGATGCTTTAAATATATAAACTCATTTTCTCTTTCGCTCACGCTATCTCACTCTAAATATATATATAAATGTTTTTATCTATATGCGCCACACCTTAGTAAAGAAACATTTACTATGGAATTAGCGAATCTTTCCTTGTAAGATTTTCTTTATTTGGTGTTAATATTCTTTTGTTTTTATTATTATATATTAATTTTTATTTAAACATTTTATTTTTGGAATGCTACTAAAGAGCATCCCTATGCCAAACCCATTTTTTATTTGTATGATCAAATCTATGGGCTAACCATTGCTGTTGTAAAAGCTGATATCTTCCTGGACTTAGGAATAGCGGCTTACCACGCCTAAAAATAAAAGCAATAAATTGTATAAATAAAAATATTAAAATAAAAGTTGGAAAAATTGTTATACTTAATGAGTCATGCTTTACAAAATTTTATAGGAACACATATTGAATAATGCAATAATAACAATATGAGAAAGGATTAGATTAGAGCAACAGATTCTTACGCGGATATTCCGAGTTTGAATCCAACTGTCTGCCTAAGACTTTATTTCTTTTCAGACGTTTCTTAGAGTAGCTCAATTTTGATGAGCAAAATTGCAAACCAGAAATAAAAACAAAAAAATTACTATGAAATACTGTTACTATCCAATATCGAGGATCCAGCGATGTGTTCAAAAAAAATGCCTAGATATTTGTGGTGTACCTATCTAAAATCAAAATTTCCTAAAAACAGGTTTAAATTCAAAGAAATTGGTCTAACACACGTTAGATATCCAAGTTAAAGTGTAAAATGAAACATTATTGGCGATTGTCTAGAAAATTACAGAAAAATGGAAAAGGGTTAGTAGATTCACTTCCAGTGAATTGACATTCTCACCAGGTTGGATATTTCGGTGTGATCTCATAATTACTACATTATTAGAAGTAAACGGTGAAACGAACTGAAATGATACTTATGCAGATACCTCAATTTCATTCCATACACAGAAGCTAGTTTAAATAAAAGTTTTCAGCTATAATTTTAGAAAGAAAAGTAACATTTGAGAGGTTTTGGCGACTGCTTAAAAACTTTCAGAAAAATTGAAAAAGCGTACAGTAAATTTAAAAAAAATAAATACTCAGTTTAAAGGAAATTATTGGAATATTAAGACAATTTTAGAAAAAAAGTAAGAACGTGAAGACCAATTATTGCACTTTTGGTTTTATCCTTAATGTCGGGTATGTTGGTGGCACTTAATCTAAATATGGATTGATTGATCTCTGACACATTGGAATTCAAAACATCTATTTCAGAGAAAGCTCAAAACCAAACATCTGCAAGATTTTAACACCTTAAAAACGAGAGGGAGTAAAAGAATTTAAAAAGAATTAATAAATAAACAAAAAAAAAAAGGTTTATACTTCAATTCTCTATCCTCTTCACCAAAACTATCCAAATAAACTGATCCCCACAGGCAGGCGCGTTTTCCTCTGATTACTATAACATATGATGATGTTACCACAAGGTACATAGCTGTACCAGCGCCACAGTCTATTGAATGTTGCACGGCCTCGCAAATAGATAACTGTTTACAACATGCTTCCTTTAAACATACTAGAGCGCCACATAGAAGGCATATGGATGTCTCGCGTGGTACGCTTTGACATTGGCTGCATTGACGGCGATGGTAGTACTGAAAAGATTTGAAAATAGATCAATTATTTTTGAATCTCTTAATAAAGTTTCCAATTTTTGGAGAAAAATATCATTAAAAATATATATACACACTTGAAATATCCTATCGTACAGTAAAGGAAGGCTGAGTAAAGATGGTTGATGCCACGTAATATGCTGTTCAGATAATAAACCTCTGGCAGCTACTTGACTCTTGTTTATAAACTGTCCTAACTGCCTCATCCAGTGCATCACAAAAACTTTTGAAGGCCAGGATAGTGCAACCGCTGCATTAAATCTAAAATAAAAGATGTTGGTTTTTAAAAAAAATTATTACATCATTTGAGGTCTTGGCCTTTTTCGGAGTACTGCCCCGGCCTCTGGTCAATGAACTTCTAGGAAGAGAAAATCTAAGGACAGACAGATGGGTTCTCTATGTGGAAATCCTGTAATCCACAAGTTAACTAGTATCTAAAAAGATAATTATTTACAATGGCGCTAATGATCCAGCAGTCGATGCGCAAAAAAATAAAAATAATCTATGTCAGAAGTTTGCTTATGTTACAATAATAAAAGTTCAAAATTAGCAAACACAAAATACTATGTCTCTTAGTTCCTACACAAACCTTTACAATATTCTAAAGGGGGGCAGAATACCACAGCATTATGGCTTCAAAACGGGACGATCCTCAGAAGGCACTGTCCAGGAGTTCACTGAAGCAATTCTGTAAAGCAGATGAATCAAGCCATTTCTTCATTGGTTAACACTTGATTCAATGAATGCCTTTAATTCGGCGCGTTGAACAGATATATTAGAGTTCTGGAGAATACGTTCCAAATACGAGGTATTCACTTGGAATGACGACTGATTTCTTGAAAAATGGAACCACACAGGAACAAACGTCTGAGAAGTAAAGGACCAAGGGTGATTACAGCAAGAGCGACTTAGGGTTCAATTTTGGGCCCAAAACTCTGAAATACTGCTTTCGACAGTTACACCGACAAGAAATACCAGAAATATAACTTTCAAATATAATTCAAAAATATTTCATCAAAATTACTTACTTATCCCAAGACATTCCTTCAGTGACTAGTTCAAGGTAGTAAACGAGTCTTACAAACTCTGATGATGGCGAATCTATTTCTGGCAAAGGTTCATCATACATATGATGCCTTAAAAGAGCAGCAACTCGTAAAAATGGGAGACACAATGTCTGAACCTTCACAAGGAAATCAAACAAGTTGCATAAGGGAGAAAAACAAGGTATCGATGAGAAGATAATGCTTTATAGTTACCTGCTTCTCAAGGGTTTGTTTATCAATTTTGGATGTTGAGGAACTAGGGGCAGATTGTTTCTGACCTCGTAATTCTATATCATCTTCCAGATACAATTGTGTAGGATCTAACGCTGTAATAGTTCTAAATAAAGCCTCTTCTAACGTCGTTACCATAAACTCATCTTCAGCTGAAGTTGAGGGCGAAGATTTTCCTGTTCTGTAACCTTCCATACGCCAATAACCTCTATCTCCTTCAGTCATTTGACACGTAGTTTGTATTATTACTTGAAAGTAAAGCAGATTGTAGAGAAGCTTTACAACACAAGTGTAGTACGCTAAAAAAACAATGATTAGAAACAAATTAATATTACAGTGCAATATTAAAAAACAAAGGTTTTTTTTTATCAATAAGGATGCGCTTTCTTTCTAATCAGGAGACTTTATAATGTCTAAATAGTTAAAACAACTGGTCTCCGCTTACTTAATGTAGTTATTTTATCAGTCAAAGAACGCACTTTGAACAGTTCTGATGGAAAAGAATTTTCATCAATTATCAGAAACAGATTCATCAGTTTGGATTCAAGAATTTGACTTACACCATATTTCTACCATAAAATACGTTTGCTAAACAAAGTGAAGGTTACATACGGTGCATGAATCATGGTAAACAAGTGAAGGTTACACAGGGTGTATGAATCATAAACACTGAAACATTTTTGTAAAAGAAAAAGTCAGTGAAAATATGCCCAGGAATGGGCATAAGATTTCTGAATGTTTTACGAATAAGTAATATTTTGTAATTAGAAATTTGTAATTTATTAGAGGGGGCGCGTGAGTTTGAACTAGCACTGTTAATTACCTGAGTTCATTTAAATTGGGAAATAACAATTTTTAAGTTAAACAATTATAATTAAAACTTATTTATCCGTCAAAAGTTAGCAAATATAATATAAAAAAAGTCAAATATATTACACCAAACTGATGAATAAACTCTGATGAAAATCTAAAACTAGCCAGAAACATAAAAAATGCAAACTATGACGAATAAAGGCAACAATGTTATTAAGAGATTATTAATAATCTCGGCTGTTGATGCGCAAAAAAAAAAATGTGCAAGAATTTAATTTAGATTCATCTTAACAAATGTTTTATTTACCAACGCTTTATTGAGAAATGAAAAAAAATCAATATTAATTTAAAAAAAATAAAGGAGAAGTTTATAAACATTACAATGTTCAAACAACGACTCGACGTAGGTTGTCAGTCATCAAGCGTACTTCTTTAATTCATTGTTATATTCCAAGTACTCGTATACTCAATATGAAATTTAAATTACTTTCAACTAGTAGAGTTTCATTGTTCTCTAAATTGACAAGATATCTGGGAACGTACCAACACAAAATTATGTAAAATGAACTAAAAAAGGCGAATTTGGTCATTTCAGTTCATTTAAATTAAAATAGACTAATTATAATTATGATAAAAGTAAAAAATAATACTTTGATCTAAATGAAGGGGCAGTAATAATATAAACTGGGTGAGAAGTGAAGTAGGATCTTTCAGCAGCAGTGGCACTTGATCAGGTTGGATTGCAACAAGAGCCGCAGGAGGGTCGCCGCTACTATCTAAACAAGATAACTGTTGCCAAGTTTCCCAAGTAGGCCAGGCCGCCAGCAGCCGGGCATGTACAGCTAGAACGTGCAGTAGAGGCACTGCAAAATGATCATTCTAATTAGATATGGGCTACAAGTGGATAAAAAAAATTAAATAAATAAAAAATAAATTAAATTGACACATTAAACTCATAGCAATACTAGATTCTCTAATGTAAATTACCTATTATCTTCAAAGTTAGAATGTTTACTAAATGCTAGTTGGCGTTAATACATTTTGAAACTGATATGAAACACAATTTAATTTCTCTTATAATACTATTAAAATTATCATACATTTTCTTTAAACGCATTTTCCTTAAATAAATTACATCCCTCGCACGTTTAAATAAAATAGAAACTGTGCGCTCGTGATTTTCAACTTTCAGGCCCACAATACTTGAAATCCATGTCATAAATATTCCAGAATAAAAAATTACTCATGCAGGAATAAGTTCCTAATAAAATTGAAGGCTATAAATTTGTAACAATTATCACTCTTAAGACTAAAGGAAATTGATGCAATTCTCTCTAATATGCAATTCTAACTATTTTCTTGATTACATGGATGTACACTTTGAAGAATTTACTTTCTTCTATGCAATCAAATTTGTCAAAATATCATATTTAATTGATGTCAATATTTTTAAGATGTAAAGAACTTAAAAACATTGAACTGGCATTTAAAAAAGGAAGCCTACCAACTATTTAAAAAAAAAATTCCCCAACAAAACGTTATGTGAGCAGTGAAAACAAATTTTAAAAAACAACTGGAGGAGTTTTCAATAAAATCGCAGAAAACTTGTTAAAATTTTAGGGAAATTTGTATTTGTCCTCATGTCTTTAGCTTTAGACTTGAAAAACTCGCAACTTATTTAGTACTCGATAGTCTAAGTAAAGTGATCGAAGCTAACTTTACACTGTTACCTTAAAGAGAAGCCAACTGTATCCCCATAACTGCCCTATAAGTGATAAGAAAATTATTTCAAAGAGAAGTTGTAGATGTACAACGAATAATGAATATGCAAAGTTAATTGAAAGATTCTAAGATTCAGTTAAAAAAAAAAAAAAAATAGCGAAAAACTAAAAAAAAAGGAAATTAGAACTTTGGTCTTAGTATTTTACTGAAACTTGCAAAAAATTTTTAACCCATTTAATCCTCGTAAATATTAAGTAAATTATTAGAACTGTAGCCTTGTAGAAGTGTACATAACCACGCCCTTAACTCCATTTCTCCAAAGTAAATTTTAGTCTGTAGAAATTTTAATAGTATATATTGTTCAGAGAACAAATACATTTATCAACTTACCAATACAGGAACGTTTAGGTATCAGTAAATTAGGTTCTGTTGAAGATAAAGTCTGAAGATTGCCACCTCTTTGGACGATTTCTATTTCAAGATTTGTTCTAGCAACAGAGCTGACAAATAGGAACAATGTCTGTGGTAAACGTGTCCCAGATTTTTGCTTATATTTCAGGTAAGTTGAATTTGTCATATCTTCCATAGATTTACCCATTGCATCAGTTAAATTTGTGGGGCTCTAATAAAAAAACAAAAAACATTTAGTCACGCACTTTTACAGAATAATAGTCGAGAAATTTTTAAATTAAAATTTATTAATTGTACTAACAGGATTTGTAGGAGGATTTTCTCTGAGGAAATCGGTTAAGTCAGGTATGATGGCAGTGAGAGACGCTGGCCTGGACCGGACGATGGCTGCAGTCTCTCCTAATTGAGGAGGTAATGGCAGTACTGAGTTGGCAAGCTGGCGGCACAGCGGGCACGCGTACTCCCCTCTGCAATTAAATTTTAGAAAACAACACTAAATATAATGTACACTAGATAAATGAAAACGTAAATATCACTTCCAAATTTTACTAAATTGTAATTATTTTACTTTCAGTACATAACAAGCACTTGTGCACACCTTTCAGCAGCAATCCTTTGTTGACTTCTAAGGGAACGAAGATACGATTTCAGACAGTCTAAATGTAGGTGATGTCCGCAAGTCTGTACATGTACACCACCTTCCCATCCCAAATTAAGTGACACTAACCAGGACAACTGTATAACAAAGAGAATAAAAAATAAAATTGCCTCGCTTAATATACACAGTTCCACTAGCTTCTGGTGGTCAAGGTAGACATATCTCTGCTAGATCCCACATTTAATACTCCCGAGTTGTAATCTAGTTATTGTGGAGACCCCCCCCCCCCAAAAAAAAACATAAATGGTAAAACCAACAAAATGAGTTCATATTGTTTACAACTTATATAATCTTACTTGATCAAACTGTCTGTCTAGTTCTTCTAATGTTTTATCAAAGGCATTGGCACAAGTGTCGTTTCGTCTAAGATGGTATCTTTCTTCATCAGTTGTAGGAAGAACGCATGGTTCAGGACTCCGACGCCTAGAAAATAAAAGAAATATGAAATTTCTTTATCTTTAAATATATCAATAGGCTAATATCAAGTTAAAACTAACCTGTGACCTAGGACGGAAGACGCTTGCACCAAGACGGCAAGACCCATTGGTTTATCATCAGTGGATGCAGACGTTTGATTACAAATTACACAGTCGTATTCCTTTCTTCTGCTGAGACCTGTTCTTGACGAACTACTACCTCCACTACCTTTAGTACCTTCCCATTCCATTCCTTCCTCATCTGAAAGTATTAAAATAATATAAAGAGAAAATTATTTTTAAATAATCACCTTCAAGAATGTTTTCTTGTAAACCAGTTTTTTGGCCTTTATTATAAGGCATCACCAATATCGCCCCTTACTTGGTAATTTGGAGCTATTTACTGTCTTCAATATTATTAACTGTTATTAATCACGTTAAGGCACTTCTTTGGTATCAATAGCAATTAACTCCTTTCCGCAGAATTGCTAGAGCTGGAAAATTGTTTGCAGCAAAATTTGAACTGTCGCAGATGCAGGAGGGAGGATGACTGAATACTAGCCCACGTACCTGGTGATTGCTTAAGTTAATATACTCCACTTCAAGCAATCCCCTCATATTAAAGGAAAACTCACAGCATTGCTGAGTAAAAAAAGATTTTCTTGCTATGAATAAATGTACAGAGTTAATTCGTACGGCTCATATTTTTACGCTGACATAATAATAGCCTTTCCCAAATGAAGTAAAAAGGATGTTTACTTACTCTAGGACAGTGATGGCGAACCTGTGACCCGCGGGTCAGTCACTGACCCACAATTGCTAGGCAACCATTTGTTTATTTACGCGGGTTGATTTAGATCTTCTAATTGTGTGGATAATTTATATTCTATCTGTAGTTTTTTTCAATCACGCATTGACACAAAAGCAATTTAAATACTATCTATAACCTTTAGTTTGATCATTACAGTTCTAAAACGCAAATGACGACAAATGCTTTTGTAGTATTTGAAATAAAGCAAAAGTGTTTACAAAATATCAAATAAAATGTATAATTTTACTCATATTTTGTTTGTTAAAAAAAATCGACAACCCAAAGCAAATAACCATATTTAGATTTTTCTTCAGATAAAACACACTTTTGTAAGATTTTGTCCAGTTATGTTTGTATTTTCTCTTTTCTTTAGTCGTGTAGATACGACAATATTGTATGTAATTTTCGTTACTCTTTGTTCATTCAAACACTTATTGCCATTTGCACCAAAAACTTAAGAACTCTTGTGCAAATGGGCATTAGTGACCCAAGAGCCAGTACTAAAAAAAAAAAATGAACAAAATTCGACCCACGTCCCAAAAAGGTTCGCCATCTCTGCTCTAGGACGATCCAGTTCGAAGCCCATTGGAATGATACACAGCCATTTTTTTTTCTTTCTTTCTTTTGAAACCAAAGTTTATTCTGCTATTTGTTTCTTCTTATTTTTTTTTTTTTTTTTGGCGCATCAACATCTGAGGTTATTAGCGCACGGAGCTTTTTCCAGTGCACTGCCGGCCTCCGGACAGTGTTCTCTCGTTACAGACAACACTGTCCATCACCGGACAGTGAGCTGTAAGAAGCTCCTAGGAAGAGAAAATCTAAGGGTCAGCTGCTGGATTCGAACCCGGGACCTCCGCGTGGGAGTCCAGTATGCTAACCTCATAGCTAATCCCTTCCCTGTGTTTCTTCTTATTATTATTATATTCCTCAATATATGTGTTTTTGATTTTTTTTTTTTTTAAATTATTATTATCCATTACTATAAATAGTACGTTTTGTTTCTACGGGCCTCGCTTTTTTTAATTGTTATTTAAGAGCTATGAATTCAACATTAATTACTTACCAGTTTCCATGGCTCTTTCCATGAACTGTTTCTGCCGAGATGCGAATTCCTCCATTAATTTTTGTTGCCTTTCTTTGGCTCTCCTTCTCCTTTCAGTTCTTTCCATTTCTTCTCGTTGTCTTCTTTCTTCTTCACCTTCCTCAGGATGCCTAGGCCAAAGTCGTTCTCTAGTTGCTATCACATTTTCCCTAAAGTAAAATAAAAAATATTTAGATTAAAAAAATAACTGAAATAATAAAAATACAATATTTTTTTAAAAATTGATTCACTCACCTGGCTAATGCATCCAAAGCCATAATTCTATGTAGGACGTTCCCAACAAAATAAGGGCCATCACCTATTCTACATTTAGGATCTGGTACAGGTGAATCTGGATTAAAAGAATCAGGCATACCAGCTAGATGAGAATGTAGTTTTAGCAACAATGATATAATACTTTCGTTAGCTTCTATTGTTGTTTCTGGGGACGGTAGTTCTACTGGATAAGTGCTAGTTCCCTGAAAAAAATAAATAAAATTCCTTAAAATCAAAAAAATGTAAGATATCTACATATATTAAGATAACCTATGCTTTAAACAAATATGTATGGTGTAACCATATCACACTAAAATGTAAATTTATAAAATATAAAGGCGTCCAAACAAATAAAGAATCTATTTTTCAAACCAAAAATTAATTAAGGTTAGTGAATCATAACCTAAAGTAAGGTTTTCAAATTACGTCACATGAAGTAAGGAAAACATACATTAACAATTAAAAGAGCTATTCAATTTATTTATCAACTTACCGATGTTGTGTTATGCCTTCTTTTAGGAAATAATTTTCTATGATGTGGAGGTGGAGCAAGGACTATTTGACCACCACTATTTGCTGCAGAATTGGTATTATTAGAGTTTGATGTGGACGGAGATGATGGCGGAAGTGCTGGTGTCTGTTGTGTAGATACATGTTCTGTAACTATGTTAGCACTTGGGCCAGGACTAAGAAATGCATCCGCTGAAACCATCTCATTACCAGCTAAAACTGCCAATGGTTGTGCAGCTGGTGGCAATGCAGACAGACTTTCTACTCCTTCTGTGAAGAAAAATAAGCAATGAACGTAAAAAAATGCATTGAAATATCAGAACATAATGACTCCAAAAAAAAAAATAAATAAAGGTTTACTTTGGCTATTATCACTTAAACAAAGACAACTAACTATTTTACGCAACAAGATATTCAAGCTGAATGACACCAATAACACTTTTCATTATCTATTTACTCGAAAACAGGGAATAACTTCTCAGCTGGACCTGAACATTTGTTGTAATGTTGCAATTCTAACTTATAATAACAGAAACTCAGAAGTAATTAATGAAATTAAATTAAAGAATTGTTTTATCAAAGAAAATAAAATCAAAAGCCCAAGTATCTTAAATTTTAAATAGTTTATACGAGCTGTTATTTTTTATAGTGGTATAAAGTCCATTTTTCCATGTATCGAGATATTTATAAGGTTTTGCATTTGAATTAATTTAAAAATATTCGTAAACCTTCATCTATTCAAGTGATGTTATTAACACTATACACCTCTTAAATTTTATTATGAAATAATAATTATTACAATTCTTAACTAAATTAACGATTTTCTTTTTAGCTCCAAATGGACTTATACCACTTTCAAAAATAACATATTACAAGAAATAAAAACAGGAGTAAATATAAGTCCACATTTTTATAGACATTAGCTTCACTGAAATGGGTTTTTATGTAAAAAGTAATAATTAAAATGAAGACCATTTAAATACACGAATAACCAAGTTCATTTATTTTTAATTTCAGTTATATTGAAAATATTAAAATGAAAATTACTTCGTTAAGATCTTTAGAGCAAAAAAAAAGATACTTTAAACTTATTTTTCTTTTACAGTTAGCATAATATCTGCTAACGAGCAGCGTACACTGAAGTAGCAATAATCAAAAATAATTGCAATAAGAAAGTTGTTTTAATTATAATTATTAGAAATGGACTTATTCCACTTTCAAAAAAAAAATTTTTGTGATAATATTTTACAGTCAAAATTCTTTTGTTGACTTTATAAAAAAAATCGTACTCCATTGAATGTATGATAATAAATATGGAAAGAATGTGTCTATATCTTACTGAAATTAGCATTAACTCATTTTTTTTTAAATTGGACTTATACCACTTTCAAAAATAACAGCTTATATCTCCTAAGGGAAATGTAATCAACTCTACTGATTTCTGTGTTCGTCAGATAAATCTAAATATTTTATTACAACAAATGAAAGGGTGAATAAAAAATCAGTTGTGGAATTGAAGAATTTCTATCTAATTTCAACCCAATGTTAAGAGAAACAAAAGTAAATGTTAAAAAAAAATTGATATTATTTAAATTATTGTATAAATAACTTAGCTATGAGAGCACATGGATTGAATAGATGACTTACCAATGGCAGGGGTTGAAGAGAAGTCAGGCCCAAGTGTTGGCATAAGATGCGAGTCTAATGAAAGTGGATCATCCACTTCAACAGTTCCTCCGAACACAAGGCTAGCTTCCACTTCCTCCTCCCACTCGTCATCACCTAGGGAAATTTTGGAAAATTTAGAAAATTAAGATTACTATGGGTACTTTTACCCTTTTCGAATTATCATGTAAGAACTACGTATTAAAAACATTTAAAACTAGAACAAAAAAAAAATAATTTAGCGGCTCAACATTAGCTACTAAGTTCGCAATTCGCCTGTAGCCAAATCAATAATTATCACAAATTTTTACCAAAGGAACTGGAATGAATAACTTCTAAATATGAATTTTTTATTAGAGTTATTTTTAACGCAAGATAGAAATTGACCATTATGAAGAAAGAAGCTGGTTATGATGGCCTG
The DNA here is from genome assembly GCF_049639745.1 of Rhodnius prolixus. Lineage (NCBI taxonomy): Eukaryota > Metazoa > Arthropoda > Insecta > Hemiptera > Reduviidae > Rhodnius > Rhodnius prolixus. The sequence goes on from NW_027411582.1 coordinate 27,984,350, forward strand.
TTCTGATGTACTTACTTAGACCGTTTTATGTTAGTAAGTATTCACAAAATTTATGTCGAGAAATCCATTACCAAGCTCTCATAACATTAATCTACTCTCCATTTTTTAAGGTGAATACTTGTGAAATGATAATAGCTTCAATTTCAGCGAGTACGATATGTTATCAAGTGGTTAGCTAGGGAAAAATATACTAGTACAAATGAAAAAACGCAACAAGAATACCTTGGTGCTTTCGTTTTTTTAAGGCGCCTCAATAGCTCAGAATCGTCTCAATGTATCGACCCTCACCGGCAATTTATGTTTTATCTGTATTTCTTTCAAGGGTTGGGCAGATTTTTTTTAGGTAAACGACTTTTTTCGAATGCAAGACTTTATAAAATTAATACTGATGCAATACCCGAATTCATTAAACTGAAGCGTCCAGTAATAAATCACCAACATTAGTTTTTGAATCCTAAGTAATTTTACAATTTTAAATTTGTATTTCCATTTCTATGGTACTTACTGTCAGTATCGAACAGAACATCTGGTTGGGCCGGCAGTGTAATAGAGCCAATGGTTGTTCTTAAATTATTGCTCAACCAATCAGATTCAAACCAATTTTCTAGATCGCCATCGTTAACATTTCTGTCTGATGTCTGCTTAACAGTGCACACCTAATTTACGTAATTGTAGAAATATTATTTATCAAATATTCGCCCCATAATTTTATTTAAAAAAAAAAACACTTGAAATTAAGCATTTTATTAATCTACTTACCTGTGTGGGCTGATCTGTAGGATCTGTGACAGCTACCGCCATCTCTAGTAGATAGATTACTAAAGATACTACATGTTCAGATACTGTATGTTGGGTAACAGCCTTATATAATACCAACCAAACGAGAGCATGAAACACTCTTGATTTTAGAATTTTTCTAGGATCTGAATAAGCTTCATGACATTTTGCGGGTTCACGATAAGGTGGCCAAGCGCTAGATCCACTACGCATCCTACCAGTTTGATTTACACTGTAAGAAATAAAAGCAATTCATTAGTAAACATTTAAAATTTGGAATGATTTGACAAAAAATATTCATAAGTAAAACGTTATTATAGATATTTGAATGATTGTGTTTGACTTTCCAGAAAATGATCTGCTAAATCGTAGGCAATATAAACAGGTCCACCTTAACTTTATAGAAACATAACTATCTCACTCAATCATTCCCAAACTAACAACCTGCGAGTTCTACAATAGTAAACAGTTAAAAGTGAACTAAACATTTATAGTAAAATGCGAAGCACCAATCTGATTTTATGTTTGCTTTTTCGGGCTTCGTAGAAGACGTGTTGATGCTAAAATTACTATTTTGTAGAACTGAAGCAATGCTATCAAAGCCTTTTCACATATTAAAAGAAAATTTAAGCTTAAAATCAACTAACAAAAGGCGGGTAATTGGAGAATTAAATTTAGATGTAGAAACTAAAAAGGAAATGAATATTAGAAATAGTAACCTCCTTCTTTTAATAATAAGATAAATTATCACTCGTCTTATTGAAGCTTGTGACTTTTCAATCAATAAAAACTTATTATTATGGAACGCAGTGCCAATTCTATAGTTTAAGATACATTAAACGCTTACTAATACATACACTCCGAAAAGGAAAAACTCCAACATAAGTTTAAAAAAGCCACTTCTAAAAGGGCCACTTTTCAAGAGTTGTTAATTTTGTACTTAGCAGTCGCAAAGAAATTACACTTTTTATTAATTTAAACTGTTTATAATTTTGAATCATTAATTGAAAATAGCTTCTACAATTTAAATGAATTCTTTTGAATACTAAAAAATAGATTAACACTTGAAACTAAAATTAATTACTTAAGTGTTCGTGTCTGGCTGAAATTCATGTTACACTTACTGTTACTAAATTAATTATTATTAATTTACATTGACGAGCTATTGTATCATACACTTTTTACTATTTGTATTTATTGTTGCTAGCTTAATAGAGTGGCATGATTTTTTTTTTCAACTAAACTTCAGCTAGTCTTAATTACTTATGTTTAATTAGACTTCATGATGTAGAAGTGAAAAAATTAAAAATAGAATCCTCAAGTATTATGCTAATTAACCAGAACATGCAAATAAGCATGTTCTTAATCAAATTAGCAACTTTTGCTACAGTCAAAAGTTTACATTGCATTTTAAATAACTAATTTTTCTTACTTATATAATAATAGTCGTAATAATAATAATAGTAATAATAAGGAAGGGATTAGCTATGAGTTTAGCATACTGGACTCCCACGCGGAGGTCCCGGGTTCGAATCCAGCAGCTGACCCTTAGATTTTCTCTTCCTAGGAGCTTCTTACAGCTCACTGTCCGGTGATGGACAGTGTTGTCTGTAACGAGAGAACACTGTCCGGAGGCCGGCAGTGCACTGAAAAAAGCTCCGGGCGCCAATAACCTTAGATGTTGACGCGCCTTATATCATAAAATAATAATAATAAATTAAAGTAAAACTAACTATTCGTTGAATCTATCCATGGAGTTTTGAAATTCTCTTCGATGGACGGCTCTCAAAAGTACATGGATCGGATCATATAATTCTTCCCAAACATGGCCCTTTGGAACATACATTCCTTGTTGCATATTACCACTTGCTTCTAAATTTGGTGCCCTATATTCAGCAACCTGTATAATAAAAGGAAATGATTTTTAAAATGTCGATGATCCATTTTAAACCCTTAAGAAGGTTGAGATAGCTTCTGCTAGTTGTTATCCCAGCTTATACACAAAAAAGAATTTTGACATTTTATACATCTCTTCATCCACGGTTCAATATACAGCTGATTACAAATTTTATTATCGTAACAATATATTTTAAAGGAGGCACAAAATATCTTCTTAGTAATTTTAATTTGGTTTTCAGTCCTTCTTGTGTATTTCAACAAGGAACTTTTGAACTGTCGAACAACTAGTCATGCTGCCTAGTTGTGATCATCGAGCTTTACCACAAAATAAAACAATTAAGTAAAATTTGCTTTTATCTTTTTAATGTTTTTTTGTAACCAACCTCAGCAAGTGCAGCCTCAAAATCTTTACTCTGTACAGTTCCACATCGTTCTGGCATAAGTTCCATTAGTTGACTGTGAGTTTTATCTCCCATACACAATAGTGTCACCATTTCCAATTGTGAAAGCCGAGTCTGATTGGCTCCTAAAAATAGATAACATGAAATATGTAGTAATCAAAGAATTATATTAATAAATAATAAATTATTAACAGTAGAAAATCTTATATCTGATAACATTAATTCATAAAATTGATTCACCACTGTTCGTTTTACAAGTAAATAGATAAGAAAACCTTCACATCAGGTTTTTGAGCGCATTGACTGTCTTTGTCATTAGTTAGGGCCCACAATCAATTTTCTCTTCTCTTTCCTAACGCCACTTGAGCTGGGATGACATGTGCAACCCTATAGCTTCCAATCAAAATACCTAGTACAACAAGGGTAGTGTGGAGTTTAGGTATGCATGGGTGTCTTCATACATCCCCTCTTATTTCATCGCTCTAATCGACGAGGGAGAGTGTGGAAATCTTTATATATATATATATAATTATATTGTTTTTCATGTTGTCTGGAGATATTTGTCCCGGTTTTCTTTTAAAAGCAAGAATACCTGTCCCGGTTTTCTTTTAAAAGCAAGTATATCTGTCCTGGTTTTCTTTTAAAAGCAATCCAATTAATGCGATGTAAAAAAAAAAAAAAAAGCCAATTTTCAGTTTAATGTGGCCGGCCTACTGTGCACCTTATAAGGAAAGTGCCGAAGGCAGCAGTACCGGAACAGCAAATTCTCATTACTACTTTTAGAAACATTCATTAAATTTATTAACCTAGGTTTAAAATATAAATAAAAATTCAGATTTAAAATTCAAGAACTTTTCTTTTTATTCCTACCTAAATTTGTTCTAAGACTGATGATCGATGCTAGAAAAGTTAAACAACTTTCAAGCATGGGAGTATCAGAGTCGGTGTCAGGCATTGACCCGCCACCAACATGTCCACAAAAACTTAGCCAATCCATTACATGGAATCTAAAGGACAATCAAAACAAATAAAATGTTATTGCAATGCTATACAAATAATAATAATAATAAAATTAAAATTTAAAAATAGTGAATAAGACTTAAGGAAAAACTATCTTTGTTTAAATTTCAATTTATTTCTCTTTGATTTATTCTTGTGTAAAATGAAGTAGTATAACGTTTAATGTACTTTTATCAAACAAAAGAACAAAAAATTATAAAAGATAATTCACGTGATATGTAGCAATGAAAAATGGCAAAACAAGATCAGTTCATTTCTGATACTATTAACTAAAAATGATTCATACAAATTGATAATCTTAACAACTGCGTCAAATTCTGTGATAATGTAACTGAATTTTCTATCTAGTTAAAATATAAAATTATAAGATAATTATGATATGAAAGGTTATTTCCTTAAATAATGGGCAACTCAATTCAATCTCAGTAAGCTTTTAACTTTTAACTAATACGTGTTGCGACAGTATGATGACGTAGAAGAAATAAAAAAATCTCCCAAACCAAGTACACCACTAAAATACACAAAGTGGAGTAACTCAGTTACCAGGTTCGTTAAGGCAACGCTAAAGTTTAGTTTTCTATTTAGAAAAGCTCAAAGCTTATTTATTTTTTGCAACAGAGAGAAATGATCTACAACATAAAAAAAAAACATGCCCGGGGTTTGGCAATGCATTGAAAGGTCAAGGGGGTGACAATAATCACAAATGTAGACGAGCATTAAATAAAGTGAACAAAAACGTTGAAACGGAACAAACAACGCGTGAACTGAGCAAAGGGTCATAAAAAAATCTGTGGTCTTCATCCATGGTCTTTCGAAAGGACCTGGGTTAGTAGAACCTGATTTACCATATTCCCTGCTGAATGAAAGCTTCTCGCAAGATATAGGCACTTCAGAGGTACCTAGTTCTTGTACGAGAAAATGCAATTGAGAATTGTAAATTTATACAATTTTGCCTGCCACTCAGTACTGTTTACTCCAGTAAACAGTACTCCAGTGCATCTTTTTGGTAGAAGATTCTCTTAAAAAAATAAAAGCTTTTTCAAAAGGGAACTGAAAAATTCTTTCTTTTGAAATTCTTTAACCAGATTCGTTAATGGTAGAAAGGAGATGCCTTATATCACACAAAACTTGAACAAATATTTTTTGTTCATTATGAAATGTGACGGAACCAGAGACTTTATATTTCTTACGTCATATTTCCGTGTGACGAATTTCTGTAAATCACACTAGGGATGAAATTTAGGTTCATCTGAATGACTTAATAAATAGGCCTGGAAATTAGAGAAGAATTTTGTTCCTGTCTACTTATTTCATTATCTTCATTAATGTTTTAAAATTGGAGTTGTACTTTAAATACAACTTATTTATCTATTACTGATCTTTTACTGTTTAAAGTACTTTAGCTACAACTGCCATCTTGAGGGAAGGGATTAGCTATGTGGTTAGCATACTGGACTCCCACGCGGAGGTCCCGGGTTCGAATCCAGCAGCTGACCCTTAGATTTTCTCTTCCTAGGAGCTTCTTACAGCTCACTGTCCGGTGATGGACAGTGTTGTCTGTAACGAGAGAACACTGTCCGGAGGCCGGCAGTGCACTGGAAAAAGCTCCGGGCGCTAATAACCTCAGCTGTTGATGCGCCAAAAAAAAAAAAAAAAAAAAAAAAAAAAAAAAAAAAAAAAAAAAAAAAAAAAAAAAAAAAAAAACTGCCATCTTTCAATAACTACTCGTATATTAGCTTGAATTCAAGTAATTAAGAAAATACAAAACATACCTTTGCAAGACACTAAGAATGAATACTTGAGCTGGGAGCATTGTTGCGCAAACTTGTAACAGATATAGATCAGCGTCCACCATTGAGTTACAAAAATTACACTGTATATATGTCATAGCTTGACCCTTAATTTGTAAACCATTTCTTACCCAAAGGCCATTGAGAATTTCATAAAAAGCAACCTGAAAAATTAAAAGTAATAAAAATACCAAAAAAAAAAAAAAATCACATTAATATATGAAAATATAGAAATTTAAAATATTCTAAAACTATTTTTTTCAAAAAATTACTACCAGAAAAAAAATGAGATGGTATTCCATCATTTGGATTTACTTAAAAGCCTAAGTTTCTTTAAACGATGGTATAATTTTTAACCACTTTTTTAAAAATGTTGAAAATTTGGGGAAACCAATGAAGATGTATTTTTTTGAATTAAAGCTTCGAATCTAAGTGTCAGAAGCATTTATCTAAAAATGCACATATCCGCATCTCCAAGAAATGTATAAAAAATGTATAAATATCTTTAAAGTTCTTACAACAGTAAGAAGCAATCAATAAAAAATGGAAGCATTTTTAGAAATTTTTTACGGAGTACCTATTGGAAACTAAATGTTTAAAGTTATTTTCAAAAAACAAAAATCGTGTAATTCCAAAAGACAATGTCTTTGTTTTGTATCATTCTAATTTTAATAATTTGGAATTTATTTTCAATATTGGAAAATAAACTTACACTAAAATTAACGTAATTAAGTGAAAGTCAACGTATTTCCCCGTGAGAGACAAACCTGAAATAGGTTCAAAGTTCGGGGTAATCCATGAACAAGTTACCTTAAAATAATACTTACTAAATTAATGATAAATTTTATATTAAATTTATTATTTAGCTGTTGAATAAAATCAATTCAACAGTCACTCAAATTTGAAAATGATTCAACATTATAATCTTCAAATCCTCGTAAGATTTATTATTAAACAAATAATTAGCAAAAAAATATATTATTAATTACAAAAAATTAACTTCTGATATGAGAGTGTGTATTGCTTGCATTTCTGATGACACAGCAGCAACAGATAAATGACCTTATTTGTTATTCATTACTTCGTTAATTAGCAAGTTTTCATAAATACGAAACGTAATAATTTAGATATCTAATCTAAAGTCTACAATAAATCATTATTAAATCATTATAAATCATTATTTTGAACTATAGTTATGTTGTGTGTAGAACGTTTTTGTCCTGATACTATAAAGTGCACAAGATAATGCACAATAAATCTGCAGCAAACACAAATGACTTTTATTACTATAATTCTCAAGGTTTCATATACTTGAAACTTCCAACGTTGTCTAAATATTACTTGGTTTTTTACTAATGTTGGTTGGTTTTATAGGCTACCAGGGAAGCGAACTAGAAACCTTCCTTATTTTTGTTTTAATTCAAAGCAAAAAACATGCGGTATTTATGAGTAGACGGAATGCAAAAGCTAAAGAGCAACGTTTACACTTTTAAACACTTTTTTTAAGTGACCATGAAACCAAGGACTGAATGAATCAAGAGTCATTCACCAACCAAAAGGATTCAGATTGCTTTTAGCTTTTTAGCTACTCGTATTCAGGCTGAAATGTTTGCAAGAGATGCTCGGAAAATCTTGATATGATATGGAGATTCTCAATTTCATGTACAGAGGATGCGCTAATAGCGCTAGCAGTATGTAAAACTATCTCTTTCTTCTATTCAAGGATTTCCAGAGCTTTTTCACTGCAAAAAGTGGTTGCCTGGTCTGCCAGGCATCAGAGGTAACGAAGTTACTGATCAGCCTTGCCAATAAGGGATCATCTTCTCAATTCTACACCGAAAGAGGGATATTCCAAGATTCAAACATAGAGAAAAGCTTATTTCTCGTTCTGCTGGAAATCAGGACTGAGGAGGCTCTGAAGTTACTTAGAAACCAGATTAAAGTGTAAACAAATGATTACCTACAAAAAAATATTTCATTTTTTTAATTTCAAAACCTCACTGTGATGACTATTATTTAGATATAATAAGAAACAAAATCAGCAGGTATACATTTATGTTATCCAAAGCCTGATAGAAAAAAAAACAATCACAAAACGTATACTTATTTACTATATAAACTCGCTAAGGTGATGTGAAAAATAAATTACATCGAGCAACATATTCTATTTATTAGAAAGAATTTGAGAAGCTGCTAAAATTAAAATTAAAAAAGGATAGAAGGGGAAAAAGACCCTAAGCGATAAACTTGCTGATGCCTGCACGCTCATCGAAGATCAAAGGGGGACTTATCTCACACACAGTTAAAGTGGGAATTTTAATGATTAGTTTCAAAATAACCTTCCTTCAGTGAACATGCCTAGTGTGTACTGACGCTCCGAATTATTTTAATAATTAAGTGTTTTATTTATTTTTTATCTACTGAATGTAACATTAAAAATTTCGTGTGTTGTTTTATAAAAAAAAACACAAAATGTTCCTAAAGTATTCAATAATATTGACAATTTTATGTTTTTCAACGCCGGGAAAATGTGTTTTTGTTATTGATATATTAAAAATGTCTCAGATTGTTGCTGAAGGATTGTATAAATTTTGGGAATTTGTAGAACCAAGATTTGAAGTACCAAACGCGCCAGCATTTTTTACAAATAAAGAAGAAAGAATGTTGATGTCAAAAGTTTCAGAAATTAATACAAAATTAGCTGATATTGAAGATAAAATAAGATACATACAAGAAACCACATTAAAGGCAATAGTAGCACAACCTAATAGAATATTAAATCATTTACAAATCGTACCACTATTAGATGATATAGATTTTATCAACAGAATGGATAAACTTTTTAAACGTAAGTGCCCAAAAATGTATACTATGTAAATTCTTTACTAGATAAAATAAGAAAATTACTAAACCTAAACATTGTTTAAGGTTATATGAATAACGGCTTAGATCGTACGTTAAAAGGTGAAGTTACTCACCGATATAATGTAGAAAGACATACATTAGAGGATTTTGCACAAGTAATTACATCACATGATGATAGATCCGTACGAATGAGAATGGAAAAGCTCAATGAATATGTTGAAGGAAGCGAAACAAGTAGTTTTAGAAGGATGGAGGGTATCTTCATTCATTTGAATGAGTATGCCAGGGTAAGTAAACAAAAACATTAATCTTTATTTAAAAATAGTTATCTAAAAAATTAAATTTGTCAAGAACTATTTTCCAAGATCATATTAAAATTAATCGGAAGTAAAATGTCCTTAATTAAATACGTTAAATCAGTTTAACATATATATAAAACAACTTGAACGAATTTCTATTCTAAAATAAATAAAAAACAAAATCTGAATTGTAAGTAGTGACTCATCCCTCCACAGATTACAACTTCCGTCCAATTTAAACTATTCTTTTAAACTAGTTAGCTGTTAGTTACCCATGAAAGAAAAACTACTTGATAACATTTAAATCTATGTAACTAATACAAAAACGAGATTTTACTAGACTGATGTTTATAGTGATGTGATCAAACTGAAGCTACTTTTAATTAAATACTTATAGTTATCTTTTAGATTACAATTATCATATTTTTCTAATGAGGAAAATAATATGAGTACACGACAAACATATAAATTTCATAAAAAACTTTCTGCCTTCGATCAAAAATAATATTTTTTTTTTATACTAACTTTCATTAGAACCCTTCCACTCGGAATTTTTTTACATGGATCACCATGCATGAATCATCTTGTGTTTAAAGAAAATGTTTTTTGAAAAACACTTTAAAAGCTAGTTCAATATATCAATATCGATATATAAATTTTTATCAAAATACCAAATGTACGCGCTTGCTCGTTTTTTGTTTTTGAGTTCCATTCACTCTTATCACTTTCTTTCCCTGGGTTTAGTATAAGTGGACAGTTGAGAGAGAGCAGTGACAATAAACCCTTTTTTTTTTTTTTTATTCGGGAGACCACAGTAAAGTTCCAGATTTAAATCAATAGGTAATCTGCAAATCGCAATGAACAAGGCGGAGAAATTAGTATAAGACATAATTCGAAAATAACATGGACACATTATTTGTGATGGCCTCTGAATCCTGTAAAAATACCAAATTTGAAAGTTATTGCTCGCAAGAAAAGTATAAGCTAAATTATATTATGTATTTAATTAGTTATACTTTTACGAAGAACAGGAACTATGAACTGCGTAACATAAAAAAGAAGCTTACCCACACTTACCAACGAAAAGATGAGTCATATTTCTCAAAAAAAATGAATACTATGACTTACAACATTACAAAGAAGATGCAGAACAAGAAAAAATAATTACAATTGAATAAATGAGGCGTTTATTTCTAACAAAATTGACAAAGAGATCATAGATATTTTCAGAATGTTGGCAAAGTTTAAAAATGCTAGTTGAGATATCTTAGTTAAGGTTAATACTTCTCAGTTTAAATAAAAACAGATAAGCCATACTAATAAAAAAAATAAAAACAACCAACTAAATGGACAACCCTCGCTTAAACTATGTTGTGACTGGAGAACAATCGTAGTGTGACGTAGAACACAGGAGTGGGGAGCTATTTTTGTCTCCCTTCCATAAGAAAGAAGATTGAACTAACCAGTTGTTCTTGTTGTAAAAGTGCTATATATGTGTCGGGAAGGTTGCAGTATATTCCATCATAAATTAAGCCCTTTTAAAAACAATATCCCAGGTGAATCTAATTCAATTTATAATATTCATCCTTCAACAATATAAGGTTAATGCTAAAATGTAGTTGCCATTTTAAATTTTGCTTAATATTCAATGTTACTATATAATTTACCATCATAAATTAACAAATAATAGAAATAACTGTTATTGCATTAAAAGAAAGCTGTTGTACGTATCATTACATAAAAGCAAAATATTTTAGTTATTTTTAATAAATAATTACAAAGAACAGGAAAGTCCTTGTAATCACTGATTTCGCCACGGTGTTTGATCTGATCTTGCAAAACTATCTACTGCGAATTAGTTTTTTTTATTTTAATAACCTTAAGAACGTAAATAATCAAAAATGCGTTTACTTTGATATTTTAAATTAAAACAAGAAATTCTTTGGTGGAATATTTTGAAATATTGTTTGAGTAACTTTTTATCGCATAAAGAATTAGTAATTATTATTTTATTGCTGAAAATCAATCACACTAATTTATTTAATCGAAAACATCGATTGCCATTGGAAACTGTAATAGAAATTGATTTCTTTTAATTATTCAATAAAAAAGAACTTAGTTATTTTTATTTTTTTACTGATCTTATATGCTGAAGGTTATAATCTTATAAATTAATTTTTATTAAAAAGAAAAGGGCGTTTTTTTTGCACAGAGTTTAGACCACAGCGGTTGGTCCAAACATAAATATGAAGATTCCTATATTTTTACTGCTACTTCTTGGAATAACATTTGGTGAGAAGAAATCACAAAATTTATGTGCAATTGATACTTTGAGAACTTATATATTGGATAAAATTACTGAACTATGGGATGAAACCGGCCATGCTGAATGGCAGTATCTAGCACAAAAGAACAATGGGCTAGATGGTGAATTAATTACAGAATTCAAAGCATTATGTGATCAATTGGATAATTTTACTGCGCCAATTGTACCTGTGAACATACTTAACTCAATATGGTCATGGCCAATAATGGAGGAAGAAATTAATAATATAAATAGATTATATTCAACATTTCGTAAACTACAAGCAAGACCTGATCCACTAATTTTTGCTAAATCATGGGAAGATTTAGCACATGATATTATTAGTGATAATAAGAGACATACCGCTTTGAAATCATTTGAAATAATACATGATATGGTATTCGTTAATGGTGATACTGAGAAATCTATTTTTGATAGTGTGAGACAGGTAATGTTTAAATTTATTTTTAAACTTCAAATAATATATTTCTCTAATATTATGATATGATTTTCTTAATCGCAAATGAAACATTTGAGTTCGTTTACTTTTAAAATTACGATTTCCATTTGTCCCCGCAGTCCTCCAATGAACAACTATGTGAACTATCACAATCAACAAATCAATTACTCTTTAACATGTACACCATAATACAAATGGCCCAACTGAAAGCGTATACAATGATACAATTTTCCTGGATGCTACTCAGAACGTACAACAAAGGTATTCATACAAATATTTTTTTTTTATTGCCATTTTCTATTTATTCTAAATAAAGTATTATTTTGTTTTTTTAAGGTAATTTTTCATTAGAATCAAACCTTATGCGTCAAACTTATTTGGAAAGACTACAACAGCAAGCTGTCATAGTTAGATCAACAATGTTACATGCTAAAAATGATCTATGGAAATGTGATCCAAAAGAACATGTAGAAGGAGAAACTTATACTCAAATTACAAGATTTTTACAGGTAATTTGTTTTTCTTTTAAAACTTAAAAATGAAATTCACTTTCACTTAACTATACTATTTTGCAAATTGTTACAGAAAAAATAGGAGATAAAATGCTTGCCTTTGAAAAAAGAATAATGAAATAAAACAGTTTTTCGATGATCATATAAAACAATTTAATTATTTATAATCTTTTATTTATATTATTTATTTCTTTTTCCAGGGTTTCATAATTAATGAAGTTGACTTAAATTCTGAGAACACATGTAGAGAAAATTGTGGATTTTATCAATACACTAAACAACATAGTTGTTTTAAAAATCAATTTTGTTCAAAACAACCAGGATGTAAGGGAAATGTTGTAGGATGTACTTTTGTTGATTCAGATATGTGGATATGTCAAGCGGTAGGCCCTATTATTAATTAGACCGTTTATTTTGAAAGTGGTGTAAGTCCATTTTTTGAAAAAAAAAAATGAGATATCACTTAATTCATGCTTAATTTTTTATGTATAACTAGTCCGTGTTTAATTTCTTACAAAAATTCCCATGTTTTGTAGAATTTAAAATTGGTCGGTAAATGAAATTGCATAATCATTGATTATGAAAGTGGTGTAAGTCCAATTGACAGAGGTAGGCGGCTTAGCAGATGGTTGCCGATCAGTAGTCTGTTATTTTACATTAAATACTATAAATATCTTGTAATTTTAACAATGTAATTAGCGTCAAAAATTAAAAATATTACTTCTATTTTATGTCGTGTCGATTAAACGATTTTTACAATTGCCTAATTTTGAAAGTGGTGTAAGTCTAATTGCAGCCCGTAAAGTATACATCAGTTTAGTAAAATACGCCTAAAACAAATTTATATAACCAAATTACATATTGATAAAACAGTAGAAACATTGCCAGACTTCATATAATTTGTCTAAATTTTATAATTAACAGATATGTTAACCTTTAATTTTCTCGAAATAACAGAAAATGGACTTATACCACTTTCAAAATAAACGGTCCAATTATAATTATTATTGGAAACCAATTAAATTTTTTAGATGATCCTTTAAAAAAATTGATGTACATTTTTAACCCACTTTCATTTTTAGCCAAGATGGGGTAAAAGAAGATACGATTGGATTGAATATGAAAATGGTAGAGTTTTAGGTGAAAAAAAAGCATGTTCAAGAGGTGTTACGAAAGTAGATTCATGGTGGAGGTGGCTTTTCTGGCACTGTTCATACTGTTTCTGCTTTTGTGATGATTCAAAGGATCCAATAACTAATCGTTTTTTCAATTTAAGAGCTGTAACCAGCGATGTAGAAAATAATAAGTAAGTATTTCAGTAAAATGAAATGAAATTTATGGTATAATCCAAATTGATGCTAATTATGATTTATATTTTTTACAGGGTTGTAACTGGAATACGTTTTATTAAAGCAAGTGGTGTTATACATATTCAAATTCAAGAAGGTGAATTGCTGAAGTATGGAGAAATAAATGCAACATCTGTAACTTGGCGGCCAATTGATGAATACAATATTGATACCGTGACAGCTGGAATTGACTACCATATGTTAACGTGGGAACATAGAGCTGTAGATTTAGACGACCTTTTCCTACCACATGATCATTTATTAACTGGTAAGAAATTTAATAATTTAAAAATATTAATTTTTCGCTACTTTGTCGTCATAAATATCTATTATTTTGACGTGAATACGTCTTTAAATTTGAATCATATGGTGGCATTCCAAAAAATCTAATGATAACAAAATCGGGGGATACAGTTTGGCATTATAGTTTCGAATCTATCGTCTACATCCAAAATTAAATTAGACTACTGGGTAGCTAAAGGATCAAAGAATTCATTACGGTAAGCGAGGACTGTGACGCATCGCCGCCATTTTGAGATAATTTTGCTGCATATCGAGATTTGCAATTAGTATAACTTTTGACTCGGAAAAGCAACTTAATGTTCGTTTAAGTTTTAATCGTCAGCTGTCGTCACAATCTATCGATTGTATATAAAACATTAGTGTAAAATAGTGACAGTGAATAAAATAAAGGTGTTAGAATAAGAAAATATTATCAAAAATATATAATGTCGGCCTTTACGCGTCGAAAAGCCAAAACCAAATACATAGATCGTATACGGTTTGGAAAGGGCTTCTCAAGAACAATCGAATGGTAAAAGTCGCAAAGCCGGTGGAGTCGCCATATATCGCAACATCAATAGCTTTCATTGATTGTAATAAGAGATAACATTGACATTTCGGAAATTTATTTGGAAATGAAAGACGCAAAAGCTGGTGATGTCTGTCTAGTAAACGAAAAAGGCCAATGGCATCTTCAAATTCGTACTCGGGTGTGTATATATATCCATCCGGGCACAGCGTTAGCAGAAATTAAACTCTTTATGTTACGATCGTTGTTAAAATATTCCAAAAACATCTCTAAAATTATACCCGATTACGAGCCTGATCTTACTACACCAATTATGATAGTTGGAGACTTTAATGTTGATGTCTCTCAAAACCGCTCATTGCCCGAATTCATGCTCAGCGAGTTCAATTTGTCTTATATTGAAACTTCTCCAACAACGTTAGGTAATACCTGTATTGATTTAACGTTTACCAGAAACCTCGATGTATCTTGTATGCCATTTGTGACGTACTTTTCGTATCACAGACCTATAATTAATAAAGTTATATTGTAACACAGTAATTATTTCTTTCCTTGATTTCATCCTAAATACATAAATAAAAATATTTTATAAAAAAATATAATTCGTTTCGTAAACGTATTCACGTACAACACGGCCGTGTCCATGACACAGCCACAGTAGAGCTTTTTATTTAAATAAATTTTGTTTTCAGGAATAAAATTTAGAAAGATTGGAGGACATCTAAATCTTGAAATACGTGGTTCTGAATTTAATATAACTAGTGGTAAATTAAAAAATTCTGGTGAGAAAAGTATTTGGATTAGCAATGATAATACAGATGGATCTTATGAAAAACCAAGGTAGGTAAAAATATTTTAAGCAAGCTTATATTTTGTTTTTATTCGTAAATATTTCGATTTTGAAATCAATAACCTATTTTCTTTACAGAACAAAAGTACATTTAAATAAACCAGATGTACCAACAAAACGTACAATTGGTGAAAATGAACCTGATTCAAAAAATGATCAATATGTTGAATTTACAAGTACGGATGTAAATGCAGACGCTGCACAAACCGCAGTACCATTTATTGATACTCAATTAGTAGCTCCACGGCCGCCAATTGCCTTAATTGGTGCCGGAATTTATCATAAAGGTACTAAATTTTCGGGCGGATTTATTGCGCCAAAAGTATTTACATATGATTATTCGGAACAAATTATGAACGTTTTCCCAGAAATAAATGAGGCAGAATAATAATTAGATTATTTTATTTTTATTTTTTATGAAGCTTGAATTAATTATATTATTCCGTTAGTTTGAATATAAACTGAAATGTGATCTTATTTTTCTAGTTTAGTTTATGATTATAATTTTTTTTTAAAATTGTTTAAAGAGTAATAATGCTCAAATTATTAAAATTGAATAAACCTAATTTGTACGACAAAAATCTATGAACAAAGTTTTATTATTTAAAACAATTTATATATTAAAAAGACCTATTAGGTGTAAACATGACCCAGTTTGTTTTATTAAAACAAACAAAAATTTGTACAAATAATTTATTTGTCTTTTTTAATAAAACAAAAAGTATTTGTAATTCATGTAAGTTTGTTTAATTCTCCTGCCAAGAACACGAAAGTTAGGCCTTATATTTGATCTTTAATTTTACGATTTCTTTCTCAGACTTATTACAGAAATAATAATAAATTACTCAGAACTTAAAATTTTGTAGTTATAATAAAGAAACAGAGAGTTCAACAAAAAATTTCAATAAAGTTCAAGATATATAAACACTAAGGTGTATGTATGACTTGATTTCTAAAATTTGTACGAAAATCCATCGATTTTTTTTTGTTTTTATCTCAACTTGCGATATTTTACGGAGATATTTTATTTGGTACATTTTTAAGGGAATTTTGAAAGACTTTTTGAGCAATCTGAGAAGAATTAAACATCAAATGTAGCAAGAACAAAGAGACGGCTTCAATTCAATGTAAACTACATTTAGAAGACTCCAATGATTTGTCCTTATTCAAATATAAATCCCACCAACACCAAATTAAATTTTGTGTTAAGGTAACTAAACTAAAACCTGAAATTCCAGTTTAAAGACGATTTTTTTAGCCAATTATAAATTCAGTCCTATAAAGATTTAACGCAATAATTTTATACTTAGTCACAATGGAAAAATAGGAAAGTTTTCTTGAACAAATTTTTTAATTTATCTGGGCCCTTCTTGAGAGAAATACATCCGGCGCAAATAAATATTTAAAAAAAAAAGAAGAAGCAATAATTAAAAATCATTAAACCAACCAATTACAAAAAGGCCTCCCTGCTACATAAGGTTTCTTTAATTATTGATTAATAACTTAAAAAGAAAAAAAAAATGTCCCCACTGCAATAAATGAAAAAAGATAATTTTGTATAAACATTGTTAGGCGCACACTAATAATTATATATTAGTCATCAGATTAGTGATGACATCAAACTTCTCTACTCTGAAAGCATCTGAACTAACAGTAAACTCAGTTTTTTTGTTTAATGGATGACTAAACACGAGGATTTTTATTTTTATAAATAAAGCTATGCAATATGCAAGCAAAGACTAATCACTGTGAAACAATTAATGCATTTTACTTCAAAATCAGGAAAATAAAACATTAAAGTGACCGTGAAAATAGCTATTACAGATTTTAAATATGTATTATTTTTTAAACAAAAAAATTTTAAGTTTTAAGCACGTAAAACAAATTTGTTAAAAACAATTAAAACAAATATGTATGAAAAAAGAAGATTAAATAAAATCTCACATAAGCAGTAAAAAATCTTTAAACGGAAATTCCTAAAACGTAAATTAAATGTAGAGTAAAAGGAAATCAAAAGACAAGGACAAGGCCTTATTTTGAAGGATTTCTACACTTTTAATTATTGATTGATTTGCAATGTTGCATTATTTTAGAACAGATATGAAAGTAAAAATATTATACATAATTTTAAAACCTTCTCTTACTGCAATCCTATACTCAAATTTTCTAAAATGAATTATTATTAGATGTTTTGTTGCTGTGAACAAACATTACATAAATTCACAGAATATTATTATTATTATTATTAATTGTTTATTTATTTGCGATTGTACACAATTTATCGCAAGTAAAAGAGTTAAGATAATCAAGATTTGGTTTTATGGTATGTAAATACACAAATGCATGTACCAAACCAATACGTTCCCTAACCTACGTAAATGAAGTGGAGAGAACGTCAACGTCAAGCGTCCAATTAGATGAAAACAGAAAGCCGTTAAATGGCTACGTTGCTAAAGAGATTGGCACTACGCGTGAGATAGGTCACGTAACCACAGCCGATTTAGGATGATTGCGATGAGGATTTTAAGGTTAAAATGTTCTGGAAGACATGTTGCGAGAGTTATTAATGGACTGTTGGATTTGTGTGGTTTTATAAAATAAGAACAGGCTACTTCAGAAAAGTACGGAATAATAACGAGTAGGCGCTAATGACCTCAGCAGTCGATGCGCCAAAAAAAAAAAATAATAATAATAACGAGTATATTGTCCGATTAGAAACTTATAAAAAAGCATTAACCACTGTTCTTATAAATTTAGACTGTAGGGTATAAAAATCGGTTAGAATTGGATGGTTTAACGCTTGGAACAATAGTATACAGTTACTTGAATATGTACGTCGAGAAGTCATTTAATGTTCAGAATCTCAGGTTAAGTTGAGACACCTAGGAATGAATCCAAATTTGATCAGGCAAATCAACCTTTAGGCAAAAAAAATTTTTTTTTTTAATAACAAAAGCTATAGTGAAACGATAATGATATTTTAGCTGTTGCAATTAGATAAAAGAAAGAAAAAATTGAAAATAAGCACAAAAATGGAAATCATTTCCATATAAGGATTAAAAACAATTAAAACAACCCAAAATGGAGCGCCTTATTGTTAAAGATTATATTCGATAGAAACTATAACTATAAAAGAATGAAAAAGATAAACTACAGTAAACACTGATAATTAAAAACGTAAGTATATAACAGATTATAAAAAAAGCAGACGTAATAAAGTTAAGCAATCAATAAAGTGAAGAGCTAAAAGTTCTCATTCCACAAACCACAATAAGAAAACCATTAATGTTCCATAAAACCATAAACCGTGTTCATTCCAAATATCACTTACATACAAGTTTTTGCCACACTGAACTTGCTTAAGTATGTAACTTTGAAATAATTATGATTATTTTATCTTTAGACTTTTCAAAGAATTATTAAATTACTATTAAATTTTAATTTGTGTTGGAAGGAGACTAAAACTAATTTCATCTTTAAAAACGAACAAAAACAAATTTTTAAATAATTTTGACGATAGTTAAGACAAATTTAAGAAGTTTGTTAGACACTAAAAATAAGTTGAAAAATCTTGCAAATCTTATCGTTCTATTTTGGAAATTAATTTTTTTTACCTGAATATTGGTTATTAATATCTTAATTAACGATGTGTATTACATATAGCGCACTAATAGTGAGAATCAACTATTTCGTTTAAAACGGTAGCGCTTTGTTAAAAGAGAACCACAAACCTATTCTTTGTATTTGCTTCTCCTAGCTTGTTTCGTAAAGAACTTAAATATACCTATGTACGTATATTTAAGTTTTCTAGTTTCTGCCAAATCGGGGGGCTTTAAAGTTGACATAGCAGAGCAACTTTGTCAGAGTTGATCGTAATTTTGTTTTATTGATAATATTTAAAGTAAGATATGTCTAAGCCTTTTTCCCCTCTAAAAATTGGACACCCTGGTTCCTGCTATCATTAAAGTAAACAATTAAAATTGAAGTAGTAATAGCACATATTTTGAAGCGGGTATCATGTTGTAACAACCAAGGCTGGGTGACGTGAAAAAAGGTACGCGCAAACTAATAATTTACTACCTACATTTCGCCAACAAATAGAAAGTAGTAACACGAGTGACTAGAGTATTTTCCATTTACTAGACGGAATTCATCATACTAGCACCATACATGCTTTCAATAGAATACAATAAATCAATAAAACATTTGTAAAATGGTGAACTGGAGCCGGAAAAGGTTTGAAGATGGAAATGGAGTGCGCGATGTCAGTTTGATGAAGCAGATAAGAAACTTCAACAAGTTTTCACAAAGTTCTAGCAATTATTTTCTGTTCTTGAAGAAAATTATGCTAAAGACAAAAAGGCAAAAACGCGGGGCTTGAAATGGAGGTGTTGAAGGGATGAACGAAGATTTAAGAAAAAACTTAAGAACAAGGAAGGTTCTAGACCACGCGATGAAATTGAGAAAAACCATCAATTTTCATCTATATAATTACAATAGAAAGAAGCAAAATAATTAAATAATATAAAGAAAGCTAAAATTTTATGAAATGACATTCACATTTAACTTTTCCAAGACGTAATTCTATAAATATAAACTGCTTATCACTTAATTCGTCGAATATTAACATTTTTTCCCACAATGAAATTGAACTTTTACGCCTTATTTTTTTAAAACAATAAAATAAAATAAAAAAGAAGTAGAGACTTACCTGTACTCTAAGTGGATGGACCATGATGAGTTGAAGCATACTAGTTGGAGGAAGCACTTCGCTTAGAGCTCTTCCTTGCATATTTACAGCTTGACACATAAATACAGCAAAATATCTATGGAGCGGAAGATGAAAAGATACTTGATAATTTTCAACCTGTGGGAAAAAAGAAGAAAAAAAGTTATAAATAATAATAAGTTTATTAAGATAATTTCTAATATACTTTACTTCACAAAAGTGTAGAATTGTTTAAATTAAACATGTTTAGAATTTTTTTCTTTACTTCTTGAACTGTAGCTAAACAGTAATTGCAAATATTTTTCTCACTATGAGAAATAAATGAATGTAAAATCAGTAACTAAATAAAACACCAGTGATTTTTCGTGGTTGAATTTTGCATTAACCACAGAATCACATTCCGAGGGAGGGAGAGATAGAAATTGTGCTAAAATAATGGCTGAGGACTCTCAAGTTGAAGGAAAATAAGAGTTAACCTTGGAAGAATCATATTGCCACCATATCTCCTCATCCAAAGAAGTCTTTACCATTTTTCATTGCCAAAGATTTATTTCGAACTTCTTATACTTAATAGAATCTAACGGAAGCAATTCTGCGTTCGTTAATAGGCAAGAAAACAAGATCCGAGATTACATTAGTCAAACACTTGAAGACCTCCATGAAGAAAGAGGTACTGTTTGAGGTAATGCAGAAGAATTTGCTGCATGATCATTGTCGACACTCTCCTATCAGTTCCCGGGTTTTTCACATTCTTAATAAATTCAAAATTCTCAAAAATTCAAGTTAGTTGAATACAATTTTTACTGGAAGAATAGAAGCAGTTCGCATCCCAAATTTTCGACATTCCCATCATCAAATCCTACTAAGTACCAAACGTACTAAAAAAATTTGAAATCTTTAGCAAAATGAAGGCTTCTGAAATTTGTATCGCCTTATTATGAGACATTTTTTAATAGAAAAAGGGATGCTCATATTAGCAGTTGGTATTATTTTAAAACACTGCAATTCTCTATATTTTAATTGTCTTCTGTTCAAGTCTTAAAGACTTCATGGAAAGTACTAGAAAGAACAACCATGCTATGAAATAGTAGAATTGCAAACAAAGCATTGCAGTAATCCAAAAGTACTTTTTACTCACGTTATTTCATTTCAGAGAGCAAAAATAATACTTATTCAATACATATTAGGAAATTAAATTAATTTTTACTTACTATATTAGGCTGAGTTAGATTGATGGCATCAAACCATTCTTGGAGTGCATTAAGGGCAGCAGTAAGTACTCTATGTGTCAAATCGACCGTTGATGAGTCCCTGAGATGTGATAGTAATGCCCACATAGGATAAGCTGATGCTTCAAGTTCAGCAGAGAACGCAGCGTAATATGTATTTGGTTCAAATTCAACGTGAGCTGACATTTCTCTCTGATTCACATTCATTCCTATAAAAAAAAGATTATTATTAATTGTTAGTCCTATTATTAACTTATTATATTATTATTTTATATAAGAAATGTAAAAATTTGGTCCAATAAATGGAACATATATGTAGATTTAATCAAATTTAAATCCGACTAGACAGGTCTTACTTAAATTAAATTTATAAACACCCATAAGTTACGGTGCTTTAAAGAGCTTTAATTACATAACCTGGTCAACGGAAAATTTGAACAAATTTCGCAATTCAATTTCATTATTATTTTGAAGATATATTTTGTAGATGTAGATATATAGTTACTCAATAAAATTTGAAAACCTTTACGGACAACAGTTTGTTTCGTTTCTTTCTCAAGTTATATAAATAAATTTTACATTGTCTTTTTCTAAAAACACTTCTAAACATAGTACGAGACTGATGCTGCTACAGAAAAACTATGCATGCGCCAAATCTTAACGACCAATAGCTGTGCAGCGTAAAGCAATTTCGATTGCAGCGTCTCACGTGTTTGTAGAGAAATCTGTCTGACGGGAACCATCGTTTGTGTAAGAGGTGTTAGTTTCATTGTGCCGAAAACATGATACTACACATGTAGTAGAGCAACGAATTGTCGTGAAATTTCACATGAAACTGGGTAAAACCGCTACTGAAACTTATCTTTTATTAAAAGAAGTTTATGGCGATGAATGTTTATCACGTGCGCGAGTTTTTGAGTGGTTCAAGCGTTTACAAGATGGCCGAGAAGACGTCGGAGATGAAAATATCAATTACAATTAATCAACATTACTACCGTGAGGTGCTTGCTCAACTCCGTAAAAGAGTAAGGAAAAAACGACCCGATTTGTGGAAGAACAAGTCACGGGGTTCTCCATCAAGACCACGCCGGCTCACACTGCATTGTCTGTCAAGACGTTTCTAGCCAAGTACAACATCCCAGTTTTAGGCCACATCCGCCTTATTCGCCTGACCTGGCCCCATGTGACTTTTATCTGTTCCCCAAAAGTCAAATCTGCATTAAAAGGAACACGATTTCAGTCCGTTGAAGCTGTGAAAGAAAAGGCGGCACGCGTCAAGCAGGAGCTCACAGAAAAAGACTTCCAGCACTGTTTCGAACAATGGTAAATTCGCATGGAGCGTTGTAGGGATAGGGGAGGGGTGTATATTGAAGGTGATAATAACTAAATATCTATAAATTTAAAACAAAATGTTTTACAGCAATAGTCTCGTTATTTATTAGCCACACCTCGTATAATTTTATTTCCCTTTTTTTTCTACAAAGGGTTCTGAGAGCCCTTCAGCTTAAAGATTTTATTCGGAAAAAGTAAAATAATTATAAAATATAAATATTAAAATCTATTTACCTTGAAACATTTGGAGGAAAGTAAACCACATTTCTAATAGGGCATCATCACTCATGAATTTGACTGCTACAGGCCTATGTGAAAGGACATTGTTTAGGTCTGATACAAGAGGCCAGTAACAATGTTCTTTCATCACCTGCCTGCCGCAGTCAACAACATAGTGAAAATTTTTTTCTGGATCTGAAACAAAATTTGAGAAAAAAAATTATCATTTGTGAAAATCATAAAGACGAAAACATTAGTTTTAATTGAAAAAAGACTAGTAATTTCTTCAGAAAACTTTATGGCTGTGAGCACCCAAATCTAATCAGACTTAATCCCCTAACCACCTTAATTCTCTTCGTCCTAATCTTCCAGAAAAGTAGTAATAACCTTTCTTTTAATTATTTGTATTTTTTTTATTTGGATTTATTTATTGGAGTTAATCAAATTTGCTTTTAAGGCGTCTTCTTGTTTTTCTAAGAACTCTATCCCCGAAGTAAAGGGAGTATAAAATAGATTCAATGAGATCAAAAACTATTAAATCTCATTAAATTTTGAAGATTTTGATTTTGCTGTGCCAATTTATTTTTAGAGCTTTTTTCAACGCCTCTTTTTTTAAAAAATGAATTCAGATTGAATCTGAGTCATTTCACCGCCCACTTTGGGAACGAACCTACTTAATAATAAATATGAAATTAATGTCAATTAAAATAAAAGCTATAACCTATTTATAAAACTAGAAAATTAGTGTACTTTTACTTCCGCACATTAAATTTAAACTTACCATGAAGTACGTTGGGTATAAGGATTTTGACCATCATATATTTCAATGATATAACCATTACATGGAGTAAATTAAGTTTTTCAGCCATTCGTAAAGCCAATGCTTCATTTGAAAATAGCTGTACACTAACATGTACAACTCGATTCGATAGGGTATCAGGATCGGACGAACGTTCCAACATCATTGATATGCGAGAATAGTGGAGTACAAATGCTTGAGTTAACGCTTCCTAATTACGAAGAAAATGAAGAACAAAAAATTAATACATTGATATAATTGGCTATCAATTCTTAAAATTTCAATAATTAAAGTAGCAAATTATGATAATTACCTTATAATCTGGATCTGGCAACATATTAAGCAACAAACAAACAACTTTTTGTGGAAATTCAAATTTTACAGTCCAAAATACTAATTCTTCTAGAAATGTTCTATGGACTAACACTTCTTGGAGGGCAGCAATGTCTGTAACATTAAGATAAATTATTTTAATTGATTGGTTTAAAAATTTTTTTTTTTTATTTTTTTTTTTTGGCGCATCAACAGCTGAGGTCATTAGCGCCCGGAGCTTTTTCCAGTGCACTGCCGGCTTCCGGACAGTGTTCTCTCGTTACAGACAACACTGTCCATCACCGGACAGTGAGCTGTAATAATGTTATTATTTCGAAAAACGAAATGCTTATAATTAACAATAGGATAAAAACATAATTGCCATTTCAGTCGTGATACATTTATTCTGCCGAGTTTTCGACCTAGGGACTAGTCAGGGCTGGTCAGGACAGTCCATGAACAGACAAGACAGAAGACACACCAACCCTGAAATGTAAAAATATTACTTTGTAAACTAGCCCTGAAGATGACCTAGTCCCTAGGTCGAAAGCTCGGCAGAATAAATGTATCACGACTGAAATAGCAATTATTTTTTCATCCTATTGAAACTATGAATCAGTCACCAAAAAGAATGAACAACACTTATAATTTACTATAACCAACCTTGAAATTCTGAAGTAGGTTCTGGATTTGGAAGAGATTTTACAGCTTCTTCGTACGTCCTATGACTTTCTTCCATGTATCTAGCGAATTCACTTCCTTCTGGATACAGACCGCTATCAGTAAATTGCTTGTATATCTAAACAAAAAACAAATTAATTTACTATAAAAGTTTTAAATGCGTCATTAATGAGAGGTATCTTATAATAATATTAATATAAATATAATTCTAGAATACGTCACAGTTCATGTTTTGGAAGATTTCAAACTAACCTAGTTCCATTTTGAAATAGTAAGGTTCTATAGTAAAGATATACGGGCCATGGAGACCCTTGGCTTCCTCGACAATTCCTTCCAAACCTCTCGATCTTGCGCTTTGACTCGCCATCTCCTAATACCTAGTCTGCGGACATCCTCCTCCACATTGTCCAACCATCTCATTCTCGGCCTACCCCTCAATCTTCTACCATCTGGTTTACCATCCATTGCTTTCTTGGGCATTCTCTCTTTTCCCATTCTTTCTACATGCCCAATCCACCTCAGTCTACTAGCTTTTACCACTTCCACTATATCCGGCTCATGGTACAGCTCCCTCAGTTCTGAGTTGGATCTCATTTTCCACCTGTCACCACTTCTCACGTGATCATATACTTTTCTTAAAACTTTTCTTTCCTAGGTACTTAAACTTTTCTTCTGCTCTTTCGTTAAAACCCAGATTTCTGCTGCATAGGTCACTATAGGTCTTATTACGGTTTTGTATATATTTATCTTGATTTCTCTCAAAACCGTCTTGCTTTTTAATTGCATTGTGAAGTGCTGCATAGCACCTATTTCCTGCCATCAACCTTGCTCTAATCTCCTGAGACACTTCATTTTTTGCAGTGATTATTGTACCTAGTTATTTAAACTGGTCCTTGCTCTTGAAGGTGTATCCATCTACAGTTAGAGCGTTTTGCCTATTTGGTCTTCTACTGGAGACTATATATTCCGTTTTGTCGAAATTAATCTCCAGTCCCAATTCGGCTGCTCCCGCTTTCAGTATATTTCAGAATATTTATTTTATGATAATAATAAACCTGGGATCTGGATGTTTAGGTTGTCAATTTATTTAACAATTTCATTAAATGTTTTAATTATGAAACCTGCACATTTTGTTTTGCACCACTGATGTTTCTTTTATCTTTATAATTAGTTTCAGAAAAACTTACAGCTTCTCTCATTAAAGCTGTGTATCAGACTTTCATATGAATTATTCCAGTGAATACTAGATATTTTGTGCAACGAAAGTTGAATAGAATTTTAGAGATTTAATTGTGACAAGCACCATTAAGAAGTAGAACCTTTCCAAAATTTAAGCGTTCTTTTATTTGTTTATGTTGAACCTTCATATGTGATTCTCCTTCCGATAATGTTAATATTTTCATTTAATCATGTTCACTTAAATGATAACTGGAATTCATTTTTGGGTAAAAAAAAAAAAATGATAAGAGAAAAGTTATTGAAAAAACGAAAGTAAATCTCCGATCTAAGCTGCAAAAACTGATTAATCAATGAACTTATATTATAAATAAATAAAACCATAGTTTTTCATTTCATGAGTATTTATGAAGTCTTTAGGGTCACATTTCTCATTAAGTGTAAACATTTTGATGGCTGATTTTTTGTGATTTTTGTTCAGTAATATGCTAGTCCATCAAAACAACTCAAAGCAGATAGGTTCTACTTCTTAATGGTGTCACTAATAAATCTCTAAAATTCTTTTCAACTTTCGTTGTACAAAATATCTAGTATTCACTGGAATAATTCATATGAAAGTCTGATGCACAGCTTTAATGAGAGAAGCTATAACATTACATTCCAACAAAAGAGAATGGAGATGAGATGAGTGCAGCATTTAATTTATCAGCAACAACATTTATTTATGTAGTTTATCAGCAACAAGATTCAATCATCTGAACGTTTTAGAGCAAACATTTGATTTTTCTTTTTATGTTTAACAAATTACTTTAAATACAATTAATAAGGCACTTCTTAAATTCTATTGTACTAAAATGATCCCTTATTATTGATTATCTTTGGTTTATTTAACCTTATACTCAGTGAGAACTACGAAATAGCTAGTATGCCACTGAATGATATATGAATGAATAAACAAAATGTCAATCACAACTCGTCTAATTTCTTTGCATTTCAATCAAATGCAATGTAATTAACAAAAAAAAATTCTAGTATCTCCTAAATTTAAATGTCACTTCTCCGATCTAACATTTAACATCCTAATTAATATAATCGCAACAAGATTTTTTGTTTGTTTTGTTTTTGTTAATTTTATCAAACAATTAATCAATTTTGATGAATACTAAGAAATTACAATCAACTGCGTATACTTAATAAATAAATGGACCCTATAGAATAGCTTGCCAAAATTTGTTTGGAGACTTCACCTATATATAAACTTGTATATAAGAGAATAAATAGTTGGAGAGTATAAAAACAAAGTCAATTTTAATTGTTTTCTGTCTCGTAACAAACATGTTATTGCAACTTGCAGCAGTATTATTCACTGACAGTAATTAACATTCGAATCTTTGATTTTTAAAAAATAAATAAACAATTAGATGGATTTTTAAATGTAATATTAGTAATTTTAGAAATTTTCATAATTTGACGTTTATCAAACTCATTCTTTAACATTATTTTTATTTGCAACATATTTGATCATCGCAATAACTATTTAACCACTCTAAATGAATCATTAAGAGATTTTTCAGATTTATGTTTTTTTAATTATGGTTGCGAATTTGGATTTGGAGCAACAATTAAAACATAAAAAAAATCCTAAATCGGCTGAGAATCCAGTTTGACATCTCGCAATGGAACACAATTCAACTTTCATTGAATTCACAGCTTCTTTTTTTTTTAAAGATCAATGGGATTCAAAAACATTCTGAATTGCGACAAAAAGGCATGCTATGAACGAATGAAGTTACTGGCATATTAAATAAAAGAAAAGTGGATCTACCCTAACATGTGGTATTCCTCAGGTAAATGAGTTTCACGTAGGTACTTCCTCTCTGATTCTATCCTTTGTGGGGGTACATAAAGGAAAAAGTTTTTAAACATCGTCCACATGCCCAGCAAGAACTTAAGGAATCAGAGTGGAAGTTACGGTAATACCCATTGAAATGTGCAGAAGAGGGGTTGAAAACTTCAGAATTCGCCTTCAAGAGTGCATCGCGGCTGACGGCCGCCACCTATGTGATACCATCTTTCAAACTTAATGTAAAAAACTAGATTCTGTACTGAATTAAAACAATATAAACATAATTTCTGTAAGTTGAATTGTTTTTGTTTTACATTCCTTTAAAACCGGTTCATACCTTTTGCCCCACCCTGTACATAACTTTAATGTATCATTACCATTACCATTGTATTTTTTTTTTTTAAATAAATGAACTGTTTTTAAATTTATTAATCAGTTTAGAATTAATAATACTTGTGGATACTAGTCTACTAATAACTAATAAAACCGAAAGTATATATTTATATTTCAAAATAATGTTTCAAACAATAAATAGCGTGTATTGCAAACCAAGATATAAATAGTTCTAGAACAACCTTTAACACGTTCATCTTTAAAGGCTACACGAAAAGTCATTAAATGTGTACAACGTCTAAAGCCTGATATTTATATGTATAGATTTTACATGGATGATTTAAAATATCTATTAGAAGAAATTTTTTTAGAAAAAACAAATATTTAGCTTTATTTCCCTTTTATCGTTAATAATATGAGAAAATGTTAGAAAGTAAGTATTCTATTTTATTTCATATTTATTTTGTAGCTCTTAACTTTTTAATACTTTCTGACCACAATTCAAAGCATAAAATAAAATATTAAATATTTCAAACAGTGAAACTGAAAGTAGAGTCCGTTATTATTATTTTTCTTTAATCTGAGGTCATTGGTGTGCAGAGCCTAATCGAGTCGAGTGCCAGCATTTTCACCTATTACAGGCGCTTGGAAAGCGAATATTTTAGAAAGGGAAATTTCTGAAGGAGTTAAAAGTAAAAGTTGTAAAATTGCCACTATAAAGCCAATGAAGATTGAATTTCATTGTTGTAAGAATTTCCTTCTCACTAATCCAAAAGAAGGTCGTAGCCAATTTTTAATTTTCTTGATAGAATAACAAAGGTTATAACAATATTGTCCTCGTAATACAAAAAAAAAGGTGAGGAACCATCTCAAGCAAAAGTCATATGTAATTGTGAGCGTTAATTTTAGGACCGTTGAAAGCAGAAGGGTAAGATCACAAGAGGAGGATTGTCTAGAAGAGAGCATGTACCTTGGTTGACTCACTTTTCCAGCACTGCGTAGTTATAGCGCTGAATATGAGAAAGGTGCAAAACCTACAGCAACATAACCTGCCATCTTAGTTTCTCATACTGTTCACTGTATTCTCATTAAGAGGAATGAATCGGGTGCAGCAGTGGTGAAATGACTTTAAAGAGATTATTAAAGTTCTGAAATGTAGTACCCAGGCCTTACCATTACTATCTTACAAAAAAGAACATTTTGTTGCTCAGAAGTTTCAGGTAACCTTCGTTCAATAAATCATTCAGCCTTTGGGTTTCAAAATGGAGGACTGAGTAAGGCCATGTATCAACGCGCCATTGTAATGCTTACTTTTCTTGTCCCTTTTTCCTACATAACTTTTCTCAGAAACCAACGAATAGATTCATTTAGAGTAAACATCAGCTAACACTGACGAAAATTTAATATCCATTGCATAATTATTCGTCTAAATTAAATTCTAGCAACAATACTCCGCCGATTATGAAAAGAAAATTTGTGATTATTTAATAATTTTAACGTTTTAAACAACTATGATGATAAACAATTCCATTTTTCAAAGGCAAATGAACTTTTATTTATTAGTTACTATAAGTGAACATGCTAACTACTAAGCAATTAGCAGCTAGATGCCCAAAAATTACGTATAAAAAGTAAAAGAAAAAAGAAACTTACGGCGGGATTAGTCAGTGCACCGGTCATAACTCTTCTCATTGCTGCACCCATTGCACACAGATCATGGATCATAGATAAAAATGCATCCGCATCTTGTATGGCTACCAAGTGGGCATCAGGAACTCCAGATTTACTGTAAAAGTATTATTAATTCTTTATCTTGAAGCATTTATCTGAAGAAAGCATATTAATTACACATTATAAGGGGATTTTATCTGTATTTATGCAAGAAAATGGAATAAATTGAATAAATATAATAAAATGGACGAAAAATTCATGATATTCCAACGTAGTTAACGATTTTTACAAATAAATGGGTGCGAAAAGTCTAGTTCTATTAGAAGAATATATTTCATGATAATATTGACAGTTCAGAAGCAGTTATTGTACGCCTCTCTAGATTTACACGGAATGTATATTATGAATTGTGTAAAACTAGTTTCGGATTTCATGTAAACTTCATCTAAATGTAATCAAACTAAATAATATAAAGAAATGTCGAGATACGTATATTTATTGAAACCATGTAATAATATTGTACAGGGATTACATGAAATTTGTTCGAATAGTTTTCAAAAACTCATTCAAACGTTTTTCAATAATTTGTGGTATTTTTGAAAATTTAATACATAAACACAAATCCCAAATAAAAGTAGAAATTCCATCCTGCCATAAATAGCAAGGACTACCTCAGACGTACAGGCTATTGAACAAATTCCAGATAGCCGTTTCTAGACACGAGGCTCCGAAAACTGCCCTCTGTTTCAACCAGATCCAAAAGAACCATTTTGACTCTCTACGCTCTCTACTCTTCCATCACAGTAAATAAGATTATTTAAACAATTAGCAATACATTAATCATATCACGATGATGTAAATTGACCAGAGTATGTTAGGGAAACATATAGAAATAAAGATCTAGGTGCCGCGCATTCTCGACGAGAACAAAAACAATCAGCATGCTGCATCACATAGAATTCGCCCTATATTGGAAATATTCTCGGCACAATCGATCCTTTCTCGAGCAAGACTTTTGTCAACCCAATACCATCTACAATCAACCCATACACAACTGTCCGAAGTATATAATAAGTACATACACCATATTTTATTTATTTAACTGAATTCTATTTTATAATCCCATGTCCACCAAGGCCAGCTACAAATGTAGCTTTTTTTAGGTTTTTACATTTTTCAAATTTGGCCACAACACATGAAATTCTTTGAAGACTTCCTTATAAATTTGTTTTGTTCCCGAATTAATCACTAGTTTATAAATTCATTTGAATAACAGAATGAGCTGCACCTTAAATATTTTACAAGAATGGTAATTTTGTAAAACTTAGTTCATAGTTTCTGGAGAAAATTCAGGAATTTAATTACAAATCCCTTCTGACCCTGCAAACTAGTACAATAAAATAGACCTATCCCTCAGGCGGTCTAAAAAGTTTATTTTAAAGACAAAATATCATTTTATTTAAATTATATATACTTATTTTAATTTACTGGATATGACAAAAAAGATAATTACCTGCTTTCACGTAGATGCTGAATTAACCTTAAAACTATTCTAGGCATTACTGCCTCCGTCACACACATTAAATCATGAGGAGCAGATGGTTTATTAACTTGCGCTTTAGGACCGTGGCGATCACAAAACCTGTAAACACCGTCATAATTTCAATGTCCAGAATTTCAATTAACATTGTTAAAAAAAAAAAAAATTCAATGAACCAGACAAAAAAATGTGGATCACGGTTGGTTCATAAACACTTTGAAAAATTAAAAAGAATTAGGACTCACTTCAGAACAGAAAAAGTGATCCTACTTTTAATTAGAAAGCAATTTAGCCTTATTAGTTAAATTGGATGAATAGATCGTCTTCTTCTTAGACTTTTTTCCCCCTCGGCCT
The DNA here is from genome assembly GCF_049639745.1 of Rhodnius prolixus. Taxonomy (NCBI): domain Eukaryota; kingdom Metazoa; phylum Arthropoda; class Insecta; order Hemiptera; family Reduviidae; genus Rhodnius; species Rhodnius prolixus. Next base: position 28,015,909 of record NW_027411582.1, read on the forward strand.
CCTTATCATCATCCTTTTAGGAAGTCGTGAATCCTGTTATCTCTGAGTGGCCAAAACATTCCTTGCTTGCTTTTTTTAATGAAGGACACAAAGCTGAGTTCCCCGAATAACCTAAGAAGCCTCATATTAGAGGAATTTTTCATTTTCCAATATCCTGAACCAGATTAAAAGCCTTTCTTAATACTTTTTTCCTAGGACAAAGGACCATTTCACTCTAGTACCCATCTATCACTTGCCTACGCGACGACAGGTCTAATTATCACCATACAAACGATGGTTTTCGCCTCATGCGAGAATGATTTCAAGCGAAGCACTTTATTTAAAGCGAGCATATGTTTTTAGTCCCTATTCTAGCGATGATTTCGTCTATTACATCTTTCCCCTCTGTTTCAAAAAGCTACCCCTAGGAGCTTTTGCAACATTTTCCAGCTTCGAAATTGGGCTCCCTAATTTACACCACGCTCTCCTATCTTCGCAGGCTTTTTGAGGCCAGTATTTGCTTCTACTGTATTTAAGAGCGCTAGTTAGGATAGGTAAGGTGCACACTGTGAGAATAACTGTTGTCCGCAGACTCCACAAAATTGAGCCATCGTCTGACTTGACTTTTTTTTAGGTGCTTTCTTTTTTGCTTATCGCTTTTTTAGGAGTAAGATTAAAAAGACTATTTGAAAACATACATTAACAAAAGCGCATGCTAAACAATAGCATGTCTATCTTCAAGCTTCCTAGCCTCAAAAGTAGGATGTTTTAGCATCTACTAATTTGGTAATCATGGTGAAAAACAAAATGGGTTTTTTGCTCTCCCTGTCAATAAACAAACAAGTTACGGCTACTTACTTTTTAAAACTCAATTCGGCACTTAATTAATTATATTACTGGGATATTAAAAAACTAACCCAGTTTCCTTCATTACAGAAGTATCGCCACAATCGCAAGCACCGCCAGCCTGACTTCTGAACATGTTGAAGTCATGTCCATCATGATCACCACGTTGAAAACATTCAGCACACAATGACATACATGGCGATATCCCACAAGTACGGCAACGATATGCTACGAAATTGGCAGTCCAGACGAGGCCACAAGTAGTCGCGTTGTCATATCGTCTCACTAAAACAGAAAAAAAAAAAAAAAAAAAAATTAATATTAAATAAATAATACAACTCCAGTTAAATAAATTTTTTGTTAAAGCCGATTTAAATAGTTCCGTTATTAGGCAAATCGATATATGTAGTAACCAAATTAGATATTGCACGCTACATTTTGAAGATTATCAAGTTGTGATTGCCTTTGACTTAAACGATAATGGAATTCCTTAATAGCGAATTGATCGAACAGTACAAATTATAAACCTTGAATAAATTATGGAAGTCAGATCAATACCTCGAGATAGTAGAAATGTGCTTTGTTTTCTATCAAGGTAAACCCTAATTTAGATTGAGATGACGGAAAGGGACCTGTTTTTATGAGAATGGTGATCGAGTGTAACCGCAATAGCATAGAAAAAGAGCCATAATCACAGTTACTGCTTAAGATCCTAACTCAAAAAATATACATACGAGGGTCGTTTGAAAAGTCCGTGCAAAGTCAGAAAGATAGCACCACTGGCGCGTATCGAGGTTATGTTTAGTTAGTAGCATCTCTTGGAAGAACACACACCAAGTTTCAGCCAGATCGGTCTATTTCTTTGTGTTTGGCATTCGTTTGAATCGAGGAAGTCGAGTGATTTTCAAAAAATGGACGAAAAAGAATTTCGTGTGTTGATTAAACACTACTTTATGAAAGGCAAAACGCCTCAGGAGACTAAAGAGAAGCTTGATAAACATTATGGTGACTCTGCACCTTCGATTAGAACAGTTTATAAGTGGTTTCAAAATTTTCGGAGTGGCCATATGGGCACAAGTGACGCTGAACGTTCTGGACGCCCTGTTGAGGTTACTACTCCAGAAATCATTGATAAAATCCATGATATGGTGATGGATGACAGAAGAGTGAAGGTGCGTGAGATTGCTAGTGCTGTGGGCATCTCAAATGAACGGGTACATAATATTTTGCATCAACATTTGGACATGACAAAGCTATCCGCAAGATGGGGGCCGCGATTGCTCACGCTTGACCAAAAACGAAATCGTGTGAAGTGTTGCAAGGACGGTTTGCAGCTGTTCCAGAAGAATCCGCAGGACTTTAAGCGTCGTTTCGTCACTGTGCATGAAACATGGATACATCACTACACTCCTGAGACCAAAGAACAATCTAAACAATGGGTTACCAAGGGGGAATCTGCGCCAAAAAAGGCGAAGACCGTTCCTTCGGCCGGAAAGATTATGGCGAGTGTCTTTTGGGATTCGCAAGGAATAATCCTCATCGACTATCTGGAAAAGGGTATAACTATTACAGGTGCATATTATTCATCGTTATTGGACCGTTTGAAAACCGAGCTGCAAGAAAAACGCCCACGATTGGCCCACAAAAAAGTCCTTTTCCATCACGACAACGCACCAGCTCACACCTCAGCAGTTGTGGTCGCAAAATTAATGGAAATAGGGTTCCAACTCGTTTCACATCCCCCCTATTCTCCAGACTTGGCTCCCTCGGACTACTATTTGTTCCCCAATATGAAGAAATGGCTGGCGGGAAAAAGATTTTATTCAAACGAGGAGGTGATTGCAGAAACGAATGGCTATTTTTCAGACTTGGACAAATCCTATTATTCGGAAGGGATCAACAAACTAGAGCAGCGTTGGACGAAGTGAATAAGCCTAAAAGGAGACTATGTTGAAAAATAAAAAAGGTTTACCCCAAAAAATTAAGTAGTTTTTATTTTTGCCCGGACTTTTCAAACGACCCTCGTATAACAAATTAAAAACAGGAAAATTTAATTTTATAAAATCTCAATACTAAAAATATGGTACGATATATGAAGAACGATAAGGGAAAGTAAAAAATAATAAATAAATAAATAAAAAAAAGCATGAATTAATGACATTGGTGTGAACTCAGTCAAAGGCGAAACTAAATTTAAGTATAAATTCAGAAATTTGGCACTTATACAAAACAAAATGCTTCACTAAGTAAATACTGTCACAAACTCTACTTGAAAAAAAAAATAATCGTGTTACATCCAAACACAACAAGTAAAAGCTTAACGTCAAAATGAAATTTTAATGTGAACTAAAAAAATGAGAAAATTATAATTGTAATTTTTTTGTGCATCAATTATTTCAATTGAATTTTATTAAAATCAATAAAAAGTCCTCAAACTTCCAAAACGTGTAAGTTTGTAAAACTTTTAAGGGGTTTCAAAATCAAGTTTTAATGAGATGCTGGCATGAGGAGTGAGGAGAGTTTATTTGATATCACTCGTAACCTGATATTTTCATCAAATTATTTTTTTTGTTATTATTATTATTGTTATGTTTATGAACGTAAAAATTAATATTAAAATAATAGAGCACACTACTCCATTCTTTTGTCCAAAATCTGTTATTGGTACTATGGCCAGGAAGTCGACAGCACGAAAAATATTTGGAAGGCCGTTTTAAGAAACAAAGATGACCTGATCTGTGCAAAAATTAGAACAGTGGAGACCTTGCAAATCAAGTGGGAATCTGTTGAATGATATCCTAACTGGGAGCCCGATAAATTCAGGGAACATCTCCACACGGAGTGGTTATTTAATCCGGAATCTCGGTTAGACTATGTCAAGAGAAGAGGAGAAGAAAACTGCTCTTCAAATACTGCTTTAACACGTTCTGGGATAGAAAAATATGAGATATTTGATTTATCTGAGGCTATAAGACATCACATAGCAACAAAGATTGGTAGAAGAGATCCTTGACCTAGTAAGATGGGAGGAATTCACCTACAATCCACCTAGGGGTTGGTAAAATAAGCCTCTGCAAGGAGGCTCGCCCCAAGACCTAAGAATAATGATAATAGGCTAGCAGATACGTGTAGAATGGCTAGTCCCACATCTCTCTTCGGAAAAAATGGACTACTACAACAATCTCTCCTAATACTCGCATAATCTGCGAGGTCCTCATAAAAATCATAAAGAAATCCCCCAAATATTTAATATCACCTCTTCTACAGAAAATCAAAAAATCAATTTGACATTATTTACAATTTTAAATGACTCTAAAAACCAAAGAATTATAAAATAAAAAATCTAAATTTATTCGCTGGATAAAATTTGGCAACAAATTTCTCGTAACACTTTTAAAATAAGAAAACATAAAATTAACTGAATTCGAAATAATCACAGTTTTTCTTAAGCATTAAAAAAAAATAATAATAAAACTTATGTGTTAAAAATCAGATTACTCGAATAGAGGTGAAAACACAAAGCTCTGCCAAATGGCGAAATGTTTTATATAAATAGACCTAATAGGTTGGGAAATATATTTCGATTACAATCTGACAACAAAAACTAACTTTAATTATTTTTATTTTATTTTATTTTTCAAAACTTAATTTCAAATCATCTGATGAAAATCACTCGGTAAGAATTCCTCATTTATACCAGAAATTAATTTTATATATATAATTAAGAATGTGTTATCTCCCTCTGTCAATAAGGATGTGCATACATATCTTTGGAGCATTATAAATATGTGATTTCTAGACGTGATTTAAAAATAAGTAATTGCCTATTTTTAGGAAGAATAAACACATCCAACAACCAAATTGATAAAATATTTAATAGCTTTAATTTTCACAGTCAAATATGTAGTGTCTCCTGACGCCAACCCTCTTTCGACTTTTTTAGCAATTAAATTTAAATAGAAATATCAGATTTCCCAGAACTTCACACCAATATTACCAGAAAATTTTACCATGTATATTTTATAAATTAATTATGGGCCAACTCACTAAAGAGCTTTACAAATATTAATACATTTTCTAAATGGAGTTCAGTTCTTCTTCAAAGATCTTGATATAAAGTTTTAATTACAATCTTCTTGAAGCTGTAAACTCGCCAAGGTGGTAAATGGAGGTGTGGTTAGCAGTATGGAAGTAGTTGTCTATAAGTTTTTGGTCATGAGAGGAGTTGAATGGCTTGTATATCGAGTTCTCTATGTATTTTGTGCATTCCAAATAAAACCATTGTGTTTCTGTTAATTAATGGGTATAACTATTTCAGTCGAGTGCAAGTTCTATGTTGATGTGCAGTCTTCAAATGAGTTGTGTACCAAAGATTACGCCAGGCATATCTGAAAAACCTCATCGGCAATTTCAAAAATGTAGCGTGATCACAAATCTTCCATTTTACAGCAGAAGAAGAACGTAAAAATAGTTGAAGTAATACTTTCAGTTTAAAAGGACAAAAATACATTAATGGAGTGATAAATAGACTATAAAAACACATATTGTTTATCTACTACTTAAAAAATAAAGTTAAATAAGCAATATAAGGGTATTTTTAAAACAAAAGTGCTAACTAAAAAAGATAAATCCTAGAAAATGACCTAGAAACTAGTAATTTTAATAATAATGTCATAAACTACTATTAATTAATGAAATATGTTTTGAAAAGTCAGATATGAACATTCACAATATTCTCTTACAAATATTTTTAAGGTTCTGACGTATACATTTTTTTCAAACAAAATTTATTATTAATTTTGTAAAAACCCTGGGAATGGCTATAAAGCCAAAATCACGGCAACTTAATAGTTCTATTGTGGCTCCCTTAAATGTCTGGTATATGTGTCAAATGGTAGTAAGGCGTTGTTACATGTACAATGTATGTGTGTGCAAAAAAAAGAGAAGAGATTATGATCAGATAAAGCAGCTCTTGGATTTGTTAAACTCAAATACTTGCCCCATCAACTACCTCTGCAGGCACGGGAAACATTATGCGGCATGTTAGGGGTATCAATATATGTTTGGGTTAATTAGGCTGAGATAACTTCAGGGACGCCAAGATATCTGAAGAAATGGATAGTTAATTTCTCTTTGAAAGACAAAATAAAATATAAAAAAATCAAGAAAAATGAAGTAAAAGTTATTAAGACTTTTGTATAAAATCTGTACGCGTAAGTTTCAGCGATACTTTGCCGAAGTCATTTTTAAGGAAACTCAAAAAAAGTGGAAAATCCATTCAGTAATGTGGTGGTACTTTCAGCTGAGAGATTTTGACTATTAAGTAACAGTCACGTCACCTGGTGACAATCAATAGACGTATATGCATAAACTCAAAGCTATCTCCATTTTTTAGTTTTTGAGGTACTTTGTTCACAAACACCCAAATATTTTCTAATTACTAGAGGAAGCCTTAAAACAAATAATTCGTTAACACTCAATTTAAAAATTTGTCATGATCGTCATACTTCCCTTGGAAATTAGATAGAGCAAGAGAAAAAAAAAATTAGACTTTTCAAATGCAGTTTTTAATTAAAAATTAGCAAACACTTATTCAGAAGCATAAAAAATTTACTTTATAAAAAAAAATAATACAAAACTTAAAGAGAAAACATAACAATTGTAATAAATTAGCTCGCTAACAGGAGCGGAAAAGCAATCAATAATCTGGAGAGCTAGCTATTACATAAAACAGAAATGATTTCAAAGCAAATAAAATTTACTCAGGATCATAATAAAGAAATGTTGGATATTGTGCTATTAAAGTGAAGGAAATTTCATAAATAATAAGGACTTCTTTTTTAAAAAAATGATACAATTCCCTTTTAAATATTTCTAATTAATAAAAAAAAAAACTTCTTTACATTAAACGCAAAAAATAGATACATTTCGTTCCCAACCTAGCTTATCAGTAAAACCAAAAACCAAAAAAATCTCAATCTCTTAAGATACGATTAAATACTCGTAATAAAAAAATTTGGAAACTGTAAAGTTAAGCAACATATTAAAAGATACTTTTTTGTAGAGTTAGTGAGATACAGGAGTTAAACACTTATTTATCTTACGTTGACTGCTAGAGGATATAAAGTAATTAGGTAAAAGATCGCGGGTCAGAAGTGGTCGACGTGGACTGCGACTGCTGGAAGAAGAATGCCCGTTGTTGTTGATTTCCCTCAAGGTTGTTCATTTGTTTATTTGCTTTAAGACAGCTTTTGGGTTTGATCTTCACTCCAGACGAATAATAATAAGGTTTCGTACCTGAAATGGTATTTTGACAACTTCTGGTTTCCACTTTAACCCAAATCTAAAGAAATTTGTGACTGAAATATAGAACATCAGAGATGGAACCTATTCATAGTAAAAAAAAAGGTTCGACCAAAGGCATTGAATTTAAAGGGGAGAAAGTCGATTATGTATTTTTGAACTAAAAAATAAAAATAAAGTAACAGTCATACTGTCAAATCGAAAACTTTTCACCTTACCATCACATACTGCATTAATTCACACGACTAAATTTTGAACATCTCTACAAACGAGTGAACTGTGAATTTACAATCCGCTCTAAAGTAAAGTACCTTTAAATCAATTTTACAAATCGCACTTGAATAGCACCAGGCTAATAAATATACAGTTAAAATACTTAAGATCGAAGAAAACTCGCTGCTGGGGTTAGTTTAGAAATGAAAGATTAATAGACTTAAAAAAAACCTATCACTGCGATCTAACAGATATAATGTGGCTCATTTTAAGTATCAGTGTTTGTCATAGAATGTTGGTGCCAGTAGATGTTTGTGTTGAAGTTGCCTAAGTGGGCACAATAAACCAAAGTAGTGGCAAACAATTAAAACATTTACACGTTGCTGTCAGGCTGGCAGGTGAATATCGTGTTTGATGTGTCAGTTTTAGGCTGGGATTCCCGCCGATCGCCAATATCCCTAAGGAAATGGCTCTTCCACTACCTCTACAGGGACTATTAGGGATAACAAAATTCATGAAACACCTAACTTAAGGGTGTGTGGGTTATTTGGAGTGGGTAATTTAACTACACCGTATACATTTTTTCCTACGTCATTATAACGCGTTCGAAACTTAAGTTTCAAAGAAATCATGAAATCATTCAATAAATTTAGAATATTTATGTTTTAACTTAATAATAAATTTAGCCTCGAATAAATGGATAATGCGTTCGTAGATAGCTAAATATCAGTGCGACTTTAAGGCGAATCGCCTTAGTCAAAAAGAAAAGAAAATACTCGGACATTTTAGTTTACTTAGAGATTAATAGGAATTACTTAGTAATGGGCAAATTTTCTGAGTTTACTCCAGAATAAATTATTAGGTATATGTTTTCGTCACCATTATATAGGTAAAATGTTTTCATAAAAGAAATTTCTCATTCAAAAAAAAAAAAACAAAAAAAAAACAGTAATGTGAGTAAAATATTTTTAACTTTTTGAAATATTATCTCTTTCGATAAAAAGAAATGTAATTTTTAAGAATCAGCAAAAAAATAAAGTATTGCATCAGTACAAGCAATGCCTTAGTTCTTTTTCACTTTATAATAAACACAACCAATGAAAGAAATGACAAAAATGCGGAATATAAAAAATTATAAGGTTAGAATAAATGGGATAATGTTTGTAACATGGGAAGGTACTACTAATCCTTTATATTTTATTTCTTTTTTTTTCAATATGCCAATCCGCCAAAAGTCCTTGGCATTACTGGTTACTATGGCCCTGACCCAAATAGGAATATCAATTTGAACTACATCTACTTATTACTTCAATTATTAACCTACTTCAACTAAAATAATTAAACAATATTAAAATAGAACCCAAGTACATTAAAAAACTTTAAAGAAAAAGACATATTTAAAGAATTTAGCAAGAAAAAACATTTGCCAATCTCGCTAACGAAGAAGACATATTTATCCACAATTCTTTAAAACTTAAAGTAAACAGTAATAATAATATAGTATCATGGTGTTAACCAAAAACCTAACACAATAATAACCCAGCTACAATGCAGGTAAAAAGTGAAGAGGGTCATTGCCCTTAACTACACTAGGAATTCACGTAATTCATGGGATACAGGTGTGTAGGCTTATGCATTCAAAAATGGTAACTGAGAATAATAATGAAAAGGATATAGGTAAAATTTAAATATTAAAAAAAAAATCGACACTAACAATGGCTGAGTTCTTTGTTTAAAGCATGGCCGAGAACTCACAAGAAATTATCAGGGGAAAATAACCTAACAAAGTAAAACAATACCATTAATTATTAAAAATCATTAATAATTTAATATAAACTTTTTTTGGGTTTAAATATTTGTTCTTCAATTTTAATATAATTGAATATTAGTAAATTGTGTAGGGTTATATTTATTCCACTTCTTTCAAAAAATAAAAAGGAAGTTTTAGATACTAACACCTAAGTAGATAAAAAAAAAATGCATAATGATTAGACGAAAACAAGGAAAGCTTTTTCAAAATATGGACTACAAAAAAAGTGCCAGTTCAATTCATTTCAGGAAAAAATTTAAAAAGTACCAAGTCATGTCGTGCTAATATTATCTATTTATAACAGGAATTTGTTTAGACTTTTAAGAAACAGCAAAGCTAAAAACTTCTTTTTTTTTTTGGTTATTCGTATAAGGAAAAACTAGCCTTGCTAATTACGACTTCTGAATACCGAGATAAAACCAACATGATCTATTTAAGAAACATTTGTAACAATTAGCGAATATAACTAAAAATTTTACTTACCAATACTTGAAAATTCATCTGGGGTTCTGCCACCTGCCATAAGCCACTTACACCAATCAATTGCTTCCCACTCATCTATAGCTTTTGCTGGATTTAATAATATATCCAAAAGATCATCCAAACTTCTTCTAGGAGATGCATTTGAACAATCAGCATGTATAAAAGCCGCGGCACCTCTCTTTCCTTTTTTCATTAGTATATGACCAGGAGATGAATCCATTATGCTTTGGGATGCTTTTTGGTGATGTACTGTGATTGTCAAAAATTAAATAAACTATAAAAACTGTTTATTCCTAAGCTGGATATCCACACCTGCATCTTTGCATACAAGGTTAATTATATATATAAAAAAAAGGTCCAGGGACGACTATCGCCTTACTGGATGATCAGACAGACCAATTGATAATGTTTACACATGATTGAAATGAAATTACATTTTATAATTAAACAACGTTTTTACGTAATAATTTTTTTCCCTTCATTTATAAAATCACTTCATTTGGCAATTTAAGTTTTAATTAACCTTCGGAATGACACACTGTTGCATCTCATCACACAATTCTATACGTACAGCACTAGGCACAAATTTATTAAGACTAATGAACTCACGACTTCTGTAGATGGCATTGGACGTTTTAGTCTCAAAGCCATCTTTATCTACATCTGTATCTATGCCTTCTATATTAAGGTTTAAGACTTGTTTAATCGACTATACCTAATCTTAATCCTGTTTCGATACATCAACTGTAACTACTCGATTATTTGTTCAAAATCGATAGTAAGAATCTAAGCTTTTTACGTTTCATCTTATAATACTGAAAATAAGAACTTCATTTAACCTGCAAAATCTTACACCCTTTAAACTACCCCCTGTAAATGTATATAACATTACATATTAAATTTTTGAATTAAGCTGTATATTTTAATAACATTACTATTCATAAGTTCTCAAAACCAGTTGGTATTCTTTTTAAACTTACTTACATTTCACAAAACACATCTTCACGCTTTGGTGCAATTCCAAAAAATTTTGTCACCTATACTTCTGTCCAACCCTCGAGAACCGTTGAAATGCCGATACTTCATGCCCAAGTGAAAGATAAACAGTAGAAGCTCGAGTTGTTTTTATGATCTATTCACATGGATTTGTTCTATATACTATATATATGTATAAACTAGTCCTTTTCACTAACAACTTACCAAGATTTAAACCAATTATTTGCCCTATGTTACGACTGTAATTGAATTTTGTATTGATTGTGCGAACTGCATACATCAGTGAATAATTCTTTTATAAACGTCGAAAATTAAACAGGAAATAAAATATGTGGGATGTACATCTTATTGCAGAAGTAAATTCGCGTTAACCTAGTATTAATTGTATTGGAGAGTCAATAAGCAATTAGTTAACCTTACTGATTTTCACGAATGGCAGATTAAATGCTGATCAATGAATTAATGAGATTAATTAAAGCTTGTCCCGTTTTGAATCTTCATGCTGAAGTCATATTTCAACAAGTTGAAAAAAAAAGCCTCAAGGTGCCAAAATTTCGTCACACATCAAATTAATTAATGCAACATATAACTTTGGGTATTAGGTTTATTTATAACAAAAGTAATTTATTTTTATTAAAATTTTTAATAAAAGAGAAGCAAGACATTAAAATCTTAGCTTGTCAAAGAACCATTTGCTCTTCCCCTGTTTGTATCTGAAAAAAAAAAAAAATCATATGTATAAATATATAACCAAATTTTATTTTTTAAAATAAAGTCTTAAAAGCAGATATCTTTATGAATCATGATATTAACGTGCATGAATTACTTAGCAAGGATGTAAGTTGTTTTTTTATTTTTTTTAATTGCCAAGCCTCATATTTTTCTTATAAATTATCTGATACAAAACTTGATAAAACCGCAAAAGTCTTCATTCTAAGCTATCTTTCATGAGAGTTTAATACTAAAAAAGTTTTTCATTCAAAAAAAAGTTTGAGACAAGTGTTAACTATAAATGGATGAAATGACTATTCAGTGAACAGTAAGACACCTTCAAATTCATTTTATGAGAACGCTTATTTTTCAACATTTTGATCTTCCACGATTCTGCATAGTTTTCATATAAAAATCAATTTAGTTACGATTTCAAGAACAATTAGCAATTTTCATTCTAAGAATTATTTGATAAACCCTCTAATTATTGCACGAATGAGAGAAAAAATAGATATAGGGAAAGCTGATACAGCAGAGTACCATTACTTATTTTGTTCTTTGATGTGAATTACCACACAATCAATTTTGTCACCAACGTCAATTTCATTATTTTGCCTAATTATGACTTTCGTTATGCCTAAACACATCTTATGAAATAATAATTATGATTATTAAAACGCCCTTGGGTAACTTAGGGTCTTATAATTTTAAAACTAAGGACCCTACAGAGTTTCTTATGTATTTTAATTTTTTGTTACGTTAATCACACAACAAAAATGTAAATTTTACGAATCTATTTACATAAATAGAACAGAACTGGCATTAAATATTGCACTATTTTTTTTTTTTTTTTTTGGCGCATCAACAGCTGAGGTTATTAGCGCCCGGAGCTTTTTCCAGTACACTGCCGGCCTCCGGACAGTGTTCTCTCGTTACAGACAACACTGTCCATCACCAAACAGTGAGCTGTAAGAAGCTCCTAGGAAGAGAAAATCTAAGGGTCAGCTACTGGATTCGAACCCGGGACCTCCGCGTGGGAGTCCAGTATGCTAACCTCATAGCTAATCCCATCCCTAATATTGCACTATTGAAAAGAAATTGGTGAAACATAAACATGTACAACTTTACCGACAAGTAGAAGTACCTTCATTTTCTGGTAATTAGAACCTCCCCTTAAACGGGGATTTTCAATACAAAATAACCAACGAATATAACAATCGCAAATTGAAAGCTTTGCATTTGACAATTACTGTATACACACAACTCATTTATGAAGCATATCTGCAGTTATTTTGGGAAACACCATCGGAGATCTCTTAGTACTAAGAACAAACTTAACCAAACTAATAAACAGACAATCAGTTTAATTAAAGAAAAATTTAGCAAACAACTGACGTCTTGCAACTATCTCCGCAAAACATCAACGCACTTAAATCATTGGTTGAATACCCACTCCTTTCTCGGCCATCCTTTATTTTTCTTATGTCATAATTTAAAATAAAAATAAATTGTAAATTCCAAAATCAGTTTACCTTTCTTCAAACTTGACCCTGATCTGGAAACGAATCCTTTTTTTCTTCATGGGATCTTTAAGATCTTTCGGTGCCACTTTTTGATCTGGGATTATCTCAGGCACTGAATATCTTGTAGGCATCAAATGGTTGTAATTCATAACCTAAAATTATAATTTAAAGATAAATTATGTTAATAAAACTATTAAAGATATCTTCAAGAAGTTATTACAATATTCTATTATTTAAACTAAAAGCAATTTTCAAATTGGAAGAAAGGTTTAATTAACGTGGTTTAGTGGGACTAATATTCGTCCACTAACTTCGGATCAAATCCTCATACAGTTCTTGTGAAACTACGAAAATCTAAACTCATCCTTAACTATTTCTACTGAGCGTCCTCGATCATAGCCAAACAGATAAACGACAATAGATCATAAAACTTCATCCTAGTAACCTTAGTGAACCTAACTTACTAAACAACATAAAGTAATTGTTAATTGTAGCCCATTACTTAAAACGAATTCAATAGGACCTTTGTTTTTCTCTCTCAGTAAAGGAAATTTTTTTCTAGAACTATTTAGAAACTTAAGCTTACCTTAAGAAATGGCTTGATTTTTGACCTTTTATGAATTTTTACTTTGCTCATCCTTTTGTGAACTTTTCTAGGATACCTGTCGATACCAGCAATTAATGCATGTCCATACTGTTTTTCTTGAGTACCTTCATCATACGTCTTTAAGACGACAGCTTTTCGTCCTGCGTATCTTCCATTTAACACGAGGACTACTTTACTAGCTTTCATTATTTTCCCCATCTTGAATCTAGAAAGTGTAATAAATGATCACAGAGAGACAACGAAGAAAGATTAAGGTTACCACACCAAACCTTAATCAATAAAGTACTTTGTTTGAACCAATAAAAACAAAAATGAACAACAAAAAACGACAAATTTAGGTCTAATTATTTAAACAAATATACATCCATTTTAAATTAAGACATATTTATTTAACACTACTGGCACTAAGGATCTCCAACGCTTCTACTTAGGTTATGACAATTCAATATCAATTATGAAAAAAAAATGGAGAAGAAAGTAAATACACTGTTTAAATACAATATTTTGGTAAACTGAACTAGATGAATATGGATTAAAGAATAAAACATCAACTTACAATATGTACAAAACCGGATAAAGGTTTGTGTTCAACCTTCACGAGAATCAAACTCAGTAAAGACAATGCCTGTTAGATTCAACCTATATGATTGGGAAACTTGCTATTAAAGTTATTATATTTCTAATGTGATAGAAATGTAATAAAAATTAATTAATTCTTGAAATAGACATTTTCCAATTAAAAAAATATTTTATAGAAAAATTTATTTAGAATGCAACAAAATTAATTTTACATAATAAATATTTTATTTAATTTTAACTTTAAACGTTGAATTAACAAGAATCTTTTTTTTTCTGGTAAGGAAATTCTTTTAGTGTCACAATCCTTGAGTCAACCGATGTATGAAATTTCACTTTGGTCCTTTGGTCTTTTCAGGTTAATAGGCTAATAAAATAGAAAGCAATAATAGTATTACCCGCAGCTGTACCTTTGCATTAGTTGTTTCACTTCATATTTATTAAAGCAACTTAAAAATGTTATAAATTTTTAACTATTTAAACATTTCAAAAAACATAGTTGGATTTTGTAAATTTAAATTTCGATTTGTACAACGAGCCCTTTAAATCTAATTAAATTTTTACCTACAAGATTAATTGCGGCTTGTCTGTACATAAATCGTAGGTATCTCTAAAGTTAAGAATGTGAAAGAGAGGTATGAGTGGTGAACCAGAATGTATATGTGGATTCGCTGAACCCAAAAGGTTGCATAAATAACTCAACAGGCGTACGTGCATTGTGCAGGTGACGAGGAAGTGCCGTTAGTCTGGGGTACCGTCCTGAAGAACTGGTTCGTCTGATTCCTCTAAAGTGAATGATTATATAATTTCGTACTGTTTTAAAATCATTGATTAAAAAAGTATTCAAACTGATTTGTGTTCGTTTGCCCAGGTATGGATAGCCAAGTAATAGCAGACGGGCGTCTTCTGGATTTAGTAGATAGTGCTTGGAGATCAGATGAATTACCATACGATGATATCATGGTTCCAGCTGCTGAACTTCCTGATCCTGAAGCTGACAATGGCGATTCTCATACTACCCTGAAGGAAGCCGAATCTAAGTGGACTGACCTTGCATTATCTGGTCTTGGTGAACAACAATTTGGCTCATCTGCACAGAATGCATTTATATATTCGTGATTTGCATAAAAAATATATGTGTTCTTCATTTTATGAGTTATTTTTTTATGACTAGCTACCGAAAGTGAAGTTATAAACTATTGAAAATTTTATGTAAACAAAAATAAAAAATTGTATGCCTAACTTATGAATCATATTAAAGCTATATAAGTTTTGATTAATTTATGCTAATGAGTTAAGTTACTGACTTATGTATCACATTAAAGTTATTAAATTTTTGTTTGGTTAAAGTACGCTGCAAGAGTAAGAATTGATTTTAGCCCTTTAATTTTGTTCAGTTGAACAAAAAAATGTAAAATGGAATACTTTTTCTCGATACCTTATTCGTATACTACTAACATTTCAAAAGTGGATTATTTGGAAAAGGTTTTTGGAAAGAAATCATTTCAAAAATTAAATTAGTATGTATTTACAAACGAGCACATTGTCTACCCTTATACAACTGTCCTTCTGGACAGTTTTAATTTTGGAATGCGTCTGAAAAAACTTTCAGATAACTTTAGGTATCGCTTCTAGAATTTAGTTTTATAAGGAAATTATTTTTGGCAATCCTAGAGTAGGGATTCCCTGTTAAGTTATCATTTTAGCGTAGTCCATCATACCATATCTCTTGTTAGTAAATGTAAGAGCAGGACGGCACTTTGTTACCTAGGGGAGCCCTTATCCCCAGTAAATATCAAAATCATGCTAATATTTAGAGTGTTATTAGTAAAACAATTTTTGAGAGACCTTATATACATGGGGCTAACTCCTCTAATCCCTAATTCAGCATCTAGTCCCCAAAAGCCACATCTACAAGAAATTTTGAATCGAATGATACCTTCACGAAAATCGGTTCATGCGTTTTGGTGCTACGAAAAATGAAACAAGAACAATTTTTGAAAACGCCATTTTTGTCATAAGAACAGTTTTAATGTTGGTTTGAATTAAAGATTTACACACGGGGGTGTTGGAACAGCATTAATGAACTTGCACTTTGAGAATTAGTTCCTTTTAGTTGCATGCGATAGTTCCTTATAAAAAGCCACCAGATCAAAAGAAATTGTTTTTCGTGCCCTCATCATGGCAAATTTCTAGGCTTCTTTCCACTTCGTTCTGGATCCTTTCTCCTTTCCACCTATTTTTGAACCTTCCTCCTTTCATTTTTTCTTTAGTTCCATAGTTGTAAATGCCTATTTTAAAACTTCAACTTCAATTTTAAATCACTGAGTACCTGCAGAGATAATTCTTTGGAAGTTCCTTAAGTTGCAATTCCATCATTAGGTTGGTTCATCACAGTGCCTTCAAAAGTTCTAAAAAGCTGGACCAGGGATGTGCGCGATTCGATGGCAGTTGTTGCAGCATCTCTTCGAAACCGTTTTAACTAAACTGCGCCTCACATACAATTGAGGAATTCACATTCAAACAGAATCAAATTACTCACAATCGGGACATCGATACAAGTAGTTAATACAAATATATTAAATAAAAGTATTGCTTTATTACAAGGGGTTTACTATACACGAACTGAATACTTTCAAATCATAAAATATTAATATAACTTTACATTTATATATATATTATATTCTTTTACATATATACAAACAATAGCAACTATTTATAATACATATAGAAAACAAAGATAATTGTAGATGGTAATTTACACGATGATTGTGAACTATTCAAATATATGAAGAATGAAAATGGTTAAGATTTCGTTTATACACTTTTTATTTTTAAATCCTTAAAAACTAATGTAATAGATCACAGTTAACGCAGTTGTTTTGTTTTTAAACTTTTAGACTCAAGAATTTCATTTTTTTTGACAAACTTTTTTCTGAAAATATTGTTTCAAATTTGAAGATTAATTGAATGGTAAAATGAATATTATCTACAATTACGTCATTTCAAATTTTCTTTCTGAATTATAGACCAAAATAAAATAAAAAAAAATGTTTGTACTATGTATCTAAATATATACGTGTGGGTGTGTTAATTATATTAACAAATTTTTTATTCAATTATCGCTTATAAAAACATTGACTCATCGCTTCACATGATCGGTTCATTCATATATCACAACCTACTAGCAATTAAAATCTAGATGTTTAAAGGTGGACAATTATACATGAGTATTATAAATTAACCATATTTTTACAATTTATATACATTGTATAATAATTTATTTAAAAAAAAGAAAAGTATTTTAAATAAATCACTTGATTTTTAAATTTATGAAGCTTGGTTATTAAAAGTATCTGTAAAAACATTATTACAAATTAAACTTATAAAAGTTCAATATGTTTGAAGATTTATGATGTACATACACAGATAGATGTATGTATAAAGTCACATCAGGTACAATTTTAAAGAAACAAATATTTTACTATTTATGTACGGCGAAAAATACAATACCAGCCTTCAGAATCTGTAAATGCTTCTGAGGTACTTGTTCTTTCTCACTTCAAAGAATAAAAAATAAACAGCCAATCATAGTTTATATACCGCGCTAGTCAAGGGGCCACCTTCACTAATTCGGTAAAAACTCATTAGGCCAGTGAAATATGTTCTTCTGATGATGTTCAAATGGTGCACAATTTTATAATTTTTCGGTGAAGAATTATTCCATCCATATGATGAAGAAATCAATCTGAAATTATAATCTAAAGCTAGGAAAGATAAAAAAGAAACATATTGAACTTGAAAAGCATTAAATACAAAATAAATCCAAGCCTACATTAATTTAAAAATGAAGTAATATATTTATATTCTAGCCTTCACAATTATCTTTTTCTTTCTTTTTTTTAATGCAAAGTATTGGAGATCATTAAGATGCATAAATAAAAATTTCTAATTTGAGTAAAACACAAAAACCACAAACCTGTGTACAAAACTTGTAAAAAACCTATTTGAAATTTTCAAATATTGAAAAATTCTATATACTTTAAATATGCAAAATAAAAACGTGTACCAAATTAAGAATTGCAAAAATATAAAACACGATGCTAACATATTTACAGTTGATAGATTCTTGAAATAGGAAGAGGTATATGTGTTGGTTTTTCTGGCTTTAGCCTCAATTAATATCTGAAACAAATAAAACATATTTTCTCATTAACTACGCTATCCCTTCCTAACTTTCATCCAGAGAATTTCAGGTACCAGAAAAGTTTTCATGCAACTTCCCTGCGCGATATTGTTTTTGTAATAATTTAGAGCTACAAACATATTGTACAGAAACTTAATAATCGAAATGTGTTGACTAAGGTTTTTTTTTTTTAATAAGACAGGGGCGAGTGTTGGTCTAGTTGTTCTAAAGCGAGACTTTGGGTGAGGGAGATCCTTAGTTCGAATCCCGCGTGGAGCTAATTTTTATTTGTTGGAGGAAAAAAAATGTATAATAAAGAAAGATAAATACGAATCAATTTGCTTTTATTCGATATAGAAGAAGAGAAGTAGAGAAAAGCTTGCATCAAAATTCGTATATATTCTAGGGATTCTGTAACTTCTAAACAGAGTTTCTCGGCTTTGAAAGGTGAAAACTCGTCAGAGAACATAAATGAGCCAAAAGAGGTTTAGTAACTTGGTAAAATGTAGATAGCGTTGTTTAAAAGCACAAGTGAAGAATTGTTAATGCAATTCTTTCAGAACCTAGAAATTGCAACTGATACAATAAGGAGTATTTGTTTAAATTTTACCGTTTCATTGATAAGTTAGGGGTCTTTTCTGATGTGAAATTTGAAAAAAAACAAAGGTTATGACAACTTATTAACTTTTAAAAAGTTCAATAATGACTTTTCAAACTTTGACGATCGAATGTTCATAGCCTGGTCTTAATAAATGTAGCTATGCATGTTTATGGTTGACTATTATACTACGCTTACAATAACAGTGATGTATTGTTGTAGAAAATTTGCATTAAGCTGGTTTTTTATAAATATATATTTTCAGCATGTGAAACCCATCGCAGACCACTGCATAGGTTCTTATATGGATCTAGTCCACATCAACTACCTCAATCAAAGGTCCCTGGAGAAGCATTGCAGAGTATAACTCAAAATCCAAATAGTTGCATTTGTTTAGTAGGCGTAATCTGTGAAAAATTATTGTCCACGTATTCAAATGAATGAATTCTTTAATAGGCTATCGCAGTCTGTCAACAACCATTGACACAATACTCACAAAAGATCAGCGAAAAGAATAGTATGGTTAGATTCAATAATATAAAACATCCTTCTCAATTCTAACCGCTTATAAGTTGCAGCAACACTCATCACTAGGTTTTTATTTTTGTTCATTACCTTACAGAAGTTGTGGATTAAGAAATATGCACTGTGAGTTGTAAGTACTATACTATTATTTGTAAAATATGAGTGCAGTTAATCATCCTTGATGAAAGCTGGAATTAATTGTGAAAAACTTAAGACTTCAATGCTATTAAATTCATTAAAATCTAAAACTGATCATTCACTTTAGTCGAAATTTATGTGATGCACGTACGTGATCCTTTTCATTGAAAATTCACTTCAAAAGTGTATTCATATTTTTTTTTTTGTAATATCTCAAGTGACTAGAAGCAAATAAAAGAATATAATGGATTTTTCATATCATATTGCTACTAATTCAATGGAAGGGTTAGTTTGATTCTCTTCCTCTAAGAAATAAGGAACCTTTTTTAAAGTTTACTCCAAATACATAAATAATAATCTAAAGACAAAAAATTTGACTAAAATTTAATCTAATATACTTCCTTAATGAACAATTTATACAAAATTTAATAAGTTACTGGTCCTTTTTAAGAATTGAAATAATGAATAAAGTGATTGAAATGAAACATACCTATTGTGTTCATTCGGTCAGCTACGTATTTAGTTTTCGTTTTTTTCTTTTGTGTTCTGCAATAGTAATTAAATAACGGTTATTTTAAGCTAGTTACTATTATTATTATTTGTAAATCAAACTTAATTACTTTTTCTAGAATCTTCATTATCACTTTCATCTGAAGACGATGATGGTTCTCTTAATATTCGCCAATACCGTTCAATATTAGATTCATGTCTTGTGTTACTACTTTTCTTTTCAAACGGTTGGCTACAACTACTTTCATTATCATTAAGAAGAACCCGTCTAGGAACTTCGGTCTAGAAAATAAAATTACAATTAATACAAAAAAATAAATTATAAAACTTATTACAACTATATTGTAATTCATTTATTGTACCTTAAATACTATTTTGGAAGATGTAGGGGAATTATAAGTATTCAAATATCGGAATGAAAAAATGGTTAAACTTTCCAAATAAATGACTAGTTATATATGATTTCATTTTTAAGATTCAGGTACATAATTATCACAAATCAGAAAATAATTTTAAAAATTAAGAAAATCAACAATTTTAAAGAAATATTTGATATATGAATAATTTTTTAAAAAATATTGTAACAATCTTAATGAGATTATTAATTCCCCTTCTTCAAAACGTAAATTCATTTCTTCTAATTTCAAAAAAAGTATTCAACAAATAATTTTTTTATATTTTATTTATGATGAGTCAAACATAAATTACTATTTTGAATAGTATTTGGTTTAATTATTATTAATAGATTAATTAGTTAATTTAGTTTACTTTAATAAAAGTAATATACGATTTATTTAAATAATTTAATCTTATTCTTCTGTTCTCATCTTCATTCTTCTCTCTTTTTTAATCTTCTTTCTTCTAAACTATTCATAAATTTTCAGGCGAGATAATATTTAATCTTTATCGATAAATTTAAAATTACATTTAGAAAAATAAATCGGTCTTTAATTTGAAAAATAAGTTATTGCAAAATTTTAATCTTGTCTCTTTTTCTTGCTTCTTCATTTTCTTCTTGCTACAAGTTCACTGACTTTTTAAAAAAAGTAGCAAATTGAAAGTAATTACTTCAAAAATAAAAAAAGTACCGAATGTATTACACTACAGAAGAAATAATACTTTCAAAAGCTAAAAACGAAAGATTTTTCCAAGTTCTTGATGAATAATTTAATTACAGCTTTTAAATAATTAAGTATATTATTAAAAGTCCTCTTCAAGTACAGGGCACATGTTTTCTCAAGTGAACAAACAACAAACAAAACATTACTTATTTCACAAAAATAAATATATTAAAGGGAGTTCAGGAAAATCAAACTGAATTCAAGAAAGAGCACAGATAACTAACACTTTCTTTTAAAAAGAAAAAATGTGCAATCTTTTCAACTCTGTTTATAAAGATAATATGTTTTTTGTTTAGTTCAGAAGAAATAGTAAAAGTATATAATAGCACAATGTTTACTTACTAACTGAATATCCTATTGCGAGTTAGTAACATTGAAATAACTACACTAATTGGAAGACAATTACAGTTATAAAATTAATTAAAATCTCCCAAAATCCTGGCACAAAATATAGAAAGGACCTCACGATTTTATAAATGGGGTAAATTTTGAATACTATTTAAATTCATCAGTCTAAGCCTCTCGACTAAGAGTTTGAGAATAACATCTAAATTTGATGCTACCAATAAAATAAATAAGGCTGACTCAATAATATTTGATATTTCAATTTTTAATTGAAAAATTTTAAATGATTAATAAACCTCGTTTTATTGGATAAAATCAAGACTCAGATGGAACAAAAACAGCAAGGAATGTAGTCTGTTCTAAGTCTGCTTCTGTTTACATCCAAAGAAGAGACATGGGAAAGATGAATGTATTATAAGAAGGTTTTCTTCATTAATCACCAAAAACTTTAGATATTTAAGTTTGGAAACCTTAAAGTGTGACTGTTTTACAATTTACAGGCTTAGGTAAGTAGATTTCATCCTTCTGACCTTCCTTTGTACCTATTTAATGTATTTTTAACTTCCACAAACATGAGTTTTATTAAGCTACTTTTATGCTATACTTTTCTGCATAAAGTACAAATAAACGCTTTATTAAAACAATCATAAGCTATTTGCCAGTAGAGATTCAGTACATTAATGGAATGTTTTCGGAAGTTTTTTTCTTACTAACAAAATGACGAGGATTAGTTCATAATTATAAAGCGATCGTAGCGGTTTCTAAGGACAGATTTAAAAGAATAAATATATATTTTTCACTATCATAACACTAACTAGAAATTCTTATTGCTTACCATAGAATTTAAATTAAGATAGAATTGTCCAGATGTGATTATGGAGCTAAATATTAAATTCTAACTAAAATTTTGGTGTGTACATTTCACAGGATTTCCGTGAAGGGAGGGAACTAAGTTCCTCTGACGACGTATGACTATGCAACAGCAATCCTAGTGACTAAGTAATATAACATAGAACCAAATGGGACAAACACCTTGATGATAATAAGTATGGGCTGCTAATCTACTGAAGGATTACTTTCGGTCTACAGACGCACCCGGAAGCAGGTATCTATGCAATGATTGGGAGGTATTCCACAGACTTTTCAATAAACGTTTTGAAACCATGAAATGTATCATATTCAACAAAAGTTTACGGGATGTTTTATCTTATTTCGTAAAAACCATGTACGTAGTTAAGAAAAATTACAGCAAATTTATTTATTTTATAATAAGTTTATTGACTGTTTACAGAAGCCGTTCTTTAATTTTCTAAATTACGATTCTTCTATTATCTAATTTCTTGTGGTTATCGACCAATTTTTTCAAGTTTAATCTTCAGAAATTGCTGACATTGTTGAACTACAAGTGCTTTTTCAACTGGTTATTTTAAAAGTCGGAGTTGGACTTTTGGTATACAGGTGTACAAGATTTCAACAACGAATATTATAACTTTTAATAGAAATAAAAGTAGTTCATTATCTTACAAGATTTGAGTCTGGGACGCAGCACAGATCCGCTGCTATTCATTAAAAGGTTCAATAAGAACAATTCAATAAAGGAAAGCGAAGATTTTGCAGATTTCTGTAGAGATACAATATTCTATTGGTGACGAAATTCTTAAAGTCATAATTGAGACATAATCGATCTGAATTTTGGGGGTTGAAAAAATATATATAAGAAATCGAAAGAAAGAAAAAGAAAGGGGTTTACAAAGAGAAGATGAGTTCATGAGGTTGGTTTTGAGAGGAGCGGAACGCGTAAAGCTAAAAGGCTTTAAAAAAACTGGTCACAGATAGAAACGAAGAGCACCTGAAAGAGAAGAGAAGAAGCAGAAGAATCGCTAATAACCACAATGGCTGGAAGGAAGAATCCCCAAAAGATGTACTATATTCATTACAAACATTTTGCACCATACGAATTTTCCTATTCTTAGATCAAATGGATTAAGTTTACAGGCTAGTACATAACTGTTACCAATATACAAAATAAATATAGCAAAATACAAACTGCTAAATTAAACAAAATGAAAAGCATATATAATTACCTGAGTACCCTGGCATATTAAATAAAAATTGGAGTTAGCTGGTTCATAACAATCCTGAGTAGAAGTACCTTCCGTAACCACCAATGACTTTCTGTTTACTTCACTGCTACCATGTACGACCAGATCAAGTTCTTTAGAACTAACTAATCTAGACGTAAATGAACCTAGAAAATTGTTCTCCTTTTTTGCACCAATTAATGTTTCATCACTGCGTCCAATTTCACTAACTTTACGTTGTCTTTTTCTAGTTCGTAACGATTTTTTATATGTATCTTTAACATTATGTAAGGACCTAGTAGTAGGTATACCTAACACTATTTCACATGGCGACGATGATGTCACTAACACATCAGTTACTGCAGATGTTATATCATCTGTAATTACTGAATCTTCATCCATTTCTTTTTCCATACACTCTGACAAAGGAAATCTTGCTAGAGAATTATTTTTAAATGGACGATGTACTGATGAGATACTACCAAAACTACTACCTAATGTTTCACTGGGAACACGAGACATATTTTCTGTCCTTCCTTTATCCTCTAATCTGTCCGTCTTATCATCTGGTATTAATAGTTGTTTAATAAGTTTAAAAAGGATCTTTTTCTTATGATAACTGCTTCTTAAACAGCTACACTGCCATTGGCGTTCTTCTGTTGCACAAGTACACTGTTCATTTTCTACATTGAATCCGTTAAAGTTTCCTTTTACATCTCGTCCAACTCTGCTTACATCCTCCCATTGACTTTTATCAAATTCTTCTTGTGATAAATGCTTCTTTTGGGTTGGTTCCGTTTGAACTGGACTGAGCTTTCTTTTCTGTCTCTTACCGTCCTTGTTCCTTTGTTCTGCATTCTTGCTTCTCAAAGCCTTTTTCCTCGTTAAGCTTTTCCTGCGATCTAAAATTTTACTTTTTGAATCAAAAATATTACCAGTTCTATCTGAAGGAATACCGCTACCTGAAACTGTTGGAAGTGCAGAAATATCTTTTTCACTCTTTGAAAATTGTCCACTGAAATCCTTTAGGCCAAACGATAGACTTTCATTGCTTACAATTTCTTTTGAAGACTGTGATGGTTCTTTCTCAAAAATACTGCTCAAGTATTGGAGGTTCATTTTTGAATAATCAAATAGAGGTGAAAGGAATTCAGGATCACAACTGAAATCATCTTCGTCTAAATTAGATGTGTTTCTACTAGAATCATCCATTGTGCACTCACTTAAATTTGATTTCTCCTCGCAGGAACTTAGAAAACTAAAATTACTTAATGAACCTGTAGCAACATGAGAATATAATGAACTCTGATTTCCTTTTTGTGAAGTAGAAGGTGCGTAATATTTATTAAAAGAGGAATTTTCACTGAGGAAATGCATTTTTGATAGCTCAGAATGAATTTTAGTGTTTTTATTCGTATTATCTTCTTCTTCCAAACAGACGGAATTATTAACAGTGGCGTCATAATTATTTGTAACCTCCTGAATTTGATCAGTATGTGCTAAGCTATCCCTAATCCTAGAAAAACTTCCTGTACTTTCAACTTTTTCTGACATTCCTGTGGAATGAAGATCGGTTTGTGTCTGCAGATTCGTCAGATCTTCTATTGTCTTGGCTCTAGACATTACAGTTTTTTCATCTGTTTTATTATCTTTCTCTTCAACAACATAGCTTCCTTCAGATGAACTTTCAACAATACTATCCTCATCAAAATTCTCATTTCGCAATCCACTAGATGAAACAGTTTCTTCATTTTGTTTCTTTAAACCTTTACCTTCAAAAAATGTTCTGATTAAATCCAAACTCTCAGTACTTAGATGGTACTTGTCTTGAATTATGGAGAGTTTAGACGATGATGAAGTAGCCATGGAATGTACTGTCTGGTCATCTTTGCTCTGTTCTTCACATTCACTGTCATCTTCATAACTTTGCAAACCGCTTGAAGTAACAGGCTCTTCTTGAATTTTTTCTATACTGTCAGATTGATTAGAAGGACAGATAGTAGAATCTAGTATCTCCGGATTGTTACTTTGTGAGTCAGATGAACATTCCGGAATTGTGATCTCAGAACCTGTAGTGGAACTGTATGCCTCCACTCTTTCTTTTTCAAATGGATTTGTCAGTATTTTTGTGGACATTGCTATTTTATTCTCAAAAGTTGATCCATCTTTTTCAGCTCCACTAGTTTGTTTTCTTCTAAATGTTTCTTCTAACGAGGTTACTTTTGGAATTTCTGATTGAATTTCTTCTTGTGATGTAACTTTGCTATTTACAAAATCCTTCAAAATTTCTGCTTCCTTTGAAGCTTTTGTTGAAATGTAAGTAACTATTTTAGATTCTACTGAGCAAGAAGATTGACTTTGTTCATTCATACCACTGATATTAGTTTCTTGTCTACCTTCCTTAGACTTCCTTTTCTTAATTTTTGTTGTCATTTCTTTTGAAGAATTTTCATTGACCAGAGATGATTGAGGTGTCTTAGATTTATCAGACATCACTAAACTAACACATTGTCTTTGATGGTGTATGCCTTCTGAAGTGAGAACTTCTCTTTTAATAAATGTTTTATTACTTTTTTGACTAGAACCGTTTTGAGCATCAGCATAAAAAGTGATCCACTTCTTACTTAAAATTCTATGCCTACATGCCTTCTCATTAATTGAAAGCATACGACATACCTCTAACGGTAAAGTAATCTTTTTCAAATTGAACTCTTTCAATACGTCTTGAACTCTGCTTATATGAATATATTTAAGTCTGACGTATGGATTCAACTTTGAATTTATTTTTGTTTTAATTAATTCCATACTTTTCTTTATACCCTTTCTCCTCCTTAGTTTGTTTGTTACAATGGGTTTATCATCTACTGAATTAATCTTTGATTTCCTTAACATTGGAACTGATGTACTCTCAGAATCGCTTTTAATAAAATCTTTTCTTTCCAATATTGTACATTTGTAACTAGATTCTAAAGCTCTCTTTTTTAAATTGTAACTGCTTAAAAAACTACCATCTTTTTTTAATGAATAAGGTGAATAAATATCATAATCACTTTTGCTGAATTTAACTACACTCTCCTTGTAGGGATTTGATATGTATCTTTCGGATACCATGATCTTAGTAACAGGCAGCTTCTTTTCTGGTATAACTATTCTTGATTTTTTAACTAGAGATTCTTCTTCATCTGTTAAACATTCCTCTTCAACTTCTGAATTACTTTTTGAGTTTTCATCATCACAGCGGATGGACTTTACTTTACCATGATCTGAAACAGAATATTTAAAAACTTTTTTAGCGAAGCCTACAATATTTTATAAAAGTATTAAAATTTTTAAATGCTTACCAAAAAAGATATCGTCTGTTTTATTCATTTCAAAACCAGTCTCCGATGTTTCCGATGAAAGCGAAACCGAAGTATCAATTCGGTCTCTAGACTCATTCTCGGTAACTGAGCTATCGGTATTTGTACTAGAAGTTTCTGGAATATATTAAATAAAAAAATAATTAATTCTGAATTTAAATAATTAACAAAAAAACATTGGTTTAATAAACTAACCTGAAACTGCAGAATTCGTTTGCTTGTTTAATTTTTCATTATTACTCAGTAATGGAACTTCTTTTGTACAAAACTCTTCCTTCAGTTCTAGTGCTGGTCCATTCGGTTTGCTAATTTTAGTTGAGGTTTTATTGCTTACATGAGCTCTATTACTTTTGAACTCATTATTTTGGGTCACACTTATAGGATCAGAACCACACAGTGGATTCGCCACATTACCGAAACATATTGCAGTTTTATCACGTAAGTCTTCATTTTTTAATAAATATTCTTGATTATCTTCAGCCTTACTTGAAGAACCATTTTTACTAATTTCTGACCCTATCTGTGTATCCGATGTTACTTGCAAATAAGGGAAAGATGTACTTCTTGGGTACGCGGATAACCGTTTGAAAAGTTGAGATTCTGAAGACAAGTAATTTAAATTGTCAGCATTTAATTCAACATTTAAAATCCCACAATTTTCGCGAATTAATGGATCATTTTCTGTGATCAAATTGAATAAAGAGTGGTGTAAACTTTTATTGTAAGTAGTTTCTTGTCTTGATAGTAATTGAATAGTTAACATTTTAAGATAAGAAACATGACTAGTAGGGAATGATAAAATGTTTGAATGCTGTTCAGCAGCTGAGTATAATTCTTCATGCTTATTCTGTAACATGTTTGATGATTGTATTACAGCACTGTTTAGGCCATTTAAGTGTTTGGATTCAATTAACTGCGTTATTGTTCGAGGATTCAATTCCCATGTAGGGAATAAAGTAGAACTGCTACAAGCAGATATGGACAGGTCATTGTCAACATTATTTTGAATAAAAGTTTTACGTGCACTAACTCCGTTTCCTCGTCTAGCAACTAGATTTTTCGATACTTTTAGTTCTTGTTTCATGTCTGAACAATTCTTCACATATTTTCCAAGAACAAGAGGATGACTAATTGTAATTCTATTGTGAGTTGACAATGGCAAAGTATTGACATTGGAATAAAATATTCTATCTTGCAAAATTATTTCCACATTGTCTCTTATACTTGTTGTCATATTTAACAGTTGACTTGTATTTCCACAATAATCATTTTGAGAAGAAGAAGGCATTTCACCAATTCGATTAGGTAAATAAAGATTTTTATTTAATTTTTTTACTTCAAGATAGAGATGACATGCTAAAGAGACTCTGCTATTAGATTCATTATTTTCCGCCATAAAATCAATCGTTTCTTCGTCACTTATCAATGGATACTGTTTTGTCGTATTATCCTTGCTGTCAGCAATGCTCCCATAACAGTTTACCTTTACAGGTAAAGTACCTTCCGCACAACATTCTAACCTTCTTTTCGATCCCCGCTTTTTAATTTCTTCGTTTAATTTTCTAGAAATGAACGGCTCGGATACTCTATTTTGAAACATATTCATATTGTGCTCCAAATTGTTTTTAGATTTTGTAATATCAACTATTACTTTTGTAGGAACAAGTGAGATTTCCATGGTGCTTGTTTGTAAGCACTGCGAATCTTCTTGAAAAATTATAGCTTTTGAGTAAGATGTATTTTCTAAATTCAATAAATTTTCCAATAAATTAAATTCTGTTAAATTTTGTGAATGTTTATTTACCAGACTGAAGTTTGTTTTCCCCTGGCTAGGGTCGTATGTACAACTAAAGTGGTGAAACGTCTCCAAATATCTTGAAGTAAATAAAGTAGTTGGATTTAATAATCTTCTTAGAGCAGAATTAAACTGACAAAGCATGAGATTATGACTGACTTTACATTTTCTTTCCCTTGCACAAGTATTTGATAGTAAAGTTAATGTGGAAGTACCGGTATTATTATGATGTAATTTTGAAAATGCGCCATGTACTGTTGGATTTTTAGAAAAGTAGTAACTCAATTTGCTTTCTGCTTCAGTTTTTTCATTCAAATAATCTAATTCTGGAAATTCAATGTCTAGTTGTGGTATCATTGAACTATTGTCTTTCTTTGTCTTATACTTATTCATCTTCAAACAATTCCTTCCTGACTTCTGTTTTTTCACGAATTTTCTAATGCTCTGTGATGTTTTTGCTTTTGTTTTGAATTTTATGATTTCCTGAACTTTGATTTTGCTACCTTTATCAACTTTTTCTTTTTGAACAGTTCCTGTTTTTGGTGATTTATATTTTAATGAATTCTTGATATTTTTTCCTTTATGGTTATCAGTTTTGTTTTTTAAAGATGGAAGATCCTTACTAGTACTTGGCAAGTGGGACCTTAGAAAGGCTGTATTATTAGAAGTAACAATTCTTTCATCAAAATTCACAAATAAGGCTTTTTCATTTACATTATTTAAGTCGGACTGTACAACGTGACTTGGTTCAATGCATTCATCAGTTATTGTAACATTATTTCCCTGGTTAACACATTCACTCCTGTATAATTTAAAGAATTCATAAAGATGATTTTCCATTTCATGTTGATATATAACCATTTGAGTTTCACCCAATGTTGATTGTGATTCCCAAAATGAATTTATAAGATTGCTTAAAAGTCCACTGCTTCTATTCAGTGAGAAATAAGTCTCATTTAAAATTGGTCCAAATAATTTTACTTTTGTCCAATTACTTGAATATTCAAATATCTTGAAATTACTACCATTTTGTGCCATAATATCTGCAAATAACTGTGCATTATAATCATAAATTAAAAACTGATGGAAAAAAGATGAGCTTCTGTTTTGCGGAATTTTAACATAATGTTCGGAATGATTAATATGCTTGGTAAATTGATTGGGCCACATTATTGTTACGATTGCGTATTTCTTATGTGGCTCAGATATTAAAATTTCCAAAGATTCACAATCATTGACATTTGAAGCAACAAAATGATTATGTACCGACTGAAAGTGGTTTAATAAATTATTTATCCAAATTCTTACGTCAGCATTGTAAACGATGAAAGAAATTTCACATTCATGGATGTCAGATGTAAAATTATTTCTTGAAGGCCATAGAGCATCAATGATACAATTTTTATTGGCCCAGAAATCATTCAACGTACTGTAATGATTAAAATTGGTTTTGTAGTCCACAGGGAGCAACTTTTCACTGGTAGCAGCGGTTTCTGTTTGCAGCATGAGCGATGTAGAAGGCAGAGCAATATTTTCTTGATGTAGAAAACTTGAATAAAATGCATTATTTTTTTCTACTTCCCACACATTCTTTAAATTTTGAATTCCATTTCGACTTGCATTATTAACAAAGCATTTTAATGGTTTCTGTACACTTGCAAAACTCTTATCGCTGCGAATCTCAGAGGAATATATAATTTTTCTTCCTAAAAGAACATTTGTTTCTAGTGTAGTTACTTGTTTTGATTTTTTATTGTATTTTGAAGAACCAGGAATACTAGTTTGGACTTTGTTGCGTTTAAACATATGTCTCGGACCATTTCTTGCTATATTCTTATTAAATTCTAGGCATGCTAGAGCGGTTTTTTTCTTTTGGCAGATACGCCTATCAGAATTCAAAAACATATGCCCTTTCAAAAAAGGAAGCTTCACCTTACATGGAACTGAAATAAGACCAGTCTTCTTGAATGTTTTACTTCTAGAAAAGTTAAACAAATCAGAATTCCACATTTCTTCTATTATTCGTTTCAAATAAATGCCATCAATTTTATTATTACTTTTGGGACATTTTTTCATTGAAGTTGACTTGAAAATTACCATTTCTTTAGATGTACTTTCAGTAAGCCGTTTAGAGAGACGAACAGATTTCCAAAATGATGAGCGTTCACCATTTTGTTCCAGTAATGAGCTTCCAGTATCCACGCATCTTTCTGAAGTGAGCTTGGTAACTACAGAGTCTTCCACAAAGTCTATATTTGACTTTTTAGCTAACAGTTCCCTACAGTTAAACTTTAGATTTCTAAAGTGGCGACTACTACAAAACATTTCATAAAATTCGCCAGGAAAATTGAGTGTGAAAAAATACTTAATATTGATAACGTTGCTTAGTAAGTTCGTGAATCTTAAATTCGGTTTGATATCAAATAAAGGTTTGTTTGTACATTGTTTTTTCAAATAATGATGAGCGGAAACTGCTGCTAAGGCATTTTGTCCAAAAATTGGTTCTTTAAAATAAGGTAAAACACAGCTTTCTTTGTCCAAGTCGACTAACTGACAAGTCGATGCTGTTGACTGAATGATAGGTAATCTATCTTCCGAATGCGGTTTATTTCCATCCAATTTACAATTCTGATGTAAATTTTTTAATCTTTTTGGATAACCATTCCTCTTTGCTTTCTTTCTCTCAATATTAACTTCACTTCTTGTTTGTTCTCCATTAATTCTGTTTACTAAAGTATCCAATTGTAATTTTAATGGAGCGCAGGAAATCATTTTTATTAAGTCGGTCAAAAATCTAAATTGTTCAATACTAAAAATTATTCTTTTTCTATGTTTTTCTCTATCATAACTGATAGTTGCATTATTTAAATAGCCTTCTGAAAAATGCATCATACCCATCGATAATACTTGATTTAAATTTTTTCCAAGTGAATTATTAGCTCTGATTGGATTTCCAACACTAATATCCCTAGAAGTGCTTGCTATGCTTCGATAATCATTATCAGCGTGCATTTTCTTACTAAGAAAATATAAAACCAAAGAAGCAACTTTATACAAACTATCGGTCATTTCTAAATTATTTTTTCTAAACAATGTTAAATTCAAAAAAGAGGGCCGATAAAAATGGTTTCTACAAAACGTAAAATTTGTATTAGATGTTAAGAAAGAATTAGTTCTCTTCATTGCTTTCAAAGACTTAGCATTATTATGGCCTAAATCATTGATTTTAGAATTTTCAATAAATGCACTACCAACAATATTTCGTAATTCACTTGGTAATAATTCCAAATTTGTTTGAATTTCAGCAGAAGTAGACTGATTATAATGGTGTTCATTAATTTCCACAATTTTGCTTAGATTTAATAAAGCTTCTGCTGTAATTCTTTCATCAGCTGTGATTCGTGTAGAAATATCTGTGACCGCAGCATGATCACCCATTTCTGCTCCTAAAATTTTCAGATAAATACCTTGCTTAATTCTGCAATTGTCTGCTGCACTTGAAACTTGTCTTGTTGAATGTACCATTAAACTTCTTTTCTTGTTTAACATTTTCTTGGCACCATTAATTAATTCTTTTAATTTTAAATGGTTGATATCTTTAAGCAGATATTTATCAGTAATTCTGTCTTGATTATTAGGCTTGCTTGATTTCTTTGAATTAGATTTCTTTTTTCCAGATGATTTCGTTGAGGTAATCAGTTCAGTATTGTCATTTAACGCGAGTGCAATACTGCTCACTGAAAGAGTAGTTTTCTTTCCTTTCTTAATTATTCCTTTAGAATTTTTCTTCGCTGGTTTACTGTTTATTTCGCAATGAACACCTGATGAAATTTTGCGCTTTTCTTTGTAGTGATTCATTTTTTTACTAGGGCTGTTGTCCTGACAAAGTATTGCACTGTTTTTAGCTGCTTCCAAATCTGGTTTAACATTAATTGAATTATTATTTACTGCATTTAATGAAGAGCAATAATCAGTACTTTTATTGATATTACCTCCCTTTACAGAGTTTTTAGCTGACCTTGATGCTTTTTGCGGTGACATAGCTTTATGATCCTGAGATTTGATTGGTGAAGACGATTTTTCTGTAAAAATCTTAAAATTTTTTAATTTGTTTAATTTCTTTTGATTACTTGATCCTTTTTTACCTTTTTTATTGATATTTGACGAAGTGTTTTTTTGTTCTGAGGATCTTAACCCAGTAGATGATTTCTTTGAATCAAGATCTTGTTTAGTATTTAATGAACGGTCTGGTACAACTGCACGAGAAATTAGTGATTCTGCTTTCTTATTGTCTGAAATATTTGTAGCAGCTGAACGTATTTTACTTTTAAGAGGGTTACTCTTAACATCCTTTTTATTAGTTCCTTTTTTCAGCATATCTATTGAGTCAATGTTCTGATCTGATGGTTTCAATGTAGTTACTGTCAACGCTCCTGGATCAATAATTTGTTTATGTTTACTTTTTGTAACAACTTCCTTTGCTGTACTTCTACTTTGTTGGTTACGATTTTTTAACTTATTCGAGACACCTTTAGAAATGTTAATTAAATTGTCTTTTGGTTCATCACCTACTAATTTAGTTTTCCTTTTTCTATTGCGATTGACATGAGTGGTAGTAATATCAACATCCACTTTTTTGGCGACATTACATTGTTTCAATTTTAATTCCTTGAAAAGTGTTGGAAATATCTCATTTACCTGGACATCTGACATTGTCTTGACTACTTTACTTTTCGATTTGTTTTCTATGTCAATGATTCCTTTTCTAATATTGTCTTTAGGCGGAGATAATGTAGTATTTGTTAACAAAAGCATCGAATTGGTTACCTCTTTCTTTTCTTCTTTAACATGTTTTTTCGAATTCTCTTTTTCGTGAATTACTTCAGAAATCTTTGACGAACTGAGCTTCATCTCAGAAGAACTAATGTTCTGACTTAAAAAGGTATTACCTAGATCCATTTCTGTTGATTTTGTTGGTGAATCTGAAAGCTTTTCTTGAATTGAAGATGTTCCATTTAAAGGAATTCCCTGTAACAATCTTCTTTTCTTTGTCATAATTTCCTTAGTTGGATTCTGTAGATTATTTTCTTGGTTTTTAAGTGTATTATCAATAGTAGAGTCACCATTTGTAGAATTTTTATTCAAATTTAATTCTTCAACTACTTCTCTTGCGTCATCTTTTATCAAGTTTTTCTCTGGAGTTCTATTTCCTTCTGATTTGGGCAGTTGGCTGTCTTCACAATTTACATATTCTTCTTTCAATGAATTGTTCAAAGGATCTTTATAATTTACAGCATTTTCTGAGTTATCTTCCGAAATGGTTCTACACAAATTTTCAATATTTTCTAAAGAATTACTTATAATTACTGCTTCAGATATTTTTAGGTTGTCTGATGTAATTTTGTCTTTTTTCATAACTTCACTTGATGATTTTTCATCCAGAGCATTAGACATATTGTTTTGACAATTCTGAAAAGAAGTTCCTAATTTATTCTCTTCAACTTGACTTTCTTTCATATCTATAGATGTATTTGATTCGTCTTTTAATTTTAACAAAGTTTCTTCTAATTCAGATATTATTCCGTGCAAGGCGGCAGTATTTTCTGTTGATGTTCCTATAGTTTCTAAATCTGGTAAAAGCAGTTTTTTGGGAAAATCTTCGGAAGTTAGAGATGGTTGTTTATCTTGGCCGAACTTACAAAATTGGTCTTCATCGTGTATATTTAACACATTTTCATTTGTTTTATAAATATCAGAAGAGATAGTATCGAATGGTTTTATTGTGTGACCAAAATTGTTAGTTTCATTAATGTATTTCTTAAAGTTTTCCGAGTTCAGATTTTTCTGTTCAACTCCGAAGTCCTTCAAATCTTCTTCCTGTGATTTTTGCGAGTTATAAACTTTTGAATGGATACCATTTGTACGAAGTGGTTTGTTATTTAAATTTGATTTTTCTTCCTTTATAAAATGTTGTTTCTTGACACTATTATCCGGATTAATACATTTCCCTAATATTACACCTTTATTGTTTATAAAATTAGTAGATTTGGCAAGCACTTTTCCTGTAAGATGAGTTTTAGTTTTTACAGTCAAAGTTCCATTATAGTGGGGCTTCAGTTCTGATTTTATAGTTTTACAAGGAACAGACTCTGAAGAAGTTATTTCAATAGAATCCTCTGGGACTCGCTCTTGTTTTGATTTAGTTTTAAGTCTGTTAGTCATGTTTGCAGTTTCCTCAAATATACTGTTCAGTTTGTGCGCGACAAGCCTTACATGAGGTGGTGACTTACTCCCTTCTTTTGTTAAAACTGGAGGCATACTTAATTCTGCTTTATTGTCTTCAATATCCATCATTGATTCATTAAGTTTATCAATTTCTAGATCAGCATTACAAACAGTGTCAATAGTAACATAAGTTTCGGCTTGTAACACAGGCATTTCTATATTTTCCAGAGACTTGTTATCACTATCATTATCATCACTCGTTTCGACAGTAATTTCTTGCGAATAGGGTATTACCTCATTCTGTGATAGCTCGATGATTTTTTCGGGATGAGTATTTAGATTATCACATTCTGATAATATATGAGGCTTAACTTCCTTTGAAGCATCACATGTGACTGTTTTCTCCAGGTCTTTTTGGATATTCTTAATTGCTTTAGATTTGTTTTTCTTCGTAAGAACTTTTTGACAAGGTTCTTCTCTTAATTCAGGCAGTTCTTGCACACTTAACGCTTTTGTTTGATAATTTTCTGAATTCATTTCTTTCTTTCCCTTTTTCTTTTTACGACCTCTTCTTACTGGTGTCTTTTTTAAGAGAATGTTCGCATTTTTTGTAGCTTTAGTGGTAGAGTTAGAACCAACCTCTTGCGCCAATACTATATTTGCTTTATTACCATCTTGCCTTTCTTTCAAATCATCTTCGTGTCGAAATTGATCTTTCTCCAAGTTTTCATTCATGATCCCTTGTCTCTCTTCATTGACATTTTCATCAAGACTACTGAATGATGAATTTAGTGATTCAGTAACTCGTTTTGGTATACCTTTCTTTCTCCTTCCTCCTTTAGTCTCTGGAGATTCTTGTTTACCAGTCGGACTACCAAAGCAACTCCCGGAAGAGCTATTACCGCATTCTACCTCTAAACCTACAACATTTATTGCTAAGGTTTCACCTTCTAGGTTTGTTAGATCGCCTAATGAATTGTCACATAACAAAACATCATTGTTTTTCGCAGCCTTATATTTTTTACTGCTTACATAGTTATTTTCAAAATGCGCAAATGGTCCTTCTTTTTGATTTTCCCCGGTTTCAGAGTCAGGAATTATTTTTGTATTATGTTCACTCTGTGAGAAATCTTTATCAATAACAGATATGTTTGTAACCTTAGAGCAACTATTATCATCTATATGATTAAATTTTCTGGTTTCGATAGATTTCCAAACTGAATCTGTTTTCACTTTCCATAAGGTCTTAAAAAGACTTTCTTCAATACGTTCACAGCTAATGGAACACATAATTCTTAATGGATAACTATCTTTGACTGTTTTACTGATAATAGGAGAAGAAAATGGCTCAGACAAAGGACCATTTTGTTTAACATCTTCATCTAACTTCTCAGGCACCTCACTAGTTTTTGAGTTTATGATTTCATGTGACAATTCACTACCAGGAACCTCACTAGTTTTTGAGTTTATGATTTCATGTGACAATTCACTACCAGGAACCTCACTAGTTTTTGAGTTTATTATTTCTTGTGACAATTCACTACCAGGAACCTCACTAGTTTTTGAGTTTATGATTTCATGTGACAATTCACTACCAGGAACCTCACTAGTTTTTGAGTTTATGATTTCTTGTGACAATTCACTACCAGGAACCTCACTAGTTTTTGAGTTTATGATTTCATGTGACAATTCACCACCAGGAACCTCAGTAGTTTTGGAGTTTATGATTTCTTGTGACAATTCACTACCAGGAACCTCACTAGTTTTTGAGTTTATGATTTCTTGTGACAATTCACTACCAGGAACCTCAGTAGTTTTGGGGTTTATGATTTCTTGTGACAATTCACTACCAGGAACCTCACTAGTTTTTGAGTTTATGATTTCTTGTGACAATTCACTACTAGGAACCTCAGTAGTTTTTGAATTTATGATTTCTTGTGACAATTCACTACTAGGAACCTCAGTAGTTTTTGAATTTATGATTTCTGGTGACAATTCACTTCCAATCTTATTGAGATCACAATTAAAACTTAATCCCGTACTCTGAACTTCGGAGAGTTTTATACTGGAATTCTGTTTAAGCGAAACCTTATTTTGAGCTGCAAGAAGGGAATCTGTCTCATTAGGGCTATTTAAGTGCGCCCCTACAAGTTCGTTACTTAGAATTCCTTCGTTCTCTTTAATGTGGTCTTTTAACATGTTAACTACATTCTCTAGGTTTTTACAGTGAGGAGTTCTTACATTTGACACTAATTGTTTTATATTTTCTTTTTGCTCGGTAGTATTTTTTGATTGGTTTCGCTTGCTTAACTCGGTCTTAAGATTTAAAGGATGCTGTAAATCCTCCTTACTGTGAACGACTAATTCATCTTTCACAAAAGAGTTTTTTCGTACTGGGATAATCTCAAGTTCATTTGTAATATAAGAACTTTCGATAGGACTTTTTAAACATTTACTGCTCTTTGAATTTTGAGATACATTTAAATTAAGTTTACCAGGAATATCGAGTAACATGTCATGCTTTGTAGCAGCCAAAGTATTCCTTTTGAAAACTTTAATATTTTGTTTTAGCTTATCCAAATACTTTTTCTCGACTTCTTCAGGTTCTAATTCTGATAAAGGTTCTTTTTCTTTAGAGAACATTTCATTTATTTTTAAATATTGTTGACACTCTTCATTTTTCTGGCGCTTATAGTCTTTACGTTCTTTAGATGCAGCAAAAAGTTCTTGTTTTTGTACTAACTTTTTAGCAATTTCATTTATACTTTTACCAGATTCAGAAACATTGTATACCTGTATAGGATTGTTTATAACTAATTGTACAAATGATTTGGAATCTGATTTGAGTCTCTGTGATTGTTCATTTTCTTGATGACCATTAAAACAATCTTCTGACCTTCTTCTTTCAGCCGTAAGTATTTCACCTTTTGAGTCACCGTAACGGCTATTTTCTAAAGATGGTAGCATAGAATGTCTACGTAGTTTTATATTTCTATCATTCATATTACTGCAAACAATTTTAAAATCTGAGTAACTGTCATTCAATATGCTGTCATTTAGCATATTTGGAGTCATACTTTTAGATTTTTTCTTATTCAACGTTGTATTTCTTGACTTATTATTATAAGGTAAATAATTAGGAAATCTGTTTAAAATTTCCAAGCGCTGTGATTGTGGTAACATATAATGAATACCGGGTTCTTCAAAATTTGATATTTCATTTAAGTTTTCCACACTGCTTGCCTTTTTTGAGGGACTCGACTTACGATTCTGTTGCGCTATTGGCATCTTAGGCCGTTTTCCTTTTATAGGCAATTGATCTAAATCTTGAACTACTTCTTCCAAAGGTGTTTCTTTAGTTACAGTGTCACAAATTACTTGATCTTTTAGTCGGCTTACCATCGGAAGTTGGACAGTTTGTGACTCAGGTGTAGTATTACTTTTTAATCGTTCGTGCCTCATAACCTGAATCTTTGATATTTCTTTGTCAACATTGATTCTAGGCTGAGAGTCAGCAGCTACATTAGCGAAAGAATCGCTTTCACATGAAAAAGATCCAATATTTTGGCCGGGTGTGGCTTGTTCTTGACAATTAAGAATGGGAAGATTTTCATAAAAATTTTCAAGGTTTTCTTTTGATTGTTTAATGTTACTCTTATTGTTTGAAGTTTGAGGATGACTATCAATAAAAAGATTTCCTGTGTCCTGTACAGATTTTGAGGATTTTTCGGTATTCTCCTGCAATAACTGTGAAGAAGGTAGCTTATTAACATTATCTGAATCATCATTAATTGCTATTTCTTTCATTTCATTTTCCTTGGGAAGTGCTGAAGTTATGTTACTTACTGGCGTTTCATTTTTAATATTTGTATTATTTATACTTTCACACTTCTCTTCTTTTTCTAAAATTATTTGTTTTCCATCTTTCGTGCATTGAGCATTCAGTAATTTTGAATTTTCGGCAGTGACTAGTTTAGGGCTGGCAGAATCTGAAACAATATTCTCTGTTACACATAAATTGATAGTAGGTGTAGTAGTTACACAAAGATTAGAATTGGATACATTTTTCTTTTTAGAAAATGCGCTTTTTACAGGCACAATTTTGCTTTCATATTTCTCTGAACTTCGCCTTGATTTAGTACTAGATGTTCTAAATGTTCTTTGACTATTCTCTTTTGACAGGCCACTACTTTTTCTGAATTTGTCCAATTTGACACACTGGGACTTCTTGCCCGCTTCTAAAATTAAATCTTTTGGACAAATTACTTTCTCATTAATCGATAAATCCTCTACACCGCTATCTTCACTCAAATCAATAATAGGCATACTTAAACCAGTAGGTTTTCTTATTGGAATCTCTTCTTCTTCTTCATTTTTGCCATGGATAGTAAGTGATTTCTTACTGACGGATAATGACTGATTTCCAATATCATTAGGCGTTATCAACCTGTTCGAATTATCAGGACAAATTGTTTTGTTTTCTGAATTGGAGCTATTTACATTTTGGGATAAAACATCGCCCACATTATTTGATGAATCATAATTATTATCACGTTGAGAAAAAGTATGATTATGGCTACGTGAAAAATTTTCTACATTAGGTTGATGATGATCTGAGTTTACTTGCAATGAATATTCGAAGACTTCAGGCGTTTTCAACCTGTTCGAATTATTAGGACAAATTGTTTTGTTTTCTGAATTGGAGCTATTTACATTTTGGGATAAAACATCGCCCACATTATTTGATGAATCATAATTATTATCACGTTGAGAAAAAGTATGATTATGGCTATGTGAAAAATTTTCTACATTAGGCTGATGATGATCTGAGTTTACTTGCAATGAATATTCGAAGACTTCTTCATTTTCGTCTTTAATCAAATCTAATACATCTTTTTCAATAAAACTCCTTAAAGTAGTTTCCTTATTTTGACTGTACTTATTCTGATTAAGTTTTTCATTTTTATTGGTTACAAATTCTTCTGAACCCAGAGCATGAAGTGCTTCTGCAGGAAAGGTTAAGGGTGTGGCACAGGATAAAGATGAAATATTTTGTCCACTTTCAAAATTTGTATTCGTTACTAACGGCAATGAGTTATATTGTTCGTTAATACCATAACTAACCCCTTCATCGACAATTTCAACTTCATGTGACACAAGTGCGTCATCATTCAGCACACTTTGTGATATGCTATCTCCGACAAATTCAAAATTATTTTCAATTAGAGAAACATTAGAAGGTTCAAAAAGGCTGTTCGTGATGCGATCACTCACAAAATTACTTGACTCAGGATGGTCAAAAAGATCATCATCGTTATTGCTGCTGCTGCTATTGTTACAACTGTATTTTTGATGTGTTTGTTTTGCAGAACTTGATTTAAACGAAGTGTCTATTGTTCCAATTGTACTTTGTAATGTCCAAGTACTCGAAGTTTCATCAAGTTTTTGTGGCAGTATATTATTTTTCAATTTTACAGAATCATTTAAACCTAAAAGAGTGTTTTCATGAGTTAAATGTGCACTGTTCACTGTTTTAGACGTTGTTATTCCAGTATCCACTTTCACATTAATTAAATCCACTTTTGATGGTTTGAGATAAAGTTTACCATTTTCTAAATTTTTTTCATAACAATCTTTAGAAATTGGAGGAAGTATTAATCTAATAATACTTTTTCTTTTTCCTCTTTTCTTAGATCCAGATATCTCCCCTTGAATACCCTTATCAATTCTACGTGGAAATTTAATTTCCCTTAAAGTAGTCCCAAAATTAGATTTATTTCCCTCCTGATTAAAGGTAAGATCAATGAAATCCACCACAGGATCAGAGGAGTTACCCGAAAAATTACTCATTGTGGTGTTTGCTTCATTTTCAATGTATACAGAATTGTCTGAAATGTGTTCAAGAGTCCAACCTATAATACCCTTAGTTTTACCTGGTCTAATATCCTCAGAATCTTCATTAATAGACACCTCTTTCCTAATAATATTTTCACCGTTTAATAAATTGGAAACATCAGAATCTTCAAATGAATCTGGGCCTCGATTAAATGAAGAATCCATTTACCTTAAGAAGCCGCTGAGTACATCTAACCCACAAACTCTTTCGGCTTAACATTTCCTACTGAAACATTAAACTTATTTCTGAACCTATAATTCAATAAATAGACAATTAAATTTAAAAAGTAAACACAACCTGTAACTTAGATAAACCACTGTCCACTGTCAAGTTAACCATAAAAAAAACTAACTACATGGCGAAACAATGTTAAAAAAGCACAGAAAACATTAATCACGGATTGAAACAGAACGCACCAACATTTTTCACTTTTAACATCACCTTAACTGTTAATAAATAAATGTGCAAAATGCGTTTCACATACTATTAATGGAGGCTAACCAACTGTCATCACTCGCCAACCATTACTGTCAAGCAGGCAAATGGGTGAGCCTACTTGTAGAAAAACAAATTATTTCTGCGATATTATCAAAATGCATTATACATGG
The DNA here is from genome assembly GCF_049639745.1 of Rhodnius prolixus. Taxonomy (NCBI): domain Eukaryota; kingdom Metazoa; phylum Arthropoda; class Insecta; order Hemiptera; family Reduviidae; genus Rhodnius; species Rhodnius prolixus. Next base: position 28,057,343 of record NW_027411582.1, read on the forward strand.
GTATGAAATAAAAAATTACAGTAACTGAAAATTAAAAGAATTGTAAAATAAAATAAATTTTTAAGTACAAAATATAAACAAATCATGTTATCATAGTAATGGCGCGAACTTTAATTTTTTTTCAAAAATTGGTTTCTGATATTTGTACTTTTCGGTTTAATTTATAAAATAGTGGAGTGATGTAGTTGGTGATAGTCATTCAAGAAGGATCGTGAATGTTAAATGAGAATTTTAATTTCTACACTCACAAAAGCTCTTGAAAAATATCTTGTGTTCAATAGTGTTTAAATACTTCGATAAAATGTTCTTTTATTAAAAACTAAGAGAAAAATAAATTTAATTTTTGACACTTCTTGCGGCTGAAAGAACAAAAAAAAACACACACGAACTCTGAACAAATATTAATTTAATGTGATTCTTAATTTATTATTATTATTTTGTTTTAAAGGGGTTTCAAAATCTATAAAAGGTTTTTTTTTTAAAGCTTTTTCTCTACATTACTGGGAATACATTTTTCTGATTTATTTAGCTGCTTACTGACTACGTTGCTAAGGATCTACATGTTCCCACAACAATGGATAGTCTACATGTTTATTGATTATCGCTCATTAAGGAACTTTTTTACCTCCTAAAAACCTATGTTGTCTTTACATTAGATAAAATGCTATTTTGACTAACTTAACTACAGTTGACTCCAAAGCATTCGATAGACTGGAGTTGGTAATAGCACAGTATTATCTAAACTTAACAATTCTACAAAGACAAGTAAATGGTAGTAATATAGTTCTGAGTATATAGTTTTTTAAAGGTTTTACTCTTTAAAAGTTAAAAAAATCGAGAATTTCAGAGATCTTAAGAGACTTGTTTCTGTAGTATCAATGTAACATTTAAAGCTATTGCCTAATAATATTATTAGTACTCTTATATAAGAAATATAATCTGTGTACTTAAAATATTTATAAATTCTTACCTAAAATTTTGAATGTTCTTATGTTATTTAAAATGCATGGATCAGGGTGGTCTTATGAAAATACGGAAGCGGGATTTTCGGAAAGAAGAGTTAAAATAAGATAAATAAACTATTTTTAATAGAAATATTAACAAAAATAAATCATATATAGCCAATTCCTCATTTTTAGCAGTTGGGTGCTGTAAAAAACAAATAGCTACTCCTGTTTCCAGCTTATATAACCTCCATACAGGTTTTCTTTAGTTATTATTGTTCCAATTAATAGCACCTTGTGCTGTGAACTTAAAGGGTTAATTTTTTTTATACCTTGAATGAAATTCCCAAAACTAATGGTAATATTATAATTATTGCGATTCAACAGATCTAAGGACCTGGTTCTTGCCAACAAGTTAATGCAAATCAGAAGAAAAGTTTAACATGAACAGAATAATTAGTACAGGTAGTAACTTCACGTATTACTATTAGTTTCTTTAGTTCATGCTGTGTATAAAATCTGAGATTTTCATTTTTTTTTAAATAGACAAATTTAAACTTTTTTTGCCTTAAATTTTAACAAACCAAGATTTCTAAATTCAGTTAGTGGAATAATCAGTTGATATGTGTCTCTACATTTTCAGTCTTGCAGAATGTTATCAAAAATCCATTTCGTCAAGTCTACAAATTTCCTTCTCTATTAGTCACGACTTACAATAATGCTGACCAAAGGTTTTTTGGTACTTTAACAAATATTTCGAAATATCGTTATACGCAGTCTAATTCTTTACTCAGTAGGTAAGTACTCCTAGTACCAATATTCTAGATACAAGTAGTTATCTTGATGTAATATATTTGTTTTGTTTAGGTTGAATGCAAGTTCTTTAAATTTAAATGACACATCAATGCAAACGAGGAATTTAACAAAATTTTCTTTACGCAAAGGCAAGAGAAAAACTGTGAAAGCTGTGTTAAAAAGGTTCTACAGATTAGATTGGTGGGTGCCTTTATTGTTTTTTACGTACTTTATTAGCTTAGAGAGAAAATCGGAATGAAGCCTAGTTTTCTAGGTCCTTCTCCACTATTAAGCAACCCTACAATCTTTCAACGTACTGGTGTGGCATTTCTTTCTCACGTCTGGATAAGTACCTAGGCTTTCGTATTTTAAAAGATAGTATTTTAGCCTGCAGGCAGTGTTTGGAGTCGTCCTAGTTTTGACACAAATATAAAGAGCTATCAAGTTCTATGATCTTGTTTTTGCAAATTTCTTAGGCCAGCGAAACCTTAATTAATAATAAGTTTAAAAACCGTTAAGGAATTTGATACATTCATTATATTATTGTAAGAAAACAATAATAATAATAAAATTCAATACAGATTTCTAAGCACAAGTGAAGCAAAATTCTTTTTTTTTTTTTGCTGCAGTAATATGTTCGAAAAAATCCTTAAATTAATTTTATCAAAGAATTTAATAATTTATGTTCGACATTTTATGGTTTGAATAACATTGTTTTTTGTTTTCAGGGGAATATGGATACGAGGTATGTGTGGGCGAAACAAGAAATTATATAAAAAATCAGCGAATAGAAAAAGACGTTTAAGGCAACATGTGTTTTGTAATGCTACACAGAGTTATCTTTTAGATAAAATGGTGACCAGTTACTGGCGTAAACCTAAATATTATGTAGATGATCCGTATGAACCTTATCATAAACGTGAAGAATTTTCTATCACAAGTAAAAAACCTGTAGTGCCAAAAATGCTTTAAAAATTAATTTTAAAATAATAATCATAGATTAGAAAAAAATACCTCAAAGGATGTTTTTTTTTATAGCTAACCCTATTTATTTTTGTTCTGTGTCCTACATGTTTGCTAAACATTTTCCTGGACTTAATTTTGTATCTCGATTATACAAGAGAATTTGTACAAAAAACAACAATCCCATTAAAAGCAAAATGAATTATTTTTGTGTAATATTTGTTGTACAGTACATTAAAATCTTTTAGTTTTGTTATATTTTTCAGTAGAGGTAGAATATTCATTATACGTGCTCGATAAAGAAACGAACTTTAATGCGTCTGCTCCCCTTTACCGAACCCCACTGAAATCTGTATATATTCTCTTTAAAGGTTTTAAACAAATTTGAGAGGCTAATATTATTTAAGTTCAAACCAAACTCTAAGGCGACTCCTTAAGAAATTCTAGAAAGTCTTCTGCACAGTCGAACTTTAAGTGTGATAACAATCCAGAATTTTGATCAGATCCCATTGCTATACATTAAAACAAAATGTTGAAAATAAACGTACTGGATCATTGAAATCTTTTCTTTCATTAATCCTATGTTCTTCATGATTGGCATTTTACTTACATATTGCAATCCTACAAATAATATGCAGTGATCTAGACAAACATTAAACTGCTCCCAATCTTTCCTTAAATTAGTACTTCTTAAAGTGTGTCTTTCGAAAATAGAGGAAATAATAATGAATAGTTCAAATGTAGTAAAATTATTGTGTTATTCAGAGAAGAGAAAAATAAATCTACTGAGTGGTTGAGAGGTCTGGTAATCGATCATGTTTGAAAGACTAATTTTAGTACCTTGTTCGACGGATCGCAAACAATTAAACATTTCAAAAATCACCCAAAAGGATTTCCGTATACCAGTAATATTCTGCAATTAAAAAAAAATAAAATGATTGCTTTAGTTTTTCGACATAAAATTATCATAAAATAATTAAACAAAAAACGAGATGGTACTATAGTTCGTTCGATCAAATATTCCAAACATTTTTAAGAAATATCAAGCACATAATTCACATAATTTTATTGTATTACTTTGTTTATTACATTTTTTTTGTTTTTGTTTTCAATGAATCTTTAAATATAATGATAGTAATTCAATAAAACTTATCGATTCATGTAACTGTAACAATGTAAATTGTACTACTTTCTGTCTTAATTAATAACCAGTAATTATAAAATACATATGTTGTATGTTAGTGTCCCTTATGAAAAATATCGAATGCAATGTGCTCCTCTGTTCTTAAATAATTAAGAACTACATTCTTTCTACATGTTTACAAAAATACCTGTGAAATGCAAAAAAAATGTTGCCACTTTCTTGGGGGAAAAAAATTAAACTGGAATCAAACGTAAAGAAAAATCGTTGATTCTATCCGTTACTCGCACGTATTTAATGATCATTCATGTTGATTCATCAGTTTGGTGTACAGAATATGACTTCCATCATGTTTCTTTCCTACACTTGCTGAGAGAAATATCCAGCACTGCGGACCGAACCACATTCTCAATATTAATAGGAGAAAGTGGTCTTTTTTATAAGTGCATCATTAATCCCTTATATTTCCATTAATCATTGATCTCCATTCCAGCCCAATCTGAAGGGGTTGCAGAGGACTCTCCGAGTATCCAGGGTATCAAAAATATTATATAAAGAATAGTAACAGATACAACCTGTTTTGTCTGAAACGATGTCATTTACAAATAGCTAAGAACTGAACAATATTATAAATATAATGTACCAAAACAGTCTTGAGTTCAGATTAACAGGATCTACAATAATTCTAACACTTAGGTCCTAGGAATAGATGAAAAAAATCATGGGATTTAAATAAATTGTTATAGTAAAAAATAAACTGATTTATATTTAAAATAAAACATTTATCTTTATGGATCTTTTACATAAGAAAATCTAATCATTGCAAACATGTTATAGAAATGTTTTAATATTTTGGAAAGCTTTTTTTAATAGCAAGGAATCTGATACAGTTGCCTCGCTTTTATACTTGCCTATTTTTTTTTTTTAAATTTACTCAATTTAATTAAGAATTCCACAACTTAATGAACTAAAATACATTCATATCTTTCAATTTCAAGTATTTAATGCAATAAATAATTTTTTTATCTTTACCTCAAAATGAAAAATAGGGAAAAAGGGATAATGAAAGGATGAAGTCAGTGCTCAACTGTGAACATATAATTAGACCCTAAAATTTGTGAAATATGGTCCCAACATTAAAAAAAAAAACTTTGAAGGGCTGAGAATAAACGTTAAAACTAAATACGGAAACTTTAAAGCGGAATTGAATTAAAATGGAATGTTTTTAGATTACTAGGGAGTAAGTAACTACCGTTTAAAATTTGGTAATTACCCCCACAATTTATTGTTCTTCTGACATTTTTAAATACAGTTTAAAATAATACAGATTTAATTTTAGTTTACAGTTAATTTATAGTAGTTTGCAAGTTTTCTTCCAAAATTTAATCTATTTATTCTAAATAACTGATGCCCAAGAAAGAATGATATGTATTCAAACACTGACTATAAATACGGTGCTCAGATTTGGGTAAATACATATAATGGCGATGATCTTCAGTATTTGACATCAACAGTAGTTATTTTCGTACTGTGGAAGAAACATTGAATTTCTTTCTGGAGAATAAGTTTCACTTTAGAATCAGAAAACAAAATATGTGATCTTGCGTTAATAAAGCACACCAGTGGCAACATGATCTATAGAAAATTATAGTTTCGAAACTGCCTCTCAACTACTTTGAATACTAAGTATAAATGCAGATAGTGATATGTTGGTAAAAGTCGCCAACTCTTCTGCTCTTCATATCAAAATATTTTCATTTTTTGCCAATAAAAAAATTGTTCGGTTTCATTCAACAATTGTAGAAAACCATTATACTCTACCTTCGTCGTGATAAATCAGCTCATGTTACAGAGATGAGGTATGGCCTTTGAAAGAAACAGTCCATATTTCTAGCGCGAATTGGAAAACGGACAAATCCTATTCGGATAACTCCATTCGATCAACTTAGATGAGTAGGATATGAGTCTAGAATGGACGAGTATAGAGATTGCAATCTCTCTTGAACAAAGCACGGCAAGTTGACCGGCTAGATTATGTAACAATGATTTACGCTTCTAGGCGAAGTGGAGAGTAGTTGCAAAAGAAAGGAAAGTCAACTCAGCAATAAGTGTGTAGAATATCGAAGATCAATCTTTCCTTCGCAATTCTTGTTTAACAGAACCCTTCAAATCACTAATTCATTTCCTCTTCCCATTAGTCAAATGCAGAATTATATTTCTATTAAATCATCTAAAGTTTTTTCATACAATTAATTACATATACAATATATTTCTTTCTAACAATTTTAGAGAAATTTAGATTTTACCCAAAATAAGCCCTTGCTATGTAGGTACTAACTGATCATTAAAAATAGGACCACTGAGGTTAAAGGCACATTACTTGAATGAGTGCCCTATATACTTTGAAAATATGACTTTTAAAAAAGTGATAATTCTATTATCACAGCTATACTTTTCATTGTGATGATTGATTACATGGTAATGAAGTCGCACAACACTTGATTATTTTATTTGAAAAAAATAAAAAATCAAATTTTCAAATAAAAGAAATAGCACCCATCAATATAAACATTTCTGAAGAATAAAATGAATTAAAAAAACAATTTACGTAATAGATGTTTGTGGAAAACTGCAAAATGCTAATTTCCTTTAAATTAAAGAAAAAACATATAGCTAGGTAACCACCATGATTAAAATTCATTTATTCTAATCATGATATCTGATTTGTTGGCGATTTCATGAAACTCCTCGTTTTTATCTTCTTATTCTCAAGTAATTCGAAGTTTGTTTTTTTTATACGTTTAACGCACACCATCAATTCTAAATAATCTACTGTAAATAGTCACCATAAACTTCTAAATAATCTTATTGCTTTTGGTATTTTTCACTTCTTAAGAAAGTAACCCACTTAGTCAAGTTTTGTGCTGACTTAAAACTTTTAATGAATACTTCATCTTAAAATAATAAATGAAAGTAAAAAATCTTAACTTTACCTATAGTATCTTAAAATTGAAGAAAACTTTATAGTTATTGGAATAATCTCTAGGCAAATTATAAGCTGACGCCTTAGCGGCAAGATATACAGCCCCAGTTGCGGCAGTAGTTTTTAATACTAACAAAGAGACTTCCGTTAATTGTTTTGGTGCGGCTTTTTTTAAATGATTAACAAAACCATTCTGAAGTAGATCCCAACTTTTCCACACAGATCCTACGCAAACAACTGGGAGGCCTCCAACGCATTCAAGTAGATCCTATTAAATTAAAAAAAAAAGTGAAAAAAGATGGAAGGCGAGATGAGAAGTATTTAATGGAAGAAATAAATATAACTAGATTAAACCCTAAGTAAAAAATTTCGGTTACCTGGTGAGCACTATGTGATACGGCAATAATATGTTTGGCTAACTGTTTACCAGCCTCTTCAAATAACCACCTACACAGTAAATCTCCTGTATGAGCTTCTTCCGACAAATATTTACACAACTGTGCAATGTACGATTTTTGCATATTCTGATAAATGTGAGGTAATATTTCCAACCTAAAATAATGTTGTAGTTTAATACCTTTTTTTTCATGTACTATCACTTTTTTACATTATGAAAAATAAAGAACAAGATATTGAAGGTTCTGTGAACGATAATTCACAGTATTTTGAAATAATTATCATAATAATATTAAGAAAATAATACTACGAACTATTTTTAGTAATATCTATCTCTGTCTTCTCGATTGAAGAAAAAAATCAAACAGCATTACTGCTATCAAATTTCCAAAATGTATGTCTGAACAAATGTCACTAAATCTGAAGTTGCAATCCAAAATGCAAATCAATTCTATAAAATTTGTTTTCTTCAATGCATGAGTTACGCACATGTCTTTAATGCAAAAAATTAGGAATTGATTTCAAAAGAGTCGCAATTAATAGTAGTTCTAAATACTTGGAAGTACAAAGGTAACTTTTAGGTTTCTGCATGATTAGAAAATTATTTTCGAAGGCAAGTCTATTTGAATGGTTTGTTTTAAATTACAGCAAGATTGTAAATACTACACTAAATGTATTAGTAAGTAAATTAACTGTAATCTGTTATGAGCCACTACCTGTAACGTCAGTAAAAAATTTAATAAATGTACCAGTACATTTGGTGCAAAATAATAAATGAATTTTTAGAAAAAATACATGCATATTTGGACTTGGGTTTACCAATTAAAATTTACTGACAAGATCACATAATTTAAAAATAAATTTTAAGGAATATTAAAGAATTGTCTTTTTCTTTTTTTAACTAACCTTGTACCAATCTTAAAATGATTTTTGGCCACCTTCCAGAGAGCATCAGTGCTATAACCATGAGGAACTGGATCCAATTTATCTTCCGCGTCAAAATAAACTTTTAGCGCTTTCTGTGCTATCCAGTACGCTGGAATTATATAACAAACTTAATTAACTTAAGAAAAAAATATTTGCGTGCATAAGTTGTTGATTTAGAATTTAATTAATTAATAATTTCAACATTAATTGCATTCTGATGTAAAGATAATAGTCTACATAAAATTATAATTGATTGTAATTAACGAATAAGCTAACACTTTCAAAATAGCATGCCCAGGGATTTTGTTTTTATGATAAAGGGCTGATGCAAAACGTTTTCAACGAGGAACAACACTGCGACCGATCGTGGCCTAAGTTTAAACTTACTTCCTTATGGAGGGAGGCACAAGTTAACCTAAACTTTCTAATTTAATATATATATAATATATAAATGTATATTATTCAAAAATGTATATCTTACCAGATCCTTCATCACCCAGTATGTGACCCCATCCTCCACATCTAAACTGGGATCCGTCAGGGTTGATAAGAAGAGCATTAGATCCTGTACCAGCTATTAAAACTACACCACCTACAAATAAATTTTTTTTTTATTTCAAACATTCAATTATTTTCAAGTGAAGAAGAAAAGTGAAAAATAAATAATTAGTACGGATATAATAAGGTACCCCATTACCTTAGGATAAAATTCGAACTATAGCAACTCTTACGGTAAGATGGTATTGGTAAATATTATTAAACTATATTATTGATATGTTTTATGTTTTATAGTATAACCATTATGCTCAAAAAAAACTTTGGAAAATTAGTCTTAAGAAAAAGATTTCCTCTTACAGGAGTATCTTTAGATCACTATCTGGCGATGTAGTGTTGTATGCAGCGATAAAACATTTACCGCAGACCGGCAGGCATAAAAAAAAATGGCTTTCCGGGCATTAATAACCTTAGCTGTTAACAGGAAATTTTTGAAGTATTAAAATAAAATAATTCAAGATTGTACAGCATTAGCTAAAACAATTTTAATGATCCATATTGGTGAAGGTCATATAGATATTACAATTATTTCTATTAGCTGGATTGGTTTTGGTAAAAATACGGTATAATGTACAATTCAATTAAAAATATATCTGGCTATCTAGTATAGTGGTTCTTAACCTTTCCATAGACGCGGAACACAATTATATTTATATATTTCTCTCGCGGAACACTAACATTAAATACTTTGAAATTCGGTATTTAGCAAGAACTTAAAATTAAATTCAAATTAAAAAAAAGGAACAATTTTTTGTTTTCGTATCTTCTAAATTTCAATACATTTAAAACTGAAATTTCGCGGAACACCGGTTAAGAACCACTGCTTTATATCTTCTAAAATTATAGATCTGTGCACAAAATAACTATAGTTTATAATTGAGAAAAACAAAGTGTACTAGAGAACAAAATTTCATACGAATACGTGGTTCACAGTGGGAGATATAGAACGGCCATAATTTTACAAAATTTCATGACCCAAAAAATTTTCAACACTTTATATCTTCTACCTTTTTAGGTCTGTGCACAAAATAACTATAGATTATAATTGAGAAAAAAAAAGTGTATTAGAGAAAAAAATTCCATACCAATAAGTGGTTCACAGTGGGAGATATAAAACGGCCATAATTTTACAGAATTTCATGACCCAAAAAATTTTCAACCCATTATATCTTCTACATTTATAGATCAGTGCACAAAATAACTATAGTATATAATTGAGAAAAACAAAGTGTATTAGAGAAAAAAATTCCATACCAATACGTGGTTCACAGTGGTAGATATAAAACGGCCATAATTTTACAGAATTTCATGATCCAAAAAATTTTCAACACTTTATATCTTCTACATTTATATATCAGTGCACAAAATAACTATAGTTTATAATTGAGAAAAACAAAGTGTATTAGAGAAAAAAATTCCATACCAATACGTGGTTCACAGTGGGAGATATAGAACGGCCATAATTTTACAGAATTTCATGACCCAAAAAATTTTACACACTTTATATTATCTACCTTTTTAGATCTGTGCACAAAATAACTATAGTTTATAATTGAGAAAAAAAAAGTGTATTAGAGAAAAAAATTCCATACCAATAAGTGGTTCACAGTGGGAGATATAAAACGGCCATAATTTTACAGAATTTCATGACCCAAAAAATTTTCAACCCATTATATCTTCTACATTTATAGATCAGTGCACAAAATAACTATAGTATATAATTGAGAAAAACAAAGTGTATTAGAGAAAAAAATTCCATACCAATACGTGGTTCACAGTGGTAGATATAAAACGGCCATAATTTTACAGAATTTCATGATCCAAAAAATTTTCAACACTTTATATCTTCTACATTTATATATCAGTGCACAAAATAACTATAGTTTATAATTGAGAAAAACAAAGTGTATTAGAGAAAAAAATTCCATACCAATACGTGGTTCACAGTGGGAGATATAGAACGGCCATAATTTTACAGAATTTCATGACCCAAAAATTATTCAACACTTTATATCTTCTACCTTTTCAGATCTGTGCACAAAATAACTATAGTTTATAATTAAGAAAAACAAAGTGTATTAGAGAAAAAAATTCCATACCAATACGTGGTTCACAGTGGGAGATATAGAACGGCCATAATTTTACAGAATTTCATGACCCAAAAAATTTTACACACTTTATATTATCTACCTTTTTAGATCTGTGCTCAAAATAACTATAGTTTATAATTGAGAAAAACAAAGTGTATTAGAGAAAAAAATTCCATACCAATACGTGGTTCACAGTGGGAGCTATATAACGGCCATAATTTTACAGAATTTCATGACCCAATAAATTTTCAACACTTTATATCTTCTACCTTTTTAGGTCTGTGCACAAAATAACTATAGTTTATAATTGAGGAAAACAAAGTGTATAAGAGAAAAAAATTCCATACCAATACGTGGTTCACAGTGGGAGATATAGAACGGCCATAATTTTACAGAATTTCATGACCCAAAAAATTTTACACACTTTATATCTTCTACCTTTTCAGATCTGTGCACAAAATAACTATAATTTATAATTAAGAAAAACAAAGTGTATTAGAGAAAATAATTCCATACCAATACGTGGTTCACAGTGGGAGATATAGAAGGGCCATAATTTTACAGAATTTCATGACCCAAAAAATTTTCGACACTTTATATCTTCTACATTTTTAGATCTGTGCTCAAAATAACTATAGTTTATAATTGAGAAAAACAAAGTGTATTAGAGAAAAAAATTCCATACCAATACGTGGTTCACAGTGGGAGCTATATAACGGCCATAATTTTACAGAATTTCATGACCCAATAAATTTTCAACACTTTATATCTTCTACCTTTTTAGGTCTGTGCACAAAATAACTATAGTTTATAATTGAGGAAAACAAAGTGTATAAGAGAAAAAAATTCCATACCAATACGTGGTTCACAGTGGGAGATATAGAACGGCCATAATTTTACAGAATTTCATGACCCAAAAAATTTTACACACTTTATATCTTCTACCTTTTCAGATCTGTGCACAAAATAACTATAATTTATAATTAAGAAAAACAAAGTGTATTAGAGAAAAAAATTCCATACCAATACGTGGTTCACAGTGGGAGATATAGAACGGCCATAATTTTACAGAATTTCATGACCCAAAAAATTTTACACACTTTATATTATCTACCTTTTTAGATCTGTGCTCAAAATAACTATAGTTTATAATTGAGAAAAACAAAGTGTATTAGAGAAAAAAATTCCATACCAATACGTGGTTCACAGTGGGAGCTATATAACGGCCATAATTTTACAGAATTTCATGACCCAATAAATTTTCAACACTTTATATCTTCTACCTTTTTAGGTCTGTGCACAAAATAACTATAGTTTATAATTGAGGAAAACAAAGTGTATAAGAGAAAAAAATTCCATACCAATACGTGGTTCACAGTGGGAGATATAGAACGGCCATAATTTTACAGAATTTCATGACCCAAAAAATTTTACACACTTTATATCTTCTACCTTTTCAGATCTGTGCACAAAATAACTATAATTTATAATTAAGAAAAACAAAGTGTATTAGAGAAAATAATTCCATACCAATACGTGGTTCACAGTGGGAGATATAGAAGGGCCATAATTTTACAGAATTTCATGACCCAAAAAATTTTCGACACTTTATATCTTCTACATTTTTAGATCTGTGCTCAAAATAACTATAGTTTATAATTGAGAAAAACAAAGTGTATTAGAGAAAAAAATTCCATACCAATACGTGGTTCACAGTGGGAGCTATATAACGGCCATAATTTTACAGAATTTCATGACCCAATAAATTTTCAACACTTTATATCTTCTACCTTTTTAGGTCTGTGCACAAAATAACTATAGTTTATAATTGAGGAAAACAAAGTGTATAAGAGAAAAAAATTCCATACCAATACGTGGTTCACAGTGGGAGATATAGAACGGCCATAATTTTACAGAATTTCATGACCCAAAAAATTTTACACACTTTATATCTTCTACCTTTTCAGATCTGTGCACAAAATAACTATAATTTATAATTAAGAAAAACAAAGTGTATTAGAGAAAAAAATTCCATACCAATACGTGGTTCACAGTGGGAGATATAGAACGGCCATAATTTTACAGAATTTCATGACCCAAAAAATTTTCAACACTTTATATCTTCTATCTTTTTAGATCTGTGCTCAAAATAACTATAGTTTATTATTGAGAAAAACAAAGTGTATTAGAGAAAAAAATTCCATACCAATACGTGGTTCACAGTGGGAGATATAGAACGGCCATAATTTTACAGAATTTCATGACCCAAAAAATTTTCAACACTTTATATCTTCTACCTTTTTAGGTCTGTGCACAAAATAACTATAGTTTATAATTGAGGAAAACAAAGTGTATAAGAGAAAAAAATTCCATACCAATACGTGGTTCACAGTGGGAGATATAGAACGGCCATAATTTTACAGAATTTCATGACCCAAAAAATTTTACACACTTTATATCTTCTACCTTTTCAGATCTGTGCACAAAATAACTATAATTTATAATTAAGAAAAACAAAGTGTATTAGAGAAAAAAATTCCATACCAATACGTGGTTCACAGTGGGAGATATAGAACGGCCATAATTTTACAGAATTTCATGACCCAAAAAATTTTCAACACTTTATATCTTCTATCTTTTTAGATCTGTGCTCAAAATAACTATAGTTTATTATTGAGAAAAACAAAGTGTATTAGAGAAAAAAATTCCATACCAATACGTGGTTCACAGTGGGAGATATAGAACGGCCATAATTTTACAGAATTTCATGACCCAAAAAATTTTCGACACTTTATATCTTCTACATTTTTAGATCTGTGCTCAAAATAACTATAGTTTATAATTGAGAAAAACAAAGTGTATTAGAGAAAAAAATTCCATACCAATACGTGGTTCACAGTGGGAGCTATATAACGGCCATAATTTTACAGAATTTCATGACCCAATAAATTTTCAACACTTTATATCTTCTACCTTTTTAGGTCTGTGCACAAAATAACTATAGTTTATAATTGAGGAAAACAAAGTGTATAAGAGAAAAAAATTCCATACCAATACGTGGTTCACAGTGGGAGATATAGAACGGCCATAATTTTACAGAATTTCATGACCCAAAAAATTTTACACACTTTATATCTTCTACCTTTTCAGATCTGTGCACAAAATAACTATAATTTATAATTAAGAAAAACAAAGTGTATTAGAGAAAAAAATTCCATACCAATACGTGGTTCACAGTGGGAGATATAGAACGGCAATAATTTTACAGAATTTCATGACCCAAAAAATTTTCAACACTTTATATCTTCTATCTTTTTAGATCTGTGCTCAAAATAACTATAGTTTATTATTGAGAAAAACAAAGTGTATTAGAGAAAAAAATTCCATACCAATACGTGGTTCACAGTGGGAGATATAGAATGGCCATAATTTTACAGAATTTCATGACCCAAAAAATTTTCAACACTTTATATCTTCTACCTTTTTAGGTCTGTGCACAAAATAACTATAGTTTATAATTGAGGAAAACAAAGTGTATAAGAGAAAAAAATTCCATACCAATACGTGGTTCACAGTGGGAGATATAGAACGGCCATAATTTTACAGAATTTCATGACCCAAAAAATTTTACACACTTTATTTCTTCTACCTTTTCAGATCTGTGCACAAAATAACTATAATTTATAATTAAGAAAAACAAAGTGTATTAGAGAAAAAAATTCCATACCAATACGTGGTTCACAGTGGGAGATATAGAACGGCCATAATTTTACAGAATTTCATGACCCAAAAAATTTTCAACACTTTATATCTTCTATCTTTTTAGATCTGTGCTCAAAATAACTATAGTTTATTATTGAGAAAAACAAAGTGTATTAGAGAAAAAAATTCCATACCAATACGTGGTTCACAGTGGGAGATATAGAACGGCCATAATTTTACAGAATTTCATGACCCAAAAAATTTTCAACACTTTATATCTTCTACCTTTTTAGATCTGTGCTCAAAATAACTATAGTTTATTATTGAGAAAAACAAAGTGTATTAGAGAAAAAAACTCCATACCAATACGTGGTTCACAGTGGTAGATATAGAACGGCCATAATTTTACAGAATTTCATGACCCAAAAAATTTTTAACACTTTATATCTTCTACCTTTTTAGGTCTGTGCACAAAATAATTATAGTTTATTATTGAGAAAAACAAAGTGTATTAGAGAAAAAAATTCCATACCAATACGAGGTTCACAGTGGGAGATATAGAACGGCCATAATTTTACAGAATTTCATGACCCAAAAAATTTTCAACACTTTATATCTTCTACCTTTTTAGATCTGTGCTCAAAATAACTATAGTTTATTATTGAGAAAAACAAAGTGTATTAGAGAAAAAAACTCCATACCAATACGTGGTTCACAGTGTGGGATATAGAACGGCCATAATTTTACAGAATTTCATGACCCAAAAAATTTTTAACACTTTATATCTTCTACCTTTTTAGATCTGTGCTCAAAATAACTATAGTTTATTATTGAGAAAAACAAAGTGTATTAGAGAAAAAAATTCCATACCAATACGTGGTTCACAGTGGGAGATATAGAACGGCCATAATTTTACAGAATTTCATGACCCAAAAATTTTTTAACACTTTATATCTTCTACCTTTTTAGGTCTGTGCACAAAATAATTATAGTTTATAATTGAGAAAAACAAAGTGTATTAGAGAAAAAAACTCCATACCAATACGTGGTTCACAGTGGTAGATATAGAACGGCCATAATTTTACAGAATTTCATGACCCAAAAAATTTTTAACACTTTATATCTTCTACCTTTTTAGGTCTGTGCACAAAATAATTATAGTTTATAATTGAGAAAAACAAAGTGTATTAGAGAAAAAAATTCCATACCAATACGTGGTTCACAGTGGGAGATATAGAACGGCCATAATTTTACAGAATTTCATGACCCAAAAAATTTTTAACACTTTATATCTTCTACCTTTTTAGGTCTGTGCACAAAATAATTATAGTTTATAATTGAGAAAAACAAAGTGTATTAGAGAAAAAAATTCCATACCAATACGTGGTTCACAGTGGGAGATATAGAACGGCCATAATTTTACAGAATTTCATGACCCAAAAAATTTTACACACTTTATATCTTCTACCTTTTCAGATCTGTGCACAAAATAACTATAATTTATAATTAAGAAAAACAAAGTGTATTAGAGAAAAAAATTCCATACCAATACGTGGTTCACAGTGGGAGATATAGAAGGGCCATAATTTTACAGAATTTCATGACCCAAAAAATTTTCAACACTTTATATCTTCTACCTTTTTAGATCTGTGCTCAAAATAATTATAGTTTATAATTGAGAAAAACAAAGTGTATTAGAGAAAAAAATTCCATACTAATACGTGGTTCACAGTGGGAGATATAGAACGGCCATAATTTTACAGAATTTCTTGACCCAAAAAATTTTCAACACTTTATATCAGTGGTTCTTAACCTTTTCATAGACGCGGAACACAATTATATGTATATATTTTTCTCGCGGAACACTATCATTAAATAATTTGAAATTCGGTATTTAGCAAGAACTTAAAATTAAATTCAAATTAAAAAAAAAAGGGAACAATTTTTTGTTTTCGTATCTTTCCTAAGTTTCTAATTTTCAATACATTTAAAACTGAAATTTCGCGGAACACTTGGACCATATTCGAGGAACACCGGTTAAGAATCAGTGATCTAGTAGATTAGAATTCTATAAAACTTCGGCATAATATTGAAAAAAATAAATGTCGAGCCAAACCAAAAAATTCTATAACATAATTCTCTCTATTTTATCATTATTAAAACCACACACACACACAAAAAAACAACCTTTTCATAGACAGAAACAGAAGGATAACAATGGATAAATTTAACCTTATACGTTTTGAAAACTATAAAATAGATACAAAAACCATTCCACATGTTGTTTTAAGAAAATAACAAGTTAGAAGCAATAACAATAAAGTACTGATGAAATAAAGCTCATAACAATAAAGTAATGATTATTAAAGCTCATTAACAATAAAGTAATGATTATTAAAGCTCACTAACAGTAAAGTAATGATTATTAGAGCTCATTAACAATAAAGTAATGATTATTAAAGCTCAAAATTAACCATATTAAAAGGATCCTTCACTCAAACAGTATTTAATTATTTATTTGTGTCATAATTAATAATTAAAATTAATTAATTAAAAAGACTAGTATAAAGAAAAAAGAGGAAGAAAAAAAATACAATAAAGAGTTATGCTTAAAAGAGAGATGTAACTGGCATTCCTATTAATAAAACCAGATATTCCTGTTTATGAATGGTTCGACCTTCAAAAATAATTAAAGGAAACAAAAGTCCATTCTTAAATGCACATTATATAATAGTTTGATGTTTAGATGCAAGATCAATTTGTCATATTTGATTTTTACTTTTTCTTACCTTTCGTAAGCATGAAGTTTAGATAATTAGGTCTTTTATTGTTGATAAACAATAAAAAAATGAAATAAAAAAAAATAAATTGCTATCTCCGGCCGGAAATTGAGAGATGCTTCATAAATGAAAAAGATGTAGGCCACCAAAACCACATTTTTCAAAAATATTTACCTCCTAAATTCAAGAAGAGGAAATGCGTGGATTACTAAATGTTAATTTAATATATTTAAGATTAAGAATTTTAATTTTAATAAATATTTTTAAAGATTTATCTATTTAAAGAAAAAAAAATTAATTACGACAGAAATTAATAATTAAAAATGTTTCCTAACGTCAAAATTTATAATCATTCTCAATTAGAAATATTTTAAAAAACACAAAGAATATGTATCAATTTGAATAGAATGTTACAATAAATAAATAAATTAATAGAATAAAAAGTTAAAAAAAGGCAACAAAATACAGTCTTATAATAGAGAAAATAAAAATATAGCTAACAATACAATTTCATAAAAGGCCATTGAAAAAGATAAAAATTATCGCTAAAAATAATTTAAGCGTGACTGTACAAAATATATGAATTATCAGTTTAAATGCAGTTAACTTTGAAATGTATAATTCTCGCAAATTAATTATTAACACTAATTATTAAAATAACACCTATCTGGACACTCTCTAAAAGCAACTCATGTCATGGAATGTTATAAATATTATATATGTTCACTAAAATAAAATGATTCTGTAGATGAAAGCGTGATATTACAGTTCCCCAGTAATTCATTAAAAATCATTGTTATCCAAATATTAAGTTTAAATCTAAATAATACGACCAATAACTTGGACGTTATTGTGCATAAGTTCAAAGGAAACTTGGTTAGGCGACTGTCTAGACCAGTGGTTCTTAACCGGTGTTCCGCGAATATGGTCCAAGTGTTCCGCGAAATGTCAATTTAAATGTCTTGAAAACAAAAAATCGTTCCTTTTTTTAAATTTGAATTTTCTACTACCAAAGCTGGCCTATCTTTTTAAGTCAGTCTTTTACAACATTTGGTATTTGTAGCAACGTACTTTTATGTTCATTATTTGATTAATTTCATTTTCAGAATTTATTTTTTAAAACTATGTAATAATATATCCTTTTTAATTTTAATTAAAACGCTACAAGCTACTTAGTAGACTACTTGACCGCAGATCCAAACTCGACGTGAATCACAAACTGACTATTTACAAGACCCTGTTAAGACCCATATGGACATATGGAGCAAAAGTGTGGGGCTCAACCAAACCCTCTAACTCCAAACGCCTACAGACATTACAATCTAAAATCCTAAGGAAAATCCTGAATGCTCCATATTACATTTCTAACCTTACCATACACACTGACCTTCACATCCCTTTTGTCACTGACCTAATAAAGTCTCGCTACAGCAACTTTCACAGCCTCCTAGCTCTCCATCCTAATCCTCTTGTCCAACAACTCTCCTCTCCTCACCTTCCCGACAATCCTCCTCGTCGCTTGAAGCGAAAATGGCCTAGAGATCTGTTGTGATTAAATCATTGTGAAAGAGTTTCACCAGTGGGTGATTGCTCTAACCATGTCATTACAAGAGAACTGAACCAGTAAGATCAAATTTACTTGATGCAACAATTGTTGCAGTTGTAAATATACAAATAAAGTGAAAAAAAAAAAATTAATACATATATCTTTTTTGAAAATTATATTCGAATTTTTATTATTCATTAATTTTAAGTTCTTGCTAAATACCAAATTTCAAATTTTTTAATGTTAATGTTCCGCGAGAAAAATATATTACATAATTGTGTTCCGCGTCTTTGAAAAGGTTAAGAACCACTGGCCTAGACAAATGCAAAAAAAATTGAATGGCTATGCACTGAAACTGCACTACAGAGAAAGGATCGATTTCATTCTTCTCTTGAAACCTAAATAAATACAGCTTTGTGTGTGTGAGACATAGAGAGAAATGGTGATTGATTGCGTAGAAGGAAGGCATTTTTAAGAGGAGGAACACAGACAGCTACAACCAAGGAGAAATAATAATAATAATAATAATAATAATATAAGGGAAGGGATTAGCTATGAGGTTAGCATACTGGACTCCCACGCGGAGGTCCCGGTTCGAATCCAGCAGCTGACCCTTAGATTTTCTCTTCCTAGGAGCTTCTTACAGCTCACTGTCCGGTGATGGACAGTGTTGTCTGTAACGAGAGAACACTGTCCGGAGGCCGGCAGTGCACTGGAAAAAGCTCCGGGCGCTAATGACCTCAGCTGTTGATGCGCCAAAGAAAAAAAAAAAAAAGAAAAAAAAAAAAAAAAATAATAATAATAATAATAAGATTGGACTAGCCAAGTGGTTAGAACACTAGACTTCCAAGTGGATCTCAGGTTCGAGTCCTGCCTTCCCTTAGATTTTCTCTACCTTGCAGCTTCTAACAAGATTCTGCCCAGTGTAACGATAAAACAGTATCTGGAGGAAGGCAGTGCACAAAAAAAAGGCTCCGAGGGCCAATAACCTCCAGATGTTGACTCGCTTTAATTAAAAAAAATAAAAGAGTAATAGAAGTCATTGCCACTATTAAAATGTTATCACTACATACAATTTAAAAAAATAAAATAAAATAAAAATGATAATAATAATAATTCTGGGCGCTAATGACCTCAGCTGTTGATGCGCCAAAAAAAAAAAAAAAAAATAATAATAATTCTGGAAAGATTGTAATCGAGGTTCCATTTTTTTAAAATGAAAAGCCACTTCTTTATCTTTACATTTTTAAAAATAAAAAGGATAAAACTATTTTATACAACTTTTGGTACATAAATTCATACAGAATTTGAAATTATTTGTAGTAGAAAATACTTTTTGAACGAAATGAATATAAAAAATTCAAGGTCACCACAGAATT
This sequence comes from Rhodnius prolixus, assembly GCF_049639745.1. Taxonomy (NCBI): domain Eukaryota; kingdom Metazoa; phylum Arthropoda; class Insecta; order Hemiptera; family Reduviidae; genus Rhodnius; species Rhodnius prolixus. The sequence goes on from NW_027411582.1 coordinate 28,077,544, forward strand.
ATCAGAGGAGTTAAGAATATGAATGAATCATTCAATCAAGGATTTATTATATCGCATTGTTGTTAAATATTGATAAAAACCGCAATAAAAAAATCATTTTTCAGGCAAGGTGAATCTCACAATCAATCTTACTTAACCAAGAAACTGATTTTAAGTGATCTTTTATAAAAAAAAAATCTTTCTTCCTAAGTACTAAATTCACTACAAGCATTTGCACTAGTAGTAACTTATCCTACTTCATTAATACTTAGTTTTTTTTCTTACTTTCATTTATGTTGTGATCACAAAGCCAATCTACAGCTACCTAAAAGACCTATTGGAACTTCGATTGTGAATAAACGATGACGAACTAGAGTTGCAATGGGTTGTACAGTGAACCCAAGAACTGGGATTCTCGCCAGAACGCCAAGAATCCAAGTTAACCAAGAAGTAGTTACTCTAAAGGTCTCCGTAAATGCAAGGTTTTCGTTTTCATGACAAGAATGCCCATATCTTCATACTTGATTTATTTAACACTTTACTTTTGGTTTTGTAAAGTGGATCTAACACATAATCTAACAGTAATTACGTACCTAGAATACTAGGCTTCTAGATATATTCTATTTAATCGCGGTACCAACTCTCCAAGAATATAGGTCTGTGTCTTGACTTTCGCCACGACCAGGACTTGATTATTTATGAAGTTCCTTTAATCTCATTTAACCTTTCTTATCTAGAGGTAGTTAATCATTCCTCTTCATCTAGTAGATGAAAATCTCTTGGAGCTGATCATTTAACCAAGTATACAAATGAGAAACTATAGAGAGACGAAAATATTTAAGGTAGATGATTATCCCATTTGATAAGAATCTAAAAGTAAATACCTATCACTAAAAATTTCCTATTAACACAGAAGTTACATGAGTATAATAACTCATGAACGTTGCGTTCGGACATAGATGGATAGCAAGCTTGTTTTACGAAGAGATGCCTTTATAATTAGTATTCCTCTTTAAAATAAAGTTTTCCTAAGTTCCTTTATAATTACTGCAGGTAATTACTTTTCTGTTTTATTCCAATTTGCATTTTCAAAATAATGAAAATATACTTAAAAAGAAATACCATCTTCATGAGCTGCAGCTATTGGCCCTACAGTATCGCAACAGATTACATATTGTTCACATAAATTTGGATGTTCACGAAAGAAACTTTCTTTTAATTCTTTATTTGTTTCATCATGCTCCGCTCCACTCAGGCTAAGGCACTAAAACAGAAAAAAGAATCTTTAATTTTCATTAAAATCTAAAATTCTTGAAAAAATAATTGATTAAAATAAAATTAATATTCATTCCTTACCATGCATCTTATTTTAGTATCTTCAGAAATATTGGCTTTTTTTTTAGCATCTTCCACTAAATTAACTATTCTTTTCCTAGTCTCATCTAAACCAATGATCTGTAACAATTTATAACTATTACGTGGGGAACAATATAATGATGTATGTATAAATTGAATTTAATGTTATAATAACCCAATGATTTGTTCCAAGACCAGAACTTTGGGCCAGACATTGTCCTTTTCCATTATATAAAATAACAGTTGATACACTAGCACCTCTGGATATAAAAATATTGATACATATTAGTACAGTTGTATAAGAAAACTTATACATATAATAATAGTTATATGACTAACTTAATGTTACAAGACACATTAATCTTAGTAAAGACCATGAAAAATCAATTGTATACGGTATAGAGAAAGAGGAAAAGATTTGAAAGTAGCTTCTGGAGGTTGACCACTTTCATTTCCTAGTTTTTTGCCTCTGAATACTTCGCCTACATACTATAAGCACCAGCGTGACTCTAAATTGTTTAAATTCCATAGGAAATTTAAGCAATAGTATAAATATTTATTAACAAATGTATGTATGGTATATACATTATGTATTATTAAGTTTCTGTAACATATTTAGAGAATAATCACTGAATACGTAAAATAAAATGTTATTAAGGAACTGCACTCTGTTCATCGGAAAAAAAGAAAACATACCCTTCAACACCTCCAAAGATAATGTTCGACATTTTCCTTAAAATGGATCACTAATATTTTTAAATTAAACTGACAGAATACTCAACCATTAATAACTAAAAGAAAACTAAATTGAACGAATTTACTTTTGTGGTTTGTAAGTCAGAACTGATAACAGCTAGGCCATTGAATAAACCGACTCTAACGATTAACATGAAGGGCAAGGCTGACGACCGAGCACTGATATCACACTTTATTTATACTGTACAGTTGAACACGGCCTGCCACGTTCTTTTGTATACACAGCAAACAGAGGTGCCATAATAATAACCTCACTCTAAATTTCCCTCAAATTACCTACTAAAATGTGAACAATATTGTACCTACATATTATTCAATTTAAACGTTATAAAGTAGTTTTTTTGACCAAAAAAAAAGTTTTTATTTTATTTTTGATTTAAAGCGCGTAAACATTTAAGGTCATTAGCGTTCGAGCTTTCTCACTGCAATGCTGGCCTCAGGATGGTATTCAACGGCTTTTGCTTTTATTTAATTACCAAACCAATATAACATTTTTAACTAACGATATTATCATTTTTACTTCAGGACACTGTTACTGCAAGCAGCTAAGATACCCAGGCAGATAAACCTACTTAAAAATGTTTCAGATTAATGCTTCCTAAAATCTGAAGCTTCTATCTGTTATTAACATTACTTTTTTTTGAAGTTAACTACCTCATAAAGCAGTATAACGCACGATTTCTATCCATTTATCTGTTACTCGTTTATAAATTATTAGACGAAATAATTTTCTGAGTTTTTTCAAGGGTTCAAATCACTTTATCAAACTATTTATTTATATAATCAGCAAACACTTTTATTTATTTTATTACTTTTGAAACATAAGATTATATAATTTGAAAACTACTTCTAAATAAGACGGTGGCGCTGTTGGGCAATGAAAATTATCACTTTACTTACCTACCAGTTAATTATGGTAGACCAAATAGTTATGTAACTATAGATGTTCATTAAATTTTCAGAATTAGTGGGGTAAAAAGAATTAGAACGGCAATTACTGGAGCAAGAAAAAGAAATTAGAGTGTCCACGTCAGATATTAATCATTGCCCTGATATAAAAAGAGATGCAATTATGTCTAATGTAGTATTTGTGATTTATGAAATATATGCTTTGAGTGTTCGTAATTTACTCTTAGATACCACAAAAAAGATATATTTTCTTTCCAGGTAGATCCAATCTTCTGAGAGAGAAATACATCCTAAAATTTTCTTTATTTAAATTCTTAAGTTTTAAAACGATCTACTATTTTAGAAGGGAATAATAGAGTTGAATTAATTGAATAAATGTTTTAAGCAAGGCTTACCGAACCATGCGGGCTACTACATGTTGTCTAGATGTAATGTGTACAGTAATTGATTTATTTAAATGAGAAAATAGACTAAACGAAATTTTTAATATTTCATTACAGTATTTTTATTAAACACAACTGGTGGGTAATAATAATCACATGAATTCATCTTGTCTGAAATGAATAAACTTTAAATTTATGATAATATAATCAACTAGCTCTTTTATTCAAAAAATTCTACAGAATATTTTAAAAAGGTATATAAATAATATACCTATTAATTTTAGCGAAAACATGTAAAAACTTTAAAAAAATATTTAATTTTAATAAATAGTGTAGACAAAGAATTGTGATTTTCCACATTATTAAGACTAGAACTTCTTAATTGGTAGGTGCTGTTACCTAGTGGCGCTTTCTGTATCTAAAACTCCGGTTTGGAAATAATTGGTCAGACTTTTTATTTGGTAGGTGCTGTTACCTAGTGGCGATTTCTGTAACTAAAACTCCGGCTTGGAAATAAAAATGAATTGTTTGGAGAGTTGCTTCTGTTACGATAAAAAATTAAAAGAAATTATTAAATTATCCCTATGATGATGATGCTGTTTATTATTAATTAATTAATTATTATTAAATAATAATAAACAGTTAATTAAATCAATCAATAATTTATTATATACCTTCAATGATATATTTTTCAATTCAATGTTTAAATTAAAATTTTTATTTATTTTAGTAAATGACGGAAAAGAGGGTGATTAAAAATATAATTGGGGTTCCCAAGTTGCTGAACTTTTAAATACGTCACAGTAGGATTGATTCTGAACTGGCAAACTAAGAAATATACATTTAAATTTTACTTTGATTTTTCCCAAATGTTGACTTTGAGAGACCACCTAATAATGAAAAAAAAATGGATGTGATTCTTGATCATCCTTGATATTTATGGTCATAATTATGTAATATATTATTTAATTACTATTAAATTATTATTAATTTACTTTTAATTGGAGATATTGAAGGAGATACTTCCAGCCAAAGTTTTCAGTTATTCTACTTATTTTTTGCAAAGTGAACAAATCAGTGACCTTGGTTTATTTTATTTGGATAGTGCTGCAATCCAGTGGTCAATATTGTAAACTCCGATTTTCTTAAATAACAGACATTATTTATTAATTTTAGGTACGAGTAATATGGTTACTATTTTTATAATTATTTTATTTTTAGACATTTTTATCGCTATTTAATTCTGGTCAATCTGATTATTGCTACCCAAAATATTTTTGAGGAGAGTACTTAGGTTACTTAAGAGATGGTTTTATTCCTAGCCTCTCTATTTCTGTTGTAAATACACACGTTCTTAGAAAAACTTCTTGTTAAATACTTTTTTTTTAAAAAAAAACAAAACCTAACATCTTTTGTATCCTTTCTAACTTAAAGTAGGATTACACTTTTAAGATCTAAGCGGCCTATATTTCCCAAATAGGATCAGCTATTTATAATCTTTTTCAAGTGCTATTAGTACTGAGGGGGAAATGTCAAAAAGGTATTTTTTACTTTATTTAAGCCGCTATTTCTTTCAAAATTCATTTTAATATTACGAAAATGTTGAATGGAGTCAAGCAGGTAGCCTATTTTTATAAACTTTACCTTTCACTTAACTATTTTTGATCTTCAACTTCTTTTGGTTTAGCACCAAAAGGCTAAACTGTCACTCTTTAATGGTCACCGAGTAACTGTCGATGTATAGAAGGGTCTTCTCCGGAGGAAAAAAATAAAAGATTGGCCCCAAAACAGACTAGCCAGTAAGGGGCAGCAATTTACTGGAAATCTTTAAAAATAAAAAGTACTGCGCGTCGCCTTAGGCGCGCTCTACCTACTTCAAAGAGCAAATTTAAAGGAAATTATTTCTTTTTATTTCAAATCCTTTTTCAATATCTTTTGGAATAGAAGCTTCAGTTTTCAATTGCATCAAAGTTTGCTAGAAACATGACGATGTTTAAAGTCCACTGTACGCTTACGAACTCTGTGAACAACAAAGAGTCGGGTTCGATCCTAGGAAACCCGATGCAACCAACTACTTGTAAATTCTATTTACCATAGTGGAAAATTAACATCGAGATTGAAGCTATTATATGTAAAGTAATCGCCTATTTTTTTCAGGCGGGGCTTAACGTCAAACTACCAATTAGGTGTCGTGTACGGAGGCGACTAGCAAACATACTGCACTGTAAAACTTCTTATATTAACCAAGGCAATGAATAAAATCCAAGGCCTAAGACCGGGGAATCGAACCCAGTACCACAATTCATATTAGCTTCCCAGGTCTCCGCCTCTAACCGCTCGGCTACCGTGGCGCACGCTATTATATGTATATTTTAACGATGTTTCCTCACAATTCTTGTAAGGCGAACTGTCCAGTGTTTCTGAATTCTCTCTCACTTTATAATCTAACGAGTGTTTCGATTAAAAAAATAAATATATATATATATCGTATATTCTAAACATCAGACGTATGTCGGTGGATTTTTTGAATCTCCCCCCAAAAATACGATTTTTTTATAGGCAATATTATTCCTTTATTTGGATTAATGAATCATGAGTCACCAAAAATCCATGAACAATACTCTACAAAGTTACAATAACTTTGTACTTGTGAGAAAATTGAAAATTTTGCCGTAAGGGCCAAAAAGACCCTTATATTAACTTCCCGGTAAAATCTTTTACATTAAAGTTATAGAACTATTAGTACGCTGAGATTAAAGACAATTTTTTAAGTCAATTTATTTAGAAAACTGAACAATTGAATCGGTAAAGTGACACATCTAGTTTGACTGGTATTCTCCGAAAGCTTATTTTTTCTGACACCTAATCTTTTATTTTATTTTTTTTTTAACTTTATTAAGTTATCTACAATCTGTATACACATATATACAATAAGTAAATCAGGAAGTACAAGATTAATTGGTACGTGAAGAGCAGGAGAAACTACCCAGTGGGAACACTCTCTACGGGATGTAATGATCTTTAGTTCTTCAGACCTCAAGGAAGTCGCGGGGCCACTTACGATTCAGTCTGCGAGGAGGATTGTCGGAGGAGGCGAGAGACAGTACAAGAGGATTAGAGCTAGTCGAGAGAGCAGTATGGAACTATTGAGTCATAGCGGGTTGGTTTATGAAGGGAATGTTGAGGTCGTTGTGAAGAGTGACGTTAGTCACCGTAGAAAGGAGCGTCAGCTATCTGTCGGAGGAGTATTGACTGAAATGTCTTGTACTGCCCGTATGTTTTGTAGGTTTGGCTGAACCCCACAGCTCTAGTCCTGTAAGTCCACATAGGTTTGAGGATAGTGTTGTATATTAAGCGTTTGAGTTCAATGGGTAATTTGGAGCGTCGTCCAAGTAGTCTGTAAAGCAGTTTCGCACGTTTTGTCATTGCTTGTCTTTTAAGTCTAGTATGTGAGTTCCACGTGAGTAGTTTCTCTATGTAGAGCCCAAAGTAGCGCACCCAGATCTGTACAAGGAGACACCTAATCTAAATATTAAATTTGAAATTTCAGCAATTCTAGAATTATACTGACCGAACACCACACAAATCGACAATATTTGCAAAAAAAAGTACAATTTTTTTTTTTTGTATTCGCATTTCTTTAAATTGGATATTACCGATGCAAGAAAAACAATACACCCTGTAATTAGTAAAATAATTGGAAGTAAAATTAAGTAGAATAGAAACCAAACTAAGGGTTTACAGATCAGGTAGGCGGCATTTTAAAGAAATCTAGTTAGTTTTAGGTGTTAAAATTCACAAATCTGTGCGAAGAAAAAAATAACTCAAAAGACACGGACTAGTGCATTTACAATCTAGTTAGCAGTGCAAGAACAGCTGCTCTCTAACACGAACTATATAATGTCATTATTTACAAAAAGTTAGTAGCTTTCTTTTTTTTTCTCAATAAACTCCCTTTATATGAATAATACAATAGCTAGTAAGTGAGCCTGACCAGCAAACCTTGTCAGCCTTTCTGTAGGTTCTTTAAGATCTAGTTTTCACAAATGACCATACTATTGACTCCCTTGACATTTTCACTTAACTAACACCCTTAAATGTATACAATAAAGATTGACCCTTATTGTTAGGATAGTTGGCTGGCAGGTGAGCTGAAAGACTTGAAAGACTTCGCTAACTTTAAGAAACAAAATCAAGTTTTATTTTTATTGGAATTATACGGGGGAGGGAAATTATAAATATTTAAATGATTTTGTTGCCAGCACTGTTTGAATGGAAAAATGGTATAGATTTGCATTTATTGCAGAAAAAAAATTATAATAACTGGATTCCTTTTTTTTCTTTTTCAGTTAAAGTTACTTTGTCCATTTTTCATTTTTTCGTTTTATGAATTTAACGATTATTGAAAAATAGTTTCTAAAATAGTTTGTGCTCTTTTACAAATCAAAAAGCGTCAAAATATATTCTCAAAATCCCTTTTGTACGATAATTTTCTGTTACATTTACCTCGCCGTGAAATTAGCTTCACTTAAAACATTTTACTTTCATTTTTATGACTTTGACGGTGTTAAATAAGATGTATAGTAGGATAAGGAAGATAATAAACAATGCAGGGAAGGGATTAGCTATGCGGTTACCGTATTGGATTCCCACACGGAGATACCGGGATCGAATCCAGCTGCTACCTTTAGATTTTCTCCTATCTTGGAGCTTCCGGTGGAGGACCGTGTTGTGTACAACGAGAGAACAGCTATAATGCATTACTAACTTATAAAATCTGAGCTTTTATTTTTGGTATACTTGTGTGGTCAGCATTAACTCAAAAAAGGGAAATAGCGAAAAGCTTGAATTCTGTATATCGACTTGGAGCCAATCGATTCAAGTTCCAACTTTAGTTTTTCCGCTTAAAAACTACTTTTTGGAAATAGTAAAAAGCTAGGGTTCCGAGCAATTAGTTGCACTATCTTAACAGTAAAAATAAAAAAATGGTATTAGATGGGTTTACCTGGGTTTTACTGGAAAAAATACACAGGATTCTAGTCTAGGATGCTTGGAATCTAATTTTGGGCCGACGAAGAAAGTATGCATTGGACAAGGAAATAAACTCGACCCATCAACGAGTATATGATGGCTATTCCGAGGGAAGTCTTTCTTTCCACTTGCGGTTTCTGTAGGTTTTTAGGAAGCGAGGTAAGGTACATAGGGTCAGCAAGCGTCATCAAGTTGTCTTCGGACTAAGCTAAGTGCCTATGCCGACTTAATTGGCACAAAAAGCTCAGAAAACATATCATTTAGGAGTTTTTACTGTAGGTGGATCCAGTCCTTACGGAACGAGTGAGTTTAAAGAAGCTTCGAGTATTTGTATACCCTATAGTGACAATACGACAAAAAAAAGAAACTACCTTGCGGCAAACAGTGCTTCAAACAAATAAAGTTTTATCGTATAACATAGAACTTTAAGTGACACACGTCTTAATTAGCTCCTATGCCTCCAACATCAGGCTTGATTTGAGCTCCTATGCTTACTGGGTCTGCAAGAAGAGGAAATAATCCTGTTGGAAGCTTTTTTTTTTTTAATCAGGAGAACACCTACACTAGTGAGGAAGGTTTTAATTCACAATTTGTTACCATATAAGCAATAATTATAACAATTAATTTTGTTATTGAAATGTGTAGGCTGTACAAATAGATTAGGCGCGCATAAAAACTTATTATATATCACGCCCAATATAATATTTATATAGAATGGAATAATAACTTTCTATGTTTTCAATCCATTGATAGTTTACTACAAAACTTAATAACTCAATTTATTTTTAAACTTAATTAACAATATGTTCCTACTTTATTATTTATTTTTTTGAAATAAATTTTTTGACTTATTTCCTATAAGTTTACCATTAAATAAAGAATTAGAATAAAGTAATTACAATTAATTTTTATATAAATATTCATTGAAGCTACAAAATTGTATTCAGCTTAATTACCTATCTTATATATTATGGAAAAAAAGTAACCAATTTGATTTTATATTAATAAATAGAAGTATACCAAAAAAAAGGTGAAGTAATCTTGCGGTTGATTGGAAAATGGATTGAAAAAAGAATTATTGGGTTTAACAGCAAGTTTTTCTGAGCTCAAAATATGTAAAACTTCTTTAGTTTTACTTTGGTAATAATATTTAATAATTAGGAGTGAAATAGCGAGAATTTTGATTCCGTTTTTACGTCAAAGTTTCTACAAATTTATTTTCTTCCACAAAAGTTCTTTTGATTTTCTCCAAAAAGTAAGTTCGGACGCGATCCTCTTGTTTTATGGAAATCTCAATTTTATTTCGTCACAACTTTGTGAAAAATGCGTTTTCTAAAATAATGGTTAACTGGAATAGCGGAAATTTTTGTTCATCACTATTTCTATAAACTAGTGACTGAAGTATGAACTTCGTATTAAACATTTACCCAATTATAATGGCCCATTTATTCAACGCATTTCGCGATTTAGTGAAACGAAAAATTTCATTATTTAATATACAGTAAAAGATTGTGATGGCAGTCCATTCCAGATGGATTAGTCAATACGCTGGGACAGAAGTGGGCGTTCCATATGTTTTAATTTCTAATAAAATTTATTGCAGTTCTATCTCTACAGAGTATGCGATCAGCGTTCAATGAATCTCATTCAAAATGGGTTTCCTGTATCTTGCGAGCTGAAACCTTTAATTAACTAAACATTTCTCTTTTTTATAATTAAGGGTTTTAACAAGTAAACAAATATCATAACAATAATTGAAGGCGTACATAAAGATTCAAGTATAATTACAACTGTTTTTATACGTCTTCTAAAGCCCAATCAGTGAACAATTTACTGAATAATATTTTATATTATCTAATTATTTTTTATTTTTATTAGTTTCTCACAGTTGAAAAAAAGAAAAAACTAATATTGGTTAATTTATTTTTTAAAGAACTATTTTTAAAAATATTTAATGTAACGCAGAAGAGTTTAAATGTGTTTGCAAAAATAACAGGTCTCAAGAAGCGCTAAATCGTGATAACATAAGAAAAAAAATTGTTTTTGATAACGCCTGAAGCTTGAACCACCCATTTTTGGGATTAACTTACGGTCTAGAGTAAAGTTATAAGTTTATACTATCTGAAGATTTCAATAAAGAGTACGGATTGAGATAAAAGGAATCGATTTCTTGACTCATCAAGACAACTAGTTCCTTGAAAAGTAGAGTGAGTGATATAAGAGCGATAAAGGGCAAATTCTTGGGGGGTAAAAATTTGAAAATATAGGATAACCCATTTCAGCAGGGCAAATGACCATGCATTCTCAGCCAGATCAAAAACTGAATTTTATGGAGGCAAGATATGCATTTAAAAAAAACAAAAAACAAAAAACGGAAACGTCCCGTTTAGAGACCAATTATTTTAAAAGTTCAACATCTTGAATTTCTTAGCAGTGTTAATGTCGTACAAGAATCAGTACAAACATGAGTTGGTGCACTCTCTATAGGAGAGAGGAGAATGTGAGGAGGAGAGTGTGAGGAGGAGAGAGGAGAGATAGGAGGGTAATGGCGTTTAGGCCTTTAGACTACAAGGAAGTCTCGGGGCTACTGGCGATTCAGTCAGCGAGTAGTATTAGGGATGTCAGAGGAGGCGAGAGACTGTACAAGAGGATTAGAGCTAGACGAGAGAGCAGTATGGAATTTTTGGTATTTTGTCTTGGCAAGTTGGTATAGACCTTCATAGGAAGGGTATGTTGAGGTCGTTGTGAAGAGTGAGGTTAGTCACTGAGGAGCGTCAGCTATCTGTCGTAGAAGTTTTGATTGAAATGTCTTGTAAAGTCCGTATGTTTGCAGGTTTGGCTGAACCCCACAGCTCTAGTCCATAAGTCCACACAGGTTTGAGGATATGACCATTTTAAGGGGAAAATTATTATATAAATATATTTAATTTCTCAAAATGGACGAGTAAAACCACTTTTCTGCCACCAACAAAACGCTAAAATAGATCTTTAAGCGTAGCTTCTTCATCCTGGTTCACAGCTTGCGATACAGCGACAAAAAATTGACAGCAACGTAACAGTGTCTACAGATAAACATTTTGCTCGCTTAAGGGGTTATAGGCAGTCAGAAATTTGAAAAAATCTATTTTTTTTAAATTTTTTTATATTAAAGTATAGTATCTCAGGAATGTTGTCCTAAAATTTCAAGTCGATCCGAGCAAAATTGTAAGAGTGAAAGTGTTTACAAGCCCCGACCGTTCGAATTACCATCGCTGAGCACAGAGCGCAACTTGCTACACGGGAGGCAAGAATCCTACGCAGACAGCAGAAGTCGGAAGACATGGAAGACTTATTTTATGGGCCTGGAATCGATGACACTGTGTAAGTTGAAAAAAAAAAATTATCCAGGTTTTATTCGCAAACCTTTAACCGCTGAAAACTTTAAACGCGTTTTTCTCAAAACTACGTTTTTAAAGTCGGTGGACACGATATCTCAAAATCTACTGCACCGATCTTTTTGAAATTTTACGTATTTCTTTTACACATATTAAAATCGTACTTGGACGAAGGATTTTTTTTTTTTTTTCAATGAATTAGAACTTGTTTTACAAACATAAAATGGTCAATTTTTTTAGTGAAAATCGTGAATCAAACTTTAAAGTTGTCCCAAAAATTAAAAATTCAATTTTTTTCTAAATCCTTCGGTCAAGTACGAGATAAAGTCATCTACTAATGAAATCTTTTCGAAATTTGGATTTCAGATGATCCAGTCTCAAGATATCATGTCCACGAGAGGGTTGCATTTTTTTTGACGTGTTGCATTAAAATATTCGCCATTAGTACAATTATTATTAATTTGTAACGAAAAAATTACAATAAGTTCTTTAAACATGGACTGATATGACGCAAAAGTTCCCGAATAAAAAAGTAAACACGTTTTTCCCCCCCAAAAAAATTTGAAAAAATGACTTTTTTGGCGCCTCTGACTGTCTATAACCCCTTAAGGCGAGCGATAAGTATAATGATGCTTAAATTAAAGTATGCACCAAGGAACATGCATTAAAGCAGAAACTCATTTAAGTTTTACTAAGAGAAAAAAGACGAATAAATGATATTTTTTTTAAAAAAAGCATCCTACACAAATATTGCATGCTTAACCATTAATTTAAGTTGTCTTTATTAATTTAATAAATAATTTTCGTAATTATCGTGACATAAAATGTTTTTTTTAAATAGTTAAGTGAGTACTTAAAAAAAATCAAACTCCATGCACGTACAAACAGACAGAAATAAAAATTACCATTGGCTTGTTAAGCCAAGGACAATAGCCGATCGTAAACTTATTTAACGTCTCGATTATACACCACTAACACCATCAAGACTACATCTTGTCTCATCTGCATATTGAATGTGATTGTCCACTATCTGTGGGACCTCAGTCTTACCGCGTCTCTCCGCCCATCAAAACTCATCACCATTCACTTAAATATACCCATTATCCCCTCGTTGTATACCTCAATTTAATGACTCTACGTTTAAAAAAAATATAAAATAAAAATAATCAAATGCCATATTTTAGTAATTTATAGTTTGTTGTATTTGTTCTCCATATTATTACCACAATCTTTAAACAAATATTCATTAACATTAGTCATATACCACGTATCATTTAATAATCAAATGTGTTTTAATGATTGTGTAAATAATGATTTATTACTTATTTTAAGGGTTATGACGTGAAAAGAATTTTTAATCATTTCTTATTTTCTGCCCAGGCTTAATCATGTGTCTATAAACATCAAGGAAATGGGAGAATTTATTCAATATTTATTCAAAAAATATGGGTACATAATTTTAGCAAATTTTTTTAATTAATTTATAATCCACAAGCAAAAGTGTTTTCATGGATCATATACGAGGGTCGTTTGAAAAGTCCGTGCAAAAATAAAAACTACTTAATTTTTTGGAGTAAACCTTTTTTATTTTTCAACATAGTCTCCTTTTAGGCTTATACACTTCGTCCAACGCTGCTCTAGTTTGTTGATCCCTTCCGAATAATAGGATTTGTCCAAGTCTGAAAAATAGCCATTCGTTTCTGCAATCACCTCCTCGTTTGAATAAAATCTTTTTCCCGCCAGCCATTTCTTCATATTGAGGAACAAATAGTAGTCCGAGGGAGCCAAGTCTGGAGAATAGGGGGGATGTGAAACGAGTTGGAACCCTATTTCCATTAATTTTGCGACCACAACTGCTGAGGTGTGAGCTGGTGCGTTGTCGTGATGGAAAAGGACTTTTTTGTGGGCCAATCGTGGGCGTTTTTCTTGCAGCTCGGTTTTCAAACGGTCCAATAACGATGAATAATATGCACCTGTAATAGTTTTACCCTTTTCCAGATAGTCGATGAGGATTATTCCTTGCGAATCCCAAAAGACAGTCGCCATAATCTTTCCGGCCGAAGGAACGGTCTTCGCGTTTTTTGGCGCAGATTCCCCCTTGGTAACCCATTGTTTAGATTGTTCTTGGGTCTCAGGAGTGTAGTGATGTATCCATGTTTCATGCACAGTGACAAAACGACGCTTAAAGTCCTGCGGATTCTTCTGGAACAGCTGCAAACCGTCCTTGCAACACTTCACACGATTTCGTTTTTGGTCAAGCGTGAGCAATCGCGGCACCCATCTTGCGGATAGCTTTGTCATGTCCAAATGTTGATGCAAAATATTATGTACCCGTTCATTCGAGATGCCCACAGCACTAGCAATCTCACGCACCTTCACTCTTCTGTCATCCATCACCATATCATGGATTTTATCAATGATTTCTGGAGTAGTAACCTCAACAGGGCGTCCAGAACGTTCAGCGTCACTTGTGCCCATATGGCCACTCCGAAAATTTTGAAACCACTTATAAACTGTTCTAATCGAAGGTGCAGAGTCACCATAATGTTTATCAAGCTTCTCTTTAGTCTCCTGAGGCGTTTTGCCTTTCATAAAGTAGTGTTTAATCAACACACGAAATTCTTTTTCGTCCATTTTTTGAAGATCACTCGACTTCCTCGATTCAAACGAATGCCAAACACAAAGAAATAGACCGATCTGGCTGAAACTTGGTGTGTGTTCTTCCAAGAGATGCTAAATATAACTAAACATAACCTCGATACGCGCCAGTAGTGCTATCTCTCTGACTTTGCACAGGCTTTTCAAACGACCCTCGTAGAATTATGGCGCCCATTACAAATTTAACGAGGCCTAAATATTAAGAAATCTAGTCGTACAAAAAAAAATTAAAACAAGTCATAAATTGAAGGATTATTTTTGAAAATGAGCATGAAAAGAACGGAAGTCCCGGATTTTTGGTTAAATAGGAAAATTACCTAATAATAAAAACTGAGCCAGATAAATTGGGAGTCTGATTCGTGAGGTTTTTCTTTCAACCAATATTTTACATTTTTAATACTGTGCGATAATACGTATCTGTTATGCCGCGTTGCTTGACAACATTGATAGCATCCCTGGCATCCCTCTTTAACTGGACCGCTGATTTGAGAAAGCAATTTGAGATTATTGGTTCCGATGATGTCTGGAGGAAAATCAGTACATACCCGATGGTAAACTGACTGATATCATGGCAAGATTTAACAATAATCTTATTAGTAAGGATGTTGAATCTCTGTTTAAACGCCAGATTTAACACTTTCCTTAGAAACATTAGCAACTTTGTATTGGGTGAACATTACGTTCACATTAAATGTCACATTGATATGATCAGAGTTGCCATAAATTTAAGATTAATGTCTGTGAAGAAGCCTCAACTCTATATCCTCGGTAGGGTTTATTTAATACTGATTCCTCCTGCCCGTTATGTGGGAACAATAAAGATGATCTAATTCATTTCTTAATTATCTGCCCGATATTAGATGTCTTAAGATCCAAGTATCTATACAGGCACAACATTATCTTTTCTTCCTGTATTGAACCTGAAATTGTGTTGGAGAACCTCTTATGTTTCGACTCGGTAGACAAAGTAAAATATATTTACTTTTTTTATAATTAATTCCATAAAATTTAGAAATTTGTTTTCAATAATTTAATAGCTTTTTATTTTATTTGCAAAAGTGAATTTATTTTTGTCTATGTTCTCTTTCTTTTCCTTTTTTCATGTATTTTATCCGAGTAAAGGCACGGGGCAACCCCTTGCTACAATTGTACATTATAAGCAAGTTACAATAAATAAATATTAAAAAAAAGCTGTACGATAATAAGTTAAATATATAAGTTATATTAACTTATAAGTAACCAAATAAGTTAAACTTATTTATCCACACAAAATTATGTATTGGGATTTTATTCAGTACAACAATATTGCAACCTTCCTAAATAAGTAAGGTTATTAAAGGCGTAAACATGTAGAGAACTAAAGACAAAATAGATCGATAGATTTTTGTTCTTTCAGTCGCGTAATCATCAACGGGAATTGTTTAATGAATCGGTAAATTCACTTCAAAAGATCTCTGCATTTCTTTTTTATATTATCGCCGCCTAACCATCACATCATCAATATAAATGGGATGATTAAATGATAAATCAAAAGCGTGTGATTGCTGCTTACAAGGGGACTTGTCTGCTTTAAATGCTTTATATATATATAGATATATATAGGAAAGAGAGGACGCATAATGAAAAGAGAATCGAATAGAACGGCCAATTGTGGGGAGGACGAAGTGCCATTATACAGAGCGGTGCGTATTGTCGAGACAAGGCGGGTAAACACTGTCAGAACATTATCACAAAAGAATATGTGTGAGGGATAATGTGGTGGAAATAACATGCTAAAGAGCACGTATGTATATATATAGATATATATCTATATAGATGAGAGAGGGTGAATGAGCATAGGTGAGGAGTAGGAGAGTTAATAAAATTATACACGCCATTAAGCGCTCGCGAGGCCGGTATTAACATGACTATTGGCCAAGTAAAATAGTAGGTGTGGCCAATGGGGTGTAAGCTGGGCGTGGCATATATCCCACCCAATATATGCTTATTGGTGGGGGCAACTAGTACGCAACCATTCAGTCTGTGGACGCTGGCCGAGTGATATGGACCGTTTATTAGTGTAAGTGTTTTTAAAAACAAACAATGATGCCTCTCGCACCGAATCCAGTAATGGTGCATCCTACGACAACTAGTAAACCAAAAATTGGTTTCTCAATTGACTCAATAGTTGGTGATAAAAATGAAGACGATAGTGATGATAATAATAGTCCTAGGTGTTCGCCAAAAAATCCACCATCCGGTTCTAGTTCCCCACTTGATCCGGGCCGATCGCCGCCGCCAATAATTAGGCCAAACGCTTTACCATCGTTTCCAAAAAATTTATATTTACACGAACCAATTGTACAAAATCAACATTTGGCATTAGTAGCGGCTGCACAACATTTCCAAGCGGCTGGAATTGCGGCAGCCTTAAGTCAACAACCACCGCCTCCAGGTTCTGGCATGCCATCGCATCATTATCCAGCACCAAGGGACACCTATCCATTAAGTCCTTGGCTACTTTCCAGACATGGCAGGATATTTCCACATAGGTTTCCTGGAGGAGGTGAGTCAATCATATTTTCTTTTTGTGTGTGTTTTTGTAAGGTTTAGTTGAGCTCCCGGCTTATCAAAATATAAGGAGACTTTTTAGTCTTACTCTTGCAACATCCAGGCAATTAACTACTTCTTCTTGAGACATGCTATTCACAAACTAACGTAAAGAGTATTCTTGACGAATCATATTTGAAAATATTCTCTTTTATTAAACGAAGTCACTCATTCATTGCATTATTTACACTTGTAGGGCGTTCAGTTTTGAAATTTCAAGTTTATAAATTTCGGTTCAATCTAACAAACTTCAAAATATGTAGTTAATTTTAAGGTCAAAATCTTCATTTTTAAAAATTAATTCACACAAATTTTAAGTTACGAATTCTTAACCAATGATCAGTTCTTATACATTTTCTTTTTAAATTTTAAGAGGAGAATTCTTATTTCTTATAATCCTGATTTTGTATTTTGAGATAACAATTTCTTAAATCTCAAGAACTAGCCTCAATTTTTAAGTTAAAAACTTTTATTTTCTTCATTTCTTCATCTTAAATTTTAAACTAACTCTTAAGAATTAATTCTAAATTTTTTAATAGTAACCGTGTTCTTAAATTCTGAAGTCCAGCTTCTTATAATCATAACGGTACTACTGGATCTATTGATTCTTTTATCAATTCTCCTAAATTTGCTTTAAAAGTAATCTGCTTTCGAGGTTCACTTTTCTCTTTTCAAGGTTTTAATTAATTTCAGAAATCATTTTGAAAAATTAAATTTATCTTAACTTAAATTTTACTGCTACAGTAAATCTTAAATTCAATATGTTAAGATGGAATCTTGTAAAGTTTCGCCTATTTGTCTGATATAAAATTTTAAATTAAATACTGGTAAAGTTACCTGCAAAGACGGTTTACCTGAAGTCCTTCAAAAAGCCGGTACTTCCAACCCAAACGCTTCATAGTCTTGTTATCTCTCTACCAGGTATTAGACCTAAAACAAAAGAAAAAAAAAAATATGGAAACTTAGTATCTACTTTTTTCTAAAACTAGAATTACTTTTAAGTTAATGATACCATAATCTAGATGCTTGAAATTTTAGCAATGCTATTTTTGTAACAGCATCTTTGTTCTTAAACTTTTGTTAAACGTAACCAAATTTATTGGTGTTGTTTTTTAAGTTAAATTCAGCCAGAAGTTTACCGCTCTTATTTAATACCAAAATTTGACGAAAGAGTTCTATTTTTTTTTGTTTTGTGGTCTTCGAACTTAACCTCTCACTCCCACCATGAGTGATGATTCACGTTCAGACTATTTCACAAACATTTTGTGGGTTCCGTCTCATACATACGTAGTAAAAGTTAATTTACAATATTTCCTTTTTATTTCCGACTTCCGTTTATGGTGGCTACATTTTTTCTTTCTGAATTTATATTTTATTCATTTTTTTTTGTGGCAAAATTATTTTTTAATTTCCATTTTTTACCAAAGTTACAATTTATCTTACAGCTTAAAAAAAGTAATATTCAATTTTTTTTAAAGTAAACCTCTGACATAACGCTTAAAAAACGAAGAAAAGAATGACGCCTTGCTCTTTAGCGTAGAAGTAGTCAGGTTAGGAGCCTTTAAATAAATTGTCTGTTAATTGAGATAATGGTACTATTAAGAAATACATAAGTAAATACTAATTACACAAATTGGACGTTAATCTAAAGCTATTAAATAAATGAATTTAATTGCCCTTTTTAGAGTGGACCATTCAAATGTTATACCTTTAATTTTTTAAACCTTCTAATTAGCAGTTTTACTTAAAACCAAAATTATTAGTTAAATAAATAACTTAAGACTTTCACATAAATCCGGTTTAGAAAATTGGATTAACTGAAGCAGTAATATTTCGATTTTTAGAAAATAAATAGTTTTGATATTTTACTGTAATAATCAACTATTAAAGGCTGACTAAGAATTAAGAGTAACAAAAAGATAGAGACAAGAACACAAAATTCTTCTATCCGGTTGAATCTATAATTGTAATACTTAAAAGAGGTAAAAACTTGGAGTGGGAGCAGTCTTTTTGGAGGGAGCACCACCGCATGTTGCTCAATCATATGGTAACCATGTAATCAAACTAGATAAATGGATAATGATTGGTTTTAAGTTGATAGGTGAAGTGTCTAATGACTGTCTAATGCCAAGGGTCCTGCCTACAGGCCATCTGCTAGCTTTCTCCATCTCTCTCTAATTCCAGGATAGAAGAGAGAGACAGACAAAACAGATTTGAACTTGAAATTAGAAATTGGATAAAAAAACAACACGTACATACGCACACAAGTAGATACAAAACACGAAATTAACTTCATCTCTACTTACTGACAGACAATATCTTTTTGTTTGAAACCAAGTCCATTAATACAGGTGTCTTTTAGAATTGCCCTTAGTTAAAACGAGCTATTTCCTTCCTTTTAACATTCTATTATCTAATTTCTTTCTATTTTGTTAATCGATTTAATCGGGGTGGGGGGTGGGGGGTCATTCGAATGGTTTTTATCGATGGCATCTTTCATGAGCGCACTCGTAGAAAGATAATTATCGATTTATTTCTCCAATTAGAGGTACCAATTACAAATTATATTGCTCAGAACGAGTTTATTAAATAGGTATTATAAGCTCCAATATCACTGAGGTTATATTTTGAAAATTTATTCGATATTGACTACAAAGAAAAATTAAAATTATCCTATTTCATTTCTGGAGCTCTCTAGATATGAGATATAAATTTGTAAGGATATAATATTTAACAGCTATAAGGAAATTCCTCTAATTCCTCCGCTGAATAATTGCACTCCTATCTTTATCAGATTTTTTTTTTTTTTTAAATCTTTAATTGAAATTTGCGACTGCAACGGTTGTGGCAACAAGCAAATGTGATGTAATATAGTGTCTTGATTGAGGATTGGAGAAGGCACCCAGTGGCGACACTCCAATAACGTGATCAGATCACTATTCTGTTATGAGGAGAGTAGATCGCGGGGGCCATCTTCTCTTCAATCTCCTTGGAGGATTGCCTGGTAATGTGGAAGAAGATAAGTGTTTAATTAAAGGATTAGGATGAGCTGCTGTAATGGAATGAAAGATTAAGAAACGAGTTTTAGTAAGGACGTTAATGAAAGGGATTTTGAGATCATTGTGAATGGTGAGGTTAGAAATATTGAATGGAGCGTTAAGTAGTTTTCGTAGTATTTTTGATTGTAAAATCTGGATGCGTAAAGAATTGGAACGTTTAGTCGATCCCCATACTTCAATGCCGTATGACCAAATAGGTAGCAATAACCACAGGTATTGCCTTTTGTTTTGTAAGTTGAGTTTAGATCGTTTGTCAAGTAGTCTGGCGAGAAGTTTTGTAGAGTTGGTTAGTTTCTTGTCTTTTCAGTCTAGTATCGGGGGGATTCCATGTCAACCGTTTGCTTCTAGGTACAGTCCAAGGTAGCGTACTTTGTCCACAGTTGGTATATAGGAGTTTGGTTCAAGATGATGGGAGGTAGGATTTTTCGTCTTAGAGTAAATACTATAAATTTTGATTTCGTAACGTTAGTTTTGATTCGCCATTTGTTAAGCCAGTCCTGTAAGTGGTTGATATGCGTTTGAAGAGTTCATATAAGATCAGCGATAAGGGGATCGGAATGAGGTGATAAGATTGCAGTATCATCAGCAAAGGTGGAGAGGATAGTATTTGGGTGTTGAGGTATGTCTGCTGTCAGATTTAAGTTATTTTTAAAAAAATATTTCTGTTGATGTTAATTTTCTTTTAATTACTTTTATTTTTCCCAAGTTTGGAAGTAATGGGAGCAGCCTATTTCTTATCACAAATGTTATTAAGAGCAGAGGCCCAAACTCTTGCTATAAAAAATGAATATTTTCTTATAAGCAATAATATAAATAAAATAAAGTAATTATGCTCTAAAATATTGTGCCCTGGTTCACCAAGTTCAGCTCACCGATAGAGTGCGCCATTTCATTAGAACCTTTTAATAAAAACAAATATTGCAAGTCTAGTGTGAAAAACGCACATTTATGTCTTTCTTTGACTGCAATTTACGTCATAATTTATGTAAAGAAAAGTGCACAAAAAACCGCACAGTTAATTCATTAATACGTCATTTCCGCTAAACTAATTTTAAAAAGGAAGAAAGATTATTGTCAATTTAATTCATAATTTATTTATTTTTATCGCCAAGCTTTCTGCCTAGCGATTAGGTTATCATCTTTAGGGCTTAATACTTATTAACACTTATAATTTTTTATTTTTATTTTTATATAATTAACATTAAAGGTTTATGTCTTGCACTAAATATGGTCAGTATTAAAAAGATCTGGTTTGTGACAAGTTACCAATTGTTAAAAAGATGCTGTTTTGCATTAAGTTGGCAACTATGCAGTTTAGATTGTTCGTATCCGTTTTGAAATTTAAACTATTTTCATGTGTTTGCTGTGTAAATCATTTCTAGGACTACTAAATAAAAGAAGTGATAACTGAAAATGGCAATAATCTTGTTTTTTCTTTTAAATTAACGAATCAGACACCAAAAAACAATGAACAAATACTCTTACAATAGAACAAATTTAGTGCTGCACGAGTCAGAGACGAGGCGAGACTTTATGCAGTCTCGATCTCGGTCGCTCAAGTCTCGGTCTCGGTCTCGTCGAGATATCTCGGTCTCGGTCTCGGTTTTTTGAATTTTTGTTTAAGTATTAAAAGCGGTTTGCTATTAATAACTTTTCAAAAAATGTTATTATTTTCTAATAATTATTTTAATTTATATATTGGTAATGAAAATGTGTGTAAAAGAAGACAACTACTTACACTTCAATGCATCATATATTACTATTACTGTTATATATCTTTATATAATTTCAAAAAGATGTTAAAAACGCGCCAAATGAAAGACCCAAATAACATATCTGCCTGCTATAACAACTCGATTCGTGAAATAAAAAATACACCTCCCAACAAACTTCCCGCTCCATTAGTTATGGCTGTTGGTGAAGATAAAGAATCTGATGATTCACCTTTTGACGACGACGACGACGACTGCATCAATATTTTTGCACCATTTGCTCAAAAATCAGCAAATATCACCAAAGCATGGAAGACAGAAATAATTAATTACACCAAATTAGACCAAGCACCAGTAGACGCTGACATTTTAGAATGGTGGAAAACACTTGAGAATTCCTTCAAAAATTTGTCTAGAATGACAAAAGATATTTTTAGTATCTGTGCAACTTCAGTGCCATCGGAAAGATTATTTTCGCAAGCTGCGATGATAATGACCAAAAGAAGATCTTCTCTAACTTCTGACTCAGTAAAAGCTCTTTTATGTATCAATGCTTGGGCAAAGTGTGTCTTAAAAACGAAAATTTGTGGCAATATTTTTTAGGTGCATAGATAGTCTTTTTTTTCAAATTCACTAATTCCAAAATTCTAAAATATAATTCAAATGATATCATAGTTCAAAGTATTAGATTATTAATAGTGAAATTTATGAAATTGAATGAATGAATGATATGAATAGTGAAATTTAGTGAATTTATGTAAAAATTATGTAATTCGAAGGGGGCCGCCACGGTAGCCGAGCGGTGCGAGACCTGCGAAGCTAAGTGTATTGTGGAACTGGGTTCGATTCCCGGTCTTAGGCCTTGGATTTTATTTAATGGTTAATATGAGAAATTTACAGTAAAGTATGTTTGCTAGTCGCCTCCGTCCGCGACACCTAATTGGTAGTTGGACGTAAAGCCCCGCCTGAAAAAATAGGCGATTACTTTACTTTGCTTACTTTACTTATGTAATTCGAAGTCAAATAGATGTAGTAATATTGAACATATATAATAAAATTGTATCTTTTAATAATTAATTCAATACCCGTAATGATTATTTATTAATAAAGAACACAATTTTATAATTTTGTAGCTAAAAATTAATATTTGAAAAACCGAGACGAGACCGAGATTTCTCGACGAGATATATATCATGTCTCGATCTCGGTCTCGGTCTCGGTTGCTCAAGTCTCGTCTCTCGTGCAGCACTAAACAAATTTTCTTCTAATTTTAGTAATTTGATTCCTATGATATATCAGCCAAATTTTCACAATGTCCGACTACCATAAATTAAATTTAAATAAATTTCTGTAACCCCCCTAAAATTTATTTCAAAAAACTTACAAAAATATTCAAGTTCTTTCAAAAGAATTACGCGTACGGTTTCCGTTTGTGCATTAATATAATAAATAAAAGAATGTTTAATCTTCCTTGAAAATGTCTTTTTAATTAGCCAATAAAATTAAATAAACTAATTATGATTATCAGCAATAAATTGCAGCTCTAATTGCAATGCACCAATAAAAAAAGAAAAAGATTAAAATTAGGTCACCAAGTTTATGGTGTGAGAAAAACTATTAAAAACTAAGTAATTTCCATTTTTAATTGAATTTGCGTTAATTTTTATTACAGTTCAATAAAAATTAACTCTATTATTTATGAAGTTGATAAACGGTAATTGATATTTTTTATGATTATTGATCATATATGGCTTAATTTATTAACAAATTGTTTCTTGATCTGTTGCACAATATTGTTGATGCCTCCTTCGAGATATTGAATTGAAAAACTCTTCTTTTTTTTTTGACATTATTATGTCTCAATCGAGAAAGGATTTCGATCTTCGAGAAATCTAGAAAATTATGTCTTTACAACAATGTTGCAGATAAAGTTACCTCAATCGCCAATCCCTACCCGAACAATAGTACCTCAAACAATCTCCCAAACTGAAGAAGGATTCTGCCTATAGATAATTCGCTGAAATACTTCCGGTCTAGAGTAATAGCCTTTTCAAGAAGTGGTTAAAATAACTGCTAGTAAGCCCCCAAAGAATGTTGCTCAGAAGATTGCCCATAGATAGCCAAAGAATCTGAAATGTATAAGGGACAGCTTGTCAAATATTTCTTGAATAATCTTCTTTTTTTTTCAGGTTTTGCCTTTTTTAACTAACGGTTTTAGACTAACCTTAGCTACAAATTACAAATGTTTTGAACCTAATTGCTTGGGTAACCTCTTTCGAATTAGGGGAGATATTTCTTTAAATATTGAATATTGGATTTATATCTACAAGGATTCGTTTTAGTGAATCAGATCTAATTTTTTTGGCCAAGTTTCGGGAATCATATTGTTTTCTTCATGACCTTAATTGTACAAACGTACTTCACGATTTTAATTTTATTCATTAAAATATTTTTTGAAATATGAATAAATATCATATAATTTGATTACGGAGAAACTAATTACAAGAATATTTTTAGAATATACCTACATAGAATTTGTCTAAACGATGGCGAAAAATTGAATTAATTCATTAATGGGATTCATGTAAATATAAATTCACAATATGTTTTACAATTTTAAAATTTAAGAAGCGTTAACATCTGAAGTCATCGGCGCCCAGAACTTGTTCTTTTGTTACAATGGACAACCCGGTCCATCGAAGAACTAAGAAGCTCTTAACAAGAGCTAGCAACCTGGATTCGAACCCGGGATCTCCGCGTGGGAATCCAGTAAGCTAATCACTCAGCTTATTGCTTTCTTTTAGTCGACGTATTGCGTACGGATCCTGGGGAGAGACCTGGATGACGGTAGTCTTGATTGTGTTTGCTTAGAGTGGAAGTTGGACCTTGTAAAGACAGTAAAGAGGAAACGCAGAAGAATTCAAGAAGTGGAAAGCTCAGCTATTACCGTAGCACGGCGAAGTACCTATGATCGGGATAACAGAGTCCAACAATATGCAATAAGACAAGCGTCTGTTCCAGACAAAAATATATCCAATAAGCAGCAGTTCTTCAAACTGTTTTACAAAGCAGCAAGAGTTCTAACTAACGGACTATTCTAAGCCGACGATTCTAGGTACAGGAAATCTTAGTAAAATAAACAAGTGTCTCTCGCTTCTTAGTTATTAATTCTGGAGAGGTTGGCAACTCTGCCATATCCTTCATATCAACGCTACTCTTTCTTCCATCTTTGTTTCTCATCCTATCAAACATAGCTTAGTCGGCATATAAATAGATTATGTCTTTCTTAGATCGATCTCGGAAAAAAAAAAAATTGATTGATGGTGTGAGATTGGCATTCTAAGGCACCTAAAGACCTTCATTAGTAACCTTTCATTTCCTAAAGCAAGAAAATACCCTAAATAATTCTATCATTGAACAGTCTTTAGTGTTACCCGTTATTTTATTCGGATTTTGGACCCATTACCACGCAATAACAGAGCGAAAAGAAACTACTAATTAAAACTGTCCGAGTAGGACAGTTGTATAAGGGTTGATCGTCAAAAAGTGCACGAAAAAGCGTAACGTTGAAAAACACCTAACTTTCATAATTTTTTTCTCTTTTTCTATAAAAGATAAAATTCCCAAATTTTCTTTGAAATATAGGGAAAATCCTCCTTTATAACTGTAATTTTTTTTTGCAACAACATAGGTGAAATAGATTTCGAGAAAAAAGTTGCTGAAAATGAGCAAAAACGGCATTTTCAGCAATTGTTGTTGTTCTTGTTCTTCTTGTTGTTAACTTTTTTGTAAACTACGTAGCGCCTAAACGCGCGAACCGATTTACATGAATGAGGTGTCATTCGATTCGGAATTTTATGTAGATGTGCCTTCTGGTGGTATCGACGCTGTATATCAAATGGGGGAGGAGTTAGCCCCATGTATATATTTTTATTATGTATTCAATTCTAAAATTTTTTATTATTCAGAATTTAAAAATAAAATTTCCTTACCGTTTTTAGCAGAATTGTTGAAAACATCTGAGTATGGCAGTAAATAAAAAACGGTAATGTATTAAAAACTGTATTTTTTGGTTTAAATAATATTTTATGAATAATAATCAGATCAAAGAACCAATCATTTATCTGTATTTTTTTTAATTTAAAGAGAGGGGATTTTATCCAGCCAATGGTATTCAATAAATTATAATTATGACTTAAAAAATAGGTAATTAATTAAAAACTCTGGCATGAATAGGTATTCATAATAAAACAATTTATGACAACTGAATCTTATTTATAACTAAATAATGAACGATAAATCTTTTTTTTTATGAAATAATATTAATTTCGTTTATTTTGTTCGTTTAAAAATTATAATTTAAACGACTAACTGCAAGTTTTTTATTTCCTCCCCACTTATCGTAGTAGATCTTGATGCAGGCCTTCAAAAAAATGTTGACTTTAATTTTAATTTACTGGTGAACAGCTGATTCGTGGGTCTTATCATAATTACTAAGCTTCACCTACGTTTAATTCTGTGTCCGCATCTCGACTTTTTTTTGCCAATCATCCAATTATTGTTGGAAGACAATAGCTTTTAGAATTTCGATAACCGCTTAGCTTAGGTGCTCTAATCATTTAATAAAAGCTATAATAATTAATTTATGCAAGACTAAATAATTTTTAGATGTTAAATTTTTGTTTACTCTTCATTTAATTTTTTATTTAAACATTAACAACTATACTATTAATGAATCTGATGACGCACCTGAAATACACGAATTATGACACATCCAGAACGGCGCCCAGCAGTTAGTCTACGCAAATAATAGCTCAGAAATAGAAAAGATGGCATTGGAATGTAATTTCGAAGAATTTGAAGTTCAATACAAATTAATTATTGTGATTTGGTATAAAATAGATTGAACTAAAGTTAAATTAAAAACGTCTACTCAATTGTCTAGGGTAAAATAGTCAAAAAAAGTAATTTTAATTATAGTATAATGATAAAAAACTTATAAGGGTAACCCTATTCTGATAAACGAACAATTTGGGTACAGATTGCGACAGATAATGTACTAGAATTCAACAGTAACTTATTTAAGCGTCAACCTAGAGATATGCGGTTGATTATATTCACAATAAAACCCTGTTCAATGACAGAGTGGTTAATAACTGATAGTTGCACTCTTGAGTAAATGATTTACACTGGGTATTCCAAATAAAAATATTATTGCATTCAGTTTTGGTTAGGTCAATGCAGCGCCAGTATGCAGTATTTTTTTGCGTGCAACGCAATTATGCACAAGTTCTAACGAATTGAACATTAATTTGTAAAGCGAGCAATGTATCACTCTTTGAAATTGCTTCCTTCGTGTCGTGATAAACACTAAAAATGATTTTACATGATATTTTCTCTTGAGAAAAACTAAGAACATGTTAATAATTTAATTTCTCATTAATGAAGTTATTTTAGTAATTTTAGGAAAAACTCATTCTCATTCCCTTCCACAAAAAAACGATGATTTATTTGTTAAGTAAGCTTTGAAATGCGAGAAACCCTTGTTTTAGCTTTATTTTGCTCAAAAATGTCTTTTTTATTGATTTTGAATGTCGAAATTTCATTTTTATCATTTATAAAATACATCAATCTGTCGGAAATTCCCTCAGCTTCAAAATGCATGCATTGCTTTTGCAAAAAACTGTATTGTTTATCCATTTATTAGCCTTAACATTGCAAAAAAAGCCGTTTTTTGACCTAAAAAATTAATTAAAAAAAAATCCGCAACGTAAACCGATTTGGTTTTCAGTGGATTTTGGTTAGTTTTGACCCAAATAATGTTGGTGAACTTTTCAATTAAAATCGTTCAAGGCGAACCGTGATATAAGATGATCAAAGCTAGCAATTAGTTAGTTGTTCTGTTCGGAGTAACCTTCCTTTTTTTAAGCGGTCATTTTGCGAAAGAATAGAAAGAAATTTAACTTTGAAGTAATGAATAAACCAGGCGTATACGAATTGAAGATAAAATTTTGGCACATTGATGATCTGTACAGTGAAAAATTGCCTTTTTTTTTCCACGACAACTACCAAATTAGGTGTCGTGGATGGAGGCGACTAGCAAAATGTACTTTACAATAAATTTCGCCTACACCAGGGGAATCGAACCTACTAGAGAGACCAACAATACATCTTAGCTTTGCGGGTCTAGCCTCTTAACCGCTCGGCTATCGTGGCGCCTTAAAGTGTAATATACTGCTTCCTAAAATAAAATAAAACTACCTAAATTTGGACAAATTTGTAGAGATCTCTATTTTCCATTTAATCGCGTGATTTAAGTATTTTATTTTTTGGTACAGGCTTTTAAAGTTACTAAATCAGTATGCTAAGTTTATCAAAATAGTGACGCTTGTAGTTTATACTGATCATCTTCAAAAGAAGTTAAATTGACGGCTGACCATTAAATTAAGGCGCTCTACTAAGCACAATCATGAGTTAGGAGTCTGTGAGAACCGTTGATTTCCTTTGACACAGTCAAATTTCAGAAAAATAATTTGGTACAAATTCACTAGATCAAACAAAATTTCAAAGTCATCTCTGCCTTAAATAAAGTAAAAATTTTCAGCCCGAAATTTGTTAAAATACAAAATACAATCATTATCTAGCAAGTTGGGTGTTTTTTTTTTAAAAATAAGGAGATGAAATATTAGTTTTTTTTGGAGATGTATATTGTAGGAGATTCTGTTTAGTGAAATAGATATGGAGTCCGAGGATGAGGTGGGGCAGTCATGGCACCAACATGTCTGACAACATTGTAGGCAATTACTGTAATTAATGTATGATATACTGCAAGTTGTATGCTCGCCTGACCATACATATTATATATGTACCTTTAAAAGGAGAAAATTTATGTGTACATATAAACAAACTGACCCCCGAGCGAATCTACTCGGCTTCTGCTAGATTCTTAAAATTATGTTTCTCCAAATACCACAATAATCTAACATAAATGCTCCTCGGCCAAAATTAAGATATATTTGTGGGCCGAGTCGTGGATTAATTTCACTTTTAATTGGCTTTGAGTTTATTACTTAACATTGATGCAGGTAGTTTCCTTGATGACTGCTACCTTCTTTTGATTTCATAATTGTCTTTTTTTTTGGTGTTCTTCATTCAATTTTAGATATTGTGAGAGGATTGGCTATAAAGCCGAATTCACTGTGCCTAGAAAGAAATCTTTTATGCTTCCTTCATTGTCAGTAGAATGTAGGTAGGTTCTGATCTGTAAAGTTTATGGCGTGTAAATAGTAGGGATTGCAATAATGAGCTAGAAATTGTGTGTGGATTTGGTAAACCCAAATAGATGCACATTTCAACCATATCTGCAGGCCCCTGTTCGTATTGTGTGCATGATGGAATTGTCGGCCGTGTGCCAAACTGGCATTCGATGAAAGATGAACGTAATGAAGGAGAAGACAGGCGAAAAAAAGGTAAAGTAATGCCTATTTCTTTTTTAGGCGACCTTTTCGTCTATCTGCCAAAGTAGGTGTCGTGAAAAAAGGCGCCTATTAAATGTACTTTTCTACAAAATTTCTTTTAGTTACCAATATATATAAAATCTAAGAGAGACGAACACAGTACCAAAATACATCTTAGCTTGGCGGGTCCTCGCCTTTAAACTCTGGGCTACCATGCCGCCTAGAAGATAGGCAATACCTCGAATATAACCATACCTAAACCTGTGATAACCACCGGACAGTTAGCTGTAAGAAACTCCTAGGAAGAGAAAATATTTAAGAGTTCAACAGTTGAATTTGAACCCGGGTTATTCACGTTGGAATTCAGTATAAGCTAACCACTGAACTTATTCCTTTCATAAAAGAAACTCGTTGCAATTGGTTCAAAGGCTTTCAATTTAGTTAATGGTAGGTTCAGGAAGCATCTGTGCTAGGTGAAGGCTTATTAGCTCGTGGTGCAGATTGTGTCTGGAAGTGGAGGAAATGGCGTTGCAATCGAGCGGTTGCGCTGTGAAACCTTTGGCTCTTTGAGACCGAAGGAGATAGTAGCGCAAAAAGAGGTAGTAGGTAAAGTCCTCAACCTCTTTAGTAGAGGAGGTTTCGCCTGCTACATCCAAAGAGGAAGGCCTCTTTTGACTGCGGTGCCCTGGGGCATAGCTCCCGTCCCGCTAATCTAATCTAACTTATTTCATAGAAATAATGTTAATCTGTTCTACCAGTCTTAAGTTATGATTGCTTGTAACAAGTAATTACAGAACCATATTGTTTTCCTTTTTGCAAGAAGTTAATACTTAAGAGTTGAAGAGTTGTAATTAATTACCTTATGACTCTCTAGGGGACAGTAATGCTCCGGGATAAGATGCATTTAGAATAAGCTAAATGCATCCAGCAAGATGGCACAAATCACTGGAAATATCTTCTTACTTCTAGCCCTAAAACCTACTTAGAATGATCATAAAATTGTATGCCCTTAACCTGTTAAGTGTGTATACACGTCAAACCAAATCTCTCGTTACTGTGCGTTCGACGTGTATACTCGTTGTGAGTATATTATATTATTTGGTGGAAATGTTTCCTTTATCTTACCAATAGAACTGCCAAGTATTTTATACGGAGTGGGTGGTGGGAGCCAGCCAAATGATAAGTGGTTGGTACATGTTTGGTCTCCGCATTAGAGATTGGGGAATTACGCACACAAATAGAAGCTCTCAACTCTTGTGCGATGCCCTTTTTTACCTTAGATAGAAGTTCAGACCTCAGTACGAGCAAGATTTCATTTTGCTCAAGAATTCAAAGATCTTTTCTTTCTTGTCAAAAGCTCTTGCATCCCTAGTTAAATAGAGCAATGCATACGTGAAGCGGTGCAAGATTTTGAATGAGCACAGAATGCTTTGATAATCTCAAGCCCCAGAGAGATTGCAGAAAAAGTCGCTTGCAGTGACTATTATGACGTTGTTATAAACTTTTGGTTGTTTTACCCTGCGTTCGACGTGTGTATACATTGTCATTGTCTGATTTTAATTCCGCACACTGTGGGGTTTTTTAAAAAAATAAATTCCACGTTTAACTGGTTAAAGCATGATTAAAAGGCATGACACCAACTATAGCAGAATTCTAGATTCAGGTTCATCCAAAACAAAATTCATTGTTTCCAATAAAAGTGTACGGGCTCCAAGGTGATCTGAGTAGCACAGTTATTCCCAATATTTTTGGTTGAACAACAATGAAGAAGATTTAACACCCTGCGTTAATAGCTGTTATTAAGAAGGTTGTGGAAGTTATATTATAACCTCCAGCTGGCCAATTTTTTTTAGAAGCTCCTTGATCGAATCGTGATTTTGTAATCATTAACTCGTCGTTTGTCAATCAAAAATTGAGAAGTCATTATAAAAAAAATAAGCCCAACAGCGTTAGATAGATTAGAAAAGTTAATTAATTAATTTAAATAAAAATTAAATAAATAAAAAAGCCAATAAACGATAGATTTATAAGAGATAAATAAGGTTGTTTTTGTCTTTAAGAGACAGAAATCATGTTCTTCACTTTTTAACGTCAACATTTCTGTTTTTTTTTTCTTCTTCTTATTATTAACGGATGCGACGGTTGTTTGCTGTCTAAGAGTTAGTAGAGACGCAGAGAGTTTGTCCGTCTGTATTAGAAGTGGATGTTGGACATCCCCATGTAAGGTGATCCTGGTATCTCGTGGTCTCAAACTATACTGACATTTCTCACGTTTTGAGCTATGTCTCAAAACTACTCATCCAGACTATTAAATAGTCTTTAGATACCTCTATTATGGTAGAATCTATATTTCTGATATTTTTTTTTTGTTATTCTCATGTTGATTGAAATGTGTTTTTAATTAGGTTTCCCTGGTTCCGTGTAACTTTATGGGAGGAAACGAAGAAACGGTCATTACGTCTTTTTAATAATAATTGATTTTACAAGATTAAAACTTCAATTAGCCATTATTTTTATGATTTCCAACAGACAGCCTCTTTTTCTTCATTGATTTGTATTGCTTCTAAGACCAAGTGGTGTTTGTTACTTCTTCTGT
Source organism: Rhodnius prolixus (assembly GCF_049639745.1). Taxonomy (NCBI): domain Eukaryota; kingdom Metazoa; phylum Arthropoda; class Insecta; order Hemiptera; family Reduviidae; genus Rhodnius; species Rhodnius prolixus. The sequence goes on from NW_027411582.1 coordinate 28,109,403, forward strand.
GGCGCAGAACATCTTGCCAATTATTTCTCGGTCTCCCAAATTTTTCAACATCATTCAACCATCATAATCGTGGTCACTTTTGTCGTCATCCGACAACGGCAAGCGGGAATCTTTGTACCCATATACATCTCAATCTACAATTCCATGAGCTCTGCATTATTCCTTATGATACCCAAATCCTCGCACACTGATCTGTGTTTTCCTCTGAGTAATTTTTGTTTTCCTAAAGAAAACAACTTGCTGTTATGCTTTGGTATTACCCCAAATTTGGTGTAACTCTGTTATCGGAGAGATCTTTGTTAAAACAAAAAAACCAGAGCAAAAAAAAACTTTTCTTCACGAATCTCGGGATTGCATTTTTTGAGTAAAAGCTATTGGATGCGGCCATTCTCGAGTCGATTTCCTCCATTTTTACGGGCCAAGATTGTGGCTCATATTTTCATAGACATTGGTCTACAGTCCTGAAATTTAGTCTGTTATAATTCTTCGCCGATTGATTTTTTTTAAACCTAGATTTGCGGCAATTCTTCATAAAAGTTTGCTATTGCCGATAATGTTGCTTTTCTTCTAGCGCTTCCAAAGATAGATTGAACCATAATACCCGTAATAATCGGATTTAACACAATGGAGTACATCGAAAGAGAACGCTGTGCGGTCTGGAGGAATGTTTTTAGGAGCTATAACTGCTGCTACAGATACTTTTCCGAATTTAGTGAGTCTCTAATTTAAATCAAAAATAGTGAATCAAGAAATTACTCCTTGCAACGTCACCTCAATTACTTTAGCTTAGTTTACAGTTCTTTCGCTGAAATATTGAGTACCTAGCCTAATTAGTTGATTTTTTTAGTTACCGAAGAATTCAAGTCATATCCGTTATTTTGGGAGAGTTATTATTTGTTTTTTGACACCAAAAATGCTTTGCCTTCCAACATCATTTGCATTTATTATCGCATTTATTAACATGCACGCGAGCAACCTTAATATTTCTATGTTCTTCGTCCTTAATTAAGGAGAAAAAAAAAAGTTTTATGGTGCATTAAAGATAATAATTATGTAAAAGAATTCATTAATTAAATTAATAAATTTTTAAACATAAAATGTATAATTATGTGGAAAAAAAGAGGTTAGATAAATGATTTTTAGCTTAAAAAAGAAATCCTTTAAAAAATTAGGTGCACCTAAACAGCCAGGACAGAAGACGTACCAACCTTAGACGTTAACACTATAAAACGAATTACAATTGTTAATAAGTATAAACCCTGAAGACGACCTACTTCCTGGGACGAAAGCTTGGCAAAATAATAGAAAAATAATGACTGAAATTGGCAATAATCTTTCCTCCATTTTGTTTTAACGATTCGTTTAAAATTTTAAATGAAGCAGTGTAATTATTACAGGTAAAAGAAAATTACATTGACATCAAACTTTCTTTGTTAACCATCAACATCTCTACCTCTCTGGCAAAAAACTAAACTATTCGATCGATTACTTCAAATAAACGTTTATCTCATTTAATGATTATTATTTAGTCAAACAAGTTTGCCTTAATAATCTGCTGCCTAATTTTAAAAAATAATCAACTTCCTTTAGAATCTCCTATAGCTAGCTATAAGTTCAATATTAAGGTAGACATCAATAAAACAGTGGCGCCAACTGTTGTCTAAACGTAAAATGTTAATAGTCGTAATTTCTGAATTCTCTACAAATGGTAACCAGATACTAAGCCTTCACATCTCTTTTAATGCCTAATATATGTATATATAAAAAAAAGGTATTATCCTAATAAGGTTGTTAATATATAAACAAAATTTTTCTTGGGTGATAATTTGAATTAATAAATTGTAATAATAGGTTCTAATACAGCCTTATAGATACTTAATAAAATACAAACAAAAAAAGAGAAATCCCAAGAAGATTGGCAACACTGGTGGTTAAAATATGCATCAATTTTCAAGTATTTAAAACAAATTATGTTAATTTTATTCAAATATTATCACGTTAGTCAATATTTAGTCAATCTTAATGTAAAAAAAAAAAAAGTATATAAAGATAATTAGGTGGGTATATTTTAATCGGAATCTTATTTGACCTAAGGGCATTTTGAAAGAACGAGTCTTCTTTGATTTGAAATTATTTAAGTATGCATTTTATGTTTTAATAACATTAATTATTGCTTAAAAAAAAAAATATCTAAATTGACTTTAACTTAATGTCGTCAAAGAACATTTTAGTAATTCTTACATTAATTATTCCACATAAATAGGGTGAAATTACTCTTAATGTTATGTAATTTTATGAGATTGTCCATAAACATTTTAAAGAAGTACCAGTTTTTGTTGATAATTAACTTTAATTAGTAATTATTATTATTTTTTGTTTATTGTGAAGGGAATGTTTCGAAACCGAACTTTGATGAGATGCTTCTAGTGTCTCTTACACGCGTAAGACAATAAAATAAGTTTGAATATTTTATTTTGTTCGCAAAGAAAGGCTCTATAGGTATTTTTTTCAAATCTAATACATGAGCATTAACTCATTCACAGATTTACTCTACAATGAAATTCGTTAAAAGTGTTTACTAGAAGAAGAAGCAGTCACCAAGAAAACTACAACTTCCGTAACTGTAGATGTCAGCTACCCAAGAGGGATATTTCTGTCCACAAGAGAGACAGCGCCACTGGGCAATGTTCCCTCCCAAATCGGATCAATTTCTCCGAGGAAATTCTTTCTCCGCCAATGGTTGTTAAGAGTTGTTTGTGGACTGTTGAGTAAGCTACTTTGTTGTAGAGTAATTTATGGCAACAATCTAGATCGCATATTGGGTTTGAGTAAAACGTTTTCAAAAAATGTAACTTCATAAAATACTACAAGAAATGTTATTCGTTGCGTTAAATCCCTGAGAACTCATCGAGTGGATTGTTCACCAGCTTCTCAAAACGTAGTAAAAGGATAGAACCTGGTTACTCTAACAATAACTACAACGATTCTTTTTGTTTTTTAGAGAGAGAGAATTTACAATTCATTTGTAAAAAAAACTTTATCGATAAGTCTCGGAGATTAAGCTGTACTTAATAATTCATGTAAACTAATTATATCATTTAATGAATTATAGCATAAAACAAATATTTTTAAGTTTATGTTACTAAAGTAATGGGAATTTTGGAAGTTTGGGGCAAAATCATGAAGCAGTAAGATGTTGGTTAGAATTCCTTGGTCTTCAGTTATACAGACACAAAATACTTATTGTTTCTTAGGATAAATAAGGGCTATATATAAAAGGGGGCAAGATCAAATTCAGTTACTGTAGAGGGAGCTATGCTGAAAAGCAAGTAATGCTGTTCGAGCATAGTTTACTAATTTAGAAACCCGAGAGAGGTGTGAAATGATCCAGAGCCTAAGGCTTCAGCTTTGAAAATCTGCAAGCGCTAATAATTATTAAGGAATAAGTCCTGCTAAGGAGAACAGGCTGAAAGAGATGATTTCAAAGCCTCGTTTAGGACATTAGGGAAACGAAGCGGCAGATTTATTGGCACAGGGAAGGCTCTGCGGGACACTTCGTTAGCCCGGAGCCCTATTTTGGGGGTCTCCAAGTGTTTTAAGACTGCGGCCATTAAACTATGGGTACAGAGAGTAGGGTCTCAGGAGTGGTGGCTTGCCACCACAGGGGCAGAGACAGGCGAAGGAGTTCATTAGAGGCTATTCGCCGAGGCTGACCGCAGAATTAATCCGTCAAGGCCGTGTGGGGCTATAAGGATAATTGTAGGACTATTAACTGGGCCACTGCAGGCTCAGAAAACACATGCATCGCATGGGCCTGGCAGAGGATAGCCTTTGTAGGTTCTGTCAGGAAGAGGAGGAGGAAACGGCACTGCACGTGTTGTGTCAGTGTGAGGGGCTTGTCTGGCTAAGGAAATTACTTCTCGGGGAGGAAAAACCAAGGCCTGTGAGCTTTACCCAGGTGTCGCTCTCCAGAATTAAGAGTCTGATTAAACGGACGGATCTGGAGGGCGAGCTCTAGAGTGAGGGGAGCCACAATATCGTAGATCCAAAGGGGCCGCAGTGGTGTAGGCCTTAAGGGCCGCCCTATTAGAAACCCTCGTTTAAGAGAAAGAGATCTTGTTTAAGAGCAGAATAAATCCAATCTGGCCCCACATAATTAGAACAGAAATCTAAAAATAAATGTCTGTCCCGTATTTAATATTATTTGCTACACTTAAAAATTCCTAAGTCACATTCATTTATATTTTGGTAGAAAAAATAATGGAAATTAAAAAGGCAACAAAATAATTGGTACAAATTACTGTGAGAAGAATCAATCTTGTGTAATTGAGTGATAACACATTATTTGAATTTTAAATTTATGGAGATGTTCCTTTGAGGAATTGGCCAGTTTTACCAACTCAACATGGTAAATAACTTAAAATAGAACGCAATTTTTTGGGAGGGAAAAAAACTAAAAAGATTTTTTCAACGGAAAGAATTAAACTGACTGGCTGTTCCACACAGACACAAGTACAAAATACCCTTAAGGCAAAATTAGAGCCCTAATTATGGCCACAAATTATTCCCCCCTCCAACCACAAAAAAGTGCTCTTTTTCTTTTCGTGCATCATAAATATTGACTAATCAATTTTAGCTTTTATAGCTCGTAAAACTACATATATATTACCATATCTAAATTATAGCTGTTCTTGGAGGGGGTGAGCGAGCGGAAGGTTGCTTAGATGACAGTGATTATTGGGGCACTATACGCTAATTTCTGAAAAGGAAGCAGTTTTTTTAGCTATAATTATCCCAGATAATTTGATAATTATTTATAATTAATTCGGCAAATATTTAAAAGGATTATAAAGTGTGAATTCTTATTTTGGGGAGATATTTCTCCAGTAATATAGATTTATATTCTATATTAAATTTTGATCATAGATTAAAAAAAATAATAATAAAGAAATACTTATTTTTTTCAGGCGGCTTTACGTCCAGCTACCTAATTAGGTGTCGTGGACGGAGGCGACTAGCAAACGTACATTACTGCAACTTGTTTTTACAGTACAACCTCGATTAACCGGGATTCGGATTAACCGGGATCATGTTCAGTCATCATAAGAACACCTGGATCGGCGTCGAAACAAAAGTTAATTTTCGGTGGCGACAGGAAAATTTTTTTGCCTTCCGATGTAACATAATTGGTAGGCGTGGCAGCAACTCTTTTATACCTGATTTTCTTGAAAGGTCATTATGTATGTATGTAAAAACCCAAAATATAGTGCAATTAGTACTGAATTTCTTGGGATTTAAGATAGGAGTTGATCTCTGGGACGAAACAGTAATGTATTACTATGTAATACTGTGTTTTCGTATTTCAGTTTTCCGGGGTGGTTATAGCCGGAGGTCAGCCCGGTTAATCGAGGTTCTACTGTATTCGCCAATAAATAAAATCAAGGACCTAGTCCAGGGATATTGAACCCACTAAACTAACAAAACATCTTAGCTTTGCGGGTCTAGCCTATAACCGCCTAATATACTTTACTATAAATTAACCATTAAATAAAATCCAAGATCTAGACTAGGGGAATCGAACCCACTAAACCAACAATACATCTTAGCTTTGGGGGTCTAGCCTATAACCGCCTAATATACTTTACTATAAATTAACCATTAAATAAAATCCAAGATCTAGACTAGGGGAATCGAACCCACTAAACCAATAAAACATCTTAGCTTTGCGGGTCTAGCCTATAACCGCCTAATATACTTTACTATAAATTAACCATTAAATAAAATCCAAGATCTAGACTAGGGGAATCGAACCCACTAAACCAATAAAACATCTTAGCATTGCGGGTCTAGCCTATAACCGCTTAATATACTATACTATCTCCTTAACAAAAACTTACAGTTTTAAAAGTTAAGTATAAGGGTTGATTAAACGCCAAAAGGTACACAAATCAGCAGTTTCCAACATTTCATTAATACTTCATTGATATAATTTAAGTAATTTTACTGCATTAACTTTTCCTTCACATTTTTTAGAATTTATTAGATGTCACAGACCCTTATGCTGGCCATTTTCGTCTACAAAATATTTACTCAAGTAGCACACCATTTAACTTAGATTGACTGTAATATCTATTTATCTATAATAATCAAACTATTAATCACAGGTGAAAAAGAAAACGTTATAAAAAATATAAAATATTTCGAATATTTCGGTAAGACGAATTTAAGACTGAAATATTGTTTTGAATCCTCCGTGATTGAAATTTAAAAAGTGGCCGACTCTAACTTTGTTTTTTTCTACTTTAACATGCATGTATATGTGACTACTCAGAATAATTCATCACTCATTTTATCATAATTATAATAAAAAAATATTATGAATGAACTGGCCAGCATAAGGGTCTGTGACATCTAATAAATTCTAAAAAATGTGAAGGAAAAGTTAATGCAGTAAAATTACTTAAATTATATCAATGAAGTATTAATGAAATGTTGGAAACTGCTGATTTGTGTACCTTTTGGCGTTTAATCAACCCTTATACTTAACTTTTAAAACTGTAAGTTTTTGTTAAGGAGATTTTTGTACCTTTTGGATAGATTTTCCTTTTTGTCTATTTGCAAAGTTACGTCTGCTTTACAGATTTTTTAAAATTTGGAATAAGCTATTCTATCATTATAACCTGATAAGGTGTTAAATCGGAACCGTAACTTCCACTGGAGAGATCTTTTTAAAGAATGGTTATAGTTGCGGTCCCCAAACCATCCTCAATAACCATTTTTTTGAGAAAGCGTTTTGAATAAAATAGGAAGGTATTTGTACGTAAATAGCAAAATTAAACTGCGATTTCAGTACTTCCTTTTAAGAGGAGCAAGAAAAATAAACTGCGATTACAGTACTTCTCCCTAAAAGGCAAAGATTTTGAATCGAACGACAATTCATTGATGTAAATCGGTTCACTCATTGATAATTTTAACGATTGCAGTACTTCCTCTTAGTAGGTGTAAGAGCATGATGGCACTTCACAGCCACATAGAGGAGCTTTAATCACTTCTTCGTGCTAAATTTTATCAAAATCGGACTAAGCTTTGTAGAAATATTGGTAATAATAGTTTTAGAAAGGGCCTTATTTGGGTGGGGCGGACTCCCCTCCTTATGAGGCATAGCGTCGAGACTTTTAAAGTACAAATCTGTACAAAATTTCGATTCGAATGACACTTCATTCATGAAAATCGGTTCACGTGTCGATAATTTGAAACGATTGCTATACTTCCCCTTAACAAGTGTAAGAGCAGATCGTCGCTTTATTGTTAGGTAGGGGAGCCCTAACCCTATCATCCTACCAAATTTTATCAAAATCGGGCCAAGATTTACAGAGTAATTAGTAATAATAATTTTGGAGGGGGCCTTACATAAAGGGGGCTAACTCCTCTCCCATTCGATGTACAGGGCCGAGACCCCCGAAAGGCACATCTACATAAAATTCCGAATCGAATGACACCTCATTCATGAAAATCGGTTCACGCGTTTAGGCGCTACGTTGTTTACAAAAAAGGTAACAAGAACAACAACAACAACAACAACAACAAGAAGAAGAAGAAGAAGAACAAGAACAAGAACATTTTTTGAAAAAGCCGTTTTTGCTCATTTTCGGCAACTTTTTTCTCGAAACCTATTAGATCTGGGTGGTTGCAAAAAAATTACAGTTATAAAGGAGGATTTGCCCTATATTATAAAGAAAATTTGGGAATTTTATCTTTTATAGAAAAATAGAAAAAAATTGTCAAAGTTGGGTGTTTTTCAACGTTACGCTTTTTCGTGCAGTTTTTGATGGTCAACCCTTATACAACTGTCCTACCGGACAGTTTTAATAAATTAACCATTAAATAAAATACAAGACCTATACCGGGGGCATCGAACCCACTAAACCAGCAATACATCTTAACTTTGCGGGTCTAGCCTATGCCTATAGACGCTCGGCTATTGTGGAGCCTAATTGACTAAGTAATGGCCTATTTTTTCAGGTGAGGCTTAACAACAAACAAAATATGAGTAAAATTATACATTTTATTTGAAATTTTGTAAACACTTTTGCTTTATTTCAAATACTACAAAAGCATTTGTCGTCATTTGCGTTTTAGAACTATAATGATCAAACTAAAGGTTATAGATAGCATTTAAATTGCTTTTATGTCAATGCGTGTTTGAAAAAAGTACAGATAGAATATAAATTATCCACCACAATTAGAAAATCTAAATCAACCCGCGTAAACAAAACAAATGGTTGCCTAGCAATTGTGGGTCAGTGAAAAAGCTTGCGCGGGTCAGTGTCTGACCCGCGGGTCATAGGTTCGTTATTACTGATCTAGATCAAAATAAGAGTTTGAGAAAAATGTTTCCAAAAATGGCCTCATAAATTTAACAAATAAAAATATAATTTCCTCACGATTAAGCCCAAATTAAAGTTCAAAGTAATTTCCAACAGTCTTTAATTTTTCCTCGAATTTTTGAAGTTAAAAAGTAGTTTCAAAAGGAAAAAAAGGCGTTAAGCACACTTCCCACTTGGGCCAATATCGTGATTAACTAATCTGAACAGTTGGTGTAGATTTTAGTTGGGAGTATAACAGCTCTCCATAGCATTATACGAGTATATAATACATGTAGTCCATGATTTCTATAATATTATACTGCTGTCAACTCGTTTAACGTTAAATTTCCGGTTGGTTAATAGAGAGAGAAAGAACTACGTAGTGTTTAACCTCTTCAACTTTGATTATACAACATCACGCCTGCTCAAAACTATAATCATAATCACCTACTACAATCCTGTCTGTTTACTAAATATATATATATAGGTGACGTATTAACTAGCCAATTATTAATAGATTTTCAGGTAATAACTGGCCAATTGGTTGGCAGCTGTTTAGGCTTTAAATCTCTGAAATTAAATTTTTATAAAAGCTTCAACTATTACTTTAATTATATATTTAAAAAAGGGAAAAAATTGTTAATAAGAGAGCTGGCAGGGAGAGACATCCATCCAAATGAGAGTTTGGGCTGCAATTAGTAACCACTATTTAAGGGAGTGCACCACGATTAGAATTGGAATATAAGAGGCGTTTCTGCAGAAAATGATTGGCATTACTAAACTTTCATTTGCCTTCACTGTCTTCAACAAAATTTGATTTTTACTTAAATTTTTGAATTATCCTAATAATAGGTTATTTGTGAAACTAGATTCGATGGTGCTACAGATTATTTTTATTAGAAATTTAAATTTATGGTACTTTTCTCCGATAAAAACATGTTTCTGGCATCAATGAATAAGAAACAGTTAATTATTTGTACAAAAGAGATATAAACATTTGCAATTTGAACGAATACGAAAACCTCCAAAATATAACCTTCTATATCTCATCAACTATTCACACTAAAACATTGCACTTAATACCAACAATAGAGGTATGTTTTCTCTACAATTTGGTAAAGAATTCATTGAAATAAGATGAATAGGAAAAGAGATATAAATGTTTGAAATTTGAACGTATTTGAAAACCTCCAAAATATAACCTCCTATATCTCATCAACTATTCACACTAAAACATTGCACTTAATACCAACTATAGAGGTATGTTTTCTCTACAATTTGGTAAAGAATTCATTGAAATAAGATGAATAGGAAAAGAGATATAAATGTTTGAAATTTGAACGTATTTGAAAACCTCCAAAATATAACCTCCTATATCTCATCAACTATTCACACTAAAACATTGCACTTAATACCAACTATAGAGGTATGTTTTCTCTACAATTTGGTAAAGAATTCATTGCAATCTAATGAATACGAAAAGAGATATAAATGTTTGAAATTTGAACGTATTTGAAAACCTCCAAAATATAACCTCCTATATCTCATCAACTATTCACACTAAAACATTGCACTTAATACCAACTATAGAGGTATGTTTTCTCTACAATTTGGTAAAGAATTCATTGAAATAAGATGAATAGGAAAAGTGATATAAATGTTTGAAATTTGAACGTATTTGAAAACCTCCAAAATATAACCTCCTATATCTCATCAACTATTCACACTAAAACATTGCACTTAATACCATTTATAGAGGTCTTCAACTGTTTGTTTTCTCTACAATTTGGTAAAGAATTTATTGAAATAAGATGAATAGGAAAAGAGATATAAATGTTTGAAATTTGAACGTATTTGAAAACCTCCAAAATATAACCTCCTATATCTCATCAACTATTCACACTAAAACATTGCACTTAATACCAACTATAGAGGTATGTTTTCTCTACAATTTGGTAAAGAATTCATTGAAATAAGATGAATAGGAAAAGAGATATAAATGTTTGAAATTTGAACGTATTTGAAAACCTCCAAAATATAACCTCCTATATCTCATCAACTATTCACACTAAAACATTGCACTTAATACCAACTATAGAGGTATGTTTTCTCTACAATTTGGTAAAGAATTCATTGAAATAAGATGAATAGGAAAAGAGATATAAATGTTTGAAATTTGAACGTATTTGAAAACCTCCAAAATATAACCTCCTATATCTCATCAACTATTCACACTAAAACATTGCACTTAATACCAACTATAGAGGTATGTTTTCTCTACAATTTGGTAAAGAATTCATTGAAATAAGATTAATAGGAAAAGTGATATAAATGTTTGAAATTTGAACGTATTTGAAAACCTCCAAAATATAACCTTCTATATCTCATCAACTATTCACACTAAAACATTGCACTTAATACCAACTATAGAGGTATGTTTTCTCTACAATTTGTTAAAGAATTCATTGAAATAAGATTAATAGGAAAAGTGATATAAATGTTTGAAATTTGAACGTATTTGAAAACCTCCAAAATATAACCTCCTATATCTCATCAACTATTGACACTAAAACATTGCTCTTAATACCAATTATAGAGGTATGTTTTCTCTACAATTTGGTAAAGAATTCATTGCAATCTAATGAATACGAAAAGAGATATAAATGTTTGAAATTTGAACGTATTTGAAAACCTCCAAAATATAACCTCCTATATCTCATCAACTATTCACACTAAAACATTGCACTTAATACCAACTATAGAGGTATGTTTTCTCTACAATTTGGTAAAGAATTCATTGCAATCTAATGAATACGAAAAGAGATATAAATGTTTGAAATTTGAACGTATTTGAAAACCTCCAAAATATAACCTCCTATATCTCATCAACTATTCACACTAAAACATTGCACTTAATACCAACTATAGAGGTATGTTTTCTCTACAATTTGGTAAAGAATTCATTGAAATAAGATGAATAGGAAAAGTGATATAAATGTTTGAAATTTGAACGTATTTGAAAACCTCCAAAATATAACCTCCTATATCTCATCAACTATTCACACTAAAACATTGCACTTAATACCAACTATAGAGGTATGTTTTCTCTACAATTTGGTAAAGAATTCATTGAAATAAGATGAATAGGAAAAGTGATATAAATGTTTGAAATTTGAACGTATTTGAAAACCTCCAAAATATAACCTCCTATATCTCATCAACTATTCACACTAAAACATTGCACTTAATACCATTTATAGAGGTATGTTTTCTCTACAATTTGGTAAAGAATTCATTGAAATCTGATGAGTACGAAAAGAGATATTAAGGTTTGAAATTTGAACGTATTTGAAAACCTCCAAAATATAACCTTCTATATCTCATCAACTATTCACACTAAAACATTGCAATTTATACCAGTTATAGAGGTATGTTTACTCTACAATTTGGTAAAGAATTTATTGCAATCTGATGAATACGAAAAGAGCTATAAATGTTTGAAATTTGAACGTATTTGAAAACTCTAAAAATTTAACCTCTCATAAACTATTGACACTAAAACATTGCAATTTATACCAGTTATACCTGTAGACCAAACTTTTCCCTATAATTCGTAAAGAATTCATTTGAATCTGATCTCTGAAAAGAGATATAAAAGTTTAAAATTTGCAAGAATTCGAAAATAGATATCCGGCGGTATCACTTTATTGTGATGGTATTTAGTTCAGATTATAATGAAGCCACTGGCAATGTTTCTGAGTGGTCTAAGGGGTAAGTTTTAGGCTACAAAGCAGTTGTACAATAGGATTGTGATAATAGGGATAAGAAGTTGTGCAATCTTTGATACGAAGAGAAATAGATACATCATAATATTAGGTTTTATTGGTGATACAATAATTGGTGATTTTAACGATGGATTTTAAGGATTGGATAAAAGTGACCTGGTATATCTTCGGATCAGAAGATAGATGTTATTAAATACTTCTAGGATCTAAAATAGTTGGTATAAAACGAAAAGATGTTACTCACTTAGTGCATTGAATGGTTGGTGATATTTCAATTTAATTTCTGATAGTTATTTTTGCAAAACAATTTAGGATATGATAATAGACTAAAACAATTAATATTTTTCCCGCCACTATAAACAAATAACAAATTACTATGAATAATAACTGAAGCTAAAAATAAAAATAGAAGAATTTAAAAATGGAAGCGTGCTAAATAAAGAGATATAAACAGAAAAGACATTAAGTTAGGCGCCATGACTAAATGTTTATTAAAAGACAAATGTCAAAGTTGTCTATCTTGAAGGCGGTGTTTTTTTTTTTTAAAATACTGGCGCGCATATACTGGACTCACAGACACTTAGAAGGAGGACACAACACAGATAGACACTCACACACACACTAAATGCTTATAATATATGCTTTTCTTTCAGACGTTTGAAAACAATTAGCTAAAGGCGTTTATTGCCACAGCTAAACTCTTCAATACTAAAGAGTATAAGCTTATATTTTAACTACTTCACCAACTTACAAACAAAATATAATGAAGTGAAACTTTTAATGAAGTTTAAAAAAAAAAGTTAAAGAACTTCTTTATTTCAATAACTTTTTTGTAATTGTTATTTTTGTTTTTAATGGTTTTGTTAACAAGTTCGATATTCATTTAAATATAAGTTTATTGTTTAGAATTAGTCTTAGGATCTAATTTTTTTGAAAGAAAAAGCTAAAGGTACTTTAGTGGTGTTAAAATCGCCATGGGTGGCCAAACCTTTATACCTTGAACCTTTTTTAAATTGCTTCTAATCATTTAGTTCTTATGTTATTTAGTTCATAAGTGTTTTTGGTTTTTACGGCTTTTTTGTATTAAAAGAAATTTTCCCAATATCTATTTTATTGTCAAAATTGAACATTGTAATTAGTCTATTGTATCTGTCCCATTGTCATTACCAAAATTCCCGTGTAGGTCCCGCTGTATCTGTATATAACCTGTTCTCCAGTTCTGGCTCTTAGTTTCTGTAACTCAACCAACCCGCATAGCCACGTAAGTTTTCAATAATTATAAAGAATTTATTGTATTTTGTTTTTATATTACTGTGTTTTTACTGATTTTCTGTGCTACTCAGTCTCTAAATTGTTTGTATTTGTGTATTTGTAATATCCAAGCCCTGAAGAGGACAATGTATTTGTCGAAACGGCAAAAAGACGAATTGTTTTTTTATTTGACCGATTCCTCGCCAATCTTTGAATCCTTATTTTAATAATTTACGGTCATGAAGCCTATATATTCATATTTTAAACCTTGAGTGTGACATTTTTGTTCAAATTGTAGCTCAGGGCGAATACATTCTTCCAGTCCTTTTTCTAAGACACGTCTAAGATATTTTACTATGAATAATATTAAATTTCTTATAGATAGAAAGGTATTCTCTAAAAATGGTCCTGAATAGACTGTTATAAAGAACTGTCGCTACCACGTCATTTTCGAGTTTAACGTTATACTAGAATTAACATTTAGTCGGTTATTATTATGTTAACTGCAATTTCAAATTTTCTGATAAAAAATTTAAAAAAATGTGTACAATATACATATTATGTATATAATAAATACAAGTGTAATAGCTATAATAATAAAAATCTATTAAGTAGCCGTTGCAGGTTACCAAGTTCAAGGTTAATTGTGGAATGGCACTTGTGAGAGGCTTTGTTAATTTCCCTCTAGAATTATTTGTGTATAGTAAATATACTCCAATGAATAGTGGAGCTGCTGTTCGTACAAATGGCTGCTGTTACCTTAGTAACTGTCCAGCGTGCGAATATAACACAGAAACCGGTTTTGTTACATCTCTTTAACATATCTTCTCTCTGACTGTGCACAATTTTTATTATTATTTATTAATTAAAAATAAGGACACACGCAAAAAAAGAAAAAATTAAAATAATTAATCTATTTCAACGAAGTTATCGCTACGGTTACCATTTTGTTTTTGTTTTAAAAGAAAGTTACGGACAAGAGAGAAGTAGAAAGGAAGTGCCCCAAAACCGAAACAACTTTAAAAAAAGAACGTTTAAAATTTCCGCTAAAACAGAGAATTACCAGAAAATAGTTAAATTCTTCAAAATTTTGGTTATTTCATTTCGACAATAAGACAACGTTTTTCATAAATATTTAAACTGTCAGCTAACAGTCTTAGACATAGTACGAAATTAAATTATAATTATTTTTGTTTTGTTTTGTTGTAATTTAGGGCGCGTCAACATTTAAAGTCATTGGCCACCCTTAAACATTTTTTTTAATCTCTCTTTACCTAAGCGCCACTGTTCTACACAGTGTTCTATAAGAAACTTTTAGAAATATAAAAAAACTCTTAGTGCCAGCCACTGGATTCGATCCTACAATCTCTGCATGGGAATCTAGTACGCTAAGCTCTGAGCCAGTGAAGGCGAACCTTTGACCCGCGCAAGCTTTTTCACTGACCCATAATTGCTAGGCAACCATTTGCTTGTTTACACGGGTTGATTTAGATTTTCTAATTGTTTGTGGATTAATCTGTATTTTTTTCAATCACGCATTGATACAAAAGCAATTTAAATGCTATCTATAACCTTTAGTTTGGATCATTACAGTTCTAAAACGCAAATGACGACAAATGCTTTTGTAGTATTTGAAATAAAGCAAAAGTGTTTACAAAATATCAAATAAAATGTATAATTTTACTCATATTTTTGTTTGTTAAAAAAATCGACGACCCAAAGCAAATAACCATATTTAGATTTTTCTTCAGATAAAACACACTTTTGTTCAGGTTTTGTTCAGGTTATGTTTGTAAAAAGAGACTTCCATAGCCACTTGTTTCGTCCCCGTTTTACCCAGTTAAGCCAACTGAATTTTAAAGATGTTTAGTTTTGAAAATATTCAGTTTAAAATTTTTAAACTTAACTCTAACCTGCTCTGAGCTAATCCTTTCTGTGTTATTTATTAATATTGTATTTTGCTGCATAAAGAGATCATACAGCTTAAATACGACCTAATTGAAAAAAAAAGAAAAAAATGCATTTAATTTTTACAATGGAAACCCTCTCAAAATAATTTTGGGTATGCCCTTGGTTGAATTAGGTAACTTACTTTTTGCTATATAATTAAGTTGTCTAAAGTACTTAATATAAATTAAGTAATATTAAAATTTATTTAAATAATTGATTTTATATTTTATTTTTATGCAATCAACTTGAATTTAAAAAAATGTTTACAGCCTGTAATTTTTATTTTGACTTTTTAAAATCAAAATAAGTTCATGTTAGTGCGGAAAAACCCTGGAATTTAGATCAAGCACACACTAATTTCCAATATTACTTATCGACATTTAATATACTTAAAATTAAAAAATGTCTCTGATATATAACAAGTTTGATGTAAGAATGAGACATATTCATTATATAGGTGAAAAAAATTTAGTAAGCCGTGAGAGGCGTAACCTAAACTTACGTAGCTACCACTATTTAGTGTTAATTTTCTAGCTTTAACTTATCTCAAGTTTCAGTTTATTAAAAAGAGTTAATTGCTACAACGTTTTGTAACTTGACTTCCTCTTCACCCACACAATCCTCGGGTTCTTGTAAAATTAGCTTACTTGCCACGAAGAGGCGGAAATAAACTTAAACTATCGGTTAAACGGTAGCAAATTACTGTTGCCTAAACTGATGGTAATTTGTACGATATTTAATGGAATATTAATGGTTCACTTCCGGTACAGTTTGGAAACTTTAGAAGTCTGTTATTTTTTGTTCTAATTTGAAAAAGTTTATTTTATCTATAGTGCAAAGAACAGTTTCAGAATTAAAGAACAAGAGTTACAGTAAAAATCAATTATTACATCTACGACGCTTATTCTAATCTTTAATTGAACAGGTAGTATGATAGTTATTCGTGTGATTAGTGTACAAACTGAGCTATAAGTGAATAATTTTCTTACAAAATATTATATTGCAATTAAAAAAATAATAAGAAGAAGAAGATAAAACTGTCATTTAATCGTAAATATCCCATTGTTAATACCGTTTATAAGCTTAAAACTTAATCCTAGTGCTGCACGAGACCGAGACGAGGCGAGACTTTATGCAGTCTCGATCTCGGTCTCGGTCTCGGTTGCACATATCTCGGTCTCGGTCTCGTCGAGATATCTCGGTCTCGGTCTCAGTTTTTTGAATTTTTGTTTAAGTATTAAAAGTGGTTTGCTATTAAAAATCTTTTCAAAAAATGTTATTATTTTCTAATAATTATTTTAATTTATATATTGGTAATGAAAATGTGTGTAAAAGAAGACAACTACTTACACTTCAATGCATCATATATATATAATTTCAAAAAGATGATAAAAAGGCGCCAAATGAAAGACCCAAATAACATATCTGCCTGCTATAACAAGTCGATTCGTGAAATAAAAAATACACCTCCCAACAAACTCCCCGCTCCATTAGTTATGGCTGTTGGTGAAAATAAAGAATCTGATGATTCACCTTTTGACGACGACGACGACTGCATCAATATTTTTGCACCATTTGCTAAAAAATCAACAAATATCACCGAAGCATGGAAGACAGAAATAATTAATTATACCAAATTAGACCAAGCACCAGTAGACGCTGACATTTTAGAATGGTGGAAAACACTTGAGAATTCCTTCAAAAATTTGTCTAGAATGGCGAAAGATATTTTTAGTATCTTTGCAACTTCGGTGCCATCGGAAAGATTATTTTCGCAAGCTGCGATGATAATGACAAATAGAAGATCTTCTTTAACTTCTGACTCAGTAAAAGCTCTTTTATGTATCAATGCTTGGGCAAAGAGTATCTTAAAAACGAAAATAGTGCGAGACCTGCGAAGCTAATGAGTATTGTGGTACTGGGTTCGATTCCCGGTCTTAGGCCTTGGATTTTATTTAATGGTTAGTAGAAGAAATTTACAGTAAAGTATGTTTGCTAGTTGCCTCCGTCCGCGACACCTAATTGGTAGTTGGACGTAAAGCCCCGCCTGAAAAAATAGGCGATTACTTTACTTTGCTTACTTATGTAATTCGAAGCCAAATAGATGTAGTAATATTGAACATATATAATAAAATCATAACTTTTAATAATTAATTCAATACCCGTAATAATTATTTATTAATAAAGAACACGATTTTATAATTTTGTAGCTAAAAATTAATATTTGAAAAACCGAGACGAGACCGAGATTTCTCGACGAGATATATATCATGTCTCGATCTCGGTCTCGGTCTCGGTTGCTCAAGTCTCGTCTCGGTCTCGGTACCGAGACCGAGACCGAGATTTGTCTCGTTTCTCGTGCAGCACTACTTAATCCTTGAATGATTTAATTCACGTGTTAACTTAGCCAGAATGTCAAACAGTTGTACCAACCAAGAGTCATAAATAATGAAACCAGTTTTGGCCAGTGCCTAATAAATTACTATTATTCATTCGAAACAATAGTAAATTTTTTTTATAAGTATTAACTAATGAAATCAAGGTGAAATGATTAAAAGTAAAGAATTCCAAAATTATTATAAAGAATAAAAATAAACTATTATCGATTTAATAACAATTTGAGCCAGTATTGTTCACTTATCACCTTAGCCGATCTAAACCTACCCAGATGTTTACTACACCTTATTTATAGCAAGGTAATTACCTCCGTTATTACTTTTTGCCCACATTACATGCCCATTTAACAAAAAATATTAAAAGAATAATTACGAGTTTCATTAAATAAATTCAGGGCTAAACAATTCATAGCGTATTGTAACTTATTCAATGATTTATATTTGCAATCAGAAACTATTGAAACTATCGATATATTAAATCAACAAAACTAATAATTGGTACGCCTGAAAAATGAAAGTTAAAGCCGGAAATAGTTTAAATACCATTTCAATTAGTTCATCTGGAGTAACCTACTTTTTTTTTCTTTTTTTTTTAAATCTTTTATTGTAATTTACCACTGCAACAGCTGTTGCAACAAGCAAATATGGTGAAAGAGAAAAGAAATAGAAGAAAATCAAGAGTGGAGAAGGCACCCAGTGGTGTCACTCCAGTAACGTGCTTTGCTCTCACGATAAGAGTAGATCACGAGGCCATCTTCTCTTCAATCTCCTTAGAGGATTACCTGGTAATGTGGAGGAAGATAGGTGTTCTATGAGAGGGTTAGGATGAGCTGCTGTAGAGGAATGAAATTTGAAGAAACGAGTGTTAGCAAGATCTGTAATGAAAGGAATTTGGAGGTCATTATGGATAGTGAGGTTAGATACATAGAACGGTGCGTGCAGAAGTTTTCGAAGTATTTTTGTGACTGTAATGCCTGGAGGCGTAGTGAGTTGGAACGCTTAGTCGATCCCCATACTTCTGTGCCGTATGACCAAATAGATCGCAGTAACAACAGGTATAAGAGTCTTTTGTTCTGTAGGTTAAGATTCGAACGTTTGTCAAGTAGTCTGGCGAGAAGTTTGTAGCGTTGGTTAGTTTCTTGTCTTTTCAGTCTAGTAATGGGGATTCCATGTCAACCGTTTGTCTAGGTGCAGTCCAAGGTAGCGTACCTAGACAACTTTTTAACTAGATTAAATTATGTAACATTTATTGAATTTAGTTTTATTACAAGTAATATTCTGTTTTTCTAAATTTAAATTTATTAGTTTCATTTTATATGAAAAAGTTGGCTACACTGAATTTGATTCGGGACTTTCCGTAATGGTTTCAATAAGATTTCCTGGATAAAATATCAAATTTGTCTACGATTTTCTTTGATATCACTGCAGAAAATAGGATCAAGTTGCAAAGATATATTTTCCACACGTGTATCCGGGGTGGAAAGGCCCGGATTTTCTTCAATACTGTCGGAAAATTATTTTATATTACAAATTCCTAAACGTGTAATTCCCTGCCTGTACACTTTACACTTACAAATTACACTTTGTAACTGCATTTTTTGGGGGGGGGGGGAAGACCATTTTGAAATAATATTTTACCATCTTTCATTACCCTCTATTTCTTTCCCACGTCTACAAAAATTTTCTTCTAAGGGGCTTTCTTTTATTTAATGCTGTCACGCTATGATGGACATAATTTCAACTATAAGTTTAGCACTTGATAATTCAACCTCCTCTTCTATAGGTCAAAATAAAAGGGACTGTACAGGGCTAATAATGCGTACCAAGTACAAATATCTACACAAAAAAAAACAGAATCCCCTCCAGCAATTTATGCAAATCATTTGATGGTATGTAATATTCAAGCAACATTTAATACAATATAATGTAAAGGGTGAATAAATTTCTGGCAATACATTACATTAAAAAAATACATTTCAACACTAAAAGTTCAAAACATTTAGTTCATTTCAATTTTTGATGTTTGTTTTTTTAAATTTTTGAGAATCACTGGCCTATTTTGAAATTTTTACTTAATAAATTAATACTATTAGCATACGCACTGGTAGCGTAATTTAATTTTCAAGTATTACATTACGAGGGTCGTTTGAAAAGTCCGTGCAAAAATAAAAACTACTTAATTTTTTGGGGTAAACCTTTTTTATTTTTCAGCATAGTCTCCTTTTAGGCTTATACACTTCGTCCAACGCTGCTCTAGTTTGTTGATCCCTTCCGAATAATAGGATTTGTCCAAGTCTGAAAAATAGCCATTCCTTTCTGCAATCACCTCCTCGTTTGAATAAAATCTTTTTCCCGCCAGCCAGTTCTTCATATTGGGGAACAAATAGTAGTCCGAGGGAGCCAAGTCTGGAGAATAGGGGGGATGTGAAACGAGTTGGAACCCTATTTCCATTAATTTTGCGACCACAACTGCTGAGGTGTGAACTGGTGCGTTGTCGTGATGGAAAAGGACTTTTTTGTGGGTCAATCGTGGGCGTTTTTTCTTGCAGCTCGGTTTTCAAACGGTCCAATAACGATGAATAATATGCACCTGTAATAGTTTTACCCTTTTCCAGATAGTCGATGAGGATTATTCCTTGCGAATCCCAAAAGACAGTCGCCATAATCTTTCCGGCCGAAGGAACGGTCTTCGCCCTTTTTTGGCGCAGATTCCCTCTTGGTAACCAATTGTTTACATTGTTCTTTGGTCTCAGGAGTGTAGTGATGTATCCATGTTTCATCCACAGTGACGAAACGACGCTCGAAGTCCTGCGGATTCTTCTGGAACAGCTGCAAACCGTCCTTGCAACACTTCACACGATTTCGTTTTTGGTCAAGCGTGTGCAATCGCGGCACCCATCTTGCGGATGGCTTTGTCATGTCCAAATGTTGATGCAAAATATTATGTACCCGTTCATTCGAGATGCCCACCGCACTAGCAATCTCACGCACCTTCACTCTTCTGTCATCCATCACCATATCATGGATTTTATCAATGATTTCTGGAGTAGTAACCTCAACAGGGCGTCCAGAAGGTTCAGCGTCACTTGTGCCCATATGGCCACTCCGAAAATTTTGAAACCACTTATAAACTGTTCTAATCGAAGGTGCAGAGTCACCATAATGTTTATCAAGCTTCTCTTTAGTCTCCTGAGGCGTTTTGCCTTTCATAAAGTAGTGTTTAATCAACACACGAAATTCTTTTTCGTCCATTTTTTGAAAATCACTCGACTTCCTCGATTCAAACGAATGCTAAACACAAAGAAATAGACCGATCTGGCTGAAACTTGGTGTGTGTTCTTCCAAGAGATGCTTACTAACTAAACATAACCTCGATACGCGCCAGTGGTGCTATCTCTCTGACTTTGCACGGACTTTTCAAACGACCCTCGTATATGTTTGAACTCGAACCAAAAATAGATATTGAAAATGTGGTTAGGTCCTCAGTGCTGGATAATATTTCCTTCCGGTTTCACACTTGCATCCATTTGAAGGCGAAATTCTATGGCAAGCTCATTATTCTACCTCTGATGATGGCAGGAACCCCAAAACCGGACATCTTACTGCTCAATAAACATTATGCTACGTATAATTATTAAACGTACGAGCTAGGTCGGTTAATATAGTGATATGTTCTAGTTCTGGTATTCTACATTGTCATTACACGCGAGTATTGCGTATAGCCTATTCTAGAGTTCATCAATAGTATAAATTTAAACCGTGTCTTTAATTAAGCTAAGAGAAGACGGATGTTCCCATAGATTTTTCAGTCCTACCAACAGCTTCTCATATTCTGAAAATCGCAAAAAGTCCCAATACCACAATCGATTTTAGTTTGGGTTCTAAGAAAATGGTTGCACTCTTATGGGCCATTTTAGTATACTGTGCGTTTTAAAGATGTTATAAGCACCTCATTTTTGGCCAAAATTTTCGAATTTTATGGGGATAAAAAAGTTGTACCGGAAGTACGATTTTACTAAAGATTTTTTTTTGGTCGTTTTTTCGAAAAAGTTTCCATTAGTTTTTCTTTTTAAAGTTACGCATTTTTACAATTGTGTACGCTAAATTTATGTAATTAGTTTGCTCATTTAATTTCATTAATGTATCACATAAGTAAATAGATTTTAAATGGCAATCTGTTTATATAAGGGTTCGGCCTTAATGACAAATGAATAAATACATAATATATGTAATTCGTAGATTTATCACTTTTATATTTAGTAATACTGAACCATAACTATTAATAAAATGTCGAAGTTCAGAACAAAGTTGTCAATTAGAACTTAATAAATTGCAGCAAATAAATAACGTCTGAACGTTCACACAATATATTACTATACAGGATGATCCATTTAAAACGCACCAATCGCTAATAACTTTTTAGGAAAGCGGAAATTCGGAAAAATCCACGAAGTGAACTAAATGGTTTTTTTTTGGTTTAGATATTCTTACCGCAATCATAGGTCAAGAAGTCTTGCGTACAGGGTACATTAACATGATGTGATGGTTGCTTTTATTTGATGATAAAACAAATTTATCCTGGTTCACCCTCAACCATTACATGACATTTTTTAAAATCTTCAGTTATCATTATTTTTGTTCTTTGCGTCACAAATAACATTTTTAGCAGTCAGAGGACCTCCCAAAACTGGTGTATTTCTGATGGAAAAAAATTAATATTGTAAACCGATCACGGTAACTTTGATCTTAAATATCTCGACAAATATTAGGGATATCGAAACGGGATTAACGTCATTCTTTACAGTTTTTTATGTAGTTTTCATAATCAATGTCTAAACCCATGGTCCTTATAACACCCCAATCGGGTTTTTAGCCGTAACTCCGCCAAAAATGAAGATACAGCATCGGGGGTGGAGAATTTGAAATCTAGACAAAAAAAAAAAACAAATCTACTTCGTGGGGTTATCCGAAATTCCGCTTTCCTAAGAAGTTATTAGCGATTGATGTTTTTTAAATGGATCACCCTGTATATTTTCTTTTTATTTAAGGCAAAATCTAAACACATTGACGCCAAGAATCTTCTCGTACACTGCCGTCCTTCTGATAGTTTTCTCTCGTTACAGACAAAACTCTTAGAATAAAAATGAAAATAAAAAAAAAATTCTAAGATTAGAAGCAGCTGTACGCGAACCCATGATCTCCGAGTGTAAGTCCAGTATTCAAACCAATCAGCTAATCGTTTTCCCTTTCATTACATAAATATGCATATTTTAATAAAATATATCACTGACGATAGAGCCCCCCATCTTGACGAGTAATATAATTAAGAGAATATAAATAAAATTTCGACGTTTATGAAGTGTTGGGTTACACAGTGTTGAAAAAAAAGTTGTAGTCAAAACTTATTCATTTTTAACTGCAGTGTCTGATATTTATCAACTAGTTCGTAGTGAAATTAATATATAAATATTTTTGTAAAAAAAAGAACTGCCCCTGGGGTACAGCTAATTTGGTTAAATAAAAAAATAAAATTAAATAGAACGTTTCTAGCGCTAGTTTTGAACCATGTACCTTGCCTTCCGCTCTGAACATTACTTTAAAAAAAAAGCAGTAAGATAGATAAGAGGTAATTTTTCAATCTAATGTTTTTTAGGAGGGTTTTTGGACAGCTCAATCAAGAGTATAAACTCTTATCAGGGCTTGGTATCTTGATATCTCGGTAGCGTTTAGCATCCATTACGTCCCCGCCTCAGGCACTAATAGAGGCGGTAACTCTCCAATAAAATAGTGATAATAACAACTGTCTACCGCTCTTTGTCTTCGTTAAAGCCCGCCCTTGTAAACCACCACATCCGGCCAACATCGGCTTTTAGTGATGTTTCACAATCACGCTATCTAAACGAAAGTTTTGTATCTTGTTCCCATTTTTCACAAATATATATATTTACAAAGTAATTAATGCAATACCAAGTATTTTAACTGATAGGAGAAGAAAAATTAGGAAATATTACATTTCTAAGTAAAAACAGTAAAAGTAAAGTAATAGCCTATTTTTTCAGGCGGGCTTTACGTCCAACTACCAATTAGGTGTCGGTGGACGGAGGCGACTAGCAAACATACTTTACTGTAAATTCCTCATATTAACCATTAAATAAAATCCAAGGCCTAAAGACCGAGAATCGAACCCAGTACCACAATACATATTAGCTTTACAGGTCTCGCCACTAACCGCTCGGCTACCGTGGCGCCTCAAAGATTCTAACTATTGCTTAGTAAATAATTGTTCTTAGTATAAAATAAAAGTTTTGAACAAAATGCAAGCGCCAGTAATATTTTTACATCTTAGCAAACCGTGTTGTATGATGACAACCATTCTCAACCATTGTGCCGCGAAAGTTTTGAAGTGTGCCGCCAAATTTTAGAAGTGCATCCAATAAATATTATATAATTAATGTAGAAGACGATATGAGAGTAGCATTATCATTTATACCGACCCAAATATAAACGAAATTATCAAAAAACATCAAGCTCAAATTTCTCATTAAAAGTTTTCTTATTATTAACTTGTAATTACTCCCTTAATATACATTTACTGTTGTTTTTTGTAGTACATATTATTTTATGACATATTAAAAAATAAACATCAACTATTTTACACAGTGTACGAGTATTATGGTTAAGTAATATACTTTTAAACTTATCTTATTGTTAGTGTACCGCCAAATTTTGAAATAGTTAAAAGTGTGCCGCCGCGACAAAAAAAAGGGTTGAGAATCACTGCTCTAGTTGAACCACCCTGGTCAGTAGACCCTGGTGGTTATGGAAAATGATGAGCAAAAATACAGGATTGAAAACTTGACCAACTTCTGAAGCCAAAAATGAAACCAGGGCGAATAGTATATCAGTTTACATAGTAATTGAGTTTTTAGTTCATACACTGCTCCACAAAAAAAGTGGCGCACTTTAAAAATGCGTTATTTTTTTTTCTCTGAAACTTTTTTGTTCTACATTTATTTTAGTTAGCAAATATAAGATGTATAAAGTTAGGGGAAGGCTAAAATAAAATAAAAAATGATCTAAAAGAAATGAAAACCTTTAATTTAACAAAAAAGTACTTCTCAGCAAAAAATGAGTATTTAGAAAAAAATGTGTTTCTTCCGATTAAAAAAGAGAAAAAGAATTTTAGTAACGTGTATAGCTCGGCTTACTGCATCCAATCTCCTCGGCATACTCCTTATTAAATTTCTCACGAAATCTTGTGTTAATTCCTCCCATATCTCCACCAGAGCACCTCGCAACTCTTCTAAGCTCCTGGGAGGATTATTTCTCCATCTTAATCGCCTACCCAGCTCATCCCAAAGATGTTCAATTGGATTTAAATCCGGGCTGCGTGCTGGCCACCTCAAAACACGAATGCTAGTGTCCTGTAGATATTGAACAACACAGGCGGCAGTGTGTGGTCGGGCATTATCTCGCATAAAAATAAAATTCTCCCCAATAAATGGTGCATAGGGTATCACATATTGCTGCAAAATTTCCCTCACATACAAATCTGCATTCAAGATTGTCCTGTTGAACACGTGGAGCTCAGTCTTAGCCTCCATAGAAATCCCAGCCATCACCAGCACTGAACCACCTCCGAATGGTAGTCTACCAGAAATATTGCACGGAGCGTAGCGCTCCCCAGGCCTTCGGTAAACTGGGTAAACCCATCAGGTGCATAGAGAGCAAAACGGGACTTGTCTGAAGTGAGAACGTTTCTCCAATCGTTCTCAGACCTGTTGCGGTGTTCCCTAGCGAACTCTAGACGGGCTCTCCGATGGTCTACGGTGAGCAATGGTCCCGTGGCTTGCTTCCTAGAGCGTAAATTCATTTCAGCAAACCTTCTTCATACGGTTTCGGCACTGAGTGAAACTCCACGAACAGTAAGCAGTGTTTGAGCTGTTTCAGAAGCAGTTGATGTACGATTTCTTAGAGTGTGAATTCTGATAAATCGGTCATCAAGTGCTTCTGTGGCTCTTGGTCGACCCGAACCTTGTCTGCGAGTGCAGAGGCCTGTCTCCTGGTAACAATGGATGGCTCTACGGACGGTGGTCTCAGGCAACCCTAACGTTCAAGCTGCGTACCGCTGACTCCGTCTATCCTCAACTAATGCAATAATACGGGCCACTTGCTCTGCTGTAATTGAGAGTTTGCAATGCTTTCAGCTTGAAAAAAGTCGAAACGCAACTGTAGAGGTCAATAAATTTATTTACTGTTGAGGTAAAGTTCATGTTGTTGTTTACACAAAAAGACTGAAGGGGATTAAACGAGGAATTGCTTCTCTATTTACGTGAAACTTTGGGCCTTGATTCGATTAATTGTTCCCTGACAGTTTATGAAAACAAAACTAATAATCTTTGCCCAAAATGTGATAAAACAAAAAATAAACGCTTTTTTCAAAGTGCGCCACTTTTTTTGTGGAGCAGTTTATTTGGAAAAATGTGCCTCGATGATGTAGAACTTAATTGGCTAAACTAAACGTAGGTAAAAGGTAACCTCTTTCAAACCTTTTTTCAAAATTTCAAAAAAATAACTAACCTAACCTATTTCGGAAATGCGGTATACGATCTCCGTTATCCTTTTTACGTCTCAGATCTTTTTTTCAGCATTTTCTTTTTCGAATCAACTTAAATAATTTTCCTAGCTAACCATTTATTCCCTAAAATTATTTTGTTTGTAATATTTCGGTTTAAAGACATAGGTTGTTCCATTTTGGTATAAATGGTTATTACGTTGCAATTAGGATGTCATCAACAGAAGCATACGAGTATATTTCACCTGATGTTTTGATTGCATCATTAAAAAATTTATTATTTTCATTTTGTTTCTTGGTAATGATTGTATTGTTTCAAGGAAGAAATTGAATGTAATTCTCTTCTTTTTTTGTTAAAAGAAGGATGTCACGTTGTTATGGTGTCAGGTTTGCCACCATAATTAGATAAATTGTTTCCTTAATAATGATTAGTTTTCTTTTTAAGAAAAAGGAATTTCCTTATCGAATAAAAATTACAATTATTATCTTTTTTAGAAAAAGTAAAAAAAAATTTGTGACACGAATTTCCGATGTTGGTTGTGGTTAATAAAAATAAATTGTCTATAATGTGCGACGACTTGGACATCTCAGGTGTTCAAATTTCTGGTTGAATTCCCACAATTCCGACATAATCTATGCCCAAAAACCTTTCGAACTCTTAAAAATTTTACTAGGTTCCATTATTGATTATTTAACAATAATATTTCGAATAAAAAACATACGAAAACAATGTAATCTAAACTACACTCAGACAGTAAGCGTAATGCGAGGCGGTAACAGTGATTGAAGTTGAAATATCAACACCATACTGATTAAATCTACCTCTAATGATGCATGAAAGTTCGACACCGGTCAAGGATGCAATACACGTGAATGCTATGAAAAAATCAATGCAGTCCTAGACCACTTTTTCTTAGTAAATAGTTATTTATTTAACAAGTGTGGAAAGTAGTACTTTTCCTCACGCGAGGCATGGTTTGCACGCACGAGCGAGCGAAGCGAGGCGAGTGCAAGTGCAAATTGCCGAGTGTGAGGAAAATACTTGACACTCGAGTTAAATATTATATTTTTTCTGCAACCATTAGATTTATTAAGTAAAAAAATTAAATATTTCATTTTTACAGTCTACAAAAAGTAATTTATTTATTATAAACATTTATTGTTATATTACAATTATTTACATTACTTACGTATTCACATTACTTATTACATTTTCTGCTGTTTCTTTTATTGATGGAGGAGTGTTTTCTAAACAGGCATCACTAGAATCCATTTTAAATTTCTATAAGGTAACACTATAACCTTTTTAACTGTTATAATTAAAAATATCTAATTATTTATTAAAGTATTATTTTTATTTCTATATTCCTTTCAATTTTTATTTTATTTTTTAATATTCGTTTTTTAATTATTTAAATAAAATAAATTTAAATAAGCTTATTAGAGTTTTACAGAAAATATTTAATAACAAAACTTCTTATATCAAGGAAGCACAATAAAGTTTTTCCACTCACTAGTGAGGAAAGTGACACTAATGGGAATTTTTCCCCACTAGTGTGGGAAGTTGGGCATTACACAGCTGATTTTAATTGAGTAATGAGAACTTCCCTACATGGTTGCAGAAAAAAATCATTTTTTTGTTACCAAAAGGGTCGTTGTAAATTAAAAAAGAGTAATTAGATACGAGTGTTGCGTTCGAAGTATCACATGCATCAAAAGCTGTTACATCTAATTCTCTAACGGCTTTATTTGACCAATCAACTTGTTCCCATTAAAAAATCAGATTCAACAAAGGAAAAAAAATCATCATAACAGTTCACTGTTAACAGAATATTTCGGCCTACAATGCTGCATTGTATAATAATAATTGAACACATCTGTGCTCAAAGTGTGGTGCCCTAAAAAACACCAAAAGATTTAAATAAATAAAAATAAAAATAATATAAACGGATGTAAGGAAGAATTTTACAACTTAAAACATAATATATACACGCGGTATATAAACATTTGTAAATAATTATGTAAAGATATGTTCTTTGTTTTTTACTTCTATTTCGTGTGGAGGCACAAGTCTGGTCCGGTCCCTAATTGGTCAGGGATTCCTCTAAGACTTCTTATTGCCCTGCGGCTGAAGCCCTCTATTTATACACCCTCCCACCAAAATACCCTCTTCATCACAAGCAGACCATCAATTGACACCTTCAACTTTTCTAAAACTATTTACGATAACTATAAAAACTGTATGTTCTCTTCATCTCAATTAAGATAACTCTAAAAAAAAAAAAAAAAAAAGCAAAAGCAAAAAAAGAAGTTAACTCACAAGCGTGTTAACATTATGTAGCTGCTATAAATCCTTCCGCCTTGAAAGAAATATTTTGTTGTATAAACCATAGGCATTGAGGATCATTTGTTTAAAAAATATCTTCTACAGGTTCACTATGTACATTTATATGTAGCTAAGTATCAGATGTTGACAAACTAAATTTACATTTTTTTCGTATAGGGTTGAAACGAAATACCGTTTATTAAGTAATGATAATGAAGCTATTTGTTTTCAAAGTTATTACAATAGAAAGATGAGACGCATTCGTTTAAATCCCAAAGGCACAAAATTCAATATAATAGCAATGGTCGAATATGGTGGAAAAAAATCAAATTTGACTTTAATCTACAAATTTACTCTCGACAAGCTCTTTACCTCGACAAAAGACTTACATGGAATCCTAAGACACAATTTAAGAAGAACAGAACTCAACAGACGCTCCGACAACTGAAAAGACTACTAGACAACAGATCAAAACTCACTCTAGACAACAAAAGACTTATTTATGTAAGTACGATTTAATGTATTTAATGTAAGTCGTACATTAAAGCCAGTCTGTGCCCAGGACATCGAACTGTGGAGGTTCAACCAAACGCTCAAATCTCTGCAAAGGATCCCAGTCCTTGCAGTCTAAAATTCTTCGCTCTAGAGTTTGACGCTCCTTTTCTACGTCACCAATCAAACCATTCACACAGACTTTGAACATTCCTTTGCGTGCAATACAAGTGGCTGAAACACGATACAGAAAATTTCATCTTAACATTCAGTCAAATCACAATCCATTCATCTATCTTCCAGAACATTTCCAGACAACTTTCCTAGACGTCGTCTTAAAAGACAGTGTGGGCCTCGCGATCTCCTCTCTGATGAAGAGAGTCAGTAGAATGTAGAATGTTATTGGAGTGTAACCGCTGGGTAACTTCTCCACTCTGATATATGCGATATGTTGCTTATTGTTACCCTTGTTGCTTATAACACAAAATGCGTTGATTGTAACTAAATAAATGATTTAAAACAAATTCTTGCTAAATATATTTTTCAAATTACACTTTAGGTGCAATCTAATATCTAATAGGCACTTGCTTGATATGTATAAAAACCACTTTAAAATAGAGTGAAGCCGTTTAAATCTAAACGAAGGTAGAGGGAGGAGCTAAATAACGGTTAAGTGTTGTAGGATTAGTGTTAAATAATATTGGTGCAGATATTTTAATAACCTATTTATTTCGCTTTAAAATGACGCCATCTTCCTGAATGCAAATTATAACTTATTTTTTCTTGCAATAATATATATATAAGTATAATCGTCTCAGTTCACGACGCCTAATTGGTAGATAGACGTAAAGCTCGCCTGAAAAACTAGGCATTACTTTACTTTATATGTATATATACATATGTATGAATTATCAAATATGTGATCTTTTTCTAAATAGTTTAATATCTTATTTTACGAATAATATAATGTTAACTTCAACATAAGTATAAATTAACTGGATTCTGAAATTCTACTCAGCAATATTCTTTATACATGTACTTAAAAAAAAGGTTTGTACATTATTTTTTTTTTGCCTTAAAAGCATGCAGTTTGATTTACTGTACAGATAAGACGTTTTTATTTTTAAATGTTTAAAAATGTTAGGTTTTAGAGAGAAAACGTGTTATACAGTAACCAGTAAGCGCTGCTGGACAGGTGACAAACGTTCTAACAGCCTGAAGCTATCACTATTTTATTTTTAATTTAAAAAAAAACATTCTGCATAATTTATGTAAAACATAATTATATAATTTAACATGTTGAGGAAAGTATACCAGGTGTATTTAGGTTGTATAAAAGATTAATCTACTAAGTCGCGCATTTGTTGAGGCTGTAGGTTAGAAAAAGTTAAGGAGTATGATTGGTTAAATTAAACAAAAAAATTGGTCTATAAGTGCGAAGAATTTTGAATGAAATTATATTTGTGACGTTCGAGAGGATTTAATTAAGCAAATCAATAAAATTAATCCAAAAATCTGAGTAATTTGATCATTGTGAGATATTTCTAGAAATGTATTTGGAATGGTTTAAATTAATAACAAATATTTCACAGGAAGGTGGTTATTTAAGTGGTTAGTTTATACTGGCTTCCCAACTGGACATCCGCTCTTTGAGTCCAGCTTTTGGTCTAGAGATTTTTTTGTGAAGAGCTTCTTACAGCTTCCGGTGATGGCCACTGTATCGAGAGATCCCTGAGAAACTAGCCGGCTGTGTACTGAGAAAAGCTCTGGGCGCCACGGTAGCCGAGCGGTAACAAAGCTAAGATGTATTGTTGGTTTAGTGGGTTCGATTCTCTCGGTCTAGGCCTTGGATTTTATTTTTATAGTAGTAAAGTACGGATCTGTGGTTACCCAAGGGAATGAAACATCAGCAGAGGTTAAAAGTAGAACAATAAGCGCGAATCGATGCTACTTTGGGCTCACCAAGCAGATGAAAAGCAAGCTAATATTTCTAGGGAGACTAAAAATCATACTCTACAAGACACTAATTCGCTCAGTTATAACTTATGGTTCGGAAACGTGGGTTTTTTCTAAAACAGATGGAAAAGACCTCCTGATTTTTGAGTGAAAGATTTTAAGAAGAATATTTGGACCAATTCGGGATGGCCAGACTTGGCGAAAACGCGCTAAAACGGAAATCTACTCTCTGTACAAAGAACCGGACATCAGTAAAGTGAGAAGTGATAGGCAGACTAAGAGATGGGCGGTACATGTGGCTAGAATGTGTGATGATGACGTGCCGAAGAGGCTTACTACATGGCGGTAGGAAGAGTTACGTTGGCTGGACGGAGTGAAGGAGGATGCCCTGGCGTTGCTGGACGTACGTAACTGGAAAATGGCTGCCCAAAATAGGGAAGACTCTAAGGTTCGCTAGACGGACCGTCGCGCAAAATAAGAAGAAGAAAGTATGTTTGTATCGCTTCCGTTCACGATGGTACTAATTAGGTAGCTGAACGTAAAACTCAACTGAAAAATAGACTCTACTGAAGCGCCTCAGATTACAATAATAATAATCAGGGATAACTCATGCGGCTTTAGCAGTGGAGTTTTTGAGATCTTGGGATGAAGACGCAAGGCTGCTGCCTGCAGCTACTCTCTTTGGCCTAAAAGTTCCGAAAAAAGAGGATATCCTACGAAATAATACCATTTCTACGCCACAGAGTTCGCTCAGTGCTAGCTGCCGAATAACACCCGAGATCCAATATCTTCAGTCCTGATAACTAACTCTAAAAAACTAGTCTCTCTGAGACACCAAAATAGGCAAGAAAATGAAGCGTAAAAATCTCGAGGAAAATAAATAAAATTATCAGAGCCGTCTTTTTCAAAAATAATTTTCCATTTTCACGAATTTAGATCGAAGTATTCTTACAGGAAAACTATTTCAGGAACTTTATTAGCTTCATGTTAATTTTCATTATTTTCCGAAAATTTAACCTAATTCATTTCTTTTCACCTCAACTCATTATTAAAAAAAAGATCCAAATTGTAAGTGAACCTGTCTTCAAATCAATTAAGTAATTTTAAACAAAGTGCTTATCTTCTACATTTCAACCAGCAGAGACCATGAAGAATGTCTAATTTAATGTGGCAATGACAGGACTCAATTTATCAAACTGGCAAACCACCGTCGTCTCTAATACTATAATACAGACATCAAGAACTCTTAAACTCATTAGAAGTTAGAACTTAGATACGGTAAGAGATTAGTTATTTTCTCTAGAAAATGATCATTAGGCTACAATATGGTGGGCCCCCCCACCAGTCCACACTATTTGGAAAAATTTACTTTCACAACAACACTCCTTTTAAAATTACCTATCAACTTCGCTCTTTATATCCATAAGAAGTAATAATAATAACAATTTAACAACATGAAGATGGCCGTAGTAAACTACAAAGTAAATTGAGCACACAATCATCAAGTTAACGTTTTTTATAGTTTTAAAAAGATAAAAACCTGCAAAACTAGGCTGAGACTGGCAGCTTGTTAACACTCACTTTGGCACTATAACCTCTCTTGCTGGTTATCCCTGAAACAAAATAAATAAAACCTTAACTAATAAATACTTTTATAGTTTTTCGGCAATTTTTTATTATTATTTATTTTGTACTTTCTAAAAAGAAAAAAAATGTTTATTTGTAATAACTGCACTTAAAAATAAATAAATAAATAAATAAGAAATCTGATATGTCACGTCATTTCGTAGGAAGATTTTAGAAATAAACGTTGAATTAAAAATGTGCGGTTTTACAGTTGTGTAAAGGATTGATCGTTGAAAAAGTGCATGAAAAAGCGTTTTTTGTTGTTCTTTTAGCGCTTATTAGTGCTATAATCAGCGCGTTGGTGCTATAAGTAACAATGATAACAGAGTAACAAATGATAAGGTAACGAGTGGAGAAGTTACCCCGTGGTATCACTCCAAAACACTGAATAAATAACCACTCTGTTCACTAGAGAGGAGATCACGAGGCCACTGTCTTTTAAGACATCTTGTCCGGGTTATCTGGAAGAGTTCTAGAAGAATGATTTTGAGCTAGAGCATTTATATGAGATTGCAGGTCGAAGTGGAGTTTTCTGTATCGTGTTTTCAGCGACTTGTGTGACGAAAGGAATGTTAAGGTGAGTGTGTGTAGTCCAGGTTGGAGTGGAGACATAAAATGGAGTGTTTACTATAGTTGGAAGTATTTTACGAGGGTCGTTTGAAAAGTCCGTGCAAAGTCAGAGAGATAGCACCACTGGCGCGTATCTAGGTTATGTTTAGTTAGTAGCATCTCTTGGAAAAACACACACCAAGTTTCAGTCAGATCGGTCTATTTCTTTGTGTTTGGCATTCGTTTGAATCGAGGAAGTCGAGTGATTTTCAAAAAATGGACGAAAAAGAATTTCGTGTGTTGATTAAACACTACTTTATGAAAGGCAAAACGCCTCAGGAGACTAAAGAGAAGCTTGATAAACATTATGGTGACTCTGCACCTTCGATTAGAACAGTTTATAAGTGGTTTCAAAATTTTCGGAGTGGCCATATGGGCACAAGTGACGCTGAACGTTCTGGACGCCCTGTTGAGGTACATCATTGATAAAATCCATGATATGGTGATGGATGACAGAAGAGTGAAGGTGCGTGAGATTGCTAGTGCGGTGGGCATCTCGAATGAACGGGTACATAATATTTTGCATCAACATTTGGACATGACAAAGCCATCCGCAAGATGGGTGCCGCGATTGCACACGCTTGACCAAAAACGAAATCGTGTGAAGTGTTGCAAGGACGGTTTGCAGCTGTTCCAGAAGAATCTGCAGGACTTTAAGCGTCGTTTCGTCACTGTGGATGAAACATGGATACATCACTACACTCCTGAGACCAAAGAACAATCTAAACAATGGGTTACCAAGGGGGAATCTGCGCCAAAACAGGCGAAGACCGTTCCTTCGGCCGGAAAGATTATGGCGACTGTCTTTTGGGATTCGCAAGGAATAATCCTCATCGACTATCTGGAAAAGGGTAAAACTATTACAGGTGCATATTATTCATCGTAATTGGACCGTTTGAAAACCGAGCTGCAAGAAAAACGCCCACGATTGGCCCACAAAAAAGTCCTTTTCCATCACGACAACGCACCAGCTCACACCTCAGCAGTTGTGGTCGCAAAATTAATGAAAATAGGGTTCCAACTCGTTTCACATCCCCCCTATTCACCAGACTTGACTCCCTCGGACTACTATCTGTTCCCCAATATGAAGAACTGGCTGGCGGGAAAAAGATTTTATTCAAACGAGGAGGTGATTGCAGAAACGAATGGCTATTTTTCAGACTTGGACAAATCCTATTATTCGGAAGGGATCAACAAACTAGAGCAGCGTTGGACGAAGTGTATAAGCCTAAAAGGAGACTATGTTGAAAAATAAAAAAGGTTTACCCCATAAAATTAAGTAGTTTTTATTTTTGCACGGACTTTTCAAACGACCCTCGTACATTGGGCTAATTGGATCACAAAATTCTGAAAATAGACAATTTTCTCTAAGCCCTAACCGTATATTTTATGAGGGAAATTCTTTAGTTAGAATTATGTGATTAATAGCAAGAGAAGGTGTTTTAGTTTTTCTCTCAAAATAATTATAAGAAACTTCACAATCAATCTACACACAGTACACAGGAGTTTAACGAGGCACACGAAAATCTTGTGAAATAAATCACGCGATAAATAATTAAATAAAATGAAAGTAATAAGATAAATCAATTAGAGTTGCATGTCACAGTGATTGTTTTTAAATGACAAGCGAAGCGTTATACCCAACTTACAATACCATCACGACATAGCCACCAGCAACCCCTCTAACCATCTGGGACAAAGACTCACTGAGCCGAACTCAGAACTCTCTCCCTCTGGCCACATTCTATTGTCTCTCATGTTTCCCTCGGTATGGAAAGCGCCATAAAATCAATTAATAGCCGTGGGTCATAGATGTATATATATAGAGCACGACGATGCGGTGGAGGAGTTTATAATGTTTAGGCCAAGTTCTCCCCAGGGATGAGAAGCGTGGAGGGAGTTAAATTTAGTTGGTGTGGCTGCCACTTAGCTACGCTCCATTACATCTACACAATATATATATATATTAAACCCGCCCTGTACCGCAAACACATAGACAAACGGACGGGCGGAACCAAAACACCATATATAATATGTCGCTTCTAATTCTAAAAGCGATCAATGTAGGGACCTTATTACCTCCTATTAATCAATCTGTATATCTCTCTCTCTCTATACACTGAACTTGCACACAATTCGACTGCATAATTTCTAATGATGCTGCTGCAATCAATGAATATAATTGTGCATTTTGAAATGATTGTTTTTAAAAATTACGATTTCTGACAGTCACATTTTTTAACAATTCTTTAAGTTTTCTTCATAATCTGAATATACAGGGTGATCCATTTAAAACGCACCAATCGCTAATAACTTTTTAGGAAAGCGTTTTTTCAGCGACTTGTGTGACAAAAGGAATCTTAAGGTCAGTGTGTATAGTCCAGGTTGGAGACATAAAATGGAGCGTTTACGATAGTTCGAAGTATTTTAGATTGAAGAGATTGAATCCTTTTGGAGACTGGAGCGTTTGGTTGAACCCCACAGCTCTATTCCATAAGCCCAGATAGGCTTTAAAGTAGAAGTATAAATCAGTCCTTTGTTGTGCAGAGAGAGTGCTACAATCAGAGATTTGTGTTACAATCAGCGCGTTTTCGCTATAAGTAACAATGATAACAGAGTTACAAATGATAAGGTAACGAGTGGAGAAGTTACCCAGTAGTAACACTCCAAAACACTGAATAAATAACCACTCTCTTCACTAGAGAGGAGATCACGAGGTCACTGTCTTTTAAGACATCTTGTCCGGGTTATCAGGAAGAGTTCTAGAAGAAAGAGTTTTGAGCTAGAGGATTTATATGAGATTGCAGGTTAAAATGGAGTTTTCTGTATCTTGTTTTCAGTGACTTGTACGGTAAAAGGAATGTTAAGATCTGTATAGTCAGGTTGGAGACCATAAAATGGAGCGTTTACTATAGTTCGAAGTAATTTATACTGAAGAGATTGAATCCTTTGGAGATTGGAGCGTTTGGTTGAACCCCCACAGCTCTATTCCATAAGCCCAGATAGGCTTTAAATCAGTCCTTTGTAGTCCAGAGAGAGTTTTGATCTATCGTCCTAGAGTCTTTTAAGTTGTCGATAGCGGGCCGCAGTCTGGACATTCTTAAGTAAAAGAAAGTAAAGTAATTGCCTATTTTTTCAGGCGGAGCTTAACGTCCAACTACCAAATTAGGTGTCGTGGACGGTGGCGACTAGCAAACAATACTTTACTGTAAATTTCTTTTATTAACCATTAAATAAAATCCAAGGCCAAAGACCGGGGAATCTAACCCAGTTTATATACGTAGCTTTGCAGGCCTCGCATGTAACCGCTCGACTGCCGTGGCGCCTTCGTCTCTCTGAATATGGTCTCTCTTCAAAACGAATAAGTAAATCTTTCGCCTGGACATTCTTAATTTACAGTAAATAAAGGGAGTTTTGCGTCACAGAAATCTACTTAAAATCAGTTTTTAGGAAAAGAATTTCAATCAAATTTAATCAGATTAACTCCATGAATCAAAGAAAATGGTCTATTTAGAGAAATGATGCAGATATCTGTAGGAGAGCTGCGAACCACAAAATCGCAGAAAGAAGAAATTTTTGATTTCGGATCAATTTTGAAAGAAAAAACGCGTTTTTTTGCACGATTCACAAAATGGACAAAAATCTATTTCAATATTTGCGAATTCGACTCTACTTCTTCTCACAACGCAAGGACCCACTTATGTACAAGTGAAGTGTCTAAAGAACATAAATATTAAAGAAAATATCCTTAAAAAGAAGTGGAAGATTAAACAATTATTAATAGATCAGGATGAACATAAGGTTAATGATTTCACTTATATCCCGTAGATTCACATACTCAAATTGTTTTATAATTTTCCGTACGGAGAGATAGAACAGTTGGCCAACATTGTACAGGAAACTACCATTACGCGCTTAACTTTATTATTATATGGCCAACTTCTTTCCACTGCCTACTTAATCGGACACTTTACCATCCTAATTGCCGCTTCAGATAGTTGAACTTGTTATGTCATAATTTCCTCCCTAGTTTTTTTGGCCCCTTCAGTGCAGGCCGATGGGTAATTTATTTCCATCAAATCCCCTAATAATTATACCTCTCTTCTTTCATAATTCTTTCCAACTAGACCACTTTACTAAACTATTAATTAAATGTAACTATGTAAACGATAACATTAGTAGATAAAAACGATATAATTGTAGACAAGGACAAAGAGCGCCTCACCATTTTTTTTTTTTTTTTTGTTAAGCCCTTATGCAAGCTCACTAGGGTGGAAAGTTTGTGAGCTTTACCCTTGGGTAGGTTTACTTACTGCTAGATAAATATTATAACCCTTGGGTAGGTTTCCTTACTGGTAGGTAAATATTATAACCAAATAATTCACTAAGTACTTCACTTCCTTCCCAAATTTTTGCCAATAATCTCAAAATTGGCTATGAGGTTAGCGTATTGGATTCCCACTAGTGCTGCACGAGAAACGAGACAAATCTCGGTCTCGTCTCGGTTTTTCAAATATTAATTTTTAGCTACAAAATTATAAAATTGTGTTCTTTATTAATAAATAATCATTACGGGTATTGAATTAATTATTAAAAGATACGATTTTATTATATATGTTCAATATTACTACATCTATTTGACTTCGAATTACATAAGTAAAGTAAGCAAAGTAAAGTAATCGCCTATATTTTCAGGCGGGCTTTACGTCCAACTACCAATTAGGTGTCGCGGGCGGAGGCGGCTAGCAAACATACTTTACTGTAAATGTCTTTTATTAACCATTAAATAAAAACCAAGGCCTAAGACCGGGAATCGAACCCAGTACCACAATACATATTAGCTTCGCAGGTCTCGCCTCTAACCGATCTTCTATTGGTCATTATCAACGCAGCT
This sequence comes from Rhodnius prolixus, assembly GCF_049639745.1. Lineage (NCBI taxonomy): Eukaryota > Metazoa > Arthropoda > Insecta > Hemiptera > Reduviidae > Rhodnius > Rhodnius prolixus. The sequence goes on from NW_027411582.1 coordinate 28,147,629, forward strand.
TGCGAAAATAATCTTTCAGATGGCACTGAAGTTGCACAGATACTAAAAATATCTTTTGCCATTCTAGACAAATTTTTGAAGGAATTCTCAAGTGTTTTCCACCATTCTAAAATGTCAACGTCTACTGGTGCTTGGTCTAATTTGGTATAATTAATTATTTCTGTCTTCCATGCTTCGGTGATAGTTGCTGATTTTTGAGCAAATGGTGCAAAAATATTGATGCAGTCGACGTCGTCGTCAAAAGGTGAATCATCAGATTCTTTATCTTCACCAACAGCCATAACTAATGGAGCGGGAAGTTTGTTGGGAGGTGTATTTTTTATTTCACGAATCGACTTGTTATAGGAGGCAGATATGTTATTTGGGTCTTTCATTTGGCGCGTTTTTAACATCTTTTTGAAATGATATAGAGATATATAACAGTAATAGTAATATATGATGCATTGAAGTGTAAGTAGTTGTCTTCTTTTACACACATTTTCATTACCAATATATAAATTAAAATAATTATTAGAAAATAATAACATTTTTTGAAAAGATTATTAATAGCAAACCGCTTTTAATACTTAAACAAAAATTCAAAAAACCGAGATATATCGACTAGTCCTAGACCGAGACCGAGATTTGAGCGACCGAGACCGAGACCGAGATCAAGACTGCATAAAGTCTCGCCTCGTCTCGGTCTCGTTCAGCACTAATTCCCACGCAAAGATCCCGAGTTCGAATTCAGGCTGCTGGCCCTTAGTTTTTTTTTTTTATAGCAGCTTCTTAAAATTCACCGCCCGGTGATGGATAGTGTTGGCTGTAACGAGAGAACACTGTCGGGAGGCCGGTAGAGCACTAGAAAAAGCTCTGGGCGCTAATAACCTCAGATATTGACGCGCCTTAAGTCATAAAATAATAATAATCGCAACTATTTTTTCCTTTAGATTTTTTTTTTGACTGATTCATCCAAAAGAGAAATTAAATAATTGTCAATTTTCGTAGCTGAGGCTACGCTAAGAATTTAGTATTGTTGGTTAGTGGGTTCGATTCCCGGGGTCTAGGCCTTGAATTTTATTTAATGGTTAATTAAAACAATAAAAGAAATTTATAATAAAGTATGTAAGCTAGTCGCCTCCGTCCACGATACCTAATTAGTTAGGCTTAAAGCGTGCCTGTAAAATAAATTAGGCATTAATACCTATTAATGCCTACCAATTTAAAGATTGATTAAATAATTTATTTAATATTTTTACGTTTCAAACGTCCTTACTATTTTAGTTAAGAGGAAATATTTGATACTTTCAAATTTCGATTTCCTGTATTCACTAGGCAATATCTGTTTCAAAATCCAGAAATCCCCCCAAAAAAGTGTTTTTCAAAAAAACAAGTCTGTCAGTGTATCTAACCTGCCAGTAACTACAAAACTCGCTGGAAGATTAAGTATATGATTTTTAGGTACCATTGTCGAACACAACAGTAAAACTTTTGGATTAAATCGATTATTATCTTCGATTTTCTTCAAAATGACTCCAAGATTTTTCTATAAACTTAGAACACTTATTTGTACGTAAGTAGTTCTACAAGTTTTATTTGAAAATTCAATTAAGGGCCAAAAATTGAGGAAGCTTTTTCTCAAAAGTGCTTTTTTTTAAAACGTAATTTAAGGACACATCACTTGTCATTTAAATTAATGTTTAAATATTTAACCAAAATTCGAAAATTTGAGGAAAATTGGTTTTAACCAGAGGGCGTTTTCGAAGTGGTTTTGTGTAGACACCGCTAAAAGGTAATAAAGACTAGCTCAGTTTTTAGTTTTATTTATAAACTTGGATTTTGCGCAGCTAACGTGTTTAAAAGAAAATAAGGAGTAATTTTACAATTATTTTGAATTTGTTTTATTTCACCTAAGATACAATCGCTAACGATCCTGATTTATCGCCGAACAGTAAATAAATAAAATAAAGAAAACACCCAAATACTTTTTTACCAACAACTTCAAGTCCAATAATAATCTAAACACTCCATAAGGCTACCATCCCTACTTCCTGTACAAACATATATCTGTTTGTATGTGTGTAATATATGGAGTTTAGCTGGAGGCAAAAATATATGTTGAGGTCTCTCTTACTATCTCATTTGTTCGAATATTCTAATGGCAGTGTGTTCATGAAAGGAAAGGAAGATAGAGAGGGAGAGAGGAAAAAAAGAAGGATGAAACCTTCGTGGTCAGGCTAACCTTATAGTTGGCCAGCTGCAACTTTCAAGAACTAGTGTTGAAATATATATCAATTTTAATTAGGTCCTCAGGGTGGTTGGTAGAAATTTCTTTAGCTATAAAAGAATTACTATTTAGTTAAGGGAGGTGGATAAGAAGCATTGGTAAGATTAAAACCACTATGATACAGATCTGACTTCCAATTATGGTTTTGTAAACAGAAAGAGAGGAGACGATTGGAGAGAATGGTGCATTTTGGAGGGGTTAAAGAGAGAAGACAAGAACTCTTAGTATAGCCAACGGGTGGAGTTCTTTCGTTCCAATAGAGAGAAGGGGGGAAAAAAATACATTTAAAATTATGATCAACCCAATTGGTTACTTATACAAACGGATTGAGATAATTAAATTATGGATTCATGTATTGGGACGCCCTAGAGCATGTTCTGATCATTTGCATAACCCAAAATATCTTGTAGAAGAGGTAGAGGATATAGCTCTGTAATCATTTTACCACCCAACATGGCAAAATCTACTCATTTCTCTAAATTTATGCATCTAAAATATAATTCAATTACAAAATTAATTCCGTATAATTTTTTTTATTAAAGTTAATATTTTTATTCATTAAAGAAATGGCAATATTAACCAAAACCTATTTGTAAACTTTAAATACATAACTGAGAATAGATTTGCGGTAAAAAAATTTATTAATAATACACTTATTTAGCCAGTCAATTTGAATAAATTCATTTTATTTAAGGCGCGACAACATCTTGAATCTCAAGGCTGGTAATGGGACTGTCTGGGTGCCCTGAAGGAAATTAGTGACCAAAATAAGGTCTTTCTGGTTTGGGTATCTGGTCATTCAGGACATAAGGGAAACGAAGCGGCCGATTTATTGGCCAGGGAAGGCTCTGCGGGACACTTCGTTGGCCTGGAGCCCTGCTTTGGGGTTCCGAAGTGTGTTAAGTCTGCGACCATTAACTTATGGGTGCAGAGTAGGTCTCAGGTGTGGTGGCTTGCCAAGGCGAAAGAGTTCATCACGGGCTATTCGCCAAGGCTGACCTGCATAATTAATCCGTCAAGGCCGCGTGGGGCTATAAGGATAATTGTAGGACTATTAACTGGGCCACTGCAGGCTCAGAAAACACATGCATCGCATGGACCTGGCAGGTGATAGCCTCTGTAGGTTCTGTCAGGAAGAGTAGGAAACCGCACTACACGTGTTGTGTCAGTGTGAGGGGCTTGACTGGACTAAGGATGTTATTTCTCGGGGTGGAAAAACCAAGGCCTGTGAGCTTTACCCAAGAGCCTGCTCTCCAGCATTAAGAGTCTGATTAAAAGGACAAGGTCTGGAGGGTGTGCTTTAGAGTGAGGGGAGCCACAATAGATCCAAAGGGGTCGCAGTGGCATAGGCCTTGAGGCTCTATCTATCTATCTAACATCTTGAACCTGGATCTATATTCGGTGCACTGCTGGCCTCCGGATAGTGTTCTCTCGTTACAGACAACACTGTCCATCACAGGAGGTGAGCAGTAAGCAGCTCTTTAGGAAGAGGAAATCAAAGGGTTGGTAATCGGATTCGAACCCAGGATCTTCACGTGGGAATCAGTTCGCTTATTATTATTTTTAGTACCGAATTTTCTTTCGAAAGTCAGGATGATAACCTTTTGTCTTTCCTATTTTATAAAATAGGTGAAACCTCTCTTTTCCTCTTTGCGTATTACTTTCTCCGATTTTCCGGTATCTGTCAAAAGTCTCATATGAAACAGTAGCCGTTGCTACCAATCGGACAGCATTTAATTATTTCACTCCTCTGCATTGAGGCAGGTCTCTTCACCAGTGGTTTTTTGTTCGTCCAGGTCCGTTTTACCCACAGTAACTTCCAGTTGGCTCTCCATAAGCCTTGACTATCAAGAGTATAGTGAGATGGCCAGTTGCATGCACTATGCACTATCTTTCCAGCTCAAAGGCTTCAAAAGGCCGCAGGTTTTCAAAAGTAGTGATACCTTGGTTTTGCCACCAATCAAATAAACTTCCAAGAGTTCTGTCCTTCAAAATCGAAAGGAGCCATTCCGGACTACAATTCTAACTTTAAAAACTATCTCTGCCACCACTTCATAACGTACCCACAGACGTGGCTTGAATCTAACTTAACATCAAATCACATGCATCGTTATTTTGAAGAACAAACACAATTTTCAGCACACACCTGTATTTACCTTAAAAATTGCTTTCCAGAAAATTACACAGCAATATTGATAACAGCAAATAAAAAAGGTAGTCCGTAAAAAACAGTTATCCTAAAATTGTTTACATTTAAAAAAAAAATAAATCTTCTTTCAGAAACTGTGATAATGCATTAAAATTAGTGGATACCATATTGCGCACAAAAACAAAAATTATTTACAGTTTAAATTCCTATTTTTTTAAGGAATAACTACAAAATGGAAGGCTCTCCCCAAAATTACGTAGATAACTAGCGCCAATTTAGTTGTTTTTTTTTTTATGAAGTTACCGGAAGGATAATGATATTTCTAGGCGTCCGGTTTTTGAAGCCGATCACAGTTTAGTGGCTAAATTTTTTTCTCAGCCAAACTTTTATTGTCAATTATTTCTCAAACTAGGAATTATTATCAATATCCAATTATAGAGATGAATATTTATTTAGTTCAGTAAAACTAAATCATTTCGGCTACTTCCTTTTTAAATATAAAACTAATAATTTTTGTTTGATTCATTTATTTTTTAAAACAGTCAAACTTTTGTTGAAAGTTTTAAAAACCTGATATTTGATGTCACAAAATGGCCACAATAAAGGGAGAGGTAAGCCTGTTATTAGTTTAGGCTTACGTTTTTTTATTACAAAAAAAAAAAGAACAGTATCTCCGTCTAAAATTGATAGTAAATAGATTTATCATAATCGATGGTGAAGATCGATTTTGGTTTTGTTATAAATTTAATTTTAGTGAACCTAGTCCTCGCTAGCTTGTATCTTACTTTATCTCGACAGAAAACTTGGAATTCTCATATATGAACTTAAGAGAACAGAGGCTTCCAACAACTGAAAAGACTACTAGACAACAGATCAAGACTGACTCTCGACAATGGAAGACTTATTTATCTAAGTGTATTAAAGCCCGTTTTAGGTCTATGGCATCAAACTGTGGGAGGTTCAACCAAACGCTCAAATATCTCTAAAGGATCCAGGTCTTACAGTCTAAAATTCTTCGCTCTATAGTTGGACGCTCCTTTTCTACGTCACCAATCAAACCATTCGCACAGATTTATACAGTACCTTTCGTCATACAAGATGCTGAAAATTTCATCTTAACTTAAAATCTCATCACCTTTCTTCCTAGACAATACTCCCAGACGTCTTAAAAGATTCTTCGTCAATGTAAATTGTTGGTAAATAATGTTTTGGCAACTAAGTTCCCGTTATTTTTAAATTTTAAAATTACGCATGTCATTAAATGTTTTTAGCATAATGTTTTAAATCATTCGAAAAGGGATGTTTTGTCCTACCAGAATCTATGGTTCTTTTTTTCGAGTTAATTTATGTTAATTTTCAGAACATTAAAGGGGAATGTCAAGTTGAGAAAAATTAGCACTTTCAACTCCTCCTTCTTTTTGCTTGCTCGTCTCGCGACGCAAGCAATGATTTCTTTACTGGCGACGAAGAATGGTGTCTGTAAATTAATAAGAACCATCGCTAGGAATGGTTTAGCCCTGGTGAAACAAGATCTTCATCCGCGTAAAATGATGTTGCGCGTATTGCGGGACTGGGAAGGAATTATCCATTACGAATTTGCTTGAACGGAACCAAACGATCAACGCGGAACTCTTATGTTCAACAGATAGAACGACAATAGAGAGAGAAGACCTAATCGGCAACCAAGGAAGCCATTCGAGCGCAAGGCTGCGTGCTGCCACACCCGCCATATTCTCCCGGATTTGGCCCAAACGGATTTCCACTTTCCACCTCTTTCGATCTCTTTCAAAAGCTATGCGCCCAGTTTCATTCAATACTGATGCAGTTGGATGAATTGTTTGAGTCGAAAAGGGCTGACTTCTACCAACGAGGTGTTGAAAATCTTGCTGAACGTTAAGCACAAGAGAGAATACATTATTGATTAATTTTTCGTTAATTTCCATTGAAACAATTTTAAAAAAACGACAGGAACTCAGTTGCCAACCCATTAAATGAACCATCTATCTATCCTAGTAATTTTTCATGAGGTTTAGGGTGTTAGAACTGTTCACTAGAATCATCCGCCTAAGATATGACTAATTCTCTTACAAAAAAAAAAGAAAAAAAAAAGTTACCTATCGTTTTCTCTTTAATAACATGAAGTGGTTTAGAAGTGAAACATTGAATTGTGCTCAAGAGGCACGTAAATTCAACAACTGTAGTTTTCAGGTACCAAGAAGGGAGAGAGAAAAAAGAATCCTCTTACACCAAGTCACGGGACGTTGGCTTTTTGACAGACATCATTGTCTGCACATCACGCCCCTTACGCTCAACCAGAGGGTGGTAGTACATGCGTACAAGAAGGTAATATAGTGAGGGAAAGGGATGACTAGAAAACAACTTATATAAAACACACCCTTGTACTACTCGCAAGCCCCCTGGTGGGCCATTATACTTGTCATTAGAGCTCTTCTAATAAAAGACAGCAATATTTTGGGCCTTATTTCTATTATATTGTTAAAATATTCTGTATTTATAAAGGCTTTTGGAGGACTTTTCTATTCTAATCGTTTATCTGATCCTATCAAATATTATCCACTTCTGGTTTAAATTTTTCTCCTCCAAAAAAACATCAAAAGCATGATTTACTAAACACTTTTTTGACAAATACAATGCTTAACTTAGATTCTAAGTTACAGGTAAATTGCGCTAAAAAGTCTTGTAAAGTTGGCTCACTTGTTTTCTTTGTTGTTTGGATCCGAAAATGCAAAACAAAAAATAAAAAAAGATAATAAAGATGATTGTAAATAGCAATAAAAATGAATTAAAAGAATAAATTATTAGCTAATTCAACTTATTTTTTATCTAAATCATTAAATGCTGTATTTAATTTATTGAATGTAATCTATTCCCGCAGGTGATCATCATCATTATTGATTGATTTATATGGTGATTATTAATAATCACAATGTACTATACAATTATCCAACTTGATATTGGCATATTTATTGCATAATACTTGTATATAAGTTCTGCATTGCAAGTTACAAACTACAATTTAATATGGAAGTTACAAAAAAAAAAAGAAAAAGAAGCAATTACTTCGATTAAAAAAAATAAACTTGTTTACTGTACAATTACATGTTATTGTGAAAGACTTACAGATAGTTTTCAACCGTTAACATTAAGTTTATTTGCACTTTGTTTAGCGTTTTATCTTAGTTTTTTTGTAGATCTAAAACAATATTATTTTATGCCACTATTATTGTTGCACTTTTGTTAATACGAGGGTCGTTTGAAAAGTCCGTGCAAAAATAAAAACTACTTAATTTTTTGGGGTAAACCTTTTTTATTTTTCAACATAGTCTCCTTTTAGGCTTATACACTTCGTCCAACGCTGCTCTAGTTTGTTGATCCCTTCCGAATAATAGGATTTGTCCAAGTCTGAAAAATAGCCATTCGTTTCTGCAATCACCTCCTCGTTTGAATAAAATCTTTTTCCCGCCAGCCATTTCTTCATATTGGGGAACAAATAGTAGTCCGAGGGAGCCAAGTCTGGAGAATAGGGGGGATGTGAAACGAGTTGGAACCCTATTTCCATTAATTTTGCGACCACAACTGCTGAGGTGTGAGCTGGTGCGTTGTCGTGATGGAAAAGGACTTTTTTGTGGGCCAATCGTGGGCGTTTTTCTGCAGCTCGGTTTTCAAACGGTCCAATAACGATGAATAATATGCACCTGTAATAGTTTTACCCTTTTCCAGATAGTCGATGAGGATTATTCCTTGCGAATCCCAAAAGACAGTCGCCATAATCTTTCCGGCCGAAGGAACGGTCTTCGCCTTTTTTGGTGCAGATTCCCCCTTGGTTCTTTGGTCTCAGGAGTGTAGTGATGTATCCATGTTTCATGCACAGTGACGAAACGACGCTTAAAGTCATGCGGATTCTTCTGGAACAGCTGCAAACCGTCCTTGCAACACTTCACACGATTTCGTTTTTGGTCAAGCGTGAGCAATCGCGGCACCCATCTTGCGGATAGCTTTGTCATGTCCAAATGTTGATGCAAAATATTATGTACCCTTTCATTCGAGATGCCCACAGCACTAGCAATCTCACGCACCTTCACTCTTCTGTCATCCATCACCATATCATGGATTTTATCAATGATTTCTGGAGTAGTAACCTCAACAGGGCGTCCAGAACGTTCAGCGTCACTTGTGCCCATATGGCCACTCCGAAAATTTTGAAACCACTTATAAACTGTTCTAATCGAAGGTGCAGAGTTACCATAATGTTTATCAAGCTTCTCTTTAGTCTACTGAGGCGTTTTGCCTTTCATAAAGTAGTGTTTAATCAACACACGAAATTCTTTTTCGTCCATTTTTTGAAAATCACTCGACTTCCTCGATTCAAACGAATGCTAAACACAAAGAAATAGACCGATCTGGCTGAAACTTGGTATGTGTTCTTCCAAGAGATGCTACTAACTAAACATAACCTCGATACGCGCCAGTAGTGCTATCTCTCTGACTTTGCACGGACTTTTTCAAACGACCCTCGTAATTCAAATACAATAACTACACATATTTTAATTATATGCGATTTAATAGTCAAACTTCATATATTAGAGTATATATTAGCTTAAATATAACACTGGTTCATATCAATTTAGTAATGTTGAAACAAACCGAGAACCTCTCGAATATCAATTTATTATCTGAGAAAATTAAAAGAACTATTGTTCCAATTTATAGATTGTCTCAAAGAATTTTTAAGAACAGGTTTTGAGAAAGGATATTATCCTTAAAGAAATAGATCTTTAATACTCGTGTATTAGGGAAGGGATTAGCTATACGGTTAGCGTACTGGACTCCCACGGGGAGATCATAGGTTCGAATCCAGCTGCTAACCCTTAGATTTTCACTTCCTAGGAGCTTCTTACAGCTCACTGTCCGGTGATGGACAGTGTTGTCTGTAACGAGAGAACACTGTCCGGAGGCCGGCAGTGCACTGAAAAAAGCTCCGGGCGCCAATAACCTGAGATGTTGACGCGCCTTAAATCATTAAAAAATAAAAAATAAATACTCGTGTATTATTTAAATGTTTTTTTGAAGCCTTTGATGGACAGAATTCGTAGCATTCGTCTAGAATGTTGACAACAAAATAGTTGGAGCTTGTTGCATGATGATGCATACAGTTACAACTCGTGTGTTCGTAGATTTTTGGCCTAAAATTAACTGCTGTGCTTTGAATTATATTTGCTTTATTCATCTGACTAAGTAAATCAAATTTCTGTTTATTTTATGAACTTAAAATTAAGTTAAAATCATAAAACCAAAGTAAAGTAATGCCTATTTTTTCTGGCAGGCTTTACTTCCAACTATCGATTAGGTTGACGTGGTTGGAGGTGACTAGCAAAAATACAAAGTTCTCGTATTAAATAAAATCCAAGGCTTAGACCGGGGGAATCGAACCCAGTACCGCAATATATCTTAGCTTTGCGGGTCTCGCCTATAACCGCTCGGCTACCAAGGCATCCAGCTTAAAATTACACAATATACTAAAATGATACTTAAAATGGATGCCTACCAAACCCTTTTCTCCGAAGTGGTTAAATTTAAGAAAAAACAAAAAAAATCAGTAAAGTCTACCTTAACTTCCTGCGATTTTTGTTGGTTCTCACAGACAAACAAATCTCCTTAAAACCTGTTTTTCTATTCAGGGGATTTTCTTTTTTGGCTTTCATGTTAAATGTTTTTTTGAATTCTAATTTTTGAAATAACCTCCTTTTTCCCCAATTTTCCCCAAAAATTTAAGAAATTTTAATTAATATTTTCTTTTTTGTATTTCAGGTCCGGATATATCTGGCTTCCTGTTACAACCTTTTAGAAAGCCTAAGAGGATTAGGACGGCTTTTTCACCATCACAGCTTCTGAAATTAGAGCACGCATTCGAGAAAAATCATTACGTTGTAGGCGCCGAAAGGAAGCAATTAGCCCAATCGCTAAGCTTATCGGAAACTCAGGTAATTTCTTAATTTAAATTCTTTATCCCGTCTTAGAATGTAAGTTTTGTTTTATCTGTGACCGGTTTCGAAACCTTCATCTATCAATGAATTACTCTATCTCGGCACTCAAAGTAAGAATGAAATACAGAAGTTTGCCAAGTTATTTCGGAAAAATCTAAACTGTACAAACACTCTGAAAAACAAATTCCCTAGAGATCTGCCTAAATCTAAGAGTACGTCTTTCCTGTATTCATTGGGCCACATGGAAACGGAGTACTAACGCCTTACTAAATAATCTGTAAAACGGTATAGGCATGAGTTTCTTCAGTTAGGACAGATTGTTCTTGGTTATGAGCAGGCTACGAGATTATATCCGGAAGATATACTAAGAAAAATTTTGGAAGAATCATTAAACAACGTACTTAGAGTGACCTAAATTGACACGGTTAAATAGCTTAGCTGTAGACGGAAGAACACTCTTTGGAGCCCACAAATGGAGAGTGGCACGCATTAAATAAGGAAAACTAGAGGACATTCTCTAGAAGAAGACGAAGACCCTCGCAAGCAGCTTGAAGCACCAGTAGACGATGAAAGAAACAAAAAAAAATTAAAATTGAAAATCAGGTTCAGAATGGCCGACGCGTTTTCTGAAAATTTCCGCAAACGTTGCAAATAAAAAAAGCCTTCAAAAATATTCTCAAGTTTTCAAATTTAAAGACACTAATTTAAACTTTTCAGTTTTAATTTGAATTTTTTTCTCCCACCTGAGTAATTTTCAGTTTTTTTTATGGGCTTCCGGGAAGAATTGAGGCGTAGATTTTGTTTAACCGGTAACTAAAATGCGCGGGAAGTAGATCGTATTAGGAGGCGCCACGGTAACCGAGCGGTTAAGAGGCAAGACCTGTAAAGCTAAAATATGTATTGTGGTACTGGGTTCGATACCCCGTTCTCTAGGCCTTAGATTTTATTTAAAGGTTAATAAAAGAAATTTACAGTAAAGTATGTTTGCTAGTCACCTCCGTTCACGACACCTAATTGGTAGTTGGACGTTAAGCCCCGCCTGAAAAAAAATAGGCGATTACTTTACTTTTACTTTTTTAGATCCTATTAGACTTATTTGTCTAGCATTTCTTTTAAGATCCGTCATCTTACATTTCTTCATATCATTTTAAGGTTACCTAAATATTGAATACAAAAATTTCTCATTTTGAAAGCCAAGAGAAAAGCAACTGAAAGTTTGGTTGAACATTACGCAAGAAGATGATTGCAGATGTACAAATGTACAGACAATAATTTTTATTATTATTTAATATTCATAATAGAAATTAAAATGAGAACAAATCTTCTGAACTTTTTAAACAACTGAACTGAAGAGATAAAAAGATTTTTACGGTCAGTGGTTCATCATAATACGATATTGTGTGCAGATGGACAACTCGCTCTTCTATTTTTGCATATTTTCAAAAAATAAAGAATAAAATAAATGAAAATAAAAAAAGTATTCATTATTTTCCATATTAAAATATGAATCGTAATCTATTATTGTCATGTAATCCCATTGTTCACGTTTATCGAGTATAATAGAAGAAGCATTTTGTAATGTCAGAAGGACAAGGTGTTACTACAAAATAATAATCGAAATAATTAGATGTAGGTAACAATATGGCCAGCCCTAAACAGTGAAAGAGATAGAAGGTTATATTGTAAAATATAACCTTCCGCCTACATATGCGCACAAAATTACAATTACCATCTCCGTGTGTATCTATGGTAACAATTAGACTGTATCTATTCACATATTTACACCTCCCTTATAGCAGCACTCCATTCTATAAAGAGTGACTATAATACCCATCCATTGATCTGGATGAACCTTCCCTGATGCGCATCTGCCCCATATATTGGGTCCCCTCCCCCCACAAAAAAAAACTGCTACACCCCATTGCTGTACGCTTGTTGATGGGCCAATCCGGATGTGATATAAAAGAGCCGTTAAACTTTATTCTCCCTCATTGGCTTTTTCTTTTTGAAACTCACCCCCTCCCTTGTTTCATCGAACTATTATACTCGTGTTATATGGACAAAAAAATGGGGGAATATTTTTAGTTCATCCTCCATTACAATGGGAACAACAGAGTGATCAATTTATGAGACAATAATTTTTTTTTTATCATTTCTTAGGAGTGTGGGATTAGAACTTAGAGAGGGAGAAGGACTAGCGGACATGTGCTCTATCCACATTCAAATCATGATGAATGACTTATCTAAATGATAGTCATTAAAAATGCATGAGAAAGCCAAGGAACTCATACACAGATCACTATGTAGGACTACAATAATCTTGATATCACATCCTCATTGGCGGAGCTAGAGCTTAAGTATAAAAAAAACTAACTTCTTTGCCCTTGTTTATGGTGACTAAGTACTTTTTTAAACCAGTCATTTAGAAAACGAACTTACAAACAAACTTTATCGTAATTTATTAAAGTTTTATTCCCACAAAAATAAATTATTAATGATCGATATTACAATTTTTTTGTGATCGATGTTAAAAAAAACTGATTTAAACAATAAAGCTATTATTTAATATCTATTTAAAATTAAACCGATTATTGTGAATTGCACAGAATGATAATCTATTTCTCATTGATCTTCAAATCAGTAAAAACATTAAGAATAATTTATGAGGTATTAATTTTAAACTTTTTCGACTCTTTCGGGCTCAGAGAAACTCGCCGCTACCCAGTAAAAGCCCAAAAATCGAAAAAAATCAATGAAATGTATCATCTTGCGCCAAGATATCTACTGTAATTCCAAAACTATTCATGAATTTAAACTAAAACTTAGAGCGGTTAGAGGCGAGACCTGCGAAGCTAAGATTTATTGCGGTACTGGGTTCAATTCCCCAGATTTAGGTCTTGGATTTTATTTAATAATTTAATAAGAGAACTTTGTAGTAAAATATGTTTGCTAGTTGCCTCCGTCCACGACACCTAATTAGTAGTTGGACGTTAAGCCCCGCCTGAAAAAATAGGCGATTACTTTACTTTACTACATACTTAACATTTAAATTATGGATGCCAGGTAAACTTATCTAATGGTGTATTTCATTCCTAAATTGAATTGTATTTAAGTTAAATTAAGTTTAAAGTTCAATCACTTCTGCTACACAACATCAAGTAGATCCCTTCAAATCGTGTTAAAAAATCTATAGAAATAAATAAATATAGTAAAAACCAAATTTTATCTGAATGGGACTAAAATTTACAGATTTATGATTATGAGTGATCATCATATTAGAAGGGGCCTTACATATATGGGGCTAACTCCTTTTCAGTTACATGTACAGCTTTGAGACCCTCAAAAAGCACATCTACATAAAATTTCGAATCGAATGATACCCACATTCATGAAAATCGGTTCACATAAAGTAAAGTAATTGCCTATTTTTTTCAGGCATACTTTACGTCCAACTACCAAATTAGGTGGTCGTGGACGGAGGCGACTAGCAAACAAATTTTACTTGTAAACTTCTTTTATTAACCATTAAATAAAATCCAAGGCCTAAGGAATCGAACCCAGTACCACAATACAAATTAGTTTTTACAGGTCTCGCCTCTAACCGCTCGGCTACTGTGGCGCCTAAATCGGTTAACGTTGTTTTCAAAAAAAGGTGACAAAAAGAAGAAGAATATCTGAAAATGCCACTTTTTCAATATTCGACAGTATTTTTCTCAAAATCTATATAATCTATGTTATTGCAAAAAAATTACAGTTATAAAGGAGGATTTACCCTATATTTTGTAGAAAATTTGGGAATTTTATCTTTTAGAGAAAAAGAAAAAAAAAATTGTCAAAGTTGGGTGTTTTTCAACGTTACACTTTGTCAGGCTGTTTTAATAATCCTACAGGACAGATTTACTAATCAGAACAACGGACTTAAATATACAGTAATTTGAATTCAAATAAATCTAATGCACAGATTTACTTGGAACAAATTACTTAGTTTTCCCTCATCTTTGCGATTTCCCCTACTATTCCTTATGTTAGTCTAAATCGCTAGTCACCCTTCTCACTAACTTTTGAGAATATGAAAGTCAATGGGCAATTTCCTAAGCAATATACAGATGCAAATCCTTTGTAATGCCTTACGGTTGGCATGGGAACGCTTAGCACTGTTTCCTGTTTCCTGAGTTCCCCTACTGATGCTGGTGATACGGTCTGTGATTACCCCTCCCACCAAGATATATATATATATGGGTCCCAACATTTCAGTTAGACAGCTAGACGTATACATATATTTTTACTCTGTTCACATTGCAATGATTTTTTTTTTGTTCTCAAGAGATTCTATTTTTTTCTCAAGAGAGGCATCTTGTTCTTTTTGAACAAAATAAATTCTCAAAATTTCGATTGATACCCAAATTTTATTTACATTCTAGAAATCTTTGTGCAAAGTTGATGCACGCAATAGAAGAGATATTTCTTTGGATTTTGCAACCCATTTTATTTCATGGATGAATCTGATGCAAAAATTGATCCAATGTTAACCTTAAATCATCAGCTGTTGCACATTTTTTCTGTATTAATGTTGGAATATGCACCCGTAAAAATCTTGAAACCCTAGGCATTTTTATGGCTAAATTTTGGAAAGGATTCTGAATCGTACCAAAATTTCCAAATTTAATTTTGGATGGATTACAATCTTGAGTTGCTTTTGACTTAATTCTAAATCCGCTCACTACAGAGTACTCAATTCTGGGTTATTCTCAATTCTCACTTTGTATTATTGTATTTTTTTTTAATACGCAATAATAATCCGTTAGTTTTGGATGAGAAAAACTCCTTCTTAGGTTATTTTAGGGGAAGGTATTTCGGAAAAAAGGTTATACCTAAGTGCCGGTTCCCCGCTCCTATGGGGTATCCCCAGTCACCGGGTGTTACCTATATTACCTTCTCCAGAATTCTATCTCAATTTCTTAATACAAGGCGCCATTTATAAAAGATCTGGGGAGCGCCTTGTGGGGTAGGTTCCATGAGGTTATTCAAAATGCCGGCTCTCCTGGTTCCTTCCTTCCAAAAAAAAAAAAAAAAACACCGTACTTTGTAACTCACACATACAGTTCCAAGAAAACAGGATAAAACCAAGCGCCGCAGCTTCCCAGTCAGAAGAGATTCTCTAGATGTGAACGTTCGAATTCAGTTTATTCTTGGAGAAAGCATTTGGACCATATTACTTATACTTCCGGCAGATAAAATGCGATATCTTGGAATTTATCTCGATAAAATCGCCCCCATCTGGGAACCAGCGACTCAAGCGACAGGAAATTAACTTATGTCACCGAATGATTAAAATAATATTCGATAATCAATCCATAGAATAGAATAGAATAAATATTTATTACAATAAATATATTATACATAAAATAAATACAGAAGTGTAAATGTATTATACAATCTAGTGAAGAAAGAGAAAAGTTAGATGAGGAGGATTGGAATGCAGAGAAAAAAAGGAGAGGAAAAACCTGCAGCTAGTGTAGAGAGTTAGAGTCTTCTGTGTCTGTATGTTGTAGAAGAATCTGTAGGAGGCTATGTCGCGACAGAGTGGATTGGGATGGACAGTCTAGGATGGAAAGGAGTTTGAGCAGACGATTTTGTATATAGGAGTGTACGGGGATAATGGACGCAGTCTCGTGGAGTGATTCAATTCTAGTACGTTGTGGAGAGAGTCTGTTGCGAGTCTCAGATATTTGTTTTGCGTTATCTGAAGTTGCTTGATACAAGTCCAGGCTCTAGGCGGAGCAGGCGAAGAGGATAATCAATCTAAATTGAAGAACAAAAAAAAAGCAGAACGCAGCCTGGACATCCAGATTTGAACAGTACAGAAGAATTAAGAGCTCAAATCCTAATCATATCCATTCCATCTAATCCAAAATCCTAATTGTTAAAGTTTCCTTCTTGACCTAGCCAAATCCCCATTATTGTCCCAAGCTACCCTTTCCTCGAACGTGGCCGCTGATGGACACGCAATTAGCGGAAATAGCATCCTTTGAATTCACTATTTCCTGTTTTAGAAGAGAACAAAAAAAATATTTTTGTTTGATTTTTTGAGAATAATTTGGGTAGACTCTGCTTTGGGGCATCATAACTAACTGTACAATCTCATAAAATTTGTTAAAATATATTTTTTTTTTTGCAAGATCATTTCGGTGGATAAGCAATTTCAAAAATCTGATTCGACTGCAATAATTCCTCGCTATAATTCAATTTTTTTGCTTTTCTTTTTTTTACAAATCGGTGAATTATTCTATATATATATTTGAGAAAAGATAAATTAGAGAAGAACAGTGGCCATTTGTATATCAAATTAAGTTTGAATAGTTCGCTAAAAAGGTGAAGTAAAAAAAATAAATAATTTAGAATACATTTTGTAGCGAACAAAATCTCTTTGTGCTCCAATTTATATAAAAGAGGATTGGCCGGCTTTTAAAAGCCAAACAGGTGGAGATAAAGTGAGACAGAAAGATGACATTGTAGGCAGAGCATCTCAAGTTTACTGAAGAAGGTCGAGTTCCTGGGCTGTAGTAGTAATTTTTTTTGTTGTTGTTGTCTTTCTTTTTTCTTGCTTCCTTTTTTTGTTCTTCTTGCTTTCTACTGAAGCATTCAGTTTTACTCACATCTTAGACGCGAAAAGGCGAGACAAAGAATTCTTTACCGTCACCTTCCAGACACGTCCACGTCTTAATTATGGAAAAAGCGCATCAAACCTTTTCTTGTTCTTCTACTTCTTCTTCTTGCTCTTGGCCATCAAACTGTTCTTGCTGTCTTCACACACCACATTACTCCTATATATGTTTGTAAACCATTTCAAAACACACATACTTACAACCGTCACCAGTTGTTTAATACAATTTTATCCCTTGATAAAGTTGCGCACAACAATCCAACAATGTACGCGAACATTTTTCTAAAACACTTTGTTAGTTCATTTTTTTTCCACCATCTCTTTCGCAGCACATGCACCACTGTTTCTTTTTCTTTTTGTTGCTATTGTTGATGAGACTGTTTGATGTTGGTATATATAGTCACCGAAGAAGATAGGGATAGGTGCTAGGAGCAAACCATTGACGGCGTTGTCTCGTAAAAACTGATTAGCAAGTTAGCAAGAAAAACCGGTTCTATGTGACTTTTATTCTAACTTACACAACTCTGTCCAGTAAATTCCAGCCACTTTTGTGGGTATCCTCTTTCTGTTGTGACTGCATCTTAATTAAAAGTTCAATAATAATAATAATAAAACCTGGGAGCGGGTGTTGGACTATTGGTCAAGAGAGTGGCTTTGTAAGAAGGAGATACGCAGTTCGAATCCCGCGTATGACTACTTTTTATTTGTTAGAAAAAATTGTTTAGGGTAAAGTCGGGTGAGATGGCCAACAGCCGAAATTTAACCGAAATGTCGTCCGACGGCGCTGCGTGACTTCTCCAGTGATGAACGTTCATGGCTGACAACAGTGAGTATATTTTGGTCTGCGTCAAAGCGTTATTAATTAACTCAGAGAATAAAAACATTATCGCCTCAACAAAAAATTTTATGATAGTTACATACTGCATGCTGCAGTGAATGTATGTGTCGAAATTTAGTGTTGTTTTCTACATATTAGGTAAATACAATACAGTAAAAGCTCTTTATTCGCGGGGTATATGTTCCATAAATATGCCGCGAATACAGAAACCGTGAATACGGAATGGTAATTTATATGGGATTATAGGGGATACGTTCCTAGGTGACAAAATAAAAAAAAACTAATATATAAAAAAATCAATTTAATTGAAGTTTTTGAACATTTTGATTAATTATCTTAAGGCTTAGGCAATGGTTTGAAGAATTTTGTAATTTTCTCTTGCTTGGCAGTTTTTAAAAGCTTTTGTTTGCAGTCAAAGTTTGAACTTGCCACTAAAACTACCATCAGGTTCTTTAAAATGAGCGTAAAGATACTTTGCCTTCTCCCGGACCATTGGACCACTCAGGGGCACCCTTTTTTGGATGCGGTCTTCGATCCATAATGACAACGCCACTTCCATTATTTTCTATTGCTGGATCACGAACAATTGCTTTCATTCTGTGCGTTTACATTCTCAAAAACACCGATCGCGGCGAAGGCGGCTTATGTCAAAGTTCTCGGCGATATCATTTAACGACATACTTTAGGCAAAGTTGTAATAATATCTATTTTACTTTTTTTATTAGTCCATTTGACGGCGCTTACAAAGGATATTGGGTTAAATACCTATTGGAATCCTTTTATTATCATAGTGTACTTCCGCGAATATCCGCGAATATAGGAATTGGGTCGCATTTTTTTAATCCGCGAATAGTGAAAACGCGAATGAAGGAAGCGCGAATAAGGAGCTTTTACTGTATACATTAACTAACCTCTAAAACTGTTAAAAATTATGCGTTGTATTATGTATATCATGATGGACATCTCTCCCTAGCATTCGGGACAGATGGCCATCAAACAGTAGGGATAGGTGGGCAATTATTTTTACTTTTTTTTTTTTTCTGTTATAGTTTGGCTCAGTTTCCAATTCACTGCAGAAAAATACCAATTACGCATAAAAGACAGAACACTAACCGCGAATATTATACTGAAGAAAATTTGAGATCGTATTAACCCCACACTGAAACTGTCGTCTCTGCAAGAAAACGAGCCAAGTCTGTTGCCACTTTATTAACTTCTCCCGAGCACGTTGCTGTTGTGAAAAACAATATAACTATAGTAAAGCATGAGCTTCTGCCTCTCCGTCCACGGCACCTAATTGATAGCTAAGCTCCGCCTGAAAACATTGGCGATTACTTTAATAATAAAACCTATTTTTGAAGATCTATTTTGAAGTCTTCTATCATCTTAAAAAAGAACCAACAAAAAACATAAATGACCCATTCATGAAACTAATGTGTAACTTCATCAAAAAGATAACTATTGAAACTACAAAATTACTGGAATGCGATCTAAAGTTTCGAAAATCTATTAGGTCAACATTCAAGCAGATACAAGCGGTCTGAACCTGGTTCTTCCCCAACCAAAACGGTTCTGTATTCTTCATTTTAGCAAGGAAGAACTGCTCGCCAAAATTATGAATTCCGGAAGCATTTTTTTTAAAAGATATTCTCCGTACCTAAAATGCTGTTGTAGGATACAGAATAATGGAATAACCTTTTATTATATTTTAATATTTTTGTACGCGGTTCAATTTGTACCCTAGCTGTGATACAAAATCGGTAAATTCATTTTTGATATTTAATTTAGTTACAAACAAGTGACTCTGTAGTGGGGTTACGTTTAAAATCAGCTACGATTTTCTCTCGACTTCCGGTATGACTTAAAAAAAATGTCCAGCTTTGACTGGGCTTCCAACTCATTGAATTAAGTCTAATGAATCTATTTGGAAACTATAGAAACCTTAAAATATTAAAAATTCTGGTAATAAATAAATATGGTAACTAAACTTAATTAACATTAAATAACTTTTGGATTGATTAAAAAGAACCCTACCATTTTTTTAAGTTGTTAAAGTGTAAAGATTAAATAGAAGAGAGATATTTAAAGAAAAAAACCTCCCCTTTATGGTTATATATCTGTCAGGTTGTTTGGCTTTGGTCCAACATTTTTTTTTTTTTTAAAACTTCCTTTTCTGTTTCACAAAGATTTATCTCTTTGGGAAATAAGAGTACTATTGCTAAATATGCGTTTAATTCAAGTCCGTTAAATGATTTCACGGGCTATTTAGCTAATTGGACTTCATGATTATATTTCTCGTTATTCTCTGTTGATTTAGTCCAAACATGGCTGAAATGGTGAACTAGTTTTTCGTTTTTGCGTGAAGGCTATTTACTTATTTTAATTTTTAAATTATGAGATTTTATTGTCGTGTTAAAAACTTCTAATTTTCCGTTGTCCTTCACTAATCTAGCTTTTTAAGGGCACCTTAGAATAAAAGGTCTGCTTTGCCCTTCAAAAAAATCGTCTCTGATCGGACCTGTACCTTTCTCCTAGCTTTGTAACCACCGCATAAGAAATGAATGACGCCAACCTAGAATCCTGGGCATTTAATTTTAGGGAGCTAAATATTCAGAAGTATTTGTAGGTTTTCGGTGAATTGGCATACCTAGGATGTTTTTAACTTCCACATTCCTAAGTACCTGGAGGTGCTGTAGGATGAGTATCAAATCCTCTCTGATCGACCTTTCTCCTGGCCGATATCATCCTCAACTATTTTTTTAAATATTCTTTTATCAGTGAGTTGATCTAACTGGAACCAGAGGATATCAAATCCTCTCTGATCGACCTTTCTCCTGGCCGATATCAAATCCTCTCACTCTGATCGGACCTGTTCCTTTCTCCTGGGCGATATCAAATCCTCTCTGATCGACCTTTCTCCTGGGCGATATCAAATCCTCTCTCTTTGATCGGACCTGTTCCTTTCTCCTGGGCGATATCAAATCCTCTCTGATCGACCTTTCTCCTGGGCGATATCAAATCCTCTCTGGTCGTCCTTTATCCTGGTCGATATCAAATCCTCTCTCTCTGATTGGAACTGTACCTTTATCCTGGGCGATATCAAATCCTCTCTGATCGACCTTTCTCCTGGCCGATATCATCCTCAATTATTTTTTTAAATATTCTTTCATCAGTTGAGTTGATTTAACTGGAACCAGAGGATATCAAATCCTCTCTGATCGACCTTTCTCCTGGCCGATATCAAATCCTCTCACTCTGATCGGACCTCCTCTCTGATCGACCTTTCTCCTGGCCGATATCAAATCCTCTCTCTCTGATCGGACCTGTTCCTTTCTCCTGGGCGATATCAAATCCTCTCTGGTCGTCCTTTATCCTGGTCGATATCAAATCCTCTCTCTCTGATTGGAACTGTACCTTTATCCTGGGCGATATCAAATCCTCTCTGATCGACCTTTCTCCTGGCCGATATCAAACCCTCTCTCTCAGATCGACCTTTCTCCTGGGCGATATCAAATCCTCTCTGATCGACCTTTCTCCTGGACGATATCATCCTCAACTATTTTTTTAAAATATTTTTTTATCAGTTGTTCTTCGCAAGGCCAAATCATTTTCAAAAGCTGAGCTTTGCTAGATCTCACTGACGCAGAGTCTTTAGTCATACATCACCTTTTTCTACTCACCATTCTTATCTAATCACTGTGCTAGCTACAATTATTCTCATTTGATTTGTAATCTGAGAAAATAGAACTAACTTAATGAGTGATTGAGATAATTTATTAACTCTTCTAAGATGGTAATCTGTAACTTCTAATTTGAGAAGGTATTTACTTCATTCTTTAGTAAAACGTGATTAAAATTGTTAACAGAAAATTACTTCTTTTTTAATAAATAGAATGAAAAAACCTTTTAAATAATTGTATTTACTTTATGTGAGAATTCCTACAGTTATATAAAGGAAAGGAAAAATTCCTGAAGGCCCAGTCCAGGAGGGAAAGATCCTTATTTATAATGATAAGGAATCTGTTAATCACTGTTTTGTTCAGGAGAAATTACTTTAAATGTCACTTCTCTTAACAATTACCAGCAGTGTTGATGTTAACAAGTTAATGTTTATTCAAGGATGTAATTTGGTTAAAATTAGAGTTTATTTACATATTTTGTTATTTTAGAAGGCTTTGATGTTTAAATTCGAGTCTTTTATTAATCTAATTTGACAAATTTTTTAATTAATTAATTCTTTTAAATATTTAGTAAAAATACTACGTTTTATTTATTGTATTAATTTATTATTAAAACTTTTTTCTTTTATTTAAATTTTCCTATTGATAAATTTATTTTCGGATTCTATATTTATAATTCGGCATTTTAGCAAAATATTAATTTGGAATATTATGTAGATGGTAAACAGTAGAATATCCAGAACATTGGCACTTTAGAGGCAGTTCCTAATAAGCGCTTTCCCTTGGCGACTCTTCTAAAATCAATTTCCACGAACAAATCTGCTATGAACTTAAATAAAAGTACCAAAAATAGTAAATGCCTATTTTTTTTTGTTCCGGCGGGGCTTAACTTTTCCGACTACCCAATTAGCTGTCGCGAGACACTAATATTTTTTTTTCTAACAAATAAAAAGTAGCTGTAAGCGGGATTCGAACTGAGGATCTCCCCAGTTACCAATCCAGTTTCATAACCACTACAATAACGCACCTTTAACTTGGTAGTTCGTAAATACGATCATGAAATCCATCCAGCTTTGTTACCACCGCATAAGAAATGAATGACACCGACCTAGAATCCTAATTTTGGGGAGCTTAGTGCAGAATATTTGTAGGTTTTGGGTGAATTGGCATTCCTAGGATGTTTTCAACTTCCTACATTCCTAAGTACCTGGAGGTGCTGTAGGATGAGTTGATCTAATTGGAACCAGAGGAAGGAGCACAATAGAGCTTAATAAAGGACTAAATATTCTTTAAGACTATTTCCGCATACCTTTTATATCCCAGGTAAAAGGCAATGCGGTAAAGTGATTAAAAGACTACTTTTCAAAAGACGAAAATATTGCCAAAGTTGGCTGTTTTTAAACATTACTCTTTTTCGCGCATTTTTGACGTCAAATCTTATTATAATATAGTTTTTAACTTATACGTGATAAGTTTAATTATCTATTACGTTATATGGTAGAAAGGAAACAAATGTTTGACGACATATATAGGTATTTAGATGCACCATTTCGCTACGAAGACATAATATTCTCCACCAACATCTATGTGCTTAAATCTGTAGCAGAGCTAGCAATGAAATATGAATGTATTTAAAAGTTATAGAATGAATGCAAGAAAATGATCAGAGAAGGATTACGTGATTTTAATTTCGGTTAAGCTACAAAGATGGCAGGAATATAGAGTAGTGATCCATCCATTAGCTGTAGTTTATGTAAATAGTTGTATATAGTAGAGGGATGAATGCGTGAAGCGAATGTATTTATAAGTAAGAATGGAGAGTGAGTGATATTCTAGTGATAAGCACCTAGACGATGCTGGCTGTATGGCGAAAGCCAATGCCTAAAAATAGGCAAAAAAAAAAAAAGCTTAATTG
This sequence comes from Rhodnius prolixus, assembly GCF_049639745.1. NCBI lineage: Eukaryota > Metazoa > Arthropoda > Insecta > Hemiptera > Reduviidae > Rhodnius > Rhodnius prolixus. The sequence goes on from NW_027411582.1 coordinate 28,171,146, forward strand.
AACCCATTGATCTAAAACTGAGACTACAATGCGATAAATTCACAAAAATAAAAAAATCAGTAATTCGACCAGTAATATACAGATCTTGATGGTGGAACAGGTTGATAGTATGATCCCAAAAAGTCAGGTCGAATCCTAAGGCGGAAAGGAATATTTTTTGGAAGATTTACACCTCCTCTCTCCACGAGACAGTTTTTTCTTGATTCCCCCATTCTACAATAACTGCCGGCAATATAATATTGTATATTGTGATTGTGTGAGTGTATGTGTGTGTACATATAAATGACGTAAGCTGTAGGTTGGTAAAAGAACACGGGAAACTGGATTGAAAAATAATATTGACAGTATTTGGTTATGGAGGAGGGAGACCAGAGGAGTTTATCTATGGAAAGAAAGTAGCTACAAGCCGAAGACCATGGCAGGAAATAGTATGAGGAATGGTGTTAGTATAGGTTTATTTACTGAATGAAGGAAACTATAAGTGGAGGGTGCTTGCTATACAGAGAGAGGAAGGTGGTTGTAACATTGGCGAAGGTTAGAAGATTTTTTTAGAGTATAGGGTAACGGGTATAATAGAGCTAGCTGGGACTACACTAAGGGGGTGCCCGTTATATAACTGTAGGGGCTCAGATTCCCTTCTTTATATTGGGTAAATATCATCCAGCTTATATTGGAGGGTAGGGGAGAAACAGAATGGCAGTTATCCTTGGTATAGGAATTGAATATGGAGGACTCCGGGATATGGGCAGAATTTGGTTTTTATTGTTTAGCACATTCATAAAAACTACTTTGCAATACCAAATATTATTTATATTATTAGTCAATATTAGAGAAGACGGATCAATAAAATTTGAGCATACCAGAATCAAAACTCAATTAAAGGAAGAACCGGAATCTAGTGTAAACCCTCTTAAATTCTTGACTCACTTTGGCTTCACCCTTTGTACTGGGCGAATTAAATTTTAAATAACTGTCACCATGATAATATAATAGTCAAAGTTTAATGACTAATTCTGGACAATAACTTTACTGGTAATTTATCCAGCCTTAAGTAAATGTTGATTAAATTATTTCAATATGTAGGCATCACGGTGGCCGAGCGGTTAGAGGCGGAGACCTGCGAAGCTAATACGTATTGTGGTACTGGGTTCGATTTCCCGGTCTCTAAGCCTTGTGCATTTTATTTAATGTTTAATAAAAGAAATTTACAGTAAAGTATGTTTGCTAGTAGCCTCCGTCCACGACACCTAATTTGATAGTTGGACATAAAGCACGCCTGAAAAAATAGGCAGTTACTTTACATACTTACTTTACTTTACTCATTTCAATAAAGAAATCTTACGTATAGCGGTGAAATATTATTGGAACCTATTAAAGGCAAAGATTCGGTACCTTCTATTATAATAATATTATTAAGTTGTATTCATCGCCTAGCGTAAAGTAAATTTAATAGCTATTATACAGGGTGTATACGGAGGAGTGGTCGAAACTTCGGGAGGTGATTCAGCAGCTCAAATGCAACAAAAAATATTCTATTCACTTTGGCCCGATTCTCAATAGTGTCCAAGATATTTGCATTTTTAACTTTTCTGGGCGATATTCGCGTTTTTCGCCATAAAAACGGCCGTAACTTTTCTATCCTTTATCCTACAACAAATCTGCTTATTCCAAACGAAAGAGCATTAGATTTCCTATAAATATGCTCAATATAGAGCCTCATAACCTTTCTTATAACAATGAAATTTTTACTTTAATGTCTAAAAAATTCGTTCTCGATGATTTTTGTTAAATTTTTCAACTGCATTCTTTCAATGATTAGGAGTCACATAATTTCAGAAAAAGTTGCGCATTTATTGAGCTTCAAGATCATATGAATTTTTTTGGTTTTTAATAAAACCCTACCCCGAACAGAGGGGTGTAAATGCAGAAAACTGGGATTTGCGTAACCGACTTTTCACTACTAATTTACTCAAATGTCAATTTTTGGAGAAGGAACAAAAAGAAAAGTAACCATTTTAGTTTTTAACAATTATTATTTTATAAAATAATTTTAAAATTTTTATTAAAAGCCTATTAATAAGTAAATGCCTATTTTTTCAGGCGGGCTTAACCTTCAACTACTGTAGTGGACGGAGGCGACTAGCAAACATATTTTACTGTAAATTTCTTTTATTAATAATTTAAATAAAATCCAAGGCCCAAGACCGGGAATCGAACCCAGTACCACATACATAACATATTAGCTTTACAGGTCTCGCCTCTAACCGCTCGGCTACCGTGGCGCCTGATTGTTATTATTATTAATTTTTTTAAATGATTTAAGGCACGTCAACATCTAAGGTTATTGGCGCCCGAAGCTTTTTTCAGTGCACAGTCGTACAGTAATCTCTCGTTACAGACAACACTGTCCCCTCATTGGATAGTGAGCTGTAAGAAGCTCCTAGGAAGAGAAAATCTAAGGGGCCAGCAGCCTGGTTTCGAACTCGGGATCTCCGCGTGGGAATTCAATACGCTAACCGCATAGCTAATCCCTTCCCTTATAATAATATTATTATTATTAATGACGACAACTTCTCGAGAGTATGGATGGGTTTAAGAATAAAAATTGAAAGGAATGGAAAGAGATAACGATCCCTTATCATCACCAATAGATTAGTAAGATTTAATGCTTCGGGTAAACCGAACGAATTTAGAATTTAGAATAAATAAGCACGAAATATTGTGTAGCGAAATTGGTAGATGATGCTATGTCTTCCGCTTGAAGTGATAAAACTATGTAAGAAGGATTTGGTTATACAGCGAACTTTTATCGAAAATTAGTGTATAGTTACGAGGGTCGTTTGAAAAGTCCGTGCAAAAATAAAAACTACTTAATTTTTGGGGGTAAACCTTTTTTATTTTTCAACATAGTCTCCTTTTAGGCTTATACACTTCGTCCAACGCTGCTCTAGTTTGTTGATCCCTTCCGAATAATAGGATTTGTCCAAGTCTGAAAAATAGCCATTCGTTTCTGCAATCACCTCCTCGTTTGAATAAAATCTTTTTCCCGCCAGCCATTTCTTCATATTGGGGAGCAAATAGTAGTCCGAGGGAGCCAAGTCTGGAGAATAGGGGGGATGTGAAACGAGTTGGAACCCTATTTCCATTAATTTTGCGACCACAACTGCTGAGGTGTGAGCTGGTGCGTTGTCGTGATGGAAAAGGACTTTTTTGTGGGCCAATCGTGGGCGTTTTTCTTGCAGCTCGGTTTTCAAACGGGTCCAATAACGATGAATAATATGCACCTGTTTTACCCTTTTCCAGATACTCGATGAAGATTATTCCTTGCGAATCCCAAAAGACAGTCGCCATAATCTTTCCGGCCGAAGGAACGGTCTTCGCCTTTTTTGGCGCAGATTCCCCCTTGGTAACCCATTGTTTAGATTGTTCTTTGGTCTCAGGAGTGTAGTGATGTATCCATGTTTCATCCTCAGTGACGAAACGACGCTTAAAGTCATGCGGATTTTTCTGGAACAGCTGCAAACCGTCCTTGCAACACTTCACACGATTTCGTTTTTGGTCAAGCGTGAGAAAATCACTCGACTTCCTCGATTCAAACGCAATTCAATGCCAAACACAAAGAAATAGACCGATCTGGCTGAAACTTGGGGTGTGTTCTTCCAAGAGATGCTACTAACTAAACATAACCTCGATACGCGCCAGTAGTGCTATCTCTCTGACTTTGCACGGACTTTTCAAACGACCCTCGTATTTGGCGTTAAGCGTGTTAAGTTAAAGACAATATGTATTTTTGTTCTTCAGAAAATAGAATTTTAGAATACTATTTTTTTATTTCGAGTTCTATTCTAAGCACCAAATATTGGAATGTATTGATCGTTTCCTTTAGAAAATCAATTCTGACATCCAACTTCCGGCCAATCTCGTCACAAATAACCACTCTTTATTGTCATAAACATTAAATTGATCAATAAATACTACATCAATTAAAAAAAAAATTGATACATTGTTACCAATTAACGTAATTAACTATGAATAATTGAAACACCTTTCTATAGTTCAATCAGCTAAGAAAGATTATAGAAAAAACTATAGATTAAACTAGAACTACATTCATCAATACTAGAACTTCACAAACAACATACGTATATCATTCATCTATTCAATAAACTCATCGCATCATGGAAACCATAGAGCAGACAGGATTACCAACAGAAACTTATAAAATATTTGTATAAGCACAACCAATGCCACAAGGATATTAGAAGATATTATATGTGAAATATTCATTAATATGAACATTTAAATGAATTTATTAGCTATAAATTTAAAAGTAAATAAAAATTTAGTTGTAATTCCATTAAGGTAAATATTTATATCTTTTTAAAAAGTGATTCAATAATTTTTATATATTTTTTTAAGTAAATAAAATTGAATCTAATAATTTAAAATTGAAATTAAAAAAAATGTAGCGAATTAATTATGAATAAATAAATTATACATATATTTACGGTTAATATTAAATAAAATTTCTTTAACGATGGCACTTTTGAATTTATTCGGTTGGTGTGTTAGCCTGGCTAAAGAGCATTGCCGGCAATTATTAATCCGCTCACGTAGCCGAAGTGCCTGACATTTCTCCTTTAAGGCAAGTCAGGTAGGTTTGAAATAGGAACTCTCCTTATTATTAATGTTTTTAAGCCTTTTTTTTTTTATTATTTTAGCCTTTTTTGTTTTGTCTTTTTCAAAAAGTCTTTGTTACATTTTTGTTTTAAATTTTTTTTTTCTGTTAAAAGAACGATAACTCAGATTTCCAAGTATTTATGGCTTGAGGTCCTGTCTTTATTATTTTTAATGAATATTTTTTCTTTTTTAAATATATTTTTTCAAAGCGGCTTTTAAGAAGGAAAAAATTAGTAAATATCTGATGTAAATTACTGAAAATAACTAGTTCTTACCTCTTATGAAATGTTCGAGTTCATGTTGTAGGTCTTCTAGTAGGCAAGTTTCCTTAAAAAATGTTTAGTGGACGATATTAGGCAAGATTAGATGTGCCAGAATTTATATACTACGCCTCCTTCAACTGAAAAGAAATACAATTACATATTAAAGAAATATTTTGCCTAAAAGATTAAAAACTAATATAAAAATAAAACTGAAATATAAATTTTAAATTAATTTTTAAGTCTTAGGAGGGACTAACATACCAAAAAAAAATAACCATTACGATTTTAAAGATCTATTGTGGCGCATTTTGTGAGAAGGAGAACTATTCAGAAGCTAGAGAAACCGATGAGAATGAAAATATTAAGAGCAAAGAGATCGCACTGTTGCTGGAATGGTCGATATGGAATGTTGACATGGAAAGAACCGAGTAGGGCGACCGAAATTGAGATGGTCAGAGAACGTAAGTAAAGAAGCAGGTTTTATTTTGGAAATCAGGAATTCGGAAGGCAGAAGCACGAAACAGAGAAAGCTAGGTGAAAGAAAGACCATTTAGAGGAGCAGACCACGGTTCACTACTGGGTTACAGATTTACTGATGAAGATGATTTGTGGCCACCCTAAAATGTTTTAAGTTGGTGTATTACGTTTAGATTAGATTAAATTAGGGCGGCCTCAAGGCCTACGCCACAGCGACCCCTATGGATCTATTATGGCTCCCCGACTTTAGAGCTCACCCCTCCAGACCTGTCCGCTTAATCAGACTCTTAATTCTGGAGAGTGGCTCCTGGGTAAAGCTCACCAGCCTTGGTTTTTCTTTCCCCGAGTAGTAACATCCTTAGCCGAGATAAGCCCCCTCACACTGACACAACAAGTGCAGTGGTCGTTTCCTCTTCTTCCTGACAGAACCTACAAAGGTTATCCTCTGCCAGGCCCATGCGATGCATGTGTTTTTCTGAGCCTGCAGTGGCCCAGTTAATAGGCCTACAATTTTCCTTATAGCCCCACGGCCTTGGCGGATTAATTCTGCGGTCAGCCTCGGTGAATAGCCTCCGATGAACACCTTCGCCTAAGTTGGTGTATTGGATGAGCGCAATAATGGTTAAATGTGGAAGTGTTGTCAGAATAAAGAACTATTGCCAGAGCATTTTACCGGGCACTGCCAGCCTCCAGGTAATGGTCCAACTCGTAACAGAAAACCGAAATTAGGAGCTGTAAGTGCTTCTAAGTAGAGAAAAATCTAAGGAGCTAGCAGCAGGATTCGAACCTATGATCTCCGCGTTGGAATCCAGTATTCGCTAACCGCTCAGCTAATCTCAATCCATCAGATTTTGTTATTCTATTCATTATGGTTAGCACACTTTAAATCTTATTAAAGCGTCTTAGAAGTTGCTAATGACAACCTATCAAAACCTAATCTCTAACTTAAAGTGACCTAAATTCTAACTACATTTACTTTTTTGCAAACGTACTACATAACATGTTGGCCATTATTACAGCCTGTATAATTAGTTGTAATAAATAATTTTTTTTTTCAACTTTTAAATTATATGTCATTGGTAATATTATGCTCAATTAAAATTCCTTCATATTTGTGGGGCCCCCAAAATTTTAATATCATTTTATAGTTAGAAATTACTGTGGTAACTAGAATCTCATGTAAAAGTAATTCCCATTTATTTACTCTAAACTGCCTGAAGCTTTATAAATTTAAATTAATTTCTTTATTTTCTTCAGAATATATTCTCTGAGATGCATTTCTCTTCCATAAAACACTCTCTCCAGTTGCGTTAAAACCGTCCAAACTAGTTTATTTTTTAATGATGACTTGAGAAAAAACAACTTACAATTAGCTAATCATGGCTCTGTAATTAATAACTTCTGTATACACTTTTAATTTTATTAAAGTGCAGTAATTCTTTAATGATTTTTTTTCTAGCAATTAAATTTTGAATTATTTTGTAACTTTTTTAAAATGATAGTTTGGGCCAATTAAAACATCATTCACTATTTAATTACTATTATTAATATTATGTTTTACGATTTTAGAAGTTCAAATTTCAGAGTACTCCATGAATTCAAGCTAAAATTCCTTTAATAGAATTTTTTTCTGGAATTGATGGTCTGCTTTTTCTAAGACACTGACAAAATGGAAACCTTGTTTCTTGAAAAAAAGAAGGAATTTTAACTTATAAATGCTCATATTTTAAGAATATAATGCGTTTAGTGGTCTGGATTAATTAAAAGCGCTAATAAAGGAACCTAACATAATTAGCCAAGCAATAATTAATAAGAAGACAATAATGCTCTCTTAAAAAGCAGAAAACTTGCTTTAAATATATTGTAACAACAGGTGCCTCGAATAGCCGAGCGGGTTAAGAGACTAGACCCGCAAAGCTAAGATGTATTGTTGGTTTAGTGGGTTCGATTCCCGATCTGTAGGCCTTGGGCATTTTATTTAATGTTTAATATGAGAACTTTGTAGTAAAGTATGTTTGGTTAGTCGCCTAATCTGGACGTAAAAACCCGCCTGAAAAAATAGGCATTACTTTAAGTATTAAGTATAAAGTGCGTTGTCGATAAGTACCTATAAATCCCCAAAACTTTTTCCCGCAATTTAAGACGATAATCTACTCTCTTAAATCGAATTGATATTTCGGACTTCTGTACTGAGGCTAATAATTTGAAAACAGATCCTCACCACAAATCAATGATATTTCCCTTTTTTTAAACATACCTTTTTGCAAAAAAAATTCTATTATCTGATGAGAGAAAAGTTGTTTAAATATTACTCCGAACTAGATCATTGCTAATTAGGTAAACAACTAAAAAGAACCACTCGATACAACCACATAATTATATGATAATTAATTTAAAACTGGAATTATTAATTTTTTAAAAAGAGATATTTTTTAATTTGTTTGTATTTTAATAAAAATGATTTGAAATATTTTTATTTTTAAGCTAAATGTCCAAATAGATTTTAATTGAGGTAACCTTTACGATATTTAATTTTTTCGTTTGAAACGTGACATTAATTATAATAAAATATTTAATAAATTAGAAGCGCGTTTTATTTAATTAAGTTAATTAATTATAAACGAAATTCATTATTTTTGACAAACCAGACTTTTTTCGGAGTTGTTTTTTCTGAGCACTACCGGCCTTTGAAAAGTGTTCTTTCATTACATCAGCGGATGGTAAGCTGTAAGAAGTTTCTGGAAAGAGAAAATCTATGGGCTAAGCGAACCTTGGGGTAGTCTCCGCGTTGGAATCAAATTTGTCGCTGGGTAGTCCAATGCGAGGCTGAAATTGCCTGATATTAACGTTATTGGAAGGCGCTAATAGCCCTTAGGGCCTCTGTTGAACAGAAATAATTGTTAACTGCCAATCAAAGCTTTCATTGGGGGGCGATTCGGAGTTTGACTTCCACCTTTAGAGCCATCAGTATTAACTATTCGACGACATACAGTAACAATCATACTTCTATTTTGTACTACACATACGAGGGTCGTTTGAAAAGTCCGTGCAAAAATAAAAACTACTTAATTTTTGGGGGTAAACCTTTTTTATTTTTCAACATAGTCTCCTTTTAGGCTTATACACTTCGTCCAACGCTGCTCTAGTTTGTTGATCCCTTGCGAATAATAGGATTTGTCCAAGTCTGAAAAATAGCCATTCGTTTCTGCAATCACCTCCTCGTTTGAATAAAATCTTTTTCCCGCCAGCCATTTCTTCATATTGGGGAACAAATTGTAGTCCGAGGGAGCCAAGTCTGGAGAATAGGGGGGGGATGTGAAACGAGTTGGAACCCTATTTCCATTAATTTTGCGACCACAACTGCTGAGGTGTGAGCTGGTGCGTTGTCGTGATGGAAAAGGACTTTTTTGTGGGCCAATCGTGGGCGTTTTTCTTGCAGCTCGGTTTTCAAACGGGTCCAATAACGATGAATAATATGCACCTGTAATAGTTTTACCCTTTTCCAGATAGTCGATGAGGATTATTCCTTGCGAATCCCAAAAGACAGTCGCCATAATCTTTCCGGCCGAAGGAACGGTCTTCGCCTTTTTTGGCGCAGATTCCCCCTTGGTAACCCATTGTTTAGATTGTTCTTTGGTCTCAGGAGTGTAGTGATGTATCCATGTTTCATCCACAGTGACGGAACGACGCTTAAAGTCCTGCGGATTCTTCTGGAACAGCTGCAAACCGTCCTTGCAACACTTCACACGATTTCGTTTATGGTCAAGCGTGAGCAATCGCGGCACCCATCTTGCGGATAGCTTTGTCATGTCCAGATGTTGATGTAAAATATTATGTACCCGTTCATTCGAGATGCCCACAGCACTAGCAATCTCACGCACCTTCACTCTTCTGTCATCCATCACCATATCATGGATTTTATCAATGATTTCTGGAGTACCTCAACAGGGCGTCCAGAACGTTCAGCGTCACTTGTGCCCATATGGCCACTCCGAAAATTTTGAAACCACTTATAAACTGTTCTAATCGAAGGTGCAGAGTCACCACAATGTTTATCAAGCTTCTCTTTAGTCTCCTGAGGCGTTTTGCCTTTCATAAAGTAGTGTTTAATCAACACACGAAATTCTTTTTCGTCCATTTTTTGAAAATCACTCGACTTCCTCGATTCAAACGAATGCCAAACACAAAGAAATAGACCGATCTGGCTGAAACTTGGTGTGTGTTCTTCCAAGAGATGCTACTAACTAAACATAACCTCGATACGCGCCAGTAGTGCTATCTCTCTGACTTTGCACGGACTTTTCAAACGACCCTCGTATTTTTAAAATTATAAATAGGCGACTAATATTGCCGCCATGTTGTAGCCTCAAACCGAAACTGGTTAAATTACCGCCTCAAATCAACTGAACCTACAAAAGTGCCTATATTCTTATCAAGCCATTAAGAAATTCTTCATTTATTAAGATTGCATAAAACACAAGTTTTTCAAATAGAAAAATTTGTTTACTTAAAAGAAAAGGTTAACATTTAGTAATAATATTTCATAGTTCTTCGTCAAAGCCAGCAATTTCATTATGATGCAATTTACTTGTTACTCATTCGATGCAATCTTGAAGAGATATTTGTTGAAAAACATTTGTACCAAATTACTTTTTAACGACTTTTACAATTTGTTTTTATCATTTCTTAAAAAAAGAAAGAAAAATGTTAAATTTTTGTTAAAAAAAAATTTAGATTTTGCATGATCTACAAATAATCTTGTTACCTACAAACGAAATTATAGTTTTAACAAATTTGTAAGTGTCCTGTACACAACACAATTCAAAAACTATAATCTAGGCCAGGGGTCGGCAACATATTTCAAGTAGAGAGCCATATTTCCTTAAATAATTTTAGTAAATCTTAACCAAGAGCCGCAAGGATGGTAGAGTAAACAAACTCTGTTGATCATTTGTATTCACAAATTATTATTTTATGGAATTCAATAAGATTTAAATGTTTTATATATTTATTTTCACATATTGCAAAGTAAATAAACAAATAAATAATAACTTAACGAATGAAAAGGCGGCAGTCTTACAATATAAGTCAAGTACTATTCATTTTTCGAACCTATCACATTTAAAATCATTTTTGAAAAAATACCTTTAATAAATGGAATTTTCATTTGTTTCAATAAAATTAAAATATACAATATAAACTGCTCCACAAAAAAAGTGGCGCACTTTGAAAAAAGCGTTTATTTTTTGTTTTATCACATTTTGGGGAAAGATTATTAGTTTTAATTATTTTCATAAACTGTCAGGGAACAATTAATCGAATCAAGGCCCAAAGTTTCTTGTAAATAGAGAAGCAATTCCTCGTTTAATCCCCTTCGGTCTTTTTGTGTAAACAACAACGTGAACTTTACCTCAACAGTAAATAAATTTATTGACCTCTACAGTTGCGTTTCGACTTTTTTCAAGCTGGAAGCATTGCAAATTCTCAGAAAATGGTGAGTACTGCAGAGCAAGTGGCCCGTATTATTGCATTAGTTGAGGATGGACGGAGTGAGCGGTACGCAGCACGAACGTTAGGGTTGCCTGAGACCACCGTCCATAGAGCCATCCATCGTTACCGGGAGACAGGCCTCTGCACTCGCAGATAAGGTTCGACAGCTCGGAGAGCTACAGAAGCACTTGATGACCGATTTATTAGAATTCACACTCTGAGAAATCGTACATCAACTCCTTCTGAAACTGCTCAAACACTGCTTGCTGTTCGTGGAGTTTCAGTCAGTTCTGAAACTGTACGAAGAAGGCTCGCTGAAATGAATTTACGCCCCAGGTAGCAAGCCACGGGACCATTTCTCACCGTAGACCATCGGAAAGCCTGTCTAGAGTTCGCTAGGGAACACCGCAACTGGTCTGAGAACGATTGGAGAAACGTTCTCTTTTCAGATGAGTCCCGTTTTGCTCTCTACGCACCTGATGGGAGGCGACGAGTTTACCGAAGGCCTGGGAAGCGCTACGCTCCGTGCAATATTTCTGGTAGACTACCATTCGGAGGTGGTTCAGTGATGGTGTGGGCTGGGATTTCTTTGGGGGCTTAGACTGAGCTCCACGTGTTCAACAGGACAATCTTGAATGCAGATTTGTATGTGAGGGAAATTGTGCAGCAATATGTGATACCCTATGCACCATTTATTGGGGAAAATTTTATTTTTATGCAAGATAATGCCCGACCACACGCTTCCGCCTGTGTTGTTCAATATCTACAGGATACTAGCATTCGTGTTTTGAGGTGGCCAGCACGCAGCCCGGATTTAAATCCAATTGAACATCTTTGGGATGAGCTGGGTTGGCGATTAAGATGGAGAAATAATCCTCCCAGGAGCTTAGAAGAGTTGCGAGGTGCTCTGGTGGAGATATGGGAGGAATTAACACAAGATTTCGTGAGAAATTCAATAAGGAGTATGCCGAGGAGATTGGATGCAATAATGCGAGCAATACACGTTACTAAAATTCTTTTTCTCTTTTTTTAATCGGAAGAAATACTTCTTTTTCAAACTCATATTTTGCTGAGAAGTACTTTTTTGTTAAATTAAAGGTTTCTATTTCTTTTAGATCATTTTTTATTTTATTTTAGCCCTCCCGTAACTTCATACTTCTTATATTTGCTATCTAAAATAAAATTTAGAACAAAAAAGTTACAGAGAAAAAAAATAACGCATTTTTAATGTGCGCCACTTTTTTTGTGGAGCAGTGTATTTTGGGCAGGCTGAAGAGCCACCACACAATTTGGATAAAAGATTGAAAAGCTCGCAAGCCGCGGGTTGCCGACCTCTGATCAAGGGAAGTTTAAATTTTTATTATTTCAACTCTAAGTTCAAATAGCATTTAAGAATAAGATTATAAGTTTCACCATTTTTAAAAACTATCAGTTTTAATGGTTTACTCACGAATTCGGTTATTAATTTCAATTTTGGGGATGGTGGGGGTTGCAAGAGGTTTTTTTATTTTAAGCTTTAAGCGTCTAAAAACTTGATTTAAGCAAAGCAGTAGATCGGTACCAGATTAATACTATATTTTAGTATTTGCATAATATACTTTTATTTTACACAAAAAAGATCGCCAGAAATTATTCTAATTAATTTTTAAACCGCCTCTTAATTTCTCATCTTTGTGCTTTATCTCAAAGTTAAGCTTTTAAAAAAAAATTGTCTTTGGCTGGAATCTCTATGTTAAGATGTAAACAAACCGCTGTCATTTGTAAAACCAGTGAATTTTACTTTAAAAAGATGAAATAAAACAAAGAAAGTTTAATATACAAATTGGCTGTTCTTATCGTTAAAAAATGTGTTAGTCAATGTGAAACAAATTAACTCATCAGCACACAATGAATAGTCGAGTTAAATATAGTGAATTGGTGTTGATATCACTTGCACGGCCATCTAGATTGTTATCGCTTCACACAATATATTCATATATCTTTTTTATACAAAGAATTATATATGTACATATATATATTGTGACCACAAATAATTTTTTGTTATTTCTTTGACTTCCTCCAAGGTTTGTCATTGGTTCATTTATCGTGTTTCTTTTTTTTTTAACGCACGCGCACTAATCAAATTAAATACAAAAAAAAGGACCCTAATGGAGAAGGAAAAATGATGTAAGAGTATGTTTCAACACTGTTAACTGCAGTAATTATCATGTAATCAGTGCACGCACTGCCTCTTTTATACTAAACAGGAAATGTAATGGCTGCCACTCAATTCTTTTGACTTTGACCATTATCACGCTACTAACAGGGGAATTTACCCTTTACACTTGGCTGTTAGATGTATTTTAGTACTTATTTTATTGGATTAATCCGCTTTGTTCTACACCATTTTTTTAGTACTGTTAATTGAACAGTTATGTAGCTAATTGTCTGTTGGCCTTTTTTGGCTCTTCCTCTTCGAAGTCCGACATTGAAAAAAAACTTTAAATTTAGACTTTTAAGTATGAGCACTCCGAAGCAGAAATTTCTGTATTGCTTTTAGATAATGTCCTACAATTCAAAAAGCACTTCTATTACAATCAGCGCGTTGGCGTTATTACAATGATAACTTTAAATAGTAGTGAATTCAAACGAGTGGAGAATTTATCCAGTGAATAACACTCCAAAAACTCAGTCTTCACCTGAGAGGAGATCTCGAGGCCACTGTCTCTTTAAGGCGTATTGTTGCCAGGAAGGGGTACTAGAAGAAAGATTTTAAGCTAGAGGATTTGCTACGTGCGATTTCAGATTAAAGTGGAGTTTCCTGTATCAGGGTTTTGGTGACTTCGGTTGATTAAAGGAATGTTAAGATCTGTATAGTCTGGTTAGAGGCATAAGATGAAGTGTTTACTGTGGATCCAAGTATTTTAGATTGAAGAGATTGAATCCTTAGCAGGTTGGTGCATTTGGTTGAACCACACAGTTCTAATCCATTTACCCAGATAGGTTTACAAAATTAAGTCTAAATTAATCTTTTGTTATCAAGAACCATTGTAGATCTGTCGTCCAAGAGTTTTTTGAGTTGTCGATGGAGTCTGTTTTTTTAAAAATTTAGTTGAGAGGTAAGGCGGAAATTAATTTTTTCTTCTCAATATTTTTTCCATTAAGAATTTTTTCCAATTTATAAGATTAGTAAAAGTAAAGTAAAGTAATCGCCTATTTATTCAGGCGACGTTTAACGTCCAAATACCCAAATTAGGTGTCGTGGCTAGCAAACATACTTTACTGTAAATTTCTTTTATTAACCATTAAATAAAATCCAAGGCCCAAGACCGGGGAATCGAACCCAGTACCACAATACATCATTAGCTTCGCAAGTCTCGCCTCTTAACCGCTCGGCTACCGTGGCGCCTACATATTTAAATAATTTAATCAAAATTTACTTAAGGCTGGATAAATTGTCAGTAAAATTGTTGTTACGAATTAATTCTTTAACTTTAACTGTTATTGTTGTTAATAACTTAAAATTTAATTTAACTCGCCTAGTACAGGGGTCGGCAACTATTTTAAGTAGAGAGCCATTTCTCCTTAAATAATTTTAATAAATCTTACCAAGAGCCGCAAGGATGATAGTGTAAAAACCTCTGAAGATCATTTGTATTCACAAATTATGATTTTATGATATTCAGTAACATTTAAATGTTTTATATATTTATTTTCACATAATTTCAAAGTAAATAAACAAATAAATAATAACTAAACCTGTGTTTGAATGAAAATGGCGGTAGTCCGATATACGAGTATTACGTACTGTATTTTAATATAATTCTATTCAATTTCAAACCTATCACATTTAAAATTCTTTTTGAAAAAATATCTTTACTTTAATAAATGAAATTTTCATTTGTTTCAATAAAATTGAAATATACAATATATTTTGGACAGGCTGAAGAGCCACAAAATTTGGATAAAAGAGCCGCATGCGGCTCACGAGCCGCGGGTTGCCGACCCCTGGCCTAGTACAAAGGATGAAGCTAAAGTGAGTTAAAAAAGTTAACACTAGATAAGATGAGTATATTTCCGTAATACAAAAAAGTTGAATAATTATCGTAACTTTAAACAGCGAATTAAAAAATTCCAACTGGCCTAATCTCGACTAAACACTGGGAATGATTTGCCATAAATATTCCAAGCTGGTACAAATAAAGAATCAAAAATTATAATAATGTGACAAATTTTTTAATAAATCGGCCCATCTTTTTGTATGAAAATTGGTCTCAATTTAAGAACTAAGTGGAGTTTGGTTCTTGGTGACCCTACACTCGCAGGCTATCTGGATGGCAAAAGAACCGTCTTTATTAATATTCAACTGAGACCGGGATTCGTAACGATTCCATTAAGTAGACAAACAAAAAAGGGGTTTTTATGCTCTCTTGGAGTGTGAGTAAAGCATTAAGGTTGGGATTGAGAGGCTCCAGGCTTATAAAACTCCTTCCACTTGGGAACTAGTTAGCGGCACGGCGTGTCGACTAACATCACACAGGAGAAGAGAGAGACAGAAAGAGAAAATTGGTTAAACAATCCCAAAGTGAGAGAGAGAGGAGTTTATTATATCAAAGTTGAAGTGGCTAGACTGGATGGGTATGGGGTAAAGCTTATAGCAATTAAGAAATAGACTGGTAACAGTAGTATTGGGATTGGTTAGTTTAATAAAGTAGTGGGGGACGCCCATTGGTCGATACTCTGGCGTCTCCCTTGGCAACTGGCCACGCCCACCATTATATACATATATACACTATATAAACCTTTAACTAGATCTTCACAACCCTCTTCAATTTATTAATTCCCCTCTTTCACTTTAACCCTCCTCCTCCTCCTCATTTTTTGGGGGGTTTTCTGTTATGATTCCCCTAAAGTTTACCCCCTCCCGAAAAAGACTCCTCTTTTTTTGTTTTTTAGAAAACCCCATTCTCATTCTATACAGAGTTTCCACTTAAAACAACAGAAATCTACTACTTATAAAACTTTTCCGGCCTCCATTCATGAAGAGGGGCGGGCAATAAATTCCATTTTGATAAACCTACCCTCTGCTCTTGTTTTAACAATATTCCATCCCCTCTTTCTTGATTGCTGTATTGTTTTATTTTGTTAATTCTTTATTATTACTAGTTGGCAACTAAGTAGTTTCGGTTTTCACTCACAGGGAGCGGACCTTCATGTTTTCAATTAGTCGTATTGGTGGCGTACTTTGCCCTATCATATTTAGTAAAGGTAATATTGAGGTTACTTTAGAAATAAGTTGTGGCGTGCTTTTTCCAAAACCCTTACTTCTGGGACCATTTCAAACGCAGTGCAAAAACAAACATTTTCGGCATATTTTACTCTTTTTTTTATTTCCGCAAAGGGGAAAAAAGCTGCGAAGCTCACAAAGAGATATGCGAAGTTTATGGCATTGACTGCTTAACAAAGCGCACTTGTCCAGAATTGGTTTAAAAAAGTTCGTTCTGGAGATTTTCCCCTCAAAGATGAGCAACGCCTCTGGTCGGCCTGGTTGATGATGACCAAATCAAAGTCATAATTGAAGAGGATCGTCATATACCTGTTCGTCGGGATTGCAGAGAAGTTAAATGTATCCCATACAATAATTGAAAAACACTTACAAGTGTCTTGGACTCATTAAGAAGCTGGATATATGGGTGTCCGCATGAACTGAAACAGATTCCCTTAACACAACGAATCAACATTTGCTATAGCGCAATGAAACCGACCCTTTCTTGAAAAGAATCATAACTGGTGATGAAAAATGGGTCCTTTACAGTAACATATTGTGAAAACGATCATTGTGCAAGCAAGATGAATTCAGCACCAACCACATCGAAAGCAGAATTGCACCAAAAAAAAAGAAAAAAGATCATGCTGTCTATTTGGTGGGATTACAAAGGTGTTCGTGTATTTTGAATTGCTTCCATAGAATCAGACGATCACTTCAGAGGTTAACTGTCAACAACTTATGAAACTTGAAGAAGTAATCAAAGAAAAACGGCCCTGAATTGGCAAATCGAAAAGGAATTGTGTTCCATCATGATAATGCAAGGCCGCACACATCTTTGGCTGGTTGCGGGAAATTATTGGAGCTTGGTTGGGAAGTGATGGCGCATCCTCCATACAACCCTGATCTGGCTCCATCTGATTAACACTTATTTCGGAGTTTACAGAATTATTTGAATGGAAAAAACTTTTACAGATGAAAATGACTTTAAATCGCACTTGGAAAAGTTCTTTGCTGTTAAGGACCAAAAGTTCTATGAGCAAAGAATCATGAAGCTGCAAAAAAGATGGCAAAAGGTCATTGAACAAAACGGCAAATATGTCATTAATTAAAAATTATATTTTGTAACAAAAAGAAGTGAGTTTTATATCATAATTCAAATCCGAAATTACTTAGTTGCCAACCTATTATTTTTACAGAAAACTATAGGGAGTAGACCTTTCCTTGCCAATCTTTATTTCATTTATTTTTTTAAATTACTTTAATTAATCCCAACCTAATTTGACTAATTTTGATTAACGAATTACCAATTATGATTAATTTAGATTAAAACATCGCATCCAAAATGATGCTTATTGTGCTTGACGCCTTGTAATTCTAGAAGGCCGAGAAAATAAAGCTAATAATGCTGATAAAGAGACGTAAGATATTATCCAATTACAACAACAGAGCGAAATGCGGCTAAAGCAAGTCTAGGGAACGGAATTAATTCGCTATTATTATTTATTTATTTTTAATTTAAAATGAAATTTTAAATCGTCATTGCATAACGATGACTTTTCCAGCTCATTGCTGGATTTTGGACAGTGTTCTCTCGTTGTAGACATCAGTTTCCATTAATGGGCAATAGA
Organism: Rhodnius prolixus; assembly: GCF_049639745.1. NCBI lineage: Eukaryota > Metazoa > Arthropoda > Insecta > Hemiptera > Reduviidae > Rhodnius > Rhodnius prolixus. The sequence goes on from NW_027411582.1 coordinate 28,188,932, forward strand.
GGACCTAGTTGCTTCTGGGAAGAGAAAATCTAATGCCTAATTATTTTTTATTTAAAATTATTAATCTTTTTAGATATAAATTATTATTGTATAATTATTTCATTTAAATTATCCCATCATCTTCAACCAACTGTGGACAAAGTACGCTACCTTGGCCAAACGGTTGGAATCCCCCAGACAAGACAGAAAAGACAAGAAACTAACCAACGCTCAAAACTTCTCGCCAGACTACTTGACAAACGATCGAAACTTAACCTACATAACAAAAGACGTTCCAACTCACTACGCCTCCAGACATTATGGTCCAAAAATACTTCGAAAAACTTCATAACGACTCCGTTCTGTGTATCTAACCTTACTATCCCAAAAATCCCTTTCATTCAAAGATCTTGCTAAAACTCGTTTTCTCAAATTCATCATTCCATTCTACAGCAGCTCATCCTAACCCTCTCATAGAACACCTATCTTCCACCACATTACCAGGTAATCCTCTAAGGAGATTGAAGAGAAGATGGCCCTCGTGATCTACTCTTATCGTGAGAGCAAAGCACGTTACTGGAGTGGCACCACTGGATGCCTTCTCCACTCGTGATTTTCTTCTATTTCTTTTTTCTTTTACCATATTTGCTTGTTGCAACAACCGTTGCAGTGGTAAATTCCAATAAAAGATTAAACAAAAAAAAAATTAAGAATCAATTTAAGTAACAGAAAACAATATTTTACAAGTGATTGCACTTTGATGAATAAAATTGACTTATTTCTTGAATTCTATTAGAAGGAACGTAATGAGCAGTTAATCATAGATTAAACCACCACACACGCCAGTATTGATGTATAGCCTATTGATAAATGTTGTACGGCGAAGCTCTATGGTCGGAATGGACTCACAATAAAATTGAATTATTGTTACCTAAGTAAATTTTTGAGATACTTCAATTGAAAAATAAACAAAAAATCCATTCCACAATACTTCTGGTTACTGCTTTCGACCAAAACATTTTTATAGATCTCAAGATAGCAAAGAAATATCTTTAATTTTGAATTTCTGAGATTTTTTTTCCCCTGCTCTTGAGTTGGTTACCATGCAAAACCCTGACCACTTATATACGCCCTCACCTAATTTCGAAACAAAACAAAAAAACTTTTATCAACTCATTGATCTCGAGAACTTGAAACCCCAATGAGCACTAAATCTCACAATGTCGCAAACTATTTATGACAAGAAACGAGGGAAAGTGAATATGGTAAATTTATATTTCACCGATTATTCGCATAATTTTTCCTTTTAATAAACTGTTTATAAGAAATCGATATATTTCTTTTAAATATCCTACCGCAGGATGTCCAACCATTTTTATATTTAACCTTCCTCTTTCGTTCCTTTCCATGGTCTTCTAAACCAGGATTCTTCATACGCTTTAAGGGGAGCGTCTAACCCTTGATAAAAGATTCTTTTTTGAAATTTTCTGCCCCAACCGTTCAACGTTCCCTTCTAGGCTTCGATCAACAACCCATGTAACTCAAATCGATCTTAAGATCGACAATCTTACAAATTGTACGCAACATTGCAATTAAAAAAAAAGATCAAAAACAAATTAAGAAACTTGCTGACCACAGATGAACATCTAATAATAGTAAACAGCGCGAGTGTGAAATGGATTTAGTTTTATTCTGTGTTGGAATATTTACTATTTCGGATTTAGGAGTTAAAACAAAGAGGAAAACTATTGGAAGAAGCAGAAGAAAGAAGACCGACCAGAGCTCTTTTACATTATATTCATGAGGTGTATGCATAATGTATGGCAAGCAAATGTGGCCACAAGAGCTAATAGGGTGTCCAGTTAGGGATAGAAGTCTACCCACAAACTCTTGTTTTGCAGATATTGCATTTATTGTAGAAATACTTCTACAATATATTCATTGATAAGTATTTAATACAGTGACTACCATGCTGTTGTACGCATGACTAGAGATTGAGTATTGCAAAACCAATATAGTCAATATCCACATAATGGGAAATTAAGTTTTAACCAAATTAGTCACAGATTTGCGGCGTCATAGCTGTGATGCATTGAGAAGTGCAATGTGCAATGTAAATAACAACTAGCTTTGCACAAAAGGTTATCTATAATTGCTGACAGCGCCTTTAATTAAAATTTTAGCATACACCTTAGTGTTTTCTGATGCCTAAGATTTCTGATGCCCGATCTGTATAAACCCCCCCCCCCCCCAAAAAAAAAACCTGAGGAAACCCTGAAGTTAAGTAGAAATGAGATAAATCGGACTACAGGTTTTAGAAAACATTTTCCTAGGGTGAAGTTTGTAGCCTTTGCCAAGAAGGATTTTCACATCCTGCCTGTACAGGTTGCCACCAAGAGGTTGCTGTATTAGGATACATAGCTCATTGTAGATCTTATAAGAAGGAGGATCATCTGTTAGTACATTCTGGCTACCACGGTAGCCGAACGGTTAGAGGCGAGGCTCACAAAGCGAACAAGTATTGTGGTACTGGGTTCGATTCCCGGTCTAAGCCTTGGATTTTATTTAATACTTAATAAGAGAACTTTGTAGTAAAGTATACTAGACCACCTCCGTCCACGACACCTAAATGGTAGTTGGACGTAAAACACGCCTGAAAAAATAGGCATTACTGTACCTTTTTTAAATGATTTTAAGTTAATTTTAAGTTCATAAAATAAACAGAAATTTGGTTTACTTAGTCAGATAAATAAAGCAAATTTAATTCAAAGCAATTTTAGCCAATTTAAGGCCAACAAATCTACAATCAATTGAGATATAACTGTAAGCATCATCATGCATCAAGCTCCAACTGTTTTGTTGTCGACATACTAGACGAATGCTACGAATTCTGTCCATCAAAGGCTTCAAAAAATATTTAAATAATACACATTGGAATATTAAAGAACAATTTCTTTGAGCGTAATACCTTCCTCAAAACCTGTTCTTGAAACTTCTTTGAGACAATACATAAATTGGAACAATAGTTCTTTTAAGGGAAGGGATTAGCTATGAGGTTAGCATACTGGACTCCCACGCGGAGGTCCCGGGTTCGAATCCAGCAGCTGACCCTTAGATTTTCTCTTCCTAGGAGCTTCTTACAGCTCACTGTCCGATGATGGACAGTGTTGTCTGTAACGAGAGAACACTGTCCGGAGGCCGGCAGTGCACTGGAAAAAGCTCCGGGCGCTAATGACCTCAGCTGTTGATGCACCCAAAAAAAAAAAAAAAAAAAAAAAAAAAAAAATAGTTCTTTTAATTTACTCAGAGAATAAATTGATATTCGATACGTTCTCGGCTTGTTTCAACATTACTCCTTAATTGATATGAACCGGTGATATATTAAAGCTAATTATCTGTCCAGGGTTGGTTCAATAAGCCTTCAGGACCTGCCCGGAGTGTCAATAATCTAATCTTATCCAATGGTTATCACTTAAAACAATAAGTACCCTTTAATAGATAAATAAAATGAAGAAAAAAATAATAATTTATGTTTTTTCTCTTGTTACAGGTAAAAGTATGGTTTCAAAATCGGCGGACGAAGCATAAACGTATGCAACAAGAAGAAGAGGCAAAAGCTCAACAACAGCAACAGCAGCAACAACAGGCTGCTGCATCCAATAAAAATTCACACCATGTAAACAAATGGAAACAAGATACGTCACAACAGCCGGGTGGTGGCCAAAATCAATATCATATACATAGGCACGAGTCGAGTAGTGGGGATGAAGCGTAGTCCTAAATTTTGCGCGTACGTGAGTGTGTGTGTGTATGTGAGTGTGTATGTGTAAAATAATAATTTAAAGAAAATCTGGAACAAGAAAATGATGATTTTTCGCGACTGGTAAACTAAGAAAGAAGATTTGGTTCCAATTGATTCTCTGTTCTATTCAAGTTTTTGTGTCAACAACAAATTGGTTGCACTTCCTTCAAGGATTTAGTAGGATAAAAAAGGACTGGTGGTGAACAAGAAGAACAAGAACAAGAACAAGAAGAAGATAAACTGTAAACACAGTTGAAAGTCGCACAACGTATAGCTCATTATCATAGAGTAGACAAGCTGATAAAGGAAGATGGTGAATATGGAAGGTAAGAGAGGAGAATATGCAGGTGACTGCGTTCAGCTTCTAACAATGCCACTCGTTGCATACCAAAAGAAAAAAAAACCTCCCGAAGACAGGCTGACTATCAAATCCACCAACAATTCTATGTATAAACTACTTCAAAAACATCAATCTTCCTTCTATCCCCCTTGATTAGGTTCAAAACAAAAACCCCCCCCCAAAAAAACGGTTAACAGTTCAAAACACTACTCGAGAGCAAGAGGGTAAACCCCGTGACAGTTACTGAGTCCCGGAAAAATTGTCAAGGAAAATGTGTAAATTTTGTAAATATTAATGTGAATAGTATAAATTAATATAAAAATGAAAAAAATAATAATTAAAAGAAAAGGATGGACTAGTCGACTCGATCGTTCCGATAAAAATCTGATTTTCAGACATTGTTACAGTACAACCAATCTTTTATTCATGCAATGTTGCCTAAACTGGCCAACAAATTAAGTATAAATTATTATATTCTATAATAAAAATGGGCATTAATTAATTTTATTTTTTTAAAGTAGAAATTATCCAATTTTTTAATTTTGTAGGTTAGAAAATGGTTGGCGATTTGGTGTTTAAGTTTCGAAACGGTTTTTTTACAGATTGGTCTGTATAGGTCTGTCAGTCTGATCATGTTTCTAAAATTTCTGGCAGTTCAAATTCTATAGGTTTAAGTGCCATCATCAGAATAAATTATTCAGTTATTTTTTTTTTTGGAGGGGGGATTTAATTTGAAAAATTGGCCTAGAAAATTTCAAAATTTTGGGCCACTTTTAGGTGATATGAGGGGGGAGAGTTTTTTATTTTTTATTTTAAGTGCCATTTTTGGGTAATGTACAGCCTCAATCTTCTTATAAAAAATATATACTAATTTATTACTTAGTCTCAGGAAGGCGCATTTAATTTATTTCAAAGGATATTATCTTCTATCATCAATTACCTCAGCAACTTTTTTCTGTACTTTTGGCAATGAGGAAGTCGATGCCCGTTTTTATTACAAATATAATAAATTAATGTATTTAAAAAAAAAAAATAATTCAATTTAATTACAAGAAATTGACGATTTAAAAAAATCTACTGTATTTTAAACTGGTATTAATGATATAAATCGCGAAATATGTAAATATATCCCGTGTGTATAATGTACTTAGTATTATTTATTGTGATAATTATATATAAATATAAATAAAATATATATAAATATGAACTCGGTCTTGTCAGTGCTAATAAATATATAATTAAAAAAAATATTGTATATATTTAGCACTGAAAAACCATTAAAAATAAAAAAAAAACTAAAATAATTGTATAATAATTTTTTGTTTTATTTTACGTTTTAGTTTTTAGCCAGCTGTCTGTACACGTTTAAAAAAAATAAAACAGTGCCAAATATATTTAAAAAAAAAAAAAGTAATACTCATTTTAAAAATTGTATTATTTTTATAATTTTTTTTTTTTTAAATTTTAAGTTCAATTTCCTGTTTAAATTGATTTTTTTTTATTTTTAGTTTCAAATGATTTGTAAAGAATGTTACATACGCAGAGGTTTTTTTTTTTTTATGAAATAATATAATAATGGTAAGTTTAAAAAAAAGAGTTGTATAAAAATTATAGTGTCAACAAAGTTCCCATTAATATTTATATATATATATATTAAAGAAAACGTGAAAAGAAAATTCAAAAAATAAACAAAAAACGAAGGATTATATTTAATTGAAAAACGTTTTAAAAAAAATACACTAATTTATCCTCAATTATTTGGTTTAGTTTTCTTATTTCTTTCAAATTAATTACCTCAATATAATAGAAAAGTCGTGTGAGTGTGCACAATAGAAGTTAAAATATTAAATAAAGTTAATAATCACAGTAAATTGGGCCGAAAATAGCCGACAGAAACCGATCGCATTCGGCTTGTTAGAGAGAAAGTCGTGTGAGTGTGCACATTAGAAGTTAAAATATTAAATAAAGTTAATAAACACAGTTAATTGGGCCGAAAAAAGCCGAAAGAAACCGAACGCATTCGGCTTATTAGAGAGAAAGTCGTGTGAATGTGCACATTAGAAGTTAAAATATTAAATAAAGTTAATAATCACAGTTAATTGGGCCGAAAATAGCCGAAAGAAACCGATCGCATTCGGCCAAATAGAGAGAAATGAGAGAAATTATACTAAAAAAAATACGGCGCTAAGGCTGGTTGGGTTACAGAACCAGTGATTCTTAGAAATTTCTTATTTTTCCAGCTAAATTGCTGTTCTCTAACCCATCGGTCCTTAATGGCATAGGTTTGTGCTGAATTTACTGCTCTGCAATGAGTTTTTCCATTATATCTCAGGAACGGATAATCACAGAAACTTCAAATTTGATATTTCATTCAGGTGCCACCAGAGGAAGCTGCCATAAATTTTTGGTCAAAAATAGGTGCACCGGAAGTACCACTTTACTGAATAGATTTTTCACTTTTTTAACTCTTATGGAAAAACCGCTTTTCCGATTTTCTTTAAACTTGGTACAATTATAGCTCACAAATAGCTCTACAACTTTTATTTGAAACATTTTTCTCTAATACTTTGATTAAGGGCACTTTTGGGGGAGGGGTGTGGTGGGTCAGTCCGTATGAATGTCAGTTCACCGTATTATATGGACTTCCTTCCTATTAAACATTAATTAGGATTAAATTTAAAACAAAATATTGTGTATTTGAAAGAAATTGATCATATGAAAATACAATTTTACAGTTTTTCCAAGTTTTCTTGGTAAGTTAGTAGTGTTTAATTTTTCAACTTGGTATACTTAAAAACAATTTGTCTATTTGGATTAATCTGTCGTTCTTCCACAGTTCTACTCACTGTAATGCATGAATTTATCAACCGTTAAATATTAATTATAATTAAACGTGTAACATATACGAGGTGTGTTCAAAAAGTAACGGGAATTTTTAAATTTCGCGGGTTTGGAGAGTCTGATTGTAAAATTTTTTTTTTATTATGTTGGTACACATGCCCCTGAAGTACGATAAAATTTTCAGTAATATTCATTGTTTACTTCTTAAGTGGCAGCCGTTAAGGTTAGACGTGTTTTTCGAGCTTGGCGATTTTTGATTGTTAAAAAAAATGGATCAAAGAATTTGTATTAAATTTTGCGTAAAAAATGAAATAAAGTGTGTGAAATGTTAATAAAGGCATATGGTGAGTCTGCTATGAGTAAAACAAGGATTTACGAGTGGTATAAGCGTTTCCAAGATGGCCGCGAAAACGTTGAAGATGACGAACGACCTGGACGTCCAAGCATATCAACAACCGATGAAAACGTGAAAAAAGTGAAAGAAATGGTTATGAACGATCGCCGAATCACAATCAGAGAAGTCGCTGATGATGTTGCCATATCAATTGGCTCATGCCATGAAATTTTTTCGGATGTTTTGGGTATGAAACGTGTGGCAGCAAAATTTGTTCCAAAATTGTTGAATTTCGAACAAAAACAGCGGAGAATGGAAGTTGCTCAAGAGTCACTCAATGAAGTCGACAACGATGCGGATCTACTGAAACGTGTTATAACAGGTGACGAAACATGGGTTTACGGATATGATGTCGAAACTAAGGCTCAATCGTCCCAGTGGAGGCATTCTGGATCGCCAAGACCGAAAAAGGCTCGACAAGTGCGGTCGAATGTGAAGGTTATGCTCACTGTGTTCTTCGATTTTAATGGCATAGTGCATCATGAATTCTTGCCACAAGGTCAAACAATCAATAAGGAGTACTACCTACAAGTTCAACGCCGTTTGCGTGAAGCAATCCGAAAAAAAACGCCCGGATTTGTGGCAAAACAATTCATGGATTTTGCACCACGATAATGCACCTGCTCACACTTCATTGCTTGTTCGTGAATTTTTGGCCAAAAACAAAACTTTAACGATGCCCCAGCCTCCATATTCGCCAGACATGGCTCCATGTGACTTTTTTCTATTTCCAAACATAAAGAGAACATTAAAAGGTCGTCGTTTTACAAGCATAGATGACATTAAAAGCGAATCGCTGAAAGAGCTGAAAGCTATCACAAAGATCGAGTTTCAGAAGTGTTTCGAGGATTGGAAAAAGCGCTGGCACAAGTGTATTGTATGCGAAGGGGACTACTTTGAAGGCGACAATATTAATGTAGATGAATAAATAAATATTTTTTTCAAAAAACGAAAATTCCCGTTACTTTTTGAACACACCTCGTATTCTATTATTAAAGAATAATGGTTAAATAATAATAATAACGGACGTTCTACTTTACTGGATACATTTTTTAATGCTTTACTTGCCCTAAGAGTAACTTAGGTTAGGTTAAATATTTAATAGGTCTAAATATTTCTCAACTATTTATCAATAGCATCTTTTTTGGTGATTTTTATTACAGTCGATGAGAACGGAGGGAAACAAATATAGGAAGGCGACAATTGGGCCATCTTGGATTGCAAAGAATGGCAATAAAAACCAGAATAATCAAAAAACGTTTGATCGTTAAATCGTATAAAAAAAACATGATCCAATAAAGAAAGATAAATTATGGAAAACTTTAAAAAATAAATATCAGCAACTCATAAATTTTAAACGATATTTTTTTTAAAAGAATTCAAAAACAGAGTTCAAAAATACGGACATAAGCATTTGGATAGTTAGCGAAGAAGAGGAGAGTATAATGTTCAATAGAGTTTAATATTTTTTTATTACAGTTCATTTTATTTATTTTATTTTTTTAATGTGACAATTTACAAGTTGAAATAAATGCTATAAATTTTCCTAACAGGAAAAGAGAGCTTGTATAAGTTTAGAGAGGGGAGCAAAGGATTGTGTGGGTGGTGCCTTATTGTGTAGGCGACTGTTTAGCAAGTAATGGCTGCAAGTTTGGAAAAGAAAGTGAGCTAGGATGTGTGTATAAAACGATATATTTCATTTATTTATAGTTTTTATCTAGCAATTAAAATAATGATAATAATTTAGAATTATAACAAATTCTATAAGATCTGGGTTGTTGCAAAAAATTTGCAGTCATAAAAGACGGTTTGCCCTATATTATAAAGAAAATTTGGGAATTTTATCTTTTATAGAAAAATAGAAAAAAATTGTCAAAGTTGGGTGTTTTTCAATGTGACACTTTTTCTGGTGCACTTTTGGACGATCAACCCTTATACAACTGTCCTGCCGGACAGTTTTAATTATCTTTCGAGCAACCCAATAAAGCCATGCTAAAATATAAATCTACATCTACGAGGGCCGTTTGAAAAGTCGGTGCAAAAATAAAAACTACTTAATTTTTTGGGGTAAACCTTTTTTATTTTTCAACATAGTCTCCTTTTAGGCTTATACACTTCGTCCAACGCTGCTCTAGTTTGTTGATCCCTTCCGAATAATAGGATTTGTCCAAGTCTGAAAAATAGCCATTCGTTCATATTGGGGAACAAATAGTAGTCCGAGGGAGCCAAGTCTGGAGAATAGGGAGGATGTGAAACGAGTTGGAACCCTATTTCCATTAATTTTGAGAGCGCAACTGCTGAGGTGTGAGCTGGTGCGTTGTAGTGATGGAAAAGGACTTTTTTGTGGGCCAATCGTGGGCGTTTTTCTTGCAGCTCGGTTTTCAAACGGTCCAAATAACGATGAATAATATGCACCTGTAATAGTTTTACCCTTTTCTAGATAGTCGATGAGGATTATTCCTTGCGAATCCCAAAAGACAGTCGCCATAATCTTTCCGGCCGAAGGAACGGTCTTCGCCTTTTTTGGCAACCCATTGTTTAGATTGTTCTTTGGTCTCAGGAGTGTAGTGATGTATCCATGTTTCATCCACAGTGACGAAACGACGCTTAAAGTCCTGTGTATTCTTCTGGAACAGCTGCAAACCGTCCTTGCCACACTTCACACGATTTCGTTTTTGGTCAAGCGTGAGCAATCGCGGCACCCATTTTGCGGATAGCTTTGTCATGTCCAAATGTTGATGCAAAATATTATGTACCCGTTCATTCGAGATGCCCACAGCACTAGCAATCTCACGCACCTTCACTCTTCTGTCATCCATCACCATATCATGGATTTTATCAATGATTTCTGGAGTAGTAACCTCAACAGGGCGTCCAGAACGTTCAGCGTCACTTGTGCCCATATGGCCACTCCGAAAATTTTGAAACCACTTATAAACTGTTCTAATCGAAGGTGCAGAGTCACCATAATGTTTATCAAGCTTCTCTTTAGTCTCCTCAGGCGTTTTGCCTTTCATAAAGTAGTGTTTAATCAACACACGAAATTCTTTTTCGTCCATTTTTTGAAAATCACTCGACTTCCTCGATTCAAACGAATGCCAAACACAAAGAAATAGACCGATCTGGCTGAAACTTGGTGTGTGTTCTTCCAAGAGATGCTACGAGTACTAACTAAACATAACCTCGATACGCGCCAATGGTGCTATCTCTCTGACTTTGCACGGACTTTTCAAACGACCCTCGTATGAGCAGCAGAGAGGACATCTTTTCAGTGCAGAGCTGCATTACAAGAATACTTAACCCGGGTTATAACCGAAGGGAAATGTTTAGTACTTCCTTCAAGATGTCTAGGTATATATCCGGTGGTAGTATCCTTGGTCCTTAGTAACTCCCACTATTTCTTTCAGAATCCTGTTCCTACATTCTTCGTAAACAGTTTTCTATTATTTTACTTGGTGAATACATCGTGGAGGTGATCTTCTGGAATATTGTCAGGGAACCTTCGCGAAACTTTAGCCTTTTCATTGCCAACTATTTACACGTGCTTGGATTTGAAGATTATAATTTTATTACATCTATTAATCTAGATTTCTAGATGAAAGAAAGATTGTAAAGATAGGAAATTTCTTCTACCCAGAAGATTTACCCTAGAAAGAACTGTAGATGGACACAGAAATGTTCAAAATGTTACCGTTTTGAAGGTGCAGGTTGTTTTGTGGGGATGTAAAACCAAATAAAGTATGGAGATAAACTAAAGTTTTTTTAAATTGCACTTTGTAAAAGATTAGACTATGATGAGAATCTCCTAATTAATACTAACTGATTATTTACAACTAATTTATCAGAATATTAAATCAATATTATTTAAATAGTAATAACGCAATTGAATACAAAAAAAAAGAAGACCTCGAATAAAATTATTAATTTCAACGAAAGGATTCGATGTATAAAAATGATGAATCAAATATGTATACATAAAATAAATGCATGCATAAATATTTATATGCATAATGCTTAATTACGTTTCCAATAATTGGATGCTATAATTGGCTGCAATTACGTCATTAGAGTATTTAGAGAAAACCATTCCTAATAATATATATATTTTTTTATTGCGTCATGCATATAGAAATATTTACTATCTAAGTGATGGGAAAAGTGAATATAATAAAGGAAACCGTAATTTTTATTAGTAATAAAAAAAAAAGAGGTTTATATTTATGGCGTTGAGAGGAGCGTTCATTTATTACGATTTTATAAATTGTGCTTGAAGCTTAAGGATTTAAATAGTCATTGCAGAGAAGATCCTAGAGCTATCCAAATCTGGATGCTATACAGGAATATAAGAGCAAGTCTGAGAGCTAATAAACGGAAGTAAAGTACCTAGTTTCTGCTTAAACCTAGGTGTGCTAACCTATTTTCTCATTCCCATGAGGTTTGTAACCTTGACTATGAGTATTTTCTCGAAGAAGTAGGTTGTTTTTGGCTTCTAGAACAGTCTTAGCTGTTAGCTTACTTAAATAATTGAGACCATTAAGTCACAGTTTGATTATCCAAACAATGGAAAACTACATTCCGAGGCTTGAGCAAGTTATCTGATATAGCAAGAAACAGAGATAAACTTCGTCTAAACTTTCTAAGAAATGTAGCATCAATTTTTAGAACAATTTTCAGGGGCCTCAGGTAAAAACCATGTATTTTTCATGTGAGGACCCACCCAGAAGGTAGGTAGCTCTAAGTATAATGCAGGAAATGGTTAGAACAAAATAATAAAGTATCAAAAGCTGCAGTATTCTATTTTATTTTTAAGGAAATCCTGTTTAGATAATTTCAATAGCAACTTCTGGGATAAGGATATCTCTAATTCATGAAGGAGATAAAGGTCTTGAGAATGTTTCTCCGGGATGGTTCAAGCCAGAATACGCGGGATAAGCAAAATATGTAATTGCAATTGATTAGTTTTGGGAACTTTTTGGAATTTTTATCTGAAGTACACTTCTACGAGTTTTCAATATGATTATTTTAGATTATTTCACATGAATGTAAAAAACAAAAATTGCCGGAATTTAAAATTTAAAATGTTTAAAAAACAGCTGATTGACTAAGAGAAATTAATTTTTAAGAGGTAAGTAGAATAGTTTTAAAATCAAAAAGACCCCGCTTAAAATACTATATTTTCTTTAAATAATTCAGGTCGCACTTAATTGTTAATTTTCTCCATATATTATTACTCTAATTTTCTGTTAAATTAGAGTATTAGATGAGTCGGGACCTACGCCCCACGGCACCGCAGCGACAAAAGACTTACGAGGGTCGTTTGAAAAGTCCGTGCAAAGTCAGAGAGATAGCACCACTGGCGCGTATCGAGGTTATGTTTAGTTAGTAGCATCTCTTGGAAGAACACACACCAAGTTTCAGCCAGATCGGTCTATTTCTTTGTGTTTGGCATTCGTTTGAATCGAGGAAGTCGAGTGATTTTCTCACGCTTGACCAAAAACGAAATCGTGTGAAGTGTTGCAAGGACGGTTTGCAGCTGTTCCAGAAGAATCCGCAGGACTTTAAGCGTCGTTTCGTCACTGTGCATGAAACATGGATACATCACTACACTCCTGAGACCAAAGAACAATCTAAACAATGGGTTACCAAGGGGGAAACTGCGCCAAAAAAGGCGAAGACCGTTCCTTCGGCCGGAAAGATTATGGCGACTGTCTTTTGGGATTCGCAAGGAATAATCCTCATCGACTATCTGGAAAAGGGTAAAACTATTACAGGTGCATATTATTCATCGTTATTGGACCGTTTGAAAACCGAGCTGCAAGAAAAACGCCCACGATTGGCCCACAAAAAAGTCCTTTTCCATCACGACAACGCACCAGCTCACACCTCAGCAGTTGTGGTCGCAAAATTAATGGAAATAGGGTTCCAACTCGTTTCACATCCCCCCTATTCTCCAGACTTGGCTCCCTCGGACTACTATTTGTTCCCCAATATGAAGAAATGGCTGGCGGGAAAAAGATTTTATTCAAACGAGGAGGTGATTGCAGAAACGAATGGCTATTTTTCAGACTTGGACAAATCCTATTATTCGGAAGGGATCAACAAACTAGAGCAGCGTTGGACGAAGTGTATAAGCCTAAAAGGAGACTATGTTGAAAAATAAAAAAGGTTTACCCCCAAAAATTAAGTAGTTTTTATTTTTGCACGGACTTTTCAAACGACCCTCGTATTGTACCAGCCTCTTCTTTAGTTCTTTTTAGGAGGTTGAGGACTTTCCCTACTAGTTCTTTTTGCGCTACTATCTCCTTCGGCCTCAGCGATCCAAAGGTTTCATAGCGCAAACGCTCGATTGCAACGCAATCGAACAACAGGTGAGAGGCCGTTTCCTCCTCTTCCTGTCATAATCTGCATACAACGGTTCCGAGCTGATAAGCCCTAACCTGCGCAGATGCTTCCTGAACCTATCATACCCCGGTGAATAGGCCCTGTAATCAGAGTAATCTGATTTCTACCCAAGCACAGAGTCTCTTCAGTTCTTTGTTTACACAGTAAGGGCATCATAGTCTAACCCCCCAGAGCACATCATCCAGTTCTTTTCACGCTCTCTCTTCAGTTCCAATCTCTGAGTGCCGCACGAACTGCACCCTTGGTGCAGGATCCCCAGAACAGGCTCCGGGCCGATGGAAGGAGTGTTAAATTAGTTAAATAGAGTGTGTTCTGTTAAAATAGTTAAGATCTTAAGAATATACAGGTCTAAACTTTTAGAAGACAGGAATTGTGAAAAAGCTGTCAGTTTTCTTATTTTCTTACATCATCCCCCTTTTGAGAATGGCACCTTCTTCAACGAAAGGAGAAGAAGAAGACAGAAGAAACATTTTTGGTAAAAACTGAATTTTGAATAGCCACCATAATCTCAATACTTTTTGTATCTAATAAGCATTAGAATGTCCCAAATTACCCAGGGGCACCATGTATTAAAAAACAATACTTATTTAATTAAATTAATTAAAATTTGTTATCTATTGGAATGGAAAATATATGTATATACACTTTTTTAAATCTTATTAGAACAACCTGAAAAAAACAATGCCAACTATATAATTCATATAGTTCATAAAATTATATTTAGAAATCATTTGTAATTATTTCACGCAATAATTTAATCACGCTATTTAGTTTGTCACGGCATTTTCTGGTATATCTTTATTAATAAATGTTAATTTTTATTGGCTTCAATTTATTAATGATATGTAAAAAACTTTTATTATTCTGTAATAAAGAATTCTGTCTTTTATAAAAATAAATTTATGCTGTTCTAACTTCTTATCTTTGCGTGTATTTATAATACTTCAAATTAGTCGCATAATTCTGGTGCATTATTATTTTTTTATATGTCGCCGATGGTAAAAGGTTTTGTCAAGAAATAGTTGATGTCCATTAATAGGATTGCCTAAATCGTGACGATTGATCAGCCTTTAACCTTTCTATGATGGGATCCTATCAAACGAGTTTTTCTTTTTAAGCGAAAATCCCCAAATTGTATGCCACGGAAATCTTGCTCGTAGCATTGAGGAAGACTCCCAATAAAGTGGCCAAATAATTACACTTTTTTTTAGCCAATATTCTCAACAAAATGCGGAAGTACTTGCTCAGATCAAAATACGGAAATACGCACTAGCATCAATTTTCTTAAACCTTATATATCGTAAGTTAGAATAACAGACGGTGTTAACATTATTCGCAAAGTATTAGACAGAGATAAAATCAACTATAAAAATAATAATACACTATAATGAAAAAAGAGATAATTGAATTTTTATAGCAACACTGTATGATGATAATGATAATAATTACAATAAATCACTAAGAAAAAAATCAAAAATTGAAAATAGAGTTGTAAAAGACGTACAACTAAAAGAGTTACAAATTACATAACTTATTTTTAGAATATTTTTAAAATTGGTTGATATTATTAGAGTTAATAAGAAAATGAAATATTAAAAATGTTTTATTTACTTTGACTGACACTACAAGTTAGATTACATAAGGAAGGTTTCTTTAACATCAGGTTATCTCACCTTTTTGACAGCTGTTTATATTTTCTCCTTAATATAGTTAGGTATAAACTACCTTAACAACATTTTTATTAAGTTGAAATATAATATATAACTTAAAAAGTTAATCATGTATAATAAGCCTTCGGCGTAGTTTAGAAATTATGTGAACAGTTTTTAATCATATAGAGAGCATTAGATTTGGAAATGATTATAGAATGTATAAATAAAAAATAAAAATAAAAAAACTGCTTAAAAAAATAAACATTTATAATACAGCTTCTTACTTTAAAGATTGGGAACAAAATATTTCTGTATTAAATCTGTCCGGTAGGAGGTTACACGAGGTTAAGGGTTGATCGTCAAAAAGCTGGCCGAAAAAGCGTAACGTTGAAAAACACCCAACTTTGACAATTTTTTTCTCTTTCTCTATAAAAGATAAAATTCCCAAATCTTCTTTATAATATAGGGCAAATCCTTGTTTATAAGTGTAATTTTTTTGCATCAACTCAGATCAAGTGGATTTCGTGGGGGTGGGTGTTGGTCTAGTGGTCAAGAGCGTGGCTTTGTGAATGAGAGGTCCCTAGTTCGAATCCCGCGTTGGATACTTTATACAGGGTGACCAAAGTTATATGCTCCACCCACTTTTTTTTTTTAACGGCGGGAAATTTCGAAAAAATAGAAAACACGTATTTAATCATTTTTAGTCTAGTTTATTTTCAGTGATTGACCCATTTTTTTAAACCCCTGTATCTCGAGATACAGCATCCAACTTTTGTTTTTCAAATGGAACGTTATATTTTTTGTTGCATATTTTTATAGTAATTGAGCTCCTAAAAAAACAAAAAATTTTTTTTTCAAATCGGTTAGGTTTTTCAAAAGTTATGGTAATTTAAAATATGAAAAACAAATTTCAGTTTATTGTCAAAATTACGTTATTTTTTTTTAAGAATCTATTCAAACTGGGCACAATCAACGGATAGGCAAGCCAAAACTCTGGACTCCCACGCTTTGCTTGTAGCAGTACTTACGGTGGCGAAGTCAAGATCTAGGGTGGCTACAGTTATTCGACGTTTAGGTTGTTTTTTCTACAAACGTTTGGTGTGGAGTTTTAAGAAATCAACTAATCGGCCCATACTTCTACAAAGAGAACTTAACTGGTGAAAGGTATCTAACTTTTTTATAAGAGACATTTTGCCAGTTCTGCTCGAAGATGTTTCTCTACAACGTCGGCTAGATATGTATTTTCAGCAAGTTGGTTGTCCGGCACATAATGCGAGAGTTGTTCGACGTTACCTGGACAGAAATTTCCATGAAAAGTGCTTGGGAACTCATTGTCCCATCCAATGGCCACCTCGATCTCTGGACTTAACCCCAATGGACTATTTTTTTGTGGGGATATCTAAAAAATAAAGTGTACAGTAACCTTAATCCCGTGGCTTCAGTCGATGATGTGAAACGTCGAATAACTCTAGCCTGCCTAGATCTTGACTTCGCCACCATAAGTGCTGCTACAAGCAAAGCGTATTTTAAATTGCCATAACTTTTGAAAAACCTAACCGATTTCAAAAAAAAATTTTTTTGTTTTTTTTAGGAGCTCAAATACTATAAAAATATGCAACAAAAAATATAACGTTCCATTTGAAAAACAAAAGTTGGATGCTGTATCTCGAGATACAAGGGTTTAAAAAAATGGGCCAATCACTGAAAATAAACTAGACTAAAAATGATTAAATACGTGTTTTTTATTTTTTCGAAATTTCCCGCCGTTAAAAAAAAAGTGGGTGGAGCATATAACTTTGGTCACCCTGTATTTGTTAGAAAAAATTGTTTATAGTAAAATATGAGCTTCCGTCCACCGTCTAGGTCACCTAATAGGTAGTTAGACGTTAAGCTCCGCCTGAAAAAAAAGGCGATTACTTTACTTACTAACTTTACAAATAGATTTCGTGAAAAACGTTGTCAAAAATAGCAATTTCGGGAATTGTTCTGGTTCTTCTTCTTCTTCTTGTAACTCTTATCAGAGGATCCAATAATTTTGGATGCATCCATATCAAAAATTATTTCACAAGTAAGAAACTGAGTACGTCGTTTGAAAAGAAATCACCTTTGAGTTTCCGTTTAATCACTGATTAGAATAAAATTATTCTTACCCAGGCGATCAGATTAAATATACTTTTAACATGAATTCCTTCACGAATTTAGAATTCCGTCGAATGCAGTAAGAGGAAACAGAATGCAGAACTGATGGTTAAGAGTTGCAGCAAATTCTCTGCATAGTAATGTTTTTGATGTTAAAAAAAACTCTCCATTCTATATTTCTAACCTCACCATCCATAATGACCTCAAAATCCCTTTCATTAACGACCTTATTAAAACTCATTTCTTAAAATTTCATTCCTTTACAGCAGCTCAAACTAATCCTTTAATTGCACACTTATCTTCTTCCACATTACCAGACAATCGTCCAAGGAGATTGGAAGAGAAGATGGCGCCGCGATCTACTCTTATCATGAGAGCAGTACAGTGCAAATATTCAGTTTAATGGAGTGTTGCCATCGGGTACTTACTCCTATCTTCATTCATGACATTATTATATTACATCACATTTGCTTGTTGCAACAATCGTTGCAGTTGCAAATTCCAATAAAAGATTTAAAAAAAATGTCTGTGTTTGATCACAAATAAATTATGTATTTTCTACGGTGATTAATTCGAGTTTTATTTTTAGTTTTTTTATTATTAAAAAGAAATTAAATTTCAAAAGAAAATGATGAATAAATTCAAGAAAATTATGAGTTGTTACCTGGAAAACTTTGGACAGCTATTTCCAGTTTTTCCGTTTCAACCACCTTTTATACGGCCACTTAGCCACTGCAACAAAAAATAATAATTTTTTTTATTTAATATTATAACTACCCATTTTTCTAGGATTTAGTTTATCAAAATATTTTGTGCCAAATCTACAAGACAATGCTGAAACCATAATATGGCTCCAATTTTGTGAAGGGAAAGCAACTAAATATCGTCAAGACTTCAGGCAATGCAATCGATTTTTTGTCTAAGACTTAAACGACAAACGCAAACATAGTCATTATAAACAAAATATTGTAATAAAGTGTCGCTTCTATAACTGACTTACTGAGTTCGGCGACATACTTATTTCCCGTATAGCAACAATTACTCAAGCCTCAATTTTACCAGGCAGCCCAGTTCGGGGACCTGGGCAAGAGATTTTAGATTAAACGGCAAAAGGAACACAGAATTAACTCTCAAACCAATGCACAAATAGCAAGTGAAACGCTTTAATGCATATATTGTATAATAAAATTAGTAAAATAAAGATTTTAATTGTTTAGGTAAGTAATAATTAGAAATATAAATATTCGGAATAATATTATTATTAGATAGTTTTTTTTGAAATGTATTTTGTCTTCCATTAATTAAGAGTGAAATAAATATAAAGGTAATAATTAAATGCGACATTTTTAATAGTTTTTGGCCCATTTTATGGTTTTATCAGGACATCTACAGCAAATTAGAAAATTTAAATTATAAGAAGTTTAAAAATTGTTTAGAACTTCAAATAAAGTTTGCATTATTGCACACAGAATCTAAATAGTTTTAAATAGAACATTTCTAGCGTATTATGTAATAAATATTGAGCCACAATCATTGTTACTAATTGGTTCTCAACAATCATTGCAATTTATAACATACACATACGTGGAAAAAATGTAATTTATTTTGTACCAAACCCTCAAAATTAAAGGAAATATAACTCACAAATAATGTATCTAATAAAAAATAGTGCAACAACAGTACATCCGTTACAATATATTAAAACGCCAAAGGCCTTTTCAACTATCATTGCAAATGTATCAACTCTATCATTAATTTATTTTCGCAAAAATATCTTTGTAAAATGAAAAATAAATTTTATTTTTGTTTCACTTCCGTTCTAAAAAAAACACTGCCTTCTATATTTATCATAAATCTGGTTTCAACAGTCCATAAATTATTCTCAAGTTTCTAACTCATTCTTTTAACTCTAAAAGCTTGAGCCTAATTTCATTCTTAACATTTTAAAAATAAATCTATTCCATTCTTAATCCCATAATCGAACTTTCGGTTCAAAAGAAGTTGTAGAAATAAGTTTAAGTTAAATCACCAAGAACCGAGAAAATCTTGAGATACTAAAAACTCTATTAGGTTATCCAGGAATTATTTTCACTTCTGGTTCTTATTAATACTATTTAGCAAGCCCAGTACAATAAACAGTAGAGGCACTTTTCGGGGAAAGCCTAACTCCGAGCAATCCTGCTCCTCTGAAGTGCCCTAAATAGAATTTCCCTGGAATTTAAAAACACTGGGAAATCTGACATTTCCGGGAGACTGATTTTCACCAAAAGCAGAGATTGAAAGAATTGAGAGAGAGACCGAGAGAACTATCTCAAAATTGAGAGCTAAATTTGGAATGTTATTACTATAATAATGTACCATATTTTCACCACATATTTTGCACTTTCTATTTGGTATAATTTTGCTGGCAAAAGGTTAATCGTAGGACACACTTTCTATTAAAATATTTTAAGTAAAAAAATGGTTAAGATAAAATGTTACATAAGAAAAGATACCAAGAGTATAAGTTGGTTGAAAATTAATGGAGTAACAACTAAATGTGATTTTGAGGCAAGAATAAACGATCTCTCATCTCAACTATAAGCGTTTATTGCATAAATCAATTGTATTGCAGTGACTCGTAACACGGCCATCATGAATATGTTAACTTTATAGCTCTAGTTAACATGTTAGCTTTAAAGTATTTCCCAGCAGGTGGATGGGATTTGGTTTTTGCCCATTTCTTCAGGAAGTCTGACAATACTAAACTACATTTTGACCCATCTTGATTTACAAAAAAAAGGGGCACAATGAGATTTTCATTTATCCATAGATACATACGATCGTAATCTTCGTACGTAGCATGACTACCGAAACATCAACAGCCACTAATGAAGGCACACAACCATTTAGGGTTCTTAGTTTTAAATGTAAGACTTTCTTCTATAGTGCTGCACGAGACCGAGACGAGGCGAGACTTTATGCAAATCTCGCCTCGGTCGCTCAAATCTCGTCTCGGTCTCGGTCTCGTCGAGATATCTCGGTTTTTTTATTTTTTTGTTTAAGTATTAAAAATAAAAAAAAAAATAAAAATGAACCCAATATCTGAGCCAATCAAAATGAATAAAAAAATGGTTTGCTATTAATAATCTTTTCAAAAAATGTTATTATTTTCTAATAATTATTTTAATTTATATATTGGTAATGAAAATGTGTGTAAAAGAAGACAACTACTTACACTTCAATGCATCATATATTACTATTACTGTTATATATCTTTATATAATTTCAAAAAGATGTTAATAACGCGCCAAATGAAAGACCCAGATAACATATCTGCCTCCTATATCAAGTCGATTCGTGAAATAAAAAAAACAAACTTCCCTCATTCTAAAATATAAATCAAATAATATCAAAGTTTAAAATATTAGATTAGGGATAGTGAAAATGATGTAAAAAATTATGTAATTTGAAGTCAAATAGATGTAGTATATACTTATAATAAAATCTTAATTAATAATTAATTCGGTACCCGTAATGATTATTTATTTATAAAGAACACAATTTTATAATTTTGTAGCTAAAAATAAATATTTGAAATACCGAGACGAGACCGAGATTTCACGAATAAATCTCGACAAGATATATATAATGTCTCGGTCTCAGTCTCGGTACCGAGACCGAGATTTGTCTCGATTCTCGTGCAGCATTATTCTTCTACAATTTTTTTTTTTGCAGCATCTTCACTTCTTGCAGGACTATCTCGTCAAAACCAAGGACACTACTTTAGCTAGTAGGAGTCTGCAGGTCGTCAGATTTCTCCTTTCATACTATCCTGTTCTAAGTATTCTCCTCAACCATTCTGGGCTATTCCTCTTTTCCCAATTTTTCTGGACATGTCCAAGACTATGTCAGTTCTTTTCTTATTACCCACTCTTCCATTATCTCCTCTAGTTCCCATATCAATCTTAAGAAATGGAGTCTTCATCAGTCCAGTCTTTATCAGTGCCCAAATCTTAGGCTCGCACAAAAGATAGCCTCGATAATTTTGTCCAGGATGCTTTCCTTATCCAAAGAGTATTAAACTAATTTGTCTAAATTTACTTAATTCTCTTTCTACCAGGAAAAGATCGATTATTTTAGCGCCCACATAAAGGATGCTAGAATCTTATTCACAAAAGAAAAAATTGAACATCCCAACAATTCTATATTAGGTTTAATTGCCCTCCAACAATACCCCCCTTTGAATTACAAAGCTTATTCCAGGCCATAACTTCTTTTTTTTTCTTATAGTACATAAAACGTCCATGTTTATTACATTGATGATACATCTATGAAAAAGAAGAGTTCCCCAAACACAGTCAAAAGAACTATCAACAAGTCTACTTCTAGTTTTTTGATTTACACCTCCAAGTATTTTAAAAGAACAAGCAGCTTTAATTAATGATCTAGTAGCAATGGTTAATCGCCCCTAATTTCAGCCTTTAAACATATTCTGTAGGTTCATTTTTTGTTTTTTTTTCTCCTTATTCTTCTTCATCATCTTCCTCTTCCACTGTGGGCTCTTCTTCTAGTTACGAAGCTGCCGTTGTTGCCAAGGAGGCGTGCCTCTGTCCCTATATCTAGTCTATGGACAACCTTTCATCAGACATAAAATCAGCCGCATCCTTACTTAATTATAGATTTTTTTTTGTATTCTTTTATTTTATACTTTTTTTAGAGAGGTTTCAAGAGTGGTTTCTTTTTACTTAATAATATTTTTCTTCTTATTTTTTAGCTCCCAATATAATAACAATTAAGAAAAATGTGTGAACAACCTAACTTACAAAATAGGTATAATTATTCCGGTGGAGTTATTTTATTATTTTTTTATAAAAGTCTGGTAACAATAATTATCTTGAATATTCAAATTTTATTTTCTATATTATTTTATTTTTATTTATTTATTTATTTTTAAAGGAAGAAGAAAAATCACAAATTGCGGAACTTCAAAATTTAAATTGTTCCTTTCAAAGGATCTTACCAAGTTAGCGATTAAAACCTCACTTCCGGAAATATTACTTAAGCAAATAGAATTTTCCCCTTTTTTCAGGATTTTTATCGAAAATTACTCGTTTTAAAGATACCCCCTCTTTTTATGCGGTGAGAGGATAGTTAGGATTAGAAAATCCATTATTTCTGGAATATATTTATTTATTTATTTGCACTGAAGAATAATCTTCATGGCAAAGGAGTTGGAACATTGGCAATAATAACATACAATGTGTCACAAAATACAGATTACAAAAAGTAAATTTAGTAAAGACAATAGTGAAAAACTGAGTTAACAATCAGAAAAATTCATAATACTAGTTTTACAATATATAAACAGGAAATGATTTTTATTTATTTATTTTTTTAATTTAATGGCATTAAGAAAAAATAAAAATATGTCTTTCATTTGGCTTGAAGAATTAGTGGCTAACAGGTTTGTTAAATTATCAAGTGCAGAATCATCATGTGATTTTAAATACTTATTAATAAATTTTAATCTGTGGGTCCTCAACTTGGGGCATATAAATAAAAAGTGATACAAATCGTTTTGACCAAAGTTACAAAAGTCGCACAATTCATTTGGAAAAAACTGTAATCTCACATCACGAACTAAAATTCTAGGATGTTTTTTAGAGATCATACGCAATTGCGCTAAAATCCTTATCTTTTCAATATTTCCCTCTATCTGAAGATAAGACATTTCATTAGAGCCAAGAGGACTGACAAATCTATAGTGATCATTAAATCTGGAATTTATAACAAATTCAACGTCTTTGCTCAACAGGTGATTTTTAAATGCGTTTAACATATCACTTTTACAGGCTGAAATCCCACTAATGTTCTGGTTAATTAACCGTTCATAACCAATAATAGTCAAATAGTGTTTAAGATGGGTGTACCAGTTGGAAGGAGACTTTACATTATTATTGTCTAATTGAGCTAATCTAGAGTAACACATCTTTGGTAATCTATTATTATCCATTTTTAATAGTACAATCCACCAGCTAAGCATTCTACTTAAGATTTTTAATTGAATATGAATTCGTCCTGTCTTATTTCTGGAATATAAATTCGAGTACAAAGCTATCATACTCGAGACACTTCATAAGAAAACACTTCTTTATTTTTGCTACAATCAGCGCATTGGCGCTATAAGTAACAGAACTCTGAATTACAGAGGTTTACGAGTGGAGAAGTTACCCAGTGGTAACACTTCAAAATATTAGGTTATTAGTCGCTCTCTCTTCACTTATGAGGAGATCACGAGGCCACTGTCTTTTAAGGCGTCTTGCCGGGTTATCAGAAAGAGTTCTTGAAAAAAGATTTTTGAGCTAGAGGATTTATATGAGATTGCAGGTTGAAGTAAACGAGTGGAGAAGTTACCCAGTGGTAATATTAGCTATTTAGTCGCTCTCTTCACTTGAGAGGAGATCACAAGGCCACTGTCTTTTAAGACGTCTTGTCTCGGGTTATCAAGAAGAGTTCTTGAAGAAAGATTTTGAGCTAGAGGATTGATATGAAGTTGCAAGTTGAAGTGGAGTTTTTTGTATCGTGTTTTCAGCGACTTGTTTGACAAAAGGAATGTTAAGGTCAGTGTGTATAGTCCAGGTTGGAGACATAAAATGGAGCGTTTACTATAGTTAGAAGTATTTTAGATTGTAGCGATTGAATCCTTTGGAGATTGGAGCGTTTGGTTGAACCCCAGATAAGTCCAGATGGGTTTCAAAATAGAAGTATAAATCAGTCTTTTGTTGCCCAGAGAGAGTTTTGATCTATCGTCTAAGAGTCTTAAGAAAAAACAAACTAACAAAACTGAACGGGCGCTAGAAAACGGATGAAGAATCAATCCGAAAAAGAATTCTATTTGGTAACTAAAAAGTACCAACACCTACTTCCGGAACGAACCATTTTTGAGTAGCAATGTATTTTTTTGTTTATCACTTTTTAGAAAACAGCTTTTTATAACCTGAAAATTACCTCGCTTGTATCGCTTTTCTTGTAAAATTAACCTAAATAATAAAACAAGCAATTTTATTACTTTATTCTTTATTTTCCCATTCTTTGTATTTTTTTTTTTTTTTGGAATGGAACGTATTTATTGCATAAAAATGGGGAAAATTTGAAAAAGGGATGAAAAATCAAAACCCAAGTATTACGAAAAGGAAGCTACCCATCAATGATCATCTTCTACTGATGATGTCTACCAACTAACCAACTATTAAACAGGAAGTTAACTAAATAACAATATAAACAACATTCCATTCGATCATCACAATACTCAGATTACTAAATCCGGATGATTGTAAGATCGCCTTAAGCTGTAAGAAGAAAAAATAATAATACAAAACCTCCTTAAATAACGACTCCATAATGTACATAGTTTTTTCGGAACAATCTGTTTTTTTTGGAAGCCCTTAATAAAAGGCTATTTAACTGTGGTTACTTTAGCCTTAAAGCATAGCTCATTGTACTCTTCCTAAAGGAGCATACCTAGCTATTTAATGGGTATAGGCCCCATTAAATGGGTACGCGACCCTATAATTCTATGATCTTAGAATGCCACTTATTACTCCCTACATCATCTTTGGCCAGCAGCCTCTCTAATATTCCATTAATTTTGTGAGATTAACTTAGGACATGGCTACCCTTTCTTCACATACTGTAAGAAAAAGAAGACCTATTTATGTTACAGAATAAAACAAGTGATGAAAATAACAAGATATAAAAAGAAAACTTCTACAAAATGTAGAGGCGTTAATGTGAGACATCATTAACGTAATTACAGATTAATTTGTCCGTAATGGTGGAAGGTTGTTTTTATTTATCTTTTTTTTCGTTAATAAAGTAAGAAGTAAAGTAATCGCCTATTTTTTCAGGCGGGACTTAACGTCTAACTACCAATTAAGTGCCGTGGACGGGGGCGGAAGCTCATATTTTGCTATAAATCATTTTTTTTCTGATTCGAACTGGGGATCCCCACACACAAAGCCACATTGATGACCACTAGACTAATACCCAACTTAGGTTCTGATCCTGACGAACAAAAGAAAACTATATATACCGCCCCAATGTACGGTGTACAACTCTAAGGGAAGTGCCAACAAATCAAACATCAACCGACTTCAATCAACCTTGCAATCTAAAATTCTAAGAACAATATTTAAGGCTCCCTTCTACGTCACCAATCATACTATACGAGGTGTGACTATTACTATAAAACATTTTATTTTAAATTTAAACATATTTAGTTATTATCACCTTCAATATACACCCTATATCCCTATAACGCTCTATACGAATTTACCATTGTTCGAAACAATGCTGGAAGTCTTTTTCTGTGAGCTCCTGCATGATGCGTGCCGCTTTTTCTTTCACAGTTCAACAGACTGAAATCGTGTTCCTTTTAATGCAGATTTGACTTAGGGAACAGATAAAAGTCACATGGGGCCAGGTCAGGCGAATAAGGCGGTTGGCTTAAAACTGGGATGTTGTACTTGGCTAGGAAACGTCTTGACAGACAATGCAGTGTGTGAGCCGGAGTGATGAAGAACCCATGACTTGTTCTTCCACAAATCGGGTCGTTTTTTCCTTACTCTTTCACAGAGTTGAGCAAGCACCTCACCGGTAGTAATGTTGATTAATTATAATCGATATTTTCATCCGTTTTGGATGTGAAAGGGCGACCCGGGTAGTCATTATAGCCGACGTCTTCTCGGCCATCTTGGAAACGCTTGAACCAATCAAAAACTTGCGCAAGTGATTAACATTCATCGCCATAAACTTCTTTTAATAACAGATAAGTTTCAGTAGCGGTTTTACCCAGTTTCATGTGAAATTTCACGACAATTCGTAGCTCTACTACATGTGTAGCAGCATCAGTCTCGTTATTTAATAGCCACACCTCGTACACTCTGATCTAAATATTCTTCTCGTTTCTGGAATAGCCCAATCTCGATACACTCCACACAAATCTAGAAGAGTCATTACAACCCTCTGATCCCACAACATGTCTACTACAACACTTCCTTCAAAACCACAGCGCAGACTGAAACGGCGGTAGCCACACGACCATCTCAACATTTAACACCGATCTCCTAGGATGGTTGCTGCGTAAGCTTGCCAATCTGGCGGAACTAACGGCTTCCATCACTGGATGGTCGTCGTTCACTCCACTCATGTCTCTGGGTGCTCATGTATAGGTGCATGTGCTTTTGCGCTGTCCTTATCTCCCATCTCTTTCGCTTATTGTAATTAATTATAGTGGTAAAATTTTTTAGATTTTTTCGTAACAAAGCGATTATTGCTCTAAACGGAAATAACAACACGGTAATCGGGTACCTCACAGATATTTCTATTTTTTTCTTCCTCATTGGTGATAGATAGTAAATACAATGCATGTGTTTGTTTTACCAATAGTTTTTATTTTTTTGCAAAGGAAGCAGTTATAGACCTGGAAGTTTATTTAGATTGATCGAAAGATCTTTAGGGCAAAGTTTTTTATTCTATAACCTATGCACTGAAACTGTTGATTCCAATAAATACCTGTTCGTATTGATAGAAGTAACATAAACAAAAATAATCAGGGCGTGGAGGAGGAGTTGGAGGGAAAGAGGAGCCGAAGAAAAGAGAAATATATATAAAGATAGGATAGACAAGAACAATTAGAGATGTAGCGCTAGTGGCTGGGTTATAAAGGCCATTATTGGAGGTGTGGGCGGAACTATTTGAATAAGGTAACCACCAGGGGCCTTAGCGCGGGCCTCAGGCCTTCCACCAAAAACCAGGCCCCAGTCTTAATTGTTACATGCATAAATCCAAAAAAAACCCTACTAGAAGAGAGTCTGGAAAGACTTTAGCGGGGAGTAAAAAATAAAAAAAGAATTAATGATGATACCATCGACTCGGCTATCCTGAGCTCATATTTTAAACACTTTACAAATGGGAGTTAAGCCTCCTAGAAGTTTGCCGTATATAATTAGTAGTATTCCAGGGTGTTTATCATTCTGCAGTTGACACCGCCCTCTTATGTGTGTCTGTATGTCTAAGGATACTCCTTGCCTCCACTTCCTCCTCTTCTTGTCTTTACGTATAACTTCTCCTCCTGCTCATATCCTGCCTTTAACCATTCCATTCTCTCACTAAATATATATCTATATATATATTGCTTCATCCCAAATGATTATTTCCAAAGTTTCTTGTTTGCTCTCTTCAATAAGACCATAGAATGAAAGGTCTGATTTAGAGAAGGAGGCGCCCCAATCTTTTGTTACTTCTATTATTTATCTTTTAGTCAATATAAAAGCCTTCAATAATCATTTCAATACCATCTCCTCAGCCTCTTATTTATATATAACAAAAAAAAAAGAATTTAAGTTTTATAAAAGAGAGCTACAAACAGATTTACTAAGTCTCTCTCACATCATCCAGTCACAGCATCCATAAATTTTATTCCATCATTAATTTTTAGTAAATGGTAGTAGTCTTACCATCATCTAAAACATGGTAGTCTTATTGAATGACTGTAGGCGCCACGGTAGCCGAGCGGTTAGAGGCGAGACCTGCGAAGCTAATATGTATTGTGGTACTGGGTTCGATTCCCGGTCTTAGGCCTTGGATTTTATTTAATGGTTAATAAAAGAAATTTACAGTAAAGTATGTTTGCTAGTCGCCTCCGTCCACGACACCTAATTGGTAGTTGGACGTTAAGCTCCGCCTGAAAAAATAGGCGATTACTTTACTTTACTTTATTGAATGACTGAATAACCTTTTTAACAAAACTATGATCAGCGCGTTATTAACTTTACTGGTAATTACTGGTAATTTAAAATAATATTTACTTGTTATTTTATTTCTAAACTATTTCCATTTTTGCTTATTAGCTGTTAATTATGGACATTAAAAAGATTTTTCTTATGGCCTTGTAGAAAATCGGTTTTTAAAGCATGCGTAAGGGGTTTGTAAAGAACTTCTTAAGTAATAAACTTATTTAACCCATTGATAAGCGACCGTAATTTACTCGCATATTGATGTTTTTTTTCACTTTATTTGTATATTTACAACTGCAACAATTGTTGCATCAAGTAAATGTGATCTTACTGGTTCAGTTCACTTGTAATGTCATGATTAGAGCAATCACCCACTGGTGCAAACTCTTTCACAGTGATTTAATCACAATAAATCTCTAGGCCACTTCCACTTCAAGCGACGAGGAGGATTGTCGGGAAGGTGAGGAGAGGAGAGTTGTTGGACAAGAGGATTAGGATGGAGAGAGCTAGGAGGCTGTGAAATTTGCGGTAGCGAGACTTTATTAGGTCAGGGATATGAAGGTCAGTGTGTATGGTGAAGTTAGAAATGTAGTATGGAGCATTCAGGATTTTAGACTGTAGTGTCTGCAGGCGTTTAGAGTTAGAAGTGTTTGGTTGAGCCCCACACTTGTGCTCCGTACGGTCCATTTGGGTCTTAACAGTGTCTTGTAAATTGTCAGATTGTGATTCAAGTCAAGTTTGGATCTGTGGTCAAGTAGTCTAGTAAGTAGCTTGTAGCGTCTGTTCACGTCTTGTCGTTTCAGTCGAGTATGTGGGTTCCACGTGAGTTTCTTGTCCAATGTACAGTCCTAGGTATCGTACTACGTCAGCTGGAGGAATCGTTACACCGTTCAGTTGAACTGGTGGACTCGCAGATTTTCGTAACATATTGATGTTAAGTTTAGAATTTGTTTATTTTTATTATTATTATTTTTAGAAGTACCTTTAAAGTGATCATGTACAATAATTTGAATTGAACTATTTTTAAGGTTTACTGTGATAACTTTGATAACAATAACTCATCTGAGGTTTTTAGGCACTGTAAAAAAATGCTCTGGAATTAGCTATATAGAACTATGTACGTAATACCACAAACATTTTAAACAAATTTAACAAATAAGTGAAATCAAAATCGGCAGATCTGTGTTGATTGATAGAAAAAAAAAAAATAATAATAAATACCAAAATACAAAACGTTTTCAGTTAAAAATCGTGCAGCAGTCAAAATTTTTTTTTTTTTGGAGCTCCGTTATTTTTATATTCTCCTGTTCTTGATTTAAATAATATTTTTCACTTAATAAATTTTATTTTTATTTATTAATACACTATACAGTGAATCCATAAAAATGATTGCTAACGATTTATGGATATATAATCAAACGCCATAATTAGTTTATGGCCGCTAGCGATGGCCACACCTCTCTCCCAGTCACTCTGTCTTATATATAAGTGATAATTGGCGCCTATACGATATATATATATTTCTTTGTCATATATGATAAAGTTAATTAATTTATTCTTTCAATCTGTTATTTCCTGTTCAAATATCGTGAAAATTCATTTTTTAATTAATATTTAGAATTAATTTAGCATTTCTTTGAATGAGTATGTTTATAAAAATCATTTTAATCCGAGAAAGTGGGGATTTAGAATTCTAAAAATTGAAAGAAAATAGTCTATTGAATGAGTAACCATTCTTTGGATCTCTAACCCAGTTTCAGTAGATGTTTTTTTGGAAAAAAGGAGTGAACGGGGATTTTGGATGTATTCTTATGGTGTAAATCGAGTTTTAGTATGTTGAGAAAGAGTCAGTTGCTAGGTTCTGTCCTGGAGTTTCTTGATGTTACAGGTACAGGTCAGGACTCCAGGACTTCAGATGGAGAGTAACATCTGCCTTTGTAGAGGAGGCAGTTAGTTGTGTTACAGTCCATCGAGTCTTGTCTTAGGTTTAAAAAAAAAGTATAAATGCTGGAAGGTCTACTATGGAAACTCAAACGCATCCTTCCTAGCACTTATTACCTCATACTCAGCTCTTATCTCACTGACAGATTCTTTCAAGTTCTCCAAGGCACCACTCACTCTACCATCTATCCTGTCATTTCTGGTGTGCCACAGGGATGTGTCTTAGCTCCTCTTCTTTACACAATCTACACTGCCGACTTACCTTCTAACCTTAATACCTCTATTTACACCTTCGCTGACGACACTGCCATTCTCTCCACACACTCTGACCCTATCCTCACAGTACGCTCACTACAGTCCCACCTTCACTCAATAGAACCTTGGTTAGAAAACTGGCGTATAAAAATTAACCCAACTAAGTCTAAATACATAGTCTTCACACTCAAACTATCAAACTCCACCACCTGTCTTCTTACATCGTACACCTATCCCACCAGCCAACCATGTGCGGTACCTTGGAATGTACCTAGACAAGAAACTTACCTGGGAACCCCCATACGAGACTTAAAACGTACCGAACTAAACAAACGATACAAAACTTCTAGCCAGACTACTTGACAAATGCTCAAAACTCTCACTACAGTACAAACGACGACTCTATGCAGCTCTTCTCACAACAATACGGACCTTACGGACTCGAACTTTACGGAACAGCTAAAAAAATCAAACAGCAATAGACTGCAAACACTCTAAACCAAAATACTCCGCCGCCATAGTAGACGCTCCATTCTATGTTAGCAACCACACGCAATCCATACAGATCTCCAAATTCCACTCTTCTCCGAACTTGCCAAAATCTGATATAACAATTTTTATCAAAAATTCTCATTTCATCCCAACCCTTTAGCTGCAAACTTGTCTACAACTACGCTACCCTCCAATCCTCGAAGACGGCTGAGGCGGTGACTAATGGCGGCCATCACTGGATGACCGTCATTCACGTCTGCCACGTTACTGTATACATACATTTATTGTGCCCTGTGGGTACAGGTGTAAATCTCAATAAAAT
Organism: Rhodnius prolixus; assembly: GCF_049639745.1. NCBI lineage: Eukaryota > Metazoa > Arthropoda > Insecta > Hemiptera > Reduviidae > Rhodnius > Rhodnius prolixus. Next base: position 28,220,269 of record NW_027411582.1, read on the forward strand.
GATAAATAATAAAATTTAAAAAAAAATGCTGGAAGATGGCAGATATATGTGGTAACGCGTAAAAGTCGACAAAGGGAAAAAAAATTAAAAACTTAAATGAATTGAATTTAACGTTGAACTGGTTTGTTTTTAATGCTAGTTGAAAAACGTTCGTATAAATAAATAAACAATTAAAATAGTCTATAAATCTCTTTTGTAATTATTATAATATTAGTTTTTTTAAAGATTAACAATACAGATTCCAATAAATAGATTCATTCATAATTATCCGAATAGAGGGGAGAGAAAGATTCCATTCTGAAAAGAGATACTGAAACTCGGAAGTGATTACTACAAGGCGTTTGAACAAATAAATTAAAAGAAATAGACTGGACTGGATGTTATCTAAAGCGAAGTAAAACTAAACAACCAAGACCAAGTAAGGATGATACATTCTCAAAAAATACATAATCAAGCGAAAGTCTATGTATATGTATATATATCTACAAATACATGAACACATAAGTAGAGCTTATACACATACCAATATAGAAAGTATTGGTGAAAAACCTTGAGGCTATTCTCTGTATTAGTGTGCGAAGGATATGATTTTCTTTCTCTTTTTAACTATCTCTTTTCTTGTTCTTTAGCACCCACACTCTTTCTGGTAGTGTTAAGAAGGTATCAATCGGATAATAAGGCTTGTTGTATAAGACTCGGGTGTAATTTGTTTCTAGTAGTGGGGTAATAGTCGTGAGCAACGATAGACATCTCTTCGAAAAGAAAAAAAAAAAAAACAAAGAAGAAGAAGAAAACCGCTCCTTATTCTCAATCCTAACAGACCTCAGGCAAACCAATAAGGACGAACTGGAAGTAGATGAGATATACGTACATACAAGAGAGTGAAGAGAGTTAAGGAGAGAATCTCTAAAACAACTTAGGAGTTAAAAGTCTTAACAAAAAGAGAATGAAGGAGCTCTAGTGTATATTTGAGTACCATCTCAAAAACACCTACCTTATAACAATGTTAATACCTACAAAAGAAATATAAACTACAAACACATAATAAGAAGTAAAAATTTCCTTTACTAAACCCCACTTTGCATTGCCACTTTTAAAAGTAATATGTTATTTTAGCTGTTAAGCGTGAAACCAATTATTTAAATATTTCTTTAAAATAAAAAAATCTATAAACTATCATCCTAAATTTAGAAGCAATAAAAAAAAATATCAGTGTGGAGAAATATACAAATAATAGTTATCTGAAATTATTAGTTTGGCAATAGAAATTTTTGTAAAGAAACTATAGAATAAACTTTGTAGATAAAGTAGACTATAATCAAATGTTTAGAAAAAACAAATTAACTTTAAGTGACGTGTTCAATATGATGTCATTTGCGGGAAATTACATATTGGAAAATTATTTGGTCTTTGGAGACCCGTCTGTATTTATTATTCAAATTATCTCTCCTCAGTATTTTGGTTTAGGGATGTTGGAATAGACCTGTATTTACTGTTTGAAGCGGATATTGAATGTGTTACCGACTAAAATTCGGGTAACAAAATTTAGTTATAATTTTAATTTTAAATAATTTAATCTATAAAGCAAATGCAAGCCTAGCATAAGCAATACGTAGTTTTTATGCACAAAACAACAGAATAGAGTGAAGGTGTACTTCGGACTGCTGACGAAGGGAAAAAAAAGCAGAGCAGCGCATAGTTACGAGGTGTGAGGGTCAGTGAGCGCTGGAGCTCGGTGCGAGGCACATGGCCACCTTTTCCTGCGGCTAGGCCGGATTTGGAGCTCTAATTTTCCTGGTTGGGAAATTAGGGAAGTTCTGGAAAGGAATGGGCTATGAGGACAGTGTGAGAGTGTGAAAGCTAGCGTGCGGTGTGAAGGACTGGATTTTCCTTTTTTCTACGGCTAGGCCGGATTAGTATTCCTAATTTTTCCTTATTAGGAAATTAGGAAAAATTTTGTAGCGGGTGAGTTACCAGTGGTAGTAGTAGTGCCGTGGTAAGATACCCCTGAGCAGGGATTGTACGCTACAAAATAAAAAGGGTGAAAAGGGAAGAAGAAAGTGCGAGGAGGACTGCGCTGGAAAGAGCTCTGGAACAGCATCGTGGGTATCCCGAAGAAAGAAGACAGCGGTCACCTCCGTAAATATCACTCTATGAAGTACACCAAAAAGAACAACAACCCGGCCTGGGGTAAGTCCCGTTTTGATTCAAACTGTTTCCCGGAGAAGCGTCTGCTGACAGGCTCTGTTTGGACAATCAAAGAACTTTACCTTTTCTTTTAGTAGTTACTAGTTTTATTATTTTGATTCTTTCTTTTGTTGCATGTAATTAATTTGTCTTTGTGGTATTAAGGTTTTCATTTTGAAAAGTATTTCTAGTATTTTTGTGTTAACATTCAGCTTTTATATAAGTCCTAGTTTTTTTTCTGTGTAAGGAAGCTTCCGTAATTAAGGTAATTAGCGTAACGTTCAAACTTGAACAAGTAAACTAGGTTGCATTTGCTGTTATTTCTGTTTCGTATGCTTAATAGTTTCTAATATACGCATTATATACTCCTACTTGCCTTTTCTTTGATTTTCTTCCTGCTCCCCCTTCCCCCGTAGGTTTCGCCGTTTACTACGGAAGTTCATGTTAAAACGGCGTGGCGCCCAAATATAACGCAGGTATATATATATATATATATATATATATATATATATTTCCAATTTTTATACACTTTATTTTATTTTCTTTTATTTATTTATCTCTGATGCCTACACCTCGGCCCACCCCGTCTCCACTGAAGCTACGCCGGGGTAGCGGAAGTTTAGCGTAACAAATGCGTAGCATCGCCCAGGAGCTAAAGATCGACCATAAAACAGTTTAAAACCATTTGCGCAAAGCTGGATTCGAAAAGAAGCTCGATGTTTGGGTGGCACACCAATTAACACCAAAAAACATGATGGATCGAATTTCCATCTGCAAAGCCTTGGTCAATGAAATCGACCCATTTCTTAAACGGATGGTGACTGGGGATGAGAAATGGGTCACATACGACAATATTGTGCGAAAACGATCTTGGTCAAAGCGTGGTGAAGCAGCTCAAACCGGTGGCCAAACCAGGACTAACGGCCAGGAAGGTTCTACTGTGTATTTGGTGGGACTTGAAAAGAATCATGAGTATGGGGGCAAACACTAAATTCAGATCTCTACTGTCAACAACTGGACCGTTTGAAGCTAGCTAGAGGTGTTGTGTTCCATCAGGAAAACACAAGGCCACACACGTCTGTAGTGACTCGCCAGAAACTCCGGGAGCTTGTTTGGGAAGTTTTAATGCATCCACCATATAGTCCGGACCTGGCACCAAGCGATTACCACCTTTTTCTCGCATTGCAAAACTTCCTGAGTGATAAGAAATTGGGATCAACAGAAGATTGTGAAAATCGATTACTAGAGTTTTTCGCCAATAAGGACCAAGACTTCTATGAGAGAGGCATTATGTAGCTACCTTTAAAATGGCAACAAATTATACAACAAAACGGTGCATATTTGACCCAAATCGGACAATCCGAAACATCTTAAATAAAGTTTTGAACTTCACGCAAAAATAATGGATTTCTTTTTCCCCAACCTACTAATATTTTGAAAACCAAGTTATGGAGATCATTAAACGGCAGAAAAAACAATCCTAGAAAGTGAATAAAAGATGGTGCATCATTGGAGATGATCACAAGGCCAACAGAGTGTTTCTATAGACGTGGAGGATAATCTGGAATCTTTGTGGAGGAGCCAAGAATTTCGAACAAGAAGATTTGTGCAGTGAGGAAGAATGGTTAAAAAAACTGTTCTGTTTTTAGATTTAGATTCTTCAGGTACATTTAAGATCTTGAGGTCTCGTAATGGAGGGTAGAGTTAGAGACATAAATTGGAGAATTGGGTAAGCTAACGGAGTATTTTCTATTGAGAGGACTTGAATTTTTTTTGTAATTTGAAGGTTTGAAGGTTGAACCCTACAGCTCAAGTCAGCAAGTCTTGATCGGTTTGAGTTCTCTGCTGTATATTAGATAGATTAAACTAGGGCGGCCTCAAGGCCTACGCCACTCCGACCCATTTGGATCTATTGTGGCTCCCCTCACTTTAAAGCTCACCCTCCAGACTTGTCTTTTTAATCAGACTCTTAATGCTGGAGAGCGGCTCTTGGGTAAAGCTCACAGGCCTTGGTTTTTCCTCCCCGAGAAGTAACATCCTTAGCCCAGACCAGCCCCTTACACTGGACACAACACGTGCAGAGTACCGTGTTGACAGAACCTGCAAAGGCTATCATCTGCCAGTCCCATGCGATGCATGTGTTTCCTGAGCTGCAGTGGCCCAGTTAATAGTCCTACAATCCATCCTTATAGCCCCACGCGGCCTTGATGGATTAATTCTGCAGTCAGCCTCGGCGAATAGCCTTTAATGAACTCCTTCGCCTGTCTCTGCCCAGCGGTAGCAAGCCACCACTCCTGAGACCTACCCTGCACCCATAAGTTAATGGTCGCAGTCTTAACACATTTCAGAACCCCAAAACAGGGCTCCGGGCCAACGAAGTGTCCCGCAGAGCCTTCCCAGGCCAATAAATCTGCCACGTCGTTTCCTTTATGTCCTGAATGACCAGGTACCCAAACCAGAAAGACCTTCTGTTGTATATTAGTCGATTATGTTCCAGTGGTAGCTTTGATTATCTGCTAATAAGTCGCTACAATAATTTGTTCGTCTTTTGTAGTCTAGGTTCCAGGTTAGTCGTTTGCCGATGTACATCCCAAAGTAGCGAACTAAGTTAGCAGAAGAAAGAGAAATTGAGTTAGGGCTTTTTAAGTGGACAAGAATTACGACCCACATTGAGAAAACGATGGTTATGTTTACATCCGGTTTCGAAATCTTAACAGCAAGTTTCAGAGATGTTGCTCAGTTTGTTTTTTTTACAAAAAAGAGAATTTCTGACAGTTAAACATATTAATTTTACAGGATTCGAGCCATCAGATCTTCACCTCAAGTCAAATAAATCTTTTGAGTCATTTAAATGTTAGTCCAAGAATAGAAGATTCCTTTTTTTGCTTGAATATATATATATATTTATATTTGATTCCGCCATTTATATCTTGTTATTTGTTTAGTGCATACATAAGTGTGTATATAACAGTCACGACAATAGAACATTCTGTCATTTCTTTTTTAACACATAAAATTACCATAATTCCTGTTTAACCTCGTACACTTTCCGCTGTTTCACCCTATTTGCAACAAAATACTATTTAACTACACATACTAGAATATAATGAAGCACAAAGTTTTAACTATAAATCTCGTAAACAACTTGTTGTGAATATATTGTAACTATATAAATCCCCAAGTTACCTATGAATGATATGGAATTGGTACCTAGTTGAAGAGTCAAGAAGTGAGAACCAACCATTCAAGTTATACTCTGGTCTATTGTACGTGATATTAGCATTCAGCTTAAAAGGAAGGGGGTTTGAGTCTTATTAGGAACAAGGGAAACACAGTATTGGACAGGTGATGGAATTGAGCATGTTTCAACAATAATCAGTTCCTCAGCCTGTTCCAATCGTGACGTATTTCTAAGTTGTAACAAACATTTGATTGAAGGAGATAAATTTCTCATGTCTTCATCTATCCATAGCTAGATATTTAATATTTAAAACATTATCGTGTCCATTGCTGGTCAGTTAAAGAATGTCCTATCGCTGTAGCGGAACAACAGCTGTCCGCAGTCTGGGGTGGGAAAAGTGGTCACCATTCACCGTCATTTCCTCCCCTTGAACAAGGGGAGGCGACTTGATAGAGACGAACTGCGGCAAGACATTTACGAATTCAGTGCGATAATACTTGCATTCAAGACGCTATAGGAAACGGCCAACATTTTATGCACCAAGATTAATTCATTTAATAATCACCATCTATCTACCCTTGCTTTTTATCAGAATTTAGTCTAATTCATTCACATCCATCATCTCTCCAACATTTTTCATAATCACCGTCATTTAAACAGCATTCATGCTCACATTATTCAAACATGTTGTTTTAAGAAAAAAGTATTCATTTAAAGTATTTTAGAAATAAAGGACGCAATTTTTTTTTTTTTGGTACTTTAAAATCTTAATACTTAAAGGAAAATGTATTAAAGGCACATTTGAAAGAAAGGATTGTTAGCCTTCTATCTAATAAGCCTAAAACACTGAGTCATGGTCCCTAGTCTTGAACAATATTAACGAAAATTGAACTAGCTACGACAATATTGTGCTTAAATTGAGCCGTTAAATGCACAAATCGATTAACTCCATAAAAAGGAAAAAAAATGGAGAAATGCAATGAAATAATGTACCTTCTTTTTTTTTAGATTCCTGTTTACAAACAACGTCGGGACCTCCAAAAGGCACTTCTACATAAAATTCTGAATCGAATGACACCCTCATTCATGAAAATCGGTTCTCGCGTTTAGACGCTACGCAGTTTACAAAAAAGGTAACAACAACAAGAAAAACAATTTTTGAAAATGCCGTTTTTGCTCATGTTTTAGCAACTTTTTTCTCAAAACCTATTAGATCTGGGTTGTTGCAAAAAAATTACAGTTATAAAGGTGGGTTTGCCCTTTATTTTAAAGAAAATTTGGGAATTTTATCTTTTAGAGAAAAAGAGAAAAAAATTGTCAAAGTTGGGTGTTTTTCAACGTTACGATTTTTCGTGCCGTTTTTAACTATCAACCCTACCGGAAAGTTTTTACTATAAATTCAAATGAATTTAACGTTATCATTCAGCGGCTGCTACTTGAATTATTGCAACTATTTACATTAAGAGCATGGAGTTGAATCAAAATGGCTTCTGAAATAAATTAAAAAAATTTGGGTCATTTAATGGTACTAATCTTTATTATTTGGGGAAATTTATTATAAATATAAAAAGCTATGCCTGGAAACGAGTGCTTTGAGACACTAAAATTTAAGATATTTAAAAAAGTGGAGTTAATCGATTTGTGCAGTGAACGGCTCATATATCGATTAAAATTAGAACTTTTTTTTAAGCACTGTATGGTACTTGACAAAGTAGACCCCCATTGGTGTATCCCCTTCCTAACTTTAAGAATTAATTTCTTTCTTTTTTCAGCAAGTAATTCGAAAACTATTTCAGCAGGTTGAGTACCCATTTAAGATGTAAATTCTGCTGAAAATATGGTTTGAAAGAATTAGTCTTTTTTAGGGATTTCCGGTTTAGCGACATAGAGTATTAAGTGCGATTTCACTCTACTACAGATTATTTACCAGCTATGTAATGTTGAACGGAAAAAAATGAACGATTTTAGCCTTCCAAAACAATCTAAATATTTTTTTGTTTCTTTTAAATTAATTATTTCGAAGCAATGATTTATTATTTAGATATTAGGTTTGTCGTAGATTTATTTTAGCCTTTTAAGTGAGGTCACCATCGATGAATGTTCTTTGGTCTTTAAAATTAAGTTGATCTTTTGTTGTTTTTTTTACGCAACTGCCCTAAATAATAGACGCTTGAAGGATGTTAAAAAGTCCAATAAAAAAGGTCAGTCCAAAACACTAGAAATATAATACGAAATAAAATCTTCTGGCATTTAATTTTAAGTATTATTAGCTGATTTATCTTGGCATCTTAGATCGAAGTGAAATAAAGTATTGATTATTTAATCTAAAAATTCATAGCACAATTTTTTAATTTTTTTTTGCAAGTATCTGTTAAATAAGAGTCCTTTTTTTCTGCAAAAACATTTTGCTCCTCTTTTATTGTCACAATATAAAGATTAAATTAGGAGCATATCAAGAGTTATATGAGGAGCTGGAGGCCGATCCTATCTTGGGCCTGCCTTCGGATTCTATGACTCCCAAATATAACTTCGACAAGCCTTTCAAAGTCTGTATTGGAGACCGGGAAGCTTGGAGACGTGGACCTCCAGTGGTGGGAGATTCAATGTGGTACACTGATGGCTCCAAGATGGAGGAGGGTGTGGGAGCGGGAGTGTACGGGGTGAAGCCGAAATGTAGCATTTCGGTTAGCCTAGGAAAACTAGCTACAGTTTTTCAGGCTGAGCTAGCTGCAATTAGGTTCTGCGCTACCGAGATTAAAGGGCGAGGAGTTATTAATTCCAAGGTCGTAATTTTCTCGGATAGCCAGGCTGCTCTACAGGCAATTAGTTCCTACCAGGTCAACTCAAGGCTGGTTTGGGACTTCTGGGTACCCTGAAGGAAATTAGTGACCAAAATAAGGTCTTTCTGGTTTGGGTACCTGGTCATTCAGGACATAAGGGAAACGAAGCGGCAGATTTATTGGCCTGGGAAGGCTCTGCGGGACACTTCGTTGGCCCGGAGCCCTGTTTTGGGGTTCCGAAGTGCGTTAAGACTGCGACCATTAACTTATGGGTGCAGGGTAGGTCTCAGGAGTGGTGGCTTGCCACAAATGGGCAGAGACAGGCGAAGGAGTTTATTAAAGGTTATTCGCCAAGGCTGACTGCAGAATTAATCCGTCAAGGCCGTGGGGCTATAAGGATCATTGTAGGCCTATTAACTGGGGCCACTGCAAGCTCAGGAAACACATGCATCGCATGGGCCTGGCAGATGATAGCCTTTGTAGGTTCTGTCAGGAAGAGGAGGAAACGGCACTGCACGTGTTGTGTCAGTGTGAGGGGCTCGTGTGGCTAAGGATGTTACTTCTCGGGGAGGAAAAACCAAGTCCTGAGAGCTTTACCCAAGAGTCGCTCTCCAGCATTAAGAGTCTGATTAAAAGGACAGGTCTGGTGGGTGAGCTTTAAAGTGAAGGGAGCCACAATAGATCCAAAGGGGTCGCAGTGGCATAGGCCTTGAGGCCGCCCTAGTCTAATCTAATCTAATCTAAAGATTAAATTTAAACACGTGATTCAGTATAACTATTTTTGGAGCCCCTTGCTAATTAAATTATTATTATTTCTAGATTAATAGTAGCGAGGAGTTGGTCAATAAATCACAACTCCAATTTTTTCAATAACTGTTTACTTCCGTACGCCATTGAGCAAGTTAAAAAACAAAAAACAATACAGAATATTGCCATTCTGAACGTCGCCCTTCAGGTGAACCTGTATTCTTTCAACTCCAGAGTTTTGTTTAGACATTTCATACTTCTAAATTTTATTCACGTGGGTATTAAAGTAAAATTAAAACGGGTACTTAAGAAGTAGGCTTAAAAAATACCCCTCAATAAGTACGCCAGCTTAGACAAAGTTTTCTAAAAATTATTAAAGTAAAAGCAGATTGTTAGGGGGCCTCATTAATGTTTTCTAAAACCAAATATAAAATTTAATAATTTTTTAGTTAATACGCACAAAAAAAGCGTTACAGAAATATTGGTAATAATAGTTTTAGAAAGGGCCTTACTTGGGTGGGGCAAACTCCCCTCCTTATGAGGCATAGCGTCGAGACTTTTTAAAGTGCAAATCTGTACCAAATTTCGATTCGAATGACACTTCATTCATGAAAATCGGTTCACGCGTGTCGATAATTTGAAACGATTGCTATATTTCCCCTTAACTAGTGTTAGAGCAGATCGTCGCTTTAATGTTACGTAGGGGAGCCCTAACCCTATCATTCTACCAAATTTTATCAAAATCAGGCCAAGATTTACAGAGTAATTAGTAATCAAAATTTTGGAGGTGGCCTTACATAAAGGGGGCTAACTCCTCTCCCATTCGATTTACAGCGTCGAGACCCCCAAAAGGCACATCTACCTAAAATTCCGAATTTAATGATACCTGATTCATGAAAATCGGTTCTCGCGTGTAGGCAAGAAGAACAAGACCAATTTTTGAAAAAGTCGTTTTTGCTCATTCACAGCAACTTTTTTCTCAAAATCTATTAGATCTGGGTTGTTGCAAAAAAAATCCAGTTATAAAGGAAGGTTTGCCCTATATTTTAAAGAAAATTTGGGAATTTTATCTTTTATAGAAAAAGAGAAAAAAATTGTTAAAGTTGGATGTTTTTCAACGTTACGCTTTTTCTGGTGCAGTTTTTGACGATCAACCCTTATACAACTGTCCTACAGGACAGTTTTAATAAATGCAGATCAACCAGTAAAAACAGCTTTTTCATCCTCAGAATAGCTCAAAACTTATATTTAGGAGTAAAACATTGAAACCGAACCATCTCTTTGATGGTCGCTCCATTTCTTCTAGCAAGGAGATTAAGTGAAAGTGAACAATTTCTTTCTTTCAAAGGACCAAAAGGGAAAACATGCGCCAAAAACATTTAAGTACTTCTGCAGTCTCAATAAATTAGAAATATTTCCAGACTATATGCTTTGAATTATTAAATGGATTTAAAAAAAATACTTTAACGGAGGCCAAATAAATAAGTAAGAATAAGCAAGCAAAAAATTGTTAAACAAAATCACAGCATTTTTCACTGCATTAATTTCCAGGATAATAATTGTAAGATTCGTGCCAAGTACTTATTACCACTAAAGGAGAATATATAGTCCGATTTCATTGCATATTATCGCCGATTGAAGAGGAGACATTTTTTTTGTTTCTTTGGGCTGGTTGCCAAGTGGCTCAGTTGGTCGCCATGGGGATCAACATCTAGCCTAATTTACTCCATCATTTTTCACTCTTTATTTTATTTGTATTTCTTTAGTTAGAGATGGTTTTTTATCGTGCAGATTTTTTGAGTTCTCCCCCATGGGGAACTATCCGTTTTTAAAGATCAGGAAAAGTGTGGTTTTGTGCAAAATGATCTGTGTCTGTCTGTTCGCATCCACAATAACTCAAAAAAACTAAAAATGGGAAAGAAGTTTGAATTTTAAATTTTGTTTAGATGCTAATAGAGGATGCTGCAATCAAATTTTTGGTCGGAATAAGTTTATCTCATTAATGAATCCTCAAAAAAAACCCTAATTTTTTCCCCCTCAAAACTTGGTGAACTAATTTTAAATATGTGTAACTATAACTTCCGTTTAAAAACATTTTTCCCGGAAAAATTCGATTAAGTGAACTTCTGAGAGAGAGAAATGTACACAGATTACCTCTAAAGTGCTATTTGTATGCAATGTACCGTTCTAAATCTCGTGTAAAGTAACTAATATCACGTATACAGAAAATCCCTAAGTGCCGGAAGTATCGCTATTATCAATAGATTGTTGACTTTCCCGAAAGTGGCTCCTAAAATTTTGTATTTTTTTTCTTAAATATATTTTGGCTTACTATAAATTTGTAAATCCAGAATTTTCCAGACAAAAAGCTCTATGCCCAATATAACCGCAGGAAAGCCAATGTAAAAATTCATTCGACGAAAGCAAACAATCTTTCCCAATAATGTCCAATTCCAGAACTATGATGCTGGAAGACTTCCTTAGACCAGAATCTCCTTAATCGAGGCATAGTAGTCCAAAAAAGAGACACAAAATCTCTCGCAAAAAATAAATAAATAATCCGCTTCCTAAATATCGACAATTTCATCGATTCCTTTTTAAAGTGAGTTCAAAGCTCTAAATTTTCATAAAAGTTTAAACAAGATCTGATTATTTTATTATATTATTCAGAAATATTTTGCAAGTAATTTTATATCATAAGATTTAACGGGCGGGACGGGACCTATACCCCACGGCACCGCAGCTACAAGAGGCTTATTGTGCCTTCACTCTAAGTCTAGTAGGTGAAACCTCCCCTTCTAAGAAGGTTGAGGGCTTTCCCTACTAGTTCCTTCTGCGCTATAATCTCCTTTGGTCTCAAAGTCCCAAAGATGTCGTAGCGCAGTCTCTCGATTGCAATGCAATCGAACAACAGGTGAGTGGCCGTTGCCTCCTCCTCCTCCTGGCACAATCTGCACAATGGTTCCGAGTTAATAAGCTCTAATCTGTGCAGGTGCTTTCTGAACCTACCGTGCCCTGTAAATAGGCCCATGATCAGAGTGATCTGATTCCTGCCCAAGCCCAAAGTCTCTTTGGTTCCGTGTTTACACGGCAAGGGCATAACACTCTTGCTGTGTTTGACCCCAGGAAGCATCACCCAGCTCTTCTCGTGCTCCCTCCAAATTCAATCTCTGCACGAACAGAACCCTTGGTGATCCCCAAGAAAGGCTCCGGGCCAATGAAAGGAGTGTTGGCTCCATTCCTGGCCAGTAGATCAGCTGTCTCATTCCCCTTAATCCCCCCATGACCCGGCACCCATTCTAACCGAACTTTAGAATCATAAACTTCACTTAAAATGACAAAATTGAATCTATTTACTGCAAAAAATAATTAAATAAATTCAAAAACTAGAGAAACCAGAATAGAACTAGAATTTAAAGTAATTAATATTTTTTCCCCCCATTTTATTTGGATTAAATAATTAGAAATAATTCAAACTGAATAGTTCATTTACTGCACGTAATCATCCTGCCACCATTTATGCACAGCTTAACTCTCTCGTTTTTCGCTATAAATATATTGTTGTTGACAAAGCAAGGTTAACTATGACATTAAAACTGTCCGGTAGGACAGTTGTATAAGGGTTGATCATCAAAAACTGCACGAAAAAGCGTAACGTTGAAAAACACCCAACTTTGACAATTTTTTTCTCTTTTTCTACTAAAGATAAAATTCCCAAATTTTCTTTAAAATATAGGGCAAACCCTCCTTTATAACTGTAATTTTTTTGCAACAATCCAGATCTAATAGGTTTCGAGAAAAAAGTTGCCGAAAATGAGCAAAAACGGCTTTTTCAAAAAATGTTCTTGTTCTTGTTCTTGTTCTTGTTCTTCTTCTTGTTGTTGTTGTTACCTTTTTTGTAAACAACGTAGCGCCTAAACGCGTGAACCGATTTTCATGAATGAGGTGTCATTCGATTCGGAATTTTATGTAGATGTGCCTTTTGGGGGTCTCAACGCTGTACATCGAATGGGAGAGGAGTTAGCCCCCTTTATGTAAAGACCCCTCCAAAATTATTATTACTAATTACTCTGTAAATCTTGGCACGATTTTGATAAAATTTGGTAGGATGATAGGGTTAGGGCTCCCCTACGTAACATTAAAGCGGCGATCTGCTCTTACACTTATTAAGGGAAAGTATAGCAATCGTTTCAAATTATCGACACGTAAACCAGTTTTCATGAACGAAGTGTCATTCGAATCGAAATTTTGTACAGATTTGCACTTTAAAAGTCTCGACGCTGTGCCTCGTAAGGAGGGGAGTTCGCCCCACCCAAGTAAGGCCCTTTCTAAAACTATTATTACCAATATTTCCATAACGCTTAGTCCGATTTTGATAAAATTCAGCTCGAATAAGTGGTTAAAGCTCCTCTACATGGCTGTGAAGTGATATCATGCTCTTGCACCTACCAAGAGGAAGTACTGCAATCGTTAAAATTATCAATGAGTGAACCTACTTAAATCAATGAATTGTCGTTCGATTAAAAAATCTTTGCCTCTTTGCCTTTTAGGGAGAAGTACTTCAATCGCAGTTTATTTTTCTTACTCCTCTTAAAAGGAAGTACTGAAATCGCAGTTTAATTTTTCTATTTACGTACAAATACCTTCCAATGTTATTCAAAACGCTTTTTCAAAAAATTGTTATTGAGGATGGTTTGGGAGACCGCAACTATAATCATTCTTTAAAAAGATCTCTCCAGTGGTAGTTACGGTTCCGACTTAACACCTTATCAAGTTATAATGATAGAATTGCTTATTCCAAATTTGAAAAAAATCAAATCTGTAAAGCAGATATGTAACTTTGCAAAATAGACAAAAAGGAAAATCTATCCAAAAGGTACAAAAATCTCCTTAACAAAAACTTACAGTTTAAAAAGTTAAGTATAAGGGTTGATTAAACGCCAAAAGGTACACAAATCAGCAAGTACCCAACATTTCATTAATACTTCATTAATATTTAATTAATTTTACTGCATTAATTTTCATTAATATTTTTTAGAATTTATTAGATGTCACAGACCCTTATGCTGGCCACTTCATTCATAATATTTTTTTATGAGTTATGAATTATTCTGAGTAGTCACTTACACATGCATGTTAAAGTAGAAAAAAACAAAGTTAGAGTCGGCCACTTTTTAAATTTGAATCACGGAGGATTTAAAACAATATTTCAGACTTGAATTCGTCTTACCGAAATATTTGTGAGCACAAATAACACAGTTAATAACAAGTAGATTATTCAACAATAATTATTCATTTCTCAATTGTAATTTCATTTAGTCTCCCTAATTTTACTTATAGTAAAATGCTGGTATAATTAGCTGTCCTAAAAATATGCTTATCTTATTTATTTTATATTGTATATATACAACATTGTGGGAAGAATACTAGATTGAGAATGTAATTGAAGAAAACTATATTATTTACGATAAAGCCAGATTGACTACTACATAAAGTAACAATTGCTTTAATCGAAGAATGAACTTAAACCGACGATTTTTATTTAAAAATAAATAAATAAAATAAAATAATTAATGTATGTTGGTGTGAACATTTTTTTTTTGTAAAGTTTTTGAATTTTTTAGCCTCATATTTTTTTTCTTTTTAACCAGTAATTAATAGTTTGATTATTATAAATAACTAGATATTACAGTCAATCTACAGTGCTACTTGAACATATATTTTGTAGATGAAACTGGCCAGCATAAGGGTCTGTGACATCTAATAAATTCTAAAAAATATTAATGAAAATTAATGCAGTAAAATTAATTAAATATTAATGAAGTATTAATGAAATGTTGGGTACTTGCTGATTTGTGTACCTTTTGGCGTTTAATCAACCCTTATACTTAACTTTTTAAACTGTAAGTTTTTGTTAAGGAGTAATAATTGATATATATTAAAATAATTTTCAGATTTAATGGAGATTTGCTCAAGAAATGGGGTAATAATGATAGGTTGATTAATAGCACGCCATTAAAGCATGTACATGCATCGGTGAGGAAAAAATTAGACATGCAAGGTTGAGGAATAATTATAATCTAATTCTATTACGACGATTTCTCTATTTTTTTGTTTTTTGTTTCACATCTTTATGGAGACAGTGAAAATAAGATTGAAAAAGTGGTTGCAATAGCCAATGAATATCAGCAGCAAAGAATCATACTAAATTTTCATTTTCAATTCAAAATGTTGTCTGCAAATTACAGTAAAAAGTTGAAAAGCATTTTCTGGAGAATGGCTTCTAGAATTTTCTCAAAAGTTTGTTTGTTTTTTTGGGGGTGAGGGGGGCAATCCGGTTGGGATTGGGGATAGAATTATCTCAAGTCTTACGTCATGGTAATAAACGTTTTTACAAACAAGTTAGCCATTATTATATTCTGATACTGTTTATTCTAACAATATTCTAAGCACCGCAAATATCTCGGCTTAACTTTGGACAGCAAAGTGACCTTCTATTGTCAAGTTCTTGAGAATGTGAATTCCGGACTCGAAGATGGACAGTAACAGAACAAATTCCTCCTCTACAAAGTGGACATCAAGACGATGTTACCCTCCACCTGGAGTCCTGACCTTAGTAGTTACATCAAGAAACTCCTTTCAAGAAACAAGAGAAAACTCAAGGGCAACACAAAACTTGCGATTGACTTTCCTCGACGTAGTTGAATCGACTCCCTCTACGAGATATCTTCGATAATCTCTGTCAATCCTTTACCTAAAACTCCTTTCCACTCTAGATCACCATCCTAACCCACTATGTGACACAACCACCTACTATACTTCAATTCCTTACAGACACAAAAGAATCAATCCTACTCTAACTTACTCATCTAGCTCCAGATTTTCTCTATCCTTTTATTTTACGAACAAATATAATCCTTATCTAATCCTAAGCGTTCCCTAAATTGTAATAAAGATTTCATTATAAATCCCTTGGTACTTCTTTTTATGGAAGAGTGATTTGTTAAAAAAGGTAACGTAGCTACATGACGTGTTCCTTGTTGATGAGGTGGCAAAACATAGTTTGTTCTGTAAAATGTTTATAGCGAGCCCCATCGGAGAAAAACGACATACAATATCGTCATTCGGAGTTCTTGAGGGGGTCAAATAAGCTTTGAAATTCCGTTTTAGTTATATATATGAAGTAGAGAAAGTGGTCAAATTAGATTATTTCCTAAGATAAATCTGTACTGTATTGCATTTTATTAAAATGTTTACATTAAAATGTAGCTTAGTGAGTAATTTTAAATAAATAAATACAAACTTTATTAAAATTACCACCGCAAGAATGGAGACATATGTATTCCTGTACCAATACTAATCTCAGTTAAAGGACATGGGCGATAAATTAACCTTTATTGCAGGCCCTCTCTGACACCCACCCTTTACCAGCCATATATTTCCATTCCTTTCAGTTCCTTTTTATTCTATCCTTCCACAAACATATAAACGTTAAAAAGTCCAGGATTCCTTTTTTTGGCTCCCCCCTACAGCTAACTAACACACAGAAGTGCCAACTGTAGACCGTTCTTACTCTACCTCAGGTTACTTCATCTTCATGCAGGACGACCGCGTCATACAGGAAGGAGTATGTTCTTTATGTAAATAAATGGTGACATATATAAGATTTATATTTTTTAAAAAAGGACCTTATTGTATCATATATTTCTACTTAATTAGCAGCATTATTGATTGTTATAACTATAAGTGGGAATTTAATAACTTCTTAGGGAAGGCATCAGTTCTGTGATAAGCTATACTGGATTCCAACATGAAGATCCTTGGATTTTCTCTTCCTAGGAGCTTCTTACAGCTCACAGTTCTGTGATAAGGTGATCCAATTGAAAAAAAGGTGCTACAACCACATAAATTTTAACGAAAATCGACAAAACCAGTCGGAGAAAATTTTTGAAAATGGGAAAATCATTCCCGTACAGTAGTTTTTGGTTGTGCGTTTTTCTGGAATATTAGAAAAATACTTTACCCTTCTTTTATAAAACGTCTAAGACCGTACATTACGAGGTGTGGCTATTAAATAACGAGAATGATGCTGCTACAGAAGAACTATGCGTGCGCCAAATCCTAACGACCGACAGCTGTGCAGCGTAAAGCCTTCTCTTTCGATTGCAGCGTCTCACGTCTGACCGGAACTGTCATTTGTGTAAGAGGTGTTAGTTTCGTTTTGCCGAAAACATGATACTATACATATAGTAGAGCAACGAATTGTCGTGAAATTTCACATGAAACTGGGCGAAACCGCACCTAAAACTTATCTTTTATTAAAAGAAGTTTATGACAATGAATGTTAATCACGTGCGCAAGTTTTTGAGTGGTCAAAGCGTTTCCAAGATGGCCGAGAGGTCGTCGGAGATGATGTCCGCCCGAGTCGCCCTTTCACGTCCAAAACGGATGAAAATATCGATTATAATTAATCAACATTACTACCGGTGAGGTGCTTACTCAACTCCGTGAAAGAGTATGGAAAAAAACGATCCGATTTGTGGAAGAACAAGTCATGGGTTCTCCATCAAGACAACGCGCCAGCTCACACTGCATTGTCTGTCAAGACGTTTCTAGCCAAGTAAAACATCCCAGTTTTAGGCCATCCGCCTTATTCGCCTGACCTGGCCCCATGTGACTTTTATCTGTTCCCCAAAGTCAAATCTGCATTAAAAGGAACACACGATTTCAGTGCGTTGAAGTTGTGAAAGAAAAAGTGGCACGCGTCATGCAGGAGCTCACAGAAAAAGACTTCCAGCACTGTTTCGAACAATGTGAAATTCACATGGAGCGTTGTAGGGATAGGGGAGGGGTGTATATTGAAGGTGATAATAACTAAATATGTATACATTTAAAATAAAATGTTTTATAGCAATAGTCTTGTTATTTAAAAGCCACACCTCGTATAATGGTGTCAGCTTCTTATTTCACAAAAGTTTCCTAAAATCGAATATTTCTACGTAAGAATTTTTTTTTTTTTAAACAAAATCTTAAATTTAAATGAGTGCTATGATATAGTTTGTAAACAAAATCGTGGCAGCCATTTTGGAGAAAAAGAACAGAATACTTGAGAGATTTTGAGCGCTTTCTGGCAGATCCCAGGAGTTATCTAATATTGAGTTTTTGTGGTGGTAAAGATTTTGTTTTTTTTCACATTCAAGCAAAGAATTTTGCTTCAAATAAACCTCCGGAATGACGGATTCTTAAAATGGATTTTTACAGTTAAACTGGATTTCTTTTGTTATTTAGAGTTATTGATTACCATATTTTTTTATTTATTTAGTTAAAATATGTTTCCAGAAATTATTTTTTTAAAGTGCTACTTCTTTTCAGTGTACTTCCGGCCTCAGGAAACACTGCCCATCACTGAGCTGTAAGAAGCTCTTAAGAAGGAGAAAATCTAAGGGGCAACAGCTGGGCTCAAACCTGTGATCTCCTCGTTGAAATCCAGTTTTCGCTAACCGCTCAGATAATCCTTTACCCTATAATTACTAATAATTGGAATGTACGGTACATATCCCAGAAACCAAAATATCCCGAAGCTCAACTGGGCGGAATAATCCAGACAAGAACAGTAAAACTAATTTCAACGTTTAATGCTTTAGACAATTTCTTCTGGATTAAAAAAAAAAGTAACAGAACAAATCTTTTCCCATCTTGGTCAACACTAGAATACAAATTAATCGCCTTAAATGTATCACATTTACAAACCAAAAGGAAATCAATCATTAAAATAAAAAAAATATGGTTAAAAAGACAGGAACACAGACTTTATATATATAAACAGATCCTAAAATAAAATAGAAAAAGAATTAATCCTTCTAAAAGAACTGGTTGACAGCTGTTTAGAATGTTGTATTATTATTTCTGTGTTTGTTTATTTAATTCAATCCGATATGTATTTTGTATATGTAAATCTGAAAGCGCTGTGTGAGGTTTATGTATTAGTTAATTAATATGTTAATGAACGTAAAGATTTTAATGTTATACAGCTTGTCATCCATAGAAACAAGAGAAGACTCTACCAAAAGAAGCCGAGTTTCGAGTAATCTTTACTAAATATGTAAATGAAAATAAGGGTCCGGAAATAGGAAACGCTGAGTTTCTCCATTATTTTCCAGTCCTGATGGTGCGACGAAGAAGAGTATTAGAGAATCGGGGATGCTTGATAGCTAATTTCGTGGGCCGACGTAGAAGATCTTTTCGTATCCGGTTTTTGAGTAAGAACATTGGCTGTTACGACAAACGGTTTCCGTCAACAAGTTCATCCTACTGTTCTCTGATGGTCAGAACAGTCGGCACTATGTTGGTAACTTTGTCATGGGGTCTTGTAACCTGGATTTGGCCGTGTATGACTAAGCCGACCTTAATCTGGCACAGAAAACTTTCTGCCCATCACTGTCCCTCTACAGGAAGGTACAACCCCTGTGGAGACTTTGATATGAAGATGGGAATAGTCTCTAAAATCCTGATAGATTTCTTATTAGGTCGCAAGTATTTCTGAAAATTTGGTTAGATCCGGCATGGCTGGATAATATCGTTGATCTTATCTGTTATAGGACGCATGTTTATTCCTGACCAGTTTCAGACGTTTTATCTAACATCAGAGTTGGGTTAAACAGTTTGGAGTAGCGAATACGACTTCACTAATGTTATCGTCTTGCACTATATTTGATATTTCCAGAAGATGACAACAATATGGCCCTCTATGAATGCAATGTATTGGTGGAACAGGACTCTGGCTCCCAAGAATAACAATAAACGAAAAGAATCTATATTAATGAATTCAGAGGAAAACTTTATAAATTTAAGGGTAAATACTGATAAAACCAATCTCTGAAGATGGTTTAAAATCCGAAACCTATCATTTCGCACTACTACGATGAGTTGAAGTGGCTTTTCCCCTGTCTACCACCGCCGGCGTGTTTTTGGCTTCATTCCTTCTACCAAGTTATCCCATCTCACAAGACCATCTTGTATTTTCCAACTCTTTAAGTTCAAATCCTCGATCCATTCTCGCAGTACTAGATCTCGTTCCTCTGATCTCTATATTCCCTTACACCGTCCTTCATCCTTTGACAAATCCTTTCTAATACGCGCTACCTCTTTCTGGAACTCCTTACCTTCATCTGTCCGCCATGCTCCTACCCTTTCCATCTTTAAACCCCTTCTGTTTAATCATCTCCTTTCTACCCAGCTTCCCCCGAAATAATAATTGAATGCATTTATTTCCTTAATTTTAATTCTTATTTTTGTAAATACTCGCTTATTTTTTGTATATAAATATTTAAAATACAGGCCAAACTAATAGGGCCTCCAATTGTACTTGTATTTTTTCTAAGGTGACAATAGTCTCAGGATAATAAATTTATTTTCATTCATTCATTCAAAATGAACAATATTCTAACCAATTGTTGTAATGAACGATTATTATATGCTTTGCAAAACCGAGATTTTTAATTATTGGATAAGTGGTGAGAGGCCATTGATTGAGAAGCTTAAAGAAATCCTCGCAAAACTGCACCATAAAAAGGGATTTTCCTCATATTGGTTCAATCCTGAATATCTTTTTAAATTAAAAAAAAAATAATAATAAACGGTCGACCATGTTTCCAAGATCTATGTTGCTTTACCACAAAAAGAAAGTACAATCCAAACTTATAAGAGAATGCAATACATCTCCATTCAATAGGTAAGAACATTATAAAATTCCCAGATGTGGACAGTATAATCTTATACAACGAATAAAACATATGTAATTATTTTCTTATTTGTGTTTTACACAATTTGATATATTATTATCTATTTTATTGTGATCTTGAAAACGCCTTTTTCCGTTTTCTTTTATTTTTATTTTTTCTTTTAGTTTTATCTTTCTAACACCAGTTGAATTATATCCACAAATGGTTGGATACAATAAATTTCAATCTTTCGTATGGTTAGGTTAGTTTCAGTTCACACAGGTGTACCAACGAAATTCTTCCCTTTTTTATTATGTTACTCGAGTGTTAAGATTTGTAAATAAATCTAGGAAAACGTCCCATTAATATCCGGTAGGTGTTAACCGCCTTTATATGTGTACAAAGGAAGACAGCCATTCTTTCAAACAATACTAATATATCAATTTAGCAGTTCTGATCTAGAGATATCTTCATCTAGGAGATGGCTGTTATTGCTAAGAATTATTGTCTTATATATGAACAGAGAAACAAATACGGACATGTTAACTTCCCAAAAAAAGTTTGTTATTTTTTCTTTTTATGGCTCAATTATTTATTTGAGGTTATATTTATTATTTTATACTAACTGGGAGAAATTTTGTGCAATTTCGTGATGAATAGTAAGGAACATCCCCGGAGGGTAACTTTGTTTAATAACCGGTTTACGAGGGTCGTTTGAAAAGTCCGTGCAAAAATAAAAACTACTTAATTTTTGGGGGTAAACCTTTTTTATTTTTCAACATAGTCTCCTTTTACGCTTATACACTTCGTCCAACGCTGCTCTAGTTTGATGATCCCTTCCGAATAATAGGATTTGTCCAAGTCTGAAAAATAGCCATTCGTTTCTGCAATCACCTCCTCGTTTAAATAAAATCTTTTTCCCGCCAGCCATTTCTTCATATTGGGGAACAAATAGTAGTCCGAGGGAGCCAAGTCTGGAGAATAGGGGGGATGTGAAACGAGTTGGAACCCTATTTCCATTAATTTTGCGACCACAACTGCTGAGGTGTGAGCTGGTGCGTTGTCGTGATGGAAAAGGACTTTTTTGTGGGCCAATCGTGGTCGTTTTTCTTGCAGCTCGGTTTTCAAAAGGTCCAATAACGATGAATAATATGCACCTGTAATAGTTTTACCCTTTTCCAGATAGTCGATGAGGATTATTCCTTGCGAATCCCAAAAGACAGTCGCCATAATCTTTACGGCCGAAGGAACGGTCTTCGCCTTTTTTGGCGCAGATCCCCCCTTGGTAACCCATTGTTTAGATTGTTCTTTGGTCTCAGGAGTGTAGTGATGTATCCATGTTTCATCCACAGTGACGAAACGACGCTTAAAGTCATGCGGATTCTTCTGGAACAGCTGCAAACCGTCCTTGCAACACTTCACACGATTTCGTTTTTGGTCAAGCGTGAGAAAATCACTCGACTTCCTTGATTCAAACGAATGCCAAACACAAAGAAATAGACCGATCTGGTTGAAACTTGGTGTGTGTTCTTCCAAGAGATGCTACTAACTAAACATAACCTCGATACGCGCCAGTAGTGCTATCTTTCTGACTTTGTACGGACTTTTCAAACGACCCTCGTAGCTAGATCCTGGTCTAATTGTTCACAATGTACGAGTAAAACACACTGAAAGAAGCGATGAAAGAAATTACAATCACAGTAAAGCATAAGTTGCTTCAAGTAACTGAGCAGAAAAACTAAGAACGTGGTGGGAAGGCCAAGTTGATCTGGAGGTCGTGGATAAGGTCAATAATCACTAGGAAATGAAATGAGGAGTAGTTTTGCCTAAGGATGATGACAACGTCGGAGCCGAAGTGAGAGCAAAGATGGTAATAGCCAGGGCTATAGATGTTACACTTTTCTCCGAAAATATTTCCTATTTTCCTCTATTATCTAAGAAGATGGCTAGCACTTATCGAACAAAGGAAATAATTAGGCCAGTGTAAGACTCAGAAACTTCGACTCTAACCAGTAAATAGCCAAAGATTGTTAAAAGAGTATAGAAGGAAACTTTCTTAAAATTTTCAGCCAAGTAAAGCCAACAGCAGACCGGTACAAATTAGGAGCTCCAAAGAGCTCGCATTTTGTGGCCAGTACACAGCAGGCTAGGTTACCTATTGCGGAAGCAGATAAATCGGCACTGAGAGCAACGACAGAGGGTATACCTAGAGGTGGAAGCATTCTATCGGTATTTGGACCAGGATGA
The DNA here is from genome assembly GCF_049639745.1 of Rhodnius prolixus. NCBI lineage: Eukaryota > Metazoa > Arthropoda > Insecta > Hemiptera > Reduviidae > Rhodnius > Rhodnius prolixus. The sequence goes on from NW_027411582.1 coordinate 28,243,131, forward strand.
TGCGTGAAGGATGGAGATTCAAGGATAGAAAGGAACGCGAAGGATTAATGTCTCGGTTTTTTTTAAAGGACCTTTTACATATTAATAAAAATAATAACCTATTGTGGTACTGGGTTTGATTCCCGGTCTAGGCCTTGGATTTTATTTAATGGTTAATATGAGAAATTTACAGTAAAGTATGTTCGCTAGTCGCCTCCGTCCACGACACCTAGTAAATGGTAGTTGGACGTTAAGCCCCGCCTGAAAAAAAAGGCGATTACTACTAATAACCTTAAAACCAATTTTGAGATGAACTCTTACTGTCATTTAGAATATTTGGATCTAAATTGACATTTTTTAAACAAGTAATCGATAAATTTATTACCTCGTGTACAAATGAATACATTATTTAGCGTAAGGAATAACCAGAAGCCGTGGGAATAACACAGAATAACATTTCTAAGAATTTTTGAAATCTAATTAAAAATTCTCGGCACATTAAGTTTTGTTTTTCCTTTTTTATTTTTTTTTTTAAAGGGAGAAGGGAAGTCCTTTAGGGCACGATAGAGATCTGTCCTAACTTAAATAAATCTCACACTAAACTAGAGATAGTATCTTAACTAGTTATTGTACTGGAATATCAAGATGTATCTTGGGATGTTGGTATAACAAAACTTATCTATTTAGAATACCATGTCTTTACCAAGAATATATTAGAGATGCAAAGAAATAATAGAGAAAAGACAGCGATTCGATTATTTATTGAACCCAATAAAGTTATGAGTCCCCAAAAACATTAAGTACTCAAATTTCGTGTCATACAATCGATTGACAAGTTTGGTACAAAGTATGGTCCATACTCAATCCCTCTCCTTTACAGAAAGATGACAGTAAAAGTGTACTTTAACGTCTTGATAAGAGATGATAATCTCAAGATTAAGAGGCACCAATAACCGTGACAATCTTCAAAACAATAGAGAATGAGTGATCACAGAATGTGTTTCACGGATTTGATTAGAGTCATCAATAAGATTTACGCTCCTATTTTGGAAGCAAAGATGAACAATGGTATTGGTTTCAACTGGAATAACTCTCCAGTATGTTTTTAAAGCAAATAGAAGCTTGTCTGATATTCACGGTAAGGCAGGTAACCGTAAAGCACCTAGAAAAAGGAAATCTAAGCTATTAAGACGCTTCAATGACGTTGCAAGGGCATTTGATTAAGTGCCTAAGGAATGTCTTATGCTTAAGGAATGCATTGAACAAATGAGGTCAGCCGAGGTTTACAAATGGCATTCAGGACTTTGTGTAGAAGAACGAAAAACTGTAAATACACACTATTTAAGATAACCATAAAGCTAAATTCAAGATAAAGAGAATCTTGAGAATTCCTTGGCCAAAATATAACTCGTCATGGGTACCCTTATAAATCAGATTTAACTCTTCCATTAGACAATACAGAAAGAAAATTTACTCACACTAATAAGAGTAAAAAAAGCTGGGAGCAAATTGTAGATTTTAGAGAGTACAGAGTAGTTGAGTGGCTAGCGGACGGAGATACCTGGTTCAAATCCAGCTACCGGCTCTTAGATTTTCTCTTCTGGCAACAGAACACAGTCCGAAAGCTGGCTTTTAACCTTTAGGCTTTTAAATAATTATTATCTTTTTTAATTAATTAAAACAGTCTTTGGGTAAACTGTAAAAGAATTTAAAAATGATTGGAATGTAATTACATTACATTCTCCCTAAGGCGAACTATTCTTCAACCCGTTTAATCCTAAACCTCACTCCTCTTCCTACAACAGATTCTGGGTCAGTTACCTAGGACTCTTCATGGACAAACGCCTAACCTGGAATCCACATACTAGACTTAAACGGAAAGAACTAAACAAGACGATTCAAACTTCTCTCTAGACTTCTTGACAAACGATCTAAACTCTCACTACAGAATATATGACTTATCTACAACATGATACTAAAAACCTGTCTGGACATGCTGAATGGAACTTTGGGGCGCAGCCAAAGCTTCTAATATCTACAGAATCTAGTCCTTGAAATCGAAAAACCCACCGTCGAATCGCTAATGCTCCTTACTTTGTTTCTAACTCCTACCTTGCACCGAGATTTCCTTGTTCCCCAATGTTTCAGAAGCTATAAGATCCCGTTACATTTAATTCCACACTTCAATTACCTCACATCCCAATCCTCTAGTAGCTCAACTTAATACTCTACCAGGAAATCTTCCCAGGCGGTTGAAGCGTAGGTGGCCACGCGATCTTCTAAATGAAGTAAGTGCCAGTGTATAATAGTGAACTATACCTCTTTAGGAGTTTCACCATTGGGTGAATTCTCCCCTCGTGCTATTCATGTATTTATTCTTTGCATCATATTGTATCAGCTTCACTTATTGCAGAAATATACTGTAGTTGTGAAATTAAATAAGGTAAAAAAATATGACTGGTATAGATCGAAACGTTGTTTAGGAGAGAAATAATTATAGATTTTTCTGAGACTAATAAAAGGTCAATTAATAAGGGCTAAGAGAGTTCAAAGGATATAGTCTGGTTGCCAAAAATATCAAATTTAGTATAATTGAAAGAATAAATAAGATTATATTTAGCTAGAGGTCTAGTAATGTTATCTCCACCCAAGAATTGCATTAGACTAACTGGTGGCTGCATCATTTCACCATCTCTGGTTACGGAAAAAAGAAGGAAAATCTTAGCTAATAAAGTTATGGACGGAAATATTAAGGATGATGGACAAATGCTTGAAATGGACACACAGAAGTTTAGGCCAGCGGGAGGCCATACTAAACAAGTTTCCTTAAGATAGACATAATCAACACAATGGCCAGATAGAATGTTAATGTATCCTGGGAGACACAATATACCCTAACCTTTACCACAGCACCTCTAATGGCCACACTACAACACTTTTTAGTGTGAGGGCACGTTTTACTACTAAATTACCCACCACAATCACAACAACCATAGGCTACTCTTGAATATTCCTTCAGGACCAACAATGCAACACTTTGAATTATTAATACCTTTTTACTTGGAAGGAAAAAAATAAAAATAAACTACTTCGTCTTTCTTTTTTTCTGTTCGAAAAAACGACCATTCAATGTCTGGTTATATTTTTCGTCTAGGAAATTTTTATAAATGCCTGGTGAGAATATTTGTTACTGTAGGGTAGATGGACATTTTTTTCTGTCTTCAACTTCTTCGGAGCATTAGTGATCAGTTGGTAGTGTAATAGTTGACAGTGCCACCAATGGACAGAGACAGGCGAAAGAGTTCATTACGGGCTATTCGCCGAGGCTGACTGTAGAATTAATCCGTCAAGGCCGTGTGGTTATCAGGATAATTGTAGGCCTATTAACTGCAGGCTCAGAAAACACATGCATTGCATGGACCTGGCAGATGATAGACTTTTGTAGGTTCTGTCAGGAAGAGGAGGAAACGGCACTGCAATGTGTTGAGTTAGTATGGTCTGGCTAAGGATGTTACTCCTCGGAGAGGAAAAACCAAGGCTTGTGAGCTTTACCCTGGAGAATTAAGAGTCTGATTAAACGGACGGGTCTGGAGGGCGAGCTCTAGAGTAGGTGAGCCACAATAGATCCAAAGGAGTCGTAAGGCCGCCCTACTGAAATCATATCTTATCTTAACAGTTGACAGTTATTCAGGAATCGATTTCTAAGAGCTTTAAGTACCAAAATAATGTAGAAGCATGTAAAGAAAGAATCTGAAGATTCTATCCTGGTCCAAGTATTTTAGATTAGACGAAAATTAGTCGAAGTTTAGACATGGACCAGGGACTGGTTACAATGCCGCCCATTTTTAGTTCTACCAGGAGAAACCATACATTTTCGGGTGATATTTACTAGGAGATGGATCCAGAAGGAGTGGAAACTTCTCTTAACTTAATTAAATCTCTTAAAATCCATGGAATATTCAAATTAGATCTTTAGTGAAAGGTCAAAATACAAAATCTTGTCAGCATCCAAAAAAAAATTAAACACACCTTACAAACTATAACTAACCACAAGAAAACTAATAATTAATAAACAATTATCAAGAAACTGAAATTAAAAACAATCAAACTCAAAATGGTGAATAATTAAAAAACAAAACAAAGAGAAGTTGTAATTCATAAATAGTGAAGTTAGGTCTCTGAAAAATCAGTTTAAAAGAAGTAGAAGCCTGCGGCCTAGACAGCTTATTTTAATATATATTACACCCACTTCTGGTGAAGTATATCCACAGAGGAAGAAAATTGAAAAAACAAAAAAAATCGATTATGATGTGAATATAAAAATAGAAATTCGTAAGACTCTATTAGTTCTGTATTTCCTGCCCATCTTGTACAAACGTCAGAACCGGAGGCATTTAGATTAGGGTACGATTAAAGTGTAAAGAACAAAACGGAATATCAAATAGTTTTGTCTTCTCCTTCTTTTTCTTTAGAATTGTTCTTTATTAAAGTTGGTTTGCTTGTTCTGTATTGTTCATTCGTCTTTAAACGGTTGACGAACAAAAGAAACTCTTTGTTTTTCAAGTTTGTTCCTCACTTGAAATATGTTAAATTAATTTTTGTTTTTTTAAGGTCTAAATGATTTCCATGTACGGCTACTGTTTGGGCTGGGCTTCAAACTACGTGTCCATGAATATATAAATATAGATGATTAAAACTGAAGTTAAAAACTTTCAAAATTCTAAATTATTTACTGAAGAGATTGTTTTATTGATTCCCTTAAATGTTCCTTATTTGGTTATTGAACCACAAAAAAACTAATGCTCATGTTTTACTACTAAGACTAGGATCAAAATATTGCACAATCACGAAATATTATTGATTGATTCGCGATAGTGTGTTGCTTTTTTACTTTAGTAAAATCAATCTTGAATCAAAATTGAAAGAACATTTTGAGTTAGGGTAAAATACAAACACTCATAAAAAAGCTGCACGTTCATTTACAAGTAACATTAAGAAAAATGGTCCTATTCTCGGCCTGCCTTCGGATTTTATGACTCCCAAATATAACTTCGACAAGCCTTTCAAAGTCTGTATTGGAGATTAGGGGAGGCTTGGAGACGTAGACCCCCCAGTTGTGGAGACACGGATGGCTCCAAGATGGAGGAGGGTGTGGGAGCAGTAGTGTAAGGGGTGAAGCCGAAACGTAGCTCTTCGGTTAGCCTAGGGAAACTAGCTACAGTTTTTCAGGCTGAGCTAGCTGCAATTAGGTTCTGTGCTGCCGAAATTGTTGGACGTGGAATAACTAATTATAAGGTCGTAATGTTCTCGGATAGTCAGGCTGCTCTACGAGCTGTTAGTTCCTACCAGGTCAACTCAAGGCCAAAACTCAATATTAACCAAAACCTATTTGTAAACTTTAAATACATAACTGAGAATAGATTTGCGGTAAAAAAAATTATTAATAATTCACTTATTTAGCCAGTCAATTTGAATAAATTTATTTTATTTAAGGCGCGACAACATCTTGAATCTCAAGGCTGGTAATGGGACTGTCTGGGAGCCCTGAAGGAAATTAGTGACCAAAATAAGGTCTTTCTGGTTTGGGTGCCTGGTCAACTCACGACACAAGGGAAACGAAGCGGCAGATTTATTGGCTAGGAAAGGCTCTGCGGGACACTTCGTTAGCCCGGAGCCCTGTTTTGGGGTTCCGAAGTGTGTTAAGACTACGACCATTAACCTACGGGAGTAGAGTAGGTTTCAGGAGTGGTGGCTTGCCACAAATGGGCAGAGACAGGCGAAGGAATTTATTAAAGGCTATTCGCCGAGGCTGACTGCAGAATTAATCCGTCAAGGCCTTTTAACTGGCCACTGCAGGCTCAGAAAACACATGCATCGCATGGGCCTGGCAGATGATAGCCTCTGTAGGTTCTGTCAGGAAGAGGAGGAAACGGCACTGCACGTGTTGTGTCAGTGTGAGGGGCTTGTGTGGCTTAAGGTTGTTACTTCTCGGAGAGGAAAAACCAAGGCCTGTGAGCTTTACCCAAGAGTCGCTCTCCAGCATTAAGAGTCTGATTAAAAGGACAGTTCTGGAGGGTGAGCTTTAAAGTGAGGGGAGCCACAATAGATCCAAAGAGGTCGTAGTGGCGTAGGCCGTGAGGCTAGTCTAATCTAATCTAATCTAATCTAGGGTAAAATACAAACACTCTTAAAAAAACCTGCACGTTCATTTACAAGTAACATTAAGAAAAATGGAATCAAAAGTTGTAATAATAAGAACATTATCTACAATAGTTCAGTTAAAAATAAATAATACATAAATAATAAGAATAAAACAGATAAACTTGAAAAATAAGCCCCCACTAAAACGAAAGATAAACGATTATTATAACAGTAAAATGTTATTACAATATATATATAAGCTTTGGTAAAAATCACTCAGGTAGAAAAATTAAAAAAAAATATGGTAACTGGAGTTGGGGTTTTATTTATCGTCAGATTATTATCCACTTTTGATTTACACTTAATAATTATTTTAACAAAAATTTAAATTGCCCTGGTCAAAACAATCTAATCAAATAGGGAGATAGAATGAGTGTGCAAGAGAGATAGAGGCAATTGGAAAGCAGGAGGCAGCTTTTAAAGGTGGTGAGTCAATTTTCAAATTACTTACAATAAATTATTTGAATTTATTTGTTTAAATGTATGTGAGAATATTTGGTTTAATTTATTGTACTCCATATTTTAGGGTAGTACAGTTTATAATCAGATAAACATTCAAGAAAATGAAACAATATTACTACGTAGTGATTATAGCTACTTCTATTTTAATACTAATTGCTTTATTTAGTTGCCGGTCTTTAATTTAAAAGAATATAACCTTTTATTTTTACTTAAGGCGCTTAAAGTTGTTAGGACTTGCTTGGGGACCATAGCAGGACACCGCTGTCCTGCAGACGATGCTTATAGACTACAAGACGCATCACCGGAAGCGATAGAGCTAAAGAGTCTCCTAAGAAATCGGAAATCTAACAGCTGGAATTCTGAGATGAGAGCCTAGGTACAATCACTGACTTCACCCTACTACGTATATCGTTAAAATTTGATCAAGGATTGAAAGAAATGTCTTTTCCGAGTCTCAGATCTCGAAACCTGACAGATTTACTGCAAGTTGAGCATAAATAACCCACTGAAATATTTTATACGGCATCTAAATTAAAACTTTTAAGTTACCACAATATTATTAAGTATTAATCAGGTATCTTTCTTAAACGTAGCGTAAGCATTTGGGCTTACTGAGATAAAAATAAATCAACGCTCTTCTAAATGCAATATTGACAAAATAGTAAAGGTGCATTTGTGCTGAAAAAGCGCGTTGAAAAGAGAGAATTTTCTGATTTTACGAAACCATTTCCGCTGGACACTTTGAACCTCTTTAGAAAACATTCTAATTTTAATTTGGGCCTATTTCAGAAGAACTGGTCAGGGTTTTGCGAGAAGAAATTGTACCTGACTGTTGGGTATTACTCTTCCAGAAACTTGGCCTCATTTGATCTTGAAAAAGACGTCTTTAGGCATCTAGGGAGCCTTGAAGGCCATGTTATTAAGCCAACAGATTTTTACTTCACTGTGCATTGTCTACTAAAAGAGGAGTCTGTAGAAGATGTGTCTAAGGTGCTTGATGACACCTGCTGATACTATGGAGAAACGAAGAAATCTCTAATACAAATTCCTAACTGACTGTTATGTCCATTGTCTAAAGAAGATTCAAACACTTTCTGAGAAGTTACCATATCTTGGTGATGAAGAATGTAACCTCTCTAGGAGACTCTCAGACGCTGAGATCACTGGAACTGTGAGAAGTTTATAGGGGTTTGCCTAGTGCCAATAAGAGAGCACAAAAGATCTTAAAGACCGCAGAGCATAATTCCCTTCCCAAGTATTCTGAGAGAGAGTGTTTATAGTTACAACTTTGTGAAAGAGTATTTACTTTATCAAGCACCCTCCTTTCTTTAAATGAGGGGAAAACTTCTTTAAAATATCTTGAAGAGAAACGAAGCGAAAGTTAGCACAGTGGAGACGCACGGTAGCCGAGCGGTTGGAGGCGAGACCTGTAAAGCTAATATATATTTTGGTACTGGGTTCGATTCCCGGTCTTTAGGCCTTGGATTTTATTTAATGATTAATAAGAGAACATTACAGAAAAGTATGTTTGCTAGTCATCTCGGTCCACGACACCTAATTGGGTAGTTGGACGTAAAGCCCGCCTGAAAAAATAGGCAATTACTTTACTTTACTTAGCATAGAGATCCCTGGACCCGCCTCTCTTGTTAGAGCCTCCATTGAGAACCGATGAGACCCAATCATCACTTGAGGTTGTTACAGATGCCTCACGAGCGTAGGGCTCAATAGATCTGTCATAGCCGTGAAACAATTCACCCCATTAATTTAAAAACAAAACTAACCAAACCGATGATGAAGCGAATAATGATCGAGTGCAACTTGAACTCCGTGAACTCCATGCTTTGGCATTCACTCCCCTTTGGGGAATGAAGTACTTGAACGAAAAGAATTTGACTTTCCGTAGGTGGAAAAAAGAGGTATCAGAATTCTGGTATATACCGATGAAACATTGGTGGAAATTCGGCGAGCTATATAAATTTAAAATTAAAAAAAGCGTCCAAAGAGATCTCCAAAGTAATAATTGAAAAACGTCTTCCTTTATAGTGCGTTGCTGTACGATTGGTAATGAAATGGTGTGTAACGATTCATTGAGTGCTCTTTTCTTTTTGTCTTCGTTATTATTTCAAAGAGACAAACATTTCAAAACACTTCAGATTCGAAATAAAAAATTATTTGAAAATATTTTAAGAAATATAGTATAATGGTTGATATTTAAATAATCAATAGAACATCATTGTGGGTAATTTAATTTAAATAATTGGAGCCGAAGAATTGTGTACAATATTTACGACACTTTTTTTTTTGGTTAAGTTAAAAAAAAGAAAGAAAAGAAAGCTAAACTACAAATTAAGTTTAAACCTGTAGCATTAGAGAGACACTAAGATACTTGTGTGTATACGCCAAGTTATATAAAGAAGTATAAAACATCCAGTGCCAGGTAGAACACATAAAGGAGGCTCTCCAGATGTTCCTCATTCAGGTCAAATCTTTATTACATCTCTTTAGTTATTTCCAGTTCTATCCCCATCTAGTTCCACTACAGCCAGAGGTGGATACAAAAAAAATTGTCGCATACCCCACTCTGTCCACTTTAATTTACTATCAGTGTCATCCAATTTGAATAAACAAGTTCGTTCAAAAAGTAACAGAAAAAAAATCTTAAAGAAGTTGAAGAAGACGTTTTAATGTAGATGTATGTGTAAATATGTGCTCTTGTGTAGGTATAATAACTGCTAGGATGGGGTTCGTTAGGATATATGGGGGTACACAGGTGGAAGGGGATATGATGTGGTTTTTCATCTTGTATAGTGTATTCTGTGACCTTTCTAAAATGGTTGGAAATATATCACCGAGACCGAGTTGTGTTGCTTGGGTAACGCGTCAAAAATCTTCCTCGCCTTTTTAATGCGTCAGAGATTAACAAGAAGAGAAATCTCTCATATGTGTAATATCAGAAATCATCACCCAGTGCACGATTTAAATCCTTCCATGGCCGTGTGAACTGAATCACACTTGAAGCAATACTGCTTCTTCTAACATTGTAACTAAATCTATAGTTTACGAATTCGACCCGTAATCTTAATAGCTTTACTTATTTTTTGTCACCCTTTTCGAGAAGCTTACCCTGAGTTAGCTTGAGTAAAAAGTTTTTGAAAGGAACAGTCTGAGAAAATGAACGTTGAGGAGTAAAGTATCTATAAAAGTGTGCTAACTTCTGCAGAGAAAGTTTCTCGAGAATAGAATGGAGGCTGGAGAATCTTACGTACGCAGAGATCACGATTCGGATCTCGAGGCCTGATTAACTCGATTTTTTTTTTAAATTTATTTGTAAAGCTACAACAGCGCTAGACACGCTATTAGTAACAATGACAATAACTGACATCGAATTAACTAATTGAGGAGAGAAGTTACTCAGCGATAACACTCCCTAAGTCATCTCTAGGATTAGCTACTCTCCTCAGAAGAGAGAAAATCGCGAGGCCACTGGCGTTTTAATCGTCTGGGAGGATGATCTGGTTGGTTATGAGATGATACGAGTAAATGGTGGACAAGAGGATTGGAAATGAGAGTGCAAGTTGTGATGAAAACTTTTAAAGCGAGTTCTTGCAACCTGGACCTACAAACGGAATTTCCAGGTCTGTGTGGATAGTTAGATTTGAAACGTAAAGTGGAGCGTTAACGATAGTGCGGAGAATTTTAGACTGAAGAGATTGAATTCGTTGAATACTGGAGCGTTTCGTTGAACCCCACAGTTCAATACCGTACGTCCAGGTGGGTTTTAGTATAGAATTGTAAATCAGTCGTTTGTTATTAAGTGAAAGTTTTGAACGTTGGTCTAGTAGTCTTTTAAGTAGTCGATAGCGCCTGTTAACTTCAGTCCGTTTAAGTCGTGTGTGCGGGTAAACTCGATTTAAATTATCATTCATATATGTTAGATTATTATTCATATCTCATTTCTTAATTATTTATTTTTATTTTTTGCATAGACAACCTGGCTAAAAAGTTTTTTTTTTTTTTTTTTTTGTTTTCTTTTTTTGGCATTGGAATTAGTTATTTATTTATTAATTTAATTTATTATTAAAAAAAAAGTAATTCCTACTTTTTCAGGCGGGCTTTAGGTCCACATTACTTTAATTAAGTCTCGTAGATGGAGGTTTACACATATTTAACATACGTAAGTATAAAGTTCTGATATTAACAATTAAATGAAGATCTAGACCGGGAATTCGAACCCAGTACCACGATACACATTAGTTTTGCATGGAAGATTGCTCATAGCATTAATTTCATAAAAAAAGAGAAACATATCGTACTGTTATGAACTAACTGATGAGGACAAGAGAACATCAACTAAACTATAACGAAAGAAATATTTTGACACAGTTAAGCAGGTTAAAGAAGAGAAGTTAATCATGCTTGCCAACCCACATCTCTACACACTTAATACGTCTCGTTCCCTTAAGATTGGTAGAAAAATAAAGAACCAAAAAAATAAATAAATACCCAGCATCAATTTCCGTCAACATTACTGAAGACAACCTGTACAGCTTTAATAATTTTTTTTTCTCCTCCCTTAAAGACCCCCTGCCACCTCATTCTTCTTCTGACGTCACTTCGTTGAACTTGAATAAATTATATATTCATTAGAGGCCGTTTGTAATTATAATAGTTGACAGTTTAACTATTAGTAGTTGGTAGTATTTTCCTCTACTACTATAGATTTCAATACACAAAATAATCTATTAGTCAAAATAAAGGCGCCCAAACTGTCATACAAAATTCCATCCGTCATTCTGTACATCTTGCTTACACCTTACATTCGATCATTTATCAATATACTAGTAAAGAATGAAAAATAAGTACTTTGGATATCTTAATTATAGTAAAAGGTATGTTAGTTAATAAATGTGTTCTATCAGGGGGGGTACCCAGCATTTTTTTTGAGAGGGGGTTTTTAGTTTAGGAGCTAAATGATTTTTTGGTTTTCATTTTAAAACTATTGAATCTCTTTAAGGTGCAAAATAATCAGTAATAATTAATAGAGAAACGGTTAGAATACTGGATTCCCAGGCGCAGATCCCAGGCTCGAATTCAAGATTTTTGGTTCTTTCTCGTAACTTCTTACAGCTCACTGCCAGATGGATGGGCAGTGTTGTTCCAAATGAAAGAACACTGTCCGGAAGCTGACAGTGCACTGAAAAAAGCTCCGGGAGCTAATGGTCTCAAAATGTTGAAGCTCTTTAAATTAAAATAATAATTGAAATAGTAATTGCTTCAAGCTTATAGCTTTTTTAGTTTTTCGGACGGTTTCAAGACAGAAGAAGTGGGAGACGAAGCAAATACAGCGTTGATCAGTTATATGAAAAAAATATATATTTACAAAAAAGGTAACAACAAGAACAGAGGGAAGGGATTAGCTATGAGGTTAGCATACTGGACTCCCACGCGGAGGTCCCGGGTTCGAATACAGCAGCTGACCCTTAGATTTTCTCTTCCTAGGAGCTTCTTACAGCTCACTGTCCGGTGATAGACAGTGTTGTCTGTAACGAGAGAACACTGTCCGGAGGCCGGCAGTGCACTGGAAAAAGCTCCGGGCGCTAATGACCTCAGCTGTTGATGCGCCAAAAAAAAAAAAAAAAAACAAGAACATTTTCTGAAAATGCTGTTTTTGCCCATTTTCGGCAACGTTTTTCTCAAAATCTATTAGATCTGGGTTATTGCAAAAAAAAATACAGTTATAAAGGAGGATTTGCCCTATATTTTAAAGAAAATTTGGGAATTTTATCTTTTATAGGAAAAGAGAAAAAAATTGTCAAAGTTGGGTGTTTTTTTCAACGTTTCGCTTTTTCGTGCACTTTTTTGACGATCAACCGTTGTACGTACAACTGTCCTACCGGACAGTTTTAATAATCTCGATAAGCCTAGAAGGATAAACTGGAAATTATGCCAAAGTCTACTGTTTCCTTGGAAATTAAAACATTTTTTGTGTGATTGATTTACTGATCATTAGGGCTAGGTCATCTTCAGAGCTGTAGAATATATTTTACGATGTACATAGATACAATAATTGTATTAAAAAAAGAATTTGTGTACAATCATTTTAATACAATTATTGTAATCACATTGTAAAGTATGTTCTTCAGTCTTGAAGATAACCTAGTGTAATTAGGTCGAAAGCTCGGCACAATAAATAAATATTATAACTGAAATTGGTGTCTATTTTTATCCTATTAATTGCATGTTTTATTAACCTACTTAAAAAAAACAACAAAAATCCCAGCACACTTATGATTGCGCCGAAAAATGTTTTTGTCCTTCCGGTTGCCGAACTTTGTCACAAAAGGTACGTAACCTTGGTAGATGGCCAACGATCCTGGTTAGTGGATAGACCTTCTTCCTAAAGAAATAGCAAGCAGTAGAAGGCCCTTCTAAGAGAGCTGTAGGAGTAGATATGGCTGCCGGTGGCTTTAGGCTCGGGAAACTTTTAGGCGGGACTTTGAACGCTCCCGCCGGAACAGAAAAATCGTCTGGTAAGAACGTAAAACCAAAAAAAAACAACGATACAAATTTTTCTTAAAAACTAAATTAAGTTATTAACTGTTTAAAACCAGATCTAGATAACCAAATACGCCAAAACAGTAACTACTATTTATAAAAAAAAGGGAATTTAAAAACCTTTAACACCTGGACTAGTAAAAACAAAATGGAATCTTCCTTTTTGAAATAAAAGCAAAAATAATCAAACAAATTGTCTTTGATAATTAAACATTGTCACGAGGCTAATTGGCTTGTCCCAATTAAATAAGGGGTGAAATAGAACTGAAATAAGATAAAAGAAGTAGAAAATAGTACAACTATGATAGCCATGTTTCTCCACAATTAAGTCGGCAACTTTAAACGAGGAAAACCAGTTTAACTCAATTAAAGGTAGTGTAAATGTGTGATTAAATATGTGAAAAATAGTTTGTGATATTATCGCATCTCTCAGCTGGTTTTTATTTTATTTACTTTTAAATTCTTTAAAAAATATATATATTTTAACTTTTTAATTAACCACTTATAATACACCTTTTCTACATTTTTAAAGGATTGCACAATATTTAACGAGCTTAGAATTTTTAAAAGACCTTTCTATCTCTGCTCTCTCTATTTTTTCTCCCAACTTTTAATGACCAGGACATTTGGATAAAAAACCAGAGGTAAAGTATAATAGCATGTGGGATTAACCAAGCGTAATTTGTCGTTTAAAATGGTTAATACGTCAACTGCGTTAAACTTGAAAAAGGCCGCCTTGAAATTGACAAATCTAAACCCTTTTAGACCACTTCCTTTTTAATGTAGACCAATGATTCCAAACCTTTTTTGGGTCTACCGCCCCCTTTTCGGAAAAAAATAAACTTACCAGCTCCCCTTCTTGAAAACAATAATCTAACTGTAATCCATAGGTTCCCAACTTTATTGGGTCTTAGTCAACTTAAGTGCTGCACGAGACCGAGACGAGGCGAGACTTTATGCAGTCTCGATCTCGGTCTCGGTCTCGGTCGCTCAAATCTCGGTCTCGGTCTCGGTCTCGTCGAGATATCTCTGTCTCAGTTTTTTTGAATTTTTGTTTAAGTATTAAAAGTGGTTTGCTATTAATAATCTTTTCAAAAAATGTTATTATTTTCTAATAATTATTTTAATTTATATATTGGTAATGAAAATGTGTGTAAAAGAAGACAACTACTTACACTTCAATGCATCATATGTTACTATTACTGTTATATATCTTTATATAATTTCAAAAAGATGTTAAAAACGCGCCAAATGAAAGACCCAAATAACATATCTGCCTGCTATAACAAGTCGATTCGTGAAATAAAAAATACACCTCCCAACAAACTTCCCGCTCTATTAGTTATGGCTGTTGGTGAAGATAAAGAATCTGATGATTCACCTTTTGACGACGACGACGACGACTGCATCAATATTTTTGCACCATTTACTCAAAAATCAGCAAATATCACCGAAGCATGGAAGACAGAAATAATTAATTATACCAAATTAGACCAAGCACCAGTAGACGTTGACATTTTAGAATGGTGGAAAACACTTGAGAATTCCTTCAAAAATTTGTCTAGAATGGCGAAAGATATTTTTAGTATCTGTGCAACTTCAGTGCCATCGGAAAGATTATTTTCGCATGCTGCGATGATAATGACCAATAGAAGATCTTTAACTTCTGATTCAGTAAAAGCTCTTTTATGTATCAATGCTCAGGCAAAGAGTATCTTAAAAACGAAAATAGTGCGAGACCTGCGAAGCTAATGAGTATTGTGGTACTGGGTTCGATTCCCGGTCTTAGGCCTTGGATTTTATTTAATGATTAGTTGAAGAAATTTACAGTAAAGTAAGTTTGCTAGTCGCCTCCGTCCGCGACACCTAATTGGTAGTTGGACGTAAAGCCCCACCTGAAAAATAGGCGATTACTTTGCTTACTTTACTTATGTAATTCGAAGTCAAATAGATGTAGTAATATTGAATATATATAATAAAATCGTAACTTTTATTAATTAATTCAATACCCGTAATGATTATTTATTAATAAAGAACACAATTTTATAATTTTGTAGCTAAAAATTAATATTTGAAAAACCGAGACGAGACCGAGATTTCTCGACGAGATATATATCATGTCTCGATCTCGGTCTCGGTACCGAGACCGAGACCGAGATTTGTCTCGTTTCTCGTGCAGCACTAATCAACTTTTTCAAAGAATGATTCGATAGCGCTCGGGTCTTGGGTGAAAAGCAAGGAAAGATTTTGAAAATTATTTTATTAGAAGATTTTCACAATATTTTGGTGTATTGCTCAGAATTTAAGAAATATACAGGGTGATCCATTTAAAACGCACCAATCGCTAATAACTTTTTAGGAAAGCGGAATTTCGAAAAAAACGTACGAAGTAAACTATATGTTTTTTTAAATCTAGTTTTCAAATTTTTTAACCCCGATGTTGTATCTTTATTTTTGGCGGAGTTACGGCCAAAAACCCGATTAAGGTTTAATTAGGACCACTGGTTTAGACAATGATTATGAAAACTTCATAAAAAACTGTGAAAAATGACGTTAACCCCGTTTTAATATCCCCAATATTAGATGAGATATTTAAGATCAAAGTTACAATTTTATCAACTGGTGAACGGTTTTTGATTTTAATTTTCCACCAGAAATACACGTTTTGGGAGGTCCTCTGGCAGCAAAAAAAAGTTATTGGTGACGCAAAGTAAAAAAATAATTATAATTAAAGATTTTAAAAATGTAGTACAATGTAATGGTTATGGGTGAGTTAGAATAAATTTGTTTTATCATCAAATAAAAGCAACCAACAAATCATTTTAATGTACCCTGTATGCAAGACTTCATGACCTATGATTACGGTAAGAATATCTTGCCAGGGATGGGCGAGTGTTGGTCTAGTGGTCAAGAGCGTGGCTTTGTAAGTGAGAGATCTCCAGTTCGAATCCCGCGTACGCAGTCATTCTTATTACTTAAAATAATACTTTTTTAAATAAAATGTAGTCATAGGCGGGATTCAAACTGAGGATTTCCCACTTACAAAGCCACTCCCTTGACCATCAAACCAATACCTTGGCAAGAGATTTTGCTCTAGACAATAAAATTAGTGCTTCAAGATAGAAAGTTTTGTCGCCATAAAAGGATTCGAATCCCGTGAAAATGGCCGTCATTATACTGTTTATAGGACTATAAACAGACGTCTCACTGCCCCGATTCAAACTGAGCAGACAGGGTAACTCGGAATTTCTGTACACTTCTCAGTTAATCGAGTGATTTATCTTTTAGACATATATAGACTCTGTAAATTGGGTTACACTTACAGGAAGAACAAGTCTGCACCCTAAAATTACACGCTAACGAGGCCGACCGCATGTACACGCTGGACACAAATACCCAGGCTAATGTAAAGCAAGAGCGAATAAGACTGATTTACAACGTAAAGCCCCCCCCTAAACTAATGTCTTTATTAGTTAGTATCTTTAGTTTCTAAGTGTTTAATTACGTGCTGGCTGTAAGAGAGAGGGAGATAAGCACCAGAAAGAAGAGAGGTTTAGGCGGAGAGGTGGATGGAAGAGCTCCAAAAAGATGCTTGTTTAGATGTTGGATAGGCTCGTTAGACATGGTCTTCAAGTTAACAAAATCTTTAATGATATATCCCCTGCAGGCCATAATTCTACCATTCACCCCACTCTGTCTCAATCATTACACCGGACATCCACGCCACCTCGTTCCACCTTCCACCCGTTTTGTTCGTTCGTCTTTAGCACGATGTTTAAGTACACATAGCGGTGAGTTATTGACTTAGAAAAAAACGGTTTTCATTACTCGTAAGACCGGCTAACCTGATTGGAAAACACTTATTAGGTTATAGAAATAAATCTATACAAGAACATGACCATTTATAACCAACAATCAGCTCTACTTCCGTCTTTGTGAGTAACTTGGGGCGCCTAACTAGAATTTAATTTTTATGAGGAAGGAGTAAAGCAAAGATCTGTTGCAATCACACTTGCATGACTTCCGTTTACAACTTATTCTCAAGGTTATAACACGAAGATTTTTTAATTTAAAGAGTGCCGTTATCTGAGGGTCATTGGCACCAGTCTGTTTCGATTTCTCTGGATATAGGCAAAAAACTCTCTCATCACCGAAAGTGAACTGTAAGAGATTCCTAGCAAGAGAAACTCTATAGGTAAACAACTGAATTCTATCCCAGAATAACCGCGTGGAGTAAACTCATAAGTGAAGTGCACAAAGTGAAGTAAAATGCAGTAGAGATACTTCATTCCGGCCGAATTATGAGGGTGTTCTTGCAAGTAAAAAGTTAAGTAGCTCCGTTTCAGTCACAAATTTTCGTCACCCTGCTAAAAAAGCATAATAATTATAATCCAATGATCCAAAATAACTAAAAATACCGACCATTATCTTAAAAAAAAACTTATTCGAATATCCGGGCACCTTAAAACGGATATTTTCGATTAAAACACGTTATTAGAAAACTTAAATTGATCGCAAGGCATAGTCACACCTAGAACAGAAATGGGAAATAATTAAAAAAAAAAAAACATAAACTAAAAAAAACTATGAAGAAACTAGAAACCAAGTTGGACACTGCGTAGCTCATAAATACGAGGGTCGTTTGAAAAGTCCGTGCAAAGTCAGAGAGATAGCACCATTGGCGCGTATCGAGGTTATGTTTAGTTAGTAACATCTCTTAGAAGAACACACACCAAGTTTCAGCCAGATCGGTCTATTTCTTTGTGTTTGGCATTCGTTTGAATCGAGGAAGTCGAGTGATTTTCAAAAAATGGACGAAAAAGAATTTCGTGTGTTGAATAAACACTACTTTATGAAAGGCAAAACGCCTCAGGAGACTAAAGAGAAGCTTGATAAACATTATGGTGACTCTGCACCTTCGATTAGAACAGTTTATAAGTGGTTTCAAAATTTTCGGAGTGGCCATATGGGCACCAGTGACGCTGAACGTTCTGGACGCCCTGTTGAGGTTACTACTCCAGAAATCATTGATAAAATCCATTATATGGTGATGGATGACAGAAGAGTGAAGGTGCGTGAGATTGCTAGTGCTGTGGACATCTCGAATGAACGGGTACATAATATTTTGCATCAACATTTGGACATGACAAAGCTATCCGCAAGATGGGTGCCGCGATTGCTCACGCTTGACCAAAAACGAAATCGTGTGAAGTGTTGCAAGGACGGTTTGCAGCTGTTCCAGAAGAATCCGCAGGACTTTAAGCGTCGTTTCGTCACTGTGGATGAAACATGGATACATCACTACACTCCTGAATCTAAACAATGGGTTACCAAGGGGGAATCTGCGCCAAAAAAGGCGAAGACCGTTCCTTCGGCCGGAAAGATTATGGCGAGTGTCTTTTGGGATTCGCAAGGAATAATCCTCATCGACTATCTGGAAAAGGGTAAAACTATTACAGGTGCATATTATTCATCGTTATTGGACCGTTTGAAAACCGAGCTGCAAGAAAAACGCCCACGATTGGCCCACAAAAAAGTCCTTTTCCATCACGACAACGTACCAGCTCACACCTCAGCAGTTGTGGTCGCAAAATTAATGGAAATAGGGTTCCAACTCGTTTCACATCCCCCCTATTCTCCAGACTACTCCTCGGACTGCTATTTGTTCCCCAATATGAAGAAATGGCTGGCGGGAAAAAGATTTTATTCAAACGAGGAGGTGATTGCAGAAACGAATGGCTATTTTTCAGACTTGGACAAATCCTATTATTCGGAAGGGATCAACAAACTAGAGCAACGTTGGACGAAGTGTATAAGCCTAAAAGGAGACTATGTTGAAAAATAAAAAAGGTTTACCCCAAAAAATTAAGTAGTTTTTATTTTTGCACGGACTTTTCAAACGACCCTTGTACAATATCGCGTGATGATGTCGCCCATCGGGAATGATAGCTGCCAGTCCGCATTGTGATGCTTTGTGTTTTGCCGGGACACTTTTTGTAAAAATTCCCTCCGAAAAAAACAGGAATTTCGAAACCAGAGCGGATCTCATCACAGCACAGTTAAAGATCTCAATTAAAAATCAGTCCAAGTAAATAAGTTTTATAGATTAAAAAAAAGCTTTAAAAAATTAATATTAATAAATATAATTAATTGCATTAAATTAATAAGGAAATAATTAAAATTCCGTTTATAAAAAGAAATTCAATATTTGAATTTCAAATCACTTAACTTTAATTACTTCATTTTGTTAACAAAAACTAACACAGTTAAATTTTATAGGTAAAATATTAATATTAATCATTCTCGTAAGATATAAAATTGCATAAATATATAATAATTATTTAATAAATAACCTTAACATCTGTCAAATTTAATTTATTTAATTAATATTTCCAATTTATTACTTCTTGACACAAAATAAAATTAAAAAAATAAAATATTATATTGACTCCGAATTTAATTATATTAATAAAAATTGCCCACTTGAACCTTTAAATGATTTTTTTTGTATATTTAATTAAATTATTATTTTATTAAATAAATGACAGTTTCATTAATTTAGATATTTCATCACGATTTTTTGATGAATATCAAAATTTATTTTTTTTTCGATTCTCTAAATTGTAAAAGCTAACGTGGGCTTTAGTTTCCGGTTAGGAAGTTCAACGTGAATTACAACAAGCAATTTTAAGTTTTATTGAGGTAATGAAGTACTCTTCTATTAAATTGAGAATCGTATACATTGAACGTTTTTATTGAATACAAATTAATTTCACAAAAACCCAAATAATTTAGAGAGCTAAATACTCATTAAATTGGATACAAACACACAGACCGAGAAAGAAATTAAGAGAGATATACAACCATTTTCTAAAATCCACTTTTACGATCACATGGGACCTCAAAATTGGTAAGAAGAACTCAAAAAATCAAAAATTTAACATTATTTTCTATATTTCCCCCACTTAATATTGTTAAAGATTAAATATTACGTCACATTGATAAGCATAGAACGGCCACAAAGAAATTGCCGACAATTTATTGAGGATGTTGAAAAGAATCAATGATCCAATAAAGATGTAGTTAATTTAACCAAGCGGATGTAAAAGATTCAGTTTATTTCTCTGTATATTGTACCTACAACATCCAGTTGACGCCCACTCTAGGTAAAATAAAACAAATTATACCAATGATATCACAGAACTTCTATAACATCTAAACCGAAACTACCTTTAATAGTTAAATTAGCAAATAAGATGCAAAAAGTAGATAATAAAAATAGGACCAAGTTACGAACCCCAAATTAAGTACGTGACAGAAAAGTTTAAGTCAAAATTGTAAAAAAAGAAAAGAAAGAATAACAGCAGATGATTTCAATAACAATGATAGAAATAGAAGAGGATAATTAATCCAAGTTGAAGTTTATAATTGTGTAGGTTATAAATATAATGTAATGGCTCCTGTTATACAAGTGTAATCTTTGCGAAAATATGGGCTCTTATAGTACACATCTATCTGTTCAATTGTGCACAATCGCAGCTTTCTATCTGTATTTATAAAGGAGATATGAGGTGATCAAGTTTGGGAGTTTTACATTCCCTTCAAATTTCGAATTGCTGTATCTCCTGTTCTATTAGTGTTATCTTCGCGAAAATATGGGCTACTATAGTACACATCTATCTGTTCAATTGTAAGCGATTGCAGCTTTCTATCTGTATTTATGAAAGAGATATAAGGTGATCAAGTTTGGAAGTTTTACATTCCCTTCAAATTTCAAATCGCTGTATCTCCTGTTTTATTAGTGTTATCTTCGCGAAAATATGGGCTCTTATAGTACACATCTATCTGTTCAATTGTGCACAATCGCAGCTTTCTATCTGTATTTATAAAGGAGATATAAGGTGATCAAGTTTGGGAGTTTTACATTCCCTTCAAATTTCGAATTGCTGTATCTCCTGTTTTATTAGTGTTAACTTCGCGAAAATATGGGCTATTATAGTACACATCTATCTGTTCAATTGTAAGCTATTGCAGCTTTCTATCTGCATTTATAAAGGAGATATAAGGTGATCAAGTTTGGGAGTTTTACATTCCCTTCAAATTTCGAATTGCTTTATCTCCTGTTCTATTAGTGTTATCTTCGCGAAAATATGGGCTATTATAGTACACATCTATCTCTTCAATTGTAAGCTATTGCAGCTTTCTATCTGCATTTATAAAGGAGATATAAGATGATCAAGTTTGGGTGTTTTACATTCCCTTCAAATTTCGAATTGCTGTATCTCCTGTTTTATTAGTGTTATCTTCGCAGAAATATGAGCTATTATAGTACACATCTGTCTCTTCAATTGTAAGCTATTGCAGCTTTCTATCTGTATTTATGAAAGAGATATAAGGTGATCAAGTTTGGGAGTTTTACATTCCCTTCAAATTTCGAATTGCTGTATCTCCTGTTTTATTAGTGTTATCTTCGCAGAAATATGAGCTATTATAGTACACATCTATCTCTTCAATTGTGCTCAATCGCAGCTTTCTAGCTGTATTTATAAAGGAGATATAGGGTGATCAATTTTAAAAGTTTTACGTTCCCTTCAAATTTCGAATTGCTGTACCTCCTGTTCTATTAATGTTATCTTCGCGAAAATATTGGCTCTTATAGTACAAATCTATCTGTTCAATTGTGCTCAATCGCAGCTTTCTAGCTGTATTTATAAAGGAGATATAGGGTGATCAATTTTAAAAGTTTTACGTTCCCTTCAAATTTCGAATTGCTGTATCTCCTGTTCTATTAGTGTTAACTTCGCGAAAATTTGAGCTATTCTAGTACACATCTATCTGTTCAATTGTGCTCAATCGCAGCTTTCTAGCTGTATTTATAAAGGAGATATAGGGTGATCAATTTTAAAAGTTTTACGTTCCCTTCAAATTTCGAATTGCTGTACCTCCTGTTCTATTAATGTTATCTTCGCGAAAATATTGGCTCTTATAGTACAAATCTATCTGTTCAATTGTGCGCAATCGCAGCTTTCTAGCTGTATTTATAAAGAAGATATAAGGTGATCAAGTTTGGGAGTTTTACATTCCCTTCAAATTTCGAATTGCTGTATCTCCTGTTCTATTAGTGTTAACTTCGCGAAAATATGGGCTATTTTAGTACACATCTATCTCTTCAATTGTAAGCTATTGCAGCTTTCTATCTGCATTTATAAAGAAGATATGAGGTGATCAAGTTTGGGTGTTTTACATTCCCTTCAAATTTCGAATTGCTGTATCTCCTGTTTTATTAGTGTTATCTTCGCAGAAATATGGGCTATTATAGTACACATCTATCTCTTCAATTGTAAGCTATTGCAGCTTTCTATCTGTATTTATAAAGGAGATATAAGGTGATCAAGTTTTGGAGTTTCACATTCCCTTCAAATTTCGAATTGTTGTATCTCCTGTTCTATTAGTGTTATCTTCGCGAAAATATGAGCTATTATAGTTCACATCTATCTCTTCAATTGTGCACAATCGCAGGTTTCTATCTGTATTTATAAAGAAGATATAAGGTGATCAAGTTTGGAAGTTTTACATTCCTTTCAAATTTCGAATTGCTGTATCTCCTGTTCTATTAGTGTTAACTTCGCGAAAATTTGAGCTATTCTAGTACACATCTATCTGTTCAATTGTGCTCAATCGCAGCTTTCTAGCTGTATTTATAAAGGAGATATAGGGTGATCAATTTTAAAAGTTTTACGTTCCCTTCAAATTTCGAATTGCTGTACCTCCTGTTCTATTAATGTTATCTTCGCGAAAATATTGGCTCTTATAGTACAAATCTATCTGTTCAATTGTGCGCAATCGCAGCTTTCTAGCTGTATTTATAAAGAAGATATAAGGTGATCAAGTTTGGGAGTTTTACATTCCCTTCAAATTTCGAATTGCTGTATCTCCTGTTCTATTAGTGTTAACTTCGCGAAAATATGGGCTATTTTAGTACACATCTATCTCTTCAATTGTAAGCTATTGCAGCTTTCTATCTGTATTTATAAAGGAGATATAAGGTGATCAAGTTTTGGAGTTTCACATTCCCTTCAAATTTCGAATTGTTGTATCTCCTGTTCTATTAGTGTTATCTTCGCGAAAATATGAGCTATTATAGTTCACATCTATCTCTTCAATTGTGCACAATCGCAGGTTTCTATCTGTATTTATAAAGAAGATATAAGGTGATCAAGTTTGGAAGTTTTACATTCCTTTCAAATTTCGAATTGCTGTATCTCCTGTTCTATTAGTGTTAACTTCGCGAAAATTTGAGCTATTCTAGTACACATCTATCTGTTCAATTGTGCTCAATCGCAGCTTTCTAGCTGTATTTATAAAGGAGATATAGGGTGATCAATTTTAAAAGTTTTACGTTCCCTTCAAATTTGGAATTGCTGTACCTCCTGTTCTATTAATGTTATCTTCGCGAAAATATTGGCTCTTATAGTACAAATCTATCTGTTCAATTATGCGCAATCGCAGCTTTCTAGCTGTATTTATAAAGAAGATATAAGGTGATCAAGTTTGGGAGTTTTACATTCCCTTCAAATTTCGAATTGCTGTATCTCCTGTTCTATTAGTGTTAACTTCGCGAAAATATGGGCTATTTTAGTACACATCTATCTCTTCAATTGTAAGCTATTGCAGCTTTCTATCTGCATTTATAAAGAAGATATGAGGTGATCAAGTTTGGGTGTTTTACATTCCCTTCAAATTTCGAATTGCTGTATCTCCTGTTTTATTAGTGTTATCTTCGCAGAAATATGGGCTATTATAGTACACATCTATCTCTTCAATTGTAAGCTATTGCAGCTTTCTATCTGTATTTATAAAGGAGATATAAGGTGATCAAGTTTTGGAGTTTCACATTCCCTTCAAATTTCGAATTGTTGTATCTCCTGTTCTATTAGTGTTATCTTCGCGAAAATATGAGCTATTATAGTTCACATCTATCTCTTCAATTGTGCACAATCGCAGGTTTCTATCTGTATTTATAAAGAAGATATAAGGTGATCAAGTTTGGAAGTTTTACATTCCTTTCAAATTTCGAATTGCTGTATCTCTTGTTCTATTAGTGTTAACTTCGCGAAAATTTGAGCTATTCTAGTACACATCTATCTGTTCAATTGTGCTCAATCGCAGATTTCTAGCTGTATTTATAAAGGAGATATAGGGTGATCAATTTTAAAAGTTTTACGTTCCCTTCAAATTTCGAATTGCTGTACCTCCTGTTCTATTAATGTTATCTTCGCGAAAATATTGGCTCTTATAGTACAAATCTATCTGTTCAATTGTGCGCAATCGCAGCTTTCTAGCTGTATTTATAAAGAAGATATAAGGTGATCAATTTTGGGAGTTTTACATTCCCTTCAAATTTCGAATTGCTGTATCTCCTGTTCTATTAGTGTTAACTTCGCGAAAATATGGGCTATTTTAGTACACATCTATCTCTTCAATTGTAAGCTATTGCAGCTTTCTATCTGCATTTATAAAGAAGATATGAGGTGATCAAGTTTGGGTGTTTTACATTCCCTTCAAATTTCGAATTGCTGTATCTCCTGTTTTATTAGTGTTATCTTCGCAGAAATATGGGCTATTATAGTACACATCTATCTCTTCAATTGTAAGCTATTGCAGCTTTCTATCTGTATTTATAAAGGAGATATAAGGTGATCAAGTTTTGGAGTTTCACATTCCCTTCAAATTTCGAATTGTTGTATCTCCTGTTCTATTAGTGTTATCTTCGCGAAAATATGAGCTATTATAGTTCACATCTATCTTTTCAATTGTGCACAATCGCAGCTTTCTATCTGTATTTATAAAGAAGATATAAGGTGATCAAGTTTGGAAGTTTTACATTCCTTTCAAATTTCGAATTGCTGTATCTCCTGTTCTATTAGTGTTAACTTCGCGAAAATTTGAGCTATTCTAGTACACATCTATCTGTTCAATTGTGCTCAATCGCAGCTTTCTAGCTGTATTTATAAAGGAGATATAGGGTGATCAATTTTAAAAGTTTTACGTTCCCTTCAAATTTGGAATTGCTGTACCTCCTGTTCTATTAATGTTATCTTCGCGAAAATTTGAGCTATTCTAGTACACATCTATCTCTTCAATTGTAAGCGATTGCAGCTTTCTATCTGTATTTATAAAGGAGATATAAGGTGATCAAGTTTGGGAGTTTTACATTCCCTTCAAATTTCGAATTGCTGTATCTCCTGTTCTATTAGTGTTAACTTCGCGAAAATTTGAGCTATTCTAGTACACATCTATCTCTTCAATTGTAAGCGATTGCAGCTTTCTATCTGTATTTATAAAGGAGATATAAGGTGATCAAGTTTGGGAGTTTTACATTCCCTTCAAATTTCGAATTGTTGTATCTCCTGTTCTATTTGTGTTAACTTCGCGAAAATATTGGCTCTTATAGTACACATCTATCTGTTCAATTGTGCACAATCGCAGCTTTCTATTTGTATTTATAAAGGAGATATGAGGTGATCAAGTTTGGGAGTTTTACATTCCCTTCAAATTTCGAATTGCTGTATCTCCTGTTCTATTAGTGTTATCTTCGCGAAAATTTGAGCTATTCTAGTACACATCTATCTCTTCAATTGTGCGCAATCGCAGCTTTCTAGCTGTATTTATAAAGAAGATATAAGGTGATGAAGTTTGGGAGTTTTACATTCCCTTCAAATTTCGAATTGTTGTATCTCCTGTTCTATTAGTGTTATCTTCGCGAAAATATGAGCTATTATTTTTCACATCTATCTCTTCAATTGTGGCGATTGCTGCTTTCAAGCTTAATTTTTGTCGGAGATATAAGGTGATATAGTTGAAAGGTATGAATATTAAGTAAAACTATAAGAAATATAATTAATTTTGTTTTTAATTTGGAAAAAAATGGAAAATGGAATCATAATAATTAGTAGTGCATGCAATGTCTCACTGCAATGGTGATTAAGACCCTACTGTTTTTTTCCACAGGAACTTCTTTCTTTGGAGAATAAGAAAAGTTACATACGAACAAAAACAAAAAAAGAATCAAATCGACGGACATCAATACGAACCACTACAATTCCCCAACCCTACCTTCTATTTTTTTTTGCTGTAGAGTGGGATATTTACCAACACTTGCAGTAAATATCCAATGATGAAGTGCTCCAAATCCTCACTTGTCACATGACACAATTTAAAAAATATTTATAAAGAAAACAAAACGGACTTGGACTTTTTTTAAACGGAATTTTGAATACTCGAATCTTTTTTTAATACGCACTGGTTAAAGAATAGTAATTTTTTTTGTTAAAAAAAGGAAACACTGCCGTTAAAAACACTTCCGGAATTTTAACACTTTCACATCTGAAAAATAAAATAATAAAAATTAGTAATTAACATTAAAAAAAAAAAAAACAGAAAATTCTTAAGATGTAGGTACAGTGGTACCTCGGTTCTCGACCATAATTCGTTCCGTAAGTGCGATCGAGAACCAAATTGGTCGAGAACCGAAACAATTTATCGCATAAGAAATAATGTAAACTATGCAGTTTATTTCGTTTCTAAGCCCCAGAAATATGCCAGTTTTACTGGCCTAATTTTTATATTTTATGTAAAAACATGTATCTAAACAAGAAATAAGATCTATCTAAGTGTCAATATAAAAATAACTCGGCTCATCTCGGGTGTTCCGAGTTCCAAATGTTTGTTCGGATTTCAGGATAATATTTTCTCGAATTTCTTGGTCGAATACCGATCTGTTCGAAAGTCAAGTCGTTCTAAAGCCGAGGTACCACTGTATTGAATAAAGTAGACCCAATATTAGATAAAAATAAACGGATATCTGTAATAAAGACAAAGTATTCCAATTGTTTTGGCTGGTAAAAAAGACCTTTGGCCACCTGGAGACCAAATCGGCAGGATAATAACGATAGAGATAAAGCGAGCAACAGAATTAAAGCAATTTTAAATAATTTGGTCACAAATTTGGGATGGATAAATCCAGAATACCCAAGGTAGTTTTAGTTTATGAGATTGGAGGAAGAAGGAAAAAATGGATGGTCTAGGTCAGTGTTTGTCTGTTTTGGGGTTTTGTAAGGTGCGCAACAACAAGGGTCCTTTGCACCTAAACTATACTGTAGAATAGACACTTTACTACACAGCCTAACCTACACCTAGTCAATCTGATCGATACAAACCTAACGGTTGGCCTAACTCCTATTTTCTTCTAACCTAACTAACTAATGTTGGGGTGGAGTACTCGATATTCCTCGCACCCCATAGAGATCTAACCTAAATTTTAAAAAAACCTATTTACACAAAATTTATATGTACACTCATATACTCATCTTATTAATTACATTCATCCTAATAAATACAATCATTCTAATAAATACATCATCTTGTCTCGCAGGACGTCTTCCTGCACTTTCTCGGGAGCCACTGCTTTCTAGGACGGGTGGGTCTTTGTCGGGATTGGCACCCTGGCACGCGTATGAATGGGCTGCGTAAATGTAAATAGATTTAGGATTGTAAATGAGTGAGAGGAATATAGAGTACTCCACTCAATGTATATATAGGAATATAACTATTAGGATGAATGTAGGTCAGTGATGGCGAAAATCTAAATCAACCCGCGCAAGCTTTTTCACTGACCCACAATTGCTAGGCAACCATTTGCTTGTTTACGTGGGTTGATTTAGATTTTCTAATTGTTTGTGAATAAATCTGTATTTTTTTCAATCACGCATTGACCACAAAAGCAATTTAAATGCTATCTATAACCTTTAGTTTGGATCATTACAGTTCTAAAACGCAAATTTCGACAAATGCTTTTGTAGTATTTGAAATAAAGCAAAAGTGTTTACAGAATATCAAATAAAATGTATAATTTTACTCATATTTTGTTTGTTAAAAATCGACAACCCAAAGCAAATAACCATATTTAGAGTTTTCTTCAGATAAAACACACTTTTGTAAGGTTTTGTTCAGTTATGTCTGTAAAAAGAGACTTCCATAGCACTTGTTTCGTCCCGTTTTACCCAGTTAAGCCAACTGAATTTGTTTAGTTTTGAAAATATTCAGTTTAAAATTTTTAAACTTAACTCTTGTGCAAATGGGCATTAGTGTCCCAAGAGCTAGTACTAAAAAAACAAAAAAAAATGAATAAAATTTGACCCACGTCTCAAAAAGGTTCCCCATCCCTGGTCTAGGTGATGCACCAGATGCATATCCAACCGGTTACCTTACAAAAATTTCAGCTATACCTGGTTATAGTGAGCAAATCAAAAATCCCAGTCAATCAATTGCACTTAGCTCGATTCAATAATTTTTCTTAAAAACCTTACATTTTTACTGATCGACGGATCCACCCAGAAATCCCCACAAAAGGAAACATTCTTAAAATAAATCTAAGTCATTAGTCAGCGATCTACCGAGCAGTATTTTACATACGGAACCAGGTATTTTAAATAAAAGTTTATTGTTTATTAAAATGAGACACGCCGATGAGAGCTAATAGAGATAAGGATTTAAAATATCCTTTTTTTTTTATCAAGGTAACTTACATTTCTTCTCTCTTAATTCTACTTCATAATAATGTTAATATAATGCATTATGCACGTATAAGATCTTTTACCGTACCAGCTTAAATGGGTATATAATGCCATGTTTAAGGATTATACAGAGAATAATAATATCTGTATAATAGGAGTAAAATAAATAAATAAAAAGCGAAGACAAATAGACAGACAAACTTGTTCTCTCAAAGTGACACCAGCAACATCCTCTTCCTCGTCAAGAAAAGGAAAATACTTTTACATTACCATATTTAGTAATATTAGAATTTTATTAGATAATTCAATTAATAAATTATCTACTGTCATTACTTAAACAATTTAGTAGTTAGAATAATATCTATTGGTAAGTACGATTGTATTCGATTAGTTGTGATTAATATTCTTTTAGTATTTATTTTTTAAAACAATTAAACTAAGCTAATTGTCTTATAATAATAAAATATCTTCAAAGTCGTTTTTTTTAAAATTAATTCCCTAAAGCCATAAAAGTCAGATATCCCCGTATCCTGTAAAAAATTATGAAGAGTTTTAACCCTCTAATGAAAATTTAATATCATCTCTTGGAATATTATAAAATAAATAATGGTGTTGTTTTTTTAATAGAAGTATAGAATTATGAACTTAAAAAACGATTTTAGTATTTATTTATTTATTTTTTTTGGTAATAAAAACTCTTATTATACGGGTAAAGCTGTCGTTAAAGGTATCGTTAAGTAATTGTTGTGCTCGTGTTTAACAAATTATTATTTTGTTTTATCGTGGAAATCTCTTTCCAATTGTCTGTTCCCTCGAAACTTTTGCATTTAATGAAATGACATCAAAATGGCTTTCACAAATTACTAAGAGAAAAAAACAACAAAAATTATGGGTACGATTTGATCATCCCAGCATCCTCTCTATAGGACACCACATCTTAAGAACCACACATTTTCCCAAGTCCTGGAAGTTTTCTTTCATCTTAATGACTTCCAAATCAAAACATCTTCCCAAGATCGGCTAGCTAAACATTCTATGATCATCCATTATTCTTTGGATTCCGAATTCGAGTCTCACCGCTTTGTAAACACCATCGCCATCGCTTGGTAGTTTTTCTGAATAGGTTTTCAGGCAGACGAAGTGTTTGTCATCAAGGCCTTGTATGGTTAAGCTTAAATCTATCCTTCCCAGCACGTACTACTTCATCTTTAAGTCCTATTTATCCTAATTGCTTCTTCCAAGTTACTCAATGTACTTCTTCCTTTCCAGTTAATTAAAACTTAACAGGAGTTACTAAAGGCAGTAAATATTCTCTCTTCTCTGCTCTATAACATTGGAAGGCCCATTTCTCTCCGTACCAACACATTGATTTATTCCAATCCTGACGATGCGCCTCTATCTTTGTATAATTCAGTGGACGGCGACGTTTCTTGCTGGTGGGTCACATCACTTCTATTTTAGATAACATATTATCTCAGAGTACAGACAATAAAAAACATATACAGTTGGGATAATCCAATATACCTTAAATAGATAATTACAAATTTATTATCACCAACTCCTAAATTATAACTTGAAAGAAATAATAAAATGTTAGCAGAAAAGTGCATGTTGAAACATGTACTCGCCGCGTAATAAAGAGAATTTCATCACATTTTGCGGCACATCTCAGTAGAAGCACACTTTAATTCGTTGGCAAGAATACCTGCCGATTGTCGTAATTAAGAATTGTTTACTAGGTCACGATAATTTTCTCAGTGGGTCACCAGATGACCCACGGGTCACAGGTTGCCGACCACTACTAATAATTCGATCCTCTAGTTCCATCTTTCTATCCAGGATTCCAGGATTTTAAAAGTACTTCCGTTAAACTGTCAGAATTAGTATATTTGTGTAGAACTAGTTCCGGGAGATTTATGTTAGCGCGATATTTCGGACAGCATATGTGATCGAATCCTAAACAATGGCCACTTGGTTTCAGTATTTAGCTTCCTATTCTGTCCAGCTTGAGCACTTTCTACTCTGTGCTTAATTTCTAGATCCAGGCACCTGCACTCTGAGCCGTTTGCACCTCGAGACTTGGTCTTCTTTTTTACCTATACCCTTTCAATCCACCTGGATAAATCCCTGGCTTTCAAATCTTACTTGATTAATGGCAATAATTCTATTTGAGTTTGCTTTCTTCACAGAATTTGCAGTTCACCATCGCTTTTAGAAAAACCCTCCGTGTTAGCTAAAGCTCGTGAGGAAACCTGTCGGTAAGCTTAAGCCGTTCCTTAATCTTTCGCTTCAAATCTCATTATCAAATGCTCCTTTCGAAACTCTTTCAGGAGAAACCCTTTCAGGGGAAAGATGATATTCCTTTGCCCAGGTCAAAGAGTTTGCCAAAGCATCCTCCAAATTATTTTTGATCTTACATGGTAGACTTGCAAGCTCCACCTTTAATGGGCGCCCTGGATGTCGTATATGATTACAACTATTAATTCCAATAAATTTTCATCGAAAGCAATTAAATTCACCAACACACTTTGGGGAAAGCCCTAACACTCCAGCCCCCAATCCTTTCATGAAACTTCGACTCATCAACTTTGATGCTAGAGAAAAAGTGAAACTAATAGCCAGCCTATTTCCTTCCAATGCCTTCTATAGTGATTCAGAGAATCATATCTTTGCCACCGCTCTCTTAATCACATGGAGAAGAGACGTAAGTTGGAGAATATCTCAATTTCCGGATGTGGGACAGCTTCTCATTGCTCTCGGAGAAGCAAAGAATAAACTGGGTTAGTTTCTCTCATCTCTACTGGGCGATAAGATACGATTAAATAAATAATCAAAGGAGCAATTTTAAGCGCTTATTATAGATAGATAAATGAAATATTTAATAATATAGTTAATTGAAAAATATTTTTCATCCACATATTTACTAATAATTTATTTTCAATATAATTGTTTATGGTTTACATAATTACACGTAAATTACCTAAATAATGAGGCTGCTCTTATAATTTTGTTTTTCTTCTTTGTTTTTAATGAAAATTCTTTTGAAAAAGAAATGCCGAAGTATAGTTAGGTTGGGGAGGAGAGGGGCATGTTTATTAACATAATCACAGCTGTTGCGGGAACAAAGTGTTGTATTTAGATAATTAGATGTGTCACTGTCCCATCTTTGGCATCCTAATGGCACCCCGCTAATCACACGGTACACTCGTATTGATTTCTACCGAACACACAACACCATGTAAAGTAAAATTTAAAAAAAAACTAAATAAGAACATAATTTTGGGGAAAAAGAAAAAGTAAAAACTGAATTATAATTTTTTAAAAGGAAATTACCAACAAAAGCTCCTTAACAAATTAACACTTTCAAGGTCCCCACCATCTTTAGATATTTGGGAATAATTTTGAATTTTAATGATACCTAATTATAATAATTTTTTATTTATTAGGTACATAATATTAGTTAATTTATGTTAAATATTTTTTTCAAAGATGCTTTACAAAAGTTTGTAAATTTTAAGCAAAAACAACTTACCGTGTTAGTATTTTAAATGGATATTAAGTTTATTGTGCGAAAACTGTATTAATTGAAACCTAATTATTTAATATTCTTTAAATAATAAATGTAAAGAAAATTGTTGGTAAAACCGCACTTTTTACGAAGTGGCACATTAGAGCAGTATTTGTGCACCTTATTTCTAACCGCGGCAATCATTCTGGCTAGTTGAATTGTCAGTTTATTCAAAAACTATAACAAAATGAATATGTATTTACTCGCTTCAAATCTCTTTATCAAATGCTCCTTTCGAAACTCTTTCAGGAGAAACCCATGGCTTTTTCCATAAAACGATCTGGCACCAAATGGGCAAATTTTGTATACATTACTATTATTTTTCAGTGCAGTAAGAATTCCTCACTGTTTTTATTAAAGCTGAGGTTTTGCTTCAACTTCTGAGACTAATGCACATTGAACAAGAAAGACCTATTGAGTCCTTATCCAATGATCTGATGAAGGCTCCTCAAAAAAATCCATCAAAAAGAACCTCAAAAGGAACTGGATGGGACGCTGAATAATGTACATAACTCCACTTCAATATTTAGCAACTCCCCAGGCCCTTCAACAAAGAAGTTGGCTAGCAAAAACGGGAAGCCGTCATGGATTCCCCGTTTTCAAAAACACTCTCTCCTTCAAACGTTCCCCTATCAACGGATAATCCTCAGCTAGTAAACACGAAAAGTGAAACGGTATGGAAGTCAAGCTAAATTCTGCTACATAAAAAACATATTTTTCAGTGCTTAACCTAACAGTTTCCTAAAAAAAACCCAACCAAAGTTAATACTCCAAATAATGTTGAATGATTATAATAATAACAATTCGGGTAGAAATAGAAATATCTAAACGATTGGTCGAAATAGAAATTTGTGTTATTTCTGTGCCTTCAAAGGAGCCTCCTCTGGCTTGCAAGCCAGGTTAGCCTGGAGGTTATCAACTGCTCTCTGTGTCTGAGGAGGCACCTTTGAAGGCACAATGCTTGCTTTACAAGTTGAGTAAAGTGCATTATTTGATAAATTAAGGAATAAGTTTGATCCTTTACATGAAAAATATTGATCACTTAAATATGTGGCAGGAGGTTTCCAATTTTTTTGGTAATTAAACGCAACTCTCACAAAATTACCAAAAAATAATTATACCTTCTTGTTTGTGATAGATGTAAAATTAATTTTTAGCCATTTTGTGTATGCTTGAGAACATCTAAAGCTCTTAACATTTGATTTTTCTTAGAAAAATCACTCGGAAAACTACTTATTTCCCGATATTAAGAAAAATACTAGCTTTACTGCCTTGGGAATATTTTCAGTAGAAAGGGGATGAAAAAATACATGAAAATGACCTATCGCGTGCTCTTCTTTCTCTTTGATAACAAGTTAAAAAATTGAAATATGATTAATAAATACCAGATTTTGAAATGGCCTAGCACCTTTAATTTTGAAGATATCGAATTGTGGTTTCCGGTTTCTTTCATAACATTTTATACTCTTTAAAACTGTGTATGTGAAAACGGGGGTCAACCGCAAACCCTTACTTTTGGTCGCGCGTCAGCCGCGTATGCGGGCAGGAATCTAAAATCAAGTAACATATTCTGAAACTAGAGGTGACGGGCAACAAATTTTTCCTCTACCATTTTTTGCTCAGATCAACCGTTTAAGCATGAAATGCATTTGAGCCGTCTTAATATGAACATCCTGTATATTTTTTAAATACAGAAAACAGTAGAACACAGAGTTTTGGTGCAGGAAACAATCATCATACAGGAAACAAAGAATAATTCCATTTCAGGTTTTATAATTTCTCTTCATTGATCAAATCTCGGCTAGGTGGAGACAGCATCCTCCGATTTCAATTTAGGCCTCAGTTATTTTTTTTTTTTTTTTTTTTTTTTTTTTTTTTTTTTTTTTTTTCTTTGGCGCATCAACAGCTGAGGTTATTAGCGCCCGGAGCTTTTTCCAGTGCACTGCCGGCCTCCGGACAGTGTTCTCTCGTTACAGACAACACTGTCCATCACCGGACAGTGAGCTGTAAGAAGCTCCTAGGAAGAGAAAATCTAAGGGTCAGCTGCTGGATTCGAACCCGGGACCTCCGCGTGGGAGTCCAGTATGCTAACCTCATAGCTAATCCCTTCCCTCTCAGTTATTAATAATAATGTTTCACTCGTACAGGTTACATGAAAATTGGTGCTACTTTGCAGTAAGCAATCCTCTTACAAAAGAACTCTAGCAACCTCTTGTGGCAGTTTCAAGGTAAATGTGATTAACAATATTTAAATTAGTTTCAACGATAGAGGCAGATGGTTT
The DNA here is from genome assembly GCF_049639745.1 of Rhodnius prolixus. Lineage (NCBI taxonomy): Eukaryota > Metazoa > Arthropoda > Insecta > Hemiptera > Reduviidae > Rhodnius > Rhodnius prolixus. The sequence goes on from NW_027411582.1 coordinate 28,277,753, forward strand.
ATTTACCGCGGTAAAAAAGAAATATAACCAATCAGTTTCAAGAAAAATGGAATTAATTTACTCAGTTTTCAAATCACATTGTGGATAGTTGATTACAAACTGGGACGTTAAAACATTGTGCTGTTTATATAACGATTAAAGATGTTTTCTGAAGAAGCAAACATAAATCAACTTAAAAATGTCATTCCATAATAACTACAATCAACTGTTTGCCTTTGTCATGGATGTTATATCCATGGATTGTTTTACATTACAATATTTATATCCATGGATTAATGGATTGTTTTACATTACAATATTTATGGTAGATAATCTTTTAAAGAATACTCCGATCTAACGGTACATAAGTTTTAGAATGACATTAATCTTAAACTCAGGTGTAGCAAAGTATACCAGTAATTAAAGATCATTTTTAAACTTAATAGCACTATTTAGGCAAGGGATCAGGTGAGTGGTTAGCGTATACTGGATACCAACGCGATGATCACGGGTTCGAATCCAGCTGCTGGCCCCTTAGTTGTTTTCCTAGGAGCTTCTTACAACTTACTATCCAGGTGATGGGACAATGTTGTCTGAAACAAGAGTTTGCACCGGCAAAAAGTTTCAAAGGCCTTCAAAGTTTTAAAAAGTGGCCGGTTTAGAGTGGTAACCCTTACAGAGATGCTCATGTAAGTCTGGAAACCCGAGTCATAGCCTTTCTTCAAATCTTTTTCGAAAAATCTAAAAATAAACATTTGTTAAGTTAATTTCACTGTTCTTAACTGAAGAACTATGCATGTTAGAACCCAACATAAATAACGTTCAATAATAATGGATACGATTGGTTACTATGATTGGTAGCCTAGCAACAAGTGAAGCTACCTGGAAACTGGAGTATGGTTAAGGGATATCTGTTTTCTCTAGATCCATAATCATGAACCTACTCCGTCCTTTTTTTTTATTTTTAAATAAAAATGATTATTTATTACATTAATATCTAATTAATACTGCAAATACAGTTTTAGCTGTTTATATATTGGACACTAAACAGACTCTATCGACTACTTAAAAGACTTTTAGACGAAAGATCAAAACTCTCTCTGGACAACAAAAGACTAATTTATACTTCCATTTTGAAACCCATCTGGGCGTATGGAATAGAACTGTGTGGTTCAACCAAACGCACCAATCTCCAAAGGATTCAATCTCTTCAATCTAAAATACTTCGAACTATTGTACACGCTCCATTTTATGTCTCCAGGTTGGACTCCACACACTGACCTTAACATTCCTTTTGTCACACAAGTTGCTAAAACAAGATACAGAAAACTCCACTTCAACCTGCAATCTCATATAAATCTTCTAGCTCAAAAAATCTTTCTTCAAGAACTCTTCCTGATAACCCGGACAAGACGCCTTAAAAGACAGTGGCCTCGTGATCTCCTCTCAAGTGAAGAGAGCGATTAATAGCCTAATATTTTGGAGTGCTACCACTGGGTAACTTCTCCACTCGTTTGCTTCATTTGTTACTCTGTTATCATTGTTACTTATAGCGCGAACGCGCTGATTGTAGCAAAAATAAACGCCAAATATATGTATATATGTATTGGACAACATTGACAGTAACAAACTTGTTGAGCCACTTTTCAATATACAGGGTGTGCACGGAGGAGTGGACGAAACTTCGGGAGGCGAGTCTGGGCATCATTTGCAACAAAAAAAAAAATCGTATGTAAACTATGGCTTGATTCTATATCGACATAAAGAATAAGTGGAATCTCCTACACTAGACTGAAAAGACAAGAAACAAACCAATGCTACAAAACGTCTCGCAAGACTACTCGATTGTTCGAAACACAATCTAAATAACAAGTTGATTCTTATACCTATTGTAACTGCGGCAAATCTGTTCAAATCCGCATCAAAGTATTAAGGATTGACTAAAACGTTCCAGCTCTTTACGCCTCCAGACATCTTCTTAAACCTCCGTTCTATGTATCTAACCTCAGCATCCATAATGATCTCAAAATCCCTTTCGTCAAAGATCTTTCGTCTACAGCAGCTCATCGAACACCTATCTATTTCCGCAATACCAGGTAATCCTCCAAGAAGATTGAAGAGAAATTGGCCTCGCGATCTACTCTCATCATAAGAGCAGACTATGTCCACGATAATGGAGTGACATCACTGGGTGCCTTCTCCGATCCATATTCCTGATATTGTTTTAACTTAATTCACATTTGCTTGTTGTAACAGTTGTTGCAGTTGTAAATTTCAATAAAAGTTAAAAAAAAGAAAGAAAAAGATAAATCATTATTTATTTAATTACCTAATTAAAAATGGACCTAGCCTAGAAAATATCAATTAACCAGAACGTTATTAGAAGTAAAAGAAGCTGGAGGAGCACAAAGGCAGTCAATTGTGGTCCCTCGCGTGCCCACACCCAAGTACCTGACTTCAGCAGACTGTACCTCACTCTAGACGATATGCCACCACCCTTTTGTTATTCCTAAACACTAATATACACTTTTCAGTTTACAAAGTATGACGGTGATCGATGATAGATTCCAAAGCACTGTGGTAGGCTCTCTCTCATCGCTCTATTAGCACACTAACACTAATACACACCTGCAAGGAGGTAACTTCTTGTTTTGTTAGGTATACTCATTTTGTAACAAAAGGTAAATGCAGGTAAATACTTTTTTTTTGTAAACGTTTAGGTGGAAATATTTCAGCATAACATTTGTTTACATTCCAGTAATATGGTGGTTTCATTTTTTGAAAATAATCAGGCGTGAGACTACTCGCATGACTTTCTCTTTCTAACACTCTCAAGGTTGTAACACAATATTATTCTACAAAACTCGTAATAACTGATCCTTAATTAAGTCTCACCAACATCATAGCTTGTAATACGAGGTGTGGCTATTAAATAACGAGCCTGATGCTGCTACAGAAGAACTATGCAGGCGCCAAAACCTAACGACCGACAGCTGTGCAGCGTAAAGCCTTCTCTTTCGATTGCAGCGTCTCAAGTGTTTCTAGAGATTTGTCTGACCGGAATCGTCGTTTGTGTTAAGAGGTGTTAGTTTCGTTTTGCCGAAAACATGATACTACGCATGTAGTAGAGCAACGAATTGTCGTGAAATTTCACATGAAACTTGGTAAAACCGCTACTGAAACTTATCTTGTATTAAAAGAAGTTTATGGCGATGAATGTTAATCACGTACGCGAGTTTTTTGAGTGGTTCAAGCGTTTCCAAGAAGGCCGAGAAGACGTCGGAGATGATGTCCGCCCGGGTCGCCCTTCCACACGTCCAAAACGGATGAAAATATCGATTATAATTAATCAACATTACTACCGGTGAGGTGCTTGCTCAACTCTGTGAAAGAGTAAGGAAAAAACGACCCGATTTGTGGAAGAACAAGTCATGGGTTCTTCATCACTCCGGCTCACACTGCATTGTCTGTCAAGACGTTTCTAGCCAAGTACAACATCCCAGTTTTAGGCCACATCCGCCTTATTCGCCTGACCTGGCACCGTTTGACTTTTTTCTGTTCCCTAAAGTCAAATCTGCATTAAAAAGGAACACGATTTCAGTCCGTTGAAGCTGTGAAAGAAAAAGCGGCATGCGTCATGTAGGGGCTCAGAGAAAAAGACTTCCAGCACTGTTTCGAATAATGGTAAATTCGCATGGAGCTTTGTAGGGATAGGGGAGTGGTGTTTATTGAAGGTGATAGTAACTAAATATATATACATTGAAAATAAAATGTTTTATAGCAACTCGTTATTTAAAAGCCACACCTCGTATACACTGAAATATAGCCTTTCAGAGAAGCCTACACCACCCCAATAAAGGTGTATAGAAAAAGCCTAGAAGCCAATTTCGAGAAAATGTACCATCCGTTCAATAAAGAGGCATTTCCGTTTGAGGAATTTCCTTCAAACTTAATTTTAACTATAAACAGATGAGTTCTAAACGTTCATGCTCCACAACTCCCTCAGTTCTGCTTCTCCTCCTCTCTATAAGACCACTCACACACCCTCTTTTTCTCATTCTCAAAAAATGAAAAAGGGGGACCCCCCCAAAAAAAAAGAATTCTGGCAAAAGATTGATCTTCCCAGTATTGCTAGAAGTGCTCCAAATTCTGAAATTGATCAATTAACAAAAATTAAAATTACAGGTAACCCAGAAATGGGAGAAAAGTCATTGAATAGTTCAAGAGAGAGTAAATCAAGACAACCTTATTCGGTTGAAGAGAAGTAGCTCGACCTACGACATCCAAAACTTCTAAAAGCTCACGTAGTATCCATTAAGATCTCTTAAAGTTCATTGGAAGGTTCTCTGGCTTTAAAGGATGCCCAATCAATCTAGCCTTTCTTAGGATTTAAACTGAATAAAAACGGATTCATAGGTAACCATTAGCATGACAATGCTAAATTTTATTTATTTTTTAATTTATTAGTTAAGTTACACCAGCGCTAGATACGCTATAAGTAACAATGACAATGACTGACACCACTATGAACTCACTAATTACCCCAGAGGTAACACTCCCCAAGTCGTCTCCCAGGATTAGCTACTCTCCTCAGAAGAGAGAAAATCGCGTGGCCACTGGCTGATTTTAATCGTCTGGGAGGATCACCTGGAAGGTGATGAGATGATAAATGGGCGGACAAGAGGATTGGAAATGAGAGTACAAGTTCTGATGAAAACTTTTGTAGCGAGTTCTCGGTGCAACCTGGACCTACAAACGGGAATTTCCAGGTCGGTGTGGATTTGAGACGTTAACGATAGTGCGGAGAATTTTAGACTGAAGAGATTGTATCCTGAGAGATTGGAGCGTTTCGTTGAACCCCACAGTTCAATACCGTAAGTCCAGGCGGGGTTTTAGTATGGAATTGTAAATCAGTCGTTTGTTATTTTAAGTGAAAGTTTTGAACGTTGGTCTAGTAGTCGATAACGCCTGTTAACTTCAGTTTGTTTAAGTCGTGTGTGCCGGTTCTAAGTCAGTATTTTTGTCTAAATAAAGCCGAAGATAACGGACAACAATGGCAGGAGGAATTGGAATTGAGTCATAGAAGATCGGAAGAAGAGTGATGCGGCGGTTAGTAGAAGTAATATTTTGAAATTTCGTTTTCATTTAACAGGATTTTCCATTTTTTTAAACCATTCCTCAAGAGAAAAGAGATTTTATTTATTTAAATTTACTTTATTTCTGCGCACAAAGGATGTCCAAATAAACGATCCTCAATCCAGGGTTATTAAAAAATAGGAATTGTGCATTTAAAAATAGTTTGTTACAATTACAACAATTTAATTCAGTAAGTAGGCCCCTTACAGAAATATTTGTTTAAAAGACAGTAGTCAATAGATTCATCTATTTGTAGACAAAAGTCTTCCAACTGTAATGAAAAAACAGAAAATGTGACTGAAAATATTTACTTATAATGGCTGAACGTTTATTTTATTATTAATAATTATTTTTTTCAGGTAGAACTGGTTTGGGATGGAAGTTAAAATGATGAGCAAGAAAGATGCTGCATAATATAAAATGGTAGACTACTTAAAGATCTATTAGGGTCTGATTTACTGATGATAGTTATTAATTTTCAAGAGAAATTTGCTTGAGCAGAGATCACGCAAACATATTGTTAACAGTTTAAATGTTAGAATAACTTTTGATGAAAATAAAAGAGAAGAATTCATTCTAATAAAAATTACATAAATATATGTTACAAATGAATGGTTAAAAAAAATAATGATGAAATATATAAATATACAGTTGTCCAAGTATAGCGTGTATTTAGTATGAATAGAAGGCGTGAAATAAGGAGAGATGTCGGGTTTTTATAATAGCAGGGTCCTTCTTTTTTTTACCAAAGAGATCTCGCACCTCCCTAAGGCGGCCACATATAACTGAACTACAAGGGGGATGATTACATGTATTTAAGGGTATCCAAGAACAGGGTGCTGCTATCCATCAGCTTTTAAGGGCAAGCCACAAAGGAGAAGGTACCAATAGCGTTTTCTCTTTCTAACTATTAATACAATATTAGAAGCACTCTCTCCTAAGCTAAGTAACACGCCCATTTCTTGTACAAGAAATAATTAAACTTTTGAAAAGTAAAACAAAAGAATTCTTTAGATATAATTAATTTTTTTTGTGAGAGCAGATGTAAACTGTTTTCTTACTTGTTGTTTAATTTATTCAACTCTATTTATTGCTACTATTGAATAGATTTTATTCAATTGTATATTAATACGAGGGTCGTTTGAAAAGTCCGTGCAAAGTCAGAGAGATAGCACTACTGGCGCGTATCGAGGTTATGTTTAGTTAGTAGCATCTCTTGGAAGAACACACACCAAGTTTCAGCCAGATCGGTCTATTTCTTTGTGTTTGGCATTCGTTTGAATCGAGGAAGTCGAGTGATTTTCAAAAAATGGACGAAAAAGAATTTCGTGTGTTGATTAAACACTACTATATATATGGAAGGCAAAACGCCTGAGGAGACTAAAGAGAAGCTTGATAAACATTATGGTGACTCTGCACCTTCGATTAGAACAGTTTATAAGTGGTTTCAAAATTTTCGGAGTGGCCATATGGGCACAAGTGACGCTGAACGTTCTGGACGCCCTGTTGAGGTTACTACTCCAGAAATCATTGATAAAATCCATGATATGGTGATGGATGACAGAAGAGTGAAGGTGCGTGAGATTGCTAGTGCTGTGGGCATCACGAATGAACGGGTACATAATATTTTGCATCACCATTTGGACATGACAAAGCTATCCGCAAGATGGGTGCCGCGATTGTTCACGCTTGACCAAAAACGAAATCGTGTGAAGTGTTGCAAGGACGGTTTGCAGCTGTTCCAGAAGAATCCGCAGGACTTTAAGCGTCGTTTCGTCACTGTGGATGAAACATGGATACATCACTACACTCCTGTTACTAAAGAACAATCTAAACAATGGGTTACCAAGGGGGAATCTGCGCCAAAAAAGGCGAAGACCGTTCCTTCGGCCGGAAAGATTATGGCGACTGTCTTTTGGGATTCGCAAGGAATAATCCTCATCGACTATCTGGAAAAGGGTAAAACTATTACAGGTGCATATTATTCATCGTTATTGGACCGTTTGAAAACCGAGCTGCAAGAAAAACGCCCACGATTGGCCCACAAAAAAGTCCTTTTCCATCACGACAACGCACCAGCTCACACCTCAGCAGTTGTGGTCGCAAAATTAATGGAAATAGGGTTCCAACTCGTTTCACATCCCCCCTATTCTCCAGACTTGGCTCCCTCGGACTACTATTTGTTCCCCAATATGAAGAAATGGCTGGCGGGAAAAAGATTTTATTCAAACGAGGAGGTGATTGCAGAAACGAATGGCTATTTTTCAGACTTGGACAAATCCTATTATGAGGAAGGGATCAACAAACTAGAACAGCGTTGGACGAAGTGTATAAGCCTAAAAGGAGACTATGTTGAAAAATAAAAAAGGTTTACCCCAAAAAATTAAGTAGTTTTTATTTTTGCACGGACTTTTCAAACGACCCTCGTATCATGATAATTTTATTGTTATGCTAGGAAATTAGGTGGTGAAAACGCAAATGCAAGGTGTAGTATCTCGTTAAGACTAGAAAAAGTAGCCAGAGTCCTTCAGGCACAGATAGTTGCAATAAATTCCTGCTATAAATCAATTATACGAACTTAATTTTCCCAGACACCTAGGCGACTCTACTGTGTATTAACTCCTAATAAGGTAATTCAAGGCAGTGTGTGGCTACCTGATTGCACCTTCTGACATGAATTGGTACATATTCTAAGGATGTCCGGAACATATAGAACAAAAATGTAATGAGAAAGTGGCCGTTTTGGTCTGCGGAGGAATACGAACAAATTCTTAAATGCCCTGGAGTCATTTATGGTACACCAATATTATGCAGTAGTCAGCCAAGAAAAACTTGGGCGCAAAAATGGTTGGTTCAAAGCAAAGGTAGGTACAAAGCTCAGGTCAGAAGAAGCAAGCAAAAAAGTTCACTTTAACTCCAGCAAAGCTGGAGGCCATTCGGGCGAAGTAAGCATCTGGATGGGCCACTGAATAAACTAAATATCTAATAAAATATTTTAATAAGCCACTTAAAGTATAATTTGTAACTTATTTCATGTCCAGATTGGCTCACATACCGTGCGATTCTATTTAAGTACTTGCTTAATTAAATGGAGCTTCAAGTACAACAAGATTATGAAAATCTATACGAGATTTAAATTTGAAAAAAATAGAATAATGAGCTGAGAACATATGGCACCAATCAAAACGCTATAATGTACTTCAATCAGTAAAGTGGGGATTCTTCATTCGCAAATTGTTAATGGTTAAAGGTAAAACAAAGGCTAGGACAGTGCTTAGGTTATTAATAGTTTTCTCGTAGTGCAACAAAAGCTTAAAAGAGTTAAGTTAAAGAAATTGTTGTAGTTTATCAGGAAAACACAGAAAATTGAAAATACATCCAAGATCTTATTAAGTAAGTTTGAAGAGCTTTAAGGTTAGCTTTTGAATGCATCCAACTTATCTAAAAGTACTTCTTTTTTAACATTAACTTTGTGGTTGTTCCTTCGGAATACAATTTACAAGTGTTTAAACATCGAATTAATTATTAGCTAAAGAGTTTAAAGTAAAATAACAAAGTGAAACAATTAGTTCTTATGACAAATAATAGTGAGTGCAAAGAATTAAAAGCATGCATTAATTACCTGATTAATATTTCTGGAAGTTAGAGAAAGCACTAAACTCACTGCACGTACCTGCATTTTAAAAATAAAATTATGTAAGTTAAAGCCTGTGTGAAAAATAGATAAGTATGCAAAAAAAAAAAATATTCTTTTTAATATAAGATTTTGAACTAAAATGTTGACTGTAAAACAAATATTTCGTACATATTTTGTGAAACTTTCAGAAACCAGCGATTTCTAAACAGATGCAAGGCGAGATATAATTTCGTTATTATTTCTAATCCTACCTGAAAGTAAGTTGTAATCCGGAATTGTAGGATTATTACAGTTACAATCTACATGAAGTTCTAAAAATGGTATACGTTTTAACTTAATAGTGTATTAATAAAACTGGAGACAACTTTTCAAGGTATGTTCCCATTAATTCTTCATTTTATAGCTTAAATTCAACTTTTTTTGTACAAATAATTAGTTGAAATATATAATAAAAATGCTCCAGTAAAATTTATTATCCAAAAGTAATGTAATATCACTTAGAATTATTTTCAAATTGCAATCCATTTTTCAACTCATCAAGTAACTGATGGAGCTCTATATTAGAGAAGTTTAAACATAATCTAAAATAATTGTCTTTGTAATAACAGAATTAAGAAATACCATTATCAAAAGATTATTTGTCTTTGAGCTAAAATAGTATTCCTTAAATCTCTTAATTGGCGAATAATCAGGCTCAGATTCCATATGGACCATTAGTGAAAGACGATCATTTTTTTAGAGATTTCTGTTTCTCAAATGATTTTCTTAAGTGATACAGTTCTTTCATGACTTAATTTACTAGTTATTAATGAAATTATATGAATAATTATTAATATATATCGCAGGAATTATTAAATTTAAATATACTCACACAAATAATTACGTCACCAGTTAACGCGAATCACGAGAACTACGAGGAGTAGGAAGGACCACCTTAATCAGTGCCTTGTCTTCAAGTTCCTAAGTAATATATAATTTATAATTTTTAAATAAATTTCTTACTATCTGCACTAATATTATTATTATCTTTGTAAATATTTAAATTAATTAGTTTTGCTTTCTATTTTTATATTTTCATAAGTACCACTTATAAAATTTAAAATTATTTTACTTTACGTAAAATTTTTGGAAAATATCATGTTCATTTTTTTTAACTAATATATATGCGTATATATTTTTATTAAAAAAAAAAAATTATAATACATATATGTATATCCCTTTTGTATGATTAAATAACGTCTTTGTTTCAGCAGACATTAAGACTGAGCATGCGCAGTGCTGTGATCGAATGACTTCAGTTTTCGGCTTTTAAGTGTAATTAAAATTGGTGAATATGTGATTCGGAAATTATTGATTTCTTTTTAATAGTAATTAATATCTTCGCTTACTATTAATATCTTATTTAATTGATAGAAATGGATTGGATCTGTTGTATCAAACTTTTTGTCTCGAGTGCTGTGTAATCTACCTCATACAGTCTTATAAGAATTGGACTCGATGGTATGAACAATTTTAGTTTTAATATGCATGCTATTTTAAATTCGTAATTTTATTTACCTCTTTTTATTAAATGTTTTCTTTAAGAGAAGAAAAGTTTCTTAATGTTGTACATGAATACGATAGAGCACATATGAATAGAGCAGCAACTTGAATAGCTTTTTGACTTGAATCATTACTTTTTTGCTTAACTTAGCAATCGAATAATTATTCTAATACATGTGGATTTGATTTAACCAAAGATTATTCTCTGTAATTCTTACCCAAAAAAACATTTATTAGTTTATTAAATGTTTGTACATTTATTGCATTCCCTGAGTAGTAGCCATTATTTTTTGAGAGATTTACCATTGCTAGTATTGATTGAACTTTAGTTTTCTCGCATGTTATTTGTGCTAGTTCAGGTTTATGCAGTTAGCCTTAGGTATGATTCATTTTGAAAACAATAAGGAAATTCTTAATAAAGGAATGGGAAAAAGTGGTTCGTTCATCAGTTGTTTAATGGATGGAAAATATCTAAATTGTTGCTTCATTATTATTAGCTAATGCTTAAAGGCTTTTTTAGCAAGTACTTAGAATAGTTCCACATTAAGGAGCTTTAGGTGCTCAGAGGGGAGCTCAGAATTATTAATAGATTCTTAAGATAATAACATATCGTTAATACATCAATCAGTCTTATTCATCATTAAAATATTTAATAAGCAGTTGAGAGATGTCATGTTTTGCCACAGGAGATCACATAAAAAACCTGTAAATATTGGTAGCTGATTTCTGCAGCTACTTGGGATTAGCAGTTCCTTAGTGTTCGTATAGTTCATTTTGTTTTTTGCTTAGTTTGTGGTACCACTTTCTTTGGAGCCATCTTCTAGTAATAGATCTTTTGAGCTGCAGTGGAATTGAATTCCTTTTTTTTTGTTGCTTTTTCTTTGTCCCTGTCAAACAGCTATTATGAAATCAGTCCTGTGTACAAAACTTAAAGCTTAAAATAGTTGTTTTTGGGAGGAATTTGACTTTTTATTTGTTACTATCCAGATATTATTATCATTATTTAGGGCGCTTGTTAGTCCAGTGGTTTTGAGCGTAGCTAGTGTTAATGATATTTTGTTCCTTCAACATTTAAGTAAAAGTCAAGAGTTTCAGATATGTCTTATCTTTACTTTAATAAGAAACCCATTTTTTTCGATGTCATCCAGTACCGGCTGTATCATCTTTTTACTGTACTTTTAACTTTATAAATAAATTTAAAGGCTTTCAAGAATTATTATTGTGCTCCTCTTGCGCAATTCCTTGAAATTTTGGAAAAAAGTAATTAATAGGCCAAAGTGGACTCCTCTAACCTTCCTCGTTAGTACTAAAATGAACGAAGCAGGAGACGTAAGAACGATAAAAGAAAACAAACTTCAACAATACCTGACTGCATTACTAATATGATTTGTGCTGTCCAGCATTTATTGGTCAAATATTTGTTGTAATGCTGTTAAGTATAGTTGCATACATGTTCTTCTTTTCTAGTCGTCGTCTGCATGTATTATTTACAACCAGTAAGTCTGTTAAGATTAAAGAAGAAGACAAAAAAAAGAAACATGCAATTTTATAGCCTTAACAGAGAGAAAGAGACTCTTCACTTGGTGCCTCTTGCAGCTCTTCTCACTTCTCTCTTTTGGTTTCTCCCAATTCTCTCCTGAAAGAACACCTTCTCTTCTCCACCCTTCTTCACAGTTATTCACATTTCAATCGTTCTCACTTTAAAAAAAAATCCATTTTACGATCTTTAGTAAGAGGAGCGACCCTAGAGGAGAGTAAATGGCCCGTCAAAACTGTTAGGCGTCTGGTTTGAACGGCTCCTCTAAGGAAAGAGGAGGTAAAAAAGTAAGAACTCCTCACGGATTTACGACTAAGAAGCCTTTGACTAAGAGAAGGTGAAAGTCTTCAAGGAATAATCAATGAGCGCTTAAAAGTGAATACATTATAGTATTACCTGCATCCGCCCCATAATAAGATATGACATAAATCAACAAGTTAGACTTTATTTTAAAAATATTAAACAAACTGAAACTCTTTTCAAAGCAATAAACGTCCTGTCCAAGCTAAATGACAATTACCTTTGTTTACATTTATACACTTCTTAATGAGATGTTGTCTAAAAATAGAAGAATGAAATGCGCTTTGAGTCAGTTCCATTTCGCTGGCTGAAATTGTTTTTAGTACTAACAGAGAATTATTTTAAAGGTTAAACTGGTCTTAGCCAACCCAAAGAATGTTAGTTTTCGCAGTAGTTTTATTTGTAACTATCTCTCAATAGGTTGCAACATTTTAAAAATTGAATTTTTATTGGCAATATCTGTTTTGAGGTTTCCAAAATACTCGTATCTATCTCCAAAACGAAATTACTGGAATCTGTTACATATCAATTAACTACCATCATGGGAAATGATAGGAATTTCACTTCTTTACCTTTGCCTTTTTATTAGCGTTTAGACGGTTCAACGGTTTTTTCTTCTGTAGACCTAGGAATAGGCTCCACGATAGCCGAGCGTTTGGTGAAAAGTTAAGATTTATTTTTTTGGTACTGGGTTAGATGCAGGTCTAGGCCTTATTTACTTACTTACTCAAGGGCTATAACGGTCCACGAAGGACCTGAGCCCTCAGCCACTACAGCTCTCCACCCTATCTACAGCTCTCTTGCCGACGTTCTCCATCTCTGCTGACCAAGGGCTTCCAAATCGTCCTGTACATCGCTCAACCATCCTAGTCCAGGCCTACCCCTCTGCCTTTTTCCAACAGGGTTTCCATATAGAGCTTTCCTGGAACCTCTCGTCTCCCTCTATTCGGTGCAAATGTCCCAGCCATTGTAGATTACCAGACTTTATAGTGGCTACTAAATCAGGCTCACCGAACAGTAGATAACGATTGGACTTCCATTAGGTCTAGGCCTTGGATTTTATGTAACGGTTAATACCAGAATGTGATTGTTTTCTAGTTTACTAGTCTTTGTTAGTCGCCTTCGTCCACGATACCTAATTTGGTAGTTGGACGTAAAGCCTGCTTGAAAAATTAGGCATTACTTCACTTTTTTTATAGACCTTTGGACCTTCACTCTTTCGCTGTTTTAACTCCCATTTTTTGTCTTAAGTTTTTATTTTATTTAATTTTTTAATTTTTATTTTTTAAATTTAAGGCTTGTCAACATCCGAGTTTTTTCTGGCTCAGTTCACTGCTGGCATGCAGATAGTGTCCTCTCTTTAGAAACAATCTTTCCATCATCGTCCAGTGAGCTGTAATTAGGCTACTCTTCCTTGTTATCCATCCTTCAGGATGGCACCTTGTCTGTAAATGGGCTAATAGAAGTTTCTTAGAGGTTCGCTGAACCCAAATTTGTGTTGCACATGACCACTTTCATCGGCCAGTGAGCTGTAATTAGGCTACTCGGAACAGAAAATCAATGAGCTGTTTGTCTAAGATATTTTTCACTTTTCGGAAAAGTGCATCGCAGTCACCATTCTCCCATTCTAACATCGGGCTACTTCTTTCCGTCACTCACTTGGTATAGGTTTTTTACGCTATCCTGGTGGTGCATAAAGAATCCATCCGGAGCAGTTAATCCATATCACCTTAGCACATCTTCCTCGATCATTTCCTTAGTTTTTCATGTTCATATTGGCTTTTCTTCCAGGTTTCTTAGATACTTCTTCTTAGTTGCCTGTAATCTCATCTCATTTTCTTTATAAGAGTACAGGACTACAAAGAGGAATATTAATGCACAATGCATACAGTAATGTCGATTTCTGGAAATCTTAATCCTGACCATTCTTCTTAGTCTTTCTAGGAAAATACCAGAGATGGTGGGGGAGCTAATTCGATGGGATGAGCATTTCCTGATGTTTAAACATACCTCTCGCTCCTATCTGTGGGTGTCCTACGTTACCTGGTAACTTCGCAGGCTTTTTAAGGAGGTTGCAATGATCGTCCCGCGTTATTCGGGAAATTAACTTACGGTGGTGTCTTAAGAAGTTCCGCCATTAATACTGTCATCTTTCTGTTATCCATCCTTCAGGCCCAGTTTGGGTTGCCAACTGCCCTTTTTTGGAAAGGACAGTCCTTTTTTAACACCTGGTTGTCGTTGTCCTTTCTTAAATTAGGAAAGGACGCCTTTTGTCCTTTTTTTCAGATATTACTCACACAAATCTAATTGATTTTTTTGCATTTCTGATCTAAGTTCTGACTTCCGAGACTTCTTCATTTGGCGTGTAGTTTTTCTGTTCTAACTGAACTGAATAGGTCAACAGGTTATTGATTTAACGATGAACAAAATGCAAAAAATGGTACTGGATTTGATGATTCTGATTAATTATATTCTTATGGTAGGTATTTTATAATGCCGACGCTGTTTTGAGGCCTACTTTTTTGCAATTAATCACACATTTCTGCATCTATTTTTAAAATAAGCACTGTTAATGGTATATCTTTCGAAAGGTGTTTGTATGTAGATGTTTTTCATGAATAGTGCACGTTTTAAACTTACATAATATTTTTGAGAAAAATGAAGTAAACGTTTTTTGGAAAAATTTAGAAACTTGCTATTTCTTATGTTTGGGCCACAAAGTCAAATACTTAATATTATTATTTTGGAATATAAATTAGCTTATTTAAAAGGAAATTTAACCTTCTTTCTAATGAGCTTATTGAAATTGCTGTAGCTTTAATAGTTTGAGAAATATAGACAACTGTTTGCTAAAAAGTAGTAATACCTTGAAAAAACATAAAATTAAAAATATCTATAAAACGGAGCTGAATCGAGCCATAGTTTATACAGAATTTTTTGTTGCAAATGATGCCCAGAATCGCCTCCCGAAGTAAAGGGTTGTTTTATGCTGAACTCCCTATATATTCCCGGGCCCCAAAATCCTGTCGACAGCCCTGTACGTACCTAATTTTTTTAGGGTGTCCTTTTTTTGGAACTTTATAGTGTTGACAACCCTAGGCACTGTTCACATCGACACTTTGTATGTAAATTGGGCTAACAGAAGTCTCTTAGGGGTTCGCTGAACCCAAATTGTGGTTGCACATGTCCACTTTCACTGTAGGCCTATCTCTTTATTGTGTGTCAATATTGTGTTTTGATTATGTTGTTAGAATGGGATGCTTGTCAGAGGAAAGAAAATGAATTTGTATAGTTTAAATTTAAAAAAACCAAGATTTAAGAGTCTTGCAAATCTTAGTGCTGCACGAGACCGAGACGAGGCGAGACTTTATGCAATCTTGATCTCGGTCTCGGTCGCTCAAGTCTCGGTCTCGGTCTCGTCGAGATATCTCGGTCTCGGTTTTTTGAATTTTTGTTTAAGTATTAAAAGCGGTTTGTTATTAATAATCTTTTCAAAAAATGTTATTATTTTCTAATAATTATTTTAATTTATATATTGGTAATGAAAATGTGTGTAAAAGAAGACAACTACTTACACTTCAATGCATCATATATTACTATTACTGTTATATATCTTTATATAATTTCAAAAAGATGTTAAAAACGCGCCAAATGAAAGACCCAAATTACATATCTGCCTGCTATAACAAGTCGATTCGTGAAATAAAAAATACACCTCCCAACAAACTTCCCGCTCCATTAGTTATGGCTGTTGGTGAAGATAAAGAATCTGATGATTCACCTTTTGACGACGACGACGACTGCATCAATATTTTTGCACCATTTGCTCAAAAATCAGCAAATATCACCGAAGCATGGAAGACAGAAATAATTAATTAGACCAAGCACCAGTAGACGTTGACATTTTAGAATGGTGGAAAACACTTGAGAATTCCTTCAAAAATTTGTCTAGAATGGCGTAAGATATTTTTAGTATCTGTGCAACTTCAGTGCCATCGGAAAGATTATTTTCGCAAGCTGCGTTGATAATGACCAATAGAAGATCTTCTCTAACTTCTGACTCAGTAAAAGCTCTTTTATGTATCAATGCTTGGGCAAAGTGTATCTTAAAAACGAAAATTTCTGGCAATATTTTTTAGGTGCATAGATAGTCTTTTTTTTCAAATTCACTAATTCCAAAATTCTAAAATATAATTCAAATAATATCAAAGTTCAAAGTATTAGATTATTAATAGTGAAATTTATGAGATTGAATGAATGAATGATATGAATAGTGAAATTTAGTGAATTTATGTAAAAATTATGTAATTCGAAGGGGGCCGCCACGGTAGCCGAGCGGTTAAGAGGCGAGACTTGCGAAGCTAATGTGTATTGTGGTACTGGGTTCGATTCCCGGTCTTAGGCCTTGGATTTTATTTAATGGTTAATATGAGAAATTTACAGTAAAGTATGTTTGCTAGTCGCCTCCGTCCGCGACACCTAACTGGTAGTTGGACGTAAAGCCCCGCCTGAAAAAATAGGCGATTACTTTACTTTGCTTACTTTACTTATGTAATTCGAAGTCAAGTAGATGTAGTAATATTGAACATATATAATAAAATCGTATCTTTTAATAATTAATTCAATACCCGTAATGATTATTTATTAATAAAGAACACAATTTTATAATTTTGTAGCTAAAAATTAGTATTTGAAAAACCGAGACGAGACCGAGATTTCTCGACGAGATATATGTCTCGATCTCGTTCTCGGTCTCGGTACCGAGACCGAGATTTGTCTCGTTTCTCGTGCTGCACTACTAAATTTAAGTTAAATAATTCAGTTTAAATAATAAATAATATTAAAAGTTTAAAAGAGAATATAGAATTAATTAAATGATTTATTAAAATGATAAGTTTGTATTAACCTAGACGTATTTACATACTCGTAAAATATGTTTGTCCCTGTCTAACCTACACTCACTTAAGTCGTCTCTCTCTCTCTCTGTGTGTGTGTGTGTGTGTGTGTGTGTGTGTGTGTGTGTGTGTGTGTTAGTGTTAGAGTGAATAAAAGGGAATGAATTTGAATAATATACATATAAATGGAGCTATTAAAAACGATTCACTTAACGACCATAATGTGCAATAATTATTATTTGGTGTATTTCTTTATTTTATTTTATTATTTTAGTGTTTATGTTAGTAAAATATAAAAATTTACATAAGCTATATAGGGGAGGATAGCTTTATCTGCTCATATTTATGAATAAATGCCAACTCAAATGTCAGATTAAATGAGGGGATAATTTCGAATTTATTTTCATTTATTTTAGCCAAGATATTTAGTATTTATATATGTACTTTTTTAACACTATATATATATATATATATATTTATTTTTTTTTTTGATGAAATAAACGATTACACATTCTTGATTATTAATTTGATTTTATCTACGGCTTTTTATATTTTCATTTTTTTTTCCTTTTTTTTATATTTTTGGCGGCCTCTTTAAGAAAAGTTCACCATTTAATTTGACCTTAAGTTTATTCACGGTACAATGTTAATTATACGGTAAGTAGTTAACAAAACTTATCGCATCCTTTGTATTTTAGCCGCTAGTTTTGGAAGATTTTTGCTTTTTTGTTGAAAACGATTTTCTTAAATTTTACTAAAATACTAATTTTTGACGGTTTTGAAATGATTTTTTTTTTTTTTGACGTGAATACGTCTTTAAATTTGAATCATATTGTGGCAATCCAAAAAAACCTAATGATAGCCTAACATAATCGGGGGATACAATTTGGCATTATAGTTTCGAATCTATGGTCTACATCCAAAATTAAATTAGACCACTGGATAGCTAAGGGTACGTTTACAACGGAGCTGTGAGCATAGATGATAGGAGTGATGCATCAGCGCTTATAGAATAACCTAGTACATTCTTATGTGAGCGTGCACAACGAAGCTGCGACTAGTGACTCATACTCGCTGGTATAAACGAGCATAGATGATAGAATTGAATTTTTCATTTTTCTGCTAGCTGAACTCCAATGTCGGAACTTCAAAATGGACGTAGAAAAATTATTTAGTGCTGTCTTTACTCATTATTTTTGGTTATTATTTTATTATTTACTTTTAAACAATATTTTGTTTTTTAAATCGTGCTTACATTTATTTTCATGTGTATTTATTTGTTGTTTTTTTTCTCAATATAACCATTACTTACCTAAGAGTAATCACTAGTTTTTCTTCTATGGTTATAGGATTTCCATGACAATTTTTCCAAAGTTTTCTTAATTTTGACCTTATTTTTTCTAAAATATAGTCGAATGTGGGTGGACCCATCCTCACATATTCAAAAAAACGATCCGGATAATTTCTAAGTTCCTTATATAAATAGTGAAATTCACCCAAATTACTTCGTTTTTTATTTATGGGATGTACATGATATTTTCTAAAGCGTTTTTTCTTTAAAATATACCTTTTTGTTGCTGCTGAACATAAAAACTCTTCTTCACTTCTCGGACATGTTGCATGTATCACAGCTCTGTTGTGCACACTAATCAGCGATTATATTTTACTCTATCAGTTATCATCTCTGCTATCATCTATACTCACAGCTCCATTGTAAACGTACCCTAAAGGATCAAAGAATTCATTACGATAAGCGAGGACTGTGACGTATCGCGCGCGGTGGAGGGGGAAGCGCCGCCATTTTGAGATCATTTTGCTGCGTATCGAGATTTGCAATTAGTAGTAACTTTTGACTCGGTGTAGCTACGATGTTCGTTTAAGTTTTAATCGTCAGCTGTCGTCACAATCTATCGATTGTATACAAAACATTAGTGTAAAATAGTGAAAGTGAATATTATCAAATAACACCTTATTAGGTGTTAAAATAAAAAAAATATTATCAAAAATATATAATATATATTTTTATATATTATATTCGCCTATATATTTTATATATTTTTATTATATTCGCCTACACGCGTCGAAAAGCCCAAAACCAAATACAGAGATTGTATACGGTTGGAAAGTGCTTCTCAAGAACAATCGAATGGTAATATTAAAACACCATATGACTGAGTCAAGCTGTGCTGGGAACGTAAAAGAATGAATGTGGCCAAGCGGATCAACGACGGTGTCAGTACATCTGCAGTTGGGGCGGTTGAAATTATGCAAGTGGATGATGAAATCGCTTCTACATCGACAACGGGACTGTATAGGCATAGATTGTGTTCGATCGTCGTTTATGAAGACACATTGTTTCATCCTATATACATAAATAAAAATATTTTATACGTAAACGTATTCACGTACAACATACGGCCGTGTCCATGACACAGCCACACGTTAATTTTTTTTCTAGAATTACGTACGTACGACTTACTCAACGTACTGAAGTTAACAGGCGTTATCGACTACTTAAAAGACTACTAGACCAACGTTCAAAACTTTCACTTAATAACAAACGACTGATTTACAATTCTATACTAAAACCCCGCCTGAACGTACGGTGTTAAACTGTGGGGTTCAACGAAATGCTCCAAATCTTCAACGAATTCAATCTCTTAAGTCTAAAATTCTCCGCACTATCGTTAAACGGCTCCATTTTACGTCTCAAATCTATCCACACAGACCTGGAAATTCCCGTTTATAGGTCCAGATTGCACGAACTCGCTATAAAAGTTTTCATCCAGAACTTGCACTCTCATTTCCAATCCTCCTGTCTGCCATTTATTATCTGATCACCATCCAGATCCCAGACGATTAAAATCGGCCTGTGGCCTCGCGATTTTCTCTCTCTTCTGAAGAGAGTAGCTAATCCTGGGAGACGACTTAGGTAGTCCTCGCCAGACTACTTGACAAACAATCTAAACTCAACCTACATAACAAAAGACTCTTTATACCTGTTGTTACTGCGACCTATTTGGGGTCATACGGCACAGAAGTATTGGGATCTACTAAGCCTCTCTACGCCTCCAGACATTACAGTCCAAAATACTCCGAAAACTTCTTAACGCTCCATTCAATATTTCTAACCTCCCCATTCATAATGATCTCAAAATTCCTTTCATTAACGACCTTACTAAAACTCGTTTCTTAAAATTTCATTCCTCTACAGCAGCTCATTCTAATCCTCTGATTGAACACCTATCTTCTTCCACATTACCAGGTAATCCTCCGAGGAGATTGCAGAGAAGATGACCTACTCTCCTCATAACACTACAGTGATCTGTTCACGTTAATGGAGTGTCGCCACTGGGTGCCTTCTCCAGTCTTCAATCAAGACGCTATATTACATCGCAATTGCTTGTTGCAACAACCGTTGCAGTCGCAAATTTCATTAAAAGATTAAAAAAAAAGAAAAAAAAGAAGAGAAATCTCAAAAAAGAGAGCGTGAAAAACAAAATCTTGAGAGAAAATACATTTCAAGAAAAGAGCGGAATTGATAAGTAAAGAAATTTTAATTCGACTGAAATTATTTAAGTGAAATACAATAATTTATACGCGTAAAATATTATTATAGCCAATTATCTTGATTCAATATTTTCACGATTACGTCATAAGGCTATACCATTTCTAAATAAAATAAAGCCCAAGTACCTCAAGCCAATGGATTTAACATATTTTCCAGAAAAAGTAGAGAATTTACCGGAGGGGGTAAAAGATGATCCTATCCAAAATGGGATCTGGGAAGAAGTAATCCCAGAGCAATTTGTAAAGTAAACAAACACACAGTTCATCGCCATTTTATCCCATCTTACTCCCATTATCAGCACCCACTTATAAAAGGGGAGGAAAGCTTTAGAAAAACCAACTAAAACACTAAAGTTTGGAATGGGGATAGCGCTTAAACTTTTCCCATTATCTAGTAAAGAGCAGTAAAGGGAACATGGCCGAATTTGCAAACACTTCTTAGAAGGCTGTGGAAAGTGGTGACATATTTATTTTCTATAGCTTGCCCTAATCCTAGCAATCTATTTTTTAATTGAAGTATTAATTACTTTAACTAAAGAACACAGATTATTGTAAAGATAACAAATTATTAATTAAAAATTTAGACGAGATTTTCCACGGTTATTGCGAAGTTATTTTACTATTATTTAATATTAAGTAATCATTATGAGAAGAAAATTCTGCCTTTATTTTATTAAGAATAAATAATATTTGTAAAGATATTTTTTTTTTTAATTTATTTTGTTATTTACAATCTGTATACAATATACGAGGGTCGTTTGAAAAGTCCGTGCAAAGTCAGAGAGATAGCACTACTGGCGCGTATCGAGGTTATGTTTAGTTAGTAGCATCTCTTGGAAGAACACACCCCAAGTTTCAGCCAGATCGGTCTGTTTCTTTGTGTTTGGCATTCGTTTGAATCGAGGAAGTCGAGTGATTTTCAAAAAATGGACGAAAAAGAATTTCGTGTGTTGATTAAGCACTACTTTATGAAAGGCAAAACGCCTCAGGAGACTAAAGAGAAGCTTGATAAACATTATGGTGACTCTGCACCTTCGATTAGAACAGTTTATAAGTGGTTTCAAAATTTTCGGAGTGGCCATATGGGCACAAGTGACGCTGAACGTTCTGGACGCCCTGTTGAGGTTACTACTCCAGAAATCATTGATAAAATCCATGATATGGTGATGGATGACAGAAGAGTGAAGGTGCTTGAGATTGCTAGTGCTGTGGGCATCTCGAATGAACGGGTACATAATATTTTGCATCAACATTTGGACATGACAAAGCTATCCCCGCAAGATGGGGGCCGCGATTGCTCACGCTTGACCAAAAACGAAATCGTGTGAAGTGTTGCAAGGACGGTTTGCAGCTGTTCCAGAAGAATCCGCAGGACTTTAAGCGTCGTTTCGTCACTGTGGATGAAACATGGATACATCACTACACTCCTGAGACCAAAGAACAATCAAAACAATGGGTTACCAAGGGGGAATCTGCGCCAAAAAAGGCGAAGACCGTCCCTTCGGCCGGAAAGATTATGGCGACTGTCTTTTGGGATTCGCAAGGAATAATCCTCATCGACTATCTGGAAAAGGGTAAAACTATTACAGGTGCATATTATTCATCGTTATTGGACCGTTTGAAAACCGAGCTGCAAGAAAAACGCCCACGATTGGCCCACAAAAAAGTCCTTTTCCATCACGACAACGCACCAGCTCACACCTCAGCAGTTGTGGTCGCAAAATTAATGGAAATAGGGTTCCAACTCGTTTTACATCCCCCCTATTCTCCAGACTTGGCTCCCTCGGACTACTATTTGTTCCCCAATATGAAGAAATGGCTGGCGGGAAAAATATTTTATTCAAACGAGGAGGTGATTGCAGAAACGAATGGCTATTTTTCTGACTTGGACAAATCCTATTATTCGGAAGGGATCAACAAACTAGAACAGCGTTGGACGAAGTGTATAAGCCTAAAAGGAGACTATGTTGAAAAATAAAAAAGGTTTACCCCCAAAAATTAAGTAGTTTTTATTTTTGCACGGACTTTTCAAACAACCCTCGTAAGTGTGTCCTGTAACTTGTATGTAGCTGATGTAGGATGGTACTTGTGGCTAGTATGGCTGTATCGTTTGCATATGTACACAGAGTAGTGTAGAGGGTTGTACAGGTATGTCTGATGTGTATACTGTGTAGAGATCGGGGCCAAGTATACTCTCCTGCGGCACTCTCGCTCCCCAACTTTCGAGAAATTTACCTTACTTCTGCAGGATCATTTCTGCAGTAAGTGGTCGATTGCAAATAATGTAAATTTGTAAAGACAAAATTGAATATCTTCCAAGAATAATTCGTTAGAAATAAAGATATTAAGTAACATTTACTGTAATAAACATTATTTACAAGACAAGTTTAGAAATTAACTATGTTTTGGTTAATGACTTACTCACGAATCTAGTAAACTCGTTTTATTTATCTGTTTGTCTATCTGTGGTTTGTTTCCTAGTGTTTTTTAAAAACTCTTCTTCACCTTGACAACATAACCAAACATAATAAAGATATCAGTAGATGTGTGTGTGTCTGTGTCTGTGAGTGTGTGTACAAGTTAACTAAGTGTAAGTGTTTTTGGTGTCTTGATGATCTGTGCAATTAGAGCTCTCATAGTCGCGAACAAATTCTCTTTAGGGGCGGTTACTCTTTACTCGAACATACTTCTAATGAGTTTGTTATTTTTAATGTGTTTAAAACAAGTTTAAGAAAAAAAGTAAAAATAAACCAAAAAAACCTTTCCATCATTTCTTTAAAAAAACCCACTACGTTATTTGTATTTGCAGACTTAACTATAATGACTTGAACTTAGGTCAATTAGTTTACGTTTCTTGTCTCTAACGCTTAATAAATAAGTATATTTTTTTTTTTTTCTTTTAACGTTTGCACTCAACAAATTAGTAATTTCCGTCGAAACGTTTAAGAAGTGTCCTTAATTGTGTAAAGAAAGTGGTACTTTGCAATTATAGTTTTACTTCCGGTTTATCTTTATTGACCCAAAATACTTTTGTGGCATCCACTAAAATATCAAATTAGAATTATATATGGAATATTTGTTTTATATTTAATCCTAATTAATGTTTAATAAGTAGTAAGTCCATATATTACAGCGAACTGACATACATATGGACTGACTCATCCACCTCCTCCCCCAAAAGTGCCCTTAATCGAAGAATTAGAGAAAAATGTTTCAGATAAAAGTTGTAAAGCTACTTGTGAGCTATAATCGTACCAAGTTTAAAGAAAATCGGAAAGGCGGTTTTTCCAAAAAAAGTTAAAAAAGTGAAAAATCTATTCAGTAAAGTGGTACTTCCGGTGGAGCTATTTTGACCAAAAATTTATTGTCACTTCCGCTGGTGTTAACTGTTTGAAATATCAAATTTGTAGTTTCTGCAATTTTCCGTTCCTGAGTTATAGTGGAAAAACTCATTGCAGAGCAGTAAATTCAGCACAAACCTATGCCCATTAAGGACCGATGGGTTAGAGAATAGCAATTTAGCTGGAAATAGAGGAAATTTTTAAGAATCACTGGTTCTGTAACCCAACCAGCCTTAGCGCCGTATTTTTTTTATTATAATTTCTCTCATTTCTCTCTATTAAGCCGAATGTGGTTCGTTTTCTGTCGGCTATTTTCGGCTCTTTAACTAATTATTACCTTTATTTAATATTTTAACTTCTAATGTGCACACTCACACGACTTTCTCTCTAACAAGCCGAATGCGATCGGTTTCTTTCGGCTATTTTCGGCCAAATTAACTGTGATTATTAACTTTTATTTAATATTTAACATTTATTGTGCACACTCACACGACTTTTACTCACTTCTGTATCTCTTAAAAGCCGAATGCGATCGGGTTCTGTCGGCTATTTTTGGTTCATTGACTAACTTTATTTAATATTTAAAATCTACTGTGCAAACTCACACGACTTTTTCTTACTCTCAGTGTTCTAAATTACAATTTTGTCTTCATACAACAATATTTATGTTTAATTTTTACGTAATTAACGTAACTTCACGTAAAAGTAGTTATGTACATATACGACGCCTTAATGTTACGTAGAGGAGCCTTTGACCCTTTCATCATTCCAATTTTTTATCAAAATCAGATTAATATTTAGAGAGTTATTACTAGGGAACGGATTCGTATGTATTTACATATTTTTTTCTAGGCAATTTACAGACGTTTTTCAACTAGAAGTATTCATACTGACACTTTTTAAGCCGTTTGAGTCTACTTTTATTTCACATATGTTATCGCATATTTATACATATTTGATTAAAATAAATAAATATTTCTACATATTTAATCAAAATATGTACATATTTTTTCATATTTTTCATTTTGGGCATATTTTCATAATTGGGAGGTTGTTGACAGGAACTGTGAACCACAGACTGTAGGGCTGTGAATCACAGTGGGTACAATGGTTATTGTAATTTATACAGAATGCTGCTAAACAGTGACGGGCACTTGTTAGTTCTTTGAAGTTGTCTGACGTTGTCTGTTCTTTCAGCTCGTTCGTTGAAGTGTCCAATTCATTTCGTTCGGTCACTTAGTGTATTCTTTTTTGGGTGAAATGCCACGAACATCGGCCTCAAACAAACAACTGGTTGCTAAATATCTTCGCGAGTTTCCAGCAGAAATTTTTCGAAGTGATGGAGACATTTTGTACTGTACAGCTTGTGACAAGCCCGTTTCTTGCTCTCAACTTTCCCAAGTCACCCAACATATTGCCACCGGATCGCACATAGAGAATAAAAACAGAAAGAAAGAGAGGACGTCCTATCTCAAGCCTTCCTTACATCTCCATCATCGAGTAAGGCTACTCTGAGTACAGATCTGTGACGGGCTTTGGTTAGAGCAGATATCCCTTTCCATAAACTTAAAAATCCTCATTTCAAAGGATTCTTAGAGACTTATATTGGGAAAAAAATGCCTGACGAGAGCGCTCTGAGAAAAAACTACCTGGAAGATATCTATAAAGATACACTAACCAAAATTCGAGAACTTATCAAAGATGGACCGATTTGGGTGTCAATTGATGAAACCACTGACGTTGAGGGCAGGTATATTGCCAATGCAGTTATTGGAAAACTTGACAGTGATGCTGATGTGGATTCAAAGCCATTCCTTTTGAACTGTGAGGTTCTCGAAAAATGCAATCATTCCACCATTTCACGATTTTCATAAAAAAAAATGTCCATTTTACTTAAATATTCCAGAAAATATTTTAAGAAAATCACATATTTTCCACATAATTGATGAAAATAAATGCATATTTTAATTAAATATTTGGCATTTTTAAATACATAAAAATCCGTTCCTTAGTTATTACTAATAATAGTTTTAGATGGTCCCTTTACATTAATTGGTCTGACGCCTTTTTTCTCTGAATGTAGCATCGAGACCCCCAAAAGGCATAGTCTGGTGAGAGTATACTGTAGGACAGTTTAGGAACCTCTAAAAGCGAAGGTTATGTTCTGACATTTTCCAAAGTTCACTTTCATTTTCCATTTTTCCAAACAGGTCTAAAGAATTTAAATATTTTAAAAAACCCATTTGACTGGACTAAGTCTGATTTTACAATTAAAACGTTTAGTAAAGAAACAAAATAAATTGAATTTTAGTTGATTATAAAAGGAATTTATTCAAAGTTAGTGAAAATTAATGTTTTCATTGAATTAACTAATCTAGGGTAATAACTATTCAAGAAAAGTAGTTGAAGGTTATCACGTATAGTTCGCTGTTAGCTATAGGAATTGTTCTTTTTTTCTAACTTATTTAATTGCAATTACAATGCAACATGTTTAAACAAGTTTCTAAATGTAAAAGGCATAAATACACAAATCACCATTTAAAAACGTGGAGTCTTATAGACTGTCTAGCAGTTTAGTTTAGTTATTTTTGTTATTGAAGGAGAAATCAGCTATAAAAATAACAATAGAATAGGCTAAAGTTGTTATTTAATTATTCGAAAAAATATCATCTGCCCATATAAAATAACTTTGCATACCTTTGCTAAAATTTCGTTTAACATTTAAAACAATAATTATTTTGGTTTAAAGTTAAACGTTTATATAAAGGTGTAAATAATTGAAGGTTTTATTTTCTCACACTTGAATTTCCCGGTATCTGTTACAAAATTGTTTAAAGACTTCCTTTTACTGCTATTTCACACTAATGACATATTTTTATGGCCTTTTTTTTTTTGGAATTTTTTGGAGTTTATTATACGAGGGTCGTTTGAAAAGTCCGTGCAAAGTCAGAGAGATAGCACTACTGGCGCGTATCGAGGTTATGTTTAGTTAGTAGCATCTCTTGGAAGAACACACACCAAGTTTCAGCCAGATCGGTCTATTACTTTGTGTTTGGCATTCGTTTGAATCGAGGAAGTCGAGTGATTTTCAAAAAATGGACGAAAAAGAATTTTTCGTGTGTTGATTAAACACTACTTTATGAAAGGCAAAACGCCTCAGGAGACTAAAGAGAAGCTTGGTAAACATTATGGTGACTCTGCACCTTCGATTAGAACAGTTTATAAGTGGTTTCAAAATTTTCGGAGTGGCCATATGGGCACAAGTGACGCTGAACGTTCTGTACGCCTGTTGAGGTTACTACTCCAGAAATCATTGATAAAATCCATGATATGGTGATGGATGACAGAAGAGTGAAGGTGCGTGAGATTGCTAGTGCTGTGGGCATCTCGAATGAACGGGTACATAATATTTTGCATCAACATTTGGACATGACAAAGCTATCCGCAAGATGGGTGTCGCGATTGCTCACGCTTGACCAAAAACGAATTCGTGTGAAGTGTTGCAAGGACGGTTTGCAGCTGTTCCAGAAGAATCCGCAGGACTTTAAGCGTCGTTTCGTCACTGTGGATGAAACATGGATACATCACTACACTCCTGAGACCAAAGAACAATCTAAACAATGGGTTACCAAGGGGGAATCTGCGCCAAAAAAGGCGAAGACCGTTCCTTCGGCCGGAAAGATTATAGGGACTTTCTTTTGGGATTCGCAAGGAATAATCCTGATCGACTATCTGGAAAAGGGTAAAACTATTACAGGTGCATATTATTCATCGTTATTGGACCGTTTGAAAACCGAGCTGCAAGAAAAACGCCCACGATTGGCCCACAAAAAAGTCCTTTTCCATCAAGACAACGCACCAGCTCACACCTCAGCAGTTGTGGTCGCAAAATTAATGGAAATAGGGTTCCAACTCGTTTCACATCCCCCCTATTCTCCAGACTTGGCTCCCTCGGACTACTATTTGTTCCCCAATATGAAGAAATGGCTGGCGGGAAAAAGATTTTATTCAAACGAGGAGGTGATTGCAGAAACGAATGGCTATTTTTCAGACTTGGACAAATCCTATTATTCGGAAGGGATCAACAAACTAGAGCAGCGTTGGACGAAGTGTATAAGCCTAAAAGGAGACTATGTTGAAAAATAAAAAAGGTTTACCCCAAAAAATTAAGTAGTTTTTATTTTTGCACGGACTTTTCAAACGACCCTCGTAGCTCCAAGCTTTTTTATCTTTTCCAGTGCACTGCTAACTTTTGGGCAGTGTTCTCTCGTTAGAGACTATGTAAAAGTGACATTTTTTAAGGAAGTGAATCGTTTCAAATTCCTCTGTTTCTTTTTAAAAGCAATTTCCACATAGAGTGCGCACCTATCAAACTAGTGATTACAGTTGACAGAGATTGGTGTTTACATTCGGTGTACTGTGATATTTATGCTAATTTTTAATGATTTTATTTTTTATTCTTTTAAACAAATCTGTTGTTTTCTTACATAATACTTCGTTTAATCATTTCGTTGTGTAAGATGGGAATTCCAGGGCGTTGTTCACTTTCAAATATTTCTTGAATGTTAATTATCTATTATTTATAAAACATCTGGTAGTTACTTTTTTGGGGTTAACATTATTTGTCTTAGGAACAAATTTATATTTGTAAATTAGATTTTTTTTTTTTGGTGAATATTGAATCATAAGATGAAAGCACAGCCTCCCATTGTCAATTAATTACTATTATGTTGTTCGTAAAAATGAATTTAATAGAAAAACGATGAATTTGTTCTTTTTTTCTAACTGCGTCCAATTATGCAACTGTCTTTATAAAGATATACTAGATTTAAAAGACAAGCAATGACAAAACGTGTGAAACTGCTCTACAGACTTCTTGGACGACGCTCCAAATTGCCCTTAGAACTGAAATGTTTAACATACAACACTATCCTCAAACCTATGTGGACTTACGGGACTAGAGCTGTGGGGTTCAGCCAAACCTACAAAAATATGGACAGTGCAGGACATTTCAGTCAAAACTCCTGCCGACAGATAGCTGACGCTCCTTTCTACGGTGACTAACCTCACCCTTCACAACGACCTCAACATTCTCTTCATAGACCAACTCGCCAAGACTAAATACCAAAAGTTCCATACTACTCTCTCGACTAGCTCTAATCCTCTTGTTCTGTCTCTCGCCTCCTCTGACATTCCTAATACTCCTCGCCGACTGAATCGCCAGTGGCCCCGCGACTTCCTTGCAGTCTGAAGAGCTAAACGTTATTAATCTCCTATCTCTCCTCTCTCCTCCTCACATTCTCCTCTCTCCTATAGAGAGTGCTACCACTGGGTAGTTTCTCTCCTCCTGCTCTCCTCCCGCACCAGTTCACCACTCTCTCCTCCTCACATTCTCCTGTCTCCTATAGAGAGCGCTACCACTGGGTAGTTTCTCTCCTCCCGCACCAGTTCACCACTCTCTCCTCCTCACATCCTCCTCTCTCCTATAGAGAGTGCTACCGCTGGGTAGTTTCTCTCCTCCTGCTCTCCTCCCGCACGAGTTCACCACTCTCTCCATATTTAATTATTGCATACAATGTTTACAGATTGTAAATTCAAAAAAAAAAAAATAAAAAAATAAAATCTTTATAAAGATTAAGAAAATTTTGGACAGTACTCTCATTAGATTATTGGGCCGGAATTAGGAACGTTTTGACATCTCCTCCTTATTGTTGAGGGAGAAAATTCTCTTATAGCGTTTTTCTTTTCTTTTTTTTAAGAACTTACTTGGTTAATGAGGGTATAGGCAAGAAATGTCCTTCCTTAGAGACGCGTCCTAGCATCTTAAGAGTTGTTATCCCAATCTGCCAGCTCCCAAAACAATGATATCACTAGAGAGCCTGGGGGTCTTTTACCAGGATTTGAGAACACTCCAAATCCTATTTAATAAATATCGTTCAAAAATCTCTTATTTTACAAAATTTGACTTGGTCGTTGACACTTGCATTACCTAGTCTAAAAGATCGTGAAATAAGATTTGTATTAAGAAGAAGTACAGTCCCCCCAGACGGTCTCAGACTGTACCCAATGGAATGAAATTATTTCTTTAAATTCTTTATCTAATTATTTATTTCTATTTGAATTTGAAAATGTTTATTTACAATTTAAAATTTTTTATACAAATATATATAGAAGGAGGTTTCAGGCTGCATGCCTATATCCTCTCCACAACATATCAGCATTTACATTGGATACAAGTCGAACTTAATGCTAAGGCAAGAAAATTTAAAAAAAACCTTACTAGATAGATAGATAAAGTCTTTTATTTAAATATGTACATAAATTTCAAAATTAACAGATCAACTTATTCAATAATTATCAAATAAAGGACATACGCTTGGTACAAAACCATCAGCGGGGGTGCTAGCTAGCAAATACAAAATAAATGTTCTTTAATAATATACAATTCCCAATAAAGGACAAATAATAAATAAATAATATATAAATATACATAATATATCAATAATAAATCATATATATAAATAAATATTCTTAACTAAATAAGTATGGAAAACATTGTATACGAGTAAATAATATGTATTTTAGTAGATCGATAATAAACTAATACTTTTTATATTAAATAAAATAAATTCTTTATTTTACACTAATCGATTAATTATGTATCTTTTCATATCGTAAGATCCAAGCACGCTTGGTGTAATTCAATAAAGAAATCCAATCACCATTTAGATACTGTATTAATTCTTGTTGGGACAATATAATCTTATTTAAAAACTTCAATCGGAGATCCCTATAAGCAGGGCAAATACAAATGAAGTGAATGATATTTTCTATTTCTTCCCTACTGCATAGCGAACAGACTTGTGATTCATTACTATTGTATCTTTTATAATTTAGATTCAATAGTTCTCCTCTTATTTTAATTATCCAACTAATATTGTCAGTTGTATATTTATCGCAGAAATAGAATGATTCATCACCGAAACTGAAATTTAGATATTTATAAATTATACTAAACTGAGAATTTTGTGCTCTAATTATGCATGCTTCTATATGATTTCTGTGAATTTGTTCTCTTAATAAATTTAACTCCTTTTTACAATCATCTACATTATCAAAATTGATTTTTATTATTGAGCCATTTTCAGAATTTACATTACAAAGATCCTTATACCAATAAATTTGTCTTTTAATTGTCTCTAATGCTACTATCTTAGGGTACCTATAATTTGGCATACTTAGTACTTTTATAATGTAATTATGATGTAACTGCAATGTATGGATGTACAATGGAGGCATATTTGTTTCCAAGGTGATAATGTAATTTGGGGTGTTCCTAGGCAATCTTAATAACTTTTTAATAAAGTACGTGAATAACTGTTCTCCTTGCCTATAAGACTTTCCACCCCAAACTTGCGCGCCATAGCACATGATTGCACGAGAAACAGCGTTGAACATTTCTAACTTGGCCGAAACAGGAATTTTGCTATTTGCTATAAATGATTTCCAAACGGAATTTAGACCTATTTTTGCCTTTAATAATTTATCATTTAAATGTTTATTTAAATTTAACTGAGGAGTTATGCGCAATCCAAGATATTTGTAACAATTAACTATTTCTATATTTTCATTACCTAAAGACCAACGCTCTTTATTAGACGGTCTTCCGCCGTTTCGACATACCATTACTTTTGATTTATTTGTGTTAATCTTTAGGTTCCATTTGAGGCAATACTTTTCTAAAACATGAATATTATATTGTAACTCAACAGGATCCAATGCAATCACCGCTATGTCGTCAGCAAAGGCTAACAATTTAATTTTATTTCGGTTAATATTAATTCCTCCTATAAGATCATCTTCAATATCATTAATAAAAAGGGTAAACAATAAAGGGCTCAACAATGCCCCCTGTTTTACACCCATTGTTGTCTCAAATTTATCAGAATATTCATTTCTATACCATACCATTGCTTCTGTATTCTCGAAAAGTTCCTTTATAATACGCACTATTTTTGTAGAAATTCCGATTTCATGTAATTTATAAATTAGAGCGTGACGATCCACTCGATCAAAAGCCGCAGAGAGGTCTACAAAAAATATATAAACTTTCCGTCTTTTTTCCGCCAACTTAATATTTATAATATTTGATAAGGTAAATAGATTATCGACAGTGGAATACCCTGGTCTAAAACCTGCTTGAAATTCACTCAGAATGTCATTATCCTGCACCCACTGCGTCAATCTTCGCAATAATAAACCTGAAAAAATTTTCCCAATGGTATTTTCAAATGCAATTCCTCTATAGTTTGTAACAACATTTATATCCCCATTTTTGTGTATTGGATATATCACTGATTTTTTAAATTCCAGTGGTACCCATCCCTTTTCGAAAATATTATTAAAATAGCTCAAAAGGATTTCATGGAAATTTTCAGGCGCATATTTGTAAAACTCATATGGAATTTGGTCAGTCCCCGGTGCTTTATTTATTTTAGAGTTATCTAATACTACTTTTAATTCAGACATTGTGAACGGTTTATCCAGAAATTCATTTATCACAAAGGGTGAAGCATAAGAAATACGGACAGTCAGTAGCGGCGGATTATAGAGAGCCCTGAAGTAATTTATCCATTCTATTAAATCTATATCCCCTCCAACTATAAATACCTTATTCTTAAAATTATTCACTAAATCCCAAAACCCTTTGGTATCCTTAATAGTTTTAAACTGATTTACTAAATCTGTGTAATAATCCTTTCTCTTTTGATCACATAGAGCTTTATAATCTTTATTAAATTTTTGGTACAAACTTCTATCCTCATCATTATTTGTTTTCCTAAACTTTTTTAGTTCCTTAAGCGACAATGTACGCAATTTTTTACAATCCTTATCAAACCATTTCTGATTTTTCCGCGCTCTATAACTACCCTTTGCATTATAATTTAGCTGCAAATTGGAGGAATCCGATATCAGGTTGTAGATATGATCCAAGTCTAGCACTGTGCACTTTGCTCTACAATCTTCTGTGTTTATCCGTAATTTATTTTGAAAATTAACTTTATTTTGCATATTCCAGTTGAATTTAGGGAGTAGAGAGAGAACATTACCATCCGAAACACCGTGACCACGAATTTTAAAAGAAACAACTATTGGCATATGGTCCGAAAAGGACTGAGTATCTACTTCAAAATTATCTATCAATGGAATACATTCTTTAGAAGCCACACAAAGATCAATTACGGAACATCCCACAGCACTGACAAATGTGAATTCTCCGTTACAGTCTTTAATCGTTCTACCATTTAATATCAGCAAGTCATAATCACTAAAGCATTCTAACAGGCGACATCCACTCTTATTTACAATTAAATCTTTTGACTTTCTTTTTGGAAATATTACATTTCTTTCTTCAAAAAACATTTTAGATGGTATATTCTGTAAACTGCCAATTCTAGCATTAAAATCACCTATTAACATAAAACTGAAATATTGAAAGTCATATAGAAATGTACACAGTTTTTCATAATCCTCATACCATTTATTGCAGTTTAAATATACCGGTAGTATATACAGATTGCTATTACCAATTAACAGTTGTATTACATGAAATTCATTTAATTTAACTACCTTACTTATTTTCAGTAAAAATTTTGTGTTTTTAACTCCATAAATATGCCCCCCACTTGCTCTACCAAATATTTTTGATTTTTCAGCTGGAATAAAAATAATTTTAAACTCAGGAAAACATTTCGTTACTAAATAAGCATCGTTGTCTAATAAAAATGATTCAAACAGAAAAAATACATCGAAACTACTTACATAATCAATAAACTCAGAATTATGCACTTTATTTCTAAAACCCGCGATATTATAGGATAAAATGCGTAATGATTTTAATTTATTTTTGTTAGGGTTTACTAAAGATAACATACCATCATGAGCACCAATACCTTCGTTATCAGATTCACCAATTACATTTGCATGTACGCCTTCGATGAGTCCAGTTGTAGTTGCCAGTGTCAGATTGGAAGCAGTTTCATATTGAATAAGTTGACGCTATTTTTGCTTAGAACTAGTTTCTCCTTTATTTTTTCCACTACTTGTGGCCCTCTTTGATTCCTCCTTGCCAAGCCATTTCAGGATTGGGTCACATTTGTTCTTCCCATCTATTCTTCCCTGTCCTGTTCTTTGTCTTAACACCCTGTTACTCTTTTGACTGGCCCTCACCTCAGCATCAGATTCCCCCACTTCCGAAGTTCCCGAGGCACCTGAGGTCAATGTGGATAATTTGTCTTCTTGTTCCAATTGTTGCAATTGCTCTATAGAAAATCTCTTGTCGTTTATTATGAGTTTATCTTGCCTTAAGAAAGCTTTGCATTGTATACTTCTTGCTTTATACAAAAAAGGCAGTAATAACCTTCTCGATTGTCGAATTTCATACGAATAATCCTCAGATAAACTCACACTTGAGCCCTTCAAATTTTTCGCAAATCTCAATACTTCAATCTTTTTACGAAATGACACAAATTTTATCAATACAGGTTTTTTCTCCAATGAGTTACGCCCAATTCTTCTGATAAAATTTATATCATTTAATGATACATCAACTTTAATGATATCTTTTAAAAAATTCAAGACTTTAATTTCTAATTCCTGAGTATTTAAATTATTGCATTCCATCATATTATATAGTATAACAACAAAAAACCTTACTACATAAGATTAATTAAAGCAAGATATGCTTTAGCCTTTTGTGCTTGTATTTTCTACAATTAAGAGAACTTAAGTTATAGTCCATAATACTTTTTATATGCGGGTAGGGACTATGTGTACAGGAAGTTACAAAGTTTTCCGTAGCGTTGTAGATAAATGTGGACACGCTGGCAACATCAAGTGCTGCATGCATGTAATCTATGGGTGTCCACCGGGGATATGACCCAACTAACCTTAAGCATTTGTTTTGGACTCTTTGTAACTTCCCGTAATTGGTGCAACAAGTATTGGACCACTTAGGGGCTGCATATAGTAGTACGGAGCGGATATAAAGATAGTAGATAAGTTTTTTATTAAGAAAATCTAAGTTAGAGTTGCGGTTCAAAAGAGGAAAGAGACTGCACATAATTCCTACCGCTTTATCGCACACTGAGTTTATGTGTTTGGTGAAAGTTAATTTGGAGTCTAACACCAACCCGAGGTATTTAACTTCCTTGCTCCACGGAAGGTAGTCGCCGTTAATTTGGACAAATCTATTCACAACCGGTCTGCGGCGTGTAAACAAAATAATTTGTGTCTTGGCATGGTTTGGCCTTATTTTCCATTTTGCAAAGTATTTGAAACATTTTTCAAGGGCTATTGTGTCAACTCTGAAGGAAGAAATAAAGAAGGCATTATCATCAGCAAACAGGGAGCAACTAGATTTGAGTTTCAGCTTGGTGACATTAATAAAAATGTTGAAAAGTGTAGGCCCCCAGGACTGAGCCTTGGGGAACACCAGCTTTAATTAACCTCACACCTGAAACTGTGGTACCGAGTGCGACGCTGAATTTTCTTTTAGTTAAATAGCTTTGAACAAAGTAAATTAAATATCTCGGAAAGCCATTCTCAATTAATTTTTAGATAAGGCCATTGTGCCACATCAATCAAAGCCATCCCCGTATGCTTGTTCAGATTAAAGTTGTGCTCTACCAAGTCTGTTACTCTGGCTAACTGGGCAGTAGTCGAATGTCTTGGACGTAAACCAAACTGGCAGATTTATTTCTATAAATAGCAACCAATCAAAAGACACCTTACAATATTATACTTCAAAAAAAAAAAAAAAAAATCAGCACTTTAATTTAAATAAATTAATTCTCAATAATAAAAGAAACCAAAAATAAAACACCAATTTATTTAAATATTAAAAATAAAAATAAACAAAGTGCCAATAAATTAGAATTGGAACTTAACAGGCCATAAAAATGTGCGAATCATGACTTTTTAAATGTACAACTTTTTATATATTTATTTATTTTGTGGCAATATATTACAGAATATATGGGTTTGATGATTTACTGATATTCTCCATATTTATATCTAAATCCATTATATTTACACCCACATTAATAAAAATCACTGAAAACGCCATATAGAGTAAAAAAATAAAAATGAAAAAAGAAAATTACTGCGCATGTGCATGAATATACGTATTTACTGCTTCAATAATATTTAGTAATGATTTTTCATTCGTAATGAAAAAAGATTTAATTTTTGAAAAGTTTTCTATTTTATGAAATCACCGGTTTTTGGGAATGTTTTAGTTTTAAAGTTACACAATTTTTGTTTTAAAAAAAAGTTGATTAATCATCATTTCCGGCTGTGAGATTGTGGTTTTGGTGAAGCCTTCACCGAATATCAATTTTGCGTGTCCAGAGATTTGATTTTCTTAAATTTTTTATTGCTACATATTAATCATTTTTCTGTATCTGAAATTTAGTCTAGCTGGCCATGTTTTTATTCTTAAAAGAAATTAATATAGTGACCTCATAGTAGCGTAATTACAACTGTGGCACTTTTATGTTCTCAATTAGCAAAATTTTTTTTATCTAAAATTAGGAAATCTGTCAAAAGTTGGATTTAGTTGCAAGGGAATCTTTTCTCTTAGTTATCTCCGTATTTCTTTTTTTTTCCAGTGGTTTTTGAAAAATATTTAGAGGAAGAATTATGTGGTTTGTTTAGAGGTACTAGAAATCTCAGCATCTGAGTGGGTTCTAGAAAGAGTAATATCCTCCTCAAACTGTTAACTTCCTCCGGGTCTCTAAATCCTCCCGATATCTCTTCCACCAGAATCTTCTGGTGCTCTACACGTTTCCAATACCCTAGCCCTCGGTGTGTCTGGCAACGCTCTGTGAGGAAAGTCCTTTGCTTTTAGAAGACCCCCCTCCCTGGTAATGGCACAGGTATCTCCAGGAAATGAAAATGGTAGCTCTCTTTCTATGTTCATGTTCGCAATGCTTCCCAAAAGTTCTGAGGATGGTTGCAAGTGATTAAGCCTGGGGAACCAAGCTCACCAGGAAATGATGATGGGAGTCGTTGGCAAGTCATGTATAGTCCTCCCTGGTGGTCCATGGTCTCCCTAGATATTCCTATATTCATCAGTATTTACACAACCCCAACTTTACAAAATATTAAGTTCTAAAATTATTAAACTAAGGATTCAAGATTGGCGAGGAATCGGTCAAATAAAAAAAATAACTCGTCTTTTTGCCAACGTTTCGACAAATATATTGCTATAAACTCAGTTTCTGTAACTCAACCAACCCGCATAGCCACGCCCTGAAGAAGACAATATATTTGTCGAAACGTTGGCAAAAAGACGAGTTGTTTTTTATTTGACCGATTCCTCGCCAATCTTGAATCCTTAGTTTAATAATTTACGGTCACGAAGCATTAAATAATTACAATTTTTTTTTTTTCCTATGATTTAAGGCGCGTCAACATCTAAGGTTTTGGAGCTTTTTTTTCAGAGCACTGTCGGCCTCCGGACAGTGTTCTCTCGTTACAGACAACACTGTCCATCACCGGACAGTGAGCTGTAAGAAGCTCCTAGGAAGAGAAAATCTAAATCTTTTAATTTTTTATTGTAATTTACCACTGCAACAGCAAATATGGTAAAAAAAAAGAAATAAAAGAAAATCATGAGTGGAGAAGGCACCCAGTGGTGCCACTCCAGTAACGTGCTTTGCTCTCACGATAAGAGAAGATCACGAGGCCATCTTCTCTTCAATCTCCTTAGAGGGATTACCTGGTAATGTGGAGGAAGATAGGTGTTCTATGAGTGGGTTAGGATGAGCTGCTGTAGAATGGAATGAAATTTGAAGAAACGAGTGTTAGCAAGAACCTGTAATGAAAGGGATTTTGAGGTCACTATGGATAGTGAGGTTAGATACATAGAACAGAGCGTTAAGAAGTTTTCGAAGTATTTTTGGATTGTAATGTCTGGAGGCGTAGTGAGTTGGAACGCTTACTCGATCCCCCATACTTCGATGCCGTATGACCAAATAGGTCGCAGTAACAGTAGATATAAGAGTCTTTTGTTATGTAGGTTAAGTTTCGAACGTTTGTCAAGTAGTCTGGCGAGAAGTTTGTAGCGTTGGTAGTGTTTAATTTAAATGCACATCTAAGTTAGTGGGAAATATTTTAACAATATGCAGATCTTAATACAAACAGACCTCACGGAAAGATGTCACCACTTTTTTTCGACTGACAAAAACCTAATATTGATATATATATATATATATTTAGTGATTTAAGGCGCGTCAACATCTAAGGTTTTGGAGCTTTTTTTTCAGAGCACTGTCGGCCTCCGGACAGTGTTCTCTCGTTACAGACAACACTGTCCATCACCGGACAGTGAGCTGTAAGAAGCTCCTAGGAAGAGAAAATCTAAGGGTCAGCAGCTGGATTCGAACTCGGGACCTCCGCGTGGGAGTGCAGTATGCTAACCTCATAGCTAATCTCTTCCCTGAAAAAATAATTAAAAATAATTTAAAAAATAATTATTAAAACTGTCCGGTAGGACAGTTGTATAAGGGTTGATCATCAAAAACTGCACGAAAAAGCGTAACGTTGAAAAACACCCAACTTTGACAATTTTTTTCTCTTTTTCTATAAAAGATAAAATTCCCAAATTTTCTTTAAATCTTACTCCAAACCCTCCTTTATAACTGTAATTTTTTTGCAACAGCCTAGATTTGATAGATATTGAGAAAAAAGATGCTGAAAATGAGCAAAAACGGCATTTTCAAAAATTGTTCTTGTTCTTGTTCTTCTTCTTCTTCTTCTTCTTCTTCTTCTTCTTGTTGTTGTTGTTACCTTTTTTGTAAACAACGTAGCGCCTAAACGCGTGAACCGATTTTCATGAATGAGGTGTCATTCGAGTCGGAATGTTATGTAGATGTGCCTTTTGGGGGTCTCGATGCTGCACATCGAATGGGAGAGGAGTTAGCCCCCTTTATGTAAGGCCCCCTCCAAAATTATTATCATTAATTACTCTGTAAATCTTAGCCCGATTTTGATAAAATTTGGTAGGATGACAGGGTTAGGGCTCCCCTACGTAACATTAAAGCGACGATCTGCTCTTACACTTGTTAAGGGGAAGTATAGCAATCGTTTCAAATTATCGAAACGTGAACCGATTTTCATGAATAAAGTGTCATTCGAATCGAAATTTTGTACAGATTTGCACTTTAAAAGTCTCGACGCTGTGCCTCATAAGGAGGGGAGTTTGCCCCACCCAAGTAAGGCCCTTTCTAAAACTATTATTACCAATATTTCTATAACGGTTAGGCCGATTTTGATAAAATTTAGTAAGAAGAAGTGGTTAAAGCTCCTCTACGTGGCTGTGAAGTGCCATCATGCTCTTACACCTACTAAGAGGAAGTATTGCAATCGTTAAAATTTTCAATGAGTGAACCGATTTTCATCAATGAATTGTAGTTCGATTCAAAATCTTTGCCTCTTTGCCTTTTAGGGAGAAGTACTGTAATCGCAGTTTATTTTTCTTACTCCTCTTAAAGGGAAGTACTGAAATCGCAGTTTAATTTTGCTATTTACGTACAAATTACCTTCCTATTTTATTCAAAACGCTTTCTCAAAAAAATTGTTATTGAGGATGGCTTGGGGACCGCAACTATAATCATTCTTTAAAAAGATCTGTCCAGTGGTAGTAACTCCGACTTAACACCTTTTCAGGTTATAATGATAAAATTAAATTTATTATTCCCAATTTTAATAAAATCTGTAAAGCAGATATGTAACTTTGCAAAACATACAAAAAAGAAAATCTGTCCAAAAGGTACAAAAATCTCTTTAACAAAAACTTACAGTTTAAAATGTTAAGTATAAGGGTTGATTAAACGCCAAAAGGTACACAAATCAGCTAGTACCCAACATTTCATTAATACTTCATTGATATTATTTTAAGTAATTTTACTACATTAATTTTCATTAATATTTTTTTGAATTTATTAGATGTTTCACAGACCCTTATGCTGGCCAGTTCATTCATTTTCTTTTTCTTTTTTTTTATGATTTAAGTCGCTTCAACAACTTCAACAATCTGCGGTTATTGGCGCTCGCAGCTTTTTTCAGTGCACTGCCGGCCTCCGGACAGTGTTCTCTCGTTACAGACAACTCTGTCCATCACCCGGACAGTGAGCTGTAAGAAGCTCTTAGAAAGAGAAAATCTAAGGGTCTGCAGCTGGATTCGAACCCGGAACCTCCACGTGGGAATCCAATATGCTAACCGCATAGCTAATCCCTTCCCTTTGTT
Organism: Rhodnius prolixus; assembly: GCF_049639745.1. Classification (NCBI taxonomy): domain Eukaryota; kingdom Metazoa; phylum Arthropoda; class Insecta; order Hemiptera; family Reduviidae; genus Rhodnius; species Rhodnius prolixus. The sequence continues at coordinate 28,318,002 of NW_027411582.1, forward strand.
CATTCATAATATTTTATTTTTTTGTTATAATTATGATAAAATGTATATTATATTTTCGTAATTAAATAGGTACTTTATTTTAGCTTTATTCCAAATTATTCTTCTGATTTATCTTTATTATGCTCTTTATTCTGAATAGTCACATATATCGTATGTATGTACATGCACGTTAAAGTAAAAAAAGACAAAGGCAGAGTCGGCTACTATTTAAATTTGAATCACGGATTTAAAACAATATTTCAGTCTAGAATTCGTCTTTCCGAAGTATTTGTGAGCACAAATAACGCGTAGGTAATATCAAGTAAATTATTCAGCAATAATTATTCATTTCTCAATTGTAATTTAATTTAGTCCCTCTAATTTTACTTATAGTAAAATACTGGAATAATTATGTTAGCTGTCATAAAAATATGCATATCTTATTTATCTTATTACAGTCAATCTAAGTTAAATGGTGTTCTACTTGAACAAATATTTTGTAGATTAAAATGGCCAGCATAAGGGTCTGTGAAACATCTAATAAATTCAAAAAAATATTAATGAAAATTAATGTAGTAAAATTACTTAAAATAATATCAATGAAGTATTAATGAAATGTTGGGTACTAGCTGATTTGTGTACCTTTTGGCGTTTAATCAACCCTTATACTTAACATTTTAAACTGTAAGTTTTTGTTAAAGATTAATATAAGTTATAAAATACTATACATGCATAATGATACATGCATTCTAAAATATTATACATGCACTAAACATACAGAACCTTTGAAACAAAGTATTAGATTTCATTAATTTTCATTTTATTATTTTTACAAAAATGTTTTTTGAGTCATTACCATTTTGTATAACACACGTGTACACCGTGTAACCTTCCTCACTCAGTCAGCACGTGTAGTGTGAGACGGTGACGTAAGAGAAGTATCAAATTCTGTACACCAAACTGATTAATCTACCACTGAGGTTTGATATAAGTCCGAAACCAATCAGAGATGCAATAAACGTGCATGTTACGACAGGAAAAAATCAACGATATCTGTAATTCATTTTTAATTAGTACGATTACAATGTCCTACAATCTATTAAAAAGCAAGGGAGTGTGAAAATTAATTTTTTCTTGTCAAAAAAATTAAAAAAAAAAAAAAATGTCAGGCAATTAACAACTTCAATTTAGCGTTAATGACTGTGTGGTAAACGATACAGAAACAATGGAGAACTCAAAAAGTTACGGTGGAAACAGAACCCAAAAAAGAACAGAAAAAAGACAATGTTTTGCAAAAAGATGATATATTTGATAGACATGTAATTTTCTACCTGAAATGTGTCTTGGCTGTGCTAAATACATGGCTTTATAATGGGGTCCTTCTCACCATGGGCTTCCTAGAAAGTGTGTGGGTCCATTTGGAAATGGGTAGAGAAGAAAGAATTTTTTTTGACAGATATGATCTGAAAAGGAGGCAGATGTTTAGGAGGGACCTTATACTGACTGCTTGTGTGGTAAAACATACAAAGATTAGTGCCTTAACTTTTGCTTTTTCTTTCTTCAACACAATGCGGTAATTATTTTGGGTGGTTTTGTTATTTATCTGTTTGTAGGCCTTGTTTTTTATTTTTTTTTGGAAAATAGAAATAGACCACTTGCAAAATAAACGGCTCTTGTGAACAGCATTGGTGACAAGAATGTATCCACCGTAATTAAAAAAAAAAAAAAAAGAAATAGATAAAAAATAAAATTGCAGGAAGGCTAAATTCATTAATTCGCTTAAATGCCACCAGAGGATGCATTTAAGTGGTTTTGGTTCGAATTCGGTCAACCGGAAATACCCTCTAATGAATAAACGTTTTCTTTTTTAACAATTTTCTCAAAAATAACTTCAACGCATCACTTTAAATTTGGTTTAATTAAGAAAATTTAATGAATGGTACTTCTCGCAAGATTTGGGTTCCACTTTGAAAGTGCCACTACTAAAAGTGCTGTTTTTTTGTAATGGCTTGCAAACTTTATAATATTAATAAGAATAAAATATGGACTCATTTTCTAATTTTGGAGAAAAACTAGCTGTCTCAGAAGTGCCATCTTTAACGTACAAGAAATTTCCGTAATTTAAGATTTACTCTCGAGATTTATTTAAATTTTGTAATAGTGTTTTCAAAACCCATAAATCCAGTAAATTGTACCCCCTAAATTTTGATTAAGGGTACTTCTAAGATTAAAGTGGGTGTAAATATTCGTATTACAGTGATATGAGACCCGATCTTTCGGTATTTGAAGATAAGGTTTGAGTCAGAATTTTGAGAATAATGAGAAAAATCATGGACGCCAGTTTCGGCCCTTCCAAAATTATCGCTTGAATTTAAATTGAAGCGAAAAAGCTTCCTTTTTTTCGCTCTTTGTTATTGGCCTCTCGAGCTAGTAAATCAGCCATTAACATTTTTCTTTCGAAGCTTCTTTAGTATATTGAATATTTACAGAGTTATCTTGTTGTTTGTTATGAACTCAAAGAGCTCTGTGTAAATGCTGCCATCATCAGCTGCTAGAATAGTATTTAAATTGGCAGGTAACGGACATCCAGTAGCTAGAACAGCCTTCCACAATCGTTCTCTTCCTTTAGTATTGTTATCACATTCCAGGATTAGATGGTAGGCGTCTGCTATTATTCCAGAAGTACAGGATCACTTGTTAGTTGTTTCCACCCCAATCCTGGCTAGATGGTGCGGCGAATAATTGTGGTTAAACCTCATTCTAATGACAGTGCTAACAAACTTCCTACTGTTGTTCTTATATCTGGAAAACCATGGTCTTTTAGGGACATTAGATTGGATGGATGTGTGAAATTGGGCCTTTTCTCGCCTTTGACAATTCGTATATCCGCTGCTATTCGGAACAGCACTCCGCTTTTGCATAATTTTTAATATCGGAGACTAACATTGCGAAAAAGTTATCTATTATTTTAATTTTATCAGACTTAAGGGTAATTGAAGTAAATTAAGGCAAACTGATTAATAACAGGTGACATTTTTACCAAACAAAAATCGGACAGTTTTTTGCCCTTCAGCGAGATTCAGGTCAAATAACCAGCTTGCAGCTCGGCACTATGGCACCAAACTTATTGACTCAACCTGTACTTTTCAGTGCCAATCAAATACGTTTAGTACAGTCTTTCTCAAAGTAGGCTTTAACGCCCCCCTTTGTGGGCGGCGCTAGAGGCCTACGGGGGCGGTAAAAAGCCCAGAGAAAATTGGGAAGCGGTTTAGAAGGGCAGGCGATGACTGATTTGTGTTTTTCTAATACTTTAAACTATAAAATCAAAAACTACCTTCTACAATAACTACATCAATTATTTGGTTGTTTCGTTAATTTTGGGCTACAAAAGCCAATCCCGCAGCTGTATCCCTGGATTGTGGTCGATTGTTCAATGATTTTTTTGATAGCATTTCCCATCGTTTTATTTTGAGTGAATGTGGATTTAGTGCTGTGGCAACGCTGCTAACTATAAAGAGAAATCGTTTACATGTAACCCGAACGCGGTGACTTACGGCTGTTTTTTTGAGGTAAATTCTAGCCTGATATTAACCAAACTTGTTAAAAATCATTCAGATTCATCCCTGCACATTAGATTAGTTTTAAAATTTAAATTGCAATGTTTTGTTTAAATTTGAATCAAAGTTTTCCTAAATATTATTTTATAAAGTTGCCTTTTATCGCTCCCATTAGAACAGTCTCATTTAAAATTGTAAGTTCAAAATTCAGAAACAGGATAAGACTCATATGGCTCGCTATAATTAAATTAAAGCAATGATTGCGAGTGTGACTTTTAAAATTTTAGGAGGCACTAGAAAATAATTGATTCTCAAAATGGGCGCGGTAGACGAAATAAGTTTCGAGAACCTCTGGATTAGATGTAGGCAAATTAGGTAAATGGAACTCACAAGACATAAACTAGCAATGCATGATGAAATTGCAGCTAACCAAGTTTGGGACAATAATTAGCAAATAGAATGTGTGCATTACTAAGAGAGTGAATGATATGTTAAAAGACATTGATGACTGTTTGGATAGAGAGAAGTGAAACCAAGAGATAAAAGAAAGAATAAAGACTCCTTAAGTGACCTCTAGCCGGCCTTTTAACAAAGGGTACGCCTAATTTTTTTTACCATAAGAAGAAGAATAGAGGCCAAATAATGTTGTGCTGGAAGATACAGTATGTGAAAGATTTTTTTTTTTTTACAAATGGTTAAGCTATTAAAAATTAAATTCATGTAAATAACTAGCGAGTAATGATTAGTTTAGTGGGTGACGTAGGAATGAGAGGAGATGGGGCACGAGGGGTAAGACTTGAGTGGGGGGGTGGCGCGGAGGTGGCAATCAAAGGCGGTGGAGTCAGTAGAGTGGTGGGGGTAAGAGATGAAAGCTAAAGAAGTTGATGTTGATTGAAAGTGTAACCACAATATCGTTCTACACTTTAGTGTCTGGGGATCGTTTGCTTTGCCCTAATCGCCAGTGATTTATCAAAGCGCTTGCGCACTACGGTGTATATTTTACAGAACTTTCATATATATATATATATGTGCTTTTAAACTAACACATAAACACTTTTATATTCTTTTTTTTTAAACACAAAACACATTTACCTCTCTTTTATAAAGCCATTCGTTGCTCTGTCTTTCTCTTCCTTTTTGGAGGGTTTTTATCACACACACACACACACACACACACACAGACTTACAAACAAACACTCAGCCCCAAGATATCCTGTGTAATCAGTGAAGAAGTTATCCCCGGTCGTGTTAAGTAGGCATGTCTCTCCTTAGAAGAGCTGAGACTTTTAGCTCTTGGTCCAGGAGGAGCTAACCCATTTGTTACTTTGCACTAATGAAGACGTTTGATGATGTTGTTGTTGATGATGATGGTGATGATGCTCGTTACTTCAGGGCTCGAGACTCTTTCTTAGACCAGCTCCTCTCTCTCTCTCTCTCTCTCTCATCTTAAAAGAAAATAAGAACAACGCTATACCCATTTAAGAAATTAGTGAGAACTCTTTTAAAACCGTTTCTTTCTTTTATTTTTACCCTAAAGCATGACTTGCCTTTAAAAAATTACTGTTAAAATCTTCTAGGTGGAACTTTAAAAGCAAATTCTTGGCCTCTTATTTAATTATTAATTATATATAATTTTATGTTTTTTAATTAATCTCCTAAGATAAAAAGTATATAGGGTGAAGGGACCAGTAATTGACTGGGCACCAGTAATTGACATACCAGAAATAAACTTGTATTATAAGGGATATGAGCCGTTTTCAGTGGTGATTCTTTCAATTTCGTTATTGAGAAGCCTTTGGGCAGCAGTTCCAGAAAAATATTAATTATTGGAAGGTTCCTTGGTATCAGTGGAAGGTTATTTGTGTTAAAAGTTCAAAATCAAGGAAAAAACAAGCCGTTGCTAAGGAGGATTGATAAGAAAATAATTTTCCTTTTTTCTTATTTTTCGTTTATTAGTTCATATATTCGTGTGGTTATCAATGTTCTGTTATAATTAGTATTACTTGTAGATTTCATTTATGTAGTTTTTTTCTTAATTATAAGAAGCATTGAGGTTTAAAATGGGGCTGTCAATCACTGGTCCTTGAAACGGCAATCTGCCCAGTAATTGACATACATGTCAATTACTAGTTCTACAGCTTTTTTGTTTGAGACCAGTGATTGACTTCCTGGGAAAATGGTAAGATAGGTTGATAAATTTTATTATAATTAAAAATTCAATCATTGTAAAATAAAATCATTGATAAAAATCGGCAAAATAAATAGTAAAACTTCCAACAAAATATGTTTAAATTAATGAATTAGCAAATGTACGCCTTATTTCAAGAGGGCATGCAGAATGATTATTCTGTAGAGAACAACAATGTATGAACAACAAACTGGAATAATCGTGATCGCCGAACAGCTTCACGAGGCCTACGTGACTAATAAAAACGACGCCCACTTATCGGAGTTGGAAAATCTCTCATTCTCCCTCAGTTTTGGGTCCTAGCCACATGACAAAGAAGAAAGCGAGGAAATGGCTAAACCATAGAATTCCATCAAAGAAAACGGCCAGAGGAAAAATGAAGCTCCCTCAAGAGAAGTACCAGGTGCGAAATCAAACATACGAGTACGTGGAGAGTGAAAATATTAGATTATTTAGGTTTGCCTATTTAAAAACTGATTGTAATTAATTATGAATAAGACCGATTTTTGTTATAAATCCAATTGAAAAAGTGATTTAGGTGATTTAAGTGATTTATTTAGATTTAAAAGTGATTTTGAATGCATACCTTATGTCGTTTCATGAATATATTTGTATGTCAATTACTGGTCCCACCCCATGTCAAACACTGGTTCCACCGAAAATTCGGTATGTCAATTACTGGGTCATTGACATATTTTCAAAAAAAATTATTTTTGGTTGACATAAAGATCGAATTTACTGCTTTTAAAATATTAATAAAATAAAATACATCCTACTGGAGCGGTACAATTTTACAACCTACACCTGGAGCCAAAATAACGGAAGTTATTCTATCTTAAACTCGAATTTTTTCTTAAGCAGTCAATTACTGGTCCCTTCACCCTACAGGATGATCCATTTTAAACGCACCAATTGCTAATAACCTTTTTTAGGAAAGCGGAAATCCGGAAAATCCTATTAAATAAACTATATTATTTTTACTACGTGTAAAAGTGCCATCAGAGGGTGCTGACGACAACGCCACACAGCCTGAATGTTAGGTTGCAGTCTGGGAAGGTTCAGCGTCACTTTAAAGGGTTTACGTTACATAGAGTGTTTAACGACGGTGACATATAAATTAGTAATTTAATTATTCTTTACAGAATAATAAAATCTCTTTCAAAAAACTGTCTTACACACGTATGACATTTTATTTAAAAAAAAGTATTATTATGAATGACAGCATACGCGGGATTCGAACTGGGGATCTCCCACTTACAATGCCACGCTCTTTACCACTAGACCAATACCCTGGCAAGATATTCTTACCGCAATCATAGGTCTAGTAGTCCTGCATACGGGGTGCATTAAAATGATGTGATGGTTACTTTTATTTGATGATAAAACTAATTTATCCTGATTCACCCACAACCATTACATTACACTATATTTTTTTAAAATCTTCAATTATTATTATTTTTAGGGAAGGGATTAGCTATGCGGTTAGCGTACTGGACTCCCACGCGGAGGTCCTGGGTTCGAATCCAGCTGCTGACCCTTAGATTTTCTCTTCCTAGGAGCTTCTTACAGCTCACTGTCCGGTGATGGACAGTGTTGTCTGTAACGAGAGAACACTGTCCGGAGGCCGGCAGTGCACTGAAAAAAGCTCCGGGCGCCAAATAACCTTAGATGTTGACGCGCCTTAAATCATTAAAAAAAAAAAAAAAAAAATTACTATTTTTTCATTTTGCGTCACAAATAACATTTTTTTCATTCAGGGGACCTCCCAAAACTGGTGTATTTCTGGTGGAAAATTAATATTGAAAAACCGTTCACGAATAAGATAAAATTGTAACTTTGATCTTAAATATCTCGACAAATATTAAGGATATAAACGGGGTCAGCACCATTTTTCACAATTTTCACTGTCAAAACCAGTGGTCCTTATGAAACCCTAATCATTTTTTTTGGGCCGTAACTCCGCCAAAAATGAAGTTACAGCGTCAGGAGTGGAAAATTTGAAAACTGGGTTTTTTCGGAATTTCGCTTTCCAAAAAATTATTAGCGATTGGTGCATTTTAAATTGGATTAACCTGTATATTTTTTTGAATTGGCGCATTTACAAATGAATTCAAATGTTAGCGAAGCAGAGTGAGTCAATAAAATTCTTTGGCCTCAGTAATTCAGCTCATTTGAACACAGTCCCCGCCAGATGTTACCAGAAGAAGGCTCCAGAAAATTAAGTCATCCAGTCGTCTTTCTAGCTAGGCTTACCATACGTTCCGGTTTGACCGGGATGGTCCCGGTTTGAGAACCCTGTCCCGGTCAAACTTGAACAACACCGACACCCCGGCCATCGTTCCCCTGCGCCCATTTATTAATATGTTTTCAGTTCTTAATAATTTTGATTGCATTTCAAATATGAAAAACACAAATTAAGCGAAAAGCAAAATGAAAATGAGCCTCTTCCTCCTCTGCGTCCCGGTTTCGTAATTATGGTAAGCTTATTTCTAGCTAAGTTCCAGAAAGATAAGAAGTTAAGGAATAATCCACTTCTTGTGTCCATATTGCAATGCTCGGTCTCAGATATTCAAAAAGATTGTAGGCTAGAAATTAAGATGCAAAAAAAGTAAAAGTAAAGTAATCGCCCATTTTTTCAGGCCGGCTTTACGACGTCCAGCTACCAATCAGGTGCCGTGGACGGTGGCGACTAACAAACATACTTTACTGCAAATTTCTTTTATTAACCATTAAATAAAATCCAAGGCCTAAGACCGGGGAATCGAACCTAGTACCACCACAATGCATATTAGCTTTATATGTCTCACCTCTAACCGCTCGGCTACCGTGGCACCTGAAATTAAGATGTAAGGAGAATGGAGATTCTAGATGCACTTTTCAACTCTGAAAAACTACTCAAGATCTCTGGGGGAAAATATTGATAGAGCGGAAGTCTCACTTTGCTGAATAGGTTTTTTAGCGAGGTTATTCATTAGTTATTAGTTATATAGCGGAAGTCTCACTTTGCTGAATAGGTTTTGTGGTTTTTTTAGCGAGGTTATTCATTAGTTATTAGTGGGGAACGGATTCGTATGTATTTACATATTTTTTTCTAGGCAATTTACAGACGTTTTTCAACTAAAGTATTCATACTGACACTTTTTAAGCCGTTTGAGTCTACTTTTATTTCACATATTTCCACATATTTGGATGTTATCGCATATTTATACATATTTGATTAAAATAAATAAATATTTCTACATATTTAATCAAAATATGTACATATTTTTTCATATTTTTCATTTTGGGCATATTTTCATAATTGGGAGGTTGTTGACAGGAACTGTGAACCACAGACTGTAGGGCTGTGAATCACAATTGGTACAATGGTTATTGTAATTTACACAGAATGCTGCTAAACAGTGACGGGCACTTGTTAGTTCTTTGAAGTTGTCTGTCTTTCAGCTCGTTCGTTGAAGTGTCCAATTCATTTCGTTCGGTCACTTAGTGTATTCTTTTTTGGGTGAAATACCACGAACATCGGCCTCAAACAAACAACTGGTTGCTAAATATCTTCGCGAGTTTCCAGCAGAACTTTTTCGTAGTGATGGAGACATTTTGTACTGCACAGCTTGTGACAAGCGCGTTTCTTGCTCTCAACGTTCCCAAGTCACCCAACATATTACCACCGGATCGCACATAGAGAATAAAAACAGAAAGAAAGAGAGGACGTCCTATCAAGCCTTCCTTACATCTCCATCATCAAGTAAGTCTACTCTGAGTACAGATCTGTGTCGGGCTTTGGTTAGAGCAGATATCCCTTTCCACAAACTTAAAAATCCTCATTTCAAAGGATTCTTAGAGACCTATATTGGGAAAAAAATGCCTGACGAGAGCACTCTGCGGAAAAACTACCTGGAAGATATCTATAAAGATACACTAACCAAAATTCGAGAACATATCAAAGATGGACTGACTTGGGTGTCAATTGATGAAACCACTGACGTTGAGGGCAGGTATATTGCCAATGCAGTTATTGGAAAACTTGACAGTGATGCTGATGTGGATTCAAAGCCATTCCTTTTGAACTGTGAGGTTCTCGAAAAATGCAATCATTCCACCATTTCACGATTCTTCGATGCCTCAATGCATATCCTATGGCCCAGTGGAGTTTTGAACGAAAAAGTTCTTTTGTTTCTCTCTGATGCTGCCCTCAACATGGTCAAGGCTGGGCAATCTATTCAGGTATTTTATCCTAAGATAACTCATGTGACGTGTATTGCTCATTCCTTGCATCGAGTAGCAGAAACTGTCCGATCTTTGTTCAGTGACGTAGATTCCTTAATCTCCTTGGTTAAAAAAGTGTTCTTAAAAGCACCAAGTCGCATTAAAATGCTAAAAGATCTCTATACAGACTTGTGCCTTCCACCAGAACCAATATTGACAAGATGGGGTACTTGGCTGGAAGCAGCTCAGTATTACTATGAAAACTACAATAAAATCAAGAATGTCCTTTCACATCTCGAAGACGAAGCAGTAGCGATAAATACAGCCAAGTCTTTATTCGAGAAACCTAATTTAAGGAACGACCTTGCATTCATTTCTGACAATTGCGTATAAATCATTATAACTTGTAAAAACAAATTATTTTGTTCCTAATAAATTATTATAAATTGTAAAAATGTTCTTTTCTTATATAAATAATTATAACTTGCCCCCCCCCAAAAAAAATTCCATTTTCATAAAAAAAAAAAATGTCCATTTTACTTAAATATTCCAGAAAATATTTTAAGAAAATCACATATTTTCCACATAATTGACGAAAATAAATGCATATTTTAATTAAATATTTGGCATTTTTAAATACATAAAAATCCGTTCCTTAGTTATTAGTTATATAGCGGAAGTCTCGCTTTGCTGAATAGGTTTTGTGGTTTTTTAGCGAGGTTATTCATTAGTTATTAGTTATATAGCGGAAGTCTCGCTTTGCTGAATAGGTTTTGTGGTTTTTTAGCGAGGTTATTCATTAGTTATTAGTTATATAGCGGAAGTCTCGCTTTGCTGAATAGGTTTTGTGGTTTTTTAGCGAGGTTATTCATTAGTTATTAGTTATATAGCGGAAGTCTCACTTTGCTGAATAGGTTTAGTGGTTTTTAACGAGGTTATTTTTTAGTTATTAGTTTTTTTTTTGTGCCCTAAGTTCTTTCAAGAAATTTGTTTTACGTAAATTGCAGATCGCATTATTAAAATTGTATTTTATTCAAAATCCAAAAAACAAACTCTCGCAACTAATTTGTGGATAAAAAAGAGACCACACCTACAAAAACAATTCTTTAAAAAAAATGAAAACAAAAATAGCCCAAAGCTGTGAATGCAATGAATCACTAGCAGCAGACTTTCACGTCATTTCTTACAGTTAGCGTGCGCACGTCAATTTCGCCGTCAGAGTGTGCACTATCCGGACGTTTTTTCTTTTTTGGATAGCGGACGTTTCCTTAGTTCATGTTAAAACCTATCAATTTAGGTTATAATTTAGAAACAAATTAAAGTTAAAAATCCCCTTTAGGGAGCAAAATACAAACTGTAACAAGTGAACAAAAATAAAATGTGGAACAAGAGAAGGTTTTTCTGTCCTTATTTTTTGTGTTCAATATAATATTTAAAAATCACAAAATACACACCTATACTAAAATACTAGAAAAATTAGTGAGACGATATATATATATATTTAAGATCATTTGAATAGAATCGTGCGCTCAGGTAATTGAGAAATTGCCTTTTCTCCAATTCAATATGTTTATATAATTTGGCTGGTTGTTGTTAAGTTAAAACTCTTCTAACTGAAGAGGATATTTACGTGTATAAAACTGACTTTGGCCGTAAAAAAGGGCCTCCGGGTTTGGATCGCGTGTTTTATATCCGTTTTTATTCCTTTATTCCTCTAGCCACAGGCTCTCCTATGTACTTTTGTAGCCTCTTTACCCGGCCCACCAAGGCTTATTCTTTTATAATCTTTAAAACACCTGAATAATACCTTATTTGCTACAAATTTATATATTTTTTTTTTACCTCTCTTTTTTTCTGATTTTTGAATGTGTCTAGATTATCGCATGTTATCATTTTATTATTTTTAAAAAATTTTTTTTTTGTTTCCACATACCTGGAAGGCCTTTACAAGATTTACCTCCCTCAGGAGATTTGTACATTGACTTTGCAAAATCTCTTCTTATTTTTTTTTTTTTTTTTTTTTTTTTATCCCTTGACTTTATCGTCATCAATTGTTAGCGTGATTCATGTTTGAAAAATTTTTTGTTTTGGGTTCATCGTTATTTATAGACAGATTACTCAGATCGGAATTTGGATTTGGATTCCTCGCATGGCGAGGTCCCTTTTGCTATCCCAGCCGAACAACGCTTAACACATTTCACTAGTTATAGTCAATAATATAAAGCTGCAAAGAGAGTTGGTTTAAAGTCATAGAAATAAAAGTCCCAGTAAAAGAAGTCACAATTTTTGACTAGGACAAAAGTCAATGTTTTATGACTTCTTTTTTTTTGACTATTTTCATTAGATTCTTTCTTAGCTTTTCTCTTCATTAAAAAAATTCTCAATATTTTTGAGTTACATCTTTGAGTTGCTGCATTAAATGAGTAGTTCAATGCCCAAATAGATTTTCTCGACTTTTTTTTAAAATATCTTAATTAAAAGTGCCAAAGCACTCGTTTCCAGGCATAGCTTTTTATATTTATAATAAATTTCCCCAAATAATAAAGATTAGTACCATTAAATGATACAAATTTTTTGGTCCATTGAATAATAAATAATTTATTTCTGAAGCCATTTTGATTCAACTCCATGCTAATAATGTAATTCGTTGCCATAATTCCACCATAATTTCAAGTAGCAGGCCTCTGAATGATAATGGTAAATTTATTTGAATTTATATTATAAACAAGGGTGTTCATTTTAAGACGGCTCAAATGCATTACATGCTTAAACAGTTGTTCTGAGCGAAAAATGGTAGAGGAAAAATTTGTAGTCCGTCACCTCTAGTTTCAGAATATGTGACTTGATTTTAGATTCCTGCTCGCATACGCGGTTGACGCGCGACCAAATGTGAGGGTTCGCAGTTGACCCCCATTTTCATATACACACTTTATAAAGAGTATACAAAGTTATGAACCGAAATTCGATATCTTAAAAATTGAAGGTGCTAGGCCATTTCAAAATCTGGTATTTATTAATCATATTTCAATTTTTTAACTTGTTAACAAAACAGAAAGAAGAGCACGCGATAGGTCATTTTTATGTATTTTTTCATCCCCTTTCTACTAAGAATATTGCCAAGGCAGTAAAGCTAGTATTTTTCTTAATATCGGGAAATAAGTCGTTTTCCGTGTGATTTTTCTAAGAAAAATCAAATGTTAAGAGCTTTAGATGTTCAACAAAATGGCTAAAAATTAATTTTACATCTGTTACAAACAAGGTTTATTTATTATTTGGTAATTTTGGGAGAGTTGCGTTTAATTATCGAAAAAATTAGAAACCTCCTGCCACATATTTAAGGGATCAATATCTTAGTTTTAAAGGTTCAAACTTCTACCTTAATTTATCAAATAATGCACTTTACTCAACTTGTGAAACATGTATTGAACCTTCAAAGGAGCCTCCTCTAGCTCGCAAGCCAGGTTAGCCTGGAGGCTATCAACTGCTCTCTGTATCACTTTTGGTCGCGCGTCAGCCGCGTACGCGGGCAGGAATCTAAAATCAAGTCATTTATTCTGAAACTAGAGGTGACGGGCAACACATTTTTCCTCTACCATTTTCCGCTCAAATCAACCGTTTAAGCATGAAATGCATTTGAGCCGTCTTAAAATGAACACGCTGTATATACATACATTATTTCATCGCACTTCTCCATTTTTGTTTTCGTTTTGTTTTATGAAGTTAATCGAGTTTTGCAGTTAACGACTCGATAATACGATTCACTTTTAAGTGATGCTAAGGTCGTTTTATAGATTAATAGTAAAGTAAAGTAATTGCCTATTTTTTTCAGGCGGGCTTTACGTCCAACTACCAATTAGGTGTCGTGGACGGAGGCGACTAGCAAACATACTTTACTGTAAATTTCTTTTATTACCCATTAATTAAAATCCAAGGCCTAGAGACCCCGGGAATCGAACCCAGTACCATAATACATATTAGCTTTACAGTTCTCGCCTCTAACCGCTCGGCTACCGTGGCGCCTTTATTGATTAATAGTTGGAGGGGTAAAGTGTTCCTTAATTAAGAGAGTTTGAATTGGGTATGAATTTTTTGCTAGTAACTGTTCTAAATTGGGGAAATATAGAATTTAGAATTAACCACTCCGTTTTCTTTGATCTAATTTGACTCCTTACTGCTGAACAGATTACTGCAGTAAATATTGAGGGGCATTAATTCTGGGAGAGCTTGAACAGGAATTACTTCCTTCTGTAAGCTATCATTCAGCTATACAAAAAAAAAAAGCTGAAATTTGTTGTGATATATTCATCGTGAGATCTTTGCAGTTTTAAATTCAGTTTTGCATTTAAATGAGGGAAGGAGAGTGCAGACATTTGTTTGACCATTTGACTTGATAGCTATAGTTCAGCTTAATCCTCTCTTATGAGTAAAGAGACTTAATTTTTTTGAAATATGACTACATATTTACATATTCACGTAAATTACAGAGTTGTTAAATTAGTCACCAGTCTTGGCGTTTACGAAGATTACTCGTCGGTGCGGGCCACATGCGGTCTATACAAAAAATAAATATATACTAACAGATTTTTCATTTACGTTAATTAGAAAGGCGACTTAAGTTGAAGAATGAGATTTATACTATAAATATGCAAACAGACATAAACCATCACTTTGATGATGATGATGATGATGATGAAAGGGTGTTTATTAAAGATGGAGATGTTAAAAGTAACTTTAATGTTTACATAATGGGCATCGTCAGAGTGCGTCCAATTAAAGTAGGGACAGTATAGAGTTCTTGAGGAGGCGCTCATCAATGAAGAAGTCTTTTCCTCCACCTTCTCTACAACGACCGCGCCTCATCTTCAATCACTCTGTTAAACGGATAGAAGACTCACCAGGGGGGCTTCTATCTATCCTTGCTCCCAGAGAGGAGTGCTAGCTAGCATTGTGCTTGGATAAAGTCGTTAGCTAGGGGTCTCCACTAAATAACATCTAAATCTCTTTGATACCTAAAGGTGAATACACTCTCATCTTCTGGGCTAATACTAATATTTATCATTTCCTAATAATTTCAGCATGATAAATGGAATAATGTTCGCGTTGATTATTAGCCGTTTTAGCGAGAAATACTCTATTATAGTGGCAGTTCTGTTATTGAACGTAATATCTTCTTAATTATTATTTTTTTGTAATTAAGAGCGATCCTAAATTGTATTATATTTCACTTTTTTGACCGTCATTTTCGGCATACTTATGGCCTTCTTCAGGGTCTGTATAAAGGAAGCTATACAATAGTAATGTACCTAATTAATGTTGCAATATACACGTACACAAAAAGAGTACAATATTGAGACAAAATGTTATTTATTTTTATTGGAAGTCAGATTTAAAAGTTGAGTTATAGTTTGGGTAAGTCACTAGATGTTGTAGTGGAAGATATCCATCGAGGGTAGTTCTCTAAGACCTACGGTACTCTATTAGGTGTCAAAGTTTGTGTACATAGGCTGATAATCGTTTGTAAAGCGTCAATTATTCAAAGATGGTAATGGAATGCACAAGAGGTTGTCAGAGTAGAGGAAAGTGGATTATCCACTTTTACAGGGATCTTTGGCGTTTCTGCGGGTAGCCAATAGCCTCGATTAGATTAGATTCTTGTAGGGCGGCTTTAAGGCCTACGCCACCGTGATCCAATGGATCTATTCTTTCTCCCACTACTCTAGAGCTCACTCTCCGTCCTTTTAATCAGACTCTTAAGGAAGGCCCCCCCAGCTAACAATGCTGTTAGATTGCCATTTATACCTAACATAGGGCCTGAAGAGTTGATGCATTTGAATAAAGCCACCATTAACAATATTTTGCCCAGTTCCGGGTGGCTATAGGTATTTGGCACCAGACGCCTCATCCTTGTAGCTTTTCTTACCTGAAGAGCGCGGCTTTAGAAAGACATTATTACGATTTTTCTCAGTAAGTCTACGTAGTTACCACAGTTGCTGGAATAGGATAAACCATTTCTTTGGAACGAAGGCGGGATGTTTATCGCGAGATAAGTTATACCATAAGTTGATTATACCCTTAACTTGGAACTCCTCTCTATTTTTTTTGAGGCATCTCTAGACAGCCTGAATAGTTAACAAGATTGGAGGAAGGAATGTCGTCTATCTAGAGGATCTTCTGTCTTTTAAATTGGGAGAAGCTATATTCAGAATATTTTTTTGATAAGAAGGCATTAGTTGAATCAATACCGGAAACGGTTATCTATAAACCTGCTGGACTTTAAACTTTTCTTCCTACCTAGACTTTTACCAGAGATTCTGTGTGATTAGTTCCATCATAGCAGCGTACATTTTGTCTTAACATCAAAAAATTGGAAGTATGGTGATTTATACATCTCCAACATCCTTGCATTTTTTGTTTATTGATGGTTTGACACACTGTATTTCAAAGAGTATGCATGCAATTTTGATTATTGAAACAAAGTGCACAATTTTCATTGTGATTTTTAGAATTAAAAGAAAAATCTCATCCAAAATACTTTTAAAGGAACTGTTCTATATTAAGAGTTCTTTTTAAAAAATAAAAAATAAAAGAATAAATATATGTATTTAATGTTGTTTAAATTAATAAATTTAAATAGGCTAGAAAATATGGTCACGTAATACATCCATCTAATATGGTTACCTTTCTCACGTAAATATTTCTATTTTTGTGAATGTTTCGTATCAAATATCCAATTAAATACTTCCCAACTAGAATGTCAGTCACGAGCTGGGATATTCCGTACAAGATAACAATCGAGTAAAAAAATATTACCTAAAAAAAATGTATATATATACACAAATTACATGTACGAGTATATTTTACAATCTCGTAAAAAGTATGAAGTTGCTGTATTCTTTGGGTTTTTTTAAAAAAAATTGGAACATGGCTTCGTTTGGTTCTCTTGAATTTGGACACAAGTTATAGTTTTAGAACGAATCTTTTCTATTCCTGCCGTTCAGCTGACTGATTCATTGTCTGAAACTCAAATTACCATAAGCCACTATTTGATTAGCATCAAATTCATATTTCAAATAACTGGATATGTAATAAATTTATTCTAGATCAGAACGTGAGGTTTTAATTATGTACAATTCTAGTTGCATTAACTTCTGAATTGTCATTCTGAATGATCGTTCCCTGTTCTAACACAACATTTTACTTATTGTCCCTCAAAATTCAACACCCTACTCACACCCCACACCCTAGTGATGGGTCTTGTCACCCAGGATCTCTGGCTATGGTCTAAGAAGTAAAGTTAAAGCCGGCAAGGTTTTGGATAAACACCGTTCCCGGTGTTCAGCTCAATTAATGCTCTCTCTCTCTTAAATATTCTGAATATAGCTTCTCCCAATTTTGAAGAGAGAAGATTCTCTAGATCTACACTTTTAGGAACCCTTGGAGCTCCTAGGTCTTTCTTGAAGGATCCTCCATGTTTAAGTAGCAGATAAAATAGTTTATCAAAGCCTTTTTTTCTACTCAAATTCCCAAAATTATTCTTTCATCTTTATTTTATCTGAATACAAACATCTTAATAAGACAATTGCGTAATGAGGTGGCGAATTATGGACCTTCAACCTTTCTACACCTTTATGAACCCTTCGAGCTCATGGTCTTTCTTGAAGGTACCTCATGTTTAAGTAGCATATAAAATAGTTTATCAAAGCCTTTTTTTCTACTCAAATTCCCAAAATTATTCTTGTATCTTTATTTAATCTTAATACAAACATCTTAATAAGACAATTGTATAGTGGAGGTAGCGAATTAGGGGCCTTCAACCTTTCTACACCTTTATGAACCCTTGGAGCTCCTTGGTCTTTCTTGAAGGAACCTCATGTTTAAGTAGCAGATAAAATAGTTTATCAAAGCCTTTTTTTCTACTCAAATTCCCAAAATTATTCTTGTATCTTTATTTAATCTTAATACAAACATCTTAATAAGACAATTGTATAGTGGGGGTAGCGAGTTAGGTTTTATTTTATTTATTTCCTAGAATACATTTTATGAAAAATTAAATTTTAAATTTTATAATAATTAATGCGTTTTGATTGGTGTATTTGAAGCACGTGACTTTTACCGAATTTCAAGATTTTATTTTATCCATAAAATATGTATTTATATTTATTTTTTACAATCAACTGCCTTTTTATATCCAATTTATATTAATATTATAATTTTTACTTAAATATTATATTAATCTAATATTTTAATAAGACAGTCCACTACCCCTGGTTCCTACACGAAAAATTCCTTGTATAGATGATTTCCATTTTACGTGCGTTTTGGCCGAGCAAATAGTGGTCACTTGCGGAACCCCTGTCAACGTTCCAGGGAACACTATGGTTCCGCGGAAACCAGATTGCAGACTCCTGCTGTAGATAGACGACATTCCTTCCTCCAATCTTGTTAACTGTCCAGGCTGTTAATGTGCATTATTTTTGGTGACTGAATCATAGTTTCAATAGGATGAAAAATTAATGCCAGTTTCAGTCATTATAAACTTTATTATGTCGAGCTTTCGACCTAGGGACTATAGGTCATCTTCAGGGCTAATTTACAATATATTGTTTTACATCATTAAAGAGTTGGTGTGTCTTCTGTCTTGTCTGTTCATGGGCTGGCTGTCTGAGAAGCTCCAGAAAAAAGAGGAGTTCGAATTAAGGGTATATAATCATCTTATGGTAAAACATCTTCCCTATAATCACCTCTCGCGATAAACACCCCGCCTCCGTTCCAAAGAAAAGGTCTATCCTCTTTCAGCAACTGTGGTAACTACGTAGTCTTCCTTAGAAAAATCGTAATAATGTCTTTCTAAAGCCGCGTTATTCATGTTAAGAAAACTTACAAGAATGAGGCGCCTGGTGCCAAATACACATAGCCACTTTAGGCGCATTATCACCTGGAACTGGGAAAAATATTGTTAATGGTGGCTTTACTCAAATTACATCAACTCTTCAGGCCCTGTGTTAGGTATAAATGGCAATCTAACAGCTGTGTTAGGCTGGGGGCCTTCCTTAAGAGTTTGATTAAACGGACGGGTCAAAGAGCCAGTGGGAGCCACAATAGATCCATTGGGTCGCATTAGCGTAGGCTTTTAAGGCCCTCTTACAAGAATCTAATGTAATCTAGGCTGATGGCTACCTTCAGAAACGCCAAAGATCCCTGAAAAAGTGGATAATCCACTTTCCTCTACTCTGACAACCTCGTACTCTCCATTACCATCTTCGAATTCTTGGCTATTTATAGACGATTACTAGTCTACGTATCAAACCTTGACACCTAAGAGAGTACCGTAGGTCAAACGTAGCATTGTCGGTGAAATCTTAGAATAAAAAATAGAAAAATCGGCTCCAGCTCCAGTAATAGGAAGGTTAGATAAAATGAACATATTTAACAATGATTTTATTCTAAATTCAACTCCGAAGAAAGAATAAAGAATGAGATTAGAAGCGATAAGAATAACAGACAAAAAAAAAATAATTGAATATACGAAAGTAATAATTTCAGATGAAATACAAAAATGGTATAAGAAGGTTAGAGTGTTAAAAAATGAATATAAAACGTAGCGTCATAAATTGAATTCATAAAAAGAACAAAAGCAAAAAAGTAATTGGTAAATATGAATATTCAAAAAAGTGAAATGTAAACATTGATTAGGATGTGAAACCTTTACATGAATAATTTACATGTGACCCCTTAAATTGGATCCATCGCAGCCTCCTCTCCTTTCGCACGTTACAATTAAAATAGGCAGGGAAATAAAAAACATATTAATAATAATTATTTAAAGTTTTAAGAGGTAGAAGTAAATTATTTTAAAATAATAGACTTGAAATTTAATATTATATTTTTAATATTTATTTATTCAGAATATTGTGTGAATAATTTAGACATTAAAAAAATCATTGTTGTTGTGTTTAATAAAGAAATTATCCACCCACGGGTTGTGGGAGAATTTTTAATCTATTCTAATAAAAGAAAAAAAGATTATCTGTGGACCTAATAAATATAAAGTTCTTCTTCGAAACAGTTTTTCGAAATAAGTGGAAATTACAATACTATAATTGTCACCTTCAAAATAACTTCCTTCTGAAGCCACACAGCGCTGGAGACGTTTCTTCCACTCCTCATAGCAGTGCTCAAACTCCTATACTGGAATAGCTTTCAGCTGGTCGTTTACAGCCTTTTAAATGTTTTCGACTGTCCCCAAAATGAGTTCCCTTGAGGTGATTTTTCAACTTCAAGAAGAGAAAAAAGTCACAAGGACTCAAGTCAGGCGAATAAGGAGGCTGAGGAGCCACAGGAATGTTTTTACTGGCCAAAAACTCCGTTTATTGAAATTGCTGTGTGACAAGGAGCATTACCCGTGATGCAACACCCACTTGTTCTTGATGTTTGGTCTCACACGAATGAACCCTTTTTCGAAGTTTTTCGAAGAACCTCTCGGTAAAAGTGTTGATTGACCGTTTGATCTTGAGGTAAAAACTCTTTGTGGACGATTCCCCGTGGATATCGAAAAAACAAATCAGCATGCATTTGATCTTCGACTTCGGCCATCCTTGCTTTTTTGGGGCCTTGGAGAGGTTGAAGTGTGCCACACTCCATGCTCTGGCGCTTGGTTTCTGGATCGTACTCAAACACCCAAGACTCGTCACCAGTAATGAATGACACGTTCCAGAAAATGGGAGTCATTTTTAATTGAATCCAAAAAGTCAAGGCACCTTTCCTTCCTGATGTTCGACAGTCGAAAACATTCAAACGGCTGTAACCGACCAGTTGAAGGATATTCCAGTATCGGAGTTCGAGCACTGCTATGAGGAGTGGAAGAAATGTCTCTAGCGCTGTGTAGCTTCAGAAGGAAGTTATTTGAAGGTGACAATATAGAATTGTAATTCTTTTTGAATAAACATTTTTTAAAAAATCAGTCTCATTACTTAATTTACAGACCTCGTATCTTTAAACTGCTGTTACCAGTTTTTCTTGTGGTAATCTGAGCAAAAAACGGAAGTGCCCTGGTGAAGTAATAGAAATTGGTAGGCCATTATTAGATACAATGGTACTCGAATTGCGATCATTTAGTTTTAGCAGCAAAAGCATTTTTAGAAATAATTTTTGGGCACGGAATATTCTACAGACAATTTAGTGTTGACTATTCACTTCTTTTGTGGCCTTTCTTGAAGAAGATTGACTCTATTAACCCTCTAACGTCTTGAATGCATTTATTAGCTGCAAGTGTAGGGAGTATTGTCGTGCAATACATTCACTGACATAAAAAAAGTGCATTTCCTGATTGGACCTGATTGGACGAGTGCCTTGTTTTAGTTCCGTTGCTTTATTCTGGTTAGCTATACAGTTGTGCATTACACAGATCTTTCGGACAATAAATCGCCATTTCCCATTAAATTCATCAGCAATCTGCTAATCTTAAAAACTTATTTGTATACTTGAGTGGATTTGTACAAAATATTTCACAAGAATGCATCTGACTGTCACTTATTTTTATGAATTTGAGTGCAATTTGTAAACAGCAAGTTGCATTTAGAATTCTTCAGACTTGTCACAAGTTCAACCCCGCTACACGCGTATTATAGACTTACACTCTAACTCCAACATGGACTATGTAGAACACTACATCAAGTACCTCGCTACTGGTTTCTTCAGTAAGTATGAATCAAGTCACACAACCACCTTTGCAGACAAATAGGGGACTACAGCATGGACACGGTGCACAGGCCCAGGAGAGTTAAGGGCTCCCTGAATTGAAATTTTTCATATTAGCTGAGGGTTTTTCATTTGGTTTTTCCTCTTATTATATGCTTTCATTTTTTTTGTACAATGTCTGGAACTTATTACTGCCTGCTGGAGGTTATAGTATTTATTACCGGCACTCCAATGTGTATATGTATATATTTTCACTTAATAAATACATTTTTATCTATCTAACTATCGCATTTAGGAAATTTATTCCCGCTGAGATTAGCTTGGTGCTGGGATCATCCACTTAGACTGAATTAATCTTCTCATCTCCATGCAGATTAAGGTAAAGATTTGTGGCGCTACTTTCGTTCGATCCTTATCCAGGTCGACTGTTACTTTACTTCCAGTCTAGCCTTCCCTTCACGTCCTATTACAATCTCTTTTCACTTCAGTCTGATAGGAGTTGGCCGTCGATACGATGTGTGGCTATTAAATAACGAGACTATTGCTGTAAAACATTTTATTTCATATTTATACATATTTAGTTATTATCACTTTCAATATACACCCCTCCCCTATCCCTACAACGCTCCATGCGATTTTACCATTGTTCGAAACTGTGCTGGAAGTCTTTTTCTGTGATGCTCCTGCATGACGCGTGCCGCTTTTTTTTTCACAGCTTCAACGGACTGAAATCGTGTTTCTTTTAATGCAGATTTGACTTTGGGGAACAGATAAAAGTCACATGGGGCCAGGTGAGGCGAATCAGAATGAATCAGACAGACAATGCAGTGTGAGCCGGCGCGTTGTCTTGATGGAGAACCCACAAATCGGGTAGTTTTTTCCTTACTCTTTCACAGAGTTGAGCAAGCACCTCACCGGTAGTAATGTTGATTAATTATAATCGATATTTTCATCCGTTTTGGACATGGAAGGGCGACCTGGGCGGACATCATTTCCGACGTCTTCTCGGCCATCTTGGAAACGATTGAACCACTCAAAAAATTCGCGCACGTGATAAACATTCTAATCGCCATTAACTTATTTTAATAAAAGATAAATTTCAGTAGCGGTTTTACCAAGTTTCATGTGAAATTTCACGACAGTTCGTTGCTCTACTACGTGTGTAGTATCACATGTTTTCAGCAAAACGAAACTAACACCTCTTACACAAACGACGGTTCCGGTCAGACAGATTTCTCTACAAACACGTGAGACGCTGCACAGCTGTCGATCGTTAGGATTTGGCGCATGCATAGTTCTTCTGTAGCAGCATCAGTCTCGTTATTTTATAGCCACACCTCGTAATGTTAGTCCAACTATCTCAGTGTACTGATTTCTTTGATTCCTTTTTTGATTGCCTATTGATTTTTGTTTCCTCGTCGAATCCTCTTACAGATCTGTGGTCAATGTTGGATATTATTGTTATAACAAAAACACTGCCCAGAGGTGACAGCTCAATGGCCGCCAATGACCTAAGATACTTGTCTAGCCTTAAGTCAACACCCAAAAAAGAATTGGCGAAAACATAAAGCGACATTTAAAGCATACATTATTAGTACCTGAAGTTGAAAGCAAATTCGTTTTCTTCGAATTAGGTACAATTACTTCCTATTCTGTTCAGAAAAAAACTACAAAGATAACTGTGTTAAAGTGACAAAATTATAATTCCTGCAACAGCTAGCAAAACAATGTCTGCATAATAATAATAAAATATAGAAATCCAGAATATTCACAATAACTTATTAACGGGTATTAGATTTTTTTGGTTGGAAACGTTTTTTGATTGGTTAAGCATTTATTTAATAGGCATTACTTGTATTGAATAAATTAATAACGCTAATTTTTAAAAATATGTTTAATGATTTTTAATGACATTTCTAATAATTAAAAGTTTTAAATCAGCACTTATAGCATAATTAAGTACTATTTAGAGTAATTATAAATAATTAGATGTTTTTTGCCCAATTAGTTTTTATTATTTTAATTTTAAGAAAAAGTATTGTCCCAAAAATCTGATATTCACAGTAATTTGGGTTGAAATGTTACTTTAAAATCCCGATCTAGAAGGCCTTTAACCGAGTCTTTCCGGGAAAATTTCAAATAAACCGGGAAAAATGGTCTTATAGTTCTTTCTGAAGATTTTTGTTTAAAATGATTTAAGGCGCGTCAACGTCTAAAGTTATTGGCGCCCGGCGCTTTTTTTATTGCACTGCCTCCGGACAGTGTTCTCTTGTTACAGTACGCAAACCCGCATAGCTAATCCCTTCCCTTCTTTCTGAAGATGTTCTCAAATTTGTTTTTGAATGAATATATCTACTAAAAATGACAAGTGGCTTCCATAATATAGAAGGATAAATCGAGCGGAAATTTAGTCATTTGCGTGGAATGCACCTGCCTTGAGTATTTCCGATTCCTACGGGCCACCCACGGGTATCCGTCTATGATGTGTACGTATGTAGGTGATCAGCTTTGCTCAAAAACGTCCAAATTTTGCATCAATTTCAAATTTAATATCTCTGTTGAAAATTTTGGTTTGGCCCATAGGGCTAGTTAATATCGTTCATTTTATCCCATCGTACGTGTCTAATATTAAATTCTATAATTTAAGAAATTTCAACGTCACCAACGGTTCATAAAATTTATAATTGAATTATTTTCATAATGATGATTAAATTGAAGGCAGAATGACAGGTGTTGAAAAGTACCTTTATAATATTATATTATTTCATACATTCGTTTCCTTCCAATAAAAGATACATATTTTGAAGCTAACTGTTCCAATCTGTAGTTCCGTTTTGTGCAGCAGGTGTACACAGATGTCTGAACGAAGAGGAACATGTGGCAGTAAAGTATCAATCGTATTAAATTGATTTATTGATTGTAATTAAGAATGGTTAACGGTTGATTGTAGTCTTATTAATTTCTTAGACCATTACTCGTACTCAGGTCGACAGCTGGGCTTGTTGATCTCGTTCAATCAATTGATTTGTTACTCTGATTGATTGGCTCTATTTTTATAATCAATTTCAAAATGTTTATGGAATAAATAAATAAAAACCCCAGTGTGCGGAATTAAAATCAGACAATGGACGTCTATACACGTCTAACGCAGGGCAAAACAACCATAAGTTTACGTCATAATAGTCACTGCCAAGTACTTTTTTTTTTTTGCAATTTCTGGGGTCTTGAGATTCCAGAGCATTCTGTGCTCATTCAAAATCTTGCATCGCTTCACGTAAGCATTGCTCTAGTTAACTAGGGGCGCAAGAGCTTTTACAAGAAAGAAAAGAGCTTTGAATTCTTGAGCAAAATGAAATCATGCTCGTACTGTGGTCTGAACCTCTATCTAAAAGATAAAACCGGCATTGCGTAATTCCCCAATCTCTTATGCGGAGACCAAAAATGTACCAACTACTTATCATTTGGCTGGCACCCACCGCATTTCTATTGGTAAGATAAAGGAAACATCCCACCAAATAATATTCTTATTGTATTTTATTAAAATTTCGAGTTTTTATAGTTAATGGCAATTTTATATTTTTCACAACGAATATACACGTCGAACGCACCGCACCGTAACAGAGATTTGGTTTGTCGTGTATATATGTTACCGTGTAAGATCGAAATTGGAGAATGTCAAGATTCACTTGGTGAATGTTGAGATTCACATAGTCGCTTGGTGTATGTCCAAATATGTTATTTGGTTTAAGTTGTTTCAATAAGATTTTTTAACGTCAATCATATAATGAAGTTTATTATTGGTATTATTTTCTTTACTCATTTAGAATGTAATTTTACTTTTAAGTTCTACAGTTTACTTGAACCCTGGGCCAAAAAGTGGAGAGTCAAATTCAATACTCAAAAGTGCGAACAGATAACTTTTACTCTGCGTCGTAATTCTTATCCCACTTTAAAATTTTAACTCAATTCCTCTTCCTTCTGCTAATTTAGTTCGCTACCTTGGGATGTACATCGACAAAAGACTAACGTGGAATCCGCACACTAAACTGAAAAGACTAGAACTCAACCGACGAAACAAATTACTGTTACGACTAATTGGCAGACAATCCAAACTACCACTGGAACATAAACGTCTAATATACAATAGTGTACTTAAACCGATCTGGACTTACGGACTTGAGCTGTGGGGTTCAACCAAACATTCCAATTCACAAAGAATACAGTCCTTCCAATCAAAAATTCTCCGACAGATTACAAATTCTCCATTTTATGTGTCTAACTCTACTCTCCATAACGATCTCAAAATCTCATACATAACTGACGAATCTAAATCTAAGTATAGAAAATTCTTTGACTCTCTTCCATTCTGTACCAATCCTCTTGTTCTAAATCTCGCCTCCACAACGATTCCAGATCGTCCTCCACGACGACTGAAACGCTGTTGGCCTCGTGACAATCTCCAGTAATGTAAGAAACTCCAGCGAGAGTGTTGCCGGTGGGCAGCTTCTCCCCTCAAGTTGATCCAGTCAGGAAGACTTCTTTTATCGTATTCACTTATTACGAATTCTATTCTTTGTAGATTGTGAATAGCAAATAAATTAAAAAAAAAAAAAAGAAAAAGTTCTACAGTTTATTTACTTCTCCTATTTTGATTTTGATAATATGTTCTAATAATCATTAAAAATGTAACAGAAATATTTTTATTCAATACTCACTACCAGTGCATAGTGAATGTCGACATTTACAGATGCAAATAAGAAGAAATAAGGGATATTTAGCAAATATTTCTTACTTAGACCAAGCGACTATGTGAATCTCAACATTCACCAAGTGAATCTTGACATTCTCCAATTTCGGTCTTTCACGGTTACATATACACGTCAAACGCGCTTAAATGGTTAATGGTTAATATGAGTACGTTTGTTAGTCGCCTCTGTCCACGTCACCTAATTTAGTATCGGACGTAAAGCCCACCTGAAAACTAGACATTACTTTAAATCACAATTAAGTTTTACTTAATTAAGCCATCAATATTATATTTCAATAAATCGTTTATGATTTAATTCGTTAGCAAATACATGAAAATTCAAATAATTTCCATAAATAAAATATAAATACAGTTTTTTTAAAATAAAGAATAAAAACATCTGAAAAAGCAAGTATGTGGGAGTTACGTACTGTGTAAAGTTGTTCCACGGGGCTCTGCCCCCTGTCACCATGGACACGGGTGTTGGTATATAATAATCATCGAACAAAAAAAAATAAAAAACAAATGTCTACAATCGATGTTTAACACGTACCTTGTTACCTTATCTGTTGACAACTAAATTTAAATAATGTACCCTAATGTCACAAGCGCTATCAATCTAAATTTATTTGAATTTCCCTATATATATATATATATCTGTCATATATTTTTGTGTTCATCTTCTGAAGATTTCTTTATACTTTTTTTGTTCCATTTTAATTTAATTTCGCCATATATATTGTCTCTAGTGTTAAATAATTTGTATTCTAATATTTTTTAGAGGTGACAATTATAGCATTTTTATACTATACATATACTATACTATACATATATTTAACCAAATTATATCTTTATCTTATAAATTTTATTTAAGAAGAATGCTGGTGTTTTTAAGATTTCGCTCAATTGCTTCTTCATCGTCTTTATTTTTATTTTTTAAATTGATTTTCGTTTAGTCTTATTATTTCTATATTTTATTCAGTTCTTAAAGTTTTGAAGCACTCGTTCATCATATAAAAATTACACCTATAAAGTCTGCTCATGATGTTACTTATAAATATGAATTAATTTGTTATAAAACTTAAGTTATATTATACTAAAATATTTTTAAGTACTTTCTAAATTACTGTACTGTCTTTATTTTTTGATATTGAAGTATTTTTGTGGCTTTTTGGCGTTTTCTATTACAATTTTTTTTGTTTTTCAGTAATTTTATTTTTCACATTTGAATGATAATATGATTTGAAAAACGTTTGATAGGTAAATTTAATTCACAATATTTATAGCAGCTTTAGCTATAACCTCCTACTTGTGCTATTAATCTATAGAATTGCTTCACTTTTATTTTGGGTAAAATTTGCAAAAAAAAAAGTAACTCTATAAAAGAGCTTTCCCCTCACTCTTCTGTATCTGTAGTCCAGTGCCGAAGTCATGGTTCCAAATCACTGTGCAAGAAGTCATTGTAACTCAGGCTTTAACCTATCGATAATTCTATTGCGAGTTAACTTTAACAACATAGTCCTGTGTTGGTAGCAATGTGAAGGTTCTAATACGCGTGTATCAGTTCCAAATCACACTGCAAGAAGTCATTGTAACTCAGGCTTTAACCTATCCATAATTCTATTGCGAGTTAACTTTAACAACATAGTCCTGTGTTGGTAGCAATGTGAAGGTTCTAATACGCGTGTATCAGTTCCAAATCACTCTGCAAGAAGTCATTGTAACTCAGGCTGTAACCTATCGATAATTCTTTTGCAAGTTAACTTTAGCAACATAGTCTGTGTTGGTAACAATGTGAAGGTTCTAATATGCGTGTATCAGTTCCAAATCACTCTGCAAAAAGTCATTGTAACTCAGGCTGTAACCTATCGATAATTCTTTTGCAAGTTAACTTTAACAACATAGTCCTGTGTTGGTAGCAATGTGAAGGTTCTAATACGCGTGTATCAGTTCCAAATCACTCTGCAAAAAGTCATTGTAACTCAGGCTGTAACCTATCGATAATTCTTTTGCAAGTTAACTTTAGCAACATAGTCTGTGTTGGTAGCAATGTGAAGGTTCTAATACGCGTGTATCAGTTCCAAATCACTCTGAAAAAAGTCATTGTAACTCAGGCTGTAACCTATCGATAATTCTATTGCGAGTTAATATTAGCAACATAGTCTGCGTTGGTAGCAGTGTGAAGGTTTTAATACGCGTGTATCGGGTATCGAAGGGGGAATAGAAGAAGTTCCACCAATTTGTGGTACTTATTTTTTTTGTAGCATCTGCAGCAGCAAGGGTGCCACCGATTTGACAAGCCAAACTCCTAGAATGGTCATCATGACTCTAAACACCACTGCGAAGGAGAGTAGTATATTTTCTTGTGACGTATTGGTGGTGCTCCCGGCAAAGCTGCAGAAATAAGGACCTGTATTCCTTTGCCCCTGATCCTGTCCCTTGAAGCTTCTAGTCGAGAATTTACCCCACCCTTGATACATGAATAGTGGCTGACCAAGGAAGTGGTTTCGAAAAAAACTTGTTTAATTTTTTTTTTTTTTTTTTTAATTTTTCATTGTAATTTACCACTGCAACAGCAAATATGGTAAAAAAAAAGAAATAAAAGAAAATCACGAATGGAGAAGGCACCCAGTGGTACCACTCCACGTGCTTTACTCTCACGATAAGAGAAGATCACGATGCCATCTTCTCTTCAATCTCCTTAGAGGATTACCTGGTAATGTGGAGGAAGATAGGTGTTCTATGAGTGGGTTAGGATGAGCTGCTGTAGAATGGAATGAAATTTGAAGAAACGAGTGTTAGCAAGATCCTGTAATGAAAGGGATTTTGAGGTCATTATGGATAGTGTGAGGTTAGATACATAGAACAGAGCGTTAAGAAGTTTTCGAAGTATTTTTGGACTGTAATGTCTGGAGGCGTAATGAGTTGGAAAGCTTACTCGATCCCCCATACTTCGATGCCGTATGACCAAATAGGTTGCAGTAACAGCAGGTATAAGAGTCAAGAATGGTCGTTTGTCAAGTAGTCTGGCGAGAAGTTCTGTAGCGTTGGTGGTGTTTAATTTAAATGCACATCTAAGTTTGAGGGAAATATTTTAACAATATGCAGATCTGAATACAAACATCACGGAAAGATGTCACCACTTTTTTTCGACTGACTAATATTGATATATATATATTTTTTTTTTAATGATTTAAGGCGCATCAACATCTAAGGTTATTGGCGCCCGGAGCTTTTTTCAGTGCACTGCCGGCCTCCGGACAGGGTTCTCTCGTTACAGACAACACTGTCCATCACTGTAAGAAGCTTCTAGGAAGAGAAAATCTAAGGGTCAGCTGCTGGATTCGAACCCGGGACCTCCGCGTGGGAGTCTAGTATGCTAACCTCATAGCTAATCCGTTCCCTCTAATTTTGATATTTCCATCCAAATAGTACAATTGACATGATTACTTCCCTAAAAAGAAGTTGAGTGTTTTTACTCCCCTCTACGAAAATAAATACAAATCAAAGCTAAGACAAGACCAGCTTTTTACAACCAGTGTTTACATAATTTAACAGAAACACACTTCTTAGAAAATGATTTAAAATTTAAACCTCTGAGCGAAAACAAAAGCAAAAAATCACTTTTCAAAAACAATACAAAATAGAAAAAATTTACTCCAGTTAGCCAATTTGTGTTGTTGAAAAGTGATCTACAAACAAAACCTTAACTGGAGTATTTCTTTTTTATTTTTACCACAAGTAACAATTTTCACTGGCCGTGGTTATACTAGAAGTGAAAAAATGATCCGGTTTAAGTACTCGTAAAGGTATTACTTTCTTCACACCTTTCTAAACACTGGAATTATAGTTTTAGAGAGCTAAATAATGTACAAGAGCTGCGTACAAACAAGGCAACCCCCTCTGGAAAACTACTAACTGTTTTAAGTAAAAAGAGAATAATAATAATAATAATAAGAATACGTGTTACCACTAGCGTTTTATTAGTCAGATGTTTTTAGGTATCTAATTTGAATATTTTTAACATTTATTTAAAAAGCGAACTCCTAAGACATAATCTACATTTACTCTCATACGCGGTTTCTCCATTTGCAATAGAAGATATTATCCTGTGGAACATAACCTGTATTATCTGGCCATTCCAACTTAAATATAAATTTTCTTTATTACCTTTCAATTTTCGTAAAATTATCTGTCAGGAATTACTATTATCTATTTTTAAGAATTGTGACGGCCATTTTTTTTTTAACTTTCTCTTAAAATGATTGGATAAATTGGTGAAAATGGGGTTTTAGATCCGCAGTGCTTGCTAATAACATTGATTTTATTCCATCATAGCATGGATACCGGTTTTTGGACTTTGACTTCACTTATGTTTCTCGCTGACTGAGGGAGGTTACTTGGTGTGTTTATATACGAGGGTCGTTTGAAAAGTCCGTGCAAAGTCAGAGATATAGCACCACTGGCGCGTATCGAGGTTATGTTTAGTTAGTAGCATCTCTTGGAAGAACACACACCAAGTTTCAGCCAGATCGGTCTATTTCTTTGTGTTTGGCATACGTTTGAATCGAGGAAGTGATTTTCAAAAAATGGACGAAAAAGAATTTCGTGTGTTGATTAAACACTACTTTATGAAAGGCAAAACGCCTGAGGAGACTAAAGAGAAGCTTGATAAACATTATGGTGACTCTGCACCTTCGATTAGAACAGTTTATAAGTGGTTTCAAAATTTTCGGAGTGGCCATATGAGCACAAGTGACGCTGAACGTTCTGGACGCCCTGTTAAGGTTACTACTCCACAAATCATTGATAAAATCCATGATATGGTGATGGATGAGAGAAGAGTGAAGGTGCGTGAGATTGCTAGTGCTGTGGGCATCTCGAATGAACGGGTACATAATATTTTGCATCAACATTTGGACATGACAAAGCTATCCTCAAGATGGGTGCCGCGATTGCTCACGCTTGACCAAAAACGAAATCGTGTGAAGTGTTGCAAGGACGGTTTGCAGCTGTTCCAGAAGAATCCGCAAGACTTTAAGCGTCGTTTCGTCACTGTGGATGAAACATGGATATATCACTACACTCCTGAGACCAAAGAACAATCTAAACAATGGGTTACCAAGGGGGAATCTGCGCCAAAAAAAAGGGCGAAGACCGTTCCTTCGGCCGGAAAGATTATGGCGACTGTCTTTTGGGATTCGCAAGGAATAATCCTCATCGACTATCTGGAAAAGGGTGAAACTATTACAGGTGCATATTATTCATCGTTATTGGACCGTTTGAAAACCGAGCTGCAAGAAAAACGCCCACGATTGGCCCACAAAAAAGTACTTTTCCATCACGACAACCCACCAGCTCACACCTCAGCAGTTGTGGTCGCAAAATTAATGGAAATAGGGTTCCAACTCGTTTCACATCCCCCCTATTCTCCAGACTTTGCTCCCTCGGACTACTATTTGTTCCCCAATATGAAGAAATGGCTGGCGGGAAAAAGATTTTATTCAAACGAGGAGGTGATTGGAGAAACGAATGGCTATTTTTCAGACTTGGACAAATCCTGTTATTCAGAAGGGATCAACAAACTAGAGCAGCGTTAGACGAAGTGTATAAGCCTAAAAGGAGACTATGTTGAAAAATAAAAAAGGTTTACCCCAAAAAATTAAGTAGTTTTTATTTTTGCACGGACTTTTCAAACGACCCTCGTATATTGAAGTATAATTTTAAACGAAATTTAAGTTCAAGTAAAAGAAACTTCAATTAATATTCAAATTAATCTGCGGTGTAAAGACACTTACTTAGGGTTAACTGGGTTAATGGAAAAAAATGTTAATTCTCAGTTTTTTTGGGTACTACCCCCTACACTAGGCTGAAATGAACAGAACTGAACAGACGCGTTCGACTACTTAATAGGCTCTTAGACGATAAATCTAAACTCTCTCTGGACAATAAAAGACTAATTTATACCGATCTTTTGAAACCCATCTGTGGCTTATGGAATAGAGTTGTGGGGTTCAACCAAACGCTCCAATCTCCAAAAGGATTCAATCTCTTAAATCTAAAATACTTCGAACTATTGTAAACGCTTCATTTTATGTCTCCCAACCTGGACTATACACACTGACCTTAACATTCCTTTTGTCACCACAAGTCGCTGAAAAAACGTTACAGAAAACTTCATTTTAACCTGCAATCTCATTTAAATCCTCTAGCTCAAAAATCTTTTTTCTAGAACTGTTCCTGATAACCCGGACAATACGTCTTAAAAGATAGTGTCCTCGTGATCTCCTCTCTAGTGAAGAGAGTGGACTAATAGTCAATGTTTTGGGAATGTTACCACTGGGTAACTTCTCCACTCGTTTGCTTCATTTGTTACTCTGTTATCACTGTTACTTATAGAGCCATCGCGCTGATTGTAGCACAAATAAACGCCAAAAAGTACTTTAATCTAATTCGATTATAATAATTCTTGTTTTTGTGTTGTTAGGTTGGGATACATGGAGGGACGCCTAATACTCCTGAAGAAAATAGATGCTGCCCCAATTGGTGAGTACTTATTGCTATTCTCATATTTCTGATTGAATAATTTTTTCCTTATTTTACCTCCTGTTTTGGGTTGTAATATTGCAGGTTTTACAGGCCGAATTAAGCGCCACGATAGCCGAGTGGTTAAGAGGCTAGACCCGCAAAGCTAAGATGTATTGTTGGTTTAGAGGCTTTGGATTTTATTTAAATGATTAATATGAGAACTTTGTAGTAAAGTATGTTTGAAATTCGACTCCGTCTAGGACACCTAATTTGGATTTTTACTTGTAAAGCCTGAATAGCGGCCGACAGTTAGTTGGTACCCTTTCGCATTACTTCAAATGATTAGCTTCAAATCTCCGCCTTGAAACGCAAAACTAACCTTGTTGAAAGCATTCTGATAAGGTCGCTAGTTAATGGTTCCAGTAAAAAAGCCAGAAAATGAAGGTAGCCGTCTCCGGGGTAGATCTTTATCGGACAAGAGGCCGCACTCTTCAGAGGTTCCTTCCTACTAAAAAGAAGGATAATTCGCTCAGCTTTTCAGAAACCGATGTGTTACCAAAATTTTAGTGAGATTATCGTTTAATCAATACAATATATGTTACAGATGGGTGATGATCGTATACCTAGATTGTGTTATGACAGATTGTGTAAATTGGTTCACTGTCACTTAATGCCCTTTAACTGGAGTAGTTCTCTTTTGTGTTCACTTGAAAAAATTGGAGCATCAGATTTATGGATGTCTAACAACTTTAATCAGGTGAAAAAGAGTAAAAAGAATTTAATTAATGCATATAAGTTACACTTGATTAGTATTGACATTAGTAAAATCTATAATTGTAGATATAACAGCTACATCAGATTTATCAGTAGTTTTCATGATGATGAATCGTATTTAAGGTTAAATGCAGAGTTTGAGTTTGCTAAAATTCTTTCACAAATTAGAGTAGCTAATGAAAAATTTTCACGGATTATTTTAAAAAATAAAATTTACAAATTTAATCCTGAAATTAACTGCAAGCTTTGCTCAGAAAATTTGCGAGACACAGTCGCCCACTTTCTCATTGAATGTAAATTCTTCAGTAATTTCAGAACAAAGTACATTGGCCAGTACATTTTGCCTAATAATTATTGTCTTTTAGACCAGTTAGATCGCCTCTTAAATTGTGTAAGTGGAAAACAATTAAAATCTGTTGCTGTGTTCATTAAAAAATGTATAATAATAAAAGAAGAACTCCAACGTTGGCTATAATTCTGCTCGATATTGATGTATATAGTGTAATAAAAAGATAATTGATAATTAATTAAGGGAATACTTTTTTGTTTTGTTCTGTATATTATAATTAATTTGTTTATTTTTGGCTTCTTTGTATCTTGTATGATTATTGACTATTAAACCTAGGCTAGACTCCAGCTTTTATAAAAATTGTATTTTTTAAAAAAAAAGCAAATAAAATTTTAATTTTAATTTTAATTTTATAGAAGGTTTAATCAATACATCCTTAAAATAAGTGAATTGCCGAGACTAATGCTATCGTTTTACCGAAGCCAGAATAGTTCCTTTATCCTTAAGAGAACAAGTCATTCAAAATTCTTTTCTTCACCTCTGATGTTTAATCATTCTTGGCAGGGATGGCACAACTGCAAGAATTACCCTGTCCAGATTATCTTGGGGGCGCTCAAATAACTATAAAGTAATCATTCTTGGCAGGGATGGCACAACTGCAAGAATTACCCTGTCCAGATTATCTTGGGGGCGCTCAAATAACCATAAAGTAATCATTCTTGGCAGGGATGGCACAACTGCAAGAATTACCCTGTCCAGATTATCTTGGGGGCGCTCAAATAACTATAAAGTAATCATTCTTAAGAGATAAAAGATTGAACCAATAGAAAATTAAATTTCAACTGTTTTAAATTGTAATGTTAGCTATAAGGTATGCAGATGAATGGTGTAATTAAATGAATTAAAAAGAAAAGAAACCATCTAAATGTTCTTTTATTTGTTTGTAACATGATTCCAATTAAGAGCCGACAAGCTCTTGATGTAGAGGAAGAATAGGGAATCAAAATAAATAAAAGTAAAACTGATAGGGGTTAAAATATAAGGAACCAAACCATATGTAAGGGCCAACAAATGTAAAGGTAGGTCGATTAAGATAAGGATGACATGGGACAATTGAGATAAGAGAAGGAAGGATGGACCATTCTCTTTTAGTTGTGTCATCAGGAGAGGAATGGTTGGTTGGGGGGGGGGTGGGCAAGGTGAGAGAGAGAGCGCGCATTGAAGAGCAACACATTAAAGAACGGGTCGTTCGTTTTTGGTTTTTTGTTTTTTAACCTTCCCAACGCTTTTATCTCGTTCACATGGTAATTCTCCGAGTATCATTGTGTACTTTATCTTAAACTGTTTTTTAAAACGTTCAATAATTTACTGAAAACAGTATTGGTTAGGAGTTGTTTAGCTTAGTCTGCAGGTCCAGGCTTAGGTTTTAGGTTTGAATCGAGGCGTACAGCCTTTTCTGAATGCTTCTACAATCCTTGTAACTGATATTGGACAATCTTTCTTTAAATTGAAAGAACACTGTGCGTAAATACAGGTTGTGTTTGGAGAAGGTTGCTAGTTGACAATGAACGCAGATATTATTTGGTGCCGCAAATCACGAGAGACTAGTGATTCAGGCAGGCTTTACGTCCAACTACCAAATTAGGTGTCGGTGGACGGAGGCGACTAACAAACAATACTTTACTGTAAGTTTCTTTTATTAACCAAATAAAATCCAAGGTCTCAAGACCGGGGAATCGAACCCAGTACCCCAATACATATTAGCTTTACATCTCTTTTTGTAAAAATTTACCAAAAATTCGCTGGAGTATCCGGGGAATATTCAGCGCCGAAAGCATAGCTCACCGACTAGCAAAATTGAAATCCTTTTTTCATATATTATATTGAGACTAGCAAAACATTGTACTAGAAATTTCGTAAAATGGCCAGCCAATAAGATACCTAAAAAGTATTATGGTCATTCTCACCATATGGTCATTCTTACAGTTATTGTCGCGCATCATCTACGAGGGTCGTTTGAAAAGTCCGTGCAAAGTCAGAGAGATAGCACTACAGGCGCGTATCGAGGTTATGTTTAGTTAGTAGCATCTCTTGGAAGAATACACACCAAGTTTCAGCCAGATCGGTCTATTTCTTTGTGTTTGGCATTCGTTTGAATCGAGGAAGTCGAGTGATTTTCAAAAAATGGACGAAAAAGAATTTCGTGTGTTGATTAAACACTACTTTATGAAAGGCAAAACGCCTCAGGAGACTAAAGAGAAGCTTGATAAACATTATGGTGACTCTGCACCTTCGATTAGAACAGTTTATAAGTGGTTTCAAAATTTTCGGAGTGGCCATATGGGCATAAGTGACGCTGAACGTTCTGGACGCCCTGTTGAGGTTACTAGTCCAGAAATCATTGATAAAATCCATGATATGGAGATGGATGACAGAAGAGTGAAGGTGCGATTGCTAGTGCTGTGGGCATCTCGAATGAACGGGTACATAATATTTTGCATCAACATTTGGACATGACAAAGCTATCCGCAAGATGGGTGCCGCGATTGCTCACGCTTGACCAAAAACGAAATCGTATGAAGTGTTGCAAGGACGGTTTGCAACTGTTCCAGAAGAATCCGCAGGACTTTAAGCGTCGTTTCGTCACTGTGGATGAAACATGGATACATCACTACACTCCTGAATCTAAACAATGGGTTACCAAGGGGGAATCTGCGCCAAAAAAGGCGAAGACCGTTCCTTCGGCCGGAAAGATTATGGCGACTGTCTTTTGGGATTCGCAAGGAATAATCCTCATCGACTATCTGGAAAAGGGTAAAACTATTACAGGTGCATATTATTCATCTTTATTGGACCGTTTGAAAACCGAGCTGCAAGATAAACGCCCACGATTGGCCCACAAAAAAGTCCTTTTCCATCACGACAACGCACCAGCTCACACCTCAGCAGTTGTGGTCGCAAAATTAATAAAAATAGGGTTCCAACTCGTTTCACATCCCCCTATTCTCCAGACTTGGCTCCCTCGGACTACTATTTGTTTCCCAATATGAAGAAATGGCTGGCGGGAAAAAGATTTTATTCAAACAAGGAGGTGATTGCAGAAACGAATGGCTATTTTTCAGACTTGGACAAATCCTATTATTCGCAAGGGATCAACAAACTAGAGCAGCGTTGGACGAAGTGTATAAGCCTAAAAGGAGACTATGTTGAAAAATAAAAAAGGTTTACCCCAAAAAATTAAGTAGTTTTTATTTTTGCACGGACTTTTCAAACGACCCTCGTACATTTTTTTCAAGACTAGAGATTCTAGAGGCTCTGATCCCTAACCTCTGGCAAATTTGAGGTTACCTCAATGTTCCCTGATCAATTTCCGAGTCTCAATATGCTATAATTAAGAACCTTTAACTGACCTAGTTCCTTTATATCTTGCCAGTGCCAAATATTCCTAAATCTGGCCTTCCTTACCAAAATACCCGTACTATGCTAAATAATGTTGTTGTTCATTGTTTTTGGTGACTGATTTATAGTTTCAATAGGATGAAAAAATAAATGCCATTTCAGTCAGTAAAATTTATTTTGCCGAGCTTTCGTCCTAGGGACTAGGTCATCTTCAGGGCTAGTTTAGAAAGTAATACTTTTACATTTCAGGGTTGGTGTGTCTTCTGTCTTGTCTATTCATGGACTGAGTGTCTGAAATGTAAAAGTATTACTTTCTAAACTAGCCCTGAAGATGACCTAGTCCCTAGGTCGAAAGCTCGGCAAAATAAATTTTACTGACTGAAATGGCATTTATTTTTTCATCCTATTGAAACTATAAATCAGTCACCAAAAAGAATGAACAACAATTACAAGACGAAAGCCAATCGAATCAACCCTGAAGATGACCTAGTCCCTAGGTCGAAAGCTCGGCAAAATAAATTTTACTCGACTGAAATGGCATTTATTTTTTCATCCTATTGAAACTATAAATCAGTCACCAAAAAGAATGAACAACAATTACAAGACGAAAGCCAATCGAATCAACCCTGAAGATGACCTAGTCCCTAGGTCGAAAGCTCGGCAAAATAAATTTTACTCGACTGAAATGGCATTTATTTTTTCATCCTATTGAAACTGTGAATCAGTCACCAAAAAGAATGAACAACAATTACAAGACGAAAGCCAATCGAATCAACCCTGAAGATGACCTAGTCCCTAGGTCGAAAGCTCGGCAAAATAAATTTTACTCGACTGAAATGGCATTTATTTTTTCATCCTA
Source organism: Rhodnius prolixus (assembly GCF_049639745.1). NCBI lineage: Eukaryota > Metazoa > Arthropoda > Insecta > Hemiptera > Reduviidae > Rhodnius > Rhodnius prolixus. The sequence goes on from NW_027411582.1 coordinate 28,356,225, forward strand.
TTGAAACTAAATAATGTTCTTAACGCGATCTCTCGCTCCTTCTTTATACCATGCGGAAGACGGCGTTAGTCTCCATTCCGGTTGAATTAATTCTATTCCTCTTCGAATTCATTTCCTATTTCACTTCCTCGTCCAGATACCCACTCGCATGCACTCTTATAAAAGCTGAACTTCCCTCAGTTAGTATAATAATTAGTACTTTCTTTTCATATTAGACTGAAAAGATAAGCAACTAACCAACGCTACAGAACTTCTCGCCAGACTACTTGACAAACGACCATTCTTGACTCTTATACCTGCTGTTACTGCGACCTATTGGGTCATACGGCATCGAAGTATGGGGATTGACTGAATGTCCCCAACTCTCTAAGCCTCCGGACATTACAGTCAAAAATACTTCAGAAAAATTCTTAATACTCTTATATTTTTGTAACTAACTGGTACATTTGCTTACAGAACGGACCAAAATTAAATCACCAGTAGTAAAAGAAATTAAAAAGGAGTTGTGAGGGAAAAATTATTATTTTTTCAAGATTGTTCCTTTTAAATTTTATCTTATTCTTAAATTTATGAATAATATATATAGAAATGCCTCGCCACATGTGACTTATAACCATCTGATTACCTTACCAGAAGTCTTTTAGGCCAAACTTTATTATTAGTACCAAAAAAATATTCTATATCCCCGGTTCCTCCGTTTTAGAAATGATTCTCCTATGGAGTCTTATACACGCAGCATTTTTTCTCTCCTAAATCTCTTTAATGTATTTAATTTCTCTTTTGTGACATAAAGAGGATTTCTTTTTTTAATCAAGAGATTCCCTCGTACACATTTCATAACCAGGAAAAAAAAATTACTCTAACAAATTTTATAAAATGAACAAGCATGTTCAAACATGTTTATTAATAATGTCCCTCTAAAGTTTCGTCTTCTTATCTAAATGTCTTTTACAAAATTTAAGTTAAAAAAAAAAAAAAAATGACACATTAAACGTTCTTAACAAGTCTTTTACATTAAAACATTTCGCAACTGTTTAGGACAAGATTTAATGATCTTTGGAGAGGAGAACTGATATGAATTGTGATGCAAATATATATTCTTGGTTATTCTGCACATATTTACTGCATTATAAATTATAGGTTTTTAGTGAAATATTATTAATTATTAAATTTTGTTTTTTTAAATCTTTTATTGAAATTTACAACTGCAACAATTGTTGCAACAAGCCAATTAGTCTGCTCTTATGATGAGAGTAGATCGCGAGACTATCTTCTCTTCAATCTCCTTAGAGGATTACCTGGTAATGTGGAGGAAGATAGGTGATCTATGAGAGGGTTAGGATGAGCTGCTGTAGAGGAATGAAATTTGAGAAAACGAGTGTTAGCAAGATCTATAATAAAAGGGATTTTGAGGTCATTATAAATGGTGAGGTTTAGATACATAGAACGGAGCGTGTTTTTCGAAGTATTTTGTGACTGTAATGCCTGGAGGCGTAGTGAGTTGGAACGTTTAGTCGATCCCCATAATTCGATGCCGTAATAAGACCAAATATGTCGCAGGAATTATAAACTTAAAATTATTTTACTGTAATTTTATCTTAGTAAAACTTAGTACACATTAAAAACTGGCCGGTACCTGCTGTTATAGTTAACTTATTGTTTCACAAAATTTCTGATAATTAAACTGATAATTCTAAAATTAATCATTGATGATAATGAAAAACGTTTGCTTTGAGAACCATTATTAAGGTATTATTTTAAATTTATAATATATACTGAAAGTGTTAGTCAGTTTGTAAATGTTTAACACATTAAAAACTTGTTAACTATTTTTTTTTCTTGAACATTGCACAAAGTAAATACCACTATTATTAACTTTTTAACTAGATATTTGTTTGTTAAAAAGTATCTAGTGAAAGCATAATAGTAACAAGTTTTGGTTGATGGTCACGCGAACAACTAGTGTGGTCAGAATAGTTCTCTTTTAGTTTAGTTTTTTGTTTTTTTCAAATCATTAGTTGAGTAAATAACTTTAGGGATTTTTTTTTATGAATTGATCTTTTTTTCAAAGATTTTTTGTTTATTCAATTTTTTTTAATTAATTATTAGTAAAGAGAAAATTAATGAATAATTAGCTCAGGAAGCTGAAACTTTATATTTTGATTGAATCTCACCGGAAACCCGACTGTAGCGATAAAAAAAACAAAAAAATCCAACCGGTAGTACGACTTTACGAAATGGATAATAGCTTTTTCACTATTTTGAGGATTTCTCGAAAACTTCCAGAAAATCCAATCATTTCGAATAAAAAAAAATAAAAACTCCGTCGAATCCCTACTGCACTTTACTTTGTTTCTAACTCTATCTTGCATCGTGATCTTCTTGTTCCTCTAATGTTTCTGAAGCTGCAAAATTCCGTTACATTAAATTCCACACTTCAATCACCTCACATCCTAATCCTCTGGTATCCCAACTTACTACATTACCAGGAAATCCTCCCAGGCGGTTGAAGCGCAGGTGGCCACGCGATCTTCTAAATGAAGTAAGTGCCAATGTACTCGTACAGTAGTGAACTGCACCACTTTGGGAGTTTCACCAATGTGTGAATTCTCTCCTCATGCTACTCATGTATCATGTTGTATCAGCTTCACTTATTGCAAAAATCTATCGCAGTTTTGAAAATAAATAAAGTTAAAAATAATAATAACATTAATGGTACTGATAGTCTTGTTTATAAATTAGAAAATAAAAAAAATAAAAGTTAGAAAATCAAGAATTATTGTAAGATAAGATGATGCGACTATTTACTATTTAGATAATAATAATAAGGGAAGGGATGCGGTTAGCGTATTGGATTCCCACGAGGAGATCCGGGTTTCGAATCCAGCTGCTCTTAGATTTTCACTTACTAGGAGCTTCTTACAGCTCACTGTCCGGTGAGGGACATTGCTCTCTGCGAGATAAGATTAGAAAAGGGATGGGACCTATGCCCCACGGCACCACAGCTAACAGAGGCTTATAGTGCCTTCCCCTCTTTTGGATTTAGTAGACGAAACCTCCCTTACTAAAGAGGTTGAGGACTTTCCCTACTAGTTCTTTTTGCACTACTATCTTCTTAAACCCCAAAAATGCAAAGGTTTCATTGCGTAATCACTCGATCGAACAACAGGTGACAGGCCGTTTCCTCCTCTTCCTGACACAATTTACACAAAAGTTCCGAGCTAATAAGCCCCATCTTGAACAGATGCAGTACTGACTGTAACGGGAGAACAGTGTTCTGAGGCCGGCACTGTAATCATTAGATAAGTAATGAACTGGAAAAAGCTCCGGGCGCCAATAACTTCAGACGTTGACGCGCCTTAAATCATTTTTTAAATAAATATATAATAATAACAATGTATTCATAGAATAATGGACTTGGCTAAAATACTTGCTTTTTTATTATTATTTTTTCTTTTAATCCTATGCGCTTCTTTTACATAATTAATAGCTTGAAATCGTGCTTTAATGCAGAATGAGCAATTAGTGTCCATCAGCGTGAAAGGTGCTTATATATATATATATGTATATATAATTCTTACAGTTGCGTGTCTGTTTTTTAAACTTGCCCGCTTCTATTTTTTCTTTTCCTAAAAAAATAAAGCTCTATCTTAGCATCGCTCCGCGTCTTCTAAGATCTTCCCTAATCGCCCCCCTATTTAACTTGGATAATTTTAAACAATTTCAAAAAAGTAAAGAAATAGTTGTTTTCTTCTTTGTATATCTGTCCGTCTGTCTATCTTTGTCTTAAAAGGAACCCTTCCACCAGCTCCTGTCCATTTCTATGTCGCCTTAATCTCCACCTTAACCAGTACCCACCATTGATATAGATGGCCGTGTGGCCATCTTCTCCAGTCATCATTACACCGTTCTAGTTGTAGTAATTGCTCTGTTTACTTTCTATATAAGATTACTAAACTACTATAATGATCGTCCCTTCCTCTGTCTTTAGTTTGTCTTTTTTTAAAAAATTGTTCTGGTTCTTTGATCAAACTGAGAACTATACTTTTTATTAAACCAATTTGAAAGTCCCTCACTTATCTTTCCTTTATTCTATAATTTGATCTATCAGGTTAGCACCCAACCCTTTCTCTACAGTTAGTCACACTTATCTTTAATATTTAGGTACCTCTTTTATAATAATATACTAGTTAGCTGAGTAAAACATTTGTGCAAGTCATAAGGTTGTCTGTGCCTTTTAGATCTGTCTTCGATAGATTATGGTGACACAATTCATGTGGTGTTGCTTGTCTCTGACATTTCTCCTGTTCATTGTTTGAGAATATTGCAAAAAGTTATAAATTCGATCCAAAATGTAGAAATATTATTTCCAATTTCAGTCATAATGTTTTATTGATTTTTTGCCAAGCTCTTGACATCTAGCTCATTTTTAGGGCTTTAGGGACAGAAATTGATTACAATATACTTTGATTTGATATAAAAAATAGTTTTAAAAAAATATTGATTTTGGTTGACTCATTAACCTCCATAGTTAGTATTACCTTGTTAACATCAAAGGTCGTTGTGTTCTCTTCTTTTCCGTTTAGGTAGTGATTGTGATCGGTTTTAAAATGGTTCTGGTTTTAGATGTTATTTTTTACGAGTATTGTAAGAAATTAGCGTACATATTGTCTAAATTGTTCGTTTCTGTTTGGATATTTAAACGATTTTCTGTCTTCGATATGTAAATCTTTTCTAGTACTTTCATTTTAGCCTGTTTGTCTCTGATTCAGACATTATCTATTAGTTTTGGCCGTAGAATTTTCCTTTGAAGGAAATCCTTTCGCACCAAAAGTTTCCTTTTTCCGATTTTCCCAAAATTATTTCTCCTATAAAAGAAATTAATTCCTGCTAAAGTTGGCGAGAGTAATTATTATTATTATTTAATCTCTGGTGCCCTTAGTGCGTAAGCCCCACCACCTCGTCAAGGTTGGAACACCAAGTGGGGTCAAGGCCGGGAAGGGCCAGGGTCATAAACAGGGCAAACAAAAGACACCGAGACAACCCCCTGCAGTTGAAGATATAGAAAAACTGATGCTGAAGAGAAGTGTAATGTAAAGGATACAGGGAATGTGGTTGTTGCTCCTTCTTCTTGCAGATGAACGAGATGCACTGTAGCCTGGAAAGAAGAGAAATGAAAACATAATGAAGGTTACAAGATGCGAGGCGGGAACTAAAACGCGGGAAAAGCATGGCGGGAAATTTAAAAAGAGAGGCGCTTAAAAGCTGTGTGCAACTAAACACTTGTTATTATTATTATTATTACTATTATTTTTTTGATTAATTAATTTAATATTTTCAGCTAGATTTTTACAAACGTAATGTTAATAAAAAGAAATCGCTAAAACCTAAAACTCAGAAAAGTGATGGGAATCAGATAAATTTTAAATCAGAAATACATATTGATTTATTTATTTTTTGAATATATTAAACTGAAGTTGTGAATAGATACCCACCATCTTCCCCCCCACTCTTTCTAAGTATGGTGATGGCACAATTTATTTGAATCATTCTTATTTTATTTGTTAAGAGGTCAGAAAACAGCAAAACATTTATTGATGTGTATTCAAACAAAGGTGAACCCACGTGGGCGAGACAAATGTGTATGTATGCAGCCTTCTGTGTAATACATTTGTTTTAAATTCAACTTTACATATTATTAACGGTTTGATTTAACAGTTCAATATATCTTAAGCTTATTCTGCTGTTTTGTTTATTTTGATCGTATAATTTCGTCCAGTTTCGCTTTTAGTTTCTGTTAAATTTGAAGTGTGACACGAGCACGAGATCTTCTCATCTGCAAAATATTATGTTGTAACAATTACAAGAACTTTATCTAGGAATAATCATGAGAGTATAGATAATCATGATGAATTAAAACAAAAAACATTGCACCAATGATAATGTAATAAAAATTCTGCCCCTTTCACTAAGAAAGCGGTCGTAACTTAAGTAATTCCTCACCATGATTGCTGTTCATCAGTGTGTAATGATTTATCTGCAGAGCTGAATTTAAAATAGCCAAGGTCTTTGAATTTCTGTGTTTGATTTATTTTAAATGTAAGAAAAGATGAACAAATTACCCACTCAATTCATACTTCTTGGTTGTCTTTATGTAAGGTTACAGAAAAAAGTATTTCTTTTGAATCTTCAAGAATTCAAGACCTGCAATATTTACTTGATATGTTCAGCAGTAAAGGTCCAGTTAGATCAACACCCAGGAGCAGGTTAACACTCAATTCTAAATTCTGAACAATCCTCTTCATTCTGGAACTCTTTTTTACCACCATCTTTAATCGATAAAACAACAACAGCATCATTTAAAATTGAATTGAATAATTATTTAATGCAACTATTCCAAGATGACGCCAATTAAAGTTCAGTTTTATCTATTATTGTTTAATTATAAATAATTATTGTTACATAATTTGTAAATATTTATCGAAAGTTCATTAGTTTAGCACGAAGGGCTTATCGTGCTTATTTCCTTTTTTTAATGTATTTTTTCGTTGTCCTTTTCCTTTTTTCGTTGCCTCAATTTTGGCTGTACTCGTATCTATCCCTTTAAGGGTGGTGATTAGGGCGTCTAGGTTTCCTCTTCCGTGACAACTCTTACCAGAAATCGTTTAATCAAGTCTCCGATAATTACTAATAATGATTTAGAGCCATTGATGGATAATGAACAGAATGCTGATTGATAGAATGAATATTTTGGCGAATTCAATTTGCTGTAATCAGGCGATCCATTAGTTTCTGTAGGAAAGCCAATAAGATAAGTAATACAGGTATTGTACGTGCGCATACAGATTCTAATTGTTCTCTTTTAGCAGTTTTACATCCTCAGCCATGCAGATGCGCCTTGAGTATGGAACAATGCATGATAAATTGCAGTATTCGCCCCCTAGAAATTGCAGATCATTCCTGATTAACCTGTAATCAATAAAAATAAAAAGTCAATTCCCTTGAGAGATGATTCTTCATTAAGTATTTAACCTCCCACGTTGAATACACAACTACTTAGAAATCTATTGAAATGATCTATTCTAATTAGATGAATACAAAAGTAGGAACTACAAATCTGAATAACTATTGGAATGCAATTAATTTATGACCCGCACTAAGTTACTAATAGTTTTAATAATAATAAAAAACGAATAAATAATGTCGAACATATTTAAATAATTAGCTATACAATATAAATGTACGTATATGTGTATAGAACGCCTGTATATAAATACAATGTCGGCAGAAATTATAAATTATATCTATCAAAAAGGAATTTTTGTTATTAAATTAGTGAATTGAAGTTTTAAAATAACACTAAATATTGAAATTGATTACTGTCAGTTTTATTATCGTAGTTAATATATTAAGTTATCCGCCTTTATTAAGCGAATGATAGCCTGACAAACATTTGTCATGATTTAGCTTAATTTGATGCAAAATATTATTTTCTGCTTTTTGGCGATCATGGTCATATTCATGCATTTTTGTTCGAGAATTCGTTCTTAAAGGAAGTATTGCGATCATAAAAAAAGGAAAATACAGAAAGATGAAGAAAAATGAAGCTGTGGTTTTTCTAATCCAATTAGCCGAACTAGCTCTTCAGATCGCACATTATGTACGTGGTTAAACAGATCACAACATGGTTAAATGTAGTCCTATTCAAGTCTTAAGAGTCACCTACATGGTTAAATGTGAGTGTAAGGTAGTCCTATGTAAGTCTTATGAGTCACCAACATGGTTAAATGTGAATGTAAGGTAGTTCTATATTAGTCTAGTGAGTCACCACAATGGTTAAATTTGAGGGTAAGATTGTCCTATATAAGTCTTGAGAATCACCAACATGGTTAAATGTGAATGTACGGTAGTTCTATGTAAGACTAGTAAGTCGTGAACATGGTTAAGTGAGACTGTAAGGTTGGCCTATTCAAGTCTCGAGAGCCACCTACATGGTTAAATGTGTGTGTAAGATAGTCCTATATAAGTCTTGAAAGTCATCAACATGGTAAAATGTGAGTGTAAGGTAGTTCTATATTAGTTTAGTGAGTCACCAACATGGTTAAATGTGAGTGTAAGATAATGCCATATAAGTCAAGAGAGCCGCATACATGGTTAAAAGTGAGTGTATGATTGACCCATATAGATCTAGTGAGTTGCCAACATGGTTAAATGTGATTGTAAGATAATCCTATATAAGTCTTAAGAGTCACCTACATGGTTAAATGTGTGTGTAAGGTAGTTCTATATTAGTCTAGTGAGTCACCAACATGGTTAAGGAACTATTTGATGAACTGAAATAGAAATATAAAACCATCCGTGCAAATTTCATTTATAAACCTTAAAAAATACTGAGGAGAATATCAAGAAATAGCCAAGCTGTAGTAACTGCAATTATGTTTACAGAAAATGCCACTAGAGTTCTCCACCGAAAGGAACGTTAAAGCAAGCTTACCTCCCATTTAATGGCGTCTTGCTTGCCTATTTCTCTTTTATCTATTTCTCGATTAAACAATACAAATTCTCAACTTTTTTGATACAGTTAACGGTCATTGTGTAAAACATGAGGTATTATGCCAAAAGAAATATTATTTATCGTATTTTTAAAGGGAAATTTTTTTTAGTGTTTAATTAGAAATTTTATCAAATACCTATGGGAGAAATGTTGGGAAAAAAATTTTAAATTAATTATTTCATTGATTTTATAACGTTTAAAGTATTGGCCAATCACAGTGCAGTACGGTTGCAGACTGTGGGCGGGCCATGCCCACCTCTAGTGTAACCACGCCCCGTCCAATGATAGCGAGTTATTTATGGGCTGGCCAAAGCGTACTTAATAATGGTGCTTCAATACCTTTCACTTATTTTTCTAAATCTTTTATTATTTTCTCATATTTTATTAACTTTTTTTTGTTATTTACGTAAATAATAATATTAATCTTACGTAGATATTGAGAAATAATGCTAACAAATTATTCGAGAAAAAAAATCAATCTCTATTTTTAAGAAATTTCTTATTAAGTTAACATCGTTTTCGATTAGTTTTTGACAGTCTCACTTTACTTTCTCAAGAAAGAATCTCGTATGAACACTCACATGACTTTTTCTTACCACAATTTACAAATATAATTGAATTTTCTTGTAACTTAGAAATGCATGAAAAAGAGGTCAATTTAATAATAATGTCGATAGAATGCAACACATTCCCAATGTACCAAACTATTAATTAAGACATATTCACAAGCCAAACTGACATTTAAGCAGAAGTATGCCCTTAGATCAGCTTCAAATTAATCCGTTTGGCTAATACATAGTAAATTACAGGAAAAGCCTTTCTTTGAAATTGCACTTCAGGTGTACTGATTTTCTTTTTTCTTGGAAGTTTGGTTAGAAATTTAATAATGAAATACTTAGAAATTTAAGGTAGTAAAACCTTAAAATGTCTAAAAATAGAAGTTTAGAAAACCTTTATTTAACCCCTCGTAAAATGTGAGAATCTCCAGCGCGGTTAAATGTGATTTTAAGGGTCAAATAAATACACCTGAAGTGCATTTTTAAAGAAATGCTTTTACTGTAATTTACTATGAATTTGCCAAACGGATTCATTTGAAGCTGTTCTAATGACATACTTTTAAGCTTAATGATCAGTTTGACTTATACAATTTTCTTGGTTTAGTGAGTCGTATGCTTTTGTGCATGTACAAGTCTGAAAAAACAATTAATCCGTACAGTTTTTGGGAGAGATATTAAATAAGGTGGCCTCGCCAAAACGTGGTCTGAACCAATTAGTTGAACAATCATATATCCGTGACCGGTTTCGGTCTTTAATTCGTCGTAATGTCTTGCTGACATTTTCAGTACTTTTCTAAATATCTTTTACTAAAAACAATTATACTCGGCCCGCATTGTTAAAACAAAAAATTAAACAATAAACTTTTAATTTTTTATATTGAAGACTCATTTTTATTAAACAGGCCTTCACAAATAAGAAGTTAAAACATAATTTAATTCTCCCATATTTAGAAAAGTATCTTGTAGAAAATAATGGCAAAATAAACCATCTTTTTTTAATGAACTAATGACCAAGAACACAAACTCCAAAATAATTTAATGTTTATTCAAAAATAGAATGAGTTTTTAAAAACTTGGATATTTAAACATTTGGTTAAACATTTAATGGTAAATATACTCAGTTATGGGTTTGATAATTAACTGAGATTAGAGAATAAAAGATGTACCATTATCTTTAATGGTCGCTTTATTAAGGCTGAAATTTTAGATGAAGAAGACATAGAGAGAGAAAAAAGTAGTCTTTCGTAAATAGTCTGAAAAAATGAAAAAGACTTCATGCCCAATTTGGCGTCTGCCTCAGAGAATTTTGAAGAATTATTTACTCTTCTCTTCTTACAAAATACGAGGGTCGTTTGAAAAGTCCGTGCAAAAATAAAAACTACTTAATTTTTTGGGGTAAACCTTTTTTATTTTTCAACATAGTCTCCTTTTAGGCTTATACACTTCGTCCAACGCTGCTCTAGTTTGTTGATCCCTTCCGAATAATAGAATTTGTCCAAGTTTGAAAAATAGCCATTCGTTTCTGCAATCACCTCCTCGTTTGAATAAAATCTTTTTCCCGCCAGCCATTTCTTCATATTGGGGAACAAATAGTAATCCGAGGGAACCAAGTCTGGAGAATAGGGGGGGATGTGAAATGAGTTGGAACCCTATTTCCATTAATTTTGCGACCACAACTGTTGAGGTGTGAGCTGGTGCATTGTCGTGATGGAAAATGACTTTTTTGTGGGCCAATCGTGGGCGTTTTTCTTGCAGCTCGGTTTTCAAACGGTCCAATAACGATGAATAATATGCACCTGTAATAGTTTTACCCTTTTCCAGATAGTCGATGAGGATTATTCCTTGCGAATCCCAAAAGACAGTCGCCATAATCTTTCCGGCCGAAGGAACGGTCTTCGCCTTTTTTGGCGCAGATTCCCCCCTTGGTAACCCATTGTTTAGATTGTTCTTTGGTCTCAGGAGTGTAGCGATGTATCCATGTTTCATCCACAGTGACGAAACGACGCTTAAAGTCCTGCGTATTCTTCTGGAACAGCTGCAAACCGTCCTTGCAACACTTCACACGATTTCGTTTTTGGTCAAGCGTGAGCAATCGCGGCACCCATCTTGCGGATAGCTTTGTCATGTCCAAATGTTGATGCAAAATATTATGTACCCGTTCATTCGAGATGCCCACAGCACTAGCAATCTCACGCACCTTCACTCTTCTGTCATCCATCACCATATCATGGATTTTATCAATGATTTCTGGAGTAGTAACCTCAACAGGGCGTCCAGAACGTTCAGCGTCACTTGTGCCCATATGGCCTCTCCGAAAATTTTGAAACCACTTATAAACTGTTCTAATCGAAGGTGCAGAGTCACCATAATGTTTAACAAGCTTCTCTTTAGTCTCCTGAGGCGTTTTGCCTTTCATAAAGTAGTGTTTAATCAACACACGAAATTCTTTTTCTTCCATTTTTTGAAAATCACTCGACTTCCTCGATTCAAACGAATGCCAAACACAAAGAAATAGACCGATCTGGCTGAAACTTGGTGTGTGCTCTTCCAAGAGATGCTACTAACTAAACATAACCTCGATACGCGCCAGTGGTGCTATCTCTCTGACTTTGCACGGACTTTTCAAACGACCCTCGTAACTTATTTAATTAATACTGTTCTTAAAATGATCTGATTCATTTATCAGTAGTATATTTAAATGAAAAAAAAATGCTAAAATTTAAGGGCATTCAAATTTGTTACAAATCGTTTCCAGTAACCATGTAATTTTGCTTTAATATGAGTTTTTTATTTCTATCTTCTAGTGCTCTTATACAATAGTTCAGAATTTAGATATTTAAAGGCTTTCTCTATCTAAGAACTGAATTTAAAAAAAAACAAAACAAACTATTAACTGACGTTAAAAAGGAATATTATGCACTAAAGATTATTAGGAAATTGTAATAAATCGTGCCTAAATGCAATTATGGTTCATATCTGTGTGTTCGTTGGTTAAAAAAAAGTAAACGGCAGGTTACGTAAGAAATAGATCCAGACTTAACTAGGTATATCACGAAAGGTACAGTACGTATTTAGTTTCAATTACAGTTTATATTTCCACTTATACTCCATTCCAGTGTTGATACTGTATATTTTATTCGATTGGTGTTCTTTTTTCTTATACTCTGATCGATAGTTCTTTATTTACTAGATCACGAGAAAAAATTATAAATGATAATTAGTTTGATTATTGGCTTTGGGTTACCAATTATCGATTTGGAAAAAAAATAAATTCAATCTTGTTTTATTTAATCATCTAGAATATAGATCACATTATGTTTCATATCTAGAGGCGGGTAATTTGGTGAAGTGGTTAAAAGATTTCAGGTATTTGTTGATAATTAATGTGAATTGCAAGCTTTTGCTCCGTTCATGGCACCTAATTCGTAAGTTTTATGAAAGTTAGGTATGAAAACTGAAATAAGCGATTACTTTATAGAAAACACACAAAATATTTTTTTAAAAATAGTACTATAGGCATGATTATCGACGTCTACCTGCGTTCCCTTACCATGCTAGTAACTAATTTTAAATCGTGTAAAGTTCCGCAAGGATGCATCTTAGGATCTATTCCTATAGGTAATATACACACAGCTGATATACGAATCCATCCTGAAACTGTACTTCTAACTCAATTCTACTTCTAACCAGTAATTGCACACAGAAATCTCTAAAACACACACGGAAAATGGAATAATCAAGTTAAATGAAAAAACCAAATCTCAAAATATTACTTTCAGTCTGCACAGCATCATTCTTTCTCCGATCTCTACTGATGACTCAATTCCACCTTGCCAATGTTGTCCGTTATCTTGGGCAATATTTTGGGTAAAATATTAACTTGGTAGCCGCTTACTCGACTTAAAGCGAACTGATGTTAAGGATGTACTATCAAACGACCACTAAACTAATGATCTAATTTTTCACTTAATAACAAACGACTGAAATACACTTCTATATTGAAAACCCACCTGGACGTACGATATTGAACTGTGGAGTTCAAAGTAATCGCCTATTTTTTCAGGCGGGGCTTAACGTCCAACTACCAAATTAGGAGTCGCGGACGGAGGCGACTAGCAAACATACGTACTTCACTGTAAATTTCTTTTATTTTAAATTAAATAAAATCCAAGGCCTAAGACCGGGAATCGAACCCAGTACCACAGTGCATATTAGCTTTGCAGGTCTCGCCTCTAACCGCTCGGCTACCGTGGCGCCTCTTAAGTGTAACCATTCACACACACTTAAATTCCGTTTTTAAGTCCTGGTTACTCGAACTCGATATAAAAACTTTCATCAGAACTTACTTATGATACATTCCAATCCTCTTGTCCGCCATTTATCATCTCATCACTTTCCAGATAATCCTCAGAGGCGATTAAAACGACCAATGACTCCGCGATATTCTCTCTTCTGAATGCAGTACTTAATTGAGGAGATGATTTAAGGAGTTTTACCACTGGCTAACTTCTCCACTCGGTCAGTGGGTATGAGGAGTGTCAGTTATTACTCCCCTCTGTACGGGGGTAGGGTTTTGATCAAAACCAAAACATCCATATGATCTTGAAGCTCATTAAATGTACAACTTTTTCTGTAATTGGGGTGACTCCTTGATTCATTAATCATTGAAAAAATACCATTGAAAATGTTAACAGAACATCGAGAACACTATTTTTTAGAAATTAAAGTAAAAATTTCATTGTTTATAAAAACCTTCTTGAGACTCTGTGCTAAGCATATTTATAGAAAATTTAATGCTCTTTCGTTTGGAATAAGCAGATTTGTTGTAGGATAAAGGATAGAAAAGTTAGGGCCGTTTTTATGGTGGAAAACGCCGAATATCGACGGAAAAGTTAAAAATGCAAATATCTTGGACGCTATTGAGAATCGGGCCTCAGTGCATAGAATACTTTTTGTTCCATTTGAGCTGTTGAATCACCACCCGAAGTTTCGAGCTCTCCTCCGTGTACACCCTGTATACTTCAAACATTGATTACAAAAAATTGCATGGGTTTATTCCTTACAATTCACTTTCGAAAACACAGTTCTTGAAGAGATGTTAATGTGAGATTCTCCCCCTGTAATTTTGGTGTACTGTAAACTTAAGAACCTTGGGAATAAACGAGTCATTTGATTGAGTATTCACAAGTGATTTCAATTTTTTGTGTGATAAAAACCTCATCACTAAATAACTGTAACTATATTCAGATTAATTGGTGCACTACTTGTATTAAACTCCTTTCTAACATCCATCTAAAAGATGGTTCAAAACAGATTTGAATATTAGTAAAGGAATAATATTAAATAACTATTAAAATAAGAATGTTATAATGTTTAATAAAGATGTAAATAGTTTGGTAGTTGGTTAAAATAGAAAGGATGTGAGAAGTAACTGCGAGAGGAGATTGGAGGAGGCAGGGAGGATTCTCTAGTATAATCATAATAAACAAACAAGAAGAACAACGAGCTGGAAGAAGTGGCTTAGTAGAAGGTCCATAAGTGAAGTGTTAGAATGAACGTTTCAACTCTACAGTACTGTAGTAGTGGATGTAAGATCTTTGTGGCCACTAAACAGAATGTTTGTTAAACAGTAATGGGCCCATCTCTTGCACACAGTCAGGCCAGCCATACAGGCACCACAACTATAAGGGGGAAGGAAGACAGTTAAGGGATAGTTGAAGAGGCAATCTGGACTCCAATTTGCACCTGACTGAACATATAAAAAAAGCTTGGCGCGCGCGTTTGTTTGTGAGTGCCTTGTTTGGGGCGCAAGTTGCCCGTGGACTCGGTCCACAGGCTTAACGTATATTACCGCGCGCCACCTCCTCCACTCACACATAGAACATTGAGAGCGTTGGATTCCACTCAACTCCTTTCCTACCCAATTACCCTGGTCCATTCCAAGTGGCTTGTTTGTTAATGCTAAAGATTGTCCATTCCCGTATATAGCCCCGCTATTTGCTTTCAAAACTAAACTCTTCTCAAATATAGCCCTGAAAATTATTCTCTTCGAAATATTTTATATAATTTCACTAATTATCTTAATCTTATTAAATTATTATTTAAATAAAAAAACGTTTTCTCATTTTGTAATTTACAAGAAAGGAAAATATAGACCGTATCTTCTATTTAGATAATTTTGGAAAAACAAATTGGCAAATTACAGGTATTGCGCCCTCTTTTTGTTCTAATCTAGCGTAACAGATTTTTTTTCACCTTACAGTTAAAAAAAAATTATTTATAATAGAGCCGAGAGTTTTCTTATCGTATTGTAACACCAATTTCTCCCCAAATAGTTTAATCGGTAAAGGTACTCGAGTTTTCGAGTAAGAGTTAAACAAAATTCACTAGATTTAGAGACTTTTCAGCAAGAATAGATGTTTAATCCTGTACTACGGACCTAGACTGTACAAACTAGCTCTATGTTACATTTAAAATACTTAAAAAAGGAGGCGCCACGATAGCCGAGCGGTTAAGAGACTAGACCCGCAAAGCTAAGGTGTATTGTTGGTTTAGTGGGTTCGATTCCCCCAGTCTAAGTCTTGGATTTTATTTAATGATTAATAAAAAGAATTCATAGTAAAGTATGTTTGCTAATCGCCTCCTTCCACGATACCTAATCGGTAGTTAGGCGTATTGCCTACCTGAAAAAAAAAAATAGGCATCACTTTACTTTACCTAAAAGGTCTGGTAACCAGCTTGGGAAGTGGATATTATCAGGCACTGAAGTCAAGAAAATCTATGCTCTAAAAAAATATATCTAAATAAGTAATCGCCTATTTTTTCAGGCGAGGCTTAAAGTCCAACTACCAATTAGGTGTCGTGGACGAAGGCGACTAGCAAACATACTTTACTATTAATTTCTTTTATTAACCATTAAATAAAATCCAAGGCCTAAGACCGGGAATCGAACCCAGTACCACAATACATATTAGCTTCGCAGGTTCTCGCCTCTACCCACTCGGCGACCTTGGCGCCTAAGAGAACTAATATGTTTTTTGGAAGTAATTTTTCAATCATTTGGTCAATGTTTATGTAATTAAGGACTTTAACCTTTTAAAGTAAAGTAATGCCAATTTTTTTCAGGCACACTTTAACGTCCAACTATCTAATTAGGTGCCGTGGATGAAGGCGACTAGCAAACATACTTTACTATTAAAAATTCTCGTATTAACCATTTAAATAAAATCCAAGGCCTCTCTGACCGGGAATCGAACCTATGTTACTAAACCAACAATACATCTTAGCTTTGCACAGGTCTCGCCTTTAACCGCTCGGCTACTGTGGTGCCTGACTTTAGCCTTTTAAAATATTAATTAATAGTCAATTTCAAATACCAAAAAGTTTGGAGTAGCGATAATTTCTGTGTAAAATATACGAAAAAATAATATAGTAATGGTGTCTACAATATTATTTTCAAAATAACATAATAAAAATTTGTGTTGTGACGTTAGGATGATTTGTGTCGGATATAATGCTATATATAAACACAATTAATGCAACTATACTAATTTATACATTGTAATATTTTAATTCTCTTACAATTTGAGAAGGTTGAGTTGATTAAAAATAAAGAATTTTAAAAAGTAAAGAAGGAAGAGAGAAGAGCAGTTATGAGAGAAGACGTTAACAAGATTGTCCAGTATAGTGAAGTCAAATATTTTTTTTTTTTATTTTTTTGTAACGATATCCAGGTGTGAAGGTTCTTGTGTATGTGTTGGAATTGTTGGTTTGGTTACCAAGAGAGAGACAGAGGGCGCGATAGAGAGGATAAGAGAGGGGACAGTACCCTTAATAGACTCATATCTACGTCATTATAAGTAGGACCAATATAATATTTGATAGGCCAATTACCAGTACGTCTAACAAGGCAGAATATAACAAGGCAGAGGGGCTGCCGGGGGCAGGGGCAACCTCTTTAGCTTTAGTGACGGCATAACTTCTCCTCAAGTCTGTGTGTTTATGTTAAGGAGGTAATCATATGTCTAACCTAACCTAATCTACTTCTTTTTTTTTTTTGGATTTATATTTTATTTAGGCTTCCTTAATTAACTGCTAACAGAAATTATGTAGAGATATATTATATAAATATATTTTATAAAGTAATAACTAATTTATTCCTTGCTAAGATTAATATTGGATTTAATCTAAAAGTTTGTGTAAACCCATAGAGCGGTAGACAGTTTAGGACAGTCTTTCTCAAAGCGGGATTTAATGTCCCTTTGTGGGCGCTGGAGGCCTTGAGGCAGTAAAGTGCCCAGAGAAAATTGGGGGTGTTGAAGCGGTTTAGGAAGGGAGGCAATGGTTGATTTGTGTTTTTCTAATATTTATAAACTAAAATCAAAACCTACCTTTCTAAACTACATCAATTATTTCCTGGTTTCGTTAATTTTGAGATACAAAAACCAATCTCGTAATTTTACCCCTGGATTGTGGTTGATTGTTCAACGATTTTTTTTTGATAGTATTTCCCATCGCAGTATTTGTGTGAACGTGGATTTAGTGCTGTGGCAACACTGCTATCTATAATAGAGAAATCGTTTGCATGTTACCGAACGCGGTGACTTACGGCTGTTTTTTTGAGGTAAATTCGAGCCTGATATTAACAAAACTTGTTAAAAATCGATCAGATTCATCCCTTCACATTAGATTAGTTTCAAAAATTTAAATTGAAATGTTTGTTTTACGTCAAACTCCACCACCTGTCTTCTTACATCGTACACCAGTGGTCGGTAACCTATTTTTTTTGCAGAGAGCTACATCTTCTTAAGTAATTTTAATAAATCTCACCAAGAGCCGCAAGGATAATAGTGTAAAAAACTCTGTAGATCATTTGTATTCTTCACAAATTATTATTTTATGATATTCAATAACATTTAATTGTTTTATATATTTATTTTCACATAATGCAAAGTAAATAAACAAATAAATAATAACTAAACCTGTGTTTGAATGAAAATGGCGGCAGTCCTGTACATTACGTACTGTATTTTAATATAATTCTATTCAATTTCAAACCTATCACATTTAAAATTCTTTTTGAAAAAATATCTTTACTTTAATAAATGAAATTTTCATTTGTTTCAATAAAATTGAAATATACAATTTATTTTGGACAGGCTGAAGAGCCACAAAATTTGGATAAAAGAGCCGCATGCGGCTCGCGAGCCGCCTTCATCATACACCTATCCCACCAGCCAACCATGTGCGGTACCTTGGAATGTACCTAGACATGAGACTTACCTGGGAACCCCCATACGAGACTTAAAACGTACCGAACTAAACAAACGATACAAAACTTCTAGCCAGACTACTTGACAAACGCTCAAAACTCTCACTACAGTACAAACGACGACTCTATGCAGCTCTTCTCACACCAATATGGACCTCAAGCAAAATACTCCTCCGTAAAGCAGACGCTCCATTCTATGTTAGCAACCCCACACAATACATACAGATCTCCAAATTCCACTCATCTCCGAACTTTGCCAAAATCCGATATAACAATTTTCATTAAAAACTCTCATTTCATCCCAACTCTTTAGCTGCAAACTTGTCTTCAACTGCGCTGCCCTCCAATCCTTGAAGACGGCTGAGGCGCCGTTGGCCCCGTGACCAACTGGATGACCGTCATTCACGTCTGCCACGCTATTCATATACGCTTATCTCATTTACTTATAGTTACAGGTGTAAATTTCAATAAAGGGATAAATAAAAAAAAATATATATATATATTATTTATTAAGTTGCGTTTTATTGCACTCATTAGAACAGTCTCATTTAAAATTGTAAGTTCGAACTCAGAAACAGGATGAGACTCATATGGGCTCGCTATAATTAAATTAAAGGAATGATTGCGATTGTGATTTCTTAAGATGTGGTAAAGTTGCAAAATTTTAGGGGGCGCTAGAAAAATGATTGATTCTCAAAATGGGGGGGCAGTAGAGGAAATAAGTTTCGAGAACCTCTGGTTCTTTTTTTGTTTTTAAATATATAGCATGAGAAAAAACGTTGCTAAAACATTGGCAGAGAGAGCATTTTCAGAAATTGTTGTGAATCGTGTTCTTGTTATCTTGTTTTGTATCGATATTTTTTTATAATTATTTTATTAAGATCGATTTTTGTTTAGCAACTGTTAGTCCAAATTTGAGGAATAAAAAGTAAAGTAAATGCCTATTTTACAGGCCAGCTTTACCGTCCAACTACAAAAATTATAGGTAGTCATTGGATAGGGGCGATTAGCATACATATTATTACAAAATTCTCATATTTAATATTAAATTAAAAATCTAAGGCCTAACCAGGGGGGGAATCGAACCTACTAAACCAACAATACGTACATCACAGTTTTACGGTTCTCGCCTCTAACCACTCGGCTATCGTGGCACCTGAATTTGAAGAATATCTTAGGAACCACTTTCTTTTTTTTTTTTGGAGAAAATCCTAAAAAAAGTGGATACAGTAAAATATGGTACCTCAGTTGACACCATTTTTTTTGTACCCAAACCAACAAATAAACAAAACTACAAATGTTTACATTTAAAATGGCAGAATTGTGGAATTTCAAGTACATGATTGATTAATCGTGATTTGGTTGTCTTGTTATTATTGATTCTAGGATAGAAAATTACTGTAACTGTCTATTTCATACTACTGTTGTGCAAACCAATCAATCTACTACTAACTACCAGCATTACCATTATTTTACTTTGTTTATGCGAATCATGATACTCCCACGAACAAATCACGAAATATGCGCAGAATTGTTTTCTATTATTAGTTATTATTTTTTGTTTTAATCCGTTAAAGCAACCTTCTTTTTCAATTCCTTTTCGATTTTTACTTTAATAAGGACTGTATCTTTGTTTGTTTGTATTTTTTTCAACTAATTTCTCACGATATCATTGAAACGCAATGATCAATTGATTTTGTTTCTCATATGTTAACCTTGTCAACAGGAGGTTAACTTGTTAACTGCATGTTTACATGGTAAATATAGAACAAGCTAACGGCGGGGATACGTAATAAACGCTGCATTTACAGCGGGACGATTTTTTTTTTCCTTTAAATAAGTGTAAATTTACACTCTCCTTACAATTAAAAAATCTAGTGCAAACGACTTTTTCTAACTTCAATTTAATTAATTACTGTTGAAGGGAAGATTACGTCACATCCGTTTCAGAAACACAATATACTTTTTTGAGCTATAACACGTTTTGACCATGTTCTTCGAATCTCTTTGGCAACTGCCATTAATATCATTTAAATTCGAAAAAGCCTTTCTATACTGCACTTCCGATGTATTGGACATTATTTCAACATATACGGATATTATAACTGCACAATATCTTACTAATATCTTGGTTGCTAGCGGTAATCCTTATATAACCCGTTCCTTAATTTTAAATTAATCTAATGTTCCTGGATGTTTTGTAGTGTGAATTTAAACTTTAAATTAAGTTTAGGGAAGTACATAGTAATTATAAGGGGACATAAAATCATAATAAGGATAAGAAGGACCTCTTTCCTCGAAGTGCTTAGTAGCTAAGTGATTAATGCATTGGATCCTCGCACGAATGTCCCGGGATCAAATCCAGTTGTCCTCGGACGGAACAATAGAAGACAGATAAGTTCTGCCCTGGTTATTGAAGGCAAGCAATTCCTCTGTATCATATCATTGTCACTACACTGATAGAGAAGAGACGAAACCTAGGATTGTGGCATTACGGTTATACGATATGTATGATTGAATAGTAATTGTGGTGGTGCCTGTGATTTTCTTGGCACGAAATCTTGAGCTCCTGAAGAGCATGCTCTAAAAAATAAAAAATAAAAAAATACATCCTTACACTACAGAAGGCTGTGATATTGGGAATAGCGTACAGAGAGAAGTTCTCTTGGCTTTACATGAACTGCCGCAAAATCCGCGAGTTTTGGACAAGACAAAACATTATGACTCCACATTTATTAGTATCTCACATTAGGAGAGAACAATTAGAATAATAATATCTAATAATGGCCTACCAATTTCTATTACTTCTCCAGGGCACTTCCGTTTTTTGCTCAGATTACCACAAGAAAAACTGGTAACAGCAATTTAAAGATACGAGGTCTGTAAATTAAGTAATGAGACTGATTTTTTTTAAAAAAAAATTATTCAAAAAGAATTACAATTCTATATTGTCACCTTCAAAATAACTTCCTTCTGAAGCGACACAGCGCTGGAGACATTTCTTCCACTCCTCATAGCGGTGCTCGAACTCCTATACTGGAATAGCCTTCAGCTGGTCGGTTACAGCCGTTTGAATGTTTTTTCGACTGTTTTACTTCAGACTTAGGCACAGTGCAACGGAAACTCTTGCTAAACTTCAACAGGCTTACGGAGCTAGTCCAGTTTTATCAAGAGCCCAGGTTTTTCGGTGGTTTAAGGCATTTTCAGAAGGAAGAGAGCCGATTGAAGATGAACAACGAAGCGGAAGAAGACCTTCATCTTCAAGAACCGATGAAAATGTCGACAGAATCCGGGATCTTGTGCGTTCAGATCGCCGGTTGACTGACAGAATGATCGGGGAAGAGTTAAATTTGACTCACACCACCGTTCATCAAATCGTAAGTTTTTCCTGCCTTAAAGCCTTGACGCAGAAACTATGCGGGAGAATAACATGCTGTTACTTAATTCTTAAAATCTTTATCCTTACCATTATTAAAGTTTTAATAATAAGTTTAACCAACAAAGTAGTATAGAACCATGCCACCCATTCAAATACTTAGTAAAAAGTACTTGGAGACTGGAGGCCTCCCTATTCGGTGTTTGATAGTATTTACTAGTAACGGAAGAACTGTGCCTGGAGAACGGCAGGCAGTACACAGGTTCTCGTCTTTAATGACCTTACATTAAGGCAAAGCGCGTTAAATTAAAAAGAAATAAAATAAGATAATAAAAAAGAGAAACCTACTATGGATGACAAATCAGATTTCCTGTGTCCTAACAATAAATTATTTTAAACGTAATTAAAAGTAAATAATACAAAAATAAATTAAAAATTAGAAACCCTTACAAGGGAGTGATATATACGTGGTATTTGTTAGCCTAACGGTTGATAGGCTATAAAATCTTCTTTTTTTCATGTCACAACAATAAGGCTATTACTCTAGCGTACGCGGCCCCATTGACTCCTGCAATGAATATTAAAATGCTATTCTATAGAGGTAGACTTAACACTGGCCAGTATTTGCCTACAGTTATTTATAAATGAGTCATTCTTCTTATTAGCTCCATTACATTAATATTTGAAGTTAATTTTTTAAAATAAATATATTGTGTTGATTAGCAACTTTCTTTTTCTACAATAATCAGTGTTACCACCCACGATGACAATCCAAGGGTACCAAAATGCTTGTTCTCCAAAATAATAATGTAGAAAAACTGTAAAGATGATGCAATATCTAAGAAATGAATAATTAATACGACTAAATTAGCACAATATCATAAAAATTAATATTCTAAAATCGATTATTAAATTGAACGGTCACGTTTAATTTTTTTGTTTTGTTTACAAAAGTTTTTTGTGTTAATCATTATTATATTAATCAAAATACAAACCATGACTTCATGACTATCTGAATAATAGCAAACAATTAATAATTATGCATTATAAAAAGTTTCTAAATGCTACAACTGTCCATCCATTTGAGCTTTTTAAAATTTACGAGCCTAGGTTGGCACCATTGTAAATTGCCTCATTGAGTGGTTATAATGTAAGCTAAAAAGAGTTCTAACCTGAATACGGTATCAAATAATAGCCTAACATTGTTAAATTTCACTCTTAACTTACATATAAACACAAACACACGTTTCTTGATGTATTTATTTTAGTATAATTAATAATGCTTAAAATGTTGGTAATAGAAATTCATCGGACAACACCATTTCACCATTCTACTCCTTGGTGAAAACACATTTGAACAACAAATCATTTGTAATATTTTACACAATGAATAGTATAAATATTGTGTACTGTTCAATCTGAAATAGTCCTTTATATTGTACAATAATTTAAAGGAGAATGTGTTTTTTACCCAGTTTATTGATCGTTATTGTTGTATTTTTATACAGAGAACATGCAATTCAAATTTTTTTACTAAATATGTGTTAAGGAGTAATGGCAGTTATGGTTGGTCGATTTTTGACTCTATCCACTATTTTACTTTTTTTTTTTTAATTATACTGACCAAAGACAGATCTTAATAGACAGTACAGGACCCATTGTCTCTACCTCTCTTTACAATCACCAAATTAATCAGCGCTTATTCATTAAAAGGTTATATTTTGGGCGGAACCTTTTTTGAACAAAACTCAACTGTAACTGTACAATTCTTGGTGCTCATATTGTGAAGCCAGCTAGCCACTGCTTCTCATTAAGAGGCGAGGATTGGTACTGAAGTAAACTAACACTTTTTTTTTTTGTCAAGATTGAATGCAATCTCTCTGCTCACGAAGGATATTCTTCACTACGGCTAATTAGTTTTCCCCGCCAAAAAAATCAAAAATATGAAAAGTCGTATTAATTTTTGTGTTTTTAAACTAATAGCGGCCATAACCAGATAATTTTTAAGAAGAATAAGGAAGTGGTCGTTCAATATGTTTTTAACAAAACATTTTACACATTTATATGGTCAAAATTAGGTACACTAACTTTACTTTCAATTTTCAGTGCCTTTTTGGGAAACCTGAAGATTTACAAATGGAAAGTTGGCTGAAAAATTGTAAAGGTAAGAGAATTTTTGTTTTTTATGTTCTCTATACATTATGTAGCTCTAAAACTGGTATAAATTGCATTGTTTTAAAGGCAATAGTTAATGAGATAAAATTATAAGGTTTAATTTTGGTGCTTTTAGAATACGTTCTCATTCCAGTATCGAATTCGTTCAAATTTCAAACGTTTATATCTCTTTTTCTATTTATCAGATTTCAGTGAAATCTATACCGAAATGTAGAGAAAACTTTGCTTTATAACTGGTTTAAATTGCATTGTCTTAGTGGCTATAGTTAATGAGATATAGAAGGTTAAAGTTTGGAGGTTTTGCAAGTAGTTGAAATTTAAATGCTTTATTTCTCTCTCCCTATTGTTCGGATTCTAATAAATTCTTTATCGAATTGTAGAGAAAACTCTGCTCTATAACTGGTATAAATTGCATTGTTTTAAAGACAATAGTTAATGAGATAACATTATAAGGTTTAATTTTGGTGCTTTTAGAATACGTTCTCAATCCAGTATCGAATTCGTTCAAATTTCAAACGTTTATATCTCTTTTTCTATTTATCAGATTTTAGTAAAATCTATACCGAAATGTAGAGAAAACTTTGCTTTATAACTGGTATAAATTGCATTGTTTCAGTGGCTATAGTTAATGAGACATAGAAGGTTAAAGTTTGGAGGTTTTGCAAGTAGTTGAAATTTAAATCCTTTATTTCTCTCTCCGTATTGTTCGGATTCTAATAAATTCTTTATCGAATTGTAGAGAAAACTCTGCTCTATAACTGGTATAAATTGCATTGTTTTGGTGACTATAGTTAATGAGATATAGAAGGTTAAAGTTTGGAGGTTTTGCAAGTAGTTGAAATTTAAATCCTTTATTTCTCTCTCCGTATTGTTCGGATTGTAATAAATTCATTATCGAATTGTAGAGAAAACTTTGCTCTATAACTGGTATAAATTGCATTGTTTCAGTGGCTATAGTTAATGAGACATAGAAGGTTAAAGTTTGGAGGTTTTGCAAGTAGTTGAAATTTAAATCCTTTATTTCTCTCTCCGTATTGTTCGGATTGTAATAAATTCATTATCGAATTGTAGAGAAAACTCTGCTCTATAACTGGTATAAATTGCATTGTTTTGGTGACTATAGTTAATGAGATATAGAAGGTTAAAGTTTGGAGGTTTTGCAAGTAGTTGAAATTTAAATGCTTTATTTCTCTCTCCGTATTGTTCGGATTGTAATAAATTCATTATCGAATTGTAGAGAAAACTTTGCTCTATAACTGGTATAAATTGCATTGTTTCAGTGGCTATAGTTAATGAGACATAGAAGGTTAAAGTTTGGAGGTTTTGCAAGTAGTTGAAATTTAAATCCTTTATTTCTCTCTCCGTATTGTTCGGATTGTAATAAATTCATTATCGAATTGTAGAGAAAACTTTGCTCTATAACTGGTATAAATTGCATTGTTTCAGTGGCTATAGTTAATGAGACATAGAAGGTTAAAGTTTGGAGGATTTGCAAGTAGTTGAAATTTAAATCCTTTATTTCTCTCTCCGTATTGTTCGGATTGTAATAAATTCATTATCGAATTGTAGAGAAAACTCTGCTCTATAACTGGTATAAATTGCATTGTTTTGGTGACTATAGTTAATGAGATATAGAAGGTTAAAGTTTGGAGGTTTTGCAAGTAGTTGAAATTTAAATCCTTTATTTCTCTCTCCGTATTGTTCGGATTCTAATAAATTCTTTATCGAATTGTAGAGAAAACTTTGCTCTATAACTGGTATAAATTGCATTGTTTTGGTGGCTATAGTTAATGAGATATAGAAGGTTAAAGTTTGGAGGTTTTGCAAGTAGTTGAAATTTAAATCCTTTATTTCTCTCTCCGTATTGTTCGGATTGTAATAAATTCATTATCGAATTGTAGAGAAAACTTTGCTCTATAACTGGTATAAATTGCATTGTTTTGGTGACTATAGTTAATGAGATATAGAAGGTTAAAGTTTGGAGGTTTTGCAAGTAGTTGAAATTTAAATGCTTTATTTCTCTCTCCCTATTGTTCGGATTCTAATAAATTCTTTATCGAATTGTAGAGAAAACTCTGCTCTATAACTGGTATAAATTGCATTCTTTTAAAGACAATAGTTAATGAGATAACATTATAAGGTTTAATTTTGGTGCTTTTAGAATACGTTCTCAATCCAGTATCGAATTCGTTCAAATTTCAAACGTTTATATCTCTTTTTCTATTTATCAGATTTTAGTGAAATCTATACCGAAATGTAGAGAAAACTTTGCTTTATAACTGGTATAAATTGCATTGTTTCAGTGGCTATAGTTAATGAGACATAGAAGGTTAAAGTTTGGAGGTTTTGCAAGTAGTTGAAATTTAAATCCTTTATTTCTCTCTCCGTATTGTTCGGATTCTAATAAATTCTTTATCGAATTGTAGAGAAAACTTTGCTCTATAACTGGTATAAATTGCATTGTTTTGGTGGCTATAGTTAATGAGATATAGAAGGTTAAAGTTTGGAGGTTTTGCAAGTAGTTGAAATTTAAATCCTTTATTTCTCTCTCCGTATTGTTCGGATTGTAATAAATTCATTATCGAATTGTAGAGAAAACTTTGCTCTATAACTGGTATAAATTGCATTGTTTTGGTGGCTATAGTTAATGAGATATAGAAAGTTAAAGTTTGGAGGTTTTGCAAGTAGTTGAAATTTAAATCCTTTATTTCTCTCTCCGTATTGTTCGGATTCTAATAAATTCTTTATCGAATTGTAGAGAAAACTTTGCTCTATAACTGGTATAAATTGCATTGTTTTGGTGGCTATAGTTAATGAGATATAGAAGGTTAAAGTTTGGAGGTTTTGCAAGTAGTTGAAATTTAAATGCTTTATTTCTCTCTCCGTATTGTTCGGATTGTAATAAATTCATTATCGAATTGTAGAGAAAACTTTGCTCTATAACTGGTATAAATTGCATTGTTTTGGTGGCTATAGTTAATGAGATATAGAAGGTTAAAGTTTGGAGGTTTTGCAAGTAGTTGAAATTTAAATGCTTTATTTCTCTCTCCGTATTGTTCGGATTGTAATAAATTCATTATCGAATTGTAGAGAAAACTTTGCTCTATAACTGGTATAAATTGCATTGTTTTGGTGGCTATAGTTAATGAGATATAGAAGGTTAAAGTTTGGAGGTTTTGCAAGTAGTTGAAATTTAAATCCTTTATTTCTCTCTCCGTATTGTTCGGATTCTAATAAATTCATTATCGAATTGTAGAGAAAACTTTGCTCTATAACTGGTATAAATTGCATTGTTTCAGTGGCTATAGTTAATGAGACATAGAAGGTTAAAGTTTGGAGGTTTTGCAAGTAGTTGAAATTTAAATCCTTTATTTCTCTCTCCGTATTGTTCGGATTCTAATAAATTCTTTATCGAATTGTAGAGAAAACTTTGCTCTATAACTGGTATAAATTGCATTGTTTTGGTGGCTATAGTTAATGAGATATAGAAGGTTAAAGTTTGGAGGTTTTGCAAGTAGTTGAAATTTAAATGCTTTATTTCTCTCTCCGTATTGTTCGGATTGTAATAAATTCATTATCGAATTGTAGAGAAAACTTTGCTCTATAACTGGTATAAATTGCATTGTTTTGGTGGCTATAGTTAATGAGATATAGAAAGTTAAAGTTTGGAGGTTTTGCAAGTAGTTGAAATTTAAATCCTTTATTTCTCTCTCCGTATTGTTCGGATTCTAATAAATTCTTTATCGAATTGTAGAGAAAACTTTGCTCTAT
The DNA here is from genome assembly GCF_049639745.1 of Rhodnius prolixus. Lineage (NCBI taxonomy): Eukaryota > Metazoa > Arthropoda > Insecta > Hemiptera > Reduviidae > Rhodnius > Rhodnius prolixus. The sequence continues at coordinate 28,383,929 of NW_027411582.1, forward strand.
AACTGGTATAAATTGCATTGTTTTGGTGGCTATAGTTAATGAGATATAGAAGGTTAAAGTTTGGAGGTTTTGCAAGTAGTTGAAATTTAAATGCTTTATTTCTCTCTCCGTATTGTTCGGATTGTAATAAATTCATTATCGAATTGTAGAGAAAACTTTGCTCTATAACTGGTATAAATTGCATTGTTTTGGTGGCTATAGTTAATGAGATATAGAAGGTTAAAGTTTGGAGGTTTTGCAAGTAGTTGAAATTTAAATGCTTTATTTCTCTCTCCGTATTGTTCGGATTGTAATAAATTCATTATCGAATTGTAGAGAAAACTTTGCTCTATAACTGGTATAAATTGCATTGTTTTGGTGGCTATAGTTAATGAGATATAGAAGGTTAAAGTTTGGAGGTTTTGCAAGTAGTTGAAATTTAAATCCTTTATTTCTCTCTCCGTATTGTTCGGATTCTAATAAATTCATTATCGAATTGTAGAGAAAACTTTGCTCTATAACTGGTATAAATTGCATTGTTTCAGTGGCTATAGTTAATGAGACATAGAAGGTTAAAGTTTGGAGGTTTTGCAAGTAGTTGAAATTTAAATCCTTTATTTCTCTCTCCGTATTGTTCGGATTCTAATAAATTCTTTATCGAATTGTAGAGAAAACTTTGCTCTATAACTGGTATAAATTGCATTGTTTTGGTGGCTATAGTTAATGTGATATAGAAGGTTAAAGTTTGGAGGTTTTGCAAGTAGTTGAAATTTAAATGTTTTATTTCTCTCTCCGTATTGTTCGGATTGTAATAAATTCATTATCGAATTGTAGAGAAAACTTTGCTCTATAACTGGTATAAATTGCATTGTTTTGGTGGCTATAGTTAATGAGATATAGAAGGTTAAAGTTTGGAGGTTTTGCAAGTAGTTGAAATTTAAATCCTTTATTTCTCTCTCCGTATTGTTCGGATTGTAATAAATTCTTTATCGAATTGTAGAGAAAACTTTGCTCTATAACTGGTATAAATTGCATTGTTTTGGTGGCTATAGTTAATGAGATATAGAAGGTTAAAGTTTGGAGGTTTTGCAAGTAGTTGAAATTTAAATCCTTTATTTCTCTCTCCGTATTGTTCGGATTGTAATAAATTCTTTATCGAATTGTAGAGAAAACTTTGCTCTATAACTGGTATAAATTGCATTGTTTTGGTGGCTATAGTTAATGAGATATAGAAGGTTAAAGTTTGGAGGTTTTGCAAGTAGTTGAAATTTAAATGCTTTATTTCTCTCTCCGTATTGTTCGGATTGTAATAAATTCATTATCGAATTGTAGAGAAAACTTTGCTCTATAACTGGTATAAATTGCATTGTTTTGGTGGCTATAGTTAATGAGATATAGAAAGTTAAAGTTTGGAGGTTTTGCAAGTAGTTGAAATTTAAATCCTTTATTTCTCTCTCCGTATTGTTCGGATTCTAATAAATTCTTTATCGAATTGTAGAGAAAACTTTGCTCTATAACTGGTATAAATTGCATTGTTTTGGTGGCTATAGTTAATGAGATATAGAAGGTTAAATTTTGGAGGTTTTGCAAGTAGTTGAAATTTAAATGCTTTATTTCTCTCTCCGTATTGTTCGGATTGTAATAAATTCATTATCGAATTGTAGAGAAAACTTTGCTCTATAACTGGTATAAATTGCATTGTTTTGGTGGCTATAGTTAATGAGATATAGAAGGTTAAAGTTTGGAGGTTTTGCAAGTAGTTGAAATTTAAATCCTTTATTTCTCTCTCCGTATTGTTCGGATTCTAATAAATTCTTTATCGAATTGTAGAGAAAACTTTGCTCTATAACTGGTATAAATTGCATTGTTTTGGTGGCTATAGTTAATGAGATATAGAAGGTTAAAGTTTGGAGGTTTTGCAAGTAGTTGAAATTTAAATGCTTTATTTCTCTCTCCGTATTGTTCGGATTGTAATAAATTCATTATCGAATTGTAGAGAAAACTTTGCTCTATAACTGGTATAAATTGCATTGTTTTGGTGGCTATAGTTAATGAGATATAGAAAGTTAAAGTTTGGAGGTTTTGCAAGTAGTTGAAATTTAAATCCTTTATTTCTCTCTCCGTATTGTTCGGATTCTAATAAATTCTTTATCGAATTGTAGAGAAAACTTTGCTCTATAACTGGTATAAATTGCATTGTTTTGGTGGCTATAGTTAATGAGATATAGAAGGTTAAAGTTTGGAGGTTTTGCAAGTAGTTGAAATTTAAATGCTTTATTTCTCTCTCCGTATTGTTCGGATTGTAATAAATTCATTATCGAATTGTAGAGAAAACTTTGCTCTATAACTGGTATAAATTGCATTGTTTTGGTGGCTATAGTTAATGAGATATAGAAGGTTAAAGTTTGGAGGTTTTGCAAGTAGTTGAAATTTAAATGCTTTATTTCTCTCTCCGTATTGTTCGGATTGTAATAAATTCATTATCGAATTGTAGAGAAAACTTTGCTCTATAACTGGTATAAATTGCATTGTTTTGGTGGCTATAGTTAATGAGATATAGAAGGTTAAAGTTTGGAGGTTTTGCAAGTAGTTGAAATTTAAATCCTTTATTTCTCTCTCCGTATTGTTCGGATTCTAATAAATTCATTATCGAATTGTAGAGAAAACTTTGCTCTATAACTGGTATAAATTGCATTGTTTCAGTGGCTATAGTTAATGAGACATAGAAGGTTAAAGTTTGGAGGTTTTGCAAGTAGTTGAAATTTAAATCCTTTATTTCTCTCTCCGTATTGTTCGGATTCTAATAAATTCTTTATCGAATTGTAGAGAAAACTTTGCTCTATAACTGGTATAAATTGCATTGTTTTGGTGGCTATAGTTAATGAGATATAGAAAGTTAAAGTTTGGAGGTTTTGCAAGTAGTTGAAATTTAAATCCTTTATTTCTCTCTCCGTATTTTTCGGATTCTAATAAATTCTTTATCGAATTGTAGAGAAAACTTTGCTCTATAACTGGTATAAATTGCATTGTTTTGGTGGCTATAGTTAATGAGATATAGAAGGTTAAAGTTTGGAGGTTTTGCAAGTAGTTGAAATTTAAATGCTTTATTTCTCTCTCCGTATTGTTCGGATTTTAATAAATTCTTTATCGAATTGTAGAGAAAACTTTGCTCTATAACTGGTATAAATTGCATTGTTTTGGTGGCTATAGTTAATGTGATATAGAAGGTTAAAGTTTGGAGGTTTTGCAAGTAGTTGAAATTTAAATGCTTTATTTCTCTCTCCGTATTGTTCGGATTGTAATAAATTCATTATCGAATTGTAGAGAAAACTTTGCTCTATAACTGGTATAAATTGCATTGTTTTGGTGGCTATAGTTAATGAGATATAGAAGGTTAAAGTTTGGAGGTTTTGCAAGTAGTTGAAATTTAAATCCTTTATTTCTCTCTCCGTATTGTTCGGATTGTAATAAATTCTTTATCGAATTGTAGAGAAAACTTTGCTCTATAACTGGTATAAATTGCATTGTTTTGGTGGCTATAGTTAATGAGATATAGAAGGTTAAAGTTTGGAGGTTTTGCAAGTAGTTGAAATTTAAATCCTTTATTTCTCTCTCCGTATTGTTCGGATTGTAATAAATTCTTTATCGAATTGTAGAGAAAACTTTGCTCTATAACTGGTATAAATTGCATTGTTTTGGTGGCTATAGTTAATGAGATATAGAAGGTTAAAGTTTGGAGGTTTTGCAAGTAGTTGAAATTTAAATGCTTTATTTCTCTCTCCGTATTGTTCGGATTGTAATAAATTCATTATCGAATTGTAGAGAAAACTTTGCTCTATAACTGGTATAAATTGCATTGTTTTGGTGGCTATAGTTAATGAGATATAGAAAGTTAAAGTTTGGAGGTTTTGCAAGTAGTTGAAATTTAAATCCTTTATTTCTCTCTCCGTATTGTTCGGATTCTAATAAATTCTTTATCGAATTGTAGAGAAAACTTTGCTCTATAACTGGTATAAATTGCATTGTTTTGGTGGCTATAGTTAATGAGATATAGAAGGTTAAATTTTGGAGGTTTTGCAAGTAGTTGAAATTTAAATGCTTTATTTCTCTCTCCGTATTGTTCGGATTGTAATAAATTCATTATCGAATTGTAGAGAAAACTTTGCTCTATAACTGGTATAAATTGCATTGTTTTGGTGGCTATAGTTAATGAGATATAGAAGGTTAAAGTTTGGAGGTTTTGCAAGTAGTTGAAATTTAAATCCTTTATTTCTCTCTCCGTATTGTTCGGATTCTAATAAATTCTTTATCGAATTGTAGAGAAAACTTTGCTCTATAACTGGTATAAATTGCATTGTTTTGGTGGCTATAGTTAATGAGATATAGAAGGTTAAAGTTTGGAGGTTTTGCAAGTAGTTGAAATTTAAATGCTTTATTTCTCTCTCCGTATTGTTCGGATTGTAATAAATTCATTATCGAATTGTAGAGAAAACTTTGCTCTATAACTGGTATAAATTGCATTGTTTTGGTGGCTATAGTTAATGAGATATAGAAAGTTAAGGTTTGGAGGTTTTGCAAGTAGTTGAAATTTAAATCCTTTATTTCTCTCTCCGTATTGTTCGGATTCTAATAAATTCTTTATCGAATTGTAGAGAAAACTTTGCTCTATAACTGGTATAAATTGCATTGTTTTGGTGGCTATAGTTAATGAGATATAGAAGGTTAAAGTTTGGAGGTTTTGCAAGTAGTTGAAATTTAAATCCTTTATTTCTCTCTCCGTATTGTTCGGATTGTAATAAATTCATTATCGAATTGTAGAGAAAACTTTGCTCTATAACTGGTATAAATTGCATTGTTTTGGTGACTATAGTTAATGAGATATAGAAGGTTAAAGTTTGGAGGTTTTGCAAGTAGTTGAAATTTAAATCCTTTATTTCTCTCTCCGTATTGTTCGGATTGTAATAAATTCATTATCGAATTGTAGAGAAAACTCTGCTCTATAACTGGTATAAATTGCATTGTTTTGGTGACTATAGTTAATGAGATATAGAAGGTTAAAGTTTGGAGGTTTTGCAAGTAGTTGAAATTTAAATCCTTTATTTCTCTCTCCCTATTGTTCGGATTCTAATAAATTCTTTATCGAATTGTAGAGAAAACTCTGCTCTATAACTGGTATAAATTGCATTGTTTTGGTGGCTATAGTTAATGAGATATAGAAGGTTAAAGTTTGGAGGTTTTGCAAGTAGTTGAAATTTAAATCCTTTATTTCTCTCTCCGTATTGTTCGGATTCTAATAAATTCTTTATCGAATTGTAGAGAAAACTGTGCTCTATAACTGGTATAAATTGCATTGTTTTGGTGACTATAGTTAATGAGATATAGAAGGTTAAAGTTTGGAGGTTTTGCAAGTAGTTGAAATTTAAATCCTTTATTTCTCTCTCCCTATTGTTGGATTCTAATAAATTCATTATCGAATTGTAGAGAAAACTTTGCTCTATAACTGGTATAAATTGCATTGTTTTGGTGGCTATAGTTAATGAGATATAGAAGGTTAAAGTTTGGAGGTTTTGCAAGTAGTTGAAATTTAAATCCTTTATTTCTCTCTCCGTATTGTTCGGATTCTAATAAATTCTTTATCGAATTGTAGAGAGAACTTTGCTCTATAACTGGTATAAATTGCATTGTTTTAGTGGCTATAGTTAAATGAGATATAAAAGGTTAATTTTGGAAGTTTTCGATTACGTTCAAATTCCAATATCAAATTCATTCCAATTTCAAAGGTTTATATCTCTTTTTCTTTTTATCAGATTTCAATGAATTACCGAATTGTAGAGAAAAGTTTTCTCTACAACAAGTATAAATAGCAATGTTTTAGTGATAATAGTTATTGAGATATTGAAGGTTAAATTTTGGAGGTTTTCGTATTCGTTCAAATTTTAAACCTTTGTATCACCATTCGTATTTTTTTTTAGATTTTTATGAAATCTTTACTGAATTGTAGAGAAAAGTTTGGTTTTTGACTGGTATGGACTGCAATGTTATAGTAATTTTAGTAGTTATTGAGATGTTGAAGGTTAAATTTTGGAGGTTTTATAATTCGTTCAAATTCCAATCCTTTATATCTCTCTTCATAACGTTTGTTTCTCTGTTCATAATGAGAGTTACACAGCCAAATCTCGTAACAAGATGAATTAACAAAATCTCTAACTAAAGCTGAAGAAGCTAATTCTTCTTCTTATTAATTATCTTTTAAACTCATACTAAAATGTTTTTGACACGCTGTCAAATTTAAACTGAAATCTTATTCAAAAACTAATGTGTACGTAAAGTATAATTAATGGGGCTTCGTACATTCATACAAAAGATGAAAAAGAAAATAATACGAAATAATTGAGATTAGTTTGATGCCAATCATCGAAGCAGTCATTAACTAATACAGACGTCAATAAGAGGCCTAATAGTGGGCAATTAGAGGTTATCTCTACATTTAAAAGAGTCTTTTAAAAGTATCCACCGTTGTGGTCTTTTAGTTTCAACTAATTGAGATCAAATCTATACATTCAATCAGTGAACGGTGAAGTATCTATGGAACTGATTGATTGAGAAATCTATTTTTGATGATTTATTTATTTCTTTTCGTGACAGAAATGGATTCTTTTCAATTTTTCAGTTTAATTGATTGTTATTAATATTATTTTTTAAAGCCTTTATAATAGTATAAATTGATTTAAAATACATGTGCTATGTAAGAAGGTTGATTGTCAAACAAAGCACGAATAAGCGTAACTTTGAAAAAACACCCAACTTTGATCATTTTTTTACATTTTTCTATGAAAGACATTTCCAGAATTTTCTTTATAATATAGGGGCAAATCCTCTTTTAATACTACATTTTTTGCAAATTGCAGATCTCTATGGATTTCGAGAAAAAATTTGCGAGAAAATGGGTAAAAACGGCATTTTCAAAAATTGTTCTTCTTCTTGTTACCTTTTTTTTTTTTTGTAAAAACAACGTAGCGCCTAAACGCGTGAACCGATTTTCATGAATCAGGTGTCAGCCGATTCAGAATTTTATGTAGGTGTGCCTTTTGGGGGTCTCGACGCTGTACATCAAATGGGAGAGGAGTTAGCCCCATGTATGTGAGGTCCCCTCCAAAAATGTTAATACTAATAATTGTGTAAATCTTAACCCGATTTTGATCAAATTTGGCAGAATGAAGGGATTAGGGCTTCCCTATGTAACTTGTAAGTGCTATCGTACTCTTACACTAAGGGTGTTCAATAGGTTATTTGGGTTTTTTGTGGGTTACTTGGGTTAAATGTTTTTTTTTTTTGGAGGTAATTTGATACTACTCCCTTCTAAATTTACTTTTAGTCTTTAGATTTCCCGATTTAAGTAATTTTATTGGGCAAAAAAGGATATCAAAACGGTCATTTACGATTAATAATCAAAATCAAAAATTTCACAATACTTTTTTTAAAGCAAATTAAGAGTAATTAAAAAAAGAAAATCGTGCCTATAAGAGATGCGAAGTTAAGTGAATATTTCACAATTATAGCTTTAAATTTTTGTAATTCACAGGGAAACTTTTGTAGAACTGATAAACTATAGCATTGTAAGTTATCAAATCCGTTACATCATTTTAGAAGTTTTTTAGAAGTTGGTTTATTTATATTAATTTCGGTATAAAACTGGCTTTATGGGTAATCTAAGTGATTTGAAAATAGCGTTAACCTAACGTAAAAATAATAATAATTTGATTCAAGCCAATGAGATTATGTTTGTGTATTTCTAAACGAGAGTTTAGTTTAAACTGTATCGATTTATCCTATCGATTTATCTGAATGCTTGCTCGAAGCACGGCCATTGTAATCATTATTATTATTATTATTATTGTTACTTGTAGGGAGCTCGCATATTAATATCAAATATTAGGTAGCGTTTCTTACTCATTCTCTCTATCTCAATGTGACTGGAGTTCTAGTTTCTGTAGTAACGGATCTTCCATGTACAAAGAGAAAGAGATTTTTGTGTTTATCTTGATTTGAGAATTAGGAGTGCCTTCTAGAGTTTTTATTTCTATTTCTTGGTAAAGACTGTAATTGTAAAGAGACTAGGAGAACAGAAATAAAGAGTAGATTACGCTAACTTTTTTTGTTTTAACGTAACCAAAAAGGAAAAAAGAATTCCAGTGGAATCAATCTTTTTTTTATTCAACCATAAGCTACCGATTATTATAATACGTCAAACATCGCAGCAACCCCTCTTCCATCCCCGCCTGAATGTCCAAACAGTCTAAAACTTTCTCACAAACCTGATTATACCATTTTTTTTTTTGTTTTGTTCCCTCTTAAGAACTACAACTACCTGATATTCTATCCATGAAGATCTCCCTATAATCACCCCCCTGCTGTTAACTCCTTTCCAAATAAAGCTGGTCATTTTCTGATAAAGGGGAGGGAGAAGGGGGGAAAAACGGAACATTTCATGGTTACCAACTTAAGAACAGCAGTGGTGGGTATTTGTGTATTTACTGTTTGTATATTTCGTTTTTATATATACTACCTACTTAGTTATTAACTGGTTTTATAAGATGGTTATCGTCGCTGCAATTCTACTTTTATAATCAACAGTAATTACTAAACTACGCCATTTTACTTTTGGTTTTTTCTTTTCTTTTTTTTTAAATATCAAACCTCCATATCGAAATTATTAGGTTGATTTTTTTGTTTTTGAAAAGGTAGCTAATTGATTAAAACAAGCGCCTACTTCTTTATAGGTGGGCTTTACCTCTGAATATCCATATTAGCAAAAAGAATTAACTGTTCATTCAAGGATTCCTGAAGTTTTTATATAGTTATCCAGATAATTTGAACCTTGAAGTTTAATTCGTCATCCTGAGTAGGTTTCTTTTTTTTTTTTTATTTGCTTTTAATATAAGGAGCTTTTGCTTTAATTTAAGGACTTTAGGAGCTCCGGGGACCTTTTTCCTTTTTCTGCCGACTGTTCTTCTTTACTGGCCATACTGCCCATTACCAAATAACGAGGCTTCCAAACTCCTAGTTCTTTTTTTTTTTTAGAACAGATTCAAATGAGTACATAGTAATCAGTTATTTGCACGTTCAAAGTTACTGGTCCAAGCTTTTAGCTTGTAGTATACATCAAGTTATTAAGAACTATAACAGCATGTTAGATTAGATTAACTTGGCGGGATGGGATCTATGCCTCACGATATCGCAGCCAAAAGAGGCTTATTGTGCACATCCCTTAGGATCTAACTGACGAAACCTCCCCTACTGAACAGGTTGAGGACTTTCCCTACTAGTTCTTTTGGCGCTGCTATCTCCTTGTAGAAAAGACCAAAGCTATTGTTATTGGCTCCAACCCACTCCTTAAATCATTGGCTCCACTTCCTAATCTTTTCCTCTATAATATCCCAATTAAATATTGTTTCTCTGTGAAAAACCTTGGTATCACTGTTGACCAAAACTTATCCTGAAAAAAAACCCGTTTCCCAAATCTCTCGTCGTTCCATCCATATCCTAAAGCAGTTTAATAGTTCCTGTCACCTTTTTCCAATTAAGACCTGGCAACTCCTGGTTTTAACTCTCTTATTTTCCCCCTATTTCCAGTGTACGGCGATCTTTCTGGTGATACCGAAGCTAAGCTCAAGCGCCTCTCATGAACTGCTTCATAAGATTTATTTTCAGCAACCCCAGAGACACTCGCATTTCGCCACTACTACGATGAGTTGAAGTGGCTTTTCCCCTGTCTATCGCCGCCAGTATTTTTTGGCTTCTTTCCTTTTTCAAGTCATCCAGTCTCTAAGGCCATCCTATATTTTCCCAACTCCTTAAGTTTAAATCCTCGATCCATTCCCGTAATACAAGATCTCGCTCATCTGATCTCTATATTCCCTCACACCGTACCTCATCCTTTGACAAGTCCTTCCTAATAAGTGCTACCTCTCTCTAGAACTCCTTGCCATCATCTGTCCGCCATGCTCCTACCCTTTCTATCTTTAAATCCCGTCTATTCAGTTACCTCCTTTCTATCCAGCTTCCTCCGAAATTTTAATTGTTTTAATTTATTTCCTTAATTTCTATTGTTATTTTCATTTTCACTTTTTGTGAATACTTACGTATATTTCCTGTTTAATCACAGGCCAAACTGTTAAGGCCTCTAATTGTACAAGTTTTTATTCTTAGGGGACAATTGTCCCAGAATAATGAATTTATTTTCTGTTCTATTCTGTTCTATTCCTTTGGTCTCAAAGGTCCGCAAGTGTAAGGTCGTTTCCTCCTCTTCCTTACACAATCTGTACAACAGTTCCAAGCTAATAAGCCCCCACCTTTGAACAGAACTGCTTCCTGAACCTACCTGTGCCCCGTGAATAGGCCTGTAATCAGAGAGTAAACTGATTTCTACCCAAGCACAGAGTCTGTTCAGTTCTTTGTTTACACATCCAAGGCATCATAGTTTTACTGCACATCCCAGGACACATCACCCAGTTCTTTTCATGCTCTCTCATCATAACAGCATCTTCAGACTTTTTCGTTTTTAACATGCAGGTAGGTTTTCTAGAACGCGGTATCTTTATAAGGCGTTTTCACTCCTTACCCGGTTGGAAAAACGCGCGACATTTTTGTTTATAACGCGGCATAGGAAAAGTATGGTGGCTCCTCCTCTAGTCACCAGTTCGATAAACTTTTAACCTTCACAATGCGCCAGCGTAGATAGTAGAAATCTTCAAAAAATTGCTTATCGGCCTATGAAGAAATTTATAAATATTAGCAAAGCAAGAGCAAACAATTTTTTTGACAGATTATTATTATTTTAAAAACTCTAAACCTACCGGAAATGATGGGAACTTGCCGATGAAACAAGCTCAGTTCTTGAAATAAGGCCTGGTTAAACATTCTCGAACAACTATAATAAGTGACTATGAGGAATAAATTTGTGAACATAACGTTAAGTTTCTTTTTTGATTTTGACTTTAAAATCATAATCTTTTTAGTTTTTACATGATGTTGAATTTTATTTAAGTTTTCTATGTACATAAATTAAAACAATTTTACACCATAAAAAGTTGTTTTTAGAACCGAATCCCAGTTTTTGTATTAAGTTAGGGCCACCTATATCGCGATTTTTCACCACATAATAATAATAATAATAATAATAATAGTAGTGTTTTATTTACATCAAATAATACAAAGATTTAAATAAAAGTGAAAAAAAATAAAAAGAAATAACACTTTTCAGCATGGATAAAAATCCGTCTGCCGAGTTGCTACAACAAAATAATTCATCCTCGGTAGTATGTTACAGTAAAGTAATTTATAAACATAACCAAAAAATAAATTAACCATTCATTGGAATTCCTCCATAATCAGTCTTCTAATACAGTAAAGCTGCCTTTAAATATTTAACTAAGTGGTCCCAATTTTTCCCATTAAGAAAAAGAATGACGTCTTCCTGTGTTAACTTTTTCCCTCCCAGATATTGCAATCTGTAAGGTGCCAGGATGGGGCATATCCCAATAAAGTGGAAAATGTCTTCAATCTCAGACAAATTGCACAGGGTACACTCTTGCCCAGACTCTGTACTAAAAGGCCTGTAGTTAAGGTATAGCGATTCAGATCTGGCCTGCATGAGAAGTTGTGCCTCAGAAAATGTCCTGTAACGGACATAATCTACCTCGTATAGCAGTCTGGGATACAGTTTATGAAATTGTCCCATTCTAGCACGCGACACCATGTTCTCTTTCTCTTGTTGTTGCACTACCGAAATAAAAGTATCCAACGAGGTTTCCCCAGTTAGCAACTTTTCCATTTGGGAGTATGGTGTCTGCAATTGGGAGCCTATTTTTGCACATTCTTCCCACCATAGAACTTTATTGGCAATCACTTGTTTGGCTATTATTTTGGGTAGTCTGTGATCCGGGAGTTTGAGAACTTTCAAAATATATTTCAAATGTAATTTTAGCGTGAAAGTAAACATTGTATGTAAACCTGACTCTAAGTTAATGATATAATTTGATGTATTACCAGGTAGTCTGAATAACTTTTTTATAAAAAACCTCTGTAACTTCTCCAACGTGTCATATCGTTTATATCCCCAAATCTGAGCAGCGTAGCACATTACTGTGCACGCCGTCGCGTAAAACACTTTCAATTTTGGCTGGAAGGAGATTTTTGAGTTATTAAACAACTTATTCCAGTTGCAATTGATCGCAAATTTCGCCGTACTCAATTTTTCTTTTAAATGCAGATCAAACGCCAGGAATGGTGTTAAGTTGACACCCAGATATTTATAGCTACCAACAATTTCAATATCCACCCCCCTCATAATTCCACTTTTCCAACTTGGAATGTCTACCTCCCCTCCCCCTACAAATCATTATTTTGGATTTGTCCAGGTTGACTACCAAACCCCACATTTTGCAGTAGTTGTTTAGTGCGTTGATCATATTCTGTAATACGAGGGTCGTTTGAAAAGTCCGTGCAAAAATAAAAACTACTTAATTTTTTGGGGTAAACCTTTTTTATTTTTCAACATAGTCTCCTTTTAGGCTTATACACTTCGTCCAACGCTGCTCTAGTTTGTTGATCCCTTGCGAATAATAGGATTTGTCCAAGTCTGAAAAATAGCCATTCGTTTCTGCAATCACCTCCTCGTTTGAATAAAATCTTTTTCCCGCCAGCCATTTCTTCATATTGGGGAACAAATAGTAGTCCGAGGGAGCCAAGTCTGGAGAATAGGGGGGATGTGAAACGAGTTGGAACCCTATTTCCATTAGTTTTGCGACCACAACTGCTGAGGTGTGAGCTGGTGCGTTGTCGTGATGGAAAAGGACTTTTTTGTGGGCCAATCGTGGGCGTTTTTCTTGCAGCTCGGTTTTCAAACGGTCCAATAACGATGAATAATATGCACCTTTAATAGTTTTACCCTTTTCCAGATAGTCGATGAGGATTATTCCTTGCGAATCCCAAAAGACAGTCACCATAATCTTTCCGGCCGAAGGAACGGTCTTCGCCTTTTTTGGCGCAGATTCCCCCTTGGTAACCCATTGTTTAGATTGTTCTTTGGTCTCAGGAGTGTAGTGATGTATCACCACATTGTAGGATGTCTACCTGTACTTATCATCTTATCTACTATTCAGACGTGTTTTTCTTAAATCAATCGTAGCCTCAAACAGTTACTATTATCCTGGGACAGAAAGAATTGATATTATTTCATTTATATGGCCTCGTCAGCTTTCAGATGATTGGCTACCGTAACTTGTTTTCAATGCTATGCCGGCCTCCGGGCAAAATTCTCTCGTCATTTCTCGTTCAGAGGACGTAGTTCGTATAAATTTAAAGACAAATCTTAATGTTTCCTTTTACTTGAAATAAGTTTTCATTTAAAAAAAAATAAAAATGAGAATTCACTGTATCTAAACAACATTAGCACTTCTATCGCGTGACAAACCTGTAAATTTATCTGAAAGTATTAATCAGATAAGCCAGTTGTTTTTTGTTGAAATCTTTTAATGAAAAAATAATTATTAATTCATTTAACTTAATAATCACGTTGCTTATTTATACCATATCTTTAAAATTATCATCACCTCTTTTATTAAAATTAAGGAATTAAAAAAAACTCACCAATAAGACAGTAATTACGAATTAAAATAAAAAATAAAAAGATGGATCTTATGAATGTAAATGATTTTATTCGCAGGTTTTTGTGAATGGATTTATTTAAATATTTTTTTTTAAATGTCCACTAAATATGCAGCAATATCTTTCTCATAAAAGTTTAATCTGGCGTTAAAATTACAAAATATATATAAAAGTTAATTATATATTAGAATTAAAAAAGATGGTAAATTATTCAATCGATAAAGAGGCAATTTGTTAATTGTTATTAAATATTAACATCACGCGTTCTAAACTATGTGAGGTAATATAATCAATCATCTAGCTGTTTCTTTTATATGATGAAAACTATTTTGAATATTATTTAAAGTTTAAATCTCGCCTCTATTCATTATTTTCTCTTACTATTTAAAAGTGGAAATTTTAATTTTTTTTTTTAAATTACCAAAAATTTCATTTTCATTGAAATAAAGGCTTGCCAGGGCATGTTGGCTTGAGGGGATTGAGCTGACACGCGGTCTTCTAGTAAGACAAGGCGCTAAAACCTCTTTTAAGAAGACTGTAATCTTCTTCTTGGTTTTCTAAGAGGAAGGTAGAGGTCTGCAGAGCTCACGGGTGAAGCTTCTTGGTCAGAGGTTAAGCCGAAGATCTCTTTTGAGAAGTAAGTAAAGTAATCGCCTATTTTATCAGGCGGGGCTTAACGTCCAACTACCAATTAGGCGTCGTGGACGGAGGCGACTAGCAAACATAGTTTACTGTAAATTTCTTTTATTAACCATGAAATGAAATCCAAAGCCTAAGACCGGGAATCGAACCCAGTACCACAATACATATGTTATTAGCTTTGCAGGTCCCGCCTCTAACCGCTCGGCTACCGTGGCGCCTCCCTTTTGGGTGATTATAAGCGGATACAGATTAGAGGCGTGTCTCAACCTGAGTTACAAGACTCAAAATTCCGTAAGCTGACGCTTTTTAAGACGGGATACATTGACGAGCTGAAGTAGCTAGTTCTGAAAAGCAGGGGAATTTACAACTGCTTTGCTAACCAAGGAGATATTCGGTCACCTAGAAGGTTACCAGGTAGAGAAGGAGAATTAGAGGACGGGAGCGAGAGGTAGATAACTATTCCCTGGAAGCAATTCGCCCATGCCTCTCACATTCCTGGCTATATATTTTGAAGCGAACTATCTAGAGAATTCTAGGTAGGGTGTATTCCCCATCCAACTAAGGCTAGGAATACTACCAAGGTTCTTAGAAAGCGTCTTAGTGTAGGGATGTACGAAGGATGGCTCCTTCAGAACCAAAGAGGACCAAAAAAAACTCTCTGGTAACCCACAAAGCCCCTCTACAGAATTCAAAAATTGGGCCCTAAATCACTCAAGTAGTATTCTGAGAAGAGAATAATCCCTCCAATCCTGGTATCCTTCCAGCTTTGTAGGAATATCTCAGGGTTCAGTGATTCGGCAGATGAGATAACCTCTTTTTTGCTAACCAAACCTGCTCTTCCACAAATACTCATGTCATAGGTTATAGAACTAAACCCCTATAATATAGGTACTCTCCCTATAACATCCATTCTCTCAAGAGAAGGATTTCCCTTCTAGCAGACGTAATTTTTGAAGGCTTTCTTTAGAGGTGAAATGCTATCAGTAATCAGCGCTAACAGGAAAAAAGAAAATACTTTTGAGGAGTAGGAATCCGGCACATCTGGAGTCCCGAGTACTCGACCCAGTCCACCGTCTTGTGGTGCAGGACGCGTGTTGCCTTGAATATGCTTCTTTCTCTTTACCCATATATCTTCACCAGATGTCTGAGATCGACTCCTTTTGCGTACCTTACTGCAACATGGAGAGGAGTTAGGTTAAGCTATAAGACAAGTTCTCAAACCGCCTGCTTCCAAGAGCATGAGCGATTATACTTCAAAGCTCTTTCAAATAAAACTAATACCCACGCAAGTAAATAATTTTTCTTACAATAATCACAACGAAAATAACATATAAAATGAGTCTTCAATAAAAAAATTTCGGCAATAGCGGACATTACACAGTCCTAGATTAGTAATCCTGCTTTATATCCTTGATTCTCTTTTCTTTTGTTTTTGTTTTAGTAACCAAAGGAACAATTTGTATTCAACTAAAGGATACGGCGTTGCCCACGCGTTCTCTGTACATCCAAACGCTCGTGCATCGCACACGACATCCTCTTTGTGCACGTTACGAATTCTTTCACGATTCCTTCTCACTAACTCTCATTTCAAAATTTCTTTTATTTTTTGGGCTAGTTCGCACTTTGTGGGTTATTTATATTTTTAATTTGAATTCATTAGTTTTTGTTTTTTTTTTGGTTTATTTTAAAACATTTAGAATAAAATTTGGGGGCCATGTTTTTTTATCAAAATTCTTTTTTTATCCCCTAAATTGAACAAAAATAATCTTGAGTGATGTGCAGCTTCCTTCCCGACGACACTGCCCCCTAAATTGTTCTACTTCTTCGGAAGAGTACCCATTTTGTACTCCATTAAATGTGCTTTTCATTTATTTGGGATAGCTTGTCAATAAGTTTAACGGCATTTCTTTTGAAGCGAAAATACGGATCCTTATCGCGAAGAGGTGATACAGTAACGGTACTCAGCTAGCAATTTAATCACCAGAAGTACCGAAGTCATTCTTTGTATGACTTTGGTTATACTTTGAACCTTTCCAAGGTTCTTCTGGGAAAAATAAATCTGTAATAAAAGGTAAAGAATATTTATTGGGAATGATATTTGGTTTTAAGATTAGTAAAACCAATTTGACTACAGATTTCCTATCAAATCGTTACTTTTTATAAACTTCTTTTAACTCCGTTTTCTCCATTCTTCTCCTCCATTAGAAGGATAACGGAATGTGTCTTCACAGGATTTACAGGGGAAAGTTCGAGAATCCCTACAGCAAAGGATTACTCTCTGGAGCAAGCCGTCTCCTAGCTAGGGTAAGATAAGATAAGATAAGATAGTAGATGGGACGGGACCTACGCCCCATGGCTCCGCAGCAACAGAAGACTTATTGTACCAGCCCCTTCTTAGTTCTAGTAGGCGAACCCTCCCCTCCTAAAGAGGTTGAGGACTTTCCCTACTAGTTCTTTTTGCGTTACAATCTCCTTCGGCCTCAGCGTTCCAAAGGTTTCATAGCGCAAACGTTCGATTGCAACGCAATCGAACAACAGGTGAGTAGCCGTTTCCTCCTCTTCCTGACATAATCTGCACAACGGCTCCGAGCTGATAAGCCCCACCTTGCGCAGATGCTTCTTGAACTTACCGTGCCCCGTGAATAGGCCTGTAATCAGAAGTAATCTGATTTCTGCCCAAGCACAGGGTCTCTTTGGTTCTTTGCTTACACAGCCAAGGCATCATGGTCTTGCTGTGTTTGACCCCAGGACACATCACCCAGTTCTTTTCGAGCTCCCTCCTGATCCAATCTCTGAGAGCCACACGAACCGAACCCCTGGTGATTCCCAGGACAGGCTCCGGACCGATGAAAGGAGTGTTAGCTCCATTCCTTGGCCAGATGATCAGCTTTTTCATTCCCTTCAATACCCACATGACCCGGCACCCATTCAAGTCGAACTTTGTTGTGCCGTACCAGTAGTTCTAGGGCCTTCCTGCATTCCCAAACCAGGGAAGAGGTCATAGCTAGGGTGTATTCCCCCGATTAAATACCCAGGTTTTCCAGTAATCTCCCTGGTTCTTTTCATCCATTCTGCTCTACCAGATAAAAGAACCAAACTCTTCTGAGTAATTTCTTAGGAAGTGCATTCTCCCAGATGTACCCCTATCCACAAAACCCTTTCCCAGGTTTCCAAATTAATGTTTGTGAGTTCTCTAAAGGAGGGAATATAATAACCTGCCAGTCAAATAAAGATGTTCTCTCCCTTCTTCTTCCAGATCGCTCCTAAAGTTTAATGACATTTCCAGTAAAGATTCCATTGTAATTTTCTTAATATACGATTGGACGAAGGCAAGCTATAAAAAGAAAGGGAGCCCATTGAATAGGAATTTCATTAATTATAGAATAAAGACCATAAATGCTAGATATGAATAGAACTATGCCAATATAATACTGTACTATAATTCCTTGAATCCAAGCTTGTTTTTATTTTTATTCTTTATTTTTTTTGTTTTTATATATTCATCGCACGATATAAGAATTATTATTCCTCAAATAGCAGCCATTCATTTATATTCTGCTAGGCAGATTAGTAATGGCATGGTAGCAGTCTGATATTAGTCACTGGTGGTCTGAAGAATACCAAATACCATCAGCTGGAGGGTAACCACCTTTTGTTTATTTTCTTGTATTTATGCAGTACCATTTTGACACACTTCTAGGATTTATTTTTGCCTTTCTTTACTTTCTTTTAACTCCGTCTTTTACCTGTAACTTGTCATCAGGACTTTAAATAAGGCAAGCGATGTTGAAGAGATTAGGCCAAATATATTCTGAGGAGTTGTACACGCGGATGAACTGTTACACTACACTGCTACACGAATAAATACCTGGACTTACTACGTAATTGTAGTTAGTGGGTACTAATTTCGATACGGGGTAAAGGTTAATTTTCAAATTTGACCCAATTGCAATATTTATTATTATTTTTTTATTTTTTCAACCAAATGAGGTTTAATAGTAATATTAATAATATCTAATCTAAAAGGCGCCACGGTAGCCGAGCGGGTTAAGAGGCGAGACCTGCAAAGCTAATATGCATTGTGGTACTGGGTTCGATTCCCGGTCTTGGCCTTGGATTTTATTTAATGGTTTAATGAGAAATAGTAAAGTATGTTTGCTAGTCGCCTCCGTCCACGACATAAATGGTAGTTGGACGTTAAGCCGCGCCTGAAAAAATAGGCGATTACTTTACTTTACTATCTAATCTAAACTCTCTTAGATTCTCCATGATTTATCCAGCCAAAGTACCCTGTGTTTCCTTTTATTTCTCACAAACGCTCCTTATATCGGAAATGCACCCGGATCTCAGCTGTTGTTAGTTGACACCTGGCCGCACATGTCTTCATTCTGGTGACCCTTATCTAGGATTCTGTTTTTAAAGAACTAGACTTCCGCAATAAAGTGTTTCGTCCATTTCCGGATTGACTTTTGGCCATATAGACTGTTTAATAACTTTTGCTACCAAAATCATCTAGCTTAAAGAATCTTGATGCTTACTTAGTCTTAATTAAATAAAGATTAAATCTTTTTTTTTTATCGGATTGCTTTTTTTGGGCATTGGCTTTCGCCATACAGCCAGCATCGCCTAGGTGCTTATCACTAGAATATCACTCGCTCTCCATTCTTACTTACAAATACATTCGCTTCACACATTCATCCCTCTACTATATACCGCTATTTACATAAACTACTGCTAATGGATGGAGCAGCACTCTATATTCCTGCCATCCTTGTAGCTTAACCAAAATTTAAATCACGTAATTCTTCTCTAATCATTTTCTTCCATTCATTCTAATCGGCTATAACTTTTAATTACATTCATATTTCATTGCTAGCTCTGCTACAGATTTAAGCACATAGATGTTGTGTGGAGAATATTATGTCTTCGTAGCGAAATGGTGCATCTAAATACCTGTATATGTCGTCAAACATTCGTTTCCCTTCTAGTACGTGGACATATCATTATTATATGTTTGAAATCCTCCTTCTCATTGCAATCTACGCAAAGAGGAGAGAGGACCTTTTGTTGATCCTGTGAAGATACGATCCTCACACCGCGTGGTGGTGCTTTAACTTTTAAGCTACTTGTTAACCGATTATTGTTGACTCCTACTGTCAAAAGACACGTTTTTACTGGTATATCTGCAAGGTATTTAATTTGTATAAATGCGAGAGAATACTATAATGCTAAAAATAATATTTTTTTGAAGTAAAGTTGGCAAATGTTTTGGACATGCATGGCCACCAATAAGAAACCAAATCTTGCTTGAAGTTGTTCAAAATATAGTTTCTGATTGAATTGACAAGCAATTTAAACTAGGTTAACTAATTTTTAAGAAAAATTTTGGCATTCTTTACTTTCTCTTACAAATTAGTAAAGGAAGTAAAGCGATTACTAAAATCATTTGTGTGATGGCCGCATTCAAAGTACCAATACATTCCGTATTACTATTTTCAAGTTTAAGGCACGCAACATCTAAGTTTGTTGACTCCCGGAGCCTTTATTTTTCTTTCTAACGCTCAGCCAGCCTTTTAGCAGGGTTTTCTCGTTACAGAACAGCACTGCTCTTCACCAGACTCAGCAGCTGGATTTGAATCCGGGCATTTCCATGGTGGCAGTCCATTGCACTAATTAATCTCTTAGTTAATCCATTTTCTTTACACAAAAAATAATTGATGCGTTATATATTGTTTATTATTAATATATTATTATTGCATTAGCTGTTGATGAGAACATTTTTAGGCGAGCTAATATTGATTAAAACCGGAAGTTAGCTAAAACCTTTTTTGTTTTATCTCCGCATTATTTATTCAACTCGGAAAGACTGAAACAGAACTTTTAGAAAGAACTGTGGGCGTGCATATGTCAGTCAAGATACAATGATCTCTCATCTCCTCTCTTCGTCATTTCTCACTGAGTTCTGTACACTTTGTACAATCTTCCCCTCTTTCACCAGTAACCTGTTAACTTATCAGAAGGAGGCGGCACGTCCTGTAGGCTGGACAGTTCTAAACTACAAAAAACCTGCCTCAATCTCTCCTCTCCATTTACCATCCGCTTACATATCATCTCTAAAGAAAGAAAACAACTAGACCCTCATAAAGAACATTTTAAGTCTAATTACATATAATTTGTAAGTTGTTTAAAAAGGAGTGAAATTAATAACAGATTTCAGGAGTAAAAGAAAGGAGAAGACGTAAGTTTTCCCCCCTCTATTCCTGAGGATATCTGCTTACTAAATGGGCCTTCCTTTTTTTGTGAGGTATTAACTAAATAGACCCCCTGTCACTTCCACAATAACAGTGGGCCACCAGTGCTAAGCCCATTCAGTTTGGGCCTTCAGAACTCCTTCTCCTGTGTTATTAGCATTTATTTTTTTTTATTTTAAAGTTTCTTCACTTCTTCTATTGAAAAATTATACTTCTTTTAAGACAATGAAACATTAAATTCTCTCCTTTATTCTTATTCTATTCAATTTTAAAACCTAATAAAATCTTCAGTGGAGCTAGATTTGTGCAAATTGATTGTTTTTGATGGATCTGTAATAGATAAGAATTATTATTATTACTATTTTTTTTTTTATTGATTTAAGGCGCGCAAACATCTCAGGTTATTAGCGCCCGGAGCTTTTTTCAGTTCACTGCCGGCCTCCGGACAGTGTTCTCTCGTTACAGACAACATCCCTTCTTTTCGAGACTCTGGGAAACTTCTAACAGATACGAGGGTCGTTTGAAAAGTCCGTGCAAAGTCAGAGAGATAGCACCACTGGCGCGTATCGAGGTTACGTTTAGTTAGTAGCATCTCTTGGAAGAACACACACCAAGTTTCAGCCAGATCGGTCTATTTCTTTGTGTTTGGCATTCGTTTGAATCGAGGAAGTCGAGTGATTTTCAAAAAATGGACGAAAAAGAATTTCGTGTGTTGATTAAACACTACTTTATGAAAGGCAAAACGCCTCAGGAGACTAAAGAGAAGCTTGATAAACATTATGGTGACTCTGCACCTTCGATTAGAACAGTTTATAAGTGGTTTCAAAATTTTTGGAGTGGCCATATGGGCACAAGTGACGCTGAACGTTTTAGACGCCCTGTTGAGGTTACTACTCCAGAAATCATTGATAATATCCATGATATGGTGATGGATGACAGAAGAGTGAAGGTGCGTGAGATTGCTAGTGCTGTGGGCATCTCGAATGAACGGGTACATAATATTTTGCATCAACTTTTGGACATGACAAAGCTATCCGCAAGATGGGTGCCGCGATTGCTCACGCTTGACCAAAAAACGAAATCGTGTGAAGTGTTGCAAGGACGGTTTGCAGCTGTTCCAGAAGAATCCGCAGGACTTTAAGCGTCGTTTCGTCACTGTGGATGAAACAGGGATACATCACTACACTCCTGAATCTAAACAATGGGTTACCAAGGAGGAATCTTTTTTGGCGAAGACCGTTCCTTCGGCCGGAAAGATTATGGCGACTGTCTTTTGGGATTCGCAAGGAATAATCCTCATCGACTATCTGGAAAAGGGTAACTCTATTACAGGCGCATATTATTCATCGTTATTGGACCGTTTGAAAACCGAGCTGCAAGAAAAACGCCCACGATTGGCCCACAAAAAAGTCCTTTTCCATCACGACAACGCACCAGCTCACACCTCAGCAGTTGTGGTCGCAAAATTATTGGAAATAGGGTTCCAACTCGTTTCACATCCCCCCTATTCTCCAGACTTGGCTCCCTCGGACTACTATTTGTTCCCCAATATGAAGAAATGGCTGGCGGGAAAAAGATTTTATTCAAACGAGGAGGTGATTGCAGAAATGAATGGCTATTTTTCAGACTTGGACAAATCCTATTATTCGGGAGGGATCAACAAACTAGAGCAGCGTTGGACGAAGTGTATAAGCCTAAAAGGAGACTATGTTGAAAAATAAAAAAGGTTTACCCCCAAAAATTAAGTAGTTTTTATTTTTGCACGGACTTTTCAAACGACCCTCGTATTTCGAGTGATAATGATTCACTCGAATCATTCTTTAACAGCGTTTCCATCCGTAGACAATGATAGTTCCAATTTCCGACTTTCAAGCCTCTGCCCTTCATCTCCTCCTCCCATACTTCAGGTTGGAGTACTTCGTCTTTCAGGGGGATCATTCCCCAACTTACTTGGATCTTTTATTAGGGGTTAACTCAATTTAGGAAATTTTGTCTGATCGCTAGAAAGAGAAATAAACAATGTAATATCAGAAATATCCACGGGTTTTTTATCTGGTATGTTTATCTCAGACTTCTGATTGACACAGCTTGGGCACAAATAATTTTATTTTCTTTTCAGTGAAGCGAACTTTTATTAGCAAAAAATAAACAAACCTTTTTTCTCTTTAAATGAACTGAAAAATCTATTTTGATAGACATTAGTAAACGGATCCGTAAATATTGTGAGACCACCCGTGTTAAAGATATTGACAACCAATCCGGTACACACACAGCATCACCCCTGGACAATGTTATTTCAAAGATCAGCTGCCAAGAATATGTTATAATGAACAATAGCGTGTGGATAATCCTTAGTTTTGAGGGAGGATTTAGATTATTCCCTAAAGATAAGTTTTTAGCTTTTACAATATAACAACCCTCAACTCAACGGCTGGTTGGTTAGCTGAAATAATTTTAACTAGATGTTTTGATGGGGTTTTGGGGATAAGTAGGGTTTTGAAATGAAAAGCTGGTAGGGTATTCAGCTAAATTATTGAAGAAGTTTATAGGCTTTATGTTGGCAAAGAAATACGAAAATATTTTTTTTCAGCAGTATATTTATTTTCAGTCAAATTCATTTGTTGAACTAAAGGCGACAATGGCTGCTCCATTGCACTGCCTTCAAAATTATTTTAATTTTGTGATAGTCTGTCCCGGAAATTGTGGAGAATAATTACTTACTTACTTACTCAAGGGCTATAACGGTCCATGAAGGACCCGAGTCTCAGCCACCACAGCTCTCCACCTTTCTCTATCTATTGCTGACGTTCTCCATCTCTGCTGACCAAGGGCTTCCAAATCGTCCTGCACGTCGGTCAACTATCCTAGTCGAGGCCTACCCCTCAGCCTTTTTCCACCTGGGCGTCCATACAGTGCTTTCTTGGGAGTCCTCTCGTCTCCTCCATTCGGTGCAAATATCCCAGCCATCGCAGTCTGCCAGACTATATCTGGTTCACCGAACATTCCAGCGACTTCTCGTATAACCGTCTTGCGTCCTTACAGGACCTTGCCAGTATTGCTACATCATCGACATTAGCTATTATTTGCACCATTCTATTATAAAGATTGCCACTAAAATTGGTTGATAACCTCCT
The DNA here is from genome assembly GCF_049639745.1 of Rhodnius prolixus. Lineage (NCBI taxonomy): Eukaryota > Metazoa > Arthropoda > Insecta > Hemiptera > Reduviidae > Rhodnius > Rhodnius prolixus. Next base: position 28,407,603 of record NW_027411582.1, read on the forward strand.
CATACGAGGGGCACTATTTATATTTTGAGCCTAATAATAAAAAAAACAGTAATTTGTCATTGAAAATGACTTTATTGTTTTTCAAAATATTCTCCTTTATGATCTTTACATTTCTGCATGCGTTCGAACCTCCGCTTGAGGCACCTCCAAAACATGGTTTTTAAATTTTGAATGCATCAACGGCTTCTTCTGCCGACAGAAAATCGTTGCCCACGTAATTTATTCTTATGTCACATGACGATCTTGCATTATTAGTTTTTGCACAGCATCAATGTTTTCTGACACAACAACTGATTTTAGACAACCTTCGTCGGTGAGCGAACGACGACCACGATTGAATTCGTTATACCAGCGTTTCACAGTGGCCAAAGGATGGGGCTTTATCGCCAAAAGTGGAAGTAAGTAAGATCGATGCACTCCTGTCTTGATAATCCACGTCGAAAGTCGTAATAAATCATTGCACGAAAATTTTTTTCGATGAGACACAATTTTCAAGTGACTGTAAACAACACAAATCGCGCTCAAATAACAAAACGTTCTGAAGGAGGTTATGGTCAAAAATGTCGAAACTTTCAAGTGGATACGTCAGATAGCACCTGACAACACTCAGTGTTGCCAAGGCTCAAAATATAAGTAGTGCCCCTCGTAATTGCCTTTAACACTAGGGGAGAATGATAAGAAAAAAAGAAATATTGTCTATCAAGCAATTTAAGTCTATAAAGCAGTCTATAAACAAGCAATAAGTCTTTAAACCAAATAAGACCTGCATGTACACCTACAACAAAGCATTGAATCACTTTCATTAGCTAGAAAAAATAAATAAAACAAAAAATGGACAAGTTGAAACTTGCTTGTTTCAACGGAAAAAAATTTCCAAGAAAACATACAATCTTTATAAAATAATGGGCATTATTCAAACGTTATTCACACAATTAAACGAGCTCCTCCACAAAAAAAGATGTATTATTAGCCATGAATAATGGGCCTAAAAAAGTGATGTCAAACTGACCATAAAATAAATATTACGTGCCTTAATACAAACAACAGTTTCACTAGAAATTCTATCTCTTTCTCTTTATGTGTTTTACGTTCTGCATGAACATAACACGTTTTTATGTTATTTGGGAAATTACTATTGGCCAAACTGTTTAAGAGTTATTATTGGGGGGGAATAAGAAAAAAAATTAAATAGCCTTTATTCAACTCTGACTGGTTTAAAAATAAAAATTGTTTTCCTAAAAAGCAAACCTCATTTAGAGAGATTATGTTCAAAATTGGGCTAAAAAAACAACTTTAAAACGTTAAAAAGCTGAAATTTTATTACTGTTGGGTTCTATGGCTCATAAATGTCTCAAAAAGGAAAAAAATTGATCCCTAATATCGGGCCCGGTTCACACGAAAGAAACTTGTCTTTAATACCTACATTTATAATATTTATTTCAATTTTAAGTACTATCCTTGAACACTATTGATGTCTTGATGAAGTACAGGGTAATCAATTTTGAAACTATAAGGCCCAGAATTTTTTTATTACCCTTTAATAGCTAATAACCAGAAAAAGAAGAAAGGTTAAACTGTTTTATTTAATTGCCTCTAAATATTTAGTTGTATTATTTTTCTTCGAAACTTTTAACCGCCATTAATAAATCATTTGAAGAGGCGTAAAAAAAATGGCCGTCCAGTTGGGCACGTTTTTATTATTAAATTATTTAGCTACAAAAAAAACATGAATTAGCTGCATGGAGTTCAAAGGATGGACCCCAGCAATAAGTTTTCAAACTGTAAAAAAAAATGTAGTTTTAATGTGATCTACGAGGGTCGTTTGAAAAGTCCGTGCAAAAATAAAAACTACTTAATTTTTTGGGGTAAACCTTTTTTATTTTTCAACATAGTCTCCTTTTAGGCTTATACACTTCGTCCAACGCTGCTCTAGTTTGTTGATCCCTTCCGAATAATAGGATTTGTCCAAGTCTGAAAAATAGCCATTCGTTTCTGCAATCACCTCCTCGTTTGAATAAAATCTTTTTCTCGCCAGCCATTTCTTCATATTGGGGAACAAATAGTAGTCCGAGGGAGCCAAGTCTGTAGAATAGGGGGGATGTGAAACGAGTTGGAACCCTATTTCCATTAATTTTGCGACCACAGCTACTGAGGTGTGAGCTGGTGCGTTGTCGTGATGGAAAAGGACTTTTTTGTGGGCCAATCGTGGGCGTTTTTCTTGCAGCTCGGTTTTCAAACGGTCCAATAACGATGAATAATATGCACCTGTAATAGTTTTACCCTTTTCCAGATAGTTGATGAGGATTATTCCTTGCGAATCCCAAAAGACAGTCGCCATAATCTTTCCGGCCGAAGGAACGGTCTTCGCCTTTTTTGGCGCAGATTCCCCCTTGGTAACCTATTGTTTAGATTGTTCTTTGGTCTCAGGAGTGTAGTGATGTATCCATGTTTCATCCACAGTGACGAAACGACGCTTAAAGTCCTGCGGATTCTTCTGGAACAGCTGCAAACCGTCCTTGCAACACTTCACACGATTTCGTTTTTGGTCAATCGTGAGCAATCGCGGCACCCATCTTGCGGATAGCTTTGTCATGTCCAAATGTTGATGCAAAATATTATGTACCCGTTCATTCGAGATGCCCACAGCACTAGCAATCTCACGCACCTTCACTCTTCTGTCATTCATCACCATATCATGGATTTTATCAATGATTTCTGGAGTAGTAACCTCAACAGGGCGTCTAAAACGTTCAGCGTCACTTGTGCCCATATGGCCACTCCAAAAATTTTGAAACCACTTATAAACTGTTCTAATCGAAGGTGCAGAGTCACCATAATGTTTATCAAGCTTCTCTTTAGTCTCCTGAGGCGTTTTGCCTTTCATAAAGTAGTATTTAATCAACACACGAAATTCTTTTTCGTCCATTTTTTGGAAATCACTCGACTTCCTCGATTCGAACGAATGCCAAACACAAAGAAATAGACCGATCTGGCTGAAACATGGTGTGTGTTCTTCCAAGAGATGCTACTAACTAAACATAACCTCGATACGCGCTAGTGGTGCTATCTCTCTGACTTTGCACGGACTTTTCAAACGGCCCTCGTATTTAGATTATTATTTAGGAAATTTTGGCTCTAACACAAGATTAAAATGGCTTAACTCTCCTTATATCTGGATAGAAATGTGAATCCATATGTTGTCTGCAATCTAGCCATAATGCTTTAATCTAGGAAGCATTGGCAGCAAGATTAGTTTAGATACATCATCCTATTCGACTGTGTTTTGCTGCCGCTCTTAAGACGAAGCATCATTTCCAGTTGTGTCTTGTTTGATCTGTAGTGGAACTCCTCGTGCTTGAAGGCTTGGGTCTTTTTTATAGTGCGGAACTTTTGCTTTATAACAAATTGAAATAATTAGTTTAAAATGCAAATCTGCAAAAGTTATCCGTTTACAGATGCATGCAATGCATTTGTTTACTTCTTAAGAGGCTTATTTCCGTTTTAATAGCCTTCGGGTTGGTATAATGTTTGTAGTAAACTCGACTGGCTAATAATATACTTATTTGCCGATCACTGTCTGAGGTTTTCGCCCGACTGTTGTTCAACGCTTTGTTGGAAGCACACTGCTGCTAGATTCTTTCGCCGTAAATGGCTCCAAATTTTTTTGAGGTAATGGTCCGGGGAGGTTACTTGGCCTAGGTGACCACCGTCACTTTAATACTCGCAACACCCAAAGAATAACAATACTCTTCAGAATGTCGTATCTGGCTATTGGTTACTGTTTAAATTATCTTTCTAGGACTTGATGGAGTAGTAGATGTTTCCTTAGACCTACACCTCGGGATTAATGCCGTTCTGGTGCATCCCAAAACCTTAAAGGGCCCAAATTTTAAAGTAATTATACAATTAAAGTAATAAGTAAAGTAATGCCTATTTCTTCAGGCAGGCTTTACGTCCAACTAACACAATTTAGGTGTCGTGGACGGAGGCGACTAGCAAATATACTTTACTATAAATTTCTCATATTAACCATTAAATAAAATCCCAGTACCACACAATACGTACTAGCTTTGCAGGTCTCGCCTCTAACCCGCTCGGCTATCGTTTATTACAATTACAAAAGATTAATTTTTTTTTATCTTAAAGAAAACATATTGCTTAAATTATTACCAGGGTCAGTATCATTAAGAAAATAATTGTCAGTAAATTTTTTTTTTTTTAAATTATTTATTTAGTTACAATCAACAATGAGTTACAAGTTACAAGATAATTAGTTACAAGTTACAATCATTTTGCGTTATAAACAACAATGATAACAATAAATAACATTCACACATATCAGAGTGGAGAAGTTACCCAGCGGTAACACTCCAATAACGTTCTAAATTCTACTGACTCTCTTCATCAGAGAGGAGATCGCAAGGCCACTATCTTTTAAGACGTCTGGAAGTGTTGTCTGGAAATGTTCTGGAAGATAGTTTTATCAGTGGGATTGTGATGAGATTGAATGTTAAGATGGAGTTTTCTGTATCGTCTTTCAGCCACTTGAGTTGCACGAAAGGAATGTTTAAGTCTATGGTTTTGATTGGTGACGTAGAAAGTAAGCGTTTACTATAGAGCGAAGAATTTTAGACGGCAAGGCCTGGATCCTTTGCAGATTTGAGCGTTTGGTTGAACCTCTACAGTTTGATGCCCTAAATCCAGAATGGCTTTAATACACCAACATAAATAAGTCTTCTGTTGTCCAGAGTTAAGTTTTGATCTGTTGTCGAGTAGTCTTTTCAGTTGTCGGAAGCGTCTGTTGAGTTCTGTTCTCTTAAGTATGATGATTCCATGTAAGTCTTCTGTCAAAGGGTAAAGCCCAAGGTAGCGGACTACTGTTTGACTGCTGGTAAAGGAATAAGATTATAGAAGACAGGAGGAAGAGTGAAAGTAATGTTTTGAGATTTAGTTTCGTTCAGTTTGATAGCCCATTTTTTGAACCAATTTTCTGAGGAGGTGAGGTGAGACTGAAGGTTTCTATAAGCTATTAATGGATCTTTGTTTAGTAGATAAGATGGCAGTATCGTCAGCATAGGTGAGAAGAGTAGTTTGAGGATGAGTAGGTATGTCTGAGGAGTAAAAATTGAAAAAAAAAAAAAATAATTGACTCACTTCTCATATCAATCTCAAAAATTCTAAATGCGCCCTTGAGCTCAAAATTAGCTTATTATTTGCTAAACCTTATTGTTTTACAAAACAGAAATTCCTTAATTTTTGGACCGGAATTGCCCGAAGTGAGTAAGAACATCTTCGACATTTAAAATTCGATATTATATTAATATTCAAAAATTGCATCGAAAAATCGAAGAATGTACTGGAACTTGCATCGTGTCATTCAATATATTTTTTCTTTTCGAAATTTCCCTCCCTTTAGAGATACCTTACCGTTACAAAATGATCACTGGATAAAAGAATACCCCTGGAAATCGGAGGATGTAATAACAAAACATTGATACGCTTCATTTCATCCAAGATTTAATGGCGATCTCCTAGGATATGCTGTAATCCCCAACAGAAGTTGCTCCCCCTTCCTTGTATAGTAAAAATACTGATAATGTTTTCTCTTTTTCCTTTTTTTACAACTTCCTCCCAAAGTCTAACCATTTCTATTTCCTTATCTAATAAAACACGTTCTAATTTCCGGTTCTAGAACAAAAATAACAATAGTATAGTATATTTTGATAGTTCTATTTATTTATTTGATTCTTTGCTGCTGTTTTCCCTCAAATCTTCTCCAATATGTGATATGACTAATAATAAGAATTCAGAACTGTGTTTTCCTGCTTTCAATGATCTAAAAATTAACTAAAAGACTTCCGGTGTCAGAGGACGAGGATAAACCTGTCCAGGAAGTGGTAAAGACAGTGTATAATAGCAAAAGCAGCACTACAAAAATGGCCAGACAGATTACAGTAATGGTAATAAAGGAAGATTCTATAAAACTATGGCAGATCAGTTACCTAGACAACCATGGTTTAAGGAAACTGTCACTAATAAATGGGTTGTTACAACAATAAGCAGGCTGAGAGCGAACCACGCTGTGTGCAGATCGTAATTTCATAGGATCAACAAAAGGTCCTCTCCTCTTTGCGTACAATGTAATGAGGAGGAGGATTTCAAACATGTAATAATGATATGTCCACGTTATGTGGTAGAAAGGAAACGAATGTTTGACGACATTTACAGGTATTTAGATGCACCATTTAATGCTACGAAGACATAATATTCTCCACCAACATTTATGTACTTAAATCTGTAGCAGAGCTAGCAAAGAAATGTGAGTGTATTTAAAAGTTATAACCGATTAGAATGAATGCAAGAAAATGATTAGAGAAGGATTACGTGATTTTAATTTAGGTTAAGCTATAAGGATGGCAGGAATATAGAGTACTGATCAATCCATTAAGTTGTAAGTTTGTATATGAATAGTTGTATATAGTAGAGGGATGAATGTGTGAAGCGAATGTATTTATAAGTAAGAATGGAGAGTGAGTGATATTCTAGTGATAAGCACCTAGACGATGCTGGCTGTGTGGCGAAAGCCAATGCCAAAAAAAAAGGCAAAAAAAAGTGGTAATGGCCATTTTATCTCAAGATGGTATTTAAAATAATTATTATTCTTTGAACAAAACCTATATTATATGGACTGTAACTTAGGCAAAGCCCGCAAAACTAAGATGTACGAGGGGTACCCAAAAATAACCGGAATTGCGTTGCCGCGCATGGAGCTTATGTAGTACGCATTTCTGCCGCTAGACGTGTATAGCGCAATTCCTTGCCAGTTCAGTCCTGCCTGTGTTGTCTGCCTGGCTTGTTCTGTTCATCTGCAGTGATTGTTTTTACCAGCGCTGTTTTGTTCTTTTTTCGTTTTTTATGATGGCAAGTTTAAGTGAACAACGTGCAGCTCTGAAATTTTGTTTTCTACTCGGCAAAAATGCTGCTGAAAGTGTTTTAATGTTGAAAACAGCTTACAAAGATGACGCTATGGGAAAAACTCAAGTATACGAGTGGTTTACTCGGTTTAAAAATGGCGACATGTCGATTGATGTCAAACCTCGTTCTGGACGTCCATCAACTGCCCGAATCGACGAAAATGTTGAAAAAATTCGAGAGCTGGTGTTTACAGACCGTCGACAGACAATTGATCAACTGTCAGAGAGTAGTGGGTTATCTTGGAGCTCGGTTCAGCGAATTTTAACGGAAGATTTGGGGATGAAAAGGGTTGCTGCCAAGTTTGTTCCTCGAGTTCTGACTGACAATCAAAAAGAACATCGAGTTGAAACATGTCGTGCTTTGAAACAACAGCTTGAAACTGATCCAGACTTTCTGTCAAAGGTCATTACTGGTGATGTCATGGTGCTATGGTTATGACCCAGAAACAAAGCAACAGTCGAGCCAATGGAAGACGTCATCTTCACCCCGACCAAAAAAATGTCGTCAAGTCAAGTCAAACATCAAAACAATGCTGAATTGCTTTTTTGATGCCAAAGGCGTAGTCCATTCAGAGTTTGTCCCCCCAGGTCAGACCGTCAATCAAACCTTGTATTTGGAAGTTTTGAAAAGATTGCGCAATAGTGTTCGCCAAAAAAGACCCGATTTGTGGCAAACAGGAGACTGGTTCTTCCACCACGACAATGCACCTGCACACTCATCCATCTCTGTTTCCCAGTTTTTGGCTAAAAATGGCATGGTTCCGCTGCCCCACGCACCTTACTCGCCTGACCTGGCTCCGTGCGACTTTTTCTTATTTCCACGCATGAAAAAGGGCATGAAAGGTCACCGATTTGACAACATTGAAGAGGTCAAGAAAAAAACGAAGAAGGAGCTGTCAGCCATTTCTAAAGATGACTACAAAAAATGTTTCGAACAGTGGAAGCACCGGTGGGACAAATGTATTAGTTGTAATGGAGAGTATTTTGAAGGGGATAAGGTTGTTCTGTAAAAAATTTGTAAATAAATAGCTTTTAAAAAATAATTCCGGTTTTTTTTGGGTACCCCCTCGTATTGTGTGGTAATAGATTCAATTCCCCTCGGTATTTGGCCTTGGATTTTATTTAATGTTTTTTTAATATGAGGACTTTGTCGTAAAGTATGTTTGCCTAATTAGGTAGCTGGACGTAAAGCCTGCCTGGAAAAATTAGGCATTACTTTTTTACTGACTGCAACTTGAAAAATAATTTTAAAAAAATGTTTAAAAAATACCTAATTTATTAAAAACAAAATTATTGGTTCTACCAAAAAAATCTTCATAGAAATGCCCATAAATATGGTTTTAATAGAGATCGATACAAGTCTGCAAAGCTTCCTTAATCATATTGTATGGTTAAAACTAGAATACCAATTTAACCAAGTAAAAGTATACACTATGCTAGCACTAATGTACAAAAATGATCTATCCATCAGTTTAGGTATTTCAAGAGATAGAAAGAGATGTAGTTAGATATTTTGAGATCAGCTTCTTGTTCAAGGAGAGTGAGAGGTCTGGTGGCAAGGAATGAGAGAGAAGTTCTCGATGAAGGTGTACAATTTAGGCTCATAGCATCAAAGTAAAAAAAGAAAAGATTATAAAGAATACCGGATAACTAGTTAACTATAGGTAGAAGATAATGTTCGGATCGTGGCCACGACCAAACTGCGCACCCTACTGGCAAAACCTGTAATCTTGGTAACGCTTAGCCAACAAGATACATTGTCTAATATTTACTTTGGGAAACTTTCATGATCAGCTAATAATGAATAAGAAGGCAGTTTAAAAAGCTAGCTAAACGGACAGCTGAAGAGCGGACCTGGAGCGGGAGTTTGTAGCTGGTGTGCACAGAGGATGGAATTCTTTGCCACCATTTTGGAAGCTCCTGCCATCAACTATGCATATTGATGCATTAATTAATGTAATTTTTGTTGCACCGAATCAAGGTGTAAAAGTCACGGAATTTAATAAAAGGACGATTACCCTTTTGTGTCTTCGTCTTGTTGGAAGATAACACGTGACGCATTTTCATCTCATCTCTCGTCTACGAAAATTATTTATTTCTTTATTTTATCGTATTATTATTATTTTTTAAATTTAATACCCCCCCCCCCCCACTAGACTTAAAAGAACAGAACTGAACAGACGCTATCGACTACTTAATAGACTCTTAGACGACAGATCAAAACTCTCTCTGGACAACAAAAGACTAATTTATACATCTGTTTTAAAACCCATCTGGGCGTATGGAATAGAGCTGTGGGGTTCAACCAAACGCTCCAATCTTCAAAGGATTCAATCTCTACAATCTAAAATTCTTCGAACTATTGTACACGCTCCATTTTATGTCTCCAACTTGACTATACACACTGTCCTAAACATTCCTTTTGTCACAACAAGTTGCTAAAACAAGATACAGAAAACTCCACTTCAACCTGCAATCTCATATAAATCCTCTAGCTAAAAATCTTTCTTCTAGAACTCTTCCTGATAACCCGGACAAGACGCCTTAAGAGACAGTGGCCTCGTGATCTCCTCTCAAGTGAAGAGAGCGACTAATAGCCTATTTTGGAGTGTTACCGCTCTTCTCCATTCGTATTCTTCTGTTATTGTTGTTACTGTTATCACTGTTACTTATAGCGCCAACGCGATGATTGTAGCAAAAATAAACGCAAAAAAAAAAATTAATATATGATTTCGGACATACGATTAATTTTCAATTAATCTCTTTTTTAAAAAAAGTCATTTATTGAAAGTTACAGCTGCAACGATTGTTGCAACGAGCAAATGTGGTACATGATAAAAAAAATATCATGATATACGAGTGGAGAAGGCAGCCATCACTCCATTATCTTGGACATATGATAGTCTGCTCTTATGATAAGAGTAGATCGCGGGACCATCTTCTCTTCAATCTCCTTAGAGGGATTACCTGGTATTGCGGAAGAAGATAGGTGTTCTATTAGAAGGTTAGGATGAGCTGCTGTAGAGGAATGATGAATTTGTGAAAACAAGTTTTAGCAAGATCTATGACGAAAGGGATTTTGAGATCATTGTGGATGGTGAGGTTAGATACATAGAACGGAGCGTTAAGTTGTTTTCGAAGTATTTTTGGACTGTAATGTCTGAACGTTTAGTCGATCTCCATACCTAATAGGTCGCAGTAACACCAGGTATAAGAGTTTAATCTCAAATTTACTTTTCTCACTGATATTCTGTGTTATTGCTTTTCGATTCCTGGTCCAAGCCTTGGGTTTTATTTAATGTTTAATATGAGAAATTTATAGTAAAGTATGTTTACTAGTCGCCTCCGTCCACGGCATGTAAACTGGTAGTTGGCCTGAAAAAGTAGGCATTTCAATACTTCATTGAATGCTTTATGGTACTTAAATATGTATCATACAGTATTTTTTGACTTCTTTTATAATCAAAATTTGAAAATTTTGATGACTTTATACCGGGCACTAAGATCTAAATTTTTCCGTAACTAAAATTGTCCGTTTCTCTGTAAGTATTTGGAGTTTGCCAAATCATCGATATTCTTAATATTTATTTTTGGTGTGATCATTTCAAAGACGTGTACCATGAAGCTGTCAAAGAAGACTACCATTTGGAGTCGTACATTCTTTGGTTATCCTTCGATTTGACCTGGTCATGTCACATCATGTTTGCCGAATCTTTCAATGCTTTACTGCATCTTTTCCTCCCAGTAGCGGCAGTATAACCAGATAAAAAAATGTAAATTTTTGATTCTATCACATCTATTTATTTTTCTGATCACGAAAGCAACAAAAGAGCCGAAGACTGCTACAACTGTTATAACTGCATTTTCTTGCATTCTTTTTGTTCCTATTATATATAAAATTAAAGGATCTTCTTTCTGTCCGATATAAATGTATTTTTCATTTTATTTTCTTTCCTAGGGTATAAAAGTGAAACTGGTCGGCACTGATTGGTATGTAGGTATTTGAAAGGAAAACTTTGAAGTCTTCTCTCTTTTGTAGAATGAGGACTTATGTGTAGACGGGTGACAAAATATCCATCGGGTGACAACTTTGTACCAGTAACGTGACAATGAAATATCTTTGTCGCACACACATACAAATCTACGGCCATCTCCTTCTACCAAGCCGAAGGTTATAATACTAGAGAAGTGTTATAAAAGCCGTTTGCCGTATGTGAAATACTAGAGCCTTGGTCTTCTTCTTCTCCAATCTACTCCTTTAACCAACCACACCGACATGTTTGTTTTATAATCTTCAGCATTCTCTAAGACACGAACCGTACCATCCTCATCTCTTGCTTTCTTTTCTACCTTCACTCTAAACCTTTTCCGTCTTATTCATACAAATGAATATGACTTTATTTCCATTATTATGGTTTGTAACAACAATATTTCTCGTGACTTTATGTAAAACTTTTTCTTCCAAGAGTTTTAAGTTATGTTTATAAAATAAACTAACCTCACAGCTATGGTACGTTATACTAGGCATTGTAAATTTACCGACTTTTTCATTCACCAGTAAATCGGTAAATGAAAATTAAAACATCGGTTTTCCGGTAAATGTTTTTCCTAAAAAATAAAATTAAGTTATTAAAAAATAAAAGCCATTTTGATTTCCAGTATATAAACCAGGGGTCCCCCAAACTTTTTACACAGGGGGCCACAGTTCACTGTCCCTCAGACCGTTGGAGGGCCGGACTATAAAACAAACTATTTTAAAGTAAAAAAAACAAATACAAAACGGGAACAAATAGAATATTTAAAATAAAGAACAAGTAAATTTAAATCACCAAACTGCCCAGTATTTCTGTGGGAACTATGGACCTGCTTTTGGCTAATGAGATGGTCAATGTCCCGGTTTAGTTATAGTGCTTTGCCTTTCTTCCTACTTCTGGCTTTATATTTTACACTGTTTTCGGAGCCGTGACGCCTGCATCCCGCGTCATCGGAAGTAGTACTGTACATGAGCGACGCAGCGCTTTGCGGCACCGCCACATAATAGTGCTCCTTCTGGAAGTACGACGGGGGCCGGATAAATGTCCTCAGGGGGCCGTAGTTTGGGGACCCCTGATATAAAGAATATAAAAATTAAAGTGTTATTCTAAACAAACTATAATAATAACTTTTAGTAACGGAAATAAAATAATACAGAAAAATAAAAAAAAAAAACAGATATAATACATAGAACCTAATACCATTTTTTTGATTACCATTTTTTAAAAAAAGTCACTACTCAAGAAACTTAAAATATTTAAAGACTTATCTAGTGCTGCACGAGACCGAGACAAGGCGAGACTTTATGCAGTCTCGATCTCGGTCTCGGTTTTTGAATTTTTGTTTAAGTATTAAAAGCGGTTTGCTATTAATAATCTTTTCAAAAAATGTTATTATTTTCTAATAATTATTTTAATTTATATATTGGTAATAAAAATGTGTGTAAAAGAAGACAACTACTTACACTTCAATGCATCATATATTACTATTACTGTTACATATCTTTATATAATTTCAAAAAGATGTTAAAAACGCGCCAAATGAAAGACCCAAATAACATATCTGCCTGCTATAACAAGTCGATTCGTGAAATAAAAAATACACCTCCCAACAAACTTCCCGCTCCATTAGTTACGGCTGTTGGTGAAGATAAAGAATCTGATGATTCACCTTTTGACGACGACGACGACTGCATCAATATTTTTGCACCATTTGCTCAAAAATCAGCAAATATCACCGAAGCATGGAAGACAGAAATAATTAATTACATCAAATTAGACCAAGCACCAGTAGACGTTGACATTTTAGAATGGTGGAAAACACTTGAGAATTCCTTCAAAAATTTGTCTAGAATGGCGAAAGATATTTTTAGTATCTGTGCAACTTCAGTGCCATCGGAAAGATTATTTTCGCAAGCTGCGATGATAATGACCAATAGAAGATCTTCTCTAACTTCTGACTCGTAAAAGCTCTTTTATGTATCAATGCTTGGGCAAAGTGTATCTTAAAATCGAAAATTTGTGGCAATATTTTTTAGGTGCATAGATAGTCTTTTTTTTCAAATTCACTAATTCCAAAATTCTAAAATATAATTCAAATAATATCAAAGTTCAAAGTATTAGATTATTAATAGTGAAATTTATGAAATTGAATGAATGAATGATATGAATAGTGAAATTTAGTGAATTTATGTAAAAATTATGTAATTCGAAGGGGGCCGCCACGGTAGCCGAGCGGTGCGAGACCTGCCAAGCTAATGTGTATTGTGGTACTGGGTTCGATTCCCGGTCTTAGGCCTTGGATTTTATTTAATGGTTAATATGAGAAATTTACAGTAAAGTATGTTTGCTAGTCGCCTCCGTCCGCGACACCTAATTGGTAGTTGGACGTAAAGCCCCGCCTGAAAAAATAGGCGATTACTTTCCTTTGCTTACTTTACTTAGTACAGATCACGCACTTTTGTGTTCGTTATACTGTAGTGTTTTGATTGAGGTTTGCTACTAAGCTGTGTTTGTGTTATGGAATGACTTTAAAGAGTGTGTCAGAGTTATAGGTTAATTTGGTCATTCATAGTGTTTTGGCGAATTGGCTTTCTGTTTGTACATTTGTACTAAGTCAAATAGAAGTAGTAATATTCAACATATATAATAAAATCGTATCTTTTAATAATTAATTCAATACCCGTAATGATTATTTATTAATAAAGAACACAATTTGATAATTTTGTAGTTAAAAATTGATATTTGAAAAACCGATACGAGACCGAGATTTCTCGACGAGATATATATCATGTCTCGATCTCGGTCTCGGTCTCGGTTGCTCAAGTCTCGTCTCGGTCTCGGTCTCTTTTTTGTTTTTGTTTAAGATGGGTCAATTACGGGCCGCTTATGGGAAAGATTGAGTGGAAGACCACGAACCAGCTCCTCCTCTCTTCCTAGAACTTTCATAGGAATCCTTTGTGTCCTTTGATCTGAGAAATCCATTCTTAGATTATTCAGAAAAGGTAGAATCATGGTTTTTTTTTGGTGAAAAGCTCTTGTGGTCACCAGGTGATATAAGCTGACCAGACGGGTTTCTTTTCAGGTTCATTATTGACCTATAGAAACTCGAGTCTAGAACGTGTTTTGGCACCTGCATTGATACTGCGAGGGAGATGAAGGAAACTTTTTAACTGACTGTGATGCTGTCATCCAAGGAAGAATTAGACAGCTGGGAAGTTAACAATTTGCTGGAGCTGGAACTGGGTTCTGAAATTGGCTTTGCAAACATACACTGAGTTTCTCAGATCTAGTGTGAATTCTGCAGAAGGTACATTTTTTTTCCTCCAACTCTTGGAGTCTTCTAGAAGTAATTAATAGTAACACAGTCTGTAAGGAAGTGAATAAAAGTTTTTTTTAAAAAAATCTTCCCACTCTGTCATCAGGAGTCATCACGTTCCAGCCCTCTGAGGCGATATTGTCCCGTGAGCAAACTCTTAGCCTAATAACAACTCAGGCTATCCCAAAGCCTTAACTTTCCCCCCTATCCTCTTCCAACAACTGACATTTCAAAATCCCCCTGTTAACTGAAGAAGACAACATTTATAAAGGAGACGCCTGGCTCTTTGGAGACTCCGTTTACTCACCCAATCTTGCCTGAGTCATTTATCCCACTGGTCGTGTGACACCTTAGATGGGAAGAGTAGTAGAGCAGCAGTCTGGGATATCTGGGATTCTTATCTGTCCCTTCTCCATACTCTGCAAGTTTTTCCCTGATATTCAAAAAATGCCAACCTCTCTGCAAGGGTTAATGACAGATGAACGGCCGAGAATGTCCTCTTTCTTAGAAGAAATCGTGTTCAGCTTTATGGAGTTGCGCGAGGATGCCGATTATCTCAATTCTGGATATGGGACAAAAATCTCATCTCCAAGGAGCAGCTGTATGAGGAAAGATAGAGATTAAATTTTGTTCCATTACCAGAGTATCCTAAGTTGTAAGAGTATCATAAGCACGATTAAGGCTGGCCAATATTAACGCAATTAAAATTGAGTATTAGATCGATTCTTTCGCTACAAAAAAATCGATCCTTAGAAAGCAATCTACTAAACTAAGTAGAACGGTAGAAGTAACCAATCTATTTGACTCACTTATAATAGCAAGTTAGTTATTTTATAGTTCGTTACTACCAAATATTTTAAGATCAGATTGAACACAAATCATTTTTATATTCAAGTAGGTAGTTTGTAATAACAAATAAAAAACGCATAATCATAATGTTTGATAAATATCAAAGTGTAAATAAACAAACGTAGAAAGAAAATGACTTAAAAAAGAGATAAGCGAGTATATAACTAATGCACGCCTTACAGCAGAAAACAAATAACACTATGAAATTCATTGTAAGCACCTCGGGGCCTTCTAAATCTCTTCTTCTCTAATACCAAAGAGGAATTAGATAATAAAAAATGAAGTATACGAAAAAAAAGACGTAAAGGAATCGTGTTATGGGCACGTTTCTAAATATTAAATGAGAAGAGGCGCTAACGTTTATTGGCTGGAAAGAAAGATGAAGAAACCTTCTTGCTGTTATCCCAAAGAAAGTCCTAAATAAGGTTATGATGGACGCAAGGCTTGGTATTATTTCCTCCATACTTAGTAGGGTGCTCCTTTTTTTTTACCCCTCTCTCCCTCTTGTTGGGAGGTGTCTAGATTTGGGGGTGAGGGAAGGGATTGGTGCAGTAATTTTAAAAGTAACTGTACTCTTGATCCCAATGGTAAGGTAATCTTTTGCTCTGTTGGCTGTTTGATGAACTTGTTGTGATAGATTGTCTAAAAAGCAAATTGCCAGAACGTTCGACCTAATGCTCTACCGAACCACGATCAATTTCAGTGAACAGCCTCTTCCGCCATCACCACATCCTTATAAATCCTTCCTACTCCAATCGCCTATCCTCTTTTCCTTCTCCTTACATTATCTCAAGGCACTATATATATATATATTTAAGTAGACGAACATAATTATAATTTACAGCCGCCCGGGATTATCCAACAATTCTTACAAATAAGACCGGTTTCAGCTAAACACATAGGTAACCTACGCACTTCAACACAAACACACTACATGCCCCAAAATTGGTTTTATTGATACCTTCCTATCCAAACTAATTTGGGAAATTGTTTCTATAGTTAAATAAACTATCCAGTTGGTTTTACAGGATTCAGTTTAACAGGAATATTCAGGTGTGAAGATACGTACATTTTAGCTTAATTATTTTGTTTTTCTTTTTCAAACTCCGACTAGTTTAAACTTATTTGGATTTCTAATATTATCCAGATTGTAATTACGAAGTGTGAGAATGAAGTGAAGAAGGATCCACAACTAGATAGGACAAGTTGAATTATTGAATTTAGTCGTCTTGAGATGATAAGCATTAACTCTTTGCGGCTAGGTGGGTTAAAAACTGTCCCACCTTTTGCTTAGCTTTTGCTGCATGGTGGGATATATTTTAACCCACCTCGAAAAGTTGAAGTTATTCATACATACAGCTTAATATGTTATTTAAAGTTTTTCATTCAGTTGGCAGTGCTAAGCACCAATGGTAAATGCGGAAATAAGTGAAATTTTTTTTTATATTTATTATAAACTTGACCGATAGTAAAAAATGGTGGCACCGCTTACTGTTCTATTATTTGGATGCAGCTGTTGTTAATTCATATATTGTTTATAAAAAAATTGGGTCAAGACATGGAACTTAAACATTTCAAGGAACAGTGCTGTACTATCTGCAAAGTTCCGCTTTGTTTTGGTAAAAAGTTGTGTTTGAATGAACACCATATAAAGCATTAGTTGCACAGTGGTATTATACAATACCAGTGGCCCGCACTAAAAAAGGACTATTGGAATGGTATTAATTTTTTCTTTTCTTTTTTCTCGTATTTCGAGAGTGATGATTATTTGAGAGGGATGATTACATATGTAAAATAATGGAAATGAATGTTTATTTCCATTTTTTTATAATAAAAGAAATTCTGTGCAGCTAGGGCTTTTATTTTCTTTAAAATCGTGTGCCTCAAAGAGCTAAACGAGGTACGCTTTGCTAGCACGGTACTCTAGCTGAAACCTCTCTAATCAATTCCTTGAATAATTGCCAAAACCTGCTGCCTTGAACTCAAACTAGGGTAAAACTAGTACTGATTTGCAACCCCAAAATGGAGCTGTTTTGTCTCCCCAAATGCTTATATTATTCAAATTTCTCTCTACAAAATTCGTCTTCCTTTTTTTTTTTTTTTTTTTTTTTGTTTTCTTTTTTTGGCATTGGCTTCCGCCATACAGCCAGCATCGTCTAGGTGCTTATCACTAGAATATCACTCACTCTCCATTCTTACCTACAAATACATTCGCTTCACACATTCATCATTCTACTATATACCGCTATTTACCTAAACTACTGCTAATGGATGGAGCAGCACTCTGTGCTCCTGCCATCCTTCTCGCTTAACCAAAATTAAAATCACGTAATCCTTCTCTAAGCATTTTGTTCCATTCATTCTAATTCGGCTATAGCTTCTAAATACATTCATATTTCATTGCTAGCTCTGCTATCGACTTAAGCACATAACTGTTGGTGGAGAATATAATGTCTTCGTAGCGAAATGGTGCATCTAAATACCTGTATATATCGTCAAACATTCGTTTCCTTTCTACCACATAACGTGGACATATCATTATTACATGTTTGAAATCTTCCTCCTCATTGCAATCCCTTCCCTTACTATTAAAACAGCAAAGCTACGAGTAAATAACATTACTATTCAACAAAAACCCATCAAAAACCATTGGGAGCAAAACTACTTTTAATAAATTCTAATCTTGTTTAAATATCATGTTTAATCTGTTCCAGCATCTATAGTGGCAAGCATGAACTTATTATTGTATATGTATATTCTTTAAACAATAATTGTAAATAACAACAATAAAAGGAGTGTCCAGATGATGTTTATATATAAGTATAATACATACGACTTCATTATATATATATGTCATGACTTGATTATTTAAGTAGTGTTGTCTATGAGTGCAGCAGTACATATACAGCAGTCAGCCACTCGGACAGTTGTTGTCCAGAAAGGTAGTACAGTTCAAAAGGTTGAACATTTACATTTAGTCAAGTACACCTTAGTTTACAGTTTTATTAATGACCAGTCTTCCACCCCCACGGCTCCGCGTCTCCTGCGCCCCCCCCCCTCTTAGAACCATTGTAAACCATTAATATTATTTTACCACTAACATTTTATAACTTTATTTAACTTCTTAGTGATTCATTCCTCTCTCGTTTTATTTACGGACATTTTTTTTTTTCTTTTATTTCTCCTCAACATTATTGTATAAACATTTTATTTTTTATTTTTAAAGCGCTTAATCTTTTTTTAAGAATAATTTTCTCGCCAGTTTAATGCGTTCTTTTCTTATTTCAGAATAATAGTTTAAAGAGTTTTGATTATCTATGAGCAAGCACCATTAAGTATATATGAACCATTAAACTAAATAATTACAAAATATACACTTAAAAAAATTAGAAAGGATGTGTGAATATCTGTGTAAACTATATCTTCAACAAAGTTTTCTAATCAAGTAATAAAATTGCAAAAATTGCTAGCACTTATTTCAACAATTTGATAAAAAACGTTTGAATTAGGTTAGGTTATATCTTTAATTCAATTTTATGCAGTGTGTACAAACAATAAAAGAGAGGGAAATCACATTACTATACGAGTATACCCTCAAATATGTTAAGTATATTGAAGTATAATTTTAAACGAAATTTAAATTAAAGTAAAAAAAACTTCAATTAATATTAAAATTAATCTACAGTGAAAAATCACTTACTTAGGGTTAACTGGGTTAATGGAAAAAAATGTTAATCATTACTCAATTTTTTTGGGTATTACCCCCACACTAGACTTAAAAGAACAGAACTAAACTAGTGCTGCACGAGACCGAGACGAGGCGAGACTTTATGCAGTCTCGATCTCGGTCTCGGTCGCTCAAGTCTCGTCGAGATATCTCGGTCTCAGTTTTTATTGAATTTTTGTTTAAGTATTAAAAGCGGTTTGCTATTAATAATCTTTTCAAAAAATGTTATTATTTTCTAATAATTATTTTAATTTATATATTGGTAATGAAAATGTGTGTAAAAGAAGACAACTACTTACACTTCAATGCATCATATATTACTATTACTGTTATATATCTTTATATAATTTCAAAAAGATGTTAAAAACGCGCCAAATGAAAGACCCAAATAACATATCTGCCTGCTATAACAAGTCGATTCGTGAAATAAAAAATACACCTCCCAACAAACTTCCCGCTCCATTAGTTATGGCTGTTGGTGAAGATAAAGAATCTGATGATTCACCTTTTGACGACGACGACGACTGCATCAATATTTTTGCACCATTTGCTCAAAAATCAGCAAATATCACCGAAGCATGGAAGACAGAAATAATTAATTATACCAAATTAGACCAAGCACCAGTAGACGTTGACATTTTAGAATGGTGGAAAACACTTGAGAATTCCTTCAAAAATTTGTCTAGAATGGCAAAAGATATTTTTAGTATCTGTGCAACTTCAGTCTCGGTCTCGTTGCTCAAGTCTCGTCTCGGTACCGAGACCGAGACCGAGATTTGTCTCGTTTCTCGTGCAGCACTAAACTAAACAGACGCTATCGACTACTTAAAAGACTCTTAGACGACAGATCTAAACTCTCTCTAGACAACAAAAGACTAATTTATACTTCTATTTTGAAACCCATCTGGGCTTCAACCAAACTCTCCAATCTCCAAAAGGATTCAATCTCTTCAATCTAAAATACTTCCAACTATTGTAAAAGCTCCATTTTATGTCTCAAACCTGACCTTAACCTTCCTTTTGTCCCACAAGTAGCTGAAAACACGATACAGAAAACTCCACTTCAACCTGCAATCTCATAAAAAGTCAGTGGTCTTGTGATCTCCTCTCTAGTGAAGAGAGTGACTAACCATCTAATGTTTTGGTGTGTTACCACTGGGTAACTTCTCCACTCGTTACCTTATCATTTATACTGCAGTTGTGAAAATAAAGTAAAAAAAATTAAAAACATTTTCTTTTAGAAAAATTTGTATCTCAATTAAGTTGATAATAATAATAAAATAACACACACGGAATAACAAATTTCACGAAATACAATCATTTTTACGAAGTGGTACGAAGTACTACCAAGTGGTACGCGAGCCAAAAAAAGGTTGGAGAAACGCTGCTCTAGATAACCAAGAATTTGCCAATCGGTATGGCCGTAGATATGACAGCTGACATCAGGAAAACTGATGATAAATGTACTGCCTGCATTTCTAAGGACTGTCAGGTGTCCAGTACATTCCTTGAAGAATACGAGGAATCGCTTGCCATTAATTTGAACGGATCCGTGGGAAATTTCAAGTTTTTAGTCGTTTTCAAAAAAAAAAAAGGCCCAAAAACAGAAAGTTCGGTAAGGTATTTCCGGTTCTCTAATCTTGAGACTGGAGCGCAGGAAATGGGCAGTTAGAACTTCCTGAGTTCAGTACCGAAAATTTGACCTGACCCTAATATTTTCTCTTTTGTCCAAGGAGTAAAAGAGAAAGTAATACGTGTCCTTTCTCCTATCAAATCTCTGATAAGAGAAAACCTAATATTTTAAATATTTACTTCCATAAATCAAGACAAATAACATTTCAACGAGGTTTACAAGTAAAAAGGCATTAAAAAAATCTCCTCTTTCTTCTATAGCCTTAAAGGTTAATATGGTTTTAATTCAAAATTAATTATTATTAATTAATAAAAATAGATCATAAAGGCAATTAGCTAGTGTCACTTTATGTGTACATTTCGAAAGTTAGAGAGAGGGATTTAAAGATAAAACAGGATACAACAAAACGTACTTGAGGCTGAACTGGAAGTATACTATCGTTAAGTATAATGGATATTAATCACTAGAAGGATTAAGAAAGGCTTAAGTAAGAAGGAGAAGAAGGAGCGATGAAGAAGTTGGAAGGGTACCTGAAGATGAAGACATCACTAGGGTGGTGATTGTGTTGAAAGAACTTAAAATGGCGGAGAGTTGAGGTGAATGAATCTGTGTTGTTTAATATGGACAAACAGCGTTCAATTCAACTAATGTGCACAGCTTTATATGTTTATAGAATCGGTTTGTTTAACATGTTGATTAATTCCTTCGTAGAGACATTATTTATTTGTTTGCTTTTTTTTTTTTTTTTTTTTAATTTTATCTTATCTTTACAGAGATGTTTATCTCAAAATTACATTGACTATTTTTAAACTACACACAAATAGAAAAATGAAACGTCTAATTCAATATACCTTCAATAGAGGATTAGCTGGATAGATGTGCGTCCATTTTATGCAAAACAGTTTGAAAACTTAATACAAGCTAACTTTCAAGTTCTTAATCTTCTTCATGAACAATCCTATGTCTTGCTTAGAACCTGATGTCACCACTTTGACTAGCGACTTACTTGTTGGAAAACCACTGTCGAATACTTTAAAGGCAAGCAATGAGTACTCGTGCGAAATTACTTTACAGGCTATTTGGACGACATTTAATGTAAAATATCATTCGTAAACTTTAATGACTAGAGCTGTGAGGTTCAGCCAAATCTACAAACATACTGACTTTACAAGACATTCTAATCAAAACTACTGCCGACAGATAGTTGACTAACCTTACTTTTCACTAAGATCTGAACATCCCCTTTGAACACCAACTCGCCAAGACAAAATATTACTAGTTCTCTCTAATTGCTCTAATCCTTTCGTATAGTCTCTCGCCTCAATTGTCTCTCCTGACAATCCACCATGCCTTCCCAATCGCCGGAACTTCCTTAAAGGTCTAAAAATCGTCGTCAACTTCGATTTCCTGTAGAGTGCTACCGCTGGGTAGTTTATCTCCTCCTGCTCTTCACGCACCGTTTACACATTTACTTATTTCATATATTTAAGTACAGATGATAAATTACTAAATAAATAAATAAATTATGTTTCTGAAATATAGAATCTTAAAAATTATACATATTAATTGTAATAAAATATAGTTGAAATAAAACGTTACTCATATCTCGATTAGAATCACTCTATATTCTCTAAGATTAGTCTACCAAACTGATGATTTAGGGACAATATTCGTTTCCACCCACTCCAACGTTCGAAGGAATTCTTTAGATAACTTTCTAATAAAAACCTTCTATAAAATCGCTTTTTCCCGGTGATATTTAACTGGTATTGTTCGGCTTGTAATTTTGGATTAGATATTTATAAGTCAAATAATTATACAGTTGGTAGAACTGTAATTTACAATTCGTACCTTAGTGTATAGCCTAACGTTACCTCTCGCATAAACGGAGTAGCCAAGGAATGTGTTCCGAATAAAAGTAAATGTTTTATTATACGAGGGTCGTTTGAAAAGTCCGTGCAAAAATAAAAACTACTTAATTTTTTGGGGTAAACCTTTTTTATTTTTCAACATAGTCTCCTTTTAGGCTTATACACTTCGTCCAACGCTGCTCTAGTTTGTTGATCCCTTCCGAATAATAGGATTTGCCCAAGTCTGAAAAATAGCCATTCGTTTCTGCAATCACCTCCTCGTTTGAATAAAATCTTTTTCCCGCCAGCCATTTCTTCATATTGGGGAACAAATAGTAGTCCGAGGGAGCCAAGTCTGGAGAATAGGGGGGATGTGAAACGAGTTGGAACCCTATTTCCATTAATTTTGCGACCACAACTGCTGAGGTGTGAGCTGGTGCGTTGCCGTGATGGAAAAGGACTTTTTTGTGGGCCAATCGTGGGCGTTTTTCTTGCAGCTCGGTTTTCAAACGGTCCAATAACGATGAATAATATGCACCTGTAATAGTTTTACCCTTTTCCAGATAGTCGATGAGGATTATTCCTTGCGAATCCCAAAAGACAGTCGCCATAATCTTTCCGGCCGAAGGAACGGTCTTCGCCTTTTTTGGCGCAGATTCCCCCTTGGTAACCCATTGTTTAGATTGTTCTTTGGTCTCAGGAGTGTAGTGATGTATCCATGTTTCATCCACAGTGACGAAACGACGCTTAAAGTCCTGCGGATTCTTCTGGAACAGCTGCAAACCGTCCTTGCAACACTTCACACGATTTCGTTTTTGGTCAAGCGTGAGCAATCGTGGCACCCATCTTGCGGATAGCTTTGTCATGTCCAAATGTTGATGCAAAATATTATGTACCCGTTCATTCGAGATGCCCACAGCACTAGCAATCTCACGCACCTTCACTCTTCCTAACCTTAACAGGGCGTCCAGAACGTTCAGCGTCACTTGTGCCCATATGGCCACTCCGAAAATTTTGAAACCACTTATAAACTGTTGTAATCGAAGGTGCAGAGTCACCATAATGTTTATCAAGCTTCTCTTTAGTCTCCTCAGGCGTTTTGCCATTCATAAAGTAGTGTTTAATCAACACACGAAATTCTTTTTCGTCCATTTTTTGAAAATCACTCGACTTCCTCGATTCAAACGAATGCCAAACACAAAGAAATAGACCGATCTGGCTGAAACTTGGTGTGTGTTCTTCCAAGAGATGCTACTAACTAAACATAACCTCGATACGCGCCAGTAGTGCTATCTCTCTGACTTTGCACGGACTTTTCAAACGACCCTCGTAAAAGTGTGGCTAAAATTTCGAATTTTAAGAGAATTTCATAACAGAATGTAACTGTTTTTCAGAAAATTAGTAACTTTTTAAAAATTTTTCCATAATGTTTTCAACTTATGTTTAAATTACGTAAATATAGAACATTAAATAACAGATCATTAAGATATAAGAATTCGTTTTAGGGCTTTCTGAGAGAGAATTGGAAGGTAAAGCAAATTTACAATGTGGATAATGAAAAAGAAGAAAGAATATTGCTAATTTCAGTCATTATTATTTTGTATTTCTTGCCAAGCTTTCGTCATAGGAACTACGTCATCTTCTGAGCTTTGGAACATTATTTTACAGGTAACAGAATTGTAATTTACATTGATTTGATAAAACAAATTGATAAGATTGGTGTGCCTTCTGTCCGTCCTGCTTTGCTCGTGTACTCATTGACATAAACATTGAGTTCAGTATATAAATACACAGAAGTAAAATGAAAAATCAACGTACAAAAGTAAAATAATTGTCAATAGCATAAGCCTTAAGGGATAACCTACTCCTTAAGGTCTAAAGTTTGGCAAAAATTATGACTGTAATTGGCAATAATCTTTCTTCTTTTTTGGATTAAGTCACCAAAAAACTATGAACAATTCAATGGTGATGAATTAGATATGTTTTTTCTTTTAAAAAAATCGATCTTTATAAAGTTGTATAGGTTACAATCTTTATGATGTTGAACGTTAACGTTTAAATCGGTATTTGGGACATTTACTATGTTGGAGTCCTAGATTTCTCTGTAGTTTTAAAGTAAAAACTGTTATATTTTTAAAGTGGTACATCTATTCAAAGATTGTCCAGTTGAAAAGCAAGAAAAAGAAAACCTTTTAGAAGAATTTAATTTCTCCTAAGCTAATGTAATGGTATTAAATAGACAAAAGTTGACGTTTCCACGGTGTTTGGGGTAGCAAGTGATCTTTTACAACGATTATCCCATAGCACATTGTATTTGCACAAAGTACCTGCAAAGTGAGATCCTTCTTTTTTGTTGAACCGCAGGCTGTGTGGGTGGGCTTTCTAAGTATACTCCCTTTTAACACTAAGTACCGACTACTTCTTTTAGTTTAAGCTAATCCATTTCTTTTGGTTAAAATGGGTAAAATTCTGGAAACACCTTCCTTTTTTGGGTGGGAGAGGAGGGATGAGAATAGATCCCACTTAGTGGTGAAGTTGATCCCTTTCTTGTTATACTTGCTTTGTGAGGCGCGTGTAAGCACATTTAGCAAGGATATCAGGTTTTGCAAAGAAGTGACTTGTACGTACTTTGAAATCCAAATCAAAATGCATCGTACACTGTAGTAACTGTTTTATATTCATTTTTATGTACTCCTAATCAGTAAAGAAGTATTGCCAATTGTAACTATACGGAAAAAACACAAGAATTCCAATTCTCGTACCAGAAAATTGGGCAATTTATTTTGGAATCCACGTTTTGGAAAGACGTTTGAGCAAATAAAATATGTTTAATCATATCATAGCCTCATCTCCTAAGCCTATGTGGATGGTTAGGTTTGAGACTTAAAATGGAGCAGTAACTAAAGTAAAAAAAGTAAAGTAATTGCCTATTTTTTCAGGCGGGTTAACGTCCAAATACCATTTAGGTGTCGTGGATGGAGGCGACTAGCAAACATACTTTAACTGTAAATTTCTCATATTAACCCATTAAATAAAATCTAAAGCCTAGACAGGGGAATCGAACCCACTAAACCAACAATACATCATAGCTTTGCGGGTCTAGGATCTCTTAACCGCTCGGCTACCGTGGTACCGTAGCTATAGTGCGGAGAATTTTCGACTGAAGAGATTGAATAACGCAGAAGATTAGAACGTTTCTTTGAACCATACAGTTCAATAGTGTACGTTCAGGTGGGTTTTAGTATATAGAAGTGTATTTCAGTTGTTTGTAATTAAGTTTAAGGTTAGATCTTTGGTTTTGTAGTTTTTTTAAGTAGTCGATAGCGCCTGTTAACTTCAATTTGTTTTAGTCTTGTTTGTGGGTTCTAAATCAATCTTTTGCCTAAATACAGCCTAAGATAACGAACAATTGACAGGAGAAATAGGAATTGAGTCAACGTAGATCAGGAGAAAAACCGATTTGGTTTAATTTAACTTGATTTTCCCATCTTTTTTGGAACCAATTCTCCAGAGAAACAGGATCCAATGAGAGGAATCAAACCTTCCAAATTTGGAATTTCCTATAAAAATCAACTCGTCAATTTCCCCCAGAGACTAAGTGAGCACAATGTTCGTAATAATAAGGATTATATTCAAATAATCTGGACTAACAAATCAATAAAATCCTATTTATTATTATCACAATCAAATCATAAATTTAACCGATAAAAAAAAAGAAAAATTATTTAAAATATATACATATGTATACATACAGTTTAAAGAGAAATCTATACAAAAGCAATGAGGGAAAATATGATTTGTGTTTTGATTGTATGATCAAAAAAATGGTAATATATCTTAGTTAAGTGACGTGCTAGGTATTTATATAAATAAATAAACTACAGAAAAAAAAAGAAGGAAATAATGTTAGAAAGATATATCTAGCTAGCAGTGAACTTAACCCATCTGATCTGGGTGGATAGGTGTTCCAGTTTGTTTGTTCGATTTATTTAGGATGGACGGCTTTTATTTCTTTTCTTTTGTATCGATACTCCTACACTTGATTTAGTTTGACATGTGTAGCTAACCAATCGTAAAGGTATTTCGATATCAGTTACTAATATCCCTCGAGTTGTATAGAAAAAACTAATTATACTTGAATATGATTATGTGTTTAGTATATTTATCGATACTTGAATAGCCGAAGTAAATTCTTCGTCTCTTTTGTGTTTCTGTTTTTTACATTTTATAAAAGTATGTTGTGGATACTCTTACGATTTATACTTAATTCAAGACTCAATGTTCTAATTAATACATTTCGGCGTACTGTTCACCATTTTTGCTGGCTGATTCATTAAACCAAAAGGAAAAATATTATTGCCAATTTCAGTCACAATTTCTTTATTTATTTCATTTTTTTTTTGCCATACTATCGTCGTAGGAACTGGACCATTTTCTGGGCTTATGCTTATTAAAAATTGTAATTTCTTTTAAATAGATAACATTAAGGGGTTGATGTGTCTTCTGTTCTGTTTTGGACACTTCAGTACCTAAATAGTCAGTAAATTATAATTGTTAAATTAAGTATAAGCTCTGAAGATAACCTAGTCCCTAGATCGAAAGCCTAGCAAAAAAAAGTAAATACAAAATTTCGACTGAAATACGCAATAGATAGTTTGTTCGATTTATTTAGGATGGCCGACTTATACTTATTAGTATAAGCATTTTGCCTTTTTGTCTACTTGCCTGGGCACCCTTTTTAAATCAAAGAAAATCTGCCCACAAAACTTAAGCCGAAAATATCGAGATTTAATTTGTTTCTAACCATCTATTTCACCTACACCTCTGAGCCAGCAGGTATCAACATCTTCATTCCTACCCTAAACTTCGAACTTACGAGACTAATAAATTCGGGTAAATTTTACCCGAAATGTCATTTTAGTTGTAAACGTACCCCATTTCTTTCGCCAGAACTACTGTATGAAAAAGTTCTTCTGCAAAAACTATTAAATAAACTATTTTTTTTTTGGTGCATTATAATTCTGCAACAAGTGAAGCTGATACAACATGATACACAGAATAAATACATGAATACATGAGGGTAGAATTCACCCCATTGGTGAAACTCCCAAAGAGATACAGTTCACTGTTGTACATTGGCACTTACTTCATCGCTTGGCCACCTGCGCTTCAACCACCTGGGAGGATTTCCTGGTAGAGTAGTAAGTTGGGATACTAGTGGATTAGGATGTGAGGTGATTGAAGTGTGGAATTTAATGTAACAGGATCTTGCAGCTTCTGAAACATAAGGAACATGGAAATCTCGGTGCAAGATAGAGTTAGGGACATAGTAAGGAGCATTTGCGATTCAACGGAGTACTTTTGACTGGAAGGATTACCATTTTTTTTTCTAAACCCGGACAGTTTCGAAAAATTTATTCAAAACAGAAAGTAACGCCTCCTACGCTATACGTCTGTAAAAGGCCAAATAAAGATAATTGGATTTCTCTTAAACTCATATCGAGACTAAACTGGACTTACCCTAAAATAATTTTTTGTGTAAATACTTTATATATCGAGGGGTTTGTTGGCTAAGATATAGTCCACAGTTGACCTGCAAATGCTCTGGAATCGACACAATAGCCGAGCGGTTAGAGACGAGCCCCGTAAATCTAACATTTATTATTGGTTAGTGGGTTCGATTCCCGGACTAGATCTTTATATTTTATTTAATAGTTAATAAGAGTACGTTTGCTAGTCGCCTCCAAACGCGGCACCCAGTTAGTTGGACGTAAAGCCCGCCTGAAAAAATAGGCACTACTCTAATTACTGTATTATAACTGTACCTTATTATTATACACTGTATTTATTATATTATAAATTATCTTTTTTTAAAAAAAAACTTGGTGATAATTATTTTATCCACTTCATTGCGAAATTCCATTAATAGAATACAAAAAAAAATAAAAAAGTAACTTCAGCGCTATAGAAACATATTCTTAATAAATATTATATAATATACTAATATATAATATAATAAATATAGTGTTTAGAAGATTGTAATGGATGGATAAAAACTTGGTGAACGATCTCTAATCTGCATAATTGGTATTTAGGGAAAGATGCGAGAGCTCTAACTTGTCAAACATATTGGTTGTTTATGGCTTCTATTACAGTCGGACAGTTATATATATATGTATAATATTAGAAAATCAATTAAGGCCAATTTTCATTTCATATTTAAATTATTTGACTCATATATAGCTGAATGTAATTTCTTAGAGATAGCCATTTATTATCAGCTACTAAAATAACATAAGAAATATTCTGCCAAGGTTTAGATTTGCATAATTTTGTCAGCCCTGTCTAGAGGGGAATTAGGGAGCTCTAGTTTGATTATATTCAGGGAACAACTTGGCTATTAGGCTTTCTCCCATTAAGAAGACTTATTGTGATCGTGAAAAAAAAAAAATTATAGCAAAATGGGGAAGAATTCATTTTTGGATATTCTGTACTTATGTTAGATCTATTAAATGAATCGTGCTTCTGAGTAGGGCCAGATGATACCCTGCAGCACCACGAGTGATTGAAAAAACTCACCAACAATTTTTTAGTAAGTTTGAGGAAGTGCACTGGGATCCAATAGTTCTTACTATTCCCTAGAGCCAACACACCCTTCCCTTTAGATTGTCCTTATTCTGAAGCATTCTAAAAGGTTCTAAGTAGCGTAAATTTCTCTGCACCGACTCTCCGGCAAGGTAACGCTCAAAACTTCTAAGGATGGTTTTCCCGGATCAAAGAGAAACAGCTCTACAAGGAAGGTTGTAGAAAGAGAGAGGAATTCGTTATAATCTTGCTGGTTTCTTATGCAATTCTACTCGCTAAGCCCTTTCCAGATATTTCAATATTGATCTTCAATTGATTAGGAGTGTTCTAAACAGGTTGTATTTCCCTTCAAATTGCCCACGCTTTCTAGAAAAAATGCCAGGAAAAGAGGAGTCAGAAGATAGAGTCTCTAGCCTCAGTATCCTAGCCCAATTCTCTTAAGGGAGAACATAGCTAGCACTAACAACTGGGATCCACCTAGGCTCTGTAGGGAACCCATATAAGTAGACAGAGAGGAAGGTAGTAGATGACTATCCCCTAAAACCACTTTAAGAACCCACTCTTCCATTGTAGGATATATTCTGCGAAGGGTCGCCCGGTGTCTCGGAAGCTCTAAGACATAATCACCTACCACCCATTCTTCGACAGGAAGAAAGAGTTGTACGCTGTCTGGAATATCTAGCTTCCTTTTCTCCTTCACCCATGACTTCTTTTTTTAATTTGAACATTGGTAACATCAATTTTGTTTTAATCCCGGTATCATCTCGTGGTAATCCTAATTACTGTGCTAATATCTTCTCTAATTCCAGCATTTATCACCGTAATAGGATACATTTTTTAAGCAAGCTTTTTTATTGTTATTATATACTGAATAACATTAATAATAACTCTAAGTAACCTAATAATAAAGTGCAAAAGTAGATAAAGTGGAATCAATAATTCATCATTAGTTTGGCAATCAACCTCCAAACAGGTTGAATTGAATGAGTTGGACTAGAAAAAAAAAAAGAGAGCTCTTATTGGAATTATTGCAGCTAACAGGCGCTAATAGAGCTCTTGATTAAAATAGAATATCATCATCAGGAGAACATAGAGTGTGCTAGCGTTTTGATTCAGTTAGCACTTTGTGTGACAAAAGGGGGAACACCAAGGCTGTGTAGGATGTTTACTGATTGTCCTCTAATTTAAGCCTATTGTCCAAGTCTTTGGTGTTTCCAATGTGACAGTTCAACTATTTGTCAAACTTGTAAACCATATATAATAATTTATTTTAATTTTTTTTAAGAAAGCCATATTTTCTTTCATGTTAGGGATGTTAAAATTTAATTTTTGAATATTTTAAAGAATAATCTGGTGTTATTTACTCGCACCAATAGCTCTTTCTACAACTCTCATAGCTTTTTTATTATTTTTTTTAATCCAAGCAATGAGTCCATCTGCAAGGTTTCCGCTTGTAGTCAGATATAATATATTTTACATTTGTAACTTCAAAGGTGTATTTTCTTCTGTTCTGTTTGATTAGGACTCATCTGTTTAGAGTCTTTGATGTTAAAAATATTAAAAAAAAAAAAAAAGTATATTTGTCAACAGTATAACCTAGTCCCTAGGTCGAAAGCTTGGATTAAAAATTTAAAAAAAAATTATGAAATTAACCATCAAAAATTATGAACGATATTATTCTATAATACGAGTATAATATTAGTCGTAAATCCGTACAATTTGACAAAAAAACACGTTATCGTCAAGTTCAAATCATATATTCCCCGAATCCCTACTTAAACTAATTTTCTCAAAGAATCGAGTCACATATAAGTTCGATTTAATCGCGAAATCGAAAGATATCTGAAAATTAGTACTTCCTGCCATGCTATTTTCGTTAATAACTCGAAATTTTATTAATTGCATTTTCGTTAATTATGTATGACATCGGACCTCATTAAAAAAAGAGGAAGTTTTTATTGCATAAAATAATTGTTTTATATAAAAAAAGAAGAGGAAATATTTAAATCTTCAAAGAAATTATTTTTAACTTGTATTAAAGCCCTAATAAATTTCGACATCTTTACAAATTCTTATAATATTACAATTAAAGACAAAATTACTATTATGGTTACATCCTGTGACCTTATTGATAGCGATCTAGACATCACTCAAGAAAAAAAAAATAAAATAAAATAAAAAATATCCGTTAGCAGTCTCGTAAACACGTAACTACTAATCATACGAATATATATCAACAAAATAATACATCGATTTATTTCATTTTATCGAAAGCCCATAATTATGATTGAGAAATAGAATTGCCCTACCTAAATCTTAACATACAAAGTTAATTTTCGATATTTTAATTAATCTTGCGTCGATTATTTCTTTTTTTTGTGTGTGTGTGTCCCTCTGTTAATAATCGTGGGGAAAAATTGATTCATTCATTTCAACTTGGGATATTTATACCCTTATAATTAATTGCGTTCCTATGCAGAATCGAAGAGAATGGACGGTAGCTTGTTCTCATTTTTAGGATGTAAAGGTAATCAATTTAAAGGCGAATGCTTCAGGACTCTACTGATGGAAGTGATGAAACCTTCCACATCAAAGGTTATTATAACCATAAAAAGTTCGGGTGCATTATTCAGACTACGTGCAACAATAAGTAGATTAGGAATGCTGGATGGTTTCCCTCATGTTATGATAGTAAGTAGATTACAAGGAGTACTTGAAGAAGTTGAAATAACTCCTGCAGTTTCTGTAAGGATAAAATGAAGCTTTCAAACGTGTAGAAAACTTTTAGAAGTATGTGTAATTACTCATTACTTAGCAAATTGCCGAATATAGCAGAAGGTACTGCAGATATAAAGTAAAGTAATCGCCTATTTTTGCAGGCGGGACTTATTAACACGTCCAACTATCAATTAGGTGTCGAGGACGGGGGCCGCAAGCTCATACCTTACTATAAACAATTTTTTCTATCAAATAAAAAGTAGTTCATACGCTGGATTCGAACTGGTGATCTCTCACACACAAAGCCACACTCTTGACCACTAGACCAACACCTGCCCCGTCTCTTAAACAATATTTTTACCTATTTTATGTATTAATTCTATCTCCTTAAACAAAAACTTACATTTTGAAAAGTTAAGTATAAGGGGGGGTTGATTAAACGCCAAAAGGTACACAAATCAGTAGGTAACCAACATTTCATTAATACTTCAGTTCGTAATTTCAAGCTCGACTCGAACCAGAATATCTGCGTGAGATTACTACATATAATTATTTTTAGTTACAAGATTCAACTAGAAATTTACATAAAAATAAGGGAAATAAGCTGGATAATTCCTAGCTGTATTACGAGCATCCGGGAACTGTATTCCTAAGTTTACGATTAAAAAAGAAAATGTTTATTAATTATTATCAACAATTAACTCGCAACAAATAAATAAAAAAATATATATATACATCATAAAGAACAATGAATAATTTTTTAATTAAATTTAATTAAAAAATGACCCATTATTATCACTTTTTATTTTTATGTCTATGCACACAAGTAAGATATCAGATGTTTAAGGAAAATAATAACTTAAAAAAAGTAACAACACGTTAAAATTATAAAGAATTATTATTTCAAAATAATAGAAGAATACAATCAATTATGATTTCATGAATAAAC
This sequence comes from Rhodnius prolixus, assembly GCF_049639745.1. Taxonomy (NCBI): domain Eukaryota; kingdom Metazoa; phylum Arthropoda; class Insecta; order Hemiptera; family Reduviidae; genus Rhodnius; species Rhodnius prolixus. The sequence goes on from NW_027411582.1 coordinate 28,440,238, forward strand.
AACTAGTTTACAGAATAGATAATATCAAGAAGGCGGGTGAAGAGTGGGGAGCCCTAAACCCCTCCCCCCTACTGTTAGTAGCAAATTGGTTTGGTTCTGAATTGTTGCGAAATGTTATCAATTTACATTGCTAAACATTTAGTAATCATTGTCTGATTCATAAAATTGTTTATTATTCTTTGCTGACTGTTTGTTTTGCAGTTAATTGATAGTTTTGGCCAGCAAACAATTCTGGTGGTTTAGCCACAGTAATTTTCTTAAGAGAAAAAACGTGTTAAATAAATGGAAGAATAAGAAGCTTTTTATTTAATACTAAATCTTTGCTATTATTTGGTTTCTTTCTGGCCATTAATTAGATTGCAACTCCTTAGTATTTATAATTTAGCTAAGAAATTTTAGGACCGCCTTGTTTATTAACCAAATTAGTTGTTTACGAAGGCTAAATAATGAGCCTATTATTACACCAAATTTAGTGAAGAAAATTCAAATTTTAATTACTAGTAATTGAAAAATTCTCTTTTAGTTTCAGCAAAATTCACAATTAATTAGTACAAATTAAGAATAAATTTTAGTTAGTTAGTAATATCTTTTAAGTAATATGTATATCAAATTTAGTCACCTTCGGTTTATAACCTCAGAGAAACCTTCTTATGAGCTGGTCTAACAACATGATTGATGTAGCTTCTCACTAAAATTAAATCACTTGCAGAAAAGATAACTTAATCATAATGAGTAATCAACCATTGCCAATTATGAATACGATTATACGTAGAATAAACATCAATGTAAAGCAAAATCATTTATTAAAAAAGATATAAAGCATAAAAAGTTTAATAGGAAGGGATTAGCTATGCGGTTAGCGTAGTGGATTTTCAGCGGAGATCCTCACTGCTTGGTGATGGACAGTGTTGTCTGTAACGAGAGGACACTGTCCGTGTTACGAGAGGAAACAGTGGCCGGCAGTGCCACTGATAAAAGCTCTGGGCGCCAATAACCTCAGATGTTTTTTCCACCTTGAGTCATTAAAAAAAACAATTAATTTGTTCCTTCTAGAACTCCAATTAATCCAATATTCAAAATTTAATGCTCTGCCTAATCTTCAGCGAGTAATGGAAAAACCTGGGCTCCAGTGAGTGAAAACGTAACTTTTCACACTCATACGATAATAAATTAATTATTTGCAGTATCAATGTGCATTTACACTATATTTTACTTTATTTATTTTCAAAAAAGTTACATATTACGTCATTACTTCTGTAAAGATATTATATTTGTTACAAATTAACCGTCTTTAGTTTCAGGAGAAATAGAGATTTTTTTTAAAATTTGAAGGTGCATCAATATGTCATTAGCGCCCGTCATTGAACCTTTTTCAGTGTATATTTCTCTCGTTTCAGATAACCATCACCGGACAGTAAGAAGCTGTCTTCGAAGAGAACATCTAAGGACAGGTACGGTACAGCATAACCATCACCGGACAGTAAGAAGCTGTCTTCGAAGAGAACATCTAAGGACAGGCACAGTACAGCATAACCATCACCGGACAGTAAGAAGCTGGCTTCGAAGAGAACATCTAAGGACAGGCACAGTACAGCATAACCATCACCGGACAGTAAGAAGCTGGCTTCGAAGAGAACATCTAAGGACAGGCACAGTACAGCATAACCATCACCGGACAGTAAGAAGCTGTCTTCGAAGAGAACATCTAAGGACAGGCACAGTACAGCATAACTATCACCGGACAGTAAGAAGCTGGCTTCGAAGAGAACTAAGAACAGGCACAGTACAGCATAACCATCACCGGACAGTAAGAAGCTGTCTTCGAAGGGAACATTTAAGGACAGGCACACTACAGCATAACCATCACCGGACAGTAAGAAGCTGGCTTCGAAGAGAATATCTAAAGACATGCACAGTACAGCATAACCATCACCGGACAGTAAGAAGCTGGCTTCGAAGAGAACTAAGAACAGGCACAGTACAGCATAACCATCACCGGACAGTAAGAAGCTGGTGGCTTTGAAGAGAACTAAGGACAGGCACAGTACAGCATAACCATCACCGGACAGTAAGTAGCTGTTTTTGAAGAGAACATCTAAGGACAGCCACAGTAGAGCACTAAACCATTTGGCTAAACCCACGAGAGTAGAGACGGTTGTTGTTCAACCGCCTAAAGTTTCAATCACTTAAGGTATACCAAAAGTAAGGCGCCACGGTAGCCGAGCGGTTAGAGGCGAGACCTGTTAAGCTAATAGGTATTGTGGTACTGGGTTCTAGTCCCCTCCGTCCACGACCCCTAATTGGTAGTTGGACGTTAAGCCCCGCCTGAAAAAATAGGCGATTACATTACCTTATTTTACTTATACCAAATGTAGCTGTAAGAAAACTAAATATTTAACAAAAATGCCTAGTCTAAAGAAAATTTGAATTACGAGAATGGATAGTGAAATCTGGAATGATTTGAGTGCTTTTCATACTTTTCATTTTCTTTTACACCTAGAAAAAGTTCTGCGATAGTGCAAATGTTAAGTTTATATTGAGTTCTTTCTGGTTTTTTATCGCTATCGTGGATCGTCTGGAGGGACTGAACCGAAATATTTAGTTCAGTTTCCTGTGTTTTTTACTTTTACAAGGGTATTGCTGGTAAAAGACAATTTCTAAAATTTGGCGTGATCGCAATACTTTCTTTTACCACTTGTAAGAGAAAGTAAAAATGCTGTTACGAACAAAAATTTGTTTGAATAAAATCAGATCATTCCTGTTAGACGTTTGTATTAAACGCACATTTTTAAACTAGAAATGCTCCGATAACGACCTCTATTGTTAAAAGATTTATTAGTATGGAGGATGTAATTTATTAATGGGTCCATTGTGATGGACTTTTTTTTATTTATCCATTTGTAACTTAGCGGAAATTTATGTATATGCCTTTTTTTTCGCAATTTTTTGTTCACTGCTTAGACAATTTTGTTGAAGAAAATTGTAAATTAATACGAACAACATTAATTTGAACTGTTTGAGAGTTTTGCGGCAAGTTCTTGTGATGGTTTCATGCTGCGGAGGATTGATGGCAAGTAAATAGTTATACTGGCAATCGCGCATTACGTCAAGACATTGCACTGCTTTGTTTGGTCGCAAATATCTTTTTGTCTGTAGAATATTAACTAACTAGACTGGCTTTTTAAACTTCAGTTAATGAATGCTCCAGTAAGTTGTGATTTTGGTAACGATATTTCAATAATAATACTAAGTATGTAAATAAAGATCTCATTCCCGCTGGCCTGAGTCCATCACTCCCCACAATTCCTCAATGTGGAGTTCATAAAAGAATTGGCCTCACGTTTCGTAATCACCGAGAGGAACAAAGATGGATTAAGATTACCTTCTTGGGTCAGTTACTCACTCATGTTAATTACTACTCACTTTAATGTGGAAGATGAAGAAGAAAAACCCTATTTATTAGGAATTTACAAAAATTTAGTCCACTTTTTTTTCTTTTCCTTAATTTTATTTTATTTATCCACAATACAAGACATTAATTTTATATTTCAATTTTTCAGCGGAACCTGAAAAGAAAGAGTAGTGAAGAGAGGGGGACAAAATGAAGAACTCCTGATGAGGAACCTGATTTAGTCTCGTGCGTACAAAAAGGGAGAATAAAATAGTTGGGACAATTGGACAGAACGGAGCCCGAGAGAGAGAGAGAGATTTCAAGAGAATACCAGAAGATAGAAGAAGGAGAGTTTGGCAGAGATGAAGATGGCCTGAAGGCGATCTTAGAAGAATTGGCGTAAGTGGAAAGTGGCAATGAACTGGAGTTAGACCGCGACAATCAGGAAGGCTACTAAGGAGACCCAGCTCTTGAAAGGACCGCAGCGCTCTTGAGTATAAATAAAATAAGGATCAACCAATATATTAATATTTATTTTATTTGGAGGTATAATAATAAAAATCAGTAAATTTAGAAAAATTTAATAAAGTATAATTAAGTAAGAATTTACATAGGTAAAGCCTTGTAAAATATTAACAAAAAAAAAAAGAATTGTCACCGTCATTATTACGAAGCCTTGTGGACCAGTTAAGGTGTGATTTTCAAGTTTGCTAGTTTATTAGGTTCTTTCACGCAAAGCTCTAATTTATTATTGAAATAGAAAAAACAACTCAAAGACTCTAAGGAGACCAGTTTTAAATGAGATTAGAAATAGGGGGGAAAATACTAAATAAATAAATGTCTTTTAATTTATTTTCAAAAAATAAAATAAAATAATGTATCAATTTTTAATTAAACAAATCCTTTTTAGATATTTTGTCTGAATTAGTTTTGAATCTAATTTGTTTTCATGGAATTGTAATTTTTGTACACTATAACATTTTCTAGGTACTATTGCAACTAAAAGTATAAATGCTATTGTGTGGTAGACCCTTCATTGGGCTTATGGTTCTTTGGAATAGGCCAATGTCACGTCAGGTTGAGCACCACTGTTTTAAAGCACCCGTTCCGAGTTTCATTATGATTTACTAGCTGAATGTACTTCACTTAATCAACAGAGTATTGGTGGATTGTAGAAAAGTGCTCTCTAGTAAATAAATAGCGACAAGGTATCAGATATCCCTTTGTATCTTAAAAAAGTGATAATATATAATCAATGTTTTGGCTCTCATTAAAAAAGCACAAGCAGTGGTGAAAAAAATAAATAGATTCCATGTCGTGAAGACACCTGAGATCTCAGGAACGCATGTTAGAGCATAAATCCAGCAACAGTTCGGCTAGTTAGAAATACAATGCGAAATATTGTACCAACTCAATTGTATAAAACTCGAAAACCTACGCAATTCACTTTAATCAATAATGTATGGAATATGAATTTAATCCTTGTAATAGAAATGGTTTTAATGTATTCTTTAGCGGCGAAATAAAGTAAACGCGATAATAGAAAAAACAAAAATCCTCAACACACAAAGAATATAAATAATTTATGGAAATAAAGAGACGAAGAAAGATCGAAGGATGATAATGGTTATGACTATGCACACGGAGGAGAAGAAGGAGAGATATGTTAATAACGTTTTAAACAAAGTTGTTTTATTTATTTAAGCTATTGTAAGTATTGCAGTTGATATATTAGTAACAGACGTATTGGTACAAGTGCTGCAATTAGAAAAAACACAATAGTCAGTGTGTTCTATATCAGTATGCTTCTTACCGCCTTGATACAATAAGCTCCTATTTAAATATAAATTTACGCCACAGGCGTAAATGTAGAAAGAGTAGAATACGTCGTTGCGATTAAAACTTTACACTAAGATAATAAGACAATTTAGCGCGTAAACAAAATTAAATTAGTAACATTTAAATGTATCTTTATATAAAATAATGAAAAATATATTATTATTCATTAAATGAATGCATTTATAACCACATCTAATAAATAGTAATGGGCAGTCAGATTTGAAAATTCATAAACAAATTTATTCATTACCACAGTTGGTAATTAAAATTAATAATTACATTGTGTGGAATAAATCAATTTGGACAGCATTAAAAATAAAAAATAAACCAATAAGGTACACACTAGTAAACACTTTTATTAAGATTTATTTTAAAATATTTTCAATTCGTTCAAAATAAATATTAGAAATTAAAAATAATAATAATGTTTTTAATAGTGTTATATTGTAATATTTATGAAGGATCCAATGGTTAAAAGTAGTTAAATCTTTAGAAAATAATTAAGTTGCAAAAATTTCTATGTAAAAGTAATAAAATATATTTTTTGTACCAGTAGAACAAGATGGTATAGGAAAATGCTCACAGTTAAATCATTGGTCAGAGGTGCGGAGAACTAGAAATAAACATCAGCCAATAGGAATTCATCTTGACTGAACGTCACTATCTCGGCCATTTTCGCTTTAGCCAAGGAGAAGTGAGCAGCAAACTGGTTGGCTGATGCTTTCTTCCAATACAACAACACCTCTACACTGCGATTCTAGAGTGAGCTCCTAGCGTATTATGTTACCCGGATACAATATCTGTTTTTTTACTCACTTTTTGATCAAAATTTTTAACTTTTCAGTGTTTTTTCAGTATTTTCTTGCTTTTCTTAATTAATTTAAAGGTTTTATACATTTATATATGCTTAATAATGAATTTTAAAAGTTTTACTAAATAAATAACCTCTTATCGAAGTACTTTACCAACGTTAAAAGCTTAAAATACGTCATTGCGACAAAAATTCATGTAGTATTGACGGTAAAACTTAAGTTTCAATTCTGACAAATATATATAAAATAAACATATAGCTTCTAAATAATTTTAATTCAATACAATAGCTTGCAATTAGACTTCGATCACGGAATCGACACATACGTTTGTTGCTATCTATGTAAACTTATCATCCGTTTGTTATCTCCTTAACAAAAACTTACAGTTTGAAAAGTTAGGTATAAGGGTTGATTAAACGCCAAAAGGTACACAAATCAGCCAGTACCCAACATTTCATTCATACTTCTAGTATCATATTTTTTAGAATGTATTAGATATCACAGAACCTTGTGCTGGCCTTTTATTGTTATACATATATTTAATTTGCATCTTCATCCTTATTGTTTTAAGAAATAATAACCTTACCAGCTTTGTTGTTATTGATTATCATAAATTGTGTGTTCTTTAAACTTAATTGTAACCTGGATAGAATCATTCTCCTCGCAATGTGCTATATATTAATGATATTTTTGTTTGCAGGGCATGGAGTACAGGACTTTTAATGTTATCCACAAGATACTAATTTGTTCGATGTTTTTCAATACCAGCCAGTCAATCTTATCAACATTTCCTTTTATTTTAATTCACTTACACATTCATAGTTAGTCTTATTTCGATTTGTTTCTGTTACTAATCAATCGTGATTGTTCCTAATACATCTATGAATGGCTATGGGAGATTGTTTGACGATGAAAATGAAATTTAAGATAGTGTAGAATAAATCAATTGGGACAGCATTAAAAAATATAATGAACCAATTCGGTACACACTAGTAAGAACTTTAATTAAGGTATATTTTAAAACATTTCTAATTTGTTCAAAATAAATATCAGAAATTAAAAATAATAACAACATATTTTTAATAGTGTTAAAGTGTAATATTTATAAAGGATCCAGTGGTTAAAAGTAGTTAAATCTTGATAAATTAAATAATTTGCAATAATTCCTATTTAAAAGTAAGATAAAATACATTTTATGCACCAGTAGAACAAGATGGTATAGGAAAGTGCTCACAGTTAAATCATTGGTCGGAGGTGCAGAGAACTAGAAAAATACATCAGCCAATAGGAATACAACTTGACTGAACGTCACTATTTCGGCCATTTTCCGTTTAGCCAATGAGAAGTGAGCAGCAAACTGGTTGGTTGATGCTTTCTTCCAATACAACAACACCTCTACACTGCGATTCTAGAGTGAGCTCCTAGCGTATTATGTTACCCGGATACAATATCTGTTTTTTTTACTCACTTTTTGATCAATATTTTAAACTTTTCATTGTTTTTTCAGTATTTTCTTGCTTTCCTTAATTAATTTAAATGTTTTACACATTTATATATGCTTAATAATAAATTTTAAAATTTTTACTAAATAAATAACCTCTTATCGAAGTACTTTACCAACGTTAAAAGCTTAAAATACGTCATTGCGACTAAAATTCATGTATTGGCGGTAAAACTTAAGTTTCAATCATGCCAAATATGTATATATAACATAAACATTAGCTTCTTAATGTTTATACTAGAGAATTAAGTGCCTGTACTTCAGCAAGTAAATAGAGGTTTGTTCTGTTTTGTAAAAATTACTTAAAGCCTGTACAAAACTGCCCCACCGAACAGTTTTAATTTTAATTTGATACAGTTGCTAGTAATTATACTTCTGTCAGAATCACCATATACGTTTGTTGCTATCCACGTAAACTTATTATTTGTTGTTTGTAATACATTGAATTTGCATCTTCATCCTTATTGTTTTAAGAAATAATAACCTTAGCAGCTTTGTTGTTATTGATTATAATAAATTGTATGTGTATTTCAGCTTAATTGTTGCCTGGGTTAAATCATTCTTCTCATAATGTGTTATATATTAATGATATTTTTGTTTGCATGGTAAGGAGTGCAGGGCTTTCTATGTTATCCACAAGGTACTAATTTCCTCGATGTTTTTCAATACCAGGGTATCAAACAGAAAGCTATTAATCTGGTATACATTACGTTTGAATGCCACCAGATCAATCAATTCTACTTCTCTTTTCATAATTAATTTACTAAATTCTTGCTTGTTTTATTCGTATTATTTTTCAGTAACTAATAAAGGTTCATGAGTTCTTATTAATTTTAAAATGTAATATTGTAGTTGGGTTTAATCGTTAAAACTGAATTCCGTTATTAAATCTTGTAGTAATCAATCTATATTCGGTGATGTATTAATTGTTAGTGAAAAGAATGAATGCCCTTAAAAAAAGAAGTTTAATATGTTATGTGAAATTATTTAAAATAATTCAATATTTAAAAATCGAGTCAGATTTCTTATATTTTGGGAAAAAAGTATGTGGCAAAGAGAAACTATTTTAACAAAAACATTAGTCATAATTCAATAACAAACTTAATGTTTTAGATTTTATATTTTCAGTTAAACTCAATTTTATTGCGATCGATAATATTTAGAGATAAGTGTACCAACAATATTCAAAGAATACATTATGCTCTATATTAATAACTTGTTTTTGTGTTGATGTATTTTTCAAGTTAGTAAATACAGGAAATTTTAGTTTAATAGAGTTAAGTGTTGTAATATTAATTTTGTTAAATGTTCAATGTTGATTTGAAATTTAATTTTTGTAGATTACCAATAATAGACTAGTTAAATTCAAAATTGGTATTCTGGTTGAGATAATACTGGATAATAATGTTGATTTTATCTGTCGAAACATGAACATTTATTGTAGCGTATATTTATTGTACCTTGATCGGTTTGACTTTCATGAGAGGTAGAATAATCAGTTCGTTGTAGAAATATCAACTGTTAGTGAATTTTTCAGAAGTAATGCAGAAGATTTAAATTAGTAAGGATGTGTTGTTCTTATTATAAATTTGAAATTATAAGACAGTTTATGTTAATCAAACTTTATTTAATGTCAATAATTAATAAATAAATATACAATACACATAATAACAGTGTACAATAAATGAATATTTATATAAAATACATTCAGTCTTTACTTCTTGTTCCTTTTAAATTCTTTACTACTTTTAAGATTTCATCTTTTTTAGCTGCCATCAAATACAATGCCTAGTTATCTTGTACAGCGGGACAATGCTATTAATTTGTGTGAAGAAAATTCCAGCGCAATACCAGATAATTCAAAATAATACTTTTCTATTCACCAGGTATAGAATTTACTAGGCATTAATTTTTTTAGCCTTTCCTCTTCTATTACCTGTAGAAAGCATAAATAAAGCAAATTAATGGTTGCAATACAATCGATTAAATAAATAATTGTTTATTTGGTTTACCTAAAAGCGTAGAATCCATTTTCGAGAACATGGACAATCCATTAAATAAGAAAAAGAGACTTCCTCTGTTGAAGAATTTTCTTAATAATCCATTTTAGCAAAGCTCCTTAACAGTATGCATAATAGATAGAACAAGTGTTCATTACAGAAAATTGGCACATTAGAGAAATATACCACCAATACACGTTCCAGAAGTTCTCCACAATCGATTTTTCTGATAAAATGATTTAAAAGCTATTTAGAGCTACACCCATAAAAAAAAAAGTAGTACAAATTAAAAGGAAGTCTTTACAACTGTTTTCGATAATATTTTAAAAATGTTTTTCGAAATCAGTGACCTTAAAACAGATATTTCTTTTGTGAAAAAAATTTCTTATCCCATTAGTAGGAAAGTAAACTATTCTTTATATTATTTCATATTTCATTAATTCTTTATAAAGGAGAAATGTTTGCGAGGAGAGATCAATAAATTTCATTTTGTTTATTTACAATCCTTTTAAAAATAGAGCTTTTAATTACCTAATATTTTAATGTAATATAAAATAAAATTTTTCACTGACTAATTATTATATTGAAAGTAATATAAAAGGAATCTTAAATATTACTTCTCTACATGTAATGAATGAAAAAGAAAGACATTAAAAATAATAAACAAATAAATATAGAAATATATAATATAAATGAGAACAGCATTTGAAATGAGTGGTTTGGAAACGATTAGAAATATTGATGTTACTACGTTAGTTACGTTATGAGGGGGAGCTCTTCTTCACCTGTTCCCCCTGTGTTCCTCTTTAGTTCCATTATAAGCGTGTATTTTACACGCTAGTAAATTGTCTTGAGAGCCAGCAACTTCCATTAGTTTGTGGTAGTAAATCAATCGAAGATATTGAGTAAGACAAAGAGCGAAAGAAGCATTCATATTCACTTTAATAATCATGGCCAATCAACACCACTAGAACTTATAAATAACTTCAATTAAAGTGAGCGTTTAACAAATATTTATAATGAATGTTTTACAACTACACAAACACACACAATATCACACCTCTTTTACAAATACACATTCAGTGGACTCCGGTTCTGAGTGCACATCTGAAAAGTACGGACCTAGGAATCATCTCTTCCAATATAGAATCTCATCATCTTACTTCTTTATGGTCTAAAGTTCTTTCTCTTTCTCTGGTCTGTAGTAGGGTGTGGCGATGTGGTGGTGAAGGAACTGAAAGTGGTCACGAAATCTCTTTTGTTTTCTTAATCATAATTTATTATACTTTTATTCTAGGTAAAAAAAAAGTGTCTCTATGAATTAGTAATTTTGTTTCAAACGTTGTTCACTTGATTAGAGATTTTAAAAAAGTTAAATAAATCAAACAATCTGGTGTGATCACTAATTTTTACTTACCACAGCTTACGTAATTAAATTTTTTCAAGGGAGTCCCATAATACTCATTATCTATTATATTTCCGACATCTCAGGGACAACACTCATATCTTTACCAACGCAGATGACATAGCTAATCTCTCTCGCTTTCCGATCAGCCCTTAAGCACACGTATCCTCTAACAACACCTACAATCCCTCGAACATTGGTTTCGTAAGTCCCCGGGAAGGACATACTTCTTTCCAAGGCTGGTAACAACCCAGGATCTACAGTAAAAGTCAGTTATAAGCTGATATAATAAAACTCGTATTACAAGTTTTGTTTTATAGCAAATAACCCGCCTCTAACAAATGAATGCAATCCATATCTAATTTTAACTGAAAACTATTACTTATCTGAAGTTCTTATAGTGCACATCCAGCCATGTTCCAGTCCTTAGAAACATCAGTGAAAAGCTTAGAGATAACAAGCTTCAGTCCCCTGGAATTGGGTAGAAACCAAAGGCAGATAAGAATAATGCACCAAGAATATATACATCTGATTCTGTGAATTAACTCTTCTAATTAAATCTGCAGCAATGTTTTGATCAAACATTGATGCAACTTTCACTTGGAAGCTTCTTCAGATTTTTCTATCTTCCAACTTTCACAGGAATACTACGAGAACGAAATATGGGCCGTAAAAAGAAAACAACAAGCGTACTGTTAGAAAAACTAGAAATAAATTGAACAGACTTTATAAATATAGAAAAAGCGTGCAAGGTGCTAGGAAGGCTGAGGTAGATAAAGAAAAAGGATAGATAGTGATCTGACTACAACTATCTCTCTTTAAAATGTATATAGGAAACTTACCAGCTGTCCATTGACCATTATAGTTTAATATCTGACCACTAGTCTGCATCTCTACCGTTATTATTATTTAGTGATGTTCTCTGAACCTTTAATTCTAGTCGTATCTGTTAAATTGTATTGAGTTATTATGTAATTATCTTTGGTTAGAAAGTTAATGTCAGTTCTTAAATTATATACGATTGAAATCTATCTTAAATTTTACTAGCCTCTTCTAGACTATTCCAATAGTTTACCATTCGGTAACAAGAAGTTATTTTGTGGAATCGTGCGACAATATTTATCAAAAAGGCTACACTATCTCATAAGTAAATACAGAAAATATTTGTCAGTTGATATGTGGAATCTGAGCAAAGCTACTTCTACAGTGTAACTCAAAAAATTGCAAAATTATAAAATTTGATTCTCATTTTCAGTGCAAATATCAGACCTGAGTATAATCTTTTGGACAAAATCAACCACTTTGATGAATAGATGTTTGTTTTTTAAAATTTTTCCGAACGCGGCGACGTTTTTAAAATTTCTGATACTTAAAGCGCTCAAGTAGTAGTACTATTTTATTTGAAACTCGTAGAAGGAAATTTAATAATGGCACTTATGAGTGAGGGCGATTGTACTATTGTCTGCCCTGTACTGAACAAATCTCTCATTCCAAATATGACAAAAATCCGCTAACTCGATTTATCAGTTCACTGAATAGATTTTCAGTTTTCAGAGCATTTATTCAAAATGTTTCCTCTAAAATGAACACGTAAAGCATTGAAGTCAACTATCTTTACAATAGAAACTGTAAATTTTTTAGATAGAAATAGTCGTGTGAGTGTTCCTTCCAGATTTCTGTTTTCAGTCATTATTTATCCAAGAAATCAATGCAATAAGAAACACCAATGACGACAGATACTACCCATAATTAAAAAACAAGAACAATCAGTTCACTTCAAGAAAGAATGCAATCATTTTCAGGTTTATGTGGATCATAAAATGAAAATAAATAAATAAATAAAACAAACTGGTAACAGTTATCTGTGGCTTTAATTTAAGTGTCAATATTAAAGCCAAGTTGTTAGTAAAGTTGAAGAAGGAAAGTGGCACTACAATTACGAAGTCGTTAAGGCAATGTTTTAACAACGGCAATACCAGCCTCTATATTGCCAGAAGAACTTGTTAAAAGGTAATTTAGTAACCAATTGATGTTGGAATAAAGTGTGGTGGTTTTAGAGAGGAATCTCACTAATTTATTCTTAAATTAGTCACAACTAGGGATTACAACAAGATACATATATATATAGTGTCTTAGTGTCCTACCTTCATTTACATACATTGTCAAACATTGTCTTATTCTTGACACACTCGAACATTTATTCTCTTTTTTCACTTTGTAATCTATCATCTAATTAAACTCTACACAGATTTAAATTTAGAAATTCATATTTAATTTAATGAATGGTTAGTTTTATTTTTTCCTAACTTATAACTTGTGTGTATCATTTAATATTTATTTCTTAATTAATCAATGTTTGTATTTTCTATTTATTCGAGTATAAAATATTTAAACTATGAGGTTAAACTTTAAAATCACTAATATATAATATATATATCTTTAGTCAATTAAATACTTTTTTAAAATGAATAATAAGAAATAATGAGCATTCTAAAATGAAATTGAAACTTAGAAAATATAAATGTTACTCACAATTGATTCCGACAGGCTCATAGTAACAGGTAATGATTGATTGGGACGATTTGTTAACAGTGTTACCCAAGCATCTAGGTTGTCATTTTTTTTTTCTGAGTTCTAGTTTTTGTAACGATCCCGCCAGATTCTCCTTAAATGTCTTTATCTCTGTAGGGAGAAATGGATTAGCCACTTCTTCTATGATCTTGGCGCACCTGTGCAGGCATCCCTAACTACGTTGACGCTTTAAACAATCTTGCAATATATTAGGACTGAAGCACTTAAACTTACTGGCAAACGTAAGTTTATCAATTCATACACCCAGTTACATATTTGGTTAACTTGTAGTCCTTTATTTTTACTTCATACTATGGAATCTTGCTTGTTGCATGTAGAACTAGTTCGCATTTCTCTAAGTACCATACACAATTCGACCCTCGGTGGCTGATTAATTTCAGATGTGTGCAACATTAAAGGAGGATCACCCATGTGGAGGTTAAACTCTGTTAAGGTTATAACAAGGCTTTGGCCGCCACCTTTTTGATTTAAATTCTGATTACATTATGAGGACGAAAATTTGGTTCAAGATATTCATGACTGAACTTCAAAAATTATTATATTCTGCGAATGATTTCATAAAACTTGGGGTAATAACTATTAACGCTTTCCTTCGCGAATTTGATTTCAGGAGGGTTCCGGGGAAGATTGACATGGATTTACCTCTAACCAATGCATTAGGTGTTTCACGAGGACCAAAGTTGGATGGGTGTGTACTGCTACAGAAAAATTGAAAACCGAAAAAAAAATTGACGCGACAACGGAGTGTCCACTGAGTTGGCTGTTAATACGGTGGTTAAGTTGGACGCCACTTATTTTTGGAAGTAACGGAGACATTCCCTAACACCTTGGTTTATAGGTATTAAAAATAATAATTAAAAATCACCCGGGAAAGGTAATCATATACTATAATGTAGTAGCGTCAATGTTTTGCTTAACATGCAAACTATTTAGTAATCTACTTCGTGACATGTTCATTTTTTTGTAGTTGGAGAAAATAGAGGAAAGAAATAAAGTAAATAAAACTATACGTTAACCTCTCAATTCAATAAAATATTTTCACCAATCTGGTATATAACAGGAAAATTACTAACAGCAATAAAATTATATTCTTGTTATTAAAAAAATAATAAAATAAATAAACACGCCAGAAATAGCAACTGTAATTCAAATAAAAATAAAACCAAACTTAAAAGTAATAAAGTAAATAAACAGGCTAGAGATAGCAACTGTAATTCAAATAAAAATAAAACCAAGTGGAAAAGTTATTTTTCAATTTAATGAAGAAAATAAAATTACCATAAATTTTTCCACAACAAACCTTGCAGTTTTTTAAAACAACCCTGATCTTTACTATGAGACCAATTTTGTAAATTGGGAAGACCTTTCCGAGAAGAGGTGTATGGCTCCGCAAGGAGATATTACACCTGACTACCGCAACTCTCTCTCTTCATCCCTTGAGAGCTTGGTTTCCGTTTGATCCGAAAAGCCTCATTGGAAAATCTAAGAATTGAGGGGGATCCAGGAAAATATTAGCTCTTATTGCCGGGCTCCTATTTCTCCATCTCAAACTTCCTTAGATAACTTGTGATGTTTCATTGCCAGATGGCTGCAGGATCTTACCTGAAGTGAAGGGTGCAGTAGATTTAATTAAAGGTCCAGCGCAAAATATCTTGAGAAAAGTCTTTTATTTAGAATTCATTTCATGAAATTTATTTGTAATGGGTCCTGGGAATTCGAACAATACAGCTTGTCTTAGCCTTGTTAGTTTAAATTAAACTTCATTTCATAGTTTAAATAAAATTTATATTTTGTATCAAAATTATGTGCTACGTCTCACTCAAGAAGTTTCCATTGTATCAGGAAGCCTCATATCTTAAAAGTACTACTCTATTCATTCCCTGCTTTCTAAATCATTTCAAAGTGATAGCCAACCGAATCACTTTAGATATTAAATATTGGTGGATAAAGAATTAGCCGGCTGGTGTTTTTACTATCAGCATGTTTGTTTTGCATGATCAATGCTAGCTATAATAATTGTTAAGGCGATGAAAACTTAAAAAAAAGAAATAGCAGTGCTAGAATGTTCTAGCAATCTGAAGAGCCATTAATATCCCTGGTAAACTGGCTATAGAAAGAGAAAGAAATATTCCCTAGGGCTAACATTACACTTACACAAACACATACCTACCAGAGGATACTTCCCAACCAAAGAGTACGAACGCACAGTGCACATATACACACACGCGCATATATCGTGTCGTCGTGCCAGCCAACAACTACCCTTCAAATCTGAATACAACCCACGCCACGCCACTGCCATATGAAATGATACTTAAGGGTAATTTATATAACTAGGGGCGTGGCTCACCTCCACCCTCTTGCTTTAGGTTATTCATATGAAAAGATGATGACGGGTTTAAAAAATAAAATAGAAACTAGGAACCCGTTTCTCTTTAAACCTCATCTTTTTTTTTTATAAACATTCTTTTAAGAGGTTTGATTAGTAGCCTATTGTCGAAAGGAAGCTCAAATTAATTTTCTGAATACGTGTAATAAATTTGAAATTAATTTTAAATAATGATTATACTTTTTTTACTTATTTATCGTTACTCACTTGTAGGGTTACAACAGTTCTGGATGGATCCAATCAGTAGTCGTCTCCGTTTTTGCATCACTCTCTTTCTGCCCTTAAATGATGACCAAGTGTCAAATTTTTGCCCTTCAAAATATCCAAATTAATCTAGATTGTGAAGTAATGTCAATTATTTCATGCGGGTTCCCCGTACAACTTACGATTAGGACAGAGGATGCTAGCTAATATGCTTTACTATAAATTTCATATAAACCTTTAAATTAAATCCAAGGTCAAGACCGAGAATCGAACACAGCAACCACAATACTTTTTTAGCTTCGCTCTGTTTACCGGGGTGTCTGAATAAGATGGTGATGGTATTTCATTTACCGAACAATTCTGCCATTTCCAAGTTCAATCTTACTCCACATATTCTTTATTTGTCGTTTTACGAGAAAATACGCAATTTCAATGCTTTATCTTCTCACCTCCAGTTCAATACCCAACTTTAAAGCCATAAATTACACTAGTCCCTTTATCCTCTTCTAAATACAAACAACTGCTGCTCGAGAATCACATTTACATGCCCAGAGGCTTCAAAGCCAGCAGTTGATCATCTCTCATAATTGTTCTTATTCAAACTGTTGATCCTGTTTTTCCCTTCTTCTCCATCGTGGGGTTTATCGTTTCTTTGTAGAGTACTTGCTACTTCAACATACTGTTCAGATGATTCGAGTTTTAAATCACCAGCATCTTCCTGAAAGCCAATCAATTACATTATACACTTTTTCTTCTTGGATTTAAAGATAGTATTTTTCCTACCTTGAAAGTAACTCGTTTCAGCCTAATCAAATTTAACATTTGATATGTTGTACTACCAGTTTAAAATATCTTTCATTTAATGTTTTACATTTTCTTTTACGATCAGTTTTATAGTTTCACTAAAAAGTTGTTCCCTATCTTATTCCTTAGTTAAATTGAATTCTAAACTGATACAGATTTGTTGATGATTTCAAAGCTTTAAAACATATTTTTACCTTGAGAAAATACTCAACTACTGTCTTTTTTTACAGCCAAGTTTTTTGTTTTTAATAAATCAGGAATGGATGATCTGGATTCACACTTAGTAGGACCTCAAAACGCTGTATTTCTTAATCAGAGTCTAATTAGGTCATCTATTAAGTTGTAAATGTTTATTATTTTTGATATTGAGGGATATTATATTTTTTAAATGGGTATAAAACTATTCATAAACGTCTTCAAAGAAATTCTCTTCAAATTGGACTACGGGTCTTCAGAATAATTATAAGTCTGCTGAAGATCACTTCGATTTCATAAAAATATTTTGTGGGTCTGCTAAAGATGGTTTAGAAGAGAAGTTAGGGTCAGAAGTGATGCAGAATTGAACATTAGTCTAATGTTCTACGCTTCGAAGAAGAAGACAAAGCTTCACGATGGAAAGAATCCGTCTGTCCTGATAAACTTTTTAAAAACTGGCGTGTTGTCATGGAAGAATTTCCATAATAATCCATTCTTCCAAGAATTATAGCAAAGATGTCCAAGAAAACTTGTTTTTATGATTGAAACAAGAAAAACTCAATTTTAGAAACCTGCTCTTCCTAAAACCAGTTTTAGAAAAAAAAAAAGAATTATCTTCGAGAAAACTACATCGTCTGTCCCATACTCTTTGCTCCAATGATAATAAAATGAATCAGAAAGCTCTTCAGAAATCCATCAGCCATATATTCAGCACTGAAGTCATCCATTTATAAAACTTTTATCTTAATTAAAAGAAATGAATTTAAGCACTGCGATTAATAACGAATTAAATATGCTAACAAATAAAATATATAAATATTTTCAAAGATATAACCAAAAGCTTATTAAAAAATGAAATAAATAAATTAAGCTAACTAGTTTAATTAAATGGTTAAATATTTTGAAAAAATATAAAAATAATTACCAAAAAATTGTTGTTGACAAATAGAGTTAGTTATAGCGTTCATTATTTTGAGCAATGATTTAGCGGCGCAAATAGATACGGCCAAAATTAACACTTTCTCCAATTAGTAACAGCCTATATACTCGTACATCCCTTTCAATTATTCCATCCTTAAAAAGTGGCAAACTGTAAAAAATAGTGCAAAACTGGTTTCTATATTTGTGTATCAATTATGTGGTTTCTGGTTACGTTAAGATACGTATTTTTTCTTATTCGTTAACCGTAATTATTCAAAAAATTAAGAAAATTGTGCACCTTTTTTATTTCTTTAATTTCTTAAATGAGAAAAAGAAAAATGTATGTATGTTTAAAATGACAGATAACATAACAAATCTTTGGTTAGTATAATGTTAATGATAAAAAACATTTTGTTAATTATTCAAAATACTTTCTGCCTTTGAGAGCAATTTAATACAATAATTTTAGAAAAAAAAGTGTTAGCGTTACTTTTTAAGCTTGTATTTGTAGAAGATATTTTTTGTGATTGCTTTTTAACACAATAAATTAACTGTCTTCTCTGAGTATTAGAAACACTAATAATTGCTCTGCGAAATATTTGGTTCTTACATAATGATCTGGATATGATGTTTTCTAATTTTAAGGTCCAGAAATAATTATTTCTTCCCGTTCATTCGGGATTAATGGAGTTAATTGGTGGCTTGGAATTTTGAATAAGACACTCGAATTGTGTATTTCTTCCGTGAATATTGAGTCATCTGGATTATTTTCCTGCCTCAAACTCGTTTGAAACATGATTATTAACCATCTTAAGAGAGGGATCATTCCTCTATAATGATAAAAATATAAAAAAAAAACAGATTATCGTCAATAACTATTGAGTGCCAACTGATTTAATTCGTCCTTATGGCTTTTTTTAGGGTACCATATTATCAGAAAACATCCCCACAGGGAGTGCCTCAACGTGTTATATGTTCCTTAGCAGACTGAAAAGTTACAGTATCTTCTTTCTTACCTGATTATTTCAACCGCTAGTTATCACTACACAAAACACATGGAACTTGAATACCAGAGGAGATACGCAAAAAAAAAAAGACTGGCAGGAGTCGTTTGTCTTTTTACTAAGTACTACATAGGCACAATGAGCCTTCTTTGGCAGCAGTGCCTTGGGGTAAGGTGCTGATCCTAAACTACCTGCGGCTACAATAAACTAAAATTAGTGAGGAGGAAAAGGCGATTCCCATTAATCTCTGATTGCTTTTATTGTATTGTAATATCATATTCAAGAATCTGAATTTAGATTGTTTTTCCTTAAAGTTACCATCCGAATCTTTCATTAATAGATATTATCTAGCAATGAACTGCCAATAACCTCTTTAACTGTTTATTCAATAATGTTTAAAAAACTAGTTTTAATTGCCAATCTAAGTAACCTCCACCTAAACGAAATACCTTCATCTCCCTTAGAAATGGCTTCCAGAGGAACGTCTATTAGAGGTAACACTTCCAGATTCCTAACAAGTTGAACTCATAGGAACTAAGTGCCTTCATCGCCAGCTGGCTATCCAAGAAGATACACGTTCTAGAATACATGTATGCTGAATTAAATAATCATTAAAATATGGTGGGTATATAACTTACTAGAATACTAAGACGAAAGAAACTACACAGGTCGGCGAGGAAAAGTAGAAATATTATCTACAAATTTTGGCAGAAAAAAAGAGCTATAAAAATTAAGACAAATTTCCGAAATTACATGTTCACATAAATTGAATAAATTCTTGGAATAAATTTTTATTCAATTTGAAATAATTTATCAGTCAGACCTCCTTTCTAAATCTATAAAATTTAAACTGTTAGTTTAAGAAATTTCAAAAGAATTATACATACCCAGATGTTGAAGTCTTGATTTAGTATTGATATTTAAAGAATGAGAGGAAACACTCGAAGAAAAAGATAATCTGTGTGAATAATAAAGCGATCAGAGGTAGGAGAGATGCCGCGAAGATTCTTGAATGCTGCTGCAGTAAAGAGGGACGGAGAGGGAGATTTGTTCTTTGGCCAACTGTGATAGGAATGTGAGAACGCACTATCTGTACCAATGTCCATTTCCAACATACCTCATTCAATTAAGAAATACCTCAGTTCTTTTCTTCTTCTTCTAAAAGAAGATAAAAAAAAAAAGAGGATAAAGCACTCCTTTTATAAACATTTTTCAAGAAATAAGTCAATTCGTTAATCGTGTCCATAAAAGTGAATAAAAGTGTTTTATATTGCTTGATATGATGCTCTTTAGATATCTGGTTTGCTGCCAACTTTCAGACTTTAAATTTAGTTTTATTTAGAAGTCATATCTCATTAAATTTAAAAATATTTTTCCTATTCGAGGATTAGCAACATGGTGTCGATGTTAAAAAAAAAACGGCTCGCTTTACGGACAAAAATGTGAACATTAACAATTTCAATTCATGGTCAACTTATTTTCTATAGTAACTTATTTTAAATAAACAGGTAGTCAGCAGATTTGGAAGGTAATGACAATTTGATGCACTTTTAACTGCAGGCCTATGCAATTAGTAACTGTTGGAGTCAGTGTTGTCCATGCTGTTAGACTGGGTTACTCGCAGTGTTGAAGAATTAGCTATTGTGATAAGAAAGACTACTATTATACATATTATCAAAATAAATAACTATCCTGAATAGGATTTATAGGAAAGATTGAGAATAATAATTTTGCATTTATTTGAGAAATAAATTAATGCAATACTTACTTGCTTTGCGGAGCCCTAAAAAAATCATTTATAGAAACCGAAATCAAAATTGAGAAACAGACTGAAAGCTGCGTGCTTCGCGCTCTTCAGCCTTTAATAAGAGATAAAAATATTAACAACCGCCATAAGTAAATTATTAATAAAATAAAGCTATAACTTTTTTTCCCTTTCTTTTTCTTTTCTTTCCCTTTTTAGAAGTTAGGTTAGTGTTTAAGATACACAGACCATCCTCAGGATTCTCGCAGCACGGTTTCACAGAATCACAGCTGGATATCTTATCTTACTTACCCTTCCCTCTTCACTTCGTCTCCAAGCTGTTTGAAGTAGTTAGTAAACTTGACTACTCAATTAAGGC
This sequence comes from Rhodnius prolixus, assembly GCF_049639745.1. Classification (NCBI taxonomy): domain Eukaryota; kingdom Metazoa; phylum Arthropoda; class Insecta; order Hemiptera; family Reduviidae; genus Rhodnius; species Rhodnius prolixus. The sequence goes on from NW_027411582.1 coordinate 28,461,418, forward strand.
TTACAACTCACGCCTTAAAAAACACACACAAACTCACCGCTTTATATATAAGTTATACTAAGAGAGAGCGAGTCAACTCAACTCAAAATTGTGTTATATAATGTCCCATCGTTTTATTTTTATTTTATTTATGAGGTATTTGTACAAGTTTTATGGTCACCAGAAGTCCCATGGTTTAACTCCTTTTAAAAATCATCATTCAAACAGATTAATGTACTTTTTAGATGGTTTTCTTTTTATTTTTTTCTTAATTTTTAGTTTATTTATCTTGCGTCGTTAGAATTTACTTTATGACCATTTGATGTCAACTTTTTAGGAATCAAATTGATGTCTTTTTAACACGTTAAAATAATAATGATAATAAATAAGCAATAATGATATTTCCCTAATTCGGACAAAGAAAAATGAAGCAAATCGATAATGAAATTAAAAATATTATTTAAGCTGTAAATGGTCGGAAGCTTTTATAAAACTAGTTAATGATTTGAATTCTAAATTCTCTCAGCTGTTGAATTTAAGCTAAGTAGATTACAGTCTAAAAGGGCTGTGATTTTAAAAAAAAAGAAGAAGCCAAATCTATAGCATCCTAATAAATTGTGTAGCTTCTTTAGATTATCATTTTTGTTCTCATAGAATATGAGCATCTGTGAAGAAAATATGTGTGTGGTATGTTAAACCCAAAATTATACCCACATCAAACTTACTTTTGTAGGCACTGTTTAAATTGTTTGAGCGTTGATGCTGTCATTTTGAGGGGTTGTGCTGGGACGCAAAGATACCTAAAGAAAGGGCTAGTTCTTTTATCTCTACAGGGATAGGGAGAGCCTTACATTTATCCCATTCGGCCAATAGGTTGATAACTTTCGATCGTGATATATGCTCAATGTTGTAGTACCCCATAACTTGTTCAACTGAAAAGTTTGCATTGTGAGGTCTACCCCTGTCCACCCGAATTAGCATAGCCTATATCCCACTAGATCCTCGTCTTCAGGTGCCATCCTCAAAACTAGATATTACTGTAGCGGCATTACAGAACCTTTATCTTTTTCAAAAACCTTCGTTTGTCGAATTTCAAAGTAGCAAATGTATCCAAAGAAACAAAAACAAATAGAACTCGCGCTAGACATTTCTGTTTTTAAAAAACATCAAATATTTCAGGTAAAAATCTCAATTTTTTACGATCGCAATACGTCCTCTTCCTCTAGTAGTAGTAAGGGAATGTAAAAGAAAAAAAGAAAGAAAATAAACTGAGATTGGTTATTAGAAACGATTGTGTGAGAAAAGATAAAATGTAATATGTACGGTTAAGTTTTTCAATTCCCGATCTTGTTTTCTTTACAGTAGCACGATCATGAAAGCAGTTAATACATAAGAGACATAATTAAGAGCTGAGTGATATAAAAGAAATAACATATAGCCAGTCGACAGTTGTAATTAGAAGCGAAGTAATTAGTACAATGTCCAAATTAAGTAACTACAAGATCGACCTCCTTTAATAAAAACAAGTTGCATCAACCTTATACAATTTCATACGGCCAGGGACTAATGCTCGACTCTATCATCATGACAAACAGAACAAATCAGATCATAAGAAATAGCGGAGCAAACAAAGAAAGCAAAAGCACAAACAAATCTTACCGGCACAATCAAAGTAGACAATTTTTTTTTTTTTTGGATAATATAACCTCCTTGCAAAAGGCAACTAGCCAAGCTGCTCCATTGGAATGTAGGGAGCATATTAATGCTAAACATATCGCTGTTCAAGACATATCCTAGACACTACAGCTTCTTCTTTAGACTCTGTTTATTTGCTTTCTGGCTTTAGTTATTGATTGAATTTTGCATTATTTATTATTACTTAAGAGTAATTTTAACCTTCTTCTTTAATTCTGCAACTTTTTTATTCTCCGCTGGATTCGATTCGAACTACTCCTCCAGTAGTATCTCCAGAACGAAGATATGGTCAGCATATAGTGAAAGGTGAAATCCTGAGCGGTTAGCAGACGCAATTGAGAGCGTGAACAACAGCGAGAATAAAACGAGTGGAGTCCAATTAAAAATACAAAAAGATAGATTTAAGGTCATTTGCCCTTTTTTCTTGTGTTTTTTAAAAGATTTATTCTTCCAATAAACTATTCGCGTGCCACATTAATCGCTGAACGCAGTCTAAAACACCATTATTTTGTATAAGGTTCGCGTTACCTGGCTGACATACACATAGAAAATTTTGAAATACGTAACTATTTCTTCTTTATTTTTTGTTTTCTGTATAAATTTGCCAACTTAATTGGTAGTTTTTTTTTTTTCTTGTTAAACAAAAGGTTAATAATTCAACCAATAGTAATGGTATTTATAATTTATTGGATGGAAGCTATATAGTATAAGCTGCCTAATTGGATAAAGTGGTGTACATATATATGTTTGTACGTGTGGTTCGATGTTTAAAGTTAAACAAAAAAATGGGAGGAAAAAAAACACTGAACCCAGCGAGGAGAGACTATTTAGCATCTAAAGGCAGTCCTTCATCGCCTTGTTAACTATAAATGGTCGGACAGTACCCTGAGGCCAATCCTCTACATGTCAAATTAAATAGCCGAACAAGAGGTAGGCTGTTTACCCCCTCCAGGCTAACTCGTTGTATATATATGTATATTCTGTACTGGTTAAATTGTATATAACACCAATCTGGTTATAATAGAAGTCAATATTATATACTAAACATATTGCATATATGAGATATGGAGAAGGTTGCTAGACTGGAGTATTATCCTGCGCGAGAGTTAACAGGTGGTGAGTTCATATCCTTTTTAAAACACACCTTTTTCCTCTAATATACCTGAACCATCTTCTACTTATGGCTTCTCATTGATTTATGTTGAAATTATTTACAAATTCTACTAGGAACATCTTTTATTAGTGTACGAATTCACAGAGTAATTTTGAAAGTATAATTCCTTATTATTTCTTTTCAAAATTTGTCAGAGTTTTATGTCTTAAGTAAATAAAACCGTATTATGACATATTAATAAAAAGCAGCTATTATTGCCATAAAAATTAATTAGTTTCATTGCACTTTTAGTTTATACTTATAATTTAATATTACTGATCAAGTTTAGGAAGAGTCGAAGCCCTTTATTCAGAGCTCCAGTGGGATCATAAAAATTACCCAGCGTGAATGTGTTTTATGTATTGTTGAGTTTGTATGTTAATGTTATTGCATACAATTTTTCACGCAATTACTATAAATTATAAAAATTATATTTTATTTTTAATTTAAGGCACGTCAATATATGAGGTCATTGTCACCCGGACCTTTTTTTATTAGAACACTGTCGGCCTCCAGATGGTGTACTCTCGTTAAAGAGAAAATCTAAGTTGAACTCAAACCCGGCGTGGGAATCCATTAAGTTAACCACTGAGTTAATCCTTTCTATACTATAAATGATGATTATTATTATTATTAGAAGTATTAAAAGTATTTCTCGCTGAAGCAGGAAATTTTTTTATTGGATGGGCAAACATAGATGCAACCTTTCATAACCAAATTACACTAATTTTCGTTCTGCAGAATACTTTTACAGTATACTTTTGGTTATCAAGAAGAACTGCTTACTGGGCCTCTCTTAGGTTATCATTCTCAAGGTACCGCTCTCTCGTAACTGTTTCTACTATGACCTTAGGTGTTTATCCTAGACCGATATCATGATGTGAACAACAACTTACTCCAACACAACTCATAATATCTCCTTCTATTCAAAATCCAGTTCTTAGTACTTTCTAAATTTTAATTCCATCAATTTTGATAAGCAGGGGGCAGTGATATCAATGATTTGGAAAATCTTATTTCCCAAGTCTAATATTAGAACATCAATTTGGTTATTCAGAATAGTCTAGTCAATGAACATCTAGAAGACCCAGTAAAACCTGACTGGGTCTTTCTAATGGGTGTTTATACTAATCATTAGGTGTACATTTCTCAAGGTTGTACTTGGTAAACTAGTCTTTTTATTCCTTTTAGTTTGTTTTGAAAGTGATTATAAGCTTGTCCATAAATTAAAATCGTTAATAACATTCCTTCACACATATTGGTTTATTTATTTTTTTTTTTTTAAAGCAGATCTGCTTTTAAGTAGAAGACGGCAAGTTCTGGTCACTGAAATTAGGAGCGTTTTTTTAAAAAAAGACTTCAGTTTTTTTCCTCTCCTTACTTTTTAATGGTCTGTTTAACATAATTATACCTGTAAGGGATATCCGCTTGGCCCTTCACTGGCTAGTTTAAACACAATTCAAGCAGAGGCACGTAGCTCATCATACTTTACCAATAAATGTCACTACTAATTATTATTAATATATTAATTAATTTTTTCTTACGTAATATATTTAAAAAAATCATTAATCTTGAATAATTAATCATTAACAGATAATAATAATGCAGCGATTATTTTTTAAAATAAATTCATAGCTTATTACTTGTTTATTTGATGATTGTTTGTGCTGTTATCTTTTTGGATGAGTAATTTGATGGCAGATTAAGAATTCCGTGATAATTTCTTTGTCTCAAAAGTGTAGGCAAGAATTGGAAGAGACTTTTAAAGATTATTAAATTGTACGTTATGTTAAAAAACTTCTACAGAAAATATTAAATTTTAATCGCAAATTTATATGGTTTCCAATCGATTCTCGAAAAAAAAAGTATATTTAAAATCTGCACAAAATTTTCTTAGAAATTTTATTGCTTTATGGAATTCAAAACAAAACATGTAGTCAATAGCATTATCGGAATCGCATGGACGCCTCATTGAATCTAGGACTTGACCTTTTAGTCAATCATATCAAGAACTTTAAAAATAACATTCTAATCTAACCTACAATTTGATTACCTGAATTCCTTAAGTAGCCAATACTTACAGACTTTTTATCTTCTTATACTTTTTTTACTAGATCACCTCTTATTTATCCCATTAAGCAGATAGATAAAATGATGCAATGAATGTATAATTTATAGCTATATTAAATACGAAATCAAGCTCCTACATATGACCAGCTACATCCAAGACTGAACAGACCACATTCTGGAACGCAGAAGATAGAGTTTAGTATTTACTATTGAATGCCTCAGGCATATAAACTATATTTCACTTAACTAATACCGGTATGTTTATCCAGTCATGGGGATGGCCATTAAGTTCTAAATCGATTCCAGTTTGAACGATTAATACAAAACAAACATGATGCAATAACCAAATTCTAATTATTATGATCATCTCGATCCAGGAGCAATAATATCTCAACCATTAAACATACAAATATATCCCATCCAACAAGCCCAGGGTGAGAGTTCTACGAATATGCAGCCACATGCACATATTATGATAGAAATCAATACGACCGAGAAGCGGATAATATCAAAGAGCATATAGTTTACACAGGCGACGTGTGTATGTGTTAATACAAATACATAAACTTGGCAAGTACAGATATGTAGGTGTTATGTATTTTAGCAAGTATCCATTACAGCCTAGGTATGGTTACAATTAATTGAAATACACAATGTACACACCCAAAGTGTATTAATTAAGTTGTGTAAATCAAATACCCATACGATAATAATATGTATTCATCAGTTTGAATAAATCAATTGTTTTCATTAACATTTTGTACATTATATGGTATTAGAGTTGACATTTAAATCTTTTCACATAATTAACCTCAAATAACTTTTAATCCAAAAATTTAATTTCATTGTATGCCTTTAGTGTTTGGTAAATACAATTATTGTATTTCAATATGACTTTGTTTATTTAAGATACTTTATTTTGTGAACATTTTAATTAAAATGACCCCGCGGATGCTGCTCTGTGGAACTTAAAATATTGTCTCTTACCATAATACATTGTTATCAATGGTGGACTTAAGAATCCTGCGTAGTTCTCATAGGACTTGAACCCTTTACTGGCATCGCCAAATCCTTTGTTAGTTTCACATCAGAATGATGGAGAGAAGCCTAGGCTAGAGGAGGCAAATATGTTTATCAACAGCTACTTAGAACTGAACTTTCTTCGACTTTCTTCCTAGTAAGATCGGGCGGTTAAGTCCTAAATAATACAGTTTAGATAAATAAATCGAACTATTTTTTTTTTTAGGATATTATGAAATTAATGATACAGTGACCACTACAGAGGAAGTCTTCCTCCGCTAGAAACAGAAAGTTTCTCAGTAAAGAGAAGTTGCCAAGGAAACCAAAAATGACCGCTTATCTTTTCTCTTTTGCATACGTTTTCACTTATAAAAGCGAGTCATAATCAATAAAGAATCAGACGTATTCATTTTCAGACAGCAGATATGAGGATTCTCTAAAAACTCTGCAGTCAACAGAGAAAAACTACCTTTTCAGAAAAACTACGATCAGTCACTTTAAAAAGCGAACTGTTTGTTCAATAAAATGTGTCAGTTAGATTTTTTTAGATTTTGGAAAGACGGGGCGGGACCCTATCCCCACGGCACCGCAGCCACACGAAGCTTATTGTGCCTTCCCCTTAAACCTAGTAGGTGAAACCTCCCCTCCTAAGAAGGTCGAGAGCTTTCCCTACTAGTTCCTTCTGCGCTGTTATCTCCTTTGGCCTCAAGGTTCCAAAGATGTCATAGCGCAGTCTCTCAATTGCAACGCAATCGAACAACAGGTGAGAGGGCGTTTCCTCCTCTTCCTGGCACAATCTGCACAAAGGTTCCGAGCTAATAAGCCCTATCTTGTGCAGGTGCTTTCTGAACCTTCCGTGCCCCGTGAGTAGGCCTGTAATCAGAGTAATCTGATTCCTGCCTAAACCTAGAGTCACTTTAGTTCTTTGTTTGTACAACAAGGACATAACCCTCTTGCTGTGTTTGACCCCTGGAAGCATCACCCAGTACTTTTCGTGTTCTCTCCAGATCCAGTCTCTGAGAGCCTCACGAACTGCACCCCTAGTGATCCCCAGGACTGGTTCCGGACCAGTGAAGGGAGTATTAGCTCCATTCCTGGCCAACTGATCAGCTATTTCGTTCCCCTTGATCCCCACATGGCCCGGCACCCATTCCAATCGGAGTTTGTTGTGCCGAGCCAGTTGATCTAGGGCCTTTTTACATTCCCAGACCAGGGAAGAGGTAATTCTGAAGGAAGAAAGAGCCTTCAGTGCCGCTTGACTGTCCGAAAAAATGCAAATTTCCCTATTTCTAAGATCCATTCGCAGATTTTCCCCAGCGCAAGCTCTAATGGCAAAGACCTCGGCCTGAAATACAGTAGCATATCTCCCAAGAGGACTCTCAATGAGTGCCTTAGGTTTAGCCCCATACACTCCAGCTCCGGTCCCACAGGCCATCTTGGAGCCATCCGTAAACCACATGACTCCCTTCTGGCACTGTTCGGTCCAGTTTACCCTCCATTCATTCCTCGATCTGAGGATCACCTGAAACGGAGTCTCGAAACTGTATCTAGGACAGACACTGTCCCCAACCATGTCTAATACTGGCAAAGGGTCGACCTTGTCTGTAATTTTCATATGCCCAATAGAGGAGCTAATGCGCCTCCATTGTCCATTCCTCACTAGTCTGTACGCGCCAGCTCTTGCCTCCGCAAGAGTGTGGATGAACCTCGGCAGCAAAATCAATTTATTTTTAAGAATTATGGAAGAGGAACTAATTTAATGTTAAATGAAGTTAAATCGACAGTGTGGTTATCATTTAAATGACTTTACATGAGGTTTTGAAAGTAAGAATCGGTAGCAGGAGTCTCAGAAGAAGAAGGAGGTTAAGTTGGTTATATAGAATTTTAAAAAAACGTCCAACGTACAAGGAGTTAGATGGTTAAGTTCGAAAATTAGGGTGGGTAGAAGACAAATGGCTTTTATTTTTTAGTCAAGAACATCACAAGATAGATATAATTATTTACTTAAATAATTTCTCCTCCAAATTATTGAAACAATAATCTACGATCACTTACACGACCTTCTTTTACTGCTATTACCAACAACAAATTTTCTTGAAACTCCAAATATTTGTGTTACATTTAATTCTTACCAATGTTACAATCACTCTTCCAGAATCTAAAACAAAAACAAAAAAAAAGGTTAAAATAATCAATCTATATTTTACTGTATACATATAATATATGCTGCTAGCATTTATATTTTCTGTTCCTAGAAGCTCCTTACAGCTCACTGTCAGGTGATGGACATTATTCGCCTTTAACGAGGAGAACACTCTCCAACAGCCGGCAGTGTAACCAAGAGTTAGTACTCCAATTTAAAGAATTACCTTTTTTTTTTAAAGTGATTTTTCCGATTAACGAGTTTCGATCTAAACCTTGTCATTGTCAGTGATTACATCTAAAATCAAAATATCACATAAAGAACTTTCTGCGATTTATCGATATTCATTTAGGTAGGAAGGTTACACCAGCACAAACACGCCCATATACACTTTTTTTCCACTTTTTGCGTGAATGATACCTCGAAACGGATATTTTAAATTAATAAATTAGGAAATTTAACTTGAGGAGGAAAAAAGGTACGGCTTAAAGAGAGAATTAAATAATAATAATAAATATAGCAATTACCGAACTTATAGAATTTTAAGTAATCTATCAAATCATTTCCTAGGAAGAATAGAGGATGAAGAGTGTACGGGGTATTAGGAAGTGACGGTGGGAAGAAGTGATTGACTGCTATCCATCAGTCTAGTTTGCCTAATCATCGTATCGTTTTAGCAGAAGGAGGACTGTAGATGAAGATATCTGACCGGCGGAACTAAATCGGCCTAAAGGAATTTTTTACCAAGTATATTAGCCTGCAGGACTTGTAGGTAGGTTGTGCGGTACGTTGCGCTAATGAGCTACAACACACACAAGCCCGCCTCTCTCCCAGTTAAATACACGTTTGTGCGCGTGCGCACGCTACAGGCTGCATAAATATGTTAAAAGTCATCTGTCCAACGTGACATGCTTGAAGGTTGGAAGTCATTTGTATACCTCATACTAAAAGATCAAACTGGTGTTTGTATATATACACATAAATATACTAATGTGTACAAGTTAGTTTTAGTACTGCCAGAACATAGTACATCTTTCCTAAAAGTTTTAACAACTCAATCTAATGTGTACGAAAAAAAAAATTACTGAAAAAATAAACCATCTAACTAATACACAAACATCTCAATTCTTATCTGTTTAAAATACACACCTTTAATTCACACATTGCAAAATGATTCCATAAGTTAAAGAATCAATTTATTTTTAAGAATTATGGAACAGAAACTAATTTAATGTTAAATGAAGATAAATTAACTGTGTGGTTATCATTTAAATGACTTTAGATGAGTAGTTCCTGTGTTGCTTTTGTAACCTCTAATAGTTTAATTTTAACTCCTAAAATATAAAATACACAAATTAGTCAGCAGATTAGATTTCAAGAAGGTTAATCCTATGTCATTCCTCAAGTAATAACTGTTAATATTACAGTTACAAGTTTGATAAACATAATTGGGCAAGGCAAATAATAAATGTATGGCTTTTCTTCTCCTAACATCCAAACTTAAGCCTATCTAGTTCTTCAGAATAACACAACCCTTGCAATGCTGCTTCCTCCTCCTTTTGACCTAAAAACCCACCACTAGCTATCCTTTCAATGGCCCATGATCTTCAGTATTGGTCAAGAGGTTTAAGAACAATAAAATAGCTGTTGTGGCTATGTTGGAACATTACTAGTCAATTAGAAGCTACAGTCACGAATTCGCCTGCCAATTATCTGAGATTTCCAACACCACTCCTGCATATTGTACTTCCGATTCATTTGGCAATGCCAAAAAATGATTTAGTTTCAGTGAAGGACTATAGGATAGCTTTTCTACTGCATTACTGACCATTATTTCCCAATCGTTCGGCAGAACAATCGATAAAGCCCTATTTGGTTCACTATTCTAGCCAGAATTTCCACCCTCGCCTAAATATTTTAAATATAAGCAATTAAGGAGGCAGAGAATTCCAGAAAACCAAGATCTCTAAATGGATAGTCAACTTTTCTCACTAGGATTTTTAAATTTTAAAAGAGATGTACGAAATATGGCGAAGTTTGTCGGTGTGTCAAATGCAGACTTGTAAAAGATCAGTAAAAGTAATTAAAAAATATTTAATTTTTATTAGATAAATAAATAAAACTTAGTATTGGAGAAATAAAAAAATGAAACGATATAACTATAGATTGCTATAAGAATCACAGATTGAAAAGAAATGGAAATTAACAAAAAGAGAAGAATTCCCAGGAACAATTATGTTATTAGTGTGCATAAAAGCGAAAATAAAAAACCCTACAAAATTAAAAAAAGAAATGAAATATAATGTCGATTTTGCTACATGTATATAAAGATGATACGTGTTACACAGACCGGAGAGCACAGGCATACTCTTTGTTTTACAAATGAGTTGGGTCTAACTTGCAGTACATAAGAAGTTTCATTAAGTCGGCTGTTGAGCCAGTGTTAATTGGCCAGTTAAAAAGTGGCTTCACCAGCAATTAACAGAATGACTTAATACAAACAACCAAGGAAGAAAAAGAAGAAGACAGATCTCCGAGAACATGAGAACATTCAGCAATATTTTATTTTTTCTTTTGATTTGGTCAATTTTGTTTATTACTTTGGGGGCTGTAGTGTCTATCAAATGTCCTTGTTCCTACATAGCAAGCAATGCCTCAATATTATCTTTGTTAGTAGTGGAAGAGAGTTACTGTTACCTCGTGGCAGTCATGGAGATGAGAGAAGTGAAAGAGGCTGCGCTATTCCTCAAATTTAAAATTGGAAAAGATAGGGCTGTTTGTTTCCATCAATATATTGGTAAATTGAGGCATTAGAAGCCAACAGTAGCTGTGGATACCAATATGTTGGTTTTTAATAAAAATCATGGTTAACGGGCAAACAAGACCACAAACACAATAAGTAAAATATTATCTTTGTTCTCGCAATTAATTACAAATGACTAAGATTCCAAATAAAAACAAAACACCGATATATACAATTTTTACATACAAAATTATAGAAGTTTTGAGATCTCTTCAGTACACAAAAAAAAAGTTGGTTTTATAGTAAGATTTTTTAAGGAAATATCACAGGAATCCTCGAAATTATTTTTTACTGCGTTTGAATATCACCACGCGACTAGTTCTTAACTTAGCGAATAAAATCTCACACCTGAAAATGTGGTCACCGCCAGCTTCACAGATAGAGGGCACCTTCCATGTTTATAAAGCTTACAAAGAAAACAGCAGAAACAAAGAGGGGACATTTGAATTGATGATGAAATCATTAAAATTAATAATTGAAAAAGTACGTTCATCTAAAAGATCAATAGTAACAGAATCATTTTTGTTAAACCTTTCGTACAAAAATCATAATATGTACGTATCGCTAGATTGATATTTGAAACCTTTGTTTCCTTAGTGTTAACCCACGAAGACTAGGTTCTGGTTTAACCCACGAAATCTGGTTCAGACTTTGATATCTGGAAGACCAAAATGTTTTTGATAAGAAATAAATGCAAACCTTTGTATAGTAGAATGATTAACTTCAATGAAAATAATTTAGTGAATAATTGTGGCAAGAAGAAATTATCCTCCCCCACAAAAAATATTAGAGAAGGAATGAACAAGTCTGGATGATATAGATTAAATAATAGAGAAATGAACGATTCTGCAAATCCATTTACATGAATCCTGGCTAAAATATCTCATTACTTAGAGAGAAATCGTTCGAGCAGCAGGCATAATTGCAGGCAACCATTTATATTTGTAACCCTTAAGGCTGATATCAAAATTTGACTGACATTAAATGATAAATAAAAATTTGATGAAGAATGGTTACTATGAATTATCTGAAGTCCCACATAGGTGAAAAACATACAGATGAAAACGGAAACTGGGTAACTTCAGTAACTACTGAATCAATAAGATTTTTTAAGGAAATATAGAAAGAAAAGCAAACTGAAGAATCAAAAGAAAATGAATTAACCACTTACGATTCCTGGTTTTCCAATTTACTAGCAACTCTTGGACATTGATGCGTACAGCACGCTGAATTTCCTTGTATGGAAATTACAGAAAACTAGAATGTGTGAAACTTCCCAAAATTAGAAAGATAAGCTTCATCATTAAGTTTGACCACTGGTTATAACTCGCCAGAAATTGAAATATGAAAAGAACAGAATAGGTTCCGTGCCCGGGATTATAAACTGTCAATAGATTAATTACAAACAACTGATAAAAAGAAATGAAATTGTACGGATCCAAGAAATAAAGTGGAAATCAGAGTTCTAGCGGACAACTGATAAAGGTTACTATAACCTACCTACCTCGCAATTAATGCTGTTAAGATTATGTACATAGGTTAGTATGAATCAAGAACAAAACATTACTGAGTCTAGAAGTGACCAAAATATATTGATGAAAAAAAAAAATGTGAACACACAATGACAAGGAAAATTGCCAAAATTAAATTATAAGTTCTGTGGAGCTAATTCTTGTAGAGTGCAGCTAAGTAAGAATATGCTTTTCTCTGCCCCCAAAACGCTTATTTAATTTAGAAAAACTTGTCACCAATAAAAATTGAAGGGGAAAAACTCTCCCTAAAGTCATTTGTAAGTGAAGATAACTTAGTTTTGAATACTGTTGATATTCACTTCTAGTTCGTCTGAACTTCCTCAGAATAGGATCTTCATACTCTAGGCAAGAAAGAGTGGTTTCGTTCCGAATTATACGCGGTTTTTCCTTTATTCAATACGGACTATTCTTCCCCTTTTGAACGCAATTGCCTCTGAAACTTATGATAATTCTTGTGATAGCAGATGTTCTGTGCTCTACTTTCTCATAAAGACTGATCATTTTAATGAGTAAATCTTTCCAAAACTTAAGTTATTTGTTCATCATAAAGACATTTTTACAATAAAATTCTTCTTTAATTGCCGTCATTTTACCCCAAATGGAAATATGTTACTACTTAGGATAACTAAAATAAAAAATTTCTTGATGGATTATCCATCAGTAGCAAAGTGTTCTTTCTTGATAAGAGTGTGGTGACTGGTGCATCATAATTTTAGAGTTACCACTATGTGCTTTTGTCATTTTATGCATTTACTATTTGAATGTAGTGCAAATAAAGAAGAAAAAATGAAATTATTCTCTTGGAAGCCTAAGTCCAGTTATATTCATTTTATTGTAAGAAGTATATTGGTATAACAAAATTTCTTTCTCTTTTGTGAACCAACTTCCTAGCCTTTTATGAGCTGAAAATATTTTACTAAGAAATATTATTTTCAAAATAATATAAGCGAATAATTTGAAGTACATTTCACGCAGTATTAACTGATTACAAAAAAAAAAAACCCAAATCATAATTGTTAGAAATAATTGTAGCAGATAAATGTATTGTGGAGTCGGTTTGTAGATTTGGACCCATTCTTACTATTTCTAGTTTGGGCGCAGGTGTTCCTTTTGGTTGATGCAGGCCCTTCAAGCTGTTCAATAGAATATCAATTGACTGCACATTCACTAATACAAATGTCCCTTCTGGTAGTTTTACTTACTTAATCTAGCGTGAACAAATATTGACTTCTCTCCAGTTAATAGAAGAACTTATATAAACGGTTTTAGTTTATAAAGGAGTATTTTTAAATCTTTTCTTAGAATTATTATTACTTTCTTTTGATTTTATTTTTGAGATTTTTAGAAGCAATGAAATTTACTATTCTAATTTTGAATTATCTTATTCTTATCTTTTGTTTTGTAAAAACACTATCCCCGAATAAAAAAAGAGTTAAAATCGATTAAAAAAAAAACTTACAACCAACGAACTTCAGTGAGGTGTCAACAACCATTGAATTCTGTTTTGGTAATAAACAAGGTAATTTCAAAAGACGTATTTTCCTCAAACAATCAAAACTAAAAAGCGTCACGAAGTCAATATTTATCTTACAAAAAAAAAAGATCTCAACCAATAGTCTTTAAAGTCTGATTTCTAATGAGTATTCTAGGATGCGCAGGTCTATTTGCCAAAAGTTTTAAGATTATTTTGACAAGAACAAATAATTTATGTTTTCAATTTAATTGTGTGCGTGCTTTTAATCGTGATCCTAAAGTTATTTACTTTTTTTTTTGTTTACCATAGATAAATATTCTAATGCTATTAAAACGAAGTTTCTGCTTCCATTTACATTTAAAATAATTATAAAAATTGTGCTTCTATTTCTACTTAGGTAAACACAAGCAATAAAAATTGTATTTATTACTTTTAAAACGAGCGCAAAGCTATTAAAACGGTTTATTTGCTTTCTTCAGTCTTGTTATGGACAGACTATTTAGTGTGTAAAAAGAATCTTGAACATGTCTAAATTAGTAACCATTAACTTTAATGACTGTATTTGTAAATGTTGTAGAAGATGGAAGTAATCTTTTACAAATACAGGAAGTACATGAAACTGTAATGTATTCTTTTTTAAATAGCTGTAGAAGAAATGTTTATTAGAAGTTTTTAATTATTTGTATTAAATTAACCACGGAATACAGAAGTAATTATAAGGACATTATATGAGTGACCAATCAAAATGTTTTCTTTATAACTAATTGGCTAATTAAATTGCTGCTTAGGTAATTTTAATGAAGAGTGTTAGCGTTCTTTTAAAATAAATATGATTTCTTCTACTTTGGGTAGACTGTTACCCAATTGTATGTTATTTGAAAGAAAACAAGCCTGTTCAGTCTATCACAATCTCTACGTCATTTTATTTCTTAATTTTAATCAAGCTTTCGTACACATAAGAAACGAATAGGACCTAATGATCCTTCTTCAGTCTCTCTTTTTTAATTTTAACTTTCTCTAATTGTACGAGGGTCGTTTGAAAAGTCCGTGCAAAAATAAAAACTACTTAATTTTTTGGGGTAAACCTTTTTTATTTTTCAACATAGTCTCCTTTTAGGCTTATACACTTCGTCCAACGCTGCTCTAGTATGTTGATCCCTTCCGAATAATAGGATTTGTCCAAGTCTGAAAAATAGCCATTCGTTTCTGCAATCACCTCCTCGTTTCAATAAAATCTTTTTCCCGCCAGCCATTTCTTCATATTGGGAAACAAATAGTTGTCCGAGGGAGCCAAGTCTGGAGAATAGGGGGGTTGTGAAACGAGTTGGAACCCTATTTCCATTAATTTTGCGACCACAACTGCTGAGGTGTGAGCTGGTGCGTTGTCGTGATGGAAAAGGACTTTTTTGTGGGCCAATCGTGGGCGTTTTTCTTGCAGCTCGGTTTTCAAACGGTCCAATAACGATGAATAATATGCACCTGTAACAGTTTTACCCTTTTCCCGATAGTCGATGAGGATTATTCCTTGCGAATCCCAAAAGACAGTCGCCATAATCTTTCCGGCCGAAGGAACGGTCTTCGCCTTTTTTGGCGCAGATTCCCCCTTGGTAACCCATTGTTTAGATTGTTCTTTGGTCTCAGGAGTGTAGTGATGTATCCATGTTTCATCCACAGTGACGAAACGACGCTTAAAGTCCTGCGGATTCTTCTGGAACAGCTGCAAACCGTCCTTGCAACACTTCACACGATTTCGTTTTTGGTCAAGCGTGAGCAATCGCGGCACCCATCTTGCGGATAGCTTTGTCATGTCCAAATGTTGATGCAAAATATTATGTACCCGTTCATTCGAGATGCCCACAGCACTAGCAATCTCACGCACCTTCACTCTTCTGTCATCCATCACCATATCATGGATTTTATCAATGATTTCTGGAGTAGTAACCTCAACAGGGCGTCCAGAACGTTCAGCGTCACTTGTGCCCATATGGCCACTCCGAAAATTTTGAAACCACTTATAAACTGTTCTAATCGAAGGTGCAGAGTCACCATAATGTTTATCAAGCTTCTCTTTAGTCTCCTGAGGCGTTTTGCCTTTCATAAAGAAGTGTTTAATCAACACACGAAATTCTTTTTCGTCCATTTTTTGAAAATCACTCGACTTCCTCGATTCAAACGAATGCCAAACACAAAGAAATAGACCGATCTGGCTGAAACTTGGTGTGTGTTTTTCCAAGAGATGCTACTAACTAAACATAACCTCGATACGCGCCAGTAGTTCTATCTCTCTGACTTTGCACGGACTTTTCAAACGACGTATGACTGAAGAGAAATAAATAAGTTTTTATAAAGTGGCCCTATGTCGTGTTTTGATCAGATTTTTGAGCCGATTTTCACTAAAATAGGAACAAGGCAGCCAATGTCCTAAGGTGTGAACACGCCTCAGCTACAAAAATAAAAAATAAAAAAATAAAAAAAGTGACTGGTTGTTTGATATTTTATTTTGAGTGAGTAGCTAGTCACCTACATTTGAAATCCCTGCGGATATTTTAGACTAATAACTCTCACACCACACCCTAGGTTTCTCAAAAGATGCATAAGATCACCACTGGCTTCTAATGTGCCAAACCATTTGGGAATAACATATCCCCAGGTAAGTTCTAGCTCATCCTTCACAAAAATTGTCCACTTCATAGGAAACTTTAAGGGCACGAGTCATCAAGTAGCATGCTTAGAATTGGGCAAAGGAC
This sequence comes from Rhodnius prolixus, assembly GCF_049639745.1. Lineage (NCBI taxonomy): Eukaryota > Metazoa > Arthropoda > Insecta > Hemiptera > Reduviidae > Rhodnius > Rhodnius prolixus. The sequence continues at coordinate 28,478,034 of NW_027411582.1, forward strand.
TTTAGTTTGAAATGAATCCATGGATTAGTTTTTGGGGTTAAGGCAGATTTCCTCCTAAATTTAAACACTTTTCATTTATTGTTTCATTGGATATTCATTTTTTTATACAATAAATTAATTTTTTTTGGTGATTTCATTTAAGAGAGAAGATGGAAATGCTCAATTTCGGTCTTATTTGCTTGAATTGTGTTTATCAAGATTTCAATCTAGAGAATTCTGGCCTTAAACTGATTAATTAACATTGCTAATAGCTTTGAATAGGTAACTTAAACTGTGTTTTAAAATATTTAAGATGATGGTATACAGACGCAAAAAACATTAAATCTTTGAGGATGTTTTATAATCCAATTACAACGTAAAAAATGTGCGATGTTAGTTAATTAGCATAAGCCCTGAAGATGAATGAATCCTTAAGTCAAAAAATAAGACTGAAATCGGCAATAATATATTTTCCTTTTTGGATAAATTTGTTTGTTCTTAATAATTATGCAATACAGGCAGTTTTTTTGTTATTAAATTAAAACTTAAGTAATTTCAAGATGTGAAAAAAAAAAAATAAACGGAAAAGAAAAATGATTACAATTCTTATTATCATATTTAATTATTGTTCAGTTATTAGCATATCTAAATAAGATTAGTAAAGGAAATTTATCCAAAAATATAACTTACAAAGTGGTCATTATTTTAATTACAGGTGTTTTATCTTAATCCAATTAAAAAGGCAATGGATTTGTTTGTTCCCCATTCGAAAATTGTCTCTCATTCTATCTCGCTCTCTCTGATAGTTTGTCTTGAATTAAAATAAACATTTAGAAAAGGTTGGTGGCGCACTTTAATCTTAGGTTTTCCAATGTTTTTAGAAACAATTACTTATTTTTTTCCAACTACCTACAACATTTCAGTTTTATAATAAATGGTATTCTATTAATATTGTAAACTATAATTAGACTAATTTGTAGTTTACTTTCATATTTTTTTTTTTTTTGTAATTGATGGGTTTGCAAGCTTAGAAGGCAAAAGTATTAGCCGGAAGAACATAGAATAGCTGATTTCGATCTGGTCCAGAGTAGCGAGTTGCCTCTATGAACATTATTAGAAAATTTGATATAATTGGAAAAGAATGTAAAAATCTACAATTAGGTTGGCAAAAAATCCAAAATATATTAATTTTCTACGTTGCTTTTGGTACTAAAAGTGATTATAGATATAATCAGGAGTGATGATTCCATTTTATCTTCTAGGCTAAGGTAACGGGTTAACTAAAAATCGTCTTGTAATGATCAGTCTTGTGGTGTTGGTAGCGATCGGAAACATTATCTAGGTTTGCATTAGTTAGGGTAACCCTTTATTGTTGTGCGGGTAAAAGGTATTTCTCTGATTAGCTACATTTTTTTTTTTTAATTTATTTAGAAATTATCGCTAAAGAAGAATTTAATGATAAAACCGTAAGGTATGGGCCTTGAGAATAGTTGGGAGACCGATTAAAACTACATCTGGACCAGATGGGTCTAAACCAATTTATTTCCGCCTTCTATCAGCTCTTGAAAAAGATACCGTCGATTTCAAATTAGACACAAAATGCAACATATTTAAAACTGTTACATATTAATTTAAAGGGGTACATTAGAAATCGAGTAGGTTCAACTTTCGATCAAGTAGCAACGGCCTTCGGCTCAAAATAACCAATTTTTTAAAGAGATACAAAGAACTTGCATTGTAATCGTGACAGTTTTCTTCTTTAGTTCACAAGCCATTCTAAACTTGATGGTTTAGTGCGCAAGTAAAGAATAAAAGCTGCAAACCATTCTGCATCCCTCATTATACTTATAACTCCATGATTTATTATTATTCTTCCTTTCTCTGCGTCAAGAAACTCTGCAAATTAATAAAACACAGTTATTATTCAGTTTTTTTTATAGTACAAGTATATCAAAAATTAGCAGATTGCTACAACTATTTCTTGGATAGTAAACAACTACTTGGTAATCACAATTAAATACGAATTCTCTAAGTTTAGCACTGAGTTGAATGACTGAATTTCTATTTCTGGTGCGATAGCTATTGTTACAAGGTTAACTGATATTTATGGCTGAATATAGGGATATGAAATTTGCGTCCATATTTGAAGAGTAAACACATTTTGATCTAAATAAAAAATTTTCTGTAAGATGAACAATTTTAGAAAGGAATTGGAGCTACATAGATTAGGAATAAAACAACTAACTAAAACTAAAACTAGGAATAAAAAAACTATTAATTAAATAATTTGAAAATTAAAATTACGAACAAGTAGACTATTTAATGAAAATAAGTCTAACAAAAGAGCCGATAAATAACCTGAGTATATATTTCATTGCTTTCTAGTTTTGACTATCTAGTTAGGAGCATTATCTACCCTATCAAGGGTATTATATACTACATCTACCCATACCAATGCTTGCTGCTACGTGTTTCTATTTGTACTAGTTTATTATTGTAGGAGGGTTGGTTTTGTAAGGGTAGATGTTACACTATGTGCATGTGTGTGTATAGTAGATAACACTGCCGGCTGTGTTAGTAGTAGTGCAGCGATCTATTGTAGAGTTAATAGCTTGGACAATACACTTGGGGCTTCACCGCACTCATATAGCCCCTCCTGAAGTACTATTTGGATTTAAAGGGAGCTTTCCTCCCCTCTCCTCTCTCACTGTTCAATATAACACTGATGTATCCCGAGCCAAGGCGAAATACATTCATTCACTAAACTAACATCCTCTGTAATCCTATGTCGGCCCTTCGCCCTTGCTCCAGTCGTCCCTATAACCCTATAATGTACTAACTATCTACTGTAGGCTCCAATTCTCTCTACATTTAGTACACAATGAATTAGGTTAGCCTTGGCTGTTAGAATGGCCCTAAACTAAATATATATATAACTTCCGTTTAATATATTATCAAATTTTAATCATAATAATTTTAACCAAACATTTAATATTTCATTAAATGTTTTTTAAAAACGATTTTTGGGAACGAAATATCTACCACATTTACTTAAGGAATTATTGTAATGAATACTATTTTCAACCCAGAGATATTTTTGGTACACACACACCTTGTATGTAAGTAAAGCATGCAGGACAAACATCTGCAAAGACCGGCGCGAAGAAGGTTTGCTTACGCAGACGACATTCCCATCCTCGAAGTAAATGTTACCTCCTATAATATGAGTATGGTCTAATGTGATCATTTCAATGGATGATCAGAGCAAAGGAAGGCTACAGCTGACTCTGCAGATGTCCAAAATTATGGTAACAGCGAAGAAAAGAGAAGAGCAACAGTTAATGGAACCAACTAAGATGGTTGTAGCAGTTCTTGCCCAGAACTTGATGAGATATTTTTGAAAAATCTTAAGTTTAGGTCAGTTATAGTATAAAAAAATCTTTATGGCCAACGTTTCTAACTATATTTAGTTCATTTTCAGGGCTACAAAACAAAAAACGAGAGATCTGGGTGTTTTTAGAAAATATCGTGAAGAAACATTATTCACTAAGTAAAACCAGAAGAGTCCTTTAAGAACTAGAAACATACTAATGGGTTACTGGAGGAGGTGAATTAAAAAAAAAAAAAGATGTTGATGTTTGGCGGGAAACAGGAGTAACGGAAACGATGTAGGAAAGAATAAGGAGAAGAAAGTTGAAGTGATATGGATATTTTAGAAGAATGCCCTCAGGTAGAAGCCAGAGATGATAAGAGGTTGGATACCCCAGCTTAATACAAGAAGAGGAAGACGCCGAAAAGGTGGTAGGTGGCTGCCAGAGGCCTGAGAATTGCTAACTTTGGAGGGAAGTTTTGGCGTGAACATAGATCGAAGTAAGTATGAATATATTGGTGTTTTCCCAGCAATGAGGAGCCTCGCAATTCCGTTATTCTTCTAATAATAAGTTAGATAAGCGAGAAATGACATAAAATCGCATAAAATGTTAAAATGAGAGAGGGAAAAAGCAATTAAAGTTCAGTTAAATGTATGTGATTGGTTGAATGGTTATGTGCATAGCAAAATAATAGCAGAATGAAATCACAGTTATTCATAGTAAATTTCTCAACAGAGATTATTGCCCTTATTTCCCTTATTGTAATAGAACGGAAGGGAACGATAAAAGTTAGATCATTATTAAGTGGCGTGGTATGTACATGCTCTAGCTGGTTGTAAGGGGATGCTAGCTGATGATCATGTGTGCAGAATGTGTGGCACGCATATTGGACCGTGCCTCGTCGATCAAATAATAGTGAGTTAACTAGCCCAATGGGTTTGCGTTGCCCATTTAGAATTGAGGGTTTATGATCTCCCCTCACTTTGCTGCCTTACCAATTTTAGCGCTCTCCTGCTCTCCTCTCTAGGGGACTTCAATGCAAGAGCTATGGATGGATACTGCTTGCAGCAACATTCTCTCTATCCTCAATCCGCAGATGACACCCATGGGTATTGTCACAAATCGTTTATTGATCGTTTGGTTTAAACCAACAATTTATTTTGCATTGATACTTTTATTGAGTCATAACATCCCTTATGTGCGTGTGTTACACACTGATGATCTGTTCAAGTCTAGGAGAGCACACACAACAAAATCATTTACTGATGGGCAATGTTAATTACGTTTGTGGGAGAACGAATTTCTGGATTGTTAAAGGATTAATCAATTGAAACAAATTTTGTCCATAATAAATTTAAAAAAATATTTTTTTTAATTTAACAATACCGTGTTTTGTTGTGCCCCACTTCTTTAGGCACATTTCTCTGGTAAATAATTAAAAAAAAATGATTACAGTAAACTATAATGAACAGAAAGAGTGAGCAAAACTACGATCACACAGATAACTACGTGTGTTATCAAACCCTGAGAGCTACAAGCGAAGAAAAAGACATGCTTTTAAGGATTTTGACAAGTATTTTTTCTAATCGTTTTTCGAAATGAAATATTTACCTAATTTATGTTGGTTGTTGATACGATTATTTTTTAACAAATTTTCAGCTTTATTGTGTGCTATTTTATTCAGAACCATTGCTGTCCAGTCGAAGAAGCAGTTACAGTCGACTTTCTCTTGTAAGTAAACTTGGATACAGTGTTGCTAAAACAGACCAGAAACCTTATTGATGTATAAGTTACTCTAATGGCGTAAGTGAAAACACTGAACAACTTTCATTGAAAAAAACTTTTCAATTTTGGAGATTTTAAAGTTGACTCACATACTTTTTGTCCTGTGGAAATCGAAGATGATGTTTCATGGGCCATCTTGGAAGCTGACCAAATCTTAAACTGTTCGAGGGATCGTGAAACATTAGAAAAATAACCACAAAGCTGTTGTGAATAGTTTAAAGCACATTAGAAACATGATAAAAGTGGTTGGGATATTTGAAAGATCAGCAAATGATCATCATGTTTGTTATACGCAACGAAAACGTTCCATTTTTTGACCGGTTCCTAAATTGTGGTGAAAAATAGAACCTGTAAGACAATAGAAAACGTTCTAGACAAGGCTGAGACCATTACACATTTTCATGCAGAAAAATGATTGTCACTGTTATGATCGGCGGAGACAACCACTACACTTTTTAGAAAAACGGTGAAACCATCAATACAGAGAGATTAGTGTCAAAACATTGGCGAAATGTACCAGAATTAAGCCAGTAAAAACCGGCATAGTTAACTGAAGAAGTTCGATCGTATGACAACGTTCGCTTGCAGTTTTCATAAATCACTTTAATTTAATTTGTTTAAAATTGATGCCTTTTATCTCTAATTACGTACACTATACACCTAGACCTATTTCTAAACCTCTCGCTAATGAAAGTAATAACTTTGTTCAATCAACCGAAGGTCGATCGTCCTAGGTTGGCTGACATATTTGCAGTAACAGCTGATGACGGCTAATAGCTACCAACAGTTTTTTTTTTTTTTTTTTTATCAACTACTAAGATTTCAGCGTTTTGCTGTTATGGGTAGTTAATTAATAATTTAATTATTGTACTATAATAATAATATAATTACAAGGAAAATATTAATTAAATAAGTTCAATTTAAATTTAAAATAAAAACGAACTTTTAGAAGATAGTTTATTTGGCTACCTAAACCTTATCTGTATGCAGCAAAAGTTGCAATCAAAATCAGATTTTGGTTTTCTGAATTCAAGTCTTATTTTTTTTTATCATATAATGTAGTCAGTCTTCAAAAAAAATGAAACGAAGTTGTAACAGCAATGAGAAAAAGTAAACTTTTTCCCTTCTGTAGAAGTAGAAAAATAAATAAAGTTTTACAGGCGATAATAATCATATGTTTAAAAAATATGAGGCGTTAAATATGTTGTTAGTTTGTCATATTAGAGACAGGGAACGTATCTCTGTTGTATTGTTACTGTATTTTATTATATTATTTTAAAATGTAAAACTATTTTATTTTTTTACATTCTTAAGGCGAGAGTTGGAAGTGTTATATGAACATATCGTAAATATTGTTCAATATTATCATTATTTAACTATATATTTTACATATATATATATAAATGTGGGTACAAAAGTCTAAAAAACACCTACACAAGAACAAATAAAAATCTTGAAGCAAAACAAAAAATGTCACCATCACGAAAGTTAAGAAGAGCTACTCTGAAACTCAAAAAGTGCCAGTGAATTTCTTTATTTTTTATTTTAGCCCTTACACACACATGTTCATACACGCAAACTTCTCAAAATTACAAATATATACACAAAAATGACACTAACACAAATACAAAAAGAAATTTATTAAATTTTCAAGGCGTTAAGATAGTGGGGCGCCCTGCTGAGGTGACAAGCTAGTTCTTATATTAAGAGATTTATAAAGATGAGTTTTGTTACCCTTCCCTCCAAAAAATAAAAGTAAATAAATAAAAGAAAGAAAAATAAAAAAAATTGAAAAACTACGTCTATAAACTGCCCCTTTCAGAGATAAAAGTATTTTAAATAATTCTACAATTTTTATCATTTATTCAGCGTCAAAAATTCAGTAAAGTTTTTTGAATAAATTCATTCCAGCGTTTAACATAGTTTGAATGTAATTCTAAGTAATAAAATTCATATAAGGAACTTTTGTTCTACCATTGGACGGCTATTTACCTTTATCCTTTCAGCTTCTTTTAATTCGGGAATACTTCTTCAAGATCTTGGAATACATTGCAGACGAAAACGAGCGTTGATTCCTAATAGTAGCTATCACAGTTCTTCCTAGATCTTCGCTAGGGTAGTATATTGAAAAGTAGATATATAAACTGGATGTACTCAGCATGAAAGGTCCCAAGTATATAGTAGTACTCAGTAGATCTACTTTGGACGAAGTGTAGAAAACCTCCTTTAAAAAGTCAAAAACAAAACATTGTTGATGAAAGGAATTCCAAAGCCGGGCTAAAAACATTTCTGCTTTTGTGAAACAGAACTGAATTCCACAATAAAAAATAACTATTATTAGTGCGTAAAATTATGTTCCTGAATTATTGAAAATGAAACTTGTTGATATGCCAGAAAGAATGAAATGTAGAATTTTAGGCGCCACAGACGTTACCAGATTTGCATCAGTGGTTAGTCACTCAAATCAACATTAAGGTAATTCCAGCTAGCACATGGTGAACAGTATAAGATTTAGGAGTCATTACAGTCTAAGATAATATTACCCAGAGGATATGCAGAGTACACTGCAGACATCTTTGAATCTTTATTAAGGGGATATAATTGAAAATGGTAGGGTTATAATAAACTCATCTTTGACGGATTTGTAAAGATACTGTAATGTAACCTGAAGGTTTAAAGGGCAAAATTTTTGGATGAGAATTACGGTTTTCTGTCAAATATTAGAAAAATTATCTTTAAATTGAATTTCATAAGGTGAAAACTTTAAAAAATAGAAGTGAGTGAATGATAAGAGATAGATAGAGATAGTAAACAAAAATAAGTCTTAAGCCAGATGTAAAAACCAATTGTAGAAACACAGCTTAAAGAAGGCTGGCTCAGAATGGGCATTAAAGACATGAATGAAGTAAGAAATGAGAAAACAGAGACGTATTTCGTTTTGAAGATGATAGCCCGTAGTGGGGGTACAAAACGAAATTATACACAAAATGTATGATGTTTTATATATATATATAAAGAAAAAAGAAGATGAACGAATCCTCACAAGCTTATTAAAACATGAAAAGTAAGAAGTGAAGAGGTGGCTAAATAAGTGTTTACTAAGTGCTAGAAGTATTTGGATGTCCGTGGATCTCACGACGGGGCGTCCTTAGACGTATACTACACAGACAACAAACTCTCTTGGTGAGAGTGCAGCAAGGAGTATGTTGTGGGACCTTAAGAGTGTTTAAGACATCTTGATACGGGGCTAACATTCCTTGTAGCATGCCCAGCGTGTGGCACTCCTAACCTCCCTTTCTAAACCACTTTAATATCACACTTACACACACCACAAGCTCCTATTTAAACAGTCGTATATTTTATCGCGTGGGCGAAGCATAGCTTATAGGGATAATTGGACGGTCCAATAGTAAACATTAGTTCAACCCATACTAAAGGTAATAAAAACAAAAACTAAAAAGATTTTTTGTTTTGCCCCGCTAACTTTATTACTTGATAATAATTAACGACCCAATATTTAGATTTATTTTTTCTATAACATCGAAACTGCTTAATTATTTTTATAAAGAAACCATAGCCAATAACTTGAGGGAAATGAGATTGAAGAAACAACCATTTTTTTCAGGCTAGCTTTACGCCCAACTACCACGAAGTTGGTGTCGTGGAGGGAGGCGATTAGCAAACATACTTTACTATAATGTTTCATATTAAACATTAAAATAAAATCCAAGGCCTAGAGACCGGGAATCCAGTACCACATAATACATATTAGCTGGGCAGTTCTCTAACCGCTCAAACGCTACCAAAGCGCCTAAAATTGAGTGGTCATAGATATTTTGTTCATGATCACCATGAATAAAGTAAAATAAAAATCTACATAAAATTCCGAATCGAATGACATCTCATTCATGAAAATCGGTTCACGCGTTTAGGCGCTACGTTGTTTACAAAAAAGGTAACAAGAAGAAGAAGATTTTTTGAAAATGCCGTTTTGGCCCATTTTCAGCAACTTATTTCTCGAAATCTATTTAATCTATGTTGTTGCAACAAAATTACAGTTATAAAGGAAGATTTGCCCTATATTTTAAAGAAAATTTGGGAATTTTATCTTTTATAGAAAAAGAGAAAAAAATCGTCAAAGTTGGGTGTTTTTCAATGTTACGCTTTTTCGTGCAGATTTTGACGATCAACTATCCTACCGGACAGTTTTAATAATCCCTATTTTTTGAGGCAGGGCTTAACGTCCAACTACCAATTAGGTGACGGAACAAACACTTTTTAATGAAATTAATTAACTAAAACTAATTTACTGAACTATTTCACAAATTTATTAAAATTTTTAAAAATTAAGGAAAGATTTTTTGTTTGCTAAAATAACTGATAAACGGAGCGATAGAAGAAATGGAGATTTATGCCGAGATAGATAATTGTTTGTTTTTCGTTTGATTGATAGGCGAGAATGACTGGGATGACAGTTATGTTACTACTCATCCTTTTACCCTGATATAAATATGAGTTATCGCTTGTACTGCATAATCATCTCCATTATGCAGTCTGTATACGATATTATGCAGTCATGTATAATACACGATTACTATCACTTTTGGAAACTTTATATAGTCTAATTAATCAGTACATCTTAATGGTTTAAAACAAGGGTGTACAATCTTTTGAAATCTGAGGGCCAGAATTTGTACACAAGTGTTGATTAAGGGCTATTTTACACTGTCCTCCAGTGACTTATATAATCCAATTCCTCACAAGATTATTTAATACAGTAACAAAAATTAAAAAAAAAAATAATTACAACGTAACTTACCAATTAATGAGTCGGAAGTTTCGAATCTACTCATTCGAAACAGTAATTCACAGGGAATAACATAAATCTCGGCCTGAAAAACAGTGATCCACTCCAAAAATGGCAGCATCTCCGAGTAATGTCAAAATAGAACGCCGCTCCATATCTTTCATCCATTAAGGAATAATTCGTGTGATAGCTCAAATAATAATTTTCAAGTATGACAACGGACACACCCGAAGTAAATCACCCTGTAACAATCGCCATAAATATAAGTTTGATAAGAAGACCAGCACCATACTTATTTTAAGTTACAAACAAACAAAATTATTTTAACTTTAAACCATTTTAGAATTGTAAAATTACAAATAAAAATAATTTATTTAACTAAAATAAACTGAAGAAGCATAATTTAATTCAACAAACTTAAAATAGCTTTATTGAATGAACTCTGCCTAGCAATTTAAAAATACATACATCAATACTGTCCGTGTTAGTTACAGCATTCCTCTTTATTTCTACGGGCCTTATAATTTACATCATTTTAATCTTCTCTCGCTAGATATCCAACTGCCTGATATAAAATTAACATGAAAGCTCCTTTATTACTTAACTCGAGTGCGAGAAGGAAAAAGAAACCAACATTCAGACTATAATAAAAGGCTAAACCGCCTCTGAAATGGCAGGTTTCAGATTCCATAGTGATTTAATTGATTTAAACATAAATAAATTTAACTAACCTTACTAGAATATAAACATTATAAATTAAACCCTCATTAGCCTGTTTAGACTTGTTTGACTATTTAAAAGTGTAAAAATTTCTCTTAGTGTAAACACTTTAATTGCTAAAATACTAGGCTAAACAGTGAGCTTTGAACGAACAGTAATGCTTAAGAAATTGTTCAGATAACTAGTCTGACATATATTAACAAATTTCACCAGTAGAACTTCTTTTTTTTTTAAAGTTATTTCTAACGAGGGCTTTGCTTTCAAGTAATTTGAAGAGAAAGCAACTGTTCCTTGAAAGACCTACCAAAATTTGGGAGCACAACTAAGAATAATTATTCTTCAGTTCTTTTGACTCTTGTCAGTTCTTTGTAGGGGCTGTGAATTTAACAAATGCCTTAGCAAATGAGTTTACTGACATTCATAAATCTAAATTATACTAATTATTGGTTTGTAGCTCTACTTTAGAAGGAGATACACAGGTATGCAGTAACAGCAAATCTTTAAATTTGTCTGAGTAAACAATGTCAAGGCTTTGGTCAATGATTCTAAATGCTAGATTCAAAGATCTTACATCGTATGCTGTATCCATCGTGTATGCCTCTTCCATGCTTAGCTCACAATGCTCGCGAAAGAGTTGTATGTTAAGAGGATTCCAAAATACCCGTGAAAAGAATAAGTGGACGAAACTCTGCTGCCTTGCAAAACGTTTCTTGCAGGGAATAGAATTTACAAAACATTTCCATTTTTTTTCCCGCTATCTCTTCTTTGGTTCGAAAAATTTGAAGATAAAGACAGCTGCTTGTAAGTTCTAAACCTCAAATACACTATGAATATCAGGGAAACCAAACTGATAAGGGACAAAAGATTTCGATGATCCATCTAACACCTAATTAAAATAAAATTGAGAATTCATAATGTAAGAAGAGTACTCCAAAAATAATGTACTAGAAGTTTAAATCAGTATGACGAGTAAACAACCATCAGAGTTTACACAAAAGGTACTTTGAAAATATATACAAAATTATTTTTCTCACAACTCACTCGTCTTTAATGGCTTCTGTCCATGTTTCAGATGCACTACCAGCTGTTCGCTCCCGTGCTTATTGCAGCCTGTATGATGCCTTCGCTTCAGAAAACGTTAAGTTTGAGGGCTCGTACTCATTGAAATAAAATCTAGTCACACAAAAATAATATAAATAGATGGCCTCGAATTTTGTTAAAACAAATTAAATGCAAATAAAATTGAGAAATAAGTAAAATTGCAGATCACACATTGTTGTTAAAAAAATCAATTCAAGAGTTCTTAATGTAAATAAATAAATAGATAAATGTTTTCTTACAGTTATTAAAAAGGAGACATTGTAAAGAAATCATTGGACAATAAGAAAAAATGTAAATGAAATGACTCTATTTATAAAAAAAAAAATTAATGTATTAACAGAATCAGAAAATAAATACTGTTTAAGAGACTAAGAAGTTTTTGTTTTGTTTACCTTAGAAATAATGATAAGTGTTAGTATATTTCAATGAATGTGGGCACTAAGTTTAGTGCGAACCCAAACCAGAGTCGGCATATCTGATGAGTTGTAGCAATTATTACAGCTAGGCTATAACAAACCTCATTTCTTAAGATTGACGGAAAATTTAAGTTACTAATTTAAATTGAAGAAAATGTAATATATATGTGATGGATGATGTAAGCGAAATAGAAGGTTTTGTAAGATATGAAAGTAAATAAAAAGATATGTAATAAAATTCAGAAAATCTATGAAATAATGAAAAATAATCATTTTCAATTCATTTGATAAAACAACTTAAATAAGCATTGCAGCTATTCGGCTGCAGATATAAATTCCATCAATTAAATTTCTCTAGTTAATACATGAAATTTATTAAAAAAAAAAAAAAAAACTCAATTGAACTCTGATTAGAGCTATCGAAAAACTACAAGTTTTTCCAACGCTAGGTCTTAATTCTCAAAATGAGTGTTGCCGCGCTTACAATGCTCTCTGTTGATTTTCTTTTCAACTATTAGAACAGTAACATCTATTCAAGGTTTTGTGCCAAAAGTAAAAAAATTAAATAAATAATCCAATACTAAATAATTAATAGAAAATAATTTTGTATAAAAAAGGTACGTTTATTAATTAATTTTAAATTAAATAAAGCTGTGCTATATAAGGTACATTTCTGAAGTCAATATTTCATAAACCAAGCGAGATTTCTACAGTAGAAATGAATGACTTTCAAAAATGAGAAAAAAAAATACTCTAAGTAATTCTTTCACATATCTTCTACTTAAATACTTTTTAAAGTTACGATCCTCTTTTATTTATGGTTAAAAAAACATCATTCTCACATCACTTGTATCAATAGGTGTCTTAGCGGTGTATCCCAAAGATTTCATATCATAAATTTAACTTTCCCACCTGTTCTGGCTGAGGAGGAAATAATATACTGTGCTCAAATGTATAAAGTACAACGAAGATAAAAAGAAGAAAGAAAAGAACTGAGAATAGTAATGTAAAAAGCAAAAAAATCGATATCTTTCTTTCGATATTATAAAAACGTAGTAAATAAAAAAAAAAAGAATGGTCGTAGGGAACAGAAACACTTGAAAAATAGCGATATAAGTTGTTTTGAAAAAAAGCTGTCTTGACCAAGCTTCAGTTAGAATGATCTTCTTGGTTAGCCACACAGTAATGGATGAGGAGAGGGCGAATTTGTAGCTGAACATGACCAAACTTGTTTTGGTGCAAGAGTGACAAAGGGACGGGTGGCTTTTGTAAGTATATGTGATGGTGTGGACGATCTTAAAAGAGTATACAAGGAGACTACATCGGGCAACAGCAGTGCAGACTTGTTGTTGGTGAGTGAGGACATCAGCTTACGGTAGACATGGAGGAATCATGTGTCAATGTCAGGTCTCAATCACTTCTCCGTCGCGTTGTGACCGCCTTAAACGAGTCTCTATGTAAAAACGTGGTACCTTTGTCGGCCCGATATTCCTAACTCTACATTCTCCTCCTCCTGTTATGTCCACTTTTAACACAAACCTACACAAGGACACACTAAGATATTCTCGCGAAAGAAAGACAATGGTAATGATTCTCTAAACATTTCTCCTTTTTAATCTTTTACATTTCTAATGCCATTGTTAGTTGCCATTTTTTTTTCTATCTCTCTCTCAATCTTGTTTGTGCTAATTTATTTTGTATTTATTCGAATGAATGAATGGTACTTAAATGCTTTTTGATGTATAATCAGGTCCACTTTTTATCAGAATATAGTATTATCCAGCTAAGAAAAAAAAAAAAAAATAGGTAATCATTGATGATGTAGTCACTGGATTTTGTTACTAAATAAGCCAGAAGGAGCAAAACACGTTCTTTGAGACATCCATCGGGTTGCATATCGTAAAACATGACCTTAGATTTGATTTACTTGAGAATGCATGCAAAGTATTTAGCCAAAATAGGCTTATTGTGCCTAATTCTCCTTTTTGAATAGTCTATGGTTTCCAACAATTGAATTTGAATATCATCTCTTCGTCTTAAGTTGTAAAATAAGAAACTCTGCGGCCATCGGGGTCATATTTTTCATAATTTTCAGTGTGCATACCTTTCCAGAGGTCGTCAACTGCATCTGGCATTTTATTTACAGTTCACTTTTTCTTTTCTTTTTTCCTGTAAACATTCGTCAATGTCAAAACCCTCCATTTTATACACAACCGGATATATTTTTAACAAAACCAATAAAAAGTAAAAGCATATATATATATAAAAAAAAAATAGAAAGTATGACAAGAGCACCCCTAGCGTCAAAACATATTTTCTACAAAATGTTCACAGAACCCAGTCGTCTATGAGCCCTTCAAATCCAAATATAGCCAATGTTTTTTTTTTTTAAAAAAAACTTTGGGTCCTTAAAACTAAACTATCTGCACAACACACATTTCTCAGGGTAATTTTTATTTTATTTTCTCCAGATATTTATTTTTAAAACTCGATAATAATATCGTACAGTTAAAAGCTTGTTAAGAGATACATTCAAACATAATTATTTTTAGAAAAAAAAAAAAAAAAAAATTGTTTCTATACGTTATTATATTCTCTAAATATTAGATATAATTTCTACACGGAAACTATCACGAACTATATGTTTAATATTGTTATTAAGCGAAATTGATATACACACATGGAAAATAAAAAAGAAACTATATAACGAAGTAATAAACGACTTATTTCTTCTTCTTTTTAACAATCATTACTTAATAATTTGAGCACGTAATACATTTTTAATCAATTACTAGATTGTTAAAGAGTTTTTATTGTAATTTTGTTTAATTTAGAGAGAATTTTTCTCCAATGTAAAACCGGTTTGCGATATGATTTTTTCCTCCTATTCGTTTCGCTTAAACTTATTTACAAATTCTCTATGAGTAATTTAAACTTAGTGTTCTTTTAATAGTGAAGATTACATAAAAAAAAAAGGAATGCACGATTCGAACTGGGCATCCCCCACTTTAAAAATACACGCTTCATAACCAGAAAAACTATACTAAACTTAAAAAATAGAGAAATAGAAAAACCATTTTTTCGAATTCAGAAGACCTGTAATGGGATATTTTCAGTTAAAACTAAAAAAAAAAATATAACCTCTACAATTACAATGCTTTCTTACAATAATAAAAGAAAAATGTAACAACACAATTGTAGGCGCGCGAAGACGCCTACACCCAGAAGCGGAAAACGCGTTAGTTTTAGAGAGGGTTAATCTCTAGTGCCCTTAGTGCGTAAGCCCCACCACCTCGACAAGGTTGGACACCAAGTGGGGTCAAGGCCTGAAGGGCCAGGGCCATAAAGAGGGCAAACAAAAGACACCGAGATAACCCTGCAGATGTAAATGGCGAAAAGCTGATGCTGAAGAGAAGTGTGATGTAAAGGATACAGGAAGGCGGTTGTTGCTCCTTCTTCTTGCCGATGACGAGATGCACTGTAGCCTGAAAGAAGAGAAGTGAAAACACTATGAAGGTTACAAGATGCGAGGCTACAGAAGTTTGGCGGGAACCAAAACGCGGGAAAAGCATGGCGCGAAAATTTAAAAGGAGGGGCGCCGCGAAAAGATGAGTTCGACTGAACATCCCGCCCGCCCTGAAGACTCGGCTTCAGCGATTTGTGTAGAGTGGGCGGGGGGCGTAGGCGAAGCATAAATGGGGACAGAGTACGACTGTTAAGCTCCACTGAATGGGTCGTCTTCCTTGAAATACAAGTTACTCCCCCTTAAGAATAATAAGCGTAAAAGAGGCGAAGAAAAGGCAAGAGAAGTATTCAATCAACCGCGCGACCTGAGATGAAGCACCGGAAGTATATCCGGCCCGGAGGACCATAATGTAGGCGCGCGAAGACGCCTACACCCAGAAGCGGAAAACGCGTTAGTTTTAGAGAGGGTTAATCTCTAGTGCCCTTAGTGCGTAAGCCCCACCACCTCGACAAGGTTGGACACCAAGTGGGGTCAAGGCCTGAAGGGCCAGGGCCATAAAGAGGGCAAACAAAAGACACCGAGATAACCCTGCAGATGTAAATGGAGAAAAGCTGATGCTGAAGAGAAGTGTGATGTAAAGGATACAGGAAGGCGGTTGTTGCTCCTTCTTCTTGCCGATGACGAGATGCACTGTAGCCTGAAAGAAGAGAAGTGAAAACACTATGAAGGTTACAAGATGCGAGGCTACAGAAGTTTGGCGGGAACCAAAACGCGGGAAAAGCATGGCGCGAAAATTTAAAAGGAGGGGGCGCCGCGAAAAGATGAGTTCGACTGAACAACAATCACAAAGGAATAAACATTAAGTGTAATACAAATTACTAAGTTTTTAAGTAAAAATATTACAGCTATTTATGTAAAACGATAATAAAATAGAAAGTTACACAATAAAGTCCTATACTAATGTTACAAATTTAAAAGAAATCCAAGTTAATAAAGCCAACTTTGTTTGATAGGAATGTCGTTGGAGATAATATTTATTTAAATAAAATAGAATATCTAAAGGTGTTCATTTATATTTATCTACATCTGAAGAATTAAGAATAAAACAGGAAAATATTACTTTCTCGCCGCCGAATTAATAGAACTTCCGCCAAAGGGAAACCAGATATTTTATTTAAACATAAAAACAAAAAAATAAAAATAAAAAATCGCCTTTAAATTGGAAGCGTTACTTTCGGTGAAACAATTTTATTTGAATCCGGTAAGATTGTAAATCTTGTTTTAAAGAGAAAGACAGCAAAATGGGAAAGATGTGGCTAGATAGACAATATGTAATAGGATACGTGGTGTGCCTCATTTATTCAGAACGTTAACTCCTTTTTTTTTTATATATACTCGTATTTTATATACGTAAAAGTGGATTATATTCTTTATGTTGCGCTAATTGTTTAGAATTTGTTTTAGAATTAGGTACGTGCTTTTTGAAAATAGGTGAGTCTCAGATTTCTTTTGTCAGTTGGCTCCGGTTTTTTTTAAAGGATCTTTCACTGATACAAAATCTTGTAAACCACAATCATGAGATTTCTCCTTTGCACAAAATCTTCCTGAAATTCATACTTAAGAAAAATTAAAGTTTTATTACTACTTTCAAAATAAAATTTAAAAGAAAGAATCACAAAGCAACAGTTACTCCCTATCGGCTAGAATTATCTTAGTAATAATAATTTTACTACAGAAGGCACTAGTTTACTAGTAATAACATTGGACTTCCATGCGGAGAATCCGGGTTTGAATCCAGCGGCCACTCCTTAGATTCTCTCTTCCTAGGAACTCATTTTGCTGTGACACTGTCTGCAACGGAACAATTCTGTCTGGTGCTGGAAAGAAGTGTTTTGTAAATAACTTTGGATTCCAATGAATACAAATGTTGATGCGCCTTAAATTAAAAACAAAAATAGATTACCTTCTCCCAATCTGGTAAGCGGAACTATTCCAAATTGTCAAATACATATTTTGCGAATTTCGTTCTAGCACATGGTTCAGTTTGTGTGGAATGCACTCTGGACCGCTAAGAAGATTTAGATCGTCAGTTCCCAACAGAATTTCTTCCAATTCCTCCTTCCTTCTCCTCTTTCATATAACTTCCCACATTACGTTTAAATCTTCCTTGGATACCAGCATCGTAGTTAGTCAGGTGTGTTAGAACTTCTTTCAATCTTTCTATAAAACCTGCAGTTGCTGTTGCGTTCTAGGCTAGGCTCATCTTTTTCAGTGCCCTGTCCACTGAGTCAACAATACCTTGCATGAAAAGACATCATCATGCTCAGTCTATTTTTACTCATACCAAGGCCTTGCCTTTATCTGTCCAAAACTTAAGGTAGCAATAGGTCTTACTTTAATTCTTAATTTGTTGTCTCCTTTCTTCGAAAACAAACTCTAATCTACCTGCTCCTTGTTCCTTCGGACTTTTAAGGCTTACAACAAACCTCCATTTCAATTTCTTTCGAAATATTTTCTAAGCTCTGCTTTCATCTTAAGCGAGGTGTCTGTCTGTCGCTTTGACTTACTTCTACGCTTTTTCTTTCTACGAGTCTTTAGAGGACACTTTAGATCAGTTGTTCTTCGTTAATCTCCAATTAACTACTCTCACAGAGAGGGTCCATATACTTTGCCCAAGAATTTGCTAATCCTGTGTATCCAATATTTGTTTAACTACATGGTAAAAGCACTAATTTTTTTAATGGACCAAAAAATATCCTTTTGAATGCTTTGAAAATGTTTCCGGTGGAATGCAGAATACATTTCTGTAGTTCTAAAACCTACAACAAAATGCTAAAAGACATTTAATTTCCTAATATTATAATAATTATTGTACATGAATTGAATTATTCTCACTTCAAAGTTCTGAAGTTATTTAGCCTGAATGGTGCACGCAATTTAATTAATGAATGCACTAGATAAAATTAAACATTCCCATATCAAGCGAAGGATCCTCTACTCACTTAATAGTTCTAGTTTTAAAGAAATTAAAATTATCAAGAAGACGTTGATTAAATACTAAGGCAGGAAACTAATTAGCATGTTTAGAGCTTGTAAAAATTCCATTTAACACTTGAAATTAACATTTCATTAACATCTGTATCTTCTTTTTTGTTGAATAAAACTATTTAATTAGTTTACTTCATCACGTGGCCACATAGTAAAAAACAGGATTAAATAAAAAAAAAAACAGTCACTAATGAAGAATGCAATAAAGATTAGAATCATTAACAAGTTAACAAGTCTCGCTTGGTTCGGGTCTTCATTCCTCACCATGGACTTCATTTTTAGTTAGAGATCTCTGAAGATGACAAAGCTAAACTTATAATTGATTATATAAACAAACACAAAACTATGTATGAAAATATGTGATAAATTGGAGGGGTAGTATGAGGGGGAATGGTGCAGTTCCCCTCTTTTTTGTGATCTTTATCATTAGGACTTTGTTTACTAGATTATATTTCCATTTCTGTAATGGATCTGTTAATTTTTTGTTATATATTTTTTTTAAATCATAAGTTTATGTCACTTTAACTTGTTTCTTTTTGCTTTTTCCTTAACTATTTGAGATAACCTAACTTCATTTGTAAGTGAGGAGTCAACAGATTTTTAGATAGAAATTATGGTGGAATGCAAAAAGAACTTTTAGAATTGATATTACAATTACATAGTCATACAATTAAATCATATACGTCTACCTCAGTATGTAGAATTATTGACCACTCACCAACCTACAGGTCTAGCACAGTTTTTCTCACCCGGCTGAGGGTGAAAATGTCACAAAAATTTAAAGCAATTAAGGCTAATAAAAAGAAATTGAAACAATGAAAGGCAGTGGTTTTTGACGTTAAATTTCGAGAAAGGAAGTTTATAATATTTGGTCATTTTGTTTTCTTTTTACTTCTTCGTTTGTTAATCACTCTGTGAGGTTGATGGTTGGATGAATGACAATTTCGGAAGAAAATATTGGTAAGGAATTATATTAAGAGGAGTTAACTTATAGTATATACTTAAAAGAAAGAAAACTAATGGGTTATGAGGAGACTAAATGAGTTGTTTTGCTGTGTTTGGGAACCGTATAAATAAAAGAAAATCTCCATAGTGGTAGACAAGAATGACGTTGTTTAAGTGGTATTAAGAAAATAATGAACTTATCTGTGAGATAAAGGTTGCGAGAGCTGATAGGTAGTATCCAGGTCTTTTTTTTACGAGGGAGATGGTGGATTAATCGTTATCAGCGGAATTCAAACCCCTTAATCAATATTTCTCAACTAGTAGTACATGATCTAGAAGAAGAAGAAGAGGTAGAAGAAGAAGACTGCAGGAGAACTGTCTTGTTACTTCTTCAAGTTGTGTTGTGGCCAGCACATGTCGTCAATATTCAATATTCAGTTAAGCAGTCGGTGAGCTTTGTCTGAAAAATGTCATTTAACTTAGTAGTATAACTAAAAAGCAACATTAACAAAGTTTACTAAAGTATACCTATTAGCCCGCTGGTAAAATAAAGAAATAAAATATGAGTTAAAGCTGGAAGAATAATAGTGAAAAACATGCCAATGATATGAAACTAGAGGCAAATTTACTTCTACTTGATGGGCATGGGCCATAAAATATCTGTCGAGAATAATACGCAACACTTGCTACATACTTAACTTACTGCTGAGAATAAAGGCAGAAACAAATTATACCAACCTAATCTAAAAAAAGTTTTAAAAAATCTTCTGCGATTTACGCATGACAATCAAATTAAAATTAAAAATTTAGCTATATAAGAAATAAGATGCAAATTATGCTTCAAAAGGGAAATATGGCAGATTTTTTTTGTAAAGGATAGCACTGCTTCCCTTTTCTACCTTGGGGGCATCCCTAAATTTCACTTCATTAATCGAATGCTTCGATATTACTATTATTTCAGCGACCTAAAAGATTAGTACCAATTAAGGGCTAATGGTTGTTCTTGTCGGTTACAGAAACTGTATTGTACATGTAATTAAGTTCAAAAGTTTTGTGTCCAGAACGTCTCTGAAAGTTTGTTTAGTAAAACGAAAAGAAAAAGTAAGTATGGTTAAATGAATCAAAAAGCTGGGTAATTAATATAAACAGTAGCCATTAAATTCCGTCTATATTTGATTCAAATTGCAGGATTGTCCAAAAGAAAAGCGGGCAAATTAACCTTTAAAATGGAATGCTATAAATCTCCACCGAATGACAGTTTCTTAGTTTAATGAACCACATTAAAGCATTTCTTTTTATTTTCAACCATTCTTTTAAGAAGTTTCTTTAGTACTAATTTTTAGGTTTTTAGATTCATTCTGAATTTTAGCATTTTTTTATACCCAAACATCAAATATCAAGAAAAATTTCGCTAAGTTCAAGTAATGTGAGTATTTTCTCCTAATATTCTACATTTAATTGTTAAATAAAACGTAACAATACAAATTTAATAATAACTTCATACTTTTTAATCCCTCAGGAAGTCCTGGTCACCTTTTGAAGAATTTGTTAAGAAATTTTGGTATATTTTGATTAGCTTACACTTTATCAGTGACTTCGTATAAACCACTGTTCTATCCTTACTTTATTTTTAGTACCATGCAGTTCTTAAAATACTTATAAAAGACGTACAAATCAACTAAATAACCGATAAAAAAGTAAATAATAATGTTACCATGAAGAAATAAAAATTGTGTTAACAAGAAGTTAAATTTTGAATACTCGATTTCTATTTTAAAATATACAATAGCCGTCAGTCGACCTGTCGGTTACTTAAGTTTTTTTATATTTTTATTACATTGTATTCTAACATTACACATATTTAGTCTCTGTTACTTTATAAATTTTAATGTTGTCCTTATAAACTTGCTTCACTCTTTGTACATAGCAAACATTTGTAAAAACTCTTTTAAAAGTTTCTTTGCAACAACTAAACGAAAACGAACTTTATACCGATTTAATACTATCTGATAAGAAAAACGGCAAACCAAAATATCATTCCTAAATTCTATTTTCAATTGAATTAAATGATTGAACCACTGAAAATATCAAAGTTAATAGGCTGTTTAAAACGTCACATTAAGGTGGAGGAATTCGCACGATTGTGGATGTAGATAATAGACTAGTTCTTTTCATTTTTTTATTCTCCCCGTAACTTTATAAACGGTACCAAATTTGGTCAACTCAGTTCTTAAATGTTCTTTATAGATGTTATCAACACAAAATACCAAGTATTTTTTATTTGAGTGTTTTTTGTTTTGTACACCTTTGGACACGTAGCACAAACTACCTTCACACTATATGAGTTAAATAAATAAATTCCTTTTAGTAGAATGTGTTATTAACTAACTGTGCGTTTTCATTTACTAATTTTAGATTCATTTATTGCATTATTATTATTTTTTTTTTTTTGAGTTTATTCTACTTGCAAGAGAAGGTATTGTGATGATGCAGTTTCCATTTTAAGTTGCCATCGAAAATATTCATTCTGAGATCTTCCAATTCAGAAATAGTAGATTTTACAAATTTTATTGTCTATGGTTAGCAGCATAACTCAAAAATGAAAAATTACAGAAAGTTTCCAATTTGACATTGTAATAAGCATTTTTGTCAAGTTGGGCTTAGCGTTACCTTTAAGTATCGTGGAAAAGAACGAAAAAAAACGGGACAATTTTGTTATTCTAATTTTGTCTAACAAAAAGTAGCTACACGCAGGCCATCTTCCACTTCATCATCTCTGGCCATCTCCGACTTAAAATCCACTCCTTATCACCGCTACAACACCCTGTAAAATCTGTTTAGTTCGTTAAGCCTAGCTAAAGGTTGAAACATAACCTGTTCAATAAACAGTAGATTTGTGACTATTCTAGTTTACATTATTAAAAGATCTTTAAGCCATTAGAAATAAAAGAATAATAACCTACCAAAAATAAAGATGAATTCTCTAAAGGTTAATTTAAAACTTAAATCTAGGAGCAATGTAGTGTTTCAATCTAAGAAATGCAACAGGATGCAGTTTACAAGAATCAGTGTTCATTATTAGAATAATAAGTGAGTAGATACATAAATATATGTAAATATAATAAATGACGTGATGCACTTGACGTTCATCTAATCATTATGTATATGGGCTGTGATGATTAAACGATAAGAAGTAATTGTATGTACAGGTCTGTCACTAGTTCGGTATGCTGATGTAACAATGTAATAGAATACTACACCAGGCAGTCGGTACGACTCCGGCATGAACAGTAAGTAAAGTGCGTATGTGTGTGTGAAAAGATTGTCTAACAGTATATATGTATATAGTAAGATGGCCAGTAACGAAATGATACGTTTTGTATTCACTAAGAATACAAGTGAAGACCAGTGTATGTTTGTATTAGTGAAGTAGTATATGTACTATGTTAATCATCTAGATATTCTATGTTTTATTATTTGTTATTCAATACTTATAACATCGAACAGAGTGACAAAAAAGAAAGAAGTAGTCTCATCAAATGTTGGTGTTGCAAGTACAATTGAATATCTTTTGTGGTTATATATGTATAGCTTCTCTTCTAGGTGTTTTAGTATGACTTTAGATGGATGAAGAAATAGTAAAAAGAACACAAAAAATAAAAACAATCTGTGGAGACGAAAAGGCAATTATGTTAAATGCACAGGTTCCTAAGAAAGAAGGTGTTAAGTCTGTAAACGTGTTATGACTGTAAGATTTATTATGAGCATTAATGTATTGGTGTGCAATTACTACTTGTAATTTACTCTAAACTTTTTTCCCCTCAAATTTACTGAAATTTACTTTATATTTTTAGGCAGTATTACTGGATAATCAAAATTATTCTTTACCTACTTAGGCGCCAGATAGCCGAGCACTTAGATGTGACGCCCACAAAGGTAAGATCTATTGTGGTACTGGGTTCGATTCCAACGGTCCAGGCCTTGGATTTTATTTAATGGTTAATATGAGGACTTTTTGGTACTGTACGTTTTCTTGTCACGACATCTAATTAGATGGACGTGAAGCCCGATTGAAAAAATTGGCATCAATTGGTCTACATAGTCCTTTGTTTTGCATTTCTAGAAGATTTTTCATTTAACTGAACATTCTTTAATGCACTCTGTGAATGTTTCCTGCAAATGTATAAGTGTACGACTGGATAAAAGTCTGTAGATGGAATTTTTGCAACTCGTTCATTTGCAGCAACGTTCCCTTAGTACAAAAGTGTCGTGGAAAGGTTATGTACTAGAGCAATGGGATAAGATTCTAAGTTTAGTGGAATTTCAATAACGAATTTGAAAGACTTGAAAAAAATCTTAGGTCTGAGACAATAGTTTGAAATTATAAAAAGGAGAGTAAACTGTTGAGCAAAGAATTTTGGATTCATTGGTAATTCGGGCGCTTGGTTGAACCACACAGTTTAATGCCGTAGTCCCTGATGATCAAGAGAGCGTTTTGGTCTGTTGTCTTGGCCTTTAATTTGATGGAAGCGAAATTTGAGTTGTTCTACATCTTAAATTACGCATGAGGATTGCAGGTAAGTATTTTATAGCCGACTATGTTGACTAGTACTAATACTAATTTACCAGTACTAATACTAATACTTTACCAAGTGTTACGTTGAAATTGATCATTGAAGGAACAATCCTGAAGAAAATTTAGACTGAAGTTCACTTCAAGATAATACATAAATTTACAATTGTCAAGGTAATGTTTTTATTTTTATCAAAGTAGAGCATTAGTTTTTTCTGTATGCACTGAGATGGAATGATATTATTCATTAAAAACAGTGTCCTTGGAAGATAATACAGATAGTCATATTCACAAAATTATAACAAAATAAAGGAAACCAACATTGTTGTTACAGGAAGTGTTGATATACAGCGTACAAATTGGTTCAACGAAATGTTTTAGTACTGATTTAACTATGATCCATTTCACGTCGGTGATATCAATATGTTTATTGTTTTCAACAATAAATGCCTATATTAAAGTTGAAAGTGATGGGGTTATCGATTCATTGTTGAAAAGTATTGCACAAAAAGATTGGAGAAATTCATTACAACTAGATGAAGTTAATGTTAAAGCTAAAAATGTAAACATTACTGGCTTGAAAAACGTATATAGAAGTGGACCTTCAACTTGGACTAAAAACTATGAAGGATCTGGTAATAACTGGGACTACATGAATCTCACATTATCTGCAGGTATTTCTAATATCATTTTATAAGTATATGCATTTTCTGATGGGAGTTCCTATGAGTCTTAAACGAACTTGAACTCCAGGCCGTGGAATGAAGTGCTTAGCTTCTTGCTTGAAAGAACTCATTTTAGCAAAAATGCCCCTTTTTTTTCCTTCACAAGTTATCTCTAAAATCAGCGTCTTATTTTATGTTAATTTAATTTAAGACAGGTTAGGTACTGGATTCCCACTCATTTACTGGAGCCATTTACGCTTACTGATCGTTGATGGAATGTGGACAGAAAAACTAGCTTAGTTAAGCAGCCATATGGGTTGTTAATGAGTGTTTACTTTAATTTTTATTGTATTATTTTATTTAATATTTATTATTATTTATTTTACATTGCTCGACGGGTGTTACTTTGTATTTCTATTCCTTTCTTCTTCTACTACATATTTCTTTTTCTATTTTTCTCATTATAAGGCTATTTTGTTGACGTATTTTATCCATAACAAGAAATTGTGTTTTATTTTGTGTATTGATATCCACTTTAACCATTCTAAAAGTAAACATTATTGTTATGTTTCTAATTTTTGTGTTTTAGATAACATGCTTGTAGACATAGAAGAGTTATCTATTGGCGAATTTAAGTCACATTTCTGGTTCGATATACAAGAAAACGAGGTAAAAATGATGATCAGTTCGCAAGGCTATGTGAGCCCAGGAGAATGTCTAATCAGTATCGATGATATAAACATTGTATCTCTTGGCGGTGTGATCATGCACTCAGAGATATCAGATTTCGAAGGACATAATGTTACTGCAGCTGCAAATGCTGTCATTCCGTTTCTAAATAAATTAGCCAAAACTAAACCTTTTGAAAGTTATTTACAAAGTATTGCTGGCAAATTTTGTGTAATTAAAATTGCTGACATAAATAAAGTTATGTAATTAACTATGAATGATGTTAAATGATAAGAAAATAAATAAATATTAATCAACAAAGAAAAATAAATAGCAAAAAATTGTAAAATATTATCAAGAAATAATTTATATTTTAAGTAGTTCTAAACAAGGTAGCCCAATACAATTTGAGATCCTTGCCCACAGTAAGCTAATATTTGTAGGGAGCATTCTAGAATTAATGAATATAAGTAAAAATTCCTGGCTTTCGTGGCAATTAGTCCATCCATTTTTATCCCTATGCAGAAGATCTGTATTGGTATGATTATATCTCTATGTGCTTTCTTAAAAATGCAATAACAAAAACTTTAACAGATTTAATTCTTTTTAATAATCAAAATATGCGTACCTAGGCATGTTGCTTTTAGGCATGTTCTTTTCTGAAAGGTTTAATCCAATTACTTACGGATTGTTTTGCTGGTAATTCATAAGAGTTAACGTTTATAATACTTTAGTGTAAATATAACTGATGATTTTTGGAAAAGTCTTTTTTTTTTTTTAGTCGATTTTAACTTAGAATCTTGTCTTCTTCATTTTTTGTTAAAGAGCCTAGTTGAAGCCATAGCAATTCTTCTTTATCATGTACAAATTCTCTTTTTAGGGAATGTATGCACAATTGTGAATGATTTTATTGAGAGAACGATGAATTAGAGGTCTCCAATTGAACATTTTTAGGGCTTGCGCTATCATAATATTTTTTACATTACATCTTACATTGATGTGTCTTCTGTCTTGACTTTTAGGTACTCAAAACTAAAGTGCCTAAACTCAGTTGAATGGCTAAACAGTCAATGTAGAAGATTCACCAATAATTTGAAAAAATATTTTAGTTGTTAATAGGCATATTCAAGGCTTTATGATGAACTAGTTCCTAGATCGAAAGCTTGGCGAAAAAATGTAAAAAATATGACTGAAATTGGCAGTATTCTTTCTTCCTTTTGAACCAAAAACTCTATAATAATATATTAAATTTTAACAGTTCACTGTGATAGTTTATGACATTTAATTAAAATCATTCAGCAACGCCTTTAGGTTTTTTGTTCACATTGGACTTATCGTAAATAATATTTAACATTTTATTAATATTGACAAGTTGGTCAGGTTTAAATTACATGCCTAATAAGAGGTACAAACGCCAATGAAAACAAAAAAAAAAATAGGCTCTTTTTGTGGGCGGGCCCACCCACTAAGTAATTAATTGACTTGAAAAGAAACTTCCAACCCATATCCCACGGTGATCATTTATTGATAATGCCTTCTTGATTTCCAATGATGACCGTCCTGTGGTCATTAATAAAACACAAAAAAAAACTGTCTTCACTTCTTACATGTCAACTTCATTTTAGTTCATTTTGTTTGTTTTTTTTGTTAGCTGTGTCTTTAACCTAGATAAAATTTTCCTGGTCATTATTTACAGTTCGTCTGGCGCTAGGTGGAACTGTCAGTTGTTACTAACTTCAGTATGGACACTATTTTTCATTGATGTACATTTTAAGTTCATTCGGAATTTTATTCTATACAAACCTTTGTTAGATGACGAAAGTTTGAGGAAAAAATAAAATAATATTTTGAAATTAAAATAGTTGAAATTCATTGACATTTAACACATTCATACAGTCTTACTGTTTGACAGAATTGTCTGAGAAATGTGCAAAACCAACTGCTTCTGCAGGCCCTACACTTCTTTTTTTAGGGGATATTTCGTATTGCGTCCTCTAATTAGAACTACTGTACTACCACTAGTTCAACGCGAGTTTCCCAGTGGCAAAACAGATCCCGGCGGAAAGAGACTACTCTCTGGAGTCAACTTACCACATCCACATGGTTCTCCTTAAATATGCTGAAGAAAGTTTTTCTAAGAGGATTCTAGATAAGACATATTCCCTTCTAACTCTTCGTAAACTCGCCGGCTGTCCAGGGAGCATTGAAGCTCTCAATCCACGTCTTACTACTAACGACATCAAAAAATCTAGGAATAGAGAACAAGATCTAGGAATAGAATATGAAGAGTCGGCACTCAAATATAAAAGTGATGTTTGGTGCATTTTGTGGGCTGGGTACCTGCAGAGATCCTCCTATTCTACGGTTGTAACCTTCCTTCTTAATAATCAAAATGCAGCCGGTTTTACTGATTTGATCATCTGAACTTTTCCCGTGAATACTTACAGCAATTTAAGTTGCTTGAGCCTGCAGATCTTGCTGAAAGTTAGCTTGGGATTGTCGCCTTAAAAGATTGATGCCAATATTTTCTGCCGCATTGCTTTGGAACATTATCTTTAGTAACAGATTTCTATCTCTAACATTTAACTAAAATTGCTTTCATTTCAATATTACATTACCTTATAGAAGAGAACAAAAAAATACTTATAATAAATAAAAATTCCAAATAGGGAAACTGATCAGACAGATTAATTTCACAATAAAAAGGCGAACAATACCCTTAGTCCGCCACCATTGTGTGACACATGCAAGATCAGTTTTATATCACAGTTAGCCACAACAATACCGGATGTCCTGAAACTATATAGACATTACGTGATGTAATTTTATAATATTTTGCCCTTATAATCATTTTATTTTTGTAGAGAGGTTTAAAAAGACATGCAATAGTAATGAATGCATTTTTCCCAACTGCATTCTGTTTATTTAAACACTTTATGCTTTTGAATATTAGCAGTTAGTGTGTTATTTGGCAAGCATAGATGTATTCTCATTGTATTATTTATAGAGTAAGATGATGGTATTCTGTTCCTTTACAAGGGACATTGCATGATGGTGGATATTTCAAGTAATACTAACACAAATTTTCTGCATGTTTTAAAAACTTGATGATAATTAGCCACTCCTACCATGATATCAGCATACTTTCATGCATTATACTTAATATTTTTTTAAGAAGGTTGATTATGAAAGAGAACAATGACAATGGTATTAAGCAAGTTTATGAAATTCTTCAAATGTGTGGCCAATATAATGTGATTAAAATTGTGAAACCATACGCTTTAAAAAAATGCTCCTCTTTCCGAAAAATAACAATTTACCTACCAAAAAGTTTCAAAAAAAAGTTAAAGGAATTTTGGGATAAGAAGTAAAAGAAAATCAATAGATCTACGAGTATTTTCATGAAAAAAAAGAAAAGAAAAATCACTTCCACTGGCAGATTCTGGCTAAAATCTTAGATGATACTGTGTCCAAACCAATTAAGCATTGTGACAGAGTACCATACAAAAGTTTTAATGTAAATCTATACCTTAAACGTTTACTGAAGAAAAATCAACGATTCGCTAGCCTCAAGAGAGTTCCATTGGCAAAGGAAACCAAAATTCTGTCGACAGTTGGGGGTCTACAAGTGTATCTGCTGATGTCTCTCTAATTTATAAAGACGGTTGTATTTGTAAGCCGATCCACCATCTACTTATTGCTTCATTAATAAGATGTGGAAAATAAGAGCATCATGATCTCAGGAAAAAATATCAAAGATTGACTTAAGCAGATTGTAGCTTGTACAGAATCTCTGTAAAGTTGTGTTATAATTTTCTGGCAGTTCAGAAGCAAATGCGGGATCTTCTTTTTGGTTTCAGCTTGAGTTGGTCATGAGCAGTGACTTCGGGATTACCGTAGAAGTAACACCTTTTAATTTTTTCTCTTTATGATCGCTGGAGGTGTGGCCATTTTTTTGAACAGGTAGGTTTGGTCATTGAAGGTGTAGAAGTTAAAGTTACTGTCGCAAGCGGGTTGATTCTAATTTTGAACTTTAGAAAACTTTTGTGATATAGTTATAAAATTTGATGGAAGAATAATTAAGATAATCTGGATGCTTAAGTTTTACATTGTCTTGAAAGTAAGTCACTTTGTTTATTTAGACTATAAAATACAAAACTTTTATTTGCTCAGCTTGATACTCTCTAGAACTAGACTTCCCATTTTTATAAAAATAAAAAAATAAGCGTTTAATTTTCCTTAAAGTAAAAAGCAATTAAATAGAATTAATAAATCTTAGTACTGCAATAAAAATAATTGGACTCAACGTAGCAATGACATTTAGATAAATATGTAAATATCAATCTCCTCACTTCTCATAAATAAATTGTGGTGGAGATTTTATAATTATCCATATAGGTATTAATACAATATAAATATTATTTTGATTTTTATTTTTGCTTAAAGACTAATTGACAGACACTACCTCGTTAACATTAATATGAATGATTTAAATATTCTAAGAAATTTCCGCAACAATGTTTTATCTAATTGTTATTAAGTAATTTATTGTCTTGGTTGTCAGATTTTTTATATATATAATTTCTTGATCAGCTTTAAATTAATTAATATTCTCTTTTGTTATTATTATTATTTTTTTTTTACTTTACTTATAAGTGTATATCTACTAATCTATTAATATGAAACATATATTTATTGATAAATTACATATTGTGACCGAGTTTGAAATTCATTTCCTTATATTGTTGAACTTTTTCCGCCTAATACCAGATATAATTAAATTTCGTTACTTTCTTTTAAATTTTTAATTAACCTCCACAATCACAAAAGAAGTGAGTGGCTAATTCAAATGAAGATAAACCAAAAAAGAGAGTAACTTACCGTAGATTAAAATTTATATCCAGTTAATAACTTCTTTTTTTTCTCCATCTTTTGCAGAATTCAATTCAGATGTGACACCACGCTCAATTTATATTCTATTTCCTTTTATTATGTACCCAAGAATGGAAACCAGGGAACGCAGGATAAAATAGATTTGAAGAAAATCATAATGGAAGATGGGATGGTGGTTATTCTATACGTACAAAGTTGGGGAAAAAAGGGATCCCAGAGCGGCGTAATACTATGAGAAGCTAGCCAGGAAAAAAGAAGTAGAAAGAATGAAATCTTGGTTTGGTTACCACCAATCCGTTTCCTCTCTGTGGCCCTATAAACGTGCTGAATATATGTACTCAGTTGATTTGCTTAGGGCTTTTTTTTTTTTTGTTTTGCACAGTATATATACACAAGTAGTTGCTTACGGATCGGTATCAGATTTAACTCTCCCAGGGCATTCCTTCTTTATCGGAAGCAAACTCTATCTTTTGTTTTTTTGTTTAACACACTAGAAGAAGAAGTAGAAAAAAAAGATGGAAACGCCAATGGCACAAAAACCAAATCAATTGGAAACACTAAAACAGTGTGGTAGGTTTCACACTGGTTTATTTATTTGCTGAAGAAAAGTAAGCAGGGGGGCCCAGAACCCGACCCGGTGGGCGTTTGCGCGTGTATTGATAGCCATTTCTATCTTATTGAATCGTAACCCAACTACGGGCATTTCAGTCGTTTTTTTTTTTCTCTCAGACCTCTTGTGGGACCACTTATGCAATACTGGTTTTTACAAGGAAGTGAAAGAAAAAGAACGACTACTTCCACTTTGCTCGGAAAAGGCTATACTTCAGTCTTTTTTTTTTTGTACTAGATTACCTGAGAAGGACCTTGATAAAATAAGGTAACTACTTTTTCCACGATTCGATTCCGGGAGATTACTTTCTATTAAACAATGTACAGCAAAGATTTTTATTAACTTTAACTAATTTCCAACATCCTAGAGGGTGAAAGCAACCTGCTGGTACTGCTCATATTTATTTTTATTCTCCACCTACATAACCATTTCTTTTCCTATAAACTTGTAAGATGAGATGAATTGGGTCTTGATCAGAGGTAAAGATAGGAGAATCATCGGCAAACGAGGATAGTCTTGGGAATGATAGAGATATCTGCTGTGTATCCACGGCCAACTCCAGGTTTTTGTGGGCCCTAAGGCGACAAAGCCTAAGTGGGCTCTTTGTGGAGCACATCATGTGGTGACAGTTAACTAGATTAATTTTATAGAGTAAATAAAACGATCTAAATAAATAGGCCACGCCCCCCCCCCCGGTCACTATTCTGTAGATTAGCCGTCATATTCTTTGGCAGACATTTTGTTCAATGCCATTTACCTTGTTATTTCTTGATTCAACTTCTTGATTCGTTTTAATCGAGGAGGTGAAGTGCCGATGGCACCTAGAAGCGATGTAGGCCCCGGCACTTACGCTGTATATACATTCCACCTCTGGCTTAATTATTAATGCATGAAGCAGAAATCCTAATATTTCTGGTCAAACTAGACGAGAATTTCTTATTTTTCATTTTATTTTGTAATTTTAACTTCAAATTCGGAGTACCCTATTTGTACCTTCCAATTCGTGCCTGACTTTCGAATTATTATTACAAGATCATTTGAAAAAGAAGTAATTTTTGACTAGTTTTGAACAAAAGTATTTGATATCTGCTACTGTGTATTAACAACTAAGACAAAGATGGCTTATACAAACAGGGTAGATCGATTTTGAAGTTACGATGGCAAAATTAATGGAAAAATAAGGAATTCTCGTCTAGTTTTGATCAAAAGAATGAGATTTCTGCTTTTAGTGTATTAATAACTAATTCAAACGAGGATTGTACAGACAGGGTAGCGCGAATTTGGAATTACCATTGCAAAATTAATAGAAAAATAATGAATTTTAGTCTAGTTTTACTGTAAAGACCGACATGTCTGCTTTTTACAATTGATTACTAAGCCAGAGGTGGAATGTACACACAAGGTAGCTCTGAATTTGAAGTTACGATTGCAAAAATAAGGAATTCTCGTCCTTTGTGGAAGAAACCATGTGGTAACAGCTAACTAGATTAAAAATTATAGAGTAAATAGAACGATCAAAATATATAGGCCACGTCCCCGGTTGCTATTCTGAAGAAAGCCGTCGTTTTCTTTGGCATGAAGCAACCTTGATGGATGGAATATTGGATTACTAATATTTGATTCAATAACTCCCATATGTATGTTTTAAAAGCCTAATAATATTACAAGCAAAAAAGTTGTCGTAATGAATATATTTACGACTGATTAAAAGCGTTCGTTACATTAATCATTCGCAGATTATTTTAGGCTAAGGTAACAATTGAAGAAACAGGAGCTAATCCTGAAACTTGTAAAACAAATAAATTCCAGGTGTGAAAAAATACATTTAAAAAAAAATGAAAAAGAAGATGTATACCCAGTAGCGAGGCAAACTGACACCAATCATATGGGTTTGTTGATCAACCAACTAGATGAGATTTTTTTCAATTAAAGCAACAATCATCAAAACCACGTATAACAATTTCTACCACTTGCAAGTTTAACACTCTGTACCCACTATACCAATCTAAAAAAGAAAAACTGCAGACATTAATTCGACACCTATATTCCATTGTGTCGAGAGCGGAAAAATAAATCGCTTGCTTTTTCCCTACCGATATGAAAGGCAGCTGAAGTTTTCACACGTTATGAAACATTTCTGCTTAGTTATTTAATTTTTTTTACTTCTTTTTTGTTTTACTATATTGAAACATCTCCGACATTTTTTTTGTTTGCCCCCAACATGGTAAACAAAAACATACACCACCCATTTCGCTAATTGTTTCATTGTTTGCTCGGATTATTTTTTTTCCCAGCATCGGGGGAATTTGTTCTGAACGAGATCAATTCTGTTTTTAATTGTTCTTTTATGAGTGAATAAACAAAATTTTGATACAAGAACAGTGATGGCCACTTCCCAAAATATAATAATAAAAAAAAATACTAAAGGAATAACAGAACAATACAGTTTCTTGCAATGAATATTTTAACCTATAAATGGGGCTTCAATCTAGTGCCTAAAAAAATGAGATTAAACTTTATATCGGGGAGTGTATCTTTACACTTTATACCTTTTATCTTTTTTAACTGAGGATATAGTTTATGTTATATAAAATATTAATTATTGGGGCTCTGGAGGTAACTAAGCCAAAACAGGTTAGTAAAGTACTTTCTCAGTCAGGCGACATTGAAAGCCCTGGGACAAATCAGAGAGTTTACTATTTCAGGTAATCCTTCCTAAAACCATGAATGTAATAGAACGTAGGATTCCAAGAAGATGCCTAGGTATTAGAAAGGCAGATAAACTAGTTGAAGGTGGACACTTTTCAAAACCTTGGAAAGCCCAGCACTCGTATTTCCAAATCTCTGGGAGTTTCTGTGCTGCCAGAATCTGAGTGAGAATAACAAGTATAGGACATGAGTTGGCTTCTACTTAACTCACGCTAAATCTTGAAGAGATTTCAATCATGTTTGATGGCGTCAAGAATTTGGTTAGTTATTAAGGTTCTTATGTTGAAAGCTCCAAGTCATGAACTTCTTCATCTATTTGCACTTAAGGTTTTAGGCTCTATCAAATCCAACTTGCCTTATGGTAATTGTCTAGAACAATACCCAGTTGGCCAGGCTATGAATCTAAGTAATTCAGTACTTGGTATAGTAATGGATGATTGGTTTATCGCAGAAGTGGAATGTGGTCAAAACAAGAGTCCGTTTGCTGAGTATATGTCTGAATGAATAGACGCACTCTTAGACGTGATGAAAAAGAGCACGATATAAGCAGTTTCGAAAACGTTGTGAGCAAGTAAATAGCTTAGGGAAGTGAAAGAAATGATTGACAAAGAAAGATTAGAAAAAGCGATAAGAAATGAACGCCCTCGAGGGTTAACCACACGATAACCTCAACGTAAAGTTCCACAAAATCCAAGGAGTATAAAAGTGTCTTTTTTATTTTTATGTTTTAGTGCTCACTTCTTATAATATCGGTAGCCATAAAAATGAAAATGGACGTTATCAGGTATATGGCAGTAATGTCTCTAGGGATGTATCAACTAAGTCGATATCTTCGGACCTGGGTCCACCATCCATCTACACTCCTTTTATATAATGTCAAAGCCGAGGTGGTAAAACAATTTCAAAGCTTGTAAAGGCAGTTCATGTTTTTTTGTCTACTGGAGAAATACTGTCAGGCTACTCGGTAGGGTGTATAATGGTGAAAAGAGCAATAGTGACGGTCTTCTGTAGTTGGAATATCCCATAACTTCATTCACCCTCTTAACCAAGTAGCTGTAGGTTACTTTAGGATAAAAAGGCTAGATTCTAGGCTGGAATATTGAACGTAAAATTTTTGCAACGTAACAGTGCTTATAATCATATCTACAAATGTTATGAGATTACATAAATCTTTTGAAGAAATTTATCTTTTGTTGAAAGAAAGGAAATTAAATTTTCTATTTCAATTTTTCATTATTACTTCTCAAGATTTTTGATTCTAAATAGGGAAAATTCATTTGAAAACGTGTATTACTATTCTTTTATCTTGAAATTTATTTTGATATTTAAATTCTGTGAAAATAAAATTGAACAATGGACTGAATTAGATGAAGTTATGAATGATTTGAAAATCAGGGGAGATAAGAAGTCAAGAATATTTTAAAAACAAATGATAGAAAGCTCTAGCAATACGTCGACATTTTCATCGAAATAAATCACTCTATTACAAAATACAGAAAAAAAAAAAACACGGTTCGATTATAATATATTCACACTATCAGTAAGATCCGGTTAAGAATAAGCTGGAAGAATAAAAAAGAAAATAGGGAAATGACGAAGTTGTAGCACTGGGAGAGAATAGAAGTTTGTAGAAGAGAAAAAGATAGAGATGTAAAGCTTGGTGTTATAAACATGGACATAAATCAGCAGAAAAGGAATCTGGGTGGGTTATGTTGTGGACTGTATTGGAGTAAGGCCTAGTTATATATAGAGAAAGGAATGGCGGTAAAGAGGATGGAGTATATGTGAACCCAAGTAAACCCAATCACATCATATAACTCGTTGTAAGAGAGTGAAACTAGTAAAGAGAAATAGTGGGTATTGTAGAAGAAAAAAAAACAGTATGAACCCCAGGAAAAATACACCCGATTTCCTGTAGGAAGAAGGGTAAAAAAAATCATCCCTCTTTACAAGAACGCCTGGACGAGCTTGGAAGAGAACAATATTACTAAGAATGGCATAAACCAGGTTTTCTTACATCCTATGTGAATTATTGCTCCCAAGAGTTTGCTCAAATGCTTGGATTTTCTAACATGCTATTTTTGTTAGGAAAAAAAAGGGCATTTATATGTATTGCAATTGCAACACTATATAATGCAAATTTATTTTAGCATCTATAAATATTTATTTCTATTTCGGCGCAAAAGAATAAATAAATGAAATGTTGCTATCCAACATATTTACTTGTCTCCATTACTTTGGAAAAGTTAGCTTTTCATTAAGGGCTATTTATTTACTCTAGTCTAAGTGCAGAGGTTTTCACACTTCGCCTCCCTACTAGACTATAATAAATTGTTCGCTTCCGCTGCATTATTATTTACACATTTGTTTCTTATTAATATTATAGGGTTATTAAGGTAGTAAATTATACCCTAAAAACATCGAAAACCTCTTACCTTTTTAGCCTGAACTCTTCAAGGAACTCCTCTTGAAGGAAAGGTATGCACCTTTCATTGATATCCCCCTTATATGTCTGGATAGGTTACTCTGATTAAAGATCGTACCCCACTGTAGGTTCAACGATCAACGAAGCTTTGCTTTCACCGTCTAACTCCATTTCTTTCAATAATTACATAACACTTCTTCTTCTTGACGTTATGGTGCCGGCTGGCAAAAAAGCAGCATGGTGTTGGGGCAGTATCCCAGCTGGAGATTCGTTCTCTCGGCCAGCTGATTGCAAACAACAGCTGGTACTCCGCGAAGAAGAGTATTGATGGTACTAATTAATGAGATCACTGCGTTGGTCCACACTAAACCTAAGAGAAGGGCTTTCTTGCAAATGAATTTATTTTCCATTGCCCTATTTTTGAAATAATGGATACTATAACCTAGCCATTTGCAACCCACCCACTCATTGTAGGATTTCTCTTGTCCTGACAGACGGATTTTCTTATGTTTCAGGTTTTCTTCGTGGCTTATGCTGCGGAGACTTAGCCGATCTTTCCATTCAATCGTTTCATTACTTTAGCTGAATATGGAGTGGAAAATTCGCTAATTTCTTGGCTATAGATCAGTGCTGAAGCAGCGTTACACATGAACTTCGGTGTAACCCCAATTCACAAAGCGGCATGGCGCATATAGCATAGCCGAATCTGGGTTCGCGGGTAGACCTTACCGCTACGGCGAATCATTCTTCCGCAATACCCCATTATATTAAAGGTTTTTTCCACCGCTTGTTTATTTTCAACTATAACAATGGGGATATTGTCTTGTAAAAACAAATTATATTTATATTATTACAAATATATGAACAAACAATTTTAATTTCTCCTATTTGTATAAATGATTCGAGCAGTTTAAACCGTCCCAATAAATGTATACTGTAAATTATACGTATAAACTAAACAAAAAAAAAAAAAATGAAAATAACATCAACATATCCATGCATAAATGTGGACGCTCAAGTTAACCGTAAGAGAGAGTGCGGATGATAAATATAAACATAGCGCAGTGGCACTGCGGAACCATTTTATATAGATATCATTTATGTTTGTAGTAATAAAAGTGGCAGTGGTGCGGAATTGCGGTCTTATATATATATATATATATATATATAAAAGAGCTACAAACAACTCTTTTTAACAACAAACAGCGACAAAACAACATACAGTTTAGGACTCACATAACAGTTGGGCAGGGCTATGGATAATATAAAACTGTCGATAATTCTTAACGTACGCACACACACACACACACAAAAAGCATCCATTTATGGATGATGAAATCGTTGCTCCAGTACGCATGCATTATTTTTTGTCACCCTAAATTTTCTTTTTTTTTTTTTGTCCTCCGTCCTCCAGAAAGGGGGAATCTAGAAAGTCTTTCCGTTAAAACATTTGTAAACAATAGGAAGAGGTTTACATATTTTACCTTTTTATTTTTGTTGTTCATGTTATCGTCAATTCTGGGGTATTTTTTGTTTTTTTCCAAACGTTTTCTTCCGCTTTGGAAAAATATATAGTACATGCTCTCTTCATTTTGCAAACCAGATATTTCTAAAGTTAATAATAGGTCATTTTGTTGAAATAAAGATTCTTCTTGTTCTCTGTAGATCAATTATGTGATAAAGTCGTTTATTTTGCTGAAATCTTTGAGTTAATTTTGTATTGAAGGTATGGTACCCCAAAACAAAGTAACTAACATACCAGTCTAATGTAGCGCAAGGTAGAAATAAAACAATATGCAGTAATAATGATTGACTAATTACATTATGTATGAATACAAAAAAATAAATCTCCTTAACAAAAACTTACAGTTTAAAAAGTTAAGTATAAGGGTTGATTAAACGCCAAAAGGTTCATAAATCATTGGGCTAAGATATACAGAGTTATCAGTAACTATAATGCTAGAGGGGGCCTTACATACATTGGGCTAACTCCTCTCCCAGTAGGTGTACTGCCTCAGGATCCCTAAATGGCACGTCTATATGAAATTCTGAATCAAACGACACTTATTCACGAAAATTGGTTAACGCTACAATAATTTGAAATGATTGCAAAACTTCCCCTTAATACGTGTAAGAGCAGACCGTCGCTTTACTGACACGTAAGCCCTAACCCTTTCATCCTGCCAAATTTTAACAAAATCCGGCTAAGATATACTGAGTTATTAGTAATAATAATTTTGGAGGGGGCCTTACATACATGAGGCTAACTCCTTTCCCATTCGATGCACAGCGTCGAGACTCCGAAAAAAACACATTTAAATAAAATTCCGAATCGAATGACACCTCATTTATGAAAATCGGTTCACGCGTTTAGGCGCTACGTAGTTTAGAAAAAAGGTAACAAGAACAAGAAGAACAAGAACAAGTACAATTTTTGAAAATGTCGTTTTTGCACATTTTTGGCATAGTTTTTCTCTAAAACTAATTAATCTATGTTATTACGAAAAAATTACAGATATAAAGGAGGATTTGCCCTATAATATAAAGAAAATTTGGGAATTTTATCTTTTATAGAAAAAGAGAAAAAAATTGACAAAGTTAGGTGTTTTTCAACGTTACGCTTTTTCTGGTGCAGTTTTTGACAATCAACCCTTATACAACTGTCCTAACGGACAGTTTTAATAAAAAGACTTCCATCTACTTAACATATGCTGAATAAAGGACCTTCTCTATTCTAATTAAACCTGTTAAATACCTAATACTAAAATCCTAAACCTAAAACCAAAGTTATCCTTGAGTGTAAAATCAGAACCGAGAGGAGCCTGAAGTTAGGTCGGAATCAGATTATTCTGGTGACTATCCTCATTACAGGATAGGATTATTCTATCCAGAACCCCTGTGCAGATTTTCTGCCATGAAGTAGAGTAAACGGCTTCCCCGTATACTGTTTTAAAGTATTTTCATACCGCAAAGTTGTGGTATGAGTTTATTGGCTCTCTGTGGTCGCAGATTATCATCGAAACTAATGGAAAATATCTTGGGATCTTGTAAGTTTACCAATAGACCACGTACAAGATACCATAAGCCACTCTGGCTTCGGAGCTTCAAGAAACAGGACTTGCATCTTATTACAATAATAATAATTGTAAAGTTCATGTTTTTGTTAACAAATAGCTAGTAGTTCATGAAATAAATTTTAGAAACAAAGTGGAAATTAGTTGATGAGGAAGCTTGAGATATTGAGGGCATCCGGTTGGTGGTCGAAGGGTTTAAGTCTGCTGCAATAATGAATCTATTTTAGGGTCTTATTTAATTAATAAAAATGAAGAAAGAATTGTTGCAAGAAACCTTAACGTGGTGTTACGTTTTGTTTAAAAAAAATATTTGCAAATTAGAGTATTCTGAGTGTTGAATCAATTAATTTAATTTGTACTCTAAGATAATTATAAATGACGTAATCCTGTTTAAAATAAAAGGAAAATCTAAATGCAAGTATTTTTGTTTTTTTTTATATAAAGAAAAGCCTTGAAAGAGCTGAAAATTCATACTAGGCGGAGCTTGCTTGTATTGATCAAGGAGAGTATAGTGAGCAAAAGGAGGCACTTAGACGCGAAGTACTTGGAGCCTGGGGTCTGGGAGGGCGGTTAGGGCACTTAAGTGGTCTAGTCCCGGTAATAGGAGGATATTAAAGGGAGTGGCGGGAATACTTGCTCACACCGTGGGGGTATCGCAACACTCTCCTATCGACCAACGTTTGGGGTTCTCCCCAACTATTGAAACACAACATCTGCGCATGCGTACAATACACTTCCACGCATGTCCCCCTCACTCTTATATCCCCTTAACAAATAGCCTCCGGTAGGAACTACCATCTACTTCATACATAACGAACTCACACGCATGCAGGGTAAAAAAAAATACAAAACGTATTTAAGCACTTAAACTTAAAGGTAAGATTAACCTAAGAAGTGGAACGCCGTCCACCGTTCAATTAAAGTTAAGAGATCTGGTATTCATTGTGATTGCAGCCTGATATCTGCAATTGAAGACAAAGGTTGAGGAGAATCAAGAATCCCTTAAAAATCAAGCCGCGGAATATTGCCCCAAAGTGGGTAACAACACCCCTCTTTACTCAACTCTTTTCTGAGCAGCACTGCGATTGTGAATCATTGTAAAAATAGTGTTTGGAAGCGGGCGTAAGATAGTCGTGTCTTCTGGGATACAAATGCCGAACACTTTTATGCACTACCAAAGAAACATGATATAAACGAGAAATTAGAATGCACTCCTATTGGAATTGGTTTTGCAGAACATATTGTCCAGGTTCTGGTTAAATCCCAAGAAAGATTTAGGAGAATGATACATCCTAGTAACGTAAA
Source organism: Rhodnius prolixus (assembly GCF_049639745.1). Taxonomy (NCBI): domain Eukaryota; kingdom Metazoa; phylum Arthropoda; class Insecta; order Hemiptera; family Reduviidae; genus Rhodnius; species Rhodnius prolixus. The sequence goes on from NW_027411582.1 coordinate 28,518,595, forward strand.
CTATACACGTTAGTTGTAAGTTTAGATTAGATTCCGTGGGAATTGCACAAACACCTTTTACCACAGTCACCCAGTTGATTTGTTATCCCACCTTCCAGCTTAAAGCTATCTATTCCAACTGTTCTTCATTTGTGTTGAAAACAATATAGTGCTACTAATGGATGTGATTAAGTAAACAAATCTTAATTTGTTTCTCTAATTGCAACCGTTAGCGCTGCAAAACGTTAGATTTTATCAAAAGCTGTTCTAAAAATTACTAAATAAAAATTTGAGACATAAAAACACAAACTGCTGAATTAAATCCTCTCAGCATGTAATAATCCAGAGATAACTTTTAAGTAATCGAATTGTAATATTATAATATATAAAATAAAGGTAATAAACTTTATCCAGAATGAACATTACTAACTATAAATAAAATATCATTTTCAATCAGTAATAAAGATTATAACACAGCAATAAAGAAAATATAATAATCACATAAAGGTGTAAAACTTTATAATAATCAAATTCAGTATGTGAGAATTAAAATGGTGTAGATTTACAATAAAGCAACTCTGCGGGCATAATATAATCTCATCCTACGCGTTAAGTTCATAACCAAATAAAATTAAAACACCAGAAAAGAGGAAGAGAGAGTAGAAGAAAACAGAATGTTTAAGATCGTTATCTAAGTATCAAAAGCGCATAAACTGCGACTTATAAAGATGGACTATAGGTTGGCTGGATATTGGGTGCATTAATGTAACTCGAACGAGGCATTGGTATCCCATCATTGGGAAGAGAAAGAGAAAGACGTGTCTTCTCTTCTCACTTCTGCCACGAGGTTAGGGGGGAAAAAAAATTATTCCCCCGCAGATCTTAACTCGTTTATTGGATATTGTAATCATGAATCAATTTACTACCCTTCTGAATACATAAATAATAATGTAATTAACATAAATTTGATCAATTTTATTGGCGTGTTTTATGACTTAGTGTTCTGGATGCAGTTTTTCTATTCTCTCTCACTTTATTCCAACATAAATAATAAATGTTGATTTTAACACTAGTGGTTAAACAAAATAGTTTTTTGTTTTTGTGTTCATTAATGCCGTAATATTCCATAATATATTCTTCATGTCGAGCAAGAGAGAAATCTATATGAAACCATTAAAATTTAACCAATAAAATACTTGGAAACTTTTGATTAAACTGTATCCACAATAACAGGGAACCATTAAAATTTAACCAATAAAATACTTGGAAACTGTTGATTAAACTGTGTATCCACAATAGCAGAATTCTGGCCGTTTAACTGTGCAACAACTATAAAAGTTGAGGAGGAACCGTGCACTGAATTTTGGTAGCAAGCTTAAAAACTAAATTTGCAATTACTGCAGTTATTTAAGTTATTTTGTTCACACACATAAACATGCTTAAAAATTGTAAGATCATTTGTCAATAAATTTATCAATTTCCTATGAAAAAGTCAATTACCACATCTTGGCAATCTTCCCTTTTCAAAAATAGATGATATTAGTACGGAGAACCGACTAATTTAGTGAATTAAATCAATGACTTTTAGGTTGTCTACGCAACCGTAAGATTGTGTTGTGATTAACATAAATTCGTTTAAAATATTTGGGGAAGAACTCACTTGACAACAAGAACATTTCGTTTTTTTTTTAACCCATGAATTTTTATTGCTTCTAAACGACCCTCATAAATTAATTTAGTAACTTCAAAAGGGAGGTGATATCCCTTCAAAATATTCCTAAAGATGATAAAAACGATCCTTCTAAGAACTTTCCGATCATCGTACAGTCCAACAATCTTAGATTATTAAGTAATTATATCCATAAATTATTTTAAACGAAGGTTTATCTTAATGTCTTCTTTTACTAAAGATAATTTGACCACTAGTTTCTGAGTAAATAAACAATAGCAGGGCATTATTCTTTAACCAAACAATTAACCAAAAAAATGGTTTATTACTTACCTATCAATTTTTATTGGAATAACTTAATCTTAAAAAGTTGGCTACCTAAATTTTACTTTGTAGCAGTTACATAATTAAGTAGACAAAAAATACTACATTGACATAGAACGTTAGCATTCTTCATTTCGTATAAATTCATTTCGTGTCCTTTAGTATTGAGTGAAGAATCGGCCATAAGGAAAATAACTTTTTGTCGCTTTGAAATGTTGTAATAACAAGAGGTTTTAAAGTTTTATGGTGGAGTATTGTGGCGAGAATTACTCTGGTAGTTGAAAGTCTAACTAAATTCTGGGCCAAAACCGTTCTCGATTTTTAATGCCTCCAATTATCTTTATTACAAATTTATTATTTTGCTTGTACCTACAGACTTTATTTATTCAGTTATCTTTTAAATGTTTTGCTAACTATAAGTTTATTTACTTACTTTCAAAATGAGGGCCGTTTAAGAAAAAACATTCATAAGTAAACCAAGTTTTAACTTGAAAATTTAAATTTTTTACAAGTTAATCCGCTCGTTACTTTCAAGCAAAGAACCTTAATGAGTGCGATAATATTTAGTACAATTTATGGCCTCATATTGTGAAATGAAATTTTAGAGAATTGAGCCGCCCATCAATATTAACACCGGACCATTTGTAAGACATAAACTCACCCCAACTTACACTTGTCCCACAGTAAAATATGTTAACCTGGGACCACCCTTGGAGTAAATATGTTTACACTAAAAATCAGACCCTGCTGTCTCATAAAGTAAGTCAAATTGACATAAACAACCTCTATACCTACTTCTGTTTAAGTGACCAGTCTTGTCAATTTAGTTGGAGTTCAGTAAAGAAAAGCTGGTTAGTCTCGCGTCCATAAGACCGCGATTTTTTTTTTTGACTAATGTAATCCTTATGTTTCAGTCTAAAACTTAGGCCTAAATCTTAATGAGTTTCCGCTTTTGGTTTCAGTATTCTCGACCTCCCAGTTCTTCATTAATTTTGTTTATTGTTTACTAAATAAATAGTAATGATTAACCTTTGATCTAAATTCTGAATAAGAAGTATGCTGATATTATTTTCATTTTAGTTTAGTAATAGATATTTATAACAGTAATACGGACCATAAAATAAGTAAAAACGTTCATGAGCTACTTACTTGTAAACTTGGAAGGAGAAAATTAAGCATATTGGCCCACAAATTTTAAAATTTGTTTCTTGTTTTATAACAGTAGATCTCGTTGCCATTAGGGCTTCAGGCAGCGTTAGTACTACCTAGGACGAATGACGAGGACAACTGTAGGGCTTAAGACTAGTAATGAATCCTCTTTTTTTGTAAAGGGAGTATTTATAACGAAGAAAATGCAGGGTCAGCTTTGATACCAGGAAGAAACTTTGTGGAAGATTTTGAATTGTAAGGTTTGGATTCTTTCAGAATTAGTTCTTGTGGTTGACGTCTAGAGTTCAGCACTGCCTTAGGTTGTTTTTTTTTTTGGTAATGTGCTGGAATATAGAAAAGAACTGCAGTCACGTACATCTCAATCAATCCTTTTTCTTTCAACCAGATGTTCTGAGGATGATTCCTTTTATTCCTCCGAATATCAGCTGGATGGAGAGATATGGAGGATAGACAAATATCAAAATCTAGGCTAAGCTACACGAACTCAATATACCCCCTGTGTTAACCTGATTCTTGTGGAAGCCGTTCGGAGAAATCGGATTCTGCCAGCCTTAAACTCTTATTTCAGGCTAAGAGAATGTAAATATGTCATTAAATTTGTACCGAAGCAACTTAAAAGAAACGATTGTCTTTTTTTTTGGGAAATTTGTTCCCATACTGTTTACAAAATATGATCACGTTGGGATTTATTTAAAGTGGGCACATTAAGAGAAAAGTAACCAAATAAAAGATCTCTGTTTACACGGCAATACCTGATGAATACAAATGTAGCACCCACACAGATTCACAGACACGCTAAACCCGAGTCAGTCCCCAATTCAGTCCATAAACTTCATTCCCCAGTATTTTTTTTTGTTTTTTTGCCGATGTGTTAGTCTTCCTCCCTCCCTGCCTCTCTCCGACATTTTACTCTCACAGTGTACCCACAGTTTGTCGCCTTGAACACTTTTATTCCCTTTATGACGTTGGTCAGAATCCCTCCTACTCACCACACTGGGACAGACACCTTCTCAAAACGTCCCTTTCTTGTCTTATAGCCTATATAAAATGTTCCCTTTGAATGTAGATGCTATAATGTTTTTATTGATGTACCCCCAATAATGGTTTAACTATAGAGATGCTCAATGAATAAAATTACTAATTTATTTTTATTAATTTGTTTAATAACACATAGATCAGTTAAAAGGGCTACACAATAAAATAAATCTGAAATCGGCCATAATTTAAGTGAATATTCTGTGGTTAATTGGATCTATTAAGTTTAAGATAGAGCCAGTGTCAGTCAGCTTTCTATCCAAGTCAGTGGTATTATCAAGTTTCTGTAGATAACTGAGAAATCTGAACACTACCTTGTCCTTCATTGTAGAATGTATACACAGGGTAGCCGAATTCCAAATTATGAAATGTATTCACAGGTTCGCTTGAATTTTGAGTTACGAACGCAAATTAAAAGGAAAAATTAGGAATTCTTGTCTAGTTTGCCAAGAAGTATTAGGATTTCTGCTTTAGTGTATTAACAATTATGCCAGAGATGGAATGTATACACAGGGTCGCTTGAATTTTGAGTTACGAATGCAAATTAAAAGGAAAAATTAGGAATTCTTGTCTAGTTCGCCAAGAAATATTAGGATTTCTGCTTTAGTGTATTAATAATTAAGCCAGAGGTAGAATGTATACGCTGGGTCGCTTGAATTTTGAGTTACGATTGCTAAATTAACGGAAAAATAAGGGATTTTCGTTTAGTTTTATTGGAAAGTTTGTGAATTCTACTTGGTGTATTAACAATTAAGCCAGAGGTGGAAATGTAGATACAGCAGGGCCAACGTCCAGCACCCTGGTTATCTGGGCAAGTGTCGGTGCTAACATCACTTCTACTCTCGCAGTCATTTCACTGAAAATGAATGCATTAAATTGTCATCAAACGCTTAGCATATGCAAGATCGTTAATATCTTGATGCATAACAAAATCGAAAATCTTGAGTTTCTTTACTTACATAAATCCACCAATCGTACAATTTATGACCACATATCTTATTTTTATGACCTCATAGTTTTTAAATTCTCGTTAAAATGTAATGGCGACGCATCGTTTTAAGTTAAAGTTATGTTCTCAGTCGTTATTTTAGTCTTAACTGCAGTAAGTTCGACATTTTTTTTTCTGAAAAAAAAGTTACTTGTATCTTGGTCCATTTAAATAATATAGTGATCAACCTTTTTCTTTATTACTCAAGATATTTTCTTAAGATATTAAGAGGAAGAAGCGATAAAAGGAAAAATAATCCATAAAAACGAGATAAAAGTAAACTTAATAATAATTACAAAATTCTATACAAGCAATTTAATGTATTATTTTCAATAAATAAAGTTAAGAAAACAAGGCAAGAAGCTGATAATAATAAAAAAGGGAACAGAAAAGAAGAAGTTACCACGCATACACTTCAGGGTGTATGTTGTTGTCATTAAGCTTCTGGGCCGAACAACACCTTGTACAAAATCGTAAATTTTATAGTCGCAAAATCCTAACAACTTCACTAGTTGTCTTTAAACGTGTGCATCGTTCAACGCCTCACACTACCACTAACAAACTTATCGCTATTTTCCACCTAAACCAATGACAATAAACCATAAAGTAATAAACAATTTATTTTATTACCAATAGTGGTTAAAGTTGCACACAGTCCCACCGCCACCTGCGGGAGAGAGATAGAAGGAGAGATATTGTGAGTTTTTGCAGAAAAAAGAAAGGCTATAAAAGTACGTTCGTTCCTAATTCACTTCTAATGAAGCTATTTTATAACGTGTGCAAATAATTGTCTATCATTATATTTTCATGTTTTTTAATAATAATAAACTGTTATATTTTATAACAGTTATAAAAAAAAACACAGCTAGAAAATGAATCAATTAATAAATATTCTCTTAAATAAAGAAATAATTAAGAGAAGAATGAAGAAAACCAGAATCACGTTTAATGCCAAGGATAGAAGATCTTGAAGAATGAATGTGTTCTATTAATTTCTCCTGTATAAAAGGAGGAATGTTAGGTATAACCTCAACTGGTGTTGCACTCCTCCTTTCAACTCCCTTCTTAGATATTCTAAAATTGGTCTCAAATAAAAGTTTGCGAATTTTCTAATTGGGGTTATACAGCCCTCATTCTCTGGAAACTGCCCTGGCAATGTAAGGGACTATAACCACTTCCTTACAGCTTTACCATCCTTCTCCTTAAAGAGGTACATTTAAGAAGGCTTTCTGGTAGGTTAAATGTTCTTCCAAGACTGCTTTTTACCATTTTTTTTTTAGGCATAAGAAAGTCTTTTTACTCATAAGAGGTGACTAGAGTTTTCAATAGTCACTCTTGGGCAACCTATCCCTCGGTGCGGGTTGCCCAAGACCTTAGATTTTGCTGGGGAAGAGCTGGGAAGCGAGAGCCACCTTTCAAACATTCTCCCCCAGAGTTCTGAGAATAAATCCTCTCGGCTAAATAAGGAGATAGCCTGAATAACCTCAATCCCGGCTATAAGGTAAGTCTTCACTGCCTGTTGTATGTGCAATTGCCTGGGAGCACCACAAATGGATATCCCAGCCTACATGGATTACATAGATTTTTGGGAATACTACTGCCTGAAAGATTATTATTATTACTATTATTTTTAAACTAGGAACAAATTCCCATATTTTTAGAAAACCTTAAACGACAAAAATATCTTAAATAGTAAGAAAAAAATTGAGAATGTTGTGTTTATTTCTAGCTGAACAAATGATAATGTAAACAAGAAGAACTATTTTTAAATAAATGTATATACATGGAAATAAATCAAAAATATGGGAGGAGAAAGAGAAGATGAAGCAGTTTAAACAAGAAGGAAGATATTTTTCTCACCACTTAAAACATTGGACTTAAAGGAAACACTTCACATAGCCTTTATAATCCAAATGTACTGTCTATAAAGACAAACTATTGAAATAGTGAACGCTGTAGATAATACCAATTTGTTTTTTTTTTTTATAGTTTTACATTCGAACAGAACCGTTTTACTAACTGTGAACGCAATAATGGTGGCCAAACCACTTAAAATGCTTGAATATATATGCATATACATACCATATGCCTGTGTATAGTTAGTGTGTTATATACACTGAAGGCACGAGTTCTCTATTCCGTTCTGCGGTCCCCCCCTCTATACATATGTATAAACAATATGATTGAAGACTTTACTCCATTAGTTGGTAGTATAAACACAGACTGTTATATTATATATACATGGTAAATCTAAATATGTAACGCTTATTATACACTAGTCACCTCTACGTCAGCTCTACTTCATCAGGCCAGTTAATTTTAGCCATTTATTAGCATCTAGTGTAAAAAATAGTGTTGGCCGTATACTTTACTACAGAAATAAAAAGTTTTAAAAGATCTTCCATTCATCAATCATTTATAAATTTAGTGAGCGATACATTTTTTAAAAATTCATTTATGTACAGTCTATGCTGATATATACAAGTATTTAACTATTGAGTGCTTTAACCTCTAGGATTCTGCACCAAAATCAGAAAGGCGCATTGACATGAGACAGCTCCTCCTAGGTGTTTAAGAGGTCGCACAGGCAATGTCGGTGTAAACGACATGAAGGATGTGAGTTATGGGCTGCAAGTTTATTAGTAGAAATTTAGGAAGCCAGATTGGATGACTTCCATAACGAACGAGATATTAAGGTCTTTGTAAACAGTTGAATTTTGGATTGCAAGGATTAAATTATCTGGAAGTTAAATGGTTTTGCGCAGTTTCAGTACTCTAAGTCCAAATTAACCTTCAGAAGTGTTTTGTAAAGAGGTGGTTAGTATTTAAACAGAGGGACAATATCTTTCCATGCAAAAGTGACTTGTTTCCTACTGTAATTGGCTGCAGGTCTTGACCCCAACTGGGTGGAGTACCCATACTGAAATAATTAAAAAAATTCTTAAGAAAAAGAGAGATTTTAATTTCATATAGAAAGAGACGGTAGTAATATTAATTTATTACTATATTTTTAATTATCAAATTGAATAAACAGCATATCAGTAGCCAATAATATAATCCATCTTCTTTTTTTAAATAAAAATTATCCTTCACAATTGATATATATTGATTTTATTATTCAAAATTAATTTTATTATTCTAAGAATATTAAATAATATGTGAAGAACATTTATATATGATCAAATATGTTAAACATAAAGATTTGAAACATTGTTGCTATCAATGACCCGTTTTTTTTAAATTTATATCTTCTATGACCCCAATTTATTGTAAGATAGATAAAATAAATTTAATTGCTTGAGAGTAATTTCTTAGAATAGATTTATTTATTTAGTTTTATTATGCATAAACACACCCACAAATTGAAATCTAAATTTATTATTTAATTTAAAAATGATTAGCTGTATTGTTTACTTTGTTGCTGCGTATTTTTTTACTTATCAGAGAGAATTCTGCGTCTTTTAGTTTTATGTGAAGGTTTTGTTTTTAATTATTTCGCTTCCTAATTTATGTAAAATTTGATAAAGATTTCTTTGGGTGATTCAGATAGATATTTTAGTTATATAAACTAATCATACCCAATATGTCAAAGAATTTCCAATACTGGCTGGCGCTTTCTTCGACAGTAAAGGGTATTATCTACAAAGAATTTGATGAAACTGGACAAACAATAATTGGTAAGAATTCTTTAAATGTTTTGAAGTGTTTGATGGCCAAAATTACGTAGCATGCATCCAAAAATAATGGGATGAAAATGGTTGCAAGAAGATACACAGTGTATTTATTGATTAATCCTCGTATTTGCCAGATTTAACAACCTGTGACTATTCTTTATTCCCAAAACTTAAAAGAATGTTGTTTAGATGAAATTTCAACCATGAAAACAGCTTCAGTATGTGCTTTGGAAGCAATTTCGCAAAGTAACTGGAGCAAGCAATAAGATCATTATTATGTCGCTGTAACGAAGCCAGAGGAACTTATTTTGAATAAATAATAACCAAAATAATAACTTCTAGTTTCTATTTCTTTTTTGTCAGAACAGAAATCGATGAACCCCGGCCAGAAAAGATCTTACCTTGTTAAGATGTGATACAGTTTTTATTAAAATATCAGCAATAAATAAAATTCAAATTATTCCAAAAATAGTAAACTTATTAAATGTTTCGTTTTAAAACTAGATAGAATAATGCTGAGCCTTCTGGAATTAGAATACTTTTTTCTTACAATACATTTAGATATTCTAACATTACATTGACAAATTAGAAATGATTCCTGGAAGATAAACGTTAAGATTAACACTTATCTGGTTGCTAAAAAAAAGATTCGCTTGAATGAACTAATGCGGTTTGAAAAGTGGGAATGACATAAGGGAGAGACTAGATAGAAAAATATTAAATGATGGAGAAAACTCTAATAAAAAATAATCTTATGAAATGTAAAAGTTGTGAGTAAGAATTGGGAAATGATAAACTATGTAAAGATGAACTAAAGAGAATGCTAAATAGAATATACTACACAAAAACTTACTCCAAATGATTAAGCTATGATTAATGATTATGATTGAAATGAGTGATGTTAATGTAGCAAGATGGTACTGAACAGAGCAAAAGTGTTGAGTTGTGGTTACAGAGCAAAAGATCTACAGGTGTTAAACTCTGCCCTAATTCTTGGTTGGAGTATTGTACAGGACAAAATCTTTTTCATGAGCAGGTAAGTGTTGCGTAAATGCTACCTTTACTCTGCTATGATAATGCATAATGTTGAAATAGAGGAGATGCTTGAAAGAGAACCATTAGCGGTTGCATTACATCATAAGCGTATGGAAGTGACATACCTTAGAAGAGATATTTTGAAGGAAAAGCAAGGAAAAGTGAGTGACTGTTATGGAATGCTGGAAAATTAGAACAATGAATTAGAATTTATCACTACTTTGAAAGAGTTCTTGTATAGGAATAAATTAATTAATAATAGAGAACCTGTAAACTAGACTATAAATACTCTCAAAGGATCGCGGATTATTGCTTACGAAATAGAGCAATTACAAAGTAAATTTCTGTTTCAAGGAATAAAGTAATATATTCTCACGCGATAAAAATAAAAAAAATGGTTCAGTAAATTTTTAATTACAGGATGTATTTAATATATAACATAACCAATAACTCAATAAGCTTTATCATAACAACATTTACTTGAAATACTCGCACACAAATAAGCAAGATGAATAATGTTTATTGAGTGGCTAGTTAAATTCTTTGTTAGCTCAATACTTGTCAATCTGTGGATAAGATTACCTTTAATTTATGAATGAAATGTTCGCCTAAAGCTTATTTTAAGTCATGAATCATAATAGTAAAACTTGTTTTTTTGGTGTGTAAAGGAAGATACTGGAAATAGGCTATAGGCTAAATACAAACAGTGTAAATCATTTCAGTTTGTTTCATTCTTTTTTTGAGTTTTGAGAATTTGATTTATAAAAAATGAAATTGTAATTTCTTCTTCCTGTTTTAAAACACCATGATCCTCCCTTCCTTTCTGTAATTTTTAAATAAAAGGTAATCAATTAAAATGAAAGAACATAAGTAAATAGATTAAAAACCGGTGCAATCATCAATTAAAAATGGGCTGGCTTCAATCGAAGTTGTTGATCCTATTTCATGACAAAATGTTTCACAAATTGTTTAAAAAATTGAATGTATTGGTAGATCTGAGTCACACCCATCGTTCATATTCTACAAGCTTCTCGCAAACAGATTATAACTTTTTCAAGCATCTGGGAATATTCTTGCTGGTAGAACTGTGACTTCTGAGGATTAGACATTAAAAAAAAAAAAACAGCTTACTTCGATTTCCTAGATTCCAATATCCTAATTTTTATATGGACGGGATAAATCGACGTATTTGTTGTTCTAGAAAACTGAAAGAGTACGAGTGGAGTAAAACAATTGGAAAACTTTTTAATACTCGCTTAACTTTCCTTCCAACATAATAGTTTTTTCTTTTCGTAAATTGAGAACCCCATTATGCATCTCTAGTGAAACAAAACTGCGGAAATTTCCATCAATTTAAGACTTCCTGATAAAGCTACCTGGAAGAAGAAGAACTAAACAGTCAGGTTTAACTTTTTAAAGATCAAGAAGCAGCTGCAAAAGATAATAGAACAAAAAGAGGGCTCTAAAAGTGCAATGTTGTAAATATAAGATGATAGATAGCGATTTAGAAGTCAATAGCGATATCTAAGTGGCAAAGTTAATAGGATTTTGTTCTATTGTTGGTTAAACTGCGTAATAATAATGAAGGGTACGTTAAGAAGATTTCACACACACTAAAAGATTACTACAAATAAAAGTTAACACAAAAAATAATAATAATAAATAAAAGATGATGGCATAACGTTTAAATGGTTGATAGAGCATGATACTATGATTGGTTAGTGAATGCAAATCGTTTAAGTTCTAGATAGTCATCAATATGTATAATATTGTAAGGGTGGCATGCTATGCAACCAACCTAACGCTCCACCTACTCGGTCAACTTAACAGACTACCCTTCTCATAGTGGCTGTTGATCCTGCTGCTGGGGTCGTCATGACTACCAATTGGTGGCATCCTCTTCTATAAGCATCCCTCTCCTGTTAATTCAGATCGTTTCAGGACTTACATACTAACATTTTGCTACACCATTAAACACTCTTAGTATAAATTTATCTTTCCTTCATTATCCTTAACAATTTCGTTAGACAATTTTATTTTTTTTTTTTTTTTTTTTAAATAAAAGTCTCCCCTTAAATCTTTTTGCACGAGTATTAGCTTCCGTTAACTTTGGATTTCACAAAGAAAGCACTGCATTTAATCTGTGCTTCCCAGTTGGTATGGAGAGCAATGCCTAAATTAGCAATGTTTGGTTGCATTCATCCAGTTTATCCTTTCCAGTCCAGCTCATAAGGCTGATTCTGGTTACTTAAATCATTATTTTGGAAAAATATCACCGAAACATTTGTTATAAATGCTCTGCTGGACATACCACATCTTATTTGTGTCTGTTTAGGAAAAAAGCATCTGAAAAAATATATATTAAGAAAAAAACAAGGTGCTCCAAGACGATGTCATCTGACTTGAAGAGGTCTATCTAATTTGTTCTCATATCTGAAAAATTATTATTAATTATTTACAGGTACACATAATTTTGAAACTCCAATATATTTCTTTGAAATTAAGAACATTTGAAGAGGACCCGTTGCTGCATTTGAAATATATTTAAAAAAAAAACAAATTAACACCAACAATAGGTCACTTGAAACATGGAGAGTTCATAGATTAAAGTAAATTCGAAAAACCGGCTCAAAATTTAGCGGGAATAGGTTTCTGAAATCAAGGAATTTTCGATTCAACAATTTTAATACAAACTATTTTCATAACTATGAAGTTATGCTTCTTTCTTTTTTTAGCGCACTTCAATGGCTTGTAGCGAAATCAATGGCTAAGTTTTAAGATCAATCAGAACTGAATCACTGAATTACCTCTAACTTATGTCTACCACATATAAAAGTCTACTTTTTTTTTTTTGCGCATCGAAAATGGTCATTGGCACATCTACTATGTGTTATCCTGTTCGATCCTGTTTCTGAAATTCTGGGTTAGTACAATGTTCTTCTGTTCTGCGTGATTGGCATCTACCTTAGTATCTTTGCAGGGAGGTGTGGAAGAGCCTCAGGCAGTCGAGTTGGTGCCACACGTCTTCTCTTAGTTCATGTATAAGATTGACGTGGAGGAGGATGATAACCTCGGTCGTGCCACTCCTTGCGGTACTAAGCAAGAAGCTATTATTATGATCATTATTATTATTTAACACTTTTACAACCATGAACCCATTGGTTGTTATATTAACTGCGATTCAAACTTGTAAGGAAGATAATAGTGTCAAACAAATCAAGCATTTTTGTATTCGTAATGCAATTCATATTGAATATATTTAATTGAGAAAAATATCAAATTATTAGCTATTTGTAGAAGATACATTCAAGTGAAAATATTTTCAACTATAATTCAAGGAAATATGTATTACTTGGATTTCCCGTAGATAGTAGCACCTACTAGCTGGAAAACTAGAAAAATACAGCCACAAATGGAAACTGCGCATCCACAGTGGCAAAACTGAAGCTATCTTCACCAAATGTAACCCTCACAATGCCCTTTACTTAACAAGTTAAATCTCAGCACTTTGGACAATTAGAATTAAATACTTATTAAATTCAACTTCACAGCTCAGTAGGAATTGACAAGAAAGTAATTGAAATTAAAGCACTTAGTTCACGTCAATATTTGCACTGTAAAAAAAGACTAGTTTATAAACTTGACAAATTTAAAGTCGCAGATACTTTTTGAGAAATGGAGACTAGGGTTTTATTATGCTTAATCTGGGTTTCGCTCTTTCAATTTGATTTAAAGGCAAAGGGCTACACCATAATGGTCACACAACAGCCTACTTCTTTCCCAAACAGGCAAGAATTTCATTATTATTATTTTTTTTGTAGGTTTGTGGGATATAATTCCGGCAGGACCACTTAAAGTTACAAATATCTCTACATTTGTATAGTGTTATTAAGTCATTGTTTTAAAATTGTTCATATTGTAAACTAAATTGCCTAACATTAACTGGACATATTATCTACCATATAGAACAGCCCATAAAATACGCAATAGATCCTTTATAATACTCTGAAAATATCTTTATAACCTTAGAGGCCTTGTTGAGTAAAGATTATATATGCAAATTCATTTTAATTTAAAATCTACAATGCGGAGTATGTCTGAAGTGATGGTTATATTGTATGGAACCTATTTGAAGGGTCAGATTGCCAGAAAATATATTTATAAAAGGGGAAGAATATGAGTGGACGTGATAGCATCATATACAAACATATATTTGGAAGATTGTGGTACAGTTTCTCGTCAAATGGAAGTGATGAATACCCAGTTATACTCCAGGGAAATGGGCACACGAAAACTGGTGTGCATCGTTAGCCTGGACACACCCTGGAGACATTGTGCGATTATGTGGTCTATAGTATGGAGTTCATGATGTAGATCACAAATCAACAGCATTACCCCATCATGAAACGGACTGGTTCTTATAAATAAATTGAAGGGGCGTGAATCATATTAAAAGCAACAGAAGGCACATTGCCTCATAATGTCAACTGTTCTAATAGAATGGGAGAAGTTTTTATATTAACTGAAATAAAAGTAAAGACTACAATATAAAGGCAGTTGGCACTCAGTCCAGATCCACCATGGATCTACATATCCATGGACAAGTCTTAAGTGACTTGTCTAAAATAGGCTAATGGGATAGACTGACATGATTGCGGAGGTTTCCTACAAAACGCTGCCGAATCAGTTCAGAGACAAGCTGGATGCCCAAGGTCAGTCCAACATGCAGTCACTTCATTCCAAACTTAGCATTCTTAACTAGTAAAACGTAACTCTAACTACTTGACTCTGCTACCTCTTCATGGCATCGCTACAGACACGGAAATGAAGGCAAAAAACTTAGACTTCTACAGCAACTTCCCGCTGCAATATTGCAAACAACTATGTTCTTTAGAGATTCTTTTATATTTGTATTAGCGAACATCAATTAGGCAGTCTAACAGGCCACAGTAATGGTCGCAGTTTTAGATTTAATTATAGAACCACTCCCTGTATAAATCAACAAATATGTATTATAGCTACAAATAGAGCATCTGTAAAGAAATAGTTCTAAATGTTTAAAAAAATAAAATACAATCTTAACTGTATCTTAACAGTCAAAAGTATCTTTTTCTTTAAAGAATCATTATGGAACAGAAGCCACTGTAAAATTTCCTTTTCATAGAAAGAAGTATTTTAAAAAATAAAAGAAACAAATTAAATCAAAATAATGTGTTAAAATAAAATTATTTAATATCCTTACAATTATAAAGAAGTGAAATGGCGCTGAAGTCTCTTATTGTATAAATTTTATTATAGGATATGGTAACTAATTGTTTCGAAAACTACCCCAATATAACTTACTCTGTGTATTACATTAATTTGTCCGCCATATCACCCCATCAGTAGGCTGAGAGATGGTAAGGAGGAGAGGACAAGCTACTGCTCTTGCGCTATTGACATTCCACCAGGAAACGAGAGGGGGATTGAGTATGACGACAGTTTGGCATTATGTTCGATTTATGAAGTGGCAAGCGGAGTACAACAATAACTTCACAAAAAAAAACAACCCTGCAACTCCCCCAGTATTATTCATCTGTCTGGCAGACGGTTAGGAGTAATTTTGAAATAGAGGGGTGGTGGGCTTTCTCTGTTACACAGGGAGGTTTTCTTTTTTTGGCTACAACATTTATTATTTATTTTATATATTTCAAGTATAAAAGCTATTTAGAGAGAGAAATATTTCCAGCAACCAGGAACTATGTAACTTACTGTCCAGTAACTTATCTGTACCAATATAACTTCATCCCGGAGGACATCATTTTGCATAGAGTAAGGCGGAAGCTGAGAAATCTATCGGCAGTCAGCTGAACTTGGTGCAAGGATCACTGTAGGTCCACGTTGGTTTAAACACTGAGCTAAAACTTCGATTTTTTTTTCACAATTTTAGCTTCGCTATGTACTAAAACGAGACCTACAATTTGGAAAGGAACTTCGTCTCAGCTTTGCAGAAATACTAATTATTTATTTTGGTGAATAAATGGGAGAAAAAAAATCGATTGCTTTTCTGAGTGGACGGTATACAAATTCAAGAAAGAAACGTTCCAGAGTATATCTTTGTGGTAAAGTGATTTTTTACAATTTCTAATTTTGGCAATACAATCTAGGTCTTGGATTTTATTTTATGGTTAAAATAAGTAGAGAAATTAATAGCAAAGTATGTTTTGGTGGACGCCTCTGTCCATGGCACTTAATTCGGTAGTTGGGCGTTGAAGCAAGCCTGAATAAATACGCATTACTTTATTTTTTAAAAAAATGTAAAAAATTGTTCATATAAATTACAACTGACACTAGGTAGTTCAATCACCTCCTTTTGTTAGAATTAATCAAGTATTCTTAACGTAAGAAAGACACAGCGATTAATTAGAGAAATGAGTCATACCAATATCATTTGTTAGGATCGTAAATTTGTAGCTTGTCCAATAAACAAAAAGATAATTATTATTCAAGACATGGTCTTTTTGAATATAATACTGACCAATCTTATAAACAGGACTTTGAAAGAAAAATAAAATGAGAAGTGGGACCTATCAAATCGTTACCACGATTGACAATCAATAAGTTATATATTATTTTTTTTAAAGGTGACAATCCCAAACAAAGATGAATATCGAGATATACATGTATTAATTCAATATTATTTTGGAAAAATAAAAATAATAGAAAGTGAACAGATAATAAAACTAAAACTCTCTATTTCTTTTTTTTTTGTTTGCTTCATTTTTTATTTGTCAATGTTAGTGGTTAGAATAGAATCTGATCCCTTAAATCAACCCATTTAGCAATTATCACATTTGCATGTCTCATTTTATCTGCGTGAGCTTGAAATGAGTGATATGTTTTTATAGGGATATGGTATGAGAAGGTGTAATACCTAATAGATAAGGTAAGGCGTGAAACTTGTCCAAACTGCTTAGTCACGCCGTAATGAGTTTTCAAAACTTACATCTCCTACAACTAAGTATAACAAGAGAAAATTATATCATATTACATTTTACTTATTAAAGGATTATCTTACAAAGATATACTAATGGAAGAAGCAAAAGCTTTATAAGGAATTAATCTTCGTTCTTTTTTTTTATAATTATAATTTTCTACTAATTAAATAAGAATAATTACAAGGGGTTTAATACAAATATGAAATATAATGAAAAATTTCCAACATAATTAGTCCAATAAAAATCATTACATAACTTTTGAGTGAATCAAACAAGATTCACTGACATATTCACAAACAAACTTAAATAAAGTTGCAATGTTCGACGTAAAGATTCACTCACCAATAACGTTGTCCGAAGAATTGGACCTTACAAGTTATATTGTTACGTTGGAGAAGTAATAGATTCTAAAGTGATGAGGTGATATTCACGGATTTCCTAGAGCTGCACTCTAGAGTTATAGCTAGACGAGGAAAAAGCTTCATATAAGCTTGCGAATATAGGAGAAGACTTACGCTGAGGAAAACCGTCAAACTGAACTGTGTACCTGGATGTGCAATAAAAAGAGTTAGCTGAAATGTGATCCTTGATACCTTCTGATCTCTTAAAGAAGTCTAGAAGAGAAACACACAAAAAGGATCTATTCTTAAAGGATTACAATATAATTTAAAAAGTGAGACCAGATATTTCTATGTTGGAGCTATGATAGATGTGCTGGCTAGCCATGCTTTGATGGCCAAAATCGAAAATACGAATGGCAGTACGTCCAGACTGTAGATTGAAGAAGAAGTAGCTTATTAAAGGTTAATTTTCCTTAGTATTAAAAAGCTATGTTGGCTTTAAATGTTAAATGTTTGACCATTGATTATAAGTGGCGTTAAACTGCAATGGCGGAATTAGTAACCTCTAATACAGATAGAATACCTGAACAATCACCTGAAATAGGCGGAATAATCAGGATCTCCCAACAACTGATGAACTTCGTTTCTTTCTCACATGTTCCTATCCAGCAATTTACAATTATTATTTGACCAATTGAGTTTTAAAGCTGATCAACTTTGCTACCAAAGCTGCCATTAATAATTAAGAAAATTACTTGCCAATTTAATTCTTTGCTAGTTAAGGTAATAATGATTATCTCTCTTCGTATAAATAAATAAAACATTCAACTGTTCTGAATGCTCTGAAGATAGATTGTTCGTTTCAATGCTACTTCAATTTCCACAGCAGCAACCTGCCAAACCAAAACTTACTTCTATTTGCAGAAAAATGTCTTTTCAATAACAGAGTGCCTTTATTTGCATGTCTAATTATACAAAACATGCCCATAACTTCATGTTTAAACTTTAACTTTAGTTTTATAACAAAGAAATAATAAAATAGAAAAGGAAGAGAAATTAACAACTAAATAAACTCATTTACTACAGCACCGGAAGAACTAATGTACAATTATTAAATATATTAATTAGATTGATGTAAAGATGTAGGTCATTGTAATTTATTTGAAAACGATGCTTATATTATATCTCTTTGAGTTGTAAGATTATGAAGCCAGGTGCATCTGATATGCTTTAAGGGTACCAGTTTAAACTTTCACAAACTTTACGCTACAAAACAGGATATTAGATGAAAGATCCACTTCTATCTAAACAAGTCATATAATAATGTTTTTGTTTAATATTACTATTCAATACTCGGCTAATGGTTGGCATAGCCACATGGTCTGAAGCAACTTGTGAACTCGCTACTTCTCGGGTTAATTTTGGACTCAACTTCTCAATTAATGATAAGATCCACCATTTCTCCAGAGGATTCCAAGATACAGAAAGTACAAAGAGTAAAAGTATGTTTATTGTATCCAGTAGCAACATTCTCATCCGCCCTAGATTCGTACCTATTCCTATTTTTTCCTCTTTGGCTTTCTCTAAGTATCCATCAAAAATTTTTCTGTTCGTTTCTTTCTGACGATCGAAGACTTACAAACAGACCACTACTATGTATTACAATGAATATATTTGCTTCTCTCTGATCTTGGAAATCAATTGTACTCTCAGTTAAACCTAATAACTGCCAAATCATTTCGCCCCTACTAGAAATAATGATTTATAGAGAAGCAAAAAAATAAACCGTGGAATGAACGTCTATTCACCAAGAAATAAGTAAAATCTTTTATTTTGTTGGCCAAATGAACTCAACTAAAATTTGTAACAAAAAGTTGACATGTGCCTTAGTAAACTATGGGACCAGCTGTTGTTTCAGCTATTGTTGATCTTTGGTTTCAACTTCTCACTTTTCTGTGGCACCCCTCCCAAAACTATTTATTAGATTAGTTTACTTTATACAGACGCTCCATTTTTATCATGATTTCTCTACCAATCGTATCGCATGGAGTTTGCTAATCAGCTACATAAACTTGGGGAAGAAATCATCTCTTCTAACCATTTTTTTTTTTTTTTTTTTTTTTTAATGAGCACTATTATTGGTACTGCACTAAAACTGAGTGCTTATAAAAACTTGTGCCTCTAAGCTGCGTTTATTACACTTTCTTTATGAAGCTCTATGAAGAGGATAAAATGTATTTTCATAACAGCTTTCTGGTTTGTATCAAGAACAATTAATTTCTTAATTTAGTTCAACTATTCACATAATATTGTATACTACATTCATAGATCACAAATTTAGAATTAGAAGGAAGCCTAATATATTATTTTAATGCATTTGAATATTTTAGAGATATATATTATCCTATGTACAAAAGACCACGATGGAAAAATAAGAAATGAGAATGTTAAGCAGAAAATGTACATTAGAGCAACCTTGGAGGCTAGATTAGAGAAGAAAAAGCTTATGTGGTACGAATACTTGAAAAGAATAGCCCCCAGAATGAGGCTAGAGTAGGTGTGAAAATGGAACTCTCCGAGGAGATGGATAGGAAAACCAGCGAAGAAATGGTAGGAGCGTATTGGCAAGCAGATGGCGGAAATAGGATAGAGTGTGGAAGTTTGGTGAGACAGAAAGTATTGGGGACAGGGAATGACACGGTAACCCAGAAAAGGAAAAACTGGGCTAAATAAGAAATATTATTTTAAATTTTAGAAGTTCTTAGGACATTAGCAACCGAATTTTACTTCGGTCTTTAAACAGTGTTCTCTTAATTTTCAATAAACTCCATCACCGGTGAGTGAGAGTAGAAGCTTCTAAGAAGAGTAAGTTTAAGAACTGGCAGCAGGATTCTAACCCAGGACTTCTGCATGAGAGTCCATGTTTTAGATATAAAAAGTATCCAAAAGCTGTTGAGGCTACTTAAAGTATTAAGTTAATTACACAGAGTACAGGCATAAATTGTTAAATGTAGATTTGTTGTCTGTTATAAGGGGTCAACTTTGCCTTTGGATTTGCTAGTACATCAATCATCAATCACTGAAGGTTTCAGTGTAGTGTTGTTCATGTTGTTAGGCTAGAAAACCCAAGTTCAGCAAGATAGCCAAGATCCCTGCCTACGGGTGTATCCAATTCCACTCTAATATTATTCTTGCTTTCACACATTTTCCTCGCCGTAATGTGATTCTAGCCAGAGAATCTAGCAAAAGTATCTAGTTACTTCTGCAATGAAAATTCTGTGAATAACTAAATTTAGGCAGGCAAAAGCTAGATTGAAACTGTAACCAAAATATACAGTCAAAAAAAAGCTAGGATAATAATAGCTAGTGATCAAGAACAGACATGCAGATAACTTCTGAGGTAGAACGCAGATGACGGAAATAAGCACAATCCAATAAGCTTGAAAAGGGGACAACAAGCAGTTATTGTTAGCCGTAAACCATGACAGAGGGATGAGGCGCCATGAGCGCATGTTTCTTTAGAATAATTTAATGTACAAAGAAAATTATCCAGCTGGAAGTAGAAAAATGCAAGAAGAAACATATTTCTTTCCCCAATTGAAAATTCTGGAATAAAACGAACTAGTAGTGTTGTTATTTCCTTCAACATTACTGAACAAATAGAAGAAGAAAAAGAAAAACTTTTACTCTTTTTAACAAATAAAAGTTCTACCCAAAATAATAAATCATGAAAACGAAGATAGAATTCACAAAATGTAACTTATCGGTAATCGGTCATTTTACGCCTCTTTAGTTCAGTAAGGAAAGAAAAATCCGAATATTAGCTCAGAATATCGTGTACTTTATTTGCCCATTGTTCATTCACATTTCACACCATTTATTCACAATAACTCTTATAGAAGAAACGCAAGAAAAACTATGGACACTGCAAGAAAGCTATAGGGGCCTAGAGCGATGGTAGATTTTTTTTTTTTTTTTTTTTTTTATGTAGAAGGTCATAAAGAGTGTGCGAGGGTGTAGTCTATCCAACATCCTTCAATAGAGAACAACAATAGAACATGGCGATCTAGTATTCTTTTGTAAAAGAGAAAACAGTAGCCATAACTTTATTTTTTTTAATTTTTGTGTAAAGAAAAAATAAAAAGTTTTACCTACTATTTAACTTTCTAAGACTCCAGGCATGAAAATTTAATAGCCCAAAAGGTTGTGATGTTTTCTCAAAATGGCCGGCCAGAGAGCTCTAGTGTCTAGCCAAACTAAAATGAAATAGGTGAAAAGTAAACTCACCAATAAAGCCCATAACAATATCAATGGGTAACAGATGTTCCCAATTTGCTGACTTCATCGAAAAGTATTTCCAAAGTTACTTGAACAGTGGATATGGGAAAAAATGTACAAAACCAACATGCACAATAGGATGGTAAAAGGCATTTCTATGGTTGACTTCAGAGAGGTCTATTGTACATAATAAAGACTTACTAACTAGGGCATTATATTGAGGTCTATAAGTTACCGAAAATGAAATGGAGCGAATCCTGCCTGTCACCCTAAAATAGTTTGAGTAGTTAGTGCTTAAATAGTACTTAACACTCTATTAAACCATTTGTTGTTACCTTTTTATCCTTTTTTCTTTTTCTGAAGAATGTTAACTGCTTAATATCTGAAAAATGTTCCTGCTTAAAAAATTCCAGCAAAATAAATTCTTAAGGAATTTCTTTAAAAGCGTCATTTGGTGGAAAGTAATTTTAACTGTCAAATCCTTTTTTAAAATTTATTGTATTTCATTACATCCAAATAGATCAGGAAGAATCCACACACTAGAAATGTACTTCTTCAGCAATCTTGTATCCTTTGTGCATCCCAGCCTCAAAGGTATATAGAAATCTACAATACACACTATCTTCGCAGATCTGCAGAGTAGAGTTAACTCATCTCCAAATACTATCATCGAATCACAGTAAAATTAAAAAAAAAAAAAATTATGTAAAAATAAATAAATAACTCCGCAATCTAAAAATATTGTGTTTCAAAATTGTGAGTTCTGCGAGAAGAGAAATATTAATTAGCAAATTAACTTTTACAAAGAAAATATATATATATATTTGTCGGGAGGTCCTCGAAAGATCCATACTTTCTCCCAATTCATTATATCGTATTAACGTACAGGAGTTTTATATAATATAGCAATTTTATAAATTGAGCAAAGAGCGATAAAGGAATATATTTAACAGCCCCTTATTTTTGAGTTTTCCGACAGATCTGGAAAAAAAAAAATCGAATACAGATGCTAATGGATAAGAGAGTGGAGTTGAAGAAACAATAAGATACTTTAGAAAATGGCCCTGGTGGGTCGAAATGTAGAAAAATAATTGCTTTATAAAATACAACAAAAGGATGCTGTAATGATTTCAAAGAAAAGCTTCTTACAAATATCTAAACTTTAGATTCTAAAGCAAAAAAAAATATACTATTTCAAATAACTGAAACAGTCTTAACAAACTTGTGCGTACCACCGCTAGGAGCGCCACTTGCTAGAGGTATCTGGAGACAATTAAGTAATTAGTAATCAACTCACCTGTACCTGTTTAAAATGATGAGAACTACTGGCTAGATCTCAATAAATTGAAGACATGATCTTTTTTTAACACCATCCGATCGTACATTCCTTTTTCACAAAAGGAGAGAAATGTTTTTGCATTTTGAATTCTGATTGAAGTGTAGCTTAATTGGTTTTTACTTATGTTAGTGGCGCCAGTTTAAATTAGTATAGCTAACACCTTAAACTCAACATTTGTATGGGAATTTATCACTGATTGTTACCTGGTGAAAATATATTATTGCCAGTTTTTTTTACTAACAAATAGATATTTTAGAATTTCCAAAGTCATTTACAAAATTTAGCAAATTTAGCGGATGAGTTTGAAATAATTTTGCCACTTCAAATTAGCCTCCTTTAGCCATCTCCAGACAGACCCTGGTCCTTTTTATTGAGGTACGTATAAATTTTAAATTATTTCCAAAAGACCTTACATCTTGGTGACTTCTTTTGGATAAAGCAGGCGTGATTAGCTGAACCCATCACCCATTTCACTAGCATATTCAAAAGGTTAACTGACTAAAAACTGAGTAACAAAAGTTACTTCCTCAAAGATGCAGGTACCAGCGATGCTATACGAGGTTCCCTTATTCTAGGTACTAAGGGACCATAGAAACGGTGCTAAAGGGACGAAAGAAACAATAAAACCTCTATTCGTAACGTAGGAGTTGAAATAATTAGTCGATCAAGTACCATAATTAAGAGACTAACATCTAAAATGCAAATGAATTCATTACTAATGCATCTCACCTCATCTGCTAACTTTAAGTGAAGTGGTACAAATATGTCCACGAAGTACAACGGGAACAAGAAGCGGCAACATTACATTTTACCATTTTACTTTTCTCACTGTCCAGTTACTTTAATCTATTACTATCCGTCTTCTAATTTAGCAAATATATATCTCTCTCAATTCTTGAGCTGTTCAGGATCTCACAGAACAGGACGTACTGGACATACCTATCTTGTTTAGATACTTATTTAGACAGTCGTGGCCAGACACCAGCTTGATGCTGCTGCAAAGGTTCTTCTTAAGAGATTGGTACTATTAGCTCCTGGATTAATCCTTCCCAAGTTTTCCTTATGGCCATTCATTGTGTTCTCTCCAACATTTTTGTCTGGCAATCCCTAAGACTTACTAGTGAGAAAAGCAGGAGTCCCCAAGGAAATGCTAGTCTTTCTTAACATCCACTAGTCAGCTTTTACGGCTTATTCGGAGCCTGTCTTAATAAGATCCCGGGACTGCTGAGGCAATTAGGTAAAAAATAATTATAGTTTAATTTTTATAAAGAATATTTTTTTTTATTGAAATATAAAAACATAAATAAAAACAAAATACCTTCCATATTTGGGCCGATTTACCATTGCTTTATTATTTTGTACATTTATTTTGGCTATGTTTACGATTTCTAAATAAAATAATAATAATAATAATAATAATAATATTTCGGACGATTTAAAATCCTAACCAAAACTGCATAAAAAAAAACTAAATGAGATCATATTCTTCATTATTCAAATTGGATATCAATGTAATAAAGTAATGAATACCTAGTTCTTCTATCTACCCAGATTCTCTTGTGAACGGATCCATTTGACTAGCTGTAAAAACAAAGCTTTCTTAATTTTTAAAAGTTTAAACCCTTTGTTTATATTAAAGCGGGTTCTAAACTTGAAACATCAGGTTTTTCTAAGATAATTTGAAACTGAAATTTCTGATCACACGATGAAAAGCCACACAATTTTTTTTTTTTAAAATAAGTGGTCAAGTCCGGACTTTTACAAATCATCACTGTAAAAATCCATGCTGAAAGCAGGGTTAGGAGATATATTCAGGGAATAATATTAGAAAATAATCGATAAATAATAATAATAGTTAATATATGTAATTTCAAAATAACTAAGTTAAGGAGTTTTAAAAAAAGTGATTTCCAAAGATTTCTAGCAATTTATAAAAGGTTAAATATTAAATAGGATGAAAAATCAATATTTTCTAAAATTTACTCTTTCAAGGATCATGTTTTCTAATTAATTATTTGTAAGCACAATAATGATAAGTGGCTTACCTAACAGGATATGTATCTTGAGAACCAGTAGCCATCTTTTCAAGAAGACTCATTAATACTTTAAATCGACCTTGGATCTAAAATAAAATAAAAATTACATCAGAAAATTTAGCGGATCTATCCTTCGTAATGGAGCAGGAAAGATCTTGTGGCCGTAAGTAGTAAAATTACAAACTTTGTGAATACTCGTGTGTTTCTTGCGAATTTTATTTGAGATATCCTTCACTTTCAATCATTTATATCAATGAGTGTTTACCATAGTCACTGCCTACTTTTCTTTTGTAAGGAGTAACCCACCTCTTATCTAAAACTATGGTGATCTTAAGCAAGGCCAATAACATGACTATTAAAACTATATAAGCTGCATAGATCAAGTATTGCTATGTTGGTTATCATTAACTTGGAAAGTAATGGGCATAAAATGTTATTTATTAAAAATCATGTTTGCCTAATAATAGATACCGCCGTTGCTATCAAAAACGTGAAATCAAAAACCACGCGGTTGCGAATCACTCTTCACTTGCCGCTGTATGATTCACCAATCAATCTCTCTTTCAACTCTTTCAGATTTAAAAATTGTCCAACAGTAATTGGTAGTTAGACGTGGTTTTATTAGCATAAGCTGATCAATTATTATAAGTAAAAAAACAACACCTATGTATGAGGGGACACAATAAGGTGGTAGGACTGTATTGATGGATAGATCAACTTAGCATAACATAGCGTCAAATATTGAACTGAAGGAAAGAAACAAGTTGGTTGATATCACCTTCTTCTAGAACACAAAAGCTTGAAAGCACTATTGCGGAAAAAGTAATGATCCCTGTACAACTTTTAATACCTAAATCATCACTAAAACGCATTGAAAAAAATTGAACTACAATCGAATATTCTTGAACAACCAGGGCAGCAATTAAAAACGCCTCGCCGAATATTCTCAAAATGAATAAATGAATGAAGCTTGACGAAACTCCCGAATGAAATTATTATACCAATCAACACTGAGAACCTTAATAAAAAATTATTAATAAATATTCTGATCAATAGAGCAGAAGTGTTACTGATGATAAAATGCTACAAAAAGTTATTTACTTAAAACATAACAAACTCTAACACACCATAAAGAAAGCAGAGAAAGAAAATTAAAAAATATGCACCACTTATAGATGAAATACTTTTAGAGGAACCAAAACACAGTAAAAATCAATAAGCGATGTCTTATGACGTTATTTATCCCATAAACATTTGCAAAAATGCATATTTACGAGTACGCTACCAATTACATGTAAGAATCATACTAAACAACTTATTTAAAAATATCTTACATATTATACTTACATCATCCATACTTCGTGATGGCATAAGATTAGAGATTTTAGAAAATGTTTGTTCTGTTCCGATTTCTTTTTGGAATGCTTGCAATATCATTTTATCTTCTTCTCTTGTCCATTCTTTATTTTCTTCAATATTTTTCTCTTCTTCACATTTATCTGATGATTCATTGAGCGATTCGTTATTACTGACTGTTTCAGCTGTACTAGTATTCAAATCTTCCTGCTCGTTTTCTTCAGTACCGTATGGTTCCTAAAATAATATACAAAATTAGAAATTAACATTACTCATTACAAGATGGCTTTTTGAATGTTTCTGGTGGGTGCACATCCTGATGATTTTAAGAGGATCATTGAGTTTATCAACAGATCAAGAGATTCTGGACCTTCACCAACCTTTTCAGCATTCAGCAACTTGCCGGTACAAAATCAGATGTTAATACCTTTTCTGATTGCAGCTCTATTGGAATCCACTATGAAATCATAAGTAAACTAACTTTTATTCCCAGTTCCTTCCCGAAATCTATTATAAACGTGCTACCTTTTGCGGCTTATTTTAGGTGAAGGTAATGCATGCATCTATCAGGTACTTTTGGACAAATCTTAACCTGCCTCAAAAAGAGATCCATGCAAAAAAGAAAGGGTATAGCCTTTCCTTGCCTTGGTACCAAAATAAGGACTATCTTCCTGTCTAACTTATCCAGGTCATTTTAACCATTAAATGCATATATAATGTTGCACAATAGTGGGAATATCTCACTTATCCTATGATAGTTGAATCATAGGTATCAAAAATGCTTAATGTGATGTCTTAAATCTCATTTTGCTGCTTTACTGTTATTATTTTCTTAATTTGTATTTGGAAATGTATTTATTACTTCCTACTTAAAACTATTGAGTAACCAAAAGGGACGAATAGGATGACACGAATGCAACAATGAAGAGTGATTATAACTTTAGATAGCATTTATAGTTATAAATTTTATAGCATTTATAGCTTCATAGCATTTAAAGTGTTTTCTGTCACCTTAGGAAGTGGTGTGGCACAATCTTGTGTATTGGCTAGCGGACTGACAGGCGTCAGCAGACCAATTAACCTGGTACTATCATTAGTGTCAGGATCGCTGGTTATTTCACTATCTAAAGATTTTTCACCTCCACTAGAATCTTCACCCCAGTAATCATCCTCATCATCCGGCCGTTCTTCAACACCACAGCCAATATCCACCACTCCATTGCAATCATCAACAGTCACATTAGCTACATCATGTGGTTCGCATTTTATTTCCAAAGGTGGTATTTCATTACGATCTCCGCACTCTATAATAAAAAAATACAATTTTATTATTATTATTTATTAATAACTGTTTAGATACAAATGTATACAACAGTGAAATTTGACCCAGTAAACAAAAAAAAATGTATATTAAAACTGTCTGGATTATTACAAATAAAGAATAAGCACATAGCTTTTTAAAAATAAAATTGAAATTTCCATATAATAATATAATCTCATTTTTTTCTTTCTCACTCTCCCTCTCTTTCTAATATATTAACAATATATCTGGGATAAATTAAATCTATGTACTATAAAATAGATAAAATAAAAGTTATGACATCTTATATAAAAATAAAAAATAAAATAAAAGATAGCACACTCTTAAATACATAATGTTAAATTATTGAATAATTAACTTATTACAAAAGTATCCTTAAGTGGAGAGCTTCCACCGTGAAATAAAATATATTATTAATTTTTTCTATGTTGTCCACAGATAACAATGACAAAAAAGGCTCCGCACTAACAGTAATTTTATGTAAATATTTCTCCCGAAGGGAGTTAAAAGATGGACAAGCTAAAAAGAAGAGGACTAGGTCGTCTGATTCCTTCAAATTACATAATATACAATTCCTTTTTAAATAAACAAATAAAATTTAATAGTTGTGATCAAATCTTATCGAGTTTAAAAATGAAACCAGCCTAAAAATGTTTACCTTTATTTCCAATATTATGAGATTTTGAAGTAGATGACTTCCTCTCTTTTCTGCGTTTACTGTAGAGAGCTGGATGAAGTTTTTTCAACATCTCAATTTGTGGTACATCACCAAATGTTACTCGAGCGAATCTCAGAACTTTACCATGTTGTACATATATCTGACCATTTATAAACTGAAATTACAAAAATGTTAAAAATGTAAACTAAGAATAAAATAAGCTATTAAACAGTGCAAAAAGTTTTTGAATCCCTTAATCCTAGATAAATCTGAAAGTTGGCTTCTTGTCTTTTTAATCTAAACAATTTGAATTTTCTTAAATGTTAGAATTTTGTTTCTCAATTTTCTGTAAATTGTTGAATTCCATCATTACTGAAGTTGGTTTGTTTCTATAATTACATTAAAGAGTACAGAACGTTGGGTAAAATTTCAGACATTAATAGATTAATAAAAGAATGAGTACTGATATATATATTCTTATAAAATATTTTACTAGTATTCTGAAGATTTGATCAATCCGTTTCTGTAAAGCAGACGTTTTTTTTCTAAGTTCTATTATAGAAGTTTTTGCCAAGCTTTTGTCATTTGTATAGATTATTTTTAAGGCTATGAAATATTTTAATATAGAAAAGATTGCATTTGAATTTAACTTGAGGGTTTGTTATTATACGTTAAAAACCAAATCCAAACATTTAATTCTGACTTATGTTGCCTTTTCTAAACATTTGAAACTGGCATCTCAGAAAATCGCAAACAAGCTATCCAAAGGCGTTGAAAAAGGAAGTAATGAGAAAGTATAGGAACTAAAGAATCAAGAACCTTAAAAATACAATTGTAGCGTCTTAAGAAACCTAGACTGTAGCACTCTTTCCCTTTTTAAAACATAACTGACCAAAATGATTTACCTTAATATTACAAGAAATACAGAACGGATGTGAAGGCGCTGAATGGCATTTACAACAACAATTCTGACAGCAACCTCTTTCTGGATGTTCTGGAATTCTTAATCTTTCCCAGTCACCATCTTCAATTGATGTTTCACTAATATCTTCATAATCTTCTTTTGAGCTAGTGAAAATAAAGGCCATTTATTTAGATATAAATTTAATAAATCTGGATTCCAATCAAAAAGGAAAAGCTTCTTTATTTACCAAGGAGGTGGTTTTTCATCGGGAAGTAATTGTAAAAATCCATCAGATAGATGCTGGTGTCCTTTTAAAATTGGGAGTAAATTAGTTTTTAAAGTTTCTGAAGCTATTGTACGATTCGTTGTCTGTTGCTCTAGGGCATGGATAAAACGATTCATATGATGAGCCTGCATTAAAAAAAAATTCAAATACAAAAGATGTATAAAATTATTTAATTACATAATTAAGTTATTATCCTCCTAATAAATTAAGTATGTTAACTAAGTTGTAATGAGTTTTTTTGCACCTTAACTAACGATAGTTAAAGTTACCCTGATTTCCACATTAATTTCTTAATTAGTACACTATTTTCTCAAACTACAAATACTTTTGTATTTTTAGTATCGTAGCTTAGATGAATTAACAAGGAGGTTTTTAAAAGTAAACTCTGGCGACTTAATGCAGCTACTGGTAGTAAAATTGCCAGTCAGTCAAAGATGGTTCCCGAAATCGCATGCTAGATTTCATAGAAATCATTGGTTTCAAATAATTTTCAACCATCAGGTGATTCGTTTACTGCACAAGGTAAAAATATGTGAACAAACGAAAAAATTGCTGTAATTATTTTGCTCTATTTATACCTAACCGTATAGAGAAATAACTTTACTCGTCTGATTTTGCATATCTTAAATGTAATAATTATTTGAAAAAATACAGCAACTCTCACAAAAAGAAATCAGTTATATTTTTCAGCTTAACTGTTCTTTGTCTTTGTATAAATTTTCACGAGGATTTGACGTTTTCTAGCAAGAAAAATAATGGATTTTGTAGATTATTCTCCACATTTTTAAGTTGTTCACCGATACTATCCTTAACAATCTCTCTTTCTAACCATCACATTGTTCTCTTAACGCTTCACAACCAACTACTTTACATTACTAATATCTACCCTTATACAACTGTCCTACCGGAAATTTTTAATAACACAATTCAACGATTGATTGACTCACTTTTCAACAGAGAGGAAATTTGTAATTAAAACTATGGCAGGGAAACCAAGCAATTTACTAACCTACCGACATTTTACAGACCTAATAGACTTCTTCTCGTACATACTTTCCAAAATCTTTAAATTCCTACACATCAGTTTGACTAAGATATCACACACAACTGTATGCAATGTCGTAGACTGGTAGAAGAAGTATCATCTTGCTTAGAAAAAGTTTAGAAAACAAACAACTGGATGTAAGTTTGACTTTTGAAAAGTAAAATTTACTCTCAGAGTTAAAAATGACCGTTTACATTGACAGCATGTAACTTCGTCACAATTTTGACAGACGGTTAACATGTCACGATGTAGCATGTTAAGCAAAACTCGTAAAACATTCAGAACGAAATCCTTTCTTATTAAACGTTTATTTGACAAACGATCCAAACTGGACATAAAAAGCAAAACAAAGGGGTAAAATAGGAAGGAAACACTGATCACTTACAGTCAAAGAAATTGTACCCCTCAATAGTTCATTTTTTAAAAATGGATTTAATTTATACGCTTGTTTCTAATGAAATCGAACTTAAAACGAGGACCTTAGACCAGAACACAAAAAAGTTCTGTTATTTAAAGCACCCCTCTCTTTCTAAAGTAATTTAGATATGAACTTAACATGCAGCAAATCAGGCAAAATTGAATCAGGATGGTACTTACATCAATTTTTCTTAGAAAACTCCAACATTTCTCAAAGTATTTGTAATCCATAAACTTGCCACATTCTTGTGCTTGATGAGGATGTAAGAAACCCACAAAATCATCCACAAGATCGTGATAATCAGCCAGCAATTCCACAATTTTATGATAAAGTGCCACAGCGCTGCCAGGTTCATCCTGCAGAAACCCAAATGAAAAACTGAAATAATTATAAACATTTAGTTTTTAATGGTCAAATTCAATAAACTTAAATTTTAAGTAAATAGACTAGTTTTTATTATATCGTATTTAAGATACTTACAACTGCTTCACTAAGTAAAGCAATGAACTTTTGGAATGTCTGCTCATCAAGTGTTGACTTTGCTTTATTAAAATATGCTTCAGCCAGAACTGTAAGCAATTAAAACTATAAGTAACTAATTATAAAAAATAAATAAATACAAATAAAATAATTGTTCCTTCATTGTTAAAGTTTTGAAGAAGGTAAATATTTATAACAAAGTCACTGCTAGCTAGGAACAAAAAACGAACAATAAACTTCTTGTAAATTTACGCTCGACTTAACGATGCAATTAACACTTGACATGCCTAGCACTTGTCAATAATCCATCCCTAACTCTAAAGAAACTTGGGCATATAACCAGAAACGTTGAAGGTTTTCTGATTTTAACTAATTTATTCCGTGTTGTCTTCAAAATACATAAACCCAAATTATGTTTTTCAGCTTGGCTCTTTACACCAAATGCGCACTTTATAAAATACGTAATGAGAAGGTAAACAGGCTTACGGTCAGCGTGGTCATCAATACTTTTATCCTCAATAGAAACTTCATCATGATTAACATCCAACTTTTTCTTCTTTTTAGGTTGGTTAACATTGGCCAATAATTTTCTTTTCTCACTCAATGGAGAACTATCCGCTAATAATACCAGCTCATCATCACATTCCTAGATTTCAGGAACAAAAATTAAAAAAGGTGTAAATCAGTAAAAATTAAATTAATCCTAAGTAAGGATTAATAGTAAGTATAATATAAATAATATAATAAGATTAGTGAGACAAAATTAAGAAGGGATTTATAATTTACAGTATGGAGAGAAGAAAAAAAAGTTAATTTTTTGAGTGAAAACAATTTCCTAATCTGAGAAGTTGAAGTTTTATCAGAATGATATAACCCACCTCGAATTGAAAAACCCCTGTACTGGTTTTAGAATTACAGAGAGTACGTAAATCTACAGCTCTGTTTAAATAGTAAGCAAAGTTTAGATAGACTTAATGAGGAAAGTAACAGTTCCTTCTTTTAACAAGAGGCAGACCATAAATTCAGAACTCTCTGTACAATCGCAATCGCTTCAATGAATGTGACAGTTTTATATATCCTCATCCCGAGATGGAGAGCTTATTTGAGCACACAACTTGCAAAAAACTAATCAGCCAGAGAAGATATAAAGAAGGATATTCAATATTATTTCACAAACAAAAATTTCGAATGCCCGAACCATTAAGCATTACGATTGATTACTTTAAGCATCAAGCTTTTTCAAGAAACAGAATGTAGGGGTAGGGCATGCAAGAGATATTCGAAATGAAGCCCCAAAGAACAAAAAAAAAAATTATCGACCGATATTTTTAAGTCAATTAGGAACAAATAACAGGATAGCAACTGTTTCTAATAAAACAACGAAGCACCTTAAACTACTATCTAAATAGTGGTAGCCTCAGATTTATTATTTATATATTCTTTGTACAAAACTCACTTTGTGTAATTTGGTTAAATTAAAACAATTAAATAGTTACCTTTTCATCTCTTGGAAAACTATCAAAAGCAGAAGACATTTCATAATTGGTTAAAATGCGCATTGATTGTATTCCACCAACGTCTGCAATCCTTAAAACAAGAATAATAAAAATATAAAAAATACCTTAATTAATGTAAAACATTTTTTGTTTGGAACTGAATTGAATTGTTAGATTACTAACTGTGGATTTTCACTCGTTCTGTGAACATCTTTCTCTGAAACGTTTTCAACCTAATAGCAAACATGTAACATTAATAAAAAAAAAAGTAATTATGTTTCAAAACTGAATCAGAAATTTGAAACTTACTTTTTCAGGAGATCCTTGTCTTGATGAAGAAAATATTATTGGCATACTTGGTAACATTTTACGCGAAAAGTAACAAAAGTTAACGATTGTTCATTCAATTTTAAGTTCACTCTTGGAACAATATTAAAACCTTTCTGTAACAAAGGAGGTTATTAGAGGTTATCATTGTCCGTCAGCTGCTGCTACCTGACGAGCAAATTATGAACTAAAATTTTCTAAGGGCATTAATAATTGCTTGTTTGAATAAATTTATGTAAAATATTGACATGTGGCTTTAGAATTTTTCTATTTCCAATAGATGTAAACTTATAAATAAATTAATAATTAAAAGAAGAAATTGCACCACTTTAAAGGTTTAAAATTACTTTTAAACTTACTTTAATGCACTTTTTATGCAACAATAACTGTCAACTTTTGGAATTCTCTCTGTATAAAATTTTATTTAAATAAAAGGAATTAAACCAAATATTTAGTGTCTTAAAAATGTAAAATTTAATCTTCTAATCACCTCATCATTTGATGAAATTCTTAATATTAGTACCAATCGTACAGAGGATGATGAATGATACAGAGGTTTGTCAAGGTATGGTTGTGCCTCTCTCATAGGAATGAACCTATTGCTGACGTTAATTAGACGACAAATCTTATACAACTGTCCTACCGGACAGTTTTAATTAGAGGAAGAAAAGCCATTTCATTAAAACTGTCCGGCAGGACAGTTGTATAAGAGTTGGTCGAAATAACTGCTCGACAAAGCGTAATGTGGAAAAACACCCAACTTCCACAATTTTTTTCTTTTTTTTATAGAACATAAAATTTCTAAATTTTCTTTAAAATATAGGGCCATATCACCCTAACACTGTAAATTTTATCCCGATTTTGATAAAATGTGACAGGAAGATGGGGTTAGGGCTCCCCTACGTAATATTAAAACGCCGTCATGCTCTTACACCTGCTCTAACGATAAGTATTGCCATCGTTTCAAGTTATTGACGCGTGAACCGATTTTCATGAATGAAGTGTCGTTTGTTTCAAAATTTTATGTAGCCTTACGCTGGCCATCTTTATATACAAAATGTTGTATCTATAAAGTGTAGTACCCATTTGGTTTAAACTGATTGTAACAGTAGGTATCAAACTATTTATCATTAAATCTTTAAAAATCGTTAAATAAAAGCCCTATGCAAATAAGCATACAAAATGGCGGGTAACTTTATGTGAACATGACCCACAATATTCTTTTAAGTACTTCGCAAGGAAAAAAACATTATTCTCAATTTTCTGTTTACCCTTACATTACTAGCATAGAAAACAAGAAATTAAGCAAGAAAAATATTTTATTTTGTATGTTTTTATTAAGAAATTTTTTTTATTGCATAATTTGATTCTTCATTAAATACCTACGGAGGAAAAATTGGTAAAAAAAATTAAACTTCTATTATTAATAGAAACAATTAACAATAAAGAATCGGCCAATCAAATGAAGAATGGAAGTGTGAAAAGTAGGTTGGTTGCAGAACCAATCAGAAGCGAGAAGTGTTTATTGAACCACGCCTACCCACCGGGTACGTCACACCACGCCCTCTTTGGCCCGTATTAAAATGGAATATTTGTATTTTTCATTTTTCTACTTTCTTTTACTTTTGACAAACGAAAGTATTAGCTAATTTTATTAAAATTAGGAATTTTTCGCTACAGAAGAATACGAGTGTATAAATTAATTGTAACGAAATATACTTAGTAACTCAAACTTTACAATAAGATTTTCTCGATAAATTAATTTAATAGGACATATTTTGGAGTACTATTTCTGCTTCCTATATTTCGGAGGTCATCTTGCACCCACCTATGCCAGAATTGTTCTTTTCTTTTTTAACAGAAATACAAATGATAGGTGACTTTTTGCGAGAGTTACGATAGTTAGTTGTATTTAACTTTTATCATTTTTTTTAAACCGCCCTTTTAAAACTCTTAAATTCATAAAAACCAAAGTGCTAATCCTTATTATATCCAAATAAGCAAAATCGAACGTTTTGGTCAGACCTAGAAGTGGTTAAAAGAGAGGAGGGTGTATTTTATAGTAAGAGAGCGCATGTCCTGTTGTAAAGGGATCACTTGTTGCTGCTGTGTGTAAAATGATTCCAGTTAGGTCTTAGCCCTTCAGCTCTGATAGCTAAAGTACTATAGCAGTTATTTTACAGAAGGAAAGATATTTAATCGTAAATTTTATATAAAAATTTTATTTACTTCGGTTTTGCGCCTTCCCATCCTTCATTAACCCCTGACGAGCTATGTATACCATCTATGAAACTTCGGATACATTTATTTAACAGGTATAGTTTTATTTTATAAATTTATTTAAATTTAGGCATACATATTAATTAAGTATTAAGAAATAGCTGCAACCCTTTTTTTTTTTTTTTTATAACATTCACATACAGCTGTTATGTACATTGTAATCAACTTTGAAATTAATTATTCACAATTAAAAAAATTATTTGGAATTATAAAATGATCATATAAAATCATTCTACTATTTGTAGAACGTAATGATAGCAAAATTATCTAATATAAATAGTTTTGTAATATAATTCTTAATTAAATTGTTGCTTGCCGATTAATAACTATAAGTTTCCGTTTGCCAAACTATTATGCAGATCTTAATATGAGAAATTTCAATTTTCTGATTTAAACAAATAAAAAACTCAGGAAAAGTGCGTCATCAAAATTTTCTCTTGGATATATTGGTTTGTTAAAGAGATTAACTAATAATAAGTAATGTTTATAGATTATAGATAAATAAAATATCCGTTTAGTAAAATTACATTAAAAACTAGCTGTACCCGGCCAGGCTTTGTTATGGCTCAGTCTAGTTAAATGGAACTATTCTGGACGACGCAAGAGCCTAAGGATATGCCATTTTGGGATCGAATTGCTGCTAGAATCAGTCTAATTAGGAACATTTTACCAGTTCTCCTCCAACCCAGTTGTTGACAATTTGCAATATTTGATTGTAAATACCTTTTTGCTAAGTGTTAGCTTAGCAATATTTGATTGCAAATACGACAAAAGATCACAGTGTTGTAATTTGTTTCAAGACACAATTCTACATCAAACGAAGCAGATAGATTCAACGATGGCATTCCCCATTGATAGAGAAATTGTTCGTGTTTTCTAAACACAAATTTTCAATCATTATCAAAGCTTCGTTTTAGATTTCAGCTGTGAAAACGATGCTCATTTATCTTGAGAATTCGACGGAAAATATTTCGCCACTTGCAATTTATATTTCTCCTAAAACTCTGGTAGAGATTAAGGAGATAAGGTAGTCAATATGATTCCAAACAATGCACGAATTTGATTTTGATGTGGATTTTCTTTTTTTTTCTGAATTTCAACAAACAAAAGCAACCGACCTAATGTGTATAACATACGCTTGGCATTAAATTACAATATTAGAAACAGAAATTAAGGAAATTCCAGCAAAACTAAGAAAGATTTTGTTCATTTCCCTTTTTTCTAAATCTCTACATCCAAAACTAGCCGACCTAATGTGTATAACATACGCTTGGCATTAAAGTACAATGTTAGAAACAGAAATTAAAGAAATTCCAGCAAAACTAAGAAAGATTTTGTGCATTTCCCTTTTTTCTAAATCTCTACATCCAAAACTAGCCGAACTAATGTGTATAACATACGCTTGGCATTAAAGTACGATGTTAGAAACAGAAATTAAAGAAATTCCAGCAAAACTAAGAAAGATTTTGTTCATTTCCCTTTTTTCTAAATCTCTACATCCAAAACTAGCCGACCTAATGTGTATAACATACGCTTGGCATTAAAGTACAATGTTAGAAACAGAAATTAAGGAAATTCCAGCAAAACTAAGAAAGATTTTGTGCATTTCCCTTTTTTCTAAATCTCTACATCCAAAACTAGCTGACCTATTGTGTATAATATACGCTTGGCATTAAAGTACAATGTTAGAAACAGAAATTAAGGAAATTCCAGCAAAACTAAGAAAGATTTTGTGCATTTCCCTTTTTTCTAAATCTCTACATTCAAAACTAGCCGACCTAATGTGTATAACATACGCTTGGCATTAAAGTACAATGTTAGAAACAGAAATTAAGGAAATTCCAGCAAAACTAAGAAAGATTTTGTGCATTTCCCTTTTTTCTAAATCTCTACATCCTAAACTAGCCGACCTAATGTGTATAACATACGCTTGGCATTAAAGTACAATGTTAGAAACAGAAATTAAGGAAATACCAGAATAACTAAGAAAGATTTTGTGCATTTCCCTTTTTTCTAAATCTCTACATCCAAAACTAGCCGACCTAATGTGTATAACATACGCTTGGCATTAAAGTACGATGTTAGAAACAGAAATTAAAGAAATTCCAGCAAAACTAAGAAAGATTTTGTATTTTTTTCCTATTTTCTGAACTGCTGATCCAAAAATAGCCGACCTAATGTGTAAAAGTAAAGTAAAGTAATCGCCTATTTTTTCAGGCGGGGCTTAACGTCCAACTACCAATTAGGTGTCGTGGACGGCGACCTAATGTGTATAACATGCGCTTTGCATTAAAGTAAAATGATAAAAAATGAAATTATGGAAATTCAGCCTAACTAATGAAGATTTTGTATTTTTCTCTTTTTTCTAAAGATCTACATCCAAATAGTCGACCTAATATGTATAATACACGGTTGGCATTAAAGTACAATGTTAGAAACAGAAATTAAAGAAATTCCAGCAAAACTAAGAAAGATTTTGTACTTTCCCTTGGTTCTAAACCTCTACTTGCGAGACTAGTCGGCCTATTGTGTATACATTGACCGAGCGCCTGTTTCTAACATTGTATTATTTTATTATAATACACGCTAGTCCAAATTCTCAATTGGTGGAAAAAGTTGGACCGGCCTTATTTAAGAAAAAAAACATTCATCTTGATTGGGATGCCCGGTGTACAGTCTACCTATCGTAGTTTCATTAAATATGCCAGGTTGTCCGTCGACTCGCTCTCCTCATTTGCGTCGTTCAAATAATTTTCTGCTCGCATTCTATGCACTTACGTAGGCACTTCTAAATTCAGCAGTGCTTTTGTAAACGCGTCATTTCAAGATGACGTGAAGAAAACAGTTAACGTTGTAGCCGGTGGATTCAGAGCTATTTGTTGCACATTGAAATCTATGAACATACAATTTAACAATGCTATCGGAAACATTGAAATGGTATCGTAAAATGTTAAGTACAGCGTGGGTTGTTTTACGTCCAACAGATGGCGTTTTTTTTCCT
Organism: Rhodnius prolixus; assembly: GCF_049639745.1. Classification (NCBI taxonomy): domain Eukaryota; kingdom Metazoa; phylum Arthropoda; class Insecta; order Hemiptera; family Reduviidae; genus Rhodnius; species Rhodnius prolixus. The sequence continues at coordinate 28,557,012 of NW_027411582.1, forward strand.
TTTTATATATCATGTTTTTATTTATATAAAAACACGCCCGTATTCGAATGCAACGTTGTGTCCAAATTTCAAAGCAATCGGTGACAAACTTTCGAAGATTTAAGATTTTGAACAAACGAACATTTACATTTTTATTTTTATAGATCCATTAACTAAGTAACCAAGGTTTCGTAATAATTATAATATTTTTGTAACTTTTTAAAACGTACTAAGAACTGAATTACACAGTTGACCCAACGTTAATACACACACGGCTAAGCGCCTCCCACTCTTCGCGCTCTATTTCAAGAACGGTTGATGGTCTGAAAAATTGTATAGAACCAAATTTGTAGAGAATTTTATGTTCTAAAACTTTTGTAATAACTTTAAATATCATTTAGAGCAAAGGAAACAAGATATTTACAAAAAAAGAGAAGATTTTTGTGACCTTTGACCACTGATTTCCGGTGACACGAGATTCTATGAAACTTTTGAGCTAACTTATAAAATACCAAAACAAAGATTTATACAACTTTATAGCTTATTATCTCCTATTCTGAGGTTAAATCCTTATTTGACTGGGCTAAATTAGATGTATTCATTTTATAATTTTATCGGTCTTTAAAATAAAAGTATTTACTTATTTAATTGTAAATTAAATGTAAATGAAATTAACTCATTTAAAAAGTGGCTTAGTAAATTGGGATATAGTAAAATATCCTTTTTTTCATCGTTCAATTGAGGAGTACATTATTCAAAATTGAATGGTAGAAGTTTTTGGGGGATTTCTTCAAGTCTAGATACAAAACTGAATAAATAATAGCACTCGACATTCTTAATTTAAATAATAAAAGCAATCCAATCGCTGAAAAAGAACTTAACTATAATTGATTAAAGTAAAAGTTTAATTAAAACTTTGACAATAAAAAAGGCTGCTAAAGTTGGAGTAAATATTGATTTTCCGAAGAAAAAGAAAACACAATTCGACTTTATTCTTACATAGTTTTCCGCCCGTGGGATGAGAAAATTCAAAAATTGATCAACTGCAGAGATTTTGCTATTTCAGCGGAAAAAAATTGTCCAATCTATCTACAAAAAAAGTAAAAATACAATAAAAAGAATAAAGTCAAATGACCCAAGTAATGGCACTGTCCTACAGTCCTCTGTTCTGCTCTGTCATTGCCATTGGTTCATCCCTTTCACCTTAGTTATTTATTCAACAAAACGGTTCACAATACTTCGCGTTACATTTCGAAGGAAATGGAACATTTCATTTTCTTTTCTTCGTGGTGTTCAACATTTCTCTTATTGATATTTTCAAATAATAGTAGCAACGAACATTATTGAATTTTATATGACAGTGACAGCGTCTTTTTTTTCTCTTATTTTGGGTTATATCTTAACTAACAGCGGGATATAAGCTTAAATTGGCCACAATCAATACAGCTGACATGTACCAGAATAATCCAAGAGTTTCTGAAACTCTCCAGTGGTAACACTCCTTATAAGAAATTAATAACTAACATTCTGAAGTTTTAAAAATTTTAAGAATAATTAAATTATTAATTATTAATAATACAGTTTCGTAATTTCTAAAGTTTAAAAAATGTAATGTAAATTTACATTCACAGTAACCGGGTTAATCAAATGATCTTCCGAGGTGTTCTAGTTATTCTATACATATTGAAATATTTAACTTATTTTGGAATTAAAAGTAATTTCTAAAAGAAAACTTTCAATTTCCTTGAAACAAAAAAACGATTTCATTTTCATGCATAAACAAATGAAGCAGATGAAAAGGTATGAAGTGATCTGAATGTCCACTTTAATTTAGAATAAATATAATAAATAAAATAAAACAGAACTAACTATAGTTTATATACTATGACATTACAACATTACAGTGAACTTTAAACTGGGTAATAAGTCTGTTACAGTTTACTGTATTGACAGAGTTAATGAACTGGCCACCTAATAAATTCTCCAGGTTAAACTTTTAATTGCTTACCTCTTTGCATATATTGCTGTGATAAAATGATAAATGCCTTCTTTAATACACATGAGGGACATTAAGTATCCGGATTTACTATAAGGTTTAACCATTCAATATTCAAACATTCCTCTCTTGATTTTACTACTCGTATTGATTCAGTTGAAGGTACACTTATGTTGTATTTTAAGTCTCTGTGTAACAGAAATTTTCGTGGGTTCCAGATTGCCCATTGATAGACTGAACTTTTTTGCCATTGATCAATAATCAGTCTGATAACAGCAATGAAGAGATAATTACATGTTAAATCATCGTCAATTTTTAAAAAAAGGATACATAGAATCCCGTTACAATTGCCTGTTCAATTATTTAAAAAGTATGGAATTCGCAGATAAAGTTTTTAGTCGCTAATCCTGATAAATCCTCTTAATTTTTTTTCTTTTATATTTTATTATTAGAACTTAGAGGACATTTACAGATAGACCAGCTACATCGCGTGGAAAGATAAATTTTATTTCAAATTTTTATAATCAATGTGAGCCGCGTTATTCTTCTATGACTGAAGAAAAATTTCGTTACTGTGAAGATATTTTTCTTCTTCTTCTTCTTCAGATAACTCCCCTGGCATGGCAAGCACTGAAATGATTAATGATCACGTCTCAAACTGATCTCTTGAAAAAATATTCTTGGTACATGAACGTTCTTTTGGTGGTGAGAATCTTTTAGAAAAAAAAGAAAAGAAGTTTGTTCAGACGCACTAAAATCATCTTCTTACGTTCGAATGACTTGGGCTTGCTGAAGAGAGTGGGCAGAAATATAGATATTTAGACTTACTACAATTATTTTTTGTCAAAACCGTAAAAAAACTTTGAAAGTTTTTTCAAAACTGAAAGAATGTCTTCTACGCTACCAATAGCATATGTTGAAAATGCCAAATATCACATTAACAACCAAAATACAACAATTTTGACAATGAAAGGTCTTTTTTTTTTTAAACATCCAAAAAGTTTGTATTATATTATTATTATTATTATTATTATTATTATTATTATTATTATTATTATTATTATTATTATTATTATTATTATTATTATTATAGCATGGTTCTATAATAACCATCAAGGTTCTAGAAAACAATTTTAATAATTAAGTAATAATTTTTAATTGCTTTCAAACTGAACATATCATCAAATAATTTTTAAACTTATCACTATAACATTCCCTTTAAAATTCTTTATTTAATTGCAACAAAAATTCAATATCATTTAATTCACAATTGAGTTTGCAGCGCAATATAAGCTTTTAACATTGGGTAAGCCATTCTACCATTTTCTTTAGACCACAAATCATTAAGTGGATTTGAGTAAACACTAAGTATGTAAATAAATGATTAAATTGCCTTTTAACGGTTGGAAGCTGAAAATTGATTCTGTAATTTATGTTATTACTTTTGTTTTTAGCGTTTAGCGTATTTACTTAAAACTTTTATCAAATAACGGTGAAAAATAATATATCGGTCAGGGCGCCTAGACCTTGTAAATCGTTTTGCTTATGTTAATTCTTTAAACGCAACGCTGCATTAATAAAGCTTCTGACAGCATAACTTCTTTAATATGTATACATCTTTAATACTTACTTTATTATTTCATTTTGTGAACAATATGTCAGTAAAACTCATTACAATTTTATGAAAACCTCTCTGATGTTAAAAACTTGATACCTGTCTAAGGAGCATCATGCTTTTCAAGACAAATAGAAAGATACACGAGTAGACTGACAATTTATGCAAAAGAATTACTGTACATCTTGAATAACAGACAGTAGCTGTGGAAATTTATTTCTAACTTTTTCTTTTTACCACTCAAGAACGTTACTTCGAATATTGTACATTTTTCTTCTTTTGTTGTTGTAGCAGAGAGGAACCATTCTAGATTTTTTTGGGATGAAAATGAACAAAAAAAAAATTAGACTTAAATTCATTCACGCCAACCGTAAATAGATATACTATAATGTAATTTTGCGCTCTACATGATATAATTATTTGAATTAAAACTCATTGAAATTGTTATTTATAACCATGTACTCATTGTGCATACATTAAGCTTCCGCGCATCAACTCATTTCTATAGAAAAAGTTGTTCTTTTTTTTTTAAGAACAGCTTTTTAGTAACAGCTTACTATTCTTCTTTTTTTAACACTGCTCATTTCGGCTGCCACAAACCGAGATTTAAACAATAGCCGAGATAACTGCATTTTGTTGATGAAACACTAAATAAAGCTTTAATTTAAATTGGATGATTCCACATAAATAAGTTACAGTGGTCTATACTGCTTACCTATACTAGTTTAACTAACGCTTAACCCAATGCACTGAATACATGTGCTTGCATTAAATGCAATTTACGTTTTGTATTATTTATATTTGATCTTTTTGTTTTTTACGGAGGAGATTTTAAATAATTTAAGCCACTTTTAATTAATTAAACCACTGTTATTGAACTGTGAAGTTTTGTAATTAAAAGAAGTTTTATTCAACAGCTGGAGTACTTTTCAAGGATAGGTACTTTGATTAAAAAAGTAGAAAACTAAATAAAGAAAAAGCTAAACATCCAACCTCTGGATTGCAAGGACTTCAGTAAGATCTGCAGTACCTTTAATTACTCTTCTAAGATGGTCATCAGATAAATTAAGAGCAGAAGTTTACAGATTTATTGAGGATTATAAATGAAACTCAAATTTATCTGTCTTTGTTTTGAGATAAGTAACATAATGGTATTCCTTAATGAAAGATCTCTATTTAAATGCAGAGAATTGTAATATTCATTGTTTAATTTCAGTCGGGCAGATAGCAAGGCTGCACTAAAACACTGAATTCTTCTGACTTTAACTTAAAACTGGCACTGCTTTGGCTAGGAGAAGAAGGTGCTTCTAGTTTGAGTAACAATGACAAGGGAGTTGTGCGGGAAATGATAAAAGGCTGGCCAAATTAAGTTCATCTCTTTCTTTTATTGGTTTCGTTTCTGATTAGAAATTAAACAGCTGGTCTGTAAAGTTTATAGGAACTGTAACTGTAGAAGGAGTGCATCAAAGTTTGGTAGCGATAATCACTTTGTGGCACAGAATTAGGAGATTCAGAAGCTACAGCAAAAAAAAAAAAATAATAATAATGAAATCAACGCAAGATTAAGCCATAAAGAAGATTAATAGAACTCATTAATTTCCAAAGAATTATGGAATCATTGGAACAGAATCTAACCTAAGTATTACCTTTGGACAATGGGCTCTTCAATCATTGGCTTGAAGACAGCAATCTAGGACGGCTGTTCCACGAATCAAACATGTGTAATTTTACTTAGTTGTGTGGGGTCCCACCGAATTTCCATAAAAAACAATGCTGTTATGCACTATTTTATTTTCCTATAATATTACAGAACTTTATGTGGTTCTTTGACTAGTTTCTTTCCCTTAATCCGCACTTGATATCTAACTTTTACCCAATGAGCAGCATCTTTTTAGGACGCAAAATTCTTTCCATTCTATCCACCTAATTCCATTTACCTTAGTCAGGCCATAGAACTCATGAAAATAATGCAATTACATAAAATTAATTGATACGACCGTACAGCGTGTATTTTTTTGTTCTATTTTTTTGTAAAAACTGTTTTCATGCCACACATACAACGTAGTAATTCATTTGCCAGTCTAACTACCAGAGAACAATTCAATTGATCTCTGAACTTTCAAACACATTCTGTATTCCAATTATTCAAAAACAAAAAAAAAAAAAAGAAAGTCAATCAAAATTGCAACGCCAACATTTAATTATTTTTTGATAGGCGAGAGTTATGAGTTTTTGATTTATTCTATCATCAAATACGTGCATGATATCCGTGATGTTACTTTTACATTTTTATTTCATTTTCAGGTGATTGTTTAACAAGCGATCGAATTACTTTAATTGCTAAGTGAACCAAGAGACATTGTGTTCGTAGAAATAATCTATATTGGTTGTTATTGGAAATATAAACAAGTCTGGTATTCATAACAAAATGAATATTCATATTAAGCTGACTTTCTCTAACAAGATTTACATGATTTAATTTTGCAGAAACTAAGAACTTTTACTAAGAAAAAAAATGGTTGACTTAATTTTTATGCAGGTTCACTTAATTAAAAGAGTATTGTTGATTATTAAAGGCAGCTTTAACAAATCTCTTCCTCAGTACTGTCTTAAATACAATTTGAGTTTTAAGTTACACTCTTTTTGAATTCCGAAATTCAGATTCATATTTATGGTTAATAAAGTTATTAATTTAGTAAAATTGTTCTTTTCTCTGAAGCCACTTCTCCCATAGAACCTTCCTAAACCAAATTTTCATAGAAAAGTGATTTAAAAAGTTTAAAAAAAAAAAAAAATCATTAAAGAGGTACATACTTGATTCCCTCCATTGAAATTTTAGCAGTACATTTAATTTTGCCTCTTTAAAATATTTAAATGACTGGACCTAATAAAAGACCCTTTAAAATAAAGCCTATGGTATTGATCCCCTTAAATGTGAGTGTTGTTCATTGTCATTTCAGACTAATTTACGATTTTGCAAATGTTGTTTTAAAATTCCTGAGACAGTTTTTTTTTTATGTGTGAGTGTGGGGAAGGCAGATGCGTAAATACTCCCAAAACAATAATATCCCCTGACATAGGTGACTATAGTTAAGTGTACAGTGTTTACAGCGTAAGTAGTCAGTGCGTTTTTCTGTGAATTCAACTAAACCATTCATCAACTACTCTACAGATCCTGTGAATTATTGTGTGAATGTTAGAGATTTGTTGTTAAACATGGATACCCGCAGGCTCGCCAAGAGCTCTGAAGAAGTGGCTATCCCCTAACCAGGTTAAGACAGGAATAAGAAAGTAAAAATTTCTATAAACGATTCTGAAATGGAAGTGTTTCTGTAATAGACTGAAAATGAAGTCATTGTTAATCTAAACAATCAACTGTGAACCTACGTTAAACATAAAGTAAGATATTTAAATTCTAGGCTAGCTTTAAATGAACTCAAAGAAATGAAATAAATAAAACGTAAATTCAAAGTAATTGTGTGGGACAGTCTACAGACCAAATAAAGTCTATAGTTTTAGACATGGTTTTTAAAGTCCATAAAATACTAAGAACCCAGTGTAATGGACCATTTTAAACATTTTTATTCTTTTATTCTCTTCCATTAAAGAAAAGGTATTTTTTTTTTGTTGGTATTGTTTATTTAAGTGTCTAAAGAAAGAAATAAATTGAACGGTTTTCCGCCCAACTTAGCTTTTTATTTCCACCATGTTTCACTTAATTTCTTGTATCCTCATTTTCTTGCAACCATCATTCATCTTTCTTTCTTCGGTTTTAACTTATTTTCCATTTTTTGTTTTATTTAGGTGCTTTATTCTCATTCCCTTTATATTTTAGGTTACACAATAATATTTAGGCTTTATCGTTTCTCATTTATCATTACATTTTTGTTGTCTCTCTTTGTAAAGTAGCATACGTATACGTTTATTTAAATTAATTTATTATCCTCTTCTTCGATAATATCTTCAAGGTTTCATCAATTTATTTAGAAAAGTTGTTCTTCCAGCGAACTATGAAATAGAAAATTCGACAAAGAGCATGTTCTAGATACAATGGATATGTAGCCTTTCCTTTAACCCTTTCAAAGACATTGGGACCTACACTTCTCATTCATAATTTCGTTCTTAAACTCCAAGTGCCCTTTATTTAACATTGCTATATCCAAGAGAACCTCAGTATTTATCAATATCAAATAAGTAGTGGGAATAATTCTTAACAGCTGTAATAGAAAACCCAGTTTAGATTTTTACTATTGCTCGTACAAGAAGGTTACAGAAATACTAAATATTAAATATTGGTACAGGTACTAAGTTTCTAGAAAACTTAATTACCTAAGTTGTGGTAAGAGGAAGTCAATTGAATGTGCACACACCTGATCTTGCAAGCTCAAAACCTTAAAATGTTGTTTTCTGTTCAAAAATAGAAGATAAACTAACGATTCCAATGTTTCTTCAAACTAGTAAAAATAATTGACTGCTTTAAGTAATGGATTTCCAAGTTCTTCATTACTTTTTAAAAAATGCGTCGATGGATCACTCAAAATATAAAATAAAACGGAATATCTTGTGTAAGTAGCCAATCGAGACAACCACACTGTACAAGATATTTGCTTGAAGGGCAACACTTACCAAAGACAATTTATCTATTAGTTCTATTATCCAATAAGCATTCACTTCTAAATCAATTACTGTAAATTACATCTTTAAAATGCTACAGTTCCTATCCACTATTTTGATTTATTTATTACTTATCACACAAACACAAAGTTTAATTTGGTAAAAATCCCTTTTTCGGATGAAGGTGACCAAAAAAAAATGATGTTTTCTGATGTAATCTTATTAAGAATATCCGTACTGCAGCAGCTCGGAGTGAAGTGGACTAGAAAAATCCTTTACTAGTCTTGCAGCGGTCTACAGATACTTCAGCTAAATGGTGCTATAGTACTAGGTTGAGGGCTGGGTTTACTCCATATTAAATTGCCCATTCCTATCTATTCTCGGATTTTCTTCTCCATCTTCTTATCCCGGTCATCCTAAGATAATCTAAAACATCATCCACCCATTTTAGCTTAGGTCTTTCTCTTTTTTAAATTTATAACGCCAGCTTCTTCTGAGCTGACAAGAGGTAAAAAATTTCTGTTTCTGTACATGAATTTTAGTAGAAATATGAGAAAAAGCTAAGACAAACTTGAGTACTGATTAACCGATGAAAAAGTTGCTGCGAAACTTTTTCTTTTATTATGTATTTGAATATTGCAAGAAGTGCACTACTTGACCTAGTTCTGTTAGAGAGAGACTGACCTAACTATTGGCTGGTCTCCACAGCTCCTGACCCACAATCTAAGCAATTTTGTTTTAAAGGATTCCCACTCAACTAGCATATGTTTATGTTATTTCACCTACAGTAATAATAAAATAGTTGCACTTGGCACAAAAACCTTTTACTTTTTTACTAAAGGGACTTGAATTTCTATTAAAGACTTTATTTCTAAAATTTATAGCTCTGTGTAGGCGCTCTAATAATTCTTAGGTCTCCCCCTCGAAGTGATCGAACCCTGGCAAAGCCGTAGAATATTTTGCTTGATAATTTTTAATCTTATTCCATGCACAATACAAACCCCAAAGAACGGAGATTTTTTTTTTTTAATCTACTCTTCATTATCCAATTCCTGGGGATAGGTAATCCTCCATTATCTCCTTTCCTCACTGGCCCGTAAATTATTCAGAGGAACACTTTTTACTCTGCATTAACAACTGTAGCTCTAACACAAACAAACAAATTCGTCCTTCAGGATAACATTTACAAATTTGAAATTATTTGTGTGACAAAATGACGCAACGATTTAAATCCTATTGTCTAGGCTAACGCCAACCAAGTCGTTTAACATCGTCTCCAACGTAATAAAGATTTATCCCACCTAAATTATAATTAATCATTTAGATATTTTAACCTTTAAAATCCTTGCGGTTTTCATACAAACTGTCTTTATTTTCATTCACATTTATGACTATTTTCGTCACTACCTCAAACTCTAAAAAGCTCCCAGCTAAGGCAATCTGTTATAATAAAGGGATTAATTGATCTCTTAAGACAGACTTTTTAAACGAAGCGTTATATCTATAATAACTTCTTTACATATCTAGTAAAAACATTTTAAAATAAATATAAAATTACAAGAATGTTATGAGCGATTGACAAATATAAAATATAGACTAGATAACTTTTGTTAAAGCTAGACTGATTGGTAGCGTAACATTGTGGTAAACAGTTGAATTAAAACTGTACCATGCGCTGGGAGAGGCCTCATATTTATTACATACATACCTAGATAAAATCCTAGATCTTTTTTTTTTTTTTTGTTTTATCTGCTAAGTATTAACATCAGTTCAACTTTACTTTTCAGTATTTTAAAAAAGCTTGGCAAAAACAAATTATCTCCTCTCTAGAATGAATCTTTTAGTCGTAAAAATAAAAAAAGATTTATAATACTCGACTATATAAAATGTTATTTTGAGAATAATCTCGAAAAAAATGTAAAATGAAATAAATAAATGAAAGGCTTGCTTTTTTATTCTGCTGCGGTTAAAATAAGATTGGAAAAACAAATTCTCTACCTTCTCAAATGAATATTTTTACTCACCAAAATAAAAAAAAAATAAGAAGATGAATAATGGCTCTACTAACTGTTTTTTTAAAGAATAGAAATCTGAAAAATTATACATGAAAGGCTTGTTTTATGAGAAAATTCGTTGGCCAGATATAAACTTTGTTCAATAGAGTGGTACTTGGGAAGTTTTGATTAGACCCCAAGCGGTTCTAATTTTAGTACTGCAAAGAATCTATTATGCTTAAGTCTGATAACAGTAGTTTTAATCAATTTTTCGCCCTTAATAACAGCCTACTACAAGTACCCTTGCTCGCACCTTATTGTTCTAATATTCGGTACATAAAATAAAAATGATGCCATAGCTTGTAAGCAGAAAATATTTGTCTATTGTTTGAAACTTCTATAATTAAACAAGTTGTTGATGTAAATATGGCTGGATAATGTTTAGAAATTATTATCTAAAAATAGACAAGGTAATTTATCTTTTCTTTTTTCAAAAAAACTTGAGGTAAAAGATAATGGGTGTTGGCTGAAGATGGTTTTGCTCTCTGAAAGTTTGAAAAGATTTATTACGTTTAATAACTTTTTTTCTTTTAAATATACTTTCGTAGAAATAAGATATCTTTTATTGCTTTTCTTTTTTGAATTAAGTTTTAAAGCAGTTAATACTACTAACATTCAGCAACTCAGAAGTTTATTTAGTGCTTAAATTCTAATCGTGTGAAGTTAATTTATTTCTTAATGGAAATATAAGAAATTCTCGTCTAGTTTGACCAGAAATTTTAGGATTTCTGCTTCAGTTTATTAATAATCAAGCCAGAAGTGGATTGTATACATAAGGGTAGCCAAATATTAAATTACATCTGAAAATTGAATGGAAAAATAAGAAATTTTCTTCTAGTTTTGATCAAATGAAGGAAAAAGATTGCAAAGGAATGAAGAAAAAAAAATCTCAATCTTTCCAGTCAAACTAGACGAGAATTCTATATTTCTCCATTAATTCTGCAATCGTAACTTCAAATTCAGGTTAGCCTATCATGACAATCATCTTTTGACTTAGTTATTAATAAATAGAAGCTGAAATCTTAGAATTTCCTGCCAAACTAATAGGGAATTCCTTATTTTTCCATTAATTTTGCAATAATAAATTCTAATTCGGGCTACAATGTATTTACATACCATCTCTGGCTTCGTTATTAATACACTTAAGCTGAAATCTCATTCTTTTGCTCAAAACTAGAGAAGAATTACTCATTTTTCCATTAATTTTGCTGAGCAATTCCAAATATAGGCTACTCAGTGTGTACAATCCACCTTTGTCTTAGTTATTAAAAGTATGAAGGAGAAATCACGTTCTTTCCAATCAAAGTTGATGAGAATTCCTCAGTTTTCCATTAATTTTGCTATCGTAACCTCTAATTAAGTGCTAACCTGTGAGTACTATCCACCTTTGTCTTAGTTATTAATACAATGAAGAAAAAATCAAATACGTTTGTTCAAAACTAGACAAGAATTACTTATTTTTCCAATTATTTTGTAATGGGAATTTGATAAACAGGCTTGAATTGGATTGTACAAACAGGGTAGCCTAAATTTGGAGTTACGATTGCAAAATAAAAGGAAAAATTAGAAATTCTCGTCTAGTTTGATGTCAAATATTAGGATTGCAGCTTTAATGTACAATATTAATAATTAAGACAGGGGAGGAATGTATACACAGCTGGGCCGTTGTGAGAACCCGGTTTACCCGGGCAAGTGCTGGAGCCCACATCTCTTCTAGAGACTCTGGCACTTACCGCCTCCCACGAATGGGAGGAGCGATTAAAATGAATCAAGAAGTTGTATCAACAAAGCACAAGATTTATGGTTTTAAACAGAATAACTGGCAAATGGTTAATCTTCAGAATAGCGATCAGGGGCGTGGCCTAGATCGTTTTATTTGCTGTAACATTATTAATCTAATTTGCTGTCCTCCTCAAAGGGGGGATTTCCACCACAAAGGGGCCCACTGAAACTCTGTCAGCCAAGCGCCCACAAAAGCCTGGAGCTGGTCCTGATCTTAAATCAATTTGCCACTGTTTCAAGATAAGTAGTATTACTACTTACCAGGATATTGATCAACTAATTATTGAAGTTTGATGGATGATTATTAACTTTGTATACTAATTTTACATCAATTAAGTTTCACTTCATAACTTTATATTAATGAGACGATGGGAATTAATATTCTTGTGGTTAGAAAATGGATTAAAACACTTCAGTAGTTTCAGACAGATAATAATACTGCTGGCCTAAAGGACATTGTTCCCTCGTTGTTAATCGATTTATTTCCCCTTTAGAGCAGCTGGGATATTTGAATTTATTGTTTTAATAAAAATCCCAAGCACAAGTTGGGGATTATTGGAAAAAGTTTTACTCGTATGACTCTCTCTTTTCAAACTTTTATTTGTTAGATCAAATTTTAGAGATAATTAAAATTAGACTATTTGAAATCAGTAAGAGAAGAGTTTATAATCAATAATGATTTTACGTTAACAATAAATATGGCTTTGAATTTTAACCCTTATGTGGAAACACTCAATGTTTCTAAATTATCTTATTTGGATTCAGTTTAGTACAGCTTTACTCTATTATTTGGTTTCAGCATAAATTTCAACCATTTTTGGGTAGTAGATGAACAGTTTCAGATGGAAATCTAGCTAGTACTGTGACGTATCCTTAAAGCATCTTAAGTAGTTTAAGGCAACAGGTTTTGGTTGCTTGTAAGCCTTTAGAGTGGGTTGAAAACTAGGTTTAAAGTTCCAACAGCAGCATCTTTTCATGCGCAAGTTTAACAAGAAATCCTCAGCAGCAAAGGCTACTGGACACATTTTTGCTGTTGTGGGAAGGAAGTACAAAACTATGTCCTAGACAGTCTACAAATGGTTTGACGATTTTCTGGAGCGAGCTAGGTGTAAATGTTGCGATAATGGAAGAGCAACGAACTGCTGCAATTTCTTAAAAAGGTTTGGTTGCTTTCGAGATCCCCAAATTCTGTACTTTTCTAATTAGATGAATTTGTATTTTATTTTTTGAGGTTGGGAGTAGTCTCAAAACCAAAAGTAATCAGCGCAGTAATTAAACTTTCTCAAATCGTAAGCTGGCTTGAACCAACTTGAGAGAAAAAGGTCTTTGCCTGTAGAGTTAATGCGTCTATATGTATCCAAAAAAAAGGGTTGAACAAATAATTAATAGGACTTTGTCCATGACTTTGAAAAATGAGCTTTAATTGTAAATTATAGTTCTAAATGGTTTTTAGCCATATTTCACCCAACAATTCAAAAATGCTTTTAACTTAAGAAACTCAATTAAGATTACCCTAATTTATACTGTATTGCCTTCTGCCGTTTATACTATGTAGATAACTTTAAGCTCTAAACAGGTTCACATCTCTCCATTCAATGTAGAAAGCAAATCCCTTAGATCATTTATAAATGTCTAAATTTGCCAGTTGTTTAGTTAATCCAGAAAATAAAACAAATTGCTCACATCAACCATCTCTGAAAGTCCTATATGAATTTTGTGAATGTTGCGAATTGCTAGTGTATGCGTTCATTGTTTTAACTTAAGCTTGGATATTCATATTAAGGAGGTTAAGTTTCCTGAATGTGTTGGGAGATAAGGCTAGGTCCAGCCAGCTTCACCTACAGAATATTTTATTCTGTCTTTCTTATATTCTGCAAATACTTTCTGTCATCAAGTATTTCTTTGCAGTACTAAGTTCTTTTAGTTTATTGTTAAGGATGAAACAGTGACAAAATATAGCTATGAAAGGATAAGAAATAATCGCTGAAAGATTGCCAATGAATAATGTACAATTATAATAATCAGTTTAAACTGTTGCTTTTCAAATCTGGACCTTATTAAATTATTATTATTAAAAAAAGGTTAAATGTAAGTTGGATTCTGTAAATCTCTTCTCTGTACCAATCTTCACTACTGTTTATATAGTCAGAATGAAAACTAGCACTATTCACCGACCATTAATAGTATTTAAAAGTTAGAGAATTTATTGGAAATGGGCGAAGAAAGATTTCTAAAAGTTGCTTTAAAAAAATTTACTTACTGCACTAGAATTTCTTAAAAACCATGCTGGATTGCTGGCAAATTTATTGTATTAAATTGCTAAGGCAAGCATAGTATTCTCTTGATGGTAGGTTAACAATGTTCTACCTAATTTCTCCAACATTTGCTGCAATAAATTTTACTCAAAATATAAGAATTCTCTTGAATATACTCATTGTATTACAGGCACTTTAGTAAAATTTGATAGTAAGAGTTACTTCTACTTAGCAAGTTTCATTACTAAAGTAATATGGCAATTACGAATGGCAAATGACATCTGCTACCATCTAGCTGTTAGGATTTAAATTATAAATTTGGGTGCGAGCAAAACTATTCTAATTCAGACACATCTCAGTTGGGTAATCTAAGCAATTTCTTGTTTACTCCTACAACTTTACTTCAGTTAGAAACAAACGTTTTGCTCAGTATTGTATAAATAATTTGGATAAACTTACTCAAAGTTTACATAACAACTGAATTAACAATATTTTCTATTTAGTTTCAGAAGATAGGATGGCTAGGATGTCTAGTAAACTAGTAAATTTTACCTAACACCATTAATATTTATAGCAGAGCTAGAGTATACATATTAGATCGCCTTAAATTTGAAACAGAAGTGCAAAAATGAAGGGGAAAAATGAGAAGTGTTAGCTAGATTGTCCATCAATGTTGTAGATTTTGGCTTTCATCGCCAAAATTAAAAGTTGGGCTAGAATATACTCTTAATGATGTAACAGAAGTGCAAAAATGAAAGGAAAAAGTAGGAAATGGTAACTAAAATGACCAAGAATGAAGTGAATTTAGCTTTCCACTACCGATATTAACAGCAGAGCTGAAATATACTTACTATGTCGCTCTAATTTGGTAACAAGACTGCAAAAACGAAAGGAAAAAGTAGGAAATGGTAGCTAAAATGACCAAGAATGAAGTGAATTTGGCCTTCCACTACCAATATTAAAAGCAGAGCTGAAATATACTTACTAGGTCGCTCTAATTTGGTAACAAGACTGCAAAAACGAAAGGAAAAAGTAGGAAATGGTAGCTGAAATGACCAAGAATGAAGTGAATCTGGCCTTCCACTACCGATATTAAAAGCAGAGCTGAAATATACTTACTAGGTCGCTCTAATTTGGTAACAAGACTGCAAAAACGAAAGGAAAAAGTAGGAAATGGTAGCTAAAATGACCAAGAATGAAGTGAATTTGGCCTTCCACTACCAATATTAAAAGCAGAGCTGAAATATACTTACTAGGTCGCTCTAATTTGGTAACAAGACTGCAAAAACGAAAGGAAAAAGTAGGAAATGGTAGCTGAAATGACCAAGAATGAAGTGAATCTGGCCTTCCACTACCGATATTAAAAGCAGAGCTGAAATATATTTACTAGGTCGCTCTAATTTGGTAACAAGACTGCAAAAACGAAAGGAAAAAAAAGGAAATGGTAACTAAAATGACCAAGAATGAAGTGAATTTGGCCTTCCACTACCGATATTAAAAGCAGAGCTGTAGTGTACTTACTAGGTCGTTCTAATTTGGTAACAAGACTGCAAAAACGAAAGGAAAAAAAAGGAAATGGTAACTAAAATGACCAAGAATGAAGTGAATTTGGCCTTCCACTACCGATATTAAAAGCAGAGCTGTAGTGTACTTACTAGGTCGCTCTAATTTGGTAACAAGACTGCAAAAACGAAAGGAAAAAGTAGGAAATGGTAGCTAAAATGACCAAGAATGAAGTGAATTTGGCCTTCCACTACCGATATTAAAAGCAGAGCTGAAATATACTTACTATGTCGCTCTAATTTGGTAACAAGACTGCAAAAACGAAAGGAAAAAGTAGGAAATGGTAGCTAAAATGACTAAGAATGAAGTGAATTTGGCCTTCCACTACCGATGTTAAAAGCAGAGCTGTAATGTACTTACTATGTCGCTCTAATTTGGTAACAAGACTGCAAAAACGAAAGGAAAATGTAGGAAATGGTAGCTGAAATGGCCAAGAATGAAGTGAATCTGGCCTTCCACTACCGATGTTAAAAGCAGAGCTGAAATATACTTACTATGTCGCTCTAATTTGGTAACAAGACTGCAAAAACGAAAGGAAAAAGTAGGAAATGGTAGCTAAAATGACCAAGAATGAAGTGAATTTGGCCTTCCACTACCGATATTAAAAGTAGAGCTGTAGTGTACTTACTAGGTCACTCTAATTTGGTAACAAGACTGCAAAAACGAAAGGAAAAAAAAGGAAATGGTAACTAAAATGACCAAGAATGAAATGAATTTTGCCTTCCACTACCGATATTAAAAGCAGAGCTGTAATATACTCTCTAGATGGTACTAATTTGGTAACAAGACTGCAAAAACGAAAGGAATAAATGGTAAACGTTAGCTAGGAGGTCCACCAAATTAGTGTTTATTTCTCGAGAGTGCTCAATATAAAAAATATGTACACATTTTTTCTTTTTATTACGTAGCAGAAAGTGAGAGCAATAATTATTGTTTGTTGGAAATATGTGCTCAGTAACTATGTTTCTTTATTTACGAAATCGAAATTTACTATCCTTTTTTTTAAAAAAACCATGCATATAGTTCGCCATATGAACTAAATAACCATTTATTTATCTGTCTTCAATATTCAGAGCAATGAATGCGTTATTACTTCAACATGGAACCAATAAGCAATATAAATTCATGTGATTCATGTTCGCTACCTTCATCAAATTGTGCGTTCAAATTTCTGTTCCTTTTAATAAAAAATTTGGAATGAAATATGAACTCTTCTTTCCCTTTTTTTAAGTTCTCAACCCTAGTAAATTTTTACTTAATCATTTTTTTGCGCAAATACTTGTCACCGGCTAGTGGCGAAGGAAACCTTTCGGATCTGTTCTTAAGATTGTTTCTTCCTGCTGCTTGGGGCATTTCTTTCTTACATTCTTCACATCTTGGTAACTTTATATATGTTAATGTCCTTCACAAGACTTTGAACTTAAAATCAAAGAAAATATTGTAAGATTGCATGAATGATTGGTAATTTGATGCCTTGAGAAAGAAACAAATCAAAAACTAAACTAATAAATGTCTGAACTATCCCAAAGAAAGACCGTTTAATATCTTGCTAATCTTAAAAAAATCAGAATCAGGTAGGAAACAATTTTATGTTTTCTTGAATAAACGATAATTATGTTGGTACGGTAAATTAAAACTGAACTGGAATGGCACCAACGTTGCACAGGACGTGTAAATGATTTGCTAGATGTTTCATTTATTGCCGGATGCTAAATTCCATTGAAATTAAAACTCGCTCCCACCTAAACATTTTATAGTGATGAACAATTTCACGAGGTTTTCTTTTTTTACTTTCCTTGGTTCTGATTAACATTTTAATTAAAACTGAAAATGAAGTTTTCATTGTTTGCATTGTAAAGCCATGGCCACCCCCAGGAATGTTGTGATTTCCTGTCTGGTTTGACTTGATTCGTCATTTAGCGTCGCTTTTTTTTATACGTTCTAATTTCTCTGATTACTGAATAGTATTGTCAAACTTTTCTAATCACCAGTGGCGTAAAGTCTGCTTTTCTAAAGATTACGACACTTAACTAGCCACTGTCTTATTCACATTCTTTAAAAAGATGGGTTGGGCTTGATAAGTAATTGCATGCATTTTTCTTTTTAAAAATATTCAATAATTTATTTCTAATATGATATCTTTAAGCTGAGAACTTAACAATATTTATAGACACTTTGTGAGGTCATCGAGTGGTTACAATACAGAAGAAGAGGATAGCCGATCAGAGTTAAGATACGTATAATGGATATTTTGGGAAGATTCCTATGATACCTTTGTTGGTCTTGTGCAAAATACCGTAGCAAAGCCATCAACAAAGCGTGGTCGCACATATAGTCCAATCAAGGCTAGAACTGCAGCCTAGATGCTGACGATAGAAATTCATTGTTAGCCTCTCGCGTAACTACTGCATTACCTCTTGAATGGTCACTGCAGAGAGAGTAAACCGAGTACAGTCTGTCAACGGATAGCTTGTGAAAGATTGGATGAAAGAATAAAGAACGGCACTACAATGATGGGTATATCCTTTCAGAGTAAAGCTTGTTTTTGACTCAGAATTCTGATATTTGTAGAACAAAAGCCTTGCAACCTTTACCAAGGAGTCTCTTTTTCTAAACTCTTAAGCCTAATCAAACTTACAAGAACTGGAGGAATGCAATATATCTAAATAGAGGGTAACAAACACAACAAACCCCTTAAGAACGCCATGGCATAGACTGGCTAGCCAGTCTCGAGGAAATATTAACTTAGATACTTAGTTCTCGATTAGAATACTTCGTTTAGAATTCAGAAAACAGATGTAGAAGCGCTAAACTAAGATTGTCTTAGAGTTGGAAAGTGGATGGTCTACTTTATAACAATATTTTTAAGAGTAAATTATAATTTTTTTCTAATATTTCCATGAGACGAATATCCCAAACTTCCAAGACCTAAACCTTTACCCTGGATGAGCCTCTGTCTTCAATGTCCAACCACAGACGCCGCTGTAATTTGTGTCGAGACATTGAAGCGTCTATTTACAGTTTAATTTGAGTTTTATTATAATAAATTTATAATTAAGATCGTAAATTTTAATTAAAATTTAGCGGAAGTTTGGGATGAGTTTTACTTATTCAAAGTACATAAAACATTTTAACAATTTGGCTGTTCGCATTTCTAACAAATGTAATACGAGCTAAAAGCTGCTCAAAAATTCTCAGAGGCATTAATATTAAGTTCAAAATCTATTCTTGTATTTAAACCTTTATTGTATAATAATAGCATCAATGATATGTGATAATGAGTTCGTGTAATATTTAATTAATTTCAATTTGGGCTTAAGCAGAATTTGTATCCCAAAAAATATTAACCTGGAAAACTTATTTTGGCCTCAGGAGTACTAATATTGTGTGATTGGTATTGATTTTCCGCTTTTTAAAAGAAAGGATAATCCAGATTGCACTAGTCAGGTAAAACCTTCCAGTATATCCGCACTTATTAGCCTCCTTATCTGTATCAGCGACTTCTTATAAAGGCTTGACAGATAGCTAAAAGGATAAATATAAATGAAATCTATTGAATTCTCTCTAGTTTAATGCCAAATTTCATAAGTATTTTCTTGAGGAAATAAACCTCGGAAATTGGTCTCATTTTGTGTACATTCCGGGCCATCTTCAGAAGCTAAATATGGAATTACATTAAACAAAATGTCTAATTTGTGTTATTAATACACAGTTGTATAAAAAATTGATTCCTTCCATGATTTCAAAAGCTCTATTTGTCCATGAAATGAAAATTAAAGATTTGGATGAATAAAGTTTAACAACTTGTGAATATGACAAACTATTCTAACTTAATATTACTTTAAAAGATTTTGGAATGCAAATTAGAACAATTTCAAGGAAAAAGTTATACTGAGGACAAATAAAACTTAAATACAAACAACAAACGGTTAAAATTCCAACATATTTTCTTCTAATAAGAGTTTAATCTGACTATGTAAGTGAATTCCGTATCTCGTACTGGACTAATTAGAGGTATGAAACTACTAGGGGTCCCATTTAAGATTATCAGGCTTGTGCGCAAACATCAGCAAAAGTGGTTATCCAGGGAGAAGTGTCGACAAAATTCGGAGTGAACGTGGGTTTAAGACAAGGAGACCCAGTGTCTCCGGTGTTATTTAATCTGGTACTAGAGATGGCATTAAGAAGAGTTACCAGCAACCCAGGCGGGACCATCTATAACCGGATGACACAGCACTTGGCGTATGCTGATGACGTGGCAATAATCGCGAGATCAGTTACAGAACTAAAGAAAGAATTCTTGGAACTGGAGGAGGGTACGGCTATGTGTGGACTGCGGGTCCATGAAGAAAAAACTAAGTATATGGTGACCACAAGAAATGAAAGAAGGCTCTGCGACCTCGAGGTCGGGCAACACCGTTTCGAAGGAGTGGGGCCTTTCAAGTATCTTGGAACTACCCTCACATCCAAGAATGAGGTAGGCCAGGACATTAGGAGCAGACTGACGGCAGGAAACAAGTGCCTGGGTGCTCTGAAAAGAACGCTCCGGAAAAAAGATGTTTCCAGGAAGGCCAAGATCACCATATACAAAACAGTGATTAGACCTGTAGTGATGTACGGGTCGGAGACTTGGACCCTGACAGTGGCAGAGGAAGCCAGATTGGACTGTTGGGAGAGGAAAGTGCTACGATGCCTATTCGGCCCAGTGAGCGAAGACGGGGTTTTCCGGATTCGGAAAAACACGGAGCTATACCAACTGTTCGGAGAGGACACCTTGGTTTCATGTGTAAAATTGAGAAGGCTCCAGTGGTTGGGTCACCTGCACCGGATGGAGAGGGAGAGATGGCCCCGCAAAATATATGAGGGACATCCTGGAGGGAGAAGGCCAAGGGGTCGCCCGAGGCTGCGCTGGCTGCAGGATGTGGAGGCAGACCTCCAAAGACTCCGTATTGGGCAGTGGAGGAGGAAAGTCGGGGATCGTTCCGAGTGGAGAGATTTGTTGATGGAGGCCAAGGCCCTTAATGGGCTGTAGCGCCAATGATTAGATTAGATGTAAGTGAATAATTTAGTAAAAGGCGCCGTACGTCGTTTCAAGGAGCCTGAACTCTTCCTTTGTGATCAGTGACAGGCTGCGCCATATGAAGCTGAAGATGCAGTGGAAGTCAACAGAGCTAAGCTCTGGGTAAGGCCAAGATCTGGACCAGGACAGTTATAACCGAAAAAGAATTAGGAAAAAATAGGAGGTTCACAGTGTATTTTCGATTTATTGGGCATCTGAAAAAGCTGGACAGATTTTGTGAGCAGATAGTGGTTACTCCAATTCATCTACTGTCAGATTGAGTAGCAGTTGTTCAGAGAAGATTCAGATTCCTTATACAGTCGACTCTCGATAATTCGAATTCTACAGCTGCTAACTTCGGTAAATCGAAAAAATTCAGTGTATTTAGATAAGCTCGATAATTCGAAATCCTTTTCTTAACAACAGGGGGAGAGAAGGCTCAATAATTCGAACGCGGCCTCTTCCCCTCTTTATAATTCGAATTTTCCCTAGTAATGTTTACTTCTCATTTTCCGCTTATTGTTCATTTCCTGCGTGATGTTTCCCTCCTTTCAGCCCAGTTTAACTTTCCAATTCTCTTTCTTAGTTTGTCACGATGGGGAAGTACGTCTCCCTTACTGTGTCCGACAAAAAGAAAAATTATCGCGGCCGTGGAAAGTGGTTCGAAAAAAGAAGATATCGCCAAAACTTTCAATATTCCACCATCAACGCTTTCTACAATTCTAAGTCACTTGACTAAGTCAAGCCACATTGTAACAAAAAACTGTTCTTCATTTTTTAAATTAGGTACATATGTATATTATTATTTATTGAAATGTTAATGCATATGTAATTTTTTGTTCTTTTTTGTCGTTTTCATTATTTTTACTTGAGGCTGTACATGTCTAAAACTTAGGTAAGCTCATACGTATTTTCAATATACGTATGTACATACATATATACATAATAAAAACTCTTAATAATTCGAATTTTTTTCCCCCTTCTTGATAATTCGAAATCTCGATAATTCGAATTTTTCTTGCAGTCCCTTGGATTTCGATTTATCGAGAGTCGACTGTAGTTACCAAGAGTGTTGGGAAAGGAAGATAGAACCTCCCCTAAATTCCTTCCTGATTGAGCTTTCTCACAGAACTTGACTTAGATGGAATGCTGTAGTGGGCTGATCTCGCTGGTACCATTCTTTACTGTTTCTCAACATCCCAACTTGCTCATTTACAAACTTTCCTCACTAACTGTCCCAAACAATTCTCCTAGGAAACTGGCCTGTCCTACCGAACATCTTCTTTGTTGTAAACCTCCGACCAGAAGTCTAAAGTTAATAAGTTGCTCCACTAGGTTGCGTCTTTGACATTTATATTTCTAGTGCGACTTCATTTTAACTGATAAATAGTTGCAAATGCCTACAAAAATGTCCATTATTTTTTACCTTGAAGTTTATTGAATTTTAAATCCAATCTTTTTCAGAATCCTTATAATCTTTAAGAGATTTACGTTCTCCTTTTTCTTCTTCTTCTTCTTCTTTAAAGAAAGATTTTAAATTTCCTTGGTTGTATTCTGACTTTAGAACGTGATGATTACATTTCACCCCCCAAAAAAAATCATTAATTTTTTGTACACTCGTTTTAAGTTGCCTGTTTTCATACTTTTTATAATGACTTTCTGCTGTTATTGTATTTTTCAGTTTGTTTTTTTTATCCTCAACCAATTTTTTCCATAACCTTGATAAGATGAGGTAAATATTTACATTATGGACGATGAAATGGGAGATTAATCGCTTTTTGTTTACAAAAAAAAAAAAGTATGAAATACCCTCTTCACATTATCAGATATTCATGAAAATGAAAAATAATAAAATAATATTTTTAGACGCACGGAATCCAGAAATTATGTTTTGTGAAACTTAAAACCTTTTCAATATTTCAGTAACACTTGGTTCAGTATTTCCATTTACTGTTTACATTTTTAATCAAATTTAAGCGAAGTTTGGGTGGAACTGTAGAAAATAAATAATGAAACATTTTTTTTGAAAAGCTATTTAGAAACAATGACAATTATATAAATTGCAAACGTAGAAATGATTTTCCAATTTATATAAAAAGAAGTGGTGAAATATAATTGATTTCAGTACCATTACACAATAATTAACAGTGATATAACATTAGATTGGATATCTAGGGGTAGATGTTCTGCTGTATATGTACAATAAAGTTGCTCACAAAATATATAACCACTCTCTAATGGACCCCACTGTCAACTTACTTCCATTTGTACTCCTTTTCCTAATGGAGGCGGTGTACTACTTAAATTCTACTTCTATATAAACGCTTCTGTTTACACCATTCACCACTTATTACTCTGTTCTTGTGTTTTATTAAATTATTTATTTATTTTTATTTAAAAAAGTTTTTTCCCAGCTTCTTTTACCGTCAGAGTTGATGTTAATATTATTTAACATTAAGTAACCGGGATAGAATAGAAGTGTTTAAGCAAAATTTTATTTCATGGACTGTTTTACTCACATACTTTGCATAAAACGTAAAATCACGATGAGCAAAACATGATCATTAGAGCGAGACAATAAATGGAAAGCAGTTTACCCTCAAGCATCTACAGAAGTTGGATGTTCCAAATCCGATTTAAAGCTTGAGAAATGAATGCAATATTGGCCGTCTCCCAAGGGAATTGCTCATCGTTGTAATTGATGATAGAGTGGTGTAACTACGATTTTCTAAATGGAATCAATTAAATATTTCAACCCCAATTAACTGTCAGAATTATTGTAACTCAGATATTATAAATTACCAGTTGGACATGATCAGTAATAGTACTTAATAACAATAGTTTAACAATGTTTAGGTATTATGTATTATAATACCCCAGCTCTTAATTAGTCATAATAATATGCTACAAGAGTATTGTATATTCGTACTATAGCGTTAAGCTTGCTGCAGAGACATATAATGGATGTTTGCTCTATGAATTACCATTTCTAATTAGAGTATAACTAGATTTCCTTTTGTTAATGTACGTTGTCTAAATTTCTGAACAGAAGATTTGTCTTTCGAAACATAATAAGGCTGCTTGTCTTGAAATATTGGGAAACCTGGTTTTCTTCGCACAATACTGTATTACTTTAAAGCTTAATATTAGTTTAATAAGAAAGTTTAATAAGACATGGGCAAAATGAATGAACAAAAAATAAGCATATTTCTCCCGTTCTAACTGAAAATACATTTCCAAGTGTGTAAGCAATCAAATTGTGAATCTTATACATACAGATATACAGAGAATCCGGCTTTTATGAACAACATTCTTTCGGCGTCACGAGGCAAAAGATGTAAGAATGAAGGGAAAGACTAGCAATAAGTCTTGTTCACTTATCACATTCCATTCACTTTATAGCATATAATGAGGTCAACAGTTTCGACAGTATTTTTTCTAAATATTAATTCGTACTTTTGAACTTCACTGAACTAAGAGGGTTATACAAAATTTCTAATTGTAGTTCAAAATATTGGACGGAGTATTGAGCGTGTTTTTTTTTGGGAGAAATGTTGTTTAAAGGATGGTATTCAAGAAATTGGGTCTTCATCTAATTTTGTAACGAAGTTAAATGTATTTTGTTTTTTTTTTTTAATTATTATACTTTGCAAATGTAAAGTGAAAAAGAAAGTTACCAAATCGCCTATGTTAATCTTTTGGAATTTTATATTTTGGAAATTTATTATAAATATAAAAAGCTGTGACTGAACCAAGTATTTTGACACTTCAATTAAAGATATTTCTAAAAGTGGAGTGAATCGATTTACGAGTATACAGTTAAAGGCTCAATTAGTGTACAGAAACTTTTTCATCTCCGTTTGCGCTACAGCTGGTTTGTTAGTATTATTTTAATTAAATAATCCAATACGTTGATCATAATTAACCAATTAAGCCCAATCAGTAGTTTACTAGGCTATATAACTTGAAATAATTCATTTTGTCTATTGATTTATACGTCAAGGTACCAAATACACGCATTTTCCATTTAAATATTACATTTGGAAATTTTGTTATTTATTAGAACGAATATATTTTTAATGTATTCATTAGTATTTTGTGATCTACATAGTTTGTTGATATTTGTTACTAAACAAATAGTTGAATGAATGCATGAATAAACTTTAATTTGTTTCAAATTTCAATATTAAAAGAGTGGGCCTTTATTGATGTATGACCTAACTCAACAATTCTATAAAACAAATACTGATAATGGTGAAAATCATGAATTAATAAAATGTTGCCAATAAAATAATTAATTTACAGCAAATATCTTTTTTGTTTTTTCAACAACCATCAGTCTCTGAAGTCTTCTTTTTTTTTTACACTGGCCATTATTAGACATTAGCTGGACCTAAAGGCAAGCTCCAGAAAATTAATAGAAAATAAAATTGCCTTGGAGATTCCAATCCCTCTCGTTAGCTCTTTATGATTGTAGGAAACAGATTGGCTGCTAATGAAAATGGTACAAAGAGATCACGAACTGGAAATCGATCTACAATTCACAAACGGGAAATAAGATAACAAAGTGTTTGTGACATCTCTTAAACTGGCAATTATACTGGTAGACTGTTGTCTAAGAGACTAGACTAACTTCAGAGCGTTGTGGTTCCAAAACGTTTGCTTGGACCTCAGGTAGTCTTGATCCGAGCGAAATATATCAATTCAAACTTTTTGCTATTTTCCATAAGATTTGAGTGATAATGAAAATAAGTGACAAAGAACTTAACCATTCATTTTCAAAACTTAAAATGGATTGAAGTAAAATTGAGAATAAGTGGTTCTACATAATTATTGTTCTCTCTGTAATCTTGGAGCGATTGAAGATATCATCCATTTCATTGCAGAATGTCCGATTTTACAGGAGTTCAGTGTACAGTACTTGGGAAATAGAAAACTCAATAAAGGTGAGATTATTCTTTATTTGAATGGCCTTGATTGGTCCAAGCTGAATAAGTACGCAATATCCGCTTGGAGTTATAGACAATTTTTAATATATCATTTTAATTTTTAATATATTTACAGAAATATGTTTACTTTTGTAAATTATGTTATTGTAAATTAGAGTCAACTCGGCAGACGGACTAAGTCCATGCTCGAAGTGTGTTAAGTTTTGAACTAGAGAAATGTTTTGCTTAGTTTTGAAATATTTTGCTATAGTTAGGATAAATACTTTTTTTTGTGTGTTTATAAGTTTTTGAATAATTATTATGGTTCTACATAACGAGTGAATCTTCTATGCTCTAAAATTGAGAATTGCTGATGTATTATAAATAACCAAGGCGAACTTTTGGTTATTTCAAAAGCTTTAAAATGTTCTAGGGTATGAATCGGATGCAAAAATTAATACAAACTTCAAAATTAATACCAACAGCGAAGTTTCCACTTACGTCATAAGATGATCAACGAAAACAAAAAGCAACGATTGAAGAAATTATAAGGGGAGATGGAAACCTTAAAAGATGGAGAACAGAGTGAGGCTGGTAAGTTAAATTGAGATTAATTGTGCTACAAGCAGGAAAATACGTTGCTGAGCTGGCAGATAAGCTTGATAAAGATGCTGCGGTGAATGATGAGCTGTTAGTATGCTTTATTAAGGTACCAAAAATTTTAACCAGAGAACAGAGCGACGTCAGAGGGTGGAAGAAGGATTGTGTGATGTGTTTGTTGTGGGTGTGTGAAGAGGAAGATCAAGAATTACTTTTCGAGCGTACAGTGCACACTTTAGATCCTGATTAAACATTCTCACAAGTTAACAATGGCTCTTAATGGAAATGGCTGGATCGTACATGCTTGCATTAGTTGGTTCTTGCTACCGAAATATGTTCTCCAAATATTCAAATATGGCAGCATATAATTTACGAATACTCTTCAAGAATCTTAGGGTAATCTAGTGAGAACTACTACCGTACAAGGATAACCCAAGGCCAATCTTCGCAGGTCAATTAATAATTGATTTTAAGAAGCATTTTGGATGTTTTATCAAATTCAATTGGCATTGACAACAATTATATCTTCTTAATTATAACTTTCACGATTTATAAAAACTATTTTTTTCTTATTCGAGTAACCACATAGTATTTCTGATTTAAATTCAAATTAAGAAAATCTCCACGGTTACAAACATCCTCTAGACATTGAGCGTAGGAGTCGAGAGTAGAAGACAACCTAACCTGAAGAAGGACACCCTTTGAAACAAAATGATCTGGATATACATCTACTTGGGTTATAAATTAGGCTAAAACCTGGTCTGAACAAAAACAAAATACAAGTACAATACAATACTCTTTAGGAGTTACTTTTAAGTCTATCTCCTAAGTCTGAGGAGCTTCATCCTCCCGTTTGGAATTGTTTGTAACTTAGGACTCTAAACTAAGAAGAGAATCATCTACTCTGTGAACTTGGATTATATTCTTCTGTAGGTTCTGAGACCAGACAGGGCACTGAGGGGGCTATGTTGATGATAATGAGGAGAGCAAAGATATAGATAGAGAAGGGGAAGAAGTGGTATGGTTCGCATAAAATTAAAGAATGAGAATGTAGATTGAAAAGATAAATAAGCCATTCCCTCTGCGACCTAAAAGATCTATTGTGAATCATTTAGGTGTGAAGTTCTACACTTAGAATTATAGGCGTCTATAAAATATTAAATGAGAACGTATAAATAATTTTTTAAGACCGAGTATGTAAGAAAGATAATAATGCAAAATTACTTCTAGGCTTGTCGTATAATTGTATGGATGCACACATCGACTAAAACTGCAGGTACAGTTTGAGTGTATGTATTGTTTAGGAGAAGTGTTGTTCCAGTTAGATAACCGCAGGGACGTCAAGATTCCTGAAGAAGTAGCTAGCCCATATACCCCTGCGGGAAGGAAATCTAATAGAGGAGATGAATGTTAAAAACCAGGTAAAAAATATTGTAACAGAATTATTGGAGCCTAAAGCTAGATAGCTAGGTTGGAGGTAAACCACTTTGAATAATACGAGCCTAGAATAAAAAAGAGAAAAATAGGTTTATCAAAATACCTTTCAAAAGAAATCTTAATACTTGAAATTTTATTTTACCTAACTCGTTTTATTAATAAAATATATTTAATATACGAGGGTCGTTTGAAAAGTCTGTGCAAAAATAAAAACTACTTAATTTTTTGGGGTAAACCTTTTTTATTTTTCAACATAGTCTCCTTTTAGGCTTATACACTTCGTCCAACGCTGCTCCAGTTTGTTAATCCCTTCCGAATAATAGGATTTGTCCAAGTCTGGACAAATAGCCATTCGTTTCTGCAATCACCTTCTCGTTTGAATAAAATCTTTTTCCCGCCAGCCATTTCTTCATATTGGGGAACAAATAGTAGTCCGAGGGAGACAAGTCTGGAGAATAGGGGGGATGTGAAACGAGTTGGAACCCTATTTCCATTAATTTTGCGACCACAACTGCTGTGAGGTGTGAGCTGGTGCGTTGTCGTGATGGAAAAGGACTTTTTTCCAGGGCCAATTGTGGGCGTTTTTCTTGCAGCTCGGTTTTCAAACGGTCCAATAACGATGAATAATATGCACCTGTAATAGTTTTATCCTTTTCCAGATAGTCGATGAGGATTATTCCTTGCGAATCCCAAAAGACAGTCGCCATAATCTTTCCGGCCGAAGGAACGGTCTTCGCCTTTTTTTGGCTAAGATTCCCCCTTGGTAACCCATTGTTTAGATTGTTCTTTGGTCTCAGGAGTGTAGTGATGTATCCATGTTTCATCCATAGTGACGAAACGACGCTTAAAGTCCTGCGGATTCTTCTGGAACAGCTGCAAACCGTCCTTGCAACACTTCACACGATTTCATTTTTGGTCAAGCGTGAGCAATCGCGGCACCCATCTTGCGGATAGCTTTGTCATGTCCAAATGTTGATGCAAAATATTATGTACCCGTTCATTCGAGATGCCCACAGCACTAGCAATCTCACGCACCTTCACTCTTCTGTCATCCATCTCCATATCATGGATTTTATCAATGATTTCTGGAGTAGTAACCTCAACAGGGCGTCCAGAACGTTCAGCGTCACTTGTGCCCATATGGCCACTCCGAAAATTTTGAAACCACTTATAAACTGTTCTAATCGAAGGTGCAGAGTCACCATAATGTTTATCAAGCTTCTCTTTAGTCTCCTGAGGCGTTTTGCCTTTCATAAAGTAGTGTTTAATCAACACACGAAATTCTTTTTCGTCCATTTTTTGAAAATCACTCGACTTCCTCGATTCAAACGAATGCCAAACACAAAGAAATAGACCGATCTGGCTCAAACTTGGTGTGTGTTCTTCCAAGAGATGCTACTAACTAAACATAACCTCGATACGCGCCAGTAGTGCTATCTCTCTGACTTTGCACGGACTTTTCAAACGACCCTCGTATATATTTTTTGCAATTGCAAGATCCACAGCTACAAATGAATCTGGCTCTGCCTCTAATGTAATAATAAAGAACGATGAATACTGAGTTCTCGTTGTTATCTCTAATATTGTTATTAAAGAAATTTGCTCTTGTTCATTCTTCGAGTAAAAAGTGGTCTTTATGAACCGCTTTGTTTCATAATGTTCACTTTAGAAAAAAATGCTTACTATTTTTAGATTATTTATTAAAATTTTTTAGAAATAAGCATTTCAAAAAAAAGAATACTTGTTGTTGAAGGAAACTCAATTTATAACCTAAATTAGAATTCAGTTTTTTCAAAAGAAATAAACATATATGAAAAATTTTCCAACGTCACATAACAAGTCACTTAATCTTCATATTTTAACTTTCAACTTTATTAAGAAATTTTTTTCAATAACCTTCATTGAAATTTTATGGTTCTATATTTACAAGTTGTCCTTATTATTCTGTAAAGACTGAAATATATTGAAGGACATTAAATAGGATGTAGGAACGCCTGACGTCAGCAGTTAACCAGAATTTGTTTCTTCAGTGAAAAGTTTAAGGAACAATTAAAAATCACACTTTCCTGGTCTCTGATTTAAAATGTTATATACTTTTTTTTCAGTGAAGTTTCGATCCAGTTTGATTATTATTTGTAATTCAAAAAGATCAGTATTCTCAATACTCTCTATAGGGCTAGGTTTTGTCATCCCTGAAGAAATCTCGCTTCTCGCATCTCCGTTCTCTGTTCACCACCTTCTTATCTTTACCCAAAATCATATCAAGTCCTCGCCTGTAGCAAATCGCTTTCCATCAAATGGCCTTAAGATTAAGAGAACGTAGTTATACTAGATTAGAAGACCCTGGCTTTAGTAAATCTAGGCCATAATTCCGACTTTTTCCGCTGTTGTTTCAACATTTTTTTTGGAAATAAGGACGACCCAGTCTGTAACATCCTACCCTGCCTTGTTAAATGGTTGTTTGAGATTAAAAATCACTTTCTTTGGTGAACCTAGGCCGTAATTCCGACTTTTTCTACTGTTTCTTCAACTTGTATTAGGAAATAAGGACGACCCAGTCTGTAACATCCAGCCCTGCTCTAGTAAGTGGTTATTTGAGATTAAAAATCACTTTCTTTGGCGAACCTTGGCCGTAATTCCGACTTTTTCCACTGTTATTTCAACTTGTATTAGGAAATAAGGGCGACCCAGTTTGTAACATCCAGCCCTGCTCTAGTAAGTGGTTATTTAGGATTAAAAATCACTTTCCTTGGTGAACCTAGGCCATAATTCCGACTTTTTCCACTGTTATTTCAACTTGTATTAGGAAATAAGGGCGACCCAGTCTGTAACATCCAGCCCTGCTCTAGTAAGTGGTTATTTAGGATTAAAAATCACTTTCCTTGGTGAACCTAGGCCATAATTCCGACTTTTTCCCCTGTTATTTCAACTTGTATTAGGAAATAAGGGCGACCCAGTCTGTGACATCCAGCCCTGCTCTAGTAAGTGGTTATTTAGGATTAAAAATCACTTTCCTTGGTGAACCTAGGCCATAATTCCGACTATTTCCCCTGTTATTTCAACTTGTATTAGGAAATAAGGGCGACCCAGTCTGTAACATCCAGCCCTGCTCTAGTAAGTGGTTATTTAGGATTAAAAATCACTTTCCTTGGTGAACCTAGGCCATAATTCCGACTATTTCCACTGTTATTTCAACTTGTATTAGGAAATAAGGGCGACCCAGTTTGTAACTGCCAGTCCTGATCTTTTACGTGTTTAAAATCATTTTACATAGTAAACCTAGGCCATAATTATGGCTTTTTCCCTACTTTTTCATTAAATTATATTAAAAAAATAAGGCTAACCCAATCTCTAACATCCAGTTCTGCTCTGTTGCAGAGTTATTTGAGATAAGAAGTCGACTTTCTTTTGTAGACCCAGCGCCGACATTTTCCACTGTTTTTCAACTTGTATCAGGACTTTAGGGCGACTCAGTCTGTAACATTCTAATATTAAGTATAAGATTACTTGTCCAAATATCATTCCAGCTGGGTACTGGAGCTTTGTAAGATATACCGGTTAACCCTCGGCGACAAGAGCTCTATAATCATTGAATGCTAATTGTTACTACGAGAGCCATCCAATAAATGTTTCTTTTAACAAGATAATTCTTTTTAAACTTTGTATCAGTGTAAAGAAGTTTTTAAGTTGTACTCTGTTGAACAACTGTTTATTATTTAGATTTAGGAGACCCTGTTAGTATGCTTAAAGCTAATCTACCCTGGCATTCCTCTTCACTGGATAGATGTAAAGCTGTATATTGCTTTCTATTGATCAGAGGGATACAGCATTCAAAGGATCCTTAGTGAGTGATTGTGTGTTATAGTGTGTTGTGTTAAGACTACGAGTATAGATTGTCCTTCATTTAGAGATGGTTTAGTTTGAACATCAGCTGTTTCTGTGCATTACAATGAATTCACTAAATTGAAATAAAATTTACATCTGTTTCTTAATTAAATAAACCTTCTTCTTTTTATGTTCCTTTGACCACCTAAAATCCTATTGCATTTACATTAAAATTTAATTGACAAAAAACTCTGCATTGAAGATTGACGATCTAACGAAGAATGAAAGAACACACTATAGAAACTGATTAGTCTTAAGATTTAAATTATGTGGTTTAGCCAAGCATTCCTATAATATCTTTCGTCTCCAAAAGTATTTATACATGGTAACTAGTTGATTTAAGTACCTCATATAGGAACGTAATTTTACTTCTGTGTTTTCAGCTTTACAGAAGTTCACCAGCATCCAAATCAGTCACTATTAAAGAGATTATGATCTATCCTATCCTTGCAGACAAACTATCAATAAAATTCCATACTCATGAGATATTTCTAGAGTATTACTTTGTGTACCCCAACATGCTGTCTGTTTTGCAGGTACAAAAGTACAAACTCCGGAAACTGGTGTTATAGAATAGCTAAACTTATTAGGCAACAAATGCAATTAATGTTCTCTAAATTAATAGTAGTGTGCAAAATTTGTTTACAAATTATATTGTTTTAGAAAATTACTTTGATTTAGAGTAATTATTGCCAAATTTAGTCGCTATGTAGACTACATTAATAATTATTTTCTTTCATCTACCCTAAAATAGATTTGTAGCAACTTAATTAACTCTATAAATAACTTTATTCTATATAATGATGATTAAAATGGGTTAATTGTTAGTGTTGATTGTGGGTTGCATTGTTAGTTTATTTATTATACGTTTAATGTTCAATGGTAAATTTAAATTAAAATCTAAACTCAGTTTACCGAACGCATCGCCATTTCTCAACCCAGTTTTCATTACTTCATTAAAATAATTCGAAAACTCATCGAATCTCATTATTATTAAGCTTTCTATAGCTTTTATTAACCTTTTCTCCATTAACAGAGGCTTAATGATTGGAAGTACCGCCATCGACGACTAGTGCATTGAAAAAGAGATCTCGGGTTAATGCCCTATCAATCAGGCTTTGCCCTTACTTTGCTGGACAAGCAAATAGCATGTGCTAACCAGTTTGAATGGTTTTAGAACAAGAAGGAAACTGAATTTTGGGCGCTAATGACCATCATACTCGATGCGCCAAAACAAAATAGTGGACAGTTGGCTTTTCCTCAAGCTGAAAAATTCTCCTGAAAGAGTACAGATTTCATTCCAGAGAAACGAAAGACCTAGTTTACACGACCATAACGTGAAATGGGCGCTCCAGCCTATAGGTAAAAGAAGGTAGCTGTCAAAGAAATTGGGCTTTGACTTAGATTGATGTATCAAACTTGTAGGCTTTTTTGATGAATAAAGTTCGAATATATATTTTTTTTTTTGAACAGACTTCGCTTTTAACATAGAAGTATTATTAAGAGAAGAAGTTTGGGTGCGCGTATGAAAAAGGTGGCGGAAGGGAGAGACATTTTAGAGGAAAAATGAGAAGAGTGATTTGTTCCACATAAAAAAACATACTAATGCGTTTTACTTGTAAACCTATTCTCACTAAATGTAACTATTTAGGAGGTAATGTAGGAGTCCATTTTTATTTTGTAATATCCAAACACTTTATGCTCGTTCACTTAGACAATTTTCATATGGGTCAACTTGCTAAGTACATAATACCATTAAAACTGTTCACACCAATACTGCTAGTTTAGCTGCATTAAGACACTAAAGGGTCCACCACTATAATAACCTTACACGTTAAAAGCACCCTGGGGTATTTTTAACTAATCTCAAGTTTGCTACAGACATTGTATATTTTATTTGAAACATTTTCACTGTATTTTCTTCGCCTGAGGAAAAATTTCTTTTTCTTCTTAGAAATGTAAGTCTTTTTTTTTTTTTAAATAGAGTTTCACATAAAATAATATCTTCTTTTAAACCTTCTTCGCCAACCTGAAAGTGACTACACTGGGTATCTGTAATAGATTAACAAAGAAATTAAAAGAAAATATTATTTTATTGAGACTTACCAAAATATTTTTTTTTGATTCTCCAAAAAACAGAGTGTACGATAAGATGATTATTGGAAAGGGCCAAATTGCGATATAGTTACTAAAAAACAATAATTTTGTCGTAATAATTTTTAGAAAACTTTTAATATTGACATGAGACTAATCTGGGATTGCAATTGATAGAGGTCTACCATACTTTCAGACAGTTTTCTCTAATAAGCTACTGTTAGACACTTCTAGAACCGCATTGCTCTAGACTTCTGTTTACATCAATATTTAGACATAAATCATTGCAGCAGATTTAAGCAACTATTTCTGTAATAAATGAGCTGCATGTTTTCCAAAATACGCTTTGGGTATCGCGCTGGGTGCACCGTATTTTATACGAAATGAATAAATCCTTAGGGAGTAGGAAGTACTCATGAAATAAACCCAATGGACAGGATAAAGCACATATTTCTAGGGAATCTGCCTTACTTTTGGGGCTGGAGAACAGCATCATCTCGGAGAGATCACAGAACGTCCCGGTTAAAACCCAAACTAACTAAGGACATACTTATAAATTTAACGAACAGCCAGTGGTTATTTTAAATGTATATTGCTGACTATTTCTCTGTTCTATCCCTTTGTAGTTTTAAACAATTTCTTTTTTCAAATTTTTTCAACAGTTTTTTGTGAAATTTTAATTTGGAGTAAATACAAACTACATGAATTTTTGTTTAAGTACTTGTTTAAAATATTTCCTAACATTTTCTCAAATATTTCAGAGAGATCAGAAGTAATGTAAATATTTAAAGTGCAATTTTTACCTTTGACTTCCTTATTTTAAGACAGCCTACTTTAAAATTGACTACAGCTCCATCCAAAAGAGTTTTCAATGAATTAAACAACTTGATAATCTAACACTGTTGAGTGCTCGTGAACACGTTTTCTTGCAAAACAAACGTAATTTCTCATACGAAGATAAAAGGAATCCTGGAAAATGATATACCGTTAGAAAGCCCACATTAGACAAGGAAACTTTTATAAAAAGTGCCAGCGCCTAGGTCGGATAATGATCACGTAAGGGCCTAATGAGTTTTCTTAAAAATTTCTATTACTTTTATTTTCCAGTATCCAGGAGGAAGATTGAAGCTGTTTAGAGAATAACTTATGCTTCGAAACGGTATCAACTTTTTATCTTTCTTTCTAACCGTGTCATCAGAATCGAATTCGGACTAAAACTTTCTGTGTAATAACATGTTTATTGCAAAAAAGTAATTAAAAAAAATTAAATAACTTCATAATAAGTCATTGAACTCTACTTTAGATGTACTACACACAGTAAGCCTATGGACATAACTTACTGGTTCACCCTGTATATAACAAGAAAAAAATTAGCTACAATATATCAATTATTCAAGGCAGCACCATGGCAATTACCGTCGATGGAGTCGTTAAATACAATAATCAATTTCAAATAATAAAAAAGAAGAAATAAATAATTCTGTTTCAAAATTAATAAATCACTGAACAATTAAGGCAAAGTAAATCAGAATAAACTCAGAAAACAGTCACCATTAAATTAGATGATATAAGATTATTAATAATAATTACAATAATAAACATAGATAATTATACAATAACACTGAGTAAAATCATATGAAATTATTACGTGCAAATACTGTTACAGGATCTTTACAATATTTCTGCAATAACCTCCAAGCTTTACCATTTAACAAAGCAATCATCTCCTCTCCGGAAAGTTGCTGTTATTAAAGTATTTCATTCTAATTTCTGCAAGTTTTAGAACAGACTGCAATGAAATGGTAACTACCGTCTAGCACTTCTCCATTATATAGTTGGTAATAATTATTTTCTTCACAATTTTACAAATAATGGGGACTTATGTTCCTAAAATTAATGTCGAAGCCCGTGCCTTTATAATCCAACGCTGCTCAGAGAGTGAGTGAGATTTGCTTATGATCATAAATTATAGAGAATATCCTTTAAACGAATGTAGATGTTCCTGGCAAGCTGAAAATTTGTTCTAAAATTTATATTTTTATCAAATTTTGACGATAGCTTGTTTTTACTCATCGATTTTTCGAACTAAAAATGGGAACTCTAACTTAAAACGGGACATGGATGAATCCTAATTCCATTTATTTGCAGAAGAACTTTTTTTCCCCCATTAATTATTATCATTCGAGAAACAAAGTCAAAGTTTTAATTACAAAAATTTAAAACATAAATTACACAAACGCCCACAGAAGTCAAATAGAGTTACAATGATGGATAACCACAAATGATTTTTTTCCCCCCCTGAATTCGTTTAACAAATCAGAACCATTGATCGCTCTACTTTCATTAATTATTAAGTAATTTTGGCGTTTAAAAATGTTAAAATACCTGCAAGAAATTTAAATATTATTGGAGTAACTTTGATCTTGAAAAATATTTAATTTTCACTATCTCTCTTCTCATTAATTCTGTTGCCCTTTTGCCTTCATTGTTCGTTAGTACTGTTTACACATAAATTGTATGTAATAAGGGCAGATCCCTCTTAATGCCTTCCATCGCTCAACATGTTGCATAAACTCTAAATTTACCAACCAGTTTAATAAGTGTTGACATACTAAACAAAATGGATGATAATGTAGGGCAACATATTTCCATTTAGTTTTTCCAACGTTCATACATCTTAAGGCTGTTTTTTCCCCCTGAATAAAACTCTTCCGTGTTATTAGTATATATAAAACTTTTAATATAATAATCTCTGAGCTTTGCTCGCATTGTGAGTTTACTGTTAATTAATTATTAATGAATTTTCTCGGAAATAGTGTGATACAGAAATTGATTCAATCAAAAGTAGTGACTAAAGGAATACTTTTTAATTTTTGGTGGCAAGAAGTGAAGGCCACCATTACTTTTAGTCACCAGATGTGTTTTGGAGGACTGCACCTGCACAACTTCATACAGGGGTTTGCAACGGTCCGAATAGTCGGGCAGCTTCAAGGCACCGAACTCTTTGTGTTTTTATCTTCAGACTGGTGTTGGAATGTTTAAGAGATTGATAAAGCTAATGTCTATTAATTATTGCCTGGGTACCCAGGTTATATGGGGATTCTCGATTAACAAGGGGAGTGATTGGCTGGCTAAATCTACGGCCACTACTCCATTCAGATTCCATTTATTTATTTATTCTTTGTTCTATTCAATTCAAACCTTAAATGTGATTAGTGTGAAGCTTTGGAATTTCTCACAGCATCCTGAGTTGTCATCCTATAACTGGATATTTTTAAATGTATAACTCAACAACATAGGACTCATGCTCAATTCTAACTACAAAAGTTTGTAAGACGAAGGAGAAAACAACCATCTTATGGATGTGCTTAGGATGGATATGGTTGAATGGATTAGGATGTGCAAAGACTAGGTTTCGAATCCTTGCTAGGAGTAGGTTACCGATGCAGAAGCTTAGGCTGATTTATCAATCTCCTTGAGGAGATTGCTTAATTTGGTTCGGACAGCTGTAAATAATAGATGGGATCAGATCTGGTACTGTATTTTCTGCTAGACTCGATCAGTTGCTGTTATTGTTTTCTTTCGGGGTAACCAAATGGTCGTAGATTGGCTCTCTTGGTTACCAGAGAATTTCAGCCAATATATTTCACTTAAACTTCTAAACTTTTAAACGCAGTTTTTTTATTTTTATTTAAGGCTTGCCATTATTTGAAGCCATTATGGCGCTCGTGGTCTTATCCATCTCTTTTCAGCTCAGTCAGCCCATTTTTTTTGGTAATCACCCATCGTTCAAGAACGCCTTTTTTGACTGCTTTGAAAAATCTACCAACTGCAGATTCCTTTAAAACAAATTTATTCACGAACTTTAAAAAATTAATGACAAAAAGGAAATTTAGAAAAGATGAAAGATTATATCGCTAAGTTTTATTTTATTTTTCCTTAAATGGCTGGAAAATAATGTCCTTTCCTTCAGGAGATCCTTTCATTTATTCCACTTGTCCTAGCAACCAACACCGATTATCCAAACCCTATTTCCTTATCTTTCTGTTCCAGACTTATAGTTAATAAATCACTTATTAATATTAAATATTTGCTTACAATTTTTGTTTTTATTGTTTATAATATGAAATATTTTGTGTTTGTAAGTTTTATATAGGACTTTTTTTTTCATCTTGCAGATTTTGATACAACATTTTGAATATTTTATTTGGAACAATCAAACTTTAATGTGGAAAAGAATAACCATTAAAGTTTACCACAAAACTTTCGTTTTAAGGAAGACATTTTTTTTTAGAATAAACTTCATGTTTTGAAGACTTTGGGTGGCCAAAAAATTATAAAAAATAACTAAAGGAATATCTTTAATAATCAAATGAACACAATACTTTTTCTTGTTATAGGTTCTAGTACAATTGATGAAAACAGTTTAACATGATTAATCTTATTCGTTAAACAATTACTAAGAAACTTGTCTGTTTAATGATAAGCTAATTGTAATTTATCTGATTGTTTCAGGGACTGCAGCATGTAAGAAACAGGGTCAACAAGCATGTTGACGGGTGGTCTGCCGACCATGGACCATGAATACAATCTATTACCACCTGACGCTTCCGGGTTACTCTCCTCAGTACCGGGTCTCCATCTTACTGGTGGAAATACAACTACAGAATTCAATCAACGTTCCTTAGATCCTATATTTAATTTCTCCTATCATGAAGCTATTGAAATTTTACGTGAACATCAAAGAACGGAAAAAGTTTTAGTACCAGATACGGAAATCGTGATAATAATTGTATATTCTGTATTAATGACATCCGGTGTTGTATCAAATGCGCTTGTATGTTTTGTTGTGGCTCGTCAATGTGCTCGTAAACACCATCAGGCTGGTCCATCGCCTAGAAACATGTACATAGTGAATCTAGCCGTGGCCGATCTAGCTTTATGTTTAGTTTGCATGCCTTTTACACTCGTCTCATTACTAAAAAGACGATGGACACTTGGATTGGTTCTTTGTAAACTTGTGCCGGCTGTACAAGGCGCTAATATCATGGTATCGGCTGGCACTATCACCGCCATTGCGCTTGACAGGTAAGTTATGATTTCTTTTATAATTAAATAGTTTAGGCTAGCGATTTTCATACTCTCTGCTACCTTCATCTTTGGCTGTTAAAATCTGCAAACTCCATCCCTGTTTAAAGTTAGATAGCGCAAGCAACAGAACCACCCGAAGATTTAAGTATCCATGAAAGAACCAAATCTTCCATGGTAGTGACCTTCAGTTTGTTTTCTCCACAATTGGAAATTTCCGATTATAACTATGGCAGCCAAACTAAACTATAACTATCATCCATATGCTTCCTAAAATTTGTGAACAGTCGGAATAATTTCTAAACTTCAGTTAGATATTAAGGTATCACTCTCAACTTCACAGTTACATCAAAAAACTGGAAAACGAAATATATCCTTTGGAAAGAGGGTTTATCCTTCCGGATGTTTCCCTAGACATGTCAGGCCTTTGTCAAAGTGTGGCATGCCGTTTTTATCTTCGAACTGGTAGTAAATTCTGTTTGACAGATATTATCAAGTATATATAAAGTTTTTTAATAAACAGATCACTTCCGTTATATGTACTGAGATGAATATTATCATTTACAAATGGGTTAAATAGCCATTTGATTAATTAAAACAACCTTTTACTGGCAAAACTGCTTGATAGTTTCCAATGTTTGCTTTAGTTTTTCGTAGTAAATATAAAAATTTATGAATCTCCTAGTACTGTCCTAAATAGCCGTTGTGATTACTTCAAAAACCCGATTATCTGTCCAAAATAGCTGATAATTCCTAATATTTCCTTCGATTTTGTGAAAATTTTAAAGTCTTCCCAAATTGTAATGTTTATAACTGGCATTAATAGCCGTTTGATTACTTAAAAACCAGCTTATTCTGACAATATTATCTGATAGTTTCAATGTTTTCCTCAGGTTTTTTGCTTTTTGGTAAAAAGAATAGATCTCTAGTTGTAACTGTTAGTACTGGCCTAATTAGCTGTGGTGATAACTTCAACAGCCTCTCTATCCGGACAAAATAGCTGACAGTTCCTAAGCTTTACTTCGCTTTTGGCTTTTTGTGAAAAGAAAGAACGTCTACTCCAGTTTTAAATTTTAGTACCGGTTTAAATAGTTGATGGGATTATTTCAAAACCTTTTTATCTGGACAAAATTTTCTGATAATTCCTAGGTTTACCTTCGATTTTCGTGAAAAGAATAAGGTCTACACTTGTTGTAATATTCGGAACTGGACTAAATTGCGTTGTGATTATTTTAGAATCAACATTTCGCAACGAAACTAGCAGATAGTATCAATGTTTTTCTCCGTTTTTCGCTTTTAGAGTAAAGGGTAAGGTTCACCAATTTTTATAAATTAATGTAATTTTTACTACTGGCCAAAGTACATGTTGAGATTACTTCAAAACTCCTTTTTTTCTGGCAAATCTATCTGATATTGTAGTTCTAAAGTTTTACTTAGTTTTCCCACTTTTTATGTCAATAAAAAAAATCTCCTCTAGTTTTAACTTTTAGTACTGGCTTAAATAGCTTAGTGATTACTTCAGAAAGCCACAAGTTTTCTTAATGATTCAATTTTAGCAATGAGCTAAAACGTTTAGTAACTGGCATTGATACTAGGAAGCGCGAGCTCTTTGATTGGGACTCAAACTTTGAAATAGTGGGCTAAATTTAAAAAATATATTAATAGATTCAGAGTTATCCACCGCTTAGTATTTTAATAATATCCTTTTAATTAGAAGCAAGGTGACCCTGATTTTAAAATTACAAATTAGGGTCAATAAAAAGCAAAATAAAAATAAAAAGCTCCGTAAATGATAGTAAAAAAATGGTCGATAGGTACTTTGCTTTGTTAGTGATATATAATACGCCACGAGTGCTACAAAAATGAATAAAAGGAAGTAAGAGAGGGTAAAATAAGGAATAAAGTCAGATGGTAATTTACAAGAGAATGTTATAATTTATAGAATGGAGAAGATACAATTTATATTGCTAATAAAAATGTTCACAGCTGATCTACAAACCTGAAAATATATATTTTAGAGCTAAATAAGTAACAAAATTTACTTTAATGGAAACAGTATTGCCTCATTAAAGCAATAATTTAATTTCATAACAAAAGTTTGTTTCAACCAATTTGAGATGAACCCAATACTTGTTTTTAAGGGCCGGCTTTTTTTTTTTGAAATCTTTCAGATAAATTAGGTAATGCCCTTTCAATCAATCACCCTCTGAGCCCTCAGTAACCGCTGAAACATTCCACATCACTGTACCCCCTAAATAAGCCGTGTCTTGAAATAAGTAACAACATTATTTCGACCAACTCTGCCAGATATTGAGGGGCATCGAATTGATAGGGGGCAAAAAATGATTGTATTGCTTAATAGGTAAGTAAACAAGCCTAACATTGATTGTAAGGTGGAAAACTTTTTAACTCTTACGATATAGAAGAGACTAGGAAAGATATTTATCTTTCTTACCAAGGAAAATGGACAGTATTCAATTGGAAGTATGGAGAAGAGCATTCTGCCATCTATTGATGACTTGTCAAACCAACTTTGAACGTTTCATTACGCCTCTTGACTGTCAACTTAACAGTTCCTCCTTCTATTTGCTTTATTGGACAACAAACTGGTCTTTCTTGATGTTGTAAACCATTAACGTAACCCAAATATTGATCTAAGTAGTACAAAGTCTCTAGCAAACTGTTTAAAGAGCAAATTGAATTGAATTCATGGTTATTACGCTTCTAGTATTCGAGAATCCCTACCATTAATAACATCATTAACAGATAAAAAAAATAAATAAACTCCTTTACAAAATGTACTTCCACATATTACACTCACAGTTATTAAACAATGGAAATAACAGTGAAAAGGTCGGTCTAAAGGGATTATCCACTAACAATGTCTCTGCTTTCTACTGGGCAGAACTGTTGCTATGTGACCAGGATGGGCAAGAATAGTAGAGCTAACTAAATACCGCTAATCTTATGTTCAATAGGTCTCTATGGTAACTATCACTTATAATTTAAGTCCCAAAACTTTTAAACTAAATTTTTATAAAGCACTAATGCTGCTTTTCAACTAGTATAACTTAACTTTTTTAATTTTAAACTTCTTTTTTTTTGGTCGCGTCAGTAAATTTTTTGAATCAAACATTAAGGTAGTATTTTTCAAGCTTTTATTTTGCAAGTTACATCCTTGTCCATAATAAATTTTGTATTGTGCTCCATTTCACAAAGAACGTTCAAAGATAATTCAAAGAATTTAAAAGAAATCATTTTTCTAAATTTAATAATTCTAAAATGATGCAAATTGAATTTTATCATGAGATAAAATTTAAAGGTGGTCATCAAGAATTGTTTTAATTATTACTGGCTAATGATGTGGTTTTATCTTGTCTTCATTCGACCGAACATTTTTTAGCGGTAACTCTTGAAAACCCTGATTGTTCCAGGAGTATTTTTGTGGATGTAAATGGTTAGAAGTGAAACAGGTAGAAGGTTAATGAAAATTTGAATAATTTTAGTAGTTTCTTGATTAAAGATTGGGGAAACATTCCGACGTAATAAGAACAAAAGGCTAATTGCTTTTTAATCATTGTTGGAATTTCAGGTCAGTGATCACGATGAATTTTCTCTACTGAAAACAAGGAGATTTATTTTTGGCCTATCCATCTCGGTGATTTACTGCAGTACGAGCTGTTTTAAAAAAACAAAATATCGACTACTATCGTAGATAGAAAGAGAACCATGGCCGTCCCAATACGTATTCTTGAAGCATGGCCATTTTTATTTAACTCAAAATTCCAATTAACAGTAATTATTTCCAGAAACATTACTGCTAGTATATTTTTAACGAGTGAAACTTTCGAAATTGGGTTCTTATCATAAACTACATACGAGGTGTGGGTTATTAAATAACGAGACTATTGCTGTAAAACATTTTATTTTAAATTTATACATATTTAGTTATTATCACCTTCAATATACACCCCTCCCCTATCTCCTACAACGCTCCATGCGAATTTACCATTGCTGGAAGTCTTTTTCTGTGAGCTCCTGCAAGACGCGTGCCGCTTTTTCTTTCACAGCTTCAACGGACTGAAATCGTGTTCCTTTTAATGCAGATTTGACTTTGGGGAACAGACAAAAGTCATATGGGGGTCAGGTCATGGTAAAACTGGGATGTTGTACTTGGCTAGAAACGTCTTGACAGATAATGCAGTGTGAGCCGGCGCGTTGTCTTGATGGAGAACTCCGTGACTTGTTCTTTCACAAATCGGGTCGTTTTTTTTCCTTACTCTTTCACAGAGTTGAGCAAGCACCTCACCGGTAGTAATGTTGATTAATTATAATCGATATTTTCATCCGTTTTGGACGTGGAAGGGCGACCTGGGCGGTCATCATCTCCGTCGTCTTCTCGGCCATCTTGGAAACGCTTGAACCACTCAAAAACTCGCGCAAGTGATTAACATTCATCGCCATAAACTTCTTTTAATAAAAGATAAGTTTCAGTAGCGATTTTATTAAGTATCATGTGAAATTTCACTACAATTCTTTGCTCTACTACAATGTGTAGTATCATGTTTTCGGCAAAACGAAACTAACACCTCTTAACACAAACGACGGTTCCGGTTAGACAGATTTCTCTACAAACACGTGAGACGCTGCAATCAAAAGAGAAGGCTTTACGCTGCACAGCTGTCGGTCGTTAAGATTTGGCACATGCATAGTTCTTCTATAGCAGCATCAATCCTTGTTATTTAATAGCTACACCTCGTAATTCATTTAAGTACCATCAAAGGATTCCCCACAAATGATGTTCGCAAAAATTGTTCCGCTGGTAAAAACAAAACAAAAAACTAAAATAGCTTTCATTGATTGAGATCTCATTACAACTATAAATTAACGCTATCGATAAAACGAGTTTGAACTGAAATTGATAGTTACCCAGATTGAGCATGAACAAAACCAGATGTTCCGCTTTTGAAAGAAAATATGCGACAGACCAAGGAAAACTTGACAACGCTAATAAAAGAAAGACTTGTTGAAGTGGAGTTTAGACTGGGAGTAAAAAGAAAGAGAGCTAATTAAGAATACACCTGATTGGATCTCTCTACAAGTGGTTTGTTTAATCATGAAAGACATTGATTATGAAGATAATGAAGCGGTGAATTCTTTTTCAGACTAGATTTTTATTACAGATTAAATTGAGTTTAATTTTGCTTTTAAAATGTTATCTTTCCCTTAATTAAATAAACTTTCTAGAAACAGTTAAAGAAAATATAATGTAACTGTCATGATTATGACTAAAAATAAAAATAACTTGATAAAAGTAGATTTAGGTGTCAG
This sequence comes from Rhodnius prolixus, assembly GCF_049639745.1. Taxonomy (NCBI): domain Eukaryota; kingdom Metazoa; phylum Arthropoda; class Insecta; order Hemiptera; family Reduviidae; genus Rhodnius; species Rhodnius prolixus. The sequence goes on from NW_027411582.1 coordinate 28,601,292, forward strand.
AAAGGGGAAAAGGAAATATTGATATCTGACAGACAGCCAGTCTGTATTCAACTCAACTTAATCCCAACTTCATTCGCCATGAGATAATCTTTAATCTTTCTTTAAAAACTTCTGTGCCACTAGCTTCTTTAAGATTATTCTCCTGTTATTTTTTTTTTCTTTCCTTTTTCATTTCTTGTTAGATTACAGTTTGAAGTTTCTTATTTTATGAATTACTTCGTTTATGTGAATAAATTGAACAAGTTAAATGATCAAAATTAATTAAAATCGATGCAATCTTTGTGATAACAAATACTTGAATTACGCCAGTAGTTACTGTAAACTCATTTTCATTATAGAAATTTAGTCAGAACTAAATCACAAAAGGGATAGCGGAATAAGAGGGGTCTGGCGGCCCTCACCGGTTTTGAAACAATCGACCCAAAAACTTTGGAGGAGACCGAAAAAATTTTTTTTGAAATTTTTTCCGACCCTCTCCAACCCCACAAAAACCCGTAAACGAGAAAAATGTGTTTTTTTGATATTTTAATTTTTTTCGAGCGTTCTAATCCTTTTAAAGCGGTTCCAACGCAACTAAAAATTTATTTTGGATGTGTAGATGTTCCCTGAATTTTTTCGGTTTTTACTGTACAGTTAAATGAAGTGAAACATAGCTTAGAATCCAAAAAAATCGTTAAAAATCGGGATTTTTTAAAAACAAGTCTTCGGCATTTTGGGCTGACTCGATGGAAAATGACGGCCTAACTATGGTTGAAAGATACACTCTTACTCTACAAAATGGCGCAATTGAAACTCAATTTGGTTGCTTGTTGTCTGCGATAACTCAATTTGAGTAAAACGCGAATTTAAAAGGTATGCGATTTTGGCCTATAAAATAAGTCACAATTTAATTAAACAAAAAAAGCACCAAAAATAATGTTCGTATAAAGGTATTCTAAATCGCTGATCAAGAATTTGATGTCAAAACCATGTTTCGACAATTGACAGCTGTTAAAAATGCTGTCAACAAAAAACGAAGAATTCATTTTTTTTCAATTTTTTTTAAATGCACGGATAATTGTTTTTATTTTCAATTCATTGAGGTAATTATAATCTTGAATTTAATGATAAAAGTATATGTTGATAAAACGTCATATCACATTTTTTTAGTTTGATTTTGTCGAAGATGTTAATTTTTTGAAATTTTTTTCGCTAAAACAGAGATGCCACCAAAAAAACGAAAACTTCCAAATGATGAATGAATGATGAACCTGTAAAAAGGATCTTCAAATCTTTTTCTGTCATTTCGGGAAAGTCTGATACATCGTCTGATGTCAATGGTTTGAAGATCCTGATGCTGACAAGTTTGAGAGTTCTGATAATTGTCGTTCCACACGATCACGATCTTGCGGAAAAGTTTCATGATGACTGTGGCTTGTTGATGGTAAATTCGGATCCGCACTGACTAGACGAGTTGAACGACGACATTTTCCGCACAGAACGTTTCCTACATCCACTTCTTTGTCCAGTTCAACCGAAAACAAGTTGGCTTCTTCTTCTGAAGTAATGACTTTTTTTTGCCCGGTGCCGTATCGCAACAGTATTTTATGCACCTTTCATCATTTGGAAGTTTTCAAATCCAATTCCTCGGATTCGAATCTACCATCAACAAGCCACAAGTAGATTATTCAACAACAATTATTGATTTCTCAATTGTAATTTAATTTAGTCCCCTTAATTTTACTTATAGTAAAATATTGGAATAATTAGCTGTCCTAAAAATATGCATATCTTATTTACTTTATATTACATATATACAACATTGTGGGATAAATACCTAGATTGAGAATGTAATTGAAGAAAACTATATTATTTGCGATAAAGCCAGATAATTATTACCTATTATCACAAACGTTTGACTACTACATAGAATAACAATTACTTTAATACTTTTACTTTATATACTTTTATCATTAAATTCAAGATTATAATTACCTCAATGAATTGAAAATAAAAACAATTATCCGTGCATTTAAAAAAAATTGAAAAAAAATGAATTCTTCGTTTTTTGTTGACAGCATTTTTAACAGCTGTCAATTGTCGAAACATGGTTTTGACATCAAATTCTTGATCAGCGATTTAGAATACCTTTATACGAACATTATTTTTGGTGCTTTTTTTGTTTAATTAAATTGTGACTTATTTTATAGGCCAAAATCGCATACCTTTTAAATTCGCGTTTTACTCAAATTGAGTTATCGCAGACAACAAGCAACCAAATTGAGTTTCAATTGCGCCATTTTGTAGAGTAAGAGTGTATCTTTCAACCATAGTTAGGCCGTCATTTTCCATCGAGTCAGCCCAAAATGCCGAAGACTTGTTTTTAAAAAATCCCGATTTTTAACGATTTTTTTGGATTCAAAGCTATGTTTCACTTCATTTAACTGTACAGTAAAAACCGAAAAAATTCAGGGAACATCTACACATCCAAAATAAATTTTTAGTTGCGTTGGAACCGCTTTAAAAGGATTAGAACGCTCGAAAAAAATTAAAATATCAAAAAAACACATTTTTCTCGTTTACGGGTTTTTGTGGGGTTGGAGAGGGTCGGAAAAAATTTCAAAAAAAATTTTTTCGGTCTCCTCAAAAGTTTTTGGGTCGATTGTTTCAAAACCGGTGGGGGCCGCCAGACCCCTCTTATTCCGCTACTCCCTTTATCCAGCGGCTTTTTTTGTACCTTATTTAAGATCAATTAAATAATTTTGCCACAAGTGTTTCTGTTTAAGAAAATTTGTAACTTCAACTTTTTTGTTTAAATAATAGTACGTTCAAAACTGACCCTGAGGAAGAAACGAACACTATATACCGCTCTACTTGTCCCAAAAGGGACGTACGGAATACATTTCTAAGGAAGCGCCAAAAAATCAAACATCAACCGACTTCAGACCTTACAATCTAAAATCCTGAGAACAATAGTTAACGCTCCCTTCTATGTCTCCAATGATACTATACATCCTGATATTAATATTCCTCTCGTTTCTGAAATAGCCCAATCTCGTTACACAAAACTCCACTCAAATCTACACACACAGTCACTACAACCCTCTGATTCACAACATGTCTACCAAAACACTTCCTTCAAATCCACAGCGCAGACTAAATCGGCGGTGGCCACGCGATCACCTCAACATTTAACGCCGACCTCCTAGGATGGTTGCTGCTTAAGCTTGCCAATCTGGGGGAACTAACGGCTTCCATCACTGGGTGGTCGTCGTTCACTCCAACTTACGCCCTTGGCGCACATGCATGTGCGCGTATATGTATGGACATATACGAGGGTCGTTTGAAAAGTCCGTGCAAAGTCAGAGAGATAGCACCACTGGCGCGTATCGAGGTTATGTTTAGTTAGTAGCATCGCTTGGAAGAACACACACCAAGTTTCAGCCAGATCGGTCTATTTCTTTGTGTTTGGCATTCGTTTGAATCGAGGAAGTCGAGTGATTTTCAAAAAATGGACGAAAAAGAATTTCGTGTGTTGATTAAACACTACTTTATGAAAGGCAAAACGCCTGAGGAGACTAAAGAGAAGCTTGATAAACATTATGGTGACTCTGCACCTTCGATTAGAACAGTTTATAAGTGGTTTCAAAATTTTCGGAGTGGCCATATGGGCACAAGTGACGCTGAACGTTCTGGACGCCCTGTTGAGGTTACTACTCCAGAAATCATTGATAAAATCCATGATAGGTGATGGATGATAGAAGAGTGAAGGTGCGTGAGATTGCTAGTGCTGTGGACATCTCGAATGAACGGGTACATAATATTTTGCATCAACATTTGGACATGACAAAGCTATCCGCAAGATGGGTGCCGCGATTGCCGTGTGAAGTGTTGCAAGGACGGTTTGAAGCTGTTCCAGAAGAATCCGCAGGACTTTAAGCGTCGTTTCGTCACTGTGGATGAAACATGGATACATCACTACACTCCTGAGACCAAAGAACAATCTAAACAATGGGTAACCAAGGGGGAATCTGCGCCAAAAAAGGCGAAGACCGTTCCTTCGGCCGGAAAGATTATGGCGACTGTCTTTTGGGATTCGCAAGGAATAATCCTCATCGACTATCTGGAAAAGGGTAAAACTATTACAGGTGCATATTATTCATCGTTATTGGACCGTTTGAAAACCGAGCTGCAAGAAAAACGCCCACGATTGGCCCTCAAAAAAAGTCCTTTTCCATCACGACAACGCACCAGCTCACACCTCAGCAGTTGTGGTCGCCAAATTAATGGAAATAGGGTTCCAACTCGTTTCACATCCCCCCTATTCTCCAGACTTGGCTCCCTCGGACTACTATTTGTTCCCCAATATGAAGAAATGGCTGGTTTGAATCAAAACTCTCATTTATGCCAAACGTATATATAAGTTAACCAATCTTAATCTAGGTGAGTGCCTCTGAAGTTAGATATATCTCTTCGTTAATTGCAAATTGGCGGTGGCGCCTTTCTTTAAGATGTTGTCTGGCAACGGATGGTCATTTCATTTATACAACTAAGATCATTGGTACTCAGCCTTTTTCGATGCACTGTAGATAGATTTGATTAGACTTGTATTGGGTCTACAACCTACAGAACTAATGTAGTAATCTTAAATGTCATCTGGGCCTATATGCCTTAATAACTTTTGTTATTTTGTTTTTTTTCATCTTCGCAAAAGAATTTGGCAAGGCTGAATGTGAATCTTACAGTAAAAGCTGCAGTATTTGCCAGACCCTGTTCCTTTCCGCACCAAATAGATTTTTTTTTTTTTTGCGTTTATTTATGCTACAATCAGCGCGTTAGCGCTATAAGTAACAGTGATAACCGAGTAACAAATGATAAAGTAACGAGTGGAGAAGTTACCGCAGTGGTAACTCTCCCCAAATATTAGATGGTTAGTCACTCTCTTCACTAGAGAGATCATGGGGGCCACTATCTTTTAAGGCGTCTTGTCCGGGTTATCAGGAAGAGTTCTAGAAAAAAGATTTTGAGCTAGAGAATTTATATGAGATTGCAGGTTGAAGGGGAGTTTTCTGTATCTTGTTTTCAGAGACTTGTGTGATAAAAGGAATGTTAAGGTCAGTGTGTATAGTCCAGGTTGGGAGACATAAAATGGAGCGTGTACAATAGTTCGAAGTATTTTAGATTGAAGAGATTGAATCCTTTGGAGATTGGAGCGTTTGGTTGAACCAAATAGAATTAAAAAAAAAAAAAGTAACTTTTTGAACTCATTTAATGTTAAACTTTCCCCCCAATAAAGGCTAAGATTACTATTCTACAAAAACTATAATTACAAAAAGTAGATTTAAAATTAAAACTCATCAACCGTAATGTGAAAAGTTTTAGCTCTCACCAGCTGCCAAAAAAAAAGAAGGTAGTCAATTGAAATAAACCAACATCATTTTAGCATCGAATACAATAGAGAGAAAGTGTTACCAAGCAGGAAAGTTTCAAACAATGATTAAGCAGCATCCATTGCTCCCGTGGGATCAATATACCAGACTTATTTTGCATGGTTTTGTAAAGAGTGTTCAGGACAAAAAAAAGAAGAGACTGTCTTACCCTAATTATTTACAATATTTACAACAATTACTCCATTTAATAAACTGACCAGCTTTGTTAGAAAAGGAGGTGCTCTTTGCGCATTAACGATGAAAAACATAATGTTCTGTACTTTCTAAAACTAGTACCTATTTTTGATTGTATGCAATTTTTCTTAGTCAACAGTTTCTTTCCAGTTACTTTTTAGAAACGTTAACGACTTGATTGAACTTTGTCTTTTTTTTTTTTTTATTCGCATAAATACTTTTATCAATTAACAAAAGAACAAACTGATTTTTTTTTTTTGTAAATAAGCATGTAAACCTTTCAAGTTGAAGATTATAACCTAAAAAAAAAAAGCCAGGAATTATTATAACTTTTAAAATTATCGTTTTAATTAAGGTTTAATGAAAAGTGTTCGCTCTTGGCCTAGTCTACAGTATTGCAGTGTCTCAGACTAAAATTCTAAAGTATTAAGAAATAGACACAGAAGGACACATCTCCTGGACCAATCACCAGATCTCTGTTTTGCCTCATTCTAATCCCAGTATCCATATATTTCATTGTTCTCCAGCAAATATGTTTAGCCATTTCATTCATAGTTCTATAAGTATTTTAGTTTACACTAATTGGATATTTTAATTATCCTACGTTTAAAGTTATTGTTAATGCCAATCATTAATCTCTTAAATAGTAATTGGTATCTTTTTTCTATGAAGATTTAATTAAATATAAAATAATTACTAGGAACTAACTATTATTAGCTCTCTTAATTTATTTGTTTGTAGCTGTAATCTAATTTCTTCAAAAGAAGTGATAGCACCGCTGCTGCTTGTTGAAGCTATTGCCAGAGATGCGTTAACTTCTTATGTGGCATTCAAATTTTCTTTCATATTGTCAGAAATGGTATAAGCATGTTCTGGAATTTTTTGCGGATCGTATGGATAAATTCCGCATGCAGAAAATCCCACGCTGCCATTTCCAACAGTGGCTGCCCTATTCCAAGCGGCGCTCAGCAAAGACCCAAATTGAAGTCTGGTGATTCTGCGTCCTGGGTTAGAATGGATCCAGTTGTTAAGGGCCAGCTGCCAAAAAGTTTTGTCTTTGATTTCTATTCCCTATAACATGATATTAGTTAGTTTTCCTTTTTATTTAATAGTTTTTAATGCAGGGTCAATATGACCCGAGGTGACGGCTTATGGCACTTCACATAAGGTGACGGCTCAAGGGTTAATAATATTAATGTATTATACAAAAACTATATTTCGTGTGTCAGTAATTGTTTTATATTATAAAATATATCATTATAATGTAATAATGAATGAGAATCAATATGAAATTGAAACACTTCTATTGATGGCATCTTACCCCAAGCACTGGAGGAAGACGCCACAAAGGTTTATTTTTTTACTAAGGCTTCAGTCATGTTGTTTCAAGCTAACACGTACTCACCAAGATGTACACGACACAAATATCACGGAATTATTACGTTTAATCTAGTCAATCCGTCACCAAACCTTAAGTACCGACAACGAAATATTATAACATGGGTACTCACCAAGTTCAAAGAGTTGAATTTTCAGTTTAACGACGATTAAACTAGATATAAATAGAAATACTCACAAGCACGTTATTCACAGTTGTTTATTACACACTTTAACGTAGGAATTGCTGTCATCCAGTTGTAGATATGCAAAATCTGACGATACTTGCATCTTCCCCCAACTGGCATCTTCCCCCCACTTACCTTATAACATCTCCTTCAAACCCAGCTATATAACACTAAGAGCTATTGGTAAGAAATGAAAATGCATTTTAAAATGAAATCATAAAATGGATATATTTCATAAGCGTAACAATATTTTCGCGAACAACTAAAAAAATAAAATAAAAAAATAAAGAAATTTAAGATTTTTTTAATTAACATGAAATCTCCATTGTATTCAAATTATTCTGCGGGTCACCAACCACAAATTCTTTCGTGGTCTGTGGGCAACCACTGGTAATGTATAATATACTGTGCCCCACAATTTTTAATAGTTAATTAATGAATTACCAATTTCTCAAAAAAAAAGTTACATTTTTACTCTGTATTAAATTTAATTGGGAAAAAATGTGAAATAATTTAAAAGTCAATATTAATGAACAAATAAGTATATATAAGAGAATTAATGGAAAATTCAAATTATCATAATTGTGTAATTAAATAACTTCATCGCATGTAGAAGAACTTATTTCTCTTACAAGAACTCTGACTTATTTTTGAAGCTGAAGGTTGTGCTTTGGATCTGTTCGCAGAGAATAGAACAGGCCTTATTCCCTTCTCTCTAATTTATATCTTATTGAACATCGCCCGGACAACGTTACTGGCTTTTACATTAAACCATTTTACATTTCAACTCCGGCAGCACAGCTCCTTCTACAGTAACTAACTTCAGCCTTTCCTTAGAAAGACTAGCACTTATATATCCAATGGAAAAGTGGAACTTCTGTTTCTATAATGACGGACGGCCACCACCTGATGTTCCATTATAATCCCAATCTTTCTTAAGAAACTCCAACTAACTTAAATTCATAATTAAAAATATTTGGTTGTACAAAATTTATAAGTTTTGTTATAATAAAAAATATATTGAATTTAATTAATCATTTTCTCACCAACTAAGCAACAAGTCACGTGGGACGTTAAGAGTCTATTTACAAACACTCATCAAGAAGAATATTTGACTTTTTACAATTTTAGAGGTTAGATTCCATTCTAACTCGAGACTGTTTTAGCCAAAATTCCTATAATAAGCATCTTTATAGTTTACTTGAAAAACATGTTGTTGTTTATTTGGCTTGCACAAGTATTGTTGCAATTTTCAAGCCATCAAGTAATGAAGATAAATGTTTCTTTGATTACAATGTTGAGGACAGTGTCCAATTAAACTAACTCCAAAAGATGAGTTAGTATTTAGTTAAGTAGTAAAGTTAGTTTAGTTAGCGAAGACAAAATTTGTAATTAAATAATAATGAATTTAATTTATTTTTTAAAGACAGTATTGCCTTGATATTAATTAGTTAATAAACATTTGGGCAAGTTTAAACTTGTTAAAACTTGATTCTCTTTATTAGCAGTATGTATATCAACATGGTTAACTACTGAAGTTGGCTGGCTTTATATAATTAGTAAACCTCGACTACAGATTGTGCAGGATATTAACAGTCTTCATTACCAAGTTAAGATACTTTGGAAAATTAATATAATGTATACTCTTTTACCAAATCAGAAATTAAATAATAATAATAAAATATTTAATTTTTTTTACTCGACTTTTAAAGTATTCTTTCGTTTCTCTATTTCAAAATGGTAGTAAGTGGTTCTCAGGTTTCTTGAACCGAAGATATTCAATTTGATTGGAAAATTGTTCAAATATAAATAGATATTTTTTGCTCTCCTTACTTTTCCTTCACTTCTCGCTCCTTTCCTCTACACACTCTACTTGACTGCCCTTCCTCAACATCCCTCCATATCCATTTATTCTATCCAGACGGTATGGAAATCTCATCACTCTATCTCTATTACCCGATCCTTCCTGAACTCATTTTTATAAAAGTTGCGTATTTCTTCTAATGAAGCCATTATCGTTTTAAAACTTTTCTAGCATTGAATAGGCGACCCGGAAGTCTGCTTCAATTCCTAATGGCTGAAGTGTGTTCCACTCGTTAAATTTAGACCGTACCTTATTCAGTTTACTGAATAGGGAACCTTATGTTAATAATCTGAAAAATAAATTGAAATATTCCTATATCTCCTGATAAGTAGGTTGGCCTGGACGATCTAACAAAGCGCTGTAAGATGTACATGCTTGCTCAGACTTGATACTTCTGTCTGGGCAAATAGAGTATAGAATTCTACGAGAGTATAGAGTATAGAAATCGTACTCTTTGTACAATTAAATATTTTTGAAAGCCCATTAAAAGATTTTAAAGGAATGTTTTGTAGTAATTAAAGGATATCATTTAAAGTTATAAAACGCCATTAATACACGTTTAATTTGATTGAAATTAGCACACTATTAGCAAAAGCAAGTCGACTTTTTCCAACTTTACAAAATGTTGGTCATCGAAATTGAAGACAGGCATTCGATGAATGCAGTTTTTCTGATTGGTAAAGTTCTTCCAGTATGAAAGTTGCTTGAAAAAAAGTGATAATCCGTTTGCAAAAGGATTGGGCCTTACGGTAGATGAGGCACGATTTTGATCCTTTAATTCATTCAACTTTTGTAGAGATGATTTGTAAAACATGAAAGCGGATGTTGATTATTACATGAAAATTAGTAGTTTTAAAGTAAGAAGGCGTTGATAAAATTTTAAACAAATCTTTCCGAACTCTTTTCTTTCAGTTTATATCAACTGCTGAAAAATGTAAACTAAGTAAATTTGATCTAGCACAGCTATTTATGTTTATAATAAAGCTACTGTAAATCAGCAACTTAGAAAGTAATTCTCTATTCTCAGTGAGAAAATTGATTTATAACCGTCGAGAGAATAACCACGTTTGCTGAGCATCTTGAAAACAGATAGAATTCTCGGAAAATATTGATGATATTTGTCTTTGTGAGAAGGAGCTTACATGAGAAAGAAAATTGTTAAACAGCTGATTTTGCACTGTCCTCTCACAATTCTAAATTGCTTGAAATTTAAACTGGCTTTCTTTAGCTTCAGCCCCAATTGGTATATTTCAATTTTATTGCTTTCATTTGTCATAAAACTCCAGTCTTTGTTCTACCTTTCCTCATCAACTTCTCAGGTTTCTTGGTAATTCCCTTTTCTCTTTGTTCCTTTCAAAACTATTAAATATCATATAAACGTAGAAATCTGATCCATCAATCAAGAAAGCCCTTTCAAAGAGTATGGATTAGTGATAACGGATCTAACGTTCCCAGTCAATTAGCCTTCAGAATTCTTCATTTGACTCTGTTCCTATGGACAGTTTTCCTGCTTTGATGGCTAATATCCACACCTACCAATCTAGCGACCATTCTAACCGAGTATTGCTTCCGCAGTCAATCCCCCAAATATTGTAGGACTGTCTAATACGTATCTTCTACCAGATTAAGCCTATCAACACTTTCAATTTTCTTTAATTCACAGCATCATTTTTAATATTTTAAACTTATTCACTTATTGAACACACATTTAAACCAAAAAGATATGAATGATTTATAGAAATGATGCAGAGAACTGCAAATCGTTGCAGTTTTATGAAATTTTATTATAAATAAAAAAGTTATGCTAATTGCATTAGCAAAAATTGTTGCTGTGATGTCTGTGGAAATCCTGATATTTATTTTATTAAATTTATTTTTCCTTTTCACGGGGGGAAAAACGTTTTTTGTTCTGTTATTATTTTTTTAAAAAAGATTACTCTTCAATTTTGTTTTTTTTCCCGCTGTTTTTCCTTGTCACCACATTAAGCACGGTTGAAGTTGCCATGTAAAGGATTTTTAACAATATGTTTGACTTCAAAGGGATTCGGCAGTTGAATTCCAGCTTCACACAAGACTAGAGATTAGAATTTCAAATATGAAATACATTTTTTAACATAAATTTTTGGGCAGCTGGGCTGTAAAGGTTGTTATTGTCAATTTTTATACTTTTTTGTTTTTTTAAATTTTTTGGTACAAAGACTACGCTGATTGTTTTTATTATTTTCTTGTTTTATATTAATTTATATTTTGAAAATACTGGAATCGATAACAAATCTACCTCTTCTCTTATATTTATAACTGTCTTTATTCATGTTCGTTTAATACCGGAAAAGAATAAACAGATTTCTAATAAGGTAATCTCTTAGGAATAGCCGTTGTCAAAATTGTTCTAAGAAAAAAGGATAATTTTTCTCCTTAAATGTGCAACTCAGAATGAAATTCAAGCTGCATATTACATCAGGTTTACTGCACAAAGATGCAATTGTGAAAGCTCCCGCTAGATTACACCTTGCCCATACTTTACAAAATTGAATTAATTTTTGAAATCCTCAAACAATTTACGATAAACTTGGCAAGAATATTCACATTACCTTTTTCTTTTTTGGTTTTTAATTTCTCCACTGCCTTTTTTGGTGCATCTTCATAAAGATTTAAGAATGACGATCAGGCGAATATTGAAATATTGTTAATAAATTTTAAAAATTAAGTTTGATTGATGGTTGACATAGTTAATTGGACATGACGTTTGGACAATCACTAATCTCTGATTTGACATTGATTCCTTCTAATTAAGTTATTACAGTTAATTAGAAGAGTATTATCATATTATAGTGTAATGTAATCAATACACTATTATCTCATAATAAATTAAAGGTGAACTATTGTTTCATTTTATTCTATAAAACAAAAAAAAAAAAAAAACTACAAAAAAATAAAAAAGAAGTAATAAAGAGTTGTAAATGTGGTTGGGTCTACAGCGCTGGATATCCCTTATTTTTATCCAACATAGGACCTCTGTTTTTATTGTTTCGGACCAATTTCCATATTCATAGCAGAGTTTGGTCAGAAAGTACAACTTTGCAGTATGTTTCTGTCAAATAGTACACTAGCTGAGTGACTGAGGGAGATTATATAGATCATATGTAACCTAAACATGTGAAGAACAAATTCTCTACGAAAACAAATTGATGAATAAACATCTGTGAATAGATGAATTTGCGAAACAGGTCTGAAACAATAAAAATATACGTGCTATAATCGATAAAATCAATAATAATAAATTGTTAAAATAGGTCCCTATCTGGTACAGAGGAAATTGTACTAGAATCACTACTTACTAGAAACGGAGTTAGGATATTAGATTGGCTCAGGTTTATTTGATTTTAAATGGACAAACGTTTGGGGAAACATTAAATAGAATGTCTATAAAAGAAAGAAAAAAGGGAGATCTTTTTGAATTACCGGTCATGACAAAACAATTATTTATTTTTTTTTTTCAAGTTTTACTTAAAATATGTACAACTAAACACAATTGCACATGGAGTCTGCCATCATCTAATATTTGAACAGCAAAGCTTTAAAAAAAAATACATATATATATTTTGTTTGTTAAAAGGTAAGAACTGCCTTGATGTAGATATTGTAAAGGAACGTCTCAAGGGGCAATGCGAAGATAACTATGGACAAGAAGAAGCTGGCTTTTTTCTGCCTGGATGATCATCTACTTTGATAAAAGCTGCATGCTTCCAGGAAAGTGGAAAGCAATGATAGATTTTATTAATGCCATTAAAAGCATTCGAATGCCAGAAGAAGAATCCGACTATACAGGGTTGAATTGTTACAACAAAGGGTTAAGGGATGTTTTCTATTATTCTCTCATCCCTAGAGAGGTATGTGATTGCCTATATTATTTAAAAATATGATAGGAACTGTCATAAAATGGATGGAGAAAGAAAGCTCAAAGGAAAAGCTTGAAATTAGATAAGGAGGTCGTACGTTACAATTTTTCTTCTATCAGCTCCATACATAATAATTATAATTATAATAATAATAATAATAAAGCTGTAAGAAGAATAAAAAGAACAGAAATTAAAGCTGCAGTTTAGAAAGGCAAAAACAGAGGATTAGGAGTATGGGGAACCGAGCTACCGATCCTCTTTAGATTGATGGACTACAACCTAAATTCAAGTACCTTGGGAGGAGGATTTTAAGCCCTGAACATTAGAATCTGAAGTTTAAGCTTGAGTTAAAGAAGTAAATCGTAGCTACGAGAAATAAAGTAATAATTATAATAATAATAAAGAATTAATGTAATAATAATAAGCAATGTAAGATAATAAAGAAGAAAGTTTATAAATTTGCGACTGCAACGGTTGTTGCAACAAGCAAATGTGATGTTATGTAATGTCTTGAATGTAGATTGGAGAAGGCACCCAGTGGCGACACTCCATTAACGTGAACAGATCACTATTCAGTTATGAGGAGAGTAGATCGTGGGGCCATCTTCTCTTCAATATCCTTAGAGGATTACCTGATAATGTGGAAGAAGATAAGTGTTCAATTAAAGGATTAGGATGAGCTGATGTAAAGGAATGAAATTTTAAGAAAAGTTTTAGTAAGGACGTTAATGAAAGGGATTTTGAGGTCATTATGGATAGTGAGGTTAGATACATAGAATGGAGCGTTAAGAAGTTTTCGAAGTATTTTTTACTGTAATGTCTGAATGCGTAAAGAATTGGAACGTTTAGTCCATCCCCATACTTCAATGCCATACGACCAAAAATAGGTCGCAGTAACAACAGGTATAAGAGTCTTTTGTTTTGTAGGTTGAGTTGAGATCGTTTGTCAAGTAGTCTGGCGAGAAGTTTTGTAGTGTTGGATAGTTTCTTGTCTTTTCAGTCTAGTCTGGGGGATTCCATGTCAACCGTTTGCTTCTAGGTGCAGTCCAAGGTAGCGTACTTTGTCCACAGTTGGTATAGGAGTTTGGTTCAAGATGATGGGAGGTAGGATCTTTCGTCTTAGAGTAAATGCTATATATTTTGATTTCGTAACGTTAGTTTTGATTCGCCATTTGATAAGAAGAAAGTTAAAGCTAAAATATTGATTGCCACTTGGAAGACCAAAAGGATTGTATTTTAATTACGTCAAATGGCTATTTTATTAAAGTAATGTTTAAAATAAACAAGCATTTAAAAAAGTAACCAGCCAGAAAGTTTATAGACTATCCAATTAGCTGTTATCTCATCTCAGCCATTTCTAGTTTAAAGGGAAACTTTCATCCATGAATATCTTTTAATGACGTACTTCCTGATGAACTATAATTCGCTTTTTTTTCGAGTAGATATTATTTTTATCCATCTTTCTTTTGATAGGATATCCGGTAACTATATTTTTTTAAATTAAAGTGAAAAATGAATTTTTCTTCATCATCTTTCAGCTCCAGAAATAAATTTTCTAATGCATATAGTTCTACCAGTATCCAATATGGACGAACCCAGTCTTTTCTAATTTGGTTACATTCTAAATCCCCAAATCATAAGCGCACCAAAGACACTTAGATCTTCTTTAAACGTGGTTTGTCTTAGAGTTGGGCTCGTAGCCTTGTATTTTAGACATGTTGATGAATAGCCGGGCATTGCTAGTTTCTTTAGAACCTGTTCCCATCTCGACATTTGCCTCAGCAAAGAGTGTGAGCCTTAAATTGTAGCCGTATGTCCCCAGGATAATTCTTCAAAACTTCACCCATCCGCGAAATCAAGTCAAATGAAGTCAAAGCAATCTAACCACTAGCGGTCACTTTAGTAGGTCAAATTTTTGTTACAAGTCTCTAGTCAAATTCTCTTCTGTGTTTCTTTTTCACTGCTAAATGTCATTCACTCAAGCAATCTTTGCTTAGATTACTAGCCAAGATATCCAAACATCAAAGGTCATGTCTAATTTGATCATTGAGGACACCATCTTCCAACAAAAAGTAACATTTTCTTATTTGAGGCATCAATTTGTCATATTTCAATTAAATAAGTACTACAGGAGTCCGGAAAATGCTCGTCTATTTTTTTTTTTGTTTGTTTCCTTTTTTGGCATTGGCTTCCGCCATACAGCCAGCATCGTCTAGGTGCTTATCACTAGAATATCACTCACTCTCCATTCTTACTTATAATTACATTCGCTTCACACATTCATCCCTCTATAATATCCAACTATTTACATATACTTCAACTAATGGATGGATCAGTACACTATATTCCTGCCATCCTTCTCTAATCATTTTCTTGCATTCATTCTATAACTGTTAAATACATTCATATTTCATTGTAGCTCTGCTACAGATTTAAGCACATATATGTTGGTGGAGAATATTATGTCTTCGTAGCGAAATGGTCCATCTAAATACCTGTATATGTCGTCAAACATTCGTTTCCTTTCTACCACAAAACGTGGACATATCCATTATTATATGTTTGAAATCCTCCTCCTCATTGCAATCTACGCAATGCTCGTCTATTGAATGTAATTATATTTATATTTTACGTATGTTTGTATTTCGGGTGGTGGTAGATTAGTAACTTAAAACACTGCAGCGGGTCGGTCTCATGCTTCGATTCACGTTTAGGCAAGAAAAGCTTGGACGAAGTAAGTCTCACAAAACACTGCTCCGTACTACCTCATTAGACTAACCAAGCTGGTACCATTATTAAAGGTTCATAAGTTTTGGAAAACCATCACTAAGAAATAAATCTAGCTTACCACATAGATTATGGTAAGAGTTCAGTGCTTCTCACCAGATTCGTGTATACATATTCTATCCATTCCATGCAAGAAATGCGCTTTTAACATTCTGTTTTTCTACTTTGTAATTATTCTTAACATGTTAGTGTAAGTAAACATTGGATAGTGTATAGTATAAGAAATCTAGGCTTTGGAGTAATATGCCGACAATGTATGTATACACGTAAAAGATTCTGTAGAAGCTATAAATCAAGTAGAAGAAGCTTTTACACAAGAGAGTTGCTACATAACCTTACTTCTTGTATGTACATATATATACATATATAGAGGCGGTGCAAAGTAAGCAGCCAGGAACTCTATGTACTCTAAGTGTACTCCAAACCTAGAATGATTACATCACATAGTCTCTCCGTCGTTCCTCCATTACAGCGCAATCTACTTGAGAACCGTAGCAAACAGTGTACGTACTACTATGTAGCCAACTCTTTTAAGCACTGCCTATTTCAAAAAAAATAGATTTTCTCAACACTCTTGCATTTTCCGTTTTACTGTTAACATTGACGAGCCATGTTTCTACTTTATAAAACTTTTTTTGTTTTTTACATTTTTATATCTTGAAATATCTTGTGTTTTTCTTTATAAAGTTTTCTTTTTGATTATTTTCCCTTCTCATATTTTTTTTCCACTCTCTCACAAAGTTTAATTAAATGTAGATCCTTGTATCTGAAATACTGCTTTTACTTCTTCTTTTTTAGATTTATTTAGCTTTAAATTAATAAGCAGAATGCTGCATAGTACAGAATCTATTATATGACCAGGATTATTTGAAATGACAAGGATACAGGTCCTCGCGAATAATCAGCGAGTAGAGGCTTTAAGGATATTAAAGGATTTATTCTTCTTTAAATTTTATTAAATACAGCATAATTGACAGCACTGTTGCTTAGTCAGTAAACAGCATCATATTTTCACGCGTTGTTGTTGGTAGTTTATTATTATTATTTATGTGGTTAGTTTCCCCAATCAGAAACTGTAATAGTATTAATCTTTAATTTGACAGTTCAATGTTAATGCTAATAATTAAACATAGCAGTATATTATTATTTTTTGACGACAGATTCATTAATCCAAAATAAATAAAAAACAGAGATTACTGCCAATTTCAGTAATAATTTTTTGCCAAGGGACTAAGTCATCTTCAGGGCTAATATTTATTAAAATTTATAATTTGTTTTACATTTTTTAACATCAATAAATTGTTAATAGTACTCCAACCATATCAGAATCAGTTTCAGTATCTCAGAGAAAATTCCAACTACAATGGAACAGAGAAACCCCGAGAAAAACTTGTAAAACATCAGTAGTCGCATCGGCGAAGACAATAAATATTACAAAACGAAATACATACTTGCTTTACTGCTTTATTTTACTGTCTATTTTATGACTTCTTATATTCTCTTCAATTACCATAGAGGAACTATTTTCTTGAAACTCAATTACACAAATTTGACACTATATCGTAACAATGTTTAATCTTACTAAAAGTAGAGAAAGGTATAAAAGAAAAGGAATCAATTAACTGTAAATATTCTCATTATAAAGGAAGTTGTTTTCTTTGGAAACAGGATATAATAGAAAAACAAACTAAGCTATAATGAAGTCAATTAAATGGGAAGTTCAAACTAATTTTGTGCTTTATTTAATCTAACTTGTAAAACACCTTTTTTAAACTTAGTTTTCTCTAATAGTCCCCAAATCTTAATTGTTTGTTTGCTTTAATACTTGAAGCTTGTTTGAAGTTCTAATTTGTACTTCAATTTTATTTTTTAAAACTTTTTATTTGAGTTTAAGACAATTTTTTACTTACAGTTTAGCCTATACTCGTACTTTCATCCAGTACATTGCTATTTGGTATAAATGTGTTAGAAAGCCTTCCAAAAAAGGCTGGTTTGAGACTGCCTGGGTGCTCTGAAGGAAATTAGTGACCAAAATAAGGTCTTTCTGGTCATTCAGGACATAAGGGAAACGTGGCGGCAGATTTATTGGCCCGGGAAGGCTCTGCGGGATACTTCGTTGGCCCGGAGCCCTGTTTTGGGGTTCCAAAGTTGTGTTAAGTCTACGATCATTAACTTATGGGTGCAGAGTAGATCTCAGGACTGGCCATTGGGCAGAGACAGGCGAAGGAGTTCATTAAAGGCTATTCGCTGAAGCTGACTGCGGAATTAATCCGTCAAGGCCGTGTTGCTAAGGATAAGAAAACACATGCATCGCATGGGCCTGGCGGATGATATCCTTTATAGGTTCTGTCAGGAAGAGGAGGAAATGGCACTGCACGAGTTGTGACAGTGTAAGGGGCTCGTGTGGCTAAGGATGTTACTTCTTGGGGAGGAAAAACCAAGCTTTAACCAAGAGTCGCTCTCCAGCATTAAAAGTCTGATTAAAAGGACAGGTCTGGAGGGTGAGCTTTAGTGTGAGGGGAGCCACAATAGATCCAAAAGGGTCGCAATGGCGTAGGGCTTGAGGCCACCCTAGTCTAATGTATCTATCTAAGCCTTCCAAATCGATAGTAGATCGCAAACATCTGTTGGATGAGATTTAATGTTTCCTTTTAGTCATAATACCAAGAAAGGTAAAAAGTTAATTCCAATTAGAAACCAAACTTGTGCGCTTAGATTAAATACTTTTGTGCTCATTTAAAGTTCATACAAATGTTAACACTACAACATTTATCCTGCCAATGTTTATTATTTATTTACTTCCATACAAGAAGAAGATGCCGTAAAATTGATTCTTGTATTTACCGCTAAGCTGGAATTCACGAGAATAAGACTGGAAACCCTCTTTATTTAAGGGCTCTAAGAAAACCAAAAAAATCACAGGATAATCAAGACACATCGCACTCCTGCTTTTAAATGCGAGTTTCTATTGTTATAAATTCTGCCCTGGCTTAGATTCGTTGAACGAAGCTGAACGTATTTATTAAAATTTGAGATATATAGCCTTGAATGCTGTTCAAATTCGATTAATAGCAGAATATTATTTTCTTTTTCCAGTCCTATTTTCTTGATAAACTTTTTAGGCAACTGAAAAGCGTCAGACAATAATATATCCTTAGATTAAAAAAAACAAAGAACTCCTAAAAATAAAGAAAAGAATGTTATTTTTATGAACTCCAAAAGCAGGATAGCTGGTGAAATAAGAGAAAAAATTAGGATAAAGATAGAATATTGATTATATATTTTAAAAAAACAATTCAACTTTATTCTCTCCATTTAATTGAGATAAATTCCACACAATTTGTTCTGGGAGACCACAATTTCTGTATTTAATGGAAAAATAAAAAAAATAAAGAGTTCATTTACTCGAATTGCTGTCTGAAAATTCTAGAACGAAATAAAAAAGATTGGGATAAAACTGATTGGATTAAGTAATAACAAGACTGTCAAGGGAGGAATTTTATTTTTTACAGAATGGAGACAGAGACACATTTAGTAATAAGTTAAATTTTATAGAAATGACAACAAAACAATAATAAGTTGGTCGCAGTATCCATTAAATTCACTTTAATAAATTATATATTTTCAAGAAATGTTTTCCTCGAGAGAAAATTCCATAATTTTCGACGACCATTAAAAAGACCATTCGTTCATACTTATTCATCTTAATCACAAGCTTTATAAGATCCGGTCAGATAAGATTGATTGAACCCAGGCAGCCATCTTACTTACTCTTCCAGATTTTTTTTTCTTTCCCTTACTGTAATATATCACCAGTTTAATTGCCTATTTAGGCAGGGTTGCTGCATTTATTTACTTCCTGATTAAACAAGTAGATATGTCTTTTTTTTGAAAAGATCTATTGTCTTTTGAACATTTCTTTTTGTTTTTGCACAACAGCCCTAGCTTTGAACCTAAAAACTTGACCAGAAGGATAGCATACATTTAGTCTCTGCGACTTCATCTTTAGCTCAAAAAAGTAGACCGACTCGGCCCAAAATTACTTCTTGGTTTCTCGCTTGACACAATTCGAATTGGGTACCCAAATTTTTGGATCCGTTGTAAGGATGATCAATAACAAATTAGTTTGAAAGAGTGTGGTATCACTTTATGAGCTCTGTGCGTTTCATTATTCTATAAGATATTGTTTGGAACCTTTGGTTAGCATAATTTGACCTTTCAGTTAGCTGGGCCTAGTTGGAACTGTCAGATCAGAGATGATGATAATTCTAGCTGTGACTTGAAGCTTCTAAATTGCAAACTGGGACTTACATCACTTCCTATATGAGTGCAGCATCCTCTCTAAGTTTTGACTGTGGTGGCAGAGTGTGAAATTCGTATCAGCTCAATTTGTAATAGTATCCTTCAGGTAATTTGAATAAAGTTGATTAACTTTGTCAGACAGGCAAGGAAGTGTTGGTTTCAGCCTTATTGGAGGATTTAATTACTTGATTTCCACATTGCAACTAATTTAGTTTAATTATTTTTCTTTTTCTTTGTAACTTTGCTTCCGTTAGTAGTATAAGTTATTATACATAATATTATGTTCCATTGTGTGTTTTATTTTCATTCAGTGTAAGAGCACTAATTTATTTTCAAGTTTATATTTTTATAATAAAAGTGGTCTTTTACTTTTTTTCTGAAAGCAGGCAAAAAATATTTTTTGTTTATTCTTTAAAATAAAGTTTTATCATTGTTATTGATGACTGCTTCATGTTAGCTGTGATTTACTAATTGCAATTGACGAGTTGTTCTTTTTCTTAAATTGTCATTCTATTTTCTTCTGCCAAAACCCTTTACGCTTCTACTTCGCTACACCATGCTTGACTGAATTACAGCTGCTGAAGCGCGAAGTACGAGGCTACGCTGTTCACGAGATACTGCTACTACCGAGAACATTTACTACTTTCTCCCTGGCAATTAGTTTAAACTCTGACATGGACTTAGTACAAGTATTAAGCTAACTACAGTTGCTATGTAATAAATTATTAAAAGAAAATGAGTTCGTTCGTTAAAGTAACTTACCCTATTCAAGAGGTAAGAAGTTTTTCAGATGGTTTTTTCCCCGGTGGGAGTAGAAAGAAAAGTATAGCTCAACACGAACAGAAACAATAGCATTAACTTGGCAAGTTGATAGATTTGCTTTAAAAATAAACCAGATTAAACTACATACACATGTGTAAGCCCAAAATTGAAATATGTACAGCAATATGACCTTGATGTATGATTTTAAAGTACACCTACCTGCTAAATTTGTTTGCCTTACTTGATTTTTGATGCCATCTTACCTTTATTAATGAAAAGGCCTATACTACTTCCAATTTTTCGACTGAATTGTGGTGCCCAAATATGCGTTAAGAGTTTAACTATCTCAATACATGAATTATCATAATGTAGCTTGAACTTTTTAGGATAGGAACATTTAAAATTAAGAATTATGAGTGGTATTTCAAGCACCACCGTAAGTACAATTTACAATTTGACTTAAGTCAATCAAAGATGTGGTTAAAGAAAGAATATTGTCTACGTAATATGGCTGGAAGAAATTTTCTGACTCCAAAAACTTCATGGACAGTTCCGTTATCAATAAAAAAGAAATGTAAAAAGTAGTACTTTTGGTGTCATCCGTAGAACAAACATTTCTATTGAAGTAAATATTTTGGGGACTCCCACTGCAGAGAAAAGGCCTTTTTCAAAGTAGCTTTTTTTCCCCTTTTAAAACAATCAACGCTGGAATACAAAAATTTATTTGCATTTAATTAAAAACTGGAGAGATAATTACATCTGTATCACCTTTAGCACTAAGCGTTGCAGATATATATACATATATATTTTGAAAGTGCCCTAAGGGAACTTTATAAAACCCTCATTTAAATGATTTTGGAAGTTAGGGGAACTTTTACTAGCAGTTATTAGTTTTAAGAAGGTCTCATAGTAACTTTAGGGAATTGTATAATGGAATTTGTTTACTAATTGAGTCTGTTCGATTGTTCCATTTAATCCCGTCTTTTGCCTGACTAACTCCAGGGTAGCGCTAGGGCTGATTTAATTATACCTTTTGTTTTAATAGAATTTTTTAAAAAGGGGGGAAGATCTTTATATTTTTTTTTAAATAATCCTTTTTTGTTCTCATCTTTTTATTATCTTTTTAATTAATTCTCTCCTTTTTCCCAAACTTGGTCTTTTATTAATATTAATTTATTTATTTCTTCTCATTTTAATTACTTCTTGTAAACGAAACCCTTTTTATGCATTATTTTCATTCTTTCTTTTATTTATGCTTTTATTATGGAAAAAATATATATGTAAATCATAATTTCTACTAAATTAAAAATAAAAGAAATAAATTTAAAAAAAATACAAATTCTTAGATTTTAAGTTGTGAATAAGATTGTCCCAGTCTTATTACAAGAAAATCCGTAATTTATTTTTAGATTATAATCTTGAAAATCAGAAGTTGAAAGCGCTGAAAAAACATGATGAATTCTCTATAATTTCTGATTCTAAATCATAATGTTTTTGAGAATTATTATGTACATAAGTTTTTTTGTTACAAGTTTCAATCGTTTGTCGAGAATTTTACAGAGAAAAAATGCGTATCGTCTGTTTTGTTATTTTCGTGTAAGCCAAGTATGTCCAAGTTTAGAGGTTCGTTCAAACGTCTTACACAAGTGGTACTCAATATTTTGAAGATTTCGGATCATATTACAGTTGTAATTTTTCTTGTAAGTCACAAAATTAGTTTGTAAGTTAGAAAGGAAATGAAACAAATTGCAAGTTTCTTTGTTAGTTTCATACATCTATAAATTATACATAGGCGCCACGGTAGCCGAGCGGTTAAGAGGCGAGACCTGCAAAGCTAATATCGTACTGGGTTCGATTCCCGATCTTAGGCCTTGGATTTTATTTAAAAGTTAGTAAAAGAAATATACGGTAAAGTATGTTTGCAGTTGAACGTAAAGCCCGCCTGAAAAAAAATAGGCAATTACTTTTTTACATCTATTCTGAAAAATATTTAAAAAGATACATTTCAAAACAAATTAATACTTGTAATACGCAAAAACGGCTGATGTGAAAAGTTTTTATAACTTAAAAAAGAAGGAGAATTACTCCCATCTAGAACTTCAAGAGATTGGTAAAAGTAGCCCGGTTTTGGTTACTTTGCTTGGACACTTTGTGTTATATAATCTAATCTAGCTAGACCCTTAGATGGACCAGAGTGTAGATGGAGTTATACTAAGCCAATTCTCTTTTACTTAGATTTCAGAGAATTTTTTATTTCCTGTTTTAAAACACAAAATGGAAAATCTGTGTAGTTAACAGCAATTTCCTTTTTAAGTGAAACGAGATAAGCGTATACTGGATGCCCACGCGGTGTCCTGGGTTCGAATCCAGTTGCTAACTCTTAGATTTTCTCTTCCTAGGAACTACTTACAGCTCCCTACTCGGTAATGGATAGTGTAATGAATATTTGATTGCTCAACGAGATAACACTGACCGAAGGCAGGCAGTGCAGTTACAAAAAAAAAAAAAGAAAGACCTCAGATGTCAACGAAAAGAAAGAGGAGGGAATGTAAAAATTTTGGGAGTAAAAGATCAGTAACTAACCAGCCTCTATCTTTCTGTACCCAAATATATTTTTTATTGGTTATGAAAACATAATATTCAAAATATAAAAAAATGTTGTTTTTGTCCGCAAAAAATAAAAAATAAATAAATGAAGAATAAACAAAAGAACAAAATGAAACAATATATTTCTGAAAAATGTAACAAATACTGAGCGATTTCTCCTATAGAACGCACTTCTTTTTTTTAAAATTGAAAAAAGTACAAATAAAAAGCCGACAGGAGAAAGTAAATTAAAAAGCATTCAAATTGTCGGGTCAATGGGAAAACC
Source organism: Rhodnius prolixus (assembly GCF_049639745.1). Taxonomy (NCBI): domain Eukaryota; kingdom Metazoa; phylum Arthropoda; class Insecta; order Hemiptera; family Reduviidae; genus Rhodnius; species Rhodnius prolixus. The sequence goes on from NW_027411582.1 coordinate 28,624,946, forward strand.
GAAAAGAAAATCCAAATTACATTTTTATCAGCTTCATGTACCGCATTTTTTATTTCAATGAATATGAAACAGATAGTGTTTTTCTTTCTTTGAATTTTCTTTCCATCTGTTTAATTAGAAATTTTGATAAAGCTTTTTAATTTCCCTGAAAAATTGTTTTTCCAAACATTGCTAGTTACAATTTCTCTCAAAGATGGAAGGATAAAAAAACAAACAGAATTATTAGCATTCCACAATATTTATTGATAAAACATCAGGAATCGCATAAGTATACTTATTGTAATTACTAATTACTAAATTGGATCTACCAGAAATCCCACTTTACTAAATACATTTCAATATACGATCTAGTTCCACTTCACTGTCTCTCAGACCGTTGGAGGAGGATCGGACTATAAAACAAAACTATCCTCAATCCAATGTGAACTTACGGACTAGAGCTGTGGGGTTCAGCCTAACCTACAAACGTACGGACAGTACAGACATTTCAATCAAAAGTACTTCGACAGATAGCTGACGCTCCACTTCACTGTCTCTCAGACCATTGGAGGATCGGACTATAAAACAAAACTATCCTCAAACCAATGTGGACTTACGGACTAGAGCTGTGGGGGTTCAGCCAAACCTGCAAACATACGGACTGTGCAGACATTTCAATCAAAAGTACTTCGACAGATAGCTGACGCTCCACTTCACTGTCTCTCAGACTGTTGGAGGAGGATCGGACTTTAAAACAAAACTATCCTCAATCCAATGTGAACTTACGGACTAGAGCTGTGGGGTTCAGCCTAACCTGCAAACGTACGGACAGTACAGACATTTCAATCAAAAGTACTTCGACAGATAGCTGACGCTCCACTTCACTGTCTCTCAGACTGTTGGAGGAGGATCGGACTATAAAACAAAACTATCCTCAAACCAATGTGGACTTACGGACTAGAGCTGTGGGGGTTCAGCCAAACCTACAAACCTACGGACTGTACAGACATTTCAATCAAAAGTACTTCGACAGATAGCTGACGCTCCACTTCACGGTCTCTCAGACCGTTGGAGGATCGGACTATAAAACAAAACTGTCCTCAAACCAATGTGGACTTACGGACTAGAGCTGTGGGGGTTCAGCCAAACCTACAAACCTACGGACTGTACAGACATTTCAATCAAAAGTACTTCGATAGATAGCTGACGCTCCATCCTACGGTGACTAACCTCACTCTTCACAACTACCTCAACATCCCATCCCCTACGTACACCAATTAGCCAAGACTAAATATCAATAATTCCATACTGCTCTGTCCACTTGCTCCAATCCTCTAGTACAGTCTCTCGCCTCCTCTCACATTCCTGACAATCCTCCTCGCCGACTGAATCGCCAGTGGCCCCGCGACTTCCTCGCAGACTGAAGGCCTAAAATTAATATCCTGTAGAAAGTGCTGCCGCTGGGCAGTTTCTTTCCTCCTGCCATTCACGGCTCTATACTTCTATCTCCCTATTTACTTATTGTATAGTGTATAATACAGATTGTAAATAACAAAAAAAAAAAAAAAAAAAGAATACGGGACCAGTATTTCTGTGGGAATTATGGACCTGCTTTTTGGCTAATGAGATGGTCAATGTCCCGGTTTAGTTATAGTGCTTTGCCTTTTTTCCTACTTCTGGCTGTTATTTTACACTGTTTTCGGTGCCGTGACGCGTGCATCCCGCGCGTCATCGGAAGTAGTACTGTACATGAGCTGTACGCAGCGCTTTGCGGTACCGCCACATATAGTGCTCCTCTCACTGGTCCACCAATGAAAGGGATGCCCCTTCCGGAAGTACGGCGAGGGCCGGATAAATGTCCTCAGAGGGCCGCATGTGGCCCGCGGGCCGTAGTTTGGGGACCCCTGGTCTAGAGACACAATTGTGCGTTAGTAGTACAAGAAACTCGTCTGGGTTCAAACGAATTTTTTTTTTTTTGAAATTAAATTGCTGTTCGTTTATTCATTGGACGACGTCATGGATCTTACCTCTGTAGCTCAGGTTAAACATTGAGGCTTATTTTAGGAAAAGCACAATTTGGCGCAGTAAGGGAAAATCCTGTGATTGTTTCACTCCCGGTTTTTTTAAAATATTTTTTTGTTGAATATAAAAGAAAATACGCAACTAAACTTTGTTTTAAAGAGTTATCAAATTGAAAGCTTGATAAAACATTTTTCTTTATTCTTTACTTCTTTTAAAAAAGTTTTCTATAGGTATTCATTTCCTATAACCGGATGTAAGCGACCTCAATGCTTAAATTTAATTTCCTTGAAAAAAAAAAATCATTCGATTTGGATACGCCTTTCAATTCTACTGAAAGTATTTCATGCCTTTTAGAAAAAAAGAATCATCTGGATGAATTTTTTAATTTAAAACTACAAGAATAGCAACTTGGTGAAATATATATAAACAAAATTAATATCTGGCCCTTTTAAAAGCTGTGTTTTTTGTTACCTGAAAATTCGGTAACTAATACTGAAAAACAAAAAAAAAAACCTAGAACTTAACGAACATTCGTTCAAATAACTGGAGATTATAAATAATAGAAATAATGACGTTGCCGAGGAGCTTAAACCAAGAATGGTTTCTCTCTTCTGCTGACAGAGATGTGGTATCTCTGAAAGTTCTGAAAACAATGTATTTCAGATTGTTCCAGTGCAAGCACTGAGATATGCACTGTTACTATGGGTAGCAGCCTCAGACTCTAAAATCATATTTAAAATGCAGAAAAAGACCTTACGAATCATGTTTCGTAGGAGAAAAATGGAGCTGTAAGCCATTATTTAAAGAGAATGGAATATTAACTTTACCGTCGTTATTTATTTATGCGAATATAAGGCGCATAAAAAACAGCGAGAATAACGTTTTTAGAAGTGATAAACATTCCTATAATGTAAGGTGAAAAAAATAACACATTTAGCTAAAAAGAGATGGTTTAAGTCTGATAAAGCACCCTAGCTTAATGGCAGCCAAAATATTTAATAAAATTCCTGAATCAATGAGAAATTTAGAAAAAAAAAGAAGTTATTTCGGAAAACTTTTAGAACCTTTTTATTAGAAAACACATTTTATAAAATATAGAAGATTACTTAGATAATAAATGGAATGTAACCCCACTTCAAAATTGACTGATCTGATATTGTTTACCATACCTACTTGTACACTGTGTTTAATAGATAATATTTTCTGTAGTTCGAAGTTTATCTGTTTGCATTATATCGCAGCCTCATATTGACGAGTCTATTGTATGTTAAAATCATATTTTCAGGCAAATATATATATTCTATTCTATTCTTCAGCAGGTGGTAAAATATAAGGATCTGTCTGGAAGAGAAGAACCGAAACAGTGGTAATGTGTGACAGTGAAATCTAGTATTAAAGCAAAAGGATACAGAATGTTTTGAAGAGAAAGGGTCTCTCAATGGGCAGTGGCTTGCCACAGACATGGTCAGGAAGAGTTAAAGGATCTCTATATTAGCTGGAAATATTCTTTTTGGTAAAAAAAAGACGCGACTGAGATGGGTGAGGCTCGTACAGAGAATGTCAGATTACTTTAAGAATGACTGATATGTATCAGAAAACAGCACGAGTTCGCGTAATGATGATTAGTATTAATGATGTTGAACAGGTCATCAGGTTGGTGTGAGAAAGTAGCGATAAAGGGTGGAGAACAGACATGAATGGCAGCTAGAGATGGAGGAAGCCTAGATCTTAATAGGACCGAAGAGCCAAGGAGTAACTGAGTCTATCTTGTAGGCGAGAAAATAAATGATAAATAACTTGTATCCAAGAATGAAGCCACCTTCAATATTTCTAGAAGTAAATTGTTCAGAGTTTGTGCTTGAAGCAATAATGTTAATTTTATAATTTAGGAAAACAACGGCCATCTACTTACTATATTTCTCTTTTGTTTAATTTAACAATGCTTCCAAATTCCTTTCATTCATATACAGATGTTACGTCATGGTAGGGAAGCATAAAATTTCTAGAATACTCAGGGCAACACATATTTACAATAGACGTATATTAACAAAGGTTTTTGTAACATTATTGCTTAATTTTTGATTAATTTCAGAATTTACAATCTGTATTTGGTAAATACGAATATATCGTACTAAGTATATCTATAGGAGAAGGAGAAGAACTACCCAAAGGTAGCAGTCACCCACAAGATAACCTTTAACTTTAAGCCCGAAGAAAATTTCAGAAGGTGAATGTTAGGAGATGAGATTTTGTAAGTAAGGTCTAGAAGAGTGATAGACAGCAGTAAGTTGGTATTCAAGGTATTTGGTTGCATGTAGGGGATGTTGAGGTCAGTATATTTTGTCGGAGTAATTTGGACTGGAATGTCCGAATAGTTCGTAAGGCTATTGGTTTGGCAGATCCGTTTTTGTCCAAACATGTCTGCATGTATTTTATTGCCTATTAGACTGCATTAGGAGTCTTGGAATGCAGTCAATGAAGATGTTTTGTACGTTTAGCTGTTCTTTTTTTAAGTCTTTTGTGGGTGTTCCATGAGATTCGTTCGTCCATTTATCCTTCTTAGTATTCAGTAGTCAGAAGTTAATACTATTTCTACTGCGGAAGTAAAACGCCATGGAGGACGATCGGTTACAAGCGAGACCTGCAAAGTTAATATGTATTGTGGTACTGGGTTCGATTCCTGGTCTAGCCTAGAATTTTATTTGATGGATATTTTGAGAAAAATATATAGTTTATATTATAAATTTATATATATTCTACCGTCCACACGTATTAGATAGTTCGGACGTAAGACAGCCTAAAAAAATAGACATTACTTTACAGCGGAAATAAATAGATAGTCTTATTGTAAGAGTATTATACCTTGACTTTTTGTAATTTTAGTAAGACTGATTATCTATTTCTTATATTATCTTTGTTTAGTTCTGAGCTTGTGAGCTTTAACCGCACTTTAGAGTTCATAGCAACTCTGTTTATGCTTGACCTCAAAGAGGCATTCTCAAAATGAATTATAAAAAGTTTTTCGTATATTATCAGATAATCTAAAGTTTGATGTGTAGTAAATGCGCAATAATTTTTAAATTATTTTTCCATAATATTAAAATATTTTACTGTCATTAAACTAATGATAAAATTATCAAAGATAAAAATTTCATCAGTGATAAAGTGATAAAATAATTTAATATTAAAAAAAAGATTAAAAGTCCTTTCAATTAATATTACAAAGATAGCTTTTTTAGTCTATTAAATTTGTTCTTATATTTTATAAAATTGCCAGTTAATTGAGAGGGTATTACGGAGCGGTATTACTAATTAAGGGAAGGGAGAATACTCGTATGGTGCCAGGATGCGAGATATCCCAACATTATAATCCATGGCGCCAGGTGACCCATGATAGACGGCTTAAGGGTCAAAAACAGAGAGATCTCTGATCAGGTACCCATGCACATCACCGTAAAGAATTTGGCTTTTCCAAGTGGTAATGACTTTCCATGTCTCTTGAAGAATCTTTTATTGTCGAGTGGTGGAAGAAGGTATTCAATCACTTGAGGAAGAGCAGGATAATTTGTGGCAATCCCAAACTGGTGGCTCATCTTCCAATAGGAATACCTGGGTGTTCCTCAGAGAACCTGACTGGTCACCAGGTATTTGCATCTTTCCTGGTTGAATGTGTGGGAGGGTTCTCGTGCCAGGTTATCCTCTTTCTACCCAGATTTGCTTTATTAAAACTTTTTTTTTTTTTTTATGCCATACATCATTGGCGCTCAGCCATTAGATGTCTCGCAGCCCAATATATTTTCGCTCTTGAAGAGAGCTCGTCAGTAGTCGCAGTCAAATGGGACAGGGCTTCGCACTCAAAAAAGTGACCAAACGAAAACAGGCCACCGCTAAGCTCCGAGGCAGGTTCTTTGGCAGCACATTCTCCCTCAAGATAGCCCGTCGTTTGCCCTCTGATAGTGTGGTGTGCAGCTCCGCTGTTCTCTTTTTGGCTTTTGTCCGGCAAATTCGCCTTGTGATCTCAAAAGGAATGGACCCTTCAGGCTGTGTCAGCTTGGCGAGTCGTTCAGCTTCCTCATTCCCGCTGAGGCCGCAATGGCTGGGGATCCATTGTAAAATTACCCTCACATTTTCCTCGATGAGGTCGTTAATTATTTTACGACATTGAATTATGTCGTGGAAGTCGGTCGCAGCCCAAGTAGTCAGTGCCATTATCGCGGCCTGCGAATCGATAAAAAGGACTACATTCTTAATCGCCATATTTGCAATGCATTTTAGGGCTAAAAGGACCGCTCTGACCTCCCCATCGAAATTAGAGGCCACTCTTCCTACTGGTTCCGCCAAACTGAAAGCGGAGCTATAAACCCCTGCACCTGCACTACCACTAGCGTTAACAGCTGACCCATCCGTATCCCCATCCAGCTGACACATGCAGCCAAAGGCTGTCCGGGCATCTGTTATGAATGGTTTCTAAGGCTAGGGCTTTTAATTCATATTCTGGAGTTTCTCCTTTATTAATATCTTTGATGAGATGCAGCAATCCTTTAGCGAGGTGCCTTTGACGTATCTCACCCAGCAGCGGGAATAACTGTCTTTCGCCTGCTGGCATCGCATACGAAGTTGTTATCTTTTCTGCAATCGATAAAAATGTACTTTGAGTTTTGAGACGTTGAGTGGGTCGCCTGTAGGTGTCCCAGTACAATAGACCAAGACGCTTTATCCGCTCACTAGTTCTTACCACGGCCATATCCCTTCTTACCGACAATGGTTCGATGCCAGTTTGCATCTCCATGGCTATTATCGGCGTGGATTTAGGTGCGCCAGTGATAAGTCTTAGCGCTTGATTCTGAGGCTTGTCTAGTTTCTTTAAAATCGATTCGGATGCAGTTGCAATAACTTCGTTCCCATATTCCATAGCAGGTCTCACGTACGACGTATAAACCTGAGTCAGCACATCTTGAGTGGCACCCCACTTAGTGCCTGTTAATCTTTTCATCAACTGAATGCGGTTTTCACCCTTTTTTGCTAAAACCTCTGTCTGTTTTGTCCAGTTTAGCTTGGTGTCCATCTTTATACCCAAATAATTTGCCTCTTTCGTCTGTTTTAGAGGTTGTCCGTCAAATTGCAAAGAGAGCTTTATTAAAACTGATTAATTTCTTTTTTAAATAATGATGATGTAATAATGATGCATCATTATTTTTTAAATAATGGTGCAATCGATTATTGGAAATACAATGAGCTGCTTAAAACTCATTCAGTTTTTTAAGCAAAACATGATCGAAATCAAGAACCTTGATGATTAAATTTTAGATACCTTTACAAGAAAGAATAAAACGAACTCTTTAATAGCTTGATTTAGTAAGTTTTTAATTATAAACTTCTTTTTAATATTGTTACTAAAAAAAACATTAAAGAGGTTGCGAAAGAACTGAGGGAATTAGAAAAATTTTAATATTCAGTTGAAAAATGAAAAAAAAAAAAAAATTGAGAAAAAGTGCAAAAGGACATAAAATGGAGAAAGTTTGTTTTTAAGAAAGAAATGGAATTAAAGTTTGAAATTGAACTTTCTAAATCAAACTTTATATATATAAAGTTCTAAAGAGATTTTTCTGAATTACTTAAATTGTAAAGGAAGTAGGTTCTACTCAGTAGATACTAATTTATGCACCACTGTCAACTGCAGTTTCAATGATTGCAATCCTGTAAACATCACGTCCCGGGTTCGAATCCAGCAGCTGACCCTTAGATTTTCTCTTCCTAGGAGCTTCTTACAGCTCACTGTCCGGTGATGGACAGTGTTGTCTGTAACGAGAGAACACTGTCCGGAGGCCGGCAGTGCACTGGAAAAAGCTCCGGGCGCTAATAACCTCAGCTGTTGATGCGCTAAAAAAAAAAAAAAAAAAAAAAAAAAATCACATTAAGAGTAAAAAAAAGCTGCATTAAATTAATGATTTAATGGTAATGCTTTAACTTTAGGCCTCCCTTCCAAAAACATTGTTTCAGGCATGCTAGAATTTGGGGAGCCTACAGATTGGGATAAACACTTCCTTGTACCAAGCTCCTTGCCCAAAACCCCCAACAAGAATGTATCCTACACCAAACCCACCTTTCTAGAAGTAAGTGAGAAGTGCCGACAGATGGCGATGGCTACACTCAAAAAAGACTTAGCACCCCTTATCCAGGGCCGGCTCCAAGTTATTGTGGACCCTTAGGCGACAGAGCCTCATCTGGGCCCCTTTGTGGAGGAAATCATGTAGCCACAGCCAACTAGATTAATAATTATTCAGTAAATAAAACGATCTAAATAAATAGGCCACGCCCCTCGGTCACTATTCCTGTAGATTAGCCGTCGTATTCTTTGGCAGTCATTCTGTTAAAAACCTGTTATTTCTTGATTCGCTTTAATCGTTCCTTCAGGTTCTTCCACTCGAGCCGGGGCACCTAGAAGCGATGTAGGCCCCAGCACTTACGCTGTGTTTACATTTCACCTCTGGCATAATTATTAATACTCTGTAGCAGAAATCCTAATATTTCTGGTCAAACTAGACGAGAATTTCTTATTTTTCATTTTACTTTGTAATTATCTTCAAATTCGGAGTACCCTAATTGTACCTTCCAATTCATGCCTGACTTTCGCATTACCATTACAAAATAATTGGAAAAAGAAGTAATTCTTGACTAGTATTGAACAAAAGTATATTATGTCTTCTTTTGTGTATTAACTAAGGCAAAGATGGATTATGCAAACAGGATAGATCGATTTTGAAGTTACTATTGCAAAAATAATGAATTCTCGTCTAGTTTTACTGCAAAGACCGAGATTTCTGCTTTATACATTTGATTACTAAGCCAGAGGTGGAATGTACACACAGGGTAGCCCTGGATTTGAAGTTACAACTGCAAAAATAAGGAAATATGATGAATTCTCTTCTAGTTTTACTGCAAAGACCGAGATTTCTGCATTATACATATGATTACTAAGCCCGAGGTGGAATGTACACACAGGGTAATCCTGAATTAGAAGTTACGATTACAAAATCAATGGAAAATGCGTAATTCTCCTCAAGTTTCGGACAAAAGAATGAGATTTCTGCTTTTAGTGTATTCATAACTAATTCAATGATGGTTGTACAGACTGAGTAGCGCGAATTTAGAATTACCATTGAAAAAAATTAAAAAAATAAGTAATTCGGGTCTAGTTTTACTGTAGAGATTTTCGTGGAAGAATTGATAAGGAAGCCACAGGTGGATTGGGCAAACAGGGTATCCTGAAGTTACGATTCGGGAATTAATCGAAAGATAAAGAATTCTCTCTAGTTTGATTGGAAAGATAGAGATTTCTTTCTTCATTTTTTTGCAGTCTTTCTCCTTCATTTATTCAAAACTAGAAGAGAATTTCTTATTTTTCCATTAATTTGGCATTGGTAACTTAAAATTGAAACTACTCTGTGCCGGCTCCAGGCTTTTGTAGGCCCTTGGGTGAGAAAGCCTCTTTGTGGAAGAAACCATGTGGTAACTGCTAACTAGGCTAAAAAGTATACAGTAAATAAAACGATCCAAATAAATAGGCCACGCACCCAGTCGCTATTCTGAAGATTTGCCTATCCTATTCTTGGGAAGACATTCTGTTTAATACCATGAACCTTGTGCTTTCTTGATTCAACTACATGATTCTTTTTAATCGCTCCTTCTAGATCTTCCGTTCGGGTGAGGGCAAGTTCTGGGGGCCCCTAGAAGCGATGTGGGTTCCTCCACTTGCCTCGGGTCAGCCGAGTTCTGACGCCGACTCTGCCCTTAGCCCAAGGTTGAGTATTGTGCTAAGAAGTGCCGAGGATGCATTTTATTTTGTTATTCATTCTTCCTATTTCTGCATTCGATTTATTTCAGTTGACCTTAGCTACATTCCCAATGCAGTGGACATTGAAAATTCGTGCCAAAATGTTCGGCAATTAAATTAATACGGTATTTTAAGAACTATATCCTATTTAATCCAAAATGTAAAACAGAAGTTGTGTGCATAGTTTTACTAGTACTTCTTCACTAACTAGCTCATCAGTGCATAGCAAGCATTTATTTTAAATTTGAACGAAACTAAATGCATAATAAAGTGCATACTTCCATCCCAGTGTGCTGCCCAAAAAGTTAAATAGATATTGGGGAACCTGCATGATATTTATGAGTAGAAAATTAACTTATACATAATTCATACGGCACTTGTGAGTTTGTGTAGTAAAAAGACCAGAAAATCGCATGTTGCCATTATGACTTACAACAACGTAGCGGTATCACCAAAGAATACGTGCTTGTTGAACTGAATACCTATGAATTCTTTACTTCTTTTAAGCTATAGATTTTGTTAAAAACATGATATAGTTCTGTCAATTCCATGTATTATGTAGCAAATAACAAATTAAGAAGACATATAGTATTTCAGAAAATATTAATAATGCTGAAGATATATTTTAGGAATGTAGGTTTACTTGATCTAACATGCGATCACGTTTGTAGGCAGAATACCTAACATTCTCTATATGGTTAACATTCACTATAAAGGCATAGCACGGAAGTTGGAAATAGCCAAGGTTGGACATCTAGCAGGGTTGTACACAATTATTCGTTACATTCTTTTCCATATTTTACAAAATCTTAGAAATTATTTTCTTAACTTATTCATGTAAGACATATTTCTTTCATAATTCCTTCTTTCACTTGTGTTATTTTATTTTCAGAAGTACTCTGCAAGTACAAATAACAACTATGTTCACAATAGTTGTGTACTAAAATAAAAAGAATTATTGTGAATTGTTCTGCTTGTTTGAACAATATCTTCTGGAAATCTAAAAATGTATTTTAATCCCACCAAAAATCAACATTGAAAGAAGAACGTTTTACCTGCAGGTTGCAGATAAAGAATAAAAAATACATAAATATTAATGAAGTGAACAGGGCCGGATTTTCCTATAGGCTAACTAGGCATCAGCCGGGGGCCTCAAGATCCAAGAGGGGCCTACATTCAAATTGTTAGCAAAATCAAAATTACACTATTTTAAAAACATAACATATTATACATTAATATTTAACATTTTGTTATATATCACAGTAGTGATTTTTTTATTATTTCTGATGTAATTTACGATGTCTCGTTTGAAACCGTGAAATCTTTAACTACAAAACTCTCAAAAACTACACCATGGATTTTGTTTATATTTTACCTGTATATGGAGACAACTATTGTCTATAATTGTGTAAAATTTCGTAAAAATCTGTCGAGTAGTTAACGAGATATTTAAAGTTAAATTTTGGTTTTGTTTGAAACAGTGAAATCTTTAACTTCAAATATCTCAAAAACTACTTGATGGATTTTGTTTATATTTCACCTGTATATGGAGACAACTTTTGTCGATAATTGTGTAAAATTTCGTAAAAATCTGTCGAGTAGTTAACGAAATATTTAGAGTTAAATTTTGGTTTCGTTTGAAACAGTGAAATCTTTAACTTCAAATTTCTCAAAAACTACTCGATGGATTTTGTTTGTATTTAACCTGTATATGGAGACAACCTTTGTCTATAATTGTGTAAACTTTCGTAAAAATCTGTCGAGTAGTTAACGAGATATTTAGAGTTAAATTTTGGTTTCGTTTGAAACAGTGAAATCTTTAACTTCAAATTTCTCAAAAACTACTCGATGGATTTTGTTTATATTTTACCTGTATATGGAGACATCTTTTGTCTATAATTGTGCAAAATTTCGTAAAAATCTGTCGAGTAGTTAACGAGATATTTAGAGTTAAATTTTGGATTCGATTGAAACAGTGAAATTTTTAACTTCAAATATTTCATAAACTACTTGATGGATTTTGTTTATATTTTGCCTTTATATGGAGACAACTATGGTCTATAATTGTATAGATGTTCGTAAAAATCTGTCGAGTAGTTAACGAGATATTTAGAGTTAAATTTTGGTTTCGTCAAATTTCGTACCTTTATATCTCTCTTTGTATTTGTCCAATTTTAATGAGTTCTTTACCTAATGATAAAGAAACATTTTCTCTATGAGCAACATAAATTGCATTTCTCTAGTATGAGTAGTTACAGGGATATTAAATGTTTAAATTTAGAGATTTTCAAATAGGTTTAAATTTCAAACCTTTTTATCTCTCTTTGTGTTTGTCTAATTTCAATGATTTTTTTACCGAATAACAGAGAAATGATTTCTCTATTTGCAATATAAATTGCACTTTTTTAGTATGAATAGTTTTAGGCAGGGCCGGATTTTTCTATAGGCTAACTAGGCTTCAGCCTAGGGCCTCAAGACCAAAAGGGGCCTACATTCAAATTGTTAGCAAAATTAAAATTGCTCTATTTTAAAAACATACTATATTATATATTAACATTTAATATATTGATATATATCACAGTAGTGATTTTTTTAATATTTCTCATGTAATTTACAAACTTAAAAATGGGAGGTGAAAGGGTCTTATAAGTGGAATAATCTATGGACTGTTTTCATGTAAATCCGGCCCTGGAAGTGAATAAAATAATACTAACGAAGCTTTTATTAAATATTCTTTATTAAAGGGAACATATCAAATATTTTTTAAATTTTCAGTGATTAATCAAATTTAACTTATTCTCATGTTCGCAGGGCACATTCATGGTCTTAATACCATGGTCTGTGATGTTAACTTGCTGCGATGTTAATCGCTGAATATTTACTCGATTTCTTTGCCAAAAATCGTATGTTCTTGGATCAATATAAAATATTCAATTTGTGGCAGTCTGGATTGGTCTATGCAGCTGCTTTGAAGGCAGGTAGTCTTCTGAGAGTTAGGCCTTCCTAAATTATTTAGGTTTGTAAAACCTATGTATTATATATTGTTTATGATCATTTATTGAGAGAAGATGCTTCCTTCCTGATTAAAATATATTTATATTTTTAGGCTGGATTAGATAAATGAAATTTAATTAAAACAAACACAGACATGTATTAAAGAAGTTTCAATGTACTAATACACTAAAACCATATTACATTGTTTAGGGACCTTTAGGGGAGACCACTATTACATGATGAACAAAAAAAGCGTGCAGCTTGAGAAGAATATTAAAGGAAGAAATTGTTTCTATTGGAAATGGAAGGATAGATGGTGGGTTTTTTTTGTGGGTTAGGATGACATTCTAGGATGGAGAGGAGTTTCAATTGACGGTTTTGGATAAAGAAGTGTTTAGAGATTTCAGATTATGCAAAAGTTTTCTTTTTTTTTTTTATTCCTTGACAATTTCTACATCTGTAGACTAACTGGTCGCTGGTAAATTACCAGTTATCATATCTGAAATTTTTCAGACTGTCTCCAAGTAATTTCGCTAACAATCCGCTAGGGGTTCTCTTCAATTTTTATCAACACAACTATAAATTATTATTAATTTCAATTACCTAAGAATTGGTAATACCGTAACGCCTAAATTATTTATATCACATTTTCTTGTTGGAACATTGTTGCTGTTGTATTCTAACAAATAATTTAAATAAACAAAATTATATGACTTCCTTGTGCAATATTCAATTGAAACTGGGAAAATTTTTAAATCAATACAATAAATATTGGCATTTGAATATATATGTATTGAATATCATGCGTTAAAAAAACAAAAATAAATATATGTTCATGGAAGAAGTCAATTCCAGAAAATCAATCATGCTACGTTTTTGCATCAAATTGGATAAATCTCCTATCTGGATCAGGCTAACAGATAGAAATCTATTCTGAAAGCTGTGCTTGTGAACAGAAACATTCTCAAATAAATCAACTGTTTATTTGTTAGATATTCAAAGCCAACATTTATTGCTTTTTATATAAACATGTTTCCAGTTTCAACCACAGGGAAAGCAGTATTTTACATTGAGATGTAAATAAAAAAGAGAGATGTTAGTAAAAAAAATATAATCTTTGAAATAATGTAACTCATCCTATTAAAATCTACTTTACATTTTAAAAATGTCCACTCATAATATATTCTAGGTTGTATATAATTTCATCTAAGCTGATTATTTATAATATATACAAGCTTTTCCATTTAGATTTTTAATATTGTACGTGATTTTAATTTTAAGGCTAAAGAAAAAGAGGAAATATATATTTTTTATTTGCTTTCAACGATTCAAGTGTAACATTGCATGTGGCACAATCCCATTTAATTTGCTAATTTCCCTTAACATTACAGAAGTGATTTGCATTTACAGAATCGAAATAATGCCAGACATTTACGAGTTAAATAATACTAACGGTAAATTCTAGGATAATATTTAATAATATAATCCTAATATCATGGTTAAAGCATTCAGCCACATTACCAGACATCCAAAGGTATTTTATGTACTTAACAAATAATATTGCATTCCCTTTTAATTTTAAAATCGTAATCCATTCTTTTTTTACCAACTAGGTCAGTGTAGAGTACTGGCTGACTCACTTACATTCATCCCTAATCTACCCTTTTATTCCATTCCACTCCTCATTACTGCCTTTTTCGTTTCCTAAATTCTTTGGAGGAGGCCGTAACAACCACTTTCTTTCGCCAACCATTTGTACACTAATTTTTCTTCATGTTATCGGCCATTCTAACCACACGTTTATGCCAGTAAAGTTTATTTTTTATTTAACATATTATTGCTGTGGCAGGAGGTTAGGTCTCTCCTTACCGTGTTGTTTCTGATTCGAACTCTTCTAGTTTTCTCTATAACTAATCTCGGTTACCTAACCACCATTGCCTTTTGAAAACTGTTTCGTTAGGAAAGAATTTATATGCAAGGGTTTTTATCTCACCGGAGAACCAAGGGGAATACTGTTTTATTAATAGGGATTTTTGCTTGCGATAGGACTTCCATCTTTTTTAGAATTTTTTTTTTCTACTTGCTTAAACCTGCCTGTCGGCCACATTCTACCTCATCTTTTTCCAAATTTATTTAGTGGGTACTCAAATATTTAAAACTCTCCTCTTGCTCCTGGATCTTGTCATTAATCTTCACTTGAAGTTTCGTTCCAATACCACTAATTGTTAGAGTAAGAAAGAGTAATGAAATAAAGACAATCTTTCTTTTTGTCTTTTCCTTTTTGCAGAATTTTAGGAGCTCCGGCATTGAATAAATATCGAAGGTCAGTAAGAAGGCTTTGCGTCCCCTTTCCTTTTTAGAGTTACCACTAATAGAATCCCAGGAAATCACAAGGTTGTTTTGAAGTATCAATCATTTCAAGAGAAGAAAGCTTATCGTGAACTTGAAGAAAAGCGAAGCAAAGACTTTTATAAAAATAAATATAAATGAAAAGAAGAAAATAAATGTATGTTTTTTTTTTGAAAATATATCTGAACATCCATCATCTTTAGAAATAACGTCATCCGAAAGAGAGATGGACAAAGAGAGGGGGAGAAAGATGAAAATTGATTGTGTAGATCTGAATCATGCTTTACGACAACCTCTTCGACAATCTTCCATACTGACAAGTTAGTCTTACCTGTTATTAATACAATAATACAATTACTTAATTGACAAACCTTTTACTTTATTTTTACAATATTGTCTTTGTAAAAGTGGAGAATTTTCTCAAGAAATGTGAAATGTGTTGCGATCGTGGAAATATTTTCAGTTTGAATTTTCAACGGAAACATACCTCTCTTGTTTTCTCAAATAACTTTGTAATACTGCTTCAGCTTTTACGATTCTAATAACAAGATTGTATTGATTGAGCAATCAGGAATGAATGTAAGCTGTTTTCTTCTTCTCAGAAAGCTGGAAATCGTGTGTTGAAGATGTTCTTCCTGCACAGGAATCTGTACGGCTAGTCATTCACGTAATAATTCACGTTATTGTGATTTCATTTCAAACAGAATCAGTTCATTATGAAGCGTTAATCACTGGCAACAAATCGCCTTTAATCTGTTACACTTTTAGGTTTATACTTAATACTTAAGCTATGTAACTAGAATTATGTTGGTGCCACAGACTTTTAGAGGGAAAAGTCGGAATTATGGCCTAGGTTCACCAAAGAAAGTGATTTTTAATCTCAAATAACCACTTACTGGAGCAGGACTGGATGTTACAGACTGGGTCGTCCTTATTTCCTAATACAAGTTGAAAAAACAGTGGAAAAAGTCGGAATCACGTCCTAGGTTCACCAAGGAAAGTGATTTTTAATCCTAAATAACCACATACTAGAGCAGGACTGGATATTACAGACTGGGACGTCCTTATTTCCTAATACCAGTTGAAAAATCAGAGGAAAAAGTTGGAATTATGGCCTAGGTTCACCAAGGAAAGTGATTTTTAATCTCAAATAACCACTTACTGGAGCAGGACTGGATGTTACAGAGTGGGTCGTCCTTATTTCCTAATACAAGTTGAAAAATCAGAGGAAAAAGTCGGAATTTCGGCCTAGATTCACCAAGGAAAGTGATTTTTAATCTCAAATAACCACTTACTGGAGCAGGACTGGATGTTACAGAGTGGGTCGTCCTTATTTCCTAATACAAGTTGAAAAATCAGAGGAAAAAGTCGGAATTTCGGCCTAGATTCACCAAGGAAAGTGATTTTTAATCTAAAATAAAGTTTTACGGTAAACCTAGGCCATAATTCCAGCTTTTTCAATGTTTTTTTCAACTTATTTTAGGAAGTAAGGACGACGCAGTCCACTGGTCTCCACTGTTCTAGTAAGTGGTTATTTTAAATTAAAAATCTCAAAGTACATTAAGAGTGTTATGCGAATTAGCCACTTATATTCCTTGAAATAAAAAAAGAGTTAATAATAATCACAATAAATGGTAAAAATATAACCAAATTGTTGGTTACCTGGAGACGTTAAAAGCAAAAACTAAATAAAGGATGAGTGCTAAATTGGTTGGTTATCTATTTGATATTTACGTTTATGAACATGGGTATCATTTGAGTAAGACTGTACGATATCTCTTGTTTTTCGTTTTAATTTGAATAAAGAGTACTTAAGAGAATGAATAATGAACTTCGAAACTACTAATCTAAATAATCTACTAATCAAAACAACACATTTCTTGGATAACGGAAAATTTGGTGCTTAAATAATATTTGATAGACTTCAATATTTTTACCAAACTATCTGACTTCCTTACCAAGCCAAAATTTTGACTTCATTTTATGTTTCTCCTCTACTACAATTTATCTGAGACTTATTTTTTCCTGTGACTTTATTTAATAGTCATTTTTGAACCAAAATTAATAGCCATTTCGTAATAGGATTCTTTCTTTTCTTTTACAGTAGCTAAATTGCAATATTTTCTGTAAAGCATAAACGGGAGCTCGTTAAGACATTAATTAGAACAGTGCCAGGAGTTACCAACTCCATTAACTCTGATATAAAAGGCGGGAAAAGAAATTGTCCATGCTTGTTTTATAATTATGCCACATAAAAATGTTCTACTTTTTTCAAGCTACTTACCACCATAAACTATATGAAAAGTTTATTACTATTTTTTGAGATTATTAACTTTGTTTTACTTCACAAAAAAGTTTCTGTGCATAAAAAAGTTGAAAAAAGAAACTTTGTAGGACTAAAAATGAGGTTAATGATTTTATTTTTATTTATTTTATCTTTTGTCGGCACACAAGACGCAGTCAAGAATATTAAAGTCGTTTTTATTCTTAAAAAAGCTTCCCATCTATTATTGTTCGTTCTTTTAGAATGTAAAGCTTCTCTCTTAAGAAAGTAGAGCATTTTTTTTAAAATTTACCAGTTATTTTTCACATAAGAAAATATTAATAAATTTTTTCATAGGGTAGTATTTACTTGCTTAATTTTATTGATACTAATAATAATAAGATTATCACCACTTACAGCCATTTACTTTTTTGACAAGCTTTCGTCCTAGGGATTGGTCATCTTCAGGGCTTATAAATTAACAAATATAGTTGGTTTTATTTTGTTAAAATTAAAGTGCCTTAATATTCTTGGACTATATTACTGTACAAGACCTCTTTTAATTTGTGGCTACCCAGTCTGGATTACAGCTAGCAATTGATGAAAAGGCTACATCCTTTTCAAAATAGGGTACTATGAATTGCACTGAATACCCCCATAGTTCACCAGGAACACACAGATACTCAGAGAAATCAACTTTCACACTCACATGACCAAACTAACAGACCACTTCTTCCTCAATCGTCACACGCTGCCATCTACAACTCATTACAACCTTAGCAAGTCTGCAGCTTCAAGGAGACTAAAACCAAGACTCTATTAAGTTTTTGAAGAACTAAATGCGACTTGGAACATGTATAGCTCTTAGTCAGCAAGCCTATATTTAATTTGTAAATATAAATTGGATTATTTCCCTTCAGTTCTGACTGTTTAGGTAAATTATTAATTTTCTCGTTGGTATATTTCAAAATTAAAGAGGCATCTAATTACAACGGTTTGAGTATTCAGATACCTCTTTACCCCTCATCCAGTCTGCTGATTAGATTGGACGGCAAACTCTCGAACAACGATTAAATTTGGTATGAAACTAGATGAAACCTAAAGATTTATCTCGGTTCAAACCCAAACTAGTTGTTTAAACTTAGTGTTAGCTTTACTAATTATTTATGGTCGTCCTAATTCCATTGCTTGACCAACATTACTTCAGTGCTGGTATGTGTTTGCTAAAGTAAATCATGTTCATCTACGTACAGATTAAATATTTACATATTAGTATCATAGGAACTATGTATGAAGAGTTTTCAGTAATAGTTACATTATTTTCATAATTAAACAAGGATATTTAGTCTCTAACTCGCCCATATTGGTCACTTAAGTAGAGATAGTTTATTATAACATAACTTTTCAATTACTTAGAAAAGTAATGTAACAAAAATGTAAGTGGTTATTTGAGATTAAAAATCACTATCTTTAGTGAACGTAGGCCATAATTCCGACTTTTTCCACTGTTTCTTCAACTTGTACTAGGAAATAAGGACGACTCGGTCTGTAACATCCAGCCCTGCTCTAGTAATGGTTATTTGAGATTAAAAACCACTTTCCTTGGTGAACCTAGGCCATAATTCCGACTTTTTCCACTGTTTCTTCAACTTGTACTAGGAAATAAGGACGACTCGGTCTGTAACATCCATTCCTGCTCTAGTAAGTGGTTATTTGAGATTAAAAATCACTTTCCTTGGTGAACCTAGGCCATAATTCCGACTTTTTCCACTGTTTCTTCGACTTGTAATAGGAAATAAGGACGACTCAGTCTGTAACATCCAGCCCTGCTCTAGTAAGTGGTTATTTGAGATTAAAAATCACTTTCCTTGGTGAACCTAGGCCATAATTCCGACTTTTTCCACTGTTTCTTCGACTTGTAATAGGAAATAAGGACGACCCAGTCTGAAACCTCCAGCCCTGCTCTAGTAAGTGGTTTTTTAGGATTAAAAATCACTTTCCTTGGTGAACCTAGGCCGTAATTCCGACTTTTTCCACTGTTTCGTCAACTTGTATTAGGAAATAAGGACGACCCAGTCTGAAACCTTCAGCCCTGCTCTAATAAGTGGTTAATTGTGATTAAAAATCACTTTTCTTAGTGAACCTAGGCTGTTATTCCGACTTTTTCCACTGTTATTTCAACTTGTATTAGTTAATAAGGTCGAACCAGTCTGTTACATCCAGCCCTGCTCTAGTAAGTGGTTATTTGAGATTAAAAATCACTTTCCTTGGTGAACCTAGGTCATAATTCCGACTTTTTCCACTGTTTCTTCAACTTGTATTAGAAAATAAGGACGACTCAGTCTGTAACATCCAGCCCTGCTCTAGTAAGTGGTTATTTGTTAATAAAAATCATACACCAATAAATTAATAATTGTTTTTATTCCATGTAATCCATTCCTCAAACTTTTGTAAATAAGAAAATACAGCACAATAATGCTTGAACAGCTTATCGCAGAATGAAAGCATTAAATCATCAATGTGATTCGTAAGTATTAATTGCAGTCTTCGTGATGAATAAAATACAGTGCAATAAATCGAATTCAATATTTAAAATACGTAAAATTTATTACTTCATGTAATGGCCGAGAATACTAATTTCTATATTAGGCTTTCGAAGTAGAAATAACATATTTAGTGTTTGCACAATCCAAGTGGTTCAGAAAAATAGAATGAGTAAAACTGACGCTAGAATACAATAAATAGGGATCTGAAGGTGAAATTACTAAAAAAATTGAGTCAGTTTGAACAGATGACGAGCGATCGAAGAAAAATTAAAATGAGTGAAATCACATTTTGATGGAAACAAGCAACATGATTGTGAAAACATCGACATTAAAATTGACAAATGAAAATGGAAATCATGTGACCAAGAACATTTACTGAATGGATAATTTTCCATCTTTTATCGATTTTCTCAAATTTCCTGCTACTAAAGGCTTTTGTAAACTTTTGTATCGTTCCATCTTTGTCAGCTTATTACAGTTTCTAATAAGATTGTCCTTTTCACTTCCAAAGATTTCCCCTTGTTGAATGTTTAAGTTCTGTTTTCTAGATGGGTTTTCAACTTTCACTTGTTTCTTCAACAAGAAAAAGATTTTCATTTTGTTTTTTTTACGACAGAAAGAATTTTATACTTGTCTAGAGTAAACCTTGCTTCTTTCTTTTTGTTTTTTACTACCTCTTAAGTGGTAAATATATTTGTAAAATTTATTTATTAATTATATTTCAGTCTTATCTAAAATGTTAATGTAAAACTAGTTTTCCTAATTTCTGTAATAGTGTTGTGATCCTGTAAAATATTCGTTTTCCTTTCACAGAAAATATTAAATTTTGAAATCCCCGGCAATCCGAAAAAGTTGTTTTTAAAAGACTGTTGTTTGTGGGAGCGTGCAAGAAGCTGAAAAACATTATATATTTATTTAATCCCGTCAGCAGATCTAACTAGCAATTAAAGATCAAAATGTGGTTCATTCGTAAAAATTATTACTTTACTAAATCAATTTTTCATTTTCTAAAGTGGTTAAAATGATTTTCACCAAATTATTTGTACAAAATATTGTAATCTTTGTTAGTCTACACAACTTTAAAACATATTTTTATTTATCTGAAAAAATTTAGTAACGGCACTTTTAAAAGAGAGAGAAGAATGAATTGACTTCTCTCTAAAGCAGTATTTCATTTTTAATATACAGCCTTGTGTCTTATGTATTATTAAAGATGGCCAAAATGTTTTGCTAGTATGTACCAAAACTGGGACTACTGTTTTACTGTATGAATGAACTTAACATTTCTAATCTTTAAGAGTTTTTACGATGAACAACCCCAAGAAGTTAAACAGTGTTATTTTGTGAAAATAACATGCTGACTCTTGATACCATTTATTTTTATTATGATCTAGTTTTATAGTTCACCTCTTCAAATATTCTGTTCCGGCTTGGTCAGCATTGACGCCCGCTCAAGTTACTGCTTTATCTTCTCAATTTTATATAATATTTCTTCAGGAATATCTTAATCTTTATTTATTTTATACGTTTATTATATGCTTGTATATTAAGAAATAGGATATCGTAGCCATCGTACAGGGATATACGTCACTAGCCTCTCAGTCTGAATACCACAAGATCTGAGGCTTTTCTCTCTCTCTGGCCAAAGAGGATGCCTATAGTGTTCAAGAGATAGTCCTATAGTATACAGGGTGTTCAGCATAAGACTACGGTAACTTCGGGAGGCGATTCTGGGCATCATTTGCAACGAAAAATTCCATATAAACTATGGCTCGATTCGGCTCCGTTTTGTAGATATTTTAAATTTTATGTTTTTTCAAGGTGTTACTACTTTTTAGCAAAAAGTTGTCTATATTTATCAAACTATTAAAGCTACAGCTATTTTAATAAGCTCATTAGAAAGAAGGTTAAATTTCCTTTTAAACAAGCTAATTTGAATTCCAAAATAATAATATTAAGTATTTTACTTTGTGGCCCAAACATAAGAAATAGCAAGTTTCTAATTTATTCCAAAAACTTTGACTATATTTTTCTCAAAAACATTTTATATGAAAAAACCGTGCACTATTCAGGAAAAACATCTACATACGATCACCTTTCGAACGGTATACAATAATTGGGGTTATATTAAAAATTGATGCAGAAATCTGTGATTAATTGCAAAAAAGTAGGCCTCAAAACAGCGTCCGCATTATGAAAGGAATTCACCTACCATAAGAATATAACTGATCAGAATCATCAAATCCAGTACGATCCAGTTTTTGCAAACGTGTAATTTAATAAGCGTTCGGAACACCCTATTAGGAAAACATCTAGAATATTCCCGCCTAGCTTCTCCCCCAGCTATTCCAATCTACGAAACCGTAGATGTAGATGTATAACACATCGCGATATTCAATATTCGAATACGTTGGCATAATGATAGCAAAATGACAACTAAATATCTAATGAAAATGTAGTCTTTAAACTATCTTTTCGGCTTGTTGTATTTATTTGTTTTTATAAGCCGTATTAGGATAAAACATGTCAGTTTTTAACTTGGAGAATAGAGCGATAAGTAAGTTCTCGGTTTATTCATTAGCTCTTCACAACCTGTTAATTCCAAAAGTTTATTGAGTAGTTCAAGAAAATGTGTGATTTATTCACATTATTTGGCATATTTCTTTAATTAACTAAAGAATAACACACAGATCTAAACTCGTTAAACGAAAATCCTTTCTTTTGAAATTGGTACCTAACACTCATTTAACATCATATTCATTTTTCTTCTTTTTATTTTATTTTATTATTTATAATGTAAATTTTATATTTTTTTAAAATAGTACTTAAATTAATTAATTATTAAATTACACGTTTGCAAAAAATCGTACTGGATTTGATGATTCTGATTAGTTATATTCTTATGGTAGGTGAATTCCTTCCATAATGCAGACGCTGTTTTGAGGCCTACTTTTTTGCAATTAATCACAGATTTCTGCATCAATTTTCAATATAACCCCAATTATTGTATACCGTTCGAAAGGTGATCGTATGTAGATGTTTTTCCTGAATAGTGCGCGATTTTTTCATATAAAATGTTTTTGAGAAAAATGAAGTCAAAGTTTTGGGAAAAAATTAGAAACTTGCTATTTCTTATGTTTGGGCCACAAAGTAAAATACTTAATATTATTATTTTCAAATATAAATTAGCTTATTTAAAAGGAAATTTAACCTTCTTTCTAATGAGCTTATTAAAATAGCTGTAGCTTTAATAGTTTGAGAAATATAGACAACCTTTTGCTAAAAAGTAGTAACACCTTGAAAAAACATAAAATTAAAAATATCTATAAAACGGAGCCGAATCGAGCCATAGTTTATATGGAATTTTTTGTTGCAAATGATGCCCAGAATCACCTCCCGAAGTTACCGTAGTCTTATGCTGAACACTTTGTATATTGAGGATGCCTATAGTCTGCTTCTAAGAGATTAGAGAGAACCGGAAACTTGAGTGGAACTTGTGGCAAGAGATTTGTGCCTAAGTTTGGAATCGATTGGAAATTTGTGGTCGACCTAGTAGCAAGTTAAACTAAAATAAACTTTTGTGGTATACCATTTTACCTTGAGGAGTTTGTTCTTGGTTTATGTTTGACCCTGGCCCATTTTTCCCGAGAATCGATTACCTTTTTTGTTTTGTAATATTTGATCCATTGAATTGAGAAACATTTTGACTATCACTTTTCTCAAAACCACATTTACGAAATGTTCTCTTTCTACTATTATTATTTTTCAGCGGATCTGCTGCTTTTATAGTGAGAAAAGGAAGATTTTGGAAGAGTCATTTACGGGGACTCATTCACTTTTCACGCAGCTGATCTTCTTTTGTATTCTAGTACAGTAACTTCGATCTATTTTATTCCCATCTTGAACTTATATTGGCCTCTAGACACCTTCAAATACTTTCGTCTAAAATCTGTCAATTGAAAAGTAGTGCACAAAAAGGAAAATTAAAGCTTAACGTACATAAATGTGAAATTAAATAATATTTACAGTAGAGAAATCTAACTTGCGATTTTAAAGCTCTAACGTGTTGTCACCAAATTATCTGATTAAATATATGTTTACTCTACGTATGTATCCAGTATACATGATTGCAATGCATTTAAATTAGATAAATATTGAAATAATGTGGAAAAAAGTGCAATTTGTTGACCATTTTATGAAAAAGAAAAACTATAAATTTCAATAGTTATTGCTGAGTCATAGTTTCATTTTTTTGATTGAGGGTGCCCCAAAATTGAGTTCGTTATTACGTTTTTTGTGGTGAAAAGAATAAATCTCTTGCTCTCTAGTTGTAAGTTAACTACCAATATGGCCGAAAGTAGCAGCTCTCTCGTACAAGGTAGCTGGAACTAGTTTGCAGAGTTAGGTGCCAATATAATCAATATAAATCCCTTCTTAATTTAGGCTAATGCAATGAGGGATGGCTATATTGAGAGGTCGTTGAATATCCTGCATAGTTCATTCATAAGGACCCAAAAACAAAGACTTAATGGTTATTATGAGTGAAATTCTTCCAGTTCTGATCGTTGAAGGTTCTGAGCTAGAAAGAAATAAAAAGGTAGATGGGTATCTGAGCTAGTTTAAAAACCACCAGTCCAGAATTTTGCGAGTATGTCATACGAGTATGTCACGGTGTTCTGGTAAAGTTTAACCATGATTATTAGTAACCTTGTTGGTGCTTAAGCTATTTGGGTGTGTTATTTATTAGGCTGACTAATTACTTGGGATGATGATTACTGATTACGTAAGTATGCAATAGATAATAACAACATAAGTTTGATAGATAGATAGATAAAAAATTTCCTATTACACATATAAAATACATATTGTACATATATACAGAGTGGAGTGCCAGTTGAGAACTATAACCTCCAGACATAGTTTCTTACAACAAATTATTAAACTATGTTGTATATTAAGGGGAAAACAATGAAAAACTCCTAGCTTTTAAGAAATATTTCATTTCAGGGAGTCCCTAACTCTCCTGTGCCTGTGCACCGTGTCCACATTATAGTCACCTATTCGTCTGCAAAGGTGGTTGTGACTTGTTTCACACTTACTGAAGAAACCAGTAGCGAGGTACTTGATGTAATGTTCTACATAGTCCATGTTGGTGTTAGAGTGTAAGTAAGGGCGGAAGTTGTCACAAGCCTGAGGAATTTATTTTGTATGATCTGCAGCAAGGCGATATTGGATCGACATGTCCAGACTCCAGAAGGGACAAGCATAAAGTAACATAGGGCCTAACCACTACCTTGTACAGCAGGAGTTTATTCTCTGGGGACAGTTTAGAGTCCCTACAGAACAGCGGGAATAACACTCGAATGGCTGCCTTACCCTTTATTGACTCTGCCCTTTATGTGAGGGGGTAAAGGTCAGCCCACGATCCCGTAATACCCCAAGATACTTGATAGTGGAAGCCCACGGCACAATTCGTCCCCCGAAATGGACATGTCGTTACAAGATCGGCCTGCACTTGGTGAAAAGGAGAGTCTCTGTTTTTAAGGGGTTAATACATAAGTTTGATGTCTAAGGCAACTATAAAGGCTGTAGTGACATCAGCAGTTATTTCGCCCTCTTAAAACAAATAAAGAAATTTCAATAAACTCCCGTCAATAAAAAGTAGAAGTAAAGTAATCGCCTATTTTTTCAGGCGGGGCTTTACGTTCAACTACCAAATTAGGTGTCGTGGACGGAGGCAACTTAGCAAATATACTTTACTGTAAATTTCTCGTATTAACCAATAAATAAAAATCCAAGGCATAAGACCGGGAATCGAACCCAGTTTCTCAATTCATTTTAGCTTTACAGGTCTCGCCTCTAACCGCTCGGCTACCGTAGCGCCTAACTCCTGTCAATAATTTGTTCTGCTTGACCACCCTAAGAGAGTAACAGTTGTATGTAAAACAGTAAACTTTTGTTCAACTTGCAACATAGAAAACTTTCATAAAGACTTAATTATTTCACAAAGAATAAATTAATATAACTATTAATTGACACGGGAATTTTTTTTTTGGAATGGAACATGGCTTTTATCTTTGTGTCAGCTGTGATGGACATCTGTACATCTATACAGAAAGGCAACGTCCAGTTTAGTGTGCAATATAAACAGAGAGAGAACACGGTTTTTGCTACCAACCTAATGAATTATTCAATTCAATGAAAGCTATTTTACATTTTACTGGATAAACTGAGTGAACTGAATTAAGTTTTATGAGTTGCGAGAATTTCAAACAATACTAATCAGTTTTAGAAACAAAATTTGTTTTTCTGCAACCATGTGGGGAGGTTCTCATTACTCAATTAAAATCAGCTGTGTAATGCCCAACTTCCCACACTAGTAGGGAAAAATTCCCATTAGTGTTACTTTCCTCACAAGTGAATGGAAAAACTTTATTGTGCTTCCTTGATATAAGAAGTTTTGTTATTAACATAAATATTTTCTGTAAAACTTTAATAAGCTTATTCAACGTAACTAAATAATTAAAAAACGAATATTAAAAAATAAAATAAAAATTGAAAGGAATATAGAAATAAAAATAATACTTTAATAAATAATTAGATATTTTTAATTATAACAGTTAAAAAGGTTATAGTGTTACCTTATAGAAATTTAAAATGGATTCTAGTGATTCCTGTTTAGAAAACACTCCTCCATCAATAAAAGAAACAGCAGAAAATGTAATAAGTAATGTAAATACGTAAGTAATGTAAATAATTGTAATATAACAATAAATGTTTATAATAAATAAATTACTTTTTGTAGACTGTAAAAATGAAATTTTTAATTTTTTTAGTTAATAAATCTAATGGTTGCAGAAAAAATATAATATTTAACTCGAGTGTCAAGTATTTTCCTCACACTCGGCAATTTGCACTTGTACTCGCCTCGCTTCGCTCGCTCGTGCAAGCAAACCCTGCCTCGCGTGAGGAAAAGTACTACTTTCCACACTTGTTAAATAAATAACTATTGTTGACTTGCCAGTTTCACTTTCAAAAACTACTTAAGGATCAGAGCTTTTTAATTTGGAGGTTAGGAGCATTTATGGCTGCTAAAAAAAAGCTGCTAAAAACACGCAAAAAATCAATTAGATTGAAGTGATGTTTAAATAATTAATTTAATCAATTAGCATTTAATTGAATGGTTTTTAAGAGAGGATTTCTGGATACAGTGTGAAATTAAAATGTATTCAAGCGATTTGTAGCAATACAATTGTAATCCAATTAATGAAATAAACAATGTATTTATTGGGCACACTTTCAATTTTGAATATTTATAGAATATATCTTTTAGAGGACCAAAAAAAAAAAGTTCCCTAAAATCTACGGTCCTAACTCTTGTTTACGGTTTAGTTTAATTAGATGTATCGCTAAAAATCGAATTTGAAAAAAACTCGAATAATGGCTCCGAAGCTTCTTTTTTCTTTGTAAACTTCTGGTGTAAGAACATTACATGTACTTAGATTTATAGCATTAATATGATAATATTTCAAGAAAAATTGAATTGGAGTTAAAAAATAGTAGAGTGAACTCACAGAAATGCCAGCAAGCCACGTTTACTCTCCAGCGGGGCTCCTGTCCGCCTGTCCACCTTCAACAGCAATCCACTTCCTTGTACAGATCTGGTGCGCTACCTTGGGCTCTATATAGACAAACCACTCACGTGGAACCCACATACTAGACTTAAAAGACAAGCAGTGACGAAACGTGCGAAACTGCTTTACAGACTACTTGGACGACGCTCTAAATTGCCCTTAGAACTCAAACGTTTAATATACAGTACTATTCTCAAACCTATGTGGACTTACAGGGCTAGAGCTGTGGGGTTCAGCCAAACCTACAAACATACGGACTGTACACACATTTCAGTCTAAACTCCTCCGACAGATTGCTGACGCTCCTTTCTACGGTGACTAACCACACCCTTCACACCGACCTCAACATACCCTTCATAGACCAACAAGCCAAGACTAAATATCAAGAATTCCATACTACTCTCTCGACTAGCTCAAATCCTCTTGTACAGTCTCTCGCCACCTCTGACATCCCTAATACTCCTCGCCGACTGAATCGCCAGTGGCCCCGCGACTTCCTTACAGTCTGAAGAACTAAATCTCTACTCATATTCTCCTCCTCACATTCTCCTCTTCATATTCCCCTATCTCATCCAGAGAGTGCTACCGCTGGGTAGCTTCTCTCCTCCTGCTCTCCTCCCGCAACAGTTCATCTCATTCACCTCCTATTTACTTATTGTACATATTTATACAGATTGTAAATTACAAAATAAATTAAAAAAAAACAAATAGAAGGAAAAAGCCGGTGAATATAATCACATCTTTTTTTAAAAAGATATAATTTGGAGCGAAATTTATTTTTATTTTTTGAAGCAGCGTTAAATATTGTTATTCACATATTTTGCATTGTTCTTTGACCGATTTTACGTTTTGTTTTTTAGTTATGTCGGTTACTAATACGTATGCAAACAAATAAAGATCTATTTGTAAAAAAATTTACTAATAATAAAGGGAGATCAAAAGTGCAAAAAAAAAAGTTAAGCCTGTAATCTCCAATTATTAATCAACATTGAACTAATATTTTGTATCTAAGATATTTTTTTTTATATACGTAAGTATTAATTGGCTAAAAAAAGTGAGAAGATATTAAATTTAAATCTCTCTTCTATAAATTTAATTGAAAACGTAATCCCTAATTCTTATATTTAATTAACTTTTTTTTTAAAAAAATTTGACAATATATTTTTAATTTAAATAATAAAGCTATAGACTAGAAACAATCACAAAAAAAGCCCTTCTCCTTTTGACATTTTCTTGGTTAGTGACCCTTTCAAAACATTCGATAATCTTTAGACTATATGGCCGACCTTTTTTAAGTAAATCCCTAAGTAAATGCATTAAGGTTTCTCTTGTTTTTTCCCCCCTATTTTTGGGTAAAATTAAAATATTGTATGGCGAAGACCAACAATCTGTCAGCAACATCTTTAAAATGGAAGCTACTACTATTCCCGAAGGTATATTTCTGTTTCCCGAATTGGCTGGTTGTTTTACATTCCATTGCTGATGAGGGCACAGTTTAACGTCATGCCTGGTACGTCATTGTTATCTTTAATTAATGGAGCATCAACTTTTGAGGTGATTAGCGCTTTTGTGCATGCTGGCCACCGGATTGAATGTTTTCTCCATTACAGATAACACTATCCATCGACGGGCAGTGAGCCGTAAGAAAGCTCATAAGAAGAGAAAATCTAAGAGCCAGAAGCTGAATTCGTATCTGGAATCTTCGTAAAGTTCATATTACTATTACTACACGTATTATTACTTTTTACTTAGGTTTTACTTTCGTTGAGTGCGAGCGGAGGGAATCAAAAGATCAAGGTTCACAACACCGTATCCACACTTCAGAATCTTTTAGTCTGTTGTCACTCTTCCTAAACAATTCTTGACGATTCTTCTAGAATAGCAGCAGTTGTAATAATTATTTTAATATTTAATTAATTACAAGCCAGTAGCAGTAATTAATAAGTTAAAAGCACCAGTAATTCTAAATACTATCGACAATTGTAATTAAAACTATAAAATCGAATGAGATTTAATATAAAAAATGTAATAGTTTACTAAGTTTAGCCGTACATCAATGAATACTAGAATCAGATTTACAGGAAATTCCTCCATTACTTAATGCCGTCCAATTGAAATAGTCTATTTATCTAAATTGGAATGGCATGGAGAGTTCCACAACTAGCCAGCTTCACTTACTCTGATCTTAAATTAAATTTATGTCAAAGATAGATTTTTGTATCAAACTATTGCATACTTTACCCCAATTTTCATTTAAAAATGATAGCATAATGGATTTCTTCGGTAAATGATGATTCGTCTATAAGGGGGAGGAATTAATGACAATTAAAGGAAGAAAAAAGTTATATACAGGAGAAAGGAAAAGAAAAAGAAAAAATTGAGTCGGAGAAAAACCTAAGAAAGCGATTTTTAATCACAAATAACCACTTACTAGAGCAGGGCTGGATGTTACAGACTGGGTCGTCCTTGTTTCCTGATACAAGTTGCAAAAACAGTGGAAAAAGTCGGAATTATGGCCTAGTTCACCAAGGAAAGTGATTTTTCATCTCAAACAACCGCTTACTAGAGCAGGGCTGGATGTTACAGACTGGGTCGTCCTTATTTCCTAATACAAGTTGAAGAAACAGCGGAAGAAGTTGGAATTACGGCCTAGGTTCACCAAGGAAAGTGATATTTAATCTCTAATAACCGTTTATTAGGGCAGGGCTGGATGTTACAGACTGGGTCGCTCTTATTTTCTAATACAAGTTGAAGAAACAGTAAAAAAAGTCGGAATTATGGCCTAGTTCACCAAGGAAAGTGATTTTTAATCTCAAACCACCACTTACTAGAGCAGGGCTGGATGGTACAGACTGGGTCGCCCTTATTTCCTAATACAAGTTGAAGAAACAGTGGAAAAAGTCGGAATTATGGCCTAGTTCGCCAAGAAAAGTGATTTTTAATCTCAAACAACCACTTACTAGAGCAGGGCTGGATGTTACAGACTGGGTCGTCCTTGTTTCCTGATACAAGTTGAAAAAACAGTGGAAAAAGTCGGAATTATGGCCTAGTTCACCAAGGAAAGTGATTTTTAATCTCAAACAACCACTTACTAGAGCAGGGCTGAATGTTACAGACTGGGTCGTCCTTATTACCCAATACAAGTTGAAGAAACAGTGGAAAAAGTCGGAATTATGGCCTAGGTTCACCAAAGAAAGTGATTTTTAATCTCAAACAACCACTTACTAGAGCCGGGATGGATGTTACAGACTGGGTCGTCCTTGTTTCCTGATACAAGTTGAAGAAACAGTGGAAAAAGTCGGAATTATGGCCTAGGTTCGCCAAAGAAAGTGATTTTTAATCTCAAACAACCACTTACTAGAGCAGGGCTGGATGTTACAGACTGGGTCGTCCTTATTTCCTAATACAAGTTGAAGAAACAGTGGAAAAAGTCGGAATAACGGCCTAGGTTCACCAAAGAAAGTGATTTTTAATCTCAAACAACCGTTTATTAGGGCAAGGCTGGATGTTACAGACTGGGTCGTCCTTGTTTCCTGATACAAGTTGAAGAAACAGCGGAAGAAGTCGGAATTACGGCCTAGGTTCGCCAAAGAAAAGTGATTTTTAATCTCAAATAACCGTTTATTAGGGCAAGGCTGGATGTTACAGACTGGGTCGTCCTTATTTCCTAATAGAAGTTGAAGAAACAGCGGAAGAAGTCGGAATTATGGCCTAGGTTCACCAAGGAAAGTGATTTTTAATCTCAAATAACCGTTTATTAGGGCAAGGCTGGATGTTACAGCCTGGGTCGTCCTTATTTCCTAATAGAAATTGAAGAAACAGCGGAAGAAGTCGGAATTATGGCCTAGGTTCACCAAGGAAAGTGATTTTTAATCTCAAATAACCGTTTATTAGGGCAAGGCTGGATGTTACAGACTGGGTCGTCCTTATTTCCTAATACAAGTTGAAGAAACAGCGGAAGAAGTCGGAATTATGGCCTAGGTTCACCAAGGAAAGTGATTTTTAATCTCAAATAACCGTTTATTAGGGCAAGGCTGGATGTTACATACTGGGTCGTCCTTATTTCCTAATACAAGTTGAAGAAACAGCGGAAGAAGTCGGAATTATGGCCTAGGTTCACCAACGAAAGTGATTTTTAATCTCAAACAACCACTTACTAGAGCCGGGCTGGATGTTACAGACTGGGTCGTCCTTATTTCCTAATACAAGTTGAAGAAACAGTGGAAAAAGTCGGAATTATTGCCTAGGTTCACCAAAGAAAAGTGATTTTTAATCTCAAACAACCGTTTATTAGGGCAAGGCTGGATGTTACAGACTGGGTCGTCCTTGTTTCCTGATACAAGTTGAAGAAACAGCGGAAGAAGTCGGAATTACGGCCTAGGTTCGCCAAAGAAAAGTGATTTTTAATCTCAAATAACCGTTTATTAGGGCAAGGCTGGATGTTACAGACTGGGTCGTCCTTATTTCCTAATACAAGTTGAAGAAACAGCGGAAGAAGTCGGAATTACGGCCTAGGTTCGCCAAAGAAATGTGATTTTTAATCTCAAATAACCGTTTATTAGGGCAAGGCTGGATGTTACAGACTGGGTCGTCCTTATTTCCTAATAGAAGTTGAAGAAACAGCGGAAGAAGTCGGAATTATGGCCTAGGTTCACCAAGGAAAGTGATTTTTAATCTCAAATAACCGTTTATTAGGGCAAGGCTGGATGTTACAGCCTGGGTCGTCCTTATTTCCTAATAGAAATTGAAGAAACAGCGGAAGAAGTCGGAATTATGGCCTAGGTTCACCAAGGAAAGTGATTTTTAATCTCAAATAACCGTTTATTAGGGCAAGGCTGGATGTTACAGACTGGGTCGTCCTTGTTTCCTGATACAAGTTGAAGAAACAGCGGAAGAAGTCGGAATTACGGCCTAGGTTCGCCAAAGAAAAGTGATTTTTAATCTCAAATAACCGTTTATTAGGGCAAGGCTGGATGTTACAGACTGGGTCGTCCTTATTTCCTAATACAAGTTGAAGAAACAGCGGAAGAAGTCGGAATTATGGCCTAGGTTCACCAACGAAAGTGATTTTTAATCTCAAACAACCACTTACTAGAGCAGGGCTGGATGTTACAGACTGGGTCGTCCTTATTTCCTAATACAAGTTGAAGAAACAGTGGAAAAAGTCGGAATTATTGCCTAGGTTCACCAAAGAAAAGTGATTTTTAATCTCAAACAACCGTTTATTAGGGCAAGGCTGGATGTTACAGACTGGGTCGTCCTTGTTTCCTGATACAAGTTGAAGAAACAGCGGAAGAAGTCGGAATTACGGCCTAGGTTCGCCAAAGAAAAGTGATTTTTAATCTCAAATAACCGTTTATTAGGGCAAGGCTGGATGTTACAGACTGGGTCGTCCTTATTTCCTAATACAAGTTGAAGAAACAGCGGAAGAAGTCGGAATTATGGCCTAGGTTCGCCAAAGAAAAGTGATTTTTAATCTCAAATAACCGTTTATTAGGGCAAGGCTGGATGTTACAGACTGGGTCGTCCTTATTTCCTAATACAAGTTGAAGAAACAGCGGAAGAAGTCGGAATTACGGCCTAGTTTCGCCAAAGAAAAGTGATTTTTAATCTCAAATAACCGTTTATTAGGGCAAGGCTGGATGTTACAGACTGGGTCGTCCTTATTTCCTAATACAAGTTGAAGAAACAGCGGAAGAAGTCGGAATTATGGCCTAGGTTCACCAAGGAAAGTGATTTTTAATCTCAAATAACCGTTTATTAGGGCAAGGCTGGATGTTACAGACTGGGTCGTCCTTATTTCCTAATAGAAGTTGAAGAAACAGCGGAAGAAGTCGGAATTATGGCCTAGGTTCACCAAGGAAAGTGATTTTTAATCTCAAATAACCGTTTATTAGGGCAAGGCTGGATGTTACATCCTGGGTCGTCCTTATTTCCTAATAGAAGTTGAAGAAACAGCGGAAGAAGTCGGAATTATGGCCTAGGTTCACCAAGGAAAGTGATTTTTAATCTCAAATAACCGTTTATTAGGGCAAGGCTGGATGTTACAGACTGGGTCGTCCTTATTTCCTAATACAAGTTGAAGAAACAGCGGAAGAAGTCGGAATTATGGCCTAGGTTCACCAAGGAAAGTGATTTTTAATCTCAAATAACCGTTTATTAGGGCAAGGCTGGATGTTACAGACTGGGTCGTCCTTATTTCCTAATACAAGTTGAAGAAACAGCGGAAGAAGTCGGAATTATGGCCTAGGTTCACCAAGGAAAGTGATTTTTTTTAAATATAGAAAGTGCGATCTTTGTTGTAAGATGGTCCACAGGGTATGTAATGTTACTTTAATTGTTCATAAGGTTTTAAACATGGGTTAAACCTATTTTAATTTGGTTCTTTCCAGGTTTCATTTTATTGAAAAATATAATAGATTATCATCATCAAATTGAGCAGACATAGTTTTTCAAACTGGCAAATAGCATTTTTTATTGCATTTATATCCATGTATTTGCTGCTGTCATCTCATTACCCTTCAAATTATTACAATCATTTAGTCTATAATGTGATGCGAAAGAGATCCATCCCTGAACTGTAGGAAAACAAGATGGAAGTATACTTTTCAATTGTAAACTGTTATTAGGCCACTTGATCGAATTAGGAGCCGGAAAAATAAGAAAATTTCTTTCCCTGTGTTGTCTAGTCAAGCGTTTTCTTTTTTTCTAATTTCTATTTCCGTTTTATTTAGCCATCTTCGAAGTAATTGGTCTTACGTCACACTCTATAGGTGGTTAACGTCATTTTGTTTGTAATATACTTTATACCTTTTAGATATTTTTTACCATCTTTAGTTTTTAAGATTGTAATTCAAGAGAATAAATTACTTAATTATATAAATACACCTAGTATTGGGACTCTTTTTTTTGTTATTTCTTTGCTCTGTTAAACAGGTTTTTTAGTATATTTTTAGATTAATAAACAAATGGGTAGCTGAAGAATAACATTTTAAAAGAGAGCTGAACTGGAATAAACACTCGATCGAACAATTATAGACTTCATTGTGAACCCTAAACCACTCTAGTAACTAAGTTCCCATTAATAGCCCCTTAACAGGGAAGGGATTAGCTATGAGGTTAGCATACTGGACTCCCACGCGGAGGTCCCGGGTTGGAATCCAGCAGCTGACCCTTAGATTTTCTCTTCCTAGGAGCTTCTTACAGCTCACTGTCCGGTGATGGACAGTGTTGTCTGTAACGAGAGAACACTGTCCGGAGGCCGGCAGTGCACTGGAAAAAGCTCCGGGCGCTAATGACCTCAGCTGTTGATGCGCAAAAAAAAAAAAAAAAAAAAATAGCCCCTTAACACCTACTCAATCTGGGTAACTTAATGATTTTTTAGATGATTTAATATTTGTTCAATAGATTTTTTTTGTTTAAAATAGACCTTATTCAATTTATAGCAGTAAATGAAGGATAGGTAATGAAGAAAACAGCATGGTAATTACCAAAAGTAGGCTTATTCTTCCTAGTTTTCCTTAGAGGAATCTGGATTATTGGCGCCTCTTTATGGATTTCGTAAATAAACAGAAATATCAGACAAGTTTTTTTTTTTTTCTTCTTCTTACAAGTGTATCTTCGGCATCTTCCACATCACCCAGCCTTACTTACGTGTTAATTTGGCTTATTTTCTGGAATTCTTATTCCTGTTGCTACATACATGTGGATTCTGTGTAATAAGGAAAACGCTAAGTGATCTAATTAATGGGTGAGCTCGAAGGCAACATTGTATTGGAGGCAAGATAGCGAGTTAAAGGCCTCTGTCCAAGAAATATGCTCTCCCTGGAGTGGAACTAGCTTGAAAGAGGTTCATAAGCTTGAGTCTAGTGCTTTTCACTATAAAACTATTGCAGAAATGGACAGCAAGTCGTCGAAATCGATCGTTTAATCGTTAAGCTACTTTTCACACAGCCGACAATGAATCAATTTTAACAAGGAAACGTATCTTTGTCATGACTTATAAAAACGGTCATGTCTTCTTTAGTAACATAGTTAACGTCAGTTCATTTCCATTCGTTGTCCATCGAAGTCCCTACACCAACTATCGGATTCCTCGACCTGCACCTTCATCTAAGGACATTTTAAGATTTTTGAAATATGTCAATTGAGAAACGGATTCCAATAAAACGAAATCTATCGTGTATATCTTCTTTTTTTTTATCAGTTCTACACAGTTCAGTAAAATTGATTTTTAATTTTAAAGTTCACAATGACTGAAAATCATTCCCGTACTTACTGATTCACATAATAAAGATTCATTCAGTCTTTGTCTAGATGGCGAACGCTTTGTGGAAGAAATTTATTTCTAGGTTTCCCAACAGTTGTAAGGTAATCAAAAATAAAATTTAATATAACTTTTCTTTGTGGCCACTTTTCAATTAATAGTTATTAATAATAAAATATGGGAGTTAATATTTCTTCACCTATCGTCACGTATTAGTGTACCTAAAATATGAGATGGCTTGGGTTAAATTTCAAGATTTCAGCAGATAGATTGCGATATATTTCTAAGAAAAATATTCTATTATGTTTGAAGAGTAGTTGGCAACCCCTAACATTGCGATACTGTAGAAAGAGACCTCTTATATTGCTGTATTCAATTGTATATTGTAATTGAGAGTCAATAACTGAACTTTGATAACTTGACAACTTTAATCTGGATAATATGCACACGTGCATAATATTTTGTGTGTTAATTACGCGTCAAATGTTAGATGAGTGGTTTGATGCATTGTTGCACGAATTAATCCTCTGGTGCGAATTAATGAAACAGTTAGTGATTTCGAATTTTATTATTAAAATCAAAAACTAATTACACTATATGCGCTTCTCTATCTCATCAATATGTTTCGGTCAGTTGTACAAACCATGTGGACAAACAATAGTAAATGCATTTGCTTGAACATCGTATTTCCATTTGCACTAATTTCCCCTTTCATTGCTGAACAATGAATACCATGCCCCGTCAGGCATATAATTTAATCACAGAACTCGGTTAACCACATATTATTGAATTAGATTCAGCTTTACAGTTTCCCAGAGGTTTACAAAGATGCATCACCAAAAAAGAAGAAAATCATAATTTCCATGGTAAGTTGATGCAGTTGCACTAATCGGTATTATTAGTTGACAGTTTTATTTGGACATCTTTGTTTCCAAAAAAAAGTTTGCATTTTTTTTGGTAACGTTTCAAATTACTCTCAAACTGCATTGGTTTAGATAATTTACACGATTTTCTATTTCACGCCCTGATCCCTAAAGAAGTGGCTGGTCCACTTTTCCGTACTAGAATAATACTTCTATAAAATTTCACCTTATTGTCACTTTAAGGCGAAGCGTTCAGTATTAATATTTCTTTTTAAAAGCTGTAATAAAAAGGAATAGTTTTATAAATTTCAGAACCATCTATAAAAATTTAATTAAAAAAATATATATATTTCTTTTGATTTGTGTGAAGATGAAAACAATTTAAATGAGATCTCTATTATCTCTATATATGGCTCAATTAAATGAATAGGAGAACAATATTTCCTTCCGTAGCTATATAACTCATAACTTTTTCCATTCGACTGTATTATATATTCTGTATTTGTATTCCTGCAGTCCTCTGTCAGTAGTGTTTTATATGCCGCGCACAGTCTTCATATTCTGTCTTACTGCCATGTTTTTGTTCTCTTTTCTAAATGTAAGATGGTGTTTCGACACATTTTTTGAAGGCTTAAATAACTCTTCTATTTTCTAAAAATGTTGGTCACCAATATCCATGGTTAACATATAATTTAATTAATTTTTATGTCTTCCCGTTACCCGAATTACAGTCATAAATAGAGTATTGGAAAACGTTTTAAAATCCAATACCGAGGCAGAAAGGCTACCAGTTTTCAAACTATTTTACATGGTATCCTGATTACTCCAAGACTAATGAAGTAGTGGGAGGTGGGAAGTAGGAGGCTAAATGGAAGTGTGACAATCCGTAGCTACAGTCCTTCAGGTGGGGCCAGCTATGTCGCAATGTTTTGTTCCTTCTGAGATCATAACAATTAATTCCAGAATCGAATTAATTTGAGTGCTTCTCACAAGATACGAACTCTATTGTGGCATCACAAAATGCTTTGTCAATGTAGCCATCAAAAGGAAGGAAGCATAATAAGCGGTCAGGGAAGCACCCCCAGCTTGAAAGCAGGTAAAAAAGTTTATCAACAGCTACTCGCCTAAACTTAAGCGGCATTTTTAATTTCTGTTTTTCAGTTTTACATTCAACTAGCACATTAGGTGTCATATTATTCATAACAAACATATTTTACTGTTAAATTCTCATATTAGCCAATACCAAGACCGAGGAATCGAATCCAGTACCGGATCTTAGCATTTTCGGGACACGCCTCTAATCGCTTGGCCATCGTGTTGGCCTAGTAGACACTAGGTTGATCACAGAGCTCTGTATCCATTGAAGATTAAGAAACCACCTGCATTGTATAGGTCTAACAATGGACAGCCTAAGTCACTTCTGCCAGGTGAAAGAGAAAACGGCACAGCTTATTTTAGTTAAGAGTTAGCTGATATGGATTTCTGCTGTTCGGGTACAAAAAATCTAAGCCTTCATGAATGAGACAGCTGAAAAACGAGTTAAAAACTGAAAGTTAAAGTTCTGATTAGCCTTTCATAATATATTATTTATTTCCTCTAGACTAAATCAATATTGTTGGTTGCAGTGAGCTCTAGTGAGAAATCTACGAAGCCCATTTGTTGCTAAAACCTGGTTATTTGTTTAATTATAAATATGGATTTATAAAATTACGAAGTAAAATTTGTAAAAATGAGGTTAACGATGTTACTTTATTGCATAATTTTTTGATTAAAAAAAAGAAAAAAGAAGTGTTATTAATCGAATTAAAAAGTTTAAAAATGTTTGCACCAACGTCAATAAATTTTATAAGCAGATTGACATAGTGGTTTTTGACATTCATTTGATTTTGCTTTTAAAAGGTTGAGCTTAATTTTTTGCTCCAGTTCTTTTATTCTTATTCTTATCAATAGATGGAGTAAGAATAAGCAATTAAAAAAGTTGTTGTATATATTAAATTTAGAAAAAATCTCAAATCATATTAGAACATAATTATATGCACGAATGCTAATAACACCGTTGTCATGCAGAGTTAAAATATTAACAATTACATTATCTGGTTTGTAGATTTTCAACAAAGTGAATAAAGCAGAACTATTGTTGTAAAATAGGTGGTATGAAGCAGTCGGCGAGCATAGTTTGGGGGCGGAACTCTGGCTAGAAATATGGGATATTTAATCATGGCGGTAGGATGTGTTGAGTTTAGGACTTTTGTTGTTGTGTGGGCTATAATGTTGGACCATACGACTTTCCTTTAGCACGGCACTATTTTGTTTTATCTCTTGTCCCTACATTCGTTGAAAACATTCACACAAAACTTGGTCACAATTTTCAATTCTGAATACAGCATTAATGGCCACCTTTTTACGAAAAGCTGGGCTTGCATTGTCACAAAAAATGAAAATTAGAAATAGAACATTTTTCTTCTATATTTCATGGCCTCCTAGAATCTCTCCTCAACCAATCTCATGTCCCATTATAGCGGACTCATCTCCAGCTGCTTCTACCCAGACTTCTATGTCCTCTGGTGCCACCTCAACCACTTCATCCTTAGCTTTAACTCTTCCTTGCCATTTCCAAGAGCCCAACAAGCAATCTCCTGGGATTATAGATTCTATTATACAATGTGATATAACTCCTTCACTTATTTTAATTCTACAAAACTCTTTGTTTAAAACATTAAAAATGAGTTAATGATAATGGAAAAACCATCTGTCTGGATTTGTTTGATTTTAAATGAGATGTTTTAGTGCTAAAATAAATAAAAATATGTTGGAGATTTTACCGAATTTTGTATGAGTTTTTTACCGAATTATAGAGAAAAGTTAGCTCTGTAACTAGTATAAGTTGCAAATGTTCTATTCTAAAGGTTTTCTTGCCAGACTTGGTCAAAGGCTTGCGATACATCGAGGAATACTCCAGAGCAGTATTACTGTGGAAACTCAAACGCATCCTTCCTAGCACTTATTACCTCATACTCAGCTCTTATCTGTCTGACAGATTCTTCCAAGTTTTCCAAGGCACTACTCACTCTTCCATCTATCCTGTCCTTGCTGGTGTACCATCCATCCTGTCTTAGCTCCTCTACTTTACACAATCTACACTGCCGACTTACCTTCTAATCTTAATACCTCTATTTACACCTTCGCTGACGACACTGCCATTCTCTCCACTCTGATCCTATCCTCGCAGTATGCTCACTACAGTCCCACCTTCACTCAATAGAACCTTGGTTGGAAAACTGGCGTATACAAATTAACCCAACTAAGACTAAATACGTAGTCTTCACACTCAAACGTCAAACTCCACCACCTGTCTTCTTACATCATACACCTATCACACCAGCCGACCATGTGCGGTACCTTGGAATGTACTTAGACAAGAGACTTACCTGGAACCCCCATACGAGACTTAAACGTACCGAACTAAACCAACGATACAAACTTCTAGCCAGACTACTCGACAAACGCTCAAAACTTTCACTACAGAACAAACGACGACTCTATACAGCTCTTCTCACACCAATATGGACTTACGGACTCGAACTTTACGGAACAGCTAAAAAATCCAAAATCAATAGACTGCAAACACTCCAATCCAAAATACTCTGCCGCTTAGTAAACGCTCCATTCTATGTTAGCAACCACACAATCCATACAAATCTCCAAATTCCACTCATTTCCGAACTTGCCAAAATCCGATATAAAAATTTTCATCAAAAACTCTCATTTCATCCCAACCCTTTAGCTGCAAACTTGTCTTCATCTACACTACCCTCCAATCCTCGAAAACGGCTGAGGCGCTGAGAAAAAAAGGTTTCGGAATTCGTTCCAATTTTAAACCTTTATATCGTATTTATCAAATTTCAATGACTTCTTTACTGAATTGTAGAAAAAACCTAGCTCTATAAATGGTATAAATTGCAACGTTCTAGTTATCATAAGTAAAGAGATAAAGAAGGTTAAATTTTGGAGGTTTTTACATTTCTTCTCTTTCCGCTACTGAGAGATAAGACCCTGCAGTATTGCCAAGTTACAGGTAACAGCGGGAAGTTCGAGGAAGAGAATTACCTCTACATTGCTCTTCTTGAAAGATAGCTCCCCACGAGGATTCTAAGAAGTTTATATTTACCTCTAATAGGCTGTCGTTGGGCTTTTCACCTAAAACACACCATAGAATTCCTGATGTGTTCTAAAGATGACTGCAGTACAGATGTTAACTAATTAATTAAATCCTTTATTTTTATAATAAAAAATAATGATACAAAATACAAAATTTAGGAAATTGTATGGTTTATAGCCGTATGCAGGTGTTAGCATTTTATAAAAAAAAGAACATAAATAAATTAAAATACAAAAAAAATACAAAAACTAAGGACATGATACAGAAAAAAAAATGAGGGTGGATGTACAATAGAGAGGAAACCAAATTCTAAAGCTTTTTTTCAAAAAAGAACAAAATTAAGCAAACTTTTTGAAAATTAAAAATAATAATAATAAAAGATATTTAAATTGTAGATTCTTCATTTATAATTTTGTGTCTTACAATCCAGGCTCTCTTAGCAAAAGTAATCAGTGGAAGATAATCCAAGGTGGACAGCAAATTAACAGTACGAGTATAATGGCCAGAAAGACTAGAACTTCCCATGATCCGGAGTCGGAGCTCACCTAGAGTAGGACATATCTAGGAAATGATGAAGATCCTCCTGTATCCCTAAGAAGCACAGAGCGCACATATCATCATTACCTTGGGACACTATTCAGCCTGAGTAGTTCGGCTCGAATTTTAAAGAGCTAGGCTTTGAAATTTAATTTCGCGTTGGCTATATGACCAAAAAGCGAACTGCAATCATCTATGTCCTCCATAAGTGTTTACAAATATTAACTAATTTAGATTTAATGTCAAAAATCAAACTAGATAGTGTCAGTACACTCTATACACTTAACCACTAAAAAGTTTATGAGTGACAATACTTAAAACTTATCTCAGTACATACTATAGTTCATATTTTCGCTCAGAACAAAGCGAAAATTCAAGGAAATGACTCAAATAACTTAAAAAGATTCTTCATTTGGATTTTGAAAATCACTTTTTAATTTGGTATGATTTGTTTACTCTCTCTTCTGAATTATTATTTGTCTGAGCAATTTCCTAATTATTCAAGGACTTTTTTTAAGCCTATACTTTAGTCAGACAAAATCTTGAACTTCAACCACTTAAAATTCACAGCTGTTCAAAACAAAAATTTCTGTGGAATTAAAAAAGCCTCAGAAGAACTTTCTGTATTAATTATCTAAAGGTTGTTCACCTTATCAGCTGACACACCAAACAATCCTCTACCTCACAGACTCCACAAAATGGATATGTTTGAAAACCATTATGTAAAGATGTCTCTCTAATTTAAATGTTCCCATTAAGGATTATAACTCGTACTAAATTATATCTGTTAGACTAATTATATTCATAAATCTTTGTAACAAACTATAACTTCATAAACATGTGGCCCTATTTTGCTCCACAATCAGCTCGTTAGCTGGTAAGCGGTTTTTGTACAGTCTACATTCAATTAAGTACTCTTACGTACAGTCTATGGTTTATATTCATAATGAATTTACTAAATCCAGCTCGATAAAACAGATAAAATCTTAGATATTGTCGCACATCTCAGATCGCATCACATTCTATTCTGCTCATATATTTCTTAGCAAGATTTATACTTTATACTTTACTGCTTTATAAATTGAAATAAATCATTTCCAATTTTTTTTTAAAATTGAAAACCTTTTTTTGAGTTTGTCATGATTATGTTGAAAAGGCCCCTTTGATTTACTTCAAATTTTTGATTTCACTTTATGAACTTTGACTCACAAAACATTCTAATTTTATAAGAACATATTATCTAATCATAAACCTAATAAATTTAAATTATTTCCGATAATCAGACAATTTCTTATCTTTCATACTCTAGACATAAACTTTATAGTTTCTAGCAATGGGTTTATGGCAGTCTAAAATCTTTAATTAGGAATCCAGATCCAGCTGACACATGGATGAGGCTGCGTTTTTCGACGACAATTTTTAAAATACAGGTAGAAACTCTTGATGGGAACATTGGTTTAAGGAGACATCTATGAGTTATTGGTTTTCATAGAGATGGATACATACTTAGATGAATACAGACGAGTTTAAGACCTATGGAACCAGTCGATGTTGGAAGATATTTAGGCTATTTCCTCTTAAGACTATTTATTCTATCTATTCAGACCGCTGAGAATTTAAGATGCCTTATTTCTGGATCTTCTTTCTAGGCTTAGAATTCGTTGTTGCCTTTCTTTTTCGAGACAATTAACAACGAATTCATATGAGATATGTATGCAGTCAGAAAACATGTATCTCGAGATCTATTCTCTTACCTCTTTTTTTCTATTTCCCTTCTAACATTGAAAAATCTTCTAGTTTTGCTTCTTCTGGAGTAGACACACTTATATCCCCCTTAATTACGACATTTTGCGTGTTTCAAGGTGTCTAGGATTGAGGCCTTAAAATTCCGTTTTTCAAAGCGGTTATACTGTTATAAATAATTTATAGACAAAGAATTC
The DNA here is from genome assembly GCF_049639745.1 of Rhodnius prolixus. Classification (NCBI taxonomy): domain Eukaryota; kingdom Metazoa; phylum Arthropoda; class Insecta; order Hemiptera; family Reduviidae; genus Rhodnius; species Rhodnius prolixus. The sequence goes on from NW_027411582.1 coordinate 28,668,332, forward strand.
TGGCCAAAATTTCATTTTGTTTTCTCCAATAGCTCTTATAACGCTTACATTGCCTGAGTAGCTGTTGTTATCTATTTAGATTCATTTTCTAAATCTTAAATGATGATGGACACTGCCTAAATTTCCATCTTTACCCTCTACAAAGAGAAAATATGGAACTTTATCATTTTGGTTGAATTGGCCTAGAGTATCGTCAATATTAATTTTATTATTCCTAATATTATTATGTCTATCATTATTAGTATAGCTTTATTACCATTTTTACCACTTTAAGCGCTTAATCGAAGCTCAAGCTACCAACCTAGAAGAGTACTGATACATATTCGTCCGAAGTTTGTTCGGCAGACACCTTGATTTACAGCAGCTTTTCGCTCCCTTTTTTGGTGTTCCATTGCTCTTACTGCAATAATTAGAATTCTGATCACACCCACTTCGGCGGTAAAATAAAAATCCAAGAGTAAAAGAAAGTCTTTCCAATTAAAAAAAGAAGTTTTTTGATTTAATTATTTGGGACATTTGTAGAATGCGTCACAAATGCTCACATTTTTCAATTATAAACCTTAGCTAGAGAGAAAAGATAAACGAATTAAAAACTTCTGAAAAACCCTCGTCTGGCTTATTTTTCATTTGTACGGGAACACAATTAGCATACAATCAGTCAGTAATTGATCTGATACAATTTCATCCTTATCCGACATTCAGTATGGCTATTAAAAGTGTTAATGAACGGCTGCAATGTTCAATTTACTAGTTTAGTAAAGAGATTTTTAAAACTCTGCTAATTTTTTTTTTTTTTATTTCTCTTTGGTTTATCGAATGAAAAGCGATTTAATTAACTTTAATCCTTCGTAACTCAAATCCTTTCAAAGTAGAAAACTTTTTTAACTTCCCTTACCCCTAATGAAAGAAAAATATTGAATCCGGGCAGTTTTTCCATGTTTTGAGTTTTAATCAGAAACACGTGTGTTTCAAAACGAACTTATTACATTCATTACTCTTACAAAAGTCTGTATTTTTTAATTAATTTATTATTTTTTTTCATGGACATTTATTGTTATGGCGCCACGGTAGTCGAGCGGTTAGAGGCGAGACCTGCGAAGCTAATATGTATTGTGGTACTGGGTTCGATTCCCGGTCTTAGGGCCTTGGATTTTATTTAATGGTTAATAAAAGAAGTTTACAGTAAAGTATGTTTGCTAATCGCCTCCGTCCACGACACCTAATTGGTAGTTGGACGTTAAGCCACGCCTGAAAAAAATAGGCGATTACTTTACTTTACTTTTTATTGTTATAACAATCTAAGGAAGACCTTTACACTCCTAACCCATGAGCCGTCACCTTTCGTAAAGTGCTATAATCCGTCACCTCGGGTCATATTGACACAGCATTAAAAACTATTAAATAAAAAGGACAAACTAACTAATATCATGTTGTAGGGAATAGAAATCGAAGACAAAACATTTATTTATACTTTAATAATACAGAAATACAAATTTAAAATAAAATCAATAACATAAAGATGTAATTTCTAAATGAGGTGCTGCTTAGCATGTAATGAAAAACAGAGAAAATATTTACAGTTTACAATTAAAATTAAAACAGTTAATTAATTACAATTATTTCTACAGTTAGTGCAAATATTTACTGAGTGTATCGTACATATGTAATTTTTCACTTACTGCAAAAAGTTGGATATTTATTGTCCCTTGTACTAGGGCATACGAGGGTCGTTTGAAAAGTCCGTGCAAAAATAAAAACTACTTAATTTTTTGGGGTAAACCTTTTTTATTTTTCAACATAGTCTCCTTTTAGGCTTATACACTTCGTCCAACGCTGCTCTAGTTTGTTGATCCCTTCCGAATAATAGGATTTGTCCAAGTCTGAAAAATAGCCATTCGTTTCTACAATCACCTCCTCGTTTGAATAAAATCTTTTTCCCGCCAGCCATTTCTTCATATTGGGGAACAAATAGTAGTCCGAGAGAGCCAAGTCTGGAGAATAGGGGGGATGTGAAACGAGTTGGAACCCTATTTTCATTAATTTTGCGACCACAACTGCTGAGGTGTGAGCTGGTGCGTTGTCGTGATGGAAAAGGACTTTTTTGTGGGCCAATCGTGGGCGTTTTTCTTGCAGCTCGGTTTTCAAACGGTCTAATAACGATGAATAATTTTTTTAATTAATAGTTTTACCCTTTTCCAGATAGTCGATGAGGATTATTCCTTGCGAATCCCAAAAGACAGTCGCCATAATCTTTCCGGCCGAAGGAACGGTCTTCGCCTTTTTTGGCGCAGATTCCCCCTTGGTAACCCATTGTTTAGATTGTTCTTTGGTCTCAGGAGTGTAGTGATGTATCCATGTTTCTTCCACAGTGACGAAACGACGCTTAAAGTCCTGCGGATTCTTCTGGAACAGCTGCAAACCGTCCTTGCAACACTTCACACGATTTCGTTTTTGGTCAAGCGTGAGCAATCGCGGCACCCATCTTGCGGATAGCTTTGTCATGTCCAAATGTTGATGCAAAATATTATGAACCCGTTCATTCGAGATGCCCACAGCACTAGCAATCTCACGCACCTTCACTCTTCTGTCATCCATCACCATATCATCGATTTTATCAATGATTTCTGGAGTAGTAACCTCAACAGGGCGTCCAGAACGTTCAGCGTCACTTGTGCCCATATGGCCACTCCGAAAATTTTGAAAACACTTATAAACTGTTCTAATCGAAGGTGCAGAGTCACCATAATGTTTATCAAGCTTCTCTTTAGTCTCCTCAGGCGTTTTGCCTTTCATAAAGTAGTGTTTAATCAACACACGAAATTCTTTTTCGTACATTTTTTGAAAATCACTCGACTTCCTCGATTCAAACGAATGCCAAACACAAAGAAATAGACCGATCTGGCTGAAACTTGGTGTGTGTTCTTCCAAGAGATGCTACTAACTAAACATAACCTCGATACGCGCCAGTAGTGCTATCTCTCTGACTTTGCACGGACTTTTCAAACGACCCTCGTATGTGGCATCTTCTTCGTTTTTTTAGGGTTAGGAATGTCTTCTCCATTTGTTGCAATCGGAAGAATTGTTGCGCCTTCTTCTTGCAGATACATATTGATCCTCACCTTCAAATTCCGTGGGATCACGGTGCTCAGCTACCTTCTGATAATGACGTTTCGCAATAATTGATGCCCCATACTTTTGAGGAAGGTGCCACTTTACTGAATTCCACAAAAGGGGCGTTGAAGGCAGTAATTTGAGGCGAGCACCCTAATCGACAGAATCATTTTCAAGAAAATCTCAAAAAATCTGAAAAATCAATTCAGAAAAGTGGTCAGCCTCAACCCAAATCGAATATTTCTGCTTTCTTTCTATTTCTCAAAATTGAAAGCCTGCACGATCACAGAACCTCTACCTGTAGTACAGTAAGGGACAACAAACATTGTACTCTTACATGGTAAGGTTATTTTTTATTATAAAGCGACACGTGTAGATTTTGCAATGGCCCTTTAAAAATAAAAAAAAAGGGTTTGTCCTCTTACTTTGCTCCGTCCTTCAACATTATTTCCGTCGTACAACCTTCTCTGAAGATTGTGCAGAACACTTTAAATGTATTCACACTTTTCGTTCTATTTTCTCTTTACCTCACTTTTACTATCATTGTCCCAAAATATGATAATAAAACAAGTTTTTTTATTGAATATATTTGCAAAAAATGTTTTTATCTGGAGATAAATAAAAAAGTTGTAATAGTTATTGTTATATTTTAAAATAAAGCACTGTCATTGCTTGTCACTCTAATGAAAAGAATACTTTTTAACAAAGAAATTGATTCTTCCCCAGTAGATGCTTAGATAACTAACCTAGCAATTAGATAAAACTAGATCAATAATAGAAAACAATAGTTTAATGCAGTATAAATATTCTCGAACAACCAAGCTGCTGGAGAAAGTCCTGGAGAAGTCAAAGTGTACATCAAAGCCAGTAAGGGAATGTAGACGACTTATTGATCTAGAACAGAAGAATGCAGTAAATCTTTTCAGGATTTACCAGGCACCAAGGAATCCTGGTTAACGAAAAAAGCTGACGTCTTCGTTGGCCATTTACTAGCTCATTTTTCTAGCAGATATTGTGTTACCAGAATTGAAAAGTGAGTAATAAAAGAAATGGACACATTGAACTTTACTTAACTTTTAAGCCCAGTCGAAGCAATTGATCTATGTCAATACTTCCACATAATTACTAAATTGAGTGAGACTGATATAACCATCTAATAAATCTTTAGCTTATTCATTGTTCCACTTGAAAATGATTCACCAGGAACAATCTACATAACTGTGTTAAATCGAGGAATACCTAGAGTTCTGTAACTGAATGGAAATGATTTGTACAATTCAAACCAAGGAATTTTGAATAGAATTCTGAGGAACAAGCTTATTAAACTTGCCTTCAACAAATTTGAGATGATACTTGTAACAAGACTTGCTGGTTTAAAGATTTACTGGAGTTATTTGGGAGTACTGATTAGTTTGAGAGTTTTTATGGTTTTTTTTTTTTTAGGGTTTTACGCAGAAAATTGGCCCATTTAAGGGCCGAGTTCCTTTGACTTACGCACCCGCCTCGGTTAAAGTAAATAATATCTTTTACGCTCGCCACGAAAAATACCTGGGTGTACATCTTTTTGTATTGAAGGGGAAGGGCTCCTTAATGTTTTTGAAGAAACAACTTCATGCACTTCTAATTACTGCTCAAGCATAAATTATCAGTTTACATTCATATATCTATAAAACATGAACTTGCATAGCTGTAGTCTTTTCGCCCTTTTTATAGGCAAAAAGTCATGTGTATTTTGCACTACACTGATCTCTATGTTCTGCTTCATGAACTACTTATTTTCTAGTCTTGGTTATAAACACTGTAAAAATAATCAATAATTGATTTCCTTCATTTATTCTTTAGTTGATCTTCCCAAATAAAAAAACATACTAAGATCTTTTTTACGACTCTTATTGTATTTCTTGTTCCAAGAAGACATCTTATCACTATTAAAAAAAACTGATTACACTCATCAATACAGGATGATCTTGGATTACTGCATTACTGTGTAATACAAATTGAAATCACAGCTTAGAATTTTCGTAGCTCTACCAAGAAAAATTTGTCACATATAAATAGAAATAGCTATAATTTTTCCCTCTCAACATTCTCATGGCTTTGTTCGTTCTTTCATTTCCGCAATGTGTATTTTTATTTCCTGCATAATACGTTTTAAGTGGGTTTTATATTTTCTTCTATCAAATCCAAGCGTTCCAAGAAACGTTGGGTATTTGCCCCGAAGTATCCAAGCCTCCCTGATTCTTATGACTGTACGATGAGTGTACCCAGTCTTAAGAACTAGGGGATCGAAGACTGCCGGCAGGTTGGGAACCAAACCTCTCCTCCATTGACTACAGAAAAAAAACCATGAAAACCATTTAGGATCTCTAGAGTAGCTACAGAAAGAGAAGGGGGCAACAGGTACATTAGGATGTCCACTTTTTCCTATTCTTAACACCTCCTGCCAAAGTAATTATTTCTTTCTCTACAATTAAGAAGGCTTTCTGGACAAATAAAATTACCTTCTAATCCGTGTTAACTGGTAAAGGCTACTTTGTTTTGCAGTATACACCAACTGTCTATTCATAATTCTTACTTAGGCTGGAAACATAGTGGAGCGGCGGGCAAAGCGGCGATGATAGCTACTTCAGATCAAAGAGAGCGACGAGCAGCGAGCAAAGATTCGCACGCACCTAGTGACGAGCTTAGTCGCGTTCTCCTTTTGACAAAACAAGATGGAGGAACTATTTTTATATGAAAATTCTTCGTTGAAACTTTGGTATTTGCAGCAGCTTAGTAGTAGGAGCTGCAGTGTTCATGACATAAATAAGTTTAGAAATGAACTTGGTGAATTTCATCACTTGTACCAACAACTTCGGGAGCATCCTGGCAAGTTTCATGCGTATTTTCGAATGTCTATATCAACATTTGATTACATACTAGCCCAGTGTAACCCCATTAATCAAAATCAAATTTTATTGTTTTTGAGTAATACAGCTCATAACATGAGTTAGGCACAATATAGAAAAATTAACTATGTAGGTTATTTACTAAATACAATTCTGTGTAACCCCATTAATCCTAGCAGTTACTTTAAGATAAGAAAATCAAAATAAATAAAAATAAAATAGAAATATATGCAGATAAAAAGAAATTAGTCAATTAAAAAAAGACAATAATTTTATTAAATCACTACACCATGATTTGTCGTAAATTAATGTTGTTCATCTGAAAAACTGGAGTAGTAGGACGCTACAGAAGAAGGATTGGAGAATTCGTCCTGATCAGAAGTAGTAGGACGTGAAAATGTAATTTAATTTTGCCTAGTATTTAGATGAAAGTTAGCATTAAGGGATTGAAAACCAAATTAAATGTAGCAAAAATTACCTGAATTCTCCATTAACTACTAATTGTTAATTAATTTAAACTATTAATTATTAAAAACTATTGTAGCTTCACAAATACTATGGCCCCACAGAGGTTTCTTTAAACAAACTAAACCAATAAATGTATCAATATCCATAACCTTTGAAAAATAACCTTTACAAATTGAGCGCGATGAGAGCGAAGAAATCAAACATGTCATAACGCTTCGCTCTACTCTCTAGAGATAGCGTTGCTCTATCTTCGCTTTGCTCGCCACTATGCGCGGTCCCATATGTTTACTTGTGTTTGATTTCGCCGCTTTGCTCTTCGCTATCATCGCCTCTTTGCTCGCCGCTCCACTATGTTTCCAGCCTTAGCAATGGGCAATTCCAAAGACTATCAAAAAATGTTCAAATAAAATAGCATCAGCATAGTTCCTTGTACTTTCAAACTCAAACTTTGAAGGTACATATGTATGTATAACAATAGTTACATTAATATCCAATTAATGCTATGGTCAAAATAAAAAAAATCACGATTTCCACGGCATGTTTATTTTGGCTTGCGAATTGTACTTCTTCATACAATACTAGCATAGAACCTATTTTTTCCAGTAACTTACCACTCTTTTATAACTACCGACCATGTTTTGGCAACAATAGAAAAAATTAAAATACTAGATTATTTTGATTGTGATGAATAAGATGTTGCAGACTGAAATCGTATTGCTGAGTCATTCTTGAAGAGCAAATAAAATTAAAAAGCGCAAAAGAATTTTCAGCAAAATATGTGGGAAGATGTTGTCTGCAGCATTCGCTTTGGACTTTCAGGACAATTACAAAGAAGAATCAATGTTTAATAAAATGCAAATCCTTTATCATGAATAAAATTAAGAAAAGATTTTACGAAATGCAGAAGGAAAGATCAATAATCTTGATTGAAATAAACGTAGCGTAACTAAAAAGAGTATAAGTTTAAAATTCTTGGCCCTTTCTTGTTCAAAATTTTTATCAATGATATATCTACATGTCTCAATTCAGTAAACTTTCTGCTTTTTGCGGACGACTTAAAGATTTATACTGCCATTAACTCTGCGGATGACTTTCTCCTCCTCCAAAACTCTCTCCATAGACTGAGTGTTTGGTGTGATGAAAATGATATGAGCCTAAACATCTTTAAATGTAAGGTAGTATCCTATCATCGTAGTCGGACGTGTACAAACTTCGATTATTCTCTTCATGCTTCAACTCTAAGTAGATCTAATGTAGTGAAGGACCTTGGTGTTACGTTCTGTGCTAACCTTTCATTCAACCTCCATATGAACTCCATAGTCACAAAGGCAAATAAAATGCTTGGCTTTATATCTAGATCTACTCGAAACTTTAAAGATGTCAGAACCATAATTATCCTTTACAAAGTAATGGTGCGACCTATTCTTGAGTACTGCTCTGCTTTATGGTCTCCTTATCAGAAAACTTACGTCAACAAACTTGAATCACTTCAAAGAAGATTCTTAAGATTGCTCTGGTATCGAGAGACAAAAGCCATGACGGAGGTACCGTACGATGACGTAATGGTTTACTGGTTTGAGTACTTTACAGTTTCGTAGACAAGCCACAGACTTAAATTTTATTTTCAAAATTCTAAATAATAATATAAACTGCCCTGAACTTTTATCATTGTTAAATTTTTACGTGCCAACAAACGGTACTAGACAAAAACAAGTGTTTACTAAAGTGTGCCATAGTACTAATTATCGTAAGTTCAGTTATTTACCAAGAGTTGCGGATCAAGTTAATCATCTACCCGCTGATTTTGATATATTCAACACCAACATGATCGAGTTGAAACATTTGTTAAATAGCTGATTTTGCGGTGATTGGTACTAGGGAAGACTTACCGGTCATTTGTGATATTATTAAGATTTATTAATTGAGTAAAGTTTCTATTTTTAAAGTATATTTTATAGTACATATTTTGAAGTATTTTTATCTATTAAGTAAATTATGTGTATATAATATTTCCATTTTATTTTTATTTCTATTCTACGATATATATATGCATAAATGTATGATATATGTATATTCTATAATTATTATATATTGAGTTATTATTAAATGTTATTTTAAATTATATTTCTTTGTAACTGGGTGATTGCCCTTCTTGTAAATAAATAAATAAATAAATAAATAAATAAATAAAAAGTCCCTCTAATTTAACTTTTGGGTTAATTTAGTTTTCATAGCTCATATTACACACACTATTAAAGGATACCTTAATTTAATTTCATCTGATTTAAAAAAATATAGAAATTGGGCTGATATTTGAATGAGAATAAAAAAAAAATGTGAAAAATGAGTGATTCTCTAAAAATTAATTATAACAATAAAAATGAAAGACATTATTTGAAGGTTAGATTGGACCAATCGATTCTCTTTAATGTTTAAAAGGAAATCGATTCAATGATTTAGCAATCGGTTTGTTTGTATAGTAGATTATATTCTCTAAAGCTTGGACAGAAAGCCTACGGCTCTGCAACACAGAGGGTCAATTGTGGCAACCACTAAAATAGCATTGAGGTCATTGATTTCCAATGTATTGGGTAAATACCTTATTTACTGGTGACCTTTGAGATCAATTCAATTTATTTTAGCGAAATAGATGAACTTTGTTTTCAAAGTAAATTGATTCAGCATCCCAAACTTTATAACTATTGATGGCGTTATCCTTTGACCAGTTATATCATAACTGATAAAAATCACAATTTAAAGATATAGAAAACGTTGTTGTAACAATGGAACATTACTAAAACGTTAGGTGTTTCTAGTTCCTTGAAACTAGAATTTGCGCTCAGCAGAAATAACTTGATATTTATCTGTAACAGCAATAGCACCAGTCTATTTTTACCAAAGAGATCAAGAGAATTAGCTCTTGCAGAAATTAGAGACTTTACTAGTTCAGTTTCTCGTGATTTCTTCGATAGAAAACCTGCTGATTGCACAAGGCTGAGAAATTACTTTTCTTCGCTCTAAATTCTAAAAAAAGTAAAAAAAATGTTAAAAACGAAGTGTACCTACTCTTTTAGGGAACAGACAAAAATAGAATGTCTTCTTTATCTTCTTCTCTGTAAATGTAAACCTAGAAAACATTTGTTTGCTTTTTTTTTTTAAAAAAAAAAAGAAGTGTATAAAAGTTTTGTCTGTGACTTGGATTTTATTAACACCCTAGAAGAAGCAAACATTTTCTGTCAGTTTCTTCAGTAACTGTGAAATATGGAAGTTGTATAAAATATTCTATTCACTCCTTGTCAAATATGTTCGTAAGTTTATCTCGCCACAAGTTTTTCTCTTGCTGAGTTTTTAATCTACAATATGGAGTCCCTTTTTCAAGGATTTAAAGCTTTTCCCGTTGTTAGAGTGAAATAAAAAGAATTCTTGTTATTCCAGTCCTTTTAAACTTAGTTAATTACTTTTATTTTATTCACATTCATATATCTTATCAAAAATAAATTAGAGAAGGATTACGTGATTTTAATTTCGTTTAAGCTATAAGGATGGCAGGAATATAGAGTACTGATCCATCCATTAGTTGTAAGGTACTCGTATTTATAAGTAAGAATGGAGAGTGAGTGATATTCTAGTGATAAGCACCTAGACGATGATGCTGGCTGTATGGCGAAAGCCAACGCAAAAAAATAAATAAATAAATTAAAGTCACCAAAACTATTCAGCATCAAATAGCACCTTGTATTTCATCTTCCTTTATTGCCATCTGTTGATATCTTTCAACTTATCAATCTAGTTAAAAACTAAGAGGCACGTTTTATCGGACTCAAAGCGTCGGACAGCATTCGAAGAAGTCAAACTTACAGCAATCTCCTAACGCATACACTTGCATCGTAATGAGAAAGACGTAAAAAAAGTAAAACCGCTTAAAGTAATTCATTTAGCAAAATTATTCATCAATAAGCATCACGAATACCACAGTTTCATAGAACATAAAGCTAGATTTTGGATGGATTAGATGTAGAACGGAATCTGTGAATCTACTATTGCTCATTTAGGTTCAGATCTATATTGAGTGTTATAGTTGCCCTAGGCACCTTTGCGCCCCTCATCTACCCAATAGAAAACCCTAACTCTCTCATTCAATCTTCACTCGGGTTTATATCGATTCTACCACTCTTGGTTTCAGTACTTCCTAAATCCGTCACAGTCAGGTTATAAACTTGTCTATCTGAATCACTTGAGATAAAATAAATCTCAACTCTTACCTATAAATAATTGAACGAAAATAAAATCAAGCAATATATTTTAAGGTAATAATAACGTTCTTGTAAAACCTTGCTGGTAAACAAGAATGTGGTAATAGAAACATGAGAGTTAAAAGTGTCATTTGTGATTACATAAAGCCTTGTCTTAGCCAAATAACAATCACTGTAGAAATAACATAATTTAAACGAACATGTTAGTTGTTATTAATCCTAAGTTTGTGCGCTATGCAATGTTAATCTAGGCTTAACTTGGCTTATCCTATTTTAGAGTTTTTGTACACCACCATTTCTATTCTAGGCTAAATCTAAAGTACACATCTGTGTTATTATTTCTATCCTTTAATTAAGGATTTTAAATGATTTAGTTCCATTTTTATGGACATTGAAACTTGAAATATTTATGGTGTAACAAAATTGATAATTGTAAAGACTGTTCATCTTTTTTTTGGTGACTGACAAATTTATTCGAGTTGAAAGAAAAATTATTACCAGTTTCAGACACTTTAATTTATTTTTTTTGCTAAGCTTTTGATTTAGGAGCCAAATAATCTTTAGCTTATGCTGAATAATTAATCATTCAAGTTCATTATGATTAAGGTTTTTTTTTTTGGTTTTTGTATTTAGGAGCTGGTTAGCTGGTTAATTGACAATCAATCAGCTGGTTTAACGCAGTTTATGAACCAGCTATTGTCTATAGAATAGACAAATTTTTAATTGCAATTTAAATATGTAATAAAAGCCAATGTGCAATATTAATAAATCAGCATAAGCTTGGTAAAAAATAAAATAATGGCTTAGCCTTGAATGAAGTAAAAATCTAAGACCATAGGCCCAATCATAATTGAAGGAGAGACAAAAGTCGTAACCCTTACCAGACCGGTGCTTAGACTTCCATTTGTGCATCTCGTTGTTTTGATAAGATTCTGCGAACTTTATATTATATACTTACATAAAATACATTGTGCACATCGCTTAGGATCTCTGGTAGTATCCATCATGGTTTTGGAACGCAACCTAACTAAAAACAAGCTAGCCCTACTCTTCGTATTCATAAAATATTGATGGTTTTTAAATGCACTGTGCAAACGTAAAATACAATAATTATGGTTTGAGCACTTGAAAAAGTTCCAGAGATGGAACATTTATTATGAGCACTAATGGGTCTTGGCAGAAACTTTTTAAAAAAAGCACCAAGATATCCACATCTGAAAGTCGTTTGGGCTTAAAATTCTCTAAAAAGATAATAACTCATGCGGATAATGCAATAAATGATATTGATAATAAATAATAATGTTATAAATGCAATCTTCTTTGAGTCTAACGAAATGAATAATTGTTTACTTCCTAAAATAATAATAATTCTATTGCAGATAATTTTGAAATATTTCGACAATAAACTTATTTACAATTCCTTTATATTTATTGTTGTTTTGAGCAGTAAGGAAACGAGATTTCCATTTCTATTTAACAAAGAGAGTGTACACAAATTTAATAAAATATTAAAGGTCTTAAACATCAAAGGAAAACAAAACTGATTAAATCAAATATAAAGCGAAAGAGAATTTAGACTGAAGAAAGAGAAAGAGGGTAGGTGTTTGATATAAAACTTCTCTTACAACTCAGCATCACTTACAGTAAGTATTTTTATTTGAATCGAAATAAAAATGTAATATTACCTTAATAAGTTTTTTTTATAATACATGGACAATAAACAAATATTTTTTATTATAGTGAACACGTATATAACTATTTAGAATTTATTAGTTAAGGAATATTTTTAAATTGTTAGATTTTCTTCGTTGGAACCATCTTCTGATTTTAAAATCAGGGATCAGAAGAGGCTTATGATTCCAACCAATTGAAAAGTCTGTAAAGACCTTTAAACGAGGTCCAGAATTCTAAGACATGATCTACTTCTGGTGAAGTGGGTAGAGTGTCGTTTTCCTTGTCTTAGTAGGATGAACTGGTATGAAAAAATATGGCTACCGCTAATATTCCTGGTCGTAGAGATACAAATTTCCATTCCAGAAATTGTGGCAACTAGTTAAATTAAATGAACCCTTTAAATTCATTCAAAAGATGAAAAGACTGAAGCGCCTTGTCTTTTTGTTTACCTCTCCCAAAGTTTGCTAGTATTCGGTATCTATAATCCTCCAGCTGCCCCATGTTGAATGAATCTCCAACTAACGCTCCAGAGGTGCTTCTTCAGAGGTGAGGAATGGACGGGGAACATTGGGTAGTATTTGGCTGCGTGTCGTTCTTATTTGCGATCGATCTATCTAGACCTAATTGACAAGCTTATAATGAAAAAAAGTCCTAATGTTGAATTGGATCTGTCCTTAAAAACAGAAGAGGAATACAGACAAAATGAGGAAAATACAATTGAGAGAGACTTTGTGGGATAGATTAAAAGAAAAAGAATTAAGTTGATGGGACATTGAAAAGAATGGAAGAGTCCAATATTCCCAAGGGAATGTTGAATAGTCACATCCTGAAGGGAATAGTAAGAGAGGAATACGAAGGTGGCAGGAATTGTGCAGTCGGATTTGAGAAGTCTCAGAATAAGAAGATGGAGAAGATGGATTGCAGCGGTGAAAGTGGGTTGGGAAAAAGTGGATGACGTCAGCAGGTTTTCTTGGTGGGGAGGAGGGTGTAGAAAGGTCCAGGATAGGTGTTGTTCTGGCCTCGAATAAAATGTAACGTATGTTTTGAATTTGTGAGGTCAACCCAGCACTAAGGTTGAAAATACAGAAACAGTTGATGGTAGAATCTTATCGGAGTCAAGAGACTAAAAATAGATTTTGAAGGTCATGCAAGCTATATAGTTTTCTGTTGTTATGTTCGATCACATTTGCAACTGAGACATGAAACTGAATCCTGGCGATAGAGGCTGAAATGGCTCCACCTCAAGGACAAGAAAAATACAATACATGCAACCATTTCCTTAAAAACTATAAATTGAAAGTAACGTTTATCTTAGAACGAGAGCAGATTCAAGAAGTAAAGGCAGATATGTAAACGGAATAAATACTTTTACCGAAACTTTAAAAAAATAATAAGTTTTTAAAAACTGTTTCCGTGTTTTAAAAACTAAGAAATATAAGATCTATCTTGATGGGAGAAATTTGTAAAAAATTAATGAAGTTTTAACTTTACCTTGGAGTCTTTCGATTATTAGTTCTTCAGTATGTTATAAAAAAAGAAGTCAATTATTTTACACTTTACAGTGACGACCAGCCGAGATTAAAAGCAACAAAGGAGTTGCGTTAAACTAGTTAAAAAAAAACAAACTTTAGTTGTAATATTAAACGCTACATTTTCCAACAATCGAACATGATCTGATGAAGTATTAATACAAAGTTTCCCACCAACCAAGAGACTATAGACATCAAAGTAAACTAGAAACTCTACGAAAAAAAAAAAAAAATACATAAATGTTTCATGAAATCCTCCACCGAACATATTTCCTATGTTAAAAGTAAAAGGTCAAAGTACTGAACCCTAGGTCATTCTATTTTAATAATTCATATTTTTTCTTTCTATTCATTTTCACAGTTTTGGCGTTTAAGATTACACATAATGTTTCGAGTCTGTGGCCGTTGTTCATAATCTGGTTCACGTAGCAATGACCTGGCCCTTCCTAACCATCCAATTCACCCATACCCATTAGGGAAGCAAGGTTATTTTATCTGAGAAGTGGCTGCAGCTGAGTAACTTTTCAATTTTATACTAATAAAACTTCTCCTAACGAACTCCTCAGACTTATCTGTATCAAGTTCCTAAAATAAAAAAGTCATAAGTATGTTGTGATATGCCTCATAATTAAATTTTAATCTTGAACTTCACAAAAGTTCAGCCATCACCCTGACTTTAAGGCCAAGAACAGGAATAATTTTGCAGTCGCCTCTTATGACAAGCAGAATTTGCTGTGGATGAAACCTAAATCCCCATCCTAAGGGACAATCAATATTATTGAAGGTATTTCTTGAGATAAGACAAACTAATGAAAATAGTCTGATTGTGAAATAGCAGTTCTTTAGCAAAGCTATTTTGCAAAATTTTGAATTACTAACACATTTTTCAATTAAATATTTGTAGAATCTTTTCTCAAGAATTTTGGGAAATTCTAAAATCCGAAGTTAAAGTTAAATATTTTAAGGTTGTTCCTAAGATACCAACTTACTAAATAAATCATATCAAAATGTAGCATTATCGTCACCTAGTCATGCTAACTTTTCACTGATGCAAAAATCTCCCAATGAATAGTAAATTATTTTCTAGTTGACTGGTAAATATCGAAAAATATAAAAAAATATTCATTCTCTAGTATGGATAAAAGTAAAATTTAAAACATAAATTTTTCATGTAGCTAAAAATATTTTTTTCTTTGAGAAAAAATAAAATATATCAAATATTATTTTATAATGGATAAACAGATGTTTATCAAGATAGTATTTTTTTTCTCTTTATTCAATTATTATTTAATTAAAAGGTTTTCATATTAATTAATTACTCATGTATAAATATTTAATATTAAGTAATAAATATTATTTCCTTTTTGGTGTTATTTAAATACAGTTGAAGGAAAATTTATAACTAGAAGGGAAAAACCGACGTGAATAATTTTGTAAAAAAAATAAATGAAGATAAAATGGATAAAACAGCAGAGTTCTCTTTTAACATTTCTACTTGCTTTTCTCTTGGTTTATGTTTCAGATTTCTATTTACCATATTATGAAAACAATGCATTCACGGATGAAACAATGAATAAAATGCTACATAAAAAATGAAATGAGTTAATATAAAATTATTTACTGGCTTATCATTATTAAAATTCCCATTGAGAAGAATTTAATTTCATTATTTTAAATTTATTCTGAAGCAACAGTAAAGATGGATCTTGCTCCTCGAGAAATTGAAATTTCACTTTAGAAAAATTAAATAATTAATAAAATTAGAAAACTTCTTAGTCTGGTTAATTAAGAAAATAATTAAAAAAAACTTGGCGTGAACAGAAAACTTTTTTCTGAAAGTTGCAAGTTATGCAATTGCATAATTTTTCTGTGTAAAAATGGTTAACCGAAATGGGTCTGAATTAATTTTCTTCTCAAGGGATATATTTTATTATCAAGAAAAATTCCGAACTTTTGAAATCAAATACAAGGTCCTTTGTAGAACAGCTGCATTTTCAATCTGGGTTCATGATTTACACAAGCACTACTGTAATTTAATCTTCTATTGGGGCGCAACTGATCTATGTGGACACACTGCACCTCTTTTGTTGGATTTTGCTCAAGCCTCGCATTACGATCTCACCACTTAATCGATCTTCCAGCTTACTTTATTTCATTTGTCTTTCGCTTGATAAGTTTATTTTGTGTTTCAGTTGTTTTATTGTGTGAAGATTATCATTAACTATACCACTTCTCACATACAATCAGATAAACCTCTTGCTGCCAACTTAATGCCATTTAAATTAATGGGCGTGATGTTTTAAGTAATATAATTTCAAACTAATAACTGTAGTCTATCTGTGGCTCGCATTTAGCCAACTGAATCGGTAAAGCTAACTACTTATCTGCTTGTTCCAACCATACCTCCGTATAAAGCAATATTAATAGCAAGTAAACTGTGATTTAGAACTTCGTTGTTTGTAAACTTGTTTTGCAAAACTTAGCACTAAACTGATCACTTATAATTGTTTCTCTCTAAAATTGAAACCTACTTTTGTTAATACTTAATTTATTCATCCTTTTCAATTAATTTAAATGTGATATTATGGAAGCAATCTAAGTTACACATCTAATTTGAAATTTAGTTCCTTAATATGTATTCTGTTCTGGGATTTAGACTTTCTTTGAAATTAAGTTACAGTCGACTATCCATCGCAAATGTGTTTTAAAGGTACTGAGACAGTTAACTCTTTCAATTACACAAATTTCAACGACATACTACAGATAGATGTTCGCTGACAAGAACAGAATAGACATTCCGGTATATTTTCAAGACTTCTTTAGCAATTTGCTTTAAGATAATGGAAAGAGAGGGTTTATTTTCTTTCAGATGGAATTTTTACTTAACTGAATAATGAGTTATTGCTAGCGACGAGTCAGAGCAAATCATTAAGTATAAGTTTGTGTTTCTTCCCAAAGCATCAACTGTTCGCAATCCCTAAAAATAAAGTGAGAGAGAGTTTAATATGTCACTGTTAACTCTCCAAATAAATAATTCATGATCCCTTGCCTAAATTTATGTTAATCTTCAAGATAATTGAACATTTAAGATAATATGCTCCTTTCCAATACATCTCCATATTTTGAATATGTATATATACTAACGGCACAGGAATGCTTGGTTCAGTTAACACAGTCGATTCGTAGAGATTAGATATTTTCTCTTTGTAGAGGTACATCTATTTAATATTCAACAGATACCCTGTTCGATTTCATAATCAGTCTTCTCCTCGAATCTAGGACAGTCCTCCCTCTCTTGCTTCATTTGTAGTCTTCAACGAATTTCAAGCTGATTTCGATTATATTTTGCACTTAATTTAGTTTAAACGCAGGGAATCTTGATCGCATCAGCTACAATACACAACTGTAAAAAGATATTAAATATTAAATAAATTTTATTCGTTTATATAAAAGAGCAAGATAATAACGCGCCTTAAAAATAACTCATTAAATTTATGTACAAAAAACTAGAACTATAGATGCAGAACTATAAATAAGATTAACTTTACTAATTTATGGAGCCGAACTGTGAGGCTGCTCAAATTCATCCAATCACCCAACAAACTAATCCAATTTGAAGTTCTTCGCCTTATTTTTAACGCTCTTTACTGTCTCTACAATTCAACTCTTCACAAAGACCCGTTCTTTACAGAAGAAAATCCATTCTGGCTTCCTGAATTACTACAATAACCTTGTGTTCCAATTCCAATCCCATTGCGCAACTCTTTTCTAAACCCACACTTCTTTACAATCCTCCACTTTAACCAACGTACTACCGCACGACCTACAAAAGTATTAGCCGCTGGATTCCTAGCTAGAGAATTTCAGCACAGACTGGCTCCACTCAACTCAACTCTCTTATTGTGGCGCAGAATCCTAGAGAAATCAGCGCCCAATTGTGACACTATTATTACTATTATTGGCGAGATATATATTGTGCATGCTGTAAATAAATAAAATAGGAAGAAATAATAATAAAAACTTTCCTAATTAAACTAAAGTCGAACAAGTTCTGCAAACAAAATTAATAAAACAAAACATTTATTTCCCTAATAAAACTGTAGATTTGTTTTCCTAACAAGTTTAGTGACCAGAACAATAAAACAAAATAATATTTTTCTTAAAATAAACGATTATATAAAAGAAATATGTCTATTCATCTTCTTGCAACAGAGACGCAATATCAAATTGATTAAAATAAAACTATCTTCATACAAAACAGAATCTTTGCACAAAGTAAGCTGATCATGCTGCAGAAATAATGAAAAACGAGTAATCTTTTGTAAGATCGAGGTGGCTGCAATAAGATGTTCATGCACATGAGCAACAAAACAGGAGCGTTGCATCACTTAAATCAGCTAAGCTGGCAAATTATAACTAAAATTAATAGCATATGAAAGTGGGATTTCTATGCCTGGGATTTTGAAGTTTATTATTCAGTTTATTTTTGTTCCATCCAATATGGTGAACTAACTATTAAGTGCAATAAACTGAGGTAAATTCAGTAATCTTTGTTTTTATTTTATCTAGAAGCTTGAATCTTCTGAACAGAACACTTTAAGTGAGCCATCACTAAGTAACGACAACCATATACACTCACACAAAGGCATCAGTTTCATTACATCAGCTTGTCCCGGCTAACTCTGTGTTGAATATTCTACACTGCTTCATGCATTTGCATTAGCTTTAATTAATAATGCATAAACCAAAGGAATATTGAAGTTTTTCAAGCTCACATTTAATGTAAACATATTAGTTAATTAAATTTTGGAACTATATCTGAGCTGAATCTTCTAATTGAAAGATAATGAAAACTGAAAAAAAATAGAAAGTAAAAAGCCATGTTCGTGGTTGAAGAAGTGCTTAAACGGGTCGTTTATAACAACCAATTCTAGGAGATTTTAAAGACTGCAATATCTGAGTTAATTTGAAGTAATTTTCATCAAAAGCTTATATCGCATTACGAGTACATCAAATATAGGACGCTCCTACTTTTCTTAAATTAATAAAAAATAAAACAAAAATAAGTCTCCTTCGCTTTTAAAGCTCCTTAGTTGATTATATTAATTGCAAGTTGGTAAAGTGGAAATTCTATGTATTCATTATTATTCAAAAGTTGAAGGCTTCAACCCACAATCCAACGAAGGCGATCCTCATTATCCCAACTTATGTACTCAACTAAGTTCCGCTTAGATTCTAAGATTTATTTCATGATCATGTTGTTTTATAAACCCGAAGTTTATCATAATGAGGAACATAAATACCCCTGTGGTAGGAAATGTAAAAATAACTCCCTGAGGTGAAATTATAAAAACTTGAAATACGCTTCATATTTCCCTTCAACGAAAGTTGTTTATTTTCAAGTTTAAATTTAAATAAACATTTAATCCAAGCGTGGGCGCAGTATCATACAAATTTTTGTATTTGTATATTCCAATAATTAGTTGACTTCGTCGGATAGAATAAGATACTGACTTTCTTAAGTGGGCGACATCTTTTCTTGGTAAAGAGATAAGCCATTTTCTCGACTAGCTACAAAACTCTAAAAGTTTTAAACAACCCTGATCTCTTGCTTTGGGGACTACCATTGCAACAAGGTAGTCCTAACGTAGAGGATAATGAAATAAATCTTGGACAGCCATTCCTAGGGAATCATGCACAATAATTAGTATAAACTGTAACGAAGTTGACCTGTGGAGAAAAGAAAGGCCTAGATTGTTCTAGGGGTTGAGCGACCAAAGTCTATAACGGCCCACCACTGTGTAAACAAAAGGCCGGTCTTTACCTGAGCCGGAGAAGAAAGGGCTAGATTGTTTTAGGAGTTTAGTGACCTGTTTAGTTTAGTTTAGTGGCCTGTAACGGTCCACCCCTGTGTAAAAGCAAGCTAAGGGAGCGACCCCTGTTGGGGTGGTGGCAGTATATGTTTTCCCCAGCCAGTGAGTGGCAGGTGGGAGTGAGACAGATGGCGTTAAGAGTGAGACAGACGGAGTTGGAGTGGGGCAGTCGCAGTTAAAGGGAGGCAGACACAGCTGGAGGTTTTTAGAGAGACACTTTGGAAGGAACAGTCAGTGTTGCGGAGTGCTTCAGAGTTAGCCAGTTGGGCGGTTAGTCAGTTAGTGAGTAGAGCTTTGTTAGTGCACCTGAGACTAGTGCAATTCAGTGCAGTGCGGACCAGTGGTCAGTCGTGGAACATTCTGTGGCGTTACGTAGTGAGTAAGTAACAGTAAACTATTGTGACTGTTGTAAATGTTAACTGTAATGAATAGCGTTAGTTGCTAGTAAATGTTAATGTTAGTAATGTTAATGTGTTAATAAATCAGTCTACTTATAAGTTTAACGAGTTTTATTATTTATCAAACCCACATAAATTAAATTAACTAGTGACAGTCATTAGTTGTGTTGTTAAAGTTTTTAGTAAAAGGACAAAAACTTTACAAAACATTCTTATCGGACTTATGTCCGATTAATATAAAATTAGGGCAATGGAGATCCTGAGTTGGGAACCAGATCTGTTCCATGAATCAATAATAACAGATTTAGGGCACACGTTTGTCAGATATCTCGTAGGCACTAATCTTTTTTGAAGGGAATCTAAAATTGAATATTTAAGAGTTAACTCATATTGACAATTTTCATTATTTACTAATAATTTTTATAAAGGGACTTTGATAATTTAGTACATCTTTGAATTTTTATTAGACAAACTTTTTCTTTAAAATTAATAATTTAAGCTTTAGCTTTCTCACTAAGCAATTAAGCTTCCTTTTCTCAGCGTCCACCCTCTCTGTGATACTCTTAACTTTAATAACTTCATCCAGCTTTCCCTGTTTAAGGACCATTATTTCTAGTTACGTATATTTGTACCAGAAACGTTACTCACTTAGGAAAATAAAAGGATTGAAATGAAAAGAAAATACATTCATTATAATCTGTATTATTAACACCTTATATAGCCTCTCTTAATAACCATTAATAATGGAAACCATAATTTATTTAATAAATAACAGTAAATATTATAAGGCATGTCAAAGCCAAAAAGTTTAACTTAGAATTTGTTACTTTTATCTTAACAATTTACCTGCTAGTGATTGCATTTCATGTTCAAGAAAGTAAATTCCTGAGAACTTCTTTCAGTATCACAGCTTTTAGCCAAAATAAACACTTTCAAGTTTTCAAACTTAAACAAGACTCTATTTATAAATTTATAAAGTTAATTCCTGTGTAAAATACTGACTTAAATACTGGGATGGTATTAAAAGATCCATTTAAATACATTATTTGTTAATAATAATTCAAAATCTTTGGATAAGAACTGTTATTTCTGCATTTTGTTCCAGTTCTAATTGATTAGTTTACCTAGAATGTTTTTATTGGGTTGGTGCATAAATTCAGGCTGTGTGTTTCAGGATTTATTTGCAGATTAGCCCCTTTGTGGCAGATAAACAGCTTAGCTGTAACACTATATTGTGATTATGGCTAAAAGTTGGGTTGGAGAGTGATGAATAGAATGTTAAGTAGATCCGAAGAATATATTCTCCTGTTTAGAAGGGATCCTCAGCCTCAGATGTTGACCTACCTTTTTCTTTTTTAAAGGTTCTTATTTTTTGCTCCAAGGGCTTACCAAAATCTGTTTGATCGATTTTTAAAAAGGCAATCTTTCTAATGGGGAGAAAAATTATTAGATTGCACCATATGAGGTTGAAGTTCAAAATTTAAATCTTCGATTACTGGTTACATTGAACCTGATGAGTTCTACATCCTTGCTGGTTTTCTTAAAGGTGAACCATTTTGTTTGGTTATACCAGAAGGAGGTTTTTTAATCCAAAACTGAATACACACCTAGAGCGGGTAAATTTTTAACGGATGTAATTGACTACTGTTAGGGAAAAGCACAATATTAATGATAATCTCAAAAATACTCACTGCTCATTCTATCGCAAATCTTACTTTTCAAGGAACGGTTTCAGTAGCATGGCCTCGATCAAATGCATGATTTTTATTTTTTTAGATTTTGTCGAAATAAAATCCATTGGTTTGATGAAACGTAAACATCGACAGCTTCTGGGAAACATGTCGAATGCATTCAGTTTATGGTTTGGTAAATAAGCTTCTTTCAGCTGAAAGTTTTCTATTTGTTGGTAAAACTACCAACAAATTAGAAGTACTAAAATCTGAGGAAAGAAATACACGCCTTCCATGAAGCTAGTACCAGGTTCTTATCAATTTTACACATTTATGAACCTGCTCTGAGCAGAATCAAATCACTACCTTAATCGCGACCTCCTATTAATCTTTTCATAACCTGAGGAAAGTACAAAATACAAGTAAAATGGGTACACATCTAAGAAACGTTTGATGAATTTAGTCCATTATTAAGAGAAATTAAAATTAAAAGGGAAGGAGATAAAAAATACTTTTGGTATTTTTTTTAACTGTAGGATTCAATTTAAGATGAATTTATGAATAAAGCATTCATTACTTTGAAATATAAGGCTGCCTTTATGAGCAAACAATTAATGAATAAAATTTCACTCAGCCATAACTACATTTTAATTTTTTATTAAATTTGAGATAATTTTGTATGTTTAAACTGATCATTAAAGAACGATTATATATTTCCGCCATATATAGTGGAATAATTTTAATTAGGCTCCATTTAATTATGATTTTAGGTAACAAATTGATTTTCCACTAATACTCAGTTGTTAAACTGGTCAGCTGAATATATTGATGAGCTTTTAAATGAAACAATACACCCTTTTGATGCAACTGCGTTCAGTGTGTTTGCACCAATGGATTTTACAACAGTTACCTTGGTTTTAAGGTCACCTTCATTTCAGAAATAATTAATTCAGAGAGTAAAAACGATCCAGTAAAATGAAATGCAATGCCAGTAATGAAGAGTTGATTGTCTAGAGGAATTACTGGTTTCCCTATAAACCAGATTCACTTTTGTAGTAAGCTATCTGCCCACAATCAAGGCAGCACTAGTGCAGATGAATAGTTTTCCTGAAAAAATAGACATTATTTTACTTAGTTTTTAATGCCATATTAAAGTTGTTTATGATCTAATGTACTATAATATTCAGTAAACAAGAGTCTGGCATAACAATGCAGAAACAATGAACATTTTTCTTTCGCATTTTAATTGGATGAACCTTATAAAATATCTCCCTGTCTAATTTTCACATAGAAGTAAGAGAAACAAACTTCTATAGAGTTTTGGAGAGAAAGTTTTAGCCAATTAACTAACGACAATAGTTTGCCGCTATTCTATAAGAAACTTTAGAATTTTAACAAAACATTTAAAACTTTGTTTGCCTGATAATTTATATAACTCATCTTAAAGATTTTCAAAATTTGCTTTCCGATATGTCTATGGATGACTAACTGCTTAGTTTTTCTAATAATTTGGTCATCAGAAAACACAACGATTCCGTTCTAACACCGTTTCAGATCAGATTATTATGGCTAGAGTTGGTCTTCTCATTAAGATGATTGATAGGCAAGATGCTAGGCCCTTGTACGGGTAAGGTGTTACCTAACATCTGGTACAAGTGACATTAATCACTGAACAATAGAACCTAATTAATCTTCTTATCATTTGTTTTTCTTAAGATTTGATTATTTTTTTTTTTCAGATATTTCACCATAGTACAAACACCACGAGGAGAAGTCTGCCGAAACGCTAGATGTAGCGTCGCAACAACCATAGCCCTAATTTGGTGTCTGTCGTTTCTATCAATGGTACCATTGCTCATATATCAAGAAGTGGAAATCGTACGCCTGGGCGGATTAATTGTTTACGAAGCCTGTATAGAAAGATGGCCGTCACGGGCCGCTCAAGGCGCTTACACGCTGTCCATCTCAGTCGCCCAATTTGCCTTTCCAGTCTTTGTGCTCAGTACTATACACGCTAGAATTTCTTCTTATTTGAGACTTCACTTATCAACGCCGCCTGTAGATCCTTCTAGTAAGCGAGGTGAGTCTGATTTCCTATGATATTTATTTTATTTTTACTAAGTATTATTACTATATATTTTTTTGGCATTGGCTTTCGCCATACAGCCAGCATCGTCTAGGTGCTTATCACTAGAATATCACTCAATATCCATTCTTACTTATAAATACATTCGCTTCACACATTCATCCCTCTACTATATATGTACAACTATTTACATAAACTACAACTAATGGATGGATCAGTACTCAATATTCCTGCCATCCTTATAGCTTAACCGAAATTAAAATCACGTAATCCTTCTCTAATCATTTTCTTTCATTCATTCTAATCGGCTATAACTTTTAAATACGTTCATATTTCTTTGCTAGCTCTGCTACAGATTTAAGCACATAGATTTTGGTGGAGAATATTATGTCTTCGTACCGAAATGGTGCATCTAGATACCTGTATAAGTCGTCAAACATTGGTTTCCTTTCTACCACATAACGTGGACATATCATTATTATATATTTGAAATCCTCCTTGTAGGTGTAAACGTAAAGGAAATACGAGATATACATCAAGATACACTTATGAAACCTTTCATTTTGCCTAAAAACTTTGTATCCCAAATATCTCGATTTCTTTTATAGAGAATTCATTGAATTTTGGCACAATTATAGACTTTAACTGTCTCCAGAATTTTGAGAAGTTTGATGATTGTAGTTGTAATAGTAGAGGAAATATAAGAAAATCGTTCTGTTCGACTTGGGCGACTATGACGCGCGATCACTAAGTCGAACAATAAACAGAGCAGAACAGTTATTTAGAAATGGGGAATATCTAATTAACAGAAGTTGTTAGGACAATGATAGTGAGGTAATGAGTGAAAAGAGTTTGTGAATCAGCTTTTATTATTATTGTATTAAACGATTATTTTATTTATTTGAAAATTTATTAGGGTATGATGAAAAATTCATGATGTGCTCGCATAAATATGTATATATTTTTATTCTGATTGCTGGAAAGTTATGTTTACGCAGCAAAAGTTATGAGAATGTTCTGGATGAGTGGGAAACATTCTGAGGAAATAAATGTGACAGTTTGAAGTATTCACATCCTGAATAAGTAATGGATGTGATTCGTTTGAAAATGAAAAAAAAGAGGAGAAATACATGGAAACAAATGTTTTCATGACATTTTAAGGGCTCGATATTTTAAATTAGTCTATGTTATTGCTGTGAAAGAAAGCATTGTATTGATTTATTACTTGCGAATTAAAACACAGGAAATACTTGACATCCGAATCCTTAAGAGAAGCA
The DNA here is from genome assembly GCF_049639745.1 of Rhodnius prolixus. Classification (NCBI taxonomy): domain Eukaryota; kingdom Metazoa; phylum Arthropoda; class Insecta; order Hemiptera; family Reduviidae; genus Rhodnius; species Rhodnius prolixus. The sequence goes on from NW_027411582.1 coordinate 28,693,559, forward strand.
AGATTTACATTTCATGTTCTTACTTTTCGGTTGCAACTCAGATTTTAGGATTTTTTTCTGCTTTTCCTGGCATAATCCGCACAGATGCTTTAGATTATAACAACCCCTACAATATGGAGGTTCTTCCTAAACTTACCATGAACTGTAAGATAGCCTAGTCACCAGACTACTGTAGCTTAAGACCTTCCTTGTTATGGTCTTATCGTGCTTAACTCCAGATATTATTCCTCAGAATTAATGCTTTCTCCTTGAGCCGAGCCATAGGAGAAGTTCCTACGGTACCGCTTAGGAAAGTTTCTGGACTCGAGAATGGAGTAGCTTCCCTATTCCTAGTAGGATAGTTGACAACTTAATTTTTCTAAGTGCTAATATTTGCTGGCATGCTTGCACCCACTTATTATTATTGGAAAAGATGTATCAGTGATTTACCAGTCAAGGGGTGAAGTAGTTTTGGATGCTGCCTGTTCCACTAGTAAGCCAGAAAATCCGAAAAGATGTGAGCTTCCTTAACTTTAAGAATTCTCTACTCAGGTTATTCTCAATGCACTTCTTAATGACCATAATTTCTGGAACAATGAGGAGTAAATTTTTAGAATACCTTCCATGAATATTCAAAACGAATGTTTTAGGATTTTCTCAATAAGTTCAGGACACTCTCATTCCTTAATCATGCCTAGATTCAATAGATACCGCTTCATAAAAATTTCGTTATTCTTCAAATTACTTCCCGAAACAAATATTTATAAAATGTTAGTAGTGAAGAGTGAAATGGAGCTCTATGCTCTCTCTCGCTAAAAGTTTGAGCCTAGGACTGTGTTGGAGTCCAAATCCATCATCTGGAAATGCAATTAAAACTGGTGTCTGTTTTGTTTTTTTCAGATATTATGTTCCTAGAAAACTGAGCGTTCAAAATAAAATTATATAATTTTTTCCCGTTTCAATTTTACTGTTTTAAATTCTAGTAAAAGTTTCATTTAATTAGTAGGTTTGTATTTATAACAACTTTTTCCTAATTATTTCTATTAGTTCAGCAAATATTTGCTTTCTGTAATAGAATATATATATTTGAAACAATATTAGTTTAGTTAATGTAATTTAATAATGAATGTTTATAATGTTGTTATGTTTTGTTCCAATTGTTTTGAAAACTAAATTAATTTGCAACAAATCTATGTTTTATATTTTTACTTCTAACATACTTTTGTTTCGAACAAAGATGATATTTTAGAAGCAATAGAAGTTTCTCCATAAACTAACACCATTATATCTCTACTTAGCCAACCGTAAATCAATTTAACTCCAGAAATTAATATCGGTCTAGATCAATAATGGAGCAAATAGTAATACTGCTACCAAACCAACATATTCTATACAGGAAAATCATATTAGAGCTGCATTTAAAATGCATTGGGTTTTTTTTATTTGTGTATTTATGTACAGGATCCGGAGTATTAGGGCACTTTTTTTTCTTTTTTTTTCTAAAGTAATTCCTGAGAATATCTTATAAGTGCTTAAAGTTCATCCACACCATCTGATCCCATCAGATAACCTCATCTGCACAAACTTGCAGTTAAAACTCATTCCTATCAGGAAGGGGGCGACAGAATGATTAGAATAAAAGGAAAATAAAAGAGTTTAGGTTACCAAAAATGTTTTTTTTTTCTCTCCGAAAAGAGATTATTGGGGCTGCATAATGTTGATTAATTAAATCAAAAACGTATCAAGTAAAATGATTTCAAAACAAAACTGACTGCTTATGGATAAATCGTAAAATGAATTAATAAAAGAGAAGGCAAAGATTATTAACAGTTTATATCATATACAAATACGATATATAATAAATATGAATAGCGTTGGGTAGGCAATGAAGTTAATGGGTAGTCTTTAGCAGAGAATTAAGTAAAACAAAGTAATCCCTATTTTTTTTTAGGGCTATCAATTTGAACGCTCAGTCTACGTTTAATTCCAGACGATTTGCTTAAAAATCTGCATTTTTATGATGAAATATGAAATATGGGTGGTTAGCTATTAAAGATTAAGAAAGACAACATTCTTTATTTCGAAAAACATTTTGAGCAAGCTCAGTATTGGAGCCTAAAGTTGAGTTTAAGCCACCTAATGATTGGGTCATCATAACTAACTACTATGCTTTTATGCTATCTTGTCAAAATAAAAAATAAAAAAAGTTATATTTGTGAATATTTAAATAAAAACTTTAGAATAAAAAAAAACGAAAATGTTTACAAAAAATAATAGAACCAATAATTTCCCATTATACTTATTTACTAAGTAATTAAGAAAGGCTGGTAGACAAGTAAAAAGAGTGAAGTGGAAAGGGCTAAAGGGTTCCATAACTATGTGAAGTAGTTGGTTGCTTTTGAAGTGTGCATTTCAAAGATAACTTTCTAACAAACTTTCTAGAGTGCTATAAATAAAGTGCATGTCTAATAATTGAAATTTCAGAGTTAAACTTTATTATTTAACTTGAAAACTATTTTTAAGGCTAATACAGTTTCATTAGTAAACTTTACAAATCTAATAAAGTTAAATGAAGATGGAATGGCTGTAATTCACGCTCATATTTCATAATAGAATATGTTTATGTAAAAAGGTACAATTTGTTTATTCCTCAATTTCTTATCTTAGAGGAAGAGGCTTTTAACTTAATTTGATGGAAATGAATATGGAAGTATAAACTTACCTCCGACGATAGCAAAAATAGTCTCGTTAACTTCTATAACTAGATAAAAATATTGTAATCTTGTTGAATTTCCACCGGAATTATTTTGCGGATCGTTGAAGCCGGAAGTTTTTTTTTCCGGAAGTGTTGCTAAAAATAAAATTCCGAATTTGTAGTAAAAATCTCAGAACAGTGAGTACTGAATAGATTTTATTCCCACAGATATCTAATTGTTTCTCTTAACTTTGTTTAAAGATAATTTGGATAATTTATCTCAGAAAATTGAATTTATGGAGTACGGTAGAATATATTATTTAACATCTTGAATATGTTTTCGGCAGATTATTTAAACAAAAACAAAAGAGCGATCTTTTTGTATGTATTTTCAGTCTAACTCACAAAGGAGAAAGTTCAAATTTGAGGTTTAGTTAAGGCAATTAATGTTTTGGTCCCAAAAAGCAGAAGTTTTACTTTAATCTATTGATTTTTGAGTAGTTATTGTTTCTCAAAACCAGCATGTAACCATTCTCTTTCAATTTATGAAACTGATTATTTATTTAAAGAACCAGAACTTTGATTTAACACATGTTCTCAAGAAAACAATTTACAACACTTCTAAAAGAAAGGGAATTTCCTAAAATAATTCTTTTCTTTTCTTGTTTCATAAATGGTCCTGTAATTTATATATAATATATATAACATTTACGGGAGATTAAGCCCCTTAAATTGAGAAATATAAGGAAATCGCTTGACCGGTAATTATTTGTACTTCTGAGACATTATTATTATTTTTTAATAACTTATGAGATAACCAAAATGGTCCGTTAATTAGTAAACTTATTCATGTTATGGACAATATAAACAAATAGTATTAGATGATTGGTGAATTCTCGGGTCCGAAGTACCTATTCTTAGATTTTTTTCTACTAGGAGCTTTTTACTACAGCTTAATACTTCGGTTATTAAAAATCTGTGGAGATATTTTAATTACAGTTAATAAAAGAGTGAATGATAAGCTTGGTATGGAAACCCTTGTCATCTATTTCTAAAAATTTTAGTTGAAAAGAAAGCAAATTAATGTTAGTTCAATATTTTATGTCCTAGACAACTCTGTCCTAGTGATTCTCAACCACTTGCCGCCACATTTTAGAAATGTATACAATAAAAATTATATATTAAATGTAGAAGACGATAAGAGAGTAGCATTATCATTTTAAGGGAACGTTCTCCAGAAGGCTGTGTAAAGATTCCGGAGGTGCCTGTAGCAACAAATATTGATGTCTATGACAACTCTTTCATTAAAAAAGCAAAAATTATACAAACTCTTTTCTGGAAGAGAAAACTAAAACTAAATTGAATAGTTCTGATTATTCCTTTCGTTGTAAACAGGACTATTCAAAATAATATTTTAATAATTTGAATCTTTCAACGGTTTTAATGAAATACGAGTATTTAAATTAAATTTAATTTGAAAAGTGTTTTATTTTTTTGCTGGCTTAAATTGCTTTAAATTTGCAAATATTTTAAATCATTAAGTAAATAAAGAATTTAAATATAATTTATCTAAAAGCATTTTATAATTCGCGCATTCCTCTTAGTTATTGTGCTTTCATGTTATAAAGATTTCAACCAGTATCTCAGTTAAGAAGCTTTTAACAGATTAATCTTTCACGATGAAATTTAGTTAAAAATCCTTTTAATAAAAATCTGTGAAGATATTTTAATTACAGTTAATAAAAGAGTGAATGATAAGCTTGGTATGGAAACCCTTGTCATCTATTTCTAAAAATTTTAGTTGAAAAGAAAGCAAATTAATGTTAGTTCAATATTTTATGTCCTAGACAACTCTGTCCTAGTGATTCTCAACCACTTGCCGCCACATTTTAGAAATGTATACAATAAAAATTATATATTAAATGTAGAAGACGATAAGAGAGTAGCATTATCATTTTAAGGGAACGTTCTCCAGAAGGCTGTGTAAAGATTCCGGAGGTGCCTGTAGCAACAAATATTGATGTCTATGACATCTCTTTCATTAAAAAAGCAAAAATTATACAAACTCTTTTCTGGAAGAGAAAACTAAAACTAAATTGAATAGTTCTGATTATTCCTTTCGTTGTAAACAGGACTATTCAAAATAATATTTTAATAATTTGAATCTTTCAACGGTTTTAATGAAATACGAGTATTTAAATTAAATTTAATTTGAAAAGTGTTTTATTTTTTTGCTGGCTTAAATTGCTTTAAATTTGCAAATATTTTAAATCATTAAGTAAATAAAGAATTTAAATATAATTTATCTAAAAGCATTTTATAATTCGCGCATTCCTCTTAGTTATTGTGCTTTCATGTTATAAAGATTTCAACCAGTATCTCAGTTAAGAAGCTTTTAACAGATTAATCTTTCACGATGAAATTTAGTTAAAAATCCTTTTAATAAAAATCTGTGAAGATATTTTAATTACAGTTAATAAAAGAGTGAATGATAAAAAAAAAAAAGCGTAAGTGCATTTTACATAAATTAAAAGCACCAACAACTAAATTAAAATTTTGTTTGCCTTAATTCTTTTATGAGAAAGGGTAATACTTTTGTAAAGCAAACAGAAGTTTAAATGGGTACCATGTAACATAAAAGAGAAACCATTAAAAAAAGTTTATCAGTAGCCCTAAATTAAATTTGATTGGTTTTCACTTCAAGAGTTAGTAAACACTTTCATTAAATCATCAATATATGATCCCCTTTCATGATAATATAATTGCAACCATTGATTCATTATTTCAAGATTGAAAAGTTATAGTTTTGTCTTTAGTTTCAAATATAATTCTATTTATTACTTAAGTTTTAATATAAATCTGTCAATTGTAGAAATAAGTGTAGGTAAGCGAAGAGATATTTCTTGTTCGTTTTATTATAATGATTTGCGAATATGATTAATAGCCAACTAATTAATACCAGTTTATTTTAAGCTAATGAAGGAATTTGGTTGCATGTTAAGTAGCATTTAAGTTCGAGGAAGCTTGGTATGGAAACCCTTGTCATCTATTTCTAAAAATTTTAGTTGAAAAAAAAGCAAATTAATGTTAGTTCAACAATTTATGTTATGTCCTAGACCAGGGATCGGCAACCTATTTCAAGTAGAGAGCCATTTCTTCTTAAATAATTTTAATAAATCTTACCAAGAGCCGCAAGGATGATAGTGTAAAAAAATTCTGTAGATCATTTGTATTCGCAAATTGTTATTTTATGGTATTCAATAAGATTTAAATGTTTGATATATTTATTTTCACATATTGCAAAGTAAATAAACAAATAAATAATAACTTAACGAATGAAAAGGCGGCAGTCTTACAATATAAATCAAGTACTTTATTTTCATATTGTATAATTCTATTCAATTTCTAACCTATCACATTTAAAATTATTTTTGAAAAAATATCTTTAATAAATGGAAATTTCATTCGTTTCAATAAAATTAAAATATACAATATACGATATTTTGGGCAAGCTGAAAAGCCACATAATTTCGATAAAAGAGCCGCATGCGGCTCGTGAGCCGCGGGTTGCCGACACCTGTCCTAGACAACTCTGTCGTAGTGATTCTCAACCACTGTGCCGCGACACTTGCCGCCAAATTTTAGAAATGCATACAATAAAAATTATATATTAAATGTAGAAGACGATATTGAGAGAGTAGCATTATCATTTATACCACCAAATATAAACTGTAATTATCAAAAAACATCAAGCTCAAATTTCTCATTAAAAGTATTCTTATTATTAACTTGTAATTAATCCCTTAATTAACATATACTGTCATTTTTGTAGTACACATTATTTTATTTTATATTGAAAATAAACAAACTATTTTACACAGTGTATTGTGGTAAGTATGGATTTCACTGCGAACTCCCTTTTATTTATCTACACAAGCAATTTATCTACCATTACAATTAATGTAATTCCTATTGATTAGTAGATCAAACTACCTTTTGCCCAACTGTGCCACAGCGATAATGATGCTGCATTAAGTTAACAAAATGTTATTGCGTTAATTCCGCACAAGAAGTTATACATGCATGAACATGAACTTACACACAAGGTAGAAATCCCCAGCTTAAGATAAAATAGATTTTCTTTTGTTTTTAATTTCTTCTACAGAAAATCTAATTTCCTTATATTGTTCAGTTCAGAACATTTTCATAGCCCCAAGGCACGCTTGTTTCTTTTCTCTGTAGTGACCTAATTTCTTTTGTTTGTCTTTGTTTTGATTGTCCTCTTTATTTTTCTTCAAACAACACAATTATTTATATCCGGTAGGTTAATGTCTCATCCTTACTTCCTTAAATTGTTTCCATTTTTTTTTTTCAATTATAAATTATCAAACAAAAATGTAATTTTCTTGCTCTGACTATTTTTTTTAATAAAATATTTTTTGTTCAGTGAAAAGAACCACTTCATTTTTCACATGGGTTTATTTGCATGAGGGTCTGCTTCATTTGATAAATTATAAAAATTAAAATTTAATCGAGTAAAATTACTTAAATATCAATTGTAATAAAATTTCCAAAAATCAATTTGTACATTCTAAATCTGCCACTGGTATCAGAGGTAAAAGCTCATAATACTTTTACTCCGTAAAAGAGTATTTTTTTGAAATTCCCAGGTAATTTCCTAATTTTTTACTCTTATTTTAAGTTCTGTTGCTAAATTCTGTCGAAAAATTCTGTATAATTGAGCTCTTTCATAGATATTAGGGTTTAGTGGCAAAATACAGTTATTTGCTGGTCATTCTAGCAAATATTTCCCATTTTTCCTTCGTTTTTGGTTATATTTTTTAATTAGAGCGACCTAATATGTATATTCTAGCTCTGCTTTAGATATCGGCAATGAGAGCAAGAATACTGTTATTAGCTGCTAATTTTGGCCAATATTTCCCATTTTTTTCATCGTTTTTGAAGTTATATTTCTTTATTAGAGCGACCTAATATGTATATTTTAGCTCTGCTTTAGATATCGGCAATGAGAGCAAGAATACTGTTATTAGCTGCTAATTTTAGCGAATATTTCTCATTTTTTCCATATTTTTTGAAGTTATATTTTTTAATTAGAGCAACCTAATATGTATATTCTAGCTCTGCTTTAGATATCGGCAATGAGAGCAAGAATACTGTTATTAGCTGCTAATTTTGGCCAATATTTCCCATTTTTTCCATCGTTTTTGAAGTTATATTTCTTTATTAGAGCGACCTAATATGTATATTCTAACTCTGCTTTAGATATCGGCAATGAGAGCAAGAATACTGTTATTAGCTGCTAATTTTGGCCAATATTTCCCATTTTTTCCATCGTTTTTGAAGTTATATTTCTTTATTAGAGCGACCTAATATGTATATTCTAGCTCTGCTTTAGATATCGGCAATGAGAGCAAGAATACTGTTATTAGCTGCTAATTTTGGCCAATATTTCCCATTTTTTCCATCGTTTTTGAAGTTATATTTCTTTATTAGAGCGACCTAATATGTATATTCTAACTCTGCTTTAGATATCGGCAATGAGAGCAAGAATACTGTTATTAGCTGCTAATTTTGGCCAATATTTCCCATTTTTTCCATCGTTTTTGAAGTTATATTTCTTTATTAGAGCGACCTAATATGTATATTCTAACTCTGCTTTAGATATCGGCAATGAGAGCAAGAATACTGTTATTAGCTGCTAATTTTGGCCAATATTTCCCATTTTTTCCATATTTTTTGAAGTTATATTTTTTAATTAGAGCGACCTAATATGTATATTCTAGCTCTGCTTTAGATATCGGCAATGAGAGCAAGAATACTGTTATTAGCTGCTAATTTTGGCCAATATTTCCCATTTTTTTCATCGTTTTTGAAGTTATATTTCTTTATTAGAGCGACCTAATATGTATATTCTAACTCTGCTTTAGATATCGGCAATGAGAGCAAGAATACTGTTATTAGATGGTCATTCAAGCTTTTGCTGTCTAATTTTTCTATCATTTTTGAAGTTTTTGTTTCAAATTATGACTACTGTGTATATTCTATGTAGTTCTATATCCAAATAATAGAGTTTTAATATGTATATATTTGCTCTGCCACAGATATTTCTACATCAGTTTAAAAACTTGAATATAAGTGTTGATTAAAAGAGAAAATTTACATAAATCAGAGAATATAAATATTTCATTCATAATTGAGCTCGTAGTTTCAACCAGTAAGAAACCTTTGAAAAAGGTTTTTTTAATGCGAATTAGTTTCTCATTTTTTCCCAATTTTTCTTACTATTATTGGGGTTTCAACAATGTTTTCATGATCATACATAAGTTAATAAAAACAATGGAAATAGATTTTCGGAAATTTTATAACAGCTGATATCAATATTTTACTGCATTAAATTTTCATTGATATTTTTTAGAATTTATTAGATGTCACAGACATTTATTTTGTGATGGCCATTTTCATCTATACTCGCTTCTTCAAGTTACCACTTATTCCGATCCATGGCAATTTTATTTTTTATTTTAATTATCGCGGTGTCAAAAGTTTTACCACAGAAGAGGAGATCAAAGAAGGTTTTATTGAATACTTTTGTCTTCAAAGAACTTCTGTGGTAACAAAGAGGAATAGAATTACCGACATCAAGTGGATTACAGTTTGTGAAAAATAAACTAGCAATCTTTCTATTCCTTAAAGTGAACGCCAAAAACTTTTGAAGTACTCCAGAAACTAAAACACCACTTTCTGCTTTGAACTTTTCTTAATTCTGGCCAATTTAATTTTTGTTCACTTTTGAATTTAAAACCTATTTTTTATTTTTTTTTAACGTACTCTAAAATCCCATATATCGAGATAGATTAGCTTTTTCGTAAAATAACAACCATATAAAAGGCTTTGCAGGCATATGTCATATGTCAAAATTATTGATTCGTTGGTAGCGACGCTGTTGTGTCATTTTTAGTAACACTTGAATTTAAATGTCAATTGAACTCTATAATTGGTTTATTTAAAAGGAACAAAAAAAAGTTTGAGCTAAGTTATTTTTAGCTCCCGATCATACGTCATAAAACATTAAAATGGGTCATACTCTCATTCTAGAATTGCTTATTTTATTAGTTGCGAAAATAATTACTCTGAGATTACGTTAAGAGATTAAATATTAAATTTAATTTATCTCTTAGAGATTGTTGAGAATTGTTTTACATTGGACACTTGATTCATGTTTTATTTCCTAGTTTGTCTTTTTTGTTAGCGAAAATATATCTTGGCAATGTCCTCCGTTTGATGACTTCAACACTCGAAGAGTGGGCTCAAAGGGATTTTAAAAAACAAATAAACAAAATAAAAGAAAACAGTAATTACTGAAGATTACACATTTGTCAAGATGCCATGTGCAATGCTGCAAGAAGGCTTAGAGTAAAATAAAATTCTTTGATCAAGCGTTGCGAGTGTCGCTGCTATAGCACAATTTCTTTGCGAGGCTCACGTATCTCAGGCGTTATAATCGCCGAATCTAAAGATAAGGTCTTAACGCCCCAGCTTTCATGCTTTCATGTAAAAGGATACCTCTATGAGTTTGATTGATTACAGTTTCAAGAAGGGGTGGTGGCTTAACAGAGAGTCAATGCTAGCTAAAAAATAGATCTTTTGTGATTCATTCATGTATCAGCCGTAGTCCTGGAATTCAACCTTCTTATAAAGTATAAACAATCCGCAATTTGGAATAAGAGTGAATATGTGTGTGTTTAGCTCTCGTTTGCCTGTAGATACACTAAATCCTATTACAATAGTTGAACTAGCTCTACAGGTTCTATGGAACTGTGCGTGGTGACAGATTTGTGATAGTTAGATTGCTATATCCACAATGACGTCAAGTTTCCTGTAAAAGAGAGTAGTCCACTTCCCACTACTTCGCAATAAGAGGTAATTTAAAATATTCTAAAAGAAAGAAAAGTTTAAAAAAAGTAGGAGCCAATAACAAAAGGACAAAAAAAGTTTGTGCAATAGTAGTTCTTCCGGACATACGAGTATACCATTTTTTAAAAATTGAAATAGGCACAAATTTAATGAAGCATTTAAGGTAGATTTACTCTACTATTAAATATTAATATTTACTAATTACTTGATTAGATTACACATTGGACGTGGGTACATTTCAAAGTATTTTTCTGCATAGAATATTTAGACAATAAGGGAATAACAGCATGTTTTCTGCTTTTTAAGAATGCTGCATTGATAAAAAATAGATACTGCACGACGGTAGTAAACATGAACTTAAATTAATTTTGATTGTTTATCGAATGATATAAATGATTTTTTTTAAAAACGAGAATTGAAATATTGAATTACAAAAATAGGCTTCCTTTATAAGAAATAAATAAATTGGTTTCCTGTATACAATAATAAAAAAATAAATAAATAAACAGGAAAAGAATGATAAAAAAAGAAGCTTTCCCTTCAATATTGGGAAGGCTTTGGTGATCAATGATTTATTTATTTAATTAAAGTTCCGTACTTCCTGAAATATGTTGGAATATACAAATAAAAAAATTCCTTTATTACAACAAGTTTAAATTTAATCATAAAAATGATTAAATTTAAAATCGCGAATTATGTGTATACCAGGTTACTTATTCACATATCCATTAGGTTAATAACGTGCGCAGAATTAATTACTTTAACCTAATTATGTTTTCAGCTTGCAGCTTCCTTTGTGACTCAATTAATCTTTGCTTTAAATATATATATATATATATATATGGATAGCCTAACATAAACGCATACTTACTTTACTGATTTGATTTTTAGGCTTCCGCGATTTCTCTTGTAAATAGCTTCAACATACGCGCAATATATATATATATGCCTCTATATAGCTTTTTTGAAACCTTGAGACCAGATCTGAGTGTATTACTGTTGCAATAACACATGTCCAGCCCAGTGAATGTGGGGCGCCACAATGGAAGTCAAACATTTCTTTCTCTTTATCTCAATAAAGTGTTTAGGTCATATTGAAGGCGTCGAGAGATCGTGATCCGAGATGAGCGTTTAGCATCTTTCTAGGGCGCGAAGGATCCTTGGATAACTCTGCCTTATATAGCTAAGTTATTTAGAGGAGAATTTGGAGTGCGAAAGTGAACTAACTGCCGAGGAGAGTTTCAATAAAGGAAGCCAAGATCCTGCATGTTATTTCTTCTGTTTGGAAATCTTAGGAAAGGAAAAAAAATAGGAAAACCTACAAATAAACTACACCAAATTATTCTCAATTAATTTTATTTTTTTCAATCTTTAATTCACAACTTATGCATAATTTACTTCTTAATTAAGATTTCTGTAAACCAGATATCTTTTCCTATAGCCTCAAAATTTTAGTGCCCCCAAAATCTATTCAATGGCTGATCGCCACGTCTGGCGAATTAATCTAATATTTATCTCATGTAATTTGCAATGTCTAGAGAGTTACAATACTTTCAGATCAGGGAGCATACCCTATCTGTTGAGAAAAGTTAGTACTATTTGACTAATTGTTAATTGTGACATAATGAAGAAATATTTACCAATACCTCCATATATTTGTTAATAATATTGTTAATTTTAGTACCTAACAAAAGATCCTAGTTCTTAGTAAAAGATCCTGGTAAAAGAAGGTAATTTTGAACATGGAATTTCAGTGCCTAATGAAAAGAATGAAGAGGCAGTGTAAATTCTTCAACTAGCAGGGAATCTAGAAAGTGCTCCACACTCTGTTTTGGCTTCATCATTCACCCACCACCTTCTTTCTCACTGTACATGTCGAAAACTCTCTTAAAAAACTGCCCTCTCTCTCCTTACTGAAGAATTTTCTATCGCTCATGTTCAACATTCAATAAGTCGTCTTAAACCTCACATGTCTCCAGGTTTTTTGTTTTACCTCGATCACCCTTACTTTTTTTAATTCTTCATAGTAAGGAATTTTTTTATTCATCTTCCATCTCTAATATTCTTCCGAGCGAACCACTTATTAAATAAGTGACTAAAATATACATATAAATAACTTTAAATTTTAAGGGACTTAAACATTACCTCTACTAAAATGAATATCCCTGAGTTCAGGCAGATTAAATCAATATGCAGCATCACCAGTAATCGAAGCCGATCTTTGAATTACTCCTACAGATAAAAGAATAACATAAAATAACATAAAGATGATTTATAATCTCAGTTATTTTTCGAAAATATACTAATTTACAAAACTTTATTTGAATTTTTATAACTGCTGTCTCTGCTCTCCTATTGTTTAGGGGAAAAAATCAATAAAGAATAATACTGAAATGATATAGGCACGGACAAATTGTTGAGAATGGTCGGACTGTCCTCTTTTTCTTTAGATATTCCACAGCATTGCGGCCTGTATTACATTCCATTCTATCCTTAGTTTTTTATATTGGTCCTGTTAGTAAATAGAAGTCAATAAATCTATTTCTTATTCAATATCTTTATTTGGAAAACTTCTTTTAGTGGGGGGTGTGTTAAATGTTAATTTTTTTTTCTTGCTTTTAATTCTTTCGAGTTTACACAATTTCTCTTTAAATTGAAAGATATTTAAAGAAATATTTTTCTGTAAAAAATGGCATCTTTCTTATAATCGTGGAAAGAAAATTTGTCACTTTAAATTCTAATAATTGAACTTTTTATTTATTCATTCAAAATGTTATTTTATCCATTATGTATTCAATGTTGACTTGTTTTAAATAAATTCTGTAAGTTTTATCGCTTATTTGTTTTAGCAAATCATTTTTATTGGTAATTTTTTAATTTGTGAACTTTTTTCAGTTGAATTTCTTCTAATTGGAACAGACCCTTATCCCAGACAATTTTTTTTGGTCCCAAATGTTCCAATTAAGCCGAGTCCACTTCTAACCTTTCAATAATATAATTCGTAATAAACCACCTCCATCAATCAACCTAGTCTCTTTCCCTTTCTCATTCTTTTTCTCTCTTACATCTAATAATTCTAGAATTACTTAAATCGTCCCCTGCCTTCAGGTGGGAAGTATTTGAAGTGTGTTAAAATTATCTTCATGTTTTTTTAAATTTCCTTTAGATTGTACTGGCTTTTTTTACCTACCTTCTCCACAAATTCGTATTATTTTCCATTCTCTGCTTCTTTGCCCCGCTTTCTAAAATAAAAGTAATCCATTTTGCTCTCCAGTCTTTTTATAAAAATCCAATAGTTTTCATTTTTATTTCTAGAGATTTGTAAAGTTACGAATAGTGAAAGAATCTGTCTGCTTATCCGGAAGATACCGCTAAGGGAAGTAGAACATATCCTTTTAATATTCTGTTCGAAGGAAAGGTGTCCCTAGAGACCGTGACCGTAAGTTGTGTACTGTCTATGCCCTTGTGGTTATATAATGCTTGAGTAGTTCTATTACGAACTGCTCGGAGCTAAAAGTGTGTAGTGACACAGAACCTTTATTGCACTGTATTTATTGTTTGTTGGTGGTAAATTCTTATCACTGAAACTGATTTCTTTTTCTAGACCTTTATCGTTGACAAGTACAACTCCTTTGTATTTAAAATTGGTGATTTGCTTCATCATTTCATGATTTAAAGGTCGTATTTAATGATGAGTCTCTTTTAAGACAAATCTTCAAATGATTTACATATTTATTTTTGTTGTCTCGTCATGAAAACCTTTTTAAGTTAAGTATATTTCAAGTTTACTGCATTTCACTGATCAGTGAGCTGTAAGAAGCTTTTAGGAAGAGAAAATCTAGTAGCAATCAGCTAGATTCGAACCCGGGATCTCCTCAAGGAAATCCAGTATACGCTGAGCCCTGAGCCAATAAACTTATCCAGTTATACGGTAACTTTTATTGAACCCCACTTCAAATTTAAGCATTATTTCCTGGCATTTTTGGGGAGCGTTATCCGATGGCCGCAATTAATAATAATGGCTTCATCGCTGGCGAATACTTTTTCAGGTTTACAATTGTTGGTAGCTGACATTGGCTAACCTCACGAGGTTCGTAGGTGCATTTTTTCTATTTTTTATTTTATTTTTATTTTTTGCTTGTGCTGGAACTTCATCATGTCTTTTCTTCTGGCCTGTGTAAATGATTTCTCTAGATATAGGTAGCTCTAGTCTTAAACCTATTAAATTAAATATTATATACTTACGACTTCCTTAAAACTCTAAAAGATTTCAAATATTAAAAATTCCTCAATAAAGAATTCCATTTTTATTAATTTCCCCAACCACACAGTTAAACTAGTCCCTTAAACAGCGGATGAATATATAAAGAAGGTGTAGGTGGTAATTTAAAGCTTTTTTTTTATCATTATGCACACATTTTTAAATGCCCTCAAGTATTAATGTCAGATTTGCATTTTCTTTTTAAGTAATATTCTATAGATATACTTGCCACTTGGCTGATGGCAAAGTAGAAGCCTCTTTTTTAATATTTTTAATATTTTCAAAATGTTCGTTTTTGTTCTACTCTTTTTAAAATTATTTTTACGACAATTTTATTGAGAATATAAACATATTTTTCAACCAGTTATTGTTCTATTTAACGTTAGAAAAAACAACAAACTGTAACTGGTCTTGAAAATGCTATAAAGTTCTTTTATGATATCATTCATATTTTGAATTTTAAAGTCTGCAGTATCATGTATGAGAAAATAAGAAAATAAATGGCTAGAATACATTTTATATTGATGCTTTTAAGTTTAATGCAACTCCACTTCTATTTCCCCTTTGCAGCCCTCATAGGAAGAAACTAGGTCTTGTGAAAAATAATATTCCGGAGAGTTCTTTCCCACTATTTTCTAGGTAACCACTTCCAGCTTCTAGTTTCCAGATAGAGTGTTTTCTCTTGTCCATTGTATTGAAGTGAGAAGAAAAGCCTTCTAGGGACACAAACTTTGTGGGCAGGCAGATTTATTCAATCCAAGATCTCTGCAGTGGGAGTCCAGGGCACTAACCATGAAGATAAGCTCTTTCTTAAGATTGTTGAGGTTTCCATTGTAAAAACATTGTCAAAAATTTGATTAATCGTTGTTTTTTTTTAAGACAATATTCGTCAAAGAAGTGGAAGCTGAAGATTGTATGATCCGATGCCGAGGGTATAGAACAGAGCTAAAGCAATTCCAGCGCGAGTGGAGACCTTGTATAGGTGCACTTAGCACGACGTCACTTCAAAGAGATGCTAAGATCTGATTTGGATAATAAAGAAGCTCTCTGAATGGATAATGGGCTCAAGCTAAACGTTAATTATGCTTCATATCACGACCTATCTCTTGTCAAAGAATCAAGAAATCTTGGTGTTTTTTATTGACCAGATGTTGGAGCCCAATAAAACATTAACTTTTGAACCATTCTTCTTCATTCTTCAGGCCATATTTTATTCACGTCTAATCAAACCAAACATGATAATTCAGATATTTTTAATTCTCAGGAAGTATTCCTGTAAGTTTCTTTAGCTGATGTAACCTTTCAATGAAAAGACATTTTTGTCTGTTATTTACCCACAAATGTTTATTTTGAAATTAATAAGAACTTAACAGGCACAAGCAAATCCGATTATCAATTAAAAAGGAAAAAAAAAGTTATGAGTTGGTAATCGGCTGGAGATATTTCAAAGGAATGGAAGAATAATTTCTTTTCTTCTATCTTAAATAACTCACCATAGAAGATAATAATTTGGAACTGATTTACCAAAATTCCATGGAATAAATAGAGGGTAAAGTTAGTACAGTCAAGTAGAACAGTCTTCAGTAAAAAAATTCCAGAATTAAAAACAGGGCAATCAGCCTCCGATCCATGTTGTTTTTTTAAACAGGTCGTTCTTTAAATACTTTTTTTTTTAAATTAGTGGCCTGCTTTGTGAAGCCTTTTATATTACATGGTCATTTCTATCACTGATGTCCAAAATCGTTGCTGTAATATTTCTAATGAATAACCTGCAATAATTCGCCTAGCGGAGGAACCACTTTGCTGAAAAAGATTTTTTGAATCTTTTGAGTTTAAAATTTCCGAAATTTTCCTTTTACTTTTAGGAAAAAACTAATTAATTTTCTTATTCTTTTTTTTTTATCTTGTGTTTCAGTTCGCCGAGAATGGAGAAGAAATCGCCGCACAATGATGATCCTATCCTGTATAGCAATAGTATTCGCATTAAGCTGGCTGCCGATGACAGCGTTCACCGTTATCATTGAATTCAATCCAAATATAGTAAAATCACCGAGTACATTATATCTAGCGTTTGCCATATGCCATATGACGGCTATGTCAACAGCTGTTACAAATCCATTAATGTACGGCTGGTTGAATACAAATTTCCGTCGTGAATTTAGACTGTTGGGCGGACAGGATCGTGAGGAAAAACGCCGTGCAACTGGTCATCGTGGTGATAGACGTATTAGTGCACCACAAAGTGTAGTCATTAGACACGATAGACGAACAAGTATGACGTGTTTTACAACTATGACTTCTTCAAACACACGTCCTTCAACAACACTTACTTTTTTACCACATTCTACTATTGATAACGTATAGTCTCCGTAGAGCGTTTTATTTTTGTGTTTTATTTTATTTTTTTTAAATTAAAATATATTAGAATATATTTGAGAACCTGTCTTTGAACACTGTACTAATGGCCAAAAAATTACAATAATATTTTATTTTGGACTTCTACAAAGTACAAATTTAGTTCCTAATAAATCTTTATATTTCTTATTTGTAAATACGAATCTAAGATCTCCTTGAAGTGAATTGCACTAAATTCTAGTAATCTAAATTACACCAAAAAATTTTAAAACATTTTCTTAAGTGCACCGTATGTAGTTGAAGTGAAATTAGATATCTTCATATAATATGTACATAAAATTTAAAAAACGCTTCATATTTGTAAAGAAAAAAATAAAAATGAATTTCTACTTAACCAACAAATGAACTTACAAAAGTTACTTTAAACATTGGTAAAACATTCAAGACAATCTCATTATAGGTGAGACGATTTAGCTCTGTATTAAATATTTTTCAAGAAATAGATATTTTTCCAATATTTAACGATTAATGCTTTAAGATGTGAAATTATAGGTCTTCATAATTATTATACGAACGAGAATAAGGATTCATTATAAAAAGCAACTAAAAAAACGTTTTGGAAAAGTTTGTTTAGTTAATGGTCAAAAGAGAGATGTTTTTAAAATTTCCCCAGTCTCTTCCTCTCCGGAGATAATTTTCTGCTGTATGGATCCAAATACCTCTTGCTTGTAGATCTTAAAAGAGATTTGGATGTTAAACCAAATCTATTATGGTCCCCTAAATTGTCAGTGTTTGTGCCTAAATTTAAGCGTTTGTAAAACTGTTAAATGTGAAAATTTTAAGTGTGTGATGATGAACCCAAATTTGTCTGTGGGTACGCTGAACCCAAATGTATCTATGGGTACGTTAAACCTAAATTAGTTGCACACATCAACTATACTCTGCAGGCCCTAATGTGTATTTAGGATGTCAGTAAATGTTCTTCTTGTTGTTAGACTGAGATATCCTGAACAAATAGTCAATCCACTTCTGCCTCGGAATGCATTTCTCTTAGGGTTGCCCGATAATCTCGTATTTGGAATAATTTCCGGCTCTGGGATATATCCAAACCTAATCAATATGTTGGTGTTTTTCTAAAATTTATTTTATAAGATATTTACAAATAGCTACTACACAAAAAAAGAGCTGGAGCTATTCATCAATGTCCACATATGAACCTTCTTATTTTCGTTCAATAAGACGAAAAACAAAAAATTGTTAAACATTACTTGTTAAACTATTTACACAATCTGTTAATCACAAAAAATCCCAACGTTTTATTGTTATCTTAAGTTCTTAATGTGCTATTAGTTTTTGCTTTTCTTTTTTGTCTGACTTTTTAACGCCAGATTTTACTGACGAAAAAAAAATCTTTGTTGAAGTAAAATATATTTATATCACTGTAAGAAGTACATAATTCATAAAAATAATAATAATAATAATATTTATTATATAAATATGAAAACAACTAAAATTTAAGTAACTTCTAAATTTTAACGTTGACTATAATATGTAACAAATAATTATATTATTTATAGCTATATAACCATATTATTAAACACTGTTCACTACGTGCTTGTAAATATGTCTATATTGTCAGTAAATAAAAGAATTTACCTTTTATAGAATACTCCTGTAATTATTTTATACTTGTAAAAAAAAAATTTGATGTCAAATACATAATACATTTTGTGGTTAATCTTATTTTCCGTAAAGGGGAAAAAAATATCATCCATTATTAACAGATTGCTATACATTTTTATAGATATAGTAAAACTTTCGCTAGGAATACAGTCAAATTACTTTACTAGTATTAGAAATAAATTAGATCTCTAAAAGCACCAAATAGTTGATATTTTTCTTGTTTTAAATTTTTTGCAAAAAAGAAAAGAAAATTATTGACACAAATAAAAATACAAAACAAAGATAATTGTATAACTGAAAGTAAGTGCGGTAAAAAGTCCTTAGGACTTGAAAAACCCACTTGAGCCCCAATCTTTCTGCTTATACAATTTTCAAAAACAAATACATGAATAAGGACCAAATTTCATTCGAATTAATAAAAAGAAAACTATTTATAAATAAAATGTAATGAAATTGTAAATATTTAATAATAATAATAATGTATATTCACTATAAATAAATAATCATGAATATTTAATTGTAAGAATAAATATTGTAAGCAAAAAAATATAGAACAATCATGTAAAAGTGCTTAGCATTTGAATATTGTAGATATTTTTTATCAAATGATTTCTGTTTATTTCAATTTTATTGTAAAATATTGTGATTACTACTAAATATTGAATTTAACAGACGTTTGGAAGTATCTCTTTTCCAAATTTAAATAAACAATTTATTTAGAATCTAAATTTACAAAACTATCCTTTATATAAATATGTAAAATCATTTTAACAAACTGGACATGTTTTATTCTAATCTTATGTAATGAAGAAAAAAAAATATAATAAAGAGAACTATTTGTATATTTCCAACTTTCAACCTTAATAAATCATTAGATTTAAAAAAGAAATCAAATATTTTATTGTTTAATTGATGGTCAAAGAAATGAGATGACTGAACAGCTATTGCAGTTCGAGGGATCATGATTCTTTACATGAAAATGGTTAATATCAAATACCAAAGAAGTTTTTGCGTCTGGCGAAATAATATTAAATAGAAGTCTCTAAAGACACAAATGAAAGAAAAAGGTAAAGTAATACGAAGGAAACAGTAATCAATTAAGTGAATTACCAAATAAAAGATTTCTAAACCTAATTTCATATTTTTAAGAATTAAAAAAAAATAATCTGAATCAGTAGATAAATGAATATTGGATAAACCAAAGAAATACCGGGTTCGAAATCAATTAGAATTTTTTTTTTTTAATTTTCTATTCATATTTTATATTTCTTTCTTTCTTTTTACAGCTTTTGAGATAGCAGTGGTAACCGGAGATTGTGAGGTAAAACTTGCCATTCTCAATTTACAGGTGAGCTGAGACAAACTAAACTGAAGGAGACTATTAAAGGTAAGTAATAATTGTGCCATTTATTTCTCTTCATATCCGGTTATCCAATATTATTGGGCTTACCGTACACTCTCGTTTTAACCGGGGCCCTTTTTGAAGCTACGGACCCAGCGTGCCGGCCTGTGCATCATTTTGTCCCGGTTATTGTATAAAACAAAAAAATAAGAGTACCATGTATGTAATCACCAACATTGATGTAATGTTGATTATTGGAAACATTTTCAGCCTCCCAGGCCATAATGGACTTGAAAGAATATGCTCTATGAATAAAATATGTTCTGAAGTATGTGGTATATTAGCTGAATCAATAATAAAAGTTTTGTTGTGCACCAAACTCATTTATGAACTAAGTTGAGCTATATTTTTTGACTCAATTAAAAACCAATGTTTATATACACATTTTAAATTCATGTTGGTGATTAATAATAACTTTTAATAACATGTCTAATTAAGTCTCTTAACTTAAGAGTCAGTTTTTTTTTTTAAGAAGATAAATACCTTTAATTTACTAGACAGTTTGTTTCTGTCTTAAACAAACACAAAGTGTACATTTTAAATTATTACTGGCTGTTAAATTTGCAAGCATGTCCTACGGTTTATGTATTAGCCGTCTTTGCAACATTTTACCTCTGTGACAGTGGTGTTTTCAAGCTTATGTAGTTCGTAGGTTCTCTAAATATATGTGTGTTGTTCAGTCTATACATTTTTAAATTGGGACACCTCCAACTCTCAGTGGGTTTGGATAATTTTTTTTTTTTAATAAACCATGATGCTTGAAGGCGTTAAGTTGGAAAAGTTGCAACTTATTCATTATGGACTTGCTACCCATAATCCAAAAAGGACCAGCATAAGACAGCAATGGTCCGAGTATTGATCTATACTAGAAAATAGAGTAATGAGATTTAAAGAGTGTTCGTCAGTATAAAAGACGTCTGCGAGTTTGATGGGACTTGATGGTTCCTTAATTGTACCAGTTGGAAATAAGATTGTAAGCTGTTTTTTAATAGTCACCGTTATTATTTTGTTCATTCTCAGCTATTTTAGATTTTCCCTTAATAGATTAGTGTTGCGTCAATCACTTCCACATTCAATGTTTCAGGTTTTTCACAATGAGCAAAACTGATCTAGTCTGGTAGATAGAAAACTCTCTATTCAAGCACGACATTGCCGTAACGAGCGAAGATACTAGCTAACGAGGAAGAACACTTGTAAAACCAAATGTAAATTCCGTTTCTGTAGATTCCACTCGCCTCTTGCAACATCACTTAGTACCTTCTTAAGCAGTAAACTTCTTCAAATGGAGAAGAAAAGTTAATGTGCCAATATTTTAAAACATACAGTTTACTCTTAGATTAGCCACTAGCCCATCTGTTTATCTGAAATTACTGCAATTCAGTACGGCACATTGGAATCTTCATTAGCACACAACTGGCTTGAAATCCGCACAAAAGACAGAAAAGATTAGATCCCACGAAAATTAAATTGTGGCAGTAATTTAAAAATAAAAATTTACCTTCTGAAAAGAATAATTTTACGAATAATTTTAACCCAATATTACAACCGGTAACGCTGTGGTGCAAAAGATTAAAATCAAATACAGTCCACCTGCAAGTAATGCAGCCGATTATAAGTACAAGATAAAATTGTTTGCACCATACGTTGTTCCAAATCTGATTATAAATTCTCTCTGATTTAGATTATATTTCTTTATTCGTTAAATAGGGATTAATCCTATACAAAAGAGTTGAGTTGTACATCAACTTTACTATCTTACAAATACCATTCTTTCTGAAGAAAGTAACAGGCCGCATTAATACAGAGAAGAAAATTATATTATACAGAAATACACTTCTTTCTGAGGCTGAGTTTTATTAAAATAATTTTTTACCTACAAACAATAAAACATGAGACTTTGTTGTAAAATAACTCTTTTAAGTGTGTGTAATATAAAGCATGGTGCTTTGTAGTATGTATCATACACTTTGAAGTCTTGGGGAAAAACGAGATAAACGGCCACAATCGTGCACAAAAGACCACACCAGAAAAAAGCTTTCCATTACACCATGTTTTTCAGTTTCTTTTAAGGGGTATTTTCCTACTGGTTTTATCCAGATAAATGGATATATATTTTATTTTCATAAATATGCTGCTAAAATATTTGTTTTATACAATAGTATTAATGATTGTATATAAAATTATTAACCAATATATAAATTATACTAAATGCTGATGAAAAAAATGACTTTTTTCTAACCGTCATTTATGTAATTTCATCTGCTTTAAACTTACAATTAGCACTAAAACTTCTAATCTTCTATGAAATTAGAAATTATATACAGTTTAAATTTTCCCTGAGAAAAAATACATTATCAGATAAATAAATAAATTAGATAAATTAGAAGTTAAAATCATTTCGCTGCTCTTGTTGATACAAGGAATTTTAAGCATTTTCTTACACCACTCTTCTTCTTCTTTTAATTCTTGATCTAACTTAAACAAATATTATAAAAAAAATTAACTTTTTATAAACAATTTTAATATTGTACAATTTCTCTTTAGTCTAACTTTACCCAAAGTTAAAGAAAAATTTACTAATCTAAAAAGCAAGGCAAAGTATGAAAGTTTATTTGAAGCTGAATGGATTTTGAAGATGTTCGTAAGATAAACATATTTTACTTCGGGGCATACAACCACGTAACATCTTTCCTTTCTGTGTATCTTAGACGTGCAAACATCGTTATGTAAAAGCGAATTTTGGAGACACAAATGTACTATAGAATATAGTTTCTATTTAATAGTTTGGTTTTTACATGTTATAAATCTCTGCGGAATACATTTATTATTATGAATATTACTCGGGTGAGAGAGGAATTCAGCTAATAACGACCGGGTCATCTAAAGAAGAATTCTTATTAGCTTAATAACTACTTAGAAGTTCGTCTACCGAGTTTCTATGCCAGAAAAACAAAACAAAAAATTCTAAACCACTCAAAAATTTGGAATTGAATGAAATTAACATGAGAAAATGCCAAATTGATTCTTGCATCCTGCCAAAGAGATTTTCGCAGAAAGCTGTACCTAAGGACTCTAGATTATTAAATGGACTGGGAATAGTTAGTACCAGCTGAGGATTATGGATATTCACCTGTAGAACGACACCTATTCATCATGAAGTTATTCGGCCTGGAGCAATAGATAGTGAAAGATTAAGGAGCATACAGAGAATATATAGTACGAGAATGCCCTCGCTTTGTAAAATTCAGACTGAGGATCTTAAGGTAGATGTGATTTAGAGAGAGGTGACTGTGTCAGAAAAAGTAGAAATCTAGACGATCTGGAAGCTAATTCGATGTTTTTCCCTTGTATTTTACTTTTGATTTTCCAAATGAAGGCTACCCATTATGTTTATTTTAGTCCTGGCCATAAATGTAGGTGACTGAGATAGAAAAAGTAGAAATCTAGACGAACTGATGTTTTTCCCTTGTATTTTACTTTTGATTTTCCAAATGAAGGCTACCCATTATGTTTATTGTAGCTCTGGCCATAACTGTAGGTGACTGAGACAGAAAAAGTAGAAATCTAGGCGAACTGGAAGCCAATTAGGTTTTTTCATATGTATTTTACCTTTCTTTCCCCAGATAATGGTTAACCTTTATTTTTATTTTAACACTGGGCATAAATGTAGGTGACTGTTATAGAAAAAGCAGAAATCTGGACGAACTGCAAGCCAACTGGTCATAAAAGTAGGTAACTGAAACAGAAAAAGTAGAAATCTAGACGAACTGGAAGCCGATTCAGACTTTTTCCCTTGTATTTTACTTTTGATTTTCCAAAAGAAGGCTACCCGTTCTGATTACTGTAGCCTTAGTCATAAAAGTAGGTGACTGGAACAGAAAAAATAGAAAACTAAACGAACTGGAAGCCGATTCGGAGTTTTTTTTCTGATATTTAAACATTCTTTTTCCAAATAAAGGCTACCCTTTATGTTTATTTTAACCCTGGTTATAGTTGAGATGACTGGGTACAGAAACAGTAAAAGTCTAGACGAACTGGAAGCCAATTCGATGTTTTCCCTTGTATTTTACGTTTAATTTTCGAAATTGATTTACCTAAATTACTATTTCATTTGACCATTGTTGGTGGTTTCCTTCGCAAGCTTATGTAACATTGGAGTGACTCTAAAGCCCCAGTGTCCCCTTACCCAAATAAAACTAATACATTTCCTCTTTGAGGTCTGATTAATGCTCTCTGAATAGAGTCCAATAGATTTAATCTTGTATCATGTTTCCTGTATATATTTTTTTTTAAATTATGTGCAATTATTTTTAGTGAATGTTTTTTGGAATGATACAAAGCGATATGATCTGAAGTTGTTCGTTAATAAATAAAACATAAAACAGGGTGTAGGAGTAAATTTAGTGTAAAAATATACGCTCTATTAGCGATAACTGGGTAACTGGGTAACTGGTATATTCTGTTTTATTCAGTAGAATGATATTGTAAGAAAATATGGTTGTTTGTGAGATGGGGAGGAAAAGTGAATTATGAACATGAGGTAGGAGTTGTGACGCAATAAGGTACCTCTTTAAATTTAGATTTTTTATTTTATTTTTCTCTAAATGATAGTGAAGATAAATTTTATCAAGTTGTTCACTTTTAAAATATTTTCTATTAAGTAATCAATGACTTATAGAAAATAGGTTATGTATTTTTCAGAAGTTTTATTGTAGCTAAATATTATTCCTATAATGTAACCATCTGGGTGTGTGTTAAACACAATTCACCCGGGTCCCTCAAATGTGAGTCGACAAAACGATAATGTATTTCAACGTTACATAACATGGAATATTTGCATGTGTATTTTCTTCATTTCAACCAAAATTGGGATTTTATACAAAGTAATTGACAATTATGCTTTGAACCATTTTGGAAATTTAATTTTTTTTTAAACTCAATGGTAAACCAAAATGGACGCAGTCAAAGCAGTGTGATTACACAGTTTAAACAAACTTTTAACGCCTTAGTAGACTTTATTGGTTTTAATTAATGAGAACCAAGCTACTGTAATCGAAGCTCTAGAAGGCTAATAATATTCATTGCAAGAAATGGCATTTAGCTTATTGGTGCAGTTTACAATATTGGTAAAAATGAATACCCACAACTATCGTCTCAAGCAAACAACAATAATTTTTATTGCTCTTCCAAGACTAAACTCCAACAAACCTTTAGAAGTCGCAAAAATAGCTCAGAACTTGAATATCCCAGAAGTCTTCCTACAAAAATTAAAAAATAAAATAAATAAAACAAAGAGTATCTTCCGAACATAGAAGATGAGGTTTTGCAAACTAGTAAAAGAATTTTAACTTTAAAATATTATTGTAATTGAACAAATTGAGAGAAATTACCAATTATACGGGAGTATATCAAGAATATAAGAGTAATACTTAATGCACTTACTGCATTAAGCATCGAAAAAACAACATAATATTTTTATAATATGACATTTATTTGAGAATAAAATAGTTATTTTTCGAAAATCATTATCAGCAAAAATAATAAATAAGTACAAAATATGCGCATTTAAATAAATAAATATTAAACAATATGGCTAGTTATAATCTTATAGTCCTTTGAATCCGCCTTCAGATTAGGTGCTAAGAATCCTCCTAAAAACAGCATTCCTGGTTTGACTATAAAATGAAATGCAAAAGCTTGGTAGAAAAAGGAAATGAAAGTTGTAAAGCGACTGAACTGTAATAAGGGTTCTTCTTGGAATTTAAATACATTTCTTTCTGAATGGATTTACAACTGTATTAAAAATCAGAGTAAAAGATTCCAACTGTGAGTTCACTGGCTGTAAACTTATTGCAAAGTAGAATATAACACAAAAATTTAGAATTAGATAAAAGAAGCTGGGGTTCTATTCTTCCCGGTCTTGGCTTTGGATTTTATTTAATGTGAATAATATTATAAGAATTTAATGGATTAGAAGTTTATAGTAAGGCATGTTCGCAATCTGGTGGGCAAAAGGGGTAAGTACGGACGCTCTAGAATCGTATCAAAAAGAAAAAAAAAACTGAAAGGCTTCCATAATGAAGAGAGAAGACTGAAGAAAGCAGATTTTGGAGGTCAAGGCACAATATTAGACCATAAAACTCAAAATGAAGAATACAGAGTGGATGAAAAAATACTGTTTATATAAACAGTGAAAGTGAAAGTTTATAAATAAATAATAAACTTCTAGGAAGCGATCAGTTTGAAAAAGCGGGCATCATTAGTGCCTCAGTTTTTAGAGATAAAATTTTTAAAACATCAAATATACATTCCAAACTTAATCCTTAATAGCTTCTACCATTAATCTAACTGAAACAAAAACTAAAAGGCATCTACAAAGAATTGATTATATTTTATTTTTATTCTTCATGATTGTATTGCAATTTGTAATGGTTGTAGGTGCATCCAGAGAGAGATTTATAAACAAAATATTGGAACAAGTTAACCACTATAAATTATACGATAAAGTAGATGTGCTGTGTTTTGAAACAAATATTGGGCCACGAATTTCATTAGCGGATGTGGTATCTCCATTCCATACTCTTATAAATGCCGCCTCAAGCAGCCCGCACACCCGTTTACATTTTATATATATATATAAAATGACTTTGAAAGTAGTAACAAGGATGGAGGCAGCAATCTCTCCTGTTGGGCGGCACTAATTGGCATGAAGTTCAGAACAGGTTAGGCGGAAACTTTGGGATAATATTATTCCTCGCCAATACTCTCTAGAAATCTATCTTTGGTCTATTTTGCACAAAATTTATTTAATTGATTTTCATTTGTTTATTTATCTGTAAATTCGCAGTAAAAATTTCAGGATTATGCCTGAAACAAAAGAAAAAAAGTAAATCGAGTAAAATGCTCGAAATCCAAACCTCCCTTGAATTTTTCTTTCTTTTAAATAAAATTTCCAAAGTGGTAATCGTTATTAAAGCTTTACAAAACAGTTAGTTATTTGTTTTTGTTTTTATTCCAACTAATCAGTAAATAGACAGAAGTTAGGAGAGCAGTCGCTATTCGCCCACTTCTTGGCAGGCCTTGGAATGTTGCCAAGAGTGAGCTTTGTCCTTTTTTTTTTTAACTTTAATCAGAAAGCTAAGGGACGTCACATTGATTAAACCCCAATCAAGCAAAAGTAAAATGCAACGCAGTGTGAAAAGTACCTTCATAGGACCAGCTTAATTGGTAGCTATAAATGAAGGAATTTAGATCGTCCTACAAACTTTCTTAAAACCTTTATTTTTGATAAAATAGAATGGTTTTTTTTTTCAGTAAAGGAAATGGATTTTCATAGGTAATCGAATGTTAGATTTCCGCTGAACAAAACCCACAGACCTCCGTTATGATATCTAAAGATTATTAAAATGAAGAAATATTTGCTACATTGCCACCTTTACAAATAACTTAATGCAATCTACACATCATGCAATTTCACTCAATGAGTCACCAGGAGAGTTTGGTGGCATAGTTGTATAACAGCTATTAATGATAGATAAAAATCCGAAAAAGTCAAAAAGCGAAAAAAGAACTCTATACGGAATAAATGGAAGATATTAACTAATAACGCGGACTCAACCACATTTACGTATGAGATCTCTAACTTATCTCTGACTTAAGACTTATGTTCATAGGTATTCTATACAAATAGAACTCAAAACAAGTAGATATTTTCAAATTTTTTACTTTTTTCGCAACATCTACTTTTAACATTAGACGACCTAATATGTATGATCAAATAGAATTCTAGAAGGAAAAACTAAGAAACTTCTGGAAAATCTAGCAAAGATTTCCCATTTTTTCCATATTTCTTATCCCCAACGTAAAAAAATGGAATTCTACAAGTAGAAAATACTGAATTTTGTAGTAAGCTAGGAAAAAAATTTACCTTTTTTTTTCTTACAGAACTCTACATTCAAAAATAGGCCATCTAATGTGTATTATCCAACTTAGTCATAGAAATAGACTGTTAGAAGACTAAACTATGGAATTTCCAGTAAAACTAGCAAATATTTTCCGTTTTTTCTAAGCTTCCACTTACAAAACTATCCAATCAAATGTGTTCGATCAAGCACTGTAATAAGAACAGAATCTTAGAAGAGAAAGAATTGAATTTCTAGTAAAACTAGCCAAGATTTTCAATTTTTTTTCCTTTTTTGTACACTTGCATTAACAAATTTAGCCGACCTTAATTGTATGATCAAGCCCTGGCATAGAAATAGAATCTTAGAACAAGAAAGAGGAATAAAGATGAGAAAAAGACCTTAGAAACGAGGTAGACAGGGGTTCTATATTTTGGTGAACCAGGGCTAGTATGCTACATTTTTCCAAAAAGAGATTTTAGATAGTACCTCTGCACTAAGGAGATCCTAAAGCAAAATGTTCTTTATATAAAAATTACTATTTGTTTTGACGAGAGATAGCTGTTTGACTAGTAACTTCTAAGTCGCTTCTAGACTAGTGTGAGATCTAGTCGCTCACTGAGAAGGGCAGCTCTAATACAATTAATTTGCCCTTGGGTGGTAGAGCAGCAGTAGAGCATGTGAGGAACGAAAAAGCGGACCAATTGGTCCTGTTAGGATGTAGAAAAGAATCTCACATTTTTTTTGCTAGGTCCAGGGTTACCCATTAGACAATTCGCATGTCATAAGATTACTAATTAACAATTACCCAATTAATAATTGTCCCAACAATTATTCTCACACATCGACCTCATAAACTTACCATGTACATTAGACCCGAAATCTTAAAATACTCATCCCTGTTAACTCTACATAACATTATCACACTCACAGAAATAAAAGAAGCTTAGTAGTTGGAAGGAACAGCAGCTTCTCGCATTCTTTTTCCCTTAAATTGGTCTGTTTTCTTTCAAAAGTGAAATGATCGTGAGTTCCTTGACACTTCCCTAAGCAGAAGGGATCAAATAATCAATCAATAAAAATGGAAGTTCAGTATCAACTAAAAGCCAAGAAACTTTTCACTCTGGTAAAACTTGCCCCCTCCCAGAAAATCTTTTTAATAAATAATTTTTGATTATTAATCTTTAATTCATTAATTCTAGATAATCATTAACAGTAAATTTTAAACCTAAAAATATCTCGTTCTAAAGTGTCATTTAAAAATATTTCTAAGAATGTAGCAAGTTGTTCTAATGGTATCACTTGCCGCCACTACTATAAGTATAATGGCGGAGTTGGGCAGCTACCTAAGTTTTCATTGGCCGATTACAATCAGCAGAGCTATCTCCTCTTGTTACCCTGCAAAATTATGGTGAAAGGCAGAAGTCTTATGGTTGAAATGAGATTTTCGATGGTTTTGAGGTTTCATATCTGTTAAATGTGAAGATACAACTTCGGTTAAATGGATTGGTAGGATCCTCTCTTTATCTAGTGATTTAAACTGTCAGTGATAGGTATTTTCAATATGCACTTGCCCAACCTATATAAATCAATCGAAAATATATGTTCTCCTTGCTACAGTGAGAGGTGAGCACATTTTTTTTTAGTCAGATTTTTTGTATGTCCTACTTTTTTTTACTTTCTCTTACTCCACTAGTAAAAGAAGATATTGAAATTATGCAGATTTTAGAGTTTATGCTATCACCGGAGATATCATTTCTGAAGACCCTTTAATCTGCTAGAGTTTTTACAAATTAATATGCCAACACCAAAAAACCTCCTCCAGCCTTTCCTGTCCCGCGCCTTCGTCCTCCAATCAGATATTTCAGCTTTTTCGTCATCACGGTCCACCTGCTTCTCGGCCTTCAATGACGGCTATAAGGACGGCCTTGTACTGCTTGACCTTTTAGCGGTAGCAGTGTCTTGCATTCTAATTAAAAGGCCAACCCATCGTAATTTTATTTATTTTGATCCACTCTTCCACCGGCATTTCTTTAAATAACTCGTAGAGTTCCATATTGTGTCTTTCGATTGTTCGAGCTTCTAAATCTCTGGTCTTTTACTTTTTGACTTGCTGAATTGGCGCTGGAGAAATGGGACATGTTTACACATTACGAAGCGTCTTAGTCTAGGATAAAACATGGAATCTCACGCTTGAGGAGATTTCAGCACAATCGACATCATAATCTTAAAAATAAAGCGCAAATCATACCACAATTCCTGACCTATGTTATGTACCTTCCCATATACTTTATTGCAAAATAAAGTAGAAAAAAGTGAAAGTTAATTTCGATTTTTAGGGAAAGCCAAAGTAGATAAATCCTCTATCCGGCAATAAAGAATTTATTTTAAACGTTTCAGTAGCAATTCGCGTACAAAACGAACCCATTTACCATGTAAACCTGAAATGGCTCGTCAAATAATTCCGCTATAGGTTTCCGGTTAAATTGGAAACATCTGCGAGTTAATTTAGATGTTGATTAACACACCCATACTTGCACAATAATGTTACAGTTCTAGATTTCCGTTAGTCTATAATTAGCTAGATGGCGTTGTACATACGGGCACTAAGTGAATCATTGTTTATACCACATCCTTGATTGCAGGTAATTGTGTCTGGACTGTTTTGTGGTAAAATAAACTATTTTTAGCCCGACTATGTTAGATAACCAATAACTAAGTCAAAAATTTGATACTATAGTTTTTATAATTTACAAGAGGCACATGATTTCAGACTTTGAATATTTAATAAACACTTAGTTGCCTTCGAAATATACATAGATCGGAATCCAAAATTTGGGTCATACCATCTCTCGTAGTTACTGTTTAAAATAACTTTACTCGACAAAAATCTGCCACCTCCATTAGCAAAGCCTTCTGATCTTCCTGTGTTTTAATTTTGAAATCTTTGATTTTCTTTATGACTTTGGTCAGTCTTAAGACTTTGAGAAATATCTGCCCACTTCCTTTATGGTGAACCACGCCACAGGAGAGAATTCAGTTAGCTATAGTACTGGAATAACAAACAAAACTGTTCTGGCAAAGAATCAATTTTGAAAATTAGATACGAACCAACTATTTTTGCCTAGGACGAATTAAAATAGTGAATATTTGAATTAAAATATGACATATTTATTGTGATATAAGAAAGTAGTGTTTCAAATCATATTTTGTGATAAAAAAGGAAGTATGTATTGTTAACAGGGAAAGCTGAATATACAATGTAGTTCAAATTTCATATCACAAGCAGTATGAGTTATACATATGGCTTCTCTGTTTAAATCATCCAACTAGAAGTTCTACTGATCTGTCATCAGGAAGTGTTCACGATAAGCTTTCCACTAAAATGACGTTGTAATCATTGTTCCATCAACTGAACGCATTAAGGCACTGCTAAGTGTTGCAGACAGTTTGCACAAAATAGATTTAATATTCTCTAAAATCTAGAGTGTTAAACTTCTAAATCGCTGATCATTTTAATGAGATAAATCAAGTAAAATAATTAAAACTAGTAAACGTAAGAGATTATACTGGAAAATTATGATGACAGATGACCGGCTAACGGCCTGACGTCTTTCTGAAGAGAGAATGACAACATTTTGAAAGTCTTTATATGTAAATTCATACATAACTTTCTTGGAAAACTTGTTCCTGGATAGCATCAAGGAATCTTTTGGGCTCACCACTTCTCAACCTTAAAAATGAATTGTTATTGACCGTGGCTATTAAGTCCTGCGCTACCCAACGCCACAATTGGCCTATTCAGGTATTCAAAAAGAAACCAATAGCCTAACCTAGTGAAAAAGTAAAATCCATAACCAAACTTGAGCCATCCTTAGGTAGATTCACAGTTGTCTGAACAAATTGAACAATTACCTGGAAACAAAACTGAAGCTGTTTTAACGTTAACCATTTTCCAACCGAAGTACCTGAGCCTAACCTCATCATATTTGTTACGAAATGAATGGTGTTTCCTAATTTAACCCATAAAATCTACGTAAAAGGGGCTGTATAAGTCTTAATTTATAAGGGATGCCTCTCTAATTTATAGTGAATCCTAAGTGTCTTATCGGCCCTGTCTTCCAAGAGGATTTAAGATAGAGTTCATTTGTTAAGGTAAATGCTGTTAAACTGTCCATGCTATTTGTAAAACTTATAATCACATTGAAATTACTATTTGGAGGGTAATTAGTTCTCCAAGAATTTCTCTAAAACTTATTTTCATAAAAAAAATGTTTTAAAAAGTTATAGATTTATGTTCATTGTGAGAAAATTAATGTAATCGCCTATTTTTCAGGCGGGGCTTAAAGCCAAACTACCAAATTAGACGTGGACGGTTACGGAAATAAGTTATAAACCACTAACATTTTTTCTAACAAATAAAAAGAAGTTATACGCAGGATTCGAACTGGACATCTCCCACTTACAAATCCTCGTTCTTAACCACCAGTCCAACATCCTCTTTTAATCCTTTTCAGGATGTAATAGATACACTGTGACCTTTAAAACTGGCATAACATATAACATCCTTTCCAGTTCATCTATTAGAGATTTCAGAAACTTAATGGGTTCAAGGGAGCCTTATGTCTTCCTCCAGTAACAGGTGCCTGAATCTGAATCGGCTTTGGGAAATTGGCCTAGCAATCAATCAAGGGGTGTATTGGACTTTCCTCCATTTCTTAGCAGTACCTGCTGTTGCCCTTTCAGTCTTCGGTGCCCCATATGGAAACCCAAAGCCCCTCTAATACTATGACCATATAATACATATTTATACATTCGTAAGCCCTTAATCGATTTTTTTCCTGGGAAATGTTTTAAATGAAAGTTATAGAGGTAATGTGTTTAATGATATTTGTTTCTACATTGTACAAATAACTTCATAATATCTTTTTAAGGTACCAATTGTGGATGGCGTGATAGAACTGGTTCTTTTTTTGGAAACTTGGAACAATAATGAAAGAGGCAGCTTGGAAAAACGAGATTTGCAATGTACAAACTGTCATTTACACTAGCCTGGTACATTAATATTGATAAAGAGAGAGGTAAGGTAATAAAAAAATAAATTGGGCCCTTTTTTATTATAATTTAATGAATTCGTTCTATTTATTCTCTGATTCTGTTGGTGAAGTGCAGGGATACCGTGTATTTTGCTAAGGGTAACCACAACCTTACCCTAAATCTGTACTGTGTGCTGAAGTTCCTGAAATATTTAAATAATTAAAAAGTTGTACTCGCTTCTAAAAATGATTTCTTCTTCCAATAACTAAATTACAAATGTGTTATACGTTTTATGAATTTATTGTTATTAACGTTAAAAAGTATAGATCTTTTTAATTGTTAGTAGTTTGTAGTTATTTGAAATTTGATTCCGAAAAGTTATTTTAGGTCACTTTTGCAGAATCGGTTCCACTAAAGGGCTATTCTAGGTGTTTTATAGGATTTTACTGGAACTGTTTCTTTTGATTTTTATCATTAAAATTGATTGGTAGGTTATGTGTAATTTATTGATTGATTGTAAGTAATTGATTGACATTATGATGGTAGGTGTAGCAAAAAGTTATTTTTGCTAGAGTACGAGTATTACTTGAAAGTGAATTACCAAAGCTGAATATTGTTTAACCATTTTTTGGATACAATCTGTTTAATTGTCAATCATGGTGTCGTTGTTAAGTCCAAAAGGGTTGCGAATAGGAGATGATTTCATTGATCCACAAAAACGTACAACATAGACTATTATCCTCTTCTGGCTCTAACCGGAACTGTCTGTTCACTATGATCCTTTCATTGTTCACCTTTCTCTGAATTTCTCCCGCAAATTCATCTCACGTCATCATTCTTTTGTAGATCTAGTCATGTAGATTTTTTTTTTTCAAACCAAGATTAGTGTCTATTCTTCGGTGGCTTGTTAAGGTGTATATTTATGCGCCACCATCCTACATCTCATTTGTATCTTTCGCAGTAAAGATATGGCGTCTAAAAGTGTGTTTATGTACCCAATTCTGTTACCTTGTTCTTATCTTCTGAATCAGGTTTTTTTTTTTTATGTGTCCCAGTTTCAAATCTTGAAAAACAGTTAGATATTATAGTTCACGTGTAAAAGTTTACACACATTGACATTCAAGAGGGTGATTTTACAGATAACATGTACATGGAAAGTAAAATAGTGAAAATATCTTTGGACTCCTTAACAAAAACTTACAGTTTAAAATGTTAAGTATAAGGGTTGATTAAACGCCAAAAGGTACACAAATCAGTACCTTTTGGCGTTTAATCAACCCTTATACTTAACATTTTAAACTGTAAGTTTTTGTTAAGGAGATTTTTGTACCTTTTGGATAGATTTTCCTTTTTGACTATTTTACAAAGTTACATATCTTCTTTACAGATTTTTTTAAAATTTGGAATAAGCAATTCTATCATTATAATCTGATAAGGTGTTAAGTCGGAACCGTAACTACCACTGGAGAGATCTTTTTATAGAATGATTATAGTTGCGTTCCCCCAAACCATCCTCAAAAACAATTTTTTTGAAAAAGCGTTTTGAATAACATAGGAAGGTATTTGTACGTAAATAGCAAAATTAAACTGCGATTTCAGTACTTCCTTTTAAGAGGAGTAAGAAAAATAAACTACGATTGCAGTACTTCTCCCTAAAAGGCAAAGAGGAAAGATTTTTTAATCGAACGACAATTCATTGATTTAAATCGGTTCACTCATTGATAATTTAAACGATTGCAGTACTTCCTCTTAGTAGGTGTAAGAGCAAGATGGCACTTCACAGCCACGTAGAGGAGCTTTAACCACTTATTCGGGCTGAATTTTATCAAAATCGGACTAAGCTTTCTAGAAATATTGGTAATAATAGTTTTAGAAAGGGCCTTATTTGGGTGGGACAAATTCCCCTCCTTATGAGGCACGGCGTCGAGACTTTTAAAGTGTAAATCTGTACAAAATTTCGATTCGAATGACACTTCATTCATGAAAATCGGTTCACGTGTCGATAATTTGCAACGATTGCTATACTTCCCCTTAAAAAGTGTTAGAGCTGATCGTCGCTTTAATGTTACTTAGGGGAGCCCTAACTCTATCACCCTACCAAATTTTATCAAAATCGGGCCAAGATTTACAGAGTAATTAGTAATAATAATTTTGGAGGGGGCCTTATATAAAGGGGGCTAACTCCTCTCCCATTCGATGTTCGGCATCGAGACCCCCAAAAGGCACATCTACATAAAATTCCGAATCGAATGACACCTCATTCATGAAAATCGGTTCACGCGTTTAGGCGCTACGTTTACAAAAAAGGTAACAACAACAAGAACAAGAACATTTTTTGAAAAAGCCGTTTTTGCTCATTTTCGGCAACTTTTTTCTCGAAACCTATTAGATCTGGGTGGTTGCAAAAAAAAATACAGTTATAAAGGAGGGTTTGGAGTAAGATTTAAAGAAAATTTGGGAATTTTATCTTTTATAGAAAAAGAGAAAAAAATTGTCAAAGTTGGGTGTTTTTCAACGTTACGCTTTTTCATGCAGTTTTTGATGGTCAACCCTTATACAACTGTCCTACCGGACAGTTTTAATTAAAAAAAATCCCAGCTTCCAAAAAATGTTTACCGTAGCCCACTTGATAACCTGCCATCTATGCAAAAAGATCCGAAAATAATATTTATAAAACATAAATTTTTCTATTGTCATATTAAACGTAATTATTATTAAATGAAATTTTAACGTGCATTGTGTACACAGGAAATTCCAGGCCTAAAACAAGATTAATTGGACTAAATCTCTTGCCTCTATGGTAGTAACATGAATCTATCTGTTTACGTGCCAGCTAGCTTACCTGCAGTTGGGAGCTACGACCCATGGGATCTGTTGTGACCCCCTCTAGTTTTGGATAATCCCTTTAGTCCATCTGATCAGACTTAAAAGACTTTAGAGGGACTCTTACCTTGCACGGAGAACACGCCTTTCACCCGACAAGGGAAATTCTCAGTACTTATAGTACAGTATTTCTTCTATCTCTCACATCTATACTTGCTTTTATTTGAGAGTAATGCCGCAGTAAACTTACGAAGGTGGCTAATAATAATCTTTTTACTCCTTCCACTGGTCTGAGGTTTTCCACCCAGCATTGCTGCGAGTATTTTTGTTTTGGCTTTCACGCTAAGTTAGCTTACTACTGCGACATTGTGCTATGCCTGAAAAGGATCCTTTATACATACATAAAAACCCTTCCCGGCCAATTAGGCTACCGTCTCATTGTGCTATAGCCTGACATTTACTAATTCTCATCAAAATGTCCTTGCAGGTATTTTTTCACTCTTCCTTGAAATTAATTTCCACCAACTTACTAAGATTATCTAGCTACAACTCACACGAAAAGCTTTGATTTTCCTATCTTTCCCTTTTGGAAAAAAAAAGAAAGACTAATTGATGTAAAAGACTTCGGCATCTGATCAGCAATGTTCCCTACCTTGGGTAAGTAACTAGCTTCGCCTTCTGCAATATTTCAGAAATGAATCTCCATGCTAAAGTAAACTCTGAAGATTCTACATAAGTGCTGTATCAGTACTCTTCTAAGAAAGCAGGGTAAATACTATCTACCTTGGTTGACTTATAGGGCTGGCAACGTAATGTATCTCGGTCTATCATGCTGTATCACTCACATGGTTTGCAAGTATCCATTCCGTCCTGCTTGGCTTTCTTCACCTTTTAGGGTAGACCCAGGTTAGCTCATCGGACGTCAGAGAATGGATTCCGGAAAATCTTTCCTTCGCTTAACGAGATAACATAAGCTTTTTTTTTGCCTTGGAGTTCTCACAGACTCAGTTATTAAGTAATTAGTTTAAGCTTATAATAACTTCTTTATATCGCTGAAAGAGATCGTTTGGCCTAAATATATTCTTAGAAACAATCTCATTGAGATGGTATCCTAAATGAAAAGATAATATATTTACTTTCAAACTAAAGATCCCCATAAAAGTTCTGGGGGTTTCCCTTAATGTGGAGATAGTCTTATTTAGTAATAGTCTTATAGTCTTTTAGTAATAGTATTATATAGTAATTAAAATCATTTAATGTTTTATTCAAAATTTCAAAGGCTTCTCTATCCTTAAAACTTGTTCAGTTAGATGGCAAAATTGATTGCAATGCAACCAGACATCTCTAAATAGAGCAATTATTCGACATCTTCTGGGATTATGTTTGATTCTGCGTAGATCCTTGAATATTTCTCTTTTTCGAATAAATTGGAGAAAACTTTTACTCCTGCAATAATCAGCCTTTAGATTAACCTTAATTACAAGTTGAAATAATAAAACGATTCATTGCTTCGTGTAAGTCAATAGAAATACATTCTGTTTTTAAGTTAGATGCTTTAGCACCATCTTTCTCTCTCACTCGTCTGTCTCTCTCTTCATTAAAGTAAGAAATACCCCCCAGTGCTTAAGAAAACTGTTCTCTACTGACCATCACCAGTAATTCAATCAAGAAAGCTGAGATGGATTAAACTTTGCAATCAATCTTCTTTGCAATTGTTTATTTGCTGATAAAATTAAATTTATTGCTTCTTAAATAAACCACTTACTGCGTAATTTTAAGAGAACGTGCACACACTTGAGCACATGTTCACTCCGAGAGAAGAAGCTACCCAGTGATAACACTTCCAATTGCTGTCTTCGCTCATTGAGGAAATCGCGAGGCCAGTGGCGTTTTTAATCGGCTGGAAGGGTGTATTTGGAATGGTGCGCAATGAGAGGTGGTGGTCCTAGAGTGGGATTGGTGGAATTTTTCGTAAAGAGATCGGGGTATAAGATTGGCGAAAGGAACTACAAGGTCCTCTGTGAGATGGTCAAATTTGAAACGTAGACGGGAGTTTTAACTATTGTACAGCGGATTTTCGATTGAAGGGATTGCATTCTCTAGAAATTAAAACGTTTGGTTGAACTCCTAAGTTCAATTCCATACGGCCAGGTACGTTTTAAAATGGTGTTGTAAGTAAGATGTTTGTTGTTCGTTGAAAGACTGAATCCTCTGGTCATGTAGCCTTAAAAGTTCTTCTTGAGGAATTGAAATAGATAAATAATTTATTTAAACAAGAAACTAAAAGTGAACTTTATTGAAAAACCTTCTTAAACTGCCAGAAAGCTTCATTTTGTAGCTTTTGTATTTGGGTGATTAAACTGATTTAAAATAATAAGTAATGTTGAAAAGGTGATTAACAGTAAGAAATTTCAATTATCCAACTTTACATCCGTTGAGTTTCTCTAATTATATTGTACTATCAGAAGAAAGGGGAGTGCGTTTTAGTTTAAATGTTGCAGTGTATTAGTTGGAGATTCCCTGCAGTCAAGTGATAAGTTGCAGGAAGCTACAACTGGGGCACAAATCTGCTTCACTTCCTACTGTAGCTTTTGTTAAATGGATTAAGGGAAACAACTGTATACACCATTTTATCTTTTATCAAACTAAAATTCCTTTTACCTTATCAACATTTAAATTAACTTTTTACGAGAAGCGTACGGAAAAGGAATGAAGATTTGCGTTTTACGTTATTTCAAAAGTGAAAATGCTGAGTAATAACAAATCTATCCTTGCATTAATTTTGTTGTTTATCTTTTAAGTTGACGCTTAAAAACCATTAGACTGTGCATCTATTTTAAGATTTTAAATTCACTTTCTTTGGGCGAGCTGGCTAAAACAAAAAAAATTAAAATAAAAATACATAAATGTAAAAAAGTTGCTCGGGCCTATTCCATATCATTAATAACATGGAGTAAAAATGGGTCCATATTTTCTCCTGATCTTTTTTGACTATACAAAAAAATCTGAAACAGAAGTGGTTTTTTATTTAATTGTAAGCGGTTCGACTCGAGCATATGAGGGACAGCCCTCAAAGTAGATGTTCGCCAATGGTGTATGATTATAGAGAATGTTCATTTTCATTCAGTCCCTTAGCCTTAGCTCTGCATTCACTTTCCCTTATTTTATTTTAAAATGCATTCATTACTTCTGATCGAATATACGATCGTATCATTCCACCTTTAATCTTGCATCAGTCCCCTGTGTACTTCAGGCGAACTCCAAATTTATATTTTCTCAGCATAGGGTAGACACCAGCCGAAATAATGGTTACATTTCTCTTATTTCACCTTGCACAAAGTAAATATGATGTTGAATTCTACATGACCAGCTTTTGTAGCGTCTCAGATCTACCAAAATAAATAAAAAGAATCTCTTCACAGGTCATATATTCGTTGTAGACTATCCATACAGGTTCTGATGTGCAATAACCTCGTTCCTCTAGTACTAAGCGTTCCTCAAAAGAGTTGGCATGAGATGATCCAGTCAACCACGCTGCTCGTTTTAAACAGGACTATCTAGGATGCCGAAAAATGGTTGTTTACTTCATGATCTTCATTCTTTATTGTCTCTAAAATTTCACAGCAAGCTAATATACCATAAATCAACGCCAAAAACATGCTTACCTTTCACCGTTCTTACTGAAGAAGGTATCCTCTAAGGTAGAGGAGCTCGCGCTATCCAGGATGGCCGACTTACCTCTCCCCTGTATCCCTTTGTTTGGTGCTATTGATCCCCT
The DNA here is from genome assembly GCF_049639745.1 of Rhodnius prolixus. NCBI lineage: Eukaryota > Metazoa > Arthropoda > Insecta > Hemiptera > Reduviidae > Rhodnius > Rhodnius prolixus. The sequence goes on from NW_027411582.1 coordinate 28,733,408, forward strand.
TTCTCTGTGACAGATAACCATTAATCAACACTAACTTCTTCTATTCTTTAATGGTTAGTATATCAGTTTTTGTCAGTTAACGATTGGCCATCATCACCCGAAGACAAGCGACTTTTTTAAAGGAAGTCATAACTTGGGACATTTAGCGAGTTATTTGCTTCAAATATTTTTAAAGGACTTGACCCATCAAGAGCAATACTTGATTGCACAAATATAAAGCATAACCCTATCAAATTCTTTTTCGTATTTCCTGTATTAAAATAAGAAAAATTAAACTTGTAATCAGATTTAGAAGTCCCATCTTTTTATTTAAACTTGTTGGAACTTTCGCCTGAATGAACGTTTTGATTATTGATTTTATTGAAGTACGCTATTATTTTAAACAGTCGCAAAATAATAAAATGAAAGACTTGATTTAAAAAGTTCAATAAATAGAAAGAAAATGAAGGAGGGAATAAACTTTATTCTAAGTAAAACTAATTAAGTGTATTATTTAATAGTGAAAGGATTTTAAAAGTTTTCAACATTTTCGTTGGTTAATTTTACCGCATGGAAACTTTGATGAAAGTTTTAGAACGCCTTTTAATAAAAGTTAATGCCGTAAAAAATAACTTCTAAATGGCTTATTTTACCATATTCGTTTAATTTCTAGAATTAAACATTCAGGGCCATTGCACTCATGCCGCCTACGATAGCCAGCATCACTCTTATCTCTTCGCCAGGGATTCACTCAACTGCCATTAAAAAGAAAACAAGACTAGTATTAACACTCAGAAGTTAATTTAAAATCGCATTCTTTGTTTTCATGTTATATTAAGGAATTTGTTTTGTTCTTTTAGGGAACAGTACCAAAAAAAGGCTGGTAATTTGATGGATGGATTGTAGTGATTTATAAATTTATATTATTGTTCATTTTTTTTTTTTTTGGTGACTCATTTATCCAAAATGAAGAAAGATTATTGCCCTTAGAATTTCTATGCCTAGGAGCTTCTTTCAGCACTGTCCGATGATAGACAATATTGACTGTAACGAGAGAGAATACAGACCAGTGCACTGAATAGATTATTTATTTCTTTGAATTTTTTTTTAAATTAAATAGCCTCAACTATTTTCTGTAATCTGTCTATTCTACACTGAAGAAAAGTAATCGCCTATTTTAGTTATTTTGTTTAAGCGCTACGGGCCATGGAGACCCTTGGCTTCCTCGATAATATCCTTCCAAACCTCCCTGTCTTGCGCCTTGCCTCGCCATCTCCTATTACCCAATATACGGATATCCTCCTCCACAGCCTCCAACCATCTCATTATCGGCCGGCCCTTCAATCTTCTACCACCTGGTTGACCATCCATTCCTTTCTTGGGCATTCTCTCTTTTACCATTCTTTCTACATGCCCAATCCACCTCAGTCTACTGGCTTTTACCACTCCCACTATATCCAATTCATGGTACAGCTCCCTCAGTTCTGAGTTAGATCTCATTTTCCACCCGTCACCACTTCTTACAGGACCATAAACTTTTCTTAAAACCTTTCTTTCCCAGGTATTTAATCTATTCTCCTGCTCTCTCGTTAACACCCAGGTTTCTGCAGCATAGGTCACTACAGGTCTTATTACGGTTTTGTATATATTTATTTTGATTTCTCTCAAAACCGTCTTGCTTTTTAATTGCATTGTAAGTGCTGCATAGCACCTGTTTCCTGCCATCAACCTTGCTGCAATCTCTTGAGACACTTCATTCTTTGCAGTGATTATTGTACCTAGGTATTCAAACTGGTCCTTGCTCTTGAAGGTGTATCCATCTACAATTAGAGCGTTTTGCCTATTTGGTCTTCTACTGGAGACTACATATTCCGTTTTGTCGAAATTAATCTCCAGTCCTAGTTCGGCTGTTCCCACTTTCAGTTCTTGACATTTCAAGAATATAAATAATACTTTTTGGTTTCTTCCAATCAAGGCCACGTCCTCAGCATAGGCCATTAATTGTACCAACCTGTGATAAATAACTCCAATTGTGCTAGAGGATGCTCATACTTTACTATAAACAATTTTTCTCTGACAAATAAAAAGTAGTCATACGCGGGATTCGAACTGGGGATCTCCTGAACACAAAGCCACTCTCTTGACCACTAGACCATCATCCTGCCGCTTCTTGTTGCACTGTTATATTGGTCTAAAACTTTTTTTTTTCCAGAAAGTTCGATTAAAGGGACTCTTGAGAAAGGGGGAAGTGGCTATTCTTCCTACTAAAGTATCGTTTCAATATATTGTACGTATTATAAAGGGCTGTTTAATTCCATGACTACGGAAGCAGAAAATTACTAAATGGATTTTTCATTTGTGTTGGGCATTTGGAGGTGCGCTAAAATGTTCCTATAAATCAGTGGTTCTTAACCGGTGTTCCGCGAATATGGTCCAAGTGTTCCGCGAAATTTCAATTTTAAATGTATTGAAATTTAGAAACTTAGGAAAGATACGAAAACAAAAAATTGTTCCTTTTTTTTTAATTTGAATTTAATTTTAAGTTCTTGCTAAATACCGAATTTCAAATTATTTAATGTTAGTGTTCCGCGAGAAAAATATTTACATATAATTGTGTACCGCGTCTTTGAAAAGGTTAAGAACCACTAATATAAATGGTTGAAAATTTTTTGGGTCATGAAATTCTGTAAAATTATGGCCGTTCTTTGTCTCACACTGTGAACCACGTATAGATATGGATTTTTTTTCTCTTATACACTTTCTTTTTCTCAATTATAAGCTTTAGTTATTTTGTGCACAGATCTATAAATGTAGAAGATTTAAAGGGTTGAAAATTTTTTGGGTCATGAAATTCTGTAAAATTATGGCCGTTCTTTATCTCCCACTGTGAACCACGTATTGATATGGATTTTTTTTCTCTTATACACTTTGTTTTTCTCAATTATAAGCTTTAGTTATTTTGTGCACAGATCTATAAATGTAGAAGATATAAAGGGTTGAAAATTTTTTGGGTCATGAAATTCTATAAAATTATGGCCGTTCTATATCTCCCACTGTGAACCACGTATTCGTATGAAATTTTGTTCTCTTGTACACTTTGTTTTTCTTAATTATAAGCTATAGTTATTTGGTGCACAGATCTATAAATGTAGAAGATTTAAAGGGTTGAAAATTTTTTGGGTCATGAAATTCTGTAAAATTATGGCCATTCTATATCTCCCACTGTGAACCACGTATTCGTATGAAATTTTGTTCTCTTGTACACTTTGTTTTTCTTAATTATAAGCTATAGTTATTTGGTGCACAGATCTATAAATGTAGAAGATTTAAAGGGTTGAAAATTTTTTGGGTCATGAAATTCTGTAAAATTATGGCCGTTCTATATCTCCCACTGTGAACCACGTATTCGTATGAAATTTTGTTCTCTTCTACACTTTGTTTTTCTTAATTATAAGCTATAGTTATTTTGTGCACAGATCTATAAATGTAGAAGATATAAAGAGTTGAAAATTTTTTGGGTCATGAAATTCTGTAAAATTATGGCCGTTCTATATCTCCCACTGTGAACCACGTATTCGTATGAAATTTTGTTCTCTTGTACACTTTGTTTTTCCTAATTATAAGCTATAGTTATTTGGTACACAGATCTATAAATGTAGAAGATTTAAAGGGTTGAAAATTTTTTGGGTCATGAAATTCTGTAAAATTATGGCCGTTCTATATCTCCCACTGTGAACCACGTATTCGTATGAAATTTTGTTCTCTTCTACACTTTGTTTTTCTTAATTATAAGCTATAGTTATTTTGTGCACAGATCTATAAATGTAGAAGATATAAAGGGTTGAAAATTTTTTGGGTCATGAAATTCTGTAAAATTATGGCCGTTCTATATCTCCCACTGTGAACCACGTATTCGTATGAAATTTTGTTCTCTTGTACACTTTGTTTTTCTTAATTATAAGCTATAGTTATTTGGTGCACAGATCTATAAATGTAGAAGATTTAAAGGGTTGAAAATTTTTTGGGTCATGAAATTCTGTAAAATTATCGCCGTTCTATATCTCACACTGTGAACCACGTATTCGTATGAAATTTTGTTCTCTTGTACACTTTGTTTTTCTTAATTATAAGCTATAGTTATTTGGTGCACAGATCTATAAATGTAGAAGATTTAAAGGGTTGAAAATTTTTTGGGTCATGAAATTCTGTAAAATTATGGCCGTTCTATATCTCCCACTATGAACCACGTATTCGTATGAAATTTTGTTCTCTTCTACACTTTGTTTTTCTTAATTATAAGCTATAGTTATTTTGTGCACAGATCTATAAATGTAGATGATATAAAGGGTTGAAAATTTTTTGGGTCATGAAATTCTGTAAAATTATGGCCGTTCTATATCTCCCACTGTGAACCACGTATTCGTATGAAATTTTGGTCTCTTCTACACTTTGTTTTTCTTAATTATAAGCTATAGTTATTTGGTGCACACATCTATAAATGTAGAAGATTTAAAGGGTTGAATATTTTTTGGGTCATGGAATTCTGTAAAATTATGGCCGTTCTATATCTCCCACTGTGAACCACGTATTCGTATGAAATTTTGTTCTCTTGTACACTTTGTTTTTCTCAATTATAAGCTGTAGTTATTTTGTGCACAGATCTATAAATGTAGAAGATATAAATGGTTGAAAATTTTTTGGGTCATGAAATTCTGTAAAATTATGGCCGTTCTTTGTCTCCCACTGTGAACCACGTATTGATATGGATTTTTTTTCTCCTATACACTTTCTTTTTCTCAATTATAAGCTTTAGTTATTTTGTGCACAGATCTATAAATGTAGAAGATATAAAGGGTTGAAAATTTTTTGGGTCATGAAATTCTGTAAAATTATGGCCGTTCTATATCTCCCACTGTGAACCACGTATTCGTATGAAATTTTGTTCTCTTGTACACTTTGTTTTTCTTAATTATAAGCTATAGTTATTTGGTGCACAGATCTATAAATGTAGAAGATTTAAAGGGTTCAAAATGTTTTGGGTCATGAAATTCTGTAAAATTATGGCCATTCTACATCTCCCACTGTGAACCACGTATTCGTATGAAATTTTGTTCTCTTGTACACTTTGTTTTTCTTAATTATAAGCTATAGTTATTTGGTGCACAGATCTATAAATGTAGAAGATTTAAAGGGTTGAAAATTTTTTGGGTCATGAAATTCTGTAAAATTATGGCCGTTCTATATCTCCCACTGTGAACCACGTATTCGTATGAAATTTTGTTCTCTTCTACACTTTGTTTTTCTTAATTATAAGCTATAGTTATTTTGTGCACAGATCTATAAATGTAGAAGATATAAAGGGTTGAAAATTTTTTGGGTCATGAAATTCTGTAAAATTATGGTCGTTCTATATCTCCCACTGTGAACCACGTATTCGTATGAAATTTTGTTCTCTTGTACACTTTGTTTTTCTTAATTATAAGCTATAGTTATTTTGTGCACAGATCTATAAATGTAGAAGATATAAAGGGTTGAAAATTTTTTGGGTCATGAAATTCTGTAAAATTATGGCCGTTCTATATCTCCCACTGTGAACCACGTATTCGTATGAAATTTTGTTCTCTTGTACACTTTGTTTTTCTTAATTATAAGCTATAGTTATTTTGTGCACAGATCTATAAATGTAGATGATATAAAGGGTTGAAAATTTTTTGGGTCATGAAATTCTGTAAAATTATGGCCGTTCTGTATCTCCCACTGTGAACCACGTATTCGTATGAAATTTTGGTCTCTTCTACACTTTGTTTTTCTTAATTATAAGCTATAGTTATTTGGTGCACACATCTATAAATGTAGAAGATTTAAATGGTTGAATATTTTTTGGGTCATGGAATTCTGTAAAATTATGGCCGTTCTATATCTCCCACTGTGAACCACGTATTCGTATGAAATTTTGTTCTCTTGTACACTTTGTTTTTCTCAATTATAAGCTGTAGTTATTTTGTGCACAGATCTATAAATGTAGAAGATATAAATGGTTGAAAATTTTTTGGGTCATGAAATTCTGTAAAATTATGGCCGTTCTTTGTCTCCCACTGTGAACCACGTATTGATATGGATTTTTTTTCTCCTATACACTTTCTTTTTCTCAATTATAAGCTTTAGTTATTTTGTGCACATATCTATAAATGTAGAAGATATAAAGGGTTGAAAATTTTTTGCGTCATGAAATTCTGTAAAATTATGGCCGTTCTATATCTCCCACTGTGAACCACGTATTCGTATGAAATTTTGTTCTCTTGTACACTTTGTTTTTCTTAATTATAAGCTATAGTTATTTGGTGCACAGATCTATAAATGTAGAAGATTTAAAGGGTTGAAAATTTTTTGGGTCATGAAATTCTGTAAAATTATGGCCGTTCTATATCTCCCACTGTGAACCACGTATTCGTATGAAATTTTGTTCTCTTGTACACTTTGTTTTTCTTAATTATAAGCTATAGTTATTTTGTGCACATATCTATAAATGTAGAAGATATAAATGCTTGAAAATTTTTTGGGTCATGAAATTCTGTAAAATTATGGCCGTTCTATATCTCTCACTGTGAACCACGTATTCGTATGAAATTTTGTTCTCTTCTACACTTTGTTTTTCTTAATTATAAGCTATAGTTATTTGGTGCACAGATCTATAAATGTAGAAGATTTAAAGGGTTGAAAATTTTTTGGGTCATGAAATTCTGTAAAATTATGGCCGTTCTATATCTCCCACTGTGAACCACGTATTCGTATGAAATTTTGTTCTCTTCTACACTTTGTTTTTCTTAATTATAAGCTATAGTTATTTTGTGCACAGATCTATAAATGTAGAAGATATAAAGAGTTGAAAATTTTTTGGGTCATGAAATTCTGTAAAATTATGGCCGTTCTATATCTCCCACTGTGAACCACGTATTCGTATGAAATTTTGTTCTCTTGTACACTTTGTTTTTCCTAATTATAAGCTATAGTTATTTGGTGCACAGATCTATAAATGTAGAAGATTTAAAGGGTTGAAAATTTTTTGGGTCATGAAATTCTGTAAAATTATGGCCGTTCTATATCTCCCACTGTGAACCACGTATTCGTATGAAATTTTGTTCTCTTCTACACTTTGTTTTTCTTAATTATAAGCTATAGTTATTTTGTGCACAGATCTATAAATGTAGAAGATATAAAGGGTTGAAAATTTTTTGGGTCATGAAATTCTGTAAAATTATGGCCGTTCTATATCTCCCACTGTGAACCACGTATTCGTATGAAATTTTGTTCTCTTGTACACTTTGTTTTTCTTAATTATAAGCTATAGTTATTTGGTGCACAGATCTATAAATGTAGAAGATTTAAAGGGTTGAAAATTTTTTGGGTCATGAAATTCTGTAAAATTATCGCCGTTCTATATCTCACACTGTGAACCACGTATTCGTATGAAATTTTGTTCTCTTGTACACTTTGTTTTTCTTAATTATAAGCTATAGTTATTTGGTACACAGATCTATAAATGTAGAAGATTTAAAGGGTTGAAAATTTTTTGGGTCATGAAATTCTGTAAAATTATGGCCGTTCTATATCTCCCACTATGAACCACGTATTCGTATGAAATTTTGTTCTCTTCTACACTTTGTTTTTCTTAATTATAAGCTATAGTTATTTTGTGCACAGATCTATAAATGTAGATGATATAAAGGGTTGAAAATTTTTTGGGTCATGAAATTCTGTAAAATTATGGCCGTTCTATATCTCCCACTGTGAACCACGTATTCGTATGAAATTTTGGTCTCTTCTACACTTTGTTTTTCTTAATTATAAGCTATAGTTATTTGGTGCACACATCTATAAATGTAGAAGATATAAATGGTTGAAAATTTTTTGGGTCATGAAATTCTGTAAAATTATGGCCGTTCTTTGTCTCCCACTGTGAACCACGTATTGATATGGATTTTTTTTCTCCTATACACTTTCTTTTTCTCAATTATAAGCTTTAGTTATTTTGTGCACATATCTATAAATGTAGAAGATATAAAGGGTTGAAAATTTTTTGGGTCATGAAATTCTGTAAAATTATGGCCGTTCTATATCTCCCACTGTGAACCACGTATTCGTATGAAATTTTGTTCTCTTGTACACTTTGTTTTTCTTAATTATAAGCTATAGTTATTTGGTGCACAGATCTATAAATGTAGAAGATTTAAAGGGTTGAAAATTTTTTGGGTCATGAAATTCTGTAAAATTATGGCCGTTCTATATCTCCCACTGTGAACCACGTATTCGTATGAAATTTTGTTCTCTTGTACACTTTGTTTTTCTTAATTATAAGCTATAGTTATTTTGTGCACATATCTATAAATGTAGAAGATATAAATGCTTGAAAATTTTTTGGGTCATGAAATTCTGTAAAATTATGGCCGTTCTATATCTCTCACTGTGAACCACGTATTCGTATGAAATTTTGTTCTCTTCTACACTTTGTTTTTCTTAATTATAAGCTATAGTTATTTGGTGCACAGATCTATAAATGTAGAAGATATAAAGGGTTGAAAATTTTTTGGGTCATGAAATTCTGTAAAATTATGGCTATTCTATATCTCCCACTGTGAACCACGTATTCGTATGAAATTTTGTTCTCTTCTACACTTTGTTTTTCTTAATTATAAGCTATAGTTATTTTGTGCACAGATCTATAAATGTAGAAGATATAAAGGGTTGAAAATTTTTTGGGTCATGAAATTCTGTAAAATTATGGCCGTTCTATATCTCCCACTGTGAACCACGTATTCGTATGAAATTTTGTTCTCTTCTACACTTTGTTTTTCTTAATTATAAGCTATAGTTATTTTGTGCACAGATCTATAAATGTAGAAGATATAAATGGTTGAAAATTTTTTGGGTCATGAAATTCTGTAAAATTATGGCCGTTCTATATCTCCCACTGTGAACCACGTATTCGTATGAAATTTTGTTCTCTTGTAAACTTTGTTTTTCTTAATTATAAGCTATAGTTATTTGGTGCACAGATCTATAAATGTAGAAGATATAAAGGGTTGAAAATTTTTTGGGTCATGAAATTCTGTAAAATTATGGCCGTTCTATATCTCTCACTGTGAACCACGTATTCGTATGAAATTTTGTTCTCTTGTACACTTTGTTTTTCTCAATTATAAGCTATAGTTATTTTGTGCACAGATCTATAAATGTAGAAGATATAAAGGGTTGAAAATTTTTTGGGTCATGAAATTCTGTAAAATTATGGCCGTTCTATATCTCCCACTGTGAACCACGTATTCGTATGAAATTTTGTTCTCTTCTACACTTTGTTTTTCTTAATTAAATGCTGTAGTTATTTGGTGCACAGATCTATAAATGTAGAAGATTTAAAGTGTTGAAAATTTTTTGGGTCATGAAATTCTGTAAAATTATGGCCGTTCTATATCCCCCACTGTGAACCACGTATTCGTATGAAATGTTATTTTCTTGTACACTTTGTTTTTCTTAATTTTAAGCTATAGTTATTTGGTGCACAGATCTATAAATGTAGAAGATTTAAAGGGTTGAAAATTTTTTGGGTCATGAAATTCTGTAAACTTATGGCCGTTCTATATCTCCCACTAATAATAATAATAATAATAATAATAATAATAATAATATTTATTTTACAAAATGAAAATATTGTACGGCTTGGAAAATCCGTCAGCCGGAGTTGATGTTACTATAATACAAAGAGAAAAGAAAAACAAATAAACCAAAAAATAATAATAGTAATAATAAACAAAAAATATAACAGACCTAGAAATAAAAATAAAACAAAATAACCAATATATAAAAGAATTATAAATTAATAATTAAACTCCTGAACCAGCTGATACCGATAAGACCAGGCATGGCGAGCATATTTAATAAGAGGTTGACAATTTCGCGTTCCATTTAGGAAAGAAATCAATTGTTCTCTCGTAAGTACTGAACGTCCGAGATAGAGTCTCCGGATCTCAGAAAGAATTGAGCAGTCACCAAGAAAGTGAACCACGTCCTCACTGCACCTTGAATTACACAGAGAACAAAGTTCAATCTCCCTAGGCAGCCATGGCGTATGATTAAGGTAGACAAGCTCACATCTTAACTTAAAAATCCAGCGGAGTTCAGTTAGAGTTAGACCCAAGGAGTTATCTTCATTCAAGTGACAAAGGCTAAATGAGTGGTCAAGTTCTCTGTATAAAAGGAAGCGGGACGAAAGAGAGACGCGGTCCAGAAACCCCCGACGATGAGCTGCTTTCATCTTAATCAACAGGGAGGCTAATTGATCCTTCCACGCAGGTATATTTTCCACTGAGGCCACAAAATCGCAGGAATACTTCTGAGCCAAGTCAATCCAATGTCGAAACCAGAAAATCTTTTTATTGATAATCTCCAACGCCAAGATTCTCGGTAAGCGGTATATCTCCCACTGTGAACCACGTATTCGTATGAAATTTTGTTCTCTTCTACACTTTGTTTTTCTTAATTATAAGCTATAGTTATTTTGTGCACAGATCTATAAATGTAGAAGATATAAAGGGTTGAAAATTTTTTGGGTCATGAAATTCTGTAAAATTATGGCCGTTCTATATCTCCCACTGTGAACCACGTATTCGTATGAAATTTTATTCTCTTGTACACTTTGTTTTTCTTAATTATAAGCTATAGTTATTTGGTACACAGATCTATAAATGTAGAAGATATAAAGGGTTGAAAATTTTTTGGGTCATGAAATTCTGTAAAATTATGGCTATTCTATATCTCCCACTGTGAACCACGTATTCGTATGAAATTTTGTTCTCTTGTACACTTTGTTTTTTTTAATTATAAGCTATAGTTATTTGGTCACAGATCTATAAATGTAGAAGATATAAAGGGTTGAAAATTTTTTGGGTCATGAAATTCTGTAAAATTATCGCCGTTCTATATCTCACACTCTGAACCACGTATTCGTATAAAATTTTGTTCTCCTGTACACTTTGTTTTTCTTAATTATAAGCTATAGTTATTTAGTGCACAGATCTATAAATGTAGAAGATTTAAAGGGTTGAAAATTTTTTGGGTCATGAAATTATGTAAACTTATGGCCGTTCTATATCTCCCACTGTGAACCACGTATTCGTATGAAATTTTGTTCTCTTGTACACTTTGTTTTTCTTAATTATAAGCTATAGTTATTTGGTGCACAGATCTATAAATGTAGAAGATTTAAAGGGTTGAAAATTTTTTGGGTCACGAAATTCTGTAAAATTATGGCCATTCTATATCTCTTATTGTGAACCACGTAGTGATATGGAATTTTGTTCTCTTATACACTTTGTTTTTCTTAATTATAAACTATAGCTATTTTGTGCGCAGATCTAAAAAGGTTGATGATTTAAAGGGTTGAAAATTTTTTGGGTCATGGAATTCTGTAAAATTATGGCCGTTCTATATCTCCCACTGTGAACCACGTATTCGTATGAAATTTTGTTCTCTTGTACACTTTGTTTTTCTTAATTGTAAGCTATAGTTATTTGGTGCACAGATCTAAAAATGTAGAAGATTTAAAGGGTTGAATATTTTTTGGGTCATGGAATTCTGTAAACCTATGGCCGTTCTATATCCCCCACATTGAACCACGTATTGGTACGGAATTTTGTTCTCAAGTACACTTTGTTTTTCTCAATTATAAGCTATAGTTATTTTGTGCACAGATCTATAAATGTAGAAGATATAAAGGGTTGAAAATTTTTTGGGTCATGAAATTCTGTAAAATTATGGCCTTTCTATATCTCCCACCGTGAACCACGTATTCGTATGAAATTTTGTTCTCATCTACACTTGGTTTTTCTTAATTATAAGCTATAGTTATTTGGTGCACAGATCTATAAATGTAGAAGATTTAAAGGGTTGAATATTTTTTGGGTCTTGGAATTTTGTAAAATTATGGCCGTTCTATATCTCCCACTGTGAACCACGTATTCGTATGAAATTTTGTTCTCTTGTACACTTTGTGTTTCTTAATTATAAGCTATAGTTATTTGGTGCACAGATCTATAAATGTAGAAGGTTTAAAGGGTTGAAAATTTTTTGGGTCATGAAATTCTGTAAACTTATGGCCGTCCTATATCCCCCACTTTGAACCACGTATTGGTACGGAATTTTGTTCTTCTGTACACTTTGTTTTTCTCAATTATAAGCTATAGTTATTTTGTGCCCAGATCTATAAAGGTAGAAGATATAAAGGGTTGAAAATTTTTTGGGTCATGAAATTCTGTAAAATTATGGCCGTTCTATATCTCCCACTGTGAACCACGTATTCGTATGAAATTTTATTCTCTTGTACACTTTGTTTTTCTTAATTATAAGCTATAGTTATTTGGTACACAGATCTATAAATGTAGAAGATATAAAGGGTTGAAAATTTTTTGGGTCATGAAATTCTGTAAAATTATGGCTATTCTATATCTCCCACTATGAACCACGTATTCGTATGAAATTTTGTTCTCTTGTACACTTTGTTTTTTTTAATTATAAGCTATAGTTATTTTGTGCACAGATCTATAAATGTAGAAGATATAAAGGGTTGAAAATTTTTTGGGTCATGAAATTCTGTAAAATTATCGCCGTTCTATATCTCACACTCTGAACCACGTATTCGTATAAAATTTTGTTCTCCTGTACACTTTGTTTTTCTTAATTATAAGCTATAGTTATTTGGTGCACAGATCTATAAATGTAGAAGATTTAAAGGGTTGAAAATTTTTTGGGTCATGAAATTATGTAAACTTATGGCCGTTCTATATCTCCCACTGTGAACCACGTATTCGTATGAAATTTTGTTCTCTTGTACACTTTGTTTTTCTTAATTATAAGCTATAGTTATTTGGTGCACAGATCTATAAATGTAGAAGATTTAAAGGGTTGAAAATTTTTTGGGTCACGAAATTCTGTAAAATTATGGCCATTCTATATCTCTTATTGTGAACCACGTAGTGATATGGAATTTTGTTCTCTTATACACTTTGTTTTTCTTAATTATAAACTATAGCTATTTTGTGCGCAGATCTAAAAAGGTTGATGATTTAAAGGGTTGAAAATTTTTTGGGTCATGGAATTCTGTAAAATTATGGCCGTTCTATATCTCCCACTGTGAACCACGTATTCGTATGAAATTTTGTTCTCTTGTACACTTTGTTTTTCTTAATTGTAAGCTATAGTTATTTGGTGCACAGATCTAAAAATGTAGAAGATTTAAAGGGTTGAATATTTTTTGGGTCATGGAATTCTGTAAACCTATGGCCGTTCTATATCCCCCACATTGAACCACGTATTGGTACGGAATTTTGTTCTCAAGTACACTTTGTTTTTCTCAATTATAAGCTATAGTTATTTTGTGCACAGATCTATAAATGTAGAAGATATAAAGGGTTGAAAATTTTTTGGGTCATGAAATTCTGTAAAATTATGGCCTTTCTATATCTCCCACCGTGAACCACGTATTCGTATGAAATTTTGTTCTCATCTACACTTGGTTTTTCTTAATTATAAGCTATAGTTATTTGGTGCACAGATCTATAAATGTAGAAGATTTAAAGGGTTGAAAATTTTTTGGGTTATGAAATTCTGTAAAATTATGGCCATTCTATATCTCTTATTGTGAACCACGTATTGATATGGAATTTTGTTCTCTGATACACTTAGTTTTTCTTATTTATAAACTATAGCTATTTTGGGCGCAGATCTAAAAAGGTTGACAATTTAAAGGGTTGAAAATTTTTTGGGTCATGGAATTCTGTAAAATTATGGCCGTTCTATATCACCCTCTGTGAACCACGTATTCGTATGAAATTTTGTTCTCTTGTGCACTTTGTTTTTCTTAATTATAAGCTATAGTTATTTGGTGCACTGATCTATAAATGTAGAAGATTTAAAGGGTTGATAACTTTTTGGGTAATGAAATTCTGTAAACTTATGGCCGTTCTATATCTCCCACTTGAACCACGTATTGGTACGGAATTTTGTTCTCTTGTACACTTTGTTTTTCTCAATTGTAAGCTATAGTTATTTTGTGCACAGATCTATAAATGTAGAAGATATAAAGGGTTGAAAATTTTTTGGGTCATGAAATTCTGTAAAATTATGGCCGTTCTATTTCTCTCACTGTGAACGACGTATTCGTATGAAATTTTGTTCTCTTTTACACTTTGTTTTTCCTAATTATATGCTATAATTATTTTGTGCACAGATCTATAAATGTAGAAGATATAAAGGGTTGAATATTTTTTGGGTCATGAAGTTCTGTAAAATTATGGCTGTTCTATATCCCCCACTGTGAACCACGTATTGATATGGAATTTTGTTCTCTTATACACTTTGTTTTTCTTAATTATAAACTATAGCTATTTTGTGCGCAGATCTAAAAAGGTTGAAGATTTAAAGGGTTGAAAATTTTTTGGGTCATGAAATTCTGTAAAATTATGGCCGTTCTATATCTCCCACTGTGAACCACGTATTCGTATGAAATTTTGGTCTCTTCTACACTTTGTTTTTCTTAATTATAAGCTATAGTTATTTGGTGCACACATCTATAAATGTAGAAGATTTAAAGGGTTGAATATTTTTTGGGTCATGGAATTCTGTAAAATTATGGCCGTTCTATATCTCCCACTGTGAACCACGTATTCGTATGAAATTTTGTTCTCTTGTACACTTTGTTTTTCTTAATTGTAAGCTATAGTTATTTGGTGCACAGATCTAAAAATGTAGAAGATTTAAAGGGTTGAATATTTTTTGGGTCATGGAATTCTGTAAACCTATGGCCGTTCTATATCCCCCACATTGAACCACGTATTGGTACGGAATTTTGTTCTCAAGTACACATTGTTTTTCTCAATTATAAGCTATAGTTATTTTGTGCACAGATCTATAAATGTAGAAGATATAAAGGGTTGAAAATTTTTTGGGTCATGAAATTCTGTAAAATTATGGCCTTTCTATATCTCCCACCGTGAACCACGTATTCGTATGAAATTTTGTTCTCATCTACACTTGGTTTTTCTTAATTATAAGCTATAGTTATTTGGTGCACAGATCTATAAATGTAGAAGATTTAAAGGGTTGAAAATTTTTTGGGTTATGAAATTCTGTAAAATTATGGCCATTCTATATCTCTTATTGTGAACCACGTATTGATATGGAATTTTGTTCTCTGATACACTTAGTTTTTCTTATTTATAAACTATAGCTATTTTGGGCGCAGATCTAAAAAGGTTGACAATTTAAAGGGTTGAAAATTTTTTGGGTCATGGAATTCTGTAAAATTATGGCCGTTCTATATCACCCTCTGTGAACCACGTATTCGTATGAAATTTTGTTCTCTTGTGCACTTTGTTTTTCTTAATTATAAGCTATAGTTATTTGGTGCACTGATCTATAAATGTAGAAGATTTAAAGGGTTGATAACTTTTTGGGTAATGAAATTCTGTAAACTTATGGCCGTTCTATATCTCCCACTTGAACCACGTATTGGTACGGAATTTTGTTCTCTTGTACACTTTGTTTTTCTCAATTGTAAGCTATAGTTATTTTGTGCACAGATCTATAAATGTAGAAGATATAAAGGGTTGAAAATTTTTTGGGTCATGAAATTCTGTAAAATTATGGCCGTTCTATATCTCTCACTGTGAACGACGTATTCGTATGAAATTTTGTTCTCTTTTACACTTTGTTTTTCCTAATTATATGCTATAATTATTTTGTGCACAGATTTATAAATGTAGAAGATATAAAGGGTTGAATATTTTTTGGGTCATGAAGTTCTGTAAAATTATGGCTGTTCTATATCCCCCACTGTGAACCACGTATTGATATGGAATTTTGTTCTCTTATACACTTTGTTTTTCTTAATTATAAACTATAGCTATTTTGTGCGCAGATCTAAAAAGGTTGAAGATTTAAAGGGTTGAAAATTTTTTGGGTCATGAAATTCTGTAAAATTATGGCCGTTCTATATCTCCCACTGTGAACCACGTATTCGTATGAAATTTTGGTCTCTTCTACACTTTGTTTTTCTTAATTATAAGCTATAGTTATTTGGTGCACACATCTATAAATGTAGAAGATTTAAAGGGTTGAATATTTTTTGGGTCATGGAATTATGTAAAATTATGGCCGTTCTATATCTCCCACTGTGAACCACGTATTCGTATGAAATATTGTTTTCTTGTACACTTTGTTTTTCTTAGTTATAAGCTATAGTTATTTGGTACACAGATCTATAAATGTAGAAGATTTATAGGGTTGAAAATTTTTTGGGTCATGAAATTCTGTAAAACTTATGGCTGTTCTATATCCCCCACTTTGAACCACGTATTGGTACGGAATTTTGTTCTCTTGTACACTTTGTTTTTCTCAATTATAAGCTATAGTTATTTGGTGCACAGATCTATAAATGTAGAAGATATAAAGGGTTGAAAATTTTTTGGGTTATGAAATTCTGTAAAATTATGGCCATTCTATATCTCTTATTGTGAACCACGTATTGATATGGAATTTTGTTCTCTGATACACTTAGTTTTTCTTATTTATAAACTATAGCTATTTTGGGCGCAGATCTAAAAAGTTTGACAATTTAAAGGGTTGAAAATTTTTTGGGTCATGGAATTCTGTAAAATTATGGCCGTTCTATATCACCCTCTGTGAACCACGTATTCGTATGAAATTTTGTTCTCTTGTGCACTTTGTTTTTCTTAATTATAAGCTATAGTTATTTGGTGCACTGATCTATAAATGTAGAAGATTTAAAGGGTTGATAACTTTTTGGGTAATGAAATTCTGTAAACTTATGGCCGTTCTATATCTCCCACTTGAACCACGTATTGGTACGGAATTTTGTTCTCTTGTACACTTTGTTTTTCTCAATTGTAAGCTATAGTTATTTTGTGCACAGATCTATAAATGTAGAAGATATAAAGGGTTGAAAATTTTTTGGGTCATGAAATTCTGTAAAATTATGGCCGTTCTATATCTCTCACTGTGAACGACGTATTCGTATGAAATTTTGTTCTCTTTTACACTTTGTTTTTCCTAATTATATGCTATAATTATTTTGTGCACAGATCTATAAATGTAGAAGATATAAAGGGTTGAATATTTTTTGGGTCATGAAGTTCTGTAAAATTATGGCTGTTCTATATCCCCCACTGTGAACCACGTATTGATATGGAATTTTGTTCTCTTATACACTTTGTTTTTCTTAATTATAAACTATAGCTATTTTGTGCGCAGATCTAAAAAGGTTGAAGATTTAAAGGGTTGAAAATTTTTTGGGTCATGAAATTCTGTAAAATTATGGCCGTTCTATATCTCCCACTGTGAACCACGTATTCGTATGAAATTTTGGTCTCTTCTACACTTTGTTTTTCTTAATTATAAGCTATAGTTATTTGGTGCACACATCTATAAATGTAGAAGATTTAAAGGGTTGAATATTTTTTGGGTCATGGAATTATGTAAAATTATGGCCGTTCTATATCACCCACTGTGAACCACGTATTCGTATGAAATTTTTTTCTCTTGTGCACTTTGTTTTTCTTAATTATAAGCTATAGTTATTTGGTGCACTGATCTATAAATGTAGAAGATTTAAAGGGTTGAAAATTTTTTGGGTAATGAAATTCTGTAAACTTATGGCTGTTCTATATCCCCCACTTTGAACCACGTATTGGTACGGAATGTTGTTCTCTTGTACACTTTGTTTTTCTCAATTATAAGCTATAGTTATTTGGTGCACAGATCTATAAATGTAGAAGATATAAAGGGTTGAAAATTTTTTGGGTTATGAAATTCTGTAAAATTATGGCCATTCTATATCTCTTATTGTGAACCACGTATTGATATGGAATTTTGTTCTCTTATACACTTAGTTTTTCTTATTTATAAACTATAGCTATTTTGGGCGCAGATCTAAAAAGGTTGATGATTTGAAGGGTTGAAAATTTTTTGGATCATGGAATTCTGTAAAATTATGGCCGTTCTATATCACCCACTGTGAACCACGTATTCGTATGAAATTTTGTTCTCTTGTGCACTTTGTTTTTCTTAATTATAAGCTATAGTTATTTGGTGCACTGATCTATAAATGTAGAAGATTTAAAGGGTTGAAAATTTTTTGGGTAATGAAATTCTGTAAACTTATGGCCGTTCTATATCTCCCACTTGAACCACGTATTGGTACGGAATTTTGTTCTCTTGTACACTTTGTTTTTCTCAATTATAAGCTACAGTTATTTGTAAGACAA
This sequence comes from Rhodnius prolixus, assembly GCF_049639745.1. Classification (NCBI taxonomy): domain Eukaryota; kingdom Metazoa; phylum Arthropoda; class Insecta; order Hemiptera; family Reduviidae; genus Rhodnius; species Rhodnius prolixus. Next base: position 28,751,719 of record NW_027411582.1, read on the forward strand.
TATTTAATGTCTTATTGGATCAGGTTACAGTGAGTTTAGCGCGGAGTTGAGGATGGGAAGATTTTAGTTCGATTATCGAATATAACCAACCCTCTTATTGGTGAAGTATAAGCTGCTCTTACCACACCTAAATCTGATAGTTGGACATTAAACGCCTCCTGGGAGGAAGTAAAGAAAAAGCGATTACCTCTTACTTTTAATGCTCTTTTATTTTTCCTTTATTTTATTCTGTTTGAAACCCTTTTATGCTCTTAAGACTGTCCGTTTTTTTCTCTATTTGAACACCTGTAATCTTTTGCTGGAAAGTGTTTTCTATTTGTTTGTTGAAGTTTATCCTCATAGCACATACACCAATGCACAATGTTCAGTATATATAGAGAGTATGTGTACCTAAGTGGATAACTTGAGGCTGCCAGAGCTCTTTGTTGATTTTGATTTAGGATGAGTTGCAGGCATTGTGCTTGTAAATGTTTACTTTTTAGTTTTATTGAATAAGACGGCGTTAACCTCCTACGCCTTGCTGTGTTTTATATAAATACACCCACACACACACACACACACACACACACACACACACACACACACACACAAACACACATATATATAATATATACTGTACGTATTATATACATAATGTGCTTATGCACTAGAATGTCCTTCAGAAGATTTACCTTCATATGTAACTCTTTTGTATTCAGATGTTAGAATTACTTGGATATTATTATCAAATGAATTGCTTGCTATCAAATAATTATTTTACTAACTCTAATTTAGATATAAGTCTCTAATATTGCTTATGAGTTAAATAACCTTGAGAATAGATTGATAATGGCGTAAACAGGAACGTCAAGACTGATATATATCAGGACTGATTGATTCGAAAAAAAAGAATCTGTTGTGAAGATGCTCCTGACTTTCTGTACAGTAATTATTAGAACCGGTAACAGACAAAGGTTTAAGAGTGCTTTTGGTCCAGCCAACAGTACTTAAAGGAAGAGGAATTACTTAGTGCTTAAGATTAATCTGGTTCATTGCCTGGTGCGTTCTCGTCTAATTCTGTTCTAGTGTAGTACGATTTCCTCCCTAAGTACCGAGAGAATAATTGTAGAATTTCAGATTGTTATAGCTGTTTCAGATTGGCCTAAGATAGATTTAGCTCAGGTTTATGGAAATTCTTAAGTATTACAGGTGGAAGTGGGCGATGTATTAACTAAAAGATGGACAAAACTTGCATTTTTCAGATAATCTGGTTTAATCTGGAAGTCCTGTGTAACTTACTATTGTTTGCAGTAGAAGAAGTCAGCTCTTGCGAAATTATGAGAAATATGACCTGAGGTCAACACAGGTCACACAAATACTGGGTTAAAATAATCAAAAAAGTCAAACGTTTGCCCATGTGATGGTAGGTTCTACATTTGAGAGCGTAGACACATCATTTGTACTCGAAAGTCCATAGCGTTGGGTTACTCTATGCCTCGGATTTTATTTAATGGTTAATGTGAGAAATTTACAGTAAATTATGTCAGCTAGTCGCCACCGTCCACTACAGCTAATTTGTAGTTGTACGTAAAGCACCACTGCCAGACCAGAAAAATATAGACATTACTTTTTTACTTTATATCGGTTTAAAACATAATACTTATAATAAAAATTATTTAACCAAAAAAAAGTGGATAGAAATACGAGTAGATTCATTTTTTGAAATAATAGTAGGTACAATTGCGGTATAAAATAATATTGAAGCATAATTTAATTTATTAAAGAAATACTTCAATGAAGTTGTGAGAATTTCGTATTCACCACAGCTGCCATAATCTCAGCAAAAGACTGAGTTCTAGTTATTCAGCACCGAAGACGTATAATCAATAGTAAACTAAAACTCAATCAAAACAACTAACTAATCTACCTCAGAATGATCATTCTATCTGAGCCAAAATAACACGGCCTGTTATATAAACTTCTTGGCAATGAATTTCAGTACTTTGAGATAATAGATGAAAAGTAGCTTCTAGGTAAATACATTTCAATAGTGACAGTTGCAAACTTACAGTTATGTTCACTACTAAATCAACTCAAGATCTTGAACTGACCATATTCATGTATCTGCAGGATGACCTCATTTCTTGGACGGTTTTTGTGGCTCTTAAAAAAAATTATAATTGTCACTATTCCTAGGTGTAATTGCTGCAATAACCTATGTAATGCCTACTATGGCATTCTGTTTCTATTTTAATTTGTAACTCTTTAAATAATCTTTCTTTTGGCTATCCAACGTTCTAACATATTTAACAAAACTTGACCAAAACATTTACCTACCTTCCAACAAAAACTTTAATTAATCCACAGTCATACAAAAAGCAAAGAAAGGCATTCATCAGGTTATGCGGATTATATTTTTATTAATGACCCTGTTGGTCCTCTTAAGACAACCTTGGAAGCTGGGCTGAAGGTGTACTGAAGTACGTAAGCGGCTTCAGCAAAGTTCGTACAGCAGATACCTCGATAAGAAGTAAATCATGCTTTGTACGGATTGTCCAAGCTCTTTACTGGAGTGTAGATCACTGAGCACTAAATAAATGACATTTTAGATCGTGGTAAGTGGACAGGATAACGAAGGAAGATTGTCTGCTTCCCAGCCTGAAGGCCTCGCAAATTTAACCTGGAGTTAAGAGAAATTAACAGATAATATTAATAGTCTGGATAGTAATAACAGATATTCCTAGACCTCGCTCGTAATTTTGTCGCTTGACATTCTAAGCTGATTAACAATCCTAATCGTTTGCTATGTCTTACGTAGTTCTAGCCTAGCTAACACCTAGCCTGTACATCTACATATCGTATATTGCTCGAATTCATTATCCTTTGAAGGTCCGAGGAAGTTTCTTGATTTATCCTTTTCTCTATAAGAGCCACAATCTTTTTCTTAATTTAATTAAGCTCCCCAATATTAACCGTTAACCATTCCCGCAGCTTATAGAATCAATGCTTACCATCTTCTCTCTAATTTTCTCTGTCGAGGTCCACAAGCTTCCAAAACATAATTGGTTTATTTCTCAGTACTAAAGAATCTAAAATTTCAGAATCGTAAAAATTAAATTTCAATCTAATATCTGAATAATTGATAGCATTTGTGTTTCATCATGTTGAAGATAAAGCAAAGGTTTTTCAATTTTGTGATTTTAGGCCTTTTGGTTTGAATAAATACAATAAGGACAATATTTTTCTTACTAAATTTAATAAGCTGAATTGTGGTGATGACAATGAAACATTAATGCCCTTTGCTCAGCAGACAAATTGTAAATCTATTTTTTCCTTTAACAAATTAACTAATGGTTCTTTCTCTTTGTTTCAGTGTTTGATTACCTAAGGCTTTTTGGACTTCATTCTGGTCTATTGCTGACTGTAAGACAGATATTAATCTAAAGTCATCTACAAAGAACAGAAAGCGAAAACTACTTTATTTTGTTTGCTCAGATGGCTGTTAACATAGAATATCTTTAGGCGCTGAGGAAATGTTAAGACAATCAGACCACTCTAATCGTAAGCATGTTTTTAAGTATATACAGAATTGTAGAAATATGCCAGTCTTGTGCTCTCGATGAACTTCTTCAAACATGGAAGTTATACAACGAGGTTCGATTATCAGTCAGGATCTGTGTTAGTTGAGAAACTATTATGATATTACGATTTGTGGGTGGTAAAACTGAGTACTTCTTCAACTAACTAATAATACGTAGTCTGATATCTGGTAAAGTGCATATTATTTCAGACAGACTTGTTATCCTCTAAATCTTGTAATTCTTCGTTCAGAATAGTTGAAGTTACGGTCATTTAAGATTCAGTAATTTCTGAAATTTATTTCAGTCACAAAAACACGTATCTTTTGTACTGCGATCTTTAATTAGATTTATTTTGGTGTCCCTACAGCCAGTGTCATCTGGAGGAGCTCCGGAGAGCCTCGGTGGTTGACTAAGGAAGTTCAAGATGGTGATGAGGGAGGCAGCGAAGGATAACCGCTCACAGGCACAACTTCAAGATGATTCTAGTTCTATTAGCCACTTACATCTAGTAATCTCCTGGATTCATCAGGAAGCGTGGTGCATCTTTACCTTCTACGCTCCTGACATAAAGTGCTAAAGATGGTTCCCGAAGATCAAAAAGGAACATTCAGAGAAGTTCTAAGAAGAGATGGAAACTGGGAAGTAAGTTATAATTTCCTTGCTACTTCTTGTACCATTCCCTGCTAAGAGGGTATGCATCCCTCCATTCTGGCTCTCTGGGAATCTATTAAGAGAGAGCAAACTGACAGTTCGGATTGATTAACCCTGTAAAGCTCTTTCCACCAAAGAAAGGAAATATTCTCCTTCATAGTCCGACATTTACTGATTCTTCACGGTGGCTACGTTCTCGACACGTCAACCCTGTGCCATCTTCCTTCTGTAAGCGTCACATGACGCCCAAGATGTGGAAAGTTTCTGATTGGTGAAAACTGTTGTAATAAATTAGCTGATATTTGCTAAGAAATCTTATAGTATCTCTAACACCGACTTAACTTATGTGAAGTTAAGGGCAACCTAAGATTTAGTAAATTCTAAGCTGGTAGTACTTGAAGCTCAGACTAGAGAGAAGTAAAGTTATACCCACTCGTCTAGTCATTTTGACAGGCAGATCCTGTCTGTGGTAAAAAATCCCGCCTTCACTGTGTGAATAGAGATGGTAAAAAGAATAAAAGAACTACCCTTTAGCGCTCATTATCCAGCCATCTTTGAAATAGAAACCGCCAACTCGACTTTCATCGGTTCTCTATCTCTTTTTTGAAATTTTATTTCTTCTTATTTTCCAACTATTATTGTAAAGGGTAAAAACAATTCCCTCCTTCAGTATAATATGAACATAAAACTATTAGTTTTATGTTTTCTCTTATTACATATTAGGTAAGAAAAAGAACTGCGATTGTGAAAAAACTTTAATTTTAACCTGAAATATTCGGGTTTTATTTTCAAGTTTTTACAAATTATACTATACATATATAGTTTGGGTATCTGTCGTAGTAGTTTTTAAAGGGTCCTGTACGTTTAGTGTATACTGTTTTAGAATTCTGAATTAAGAGATGTATTTTATTCGAGGGGGGCGCGCAAAAAAAAAAGTACAACTCCGACTTTACAATTCCAAAACATTATACATACACTAAACGAAAACAATGAGAAGGTTTTCATTAATTTTTATTACATTATTTTTACAAAATGTTTTCACGATTCATTAACAAATTTTAATAACATATGTAACATATGTAATAACCATGAAACCTCTCACTCAGTCAACAAGTACTAACGTAAGTCAAGTAGAAGTCTCCATACCGTACTGATTAACCAATTTTGATGAAAGTCCGAAACCGATGAGAGGTACAATAAACATGCCTGCTGCTATGGTTAAAATCAAAGTGATTATGGTAACTATAGAAACGTGGTGGTCGTTTTTTGCTGACTCAGTCCTACATAGATCCGTATTTGGCCACGTACGAATTTGTCAAGTTTCATGCACCGATAAGGAGTTCATTTGTTAGAATTGCTGTCGCCTTTTTCAATAATGTTTACCGTATTACGAGCTCACGATAAAGATTACTAAGTTATGATGGAATCTCGCTGTGTATTGCATGAACATTATGAAATTGGGCCTACAGCTGCAAACGGACTTCAAAATAAAGCAAGTTATTAAAAGTAAAATTTCTGGGAAAAGAAATTTTAATGAAACTGTAATATATTTATGTATTTTTATTAATTAATTTTTATTGGAGGTGCAAGTTATTACTATACTTTAATAAGAAACATTTATTGCTTTATTTTATGGTAGTAATAAACAGTAAATCGTTCGAAGTACTGTGAAATAAAACTGTTCTTGGAAATATTAAAGCCCAGATATTTCTGTGGTACTTCAATTGTTAACCCAGCTTAAAACTGTTTAAACTGATGAATATAAATGACCAGTCCCTATTGATCCACATTACAATTTACACCTATCAAAGTGCATTCAATTTTAAGAAGAATTATATTTGGCAATCAACAATTATTTATTGCAGTTTCATTAATCAATTTAAAATCATTAATCGCTTTAACCGTCCAGCTGGGCCAATAAAAGTGGAATCTATAGCCACGGTTAATTCAAGAGATTCATTTGCTTTCGCTGTTAAATATTTTTATCCATTAAAAAATACAAAATAATAATAATAATAATGAATGAAGATTAGAATGCGATTTTAGGTTTTCATTAACATACATAACAATATCACAATGCTTTAAAGATTTAAAGTAAAAATAATGAAGCAAAGTAAAACAGTAATAAATTTGAAGTAAATTTAATGATGTCAATTTGAAGATGTTAGAATTTTGAAAATTTCTGTGGGATTATGAATAAACATCAGATTTTTGCTTTTACAATTGTTTAATGTAAAATTACATTAGTGAACGTGTTAAGCGATCTCATTATTATTATTTTCTGGGTTTTAAGCAATAACATAATAAGATTCCAAAATTGAAGCATAAATAGAAAACAATTGATTAAAAAAAAACTCTTAAATTGTTGTTTTTATTAACAATATTATTTTTCATTATTTAATTGCTTACAGTGCTAGGATGGTCTTTGCAGTGAACATTTTTTCTTGAAGTGAATGTACTCAAATCTAATCCATGTTTCTTTAATGTTTCTGCAATTTTTGGATCAGTTGGTTCCCCATTTTTATCACGATTTAGTACTAAAAAGTTGCCTGTGGAAAAATGTATAAAATTAAATTAAACAGTTTTTTGATTATAAATCCAAATGTTCTTTAACAACTGATGTTTTATTTTTGTGTTTTTGAGTTACAATACCGATGCAGGAGTGTAAACGCTTTTGCGTTTTTACAGATTTTATTATTGTTATTTTATTTACTAATTTTCAAGTATTATCTCACGTCCAAGGTACTATTGTCATTCTTGAATTTCTCTCATTTGGCGAGGAATACAATTTTGTTGGTTGGGTTTTAGATTTTTAATTCTTAGGTCACTGGCGCCTGAAGCCGTCTTCAGTGCACTTCTGATCTTGCGCCCAGCGTCCACCATCTTTTCCTTCAGCTCAAAAATTACTAGCCAACCTCTTAACAATGCAAAGAAACTGTTTGCTGTAGGCGGTGGACTTTCATACAGAGGATTTAAAAAAAGCTGAATTCTACTTTTTTAAAAAGCGTTTGAAACAAAACGATGACTGTTTAAAAAAAAATATTGATCTACGCATTTCGATCAATATTAAAATTATTCACTTTCTCATTCATTCTGTTTTTTTGGGTTCCAATAAGTAGAAATTATTATGAAAAATCTAGGTAATCACAATTATTTAAGAAAGAAGTGTGGGCACAATGGTAGACTTCGCTTTTTCTGTACACCAGTACAGAACAGTTATATCGCCGTGCGTTTTGTCAAAAGTAATTTTTTAATTTTGTTGCAAAAGATTAAGACCAATTTTACGCTAATACTTCTTATAAATCACTATCTTTAAATGCCAGGGCGGGTGTGAGCTAGCGCTCGGGGACCGCGTTTTGAGCCTACATAATTAATTATTTTCTACTACAAAATTATTCTCTTCAAATGATGAAGGTTTTATGGCAGCTTCTTAATTTAATTAAAGTCACAATGATAGAAGTTTTTGCCTTCATTGAAGGGTGACTCAAAGAACTTCTAAAGGAAACTGACTTGACGTCAACAACCCTTGCAAATGATTTTTTTTTTTTACAGAATAGGCGATAGATCTTTCACTGGAAGACGAAATACAGACGCTAAAACGAAATGGTTTTAGAGTGAACCCTGTACCCACTCTTCTGTCGAAATGACGTCTGCTGGAGTAGTTTCCGATAAATTTGCGGAAAAATAAAGCCTTTTGGAAATTAGAAATTCTGGAATCACCATTATTTATTAAGAAGAGTTTAGTATAGGTATATTAAAGAATCTATAGCGTATAGAATGATTTTAGTGGCAAATTTCAATTGTTAAATATTATTACCAACCCATGCCATTGATGATGTAACTTTGATTATTATTATTATTATTATTTATTTATTTATTTATTTTTTAAGCGCATCAACAGCTGAGGTTATTAGCGCTCGGAGCTTTTTTCAGTGCACTGCCGGCCTCCGGTCAGTGTTCTCTCGTTACAGTCAACACTGTCCATCACCGGACAGTGAGCTGTAAGAAGCTCCTAGGAAGAGAAAATCTAAGGGTTAGCAGCTGGATTCGAACCCGGGACCTCCACGTGGGAATCGAGTACGCTAACCACATAGCTAACGCCTCCCCTTATTATTGTTATTATTATTATTACTAACTAGTTCTTTCCTTTAGAGCCTGATTCCCATTTCTTAAATTGAAAAGATTTGTATTTATTTATCTATTTATTAATAATATTAAAAGCTTTGAAAATGTTTTCCCTTTAAAATGTTAGCCACAATTTCCTAACAGACGATCGTTATTCAAGTCAGTATTCATACTATTCGAATGTTCAATTTTTATTTTTTATAAATGTGATAACAATAAAGTATGTTTTCTATCTCTAAAAGTTTTGATAGCTAAAAGAAATTTATCTTAAATCACTTACCATAGTTTTTGCCTTCTAATTTACCGCAGACGTACAGTACTGTAAAATGTTCGTAATCAGTTTCTAACACTGTTGCTGTCAGTTGAAATTCATTAACTTTGCCATCTGTAAGAAAGAATTCATTTAACCATGACCTTAGTTTTCAATAACACCTCACATGATTATATATACATATATATTGAAACTGCGACATTGACCCATAATTAATTCTATCGGTAAATAAATAAATAATTGCGTTTAAAAATTCGTGACTTCAAATTGTAAATTTATTTGTGACTATTTAGAGAATTCAACCAATAAGGGACCAAGACTTTGACTCTCTGAAACAAAAATTTTGGGGCAACAGTCAAGATTCTTCAACGTTTTGACCTTTATTTGCACCTATGTACTTTTAGCTTTTTACTCAGGAATTTGCTATAAATTAAACCTTAGCATGTTTTACTAAATAGCCTAAACTGGGTAAAAGCAGCTTTTTGTCACTTACTAGGAGTAAGGGGCTCTTAATTAAGCGAGCGAATTTTCAGGATAGTCTAGCGTACGCTACCCACCAATCGTCCTGGCTGCAACTGTATAACAAAGAAATGTACTCACCTTTCGTGGATTTACAGTTCAAAACACTGGTTCCATCTTTTACGTCCTTTAAGTTGGTAGTACATTCCAACAGATAAAATTGTTGGGTTGCCCTGCAAATAGTGTGAGTGTGTTAAATAAATATGTAGATAAATATATTTTAGTGACTGATTCATTAATCATGGAGAAGATAGATTATTGCCAACCTCAGTCATAATTTTTTGTACTTGTATTAGTACCAAGCTTTCGACCAAGAGCGTAGAAAAGTTGTAATAATTTATATAATTCATTTCTATTGAAATTTTACTGAATATAAATGAATTGTGACTTATCGCATTGTTTTAACGTCAAACCTACGGTTGCAAATTACTTGAGGAATGTAAACCAATTTCAATTCTCGAAAATAGACATTACTTTACTTTTTTACTTTACAAAACAATTTTATGTAGTTAATAGTTAGCTAAAATTATGGTAGTTGGGTAGGATTTAGAATAAAATAAGAAGGAGCGATTCTGGCGAACAATAAGCAAGAATTGTGATCATTGAAACGGCGAACCGCAATCAATTCCTCTTTTCACCAATAACAAGTTTAGCGTTCTCATGATTACCACACTCTCTTGGGAATGCATTGAGATTTAGAGCTCAAGCTGTAGAAGATCTACAAGTTGATTGAGGACCCTTAAGAAGACCTTTTGGGGGTGGGATTAGGTTTAGGGCTTAATAACCTTAGGGTCATCCCAAACTATTATTAGAGATATTATTATGTAATGACTTACTTATCGGAATATGCATAAATATTATGGATTACAGAGCCATCTTCAAGTACTTCATTTTTGCTTTCTCGACAGACATCAGTTGGGGAACTTGGAGTTTTTTGTGCAAGTGTAAGATACCATTTTCCGTGGAAGTACTGTAAACAGTGACAATAAACAAATATTTGCAAATAAAAAATAACAGATACTTACCAAATTTTGTTTATTTTTAGAAATTCAATTTATGAAAACTTTTTATTATTATCTTCATAGGACCGCAAAAACATAACAAAATATTAATGGGAGTATAAAAGTCTCGTGTTTGAGAATTAGACAACTCGTCATTCGTACCTTTAAATTTATTGAAATTCTACTCATTTAACATTGATTAACAACAATGCAGATGGTCGTTCTTTAAGCGGTGATAATCTCCTGCTGTCAAAAGTGATAATGTTATCTCTTATTCCCGATCTATTACTTGGTGAACATAAACGATTTGATTTTTAAGTATTTATTTATATTTTTATAATTTTGATTAGAGTCTACTTCTTTAAAATAAGTAAATAAATAAATACATAATTTTTTGAATTAAAAATGCTTAAGGTGTGCGTTAGAATACGTTTACACTTAATTCAATCTTGTTAATTAAACTGTTTACTTTCGAAAAGTGCGTTTTCATGCCATGTAGCGGCAATCTTTATATCTACTATTTTATATTAGTTCTAAAAAGGTATCGCATAGGTACGCATAGGTATTCTTCTGCTTTGTAACGAGATTATAGCGATAATTTAAATTTACTAAGTGGAGTCATCGTTGGAAGTATTCAGTATACCCTTGGCCCGAGAAATTGATTTTTAAACGCCTGAGATTATTTTAGTTCAGATATCAAAAACAAAAAACTGCAATATACTGAAACTTAATATTTTGAATTTAAGGAGTCAATGTCTAAGGTCATTGGCGCCCAGGGGCCTTCTTTATTACCAGTAGCCAGACAGAGTTCTCTTGCTACACCATCATCAAACAGGGAATGGTAGAAAGACTCCTAGAAAGAAAAAGGTCTAGGGTAAAGAACTAGGAGTACGGTATAATTCCAGATGGAATTAAACTCCAGACTTCGGCTTCCAAGTTCTGCTGAGATAATCATTTTCTCTATTCTTCGTTATTGTAATATCATTTTTGAATTCAGGACTTCGATTTCCTAGGCCTATTGGGTTAACCATTTAGCATTCTTCTTTATTGGAGTACATAATTTAGTATATACTGGTTTTAATTGAAATTCAATTTACCTTATTTGGTTCATATGTTTCTTTACCAACTACACTTTGACATCCTGATTCGTCGGGAACTGTCGCTGCTGAGGCCAGTGCCAATATCGCTACAAATGTCAGTGAAAATATTCTGCAAAAAATTAAGATACTCTTTTTGATAAATCTCATCATTTATTATCAGCGTGTGTTATAAAAGTGATAATACAAAATATTTTACATTTATATTTAGAAAATATAATGATCTTAAAGGATCATTTTATTTACAATAATTATCTAAAATGATTTTTTTAAAATCCATTTGTGATAATAGATAAATGATATATAATTGATATGTGTTAATAGTTAGTTGTTTGCCAATATTTCAAAATGTAGCTTAAATTATTATTTTTCTTTAAAAAAATAAAAATCTTCCCGTATTAATTGGTAACTTTATTGTTTTATGTTAATGGCCAAAACATGTTAAACTTAATCTATTTCTTAAAAATATTCTACACGTTATACTTACATCTTCATGCTGCTGTTCGTAAGATAACACTGATTTCATTTCTTTAACTACGATTGAATTTATACACAGTTCTTATCATCTTAATTAAAAATCAAATTAGTTCAATTAGTTCAAATTAGAATCAAATTCTCAGTTTTATTTATCTTATTTTTTTGTGATATTCTTAACTAATGTAATGATTGCATGATGTTTTATGGGTGGTTGACTTCTGTGGGCCTGATGTCAATATTACTTACCAGACGTTTAATAGTATTCATATCTGATAGAAAGGGAAAAAAAGAATATTTTTTGATCTCTCTCTCCTTTTGGACTGTTCTTAATAAATATAAATAGTATTTGTTTCCGGGAGAAAAACATTTACTCTCTTCTTCGAATTATTTCTCTTTGAGAAATTTTAGTTAACTGTGTTTCCCTAGATGACAGTTGAAATTATAATAAAATTACTGAGTGTATTTGTATTATAATACAATTTGAAGAATCAAACAAATCAACCAGGTACTTGTTTCGATTATTCTTAAGCACTGGGAGAACCAATTAGAGGGAAATTAATATATTTTGTTTAATACAAATATCTAATCTCTATAAATTATTAAATCAACTCATTTGAACTAAACTTATGTTTGAACAAATAAATTATTTTCCTTATATTTAGTAGATATTTTGAGTAAAGATAGAAGTGTCATAAAAGTCACGTTTAATTGTACAACTAAGTGATTGTACGTGTTGCAATTAATCTAGAAAATAATCCATTATTTATGAAAGTGAAATACTGCTATTTTTGTAGTTGAACCTCCTTTCTCGCGGAGCTTCGTTTTCCACTTTTTTAGGCATAACTAGCAGTCAACAGCCCAATCGTTCATGCAACCTCTAGCTTTAGTGCAGTTGCATTTACCTCTAACTTTAAGTTACCTAAGTTCATCAATAGTTCTCCTAGGTTGTGGTGGTATATGATGAAGTTTAATCCAAAAGGCAGCTATTTAAAAACATTAAACTTTGACTTGTGCGCTACGTAATAAGCTAATGGAAATTCGCTTAATTCGCCTCTTCAAGTGGAGGTGAATGCCTATTACAGAATTTTATAGACAGATAAGGTATGGCTATTCATCCAACGCGAGTTGTTATAAAATTACCTAGCTGTGGTTTTCCTAAATCTGATGAAGTGGTAAAAACTTATATTTTTGGCCATTCTTACAGAGTAAGATTGCCTTCTAAGAGAAGATTGGTTAACTATGGTGGGGTGTTATCTAAAAATTATTTTCGATCTTACTAAGAAGGTTAAGCAATTGAATGGAAGTTCTCAGTTATGTACACTCTAATTTGACTCTGGGGATCACTTGGTGATGCCTCTTTTGGAGTGAATTACTGTTTTCCAAGCCGTGGTTTATGCTATTCTTTTTTTGGTTTTAGGGTATAAAAACTTGGCATTTTCTTAAATTTTCATTTACCTAAATCAAGAGTTATTTTCCAGAATATTTGTATTGTGTAAATATAATCTTTTTTTCAATTAGGGGGCATCTGTATGTTTAGTCATACTACATAGATTGCACGTAACGTTTTTTACTCCTGTCTAGTGTTAAAAATGCTAGAAGACTTTAAGAGCTAGCTACTTTTAAAGATATTCTTCTTTACTTAGTTGTGTGGGCAATCGATTGTCCAAAAAGGTTCGATTAATGATCCGACTAAAGAGAGGCGGGCACCCTAACAGAAAAGCTTCTAGGTTGAGGAAAAAATGCTGTTAAAAATAAAACTTGAGAGAAAAATGTTGAGGCTAAAGACATTCACACAATTTATTTATTTTTTAAAAATTTTTTATTAATATATTAAAGTTTGACAATTTCCTTTAAAAGTCTGGATGATCTTTACAAATAACATTTTTATTAGAAACAAATTTATCTAAGTACTGGCCATGCGTCTTTAAAGTTTCAGCAATTTTAGAATCATCTGTCACTTCGCCTCCTTTATGTCGACTTGCAACCAAAAAGTTTTCTGTTCAAACAAAAATAAAAAAATTAACTATCATTAAAATAAATAATTAAATTTGTGGGAGAAAAATGTTTAATTTTCTTGTTAAGCGTCATTTCACTGAATCATACCCCAAGTCACTACAGTCAAAGTTTTTTTCACAGTTTTTCTTAACTTTTCCATTTTCCCAATTATTATTTGCAATAATTTCTTGGTTTACATGACACACCTTCCCTTAATCACGTTTTAAGTATTTTTAGCCCCACCATTAGTGGAAACTGTTGTGATACTAATTAAAAAAAGGTCCGTCTATTAAAATGCTTAGTGTTACACTATTTCACTTTGAATCTCAAAGTTGATAAATAGCAAAAAATTATTTCAAGAATAGTTCGAATATTATTATTAAAAAAATTATTCTTTTCGTTCACCTTTCAAATTCTCTCCACTCTTATAACAAATATAATAAACACTGAAGTTGTTATAATCAGTTTCTAGTACTTTACCATCCATCTCGAACTTTATTGGTTCGCCACCTGAAATTAAATATTAATTATTTAATTAAATATTCTAATATGCTTAGAATAGAAATTACTAGTATAAAATATCAGTAATTTCATTATTTTAAGGTTTTTGAGCATTCCGCTTAATAAACTATTAATACAATAGTTATCAAAGCGATATCAGGTTAAAGACAATTTTTAAAAGGAATTTTTTTTGTAAAAGATAAAATTTGTTGTATCCGAACAAAATGATTAATTTCAAAGTAGAAAGGAGAATTAGCCTTTACTCGAAAACTTTATATCATAAAACTTAATCACAAACAAGATTCTAACAGTTACCAATCAATAATAGATACTATTTTTCGAGGAATCTTAGTAACTGTTAACTAATAACTAGTTATTTTTGTAAATAATGCTACAGATATTAAGTTATCTCATGATTGTAATGCTAATTCCAAACTTGTAACTAATTATATTATATAACTAGTTTTAAGTTAAATTAGATTAAGACAATTTCTATTTATTTGTAGCCCTGATGATGAACTAAATACAGTTCAAAACGTTGTCAAAAATAAATTTTTCTTTTAATAACTGATCCAAACTCAGGTTACTTTAAAATGTAGTAGTAATTAAACTTATTTTAATTCATGAAAACACATTGAATAATGCTTATTAACCTTCATTTCCAGATTGTTCACAGTGAAACGAAACTATTGCTCCCCCACTTTTCAAAGTGCCATTGCAGTTGACATGGAAGAAATCTGTACCTTTCCTGCAAAATAAGGTTAAAAAAAAAAACTTATGTATAATATTAATCAACAAAACGGCCTTAACTGCTTTGATAAAGGCAACATTTGGCTAAACGTTGACAATAATAATTTGATTTTTAAAAACAAAAATATTTGACAGAACCTCTATGTTAAAGCAGAAAACGGTTGCTATAATTTTCTGAGCTATTTAATCTTACAGAGATCTTTTACTTGAAAAATATTACCAGCAAAATTTGTATAATAATATGTGCTATGTGTACTACTAATTAAGTAATAAATATTCTTACCCACTTTCCGTGTAACCGTAGGTTTTCTTTTGAACAGAGCCATCAGATAGTGTGTCTAATTTGCTCACGCGACATATTCCAGTAGGATCTGCGTACTTTATATAACTCAAATACCACACTCCTTTAAAATACTAAATTCAAAGAAAAGAAAAAAAAATTACTAGAGCTCATCAAATATTTACTATTTTGTTACCCTAATCGACAAAAAATTGCACTCAACCCTAAATCATTCAAGTTTCTTTAATATTTTTCTAATAATAATTAATTTCTTCAGATTTAGATATTGTAAACAAAATATATATAAGGCAATTTATCTTTCACATACATTTTGAGGCTCGAAGTTAGCTTTAGCTGTTAAGTTCAAGCATTCTTGGACTGTTGGTGGTTGTTCAGCAAATGCGAACGCTATTGTTCCCAGAATAATTAGTACGGTGTTCCTGTAAATAGAAATAATTTCATTTTATTTAGGTTCTACACTGAAGTCCAGCTGGCTGCTCTTTCCAAATGCCTCAAAACAGTTTGTTTCACTCTTCTGTGATTGATAGCAATAGAGATTCACCCCTAGTTAATGTTGCCTCTTAATTAAATCAGAGGAAAAATAGAAATCCGAAGTATTAATGTGTGAAGGTTATGTTGTGTACATTTTACAAGAAGGATTAACAAAGTTTTATCTACCTTACCAATTTTTTAAGTAATTAAACTGGCTTCTCTATTAGGTTATCTCAAAAGAAATTTTGTAATCTTTTGAGAAATAATTTAACAGTTAAATAACCCTCGGCATGCACTTTAAAAGCGGTATGGACGAGATGAAATTCGAAAATCTGCTATTGCAAGAAGTAAGTTCTCTCAGATTTTGTTTGTATTGAACACTAATTTTTTTTTCGGTGGATAAGTGTAACCTATTGTTATTTTTCAAAGAAAATAATTTATGTCAAATTTACATTACCTTCTAAAGCAGAAAGTTCTGACTTTGCGTTTGATGCACTTAATCGACCCATAAGTAATACGAGTATTAATTTAAAATACTTAAGTCTCTGTTCACAAAAAGGTCCATTAATGGTCTATTTGAAACTTTTCGTAAGACCATTTATTTTGGAAAGTGCTGGAAGAACTGTTATATTCATTTTCCCTCTCAATGAAAATATATTTAATATCAAAAACATTATTTTATAAATTCCAAGCTTAAAAAAGCTAAGTTAAGAAAATTTTAACCAAATAAAGAAGGCTGGAAAATTTGTATACTAATACATTGGTGTTATATTATTGGCCAGTGTATTAGTGCATAGTGCTGGACTGAGTAAATAAGTGCATTCGGTAATCTTACCCATGAAAAAAGGTTCGCCTGTTAAAAAGCTATGTAATAATAGTTAATTTCAACGTTAATTGTCCTTTCATAAAATCTTAAGATTGAATTTGCTTTTATGATAAAGAATTATAACTGGAATTAGATATGAGAATATCAAACTGGAATTTGTAATTGATATTATTGTTTACATTTAATAATCTTACTCACTTTTATCACAAAAAGTCATAACTTTGTTATATTAAAAGAAAAAAAAAATGTGTCTAGTTAAAGTTGATAATAAAATAATGCTGTGGTAGTTTTCTTAACAATCAACATGAACTGATCAAATAAGGTTAAAGATCAATACGTGAAGGTTGAATGCAATCTTTATTTTATTTATTTATTTATTTTTTTTGTATCTAATAAATATTTAATAATAAATGCTGATTATGTATTTTTTATAATAGTAATAATGTAAATAGCATTATATGAATCTGATGTGAGTCACTCACTAGACGTATTTTTTGAGCAGATCTTAAGTTCTGATTTTGGATTTAAAGATTTTGTAAATTTTTTCAGAATTAATTAAAAAGTCGGTATTAAATTATATCAGAATTTTAACATTGCTTCTGGGTATATTTTCGGATCTATAGATATCCCTCAGTTAACCAAAGTTAACCATTCGCTCAAATCTCACGCGCGATGTTATTGCTGTCAATAAGGCACAAAACGAAGAGCGTTCCATTAGCCAAAACGAAATGGCATTTTTACACCTAGTTTGAGAACATTTCTCTATGCTAGAACACTAAGAATTGAGCACTTGTAGCGGTGTCTCTTACTCAATAGAGAAATAGTTGCAATTACCACCATTGTCCCAGACCCAACAAGCAAAAATGTCTTCTAGTGTGCAGTACACCCAGCCACCAGGCCGATAATAACTCCTTGTTTAAGTAGATCCGACGAAAATTTTGACGAGCATTCTTGAATGAACTTATTCGCTTGTCTTTGGGCCAGAAAGTTATTGGGGAAGAAGTTGAGAATCCATGACCTGGAGACTGATTTTGCCAGAGTTCTGGTTACACAACTCAAAGGTTTGGTAGAACATAAACGACCAGTTCATCTCTCTTGTCATAGCTTACAAGACCTGCCTGCTATGGTTCCCAGAATAGACAGCCGTATTGAAGCTGCTACGTCAGTGGGACAGTGGCCCATTCAGTATACGGTCTCACATAGGCCTAATTTTTGTATATATATCTATATACTTTCTCTGAGCTTCCCCCAAAACAAGAAGAGCCCTCTCCTTATAATTTAAAACCAGTAAAATTTTGCAAAACAATGATTATTATACTCTCTGTTATAATATTCAGTTCAATTTAGAAACAATTTACGTAATAGCATTAGGTTCTCATTTTTTGTAATTTATTTTTATTTATTTTTTACCTAAACTGTGAGCTAAATGGTTAAAAAATAGTCTTAATTTACCAGAATTTAATGTATGTCTAGTACTCGGTTATTTATTGACAATGTTTTTCAATTTTTTTAAGAGAAGCAAAAAAATAGAAAGTAAAAATCTAAAACGAGAGAAAAATACGAGGTCCTACTTACATGGTTAATTTGGTTTCCTTAAATTTACTAAATTCTTATTGGAATCACACCATTTATATCTTTTCTCCCTCTACTTTATTTTTTCTATCTCAGCAGTCTATCTTAATATTAATTTTTATTAAATATCCAGTGATAGATAATGTTTGTCCAAAGGCTGGCAGTGTAATGAGATAAGTGCAGGCGCCAACGAAGTTCAAACGCGACTTTAAAAATGAAAAGACAAAAAGGGTCATAGTTGTTGTGGTGTACCTTAGAATCACATTCATTAAAAAAAAAAAAATTAATGCGGAACGTGTTCTCATTACAAAATTCTACAATCTCGATCTAGATCTATCATTTAAAAAAAACCAACGTTGCAAATAGTGATTACGGATAATGTCCTTTGGGAAAATGAATTAGCCATTTTCTCAGGGGGTGTCTATATCAAATTCTTATTTACACTGAAATGGTCAAGTGGTTCAACCTCTTGGGTTTTACCGCTATCTAGAGCCTACACGGTTTTTGACTTTGAAGGACTAATACTATAGTCAGGAAATACAAATAAACTTTGGTGGATAGAATAGTTGCACGTTAAATCCAGCAATTTTGAAGTTCCATGATTGTTTTTTGTTTGTATTTTCATTTATTTACTTTTACTTGCCCAATGCATTTTTTGGTCCCAAAGTGTTTGGGTAGAAAAGAGTTTCCCTCCTCAGTGACGTATAATATTGATAAATTTATTTTGTTTAGGTGCTACCACAAGGATTAGACAGGAAGATCTCGTACAAAATCAACATGCCGGAAGGACATATACACAGAATCGATTTATAAGTTCGGAGATAATCCGAAAACCATTTAAGATCTTCTTTATACGAAATATAAATGTGAATTGTAATGAAAACGTTGGTAATAATAAAAATATTGCCCATACGGACGTTAGCAGTTGTAATTGTAAAGGAGCATTAGTAGTTCGCCATGTGAGGAATGATGTCTATAAAGGAGAGGACACTATCCACGGCTGGCGATGCACTTTCGATGATCCAAACGCAATTGACGAAAGTTAAATATTATTTTACATTAATATAAATTTGAACATTAGGGATCATCTTTTTTAATGCCCATTTTAATTTTAAAATAAAATTTTTAGAAGTGGATCCGTACGAGGATTAATATTTAAGAGATCTTTTCGAGTTAGCAGCTAACCGTTTGGCCGTCTACCGGATTCGGTTGACCGCACTTCTTCAATGTGTAATATCTTTGTGCACACGAAGTATTGAATCAGGATCTTGCTAAAAATACTTGCCAGTTTATATTTACTGTGTAATTATTTTTTATTCATGTAAGCGCATCATCTGAATTTGTTAGCTGCTAGAGCTCTTTTTAGTGCACTGCCTGCCTGTGTTCAGTGTCCTCTCGAAGTGGACTATGGACCCCAAACCGGAAATAGTTACTAGATCAGTTAATTACTTACGCTATTCACTGTTGTGTATAATCAAACAATCTCATAACTGTAAAAGAAACATTCGATCTTTGGGAATTACTTGGAGGATTAGCAAACTGGCAGAACTCTAAATTCGCATCATAGTCTACAGATTTAAGTCAAATCGTGCATCCCTGTTTCTTTTTCTTCTTCTAAAGAGCTCAAATATTACCAAGTAGACTTCTGTTTAAAACGAGAGAACACTGAGAAAATTACTTCCTTCAATGATCATTCCAAGGTAGTTCATTGATTCCAACAAAAGACGCAAACTTCAACCTGTTAGCATAGTAATTCAGGTTCATACCAACTTCCAGGAAGTATGCAGGCCATAACTTCAATGAATAGACGGCATTAAGTTTTTCAAACGTGTTTATTCTGCGGGATTCCATCTACAAAAGTTAAACATTGACATTATACAACTTGCCACTAAATATAAACCTATAATATGCTCTAACTCTACAAGTAATATATGATACAATCATTTGAGTGCCATCTTTAGCATTAGTATCTTTTTTCTCGCCACTATACGGACGAATGTACAGCAAATGTAGAGCTTTATTAACTTTTAATTTACGACAAAATGCACCGAAAGTTGCAGAATTATTTAGTAAATCCGGAGCATCAATAGTATTAGCCTTAGGATTCCACTTAATCCTAATCCTTGTACGAGGCGTAACAGTTCTCCTTTTATATACATTAGTAGCCGTGTAACCCATATCAACGGTTTTCGGTATTGAAAACGATGTTTGTGTAATATCATTCTGAGTATAAGCATTATTGTAAAAGTACTCAAATACTTTCTGTCCAGTTGCAGAAAAATCATTAATAGTAATATCTTTAGGGAAATGATAACTTCCAACTTGAAGATTTTCTTCATTATATTTAGTATTATAATTACCACTTAATTTATCAAACTCGCCCTTTGACTGTTCTGTATTAAAATGACGAATATGATGAATATCAAAGCAATCAATAATCCAAAGAACGCTCAAAACGCTTTACCGTACAATTTAGACAAAGCACCAATAGTATCTGTATTTGACTGTAATAATTGCATTTAGAAGTAAGGAAAAAATTGTTAAACGCTTAAAACTTGTTTGTTGTTTTAATTACAGTTATGTGCATATTTAGTTTGTTTGTTTGTTTCTTCAACATCTTTAAGATTTGTTTTCTTTTTTTTTTTTACAAGCAGAGTTTGTTCTTTGAACAAATTTTTTACTTTGAAAATAATCATTTTGCTTAATACTCTCCTCGTTGTGTCTTGATTTTATCCCGGTTTTGTACAAACATATATTCTGTAAAAAATAAATATATCAATGAATAATTATAATTGATAATTTTTAATTTAATGAAATTTTAATACCATAACCAAAAATAATACTCCAACGAATAAAATTATCAACTGGTACCTACATAATCCAGGACAAAATATTAAGAGTATTAACAAAATGTGCTAAATTTAATCTATTAAAATTTTTGTGCCTTCCATTTGAGAATATTTTGAACTTAAGATACTAAATCATTATATGTCTTCATTAAAAAAAAAAAATTAAAAATCGAAGTAACATGTTTGAAAGGAAAACACATCATGATTTAAACATACTTCTCGGATACTGATTGAGAAATAGATAAAACATATGTGGAATAAGAAATTAAGATAACCAAAAAGTTTTACTTTCCCTTAATCTCAAATTTTTCTAAACTCCCAGTTTGCTGTTATACTCCATGGTAGTATACAAAACTATAGATTATTCTATAGTAATTCTATAGTAAATGGTAATTTGTGTAAATTTTAGAATGTTCTTAATAAATCTTTTCTTCTTTCAATTTAGCTTAGCTTAAATACTAATTTAAACAAAATTCTTTATTATCATCAATACGTTTTTCTTTAATCGAAGAGCATACATATATAAAAGCAGTTTCCATAACTGACATGTATTCTTGAAAATTGCTAGCCACAGTACTTCTTTTTTTCCTCGCTCCATCTGAAAGTTATTTGTATTAAACACTACAATTAATGACATTAAATAGTAATTGATTAGTAATTATTAGGAAAAATGAGTGGTATCCACGACGCATTTATAGAATCTGATTGCTTGAATGCGACTTCGAATATTTTTTTAAAATATAGTTAAAAAAGGTTCATCCTCATAATAAAGTATAAATTGTGTACAATTTGTAACTTGCATGCTGTGACAGAATTTTCTTATTTGTTTGTTTGTTTTTAATAAGAAATTATTTTATGTGCATTCTGTTTTCATTTATAGAAATAGATTACTTTTTAATGATTATAATAATACAATTCTTCGGTAAAAATATTGTATGACACGTCCTTTGAAGACTTACATATGAGTATATGTATCTGACAAAGCATTGCAAACTTGTAAGAACTTAACATGGGTATGGATTTAAATATGCATAACTAGGATGTATAAGAAGTCGCTAAACTTCTTGAAGAGATATCTAATCTCACCCTAAGCACCTTGGGCGGAGAAAAGAAAAAGATAGGAAAAGGCAGTTTGGATGGAGCCTCTTAACGGCTGGCTAATGATGAGTTACTCGCTAATCTCCATGACGTGGGTGAAACCAAAATCTAGTCTTACTTTTA
Organism: Rhodnius prolixus; assembly: GCF_049639745.1. Taxonomy (NCBI): domain Eukaryota; kingdom Metazoa; phylum Arthropoda; class Insecta; order Hemiptera; family Reduviidae; genus Rhodnius; species Rhodnius prolixus. Next base: position 28,773,906 of record NW_027411582.1, read on the forward strand.
AAGCTAGTCTATAATCTGAATAAAAGTATTGGTATATAAAGTATAACCCAGAATCACTGTCAATGAAATAGTATTTGTGAAGTTAATTAAATTGTTTTTATAATATAAATTTACAATATATATTTATATATATAAATTTATTTATATCCTTGTGCATGATGTAAAATTGTGTCTAGATACAGCTCTTGCGTACAATTAATCTCCTTTAGAAAATTTGTTTGGATTCCAGAGATTATAGTCAAATTTTTCTGTTATTGGTAAATTCTTTTATTTTATTTAAGGCTTCTTAACATCTAAAATCGTTGGCATCTTGCTTATTTCCATGCAAAGGCCAATGGACAATATTTAACTCTTTCGAAGAAAATTTCAAGGGTCTACAGCTCTGCTTAAATAACGCTGCATATTTAATAATTATTTGTATTTCGAAAATAGTTGCAAATATGTTAGCAAATGTTTTATTGGATGTGTACTCAGGTGTAAAGAAAGGTCATGTACTAATGCCAGCAGAATTATTTTAAACATTTATTTTTATCAAGTTTTTTGTTTTGTGAATATATTTACTCCATTATTTTGAATATTATACATATGTATACACATACACATTAATGCTAAGTACTGTACAATATTAATTATATAATGATAATCATATGTTTTATTATTTATGAATTCCATTTCCAGCTGAAGATAGTTGATGGAAGCCGAAACTATGTAATAAACTAATATGAAAGGAAAATAAAGAAAAAAGGATTAAGGGTTTTATTAAAAACTATAATTATTCAAAAACCACATAAAATAAATAAGTAATCGAAAAGAATATGTTCACAAAATAATTTGGCAACATGATTTCTTGCTATAAAACAAATAATAATTAACATTTTCTGAATGAGTGTTTAAACTTATGAGTTTTTATTGAAGTTCTCGGACAGCTCGAGGGCGGAAGAATCGGTGTACGGCGCTATTCCATATAGTATACTTCGATTAGCCCAGGTAATCTGTCCACAGTCTCGGGCAGAGGTAGTTACAATATCTAATGCGTTGCTGAGATTACAAAAAGAGGTTAGTCTATTCGTCCAATCTAGTGATTTTCTCAGCCAGATAGCTCATTGGCTTTCAAGTTCAACGATTGCTACAAAGCTAATGTCGGACTGTCTAAACATCCTAGACGAATAAAAGCCAAAGTAAATGCCAATTTTTATTTTAATTATTATTATTTTGTAGGCGGAGCTTAAAGTCCAACTATCAAATTAGGTGTCGTGGACGTGGGACGTGGGACGCATACTTTGCTATCAACGTTTTATCAATTAAATAAAAATTCGCTACATGCTGGATTCGAATTGGGGAACTTCTACCCATTAGTCTAAACATACAGCCATTACACCAAACAAGTCCATTCCTGATGAGTTTAGGTACTTATTGTCTGGTTGCTTTAAGGGCACTGAAATGGCCGCACGCCTGGCCCAGGAAGGTTTCTGTTTCTAAGCCATTTATGGGAAATAGTCATAGCAATAATGGGTGAAAATCACATACTAAGACGAAAGGCAGACGAACAATTGCATAAGCCACTCGCCTATTGGATAATTTTAGTCTTCTTGTGTTCCAGGTGTACATTTTTTTACTAAAATATTTTAAATTTTCAGTCGCAATTGTTTACTGCAGTGACGCCATTGAGGATGAGGAATGTGGTGAAGTAGTGGGAGATTACAAACAAACTGTTTAAGAATACAATTTAGTTACAGTAAATTTATCATCGCCAACATGAATATGTGAGTAATAAATCTTCATATTGTTTTGGTTTATAATAATGAAAATCTAATTAAATTGATAGTTGAATTTTCAAGAATGAGTGGCAAATCAGTATTATCCGATAAGATGATTCTGAAACTATCACAGACCATTAGTTGGATTCCGTATGAAATAATGTGATTCAAGTTGATAACTCTTCGTATTGAGGCTCATACCAAATATTTCAACCCATACTTTTGAAGAAATGGTGGGTTGTGAAGGAAACACCCATTCAACTCATGCTAGTTTGAGGAGATAAGTTCTTGATCTTCTGTCGAATAGGGCGTTTTGTAGCGTTGCATCAGGGTTGTATGATGTCATACAGTTTATTTATCAGGCTGCTTACTCTGAGGAAACGCCCAGCGCAATTCGAAGCTCAGTTTGGGTACCCAGACACCGCTGTGCCTTCCATCCTTTGGCATGGATAGATTGGACTTGGGATGTGAGGGAAGTATCAAACTGGGATATCAAGCCCGTAGAGCCTTGAAGTAGTCTCTTCCATAGAAGTTCTAAGGATAACTTTGTTTGCGCACCTCTCACAAAATAATCATCTACGTGATTGATTAATCCAGATTATGTGACTAATCCTCAAACCATCTTCTACCAGAAGTAGTTATTTACACTCTTCTTCTACTTTCTTTTGTCTCGCCAAATTTTAGCAAAATTCTTGTATGAGTACAGATTAGTTAATTCCGTAAGAATGTACATCTTAAATATTTAAATGGACTCTTTAAATAGGTGCTTCCAACAACTCTCCTCTCCTCACTTTCTAGACAATCCTCCTCGTCGCTTGACCTACTGATGTGAGTGCAATCCACTGCGAAAGAGTTCATCAAATTTACTTGATGCAACATTTGTTCAAAGGTGTATATATGGTAAATAAAGTGAAAAAAAAAGGTGCTAAAACCAAATCAGCTTAGGCAGCCGAACCAACCATTCGTTTATGTATTTATTTAATATTTGTTTTCTCAATTACATAATCAACTAAAAAGATTGCCACTTAATCGATTTACAGATTATGGGAGAATTTTACAAAATCCCATGACACTATATATTTTTAAATAGTCACAGTAGCCAATATGTTTCAACGTTTCCTGCAAAATTTTAGTTAATTATTATTAAAAATCATTTCAATTCATTTATTTAATCCAGGTATGTAGCACTATTTTTAGCGGTTGTCGCATTGTCTGCAGCTGCACCAAAATCAAAAAATAATAAATGTCCAGATTTAAAACCTTTTAAAAAATTTGATATGAATCAGGTAATTTTATAATAAATATTTATAAATGATTTATAATTTTATTATTATCTTATCACTAAAACAAATTTATTACTTTGCAGTATTATAATGGTACCTGGTACATGACTCATGCCAAGATAGATGGTATCCATATACCGGGTAAAAATATGTTCTGTGGTAAATTTGTGTCGTCAAGACTTGGAAATGGTACAATTAGAGAGTTTGTGACACATTACCTAGTAAAGTGAGTATCTTACTTGAATTTGTAAATTTTTTAATGATTTGTTGAACAGAGAATGAGGTGAATTACACCTGAAAGATTTTCTTTATTGTAGGTATGTGTAAAAGCTTGTAAATGTCTGAAAAGTATTCATTGTGATGGTATGTTTGTCAATGGATTTACTTTATTACAGGAAATTGCACAATCATTAACTTATAAAACATAATAATTAAGACAGTTAACACTGAATTCATTATTTTCTGGAGCTTTCTCAGTCCACTGCCAGTCTTTTGGGCAGTATTTTTGCGTAAGAGATAACACTTCTGTTACTGGACTGTAGGTTATAGACGCTTGATGTAAAGAGAAGAATAACCGTTGTAAATCACTAAACATACCTCCCTCCAAACTTTTATGTGAAAATTCCTTTTTGATAGAGTCTTGTGCAATCCTGGCTGATTGTTTATTTTTTAGTTCAAACCTCTTCTTTTACGTAGAAAATCATATAGATCTGAAATCATCTACTGGGAAGGGGGAATATATTGTAAACAGCAGAATTTCTAGCAAAGATGGTAAGGTATTCCTTATTTTTTAGAAGTAGTTGGATACACCTTCTACGATGATCTTTTATTTTAATAATCAGATATGTTTGATTGTAGGTACTCCAATTGAAGATTTCTTTCCTATTAAGTACACAAATTTAGGTACTGATTATAAGACTTATAGTGTCTTTAACATGTGTGAGGAATTGGACAACGATAATGTGACTAGTTAGTATTTAAATCCGTCTCTTAATATACATTTTTTTAAGGTGTTACAGCCAAAAGTGCCTTATTTTTACCTCCTTCGTGGAAGGACTAGTAGGATCAAGCCTTCCTTTTTTACGTGGTTTAGGGCTCTTGCTGAACCAAACAATTGCGGCACCGGCAAACTGGGAGACCATTTCCTCTTTCTCCTGACAGTTCTGCACAAAAGCTGCAGTGTAAATCACCTTACACCTGAATGGAAAAGAGGCTTCTTCTAACAGCTGCTCCAGAAGGATGAACCCAGTCCTTTTACTAGGTCTATGGCTTCTTTTCCTCTAGTCGCTTTTGTGAACTTCCTTCTTTAGTCTCCAACTGCCAAAGGTATCACAACGAACCAGCGATTGCAGTGCGTTCTGACTAGGTGTTAGAGCTACTTCTTATCTTCCTGGAAGTCTCCATAGAAAGTGGTTTTACATATGGTGTAACGCCCTATGGAGTTTTTTTTTCAACTTATCGTGTCTTATAAGTAGGCAAAAATCCAGATTTAGTCGGCATGTGCAATACCTGCGATCAGTTATCCGCAGAATCACTCGGTGGAGTACCGTGTTACCACTTTGTAACACCACTACAGTCATAGAAATGAAGGGAGAAACTTGGACATAGAGAGCTACTTCCCAATATGCTATTATAAGTACATAATATATGAAAAATTAACGAGTACTTCTTGACTCAAAATGCTGTTTTTTATATATTTAAAATTTTCTCAATTTGCAGGTTTTTATTTCATAGCAAGTCGTACAAAAGATGCTCGAAAGGTTCCCCCTATACTTAAAAAGGTTTTGGCAAAAAATGGATTAAAATTGATGGACTTCACTTCAACAGAGAAGATAAAATGCAAACCATAGTAAAATGAAATAAAATAAAACTTTTATAGCATAATTACCTAAGATGTAATTCTTTTAAAATGTACGCCTCCACCAGGCATTGAAATGTATTCACTGATCTAATATTACAATAAATATTATAATTAAGTAATAATTGTTGTGCTCTTCATTTACCTGTATGTTAAGTATATTATTTAGTTAATTTTTTCAATGAGTTTGTTGTGATAGTTTAGACAATGCGTGCCAAACTTTGTCCAAAATTTTACTTGTCTGATATTACATTGGTTGACAGATAAACATTAATAAAATAATACTGGAATATACATTCACAACAACTCACTAAGTTCAAGGAGAAAAAGACCCAGAAAAGAGCTCACTTCGAATTATTGTATATTTCCTTAAAAATAAATAAAAACTATCGTCAAACCTCTTTCAATTGTTTAATTTGCATGGTAGACAAAAAGACTTAGCAGGTTAAATTGCTGCTTCCATCAGTACAATTACTGATGAACTTTGGGAGGTTATTGTTCTGCATGTAGTTGTGAAATAGCGTGCATGCAACCTATGTACTTTCTCGTTCATGTAGCATTTCTAGTTCAGGATGGACACTGATCTGTTGTCACTGCAGCTCTTTGCCATATGATGTCGTTTTTATGATTATCAAGCTTATATATTTTTTGTTAAACAAAAAAGCTCATTGAAGATTGTAGATATTTTCAAATTGTGAAAGCTATGAAATGTAAGAAAATCTAAGTACGTATTAATTTCGTGTAAAATTAGTTAAATATCAATATAATAAAGAAAAGCCCAGTGATAGCGGCCCTAACTGATTTTAAGATTGTTCCTAATGGCGCTTCTGCACCGATTTGGTCTTGCTCACTTATGTACATAGAGTACATAATGATATATATATGTACACTTCTTGCAAACTGATCCCCAGAGCTGAATGTGGAACTGGACCAGTTCAACTGGTAATCCCGAAAGACAGGTAAACAAAATATTTACTTAAGTACCGAATTGGGAAAGATTTGACAGCAGGAAAAAAAATACATAATTGTAGTGTTGTGAATCAATACAGAGCAATAAGATTGATGTATTATTTTGCAGATTGTTCTTCAATGAAAATTATGAATTAAGAAGGCTTAATAAAAGTTTCATCAGTTAAAACTTTCGAATTCTTACTTAAAAAAATATATTAAATTTTATTAAAATGAATGAACTTAGTTTTAGACGGAAGGTTTGGACTCTATTCAACACCATAATGCAAACCGTACTGAGTCTTCCTTTTGTTGCTATGCCGGATAAACCTGTAGAAAAGTTGGGAGATTTGCACTTACACATAAACGCAATGTTTTTTGTATTAACTTAATATGAACGCTTCTACCATTTAATTATTTTTCATATTCTTAAAGCTGTGTTCCTGCTGTTTCATTTGGATAAGTTGTGGCATTCTGAAGTACAAATTCACGAATGTAAGAGCAATTACGAAAGTAAGAGAAACAAAGTCAAGCTTCCTTTACTCTTTGATTTGAATAGTAACATCTTGGCCCTGGGTAAAAAAATGAATGATTTAGAGATACGATAAACATCGTCGCGAACAGTGTCAATTAAAAATAGGCTCTGTACTTACTTCAGTATTTTCTTAGCTTTTCACAAAATGCATCTCAGTAATTCTGAATTTTTATTTATATTCATTGGAACGCAGATATCTAAACGAAACACGATATTTCAATAAATGATTCCTGGTCAGGTCAAATTGTCTCTAACCAAATTTGCTGTTAGAATGACTAGCCAACTTTTTACTAACAACAAATGCGGCTAATATTTAATCTTCCATGCTCTATATCTTAACGTATATCCAGCTTTAAACTATATTATTGTTCGAATAATTGTATTAAATTATTCGGATTTTGAGGACTCCCTCGAAATTATAAGTAGTTAACTATAACGATCGTTTTGGATGACTTCACACACCGATTAACTTCGGATCACCTTTCTCCACAATTCATGTTGTTATATGCTATTTTTTCTTCATTGGCAGTATTCTTACTTATGCATTCAAAAATGTAATCACTTTCATAAAACAATTGATAAATACTTCTTGTTTTGTTTTTAAAGGCATTTTGGATTGAATTATCTATTGAATATTTTTTTACGCAGTTCGTTTAATACAATAAACAATTCATATTATTTAAATAGTTTTACAGGTAATAAAATAGTGTTTAATTACTTCTACATTTCTTTATTTATTTACCTGCATTTACGGTTTATTTACCTGTATTTACATTTCTAAATTGAGTTTATTTTTTGCGCATCAGGCAACGCTCTGATTATTTCTTTATTTTTAAACTTTTGCTATACAGTATTATTATTTTAAATTAAGGTAAATGACGTAGCTTAAGAGGAGTATTTCTACTTTTTAATATTTTTCCACAGTTTAAATATGTAAATTTGTAACTGATATGTATATTTGTCTCCAAATATACATATTTGCAGCTTTTTGATGCAGTATTTTACAGGACTCGCGGGCTTCATCCTACGCTACTCTACAGATTTTTTTTTTTGCAAACGATAGAAATAGTGACCACTGGAATTCTTCTTGAGGACACTGTGCTTAATAAGGCTACCAGTGAACATAAATATGGAAGTGTTAATATTTAATCTGTCTTTCTACACATTCTTTTACTTTCTAAGGTTGGTGAGTCTGAGTTGAGAGCTAGCTTAGCCAACTCCAAAGTTATCATGTTTACTTTGAATAGTAATCATTGAATGATATTTCAATTTACTTCTAAGTCTCATAAGCACCATAGAATATACAAAAGTTTTGGAATAGTGTTGCCTTCGGTAGAATAGTTCCTTTTACCAGTTATTTAGAGGACGAATCCTTGAATGTTTAGTGTTCTACGAATATTTATCACTTGTTAAGCCACTTGTTAAGAGCCTCTTTACTTATTATTAGTAATTTTTTAATGCCAGTGATTCGAACCCATCAACATTTTCTTTTATAATTTACATACTTATTCTTAATTAGTTTTTTTTATACGTTACCTTTCTGTTCCTAGTTAATCTTTCTTATTTCTATTAGCTCTGGAGATTGTAAAGGGAGAGTTTTGGTGCATCAGTGTAAATATAAAGTTTATTGTAGAGAAATTCAATTAAGAGAGTATTTATTAATCATAAATAACATATTTGGTGACTTTAGTTCAACACTGTTATTAGGAAAAATTTTAAAATAAAATTAAAATTCAAAAAAGGTTTATATTTATTTATTAATGTCGAATTGTAATATTCTTAAAGAATTCAATGGTTAAAAGTAGTTAAATCCTTTGAAATTAATTAATTTGCAGAAATTCCCATCTAAAAGTAAGGTAAAATGCAATTTTTGTACCAGTAGGACATGATAGTATAGGAGCTCTCAGTTAAATCACTGGGTGGGGGCGTGGAGAACTAGTAATAAACATCAGCCAATGGGATTACAACAAGACTGAACGTCACCAGTTCGGCCATTTTTTTGTGTAGCCAATGAGAAGTAAGCAGCAGCTGAGCAAAATGAAGATTTGCTATACTGCTTTCTGATTGGCTGATCCTTTCTTCCAATACAACAACACCTCTTCACTACGATTCTAGAGTGAGCTCCTAGCGTATTATGTTACCCGAATACAATATCTGTTTTTTTTACTCACTTTTTGATAAATATTTTTAACTTTTCGGTGTTTTTTCAGTATTTTCTCGCTTTTCCTAATTAATTTAAATTATTATACACATTTATATATTCCTAATAATTAATTTTAAAGTTTTTATTAAAAAAATAACCTTGTAGTGAAATATTTCATCAAAACGTAAGGCTTAAAGGCGTAGAATACGTCTTTGCGAATATAATTTCGCTATTATTAACCCATAATAACAAGTTTAGTGCTAACAAATACATAAAACATAAGTAGAAACTATTTGGTGGACGTTTTAGTTATTATCTTATGTTTTTTATCCATTTACTTTGTATGTTGAACTTTTTTTTTAGCATAGAAACGGTAACTTTACCTGGTTTATGATATTGTTTATTAATTTTTAGGGAAATTAAGCTTTATCAACTTATATTGAGCTGAAATTATCGCTTTGAAAAACTTAATCTTGTCGCACAATGTTATCTAATGCTTATTAATGCTATTTGGGTATGAAGGACAAGGCTTTTAATGTTAACAGTAAGACACTAAAACTTCTAATAGCTAGAAGTTTTTCAATGCCAGCAGTAAGTTCCTTGCAGTGGAGTAGTAGCGGCTTATTAAATTATTCTTATAGGGTAATGGTAATATTTTGCAAGGATCTAATACTTATAAACCTAATATCTTGAGAAATTAATTGAAAAATAAATTTAGCTGTAAGTTTATATGTTAGGATTAATTGAATAGATAAATCACCTATTCGTGAACTTATAAATTATTGAAAGAAACGTTAAAATTGATACCTTATAACATAATTTCTTTTGCAAACAATATTTATCTAGATAGATAAAAATTAGAAATCAATTGTTTAAGGCGTTTGTGGCCAAATTTTGTAAATATATGATCGACTTTTTTTACTGAAAAATTTATCGCGATCTGTTTATAAAATCTTGATACCTAATACATACAAACTTGCAATAAATAATCTGAAAGAAAGGGGTATTTTATAATAATTAAACCAAGAAAATATTTAATCAATAACATTTATTAATTCGAAAATAACTACAGGATAAATACAGATTTATATTTTATTTTTCTGCCCAACCATTAATGAGAAGCCTTAGCCTGTATATTTCTAACCGAGGAATCATGATTTGCTGTATATCCAGACCAAGATAATGAAAAGGAATCTTCAGTATCCTTATCGTCTCCTGTCAGCTACCAACTTGTACAGTTCGCTTCGGTACCGACTTGTTGGCCATACCTGGTTTAAAGTACACCAGTTAGCGATAGATAGTGTACATTATCAGCTACAGAACTAAAAAATATGCTAATTTATATGAACTATTATAATATGTTAAATTAATAGGATGATAAGGATTCACTTCAGAGGTAAAAAATAAAATATAAGTACAACCTAATTCATTGCTTCATTAAAATGGCATAAATAAATGAATTCAACTTTGTGATAAAGTTATTCCTTTCCCTTCTTAAACGAATTCTATCCTTATCTCTATTTACCAACCCTTACATAACTTACGTTATAAGTGTTTCGAGTTATATGGTGCACCTGAACTCGGCTTTACAAAAAAATTGGCGCATAAGGTTGACCACTCATGGTCTAGATCAACCAGGCGCCACAAAAATAAGAATAGTTTTAAAAAAGGGTCCAACTATTAACGGAGTGAATTAAAGTTAGCGAGAAAATCACTTTTATAGCTATAGCTATATTTTATGAACATATATAATATTAATATTTCCCAAACGTAGGACATATTTATTTAAAAGGTATCTAATACATCAGTCCAACGTAATTTATCCTTTTCTAAACTATTTCTATTCAAATTATAACCTAATTAAAGAGAAAGATACTTTTATTAGAAATGTTTGAAGTTATTTACCTTTTAACTGTGCTTATTGTAGGAAAGGAATTACTTAGTCATCTAAGGAACTCAAAACGTTAAATGTTCTTTTAAAAAAACAAAATTAAAATAGCCATTAATTACTAAATGTGGTAGCAGTAAAAGAACGTTTCTGAGGCGAAACTGCTTTAAAAAATTTTCCAATAGTTAATCTGGAAAAAAGAAAAGAAATGTACATCCTTAGATTTACTGTTTTAAGCAATCGAAAAATAAATTTGTTTTAGAATCTTTGAATGGATCTAAATACTTTTTATTTAATTTCATTAAATACATTAACATTATTTCATAAATATACAAACGTTCAACTTAATGCCCTTGATGATTTTCAGAATGTATCAATCATTACGTTTTTTTTTTTGTATGTAGAAATAGAAAGTAAGAGGTTGTCTATGCATTCAATTTTGCTCTATCAGATCTATTTTATCATCAATCGACATCAAGACTATGGTCTTCTGAAATTTGAATTGTAAATCCGTTATAGTGTCGGAATATACTGGTTGAAGTTGGTATGGGGTGAAGGTGAATTACAATTAGTCATTTTGGGTACGCTAAACCCAGTTAAGTGCATCCATAACATTGCCTAAGAAGTATAATAATTAAATGTCAAAACGAACAGTTTCAATAGAAATAGGTGTTAGTAGAACGTCGGAGCATTGCACAACGGGAGGAACCCTAGCAAAAATAATGTTTGAACGAGAGCTTCGCACGCGTTGGGATGATTTGCAAAACACTCAAACAAGAAACATCCTAATACGAGCAAATAGATGAACAATACTCTAAAATTTAAGCTTTATTTAAAAGCCTTTTGCCTGCAAGTTTATTCTTTAATGAACTTGATTTTTAGTTCCTTCTAATGAGTTATGCACTTTTTTTTTTTATAACCATTCGTTACCACTTTATCACATAATTAAACATAAAGGTTATTTTTTAAAAATGTTTTATGAATTGCTTACCTGCTTGAAGTCTTTAGTTCAGTAAAGATTGAAAAAAAAAGGTTCATTTTTCCAATGAAGTTATTGCATAAAGATATTAAACCATCCAACCATTCGTCTGAAGCAATTAAAGTTACCACTGACCTGGGTACCGCAGCTTCAAATTTAAAACTGCAAATCACATACAAAAACATTTAATAAATGAAGTATTTAGTAGGTTTTGGTAGGAAAGAAAGAAAAAGAAGTTTTATCAACTATTTATGTCTATGTAGCACATACGGTGTGGTAAATACGCCAAGAATCTCTAATACATGAAATAAGGGAATATTTTTACTATAATAGAGTACACTAATGTGACGATAAAATTTTCTACTTTTATCATTTTTACTTATTCATTTTTTAGTTATTCAAAATTCTTATCTAAAAATTCCTAAACAGGGAAAGAGAAAATATTCAATTGGAATCTTATTTGAAGCTATTTGAAATAGTCTAGATAATTATTAAATACACTTAATATTTATAACTCATCTAAAGAGTTCATTTACGTATTAATAGTAACTAATCATTCTCAACTCAAGCACAAATGAGTAAAAGAATAATGGTATAATAAGACTTATCGGCAGACGGTTCTACCATGCCATAACATGTATTGAATTTCTTTACTTTTGTATATATATTATTTTATTAATAAAATATTATTATTATTAATTTAGACTTACTAATTTTATTATAAGATGTAGACATACTGTGAGACAATCAACTGGCCTTCAAAACTACACTCCTACCAATGCAGATCGACTGTGTCAGGTGGCGATAAAAATATAAGTATTTGCATTTATCTGAAAAAGTGTTTCAATCATTGAATATTATTGGATTCTTGGATTACAGATTAGAAATTTACTGTTTGATGTGATCTGAATGTAAAAGTAGTAAGCTTTACCTAAAAACTAAAACTCACCAACTAGATTTAACAAACCGTAGTAAAGCTTAGGAATCGCCGAGGTGCCCTGTGATCATGTTGTAGAACTGGCTACATGTCTAGAATCCTGAATAACTGCTACTTAGAAAAGCATTCGATGCAACATATTTCGTAATTTTGATGTACTTACTACAGTGGTTTTGTGATAGACCTAAATTTTCATGAGTTTTGATCTCATAACTTATCTAATACCTACTTATCTTGGATATAACTTCATTTCTATCCAAATTCTCGCATTAAATAAATTTCAAAAGTAACTTACCTTCAAAAAGTCATTAGAGCATCAACTTCCCACATTGCAAATCATTAAATCTCATTTAGCAAAGTTGCTTCTTTAGAGCATCTGAAACAAAATAAAAAAAAAAACTGTAAAATAAACTAATAACTGTTTTTCAACGAACGACATAAAAGGCGAAAGTAATTGAAAGCTAAATATAAGAGTGTAAAAGTTCTAGAAAAAAATTACACTTACTAAAAGTCTTGATTAACATGATGCCACAAAAATGTGGACTCCTTTTATATGTGCCTAACAAATTCAAGGGTGAATTGAAGCTGGTTAGAACATGTTTTATTAAAAAAACAGTCCAAAAGGGATCTATGTTACAAAGGGAGCATACTAATTAATATTCAATGTATTTTGTGTAAAACACGATTAGCATAATTCAACTTTGGCAGAAAATAACTCAATTACAATTGTGGTTGCTGTTCAACACTTAGACATATTAGAATCAACAACTCGCACGTTCATAACTACAACATGTTATTGTATTTGAACAGTTCCATTAACAGCTGACAAAAAACAATTTTTAAAATTTAGTGCATTTTTCAAAACAATGAAATCTCGCGTAAACAGGCACTAATTTTTAAAAAAACTATGACACTGGAGGATCTAGCACACCCTTTTACGCTCTATTTTATAATTAAAAATCCATGGTTATTAACAGCACCAACAGAGGGTGATTTTGAATCAAATATATAAACGTAATGTTTTCATAATCTAAAACATTTAAGTTAAATCAACGTAATTTATATTTTATGAATCAATATAATCATTATATTTCCGATGTCATAATCTATAATTTTAAAAGTAGCTAATTATGATGATCAAACGAAATGTATCTACTACTCAATTATTTCTATTCAAATTCTAACATAATTAAAGGTAAAGATACTGGAAGTTTCGAAAAATGAAGTTCCTTTCAATTCTTTGTACGAATTTAAATACTTTTTATTTATTAAATAAACGTTTAAGATAATGTCCTAGATGATTTAGATGAAATAGCAATAGATGAGAAATTTAAATAATTATATTTTTAACAAATAAACAGGACTTAAAACTATGTCCATGCTATCTAGCGGCCAACAATTGAAACTATTAGTAAAGAAATTTAACTTTTAGTTCTTACTATCTCCGCTAGATAGCATGGGCTTTTACTTTTTGCACCTTTTAAGGGCTTGGAAAGTTTAATAGAATAATCTGATTAATTGACAAGCCGCCCTCACACTTTCTATAGAAATTCATTATTTTTGCTTGTCATCCTCAAAGAAAATAAATACAATAACGATTGAATTTCTTTTTCATTTTAAATTCTTATACTTTCATGTTTATAATAGAGGTTTTAGACTAGACAGACATAATTCATTACTTTATTAACTCCATTATTTTTCTTAATTATTATGTAGCTCGAGCTTTTTTTTAATTAGGCAACATTATACATAGATGGTATTAGGTATGTGTTAATTAATGATACCGGAAGTAAGCTAAAATAAATTGTTTTACGCTGGAAAAAATGCATAAAATGAATGTTGCTTGTCGAGTGTGCAATAGTACTACCAGAGTATATAGGTAGATGATTTTTTGCAGGGTGGGAGGGTGGGGCGATTAATACTTTTATTTTTGAGTAGACAGACTTACGCATAGTACCTATTTATCATATTTGATATTCAATAGTTTTTTTATCAATTCTTATAGAAGAACTTTCATGTATATTTTTATCATTTATATTTTAGAATAATTCTTATTTTAGACTAGACAGACATAATTCATTACTTTATTAACTCCATTATTTTTCTTAATTATTATGTAGCTCGAGCTTTTTTTTAATTAGGCAACATTATACATAGATGGTATTAGGTATGTGTTAATTAATGATACCGGAAGTAAGCTAAAATAAATTGTTTTACGCTGGAAAAAATGCATAAAATGAATGTTGCTTGTCGAGTGTGCAATAGTACTACCAGAGTATATAGGTAGATGATTTTTTGCAGGGTGGGAGGGTGGGGCGATTAATACTTTTATTTTTGAGTAGACAGACTTACGCATAGTACCTATTTATCATATTTGATATTCAATAGTTTTTTTATCAATTCTTATAGAAGAACTTTCATGTATATTTTTATCATTTATATTTTAGAATAATTCTTATTTTTGACTAGACAAGACATATGTCATGATACCTATTTCCTAGTCGAATAGTTTTTTTTATATTTCTTAATACTTGTTTATGATTGTGATTTTTAGACTAGACAGACATATGTTATCATACCTTTTCATTATTTTATGAAGTAGGACTAAAGTAGGTATGTTCACAAGTAACGAGCGACAGAGCGATCCTCCCCCGTGTAGCGCTCAAGTCGTACTGAAGAGAAATCTTGTCAGTTGTAAATATGGTTTTAGAGCTACCTGGTGGCAAATATGTGAACTAAAATGTGTTTATATAGTTGGCAAGTCCAGTAAGTGCTGCTACCTTGTGGCCATTTTTAAAACTAATCTTTCTTTTTTCTTTTCTTATTTACTTTTTCCAATAGTTTTTACTTCTTAATTTTCAAAACAGTTCGACCCAACATATACAATCTGGAATTGCCTTCAATATTAACTATCTAAATGCAGAAAGAGCACCATTTCAGTGAAATTAAGTATGTAACAAACTTGTTAATAAAACATATTTAACAGTTAATTATTATTTTTGGAAATTATTTCTTTCATCCTGTTGTCTGTTCGCTATCGAAGTATTCTAAACTTTTCTTTTTTTGTAATGGAAAGGAGAATAAAGAAGATTCTTTTTTTAAATTTATAATTTTTAAAAACAAAGTACATGCAATTTGAAGTAAAAATTCTAACATTACATTGTGAAATTAACGTGCATATTATGTAATGTAATATGTAATACGTACTCCATAACACTTGTTTCATTAATTGATTCTTCACAAAAATTTCCTAGGATAGATGATTTTCGTCTATTTCCTTGTGCTTCTATTGATGAACAGTTTTGCAGGCAGTACTCCAGTATCAGAGGCACTTAATCTGAAAATCAATATTTTGTACAATCAACAATATTTATGTACTTAAAGTAATTAGTTTTTACTGATTTTAGCTTTAATTAAGAATCTAGCTACTCATGATCATTGAAACATTTTTAAGAAACAAAATAATGAAGACTAAAATAAACTTTTTAAAATTACATGCGTACACTTAAAATGCATCTTCTATCAACTGTCTTGGAAACATGTCAATTTCATAAACACTTCTAATCACATCAACTCGTAATTAGAAATCAAAGTATATTCAATAAATGTTGCTTACCTGCAAGAAGTCCTTAACGCAGTAATGATGCAAAAAGAAGTTCTTTAATTTCCTAGGAAGTTATCGCTTAATGCAAATAGATAATGCAATCCAGTTTTCTAAGCTATGTAATGTTCTCACTGACTTAGTTACAGCAGCATCAATTTAAAACTATCAATCATAAATAAAAAAAAACATCAAATTATGAGGTAAACAGGAAATTTTAAACTTGGACATGTTTTTAGAGGAAAACTTTTTAAAATACTGACGATATAAAATGTTCATCAACGTGGATGAAGAACATTTAATAAATAAAGCAAAATTATTACTGTTGCTACATGATAAAGAGAATGTTTGGACAAAACCGTATAACCTTTTTACCCCACTGCGTTACCGGGTAGTTGTTTGGTTGGGAGGTTATTTAATGTTTATTTTAATAGTGTCAAAGTGCATGTTCATGCTACCTAGCGGCGATCACTGGAACTAGTTCCAATGTAATTACATCTTCCTAGTTCAGCTTATTGCCGCTAGATAGCTTTAGTATGACCTTAAGTCTTCTTTCTATTCTTAATATTAACGTGAGAACAGAATGTATAGAATTTCTAATACGGGTTGCCCAATTTCTATAATTAAAATATAAGGACTTTAATTTCTGATTTATTCTTTGATTTAAATAGAGCAAATACCAAAGTAATATATTTATAAATTCCGCTCTCTTCACAAGCTATTTATAATAGAACCAACCAATCTTATGTAACTATTTTAATAATTATGCGACAATATGCGATAATATTGGTACGACAAGCCAGGAAAATTCTTAATAAATTTCCATAAGATGTATTGTTATTTCACTATTTACAAATAACGTATATAAAATTTTCATAAGTTAATTAATAAAAACTTACTATTTTTATAAGTTGAAGAAGTGGAGTAAAAGGTTGTCTACAAATCTAACGTTCGTCCTCAGCCATGCTAATCCATTGCAGCCATCAATCAACAGTAAGACTTCAATCTTCTGCAATTACTTTATGCTAATATGAAAATACATTGTTTTTTCCAGCTCTTGAAGCATTGCTCTTATTGAAGACTAGAATAACTGCAGACGGATCACTGAAACAAAACAGCAGTTACAACGAAATAATAAAGATGCTCCAGATTACTATACAGTAACCAGAAATAAATTTAGTTTAGAGGATACCAACGAGTTCTAGTGGGAGCATTCACAAATTTCTCTCGTCACAACTTACGTATTTATTAAATTTTAAATTAAATAAATATACAACAAGAATTAATTATACTCGACAAAAAATTCAAAATAATAATAATAATAAAGAAAATAAATCAGTTTTGTTGAGAGATTACTCAAATCAAAAAGCGGTGAATAGTAATAATAAGGAACTCTAAAAAGATTACGACAAATCTATGGAATTTTTTAAATATTAAAACTCGAATTAATTCTTATTGAATAATGAATGGAAACATAGAAATTATTGAATAAACTCTTAAAAATGAAATGCCATTAGTTGATCATAATCTTCTTTATAAATCATTGTATTTGAAATAGGTAAAATTAGTATTAAACTGTTTTACGTTATATCAACTAGTTTATTACTCTCATTGTATTCATAACAATTTTAATCTTAAAACCAAAAATGGATTAAAAGGATACTGGATTAAAATAAAGATGTTCTAGTCATCTTCTAATAATTAAGAATGATATCGCTAATAATATTAATATATAATAATAATAATAACATTGTTATAATATTTTTCTTTTGCGGAAATTACATTGAAATGAGGTTTAAATTAGATTTTTTTTTTTATTTCTGACATTTTTATTTGTTAATTTCGTGATTATTCAGAATTTCCAATTAAACATGCTAAAAATGGAGAGAGAAAATAATACAATAGAATCTCTTCTGAAGCTACTTGAAATTGATTAGATAATTATTACGTACACCTAGCATTTGACTTAGCTAGAATATAATTTTCAAAGTTCTCTTCCATAACAGTGACTAATCATTTTTATCTAATCGCCTGAGAAAATAGGCGATTACTTCACTTTACAAATCATTCTTAATTTAAAATTCAAATAAAAAACAATTAAAAATATCATAGTACTACTTACGAATATTATTATTAGATGCAGATGTACTGTGAGACGATCGACTGGGCCATTTAAAGCTACACTTCTACCTGTCAGATGTACGAGGGGGTACCCAAAAATAACCGGAATTGCGTTGCCGCGCATGGAGCTTATGTAGTACGCATTTCTGCCGCTAGACGTTTATAGCGCAATTCCTTGCCAGTTCAGTCCTGCCTGTGTTGTCTGCCTGGCTTGTTCTGTTCATCTGCAGTGATTGTTTTTACCAGCGCTGTTTTGTTCTTTTTTCGTTTTTTATGATGGCAAGTTTAAGTGAACAACGTGCAGCTCTGAAATTTTGTTTTCTACTAGGCAAAAATGCTGCTGAAAGTGTTTTAATGTTGAAAACAGCTTACAAAGATGACGCTATGGGAAAAACTCAAGTATACGAGTGGTTTACTCGGTTTAAAAATGGCGACATGTCGATTGATGACAAACCTCGTTCTGGACGTCCATCAACTGCCCGAATCGACGAAAATGTTGAAAAAATTCGAGAGCTGGTGTTCACAGACCGTCGACAGACAATTGATCAACTGTCAGAGAGTAGTGGGTTATCTTGGAGCTCGGTTCAGCGAATTTTAACGGAAGATTTGGGGATGAAAAGGGTTGCTGCCAAGTTTGTTCCTCGAGTTCTGACTGACAATCAAAAAGAACATCGAGTTGAAACATGTCGTGCTTTGAAACAACAGCTTGAAACTGATCCAGACTTTCTGTCAAAGGTCATTACTGGTGATGAGTCATGGTGCTATGGTTATGACCCAGAAACAAAGCAACAGTCGAGCCAATGGAAGACGTCATCTTCACCCCGACCAAAAAAATGTCGTCAAGTCAAGTCAAACATCAAAACAATGCTGATTTGCTTTTTTGATGCCAAAGGCGTAGTCCATTCAGAGTTTGTCCCCCCAGGTCAGACCGTCAATCAAACCTTGTATTTGGAAGTTTTGAAAAGATTGCGCAATAGTGTTCGCCAAAAAGACCCGATTTGTGGCAAACAGGAGACTGGTTCTTCCACCACGACAATGCACCTGCACACTCATCCATCTCTGTTTCCCAGTTTTTGGCTAAAAATGGCATGGTTCCGCTGCCCCACGCACCTTACTCGCCTGACCTGGCTCCGTGCGACTTTTTCTTATTTCCACGCATGAAAAAGGGCATGAAAGGTCACCGATTTGACAACATTGAAGAGGTCAAGAAAAAAACGAAGAAGGAGCTGTCAGCCATTTCTAAAGATGACTACAAAAAATGTTTCGAACAGTGGAAGCACCGGTGGGACAGATGTATTAGTTGTAATGGAGAGTATTTTGAAGGGGATAAGGTTGTTCTGTAAAAAATTTGTAAATAAATAGCTTTTAAAAAATAATTCCGGTTTTTTTTGGGTACCCCCTCGTACTGTGTCTGATGACAATTGCATTTACCTGAAAAAGAGTTATAATCATTGAATATTATTGGATTATAGATTAAAATTACGCAACACGCATAAACTTACACTCAGCAACAAGTACAACTGATCGTATGCAACGTTTATAAATCATAAAAGTGCCAGTTTTCATGTGAATCTGGCTAAAAGCCTAGGGCGTAAATAACTGTTTCACAGAAAGGCAATCAAAGACACTTATTTTCAATTTTTTTGAATTTACTGGTTTTGAGGAGGTTCTAAAAACTGTATGTTGGTCCTAGCACTTCTAAGGTCATTAAGAGGAAGATAAAAATAAATTTGATGAGTTATTTTATAAGATTTTATAACAAAATTTATACATTAACATCAATACCTGCAACCCATAACTCCTAGTCTATTTATAATTTTATGGAACGCAAAGTAACAATATAGATCTAAAACCGATAACGTTTCCAATAAACGCTATGTTATTTCTATTCCGAATTTCACGATATAAAAGTTTCAATAGTTACATACCAATACAATACTTATCAAAGTCTTGATCAAACCTGTGCCACAACAGAATGTGGACAGAATGTTTAACAACAGATAAAAAAAGGCCAAACCATTTCAGGTGTGAATAAAAGTAGCTAAAAGTTGGTTTTTCCAACAATAGTTAATTGAAAAGGAATCGATATTATACAGGACTAAAACTAATATACAATGTACTTTACTGAGAAAAGGTAAAGAAAAATTTTTTGTTGGCAGAAAATTGCTCAATTACAATTGTGATTATTGTGCAAGAGAAAAAACATATAATTAATAACCCGCGAGTTCACAACTACAACATTAATAGCGTCGAATGTACAAAATAATTTTTAAAATGTATTGCGTTTTTTAAAACAATAAATTCTCGTGTTCTCGTATCTCAAAACTTCAACACTAGAGACTGTAGATCATCTACTTTATGAATTCAAAATGTCCAATTCATATTCAATAAAGGCCCCATTACGAGATCAGAATGAAATGATTTTCTAACAAATTTTTTAAATATAATCTATTCATTAATTAGGAACTCGCAAGGTAAAGTAGCTGATTTAATTATATTTTATGAATAGCTACATTACATTATATTCCCCACAAGTATAGCTACGTTAACAGTTAATAGACAGTCATTAGTCTGCCTTACGAAATTTATGTATTACTAAACTATTCCTAATCAAAATCTAACGTAACAAAATTAAAGAAAAAGAAACTTCCATTAAAATATATATTTAGAGTTATTTACCTTCTTTTTGTGAATTCCAGGGAAGAAAGTACTTATCGAATTACTAAAGGAAACTATTTAGATAGTCTCAAATTTGATCCACTAGTATCTGTACAAGAAAAGAAAATAAATGTACATCCATTTGCCTTAAAATTGTCAAAAAAATTAATTTGTTTTAGAATCATAGAAGGGATCTTTATTCCTTTCACTTAATTTTATTAAATGAATAAACATTCGTGATTATGTCGAAGGTAATTTACATACTTTAACAAAAGTGCACTAATTAAACGATAATTATATTTTAATAGCACCTAAAAAGCATGCCAATGCTTTCTAACGGCAACCGCTGGAACTAATTGTCCAAATAGAACTTTTAGTTCCTGCTATCTCCGCTAGATAGCATTGGCATTCACTTTTGCACCTTTTCGTTTGAGGTCTTTTTAATTACATACTTTTAATTTAGCAAAATTAAAATTTTGTTTTTCATGTTTTTTTTTCATTCAGGAAGTTTACATTAAATTAAATTATTATTTTTAATGTAGTAAAATGGTTAAATCTAAAATTTCTGCTGCATTTTACTCATAAATTATACAAATTTTAAAATAAAATAATAATAAATCTCACTCTCTTCGTGTTGCATGTTTAAAAAGGTCTTCGACAAGTAACTCGCCATAAAAAAAATATTTCGGTTTAGTATGTACGACCATTTTATTATAATTAATTTTATAACAATATATTGATGGGAGAAAGTCGATAAAATAAATTCAATTTTAGAAATGCTTGGCGGGCCGCAAGCGGCCCGCGGGCCGCGTGTTGCTCATCCCTGCTTTACACAAAAGCACCGATTCTGTATATTTTATTTGTTACTGTACTGTGGGCATATAGTTATGTGTTTCTTGTCACGTTTATATTATTTACAGATATTCCTTGCATATTTAATTACTATTCACAGTTGGTTGAATACAACAAAAACATTTCTAAATAATATGAATGTGAAAACAACAGAGTGGATCTTTACAGTTAGAAAATTAAATATTGGTATTAATTAATACAAAAAACTAGGTAGGTACACTAGGTGTTCAGTCTACTCTCTTCCATTCGCATGATACGATTTGAATCACACCTGTTTACACTAATAAATATTTATAAAAATATGTTCAAACATTCTTCCCTTTAAACAAAGAATTTTGTGAATATTATAACTAGCCTTAATTTAATCATAACCACCAGATTAATTAGGGGTTCTGTTTTGACTTAATTTCTACAAGTACTCCACTTCACATATTTAATTTTAAGCTTCATAAATTTGAGTATGTTATTATACTGTGCGATTACTGTAGCCGATCCCATTCATATTCTTCTAATTCAACGCATTCATCCGATAGACTTGATGCCCTCAATAATATTTTGTAAATATTGGTGATATTAGAAAGAGAGTGTACCTTCATTTTTACTGTTCACTTTCAGCTGCAATTCAACCATTTCATTATATTAGGCCGGCTTGGTTGAACTGGAAAGTGGTTGATCATTAAGCGCTCTCTTATGTAACCCTTGTCGATTTTTATTTTTTGATTAGTTCAGCTATAAGAAATCTTAATTTGCACTATTACGCAAGCTTTTGAATATAAGGCGACTCCTTTGGCAGTCTCTCTCTCTCCTTTTTGCAACTTGAATTGAAGAGCACTTTTAACGAAAGTGTTTTACAAAATAAGAAAGATAGAATATCGCCAAAATCAATATTTTTTCATCATGATTACTTTTAGACCAAAGCCATTACAAATTCAATTCCAAGCCTCTGTCTGGTTTTACTTTTATTTAACCATAAAATACCTTATATCATCACCTTAACAATAGGAGGTAAATTACAAATCGTTCTTACTCTCACGAGGAGTAAAGACATGTTGATTTTTAGTAACAATTCGAGTAACTACCTTCAATTAAGCACTTTTGCTCTAATTCAGGCATAACACTTACCGCTTAGTAAGAGAATAATAGAGTCAATAAGTCGGGGGTAGCATTGATATCAGCACACCTTTTAACAACCAGAATCTGGGTTTGATCTATAAACTTGAAGAACCATTTATAAGTGGAAATATTTGTGTTACACAATAAACAAGAACCTCCCTGCAGCTCAGTTTCTAAATGCTTCTTTTTACGGTCGCAAATGCTCTTCATATTTAGTATTTCTGCTGTTTTGAAAATTAAAATTAGTTATAAGACGTTCATTTAATGACGCCTCATGAAATGCAAATTAAGAATACTGTAATAGTGGGAGATACAATATAATTTCCATTGCTGTATGATCATGATATTTAGTTGGTACAAATTTTAGCCTCATCAACATGAATACGTGAGTAATAAAACTGTTGTTAAATTTTTATCATTTATAATTTTTGAAAATGGAATTATTCCTATCAATTGTCATTCGATGAAATTTTGTGCATATGCAAATCTCCAGTACAATATTCCAGATACGTCGGGTTTGTGGAAAGCATTTATTATTCAATTAATCAAACCACAAATATATAAATAAATGTGAAAATTTCTTTTTCTACTCCCAAGCGACTTATTTTCTATTTTTTTCTGTAAGTTGATACTGTAATTTATTGAAAGTTTTATACAAGTGTTTTTTTATTTTAGTTTCTTATATAATATATGCCTGTTATATATGTGCATATATTTGGGTTGATCAAATGTAAGAGAAAGTAAATAAATATGTGTACATTATTTTTAGTACATCCATAAATTTAATATACTTTTAATTTTGTTACAGGATGTTTGCGGTCATATTTTTAGGAGTTTTAGTAGTAACAAATGCTGCAGTATGTGAAAAAAAAAATCCTATGGAAAGCTTTGACTCAGCAAAGGTTTGATACTTAAGTTACTGAGATTAATAAAAACAAATCTCATTGTATCTTTAAAATATTATTTATTTCTGAAATTAAATTCACTTATTCATGTTAGAATTTATTGAATTTGGAGACGATTTTCATTAAGTGATTGTAATAAGTGCAGTTTGTGATACTACGGGAGTACTCTAATTTGGTAGCTAAGGAAACAAAAAGTTTGAATTCACAGCTTGCTTATTTTTGATTTTCTAGGAAAATATGTTGATCATATAAGCCTTTTCTCAAATTTAATTGCTCTAGTACTTTGGGTTAATGTAATACTAGATACGAGGATCGTAGGGTGTTTTCTGGTTTCATGGACCCGTAAGTTTTTGGATTTTCATATGCTCTTATAAGCAAATGAACAACTGCAAGACAACACTGAAGATTGATAAGAGAGATTTCGAGCTGATTAAAAAGAAGATAAGAAAAAGTAATTGCATTAGGAAAATTTACATCAATGCGCGAAGTGGAGCGAGGTTTTGATAATTGCAAAGTGACATTTCTAAAGGTGTTCCAACCTAAAAATTAGACAATCTCAACTATCTCTATTCTACGAGGGTCCCAAAACTCATAACATACACAAGGCTCGCAAAAACATACTCTGGTATGCTGTTTGTAAGGTTGTTTAATAGAGAATACAGAATAGTAGAACAGTATCGGAGCCAGCTGCCTTAGTTCTGGCAGGTATGACCCCAATAGATCTAATGGCCTCCGCAAGGAAGAAAGCTTATCTACTGAGAAAGGAAAAAGGCGTGGATACATTGACTGCTAATGAATTAGCCAAAGCCCATATAGAACAGGAGTGGATTGCCCGATGGGCCAACGAGAGCCGGGGAAGATGGACGGCCAGATTGATAGCAGAACCATTCTGTTCTTCTGGAAGTTCGGTCAGGTCGACTTTTACATGACACAAATCCTTACAGGGCATGGTTGTTTTATGGCATACTTAGCCCGCATGGGAAAACGCCCTGATGGTGCTTGTATTTATGGAGACTCACCCAGAGACGACGCTGAGCACACACTCTTTGACTGCGAGCGGTGGAAGGTAGAAAGGAAAAACATTATGGACGTTACAGGAGTTATTGTCCCTGAAACGCTGATGATGGCAATGCTGAGACGTAAAGAAAATTGGCATG
The DNA here is from genome assembly GCF_049639745.1 of Rhodnius prolixus. Classification (NCBI taxonomy): domain Eukaryota; kingdom Metazoa; phylum Arthropoda; class Insecta; order Hemiptera; family Reduviidae; genus Rhodnius; species Rhodnius prolixus. The sequence continues at coordinate 28,798,641 of NW_027411582.1, forward strand.
TCATCGCCTTGAATATTAGGAGGATTTTAATGGTAAAGAGGAAGGATTTGGAGAGGATCGAAAGATAAGAACTATCTGTTTGTAAAATGTGGCGAATAAAATACGAGGTGCCTCCCCGAAGAAATACCTTATGGTGGTGCCGTGGAGGAAACTCACCTGGAAAAGAGGGGGTTTTTAGTGGGTGAAGCCCCACACACCCGCCTCGGCGGACGGTGCCTGTTGGCATTTTCCCCCTCTTAAAAAAAAAAAAAATAGAGAATAGTTGTGAAATGTAAAAGATAGAATGAGATAGAGAGAATTATATTAATAAGAGGATTAAGGTAAATAACTTAGAGAAACACTTGTTTAAACATTCATAAAAGAATGCTAGTGAGGAAATGAAGTTGTGTGAGAGCTTGAACGGAGAAGTGGCGATGAGATTTATTATAAATGTTGGAGATTAGATAAACTTGACTGCTAGAAATGGATTGATGATGAAAACTGATAGATTGTCAACTGATTTTCAAAAGTGCCAAAAGATGTCATACACAAATTGAACTGAAGCAATTGTACGATGAAGAAGTCTTTTTGTCATTAAAAATAGTAATACACCAAAATTGGGAAATGTAAAAGGAGGCAGCAGGAAGACTTTCCTGACGCTTGTAAGGGATTAGAAGATAAAGGATGCGTGTGGTTAAGCTGGGTTATATCCCTTTGAGTACATAGGGATGTCAAGATCCTTAATGAAGTAGCTAGTCTTTGATAATAATAATAAATATGTTCTACCAGTTCTATATTTAAAACGGAATGTCTGAAGGCATCAATTGCTATGCTTATTAACTAAAAAGTACGATAAGGGTTGTCAGGCAGCCAATTCATTATGGACAATCACAATTATCAACAATAATTCATACAAATCCTGAGATTAGATCTCTGCTCTACTTTCATTGACAAATTTCAATTTCTTAGACTAGGGGTGTCAAACTGGTGGCCCTCGAAGTAATTGTTATGTGGCCCACAAAGTTCTGAAAAAAAATGAAAATACAAAAAATTGATATGAAGGAAATAGCGCTTAGGGGAGATCCAGGCCTTTATCGTATACACAATTTTCCCATTCAAGATTAACAAATCAACACTTATACAAGTGACAGACAGTTTACCGGACAGTTTTAATAAACATTTATCTGCCTCAATTTATCTGTCTTTGAACCCATGTTTTGGATATTCCTGAATCCAGTGGATTCTGAAGTGTCAGAATATAAATCTAACAAAATTTGTAAACGTAATGTTGTCCGCGAGCATCTTGCGTCTAGCACGAAATGATCCGTTTTAAATGAGTTTGACACCCCTGTCGTATACGTACTAATGTTTAATTGTATCATTACACAGTTTGTTATTTACAAATCTCACTTATCACTAAAGTTAATAATCAGTACTAGTTCATAGCAGATAAAAGATAATATCTCAGAGATAAGCATCATTCTACCATTATTTCTTTAAACCGTACGTCCTTAGGAGTACAATTCTGGAAAAATAAAAAACAATGCAAGCTGTGGTGGACTAATAATACCCAAGTTTGTGACCTTTGTAATTCTTTTTTTGTTTTTGTTTTAAATGATAATGTTAGTAATTTTTTGTTTATTAATTTTATTAGTATTTCTCTGCAAAACTTGACTATGTGCAACGTGTAAGTGAAGGACCTAAATCAGTCGCTTGCATTAAATTTGATTACAACAGAGATTCAGATGGCAAATTAACATCTAATTACGATTATTATGGAGGGTAACTATTTATTTTCTTATAAATTTCTTTTGTTAAAGCTAAATATGATGCTAAACCTATTTTTCTTTTCCTTAAACTAATTTGTCATATACATTGCCTTTGACAATGAAATACATCTGGATGTACCAAAAACAGTGTTCATTGACTTACTATTCACATAACTCCATTCAAGAATGAATCTCGGCGCCAATAACCTAAGATGTTGACGCGCCTTAAATCATTAAAAAAAAAAAAAAAAAAAAAAAAAAAAAAAAAAAAAAAAAAAAAAAAAAAAAAAAAAAAAAAAAAAAAAGAATGAATCTCTACACTAAACCTCGGTTACTGTCGTTAAGTCTTTACAGCTTAATTTAATTAATTGTTACGGTTAGATGGCTAAAGCTAATGTATTCAAACCACGTTCTAAAAAAGTATGTTATTACTCTTAGAATTATTTGAATATATTAGAACGTTGAATTTGATATTGGTAACTTTAAATTTTTAATCTGTTTGTATTGGTACTGATGCACAAAAATTCTTTATTTTTTAGCTCCGAAAAGCAGAAGTATCATAACTCTTGTAATGGAACTCAGCGAAGTAATAAGGCAAAGTTTTCATTCAACTGCAAACAATCATCTGGTAAGCTTATATCATAATTAATGTTACTTAAGTATCATTAATTGAGTCAATTAGATCCCTAATTAAACTAATCATACAGTGATCTTCATTTTGGTCCGCTCTTGACTTTTCGTCAGACTGTCTTTGGCCGTTGAATTGGGATTTTATATTTTTAAATTTTTTATGATATATCAAATTATGATTGCCCAGTCTTCTTTGAACTTGAAAAGGAGACTGAGAAATCATAATTTAATATACACTTTACAATATGTTGTTAAAATATCAAGAACTTTGTAATAAAGAAAGGGTTACGTTCACCTTGAAGATGCACATTCAAAACATTTAAATGAGCATCATCAAAAGTTTAAATGTGTAGGTTTTACTTTCCATTCTTTCTTTACTTAATTTAGTTACATTTTTATTAATTTTCAGTGTAAATAGTAGCTGAAAACTCACGTTCTTTTTTCTCTTCTTTTGATTGAAGAAGCAGTTGTTCTGCGCATTAATTTTGACTTTTTCATTGATTTCCTCTTGTACTAACAATGGAAGAACTGCCAACGAATCATTTTTTCAAAAATTGAGTTCCCGCCTGAAATGAACTATTTGGGGGGGGTTCTAAACTCGAAACTAAGGTTTATGCTGCAAGGTCTTATGAGAACAGAATATTTCTCTTCTAACTCTCGCTATGGGAGGGTCTGATGAATTCAGTATTTGAACAGTAGCGAATCCATAGCCTCCCCATCTCTTGTCGAGATGTTACATGGATTGCCATTGTTAATGGATTGTACATTGGTACTTTATTACAATAAATTAGAGTTACTATTACGTAATCGTTAGGTAAATGATTTTGCGGAACATTACTCGATTCTTATTCTGGTAACATTAAAAGTTTAGGTTGATTCCATTATACCTTTTGGATTAATAGCGAATCTCTAATCTTGAAAGTTGCCTCTACAACTCACTATGACTACAACATGAGAGCGTTGATCCAATACCAGCAGTGCGCTGAGAAGGCATCCGAAAAATATTCGATTCTATTAGAATTTCTAATACTTATACCTTACATTTACAGACAACAGTACTGCTTCTCCTACTTTCCAAGAAGAAGTGACAGTCATGACAACAGACTACAAAACATACTCTGTAGTCAATAGATGTGTAAAGTCTGGAGGATTCAGTTCAGGTAATTAATTGTTTAAATTTTTATTTTATATGGATTCAACTTTTATTGACCAAGAGATAAAGAAGTGCTCTTTAGTATTAAGTTCAGATTGACAGGTTCTTCCCTAGAACTGAAATGCAAGGAATTTCTTGAAAAATTAATCAATTAAAATAATAAATCTACATGCATGAAATGTAAAAAAAGTATCTCCATTTTTTAATTTTTGTGCACTAAAAAGAAGAAGAAAAAAAATCATCTAGCACTAGGTCAAAGACAGTTAACATTTTAAAGAGGTCTTTTCCTTTTATATTTGCGAAAATGCAATTTAGCGCATCAGAACCATTCCATATCTCCTGAAGTCTAATAGATAAGTGGAGCAATTTATTAAGACTTTAAAACTAAAGGTATCTGGCGGTAAACGACAAAGGATGAAGCCCCCAAGAAAAGGTTGTTGCAAAGTTATCGGAACACACCTCATAGAACTACCGTGAAACACCGGCTAAATGAAAAGAACAGTATTAGATAGGTTGAAGCCAGATCCGAAGGAAGTCATAGAGTAGGAGATATGGAAACGAAAAAGATCTAAGTATGTGAAAGAAAGAATTTACACAGGGATAGAAGTTTGGATTAAAAAAGAAATCAGGGAAAGGATGGAAGCCGGGTGTGACCAACTGCAGGATTAGAGTGAGAACTGAAGGAGAACTAAAGAAAAAGCATACAGATCAATTAAGGGCAAGAACAGGTGCCACTGAAAAGGAAGAGAAAGAAGATGTTCTGAAGATGGAGAGGTAGCTGATTAAAGCGGGGATGAACTTAGAGATTGAAATAGACATAGACATAATTTATTTGTTTTAAGATACATATCTTATACAAAAGAGTTTGATTTAATAATTATATACAAAAATAATGATAATAATAATAGTAATAATAATAATAATAATAATAATAATTTTTCCCTCAATTTTCAAAAGAAATAATAAATAAATAAATAAAATATATAGCACATGTAAAATAATTGGTAAATCTTTAGAATAGCTCCCCAGAGGCGTGGCCTAATTCGAAGTGATTCTGATTCGCTGTTACTATAGAACCCGCCATATTCAAATATAAATATAAAACTATTTCTTTATTTTATATTTACACTTAAATCTAGCGGGTTATATGGTAACAGCGAATCAGAATAACTTCGAATTCTTTATTTATTTCTTATTGGGGGGCTTCGCCCCCCACACCCCCTGATTTTTTCTTTTTTTCATACCCCCCTCCTAACCTACCTAATCACCCTCAATTTTTTAATTTGTGTCACACCATTCATTACAATAATTACACAGAACAACAAAAAAGAAACTACCTTATTCTGTGGAGTCCTTTTCCTGAGGAGGGTATACTTGTCGAACTCCATTCTTACTCACACTTCAATCATGCTTTAATTTAAAACAACCCGCAAATTTAAAACGCTCATACTCATAAAGTTACAAAAAAACGGCACCTCCGGTCACATACAGAACACACGCGGGAACTATTAATACATTAAACAGGAAGCAGTTGCTATGCAGTATGTGTACTGCGCATGCGCGCTAAACATAAGCGCTACGAAATTCGCACCATCCGCACATTGGCGGGAGGTAGTTTTAATTTTCCCCGGTAGGTGCGCTGTACTTCGCACCCCCTAAAAATAAACAGGCCACGCCTCTGGGGCGCTATTCTAAAGATTAGCCAAATAATTAAACAAAATAATGAAACAACAAATTAAATATTTTCTTTTAATAGAAATAAAACAATAATAATAATAATAAAATAGATTACTATGATTCATTCTTTAAATAAACTATTCATTTTTTATAAATGCTCTTAGTTTGAGCGACCCTACTATATACAAGTAAATATTATTTGCCTGATCTTTGTCTTGAATTTCCAGCAATTTCGTTATTTTTGCCACTTTATCATTCACCCCATTCATGTATTTGGCCAGATACTGCATTCTTAAAGGTTCGTACAAAGGGCATTCGATCATATAATGTTCTAAATTCTCTGGCAATTGGCATTTACATATAGAACAGTTCTCTGTCCCTTCAAATTTGAAGAGATTGAAATATATAAATATATTTCAGAAGTATGATTTATTATTATATTTATCCCAGATGGTTAAACATTTGGTGGAAAAGATCATATTGTAACGAAGTGACTTTGGTGCCATCTTTTGAAAGAAGATAGAACCTCTAGTTTGCTAGTCTAGGGAGCCACTAGGAAGAGCAAGCTTAGGCGGAGGCTTAGAAGGGGCTAGTAAAAACTGACATGCCTAGATTATTCTGCGAGCTTCTAGTAGATTCCAGAACATTCCATGGCAGTATGGCGAAAGAGCGGCGCCAGAGAAGCAATCTATCGGCAGTCTGATAGTAGTCTTTGAGCAGTTTTTACTGTGAATTTGTGTAGTATATGTTTAACAGTGAATTGTTGTGATTTAAGTGAATTAATTCAGTAAATAGTTGTGATGTTAGTAAATGTTATTTACTGTGTCTGTGTAATAATTAGTTTTGTGGATAGTTTAGTGTGTTTTATCATTTACGAACCTACTTATTAACTAGTTGGCAGTCACTAGTTGCAGTTTTTAAAAGAGAGAAAACTAAAATTACAATATTTTCCTGGAATTATTATTACATACAAATATAACAATAAATAGTGTGAAAAGTTTCAGTAAAATTTATTTCCTAATTACTATATGTATAAGAGAGAATGAGTTGGTAAATTATAGATCTGTAGACATCCACAGCGAGCCTGTTCGCTTCCTTTTTAGACGCGAAGATTATCTTGTAAATTTAAGCAGTAATTTATTATTTCAATATGATTTTTTTCAGGTAATATTTTGGTATTAAGCAAGGATAAAGACAGCGAAGATCCTTCGAATCTTGAAGAAATTTTGAAGGGACTTGGTGAAACTTCATTCCAACATGTCAGGAAAACAACTGATTGCAAATATTGAAATTAGAGTAATTGTACTCCTCATTAAATCTATAATATAACTTAATTATAATGTTCATTACATTTATAATATACATTAATTATAAATTTATCATTCTAATTGCATAACCTAACCTTTTATATTAAGTACAAATACAAATTAAATAATTAAAAATAAAATAACAGAAATAGAATATTCGAGTTAGAGGAGTATCAGGATTCTACATCCGTTACACAAACCATTATTTTCTTAGATTTGGAACCTCAAGCCCATAATATCTAAACTTTTAAATTAAAAACCTGTCTATACATAAAAAACAAGGTAAAATAATCTCATAAAAATCCCGAAATAGTGCAAAGCACGAGATGCTAACAGTTATTATAAATATAATAAGAGTTGCTATCTGGTAGTTGAACTGTACGCACGCTTGATTTGTGCTCCGTATTTAAATGCTTTTTTCACTGGTTTAATGTGGAAGGTTTTTTTCAATAATTGGCCAACAATATTAATAAGAGGTGTACTTTTAGAAAATTCAGTTGTTTCGACTGGTTAGATTGATTTAATTAAAGTATTTGCGAATATTATATTTAATTTATTAAGAATTAGAGAAATATTCAAGAGGAAGTTGGTGGAGTGGGGATAGAATATTTACTAGTGGTGTATCATCTTTCTACAGAGGTGGGGAACGATATTTATGTATACTGATATGGACAAAAATATGTAAGTATGGAACAAAATATTCTATAGCAATTGTTTTGTTTGAAGATATCTTTCACTTTTGCTGTTTGAACTTTATTGAGAACTTTCAGTTTATTATTAATATTATTATTATTAAACGAATAATTTATATCAGCTCCCTATTTGTTTTGCATGATGTATAATTCATATACTTCAGTTTAATTTATTTCAAGTTTAATGATTCCAAAATTTTTGTATTCCGCGTGTTATTTATGAATATCTCTGGATGAGAAAGTTTTTTGTTGTTTTTGATGAGCAAAAAAGGCAGTAAGTTAGAGGACTATTTCTCGCCAAACTCAAGTACAACACCCAAAAGAAGACGATCCAAAAGTTCGCCAGAATTACATCTTGAAAAGGTAAAAAATAGAAAATTTACAAAAAGGGAAATATGGAACTTAATGTTGAAACTATGAGTGCTTTATTAGACTCTAAATTTGAATTATTTAGGTCGTCATTGCCTTCCAAAGAAGATTTCAAAACGCTAGAAAATAAATTAGATGTACTAGTTTTGGAAAATCAAGTATTAAAAAAGGAAATTCAAGAAATGAAGGAGAGAGAAAATAAAATGAACGATACTATTGAATATCTGATCAACAAAAGTAAAATAAGAAATTTAGTATTCAGAGGTGTGGTGACAACCAGGCATGGGAACGCAGTGGATACAGTTGGTGAAATTTGTCATGAAATACTTGGAGTTGAAAATGCGCAAATAAATAAAGCTTTTGAAATAAAGAAGAAAAATGTAAACAATATTATAGTAGCTGAATTTACTAGAGAAGAAACAACTTACGATATTTTGAAGAATGCGAGTAAATTGAAGGGTAGTGGTATTATTATACATAGAGATGTATCGGTTAGAACTAAAAGGAAGAAGAGATGCCTGCTACAACTTAGATGGAAAATAATAGAAGTGGAAAGTCAAGCTAAAATAAAAATGAGAGATAGCTTTTTCATATATAATGATAGAAGATTTGTTTGGGATCTGGAAGAGGGTCTAAAATGTGCGGGAGTCAATGGTGCAGTGGTACTTAAACAAATTATGGGAAATGGGTTTAAAAAAGAATTAGAAGATAGTATTAAAGAAATTCAGGAAGCAGAAAGACAATACGAACAAAAAGCGGGTGAAGGGCCTTTAAATAAGCCAAGATGAGAAAAAACTGTCTGCCGAGGTGAAAAGGAGAACAACAAGCATCCGCGGAAACGACGTGAGGAAAATAAAAAATTATGTAGTGAAAATGATAATTTTAAGTTTAATATTTTATCGTATAATATAGCAGGTTTGAAAAATAAAAAAGATATGTTTATGTTTTTTGAGTTTATAAATAAGTTTGATATTATTTTGTTACTAGAAACGCATTTGGAAAGAAGTGAAATTGGTTCATTTGAGCATTACTTCAAAGAATTTAAAATTCATTGTATACCGGCATTACGTCAATCTAAATTTGGTGGAGCTGTGGGAGGCTCAATTTTTGGTTTTAAAAAATCGTGTTTTGTATCTAATATCTGTAATTTTATTTATGTAAACAATAATGTTGTAATGGAAATTAATCAAAACAATTTTAAAATACTTTTAATACCTGTTTATATTAATGTAAACCACTGGAATAACGACTTTGACCAATTAAATAGTTTATTAAATGATGTTAACAGTAGAAAGCTCATAGTAATAGGGGACTGTAATGTGAGAATTTCAGACGAACAAATTATTTGGTCGAACCTCGTATATCACAATAGCAACATTAGGGAAGTACGTATATCTAAAGACAATTGTTTAAATGCAAGAGGGAAACAATGGTTAGAGCTTTGTGACGATTATGATATGGTGGTCTTAAATGGTAGATCAAAGGGAGGCCGACAAGGAGAATTTACATTCATAGGAGCATCTGGTTCCTCGGTAATAGATTTATGCAATGTAAGTTTTTCAATTTTGCCAATAATAAATGATTTTGTTGTTCTTCCTGAAACATACTCTGACCATTGCCCTATCGTCTTAACACTAAATCTAATACATTCTGATTTAAACAATATCGCCACTCTCCCACTTTTGCCGAAGTTAATATGGCGCGATGATTCAAAATATAGCGAAAAATTAGACATCGAGTTAAATAAATATAAAAATTTAGGAAATGAAGCTCATGATATTATTAATTCTCTGATAAATATTGTTAACATTGTAGCGTCACGGCAAAAATTTCGGAAACCTTTAATTAAAAAACAAGAATGGTATGACTGGCAGTGTGATAAAGAGAGAAAAAGGTCGTTTCGTCTATTAAATTTTTATAGAAAAACTAATTCTAATGTAATTAAAAACATCTATTTAAAATGCAATCTAAACTATAAGCTGTTGTGTAAAAATAAAAAGGAAAACTTTAATAAATTATCTATAGAAAAAATAAATGAAGCGAAAAATCCGAAACAATTTTGGAATTCAATCAAATTACTTAAAAAACAAAAATTTCTTTACAACACCAGTATAGATGTTAATCAGTTTAAGGCCTACTTTGAAGAATTATATAATCCTGTACTTGAGGTACCTTCTATTATGTACGCAGAACCTTTTGTTTATGACGCAATTCTAGATGATAAGTTCAATTTTGCTGAATTGTTAGCGGTTATAGGTAAAGCAAAAAATGGCAAAGCTCCTGGATTAAACCGAGTACCATACGAGTTCCTCAAGAATGCATCTGACAACTTTTTGGGGAAAATGCTCGACGCATTTAATAGAATTTATGCTACCAGTCGAGTACCACAAAATTTTAAAGAAGCACTAATATATCCTCTCCATAAAAAGGGTGATACGAAACAAATATTCAATTACAGGGGTATCTCATTTATCGATATTGAAGCCAAATTGTTTTCGGGAATTTTGTTAAACAGATTATGGCTTTGGTTGGATAGTTATAATGTGTTAAATGAATTTCAGGCGGGATTCAGACCAGGGTATGGAACAATTGACAATATTTTTAGTGTTATAAACTTAATACAATTGCAATTCGTCGAAAATAAAGTAAAGAAGATTTACTTATTTTTCGTCGACTTCAAAGCTGCATTTGATTCCGTACCGAGAAAGCTATTGTTTTATAAATTATCTAGACTGGGCCTGTCAAGTAAATTTATTAAAGTTATTGAACATATGTATGAGGATAGTAAAGCTGCAGTCTGGGGCGAACAGGGAATATCAGAATTCTTTAAAACTTTATCAGGGGTGAAACAGGGTTGTTTATTGTCCCCAATTCTATTCTCGATCTACCTTAATGATCTTCACGATGACATTGGGGGTGGTATTTATCTTGGGGAGTTAAATATTCGAGTACTTTTGTACGCCGATGATATTGTTTTGATAGCAGATAAGCCTGTAACAATGCAACGTATGATAGACGCATTAAGCAGCTATTGCCAAAGTTGGGGTCTAAGAGTGAATCTTGAAAAGTCTAAGATGATGGTCTGTAGAAATAAAGGAGGAAGATATTCTAACGAAGAAAAGTGGAATTTCGAGGGAAATAATATTGAAATAGTAAATAAATATAATTATTTAGGAGTTACTATTACCCCTGCACTCTCATTTGAACCTCATCTGAAAGAAAAACTTCAGGCATCTAAATTTGCCATGAACTGTACTTGGTCCAAATTAATTGATAACTATAATGTCCCAATGAATTCTAAGATAAAAGTTTTTCATTCAACCTCGCGTTCGATAATGTGTTATGCGGCGCAGGTTTGGGGTTATAAAAAGTATCAAACAGTTGAAAGGTTGCAACGGTTTTTTGTTAAAAAACTTTTCAAGTTACCAAAGAATACGGCTAATTATATAATCAGTTTAGAAACGAATTTGACGAGTATGTTTTGGTATACATTGAAGTTGCACATAAGTTATATTTTCAAAATACTTCAACTTCCAGACGGTAGGCTCCCCAAACTAATAGCCAAGAAAATTATCGCTAAAAAAAACTTGTGGTTCAAGGATTGGGATAACATGTGTCGTCAACTGGGAATATCCCCGTTCAATCTAGAAAATTATGATAACTGGAGAAGTAATTTAAATAGTTTTCTGGATATATTAAAGATGAACGAGAGAGAGAATGATATAGCTAGGGCGAGAGAAGGACAACATCATGTTATCTATCCGAGGTTAAATTACGATAAATGGGAATACCTCTGTAATTATAGTGTCGAAGATGCCCGCCTAATAATAAAAGCGAGATCAGAGTCATTCAATTTAAATTTTAGGCCCTTTGATCCAGAAGCTGACCAAAACTGCACTTTGTGTAACCTAAATGAAATAGAAACCGTTATTCATTTTATAGGAGTTTGTCCCATACTGGCGCCATATAGGCTTCATTATTTAAATAAAACAGTTCTCTCGATTGAGGAGGTATGTAGTTTTTTGAATGGTACAGAAAACTGGAGTGACTTATGCAAATATTTAAAATCAGCTATCTCTTATAGAAGATTGATTATTAATGAATTTTATCTCTGATGATAAGTCGTTTTCATTTCTATTTTTGTTCTGTTTTAATATTATTTTTATTTTTTACTTTCTCCGATGTTTATATGTTCCTCATTTAGTTGCAGTTTTAAACCATAATAATTTGTAATCGCAACTCGGCAGACGGATGTAATCCATTGCCTTCAAAGAGTTATTATTTATTTTTCTATTGAATTTAGAATTATTATTTGTTCATAAATATTATTGTATTGTAAGATGGAAACATTTCTTTAAATAAACTCTATTATTATTATTATTATTATAATTATAATAATTTTTTTTTCATGAACTGGGAAAAATTAAATTAAATAGTTAATGCAACTGTGGAAAAAATTGTAAATCTAGTGATGTAGGTTTGTAGTGCATGTGACAAAGTGGAGATATGATATATTGGTAAGCAACCATCCTAGGAGATCAGCGTTAGGTGTTGAGATGGTCGTGTGGCCACCGCCGCTTTAGTCTGCGATGTGGATTTGAAGGAAGTGTAGGTAGTCATGTTGTGGATCAGAGGGTTGTAATGACTGAGATTTGAGTGGAGTTTTGTGTACCGAGATTGGGCTATTTCAGAGACGAGAGGAATATTGAGATCAGTGTGTATAGTATGATAGGAGACGTAGAAGGGAGCGTTAACTATTGACAATGTATGTCTATTTAATTTTCTTTTTCGTATAATTTAACATTTGTTTGAATTATTAGTGAAATAAAAAACAAATACAATAAATATTTGGCAGCTGTTAGTTTTTGTTTGTTCTATGTGTTAATTTATTTACAAAAGGCCAGAAACATGTTTTATTACGCACTTTAGGGAGAGAATATTAGTCAAATTATTTTGTTTTAAATTAAAAACAAATCTACTAAGACATAATATATGAACATGTACACAATTTATAGTGAAAATTATTTACATTAAATTATTGAATAGTTTTATCACCCTCGCCAATTTGTGTAAACAATTTTTCGTTGTGAAATTGTTTTTATTTAAAATCCTAAATTATAGCATTCAGAAAGGGTGGTGGAGAGTTAGAACATTGTCAACTGGCTTTGAGAGAGAATATTGTTAACATTGGCAACTAAATAGAAAAAAATTAACTTATTTCAACTCCTAAGCTCTCTTTTGCAAAGCATATTGAAGAGCGGTGGTTATAAAGATAGCAGAATGAGGTTGTTATAACGTGAAATATAGATTAGTAGAAGTGAGCCTAATTTACATGGCCACAGTTTTGGGATTAAAGTGGTTAGAGGCATTAGAAAGAAAAATCTTTGCTCTGATACTTTTGTTAATAAGTAATAAACCTTATTAGTAAATACATAATTTTTGTGTGTAATTAGTCTGCTTAATTTTTATAATCTTCCAAAAAATTAGGATGAGTTTCAGTGCTTATCAATCTTAACCCATAAATAGATTATTTTACTTTATATAATTATTATTTTTTAAATTTAAAATAGGGAAAAGATTAGCTCATTGGTTATCATGCAGGATTCCCTCGCAGTGATCTAGGGTTCAATCCAGCAGCGGGCCCTTAGATTTTTTGTTTTTTTATTCTGTTTTTCTTCTTATATTGTTCTTATAGCTTACTGTCCAGTGATGGATGCAGAACACTGTCTGGAGGCCATCAGAACTCTACAAAAATCTCCAGGTGCCAACAACACGCCTAAAATTAAAATACAAACATAATAGATTTCTCAGGTAAACATGCTATTTTTTTTCTTCTAATTAAAATCCGTATTTATAATTATTACGCATAAAAATTACAAGTGGGGGATTTTGTGTGAATAGGCTGTTCCGGAATGAATTTAATTTTTATATATCTCACCTCACTAACATGAACACGTAAGTAAAACAGCTGCTTTCTTTTCTTTTGATAAATATTTAGTTAAACTCATTACACATGTTTGCGATGATGAAATGTTGCTGTTGAATGAAGTCTGTCACCAAAGCTCCTGTTGAATCATAAAAAAGATCAATATTGCCTATTGAAGTTTCAAACCAAAGGGTTAGGGCTAATGTGTGTTATGTCCAAGTTCAAATGTAACCCTTCCCGGCTTCCTAGAAAATCGCAGAATATTAAAGGGGATAGAATAGCAAAGGGGTCTCATTACAGATGAACTGATATTATTTGAATCTAGGTATTCAGAATGAACATTTTAAAGGTTTACCAGTTTGAACCAAAATATTATTATCACTTCTTTAGTTGCAACTGTTCGAAATGGCAAATTTCAAAGATTTCTATTTTTAATTTTTTCAGCTATGGTGGGTAATCAGATTCACAAAGAGAAAGTGTTCAATTTGTTAAATCTCTTTGTAACAGTGTTCCTCAAAGCCTGTGTTAGTTTAAATAGTACTTTATTTATACAAAAGAAAATAAATACAAAAACTAATATATAAAAATAAGTACAATAGGCATGGCTAGACCGTCTGCCGGAGTTTGTCTTAAATACAATATCATAAATACATACAAAAATAAAATAACTATTTGCAATTGAAGCAAAGTAATATGTAAATTTAAGTAAAAAAAAATTAAAATATCTACAATAATGTAATAAGTAAAATATAAATTAGGAAACTTCTACACAAAAAACAAAGAAAATACAGATATAAAAAATATATAGAAAAAGAAATGAATAAGATCACATAAAAATAAAAAGAGACAAAAGAAAGAAAGAAAGAAAAAAAATTTATTAAATTCTCTGAATTATACTGCTTAAAAAAGTGTACATTCCTTATGTGAAGAGTACATACGATATTTAGTTTGACAATCTTAAATTTCTTATGCCCCAAATATGACGAGCAAATTTAAGCAATAACCGATCTGATGTGGAAAACAATTCAACAATAAATCTACCAGAAATGAGATCAGGGCCGAAGAACCTTTTTCGCGAGTCAACAAATGCTGGACATTCCCCAAGAAAGTGATAAAGAGTCTCAGGCTGCCGAAGATTACACACCTGGCAATACTCCTTGTCCGGATCCCTCTCCATCCACGGGACTCTATTTAAATTTAAGAGCTCCCCTTTGAGTTTAAACCACAAACTCAGATCAGATAAATTAAAACAAGTCACTGAGTTCAACCCGCAATGAGTACCGAAATCTTCCTTGTTTTCTATTAAAGCTCGATACAATAGATACTTATCAGAATTTTTAGCACGCTCAAGAGATTCTTTCCTATAAAAACGTGTTAAAGTGGAAATTAATGAGCCTAGTTGCTTTGACCATACGGATTTATCCTGGATTGATGAGTCAAAGTGTACACCATGCAATTGGGATAAACTAATCCACGAAGAAAACCATGATAATTTACGCCTAATTACTTCCATGGCCACTATCTTAGGCAAGCGATAGTCAGGTAATTCAAGCAAATTAAGACAATAACCTAAATTAAGTTTCAATGTGAAGAGAAAAACCGGATCTAGGGAAGTTTCGATGTGCAAAAGCCTGTGTTTAAGGAGAAAACTTACTTTTGAATTTAAATAAGTGGACGAATTATTTGAACACAATATCAAAGGTTTAAAAATATTGCCATATCTCCAGAAGTCTTAGATAGATAGTTTAAATTAATTGAGAGAATCTTTCAGCTTCTCGTTCTAATACATTTGGTAGGGAATGTTCAAAAATAAAAAAATCATAGTTTTGCACTAAACAATTAAGATTACTTATCATGACCGACAGAGTACTGGAAAATTGAGAGTCTAGTTTGTTTCCTTCCTTCACGATCATAAGACGGTGTATATCAATTATTGTGAAACATTATGTGCAGGTTCCTTGCAGTAACCTTTTTCTTTCAAATTTTAACATTCGCCTTTGCTATTGATGGTGATGCTGATGACAATGATGATGATGATGGTTTAAGCAAATGTGATGATGTAAAACCTATGAGTGACTTTGATTCGAACAAGGTATGTATTATTAAATAAAAGTTTAATAAAACAAAACATTTTCGAAATTAATACTTTGCTCAATTAAAGAAATCTAATTTTTTACTTGTATTATTAATTTTAAATTTAAATTTAGAAAACTGGCGTATAAAAATTAACCCAACTAAATCTAAATACATAGTCTTCACACTCAAACGTCAAACTCCACCACCTGTCTTCTTACATCATACACCTATCCCACCAGCCGACCATGTGCGGTACCTTGGAATGTACCTAGACAAGAGACTTACCTGGAACCCCCATACGAGACTTAAACGTACCGAACTAAGCAAACGATACAAACTTCTAGCCAGACTACTCGACAAACGCTCAAAACTCTCACTGCAGAACAAACGACGACCCTATACAGCTCTTCTCACACCAATTTGGATCTACGGACTTGAACTTTACGGAACAGCTAAAAAATCAAACATCAATAGACTGCAAACACTCCAATCTAAAATTCTCCGCCACATAATAGACGCTCCATTCTATGTTAGGAACCACACAATCCATACAGATCTCCAAATTCCACTCATCTCTGAACTTGCCAAAATCCGTTATAAAAATTTTCATCAAAATCTCTCATTTCATCCCAACCCTTTAGCTGCAAACCTGTCTACAACTACGCTACCCTCCAATCCTCGAAGACGGCTGAGGCGCCGTTGGCCCTGTGACCAACTGGGTGACTAATGGCGGCCATCACTGGATGGCCGTCATTCACGTTTGACACGTTAATTGTTTATACATTTATCGCATTTACCTATTGTACCCTGTGGGTACAGGTGTAAATTACAATAAAAGGATAAATAAAAAAAAATAAAAAAATTTAATCCGAAATCAAATTCCAAATTATAGTTCAATTTAAAATTGAGTTCTAAATATAGAACAATTATTCACTAATAGAGAGTTCATAGCTTCCAAAATTTGGAGATTTTCCCAGTGTTCTGTCCAGCAAGATCTGAGAGGAATTTTGGGCAATTGCTTGAGTGTAGTTTAATGTTTTAAACTTTATATCTCTCATATTAATAATAAATGACAATCGAGTTGGCAGAACTCTACACAGATGGAACTTTGAATGTGCTATGCGTAATTTACGAAGCTAATTATAAAATTCATACTGCCTTTTTTAATTGTACGTCAGTTATGAGCGAAACCCTGCGCTATGAAACCCATCTTGAACCATGTTGCATAATAGGAGAAAAGCAACTTTAAGTAACTAAATATAATTAACGCTGTCTGTACAAATCAAGCAACTTTAAGGGGGAAACAGTCTTTCAACTTCAAATATAAAAACAGAATTTTCAGTTTCTAAACTTAAAATATTTGTGCAATTAATTTATCTTTATTTTCTGGGTTAGATAGAAATGTTTCAAATTTTTATGCAGAAATTATTTAGATCACTTTTGAGTTTCAATTAGTCACAAAATCAATCTTGTCTATCAATATTGGAGAACACAGTATTTTTATTTCCGCTATCAGCAAGCCTTACGACAGATGCAACATTTGCTTGTGAACTTTCTCCAAGAGAAATAATTTACTTGAACAGCAACAATTCATTTTATAATAGTTAATTGTTATAGAGACAAAAACGAAGAGAAGAACACACTCTGAATAATAATTAACTCACAAGCTTATAGAGACAAAAAATACTTCTATAAACAATAGTCTGAATCTAGAGTTCACATAAAAAGTAATGAGTAAACTAGATAAAATATTTAAATGAGCAAAGTTGATACGTTCACAGACATACTCCATAAGCTTACTAACCTTAAGCATAATCTAAAAAAATGTTAATAGGTTAGCAAGTATATTCATACCTTAAATTACTAAAACATAACTGTACTACTAATACACTCATTTTCTTCGGTATGAGTGAATCTATCTGAACACTATCACCATAATACATAATTATATGTTATATTTTATTATAAATATAAGAAACAACCCGTCTAATGCACTGATTTTGTTTCATAGTATTTCAAAAAGCTAAAACATCTGTACGTGACTCATGCAAAGGGCGGCGGTCGCTTGGGAGTATGTCTGAAATTTCATACAAGCAAAGACTCCAGTGGCACCATAGGCTACAATTATGAATTCAATGGAAATGGGTAACTATTTCATTTCTCTTAATGAGAATACAATTTTTAGAACGCAATAAATAAAAAAAAGAAGAAATATTCTAAGAACACACCTTAATTCAGTGCAGAGAGTAGAATAGTTCTATTTTAAATTTGAAAAAGTAGAATTACTGTGAGCAAATTGGTGATTAACGATTTGTATAAAGTGTTATTGTTATTTAAGATTTTTACAGCTATGCATCAGTAGAACATGGAATGGCGGCTTGAAGAGAATGTGATTTAAACATGTGAACGGCGGACAACCAATAATTGGTAGCCGAGATAGTCAGGCATCCGATGTCCTGAGACCAACGACGCTTTAGATATCTTGGCTGGTTAAAGAGAGCTAAGTGTCTTAGAGGAAGAGATTATTTTTTGGAAAGGAATGGGGGAGTAGGATGCTTCTAAACCGGATATACGTAAAGGGAATTTAGAGATCGGTGTTTTGTTAATGCTGTATAATAATCATGCTTAATAATTTCCTTAATTAATTATTTTGCAAAGAAATACCATTGTATCAACAAAAACTGTGGTCATTATAAAATTTGTCTTATAGAAAACCGGCAGAATGGATAAAAGCCTACACAGCGAACTGTACTGGCACCGAAGATAGTGGACAAAAAGGAAAATTCTCTTTCAGTTGCACTCAAAAATTTGGTAAGTAATTAATTCACTAAACAGGATCTCACATTGAAATTTGCCGAAGTAAGGTATAAATTAAATAAAACAATACTCAATTAAAATAGAATGTGTTTTACATTATGTTACAATACAAATATTTGCATTGATTTATGGTAATTATTCAAGGGTTTGGATTTTCGTCTGACCACCAAGCTAACCCCTTATATTGCAGAATTAGTAAATCAAATAAACTTATGAAAAGTTAAGCACTTAATTGATTATGAATTCAGGTTCGTTTTACTTAGAGAGTGTAAACAAAATGCTAAAAAAGCTACTTTAAAGTATTAAACTGTAATAGGGAAAGCTCTGAGTGTGGATTCAAGAAACTGATTAGATCATCGCAAGGTAGAGCTGGCTAGCGATCACCTACCTTAACATCTACTTAACAAAATCTTAAAGTTTAAAAAGTTAAGCGTAGGAGTTGATTAAACGACAAATAATCATGTTCCCAACATTTCATTCATAGTTCAGTTCTTAATTTGAGTCATTTAGAGAAACGTTCGAAAAAGCTTATGAGTTTTATTCAACTTTTTAACCCACTTTTACTGAAGTAGTTTCTCTTACAACTATTGGGGCTTTCTAAGTACTTTAATTTCTGCTTTAAAAAATGTTTTAATGGATCCCACCGTAATTTTATAACAATTGATATTTAATTGTTACATAAATTAAATATATTTTGATTTTAGTTAATTTTTGTTATTTTTTCATAAATATTTAATAATTTTGCATTTAAATTTGAAAATAACCACTAACTAGTAACTACTTCCTAGCCTTACAGGATTTATATGAATTTTTACAATATATATAAAGTGAATATTTAGATTTAGACCTAGAGAGCATCAAGAAAGATTTACTAAAAGAGGCTACATCAGAGGAGGAAAAAGCTGAAGTTGAGAAGGGGATAAAAAATACGGGTGAAGGCGACCATAAAGATGAATTCCCACAAAATGTGACAGTACTTTCCACAGACTATGAGAAATATGCCTTAATTCATAGTTGTGCTGATATGAAAATAGAAAACAAAACATATTTAGTAGGTAAGAAACTATTAGTATTTCAGCTATGATTATAAGTTTACTACCAACATTAGGTGAACAAACCAATAGATAATCCTTATACCTAAATTGAAGGAAATCTTAATTAAAGAAATACATGGTAACTTTTATAAAATTCAAAGTTCTTACGATCACAGATCGGTTTCACAGTAAGTGTTTCAAATAGTGAGTTTTTATTAATTATTTCTTTCCTAAATGCCTTCTCTTCGAATTATTTTCCTTAAGAAACAAGAACTTCTTGAATCTGAAACTTGAACACGTTTGTGTACACTGCTTATCTACAGGCAGTGCTCTTCCTCTACAGACAACACCCTCCATTATTTGGCAGTTTGAAACAATTTTATTCATTGATGTAGAACTTTGCTAAAGAAAATCTAAAATAATTTTGCACTTTAGTAGATTATCGCACAATAACCCCCTAGCCCACTATGAGAGCTTGAATCGCCCCCTTGTAGGACTGGTTAGGAACTAGGTTAGCTACCTCTGAATTTGACCAATCCCTTTACTTCATTATTATAAACGTAAAACGATAATTTTGAGGGAAGAATACACGAAAAGTGTGTTGGCAAGTAATTTTATTTTCATTTATATTTTTCAAGAGTTAAAGTCAAAGAATAAAAAACAAAAAATTTTGAAACTGGTTTTGAAATTTTCTCGGAGGATGCCTTCAACTTCGAGAAAATTGTATTCATTGAAGAAAACTTTAACAGAATACTGGGCATCTATTTTTATTCACTTTGAAGGTCTTATTTTCCAGAATTTGAAGGCATCCTCCGAGAATACGTTAAAAATTTGATTATTCAGTAAACACTGTGAAGCTGAAAATAGTTCTGACATATTTCAACTGTAGCTTTTCGTTCATTTTGCAAGATTTTTTTTTTTCTGCTGGTACAATAAACCTCTTCGATTAGAAGTTTATTCGCATTGAAGTTAAATAAGCTGGCTGTCGCTATGATTTTGCCATTGCTACTTAACTGCCTTCAACATTCTACCTCTAACTTTTCTTCCGCTCTAAAAAAAACTCCTTATTTAAGGAAGGGAACAATTCAGCCATTGGTTATCGGGACTATCTTGCAGAGAAACCGGGTTCGGGTTCACACGCCTGCCACTTGTTTTTTTTTTCGAGAAGTGTCTTACTATTCACTGACCTGAGTTCTCAGATGTGACTTAAAAACGTTGTCTAAGTATATTCATTCAAAAACCCGTCAGAAGTTATTCATGATAAACTTAGAATAGATTAGGAAAAAAAAATTACTGCAATGAGTAGAATAGAATTTGAATACGTAAAACATAGAAAAACTACCATCTCCTGAGCAGTGAATTTCTGTCCTATAGGCCACCTATGTAAATCACTGAATGTCCTGAAAATGATTGCTACTTTTATTTATTTGATTTTATTTAACCCTTTCCGGACCGAATTATTATACAGAAAAAAATGGAAAAAAAAAAAATGCAGACAAAAATGTAAAAATCACGACTTGTGCTGCCTCAACAGACATGAAAGAAAACTAAAATGATGCCAATTGTATCATTTAGTCAAAATTAATCATGAAATAATACATTTTAAACTAGTGATGCCACTTGGCATCATCGAACTGGAAAGGGTTAACCCAATTATTTAATACAATACAAATAAAGATTTATTTGATACTCTTCTAGTAATATTTGACCTAATTCTTTTACCGGCTACTCCCATGGCTTTTAATAAATTTTAAAAGTCAATTATTATTTTTTTTTTCAGATAATTATGTAGTATTTAACGTAAATAAGGATGCTAAACTTCCTGAAGGGGCGAAACAAAAATTTAAGGAATATAAGTGGGAGGAAGACAAGTTTGCTACTCGGGAAATTTGCAATAATAAAGAAGAGATAAAAAAATAAGTATAAACAGAGCAAAAAGCTATGTACATATTTTATTTTAAATAAAGCAACATTTTAAGAAAGAACCATATTGTGATTTATTTCTTGCTGGGAAACTCTCATTTGAAAAACTGGCGTTTTAGATAATAAAGCAACTGAGTATATTATTGTAATATAATGAAAATATGGTCATTATAATGAAATTTCATCACAGCTGGGATAGAATTAAATCTGACTTCCCACGCAGAGATCCCAAGTTCAAATGCAGCTGCTGGACCTCAGGTTTTTATTTCACTGCTCACTGTCCGGCGATTGTCAATATTGTCTGTTACGAGAGAATACTGTCCGGAAGCCGGCGGAGTGGAAGGCTCCGGGTGGCAATGACTTTAGATGCTGCGTGCTTCAAGCTACAATTAGAAAAATATCAAATAAATAGGAACAATAAAAAGAAAAATTACCCCTGTTTTTAGTAGAGAGAGAGAGAAACATAATGTTTAATGCAGAAATTGACACTATTTTTGGAGGTGTTTATATTAATATTGTTATGTTAGAGAAGAGAGATTAGCAGAGTGGTTAGCTCACTGGATTCCCATGCGGAGATCCCGGGTTCATTCGAATCCATTATATTTTCTATTGCTAATAGTCTCCTGCAGCGCTCGGTGTGTAAATGATAAAATTTCCTTCTTTTTAAATAAAAGACAAATCAAATAGATAATAAGAAAATAGTGGCCTAAAATAGGCGCAAAAAAGGCATTTTTAGACATTCTTTTTCTTCTGGTAAACCTGTTTTGTAATTAACGTTACGTCTAAACGCTACCGAACTTCATGAATGAGGTGTCAGTCGTTACTAAATTTTAACCAGATATGGCTTTTGGAATTCTAGAAGTTGTACATCTAATGGGATGAGATTTAGGCCAGCATAAAGGTCTGTGATATCTGATAAATCCTTGAAAAAAAATATTTTAATTTAGTTAAATGATATCAATATTTATAAAATTTCCAAAAGTACAATGGATTTGTAATGTGTAAGTAATATCTTCTGTAAGGATTCATGAAAACATCGTTTAAAAGCGAAATTAAAGTACATACTTAAAAAACCCAATCGCAGTAAGAGAAATTATTTGAGAAAAATTGTACACAAATTTAAATAAAGTATTTAAGCTTTCTTAAAGTCCCTAACGAGCTGAAATTACTAGCTGAAGTATGAATGAAATGATGGGTATTTGATGATTGGTGTACCCTCTGTTGTTTAATGAAATCTGTAAGTTTTTGTTAAGGTGTTTAATCCTTAATATCATGAATTTTTTTTTCTTAGACTTTCCCTGATTCAGCTGAAACAGATCATTATTTAATCATTCTTTCAGACTAGAGACATATAAAAACATTACTTGAAATTAAGGCAGCAGTAAAAGCCTTTGACATTTTTGTATTTTCCTATTTGATTTATTACAATATAAATATAAGAAGTGATGAGCGTTAAATGCTGAAAATATAATCATAATAATAAAGTCTATTACCATCAACCAAATTAGAGGTCGAGGATGGAGGAAGATGCACATACCAGAACTGGGGATGTTCTGGTTGCAACCGTTCATCCAGATCAGTCATTTAATTGATTAAAATAATCAATTTTGTTAATGACTTTCTTCAGTAGAAAAGTGCTATATTTGTCTGATACAATTTACAAAGAATTAAACTGTGAACGATATTTTGTTAAGATATATAAATATTTATTTATGAGTACAGGTGTGTTATTGTTGAAATTGTTGTTCCTAAGTGCCAAGAATTTAAACATTATTGTGTGTAGTTGGAAAATAGATTCGCAAACTTTGTAAAAATGAAAATTGCACCAGTAATGTTTGTTTTATTTATTATTCAAACAGGTGTGCCAGAAATTTAACTTTTCTGCGTTATCAGAATTCAGAATATTTTAGGTTTAATTTAGTAAATTAATTTACTAAAGATTTGAAGTGATCGGCATGCATTGAATTTTCACTGAAAACGTGTGAACGCTAGGATTACAAAAGAGAAATAGGAGAATGTTATTGTTTGTGCCAATATCTGTCCTGGTCTAGAAGTTCCAAAGAACTTCTATCGCAAAACAAGATTGTGACGCAACTTCACTAAAACAAATTATCAAGATAAAATGATTTTAGATCTACATATGTGCTATTGGTATAAAGTTAAAAGAAATCGTACAAACAATTTTCAAGAAAAATTATTTTTGTAAAATGGATTGATTTTATCTACAATCTTACATATAGGGGTTTTTTTAAAGGCATCTTAACCAAAAATCAAGTCAGAACTATTTACGATTTTTTTTTCAAGTTTTGCTCATCAAGGACACAGTGATTGAGGTTCTTGAGCATCGACATAATATACAAAATTATAGGAAAGTCAGTGAGCAAAGAAAAAAAGTTCGCTCATGAGCCGTTCTGAGTTCAGTGTAAGATAATTTGGTTTGAGAGTAATTTCAAGGTTGCCAAGGAAACCTGTACTCAATCTCTCTTTTGTTTCCTCTATTTCTTAAGCAGATCCATTTATTGTTTCCCATGAGCTGGCTTCTCCCTTTTCACTTGGCGAGCTTCTTCGTGTTCTCTCTCTCTTTAAAAACAATACAGCACCAGGGCCTGATATGAATTTTACAAAAATGTAACTTCCGCCTTTATTGACTTTAGTCTCTTAGCCTTTTTTAATTAAATTTATAAAAGTGGCAATCCTCTTTTATCATTTAGTAAATCTATAATATTCTCTCTCGACAAACAAGGAAATATCAATGAGGTATCCAACTACAGGGGCATCTCATGTTTAAACACTCTAGCTAAAATATTCACGTCATTGTTGCTCAGTAGGTTGGAACAATTTGTGTTACACAATAATTTGTTGAGCGAATGCCAGGCCGGGTTTAGGCGCGGTTATTCCGCTGTCGATAATATTTTCATTTTAACTGGCTTAATATACCTTAAACTCTCTGAAAGTGGTAGGAAAATTTATTATTTCTTCCTCGATTTGAAGGCAGCTTCGTAGATCATTCTTCTCTTTTTTAAAAAATTGTTCAACCTGGGTATTTCCTCTAAATTTCTGATTTGTTTAAAAAAATTATATTTCTCAGCTTTATCCTCAGTTCGTGGTAGAGATGGAATCTCTGAATATTTCCGGGTGGGTTCAGGAGTTAGACAGGGATGTCTTTTATGCCCTATTCTCTTCTCTCTGTTTGTAGACGACCTTCCTTCTATCCTAAGAAGGTGGCGTTACAATAGGTGGCACTAAGATCAAAATATTGCTTTACGCGGACGATCTGGTTCTTATAACCGATAACCCATTAAGTCTCCAAAGAAATATTAATATCTTAGCAAATTACTTTGACCAATGGAATTTACTAGTAAATCTTAAGAAGTCAAAGATAATGATTTTTCGTAAGGGAGGCAGACTTGCGGCATCTGAGAAGTGGTTTTTATAAAGGCGAAAGAATTAAGATAGTAAACCGGTACAAGTACCTGGGTGTAACGTTAACTCCCCGCCTTTCCCATATCCCCCATCTTGAAGAAAGAGTCTCCTCGGCTAAACTCGGTCTAAACAGAGTCAGGTCCAAATTTATTACAAATAACAATATCCAATTAAACGCTAAAATTCAAGTTTTTAACAGTGTCTCACGCGTAGTTGTTTGCTATGGTTACTAAGTTTGGGGTTTCCAATCTTATGACATCTTAAAAAAATTTCACAGATTTTTTATAAAGAAGTTGTATGGTTTGGCACACCTTCATACATGATAGCCATAGAGACTGAGTTGCCGCCTTTAGAATCCTGTACCCTTCATTTGCACTTAAAATATTTAATTAAAGTTCTATCTTTACCTGATCACCGTCTATCTAAAATTGTTGCCCTCCAGGTTATTAGAAATAAAGTTTATTGGCTGACTATCACCAGGTGTTACCAATATAATTTTCATTGCTATTTAGTTGCCCCTTCTGATTGCCCTAAACAGCTTCTGCAAATTCCAGATGTCATTAATAAGTCTCGTCTGGTGGAGACTGTAAATTGTGCAGTAGTATCCGAACGGTTTTTATTGTATAGAGTTTTGATTGCAGATCATCGGGAAAAGGTTACGGTCTTCTTCTCCGAGAACCTAAACTACTCGGAACTTCGCTGGCTATTTAAGCTGAAGGGAGAGCTACTATACTTGGAACTGTAGACCTTGGCTTGACAGGAATCCCAACATTGAAATGTGTTCTCTCTGTAACTTCAATACCCGCTAAGAGCTATACCATTTTCTGGGAAAGTGTCCTCTATTAGCAGAATTTCGGGTTCTTTATTTCGGTAAGCGAACTCTTTGCAAGGGATGAAATTGTTGCTTTTTTATCCGGGCAAGTAAATCCTCGCCAATTGATTCGCTTAGCTCGACATGCTTGGAGAGTTAGGTACATCTGGATGATCACAGATTCTTCTTAGAATTTATTATCATATATATTTCATTTATTTATTGTATTATTTATTTTGGTATTTATTTTTATTTTTAATTTTTTTAGGTTTAGTTTTCTTTGTTTTATTAAGAATGCTAGTTTTTCATTTATAGTAAACTCTGGCAGATGGCTGCATGTAACCATGCCTATATACTTATTTCTAAAAAAATAATGTATATACTTTTTAATATTAAAAATAATGTATATACTTTTTAATATTAAAAATAATGTATATACTTTATTATTATTATTATTATTATATTGTTCTTACAGCTTACTGTCCAATGATACATCAGACACTGTCTGGAGGCCATCAGAGCACAACAAAAACTACTGGCGCCAACAATACAAACAACAGTTATACATGATATTTTTATGAATTTTTTTCCTTCTAATTAAAATCCGTATTTATAATTATTACTCATAAAAATTATGAGTGGGGGATTTAGTATGAGTAGGCTGTTCCGGAATAAATTTAGTTTATATATCTCACCTCGCTAACATGAACACGTAAGTAAAACAGCTGCTTTCTTTTCTTTTGATGACTATTTAGTTAAACTCATTACACATGTTTGCGATGATGAAATGATGATGGTTGAATGAAGCCAGACCAACTTCAAATGAAACCCCTTTTGGCTCCCTAGAAAATCGCAGAATATTCGAAAGGAACGAAGGTCTTGTTACAGATGTTATTGTTTGTATCTAGGAATTCAGGATGAACATTTTAAAGGTTTACCAATTTGGACCAAAATATTATTGCCATTTCATTAGTTGCAACTGGTCGAAATGGCAGATTTCAAAGATTTCTATTTTTTAGTTTTTTCAGCTATGGTGGGTAACACATACACAAAGAGGAAATATTCTATCTCACTGTAACAGTAGCCCTCAAAGCCTGTGTTTAAGGTGAAAATTCTCTTTTGACCTTAAATAATTGGACGAATTATTTGAATTATTTGAAAGTTACACAATATCAAAAGTTTAAATATATATCATATCTCCAGATCGTTTTAAGTAGATATTTTTAATTATTTGAGAGAATCTTTCTGCTTTCGTGTAATCATTTTCGTAGGGAACGTTCAAAAATTTAAAAAATAAAAAATACGTAATTACGCAGTAAACAATTTAAATTACTTATCATGACGACAAGGTACTGGAAAATTGAGAGTCTATTTCGTTTCCTTCCTTCACGAACATAAGACGTTGTATATCAATTATTGTGAAACATTTTGTGCAGGTTCCTTGCAGTAACCTTTTTCTTTCGAATTTTAACATTCGCATTTGCTATTGGTGGTGGTCCTACTGACAGTGGTAATGATTTTACCAAATGTGATGATGTACGACCTATGAGTGGCTTTAATTCGAAGGAGGTACGTGTTATTAAATAAAAGTTTAATAAAACAAAACATTGTTCAAAATTAATACTTTGCTCAATTAAAGAAGTCTAATTTTTTACTTTTATTCTTAATTTTAATTCTAATCCCAAATCTAATTCCAAATTATAGTTCAATTTAAAATTTAATACTAAATGTAGAACAATTATTCTCTAATAGAGAGTTCATAGCTTCCAAAATTTTGTGATTTCCCAATGTACTTTTCAGCAAGATCTGAGAGGAATTTTGGGCAATTGCTTGAGTGTAGTATAATATATTAAACTTTATATCTCTTATATTAATTATAAATGATAATCGAGTTGGCAGAACTCTACACAGATGGGACTTTGAATTTGCTATGAGTAATTTACGAAGCTAATTGTAAAATTCATACTGCCTATTTCAATTGCACATCAGTTATGAGCGAAACCCTGCGCTACCTTCAGCCCAACTTGGCCCATGTTGCATAGTAAAAGAAAAGCAACTATAGTAACTAAATATGATTAACACTGTCTGTACAAATCAAGCAACACATTAAGGGGGAGCAGCCTAAGGTCTTCTACCATCGACTTGTTCCCGACCAAATACCCTAAAACTAGCCACCTAGAGCATCTGTTATATGTTGGATAAATGTTTTTTCTACAAAGAAAAGAAAGGATTAGTTATGAGACGTCTTTCATAGAGTTTTCTCCTTAGACCACAGCCCGATAATCCAAACTGATCGAAACGGTTGGGTGTTTGCTCATCCAAAACACTACATAGTGACACACAAATCTCTGATTGGAAAATAAGCGGTGGACCAACTGTTTCTCGTATCCATTCGCCACAATTCGGTAGACTCATTTCCGTAATGATGGTTCCATTTCAATGAATCCAAATCCATAACGAATCAATAGAAGGAATAAAAATCAACGAGTGCGTTTTTGGGACTTAAATCTAACTTTAGTAAGTTCGTGACCAAGATTTTGTCCTATCGCCAATAAAAAGTATAAATTTATCTTCCTTCTGTAGAGGAACATTAGTAATTCTAAACGTATTATTATAAAAGTGTTGAGATGGGTTTTAAATTTGACAAATAATTAAGTCTTTCAACTTCAAATATAAAAACAGAATATTCATTTTCTAAACTTAAAATATTTGTGCAATTAATTTATCTTTATTTTCTGGGTTAGGTAAAAATGTTTCAAATTTTTATGCAGAAATTATTTAGATCACTTCTGTGTTTCATTTAGTCACAAAATCAATCTTGTCTGTCAATATTGGAGAACATTATTTCCACAATCAGCATGCCTTACGACAGATGTAACATTTGTTTGTGAACTTTTTCTCCAAGAGAAATAGTTTACTTGAACAGCCATCATTCATTTTATAATAGTTAATTATTTATGAGAGACACAAAAAACGAAGAGAAGAACACACTCTGAATAGAAATTAACTCTTAAATAATAATTAAAAAAATACTTCTATTAAACAATAATATGAAACTAGAGTTCACATAAAAAATAATGAGTAACTAAGTAAAATATTTAAATGAAATGCAAAGTTGATACGTTCACAGACAGACTCCATAAGCTTACCTATCTTACGGGGAATAAAAGAAAATTAAAGAGCAACAGTGCGATAAATAAGAGCTTACAAAGCTTAAGCATAATTTACAAAATGTTAGTAGATTAAGAAATATATTCATACCTTAAATTACTAATACATAATATATAACTAATACATATATTTTTTTCGGTTTTGTGTATCTATCTGAACTCTATCGCGTAATACCTCATTTTATTGTAAATATAAGATCAACCCGTTTAATGTACTGATTTTGTTTCATAGTATTTTAAAAAGCTAAAACATCTGTACACGACGCATGCAAGGTACGGCGGTCGCTTGGGTGTATGTCGAGAATTTCATGTAAGCAAAGACTTCAGTGGCACCATAAGATACAATTTTGAATTCAATGGAAATGGGTAAATATGAATACAATTTTAGAACGCACTAAAAAAAATGAAGTATTGTAAGAACATACCTTAATTCAGTGCAGAGAGTAGAATTTTTCAATTTTAATTTTGAAAAAGTAGAATTACTGAGAGCAAATTGGTGATTAACGATTTATAACAATTGTTATTGTTATTTAAGATTTTTAAAGCTATGCATCAGTAGAACATCGAATGGCGGCTTGAAGAGAACGTGGTTTAAACATGTGAACGGCGGTCAATCAATGATTGGTATCCGAGATAGTCCATTAAGACATTAATGAGTGCGACTTCTTTTCTGACATCCGGCGTCAGGCATCCGATGGCCTGAGACCAACGACGCTTTAAAAGATTATTTCTGAAATAGACATAAAACTTAACAGTCATCCTGATTACCCGTAACGAACAATGCTGTGAAATACACAAGTTGGTCTTTCAAATTGTTACTCTCCATAATCCTTCTATATAATTTCTTAAGATAGTTTTTATTAATATTAGTCTATCTATGGCAGTAACTTATCTTAGATTAGTCAAGGCCTGTACTTAAATGTATCATTACAATCTTTTCTTAAGTTCTTCCAGACTTTAGATATGACATTCATTGTAGGAGGGATTTCAGTATCAAACATCCAATGTTAGATTTGCCAATAGCAACTTAAGAGTTGTTAGTACTTAGTAATAATTATAGTTTCGGAACTTCAACTATATTAGAAAAGTACAGGTCATTTTTGATTTCTTTGTTACTTTTAACAATAAAGATAATTTATATCTCGAGATCCAGAAAGCTTATCATCAGATCACCGATCATTTCTCCAATACTCAACCTTAGACACAACCGTTAACAGATAATTATTAATAATAATTATTATATTAACATTATAAAAATTGTTTTACAGAAAACACGATTTAGGGATAAATAGCTATGTAACGAACTGTACTGGCACCGAAGATACTACACGAAAAGGAAAATTCTCTTTCAGTTGCATTCAAAAATATGGTAAGTAATTAGTTCACCAGACAGGACCTCATATTGAAATTTGCCGAAGGAAGGAAAAAATGGAATATAAACTATTCAATTAAAATAGAATGTGTTTTAAATTACGTTGCAATACAAATATTTACATTGATTTATGGTAATTATTTTCGTCTGACCAACAAGCTAACCCCTTATTTTGCAGAAATAGAAAATTAAATGAACTTGTTATGAAATATAAAGCACTTAATTGATTATGAATACAAGTTCGCCTTAATTTAGTGAAATGAAAATGAGAGGTCAATGCTAAAAAATGTAATAGGGAGAGCTCTGAGTGTGGATTCAAGAAACTGATTAGATCATCGCAAGGTAGAGCTGGCTAGCGATCACCTACCTTAACATCTCATTAACAAAATCTTAAAGTTTAAAAAGTTAAGTGTAGGGTTGATTAAACGGCAAATAATCATGTTCTCAACATTTCTTTCAAACTTCAGTTCTTAATTTCAGTCATATAGAAACGTTTGAAAAACCTTATGAGTTTTATTCAACTTTTTAACCCACTTTTTCTGAAGTAGTTTCTCTTACAACTATTGGGGCTTTCTAAGAACTATAATTTCGGTTTTAAAAAATGTTTTGATGAATCCCACCGAAGATGTACTTTTATAAATTTTATAACAATTGATAATTTTTATATAAATTCAATATATTTTGATTTAGTTAATACATATTATCTTTTCATAAATATTTAATAATTTGGCATTTAAATTTGAAAATTTAACTACTTCCTAGCTTTACAGAATTTATATAAATATTTTCAATATATATAAAGTAAATTTTTAGATTTAGACCTAGATTACATGAAGGAACAATTACTAAAAGACGCTAACACAGACCAGAAAAAAGCTGAAGTTGAGGAGATTATAAAAAAGATGAGGGAAGGCGACAATAAAGAAGATTTCACACTAAAAGTGACAGTACTTTCCACAGACTATGAGAAATATACTTTAATTCATAGATGTGGCGAGACTTTACAAGACAACCAAAAAAATTTTGTAGGTAAGAAACTATAATTATTTCAGCAATGATTATAAGTTTACTGCCAACATCAGGGAAACAAAACAATAGAGAAACTTCATTAAAGAAATAAATGGTAACTTTTATAAAATTAAAAGTTCTTAGAATCACGGATTGGTTTCACAACAGGTGGTTCGAATATTGAGTTTTTATTAATTATTTCTTTTCTAAATGCCTTCCCTTCGAATTATTTTCCTTAAGAAACAAGTACATCTTGAATCTGAAACTTGAACACTAAATAGAGCACTGCTGCTCTACACAGGCAGTGTTCTCCCTCTACAGACATCACCCTCCATCATTTGGCAATTTGAGACAATGTTATTCATTGATGTAGAACTTTGATACAACAAATCTAAAGGCTTATACCTGGGACTTCGACTTGTAAGTCCACACTCCACTAACTAGGCAAGTGATAGTCCTACCGCCCACGTTCGTATCTTCATTGATGGTAAAATTTTCTTACCGCCCGCCGGATCAACAGTAACTTAATTAAATAAAACTTCAAAGTTCTCGTAATTTTTGAGAGGAGATTTAGTAAAAATATTTTATTTATACTTTGCGTATGTTTATAGTATATAGAAAGTTGGACTCGTATTGGTTAGTGGTTATGAAAGGTGAATTTATGAATGGGAGATCCCAATTTGAAATCCAGGGCGTAGCTTCTATTCATTTGTTAGAAAAAAGGTTAATAGTAAAGTGTGCACTTTTGCCTAACACCAAATTTGGTGGTTGGATGTTAAGCCTCGTATGAAAAATAGGCGATTGCTTTATCGTACTTACTTTTTTGGTACACAGAAAATTTCATTTGATGGTGCATTTTAGCAAAACCATCGATACAGCTTAAATTAAGACCTTACTTCATCAGGATCTACAGGATCATTTTTGCAGTAAGTGGTCGATTGCAAATTATGTAAAATTTTGCACTTTAGTATATCGCAGAAAACCCCCTAGCCCACTATGAGAGCTTGAATCGTTTCCTAGTAGGCCTGATTAGGAACGAGGTTAACTACCCCTGAATTTGACCAATCCCTTTTCCTCTTTATCATTATAAACGTAAAACGATAATTTGGAGGGAAGAATACCCGAAAGTATGTTGGCAAGTAATTTTATTTTTATTTTAATTTTTCGAGTGTTAAAGTCAAAGAATACAAAAAATTGGTTTTCGCCTTCATGACAATTTTATCCATTGAAGTAAAACTTTAAGAGAATACTGTGTATCTATTTTTATGCACTTTGAAGTACTTATTTTCTAGAATTGGCCAATAAATTCTAAAAAGAATACGTTAAAAGAGTTGATAATGAGGAAGGTTCAGTAATCACTATGAAGCTAAAAATAGTTCTGATATATTTTAACTACAGCTTTTGCGAACATTTTGGACCATTTTTTAAATTTTTTCTGCTGGAACAATAAACCTCTTCGTTCAGAAGATCATTCGTATGAACTAACTAACGTACTAACTGCTGGCTGTCGCTATGATTTTGCCATTGCAAGTTATCTGCCTTCAACATTCTATCTCTAACTTTTCTTCTCTCCTCATTTAAGGAAAGGAACAATTCAGCCATTGGTTATCTGGACTACCTTGCAGAGATACCAGGTTCACGTCTACAAGCCTGCCAATTGTTTTTTCTTACAAGAAGCGTCTTACTATTCAGTGACCTGAGTTCTCAGATGTTGACTTAAATCCATTCAAAAACTCTTCAGAAGCTGATGATTCATGACTAACTTAGAGTTTATTAAAAAAAATACAACTATGAATGGAATAGAATTCGAATATGTAAAGCTTAGAAAAGCAACCATCTCCTGAGCAGTGAATTTCTGTTCAATGTGTCGCGTATATTACTTAACTATATCACTGATGTCCTGAAAGTGATTGCTAAGATTGGTTTAATCCAATTCCTATTACTCTTCTAGTGCTATTTAACCTAATTAATTTTACTGGCTACTCCCATGGCTTTCAATGACTTTTAAAAGCTTATTATTATTTATTTTTTCAGATAATTATGTGGTATTGAACGTACAAGAGGGTGCTGGACTTCCTAATGCGGCGAAACAAAAATTTAAAGAATATAAATGGGAGGAAAACACGTTTGTTACTCGGGAAATGTGTAAAAATGCAGGGTCAAAGAAAAAAGTATAAACAGTGCAAAAAGCTTTGTATTTTATCTTAAATAAACCAACATTAAACACAATATTGTGATTTATTTCTTGATGCGAAACTCTCAGTTGAAAAACTGTCGTTTTAGATAATAAAGCAACTGAGTATATTATTGTAATATAATGAAAATATTGTTATCATCATGAAATTTCATCGTAGCAGGGATAGAATTAAATCTGACTTCCCTCGCAGAGATCCCTGATTCAAATCCAGCTGCTGGTCCTTAGGTTTTTATTCGCTAGGAGCTTCTCAATGCTCACTGTCCGGTGATAGACGGTGTTGTCTGTTAGGAGAGAATACTGTCCGGAAGCCGGTGGAGCAAGACGCTCCAGGTGGCAATGACTTTAAATGCTTCCGTGGTTCAAGCTGTCAGATATAGACATGTGAACTATGCACTTTATATTCTTTTATATTTGTACGTTTTTTTTATATACTCACTGTATGCCACATAATGCTTTCCCAGTGGCAACACTGATTGTCTCGTTGGGGCGCTTTTTGGCTAACCCCTGTTTTTTTTGTATAATAGAAATATAGTTGAATATAGCCGACTGGCACGCTTCATGTATTTTGTGTATTTTTAATATATTTAACCCATTTATCCAATAGGTTATGGACCCAGTAATGCAAAAGTGATAAAGGTGAACTTTGATTGTTTTTCTTTGTGGTTAGATTCCTTGTTATTTACCGAAGTTTATTTTTTATCGGAAACATGGATTTCAAAGTGAACATTGGTAATCTGGAAGGAAAAGTCAACTGGGCTTCATGGAAGTACAAAGTACTTATCCTATTGAGGTCCGTTCCTAACGGAGAAGCAGTCATAAAAGGTGAATTAATAAAACCCGCCGAACTTCCACCTAATAGCACCGATCCACAAGTAAGTGAATACAACAAAATACTAGAAACATATATTAATGCAGACACTAAAGCAATGTTGATTTTAACGACAAACATGACAGAAGAAACCCTTACAAAAGTAATGAGATTCACTTCAGCTCGAGAAATATGGTTGGAGCTGCACAGACTCTATGAAGGGGTTACCGAGGACAAAACCTTTGATTTATGCATGCAATTTTTCACTTACAAATTTAATGCTGAAGATGACATGGCAAATCATTTGTCAAAAATTAAAAACATTTGGAACAACCTCAACATCCAGCTGTCAGAAGGTGTAGAAGTCAAAAATCTACCTGACATTCTACTTATCTGCAAAATTTTAGAGACACTACCTAACCAATACTTCGCGTTTAAGTCTAGCTGGCTTCTTATGCCAAAGAGCGAACGAACAGTTGAAAATCTGACTAGTCAGCTGTGCGCACATGAGAGAGCGTTATCAGGCGCGACGAATCACGCCAAGAGTTCGGACTCAGAAGAGGCCCTTGCTGTGTCAAAAGGTAAATATAAATCTAAATTTATCTGTCACTACTGTGGCAAGGGAGGACACGTTATAACGAGATGTCTCAAATGGAAAAAGGATGGCAGACCTCCCAAAGACAAGTCCTTACCCGCTTCCGTCAATAACATGGTATTACACGCCACCGACAGTGAGGTATTCTCTGCCGCATGTGACGAAGATAATTGGTTCGTAGACAACGGCGCCACAAACCATGTGAGCAATAATAAATCTTTATTCAAGTCCATAAAGGCATTCAATATCCCCCATAAGGTCAAAGGACTCTAAGAATTGGCGACAGGCCATGGATGTTGAAATGAAGGCGTTGAGAGACAACAATACCTGGGTGTTTCAGGATCTTCCTAAAGACAAGAAAGCTCTACCTTGCAAATGGACATATAAAATTAAACAGAACCCTGACGGAACTATTGAAAGATATAAAGCAAGACTAGTAGTCAAGGGATTTTCTCAACAGAAAGGGGTAAATTATAATGAAACATTTAGCCCCGTTGCAAAAATGAGCACAATAAGATCCATTAAGGGAAGGGATTAGCTATGAGGTTAGCATACTGGACTCCCACGCGGAGGTCCCGGGTTCGAATCCAGCAGCTGACCCTTAGATTTTCTCTTCCTAGGAGCTTCTTACAGCTCACTGTCCGGTGATGGACAGTGTTGTCTGTAACGAGAGAACACTGTCCGGAGGCCGGTAGTGCACTGGAAAAAGCTCCGGGCGCTAATGACCTCAGCTGTTGACGCGCAAAAAAAAAAAAAAAAAAAAAAAAAAATAAGATCCATTTTAAGTGTTGCTGCCAGCAAAAGGATGTCACTTGTTCAATTCGATATATCTACAGCCTTTCTCTATGGAGACCTTTACGAGGGCGAAGAGATTTATATTGAACAACCTGAAGGATACAATAACGGGACAAGCGAAGTTTGTAAACTTAAAAAGAGCTTGTATGGCTTGAAGCAATCGGCAAGATGTTGGTATAAGAGGTTCGTAGATTTCTTAAAGAAGTTAGGATTCACTTCAAGCAGTGCCGATCCCTATTTATTCACAAGAAAAAGGGGCGAAAATCAACTTTACATCGCTCTCTACGTCGACGATGGCCTTGTTGCCTCAACCAATAACATTGAATTGGACGACTTCCTAAAGGCTCTACAAACTGAATTTAAAGTAAGTCATAAGAATTTATCTTACTTTCTCGGACTGGAAATATCCCAAGAAAATAACGGTATGATCAAAATAGATCAAAAGAGCTACACAAGAAGAATCCTGAAAAGATTTGGAATGGACAACTGCAGGGCAGTGTCAACGCCGATCATCGATCCTTCACAAAATAGATCCGTACCAAAGGAAGATAATGGGTTTCCATATCGCCAGGCCGTGGGCGCACTGATGTACCTAATGGTCTCAACAAGACCGGATATTGCGTTCGCCGTGGGCGTTGCGTCGCGTGCACTGGAAAACCCAACTGCTGACGACATACTACGAGTCAAAAGAATATTCCGATACCTAAAAGGATCAGAGGAACTTGGAATTGTTTATAGACCGGAAGAAGATTCAAGTTTCCTTGAATGTTACAGTGACGCAGACCTTGGTGGAGACGCCGATACCGGACGTTCTACATCAGGTATTATATCCAAGTACGCCGGAGGAGCGATCTCATGGTCTAGTCAGAGACAGACAAGCGTCGCCATCTCCACTACTGAGGCGGAACTTGTGGCTGCGAGTGAGGCTGCACGCGAAATGGTTTGGCTGAGGAGACTTCTCGATGAGCTCGGCGGTCTTCGAATCACACCAAATCTGTACGTGGACAATGAGGCGGCTATAAAACTTGCGAAAAACCCGGAAATGCATCGACGTACCAAACATATACGTATAAGACATTTCTTTGTGAGAGAAGTCGTGGAAGAAGGAGCCATAAACATCCAACCGATATCAACAGAGAAACAGCTGGCAGATATGCTGACCAAGGCTCTCAACAAACCAAAGCTGTTGAATTTTGTGCGTGAGGGTGGGTTGCGGTAACCAAAGTGCATATTCAATGAGGGAGAGTGTCAGATATAGACATGTGAACTATGCACTTTATATTCTTTTATATTTGTACGTTTTTTTTATATACTCACTGTATACCACATAATGCTTTCCCAGTGGCAACACTGATTGTCTCGTTGGGGCGCTTTTTGGCTAACCCCTGTTTTTTTGTATAATAGAAATATAGTTGAATATAGCCGACTGGCACGCTTCATGTATTTTGTGTATTTTTAATATATTTAACCCATTTATCCAATACAAGCTGCCATTAGAAAAAGGTCAAATTAATGGTAACAATAAAAAGAAAAATAACTCCTGTTATTTAGTGGAAGAGTGATGTCACAACTCGCGCAAGTTAATTCTCTAGAAAAAAAAAACAATGTTTAATACAGAAATTGACAGAATTTTTGGAGGTAAGTTAATATTAATATTGTTAAATTAGAGGAATAGGATATTCTAACTTGTACGCTGGGATGAGGAGTGAAGACTGAAGAAAGATGTTCTTTCAAAGTATTTGGCCTTCTCATCATGGGATTTAGCCCAAGAATTGTCCGGGCGTCTTAGTGGGTGAGAAGTTTTTCTGTATTTGAGAATTCTCTTGGTTGTTGCCCTTAAAGAGTTGTCTTCAGTTGTGAGTGATTGTGTATAATCAGACAGTTCTCTAGTGAGTTGGTTGAACAGTCTTTTCTGAAAGGGATATCTGGTGCGATCCCAAAGAGCTCTTGCGCGACGTTTGCGCGTTATCTCTCAAATGAAGAGGTAGATTGAGAGGTAATGGTGCAGTTCTGTTAGGTGAAGTCCGTTGAGTAGAATGCCGTATACTTTGCTGAATAGCGGTAGTCAAGTATGCCGCGTTATAGTCTAGTAGTTGAGGAGTTTTTAAGGATGCATTTAAGTTCAGTTTTTCCACAAGAGTTGCTCGAAACATCCCAGTAGCAGTTTCGTTAATTGAAGAGCTTTAAAAGTACTAAGAAGATTATTTTATTTAAAATCACATGTATGTATGTATATTTAATTTTTTTCGTATAATTAAACATTTGTTTGAATTATTAATGAATAAAAGACAAATACAATAAATATTTGGCAGCTGTTGGTCTTTGTTTGTTCTGTATCTTAAGTTATTCACAAAATACCAGATTCATGTTTTATGACGCACTTTAGGAAGAGAATACAAGTAAAATTATTATTTTAAATTAAACACAAATCTACCAACACATAATATGTGAACATGTCCACAATTTATAGTGAAAATGATTTACATTAAATTGTTGCAATAGTTTTATCACCCTCACCAATTTGTGTAAACAATTTTTCGTTGTGGAATTGTTTTTGTTTTTTAAATCCTGAATTCTTGTATTCAGAAAGGGTGGTGGAGAGTTGGAACATTGGCAACTGACTTTGAGGGTGAACATTGTTAACATTGGCAACTAAATAGAAAGAAATTAACTTTTTTAAACTCCTAAGCTCTCTTATCTTCCAAAAAGTTAAGATGAGTTTCAGCGCTTATCAATTTTTATATGTATATAATGTGTTAGATTATTTTCTTTATATTATTATTCGTATTATTTTAAATATAAAACAGGGATAAGATTAGCTCATTAGTTAGCGTACTGGATTTTCTCGCAGAGATCTCAGGTTCGAATCCAGATGCTGGCCCTTAGATTTTCTATTCCTATATGCTTCTTACAGCCCACTGGAACCACTGGTAGTGGATACAGAACACTGTCCGGAGGCCATCAGTGCGCTACAAAAATCCTCCGGGCTCCAATGACACGTCTGAAATTAAAATAACAACAATAATAAAGCAGAAATATCTGGTTTTACTTTTATTCGCAACTGATCTACTCCTTAGATATGAAATCGAGTGTATAATTTCCACCAATACACACACAACAGATTACTCAGGTAAACATGCTATCATTTTTTGTTCCCAATTAAAATTCGTGTTCATAATGGCTGCTCATAAAATGAGTGGGGTGATTGAGTCGGCTGTTCCGGAATAAATTTAGTTTTTTTTTATATTCCACCTCGCTAACATGACCACGTAAGTAAAAGAACTACTTTCTTTTTCTTTTGGTAATTATTTAATTCAACTTCTCACACATGTTTACTATGACGAAATGATACTGTTGAATAAAGTCAAACAACAAAGCTCTTGTAGAATCATTCAAAAGAATAATATTGCTTAAGTTGAAGTTTCAAACCAAAGGATTAGGGTTGATATGCGTTACGTCCAAGTTCAAATGAAACCCTTTGCGGCTCCCTAGAAAATCACGGAATATTCAAAAAGACAAAGGACCTTATAAACTGATATAATTTGCATCTAGGAATTCAGAATGAACACTTTAAAGGTTTACCAATTTGGACCAAAATATTATTATCGCTTCTTTAGTTGCAACTGGTTGAAATGGCAAATTTCAAAGATTTCTATTTTTAGTTGTTCAGCTACGGTGGGTAATAATCACATACACAAAGAGCAAGTATTCAATTTCTTAAATCTCTTTGTAACAGTAGACTTCAAAGCCTGTGTTTAACACTGCATTGCCAATGCTCGAACTTAGTCAATTATTGTGAATGTGGAGTCATATTGACTCCATAATTTATTTTTTATATTTTTTTTACATTGATTTCAATTTTAATAATAAAATTTACATTAAAGGATGAGAAAGAATAGGAATTGAGCACGAAAAAACAAATTTTGCCCACAAATCGGCTTTAACATTTCACGCCAGAAGGAATTAACTTCAACTTAGGATCGCAGTTCTATTTTGTAGAACCCGGATTGACTGCCTTCTGATCAGGGAAATTTTCATTTTTTTAATTAATTCCCTATTTTTTCAATTACTGTGCGCTGTTGACACGGATCGGAAATTACCCAATTCGCTGCAAAATTTTGCTGCAATTTGGACATGGAATCAATTCTAGAAAGAGGCTCTTTTGTGCCTTGATACTTTTTATGAACATTATGTAAATTTATTACATAAGCATTTGGGCAATAAATGTTGATCATATTAAAAAAGAAACACAATGACTACCTTCAAGTTTTACGATTAGCACACAAATTCGATTCACCTAATCATTATGTAAAGATGAGTGTAGCAAACCAGTTTATTGAGTTTCCCTTTGTACGATACCATTGTGATATTTTGCTCATAAAAGAATAAACATGAATGAATCTTGCTTTCGATTTTCATAATCTATGGAAATATAAATTTTATGACACTCAAAAATATCAAGAGGAAAATCTCAGAATTCTTCGCGAGGAAGGCAGCAGAAGGTTTTGAAGTAGAAGTAAATTACCCTGTACGGGCCGACCAAATTAGTAATCTGGTGTCAAGTTAATAACAGAAAATCTACTTATATTACCAATCAGGAGTCGAAATGACTCCGATATATTTACCTGTAATGCCAATCCGGAGTCAAAATGACTCTTATGATTCAAGTAAACTAATCTGCAAAAAGAAACTAAGAATTCCACGGTCTTCAGCTCCGAGACTATCAAAATGGTGAGAGAGTGGGGATAGCATATCTAAGAGCATTTTGGGATAGCTATGAGATGTGGAGGAAACAGAGACCATTCCTACTTTTGTGGAGTCAAATTGACTCCAGATTGGCAATGCAGTGTTAAGATGAAAATTCACTTTTGACCTTATATAAGTGGACGAATTGTTTGAATTATTTGACAGTTACCCAATATGAAAAGTTTAAAAATTATATCTTATCTCCATAACGTTTTTAGAGATTTTAAAGTAATTCAGAGAACTTTTCGTGAACGACGTAATACTGGAAAATTAATAGTCTAGCTCGCTTCCTTCCTTCACGTACATAAAACGTTGTATATTTAATATTGTGAAACATTTTGTGCAGGTTCCTAGCAGTATTATTATTTACCTCATTTGTCACCATTTCCACCTTTATTTTTCGATTTTTAACATTCAAATATGCTATTGATGGTGGTCCTTATGACGATGGTAATGATTTTACCAAATGTTATGATGTAACACCAATGAGTGACTTTAATTCGAATAAGGTACGTATTATTAAACATAAGTTAAATAAACCAAAACTTTGTTTGAAATTAATATTTAGCTCAATTAAACAAATATAATTTTTATCTTTAATTACTTGTTTTAAATCTAATCCCAAATCTAATTCTAATTTATAATTCAATTTAATACTAAATGTAGAACAATTATTCACTAATAGAGAGTTCATAGTTTTGAAAATTTAGAGATTTCTCAGTGTTCTGTCTAGTAAATATAGTTCCTAACTATATTTACACCTTAAATAACTATTTCACTATTAAATTAAATTACTATATTAATCACTATATTTCTATATTAATAATTACACTCATTTACTTCGGTATGAGTGAATCTGACTGAACTTATCACCATAATAACTGATTAATTTATATTTCATTGTAAATATAAGAAACAATCAATTAAGAAGGTGCATGGTGCAATCAATTAAGAAGTCATTAATCAGAACTGATTGAGAAAAAAGTTAAATGTACTGATTTTGTTTTATAGTTTTTTGAAAAGCCAAAACATATGTACGTGACTCACTCAAGGTACGGAGGTCGCTTCGGTATATGTCGAGAATTTTATACAAACAAATACACCAATGGCACCATAGGTTACAATTATGAATTCAATGGAAATGGGTAACTATTTCATTTCTCTTAATATGAATACAATTTTAGGAAGAACTAAAAAGATGAAATGTTCTAAGAGCACACCATAATTCAGGGCCGAGAGTAGAATTTTTCTATTTTAAATCTAAAAAAGTAGAGTCAATTCGTGATTACCGCTGTCTAAAATTTTATATTATTATTTAAGATTTTTACATCGAATGACGGCTTGAAGAGAACGTGGTTTAAATATGGGATCGGCGGTCGATGATGGAAGCCGAGATAGTCCATTAAGACGTTAATGAGTGCGATTTCTTTTCTGACATCTGGCGTCAGGCATCCGATGGCTTGAGACTAACGACGCTGTAGATATCTTGGCTAAGTAACTTAGAGTGAGAGATTTGTTTGGAAAGGAATGTGAGGTGCAGGATGTCTCTAAACCGGATATAAAGGGAATTTAGAGATCGGTGTTTGGTTATTGCTTTGTTTTCTCTGTACTGAGTTAAACGCATGTCACTTTAAAGTCACATTTCTCTACCCAAATCTATAAATTTAAAGATGAATGTATATTCCAAACAGATCTTAGAGAAAGAAAGTAAAATGATATTGTCCAGTATTGCGAATCCAACTATGTTCATTGTACAAAAGATAATTTTTTAAATAGACGTATGCTTTGAATAATTACCTTAATTAATTATTTTGCAAAGAAATACCATTGTATGAACAAAAACTGTAGTCATGACCTTTATCGAGTTCAATTCAATATTTGAAGTGAACAAAAAGGTCGTACCGCAATAGTTACAAATACTAATGCCGTTCTTCATTCAACTTTAAACGATTTACCGAACTTAACAGTCATTCTGAATTCACATGTTACCCGTGACGAACAATGCTTTGAAATACACAAGTTGGGCTTTCAAACAATTGCACTCCGAAAATGGTGAATGTTTGTCGAAATTATTCTTTGTTTATGTTTAACGGAGTATTCCTTCTACATAATTTCTTTCTTAAGAAATTATAAATACCATCTTTGGTATTTATTAGTCTATTTGTGGATGTTACTTATTTCAGATTAGTCAAGGCCTGAACTTAAATGTAACAAAAGATTATACCTTTTCCTTACTTTCTTCCAGAAATTAGATATTACGTTCTTGGCAGGAGCAACTTTAATCTTAAACATCTTACCATTGCTAATAGCAACTCAAGAGTAACCGAACTTCAAAGAGATGTACGAGTAGTTAGTACTTAATAATAATTAAAGCTTCAGAACTTCAACTCTATTAGAAAACTACTGGTCACTTTTTGATTTCTTTGTTATTTTGAACAATAAAGATTTGCAATGTCATGTGATCCTGAAAGATTATCATCAGATCAGTGATCATTTCTCCGAAGCTCAACCTTAGACGTAACTGAAAAGATAATTATTATAATAACTTCATAAAAATTGTTTTACAGAAAACCGGAAGAAGGGATAAAAGCCTACACATCGAACTGTACTGGCACCGAAGGTAGTGAACAAAAAGGACAATTCTCCTTTTTTTGCTATCAAAAACTTGGTAAGTAATTAATTCGCTATTAAGGATCTCACATTGAAAGTTGCTGATTTAAATTTGAAAATTTAACTTCATAACCATTACATTACAATACATTTTTTAGTAGCTTCAATTTTTTTTTTTTGTTTTTTACGTCGCAAATAACATTTTTTGTAGTCAGAGGACCCCCAAAACATGTATTTCTGAAAACCTTTCATGGATAAGATAAAATTGTAACTTTGATCTTCAATATCTCGACTAATATTAGAGATATCGAAACGGAGTCAAGGCCATTTTTCACATATTTTATGCAGTTTTCATAATCATTATCAAAACCAGTGGTTTTTGTCTTGATCTGGTTTTCGGCCTTAACTACTCCAAAAAGAAAGATACAACATCGGGGGTGGAAAATTTGAAAAGTAAACTAAAAACAAAACATATAGTTTACTTCATGGGTTTTTCCGGATTTCCGCTTTCCTAAAAAGTTATTAGCCATTGGTGCGTTTTAAATGGATCACCCTGTATATATAAAGTAACAAATATAAATTATATATAAAGTATATTTTTAGATTGGGACTTCGACCTAGGGGACTTCAAGTTTGAGGGATATGAAGAAGGAATGTATGCGGATTATGGAAATGATGAGGGGGTAAATGAAGAGGCAAAAGAGGTGGCAGAAGAGAAGGTAGTAGAGGAGGTAACAGAGACGGCTGAAGGCAATGCTAAAGAATATGATCTTAAATTCCCACTAAAAGTGACCGTACTTTCCACAGACTACAATACATACGCCTTAATTCATATGTGTGCCGAAATTACACACGAAGACAAAACCACTAGTTTTGTAGGTAATGAAACTATTATTGTTTGCACTAATTATAATTATAATTGTTAATTATAAGTTTACTGCGAACATTAGGTAAACAAACCAATAGGGAATCTTCATACCCAAATTGAAGGAAATCGTCATTAAAGAAATAAATGGTAACTTTGTATAAAATTAAAAGTTAATTTAGTTAAAAATAAATTAAAAAGTTTCATCCGAGGATACGTTAAAAAAGTTGATAATGAAGAAGATTCAGTAATCATTATGAGGTTATTGAGGAATAAATATTTTTGACATCTTTTAAATAAACTTTGTCTGCCATTATGGGAGAGATGCTCCTCTCGAGGTACAATAAATTGCTTCGTTTAGAACGCTCAGTATTTGATTGAGACATACTGAGGGAATCTTGTTGAGAGAGCTTGATGACACCTTTTCCTCCCAACTTAATTGCTTTAACCATTCTACCTCTAACTTTTTCTCCGCTCTAAAGAATCTCCTCATTTAAAAAAGGGATAATTTCAGCGATTGGTGATCTGGACTTCCTTGCGTAGATATCGGGTTCGTGTCCACCTGTCTGCGATTTGATTTTTCTAGAAGCGTCTTATATTCACTGACCTGAGTTCTCAGAAGTTGACTTAAAAATATCTATCTAGATATATTCATTTAAAAACTCTTTAGAAGTGGATATTCATGACTAACTTAGGCTAAAAAAACTTACTACAATGAGTAGAATAGAATTTGAATGAGTAAAACATAGAAAAGCAACCATCTCCTGAGCAGTGAATTTCTGTTAAATGTGTCGCGTATATTACTTAACAATATCACTTCACGTCCTTAACCTCAAAATCAACTTCCTCAAAATCTCAACTTCAACTGGACCCGAAACTTTGAATGCACATTAATTTTAAAAGGTCATCGATATAATTAAAGTCGATTTAGTTTTTCTTAGAAAATTTATTTAGCAAACGAAAATGATGTATATTTTGTTAAGTTTGTTTTATAAGATTAAGAAAACCAAAAAAAGTTAAAAAATACACAAGTTGCATTTTATTTTAAGTTACAAAAAAAAGGAAAAACAACAAATAATATT
Source organism: Rhodnius prolixus (assembly GCF_049639745.1). NCBI lineage: Eukaryota > Metazoa > Arthropoda > Insecta > Hemiptera > Reduviidae > Rhodnius > Rhodnius prolixus. The sequence goes on from NW_027411582.1 coordinate 28,843,475, forward strand.
TACTGAAAAACGTTATTTTCTTAAAGTTAGATGTTCATTCCAAGAAAAGAAAAGTCCTAAAGAAAACAATTTTTTTTCCCCCATAATATCGCAAGTACCGAATTATCATGATGCGAGTATAACATACTTGTTCTGTTTTGGTACAAAACAACACCGTTTTGTTGCCAGAAAAACAAACAATGAAGTTCCGACGGTAGTTTTCTTTTTATTTGGAATTATATAAGAGGGGTTTTCTTTTTTATTTTTTCGTAATATCCCCGGAGTAAGACAAATTTAGCTTTCCTAGTTCATGGACCAACTTAACTGAAGAGAACCAGTTATCAGCAATAATATTAAATATTATGTAATATTTAATATTATAGAATAATATTAAAAAATAGAACGGAAAACAAAACATAAAAATAAAAAATATTAAGAAAAAAAGTTATAACGTAAATGGTATTGTCGGGTCAAATTTGACCCAATACCTACATATATTTCATTTACTTGCACTGTTCAAGAACGTCTGATTTGTCTGGTCGATTGTTGGTTAGGATGAAAGAGGAGAATTCAGAGAAGGGGAGATGTTTATAGTTAATTCCTACAAAATGCCACACAAAAGAAAAACTCGCGGGTCAAATTTGACCCGACGATACCAGTTGAGGGTTAAAATGATTGCTAAGATCACTCTTTTAGTGCTATTTGACCTAATAATTTTACCTGCTACTCCCATGGCTTTTAATAAATTTTAAAATATTATTATTATTTATTTTTCCAGATAATTTTTTAGTACTTAACGTAAAAGAAGATGCTGAACTTCCTGGAGAGGTGAAACAAAAATTTAATGAATATAAGTGGGAGGAATACACGTTTGATACTCGGGCAAAATGTAAAAATGAAGAGATAAAAACATAAGTATAAACAGAGCAAAAAGCTATTTATTTTATCTTAAATAAACCAACATTAATCACAATATTGTGATTAATTTCTTGCTGCGAAACTCTCAGTTGAAAAACTGGCTTTTTACATAATAAAGCAACTGAGTATATTATTGTAATATGATGAAAATATTGTCATCATAATGAAATTTCATAATGGCAGTACCATAGAATTAAATCTGAATTTCCACGCAGAGATCCCGGGTTCAAATCCAGCTGCTGGTCCACAGGTTTTTATTCACTAGGATCTTTACTGCCCACTGTCCAGTGATAGACGGTGTTGTCTATTTCGAGAGAATACTGTCCGACAGTGCGTCGGAAAAGGCTCAGTGTGGCAATCAATTTAAATGTTGCCACGCTTCAAGCTACAATTAGAAAAATATCAAATAAATAGTAACAATGAAAAGAAAAATTATCCCTGTTTTTAGTAGAGAGAGAGAGAAACATAAAGTTTAAAGCAGAAATTGACAGTATTTTTGGAGGTAAGCTTGTATTAATATTGTTAAGTTAGAAAAGTGATTAGCTGAGTGGTTAGCCTCCATGCGGTGGTTGCCGGGTTCAATTCGAATCCACTGCTGAGCCTTCTCTTGCAAATAGTTTCCTGCAGCGCTCGGTGTGTAAGTGTTAAAATTTCCATTTTTTTAAATAAAGGACAAATCAAATAGATAATAAGTGACCAATAATAGGGCATTTTTAGATATTTTTTTTCTTCTAGTTAACCTGTTTTGTAATAAATGTTGCGTCTAAACGCTACCGAACTTCATGAATGAGGTATCAGTCGTTACTAAATTTTAACCAGATATGGCTTTTGGAGTTCTAGAAGCTGTACATCTAATGGGAGGAAATTTAGGCCAGCATAAAGGTCTGTGATATCTAATAAATTCTAAAAAACAATATTAATGCAGTTCATTGATATCCATAGTTATATAATTTCGTTAGTTATATAATTTAGTTAGTAATATCTTCTGAAAGGATACATGAAAACATCGTTCAAAGGCGAAATTAAAGAATATATTTTAAAAAAACCAATCGCAGTAAGAGAAATTACTTGAGAAAAATTGTACACAAATTTAAATAAAGTATTTAAGCTTTCTCAAAGTCCCTAACGAGCTGAAATTACTAGCTGAAGTATGATTGAAATTGCGGATATTTGCTGATTTGTGTACCTTCAGCTGTTTAATGAAATCTGTAAGTTTTTGTTAAGGTGTTTAATCCTTAATATCATGAAAATTTTGTTCTTAGTCTATCCGCGATTTAGCTGAAACAGATTATTATTTAACCATTCTTTCAGACTAGAGACATCTGCTACTTTCAAAGCATCTCAGTATTGCTCTATAAAAGCATTACTTGTAATTAAGGCACCTGTAATTTTTGTATTTTCCTATTTGATTTATTTCAATATAAATATTGCTGAGTGTTAAATGCAGAAAATATAATTATAATAATAAAGACTGTTACCATCAACCAAATTAGGGGTCGTTGATGGAGGAAGATGCATAGATCAGAACTGGGGACGTTCTGGTTGCAACCGTTCATCCAGATCAGTCATTTAATTGATAAAAATAATCAATTTTGTTTGTGACTTTCTCCAGTAGAAAAGTGCTAAATTTGTCTGATCCAAATAACTAAGAATTAAACGCCAATAAGAATTAAATTGAGGAACAACTGGTACCATTAATTTTTCTTTTTTTGGCGCATCAACAGCTGAGGTTATTAGCGCCCGGAGCTTTTTTCAGTGCACTGCCGACCTCCGGACAGTGTTCTCTCGTTACAGACAACACTGTCCATCACCGGACAGTGAGCTGTAAGAAGCTCCTAGGAAGAGAAAATCTAAGGGTCAGCTGCTGGATTCGAACCCGGGACCACCGCGTGGGAGTCCAGTATGCTAACCACATAGCTAATCCCTTCCCTGGTACCATTAATGTTTGTTTGTTTTAATTTAATATTTAAACAGGTGTGCCAGAAATTTAATTTTCTGCGTTTTCACAATTCAGAATATTTTAGGTTTGATTTAGTATAACAATTTACTATAGATTTGAAGTGATCGACATGCATTGAATGGTCACTGAAAACGATGTGAACGCTAGGAATACAAAAGAGAAATAGGAGAATATTCTTGCATACATATCTGTTCTTCTCTTGAAGTTCCAAAGAACTTCTAACGCAAAACAAGATTACAACGCAACTACTCTAAATCAAATTATCATGATAAAATGTTTTTAGATCTATACATGGTGAACCAGCAAGTAATTTCCATGGGCCAACTGTGTGTAAGTAGATCAGAAGTGGCGTTCTGAAACGTATTGGCCAATTTCATATTTTCCGCTGTTCATGAGAGACGTTTAAAATATTTCAGAGAGATCAAAAGTAAAGGTGCAATTTTGTAACCTACTGGTCCATCTAAAGAGTTTTCATTGAATTAAACAACTTGATAAACTAACTTTGTTGAGTGCTCGTGAACACGTTTTCTTGCAAAACAAACGTAATTTCTCATAAGAAGATCGAAGGAATCCTGGAAAATGATATACTGTTAGAAAGCCTATTAGGCCAGGGAACTTTTATAAAAAGTGCCAGCACCTAGGTCCGATAAAGATCACATAAGGGCCTAATGAATTTTCATAAAAATTTTCGATTACTTATATTTTTCCAGTATCCAGGAGGAAGATTGAGGCTGTTTGAAGAATAACTTATGCTTCAAAATGGTATCAATTTTTAGAAAATTTATCTGTCTTTCTAACCGTGTTATCAGAATCGAATTCGGACTAAAACTTTCTGAGTAATAACATTTTTATTGGAAAAAAGGAATGTTTTTAGAAAAAAAAAATTAAGTGACGTCACTCGAGAACAGTGGAAAATATGAAGTTGAACAATACGTTATTAAACTCCACTTTATATATACTACATACAGAGGCCTATTTACATTACTTACTGGTTCACCCTGTATAAGTGTATACGTACGCTGGGTTGCACCGAATTTGAAAGGAATCGTTGAAGTAGTTTTTAAGAAAAATTAATTTAGAAAAATGGATTGATTTGAACTACAATCTTAATTACATGGTTTTCTGAAGGCATCTTAACAAAAAAAAATCAATCTACGATTTTTCTTTTTTAAGTTTTCCTCGACTAGGACACACGCACTATGCGTGGAACTCATTTGGAACTCATTTTATGGGTGTGAGATAATTTTGTTTTAGAATAATTTCTATGCAGCTGTTTATAATTAAGTCTTCGTTGGCTACAGCGTTGCTGCAATTTTTGCTGTCTACCACTTCGGTATTTTATTTCTGTTTAAAGGATACAGGGGAATCAGATTTATTCGGACTTTTGTGCATTTGAGCTTCGTTGTCAGATGTACCTGGCTCGAATAAAAACTGAACGACTAGTTTGTTTTTATGGGGCTACATACGAGGGTCGTTTGAAAAGTCCGTGCAAAAATAAAAACTACTTAATTTTTTGGGGTAAACCTTTTTTATTTTTCAACATAGTCTCCTTTTAGGCTTATACACTTCGTCCAACGCTGCTCTAGTTTGTTGATCCCTTCCGAATAATAGGATTTGTCCAAATCTGAAAAATAGCCATTCGTTTCTGCAATCACCTTCTCGTTTGAATAAAATCTTTTTCCCGCCAGCCATTTCTTCATATTAGGGAACAAATAGTAGTCCGAGGGAGCCAAGTCTGGAGAATAGGGGGGATGTGAAACGAGTTGGAACCCTATTTCCATTAATTTTGCGACCACAACTGCTGAGGTGTGAGCTGGTGCGTTGTCGTGATGGAAAAGGACTTTTTTGTGGGCCAATCGTGGGCGCTTTTCTTGCAGCTCGGTTTTCAAACGGTCCAATAACGATGAATAATATGCACCTGTAATAGTTTTACCTTTTTCCAGATAGTCGATGAGGATTATTCTTTGCGAATCCCAAAAGACAGTCGCCATAATCTTTCCGGCCGAAGGAACGGTCTTCGCCTTTTTTGGCGCAGATTCCCCCTTGGTAACCCATTGTTTAGATTGTTCTTTGGTCTCAGGAGTGTAGTGATGTATCCATGTTTCATCCACAGTGACGAAACGACGCTTAAAGTCCTGCGGATTCTTCTGGAACAGCTGCAAACCGTCCTTGCAACACTTCACACGATTTTGTTTTTGGTCAAACGTGAGCGATCGCGGCACCCATCTTGCGGATAGCTTTGTCATGTCCAAATGTTGATGCAAAATATTATGTACCCGTTCATTCGAGATGCCCACAGCACTAGCAATCTCACGCACCTTCACTCTTCTGTCATCCATCACCATATCATGGATTTTATCAATGATTTCTGGAGTAGTAACCTCAACAGGGCGTCCAGAACGTTCAGCGTCACTTGTGCCCATATGGCCACTCCGAAAATTTTGAAACCACTTATAAACTGTTCTAATCGAAGTTGCAGAGTCACCATAATGTTTATCAAGCTTCTCTTTAGTCTCCTGAGGCGTTTTGCCTTTCATAAAGTAGTGTTTAATCAACACACGAAATTCTTTTTCGTCCATTTTTTGAAAATCACTCGACTTCCTCGATTCAAACGAATGCCAAACACAAAGAAATAGACCGATCTGGCTGAAACTTGGTGTGTGTTCTTCCAAGAGATGCTACTAACTAAACATAACCTCGATACGCGCCAGTAGTGCTATCTCTCTGTCTTTGCACGGACTTTTCAAACGACCCTCGTAGTTTGATTTTATCTAGATTGAATTTTAGGGTCATTACCTTAAAATCATCATCATATTAAAAAAAAAAGTCTCGGAAAAATTTTGAAATCTGTCATTAAGTTTGTTATTATTAATTGTTTTCTGAATTCTTTCAAGGTATTCGAGGATGTCACGTTTCTCTGTCTCAGTCCATTCATATTCTATGTTTCTTGTGCCTTATGCTTCAAAACCAGTTTTACCGAAAACCGCGGCGCTTTGGAGCTTATATGGAGCAGGTCATCATTGCCTTTTTGATCGCTCCTCCTGCTTTCTCATTACCTTTAATATTGAAATAGGATTTTTTATCTTGTTTGTCAGGATGAGGAGTGAAGACTGAAGAAAGATGTTCGACAAAGTACTGGGCCTTCTCATCATGGGATTTAGCCCAAGAGTTATCCGGAAGTCTTAATGGAAAAGAAGTTTTTCTGTATTTGAGAATTCTCTTGGTTGTTGTCCTCAAAGAGTTGTCTTCAGTTGTGAGTGATTGTGTGAAAACAGAGAATTGGTCGTTAAACTAGTCCCTTAGTTTTGTTGTCAGTTCTCTGGTGAGTTGGTTACACAGCCTTTTGTGAGAGGGATATCTGGTGCGATGCTAAAGAGCTCTTGCGCGACGTTAGCCCGTTATCAGTTCACTCAAGTGAAAAGATAGATTGGGAGGTAATGGTGCAGTTCTGTTGGGTGAAGTCCGTTGTGTAGAATGCCGAATACTTTGCTGAATAGCGTTAGTCAAGTGTGCCACTTTATCGTCTAGTGGTTGAGGAGTTTTTAAGGATGCATTTAAGTTCAGTTTTTCCACAAGAGCTGCTCGAAATAAGTCCCAGTCAGCAGATTTATTAATGATTGTCCTGGAAGAGATTTAAAAGTACTGAGAAGGTTATTTTATTTAATATGTATATTTAATTTTTTTCGTATAATTTAACATTCGTTTGAATTATTAATGAATGCGCAATAAAAGACCAATACAATAAATATTTGTGAGCTTTTTTGTTTGTTCTATATCTTAATTTATTCACAAAATACCATATTGATGTTTTATTACTACTTTAGGAAGAGAATACAAGTCACTTTATTATTTTAAATTAAAAACAAATCTACTAACACATAATATATGAACATGTGCACAATTTTTTTTTTTAATCTTTTATTGCAATTTACCACTGCAACAGTTGTTGCAACAAACAAATATGGTGAAAGAGAAAAGAAATAACAGGAAATCATGATTGGAGAAGGCACAATTTATAGTGAAAATTATTTACATTAAATTATTGCAATAGTTTTATCACCCTCGCCAATTGTGTAAACAATTTTTCGTTGTGGAATTGTTTTGATTTAAAATCCTAAATTATAGCATTCAGAAAGGGTGGTGGGGAGTTAGAACATTGGCAACTAAATAGAAAGAAATTAACTCATTTCAACTCCTGTGCTCCCTTTTGCAAAGCATTTTGAAGAGCGGTTGAATGCAACAAAGCAGATTATGCATTCTACATATTCCAATTTTTGATTTTAAGAATAAAGATGTTATCCTAATGTTCAGGCCACATTATAAGTTTTGGAGTGTACTGTACCCGAAGTTAAATTATAATTTAAAATATTAAAATAAATTCTAGAAGGGCTACAGTCTATGCTGTTTGCTGCCTAACAGCAAACAAAAAAGTTAAACTTTGCACCTTGTTGCTGTGCCCAGCAACAAGAGTCAGTACTCAGTAGTAGTACGGTGCCAGCCACATACGAGCAGACATCAGGGCTTAGTCGGAGTATTGTTTACCTCGCCTATCCCTTGCTCAATTTCTTTGCATTGTCTTATACTTACGTTTTGTACAATTACAACGTTTATGATTATACTTGTACAATTACAACGGTTATAATTATATTTGTGCAAGTACAACGTCTTTGTTATTAATTTGCAAATCAAGAACAAAATAGTGAGTGCAAGTGCGGTAGTGGAAGGCTCGAACGTTTCCGCCTACGATAACGCCTCGTACATGTACGTGAGCAGTTCCGGCGTCCAGCAGGCGCATACCTACGATTATCGTCCGTAGAGAAGCACACCATATATAGCCAGCGGCTTAGCCTAATGGTAGCGTGAGCGACTGCTGACACTAACGCTTCACACCGCAGGTTCGATTCTCACCAGCATCAAATCGGTATTTAGACTTTTTTACTTTACTTTTTATTCCATAAAATAATTATTTTCACATTTTTATGTTTTGGGCATCCATTCCAACCTTATAATTTAACTTCAATTATAATTATAAGTGCTAAGTGGTAATTGTGGTCATTTTCTCTGTATTTAAGGACCCTCCAATCCCCATTGGGCCTACCTTCTTTAAACAGGGTGCGGAAATAGTAAGGGCACGCCCCGACATTTTCTGGCGCCCGAACAGGGACACAAACCCTACATTTCGGCACTGCCCGAATAGTAAATGTTTATTAACAACAACAAAATTAATAATAATAATAAATATTTATTAAAATACTTATTTCATTTTATTTTTATTTCTTTTTCTCGCCCCGCGAATTAGTACAGTCTGATTCTACTTTTATTCTCTATCTTCCGGCATTCCGGAAGTATGCAAATTATTCTTTAATAACTATTGGGCATTACCAATCATTCAGTTATTATATTTATTTAAAACCACAATTACCACTTAAACCTTTGCGTCTACATTAGACTTAATATTAATTGTGAGCTTCAAGCGCTATTAAAAATCTAATTGAATTACACTTAATTCTTTACGTCTACATTAGACATTATTATAAATTTTGAATTGTTTAAACGCAATTAATAATTTAATCGAATTACATTTAATTCAATAATAATTATTTCTATTATTTCTTCATTTTAAAAAGTGTTTTGTATTCATTCTTGATTATAGTTTATAATATTTGGCTCATTTAGCCCTTTGTTTATTAATAGTTAGTTCTCAAAACAGAATTTATCTTTCTGGAATACTGTTTATTGTACGCTGGCCATAACATATCTCCCTTCCGCTCATCGCAGAAAAAATATTTAACTATTGGCAGCATTTTCATATAATTGCTTTGTGTTTACTTCAACTTTCCGCATTTCTCTTCTGGTTCTAGGGATTTTATTTTGATTTTCTAGCAGTTCATCAATTCTATTGCTCAGAATGGAAGGCCTTACCCCCGAACGAACCGCAGAGTTCACTCATCTGAAGTCAAAACTTCAAAACTTAGCTCATGAGATTAAAGCTCTTTTAGAACAAGGGCGATCCATCACTGAGGACCCTTCCCAATTATTTCTATTCAAGGGTATGTACAAGAAGTTAGATTCTTATTTTGACACCTTCCAGTCTACATGGGATAAAATAATAGAGCTAGTACTCTCCTGGCAGTTAACTAGCCTCTTTCCCAGTCAACAAGATAAACAATTACAGCAGACTGTGAAACGCTATTATTATGAAATTAGCGCCATATATGAGCATCACATGAATCCAACTCCTGTTGCAGCTCCTGCGCCAGCATCTGGCCAGGCTTCAACCTTAAGCGAATCACGTATTATAAGAGCTCAGTATCCTAAGATAAATCTTCCTACCTTTGATGGGAACCAGGCAGAATGGCCGCTCTTTCGCGACACTTTCACTGCCCTTATTCATTCAGATGCTTCTTTATCTGGAATTGAAAAGTTTCTTTTCCTTATTTCATGCCTTAAGGGTCCAGCCCTCACCTTAATTAAGGGGATAGACATTGAGGAGGCCAACTATTCTCAAGCCTGGCACTTGCTCAATGCCACCTATAATGACAAGCGCAGATTGGCGAATAAATACCTCAAGACGGTATTGGATTATACCCCTCTTAAAAACAAGCCAACTTCCAATTCCATTAAGCATCTACTGACTACTGTTGTTGAGTGCATCGATTCCTTCCGGAAGTTAAAAATTCCTCAAGCGGACGACTACTTATTATTCTATCTGGTCCTCCGTTGCTTAGATAAGGGCACAAGGACAGCCTTTGAAACGCAGTACGCGCGCACAGAATTTCCCACCTATCAAAATCTTATAGATTTTATTAGAATAGAGTGGAGGTCCTCGGAACTAACTAATGAGGACTCAGGCCCTCCCTCAAATCCATTGCGACCTAGTCACCCTCCGACAAACGGAAGGGGAGGTACATCTCATGCGTCTCTTCTTGTTGATAACAAGGTTGTAGGCAATCCGCCATTACAAAGGAAGAAAACGTATCCTGATTCATCTAAGGCTGCCCGAATATCATGTCCTGTTTGCAAATCGGCCCATGGTCTATATCAATGTGACCCTTTCCGCAAGGCTTCTCCTTCAGAGCGCATCAAGCTGCTAAAGGATTGGAAGGGCTGCACCAACTGTCTTTCCGCTAAGCATGGGAAGGATTCATGCAGTTCACAAAGAAGATGCCAGCTTTGCGCTAAAATGCATCATACTTGGCTACACCTTTCGCAACCTCCAACACAACCTACTCCTTCCGCATCCTCTACAGTACCAAGTACTAGCGGCATAACCTTGGGTACTCAAAACACTCACACAGAGGTTCTGTTGGGCACAGCTGTGATTGAAGTGCAATCCGCCCAAGGCCGTTACCAAAGGGTGCGCGCGGTCCTTGATAATGGAAGTCAGCACTCGTTTATGACCCTCGACTGCGCTACGAGGTTAGGCCTGATCCCGCAGCCCTATGCACAATGCATATCCGGCATTGGTCAGGCACCCCTTAGTGGCATAGTGGGCAAATTGACCTGTCACATTCGATCAGCGCTCTACTCAGATCTTCGCGCAGACTTGGCCCCAGAGGTCATAGTAGTCACGCGCATTACTGGCCCTCTCCCTCATAAGCAACTTCCTTCCGAATTGCTAAATTTGTATAGATCATATGTACTCGCCGACGAAGAATTCTGGAAGCCAGCTCCAATCGAATTCTTGCTAGGAGGCGATCTATTCTATGACATAATCAAAGGGAAGCCTCTTACGTTAGGTCCTGATTCACCTAAGCTACTTCCAACAATATTCGGTTTTGTGGCAGCGGGCCCCACTAAAACCTCCACCTTATGCCAAGAGTCATCCACTCTATTAGCGCCTTCCACTAGTGATATGGAGAACATCATGGCAAGGTTTTGGGAAGTGGAAGAACTGCCTAAAACACGCATTGTGTCAGAGGAAGAAAATGCTTGCGAATCCCATTTCATTTCTACTCATAGTAGAACCCCTGAGGGACGCTACATAGTGTCTTTACCATTCAAAGATTCCATCTGTAACTTGGATAACCCCAGGCAGCAAGCGCTAACCCGGTTTTTTAACTTGGAAGCCAAGCTCGAAAGAAATGCCTCATTAAAAGAGCAGTATCATGCCTTCATGATGGGATACCTAACATTAGGCCACATGAAGGTAGCCCCTTCGGACACTTCCCTTTACACCATTCCTCACCATGCGGTATACAAAGAACAGAATGGCCAGATGAAATTACGCGTTGTATTTGACGCATCATGCAGCACTCGAGGTGGATCGCTAAACGATCATCTGTTTGCTGGTCCTAAGCTACAGCTGGATATAGGCGATGTCATCACTAGCTTGCGCGTACATCAGTTCGTTTTTATTGCCGACATAGTCAAAATGTATCGCCAGATCCTGTTGGATCCAAGCGACAGAAAGTATCAGCACATCCTGTGGAGATTCAACCCAGACGAACCCCTGCAAGAGTACGAGTTATGTACGGTCACTTATGGTGAGAAGGCCTCTGCCTTCTTGGCCCAGAGAACCCTCAAACAGCTGGTGCATGACGAAGGCGACTCATATCCTCTAGCTTCAAGAGCTCTACTCGAGGATATTTACGTTGACGACATCGCCACTGGGGCATCGACCATCGAGGGTGTCATGCGCCTTAAAGAAGAGCTCGTTACCCTGCTGGGCAAGGGAGGTTTCCACTTGAGTAAATGGGCCTCCAACTCCCTAGATTTATTGCATACTCTCCGCGAGGATGAAATTGGTGATCCCTGTATAGCCCTGTCCGACGATAGCCACGCTATCAAGATACTCGGCATTCAATGGAGCCCCAGCGAGGACGTGCTTTCATATCAAATACGCATTCCACCTTTGAAACTCACCAAGAGAGCGATCCTATCCGCCATTGCCCGCATCTATGACCCCCTGGGATATTTAGCCCCGGCAATTTTCTTCGCTAAGACGCTTCTCCAGGACCTTTGGGTAGCGAAAATTGGTTGGGATGAGGTAGGCCCCTCACAAATCGTGAACAAGTGGCAATTGTTCGTAGACCAGCTTAGCTGTTTAAGCGAAATAAAGCTTCGCCGCCACTTCACGTCACCAAACGCCACGCTACACCTAATAGTAGGTTTCAGCGATGCTTCACAGCGAGGCTATTCAGCTGTTCTATATTTGCTAGCCACGCTTCCCGAGGGTGTCCAAGCATCCCTGCTCAAGGCAAAAACAAAGCTTGCACCCATCAAGCCAACCACAATCCCGCGCCTAGAGCTGTGTGGAGCATTACTTCTCAGCAAGCTCTTCCACTCATGTCAAGGGCTGGTGACCAGGTTAGGCATCAGAGAATCCATCTTCTTCACAGACTCTCAGGTGGTGCTGGGTTGGCTTTCCACTCCACCAGAGTTGCTTAACACGTACGTAGCCCACAGAATTGTCGCTATATTGGACAATACCCAGAGAAACCAATGGAAGTATGTGCCATCCCAGGAAAATCCTGCAGATTGCGCATCGCGAGGCACTCTTCCAGGTGAACTTCTCCACCATCCTCTATGGTGGGCGGGGCCCTCTTGGCTGCGTACCATACCGAGTAATTGGCTCGAGCCAATCGCTCCACACGACCAACCTCTTCCTGAACTTAAATTAAAAAACATCACCGCGCTCAATACCACATCTGACTCAGACGCATTCGACTGGATTGAGCGTTTCAGTACGTACCCCAAGCTGGTGCGTAGCACTGCCTATGTCCTAAGGTTCATAAACAAGTTGCAACACCGTGCACTGCCCATTGGCCCTATATCGCTTCCCGAATATAGGAAGGCCGGAAAGCTTCTTGTAAAGCTTGCACAACGCTGCTATGTGACCTTTGACGGTAAGGTAGTAAACCTTAGATCCCTTTCCTCCCTGCGTCCATTCATTGACCAGGAAGGCCTTTTGAGGGTGGGTGGACGACTCGAACACTCTCGCCTCCCATATGATGCCAAGCATCCTTACATTATCCCCTCCAAATCTCACCTTACACAATTGTTGATTGATCATTATCATTTAACCTATCTGCATGCAGGAAGCACAGCGCTCCAAGCCATGCTGCAGACTAGGTACTGGATCCCCGGAGCCAGGGGAATAATTCGCCGCCGCGTCTTCCATTGCGTTACATGCTACAAGACAACGCGTGCTCCTCAAGCTCCCCTTATGGGCAATCTGCCCTCCTCACGACTTGAGGAGGGGCAGGTGTTCGCTCGCGTTGGCGTAGATTTTGGAGGTCCGTTCTACATACGTGAATCCTTGCGGCGAAAGGCTGCTCTCGGGAAGGCATACTTATGCCTATTTGTCTGTATGTCCACTAAAGCCGTGCACCTGGAACTAGTATCCAAGTGCACAACTGACGCCTTTCTGGCAGCACTCGAACGCTTTGTCAGCAGAAGAGGAAAGCCGGCGCACATCTATTCGGATTGTGGTACAAATTTCATCGGCTCGGCTCATCGCCTCAGAAAATTAATGGTGCTACTTAGGTCGGCTCAAGCGCAAGAACGGATCACTCAATATACCGTGCCTCAGGAGATTGAGTGGTCTTTCAATCCACCTTCAGCTCCCCACTTTGGAGGGCTATGGGAGGCCGGCATCAAGTCCTGTAAAACCATCTTACACAAGGTGATTGGGGAGAACGCGCTTACTTACGAAGAACTGGCTACATTGTTCTGCAGAATAGAAGGCATCCTCAACTCTAGACCCCTTATACCTATGGGATCCGACCCAGATAACATAGCTTGTCTGACTCCAGGGCACTTCCTCATCGGAAGATCCATAACCGCCTTACCCGAGGAGCACTCTCCTGGGAGCACAAGACTATCTCAGCGCTGGCAACTTATTCAGGACAAAACGCAGCATTTCTGGAATCGGTGGCGCATGGAGTACCTCCATTTCCTCCAGCAACGCCAGAAGTGGCTAAAGAGCACCCCTAATATTCTGGTGGGAGATTTGGTTATCCTCAAAGAGCCCAATTCCCCACAGAAATCTTGGCCATTAGCTAGAGTCACAGAAACACATCCCGGCAGCGACGGTATAGTCCGGGTAGTTACGATACGGACTAAAACCGGCACCTACAAGAGGCCCGTAGCCAAATTGGTTCCTTTGGCGCCTCTTAACCAACAATCCTAACTATCAAATTAATACATTCAAGCCGTGCGCAATGCACCAGCTTGCTTACTGATGCCAAGCATCCATATCATTCCCTTTATTTAACTTTCATTTCAATCTATCAAGTCTTTCCATAGCGACCGAACTGCAGCTTTACAACCCTTGGTAAACTCCTTCTCCTAGCCTTACTACCCCTTGAACCAGAATAGGCCACCTTCCGCGGATCTCGCTGCTTCACAATGAACTATAGATCTTGGAAAATTTAATATAATTTTGGTGGGCGGTATGTTCAGGCCACATTATAAGTTTTGGAGTGTACTGTACCCGAAGTTAAATTATAATTTAAAATATTAAAATAAATTCTAGAAGGGCTACAGTCTATGCTGTTTGCTGCCTAACAGCAAACAAAAAAGTTAAACTTTGCACCTTGTTGCTGTGCCCAGCAACAAGAGTCAGTACTCAGTAGTAGTACGGTGCCAGCCACATACGAGCAGACATCAGGGCTTAGTCGGAGTATTGTTTACCTCGCCTATCCCTTGCTCAATTTCTTTGCATTGTCTTATACTTACGTTTTGTACAATTACAACGTTTATGATTATACTTGTACAATTACAACGGTTATAATTATATTTGTGCAAGTACAACGTCTTTGTTATTAATTTGCAAATCAAGAACAAAATAGTGAGTGCAAGTGCGGTAGTGGAAGGCTCGAACGTTTCCGCCTACGATAACGCCTCGTACATGTACGTGAGCAGTTCCGGCGTCCAGCAGGCGCATACCTACGATTATCGTCCGTAGAGAAGCACACCATATATAGCCAGCGGCTTAGCCTAATGGTAGCGTGAGCGACTGCTGACACTAACGCTTCACACCGCAGGTTCGATTCTCACCAGCATCAAATCGGTATTTAGACTTTTTTACTTTACTTTTTATTCCATAAAATAATTATTTTCACATTTTTATGTTTTGGGCATCCATTCCAACCTTATAATTTAACTTCAATTATAATTATAAGTGCTAAGTGGTAATTGTGGTCATTTTCTCTGTATTTAAGGACCCTCCAATCCCCATTGGGCCTACCTTCTTTAAACAGGGTGCGGAAATAGTAAGGTTCCGCACGGAACCCTATCACGCCCCGACACCTAACGTTAATAGTAGATTAGTAGGGGCGAGCAAAAATAACCTGGCCACAGTTTTGGGATTTAAGTGGTTAGAAGCATTAGAGAAAAAAATCTTTACTTTGGCGTTTTTGTTAATAGAATTAAATGCATGATTTTCGTCAGTTTAATTTTTATAATCTAACAAAAATATTAAGATGACTTTCAGAGCTTATCAATTTTTACAAATAAATTGTTATTTCATTTTACTTATTAATATTATTATTATATTTTAAATCGTAACTCATTGGTTAGCGTTCAAAATTTCTTCGCAGAGATCTAGGGTTTGAATTCAGTTGCTGGCCCTTAGATTTTCTCTTCCTACATGCCCACTTTCCGGTGGTGGATATAAACACTGTCCGGAGGCCATCAGGGCACTACAAAAATCCTCCACAAAATCTAGTCTAAACACAACTATCTAGTCTTACTTTTTACACACTGATCTACTCCTTAAATTCAAAACGAGTGTGAAATTTCCTTGAATACAAACACAATAGATTACCTACTCAGGTAAAAATGCTATTTTGTTTTTCTCCCAATTAAAATTCGTGTTCATAATGGCTGCTCATAAAAATTATGAGTGGGGTGATTGAGTGGGGTGATCCGAAATAAAATACAGTTTTTATACATCTCACCTCGCTAACATGAACACGTAAGTAAAATAGCTGCTTTCTTTTCATTTCATAATTAATTAATTGAACTTCTTCTTGCACATGTTTACGATGTTGAAATGTTACTGTTGAATAAAGTCTGTAGAATCATTTAAAAGAACAATATTGCTTAAGTTGAAATTTCAAACCAAAGGATTAGGGTTGATGTGCTTAATGTCCAAGTTCAAATGTAACCCTTTGCGACTTCCTTGAAAATTACGGAATATTCGAAAGGACAAAGGACTTATAAACTGATATAATTTGCATCTAGGAATTCAGAATGAATATTTTAAAGGTTTACTAATTTGAACCAAAATATTATTGTCACTTCTTTAGTTGCAACTGTTCGAAATGGCAATTTTCAAAGATTTCTATTTTTAATTTTTCAGCTATGGTGGGTAATCAGATACACAAAGAGAAAATATTCTATCTCTTTGTAACAGTAGACCTCAAAGCCTATGTTTAACACTACTGCATTGCCAATGCTCGAACCTAGTCAGTTATTGCCAATGTGGTGTCATATAGACTCCATAATTTATTTTTTATATCTTTTTTACATTGATTTCAATTTTAATAATAAAATTTGCATTAAAGGATGAGAAAGAATAGGAATTAAGAACGAAAAAAAATTTTTGTCCACAAATCGGCATTAACATTTCACGCAGAAGGAATTAACTTCAACTTGGGATCGCAGTAATTTCAGTATTTTGTAGAACCCGGATTGACTGCCTTCTGGTAAGGGACATTTTCATTTTTTTAATTAAATTCCCTATTTTTTCAGTTACTGTGCGCTGTTGACACGGATGGGAAATTAACCAATTTGCTACAAGTTTTGCTGCAATTCGGACAGAAAATCAATTCTAGAAAGAGGCTTTTTTTTGTGACTTTCTAAGAAAATTATGTAAATTTATCAAATAAGCATTTAGACAACAAATGTTGATTATATCCAAAAAAGTTGTTATATCCAAGTTTTACGATTAGCACACAAACTCGATTCACTGAATCATTTTGTAAAGCTGTAACATTTAGCTCAAAAAAGAATAAACATGAATGAATTTTGCTCTCGGTTTTCATAATCTAAGAAAATATAAATTTTATGACACTCAAAAATATCAAGAGGAAAATCTCAGAATTCTTCGCGAGGAAGGTTTTGAAGTAAAAGTAAATTACCCTGTATGGGCAGAACAAATTAGTAATCTAGAGTCAAGTTAATAACAGAAAATCTACTTATATTACCAATCGGGAGTCGAAAAGACTCCGATATATTTATGTGTAATGCCAATCTGGAGTAAAAATGACTCTTATAATTCAAGTAAACTAATCTGCAAGAAACTTAGAATTCCACGGCCTTCAGCTCGTGACTATCAAATGGTGAGAGAGTGGGGATAGCATATCTAAGAGCATTTTGGGATAGCTTTGAGATGTGGGGAACAGATACCATTCCTATTATTGTGGAGTCAAATTGACTCCAGATTGGCAATGCAGTGTTAAGATGAAAATTTACTTTTGACCTTATATAAGTGGACGAATTGTTTGAATTATTTGACAGTTACCCCAATATCAAAAGTTTAAAAATTATATCTTATCTCCAGAACGTTTTAGAGATTTTAAAGTAATTCAGAGAACTTTTCGTGAACGACGTAATACTGGAAAATTAAGAGTCTAGCTCGCTTCCTTCCTTCTCGAACATAAAACTTTGTATATTTAATATTGTGAAACATTTTGTGCAGGTTCCTAGCAGTATTATTAGTTGCCTCAATTGTCACCTTATTCATCTATTTTTTTCGAATTTTAACATTCGAATATGTTATTATTGGTGGTGGTCCTGATGACAATGGTACTGATTTTACCAAATGTTATGATGTAACACCAATGAGTGACTTTAATTCGAATAAGGTACGTATTATTAAACATAAGTTAAATAGACCAAAACTTTGTTCGAAATTAATATTTAGCTCAATTAAACAAATCTAATTTTTATCTTTAATTACTTATTCTAAATCTAATCCTAAATCTAGTTCTAATTTAAAATTCAATTTAATTCTAAATGTAGAACAATTATTCACTAATAGAGTGTTCATAGTTTTCAAAATTTGGAGATTTCTCAGTGTTCTGTCTAGTAGGTTAGGAATTATATTTACACCTTAAATCAGCGGTTCCCAACCTGGGGTACGCGTACCCCTAAGAGTGCGCGAAAGATTGTTTAGTGGTACGCCAAAAAAAAAGTTATTATGCCGGAAAATGTAAAAATTCGAAAATATGTTGCTTTAGTTTTGACTAATATTACGCATGGCCCGCATATAATTTACTTCTCCTTTATTAACGCTTTGCTGTTTTAATTTACGATCCCTGCAATAGTTATTGGTTTGAAATGTTTACCTATTCATAAATTATTTTTTTAATAGGAACATATCATATGTATATGGTCTTTACAAGACACATTATATTCAGATTGTTTTGCTGTTAATTTAAAGTTACAATACGTAAAATCAAGAATACAATTTTTTATTTTATATACGAGGGGGTATACAGGGGCAGAGTTGGGCAAAAATTTAATCAATTAAAAAACAATTGAATTAAACCGAAATTTAATTTTAATCATGATTAAAATTAAAAAATTTAATCTTCCAAAATTAGTTGATTAAAATTAAATTCACTCCGATCCCCTTATCGCTACACGAACTCTACAAACACACATCAACCTCTTACAGGACTGGCTTTTCAAATGGAGAATCAAAACCAACGTTACGAAGTCTAAGTTTATAGTATTTACTCTCAGACGGAAAATCCTACCTCCTGTCATCTTGAACCAAACTCCTATACCAGCTGTGGACAAAGTACGCTACCTTGGACTGAACCTAGACAAACGGTTGACATGGAATCCCCATACTAGACTGAAAAGACAAGAAACTAACCAACGCTACAAACTTCTCGCCAGACTACTTGACAAACGTTCAAAACTTAACCTACATAACAAAAGACTCTTATATTTAATGTTACTGCGACCCATTTGGTCATACGGCATCGAAGTATGGGGATCGACTAAGCGTTCTAACTCACTACGCCTCCAGGCATTATAGCCCAAAAATACTTCGAAAACTTCTTAACGCTCCATTCAATATTTCTAACCTCACTATCCATAATGACCTCAAAATTCCTTTCATTACAGATCTTGCTAACACTCGTTTTCTCAAATTTCACTCCTCTACAGCAGCTCATCCTAACCCTCTCATAGAACACCTATCTTCCTCCACATTACCAGGTAATCCTCTAAGGAGATTGAAGAGAAGATGGCCTCGTGATCTTCTCTTATCTTAAGCACGTTACTGGAGTGGCACCACTGGGTGCCTTCTCCAATCATGATTTCCCGTTATTTCTTTTCTCTTTCACCGTATTTGCTTGTTGCAACAACTGTTGCAGTGGTAAATTGCAATAAAAGATTTAAAAAAAAAAAATAAAAAAAAATAATCATAATTTTAATTGATTGAATTAAATTCCAAATTTAGTTTTAATCACTTTGGACGATTAAATTTTTTAATTTAATCAAAATATGAGAGATTAAATTTTTAAAACTAAACATTGCCAATGGTTAAACCAGAATCGGACCAATGCATCTTTATTCCGCCTAGCTGGTGCCTCTTCTCTATCAATACGTATTATCCACCTTTCCCAAACTTGGCACCTTCATTCTACCAGTCTGGTGTCTCATCTATACCAAGTTGGTGACTCTCAAGACTTACATAGGACCACCTTACACTCACATTTAACCATGTTTACCACTCACTAGACTTAGATAGGACCACCTTACACTCACATTTAACCATGTTTACCACTCACTAGACTTAGATAGGACCACCTTACACTCACATTTAACCATGTTTACCACTCACTAGACTTAGATAGGACCACCTTACACTCACATTTAACCATGTTTACCACTCACTATAGTTATATAGGACCACCTTACTCTCACATTTAACCAAGTTTACCACTCACTATACTTAGATAGGACCACCTTACTCTCACATTTAACCAAGTTTACCACTCACTATACTTAGATAGGACTACCTTACACTCACATTTAACCTAATTAGCGACTCAATAAACTTATGAACAGGGTGACCAGAGTTATGTGTTCCACCCACTTTTTTTTTTAAACGACGGGAAATTTCAAAAAAATTGAAAACACGTATTTAATCAAATCTAGTTTTTTTCAGTAATTGACCCATTATTTAAACCCCAATTTCCCCAGATACAGTATCTAAGTTTTTTTTCAAATGGAACAAACCAGATCTAGGCAGGCTAGAGCTATTCGACATTCCAGATCTTCGATTGAAGCCAAGGGATTAAGGTTACTGTACACTTTATTTTTTAGATATCCCCTCTGAAAATAGTCTATTGGGGTTAAATCCGTAGTTCGAGGTCAAAATCGAGCTCTTCTTGAACCGGATGATAACTGGGGATGAAAAGTAGATTACCTACGAAAACATCTTAAGGAAAAGGACATATTGTGAACCCGGAAAACCTAGCCCTTCCACCTGTAAACCTAATTTCACTCTGAATAAGAGAATGTTGTGTATATAGTGAGACATTCGAGGACCTACACATTATGAGCTTTTAAAACCGAACGAAAAGCTAAATTCGGAGAAGTATTGTTAGCAAATGCATAATTTAAAGACAGCAGTCCAAGAAAAAAGGCCGGCGATGTTCAATAGGAAGAACATCATACTGCATCATGATAATGCCATGCCAAATGCTGCTTTAAAGACTCGTCTAAAAATTGCAGAACAAGGCTGGAAAATTCTGTCGCATCCACCATATTCCCCGAACTTAGCACCCTCCGACTATCACTTGTTTTTGTCCTTACAAAATTTGTTGAAGGGCGAAACATTTAAAAATGAAGTAGATATCAAACAAGTACTGGTTCAATTTCTCGCATCAAAAAATAATACATTTTCCAAAAATGAAATACATAAATTGCGCCCACGCTGGCGAGATATCATTAATAATAATGGCAATTATATTATTTAATCAACCCTTATACAACTGTCCTACCGGACAGTTTTAATAAAGTTTATTGGCAAGAAAAATTTGTATTTTGTTTTATTCCAAAAACTGACAGAACTTTCCGGTAGACCGTATATAAGTCTAGTGAGTGGTAAACATGGTTAAATGTGCTTGTAAGATAGCCCTATATAAGTCTAGTGAGTTGCCAACATGGTTAAATGTTAGTGCAAGGTGGTCCTATCTAAGTCTAGTGAGTGGTAAACATGGTTAAATGTGAATGTAAGGTGGTCCTATATACGTCTAGAGCAGTGGTTCTTACCCGGTGTTCCGCGAATATGGTCCAAGTGTTCCGCGAAATTTCAATTTTAAATGTATTGAAATTTAGAAACTTAGGAAAGATACGAAAACCAAAAATTGTTCCTTTTTTTTTAAATTTGAGTTTTCCACTACCAAATCTGGCCTATCTTTTTAAGTCATAGCCTTTTACAGCATTTTTCCAGTGGAAGTGAATTAGTGATGGGCAAAATCGTTCATTTCAATGAACGAGTCTGAACGAGTCGTTCATTTTCTTTTTAATTTCAATTAATACATATATCTTTTTTGAAAATTATATTCGATTTTTATATATACACTTTGTTTTACTCAATTATAAACTATAGTTATTTTGTGCACCGATCTATAAATATAGAAGATATAAAGAGTTGAAAAATTTTTGGGTCATGAAATTCTGTAAAATTATGGCCGTTCTATATCTCCCACCGTGAACCACGTATTCGTATGAAATTTTGTTCTCTTGTACACTTTGTTTTTCTCAATTATAAACTATAGTTATTTTGTGCCCAGATCTATAAATATAGTAGATATAAAGGGTTGAAAATTTTTTGGGTCATGAAATTCTGTAAAATTATGGCCGTTCTATATCTCTCACCGTAAACCACGTATTCGTATGAAATTTTGTTCTCTTGTACACTTTGTTTTTCTCAATTATAAACTATAGTTATTTTGTGCACAGATCTATAAATGTAGAAGATATAAAGGGTTGAAAATTTTTTGGGTCATGAAATTCTGTACAATTATGGCCGTTCTATATCTTCCACTGTGAACCACGTATTGATACGGAATTTTGTTCTCTTGTACACTTTGTTTTTCTCAATTATAAACTATAGTCATTTTATGCACAAATCTAAAAAGGTAGAAGATATAAAGGGTTGAAAATTTTTTGGGTCATGAAATTTTGTAAAATTGTGACCGTTTATCTCCCACTGTGGACCACGTATTGATATGGAATTTTGTTCTCTTATACACTTTGTTTTTCTCAATTATAAACTATAGTTATTTTGTGCACAGATCAATAAATATAGAAGATATAAAGGGTTGAAAATTTTTTGGGTCATGAAATTCTGTAAAATTATGGCCGTTCTATATCTCCCACCGTGAACCACGTATTCGTATGAAATTTTGTTCTCTTGTACACTTTGTTTTTCTCAATTATAAACTATAGTTATTTTGTGCACAGATCTATAAAGGTAGAAGATATAAAGGGTTGAAAATTTTTTGGGTCATGAAATTCTGTACAATTATGGCCGTTCTATATCTTCCACTGTGAACCACCTATTGATACGGAATTTTGTTCTCTTGTACACTTTGTTTTTCTCAATTATAAACTATAGTCATTTTGTGCAAAAATCTAAAAAGATAGAAGATATAAAGGGTTGAAAATTTTTTGGGTCATGAAATTTTGTAAAATTGTGGCCGTTTATCTCCCACTGTGGACCACGTATTGATATGGAATTTTGTTCTCTTGTACACTTTGTTTTTCTCAATTATAAACTATAGTTATTTTGTGTGCAGATCTATAAATGTAGAAGATATAAAGGGTTGAAAATTTTTTGGGTCATGAAATTTTTTAAAATTGCGGCCGTTCTATATCTCCCACTGTGGACCACGTATTGATATGGAATTTTTTTCTCTTATACACTTTGTTTTTCTCAATTATAAACTATAGTTATTTTGTGCACAGATCTAAAAAGGTAGAAGATATACAGGGTTGAAAATTTTTTGGGTCATGAAATTTTGTAAAATTGTGGCCGTTCTATATCTCCCACTGTGGACCACGTATTGATATGGAATTTTTTTCTCTTATACACTTGGTTTTTCTCAATTATAAACTATAGTTATTTTGTGCACAGATCTATAAATATAGAATATATAAAGGGTTGAAAATTTTTTGGGTCATGAAATTCTATAAAATTATGACCGTTCTATGTCTCCCACTGTGAACCACGTATTCGTATGAAATTTTGTTCTCTTGTACACTTTGTTTTTCTCAAATATAAACTATAGTTATTTTGTGCACAGATCTAAAAAGGTAGAAGATATAAAGGGTTGAAAATTTTTTGGGTCGTGAAATTCTGTAAAACTGTGGCCGTTCTATATCTCCCACTGTGAACCACGTATTGATATGGAATTTTATTCTCTTATACACTTTGTTTTTCTCAGTTATAAACTATAGTTATTTTGTGCACAGATCTAAAAAGGTAGAAGATATAAAGGGTTGAAAATTTTTTGGTCATGAAATTCTTTAAAATTATGGTCTTTCTATATCTCCCACCGTGAACCACGTATTGGTATGAAATTTTGTTCTCTTATACACTTTGTTTTTCTCAATTATAAACTATAGTTATTTTGTGCACAGATCAATAAATATAGAAGATATAAAGGGTTGAAAATTTTTTGGGTCATGAAATTCTGTAAAATTATGGCCGTTCTATATCTCCCACCGTGAACCACGTATTCGTATGAAATTTTGTTCTCTTGTACACTTTGTTTTTCTCAATTATAAACTATAGTTATTTTGTGCACAGATCTATAAAGGTAGAAGATATAAAGGGTTGAAAATTTTTTGGGTCATGAAATTCTGTACAATTATGGCCGTTCTATATCTTCCACTGTGAACCACCTATTGATACGGAATTTTGTTCTCTTGTACACTTTATTTTCTCAATTATAAACTATAGTCATTTTGTGCACAAATCTAAAAAGGTAGAAGATATAAAGGCTTGAAAATTTTTTGGGTCATGAAATTCTGTAAAATTATGGGCGTTCTATATCTTCCACTGTGAACCACGTATTGATATGGAATTTTGTTCTCTTGTACACTTTGTTTTTCTCAATTATAAACTATAGTCATTTTGTGCACAGATCTAAAAAGGTAGAAGATATAAAGGGTTGAAAATTTTTTGGGTCATGAAATTTTGTAAAATTGTGGCCGTTCTATATCTCCCACCGTGAACCACGTATTCGTATGAAATTTTGTTCTCTTGTACACTTTGTTTTTCTCAATTATAAACTATAGTTATTTTGTGCGCAGATCTATAAATGTAGAAGATATAAAGGGTTGAAAATTTTTTGGGTCATGAAATTTTTTAAAATTGCGGCCGTTCTATATCTCCTACTGTGGACCACGTATTGATATGGAATTTTGTTCTCTTATACACTTTTTTTTCACAATTATAAACTATAGTTATTTTGTGCACAGATCTAAAAAGGTAGAAGATATACAGGGTTGAAAATTTTTTGGGTCATGAAATTTTGTAAAATTGTGGCCGTTCTATATCTCCCACTGTGGGCCACGTATTGATATGGAATTTTGTTCTCTTATACACTTTGTTTTTCTCAGTTATAAACTATAGTTATTTTATGCGCAGATCTATAAATGTAGAAGATATAAAGGGTTGAAAATTTTTTGGGTCATGAAATTTTGTAAAATTGTGGCTGTTCTATATCTCCCACTGTGGACCACGTATTGATATGGAATTTTGTTCTCTTGTACACTTTGTTTTCCTCAATTATAAACTATAGTCATTTTGTGCACAGATCTAAAAAGGTAGAAGATATAAAGGGTTGAAAATTTTTTGGGTCATGAAATTTTGTAAAATTGTGGCCGTTCTATATCTCCCACCGTGAACCACGTATTCGTATGAAATTTTGTTCTCTTGTACACTTTGTTTTTCTCAATTATAAACTATAGTTATTTTGTGCGCAGATCTATAAATGTAGAAGATATAAAGGGTTGAAAATTTTTTGGGTCATGAAATTTTTTAAAATTGCGGCCGTTCTATATCTCCTACTGTGGACCACGTATTGATATGGAATTTTGTTCTCTTATACACTTTTTTTTTCTCAATTATAAACTATAGTTATTTTGTGCACAGATCTAAAAAGGTAGAAGATATACAGGGTTGAAAATTTTTTGGGTCATGAAATTTTGTAAAATTGTGGCCGTTCTATATCTCCCACTGTGGGCCACGTATTGATATGGAATTTTGTTCTCTTATACACTTTGTTTTTCTCAGTTATAAACTATAGTTATTTTATGCGCAGATCTATAAATGTAGAAGATATAAAGGGTTGAAAATTTTTTGGGTCATGAAATTTTGTAAAATTGTGGCTGTTCTATATCTCCCACTGTGGACCACGTATTGATATGGAATTTTGTTCTCTTGTACACTTTGTTTTCCTCAATTATAAACTATAGTCATTTTGTGCACAAATCTAAAAAGGTGGAAGATATAAAGGGTTGAAAATTTTTTGGGTCATGAAATTCTGTAAAATTATGGCCGTTCTATATCTTCCACTGTGAACCACGTATTGATATGGAATTTTGTTCTCTTGTACACTTTGTTTTTCTCAATTATAAACTATAGTCATTTTGTGCACAGATCTAAAAAGGTAGAAGATATAAAGGGTTGAAATTTTTTGGGTCATGAAATTCTGAAAAATTATGGCCGTTCTATATCTCCCACCGTGAACCACGTATTCGTATGAAATTTTGTTCTCGTGTACACTTTATTTTTCTCAATTATAAACTATAGTTATTTTGTGCACAGATCTAAAAAGGTAGAAGATATACAGGGTTGAAAATTTTTTGGGTCATGAAATTTTGTAAACTTGTGGCCGTTCTATATCTCCCACTGTGGACCACGTATTGATATGGAATTTTGTTCTCTTATACACTTTGTTTTTCTCAATTATAAACTATAGTTATTTTGTGCACAGATCTATAAATATAGAAGATATAAAGGGTTGAAAATTTTTTGGGTCATGAAATTCTGTAAAATTATGGCCGTTCTATATCTCCCACCGTGAACCACGTATTCGTATGAAATTTTGTTCTCTTGTACACTTTGTTTTTCTCAATTATAAACTATAGTTATTTTGTGCACAGATCTATAAAGGTAGAAGATAAAAAGGGTTGAAAATTTTTTGGGTCATGAAATTCTGTACAATTATGGCCGTTCTATATCTTCCACTGTGAACCACCTATTGATACGGAATTTTGTTCTCTTGTACACTTTGTTTTTCTCAATTATAAACTATAGTCATTTTGTGCACAAATCTAAAAAGGTGGAATATATAAAGGGATGAAAATTTATTGGGTCATGAAATTCTGTAAAATTATGGCCGTTCTATATCTCTCACCGTAAACCACGTATTCGTATGAAATTTTGTTCTCTTGTACACTTTGTTTTTCTCAATTATAAACTATAGTTATTTTGTGCACAGATCTATAAATGTAGAAGATATAAAGGGTTGAAAATTTTTTGGGTCATGAAATTCTGTACAATTATGGCCGTTCTATATCTTCCACTGTGAACCACGTATTGATACGGAATTTCGTTCTCTTGTACACTTTGTTTTTCTCAATTATAAACTATAGTCATTTTGTGCCCAAATCTAAAAAGGTAGAAGATATAAAGGCTTGAAAATTTTTTGGGTCATGAAATTCTGTAAAATTATGGGCGTTCTATATCTTTCACTGTGAACCACGTATTAATATGGAATTTTGTTCTCTTGTACACTTTGTTTTTCTCAATTATAAACTATAGTCATTTTGTGCACAGATCTAAAAAGGTAGAAGATATAAAGGGTTGAAAATTTTTTGGGTCATGAAATTTTGTAAAATTGTGGCCGTTCTATATCTCCCACTGTGGACCACGTATTGATATGGAATTTTGTTCTCTTATACATTTTGTTTTTCTCAATTATAAACTATAGTTATTTTGTGCACAGATCTAAAAAGGTAGAAGATATAAAGGGTTGAAAATTTTTTGGGTCATAAAATTTTGTAAAATTGTGGCCGTTTATCTCCCACTGTGGGCCACGTATTGATATGGAATTTTGTTCTCTTATACACTTTGTTTTTCTCAATTATAAACTATAGTTATTTTATGCGCAGATCTATAAATGTAGAAGATATAAAGGGTTGAAAATTTTTTGGGTCATGAAATTTTGTAAAATTGTGGCTGTTGTATATCTCCCACTGTGGACCACGTATTGATATGGAATTTTGTTCTCTTGTACACTTTGTTTTCCTCAATTATAAACTATAGTCATTTTGTGCACAAATCTAAAAAGGTGGAAGATATAAAGGGTTGAAAATTTTTTGGGTCATGAAATTCTGTAAAATTATGGCCGTTCTATATCTTCCACTGTGAACCACGTATTGATATGGAATTTTGTTCTCTTGTACACTTTGTTTTTCTCAATTATAAACTATAGTCATTTTGTGCACAGATCTAAAAAGGTAGAAGATATAAAGGGTTGAAATTTTTGGGTCATGAAATTCTGAAAAACTATGGCCGTTCTATATCTCCCACCGTGAACCACGTATTCGTATGAAATTTTGTTCTCGTGTACACTTTATTTTTCTCAATTATAAACTATAGTTATTTTATGCGCAGATCTATAAATGTAGAAGATATGAAGGGTTGAAAATTTTTTGGGTCATGAAATTTTGTAAAATTGTGGCTGTTCTATATCTCCCATTGTGGACAACGTATTGATATGGAATTTTGTTCTCTTGTACACTTTGTTTTTCTCAATTATAAACTATAGTCATTTTGTGCACAGATCTAAAAAGGTAGGAGATATAAAGGGTTGAAAATTTTTTGGGTCATGAAATTCTGTAAAATTATGGGCGTTCTATATCTCCCACCGTGAACCACGTATTCGTATGAAATTTTGTTCTCTTGTACACTTTGTTTTTCTCAATTATAAACTATAGTTATTTTGTGTGCAGATCTATAAATGTAGAAGATATAAAGGGTTGAAAATTTTTTGGGTCATGAAATTTTTTAAAATTGCGGCCGTTCTATATCTCCCACTGTGGACCACGTATTGATATGGAATTTTTTTCTCTTATACACTTTGTTTTTCTCAATTATAAACTATAGTTATTTTGTGCACAGATCTAAAAAGGTAGAAGATATACAGGGTTGAAAATTTTTTGGGTCATGAAATTTTGTAAAATTGTGGCCGTTCTATATCTCCCACTGTGGACCACGTATTGATATGGAATTTTTTTCTCTTATACACTTGGTTTTTCTCAATTATAAACTATAGTTATTTTGTGCACAGATCTATAAATATAGAATATATAAAGGGTTGAAAATTTTTTGGGTCATGAAATTCTATAAAATTATGACCGTTCTATGTCTCCCACTGTGAACCACGTATTCGTATGAAATTTTGTTCTCTTGTACACTTTGTTTTTCTCAAATATAAACTATAGTTATTTTGTGCACAGATCTAAAAAGGTAGAAGATATACAGGGTTGAAAATTTTTTGGGTCATGAAATTCTGTAAAACTGTGGCCGTTCTATATCTCCCACTGTGAACCACGTATTGATATGGAATTTTATTCTCTTATACACTTTGTTTTTCTCAGTTATAAACTATAGTTATTTTGTGCACAGATCTAAAAAGGTAGAAGATATAAAGGGTTGAAAATTTTTTGGTCATGAAATTCTTTAAAATTATGGTCTTTCTATATCTCCCACCGTGAACCACGTATTGGTATGAAATTTTGTTCTCTTATACACTTTGTTTTTCTCAATTATAAACTATAGTTATTTTGTGCACAGATCAATAAATATAGAAGATATAAAGGGTTGAAAATTTTTTGGGTCATGAAATTCTGTAAAATTATGGCCGTTCTATATCTCCCACCGTGAACCACGTATTCGTATGAAATTTTGTTCTCTTGTACACTTTGTTTTTCTCAATTATAAACTATAGTTATTTTGTGCACAGATCTATAAAGGTAGAAGATATAAAGGGTTGAAAATTTTTTGGGTCATGAAATTCTGTACAATTATGGCCGTTCTATATCTTCCACTGTGAACCACCTATTGATACGGAATTTTGTTCTCTTGTACACTTTGTTTTTCTCAATTATAAACTATAGTCATTTTGTGCAAAAATCTAAAAAGATAGAAGATATAAAGGGTTGAAAATTTTTTGGGTCATGAAATTTTGTAAAATTGTGGCCGTTTATCTCCCACTGTGGACCACGTATTGATATGGAATTTTGTTCTCTTATACACTTTGTTTTTCTCAATTATAAACTATAGTTATTTTGTGCACAGATCTATAAATATAGAAGATATAAAGGGTTGAAAATTTTTTGGGTCATGAAATTCTGTAAAATTATGGCCGTTCTATATCTCCCACCGTGAACCACGTATTCGTATGAAATTTTGTTCTCTTGTACACTTTGTTTTTCTCAATTATAAACTATAGTTATTTTGTGCACAGATCTATAAAGGTAGAAGATATAATGGGTTGAAAATTTTTTGGGTCATGAAATTCTGTACAATTATGGCCGTTCTATATCTTCCACTGTGAACCACCTATTGATACGGAATTTTGTTCTCTTGTACACTTTATTTTCTCAATTATAAACTATAGTCATTTTGTGCACAAATCTAAAAAGGTAGAAGATATAAAGGCTTGAAAATTTTTTGGGTCATGAAATTTTTTAAAATTGCGGCCGTTCTATATCTCCTACTGTGGACCACGTATTGATATGGAATTTTGTTCTCTTATACACTTTTTTTTCACAATTATAAACTATAGTTATTTTGTGCACAGATCTAAAAAGGTAGAAGATATACAGGGTTGAAAATTTTTTGGGTCATGAAATTTTGTAAAATTGTGGCCGTTCTATATCTCCCACTGTGGGCCACGTATTGATATGGAATTTTGTTCTCTTATACACTTTGTTTTTCTCAGTTATAAACTATAGTTATTTTATGCGCAGATCTATAAATGTAGAAGATATAAAGGGTTGAAAATTTTTTGGGTCATGAAATTTTGTAAAATTGTGGCTGTTCTATATCTCCCACTGTGGACCACGTATTGATATGGAATTTTGTTCTCTTGTACACTTTGTTTTCCTCAATTATAAACTATAGTCATTTTGTGCACAGATCTAAAAAGGTAGAAGATATAAAGGGTTGAAAATTTTTTGGGTCATGAAATTTTGTAAAATTGTGGCCGTTCTATATCTCCCACCGTGAACCACGTATTCGTATGAAATTTTGTTCTCTTGTACACTTTGTTTTTCTCAATTATAAACTATAGTTATTTTGTGCGCAGATCTATAAATGTAGAAGATATAAAGGGTTGAAAATTTTTTGGGTCATGAAATTTTTTAAAATTGCGGCCGTTCTATATCTCCTACTGTGGACCACGTATTGATATGGAATTTTGTTCTCTTATACACTTTTTTTTTCTCAATTATAAACTATAGTTATTTTGTGCACAGATCTAAAAAGGTAGAAGATATACAGGGTTGAAAATTTTTTGGGTCATGAAATTTTGTAAAATTGTGGCCGTTCTATATCTCCCACTGTGGGCCACGTATTGATATGGAATTTTGTTCTCTTATACACTTTGTTTTTCTCAGTTATAAACTATAGTTATTTTATGCGCAGATCTATAAATGTAGAAGATATAAAGGGTTGAAAATTTTTTGGGTCATGAAATTTTGTAAAATTGTGGCTGTTCTATATCTCCCACTGTGGACCACGTATTGATATGGAATTTTGTTCTCTTGTACACTTTGTTTTCCTCAATTATAAACTATAGTCATTTTGTGCACAAATCTAAAAAGGTGGAAGATATAAAGGGTTGAAAATTTTTTGGGTCATGAAATTCTGTAAAATTATGGCCGTTCTATATCTTCCACTGTGAACCACGTATTGATATGGAATTTTGTTCTCTTGTACACTTTGTTTTTCTCAATTATAAACTATAGTCATTTTGTGCACAGATCTAAAAAGGTAGAAGATATAAAGGGTTGAAATTTTTTGGGTCATGAAATTCTGAAAAATTATGGCCGTTCTATATCTCCCACCGTGAACCACGTATTCGTATGAAATTTTGTTCTCGTGTACACTTTATTTTTCTCAATTATAAACTATAGTTATTTTGTGCACAGATCTAAAAAGGTAGAAGATATACAGGGTTGAAAATTTTTTGGGTCATGAAATTTTGTAAACTTGTGGCCGTTCTATATCTCCCACTGTGGACCACGTATTGATATGGAATTTTGTTCTCTTATACACTTTGTTTTTCTCAATTATAAACTATAGTTATTTTGTGCACAGATCTATAAATATAGAAGATATAAAGGGTTGAAAATTTTTTGGGTCATGAAATTCTGTAAAATTATGGCCGTTCTATATCTCCCACCGTGAACCACGTATTCGTATGAAATTTTGTTCTCTTGTACACTTTGTTTTTCTCAATTATAAACTATAGTTATTTTGTGCACAGATCTATAAAGGTAGAAGATAAAAAGGGTTGAAAATTTTTTGGGTCATGAAATTCTGTACAATTATGGCCGTTCTATATCTTCCACTGTGAACCACCTATTGATACGGAATTTTGTTCTCTTGTACACTTTGTTTTTCTCAATTATAAACTATAGTCATTTTGTGCACAAATCTAAAAAGGTGGAATATATAAAGGGATGAAAATTTATTGGGTCATGAAATTCTGTAAAATTATGGCCGTTCTATATCTCTCACCGTAAACCACGTATTCGTATGAAATTTTGTTCTCTTGTACACTTTGTTTTTCTCAATTATAAACTATAGTTATTTTGTGCACAGATCTATAAATGTAGAAGATATAAAGGGTTGAAAATTTTTTGGGTCATGAAATTCTGTACAATTATGGCCGTTCTATATCTTCCACTGTGAACCACGTATTGATACGGAATTTCGTTCTCTTGTACACTTTGTTTTTCTCAATTATAAACTATAGTCATTTTGTGCCCAAATCTAAAAAGGTAGAAGATATAAAGGCTTGAAAATTTTTTGGGTCATGAAATTCTGTAAAATTATGGGCGTTCTATATCTTTCACTGTGAACCACGTATTAATATGGAATTTTGTTCTCTTGTACACTTTGTTTTTCTCAATTATAAACTATAGTCATTTTGTGCACAGATCTAAAAAGGTAGAAGATATAAAGGGTTGAAAATTTTTTGGGTCATGAAATTTTGTAAAATTGTGGCCGTTCTATATCTCCCACTGTGGACCACGTATTGATATGGAATTTTGTTCTCTTATACATTTTGTTTTTCTCAATTATAAACTATAGTTATTTTGTGCACAGATCTAAAAAGGTAGAAGATATAAAGGGTTGAAAATTTTTTGGGTCATAAAATTTTGTAAAATTGTGGCCGTTTATCTCCCACTGTGGGCCACGTATTGATATGGAATTTTGTTCTCTTATACACTTTGTTTTTCTCAATTATAAACTATAGTTATTTTATGCGCAGATCTATAAATGTAGAAGATATAAAGGGTTGAAAATTTTTTGGGTCATGAAATTTTGTAAAATTGTGGCTGTTGTATATCTCCCACTGTGGACCACGTATTGATATGGAATTTTGTTCTCTTGTACACTTTGTTTTCCTCAATTATAAACTATAGTCATTTTGTGCACAAATCTAAAAAGGTGGAAGATATAAAGGGTTGAAAATTTTTTGGGTCATGAAATTCTGTAAAATTATGGCCGTTCTATATCTTCCACTGTGAACCACGTATTGATATGGAATTTTGTTCTCTTGTACACTTTGTTTTTCTCAATTATAAACTATAGTCATTTTGTGCACAGATCTAAAAAGGTAGAAGATATAAAGGGTTGAAATTTTTGGGTCATGAAATTCTGAAAAACTATGGCCGTTCTATATCTCCCACCGTGAACCACGTATTCGTATGAAATTTTGTTCTCGTGTACACTTTATTTTTCTCAATTATAAACTATAGTTATTTTATGCGCAGATCTATAAATGTAGAAGATATGAAGGGTTGAAAATTTTTTGGGTCATGAAATTTTGTAAAATTGTGGCTGTTCTATATCTCCCATTGTGGACAACGTATTGATATGGAATTTTGTTCTCTTGTACACTTTGTTTTTCTCAATTATAAACTATAGTCATTTTGTGCACAGATCTAAAAAGGTAGGAGATATAAAGGGTTGAAAATTTTTTGGGTCATGAAATTCTGTAAAATTATGGGCGTTCTATATCTCCCACCGTGAACCACGTATTCGTATGAAATTTTGTTCTCTTGTACACTTTGTTTTTCTCAATTATAAACTATAGTTATTTTGTGTGCAGATCTATAAATGTAGAAGATATAAAGGGTTGAAAATTTTTTGGGTCATGAAATTTTTTAAAATTGCGGCCGTTCTATATCTCCCACTGTGGACCACGTATTGATATGGAATTTTTTTCTCTTATACACTTTGTTTTTCTCAATTATAAACTATAGTTATTTTGTGCACAGATCTAAAAAGGTAGAAGATATACAGGGTTGAAAATTTTTTGGGTCATGAAATTTTGTAAAATTGTGGCCGTTCTATATCTCCCACTGTGGACCACGTATTGATATGGAATTTTTTTCTCTTATACACTTGGTTTTTCTCAATTATAAACTATAGTTATTTTGTGCACAGATCTATAAATATAGAATATATAAAGGGTTGAAAATTTTTTGGGTCATGAAATTCTATAAAATTATGACCGTTCTATGTCTCCCACTGTGAACCACGTATTCGTATGAAATTTTGTTCTCTTGTACACTTTGTTTTTCTCAAATATAAACTATAGTTATTTTGTGCACAGATCTAAAAAGGTAGAAGATATACAGGGTTGAAAATTTTTTGGGTCATGAAATTCTGTAAAACTGTGGCCGTTCTATATCTCCCACTGTGAACCACGTATTGATATGGAATTTTATTCTCTTATACACTTTGTTTTTCTCAGTTATAAACTATAGTTATTTTGTGCACAGATCTAAAAAGGTAGAAGATATAAAGGGTTGAAAATTTTTTGGTCATGAAATTCTTTAAAATTATGGTCTTTCTATATCTCCCACCGTGAACCACGTATTGGTATGAAATTTTGTTCTCTTATACACTTTATTTAATGTTAGTGTTTCGCGAGAAAAATATATATATATATATATATATATATATATAATTGTGTTTCGCGTCTATGAATAGGTTAAGAACCACTGGTCTAGAGACTCGTGAAGAAGTCCACGTCTACAAAAATTAACCGAAAAGTATTCACTGAAGACGCTCAGAAAAATGGCCTCGCCAAAACATGGTTGAACCATTGGTTGAAAAGCCATAAATGTGGATGATTAAATTAGTTTGATTAACGATTGAAATTGAACTAATTCGGTGATTAAAATTAAAGTTCAATTTAATTCTCAGATTTAATCATAATTTTTTTAGTTTGATTAAATTAGTTTGATTAACGATTAAATCTGAAATTTAATTGATTAAATAATTGTCATATGATTAGAATTTAGAATTTAATTTTTTTTTTAATCAGTGCCCAACTCTGTACAGGGGATTCATTTTAAGACGGCTCAAATGCATTTCATGGTTAGCAAAAAATGGTAGAGGTAAAATTTGTTGCCCGTCACCTCTAGTTTTTGAATATGTGATTTGATTTTAGATTCCTGCCCGCATACGCGGCTGACGCGCGACCAAATGTGAAGGTTTGCGGTTGACCCCCATTTTCATATACATAGTTTTAAAGAGTATAAAAAGTTATGAAAGAAACCGGAAACCGCAATTCGATATCTTTAAAATTAAAGGTGCTAGGCCATTTCAAAATCTGGTATTTATTAATCATATTTCAATTTTTTAACTTGTTATCAAAGAGAAAGAAGAGCACGCGATAGGTCATTTTTATGTATTTTTTCATCCCCTTTCTACTAAAAATATTGCCAAGGCAGTAAAGCTAGTATTTTTCTTAATATCCGAAAATAAGTCGTTTTCCGAGTGATTTTTCTAAGAAAAATCAAATGTTAAGAGCTTTAGATGTTCTCAAGCATACACAAAATGGCTAAAAATTAATTTTACATCTGTTGCAAACAAGAAGGTTTAATAATTATTTGGTAATTTTGGGAGAGTTGCGTTCAATTACCAAAAACATTAAAAACCTCCTGCCACATATTTTAAGTGATCAATATCTTTCAAGGAAAGGATCAAACTTATTCCTTAATTTATCAAATAATGCACTTTACTCAACTTGTGAAGCATGTGCTGTGCCTTCATAGGTGCCTCCTCAGATACAGAGAGCACCTTTACTCAGAAACCCCAATTAGGTTTTTGCCCATAACTCCGCCAAAAATAAAGATACAGCATCGGGGATGGAAAATTCGAAAACTAGACCAAAAAAAACATATAGTTTACTTCGTGGGTTTTTTCGAAATTCCGCTTTTCAAAAAAGTTATTAGCGATTGGTGCGTTTTAAATGGATCACCCTGTATATATATATATGTTAGGGGTACACACTAAGGAAACAATCAGGTAAAGGGTTACACTAATGAATAAGATTGGGAACCTCTACCTTAAATAACTATTACACTATTAAATTAAATTACTATATTAATCACCGTATTACTAAATTTCTATATTTCTATATTAATAATTACACTCATTTACTTCGGTATGAGTGAATCTGACTGAACTTATCACCGTAATACCTGATTAATATATATTTCTTTGTAAATATAAGAAACAATCAATTAAGAAGGTACATGATGAAGTCAGTAATCAGAACTGATTGAGAAAAAAGTTAAATGTACTGATTTTGTTTTATAGTTTTTTGAAAAGCCAAAACATATGTACGTGACTCACTCAAGGTACGAAGGTCGCCCCGGTGTATGTCGAGAATTTTACTTTACCAAACACTCCAATGGCAGCTTAAGCTTTAATTATGACTTCAATGGAAATGGGTAACTATTTAATTTCTCTTAATATGAATACAATTTTAGAAAACACTAAAAAGTTGAAATATTCTAAGAACATACCTTAATTCTGTGCCGAGGGGAGGTTTTTTTAAAATTTTAAATCTGAAAAAGTAGAGCCAATTGGTGATTAACGCTGTCTAAAATTTTATATTATTATTTAAGATATTCCATCGAATGGCGGCTTGAAGAGAACGTGATTTAAACACGTGAACGGCAGTCAACCAATGATGGTGGCCGAGATAGTCCATTAAAACATTAATGAGTGCGTCTTCTTTTCTAGCATCCGGCGTCAGTCATCTCATGTCCAGAGACCAACGACGCTGTAGATATCTTGGCTGAGTGACTTAGAGTGAGAGATTTGTTTGGAAAGGAATGTGTGATGTAGGATGTCTCTAAACCGGATATAAAGGGAATTTAGAGAACGGTGTTTGGTTATTGCTTTGTTTTCACTTATACTCGTACTTAGTTAAACGCATGTCTCTTTGACGTCACATTTCTCTACCCAAATCTATAAATTTAAAGATGAATGTAAATCCCAAACAGGTCTTAGAGAAAGAAAGTAAGATGATATTGTCCAGTATTGCGAATCAAACCATGATCATTTTACAAAAGTTTATTTTTGCAATAGACAAATGCTTTGAATAATTACCTTAATTAATTATTTTGCACACAAATACCATAGTATTAACAAAAACGGAGGTAATGACCTTTGACGAGTTCAATTCATCTTTAATTATTAACAAAAAGTTAGTACCGCAATAGTTACAAATACTAATGCTGTTCTTCATTCAACTTTAAACGATTTACCGTACTTAACAGTCATTCTGAATTCACATGTTACCCGTGACGAACAATGTTTTGAAATACACAAGTTGGGCTTTCAAATAATTGCAAATAAATGGTGAATGTTTGTCAAAATTATTCTCTATTATGTTTAACGGAGAATTCATTATATATAATTTCTTAAGATGGTTTTTATTAATTTTAATCTATCTGTGGATGTTACTTGTATAATATTGGTCAAGGACTTTACTTAAATGTTACATTATACTATTTTCTCAATTTCTTCCAGAATTTAGATATAACGTTCTTTGTAGGGGGGACTTAAATCTTGAACATCCAATGGTTAGATTGACCATTATGAACTCAACAGTAACCAAACTTCAAAGAGATGTAGTTAGTATTTAATAATAATTATAGCTTCAGAACTTCAACTCTATTAGAAAACTTCTGGTCACTTTTTGATTTCTTTGTTTCTTTTGAGAATAAAGATTTGCTATGTCACGTGATCCATAAAGCTTATCATCAGATCGCTGATCATTTCACCAATACTCAACCTTAGACATAACCGTCAAAAGATAATATTATATTAACTTCATAAAAATTATTTTACAGAAAGCCAGAAGGTTTGATAAATGGCTACACTATGAACTGTACTGGCACCAAAAATAGTTATAAAAAAAGAAAAATCTCTTTAGTTTGCTATCAAAAATTTGGTAAGTAATGGGGTAAGTAAATTGATTGAAAGTTGCTGTTTTAAATTTGAAAATTTAACTTCTAGCCTTAGTACATACGAGGGTCGTTTGAAAAGTCCGTGCAAAAATAAAAACTACTTAATTTTTTGGGGTAAACCTTTTTTATTTTTCAACACAGTCTCCTTTTAGGCTTATACACTTCGTCCAACGCTGCTCTAGTTTGTTGATCCCTTCCGAATAATAGGATTTGTCCAAGTCTGAAAAATAGCCATTCGTTTCTGCAATCACCTCCTCGTTTGAATAAAATCTTTTTCCCGCCAGCCATTTCTTCATATTGGGGAACAAATAGTAGTCCGAGGGAGCCAAGTCTGGAGAATAGGGGGGATGTAAAACGAGTTGGAACCCTATTTCCATTAATTTTGCGACCACAACTGCTGAGGTGTGAGCTGGTGCGTTGTCGTGATGGAAAAGGACTTTTTTGTGGGCCAATCGTGGGCGTTTTTCTTGCAGCTCGGTTTTCAAACGGTCCAATAACGATGAATAATATGCACCTGTAATAGTTCCAGATAGTCGATGAGGATTATTCCTTGCGAACCCCAAAAGACAGTCGCCATAATCTTTCCGGCCGAAGAAACGGTCTTCGCCTTTTTTGGCGCAGATTCCCCCTTGGTAACCCATTGTTTAGATTGTTCTTTGGTCTCAGGAGTGTAGTGATGTATCCATGTTTCATCCACAGTGACGAAACGACGCTTAAAGTCCTGCGGATTCTTCTGGAACAGCTGCAAACCGTCCTTGCAACACTTCACACGATTTCGTTTTTGGTCAAGCGTGAGCAATCGCGGCACCCATCTTGCGGATAGCTTTGTCATGTCCAAATGTTGATACAAAATATTATGTACCCGTTCATTCGAGATGCCCACAGCACTAGCAATCTCACGCACCTTCACTCTTCTGTCATCCATCACCATATCATGGATTTTATCAATGATTTCTGGAGTAGTAACCTCAACAGGGCGTCCAGAACGTTCAGCGTCACTTGTGCCCATATGGCCACTCCGAAAATTTTGATACCACTTATAAACTGTTCTAATCGAAGGTGCAGAGTCACAATAATGTTTATCAAGCTTCTCTTTAGTCTCCTGAGGCGTTTAGCCTTTCATAAAGTTTAATCAACACACGAAATTCTTTTTCGTCCATTTTTTGAAAATCACTCGACTTCCTCGATTCAAACGAATGCCAAACACAAAGAAATAGACCGATCTGGCTGAAACTTGGTGTGTGTTCTTCCAAAAGATGCTACTAACTAAACATAACCTCGATACGCGCCAGTGGTGCTATCTCTCTGACTTTGCACGGACTTTTCAAACGACCCTCGTACATATACAGGGTGACCAGAGTTATATGCTCCACCCACTTTTTTTTTTAACGGCGGGAAATTTCGAAAAATAAAAAACACTAATTTAATCATTTTTAGTCTAGTTTATTTTCAGTGATTGGCCCATTTTTTTAAACCCCAATATCTCGAGATACAACATCCAACTTTATTTTTCAAATGGAACGTTATATTTTTTTTTTTGCATATTTTTATAGTATTTGGGTTCCTAAAAAAACAAAACAACAATTTTTAAATAGCGTCGCAAATAACATTTTTTGTAGTCAGAGGACCTCCAAAAAGTGTATTTCTGAAAACCTATCATGGATAAGATAAAATTTTGTCTTTGATCTTAAATATCTCGACAAATATTAAGGATATCGAAACGGAGTCAGGGCCATTTTTCACATTTTTTTTTATGTAGTTTTCATAATCATTGCCAAAACCAGTGGTATTTTATGTAAGTAACCTTGTTCAGGTTTTTGGCCGTAATACCTCCAAAAACAATGATACAGCATCGAGGGTGGAAAATTTTAAAACTAGACTAAAAACATAATTTATAATTTACCAGGCTTGTCCATGGGACATATTTTTCTGTCCCATCCCATCCCATGGAAATTTATGCTTGTCCCATCCCATCCTATCCCACGGGATTCCCATTATAATATTAATATGGAATACAGTTCAAATAAAATTATTAAATTTATGAAAGTTTACGTTTAGTGTCTACTAAATTGGACTACATGCGCAATGTGCCAGTCTGGCAGTGTTACCGCTCGTTAAATTGAGAAAACCTAGACAGAGCCTTTAAAAAATCTAGGAAAACCTGGATTATTCTTTAGACTCGAAACCCTTCTCATAGCACCATGCAGTTATATAGATGATGAATGAATTCTGTTTTGTTGCATTTACGCAACTGCAAATTTCAGCCTAAATTTATTTTACAATATCAAGTATCGACTACCATGGGAAATACAAATGTGTGCTATCCCATCCCATCCCATCTCATGGGACGTTTCCCATGGAATTCCCATGGGAATAACATTCCTATGGGCAACACTGCAATTTACTTAATGGGTTTATCTGGATTTCCACTTTCCTAAAACGTTATTAGCGATTGGTGCATTTTAAATGGATCACCCTGTATTTATAAAGTAATATATATAAATTACATACAAAGTAAATTTTTAGATTGGAACAAGCACCTAGGGCACATCGAATTTGAGGATTATGAAGATGAAGAGGAAAAAGAAGTGGTAGAGGAGGTAGTAGAAAAGGCTGAAGAGAATGCTAAAAACTATGATCGTAAATTATCACTAAAATTGACTGTACTTTCCACAGACTATGAGGAATATGCTTTAATTCATATGTGTGTCAAAATTACACTTAAAGGAAAGAAATTTTTTGCAGGTAAGAAACTATTATAGTTTGAACTATGATTATAAGTTTACTGCCAACATCAGGTAAACAAACCAATAGAGAAACTTCATACCCAAATTGAAGGAAATTGTCATTAAAGAAATAAATGATAACTTTGTATAAAATTAAAATTTAATTTAGTTAAAAGTAAATTTAAAAGTTTCAACCGTGGATACGTTAAAAAAGTTGATAATGAAAGATTCGGTAATCATTATGAGGTTAGTGAGGATTAAATAGTTTAGACATCTTTTAAATAAACTTTGTCTGCCATTATCGTAGAGATGCTCCTCTCGAGGTACAATCAATTTCTTCGTTTAGGACGCTCAGTATTTGATTGAGGCATACTGAGGGAATCTTGATGACACATTCTCCCTCCCAACTTATCTGCCTTCACCATTCTGCCTCTTTCTCCGCTCTAAAGAATCTCCTCATTTAAAAAAGTGGTCATTTCAGCGAATGGTGATCTGGACTTCCTTGCGTAGATATTGGGTTCGTGTCCACCTGTCTACGATTTGATTTTTCTAGAAGCGTCTTACTATTCACTGATCTGAGTTCTCAGAAGTTGACATATAAATATCTATCTAGATATATTCATTCAACAACTCTTCTTGCTTATTGTAATGAATAAAATAGAATTTGAATGTGTAAAAATAGAAAAGCTACCATCTCCCAAGTAGTTATACTCTATAATTCAATACGTCACTTAATAATATCACTGCACGTCCTTAACACTTAACTGGTATCCTCAAAATCTCAACTTCAACTGGTATCGTCTGGTCAGCTTTGACCCGAAAATTTAAATGCGCATTACTTTCAAAAGGTCATCGATATAATTAAAGTAGATTTAGTTTTTCTTAGAAAATTTTATTTAGCAAACGAAAATGATGAATATTTTGTTAAATTTGTTTCATAAGTTGCAAAAGTTGCAATTTTTTTTTTACATTTTTTTTAAGTTACAAAAAAAGGAAAAACAAAAAATAATATTTACTGGAAAACGTTATTTTCTTAAAGTTAGATGTTCATTCAAAGAAAAGAAAAGATAAGTCCTAAAGACTTATGGACATAGTTCTGCAAGTACTGAATTATCATGATGCGCGTGTAACATACTTGTTCTGTTTTGGTACAAAAAAACCAACGTTTTGTTGCCAGTAAAAACAAACAATGAAGTTCCGACGGTAGTTGTTTTTATTTGGAATTATATAAGAGGGGTTTTCTTTTTTATTTTTTCGTAATGTCCCCGAGTAAGACAAATTTAGCTTTCCTAGTCCATGGACCAGCTTAACTGAACAGAACCAGTTATCAGCAATAGTATTAAACATTATGTAATATTTACTATATAATATTTAATATTATAGAATAATATTAAAACATAGAACAGAAAACAAACTCTAAAACTTAAAAATAAAAAATATTAAGAAAAAAAAGTTATAACGTAAATTTGACCCAAAACCTAGGTATATTTTATTTAGTTGCACTGCTCAAGAACGACTGATTTGTAAGGTCGATTGTTGGTGAGGATGAAAGAGGAGAATTCAGAGAAGGAGAGATGTTTATAGTTAATTCCTACAAAATGCCATACAAAAGAAAAAATTTGACCCGACGATACCATTTGAGGGTTAAAATGATTTCTAAGGTGGATTTAATCCATAAATTTATATCACTCTTTTAGTGCTATTTGACCTAATAATTTTACCGGCTACTCCCATGGCTGTTAATATTTTTTAAAAGTTTATTATTATTTATTCTTTCAGATAATTATATAGTACTTAACGTAAAAGAGAATGCTGAACTTCCTGAAGTGCTGAAAACAAAATTTAAAGAATATAAATGGGAGGAAAACACGTTTGTTACTCGGGAAATGTGTAAAAATGCAGGTTCAAAGAAAAAAGTATAAACAGTGCAAAAAGCTTTGTATTTTATCTTAAATAAACCGACATTTTAAGAAAGTGTAATACTTTCATTTATTTCTTATTGCAAAACTCTCAGTTAAAAGCTGGCGTTTTAGATAATAAAGCAAGTGAGTATATTATTATAATACATAATGAAAATATGGTCATCATAATGGAATTTCATAATGGCAGGGATAGAGTTAAATCTGAATTTCCACGCAGAGATTCCTGGTTCGAATCCAGCTGCTGGTCCACAGGTTTTTATTCGCTAGGAGCTTCTCAATGCTCTCTGTCCAGTGATAGACGGTGTTGT
The DNA here is from genome assembly GCF_049639745.1 of Rhodnius prolixus. NCBI lineage: Eukaryota > Metazoa > Arthropoda > Insecta > Hemiptera > Reduviidae > Rhodnius > Rhodnius prolixus. The sequence continues at coordinate 28,885,857 of NW_027411582.1, forward strand.
CTATTTGGAGAGAATACTGTCCGACAGTGCGTCGGAAAAGGCTCAGTGTGGCAATCAATTTAAATGTTGCCACGCTTCAAGCTACAATTAGAAAAATATCAAATAAATAGTAACAATGAAAAGAAAAATTATCCCTGTTTTTAGTAGAGAGAGAGAAACATAATGTTTAAAGCAGAAATTAAAAGTATTTTTGGATGTGTTAATATTAATATTGTTAAGTTAGAAGAGAGATTAGCTGAGTGGTTAGCTCACTGGATTCTCATGCGGAGTTGCCGGGTTCAATTCGAATCCACTGCTGAGCCTTATAATTTCTCTTGCTAATAGTCTCCTGCAGCGCTTGGTGAGAAAATGATATTATTTCCATTTTTTTAAATAAAAGACACGTCAAATAGATAATAGACGCAATAAAGGCATTTTTAGACATTCTTTTTCTTCTGGTAAACCAGTTTTGTAATTAATTAACGTTACGTCTAAACGCTACCGAACTTCATGAATGAGGTGTCTAACATTTTCTCAAATATTTCAGAGAGATCAGAAGTAAATGTGCAATTTATAATCTACTGGTCCATCTAAATAGTATTCAATGAATTAAACAACTTGATAAACTAACACTGATATGTGCTCGTGAACACATTTTCTTGTAAAACAAACGTAATTTCTCATACAAAGATAAAAAGAATCATGGAAAATGATATACCGTATGAAATCCCATTAGACAAGGAAACTTTTATAAAAAGTGCCAGCACCTAGGTCTGATAATGATCACATAAGGGCCTAATGAGTTTTCTTAAAAATTTCGATTACTTTTATTTCTCCCAGTATCCAGGAGGAAGATTGAGGCTGTTTGAAGGATAACTTATGTTTCAAAATTATGTCAATTTTTAGAAAATTTATCTGTCTTTCTAACCGTGTCATCAGAATCGAATTCGGACTAAAACTTTCTGAGTAATAACATTTTTATGGCAAAAAAGTAATGTTTTTAGAAAAAAAAATTAAGTGACGTCACTCAAGAACAGTGGAAAATATAAAGTTGAACAATACGTCATTAAACTCCACTTTATATGTACTACACACAGAGGCCTATTGAATTACTTACTGGTTCACCCTGTATACGAGGTGTGTTCAAAAAGTAACGGGAATTTTCGTTTTTTGAAAAAAATATTTATTTATTCATCTACATTAATATTGTCGCCTTCAAAGTAGTCCCCTTCGCATACAATACACTTGTGCCAGCGCTTTTTCCAATCCTCGAAACACTTCTGAAACTCGATCTTTGTGATAGCTTTCAGCTCTTTCAGCGATTCGCTTTTAATGTCATCTATGCTTGTAAAACGACGGCCTTTTAATGTTCTCTTTATGTTTGGAAATAGAAAAAAGTCACATGGAGCCATGTCTGGCGAATATGGAGGCTGGGGCATCGTTAAAGTTTTGTTTTTGGCCAAAAATTCACGAACAAGCAATGAAGTGTGAGCAGGTGCATTATCGTGGTGCAAAATCCATGAATTGTTTTGCCACAAATCCGGGCGTTTTTTCGGATTGCTTCACGCAAACGGCGTTGAACTTGTAGGTAGTACTCCTTATTGATTGTTTGACCTTGTGGCAAGAATTCATGATGCACTATGCCATTAAAATCGAAGAACACAGTGAGCATAACCTTCACATTCGACCGCACTTGTCGAGCCTTTTTCGGTCTTGGCGATCCAGAATGCCTCCACTGGGACGATTGAGCCTTAGTTTCGACATCATATCCGTAAACCCATGTTTCGTCACCTGTTATAACACGTTTCAGTAGATCCGCATCGTTGTCGACTTCATTGAGTGACTCTTGAGCAACTTCCATTCTCCGCTGTTTTTGTTCGAAATTCAACAATTTTGGAACAAATTTTGCTGCCACACGTTTCATACCCAAAACATCCGAAAAAATTTCATGGCATGAGCCAATTGATATGGCAACATCATCAGCGACTTCTCTGATTGTGATTCGGCGATCGTTCATAACCATTTCTTTCACTTTTTTCACGTTTTCATCGGTTGTTGATGTGCTTGGACGTCCAGGTCGTTCGTCATCTTCAACGTTTTCGCGGCCATCTTGGAAACGCTTATACCACTCGTAAATCCTTGTTTTACTCATAGCAGACTCACCATATGCCTTTATTAACATTTCACACACTTTATTTCATTTTTTACGCAAAATTTAATACAAATTCTTTGATCCATTTTTTTTAACAAACAAAAATCGCCAAGCTCGAAAAACACGTCTAACCTTAACGGCTGCCACTTAAGAAGTAAACAATGAATATTACTGAAAATTTTATCGTACTTCAGGGGCATGTGTACCAACATAATAAAAAAAAATAATTTACAATCAGACTCTCCAAACCCGCGAAATTTAAAAATTCCCGTTACTTTTTGAACACACCTCGTATGTACGCTTGCACCGAATTACTGGTTGCACCGAATTTGAAAGAAATCGTTGTAGCAGTTTTTAAGAAAAATTAATTTTGTAAAATGGATAGATTTGAACTACAATCGTAATTACATGGTTTCCTGAAGGCATCTTAACAACAACAAAAAATCAAATCAGAACAATCTACGATTTTTCTTTTTTAAGTTTTCCTCGGCTAGGACACACGCACTATGCGTGGAACTCATTTGAGATAATTTTGTTTTAAAGTAATTTCTATGCAGCTGTTAATAATTAAGTCTTCGTTGGCTACAGCGTTGCTGCAATTTTTGTTGTCTACCATTTCGGGATTTTATTTCTGTTTAAAGGATATAGGGGGAATCATATTTATTCGGACTTTTGTGCATTTGAGCTTCGTTGTCAGATGTACCTGGCTCGAATAAAAACTGAACGACTAGTTTGTGTTTAAGGGGCTATATAGTTTGATTTTATCTAGATAGAGTTTTAGGATTATTACCTTAAAATCATCATCATATTAAAAAAAATAGCCGCAGAAAAATTGAAATCTGTCATTCAGTTGGTTATTATTAATTTTGTTCTGAATTCTTTGTAGGTATTCGAGGATGTCACGTTTCTCTGTCTTAGTCCATTCATATTCTATGGTTCTTGCGCCTTATGCTTCAAAACCAGTTTTACCGGAAACTGTGGCGTTTTGTAGCTTATCTGGGTCATCATTGCCTTTTTGATCGCTCCTCCTGCTTTTTCATTGCCTTTAATATTGCAATACGATTTTTTATCTTTTTTGTCAGGATGACGAGTGAAGACTGAAGAAAGATGTTCTTTCATGCCTTCTCATCATGGGATTTAGCCCAAGAATTGTCCGGGCGTCTTAGTGGGAGAGAAGCTTTTCTGTATTTAAGAATTCTTTTGGTTGCTGTCCACAGAGAGTTGTCTTCAGTTGTGAGAGATTGTGTATAAACAAAGAATTGGTCATTAAAGTAGTCCCTTAGTTTTGTTGTCAGTTCTCTAGTGAGTTGGTTAAACAATCTTTTGTGAGAGAGATATCTGGTGCGATGCCAAAGAGCTCTTGCGCGACGTTTGCGCGTTATCAGTTCTCTCAAATATCGAGGTAAATTGAGAGGTAATGGTGAAGTTCTGTTGGGTGAAGTCCGTTGAGTAGATTGCCAAATACTTTTCTGAATAGCGGTAGTCAAGTATGCCACGTTATCGTCTAGTTGTTGAGGAGTTTTTAAGGATATGTTTAAGTCCAGTTTTTCGTCAAGAGTTTCTCGAAATAAGTCCTACTCAGCAGTTTCGTTAATTAGTGTTTGTCCTGGAAGAGCTTTAAAAGTTCTAAGAAGGTTATTTTATTTAAAATCACATATGTCTATTTAATTCTTTTTTCGTATAATTAAACATTAATTTGAATTATTAATGAATACGCAATAAAAGAACAATACAATAAATATTTGTGAGCCTTTTTGTTTGTTCTATATCTTAATTTATTCACAAAATACCATATTGATGTTTTATTACGCACTTTAGGAAGAGGATACAAGTCAAAATATTATTTTAAATTAAAAACAAATCTACTAAGACATAATATATGAACATGTCCACAATCTATAGTGAAAATTATTTACATTAAATTATTGCAATAGTTTTATCACCCTCACCAATTTGTGTAAACAATATTTCGTTGTGGAATTGTTTTTATTTAAAATCCTAAATTATAGCATTCAGAAAGGGCGGTGGAGAGGGAGAACATTGGCATCTGACTTTGAGAGAGAACATTGTTAACAATGGGAACTAAATAGAAAGTAATTAACTTATTTCAACTCCTGTGCTCCCTTCTGCAAAGCATTTTGAAGAGCGGTTGAATACAACAAAGCAGATTATGCATTCTACATATTCCAATTTTTGATTTTAAGAATAAAGATGTTATCCTAACGTTAAAAGTAGATTAGTCGGGGCGAGCAAAAATTAACTGGCCACAGTTTTGGGATTTAAGTGGTTAATTGGTTAAACATTATAAGTAAATACAGGATTTTCGTGTGTAACAGGTCTGTTTAATTTTTACAATTTAAGAAAAATATTAAGATGTGTTTCAGAGTTATCAATCTTTACATATAAATTGCTATATCATTTTATTTAATAATATTATCATTATTTAAATATAAAACTTAGTAAGGATTAGCTCATTGATAAGCGAATTCAGAATTTCCACGCAGAAATCTAGAGTTCGAATCCAGCTGCTGGCCCTTAGATTTTCTCTTCCTACATGCTTCTTACGGCTCACTGTACAGTGGTGGATACAGATCACTGTCCGAATGTATTGCTAAAATCCTCCGGGCTCCAATGACACGTCTTAAATTAAAATAGTAACAATAATAAAACAGAGATATCTAGTTTTTCTTTTTCCGCAACTGATCTACTTCTTTGATACAAAATCGGGTGTAAAATTTCCACCAATACAAATATAATGGATTTCTAATGAAAACATGCTATTTTTTTCTTCTAATTAAAATCCATATTTTATGATTGTTACGCATAAAAATTATGAGTGGGGAATTTAGTATGAGTAGGCTGTTCCGGAATAAATTTAGTTTATATATCTCACCTCGCAACATGAAAACGTAAGTAAAATAGCTGCTTTCATTTCTTTTGATAATTAATTAATTGAACTTCTGACACATGTTTACGATGATAAAATGATACTGATGAATAAAGCGTGTAACAAAGCACCTGTAGAATCATTCAAAAGTGTTTGTATCGTCATATTGCCTAAGTTGAAATTTCAAACCAAAGGGTTAGTTAGGGCGTCGAATAATCGAAAGAACCAAAGGTCTTATTACAGATGAACTGATATTATTTGCATCTAAGAACTCAGAATGAACATTTTAAAGGTTTACCAATTTGGACCAACGAATTATTATCGCTTCTTTAATTGCAACTGGTCGAAATGGCAAATTTCAAAGATTCATACTTCTTAGTTTTTCAGTTATGGTGTATAATCATTAATCACACACACAAAGAGAAAATATTCAATTTGTTAAATCTCTTTGTAACAGTGGACCTCAAAACCGGCGTTTAAGATGAAAATTCACTTTTTACCTTAAATAAGTGGACGAATTCTTTGACCACAATATCAATAGCTTAAAAACATAACCATGTTTCCAAAACGTTTTAAATTGATATTTTAAATTAATTGAGGGAATCTTTCAGCTTCTCGTCTAATTATTTCGTGTGGAATGTCCATAAGTTAATAATAAGAGTCCATAATGGAGTTCACGACCATTAGACGTTGTATATCAATTACTATGAAACATTTTGTGCAGGTTCCTTGCAGTAACCTTTTTCTTTCGAATTTTAATATTCAAATTTGCTATTGGTGATGATGCTGATGACGATGGTGAAGATAATAACAAATGTTATGATGAACAACCTATAGATAACTTCGGTTCGGAGAAGGTACTTATTATTAAACCTAAGTTAAATAGACCAAAACTTTGTTCGAAAATAATACTTAGCTCAATTAAACAAATCTAATTTTTATCTTTAATTACTTGTTTTAAATCTAGACCCAAATTTAAATCCAAATTACAATTCAAGCTGCCTAAGCTCTTCGAGCATCAACTTTTTCCAAACAAATATCCTAAAACTAACCTACTCAAAACCTAAATAATCTATCATAAGATGGGTGAATGTTTCTTCTACAAAACACAGAAAGTATCACTTATGAGACGTCTTTCATAGAATTGTCTTCATAAACCACAATTTCAATGAGGAAATATCAGGTACCAGAGAGAGGTCTGTAAGTAACTAGGACGAACTTCATTAACAACTCTGCCAGATACTTTGATTCAACTTCTTTACTCTGTCGATAGCCCATAAGTTCATCCAAAAATATAAATGTGACGAGGCTGTCGAGGAAACCTAAAGTATTTATCCAACGACAAGCCAACAGCCGGTTCGAGTATGATGAGGAGTATAAGGCTCACAATTTGGCCAGCCTGTCCATTTCCTCGTAATCCGAATCCTCCGAAGACTAACTATCCAATCAATCACTAAACAATCAAGAGTATGTTCACCTGTTCATGTTTTACCTCCATAAAAATTAGCTATTACAAAATTAATGGTTGCTCTTGAAAATAATTATTTGTCTTGGAGAAAACGTTCACAATCAAATGTTGCATCTGAAGTAAGGCTTGCTGATAGTGGAAACAAAAATGCTGTGTTCTCTAATATAATAACAAGCTTGATTTAGCTCGAGATATTTGCAAGATCACAGGATATTTAATAGGAAGCAACTTTTTCAGTCTGCTAGAACAATTCTCCACCAGTCTGGAGATGAAAAAAGTCATTGATCAGCGCCATCAAAGCAGCCTGAAAATCCAAACTGATCCAAACTGTTGGGTGTATGCTCTTCCAAAACTCTACATAGAGGAACACAAATTTCAGCCTGGAAAATAAGCGACATACCAACTGTTTCTTGTGTCCATTCGCCACAATTCGGTTCACTCATTTCGGTAATGCTGGTTCCACATCAATGAATCCAAATCCATGACGAATCAAATAAAGTAAAAAAAATCAACGAGTGCGTCTTTGGGGCTTAAATCTAACTTTAGTAAGTTCGTAAACAAGATATTGTCCTATTGTCAATAAAATTAAAATTAATCTTCTCCAATATGCAGAGAAACATTAGAAATTCTAATCGTATTGTTATACAAGTTTTGAGATTGTTTCGACATTATGTTTTGACATAATTAAGTCTTTTAACTTCGAATATAAGAACAGAATATTCATTTTCTAAACTTAAAATTGTGCATTTAATTAACCTTTCTTCTCTGCTTTTGAAATTCTGATACAGAAATTATTTAGATCACTTCTGAGATTTATTTTGTAACAAAATCAATCTTGTCTATTACGAATATATTGGAGAACATAGAATGTTTATTTCCACTATCAGCAAGCCTTACTTCAGATGCAACATTTGTTTGTGAACGATTTCACTTGAACAGCAACAATTCATTTTATAATATTTAATATTTATAGAGACAAAAAACTAAAAGAAGAACACACTCTGAATAAAAATTAACTCTTAAATAATAATTAAAAACATACTTCTATAAACAATAGTCTGAATCTAGAGTTCACACAAAAAACAATGAGTAAACTAGGTAAAATATTTAAATGTAATCCAAAGTTGATACCTTCACAGTCAGACTCCATAAGCTTACCTATCTTACAAGGAATAAAAGAAAATAAAGAGCAACACTGCGGTAAATAGGAGTTAATAAACCTTAAGCATAATTTACAAAATGTTAGTAGATTAAGAAATATATTCATAACTTAAATTACTAAAACATTACTGTATTAATAATACACCATTTTTCATCGGTATGAGTGAATCTATCTGAACTCTATCTCACCATAATACCTGATTATTTTATATTTTATGAGGTCAGTAATCAGAACTGATTGAGAAAAAAGTTAAAATTATTGATTTTGTTTCATAGTTTTTTGAAAATCTAAAACATACGTACGTGACGCACGCTTGGTATGGAGGTCGCTTGAGTGTATGTCGAGAATTTTATTTTAACAAATACTCCAATGGCACCATAGGCTACAATTATGACTTCAATGGAAATGGGTAACTATTTAATTTCTCTTACTGTGAATACAATTTTATAAAGCACTAAAAAAGTTGAAATATTCTAAGAACATACCTTAATTCAATGCAGAGTAGAATTTTTCTATTTTAAACTTGAAAAAGTAGAATTACTGAGAGCAAATTGGTGATTAACGCTTTATATAAAGTGTTATTGTTATTTAAGATTTTTAAAGCTACGCTTCAGTAGAACATCGAATTGCGTCTTGAAGAGAATGTGATTTAAACATGTGAACGGCGGCTAAGCAATGATGGTAGCCGAGCTAGTCCATTAAGACGTTAATGCGACTAGTACAACTAGTTAATGCGTAAAGTGCGACTTCTTTACTGACTTCCAGTGTCAGGCATCCGATGGCCTAGGACCAACGACGCTTTAGGTAGATTGACTGGTTAAAGAGAACTGAGTGACGTAGAGTGAGAGATTTTCTTTGGAAAGGAATGTGAGGTGCAGGATGTCTCTGAACCGGATATAAAGGGAATTTAGAGATCGGTGTTTGGTTATTGCTTTGTTTCTCTGTACTGAGTTAAACGCTTGTATCTTTGAAGTCACATTTCTCTACACAATTATGGAATTTTGAAAATGAATGTAAATTCCAAACGGGGGACTTAAATCTTAAAAATCCAATGTTTAGATTTGCCATTAGCAACTCAGGAGTAACCAAACTTCAAAGAAATTTCGTTAGTACTTAATAATAATTATAGCTTCGGAACTTCAACTTTATTAGAAAACTACTGGTCACTTTTTGATTTCTTTGTTACTTTTAACAATAAAGATTTGCTATGTCACGTGATCCTGAAAGATTATCATATCACTGATCATTTCTCCGAAGCTCAACCTTAGATGTAAATGTCAAGAGATAATTATTATGTTATCATCATAAAAATTGTTTTACAGGATACAGGAACGAGGGGTAAAAACCTATTCAGTGAACTGTACTGGCACCGAAGATAGAGAACAAAACGGAAAATTCTCTTTCAATTGCACTAAAACAAATGGTAAGTAATTAGTTCACTATTTAGGATCTCACATTGAAATTTGCCGAGGAAAGGAAAAAATGGAATATAAAATACTCAATTAAAATAGAATGTGTTTTACATTACGTTACAATACAAATATTTACATTGATTTATGGGTTTGGATTTTCGTCTGACCACCAAGCTAAGCCCTTATATTGCAGAAATAGAAAATTAAATAAACTTGTTATGAAAAATAAAGCACTTAATTGATTATGAATTCAAGTTCGGCTTTAGTTAGTGAAATGAAAATGAGTGGTCAATGCTAAAAAATGTAATAAGGGAAAGCTCTGAGTGTGGATTCAAGAAACTGATTAGATGATCTCATGGTAGAGCTGGCTAACGATCATCTTACCTTAACATCTCCTTTACAAGATTTAAGATTAAAAGTTAAGTGTAGGAGTTGATTAAACGACAAATAATCATATTTCCAACATTTCATGCATAGTTCAGATCCTAATTTCAGCCAATTAGAAGGGTTAAAAAAGCTTATGAGTTACAGTTTTTCTGAAGTAGTTTCTCTACTTCAGGGGCTTTCTAAGTACTATAATTTCGGCTTTAAAAAATGTTTAATGAATCCCACGGAAGATGTACTTTTAGAAATTCTATAACAATTGATATTAGTTTCATAAATTCAATACATTTCGATTTAGTTAATACTTATTATTTTTTCGTAAATGTTTAATAATTTGGCATTTAAATTTGAAAAATTAACTACTTCCTTATAGGATTTATTTAAATATTTACAATTAAAGTAAATTTTTAGATTTTGACGAAGAGGGACTCAAGAAAGATTTACAACTATTCTTCAACAAAACTGAAGAAGTTGAGCAGGAGGTAAAAACGATGACTGCAGCCGGCTATAAACAAGAATTCCCACTAATTGTGACAGTACTTTCCACAGACTACAAGGAATATTCCTTAATTCATATGTGTGCCGAAATTTCATTTAAAGGAAAGATTTTTTTTCTAAGTAATGAAACTATTATTATTTCAACTTAGATTATATTTCTACCAACATCAGGTAAACAAAACAACAGAGAATCTTCATACCCAAATTGAAGGAAATCGTAACTAAAGGAATAAATGGTAACTTTTATTAAAACCGTCCGGTGGACAGTTGTATAAGGGTTGATCGTCAAAAAGTGCACGAAAAAGCGTAACTTTGAGAAACACCCAACTTTGTCAGTTTTTTCTCTTTTTCTATAAAAGATAAATTTCCCAAATTTTCTTTATAATACAGGGAAATCCTCCTTTATAACTTCTTCTTTTTTTTATTTATTTTTGCAACAACATAGATTAAATAGATTTCGAGAAATATGTTGCTGAAAATGGGCAAAAACAGCAATTTCAGAAAATGTTCTTGTTCTTGCTCTTCTTGGTCTACTTCTTCTTATTACCTTTTTTGTAAACTACGTAGCGCCTAAACGCGCGAACCGATTTTCATGTGTGAGGAGTCATTCGATTCGGAATTTTTGTAGGTGTGCCCTTTTGGGGGTCGAACGGGAGAGGAGTTAGCGCCATGTATGTAAGGCCCCCTCCAAAATTATTATTACTAATTACTCTGTAAATCTTAGTCCGATTTTAATAAAATTTGGCAGTACGAAAGAGTTAGTGCTCCCCTACATACCATTAAAGCGACGTTCTGCTCTTACACCTACTAAGGGGAAGTTTGGCAATCATTTAAAATTATCGTTTCGTGAACCTATTTTCTTGAATGAAGTGTTATTTGGTTCAAAAAATGATGTAGATATGCATTTTTAAAGGTCTCGACGCTGTGTATCTTTAGGAGAGGAGTTTGCCCTTCGCAGGTCTGGCCCTCTCTAATTAATCTTTGCACAACTTTTAGTCCGATTTGGTAAAATTTAGCACGAAGAAGCGGTTAAAACTTCGACGTGCGAACTGATTTTAATTAATGAATTGCCTTTCAATTTGAAATTTTAGATGCGGTAGATACGGTTTTTTTGGGTCTCGATGGTATATACTTAGGAAGGGAATTTGCCCCACGTAAATGAATCCCCGTTTTAAACGGTTAATAATTATAACTGCAAATCTTCGCGTCCTTGATCAAATTAGGCAAAAAGAAAAATTTAGATTAAGTGTCATCCAGCTCTTACACCTACTAAAGGGAAGTATTTCCAACCATGCCATATTCGCAGTTTAAATTCTAAAGGAAGTGCTCTTTCTCTACAGACAATACTCTCCATCATTTGAAAATTTGAGACAATTTTATTCATTGATGCAGAACTTTGATACAGAAAACCTAAAGACAGTGGGCTTAAACCTGGGACTTCGACTGGTAAGTCCATACACCATTAACTAGGCAAGTGACAGTCCTGCCACTCACGTTCGTATCTTCACTGATGGTAAAATTTTCTTAACGCCCGCCGGTTTTGCAGTAACTTAATTAAATAAAACTTCAAAGTTCTCGTAATTTTTGAGTGGAGATTTAGTAAAAATATTTTATTTATACTTTGCGTACGTTATTTGAAGTGGTTATGAAAGGTGAATTTATGAATGGGAGATCCCAATTTAAAATCCGGGGCGTAGCTTCTATTTATTTGTTAAAAGAAAGGTTAATAGTGTAGTGAGTACTTCTGCCCTCGGCCTCTACACCTAATTTAGTTATTGGATGTTAAGTCTCGAATGAAAAACAAGCGATTGCTTTACCATACTTACCTTTTTAGTCCACAGAAAATTTCATTTGATGGTGCATTTTAGCAAAACCATCGATACTGCTAAAATTAAAGCTGCTTAAATTAAGACCTTACTTAATGGTCGATTGCAAATAATGTAAAATTTTGCACTTTAGATTATCGCAGAAAACCTCCCTCTATGAGAGCTTGAATCGCTTCCTTAATAGGGCAGGTTAGGAACCAGGTTAGCTACCCCTGAATTGGACCAATCCCTTTACTTCATTATTATAAACGTAAAACGATAATTTGGAGGGAAGAATACACGAAAGCATGTTGGCAAGAAATTTTATTTTTATTAATATTTTTCGAGAGTTAAAGTCAAATAATACAAAAAATCATCTCACCTTCAAGACAATTGTATCCATTAAAGCAAGTCACAGAATACTGGGCATCTATATTTGGGCTCTTTTAACGTCTTATTTTCCAGAATTTAATGGCCCCCTTGATTAACTGAGAATACGTTAAAAGAGTTGATAATGAGGAAGGTTCAGTGATCACCACTATGAAGCCAAAAATAGTTTTGACATATTTCAACTACAGCTATTCGTCCATTTTGTTAGATTTTTTTTTCTACTGGAACAATAAACCTCTTCGTTCAGAACACTTTGATTTGTATTCATTTGTAATGAAGTTATCATCTGACTGTAGCTATGATTTTGCCATTACAACATACTCGTATCTGCCTTTACCATCCTATCTCTAACTTTTCTTCCGTTCTAAAAAATCTCCTCATTTAAGGAAGAAAACCATTCAGCCATTGGTTATCGGGACTACCTTGCAGAGATACCGGGTTCGCGTCCACAAGCCTGCCATTTGTTTTTTCTTATAGAATAGAATTGGAATAAGTAAAGCATAGAAAAGCAACAATCTCCTAAGCAGTGAAATTCTGTTCAATGTGTCGCCTATATTACTTAACTATATCACTGAATGTCCTGAAAATGGTTGCTAAGATTGATTTAATCCAATTTATATTACTTTTCTAGCGCTATTTAAACTAATTTTTTTACCGGCTACTCCCATGGCTTTCAATGACTTTTAAAAGTTTATTATTATTTATCTTTTCAGATAATTATGTAGTATCTAACACAAAGGAGGATGCTGGATTTCCTGATGCGGTGAAAACAAAAATTAAAGAACTTTATGAGTGGCAGGAAAACGAGTTTGATTCTCGTGAAATATGTAAAAATGCAGAGACAAAAACATAAGTTAAAAAAAAAACAACTTTTAAAATTTTATTTTAAATAAAGCGACATTTTAGGAGAGGACAATATTGTGATTTATTTCTTGCTGGGAAACTCCCATTTGAAAAACTGGCGTTTTAGTTAGTAAAGCAACTGAGTATATTATTGTAATATGATGGAAAATATGGTCATTATAATGAAATTTCATAATGGCAGTACCATAGAATTAAATCTGAATTTCCACGTAGAGATCCCGGGTTCAAATCTAGCCCCTGGTCCTCAGGTTTGTATTCGCTAGGAGCTTTTCACTGCTCACTGTCCGGCGATTGTCAATCGTGTGTTACAAGAGAATTCTGTCCGATAGTGCGTTGACAAAAGGCTCTGGCTCCGGCTTCAGATGTTACCGTGCTATAATTAGGAAAAAATCAAATCAACAGCCATAATAATAAGAAAAAATAACCCCTGTTTTTGGTGGGATAGTGATGACAAAACTGCCTCAAGTTGATTTAAAAAAAAAAAATGTTTAATACACAAATTGTCAGTATTTTTGGAGGCAAGTTTATATTAACATTGTTAAGTTAGAGAAGAGATTAGCTGAGTGGTTAGCTCACTGGATTCCCAAGCAGAGTTGCCGGGTTCAATTCGAATCCACTGCCGAGCCTTGTATTTTCTCTTGCTAATAGTCTCCTGCAGCGCTCGGTGAGTAAATGATAAAATATCCATTTTTTTTTAAATAAAGGACAAATCAAATAGATAATAAGAACAAATGACCAATAACAGGGCACTTTTAGATATTGTTTTTCTTCTTGTTAACCTTTTTTTGTAATTAACGTTGCGACAAACGCTACCAAATTCCTTGAATGAGGTGTCATTCGTTAAGAAATTTTAACCAGATATGGCTTTTGGAGTTCTAGAAGCTGTACATCTAATGGGAGAAGAGTTAGGCCAGCATAAGGGACTGTGATATGTGATAAATTCTGAAAAAACAGTATTAATGAGTTAAATACTGATGGTTATAAAATTTCCAAAATAACAATAGACCATTTTAGATTTTAGTAATGTCTTCTATAAGTAAGGATTCATGAAAACATTGTTCAAAGGCTTTTCTTTTTTTTGTTTTTGCAACTGTACAAAATACACATTTAGCAAAAGTGTTATACAAAGAAACACTTGATTGTGCCACTGAGCTGGCTCATTCCCACAACCAGGATGACGGGATGAGAGAAACCAGCCAGCGCTGGAACTCTTTTGGAACTTATTGGGGTTTAAGAAGTAATGAGGTCACGTGGCAAGCGCTGTTTTAAGCGACGTGGAGGATTATCAGGATGGAACGATGTGGATAGTGATTGAGCCAGAGGATTTGGGTGATCAGAGAGTTTGCTGTGGAAATTTAGGAATCGGGTGTGGATTAACTCATTTACATACATACGGAATATTGAGATCATGATGGAAGGTGCGGTTGGAGACATAGAATGGTGCGTTAACGATTCGGCGGAGGACTTTAGACTGGAAAGATTGGATAGGTTGGATGTTGGATGGTTTGGCGGAGCCCCACATTTCTGCTCCATATGTCTATATTGGTCGTAATAGTGATTTGTAAAGTGTAACTTTGTTTTGTATGTTCATGGAGGATTTCGGTCCAAGGAGTCTCCTTAGTAGTCCGTAACGTCTGTTCAGTTCTTGTCTTTTAAGTCTTGTGTGAGGGTTCCAGGGTAGACGGCTGACTAGGTAGAGCCCTAGATAGTGGAAGTCGGTAGGTCAGCATTGTCAATAGTTAGTGGAGGGCAGGTCTGTCTTCGTAATATGAATGTAACCTGTATACATTTGGTAGTGTTAAGTTTAATCCTACATGTTCTGCACCAAGCTTCTATGAGCTCAAGGTGTTCTTGGACAATGTTAGGGACTTGAAGAGGATTAGAGTGGGAAGATAGTATGGCGGTGTCATCAGGGTAGGGATGGGTAGGGATGTCAGCAGTATAGATGGTGCATAGGATCGGTCCAAGTATGCTGCCCTGTGGCACGCCGACCGTGTATTGCATGAAGATCAGAGACCTCTCCACCGCATCTCACTCTGAAACAGCGATCGGTAAGGTAGGATTGCAGGAGTAGGTAAAAAGGAGTGGGGAGGAATTTTTTAAGTTTAAATAGTAGTCCTGGGTGCCAAACTCTGTGTAAAGCCTGGGCCTCGACGAGGAAGACACTCAGGCTGTTCTTCTTGTGTTCTAGAGCAAAGTTCACTTTTGTGCGTCTGTGTTTCGATGCCAGATGGTCTCGGCTCGAATAAGAACGAACGACCTTGGTTTCTTCTTGTGTTTTATTCTTCTTATGTTTGGTTTTATCTAGATAGAATTTTAGGAGTACTAGCTTAAAATCATTATCGTATTAAAAAAAAAAAATACATTCAAAAAATCGCAACCTGTTATTCAGTTGGTTACCATCAGCAAATCCTGCAGTAAAGTTTCAGAAAATATTCCTCAGAAGAAGCGTTCTTTATCTTAATGTTCTTAACGATTTTCTTTAACCAATATAACGAGTGCTTTTCTCATATCTGATGTGAGGTTTTTTAATTTATTTTTTTCCTGATTTTAAGGGAGTTTTAAAGAAAACTAATTTTCTTTCTTGTTTAATTAAACAAATATATTTAAAACAATACCTTTTCTGTTTTTTCTTTTTTAACACCACCTTAAATATTAACCTTATTCACATTTATATGATTTCCTGGTTTTTAAATTTTCTGATTTCAGATCTAGTTTTTTCAACATATCACTGGCTGCTGAAGGAAAGTCGGCATCTTTTTTCTTGTTAATTACTAAAACATTTTCTAAAAAGAGAAAAAGATTAAATTACAAACATGAAGTGACCAACGTAGACATTATGAAGTGAACCTCCAAAGAGAATTTTATTATTAATACTGGGAATTAGTTTATTATTCAGTTGAATTGAGAAGGTGCACCAAACTTAGTAATTAAAAAAAAATATTGTGTAGGAATACTGATTAAGTATAAAAAATTTCTTAGTTTATGTAGGCAGGCCATTCTTAAGATTATGCAATAATAATAATAATTTAATTTTAATATTGTTTGATGTGCGATGGTTATTTATTAAACTCCAAAATTAGCAAAGATTTTTATTTAGGTGTATCAACTCCATTAGTTTGTAAGTAGTGCATGTATTTATAAGTTAGGCTTTTAGGGATTGTTTTAGAGACTAAATTTTAGAGTGAGGATTTTATTTATTTAGATTTGTTTACTTTAGGGGGTCGGCAACCTATTTCAAGTAGGAAGCTATTTTTCCTTAAATAATTTAAAAAAATCTAAACCAAGAGCCGCAGGGATGATGGTGTAAAAACTTCTGTAGATCATTTGCATACAATAATTATTGCTTTATGATATTCAATAACATTTAAATGTTTTATATATTCATTTTCACATATTGCAAAATAAATAATAACTAAACCTGTGTTTGAATGAAAAGGCGGCAGTCTTATAAAATTACGTACTGTATTTTAATATAATTCTATTCAATTTCTAACCAATCACATTTAAAATTATTTTTGAAAAAATATCTACTTTTATAAATGTTCGGTCGTGACCGAGCACCTTCGGCCAGTGTGGCTGGCTTCCGACTCTCGCGGGTCAGCCTCGCGCCCGCGCGCGTACTAAGGTACACATCCGCCTTAATTTCCTTCTATTACTTATCGCTAACTACTAAGTTATTATTTTACACCTTTTTATTCTCTTTAACTTTCTATCTATCTCAACTTGTTTCCGTTTCTTATGCCAAAGGGGCCGTACTTAAATTACGTAACGAACGCAAGGGGGGAGGGGGGTAAGGCTCGATTGTTACCATTCGTTATGGTTCGGGGGAGGGGTTTTTTTAATGCTTGTACGTAATTTTTCCAATTGAATCTATAATTTTTTGGTCATTAATGGAAAAATACTAACGATATTTTTCGCGCCAAATTCTACTATAGCCAACCTTCATACTAAGTGATAATGTAATTAAATAAGTAATAAATAAAAAATATATGTTTGATTTTAATTAAATACTATGCAATGACGATATTCCATAACAAAAAATTACGTACATTTGGCTAGGGGGGAGGGGAGGTTGACATTTTGTTACGATCTGTTACATCGGGGGGGGAGGGATTAAAAAGCTCTTTAAATTGCGTTACGTAATTTAAGTACGGCCCCAAATGCGTCACTACCTATAGCTTCTATTTCCTTTCCCCGTTGTTTGTTTGTCTATATTCTAGACCCTTTGCCCCCCTATTATGTGTTTTTCTTTTATGGGGTAAGCTAATGATGCTTCTTCTTCCTCTCTCTATTATCTGTCCTCTTATTCAGTGCTTTCACTAAACTTATCCCATATTATATCAGTTATTAGGGAGATCCTACTACTTAAGGAATCACCCGTAGGTATTTACTGTACTTAAGTAGTGTTATACGAATTTCACTTCATTAACAAATGATTTTCTAACGGGAAAATAATTTTGTAATGAAAAATCATTTTTTTAAGGAATGCACTAATACTACACAGAGATTGGAGAGACAGCATTTTTCTCCATATTATATTATGACAGATTTTTTTTTTTTTTTACTAAAAATGAACTATTAAAATCGCGATGTTACGCATTTTCATACTATAAAGTAAGAGGAAAAACTTAAAAATAATTTCAAAATAATAATCTCTATTACCATCGTTTTCTGCTTTATTCGTGCATACCACAGCAAAGTTACCGTAGTCTGTTTTCGCAACTATAAACTCTTCATTATATTCAAGCTTTCTAACACTTCCTTCTGTAAATATAATAAATAATTTATTGTAGGATGTATTATTTTCAAGATTTATAAAGAACCATTTGTTGGAGTCCCAGTGTACATGATTTTCTTCATGGTTAAAAGTTATTACTTGTTCATTCAGCTCTACCTGTCTTCTAAAATTATAAGAGATAAATAAAGAGTGTGTAGATTTTACAAAAGTAGGAAATAGTGCACGATTGAAGACTACATTTTTCTTGAATTTTAGAAAGTAAAATTGAAATTCTTGAATAAAATTATCGTGACATTACCATCTATGGAATCAATAAATGGCTGGAGATAAGTTGTGATAAGATCTTTTTTAGAAGAGGGCTCCTGGTCATACTGATCTGTTAAATTTATTCTGAATTACGTCCAGAAGTTTGTAGTCAAACAATGAAATCTTGTAAGTTCGTTCAATTTGAATAGCTGTAAATATTATAGTTATTAGTTGAACCATCTCCAGCAAGCAATTGGGTTTTTCAGTACGCAATACTTCTTATATTAAATTAATTACATACTCATTGTATGTATTTGTTGATGAGTCTCTCTATCGAAGCCTGAAGAAAATTTTTACCTTGCTTTACCTGGGTTTTAGATGGCTCAGTATCTAAGATTTTACAATTTACGACCCGTTAAGCAAATTGCTTTTCTACTTATCGCCAAGAAAGGCTATTCTACGTATATTTTCACGTCTATTCCATTTTTTAATGCGGAAAGCCTTTGTTCTTGGATATTTTTGAACTTCGCCTAGACCACCAATTCCTTTTGCAGCTATTTCCAGAAAATAGTTCTATTTTGGAAATTGTCTGAATGCTTAAGAGACTATTTAGACTGCCTGTCATTAGAAGTTCTTCTCTTATTGTTCTAATCTGATTATTCCATTGTCATGTTTCAGTTAAATCTCAATGTGGAAAGAAATCAGAAATTTTCTTACCTCCTTCTTCTCGTGTGCACTTAAAAGGGACTTTTCCCTTATTCTCTGTCCCAGTGCAATGCACGGTGTATTCCTTTTTCGTTGTCCTATAAAACAATAAATAATTTTTGTAATGCTTATTAACTTCTGTATGATAAGAAAGTAAGCGTTATCATTAATGAATTTAGTTTTAATGGTTATAAAACAAATCTTGGAATAATTCATGCTAATAACTTTAAAAAATTGTTAATAGTGACCATAATTTATAAATTAAAAATTTTCAAATGATTGTAGGGAACATTAGTCAATCTGAAATAATCCTGAAAAACTTTACATTATGATCTCAAGGCTCTTGTGAAGAGAAAATGTGCTCAAAATCTATCCTCCATTAGAAAGCATTGAGAAATATTTACTTAACAAATTTAGAACCAACGAAAGGAAGGGTGCGGACTCTATTTCTGTCTTTTTTTTTTTTTTTTTGCGCATCGACTGCTGAGGTCATTAGCGCCTCTAATCATTTTAATCTTCTCTCATCTTTTATCCACTCGAGCTGGGTACGATTCTGTCTTCTTGTAATCCTTTTTGTTTAATTCCTATATTACCCGAAAATGGCTTTTCCAGCTCAAGATATTCTGAAAAGAATTTGGCAGTAACTCATACTAATTGCTGGTTCCAAAACCAAAAAATCCAAAAGAGAAAGAATTGCTAAATCATTCATCTGGGCAACAGTGATCCGCTCTTAAAGTAGTTTAAAAACACATTCAATTCTATCATCTACTTGGCTTTTATTAGGAGATTTTTACAAATTAGTAGAATCATTTTCAAAATCCTAAGAAGGGCTTAACTTTTTTTCTCCTTTATTGCTTGCAGACTCATTGAAATTTTTACAGTTAACTTTAAAACTATTCAGTTTTTACAATCGTACCTGTATGTGCTTGTAAAAACTTATTTTCTGGATATGAGAGGCCATGCTGAAATTATGATAGCATTAGGCAAAACGATTTGCATTGACTTTTTTTCGCATTGGCTGCTTAAGCCCACCCATTTTGATCATTATCATTTTTTAAGAAGTTAAAAAAACAACTTAAAAGCTACCTTTCTCTAACTTTTCCTTTTGTATTACTTTCTACAGTGCTATCGTTCTTCTTAAAAGTAATTTCTCGACAGAGTATTGTACTGAACCCTTTCTTGGCATGAGTCACAAACCATGTGCCTGAGAAAAACTAAAATAAATAATAATAATAATCCAAGGAATTATTTTATTTCATACGCAAATTTTAATTGTTTGTACAGTTGAAACTTTTATAAGTTTGTTTATTTACAACAATATAATATAAACTCAGGTGGGAATATCCATTCATCATTCGCCAGGAATGTGAATCAATCGGTAAATATGTTGAAAATGAATTGAAAATATTCAATAGATTGTAGTTAAATTTAATTCTATAAGTAGATGTAAAATTAATATTACCCACCTTTTGTGAATCAATGTTTTCCATAGCTTCACATTTCTTACTAGAAGAAAGATGTGCCAAAGTCAAAATTCCCAAAAATATTAACGCAACGATCCTGTAATTAAATTTTAAAGTTACAATAATACTTATGTGAGAGTTGAATGTTATTAGGCCCTATCTTCCATCAGATAGGAGAGAGTAGATTTTCAACCAGAACATCAATTACAGAAAATGGCAATTGTTCGAGTTCAAAACATTTTAAAATCCAATTAAAAATTATTATTACTCACGTTTTCATTTCAGCTAGCCGGAAAATACTATCACTGAATTTAATTGCACCCAAGAGCATTTGTACAATTATCTCCCACCATCAAGATAGATTTAGTGTTTTAATTATTTCAATTTAGTTGCTACTCCATATTTGATTCTATTTGAGGCTAACATTTAGTTCATAATAATTGTCATGTTTAGGTATGTTTTAGTACAGAGCAAAGAGATGAAGTGAATAAACTTCTCCATTAAGTTCAGTAAGTTTGCTTGATTTTTCAGCACAACGTAATTGTGAATTATAAGACTGAGTTAATTATAACAGCTGAAAGGTTACATTGCCATTTTTAGCAAGATGCCAATGTATAGGTGAACATTGGCAAAAGGCCGTAGTTTTATGGTGAGACAGACAATCCTGTTTTTTTTTTTTTCACGGGGCTATTTTTGAAGAGAAAAGAGACTTGAAGATCACGCACCCCTACCCTATTAGACTGGTATTCTAGACCAATCTTATAGTGACTTCGCTCTGCTCTGCCAGCATCAGTGTACTTACTTCTGCTTTATAAAATTCATAAGATAGCTAATGATAAATTGAATTTATAAGTAATCCCACTTTAGCGCCGTTTACTTAAGAAATTTAATTCAAGATTCACCAATCAGCTGTTCATTATTCTTATCTCCATCTAACTCTAAATCTCTTTCTCAATATCAGGAACTGCACTTACAAATTACCCAACATTCTCTGTTATAACAATAAAGAAGATCTCTTTCAGTCAAATTTCTCGAATATGGGCCAAGTGTTTTTCACAGATACTATCGTAATTCTCTTCAACTGAAAGATGTTATCAGCGATCAGCGATGTTATCAGGACAGTTGGAAGTTGGAACAGGCTGTGTATCTTTAGCCCGTGCTGCATTCAGTTCACTTCCCGCATTTGCATTACATTCGTATCATGATGTGCAACAATCTATGTAGATGTTTACTTGATTATTATGTCAAAAACTACAATATACAGGGTGATCCATTTAAAACGCACCAATCACTAATAACTTTTTAGGAAAGCGGAATTTCGAAAAAACCCACGAAGTAAACTATATGTTTTTTTTTGGTCTAGTTTTCAAATTTTCCACCCCCAATGCTGTATCTTCATGTTTTGCGGAGTTACGGTCAAAAACCCGATTGGGGTTTCATAAGGACCACTGGTTTTGACAATGATTATGAAAACTACATAAATAACTGTGATAAATGACGTTAACCCCGATTCGATATCACTAATATTTGTCCAGATATTTAAGATCAAAGTTACTATTTTATTAACTCGTGAACGGTTTTCGTTATTAATTTTCCACCACAAATACACGTTTTGGGAGGTCCTCTGATTGCAAAAAATGTTATTTGAGACTCAAAGAACAAAAATAATAAGAATTTATGATTTTAAAAAATGTAGTGTAATGTAATGGTTATGGGTGAGTCAGAATAAATGTGTTTTATCATCAAATGAAAGCAGCCATAACATCATGATAATGTATTCCGTATGCAAGACTTCTTGTCCTATGATTACGGTGCCAGGGAGGGGCGGATGTTGGTCTAATGATCATGAGCGTGGCTTTGTAAGTGGGAGGTCCCCAGTTCGAATCCCGCATATGACTACACTTTATTAAAAAAAGTATTATGATTCTTTAAGTAATAAGAATGACAGCATACGCGGGATTCGAACTGGGGATCTCCCACTTACAAAGCCACGCTCTTGACCACTAGACCAACACCCTGGCAAGATATTTTTACCGTAATCATAGGTCAAGAAGCCTTGCATACTGGGTGCTTTAAAATAATGTGATGATTGCATTTATTTGTTGATAATACAAATTTATTCTGATTCACCCATAACCATCACATTACACTAAATGTTTTAAAATCTTCAATTATTATTATTTTTGTTCTTTGCATCACAAATAACATTTTTTTGCAGTCAAAGAACCTCCCAAAACGTGAATTTGTGGTGAAAAATTAATATTGAAAACCGTTCACGAATAGTTAAAATTTTAACTTTGATCTTAAATATCTCAACTAATATTAGGGATATCGAAAAGAAATTAACGTCATTTTTCACAGTTTTTTATGTAGTTTTCATAATCATTGCCAAAACTAGTGGTCCTTATGGAACTCTAATCGGGTTTTTAACCGTAACTCCACCAAAAATTAAGATACAGCATCGGGGGTGAAAAATTTGAAAACTAGACCAAAAAAAACATATAGTTTACTTGATGAGTTTTTTCGAAATTCCGCTTTCTTAAAAAGTTATTAGCGATTGATACCTTTTAAATGGATCACCCTGTATGTGCTACTGGTATCAAAGTTAAAAGAAATCGTACAAACAGTTTTCGAGAAAAATTAATTTAGTAAAATCGTTAGATTTTTAACTACAGTCTTAAATATATGGTTTTTCTGAAGGCATCTTAACCAGAAATCAAATCGGAACAATCTATGAATTTCTTCTTTCAAGTTTTGCTCATCAAGGACACAGTGATTGAGGTTCTTGCGTATCGACATAAGGTTTAGAAGTATAGGGAAGACATTGAGCAAAAAAAAAAAAAAGTTCGCTCATGAGCCGTTCTGAGTAATTTTGCTGGAGAGTAATTTCTCGGTAGTTATTCAGAATTAAGTCTTTGTTAGACACAGCGTTTTTGCAATATTCGTGGTCAACCATTTCAGTATTTAATTTCAGTTCAAAGAAGACAAGGGGGTTCTGTTTTGTTAGCGCTTTTGTGCATTTGAGCATCGTTGTCAGCTGTCCCTGGCTCGAGTGAAAACAGAACAACCTGTCAGTTAATGATTTTATCTTGATAGAATTTTAGGAGTATTAGCTTCTCAAAAATAGGAATCTGTTATTGTTTGTTACTATCAGGAAATCCTGCAGTAAAGTTTTAGAAAATATTCCTCAGAAAAAGCGTGTTTATCACAACTTTCTTAATAATTTTGTTGAAATACCATAACAAGTGCCTTTCTCACTGCTGTGAGGTACTCCCAAAAGGAAATTGATTTTCGGGATGTTTTAAAAAAAATGTTTTCATTCCTTGTTTCTGTAAATATAATATTAATTTATCGCAAGAGGCATCCTTTATAAGATTTATAAATAACAATTTGTTATTAAAGAATTAAATTACAGAATCAATAAATGACTGAAGATAATTTGTGATAAGATCTTTTTAGAAGATTTACCTCCTGTCATCCTGATTTGTTGAATTTATTTTGATCTGTGTCAGTACAGAATTTATAATAAAATAATTGAACGGTTAGGTTTGTTCAGTTTGATTGTCACATGACCGGTTTCTCAGTTTGAATTGATATATGTAAATAGTTTTTAGCTGAATTGTCTCCAGTAAGATATTCGTACACAAGTATTTACTTGTGTTCTTCTAACTCTTACTTACTAATGTAACTCTTCTAATATTACTTTTGTTCTAAATTCTTTGTAGGTGTTCGTGGATGTGACGTCCCTCTGTCTTAGTCCATTCATATTCTATGGTTCTTGCGCCTTATGCTTCAAAACCAGTTTTACCGGAAACTGCGGCGTTTTGTAGCTTTTATCTACAGCGGGTCATCATTGCCTTTTTGATCGCTCCTCCTGCTTTTTCATTGCCTTTAATATTGCAATAGGATATTTTAACTTGTACGTCTAAGACAGAAAAAAGATGTTCTTTCAAAGTATTTGGCCTTCTCATCACGGGATTTAGCCCAAGAATTATCCGGGCGTCTTATTGGGTGAGAAGTTTTTCTGTATTTGAGAATTCTCTTGGTTGCTGTCCACAGAGAGTTGTCTTCAGTTGTGAGTGATTGTGTATAAACAGAGAATTGGTCGTTAAAGTAGTCCCTTAGTTTTGTTGTCAGTTCTCTAGTAAGTTGGTTAAACAGTCTTTGGTGAGAGGGATATCTGGTGCTCTTGCGCGACGTTTGCGCGTTATCAGTTCTCTCAAATGTAGAGGTAGATTTAGAGGTAATAATGCAGTTCTGTTGGGTGAAGTCCGTTGAGTAGAATGCCAAATACTTTGCTGAATAGCGGTAGTCAAGTATGCCACGTTATCGTCTAGTTGTTGAAGAGTTTTTAAGGATGCAATTAAGTTCAGTTTTTCCACAAGAGTTGCTCGAAATAAGTCCCAGTCAGCAGTTTCGTTAATTAGTTTTTGTCCTGGAAGAGATTTAAAAGTACTGAGAAGGTTATTTTATTTAAAATCACACATGTATGTATATTTAATTCTTTTTTTTTGTATAATTAAACATTTGTTTGAATTATTAATATGAATTAGTGAATACGTAACATAAGACAAATACAATAAATATTTGGCAGCTGGTTTTTGATTGTTTTATGTCTTAATTTATTCACAAAATACAGATTCATATTTTATGACGCACTTTAGGAAGAGAATACAAGTCAATTTATTATTTTAAATTAGAAACACAAATCTACTTTCCTCACATAGATCTCGGGTTCGAATCCAGCTGCTGGCCCGCAGATTTTTTTCTTCCTATGTGCTTTTCACAGCTCTCAGTCTGGTGGTGGATACGGAACACTGTCCGGAGGCCATCAGAGAACTACAAAAATCCTCCGGACACCAACGGCTCA
Source organism: Rhodnius prolixus (assembly GCF_049639745.1). Lineage (NCBI taxonomy): Eukaryota > Metazoa > Arthropoda > Insecta > Hemiptera > Reduviidae > Rhodnius > Rhodnius prolixus. The sequence goes on from NW_027411582.1 coordinate 28,910,883, forward strand.
CTTTAAATTAAAATAATAACAATAATAAAACAGAAATATGTGGTTTTACTTTTTCCTCAACTGATCCATTCCTTAGATATGAATTCGAGTGTCAAATTTCCTTCAATACAAACACTTTATAAAATTAATGAGTGGGGGATTTAGTGTGAGTAGGCTGTTCCGGAATAAATTTAGTTTGTATATATCTCACCTCGCTAACATGAACACGTAAGTAAAATAGCTGCTTTCTTTCCTTTTGATAATTATTTAATTAAACTTCTCACACATGTTTACTATGATGAAATGATATTGTTGAATGAAGCCTGACAACAAAGCTCCTGTAGAATCATACAAAAGATCAATATTGCCTAAGTTGAAGTCTCAAACCAAAGGATTAGGGTTGATGTGCGTTATGTCCAAGTTCAAATGAAACCTTTCACGGCTCCCTAGAAAATCACGGAATATTCGAAAAGAACGTAGATCTTATTACAGATGAACTGATATTATTTGTATCTAGGAATTCAGGCTGAACGTTTTAAAGGTTTACCAATTTGGACCAAAATATTATTATTATCGCTTCTTTAGTTGCCACTTGTCGAAATGGCAGATTTCAAAGATTCCTATTTTTAGATTTTCAGCTACGGTGGGTAATAATCACATACACAAAGAGAAAATATTCAGTTTATTAAATCTCTTTGTTACAGTAGACCTCAAAGCCTGTGTAATCTCTAGAACGTTTAGCGAGATATTTTACAGTAATTGAGGGAATCTTTCCAGGATTTCGTTCAAATTAATTCCGTAGAGAGTATTTAAAAATAAAAAGATCCTAGTTCGTTTCCTTCCTTCTCGAACATAAGACGTTGTATATCAATTATAGTAAAAAATTTTGTGCAGGTACCTTGCAGTATTATTATTTACCTTATTTGTCACCATTTCCACCATTATTTTTCGATTTTTAACATTCAAATATGCTGGTGACGAGGATGTTTATTACAAATGTTATGATGTCACACCAATGAGTAGCTTTGATTCGGGGAAGGTACGTATTATTAAACCTAAGTTAAACAAAGCAAAACTTTGTTTAAAATTAATACTTAGCTCAATTAAACAAATCTAATTTTTATCTTTAATTGCTCGTACTTGTTTTAAATCTAATCCCAAATTTAAGTCCAAATTATAATTCAAGCTGCCTAATCTGCCCTACCATCAACTTGTTCCGACCAAATACCCTAAAACTAACCTCCTCTCACTCGAAACAACGTCATGTGATGGACAAATGTTTCATCTACAAAATTCAGAAAGTATCAGTTATGAGACTTCTTTCATAGAGTTGCCTTCTGCACTATTTCAGTGGGGAATTATCAGGTACCAGAGAGAGGTCTGTGAGAAACTAGACTGAACTTTACTAACGACTCTGGAAGGGAGCTGAATCCGATTTTTAACCCTGTCAGCCACAATGTTTAGTCTAACCACCCAATCAATTCAGAGTGTATTTTTCTCTTCGTTTTTTATCTCCATAATAATTAACTTTTATAAAATTAATGGTTGCTGTTAATAGAATTATTTGTCTTGCGGAAAGCGTTCACAAACAAATATTGCATCTGAAGTAAGCTTGCTGATAGTGGAAACAAAAATACTGTACCCTCTAATATAATAACAAGCTTGATTTTACTCGAGATATTAGCGAGATCACAAGATATTTAATAGAAAGCAACTCTTTCAGTCTGCTAGAACATTTCAACTCCAGTCTGGAGATGAAAAAAAGTCTTCAACGACCAGCGCCATGAAAGCAGCCTGAAAATCCAAACTGATCCAAACTGATTGGTGTTTGCTTATCCAAAACTCCACATAGAGGCACGCAAACTTCTGCCTGGAAAACAAGTGGCATACCAACTGTTTCTAGTGTCCATTCGCCTCATTTCGGTAATGCTGGTTCCATATCAATGAATCCAAATCCACAACGAAACAAATGAAGGAATAAAAATCAACGAGTGAGTCATTAGGGCTAAAATCTAACTTTAGATTTTGTCTTATCGTCAACCAAAATTACAAATTAATCCTCTCCAATCTTCGGAGAAATATTAGTAATTCTAATCATATTATTATAAAAGATTTGAGATTTTTCGACATTTGACTAATAATTAAGTCTTTCAACTTCAAATATAAAAACAGAATATTCATTTTCTAAACTTAAAATTGTGCATTTATTTTAACTTTCTTCTCTGCTTTTGAAATTTTGATACTGAAATTACGAGTAGTTTGATCACTTCTGAGTTTCATTTAGTCACAAAATCAATCTTGTCTATTACAATGGAGAACACAGTAATTTTTATTTCCACTATCAGCAAGCCTTACGTCAGATGCAACATTTACTTGTGAACGATTTCCCCAAGACAAATAATTCACTTGAACAGCAACCATTAATTTTATAATAGTTAATTATTTATGAGAGACACAAAAAACGAAGAGAAGAACACACTCTGAATAGAAATTAACTTTTTAATAATAATTAAAAAAATACTTCTATTAAACAATAGTCTGAAACTAGAGTTCACACAAAAAGCAATGAGTAAACTAGGTAAAATATTTAATTAAAATGCAAAGTTGATAAGCTTGGAGACAGAACTAAACCACTCAAGTAAGGTCTGATCAATTGATGACCCAATACTTTTATCTTACTCCATATGCTTATCTACCTTAAGAACAAAAGAAAATGAAGAGTAATAGGGCGATAAATAGGAGATGAAAAAGCTAAAGCTTAATCTAAAAAATGTTAGTAGGTTAGAAAGTATATTTATACCTTAAATTACTAAAACATAACTGTATTAATAATACACCCACTTTCTTCGGCATGAGTGAATCTATCTGAACTTTATCACCATAATACCTGATTATTTTCTATTTCATTGTAAATATAAGAAACAAGCAATTAGGAAAGTACACGATGAGGTCAGTAATCAGAACTGATTAAGAAAAAAGTTAAAATTATTGATTTTGTTTCATAGGTTTTTGGAAAGCTAACACACACGTACGTGACGCATGCATGGTACGGAGGTCGCTTGAGTGTATGTCGAGAATTTTACTTTACCAAATACTCCAATGGCACCATAAGCTACAATTATGAATTCAATGGAAATGGGTAACTATTTAATTTCTCTTAATATGAACACAATTTTAGAAAACACTAACAAATAATTTAAATCAATTAGGCTGGAAACATAGTGGAGCGGCAAGCAAAGCGGCGATGATAGCGAAGAGCAAAGCGGCGAAAACAAACACTCTCTATAGATAGCGTTGCTCTCCACTATGCGCGGTCCTTGTGTTTGATTTCACCGCTTTGCTCGCCGCTCCACTATGTTTCCAGTCTTAAGAACATACCTTAATCCAATGCAGTGAGTGGAATTTTTTTCTATTTTAAACTTGAAAAAGCAGAATTACTGAGAGCAAATTGGTGAATAACGCTTTTTAAATTTTTTTATTATTATTTAAATTTAAGATTTTTTTCAGCTATGCATCAGTGGAACATCGAATGCCGGCTTGAAGAGAACGTGGTTTAAAAATGGAAACGGCGTCTAAGCAATGATGGTAGCCGTGATAGTCCATTACGACGTTAATGCGACTAATGCAACTAGTTAATGCGTAAAGTGCGACTTCTTTTCTGACTTTCGTCGAGTTCAATTCAATCTTTCACAAAAAAAAAGTCATGCTGCAACGCAGTTCTTCATTCAACTTTAAACGATTTACCGAACTTAACAGTCATCCTGATTTCACATGTTACCCGCGACGAACAATGCTTTCAAATACACAAGTTGGTCTTTCAAATAGTTACTCTCCAAAATGGTGAATATTTGTCAAAATTGAATAATGTTTAACAGAGAATTCCTTCTATATAATTTCCTGAGATGGTTTTTATTAATATTAGTCTATCTTTGGACGTTACTGATTTCAGTTAGTCAAGGCATCTACTTAAATGTAACAAAACATTTTACTATTTTCTTATTTTCTTCCAGAATTTAGATATAAAGTTCTTTGTATGGGGGACTCAAATCTTAAACATCCAAAGTTTAGCAAATCAAGAATAATGTAACGTCAAAGAGATGTTGTTGGTACTTAATAATAATTAAAGCTTCGGAACTTCAACTCTATCGTATTAGAAAACTATAGGTTACTATATCACGTGATCCTGATATCACTTAACATCATCAGCTTATCATCAGATCACTGAGCATTTCTCCGAAGCTCAACCTTGGACGTAACCGTTAACAGATAATTATCAATAATAATTATTATATTAACTTCATAAAAATCGTTTTACAGGATACAGGAACGAGGGGTAAATAGCTATACCGTGAACTGTACTGGCACCAAAGATAGTACACAAAAAGGAAAATTCTCTTTCAATTGCACTAAAACAAATGGTAAGTAATTAGTTCACATTGCACAAGTAACATTAAAAAGATAATCACAATGTAAGGCGGTCTAGCCAACCCAAATTATTAAATTCCAATAGTTTTACATTACTTTACAATAAAAATGTTTACATTGATTTATGGTAATTATTTATGGGTTTGGATTTTCGTCTGACCATCCTTTATTACCCCTTTATTTTGCAAAATTAGAAAATTAAATAAACTTATTATGAAAAATAAAGCACTTAATTGATTATGAATTCAGGTTAGCCTTTAGTTAGTGAAATGAAAATGAGAGGTCAATGCTAAAAAATGTAATAGGGAGAGCTCTGAGTGTGGATTCAAGAAACTGATTAGATCATCGCAAGGTACAGCTGGCTAGCGATCACTTACCTTAACATCTCCTTTACAAAATCTTAAAGCTTAAAAAGTTAAGTGTAGGAGTGGATTAAACGAGAAATAATCAAGTTCCAAACATTTTATTCATAGTTTAGTTCTTAATTTCAGCCAATTAGAAACGTTTGAAAAAGCTTATAAGTTTTATTCAACTTTTCAACCAACTTTTTCTGAAGTTATTTCTCTTACAACTATTGAGGCTTCCTAAGTATACTTAATTACGGCTTTAAAAAATGTTTTAATGAATCCTACAGAAGATGTACTTTCAGAAATTTTATAAAAATTGTTATTTAATTGTTACATAAATTCAATATATTTCGATTTAGTTAATTCTTATTATTTTTTCGTAAATATTTAATAATTTGGCATTTAAATTTGAAAATTTAACTACTTCCTTACAGGATTTATTTAAATATTTACAATTAAAGTAAATTTTTAGATTTGGACCTAGTTGAAGTCAAGAAAGATTTACAAAAATTCTACAACCAAACTGAAGAAGTTGATGAGGTGGTAAAAAAGATGACTGCATCCAACTATAAACAAGAATTCCCACTAATTGTGACAGTACTTTCCACAGACTATAAGGAATATGCCTTAATTCATATGTGCGCCCAAATTTCATTCAAAGGAAAAAACGTTTTTCAAGGTAATGAAACTCTTATTATTTCAACTATGATTATATTTCTAACAACATCAGGTAAACAAAACAACAGATAATCTTCATACCCAAATTGGAGGAAATCGTTATTAAAGAAATAAATGGTAACTTTTATTAAAACTGTCCGGTAGGACAGTTGTTTAAGGGTTGATCGTCAAAAAGTGCACGAAAAAGCGTAACGTTGAAAAACACCCAACTTTGTCAGTTTTTTTCTCTTTTTCTATAAAAGATAAATTTCCCAAATTTTCTTTATAATCTAGGGAAATCCTCCTTTATAACTGTATTTTTCTTTTGCAACAACATAGATTAAATAGATTTCGAGAAATATGTTACTGAAAATGGGCAAAAACAGCATTTTCAGAAAATGTTCTTGTTCTTGCTCTTCTTCTTCTTGTTACCTTTTTTGTAAACAACGTAGCGCCTAAACCTGCGAACTGATTTTTATGAATGAGTAGTCATTCGATTCGGAATTTTTGTAGACGTGTCCTTTGGCGGTCGAACGGGAGAGGAGTGAGCCCCAATGTATGTAAGGCCCTTTCCAAAATTATTATTATTAATAACTGTGTAAATCTTAGCCCCATTTTGATAACATTTGGCAGGATGAAAGGGTTAGTGCTCCCCTACGTACCATTAAAGCGACGTTCTGCTCTTACACCTACTAAGGGGAAGTTTGGCAATAATTAAAAATTATCGTATTCTTGAATGAAGTGTTATTTGGTTCAAAAAATGATGTAGATATGCTTTTTTAAAGGTCTCGTCGCTGTGTATCTTTAGGTTTGCCCCCACGCAGGTCAGGCCCTCTCTAAAACTATTATTATTAATCTTTGCCCAACTCTTAGTCCGATTTGGTAAAAAATGTAGCACGAAGAAGCGGTTAAAGCTTCCCTACGTGTTTCTTAAGTGTTAGCATGCTCTTACACCTACTAAGAGGAAGTTCTGCAATTGTTCAAAATTTCGTCAGGCGAACTGATTTTAATTAATTAATTATCTTTTAATTTGAAATTTTAGGTACGGTAGATACGTTTTTTTTGGGCCTCGATAGTATATACTTAGGAAGGGAATTGGTTCCACGTAAATGAATCCCCGTTTTAAACGGTTGTTAATTTTAACTCTGCAAATCTGCCCCCTAGCCAACTGTGAGAGCTTGAATCGCCCCTAGTAGGCCTGGTTAGGAACCAGGTTAGTTACCCCTGAATTGGACCAATCCACTTCTTCATCATTATAAACGTAAAACGATAATTTGGAGGGAAGAATACACGAAAGCATGTTGGCAAGTAATTTTATTTTTATTAATATTTTTCGAGTGGTTATGTCAAAGAATAAAAAAAAATCATTTTGAAATTGGTTTTCATCTTCAAGACAATTTTATCCATTGAAGTAAAACTTTTACAGAATACTGGGCATCTATATTTGGGCTCTTTTAACGTCTTATTTTCCAGAATTTAATGGCCCCTTCATCAACTGAGAATACGTTAAAAGAGTTGATAATGAGGAAGGTTCAGTAATCACTATGAAGCTAAAAATAGATATGACATATTTCAACTACAGCTTTTCATCCAGTTTGTTAGATGCTATGATTTTGCCATTGCTACTTAACTGCCTTCAACATTCTACCTCTAACTTTTTTCTGCTCTAAAAAATCTCCTCATTTAGGGAAGGAAACAATTCAGCCATTGGTTATCTGCACTACCTTGCAGAGATACCGGGTTCGGGTTCACACGCCTGCCATTTGTTTTTTCTTACAAGAAGTGTCATATTATTCACTGACCTGAGTTCTCAGTTGACCTACAAAAGTCTATCTAGATATATTCATTCAAAAACTCGTCAGAAGTAGATATTGATGACAAACTTAGAATATATTAGGAAAAACCAAATTCTGCAATTAATAGAATTGAATTGGAGTATGTAAAACATAGAAAAGCTACCATCTCTTGAGCAGTGAATTTCTGTTCAATGGGTCACATATATTACTTAACTATATCACTGATTGTCCTGAAAATAATTGCTAAGATTGATTTAATCCAATTCATATTACTCTACTAGCGCTATTTAAACTAATTATTTTACCGGCTACTCCCATGGCTTTCAATGACTTTTAAAAGTTTATTATTATTTATTTTTTCAGATAATTTTATAGTATCTAACACCAATGAGGATGCTGGACTTCCTGAAGATGTGAAAACAAAACTTGAAGAATATAATTTGGAGGGAGACAAGTTTGATACTCGGGAAATGTGCAATAAAACAAAAGAAATGACAAAATAAGTATAAAAAGAAACAAAAAATTACTTTAAATAAAATGACGTTTTAAGAAAGGACAATATTGTGATTTATTTTTGCTGCGAAACTCTCAGTTGAAAAACTGGCTTTTTAGATAATAAAGCAACTGAGTATATTATTGTAATATAATGAAAATATTGTCATCATAATGAAATTTCATCATGGCAGTGCCATAGAATTAAATCTGAATTCCCACGCTGAGATCCCGGGTTCGAATCCAGCTGCTGGTCCTCAGGTTTTTATTCGCTAGGAGTTTCTCAATGCTCACTGTCCGGGGATGACAATGTTGTCTATTACGAGAGAATACTGCCCGGCAGTGCGTCGGAAAAGGCTCCCGATGGCTTCAGATGATACCGTGCTACAAGTAGAAAAACAATCAAATAAATAGTAACAATAAAAAGAAATATAACCCCTGTTTTTAGTGGAATAGACATGACACATTTTGCCTCAAGTTAATTCCCTACAAAAAGAAACATAACTTTTAATACACAAATTGTCAGCATTTTTGGAGGCAAGTTTGTTTTAATATTGTTAAGTTAGAAAAGAGATTAGCTGAGTGGTTAGCTCACTGGATTCCCATGCGGAGTTGCCGGGCTCAATTCGAATCCACTGCTGAGCCTTATATTTTTTCTTGCTAATAGTCTCCTGCAGGGCTTGCTGAAAAAATGATAAAGTTTCCATTTTTTAAAATAAAGGACAAATCAAATAGATAAAATAAGAGAACAGTGGCCAAAACATTTTTAGACAATGTTAACCTTTTTTTATAATTAACGTAGCGTCTAAATGCTACCAAATTCCATGAATTAGGTGTCATTCGTTAGGAAATTTTATCCAGATGTGGCTTTTGGAGTTCTAGAAGCTGTGCATCTAATGGGAGAAGAGTTAGAAACTATAAAGGTCTGTGATATCTGATAAATTCTAAAAAAAAATATTAATGCAGTTCATTGATATCAATAGTTATAAAATTTCCAAAAGTACATTGCATTTTTAATGTGTAAGTAATGTGTTCTGTAAGGATTCATGAAAATATCGTTTTTAGGCGAAATTAAAGTACATATTTAAAAAACCCAATCGCAGTAAGAGAAATTACTTGAGAAAAATTGTACACAAATTTAAATAAAGTATTTAACCTTTCTGAAAGCCCCTAACGAGCTGAAATTACTAGCTGGAGTATGAAGGAAATGATGGGTATTTGCTGATTGGTTTGCCTTTTGTGGTTTAATCAAATTTTATACTTAACTTTATAGTCTGTAAGTTTTTGTTAAGGTGCTTATTCCTCAATATCATGAAAATTTTGTTCTTAGTATATCCGTGATTCAGTTGAAACAGGTTATTATTTAATTATTCTTTCAGCCTAGAGGCATATAAAAGTGTTACTTGAAATTAAGGTAGCAGCAAAAGCCTCTGTCATTTTTGTATTTTCCTAATTGATTTATTACAATATAAATATAAGAAGAGCTGAGCGTTAAATGCAGAAAATATAATCATAATAATACAGATTATTACCAACAACCAATATGAGTGGTAGAGGATGGAGGAGGATGCACAGACCAGAACTGGGGACGTTCTGGTTGTAACAATTATTCCAGATCAGCTTATGTTAATTGATTAAAACAATCAATTTTGGTTATGACTTTCTCCAGTAGAAAAGTGCTAAATTTGTCTGAGAGAAATTGCTAATAATTAAATTGAGAACAACATTTTGTTGTGTAAAGTGATCTCAGAATTATTGATTGCGATCTACTTTGTTAGGAATATAAATATTTGTTTTTGTGTACAGGTGTGTTATTGTTGATATTGTTGTTTCTAAGTGCGAAGAATTTAAACATTATTATGGCAAGTTGGAAAATAGATTCCCAAACATTGTAAAAAGAAAATGACACCAATAATGTTTTTTTTTTTTAATTTAATATTCACACAGGTGTGCCAGAAATTTAACTTTTCTGCATTGTCAGAATTCAGAATATTTTAGATTTGATTTAGTAAATTAATTTACTAAAGTTTTGAAGTGATCGGCATGCATTGAATTGTCATGAATATGGTGTGTACGCTAGGAATACAATAGAGAAATAGGAGAATGTTATTGCATACATATCTGTCCTGGTCTTGAAGTTCCAAAGAACTTTTATCGCAAAACAAGATGGTGACGCAACTTGACTAAAACAAATTATCATGATAAAATAATTTTAGATCTATGTATAAAACAAATGTAATTACATTACGTTCTGCATACCAGAAATGGGGACGTCCTGGTTCCAACCGTTACTCCAGATCAGTCATTTAATTGATTAAATTAATCAATTTTGTTTTTGACTTTCCACAGTAGAAAAGGGCTATGAGTTCGCTCATGTCTTAGAATTCATGAGATGAGTGTAAGATAATTTTGTTTTAAAGTAATTTCTATGCAGCTGTTTATAATTAAGTCTTTGTTGGCTACAGCGTTGCTGCAATTTTGGTTGTCTACCACTTCGGTATTTTATTTCTGTTTAAAGGATATAGGGGAGTCAGTTTTATTCGGACTTTAGTGCATCGGTGCTTCGTTCTCAGATGTCCCCTAGCTCGAATAAAAACAGAACGACCTGTAAGTTAATGCGGCTACATATTTTTGATTATATCTAGATAGAATTTTAGGATTTTAGTTCAAATCATCATCTTTATAAAAAAATAAAATAAAAATAGCAGAAAAATTGAAATCGGTAGTAAAGTTTCAGAAAATATTCCTCAATAGGAGCGTGGTTTGTCACAGTTCTTTATGTAAACGATTTTGTTTAACCAAAATAACTAGTGTTTTTCTAATATTTGATGTGAGGCTTTTATTTATTTATTTTTTTCCTGATTTTAAAGGAGTCTTAAAGAAAACTAATTTTCTTTCTTTTTTATTTTTAAAACAATACTTTTTTTTTTTAACCACATTAAATATTAAGATTATTTACAATCGTACGATTTCCTGGTGTTTAAATTTTCTGATTTCAGTTCTGCTTTTTCTAACGTACTTTTTGCCGCTGAAGGAAAATCGGCATCTTTATTCTTGTTTATTATTAAAACATTTTCTAAAAAGAGAAAAAAGATTAAGTTACAAACTTGAAATAAGTAGAATATATTGTAAAATGAACATCCAAAGATAAATTTACACTTTCTACAAATCTATAATTCTTATTAGAATAATTTTTTATAAAAACGTGTTTTAGGCAGCTCTAAGGATGAATTCTTCTCGTAATGGGCCATTTAGAATAATGTAAAAAACTGGATAATGTTAATAAGAACTAATTTGTTTTAAAATACATAGTTTTCATATAGTGTATAAGTTAGCATTGTAAGAAAGTGAGATTCATGTGTGGGTGCCAGTCAAGATTTTTTTAATATTTAGATTAGTTTTGTTCATTGATTATTAACAAAAGTGGGTTATGAGTCGATTGTATGTACGTATTATTATTGTTGATGAGATATGTCACTTAAGGAATTATCCTCAGATATTTGGTTCTTAATTAGTTCTATAAAAATTTGATTTTTGTATCGTTGACGAATGTTTTCTAACAAGTATAGAAAAAATTTTTTTTAAGGATTTAAAAAAAATAAATAAAATTTTATTAATTCTACTTAGAATTCGAGTGACGATCTAAAAAGAATCAGAGTTTTTCCAGTTTTTTACTCAAAGTAAAATTTAAAATTGAGGTAACGCGTTTTGCAATTTGCATTCTATTATTAAAAAAAGAAAAAGTAAATTGAAAACATTTGAAATAATTTCAAAAATGTGAATCTTCATTACCTTCTTTTCCTTCTTTCTTTGTGCATACCACAGCAAAGTTATTGTAGTCTGTTTCCATTACTGTAAAGTCTTCTTTATATTCATTGTTATTCCTAATACTTCTATCTGTAATTACAACAAGGTATATTCCTTCTAAGATTTATGATTAACCTATTGTTCCCAGTGCGCTTTATTTTTTTACGTTGTTATCTAGAAACTATACACCATGAATTTATCTATACAAATCTTTCGAAATTAAAGATATGAATTAAGAGGGTGTGATTTTACGAAACATGGCAAACATGCAAAATTGACGACTGCATTTTTCTTAAACCCTAGAAAATAAATTCTAAAGAGATTAAAATTACAATTATCAAGACTACCATCTAGCAAAGTGAAAGCGGTCTTTTATAGCTTATCTGAAACGTGTCCATCATTGCCAGTTTCGCTACTGCTTTTGCTTTTCCATTGCCTTCATACTGCATTTTACCCAATTGGTTTATGATGCTTATGGCAGTCAATTAATTATCGTATAATTTCTTTGTATAATAAAAAATATATATACGTAGAGCAACCGTACCAACCGTAAGGATTATGAAATCAGAATTTAAAGGACGTAAGGGTCGCGAATATAAGGAAGCTATTAAATTTAAGTACTCAGGGATTTCTCCGTAAGTTAAGTATCTGACCTTCTACACTTTCAAAGTGCAATTTGAATGCCTTTACTACATCTCCCAACTCTCCCGAATTCCGAGCGTGGGAATGTAAATTTCCCTTTTACTAGCGGTATTGTGGTAGCTCTAGTAGCACAGGAGATTAGACACGATAGTCCACAGGCTTACTAGGGCCATGTCATATAAGGACAGATTTTTTAACAAGTGGAAAATAAAAATTAACCCCTTAAAAACAGAGGCTATCCTTTTCACTAAGCGCAGGCAAATAGGGGACTATAGTTTGGACACGGTGCACAGGCACACAGGAAAGTTAAGGACTCCCTGAAGTAAAACCTTCCTTAGAGGCTAAGGGTTTTTCATTGTTTTTCCCCTCATTATTTACTTTTATACTATAGTAACAATTTATGTAATTAGCTGGAGATTATAGTGTTTATACTAGCACTCCTTATGTACATATGTGTGTACCTTCAATTGTTAAATAAAGTTTATTCTATTCTATATTCTAGTAGCACAACTTTGTTTTCTTCGTTCTACTGTGGCTACATGCTCTACCTTCTCTTTCTTGGGGTTTAATTGATCTTTTGTTACATCCACGATTTCTAACGTATCCTTTTCATAAATTTTTAACTGGGATGCCTTGAAACTGCGCCCACATTGAGTAACCTTGTCTTAAGATGTTATTGGCTGGAGTGATTACTTTACATGACCAAAACCTTCCAAACGCTCATGAAGTTTGGAATTTGGAAGTCAGAATTTTGAAGCTCAGGTAGTTGATCTTCAAGAGGCAACTGTTGCCGATTTATAATATTAATAAACTGCTCTGTTCTGTTTCTGGTTTTAATTGAGCAACTAAAGTTCGGGTTCTGATAAAAAAATGTCTAGGACATTTTGGCTTTGGCCCGAGTTTTCTGAGTTGCTATATTTTTATTATTATTAGGTATTATTATTGGTTAGCAGCAGAGCAGAACAAAAATAATAAATCGTGAACATTATGGAAGTATTCTGGGCGATCTAGTTGTAAAGCTTCTTGAGAAGTGGATTGGATAGCGAAAGAAACAAAAGCACAAAAGTGCTTTAAAATTAAAATAAATGTGATATTTGACTTAAGATTTACTTGTACATCCATTCAATCAACAGATATGGCACTGTCTTCAATTTATTCCCAAATCTAAAGAAATGGTTGAAAGTGAAACGTAACTATTTGCACTTTGAGCATTTCTTCTCTGATTTTTTGAGCTCTGCACAAACAGCCGCCAAGACCTATTGTCGAAAGAAACAATTTCCAAAGTAAATAGTTCTATTTTGAAGTGTCGTTTGAAGGCTTAGAAGACAGCTCTGTTCAGACTGCCTTTAATTAGAGGATCTTAGATTTTGATGGTCCACTGACATCTTTCAAAAATTAAATTTCAATTTGGAAGCAATTCAAAAGTTTTCTTACCTGCTTCTTCTCGTGTGCACTTAAAAGGGACTTTTCCCTTCTTCTCTTTCCCAGTGCAATGCACGGTGTATTCCGATTTCGTTTTTCTATAAAACAAATAATTTATATGATGCTTTCTATCTTACTGTACGTACAATCAGAAATACTTAACATTAATGATTTAGATTTAATGGTAAAGAAACAAATCTTTCTTTTCCCCTATTATCTAAAAATGTTGTGCTTAACAGACAATAATTTAAAAATTAATATTTTTTAATTGGTCTCTAGGAGCTTAGAATCTGAAAAAACTCTGAAAAACTATACATAATGGTTGTAAGGCTCGTAGACAAGAGAAAATAAGCTTAAAATTCATTCACTTTATAAGGTATTTATAACCAACGAAAGAAAGGTTGAGAACTCTATTTCTGTCTTCTTATTTTCTTTTTCATCTATTTATTACGCAAAAATGTCACCTGAAAGTTCAAGATATCCAGAAAAACAATGTGGAAGTAACTCATACGAATTGCTGCTATTCCAAAACCAAAAAAGTCTTTTTTAAAACTATTATTACGAATGCGCTCATAAAACAGAGGGAAAGAATTGCTCAAAAATTCATCTGGGCAACAGTGATCCCCTCTCAAAGTGGTTTAAACACTTATTCAATTCTATTATCAACTTGGTTCTTTTTAAGAGATTTTTAAAAATTAGTAGAATCATTTTCGAAATAAAGGGCTCAACTCATTTCTCCTTTATTGATTGCAGATTCATTGAAATTTTTACAGTTAACTTCAAAACTATTCAGTTTTTACTAACATGAGTGCTTGTAAAAACCTATTTTCTGGTTGTGGGAAGCAATACTGAAATAATGATAGCATAGTTTGGCAAAAAGAAACCATTTGAAAAATTTTTTTTTCTTCTGCATTGACTTCTTAGGCCCGCCCACTTCTTCTTCTTATTTTTTTTTAATGAAGTTAAAAAGACAACTTAATAGATACCCTTGTTTAAATTTTCCTTTTGTATCACTTTTTACAGTGTCACCATTCTTCGTAAGAGTAATTTCTCGACAGAGAATTGTACTGGACCCATTCTTAGCATGAGTCACAAACCATGTGCCTGAGAAAAACTAAAATAAGAAAAAAAGATTAAAAAATCAAATCAAATAATTAAACAAGAATTTTAATGCAAGAATTTAAGAAGTTGCAATGCGTTCATATCAGAATAAAGAGAGAATTCGCACTATAAATTTATCAGCGTTAACTGTGGCAATATTACTGTAGCAAGTTATGCGCTAACTATACCATTGATAGCTCTACTCTTGACAATCGTGAAAGTATGGTATAGCTCTCTGCCAGTCAAAATTTTGTGTAGTTTCAAGGTTGAAAAGTATAATTGAGTTATTGAGGTGTATTTATGTTGTCTTTCCTTGTTACAGAAATATCGACTATTCAGTTTCCATCAAAATTTATGAGGTTACCCCGTAACCCTTAGTTAGCCATTTATCTGATAGCTGCTTTTTGGTATGGAGGGAGAGGATGAAAGAAACCTGCGTGATTAGTCCAACTTTCGCGGCAGCCACTGACCATTTAGTTGCAAATTACTGATTTACGAAGTAAGTATATATTGTTTTGGAATTAGATTACAGTATTTACAGGGCTATAGTATCGGGTAATAGTAGAATGAGAGACATTGTTTGAATCCAAGTGATTCTTGTGCTGTTTCAAATGACTATAGAGGTCGCAAAAATTAGCTTTTTAAAGAGGTCATTTTTGCAGTACGAATGTCAAAACTGTTTGTGACGAAATAGGTTTATCAATAATATGTTATTGATAAACTATGTTGAATTGAAGCAGAGGAAATCTATTCAATTACTATTCACTTGGCGAAAAACATTTTGGGATCAACCCGTATGAATAAATGTTAAACAACCTAAATGCAAAAAAATCCCTTAACTATGGCCATCAACTTTTATAATATCTAATAAGAAACTAATAATTTATTACACAAGTGTAAATTTGAGAAGTTTTTCTTCTTCTTTTACCGTACAAAGAAAATTTGACCACTTGAGCACCATTTTCTGATTTCTTTCAGTTGGTTTGTTTTGATACTAATTGATAATCTTTATTATTTTTTTTATATATATTAATCGGCTTAACTCCACAAAATGTTCAATAAGTTGAAAATTGTATTTGCTTATATGGATGAAACTTTTACATATTTATTTGCAATTATATAAGATATATACCCAGGTAGAAATACCCATCCATCATTGGCGAGGAATGTGGATCAATCGCTAAATTTGATGAAAATGAATTGAAAATATTCAATAGATTATAGTTAAATTTAATTCAATAAGTAGATGTAAAATTAATAAAACCTACCCTTTGTGAATCAATGTTTTTCATAGCTTCACATTTCTTACTAGAGGAAAGATGGGCCAAAGTCAAAATCCCCAAAAATATTAACGCAACGATCCTGTAATTCAATTTTAAAGTTACAATAATACTTATGTGAGAGCTGAACGTTATTAGGCCATTAATTTCTTTTTTATTACTTATAAATACTTGTGAGAAGGCAAATACATTAAGAATTATTTATTACACTCTCTTTTTGCTGGTGTTTTGGCAATTTAGATGCCCTAAAATGCAAATTTTTGTGGATGTGAACTGGTTTGCGCTAGTTTTCCTTGCAAAGTCTGTTCCATCAGATAGGAGAGAGTAGATTTTCAACCAGCACATCAATTACAGAAAATCGTATTTGTTTGAGATCAAAAAATTTAAAAATCCAATTAAAAATTATTACTCACGTTTTCATTTCAGCTAGCCGAAAAGTACTATCACTGAATTTAATTGCACCCAAGAGCATTTATACCCTTATCTCCCACCATCAAGATAGATTTGGTGTTTTAATTATTTCAATTTAGTTGCTACTTCATTCTTGATTCTATTTGAGGCTGACATATAGTTCATAATAATTGTCATGCTTAGATATGTTTTAGTACAAAGCAAAGAGATGAAGTGAAACAACTTCTCCATTAAGTTCACAAAGTTTGCTTGATTTTTCAGCACAACGTAATTGTAAAATATAGAATAGAATATATATATATATATTTGCCTGAACATATGTTCTACATACAATTGGTTCGTCATAATTAACTTCAGACCACAATAAATATTCACTATTAAACAATTGATGCAAGTAAACAATATCAGATCATTCAACTTTGATGTGAGTATCATTCCATTTATTATCCAAGAAGTCTTCTATTTTATAAAATATGTTATTTAATAAAAAGTTTTTAATAGTTTTCTTAAATGACTTTTGTTCTAGATTTCTCATAAATTGTGGAATTATGTTGAATATCCTGTTTGCCACCAAGTTCGGCGCCTTGTCGGACCTAAACAATCTCTTTCTAGGCAAATGTAAGTCATTTTTGCTTCTTACATTATAGGAATGTTCATCACTTCTTAAAACATTTTTCTCGCTGTTTTTTATATGCATTATATTCGCATAAATAAATAACGACGGTAATGTTAATATTCTATACTCCTTAAATAATGGTTTACAGCTGTCCATTTTTCTACTATGTAACATGATCAGTAAGGCCTTTTTCTGCATTTTAAATATGATTTTTGCATCTGAGGCTGCTCCCCATAGTAACACTGCATAATTCTGCTTGGACTGAAACAATAAAAAATACGCTCAGGTATAAGGTTGAGTTTATAAACTGTTTTATTCATCGTCACACAAAACTTGACCTAATGAAACGTATGAAGTATTGCATGACAGCTGAATGCTTAAAATAGATTGCCATTTTGAGCAAAATGCCAATATGTAGGCAAGAGACCATCGTTTTATAGTAAGACAGACAATCCTGGCTTTTTCCCCGGCGGTTATTTTTGAAGTGAAAATTGTTTTGAAGATCGCGCTCCCCTATCCTATTAGACTGTTATTCTCAATCTTTTTTTTTTTGTCGCGGCACACTTTTAACAATTTCAAAATTTGGCGGTGCTCTAACAATACGATAAGTTTAAAAGTATTTTACTTATCCATAATACTCTGTGTAAAATAGTTTATGTTTATTTTCAATATAAAATAAAATAATATGTACTTCAAAAACAACAGTATATGTTTATTAAGGGATTAATAAAAAGTTAATAATAAGAATACTTTTAATGAGAAATTTGAGCTTGATGTTTTTTGATAATTTCGTTTATATTTGGTCGTATAAATGATAATGCTACTCACATATCGTCTTCTACATTTAATATATAATTTTTATTGCATGCATTTCTAAAATTTGGTGGCACATTTCAAAACTTTCGCGGCACATTACTATCCACAGGGGAGTGGATAGTAGGGTTATGGGGAGAGCAGAGAAATGAAAACTTGTGTGTTTTGTTAAGTTTATATTTATCTTTTTAAGAAATACTTAATATCTTCTTGGACTTACATGTGTATTATTTACCTGTTCCGAGAAATACATAAAATATACCTAACTCTAAATCTCTTTGTCACTATTCTACACTATTAGGAACATCCAACATTCTCTTTTGCAACAATAAAGAGGAACTCTTTTCAGTCAAATTTCTCGGATATGGGTTTGAACCGTGTGTTTTTCACAGCTACTAATTCTCTCCAACTGAACGATGCTGTTAGTGATGTTTTAAGACAGTTGGAACAGACAGTGTATCTTGAGCCAGTGCTGCATTCAGTTCAATTCCCGCTCTTGAATTACATTCGTATCATGATGTGCAACAGTCTATGTAGTTGTTTACTTGATTCTTACGTCAAAAACTATAAATAGCAGGAAACTTGAGCATTATTGACCAGGTAGTGTGCGAAGGAGATTTCTCAACCAAGAATTTATTCCATTTATTCTTACAGCTCACAGTCTGGTGGTGGATACAGAACGCTGCCCGGAGGCCATCAGAGCGCTACAAAAATCCTCCGGACATCAATGACACGTCTTAAATTAAAATAATAAAACAGAAATATCTGGTTTTACTTTTTCCGCGACTGATCTATTCCTTAGATATGAAATCGAGTGCCAAATTTCCTTCAATACAAACAAACAGATTTCTCAGGTAAACATGCTATTTTTTTCTCCTAATTAAAATTCGCATTTATAATTATTACGCATAAAAAATTATTAGTGGGGGATTTAGTATGAGTAGGCAGTTTCGGAATAAATTTAGTTTTTATATCTCACCTCGCTGACATGAACACGTAAGTAAAAGAACTACCTTCTTTTATTTTCTTAATTAATTAATTGAACTTTCTACACATGGTTACGATGATAAAATGATACTGTCGAATGAAGCCTGTCAACAAAGCTCCTGTAGAATCATTCAAAAGAACAACATTGCCTAAGTTGAAGAATCAAACCAAAGGGTTAGGGTTGATGTGCGTTATGTCCAAGATCAAATGAAACCCTTCACGGCTCCCTAGAAAATCGCAGAATATTCGAAAAGAGCAAAGGGGTCTCATTACAGATGAACTGATATTATTTGTATCTAGGAATTCAGAATAAACATTTTAAAGGTTTATCAATCAGGGACCAAAATATTATTATCGCTTCTTTAGTTGCTACTGGTCGAAATAGCAAATTTCAAAGATTTCTCTTTTTAGTTTTTCAGCTACGGTGGGTAATAATCACATACACAAAGAGAAAATATTCAATTTCTTAAATCTCTTTGTAACAGTAGACCTCAAAGCCTGTGTAATCTCCAGAAAGTTTAGCGAGATATTTTACAGTAATTGAGGGAATCTTTCCAGAATTTCGTTCAAATTAATTCCGTAGGGAGTATTCAAAAATAAATAAAAAAATCCATAGTTATGCAGTAAACAATTTAGTTTACCTTTCGTGAGCGAAAATGTACTGGAAAATTAAGTCTAATTTGATTTCTTCCTTCACGAACATTGTATTGTATATCAATTATTGTGAAACATATTGTGCAGGTTCCTTGCAGTAGCCTTTTTCTTTGGAATTTTTACATTCGAATTTGTTATTGGTTGTAGTAATGATGACTATGGTTATGATTCTACTAAATGTAATGTGGTAACACCTGAGTGATTTCAATTTAGACAAGGTACGTATTATTAAATGAAAGTTGAATAAAACCATACTTCGTTTAACATTAATACTTAGCTGAATTAAACAAATTGAATTTTTGATTTATTATTCAATTTAAAATTATTCATAATTTAGTGACTTCTTAAAGTTCTGTACAGCAAACGGTCTGAGAGGAAATATCGCAATTGCTAAAGAATAAGAATAATTATGTAATTGCTAACTATAATACAATTACTATTTTACATTTTAAATTAATTAATAACAAGCGATGATCGAATTTGCAGTATTCTACTATGTACATTGGACTTTGAATGTACTGTTAACAATTTTTATAAGGCTACTTTTATAATTGAAGCGGCCAGTTTTAATGATATCTCAGCTAGGAGTAATACCCTTAGATATCAAAAGCCTCTTTTAACCCATATTACATGTCCAAAGAAAAGCATTTGGAATAAGAAACGGAATGAACGGTGAAAATGCAGTTCCCGGCAATTCAAGTAAAAATGTTTAAAGGAAATGAAATGCATTTACGTTCATAGATAGTATATAATTCCACAAGAAAGGTCTTTTAAATACATGACTCTACATTTTTATCTTACTATATCTTTTTATCTTACTCTATTTGCTTACCTATCATACGAGGAATAAAAGAAAATTAAAGAGCAACACTGCGGTAAATAGGAGTCGACAAAGCTAAAGCATAATCTAAAAAAATGTTAATAGGTTAGAAAGTATAATCATACCTTAAATTGGTAACACTCTGAATACTTTCTTCTGATGCAAGTATCTTGTATCTAACTGAATTAATCTTTTTCGTAATACCTCATTATTATTTTAAATTTTCAACATAAGAAACCAGCAAATAAGAAAGTATTTGTTGAAGTCACAAAACAGTACTGATTGAGATGAAAATTTAGCGTACAGATTAATAAGTTTTGTTTGTTTGTTTTGTTTTTATTTTCTATATTTATATAAATAAGTATATAAAGGAGCTAAAGGTTACTTACGTGACACATGAAAGGTACGAAAATAGCTCAATTGTGTGTCTAGAGTTACAAAGAGCTTTTGAAAAATACTCCAATGGCAAGAAAACAAAATTTCATACGAATACGTGGTTCACAGTTGGAGATATAGAACGGCCATAATTTTACAGAATTTCATGACCCAAAAAATTTTCAACCCTTTATATCTTCTACATTTATAGATCTGTGCACAAAATAACTATAGTTTATAATTGAGAAAAACAAAGTGTACAAGAGAACAAAATTTTATACGAATACGTGGTTCACAGTGGGAGATATAGAACGGCCATAATTTTACAGAATTTCATGACCCAAAAAATTTGCAACCCTTTATAAAAATTCAAATTTTTCCCCTCATTTTCTTGAACTGATTTCTCTTACAACTATTAGGGCTCTCTTTTTCTTATTCTTATGGTGTCACAGTCCTATTGTAGGGCCTGGACAACATTTAAGAGAGAGTGCCACTGTTCTCTCTCTATTCATTCTCTCTTTCTTCATTCGTAACAATTGATTTTTTCCGAGACAGGGTCGTTGGCCCAACCTGGAGGACAAGGAGCATTATTTCGGAGAGCTCACCTCCTAGAAGAATTGCCGTCACCTTGGCTAATGAATCTCTTCTACCCATTCGCGTTAAGCCATCTGACTCGACTTATGGATGCTGCCGTTGACTGAAAAGATAGTTTCTTCCGCCACCACCCTGACTATGTGACCCGCTGCAATCGACATAGTTTGTTCATCATTTTACCATTAAAATATGTTTCCAGATGGAACTACGAGGATGCGATCTACTTTACCCATTGGGGCTCTCTAAGTACTTTAATTTCGGCTTTAAAAAATGTTTTAATGAATCCTTCAGAAGATTTTCAAAACACATAAAATTTACTTTTGGAAATTTTTATAATAGTATCATTTTAATTGATACATAAATTCAGTATAGTTAGATGTAGTTAATTCTTAATATTTTTTAGCCTTACAGTATTTATATAAAAATTCGTCTAGTTTTAGGCAAAGAGTACGCACAGGAATTATTAAAAAAATTTCAAGAGGAACAGGAACAAGCAGAAGAGGAAAAAGAAGAAGAACATGAGGAGGGAACAGAGGAGGAAACAGAGGGAACAGAGGAAACAGAGGAGGAAGCCAGTATTAATCATGAATTCCCACTAAAAGTGACAGTTCTTTCCACAGATTATGAGAAATATGCCTTAATTCATACATGTTCCGAAACTTTAGTAGAGCAAGGAAAACATTTTGTAGGTAATGAAACTATTATTGTTTGGGCTATGATTATAAATTTACATCAGGTAAACAAACCAATAGAGAAACTTCATACCTAAATTGAGGGAAATCGTAATTAAAGAAATAAATGATAACTTTTATAAAATTAAAAGTTCTTACAATCACAGATCGGTTTCACAGTAACTGTTACACGAATAGTGAATTTTTATTTATAAATATCTTTCCTAAATTCCTTCCCTTTCAATTACTTTCCTTTAGAAACAAGAACTTCTTAAATCTTAAAGTTGAATAAAGAAGGCTCAGAAACCACTGTGAAGCTAAAAATAGTTTTGACAAATATAAACTGAAGCTTTTGCGATCATATTTGAACATTTTTTTTCTGCTGTAACAATAAACCTCTTCGTTCAGAACACTTAGTATCTGATACATTCACATTGAAGTTATCAGCTGGCAGTCGCTATGATTTTGCCATTACAACATACTATCTGCCTTCAACATTCTATCTCTAACTTTTCCTCCGCTCTACAAATTCGCTCCCATTTAAGTAAGGGTACAGTTCAACGATTAGTGATCTGTGGAGTGTCTCGTGGAGATAGCGGGTTAGCGGGCACCTGCCTGACATTTAATTTTTTTCTTCTTTAAACAAGGGTCTTATTGCTCACTTACCTGAGTTCTCAGATATTGAGAAAGTTGGGAAAAAAAAACTTCCTACAACAATAGAGTAGAATGTGAATATCTAAAATGGAAAAGCAATTTCACAATTTTTTAAAGATCACTGTGCCGCGTTTATTATACTTAACTATATTTCTGCATATTCTGAAAGTGATTGCTAAGATTGATGATTGATTTAATCAAATTTAGATTTTTAGAAGAGTTCTTTTAGCCCTAATTAACCTAATTGTAACCCTTAATTATTTTTTTTTGCAACTCCCATTAATATTATTTCTTCTTTTTCAGATAATTATTTAGTATTAAACAAAGAAAAGAATGCTAAACTTCCTGAAGATGCGAAACAAAAATTTAAAGAATTTTGTTGGCAGGAAGACAAATTTGAACTAGAGCAAAAATGTCAAAATGAAGAGACAAAAACATAAGTATAAAAAGAAACAAAAAGTATTTTTTTTTAAATAAAGTGACATTTTAAGAGAGGACAATATTGTGATTTATTTCTTATAGTAAAACTTTCAGCTAAAAAGCTGTCGTTTTGGATAACTAAACTACTATGTATATTATTGTAATATATTGTCATTATAATGTAATTTTAATACGGAAGTGATTGTATTAAATCTGAATTTCCCTGATTCTAATTAGCTGCTGGTCCTCAGGTTTTTATTAGCTAGGAGTTTTTCACGGCTCACTGTCCTGTGTTAGACGGTGTTGTCTGTTACGAGAGAATACTGTTCGACATTGCGTTAAAAAAGGCTCCAGCTCTGGCTTCAGATTACCTTGCTACAATCAGGAAAAAATCAAATCAACTGCCATAATAAAAAGAAAAATTACTCTTGTTTTTAGTGAAAGAGTCATGACACTATTCTCTCAAGTTAATTCCTTACAAAAAGAAACATAATGTTTAATAAAGATATTGTCAGTCTTTTTGGAGGTAAGTTTATATTAATATTGTTAAGTTAGAGGAGAGATTATGTGAATGGTTTAGCTAATTGGATTCTAAAGCAGAGATGCCAGAGCTTCCGAAACCAGCTATTTATTCTTATATTTTCTCTAGCTAGGGGCTTCCTACAGTACCCAGCCCAATGGTGGACGAGAGAACAATGTTCCGATGCCGGCACTGAAGAAAGCTCCGGGCGTCAATTACTTCAGACAATGGCACACCTTAAATAATAATAATAAATAGTTAAGATTAACTGTCTCATTGCACGAAAGAGTATAAATTCTAAAAAATATTAATGCAGTTAAATATTGATGGTTATAAATTTCCAAAATAACAATGGACTTTTAGTAATGTCTTCTATAAATAAGGATTCATGAAAACATTCTTCAAAGACGAAGTTAAAGTACTTAGAAAACCCCACTAGTATTAAGAGAATCACTTAAAAATTGCAACCTAGATAATGCAGTAAGTTTGTACTCTAAAAACTAAGATAAAAAGTACAGAAATGGTCTTCTGTTTGAAAAACGAGGCTTTAAAAACTAGCAAAAAATTTGGAGTGAACCAAAGTCATGTGATATATGACTTTCTCTAACTACTATTCTCGAGGTTCTGACAAATTTTCTTTAAAAGATGGTTGTTGTTGATTTTGTAATAGAATTTGTTGCTGATCTTGGTAAGTGTAGTATTTTTAAACAAGGCATCAGCTGCCTCAAGCCGTTGATTGTCTTTAAGCCAAATTATCTGTGTACCTTTCTTTGAGCTTCAGGGAGAGAAGAGTCAAAGTCAAATAATTCGGCAGAAGGCTTCCACACATTTCTACTACTACTGGCTTATGTCGTTGAAAAGCCCAATAAGAATCTTCCATATTTTATGAAGCTAACCCTCAAATATTTAATTAAAATACTAATCAATCAAGAGTTTGAATTTGAAATGATTTAGTCCATCTTTCTATGGCTACGTTACAAGAACCAATGCAAAATTATTTCTTTTGAATAATCTCGAATTTGGGGACAGTATTGCTTTCCAATAAAATACAAGTGTTCTGTCATTCTCATATGTAAATAATATTCACGGCACATATGAAAATATATAATATATTGTATTTACCAAATTAATACCAAATGTTCAAACATTGACACACATTTTTACATAAGCAGATGTATACATATTTTACACTTTAATAGATTAAATAACAAATTACAATATTCTGCGCACTTTGCGTAATAAAACCTTTGAAAATATTGACAGATGGACAGAATAATAAATATTTACAAAAGATTTATGTGAACACTTGAATATTTAAAGAGCATAAACAATATTTATATTATGTAAAAAAGTTTTATTTTTACAAAACCCAAATTTTAATATTGTTTATCCATTCTTTTGTATGTTTGAACACATGTTATGCGAACATATTAGTAATTGTGTTTTTTTCTTTGAAGTCGATAGATGTAGCACTACACGATCCAAGACCACTCCTAAGTCCAGTAAACTAGGTCATAAAAAGACATTTACATCATCCCGAACCGAGTTTAGTGTTGGGAGAATTCTCCAAACAAAATAATTCAAAATTTTAGTTGAATTGGTCAATTTTATTAACTTTAACTTTATTCGAATGTTGTGCACCTGCCTTGTTTTACCTTCTTTTTTTCAGATTTTTAATGTTAAAGACGTTTTGATTGAGTTTTTAATTTTATATACCTATGTATTAAAACAACAAATACCAGTAAAATTTAGTAAATGATTCAACAATTTCCATTAATAACAAATTATTAATTGCAAAAGTATAGACATGTTAAAAATTACATACTTCTTGTTTATTCTTATGAAATAGGAATAATCGCAATAGCGGGTCTTAAGAGTGATCGTTGGTGATCACGGTGACCAGCCTTGGTCCTCCTTTCAAAAGAAGTTGCACTGCCATTTTGCTGTAGACATGGTTCGCATAAAAGCTGAGAATTCATCCGTTTCCTTATGACAAGCCTAGATGGCTATCTCTGTCAAAGAGCTGGTTCATCGCAGTTTGCATTGCGAGAGAAAATTAGACAATAATAATAGTTCGAGGAGATTCTCCAACCTGCCTTGATGTGCAAGATATGCCTGTGGCCACCTAATAGGTCAATAGTTACCATACATCTCCAGTGGCCCTTGCATAAGATCAGAAAAAATGTTTAGTAGACGCTAATGTCCATTTTCGACGGTGCGCCAAAAAAAATAATAAATAAAAAAAATAATATTAACCAAAGGATTTGGACATTCAAAGGTACTAATTTTAGTTGGTTCCCCCGATCAAAGCTACATTTTTTGGGGCATATTTTATTTAAAAAATATATGGCCTGCGCCATTAATTACTTTATGTAACATATATAAATAAGGAAATCTTTGATTGTTTACAAGACTTTAGTTTTGTTGAAAATATTATTTTTATTTCATCTTAGATACATTTATCTTTTAAACATTGTTAATTTAGTAATTAATTATGCACATTTATTTGATTTTAGGTCACTTTGACTCAATCCTATATCACTTAAAGCACTAATTATACCTGAAAGAACGGAGTTACTTTTAGTTCGTTGGAGTACCAAAAAGTTATCTAAAATATACATACATAAAATTAATAAAAATATTTCATTGCTAAAGTAGTTTAGCTATAACTAAAGAGAAAAACTAAACACAAGAGAAACAGAATCGGAATCACTTTTATAAATCTGATTTCAAGCAATAAGCTAGTTAGTATCTTTGCTGTTAATAAATTGATAACTTATTAGTTATCAATAAACCAATTCACTTTGAATTCACGTGATACATTAACATTTTGAATAATGAGTTAGACAACATTTTGCCAGTTGTTTAGTCACCTCCATGATCTTGAGTAATTAAGAGAACTGTTTAATAAATTCAAACTTCAGTTGTTAAGGAATATGCTATGCTTAAAGATATCTAATTTGTTTAAAAGTTGTTTAATTTAAATAAGTAAACAAAAGAAGGCTTATTTGAATGTTTTGAAAGCTTGATTTTGTACTGAAAAGATATTTTGACTTCAATATTATAGACCTCTCTCTAATGAAACTATATTTAATCTAAATATACAGGGTGATCCATTTAAAACGCACCAATCGCTAATAACTTTTTAGGAAAGCGGAATTTCGAAAAATCCAGAAAGTAAACTATATGTTTTTTTTTTTATTTAGTTTTCAATTTTATCACCCCCGATGCTGTATCTTTATTTTTGGCGGAGTTACAGACTTCTTGACCTATGATTACGGTAAGAATATCTTGCCAGGGTGTTGGTCTAGTGGTCAAGAGCATGGTTTTGTAAATGGGAGATCCCCAGTTCGAATCCCGCGGGTGCAGTCATTCACAATACTTAATACAACATAACACTTTTTTAAATAAAATGTTATACGTGGGATTCGAACTGGGGATCCCCACTTACAAAACCACGCTCTGGACCATTAGACCAATACCCACACCTCCCTGGCTAGATATTCTTACCGTAATCATAGGTCAAGAAGTCTTGCGAACGGGGTACATTAAAATGATGTGATGGTTACTTTTATTTGATGATAAAACAAATTTCTCCTGATTCACCCACAACCATTACATTCTCTACATTCTTTAAAATCTTCAATTATTATTGTTTTTGTTCATTGCGTCAAAAATAACATTTGCAACCAGAGGACCTTTCAAAACGTGTATTTCTGGTGGAAAATTAATACTGAAAACCGTTCGCGAATAGAAAAAATTGTAACTTTGATCTTAAATATCTCGACTAATAATAGGGATATCGAAACGGGATTAACGTCATTTTTCACAGTTTTCATAATTATTGTCAAAACCAGTGGTCCTTATGAAACCCCAATCGGGTTTTTGGCTGTAACTCCGCCAAAAATAAAGATACAGCATCGGGGGTGATAAAATTGAAAACTAAATAAAAAAAAAACATATAGTTTACTTCCTGGATTTTTTGAAATTCCGCTTTCCTAAAAAGTTATTAGCGATTGGTGCGTTTTAAATGGATCACCCTGTATATACACCAAACATTCATACAATAATTTCAAATAGAATTGCTACGAAATAGGAAAATACAATCAATGGAATTGGAATTCTAATTCGTTCATGTCCAACGAAGTTGTGCCAACGGCTCATAAGCAATGATTTAAAAGAGCACGACTCTCACCGTGTTGAAACATTTATGCCCGATTTGTGAACAACTGAACCTGAGTTAATTCTGAGCTTAAATAGGGACTAAAATATTCCGAACTTTTTACAAGGCAAAGTAGGTTTAGGAAATACTTACACAGTTTCGAGTTATTTCAATCTGATATCTCTGCCTGGAGATACAGCAGGAGATGCACTTTTTTGCAACTACAAGTGGTAAACATACTCAATTTGATAAAGAAGGAAAGATAAGGACTATCTACAGGTTGGTAGAATAAGCCACTTTGGCTGCAGTGCCTTGAGAAACAGGACCGCCTCTTGATCCAATAATAATGATGATGACGTTGGTTTTTAAGAAATCTGGGACATGAATTTCAGCACAAACCATCAGAGCTTCATATTTTCTTCAGACAATCTAAAAGTTTGAAATAACTCTATTTTTTATACTTTAGGCAAATAAAGTAGAAGAATATCTTTTGAGTATTTCACTACAAAAGGTTTATTGCATAAGAGGTTATCGCTTCTTACGTTATTATCATTAGTATTATTTTTATTAAAGAACGTTGTATTAGGACTTCAGAAATTTTTGTACTTAGTTCCTCTATGAATCCTTAAATTAATCTTTGTCTGAAAATCACAATGTTCTGATTTGCATTAATCTCTGTTTTTGGAAGAAAATCCTAATTAAAAACACAATTCAAGCCAATTCCAATAATTAAAGGTGTCTCTTACCACTAATTGTTGATTCAGACTCGTTACACACATAAACCAGAGCATACTCAGCATAATAAGAGTCTGTTTCAAGAACTATAAAAAATTTTGTAAATGAGCTTCTTGAACCTGAAATTAAAAATGACTAGTTAATCAAACGATGTATGTAAACACTAAACATTTATGTAAACTATTATTTATGTTTCACGTTCTTCTTACAGTTTTCCCTTTTTTATTATATACATTTATATGTTAAATAATAATATAAATCTAATTACTTTTTGATGGTCAATTTTATTTGGTACCAAAACAATTCTTTATGGAGCAATCAAACCGCGTGATGACAGGCCGCACCTCTTATTAATCTGCGATACATTCGATTCCACGATAACATCAATTGAAGATTTGCAAGAGCATGGTACACTAAATTGAAGTTTACAGCTTCAAGTTTGAATTGTGCCTCGTCGTACCAGATAACTGTCAATGAAAACTCTCATCTTCGCGAACCATCTGTTTAAAAACACTCAAGTCCTTCGACCAAGATCGTTCTAGTTCGTAGAGTTTACTAGTATTATATACACTCTTCACCTTCAGACTTCGTCGTATATTTAATCAACCTATCCTGATTACACCCTGATACGGAGATTTCTACGGTGATCATCTAAAGATGTAGCAGCACTGCAGAAATGGAAGCTGGGCGTATTAGTAGTTGGTTGATCAGATCATTGCTTATACACATAATGCACAATACCATCGGCTATAAATTTATTTCAAATTCGAACAACTGTTCCAAAATCAATCTATCTTGGCCGTTCTACCTCATCTAGGTTCCCGCACTCCAATAACATTTCTATTCAGTATTGCGATGATAAAAGAATAACCTTATTTTAACCGTTGCTTCCATTACACTGTCAAGTGTGTGAAGCACGCACGTATTACTCGCATGAATCACATGAGGTTCGCCGTCTGCAGAGAAAATGTTACAGTAAACAGATTTTGACTTACAACTAGTTTGAACTAAATTTAATTGACCATTAAAAGATAAGTATATTTCTTTGGACCAAGCTGTTCTGTATTTTCAAAGACGTTGAAACAGATAGAAATAAACAATAATCATATTATTGTTCAATGTTTATTTTTAATAAAGCAATGCAATAAAAAGAGATTGAATTTGATGGAGGTAAAATATAGTAAATTCAAAATCATTTGGAAATAAGAAGTCACGAACAAAATTTCCTATAGTATTTATTGAAATCATAATGAATTGATGAATAGATGATGTAAATTACTTATGCTTGCGAAAAAACCTAATATAATTTCTAGGTGGATTTAACTTATAACTGTTACTTATTGGAAGTAAGCATAATTTGTAATTGGCTTACCATCGCAATCAAAGCAAATATATTTTTTCAATAAATGTTTGTCTGCAGTGCACTTGACAGTCTGGCCCCTAGACAAATGAAAACAAAATAAATGTTTATACCAACTATAAAATAGATTAATAATTAGGTTTTTTGGTTTTTGTAAGAAAACGGGTGGAGCTTCAGTGTAAAACTTGTTCACAGTCAAAGTCTTTAAAATTAGTTTTGAATATTATTTGAGCGCTCTGCTGTTATCTAACTATTAAAAGTATTATCATACTCATTATTTTCTGTCAGTCTAAAATAATTTTGCAGTTAAAAATGTGATCATAAAGATAGTTTTCTTGAGAAAATACAGAATTTATGTTATTAGGTGGCTCGCTGGTTAGGGTTATTTATTTACTGATTTATTTAAAAAAACTACTGCTTAACTTCTAAAGTTAAAGTTTCAGTCAGGAAGTCAATGAAGGATTGCATTTGATCTTATAATTTTGCTCTGCGACTATTGAACACGGAGTTATTTCCGCTAAGAGAAAATTGAAATAGATTTCAATTTTGGAAGGTCTGAGAGTTTTATAACATATTGTACAATACACGGATTTCGCTTATAAATCTCGAACTCATGTTGACTTAATTAGCCAAACCTGCTTTCTAATAATAGAAACCTCCTAATATACCGTTCAAATAAGAAACATTGAATGTCTGTAGAAGTTATGGGGATTTAAAGAAGTATATGTACATATTTAGGGATCAGCATAGACCCTAGGGCAGAACCCATCCTCACACATAATCCATTACGCATTGTACAATAGCTGACGATCAAATTCAGTAAATTCAGATGCTACAAGTTATCTGCTTTATCATACAGTATTTAGATTTACAATCTCTACTTCCACATATCTATCATCTGCCAGCCGATGATTCTGCAAAAATGATTGCCGTTATCTGTTTCATTCATGCCTTTCGCAAATAAATAAAAAAAGTCAGTTTTTTTCTTGAATCGAAATACTTACCTACTTTGGTATTTAAGAATTATACTGCCTATGATAGAAGTTTCAAATTTAGAGCATTCAGGAGATCCAGTTTGCTTCTTTAAATGTGTAACATACCAGTCTCCAAAGAAAAACTGCAAAGTAATAAATCAGTACCATCAAACAAAAGAATAATGTCTTCGGAAAGTTAGCATCTTGCATTTCGTAGGCTGCTTCCGTTAGAGATCTGAGAATAGTCCCTTATTAATTAATTGAGAGCCGCAGTTCAAGATATAACATATTTAAAAAACTAGTAATAAGCGTATTTTTAATTTATTTTTGCCATATTTTGTATTAATACATACACGATCGGCACTAAAGGGAAACTGAGCTTCATCTTCTAGGTCTAGACAATCTTCAGATAAATCGTCATAACAAGCAAATGTACATCCCAGATATCCAAGAAATATCAATGTAAATATCCTGTAAACATGTAAAATTTATTATATATATATTAGTCTTACGGTTCTTATTATTATTACTATTAATTATATAATAAATGCATTCAAAGTAAAGTTAGATAAACTTTGCAGCAAAATTTAAACTTCTGACCAGTAACAAAAATAATTTTATGAGTGTGTTTATAAAAATATTTTGCTTCATTGAATTGCAAATTTTTGATAGAATAATTTACCATATGCTCACAGAAGCCATGAATATTGAAGGTACGCTTGAAGTCGGGATTGGCACTGTATGAATGGTTGTTAGAACGATTGACGGATTTTTTGCATTAGCTTTAAATTTATAAGGAAAATCTCGATTTTCAGTACAGAACCTGAGAAGCAGCGTACGTTTTGAAAATTGCACCAAGATCTTTTTTCCGTTAACTCGGAATCCCAAAATGAAAAGAATTACTTGGCTTCCCTATGAAAGACTTTAATGGCATTTGCCATCTAGATCTAGGCGGTGAGGGTTTGGCAAGATGTGCGAACAGAAAACTCCATGACTATTGGATAAATAGGCTAATTCTTCACCCTCATCGCCAAGTAGGCATTTACTGCAAATTGCTGCATTGCATTCCGATTGCATAACATTCACTGATGCAATACATTACTTGATTTGACTTATCACTCGTCGTGAGTAGTTAAGAAAATATAAGATGCTGTAAGAATGTTGAATGCTCAAACATGATTATCGTAATAATATCAACCATGTTCAAGACTGATGAGAAAATAACAACAATTCACAATAATTCTAATGTTGGGTTTTATATCAATTCGTAGATGCAACGGAAAAATAAAATAGATCAATCAACCCCCTTGCGGATAGTATTTGGAATAAACTAATCAATCTTCTTTTGAAGGAATCTTTGATTCAATGATACTAGGAATTCGGCTGCATTTACTAGGGATGTGGATTCATGTTACGACTTTGAGTGCTTTGACTATATGAAGGGTGATAGTGAGAAGTGCATTCTGTATATAAATGTGAAATTGAGGTATTCACATTGAGAAACAACGTTTGTCGGGAGAGATCTCAATCTGATACGAAAAATTAGATCTCTAAAGTTAGTTAAGAGAATTAAGGATTCATTTAGCGATTTTGGTCAAAAAATTGATCAGAATAAGCTAATTAACTAACCAATAAGACAAGTTTTTGCTTAAAAAATTCCATTATTACTCACGTCTTCATGTTAACGAAGTTAAATTTGCTGCAACTAAATTTCTACCTAAAGTGGGCAGTTTTATAATCTACCTCCCACTATAACATAAGTTCTTAGTTACCCCATTTTTGTGAAGTTATTAAAATAGTATTATGACTTCGTCAAATTTGATTTTTCAGCTTAGTTGCGTGGCAAACTAATTACGTTTGAAAAATAATTTTTAAAATCGTCCTATTTTAGTTTGATTTGCTTCTTTATAAATATAAAAAGCATTGTTTATTTTAGCATTCTAATACTTGGTGTTTTTTTCTTTTTATATAATATCACTACAAGTGACTGAAAATTTCGACCATAACAGTAAACCATTTTCCTTTTCTTTTAATAGGCAATTTCGTGAAGTATATCAACTGTATTAAACAGCTTTTCTAGAACTATAATTTGAGAAAAATCTCTTAATCATTAGCGAAATCTCACTGATTTCTAATAGTGTGTTCATTTTCTTTATTCTGGAATTTACTATTGTGCATAATGTTATCTCACTATTATTTTACACATTTGTCCAAAATAAAAGTTATTTCACATATCCTTGTAAAATCGATCACTTTGATTTTAAAAGCTAGGTGGTGTCTTCTTTACATATAAAAAGTAATGTAAGAGATAGTTTTCAAAAGTATTTATAGCAGGTATGTGCTTCATTGAAGTCATATTGTATGTTAAAGTATGATAAGAAGTTTGCTAAAGCTCTTTTATTACAAATGTAAGGAGAGTAATAATTACTAAAGAATCATTCTTAGATTTTTATGCAAGGGGATAATTTGGAAAATAGATTACTCTTTATTTGTGTAAAGAATAAGTCTAGCGCTTGGGATGAATTAATCAGGCGATATACTGTTTTCTTTTTTTTTCAGTTAAGACGATGAAATTCATATTCACAGCTAACTGGTTATTTTAATTCTTTTGAATTTTAGCTATTCATAATATCGTTTAATATAAGATACACTGGTACTCGTTTATCTTCTTTTACGTTGCATCAAAATGCCTTATCATAGTCTCACATATTTCAGAGGTTACTTTTTAGGATATCTGTGTGCGTTTTCACTTTGCTGTAAGCTCATAGTGCATTGTTAGAGAGCTGATAATTGCTGATAATTTGCCAGCTCTGTATGGCATGATGCCACTCTATAGAGCCAGATAACTGGTTCATCGCTCTTCGCATTGCCAGAAAAATCAAATAAATAATAATAATAAACATGTATATGTACATTGTACATAATTTTCTTTTGTTTAGGGGAACAATCCTCAGATGCAGCAGAACCAGAGGTGCTTCTTATATTTGATTGCCTGCCTAAGCTATAAATATTTTGGGAGAATTTTCAAGTTTAGTAATTAACTCCATAAGGGCAGCGCAATTACTTTCTTAATGAAAGAAATTTGGAAGGAAGAGTGTTTGAAGGTTACCAAAACTAAATTTTTGTTTAAAAATTCTTAATATTTCATATTAAAGTATATATTTTTTTTAACTCAGTAAATTTGGTAATGAATGATCAACCGTTTTTTTATTTAAGTTAGTTTTTCCTTCAAATTTACAGTTTGTAGGGCAGTTTGTTACTTTTACTAGGCTGGAGTACCAAAAAGTTATCTAAAATAAATACATAAAATTAATAAAAATATTTCATTACAAATAATAGAACACCTATACATATAACTTTGTCCGAAGATATTGCTTTCTCTAATTCCTTCTCTATTTTTGGGTTTAAATTTAGAGTGTGTTTGAAGCTTTTCTCGTGTAATGTAGTCTCTATAAAGAGTTCTCCCGTTGTTGTTCAGTACTCTATAACTTGTAAGGACTTCTACCGGGAGAGAAACTTAAATTAGTGGACACAAACCAGCAAACTGGGCCTCCATTTTTTAAGTCCGCTTTCTTACCACTGAGTTAATACTGAGTTAAACATCATTAAACAATACGCCCTGAAAGAGGAACAATTATCATCTCTTAGGACCATGTTCCACATATAGAATAGTTCTATACAAGAGATCTCGATTGGCACTTAGTATGGTTTTAAGGGAATATCAATGGCGTCTAGTACTAAACTTTGTAAAGACGTTTATACCAGCAGATCTTAAACTCTTTTGTTCCCCTAAATTTCGAGTCTCAATATTGAATGATGATTGGCAGGCTTGTGCTGTAGAGTTTAGAGTAGCACATATTTTATTTACACAGATATATATTTCACACTTCATCAGATTAAATAACAAATTACAATATTATATGCACTTTGCACATTATAATCCTTAAAAATACTGGCCGATGGATAGAATAATATTTACTCGAGATTTGAGTGAACACCTGAATATTGAAACAATATAAACAATATTTATATTCTATAAAATAGTTTTATATCTAACAAAACCCTAATTTTAATATTGTTTGTCATTGCTTTGTATGTTTGAACACATGTTTGCGAACATATTAACAATTTTTTTTTGTCTTTGAAGTCGATATAGAACAACAATATCTAATCTACTCTGGGTCCAATAAACTATGTCTTAGGAAGGCATTAATATCATTCCAAACTGAGGGTAGTATTGGAAGAATTCTCCAAGCAAAATAATTCAAAATAGTTTGGATCGTTCAAATCTAATAACTAAGGAACGGATTTTTATGTATTTAAAAATGCCAAATATTTAATTAAAATATGCATTTATTTTCGTCAATTATTTGGAAAATATGTGATTTTCTTAAAATATTTTCTGGAATATTTAAGTAAAATGGACATTTTTTTTTTATGAAAATGGAATTTTTTTTGGGGGGGGGGCAAGTTATAATTATTTATACAAGAAAAGAACATTTTTACAATTTATAATAATTTATTAGGAACAAAATAATTTGTTTTTACAAGTTATAATGATTTAAACAACAAAGAACATTTTTACTATTTATAAAAAGATGTGTTAAATTTTCAATTTTGAAAACTTCACTCTTCGAAATTGTTTGCAACCACTTGAAATTTCAAATGTTGGAACGTAAAGTGACGACGATCTGGGCGTAAGCTGGACTTGTAATGACTAAAAGATCGTTCAACATCTACAGATGTTATAGGTGCCTTGCTGAAAGAAGTTATCTCGTTGTAAAGGGTACACGATGTTCTGAGGTGACTTCTGTTCCACTGATAATATCAGAAATCTGGCAGATGGTCTCCCACCCTTTGTTCTTGCTCAGTACTTCTACCAGTTTTGATCTGATCAGATCTCCCTTACTCCCAGGTATTCCTTCCACCTTTTCGATGACTTTTTTAACGTTGGACACGTTTTCTGTCAGTCGAACATTTTGGGACTCAAGTTGGGTAATGGCTTGTGCAAGAAATAAGCAATTGTCAGAAATGAATGCAAGGTCGTTCCTTAAATTAGGTTTCTCGAATAAAGACTTGGCTGTATTTATCGCTACTGCTTCGTCTTCGAGATGTGAAAGGACATTCTTGATTTTATTGTAGTTTTCATAGTAATACTGAGCTGTTTACTGTTAATACTGTAATGCTGAGCAACCAGTTGTTTGTTTGAGGCCGATGTTCGTGGCATTTCACCCAAAAAAGAATACACTAAGTGGCCGAACGAAATGAATTGGACACTTCAACGAACGAGCTGAAAGAACAGACAACGTCAGACAACTTCAAAGAACTAACAAGTGCCCGTCACTGTTTAGCAGCATTCTGTGTAAATTACAA
This sequence comes from Rhodnius prolixus, assembly GCF_049639745.1. Taxonomy (NCBI): domain Eukaryota; kingdom Metazoa; phylum Arthropoda; class Insecta; order Hemiptera; family Reduviidae; genus Rhodnius; species Rhodnius prolixus. The sequence continues at coordinate 28,946,970 of NW_027411582.1, forward strand.
TAACCATTGTACCCACTGTGATTCACAGCCCTACAGTCTGTGGTTCACAGTTCCTGTCGACCACCTCCCAATTATGAAAATATGCCCAAAATGAAAAATATGAAAAAATATGTACATATTTTGATTAAATATGTAGAAATATTTATTTATTTTAATCAAATATGTATAAATATGCGATAACATCCAAATATGTGGAAATATGTGAAATAAAAGTAGACTCAAACGGCTTAAAAAGTGTCAGTATGAATACTTCTAGTTGAAAAACGTCTGTAAATTGCCTAGAAAAAAATATGTAAATACATACGAATCCGTTCCCTACTAATAACTCTTGCAGCGTCGTTATTTACTTAAAACTGTTATTTACTGCAACCGCCTTGTTTTTCCACACCAATTTAGCTGTTTAATATTTCTTTTAAGAAGTTTTGATTTGTTTTAAAGCAATAAAAAACTTTTTCACAACTTGTAATTGTAATAATTAATTTTTTTAATGAATATGTTGTACCCTTTTTTACTCTCTCTGTGTAAAGATCCTCCAGCAGTGGCGTCTTACTTTACTGGTGGTGTTTTGGCTGGGCCAGTATAACTTTTCGTTGCAAGAAAGGCCGATTTATATTTGAGAGATGAAATGTTTTTAATTCATCATACTAAATGTTTTCTCCCGTTATTCTTGTACCAAATTCTCAACCCTGCTTCTTGCCTTCCAAATGGTGGAACCTATAGAATCAAGGCTACCTCAAGTTTCCTTTATGTTATTTATTGTCATGTGTGCCGAAAAAATTGTTCCACCCAAATGAATAAAGTTATATGCTTACAAACTCTTTACCTTGTTTTTACCCAATTTTAAGATTACATATTTTTCAAGCACACTAGATACAAAAATGTAGCACGTTGATGGCTTTTGTAGCACTGTCTGTTACTTCATGTTAATCTTACTGAATGCTTATCTTTGCCTCTAACGTTTACCTCTAAGGAGATGAAATTATTTTTTATATTATACATCTTTAATAACTCCTTAAGAAAAACTTATAGTCTAAAACGACAAGTAAATGGGGTGATTAAACGATAAAAAGTACACAAATCAGCAAGTACCTAACATTTCATACATACTTCAGTTTCTATTTCGAACTGTTAGAAATGTTTGAAAGAGCATTTTCATTTAAATTTGTCCCTAATTTTTTCCTTATATCTCTGAATGAGTTTTTTACTACATCAGGGACTTTCTAATTAATTATTTTTTTTGAAGTAATGGCGAGCGTTATCTATTGAAACTTTTTTTCATGAATCCTTACAGAAGATCGTGGTGAAAGCCATCTTAAATATTGGTTGATGGCGTAGTACCGATCCTCTTTCGAGAGGAGTAGTGCACAGTTGGATAAAAACACGAAATTAATTATTCTTTTGTTGTTCATTTCAATCGTTATCGCTAACAGTCCATTAATGATCAATTTTAAAAACTGTAGACATACTTCTTGTATATTTGGTTTATTCTCAAAATAATAATAATAATCGCAATAACGAGTCTTAAGATTCGTTATTAGTGAAAGGATAACCCTTAGTCCACTTTTCAAAAAAAAAACATATTGTTATTTTGCTATAGACGCGGTACGGATAGTAGAAAAGCTAAGAAGTTATCCGCCAGCCAAAAAGCTGGTTCATCGCTCTTCGCATTGCGAGAGAAGTTTAGGCAATAATAATAACACTAAGAGGACCAACGTGCCTTGCAATGCAAGATATGGTCCTCTTATTAGAAAAGCAAAAATGTGTAGTACAGCTAATGACTGCAGATGTCTAATAAATAAATAAATAATGTTTCAATATTTTATTTTTAAAAATATATGGCCTTCCCTTGAATTTCTCAACGAGGAAGTAAGTAAAAGGAAATCTTTGAAAGTTAACAAGACTAAATTTTGTTTGAAAATATTTTTTTATTTCATCTTAGGTACATTTTTCTTTTAATGTCTGTAAATTTGGTAATTAATTATTTACAATTATTTGATTTAAGGTCGTTTGGCTTCAATTGTACTTTACTTAATATACTATTTATACCTGAAGGTAGATCCTTACTTTTATGTCGCTGGAGAACCAAAAAGTTATCTAAAAAAATATATATTTAAAATTATTAAAAATATGTATTACTAATAATTAGCTTTGTTGAACCATATACAAAATTTCAGAAATTATTATTTTCTCTCATTCCCTCTCTATTTTTGGGAGTAAATTTAGAGCGTACCTGAGCAAGGTCAGTCTCGGAACAGAATTTTCTCATGATAGAAAGCAATCTTTAACTTTAAGGACTTTTAGAGAGGAAAAACTAAATACAGTATACAGAACCGGAATCATAAAGCTGATATAAGTCTGATTCCATCCAATAAAATAGTTACTATCTTTTCTGTTAATAAACCATATCTTTTTAGTTAGTAGCCAATTCATTTTGAGTTAAACAGCTTGATTTAGAAGTTTGAAGAATGAGCCAGACAACAGTTTGCCAGTTGTTCAATCAGGTCCGTTAATCTTTAGGAATTACGAGAACCGTTTAATAAATTCAAACTACAGTGTTTAAGGAATATTCTAGGCTTAAAGATATCTAATTTGTTTAAAAGTTGTTTAATTTAAATAATTAAACAAAAGAAGGCTTATTTGATTGTATTGAAAGATTGATTTTGTACTGAAAAGATATTTTGGCTTCAATATTATAGATCTCAATTAATTGAAACCATCTTAAATTTGAATTTTTAATTACAAATTTTTTCAGGAAATTACTGTTAGTGGAATATGGATTCAAATGCGGTGTTGTCCAGCACATGTCTTTTGAACTACCAAAGTAACTGGAATGACGGCTTGGATGAACAGCTGTTTTTGGAAAGAGCATGACCATTCCTGGAAGGTTGTTCCAGGACTCTTACCATGTTAAAAGACCATTTATACCTGACGAAATATGGCTTGTTATTTTATTATTATAATTATTATTTTCATGAAAGCGCTTTGTATGAGGGGTTGTAGTAACTTTGTTCTTAATTGTTCTATGAATAATCCTTAAATGAACCATTGATTGAAAATCACAAGGCTCAGATTTGTATTAATCGCTGATTATGGAAGAAAATACAAATTAAAAAAACACAATTCATGCCTTTATTAAAAGTTTTTCTCACCATTAGTTGTTGTTCCAGACTGGTTACACACATAAACTAGAGCATAGTCAGCATAATAAGAGTCTGTCTCAAGAACCAGAAAAAATTTGTTAAATTTATTGTTTTTAGAACCTGTAATTAAAATTACTAGTCAATCATACGAGGTATGTAAATTCTATATATGTATTTATGTAAATTATTATTTATGTTTTATGTACTTTTAACAGTTTTCCTTTTTTATTATATATATTATATATATAATAAATATACTGATGTGTTTAAAATATTTTATAAAAAAAAGTTTTGTATTACTGTTTCCCTGCCAAAAAGTTTTGCCCAAATAGTCATTTTAGTGAAATGCGAGGCCAGAGAAGTCAAAAGCTAGCACAGTCCATTACAGATAGACTAACGCGCTTTCTGCATATAACGCGGAAATTTTGATATAATTTTAACTAAATACTTCTTTTTCCTAGTCCGAAAGAACGTAATTCTGATCAAACCTAAAATTGCTTTCTTGCTGTGATTAAGTGCAAAGATATCTGTTGATATATACTCTTTAAAATATTAAAATTGACAGAAGAGTCTACAAAAATCTAACTACTTTTTGATGGTAAATTTTATTTGGTACCAAGAAACAATTCTTTAGGGAGCAATCAATCCTCGTGATGACAGGCCGCACCTCTTATTAATCTGCGATACATTCAATTCCACGATAACATCAATTGAAGATTTGCAAGAGCATGGTACACTAAATTGTGGTGGCTTACAGCTTCAAGTTTGAATTGTGCCTCGTCAGACCAGATAACTGCCAATGAAAACCCTCATCTTCGCGAACCATCTGTTTAAAAACACTGAGATCTTCGATCCGGGTCGTTCTAGTACTAGAGTTTAGTAGTGTTATATACACTCTTCAACTTCAGACTTCGTCGAATATTTAATCAACCTCTCCTGATTACACCCTAATTCGGAGATTTCTATAGTGATCATCTAAAGATGTAGCAGCCCTGCAGAAATGGAAGCTGGGCGTATTAGTAGTTTGGTCGCTCAGAACATTGCTTATGCACATAATACACAATACCATCGGCTATAAAATTATTTCAAATGCGAACAACTGTTCCAAAATCAATCTATCTTGGCTGTTCTACCTCTTCTAGGTTCCCGCACTCCAATATCGTTTCTATTCAGTATTGTGAAGATAAAAGAATGACCTTATTTTAACCGTTGTTGCCGTTACTCTGTCAAGTGTGTGAAACACACATGTATCACTCGCGTGAATCACATGACCTTCCCAGTCTGCAGAGAAAATGTTACAGTAAACAGGTTTTGACTTACAACTAGTTTGAACTAAATTTAATTGACCATTAAAAGATAAGTATATTTCTTTGAACCAAGCTGTTCTTCTATTTCCAAAGACGTTGAAACAGACAGAAATAAATAATAATCTACCATTGTTCAATGGTTGTTTTTAACAAAACAATGCAATAAAAAGAGATTGCATGTGATGTAGGTAAAATATAGAGATTCAAAAATCATTTGGTATCCACGTGGAAATGAACAGACAGGAACAAAATTTCCTCTGAGATTTATTGAATTAATGAATCATCAATAGGTGATGTAATTTACTTATGCTTGCGAAAAAACCTAATATAATTTCTAGGTGGATTTAACTTATAACTGTTACTTATTGGAAGTAAGCATAATTTGTTATTGGCTTACCTTCGCAATCAAAGCAAATATATTTTTTCAATGAATTGCTGTCTCCAGTGCACTTGACATTCTGGCCCCTAGACAAACAAAAACAAAATAAATGTTTATACCAACTATAAAATAGATTAATAATTAGGTTTTTTGGTTTTTGTAAGGGAACGGGTGGAGCTTCAGTGTAAAACTTGTTCACATTGAAGATACTTTAAAATTAGTATTGTTACTCAAATATTATTTGGGTTCTGTGCTGTTACCTACTCTGTTCATTATTCTATGTTATTAGGTGCAATAGCAGTGACTCGCTGTTGGGTTATTTATTTATTGATTTATTTAAAAAACTACTGCTCAACTTCTAAAGTTAAAGTTTCAGTCAGGAAGTCAATGAAGAATTGCATCTGATCTAATAATTTTGCTCTGCGACTATTGAAAACGGAGTTATTTCCGTCATTATAAAAATTTTCTTTAGTAGTCTAAAGAGAAAAAATAGGTCAGCGGCAGGTTGTAGGAATGGCAGGTTGGTGATGTCTGGTAGGCCATCATATAGTTTCAGAAGATGGAAACCTATATGAATAGCAACCCATTGAGAATCTTCCTCTCTAAATAAGAATACAGTAATTGAGATAAAAAAAAATAATAATAATAATTAATAGAAACGTGATCCGAAATTGGTCTTACTGGAGAGCGTCACTTTTGGATTAAGGAATAGTATACAAAATTCAGGTGGTTCACCAAATGCAATATTACAACAAAATAAAACAATAGAATACATTCTGTTAATATTAACAGTATTTATAAGGTCATATTGTAGGTCAAACCTGGATCACTGATTGAGGATTGCCTCATAAATAAGAAGAAATGGAATAAATCAAAAAGTAGCGGCTTAGTATTGTTATGTTACAACACTAAGAACATTTTTGGTTATTTAACAACACCTTATTAACTTGATTCCATTCGAACAGCGAGTGAGAGGTCACTGAAGTCCACGACTGTCGTTCGGAGATGCGATTGTCCAAATATTTTTTAATCGTCCGCCTAGAGGGTAATGAAAATCTCATCCATTGTTATTCCTATATTTTGTAGAAATACATAAAACGAGATTTGGGCTGTATAAGAGCCTTACGGAACTCTTGATGTCCAGAAATATAAGGAAGACTTATAAGATTTTAATTTAACACATTGCTGTCCCTGTTTAAGAAAGAAAGTAAACTATTCCAGTTTCAATCAAAACCATTTATTGAGTATTCCATTTATTTTCAATAGGAGGAATTTAAAGAACAGGTATTGTTTTAGGGATACGATGGGGGTGAGGAAGGACTAAAATCATGGACTGTAGAGAAGTAGGAGATAAACAAAGATTAGAGGAAGCTGCAGAAGAGTTTTTGCTGAAATTGGTACACTTTCTACTGAAATTATTTATTTATGGAGTAACAGTATGATTTGGTAAAATCTTTATAGAATTTCAAAAATCATTGTAATCGATACAGTCGGGCTAACTAGAAAGCTTACGTCATTATTACCCAAAAATGATTTACTTATTGTACGAGAAGACTGAAATATGTGACTGGTACATCCTTTAAAGACGCAACTCCTTGAGACTGTTCTCCAATATTATTGGTTTTTCTTGGTGTCTCATAGTTTCTGTTCATAAGGCATGTTCATAGAGCTAGTTCAATCAGATCATATCAGATAAACTGATTATTTAGACAAATAAAAATGAATGCTCATCAATTTTGGAAGGCCCGAGAGTTTTAAATATGGATCACGCTCATAAATCTCAAACTCATTTAGACTTAATAGTTAAACCTGCTTTATAAAAAACATAATAATAAATTAAAAACTATACTATACTGTTCAATTATAAAACATTGTATGTTTGTAGGTTGAAGTTGTAGATTTAAAGAAGTATAGATATTTTGGGATACACAATCATAATTCATTTAAACATTGTACGATCTGCAGAAAACCATAAACATATGCATATTTTGCATATGCATGTGCCGGACATTTTGGACAGCGCAATTTATGGATCAAAACCTAATGGGTTTGGATTGATATTCACTATTTCCACATATCTATCATCTATGATCCGATGATTCTGCAAAAATGATTGCAGAAAATATGAATTACATGTTCCGTTCAGGCCTTACATAAAAAATAAATAAATAAAAAAGAAATCAGTTTTTCATGAATGGAAATACTTACCCACTTTGGTATTTAAGATTTATTTTGCCTGTTTTAGAAGTTTCAAATTTCGAGCATTCAATTGTACCAGCTTGGTTCTTTGAATGTGTCACATACCAGTCTCTAGAGAAAAACTGCAAAGTAATAAATCAGTACCATGAAACAAAACGATAATGTCTTGGGTAAGTTTGCAGCTTGCATTTCATAGGCTGCTCAGTCAGAGATCTGAGAATAGTTTCTTATTAATTAATTAAAGAACCGCAGTTCAAGATGTCGCTTATATTAAGGAAAAAAAAAATAATTAGCTCATTTTAATTGATTTTTATTTCATTGAATGTATTAATACATACGCTATCTGTACTAAAGGGAAACTTAGCTTTACTATCTAGGTCTTGGCATTTAGGTGTAGGCATACTGTCATAGCAAGCAAATGTACATCCCAGGTATCCAAGAAATATCAATGTAACTATCCTGTAAAAGTGTAAAATTTAATAGTAATAATAATAAAAACAGTAAGAATAATATTAATATATAAATAATAAATGCATTCAAAGTTAGATAAACTTTGCTACAAAATTCAAACTTCTGACCAGCAACAAAAATAAATTTATGGAGGATGTAAAAAAAATTTAAAAGGCCAACTACTAAACATAAATTTGCAAATAGGGTAGGAAACAAATATATTGCAATTAATGATTTTCCAACAGAAATGCGCATAATAATTAAGAAGGGATTTTAACAATTACTAATATCCATGTCTCATCACTTATATTTATTCAACGGTCTTGTTTGTTTAGATGTAATGTGTGTTTTGGCAAATGAAAATTTTTGATAGAATAATTTACCATATGCACACAGAAACCATGAAGTTCGGAAGTACGCTTGAAGTCGGGATTGGCACTGTATGAATGGTTGTTAGAACGACTGATGGCACGAATTAATGGATTTTTTGCATTATGTTTAAATTTATAAGGAAAATCTCAATTTTCTCTACAGAAACTGAGAAACAGGATACATTTTGAAAATTGCACCAAGATCTTTCATCCGCTATCTCAAAATCCCAAAGTGTAAAGAATTACTTGGCAACCCTAAGAAAGACGACCGGTTTTATGGCATTTAACGTCTAGGCAGTGAGGGTTGAGCAAGATGTGCAAACAGAAAACTCTATGACTGTTGGATGAATAGGCTAATTCTTTACCCTCTTCGCCAAGTAGGCATTTACTGCAAATTGCTGCATTGCATTCCAGTTGCATTACATTCACTGATGCAATACATTACTTGATTTGACTTATCACTCGTCGTGAGTAGTTAAAAAAAATTATGATACTGTAAGAATGATGAATGCTCAAAGATGATTATCGTAATAATATAAATCATGTTCAAGATTTATTAGAAAACATATAACTCCAATTCACATTTCTAATGCAGGGGTTCCATATCAATTCTTCGAAGCGACGGAAAATTGTAAGTGATAAAGCAGCCCGCTTGCGGATAGAATTTGGGAATGAAGCGAATCAATCGTCTTTTAAAGTAATCTTTGATCCAATTATTTGGCTACAATTGCTAGGGATCTGGCTTCATATTTTATGGTAATATTGAGAAGTGCATTCTGTATGTAAAAGTGAAATTGAGGTATTCACATAGAGAAACAATGTTAGTCGGAAGAGATCTCAATCTGATACGAAAAATAAGATCTCTAAAGTTAGTTAAAAGAATTAAAGATTCATTTAGCGATTTTGGTCAAAAAATTGATCAGAATAAGCTAATTAACCAACAGATAAGACAAGTTTTTACTTAAAAAATTCCATTATTACTCACGTCTTCATGTTGACAATGCTAAATAGGATGTAACTAAATTTCTTGCTAAAATGGACAGTTTTATAATATACCTCCCACTATAACAAAATTCTTAGTTACCCCATTTTGTGTAGTTATTAAAATAGTATTTTGACTCCGTCAAATTTGATTTTTCAGCTTAGGTGCACGGGAAACTGTTTTTTTTTTTTTTTTTATAATTAATTAAAAATAGATTAATTAATTTTTTTTTAAATTAATTCATTTATTTGCTATTTGTATAAAAATACATTTACACCAGGCAAAGTGTTAATGGTACGAGTACAATACAGGACGCGAAAGCTCCCCGGGTGCCGACGCGCATCGCAACCGTAAGGACACAGGAAGAGAGAAATCAGGAATCAGGAAACTCTCGGGAATTTTAGTTTTGGAAAGGCCTAGGTTAGGAGATCACGAGGCCATCGTCGTTTTAGACGTCGTGAGGGATTATTAGGATGGGTTAGGGAGCAAAGAGTTTGAGCTGTTGAATTGGTATGGCAGGATAGGCTTCTGTGTGGAAATAAAGGAATCGTGAACGGATCGTTTCAGTGAAAAAAGGGATATTTAGGTGTTTTTTTGAAGGATGAGGTTAGTGACTTATTAGGGAGCATTTACAATACGGCGGAAGACTTTTGATTGAAAGGATTGGATGCGGGAGATATTGGAAGGTTTAGTTGAGCCCCACAGCTCTCAGATCCAGATGGGTTGAAATAACGTCTTGTAGAGGGTTAGTTTGTTAGGTGTGGTTAGTTTAGATTTAGGTCCCATCATGCGTCTTAGTTGGCCGTACCTTTTGTTTAGTTGTACTCTTTTAAGTCTCGTGTGGGGATTCCATGTGAGTCTACTGCCCAAGTAGAAACCCAGGTAGCGTACTACGTTCGAGGTAAGGATGGGATTATTGAGGATGAAAACATTCAGTAAATAATAATAATAAACATGTATATTTGCATAAAATTTTCATTTTTTGGGGGAACAATTCTCAGATGCAGAACCAAAGGTGCTTCTTATATTTGATTGCCAGCTTAAGCTATAAATATTTTGAGAGAATTTTCAAATTTAGGAATTAACTCCACATGCAATTACTTTCTTAATGAAAGAAGGAAGAGTGTTTGAAGGTTACCAACACTAAATTTTTGTTTAAAAATTCTTTAGGTATATTTCATATTAAAGTATATATTTTTTTTAACTCAGTAAATTTGGTAATGAATGATCAACAGTTATTTGATTTAAGTTCGTTTTCCTTCAAATTTACAGTTTTTAATGCAGCTTTTATACCTGAAGGCAGTACCTTACTTCCACGATTCTGGAGTACCAAAAAGTTATCTAAAATAAATACATAAAATTAATAAAAATATTTTATTACAAATAATTGAACACATATATCGTATATAACTTTGTCCGAAGTTATTACTTTCTCTAATTCCTTCTCTATTTTTGGGTCTAAATTTAGAGTATGTTTGAAACTTTTCCAGTGAAATGTAGTCTCCATAAAGAGTTCTCCCGTTGTAGTCACTGCTCTATAACTTGTAAGGACTTCTAGCGGGAGAGAACCTTAAATTAGTGGACACAAACCAGCAAACTGTCCTCCCTTTTTTAAGTCCGCTTTCCTATTACAGAGTTAATATATTTCCCTTAATAAACCATATCTTTGTAATAAAACCCATTCACAATTTGAGTTGAACCAAATTAATGGATATTTTGAATAATGTGCCAGACTACATTTTGTCAGTTGTTTGGGCACGTCCGTGATCTTGAGGAATCAAATAACTTCGAACTACGATTTTTTAATACTAAAATAAAAAATATTTAATTTGGTTGGAATTTGGATAAATTGAAATAAATAAAAATTCTTTCTTGGATTACAAAAATCTAATGTAAATAGTAAAAAACTCAAAATTTCTTATCATTATTTAAGTTATCTATAAAATTTGACTTTGCATTATTACAAAATTATTATTAAGATGAATTGGTTTCAATATTATATAAGCTCATTTTAATAAACCATTTTATGTGCTGAATTTCTTTATTTTGATCACATATTTAGTCCAAATTAATATTTAATATGTGATAAGTCCTTATTGTACTAAAAAATACTAAAATAAGTAGTACATAAAATAAGTAGTAGTAAAATACTAAAATGAAAATAAGAGGGATGGCCAGCCTCCTTACCCAAAATTCTTTTGTGAAAATGTTTTGAGAAAAATTTAACAAAAAAAAAAAGGAAAGAAAAAAAGGAAATGCTGAGATACTTAGTATTTGAGTTACCCACAATGGTACAAATAGTGGCACACACACAAGTAATTGCACAGAATCTTACTATGATATTGGGGAGGGGGATGCTGTTAATTAGTTGATGTCTTGAACCCTTCCTTCGTTTAAAGCAACTGTGCAAACGTCCCTTAAGCTAGGGGTTTTGGGACATATCACGAAAATCGTGGAAGGATGTTCCAGAATTTTTACCAAGTTAGAAAACTTAGGCCCCAACTTTGTAAAATCGGGCCTGAGAAAATTCTGAACTTAGATTGGAACCAGAAAATTCTGGTGACTGATCATTTCAAACATTGCAAGATATGTTCGGGAAATCACATTCTCAGATTCGGGGTATTTTACCCGAAATCTCTGTGCGGCTTTGCCAGGATTTACAGTGGAAGGAAAGAGTTTCTCATATCGTCTTTGATTTCGTTGTTTTCTCTAGGAAGCGATATGAGATGTCTGCGTACCTGCGACCAGAGGCAACATCCTACAGCGGCAAACATTCTGCACCCAATAAGGAGGGTAGCATTTACCTATCTATAAGCTTTTTTTTGGCTACAGTGCCTTGGACAATAGGGCCCGACTCTTGACCTAATAATAATAATAATAATGACGTAGGTTTCAAGTGATCTGTGGCTTACTAAAGGTCTATGTTCTCTACACGAGCGTGTATTTCAACACAAACCATTATAGCCTCACATTTACGCGAGATAATCTAAACGTTTGAAGTAAATTTTTTATATAAACTTTTAGTAACTAAAGTAAGAGAATATCATGTGTGTGTATTATGGCAAATTGTTACTGCGCGAGAGGGCATCGCTTCATATTTGATTATCATAACAGCTAGATTCCTTTTCTTTTTTTTATTAAAACGCATTGTATCAGGGCTTGTAGTATGAATGCTAAGAATCTTTAAATGAAGATTAAATAGATTAGAATAGATTCAAATTTAAAATGCTCCGTTTTATTAACTTTTTCATATGAAAGAAAATTAAAATTAAAACAACACAATTCAAATTTGAAACAGCAATTCAAAACACTGTTTAAAGTTCTTCTTACCACTTATTACTGATCCAGCGTCGTTACAAATATAAACCAGAGCATAAGAGACATAACCAGCGTCAACGTCAATGACCGTAAAAAATTTTTTGATATCGTCTGGTTTGCCTGCAACTAAAAATAAATAGTTCATCAAAGAATGTTAGATTACATTACATGTTTATATAAATATTATGTTCCAAGACCCACAGTTTTTCTTTGCTTTCTATACGGAATAAATATATGTGAAGTATTATTAAATATAAATAATTATTTGCAAAGGTTTCTATGGGCTCCAAAACTGAGCCTATCCAAAATAATTTTCGATTGAACAAACTTTGTGTTTATTAGTTTTGTATAATTATTTGGCTGCATTACTTTTGTCCAAAGTATTATTTTTAACTGCGTAGCAAAAACAAAAAAAATCGAAGCCTGGTATATTTCCGGAGACTGCCAGTTGCCTCAGCCTCCTACAAATGCATAGTTCTCTTTTCGTGTGAGATAACTTCCAGCGAAGTTTAAAACTAGTGAAATCCGCATCCTTAGTAAGATTTCAGGACATCCCGTATTCCTTTTCAAAAAAAATTGTAAATAAACTATTCGTTCTTTTTTCTGTCTGACAGTAAGTAAATTCCGGACAGGCGTTATATTGCTTTCTTGATGTACTTAAATGCAAAAAACTGAATTAATTAAAAATTTTTATGACCTAAAATAGTAAGATTGAAAGAGAGAGGTCTATGATGAATCACTATGGATAATAGCAATCACTTAAGCTTGCAAATCAAACGAATTTAATTTCTTCCTTGATTCTTACACCTAATTACTGGTTAGAAGTAAGTGCAATATGTAATCTGCTTACCATGGCACACAAAACAAAAATGTTTTTCTGTTGGATTCTTGAATCCTTCGCACTTGAAATCTTTACCTCTGTGAAGGAAAAAAAAAATTTATACTAATTAGTAAAATGCAAAATTAACTAAAGATTTCCTAAAGAAAACACGGTAATGTGTTAACGTGTAAATTGAAAGCTTTTAACCATCTACAGTTTCTTATACGAGGTGTGTTCAAAAAGTAACGGGAATTTTTAAATTTCGCGGGTTTAGAGAGTCTGATTGTAAAATTTTTTTTTTTATTATGTTGGTACACATGCCCCTGAAGTACGATAAAATTTTCAGTAATATTCATTGTTTACTTCTTAAGTGGCAGCCGTTAAGGTTAGACGTGTTTTTCGAGCTTGGCGATTTTTGTTTATTAAAAAAAATGGATCAAAGAATTTGTATTAAATTTTGCGTAAAAAATGAAATAAAGTGTGTGAAATGTTAATAAAGGCATATGGTGAGTCTGCTATGAGTAAAACAAGGATTTACGAGTGGTATAAGCGTTTCCAAGATGGCCGCGAAAACGTTGAAGATGACGAACGACCTGGACGTCCAAGCACATCAACAACCGATGAAAACGTGGAAAAAGTGAAAGAAATGGTTATGAACGATCGCCGAATCACAATCGGAGAAGTCGCTGATGATGTTGCCATATCAATTGGCTCATGCCATGAAATTTTTTCGGATGTTTTGGGAATGAAACGTGTGGCAGCAAAATTTGTTCCAAAATTGTTGAATTTCGAACAAAAACAGCGGAGAATGGAAGTTGCTCAAGAGTCACTCAATGAAGTCGACAACGATGCGGATCTACTGAAACGTGTTATAACAGGTGACGAAACATGGGTTTACGGATATGATGTCGAAACTAAGGCTCAATCGTCCCAGTGGAGGCATTCTGGATCGCCAAGACCGAAAAAGGCTCGACAAGTGCGGTCGAATGTGAAGGTTATGCTCACTGTGTTCTTCGATTTTAATGGCATAGTGCATCATGAATTCTTGCCACAAGGTCAAACAATCAATAAGGAGTACTACCTACAAGTTCAACGCCATTTGCGTGAAGCAATCCGAAAAAAACGCCCGGATTTGTGGCAAAACAATTCATGGATTTTGCACCACGATAATGCACCTGCTCACACTTCATTGCTTGTTCGTGAATTTTTGGCCAAAAACAAAACTTTAACGATGCCCCAGCCACCATATTCGCCAGACATGGCTCCATGTGACTTTTTTCTATTTCCAAACATAAAGAGAACATTAAAAGGCCGTCGTTTTACAAGCATAGATGACATTAAAAGCGAATCGCTGAAAGAGCTGAAAGCTATCACAAAGATCGAGTTTCAGAAGTGTTTCGAGGATTGGAAAAAGCGCTGGCACAAGTGTATTGTATGCGAAGGGGACTACTTTGAAGGCGACAATATTAATGTAGATGAATAAATAAATATTTTTTTCAAAAAACGAAAATTCCCGTTACTTTTTGAACACACCTCGTATGTTATATTATAATGTTCAGTTTTTAATTTGTATCCATCTAAAGACATAATAGATAACTGTTACAATGACTGATTATTAGAAATGAAACTTTCATTAGAAATGCTAACTTTCATTATTTATGTAAACAAGATTATAACTAAAATTTAGTACAAAGTAGATGATAGTAGACACAATGGCTCCTGGAGCATTTCCTTTGCATTAACGGCCTCCAGACAGTGTTTACTCGTTACACAAATCACTGTCCATTAGCGGACAATAAACTCCTAGGAAGAGAAAATCGAAAGGTCAGCAGCTGGAATCGGACAGTGATCTCCGTGTTGGAGAATCCAGTACACACTAACCAGGACTAATCCCTTCCTAACATGTTCTAATTGAAATTGATCCAATTTCTACAAAAATAATTTTTATGAGGAAATATCACAAGGGAGGGGACTAGCGAAGTGGTAAGCGAATGAATACTGGATTCCAACGCGGAGATCACTGGTAAATTGGTTCGAATCCAGCAGCTTGCTCCTTAGATTGTCTCTTCCTAGGAACTTCTCACTGTCCTGGTGATGATGGCACACTGGTACTAGACAGAGTTATCTGTATCGAGAGAACACTTCCGGATGCCGCAATTTATCTGCCGAACTTGATAAATTTGTATTTATATCCGCTACTTCCACATCGATGATTCTGCAAAAATGATTGCAGCTATTTGTTCCGATCGTGCCTTTCGCAAATAAATAATAAAAGTCAATTTTCATGAAACGAAATACTTACCCTTTACGGTATTCAAGAGATAATTTTTGATTTTCTTCCTTTATTATCCTTGCTACAAATTTGGTGCATTCAGGATTATTGCCTTCGATCTTTAAATGAGTCACATACCAATCTTTATGTTCGAAGAACTACAAAGTAATAAATTATTATCATGAAATAAAAAGTACTGTCTTGGATAGGTTTGCTTACCACAGCTTGCATTTTATTGGCTGTTTGATTAGAGATGTGAGGCAGCATCTCCACCCTTCACCTTGTATTCACTATATTTAGGGCTCCCTGAATAAGCTCGTTAATGGTATTCGAAAAGCGCCCCAAACTATTATCGCCAAATTATTGGCGAATCCTAGATAGTTGAAAAATTATCAACTAAAATTGTCCACAATGGGGATAGAACACCTTACCTCTTTAAAAGGGTCGGAGCCAAAATAAAGGTTTTGAGTCGCAATGGTGTAATATTTCTGTTTAACCCTTTTAGAATCTAATCTACGTAACGGTAATACGTTAAGAAATATACTTTATAAATATAGCTTAATGGACTTAATAGAAGGAAAGGAATAAAAAGTAAAGTATTGTGAACTTTTGCCAAAGCCTTTGAGACCAACTACCAATCACATGTTTTGGTCGAAGATGACAACTAGCCAACATCCGAAATATGTAAGCTGTGAAGTCACACCTGATTTTTATTTAGCTTTTTAATATAATATTAAAATATAATTAAATATTTAAATATAATAATATATATTCGTATTACAATAACTATATGAAGTCAACAATAAGTTTATTGTATGTAATAATGTATTATTACATACCTTTTCTTTATCAAAGGCAACCTTAGCTTTATTATCTAAGTTTTTACATTGAGTAGGTAAAACATAATTATAAACGGCAAATGTGTACCCCAGATATCCAAAAAATATAACTGCAACTATCCTGTAAAAATGTTACATTTAATAATAAAAATATTTTTTATAAAATAAGACCTAGTAGTTATGCGAAAAAAATAACTCTGCGATTCAATAAATAATTGCATCCTCATTAAGAGTTAAATAAACTTCTCAAAATTTAAAACTATGCCTAGAGAAAAGAACAATCTTAAGGGAGCTGTAAAAAACTAGAAGACCAACTACTAAACATGAACTTGCAAATAGGGAAGGAATAAATACATTGCAATGAACGATGTCCAACAGAAACGCGCATAATAAATAAAATTCAATTTTATAATTTCACCAAGGTCATGTCAAGTTTGTTCAAAACTTTTAGTTATGTACATGTGAAGAGTGTGTGTAAATATTAAATAGGCAAATATTTTACTAAATTGAATTATAAATGTTGAATAAAATCATTAATATCATCTGCTCATAGTAACCATGGAATTTCGGGAAGTATGACGTAAGAGATCTAGTCTACTGAGTGGTCACCTGAAATGGGCAGCAGGCCTGCCAGTGGAGAATGAGTTCAGGTGGAGCTCCTGAAGATCCAAATTAAAAGATAAGAAATATTTAGTAGACTGTTTCCTGTTTTTAAATCCATTCGGATATTTTGGCAGCAATAATAATAAATGTAAAAGCATTTGCTCAAAATTTGGGTGGGGTTTCCGACTCACGATCGAGATAAACGGTTTGCATATCTCCAGCTTTAATAGAGCTTTTTAGTGAAACAGTATCTACTTCCAATTATCTTCATCATATTTATTTTATGAGGAAAATGGGAAAATTTCTTTCAGAAGTGCGGCAGAGACACTGAAAACCAGCATACATCTTGAAAATTGCACCAATATCTCTTTTTCGCTAACTCGGAGGCAACTGAGGGTACAAAATAATTTAATTTGATTGATTACGTGACTTTAAAAACGTTTACAGTCTGGCATTAAGGATTAAACAAGTTTCGCAATCACTGTAATGTTTGTCAGAAGATTGAATAGGGTTAATTCTTAACTTTCAAACCAAGTCTCCATTTATTTGAAAATGCCGTATGGTGCAAATGATTACTGATGCAAAATGGTGCAACACTTTGACTCGAACTGACAATCGTTGTGAGTAGTTAAGAAAATATATGATTCGGTAAGAATCATGAATGATCAAGGAGTATTAACGTAAAAATCAAACATGTAAAAGACTGTTAAGAAAATAACAATATTATTATCGTAATATCATTTCAATAACAATAACAGTATTATAATATCATTTCTTCAATGTGTTGGAAAAACATTCTCCGAATATTTAGCCCCGTTGTGTTACTTGGATTGTGTTATGGAATAGAGTGATCTATCTTTTTTTTGTAGAAGCCGATGATACAATGATTCTAGGGATTTGGTCAGTGGCTTCATTGAACGACTAGTGTGTCAAGCATTTCAGGATGACAGTGAAAAGAAATACAAATGTTATATGAGGAGAGTATTATTCTATATCTAAAAGAGAAATTTAGAGATACTTTCAGAGAAACAGTTCGTTGGGAGAAATCTCTACATTACTGCGAAAAATCTGACCCACAAAGTCAGTCAATGGAATAAGAGATTGTTTTTAAAGATTTCGGCAAAAAAGAATGATGATTAGAATAACCTATACTAACAAACAACTTAACAAATAAAAAAATTAATAGATAACTTTAATACTCACGTCTCCATGTTGGCGAGGCTAAATTTGCTGCAACTAAATTTCATGCTAGAACAGGCCAAATTATATAATATGTCTCCCACTATTCAAAAATTCTTAGCCGTTCTACTCTATGGTGCAGTTAAAATAATATTGTGACTTTGTCACACTTGAATTTCAGCGGAAATGAATGGGATGCTTAATAGATTTGAAAATGAGGATTTAAAACCTACCTGGTTCAGCTTGCTTTGTTTTTTATGTATACTAATGAATATATTCATTTGCTTTTAGGGAAATATCCCATGCAGATAGAGTTCAGCTCAAGTCATTCTTGTCAATCAGAGAAAAAAAAAAAATTATTATAACTATTAGATGCCCATTGTGACAAGTTAATCTTCTATAAATCTATTGCAACTTTTAAATCAGATCAATTCTTTCTCATAATTTTTTTTTCTAAATTCTAATTATTCTTTTTCATTTCATTTTTGAGTGTACCTCACTTTTACCTATTAGAACTCATTTCTTGACTCGTATCAGTCTTCAATTGATTCTTTAAAAGATAAGTTTCTCAAATTGTTAGATATAAATAGTGTGAACCAGATTAATGAAATTTACAGTTTTATGCACCAAGCTCTGAAGCTCAGAAGTTCTTTGCTCTTAGAGTGATAACTGTTGAGTAGATTGTCTAACTGATTGAGTTATTTTTCACTTATTTATGTCAGTGAGTTATGTTTTAGTTTTCCACTTTTTTATTTTATAAAGAATAGTTTCATTTCCTTTATTTTACTACTGTATTAGTTTAATGTTATTCTACTTTTTTGTGCAATGTTGTTACAACTCCCAGCTAAAGTTATTTACCTGTAAGCTTGAAAAAAAATAATAAAATAAAATAATAAATTGTAATTATTTTGTCACTGACTCAAATTTTGTACATTTTGTACCACAAAAGATTACGATTAACGCAATAAAATTCTTTTTTAAAGTCAACAAATATTGCAAACCATTCTTTAAAACTATTGTTTCATCATCCAAAAACACTTTCGGTAAAAATTGTAACTATTGCATTGTTACTAAAATATCCGCTAGAGAGCATAGGCAGCACTAGTTTGCTGTATTTTATTGTACTGACCGTTGGACTACTACAGAGATAATCAACTTTTTTATACTTTTAACCAACTTTTGTATTATTGTTTTTAGTAAACTTATAAATAAAAGTGATTTATTATGTAGAGAAGTGATTTTACTTTATAAAATTTACAAAGCAGAGTTACAGCAAGTTAAAGAATATAATAATAGTTACTTACCAAATATTTTATATCTCTAGGTTTATCAGAATAATCTTCATAACACAACTTCCATAGTTAAACCTATCTTTCTATTTATACTTTTGCAATGATAGAAGTATAACGTCAGATGATATCATACTTAATTAATTACACTAATAATGAGATACCTCAGACGGATGCTGCGAAACTAAATACTGGATATCTGACACAATTTTTGTAAGGAACTTTCGAAAATAATCAGGCGGTTTCAAGTTTCGTCATAATATGGATTAACAGCACTAAAACCTGATTCTACAAGAGATGAGTTAGGGAATAGAATCAATAAACTTAATATTATTTTCTACATATTTGGGAATAAGACAGGCATTTCTTTTATTTTGCCCACTATTCTTAAACGTTTAAGTTTTCATTTTCACCCCAATCGAATTTAAGTTTACTTTCTTCACCATATCTAATTCCCGAAAAATTCTTCATAGCAAGTTGTACTATAGCCACATTAACATTTGCAGTAAAAGAGTTTTTATCCAATCCCACTCCTTCAATTTGAAATTATCAACAAATCGTTTTTCCATGTCATATTTAAGTTCGATGAGATTGCAAATGAATCAAGATATTTCAGGAAAATGTTGAAATACACTCTTCAATAGATTATAACGAAGTATAATTATATGCTTTCCATTATTTTGAACCTTTATATCTCGCTTTTTATCGATTAAATATTAATGAAATTCTACACAAAAGTAGATAACTTCTAGCACTACAAATAGATATAATATGAATTTTTTACATAGATTAAGATAAGAGATATAGTAAGTTGAAATTAGGCAAAACTTAGAGATCCACAAACTATAAACATTATATCTCGCTTTTTATTGTTTAAATATTAGTGAAATTGTATACAATAGTAGATAACTACTAGTAAATAGATTCGCTTACAAGGAAATGATCAGCTCAGTGGTTATCTTTTTGGATCCTTACGCGGGCTCTAATGATCGGAATGTATAGTAAATATTTTTTAAGTTTTTCTGTTCATCACCAAGGGGTAATGCTAATTTGGAATACGCCATTAAGGAGTGGCAGTTCCATAATAATAAAGGCAACTAGCTCAAAGCTGAAGTAAAAGAATATATATATTTCTTTTCAATTGACTGAAATATTTTAGGAAACCTTAGTTTAAAATATAACAAAAATGAAAACTCATTTATGCTACAAATCAGTGTGATAATTTTCTGTTTATTTTAGATTTAATAACTTTCATTGGTGTTGGACTGGTGGTGATGAGCTTGGCTTTGTAAGTAGGTGATCCCCAGTTCGAATCCAGAGTAAGGGGTTACTTTTTATTTGCCAGAAAAAATTAGTAGCAAAGTATGAGCTTCCGCATCCGTCCATGACACCTACTAATTGGTAGTTGGACGTTAAGTCCCGCCTAAAAAAATAGGCGATTACTTTACTTAATTAGTGTCTGCCAAAAAAAACTCAGTTAATTGGAGCTGCAGCTGTGTGTAACTTTTAGTTTCTCCTCGTACGTTGGTAAACACATATTTTTATGTATGAACACTTATCAAGCAATAAATTTTTAATTTAAAAATTATTTCTAATAATCGATCTTAAATTATTTATAAGAAGACTGCATCTTTGCCAGTGGGTATTCCAAAAAAATAAAATCTTATTCATATATTTACTTCTTTAAATCTTGCTTTATTTCAAATTATATGCATAAAGCTAATTACGTCAACATCTTTTCAACAAAAAGTTATGGACAATTATAGCTGCTGAAATCACTTTTTTGCAATCCCTTGCTGCCTAGAGAACTAGTTAATCCGGCAGGAAATGTTGTACTTTTTGTGCGTTGTCCAATCAGATAGTTATCTGAAATCAAAAAAACAGTCATCAAAATAAAAGGTTGAAAATTAAAATTATTAAATATTATTTATCAGAATACTGTTTTTGGTGACTAAGTCATTAATCCAAAAGGAAGAAATAATATTGCCAATTTTTGACATAATTTCTATTTTTGTCAAGCTTTCGATTTAACGACTAGGTCATCTTCAGAGCTTGTGCTATTGACAATTACAGCAATTTGTTTAGATTGTTATCTGTAAGGTTGGTACGCCTTCTGCTCATCTAGTATACAATATTAAGATTCCGAGTTAAAAGAAAATCGTTTGATCAGAAATATAAATTGCATGAACGATTTCCTTTTAAGATTTTTATACCAAGAACTTAGAAACAGACTTGCTGCTACTGCATGCATTTCTGTCTATGAAAAGTATCCCTTAATGAGTAATTTTATTGCAGGGAATTCTCTTGGCGCTAACTAATTTCGAAGTTGGAGCTACTTGAAAACTGACCTATCCATTTTATTCCCCCAAATTTAACTAATTGAGTTTTACTGTAATTACTTTTTTTTGCAATGCCCCCCTCAACCACTTATAGGCGTGTCTCGAAATATGGCGAATAAATACTAACCGCAATTGAAAATATATACTATATACAGCTCGACCGAAATTCCGTCATCCATGCTTTCCATCCTAAAGAGCATTATCTTAAACTATTGATACAAAATGCCCGATATACTTTAGACATTGGAGATGGAGCCCACAAACTGTACTGAAAAGACTCGAATCTAAAGGCGATTTATACTGGTCGAAAGAAGCTCAATTCTCAAGTTAAATAAGAAAAATGTTTTTATGACTACTGTTACTTCGACCTATTCGGTCATACAGTATCGAAGTAAGAGAATCAATTACACGTTCAAACTCTCCTCGCATCCTGTCCTTGCAGTCGAAAATCTTTCTGAAAACTTAACTCTCCGTTAGCACGCATGAAAAGTCCTTTTTGTCAATGGTGAGCGAAAACTAATAGCCTGAAAATTCCATTTCTCTACAATCCAATAGTTTAATCGAAAATCCTTTCTCTTATACAATACACGGTATTTCTTAAGGTAGTTGATGTGAAGATGGTCTCTTAAACTGAAGTTACCCTGACAGAAGTAGTTTCTACGCTAATTGTGGGTGGGTCACAATATTGGCCGTACTCACAATTCTGCTCCCCAAATATTATACGACTATTTTGCAGTTCTTATTAGTTGCTACAATACTTGCAGCGACGTCAATTTGAATATAAGATACTCACTAAGAAGTCTTGGTTTTCGAGCCCCCTAAACACCCACAATATTTCTCGCTCATGTTTTGAACGTGTTTAGTTTCAGAATGTTTTTAGAATTAGAACGTAACGTAAAAATAAGAAAGACTGATATGTGTTTTTTGCCCTCGGAAACTGCAAGAGATAAAGCAATCTATACCCAATAACGGTCATTTTTACAAGCACAAACTCTCTCTACTATTACTGTTGCAGAATAAAATTAACTTTTGTGCCCAGAAAAATCAATGAAGTTTATATTTTAATTAAATTGTACTATTTCTTTGATTCGGCCACCTTTGTATTTCTAAGCTTTATGGCTTTAAAGAAGAAAATAGGTAATTTAATTTTAATTAATTGAATGATGCAGTAATTTAAAAAAATATCTTCATTACCTTTATTAGCGCCTTCATGTGAGCCACATCTGTAAACCAGAACGTAGTTATCATAGTCTGTTGCAAGCACTGATACATATGAGGTGAATTTTGCTTCTGTAATTGAAAACAACTGTTAAATCTTAAGCATTGTGGAAAAAAATACGTATGGGATTTGTAAACACATTAGGACCATAATAGTAAGTAATAATATTCTATACCAAGTTATTAATACATATACTTATCCTGGTACCAATTATAAATATACAGGGTGATCCATTTAAAACGCACCAATCGCTAATAACTTTTTAGGAAAACGGAAATCCGGAAAAACCCATTAAATAAACTATATGCTTTTTTTTTTGGTCTAGTTTTCAAACTTTCCACCCCCGAAGCTGAATTTTCATTTTTAGCGGAGTTACGGCCAAAAACCTGATCCAGGTTACATAAGAACCACTGGTTTTGGCAATGATTGTGAAAACTACATAAAAAATTGAGAAAAATGACGTTGACCCCGTTCCGATATCTCTAATATTTGTCTAGATATTTAAGATCAAAGTTACAATTTTATCTATTCGTGATCAATGCGAAGATAATTTTAATAATTATT
The DNA here is from genome assembly GCF_049639745.1 of Rhodnius prolixus. NCBI lineage: Eukaryota > Metazoa > Arthropoda > Insecta > Hemiptera > Reduviidae > Rhodnius > Rhodnius prolixus. The sequence continues at coordinate 28,970,240 of NW_027411582.1, forward strand.
TTTCATATGATTAGGGTAAGAATATCTTAGCAGAGTGTTGGTCTAGTGATCAAGAGCGAGGCTTTGTAAGTGGGAGATCCCCAGTTCGAATCCCGCGTTTGCAGCCTTTCATAATACTTAATACATCATAATACTTTTTTTAATAAAATGTAGTCCTACGCGGGATTCGAACTGGGGATCTCCCAATTACAGTGCCACGCTCTTGACCTTTAGACCAACACCCTGGCAAGATATTCTTACCGTAATCATAGGTCATGAAGTCTTGCATATGGGGTACATTAAAATGATGTGATGGTTTCTTTTATTTGATGATAAAACAAATTTATCCTGATTCACCCACAACCATTACATGACACCACATTTTTAAAAATCTTCACTTATTATTATATTTTTACTTTGCGTCACCACTAACAATTTTTGCCTTCATAGGACCTCCCAAAACGTGTATTTCTGGTGGAAAATTAATATCGAAAACCGTTCACGAATAGATAAAATTGTAACATTGATCTTAAATAGCTCGACAAATGTTAGGGATATCGAAACGGGACAACACCATTTTTCACAATTTTTTATGTAGTTTTCATAATCATTGTCAAAATCAGTGGTCCTTATGAAACCCCGATCAGGTTTTTGGCCGTAACTTCGCTAAAAATGAAAATACAGCTTCGAGGGTAAAAAATTTGAAAACTAGACCAAAAAAACATAGTTTACTTCATGGCTTTTCCCGGATTTCTGCTTTCCTGAAACGTTATTGGCGATTGGTGCGATTTAAATGGATCACCCTGTATATGGGAGAGTGGAAGTGAGAGAATAGATGATATGGGAGATGGTTTTCCAGACTAACTGAAGTAGCCATGATTCTGTAATGATGAGCGGTATTTTTTAGCGCATCCATGTCCTAGCAAGCTATGCGCTTCCAACGTAAAGCCTTGATGAGCGGTAATGTCTTCAAAGCGCGATAGGGAAACAGAATAGATAATTATTAAAATTTCCATTCATTGGTTTTATTATGTAAATCAATTAAAAGGCCTAAATGTTATAATTAAGCAATGTTTTTACTCCAACTTTCAAAAACACCAGAAAGTGACTTACATTAAAAGAGATAGTGATCCTACATGGCTATATTATATGAACGACTCCATAAATTTTAGGGCTTCTAGTTAACTAAATTTACAAAAAAAAAGTTATTTCCTTTCATAATCGTTGTGCGTGATTTAGAAGATTAAACCACTGAAATGCCACAAATCCTTTCACTCACATAAAACTGTTATAATGTTCAAATATTTAAAGTACAATTCGTTATGGACACGTACATATTTTGAGGCAACAACATTTTAAGCCAGTAAAATTATCTTCGCATTGTGCGATGGTTCGTCTGTTATCACCATGACTTTGATTGGTTGTCAATGCAGACAATCTTGGATGATAATTCCGGCAGACGGATTTATCCATGCCGTATAATACTTATTTATGAATTTCTTTTTATTTATCTTGTAAATAAAGTATTATTATTATTATTATTATTATTATTCTTGGATGAATTTTGTACCATGCATCTGGCAAGTGTTACTTAACAACCACCAATGGATCCACGACTTGAACCCTTATTTTGTCACGGCCCTTGCTATGAAATAGAAGGGTTTTGAAAACTGTACAACATAAGCCTTCCATTCATCATTCAATGTCGAAATGAATGTAGTGTACAAAATAGAGTTTAAGATCAGCTAATAAAAACGTTTTTACAAAGTTTAGTACTAGACGCCATTGCTATTTCCTTAAAACCATACTAAGTGCCAATCGAGATCTCTTGTATAGAATTATCCTAGATGTAGAAAATGGCCCTAAGTAATGATAATTACATCTAGTTCTCGAAGTCTAACTCTTGGGCTTAGGAGTTGCTGAGAATCTATTAAAGATGAATAATTTATTTTCTGAAGTATATGTATTTAGACTACGTTCATTATAAACGTACTACTGCCCTGTAAATCTTTATAAAAACAGAGATGATAAATAAGCCCATCATGTTAAAGATTGTACTGTTTTACTGATAATTATTGCGCATGTTTTAATTGAGTATTGTGTATGTTTTAATAATTATTAAAACAAACTGTGAATTTAAATTATTTTAGTTTCTTAATCTGTTTAAGGTTTTAAAATTAGAGAGGAGCAAAGAAATTAATGGTTCCTCTACTTTACTTTTTTCAGGCCGCATTGTTTAATGCGTTTTACTTAGATAAAGTAAACTTACGTCCCATCTGGCAATTAAATTTGGTGAATCTCGCACCTGCTACTTTCTCTAACTTGCAACTGACTGACTGTCCACTGTTAAATAAAAAAATATGTTAGATTAATCAATAAAAGGTAAACGTAAACAGTAACTCATATCGTCAAATAATGCATTAGTACATCTATGGCTAATCTGCACAGACAGGAAGCCAAAAAGCAAACAAAAAAAAAAAACAACAAAAATGTAAACTATTTTTTAAGTTATTTAAAAAAAATGAAATAAAAGCTGCCGTTGTAGTCTAGGGCCTTTTTTAATGTCTGCTGGTCTCCAGAATGTTTTCTCATTACCGCCGAAAACCTATGTCCCCTTCTGTGGACGATTTTGGTTGATGACCTCTAAGTGAAAATGACGGCAGAGAGTTTCTACTGCCTGGGTTTTGCGGATGACATGACAGTGGTTGTTAAAGGACGATTCGCTTATACGGTTTCGGAGCGCATGCAGAGAGCGCTTAATATTGGGGATAGATGGAACAGGGCGGATGGTCTCTCCATTAATCTTCATAAGACTAGGGTTGTCCCTTTCACAAGGAGGAAAAATCTGAGTGGATTGGAGCAACCAATTTAGGGGGGATTTACTATCCCCTTGCCCATGGAGTCCAAGTATCTTGGGGTTATCTTTGATAAAAAGCTTACATGGAATTCACACCTAAAAATGATTTCCCACAAGGCTAAGGTATCCTTAAGATACTGTAAAAGGCTGCGTGGGAAAAGTTGCGGATTAAGCCCTAGGATGACTCTCTGGATCTATAAAAGTGTAATTAGACCCATGGTGTCACACGGGGCAGTGGCTTGGTGGGCAAAAATCTTGCAGGTGGGTAGAGTCCGAACATTCAGTGGAATTCAAAGGCTGGCTTGCCTGAGTGTCACTGGCGCCATGAGGACTTCCCCTTGGAAGTTTTGTTAAATTTGCATATATATTCAGGGCGTTGCTAGGGCCGTTGCATTAGGCTCATGAAAGGACAAGCTCCTATTACCGTCTGGCATGGAGGAGCGTATTAGAGGAGCTGGAGGCCGACCCTATTCTGCGCCTGCCTTCGTATTTTATGACTCCTGAATATTACTTCGACAAGCCTTTCAAACTCTGTATTGGAGATTAGGGGAGGCTTGGAGACATGGACCCCCCAGTTGAGGGAGATTCGATGTGGTACACGGATGGCTCCATGATGGAGGAGGGTGTGGGAGCGGGAGTGTACGGGGTGTAGCCGAAATGTAGCTTTTCGGTTAGCTTAGGGAAACTAGCTACAGTTTTTCTGGCTGAGCTAACTGCAATTAGGTTCTGCGCTGCCGAGATTGTTGGTCGAGGAATTATTAATTCTAAGGTCGTAATATTCTCGGACAGCGAGGCTGCTCTGCGAGCTATTAGTTTCTACCAGGTCAACTCAAGACTGCTTTGGGACTGTCTGAGTGCCCTGAAAGAAATTAGTGACCATAATAAGGTCTTTCTGGTTTGGGTACCTGGGCATTCAGGACATAAGGGAAACGAAGCGGCAGATTTATTGGCCCGGATTTATTGACACTTCGTTGGCCCGGAGCCCTGTTTTAGGGTTTCAAAGTGCGGTAAGTCTGCGTCTTTAATCTATGGGCGCAGAGTAGGTCTCAGGAGTGGTGGCTCAACACCACTGGGCAGAGACAGGCGAAGGAGTTCATTAGGGGCTATTCGCCGAGGCTGACTGCAGAATTAATCCGTCAAGGCCGTGGCGCTATAAGGATAATTGTAGGCCTATTAACTGGGCCACTGCAGGCTCAGAAAACACATGCATCGCATGGCTCTGGAAGATGATAACCTTTGTAGGTTCTCTCAGGAAGAAGAGGAAACGGCACTGCACGTGTTGTGTCAGTGTGAGGGGCTTGTATGGTTAGGGGTGTTACTTCTCGGGGAGGAAAAACCTAGGAGTCGCTCTCCAAAATTAAGAGTCTGATTAAACGGACGGGTCTGGAGGGTGAGCTCTAAAGATGGGGAGTCGCAATAAATCCAAAGAGGTCGCAGTGGCGTAGGCCTCGAGGCCGCCCTAATTTAATCTAATCTAATCTAATGAGATAGTGGCCAAGAAAGCCTAACTTTGACCGGACTAAGACGTCACTGCTATTTATAAAGACATTTCCAATTTCCTTTTATAAATAATGGCCTTAGAGAAATAAAGCAATTATGAATCCACAAAAAGGTCCACATGACATCTATTGATTCAACAAAAGATCTTCTAAAAGAGGACCGTACATCACACGCTTGCAAAATACTGAAAATATTCGATGTTTCCGCTAATGATTTTCAATTATTACTATTATTAATACTGTGTATAACATTATAGTCTTGCAATTTTCTGGCATTGGTAGCATTGGACAGGAAGGCATTTTACTTTATTTTTTTTTTAAATAACATTTCGTCCATTCAGAAATTAAAAAAAAAATAAAATTGTCCATTTTTAGATAACTGAAATGCTTACTTTAATTTAAATGTAACATCGTTTCCATTCACTGAAAAGGTCTCGCAGGTTTTTTCATTAGTTACTCTAAGTTTGGCATGAGTCATATGCCACTGGCCTTTGAAAAACTAATTGAACAAAAAACAATCCAAAATGAAATCAGTATTATATCAGATAATGTTTTTTATAAGTTCGTATTGGATCATAGCTAATATGTTTGTATTTAACACTTTGATTTTTTTTTTTTTTTTGTAATTTTAACAATTTGATTCACGGCCTCGAGTCTGGAATGTGATAATGGAGGCCGCTAGTCGCTGAATAAATAGATCATTACTGTCCATCATCTAAAATACAAAATTTTGGCAGTTTCCATTCATTACTGTAGTAATGGTCATCATTCAAGAATAGAAATAAAATTATCTGAGCATGCGTGGATATGAGAGAAAAGATTCAAGCGTTTTTTATTCATCCACTGTACAATTTCAGATATTTAAGAATGATTATGTTACTTTATGATTTTTGAAGTTGTCAGTAAAAACTGGAATATTTTAGTTTGGTTTTATGTCCAACATCCGATCTCTTACTTCGGAAGAAACTTTTGCCTGACTCTTTAATTTCGCAACAAAAACAAATTTTGTGATAAATGCTACTTTTTGTCTTTTTTTTTCTAATTCAGAAAGTATGCTGTCTGTAACTAATGACAGTTCTCTAATTCTACACTGACATTCAAGCAACCTGATCCTCTCAAGCAGAACTACTGTTAAACGCAATTACAGTCTATCTGCAATCTTAATTACATGTTATTTGTTTAAAAATAATATTTAATATTACGTACTTTATCAAAATTAAAGTTTGATACAGCCTTATTGTGTACATCTTCACATCCAGTTGGCATTTTAGGTACAGTAGCACCAACAACACACGCCACTAACCCCAAAAATAATGCTGCATTTATCCTGTTTTAAACAAAATATGTACATGATTATGTTTTTAACTTTTTACATTTGAAGGAACATAAAGTAGTGCTATAATAAGCCTCAATAAAATTAAAGAACTGGTCACTTTTAACGGCCTGAGGCTAAAAGCATGAATATCACAATCAATATCTCTACACAGTTTCAAAGACGAGATGTTTAATTCACCATGGTGACGTAAAATTAACAAATTTTTAATTTCAGCAGATTGAGCTCACCAAATTTTCATGGGTTATAATTAGAAAATACTTTAATAATCCTCAGAATGTTCTTTCACAGTTAGTGGTGAGTAGACCCACAGGTTCCCTTGATGTTCTACTGGAGTAAAATAAATACTGTCTTATACTACTAGACTTTTTCGGACAAGCAAGCAAATTCTTAATTCGGCTAGTTAGAATTTTTATCTAAATAAATGTGCGAGACTATACCTAAGATTTCTAAATAACACGACAATTGACTTAATGTATGCCTAAGGGTACGTTTACAACGGAGCTGTGAGTATAGATGATAGCAGAGATGATAACTGATAGAGTAAAATATAATCGCTGATTAGTGTGCACAACAGAGCTGTGATACATGCAACATGTCGAGTAGTGAAGAAGAGTTTTTATGTTCAGCAGCACCAAAAAGGTATATTTTAAAGAAAAAACGCTTTAGAAAATATCATGTACATCCCATAAATAAAAAACGAAGTACTTTGGGTGAATTTCACTATTTATATAAGGAACTTAGAAATTATCCGGATCGTTTTTTTGAATATGTGAGGATGGGTCCACCCACATTCGACTATATTTTAGAAAAAATAAGGTCAAAATTAAGAAAACTTTGGAAAAATTGTCATGGAAATCCTATAACCATAGAAGAAAAACTAGTGATTACTCTTAGGTAATGATTTTATTGAAAAAAAAAAAAAACAAATAAATACACATGAAAATAAATGTAAGCACGGTTTAAAAAACAAAATATTGTTTAAAAGTAATTAATAAAATAATAACCAAAAATAATGAGTAAAGACAGCACTAAATAATTTTTCGACGTCCATTTTGAAGCTCCGATACTGGAGTTCAGCTAGCAGAAAAATGAAAAATTCAATTCTATCATCTAAGCTCGTTTATAGCAGCGAGTATGAGTCACTAGTCTAAGCTTCGTTGTGCACGCTCACATAAAAATGTACTAGGTTATTCTATAAGCGCTGATGCATCACTGCTATCATCTCCGCTATCATCTACGCTCACAGCTCCGTTGTGAACGTACCCTTAGTCTATGAACTACACTTCATAAACGTTTAAAACTACAAAAAGTGCAACAAGAAAATTTGTAACATAAGCCGGCATTTAACCTATAAATTCCTCAATCATAAATATTAGACTAAACAAAAGTCCCCGCCATATTTAAAGTTTTATTGGAATTTCGCCATTTAGAGAGCGGTTTTAGAAGTAACAAATTACCTGAACAAAATTTAAAAATTTGAAAGTTCATTAAATGAACCTTAAATTGAATGAATTTAAATAAATAGGGATTAAATATAAGGATTACCTTTCCTTCCATTACCCGGGCGAATAGTGTATTTTCCCCGGACGGTACAGAAATTATTTTTAAAGTTGTGATTGCGCTATTACATGACCTATGTGTCTATTATTCTCAAATAGGGCATCACAGTTAGATTAGATATTAGGCATACTGCTATTCGGCTGAATTAGTTGCAGAAAAATACATTCGTACATAGTTGGAAAACAAATACATTATCCAACCTTCGTAAGATGGCTGGCATCACACATTTGATTTTAGAAACCAAAGAGTTTGAAAATTAAATAAAACTTTTCTAAAATAATTAATGTACAATTTTTTATTGCTCAACTCAAGAATAATTAATTGGTTATACCTATTTTTTTAAAAAAATAGTTAACAATAAAAAGAAATAATGTATATAAAAATTTTTATGACTTACGTTTTCATGATGGTTAAGTATGGAATACTTTTGATAACTTTCAAGCCAGAGCAGCACAATTTATACTAAATCTACCTCTGACGTAAATGTAGGCATTATTTGCTTTGCTTCTAGCACACTAGCTAAAGTCAATGGAAATCTAGCGATTGTGCATCATTGTCAAATTTGAACTCATAACTAAATTATGTTTTAATGACTACGGTGCCCTAAAAAAAATAATGGTACAAACATTGTTAAATATATTTAATGCATACATTATATATGTCAAAGTAACACCAATTTTTAAATTTGTGAGAATTTAATTTTACTTTCCATTTAAACGCTAATGCAAGAATGGCTCGAGACTAATCTATCAATTTGTTAAAATAATTGTAAAGTGTTTAAAGTTTCTTTAAAAGAAAATTGAGATTTTCGGACGTCGTCGTTTTCGTAGGATTGTGGTTCGTGTAAAAATTTCCGCTATTACAGAAATTACTGATTTGTAGGTAAAAAGTAAAAATAAAATAATCCCTTAGCTAAGAATCCTTTACTTATTTCGTTTTTTTATTGTTCCCAATTTATTATTATTGACTTTTACATTTTCATTTAAACGGCGGAACCACAAGACTATTGATTGTCTAATCTAAATTTAGCGGACTATTTTATTTCGTGAACGCTTCAAACAATGCTTCTAGTTTCACAATTTCCTGAGGAGGATCTGCATAGTTCGCCAGAAGTATTTAACCAGAGTTGGAGAATTTACTGTAGAGGTGAGCTAAGTTTGTGGTAACGTGGTTATATTTAACGCTCTTAGACGAGTGAGCTTGGCAATAAAGATGATTTATTTTTCACGATTTTGAGGCCTACTCCAAAAATTTATACTATGGATTTTTCGTTCTTCAAAATTAAATAAATTACAGGGAATCGATGTTTTTAATTAATTTCCTTCCAAATTATTTTTCAACTAACTAAGAAACAATCAGTAATTGATTTTCATTTCTGACTTGTTCTTCACTCTTCATTAATTGATTTCGTCTTTTAATCTAAGATAGAATCATCCCATTTCTCTGAAACTAATAAAATCGGAGAATATTTTGTGTTATTATTAACGAATAATGTTTTCTCAATTTTGATCCATTCCACGAACACATTTCTTTCTCCAATAAATTGTCAGTTATATTTTTACGAAAGATGCATTTCAATACTCCCTTAGTTCGCTAATTGCTTTTAATTCCATTAAAGTGTTTTTTCAGAGCACTGAAAGTACCTAATAAACTGAATATTATTGGTTAAAAAACTTGTGACAAAATATTAGGAAAATTGGTGCATAAAAGTAGCAGTTTACAACATAGATTATTTTATTTTTAATTTAAGGTAAATTATAATAAGTAGCTTCCATGAAAAGAAAATTTATGGGGCGGAAACTGGATTTGAACCCGGAATCCGTGCGTGGAAACCAGCTGGTTTGTTCTCTGACTTGTTTTTTTTTGCTATTTATTGGAAAATTTGCTACTTAGATTCTTTTTTTACATTTTGATTTTAAATTTCGTTCAAGCAGAACTATTACAATTATTTCAAAGAAATAATGTGTATAAAGGTTTTTACCAGAGTTTCAAGTTTCCGTCCATTTAGAACATTCGTATCAAGGTGTAAGCGAACATTTCGGACCCTCTACATTTAGGAATTGATCTGTGAACACATATACAAATTGCACTGTATAAATTGGGGTTTTTACTGCAGTTTTTGACGAAATTCAGTCGTAAATTTTTGCATATAAGTGAAATAGTAGTTTGGTGTTTGAACTGCGTTATCATTTCGAATTTTTATCGGTCAGTTAATTAGTAATCAAGTAAAATATAATTAAAATTGTGTTACAGTTTACAAAAACAATTTATTTGTGAGTTCAAAGCTCAACTTATTGTTGCAATGAGTGGTGCTGTGCAGGGCCGGATTTAAATGAAAAGAGGCCCTAGGCTATTCCACTTATGAGGCCCTCATACAAACGAACATACCCAATGAGCGTTGATCTTAACCAATACATTTTTATGTTTGTTTATTATAGAGTTGAGGTTTTGTGCCTTCTTGATTGTTAAAGCCACAGAAAAAGCTCTATTACCTATCCTCGAACTTTAGGTCTAAATCGAGTATCCTCCGTTCTAAAGTCATATGCGTAGAATTTCTCCTTATTTTCGGTTCAGTGTTTTAGTGTTCACTGTTTTTAGAATAGTGTAATTTTAATTTTGCTAGCAATTTGAATGTAGGCCCCTCTTGATGTTGAGGCCCTAGTCTGAAGCAGTTAGCCTATAGGAAAATCCGGCCCTGGTGCTGTGCTTATGTAGGTGTGCTCTGGTGGGGAATCATCTCAAGGTCACAGCAGGTGGTTTTTATCATCATTACCTAACTGTCAACCAGTAGAGTATAGTTGTAACTCTGTTATCAGCGTTCAGGTAATTAAGTTGTGATTCTTCACTTTTGGTCTATACAAATATTGCGGCAATTGACTGCCATTAATAATTGATAATGAACAAAGAACTAAAGGATTCTTATTGCAATTTAAAAATGAAATATTTAAAGAAATGGAATCGCAAAGAAATGTAACCGTATCAGAGATTAAAGAAACATTAACTTCCGTTAATGAACAATTACAAAAAATGAATTTTCAGTTAAATAGATTAGATAGGGAGGTCAGGTAAAGAAATTTAATTATTTTTGGGGTAAATAATGAATTTAGAGGTTATTGGGACCAAGAGGAATTTGTATGTCAATTATTAAATGAAAAGCTGGGTTTAAATTTGGGTGAGGTAGATTTTGATTTTATAGGAAGAATCGGAAAATATCAGGAAAATAAAGCACGGCCCATCTTAATTGGACATAGCTAATTTCGGACGAAGTTGATCATACTTAAAAATAGTTCAAAATTGAAAGGCACTAATTTGTCCATATCCGAAGATTTTCCAAAAGAGGTTGTAGAGGTCCGCAAGGCGCTACGTCCCAAATTACTGGAGGCTCGACAATCGGGAAAGTGCGCAGTAATCAAGTACAAGATAGGTTGATTATAAAAGATATTCAGATGCTTGATTCCATGAAAAAACTATTTTTATCAATTTCCCCACCAGAGACTAGTAAGAAAAGCGCAAATATTGGAGGAATAGTCCGTACTACTAAAAAAAAAAAGTAAATCGGATGAGGAAAAAGCGCAAGTAAGACAGAAACAGGATAAATTTAGACGTAAGTCAAATATTCGAGATAAGGATGAAGGAGGAGATTCCGATGAAACGGAAGAACCAATGAAGGATGTTAAAAATAACTACCAACCACGGCATTGGAATGCTTTACTCATTTTGATATACAACACTCATGAACCAAGAGGAATTTGGAATTTTCTGTAATGACTTTCACACGCTTTGGGTTCTGGAAAGGAAAGACTCAGAAATTGGAACAGCATCAGGAGGGTGCATGTTTGGTATAAACAGAAGTATTAAGTATTTGAAGCAATAGATTTCTGTAAGAATTTAGATAAGAATTTATTAAGTGTTAAATTAAGTTCGAGAGAAACTGCCCATGTCTACCCAATTTTTTCTTAATTGTAATTCTTGAGAAATAGATTTTACGGAGATATATGAGTTTATTTATGTAATTTATAATAAGAAACGACTATTAACCGGCGACCTAAACGGTAGAATTAGTACCCTTTAAACTCTATCAACCAAGAAATTCTGGGCCTTCCTGACCATAGGCTATTAAAAATTCTAGCCCTTCAGGTAACCCAAAAAGAAATATCTTGGTTTATAGAAATTCAGTCATACATTAAAAAAATACAATATGAATGTAACATTAAATAATTATAACAATAGCCCCAAACTGTGGAAGGGAAGCTTAAAAAAAATAAGTAATTATCAAAAATTTTATAAAAAGCTGTTCCTATAAAATACAGAATTCTCCCGATTCACCTCTTTACAGACAACTTAATAAAAATTATTATTGAAATAGTTAGCTCCCACTTGAAAGTTTAATTATGAAGATTAGAGGTGAGGTTCTGAACTTAAATTACAAATATTTTAAGCGAGATAACAATCTTTGCACTATACAGAGTGTTCATTTTAAGACGGCTCAAATGCATTTCATGCTTAAACGGTTAATCTGAGAAGCATGTACTGTGCCTCCTTAGATACAGAGAGCAGTTGATAACCTCCTGGCTAGCATGGCTTGCGAGCCAGAGGAGGCACCTTTCAAGGCACAGTACATACTTCACAAGTTGAGTAAAGTGCATTATTTGATTAAATTAAGAAATAAGTGTGATCCTTTACATGAAAGATATTGATCACTTAAATATGTGGCAGGAGGTTTCCAATTTTTTTTGGTAATTAAACGCAACTTTCCCGAAATTACTAAATAATTATTAAACCTTCTTGTTTGTAACAGATGTAAAATTAATTTTTAGCCATTTTGTGTACTCGTATGCTTGAGAACATCTATAGCTCTTAACATTTGATTTTTCTGAGAAAAATCACTCCGAAAACGACTTACTTCCCGATATTAAGAAAAATACTAGCTTTACTGCGTTGGCAATATTTTTAGTAGAAAGGGGATGAAAAAATACACCTAATTGGGTAGAGTTGGACGTAAAGCTGTCTGAAGAAATTTACCAAAAAAGTTTAGTGAAAGTAAGGCAATTTTATTCATTTTTTAAAAATAATTTTATTGTTGTAGACAGGTTTGCAGCTAAAGGGTTGGGATGCAGTGAGAGTTTTTGGTGAAAATTTTTGTATCGAATTTTGGCAAGTTCGGAGATAAGTGGAATTTGGAGATCTGTATGTATAGTGTGGTTGCTTACGTAGAATGGAGCGTCTAGTATGCGGCGGAGAATTTTGGATTGCAGTGTTTGTAGTCTATTGAGGTTGGATTTTTTAGCTGTACCGTAAAGTTCGAGTCCGTAAGTCCATATTGGTGTGAGAAGGGCTGTATAGAGTCGTCGTTTGTTCTGTAGTGAGAGTTTTGAGCGTTTGTCGAGTAGCCTGGCTAGAAGTTTGTATCGTTTGTTTAGTTCGGTACGTTTAAGTCTCGTATGGGGGTTCCAGGTAAGTCTACAACTACGCTACCCTCCAATCCTCGAAGACGGCTGAGGCGCCGTTGGCCCCGTGACCAACTGGGTGACTAACGGCGGCCATCAATGGATGACCGTCATTCACGTCTGCCACGCTATTCACATACATTCATCGCATTTACCTATTGTACCTGTAGGTACAGGTGTAAATTTCATTAAAAGAATAATAAAAAAAAAAAAAAATTTTATAGTAAATATAGTTCTACTTTCCAAGAAGTTATTCATTATTAAGGAGTAAAATAAGCATTATTTTTATAAATATTTCTGTTTATTTGGCGAGGCAAACACTAAAGTAATGGAAGTTGAAAGCCGATTGAACTGAATTCTTCGCCTACAAAAATTCAATTCACGCTGGTACCTTAAAAATGATCACACACTCAATTATTACTACGTTAACGTTAATCAATTTGAATTTTAAAGTAAATTGGCTTTCGAAGAATATTGAAGTTTCGATAGATCCTTTATGAATGTAATTCGATGGAGATTCCTCTAAATTGATCATCAATCTATTTGAGACTAAATTTTGGCGTACAAAATGGGGTCTAGTAAATGCATAAATAAAGGAGTTTATATCTTGCTTATTTGAGACCACGACAGTATCTAACCAATCTTAGGGCTCAATATTAGTTATTCAATAAATATAATAAAATGGAAATTACAATAGAAAAATAAAAATAATAAAGCGGCTAGAACTTCTGATGATTACATAAAAGGTATACCAGAGAATGACAATTATGAAATGTAACCTACTTAAGTATATTAAAATTTACCTTGCATTTCGCAATTAAATCTGGTGAATTTCGCATCTGTATATTCTCTGACAGCTGACTTGGTACTCTCTGTAAAAGAATTTGGTTACTATTTTATTAATATTTTGACTCTTATTTTATTTATATAGATTTTTGTTATAATATAGGGGGCTTAAGCTTCAACCACCAAAGGTACCGCTGTCAAAAGAAAAAGCTCTCCATTGCTACTTATTTGTTGTAACAAATAGAAATTTAGTTTCTCAGCGGTGCAGAACTGAGAGTCACTCACCTAGAAGTTGGCCGAATTTGTTCCACTATTTCCCTGAATATAATACTCTTCTTTTATTATTACAAAGGCAAGAATTAGTCTCTAGTAATACAGCTGTTTGTTAATAATGTTAATGAATGAGAGAAGCACCAACGTGAGGAGGTTGCAAGGTAGAATGCAGCACTTATAAAGTAAAGATACTTTCAGTTTTGATGGAGGTTTTAAAGTGTTTATATTGTGAGTAAAATCCGATAAGCAGTAAAGGAAACGATCATCTTCTTGTCTGCTCACAGAAGCCCTAATGAAACAGCAAAAGCTAATAGAATGATTTCTGAAGGCCATCCACTACTGGATTGTTACTGGACTGGAGTTCATCAGAGATAAAACTTGGAACTGAAGAATATTGTTGTTGGCTAGCCTGGAGTTTTTAAGTGAGAGCGGAAAATCTAGATTTCTTCACTGAACTACTAACAAAAATCTTTGCTCCAAAAATATCCTGACAAATCATGAACACTTATCTAGCAATAAATTTTTAATTTAAAATTATTTGAAATAATCGATCTTAAATTATTTATATGAAGACTGCACCATTGCCAGTGGGTATTCCAAAAAAAGAAAATCATATTCATAAAATTACTTCTTTAAATCTTGCTTTATTTCAAATTATAAGCATCAAGCTTATTACGTCAACATCTTTTCAATCAAAAAGTTATGAACAATTATAGCTGCTGAATTCACTTTGTTCCAGTCCCTTGCTGTTTAGGGTAGAACTAGTTAATCCGGTAGGAAATGTTGTACTTCTTTTGCGCTGTCCTATCTGAAAGTTAGCTGAAATAAAAAAAAAAAACAGTCATCAAAATAAAAGGTTGAAAATTAAAATTATTAAAAATTATTTATCAGAATACTGTTCACCATTTTTGGTGACTGATTCATTAATCCAACAGGAAGAAATAATATTGCCAATTTTAGTTAGTATTTTCTATCTGTGTCAAGCTTTCGACTTAGTTGACTAGGTCATCATCAGAGTTAATGCTATTGACAATTACAATATATAAACAATAATAAATTACAATATTAGAAAAGAACTTAGAAATAGACTTGCCGCAATTGCCTGCATTTGTGTCAATGAAAAGTATCCCTGAATGAGTAATGTTATTGCAGGAAATTCTCTTGGAGCTAACTAATTTCGAAGTTAGAGCTACTTCAAAACTACCCTTTCAATTTGATTTCCCCAAATTTAACTAATTGAGTTTTACTGTAATTACCTTTTTATAGACAACTTATAGGCGTGTATCGAAATATGGCGAATAAAAACTAACCTTAATTGAAAATATATACTATATACAGCTCGACCAAAATTTCTTCCATGCTTTCCATCCTAAAGTGCATTATCTTAAACTATTGATATGGAATTCCCGATATAACTTAGACATTGGAGATGGAGCCCACAAACTAAACTGAAAAGACAGGAATCTAAAGGCGATTTATACTGGTCGAAAGAAGCTCAAAGCTCAACTTAAATAAGAAAATTGTTTTTTGATTATTGTTACTTCGACTTTTTCTGTCATACAGCATCGAAGTTAGAAAATCAATTACACGTTCAAACACTCCTCGCATCTTGTCTTGTAGTCAAAGATCCTTCTGAAAACTTAACTCTCCATTAGCGCGCATGAAAAGTCCTTTTTGCCAATGATGAGCCTGAAAATTCCATTTCTCTACAATCCAATAGTTTAATCGAAAATCCTTCCTCTTTTACAATACCCGGTAATTCCTCAAGGTGGTTGATGTGAAGATTGCCTCTTAAACTGAAGTTACCCTGACAGAAGTAGTTTCTACGTTGATTGGAGGGTGGGTCACAATATTGGCTGTACTCAAAATTCTGCTCCCCAAATATTATGCGACTATTTTGCCGTTCTTATTTGTTGCCACAATACTTACAGCGACTAGATATTCTCTAGGAAGTCTTGGTTTTTGAGCCCCTAAACACCCACAATATATCTTGCTCATGGTTTGAACGTGTTTAGTTTCATAAAATACTTATAATTAAAAAAAGTAACGTAAAAATAAGAAAGACTGATAAGTATTTTTGGTCCTCGGAAGCTGCATGAGATAAAGCAATCTACCCAATACCCAATAACGATCATGTTTACAAGCACAAACTTTCTCTAATACGAGTATTACTGTTGCAGAATTAAATTAACGTTTATGCCTAGAAAAATCGATGAATTTTTTATTTTAATTAAATTGAACTATTTCTTTGATTCGGCGATATTCGTATTTCTAACCTTTATGGTTTTAAAGAAGATTATAGGTAATTAAATTTTAATTGATTGAGTGATGCTGTAACTTAAAAAAATTCTTCATTACCTCTAGTAGGGCCTTGGTGTGAGCCACATCTGTATACAAGAGCGTAGTTATCATAGTCTGTTGCAAGAACTGATAAATATGAGATGAATATTAAGTCTGAAATTGATAACTACTGGTAAATCTTAAGCATTATGGTAATAAATACATATGGAATTTGTAAACAAATAAGGATTATGATATTAAATAGTAATGTTCTATACCAAGTTGTTAGTACATATAATTATCCTAGTACAAATTATAAATATATATATATATAGGAGTGTGGAAGTGAGAGTGTGGATGATATGGGAGATGGTTTTCCAGGCTAATTGATGTAGCATTGATGAGCGGTATTTTTTTTTGCGCAGCCATGTTCTAGCAAGGCTATACGCTTCTAACGTAAAGCCTTGATGAACGGTAATGTCTTCAAAACGCTATTTATTTATCTAAATTTAAAAAAAGTTATTTCCTTTCATAGATCTTGTGCGTGATTTTGAAGATTAAACCACTGAAATGATACTAAATCCTATCATTTAAATAAAACTAAATTATAATGTCCAAATATCTAAAGTACAATTCGATATGTACACGTGTGTAGAGGCAACAACCTTTTAGGCCAGTAAAAGTTATCATGGCATTGTGCGGTGGTTGGTCTGTACATCACCATAACTTTGATTCGTTGTTACTGTCAATACAGACAATCTTTGGATGAATTTTGTACCATGCCTCTGGCAACTAGTTCTTTACACCCACGCTTTAATTTTCTATGGATCCACGACTTGAACCTTTATTTTTCCACGTGCCTTGCCATGAAATAGAAAAGTTTGTTTTTCGCTATCCAAAACTCTACAACATAAGCCTGCCATTCATCATTCAATGTCGAAATGTAATGTACAAAACAGAGTTTAAGATCTGCTAATAAAAACGTTTTTTCAACGTTCAGTATAAGACGCTATTGCTATTTCCTTAAACTATAAGTGCCAATCGAAATCTCTTGTTTAGAATTTATTCTATATGTAGAAATGTCCCTAAGTAATGATAATTACATCTAGTTCTCGAAGTTTAACTCAGGGCTTAGGAGCTGCTGGAAATCTATTAAAGATGAATAATTTATTTTCTGATTTATACGAGGGTCGTTTGAAAAGTCCGTGCAAAGTCAGAGAGATAGCACTACTGGCGCGTATCGAGGTTATGTTTAGTTAGTAGCATCTCTTGGAAGAACACACACCAACTTTCAGCCAGATCGGTCTATTTCTTTGTGTTTGGCATTCGTTTGAATCGAGGAAGTCGAGTGATTTTCAAAAAATGGACGAAAAAGAATTTCGTGTGTTGATTAAACACTACTTTATGAAAGGCAAATCGCCTCAGGAGACTAAAGAGAAGCTTGATAAACATTATGGTGATTCTGCACCTTCGATTAGAACAGTTTATAAGTGGTTTCAAAATTTTCGGAGTGGCCATATGGGCACAAGTGACGCTGAACGTTCTGGACGCCCTGTTGAGGTTACTACTCCAGAAATCATTGATAAAATCCATGATATGGTGATGGATGACAGAAGAGTGAAGGTGCGTGAGATTGCTAGTGCTGTGGGCATCTTAGATGGGTGCCGCGATTGCTCACGCTTGACTAAAAACGAAATCGTGTGAAGTGTTGCAAGGACGGTTTGCAGCTGTTCCAGAAGAATCCGCAGGACTTTAAGCGTCGTTTCGTCACTGTGGATGAAACATGGATACATCACTACACTCCTGAGACCAAAGAACAATCTAAACAATGGGTTACCAAGGGGGAATCTGCGCCAAAAAAGGCGAAGACCGTTCCTTCGGCCGGAAAGATTATGGCGACTGTTTTTTGGGATTCGCAAGGAATAATCCTCATCGACTATCTGGAAAAGGGTAAAACTATTACAGGTGCATATTATTCATCGTTATTGGACCGTTTGAAAACCGAGCTGCAAGAAAAACTCCCACGATTGGCCCACAAAAAAAGTCCTTTTCCATCACGACAACGCACCAGCTCACACCTCAGCAGTTGTGGTCGCAAAATTAATGGAAATAGGGTTCCAACTCGTTTCACATCCCCCCTATTCTCCAGACTTGGCTCCCTCGGACTACTATTTGTTCCCCAATATGAAGAAATGGCTGGCGGGAAAAAGATTTTATTCAAACGAGGAGGTGATTGCAGAAACGAATGGCTATTTTTCAGACTTGGACAAATCCTATTATTCGGAAGGGATCAACAAACTAGAGCAGCGTTGGACGAAGTGTATAAGCCTAAAAGGAGACTATGTTGAAAAATAAAAAAGTTTTACCCCAAAAAATTAAGTAGTTTTTATTTTTGCACGGACTTTTCAAACGACCCTCGTATGTATCTTGACTACGCTCATTATAAACGTACTACTGCTCTGTAAATTTTTATAAAACAGAGATGATAAATAAGCCCACCATGTTAAAGATTGTACTAATTGTACAATTTTACTGATAATTATTGTGCATGTTTTAATTGAGTTTATTTTTTAAAACAAACAGTGAATTTATACTATTTTAGTTTCTTAATCTACTTAAGGTTTTACAATTAGAGAGGAGCAGAGAAATTAATGGTTCCTCTACTTTACTTTTTTCAGTCCGTATTGTTTAATGCGTTTTACTTAGATAAAGTAAACTTACTTCCCTTCGGGCAATTAAATCTGGTGAATCTCGTATTTGGTACTTGCTCTGACGTACAGGTGACTGCCATATTTCTGTATAACAAAAAATATTGCATACAAAAAAAGTATGTTAGACTAACCAATAAATGATAATGTAAACAATTTTTTAATTTGTTATTTCAACAAATAACATAAAATCTGCCGTAGTAGTCTAGGGCCATTTTTAGTGTCTGCTGGTCGGCAGTGTTTTCTCGTTACCGAAAACCTATCGCCTTACAGAGAACTGTAACAAACTTCTAGGAAAGGAAAAATCAGAGACCGGCAACTGGATACGAATCCAGCGAGCTAAAAACTGAGCTAGCCCCTACACTAAAAGATAAATATTAAAATGAAATATTTTTCCAAATTTTATAACTAATTATCAAAAACTAACATTTTTTCGTTTTTTTAAATTAAAACTTTAAACAATTTTACGATTAAGTAATTGTTACGTACACATTAAATATACTTATGCATACAATTAATTTAAAATGTGTGGGTGTTAAAATTACTTATCGTGTATTCTAAATATACGTAACTGGCCAATAAGGGGAGACTGTCGATTATTATCTATATTATATGGGATATCTTTTCATGAGATAGTGGCAAAGAATTTCAACTTTGATCGGGCTAGACGTCACTGTTATTTACAAATACATTTCCAATTTCCCTTTATAAATGATCGCCTTAGAGAAATAAAGCAATCCACAAAAAGGTCCACATAACATCTACTGATTCAACAAAAGACCTTCTAAAAGAGGACGGTACATCACAATCTTGCAAAATAGTTGAAATCTTCGAAATTCCCGCTAAAGATTTTTGTTTTCAGGAGATTTGCTTATATTTCAGTACCGTAGTTCTCTGGAAATTTTGATAACATTTTAGTATTGCAATTTTCTGGAATTGGTAGCATCGGACAGGAAGGCATTTTATTTAATTTAAATAACATTTGGTCCATTCTGACATTTCAAAAAAAATTATTCATTTTTAGAGAGTATAAAATTTACCCTAATGTGAATGTAACCTGGTTTCCATTCACTGAAAAGGTCTCGCAGGCGTTTAGATTAGTCACATTTTTGGCATGAGTCAGA
The DNA here is from genome assembly GCF_049639745.1 of Rhodnius prolixus. NCBI lineage: Eukaryota > Metazoa > Arthropoda > Insecta > Hemiptera > Reduviidae > Rhodnius > Rhodnius prolixus. The sequence continues at coordinate 28,990,089 of NW_027411582.1, forward strand.
TGCCACTGGCCAGAGAAAAACTAATTGAACAAAAAAAATCCAAATTGAAATCAGTATTACAACAGATAATGTTTTGTATGAGTTTGCATTGGACCACAGCTAACATGATTGTATCAAACAATTTGAACTTTTTTTTGTAATTTTAACAATCTCATTGACGTCCTCAAGTCTAAAATTTGATAATGGAGGCCGCTAGTCCCTGAATAAATAGATCAATACTGTCCATCATCTAAAATAATAAAATTTTGGCAGTTTTTATTAAAACTGTCCGGCAGGGCAGCTGTGTAAGGGTTGACCATCAAAAACTGCACGAAAAAGCGTAACGTTGAAAAACACCCAACTTTGACAATTTTTTTCTCTTTTTCTATAAAAGATAAAAATCCCAAATATTCTGTACAATATAGGAGAAATCCTCCTTTATAACTGTATTTTTTTGCAACAACCCAGATCTAATAGATTTCGGGGAAAAAAGTTGCCAAAAATGAGCAAAAACGGCATTTTCAGAAAATGTTCTTGTTATTATTACCCACATATTCTGTAAACTGCGTAGCGCCTAAACGCTAGAACCTATTTTAATGAATGAGGTGTCCTTCGATTCGGAATTTTATATAGATGTGCCTTTTGGGGGTCTCGACGCTGTACATCGAATGGGAGAGAATTTAGCCACCTTTATGTAAGGCCCTCTCCAAAATTATTACTAATTACTGTAAATCTTGGCCCAATTTTGATAAAATTTGGCGGGGTAAAAGGATTAGGGCTCCCCTAAGTACTATTAAGGCGACGTTCTGCTCTTACACTTATTAAGGGAAGTTTTGCAATCATTTAAAATTATCGTTTCGTGACCCTATTTTCTTCAATGAAGTGTTCTCTATTTTCTCTGAATGAATTCTCTGAGTGAAATTCTGAGTGAATTCTCTATTTGGTTCAAAAAGTGTATTAGATTTGCATTTTTATAGATCTCGACGCTGTGTATCTTTAGTACAGGAGTTTGCCCCACGCAAGCAGGCCCTCTCTAAAACCATTATTACTAATCTTTCTACAACGCTTAGTCCGAATTTGATAAAATTTAGCATGAAAAAGCGGTTAAAGCTTTTCTACGTAGCTTTAAAGTACCATCCTGCTCTTACACCTACTAAGGGGAAGTCTTTTGTAACCATGCAGTATTTGTAGTTTAAATTCTCTTTGTCCGTTTACGGAGAAGAACTGAAATTGAAAATCATTTTTCTTTCCTCTCTTTAGAAGTTATTGTGAGCACAGCATGTTTTCTCTTACATCCCTTAGGAGGAAGTAGTGTAATCAAAACTTATCTTTTTTCTTTTATTGGAAGGCACTGGTAATTGCTATTTTCTTTCTGTTATCCCTCTTAATGGGTTGTAATTATTCATCACTTAATTCCACAACATTTCTCCACTCTCCGTCTTCTTCCCTTTAACTTGTTACCATTCCCCAATAACTTGTGAAAGTTTTTTCAACTTAGATCTTCCTACTAATTATTCCCGACATCCATATATTTAAAAAATCATTGGATATAAAAATTTGTTCCAACCAAAGAACAAAAAGGGAAATCTATCCAAAAGGTACAGAAATCTCCTTAACAAAAACTTACAGCTTAAAAAGTTAAGTATAAGGGTTGATTAAACGCTAAAAGGTACACAAATCAGTAAGTACCCAACATTTCATTCATACTTCTAGTATCATATTTTTTAGAATGTATTAGATGTCACAGGTCCTTATGCAGGCCATTTTCATGTAGACAATATTTGTTCAGTAATGAGTAGCACCCATTTAATTTAGATTATAACAGGAGGCATTAAACAATTCATGCACAGGTTTTTAACAAAAATGCATATATCAACATAAACACCGATTTTATTTTGTTTTTGTTTGTGACATCTGATTTAAGTGCAAGTTAAGCGCAGCAGAAGAAAGTAAAAATCGTCGGTTTAGGTTCATTGTTCTATTAAACTGATTGGTACTTTACTTTACGCAGTAGTAGAGCATTAATAATAATATGTAATTAATAATTAATCTAGTTTGTTAATATTAAATGTTAATGTAGTTTTCTTCTATTACATTGTTAATCTAGGTGTTCTCCCCACAATGTTAAATATATGTAATATAAAATAGATATGCATATTTTTAGCTAGTTATAACAAGTACTCAATTAAAGGGCTACATTATATTAAAGTTTGAAAATGAATTAATTATAATTACAAGTATTATTTACTGTAATTACTACGTAATTTTTGCTTACGTATGACGAATTCAAGACTGAAATTTCGTTTTAACCCCGTAATTCAAATTACAATAGAAATAGACCAGCTCTAACTTTCCCTTTTTCTTTTTAATGTGCCAGTGAATGTGATGATTATTCAGAATAAAGATAAATCGCAAGAATAATTTGGAATAGAGTTAAAATGAAATGCCTTTTTAATACTATCTATGATGATGAGATACATCTTTTATTATTCTAACAGAAAAATATTTATGGGTGATAAAAGGCCAGCACAAGGGTCTGTGACATCTAATGCATCCAAAAAAAATATGATACTAGAAGTATGAATGAAATTTCGGGTACTTGCTGATTTGTGTACCTTTTAGCGTTTAATCAACCCTTATTTAACTTTTAAAACTGTTTTTGTTCAGGAGCTCTGAGCATGCGCGGACATGATAGACAAGATTCAAGCTCACTCTACTCACCCACTGTACAATTTCAGATATTTAAGAATGATTATATTACTTTATGAATTTTGAAGTTGTCAGTAAAACCTGGAATATTTCAGTTTGGTTTTACATCCAACGTCCGATCTCTTACTTCGGATAGAATTTTTACCGGACTCCGCAACAAAAACAAATTTTGTGAATATTTGCTGCTTTGTTTGGTCTTTTTTTCCTAATTTAGAAAGCATGCTGACTCTAACTAATGACAATTCTCTATCCTACACTGACATTCAAGCAACGTGATCCTCTCAAGCAGAACTACTGTTAAACGCAATGACAGTCTATCTTTAATCTTAATTACATGTTATTGGTTTAAAATAACAATTTAATATTACGTACTTTATTAAAATTAAAGTCTGATACAGCCTTATTGTGTACATCTGCACATCCACTTGGCATTTTAGGTACATTTGCACCAACAACACACGCCACTAACCCCAAAAATAATGCTGCATTTATCCTGTAAAAGAAAATAAACAAATTATAATAAAATAATAAAAACAATACATGATTTTGATTTCAACTTTTTTCATTTGAAGGAACATAAAGTAGTGCTACAATAAGCCTCAATAAAATTACATAACTGGTCACTTTTAAACGAACTGAGGCTATAAGCATCAATATTAGTTCTCTGCACAGTTTCAACGACGAGACGTTTAATTCACCATAGTGACGTAAAATTAGCAAATTTTTAATTTCAGCAGAATGAGCTTCCCAAATTTTCATGGGATATAATTGGAAAATTCTTTAATATTCCTCAGAATGTTCTCCCACAATTAGTGGTGAGTAGACCCACAGCTTCCCTTGATGTTCTTTGGAGTATAATATAGGCCATCTTAGACAATGGTTGAATCTTTTTCGTTCAAGCAAGCATAGTCTTGATTCGGCTGGTTAGATTTTTTATCTAAATAAATGTGTGTGACTACGCCGAAGATTTCTAAATAGCACGACCATTGACCTAATCTATGCCGAAGTCTATGAACTACACTTCATGCACGAGAATTCAAAACCTGCCTGATTAGTACGTTTTAAAACTTCAAAAAGGCTATTATATCACTTCAAAAAGTGCAACTAGGAAATTTGTAACAAAATCTACATTTAATCTATAAAATCCTCACTCACAAACATTAGATTAAAAAAAAAGACCCCGCTATATTTGAAAGAGCGTGTGTTAGAAATCACAAATTACTTGTACTTAATTTAAAACTTTTAATGTTCAATTAATGAATCTTAAATTGAATGAATTTAAAATACCTTGGGATGTACATCGACAAAAGACTAACGTGGAATCCGCACACTAAACTGAAAAGACTAGAACTCAACCGACGAAACAAATTACTGTTACGACTAATTGGCAGACAATCCAAACTACCACTGGAACATAAACGACTAATATACAACAGTGTACTTAAACCGATCTGGACTTACGGACTTGAGCTGTGGGGTTCAACCAAACATTCCAATTCACAAAGAATACAGTCCTTCCAATCAAAAATTCTCCGACAGATTACAAATTCTCCATTTTATGTGTCTAACTCTACTCTCCATAACGATCTCAAAATCTCATACATAACTGACGAATCTAAATCTAAATATAGAAAATTCTTTGACTCTCTTCTATTCTGTACCAATCCTCTTGTTCTAAATCTCGCCTCCACAACGATTCCAGATCGTCCTCCACGACGACTGAAACGCTGTTGGCCTCGTGACAATCTCCAGTAATGTAAGAAACTCCAGCGAGAGTGTTGCCGGTGGGCAGCTTCTCTCCTCATGTTGATCCAGTCAGGAAGACTTCTTTTATCGTATTCACTTATTACGAATTCTATTCTTTGTAGATTGTGAATATCAAATAAATTAAAAAAAAAAAAAAAAAAAAAATTGAATGAATTTAAAATAAAATAGGAATTAAAACAGTAGGATTGTGCTTCGTGCAAAAATTTCTGCTATTACAGGAATTACTAATAAGTGAGTGCAGAAATTAATAATAAAGTTGTGATTGCGCTATTATATGGCTTATGTGTCTATTATTCGCAAATATGGCACCACAGCTAGATTAGATATTGGGCAGACTACTATTCGGCTGAATTAGTTGCAGAAAAATACATTCGTACATAGTTGGAAAACAAATACATTATCCAACCTTCCTATGAAGGCCGGCATCACACATTTCATTTTAGAAACCAAAGTGATCGAAAATTAAATAAAACTTTCCTAAAGTAATTAATGTATAATTCTTTATTGCCCAAATCAAGAATATTGATCATTTTAAAAAAAAAAATATTGTTAACAATAAAAAGAAATAATGTATATAAAATTTTCTGTGACTTACATTTTCATGATGGCTAAGTATGGAATACTTTTAATAAATTTTAATCCAGTGCAGCACAATTTATACTAAATCTCCCTCTAATGCAATTATTGGTTTTATTTGCTTTGCCCCCACCTCACTAAAGTCAATAGAAATCTAGCGATTGTGCATCATTGTCAAATTTAAACTCATCACAAAATTATGTTTTAATAACTACGGTGTCCTAAAAAAAAATGGCTTGCACATTGTTAAATATCTCTAATGCATACATTATACATGTCAAAGTAATGCCAATTTTTAAATTAATGTTTAATAAAAATTTTACTTACCATTTAAACGCTAATGCAAGAATGGCTCGAGTCTAATCTATCAATTTGTTAAAATAATTGTAAAGTGTTTAAAGTTTATTTAAAAGAAATTTGGGATTTTCTGACGTCGTCGTTTTCGTCGGATTGTGCTTCCTGCAAAAATTTTTGCTATTACAGAAATTACTGATTTGTAGGTAAAAAAATAAAATAAAATAATTCCTTAGCTAAGAATCTTTTACTTATTTCGTTTTTTTATTGTTCCCAATTTATTATTATAAATTTCATTTAAACGGCGGAACCACAAGACTATTGATTGTCTAATCAAAATTTAGCGGACTATTTTATTTCGTGTACGCCTTCAAATAATGTGCTACTTTCACGATTTTCTGAGGAGAATCTGCATTATAAACGTACATCTTTCGCCGGAAGTATTTTGTGCCATTTAGCCAGAGATGGAGAATTTATTTCAGAGGTGAGCTAAGTTTGTGATTACTTATATTTACGCTCTATAGAATCATCCCATTTCTCTGTAGTAATAAAATCGGAGAATATTTTAACGAATAATTTTTTTTTCAATTTTGATCCGTACCACGAACACAATTCTTTCTCCGATAAATTGTCAGTTATATTTTAATGAAAGATGAATCTCAATTCTCCCTTAGTTCTCCCATTGCTTTATTTATTTTTAATTTTTAATTCAAGGTGCGTCAACTTCTAAGGTCATTGAGGCCCTTAGCTTTTTTTCAGTGAAGTTCCCGACTATGGAGAGTGTTCTGTCTATACAGGCATTTACTTACAGTCACCGGACTGTAGCTTCCATGAAAAGAAAATTTATGAGTCGGGAATTGGATTCGAACCCGTAATCAGTGCGTGGAAACCAGCTGGTTTGTTCACTTTTTTCTTTTTTGCCATTTATTGGAAAATTTGCTGCTTAGATTCTATTTTTACACTTTGATTGATTTTTAATTTTGTAAACTCATTTCATTCAAGCAGAACTATTATAATTAATTCAAATATTTTTCCAGCTAGCTCTATTTATGTGTGGCGTTTACCATATTTGTCAAAGCTCAGTCTATTGGAAATTAGATTGTACGGAACTTTTTATTAAAACTAGGTTTCTTTTTGTAAGTTAATTGGGCAGATATTTAGTCATCTCTACGTATCTTACAGAATTTTAAAGGGAATTCTAGAAATTTGTGGCGTTCACATTGAGGTGAGCTAAGTTTGTGGTTACGTGGTTATATTTTCGCTCTTAGTCGATTGATCTTGGCAATAAAGGTAATCCTGATGATTTATTTTTCATGGTTTTGAGGTCTTCTCAAAAAATTTATACTATAGATTTTTCGTTCTACAAAATTGAATAAATTACAGGGATTCGACGTTTATAATTAATTTCCTTCCAAATTATTTTTAAATAAGAAGCAATCAGTAATTGATTTTTATTTCTGACTTGTTCTTCACTCTTCATTAATTGATTTCATCTTTCAATTTAAGATAGAATCATTAATCTCTGTATTAATAATATCGGAGAATATTTTGTGTTATTATTAACGAATAATGTTTTCTCAATTTTGATCCATTCCACGAACACATTTCTTTCTCCAATAAATTGTCAGTTATATTTTTACGAAAGATGCATTTCAATACTCCCTTAGTTCGCTAATTGCTTTTAATTCCATTAAAGTGTTTTTTCAGAGCACTGAAAGTACCTAATAAACTGTATAATATTATTGTTTAAAAAACTTGTGACAAAATATTAAGAAAATTGGTGCATAAAAGTAGCACTTTACAGCATAAATTACTTAAATTTTAATGGACACTTCATTGTCAGTCTTCTCTACGTATCTTGCAAAATTTGAATTTTATAGGAAATTCTGGAAGTGTGTGCCGTTCGCATTAAAAACATCGATTTGTTATTGTGAACATGTCAATCGAACATTTCAATAATTCTAAGTTAAAAAAAATACTTATTTGTAATTATGTGAGAGATCGCACCAGTTAGTTAGACCACTTGAAAAAAAAAAAAAGATTTTATAAATTACCATAAATTACCGAGATTTATTCAAAATGAGTTTTAATTTTTATCAAAAGAACTTTTGTTGTATCTATCGCTGCTTTATTTCAAATATCATTAACTTTTACATCTTACAAATGTAAATATTATTAGCAGTTAACCTTTTTGAAACTATTTTTGGACAGTCCATGTCCAACCTTGCTAACTTGAGATTCTAAAGCAGAGGGGAAAGTTTTCTGTTTCTTGCGTTGCGCTACCAAAATGTTCTCTGAAATAAAAGTTATAAAGAGATAAAAAATAAAATTAATAAAAACCTAAATGCAGATAATGCAAATAGTACTTTTAAGATTAAAATAAATATTTCACAGCCAAATTTAATGTAGTAATAACATGTTATTGAATAATTATTTTATCATATTAAGGTAGATAACTAAATGTAACCTTGAACGTTTATCTAAGGTGGAGCCAACCAACTTTTCTATCAAAGAATTACCGCGAAATATTCCACTTCTTTAAAATTGATTTTGTTCATAATGTGTTTAATGTACGAAGGTTTACAGCTAGAAATTAAATCGTTAAGTTTCTTTAATATTCTGCTATATTATATTTCTAAACTGTGCTTCGAAAGAACATTAATTAATTGCATACATACATACTAATGACACCACAATTAAAAAAATCTTCACTATCTTTAGTAGGGCCTTCACGTGAGCCACATCTGCACGCCAGAGCGTCTGTTGCAAGAACTGATAAATACGAGGTGAATTCAGGTTTGCCTGTAATTGAAAACTCGTATCAGTTATAAAATAAAAAATCTTCACTACCTTTAGTAGGGCCTTCACGTGAGCCACATCTGCACGCCAGAGCGTCTGTTGCAAGAACTGATAAATACGAGGTGAATTCAGGTTTGCCTGTAATTGAAAACTCGTATCAATTATAAAATAAAAAATCTTCACTACCTTTAGTAGGGCCTTCACGTGAGCCACATCTGCACGCCAGAGCGTCTGTTGCAAGAACTGATAAATACGAGGTGAATTCAGGTTTGCCTGTAATTGAAAACTCGTATCAATTATAAAATAAAAAATCTTCACTACCTTTAGTAGGGCCTTCACGTGAGCCACATCTGCACGCCAGAGCGTCTGTTGCAAGAACTGATAAATACGTGGTGAATTCAGGTTTGCCTGTAATTGAAAACTCGTATCAATTATCAAATAAAAAATCTTCACTACCTTTAGTAGGGCCTTCACGTGAGCCACATCTGCACGCCAGAGCGTCTGTTGCAAGAACTGATAAATATTAGGTGAATTCAGGTTTGCCTGTAATTGAAAACTCGTATCAATTATCAAATAAAAAATCTTCACTACCTTTAGTAGGGCCTTCACGTGAGCCACATCTGCACGCCAGAGCGTCAGTTGCAAGAACTGATAAATATTAGGTGAATTCAGGTTTGCCTGTAATTGAAAACTCGTATCAATTATCAAATAAAAAATCTTCACTACCTTTAGTAGGGCCTTCACGTGAGCCACATCTGCACGCCAGAGCGTCTGTTGCAAGAACTGATAAATATTAGGTGAATTCAGGTTTGCCTGTAATTGAAAACTCGTATCAATTATCAAATAAATACATATGGAACATCTTACCTAAGTAAAAATTAAAGTAAAGGGATCGACTTTTTTTTAGAGAGGGCCTAAATTCTGAGGCAAATAATACAGTATATGTTAGCGACAATTCTCCACGACATCTAATTGGGTAGAGTTGGACTTAAAGCTGCCTGAAAAAATTTACAAAAATAGTTTAGTGAAAGTAAGGCAATTTTATTTATTTTTTAAAAATAATTTTATTATTAATAGCGTTCTACTTTCCAAGATGTTATTCATTTTTAGAGAGTAAAATAAGCATTACTTTTATAAATATTACTGTTTATTAAGGAAGAGATTAGCTATGCGGTAAGCGTATTGGATTCCCACGCGGTGGTCCCGGGTTCAAATCCAGTTGCTGACCCTTAGATTTTCTCTTCCTAGGAGCTCACTGACCGGTGTTGATTGCAACGAGAGAACACTGTCCGGAGGCCGGTAGTACACTGAAAAAAGCTACGGGCGCCAATAACCTTAAATGTTAACGCGCCTTAAATCATTAAAAAAAAAAAAAAATACTATTTATTAGGCAAGGCAAAAACTACAGAAACAAAAGGTCAAAGCCGTCTGAACTTAATTCTTTGCCTCCAAAAACTCTCGTGGTATCAACGAATGTAAATAAATTATTAGCGAAAATACGGGTTGGATAATTACTTTGTGAATAAAGAGGTAAGCTGAAATCCAAACAGACTTCTGTTGCATTGAATAATTCAATTCACGCTGGCATTTTTAAAAACGATCACACATACACACAATTATTCCTCCGCTAACGTTAATCGATTTGAATTTTAAAGTAAATTGGCTTTCGAAGAGTATCGAATATTCGGTAGATCCTTTATGAATGTAATTCGATGGAGATTCCTATGAAATGTAACCTACTTAAGTACATATATATAATTTACCTGACTTTTGACAATTAAATCTGGTGAATTTCGCATCTGGTATATTCTCTAACTTACAGTTGACTTGTTTACCTCTGTAAAAGAATTTGGTTACTATTTTATTAATATTTTGAAATTCTTATTTTATTTATATAGATTTTCGTTATATGTAGGAAGGTTAAGCTTCAACCACCAGAGGTACCGCTGTCAAAAGGAAAAGCTCTCCATTACTACTTATATTTTTGTAACAAATAGAAATTTAGTTTCTCAGCGGTGTAGAACTGAGAGTCACTTTCTTAGAAGTTGGCCGAACTTGTTCCACTATTTCCCTGAATATAGAACTCTTTCTTATTATTACAAGGACAAGAATTAGTCTCTAGTAATAGAGCTAGTTGTAAATAATGTTAATGAATGAGAGAAGCAGCAATCTGAGGAGGTAGCAAGGGAGAATGCAGCACTTATAAAGTAAAGATACTTTCAGTTTTGATGGAGGTTTTAAAGCGTTTATATTGTGGGCAAACTGCAATAAGCACTGTAGAAAACTATCATCTTCTTGTCTGCTTACAGAAGCCCAGATGAAACAGCAGAAGCTAATAGAATGATTTCTTCAGGCCAACCCCCTACTGGATTGTTACTGGACTGGAGTTCATCGGAAATAAATCTTGGAGCTGAAGAATATTGTTGTTGGCTAGCCTGGAATTTTGAAGTGAGAGCGGAAAATCTAGAATTATTTACTGAACGATTAACAAAAATCTTTGCTCCAAAAATATCCAGATATATCGTGAATACTGATTAAGCAATAAATTTTTAATTTAAAAATTATTTGGAATGGTTGATTTTAAATTATTTATAAAATGACTGCATCATTGCCAGTGGGTATTCCAAAAAAAGAAAATCATATTCATATATTTAGTTTTTTAAATCTTGCTTTATTTCAAATTATATGTATAAAGCTTATTACGTCAACATCTTATCAATTATGAAGTTGGACAAGTGTAGCTGTTGAAATCACTTTGTTTCAATCCCTTGCTGGCTAGAGAACTAGTTAATCCGGAAGGAAATGTTGTACTTCTTTTGCGTTGTCCAATCTGATAGTTATCTGAAATAAAAAAAACAGTCATCAAAGTAAAAGTATTGAAAATTAAAATTATTAAATATTATTTATCAGAATATTGTTCAGCGTTTTTGTTGACTGATTCATTAATCCAACAGGAAGAAATAATATTGCCAATTTTAGTCATTATTTCTATATTTGTCAAGCTTTCAACTTAGTGGCTAGGTCATCTTTAGGGCTTGTGCTATTGACAATTACAATATTTTTTTACATTGTTTTATGTAAATTTGGTGTGCCACTGTCCTGGCTCTTATCTAATGTGTTTATAATGAGTAAATTTATGTAATATTAGCGAGGATTGAATAAAATATTGAGATTCCGAGTTAAAAGAGATACGATTGATCAGAAATATGGATTGCATGAACGATTTCCTTTTAACATTTTTAGACCAAGAACATAGAAACAGACATGCATACATTTCTGTCAATGAAAAGTATCCCTGAATGAGTAATTTTATTGCAGGAAATTCTCTTGGAGCTAACTAATTTCGAAGTTGGAGCTACTTGAAAACTGGCCTAGCCATTTCCCCTCACCCAAATTTAAGCAATTGAGTTTTATTGCAATTACTTTTTTGTAATTCTTCTCAACCACTTATAGGCGTGGGTTGAAATATGGCGAATAAAAACTCAACGCAAATGAAAATATATACTATATACAGCTCGACCGATATTCAGTCTTCCATGCTTTCCATCCTTCAGTGCATATCTATTGTTCTGGAATCCCCGAAATTCCTTAGACATTGGAGATGGAGCCCTCAAACTAGACTGAAAAGACGCGAATTTAAAAGCGACGTAATCTGCACGAAAGAAGCTCAAAGTTCAACTTAAATAACAAAATTGTTTTTTGACTACTGTTATTTCGACCTATTCGGTCATACACCATCGAAGTAAGAGAATCAATTACACGTTCAAACACTCGTCGCATCCTGTCCTTGCAGTCAAAGATCCTTCTGAAAACTTAAATCTCCGTTAGCGCGCATGAAAAGTCCTTTTTGTCGAGGATGAGCGAAAACTAATAGCCTGAAAATTCCATTTCTCTACAAATTCAATCCTTTAATCGAACATCCTTTCTCTTATTCAATACCCGGTAATTTCTTAAGGTGGTTGATGAGAAGATGTCCTCGTAAACTAATATTATTGCCTTGACAGAAGTAGTTTCTATGTTAATTGGCGGGTGGGTCACAATATTCGCCGTCTTCACAATTCTGCAGCTCAAATATTACGTAGCTATTTTGCCGTTCTTATTTGTTGCCACAATACTCGCAGCAGCATCAATTTCAATATAAGATACTCACTAGGAAGTCTTGTTTTTGGAGCTCCCTAAACACCCACAATATTTCTCGCTCATGGGTTGAACGTTTTTAGTTTCTGAACGTTTTTAGAATCAGAACGTAGCGTAAAAACAAGAAAGGCTGAGGAGTGTTTTTTGTCCTCAGAAACTGCATGAGATAAAGCAATCTATATACCCAATAGCGGTCATTTTTACAAGCACAAACTCTCTCTACTGTTACTGTTGCAGAATAAAATTAACTTTTATGCCCAGAAAAATCGATGAAGTTTATATTTTAATTAAATTGTACTATTTCTTTGATACGGCAATATTTGTATTTCTAACCTTCATGGTTTTAAAGAAGAGAATAGGTAATTTAATTTTAATTGACTGAATGATGCTGTAATTAAAAAAAAAACCTTCATTACCTTTAGTAGGGCCTTCATGTGAGCCACACCTGTACACCAGAACGTAGTTATCATAGTCTGTTGCAAGCACTGATACATATGAGGTGAATTTTTTTTCTGTAATTGAAAACAACTGGTAAATCTTAAGCATTGTGGAAATAAATACATATGGGATTTGTAAACAAATTAGGACCATAATACTAAGTAATAATATTCTATACCAAGTTATTAATACGTATACTTATCCTGGTACCAATTATAAATATACAGGGTGATCCATTTAAAACGCACCAATCGCTAATAACTTTTTAGGAAAGCGGAAATCCGGAAAAACCCATTAAATAAACTATATGCTTTTTTTTTGGTCTAGTTTTCAAACTTTCCACCCCCGATGCTCTATCTTCATTTTTGGGGGAGTTACGGGCAAAAACCTGGTTAGGGTTTCATAAGGACCGCTGGTTTTGGCAATGATTATGAAAACTACATAAAAAATTGAGAAAAATGATGTTGACCCCGTTTCGATATCTCTAATATTTTCAATAATTATTTTTCATATGATTAGGGTAAGAATATCTTGCCAGGGTGTTGGCCTAGTGGTTGAGAAAGTGGATTTGAAAGTGGGAGACCCCCAGTTCGAATCCCGCGTTTGCAGTCTTTCATAATACTTAATACATCATAATACTTTTTTAAATAAAATGTTGTCATACGCGGGATTCCATTTGGGGATCTTCCAATTTGCAAAGCCACGCTCTTGACCACTAGACCAACACCTGCCTCTCCCTGGAAAGTTTGAAAACTAGACCAAAAAAAAAGCATATAGTTTACTTCCTGGGTTTTTTCGAAATTCCGCTTTCCTGAAAAGTTATTGGCGATTGGTGCGATTTAAATAGATCATCCTGTATAAGGGGGGGATGAGAAGTGAGAGAATAGATGATATGGGAGATGGTTTTCCAGACTAACTGAATTAGCCATGATTCTGTAATGATGAGCGGTATTATTTTTAGCGCAACCATGTCCTAGCAAGCTATGCGCTTTCAACGTAAAGCCTTGATGAGCGGTAATGTCTTTAAAGCGCGATAGGGAAATAGTAAAGATTATTATTAAAATTTCCATTGGTTTTATTATGCAAATGAATTAAAGGGTCTAAATATTATAATTAAGGAATGTTTTTACTTCAAATTTCATGTACCCCAGATAGTGACTTACATTAAACAGAAAGTGGTCCTTCATGACTATATTATATGAACGACTCCATAAATTTTAGGGCTTCTAATTAACTAAATTTACAAAAGAAAAGTTATTTCATTCCATAATTGTTGTGCGTGATTTAGAAGATTAAACCACTGAAATGCCACAAATCCTTTCACTCACATAAAACTGTTATAATGTTCAAATATTTAAAGTACAATTCGTTATGGACACGTACACATTTTGAGGCAACAACATTTTGAGCCAGTAAAATTATCTTCGCATTGTGCGATGGTTCGTCTGTTATCACCATGACTTTGATTGGTTGTTACTGTCAATACTGTAGAAAATGGTCCTAAGTAATGATAATTACATCTAGTTCTCGAAGTCTAACTCTAGGGCTTAGGAGTTGCTGGGAATCTATTAAAGATGAATAATTTATTTTCTGAATTATATGTGTATCTAGACTACGTTCATTATAAACGTACTACTGCCCTGTAAATATTTATAAAAACAGAGATGATAAATAAGCCCATCATGTTAAAGATTGTACTGTTTTACTGATAATTATTGTGTATGTTTTAATTGAGTATTGTGTATGTTTTAATAATTATTAAAACAAACTGTGAATTTAAAATATTTTAGTTTCTTAATCTGTTTAAGGTTTTAAAATTAGAGAGGAGCAAAGAAATTAATGGTTCCTCTACTTTACTTTTTTCAGGCCGCATTGTTTAATGCGTTTTACTTAGATAAAGTAAACTTACGTCCCATCTGGCAATTAAATTTGGTGAATCTCGCACCTGTTACTTTCTCTAACTTGCAACCGACTTGCTGCCCACTGTAAAATAAAAAAATATGTTAGAGTAACCAATAAAAGATAAGCTTAAACTTTTTTTTAAGTTATTTAAAAAAAATAGAATAAAATCTGCCATTGGCGACTAGAGCCATTTTTAGTGTCTGCTGGTCTCCGGAGAGTTTTCGCATTACCGAAAACCTGTCTATCGCCATACAGAAAACTGTAAGAAACCTCTAGGAAAGAACAAAAATCATAGACCGGCTGCTGGATACGAATCTCGTGACTCCCTGAACGAATCCAGCGCGCTAAAAACTGAGCCAACCCCTACACTAATAGATAAATATTAAAATGAAATATTTTTCCAAATTTTGGAACTAATTATCAAACACTAATATTTTTTCGTTTTTTTAATTAAAACTTACGATTAAGTAATTGTTACGTACATATTAAATGTACTTATGCAGTACAATTAATTTAAAATGGGTGTGTGTTAAAATTGTATCGTACATATGCATTCTAAATAACTGGTCAATCACGGGAGATTGTCGATTATCTATTTTATATGGGATATCTTTTCATGAGATAGTCAGGTTCATTTCTGAAGTATGGCAAAGGGTGAAGGTCGTGTTTCTTCCTAAAGGTGGGAGATTAGGGGACCAAACCGCAGTAATTCTGGCCGATTAGTCTGTCATCCTTTCTACTCAAAACATTGGAAAGGCTTTTAGACAGACATATTGGGGAAGAAATCCTAGGAATTCAACCCCTCAGTGATCGTCAATGTGCCTATCAGGCAGACAAGACTGTGGACCTTGCGTTGGATGATTTTAAAAGGCTCCTTCAGAAGTCCCAAGAGAACAAAGAATTTGCAATGGCCGCGTTTTCAGACATACAAGGGGCGTTTAACAATGTCTCGGCTAAGTCGTTAATTGATGCCCTGTCAAGGAGAGGCTTGGCGCCAACTATCTGTCAGTGGATTAAGTCTACCCCATAGGCCGCATTGTTATGGCCACATTAGACAATTGTTCGGTAGAGGACAGGGTGGCATGGGGTTGCCCGCAGGGGGGAGTTTGTGTTCCCTTCTGTGGACGATTTTGGTTGATGCCACTTAGTGAAAATGACGACGGAGAGTTTCTACTGCTTGGTTTTTGCTGATGACCTGGCAGTGGTTGTTAAAGGACGATTCGCTTATACGGTTTCGGAGCGCCTGCGGAGGACGCTTAATATTGTGAATAGATGGAGCAGGGCGGAAGGTCTCTCCATCAATCTTCATAAGACTAGGGTTGTCCCTTTCACAAGGAGGAAGAATCTGAGTGAACTGGAGCAACCAATTTTGGGGGGAGTTACTATCCCTTTGTCCATGGAGGCCAAGTATCTTGGGGTTATCTTTGATAAAAAGTGGAATTCAATTACATAGAATTCACACCTAAATATGATTTCCCACAAGGCTAAGGTTGGCCCGGAGCCCTGTTTTGGGGTTTCGAAATGCGGTAAGTCTGCGGCCATTAACTTATACCGCAGTATTAACCCGTCCAGGCCGTGGCGCTATATGGATAATTGTAGGCCTATTAACTGGCCAGAAAACACATGCGTCGCATGGGCCTACAAGATGATAGCCTCTGTAGTTTCTGTCAGGAGGAGGAGGAGGGAAACGACACTGCACGTGTTGGATCAGTGTGAGGGGCTTGTATGGTTAAGGGAGTTACTTCACTGGAGGAAAAACCAAGGCCTGAGTGCTTTACAAAGGAGTCGGTCTCCAGAATTAAGAGTCTGATTAAAAGGACAGGTCTGGAGGGCGAGCTCTAAAGTCGGGGAGCCACAATAGATCCAAAGGGGTTGCAGTGTCGTAGGCCTTGAGGCCGCCCTAACTTAATCTAATCTAATCTAATCAGATGGTGGCAAAAAAAAGCCTAACGTTGATCGGGCTAGACGTCACTGTTATTTACAAATACATTTCCAATTTCCCTTTATAAAAGATCGCCTTAGAGAAATAAAGCAACTATGAATCCACATGTATTGATTCAACAAAAGACATTCTTAAAGAGGACAGTAAATTACATGCTTGCAAAATAGTTGAAATCTTCGATGTTCCTGCTAAATATTTACAATTATTACTGTTTTAAAGAAATTTTTATACCATTTTAGTAATGCAATTTTCTGGCATTGGTAGCATTGGACAGAAAGGCATTTTGTTATTTTTTTAAAAATAACATTTGGTCCATTCAGAAATTTCCAAAAATAAAAAAATTGACATTTTTGATAACTGAAATGCTTACTTTAATGTAAATGTAAGATCGTCTCCCTTCACTGTAAAGGTCTCGCAGGTTTTCGCAGTAGTTACTCTAAGTTTGGCATGAGTCAGATGCCACTGGCCTTTGAAAAACTAATTGAACAAAAAACAATCCAAAATGAAATCAGTATTATATCAGATAATGTTTTTTATAAGTTCATATGGGAGCATAGCTAACATGTTTGTATCAAACAATTTGATTTTTTTTTTGTAATTTTAACAATTTCATTGACGGCCTCGAGTTTTGAATGTGATAATGGAGGCCGCTAGTCCCTGAATAAATAGATCAATACTGTCCATCATCTAAAATACAAAATTTTGGCAGTTTCTATACATTACTGTAGTGATGGTCATCATTCAATAATTGAAATAAAATTATCTGAGCATGCGTGGATATGAGAGAAAAGATTCAAACGTTTTTTAGTCACCCACTGTACAATTTCAGGTATTTAAGAATGATTACGTTACAATGATTTTTGAAGTTGTCAGTAAAACCTGGAATATTTCAGTTTGGTTTTATATCCAACATCCGATCTCTTACTTCGGAAGGAAGTTTTACCTGACTCTATAATTTCACAACAAAAACAAATTTTGTGATTAATGCTACTTTTTGTCTTTTTTTTCTAATTCAGAAAGTATGCTGTCTGTAACTAATGACAGCTCTCTAATTCTACACTGACATTCAAGCAACCTGATCCTCTCAAGCAGAACTACTGTTAAACGCAATTACAGTCTATCTGCAATCTTAATTACATGTTATTTGTTTAAAAATAATATTTAATATTACGTACTTTATCAAAATTAAAGTTTGATACAGCCTTATTGTGTACATCTGCACATCCACTTGGCATTTTAGGTACATTTGCACCAACAACACACGCCACTAATCCCAAAAATAATGCTGCATTTATCCTGTAAAAGAAAATAAACAAATTATAATAAAATAATAAAAACAATACATGATTCTGATTTCTACTTTTTTCATTTGAAGGAACATAAAGTAGTGCTACAATAAGCCTCAATAAAATTACATAATTGGTCACTTTTAAACGAACTGAGGCTATAAGCATCAATATCAGTTCTCTGCACAGTTTCAACGACGAGACGATTAATTCACCATAGTGACGTAAAATTAGCAAGTTTTTAATTTCAGCAGAGTGAGCTTGCCAAGTTTTCACGGGTTATAATTGGAAAATACTTTAATAATCCTCAGAATGTTCTCCCACAATTAGTGGTGAGTAGACCCACAGCTTCCCTTGATGTTCTTTGGAGTATAATATAGGCCATCTTAGACAATGGTTGAATCTTTTTCGTTCAAGCAAGCATAGTCTTGATTCGGCTGGTTAGATTTTTTATCTAAATAAATGTGTGTGACTACGCCGAAGATTTCTAAATAGCACGACCATTGACATAATGCCGAAGTCTATGAACTACACTTCATGTACGAGAATTCAAAACCTGCCGGATTAGTACGTTTTAAAACTTCAAAAAGTGCAACAAGAAAATTTGTAACAAAATCTACATTTAATCTATAAATAGGCGCCACGGTAGCCGAGCGGTTAGAGGCGAGACCTGCGAAGCTAATGCATGCATTATGGTACTGGGTTCGATTCCCGGTCTTTAGGCCTTGGATTTTATTTAATGGTTAATAAAGAGAAATTCAGTAAAGTATGTTTGCTAGTCACCTCCGTCCACGACACCTAATTGGTAGCTGGACGTCGTTAAGTCCCGCCTGAAAAAAATAATCTATAAAATCCTCACTCACCAACATTAGATTAAAAAAAAGATCCCGCCATATTTGTAAGTTTTATCAGAATTTCGTCATTTAGAGAGCGTGTTTTAGAAGTAACAAATTACTTGTACTAAATTTAAAACTTTTAATGTTCATTAAATGAATCTTAAATTAAAAGAATTTAAATAAATAGGAATTAAATATAAGGATTACCTTTCCTTCCACTACCCGGGCGAATAGCGTATTTTTCCCTGACGGTACAGAAATTAGTAATAAGATTGGGATTGCGCTATTATATGGCTTATGTGTGTATTATTCTCAAATATGGCATCAGAAGCTAGATTAGATATTGAGCATTCTGCTACTCGGCTGAATTAGTTGCAGAAAAATACATTCGTACATAGTTGGAAAACAAATACATTATCCAACCTTCCTAAGATGGCTGGCATCATATATTTGATTTTATCGCAAATTAAATAAAACTTTTCCAAAGTAATCAATGTATTAATTTTTACAGCCTAACTCAATAATTATTAATTATATTTTTAAAAAAAATATTGTTAACAATAAAAAGAAATAATGTATATAAAAATTTCTGTGACTTACATTTTCATGATGGCTAAGTATGGAATACTTTTAATAAATTTTATGCCAGTGCAGCAAAATTTATACTAAATCTCCCTCTGACGTAAATGTAGACATTATTTGCATTGCCCCCAGATCACTAAAGTCAATAGACATCTAGCAATTGTGCATCATTGTCAAATTTGAACTCATAACAAAATTATGTTTTAATAACTACGGTGTCCTTAAAAAAAAATGGCTTGTACGCTCGTACATTATTAAATATCTTTAATGCATACATTATATACGTCAAAATAACGCCAATTTTTAAATTTGTGAGAATTTAATTTTAGTTTCCATTCAAACGCTAATGCAAGAATGGCTCGAGACTAATCTATCAATTTGTTAAAATAATTGTAAAGTGTTTAAAGTTTCTTTAAAAGAAAATTAAGATTTTCGGACGTCGTCGTTTTCGTAGGATTGTGGTTCGTGCAAAAATTTCCGCTATTACAGAAATTACTTATTTTTAGGTAAAAAAAATAAAATAATCTCTTAGCTGAGAATCTTTGACTTATTTCGTTTTTTTAATGTTAACAATTTTTTTTTTTTTTTTTATTGACTTTTACAATTTCATTTAAACGGCGGAACCTCAAGACTAATGATTGTCTAATCAAAATTTAGCGGACGATTTTATTTCGCTTACGCTTCAAATAATGTTCTACTTTCACAATTTTCTGAGGAGGATCTGCATTATAAAAGTACATTTTTCGCCACAAGTATTTAACCAGTTTTGGAGAATTTACTACAGAGGTGAGCTAAGTTTGTGGTTGCGTGGTTATATTTTACGCTCTTGTCGAGTGAAATTGGCAATAAAGATTATTTATTTTTCACGATTTTGAGGTCTTCTCCAAAAAATTTATACTATAGATTTTTCGTTCTACAAAATTGAACAAATTACAGGGATTCGAAGTTTATAATTAATTTCCTTCCAAATTAATTTAAACTAACTAAGAAGCAAGCAGTAATTGATTTTCATTTCTGACTAGTTCTTCACTCTTCATTAATTGATTTCATCTTTCAATCCAAGATAGAATCATCCTATTTCTCTGAAACTAATAAAATCGGAGAAGATTTAAACGAATAATTTTTTCTCAATTTTGTTCCATTCCATTGAACATTATCCTTTCGCCGATAAATTGTCAGTTATATTTTAATGAAAGATGCATCTCAATACACCTTCAGTTCTCTCATTGCTTTTAATTCCATTATAGTGTCGTTTCTGAGCACCGTAAGTACATAATAAAGTGTACAATATTATTGGTTAAAAACTTGTGACAAAATATTAAGAAAATTGGTGCTTAGAAGCAGCAGTTTACAGTGTAAATTAGTTTTATTTTTAATATTTAGTTCAAGGCGCGTTAACTTCTGAAGTCATTGAGGCCCATAGCTTTCTTTTCAGTGAACTTCCAGACTCCGGACAGTGTTCTCTCTATACTGGCATTACTTACCGTCACTGGACTGTTCTAATGAAAAGAAAATTTATGAGCGTACGTGGAAACCAGCTGGTTTGTTCACTTTTTCTTTTTCTTTTTTTTTCTATTAATTGGAAAATTTGCTTCTTAGATTCTTTTTTTAAACTTTGTAAATTCATTTCGTTCAAGCGGAACTATTACAATAATTCCAAATAATATTGTAACTCTATTTATGTGTGGCGTTACAATATTGGTAAAAACTCAGTCTACTGGAAATTCGATTGTAAGGAACTTTTTTTTTAAAAAACTAGGTTCATTCTTGTAAGTAAATTGGGCAGATATTTAGTCTTCTCTACGTATCTTACAGAATTTGAATTTTAAAGGGAATTCAAGAAATGTGTGGCGTTCACTTTAAAAATATCGATTTGTTATTGTGAACATGTAAAACGAACATTTCAGTAATTCTATGTTAAAAAAATACGTAATTCGTAATTTGAGAAAAGAAAGTAAGTGAGAGATCGCAGCAGATTTCTATCCAGTTATTTAGACCGCTAAATAAAATGATTTTCAGCGATTCAGAAAATACCATAAATTACCGAGATGTATTCAAAATGAGTTTTAATTTTTAACAAAAGATTTTTGTTGTATCTATTGCTGCTTTATTTCAAATATCATTAACTTTTACATCTTACAAATGTTAATATTATTAGCAGTTAAACTTTTTGAAACTCTTTCTTCAGTCCGAATCCAACCTTGCCAACTTGAGATTCTAAAGCAGAGGGGAATGTGGACTGTTTCTTGCGTTGCGCTACCAAAAAGTTATCTGAAAGAAAAGTTATAAAGAGATAAAAACTGAAATGCAGATAAAGCTAACAGTAGTTTAAAACTTAAAATAAATATTTCACAGACAAATTTAATGTTACATGTTATTGAACAATTATTTATATAGTATTAAAGTAGATAACCAAAAGTGGCCATGAGCGCTTCTAAGGTGGTGTATCACCGCATAGCTTAACCTTATCCAGTCATTAAACCCACTTTTCTCCAATGAATTACAGCAAAAGAAACCACTTCTTTACAATTTATTTAGTTCAAAATGTGTTTAATGCAATTTTATAACCGTCCTAAATGAATTACAATGATTCAACGCTGTTTATAGTAATGAATTCAATTGTAAAGATTTTTAAATTATGCAATATTAAATTCCTAAACTACAGTTTAAAAGAACTTAATGTGTCATTTAATTTTAATTAATTGCATACAAATGATACCACAATTAAAAGAAAATTCTGTATTACCTTTAGTAGGGCTTTCATGTGAGCCACATCTTTACACCAGAGCGTAGTTCTTATAGTCTGTTGCAAGAACTGATAAATATGCGGTGAATTTTTTGCCTGTAATTGAAAACTATTATCTTAAGAATTATCAAATAAATACATATGGAATATCTTATTTAAGTAAGTAAGTAAAGTAATCGCATATTTGTTTCAGTAAGGGCCTAATTTCTAAGGTACCACGATAGCCTAGCGGTTAGAGGCCTAGACTACAAAGCTAAGACGTATTGTGGTACTGGATTTGATTAGACCTTGGATTTTGGTTAATAAGACAAATTTATAGTAAAAGTACATTTGCTAATCGCCTTTGTCCAGCGACACCTAATGAGGTAGTTGGACATAGAGCCCGCCAGAAAAAATATTATAGCAATACATGTGTTTTTTGGCGGGTAAACTCTTCAGAAACACAAGGAGGTCAAAGCCGGTTGAATTAAATTGTTTTCATCCCAAAAACTGAATTATTAGTTGAATTATTGGTTGAATAATTACTTTGGAGGATAGAGCGACAAGCCAAAATGCAAAGACTTCTGTTGCACTGAATAACTCAATTCACGCTGGTACCTTAAAAACAATTATTCCTCCGCTAATGTTAATCGATTTGAACATTAAAGTAAATTAGCTTTCGAAGACTATCGAAGATTCTGCAGATCTTTTATAAATGTAATTCGATAGAAGTTCCTCAAAATTGATAAAACTATCAAATTTCAAACGTAGTACATAAATTAAAAATACTATTGTTTTCAGCAGCTAAGGTTGATCAATCAACAACCTGCCTGTTGGAGACTAAATGTTGACGCACAGAAGAGGGTCTATTTTATGTAATATATAAAGGAATTCATATCTTGTTTACTTCAGGCCACGCGACAGTATAGTGGTATCTACAACCTCATATGATCTTAGGGCTCAATATTAGTTCTTCAATAAATATAATAAAATGGAAATTACAATAGATATATAAAAATAATAAAGTGGCTAGAACTTCTGATGATTACATAAAACGTATACCAGAGAATGACAATTATGAAATGTAACCTACTTAAGTATATTAAAATTTACCTTGTATTTCGCAATTAAATTTGGTGAATTTCGCATCCTTTACTTTCTCTAACGTACAGCTGACTTGTTTACCTCTGTAAAAGAATTTTGTTACTGTTTCAATAGCCAAATAAATAGGCAGGAATCAAAAAG
The DNA here is from genome assembly GCF_049639745.1 of Rhodnius prolixus. Taxonomy (NCBI): domain Eukaryota; kingdom Metazoa; phylum Arthropoda; class Insecta; order Hemiptera; family Reduviidae; genus Rhodnius; species Rhodnius prolixus. Next base: position 29,013,306 of record NW_027411582.1, read on the forward strand.
TAACTCTGTTTCTATCAGTTTTGGAATCAATTATTAAAAAAATTAACGATCTTTGATAGGGAATATGATGTTTTGGTTGAGATAATGTCTTAGTATTAACATTTTGAAACTCTTATTCTATTTACAGTGACTCCCATTAATATTGGGACAGTACATACAGAAGTTAAAAATTGACGAAAATTAAAAGTGGCACCCATTTATTCAAATTTTTATAAATTCATTTCATTTTATAATTACTATTAATTAAATGAAAACTATTTAAATAAGTACATAAAAATGTTTTGGTAGATTAAAAAAAATATATATAATAATAAGAGCAAATTCTACCTCTCATAAATATTGGGACACTATTATAATTTATAGTTTGTCCAAGGTTTTGCCCGAATATTTATACAATTTGTAAATATATACCTTAAGCATATATTCAATATGAAATTAATAATTAAATTAGTTTATATAAATCAAGCCAGGTGTAACATGTCGCGCAAAAATACAAATACAACGATTGAACAAAGAAATACTATAATTTCTTTGCACAAAGACAATAAAAAGTGTAGAGAGACAGAAAAACTGATCGGATCTAAAACATCTACTGCGTGGAACATCATTCAGCGTTACCAAAAAGAAAAAAGAATTGTTTCAACCCCACAAAAAGGCCGTCCTCAACTGCTCTCTGAGAGAGAGCAGCAGAGAGCAGCGTTATATATTAAAAGAATTAAAAAAGATCACCGACTTGGTGCTCCAAAACTTCTATGTGAAATTTTTGACATGTTCAGAGAGCAAAAAAGGAGCAGAAACAGTTCGGAGAGTGCTAAGAAAACTCGACTATCATGGTAGAGTAGGCTGGAAGAATCCTTTTGTCAGTAAGATAAATCGTGTTAAGAGAGTGAAATTTGCCGAAAAATATTTCAATGTAAATAGTGACTTTTGGAATGATATACTCTAGCGATGAATCAAAATTTAATGTTTTCCAGTCAGATGGAAGGGTTATGGTCTGGAGGAAAGCGAATGCTGAACTCGAAAAGAAGAATTTACAGCCAACTTTAAAGGGTTTTAAAGCTGCACCTCCGGGTGGAGGTGGGTCAGTTCTGGTTTGGGGCTGGATGTCCGCATCAGAATTTGGAGAATTAGTGTTTATTGATGGAATGATGCACAAAATGGTTTATAGTAATATATTAAAATATAATTTGAAAAAAGTGCCCAAACATTTGGTATTTTAGGGTCTTCTAAATTCTACCAAGATCCCAAACCTACGGCTTGGGTGATACGTCAGTGACTGTTATACAATTGCCCAAAAGTATTCCAAACCTCTCCGCAGTCACCAGATCTTAATCCCATTGAACATTTATGGCAATATTTAGCCAGTGCTTTAAGAAAAACGAATAATATCTAACAAAAATGAATTAAAACGATGTTTCCTGGAAGAATGGGGAAAAAACACCACCTGAATTAACCAAAAACTTGTTTCACCTATGCCTGATCGTTTGAGGGCTTTTGTAAGTCAAAAAGCAATTATTAAATTATTACCAACCAAATATTAAATAGTAGGAGATTTTAAATATTGAACATTTAAACTCTAGCACTTCTGGTGTCCCAATATTTTTGAGAGCCTTATTTTACACTTTTTCAAAAAGTGCTACCTAACAGTTTGGAATTTCATCGATTTATACTTATATATAATTTCTACAGATGTTGCTAATGTAATTTAAAAAAAAAAATCCCAAACTTTTGTATGTTGTTTTCATTTTCCTTTTAAATCATTTTGTAATAGGTGTCCCAATATTAATGGGAGTCACTACAGTGACTATATATACATATAGATTTTTGTTATATGTAGACAGCTTATGCTTCAACCATCAGAAAATGCTGTCCATTACTGTTTATATTTTTGTAACAAATATAAATTTAGTTTCTCAGCGGTGTAAAACTGAGAGTCACTCTGTTTGAAGTCGGCCGAACTTGTTCCACTATTTCCCTGAATATAGAACTCTTTCTTATTATTACAAGGACAAGAATTAGTCTCTAGTAATAGAGCTAGTTGTAAATAATGTTAATGAATGAGAGAAGCAGCAATCTGAGGAGGTAGCAAGGGAGAATGCAGCACTTATAAAGTAAAGATACTTTCAGTTTTGATGGAGGTTTTAAAGTGTTTATATTGTGAGTAAAATCCAAAAAGCAGTAAAGGAAACGATCATCTTCTTGTCTGCTCACAGAAGCCCAGATGAAACAGCAAAAGCTAATAGAATGATTTCTTAAGACCAACCCCTACTGGATTGTTACTGGACTGGAGTTCATCAGAGATAAATCTTGGAGCTGAAGAATATTGTTGTTGGCTAGCCTGGAATTTTTAAGAGAGAGCGGAAAATCTAGAATTATTTACTGAACGATTAACAAAAATCTTTGCTCCAAAAATATCCAGATAAATCGTGAATACTTATTAAGCAATAAATTTTTAATTTAAAAATTATTTGAAATAATCGATCTTAAATTATTTATAAAAGGACTGCATCATTGCCAGTGGGTATTCCAAAAAAAGAAAATCATATTCATATATTTAGTTTTTTAAATCTTGCTTTATTTCAAATTATATGTATAAAGCTTATAACATCAACATCTTTTCAATTATGAAGTTGGACAAGTATAGCTTTGGAAATCACTTTGTTTCAATCCCTTGCTGCCTAGAGAACTAGTTAATCCGGCAGGAAATGTTGTACCTTTTGTGCGTTGTCCTACCAGATAGTTATCTGAAATCAAAAAAACAGTCATCAAAATAAAAGTGTTGAAAATTAAAATTATTAAATATTATTTACTCAAGTACGCTACCTAGGACTGTATTTAGACAGTCGACTTACATGGAACCCGCACACTAGAGTGAAAAGACAAGAACTCAATAGACGATACGGACAACTACGAAGACTGCTAGGGCGGAGATCAACCATGAACGTACAGAACAAACTGACTCTATACAAGACACTACTAAGACCCATCTGGACCTGCGGAGCTGAGCTGTGGGGCTCTGCGAAACCTTCCATCATCCAAAGAATCCAATCCTTTCAATCTAAAGTCCTTCGGCAAATCGACAAACGCTCCTTATTATGTATCCAATTTAACCCTCCACACAGATCTCAATATCCCTTTTGTCAATGACCTAATCCAGTCTCGCTTCCTTAATTTCCATAATAGCCTAACCATACATACTAATCCCCACAACACAAGCCTTATCCACAACAACCCATCCTGACAGTCCTCCACGTCGCCTGAAACGACGTTAGCCCCGCGACCTTTTACCTATTTCCTAAACTTCCTTCCAACCTCTAGAGAGTACCAGCATTGGCTGGCCCCTCTCAGCATGCCTTCCCGATTGTGGCGCTGGGTCCTCGGATGCAGCCTACAATCTGTGCCTAACAAAATTATGATCTCATTTACTGGATGTATATGTATACAGGCTGTAAATAAATAAATATATGCAATAAAAAAAAAATAAAATATTATCTACCAGAATACTGTTCACCGTTTTTGGTGACTGATTCACCCATTAATCAAACAGGAAGACTATTGCCAATTTTTGACATAATTTTTATATTTGTCAAGCTTTCGACTTAGTGACTAGTTCATCTTCAGGGCTTATCCTATTGACAATTACAATATTTTGTTTACATTGCTTTGGAAGGTTGGTGTGTCTTCTGTCCTGGCTGCTCATCTAGTATCTGTTTATTGAGTACATTTATCTAATATTAACGAGGATTGAATACAACTTTGAGATTCCGAGTTATAAGCAAATCGTTTGATCATAAATATAAATTGCATGAACGATTTCCTTATAATATTTTTAGACCAAGAACTTAGAAACAGACTTGCCGCTATTGCCTGCATTTCTGTCTATGAAAAAGATTCCTTAATGGGTAATTTAATTTCAGGAAATTCTCTTGGAGCTAACTTGAAAACTGGCCTTTTAATTTTATTCCCCCAAATATAACTAATTGAGTTTTACTGTAATTTTTTATTTTTGTAATGCTCCCCCTCAATCACTTATAGGCGTGTCTCGAAATATGGCGAATAAAAACTCAACGCAAATGAAAATATACATATACAGCTCGACCGATATTCCGTCTTCCATGCTTTCCATCCTTCAGTGCATTATCTAAAACTATTGATCTGGAATCCCCGAAATTCCTTAAACATTGGAGATGGAGCCCTCAAACTGTACAGAAAAGACTCGAATCTAAAGGCGATTTATACTGCTCGAAAGAAGCTCAATTCTCAAGTTAAATAACAAAAATTATTTATTACTACTGTTATATCGACCTATTCGGTAATACAGCATCGCAGTAAGAGAATCAATTACGTTCAAACACTCCTCGCATCTTGTCCTTGCAGTCAAAGATCCTTCTGAAAACTTAAATCTCCGTTAGCACGCATGAAAAGTGCATTTTGTCAATGGTGAGCGAAAACTAATAGCCTGAAAATTCCATTTCTCTACAATCCAATCCTTTAATCGACCATCCTTCTTCTTATACAATACCCGGTATTTCTTAAGGTAGTTGATGTGAAGATGGCCTCGTAAACTAATCTTACCCTGACAGAAGTAGTTTTTACATTAATTGGGGTGGGTCACAATATTGGCCGTCATCACAATTCCGCACCCCAAATATTATGCGACTATTTTGCCGTTTTTATTTGTTGCCATAATACTTGCAGCGACGTCAATTTGAATATAAGATATTCAGTAGGAAGTCTTGGTTTTTGAGCCCCTTAAACATGAGATAATAGTAATCATCTATATACCCAATAACAATCATTGTTTACAAGTAAAAAACTCTCTCTACCATTACTGTTGCAGAATTAAATTAACTTTTATGCCCAGAAAAATCAATGAAGTTTATATTTTAATTAAATTGTGCTATTTCTTTGATTCGGCCACCTTTGTATTTCTAACCTTTATGGTTTTAAAGAAGAAAATAGGTAATTAAATTTTAATTGATTGAATGATGCTGTAACTTAAAAAAAATTCTGTATTACCTTTAGTAGGGCCTTCATGTGAGCCACATCTGTACACCAGGGCGTAGTTAGTATAGTCTGTTGCAAGAACTGATACATATGAGGTGAATTTGTTGTCTGTAATTGAAAACAACTGGTAAATCTTAAGCATTTTGGAAAAAAATACGTATGGAATTTGTAAACACATTAGGACCATAATACTAAGTAATAATATTCTATACCAAGTTATTAATATGTATACTTATCCTGGTACCAATTATAAATATACAAGGTGATCCATTTAAAACGCACCAATCGCTAATAACTTTTTAGGAAAGCGGAAATCCGGAAAAACCCATTAAATAAACTATATGTTTTTTTGGTCTAGTTATCAAATTTTTCAAACCCGATGCTGTATCTTCATTTTTGGGGGAGTTAAGGGGAAAAACCTGATCCAGGTTACATAAGAACCACTGGTTTTGGCAATGATTATGAAAACTACATTAAAAATTGAGAAAAATGACGTTGACCCCAGTTTCGATATCTCTAATATTTGTCCAGATATTTAAGATCAAAGTTACAATTTAATCTATTCGTGAACGGTTTTCAATAATTATTTTCCGTATGATTAGGGTAAGAATATCTTGCCAGGGATTGTCGGGTGTTGGTCTAGTGGTCAAGAGCGTGGCACCGTAATTGGGAGACCTCCAGTTCGAATCCCGCGTATGCAGTCTTTCATAATACTTAATACATCATAATACTTTTTGAAATAAAATGTAGTCATACGCGGGATTTGAATTGAGGATCTCCCACTTACAAAGCCATGCTCTTGACCGTTAGACCAACACCCTGGCAAGATATTCTTTCCGTAATCATAAGCCAAGAAGTCTTGCATATGGGGTACATTAAAATGATGTGATGGTTGCTTTTATTTGATGATAAAACAAATTTATCCTGATTCACCCACAACCATTACATGATACCACATATTTAAAAATCTTCAATTATTATTATTTTCTTACTTTGCGTCACCACTAACAATTTTTGCCATCATAGGACCTCCCAAAATGTGTATTTCTGGTGGAAAATTAATATCGAAAACCGTTCACGAGTTAATAAAATAGTAACTTTGATCTTAAATATCTGGACAAATATTAGTGATATCGAAACGGGGTCAACACCATTTTTCACTATTTTTTATGCAGTTTTCATAATCATTGTCAAAACCAGTGGTCCTCATGAAACCCCAATCTGGTTTTTGGCCGTAACTCCGCTAAAAATGAAAATTCAGCTTCGGAGGTAAAAAATTTGTAAACTAGACCAAAAAATCATATAGTTTACTTCATGGCTTTTTCCGGATTTCTGCTTTCCTGAAACGTTATTGGCGATTGGTGCGATTTAAATTGATCACCCTGTATATGGGAGAGTGGAAGTGAGAGAATAGATGATATGGGAGATGGTTTTCCAGACTAACTGAATTAGCCATGATTCTGTAATGATGAGCGGTATTTTTAAGCGCATCCATGTCCTAGCAAGCTATGCGCTTCCAACGTAAAGCCTTGATGAGCGGTAATGTCTTCAAAGCGCGATAGGGAAACAGAATAGATAATTATTAAAATTCCCATTCATTGGTTTCATTATGTAAATCAATTAAAAGGCCAAAATGTTATAATTAAGCAATGTTTTTACTCCAACTTTCAAAAACACCAGAAAGTGACTTACATTAAAAGAGATAGTGATCCTACGTGGCTATATTATATGAACGACTCCATAAATTTTAGGGCTTCTAATTAACTAAATTTACAAAAAAAAAGTTATTTCCTTTCATAATCGTTGTGCGTGTTTTAGAAAATTAAACCACTGAAATGCCACAAATCCTTTCACTCACATAAAACTGTTATAATGTTCAAATATTTAAAGTACAATTCGTTATGGACACGTACATATTTTGAGGCTACAACATTTTAAGCCAGTAAAATTATCTTCGCATTGTGCGATGGTTCGTCTGTTATCACCATGACTTTGATTGGTTGTCAATGCAGACAATCTTGGATGATAATTCCGGCAGACGGATTTATCCATGCCGTATAATACTTATTTATGTATTTCTTTTTATTTATCTTGTAAATAAAGTATTATTATTATTATTATAATTCTTGGATGAATTTTGTACCATGCATCTGGCAAGTGTTACTTAACAACCACCAATGGATCCACGACTTGAACCCTTATTTTGTCACGGCCCTTGCTATGAAATAGAAGGGTTTTGAAAACTGTACAACATAAGCCTTCCATTCATCATTCAATGTCGAAATGAATGTAGTGAAGAAAACAGAGTTTAAGATCGCTAATAAAAACGTTTTTACAAAGTTTAGTACAAGACGCCATTGCTGGTTCCTTAAAACCATACTAAGTGCCAATCGAGTTCTCTTTTATAGAATTATTCTATATGTGGAAAATGGCCCAAAGTGATGATAATTACATCTAGTTCTCGAAATCTAACTCTAGGGCTTAGGAGTTGCTGGGAATCTATTAAAGATGAATAATTTATTTTCTGAATTGTATGTACGAGTATCTAGACTACGTTCATTATAAACGTATTTCTACTCTGTAAATATTTATTAAAACAGAGATGATAAATAAGCCCTCCTTGTTAAAGATTGTTCTGTTTTACTGACAATTATTGTGCGTGTTTTAATTGAGTTTATTTTTTAAAATAGTGAATTTTAGTTTCTTAATCTGCTTAAGGTTTTAAAATTAGAGAGGAGCAAAGAAATTAATGGTTCCTCTACTTTACTTTCTTCTGGACGTATTGTTTAATGCGGTTTACTTAGATAAAGTAAACTTACTTCCCATCTGGCAATTAAATTTGGTGAATCTCGCACCTGTTACTTTCTCTATCTTGCAACTGACTGACTGTCCACTGTTAAATAAAAAAATATGTTAGATTAATCAATAAAAGGTAAACGTAAACAGTAACTCATATCGTCAAATAATACATTAGTACATCTATGGCTAATCTGCACAGACAGGAAGCCAACAAGCAAACAAACAAAAAAAAACAACAAAATGTAAACTATTTTTTAAGTTATTTAAAAAAAATGAAATAAAAGCTGCCGTTGTAGTCTAGGGCCCTTTTTAATGTCTGCTGGTCTCCAGAATGTTTTCTCATTACCGCCGAAAACCTGTGTCCCCTTCTGTGGACGATTTTGGTTGATGCCACTTAGTGAAAATGACGACGGAGAGTTTCTACTGCTTGGGTTTTGCTGATGACCTGGCAGTGGTTGTTAAAGGACGATTCGCTTATACGGTTTCGGAGCGCATGCAGAGAGCGCTTAATATTGGGGATAGATGGAACAGGGCGGATGGTCTCTCCATTAATCTTCATAAGACTAGGGTTGTCCCTTTCACAAGGAGGAAAAATCTGAGTGGATTGGAGCAACCAATTTAGGGGGGAGTTACTATCCCCTTGTCCATGGAGTCCAAGTATCTTGGGGTTATCTTTGATAAAAAGCTTACATGGAATTCACACCTAAAAATGATTTCCCACAAGGCTAAGGTATCCTTAAGATACTGTAAAAGGCTGCGTGGGAAAAGTTGCGGATTAAGCCCTAGGATGACTCTCTGGATCTATAAAAGTGTAATTAGACCCATGGTGTCACACGGGGCAGTGGCTTGGTGGGCAAAAACCTTGCAGGTGGGTTAGAGTCCGAGCATTCAGTGGAATTCAAAGGCTGGCTTGCCTGAGTGTCACTGGCGCCATGAGTACTTCCCCTTGGAAGTTTTGTTAAATTTGCATATATATTCAGGGCGTTGCTAGGGCCGTTGCATTAGGCTCATGAAAGGACAAGTTCCTATTACCGTCTGGCATGGAAGAGCGTATTAGAGGAGCTGGAGGCCGACCCTACTCTGCGCCTGCCTTCGTATTTTATGACTCCTAAATACTACTTCGACAAGCCTTTCAAACTCTGTATTGGAGATTAGGGGAGGCTTGGAGACATGGCCCCCCAGTGGTGGGAGATTCGATGTGGTACACGGATGGCTCCTAGATGGAGGAGGGTGTGGGAGCGGGAGTGAACGGGGCGAAGCCGAAATGTAGCTTTTCAGTTAGCCTAAGAAAACTAGCTACGGTCATCCAGGCTGAGCTAACTGCAATTAGGTTCTGCGCTGCCGAGATTGTTGGTCCAGGAATTATTAATTCTAAGGTCGTAATATTCTCGGACAGCCAGGCTGCTCTGCGAGCTATTAGTTTCTACCAGGTCAACTCAAGACTGCTTTGGGACTGTCTGAGTGCCCTGAAAGAAATTAGTGACCATAATAAGGTCTTTCTGGTTTGGGTACCGGTCATTCAGGACATAAGGGAAACGAAGCGGCCGATTTATTGGCCCGGGAAGGCTCTGCGGGACACTTTGTTGGCCCGGAGCACTGTTTTGGTGTTTCGAAGTGCGGTAAGTCTGCGGTCATTAACCTATGGGTGCAGAGTAGGTCTCAAGAGTGGTTGCTTGCCATCACTGGGGCAGAGACAGGCGAAGGATTTCATTAGGGGCCATTCGCCCAGGCTGACTGCAGAATGAATCCGACAAGACCGTGGCGCTATAAGGATAATTGTAGGCCTATTAACTGGCCACTGCAGGCTCAGAAAACGCATGCATCGCATGGGGCCTGGCAGATGATAGCCTTTGTAGGTTCTCTCAGGAAGAAGAGGAAACGGCACTGCACGTGTTGTGTCAGTGTGAGGGGCTTGTATGGTTAAGGGAGTTACTTCACTGGAGGAAAAACCAAGGCCTGAGTGCTTTACCCAGGAGTCGGTCTCCAGAATTAAGAGCCTGATTAAAAGGACAGGTCTGGAGGGCGAGCTCTAAAGTCGGGGAGCCACAATAGATCCAAAGGGGTTGCAGTGGCGTAGGCCTTGAGGCCGCCCTAATTTAATCTAATCTAATCTAATCAGATGGTGGCAAAAAAAGCGTAACGTTGATTGGACTAGACGTCAATGTTATTTACAAATTCATTCCAAATTTCCCTTTAAAAATGATCGCCTTAGAGAAATAAAGCAACTATGAATCCACAAAAAGGTCCAAAAGACATGTACTGATACAACAAAAGACCTTTTAAAAGAGGACAGTAAATCACAAGCTTGCAAAATAGTTGAAATCTTCGATGTTCCCGCTAAAGATTTACAATTATTACTGTTTTAAGGAAATTTTAATAACATTTCAGTCTTGCAATTTTCTGGAATTGGTAGCATTGGACAGAAAGGCATTTTGTTATTTTTTTAAAAATAACATTTGGTCCATTGAGAAATTTCAAAAAAAAAAAAATTGTCCATTTTTAGATAACTGAAATGCTTACTTTAATGTAAATGTAACATCGTCTCCATTCGCTGTAAAGGTCTCGCAGTTTCTTGCATTAGTTACTCTAAGTTTGGCATGAGTCAGATACCACTGGCCTTTGAAAAACTAATTGAACAAAAAACAATCCAAAATGAAATCAGTATTATATCAGATAATGTTTTTTATAAGTTCGTATTGGATCATAGCTGATATGTTTGTATTTAACACTTTGATTTTTTTTTTTTTGTAATTTTAACAATTTCATTGACGGCCTCGAGTTTTGAATGTGATAATGGAGGCCGCTAGTCCCTGAATAAATAGATCAATGCTGCCAATCATCTAAAATACAAAATTTTGGCAGTTTCTTTACATTACTATAGTAATGGTCATCATTCAATAATTGAAATAATATTATCTGAGCATGCGCGGACATGACAGAAAAGATTCAAACGTTTTTTAGTCACCCACTGTACAATTTCAGATATTTAAGAATTACTATGTTACTTTATGATTTTTGAAGTTGTCAGTAAAACCTGGAATATTTCAGTTTGGTTTTATATCCAACATACGATCTCTTACTTCGGAAGGAAGATTTACCTACTTCGCAACAAAACAAATTTTGTGAATATTTACTACTTTGTTCGTTTGTTTTCTAATTCAAAAAGCATGCTGACTCTAACTAATGACAGTTCTCTAATTCTACACTGACATTCAAGCAACCTGATCGATCCTCTCAAGTAGAACTACTGTTAAACGCAATGACTATCTTCAATCTTAATTACATGTTATTGGTATAAAAATAATATTTAATATTACGTACATCTTTATACTTAAAGTCTGATACAGCCTTATTGTGTACATCTGCACATCCACTTGGCATTTTAGGTACATTTGCACCAACAACACACGCCACTAACCCCAAAAATAATGCTGCATTTATCCTGTAAAAGCAAATAAACAAATTATAATAAAATAATAAAAACAATACATGATTCTGATTTCAACTTTTTTCATTTGAAGGAACATAAAGTAGTGCTACAATAAGCCTCAATAAAATTACATAATTGGTCACTTTTAAACGAACTGAGGCTATGCCGAAGTCTATGAACTACACTTCATGTAGGAGAATTCAAAACCTGCCTGATTAGTACGTTTTAAAACTTCAAAAAGGCTATTATATCACTTCAAAAAGTGCAACAAGAAAATTTGTAACAAAATCGACATTTAATCTATAAATAGGCGCCACGGTAGCCGAGCGGTTAGAGGCGAGACCTGCGAAGCTAATGCATGCATTATGGTACTGGGTTCGATTCCCGGTCTTTAGGCCTTGGATTTTATTTAATGGTTAATAAAGAGAAATTCAGTAAAGTATGTTTGCTAGTCACCTCCGTCCACGACACCTAATTGGTAGCTGGACGTCGTTAAGTCCCGCCTGAAAAAAATAATCTATAAAATCCTCACTCACCAACATTAGATTAAAAAAAAGATCCCGCCATATTTGTAAGTTTTATCAGAATTTCGTCATTTAGAGAGCGTGTTTTAGAAGTAACAAATTACTTGTACTAAATTTAAAACTTTTAATGTTCATTAAATGAATCTTAAATTAAAAGAATTTAAATAAATAGGAATTAAATATAAGGATTACCTTTCCTTCCACTACCCGGGCGAATAGCGTATTTTTCCCTGACGGTACAGAAATTAGTAATAAGATTGGGATTGCGCTATTATATGGCTTATGTGTGTATTATTCTCAAATATGGCATCAGAAGCTAGATTAGATATTAGGCATACTGCTATTCGGCTGAATTAGTTGCAGAAAAATACATTCGCACATAGTTGGAAAACAAATACATTATCCAACCTTCCTAAGATGGCTGGCATCACATATTTGATTTTATCGAAAATTAAATAAAACTTTTCCAAAGTAATCAATGTATTAATTTTTACAGCCTAACTCAATAATTATTAATTATATTTTTAAAAAAAATATTGTTAACAATAAAAAGAAATAATGTATATAAAAGTTTCTGTGACTTACATTTTCATGATGGCTAAGTATGGAATACTTTTAATAAATTTTATGCCAGTGCAGCAAAATTTATACTAAATCTCCCTCGAATGCAATTATTGGTTTTATTTGCTTTGCCCCCACCTCACTAAAGTCAATAGAAATCTAGCAATTGTGCATCTTTGTCTTTGAACTCATAGCTAAATTATGTTTTAATGACTACGGTGTCCTAAAAAAAATGGCTTGCACATTGTTAAATATCTCTAATGCATACATTATATACGTCAAAGTAATGCCAGTTTTTAAATTTGTGAGAATTTAATTTTAGTTTCCATTTAAACGCTAATGCAAGAATGGATCGAGACTAATCTATCAATTTGTTAAAATAGTTGTAAAATGTTTAAAGTTTCTTTAAAAGAAAATTGAGATTTTAGGACGTCGTCGTTTTCGTAGGATTGTGCTTCGTGCAAAAATTTTTGCTATTACAGAAATTACTTATTTTTAGGTAAAAAAAATAAAATAATCTCTTAGCTGAGAATCTTTGACTTATTTCGTTTTTTTAATGTTAACAATTTTTTTTTTTTTATTGACTTTTACAATTTCATTTAAACGGCGGAACCTCAAGACTAATGATTGTCTAATCAAAATTTAGCGGACGATTTTATTTCGCTTACGCTTCAAATAATGTTCTACTTTCACAATTTTCTGAGGAGTATCTGCATTATAAAAGTACATTTTTCGCCACAAGTATTTAACCAGTGTTGGAGAATTTACTACAGAGGTGAGCTAAGTTTGTGGTTACGTGGTTATATATTACGCTCTTGTCGGGAGTTGACGTCTAGCAGTGCTCGAATACACTTGTCAGATTTATTGCTCTTGTTTTAATTGTCATTTTGTGCTGTTTTTTGTTGTTTTATTAATTGATTTTTATAATCTCGTGTTCATTAAGTTTTTGTTTATACGTACGATTTTTTTTTTGTCTATTTCTATCGAAGAAATTTTGAATAAGAAGTGATTTAAATTAGTTCAAGGTCAAATTTTTTAGGGCAGTTAAAGTCTGGTGAAGTGGTGATTTGTTTTTAAGTTCAAACTTCAACGGTTGTTCTGTTGATTGTGCTGCAGTGGGGGCAGGTAGCACTATCTCTCTCGCACTATTCCTAATAGACTCTACTTGTTCATGTTCTGAACGTAATTATAAATCTCATATTGCAAAAACTTTTTATTAATTCAATTTAATTATTTTAACTGCAACTTTAAATCATTGTTGTTCGTCTCAGTTAAAATTTATTGTTTTGACTTAAATTTTACATAATTTTTTTGCAAAGAGGAGAATTAAGTTTTCTATGTCATCGAGGAAGCAATCAAATTCTACGAATATTATTGCTTATAATATTAATGGGCTTAAATCAAAAGTTTCTGATCCGTTATTTTTAAATTTCATTAAACAATATGATGTATTTATTTTGACAGAGACATTCATAACGAATGATAATTTTTGTTTGTACAACCATTATTTTCTTGAATATAAATTATGTTGGGTTCCAGCTAATAAAGTTTCCAAATTTGGGCGAGCGTCAGCTGGTAATCTATACGGTATTAAATCTAGTGTTTACAAGTTTTGTTATTTTTATAATTTAGGCGGAGTCGATTTAATTTCTATTAAAACATTAAAGGAAGTGCTATTTATATTACCTGTTTATTTAAATTCCAGTAGGTGGGATGATGATTTCTTTAAATTAAGTAATTTTTTGAAGGCTTTTGATGATTACAACATAGTAATAGTTGGTGATTGTAATGTAAGAGAGGGCTCTCTTCAAGTAATTCCAAAAGATTTGTTGGTTGATAATTATAAATGTAGATGGTTTAGACAATCTAATGATTTAGTTGTTAATGATTCAGGCAAATTGTTTCTTGAAATGTGCGATGAGCATGAGTTGATTATTTTAAATGGCAGATTTCCCTCTGACTACGTTGGTAATTTCACGTTCATTGGAAGTATGGGATCATCGGTTAATGATCTTTGTTGTGTTCCACTGAGTTTTATGGCTGCTATTGATGACTTTAAGGTGCTCTCTGAACCTTTCTCGGACCATCTTCCTCTCTACTTCTCTATTTTTGTCGCAGGTATGCCGAAAGTCAGCGAACTGCCTCTTCTTCCTCAATTAGTTTGGTTGGGTACTAGCGCAAAGTCCTATGCAACAAATGTAGAACACTTACTTTATAACATAAAAGAAATTCCTTTAGAGCCTCAAAATTACGCGGATATGTTAGTAGGGATTGTTAAATGTGCAAGTCCTGTCTCTCAGACTAACCCTTCGTTCATCAGGAAAGAAAGAAAACAACCATGGTTTGATTACAAGTGTCTTCAAGCAAGAAATCGTTCTTTTAGTCTTTTAAATTTGTTCCGCCAAACTAAGTCCAGTTGTATTAAGTTATTGTACAAGAACTCCATTGTGGAGTATAAAAGGATCTGTGCGGAAAAAAAGAGTGAATTCCTTATTTCTGCAGCTGGTCAGTTTGAACGTGTTAAAGACTCGAAAACTTTCTGGAAGTTAGTCAATAATTTTAAAAGGAAAAACTTTGTTTGTGGAAATAGCATCACCATGGACTCTTGGGTCTCCCACTTCCATAATTTGCTGAACCCTCAGTGTAATAAGGTGGTCCATCTATATGCAGAACCGTGTAAGTATGATGAATATTTGGATGCACCTTTTACTTTTGAGGAGTTGGAAGTAGTCATTTCCAAGTTGAAAAACAATAAAGCGCCGGGTTATGATAGGGTTGGGTATGAATTTTATAAGTATGCACCCAAAGCTTTACATGAAGGCCTATTGCAATTTTTTAACTATATTTATGATTTAGGTGTTACCCCCGCTTCGTTTAGCCGTTCGATTATATTCCCTCTCTTCAAGAGCGGAGATATAAATGATGTAGTCAATTATAGAGCCATTTCGTGTATTGATACTATCGCAAAAATTTTTTCTAGTCTTTTGTTAATACGTCTTGAAACCTACATATCTTCCTGCAATTTATTGTCCGAATTTCAAGCTGGCTTTAGGCGCTCCTACGCCACAGTCGATAATATCTTTACACTGATAAACATAATCAGACTCCGCTTTCTTCAAAGCAAGAAACTTTTTTGTTTTTTTGTTGACTTCCGGGCTGCCTTCGATCGGGTTGATAGGGATGCTTTGATGCTTAAGCTTTTTAATCTGGGCATTTCCCACAAATTTATAAAAATTTTACGTTCACTTTACTTAAATTCGCAGTCAGCTGTTCGTGGTAGAGATGGTGTTTCGGATTGGTTTAGCGTACAGAGCGGGGTTAGGCAAGGCTGTGTATTATCTCCGCTTCTGTTTGCCTTGTTTTTGGACGATTTACCAGCGGCTCTGGAGTCAGGTGTGAGGATGGGGAATACTTTAATCAAAGTTCTTATGTATGCTGACGATGTTGCCCTGGATGCCGAGAATGCCGTCAGTTTGCAGAGGAACATTAAGTTCCTAGAGTCGTATTGTACTGAATGGAATTTATCGGTTAATTTAGATAAGTCAAAAATTATTGTATTTAGGAAGGGTGGTAAGCTGGCAGCTAAAGAGAAGTGGTACTTCAACAATACTAGGGTTGATATTGTAAAAGATTATAAATATTTGGGAGTAAATCTAACACCTCGCCTCTCCTTTAATAGCTACATCTCCACTAAAGTGTCCAAAACAAAATTGGCCTTGAATAGTATTTGGCATGACTTCATCTCTCAGGATCCAGTTTCTCTTTCCGTAAAATACAAACTATTTAACTCCATCTGCCGTTCTATTCTGTGTTACGCCTGTCAAGTCTGGGGTTATGAGAGATTTGAGCAATTAGAAATGGCACAGCGTTTTTTTATTAGAAAACTTTTTGCTCTACCCAAGACGACCCCTAATTTCATGCTCTATTTAGAGACTAAGGTGAATCAACTGTTTCTATTCACGTTTAGGCTACATTTTAATTACATATTCAAATTACTCAAACTCCCGGATTCCCGTCTTTCTAAAATGGTCGCCCTTAGAGTCATTAATAGTAATGCACTGTGGTTCAAGTTGTGGAACACTTTGTGTACAGAATTCTCTTGCGATTCGCTATTTTCTTTGAACAATGTAAGTGAATGGCCAAAGATGTTCAATGATTTGTTGAACAGACTAACAATTAAGTTTCAGAATGAGCAGTACGAGCAGGTTGCCTCTTCCTCTCGTTTCGTATTTTACAAACAATTGGAACATAACGTTCATATGTTTAGCTTAATCTCTGATCAGACTCAGGGTCTGTCATTGACTGAGCTAAGGTGGCTTTTTAAGATCAGAGGGGATTTATTGTATCTCAATGGTGCTCCAATATGGACGAGGGAGGTAGTAATTTGCTCGTTATGTAATGCGCGTGTTAAAGAGGATATTGTGCACTTCATGGCCGAGTGCACCATACTTGCAGAGATTCGTCGGTTGCACTTCAACTCAGCCTCCTTTACGAAAAGCCAATTTATTGATCAGCTAAGTAATAATTTTAAAAATTTAATTAAATTTGCCCGTCACGCTTGGCACTATCGTTATGAGCTGGTTTTGGAGTTCAACTATTGATTTATATTTGATATTAACCTTTTATTAATTTATTTTACTCATTTACTTATTTAATTTTATTTATTATTATTTATATATTTTTTATTTATTTATTTTTATTTGTATTTTCTTTTCGCCACTTCATATTGCAAGATATTTATATTTCTTTTACTGTTTATAGTCAGTCCGAGGTAGTAATTTTTATTTTGTTTTAATCTCAGATTTCTGAGAGATATCTCAGATATCTGTGTATTTATTAATCTATTCGTATTATGTCCCAACTTGTATTATATTCTAATTATATTGTATATTGCTTTATTATAATAATAAGAATCAATATTTTGTTTTTACGTCGACCTCCAGCAGACGGACTAGTTCCATGCTGTACATTACTTGTTTGATTTTGTTCATGAATATAGTTTTGTTCTGTTTTTTTAAAAAAAAGTAATATTATTATTATTATATTATTATTATTATTATTATTATTATTACGCTCTTGTCGAGTGAAATTGGCAATAAAGATTATTTATTTTTCACGATTTTGAGGTCTACTCCAAAAATGTATCCTATAGATTTTTCGTTCTACAAAATTGAATAAATTACAGGGATTCGAAGTTTTTGATTAATTTCCTTCCGAAAATTTTTTAACTAATTTTTAATCAGTAATTGATTTTCATTTCTGACTAGTTCTTCACTCTTCATTAATTGATTTCATCTTTCAATCTAAGATAGAATCATCCCATTTCTCTGAAACTAATAAAATCAGAGAAGATTTAAACGAATAATTGTTTCTCAATTTTGTTCCATTCCATTGAACATTATTCTTTCGCCGATAAATTGTCAGTTATATTTTTATGAAAGATGCATCTCAATTCTCCCTTAGTTCTTTCATTGCTTTTAATTCCATTTAAGTGTCATTTCTGAGCACTGTAAGTACATAATAAACTGTATAATATTATTGGTTAAAAAACTTGTGACAAAATATTAAGAAAATTGGTGCTTAGAAGTAGCAGTTTACAGCGTAGATTACTTTTATTTTTAATATTTAATTCAAGGTTCGTCAACTTTTATGGTCATTGAGGCCCTCAGCTTTTTTTCAGTGAAGTTCCCGACTATGGAGAGTGTTCTGTCTATACAGGCATTTACTTACAGTCACCGGACTGTAGCTTCCATGAAAAGAAAATTTATGAGTCGGGAATTGGATTCGAACCCGTAATCAGTGCGTGGAAACCAGCTGGTTTGTTCACTTTTTTCTTTTTTGCTATTTATTGGAAAATTTGCTACTTAGATTCTATTTTTACACTTTGATTGATTTAAAACTTAGTAAACTCATTTCGTTCAAGCAGAACTATTACAATTATTTCAAATATTTGAAATAATTGTAACTCTATTTATGTGTGGCGATATAATATTAGTCAAAATTAAGTCTACTGGAAATTCGATTATTTCGGAACTTTTTTAAAAAATAGTTTAATTTTTGTAAGTTAATTGGGCAGATATAAAATAATTTCCTAAAATTTGGACACTTCATTGTCAGTCTCTTCTACGTATCTTACAGAATTTGAATTTTAAAGGGAATTTTGGAAATGTGTGGCGTTCACTTTAAAAATATCGATTTGTTATTGTGAACATGTCAATCGAACACTTCGGTAATTCTATGTTAGAAGCTATACTTAATTCGCAATTTTATAAAAGGTAGTATGTGAGAGATCGTAACAGATTTCTGTCCAGTTATTTAGACCGCTAAAAAGAAAAAGAAGATTTTCAGTGATTCAGAAAATACCATAAATTACCGAGATGTACTAACAATGGGTTTTAATTTTTAAGAAAATATTTTTTTTTTTTTTATCTATTCCTGCTTTATTTCAAATATTAATAACTTTTACATCTTAAATAAAGTGTAAATATTATTAGCAGTTAAATTTTTTGAAACTATCTTTCTTCAGTCCGAATCCAACCTTGCTAACTTGAGATTCTAAAGCAGAGGGGAAAGTGGACTGTTTCTTGCGTTGCGCTACCAAAAAGTTATCTGAAATAAAAAATAAAATATATAAAAACTGAAATGCAGATAAAGCAAACAGTAGTTTGAAACTTAAAATAAATATTTCACAGACAAATTTAATGTTACATGTTATTGAACAATTATTTATTTCATATTAAAGTAGAAAACCAAAAGTAGCCGCATAGCTTAACCTTATCCAGACATTAAACCCACTTTTCTACCAAAGAATTACAGCAAAAGAAATCACTTCTTTACAATTTGTTTTGTTCATAATGTATTTAATGTAATTTTGCAACCTTCCTAAATGAATTACAATGTTTTAACGCTGTTTATAGTAATGAATTCAATTGTAAAGATTTTTGAATTCTGCAGTATTAAATTCCTAACTGCAGTTTAAAAGAACCTAATAGATCATTTAATTTTAATTAATTGCATACAAATGATACCAAAATTAAAAGAAAATTATGCATTACCTTTAGTAGGGCTTTCATGTGAGCCACATCTGTACACAAGAGCGTAGTTCTTATAGTCTGTTGCAAGAACTGATAAATATGCGGTGAATTTTTTGCCTGTAATTGAAAACTCTTATCTTAAGAATTATCAAATAAATACATATGGAATATCTTATTTAAGTAAGTAAGTAAAGTAATCGCATATTTGTTTCAGTAAGGGCTTAATTTCTATGGTACCACGATAGCCTAGCGGTTAGAGGCCTAGACTACGAAGCTAAGACGTATTGTGGTACTGGATTTGATTAGACCTTGGATTTTGGTTAATAAGACAAATTTATAGTAAAAGTACATTTGCTAATCGCCTTTGTCCGCGACACCTAATGAGGTAGTTGGACATAGAGCCCTTTAGAAAAAATATTATAGCAATACATGTGTTTTTTGGCGGGTAAACTCTTCAGAAACACAAGGAGGTCAAAGCCGGTTGAATTAAATTGTTTTCATCCCAAAAACTGAATTATTGGTTGAATAATTACTTTGGAGGATAGAGCGACAAGCCAAAATGCAAAGACTTCTGTTGCACTGAATAACTCAATTCACGCTGGTACCTTAAAAACAATTATTATTACTCCGCTAATGTTAATCGATTTGAACATTAAAGTAAATTAGCTTTCGAAGACTATCGAAGATTCTGTAGATCTTTTATAAATGTAATTCGATAGAAGTTCCTCAAAATTGATAAAACTATCAAATTTCGGACGTAGTACATAAATTAAAAATACTATTGTTATTTTTCAGCAGTTAAGATTGATTAATCAAGAATCTGCCTGTTTGAGACAAAATTTTGGCGTTTAGAAGAGGGTCTATCATATATATAAATAAAGGAATGCATGTCTTGTTTACTTGAGGCCACGACAGTATAGTGGTATCTACAACCTCATATGATCTTAGGGCTCAATATTAGTTCTTCAATAAATATAATAAAATGGAAATTACAATAGAAAAATAAAAATAATAAAGCGGCTAGAACTTCTGATGATTACATAAAAGGTATACCAGAGAATGACAATTATGAAATGTAACCTACTTAAGTATATTAAAAATTTACCTTGCAATTCGCAATTAAATTTGGTGAATTTCGCACCCTCTACTTTCACTAACGTACAGCTGACTTCTTTACCTCTGTAAAAGAATTTGGTTACTGTTTCAATATCCAATAAATAGGCAGGAATCAAAAAGTAACTCTGTTTCTATCAGTTTTGGAATCAATTATTAAAAAAATTAACTATCTTTGATAGGCAATATGATGTTTTGGTTGAGATAATGTCTTAGTATTAACATTTTGAAACTCTTATTCTATTTATATAGATTTTTGTTATATATAGGCAGCTTATGTTTCAACCACCAGGAGAAGCTCTCCATTACTGCTTATATTTTTGTAACAAATATAAATTTAGTTTCTCAGCGGTGTAAAACTGAGAGTCACTCTGTTTGAAGTCGGCCGAACTTCTTCCACTATTTTCCTGAATATAGTACTCTTTCTTATTATTACAGAGGCAAGAATTAGTAATACAGCTATTTGTTAATAATGTTAATGAAAGAGGAAAGCAGCAACCTGAGGGAGGTAGTAAGGGAGAATGCAGCACTTATAAAGTAAAGATACTTTTAGTTTTGATGGAGGTTTTAAAGTGTTTATATTGTGAGTAAAATCCAAAAAGCAGTAAAGGAAACGATCATCTTCTTGTCTGCTCACCGAAGCTCAGATGAAACAGCAATAGCTAATAGAATGATTTCTTAAGACCAACCCCTACTGGATTGTAGTTCATCAGAGATACCTAAATCTTGGAGCTGAAGAATATTGTTGTTGGCTAGCCTGGAATTTTGAAGTGAGAGCGAAAAATCTATAATTCTTCACTGAACGGCTAACAAAAAATCTTTGCTCCAAAAATATCCAGACAAATCAATCGTGGTATTGTGTAAAGCAGAATTTTTTCAGTTCTGGATTCTTTTTAGTCCGACCGGATTTATAAGATTGCCAAAAATTACCCACATCTTTTTCTAGATTTTCCCGCTAAATGAGTATCAACTATTATTGTTTTATGGAAATGTACTACTATTCATTATTGTCTTTTTTGGCAGTTGTTAACAGTTGCGTGAAACTAAAACAATTTTATATATGTTTTTAAATTATTATATTGTAAATGTAGTTCTATTTTCGAAGATATGGTTCATTTTTAGAGAGTAAAATATTTACCCTAATGAGAATGTAATCTTGTTTCCATTCACTGTAAAGGTCTCGCAGGCATCTGGATGAGTCACTCTTTCGGCATGAGTCAAAATCCACTTGTCTTTGAAAAACTAATTGAACAAAAAGCAAAAATAAAATGAGAAATTATATAATTTGATTTTAGTCCTTCTGGTTCATCGTTCAGAAATATCATTACACAAGTTCCAGGCGAGACTTGCGCAGCATATAAAACTACCATTCACAAAATTAGATCTAATTACTCTATTTAAGTTAGCTGGCGAAAGGCGCTTATACATTTTTATAAAGGAAGTAAATATTATTTGGATCATTCAAATTTATGCAAGAATGTAACTTAAATAGATTTATATTAATTCTTATTTCATATTGTACGTACACTTATTACCAAATATGCCTTTTTAATTATTTCACCTCTCGCCTATGGAGTGTGACGCAATCTCATGAGGCCCCTTAGGATAAGGTCCAGTATTGCAGTATTATTGAATTTTATTACTTTAATATTGTGACAGGCAACAATCAGGGCTTCCATAATATATTTCATTATAGTATACATTAATCACACACATGATATTTGTTTGCGAGTAATATTTCAATTTACGTACATCATTGTATTTAAAGTCTTTCACAGCTTTACTGTTTAAATCTTTACACCCAGTAGGCATCTTGGGAGGGTTAGCACAGAATGCCTCGGCCAGGAAACCAAAAATAAACAGTGCAACTATCCTGCAAAATTGTTTGGAAAACAACATGATTTTATTTATTATAACTAATTGTAGTCATTATAATTTGTCGTTTTTTATGCACAGAAATGGTAGAAGTTGAGAGTTCTTTTAATTGTGTCTATTTATTGTTAAAACCAATCCAGAGAAAGTTGAAGAGAATAGAGGTATTTAATTTTTAACGACAATAAGAGAAGATCCAGCTCCTATTAATCTTACTCTTTCTAAGAGTTATTACAGCTCACTCTATGGTGATGGACAGTGTTGTCTGTAACGAGAGAACACTGCCTGTAGCCCGGCAGTGCGCTGGAAAAAAGCTCTAGACGATAATAACCTCAGTTGTTGACGCGCCTTAAATTCAAATATAATAATAATAAGGGAAGGGATTAGCTATGCGGTGGTCCCAGGTTCGAATCCAGCTGCTAGGAGCTTTTTACAGCTCACTGTCCGTGATGGACAGTGTTATCTGTAAAGAGAGAACACTGTCCGGAGGCCGGCAGTAAACTGAAAAAAGCTCCGGGCGCTAATAACCTCTGCTGTTTATGCGCCAAAAAAATAATATAATAACAATAATAAGAGAAGGTGCTTTAGGAAGGCTCCGGGCCCCAATGAACTTAAATGTTGACTCGCCAAAAATAAACTAAATAAGAAAGGATCATTGCACTCTCATGGAAGACCAAGATTCGAATCCAACTGTCTGCCTTTTCTCTTCCTAGAAACCTCTTCAGCGAAAGGGTTGGTGATGGACTGTATCTATAGCAACGAGAGGTCACTGGAGGAGAAAGGCTCAGAGCGCGTTATCTTAGAAGCTGTCGCACTTTCAGAGGTAACTCTGTCTATTTAATCTTCCCATCTGATGCTCAAGTACTAGACCAGTATTCCTTAAGGTGGGTGATAACGCCCTCCTGTGGGCGCTGAAGGCCTACAGGAGGGGATGATAAAGGGTCTAGAAAAAATTTGGGGTGTTAAGCGTTTTAGGGGGGCGATGGCTGATTTGTGTTTTTCTAATATTTTAAACTTAAATAAAAACCTACCTACAACGCTATATCGATTATCTAGTTGTTTTTTCGTTAATTTTGGCAACTAAATTAAAATCCCGCAATTGTACCCTGGTTTGTGGTCGATTGTTCAACGATTTTTGTTAGCATTTCCTATCGTCTTATTTGTGTGAAGGTGGATTCAGTGCTGTGGCAACACTGCTAACTAGAAAGAGAAATCGTTTGCCTGTTAACGAACGCTGTGACTTACGGCTGTTTTTGAGTAAATTCCAGCCTGTTGTTAAAAAACTTAAAGTCATCAGATTCATCCCTTCAGATTAAATTAGTTTTAAAATTTAAATTGAAATCTTGGTTTCAATTCGAATAAAAGTTGTTTCTAAATATTATTTATAAAATTGCGTTTTATTGCTCTCATTAGAACAGTCTCATATAAAATGTAAGTTCGAATTCAGAAACAGGATAAGACTCATATAGCAGGCTATAATTATATTAAAGTAATGATTGCGATTGTGATTTTTAAGATGTGGTAAAGTTATAAATTTTAGGGGGCGCAAGAAAATAATTGATTCTCATTGGGGGCGGTAAACGAAATAAGTTTGTACTAGAATATAAATAAAAGAAACGCTTTAGTTCTATAATTGTGCCGCCTCTGAGGAAGCAAATGACATCAGTGATGTGATGAAAGAATCACTGCAATTATTAATTAGTAAAAACGATTTTGGAAAACCAAACAAGATTTTGTATTTGTTAGAACTTTTTACTTAGCATGAAATGGAAGGTGTTAAGAGTAATTTTAATTGTGTGTTTATTGTTCTGTAAACTAATCTAGCGAGAGACTAAGAAGGCTACCGTACGACAATAGGTAAAATTGGGCCCTCAATTTTACGGATACAAGCATTTCGAGCATCAAAAAATTCATGACGATTTGCTTGTTGCTGCGGAAAATTCAAAGTGTTTCAATAAAATATCGATCCAGGTAGTTAGCTAGGATTGCCTAAGAAATCACTGCAAATACGCCATTATTCATGTTTAGGACGTTATTAGTCGCCAGTTGTTTGCAGTGCAATTAGTCGAAGTGCAGTGAATATCTCCTATTCTTTGTAACTTTCTGTTACATGTACCACTTGTCTAATGAAATTACTTTGAAATCTCTGTTGAAATGAATAAAAAGAAATAAAGCGGTTTTATAGTTTGACCCGTTCTATCCCTAGTTTCAAGAGAACAGCTACTTTAGTGGATGGTAGAAAGTAACAGATCTTCTAAATGAATCATTTAATGGAAATTGGCACGGAGAAAGAGAGTTAACTCTAACAGAGATTCATCGAAAAAATATCATGGAGGTTTCGGATTAATGAACGCTTCAGCGAGAAGAAATCTTATGAAACATTAGTAAATTAGTACATCATCTATTAATATATGTATAAATACATTGTATTTTTTTAAATATATAATGCATTTTCCATGTATTTAAGATCATTTGTCTTATTATATCTTTCTACCATGTCAATACAAAATCAAAGAACTATTAGTAATGTCTTAACTGATATGTAGTGCTTAACTCTGAATTTGAATAATTATTGAATTCTAGGAAAGTGTATACATGTTTAAAGCAACGAATAAATAATACCATAATCAATTAGAAAAAAAGCATTATACTTTTCATTACTTACGTCTTCATGTTGTCAAGAGAGATGTTATTGCAAGTTATATGCATCGCTCTGTGATGCATTTTTTATACTACAACTCGCACCCTACCAACAATCCCGGAATGTATTTGCTTTACGTCACTAATGCAAATAGAAATACTGCCTTTGTGTTGCATTTTCAAAATTGCATTTGAAGCGTTAGTAACAGTATCAACCATCAAGAGTGTGCATACTAACATTTTGTCTAAAAAATGTTTTACATGTTGACTGGCAGAATTAACAATGAATTTATCAAAAATAAGAGATGTGAAGAAAATAACTAATTTAGGCAGTACTAAGTTGCAGTAAGTATCAAAGAATTTATTGATTTATTTATCTGCTTTTTTGTACAATTTTACATGAATTTATTGCTCTGCAATTCTTCAAACTGCTGTATTTTACTTAAAGTGTGGGCTTCTTTGTAAATTCATTATTATCACTTTTGTGGGGTCCATCATGTCTGAGGGCCACTACATAAAAATCAATGTTTGTGAAAAGAATTCCAAATAAGATCGTCAGTCTTCTTTTTTCTGTCTGGACGATTTGCAACCACAAAAGCAAAAAAAGGTCACTCAAAAGATTCAAAAGCTCCGGCCAAGTAATTTTATCCAAACTCAGAATTTTAGAAACTAGAAATTAACAAAGAATTTTAGTCTTCTATTTCTGGTTCTAATAACTTTGTAGTCAGTACGCCGGAGAATAAATATATATTTCTACAAGTCAAGCAAGAATAATTTTCACAAATTGAGCTCAAGTAATATTAGCTAGTGTTCCCCCTTGAACGAGTTGTGAAAACACTTTCCAAAAGTGGTCAATTTTAATTATTTTTTAGCCATCGTTTAAACCGTCCAGTAAATAAACTCTTAAATCTCGAAAAAAGCCTAAGCTTAAACTGAGCGTTAGAGGAGTAATATCTAAACTATTAAAAATTAAATTAAAAGAAAAATTGGAAAAATATATTTCAATTGAATTATTTACAAATAATTTGTTTATATAGATAGTATAAGTATGAAGCATTAAGTATAAAGCATTTTAATAATAATAATAAATTGTTTATTAACTGAACATTTATGAAATTTACATAATTAAAATAAAACATTAATCAAACAAAGTGCATAGACATTGTCTATCTGCAGAATGTTCAGTAAACTTTCCTCGCTATTTCATCCTTACTAATTAATTTTATTTTCCTGTTAAGTTTTTTTAAAGTCCTCTTCCATAAAACTAAAAATAAAAGGTTATGTTAGAGTTTCAAATGATTTTTCTGCCATTATATTCTTGTGAAGTCCTTTCGTTGGTAAATATGTATAATAAATAACAAGATCCTCAATTTGCTTTGTACAAATCACAAGAACTTTCCCATAACAACTTGTATCTTAGTCCTTGCAACTTACAATTGCTGGCTTGTAGTTGCTCTAGTATAAATTGAACTAGTTACCAACAATAGTGGGCAAGAAAAGAAACTGGTTTGATTGACTTGTAAATATTTTAGATTAGCTTCAGAGTTGGCTTCAGCTTTTATTTATCTCATCAACTACTTATTCCTTGATTTAGATTATTCAGAATTTCTCCAAAATTGCTAACAATTTCTACAGGACTATGAAAATTTTGGTTTAACTTAACTTTGCTCATTGCCCTACTCTAAATGAGATTCTAATATTATGACCGAAGTTATAGAAAATTCTAACTATTCTATCTTGTATTCCCATGTTAGTGTTAAACAAGCTCTACCCAAATATCATTTACTGTAAGATCTGTGATCTTTAGTCAGAATCCATCCGAAAATCAGATCAACGTTCCTTCTGCTTTTTGGACCAAAACCCCTGGATCTTACGGCACTGTCAAAAGGCTGTAAATTAACAGGGTTACAACGTACTAAATAAAAAAAGGGTGCCAACGGCCTCAGGTACTATCGAGTCATAGCATAAACTAAGAAACGTGCTTTTAACGCTTTTACCATTCCTAAAATATATTTAATTTATTTATTTATTTATTGTGTTTGTGGCCTGGTTTGCTTTATTAACCAATATGGTTTATGAAGGCTGGAAAAAATCAACATATTGGTATGTTGGCTTCTAATGCCTCCTTTATTTACCAATATAGTTGTGGAAAAAAACGGCCCTATCTTTTGCAATATTCAATTATTATAACCTGCTAATAAGTAGTTCGGTCTTTTTTTTTGTTCAATTTTGACAATTACTGAAAAGAAATGCTAAAAAAAAACAAAACTAAAATTACAATCACTGCTATGAAGCAAGAAACTTAGCACCCTTCTTACACTGTAATTTACTGAACTTTCTATTCATTTAATATAAATAATCTGAGCATTAAAACATTTTGTAAGTTTTTAAAAACTCTATAAATATTATTCTGATTTTAAGCTATTCTTTCCATGTCTTAATTAAAATTTTAATGTCAATAGTTAAACACAGTATACTGAGCGCATTCTAGAATCTATAGAGTCATTAAAACTGTCCGGTAGGACAGTTGTATAAGGGTTGACCATCAAAAACTGCACGAAAAAGCGTAACGTTGAAAAACACCCAACATTGACAATTTTTTTCTATTTTCTTAGCTTTGACTCTACAAAATTATTTAAAATTAATTATTTATGAGATTTTATTAAAGAGAAATTATGAAATGAGAACCTGTTATTCTAAATTGTGAAAATAATCTAGAAATAAAAATTTATCAGTTAAAAAATCTCCAGAATAAAGGGGCCATCTTCCTCCTGGAGATAAACCTCGTCTAGGAAACTCCTTAAGCTCCTTTTTCTCCAACTAAAGAAGGTAATTCTTGATCTAAGTAATTATGCTGTCCATTTTCTTATTGTAGAATCGCGCGGCATCTTTATTATGTTTCAATTCGCTCAGTACTCTGTCGAAGAACTAATCTAACTCATTTTATTTGTTTTTCATGAGTTATTTCTCTCCTAAAAACTGAATCCGGTAAGTTGATTGTTGTATCTCTATCCTCTATCAGACTCTGGTCGACAGTCTTTTGATATCTTCTTAGCAGAAATGAATTAAGGCTAACTATCCGTATAGTGGGAATAGTTTGTTAGTTCAAGCCACACTAAGGGCACTGAATGAACCCAATATTTATGATATCTCACAAGATGTTAATCCAGAATTTTTTTTGGTCACTTCCTGACCCTCGTTAACATGACAGTACAATGCCATCGACACTGAAGATTTATAATTTTAAAACGTCTTAAAGGCCCACTCCAGTCTTGTCTCAGATGCTGTTTCCTCATTTCTATTTGGAAAATCAGTTCAGACCTCCATCTGTTCCAAAAGAAAAGGAAGGTACCTTCTTAGCAACTACTTAGTGATATATGAACCAAGAAGTGGAGTTCCACTAGGTAAGGCTTGGTGGATCTCTATTAAAACTAGGTTTATTATGTTTGGGAAAGATATACTTCTTACAGAATGCTTGTAACTAGGACTATTTGAACCTTAAAAAAAAATCTAACAATCTTTTATTATTTTAGATATGCCGTTATAATTTTATTTTAGTAAATTACTTCGGTCATTCTGACCTTGTAAATTATTTTTTCAACTAATTTAAACAGGTGAAAAAGATATTTCTCTACTGTTGATTTATTTGTATCATTTATTCAGTTTGTCAAACTTCCCTAATTAATTGCAGCTGATGTGATATTATTTGAATACTAGAAGAACAAAGTGAATAAATTTATTTAAAAATCTATGTATAAATAAACATATTAAACAGCGAAAGTAAATATAAAGGACATGCATTTGTGTTTATTTTTGTCTTAAATAAATGGACGAGCTTGTCAAATAAATAATCCATTTTCTTCAAAGATAAATAAAACCAACTGTAGACCATTTATTTACCCAACCGGCAATAATGCATACAGTAGAATTAATTAATTAATTAATTAAGATGATATCCAAACCAAATATACCTCATAATTTTAAATCTACTTTCTGGTCTATATAAATCTTCTTCCTCTAATGATGAAAAACACGCTTTAACATCGCAATCTACCAAAATATTTATGATTCCAGTGGAATTAATTAATTAAGATGATATCCAAATCGAACATGACTCATCATCAGTTAAGTTCGCTGCAGACTTCTGTCCATCCAATAAGTCTATCTCTAGACAGTAATTCTTTTCAATATTTGCATCTCTTGGTTTGGTGACTAAAGTGCCAATCACTTTCACTGTATAACTTCACACACACATGTACACACACACACACACACACACACACACATATATATATATATATGTATATAGTATAGTATACACAGGGTGATCCATTTAAAACGCACCAATCGCTAATAACCTTTTAGGAAAGCGGAATTCAGAAAAAACCCACGAAGTAAACTATATGTTTTTTTGGGTCTATTTTTCAAATTTTTCACCCTCGATGTTGTATCTTTATTTTTGATGGAGTTACGGCCAAAAACCTGATTGGGGTTACATAAGGACCACTGGTTTTGACAATGAATATAAAAACTACATAAAAAACTGTGAAAAATGACGTTGACCCTTTTTCGATATCCCTAATATTTGTTAAGATATTTATGATCAAAGTTACAATTTTATCTATTCGTGAACGGTTTTCAATATTAATTTTCCACCAGAAATACACGTTTTGGGAGGTCCTCTGATTGCAAAAAATGTTATATTTGATGCAAAGTAAAAATAAAATAATAATTGAATATTTTAAAACATGTAGTGTCATGTAAAGGTTGTGGGTGAATCAGGGATAAATTTGTTTTATCATCAAATAAAAGCAATCATCACATCATGTTAAAGTACCCCGTATGCAAAACTTCTTGACCTATGATAACGGTAAGAATATATTGTCAGGAAGGGGCGGATGTTGGCCTAGTGGTCAAGAGCGTGGTTTTGTAAATGGGAGATCCCCAGTTCGAATCCCGCGAATGCCCGCATAATACTTAATACATCATAAAAAAATGTTTTAAATAAAATGTAGTCATACGCGGGATTCGAACTGGGGATCTCCCACTTAAAAAACCACGTCGTCGTTTTCGTAGGATTGTGCTTCATGCAAAAATTTTTGCTATTACAGAAATTACTTATTCTTAGGTAAAAAAAATAAAATAATCCCTTAGCTAAGAATCTTTTACTTATTTCGTTTTTTTTTATTGTTCCCAATTTATTATTATTGACTTTTACAATTTCATTTAAACGGCGGAACCTCAAGACTAATGATTGTCTAATCAAAATTTAGCGGACTATTTCATTTCGCGTACGCTTCAAACAATGCTCTATTTTCACAATTTCCTGAGGAGGATCTTCATTGTAAAAGTCCATCTTTCGCCGTAAGTATTTACCGCCATTTAGCCAGAGATCTAGAATTTATTAAAGAGGTGAGCTAAGTTTGTGGTTACTTATATTTACGCTCTTAGTCGAGTGAGCTTGGCAATAAAGATAATCCTGATGATTTATTTTTCACGATTTTGAGGTCTTCTCAAAAAATTTATACTTATTATAGTTTTTTGTTCTTCAAAATTGAATAAATTACAGAGATTCGACTTTTTTAATGAATTTCCTTCCGAAAATATTTTAACCAACTAAGAAACAATCAGCAATTGATTTTCATTTCTGACTTGTTCTTCACTCTTCATTAATTGATTCCATCTTTCAATCTAAGATAGAATCATCCTATTTTTCTGTATTAATCAAATCGGAGAATATTTTATGTTATTATTAACGACTAATTTTTTCTCAATTTTGTTCCATTCCACGAACAAATTTCTTTCGCGGATAAAATGTCAGTTATATTTTTTGAAAGATGCATCTCAATTCTCCCTTAGTTCTTTCATTGCTTTTGATTCCATTAAAGTGTCTTTTCTGAACACAGTAAGTACCTAATAAACTGAATATAATTGGTTAAAAAACTTGTGACAAAATATTAAGAAAATTGGTGCTTAGAATTAGCAGTTTACAGCGTAAATTAGTTTTATTTTTAATTTTTAGTTCAAGGCGCGTTAACTTCTGAAGTCATTGAGGTTCATAGCTTTCTTTTTAGTGAACTTCCAGACTCTGGACAGTTGTTCTCTCTATACAGGCATTTACTTACCGTCACCGGACTGTACTGTACGTAGCTTCCATGAAAAGAAAATTTATGAGTCGGGTACTGGATTCGAACCCGAAATCCGTGCGTGGAAACCAGCTGGTTTGTTCACTTTTTTCTTTTTTGCTATTTATTGGAAAATTTGCTGCTTAGATTCTATTTTTACACTTTGATTGATTTTAAACTTTGTGAACTCATTTCGTTCAAGCAGAACTATTACAATTATTCCAAATATTTTTCCAGCCAACTCTATTTATGTGTTGCGTTTACCATATTGGTAAAAACTCAGTCTACTGGAAATTCGATTATAAGATACTTTTTTTTACAAAACTAGGTTTCATTCTTGTAAGATAATTGGGCAGATATTTAGTCTTCTCTACGTATCTTACAGAATTTGAATTTAAAAAACGAAATTTCGGAAATGTGCGTTCACTTTAAAAATATCGATTTGTTATTGTGAACATGTCAATCGAACATTTCAGTAATTCTATGTTAACATAAAAGTATTTAATTCGTAATTATGTGAGAGATCGCACCAGATTTCTATCCATTTATTTAGACCGCTAAAAGAAAGAAGATTTTCAGTGATTTTCAGTTTTAATTTTTAACAAAAGAATTGTTTTGTATCTATTACTGCTTTATTTCAAATATCAATAACTTTTACATCTTACAAAAGTAAATATTATTAGCACTTTAATACTTTGAAACTATCTTTCTTCAGTCCATGTCCAAACTTGCCAACTTCAGATTCTAAAGCAGGGGGGAAAGGGGCCTGTTTCTGGCGTTGCATTACCACAATGTTATCTGAAATAAAAACTAAATTAATAAAAACTTAAATGCAGATAATGCAAATAGTACTTTGAAACTTAAATATTTCACAGACAAATTTAATGTTACATGTTATTGAATAATTATTTTTATCAAATTAAAGTAGATAACCAAAAGTGGCCATGAACACTTCTAAGGTGGTGTATCACCACATAAGCTTAACCTTATCTTGTCATTTTGGAAAACCAACAAGATTTTGTATTTGTGGATTACCGTTAGTGGATGGTAGACGGATCTTCTAAATGAATCATTTAATGGCAATTGGCTCCGAGAAAGAGAATTAACTCTGTCAGAGATTCGCCGAAAAAAATATGGAGAATTTTAGGTTAATGAAAGCTTCAGCGAGAAGAAAACTTATGAAACATTAGTAAATTAGTCCATCTTCTAATAATTAAAACTGTCCGGTAGGACAGTTGTATAAGGGTTGATCATCAAAAACTGCACGAAAAAGCGTAACGTTGAAAAGCACCCAACTTTAACAATTTTTGTCTCTTTTCCTACAAAAGGTAAAATTCCCAAATTTTCTTTATAGTACAAGTCAAATCTTCCTTTATAACTATAATTTTTTACCACAACCCTGATCTAATAGATTTTGAGAAAAAAGTTGCTGAAAATGAGCAAAACCGGCATTTACAGAAAATGTTCTTGTTCGTGTTAAATGTGTAAATAATTAATATTATTTAATTATATAACGCATTTTCCAAGTATTTATGATCATTTGTCTTTATTATATCTTTCTACCATGTCAATGCAAACTCAAAGAACTATTAGTAATGTCTAATTAATTTGTAGTGCTTAACTCTGAATTTGAATAATTATTAAATTCTAGGAAAGTGCATATATGGAGCAATGCAGTTTAAAGCAACGAATAAATAATACCATAATCAATTAGAAAAAAAAGCATTATACTTTTCATTACTTACGTCTTCATGTTGTCAAGAGAGATTTTATTGCAAGTTATAAATGCATCACAGAGCGATGCATTTTTTATACTGCAAATCGCACTCTACCAACAATCCCGGTATGCATTTGCTTTATGTCACTAATGCAAATAGAAATACTGCATTTGTGTTGCATTTTCAAAATTGCATTTGAAGCGTAACTAACAGCATCAACCATCAAGAGTGTGCATACTAACATCTTGTCTAAAAAATGTTTTACATGTTTAACGGCAGAATTAACAATAAATTTATCAAAAATAAGAGATGTGAAGAAAATAACTAATTTAGGCAGTACTAAGTTGCAGTAAGTATCAAAGAATTTATTTATTTATCTACTTTTTACTATAATTTTACATGAATTTATTGCTCTGCAATTCTTCAAACTACTGTATTTTACTTAAAGTGTGGGCTTCTTTGTAAATTCATTATTATCACTTTTGTGGGGTCCATCATGTCTGAGGGCCACTACATAAGAAGTAAGGAACTTTTTTAAAAAACTAGGTTTCTTTCTTGTAAGATAATTGGGCAGATATTTAGTCTTCTCTACGTATCTTACAGAATTTGAATTTTAAAGGGAATTTTGGAAATGTGCGTTCACTTTAAAAATATCGATTTATTATTGTGAACATGGCAATCGAACATTTCATTAATTCTATGTTAAAAAAAAAGTATTTAATTCGTAATTATGTGAGAGATCGCACCAGATTTCTATCCAGTTATTTAGACCGCTAAAAGAAAGAAGATTTTCAATGATTTTAAGTTTTAATTTTTAACAAAAGAATTGTTTTGTATCTATGACTACTTTATTTCAAATATCAATATCAATTTATCTTACAAATGTAAATATTATTAGCAATTTAATACTTTGAAACTATCTTTCTTCAGTCCATGTCCAAACCTGCCAACTTCAGATTCTAAACCAGAGGGGAAAGTGGCCTGTTTCTGGCGTTGCATTACCACAATGTTATCTGAAATAAAAACTAAATTAATAAAAACTTAAATGCAGATAATGCACATAGTACTTTGAAACTTAAATATTTCACAGACAAATTTAATGTTGTTACATGTTATTGAACAATTATTTATATCATATTAAAGTAGATAACCAAAAGTGGCCATGAACGCTTCTAAGGTGGTGTATCACCGCATAGCTTAACCATATCCAGTCATTAAACCCACTTTTCTACCAAAGAATTACAGCAAAAGAAATCATTTCTTTACAATTTATTTTGTTCATAATAAATTTAATGCAATTTTATAACTGTCCTAAATGAATTACTGTTATACTATTATTCAACGCCTGTTATACTATGAATTCCATAGTAAAGTTTTTTGAATTCAGCAATACTAAATTCCTACCTGCAGTTTAAAAGAACCTAATAGATCATTTAATTTTAATTAATTGTATACAAATGATACCACAGTTAAAATAAAATTCTGTAATACCTGTATAATTATCGTCTTCAAGTACGCCACATCTGTACACCAGAGCGTAATTTTTATTGTCGGTCGCAAGAACTGATATTTCTGTTGAGAATGTTTTGGTGACTGTAATGGAAAGCTACTGGTTAATCTTAAGCATTGTAGAAATAATTACGTAAAAAGTAAAGTAAAGTAATCTCATAATTTTTTCAGGAAAAGCTGAAATACTGAGGCACCATGACAGCCTGACGGTTAGAAGCCTGGACTGCTAAGCTAAGATGTATTGTGATACTGGATTTGATTAAACCTTGAATAATAATGTTAATGGTTATTATGAGAAATTCTTATTAAAGTAATGTTTGATAATCGCAACATCTAATGAGGTAGTTGGGGATAGAGACCGCCATATATAAAAGTATAGCAATACATGTGTTTTTTAGCGGGTAAACACTACAGGAAACAAAAGGAGTTTAAAGCCGGTTGAATTTAATTCTTTCCCTCCAAAAACTCTCGTGGTATCAACGAGTGTAATTGAATTATTGAGCGGTAAGCCAGAATGCAAAGACTTCTGTGGCAATTCACGCTGGCAGCTTAAAAACAATTATTACTCCACTAATGTTAATCGATTTGAACTTTAAAGTAAATTAGCTTTCGAAGACTATCAAAGATTCTGTAGATCTCTTATAAATGTAATTCGATGGAAGTACCCCAAAATTGATAAAACTATAAATTCTATAAAACTATAAATCGATTGCCAGAATACGTGGTAAACGATGAGAGGGAAGATTTATAGCCCTAAGACAATATCTAAAATGTAAATTTAAAGTAAACACTTTAAGAAGATCTAAAGAAGTTTCCAAGTAAATCATATAGTTAGGTGTGGAGGAAGGTAACGAAAACAACTTCTTCACGAAAAACCGCTGAAACTTCTCCAACTGCTCATACCTCTGAAAACCCCAGACCTGGGCCCCATAGCAAACAATGGAACGTAAAACGGCATCGAACACTTGTTTCTTTGCATGAAGAGGGATCAGTTGCTGAGCGATGAAATTCGACCAATTCCTATTAAGAGCTAATTTTGCTGCTGAAATTCTTTCTTTCAGGTGGTATTCCAGGGAAAGGCGAGAAGAGAGCGTAACGCCAAGATACTTGTAAGAATTAACCACCTCCACTGGCTCACCCCTGTACCTCCACCGATCTGCAACAGCCAGCCTACCCCCCCTTCGAAAAACAACAATTTTCGACTTGTCGAGATTAACAGTCAAACTCCACTGTTCACAATAGATCGCCAACAGATTAATGTTTCACTGCAAAGTAACACGGTCCTCCGCGAGAAGAACAATATCATCCGCGTACATCAATACACTAATACGACGACCCCCAATACGCACGCCACCCTCAAGTACCTGAGGCAGGTCATCCAAAAAGAGCGCAAAAAGGAGCGGGCTCAAGATACATCCCTGACGAACACCAGATTCAACAGGAAAAAACTCGGAAATACCCCCTCTACCACGAACAGCCGATTCAGCGTCGGAATAAAGACTTTTTAAGATACGGATAAATTTTGTTGAAACTCCAAGATTAAACAATTTCAAAAATATGCCTCTCTTGGAATACTGTCGAATGCAGCTTTAAAGTCAACAAAAAATGAATATACTTTATTACCTCTTTTAAGAAATTTAAGCTTAATAATGTTTAACAAAACAAACAGTATCAATTACAATCACTGCTATGAAACAAGAAACTTAGCACCATTCTTACACTATAACTTACTGAACTTACTATTCATTTAATTAAAATAACCTGAGTATTAAAACATTTTGCAAGTATTTAAAGATTCTATAAATATTATTCTGATTTTAATAATTAGTTATTCTTTCCATTTCTTTATTTAAATTTTACTGTCGATAGTTAAACACAGCATACAGGGCGCATTCTAGAATCAATAGAGTCAACTTCTCTTATATTTGACTCTGCAATTTTATTTAGAATTAATTATTTATGAGATTTTATTGAAGAGAAATGAGAACCTGTTATTCTAAATTGTGAGAATAATGTTGAAATAAAAATTTAACAGTTAAGAAAATCTCCAGAATAAAGGGGCCATCTTCCTCCTGGAGATAAAGCTCGTCTAGGAAACTCCTTAAGCTCCTTTCTCCAACTAAAGAAGGTAATTCTTGATCTAAGTAATTAGGCTGTCCATTTTCTTATTATAGAATCGCGCGGCATCTTTATTATGTTTCAATTCGCTCAGTATTCTGTCGAAGAAATAATCTGACTCATTTTATTTGTTTTTCATGAGTTATTTCTCTCCTGAAAACTGAATCAGGTAAGTTGATTCTTTTTTAGGTATCTAACTCTCCTCTATCAGACTCTGGTCGAGCGCCTCTTCCTATCTTTTTAGCAGAAATGAATTAAGGATAACTATCCTTATAGTGAGAATAGTTTGTTGGTTCAAGCCACACTAAGGGCGCTGAATGAACCCAATATTTGTGATATCTCACAAGATGTTAATCCAGAGTTTTTTTTGGTCACTTCCTGACCCTCGTTAACATGACAGTACAATGCCATGGATACTGAAGATTTAAAATTTTAAAACGTATTAAAGGCCCCCTTCAGTCTTGTCACAGATGCTGTCTCCTCATTTCTATTTGGAAAATCAGTACAGACCTCCATCTGTTCCAAAAGAAAAGGAAGGTCCCTTCTTAGCAACTAAATGATGTGATGTATGAATTTTATTTAAGTTGAGTTTACATGATTGCCCTATTGTGATCTGCGGTGATTTTAACTGCAGAGTTGGCCTTCTTAATAAAATTATTGATTTTGATGGTTTTATTTGTGATTTAAAATGTGGTAGAGATAGTGTAGATAAGGTGACAACTGGTAGGGGTATTAACTTGGTTAAAATTATGTTTTCATTTAACAGCGTATTCAAATTGTCGATATTACTTTTTAACTTATGCTTTTCGTTATTTAGATGCTGTATTTGTTTATTACAAATCTGTATTTTTTTGATCAAACGATTCACGCATTTTATTAACTTCATCTTTAATGCTATTAACAGCTGTTAGTAACTGAGTATGTTTCGTTTCATTTGTAGACAATGTATTATTAATATTAGTAATTTCTTGTCCGATTACCTTCAATTCATCCATTAGAGCTTTAAACATATCAGTACCCCCGCCACTGGGCGCTCCACTGCTACCGCCTTCGCCTGTGTTTATTTTGCTAGCCGACTTTGTTGCCATCTTAAAGAGACCAAACTTCAAGTTAATACCAATAAATTGTTAAATTTGCACTAACTTTATTGTGAATTTTCACAAATAACGATCAAAGTGCAGAAGCTGGTAAATTTTCCACTTCACAGAATTGTAGAAAAAGTTCTACTGAACACTTTGAACTAAAAATTATTCATTACTTTTGGAAATAAATAAATAAAAAATTAAAATAATCAAGAGCACTAAAAATATGACTGCACTGTTCAGAGGATTTCAACTATTTAGGTGTATTATTTTCTACTTCCGGATTATTTTCAAAAGCAGCGTCCCAAGCTACCACTCGTGCGTTACTAGCCGGAGGTAAAGTGTTAGATATATGTGCCAAATCTAAACTTGTGTCATGGGAATCAAAAAAGAGATTGAATGAGGCCATAGTGAAAAGCACATTAATGTATTGCATTCAAGTCTGGGGTCTTAGGTATGCTGAAACACTAGAAAAAGCCAATCTAAATTTTTATAAACGACACCTCCACCTTTTTAGGGGTACTCCGAATTTTGTGATTAGGTTAGAAACTGGCCAACTTCATATTAGCTATTATATTTTAAAATTAAGTTTGAGCTGGCTCTTAAATATCTTACAAATGGAAAATTATAGGTACCCCAAAATCTGTTTACAAAAAT
The DNA here is from genome assembly GCF_049639745.1 of Rhodnius prolixus. Taxonomy (NCBI): domain Eukaryota; kingdom Metazoa; phylum Arthropoda; class Insecta; order Hemiptera; family Reduviidae; genus Rhodnius; species Rhodnius prolixus. The sequence continues at coordinate 29,051,495 of NW_027411582.1, forward strand.
TAAGGTCTTTAATAGTTAGTTGTTCAAACCCAAACTACGATTGGGTTCTTCAATTAAAAGAATTGTTAAATAAAATTTATTTTGCCGAGATAATTTTTGTTGAGGATTGGGTTCATTTAAAAACTATCATACCCCAAATTTTAGACAGATACCAGAACTACTTAACTGCAATAGACTTAAATTATTTATTTAATTCCACTTTTAGTCCATATTATCGTTCAATATTTAACTCTAACCTGACATTTCAACCTTACCTAGCTCTCAACCAACCTGTCTCCTACACCATATTAATAGCACAACTCCGCATTTCTAGCAAATACTTTATTAAAATTACTGACCAGGATACTGTACATAATATTAATCCACAGTTTCAATGTAAACTTTGCAAATTAAAGAAAAGCGAAGACTTGTATCATATTTTTCTCAAATGCCCCATGTATCTGCCAATCAGAGAACTTTATAACTTCAACAACGAAGAGAACTGGACGGACAAATTACTTAATCCTAAAACTGTATCTGTTCTAAAATTAATTTGTACCTATGTGAGTAATGTACTCAAATTAAGAGCCTTAATAATTCATAGATCAACATAATTACTGAGAATGAAAATAATAATAATAAATATTTATGTATAAAATAATTAAAATCGTACTTGGAAAATAGTAATTAACTTAAATAATTAGCTCAAAAATAGTTATGTATCTTTAAATCTTTTCTCTTCTAAGCTCTAAATCTATCTACATATGTTCGTCTAGGAACAGGCAAAATTTCAACAAATTTATGTAATTTAATGAATATTGTTTATAATACCAAAGGGTAAACTATTATTTTTCATTACAAATAAGATTTAAGTTTTATTTGTTATTTTATTTTAAGTTGATCTTTAATTTATTTTTATTCTTCTAATTATTATAACAGGACTACACACATTGTAAAAATTGTATGGGGATTGTCCCCGTAGACAATTTTGAATGATGTATGTACTCGTATGTATGTAATTAACTTCTAATCTTTAAGTAAATTAAAAAAAATAAAAAACGGTTAAAATTATGGAAAAAAACTCTTTAGTTTTAATTAATTAAAGGAATGGGCGATCCAATTCAGACAGTCGCTCGCAGTTTACTTTTTCAAGTTCTGTTGGATGTTCCGTCATAGATTTGGTTTGGGCAAATCAAAAGTGTATTAATTTTATTGATGATTTATATGTTAATGATAGCGTAATTAACTCAGACCATTTCCCTGTTGTCCTTAAAGTTACGTGGTAATATAAAACTAGTTAAAAACTATTTTACTTCCTTAAAATTTGTATGGAATTCAAAATTAAGTCAATTGTACTATGAGAAAATGATTTGTAGTAAATATGTCCAAGTAGATTTTGCTTCCGAAACACCAGATTCCTTAAATAAGTCGATTCAGAATCATGCTTCTGAGCTAGGTATGTTTAACCCTTTTAGTACCGGCGAAAAGAACGTGCCTAAGCGAACAATACCGGGCCGAATCGGCGAATTTGCAGAAGTTTGCGAAAATGCTCGTAAAAACGAAAGTAGAAGTGATATTTACAAAATATAAAAAGCAGCATATTCGGAAATAAAGGGAGAATAAAACGATACGAATTGTGTTTCATTATTTGTTGAAAATCATAAGAATAACATGAACATAAGACTTAACAAAACTCGTACAAAAGTGATTTCTCTTTTTCAAATGGTAATTGCACATAAAAAAAGTCATCATTTGGTCATAGCTCTATATACATCTTTTAGTATAATGTATAGACATTATTATTGTCAATAATTCGCACTAATTCTGCGTCATCCATGTTCGTAACAGGGTATAATTTTTTCAAAAAGGTATCAACAAAACTGACAAAATTTTCTACTGCTAATTGTGTCTCTATGAAAACTTTGACGGTTTTTGAATACTGACTGCACGTTAGAAGGATCAAGAAAGACTGAAAAAGATTTTAGGCTTGCCGAGTCGATGCACGCATGCCACTTGAATACTCCGATAACTATCATAAACATCATAAAGATTGCGATTACGGTCCAGAGAAACTATCCCGTGTCGACGAATATCCGAGGGATATCCCGGGTCCCGTTTCTATCTTATCACTCTAACATATACAGACCCGCGGCACTAATCAGCATAAAATATTGTAGAGAGAGCGGAAACGGGCGAGGACGGTCGTACGCCGAAACGGAGGACCCGCTAGTATAGCCCGAGTCAGTGTGACCTGCGAGCCGGAAGTTCGTTACGGTCGTCCTGGTGTCAACCTGGTTGAGAGAGAGACTATTCTTAGTTGCTATTAATACGTATGTGTGTAAAGAGTTTTCGTTTATTTGTAATAAAGTAAGGCCCCAACGGAGGCGCAACGATATATCGTCGTTGGTATTTTTGGCAAGTGCACCGAACGACGATATATCGTCGTTCGGTACTAAAAGGGTTAAACATGTGAAATATGTTCAAAATAATTTTAAAAAAGCATGGTTTGACCCGGAGTGCTATAAGTCTAAAACTTTAGTTCAAAAAAATTGTAGAAGCTGAAAATCTAATAAGCTTGATAATAATAACTTCCAAGCGTATATTATTTCTAAAAAAAACTATAGGAATCTAATAAAGTTTAAAAAACTTTAGTTTTACTAAGATATTTCTAACAAACTTTCAGATTGTAGGGATAGTTCAGATTTTCGGAAAACAATAAAATATACTAGAAGATACGAGGTTAAAATGCCTTCTCCCATTGCTATGGAAGCTTGGAATACCTATCTATTAAATTCATACCCTCCTAATATTGAATACCATTACTGCTTGAACTTAGATGTTAGTCACCCTCTCTTAGACAATCCTATTAATGCTAATGAAATCGCAGGTTCTTTAAAAAGATGTAAACTAGGTAAAGCTGCTGGGCAAGATCAAATAAATTATAATATAATAATAATATATTTATTTGCCTAAAGAAAAATACATCTTGTGGCAAGGAGACTGTCCAGCACATGTACAACTTTTTACAAAAATTAAGTAATCTTAAATTAAATCCAGTACATCCTGAATTACTTGAAAATAATTAAAATATAAAATAATGATAAAAAAGAACAGATACTTATAATTTAAGGTATAGAGAACAACTATGAACTTAGATACTGCTACTCTGATAAAATAAACTATACATTTTCGAATACCTAAAATTACACTGCTGGCAAAGAGCACACGTTTTCACCTACTATTCTAGCCTTAGCTGGAGTGCTTGGATGGTGAACAAAAAAATATTATTTATCTTTTCTCTAGAGCTTATAACCAAAACGTTTTCAAATTTGTCCTCAGTAGTATAGGGGTCAGATCAAATAAATTATGACTTTTTTATAAATTTACCTCAAAATTGGTTACTTTATTTGGAAGTGTGTTGTTAATAAAATAATCGAATCTGAAGATATTCCTGATGATTGGTCTAAAATAGTCATGTTTATGTTACATAAAAAAGGGGATAAAATGTGCAAAGATAACTACAGTGGTATTGGTCTGGTTAATTGTTTGGTTAAGATTTTCACTCAGATACTTTTAAGTAGGCTGGAGGTATGGACTGACTTGGAAAACGTAGTTCCAGAGTTTCAATCTGGCTTTAGAATTGGAAGAGGATGTCTAGACAATACTTTTATTTTGAACTCTATAGCTCAGATAAATTATGGTATTAAAAAGAAAAATCTTTATTGTCTTTTCGTAGACTTCCAAAGAGCATTTGACTCGATTAGTCATCATCTTCTTTGGGAAAAGCTTAGAAACCTGGGTCTTTATGGAAAATGCTTCAGAATTTTACAAAAATTATATAAGGAGGCAACTGTGAGTATTAGAGATAATAATGGATATTCTATAAAGGTGAAGTTGAACCAAGGGAGAAATTTTGAGTCCAATTTTTTTTAACCTATTCATATCTGATTTGGAGGGTTATTTCAGAACTAAGGGTTTATATGGAATTCGAATTGATGAGAAAAACGATATTATTCTATTGGCTTATGCCGATGATTTGGTAATTTTTGGAGATAGCCCCTCTGATTTAAGAAAGAAATTAAAAGTATTAGAGTCCTATTCAAACTTAAAATATCCTGTTGGATATTCCTCTAAAATATAAACGCCTATTTGCTCAGCTGAGATTAAATGGCAAACATTTTTCAAAATTTACTATAGACAATGTAAGTTTTAAAATTAGTGATCAAAATGTTTGTAAGCTGTGCAATAAAGAGATGGAAGATGGCACTCATATGGTGGCCGTTTGCCCTGTGTTTTCAGAGGCAAGAGGATATTTTTATAGGGAAGCTTTTGATGGCCAGCTTAGCATGGAGAGAGTAGTTACGAATCAGAACAAAGAAAGCCTTTTCCTGTTGTACAAATACAAGAATTTTTCCCTAAAATTAAGAGAATTTCTATTATTTTCTATTTCTTAACCTTAATAATTTCTATTATTTTATTTATATTTTAGTAGTGTATTCATTATTAGTAGTTGTGCGTTAAATATGATTTAAATAAATAAATAAATAAATAAATATGGTTATTGCAAAATGTATTACTTTTATTTTATTTTTTTGTTTTGTTATTTATATTAGGCATTTTATTTCTTAAAGAACGATTTTTAGTTATTCTTTATATTTTTAAGTTAAAAGTGTACTTTTATTTTGTTTTTGTTTGTAAACACAATTCCATTGTAACGACTTATTGTCTAATACAATAAATAAAATAATAATAAAAAGAAATAGTGATGTATGAACGAGGAAGTGGAGTTTTACTGAGAAAGTCTATTAGCTTGGGCCAAAACTGGGTTTATTATGTTTGGGCAAGATATACAGTCAACCCTCCTATAACGCGGTGAGTGCGAACCGCGTAATATGGAAACCGCGCTATAAGAAACTCGGATTTAACTGTACAAACCAGGCTAATTCGTAGCGCGTTGTATGGAAACCATCTACCGCGTTGTATGGAAACCGCGCTATAAGAAACTCAGAATTAGTACAAATCACATCATTCGTACCGCGTTATATGGAGACCATAAATACAAAAGACAAGATAAATTATAAATTATTTTTATTGAATTGAAGAGTTCATATAAGGAAATGATAAAAGAAATGAAACAAAAACTAAACTTATAGTGTTATAGTGTAATAGGGTTATAGTTATAGGGTTATAGTGTTACCTTATAGAAATTTAAAATGGAATCTAGTGATTCCTGTTTAGTTTTTTTTTTTAGTTAATAACCCTAATGGTTGCAGAAAAAATATAATATTCAACTCGAGTGTAAAGTGTTTTCCTCTCACTCGGCAATTTGCACTTGCACTCGCCTCGCTTCGCTCGCTCGTGCGTGCAAACCCTGCCTCGTGTGAGGAAAAGTACTACTACTTTCCACACTTGTTAAATAAATAACTATATTATTATTATATTAGAACAAATGAAGAATATTATTTACAGTATCGTGTAATGTTGTCCAATTATAAACCACAAATAAACCGTTTGAGTGCCACGGAGCGATTTTGCGCTTCGTTGCTGTCGCTAGAACAGTGCCAGCAACAAAATTTTCGAAAGAATTGGTCACCAACGAAACGTACTGTGAAAGAGCTCTGAGACGACTGAAACCGATGTCGTATACGGCTAAGAGATAAGCTTGAATGTTTATATAAACATATCCAGTTAAAATCATTCATTGGGTGCACGGAAAGAACTGATGGGACGTTATTGAACGGATAACGCGCTGTAAGAGTACCGCGTTATAGGAGGGCTGTTGCAATTTCAGCTCCGCGTTATATGGAAACCGCGTTCTGAGAGTACCGCGTTATAGGAGGGTAGATGTACTTCTCACAGAATGCTTGTAACTTGGACTATTTGAACCTTAAGAAAATCTAACAATATTTTGCAATTGAAGATATGCAGTTATAATTTTATTTTAGTAAATTACTTCGGCAATTCTGACCTTGTAAATTATTTTTTCAACTAATTTAGACAGATAAAACAGATATGGTTATATTTGTACCATTTATTCAGTTTGTCAAACTTCCCTAATTAATTGCAGCTGATATGATATTATTTGAATACCAGAAGAACAAAGTGAATAAATCTATTTAAAAATCTATGTATAAATAAACATATTAAACAGCGAAAGTAAACATAAAAGACATGTATTTGTATTTATTTTTGTCTTAAATAAATGGATGAGCGTCAAATAATCCATTTTCTTCAAAGATAAATAAAACCAACTGTAGACCATTTATTTACAAAACCGGCAATAATGACCTTGTGTGAGAGATTAGTTTTTAATTGTTCTTAATTATTCCCTCCTCACTAAAAAAAAAAATGCAATAGTACATTTTAAAACTGTTGTATAGACAACTGCGTATTCGTTACAGCTTACCTCTGCATTCAGTAGAATTAATTAATTAAGATGATATCCAAACCAAATATACCTAATAATTTTAAATCTACTTTCTGATCTATATAAATCTTCTTACTCTAATGAAGAAAATTTCAGAAAAACTACTCCATAAATGTTTTAATAGTTTCTCAATTATTCATCCCTGCTTAACTTATGGTGGCAAAGTCAAGATCTAGGCAGGCTAGAGTTATTCTACGATCAGGTTGTTTTTCCTACAAACGTTTGGTGTGGAGTTTTAGGAAATCAACTAATCGGCCCATACTTCTACAGAGAGAACTTAACTGGTGCAAGGTAACTAACTTTTTTTAAGAAACATTTTGCCAGTTCTGCTTGAAGATTTTCATCTAAAACGTCGGCTAGATATGTATTTTCAACAAGATGGTTGCCCGGCACATAATGTGAGAGTTGTTCGACGTTACCTGGACAGAAATGTGCTTAAGAACTCATTGTCTCATCCAGTGGCCACCTTGATCTCCGGACTTAACCCCAATGGACTATTTTGTGTGGGGGATATCTAAAAAATAAAGTGAACAGTAACCTTAACCCCGAGGCTTCAGTCGAAGATCTGGAACGTCGAATAACTCTAGCCTGCCTAGATCTTGACTTTGCCACCAGCTAGTGGCTCTACAGAGCGTGGGAGTCCAGAGTTTTTACTTTCCTATCCGTTGATGGTGCCCATCCATTGACAGCTTGAACCGCTTCTTTTTAAAAAAATAAGGTAATTTAGACATTAAACTGAAATTTGTTTTTCATATTTTAAATTACTATAACTTTTGAAAAATCTAATCGATTTAAATTTTGTTTTTTTTAGGAGCTCAAATACTATAAAAATATGCAACAAAAAAAATACAACGTTCCATTTAAAAAAAAGTTGGATACTGTATCTCGAGATATTGGGGTTTAAAAATATGGACCAATCACTGAAAATAAACAAATACTGGCCAACATCTCTCTTAATACTTACTAACATTCTTGACTTCATCACTGCTCAGTCCACATGAATTCAGTTAGTCATTCTCACACGAAATCATCTTTCTTCTTCAGTTCAAATTTCAGATCTTCTAGTTCTTGACACACAACCTAAACAATTGTCTCTATACCTTAGAATGTCAGAAAACTATTTCAAAAATTACTAAATGACAAACTGGACTAGACAGTGCCTCTTAAAACGGAGAAAACAACTGAACGATGCAGTTTACTTCACATAAGTTTAACAAACCTTCTCGGGAATAAGCAATAAAGAGAATAACCCATATTCAAATATGGACGTGAATAATTAATAAGCGCAGAACCAGGTTAATATAGCACCAAACTAAGTATCGATCCAAAAAGTACTGACAACAAGGTAACCGAGCGGTTAGAAGAGTGGCTTCCCAAGCTAAAATGCATTGTGGTATTAGGTGCGATTATCGGTCCAGACTACCGGCTTAACTAATTTTATGGTTTTATCCAAATTTATTTTATGTTTTTCAGGTAAAGTATGTTAGCTATCCGCTTCCATCCACTACGGAACGCAGTGGTTAACACTAGAGCAGTGGTTAAGAAATCAGAAAATCAATAGTGCACAAACCAAAAGGCCTGGATATATATTTCACTCTCAGACTTAACAACTTGCCCATCTGTTTATTTAAATTAGAATGCACTTATTTGTGCTAACATTGTCTTGTACCTAGGACTTAACATTGACAAATAACTGACATGAAACCCGCGCACAAGACTCAAATGATAAACATTAAAGAAACATTACCACTTAATAACGTGAATACTTGTCAGATATTCCAAGCTAAGTGATCAATACTATGTTTTGCGATGGTAACTGAAACCGATTTAGTCTTGAAGTATGAGTCTAAAATTGAAGCATTCTAACAATTAACTGCCTACAAACATTGCGGTCCTAAATTCTTCACAGAATAACCAACGCTCTTTATTATGAGTAAAGTGCGGTCCAACTACCAATCTAAATGTCGTTCATTCTTTACTACTATCATTTTGCTAATTAAAATAAAAAATTAGCTACTCGCTGGATTCGACCATTGGTTCTCCTCCTACTAATTAGTTCAAACTCGTTAATAACCACTTCCCTAAACCCGCTCACTGCTCCTTATTATGCCTCAACAAAACAATTCATATGGATCGTACAGTTTGTCAAAAAATCCGCTAGATGGCATAAGATGTGCCATTTAACTTCATTTTATCAAGCATTAAAATGGAGATGTCCACCATTACACCATAAAGTGTTCATTGTCAACAATAAAAATGATTTTTCTTATCTTGACTTCCTAACTGGCCAATGCAAGTGGATACAGTAAAATGCATCCAACATCCAACCATTCTTGTAAGAAAATTTATTTTTCGCAACTGTTTTCAAAGACATTTCTTGTGCGAATTAAAGCCTAAATTTATATTATAATTTATCTACATCCATTACTGATTTTGGTTTTCGTTCTTCATAATTTTCTTTAAATGGCATCTAAATTAACTATTTACACTGTTTTTTTTAGTCTTAACAAAATTTGTTCATTTCTTTGTATGCATATATTCTATTGTAGAAAAGTTATTTTAAAAGATTGTGAAGCAATGTTAATTTTCCAATAAGGTTTTCAATAGAGAATAGTTAAAAAAGTTAAACGATTTATTAAACATCAATATAATCAAAATTATATTTCTCTTTACATATTTTTCTTTAAAATTCATGCATACTCGTATAATTTGTTACTTTTTACAGCCATGCTTTCGAAACAGGAATGTCCACAAGCCAAATTCTTTCAACTTGTTACCAATTTCTCTAGGAACGCCACCATCTTTATTTCGGTTAAAAATCAAAAAGTTTTCTGAAATAATAATAATAAAATAAAAACATTGATAATAATAATAATAAAATCCTGAATTGCTAATCATTTTAGTATTATTAGAATGGTTATTTGAGCGTTCAAATTATTTTTGTTTGTTTGGTTTTTGCTGGGTATTTTACTCAGTGTCCTTTAATAGATCCATAATGATCCTGCAAGTGTCATAAGAGACCCTGAAGCACCTGCGGTTCACCCAGGTTCTCTAAGGAATTTCAGAGTGGAGAAATTAAAGATGGTCGCAACGATCTTCCCCATCAACCACCCTAAATATTGTAAATTGAGCTCCCTAATTGAGAGTAGTCTAAGTAGGATAAGTTCCACTCTTATAAATGACTATTTTCTTTTAGGAAGCCTGTGGGCTCCCTTAGGTTGGCATTCCCATATCTAAAAAGAAATCAAGCTCTCTAAGGGAGTTCTAAGATAAGAGAGCTTGTCTATAGACAAGAATAATCTCTCTCGTGTACCTGTACCCGTTCCTGCAAAATCATCTCCAAGTTCCCAAACTGGCTCCCACTACCCAAATCACTTACTGAAGGATGGGAGTATTCTCGTATAGTTTACACATCCACCCAGGTTCTTTAGGGGAAACTCCGGCGATTAGGATATCAGCAGGATGGGTTGACTACTTCCTGACAACAGACCCCCTACTCCAATTTTTCTAAGAAAGACATATCATGCCCCAAAACCTGGTGATCCACAGGCTCTCAGATAAAAAAGAACGATGCCGATAAATGAGGATGGCCACTGTTTAAAGGGTGTTGACCTTCTACAAAACACATTTTCGTTAAGTCAAATGCCATCCAAAGCCGAGTTTACTGGATAAGGCTGCTTACACCGAGGAAAAATGCAGGTGCAGTTTTGACAAATTCACCCCTGCGCCATTCAATCTTTTGACACGGGTCGACGCATTGAATAGGGTTAGATAAGAGCTGGAAGAAAGGGAACATAGAGCTTCCTTATACCGACTCGGTTGGACTGCTCCTATGTACAGTTGTAAGGGAGCCAACCTCTTGGAGTTAGAGATCGGGTTCTAAACCCGAAGGTAATGTGTTTTAAACAACAGTCTACTAGTTCAAGTGTGGAAACGTTTAAAACTATAAGCACATTGTGTTTAATAGCTGTAGTCGTATATAAAAACTCAAGCCTTAAGTAAGTTAAATATAGAACTCCTTTTTTTCAGGCTGGGTTTTCCTCCAACTGCCAAATTAGGTATTACGGAAGGGGTGGAAGCATATACTTTACTATTTACAATTTTTAAAACAAATAAAGCATAGTTCACTTTAGATTCGAACTGGGAATCTCCGACTTCATAAACACTTCACTAATACTTGCTTCACCCAATTCAAGCCATAATTGAATTTTCATTACCTCGTGCACTGGTTTCTGATCCATAAAGTCCACATCTATAGAGTAAAGCATATTTTGTATAGTCTGTTTCAAGTACTGACATGAATCTTATGAATGTTTTATCTGTAAAATAATACGAGATCTAAAATTAAGTACCATCAAATACTTTACACTAGACTCTTAGCCTCTGATGAAATCCAAAACGGCTAGATGGGTGCTATATGGTTTAAAATTAACAATATTGTACTGCAGTGCGGAAATCTAACATTTTCAACGACAAAATGTCAGTTTATCAAAAGTGATTATCAAATAATTTATATCAACAATCAAAGCAGAATATAGTGTTCAAGTATTTATTATTATTTGAAATCAAGATTTAGGCATTTATTGACTATTACAACGGCAAGACATGTGTATAAAAGTTCACTTTTGATATTCTATACGACACCCTCTTTAGACTACGTACAGGTGAAATGCAGTCCACTTACCTTTCGTTGTGCAATTAAAAGAATAGAACCATTTATAACCACTCAATTTGGCCCCTTCGCATTCGACAAAACCACTTTTACTATAAAAAAAAAAAAAGTTAAAGTTAAATTAAGCTGATTTTCATATTAGCCGGTAGCTGGATTCGAATCCAGGATCTCTGCTTTGGAAATGATATTAAAATTTTAATCTAATTACTCTCTTAAAAAAATTAAAATAAAGGCGCCACGGTAATCGAGCGATTAGAGGCGAGGCCCAACCAAGCTAAGATGTATTTAAAACAACTTGACTCTTTTAGAAAGTTGGAATGGTCGTATTACCCATTGAAAGTAAGATGTAAGTCGTGTCTAACTTCGTACTTCTGGCAGAGAGAAGAATTATCTGGATTCGTCGAATGAGTCAGATACCAATCTCCTGTAAAAAACTAATTAAAAAAGAATCACCAGCATCAAATCGTAAAATGATTAGTAACTTGAATATCTATTTTATAATAATATGTAGTTTTTGTAATCAACAATTTAGATCAAATTTGTCTGTGTTTCATTATTGATTTATACTAAAATGTTATTATTAAATTAAAATTGGTTTTTAAACAATATTTTTTCAGCGTTCTACAAAAAATAAGTTTTTTTTTTTTGCAAATTGCAACATTCGCCTCTATGTTAAGGCGCGTCTTAACGCCTTACCAACAAATTAGGTTTGTTAAACCGAGACGAAAACCCATTTTCAATTATTTTTTTCGGGCGCATCGTCTGCTACTGTCATTAGCGCCCCAAATCGTTTTCTCCAATTCCTCATTCATAACATTTAAACAAAACGTTCGCCACTAATAATTTTTATCCTAGTACTTATTTATCATATATTACTTTCAATTTTCTTAAGAAAAGAACAGAATCCCTGAAATATGTATGAATTTAAATTATACTGAACCTCCTCTATCCACTAAAATAAAATCTACGCTAATTTTGAATTCAGTAATTTCTCTTACTTTAGTGGTATCTAAGTTTTTCTTATGGTCATCCTCTAATGTATAGCATCCCCTAACTAAAGATATTTCATCATATGCAAATGAATGGCCCAAAAGACCTAAAAATGTCACTGCAATGATTCTGTAATAAATTTATTTACAAATATAGTATATTATTAAGACTGGCATAAAATGGTGTCATCAATCTGCAATTATTTTATAATGTATAACATAACACTCACATCTCACAACTAAGTACTAAACTGCTTTTAAAAAACCCCTACTAAGCATCAGCTATTAATCATTTTGAAAATTTGCTCTAAATAAGGCAGCATTTATAAAGGTTTACTATTTACTATTAAGTTACATTCGCAAAAATTCTTTGAACAAGTTGCTTGCCAGATTATAGATTTCACGAGGTATGTCTGAGAGATATAATTCGAAAGGTTAAACTATGTTATATTAATTTCATTATTATATACGATTGATGGTGAAGTTTAATAATGTTCCTTCTAAAAGCATCAATGATTGGCCCAGGATTTACCAGTTAAATCACCATAATTCCTAACAATTTTGTAAAAAGTTTGACAGGATAAAGTTTAAGGGCATTTGATAACTTCAGAACCATTTAATAATTCAGCCGCCATTATAATATTAATAATAATATTAAAAATAAATTCTGGAACGTGAGGTTTAACTAGAAAATAGGTTAACTTGAAATGTGAGATTGTGTTAGAAGAGAATATGGTCTGAATGTTGGTGACTAACTGAAGGAGAAAAGTTGATAGATGGGCTGGATTTGGACTACAACTTAGTGACCACAGAGGAGTTGAAAAAAGAAAACATCTATAAAAAATAATACAAAATAATATATAATAAATAAATAAAATATTGCTAGTCTTACTCACATCATCATGTTGGCCAAATAGAAATAAATAAATTTTACCACAGAAAAGTAAAGATAATTCCACACCTCCCACTAGCAAATTAGACGTAGTTTATTGATTGCATTGATTAATTAATTGTAATGTAGCAAATAATCAAACACAAGCAAATTCAAAAATGATGTTTCTGAGAAATAATGTGAATGATATTTATTTTGCAGTGCAAAAAAAAAAATAAATAAATAAAAACTAGAACTATCAGACATATGTTTATGTTCCCACAAAATACGATGGACTTTTAATTAATTTCACAAAATTTAAATTTATCACGATTAGTTAATCATTTTATGAATATTATCTTGACTTGGTTACTATTATTTTCTAGAAAAATGATATTTTGAATTTAGGTTAGTATAAGTTTCACAAACTATAAAACACCAGGACTTACACGCGTACAACATTATAATTTAGTTGAAGATTTTTTTAAAAAAATCTCTCCTTATCTTAACTGTGCCTAAATTTATCAAAGTAATTCATTGCCACAAATAACCATTTACTAGAGCAGAAATAGTCTACTTCTAGTGTTATTAGTTAAATTGTAAATAATTTTATTTCTTTTTCTGGCGTAAAAGCAGTACCTAACTGATGTGCACACCTGCTCATGTGGGTTATCTAGCGGCAGACTTGTAGAATGGCCCATTTTTCAGTTCATCTATAGAGATGATCTACAAAAACGATAAAACCGCCTTTTATAGATTACGGAGATACAGCAAAAGATCTTATTGATCCTAAAGCGGAGCTCGCTTTTTTCTTTTTTTTACGCAATGAGTATCCTTCTGTTTTAGGAGTAAGACAGTTGCAGTACAGTTCGCAGATTAAGTGCATTTATATCATTTGCTGTTCCTTTATTTCTCCTGTGTAGAAATGCATTGAAATAATGTACTTTTTTTTTTAAGTCCGTTTATAATATAAATTCAAATAAATTTACCGTTATTATTCAGCGACTGATACTGAATTTAAGTTGAATTATTGCTACAATTTATATTAGAGCAATAAGTAAATCAAAAGTGGCTTCTGAAAAAATTCTTTATTATTCAATGGCCAAAAAAAAATTTCGTTTAATACTTGTTATTACTTGCTAATACTTATTATTTGGTAAATTTATTATAAATATAAAAAGCTATGACTGAACCAAGAGCTTTGACAATTAAATTTAAGATATTCAATTAGTGGAATTAATCAATTTGTTCAGTGAACGGTTCATATTTAGTTATTATTTCTATAAATCTTACATTTAGCTGGTACTGGCAATTAAAAACTTATTTAATAACTATTAAATGAGAGGTATCAATCAGTATCTTCAGTATAAAAGATAATTTTAGGTTAATTTTTCCTTGGGGCAGTTTTCTTGGACCTATTCTCTCGCTATTTTTACATTTTGTCCTTAAGAACTATACTTACACAGGCGATGGCCCTCTAAATATCCTTACCAATACATCTCTGTCATATACAGCAGCAACTCATGAAAAAATTGTTACCACTTATTTAGATGTTCAGAACTAACAGTTACCAATAAAATACTGTGTACTATGTCGATTACTTAAACTGACTCAGATTTGAAGTAAATCAAGCTTTCTAATATCTACCGTCTACAATCATAGTACATCAAAACTGTTCAACTAATAACCTTATTGAGAGGAATGTAAAGTAGATTAAAGACATCGCCTTTTTTTCAAGCGAGGCTTAACATCCAACTACCGACGTTAACTACTAACATTGACTAGAGAGGGATGCTCATACTTCACAATTTACTAATTAAATAAAAAATAGCTAAACGCTGGATTCGAACATGGATCTTTTCTTGCTTGTCCAAACTTATGTCCACAACACTAATCAAAACAATTCATATGGAACTTAACTCTTGTAATCGAAAAATCCGCTAGCTAGCGTTGGCCGTGCAATTTAGCTTTATTTTACATACATTTTCGGCTCTAAAGCGAGGGTGGAGCTTTGGCCTCCAGCAACAACTTTCCCCACAACTCTCTGTCCTTGGCTGCCAACTAAAATCTAGGAACTCCCAACTTAGAAGCATCCTTCCAAGGCAGACTGATCCAACCACCTCCATCTAGGTCGACTAGCTCTTCTTTTCCCTACCGGAGTGCAATCCTTTATTCTGCTCGGCATTCTATTTTCGCTCATCCTCTGCACATGTCCCCAGCCATCGAAATCTATCTGAACTTGAGGTGCCTAGTTAACCCACAGTGGCTTCTACTAGCATATAAATACGTCAATAATACTATTTTGGAAAATGATTTGCAGGGCTTGTGAGTTGATAAATTAATTTTTGCGTGGGGACTGCATTAAAAAATAAATAGTTAAAGTTACACCATTTCATTATATTTATCATTACATATTTTTATGTGGAATGTAAGGAGTTAACTTAAGTACAACCAAGCTTAGTGAAGGATGTCGGTGTCAGATCTAGTTGGCTCAACTTGGTTGTTAGCCCTCCAGGAATTCCACCACTGGATTGTCGGTTAAATACCAAAAAATTATCTGAAATCACAATAATAATAAATCCTGAATTTTTAATAAATTTAATGAAAAAGGAACCGAGCCCTCTAGGTAAGTATTGGAATGAGAGCAGAATTTGTTGACATTTATAATCTCCCTAGTGGTTAAAAATCGGATATTGCACTCCAAGGTAGATTTCTATCATTTCAATAAGGAAAAGTATTGTATTGTAATGCCAACTTTTTCAGGCTAGGGCAAGAGGGGCGATAGCATATAACTACTTTCTTTTTAACAAATAAAATATGGTTCAAGCTAGATTCGAACTCTAGGATCTTTGACTTCAAATCCACGTTTTATAACCACTCCACTAACACCTGCCTCAACTCAATGCAATAACTAAGTGTTCATTACCTTCTACAGCAGATGATCCATAACGTCCACATCTATAGAGCAAAGCATAATTATTATAGTCTGTTTCAACAACTGCCATAAATGATGTGAAAGTTACACCTGAAAAACATAACGAGATAAATAACTCATGAATTAGCCTCTGATGAAATCCAAAACGGCTAGAAACAGGAAAAACATGCGGGCTGTATTGATTGGAATTAAAAATATTGTACTGCAATGCGGAAATCTAACACTTTCAATGTCAAAATTATAGTTTATCAAAATGTAAATGATTATCAATTGCTTGATATCAATAATCAGAGCAATATAGCACAAAAGTATTTATTATTGGTTGAATTCAAGATTTGGGCATCTTGACTATTACTCTGGGAAGACATATATGTTATATGAAAGTTCACTTTTCGATATTCTACACGACACCCTCTTTAGACTAGTCACTGGTGCAATGCAGTCCACTTACCTGACGTGGTGCATTGAAAAGAATAGAACCCTTCTTTTCCAATCACTTTGGCTCCTTGACATGTGACGTCCGAACCACTGTTCCTAAAAAAATAAAGTTGGAGTTAAATAAAGCTCAAGTCCATATTACAGCAGATTTAAGTTGGTTTTACTAGATTTATTTTATATATAATTGTTTTGCACGTCAACAATTGAAGTCATTGGTCCCTGGAGTTTTTCTATGCACTTACCGGCCTCCAGAAAATGGAAAATTGTGGGATTAGCCCTTTCTAATCAAATCTAACGTAACTTCTTTGTAAGATCTAAGGGACGGAAGCTGATTTTTCAAAATATGTAACTGGAAAGTGCTCTATTACTACAAAACACGATACCTAAATAGTTGAAAGATGTAGTATAGTACTTTGTATAATATAACAGATGCAAAGGAAGAATTAGTACTGTGAGAAAGAACAATAGACGGAATATAGACTACAACCGCTAATCTATAAAATAAATCTCTTTTTAATTATTTAGTTGTTTTGGATTAAGGAGGCGAGAAATTTAGATTAACTATTTCCAAAAAATCGATGCTCTGCTGTACAAATCTCTAAAAGTAAGAGTAGTAAACAACGTTGACATTTTTAAAACAATTATGTGCGCTAAAATAGAATCAAAATTAGCTATTAGTAAGTTGCAAAATCTATTTCCTCAGCGGGGAATGGCCTATCTCCCATACCGAGATATAGTTAATTTGGTTTTATTGATTTTACTAAGTAATACCCGTCCCTGTATGGACAGCGGCGTGTGTATACTAGTGTCTATTTACCTTATATAAATACATATGATAAAAATCAAGGCCAAAACCAGGAATCGGAAATAGACACAATACATCGTGACTGGGCTTCTAAATACTCGACTATCGTGGGGTATCTTACATATTATATCTTATATTACAATATGATGAACAAACCATAGCCTAATCTATATGAAATATAAGGTATATGATAGTCTTGTAAAGTTTACTGCTTGTGAATGAATATTTAAGGAAAACCAAATAATAAAAATCTTTAGAAAGTTAGAATATTACCCATTGAATTTAAGTCGTAAGTCGGATGTAGCTTGGTATTTCTGGCAGAGTTTTGGATGTTTTGGGTCCCTCGCATGAGTCCAATACCAATCACCTGTAAAAAACTAATTACAAAGAAATCAGTAACATCAAATCGTAAAATGATTGGAGATTTAAATATCTATTTCAACTTGATTTTCATTTACAATAAAATGTTTCATTTTGTAATCAACCAAAAGTCACAGATTAAATTTTACCAAGTGTCCAACGATATTTGTATTTTAATGTTACTATTAAATTTTAAAAAAAAGTATATTTATTTCCAGTAATTTTTTTTTTTTTTAGGTTCTGCAGAAATATAATGTTTTTTCTGTAACCAGAATTAGAGTAGTAGTGTTTTCTTATTCTTTTTTAATGTATATTGCGGCGATCATCTCAATGTTAAGGCGGGGTTTAACGCCGAACAAGCAAATTAGGGTTGGTAAACCGGGGCGAAAAC
Source organism: Rhodnius prolixus (assembly GCF_049639745.1). NCBI lineage: Eukaryota > Metazoa > Arthropoda > Insecta > Hemiptera > Reduviidae > Rhodnius > Rhodnius prolixus. The sequence continues at coordinate 29,069,362 of NW_027411582.1, forward strand.
CAATATATCTTTTTCCGGCAGCAGTTGTTAGCGCCTCTAAAATCTTCTCTTATCTCTTTCCATGTCTATTCGAGCTATATTCTTTAATATAAACATTTTTCTATCAAATAAAAGAAGCTATTCGCATGATTTGCGGCGGGTGTTGGTTTAGTGCTCAAGAGCATGGCTTTGTAAGTCGAAGATCCCCAGTTCGAATCCCGCGAATGACTACTTTTTATTTGTTAGAAAAAAAAAATTTAAAGTAATGTATGAGCTTCCGCCTCCGGCCACGTCACCTAATTGAATTGGTAGTTGGACTTTTAGCTCGCCTGAACAAATAGCGAGTACCGTGGGTTTTACTCGCATAATTCAAAATGCCTGGGGTTCTCCCACTTACAAGTCCATGCTCATAAAATTTAAACAAATCACTTATCTCTAATAATTTTTATTCCAGGTTTTTTTTTTTAAAATTTCTTTATCATATTTTATTTTCAATTTTCATAAAAAAAACAGAATCCCTGAAATATGTTTACATTTAAATTATACTTCCACCTAATGAACTACCATCTGAATATAATTTTGAATTCAGTAATATTACGTACTTGATTAGCGTCAAAGCCTGGTTTAATGTCACCCTTTAATTCAAGGCATTCTTTAGGCATAGTGGTAGTTGCAGAGGCACCAGCCGCTGCAAAGGTGTGGCCCAAAAGTCCTAAAAGTGTGGCTACAATGATTCTGTAATAAATTTATTTACAAATACATTTATGAAGTATAAATAATATTATTTTTATTAAGACTGACATGATATGGCGTCAACAATCAGCAATTATTGTATATTATATAATTTATCATTCACTACTCACAACTAAGCACTAAACTTATCCCGGAACCATCCTCCTATGCAATAGCTATTTATTATTTTGTAAATGTGGTCAAATAAAGACAGCATTCATAAAGGTTTAAAATTAACTATTAAGTTCTATACCCTAAAATTCTTTGAACAAGTTGCTTGCCAGATAATAGATTTCATGATGTATTTCTAGTGATATGCTTCTGAGGGTTGAACTATAATATTATACTAATTTCATTATTGCGGACGATTAATAGTGAGTTTAGTGATGTTCCATCTAAAAGTACCATCGATTAGCCGAAGCAGTTTTTATAGCAAATATTTCTACATTTACGCTCATTGTTGACATGAAAATGCCTTAGTTTAGAAGAAGTGTTTGAATTTCGAATAGTTTAATTTTTATTTATTTATTTATTTATTTATTTATTTATTTATTTATTTATTTATTTTATTTAGTGTCCCAGAGGACCACGAGCTGAGAATAGCCTGCTTGCTAAGGTGGGGTTAGCTAAGCCGTTGAGGTAATTGAACGTAATTGATTTGTAGAATGAAGACTTCAAAAGATAAGAAAAGTCAATGGATTAATTAGATGTAGCTAGGAAATGGTAAAGAGAATTAGGTGAAGTTTTGGACATAAAACTGGGACATCTAGTTTCTAGGATGATGCTCTGAAATTATTTAATATTGAATTTTCGCTTTAAATGGAGTTTTAAAATCGCTGAAATTAAAAAAAAAAATCAGATAGTACATTTTAAATTGGTATTCTTAATTTTCAAAATAAAACTATTGTCGGTTGCCGAACTAAGGTTTGAGCGGAAGTTCGATAACCATACGTTTTACTAAATTGAATAGAAAATTTAGGATTCCCTAAAAAGCTTCAGTAGGTTTTCATTTTCATACCAGTTTAAATCAACACAATTCCTAACAGTTTTGTAAAAAGTTAGAGGGATTTAGGTATATTTAATTTAATTATTCAGTGGCTAAAGTTTAACTAGATAATAGTTTAACTTGAAATGTGACTTTTTACTGAAAGGTTAATAACGTTTTCTTTAAAATAGTTTTCTTTATTGACATCTTACGTTTTCTTTATTGAGAGATAAGTACCGGATTCTTAAGGAAAATTCACATTTTCCAATTATTCTAATTTTCATAATACAGAATTACTCTAGGGTTAATAGTTTTTTTATCCCTCCAGATTTACAGAAAATAAATAAATTAGATTTTATTTTAGATGGACATTAGATGTCAATACATAATAAAAATTTAGTATATTTGAAGAGAAATAGTATTAATTCATTTTGAAATCGGCCCCAGATATAAAAGATGCTCCGGGATGTATTGGGTTCTTGGCAGGAGGAAAGATCTACCCAGGAGCCAAGGAAGGAAGAGTTAGAAGAGAATATGGACTGAAAGTTGGTGAGCAACTGAACGGAGAAAAGTAGAAAGGTAGTCTAAATTCAGACTACAACTTAGTGACCATAGAGGGATTGAAAAAAAAAAATTATCATTAAAAAATAACACAAAATAATTATAAAAAAATATTGCTAGTCTTACTCACATCATCATGTTGGCCCAAAAGTATTAAGTAAATTTTGATCCCAGTCTAATGTAATTTATAGCGCACCTCCCACTTTCACAATAGACGTAGTTTATTGTTTACATTATTTATTTAATTTTAATATATAGCAAATAATTATTACAATTTAGTTCTAAAATTAAGTTTCCGGGAATTAATCTGAATAATTATTCGCATTTTTAATTGCAGTGCAAACTATAAAAAAAACTAGAACTATCAGACGTATTGATGTCTTGTCCAAATAGGATGTACTTTTAATTAATTTCGCAAAATTTAAATTATAACGATTACTTATTTTATGAGCATTTTATATTATTATATTAGCATTTTATGAGCATGGTCTTGATTTGTTTTCTATTATTTTCTAGAAAATTTGAAAACACTCTTTCTAATGTGGCTCAGTAAGTCGTAGATATTTTACCATCCTGGTTATTTATCTGCTTAAATATTTCCTTGTAAATTATTTATTTTAGCCATACCATACACAGGTAACTAGGCGCAACGGTAGCCGAGCGGTTAGAGGCGAGACCTGTAAAGCTAATATGTACATATTGTGGTACTGGGTTCGATTCCCGGTCTTAGGCCTTGGATTTTATTTAATAGTTAATAAAAGAAATTTATAGTACAGTATGTTTGCTAGTCGCCTCCGTTCACGATACCTAATTTGTTTGAAAGCCTGAAAAAGTAGGTAATACTTTACTTTACTTTACTTTACATAGGTAACCAAGAACGTCGTGTAAAATTCATTGTTTCTATCAAATTGTAACAATAGGATTAAAAAATATTTTGTTCACACCAATTTTCATTTATCAGTTTTTTTAGTCCTATGTTCATGTACACTAATCCACTGTGTTGTTTAAATAAATACCCACACCAGTTATACAAACATTTATAAGCAAATATTATCCTCCAATTGACGTACAATCTCTTCACAAATTTGTTTTTAAAGTAACAAATGGCACTCTATAATCAAAAGAGTTGAATATTCAAAATCTAGTTTAAATATTACGTAATTGAAAACATAGTTCACTTCATGTTGTCTATTGTACGAAGTTTGAATTCTAGTAGTTCTACTGCTAGTGCAAAAACCACATTAAAAGTGAGAATAGCCTTTGAGTTGTTTAGAAATACAGCATTATTCACTTAAAACACCCTAATTCAAAACCAGTACTAGACATTACATGGATGTGGTCGTTCTAATGTAGAAATAATATAGGAATGAATAATGATTACAAATAGTTATTTATTTTTATTAAATAGTGTAATTTGTGCTCTCATGTAAGGCAAAATTAAGACTGAAATTTCGTTTTAATTTAGTGATTCAAATTACGACAGTAATAGACAAACTCTAATTTTCTCTTTTAATGTGTGAGTGAATATGATATTTATTACCATTTATGAACTTTATGATATAAATTATATTATAATTTTGAGAAAATATATGCTATGAATAAAATCTTTTGTTAGCGTGTGTGACAATTCTAAAAAAATATAAATGAAAATCAAATAAAGTAAAATTACTTAAATGATATTAATTGTAATAAAATTCCCAAACATAGAGAGGTGGCTTAGTTGTATTTATTATCTTCTATTAGGATCTAAGAAAAACATTGTTTCCTGACAAATAAAGCCCCAAAGAGAAATCAATTTCGAAAAATGGTTGGAACAATAGAAGCAAATATGAATTTGTATTAGCTTTTAGTGGCCGTAAACAATTTATATTAAGAATTCAAATTAGCGAGGAATCGGTCCAGATTAAAACAACAACTAGTCTTTTTGCCTTCGTCAGGTCGTGGCTATGAGGGTTGGTTGACTTACAGTAACTGAGTTGAATAATGGGCCTATCTTTGAGTTCATATATAGAGGAGATCTACAGAAACCTGAAAGAGCCTTTTACAGATTACGGAGATACAGCTAAAGATCTTACTGATCCTAAAGCGGTGCTCGCTAACTTCAAATTTTCTCACAATGGAGTATCCTTCTGTTTTAGGTAGAATAATTTGCAGTCCTGTGTGACTTTAGTCATTTTGGCTTTTTGCATTTGTTTAAACAATTTAAATAAAAATTAATTTTTTGATAATATCAGTTTGGAAGAAATTGCCAAGACAGATATATTCTAATATTTATTTTTAAAGATTTCATTTTTAATTTTTTGCGAGTTTATAATCAGCAGATTTCGTTAAATTTTGTGTAAAACCATTTCTGCGCTTTTCGTTTTTACGCTTTTTTCACATTAAAATTGATGACTCTTGAAGTGGGAGGTTAACCTACCCGAAGCATGTGAACGATATAATAGAGCGCTAGAAGTAATGTGCAGTCTGTTCTCATTGCTGAATAGAAGTTCAACTTTGGATTTTCGAAATAAGAAATAAATATATTAACTTTACATGCGTCTGGTACTCCCGTACGCTGCCGCTACCTAATCTCATACTTGTAGCTAACAATTACAATAAAATACAGAGAATACAAAATAAATTCGTCAGATTTGTTGGTTCATTTCCCAGCTGGGCATCCGTAGACTATTCGAGGTCGATTGAAAAGTCCGTGCAAAGTCAGAGAGATAGCACCACTGGCGCGTATCGAGGTTATGTTTGTTTAGTTAGTAGCATCTCTTGGAAGAACACACACCAAGTTTCAGCCAGATCGGTCTATTTCTTTGTGTTTGGCATTCGTTTGAATCGAGGAAGTCGAGTGATTTTCAAAAAATGGACGAAAAAGAATTTTGTGTGTTGATTAAACACTACTTTATGAAAGGCAAAACGCCTCAGGAGACTAAAGAGAAGCTTGATAAACATTATGGTGACTCTGCACCTTCGATTAGAACAGTTTATAAGTGGTTTTAAAATTTTCGGAGTGGCCATATGGGCACAAGTGACGCTGAACGTTCTGGACGCCCTGTTGAGGTTACTACTCCAGAAATCATTGATAAAATCCATGATATGGTGATGGATGACAGAAGAGTGAAGGTGCGTGAGATTGCTAGTGCTGTGGGCATCTCGAATGAACGGGCACATAATATTTTGCAGCAACATTTGGACATGACAAAGCTATCCGCAAGATGGGTGCCGCGATTGCTCACGCTTGACCAAAAACGAAATCGTGTGAAGTGTTGCAAGGACGGTTTGCAGCTGTTCCAGAAGAATCCGCAGGACTTTAAGCGTCGTTTCGTCACTGTGGATGAAACATGGATACATCACTACCCTCCTGAGACCAAAGAACAATCTAAACAATGGGTTACCAAGGGGGAATCTGCGCCAAAAAAGGCGAAGACCGTTCCTTCGGCCGGAAAGATTATGGCGACTGTTTTTTGGGATTCGCAAGGAATAATCCTCATCGACTATCTAGAAAAGGGTAAAACTATTACAGGTGCATATTATTCATCGTTATTGGACCGTTTGAAAACCGAGCTGCAAGAAAAACGCCCACGATTGGCCCACAAAAAAAGTCCTTTTCCATCACGACAACGCACCAGCTCACACCTCAGCAGTTGTGGTCGCAAAATTAATGGAAATAGGGTTCCAACTCGTTTTACATCCCCCCTATTCTCCAGACTTGGCTCCCTCGGACTACTATTTGTTCCCCAATATGAAGAAATGGCTGGCGGGAAAAAGATTTTATCCAAACGAGGAGGTGATTGCAGAAACGAATGGCTATTTTTCAGACTTGGACAAATCCTATTATTCGGAAGGGATCAACAAACTAGAGCAGCGTTGGACGAAGTGTATAAGCCTAAAAGGAGACTATGTTGAAAAATAAAAAAGGTTTACCCCAAAAAATTAGGTAGTTTTTATTTTTACACGGACTTTTCAAACGACCCTCGTATGCATGCAGTCTTTGACGTACCTTGTGTCTCTACTTCTATTTATTATCTTCTAGAAAAAATTGTCGTCAATACCAGTCATAAAAGTCCTCACTCTCGTATAGCAAACATTCTAAATTATAAGTTTTCTTGATTAAAAAAACTAAAAACATAAGTGATTCAAATATTTTGTTATAAATTCCGAAATCATGCTAAGTTTTTTATTTAATTTTTTCTTAATATGTAAATATGTTCTCCTTTAATCTGTACTAAATAGTGGTTGAGAGATACGAGGGTCGTTTGAAAAGTCCGTGCAGTCAGAGAGACAGCACTACTAGCGCGTATCGTGGTTATGTTTAGTTAGTAGCATCTCTTGGAAGAACACACACCAAGTTTCAGCCAGATCGGTCTATTTCTTTGTGTTTGGCATTCGTTTGAATCGAGGAAGTCGAGTGATTTTCAAAAAATGGACGAAAAAGAATTTCGTGTGTTGATTAAACACTACTTTATGAAAGGCAAAACGCCTTAGGAGACTAAAGAGAAGCTTGATAAACATTATGGTGACTCTGCACCTTCGATTAGAACAGTTTATAAGTGGTTTCAAAATTTTCGGAGTGGCCATATGGGCACAAGTGACGCTGAACGTTCTGGACGCCCTGTTGAGGTTACTACTCCAGAAATCATTGATAAAATCCATGATATGGTGATGGATGACAGAAGAGTTAAGGTGCGTGAGATTGCTAGTGCCGTGGGCATCTCGAATGAACGGGTACATAATATTTTGCATCAACATTTGGACATGACAAAGCTATCCGCAAGATGGGTGCCGCGATTGCTCACGCTTGACCAAAAACGAAATCGTATGAAGTGTTGCAAGGACGGTTTGCAGCTGTTCCAGAAGAATTCGCAGGACTTTAAGCGTCGTTTCGCACTGTGGATGAAACATGGATACATCACTACACTCCTGAGACCAAAGAACAATCTAAACAATGGGTTACCAAGAGGGAATCTGCGCCAAAAAAGGCGAAGACCGTTTTTGGGGATTCGCAAGGAATAATCCTCATCGACTATCTGGAAAAGGGTAAAACTATTACAGGTGCATATTATTCATCGTTATTGGACCGTTTGAAAACCGAGCTGCAAGAAAAACGCCCACGATTGGCCCACAAAAAAGTCCTTTTCCATCACGACAACGCACCAGCTCACACCTCAGCAGTTGTGGTCGCAATGTTAATGGAAATAGGGTTCCAACTCGTTTCACATCCCCCCTATTCTCCAGACTTGGCTCCCTCGGACTACTATTTGTTCCCCAATATGAAGAAATTGCTGGCGGGAAAAAGATTTTATTCAAACGAGGAGGTGATTGCAGAAACGAATGGCTATTTTTCAGACTTGGACAAATCCTATTATTCGGAAGGGATCAACAAACTAGAGCAGCGTTGGACGAAGTGTATAAGCCTAAAAGGAGACTATGTTGAAAAATAAAAAAGGTTTACCCCAAAAAATTAAGTAGTTTTTATTTTTGCACGGACTTTTCAAACGACCCTCGTAGAAGCGCCTCAAAGAAGAGATAGAGATAGAAGAGATAGAACTTCAAAGCTCAATTTTGCTTTATTTATCTTTATTTCTGTGCACATATATTAACAAACTATTGTAAATGAATTTTTTTATTCATATTATTCATTATTCATTTGCTAATTACTGTCTGACAAGCCAAATACAACAAGAAAATTTGAATAAATCTTATATAATAATCATAGTATAGATACATAATGTGAAATATAATGACTTTGAAGCATTTACCTAATTATTTCCTTTGTCAAAGCTGGGAGTTTTTCAAGTTACGCTTTTTCGTGCAGTTTTTGACGATCAACCCTTATACAACTGTCCTACCGGACAGTTTTAATTTATTTACTAATTATCCTCCTTTTACAGGAAAGGAACATTTATATTTACCATTCTTTGGAGGAAAAGTAGGCCTTGTGAGACGCGGCAGAATTGGCCAAAAAGCCAACCTAATCCAAAACCTAGATTAGGTATAACCTAATCCTTCATTCCTTAGCAAAATTGTTAATAAATCTTACCTATTCGTTAATTACAAAAATATCCATAATTTATTTGCCTTTTATATAGTCCCATTGTACTTCACCTGAAGGTGAACCATTTGGTAACAAGTATATGTAATTATCGCTTTATCAGGATGGAATGCAGAACTAACAGTAGCATCGATTCTTACCCTCTCTAATGAGAGAATGGTCAAGAACTTCTTCAAATACCACGAGCGTCGGGTTCAACGAAAAGGTCCTGAATTTAAGAATCAAAGTGGAACATTATAAACATTCAGTAGACCTAGGATCTTATTGTTTTAAGAGAAATTTCAGTAGAAAAGTTTTAAAAAAATTTTCATTCCAGATACTTTTTTAAATGCTGCTTTATTTCAAATACACCATATTTAAATATATATATTATTTAAATCTTACAAAGAAATCTTTAAAAAGTTCTAACAATTAAATTTTTGATAGTTGTCAAATTTATCGCCTAGTTTCGTTACAGAAGTTTTTGCAGCCTCAGAAGGTGGGACGGTTTTGTTTCTGGCTAATACAAAAACATTTTCTGAAATGAAAGATGAATAATTAGTAAAAAATAACGATTTCGTGACTTCCATAAACGTAAAACACGTCTCTGTTTACACAAGATCAACGCAACTGAAATGAGTGGAAAGAAAAAATAGGAGCCATCTTCAAGAAAATCTTGAATAAGTGAAAATCCTAATCAGTGAAGAGGAATCTTTACTCCGGTGATGAAATTTTAATCCAACTCGGAATTTTAGCATTAAATCTAACCCTTCTTTTATAGGATACAAAATATGTGAAACAAAAAACTGCATCAAACTCAAATGGTCCTAAAGGATCAAAGGATCTAAAGATGAAAGCCTCTCCAACCCTCATTCTGAGAAGTGTCCTTAATTTAAGTTTCGCTAGAAAATGTATCCAAATAAAGTTTAAGACCATAATATAGTACATAGTTTAATACAACAAAGTGTTCACATAGTTTGAAAATCTTATAAAAAGTAAGAAACTTTTGCTCCAAATTGATTCTTATTTCCTGCTAGAAAAAGTTTTCAGGGCTAATAAAAATTCACGTCTAAATTTTGGATCAAATTCCCTTGTTATAATTCATTCTTTGCTGAAAAGTTATAAATTCTTCACAAATATTTGAAGGAAATATTTGTGCCACCCCACATAATACTAGTACTCCTTTTTGAAGTTCTGGGTTAAACTAAAGGCATTTTGGTTCAATGAATCGTGACAAAATTTATATATTACTTGAAAAAGGCTCTATCTAACCATTTAATCATCCATTCTAGAGTCTATTTACTGATATACTAAAGGAATAGCCAACTGAATGGAGCATGCTCTAATAAGTTCCTATCCTCCTTAAAGAATAAGGTTTTAAATTAATATTACTAAACAATTTTTAAACCTTGAGATAATATCTAATCTAAACATTCTTAACCCCTTGTTTTTCCAATAAATACATCTCGTCAATAAATACATTCTCGCCAATAAATACTCGCCAAGAAAATATTTTTCCTACTTCGAATTCGTATTGAAGAATTAGAAGAGGAAGAATCACAATATTAACCTTTCACCTTTAAAATAATTAAATTTTTGAATTTGTTAAATATAAAAACTATCATAAATTTGACGAGTCTTTTAAACGATAAATTAAAAAAAAAGTTCATTACCTCCGTTATTACCAGTCTTCAAGCAGGTATAAACCGTACCATAGTTTTCATAATCTGTAGCAATAACTGCCATAACTGATTGGTAATTGGTATAAGGAGTAGTATCTCCCGCTGAAATTATAAATGTACCGAGTACATAAGAAATTCATATACTTAGCAAAAAATATATATTATGTAAAAAATATTCTCTATAATTATTGCAAAGATAAAAATAAATATTATACAGTTTGTCTATTTTATCGAGAAAAATAAATAAATAAGACCATTATACGGCTCATAGTCAGAATTAAAAATCTCTTCTAGAGCTCATTATAATGTTTTTTTTAAACGAAAAATTAAGTTTATTTTACTCTAATTTTGTCTGGATTATTTTTATTGGAATTTACTCTTGAATAGCTTATAATACGTACTTAAAGACTTCGGGACTTGAAAGTAGCAAAGTAATGGCACAGTAATTATTGACTTTCGTCTGACGTCCAGGCTTTATTTAATAAGAGATATTTGTAGTTTGTTTAAGATATGGGGATCAAAGAGTGAAATTGACTTAATTGGCAGGAGCCAGTGAGTTTTAAGGAATCAAATTGAGCTCTTCTTTCTTCTTGACAAAGAGATTTCTACAAAGCACTAGAAGAGTCATTGCTGCACAAGGAAGTCAGTGTATAGTTTGTTCTGTATGCGCCACAATAATGTGGAGCAAATTGTGGTGATTATTTGATTCCCTTATCAACTAAACAATTTTTTCTTATCTTATGAATTTCTCAGACTTCAACATTGTAGGCTTCACCTACAAAGATCTGTTGCTATTATATATTCACTCTCTAATGTATTGATAAGCAGGCCTTTAAGAAAAGTCAGAGAAATTCTACCGGAATAACAGATTACTCTAAGTACTCTAGAATTATTATTTACTAAATAATACTAACTACTGTAATAATGCTCAATGACTGAACCACTGAGTAAATCAACCTACCTTCTCCCTTGCAGTCGAATTCGACGTGTCTCGCATTGGTTGCTTGTTTACCATTACAAGTGACTTTTTTACCACTACTACAACAACAACAACAAAATTAATAATAATAATTAAAAAGAAACTTTTTTAAATAAAAAACATCAAATATCATTCAAATAACAGAATGTATTCACAATTTCTACTAAATTTCTTTTTTCTATCTTGTTCTAAAATTATGCGTGCCGGATAGAGGATTTTTATGAGAGGACAGAAATAAGCATAGGGAACCAGAAATCTCAGGAATATTATTTGAGAGATTATATTTACTGAAGATTTTATATCCCTCAGACGGAGGGAAGGGATTAGCTATGAGGTTAGCATACTGGACTCCCACGCGGAGGTCCCGGGTTCGAATCCAGCAGCTGACCCTTAGATTTTCTCTTCCTAGGAGCTTCTTACAGCTCACTGTCCGGTGATGGACAGTGTTGTCTGTAACGAGAGAGCACTGTCCGGAGGCCGGCAGTGCGCTGGAAAAAGCTCCGGGCGCTAATAACCTCAGCTGTTGATGCGCCAAAAAAAATCCCTCAGATCATAAGAAAACCCTAACAGTTGAAAGTGGTAATCGAATAGGTAAGATAAGCAAAAGAGGAGATGCTCTAGAGTTCCAAAGCAACCCCATTTGGGCATTGACCTCATTTAAAATAATAAATAAATAAAAAATACATTGGTTCAGTATTGAAAAATAATCTAGCGCCTTTGAGGATTTCATTATTTATATTTAGCCACAAAATAAATATTTTCTAAATTCAAGTTTCGGGGTAGCTATATATAACAACGAATTTTGAGGGGAGAGTTAAGTTTAGTGGAAACCCAACGGATTTGCTGTTCTTTGCTCGAGTTCAGATATGATCCCGAACTGAAAAACTTACCGACTGAAAAAAAGAACGGAGAATCCTGCCCGAGGCCTGAAAATATTTCTGTTTCCACTTTCATATCAAACTAACCATATCTGATTCCATAGTTTTCAACAAACGCCAAATAGAAGTATAATTTTTAAAAAAGTTTAAACACAAATTAATAACGAACTTTTTCAATAAGAAAAGCTTCACTGGAGGCATAGGGAACCAGTGTTAGTTAGTTTGGGTGGGAGTTACATCGCTTTCTTTTTAATTCCTGTAACACATTTTCGATGTTTTTTTTTTAAATAGATTTAGATTTTTTTATCAATTATCCATATCAGCAATGGTTGTATCACATTCTACAGACAGAGCTGCGTTTTTTTATTTCTTTTGTTTCAACAGATTGGATAATGAAACTTTAATTTGGGCAATTCAGACAATATTGTTTCTAAAGGAGGCTCCCCCAAAAAAGAAGGATGTTTCATTACAATGTTCACTTTATAATGAATTAAATTACTTACTTAACTTCGTATGTCATTACAAAGGGGTCATTTGTCGCTTGAAATTCCACGCAATCACCAGTGTAATTTCGATGTTTTGCATAAGTCAGGTACCAACTACCTGTAAAAAACTGGAAAAAAAGTATCATGTAGTAAGAAACTAGGATTGGAACATAATTAAATCTTTACAGCCATTCTATCATATTGCACTCTGGACAGTCTTAGCAAGAATTATTATGTTTTAAAAATAAAAATAAAAAAGAAAGGTCAGAATCTAGAGAAAGTAGGAACAGAATATTCACAACTTTTTTTGAAATCAAACTTGTTTCCAGATCATTAACTAGCTGCATTGCCATTTCTCAACTCTGGTCATATTACTTGCTAACAAGATCGATCTATCTTTCTTCGGATTTCATATCTAACAGCATCCATTTCTTTCTCTATTCATTATCATCCTTCTTTTCTGAATGTGTAAAAACTTTTGCCAGATAATATACGCTATTGTGTATTCTAACATCATACGTTTACTTTTTGGATAACCAATTAAGTTTAAATTATTTTGTACGCAAATTGAGAAAACTTAAGTAAAACAGACGTTGTGATCAACAGATTATTGGATTTATTATTTAATGCAACATACTTTTCCTGAATCAAGGTTCTCTACAGCTTGTTGGTATACATCTCGACATCCCTCTGGTCCAGTAGGAACATGATCACAAAATATACATCCCAGAAGACCAAAAAATGTCAATACGATTATCCTGTAACAATATTATTTAAATCTATACCTATACATCCATATAATCCTTTCGTTCGTCAAGAAATCTCCTAACCACAAGATCGATTAGCTTGAAATTTGGAACATAAATTCTACTTAGGTGCTTGCTGAGAACGTATTTTTATCCAAAGCTATTACCAATACCTTCTGAACAAAACCCTTGTTATTAAATCGAATAATTAAAAGTGAATCAAGCAAATTCAATTTTTGATTTTCCTGTCAGTTTATCTTGTTTCCTAACAAAACTTTAAGTTTTGGCACTAATGAGATTTTACAAAATATACTGATGCTGTGCTGTGTATATATGAGGGTTAAAGGGCTAATCCCATCAATTTTATCGTTTTCATCTATTATTTGTGCTCCTCCAATCTTTTCTTTACCCGACATTGTCAAGAATTTCATTAAATAATATTTATAATATATTTCACGATTAAAAAACTAATTTTTTAAAAATAATATGAGTGCAAAAACAAAATTATCACAAAATAGTATTACTTACGTCTTCATGGTGGTAACCAAATTTCAGATTGAATAAATTTTGAAGAATTGAATAAATTTTGAAGAAGAGCAGATAGATGTATTTATACTGTAACAGTATTTGCTCTTTAAATTTGTATTCACTGTGACCTCGCTGTGACCTCGCCAGGTTTATTGTTAATATTTAAATTTGAATTATGTGTAACAAAACCCATTTATTAGAGAGCATTATATTTGTCAAAATAAAAAAGAAAATACTCGCTTAGTTGCCAAATTTTATGTTTTTGATTGATTCTCGAATATAAAAATATCTTTAAGTAACAAGATCGTTTAATATTTTTCTAATATTTTCCACTTTATTTATATTCAGCAATCATTTAGGTTTTTGAGATGCTTTTAATGAATATCATCTTGATACTGCATCAGAATGTTCAGAAGACAAATTTGATATCCTGATGGGGACATTATCAAACCAGGAAATAGATCTACTCGTAGAATAATTTCAAGCGATTCAGAGAGTAATTTGGAATATTCAGACAGTGATTCAACTATATTCAATTGCAAGTCGTGCGGTCGGTAATGTGTTAAAAATGTTTGCATATGGTCACTTTAATTGAAAAAAGAAGGGCCCCTTTCATTAGATTTCAAAATTAAAAATTTAACCAATTTCAAAACACTGATTCAATATTGGTTCCAAATTTTGTGGACTCAGAAAAAATTTAACATTTTATACAATGGCATTAAATATTATTTAGAATTAAATAATACAATGGCATGGCCAGGAGACCAGGTAACCGAAACAGTATTCAAAGCTCCTAACGAATTGAGAGCAGCATGGCAAGAATTGGCCGAAATTTGGTTCTTACTAGGAGAGGCCAAAGCTTTAATTGCAGCCTGGCTATCCCGTGAAGAACCTAATATCAGTATCGGCAAATCCCTTCCAGCGGAGTAAGGAAGCTGCCATCTCAATGGCAGCCAACTCCGCCTGAAAAACAGATGCATAATTACCAAGATCAAGACAGGTGCGTTCCCATCTGAGCCTAAACTGGGGTCCCCAGATGCAGAGCCACTTACTATATCAGGGCTGGTTGTTACAGTCTGGGTCGTCCTTATTTCCTAAAACAAGTTTAAAAAAACAGTGGAAAAAGATGGAATCACGGCCTAGGTTCACAAAGTGATTTTTAATCTCAAATAACCACTTACTAGAGCAGGGCTGGATGTTACAGACTGGGTCGTCCTTATTTCCTAATACAAGTTGAAGAAACGGTGGAAAAAGTCGGAATTATGGCCTAGGTTCACCAAGGAAAGTGATTTTTAATCCTAAATAACCACTTAGTAGGGCATGGCTGGATGTTACAGACTGAGTCGTCCTTATTTCCTAATACAAGTTGAAGAAACGGTGGAAAAAGTCGGAATTATGGCCTAGGTTAACCAAAGAAAGTGGTTTTTAATTTCAAGTAACCACTTACTAGAGCAGGGCTGGATGTTACAGACTGGGTCGTCCTTATTTTCTAATACAAGTTGAAATAACAGAGAAAAAAGTCGGAATTACGGCCTAGGTTCACCAAGGAAAGTGATTTTTAATCCTAAATAACCACTTAGTAGGGCATGGCTGGATGTTACAGACTGGGTCGTCCTTATTTCCTAATGCAAATTGAAGAAACAGTTCCCTATTTTGTGTGATTTTATAAACAGCTGATTTCGTTAAATGTTGTGCCCAAACCATTTCTGTTTTTCCATTAAAACTGATGTCTCTTGAAGAGGGTAGATTTATCCATGAATTCTTTTTAACAAATACATTCAAATGAAAATCTTTGCAGCTGGGAGATCACAACTTCTTGAAAGGTATGCCTAATTAAAATAAACCTAAAGGTAACTGATTTTTTTTTCAATTATGAAGTTTGAATTTTAAGTCCCGAATTTACGACGATTGAAACGCTATTGGCCTCGTGACAATCTCCAGTAATGTAAGAAACTCCAGCGAGAGTGTTGCCGGTGGGCAGCTTCTCTCCTCAAGTTGATCCAGTCATGAAGACTTCTTTTATCGTATTCACTTATTACAAATTTTATTATTTGTAGATTGTGAATAGCAAATAAATTAAAAAAAAAAAGAAAAAAAAAGTCCCGAATCTAAGTAAGAAAAGATATTCTTTTTTTGAACTTTTTTATTTATAATCATTATATGTATATATATTTCCTGCAACGCCTTGATAATTCTGGTTACGTGCTGCTACTCGTACAATCAAGAGACGTCAAATTTTCTTCTGACTCTTCCAATTTTTGCTTTAATGGAGTTTTTGCGCCATCCGGTATTTCTGTTGTGGATTTCCGGTTGAATATAAATACATTTTCTGAAAAAATAAAGTAAAAATTATAATCTCTGAAATGCAGAAATGAATCAGGAAACGACGAATTTAAATTCATCATAAACAATCTAAAAATATTAATTCATATTAATTATTCTTAAGCTTCGCTCCTTTAGATGTTTCAAACATCATTTTACTAAGATTAGCCAATTAAATTAATTTATTAAGAGTTGATTCCATCGGAGTGAAATTAATGTGCATATTTGGAATCTCGTGCATGAAGAATTTTGACTAAGACATCAACTATTCCGTAGTTAAGCCAATAATAAGATCAAGGAAGAATAATTGTAATGAGGTGCCTATAAATGTTCCTTTGAAAGTGTATTGTAGAAAAGTAACGTTCTGCAGTTATCAACGACAGCCAGAAAGTACAAAATACTCATGACCAGTACTAATATACCGATGGAATAGCAATAAAAGAAAGGAAGGCTATTCAATGAGAACAATGAAAAGTAACAATATAACGTACATAAAATTATAGAGACTAAGCATGCTGTACGCATTGTCCTACAGGAATGAATGACAGTTATTCTGTACAGATTTCTCTAGGTATACGTCAGATCTAACAACTTCCAATTTCTAACTGGAATACTTGGAAATGACGTGGGTTTAACTGTTTTATCAAGCTTTCTTAATGAATGATTAGAAATGCTATTTACTATCAACGTGATTGGAAATTAGGAATACTGGCAATTTTAGAGGGCTTTTGATTGGATTCCGTAGGAACTGATATTTACGGTAAAGCACTTCATGTTGGACGAAAGATTCTTCCGTTCTTATTTCTATTAAAGTTTAAAATTTGTTGAAGTCGCGTTAAAAGAAGTTGGTACACACTCTGATAGTTCCTATCGGTCTGACGGTTTAGTCTGGTGAACCAGGAAATCAACCTTAGAGATGTGTACTTCTAAAAAGCATATTTAAGTAATAGTTATTTCAGTTTTCAATAAAAATAAAGACTTATTTTATACTTTCAATGAATGCGAGCAACGAAAATAATCTTTAAGATGTTATTTTTGCCACAATTTAATAATTTTCGTTGATTGGATTATTATTGGATCAAAAAATTAATAGGAGCCACAAATAAACTTTTGTTTTTTTAAAATTACCTCCAACATGTGGTGTCTTCTGACATACGTACACTAAACCATATGTTTGATAATCAGTTGCAATTGGTGCCATAAATAAGTTGTAATTAACGATACCTTCAATAAAAACACTAGTTAATATTATATAACATACAATTATATAGAAAATGTTTTTTATGATTACAGTTATACATTACACCCTCATTTTATAAATACAGAAGTTTAAGAAAAACTATATAATAGAACTAAAACAAATGAATTTAGTTTCTCTTAACGTACTGCCAAAACCCAAACAGGATGACCATTTATGTTGCCATCAACATTTTTCAGTTTAAAATACTTATAATTAGAAATTTATTCTTGAACTATTATTCTCTGGATCGCGACTCTCGTTAAAGACACTATCACCGGAAGTAGAGCTGTAAGTGGCTCGTTAAAAGAAAAAATTGAATAGCTGCAGCTGTACTCGAAACGAGAATCTTCTAATTAATTCATTTTACAGAAATTAATTCGATTCAACTCAAAGAATTTTTCTTTATGCATTAATATAACTGCGCCCTTGCTCTAATTAACTGAGGGAAAATTTCATTGTACAGCAGCTCGTTTATAATTTCGCAAGCTCGATAAAAATAAAAATAGAATACTTCAATATCGTTGTAAACAATCAACAGAATCATCCAAATTTGTTTCAATCGAAATCTTTCTTCATGAATGTTAATCCTTTTACTTGATAAATTAAAAACAGAACACTGCCAATGTTCAAACAAAAATTTAGAAAACATTAAAAATTGTTATAAGAAATAGGAATAAATAAATAAAACAAATGAGATTCTGGTTAGAGCTCATGCTTTCTCGCCGTTTCTCTCGAAAGTTTATGGGGTTGAATCCAGCTACAAAAAGCAAAGTAGAGTAATGCTAATTTTTCTCATCGATCACCAGTCATGAACGGAAGTGGTTGACTACCATACTTTTCTTAATTTCTTGATACCTACATTTCGTGCGGGCTAATTATCTATACAGGGAACCGTAAGCAGATAACAATGATGCTTTACTTATTTCTTAATGCCTGTAATGTTCATCTGTGGCGGATAAGTTGGCAGATAAGTAACATTATACGCTAACTTTTTTATTTAACATTTTAAATAAAATCCTCTGGCTAGAGTGGAATCAGACCCTGCACAGCAATATTTTCAACTTTACGTGCTCCCTCAAACAATGAGTGACAACATTTTAGTTACGACTCACTTTAAAAACTACTATTACTGATATTTGCCAAATGATTAATGAAATGAAGATTAAAATCTGCAAATTATATTTAGTATCTTCTATAGATAGAGAATTGCTGTTAGCAAGAATTTGTGAACTGTATTGTTAATAACACGGTTAGTAATATGGCACCAGCGAGCGATATTGTTTAATTTCGTAAATTAGGTATAGGTATTGATTGACAATTCTCCCACGTCAATTAGTTTTTTTGAAAATAAAAAAAGGTACATATTATCCAATGAGATGCTGCTCAGGGTTGCGAAATATTGCTTAAATGGAAAATAATCAGAGAAA
The DNA here is from genome assembly GCF_049639745.1 of Rhodnius prolixus. Classification (NCBI taxonomy): domain Eukaryota; kingdom Metazoa; phylum Arthropoda; class Insecta; order Hemiptera; family Reduviidae; genus Rhodnius; species Rhodnius prolixus. Next base: position 29,087,928 of record NW_027411582.1, read on the forward strand.
TCGGTGAAGAAAAAAAATTCTTTACAGTTAAATCAAATCAATTTCTGTAAAAGAAATTTCGCCAAGTTTAATGTATATTTTGACTAGACTATTACTTTTTTTCGCCATCTCTTTAATATTGGTTCGCAGTCGGTAAAACATTTTAATTACATTTCAATTAAACAAAATTACCTTTGCATGTAAAAGGAGTGTACACGTCACCTGTTTTCTTAGTTTTACCATCACAATGCATGTTAAATGTCATACCAGGGTATCTGCAAATAAAGTTAAATAAAATAATTTTCCTACAGGTGATGAGATGATGTAGCTTAACGTAAAACTCCACAAATTTTACACTACCCTGAAGAAGGTAATAATTTTTACCGAAACTTCCTTATAAAGAAACAAAATTTGTGTTTCAATTTATTAATTGAACGCATCTCAATATTCCCCAAAATCACTGCTACAAATCTTTTGCTTTCAAACTTTTTTCCCTGTTTTGAATACAGAACACTTGGCCTGAGTCCAGTTCTTCGAGCATTTCTTCCTTGACCCACACATTAAATATAAGGCTATTCACTAGTTTTATGTACAATAAACAACGCAAAAGACACTCATTTTTTTTTTTTTTTTAAATCAATTGCAGATACTATTTTTTAATTAATTTTGTAGAGAAAGAAAATATTTACTGTGTTACGCCGTATGTATAATCAATGGTTGGCGGTGTCGGTTTTAAATCAAATTTCGGGCAGACACTTGAATGATTTCTATGCTTCAGATGGGTCAGATACCATGTTCCTGTAAAAAACTGTTTAAAATAATAAAATCAGTATAATTAATTGATAAAGGAGGCAATGACAAAACATTCAAATCAAGCTTGCATTTTATTGAATTTTTTTCAAGCTGTAAGATTGTGGTCACTTATATGATTTAGTAATAGCTTATTGTTAATTATTAGACTTGATTGAGCCTGATTAGCCTTAACTTCTACATTAAGTAGTAGAGAGGGAGCTTTTTACTATCAAAATCTCTTAGAACATTGCAAAGAAGTTATCAAAAATTCATCTTGTTTTAATCTATAAGTATATATTGTATTATTTGAAATTCAATTTAATTCCACCAATAGCTGTACAAATAATGACGTAAACACATAGCATATTTATACATATGTATACTTGATTTTCGAAATAAATTGTGCACTAGTTGTAGATATCCAAAACCATGAAAACCAATATTAGAAAAAGTAAAACATTAATGGTCACAAAATTTTCTTTAGTACCTTAAATAAAAACTAAAATTATCTTTCTGTAATATATCGTCGTTATTAATTTAAAAACTTATGCCAATAGCTAAAAATTGCATCTTTCCTTAACTGTCAGACTAAAGTCTTCCCCCATCATCAGCAGCCGAACAATTGACGTCTTTAAAGTAAATATTTAATTTTGTAAAAGTAATTGCTCAGAATAAGATTATTATTGTATCTGGAAAATGCAAAGTGGTCATCCTACAAATTTACATATTTCTTTAAGAGAATCGCTTAACCAGTTACATCTTACATTAATTTGGAGTTCATTTCTATGAATTGTATAAAGATACATAATTTTTTAATGGATTAAAAAATATATACTTGATTTGGATCGAAGTCTTGCATAGCTATAGTTTTTACGTCTCGACATCCAGAGGAATCAAGAGCAGTGGTATCGGATTCAGCGCAGGATGTATGCCCCAGAAGTCCAAGAAAAGCCACAGCAATGATCCTACAATAAAGTAATTTAATTTGTAATAAAGATATTAGTGCCGTATAGTTGCTGTTTCAAAGAATGGAATATGTATATCAAATAAACAGCAAAAATTTAAAAATAACCATGGATCCCTAAAAATACATTTTTATCAGAATGTCAATTTAATTTTCTTCTTTTTTTTTTATTGATTTGCATTGACCGTAGTGGTCTTTGATCCATTTAATAAGTATGCCTCCAACGTATTTAAGAAACTACACAAGTTTGTGTATGTTCAATTATTCTAGTCTATTTTTTGGTTTATTAATTTTCACTTTCTTTTTTTCAGACAGATGGTAGGCTATCATCGGACCCAAGCTAATATCTAATATCTCTAAATATCTAATATCTAATATGTCTAATATCTCTGAAGATTGTTGAAAATCCGAAACCAGAGACAATCAAGAAACATGCTATGACATTAAGTTTGAAGCAAAACTGTAAAGTTACTTCCAACATTAGAATCTGATTGTTCTGGCAGTTCTTATAGAGAAGCTTTCTAAGTTTATCTCAGATTGTCCTGAAGTTCATAACTGCGAAAAATTAGAGAAGCTATTTTCCAAAATATTTATGAAAAAACTAAGAAATTAACAATTTAATAAAAGAAAAAAAATCAAACGAATTAACAAATTTGAGCAACAATACTTCAACTTTTTTATTTTAAAAAGTTAGAGAAATAGGGAACGTATTCAACTTTTACTACAAGACGATGCTGCTTTTTTTAAATTTACTAATCGACTAGAAGGTTTAGAACACAAATTTGGATTTATTTAACTTTTTTAGTGAAATTACACAAATTTATCACTCTTCACATTATTCCAACGAACAAATGCCTTATTTTTAAACATTAAAATTGTGGAATTCACATGGATAAAGATAATCTTTAAATATTGAACGTTCCTAAAGAGATTTCACATAAGCTAGATTTTCAATAATTAATTTTTATTAATAATAAAACAATTAACTAATTGAAAATGCTATTTTTTTTTTTAAATTAATGAGCAGAAAAAGTTAATCAGGTAATTGTACTACTTACGTCTTCATGGCGGTTCAAATTTATTCTAAATGTATTTTATGATAGTGCAGTTGTATTTAAGCTACAGTAATATTTGACATCTGGTTTATTGTTGACTTTTACGTCAATAAATTGTAAATATAATGAGTTTTGAATAAAATACAATTAGTAAAATGCACGCATTTGAAAAGACTTCGTCAATACAGTAAAAGAGAGAATAACGATTTACGAGTATTTCGGTCATCTTTTATTTTTATTACATTTTATATTATTGTATTTTTTCGAAGATGTTAAGTATTGATATATTTTTGAAAAGTAAAAGTTAATTAAATATCAAGAAAATTTGTTTTATTTTCTCTTGCTCTACCGAAAAAGGGAAGGATCTGAAATCGTGCAGATTTACGATCAGTTGTTTTCATTGGATATATCCGTTTTGGGAGTCCCCTGAGTCAGAAAAAGTGGATTTTACAAATTGGTTTCTGAGTGTGTTTTGTCTCTCACTGTGTGTGTGTCTCCACCGTAATCGATAAATCTTAGAAATTTCTATAAAATCGGTAATCTATAACTTTCATTAGAAACAATATTCCAGGAACATTTGATTGAGGGTACTTTCAGGAGATAGGAGTGATGAGACATATCTCTAAAGTGTTGTTACAATTATTTGCACTATCTTGCCACTTGTCATTTAGTTAATAGAATAAATTTGTATGACAATCTGAACATATCTGATGGAAATATGTTCGATGCTTCAGGCAATGAATTGTCCTTTCTCCTCAGCATCTCTGTACCACTTTTCTGCTTGTAAATGTACGTTGAAGAAACTGAGTTTCGCCTGAGTTTGAAAGTGGAACATGGAAACTCACGCTGAAGAAGAATTCCGAACAATCAATCGCATCGTTTAAAATCTATTCGTAAAGGTAATCCGAATTCACCTGGTCATCATTGCACTGCCTTGGACAATTAAAGAAACGTACAAATTTCTTTTCCTACTTTATTTCGCCCGCTGTACACCAATTCCAGAAGGCGTACCCAAATGTACGTCTGTCTAGGACAGTGATGGGCAAAGTACGGCCCGCGGGCCAACTCCGGCCCGCGAAAGTATTTAATCCGGCCCGCCGAGGGTCCATCGACATGGATAGTATATGGCCCGCTATAATTACGTTTTGACGGTCGAGAAGTATAAAGTAGATTCTACTTAGTAGAATAATAGATGCATAACCTATAGGTGAAGCTAAACTAGCCGCGTAGTTACACAAGTGTGTAATGCTGTAATGTTTTTATAATATTATGATTAAAAGCTTTAACACCAAATGCATTTTTTCTATAATTCTGGCCCTCCTCTAGAATTTCTTAAACTTTGTGGCCCCCCATTAAAAAAGTTTGCCCACCACTGGTCTAGGAAGTGATAAATGGATTGAAATATTATCCCCTAATGTGGCAAACTTCTTCTCATAAAAACTTTCGCTAGAATATTAATTTTTTGTTTATTGATTTGAACTATTGCCATTCATCTGTCAATAGTTCTTACTAAAAGTTTTCAATACTTCAAAAAAATGGAGAATCAGATATCCAATAACATAAAAACGGAGCTGATTCTTTTTACTCGTAGAAGACCAATGGTCAACCTTACTGTTCAAGTAAATGGTGGCTCTCTACCTTGGAAAGCAGAACCTAAATACTTAATCTCAACTTTAGACTCAAAACTAACCTACCCGAAGCATGTGAACGATATAATAGGGTGTTAGAAGTAATGTGCAGTCTGTTCTCTTTGCTGAATAGAAATTCAGTTTTGGATTTTCGAATTAAGAAACAAATACATTATCTTAACTTTCGCCTGATACTCCTGTATGCTGCCGCTATCTAATCTCATACTTGTGGCTATCAATTACAGTAAAATACAGAGAATACAATACAAATTCGTCAGATTGATTGGTTCATTTCTCAGATGGGCACCCGTAGATATATGCATGCGGTGTTTGACGTTCCTTGTGTCTCTACTTCTATTTATTATCTTCTAGCAAAAATTGTCACTACCTGTCATAAAAGTCCTCACTCTAGAATAGCAAACATTGTAAATTATAAGTTCTCTTGGTTATAAAAACTATAAACATAAGTGATTCAAATATTTTGTTATAAATTCCGAAATCGAGCTAAGTTTTTTATTTAATTTTTCCTTAATATGTAAATATGTTCTCCTTTAATCTGTACCAAATAATAGTTGATTATGTGGAGTAATAGTTGATTATGTATAGCCACCAAGGTTGAAACTTCAATTTTACTTTATTTATTTTTATTTCTGTGTACATATGGTAACAAACTGTTGTAAATGAATTTTTTATTCATGTTACTATCTGACAAGTCAAATACAACAAGAAAATTTGAATAAATCTTATATAATAATCATGGATACATAATGTGAAGAATAATGACTTTGAAGCATTTACCTAATTATTTCCTTTTTACCCAAAAATAATATTACAATTTAACCACTTTTTTAAATTAATATTTGGTACAGAGTGGTTGTCTGACTTATTGAATCTAGAATTATGATGATTTTTCGCATATTTTTAAAAAACAAAAGTAATTTCAATTTGCTTATTTAGTTGGTCATCAATATAAGTTACACAATTTATGTTTCTTACTGCACATGGTCACCATTGTCCGTTGCTTACTTGAATGGTAAGCAGTAATATAGGCATGTTTGCATTTATATTTTTTTATTTATTTACCAATTATCCTTTTTTTATACGGAAGGAACATTTATATTTACCATTCTTTGGTGAAAAATAGGCCTTCTGGGACGTGGTAGGGTTGTCCAAACAGCCAACCTAATCCAGACGCTAGATTAGGTAGAACCTAATCCACCATTCCTTAGCAACATTGTTAATAAATCTTACCTACTCTTTAATTACAAAAATATCCATAATTTAATTGCCTTTTATAATGTTCCATTGTAATTCACCTGAATGTGAATTGTTTGGTATCAAGTTTAATTATAGGGCTAACGTTGGCCTAATTGATTGTATTTATTTCAATTCTTTTATTTTGAGTATAAATGTAGATGATGCATTAAAATCAATTGATATTTTCAATTAACTGTTTCTTGGCATGACATTCTTAATCAACTAAATTGTAATGTTCAATAGAATCTAAAAAACAAAAATTTCTTTCAGATTTATACTTTTTACAATTTGTAAATAGTATGAAGAGATAAGAATTTTTATATCTGGTTTGGCATGGTTAATGTTTAAGATCGTAAAAGAGAGTGTGTAACTTTTTTACCCAGCATTCAGTTCCTTTATCACGATAGAATGCAGAACTGACAGCATCATCGATTATGCTATCTCTAGTGAGAATGGTCAAGAATTTCTTTAAATAGTTCGTTGGGTTCAACGAAATGGCCCTGAATTTAAGAAGTGGAACATTCTAAAAATTCTGTAGACTTAGGATTTATTGTTTAAAGAGAAATTTCAGTAGGGAAGTTTTAAAAATTTTTCATTCCAATTGTTTTTTAAATGCTGCTTTATTGATATTTTAATCCATATCTAAATAAATATATTATTTAAATCTTACAAAGCAATCTTTAAAAAGTTCTAGCAGTTAAATTTTTTATACTTTGTAAAATCATCTTCTAGTTTCTTTACAGAGGTTTTTACAGCCTCAGGAGGTGAGCCGCTTTTGGATCTGGTTAATACAAAAACATTTTCTGAAATAAAAGATTAATAATTAGTAAAAGTACTGATTGCGTGACTTCCATAAAATACAAAACAGTATGTAAACACACACGACTCTGTTTACACAAGATCAACACAACTGAAATGAGTAGAAGGAAAATGGTAGGAGCCATTTTTAAGAAGATCTTGAAGAAGTGAAAATTCTAATCAGTAAAGAGGAATCTTTACTCTGGTAATGAAATTTTAATCTAACTCGGAATTTGAGCATTAAATCTAACCCTTCTTTTATAGGATACAAAATATGTGCAACAAAAAACTGCATCAAACTCAAATGGTCCTAAAGGATCAAAGGATCTAAGGTGAAACCCTCCAACCCTCATCCTCAGAAGTGCCCTTAATTGAAGTTTCTCTAGAAAATGTGCCCAATTAAAGTTTGAGACCATAACAAAGTACATAGTGTTCACATACTACTAAGTTTTTACATAGTTTGAAAAATATTGTTTAAAGTAAGAAACTTTTATGCAAAACTCATTCTTATTTCGTGCTAGAAAAAGTTTTCAGGGCTAATAAAAATTCAGGCCTAAATTTTGGATCAAATTCCCTTCTGTTAGAATTCGTTCTTTGCTGAAAATTTATTAATTCTACACAAATATCAGAAGGAAAACTTTGTGCCAGCCTGCCAGCCCATATATTACCAAACTCCTTTCTGAAGTACTGGGATAAATTAAAAGCATTTTGGTTCATTGAATTGTGACAAAATTTGTATATTGCTTGAAAAAGGCTCTTTCTGATCATCCATTCCAGAGGCTATTCACTGATAAACTAAAGGTTAAACTGAAAGGAGCATGCGCACTTTTAGTAAGTTCCTATACTCCATAAAGAATAAAGTTTTGAATTAATATTACTACTTTTTTTTAAACCTGAGATAATATCTAATCTAACCATTCTTAAGCCATTGTTTTTCCAATAAATATGTTCAATAAATACACTTTCCAAGAAGAATATTTATACTACATCAAATTCTTATTGAAGAATTAGAATAGGAAGGATCACAATATTACCCTATCTCCTTTAAAATAATTAAACTTTTGATTTTGTTAAATATAAAAACTAACTTAAATTTGCATACCTAAATTCGACTATTTATGTTTCTCTTTTGAAAACAAAGAATCCAAGAGAGTTAATGTGAATTCTTTCGGACAGAGTTCGCTTGTTTTAAATTAGCCAGGCAAACTCTTGCCGCTTCTGAGGTCGCAATGTCTAACGATTTCATTTAAACCATGGATTATAGAAGCTTTAACTAAAGTTGCTACGAATAATTAAATGAGGATTATATTTGAGGATCATTTATTAACAGAACAAATAAGAAAATTCAAACTTTTAAACGCTTAAATTAAAAAAAAAAAATCATTACCTTCGTTACCAGAAGACTTCTTACAGGCCCTCTCTTCCTTCAGAATTACCTCTTCCCTGGTATGGGAATGTAAAAAGGCCCTAGATCAACTGGCTCGGCACAACAAACTCCGATTGGAATGGGTGCCGGGCCATGTGGGGATCAAGGGGAACGAAATAGCTGATCAGTTGGCCAGGAATGGAGCTAATACTCCCTTCACTGGTCCGGAACCAGTCCTGGGGATCACTAGGGGTGCAGTTCGTGAGGCTCTCAGAGACTGGATCTGGAGAGAACACGAAAAGTACTGGGTGATGCTTCCAGGGGTCAAACACAGCAAGAGGGTTATGCCCTTGTTGTGTAAACAAAGAACTAAAGTGAATCTAGGTTTAGGCAGGAATCAGATTACTCTGATTACAGGCCTACTCACGGGGCACGGAAGGTTCAGAAAGCACCTGCACAAGATAGGGCTTATTAGCTCGGAACCTTTGTGCAGATTGTGCCAGGAAGAGGAGGAAACGGCCTCTCACCTGTTGTTCGATTGCGTTGCAATTGAGAGACTGCGCTATGACATCTTTGGAACCTTGAGGCCAAAGGAGATAACAGCGCAGAAGGAACTAGTAGGGAAAGCTCTCGACCTTCTTAGGAGGGGAGGTTTCACCTACTAGGTTTAAGGGGAAGGTACAATAAGCCTCGTGTGGCTGTGGTGCCGTGGGGATAGGGTCCCGCCCCGTCTTTTCAAAATCTAAAAATCTAAATCTAACTTAAATTTGCATACCTAAATTCGACTATTTATGTTTCTCTTTTGAAAACAAAGAATCCAAGAGAGTTAAAGTGAATTCTTTCGGACAGAGTTCGCTTGTTTTAAATTGGCCAGGCAAACTCTTGCCGCTTCTGAGGTCGCAATGTCTAACGATTTCATTTAAACCATGGATTATAGAAGCTTTAACTAAAGTTGCTACGAATAATTAAATGAGGATTATATTTGAGGATCATTTATTAACAGAACAAATAAGAAAATTCAAACTTTTAAACGCTTAAATTAAAAAAAAAAAATCATTACCTTCGTTACCAGAAGACTTCTTACAGGTATAAAGCGTACCATAGGTGGTATAATCTGTATCAATAACTGCCATAATTGATTTGTAATCGGTATAAGGAGTTGTATCTCCCCCTGAAATTATCGTATAAATATACTGAGTACATAAGAAATTCATATAATTAGCAAAAAAATATGTAAACAACATTCCCCATAATTATCACACAGATAAAAATAAATATTATATAGTTTGTCTGTTTTATCGAGAAAAATAAATAAATAATTAAGACCATTATTCGGCTCATAGTTGGAATTAAAAATCTATTCTAGAGCTCATTATCATTCAAATGTTATGAAATTTAATTAAAAATTAAGTCTTTTAAATAACGCCTCTCTGCTTCTTCAAAAATAAACGAAAAATTAAGTTTATTTTACTCTAATGTTGTCTGCATTATTTTAAGTGGAATTTATTCTTGAATAGCTTATAATAACTATATAAAGATTTGGATTTTGATTTCGGGACTTAAAAGTAGCAAAGAAATGGCACAGTAATTATTGACTTTCGTCTGACTTCCAGGCTTTATTTAATATTTGCATTTTGTTCAAGATATGGGGTTAAAAGATTGCTCTTACGGCTTCTTCACCGAATGGAAGCTGCGTTTGGTAATGTTATGTAGTTAGTAAAGAATTAGTTTCTTATGTAGAAAAAAGTTTAGATTTTCTAGATTTTCGAATCGGATTAGTTATTCGGAAGGGTTTGAAGAGTTAAAATAGTAAACTAAATACTAAAAACGTATGCTTGAAATGATTACTTAATTGGCAGGAGCCAGTGAGTTAAAAGGAATCAAATTGAGCTCTTCTTTCTTCTTGACAAAGTGATTTCTACAAAGCTCTAGAAGAGTCATTGCTGCACAAGGAAGTCAGTGTATAGTTTGTTCTGTATGCGCCACATTAATGTGAAGCAAATTGTGGTAATTTGATTCTCTAAATCGATTATTTGATCACCTAAACAATTTTTTCCTATATTACATACGAACAATGAATTTCACAGACACCAACATTGTAGGCTGGACCTACAAAGATCGGATGCTGTTATATATTCACTCGCAGATCCGCAGTTGGAAAGATGAATTGATGAGCCTTTAAGAAAAGTCAGAGAAATTCTACAGGAATATTCTCAATTATTATTGAGATTATTCTCAATGTACTGTAAGTACTGTAGAACTATTATTTACTAAATGTACTGTAAGTAGACTAGAATTAATAAATACTAATTCTAGTTTACTTACAGTAATTTAGAATATAGCTCAGGGGAGTTATTGAATTCAATGTAAGGCTTATCTGTCTTATAAGGTTTTGTTTATCTAAAATTATTGGCTTGTGAAAGGTTTCAAAAAAGTGGTACGTGTTTTATTGTTTATTATTAAACGAAATTAAGAGCTCTATATTTTTAAATCATTTAAATCGTTGATCTTTTACGGTTCACTTAAAAATTTTAAATGTGGTGGCTTTGAAGCAATTTGGAGGTGAATTGCTCCTCGTTAAAGCTGATCAAAAAGAGGTTTTTCAAGAATTTATCTAAACCATTAATGACTGAACCAATGAGTAAATCCACTTACCTTCTCCCTTGCAATCGAAATCGACGTGTCTCGCATTGGGTGCTCGATTACCATCACAAGTGACTTTTTTACCACTATAACAAGAAAAAAAGTAAATAATTAAAAAGAAACTTTTTTAAATAAAAAATACCAAATATAATTCAAATAGCAGAATGTATGTATTCACAATTTCTCTCACAATTATTTTTTCTATCTTGCTCTAAAATTATGAGTAGTCAAGTTAATAACTCAATTGTTTTATTTTATTTATCATTATCTTCGTCCTCCATCTTATGCGGGATACGGATATTTCAGATTCTTTAAACTAACGTCAGTGGCCACTGGTAATTTTCTCATTCTGAAATCCCCCTGGAAGTTATACATGTTATTTGTTATTAATCAGAGTTGGGCCAATTCTTTCTGCTTTGAGGGCTGCGCCATTATCCCCTCAGGTGTAGTGCACCTTATGTCTCCCAAATATCTCTTAAGATGTTGCGTCTCCAAAATAAAACACACCTTCTGTTCATAAAAAAAAAAGGGCAAAAAATGACCTAAATTTTGATACTATTTTTTTTCTAGCCCCCTCATTGTATTTCTAGATAGATAGATGATTAGATGAAGCGTTACTTCTAAAAAACTTTTATCATAGAGACACCCATGCGAGTCTCTCCATTGCTTCCTCAAACGCTTTAATTTCCTGTCATCAAATTGCTAAAAGACGGCAACCGTTCGTTGCAACCACAGTACTGTATTGATTATCCCAATCTAGCCAGCTTTTCGATTTCCCTTGCATGTCTAGGGACTCAATAGAGCTTTACATTGAACAAGGCTACTGAGCTTATCTTAGCTTTTGATTAGACTTTAGCGAATTGTGAATACGAAACCTGTGTTCCAGTTAATGCGGTACACCTTACTGGCTGCCTAAGCAAACCTTCTTTGCCCCTTTGCCATTTATAGCAATAACAGGGAATGGTAAAACTACCCAATGGCAATTTCTTGGCCAATAAGGTTTGTAGTGTGAGAGATGGTTCCTGTCGGATTAGAGGATTATTGTGAGAGGCCAGAAAGAAGCATAGGGTACCAGGAATCTCAGGATTATTATTTCAGAGGATATATTTACTGAAGGTTTTATATCCCTCAGATCATGTTTAACAATTGAAAGTGATAATCGAATAGGTAAGATATTAGGCAAGATGAGCAAAAGAGGAGATGCTCTAGAGTTCCAAAGCAACCCCATTTGGGCATTGACCTCATTTAAAATAATAAATAAATAAAAAATACATTGGTCCAAAATTGAAAAATAATCTAGCGCCTTTGAGGAGTTCATTATTTATATTTAGTCACAAAATAAATATTTTCAAAATTCAAGTTTCGGAGTAGCTATATATAACAACGAATTTTGAGGGGAGAGTTAAGTTTAGTAGAAACTTAATGGATTTACCGTCCTTTGTTCGAGTACAGACATGGTCGAGAAAAAATTCTTTTTGACAAAACTTACCGACTGGTAAAAGAACTTTATATTAACGGATAATCCTGCCCAAGGCCTGATAATATTTCTGCTTCCACTTTCTTATCAAACTGATTCCACTAGTCTTCAACAAGCGCCAAATAAAAATATTATTTTTAAAAAGATGTTTAAAACAATATTAAAACGAATCTTTTAATGAGGAAAGTCTCATTAATCCAGTGTTTGTGAGTTTGGGTGGGCTTTCTTTTCAGTTTTTGTAATAGATAAATTTATATAAATTTGGCTCAATTATTTTCTTCATATCAGCAATTGCTGTATCACAGATCAAGCCGCATTTATATTATTTTTGTTTCAACAAATTGGATAATGAAACATTAATTTGGGCAATTCAGTCAATATTGTTTCTATAGCAGATGTTTCATTAAAATACAATGTCCACTTCATAATGAATTAAAGTACTTACAAAACTTCGTATTTAACTTGAAAGGGGTTCGCTGACCCAACAAATTTCACGCAATCAGTGGTGTGATTTTGGTGTTTTGCAGAAGTCAGGTACCAATCACCTGTAAAAAACTGGAAAAAATATATTATGAAGTAAGAAACTAGGTTCATAATACTAGGAACATAATTTTGCATAATATATAATACTGGTGAAGATAGGTAACGCTTAGTATTAAATCTTTACAGCCATTCTATCTTACTAGAATTTTATTTTTTTATTTTTATTTTATTTCTGTATTTGTACAAAGTTGTATTTTACAGAAGGAGTTAACCTTTCACTGTACTGTTACAATTAAGAATACAAAAATAATTGAAATAGACAAACTTTTACAAAACTTAAAACAAACTTTTACAAAACGTAATTTAACTGCAGGTGAACTTAAAAAGACAAAGAAAAAAAATGAAACTCAATAGAACATAAACTGTTAGTAAATAGGAGTCTAGGAGGTATAAAATCATAAATAAAACCTTCGCATTACTGGCTGAAATAAAAACATTACACGATAGTTCAAGTAGGCACAGATTGGAGTTACTCCTGTAACAACAAAGTACTACGTAATTTCATTGCGCTAGTAATAAAGTTATACACGTTAAATACTTGAGCTTTGTTTGTACATACAAGAATGTTTGTTACAGAAGTATGTGACTGGTTATTAAGATATCTATCTCTATATAAACTATAGTAGGGACATTTTAAAAATATGTGAACGAGAGATTCCTCGCTTGCTCTGCATAATTTACAAGTTTCGGATAGTTCTACGCTATAACTTATCTTTTTTGCATAAATGGTACATTTTTTTGCGGAACAAATCCTGAGTTGGCTGTACACTCTGACAGCTTCCAAACCAATATTATAGAGCAGGTAATAATTTTCGTATTTTGCATGCAGGATATCCTTATACAATGTGCTATACGAGGAAGAATGTGCTCTCTCTAGGTCATCTGAAATAGATTACTGCCTCCAATCACCTAACAGTTTGTTTTTAAATTTTTTCATTAATTCTGCCCGCTGGCTCTCCCACAGCCAGTCGTAGCCTAACGTTATAAAATAGCTTTTTATCTGTGAGACCCAGTTATATTTAATGAGATTACTACAAGAGCTATCCATAATTAATAATTTGTTGTAACAAATTTTAGGCAATCTATTGTTGGGCATATCTAACAATTTTATCAGCCAGTTCAAAGCTCTTTTTAAGACAATGTATTCTAATTTAACCTGACCAACTTCTAGTCTGACCATGTAACTGGCTGTGCAAGCAGGCCAGCAGAATAAAGATTTAAAAAATTGTACTTGTACAGTTTCTATATGTTCAACGTACCTCAAGGCCCAAAGTTCACCACTATAAAGTAGTGTGGAACAGACTATACTTTCAAATAACTTTAGTTTGCTTTCCCAAGAAGTCAGTTTGGATTTGACCATAATTTTTACTAGAATTTGGACAGTGTTAGTAAGAATAATTATGTTTTAAAAAAATTGTCAGAATCTGGAGAATGTAGCAAGAGAATATTCACAAATTTTTTTTAAAGCAGCTTAGATATTTTTACAAAGTGGTTTTCAGATCATTAACTAGCTGCATTGCCATTTCTCAACTCTGGTCATATTATTTGCTAACAAGATCGATCTATCTTTCTTCGGATTTTATCCATTTCCTTCTCTATTCATTATCATCCTTCTTTTCTAAATGTGTAAAAACTTTTGCCAAATAAAATTCACATACTCTACTGTGAATTCTAACAACATACGTTTAATTTTTGGATAAATAATTAAGTTTTAGTTATTTTGTACGCAAATTGAGAAAACTTAAGTAAAACAGTCAAGGAGATTAACGAATTATTTATTAGATTATTGTTTAATGCAACATACTTGTTGAAGTTGTAAGTCCGATTTAGCTTGATTGTATACATCACGACATCCCTCTGGTCCAGTACGAACATGATCACAAAATGTACTTTCGTAGTACATTGAAAGATGCGCTTTCTTAATATTGACAACAAATATTTAATTAATGTAATTATCACAATATTATACAAAAAAAAATACTGCTTAGTAGAGGGAAAATGGCGGTTCTGGCGCACCTAAATTGTGCCAGATCCAAACACCTCCAAATCTGACCGGGTAATCATCGAGTTCAACGAAGCTGTAAGCCATACCCATCAACACCATTCAACCCTCACCTATCATCGAATTTGACGAGGCTGAAATCCGCACCATCATAAAAAAAAAGAGGAATCGTTTTAAAAGATCTAAAGATTTAAATCGGTACAGATATACTCAGATCTCAGAACTGATAAATAATAATTTTGTTCAGAATAATGTTTGAAATAAATAGGTTTATGGCAGAGAAGATTAAAATAAACAACAGACTAAAGGGTTCCTTTAAGTGTATGCTTATTTTTTTCGAAAAATGAGTTTAAAAAAAGCACTCACACAAAACAAATGGGGTGAAGGGACCGGTAATTTAGAGATTAAAAAAAAATTCGAGTTTCGTTTAGAATATCTTCCGTTATTTTGGCTCCAGGTGTTGGTTGGTACAATTGTGCCGCTCCATTAGATTGTATTATGTATTCAGTAAATTCGATTTTTATGTCAACCAAAAATTATTATTTTTTTTTAAAGTATTTCAATGACCCGGTGATTGACAGACCGAATTTTCGGTGGTACCAGTGTTTGACATGGGGTGGGACCAGTGATTGACAACAAGTATATTCCTGAAACGACCTAAAAAATTCAAAATACCTACCTAAATCACTGTTCTACATAGATTTTTAACAAAAAAAATCAGTCTTATTCATAATTAATAACAATCGGTTTTTAAATTGGCCTACCTAAATAATGTAATATTTTTCAACATTACGCTTTTTCATGCAGTTATTGACGATCAACCCTTATACAACTATTCAACCGGAGAGTTTTAATTTCATTCAAACCTTCTAAGGCATCTGCGTCAGTCAATTATCAAGAAACTTCATTATACAAAACGTTCAAACTAGTATTGGTTACAATGGCTAAAGAAACAGTTCGCTTATCCTTCTTGCAATGATAGGGTGACGGTTCCGGAATGCTTTCTACCAAGATTTACCTGGTAGGTTATTAAAAGAAAGGGTTCGGTATATCTAGTTTTTTAATAAGTTGCCACACACTCATCAGTAGATGGCATTTACTGATGGGAAACCCAGCTCTGGCCACGGACGTGATCCACAAAACTAAAAAAAAATCCTCTTCCGCAGAGGAGAGTACTGTACCTGGCTTCATTCGTCTACTGACTGTAGATATACCTTTCACATTGTACCCTAGGATAACTTGAGCGACTGGCTGCTATTTAGCAGCTTTACTAATTGATGTTCCTTGACCTACAACTACCTCCCGCAGTTAACAACACATTATTGGCATGAAACTTTGTTCACATATATCCTACGCATAACTGAGTTATAGGTAATATGCTGTAGTTTCTTTGGGTACAGAACCATTAGTTCAGAAGATATTGGGAGTTAAAATTTTTTTGGGTCACGGTTTTGCTGGGAATTGAGCCCTTATAACTCCCACAGTAAACCACAGATTATTCGTATGAAATTTTGTGCTCTTACACACTCTGTTTTACTGAGTAGTATGCTATAGTTTTCTTGAGTATAGATCCATTAGTCGAGAAGATATTGAGAGTTGAAATTTTTTTGGGTCATGGTTTTGCTGTCAAATGGGGTCCTCATAACTCCCACAGTAAACAACAGATTATTCGTATGAAATTTTGTACTCTCACACACTCTGTTTTACTGAGTAGTATGCTATAGTTTTCTTGAGTACAGATTCATTAGTCGAGAAGATATTGAGAGTTGAAATTATTTTGGGTCAGGTTTTGTTGCCAAATGGGGACCTTATAACTCCCACAGTAAACAACAGATTATTCGTATGAAATTTTGTGCTCTTACACACTCTGTTTTACTGTGTAGTATGCTATAGTTTTCTTGAGTACAGATCCATTAGTCGAGAAAATATTAAGAGTTGAAATTTTTTTGGGTCATGGTTTTGGTCTTAAATGGGGCCCTTATAAATCCCAAAGTAAAAAACAGATTATTCGTATGAAATTTTATGCTCTTGCACACTCTGTTTTACTGAGTAGTATGCTATAGTTTTCTTGAGTACAGATACATTAGTCGAGAAGATATTAAGAGTTGAAACTTTTTTGGGTCATGGTTTTGTTGTCAAATGGGGACCTTATAACTCCCACAGTAAACAACAGATTATTCGTATGAAATTTTGTGCTCTTACACACTCTGTTTTACTGAGTAGTATGCTATAGTTTTCATGAGTACAGATCCATTAGTCGAGAAGATATTGAGAGTTGAAACTTTTTTGGGTCATGGTTTTGTTGTCAAATGGGGACCTTATAACTCACTCAGTAAACAACAGATTATTCATATGAACTTTTATGCTCTTGCACACTCTGTTTTACTGTGTAGTATGCTATAGTTTTCTTGTGTACAGATCCATTAGTCGAGATGATATTGAGAGTTGAAATTTATTTGGGTCATGGTTTTGCTACGAAACGGGGCTCTTATATCTCGCACAGTAAACAACAGATTATTCGTATGAAATTTTGTGCTTTTACACACTCTGTTTTACTGAGTAGTATGCTATAATTTTCTTCAGTACAGATTTATTAGTCGAGAAGATATTGAGAGTTGAAATTTTTTTGTGTCATGGTTTTGCTGCGAAACGGGGCCCTTATATCTCCCACAGAAAATAACCGATTATTCGTGATATTTTGTGCTCTAATACACTATATTTTACTGAGTAGTATGCTGTAGTTTTCTTGAGCACAGATCCATTATTCGAGAAGATATTGAGAGTTGTAATTTTTTTGGGTCATGGTTTTGTTGTCAAATGGGACCTTATAACTCCCACAGTAAACAACAGATTATTCGTATGAAATTTTGTGCTCTTACACACTCTGTTTTACTGTGTAGTATGCTATAGTTTTCTTGTGTACAGATCCATTAGTCGAGATGATATTGAGAGTTGAAATTATTTTGGGTCAGGTTTTGTTGCCAAATGGGGACCTTATAACTCCCACAGTAAACAACAGATTATTCGTATGAAATTTTGTGCTCTTACACACTCTGTTTTACTGTGTAGTATGCTATAGTTTTCTTGAGTACAGATCCATTAGTCGAGAAAATATTAAGAGTTGAAATTTTTTTGGGTCATGGTTTTGGTCTTAAATGGGGCCCTTATAAATCCCAAAGTAAAAAACAGATTATTCGTATGAAATTTTATGCTCTTGCACACTCTGTTTTACTGAGTAGTATGCTATAGTTTTCTTGAGTACAGATACATTAGTCGAGAAGATATTAAGAGTTGAAACTTTTTTGGGTCATGGTTTTGTTGTCAAATGGGGACCTTATAACTCCCACAGTAAACAACAGATTATTCGTATGAAATTTTGTGCTCTTACACACTCTGTTTTACTGAGTAGTATGCTATAGTTTTCATGAGTACAGATCCATTAGTCGAGAAGATATTGAGAGTTGAAACTTTTTTGGGTCATGGTTTTGTTGTCAAATGGGGACCTTATAACTCACTCAGTAAACAACAGATTATTCGTATGAACTTTTATGCTCTTGCACACTCTGTTTTACTGTGTAGTATGCTATAGTTTTCTTGTGTACAGATCCATTAGTCGAGATGATATTGAGAGTTGAAATTTATTTGGGTCATGGTTTTGCTACGAAACGGGGCTCTTATATCTCGCACAGTAAACAACAGATTATTCGTATGAAATTTTGTGCTTTTACACACTCTGTTTTACTGAGTAGTATGCTATAATTTTCTTCAGTACAGATTTATTAGTCGAGAAGATATTGAGAGTTGAAATTTTTTTGTGTCATGGTTTTGCTGCGAAACGGGGCCCTTATATCTCCCACAGAAAATAACCGATTATTCGTGATATTTTGTGCTCTAATACACTATATTTTACTGAGTAGTATGCTGTAGTTTTCTTGAGCACAGATCCATTATTCGAGAAGATATTGAGAGTTGTAATTTTTTTGGGTCATGGTTTTGTTGTCAAATGGGACCTTATAACTCCCACAGTAAACAACAGATTATTCGTATGAAATTTTGTGCTCTTACACACTCTGTTTTACTGTGTAGTATGCTATAGTTTTCTTGTGTACAGATCCATTAGTCGAGATGATATTGAGAGTTGAAATTTTTTTGGGTCATGGTTTTGATACGAAACGGGGCTCTTATATCTCCCACAGTAAACAACAGATTATTCGTATGAAATTTTTTGCTTTTACACACTTTGTTTTACTGAGTAGTATGCTATAGTTTTCTTCAGTACAGATTTATTAGTCGAGAAGATATTGAGAGTTGAAATTTTTTTGTGTCATGGTTTTGCTACGAAACGGGGCCCTTATATCTCCCACAGAAAATAACAGATTATTCGTGATATTTTGTGCTCTAATACACTTTATTTTACTGAGTAGTATGCTGTAGTTTTCTTGAGTACAGATCCATTACTTGAGAAGATATTGAGAGTTGAAATTTTTTTGGTTCATGGTTTTGCTGTCAAATGGGGACCTCATAATTCCCACAGTAAACAACAGATTATTCCTATGAAATTTTGTTCTTTTACACAATCTGTTTTACTGAGTAGTATGCTATAGTTTTCTTCAGTACAGATTTATTAGTCGAGAAGATATTGAGAGTTGAAATTTTTTTGGATCATGGTTTTGCTACGAAACGGGGCCTTTATATCTCCCACAGAAAATAACAGATTATTCGTGATATTTTGTGCTCTAATACACTATATTTTACTGAGTAGTATGCTGTAGTTTTCTTGAGTACAGATCCATTTCATGAGAAGATATTGAGAGTTGAAATTTTTTTGGGTCATAGTTATGCTGTCAAATGGGGCCCTCATAACGGATTTCACCCATCACGGGTTTTTCAGAAAAGCTGGCATTTAGTAGAAATTTAATCCCCTCAAAGTCCAGCACATTGATGGGAATCTATTACTTAATCAAGAAAGCATAATTAAAATGCGTTGGTTAAATTGTTAGATTTTGATCAGTTTTTAGACTTTCTTGCTACTTATTGAAAACTGCCTTCATTCTAGGCTCCATCAACAGATCCTCTTGCCGCCATTATCTCCCGATCACTTTTTAACGAGAAGTCCCTTTGATTACAAACTTCAAAGTTTAATGATTCAACCAATTTGAATCGCTGAAAATTGATTCACTATTGAAAGTTTTTGTTCTCGATAGTAAAAATTTAATAATATTTTACATAGTGCTGTTAAATATTTTTTGGAATTAATTTGAATAATGTAAATAATGTTTATTTGCAATTTCCAAATTGGATTGTATGTTTGAGTTCCAGTAATGTTAAAAATGTTTGCATATGTCAAATTTTGGTAGCCAACCCACGTTTAAATATTCTATAAAAAACATTATCCTCTAATATACGAATAGTACTATTTACACTATATATTATTTAAATATTTGTTACTCTTCCTCACGTGTTTACATTTGAAAACAAATAAAAGAAAATTTGTAACCGAAAGCACATAAATTAACAGTCATATTATTATTTATAAAAATTATAAATAATCAGAGATTTGCATGTGCACCTGTATTCATAATATTCAAATCTTTTATGTAAATAATTTACTAAGTTTTAATTGTGACAAAAAGGCTCTTTATCTTTCGTCTCCTTCTCAATTACTTTGTAATCAACCAATCTATTTTAAATTTTTCATTAAGTAGTTGTACTTAATCTCGAATTTTGTACATCAATAACACATGTAACTCAGTTTTAAGAATTGGCCTCCTCAATTAGGCTATCATTCATGTCTATCTGATACGAATACTCTCCAACTGCATACCGCCAATAGGAACCTGGCGATGACATCTAGCCATTGCAGCTTGTGTCTACCCAATTCATGTAGCAGCGCTGCTGCCACTACATTTGATACCTCTCCATACTCCATCCGTGCCACCTGCACAGTCCATCGTAACCTTCCCAATTTAATATAATTATTAAATAAATATCCTTAAATTCTTGGAATAGCACTTAAGTTGTTCATCGTCTCCATTCCTCTGTAAAAATTATTGGAGCACAAATATCGAAGTATCTTATTTATAAAAAATTTTATGATTTTTTGTTTGTCCTTGACATCGCCCAAGTTTCGGAGCTTTAGGTTGTTGACTTAAATGAATTAAGGTTCTGTAGAGCCTTCAGTTACTGCCAGGAATATAAGACAAGTCCCGAGAAGCATTTGTTGACCGAAATGTTTGTCGCTGGATTTCAGCACCACTGAAGTAGACTAGTTCATCCTCATTTTCGAATTTGTGGTTGCTCATTGATACTTCGTCGTTTGCTGGTTGGACCTGTCCTGAATCCAGTTCTTTTGGAGGATCCTCCATAGTTAATAATTCTCCTCCACAGCTGAAAATGATCCCAATAATGTCAACAAGCCTGCCTATGACAGAAGCTGGGCTGATCGTATATGGTTCTGCTATTCTCTACGCCTAGTCTTTTACTACTTTCCCAGCGCCAAATTGAATATGAGGCAGTCTCCAGCATAACTTTGCCTTAATCCCTTAATTATTAATGATTCCTTGAATAGGACCATATTGAAGGTAGAAGACTGGAGAAGTATTTTTATATTTGGCCGGGCATGCTTCAGAGGCATAATTTTTAAGATCGTAAAAAGTACGTAAGAGTGTATTTTTTTACTCCATATTCCATTAGTTTATCAGGAAAGAATGCTAAACTGACAGTGCAACGAGTCTTATCACTCTAAAGACCAAATACCCAAAAAATTCACCTTCTTAAAGAATTTCTTTATGAAGCTAAAACACCATCGAAATCATCGAGGATCATGGAAATTGTCCCGATTTATGACAAAAGAATCAAAGTGGAACATTTTGAAAGATTCTGTAAACCTGGGATTTTATACCCTAATTGGAAATTTCAGTAAGGAACATTTCTTCAGTCATATGTTTTATAATGCAGCTTTATTCAAACTACCATATCTTAATTATGCATATATTTTACAACTTAATAAGATCAAAATTAATGCATGGAAATTTATGAAAGCTGCTTAATTTTTCCCCTAGTTTCTGTAATGATTGTTTTGCTGCTTCAGGGGGGTCACCGGTTTGGGTTCTGCTTAATACAAAAACATTATCTGAAATGAAAGATGAATAATTAGTTGAAGAAATAATTGATTTGAACACTCACTGCTGCTCTCGAGTTGTTGACTGATAGCAACAATTTAACATAAATCTCAAAATGCCCAAAACGAATTTTCTCCAAAAAAATATTTTATATAATCACAAAGTTTATAGGAAATGAAGGAAGCTTTTTTGAAAAAATCTCAGGAAAGTGGAAAAGCCATTCGATAATGTGGTTACATTTGGTGGTACTTTTGTAATTTCCTACGAACTCCAAATTTTTACATTTTTACAGAGAGTCATTCAATAAAGTAAATTGCACTTTAGAGGGAAGAATGCCCCTTTTTGAACAAATCTCAAAAAAAAAAAAAAGTGAAAAATCCATAGAATAAAGTAGAGTTAGGTTTTCTGCTAAGCTCTAACTTAGACACAAATTTTAAGCACTCCACAATTTTTAGTTTTTAGGCAGTTTGGTTTTCAACGCATTCGGTTTATTTTTAAAACAATATTTCGGACTCAAGGGACCTCAAAATGGTCATTTCTGGTAAAAATTCAAAATCAAAAATTTTGAAGTGACCACAATACCTTTCTTACTTTACAATAACATTCTTTCAGTTGCTACGAATCTTAAAAATAGTATTACTGGAACTTCGTTACCTTATCTTGGGAACAATGTATTTATTAACAAGAAGTATAAGTATATTCGTATATATGTTTAAGTATAAGTATATATAAGTATAAGTATATATGCAACATGTCGCTTGAATGATAATCATTAGAAATTTCATTACCTTCGTGTTTAGCAGACTTCTTACAAACATAAACCGTAGCATAGTTGGTATAATCTGTACCAATAACTGACATAGTTGCTTCATAATTAGTATATGCTGTTGGAGTTCCCTCTGAAATTAAAAATGTACTGAGTGTGCATAATATTGCTATATTTACTAAAAATATATTTCATGTCAAAAACTTTCCTTTTAATTAACACTTATGTAGAAATAAATATTATTCAGTTTGTTTTAAGGCTTATAAAAATAATAAAATTCAATGACATTGTTTGATACTCTGTTGTACATAAGACTACTTACACGAAGTCCCATACGTAAGATTCGTTGTTTGAATTGAAAAACCCTTCTAGGCTCCTTAAAAATCAGATAAGTATTATGGAATTTAATTTAAGAAATGGGGACAGGTGTTAATGTAGTGGTCACGAACGTGGATTTGTAAGTGGGAAATTCCCAATTCAAATCCCGTGTGAAGCTATTTTTTTTTTTTTGTTAGTAACAAATAATTTTAGTAAAGTATGTGCTTCTGTCTCAGTCTTCGACACCTAATCGGTAGTGAGACGCTTTGCCGTAACTGAAAAAATAGGCGATAAAATCTTACTTTACTGTATTATAAAATCACCACTCTTTGCTTTTTCATAATAGAACTAAAATTAATTTTTTTTTTTAATTTACTGTCAAAATTAGTTAATTTTTTATTGAAGGTTAGTCTTAAATAGATCACAATAATTTTATTAAGATTTGAATTTAGACTCTGGGACGTAGAAGTTATTGGCTATTTTTCAGGTGGAGCCTAACGTCCAACTGCCAGTTAGTTACAAAAAAAAAAAGTATTTCAAAAAGGCGTTACACTAGATCGAACTGCGGTGCTCCAACCAAACCAAGTGTTTTAACCACTATACCAAGACCTGCCGGGATGTAGGTTGAAAAGTATTAAAAGTAAAGTTAGTGTAGTCAGTGATCTTTTATAGTCGAAAAGTCAATTCAGTCACTTTTAGATGAAGTTACGAAAGAAGCAAATAGTCGTAAAAGTAAAAGTAATCGAGAAATTTCCTCTATGTCCACATATACATGTGATCTTAGAGCGTGTCAATGAAGAATTTTTTTGGCCTTCATCACTGAGATTTAGTTAGCTCTGAATGCTCCTAACTTAGGATGATAGTACGTTGAACTCAAAAGCGAGATATCAGAATTGAAATAAATTTAATTAATAATCGATTTTCTCTAAATCTTTGTGGTATTTTGAAAAGGGATGTCAGAATATAATTTTATAATTATTATATTTCAGGTTTTATATTTTAAAATTAGTGGTTCATGAAGGCGTTTAAAAAAAAAGAAGTAGTTTCATTGTTTTTATACCAAATAAGATCTTCCACTTCAAATTGTTAGATATGGAGGTCTTGGAGCTTGAAGCCGATCAAATAAAGGTTCTTCAAACATTTATCTAAACCAATGATCCACAAATGATTGAACCACTGAGTATATCAACTTACTATTTCCCTTGCAAACGTATTCGGTGCGTCTAGTGCCCTTTATTTTGGTACCCTCACAAGTGACATTTACACCACTGTAAAAAAATAATAATAACTAAATGATTAAAGTGTAACTAATTTAAATATAAAATATTATACATCTTACTAACTACGAATCAATGCACTAATTTCTTTCATAATCCTTGATTCTCACATTGCACAGAACTTATGATTAACAAACTTAAAAACTTAATTTTATTGTCCTAATTGTCCTAATTAAAGCATCTTGCTCGAGTCCAGCAGCGAACTAAAAATTCCCCAGGTTTCAAATTCTTATCTGAATAACCAAATCTGATTTAACTAGCTTTTAACAATCGAATTACTTTTAAAAAATGTTTAAAAACAATTTTAAAAACAAAATTTGAAACGAGGTAAGTCTTATTAGGTAATCCAGTGTCTGTTAGTTCAGGTGGGAGTTACACCGTTTACTTTTCAGTTTCTGTAACACATTTGCGATGCTGTTTTATTTTTTTGTTTTCAATAGATGTGGAGTTATAAATCAGTTAACCATATCAGCAATGGTTGTACCACATTGTATAGACAGAGCTGTGTTTACATTACTTTTGTTTCAGCAGTTTGGATAATAAAACATTAATTTGGACAATACAGACAATATTGTTTTTGCAGGGAATATTACTTCTATAGCAGATGTTTCATTAAAAGACAATATCCACTTTAAATAAATTAAAATTCTTACCCCATTTCGTATTTAATTTCTAAGGGTTTCATTGTCATATCAAATTTCGTGCATAATACTGAGTGATTTTGGTGTTTTGCATGAGTCAGGTACCAACTGCCATTAAAAAACTGGAAAAGAAAGTATGATGAAGTGAGAAACTAGGATTGGAACATAATTTGGCATAATATATAATACAGGTGAATTTATGTAACGCTTAGTAAATTAAATCTTTACAGTCATTCTAGCTTTCTACAATCTGGACAGTCTTAGCAAGAATTATTATGTTTTAAGAAATAGCATTTCTTAAACTTTGGAGTTGAAAAAGAAACACAAATTGTTTCCGAAACTTGAGAATTACAAAAAAGGTAATCTTTTGAAATTTCACATCAGAATTGTACTCGTATGTGTTTTATGCTTCATACTCATTTCTAAAGAGTTGACTTCCAATCATAAACTGAACCAACATATCTCATTCCTTTCAACTTTTGTCACATTCCTTGCTAACAAGATCGATCAATCTTTCTTCACATTTCATCTCTAGCAGCAACCATTTTTTTTTTTTTTTAGCTTAATTTCAACTTACTTTGTCGAAGAAGTCGTTGTTACCCCTCTTTTCTGAATGTTTGATGGCTTTTACTGCAAAAAAATTCCAATATCCTATTGTGAATTCTCACATCATACGTTTACTTTTCGGATAAGCTAATTATATTTTGTAATTCTTAATGATTTTGAACGCAAATTGAGAAAACGTATTTAAGATAATTATTGAAATAAAAAGATTACTGGATCTACCTTTTAATGTAACATACTTTTTTTAGTTTAAAGTTCAGATCAGCTTCATTGTATACATCTCGACATCCCTCTGGTGTTGGAACACGTTTACAAAATGTACATCCCAGAATTCCAAAAAATGTCACTACGATTATCCTGTAAAAACATTATTTAAATGTATATATAATCAACTCGATCACCATATTCTTGCCATACTTGTAATTTGGCACGTAGATCACTCGTAAATCCTAGGTGCTTGCTGAGAACGTTTTTTCTTAATTTTAACTTCGAACTATAATTTTCTAAATGAATGAAGTATCTAATTCAAAGCTATTACCAACACCTTTTGTGTTGCAAAACCCATTTTATTAAATCAAATCATCAAAAGAGAATTAAGCTACATAATTAAATTTATGATTTTCATGTTTCCTGTAAACTTTTGGTTTGCGCTTTCATGTGGTTTTACAGAGTTGCTGTACTAAGGGTAATAAGCCTAGCTATAGGGTTCATTGAGGGTTAAAGGGCTAAGCCCTTCAAGTTTATCATTGTCATCTGAGATTTGTGCTTGTCCAATCATTCCTTAACCCTATATTACGCTAGAATTACATTGAATAATTTTGAAATAATATTGTAAATAAATGTATTTAACGATTAAAGTTCTAATTTTCTTTTAAAATAATGTGAGTGCAGAAAGAATTAACATAAAATAGTATTACTTACGTCTTCATGGTGGTTACCAAAATTCAGATTGAATAAATTTTGAAGAAGAGCAGATTTATATTATTTATACTGTAACAGTATTTGCTCTTTAAATTGGTATTCACTTTGGCATTAGCAGGTGCCCTTTTAATATGTTAATTTGAATTCTGAGTTGTTCTGAATTCAGTTATTTGAGAGCATTATGTCTGCTACAACAACAAAGAAAATACCGGCTTCCACTTTAGTATCTCTATTAGAAGTAAAATTTTCTTACCGCTTACTAGCCCTACACTAACGGTGTTTTATAAAGTAGAGAAGTGACGTTAATTTTTAAAATTTATAAAGCAGAGTTAAAATAGGTTAAAGCCCATAGTAATTATTTATTTATTGTATAAAACCATAAGTCGTTACAATGGAATTGTGTTTACAAACAATAACATCAAATAAAATTACACTTTTAACTAAAAAATATAAAGAATAACTGAAAATCTTTCTTTAAGAAATAAAATGCTTAATATAAAAAATAAAATAAAAATAAAACTTCTTAAATAATGAATACACTACTAAACAATAATAATATTTTATTATAAAGAAAATAATAATAGAAATTCTCTTAATTTTAAGGAAAAATTCTTGTATTTGTACTGCAGAAAAAGGCTTTCTTTGTTCTGATTCGTAACGACTCACTCCATGCTAAGCTGGCCATCAAAAGCTTCCCTATAAAAATATCCTCTTGCCTCTGAAAATACAGGGCAAACGGCCACCACATGATCTTACTCTATCTTACCAAGCCATCTTCCTCCTCTTTGTTGCACAGCTTACAACAAACATTTTCAACACTAATTTTAAAACTTACATTGTCTATAGTAAATTTTGAAAAATGTTTGTCGTTTAATCTCGGCTGAGCAAATAGGCGTTTATATTTTAGAGGAATATCCAACAGGAGACAAGGATATAGTAATTATTATTTACCAAATACTTAATGACAGACTTCCGCTAAGTTTGGCAGAATAAATCTTTATAAAACGATTTACTTTATTTAAATTAGTAATACTGTAGTTATCCTCGGGGTGTTCATCAAAGATCTTCCCTGACCCCAATTCTATTTATCACAGGATGCTGAAACTGCCAATGTTTAATGATATACGTGATAAGTTGCAACAATTGAAGTTACAGGTGCTGAAGTGGTGTGTGGTTTGATAACAGACCCAGTGGAATACAGAGCAGTCATCAAGTACCTTTACTGGCAAAGCCGCACAACAATGGAGACGTTCGATGAGATGTAAGACGTTTATGGTGATGATTTCCCATCATATGTTGTGGTTCAACAATTCAAATATGGTCGGACGCCGGTACGAACAACTCCTATTTTTGGCTTACAGTATTTTGGGACCAGCACGAAGTAGCATTGATGGATTTCCTGGCAAAGGGTGATTCCCCCATGATCACTGGTGCATACTATGCTTCACTGCTGCGAAAATTACGAAAGAGATGTGGCATGCTTACCAAAGGTGTCCGAATTCACAACTCACATGTTGCCCAAATAGAAGCATGATGCTCCAGTGGCTTTGAAATTCTAACGCATCTCTCTTATTTCAATCGACCTCGCATCATCGGACCACCTCTTTTCAACAAATGAAGTTATTTTGGGAGGGCCAACATTTTCCTGATGAATGAGACTCTGATTTCACAATGTGGTTTTTGGAGCTACATGTCGATTTCTTCAAGCGAGGTGATTGCAGTTCCTTAAAGAGATGTAAGAAGTGTAGTATGCCCCGAGGTAGCTCCTATGCAGCCAAGTTTCATTACACTTGGACCACAGGAAGTAGGTCTAGCGAAATCTAGAATGAACGCCCCTCGTGTTTTTATATTTGGCCTGACATGCTTTAGAGGCATAATTTTTAAGATCATAAAAGAGAGAGTGTAACTTTTTTACCCAGCATTCAGTTGCTTTATCAGGGTGGCACACAGAACTGACAGCAGCATCGATTCTTACCCTTTGTAGGAAGAGAATGGTCCAGAACATCTTTAAATACCACTAGCGTTCAAAGACTTGGTCGTGATGTAATATCAAGAGAACTTAAGGATCAAAGTGGAACATTCTAAAAGATTCTGTAGACCTGGGTTCTTATTTTTGAATGGAGAATTTCAGTAGGGAAGTTTTATAAATGTTTCACTCCAGATAGATTTTCATATGCAGCTTTATTCAAAATACACTATACCTTAAGATTAATAACTTGAACTTGAATACATGGAACTAGGACAAATTTTCCGAAATCTTCACCTAGTTTCTGTAACGATTTTTTTGCTGCTTCAGGGGTTACACCGCCAGGGGTTCTGCTTAATACATAAAAATTATCTGAAATGAAAGATGAATGATTAATTGAAGAAATAATTGATTTGTACACTCACTTGACTTTACAACTGCTCTCCAAAAAATTATTTAATATAATTACAAAGTTTATTGGAAATGAAGGAAGTTTTTTCGAATAAATCTCAGGAAAGTGGAGAAACCATTCGATTATGTGGTTACATTTGGTTATACTTTTGTAATTTCCTACTAAAAGTTCAATTTTAACAACCATTAACCTCCCTCCCCTTTATAACACACAAAGTCATGCAATAAATACCCACCCCCTTTCCTAACAGCTCCTGTAACTGAATGCGCTCACAATTCTTTTTAAAATAAAAGCTGTAGACCTAAATTATTCTAATGCAGAATAAAAGTGCAGAAAAAAATAATTGTTGAAGCTATATTTAAGAAAATCACAAAAAGTGAACAATCTACTGAGTTAAAAGAAATCTATTTCCGGTAATGGAATCTTCATCGAATTTTAGCATTATGTACTTTTGACCCTCCTTATAATAACTTTTCATTGTAATCTCAAGATCCGTAAAAGGAAAGCCTACACATCCATCTTTCCCAGATATGTCCTCATTCCAATTTTCCTGAGATATTTAGAGAAAATCTCAAAAAAATAAATGGAAATTCCATCGAATAAAACAAAATTTAGGTAAGCTTCAACTTAAATACAAGTTTCAGCATTCTACAATTTTTAGTATTTAGGCAGTTTGGTTTTCAACACACTCGATTATTTTAAAAACTATATTTCGGACTCAAGGGACCTCTAAATCGATATTTCTCGAAAACTTGAAATCAAAAATTTGACATGACCTCAATACTTTTCTTATTTTACAGTACCATTCCTTTCGTGGCTCATGAAATTAGTATTTACTTAAACTTCATTATCTTATCTTTGAGAACTATTTATTTATTAACAATGAATTATTAATTTAATAGGATTCGCAGGGAAAATTCGTTTCCAATATGTCGCTTGAATGATAATCATTAGAAATTTTATTACCTTCGTGATTTGCAGTCTTCATACACGTATAAACCGTAGCATAGTCCTTGTAATCTGAATCAACAACTGACACAATTGATTCGTAACCAGGATATTGTGTTGAACTTTCCCCTGAAATTATAAACGTACTGAGTATAATAAATTCATATATTTAGCAAAAATATATTTCATGTAAACAACTTTGCATATATTATCACAAACGTGAAAATAAATATTACACAGTTCGTCTTTCAAGATTAAAAAAAAAGAAAAAAAAAAGTAATAATAAAAATCAATGACATTGTTTGATACTCTGTTGTACATGAGGCT
The DNA here is from genome assembly GCF_049639745.1 of Rhodnius prolixus. Classification (NCBI taxonomy): domain Eukaryota; kingdom Metazoa; phylum Arthropoda; class Insecta; order Hemiptera; family Reduviidae; genus Rhodnius; species Rhodnius prolixus. Next base: position 29,117,693 of record NW_027411582.1, read on the forward strand.
ACTTACACGAAGTATGATAAGTACGATTCATTGTTTGAATTAAAAAGCCTTTCTAGGCTCCTTATCAATCAGATAAGTACGAGTATTATGGAATTTAATTTAACAAATAGGGTCGGATGTTGGGGCAGTGGTCACGTGGATTTAAAAAGTGGAAGATCCCCAGTTCAAATCCCACGGGTAACCACTTTTTTGTTAAAAAAAAAAAATAAAAAGGAGCTACACTGGAAATCGAACTAGGGATCTCCGATCAATCCATGTTTTATAACCTGCCGGGATGTTGGTTTAAAAGAATCATTATAATGTATAGGTTTAAATTATTGGTTCATTATGGCAAGATTATATATATATATGTATATAATCATAGATCCTCTATCGTTCATTTCAAAATATTAGATATGGAGGCTTTGGAGCTGAGCTGCCCCTCTTGAAGCCGATCAAATAAAGGTTTTTCAAAAATTCATCTGAACCAAATATAAGATGATTGACCTCTGAGTAAATCAACTTACCACTTATCTTGCACTTGTAATCAGTGTGTCTCGCGCCTTGTTCTACTTTACCCTCACAAGTGACTTTTAGAGTGCTATAAAACATTGTAATAATAATAACTAAATAATTAAAAAAGTAACTAATTTAAATAGAAAATATTATACATCATGCAAACAACGAATTAATTAGTAATTTCTTTCGAAATCCTTGATTCTCTCATTGTATAGAAATTATGTTAGCTAACTTAAAAACTTAATTTTAGTATTATTATTTAATTAATTTTACAAAAATGTTTAAATAAAAATAAAGTTTTCCAATAAGAAAAGCTTCACTAATCCAGTGTTTGTTAGTTTGGGAGGGAGTTACATCGCTTTCTTTTAATTTCTGTAACACCTTATTTTTTGTTTTTTTTAATAAATTTGGATTTTGTAATCAATTATCCATATCAGCAATGGTTGTACCACATTGTACAGACAGAGCTGTGTTTACATTTCTTTTGTTTCAACAGTTTGGATAATCAAACATTAATTTGGGCAATTTAGACAATATTGTTTCTATAGCAGATGATTCATTAAAATACAATGTTCACTTCATAATGAATTAAAATACTTACTCCTGATCGAATTTAATTTGTAAGGGTTTCGATGTCATATCAAATTTCGTACAGAGCGTTGTGTGATTTCGATATTTAGCATAAGTCACGTACCAACTTCCTTTATAAAACTGGAAAAATAAAGTATCATGATGTAAGAAAGTAGGATTGGAACATAATTTTGCTTAGGACTAAACACAGTTTGCACTTAGTTGATATTCTATCAATGAGATTTTCTGCACATTAACTGCAGTGCAGTGTAACTACATCAGTTCTAATAAAATTAAAATATTATCAACTTTCATGATTTTCAAAAATACATATACACAGACATAATGGCTGATTTAGAAGAAACTTAAGCCAATAAAGAAGAAAAAAAACTGTAGTAATAAATCAGTAATAGGGTGAATATAGGTAGCGTTTGGTAAATTAAATATTGACAACCGTTCTATCTTACTACAATCTAGATAGTGATAGTAAGAATTATTATAAATTAAGAATTTGCATTTCTTAAACTTTGTAGTTGAAAAAGAAACATAAAATATTGTGTCAGAACATTGAAAATTATAAAAATAAAAAGGTAATCTTGTGAGATCAGTATTTTTTGTATGCAGTATACTCATTTTTAAAGAGTTGACTTCAGATCATAAACTGAACCAACATATCTCAACTCTAGTAACATTACCTACTTCCTAACAAGATCGATTTATCTTTCTTCGCAAACTATCTCTAGCAGCAACCGTTTCCTTTAAATTTCAACTTAATTTGTCGAAGAAGTCGTTCTGATAGCTCTTTTCTGAATGTTTAATGGCTTTTACCATAAAAAAAATCAAACATCCTATTGTGAATTTTCGCATCATTTAGGTTTACTTTTTGGATAACCAATTGAGTTTTAATTATTTTGTACGTAAATTGAGAAAACGTCAGTAAAACAGTCATGGAGATCAACAGATTATTGTATTTAATGATTAATGCAACATACTTGATCAAGTTTAAAGTCCGAAGCAGCTTGATCGTATACATCTCGACATCCCTGTGGTCCAGTAGGAACATGACAAAATATACATCCCAGAATTCCAAAAAATGTCAATAAGATTATCCTGTAACAATATTATTTAAATATTTATAAATAATCAACTCGTTCACCGCGAAATCTTCTAGCCTTAAGATCGACAAACTTGAAATTTGCCACGTAGATCCCTCGTAAAACCTAGGTGCACGCTGAGCTAATAAATAATTTTTAAATTAATTAATGTTGCTAATTTTAACTTCGAGATATATATTTTCCAAAAGAAATACCCTATTCAAAGCTATTTCCTACGCCTTTTTTCACAAAATCCATTTTATTAAATCATTAAAAGAGAATTAAGCAAATTCAATTTACGATTTTCTTGTATCCTGCAAACATTTGGTTTGCGCACTTATGAGGTTTTATAGATTATGTTGCTATACTAAGGGTAACTAGCCTAGATATAGGGTTCATTATGGGTTAAAGGGCTAAGCCCTTCTAATTTATCGTTGTCATCAGTGATTTGTGCTTGTCCAATCATTATTTAACCCTATATTATCTAGAATTACATTGAATAATTTTGAAATAATATTGTAAATAAATGTATTTAACGGTTAAAGTTCTAATTTTCATTTAAAATAATGAAGGTGCATAAAAAAATTATCAAAAATTACTTACGTCTTCATGGTGGTTACCAAAATGCAGATTGAATAAATTTGGCGGCAGAACAGATTTATATTTATACTGTAACAATATTTGCTCTTTAAATTTGTATTCACTGTGACCTCAGCAGGTTTATTGTTAATATTTAAATTTCAATTCTGCATAGGAAAATTTATTTAGAGCAATATGTCTGTTACAATATAAAAGAAAATACCGGCTTTATTTTCGACTGATTGATTCTCGGATATTTTAATATCTTTAAGCACTATAACAAGATCATTTAATTGTTTTTTAAATATTTATATAAAGAAATCATTATTATTAATTTTTTAGTTTTTAGTTAAAATTGTTCACTCATTTTGTTTTTGTCCTACTCAGCATCCAGAAAGATTCTTCTTCAATATTTACTTAGAAGAAACTGAATGGAATTAAGTATATATGTATATTTTTGTTCGTGCTATACTGTCTATAAAAGGGATTTTATGACTGTTGATTTAAATAAATAATTAAACGCATTTAATTGGATGAAATCCTAAATTTATCAACAGGATCGTGTTCTTCTAGGCACTAAAAGAAGTAATTTTTCGATACTCAGAACTTTGGAGGCCTTCCGTTCAAAACTAATTAATCTGAATCGATTACTCGCTTTACATTTAATTATAAAATAAAAAAGGCATACAGGAAAGCCCAATTTTTTAGATACTCCGGAATTAGACATTGATCACGGTTTTTGTAAATAGAACATTTTTTATTTGTATATTTTTTAGATGGCTGCCATATAATAAACTCATATAATTTTCATAAGACAAAGTTGTTAAGGGCTTGTTTATATGTTATTTTTTATTTATTTAGAAATTAAGACAATTTATATTGTATCGGTTTCAGATTTAAATACAGATGCATTCATGGCTACAAAACGTTGGCTTATTTAAAAATGATCTAAGTCTGATTTTATAGAATCTAACTGTGAAGGTTATTTGCGTTGTAGAAAAAATGAAAAGTTGAATTTAAAGAAAAGGGATTCTATCCCAGCAAGGATTTTCTAAGAAAGCTGGCATTGAGTGGAAATTTAATCCCCTCAAAGCACCGCTCTTTGATGGTACCTGAGAATCTATTGCTTAATCGACAACGTATCGTTAAAAACCATTGTTCACAATAAAATTGATAGATTTTGATGAATTTTTAGAATTTATTGCTATTTATTTAAAACTGCCTTCCTTGGTTAATAATTCTTCTCAACAGCTGAAAATGATCCCAGTAATGTCAGTATGCTTGCCTAAAAGAGAAGCTGGGCTGATTTATTGAATATGGTTCCACTATTTTCCAGCGCCAAATTGAATATTAGGGCAGACTCCAGCATAACCTTGCGTTACTCTCTTAATTATTAATGAATCCTTGAATAGAACCCTATTAAGGAGAAAAAGACAATTTTCCGAGTGAAGTAGAAGAAGAAGGAAGTGATGATAGCAGAGCTACCCTCTGTACTAGCCTCCCTGATCTGAAACCGGCGAAGACTTGCAGGGCAATTATATTCGAAACATACTACGGTAAATCAAATATAAACGGTAATTTTGCTATTCTTCTTAGAGTGCAGGTCCTACCTAGATAATGTTGTGTGGAGTAAATGTTTGGTTTATGAAGAGTGGGGGAACCGATTTGGTTAGCGTTCAAGGTCGCCATTGCCGTCAGTACAGCCATAACCGAGCAAGAGGTCCCTTTGTCTGTTGCGCAGCGGATTATCATAAAGTATTTAATTAATGATGGCGTTAAACCGTCGGAAATTTTAACTCGTTTGCGGGCACAGTTTGGAGACAGTACGCTGTCTCAGAATCGTGTGTTTGCGTGGGCGAGAGAATTTAAGGGCGGACGAGAACGGGTTGAAAACGAAAGTTATGATCGACGCCCAAGGACAAGCCTTACAGATGACAGGATTCGTGCCGTTCGAGAGCTTATTGAACGTGATCGCCGGTTAGCCGTGGAAGAAATTTCATCAGAAGTGCGTATCAGCTATTTCAATCCATAATCACTGATCAACTCGGTTTCAGAAAAATTAGTGCTCGATGGGTTCCGAGGTTGTTGACTGAAAACCAAAAACAGGTCAGGTCGCCCACGCAAACACACGATTCTGAGACATTCTGACACTGTACTGTTCCCAAACCGTGCCAATAATCAGAAGCTACTTAAGAATTCACCCCTCAAGCTAATAGGTTTCCTTACCAGGACATTGTCGACTGAGGGCACATGAAGCAACGAGGGCTGGAATGCTATGGAACCTTCAAATTTTGTGTATAGATGGAGAAGACTCCATTGCATAGCCTACCAGACTAAGGAGGTGCTGGAAAGGATATGTCCGCCCTAGAACTACCTCATATTCTAGGGTTTCTTAGATATCTTGGACTAGGAGTGTGATAGGGTTTCACCTAGAACCAGTAAGAGGAGCACAATAATCTAGAACAGAGGTAGTCAACTTTTTCATACCTTCCACCCACTTTTGTATCTCTATTAGATGTAAAATTTTCTTACCGCCCATTGGTTCCACAGTGTACGGTTTTTTATAAAGAGAGAAATAACTTTATAAAATTTATAAAGCAGAGTTAAGGTAGGTTAAAGCATATGGTAATTATTATTTACCAAATACTTTTTGTCAGACTTTCGCTAAGTTTGGCAGCATAAATCTTCATAAAACGATTTACTTTATTTAATTTAGTAATACTATAGTTATCCTCGGAGTGTTCATTAGAGATATTCCCTGACCCACTTCTATTTATCACAGGTCGCTGAAACTGCCCATGTGTAATGAATGATATGTCATGTTTCATTCCAGATAGATTTTAATATACAGTTTTATTCAAAATACACCATATCTTAATATATATATATTTTTAAACCTTAATAACTTGAAGTTGAATACATGGAACTTTGACAAATTTTTCGAATTTTTCCCCTAGTTTCTTCAACGAATTTTTTGCTGCTTTAGGGGTTTTACCGTCTTGGGTTCTACTTAATACAAAAACATTATCTGAAATGAAAGATGAATAATTAGATGAAGAAATAATTGATTTGAACACTCACTTGACTTAACTATTGCTCTCGAGTTGTTGACTGATAGCGACATTTTAAAATAAATCTCAACATGCTCAAATTTTATTATTATAAATTATTTTATATAATTACAAAGTTTAAAGAAAATGAAGGAAGCTCCTTCGAAAAAATCTCAGGAAAATGGAAAAGTCAATACAAAATTTGGTTACACTTGGTGGTACTTTAGTAATTTCCTAGGAAAACTCCAAATTTTAACAATCATTAACCTCCCTCCCATTTTTAACACACCAAGTCATTTTTTAAAGTAAATTGCACTTTAGAGGGAAGAATACTCACCCCTTTTCTAACAGCTCATTCATTTTTTTTCATCTTTCAATTTTTAAAATAAAACCTGTAGACCTAAAATATTCTAATGAAGAATAAAAGTGCCACAAAAAAAGTAATCGTTAAAGACACATATGAGAAAACCTCAAAAAAAAAAAATGAATAACCCATTGAATAAAGAGGAATCTCTTTCCTGGACTTCATAATTATATTTAGGGCACAAAACTGTTCATTATACTCACAAGATCCGTTAAAGGAAAGCTTCCGCATCATCCCACTTTCCCAAATATGCCCTCAATTCAATTTCCCAGAGATATTTTGCGAATAACTCGAAAAAAGTGAAAAATCTATTGTATACAGTGGCGATAGGTAAGCTTTAACTTTTTTTTTTTTTTTAATTTATTTATTTTCACAACTGCAGAATAATTCTGCATCCAGTGAAGCTGATACAACATGATAACGGAATAGATACATGAATACATGAGGGTAGAATTCACCCATTGGTGAAACTCCCAAAGAGGTACAGTTCACTACTGTACATTGGCTCTTACTTCATTTAGAAGATCGCGTGGCCACCTGCGCTTCAACCGCCTGGGAGGATTTCCTGGTAGAGTGGTAAGTTGAGCTACTAGAGGATTGGGATGTGAGGTGATTGATGTGTGGAATTTAAAGTAACGGGATCTTACAGCTTCTGAAACATAAGGAACAAGGAAATCTCGGGGCAAGGTATGATTGGAAACAAAGTAAGGAGCATTAGCGATTCGACGGAGAGTTTTTGACTGGAAGGATTGGATTCTGTAGATATTGGAAGCTTTGGCTGAGCCCCAAAGTTCCATTCCGTAAGTCCAGGCAGGTTTCAGTATCATAGTGTAGATAAGTCGTTTATTCTGTAGAGAGAGTTTAGATCGCTTGTCGAGAAGTCTAGAGAGGTTTGTATCGTCTGTTCAGTTCTTTCCGTTTGAGTCTAGTATGTGGATTCCAGGTTAGGCGTTTGTCCATGAAGAGTCCTAGGTACTTAACTCAATCTGTTGTGGGAAGAGGAGTGAGGTTTAGGTAAACGGGTGGAAGGATAGTTCGCCTTAGGGAGAATGTAATGTAATTACATTTATTTTCATTAATTTTAATTCTCCATTTCTTTAGCCAAGGCTCAAGAGATTCTATATGAGGAGAGAGGATGGCCGTATCATCGGCATAAGTAAAAAGGAAGGTACGAGGATTGGTAGGAATATCAGCAGTGTATATGGTGTAGAGTACAGGCCCAAGGACACTTCCCTGGGGAACACCTGCTCGAACTGGGTAACAAGGAGAGTAGGAATTTCCACAGACGACACTAAATAAGCGTCCAGTAAGGTAAGATTGAAGGATGAGAAAATATATAGTTGGTAGGATGCTCTTGAGTTTGGCAAGCAATCTCCCGTGCCAGACGCGATCGAAAGCTTGAGCAACGTCGAGAAAAACTCCCGGACAATACTGTCCATTTTCAAGAGAGGTTGAGATTACATCCACAACACGATGACATTGCTGGACTGTAGAGTGATGAGCGCGGAAACCAAATTGATGGGACGGAAGTATTTCCTGTGATTCTAGGAGAGGATAAATTCGTTTTAGGAACAGTTTCTCAAGGAGTTTTCCTAAGATTGGAAGAAGGCTTATAGGACGAAACGCTGTTTACTGGCTTTTTAGGTTTAGGAATCATTATTATTTTGGAGAATTTCCATTGAATCGGGAAAAATGTGGCTGCTTTAACTTAAATACAAAGTTTAAGCTTTCTGCAGTTTTTAGTTTTTAGGCAGTTTGGTTTTCAACACACTCGGTCATTTTAAAACAATATTTCCAATTCAAAGGACCTTAGAATGGTTATTTCTTTTGAAAATTCAAAATCAAAAATTTGAATTTACCAAAATACTTTTCTTACTTTACAATAACATTCCTTTAGTGGCTACGAATCATAAAATAGAGTATTTACTTCTTTATCCTATCTTTGAGAGTTATTAGTTTAATAGGATGTATAAGAAAATTCGTTTTCAACATGTCGCTTAAATAATAATCAAAAGAAATGACAATACCTTCGTGACCACCAGTCTTCTTACATGTATAAACTGTAGCAAAGCCGGTATAATCTGTACGAATAACTGACACAATTGATTCGTAATCAGGATAATCAGTTTTTTCTCCCCCTGAAATTATAAATGTACTGAGTGTGCATAATATATTGCTATATTTACTAAAAATATATTTCATGTTAAAAACATGCCGGGAAGTGGGTGAAAGTATTAGGTAGGGGTTTCATTGTTTTTATAATAAACTAAGTCTTAGATCCTCTATCGTTCATTTCAAAATGTTAGATATAGAGGCTTCGGAGCTGGACAGCCCCTCTTGAAGCGATCAAATAAAGGTTTTTCAAAAATTCATACGAATCAACAAATGAGTGAACCACTAAGTAAATCAACTTACCTACTCCCTTGCACTTGAATTCAATATGTCTTGCGTCTTTTATTTTTTTGCCTTTACAAGTGAATTTTACCATACTATAAAAAATAATAATAATAATTAAATGATTAAAAAGTAACTATTTTAAATAGAAAATATTACACATCTTACAAACAACGAATCGATTCCCTGATTTCTTTCACAATCCTTGTTTCTCATATTGCACAGAAATTATACTTAGCTAATTTAAAAACTTAATTTTTTTTTCAAACTATTATTATCTAGTGTCTAGCCCGAGTCCAGCAGCGAACTGAAAATATTCCTGGTTCTAATTTCTTATCTCAATTTCCCAACTACAATAGCTTTCAAAAAACCAATTAAATATTTTTTTTAAATAAAATTTTTCTTTCCGGCTGAATTATTTTTAAAAAATGTTTAAACACAATATTATAACTAAGAAAAGTCTTATTAATGCAGTGTTTGTTGATTTGGGTGAGAGATAGATCTTTTTTTTTTTTTTATATACAGGGTGTTCAGCATAAGACTACGGTAACTTCAGGAGGCGATTCTAGGCATCATTTGCAACAAAACATTCCATATAAACTATGGCTCGATTCGGCTCCGTTTTATAGATATTTTTAATTTTATGTTTTTTCAAGGTACTACTACTTTTTAGCAAAAAGTTGCCTTGATTTCTCAAACTATTGTAGCTACAGCAATTTCAATCAGCTCATTAAAAAGAGCATTAAATTTCCTTTTAAATAAGCCAATTTATATTCCAAAATAATAACAATAAGTATTTCACTTTGTGACCCAAACTTAAGGAATAGGAAGTTCTTAATTTTTTCCAAAAACTTTGACTTCATTTTTCTCAAAAACATTTTATATGAAAAAACCGTGCACTATTCAGGAAAAACATCTACATACAATCACCTTTCGAAAGGTATACAATGCATTGGGGTAATTTTAAAAATTGATGCAGAAATCCGCGATTAATTGCAAAAAAGTAGGCCTCAAAACAGCGTCGGCATTATGAAAGTACTGGTTTTGATGTTTCTGATCAGTTATATTCTTATGGTAGGCGAATTCCTTTCATAATGCCGACGCTGTTTTGAGGCCTACTTTTTTGCAATTAATCACAGATTTCTGCATCAATTTTTAAAATTACCCCAATGCATTGTATATATTTCGAAAGGTGATCGTATGTAGATGTTTTTCCTGAATAGTGCACGGTTTTTTCATATAAAAAGTTTTTGAGAAAAATGAAGTCAAAGTTTTTGGAAAAAATTAAAAACTTGTTATTTCTTATGTTTGGGCCACAATTTGAAATACTTAATATTATTATTTTGAAATATAAATTAGCTTATTTAAAAGGAAATTTAACCTTCTTTCTAATGAGCTAATTGAAATTGCTGCAGCTATAATAGTTTAAGAAATGTAGACAACTGTTTGCTAAAAAGTAGTAGTACCTTGAAAAAACATAAAATTAAAAATATCTACAAAACGGAGCCGAATCGAGCCATAGTTTATATGGAATTTTTTGTTGCAAATGATGCCCAGAATTGCCTCCCGAAGTTACCGTAGTCTTATGCTGAACACCCTGTATATAGATTTGGAATTTCTAATCAATTATCCACTAATTTTGGCAATTCAGGCAATATTGTTTCTATAGCAGATGTTTCGTTAAAAGACTATGTTCAATTCATAATGAATTAAAATACTTACTTAGCATCGTATTTAATTTGTAAGGGATTAAATGTCATATCAAATTTCGTACAGAGCGTTGAGTGATTTCGATATTTAGCATGAGTCAGGTACCAACTTCCTGTATAAAACTGGAAAAAAAGTATCATGAAGTAAGAAACTAGGTTTAGAAGATAATTTTGCAAAGGACTATTCTCAGTTGGCACTCAGTTGATATTCTATCAATGAGATTTTCTGCGTAATAACTGTAGTGCAGTGTAACTATATCAGTCTAATAAAATTAAAATATAACCAACTTTCACTCGTCTATACTTGCAATGATTTTAAAACTGCATATTGCAGACAGACCACCCACTATTCAAAGAAAGACCAATAAATAATGGCTGATTTGCAACACTAACTTAAGCCTAGAAAGAATAAATAAAAAAAAGAAGAACTGCAATATGGGTGAAGATAGGTAGCCTCTTGGTAAATTAACTATTTACAACCATTCTGTCTTTCTACAGTCTAGATAGTTCAGTTAAGAATTATATGAATTAGCATTTCTTAAACTTTAGAGTTAAAAACATATGTGTAAGAACTTAGAGAATTTTAGAAAGAAATAGTCTTTTTATTGCGCTTATCAGTATTTGTGTTATAATTATAGTATTTTTATTTTATACTTTTATAAAGTTGTTTTCAGATCATTAACTGCAGCAATTGCTATTTCTCAACTCTGATCACACTACTTGCTAACAAGATCTTACTTCAGATTTCATCTCTAGCAGCAAACATTTCTTTTAAATTTCAAAATACTGAATTCTTTCATCTTTCGTTTACATTTCGGATAAGCTTATTATGTAATAGTTTTATAATAATTATTTTAAAAGCAAATTGAGAAAACGTTAGTAAAACAGTCATGGAGATTAACAGATTATAAGTATTTATTGTTTAATGCAACATACATCTCTTCGTTTATATTTCGGATCAGCTTGATCGTATACATCTCGACATCCCTCTGGTCCAGTACGAACATGTTTACAAAATGTACATCCCAGAATTCCAAAAAATGACACTAAGATTATCCTGTAACAATATTTAAATCTATATTTATATATAATCCAAATATCATTCACTCATTCATCATAAAACCTCCTAACCACAAGTTCGACTAAATTGACATTTGACACATAGATTCAACTCGGGTACTTCCTGAGAATGTTTTCATTTTATAAATTTTAACTTCGAACTATAATTTTCTAAATGAATGAAGTACCCTATTCAAAGCTATTACCAACACCTTTTGTTTTACAAAACCCATTTTATTAATTCAAATCATCAAAAGAGAATTAAGCAAATTCAATTTATGCTTTTCTTGTTCCCTGCAAACTTAAGGTTTTACAGAGTTGCTATACTAAGGGTAATTAGCCAAGCTATAGAGTTGATTGAGGGTTAAAGGGCTAAGCCCTTCTATTTTATCGTTGTCAACTGTGATTTGTGCTTCTCCAATCTTTCCTTTACCCTACATTATCTAGAATTTCATTACATAATTTTGAAATATTATGGTGAATAATATAATTTAATGATTAAAAAACTTCTTTTCTTTTGTTTAATAATGTGGGATCAAGCAAAATTATCAAGAATAGTATTACTTACGCCTTCATGTTTACCAAATTTCAGATTACACTAATTTTGTAGTGGAGCAGATGTATATTTATACTGTTACAATATTTGCACTGTTAATTAGTATTCACTTTGGTATTTACAGGTGCTCCCTAAGCTATACAAACTTATCAAAGCCATGCGCACCAAATCTACTGTCATCCTTCCACTTTCATTAAATAACAACCTACATAATGTTAATCAAACTCTTAATCCTAAAAATTACGCATACAGTTCTCAACACAAGGCCGACATACTATCAGATTTCTTTGAGAAAGTGCTCATTATGAATTCTGGCTTAGGTGTACCAACCTTTACCCGTAAAGTAATCTCCAGTCTCTAGCAATTATTTCACTACCAACCTAATACCAGATGAATGTATCTTACCAACTCCAAAAGAATTACGAAAAGAAATATGAAGATTAAAAAAATAACAAAGCCCCCGGCATAGTCGGAATAAATTCAAAACATTTCAAAAAAGTGTCTAATCGACCTTACTAAAATAATTAATTACATAATTATGCTCGGCTACTTTCCTGATATATGGAAAACGGCAAAAATTATTGTCATTGCTAAACCTGGTAAAGACCCCTCTTTAACCAGCAGCTATCGGCCGATCTCCTTATTTCCTTGTCTTGGTAAGCTGTCTGATAAAATTATTTTAAGAAGACTTACCTCATTCACTGCTAGTAATAGTCTATTATCACACTGCCAATTTGGTTTCAGTCCAAGACACTCGACTACTGCCCAGTTAGCCAGAGTTACTTGATAGAGCACCACTTTAATCTGAACAAACATACAGGGATGGCTTTGATAAATGTACAGAAAATTCAGCGTCGCACTCGGTAGCACAGTTTCAGGTGTGAGGTTAATTAAAGCTGGTGTCCCCCAAGGCTCAGTCTTGAGGCCTACACTATTCAATATTTTTATAAATGACATTACCAAGCTGAAACTTAAATCCAGTTGCTCCCTGTTTGTTGACGATACTGCCTTCTTTATTTCTTCATTCAGAGTTGGCACAATAGACAAACATTTATCGATAGCCCTTCATATAAGTTTCAAATACTTCACAAAATGGAAAATAAGGCCAAACCATGCCAAAACCCAAGTCATATTGTTATAAAATTGTTATTATTATTTATAGCACCTGTGTGGTCCAATACTTGTCACACCTAATACGGTTAGTTACATACAAAGAGTCCAAAATAAATGCTTAAGGCTAGATAGTCATATCCCCGGCGGACACCCATTGATTATACATAAATTTAGCACTTGATGTTGCCAGCGTACAGTCTACGGAAAAATTCGTAACTTAAGTTCTCATAGTAATAAAAAATACAAGCACAAAAGGCTTTTTATTATTATTATTTTGCCTTAGTATTAAGTTTGGACAGATTAACCAATGTAAACTTTAAAGTTGTGGAGAGTATACAGTATACAGGCACTGCAGCCTGAAACCTCCTTTTGTACATCTATTTGTGTATCTATTTTAAATTGTAAATAAACTTTTTCAAATTCAAATTCAAACAGGTGCTCTATTAATATGTTAATTTGAATTCTGATTTGCATAATTCACTTATTTTAGAGCATTATGTCTGTTATAATAACAATTAAATACCACCTTCATTATCGAGTGATAGATTCAAGAATATTTAAACATCTTTAAGCTCTATAACAAGATCATTTAATTGAGTTTTAAATATTTTTCTTATAGAAATTTGTGTTATATATTTTTTTTAGGTTTTAGTAAATATTGTTATAGTTCACTCATTTTCTTTTTATCCCACTCAGCATTCAGCAATTCCTTCAATATATTATTGGGTTAGAAGAAACTGTGTAGAATTAACACACATTGTTGATCCTGTATACGGTCTGGAAAGAGATTTATATCTGTTGATCTAAATAAGAAATTAAAAACATTCAATTGAAGGAAATTCTAAATTCATTAACAGGATCGTTTCCTTTCAGGCATTATATTAAGTAATTTTTGGATACTCAGAATTTTAAAGCCCTCCTGTTCAAAAACTAATTAATTTGGATGGATTACTCACTTTACTAAGTGTAGATTTAGAATGGCATTTAGAAAAACCAACTTTGTAGATACACCGGAATTAGACATTGTTCGGGTATTCGGATTTTTCTAATAGAACATAAACTGCTAGAATCTAATGGAGAAGTTCCAAACTTCTTGTATCCTCAAGTCTCAGTGGCCTAGTGATTTCTTTTAAACAAGTGACAGTGAATTGTCATTCTTGTCAGAATTCCTACCTTCTTCTTCTTCTTCTTCTTCTTCAACACTTCAGAGATTAGACAACATGCCTGTTCCGTCTTCACCAATTTTTTTATTTTCATCTCCATCTTTTGAATGGTCGTCCTACACTACGTTGTTCTCTAGGCCTGTACTTACTGACTATTACTGGTACTCCTTTAGTTGGATTAAGGTGCTCTTTTTATCTCCCTCTTCCTTCCTCTATAAATTCGTTAATATTACATATATTCAATTCCTCTCGAATGTCCACATTCCGTATCCTCTCTCTTTTTGTGCAACCCTTTACTCTTCTCAAGGATCACATCTCTGCTCTTTTAGATTTATCTCTAGCTCTAGTAACCCAAGATTCGCTTCCGTAAGTAAGCAAAGGCACAGCCATAGTTTTGTAAAATTTTTAATTTAGTTTTCGGTCTCGTTTTATTTTTAAGTTTTCTGTTTATTACACCACAGATAGCCTGAAATTTATATATGTACTTTATTTTGTATATCATTATCTGGATGAAAGCTAACTTTACAACCCAAAATAATTGAAACACGGGACCTGTTCCAGTGGCTTATCATCTACTACTATTTTAGAACAAAGTGGGTCCTTTCCTTGGTCGGCTACAACCTTTGTCTTTGCAATTGATATATTTAAATTATACTGCCTGCCAAGTTGATGTAGTTTATGCACTGAGCGCTGTAAATCTCCCTCATTCTTCTGTAGTATTATTAAATCGTCAGCATAGAGAAAGATGTTTAGATTGCTCTCTTTGTTCAATTGGATACCTGCACTCACTTCTTTTCCCCATTTTTTATTGTCATAAATATTAAACAGAGTTGGCGATATACTACATCCTTGTCGCACACTATTGTTTATTGCCGCCTCTTCGATTCTTGAAGTGCCTGTGTTTATTATGATTTTTGTACGTACATATGTTAAATTGTTTTAATTAAATGGAAGGGATAATTTCTTTCTCTCATTATAGATCACAGCTTCTCTCTGTTAGAGTTGAACGCCTTATAAAAGTCTATATTGTGTTATAGGAGAAATGGAAAGTTGAATTTAAAGAAAACGAATTCTATCCTAGTGAGGATTTTCTAGGGAAACTGGCATTGAGTGGAAATTCATTCCCCTCAAAGCACCGCTCTTTCATGGTATCTGAGAATCTATTGCTTGATCAACAAAGCATCATTAAAAACCATTGTTTACAATAAAAGTGTTAGATTTTGATCAGTTTTTAGACTTGTTTGCTACTTATTGAAAACTGCCTTCATTCTAGGCTACATCAACAGATCCTCTTGCTGCCATTAACTCCTGGTCACTTTTTAACGAGAAGTTCCTTTGACTACATACTTCAAAGTTTACATATTTAACCAATTTAGATCGCTGGAAATTGATTCACTATTGCTTCCAAAGTTTCTGGTCTGATTGGTCAAAATTTAATAATATTTTATATAGTGTGGATTATATAGTTTTTTGTTTTGCCTTCTAGGCGTGCAGATTAGCCATACATAGTATTTACGTAGTTAAATATTGTTTGGAATTAATTTGAAAATGCATATAATGTCATTTTGCAATTTCCAAATTGGACTGTATGTTTGAGTTCCAAAAATATTAACAATAATTGCATATGTTAAATTTTGTTAGCAAAACCCACGTTTAAATATTCTATAAAAAACATTATCCTCAATTATACAATAGTATTATTTAGTTTATATATTTGTGGCTCTTTTCACCAGTTGTGAAAACAAAAGAAAATTTTGGATCATATATAATATAATATGTTTCAAGCAAATACTTTTTAAACATTGCTTTAATATAATATCAAGAATTATAATTATTCTTCTTCAATGCATCATGACTCTGTACATGTATCCTTCGAAGAAGTAAATGAGCTTAAACTCAATCCTAGACTTGATAGCTTGCTTTGAACTTCTTCAGGAATATCTGCATCTTTTCGCCGATTTAATATAAAATAGTCATCTGAAAACAATTACAATTGATAAACTCTGTACTGAATGTAATTATGACACAAAATTCATTTTTCTTACAGGAATAGGAGTTACGGATTAAAAACTAGATTAGGACTAGAAAATATATATATTTATTTATGTATAATTAACCATTCTTGAGAAGGTTAACTATTTCCCTGAAGTATGTACAGCGCGAATACCCAATACGCATATCTTCACTAAGTGCGAATCTAATGATACTTTGTCAATAATTATCTGTTCACACCTTTACACGCTACAGGTTTTACGAAAAAATAAACGAAACATACTAAACGTTTGCAAATTTATACTTCGCAGGGAGTAAGAATAAGAGATCGCATTTTGAACTTTAACCCTACCCTTTAATTTGTCACCAGAATTTGTATAACAATTACAATTATTGGTTATTAATAATTTTAAAAAGAGGCTTCTCATTAGTGGAACTAACATCTCTTTCAAATGTATGTAACAACGTCGAGACTTCCAAAAGCATATCTTCAGAAATTTTCGAATCAATTGACAATTCATTCATCGGTTCAAACGTTTAGACACTACTTCTTTTACAATAAAGGTAACATCAGGAAGTACAAAGAAAACGCCGTTTGATCTACGCTGGCGATTAATTACGCTCATACGTTATTTTAAAACAAAATTAGGAAACATATTTTACAGTGAATAAGAAAAACATTAGCAGAAGTTTTTAAACAATACTTTTTTTTGTGCAGTTTTTGCTGATCTGCACTTAAACAACTGTTCGGTAGCGTTTGTGCACAAAAAAGGCAACTCGAAATTACTTCCATTCGTAATTTTTTATGTCTATCCTACGTTCCAAATTAAGTTTAAAAACTTTCAGGTAAATGTGTATAAATGACCTAACTTTCGTTGTTTGAAGTAGATGTATTTAGGCGAATCATACTTTATCATGCTCACCACTTCTTTGTACACTTTCACCCATGGAATTTGTATAATGTTGAGAATACATTAAATAGTACAATTTACGATGTAAAATTTCAATATTACCTGCACTGCGCGTTGTAGGCTTGGTGCATTTATAAAGTACTGCAGCATTGTTATCTGCACTAACTACTCGTACTGTGAATTTTGCTGGGATCTTCAAAAAACCTGAAACACAGAGAAGTAAGTAAGGATTACCAAGGCTGTAATGGTGTTAAAGTAAATGATTTTCTATTTCTTTTCAGTTTGTCCATTCAGATAATTATGGCTGAGGGCACTGTTGAGAAAGATAACAGCAGTAATATTGAAAGTAATAAGTCATTTAGCAATAAGTTATTTTTTCAAAAAGGCTGAAGTTCGCCAAGAAATACAAGAAAGAATTTGTTTTAATTTATAGTTACTTTTCTATTATGAAATTTAGATGAAAAACTATATACTCTCGCAGCGGCTAGGTTTGACATGCTGGAAAAGACTATTTTTTTTAGCAGAAAGAGGGCTGCTTCCAGAATAATGACGAGGTTTTGTCGAGGAAGTATGACATTCTCAAAAACTAAAGACAACAATCTGTCTTTAACTTTTGATTCATATTCAGTCTTATTAATTGTAATAAGTTGTTGATTTAATTCTGTCTTAAAAAGATTCAATGCTTTATTTACCAATTGTTTTTTATTTGGAATTATTTTTGGTTTTTCACCTCAAAAATTAAAATAAAAGTATATTATTTTAAATTTGTATGAGCCCCCTTCTATTTCTACAAACTATAATTCTGTGTCTTATATGCTGATTGTCAAAATTATATATTTTTAAATACTCATACTTTTTTGTTTCTTTGTGCCCAGCATTCATTACCTGAAGACTCCTTTTAATGATCGTTTCCTATTTTGATGTCTAGTATGAAATGAATTGTTTTCAGCACCCAATTATAGATTCTGTTTAAGAGGAGAATTTTCGTTTCTGGTCAGGTAGGGAAGATTGTTTGGTATTTTATGATTGTTTGTCTTGTGTTATTTCTCATAATTCGATTGTCTTTTTCTAATTTTCAGCGGAAGTCTTATAATCAGCATAAAGAGTATCTACTTTCGAAAATTATTCTACCATTTGGGGTTCTTGTTTTTTATTTTTGTAGTCCTCAGAACTCATTCTGAAGGATGAAATGATATACAGAATCAAGACTATGAGACATATTTAAAGAAATTTCACCCCAGGTAATTATTAACAAAGAATGTGAATCCTTATTAAATTATATGCTAATAGGAAAGTTGGAACAAGTAAAACAAGTTGATTCTAATTTTGGTCTAAAAGAAGTTATCCAAAACAAAATTTTTCTTTGTTAATTGTACTTTAATAACTCAGTCAATGATTCCTTTTTCCTTTTTAATGTGGTTTACTTACTTGATTGTAATGTGCAATCGAAAGGATATGGATGATCTTTGTTACTTTCTTTACTCTCACAATGAACGCCATAAGATCTATAAAACAAAACACAATTTATGTCAATGTTAACACAAACTACAAAATAGAAAACATAAATATATTTATGTCCATTTATCCACGCATCACTTCTTTATAAAAGTTTAAAACAATTATTAATATTAATTAGTCATTAAATGAGAGCATTTGACCGTCTACTAGGCTCTCTAATTGCGCTGAATTGTCAAGCTCTAACAATGTTGGTTGCTATAAACACTTAGCAGTAATTCGGACCAATATATGTGAGAGAAGTGCTAATATTAAATTACGAGACTCATTTAAAAAAATTAATAAATAAACAAGCGCTGTATTTCCCCAAGTCCCACCTAATATTGACTTTGATGATTGGATCTCATGAGGCTCAAGTAGAATAAATAACTAGGACTTAATTAGTCTACTCAATCTTATAAACGAGACCATAGTTTTCACCTATCAGATTATTGGCTTTATTTTTTTATGAAGCTTCAATTCAGTTCATTATTCATGAACAAATCCTAGCTTTGTAATAGGAATTAGCCAGTGAGTCCCTAATTAATCACTATTTGAAGAGTTTTAAATCGGTGTGTTCGAAATATGCGAACGATTTCTAAAAATAAGACGGTTTTAAAGAAGAATGAAATATGCATAAGAAACATGGATAACATTTTTTATTCCATTATTTCTTTCGCCTCCACTTTTAAAAATTCATTACTGCAATTGATTAAATGGCATAACGATCAGCGGTAAGATTCTTAAATTACTGTTGGTCAAATAAAATGTATTTCGATCAAATTAGTTCGGACAGATTTTTTTATTTTAAGGTGCGTCAAAATGTGAAGTCATTGGGGCCGCCAGTTTTTTTCAGTGCACTGTTCGGTGGACCCGGGCAGTTCTCTCGTTTCAGATAATACTGTTTATCATCGGACAATGAGCTGTAAGAAGCTCATAAGAAGAAAAAATGTAAGGGTCGTAGCTGAATTTGAACTTGGCCTAGGATTCTTGAACGCTAACCACTTAGCTAAAGCATGGCCTAACATAAAATATTAGCTCCATATTAGATATTCTTTTTAAAAATTATTAAAATAAATGAAATAAAAAGTATTAGTTACCCATCTTCTTTAAGACTATATTTAATAAGTTTGGTGCCACCAGAATCTGAGCTAGTTGCAAATTGATCACAGAGAGATGCACGAGCTCCGCCTTTTGAGTGAGTCACGTACCAAGTTCCTGTGAAAAACTAAATCACACATTTGGAGTGAAAACTCAAATGACTTTTCCATATTTCCAGCTAGCCCAGAATATCAACAAAATATTTAATGCACTGTAAGACTGTAACAATATAAAGGTGGTAAATCCACCGAATTTCAATAAGAGAAAAGCCCAATGGATAACCCCTTCTGAAAATCAATTTTCATGATCAACATTTCATTTAAAACTGATGCCATTACATGTTTAGTTTAAGCGGTTTAACGAGATTAGTTAAAAGTTTCATCGCTAAGTTTTTTTATGGAGAAGACTCAAACGAAATAATATTAAGTTTGAAGACTCTTCTTCCTGTAAGTAGCGCCAGATCGTTCACATACAAAATCGTTTCAGACCATTATATTCTTTTATTAGCTGATTAATTATGTTGTACTTATTAAGTACTTACTGATAATATCTTTATGATTAAGATTTTGTAAAAACTAATTTTCTACTTTACAAAGGTCAATTTATTATTTTCAATTAATTATGCTCGGTGAAAACATATATACAAAAAAGTAGTTAGAGGGAAAAAAGATGGGTATGGGTTTGAATAAATATTTGCCTAATCATCAACAGCTTTCCTTTATATTGTGGATCAATTTCCTCTTCTGAGACAATAGAGTAGCATTTTTGCTTTAACTCCTCCTTTACATTAACGCGAACAAGATGCTAAAAATTAAGTAAAATCCTGTCTCGAATTAATAAACTATTTTTGACATAAAAACAATAAATTATATTTATCTTTAAGTTTTAATTCATATAAGCTGTATTTTACAGTAATTCTAATAATTCCTTTACCTCATCAATATTTTCTTGAGCTGTCACAGCATCACACTCACCATTGGTAATACAATGGATACTTCTAAGCGTCAAAATTCCAAATATAGTTATCAGAATTATCCTGCAATAAATATTGAGTAAGTCCCAGTTTCTTACTTGCTAAATATTTAAATGTGACTTCAAAAATTAAATTGAAGAAAAAGATGTATAATAGGACTCCGACTTGGACAACACCATGCAACCATGTCTAAATTAAAAGAAAAGCAATACAAAAGTTACCACTTAACTTATGTAATTGTCATTACAATTAAATAAAAAATATTAAAAATTAATTATGCCCTTGCATGGTTTCTTTTATGATGTTTATATGACAAATTACTTCAGGACAAAGTTTATTAATAACTTCCTGCCCTCTGTATTTTTATTTCTTTCAAAATTTCTTTACTAAAGGGGCTTACTAGGTGAATACATGCCCCAAAGAAGTTAGCAAAATAAGAAGTGTGTTAATGGTTAATCTCACCAAATACAAATCCAGCCAGCCGTTTTCTAAACACTCTATCATGTAAGATTATAATCAACCAAATTATAGCTACAGAAACATCAGTGTTTATTTTTAATTGCATGACTAAGTGTCACTTTTATTACAAACTGTTCATGAACATAATTTTCTATCTTATTATCTGTTGTTATACTTAATTTAGACTAATTTATTATAATCTCTCATCACTAATCCCGTTATAAAAGAAATATGGGTAAAAACCACACGAACAAATCAATAAATGTTTTATATTTTATTAATCTACCTTTTTAGGCCTTAATTATTGCTAAGATGAAAGTTTATTTTTTAATCATTTCAGAATAAATAACATACAAAAAGGAAAATAGAATATTTCTAACTGATAAGAACGTTGTTGAATTTTTGGGCAGAATAAAGCAATTAATCTAGAAAAATAAAAGCTTGGTAAGTAGTTTTATTACATACCTGTTCATGTTGAGATGAATTTAGTGCGTTAAATGTTAAATAAAATAACAAAGAGGAAATTTAAGTTATAACTCCCACTACTGCAAATTGATAATTGATTCTGTTTGTGGCACAATAAAAGATAATAAATGAAGGAGAAGGAGAAAAGCTAGTTTTGGAAAATTCAGACCCTAAACTATATCTTTAATAAAACATAATCAACTATATCTCGCATTCTATAGCTCAAATATTAATGAAATTCTAAACAAAAGTAGATAACTACTAGAACTATAAATAGATAAAATATGAAAATTTTACATTCAGTCAGAGAAGATATAATAGTAAGTTTAAAATAGGCAAATCCTAGAGATACTCAACTACAAGCCATTACATCTCGATTTCTATTGTTTAAATACTAATGAAATTCTACGCAATAATACATAATTTCTAGCCCTACAAACAGATAATTTTTTTTTTTTCACTTTATATATTTACAACTGCAACAATTGTTACATCAAGTAAATTTGATCTTACTGGTTCAGTTCTCTTGTAATGACATGGTTAGAGCAATCACCCACTGGTGAAACTCACAATGATTTAATCACAACAGATCTCTAGGCCACTGCCGCTTCAAACGAAGAGGAGAATTTATTTATTTATTTACAAGACGGGCAATCACCCAGTTACAAAGAAATATAATTTAAAATAACATTTAATAATAACTCAATATATAATAATTATAGATTATACATATATCATACATTTATACATATATATATCGTAGAATAGAAATAAAGATAAAATAGAAATAATATATACACATAATTTACTTAATAGATGAAAAATACTTCAAAATATGTTCTATAAAATATACTTTAAAAATAGAAACTTTACTCAATTAATAAGTCTTAATATCACAAATGACCGGTAAGTTTTCCCTAGTACCAATCACCGCAAAATCAGCTATTTAACAAATGTTTCAACTCGATCATGTTGGTGTTGAATATATCAAAATCAGCGGGTAGATGATTAACTTGATCCGCAACTCTTGGAAAATAACTGAACTTACGATAATTAGTACTATGGCACACTTTAGAAAACACTTGTTTTTGTCTAGTACCGTTTGTTGGCACGTGAAAATTTAACAATGATAAAAGTTCAGGGCAGTTTATATTATTATTTAGAATTTTGAAAATAAAATTTAAGTCTGTGGCTTGTCTACGAAACTGTAAAGTACTCAAACCAGTAAATTCCATTATGTACGGTACCTCCGTCATGGCTTTTGTCTCTCGATACCAGAGCAATCTTAGGAATTTTCTTTGAAGTGATTCAAGTTTGTTGACGTAAGTTTTCTGATAAGGAGACCATAAAGCAGAGCAGTACTCAAGAATAGGTCGTACCATTACTTTGTAAAGGATAATTATGGTTCTGACATCTTTAAAGTTTAGATTGTCGGGAAGGTGAGGAGAGAAGAGTTGTTGGACAAGAAGATTAGGATGGAGAGCTAGGAGGCTGTGAAAGTTGCGGTACCGAGACTTTATTAGGTCAGTGACAAAATATAGAATATTAAAACCAAATTTAGAAATTATTTAATTTCGAAGGCCCAAAAACTCTATTTATCACGCATTGTATAAAAAACTAAATATTCACTTAGAGCAGAACAATTATTTTTCGGATAAATTTAAAATAGATTTTATTAAAGTTATTTTCAAATTAAGAGGAGGAGTTGTTAAATCTGAATTTTAATGTTGCCAGAGATGAAACTGTACATTTGTGTTCAATGTGTAACCAGTCTGTTATTGAAGATACCTTTCATTATGTAAGTGTCTGTCCTGTACTATCTGAATTCAGAGTAAGATGGTTAGGAAAGAAAATGGTATCTGAATCAGAGCGTATTGAATATATAAATGGACGCGACTGGGATAAACTATATAATTATCACATTAGAGCATGGAAATACAGAAGTTTGATGTCAAGCAGATGGATTGCTGTCCATGCTTTGTGTAAATATGTTTTGCTGTTTATATGATTATGTATATATTAATTAAAAATAAAACACTTAATTATTATTATTATTACAAATAGATAATATTTCTACCACCACTATGCATGCTGGATCGTCTAATAGTGGCGTTCGTGACCAGGTTGACTACCACTGATAAACTGATGTTACTAAACAAAAGATTACTTTTCAGCTCGGTCCTAAAATTCAACAATAATGTTCAGCAAGAACCTTCCAACATCCAATTTATCCAATCTCTTCAGTCCATTATATACAATAAAATTTTTAGATTTTGATGAATTTATAGACTATCTTAATATTGATTAAAGATTGTTTTAATTCTGGGCCAACTGGATTCTCTATCAACAGATATTCAGATAGAGCCATTGGTCTTCTTTTAATGGAAAAACGAGGGCCTCCTTTGACTATGTACTTCAAAATCATAGATTTAACCAATTCCGAAACGATAATTCAATATTACTTCCAAAGTTTCTGGACTCAGTAAAAATTTATCATTTTTTACAATGGTGTTAAATATTATTTGGAATTAATTTGAATAATGTAAATAACGTTTATTTGCAATATCTACATCGAACTGCATATTTGCAATGATGATCCAGATGTAATAGGAATGGGAGAATGCAAATGAATAGCGAGTTCTCAGTTTCTTGTAAGAAAGTTTCGCATGTGTTTAATTTTGTTAGCAATCCCATGTTTGCACATTCATGTGAAACATTATCCTCAGTTGAACAAACAGTACTATTTACTTTATAAATATATAATATTATGTCAATATTTGTGACTCTTCACCATGTCAATATTTGTGACCTCACCAATTGGTCTTTTTATTTGAAAACAAATAAAATACAATTTTAAACCACATTTTTACCTTATATGATTTGAATAATAAATTAATATTCAAAATATAAAAAATAATCACAGATATGCATGTGCACCTGTACTCATAATATTCAAATATTATATGTAAATAATTTACTAATTTTTATTGCAACAAAAAGACTTTTTATCTTTGTCTCCTTCACAACCACTTTGTAATCAACACAATCTATTTTAAATTTTTCGTTAAATAGGTGTTCTCGAAATTTGTACATGAATAGTTGATGTATAACTCAGTTGGCCTCCTCAATTAGTCAATCATTCATGCGTATTTGATTCGAATACTATTTAATTTTGTACCTGGCAAATTTTGCAGGTTCGAGTCTAGCCATTGAAGCTCGGGACTACCCAGTTTTCTCTTTTCATTGCTACCACTATATCTGTCACCATCCTCCTTGCGGGCCACCCGCACATCGTAGCCTTCCCAATTTAATAAAATTGTTACATCTATATCCTTAAAATAGAAGTAAGGAAATATCTTATAAAAGCTGTGAGGTTTCTCAATTGCTATTGAGATCGCCCAAGTTTCGGAGCTTTAGGTTTTGGACTCTAATAAATTAAGGTTCTATGAAGCCTTCATTTTGTGTTTAATAATCATTTTTCGAATAGAACCCTTTCGTGGGGACTATTTCTCCGAGAACATTTGAAGAAGTAGGAACTAGTTTGAAACAGACGAAGTCTTCTTGCAGGGGAACCATATTCGGAACAGATTTGCAGTAACCTCTACCTTATTAAGAATTAATCCATTCAATTTACAAGTGACTTTTACCATACTATAAAAATAGTAACAACTAAATGATTAAAAAGAAACTATTTTAAATAGAAAATATTATACATCTTACAAACTGCGAATCAATGCACTAATTTCTTTCATAATCCTTGATTCTCACATTATACAGAGATTATGTTTGGCAAACTTAAAAACTTAATTTTTTTAAAAAGATTATTATTATTTAGCAGTATTCTAATGACAACATCCTTCATGTGGCCAGCAGCGAACTGAAAATATTTCTTTTTATCTAAGTAAACCAAATGTTCATGTTTCCTGTAAACTTTGGTTGGCGCTCTTATGAGGTTTTATAGATGTTGCTATACTAGCTATAGAGTTGATTGAGGGTTAAAGGGCTAAGCCCTTCTATTTTATCGTTAAGCCCTTCTAGATTTTCATTAAATAATTTTAAAATAATGTGGTGATTAATATAATTTAATGACAAAACTTCTTTTGTGGGTTCAAGCAAAATTATCTTTGAAATAGTATTACTTACGCCTTCATGTCTACCAAATTTCAGATTGAACAAATTTTGTAGTGGAGGAGATGTACATTTATACTGTTACAATATTTGCACTTTTAATTGGTATACACTTTGGCATTAACAGGTGCTCCCTAAGCTATACAAACTTATCAAAGCCATGCGCACCAAATCTACTGTCATCCTTCCACTTTCATTAAATGTTAATCAAACTCTTATTCCTAATAATTACGCATACAGTTCTTAACACAAGGCCGACACACTAGCAGATTTCTTTGAAAAAGTTCATATTATGAATTCTAGCTCAGGTGTACCTTCTTCACCCGTAAAGTAATCTCAGTCTCGAACAATTATTTCACTACCAACCTAAAACCTGATGAATGTATCTTAACAACACCAAAAGAATGAAGAAAAGAAATAAGAGGATTAAAATATAACAAAGACCCCGGCATAGACGGAATTAATACAAAAATTATGAAAAACATTTCAAGAAAGTGTCTAATCCACCTTACTAAAAAAATTAATTACGTAATTATGTTTGGCTACTTTCCTGATATATGGAAAATGGCAAAAATTATTGTCATTGCTAGAGCTGGTAGATCCCCTAAAGACCCCTCTTTATCCAGCAGCTATCGGCCGATCTCCTTATTTCCTTAGTAAGCTGACTAAGGAAATTATTTTAAGAAGACTTACCTCATTCACTGATAGTAATAGTCTATTATCATCCTGCCAATTTGGTTTCCGTCCAAGACAGTCGACTACTGCCCAGTTAGCCAGAGTTACTTGATAGAGCACCACTTTAATCTGAACAAACATACAGGGATGGCTTTGATAAATGTGGAAAAAGCCTTCAATTGTGTTTGGCACAATGGCCTTATCAATAAATTAATTAAGAATGGCTTTCCAAGATATTTAATTTACTTTGTTAAAAGCTAACAGAAAATTCAGCGTCGCACTCGGTAGCACAGTTTCAGGTGTGAGGTTAATTAGAGCTGGTGTCTTCCAAGGCTCAGTCTTGAGGCCTACACTTTTCAATATTTTTATAAATGATATAACCAAGCTGAAACTTAAATCCAGTTGCTCCCTGTGTGTTGACGATACTGCCTTCTTTATTTCTTCATTCAGAGTTGGCACAAAAGTCAAACATTTATCGATAGCCCTTGATAAAAGTTTCAAATACTTGAAACAAAATGGAAAATGGAAGTTCTCTTTAAAAAATACAAGCACAAAAGGCTTAAGCACATCTTGCTTTAATTAAATCTATATAGTAAGGTTTTTTTGCCTTAGTATTAAGTTTGGACAGATTAACCAATGTAAATATTAAAGTTGTGGAGAGTATATAGGCACTGCAGCCTGAAACCCCCTTTTGTATATTTATTTTAAATTATAAATAAACTTTTTCAAATTCAAATTCAAACAGGTGCTCTTTTCAAATGTTAATTTGAATTCAGAGTTGCATAATTCACTTATTTTAGAGCATTATGTCTGTTATAATAACAATTAAATACCACCTTCATTATCGAGTGATAGATTCAAGAATATTTAAACATCTTTAAGCACTATAACAAGATCATTTAATTGTGTTTTAAATATTTTTCTTACAGAAGTTTGCGTAATATATTTTTTTAGGTTTTAGTGAATATTGTAATAGTTCACTCATTTTCTTTTTATCCCACTCAGCATTCAGCAATTCCTTCAATATATTATTGGGTTAGAAGAAACTGTGTAGAATCAATACACATTTTTGATCCTGTGAACTGTCTGGAAAGAGATTTGTACCTGTTGATCTAGATAAGTAATTAAACGCATTCAGTTGGGGGAAATTCTAAATTTGTTAACAGGATCGTTTCCTTTCAGGCACTGTATTAAGTAATTATTGGATACTCAGAAGTTTAAAGCCCTCCTGTTCAAAAACTAATTAATTTGGATGGATTACTCCCTTTGCTAATTATAGATTTAGAATGGCCATCCAGAAAAGCCAAATTTTTTAGTTACACCGGAATTAGACATTGTTCAGGTATTCGGATTTTTCTAAAGAACAAAAACAGCTAGAGAATGGAGAAGTTCCACACTTCCTGTATCCTCAAGTCTCAGTGGCCTGGTGATTTCTTTTAAACAAGTGTCAGTGAATGACAGAAAGTTCTACCTTTTTCTTCTTCTTCTTCAACACTTCAGGGATTAGACAACATTCCTGTTCCGTCTTCACCAATTTTTTTTTTTTTCATCTCCATCTTTTGAATGGTCGTCCTACACTACTTTGTCCTCTAGGCCTGTACTTATTGACCATTACTGGTACTCTTCTAGTTGGATTAAGGTGCTCTTTCTATCTCCCTCTTCCTTCCTCTTCAAGAACAATTTTATTTCAAACACATTACCCTCGATGTACTTATGTCGAACCTTTTTCACAGTAAGTCTAATGCAAAGGGTGCAGTTGAAATTCCTATAGACTTTATAAAAAAATCGATGCCGTCCATTATACCTCCTTTACTAGAAATTTATAATTTTTCTCTAACATATTCAAAATACCCATCAATATGGAAACAATCTCTTATTCGTCCTCTCGCAAAAATTAAGCTTCCTTCCTCTCTAAATGAACTACGGCCTATATCTTTACTTCCAGCAGTTTCCAAGCCTTTGGAAAGAATTGTATCTAACCAGATGAAAGAATATTTAAAAACTAATAATTTATTAGATCCATTCCAGTCTGGCTACCAGAAAGGACATAGTACACAGAGTTTGCTATTGAAGATAACAGATGACATTCGTTTGGCTATAGATAAAAGAATGGTTACTATTCTCGTTCTTTTTGACTTTTCAAAGGCCTTTGAATCGGTCAATCATTCCTTATTGCTTCACAAATTAAAACTGTTAAATTTTTCGCATTCTGCTTTGTCGTGGTTTGTCATATCTCTGTAGCCGAAAACAGTTAGTGATTGGTGGTAATGGAGAAAGATCTTCGTGGGAGTCAGTCAATTCCGGAGTGACTCAGGGTTCTGTTTTGGGTCATCTTCTGTTCTGTTTGTATGTTAATGATCTACGGAATGTAATGAAAAATTGTAAACATGCGCTTTATGCAGATGATTTGCAAATATATTTACACTGTCTACCGTCAGAGTTAGAAGATGGAATAGAAAAAGTCAAGGCGGATGTAGAAGCTATCTATAACTGGACAAAGTGTAATTTTATTTCATTTAATATTTCTAAATCTAAAGCAATGATAATTGGCAGTAACAGATATATAAGTTCTATTAAGCTGGATATAGTACCGAAAATTATTGTAAATGATAGCATTGTAATACCTTATGTAGAGTCTGCTAGATGTTTGGGAGTGACCATTTCGAATACACTGTCCTGGAATAATCATGTCACTAATATTTCAAACAGTATTTACAAGTCACTGTACCAGCTAAGACTCCACAAAGACTTGCTACCTGTACCGCTCCGTAGACAGCTGGTCAGTACACTGATATTCCCTTATTTAGATTATTGCTGCCTAGTGTATGCTGATTTGACTGCAGAACTCAACTTGAAGTTAAAACGATCACTAAACTCATGTGTCCGTTTTATATTAAATGTGCGAAAAGACGAGCACATAACAGCACATTACCATGAGTTGGGGTGGCTTAATGTTGAGTTCCGCAGGAAATATTTTAAGGGCAATTTTCTGTACCAGTTGTTTAGGACGCAGACTCCACGATATCTGTTTGACATGTTTACAGCTAAGGGTGTACTGGACTTACGGACTACAAGGACTGTCCACTCCAGACTGTACATACCAACTTACAGGACTGCTACCAATCAGAATTCTTTTTTCGTCACTTCCTGTAGACCTTACGAACAGGAAAACAATTTTTAATTTTAGATTTTTATTTTATGACTATTTATTTCAGGAATTTAGGAGGATATAGTTTATTTTATTTATTTTGTTGTTTTCTAGTTGTGAAAGTATTTATTGTAAATAATTTTTTGTGAACAGCTGTTTGGATTTGATTTTATATTTTATTATTTTAACCGAGAGTTTTTTTGTGTTTATTATGTAAATTTTATTTATTTTTGTTGCTCTTAAGGGACATGAGTCCCAGGGCATAATAAATGTATTGTAACGAAGTTGACCTGGGCAGAAAAGAAAGGCCTAGATTGTTCTAGGTGTTGAGCGACCAAAGTCAGTAACAGGCCGCCACTGCATAAACAAAAGGGCGGTATCTACCTGTGGCAGAGAAGAAAGGCCTAGATTGTTCTAGGGGTTGAGCGACCAAAGTCGGTAACAAAAGGTCGGACTCTACCTGAAGGGTCTAGATTGTTCTAGGAGTTTAGTGACCGTAGCCTGTAACGGTCCACCGCTGTGTAAAAGCCAGCTAAGAGAAAGGCCTCAGTTGGGTTGGTGGCATATGTGTTTTCCCAGCCAGTGATTGACAGGTGGGAGTGAGACAGACGGAGTTGGAGAGAGACAGTGTGTTGGAGGAGGGCGGCCACAGCTGAGGTGGTGGCAGTATGTGTTTTCCAGCCAATGAGCGGCAGGTGGGAGCAAGACAGGCAGAGTTGGAGTGTGACAGTAGGATGGAGGAGGGCGGCCCCAGTTGGGGTGGTGGCAGTATGTGTTTTCCTTAGCCAATGAGCGGCCGGTGGGCGTAAGACAAACGGAGTGGGGCAGTCGCAGTTAAAGGGAGGCAGACACAGCTGGAGAAGTCAGTTTTTAGACAGAGTTCTTAGTCAAGTTTTGAGGAAGTTTTTAGTCAAGTTTTTGAGTGAGTTTTGAGTTAGTCTTGGAAAGTTAGTTTGGAGAGAGTCAGTGTTGCGGAGTGCTTCAAAGTTAGCCAGTTAGGCGGTTAGGCAATTTGTGAGTAGAGCTTTGTTTGTGTAGCAGAGACTAGTGCAATTCGGTGCAGTGCGGACCAGTGGTCAGTCGTGGAACAGTTTTGTGGCGTTACGTAGTGAGTAAGTAACAGTAAACTGTTGTAAATGGTAGCTGTAATGAATAGCGTTAGTTGTTAGTAAATGTTAATGTGAGTAATGTTAATGTGTTAATAAATCAGGTCATTACTTACAAATTTAGCGAGTTTTATTATTTAATCAAACCCACAAATTTAAATTAACTAGTGGCAGGTATTAGTTATAGTTGTGAAGTTTTTAATAAAAGGACAAAAACTTTACAGTATCTTTCTTTCTTTCCTCTATAAATTCGTTAATATTATATATATTCAACTCCTCTCGAATGTCCACATTCCGTATCCTCTCTCACTTTTTGTGCAACCCTTAACTCTTCTCAGGAATCACATCTCTGCTCTTTGTAGATTAGTTTTATCTCTGGCTCTAGTAACCCAAGATTCGCTTCTGGAAGTAAGCAGAGGCACAGCCATAGTTTTGTAAAATTTTAATTTTGTTTCCGGCATCGTTTTATTTTTAAGTTAATCTGTTTATTACACCACAGATAGCCTGAAATTTATTTACTTTATTTTGTATATCATTACCTGGATGAAAGCTAAGCTCACAGCCCAAATAATTGAAATACGAGACCTGTTCCAGTGGCTTATTATCTATTACTATTTTAGAACAAAGTGGGTGCTTTCCATGGTGGGCCATAACCTTTGTCTTAGCAACTGATATATTTAAATTATATTCTCGGCCAAGTTGATGTAGTTTATACACTGAGCGCTGTAAATCTTCCTCATTCTTCTGTAATATTATTACATCGTCCATTATTAAACGTCTTACACTGTAAACGTCTTGCACTCTTTCTGTTCAATTGGATACCTGAACTCACTTCTTTTTCCATTTTTTTATCAGGTCATCTACATAAATATTAAACGGCGATATACGTACTACATCCTTGTCGCACACCTTTGTATATTGTCATCTCATCGGTTCTTGAAGTGCCTGTGTTTATTATGATTTTTGTACCTTCGTACATATGTTTAATTGTTTTTATTAAATGGAAGGAACAATTTCTTTCTCTGATTATAGATCACAGCTTCTCTCTGTCAGAGTGGAACGCCTTATAAAAGTATGTATTGTAACGAAGTTGACCTGGGCGGAGAAGAAAGGCCTAGATTGTTCTAGAGGTTGAACGACCAAAGTCAGTAACAGGCCGCCACTGCATAAACAAAAGGGGCGGTATCTACTTGTGGCAAAGAAGAAAGGCCTAGTTTGTTCTAGGGGTTAAGCGACCAAAGTCGGTAACAGGCCACCACTGTGTAGACAAAAGGGCCGGTCTATACATGAACTAGAAAGGAAAGGGGCTAGATTGTTCAAGGAGTTAGTGACCTGTGTAAAAGCCAGCTAAGAGAAAGGCCTCAGTTGGGGTGGTGGCATATGTGTTTCCCAGCCTGTGATTGACAGGTGAGAGGGAGACAGACGGAGTTGGAGAGAGACGGAGAATGGGAGGAGGCGGCTCACAGCTGAGGTGGTGGCAGTATGTTTTCTCCAGCCAATGAACATCAGGAGGGCGTGGAAACTTATGCTCAGAGAGTTGGAGGAGGGCAGTTCCAGTTGGAGGGAGGCACGCAGTTAAAAGGAGGCCGACACAGCTGGAGAAGTCAGTGTTAATCGAGTTTCAAGCAAGTTTTAAGGAGTTATTAGAGTTTATAGTTATTAGTCAAGTTTATGAGTTAGTCTTGGAGAGTCAGTGTTGCGGAGTGCTTCGGTGGTAGCTAGTTGGGCAATTAGTCAGTTGATGAGTAGAGCTGTGTTAGTGCAGCTGAGACTAGTGCAATTCGGTGCAGTGCGGACCAGTGGTCAGTCGGGGAACAGTTTTGTGGCGTTACGAAGTGAGTAAGTAACAGTAAACTGTTGTGACTGTTGTAAATGGTGACTGTAATGAATAGCGTTAGTTGCTTGTAAATGTTAATGTGAGTAATGTTAACGTGTTAATAAATCAGGTTATTACTTACAACTTTAGCGAGTTTTATTATTTAATCAAACCCACATATTTAATAACTAGTGGCAGGCACTAGTTGTGTAAGTAAAGTTTTTTTTTTTGGGAAAAAACTTTACAGTATTGTGTTGTAGGAGAAATGAAAAGTTGAATTTAAAGAAAACGAATTCTATCCCTGCAAGGATTTTCTAGGAAAACTGGCATTGAGTGGAAATTTAATCCCCTCAAAGCACCGCTCTTTGATGGTATCTGAGAATCTATTGCCTAATCAACAAAGCATCGTTTAAAAATCATTGTTTACAATAAAATTGTAGATTTTGATCAGTTTTTAGACTTTCTTGCTACTTATTGAAAACTGTCTTTATTCTAGGCTCCATCAACAGATCCTCTTGCAGCCATTAACTCCCGTTCATTTTTTAACGAGAAGTCCCTTTGACTACATATTTTCAATGTTTAAAGATTTAACCAATTTAACCAATGCTGGTAATTGATTCAATATTGCTTCCAAAGTTTCTGGTCTTTTTGGTAAAAGAATTAACAATATTTTACATAGTGCTGTTAAGTACTGTTTGAAATTAATTTGAATAATGCAAATAATGTCAATTTGCAATTTCCAAATTGGATTGTATGTTTGTGTTCCAGAAATGTTAAAAAATTATTCATGTGTTAATTTTTTTTAGCCAACCCACGTTTGAATGTTGAATAAAAAAGTTATCCTCAAATATATGAAAAGTACTATTTACTTATTTAATATATTTGTGACTCTTCCTCACCTGTTGATCTTTACATTGGAAAACAAATAAAGAAAATTTTTGATCATATATGCAAAACATAAGAATGTTTCACGCAAATACTTTTTAAAGCTTTATTTAATAGGATATCAAGAATTATAATAATACTTCTTCAATCACATCATGTCTTTGAACATTCACTCTTCGATGAAGTAAATGAGCCTGAGTCCAATCCTAGACTTGATAGCTTGCTTTTTACATCTTCAGGAATATCAGTATCTTTTTGTCGATTTAATACAAAATAGTCATCTGAAAACAATTACAATTAATAAATCTGTACTGAATATAGACAGATATTAATTTATGACCCAAAATTCATTTTTCATATAGGAATGAAAATAAGTTATCTTTGTTGTAAATCCTCAATTATTGAGTTACGGATTCAATACTAGAAAATATATAATACGTATTTATGTGTAATTAGTCATTCTAGAGAAGGAATTAGTCATTCTAGGAGGTTAATTATTTCCCTGTAGTATGTAGAGCGTCGAATACCCAAAACGCAGATTATCTCTAGAGTGCGAATCAAATAATACTTGGTCCATAATTATCTGTTTAAGCCTTTACACGCTACAGGGTTCACGAAATTACTAATAATTTTAAAATGAGGCTACTCTTTAGAGGAGCTAACAACTCTTCCAAATGTATGTAACAACGTCGAGACCTCTAAAAGCATATGTTCAGTAATTTTCGAATCAACTGACAATTTATTCATTGGTTCAAACGTTTAGACGCTACTTCTTTTACAATAAAGTTAAAAACAGGAAGTACAAAGAATACGCCGTTTGATCTGCGTTGGCGATTAATTACGCTCATACGTTATTTTAAAACAAAATTTGGAAACATATTTTACAGTGAATAAGAAAAACATTAGCAGAAGTTTTTCAATAGTAAACTTTTTTGTGAAGTTTTTGCTGATCTGCACTTATACAACTGTTCGGTAGCGTTTATGCAACAAAAGGCCACTCGAAATTACCCCCATTCATAATTTTTTATGTCTATCCTACGTTTCAAATTAAGTTTAAGAACTTTCAGGTAAATGTGTATAAATGTCCTAACTTTTGTTTTTTGAAGTAGATGTATTTAGGCGAATCATACTTTATCAGACTCATCACCACTTCTTTGTATACTTTCACCCATGGAATTTGTATAATGTTGAGAATACATTAAATAGTACAATTTGCGATGTAAAATTTCAATATTACCTGTACTGAATGTTGCAGACTTAGTGCATTTATAAAGTACTGCAGCATTGTTATCTGCACTAGCTACTGTGAATTTTGCTGGGATGTTCCTTTGATCTGAAACACACAGAAGTAAGTAAGGTTTACCAAGGCTGTAATGATGTTAAAGTAAATGACTTTTTATTTCATTTCAGTTTGTCCATTCAGATAATTATGGCTGAGGGCACTGTTGAGAAAGATAACAGCAGTAATGTTGAAAATCATAAGTCATTTAGCAATAAGTTTTTTTCCAAAAAAAAGGCTGAAGTTCGCCAAGAAATACAAGAAAGAATTTGTTTTAATTTATAGTTACTTTTCTATTATGAAATTTAGATGAAAAACTATATACTCTTGCAGCGGCTAGATTTGACATGCTGGAAAAGACTATATTTTTTAGCAGAATGAGGGCTGCTTTCAGAACAATGACGAGGTTTTGTCGAGGAAGTATGACATTCTCAAAAACTAAATACAACAATCTGTGTCTAACTTTTGATTCATATTCAGTCTTATTAATTGTAATAAGTTGTTGATTTAATTCTGCCTTACAGAGATTCAATGTTTTATTCATCAATTGTTTTTTATTTGGAATTATTTTTGGCTTTTCACCTCAAAAATAAAAATAAAAGTATATTATTTTAAATTTATATGAGCCCCCCTTCTATTTCTACAAGCTATAATCTGCTGTCTTATCTGCTGATTGTCAAAATTATATATTTTTATATAGTCACACTTTTTTCTTTCTTTGTACCCAGCATTACCTGAAAACTCCTTTTAAGGATCGTTCCCTATTTTGATGTCTAGTATGAAGAGAATTGTTTATAGCACCCAATTATAGATTCTGTTTAAGAGGAGAATTTTCGTTTCTGGTCTGGTAGGGAAGATTGTTTGGTATTTTATGATTGTTTGTCTTGTGCTATTTCTCATAATTCGATTGTCTTTTTCTAATTTTCAGCGGAAGTCTTATAATCAGCATTAGTGTATTTACTTTCGAAAATTATTCTACCATTTGGGGTTCATGTTTTTTATTTTTTTAGTCCTCAGAACTCATTCTGAAGGATGAAATGATAATACAGAAGCAAGACTATGAAACATATTTAAAGAAATTTCACCCCTGGTAATTATTAACAAAGAATGTAAATCCGTATTAAATTGTATGCTAATAGGAAAGTTGGAACAAGTAAAACAAGTTAATTCTAATTTTGGTCTAAAAGAAGTTATCCAAAACAAAATTTGTCTTTGTTAATTGTACTTTAATAACTCAGTCAATGATTCCTTTTTTTTTTTTTAATGTGGTTTACTTACTTGATTTTATTTCACAATCATAAGGATATGGATTATCTTTGTTACTTGGTTTACCCTCACAATGAATGCCATAAGATCTATAAAAACAGAATTTATGTCAATGTTAACACAAACTACAAAATAGAAAACATAAATATATTTATTTATATTATAAATAATAGTCGTTACCATTTATTCACGCGTCACTTCTTTATAAAAGTTTAAAACCATTATTTACTGATTACTGATTAATATTAATCAGTCATTTCATGATAGCATTTGACCGTCTAATTGCGCTTAATTGTCAAGCTCTAACAATGTTGGTTGCTATAAACACTTGGCAGTAATTCGGACCAATATATGTGAGAGATGTGCTAATAGTAAATTATGAAAGACTCTTTTAAAAAAATAAATAAATAAACAAGCACTGTATTTCCCCAAGTCCCACCGAATATTGACTTTGATGATTGGATCTCATGAGACTCAAGTAGAATAAATAACTATTACTTAATTAGTCTACTCAATCTTATAAACGAGACCACAGATTTCACCTATCAGATTATTGGCTTTATTTTTTTATGAATCTTCAATTCAATTCATTACTCATGAACAATTCCTTGCTTTGTAATAGGAAGTATCCAGTGAGTCCCTAATAGTCAATTAATCACTATTTGAAGAATGTTCGAAATTCGCGAACGATTTCTGAAAATAAGACGGTTTTAAAGAACAATAAAATATGCATAAGAGACATGGATAAAATTTTGTATTCCACCATTTCTTTCGCCTCCACTTTTAAAAATTCATTACTGCAACTGATTAAATGGCGATCAGCGGTAAGATTCTTAAATTACTGTTGGCCAAATAAAATGTATTTCGATCAAATTAGTTCGACAGATTTTTTTATTTTAAGGTGCGTCAAATTGTGAAGTCATTGGGGCCCCCAGTTTTTTCCAGTGCACTGCTCGGTGGACCCGAGCAGTTCTCTCGTTTCAGTTAATACGGTTTATCATCGGACAATGAGCTGCAAGAAGCTCATAAGAAGAAAAAATGTAAGGGTCGTAGCTGAATTTGAACTTGGCCTAGGATTCTTGTACGCTAACCACTTAGCTAAAGCATGGCCTAACATAAAATATTAGCTCCATGTTAGATATTCTTTTTTAAAATTATTAAAATAAATGAAATAAAAAGTATTACTTACCCATCTTCTTTAAGACTATATTTAATATGTTTGGTGTCACCTTGTAAGCCAGTTTCAAATTGGTCACAGAGAGATGCAGGACCTCCGACTTTCGAGTGAGTCACGTACCAAGTTCCTGTGAAAAACTAAATAAAACATCTGGGATGAAAACTTAAACGACTTTTCCATATTTCCAGCTAACCCAGAATATCAGCAACACATTTAATGACTGTAAGACTAACAAATATAAAGTTGGTAAATGTATATAGGTTTGAATAAATATTTGACTAATCATCAACAGCATTCTTTTGTATTGTGGATCAATTTCCTCTTCTGAGACAATGGAGTAGTACATTTTTGCTTTAACTTCTCCTTTACATTGACGAATAAAATGGGAAAAAATTAAATAAATCCTGTCTCGAATTATTTAACTATTTTTGACTTGAAAACAATAAATTACATTTATCTTTATGTTTTAATTCATATAAGCTGTATTTTACACTAACTCTAATGATTTCTTTACCTGGTCAACATTTTCTTGAGCTGTCACAGTATCACACTCACCATCGGTAATACAATGGATACTTCTAAGCGTCAAAATTCCAAATATAGTTATCAGAATTATCCTGAAATAAATATTGAGTAAGTACCAGTTTCTTACTTGCTAAATAATATATTTAAATGTGACTTCAAAATTAAATTGAAGAAAAAGCTCTGACTTAGACAACAACCATGTCTAAATTAAAAGAAAAGCAATACAAAAGTTACCACTTTACTTATGCAATTGTCATTACAATTAAATAAAAAATATTAAAATTAATTATGCCCTTGCATGATTTCTTTTATGATGTTATTATGGCAAATTACTTCAGGACAAGGTTTATTTTTAACTTCCTGCTCTCTGTATTTTTATTTCTTTCAAAATTTCTTTACTAAAGGGGCTTACTAGATGAATACATGCCCCAAAGAAGTTAGCTAAGTAAGAACTGTGATAATGGTTAATCTCACCAAATACAAATCCAGCCAGCCGTTTTCTAAACACTCTTATCATGTAAGATTATAATCAACCAAATTATAGCTACAGAAACATCAGTGTTTATTTTTAATTGCGTGACTATTTAATCAAAAAATTTATCACTTCTATTGCAAAATGTTCATGAACATATTTTCTATCTTATTATCCGTTGTTATACTTAATTTAGACTAATTTATTATAATCTCTCATCACTAATCCCGTTATAAAAGAAATTTGGGTAAAAACCACACGAACAAATCAATAAATGTTTTATATTTTATTAATCTACCTTTTTAGGCTTTAATTATTACTAAGATGAAAGTTTATTTTTTAATCATTTCAGAATGAATAACATACAAAAAGGAAAATAGAATATTTCTAACTGTCAAGAACGTTGTTGAATTTTTGTATAGAATAAAGCAATTAATCTAGAAAAATAAAAGCTTAGTAAGGAGTTTTATTACATACCTGTTCATGTTGAGATGAATTTAGTGCGTTAAATGTTAAATAAAATAACAAAGAGGAAATTTAAGTTATAACTCCCACTACTGCAAATTGATAATTGATTCTGTTTGTGACACAATAAAAGAAAACAAATACAGGAGAAGGAGAAAAGCTAGTTTTGGAAAATTCAGACCCTAAACTATATCTTTAATAAAACATATAATCAACTATATCTCGCATTCTATAGCTCAAATATTAATGAAATTCTAAACAAAAGTAGATAACTACTAGAACTATAAATAGATAAAATATGAAAATTTTACATTCAGTCAGAGAAGATATAATAGTAAGTTTAAAATAGGCAAAACCTAGAGATCCTCCAACTATAAACCATTATATATCGATTTCTATTATTTAAATATCAATGAAATTCTACGCAGCAATACATACTAGCCCTACAAACAAATAATATTTCTACCGCCACTATGAATGTTGGATCGTCTAATAGTGGCGTTCATGACCAGGTTGACTACCACTGATAAACTGATGTTACTAAACAAAAGATTACTTTTCTGCTCGGTCCTAAAATTCAACAATAATGTTCAGCAAGAACCTTCCAACATCCAATTTATCTAATCTCTTCAGTCCATTATATATAATAAAATATTTAGATTTTGATGAATTTATAGACTTTCTTAATATTGATTAAAAATTGTTTTAATTCTGGGCCAACTAGGTTCTGTACCAACAGATATTCAGTTAGAGCCATTGGTCTTGTTTTAATGGAAAAACGAGGGCCTCCTTTGACTATGTACTTCAAAATCATAGATTTAACCAATTCCGAAACGATGATTCAATATTATTTCCAAAGTTTCTGGATTCAGTAAACATTTAACATTTTATACTATGATGTTAAATATTATTTGGAATAATTTTGAATAATGTAAATAATATTTGTTATTTACATTGAACTGCATGTTTGCTAGGATGATCCAGATGTAATAGTTAAGAGAGAATGCAAATGAATAGCGAGTTCTCAGTTTCTTGAAAAAAAGTTTGCACATGTTTAATTTTGTTAGCAATCCCATGTTTGTACATTCATGTGAAACATTATCCTCAGTTGAACAAACAGTACTATTTACTTTATTATATTATGTCAATATTTGTGTCTCTTTCTCACCATTTGGTATTTATATTTGAAAATAAATAACCACATTTTTACCTTTGGACAACACACAATCATAAATTAGCATTCAAATTATAAAAATATAAATAATCACATATTTGTATGTGCACCTGTACTAATAATATTCAAATATTATATGTAAATAATTTACTAATTTTTATTGCAACAAAGACTCTTTATCTTTCGTCTCCTTCAAAATCACTTTGTAATCAACACAACCTATTTTAAATTTTTCTTTAAATAGTTGTTCTTAATCTCGAAATTTGTACATCAATAGTAGATGTATAACACAGTTTTAAGTATTGGCCTCCTCAATTAGTCTATCATTCATGTGTATTTGATTCGAATACTATCTAATTTCGTACCTGGCAAATTTTGCAGGTTCGAGTCTAGCCATTGAAGCTCGGGACTACCCAGTTTTCTCTTTTCATTGCTACCACTATATCTGTCACCATCCTCCTTGCATGCCACCCACTCGGAACATCGTAGCCTTCCCAATTTAATAAAATTATTACATCTATATTCTTAAAATAGAAGTAACGAAATATCTCATAAAAGCTGTGAGGTTTCTCAATTGCTATTGAGATCGCCCAAGTTTCGGAGCTTTAGGTTATAGACTCCAATAAATTAAGGTTCTATGAAGCCTTCATTTTGTGTTTAATAATCATTTTTCGAATAGAACCCTTTCGTGGGGACTATTTCTCCGAGAACATTTGAAGAAGTAGGAACTAGTTTGAAACAGACGAAGTCTTCTTGCAGGGCAACCATATTTGGAATAGATTTGCAGTAACTTCTGTCTTATTAAGAATTAATCCCTTGAGTTGATAGGTTTCTTTTCGAAGACATTGTCGACTGAGGGCACTTCAAGCAGCGGGAGCTGGAAAGCGATAGATCCTGGAAATTTTGTGTAGAAATGGCGAAAACTATTACATCCTCCACCAAACTAAATAGGTGCTGGAGAGCGATATGTTCTCCGTAGATCCTTCTCAGCTTCTAGGATTTCTTAGAAAATTTGAACTAGAAGGGGTGTTGTAGGGTTTTGCGTTGCACCAATGAGAGTGGCACAATAGATCTAGAAGGTCGCCATGTAATATTATATCCCGATAAAGAAGAAGGCATGAGAAGGAACGCTGAATTAAAGTGATGATGTCTTTTCAAGCATCATAACGTGCTTCAAAAATCTATAATTTAAAAAAAAAAGTAAATAAACCAAAGATGCTTAACTTAGAAAACAGTTCTTTGAAGAATTCTTTGTAGAACTAATCACATTCGCATTTTAGCTTTTAGTTGTTTTATTTTTATGGCCTAAACAATTTTCTTCTGCTCTGATAATAAAGGAGCTTGCCTAAAGCCAAAACTCCCTCTTTTACTTCATTTTTATTCTAAGAGATTTGATTTGTTTTTTTTAGGA
Source organism: Rhodnius prolixus (assembly GCF_049639745.1). Classification (NCBI taxonomy): domain Eukaryota; kingdom Metazoa; phylum Arthropoda; class Insecta; order Hemiptera; family Reduviidae; genus Rhodnius; species Rhodnius prolixus. The sequence continues at coordinate 29,158,764 of NW_027411582.1, forward strand.
AAATTCGGTCTTTAAAGCCCAATAAGAATTTCTGAAATAAAGGGAATGTAAATGTTTAATGCTGTTTAAACGGTTTTATTTAATATACATAGTTTGAATAGTAAGTATATAGATTTCACTATAGGCTTATAATTTTAATTTTTGGTATCTTAAGATCCTCAACACACATCCTTCTTGTCAATAAAATCTTTTGATTCCATTTTTAGCTCTTTTAGCTTGTTTTCAACTGCAGCAGGAACAGCAGCATCTTTATCTTTATTTAATATTAAGTAATCATCTGAAAACAGATATAATTAACAAACAGAATACTGATACAGGTACAATGAACACAGATAAAATGATATTAAGTTGTGCACAAGAAATAAGTGTTCCATTTAGAAATTATATATATATACTAGTAGATTAGAAATAATATATATAATATATAGGAAAAAGTTCTAAACCGCGATGAGATCCTAAAATGACAATTCTACGTAAAATTGCCAAAGAATTACATTTTATTGACGGAAATTGGTCAAGATACGTTGTATCAAAACAGGTAACAACAGTAATAAGCAAACACACAAAAGACAATTTTTGCTCTTGTTTTGCAGTTTTTTGTCGAAACCCATTTGATTCCATTTGATCTGCATTGTTGTGATATATATTTTTTTTTTTTTTTTTTTTTTTTGCGCATCAACAGCTGAGGTTATTAGCGCCCAGAGCTTTTTCCAGTGCACTGCCGGCCTCCGGACAGTGTTCTCTCGTTACAGACAACACTGTCCATCACCGGACAGTGAGCTGTAAGAAGCTCCTAGGAAGAGAAAATCTAAGGGTCAGCTGCTGGATTCGAACCCGAGACCTCCGTGTGGGAGTCCAGTATGCTAACCTGTTGTGATATATTATATTTTTAAACAAAGATGTCACTTTTTTCTTTCTTTTTTTTTAATGAATATTTGGAATTGCATCTTATTTAGAAAATGTGGAAATGTCAAAGTGCTATTCAACATTTTGCCTACTGACAGTTTTAGCAAAAGTTATCTCGAAGTTATAAAAGAGAGAAATTTTTTATGTGTATCGAGCGGTGCATATTACTCCTGGTTAAGAACTCAAGCAAAGGTAAGGCTGTGTAATGAAATCACTTTCGTTAACACAACTGTTGGCCGAGCAATTCTAAGTATATGTAGATGAAGTTAATGTACGTTTATATGTAGAAGTATATTTACAATTTACACCACAATGGAAAATTTCTTTACTACCTTTAGGAAAAGATGCAGGCTTGGTACATATATAAACTAATGCGTAGTTGCTATTATCTGTACTAACAACTCTGAAAAGTCCTGTAATTTTATTGTTATCTGAAACACAGAGAAGTAAGTATTACCAAATCTGTAATGTTATTAAAGTAAATTCTATTTCATTTCAGTTTGTACATTCAGTTAATTTTGTCGGAGGACTCTGTTGGGAGAGAGAACCGCGATAAATTGAGATTCGCCATCTAGAAAATTTTTCCCCTAAGAAAAACAAAAAATAACTCATTAACTTATAATTACTTTTCATGGTAATGCGTTAATCGGGAAATTCAGGAAGTATTATTATTTATTATTTTTCTTATTATTTTAAATAAAGAATATAAGTACGTAAAAATAATATGTTGATATTAATATAATAATTGTTAATATGATAATACATGAACATGAAAATGGAACCAGTAACGCAAAATACGTCGGACATTAAAATAAAATAAGCGATCTAGATATGAAACAAAAATGACTACTTATTAACACTAAGTTTGATTTAAAAGTAGTTATCCGAAATAAAGATTTTCTTTGTACATTATTAGCATGCTCACTCACTCAAAGATAGTTCCTCTTTTCTTACTTACCTTTTTTTACTTCACAATCACTTTCCTTGCTTCCTGTACATTTGATCTCCAAAGTACCACTATGAAAACAGAATTTATGTTAATTTTTACCCAAACTATAAACTATAAGATATTTTTCTAGCGCATTAAATCAATGTAAAATATTAGCTCCTTGTTTAAATTAATTCTTTTCTATCACTAAATAAGTAAAATCAAAAACAGTAGTTACACTTCTTCATCATCCAATTTAATAATTTTTTTGCCATCTTGTGAGCTAGTTTCTAATTTTCCGCAAATAGGGAACATTGCTCCGATTTTTGAGTGAGTCACCTGCCAATTTCCTTTGAAAAACTAAAAATCAAAATAAAATATCAGGTGAGAAACTCTCAAAATTTCTCTAATTCAAATTTTCATTATTCTAAGCAACAATATTCAGCAGTTTTCCAGAAATATTGTTAGACTAGGGTGCCCTGTCGATAGGAGAAGATGAAGGAGACAGTTCTTTAGGTGGCGTTACGAATCAAATAATTGATTCAGGAGAATTATAAATATAAATAGATAAAATAAGATAGAGGTAAATATGGAGCTAAATAATCTATAGAGACAGAATAGTTATGGTGAATAAATAAATAAATTATATAGTACATAGATTCAAACATTAGATTTTGTTAATTGCATTTTTTACAATAGCGATAAGGTAGCTATAAGAAGTCTCATTTTTATTCAAACTATTTTAGCTGTTATTCCGCATATAAATTCTGTAAAAATCTTGTCTCGAATTAGATATATTAACGTATTTTCTACCAGTCAATAATAAACTAGATTCGTCTTTATGTTTTAATTTATAAAAGCTGTATTTTACACGAAATGTAACGATTTCCTTACCTCTCCATCGTTTCCTGCAGCTTCCACACTCTCACAATCACACTGCATGCACTGAATACGTCTAATCATTAAAATTCCAAATATAGTTATCAGAATGATCCTGCAATAAATATTGAGTAAGTCTCAGGTTCAAAGTCTAGTTTCTTATTTGCTAAATATTTGAATTATTTTACCCTCTAAATCTCTAGGATATTGGTACAATTCAATTTCAATATAATATTGACAGGGAATCTTCTCCAATCCTGAGTATGTTGTGGACGTGGATTATTATTATCCTTGTTGTTATTAACGCAATAAATGAGTTGATTGTAAGTAAATAAACGATTTAAAAGACAGGTTTTCTTACAGGTTTAGAATGTGCGTTAGAAGATATCTAGATTTTAATTAGTTTGATTATAAAAGCTGCTCGATAAAACAAACTTTAAAAAAAAAAAATTGTGTTCTCCCTAAATTCAGTAAAAAGTTGTTTGAGGATTTGTACTTTAAGTCTTGGAATAGAAACCCTTTTACAACTTTAATGGACTATAAGTTCTTCTTAGGAAGTTATGAAGACGCAAAAGTACAAAGTAAAATACTTATAAATCTAGAGGCACCATAAAAAAAATAATTGAAAGAAAAATTGAACAAAACATTAATAACAAATAAATATATTTTATATTTAAATAATCAACTTTTTTAGTGCTTATTGAATACTAAGATGACATTCCTTTTCAATAATTTCAGGATAAATTATATTTAAAATTGAAATAGAATATTTCCCATTGTTAAGAATATTGTTAAATTTTTATAATGAATAAAACAATTAAAATAGAACAAATGAATGCATAGTATTTGGCTTCATTACTTACGTCTTCATGTTGAGGTTCATTTTTTTAAGCTGAATTTAATTGTAGAGGGACTATTTATGTTATTTCTCCCACTTTTTCAAATATCTTAATTGATTCTATTATTGAGAGAAGTGTTTACATTTAGCTATTTTCGCTGTCTGTTTGATTTTTTTTTTAATGGTTAAAAGTACTTTTTAAAAACAAATTTTGAACGGTTTAAATCTGTTTTTTCCAGTTTAGTGTTTTTAGTTCCTAAACAAACATTTATTCGAATTTTTGCTGATTGTTGCTAATGATTAATTAAGTTTGGATCGGCGAGGTTGATTTTGTAATTGCGCTTTGTTTCACATAACTGTCTCAAACTAAAGAGGCTTGAAGGGGGGAGAAGATATTTCTCACTTGCTTCAATGAGAGTGAAAAACTGAGTAAACAACAACTTGCTATTGTTTCATAAATTAATAAAAATGTATTAAGTATTGAAACATCTTATCTAATGAGTTATAGTGAATCAGATGGCCCAGCATTCACCTCCTTAAATAAAACATGCGCTTCTGGAAGGGCTATTATTAAAAGATCATCAGCAAGAGATTCTTCACCTAAAATGATTAAAACATTTTCAACTGATAACTTTAATTCTGAAAACTAAGCAACCAAAATATGGATGCTTCAATTCAAAAACTTGCCGCATCAGTCAATTGACTTCACTCATCCCAATAAATTCGAAATCCCTGCCACTCATGAACAAGAGGATGAGATGGAAATAATCCAAAACAATCAGCCAACTAATGCAAAACTCCTCCTATTTACGTTACTAAGATACAACGGCTTTGCCTAACCATTACCTAGGTCATAGGCAGTAAACAATTTCTCTACAAATCTAGGTAAAAAGATAAGGCTTCACTAATGAAATCGCCAGATGACTACAGAAAAAAATTAAAATTTTTGAAGGAAAAGAAGTGTGTTTTCCGCACATACCAACTAAAATAGGATAAACCATTTAGAGTTGTGATTAGAAGTCTACACAACACTACTCCTATATCCACCACTATAGAAGAACTAGAGGAATTTGGCTTTAAAGTAAGAAATATTATAAACGTTCTCCATACAACCTCTAAGCAACCCCTACCACTCCTACATTGCTCAGTGTAAGAGGTGCCAAGACTACGGTCACACCAGAACATACTGCAACCACCCCACAAGATTGTAAAGTGTGGAGGTCTGCATTCCATAGAGGAGTGAAAAAGTCAAGAGAATCGCCTCCCACATGCGTGCACTGTCTTGAGGAGCACTCGGCCAACTATAAAGACTGCCGAACTTACATAGAACTACTGCGATTAAGGGATGGAAACAACAGTACTGATCCACGCCCTCAATCATCATCCTTTCAAGACAAAAAGTAAAGTTAAGAAATACCTATTTTTTCTGGTGGCTTTACGTCCAATTTCCAAATTAGGTGTCGTGGACGGAGGCGACTAGCAAACATACTTTACTATAAAGTTCTCATATTAAACATTAAATAAAATCTAAAGCCTAGACCGGGAATCCAACCCACTAACCAACAATACATTTTAGCTTCGCGGGTCTAGTCTCTAACCGCTCGGCTACCGTGGCGCCTCCTTTCAAGGCAACAGGTCACCATACCGCACGAGGCTTGCTTCATTGAGCTACGCACGCGCCACTGCGCCTTCTCAACCTATTATTCCCCAACCTTCACCTTCTTTCCACCTCTATCATCTTCGGACATCACATCCTTACTCACCTGCTTCCTAAAAGATAGCGAAGAACTCGCCTTCACGCAGTTCTCTTCAAATTCTCCCATGATATTGCCTGGGCTACCACTACGACGAACTCCCATTATTGTTGCACGACAGATAAATTAGCATTGCCTAAATTTACCTTTACGTTTACCTTTATCAAGCGCTCAATCAGCGCTTGAACCACAAATATTCCAATCAGGTGATCTATAATTCTTTGTAAACAAGTAAAATATCGCTCTCTTTTCTCATACAGTTAAACTCTATCGCTACTATTCTTCTAATTACTCTCATCTCCGTCAACTTGACTTGTTAATAATACCTTCATCTCATTCACAATCTATCGCCTGCATATTTCTCATTCCTCACTGCGTGTATTTGTCTCGGAGGATTTTTACCTGGTCAACTGCTCCACTCTTGCACTCATCTTTTACACTTATATTTACTAGATGCAAGTTTATGCAGTTGTAAATTTTTCAATAAAAAAATATTCTATTTTCGACACAGTAATAGAATATGTAAAAAATGGAAAGAGAAATGCTGGATCTGAAGAAAACAGGTATGTTTAACAAGAGATTGCACAATTAAAGAACTTAATGGAATTGAAGTGATTTAATGTTACAGAAAATCATGGAAATTCAGCCATAACCAAAATTTTGTTAAGACGGACACAAGGCAGTTTGTTATTATGTGCAAATTTCAACAATTCAACAATGGAGCTTAATGATCTGAGTTGAAAATAATACATTGATTAATGTTCGACAATTCTAAGACATTTCAGATAAAAAAAATCTACTGTGCAAAATGCATTATTAACATTATCAATGCTCCTTAGTAACTTTTGCTTCTTTGTTTAATGTTCATCTTCTAGGATACTTTGAGATTTTTAGAGGTGTGCACAGGTTGCTGTACACTTAAAACTTCTCTTTGATTTTTTTTCTTTTCTTGTACTTCTCATTTATAAGAGATTATCAAGTTCATTGTTCTTAAGCTAGTGAAATGAAGGTTATGAAGTTTTCTTATTTTAAAGTCAATTGACGCACCTATTTTTGACTGAATACATTTAAAAGTACCAGAGTTTTTAAATGGTTTATGTTTTATCTCACAAAACATTTACAATATTGGTTTATTCGCCGTTTTAGGTTCTTCAAACTCTTTCTCTGATTCATCATCCAAAGAAAGAAGTTGGGTGTTTGATGTGGGTATTCCATTAGAGATAGATTTAGGATTAATTATTTCGTTTTTTATTAAGATCGTTTTTAATGAGCGAGAAACAATTAATGCTTGGTGATATCGTCTAAGTATTTATTTTTAATATTTCAATGCCCAGAGGAATTTTTTTTCTAAATTATAGGGCAATATCATCCTGTTTGGCCCAAATATGAAGCCCCCTCAATGGGAGTCCATGGAAAACTAGCTGATTGACAGCTGACGGTGCGACAGTAATAATCCTCACTAGAGGGGCTATTATAGCAAAAACTCTCTCCACAAGCATCGTAGACTTACTAAGAGAACGAGCTCTAATCAAGCCCGAAGTTGGCCGCACAATAACTTCTTAGACAAAATCTTGAGAATCTTGAAATTAGAATAAATACTATCTATCACAGATAAAAAAGAAAGAGAAAACAAAAGAAAAATTGCCCAGAAACTAACATTGGAAATAACAAATTTATGTACAGAATTGACGAGGTAATGAATAGAGAAATACAAACTGAAAATACGGCCACATTTACCATCTACAACAAAATCTTTTAATTGTGGAAGGTTCGGTACTTCCATAAGTGCATGGCGACTGAGGCGGTGGCAAATCCGTAAATGAAGAGAAGTGGTCCCGCCAAAAATTTGTGTTAAATTCTTTCGAAGAGAGTCTACATTTAGGTGTTGATCTGTGAACACGTATAAAAGTGACTCTGTATAAATCGCTCTGTATAAATCGAGTTTTTACTACAGTTATTGACAGAATTCAGTCGTAAATTTTTGCATATAAGTGAAATAGTAGTTTGATGTTTGAACTGCGTTGTCATTTCGAATTTTTATCGGACAGTTAATTAGTATTCAAGTAAAATATAATTAAAATTGTGTTACACTTGACAAAAACCATTTATTTGTGAGTTCAAAGCTCAACTTATTGTTGCAATGAGTGGTGCTGTGCGTATGTAGGTGTGCTCTGGTGGGGAATCATCTCAAGGTCACTGCAGGTGGTTTTTATCATCATTACCTAACTGTCAGCCAGTAGAGTCTAGTTGTAAATCTGTTATCAGCGTTCAGGTAATTAAGTTGTGATACTTCACTTTAAGTCTATACATATATTGTGCCAATTGACTGCCATTAATAATTGATAATGAACAAAGAACTGAAGGAATTCTTATTGCAATTTAAAAATGAAATATTTAAAGAAATGGAATCGCAAAGAAATGTAACCGTATCAGAGATTAAAGAAACATTAACTTCCGTTAATGAACAATTACAAAAAATGAATTTTCAGTTAAATAGATTAGATAGGGAGGTCAGGTAAAGAAATTTAATTATTTTTGGAGTAAATAATGAATTTAGAGGTTATTGGGACCAAGAGGAATTTATATGTCAATTTTTAAATGAAAAGTTGGATTTAAATTTGGGTGTGATGGATTTTGATTTTATAGAAAGAATCGGAAAATATCAGGAAAATAAAGCACGGCCCATCTTAATTGGACTTAGCCAATTTCGGACGAAGTTGGTCATACTTAAAAATAGTCCAAAATTGAAAGGCACAAATTTGTCAATATCCGAAGATTTTCCAAAAAAGGTTGTAGAGATCCGCAAGGCGCTACGTCCCAAATTACTGGAGGCTCGACAATCGGGAAAATACGCTGTAATCAAGTACAAGATAGGTTGATTATAAAAGATATTCTGATGCCTGATTCTTCGAAAAAACGATTTTTATCAATTTCCCCACCAGAGACTAATAAGAAAAGCGCACATATTGGAGGAATAGACCGTACTACTAGTATATCTAGAATAGTAAATCGGATGAGGAAAAAGCGCAAGTAAGACAGAAACTGGATAAATTTAGACGAAAGTTAAATATTCAAGATAAGGATGAAGGGGGAGATTCCTATGGAACGGAAGGACCAATGAAGAACCAATGTTAAAAATAACTAGCAACCACGGCATTTACACATTTTGATATACAACACTCATGAATCAAGAGGAATTTGGAATTTTCTGTAATGACTTTCGCACGATTTTGGGTTCTGGAAAGAAAAGACTCAGAATTTGGAAGAGCATTAGGAGGGTGCGTGTTTGGTATAAACAGAATTATGTATTTGAAAGCAGTAGATTTCTGTAAGAATTTATTAAGTGTTAAATTAAGTACGAGAGAAACTGCCTAGGTCTACCCAATTTATCTTAATTGTAATTCTTGAGAAATAGATTTTACAGAGATGTATGAGTTTATTTATGTAAATTATAATAAGAAAAGTATATTAACCGGCGACCTTAATGGTAGAATTAGTGCCCTTTAAACTCTATCGACCTAATTCTGGGCCTTCCTGACCACAAACTGCCAAAAATTCTAGCCTTCATGTAACTCAAAATGTGGGTTTTTGTTTCTGTTTATGTATGTTATTTTTAATTTGAAATAGTACGATTCCTCTGACGGTCTTTGACCCTGTAGCCAGTCTTTATAGTTTATCTTTCTTTGTAAAAAGTTGTAGTTTCTGTTTGTACATATATAAAATAAAGACAATAATAATAATAATTCATTCGAAGACAAAGGAAGAACAGAAAATTAAATCGTTTGAACAATCGGCTAACCACTAGGAAAGGGCAGTTGTTGGAAAGTAAATTTTGTGTAAGATTTCCTGTATGCATAATAGGCACACTACGTAAACATTCAATGCTAAAAGCTGAGCTTCAAAGAGGTCCATGGTGAAGGTAGGAGAAATCCCAGCATCCAAATATGCCCCACGACTTAGTTGTGAATCCCTGGGCATTTCTCTAGCTCAAAGAAAGTACAGTGGAGATAACAATCGTACAACCGAATCAAATTTCACAGAACAAAAGCGATCACAATTATTTCTACGACAAATTACAAAAGAGCCCACTGATTTAGTTTGCCGATGAATTAAGCTAATATATGATCATTGTAATTACATTTTTCCCTGAGTACGAACTGAACGTTCAAAGAACATACTAAAATAGATTACAGCTGAGAGAGACTTTTCAACATTAGAGTTTTGAAATGCGTAGAAATGCAGGTGTAAGTATTAAATGGTGTGATTGGGTGTTTGTGCTGTTTATGCACCAATTACTTCATTAAAATAATTAGACTCCGAATATAATACAGCAAACTTAAAGTATCCTAGAAATCAATTCAAACCTGAGGTATGCAGCTTAGCCAGGCCAAAAAAAAGTTTGGTTTACTATGCAGTAGAAGAAGTATTCAAGGGTTACCAAAAGACTGAAGACAAATAGTTACAAGTAAGCAGAATCATGAATGTTTCGCATCAGAACATCAATTTATTTAAAATATTGTCTTCTACATTTTCACATATTAGGTGGTTAGTTACTATGTACAAGAATAACTTGTCCTGGTAAGGAGATTTTCAAAATTCACATTTTGTGCTGATATTGCATTTTTTACATCCTGAGAAACTGCTCCTCCCGCATCTCGATTTAATACCAGAAAAGTATCTGAAAAAAAGCAGGGATGTTTGAGCTACAAAAATAGATTTTCATTAAAATATTAGGAGTTTCATTATTTAGTTTGCATATAAATTGTTTCTTACAAGTATTAGTGAACTCATTTTTGAGCATTAAAAAAAAACCTGTACTTAAATATCACTCTGGGTTGGTGTTTCAATCGCCAGAATTTGGAATTTTATAGATTTTTTAATTGCTCAGTTAATTATGAAATTTGTCATAATATCTTTTTTCGCAGCATTCGTCTTTAAAGGACAAACCCTTGGATGTGCATTTTGTATTATTTAGAAAGGGGAAGAATGATTGTTGCCGATTTTAGTCATAATTTTTTCATTTGTTTTAATTCCAAGCTTTTGATATCTTCAGTCAGTTTGGTCTGCAGGGTTTTAAAACATATTGCGGAGGTGTTAACCACTAATTTTAAGTAAAAGAAATTACAAATGTTAATCAGTATTAGATAAATAACTGAGGTACACTATTTTTTTAATCACCAAATTCAAAGATGACCTAGCCCCTAGGTCGAAAGCTTGGCATTAATACAAACAACAAATTATGACTGAATTAAAATTATTGACTGAAAACATTATTGGCCTTATTCTTTCTTTTCCTTGGATTAATGAATCAGCCTCGAAAAAAATAATCAAACCAGTAACTCTACAATTATTTAGCAAGGTATTTATAGAAAAAGGGTAATATGTGGAACTACTTATTGGCATAAATTGAATAATTTGTATAACCATCATTTAGCTGAATCCTAATATATATTTTTATTAAGGGAATACTAAACGTAATTATATAGTACTTGTTGTCTAAATAAGTGAATTGATCTGTATTCTATGATCTTGCATATTTATTACAACAGTAAACCATAACAATGATTCATTTTTAGGAAATAAATACTTTTCAAGTGCAGTAGCGAATAAGAAAATATTTTTTAACTCGACTGGTAGCAGAGGTTGTTTCACTATGCCAATATGTTTTTGTGTTTTTCTATAAGATGTGTGGATTGTTTATTTTTATTTACCAATTAAAAGGGTTGTTCTATCTATCCACATAAAGAGTAAGAGATCAATGTAAAAGAAGGGATTGAGTACAAATATTAGGGTTTACGATTACATTAACGATTGGTGCCCATCTGAAAGATAAAGACTAAATTTGTACTTAACTGTAGGTGGCACAATAAAATAGTATGATGGAATTTAGAAAGTAAAGTATAGCCAGCTTTAAGACATAGCTTAAAGGGACCGGAGCTGGAGTGTGTGGGGCTAAACCTAAGATACTCATTGAGAGTACTCTTGGGAGATCTGCCACCTTCTTTCAGGCCGAGGTCTTAGCCATTAAAACTTGAGGAAAATCTGCGATTGAATCTTAGAAATAGGGAGATTTGCATTTCTTCGGACAGTCAAGCGGCACTGAAGGCCCTCTCTTTCTTCAGAACTACCTCTTCCCTGATTTGGGAATGTAAAAAAGGCCATGTGGGGATTAAGGGGAATGAAATAGCTGATCAGTTGGCCAGGAATGGAGCTAGTTCTCCTTTCTTTGGCCCGGAACCAGTCCTGGGAATCACTAGGGGTGCGTGCTGCTCTCAGAGATTGGATCTGGAGAGAACATGAAAAGTAGTGGATGATGCTTCCTGGGGTCAAAGCATTGTAAGAGTGTTATGCCCTTGTTGTGCAAACAAAGAACCAAAGTGACTCTGGGCTTGGGCAGAAATCAGATTACTCTGGTTGCAGGCCTATTCACCAGAGCATGGTAGGTTCAGAAAGCACCTGCACAAGATAGGGCTTATCAGCTCAGAACCGTTGTGCAGATTGTGCCAGGAAGAGGAAGAAACGGCCTCTCACCTATTATTCGATTGCGTTGCAATCGATTACGATATCTTTGGTACCTTGAGACCGAAGGAGATTATAGCGCAGAAGGAACTGGTAGGGAAAGCCCTCAACCTTCTTAGAAGGGGAGGTTTCATCTACTAAACTTAAGGGGAAGGCACAATAAGCCTCTGGTGGCTGCGGTGCCGTGGGGCATGGGTCCCGTCCCGCCGTTCAAAATCTAAAATCTAAGACATAGCTTGTGGTGTTTGTTTCTCTTCCATCATATTTGTAAAATTTCTGTATGGATTTCGATACGCTAAATTCTTGCATCTCCAAGAACATGAGCTTTAGTAACTTTTTGCTAAGGGAGCGATTTTAAATGAGCTTTTAATTGGTAATGTTCTAGTCATTGTGCATTCTTTGTTTAAAAGAATAAATTGGTAGTGTGATGTGATAACAGAAGAAAAAAATATAATTTTTAATTATAAAAATTATAACTAGTGGTGCCAGTCAGACGCTAGTACTTAGGTCAAGTGCCGCGGTCAGTGCACGGGCAAAAGGGACCGCCCGCCAAAGACACACCGCTTTCAAAAGGGTCATTATACGGTCAGTATACAGTGACTACCTGGCTACAGCCCTTTGACAACATCCAACACCTTTCACCGGCCTATTCAAGACTAGGGTCAACACACGGCAAGAGATGTTTGAGTGTGACCCGTAATTACAAGACTTGTCAATGTGTGGTGAGGGCTATATATGGTCTCTCTACAGGAAGTGGGGCATTCAGTCGATGATTATTCTTCAGATTTTTACCACCGTAACCTCAAGATTCTACCAGCGAGTTACACCGCGAGCGCGTCCCTATCTAAGTGTTTAAACATATATCTATTCAACGTCGTTATAGTTGTGCATTCTAGTTACAATTTAAATCATTCTAAATTATTGTTAAAATATATATATTTATTTTCCGAATATCAACTCTTTATCTATCTATCAAATCTCTAACTAATTCCCGCATCATAAACCTCCTCTTCAAGTCATCTGAACCCATTACAGTAGTGAAGTGCAATTTATATCATAACTTAAAGAATACAATAAAATTATTATCACCTATATATTGGGTCCCAACCTGGAGACATCTATAAAGTAAAGCAGAATTTCCATCTGTTTCAAGTATTGTCTTTTGTACTTCGTATTTTAATACAGTTTGTTCATCTGAAATAAAAAACTATTGATTATTTTTGTAAATGTACTCGGATTGTTTTTTAAATACTGCCAGAAATTAGAGTCAACTTCTTTTTTTAATAAAAAGATATAGTTTTCAGAACCAATTTTTTTTTTAAACCAAGGGCTATAAGTCCTACTTCGTTTAAAAATTTATGGTTCAACTATTACCTTATACGTATAACAATCAATATGCATACAAGCAAGGTAAGTCTGTGGAGACAGCACTGCATAATCTCTTTTTATTTATTTAAGGTGCGTAAACATCTGACGTCATTGGAGCCTGGAGCTCCAATGTCACTGCCACCCTTCGAAAACAGTGTTCTCTCGTTCACAGACAACAATAGCGAAGCTCTATGAAATGAAAATCTATGAAGCCAGCAGCTAGATTCGAACCCAGAATATATGCGTTGGAATCCTGTATATGCTAACCACTGAGCAAATCCCTTCCCTACTGCGTAATCTTGTTGCAGAATAAAACCAGTATATAGTGTGAGAACAGAGAACCCGGTTGGAATGTTAAATGAGTATTTGTTAGAGTTATGAGAGAAATTATTGAGTCAGACATGAAAGAAAAGTTTATAAATCATTCACTGTTGGTGGGTATTTCCTTTTTTGAATACTGGAAATGCTACTCAAGTCTGAGGACCTGACGATCAGAAAATCTAGAAAGGGGCAGCCAGGAAACTTCGGAACAAATTACATATTTGCATTACGCTCTTAGTGCCTAACAAAACGAAAAGCCTTGTTATTGTTATTTTTATTCTATAAAAAACCATTAAGGACGTACTGGTTTTTTACTTACCTTCTTTTACTTCGCAATCAAAGATATATGGAGCTTGGCTATTTTCATTTTTTTGAGTGCAGGAGACTTTACGCTCTTTACTATAAAAACAAAGAATTTAAGTGCAGTTAGCACAAACCAAATTTTATATAATGTTTATAAATGTCAGAACAAGGATAAATATTCACAGCCCTTATCTGTAATTAAATTGAAGCCTGCGTTATGAAGTTTTAATCTCTTATCATAACATTATTGTCTACTTGGAAACACGTATTGCGCATGATGCACTTGTCGTTACTGAGAACTTATCTGTAATCCGCTTGGAGCTAACCAAAGTGAAGTTTTAACCCTTTATTGAACCTATCGATTTCATTTTAAATGAGACGAAACAATCAATATAATAGTCACAATCCGTTAACGAAAAATATGAGAGGACAAATCATCTCTCAGCTTATAATCTTCTAACCAAACAGAGAAGGAGTTCCGATTTTTCTTTTTTACCCATCACTGAGATAACTCTTATTAATCACATTTAACACAACCAACGTTAACAAATAAAATCCACTCTAAACTAGACTTGCTTATTCGGTCAAGCAGCACAAATAGTGCTAAATTTATCACCTCTTCGAGGGTGTAGAAGTTTTTTTAAATAAATGATAATTGTGTTTGGAGCAAGCCTTCTTGGGTGAGCATAGAGGAAGACATTCATCTAGTGTCAGATCACAATGGGTTGTCTGTATTTAGAGGATGGACAAGGAAGTCAATCTAGCCTCCCCGAAAAAAAATAGCGAAGAAATCATCCCTAAAAATCCCACCGTTTTACAATATGTAAGAAGAATATTATAAAAGAGAGACAGTGAAGAAGTAAGAACATTAAACTAAAAGAAATTAGGCTATTGGTGCATGGTAATAGAATCGAAAACTTCTCGCGGAATGAATTTCAGGTAGTAAGAAAGCAAGGGATTGGCCTTACTCTTGTCAACGAAAGGTTCCTTCTTATTCGAAGAAAGCATTGTATACTAAACATTTAAGTAGAGGTAGTCAGGAATTTAAAATTTGGTCTTCTTTTTTATGAGCTAGTTTCCAAGGAATGCATCTATTTATTTATTTTAATTAAGCTGTACAACATTTTTTATATAAAAAGCATTAAAATCAAAAGTCATCGGCTCTCGAAGCTTTTTTTAGTGTACTACCGGCCTTCGGACAGTGTTTTCTTTTCAAATACAGTAGAAATTGTAGTTATTACTAGAAGCAATTGTTGCCAGTAGTAGTATATTACCAAATTTTATTAACAATCTCAGTTTTATCTTCGTAACGCTTATTTACCAAAGAAAGAGGGATCGGAATAATGTTATTCTTTTCTTTCTTCATTTGTCTGAAGAAAATACATACTTATGGCAAGGAGACAAGCTCGAGCAGAAATTAATCGCTTCTCGGCATTTTGTCTTAGATTAAAGTGTAGATAATGTTATTGTTCCTTATAATTTTCGGATTAAATATATAAATCACTCATGTTAAACGAACAGAAATAGTTACCCATATCTGTTATATCCATATTGAACTACTGATTTGCCACCTGAATTTACTGAAGTTGTATATTTGCGACACAGAGTTGACTCAGTTCCATCCTTAGCATGAGTCACAAACCAATCTCCACTGAAAAACTAATATATTTGAAAATTAGTACCGTCAAATTAGAAAACGCTTAGTGAATTGAATTCCTATTTTCAGGAGGGTTTGAACTTATATCGAACTTTAAAACTGAAATTTGGCTGGGATGCATTGATTCAGGAAAAAAAAAATGCATTGATACGCTAACAGTTGGCATTCATGTATAATTACGGCATGTTTTAGAATCTAATCTGTGAATAAAGAAGAATATCAATATTCATAATGTAGATTATCGAGAAGTGACAGCAGCCGATAATTAGAAAGATGACCTTATGTACAAAATAGGAAAGTCCGCTTCTAATATTTAATATTATAGAATAATATTAAAAACTAGAACCGAAAACAAACTCAAAAACATAAAAATAAAAAATATTAAGAAAACAAGTTATAACGTAAATGGTATTGTCGGGTCAAATTTGACACAAAACCTAAAATTTTTATTTACTTTCACTGCTCAAGAACAACTGATTTGTCTGGTCGATTGTTGGTGAGGATGTAAGAAGAGAATTCAGAGAAGGGTAGATGTTTATAATCTATTCCAACAAAATTTGACTCGACGATGCCAGTTGAGGGATAAAATACTTATAATTGGGTTTATCAATTAAGAGGATTAAATAGTTAAAACCGATTATTATGACTCTGGACGGAACAGGATCCTTCTCTATTATTACAACACGGAGGAAAATTGATTAATAAAAACAGGGATTTTTTGCCCCCAGTGGGACATTAACAGGATCATCCTATGACCGATTTATATTAAATTAAAACAATATTTACATTAAAAATCACTTACAGAGGTACCTTACGTTAGTTAAAGTACTTCGACAGAATAAAAATGGTAAGGCAGCTGAGCGTTCGACCTTCTAAAGAAATTATAATTTATTATTTTTTTTAACTGCTTATGAATGGAACACTGATCAACGTTGTTCATTGTGTTCATAGTGAGGTCTATTATCTAACACGTACTTTCATCAAATACCAATTATATTGTAATTTTCGTAAAAAAATATCCAAGAAGTTATCCAAGTTATTCAAGAATTGAAGAAACAATAAATCTGAACAACATAATGCAAGTTAGTAATATTTTTTAATCCGTGATAATGTAATTAATATATTAATTTAATTTAAAGAGTTACTTCTCGCCAGACTACTTGACAAACGTTCGAAACTTAACAAAATTCATTACAAAAGACACTTATATCTACTTTTACTGCGACCTATTTGGTCATACGGCATCGAAGTATGGGGATCGACTAAGTGTTCCAACTCACTACGCCTCCAGGCATTACAGTCCAAAAAAACTTCGAAAACTTCTTAACTCTCCGTTCTATGTATCTAACCTCACTATCCTCAAAATCCCTTTCATTACAGATCTTGCTAACACTCGTTTTCTCAAATTTCATTCCTCTACAGCAGCTCATCCTAACCCTCTCATAGAACACCTATCTTCTTTCGCAATACCAGGTAATCCTTCAAGGAGATTGAAGAGAAGATGGCCCTCGTGATCTACTCTTATCGTGAGAGCAAAGCACGTTACTGGAGTGACACCGCTGGGTGCCTTCTCCACTCGTGATTTTCACGTATTTTTTCTATCAGGTACCACATTTGCTTGTTGTAGTTGACCCTGAGCGTTTGAAGCGTGAGGTTGTGTAGAAACTGCTCTGTTGAAATTCGTTTATTTCAGCGGTAATAGCGATTGAATTTAATAGAATTTTGGCACAGTGATAGTGTGAAATACTGTGGTGTAAATTGTGTATAAATCTATTTTTGAAACATTTGATAAAAGTGAGAAAATAGTGAATTCTTATTGAAAATTTAATAATAAATTTGTGAATTCAGCGAGTGGTGGGGGAAGAGCTTTGAGGAGAACAATACCGGCTGCTCTATACACGCACGCGTATGTACTTTATTGTTATTGTTATTGTAAATAGTAACTGAGACTAGACTAAAGGTTCGTTTTAATTATTTGTTATATGTCTGTTGAGAATACATTCATTGAAGATTCTAGTACAAATAAGAGACGGAGAAGTTTTACGTCACCGGAACAAAGAGAATTTAAAAAATCTATTCTAACGATAATGTCTGTGGAAGATAAGACTTTTAATGAGGAAAGATTATTAATTAAAATTAGTCGTTTGTTTGAGGAGAAATTTAAAGATCTTCCAAAAAAAGAGGATTTTGATAGATTGAAAGGTGAAATTGCTGTAGTTTTAAATGAAAATGAAAATTTGAAATGTAGAATTGCGAATTTAGAGAAACAAAATGAGATTCTGTGTAAGAACGTGGAAAATTTAATGAGGAAAAGTAAAAATAAAAATTTAGTTTTTAAAGGGTTGCCTGCAAGTGATGGAAATGATGTGGAAGGTAAGATAAGAGAACTATGTATTACGACTTTTGGAATTCAAGAACCAAAAATGGGTAGAATTTATGATTTAGGCAAAAATATTTTTGTGGTTGAATTTATGCAGATTAATGATGTTTATACAATTCTCCATAATGCCAAAAAATTGAAAAATACTGGAATTTGGGTATCACGTGATTTGACATATGAACAACGGGTAACTAGAAATAAGTTGTTGGATTTAAGAAGAAGAATCAAGATAAAAAATAAGGAGGAAAGAGTGTTTGTGGGAAATGGATTTATAATATTTCGTGATAAGAAATTTTTCTGGGACCAACAAAAAGGGTTTGTTACTGAAAACGCTACTGACATTCAACTTATTAATGAATATTTAATGGAAAATAAGGATGATAAAATAATGGAGGTTGATTCAAAAAACTCCCAGAGGAAAAAGTAAACGATAAACGTGTAAATAGGGGTTCTATTACTATTTTAGCGTTCAATATATCGGGATTAAAAAATAAATTATATGATGTTTTGTTCTTTAAATTTATAAAAAATTATGATATTTTTCTGTTAGTAGAAACATTTGTAGAAGAAAAGGATTATACTTTATTTGAAAATTATTTTATAGATTATGATTTAAGGTGGATACCAGCTGTAAGAATAAGTAAGTTCGGCAGGGCTAAGGGGGGTTATTTATTGGGTGTAAGAAAATGTAGTTATATAACCAGGATGTTTAAATTTGTCAGACTTAATGATCGTTATTTAATACAATGTCAAACAGGCAAAGACGAGTTCTATATTATGCCAATGTATATAAATGTAAATACTTGGGTCAATGATTTTAAAGAGGCAAATGTAATTCTAAATAGTCATCAAAATAAAAGATTTATACTTATGGGAGATATGAATGTCAGAATTGGGAGTTGTCAGCTGCTGCCGGAAGAATTGTTAAATAGCCATGCTAATGTAGTTGCTGTAAGAATGTCTAAAGATAATAAACTTAATAATAGAGGAGAAGAGTTTTTGAATTTGTGTGATGACAAAGGGTTGGTTATTTTAAATGGCAGGACAGTAGGTGACAAACTAGGTGAATTTACATATATTGGCGCTCAGGGTTGTTCAGTAAATGACATCTGTTGTGTATCTTCGGAACTAATGGATTATGTATGTAGGTTTGACGTACTTGGTCAGAATTTCTCGGATCATATGCCTGTTTGTTTATCTTTGGGTCTGTCTTGTATTACAAATGAAGATGAAATAGTACCATTATTACCTAAAATTAGGTGGACTAAAAATGATGATGCATTATTCAAAATTAAGTTGGAGGAACTTACAAGTAAAAGTTTTGAACAGTTTGATAAGCTAAAAAGTGCACAGGGAAAGATAAATTTTTTAACCAATTTAATTAAGGAATGTGCATGGTTGGGTAAGAACAAGTGCAATGTAAAGTATGAAAAGGAAAGTGCTTGGTTTGACAGAGAATGCAAGGTATATAGAGAAAAATCTTTTGCGCTTTTGAATTTATTTAAAAAGAACAATTTAATGTGGATTAAACAATTATATTTGGAAACAAATGCTAGATATAAACAGATTTGTAAAGAGAAGAAAGCTGGTTATTATTTATCTGTTGAGAATAAGTTTGAACAAGTTAAAGATGCTAGGGATTTTTGGAGAATTGCTAATACTTTTAGGACTAAATATAGAATCTGTAGTGGGACGATAACTAGCAGAGAATGGATGGATCATTTTGATCAGCTTTTGAATAAAGAAGTAAAAGCGTTGCCCTTCTTGTACGCTCCGCCACTGACAAGTGTGGAAAGTCTGGACTCTCCTTTTAGTTTTGAAGAATTGGAGGCTGTATTGGTTAAAGCGAAGACAGGCAAAGCTTCAGGATTTGATAGAATACCTACAGAATTTTTTAAAAATAGTCCAAAAAATTATTTGGAAATATTATTAAATGTATGTAACTATATACTTAATACCGCAGAGCTGCCTAATAGTTTTGGGAATGCAATTATTTTTCCATTATTTAAAAAGGGTGATTGTAATGATGTTGCTAATTACAGGGGTATAAGTTTTATGGACTCAGTTTCTAAGTTGTTTGTAGGATTATTGCAAAACAGGTTACAAGCTTGGGCGGAAGAGAATAAAATTGTAAACGAATGTCAGGCGGGCTTTAGGAGGGGGTATGCAACGGTGGATAATTTATTTACTTTTCTAAATATAATTAAGTTAAAAACAGCCCCCAAAAGGGGTAAACTTTTTACTTTGTTCGTCGACTTTAAGTCGGCCTTTGATTCCCCTGACCGTAGTGCACTTTTCTATAAGCTCTATTCCATGGGTATATCATCTAAATTTATAAAAATCTTAGAGAGTTTATACAAAGATACGTCATCTGCAGTTTGGACCAGAGACGGGCTGACGAACATGTTTGTTTCTAAAGTAGGTCTCAGGCAAGGATGTATATTATCACCGAATTTATTTACATACTTCATTAATGATCTTCCGGAGTTCCTCGAAGGCGGTGTTAACATTGGAAATAGAAAAGTAAATTGTTTGATGTTTGCAGATGACATTGTCTTGATGGCAACTGAACCTCATGGATTACAAAGATTGATAAAAAGATTAAGTGAATATTGCTTATTATGGAATTTGGAGATCAATTTAAGTAAAACTAAAGTAATGGTATTTCGCAAAGGAGGAAGACTTTCTAGGAAAGAAAAATGGACGTACCAAGGCAGAGACATTGAAATCGTCAACTACTATAAGTACCTTGGAGTTGGTCTCACCCCACAATTATCCTTGAAGAAACACTTCAAAGATAGATTGACCATAGCAAAATTTGGGATGCATTCCACATGGCGCACTTTTATTGGTAATAAGAATATTAATTTAGCAGCAAAGTATAAAGTTTTTGAGGCTGTAAGCAGATCAATTATTAGTTATGGAGCCCAGGTTTGGGGATTTGATAACATAAAGGAGGTGGAGGATGTACAAAAATTTTTTATTAAGAAGTTGTTTGCTCTCCCAAAGAATACGCCTGATTATGTATTATACATAGAGACTAAAAGAGACCCTTTATATTTGTATACATTGAAACTGCACTTGCACTATTTGAATAAAGTATTTCATATGCCTGAACACCGTTTACCATTAATTGTTGCCGAACAAATAATTAAAGAAAATATTTTCTGGTATCCGAAACTTGTAGAATTAAGTAGTAAACAAGGACTAATTAATATAAATTGGTTAAAAGAAACCGATATAAAATGTGAATTAAAAAAAGTTATCAATTATTTTAAGTTAGAATTTAGTAATGAATTGTTTAATAGAGTGGAGAAGTCCAATTTTCATTTAGTGTATAAAGAGGTGAATTTGAATCTAGATAAGAATGCGTATATTACATTGAATAGTAAGAATATAAATATGATGAGTACCATTATAAAGGCAAGATCGGAAATGTTAAATCTGAACTATGCAGTAAACAGAAGTGAAGATCGATGGCTTTGTTCTTTATGTAACCTCAGACAAATAGAAAATACCTATCATTTTGTTGGTGTTTGTCCCGTGCTAAATGAATTTAGATACAGGTGTTTCAAAAGGAAAAGTTTAAATTATCAAGAATTTATTTTGTATTTAAACGGAAAAAATTGGCAGGCGTTGTATAAATTTATAATTATCGCGGGTGGCTACAGACGGTTTATGATAGGAGAATTCAATTATTAGTTAAGGAATTTTATACGCAAAAGTAATCTAATTAAAAGTAATGTCAGTATAATTTTGTATGTTTAATAGTTCTATTTTTTCTACAAAAACAAAAAATAATAAAATAATTAAGTTCTATATTTTGTAAGTATTTATATGTTGTATTAATTATTCAGGTTTTGTAATGGTTTACTTCTGATTTGAAATTTAATTTTATACCTTATAAAAGTTTGTAATTTATGTTGTATTTGTTTTAATCAAGGTCAACACCTCTGATGGTCTATTGACCAAGAGTACCGCTTTAATTTACGTTAATTCAATTATGTAATATGGAATTGTATATTTTTAATAAAGCTTATTATTATTATTATTATTATTATTTGCTTGTTGCAACAACCGTTGCAGTTGTAAATTCCAACAAAAGATTTAAAAAAAAAGAAGAAGAGTTATTATAATGATTAAATCTTTAATTCCCTTCGACATTATACCCACATATTTTATTATGAATAAATCTTCTCTTTGTTGTTGTTAATGATTTTGTTAAGTATTGTTTAATTTGGGGCATTTTAGTTTAATCAATCTTAAGGAAACTATGCTGAGATTATCTTCTTCGAAATTATTTACTGCTAAGTAATAAGCTGTGGTGGAGCTGTGGTGGAGTAAACATCTCAGTGTAGTATATGTTTAAAATAATTAAAAAAGTGTGGTTATTGTCGGTTTTTTCAAATAAAATTAAGTGCGCTTTCAGTGCTAAATTTTAAGTTTAAATTGGCGAAGTCTGAAAAAAAAAACTATCTAATAATTACTGAGAAATTTAAGAAAGAAATTATTCAATTTTAATAAAATTAACGCAGCGATCAGCGGGATTATAGGCGTGGCAAGAGTGGGGTTTAAGGTACAATACTTCACCTACCTACCTCTTCTGAGTATCAAGGTCAGTCCATCAGAATACTATCGTTTATTTACGTTAGAAACATTAGTGTAGGTCAAACTACATTTAACTGTAACATTTATTCTGATTGAGAACGAATATTATACTCGTACTATGGATGAATCAAGATTAGTGCGATTATTAACAGAATTTAAAGATGAAATTAAGAAAGAATTAGAAGTTAAGGTAGATCAAATTAAAGATAAATTAGAAGAAAATTGGAATAAAACTATTGAAAAAATTGAAACATGTGAAAGGAAAAATGCATTTTTGGAGAGGGAAATTAGGAGGAATAATTTAGTAGTGCATGGTCTTGAGGAAATAAAGAATGATACTTACTTCGAGTTAGAAAAACAGATTTTGAACTTAGTGAAAGAGGAAGTTAAGGTGGACATAAAGGAAGAGGAAATAGATTTTGTAAGGAGAATAGGAAAAAGAGCTGAGGGCAAAATAAGGCCGATTTTATTCGCTCTAACCACATATAGAAAAAAGGTAATGATTTTAAAAAATAAAAACAAGTTGAAAGATAAAGACCTTTATATTTCAGAAGATTATCCTAAAGAGATTATTGAAAAGAGAAAGGAGTTAAAAGAGCAGATGCTGGAGGAAAGGAAGAAGGGAAAATTTGCTATTATTGTATATGATAAACTAATAGTAAGAGAGTATAGCGGAAAGAAAAAAAGACGAGCTTCAAGTGGTACACCTCAAAAAGAGAGGGGAGGAAAACAGAGTGCAGAAAAAATTAAAGTAAAGAGAGTGAAAGACAAGGAGGCTAGAGGTTCAAAGGATTTAGGATTTTTCTTCAGAGATCGTACGAATTCGGAAAGCAGTTCAAGTTCTGTGTACTCCACTAAAAACACTAAAAATACGAAAACAGAAACTAAATAGGAAATAGAAGGAATTAGGCTCCCACGGCTTCTCGACATTGGCAATATCGGACATGAATCGAACGAAACTTTATTAACAACCTCCCAGAAAGGCTGGTCACCGAGGGAGAGTCAGACCATATCCTCCCAAAAATATAAGTACAAATCATATGCTAAATCATCTATTAATATTGGTACATTTAATGTTAGGACTTTGCTTGCAGAGGATCGTTTAGTTGAGCTTGAGCATGCATTATTGAAAACAGATCTAGACATTCTTGGTATATCAGAAATAAGAAGAGATAAAGAAAACATTATTATTAGGAAAAGTGGATACATTTTTTATCATTATGGCACTAAGAAGGGCAGAAATGGAGTTGGCTTCCTAATTAAGGCAAATTTAAAGAAAAATATTAAATATTTTAAACCAATCTCGGATAGAATTGCAGTTTTGGGAATGAGTCTAGGCAGCAGGAAATTAGTAAACATAATCCAGGTTTACGCACCAACATCCACTGCACAGGAAGATGAAATAGAACTTTTTTACAACCAGTTAGATGAAACTATTAGGAATATTAAAAAGAAATCACAAAGTAGATTATTAGTAATAGGAGACTTTAATAGCCAAATAGGTATGGGTAAGAAAGAGGAAAATCAGGTAGCGGGGATTTATGGTCTAGGTAGACGAAATAAGAGAGGCTGGAAATTGTTACGTTTCTGTCAGCAACACCAGTTGAGAATAGTCAACACTTTTTTTAAGAAAAGGAGAGGAAGAAGATGGACGTGGCAGTCGCCAGACGGCCAATATAAGAACGAAATCGACTTTATCCTCACAAACAGTAAAGCTATAGTGCAAAATTATAAGGTTTTGACTAATTTTGAGTTCTACTCGGACCATAGGCCAGTTGTCTGCAACATAGAATTAGATAAAATTATACCAGTACCTATTAAACATACTCTACAAATTCAAAAAAATTTTGAAGAAGTTAACTTTAATATAAATTTAGCAAACTGTTTCGATCTGAAAGATTTTATTGCGGATGTGGATGTACAAACATTATATGATGATATAGAAAATGGAATCAAATTAACAATTAATAATCAACCGGAAACCAAGAAGGTGAAGATTTCAAAGCTCTCCGATAAAACAAAGGAATTAATTAGAAGAAGACAACAAATGAGAAACAAAAAGAATAAAAATAAAAAAGAGAAAATTGAGACTAATCAACTTTGTAAATTAACAAGAATTCATATAAGACAGGATATTCAGAAGTGGAATAATGATATGGTACAGAGGATTTTAGAAAGCAACAATTCAATCAAAAAAGTTAATAAGCTCCTTTATACAGATAAAAAATGGGTAACTGGTTTAAAAAATAAAAACGATAATACATTACAAGACAGAATTGATATAATAAATGAAGCTACTTCTTTCTTTAGGGAAGTATATTCTGAAAAAGAACCTAATGCAACGTCGGAAAATCGGTCATTCCTTGATGAGGATGAAATGGTGGTGGAGAAATTTTTGGAAGAAGAAATTCGGTTTTGTATCCGGAAGCTGAAGAAAGATAAGACCCCAGGAGAAGATAGTATAACTAATGAAGTAATTCAGTTAAGTGCACCGATCCTTCTTAAACCTCTGACACTATTATTTAATAGAATATTGGAAACGGAAATGATGCCAAAACAATGGGACAAATCTAACATTATACTGATTGCAAAGAAGGGAAATACGCAAGATTTAAATAATTTCAGACCAATAAGTTTGCTTTCAAATTTTTATAAATTATTTATGATGGCTTTGAAAAACAGGTTAATAGTGTTATTAAATGAGAACCAATCGATAGAGCAAGCTGGTTTTCGTAGCGGGTTCTCCACTATAGATCATTTGCAAGCAATAAACCAGATACTGGAAAAAGCGAGAGAATATAGAATTACAATATATATGGCATTAATTGATTTTCAAAAAGCCTTTGATAGTGTACGTCACAGCTATATATATGAAGCTCTCTATAAACAAGGGGTGCATTGTAAATATATAAGAATCCTAAGATATGTATATTCTCATGCGAAGATTCAAGTAAGAATGGATAGAACTGGATCAGAATTTGAAATGGGAAGAGGAGTAAGGCAAGGGGATCCCTTATCTCCCAATATTTTTAATGCAGTACTGGAGCAAGTATTTAGAGAGCTAAATTGGGAAAATTTAGGTATAAAAATCAATGGCAGAAAACTGAATAATCTACGGTTTGCAGACGATGTAGTTCTGTTTGCTGCTTCTGCCGAGGAATTGTCAAATATGATCGAGGACCTCCTTCAGCAGGCGTCAAAAGCAGGTTTAGGTATAAACGTCCAAAAGACTAAGCTACTGACAAACGGACCAGAATCAGCCATAACAATAAATGGAGAAGAAGTCAAGTGGGTGTCCGAAAGTATATACTTAGGACAAACAATTTCATTCCAAAATAGAACCACGCAGGAGGTGAATAGGAGAATCTCCATCAGTTGGAGAAAATTCTGGTCACTCAAGCACGTCTTTAAAGCCCCATTAACCATGGAAATAAAAAAGCAAGTGTTCAACAGTTGCATAACTCCCTGCCTTCTATATGGTGCTCAGACTTGGTCTTTGACGAGAAAAAATGAACAACGTCTACGTTGTACACAACGTGCGATGGAGAGGAGCATCCTAGGTGTAAAAAAGAAGGATAGAGTCCGAGCAACGGTAATTAGAAAGAAGACTTGTCTCACAGATGTGGTAATGACAGCTAAAAAAATGAAATGGAAGTGGGCTGGTCATCTGTGTAGATTTGAAGATGAAAGGTGGACACGAACTTGCTTGGAATGGTGCCCTTTCGACAGGAAAAGAAGAAGAGGAAGACAATTTCTGAGGTGGCGCGATGAGCTGAAAGGAGTAGCGGGCATGGACTTTAGTAGAAAAGCAAAGTCTAGAGAGGAGTAGGCAACTATGGGAGAGGCCTTTGCCCAGAAATGGGCCTAATTCCAAATAAAGTTTTAACTTATGTTTATTACAATTATATTATTATTTCAATTATATTATTATTATAATTATTTTATTATTATTTGTGGATTAGTTCTTTTGTATATCAATTTAATTAAGTGTAAACTTTCATTTCTTTTTAGTTATTAATTTTTCTACACATTTAAATAGAAATTTTTCTATTTTTTAAATGAAATTTTTATGTAATTGGTTTCATTTATTATTTTGGAATTAATAAAGGCTATTTTTATTTATTTATTTATTTATTTAATAATGTTAGTTACTTCAAATCTAAAAAAGTAGTGTTTTTTTACTTTCTACTAAATTTATTAAGCACTTCATGTTAGTAAGTATTGATTTGTCAATCAAATTCCTGTACGTCCACTAATATTCTGCCATCTAGTAAATGAAAAAGATTACACTTTTAATAATGTTTCTGGTACCGAGCAATAGGGAATCTCCGAATAGCTAGTTGTGAGTTATCACCTCAACTTTGTTCAAATTGTAGAACTTAAAATTTAAAGAAATTAACCAAATTTTTAGATTTTATAATCGCTTAACTCATTAATGTTAATATTTGTGAAGACTTTTTTAAAAAAATATTATTATTTTTGATAGAATTGCGGAGGTACCTGTTCCTTATTAAAGCCTGACTTTTCTGTTACGCTTTGACATTGAGCAAGGAAATTAGGTCTCTGAGGTGGTTGCTGAGCAATCGTACTCATCACCAGTCCCAAAAATATCACTGCTACAAGTCTGTAAAAATAATGTAATATAAATGAAAGCCCAAAGGTTCTCTCAGACCATCTTTCAGTTTGGTCTGTTTCTAAAACCCAATCCATGTCATTAAATAACGATCAATTGAAACATTTTGATAATAAATGAAGTGATGCTACATACTATTAGGGCTTTATAAACTTCTTTAATTAGGTACTACATCTATTTATTATATTTTATCATTATTCCAGTAGTTTTTCAAGTGCATTATTTTCTCAGAGAAAAAATGGATGGCCATACTTCTGAATAAGGGGCGAAGTGGATCGCCTGCTCTTGGTGCCCCCCTGCGTAATCTAATCGGTCAACTGTGAATACCAACCTGAATTGGTCAGGCTATCAGACCGTCTCAGGAAGTAGGAGTTTAACCGCCTACAAAATTTTGAAGGTGCTCAGGGCAAGTGTAGAGACCTAAAGGAGGCAATCCCTCCATTAAGGGACTGTGTGACAATCCCCCACACCACCGAAGTCAAACAGATTACAATAAACAGAAAAAGGAAAACCAGAGTCTTATCTGTAGCAGCGACTTGGCGAGGGAATGGAACGATAAATTATGGACGTGAGGAATCACTTAGAACGTGAGGAGTATAGCGGATAAGGAGGTGATGACCTCTACACGGCAAGGTGTAATAAGTAAGTACTTCTAAATAAATTAGTTCATAATATTTAGAAAGAAATCAAGCGACCATGTAGGTATTTTGCAGATCAGCGTTTCTGTTCCTCTGCGCCCATTGACATGGGTCGCAATGGAAATGTAGCCTTCCAGGTGGGACGAATAGGACTCCAGATTTGACTCAAAGAAACATTTTTGGAAAGACTATTAAATATAAAAAATGGCCCTATTAGAGAAAAACGTTTCAGCTGTAAACCCTCATAAAATCGATTTTTCGAAAAACGATCCAAACAAAAGTGGTAAGCCTTTCGTGAAGATTAAAACGTTCAAGAGTTCAGTTCGATTCGTAAATAAAAAAGTCGCGAAAAATAAGTCATTCGACTTTTGTTAATTTCGGAATTTTAGCAACTTATTTAATGCTCGAATAATATTAGAGAAGTATCTCGACCACAACATTCCACTAAAAAAAAAATGCTAGAATATATTTATGAAAATGACAATCAGCCCAAACATCATCAATATGATATTTGGAATAAATCAGTTCATAGATACCCAAAAAATGCCAATGATAACTGATTTAATAAAATCTTTGCTACTCACTTCTCCATGGTAAAATGCCGAATTTACTGTTAATTCACTCGTTAGGACCGGTATAATTTATACTTGTTACTCCCACTACTCTCTAAAATTTTTGGGTGTGCCAATCTGCCAATCTTGATGCAACCACCATCATGAATGATGGTTTCCACTTTGTAATGATTTTTTACGTTTAGATATCCTAGATACCCTATATCTTTTTTGCATGAAACCAATAATATTTTTTTTGTATGTATTACACGAAAAATCGTTGAGAATACTGAGATTCATGACTCGGTTCAGATGGTAATCTGGACATTAGGTAGGGACAATAATAACAATAAGACACTTTATTGAAATTAATTGACAAACTATAGAATGGAAAAAAAACCAAAGCGGATACGGCTTCGTAATACGTCAGCCGGAAGTTAGGTGCTTTTTTTTATAATTAAGTAAAAACAAACAAAAAGTGACTCAATAGAAATGAGAATAGCACAAAACCAAAATCACCATTAATAAGGAAAAAGAACACTATAATTTTATAAAAACAATAAAGAAAAGTTGCCTCCATAAAGTACTAATAAACATTCATAGAAAAAGTCAAGAGAAAATTAATAATAAAGCCTCAAAAACAAAAATGAAATTAATTTACATCATCATAATTTGATAATTAAATTCTTGAATTGCGCGGAATAAAACGGCGGTGGCCACGCGATCATCTCAACACATAACGCAGACCTCCTAGGATGGTTGCTGTGAAAGCTTGTTAACGTGGCGATCTAACAGCTTCCATCACTGGATGGTCGTCGTTCACTCCACTCACGCCTCTTTCGCGCAAATGCATGTGCGCATGTATGTATATAATATATATGCGTGCATGTGCATTTGCGCCATCCTTATCTCCCATCTCTTTTGCTTATTGTAATTAATTACAGTCGCAAAATAAATAATATATGAATTAATTGGTATCTATACAACCAGGCAGAGCAAGCATTTAGACAGAAGAAGAGTTTAAAAGCTCTCTTAAATTAGGCAAAGCTAAAGAACGAACACCGAGGTGTCGCACTCTAAATTCTGCCAAGATAGGACAGATGGCCAAAAAATAAACTATGTCCTCTCTGGCCTTTAATTGCATAGTGAGCACAATTCTACCTCCCTGTTAACCCAAGGGGTACGATTCAAAAGAGCAGTTCGCATCTCATCTTAAACAGCCAACGTAATTCTTTTAAATTTAATGCTGTAGACTGAGTTGAAAAAAAAAATAGACAAGCATTAACAGCTCTCTGTAAAAAAGAGATATATTTGAATCTTTAGCGCTTGTAACACACACCTCCCGATTAACTATCTTTATTTTATCTGACGGAATGGCAAACTGATTCTTCCACAATGTCACATTATTATAGGAGAAACTGAAATTAAGACTATTTAATACGTAAATAACAAATCAACACCAGTTTCAAGATACAGCATGAAGTTTGGAGTAATTGAAGGCAGCGAATATAATTTCTTAGTAAAAAACACGCAATAATTTCTCTAATACCTCATACTGCTCAAACCCCCAAACCTGAGCAGCGTAACAAGCGATAGATCTGAAGACAGTATTAAAAAGTTGGAACTTATGGGACAAGGGAACCATACTCTGAGCAAAAGGACTGACCAGACTGTATTAAGGGCCATTTTAGCCATACAGACTCTCTCCTTAATGTGCGTTTGGAAGGAAAGGCGAGATGTCAAAGTAACCCCCTAAGTAATTATAAGAATTAACAAGATCTATCGGCATATCCTCAAATCTCCAACTTTCCCAGGACGAAAGCCTACATCCTCTTCTAAAAACAACAATCTTAGATTTCGAATTTTACAGAATTTAATTAAGATGTTCTTTGTTAGTTTAATTTAGAAGAAGAAGAATCTATTTTGGAGAAGGAGCTTTAGAAGTGATCTTGACTTTAGATTAAGACTCGCTGAACTTCATAAAGTAATTCTCTAAAACAATATTGACTATGTATTTCCAAACATAGATTTAATAAATACATTTTAACAATAGTAATTACAAATTCCTTAGACGAGAATGCATTTTGTATTTATTTTTTTGGTCCCTGAACACTTGTGAAAATATAGGAAAATTAATTTATTCACAATATTCAAATTTTCTGAAAATTGAAACAATTGTAATATCTGTATCTACGTAATAATCTGATTTTTATTTACTTTAATTGTGCAAAATGCTATCTACATTGCAAAAATAACCATATTTTTTAATGCAATCAAGGATACGTTTTTATTTCACATCACAAATATTGAAAGATATTTACTGCGAAATAAAATCTGCTTAACAAAAATTTACAGTTTAAAAAGTTAAGTATAAGGGCAGGGCCGGATTTTCCTATAGGCTAACTAGGCTTCAGCCTAGGGGCTCAAGATCAAGAGAAAAAGGAAGAACAGAAATAAAAACGTTTCAACAATCGCCTTACCACAAGGGAAGGGCAGTTGTTGGAAAGTAAATTTTGTGTAAGATAAGAAATCTCCTGTATGCATAAGAGGCACACTACGTTAACAATTCTGCTAAAAGCTGAGCTTCAAAGAGGTCCATGCTGAAGGTAGGAGAAATCTCAGCATCCAAATATGCCCCATGACTTAGTTCAATCCCTGGGCGCTTCTCTAGCTAAAAAAAAGAAGTACAAGCGTACTACCGAATCAAATTTCACAAGATAAAAGCGATCACAATTATTTTTACCACAAATTATAAAAGAGCCCACCGATTTAGTTTGCCGACAAATTAAGCTAATATATAATCATTGTAATAACATTTTTCGCTGATTACGAACTGAACGTCCAAAGCACATACTAAACATAGATTACAGCTGTGAGAGACTTTTCAACATTAGAGTTTTGAAATGAGTGTTTTCATCCCCTGATCTGAGTTAGAAGTAGTAATGTAGGTGCACGTAAGTATTAAGTGGTGTGATTGGGTGTGTGTGCTATTTATGCACTTATTACTTCATTAAAATAATTAGACTTCGATTATAATCGTGCAAACTTAAAGTATCCTAGAAATCAATTCAAACCTGTGGTATGCAGCCTAGCCAGGCCAAAAAAAAGTTTTGCTTACTATGCAATAGAAGAAGTATTCAAGGGTTACCAAAAGATGAAGACTAATAGTTACAAGTAAGTAGAATCTGAATGTTTCACACCAGAACGTCAAAGTGTTGATTTATTTAAAAGATTGTCTTTTACATTTTCACATTTCAGGTAGTTAGTTACGGTATACAAGTATTCAAGGGTTACCAAAAGATGAAGACTAATAGTTACAAGTAAGTAGAATCTGAATGTTTCACACCAGAACGTCAAAGTGTTGATTTATTTAAAAGATTGTCTTTTACATTTTCACATTTCAGGTAGTTAGTTACGGTATACAAGTATTCAAGGGTTACCAAAAGATGAAGACTAATAGTTACAAGTAAGTAGAATCTGAATGTTTCACACCAGAACGTCAAAGTGTTGATTTATTTAAAAGATTGTCTTTTACATTTTCACATTTCAGGTAGTTAGTTACGGTATACAAGTATAACTTGTCCTGGAAACGAATTTATTTAAATCCAAATTATGTTTTGATAATGCATTTTTTACATCCTGAGAAACTGCTCCTTCCGCATCTCGATTTAATACCAGATAAGTATCTGAAAAAAAGCAGGGATGTTTGAGCTACAAAAATAGATTTTCATTAAAATATTAGGAGTTTAATAATTTAGTTAGAATATAAATTGTTTCTTACAAGTATTAGTGAACTAATTTTTGAGCATTAAAAAACTGTACTTAATAATTAAATAATATTGGTAAATAAATAATTGATGTAAATTATTTTTTTAATCATTGAATTCAAAGATGACCTAGTCCCTAGGTCGAAAGCTTGGCATATACAAGGGTAATATGTGGAACTACTTATTGGCATAAATTAAATAATTGGTGTAACCATCATTTAGCTGAATCCTAATATATATGTTTATTACGGGAATATTACACCTAATTATATAGTACTTGTTGTCTAAATAAGTGAATTGATCTGTATTCTATGATCTTGCATATTTATTACAACAGTAAATCATAATAATGATTGATTTTTAGGAAATAAATACTTTTCAAGTGCAGTAGCGAATAAGAAAATATTTTTTAATTCGTGGCAACTGGTAGCTGATGTTATTTCACTATGCCAACATGATTTTGTGTTTTTCTATAAGATGTGTATTGTTTATTTTTATTTACCAATTAAAAGGGTTGTTTTATCTATCCAGGTTAAGAGATCAATGTAAAAGTAGGGATTGAGGACAAATATTAGGGTTTACGATTACATTAACGATTGGTGTTCATCTGAAAGATAAAGACTAAATTTGTACTTAACTACACAATAAAATAGTATAATTGAATTTATATTTAAGTAAAGTATAGCCAGCTTTAAGATATAGCTTAAAGGGACCGGAGCAGGAGTGTGTGGGGCTAAACCTAAGATACTCATTGAGAGTACTCTTGGGAGATCTGCCACCGTCTTTAAGGCCGAGGTTTTTACCATTAAAACTTGTGCTGGGAAAAATCTGCGATTGAATCTTAGAAGTAGGGAGATTTGCATTTTTTCGGACGGTCAGGCTGCACTGAAGGCCCTTTCTTCCTTCAGAACTACCTCTTCCCTGGTCTGGGAATGTAATAAAGGCCCTAGATCAACTGGCTCGGCACAATAAAGTTCGACTGGAATGGGTGCCGGGCCATGTGGGGATTGAGTGGAATGAAATAGCTGATCTGTTGGCCAGGAATGGAGCTAGTACTCCTTTCTTTGGCCCGGAACCAGTCCTGGGAATCACTAGGGGTGCGTGCGGCTCTCAGAGATTGGATCTGGAGAAAACATGAAAAGAACTTGGTGATGCTTCCTGGGGACAAACACAGAAATATAATTATGCCATTGTTGTGCAAACAAAAAACCAAAGTGACTCTGGGCTTACTCTGATAGATTATCGATATATAGAATCAGATTACTTTGATTACAGGCCTATTCTCGCGGGGCACGGCAGGTTCAGAAAGCACCTGCACAAGATGGGGGGGCTTATCAGCTCGGAACCGATCCGCTGATTGTGCCAGGAAGAGGAAGAAACGCAATCTCACCTGTTATTCGATCGAGAGACTGCGCTACGATGTCTTTGGTACCTTGAGACCAAAGGAGATTATAGTGTAGAAGGAACTGGTAGGGGAAGCCCTCAACCTTCTTAGAAAGGGAGGTTTCATCTACTAGTCTTAAAGGAAGGCACAATAAGCCTCTGGTGGCTGCGGTGCCGTGGGGTATGAGTCTCGTCTCGCCTTTAAGTCTAAAATCTAAGACATACCTTGCGATGGTTGTTTCTCTTCCATCATATCTGTAAAATTTCTGTATGGATTTCGATACGCTAAATTCTTGCACGTCCAAGAACATGAGCTTTAGTAACTTTTTGCTTAGGGAGCGATTTTAAATGAGCTTTTAATTTGTAATGTTCTAGTCATTGTGCATTCTTTGTTTAAAAGACCAAATTGGTAGGGAAATGCAATTTATATCATAACTTAAAGAATACAATAAAATTATTATCACTTATATATTTGTCCCCTTCCGGTGCGGCCATCTTGAGACATCTATAAAGTAAAGCAGATTTTCCATCTGTTTCAAGTATTGTCTTTTGTACTTCGTATACCTGTACTATTGCACAGCGATCTCCTGAAATAAAAAACTATTGCTTATCTTTGTAAATGTACTCGGATTGTATTCTAAATACAGCCAGAAATTAGAGTCAACTTCTTTTTTTAATAAAAAGATATAGTTTTCAGAACGATTTTTTTTCTTTTTTTTAACCAAGGGCTATAAGTCCTACTTCGTTTAAAAATTTATGGTTTAACCATTACATTATATAATAATCAATACGCATACAGGCAAGGTAAGTCCATGGAGACAGCACTGCATAATCTCTTTTTATTTATTTAAGGTGCGTAAACATCTGACGTCATTGGAGCTCCAATGACACTGCCACCCTTCGAAAACAGTGTTCCCTCGTTCACAGACAACAATAGCGAAGCTCTAGGAAGTGAAAATCTATGGGGCCAGCAGCTAGATTCGAACCCAGAATATTTGCAATGGAATCCTGTATATGCTAACCACTAAGCGAATCCCTTCCCTTCTGCGTAATCTTGTTGCGGAATAAAACCAGTAGATGGTATGACAACAGAGAACCCGGTTGGAAAACTAAATGGGTATTTGTTAGAGTTATGAGAGAGAAATATCCAGTCAGGCTTGAAAGAAAAGAGTACAAATCATTCACTGATGATGAGTAATTCCTTTTTGAATACTGGAATTGCTACTCAAATCTGAGGTCCTTACGATCACAAAATCTAGAAAGGGACAGCCAGGAAGCTTCTGAACAAGGATCTGCATTACGCTCTTATAGAGCCGAACAAAACGAAAAGCCTTGCTATTGTTACTTTTATTCTAGAAATACCATTAGGGACGTACTGGTTGTCTACTTACCTTGTGTTACAACGCAATAAAAGATATGTGGAGCTTGGCTATTTGCATTCTTTTCCATGCAGAAGTATTGGTGCCTATAAAAACAAAGAATTTAAGTGCAGTTAGCACAAATCAAATTTTATATAATGTTTGTAAATATCAGAACAAGAATAAATATTCACAGCCCTTATCTGTAATTCAATTGAAGCCTGCGTTATGAAGTTTTATTCTCTTATCATAACATTATTGTCAACCAGAAAACACGTATTGCGCATGATGCATTTATCGTTACTGAAAACTTAACTGACTGTGTAATCCGCTTGGAGCTAACCAAAGTGAAGTTTAACCCTTCATTGAACCTATCGATTTCATTTAAATGAGACGAGAGAATCAGTATAATAGTCAATATTATACTAAACAATCCTTTAACGAAAAATATGAGGGGACAAATCATCTCTCCGCTTATAATCAAAGTGATCTTCTAACCAAACAGAGAAGGAGTTTCAATTTTTCTTTTTTACCCATCACTGAGATAATTCTTATAAATCAAATTTAACGCCAACCAACGTTAACAAATAAAATCTCCAATAAACCTCTTCGAGGGTGTAAATTTTTTTTAAATAAATGTTTTAAATGAATGATAATTATATTTGGTGCTAGCCTTCTTGGGTGAGCATAGAGGACGACATTCATCTAGTGTCAGATCACAATGGGATTTCTGTTTTTAGAGGATGGAATAGACAGTCAACCGAGCCTCCTCGAAAAAAAATATCGAAGAAATCAACCCTAAAAATCCCACCGTTTTACAATGTATAAGAAGAATATTATAAAAGAAAGACAGTGAAGAAGTAAGAACATTAAACTAAAAGAAATTAGGTCGTTGGTACAAATTAATAGAATCGAAAACTTCTGCATGAATTTCAGGTAGTAAGAAGGCAAGGGATTGGCCATCTCTTGTCAACGAGAGGTTCCTTCTTATTCGAAGGAACGAAGTTCTTTTGAGCTAGTTTCCAAGGAATGCATTTATTATTTTTGGATTAAGCTGTACAACATTTTTTATTTACGACATTCGTAGAAAGCATTAACATCAAAAGTCATCAGCTCTCGAAGCTTTTTTTATTGTACAACCGGCCTTCGGACAGTGTTTTCTTTTTAAATACAGTAGAAATTGTAGTTATTACTATTGTAGAAGCAATTGTTGCCAGTAGAAATATATTACCAAATTTTATTAACAGTCGCAGTTTTATCTTCATAACGCATTTTTACCAAAGCAAGAGGGATTGGAATAATGGTATTCTTTTCTTTATTTGTCTAAAGAAAATACATCTTATGACAAGGAGACAACCTCGAGCAGAAATTAATCGCTTCTCAGCATTTTGGCTAAGATTAAAGTGTAGAATAATGGTATTGTTCCTCATAATTTTTGGATTAAAAATATAAATCACTCATGTTAAACGAACTGAAATAATTACTTATTTCCCCTAGTTCCATATTGAACTATTAATTTGTCATCTGAATTTTCGGAAATTGAATATTTGCGACACAGAGTTGACACAGTTCCATCATTAGCATGAGTCACAAACCAATCTCCTCTGAAAAACTATTAAATTTAAAAATTAGTAGCGTCAAATTAGAAAATACTTAGTGAATTGAATTTCTATTTGCAAGAGGGTTCGAACTTATATCGAACTTTAAAGCTGAAGTTTTTTAAGTTTGGCTAACAGTTGGCATTCATGTATAATTACAGCTTGTTTTAGGATCTAATCTGTGAATAAAGAAGAGTATCGGTGTTCATAATGTAGATTATTGACAGTGACAGCAGCTGATTATTAGAAAGATGACCTTATGTACAAAATAAGAGAGTCCGCTTCTAACGCTCTCTATCGAAAGCAATCCTGGTTTTCCCCTTTTTTTCGTACTTCCAGCTTCTCAAATAACTTTCCCTACGTGACCAAAATTTTGTTATTGTGTGAAAACAGATTCCCCATTTATTTGAAGAAGTTGTTATTGATATACTGTAACGTATCTTCTAATATAAAATACTTATAATTGGGTTTATCAATTAAGGGAATTAATAGTTAAAACTGATAATTAATGACTCTGGACGGAACCGGATCCTTCTCTATTATTACAACACGGAGGAAATTGATTAATAAAAACAGGGTTTTTTTTTTTTTACCAGTGAGACATTAACAGGATCATCCTGTGACCGATTTATATTAAATTAAACAATATATTAAAAGTCACGTTCAGCGGTACCTTACGTTAGTTAAGTACTTCGACAGAATAATAGTGGTAAGCCAGCTGAGAGTTTTGCCTTCTAAAGAAATTAGAATTTATTTTTTGAAAAACTGCTTACGAATAGAACACTGATCAACGTTGTTCATTGTGTTCATAGTGAGGTCTATTATCTTACACGCATTTTCATCAAATACCAATTATATTGTATTTTTTGTAAAAAATATCCAACAACTTAACCGCCTGGAATTAAAGCAACATTAAATACGAGCAATATAATTAGTAATATTTGTTAATACAAGTAATTTGTATTGATTTACAATACAAATTAGTAATATTTGTTAACCCATGATAATGTAATTAAAATATTAATTTAATTTAAAGAGTAATTATCATTTTTAAATCTTTAACTCCTTTCGACATTATACCCACATACTTTATTAAGAAAAAATCTTCTCTTTGTTGTTGTTAATGATTTTGTTAAATATTGTTGAATTTGGGGAATTTTAGTTTAATCAATCTTAAGGAAACTATGCTGAGATTATCTTCTTCAAAATTATTTACAGCTAAGTATGTTAATAATGTTAGTTACTTCAAATCTAAAAAAGTGAAGTGTTTTTTTTACTTTCTACTCAATTTATTAAGCACTTCATGTTACTAAGTATTGATTTGTCAATAAAATTCCTGTACGTCCACTGATATTCTACCATGTAGTAAATGGAAAAGATTACGCTTTTAATGTTTTCTCCAAAAATGCTAATTGTGAGTTATCACCTCAACTTTGTTTAAATTGTTGTACTTAAAAGCTTAAAATTTAAAGAAATTAACCAAATTTTTAGATTTAATAATAGCCAAACTCATTAATATTTGTGAACACCTTTTTTTAAAAAATATTATTATTATTATTGATAGATTAGTGGAGGTACCTGTTGCCTATTAAAGCCTGACTTTTCTTGCACGCTTTTACATTGATCAAGGTAAGAAGATATCTGAAGTGGTCCCTGAGCAACCAGTCCCAAAAATATCACTACTCCAAATCTGTAAAAATAATGTAATATAAATGAAAGCATTAAGGTTCTCTCAGACCATCTTTCAGTTTGGTCCTTTTCTAAGACCCAATCCATGACATTAAATAACGATCAATTGAAACATTTTGATAAGAAATGAAATGATGCTACTTACTATAGAGGTTTTATAAACTTCTTTAATTACTACAACTATTTATCACATTTTATCATTATTCCAGTAGTTTTTCAAGCGCATTATTTTCTCGTAGAAAAAATGGAAATAGTGGCCATACTTCTGAACAAGGGGTGAAGTGGATCGCCTGCTCTTGGTGCCCCCGGCGTAATCTAATTCGTCAACAGTGAATACTAACCTGAATGGGTCAGGCCATCAGACCGTCTCAGGAAGTAGGAGTTTAACTGCCTACAAAATTTTGAATGTGCTCAGGGCAAGTGTAGAGACCCTCCATTACACTAACGGTGGATTAATCTCTCCACAGTTCTTGAGGAGTATAGCGGATAAGGAGGTGAAGACCTCTACACCGCAAGGTGTACTAAGTAAGTACTTCTAAATAAATTAGTTCATAATATTTAGAAGAAAATCAAGAGGGCATATAGGTATTTTGCAGATCAGTGTTTGTGTTCCAATGAGAATGTAGCCTTCCAGGCAGGGCCATGCGCTGGGTGGGGCGAATATGGAGCCAGAATTGACTCAAAGAAACAGTTTTTAGAAAGATTATTAAATACAAAAAGTGGCCCTATTAGAGAAAAACGTTTCAGCTGTAAACCCTCATAAAATCAATTTTTCGAAAAACGATCCAAACAAAAGTGGTAAGCCTTTCTTTCTTGAGTCGCCAGTGAAGATTAAAACGTTCAAGAGTTCAGTTAGATTCGTAAATAAGACGCGAAAAATAAAATCTTTATTACTTACTTCTCCATGGTAAAATGCCGAATTTACTGTTAATTCACTCGTTAGGACCAGTATAACTTATACTTGTCACTCCCACTACTCTCTAAAATTTCTGTGTGCGCCAATCTGCCAATCTTGATGCAACTACAATCATGAATGATGGTTTCCACTTTGTAATGATTTTTTACGTTTAGATATCTCTGATACCCTATATCTTTTTTGCATGAAACCAATAATATTTTTTTATGAAGGTATAACATGAAAAATCGCTAAATACTGAGATTCATGACTCGGTTCAGATGGTAATCTGGACATTAGGTAGGGACAATAATAACAATAAGAAGACACTTTATTGAAATTAATTGACAAACTATAGAATGGAAAACAGAACAAAAGCGAATCCGGTTTGGTAATCCGTCAGCCGGAAGTTAGGTGCTTTTTTTATAATTAAGTAAAACTAAACAAAAAGTGACACAATAGAAATGAGTATAGCACAAAACAAAACTCATCATTAATAAGGAAAAATGAACACAATAATTTTATAAATACAATAAAGGAAAATTGCCTCCATAGAGTACTAATAAACATTCATAGAAAAAGTAAAGAGAAAATCAAAAATAAAGCCACAAAAACAGAAATAAAATTAATGTACATCTTCATAATCTGATAATTAAATTCTTCAACTGCGCAAACTAAATCGGCGATGGCCACGCGATCATTTCAACATATATCGCCGACCTCCTAGGAAGCTTGCCAATCTGGCGAACTAACGACCATCACTGGTTGGTCGTCGTTCACTCCACTCACGCCCTTGGCGCACATGCATGTGCGCATATATGTACATATGTAATATATATACGTGCATGTGCATTTGCGCTATCCTTATCTCCCATCTCTTTTGCTTATTGTACTGGATACAGTTGCAAAATAAATAAACAAATTAGAATAAAAAAAATTCTTGAATTAATTGGTATCTGTACAACCAGGCAGAGCGAGCATAATTAATAAGATTGAGGCAGTTAGTAGAGTTTAAAAGGTTTCTTAAATTAGGCAAAGTTAGAGAACGAACACCGAGGTGTCGCGCTCTAAATTCTGCCAAGATAGGACAGATAGCCAAAAAATGGACAATGCCCTCTCTGCCCTTTAAATTGCATAGTGAGCACAACTCTACCTCCCTGTCAACCCAATTGATGAGTAGTTTGCATCTCATCTTAAACAGCCAAAGTAATTCTTTTAAATTTAATGCTGTAGACTGAGATGAAAAAGAAAATAGACAAGCATTAACATTAAGCTCTCTATAAAAAAGATATCTATTTGAATCTATTGGCGCTAGTAACACACACTTCCCGATGAACTATCTTTATTTTATCTGGCAGAATAGCAAACTGATTCTTCCACAATGCCACATTATTATAGGAGAAACTGAAATTAA
This sequence comes from Rhodnius prolixus, assembly GCF_049639745.1. Taxonomy (NCBI): domain Eukaryota; kingdom Metazoa; phylum Arthropoda; class Insecta; order Hemiptera; family Reduviidae; genus Rhodnius; species Rhodnius prolixus. Next base: position 29,199,151 of record NW_027411582.1, read on the forward strand.
GACTATTCTAGACGTAAATAACAAATCAGTTATATACCAGTTTCAAGGTATAGCATGAAGTATGGAGCAATTGAAGGCGGGGAATATAATTTCTTAATTAAACCACGGAATAATTTCTCCAATACCTCATACTGCTCAAACCCCCAAACCTGGACTGCCTAACAAGCGATAGATTTGAAGACAGTATTAAAAAGTTGGAACTTATGGGAAAAGGGAATCATACTCTGAGTAACAAGAACTGTATTAAGGGCCGTTTTAGCCATACAGACTCCCTCCTTAATATTCGTTTGGAAGGAAAGGCGAGATGTCAAAGTAACCCCCAAATATTTATAAGAATTAACAAGATCTATCGGCATATCCTCAAATCTTTCCCAGGAAGAAAGCCTACCTCCTCTTCTAAAAACAACAATCTTAGATTTCGAATTTTTCAGAATTTAATTTAGATGTTCTTTGTTAGTTTAGTTAAGAAGAAGAAGAATCTATTTTGGAGAAGGAGCTTTAGAAGTGACCTGAACTTTAGATTAAGAGTTGCTGAACTTCATAAAATAATTCTCAAAAACAATATTGACTATGTATTTCCAAACATAGATTTAATAAATACATTTTAACAATAGTAATTACCAATTCCTTAGACGAGAATGCATTTTTTATTTATTTTTCTTGGTCCCTGAACACTTGTGAAAATATAGGAAAATTAATTTATTCACAATATTCAAATTTTCTGAAAATTGAAACAATTGCAATATCTGTATCTACGTAATAATCTGATCTTTATTTACTTTAATTATGCAAAATGCTATCTACAGTGCAAAAATAACCATATTTTTTAATGCAATCAAGGATACGTTTTTTTTCACATCACAAATATTGAAAGATATTTACTGCGAAATAAAATCTCCTTAACAAAAATTTACACGTTAAAAAGTTAAGTATAAGGGCAGGGCCGGATTTTCCTATAGGCTAACTAGGCTTCAGCCTAGAGCCTCAAGTTCAAGAGAAAAAGGAAGAACAGAAATAAAAACGTTCCACCAATCGCCTTACCTCAAGGAAAGGGCAGTTGTTGGAAAGTAAATTTTGTGTAAGATAAGAAATTTCCTGTATGAATAATAGGCACACTACGTTAACAATCTCTGCTGAGCTTCAAAGAGGTCTATGGTGAAGGTAAGAGAAATCTCAGCATCCAAATGTACCCCATAACTTAGTTGAATCCCTGGGCGCTTCTCTATCTAAAAAAAGAAGTACAAGCGTACCACCGAATCAAATTTCACAGAACAAAAGCGATCACAATTATTGCTACCACAAATGATAAAAGAGCCCACCGATTTAGTGTGCCGATGAATTAAGCTAATATCTGATCATTGTAATTACATTTTTCCCTGAGTACGAACTGAACGTTCAAAGAACCTACTCAACATAGATTACAGCTGAGAGAGACTTTTCAACATCGGAGTTTTGAAATGAGTGTTTTCATCCCTTGAACTGAGTTAGAAGTAGTAATGTAGGTGTAAGTATTAAGTGGTGAGATTGGGTGTGTGTGCTATTTATGCACTTATTACTTCATTAAAATAATTATGAATATAATCGTGCAATCTTAAAGTATCCTATAAATCAATTCAAACCTGAGGTATGCAGCCTAACCTGGCCAAAATAATTTTGGCTTGCTATGCAATAGAAGAAGTATTCAAGGGTTACCAAAAGACTGAAGACAAATAGTTACAAGTAAGCAGAATCATGAATGTTTCGCATCAGATCGTCAAAATGATGATTTATTTAAAAGATTGTCTTTTATATTTTCGGTAGTTAGTTACTCTTCACAACTAAAACTTGTCCTGGAAAGGAGATTTTCAAATTCCAAACTTTGAGAAATTTCGCCATTCTCTTCTCGATTTAATACCAGAAAAGTATCTGAAAAAAAGCAAGGATGTTTGAGCTACAAAAATAGATTTTCATTAAAATATTAGGAGTTTAATTATTTAGTTAGCACATAAATTGTTTCTTACAAATATTAGTGAACTCATTTTTGAGCATTAAAAATAAACCTGTTCTTAAATCTCTCTCTGGGTAGGTGTTTCAATTGCCGGAATTTGGAATTTTATAGATTTTTTTAATTGCTCAGTTATTGATGAAATTTGTAATATTTTTTTTCGCAGCATTCGTCTTTAAAGAACAAACCATTAGAGGACAAACCCTTAGAGGACAACTGAATGTGCATTTTGTTTTCTTTAGAAAGGGGAAGAAGGATTGTTGCCAATTTTAATCATAATTTTTTCATTTGTTTTAATTCCAAGCTTTCGACATCTTCAGTCAGTTTGGTCTTCTGCAGGGCTTTAAATCATATTGCGGAGGTGTTAACCACAAATTTTAAGTAAAAGAAATTACAAATGGTTATCAGTATGAGACAAATAATAGATGTAAACTATTTTTTTAATCACTAAAGATGACCTAGTCCCTAGGTCGAAAGCTTGGCATTAATACAAATAACAAATTATGACAATTAAAATTATTGGCTGAAAAAATGTTTGGCCTTAATCTTTCTTTCCCTTGGACTAATGAATCAGCCTAAAAAAATAAGTAAAACAATTATTTAGCAAGGTATTTATAGAAAAAGGGTAATATGTGGAACTCTCTATTAGCATAAATTGAATAATTTGTACAACCATCATTTAGATGTATCCTAATATATGTATATTTTTCTTACGGGAATACTACAACTAATTATATAGTACTTGTTGTTTAAATAAGTGAATTGATCTGTATTCTATGATCTTGCATATTTATTACAACAGTATATCATAAAAATGATTGATTTTTAGAAAATAAATACTTTTCAAGTGCAGTAGCGAATTAGAAAATATTTTTTAACTCGAATGGTAGCAGAGGTTGTTTCACTATGCCCAATATGTTTTTGTGTTTTTTTTTACGATGTGTATTGTTTATTTTTATTTACCAATTAAAAAGGTTGTTTTATCTATCCACATTAAGAGTAAGAGATCAATGTAAAAGAAGGGATTGAGTACAAATATTAGGGTTTGCGATTAACTTACATTAGCGATTGGTGCCATCTGAAAGATAAAGACTAAATTTGTACTTAACTACACAATAAAATAGTATGATGGAATTTAGAATGTTAAGTAGAGCTAGCTATAAGACATAGCTTAAGATGGTTGTTTCTCTTCCATCATATATGTAAAATTTCTATATGAATTTCGATACGCTAAATTCTTGTACCTTTTTCATATTAAAAACATAATCTTTAGTATCTTTTTGCTTAGAGAGCGATTTTAAATGAGCTTTTAATCTGTAATGTTCTAGTCATTGTGCATTCTTTGTTTAAAAGAACAAATTGGTAGTGAAATGCAATTTATATCATAACTTAAAGAATACAATAAAAATATTGTTACCTATATATTTTTCCCCTTCCCTTTAGACAACCTTGAGACATCTATAAAGTAAAGCAGAATTTCCATCTGTTTCAATTATTGTCTTTTGGTCTTCGTATTCTAATACAGTTTTTTCGTCTGAAATTAAAAACTATTGATTATCTTTGTAAAGGTCCACAAGGTCGTTGTGACTCCGGGTAACATTATGTGATTTCGGAGGCTAGGCGGCAAGTCAACCCTTACTTCCTAGTAGTGTGGACTGGTAACGCGGCACTTTCATTTTTGAATCATTGGAGTGTCTCATGAGAACTCATTTTCTCCATTCGAAGGTAATTGAGTCAGGACAGCTTGGTGAGGATGCCCTGGGACCCGATAGGTGTCGGGGGACCAGGGAGAACTGGGCCGTGGCAAAAGACTGCATTACCTTCAATAAGGTGGTCTGGGCTGTAAACTATTTACACACAATAAGTCTTGTGGATGCGGTGCCGTGGGGCGTAGGTTCCGTCCCATCTATTATCTTATCTTATCTTTGTAAATGTACTCGAATTTTTTTTCGTAAATACTGCAAGAAATTAGTTGCAAGATATAGTTTTCAGAACGATTTTTTTTTTTTTTTAACCAAGGGCTATAAGTCCTACTTCGTTTAAAAATTTGTGGTTCAACTATTACCTTATATAATAATCAATATGCATACAAGCAAGGTAAGTCTGTGGAGACAGCACTGCATAATCTCTTTTTATTTATTTAAGGTGCGTAAACATCTGACGTCAGCTTTATCAGTACACTGCCACCCTTCGAAAACAGTGTTCTCTCGTTCACAGACAACAATAGCGAAGCTATAGGAAGTGAAAATCTATGGGGCCAGTAGCTAGATTCGAACCCAGAATATATGCATTGGAATCCTGTATATGCTAACCTCTAAGCGAATCCCTTCCCTACTGCGTAATCTTGTTGCAGTATAAAACCAGTATATAGTATGACAACAGAGAACCCGGTTGGAATATTAAATGGGTATTTGTTAGAGTTATGAGAGAGAAATTATCCAGTCAGGCTTGAAAGAAAAGAGTACAAATCATTCACTGATGATGAGTAATTCCTTTTTGAATACTGGAATTGCTACTCAAATCTGAGGTCCTTACGATCAGAAAATTCTGATTCTTCTGCATTACGCTCTTAGTGCCGAACAAAACGAAAAGCCTTGTTATTGTTATTTTATTCTAGAAATACCATTAGGGACGTACTGGTTGTTTACTTACCTTTTTTTACATCGCAATTAAAGATATGTGGAGCTTGGCTATTTCCATTCTTTTCAGTGCAGAAGACTTGAAGCCTATAAAAACAAAGAATTTAAGTGCAGTTAGCACTAACCAAATTTTATTTGTGTTTGTAAATATCAGAACAGGAATAAATATTCACAGCCCTTATCTGTAATTCAATTGAAGCCTGCGTTATGAAGTTTTAATCTCTTATCATAACAATATTGTCTACTAGGAAACACTATTGCACATAATGCACTTATCGTTACTGAGAACTTAACTGACCATGTAATCCGCTTGTAGCTAACCTAAGTGAAGTTTAACCCTTCATTGAACCTATCGATTTCAAATGAGACGAGAGAATCAGTATAATAGTCAATATTATACTATACAATCCGTTAACGAAAAATATGAGAGGACAAATCATTTCTCAGCTTATAATCAAAGTGATCTTCAAACCAAAGAGAGAAGGAGTTTCAATTTTTCTTTTTTACCCATCACTGAGATAATTCTTATTAATCAAATTTAATACATCCAACGTTAACGAATAAAATCTATAATAAACTTGACTTGCTTATTCGGTCAAGCAGCACAAATAGTGCTAAATTTATCACCTCTTCGAGGGTGTAGAATTTTTTTAAATAAATTTAAATAAATGTTTTAAATGAATGATAATTATATTTGGAGACCCTTAGATTTTCTCTTCCTAGGAGCTTCTTACAGCTCACTGTCCGGTGATGGACAGTGTTGTCTATAACGAGAGAACACTATCCGGAGGCCGGCAGTGCAGTGAAAAAAGCTCGGGGCACCAATAACCTTAGATGTTGAGGCGCCTTAAATAAAATAAAAATATAAATTAAAAAAATTATATTTGAAGCAAGCTTTCTTGTATGAGCGTAGAGGACGATAATCATCTGGTGCCAGATCATAATGGGATGTCTTTTTTTAAAGAATGGACAAGACAGTCAATCGAGCCTCACCGAAAAAAAAAAATAGCGAAGAAATCATCCATAAAAATCCCACCGTTTTACAATGTATTAGAAGAATATTATAAAAGGAAGACAGTGAAGAAGAACATTACACTGAAAGAAATTAGGTCGTTGGTGCAAAGTAATAGAACCAGAAGGCAATGGATTGGCCATACTCTTGTCAACGAGAGGTTCCTTCTTATTCGAAGAAAGCATTGTATACTAAGCATTTAAGCAGAGGTAGTCAGGTATTTAAAATTTGGGTGAAGGAACGAAGTTCTTTTGAGCTAGTTTCCAAGGAATGCATTTATTATTTTTGGATTAAGCTGTACAACATTTTTTATTTAAAAAGAATTAACATCAAAAGTCATCGCTCTCGAAGCTTTTTTCAGTGGAATTCCGGCCTTCGGACAGTGTTTTCTTTTTAAATACAGTAGAAATTGTAGTTATTACTAGAAGTAATTGTTGCCAGTAGAAGTACGAGTATATTACCAAATTTTATTAAAGTGCATTTATTTTTCATAACGCATTTTTACGAATAAAAGAGGGCTCGGAATAATGGTATTCTTTTCTTTCTTTATTTGTCTAAAGAGAATACATACTTACGGCAAGGAGGCAAGCTCGAGCAGAAACTAATCGCTAAGATTTTGGCTAAGATTAAAGTGTAGAATAATGGTATTGCTCCTTATAATTTTCGGATTAAAAATATAAATCACTCATGTTAGACTAACTGAAATAGTTACCCTTCTCTGATAGATCCATATTGAAATTCTATTTTGCCACCTGAATTTACTGAAGTTGTAAATTTTCGACACAGAATTGCCTCAGTTTCATCCTTAGCATGAGTCACAAACCAATCTCCACTGAAAAACTATTAAATTTAAAAATTAGTACCGTCAAATTAGAAAATGCTTAGTGAATTGAATTTCTATTTGTAAGAGGGTTCGAACTTATATCGAACTTTAAAACTGAAGTTTTTTAAGTTTGGCTGGGATACATGTCAGAAAAAAAAAATGCATTGATACAGTTGGCATTCATGTATAATTATAATAATGTAGGATCTAATCTGTGAATAAAAAAGAATATCAGTGTTCATAATGCACATTATTAGACAGTGACAGACAGCAGCTGATTAGAAGAAAGATGACCTTATGTACAAAATGAGAGAGTCAGCTTCTTCGCTCTCTATCGAACGCAATCGCGGTTTTCCCCTTTTTTCGTTTTTCCAGCTTCCCAAATAACTTTCCCTACGTGACCAAAATTTGTTTAATGTATGAAAACAGATTCCCCATTTATTTTAAGAAGTTGTTAGGGATATACTGTAACGTATCTTCTAATAAAAAATACTTATAAATTAAATGGGTTTATCAATAGAGGGTATTAATATCTGGACGGAACAGGATCCTTCTCTATTATTACAACACGGAGGAAAATTGATTAATAAAAACAGGGATTTTTTTTTTGCCCCCAGTGGGACATTAACAGGATCATCCTTTGACCGATTTATATTAAATTAAAACAATCTTTATATTACAAAATCAAGTTCAGCGGTACCTTACGTTAGTTAAGTCCTTCGACAGAATAAAAATGGTAAGCCTGCTGAGAGTTTTGCCTTCTAAAGAAATAAGAATTTTTTTTAAAAAAAAAACTGCTTCTGAATGGAACACTGATCAACGATGTTCATAGTGAGGTTTAATACATATGGTGAGTCTGCTATGAGTAAAACAAGGATTTACGAGTGGTATAAGCGTTTCCAAGATGGCCGTGAAAACGTTGAAGATGACGAACGACCTGGACGTCCAAGCACATCAACAACTGATGAAAACGTGAAAAAAGTGAAAGAAATGGTTATGAACGATCGCCGAATCACAATCAGAGAAGTCGCTGATGATGTTGCCATATCAATTGGCTCATGCCATGAAATTTTTTCGGATGTTTTGGGTATGAAACGTGTGGCAGCAAAATTTGTTCCAAAATTGTTGAATTTCGAACAAAAACAGCGGAGAATGGAAGTTGCTCAAGAGTCACTCAATGAAGTCGACAACGATGCGGATCTACTGAAACGTGTTATAACAGGTGACGAAACATGGGTTTACGGATATGATGTCGAAACTAAGGCTCAATCGTCCCAGTGGAGGCATTCTGGATCGCCAAGACCGAAAAAGGCTCGACAAGTGCGGTCGAATGTGAAGGTTATGCTCACTGTGTTCTTCGATTTTAATGGCATAGTGCATCATGAATTCTTGCCACAAGGTCAAACAATCAATAAGGAGTACTACCTACAAGTTCAACGCCGTTTGCGTGAAGCAATCCGAAAAAAACGCCCGGATTTGTGGCAAAACAATTCATGGATTTCGCACCACGATAATGCACCTGCTCACACTTCATTGCTTGTTCGTGAATTTTTGGCCAAAAACAAAACTTTAACGATGCCCCAGCCTCCATATTCGCCAGACATGGCTCCATGTGACTTTTTTCTATTTCCAAACATAAAGAGAACATTAAAAGGCCGTCGTTTTACAAGCATAGATGACATTAAAAGCGAATCGCTGAAAGAGCTGAAAGCTATCACAAAGATCGAGTTTCAGAAGTGTTTCGAGGATTGGAAAAAGCGCTGGCACAAGTGTATTGTATGCGAAGGGGACTACTTTGAAGGCGACAATATTAATGTAGATGAATAAATAAATATTTTTTTCAAAAAACGAAAATTCCCGTTACTTTTTGAACACACCTCGTATAATGCAAGATAGTAATATTTTTTAATCCTTGATAATGTAATTAATATACTAATTTAATTTAAAGAGTTAAATAGTTACATCAATTCTAAAAAAAGTAAAGTGTTTTTTTACTTTCTACTAAATTTATTGAGCACTCCATGTTACTAAGTATTGATTTGTCAACAAAATTCCTGTACGTCCACTAATATTCCGCCATGTAGTAAATAAAAAAGATTACACTTTTAATGTTTCTGGTACCGAGCTATAGGCAATCTCCGAATATGCTACTTGTGAGTTATCACCTCAACTTTGTTTAAATTGTAGCACATAAAGGCTTAAAATTTAAAGATAGCCAAATTTTTAGATTTAATAATCGCTTACCAGTAGTCACGTAGTCCGCTACCTTGAGCATTACCTTGACAGAAGACATACATGGAACCAACCCTCAAACTCGACTTAAGAGAAAAGAACTCAACTGACGCTTCCGACAACTGAAAAGACTACTCGACAACAGATCAAAACTCAATCTGGACAAAAAAAGACATATATGTAAGTATATTAAAGCCAGTCTGGGTTTATGGCATCAAACTGTAGAGGTTCAACCAAACGCTCAAATCTGCAAAGGATCTAGTCCTTGCAATCTAAAATTTTCGCTCTATAGTTTGACGCTTCCTTTCTACGTCACCAATCAAACCATTCACACTTGACTTGAACCATTTCCTTTCGTGCAACACAAGTTGCTGAAAACACGATACAGAAAATTCCATCTTAACATACAAACACATCACAACCCCACTGGTATAACATCTGTCTTCAAGAACATTTCCAGACAACACTTCCTAGATGTCTTAAAAGACAGTGTGGCCTCACGATCTCCTCTCTGATGAAGAGAGTCAGTAGAATGTAGAATGTTATTGGAGTGTTACCGCTGGGTAACTTCTCCACTCTGATATATGCGATATCTTGCTTATTGTTACCCTTGTTGCTTATAACGCAAAATGCGTTGATTGTAACTAAATAAATTATTTTTAAAAAAAACATCGCTAAACTCATTAATTGGTGAAGACCTTTTTTTTAAAAAAATATTATTATTTTTGAAAGATTTATGGAGGTACCTGTTGCCTATTAAAGTCTTTTTTTTCTGGTACGCTTTGACATTTATCAAGGTAATTAGGTCCCTGACGTCGCTGAGCAATCGTACTCATCACCAGTCCCAAAAATATCACTGCTCCAAATCTGAAAAAATAATGTATAAATGAAAGCAGAAAAGGTTCTCTCAGACCATCTTTCAGTTTGGTCTGTTTCTAAGTCCCAATCCATGTCATTAAATAACGATCAATGGAAACATTTTGATAAGAAATAAAAGGATGCTACTTACTATAGAGGCTTTACAAACTTCCTTAATTACTACAACTATTTATTACATTTTGTCATTATTCTAATAGTTTTTCAAGTGCATTATTTTCTCGGAGAAAAAATGGATGGCCATACTTCTGAATAAGGGGTGAAGTGGATCGCCCGCTCTTGGTGACCCCCTGCATAATCTAATCGGTCAACAGTGAATACCAACCTGAACGGGTCAGGCAATCAGACCGTCTCAGGAAGTAGGAGTTTAACAAAATTTTGAAGGTGCTCAGGGCAAGTGTAGAGACCTAAAGGAGGCAATACCTCCGTGACACTAGGGGACTATGAGACAATCCCCCACACCTCTGAAACCAATCAGATTACAAGAAACAGAAAAAGAAAAACCGGAGTCTCTTTTGTAGCAGCCACTTGGCGAGGGAATAGAACGATAAAATATGGAACTTAGAACGTGAGGGGTATATCGGATAAGGAGGTGAAGACCTCTACACCGCAAGGTGTACTAAGTAAGTACTTCTGAATGAATTAGTTCATAATATTCAGAAGAAAATCAAGCGTGCATATAGGTATTTTGCAGATGAGCGTTTCTGTTATTCTGCACCCATTGAAATGGGTGGAAATGGAAATGTACCCTTCCAGATGGGACGAATAGGACGCCAGAATAGATTCAAAGAAACATTTTTTAGTAGAAAGATTATTAAATATAAAACATAGCCCTTTAGAGAAAAACTTTTCAGCTGTTAGAAGAGTTAAGTTCGATTCGTAAATAAGAAAAACGCGAAAAATAAGAAACGAAATAAGAAAATTCACAATTACAGTCATTCCATTTTTGTTAAATTCGGAATTTTAGCAACATATTTAATGCTCGAATTATATTAGGTACGTTTCTCGACCATAAATTCCACTAAAAAAATGCTAGAATATGTTTTTGAAAATGACAATTAGCCCAAACATCATCAATATGATATTTGGAATAAATCAGTTCATAGATAACCCAAAAATGCCAATGATAACTGATTTAATAAAATCTTTGCTACTCACTTCTCCATGGCAAAATGCCAGATTTACTGATAATTCACTCGTTAGGACCAGGTAATTTATACTAGTCACTCCCACAACGCTCTAAAATTGTTCGGTGTGCACATCTGCCAATCTTGATGCAACCACCATCATGAATGATGGTTTCCACTTTATAAAGATTTTTTACGGTTAGATATCCCAGATACTTTTATGCATGGTAACAATAATTTTTTTTTTTGTATTACATGAAAAATCGCTGAGAATACTGAGATTCATGACTCGGTTCAGAGGTAATCTGGACATTAGGTAGTAATAATAATAATAATAAACTTTATTGAAATTAATTGACAAACTTTAGAATGAAAAAAAAAAGCGGATACGGCTTGGCAATCCGTCAGCCGGAAGTTAGGTGCTTTTTTTTATAATTAAGTAAAAATAAAACAAAAAGAGACTCAATAGAAATGAGAATAGCACAAAACCAAAATCATCATTAATAAGGAAAAAGAACACTATAATTTTGGAAATACAATAAAGGAAAATTGCCTCCATAGAGTACTAATAAACATTCATTGGAAAAGTAAAGAGAAAATTAAAAATAAAGCCACAAAAACAGAAATGAAATTAATTTACATCTAGATCTTCATAATCTGATAATTAAATTCTTGAATTGCGCGGACTAAATCGGCGCTAGCCACGCGATCATGTCAACACATAACGCTAATCTCCAAGGATGGTTGCTGTGTAAGCATGCCAATCTGGCGAACTAACTGCTCCCATCACTAGATGGTTGTCGTTCACTCCAATCACGCCTCTTGGCGCACATGCATGTGCGCAAGATGTGTATATATATATATACGTGCATGTGCATTTGCGCCATCCCTTATCTCCCATCACTTTTGCTTATTGTACTGGTCCAGTACTACTGGATACAGTTGCAAAATAAATATAATTAAAAAAAAAAAATTCTCGAATTAATTGGTATCTATACAACCAGGCAGAGAGAGCATGATTAATAAGATTTAGACAGTTAGTAGAGTTTAGAAGCTCTCTTAAATTAGGCAAACTTAATGAACGAACACTGAGGAGTCGCGCTCTACAATTCTGCCAAGATAGGACAGATAGCAACAAAATGAACAATGTCCTCTCTGGCCTTTAAATTGCATAGTGAGCACAACTCTCCCTACCTGTCAACCCAAGGGGTACGATTCTAATAGAGCAGTTCGCATCTCATCTTAAACAGCCAACGTAATTCTTTTAAATTTAATGCTGTACACTGAATTGAGAAAGAAAATAGACAAGCATTAACATTAAGCCCTCTATAAAAGAGGTGTCTATTAGAATCTTTGGCGCTTGTAACACACACTTCCCGATGAACTATCTTTATTTTATCCGACAGAATAGCAAACTGATTCTCCCATAATGTCAGATTATTATAGGAGAAACTGAAATTAAGACTATTTAAGACGTAAAAAACAAATCAGCACCATTTTCAAGATACAGCATGAAGTTTGGAGTAATTGAAGGCAGGGAATATAATTTCTTAATAAAAAAAACGCAGTAATTTCTCCAATAACTCTTACTGCTCAAACTCCCAAACCTAAGCAGCATAACAAGCGATAGATCTGAAGACAGTATTAAAAATTTGGAACTTATGGGTCAAGAGAATCATACTCTGTGCAACAAGGACTGACCAGACTGTATTAAGAGCCATTTCAGCCATACAGACTCTCTCCTTAATACGCGTTTCAAAGGAAAGGCGAGGTGTCAAAGTGACTCCCAAGTATTTATAAGAATTAACAAGATCTATCGGCATATCCTCAAATCTCCAACTTCCCTGGAAGAAAGCCTTCCTCATCTTCTGGAAAAAAACATCTTAGATTTCGAATTTTTCAGAATTTAATTTAGATGTTCTTTGTTAGTTTAGTTTAGAAGAAGAAGAATCTATTTTGGAGAAGGAGCTTTAGAAGTGGTCTGAACTTTAGATTAAGACTTGCTGAACTTCATAAAATAATCCTCAAAAACAATATTGACTATGTATTTCCAAACATAGATTTAATAAATACATTTTAACAATAGTAATTACAAATTCCTTAGACGAGAATGCATTTTTTATTTATTTTCTTGGCCCCCGAACACTTGTGAAAATATAGGAAAATTAATTTATTCACAATATTAAAATTCTCTGAAAATTGAAACAATTGCAATATCTGTATCTACGTAATAATCTGATTTTTATTTACTTTAATTATGCAAAATGCGATCTACAGTGTAAAAATAACCATATTTTTCAATACAATCAAGGATGCTTTTTTATTTCACATCACAAATATTGAAAGATATTTACTGTGAAATAAAATCTCCTTAACAAAAATTTACATTCTAAAAAGTTAAGTATAAGGGTTGATTAAACGCCAAAAGGTACACAAATCAGCAAATACCCAACATTTCATTAATACTTCTAGTATCATAATTTTTAGAATGTATTAGTTGTCACAGACCCTTTTATCACCCATAAATATTTTTCCGTTAGAATAATAAGAGATGTATCTCATCATCATAGTTAGTATTAAAAAGGCACATCATTTTAACTCTATTCCAAATTATTCTTGCGATTGATCTTTATTCTGAATAATTATCACATTCACTCGCGTATTAAAAAGAAAAAAATGGAAAGTTGTAGTTGGTCTATTTCTGCCTTGCTTTGAATAACATTTTTAACAAAATTTCAGTCTTGAATTCGTCTTACGTGAGCACAGATTACGTAGTTAATAACAAATAAATAATACTTGTAATTATAATTCATTCATTTTCAAACTTTAATTTAATGTAGCCCTTTAATTGAGTACTTTTTGTAAAGAAGTTTTATAACCAACTAAAAATATGCATACCTATTTTATATTACATATATTTAACATTGCGGGGAGAGCACCTAGATTAACAATGTAATTGAAGAAAACTACATTAACATTTAAAATTAACAAACTAGATTAATTATTAATTACATATTATTATTAATGCTCTACTACTGCATAAAGTAAATTACCAATCAGTTTAATTGAACAATGAACTTAAACCGACGATTTTTACTTTCTTCTGCTGCGCAAAACTTCCACTTAATTCAGATGTCACAAACAAAAACAAAATAAAATCGGTATGTACTTTGATATATGCATTTTTGTTTAAACCTGTGCATGAATTGTTTAATACCTCCTGTTATAATCTAAATTAAATGGGTGCTACTCATTACTGAACAAATATTGTCTGCATGAAAATGGCCTGCATAAGGACCTATGACATCTAATAAATTCTAGAAAATAAGATACTAGAAGTATGAATGAAATGTTGGGTACTTGCTGATTTGTGTACCTTTTGGCGTTTAATCAATCCTTATACTTAACATTTTAAACTGTAAGTTTTTGTTAAGGAGATTTTGGTACCTTTTGGGTAGATTTTTCTTATTGTTCGTTGGTTGGAACCAATTTATACATTTAATGATTTTTTTAAATATATGGGTATCGGGAATAATTATTTGGAAGATTTAGGAAGAAAAAAAAAAAAACTGACCCAAGTTATGGGGGATTGGTAACAAGTTGGTGGGAAGAAGATGGAGAGTGGAGAAAAGATGTGGAATAAGTGATGAATAATTACAACCCATTAAGAGGGATAATGGAAAGAAAATAGCAATTACCACTACCTTCCAATAAAAGAAAAAATATAAATTTTGATAACAAGACTTCCTCTTAAAGGATGTAAGAGAAAACAAGCTGTGATCACAATAACTTCTACAGAGAGGAAAGAAAAATGATTTGCTGTTACAGTTCTTCTCCTTAAACGGGCAAAGAGAATTTAAACTGCAAATACGGCATAGTTGCAAAGACTTCCCCTTAGTAGGTGTAAGAGCAGGATGACACATAAATGTCCCTCATTCTAAATTCTTCTTCTTGCCTAATTTGATCAAAGACTGGCGAAGATTTACAGAGTTATTATTAATAATAATTATTATTATTAAATAAAGGAGCTTTATTTACGAGGGGCAAACTCCACTCTTAAGTATATACCTTCGAGACCCCAAAAAGCCGTTTCAAATCAAATTCATTCATTAAAATCAGTCTGTAGGTCGATAATTTGAACGATTGAAGTACTTCCTCTTAGTAAGTGTAAGAGCGTGATGGCACTTTAGAGTCACGTAGGGAAGCTTTAACCGCTAAATTTTAGTAAAATCTGACTAAGCGTTGCAGAAAGATTAGTTTTAGAGAAAGCCAGACCTGCGTGGGGCAAACTCCTCTACTAAAGGTACGTTGAAAGATGCGTTGAGACCTTTAAAAACGCAAAACTACATCACTTTTTGAACCGAATAACATTTCATTGAAGAAAATAGGTTCACGAAACGATAATTTAATATGATTGCAAAACATCCCCTAAGTATTTACTGCGAAATTGAATACAGTTAAGCATAATTCTCCTTAGCTACGTCGAAAATGACTAAGTAGCCATTATGATTATTTAGGTATTATAAGTGCCACGAAATTTCTACTCAAACTATGTACAATAGTTAAACACTATTTAAAATTAAAATGCGTTCTAACGTTTAACTCATGACTCAAAAAGGTATAAATACTTTTTTTGGCAACTCAATAGTAATGAAAATGTGTATTAAATGTAAAAAATATTTTTATAAAATGAAGCCTGTAACGATAAAATACTGTTTGTAAGCCCGCAAGGCACTGAAAAACCTCAGAAATTAAGCTTAATTATACACGATTATATGTACCTACACCTATATAATTTTTTTTTTTTTTTTTATCTATTTGTAATTTACAATCTGTATACATTGTATACAATCAGTAAATGAGAAGAGTATGATGAACTGGTGCGGGAGGAGAGCAAGAGAAGAGAAGCTACCCAGCGGTAGCGCTCTCTTTAGTAGAGAGGAGAATGTGAGGAGGAGAATACGAGGTGGAGAGAGGAGAGATAAGAGAATATTGATTTAGGACCTCAGCCTATAAGGAAGTCGCGGGGTCACTGGCGATTCAGTCGGCGAGGAGTGTTAGGGATATCAGAGGAGGCGAGAGACAGTACAAGAGGATTAGAGCTAGTCGAAAGAGTAGTATGGAATTTTTGGTATTTAGTCTTGGCGAGTTGGTCTATGAAGGGAAGGTTGAGGTCGTTGTGAAGAGTGAGGTTAGTCACGTAGAAAGGAGCGTCAGCCATCTGTCGGAGGAGTTTTGACTGAAATGTTTGTACTGTCCGAATGTTTGTAGGTTTTGCTGAACCCCACAGCTTTAGTCCGTAAGTTCACATAGGTTTGAGAATTGTGTTGTATATTAAGCGTTTGAGTTCAATGGGTAATTCGGGAGCGTCGTCCAATTAGTCTGTAGAGCAGTTTCGCACGTTTTGTCATTGCTTTTTTCTTTTAATTCTAGTGTGTGGGTTCCACGTGAGTCGTTTGTCTATGTAGAGCCCAAGGTAGCGCACCAGATTTGTACAAGGAAGAGGATTGCTGTTGAAGAGGATTGCAGGTGGACAGGAGCCCCGCCGGAGGGTAAACGTGGCATGCTGACATTTCTGTGGGTTCATTTTAATACACCTACATACGAGGGTCGTTTGAAAAGTCCGTGCAAAAATAAAAACTACTTAATTTTTTGGGGTAAACCTTTTTTATTTTTCAACATAGTCTCCTTTTAGGCTTATACACTTCGTCCAACGCTGCTCTAGTTTGTTGATCCCTTCCGAATAATAGGATTTGTCCAAGTCTGAAAAATAGCCAATCGTTTCTGCAATCACCTCCTCGTTTGAATAAAATCTTTTTCCCGCCAGCCATTTCTTCATATTGGGGAACAAATAGTAGTCCGAGGGAGCCAAGTCTGGAGAATAGGGGGGATGTGAAACGAGTTGGAACCCTATTTCCATTAATTTTGCGACCACAACTGCTGAGGTGTGAGCTGGTGCGTTGTCGTGATGGAAAAAGACTTTTTTGTGGGCCACTCGAGGGCGTTTTTCTTGCAGCTCGGTTTTCAAACGGTCCAATAACGATGAATAATATGCACCTGTAATAGTTTTACTCTTTTCCAGATAGTCGATGAGGATTATTCCTTGCGAATCCCAAAAGACAGTCGCCATAATCTTTCCGGCCGAAGGAACGGTCTTCGCCTTTTTTGGCGCAGATTCCCCCTTGGTAACCCATTGTTTAGATTGTTCTTTGGTCTCAGGAGTGTAGTGATGTATCCATGTTTCATCCACAGTGACGAAACGACGCTTAAAGTCCTGCGGATTCTTCTGGAACAGCTGCAAACCGTCCTTGCTACACTTCACACGATTTCGTTTTTGGTCAAGCGTGAGCAATCGCGGCACCCATCTTGCGGATAGCTTAGTCATGTCCAAATGTTGATGCAAAATATTATGTACCCGTTCATTCGAGATGCCCACAGCACTAGCAATCTCACGCACCTTCACTCTTCTGTCATCCATCACCATATCATGGATTTTATCAATGATTTCTGGAGTAGTAACCTCAACAGGGCGCCCAGAACGTTCAGCGTCACTTGTGCCCATATGGCCACTCCGAAAATTTTGAAACCACTTATAAACTGTTCTAATCGAAGGTGCAGAGTCACCATAATGTTTATCAAGCTTCTCTTTAGTCTCCTGAGGCGTTTTGCCTTTCATAAAGTAGTGTTTAATCAACACACGAAATTCTTTTTCGTCCATTTTTTGAAAATCACTCGACTTCCTCGATTCAAACGAATGCCAAACACAAAGAAATAGACCGATCTGGCTGAAACTTGGTGTGTGTTCTTCCAAGAGATGCTACTAACTAAACATAACCTCGATACGCGCAAGTGGTGCTATCTCTCTGACTTTGCACGGACTTTTCAAACGACCCTCGTATATAATTCAAAGATTTTATCACTAGTTGAATTGATCTTAATAGAAATAAACCATCAATTGGAAAAACAGAGCTCAGATTTCTGCATTTCAGTGAAGGCTGCAAATCTGAACTTGGCCAGTATTTGCATAAAATTTAATTACTCACCGAGCGACCGCCTCTTCTAATCTCCTCGCCGCCACTAAACTCGTCAGAGAGGCGTGTTGTCTCAGCCTTCAATTTCCCAACAACAAATATCATTACTGCATCAATATTAACAACAGCAGCAATAACTGTCAAAAAACGTACACCTCTAATCTTAGTCACAACAGGGTATGGAGATGCCTAGCCTCTTCTTTCTGGTGATTTACTCGCTTCCATGGTATATTTACTGAAAAATTGGAACTGCCACACGCAAAAATCCAATAAGAATAAACAAAAATATATAAAACTGTTGAACAAATGAAGCATTTTAATAGTTGAACATAAAATAAAAGTAATAAAAATATAATTTATTATAATTATTATTAAAGTAAGACTCAGTTGTAATTAGAAGTCTTTTATTTGAGATTCAATAGTCGCTCATTATTATTTAGTAGTTATTGTACAATCTGTACTTTTCCTAGCAGTTAAAATGTTTGTATTCGTTCCTAGGGCACTAATTGCCGGTTTTGCGGCTTCAGGAATATCAGCCTTCTCGTTATGGCGGTTAAAAATTAAAACGTCATCTGAAACAAATTTTAAAAGAAAACTTGCCATTAGTGTACAGCAATTTGAATCTAACAAAATATTAGGTGCTAAGTAATAAGTTGTCTTGTAAATTAGGATGGGCCAGTTACTTGATATTTCGATAAAATATCTTTTTTAGTGCAGTAGTAGATACTCGTATTATCTGTTGTTACACGCATTTATTGCTACGAAGCATATTAGCGTGATCTGCAGAGATAAACAAATTTTCAATTCTGTCTAATATTAGATTTTCTTTCAGAGAAAATGTTTATTTTCTTCGAAGGTGTACTTAAGAAAAATTAACTAATTGGGATTTCATTTCACTAGCGATTCTTAATTCGCTCAAGAATTGAATCCTAACTTTTGACTTGTAGCGAAATTAACTCATAAAATACAAATAACTATTAAGAAGGTATAACTTTCAACTCGTGATCTCATCTACCTCCCCAAGCAATCTTTTCTTCTTATTTGAACACTCTTTTGGAGCAATTGGGGAGGGAATTTTGTGAATGGCAATCTCTTAGGTAGAAGGTAATCTCCCTTACTAATAGGTAATAAGGCAATATTGCTGAGTACTGATAAAGAAGTTTGTAAGATTGTCAGTCAGGTATGAAAATTCCTCTAATATACACATTATTATAGAGGCACTGCATTAAATTACTTTTATAGAAAAACAAAGTTAAAAAAAAGAAGAAAAATAGCTAAATAATAAATGGTAAGGGAGAAGTTCAAAATGGGAAAGAGAATACCGCCCATTGAGGATGACTCAATGAAAAAGCACACTCAAATAATGAAGTTTTCCTTCAAAAACATCAAGTGTACTTGACAGGTTTCAATCCTTGCTTGATTAACGTTTCTTAATTAATCCTGATCAAAAGGAAGAAGAAAAATTTAGTTGTACCGTCTTTCTAAAATTTTTATAGCTAACATTCACAGTCAATTTTATTTCTACCTATTTTTGCGATGATTTTATCACTTAATAATTTTAGTTTAGCCAAGTCATTATAATTATATTATTTATAATTAAAAATAAGCGCCAATGTAACCAAGCGGTTAGAGGCGAGACCTGTAAAGCTAATATGTATTGTGGTACTGGGTTCGAATTCCTTTGGTCTAGGCCTTGGATTTTATTTAATGGTTAATAAAAGAAATTTATAGTAAAATATGTTTGCTAGTCGCCTCCGTCCATGACACCTAATTGATAGCGGGACGTAAAGCCTCGCCTGAAAAAATAGACAATTACTTTACTTTCTTTTTACTTTTTTTAATTAGAAATTGTTAATTTTTTGATCAACCATTGTCACCACTGATTCCAGTGTCTTGTAGTGTCTCTGTCTATAAATAAAATTTCTTTATTAGAGGAAGGCAGAAATTCATTCATTCATTTAAAATCATTGAAAAAGAAATTCATTTAAAAACATGGCAAACAGTTGAAATGACATTACCTATAGGTGTTGGTTGAAGGTTGGAACATTTATAAATAACAGCATAGTTACTATAGTCTGTATCAACAACTTTTATTAGTGCTTTGAATGTCTTCTCAGCTGAAACAGAAGTTAGAATTGTTAGGAATGTCACATTTTAAGGACCTATTTAGTTCACTTCTGTTTAATAAAGATTAAAATAAAGGAGAAATAAAATTCAAAATGGAAAGTAAAAATGGAGTTTAGGTAGAAGAGGAATTCATGATTTATAAGTCGGGTGCAATTTCTTATATTTTTCCTCTTCAACTACTTTAGTACATACGTAGAACTAATGAAAACTCGGTGTCATCAATTTGAAAGAAATACTTACCTTACAAAAAGCAAGCGAAAGTAAAAATTAAATGCTCCTCAAAAATAATCCACGTGGAGGCCAAACACTAATTATCACTGGATCCAGGTGTCCCAATGAGTTTAATTTCAGCAAGTTACGGGATCTACTAACTAGACTAGGTTCTTAGTAGTCACGTTACTTTGGTGCAATTGAGTCCTTAACCAGTCAATAAATTGTGCTGTGGTGAGTTGAATCAAACTACGCGCCATTTTGTAAAGGAATGCGTTGTTTACTCTATCCGAGATCATCGCGTCTGTAAAGTAAGCGAATTCATTTGGTTTTCACAGAATAGTAGGAAACCTATCATTAGTATTTGGTAACTATCAAGCATCTTTTGGCGGGGAGGTTACTATCTGATGCAGTAGTATCTACCCTTTTTGGCGGTGAGGGTTGGAAGATGAAAAATGGACCATGTTTGCATGCGCTCCTTCCCAGCGAGAGCCGTTATTTGTGCAATCCATAATCATTCTCTCTCTTTCTCTTAGGTTAATAGCATGTAATGAGTTCTGGACTCATTGACCTTTGTACCCTCTTTATACTCTAGTCAAAACATTCTGGTCATCATGATTCTACGCGGGGCAACTAGAACAATTCGTTTCTAGCTAGAAAGTTCGTTGTGGCTCCTTATCAGACAATTCGAAAACTTGATGTTCCTCTTTTCTCATTAGATGGCGTCTCGTCAACATCGTTGCAGTAAATTAACATTTCTCTTCCGACAACGATAGATACCTAGTTAGTTGGACGTAAAGCTCGCCCAAAAAAGTAAGCATTACTTCCTTTTACTCTCTGTGAAGGGCTTTATTAGTTTACTATAACATTAGTATTTACTTACATTGGCAGTCATACGGAAAAGGTTGAGATGCAGAATCCTTTTTTCTTTGGCATTTAATTTTATAAGTTGAACTACAAAACAAAGCAATAATCTGCTATTAAATGCACACAATAATTAACAATCATAAATCAACTTAAATTCTAGATTACTCCTCCCTAGGATCCCCTCAAATATTTATTTTTAGGTGTCATTTTGGGAATATCTGATAATAATTTCATGATTATTATCAAATAAAATCTCGTATTTTTTTATATTTAAATACTTAAAAATTTCAATCCCCTTTATTGCTTTATCTTTTTTTTTTTTTTTTTTTTTATTTGAGAGGGAGCAGCTAGACAAGAAAAATAATATCAGAAATAGCAAACTACACTATCTCATTGCCCTAATCTTTTCTTACAGTCTCTCGCCTCTCCTTATATTCCTGACGATGTCCAATGCCGACTGAAGCGCCAGTGACCGTGGCATCTCCTCCGGGAAAGATCACAAGGCATCACGACGAGAACACTGGATTATCCGCTCCTACAGGTAGTTTTTCTTCTCCCGCAATTCACTTTTAACAGATTCCTCTGAACATTTATTGTGTTCATTATTACAAAGATTGTAAATTTCTCAAAAAAAAAATAAAAAATAATTGAAAGAGAATGTTCCGTTTTACTTCGGCTTTAGAATTCTTATTTTAACTTCTGACAATTCGATTTACTAATCTGTACTACCCTTAGAAACTTTGATACCATAAGATTTATGAAGAGTGTGGCTATTTCTACTGTAATGGAATGAAATATTATTGTTATATAACCAAATGCATTGCGGCCTAAAAAATTTGTTGATGCCCCCTAAACTGTCAAAATTTGTGCACAAAATAAGAGGGTATTGTACAATGTGTATGTATGAGAAGTGGAAGAGAAGACGAGCTAAATTCTGCGTTTGTTTCGATAAATTCAAAATCATTGACTCGTCAGCTACCTCTTCAGAGCCTATGGGGATTGTGTAAGCGTATGTTGTCTGTGTTGTTGGTTTGGTATAGCGGCATGCTTGCTAAGATCCCCCTTTCGTAGGAGCTGATAATCCAGTACTCGCAGATACTCTCAGGAACTTAATTTATTAGTCATCAAACGGTTTCTTGATGCACTAATTTTGAAAATGGTGTATAATATTTTCAGATTCATTCTGCTTTTCGCCGAACGCTAATCAGCATGTTGAAAATTAAACAAGGAAATTATAATTTTCAATTCCTCTGTCACTTTTCCGCTGAGTTCATTTAAAAATACTTCCTTTGACTGTTAAAGCCTAAAAATTGCAATAAGTTCCTTAAAAAGCTATTAACTATTTTATTTGTAAACACATAGTAATCAAAATCTTCACGCAAAAAAAAAATTAAATATCAAAATTATTGTAATTACCCCTTATTTTGATATCCAAAATCAATGTCTATAGTGCCATCTGATTTTGAAGTCATTTTGTATTGATCACATACACTTGCAATAAATCCTTTTCTTGAATGAGTCACATACCAAAGTCCAGTGAAAAACTAAAAAGAAAAAATTCTTTAATAAGAGTATATAATGCCTACAAAAAGCTTGCGTTTTTATAATACAATGCTGTCAGCAGGAAGGGTATAAAGTAATCGAAGGTTCAAAGTTACCACAAGTAATAAAACCAAACCTTTCCCTGTTTCTGTTGTATTCAAGTGCGTTTTGGTGAAAGTCTTTCGCTCTTATTTGTTATGTGTTACTAAGCTAGAACTTAAAGTGTGAATTAATTAGAATCCTCTTTTCTAAATGTTTTCTGGTTCTGAACAAGAGAGGAATCTCTAAATATATTAGCTATGAATTCATCAACTGTTAGTTCACCATAAAAATGATATCCACTTTAGTAAGACTGATTCTCCATAATCATTGCTAAATCAGTGATTAGAATAAAAGTTATTATTTGATTTCGTTGACTACATTTAATATTATGTTTACCTTATCTTTAACAAGACCGGTCTTTTCAGTCACCTCCTGGCAACCTTTTGGAGCAGTGCCCTGCACACGTAAAACGGTCAGAATGCCAACAAATGTTACTGCAATTATCCTGCAACAAAGGTACATATTTATGGTAACATTTGTAATTGTTGCATCACTACACCACCATCACCTTGCGTGATGCGGTTGCCTCTATAGCCCACGATATTTGGCCCATTTAATTATTTTCCTTCTACTGTATAGATTACATGGTATGTTATGAGATGTTATAAACAAAATTATTAATATGGAGTGGGAGAAAATATTACACCAATTTAGTGCGCTAATGATCACAGATTTTGACGTAACTCAAGATAAAGAAACAAATAACATAAGGTGAAAAGAAAATTTACTTACATCCACCCAATAACATACAATAATTCCAAAGAAAAGTTAAGCCACTAAGATGTCTAATTCTGAAATCAAAATATATTTGCAATGTAAATAAAAAAAAACTTGAAGCATGAAGACCAAGATCAGCATTACATCGACCAAATATCCGAGAACTTGGATGTTCCATCGCCAACAACTCTACCACTTCGACATTTTATTGGTTGCATGGCGAAATGAAATTGGCTATTAATAAGCTTCATCTCCTAAAAATCTCCAGATATCCACATCATTTCCAAAGTATCACGAGAAGAGATAGGTGGTTAGAATGTTTTAGAGAATAATGAATATTACGAGTAATAAACTCAAATAAAAACTTCATTACTCACATATTCATGGAGGTGAGGTGGAATTTGCTTATACTAAATTTTATGTAGAACCAAGGCAATTTATACTACATCTCCCACTATTCCAATATTCCATATTAGTGTTTGTATTGCCATCGCTTCGAGTTCAATAAAAATAAATAAATAAATAAGTGATTTAAAAGTTTAATGAATGAATGATAAAAGTTTAATTTTAATTCGAGACTGCACTGAATTCATCAAAATCCATGAATGGTTTTTGTGAAAACGTTAATCAAAACTTGAACTGTTTTAAAGGGGGTTTTAGTTCATGGAAAAACTTGGACATCTCACATATGAGTTCCTTTCTACTTAGTTACTTGTATTATCATTAGATTAGTATTTTAAATAAAACCAATATAAAAGGCGGCCATCACCTGGGTTTTGGGATCTTTTTGATCTATTCTATGTAAAGCCCATCTTTTGATCCCGTTGTTAGTTAAAGGTAGTCTAATGTAGTTGAAGTAGTTGTTTGTAGCGCCGTAAAATTTTAGGATCATATGCCAGACTGCTAGTAAAACTCCAAAGCTCTTAGCGTTAACGATCGGCAAGTTGATGGGTACTCATTGATTATCAAATGTCCGTGTGGACGGTCTTGAAGTCTAATTCGGCGGAAACACAATATCATAAAGCGAAGTAGTCTGCTTGAAGGAATCTCCCGATTTTGAATATCTCAAAATAGCTTTCCTAGCTGAGATGTCAGCTTCCTCATAGCTGGCAATGCTGTAGCTTTGATCAAAATATTAATCTATTAAAAAGTTATTGGTAAAAATACTGTCCAAACTTTAAAGAACAGATAGTAAGCCATTACTAACAACTCTAAGGGTACTTATTACAAATTATTATTTCTGTAAGTTTCAATGACAATTTTGTTATTTCTCTCGTAATATTTTAACTGTACTTAATATTAAGTAAAACTAATTACTAGTAACAAAAAGTTGGGTTAAATATCGACAGGTTAGCTCAATTTCTTTTCACTACATGTTGACTGAAACGCCTGAGATTCTGCTAAGAAATATTTTACATTATGATATACAATTAGAAGGAGTTAATGAAGAGAATTCCGATTCATTTTCTTGATGAAGGAGATGGAAGGCCTGTTGAAGAATGCACTTGTTTTGCTTGACATTTGAGAAGACACCTATCAAAATAATTAAATAAATATTTTCATTAAAACAAGAAAATATTTGTATTAAGTCGGAAATTGATTCCTTAAAAAAAAAAAAAATGCGTATTAAAGCTGGAGTTTCTTTAATACGCTCGTAGGAATAATACTTTTTATATTAAAACGTTTTAATTATTACTATTTCGGTGACAATGTAACGTTGAGCATTTTGCTATGATCTTTTAGTTTTAGAGGAATAATTTTAATATTTCATATTAAACTGTTTCTTCTGAACGATCTTTATTTAATAATAATAATAATAATATTTCATATTTTTGTTCATTTTTTAATATTTTGTGTACATTTCTTTTTTATTATATGTAGGTATGTATGTATTATTTTTTCTGTATATCTACATATTTATAACATTAAAGCAACTCCCTACAATAAACCAACAGCTTAAATGTAGTAAATAAATATGATAATATATTTTGGTAACGAATAATGTACACAATTATGAACATTATTATTGGACATGGCAAATGCTTTTGCCAGAAATAATCTTAATTCATTTCTCTCATTGATTACTTATTCTTCTGGATGTGTTTTACAATCGAAATCATCTCGGGAAATGAAATCATTTATAGATAATCCAAAATTCTCTAAAGCTTCTTCAAGTTTAGGCTCTACATCTGCAGGGTAAGCTGATTTTTCCCTGCTTAATATCACAACGTTGTCTGAAAAAAATAATATATATATTAAGTGTGAAATGGACGTCCTTTATTTAAATTTAAATGGAAATCATTTGATTGCAAAACATTTGATTTATTTATTATTTCTTTCAGTATTTTTGCATCTTAATAATCGATGAATTAATTCACCGATAGTTTGCTAGAGAATTGGGTAATGTGGTAAAGATGTGTTTAATTCGTTGAGCAATACTGTGCAGTTTAATTGAATCTTCTGTCAGACCAACTTGAATGTTTGGTATAAATAAGGCATGAATATCATTACTGGGAATTTTAAGAAGTAGTGGTTACATTTAGGTTTCCAAAAATATTATGCCTAGATAAAACTTAATTTAAAATCATGCTCATCAATCTCAATTTAAGAATATCTTAATAATTCTGCACAATTACTTCAAGGCACCTTAATTTTTTTTTTTTTTTTTTTTTTTTTTTTTTTTTTTTTTTTTTTTTTTTGGCGCATCAACAGCTGAGGTCATTAGCGCCCGGAGCTTTTTCCAGTGCACTGCCGGCCTCCGGACAGTGTTCTCTCGTTACAGACAACACTGTCCATCACCGGACAGTGAGCTGTAAGAAGCTCCTAGGAAGAGAAAATCTAAGGGTCAGCTGCTGGATTCGAACCCGGGACCTCCGCGTGGGAGTCCAGTATGCTAACCTCATAGCTAATCCCTTCCCTAAAAGGCACCTTAATATTTGCATAACTACTCTGCACGAGTGAAATTAGTTTCTTTATCTAGAATTCAGCAAGTTTTTTTTGGATCTCATATGGTATTATTTCGAAAAACCTTTCAACTTATTCTAAAATATTCATGTTTAATTTTAGATCGAGAAAATAAAATCAGTACCTCCAATATTTTCAGCATCCCATGCGCAACGATAAAATATTGAAAAATGATCATAATCTGTCTCGATAACAACTCCTTTAATATGAAACATTTTCTCTGCATTGACTGTAATATTAAACTGTTGGTTATAATTTGCATATTAATTATATAAAATGATATCTAGTGTTCATAAGATAGCTTAGGATAGCAAGAAATTATGTGTTAGAAAAAAAAAAAAAAACAATTGGCGAGTAATTGGCGCAAAACATTTGCTTTGAAGAACCATTTCAGAGAACCGTTTGCCCACAATTTATTAAATTCTAATAAGCACTAATTATTAACCGAAGTTGTAAATTTGAAGAAAATTGGTTGAACCAAAGTGGCATTTCTCTGGAAAGATTGTTAGTTTTAAGCGATTCTTTTTCTTTAAATTTTCTTTACAGTGAACATGTATAATATTAAAGTTTATAATTTTTATAGTACAACAAACCAATTTTAAGCAAAAATTATTGAGTAAACTGCAGCTAGAGAAAGTAAACTAAGTGTGCATATTAAATTTTTAATCTAAAAGGCGTACTTTTTATACATATTATTGAACATCATCAACATGAATGTACTTCTCCAGTAATGTACTTACTTGTGTCAAGCATGATTAAGCAAACTAAAGAAACATTCCCTTTTTGCAAGAAACTTGACTCCTTATCGTTGCACTCGATTTTATAGAATCTTTTCAATGTTCTGCCAAAAAAAAATAAAGAATTTATCTAATATTTATTATCAACTAAACCTACTATTCAAATAATTAATATCTTTTTTCAGCTACAATAAAAATAATCACGATTAATTCGATACAAATTAAATGGTACACTTTTATGTATTTTAATGGGTTACAAAATAATGGAAATATTTCTAGGAATGAACTAGTTACATAATCTATCCAGGAGCAAAGTGAAAAGATCTTGGTCGTGCGATGAAATGGCTTGGATGCCAAACAAATTTTGTGTTTGTTACCTATCATAATAATCATAATAATTTCGTTGAAATGGATAAACTGGAAAATAGTATCCAAAGTTTTGTGAAAGCTTTTAAGGAGACTTTTCATTAATTTTCAACTTTAAGAAAAGGTAGTTGATTTAAATATGGTATTTCCAAACTTCCTTCCTTTAAACATGAATCATGTTAAGGACAGGGTTTGTAACCAAGATGAAAAGGTTGGGAAGTTGCCTACAAGGGGTTTAAAAGTATTGGAATTAACAAGACAGTTGATCGTATACCTGGAGAAAAAGCATGCATGTTTTCAGAAGAGGAGAGATTATTTTATACCAAGAAAGCCTTGTACCCAAAACAAAGACAAACACTAATTTCTCAGCGAAGTAAGGACAGTTTTAAGACGAATGCAAAATTTGGAAGCCGATGTGAGCTAAAGATGCACGCACTCAGTGCTTTGAGAAGAATGCCTTAACTCAAAAATGGTTAATTAGATATTATTTTCAGTGTTTGTCAGTGTGGAATAGAAGTTTTTAAATAGATTAAATTGCAAACGGTAAAAAAAAATGACAGGAGGAAAACTGACAAGGTTACTGGAACCTACAGGATCAATAAATTTGTGAGGAGAGGACTGGATTACAAAAAGGAAAAAAAAAACGTGATTTCTTATCAGGGATACTGCTTTCAAATTCAATTGAACATTGAGGGTTTGAAGTAAGAAATTTTAGAATATCTAACCTACCGCCTATCCAAACTTTAAAGAACCTTTCGAGAATCAGATATGTAAGTAAACTACTCATTGGGGAAAGTGCATTAAACCAAAAGAGGTTCTCCAAAAACAATTGTTTTAAACTAAAAATCACGGTCTTTTTTACCTTGTCCTCGCATATCGCACTTTTTTTTTTAAAGCGTTTGAAAGAGAATAACAGCCTGCATGAACCCAATGCAGGAGCTATTGCTTCTATCCACTCAGAATGGATAGGTCCTTTACTTCTAAAGAGGATGTTACGAAAAGTCATCAAAATTGCTCTTAACATGTTGAATATTCATAAATTATTTCCTCTAAATGATAGAACGGCCATTATTTTGCCTAAAATAGAAACCCAGGCCAAGTAATCGAAGTAGAGACAATTTTAGTTTTAAATTGAGCAAATTGATGCATTAATGCCTGAAATGAGAAGATAGCTGATATGCAGAATCCCTGAAACTGAATAAGTAAATGAATTTTGACATTGCGAACTGTAAAGAATCATAATTAATGTAAACTTAAAGTCACTAAATCTCAGGAGATTTCTCTGTTTAACCTAATAATTTCGGAGACACCTATAACCTTCTGCTTTAAAGCTTATTATTAAAACCTAGAAAACCCCAAGACCATTGTTTTTAATGCTAAACAAATTGTGCGCTTTTTTGCCTAGAAACTTTTTTTAAGTCAATTTAAATCATTTCAAAGAGCCAACAATTACAGATCCAGTTTTTAAATTTTAATTTTTTTAAAATCTAATTTATGAGAACTGAAAACGTTACCCGTACAAACTGTATCCGTATGTAATCTGTTCTAAAGAGCCATCTGGTTTTAGTGAAGATTTGATTGTTCGGCAAACACTTGAAGGAATTCCATGCTGAACATGAGTGATATACCATGTTCCTTGGAAGTACTATATTAACAAAAAAATAAAGATTTAAAATAAAATAAAATGCTCGCTTATGATATTATCTGTATAACTCCATTATTACAGACTGTTTGTCTAACAGAGTTTGCAATTTATTAGATCATGAAATGAACGTCAATCAGTCAGAGCAAGATCAATAATAGAAACGACATGATAACTTTTTATGGTCTAGAAAACTTAAGCTTTATCTTGAATTAAGAAACCTTTATTACATGGATGTATTTAATCCTAAAAAGTATTATTTACTAATGTCAGTATTATTGAAGATATTTGAAATTTCAATCATTTTAAATTGAATTATACTTCTTTGTAAGGCTCCAGGATAGTGGAGAAGATAGAGATGAGGCTCGCAAAACTCAAAGGGTAGTGGGTTCGATTCCCGGTCTAGACTTTCGATTGTATTTAATGAATAATTTGTGAAATTTATAGTAAAGTAAGTTTACTAGTCGTTGCCTTCTTCATGATACTTAATTTGGTAGTGGAAGAAAGGTGGCCTATAAAAATAGGCATTACTTTTACTCTACTTCTTTGAAATAATGACTCTCGTGTTTAATCAAGTCAGCATCAAGTAGTTCTGCCCCTGAAGAATGAAATACAGTCCTATTATTATAATTTAGTGGTTTTTAAACTCTCTGCATCGTCGCCATGCTTCTTACTCATAATTCTTATTCATAGACAATTGCCAACTAATAAAGTTGAAATCAATAGAAGTAATAAAAACAAAAGACAATAATAGTGGTGACAATCAATGCAAATTAAACACAAAAGAATCATAAAAAGTAATAATAATTAAGAAAATTATCAAACTATTTTTAGAAGGCGTGAAAGTTAAACGAAATAATATTATTTGACAATTTCTTGCAAATTATCGATCCGTCATTTTTTTTTGTAATTAATTACAGCCCTTCTGTATGACCCTATTTCTTTAGGGAACCCAAATATTTTCTTTTCTTTTCCCTTTTACCTTCCTTTCAATAAGAAAATACTTTTTTGCAAGTGATGAAGTAAAATCCAAAATTCACAAGCTTTGAGTACTCTTAAAATTGTTGTCCTAATTCCATTTGTTAAAGTTATTATCTTTTAAACTTAATTAATAGTTAAGATTAAAATTTTTACATACCTTTTTTGAATCAAAGTTTGGCATACCTGGTACTTCTAGACAGCTGTTTAGTATTTGTTGAAAATAAGCTTGTGTAAGAATTACACAAAATATCACTGTTATGATACTGTAAATAAAAACTAACTTCAGTGCATTATATTGAAAGTAGTTCAATTATTTCATATATATCTTGAGAATAAAGTATTGATCGAATGTGTCGCCTTTTGAACATTAAAATTGTGATAACCGATTTTTTCAATGACATGTTTTCATAGTTTTTAATTCTTTAGGTGTAGAGTATCTTATTTATCATAAGATAAATCCCAGGTCATTAGGTTGGGGTAAAAAAATACAATGATGGAATAATTTCGAATTCGGTTGCTTACAAATGCTACTTTGGAATTAATGAAATATTAAAAAGCAGCCTTCTGCTAGAAAACCAAATATCAAACCATTTATTCTGACCAGTTCTGATGTATGATTGGCACACAGGCTATCTTCAAAACAGGAAGAAATTCCTAGATTAAAAAAGGAGAATACCCTGATGATTTGGTGCCCTAATACACTTGTTAGGAAAAAGGGAAAAACCCAAGAGTTGTATGAATTATATTAGAGGACATCATGCTGAGCTGCGATGGATATGAGGTGAGAACTTGAGAAAGTGCCTTGGAATATCCTGGACGGAGGAATTGGTACTTCACAGAAAGTGGGATGATCCATAATCAGATGGATTGATGGTGGGATGCGGCATTTTAAAGAATATTCTTCGTAGCGTGATTGGAGAGCAGCCTATCTGGATTTACCTTATTGAGAAGGCCACGGCTCGCCAAGGGTTTTGAAGCCAACAGGAGGTAGATTGAGCCTTTTAGGAAAAAAATAAACAATAATAATGATGATAGTTACAATAATAAATCGAAAAATCTTTGATTAGGTTTCTTTGGATAGATGTATAGCAACAAAAAAAAAAAATATATATTTGGAAGAAAACTAAAACCTTCAGCAGATAATATATTTACCTAATGGGTCATCTTCTCGTTCAAAACATTACACAACTAAAATAAAATATTTTACATGAAGAATTTAGAATAAAGAATTTTTTTTACTTACATCTTCATGTTGGTGTGTCTAAACTACTGATCCAGTCAAATGAGAACAGTTTAATTTATACTAACCTTATTAATGGTCTTACATTTATTAGTTATAATGTAAGCGGTCTTACTATTAATAGTATTAATGAAATTTGGGGCCACTAGATTGGACACTTGGCTTGAAAGTGTGAGACTAAGAAACCAAAACAGTATTGCAGAAATTTATACACTGGCTTTCCTTTAACCTACAAATTCTCCAAGTGTTTGTTACCTCATAGTTTTTATTTATTTATTTATTTTTAACTTTTATCGAGTAATTTGGATATTAAGAGCTTCTCTATTTATAATTTACCTTAATTTGATATTTTATTTTCAACTTAGAGGCACCACTTAGAGGCGAGCCAGAGGAGGCATCTTTGAAGACAGTACATGCTGCACAAGCTGCGTAAAGTGCATTATTTGATAAATTAAGGAATAAGTTTGATCCTTTACATGAAAGATGTTGATCACTTAAATATGTGGCAGGAGGTTTCCAATTTCTTTTTGGTAATTAAACGCAAATGTCCCAAAATTACCAAAAAAATTATTAAACCTTCTTGTTTGTAACAGATGTAAAATTAATTTTTAGCCATTTTGTCTATGTATGTGAATATCTAAAGCTCTTAACATTTGATTTTTCTTAGAAAAACCTCTCGGAAAACGACTTATTTCCCGATATTAAGAAAAATACTAGCTTTACTGCCTTGGCAATATTTTCAGTAGAAAGGGGATGAAAAAATACATAAAAATGACCTATCGCGTGCTCTTCTTTCTCTTTGATAACAAGTTAAAAAATTAAAATATGATTAATAAATACCAGATTTTGAAATGGCCTAGCACCTATAATTTTCAAGATATCGTACTGTGGTTTCTAGTTTCTTTCTTACTTTTTATACTCTTTAAAGCTATTATATGAAAATGGGGGTCATCTACGAACCCTCACATTTGGTCGCGCGTCTGCGGGCAGGAATCTAAAATCAAGTCACATATTCTGAAACTAGATTAAAGGGCAACAAATTCTTCCTCTACCATTTTTTGCTCAGATCAACCGTTTAAGCATGAAATGCATTTGAGCCGTCTTAAAATGAACACCCTGAATAAATATATCCCTGGTAAGAGAAACAGAAGTTGCCCAAGAAAGTGCTGATTCACAAACCTAGAGGATTAATTATCAAAGTTCAGAGCAACTGAATGCAATCACAAGAATTAAGATAGAAATTTTTTTAGTTGAGAAAAATTATAAGCAAGGCTAATTAATGACCATCATTGACTGTAGGAGTAATTTCTTAGCTGTATAGAAAACATTTTAATTGAAGATCCATTTCATCCCGAAGCTATTCTTTTTAGTTTGCATGGCGATTTGTAGGTACATGTTGTGAAGACTTCATTTAGCTTATTATATTGGGGTAGATAGGATGATAGAATAATAATAATTTTCTCTATAATGTGGTAAATTTAATTATTGCTGTTATTACATTTGACAGTGTTTTCTTATTTATAATTACCACATTAAAATACATATATTTTGCGTTACACTATATGAAAATAGTATATATATTTCCCTCTTTACTATTCATCTGGGTGTTTTTTACAGTCAACTTTTTCTCTAGATTGGAATAAATCGAATTTAATATCTAAAGGATCTAATATTTTTTTAACTGTATCTTGAATTGTATAATCATCACTTTTCCGACCTAGAACCAGAAAAGTACCTGAAAAAAAAGTTAAAATAAATGTTGGTGTCTATAAAGGCAATTGGGAGACAAGTCTTATGTAAATCAACTGTTGCGGATACAATAAAATTAATATACGTATATTTTAGAATATTAGAAATGAAGTAACAAGTACATTCTTGCAAAACTTCACTTCTAATTTAGCTACTCTTTTCGAAATTTTCCATTGGTCAAGGGACCATCAGTGAAAAATTACATGTGGCATAAATGCTCAGTAAAATTGCTCATTTTATTACGTTATACTTTTTAAGAATGGATGATAAAATTGGAGTAGATTCTCTAAGATTACATCTCGGTTTTACAGCCATCCAAAAGACTCATATCTTTAAGAAGGCAAGTAGCTTGGATAACGCCTACAGGGAACTCCTCCAAGAGACTCGCCTGGCCTACAAGTACTTTAAGTAGAACATTGATAACTAGTGATTTTAGTTAAAAATATTTGAACAGTTTATTCTTCAATAAACAGTCAACAAATGAAAATATATTATCCTGTAGATTCATATTAAAATCTATTCCTACTTCAAAACAT
Source organism: Rhodnius prolixus (assembly GCF_049639745.1). Classification (NCBI taxonomy): domain Eukaryota; kingdom Metazoa; phylum Arthropoda; class Insecta; order Hemiptera; family Reduviidae; genus Rhodnius; species Rhodnius prolixus. The sequence continues at coordinate 29,232,655 of NW_027411582.1, forward strand.
TTTTTAAGTTAAATGAAATAACGGACGAGAACACCCTTCATCTTCTAACTAAGACCACATTCCCAATATTAGGGGGGATAAAAAGGCTGAAAGGTAGATTAAAGAATACATTTAATGATATCAAAGTTTCTTGTGAAAAACATTCTATTTCCGAGCATGCGAACAACATTAAATCATGAGCCCCTTTTCCACTACAGTTTTAATTTTCAAGTTTCAGCAATTGACAACCATTGTTGAGTTTTATTTTAAATAATAATAATAAATAATTCATTACTCCACAGTTGTTCGTAGTTATCTTTAGCTTAATATATATAATAAATTTATTTTTATTTTTAGTTGCTACTGTGAAGCAAACTTTTACGAAAATTAATTTAATTTAGTTGAAACTGAATGTATATTTTATCAAGACAATAATTTCTATCTTAGACAAATTAACTTCTTATAAAAAATTAATAACTTAATTAGATCTTGTGGATAACTAATTATTTCATTTTACAATTTTCATATAAATACAGCTATGTTGTCAGGGCTAGATTTAGATGAAAAGAGGCCCTAGGCTATTCCACATATAATTATGCCCTTTCACCTCCCATTTTTAAGTTTGTAAATTACATGAGAAATAATGAAAAAATCGCTACTGTTATATATATCAATATATTAAATGTTAATAAATAATATGTTATGTTTTTAAAATAGAGTAATTTTAATTTAGCTAACAATTTGAATGTAGGCCCCTTTTGGTCTTGAGGCCCTAGGCTGAAGCCTAGTTAGCCTATAGAAAAATCCGGCCCTGCCTGAAACTATTCATACCAGAAAAATGCAATTTATGTCGGATATAAAGAAAACGTTTCTCTATCATTCAGTAAAGAATTCATTGAAATCGGATTAATAAAAAGAAAGATATGAAGGTTTGAAATTTGAACCCATTTGAAAACCAGTAAAACTTAACCTTCATTATCTCCGTAACTATTCGTACTAGAAATGTGCAATTTATGTTGCCCATAAAGAAAACATTTCTCTGTTATTCGGTAAAGAAATCATTGAAATTGGACAAATAAAAAGAGAGATATAAAGGTTTGAAATTTGAACCTATTTGAAAATCTCTAAATATTAACCTTTAACATCACTGTAAAACAATACGAAAATATTTTTACAAACTATTATACAATTATAACGAAACGAAAATTTAACTCTAAATATGTCGTTAACTACTCGACAGATTTTTACTAAATTTTCTACAATTATAGACAAAAGTTGTCTCCATATACAGGTGAAATATAAACAATATCCAACGAGTAGTTTTTGAGATATTTGAAGTTAAAGATTTCACAGTTTTTAACGAAACGAAAATTTAACTCTAAATAAGTATCTCGTTAACTACACGACAGATTTTTACGAAATTGTATACAAATATAGACAAAAGATGTCTTCATATACAGGTGATAAATAAACAAATTCCATCGAGTAGTTTTTGAGATATTTGAAGTTAAAGATTTCACAGTTTTTAACGAAACGAAAATTTAACTCTAAATATCTCGTTAACTACACGATAGATTTTTACGAAATTGTATACAAATATAGACAAAAGATGTCTTCATATACAGGTGATAAATAAACAAATTCCATCGAGTAGTTTTTGAGATATTTGAAGTTAAAGATTTCACAGTTTTTAACGAAACGAAAATTTAACTCTAAATATCTCGTTAACTGCTCGACAGATTTTTACTAAATTTTCTACAATTATAGACAAAAGTTGTCTCCATATACAGGTCAAATATAAACAATATCCAACGAGTAGTTTTTGAGATATTTGAAGTTAAAGATTTCACAGTTTCAAACGAAACGAAAATTAAACTCTAAATATCTCGTTAACTACTCGACCGATTTTTACTAAATTTTATACAATTATAGACAAAAGTTGTCTTTATAAACTGGTGATATATAAACAAATTCCATCGAGTAGTTTTTGAGATATTTGAAGTTAAAAATTTCACAGTTTTTAACGAAACGAAAATTTAACTCTAAATATCTCGTTAACTACACGACAGATTTTTACTAAATTTTCTACAATTATAGACAAAAGTTGTCTCCATATACAGATCAAATATAAACAATATCCAACGAGTAGTTTTTGGGATATTTGAAGTTAAAGATTTCACAGTTTCAAACGAAACGAAAATTAAACTCTAAATATCTCGTTAACTACTCGACAGATTTTTACTAAATTTTCCACAATTATAGACAAAAGTTGTCTCCATATACAGGTTAAATATAAACAATATCCATGGAGTAGTTTTTGAGATATTTGAAGTTAAAGATTTCACAGTTTCAAACGAAACGAAAATTTAACTCTAAATATCTCGTTAACTACTCGACAGATTTTTACGAAATTGTATACAAATATAGACAAAAGATGTCTTCATATACAGGTGATAAATAAACAAATTCCATCGAGTAGTTTTTGAGATATTTGAAGTTAAAGATTTCACAGTTTTTAACGAAACGAAAATTTAACTCTAAATATCTCGTTAACTACACGACAGATTTTTACTAAATTTTCTACAATTATAGACAAAAGTTGTCTCCACATACAGGTGAAATATAAACAATATCCAACGAGTAGTTTTTGAGATATTTGAAGTTAAAGATTTCACAGTTTCAAACGAAACGAAAATTAAACTCTAAATATCTCGTTAACTACTCGACAGATTTTTACTAAATTTTATACAATTATAGACAAAAGTTGTCTCCATATACAGGTCAAATATAAACAATATCCAACGAGTAGTTTTTGAGATATTTGAAGTTAAAGATTTCACAGTTTTTAACGAAACGAAAATTTAACTCTAAATATCTCGTTAACTACTCGACAGATTTTTACTAAATTTTCTACAATTATAGACAAAAGTTGTCTCCATATACAGGTCAAATATAAACAATATCCAACGAGTAGTTTTTGAGATATTTGAAGTTAAAGATTTCACAGTTTCAAACGAAACGAAAATTAAACTCTAAATATCTCGTTAACTACTCGACCGATTTTTACTAAATTTTATACAATTATAGACAAAAGTTGTCTCCATATACAGGTCAAATATAAACAATATCCAACGAGTAGTTTTTGAGATATTTGAAGTTAAAGATTTCACAGTTTCAAACGAAACGAAAATTTAACTCTAAATATCTCGTTAACTACTCGACAGATTTTTACTAAATTTTATACAATTATAGACAAAAGTTGTCTCCATATACAGGTCAAATATAAACAAAATCCAACGAGTAGTTTTTGAGATATTTGAAGTTAAAGATTTCACAGTTTTTAACGAAACGAAAATTTAACTCTAAATATCTCGTTAACTACTCGACAGATTTTTACTGAATTTTCTACAATTATAGACAAAAGTGGTCTCCATATACAGGTCAAATATAAACAATATCCAACGAGTAGTTTTTGAGATATTTGAAGTTAAAGATTTCACAGTTTCAAACGAAACGAAAATTAAACTCTAAATATCTAGTTAACTACTCGACCGATTTTTACTAAATTTTATACAATTATAGACAAAAGTTGTCTCCATATACAGGTCAAATATAAACAATATCCAACGAGTAGTTTTTAAGATATTTGAAGTTAAAGATTTCACAGTTTCAAACGAAACGAAAATTTAACTCCAAATATCTCGTTAACTACTCGACAGATTTTTACTAAATTTTATACAATTATAGACAAAAGTTGTCTCCATATACAGGTCAAATATAAACAATATCCAACGAGTAGTTTTTGAGATATTTGAAGTTAAAGATTTCACAGTTTCAAACGAAACGAAAATTTAACTCTAAATATCTCGTTAACTACTCGACAGATTTTTACGAAATTGTATACAAATATAGACAAAAGATGTCTTTATATACAGGTGATAAATAAACAAATTCCATCGAGTAGTTTTTGAGATATTTGAAGTTAAAGATTTCACAGTTTTTAACGAAACGAAAATTTAACTCTAAATATCTCGTTAACTACACGACATATTTTTACTAAATTTTCTACAATTATAGACAAAAGTTGTCTCCATATACAGGTCAAATATAAACAATATCCAACGAGTAGTTTTTGAGATATTTGAAGTTAAAGATTTCACAGTTTCAAACGAAACGAAAATTAAACTCTAAATATCTCGTTAACTACTCGACAGATTTTTACTAAATTTTCTACAATTATAGACAAAAGTTGTCTCCACATACAGGTCAAATATAAACAATATCCAACGAGTAGTTTTTGAGATATTTGAAGTTAAAGATTTCACAGTTTCAAACGAAACGAAAATTTAACTCTAAATATCTCGTTAACTACTCGACAGATTTTTACTAAATTTTATACAATTATAGACAAAAGTTGTCTCCATATACAGGTCAAATATAAACAAAATCCAACGAGTAGTTTTTGAGATATTTGAAGTTAAAGATTTCACAGTTTTTAACGAAACGAAAATTTAACTCTAAATATCTCGTTAACTACTCGACAGATTTTTACTGAATTTTCTACAATTATAGACAAAAGTGGTCTCCATATACAGGTCAAATATAAACAATATCCAACGAGTAGTTTTTGGGATATTTGAAGTTAAAGATTTCACAGTTTTTAACGAAACGAAAACTTAACTCTAAATATCTCGTTAACTACACGATAGATTTTTACGAAATTGTATACAAATATAGACAAAAGATGTCTTCATATACAGGTGATAAATAAACAAATTCCATCGAGTAGTTTTTGAGATATTTGAAGTTAAAGATTTCACAGTTTTTAACGAAACGAAAATTTAACACTAAATATCTCGTTAACTACACGATAGATTTTTACGAAATTGTATACAAATATAGACAAAAGATGTCTTCATATACAGGTGATAAATAAACAAATCCTATCGAGTAGTTTTTGAGATATTTGAAGTTAAAGATTTCTCAGTTTTTAACGAAACGAAAATTTAACTCTAAATATCTCGTTAACTACACGTCAGATTTTTACTAAATTTTATACAATTATAGACAAAAGTTTTCTCCATATACAGGTCAAATCTAAACAATATCCAACGAGCAGTTTTTGAGATATTTGAAGTTAAAGATTTCACAGTTTCAAACGAAACGAAAATTTAACTCTAAATATCTCGTTAACTACTCGACAGATTTTTACTAAATTTTATACAATTATAGACAAAAGTTGTCTCCATTTACAGGTCAAATATAAACAATATCCAACGAGTAGTTTTTGAGATATTTGAAGTTAAAGATTTCACAGTTTCAAACGAAACGAAAATTTAACTCTAAATATCTCGTTAACTACTCGACAGATTTTTACGAAATTGTATACAAATATAGACAAAAGATGTCTTCATATACAGGTGATAAATAAACAAATTCCATCGAGTAGTTTTTGAGATATTTGAAGTTAAAGATTTCACAGTTTTTAACGAAACGAAAATTTAACTCTAAATATCTCGTTAACTACACGACAGATTTTTACTAAATTTTCTACAATTATAGACAAAAGTTGTCTCCATATATAGGTCAAATATAAACAATATCCAACGAGTAGTTTTTGAGATATTTGAAGTTAAATATTTCACAGTTTCAAACGAAACGAAAATTAAACTCTAAATATCTCGTTAACTACTCGACAGATTTTTACTAAATTTTATACAATTATAGACAAAAGTTGTCTCCATATACAGGTCAAATATAAACAATATCCAACGAGTAGTTTTTGAGATATTTGAAGTTAAAGATTTCACAGTTTTTAACGAAACGAAAATTTAACTCTAAATATCTCTTTAACTACACGACAGATTTTTACTAAATTTTCTACAATTATAGACAAAAGTTGTCTCCACATACAGGTCAAATATAAACAATATCCAACGAGTAGTTTTTGAGATATTTGAAGTTAAAGATTTCACAGTTTCAAACGAAACGAAAATTAAACTCTAAATATCTCGTTAACTACTCGACAGATTTTTACTAAATTTTAAACAATTATAGACAAAAGTTGTCTCCATATACAGGTCAAATATAAACAATATCCAACGAGTAGTTTTTGAGATATTTGAAGTTAAAGATTTCACAGTTTCAAACGAAACGAAAATTTAACTCTAAATATCTCGTTAACTACTCGACAGATTTTTACGAAATTGTATACAAATATAGACAAAAGATGTCTTTATATACAGGTGATAAATAAACAAATTCCATCGAGTAGTTTTTGAGATATTTGAAGTTAAAGATTTCACAGTTTTTAACGAAACGAAAATTTAACTCTAAATATCTCGTTAACTACACGACATATTTTTACTAAATTTTCTACAATTATAGACAAAAGTTGTCTCCATATACAGGTCAAATATAAACAATATCCAACGAGTAGTTTTTGAGATATTTGAAGTTAAAGATTTCACAGTTTCAAACGAAACGAAAATTAAACTCTAAATATCTCGTTAACTACTCGACAGATTTTTACTAAATTTTCTACAATTATAGACAAAAGTTGTCTCCACATACAGGTCAAATATAAACAATATCCAACGAGTAGTTTTTGAGATATTTGAAGTTAAAGATTTCACAGTTTCAAACGAAACGAAAATTAAACTCTAAATATCTCGTTAACTACTCGACAGATTTTTACTAAATTTTAAACAATTATAGACAAAAGTTGTCTCCATATAGAGGTCAAATATAAACAATATCCAACGAGTAGTTTTTGAGATATTTGAAGTTAAAGATTTCACAGTTTCAAACAAAACGAAAATTAAACTCTAAATATCTCGTTAACTACTCGACAGATTTTTACTAAATTTTATACAATTATAGACAAAAGTTGTCTCCATATACAGGTCAAATATAAACAATATCCAACGAGTAGTTTTTGGGATATTTGAAGTTAAAGATTTCACAGTTTTTAACGAAACGAAAACTTAACTCTAAATATCTCGTTAACTACACGATAGATTTTTACGAAATTGTATACAAATATAGACAAAAGATGTCTTCATATACAGGTGATAAATAAACAAATTCCATCGAGTAGTTTTTGAGATATTTGAAGTTAAAGATTTCACAGTTTTTAACGAAACGAAAATTTAACACTAAATATCTCGTTAACTACACGATAGATTTTTACGAAATTGTATACAAATATAGACAAAAGATGTCTTCATATACAGGTGATAAATAAACAAATCCTATCGAGTAGTTTTTGAGATATTTGAAGTTAAAGATTTCTCAGTTTTTAACGAAACGAAAATTTAACTCTAAATATCTCGTTAACTACACGTCAGATTTTTACTAAATTTTATACAATTATAGACAAAAGTTTTCTCCATATACAGGTCAAATCTAAACAATATCCAACGAGCAGTTTTTGAGATATTTGAAGTTAAAGATTTCACAGTTTCAAACGAAACGAAAATTTAACTCTAAATATCTCGTTAACTACTCGACAGATTTTTACTAAATTTTATACAATTATAGACAAAAGTTGTCTCCATTTACAGGTCAAATATAAACAATATCCAACGAGTAGTTTTTGAGATATTTGAAGTTAAAGATTTCACAGTTTCAAACGAAACGAAAATTTAACTCTAAATATCTCGTTAACTACTCGACAGATTTTTACGAAATTGTATACAAATATAGACAAAAGATGTCTTCATATACAGGTGATAAATAAACAAATTCCATCGAGTAGTTTTTGAGATATTTGAAGTTAAAGATTTCACAGTTTTTAACGAAACGAAAATTTAACTCTAAATATCTCGTTAACTACACGACAGATTTTTACTAAATTTTCTACAATTATAGACAAAAGTTGTCTCCATATATAGGTCAAATATAAACAATATCCAACGAGTAGTTTTTGAGATATTTGAAGTTAAATATTTCACAGTTTCAAACGAAACGAAAATTAAACTCTAAATATCTCGTTAACTACTCGACAGATTTTTACTAAATTTTATACAATTATAGACAAAAGTTGTCTCCATATACAGGTCAAATATAAACAATATCCAACGAGTAGTTTTTGAGATATTTGAAGTTAAAGATTTCACAGTTTTTAACGAAACGAAAATTTAACTCTAAATATCTCTTTAACTACACGACAGATTTTTACTAAATTTTCTACAATTATAGACAAAAGTTGTCTCCACATACAGGTCAAATATAAACAATATCCAACGAGTAGTTTTTGAGATATTTGAAGTTAAAGATTTCACAGTTTCAAACGAAACGAAAATTAAACTCTAAATATCTCGTTAACTACTCGACAGATTTTTACTAAATTTTAAACAATTATAGACAAAAGTTGTCTCCATATACAGGTCAAATATAAACAATATCCAACGAGTAGTTTTTGAGATATTTGAAGTTAAAGATTTCACAGTTTCAAACGAAACGAAAATTTAACTCTAAATATCTCGTTAACTACTCGACAGATTTTTACGAAATTGTATACAAATATAGACAAAAGATGTCTTTATATACAGGTGATAAATAAACAAATTCCATCGAGTAGTTTTTGAGATATTTGAAGTTAAAGATTTCACAGTTTTTAACGAAACGAAAATTTAACTCTAAATATCTCGTTAACTACACGACATATTTTTACTAAATTTTCTACAATTATAGACAAAAGTTGTCTCCATATACAGGTCAAATATAAACAATATCCAACGAGTAGTTTTTGAGATATTTGAAGTTAATGATTTCACAGTTTCAAACGAAACGAAAATTAAACTCTAAATATCTCGTTAACTACTCGACAGATTTTTACTAAATTTTCTACAATTATAGACAAAAGTTGTCTCCACATACAGGTCAAATATAAACAATATCCAACGAGTAGTTTTTGAGATATTTGAAGTTAAAGATTTCACAGTTTCAAACGAAACGAAAATTAAACTCTAAATATCTCGTTAACTACTCGACAGATTTTTACTAAATTTTAAACAATTATAGACAAAAGTTATCTCCATATAGAGGTCAAATATAAACAATATCCAACGAGTAGTTTTTGAGATATTTGAAGTTAAAGATTTCACAGTTTCAAACAAAACGAAAATTAAACTCTAAATATCTCGTTAACTACTCGACAGATTTTTACTAAATTTTATACAATTATAGACAAAAGTTGTCTCCATATACAGGTCAAATATAAACAATATCCAACGAGTAGTTTTTGGGATATTTGAAGTTAAAGATTTCACAGTTTTTAACGAAACGAAAACTTAACTCTAAATATCTCGTTAACTACACGATAGATTTTTACGAAATTGTATACAAATATAGACAAAAGATGTCTTCATATACAGGTGATAAATAAACAAATTCCATCGAGTAGTTTTTGAGATATTTGAAGTTAAAGATTTCACAGTTTTTAACGAAACGAAAATTTAACACTAAATATCTCGTTAACTACACGATAGATTTTTACGAAATTGTATACAAATATAGACAAAAGATGTCTTCATATACAGGTGATAAATAAACAAATCCCATCGAGTAGTTTTTGAGATATTTGAAGTTAAAGATTTCTCAGTTTTTAACGAAACGAAAATTTAACTCTAAATATCTCGTTAACTACACGTCAGATTTTTACTAAATTTTATACAATTATAGACAAAAGTTTTCTCCATATACAGGTCAAATCTAAACAATATCCAACGAGCAGTTTTTGAGATATTTGAAGTTAAAGATTTCACAGTTTCAAACGAAACGAAAATTTAACTCTAAATATCTCGTTAACTACTCGACAGATTTTTACTAAATTTTATACAATTATAGACAAAAGTTGTCTCCATTTACAGGTCAAATATAAACAATATCCAACGAGTAGTTTTTGAGATATTTGAAGTTAAAGATTTCACAGTTTCAAACGAAACGAAAATTTAACTCTAAATATCTCGTTAACTACTCGACAGATTTTTACGAAATTGTATACAAATATAGACAAAAGATGTCTTCATATACAGGTGATAAATAAACAAATTCCATCGAGTAGTTTTTGAGATATTTGAAGTTAAAGATTTCAAAGTTTTTAACGAAACGAAAATTTAACTCTAAATATCTCGTTAACTACACGACAGATTTTTACTAAATTTTCTACAATTATAGACAAAAGTTGTCTCCATATATAGGTCAAATATAAACAATATCCAACGAGTAGTTTTTGAGATATTTGAAGTTAAATATTTCACAGTTTCAAACGAAACGAAAATTAAACTCTAAATATCTCGTTAACTACTCGACAGATTTTTACTAAATTTTATACAATTATAGACAAAAGTTGTCTCCATATACAGGTCAAATATAAACAATATCCAACGAGTAGTTTTTGAGATATTTGAAGTTAAAGATTTCACAGTTTTTAACGAAACGAAAATTTAACTCTAAATATCTCTTTAACTACACGACAGATTTTTACTAAATTTTCTACAATTATAGACAAAAGTTGTCTCCACATACAGGTCAAATATAAACAATATCCAACGAGTAGTTTTTGAGATATTTGAAGTTAAAGATTTCACAGTTTCAAACGAAACGAAAATTAAACTCTAAATATCTCGTTAACTACTCGACAGATTTTTACTAAATTTTAAACAATTATAGACAAAAGTTGTCTCCATATACAGGTCAAATATAAACAATATCCAACGAGTAGTTTTTGAGATATTTGAAGTTAAAGATTTCACAGTTTCAAACAAAACGAAAATTAAACTCTAAATATCTCGTTAACTACTCGACAGATTTTTACTAAATTTTATACAATTATAGACAAAAGTTGTCTCCATACACAGGTCAAATATAAACAATATCCAACGAGTAGTTTTTGGGATATTTGAAGTTAAAGATTTCACAGTTTTTAACGAAACGAAAACTTAACTCTAAATATCTCGTTAACTACACGATAGATTTTTACGAAATTGTATACAAATATAGACAAAAGATGTCTTCATATACAGGTGATAAATAAACAAATTCCATCGAGTAGTTTTTGAGATATTTGAAGTTAAAGATTTCACAGTTTTTAACGAAACGAAAATTTAACTCTAAATATCTCGTTAACTACACGATAGATTTTTACGAAATTGTATACAAATATAGACAAAAGATGTCTTCATATACAGGTGATAAATAAACAAATCCCATCGAGTAGTTTTTGAGATATTTGAAGTTAAAGATTTCTCAGTTTTTAACGAAACGAAAATTTAACTCTAAATATCTCGTTAACTACACGTCAGATTTTTACTAAATTTTATACAATTATAGACAAAAGTTTTCTCCATATACAGGTCAAATCTAAACAATATCCAACGAGCAGTTTTTGAGATATTTGAAGTTAAAGATTTCACAGTTTCAAACGAAACGAAAATTTAACTCTAAATATCTCGTTAACTACTCGACAGATTTTTACTAAATTTTATACAATTATAGACAAAAGTTGTCTCCATTTACAGGTCAAATATAAACAATATCCAACGAGTAGTTTTTGAGATATTTGAAGTTAAAGATTTCACAGTTTCTAACGAAACGAAAATTTAACTCTAAATATCTCGTTAACTACTCGACAGATTTTTACGAAATTGTATACAAATATAGACAAAAGATGTCTTCATATACAGGTGATAAATAAACAAATTCCATCGAGTAGTTTTTGAGATATTTGAAGTTAAAGATTTCACAGTTTTTAACGAAACGAAAATTTAACTCTAAATATCTCGTTAACTACACGACAGATTTTTACTAAATTTTCTACAATTATAGACAAAAGTTGTCTCCATATATAGGTCAAATATAAACAATATCCAACGAGTAGTTTTTGAGATATTTGAAGTTAAATATTTCACAGTTTCAAACGAAACGAAAATTAAACTCTAAATATCTCGTTAACTACTCGACAGATTTTTACTAAATTTTATACAATTATAGACAAAAGTTGTCTCCATATACAGGTCAAATATAAACAATATCCAACGAGTAGTTTTTGAGATATTTGAAGTTAAAGATTTCACAGTTTTTAACGAAACGAAAATTTAACTCTAAATATCTCGTTAACTACACGACAGATTTTTACTAAATTTTCTACAATTATAGACAAAAGTTGTCTCCACATACAGGTCAAATATAAACAATATCCAACGAGTAGTTTTTGAGATATTTGAAGTTAAAAATTTCACAGTTTTTAACGAAACGAAAATTTAACTCTAAATATCTCGTTAACTACACGACAGATTTTTACTAAATTTTCTACAATTATAGACAAAAGTTGTCTCCATATACAGGTCAAATATAAACAATATCCAACGAGTAGTTTTTGAGATATTTGAAGTTAAAGATTTCACAGTTTCAAACGAAACGAAAATTTAACTCTAAATATCTCGTTAACTACTCGACAGATTTTTACGAAATTTTATACAATTATAGACAAAGGTTGTCTCCATATACAGGTTAAATATAAACAATATCCATGGAGTAGTTTTTGAGATATTTGAAGTTAAAGATTTCACAGTTTCAAACGAAACGAAAATTTAACTCTAAATATCTCGTTAACTACTCGACAGATTTTTATGAAATTTTATACAATTATAGACAGAGGTTGTCTACATAATATACAAGTGAAATATAAACAAAATCCATCGAGTAGTTTTTGAGATATTTGAAGTTAATGATTTGGTTTTTTTTTTTCTCGATAACGGCTCCTACGATTGCTTTAAACTCTCCTCGCATACGAGATCTGTAACTTTTAACTAGATCCATTTTCCAGGGAAATTAGATTAAGGTTACTTCTGCGAAAAGAGGGTATGTAAGACCAGGGCCGGATTTAGATGAAATGAGGCCCTAGGCTATTCCACTTAGAAGGCTTTTTCACCTCCCATTTTTAAGTTTGTAAATTACGAGTACATCAGAAATAATAAAAAAATCACTGCTGTGATATATATCAATATGTTCCCTGTTTTAAAATAGAGTAATTTTAATTTTGCTAACAATTTGAATGTTGGCCCCTCTTGATCTTGAGGCCCTAGGCTGAAGCCTAGGTAGCCTATAGGATAGTCCGGCCTTGTATGTTGTATATAAATAATAATTTAATCTTTATTAAATAGTATTCTAAGAGAAGGCAAATCGGTACATTTAATCTGGATTAAGGGCTACACAGGTCTGAGAGGAAATGAAATCGTGGATCGTAAAGCCAAGGAAGCGATCTCCTTACAACATACAAGTTCATACTCAATTTTAGTCTCCGATATTAAAAATTATGCAAAAGCAGAGTGCTGTTCCGAATAGCAGCTGATATACAAATTGTCAAAGGCGGGAAAAGGCCCAATTGTACACAGCCATACAATCTAGTGTCCTCAAAAGTCCTTGGTTTTTCAGATGTAAGAACTACAATAGGAAGTTTGTTAGCACAGTCATTAGAATGAGGTTTAATCACAATTATTCGCCGCACCATCTAGCCAGGATTGGTGAGGAAACAACGCACAAGTGTTCGTGTACTTCTGGAATAATAGCGGACGCCAAACGTCTAATTCTGGGAATGTGCCAACAATACTGTAACGAAGTTGACCTGGGCAGAGAAGAAAGGCCTAGATTGTTCTAAGGGTTGAGCGACCAAAGTCGGTAACTGGCCACCACTGTGTAAACAAAAGGCCGGTCTCTACCTGAGCTGGAAAAGAAAAGGGCTAGACTGTTCTAGGAGTTTAGTGACCGTAGCCTGTAACGGTCCACCGCTGTGTAAAAGCCAGCTAAGGGAGCGGCCCTAGTTGGGGTGGTGGCAGTATGTGTTTTACAGCCAATGAGCGGCAGGTGGGAGTGAGACAGACGGAGTTGGAGTGAGACAGAGAGTTGGAGAAGGGCGACCCCAGTTGGGGTGGAGGCGGTATGTTTTCCTCAGCCAGTGAGCGGCAGGTGGGCGTGAGACAGACGGAGTGGGGCAGTCTCAGTTAAAGGGAGGCAGACACAGCTGGAGAAGTCAGTTTTGAGTTAGTCTTTGAGAGATAGTTTGGAGAGACACTTTGGAAGGAACAATTTGAGAGAGTCAGTGTTGTGGAGTGCTTCGGTGTTAGCTAGTTGGGCAGTTAGTCAGTTAGTGAGTAGAGCTTTGTTAGTGCAGCTGAGACTAGTGCAATTCGGTGCAGTGCGGACCAGTTGTGGAACAGTTTTGTGGCGTTACGTAGTGAGTAAGTAACAGTAAACTGTTGTGACTGTTGTAAATGGTAACTGTAATGAATAGCGTTAGTTGCTTGTAAATGTTAATGTGTTAATAAATCAGGTTATTACTTACAAATTTAGCGAGTTTTATTATTTATCAAACCCACATATTATTAAATTAACTAGTGGCAGGCACTAGTTGTAGCTGTGAAGTTTTTAGTAAAAGATAGAAAAACTTTACAATACTAAAGGAAGAGAACGATTATGGAGGGCTGTGATAGCGACTGGCTGTCCCTTAACAGCCATCCTAAGCCCTATTCTTGCATCTGATTATGGCAACATTACTCAGAACTCTGACTTCATAAAAAAACAACAGGATAACTATAGAGTTATAGAAGTAATCAAAATACTAAAGACGCTCTTCATGTATAGGGTTTATAGAGTAGACAACTAAGAAAGCAAAAACCAAAACTCAGAATAATTTAAACAATGGATGTAAAGAAGACAGCACAACGTATACATTTATATAAGAATAGAATCATCGATTTTATGCTGTTTGTAGATTATTGATAATATATTAACACGCAAAAATATTTCTTCGAACATCCAATATTTAAATGGCTGATTTGCTAGGTTCAAGAGGCCAAAAACAAGGAAAATATATTTCTACAATATTTTTTATAGGAAAAAAATGTATGTAACTTTGTAACTCCAACTTTTTAAATAGAATAGTTATTTAAATAGAATTTAAAAAATCTAGCTTAAGTTATACTTTTAAAAAATATGTAAAACTTTTTTTTACCTAATTTGATTGTCCCGTTAGATAAACACTGATGAACTATTGAAAAACTGTCGTAATCAGTTACAAGTACAACACCATCAAAAGTGACCGGATGCTTTTTCTCTGGAATTAGAAATCAGAAGTTAATTATCAGGTTTTTCTCTAAGTAATTGTTTTAGAAACCTCTATTCAGCGCGAACACAACCTAAACACTCCTACGACTGTCTCTTATCAGTATTCTCATAGTTCAAACTCATAAATCATCATTTTATTAACCATTCATTGCATTAAAATGAAACCTTACTGACTAGCCCATTATTCTCGTTTTATTACAGTTTTTACAGTAATGCTTTAGAAGACATCTTAGGTGGAACATCTATTGTGTGAGAGGGTCTTATTGTGAAATTAAAAGAAACAATCGATTTAGCATATAGGGCTCAGGGAAGATCTAAGCAATACTGGACACACCCTCGTTAGCACTTAAACTACTGAAGATGAGCATACAGGTGGCCAAGTGCCTTTCCTGGGGGCCAGTGGGCTTGTATAAACATGCTGACTCAGTTCCGTCGAAGCAGTAATGTAAATAGATCCAAATAGCGAAATGGTTAAAAAGATCACTTTGAGTTATGCTCTGTTATGTCCTTTGAAGTTGCAAATGCTCCCAGTTCGATAATAATTAGAATTAATTGGTTTCCAGAATGATTCTGTTTTAAAAGACAAATATCAAAAAGTAGGAATTCCCAGAATATATTCTTGTTTAGGCAAGAAATGCCTGTAAATTAAAAGATTTGCTGCACAAATTTTATGTAATATTTTAGTACTTACTTGTGTGAACAACTAGTTTCGTCCAAGAAATTAAATAAAACGGCAAACAGAACTAGATTAATTGATAAACATCTACCTGCCTTAAATGAAAATTGTCTGTCCTCAGTCTTTGAACCCAGTATTGGAAACTAGTATGAGGAAAACGCTGGCAAGTTTTGGGTAAAAAAGAATAATTTTTGTTTTAAAAATACATTAAATAAATACAATTATATTGTAGTGTTTTAAATATCCTATCCATATTCCTGAATCCTCACTTCAGAATATAAATTTAACAAAACTTGTTAAATGTGTTGTGGCCCGCGTGAATATTGCCTGTTTCACCAAATGACCCGTTTTAATTGAGTTTGACACCCCTGAACTAGAAGATGCTGCAATACTCGTATAACCAATAAATCGCGCAGGTCAATCCCCAAGGAGTCACATATAATTATGTTTTATATACATGATAAAACATTGCATTAGACAACGATGTATACCACTGAAACTAATTTAAATTATTTGTTTTTTGGTAATTTGAACTTTGATAATTTAAGAGTTCTAATTTTAATTTTCAAGTTATAATTAAAAATAAATTGTAGTTTTCATTTTAGTGGATTTACTTACTGTCTTTATTGTCATTCACTTTTTCACAAATCAAAGTATATTTCCCTTTTGTATCGTTTTCACTGCCATTACAGTGGATTGAAGCGAATTTTGGCTTGTTTTCTCTGTGAAAAAAAAGTTCATTAATTACTAAAACGTCAATTAAACGACTCAATAAAGCCTTAAACGAAGAGTTAACTTATCGCTTCTTTAAAAATTTGTTGGTTGGCCACGGTTCTTGATTCGGTCCAGGCTGAATGTTTATATAATAACCTAACCTTAACCTCTTGGAGGTTTTTTTTTTTCTTTTCAAAGCAGGATTGACACAGAAAAATTCCCAAAAGATTTTCTTTCCCTTATTCCTTGATTGATTATGCTGCAAGAGTTACTTAGCAATATTTAGCAAGCACCTAAGCGATGGGATGAGTTACGCTAAGTACATACAATAGGCAAAAAAAGTATTTGCACACCCTGTTATTTTAAGGTTTCATATAAAAAAAAATTCGCTTTTTTACCCAAATTACGTTTATTTAACTTCTTAAATCAAGCACTATAAGATGATAAATATAAATATGCAAAAGAGTCAAATAAATTAAGTATAAAGAACATAATGTTATTTTATACTGCAAAAAAAGTATTTGCACACCTAGTTAAACATTTCAAAAACTAATTTGGTTGACCCATAACCAATCATAACATTGTCCTTAATATTTAGTGTGCATCCCTTTAGCTTCAATTACGGCTTGTAACGCCTTGGCATTGATTCAACTAAATTTCTTGTCACCTCATCTGATAAATTGTTCCAGGAATCAACTAACACCTGTCTTAAGTGCTCCTTACTTGTAATAGAGGTCTGGCGGACTTTCCTGTCCACAATATGCCACAGATTTTCAATTGGGTTCAGGTCTGGTGATTGAGGTGGGTTCAGTAATCTTCTTGGGGGATTATAAAGGAGCCATTCTTTTGTAATGTTGGCCGTATGTTCTAGATGGTTATTCTGCTGGAAATGAAAATCGTTCTCCAAACATAATTTTACAGCACTTGCCTTCAAGTTGCCTCGCAACACCTCCAAATAAGACCGAGCTGTTATTATGCCCTCAATAACTTCTAAATTACCCACCCCAGAGTAAGCCATACAGCCCCAAACCAAGATATTTCCTCCTCCATGCTCAACAGTTTTTAATATATTTTTTGTATTCAAACCAGTTTTATTTCTTCTCCAGATTGTTATTACATTTTGTGGTTTAAAAACCTCAATCTTGCTTCCATCAGAAAAAAATAATTTTTTCCCGAAATTCAACAGGTTTTTTAACAAATTCTCTGGCGAACTCAAGACGTTTTTTCCTATTAACCTCACTAATAAATGGCTTTTTTAAGGGTCGCCTGCCTCGTATGCCTTTATTGTGAAGGACGTTTGTTATTGTTTGAGGTGTAACCGTCTTTCCTGAACAAGACGCCAGGTCATGCGCAAGTTTTTGAGCGCTGTGAGTTGGTTTCCTCAGCGTGTCTTTGAAGACCTTCCTCCTCTCCCGTTCATTTAAGGCTCTTGGTCGACCTGTTCGCTGTTTATTTTCTGTTGTTCCTCTTTCAATGATATACCTCACTGTTAAAAACGATAAAATTACTTTATTTCCGATTTCTCTATTACTGTTTCCAGCATGATGTAATATAAGCACTTCCTGTTTCACACTCACAGGAATTTTTCTAGATTTTGGAGCCATCTCAATGCACTAGTTGAAAACACAATAAAAACTAATGAATCTAGTAAAGGGAGTATAGACAGTACCAAAGGTGACGTTAATCCTCTTTTGTTAGGGCATTTGTTTTATTTACATGTCAAGAAATCCCAAATTACAGCTGAGCAAATACTTTTTTTGCAGTATAAAATAACATTATGTTCTTTATACTTAATTTATTTGACTCTTTTGCATATTTATATTTATCATCTTATAGTGCTTGATTTAAGAAGTTAAATAAACGTAATTTGGGTAAAAAAGCGAATTTTTTTTTATATGAAACCTTGAGATAACAGGGTGTGCAAATACTTTTTTTGCCTATTGTATATTAAGTATAGGGGAAATCCCGCAACTTACTAAAAGGGATCGATACAATAAAACTATTCTGTACAGTCATTATAACAATTTTATATAGTCATTGATTTTCTAATCATGAACCATTCGATTTAAAGGTGAACATGGCCATAGTTTATTGATTTTATTTTTCTTATAATAAGTAAATAAATGGAACAAACAAAACAAGTAAAACAAATAAAATAAGAAAAACTGTTACTTTGTTAATGAATATCCATAAACTTCGTTATTCAAGGTGCCATCCGACTTTAATGTCATTTTTAGTGTTTTGCAGACACTTGTGGGCTTCCCATACTGGCTATACATTCCATACCAAGTTCCACTAAAATACTATATTTAATAAAAAAGGAAAAGAAAAATTTTAAATATTCTTCAAAATTTTAAAAGAGTCTTTAGTTTTGATAATGATTAGAAAAACTAGAACTATTAGATAAACTAGTACTTCTTCCTTAGTAGGGCGTTATGACCTGTCAATAAATACTTCTTATTATTTGGGAGTAAGTCCTGTTCTAAGTAATACCACGAGATATTTTCTTTAAATAGTTTTAACCATTTAAATATCGGATAAAATTGAGTTACCAATCATGGTGTTGAGCCACTTTAAATTGTTTAGGTAAAATACAAAAAGGAGAGTGATCCAACTGGCTATTTGCAAGTGGGTTGGTTAAAACAATTTCAAGTCGGATTTTGGTCCGGTTAACTGTTACGTCTACTGTTAGTAAACTGTTCCTTGGACTATGATTTAAAAAAACTAGAAACTGCTTAATGCTTGGGCATGCAAGTCCAATTTACTATCTGAATTTAATTACTAAATACATCGTAATTTAAATAGTGAATAATGGTTGACGCTGAACATTTCTTATTGACTAAGATCTAAGGGACGTTATGGTACCGCTGAAACTGACCTAGAACGATAATCAGCTTCACATAAAAATACCCTTGAAGGTGCCTCAGATGGGATAACTTTACGTCGAGAATGGTGGGTCCTATAATAGAAATTTAGGCGAAAGGAAGTAAAATAAAACTCTCTCTCTCTTAGATTAAAATAATCTGAAACAGACACTTTTATTTAATAAGAAGAAAAAAAGAAATCAGTACAAATGGAAAAAGAAAATGGAAATATACTTTTACTGTAAAATTCTTAAGCTAACAGTAACGACTTAAAATTAAAAGAAAACTATTTTCAAAGTACAATAGTTCTTAAACCTACGCAAGAAATGTTCGTTAATCAAATGCACAAAGTGAACTTCGTTACACAAAAGAAAGGTAGGAGATGGAAATTTTATGGTAAGCAGCTGCATTTGTCAGGCAGAGAAAATCATGGTCTATTATCGACTGTAAACTCTACACGATGTATTGCAGTCTAACGGCCAGTTAGAGATTCCTCCAGTTTAAAGTTATAATAAAAGATAGCTAACTAGTACAGCCTATGCTATCTAGCGAATATTTTTGTAACAATGCTGTAGTGAACATTTTTACCTAAAATATTTTTGGAAGATAAAGAAATAAGTATTAGAGAATGATTTACTATCTTTGTTTATTTTTAAAAAAATTATTTTTCTGTGGTGCTAGATGAACAAAAATTGGCGTCAGTGATCTAATAATTAGGATTTTAAAAGACAACCTTTCGCACAAGCTTATTATGTGCTTTACCGTTTCTGTCTTTGATGGCACTTTCTTCCTCTATCATTGTACATTGTAGGTACCTTAATTATGTACCTTTCATATTTTCTGGCGTGGATAACTTGATTCTGGATCATTGTCATAAAACTCTTCGCCTCAGCAATTAAACTTCTCAAGAGAGCCGAGCCATCTTATTTACTTAAGTGTGCTGGCCGTGTAGTGACATGATATTTCAGACTTCAGCAGATAACTCCGCGGCTCGAATGTTATAAATTCACAAGTTTAAACTTAACTTCTGCCTTACGTATGCTAATGTGCAACTATGATTCTTCTTCTTTCGATCGTCGAAATATTTCTGTATTATTCATTTTTTTTTCTTTTTTTTTTTTTTTGCGCATCAACAGCTGAGGTTATTAGCGCCTCTAATATCTGTTCTTGTAACCCATGCGCATCCGACGCTGAACCTTGACCAGCAAGGTTAGTGGAGCTCCAGGTAACGAACAATGCCTCCATACATCCCCTCTTACATCATCGACTCAGTCGACGAGGGGGAGGGTGGATACATAGTTGCCATCCCTTACATTTTCCTCATTTCGGGGTTATCTAAACCCTTAGGTATGCCTCTTATCAGTAAGATAAATTAAAATAATTGTAAGTAAATTATCGATGTGCTTCCCTATAGTATATCATGTAGACTCAACTCGTTTATTTCTTGGCCATAAGGTTATTTGCTCTTGAAGGGAAGTACTTTTATAAATATTCCTTCCCCTGTTAATAGTCCTTAATTCTAACTGGGTGTAGTACTCTTATAAATATTCCTACACCCGCTACAATAGCTATACCTACAACTAAATACTATACAGTTATACAATCATTCACGCCAATAAATACATTCACGCTAATAAAAATAAACATGCTAATAAATACAAACATGCTAATAAATACATACACGCTAATAAATACATTTATACCAATAAAATTCTTTCACTTTACATTTACACTTTGGGAAGAGTACTCGATATTCCTCTTCCCTTTAACCTCTAAACCTAAACCTAATCTAATCTAAATTTGGTGATACATATTTATTCTCTTCAAGAAAGCAAATAACCTTTTTGTATATGAAGACCCTTCTTGCAACGTTGCGCGCAAATCATGTGGCAGGCCTGCTGCTTCTCTATCTTGACGAAGTGCCTGACACCCTTCCAACACATGCCAAACTGAAAGTCTCTCTCTGCACCGTGAGCACCTCGGTTTTCTAGCACCTAGAAGGAGGTACCCATGAGTAGTTCGTGTGTGCCCAATTCTTAGCCTCGTCAATATTACTGATTCTCGCCGCGGGAGGTTCTCAGCTGGTATGCATCGTACTAGTGGTTTAATGTCTTTCAATTTTGCTAAAATGGCGTCCCACTGATGCTGCCATTTCATAATTAATCTTTCTTTAATGTGGCATCGCAGGTCAGTGGGGCGAATAGGTATGGCAACGTGTGTATGTTTGCAGGCGGCACTCTTTGCTGCCTGGTCCGCTGTTTCGTTGCCAGTTATTCCTATGTGGCCTGGCACCCATGTAACATGCTTTATTTTTTTTTTTTTTTTTTTTTTTTTTTTTTTTTTTTTTTTGCGCATCAACAGCTGAGGTTATTAGCGCCCGGAGCTTTTTCCAGTGCACTGCCGGCCTCCGGACAGTGTTCTCTCGTTACAGACAACACTGTCCATCACCGGACAGTGAGCTGTAAGAAGCTCCTAGGAAGATGCTTTGTTATTATTATTATTATTATTTTATCGCATAGCTAACAAGACTAGAGCGTCATAACTAATCATTATTATTATTACAAGCATAAAAAAGATAATATTAGGTTTACTTGCCCTTTTTGAATCAAGGTTTGTCATTGGGGGAATCTCTTCACAACCAATATTTCGTAAGTATTGTAAATTGTTATCGTTGTTTACGCCAGAAAAAATTACAAAAACTGTTAGAATGAAGAATCTGTAAATAAAAATTAATGATGGGTAACCTTATTCGTTCCAATCTCCTGAAAGCCTAGTGGAAGCCTAATTTTAAGAGAAGCCGTTTTGTTCTGGATCCCCTCACTAAGGGGCCTCCTAAAGCAGACATGGACAAAGGGGGTGCTCTAAGAAATGAGTTTCACAATAGATCCTCTGGGATCGCTGTGGTTTAAGATTTCAGGCCAACCCTCGTAGAATCTAGTCTAAGAAGCGAGTCTCTTCCCACAATACATTCTAGGGGATTTAATGTACCAACAAGGTCTTATATATATTATTAAAAGAAAAATCTCATTCCTGTTTTTACCAGCACTGAATTTTAGACACTTGACACTTTTAGGCTGTGATATCCTTTGGATTAAAAAATCAAGAACCTTAAATTGTAAGTTAACAATTGGAGAGCCATTATACAGATATTACAGACCGTAAAAAAAAAAAAAATGTAAAAATTAAGGTCGATAGATCGTCTAGAAGGTTCGAAGAAAACAATCTGAAATCTGAGAAAACAATATTAATGACTAACTTCATGCTGAAAGTTTGAGTTTTGGCCGCAGTTTTTCAGTTATGTTCCATAGATTGTAGCCCACAAGTCTCATAATTCGGACGATTCAGACTTTTGAGAAATACCAGCATAATGCAGTTATAATTATTCAATAAAATTGAATAAAAGAATCTCAATCATTAACTTATGATTTTTAAATGAATTTTATAAATCTTTTATACTCACGTCTTCATGGTAGAGAGGTTAAATTAACTGTCTCTGAATTTTAACTATAGCCGTACAATTTATCTTTCATTGTCCAACATTATTAAATTTTTTATTACTCCAATAAGAGCCGAAATGGTTCAAATTTAATTATTGCTAATAATTGCCAATTGAATTATTGTTTATTGTTTAAGTGTTTGAGAATTAATAAGAGAAACAGAAGCTATAAATTTGTTTCTAATTTATTTTTGAGGCCTAAACTACTTAACACATCCTTTTCTATTTTGAGTTTTGACAAAAAAATAAACGTTTTGAAGTCGCAAATGGCATCTTCTTTTTAGCCAAATTCACTATAATCAATAAAATTATATAAACATTAAGAATTTTTCAACACTAAATTAGCAAAGCAAACGTGAATGTATGAGCATAAATTCAAGAAATAAAAACAAATTTAGGTGATCAGCTTTAACTATCAAAAAGCTTATAGTTTTCTTGCTAAAGACCTGCGAAAAGTTTATGACGGAGTTGTTATTGAATAACCTTTGTACAATGTTATTTAGGGCTTGAATCCAATTGCATTTTTAACATGGAAACTTAAATTATTTGGACTAAAGGCTTCTAGAGTAAATGGCTTGTTTTGTTCCAGTCTATTGGTTCGCTATTCCCAAATAACGCAGCTTAGCAAAGCAAGTTATATTCTACGAAGATGCTTTCCAAAAGTGTAATATGTAGTGAGTAAGGCCATGATCTTTGTTAGCTTTCTCGTTCTGCTAAGACAATAGGTTGAGCCCCAGTCTTTTCAGGCGTTTTAGAATGATTTTGAGAGTGTCTCAAACATGTTCTGCTTCACCAACAAAATGTATGCTAGCGTGAAGACAATTTTTCAATGCCTCTACAGGTATTTTAATAAAAAAGCCTACAAAAGTTTGGGGTGCCTGTAGAATCTTTTTCTTGAATCAATCAATCTGCTTTCTCGTTACCTTCAATGCATTTACACCTTGACAACTCAAGTTAGCCTTAAATGTGGTAAATGACCCCTAAATGCAGGGCCACCACTTTATACTTTCAAATTCTTTAGGGTGGCCTAACTATCTAAGCAGTGGTTTCTCTCTGGATTATCAATTCACTGAAAATGGTTCAATAACATAAATAGTGACCAGGTTTAAATTAGTTGCAAATATTCCTAAAAACTTAAAGAATTTGAAATGGATTTCCTATATGTTCTTTTAGTATTGGACGATTTCTCTCTTTTGATTATACTACCTTAATTAATTTAAGCCATAAACTTATCGAAAATCTATAAACTTTCTTTAAAGAACTTTTTTATATTTTTAAATCAAAGAAATTTTAAATAGCAAATCAAAGTCAAATCATATATTCAATCAATCATAAACTTTAAACTTCTTTGTTTTTTAAAATCATTGTTAATTAAAAACGCCAACTTTTATCACACAATAAATTTTATAAAGAATGATTATTGTTTAAAATTCAGCTTTATTGTTATTGTTACTTCAATTAATAGCCTATTCAAGAAAACACAATAAGCTGAAGTTAGGAGACCAATCTTTGAGTCAGCCAAAACATTGTTCTGTTTTGGAGAATCACAATAATTTAGATGAGTAACACTGAACTGTCACTTCAAAAATTTAAAATAATGCAACCCAAGACGGAAGCAATTCTGTTAGTCGAACTAGTGCACAATTCCGACTTGTTTTTCAAGTTTACTAACTTTTACTTTCCAAATAAGGGCGATCCTATAAGTTACATCTAGCACTGGCCTTAATTCTAGCTATCAGTGACAAAAATAACAGCTTTTTGGTTGAACTGGTGGACAATTCAGACTTTTCTCCAAGTTTACTTACTTTTACTTTTCAAAGATAGGCGATCCTATAAGTTACATCTAGCACTGGCCTTAACTCTAGCTATCAGTGACAAAAATAACAGCTTTTTGATTGAACTGGTGAACAATTCAGACATTTCTCCAAGTTCACTAACTTTTACTTTACAAATAAGGGCGACCCTAAATGTAATACCTAGATGGGGTCTCAATTCTAGCAAAAATAACACCTTTTTGGTCGAACTGGTGGACAATTCAGACTTTTCTCCAAGTTTACTTACTTTTACTTTTCAAAGATAGGCGATCCTGTAAGTTACATCTAGCACTGGCCTTAACTCTAGCTATCAGTGACAAAAATAACAGCTTTTTGATTGAACTGGTGAACAATTCAGACATTTCTCCAAGTTCACTAACTTTTACTTTACAAATAAGGGCGACCCTAAATGTAATACCTAGATGGGGGCTCAATTCTAGCAAAAGTAACAGCTTTTCGGTCGAATAAGTAGTCAATTCAGACTTTTTATCATTTATAGTATATATTTTTTTTAATTTCACTTTTTAAATTAGGACGTCCCATATATTACTTCCAGTATTGGCCGTAATACTAGTAGTAAGAGAAGGAGAAGAAGGTAATTTAATTATCTAGCCAAGAGACAATATATCATAGGACAGTTAGTAGTAAAGGCATCTCAAAAATAATAAAATAAAATAAAATTTTACTAAAAGGCTCACTTTGGCTACCTATAATTTATCCATTTGTTGTAGGTGTAAATATGACAAATAAAGTGAAAAAAAATACAAAATTATATTTCTCTAATATTTTTATTGTTTGCACTGTACATTTATTTGCATATAATAACACAGGTGTAGATAAAGTAAGTAAATTTTATACTATCAAGGGCAACTGGTTGGTAAATATTTGCATTCAATTTTGTATTTGTTTTATTTTTAAAATTGGTAATGTCTCATTGTATTTGGAATCAAATAATTTTTATTAATTTGAAATATATTATTACTTTCTCATTATTGTATTAGCGTTTTGTTTGCCACTAATTCTATGTATTAAGAAAGTTTTAGAAAGAATATTGTTGTAAGAGGATGCTGTGTGAATGTCCACTATATTTCAGTTTTCAATAATTAAATATAATTTCCTTTCCAATAATTTCTAAATTTTAACTTTCACTTGCATATTTTCCATTTGTTTCCTCCCAAAATCACTGGTGGCTGATCCCAGTAACATGCATTCTTTTAGAAATGACATCAAAAATTTGGAAATGAAATAACAAAGTGATTATTGTACTTCATTAAAAATTCAATTTGCTTTTAATCTAAGCAAATAATAATGAAATCATCAGCAGATTAAGATTCATCTAATAAATATCCAATTTTAATCTCTAAAGAATGTTAATTGGTAAAGCCTAGGTAAACAAATACCATTCTTAAATCTGTACTTGAATTAATGATTGAATAAATCCTTGATTATATAGTGTAGCCGTTTAGCTATAAACGTTCGGATATCAATTTCCTTACTTATTGTTTATAACATTTAAAAGACCTGTTTCTGCAGTCTCAGTTCAAAGAAAAATCAATAGAGAGCAATGTAAGCGTGGCTGTAAATCCACGCGTGGTATTTTTTCGCTGCTTTTTAATAATTCTTTAAGTACTTAAAATTATTTAAAGCAGTTTAAAAAATAATTAGAGACACAGTGGAAATTCTATTAAGTTTTGAATTATTATATTTCTTCTTAGAAATGTAGACATTAATTATTATTGAATTTTTATCTGTAATTTTATTTAGGTATGAAATATGTTATGATTCGGGTATGGTTGTTTTTCGTTTTAGTTGAACCCATTAATAATGAATCAGTTAGGTAACGGTGACAAAAAATAACAGCTTTTTGGTCGAATTGGTGTACAATTCAGACTTTTCTCCAAGTTTATTAACTTTTACTTCTCAAATAAGGGCAATCCTATGTTACATCTAGCCCTGGCCTTACTTCTATCTGTCTGTGTCTAAAACAACAGCATTTTGGTCGAACTGGAGTACAATTCAGACTTTTCTCCAAGTTTATTAAATTTTACTTCTCAAATAAGGGCAATCCTATATGTTACATCTAGCCCTGGCCTTACTTCTATCTGTCTGTGTCTAAAACAACAGCATTTTGGTCGAACTGGAGTACAATTCAGACTTTTCTCCAAATTTATTAACTTTTACTTCTCAAATAATGGCAATCCTATATGTTACATCTAGCCCTGGCCTTACTTCTATCTGTAAGTGACAAAAATAATGGCTTTACTTTTAATCTCACCTTTTAATATGGGAAGATTAGGTGTCAAGAATGCAGGATTGGAGGAGTAAGTCGAACAAGGGCTCACTGATTGTGTGTCCACTCGAGATTTGTGCCAAACAAATTGAGGATATTCAGAACAGTCGAACAGAGAGGGACAAGTTCTGAATTTGTTCCTGATACGCTTAGGAGAAGGCATGTTTAAATTTACGGATTGTAAGAAGGAGGATTGTGATTTTGTTTGGCTAGAAATATTTAGTCAAAATGGTGCCCACCTTGTATGATGTACGTATATGTTTTTGGTTCAGCACTTAAGAAAACATTTAGAAATACTTTTCATAACATATCAGTTTTATAAAAACTATTTTTTATATTACAAACAATACAAAAATGTTGATTGCCAAACTACTAGCGAATGGCTTTAGAAATTATTATCAATACAAGAATAGTGGGAGGCACAGTGCAACAAATTTCTCAAACCTTCAAATAGTAGCCTAGTAAATTTCTGAACTCTTCAAGATGCAGAAGTAAGCGTAGTAATTTAGTTTCATACTAGTTTTAGTTTTAATCATTATTTGTTAAATCACAGTCATTAATGTCATTTATTATTATGAGGATATCGAGTGAATTCATTAAAACTATTACCCGTAGATTCGTAATTGTCACTATTAAAGATTGAATCTTTGACTTTAAAGTAAAAAGCTGGAATTGATTCTTTCGGCGTTGACAAACTATTCTTTTTAGTCCATTATTCAAAATATCGCAGGTTGATGATTACAGGAAATGGGAATCAATTAATCCTTGTGTGATTAGTTTATAAATTATAGAATTCTAAAATTACTACAATATTTTTAAAAATTATTCCACTTTTAGTGGGTCTCCACCTATAAATCTTCAAAGACTTTTTACTTTTTCTTACTTGTTGATTAGAAGAAGTGTTGCAATCGAGTAAAATTTGCAATTTCGATTTTCTACTGGGAATATCTGTTTTGAAGGCTTCTGAGGAAAAAATGTGCTGTTTACTAATAATAATATATCGATTTTCGTGTGTGGAATGCTTAATTTTAGTATCATTTAGATGCCACTGCCGGGATTCGATAATAAGCTTTTGGAAAAATAACCAACCTCCATTCTTCACTGAATCAATTTGGTAGTTTAATGTGATTTTCTTAACAATGTCTCGTACGAATTTTCTTTATACTTATTATAATTATTGCTTGTAAGTGGTCTTGCAATTTTTATTTAAAACATTTTTCCGGAAAAATTTGATTAGGGAAAATTTTAGGCTTGAGAAATCCATTTCATTGGAATTTATGGATTTTTGATTCATTAAATATTAATAAGGGTTCAATGCATAACCAGAAATCCATATTTTAAGAAAACTGGCTTTCTAATGAATAAATTTTTATTGTTTTTAAGAGATATTTTACCTAATATTATAGACGCAGCGCAAATTAAAAACGAGGAATCGTGAAAAAAAAAAAATTATAATTTTATATCTTGCTTGGATCACTGTGGGGACTGACAATTGTCCAAAACCAGTCTACCCAAAGTGCTGCATTACGGAATGAATTTGTCCCATTTTTCCACGAGCCTAAACCGACTAAACCGTTACTTTTACCATTAATTTTATCTTTCTTCGTTTGTAATATGTCTAATATTCCCAGTTTTAAATCTTTCTCTTCTGGACACTGTTGCTGAAGCTCTAAAAAAAATTCATTTCGACCAGCGTGGTCTAAATATTTAAATCTCAATAAACTGAAATCGTGCCCAAGTGAAGGGCAGCACTATTAATATTTGAGTATAGATTGAACTTCAGTTTAACTCTTCGCTTTAAGAGAAAAAACTGTTGTCTGAGATAATTACTAAAATTATTTTACTGGCAATCAACTCACAACCCTAAGTGTTTATCATTCATTAAATAATTGTTCCAGGAAATTGACACTATTTTTAGCCGTAATTAAAATATTAGCAGCTGATGAAACTAAAAAAGAATGTCCAGAACTAACTTCTAAAGAAAATTTTGAGCCAGACAAGGTAAATTTATAAAGCTCAAAAAATCATTTTGGTATTTATAATTATTCCTAAATAACCATTGACTGATTTCCAGTATTTCACTGGCAGTTGGCACGTGACACATATTATGATTAACGGAAAGAAATTGGATGCTAAGGACTTATGCTGTATGGAATTCAAATCGGAAAAATTGTCAAATAATACGATAAGGGAGATATTAGTTCATTATTATCCGAACAAGGCAGAGTTAGTTTCTTTAAAGAATACACGATAATTTTACTTTAATGTTAGATTTTCTTACTGAATCTCTCTTCAGACTATGATCGTCTTTTATGAATGCATGAGACTATGATATTGTTGGTGGTTGGACTGATAACTCCTAACAAGATGTTGTTTACCAAGATTTACTTCGTTTAGAAATGAGAACTGAACTTTGCTGACCAAGAAAATAGCCTATCTTAAGATGGTTTTACATTTAGAAAATCATGTAAGCCACTGGAGAGGGTCGCGCAAACAGCTTAGTATGTAGCACCTCGAATAGCTGAAAATGTGGTGAAGCCCCCCTGACGAGGACAAGATGTACAATGTTTTACTTACCTTCACTTACCTTCTCACTTTTTAAACTATAGGTAAATAATTTTGTAACCAGATGACTGCAATTGACACTAACTGAATGAAGCAGGGTTTTTTGGTAAGCTTTCTCTTTTAATCAACGAAGAGTGTTAGAAGATGTTTTCTGCCCTGAGCTTTTTCAATATTTTGGCAAATGAAAGTGTGAGCAATAGGTTTCAGTAGTTCTATTCTGTTCCTGGTCAGGATGTGCTAAATAGTTTGTTATTGAATTTTAATAAACTCTTCTTAAACAAAGTTATTTTTAACAAGGTTTTGAGTCGAATTACAAATTTAATAATGGGAGTAATAGATAATTATATCAGATTTTTAAAAAAAATTTTAACTTTATTTAAACTACAATAATTAAAAACAGTAAATTTATTAATTTATTGAAAATATTACCACTACCGATGGTAATTAGTAATTTTCATTTCTATTTGTAATTATTTCAAATCTTCTTTCAGAGAGCCAAAATTTGTTTACATAGAGAATCATATTAGTGAGGAGTCACTTAAAGAAATAAAAGGCCGATATATTGCTCAGTATAGAGCTGTAGACAAAGAAGGTAAGTTAAGCCATTTCTTCTATTCGTGGTTTCAGGTTTCCTTAGGACCATGATCTTTAAGTTGAATAAGCAAATCTGTTCGATTGTAGGTAAAATGAACCACAAAGATTTCTCTCCTATCACCTACACCATTAGAGATACAGATTATAGCAGTTACTCTATTCTAAATATGTGCGAGATTTGGGACAACGGCGATAAGCTTTGTATGTATTTTTTCCTGAGCATTAGGATTTAATTAATTATTTAATTAATAATAAATTTAAACTAAGATTTAGAATTTTTGTTTTTTATAGCTCAAAATAAATACACCAACAATGCATTATTGTTTTCCTTTTCAGCTATTGATCTCATTACCAGTCGTACATTAAACGACAAAAATGAGGAAAAAGTCAAAAGCCAAGTGAGTGCACTTGGCTTAAATTTGGATCAATTCAGTGCACTAAAAGATTTGGAATGCATTAAGGACACTAATTTTCAATTCACAGATAAAAAGTGATTAGAATGAAAGAAAAATGTTTCATTGCGTCACAAGTTCAGTGCCTACAGTTATGCTTGTCCGTGTGTGTTCTAAAATATAAGTAATAACAAATTGATATTTTGTTATATTTACGTTTCTGGCAACCTAACCACAAGGTTTTTATGTGGTTGTAGAAATGTGAAAACAACTTATTGTACAAAAATTAAATACAAATGTTAAAATTATGGACTATTCATTTACTGAATATACACAGAGATCAATGTAAGATGTCTCCTGTAGGGTCACAGAAAGATTTAGAGGGTTAAAGCCAGGTTGACTCCGGACTATGGAAGCTGCCCCAGAATCAGAATATGTAAGGTCGCCAGATCACTGCTCGGGACACTCAATCGCATTCAGGGAATTGCATTCACTCACTGAGGATTCATTCTTACACTCTCTTCACGAAGTTACTCTACTCAGCTTATTAAATTCTTTAAGGAATAGTTTACCCTAGTAAGTTTGTGTAATTTACGCTCGTTGCTAAGTTAGTATTAATGCTAGCCACTAAACTCTTAGTCAATAATATTTCTTTTGTTCTACTTACAACCTTCACAGCCATCCTAATCAAATCACAATATTCCGTCCATGGCTATAAGTTAATAGCTACTTCAATTTCTTTTTCGTGGCTGCACTCATCGATATCAACCTAATCTGCAGCTAACAACATAATCCGAAAGAAAGGGCAAGTACGTAAGGTTACAGCAACAATTCCAGTTACTAATCATTTAAGCCGCAATTATAACAATGATCCCTTTAGCTAGGATTTGACGGGTCACAGCTCAGCTCCCTATACGTGTAAAAATAGGACTCTGCTCAATATTTTCCGCACTCTACACACTTCAAGACTACCGTCCATTGGTACATACTCGCTACTGTGACCTTTCGAAAGGATTCAAGTATCAAGAAGTCATTGTTTCGAGGTAACAAGGCCTCCAGACCGGGCCAATCAAGGTCTACACTACTATAGTTGTAAGCAATATCCTCAAAAATGCCATTTTGAAAAGGGCTCAAAGAATTCATCGTTAATTTTGAAGAAGAAAAAGTTGTACACAACTAATACTGGGAAGCAGACATTTCAACATTGCTGGCATCGATGGAGTAACAACACTTGAACCCATATTGTAAATTATATAATTGTTCTACACAAATTTTTCCTAATAATATTGTGCGTTAACTTTAAACGCACAATACAGGTATTTACGTTGTTGACGTCAGCACACATAAAAAAGAGGGAAGCAAAGTATATATTGTTCTTCCATAGAATGCAGAGATAGTAAATTTCGCTTTGCTAATATGAAGACGTAAGTAGAAACCTTTCATGCTGAAATTATTATTATTATTATTATTATTATTATTTAGCTTTAGAAGCTTTTTTTTTTTATTTTTTTTAGAGAACTGTCGGTCTCCGGACCGAGTAATTGAATTCGAATCCCGCATCACAGTGTTGGAGTCCAGCAACCTAACCACTTAGCTAATCATTCCTGTCCGCTAAGATTTTCATTTTATTATTTACTTTACGGTTTCCATCAACTTTAACTTAATGTTGGCAAAAAGTCAATCCAAATACCTCTTAATGCACTAAAGTTTCAAAATTGCATTTAAATTGCGAAAATGAATTAAATTAATACAGAAGTAAAGCACACTTATTTGATTTGATCAATATTTATGAGTAAGTAAAGTAATCGCCTATTTTTCAGGCGGAATCTAAGCTAACACTTACTACTAACACTTTACCTCTTCTTACATAAAAGTAGCTACACGAGATTTCGGAGTGGGTGTTAGTGAAATGGTTGTGGAGGGAGAATTTGTAAGTGGAAGATCTCCCACCTAAGATGCGTTTTAATTGTTAGAAAAGAAAAATTATAATAAATTTTATGGATTATTTGAGAAGAACATAAATTCTAGAAGATAAATGATACAGATTTGAGCGAATATCTTGATTAGTCAAAACCGAAACATCTCTGTCAACCGACCAAAATATTACCGGAATCAAAACCTAATAGTTTAATAGTTATGCATAAGTTTTAGTAGAAT
This sequence comes from Rhodnius prolixus, assembly GCF_049639745.1. Taxonomy (NCBI): domain Eukaryota; kingdom Metazoa; phylum Arthropoda; class Insecta; order Hemiptera; family Reduviidae; genus Rhodnius; species Rhodnius prolixus. The sequence continues at coordinate 29,265,325 of NW_027411582.1, forward strand.
TACCTGAATATATTTAAACTTTATTAATGTTTCTTCCAGGTATTCAGCATTGATTTTAGTTGTAGGCACACTGTATCTATCTGCAGCTGATAATGCAATTAAATGTAAAGAAGTAACCGCTAAAAACGATTTTGACAAAAAACAGGTAAATTTACATTATTCACTTCCAAAATCTTTGTATTCATAATTACATTACAGTTCAATAATTAATTACTATTTCGTAGTATTTCAATGAAGTTTGGTACGTGACACATTACAAAGACGAGAATCCTGGGAAATATTCGGGTAAATATTGTTCTATTTTTGCAGCGCAAATGTCTGATAGTACCATAAAAGAGGCTGTCTACCATTACAAACCAAAGTAAGTATCTATTAGCAGCTTATTTAATTAAAAAACCTAAATGCTACATGTATTTTTCTAAGCATTCTCTTCAGTGGTATTGAGTGATTTTATTTACTACTTATCTATTGCTAGAAAGATTATTGCATTCGTAAATCATGACAAACTGAATGGCGGCATGCCCCTCTTTTCTGTTACCTCCCATTTACCGAATTTCCTGAAACACCATGGTAATCAAAATGAAGCCCGACCACTTCCAAGTAAAATATAATGTTATTTTTGTTCGTCTCATTTATTATTATGTGACAAATGAGACATTGCTGTTATGTACTTGCTTCGTAATTTCAGTTAACTAAATTCTGGAATGGCTTCAGAAAGCGCCGCTCTTGTATTGAAGTCTTAAACTGACTCAGCCATAGGTAGAAGTTTAATCTAGAGACTTTCTGTAGCAAAAAATCGACTTCTCTATTGTAGTGAACTAATGAAAGGCATTTCCACTTTCTGGAACGCAACCATGAGACAATGATGTGCTTGTATTAATATAGTTTTGCTTGGGTATGTAAGCTGCTGAATTCCTTGAAGCACAGTTCTCTCCGGAGGCTGAACTAGAGCGTTGGTATATTTTTAGTGTTTAATTTCTCGCCCCTCTAACTTCAATTGCGACTGAGTTCGTGGTCATAGCAAGTTCTTTGCTCAAGTAGAGGCCTGATAAACACTGAGGAAGAAGAGAATTAAAAATGCTTCATGATAAAAGAACTTTGCGATTTTGTGGATACGAGTTTGCTGGAATAGCTACTAGTAATGAACTCAAATGCGATCTATTGGCTAAAAGCCGAACTACAGTAAGCTCAACATAATGCATATTTTTTGTAGACGTCTATTCCGACGAAAGAAGATGTTCGATTTGGTTGTTCTTTGTATCTTACACTGAGCATCCTTCCACACACTTCTTCCTTAAGGTTAAGCCGTATCTCAGCTTAATATCTCAGCAGCTGGTAAGTAGTTCCTTGAAATTTTTAAGTTTTATACTTTCATTATCTATTGTTCCTTCATCTCAACTAATGCATACATTCAAATCATTACCTATGCATATGACATACCTACTCTCTTCCACCACTAAATTCGGGCTTACACACACGTAACCTAAATCAACACTTCAACCCTTGTAAAGTTGTTTCTTAGAGTGGTTCTTTCGTCTATGTGCCATCTATCATCCATCTGTCTTCTAGTTCTTATAAATAAGCACTTACAACCATCCGTTCATCATGTGGAGAACCAAGTACATAGACAAACGCTTGACTAGGGACCTACAAACAAGACTGTGTTAAGCGAAGTGAAAGAAGGCTACTGGTGTTAGCTCGAAAGTCCTAATACTCAAGCTAGAGTTAAAATAAATTTAGACTTACGATATTAGAGTTATGAGGGATGTCTAAACAACGCTAAACAACGTTAACCGTCTCCAATCACTTTAATCAAAAGTACTCCGTCAATTACCATTCTATTTCTTTTTATTATCTACAGTTTGATTACAATCTAATTCCGATTTTTCGATCTCATTTATCATTATCCTTTTCTGAACGCGTTTGCAAATTGCAATTCCTTTTCTTGAATCATCACATAATTACACCAACATTCCTCAGCATTCCTCAGCATTCTACAACATTCCTCAGCATTCATACAACATTCTTACATACATTTGTAACACTTGAGAAATCTAGGTCAGCATGGATGGTATTTATAAGTAGAAGTTACTAATTAGATTTAATTTGCAATACATATTACTAACATCATCTTCCAAAATCCAAAAGCAGCTGGTCTACAGGTTATATGGTTGAGCTTAATAATCGAGATTTTTTAAAAAGTTTTCTGTTTTCTGCGCAAGTTTTCCTTTTCTTTTCCTCCTCTGCAGCCTTCAACGTTGGGTTGTCTTTTACCACCGCCCCAAATTAAAGCTGCTAGCTTTGTTACTGTGTGCTATCCATTTGTGCTACTAGAAGTAAAAATAATTGTAGTAATCGCCAATTTTTAAAGGAAGGGCTTTTACGGCTGACTAACGAAAGGGTATCGTGAACGGGGAGGCGCTGGATATTCTTATTTTACCATTAACGTTTTATCAATAAATATGAAATATCTACACACCGAACTCGAACTGAGGATCTTTCAACAATTGGTTGAAATTAAAATCGCTATACCGACCGCCCTTTCAACTGGTTGAACAGTGCGTACACATTTCCACGTGGGACTACTCATAGTTAAAGAAATATTTCTGTTCCTGCCGCTCTTCAGGTTTTTTCTTTTTCCATACTTGCTCCGTGAGTTTAGGTTTGCATGCCTAAACTCAGTAATGAATGTTGGCCTACTCATAGCCACATTTACCATTTTCAAATTTTCTTAGCATTACTACATTTTCTTTCAATTATTTTCAATCAGCCTCAAAATTTTTACTGACGAAGTTTCTGATGATGGAAATGAAATAGAAAATCATTGATATCCTATGGTTATGCTTTTCAGTGATAAGTCTACTATTTATGACGTAAGTAGAGTCACTCAGGAAGCTGGCAAATATACTGCCTATTATAAAAAAGTTGACGAAAAAGGTAAGTTTTGATTTGTTTCCAGATATCGGCTGAAATTTTGCGAAATCGTTAAATTGGTAATAAAATCTGTTTGGTGGCAGGTACTGTAATAAAAGACATGGATACCAACAACAATAAATATACAGTTACCGTTATGGAAGCTGACCGTTCGTCTGCTCTTATCCATATATGTTTGCGGAAAGACGGAAAAGATCTTGGAGGTATTCAACACTTTTGTTGCGGAACTCTTTCTGCATTCGAATTGAATTGTGTATAAATATTTGTTCTAAATACTTAAATGTGCTTATTACCAGATTATTTGCTCAATTTACAGATCTTTACGCAATCTTAAATCGCCAACAAGATGTGGATGCTAGTGACGTAGTCAAGAACGCCTTGTCTGAAGCTAGTTTAATTTTATCGGGATTCAGTTCCACGAAAGATTTTGGATGCGAGTACAATGAAGCGACTTTGGTTTCATTGTTGGAAAAATAATACATGTACAATATACATCGTGTTGAGGAAAATTGTTTTGAATTTTAAAAATCAATATCAAGAAACACTGAAGGTGAAGGGTTCACATAATTGTAATAATTAAAGGAGACCATCAGAGTACAGCTAATATTTTTAGGAGGCTGAATGATTCATCCAAAGGGAAGTGAATTTATTGCCGATTTCAATTATATTTCATTTACTATTCATAACTTTCATCTTAGGGACTAGATCTATTTCAGGGCATGTACTGAATAACATTGTAACTGTTTTTGCAAGATGTGTGTTAACCTTTACATTTAAATAACTGAAATTCACAAATATTTCTCTTCCTTTTGGCTAAACCAAAAACTTCCTATTCAAACTTGGAGTACTTCATTTCCAAGAGAGATCTTAAATTTCCTTGATTTCATTCATCGATAATCTGTAAATTCAATGCGATTACTTTTTTGAAACGTATGTAACGGTGGATGGTTACTTGGTTATGATAAGAAAAGAGTTTCGATGTTCTTCTATAATTATTAAGTAAGAAAAGTTCCAATGCAAAAAACGCAATGTTTTTTAGAATTTACTTTAACTTTTTGGTTATCCTTACTTGGATTTATGCAAGCTATGGTTGATAACATACCCCTCGATTATTTGGTTGCCTGGTTAATCTACTTGCAATGTACTTATACCACGATTCTTAGTAAAGTATAGAGATTTCTTTGATGAGAGTAACTGAAGTTATGAACACTATGGCTGCTATTCTGAGGTGCTAAATCTAGAATTGTTGGGTGTGGTCATCGAAGGGGAGGGAAGCCACCCCAAGCACTATACAGTAGGGTGAGGAAGAATAAGAGCTTTCATGTCAAACACCAAGTGGTCAAGACGAATTATCTCTGATTGGTGTAGGTGGATTCTTAAGTGCATCATGCTGTGGATGGTTAGAAATTAAAGGATGAAAAAAAAGATTTGATTCTTCTCGGGCGAACAGGCTACTCTGAAAGCATTGACTGCTCCGGAGGATTTACTAAAGCTTCTTGAGAATGCAAAAAACTTAAAGAAGTAAGTCAGAGCCCACAGATGCTAAAGCTCTTTTAAATCCTATTGCTCAAGGTAATACCGGGTAATGAAAAAGAAGAAGAGCCAACGGAGGTTTGTCTAAACTGTTCATTGGCCCAGAACTTGCGTCTACCATTTAAGATTCAAGAATTTGATTGATTACACATGAAGTCGCCCATCATGTCCTTTTAGAATTGATTGGTGGAAAGTGGTTGGGCTGATAACTGCTCAAGCCTTAACGGCGGATCCCTACTTCAACATTGGGTACTTGGACAATCCAGTGTCAGCAATGTAATGTTGAAGTAGTGAAAAAAAGTGAGTTTCTGTTATAGGTGACTCACCGAGGTTTGTATAAACCAGATTGAACGTAATAGAGAGTAAGCTTTAAGGATTTAACCCAGATTGGTTTAAGAAGCTACAGTATATTAAGGGGTTCGGTTAAAGGGTTTAACTTGAGGTGGTTATCTTGGAGATTAACACTAGAGTTTGGACGGAATAGAACACATTTTAGGTTCTGTGCCGCTACATTCTGAGCTATCTTGATTAATAACTAAAATCTTCTTCTTTTAATCCCAAACTCTAACGACCATTTGACCAATAAATTGCTTAAAGCTAAGCTTGATAAGTAGTTTCATGACAAAAATCAACAGCAACGATGAATAAGTTTCTAAGTTCAATTTTATTAGTTTTTATTGTAGCGATGTTAACTTTGAAACTGTCCTCTAAAGAAATAATTCAGTGTCTTAAAGGGCTTTCTTATAGATGAATTAACACCTATTTCGAGATTGAAATCTTTAGTTTTTAGATGTTGAACTAACTCAAACACGTTCCAATTATTTATGAAGTATTCTTCTCAGTTAGTCAAAAATAAAAGCCACTAGAAACCAATTTATAGTTCAATTTGTAGTTACTTTAACTTACTGATGTGAAAACTCTACAATGAAAAACTAATAAATTCCTTTAAAAAATAAAAATTTGATTTATCTATTCCTTTGTCTGAATCATTTATTTGAACACAAATTTTCTCGCCAAACTAGCACACAGTTCCTTAATTTTCCTTAGTTTTCTCAAGGAGAGTAAATAAAAAGGCCAACCCTTTTTGTAGCATTTAGTGTTGTCCTACATTGCGGTTGTGCTTAACGCAAAACACCTATTTTTTTCTGGCCAAACCAGCTGAAAATTTCATATTTTTCCTTCGTTTTTCCCAATGAAAGAAAAGAGAAGGTTCAACCCCAGCTGTAACTTATTTCAAATATGGAAATACGCAGTGATGAAGAACGTAATCTATTGGTTCTGGTAGGTACAACCCATCAGAAAATAGGTTAAAGTAGATCAGAGGAATAATGTCTAAATTTATCCGATACTAATGTACTGTAAGGCGAGATAAATAATGAAAAACAATGGAAATCTACTTATCGTCAATGGTGGACTGGTAAGACATAATTTGTTCCATAAAATGTTTAGCTCAAAGGAACCAAAAGCTTTCATAAAGTCAACAAAACCTGGATTAGTCTTGACTATATTTCACTCTCAAGTTAACATTAATATCGGAGCTTAAATAACATCTACACATCTCCTTCCTCTCCTAAATTCGATTGGCTCTTGAGGTATTAGTTAGCTCATTAGATTTTTGTAAAAATCTTCTTTTATATTTAACTGAGGCTACACACCATAATAAGTGATGGATGCCAAAATTATAAATTATTTAAAAAATATATAGAACTTTATTAGGGTCCATTACTAATAATTTTCGTATTTCAAAATTATTTATTATGTGTATCTACGAATTATTAAATAATAGATCTTTAAAATTGTCTAAAATCACCTTCGCATAAAAAAAAAAGATTTCTTTCTGTTATATTTAAAACAATATTAATTTCCGTGTTATTTCTTGAATTAGTCAGCAAGATCTTTAGGTATAAGAACAATTAGTAAACACATATCCTGTTTGTTAACTAGCTTCTTTGTCTAACGGGTGAAGGGGAGTAATAAAATTCCTCCTACACTAGGATTCATAATTCCTCTTCGGACTACACTCTAGGTGGAAGATTATGGAATTCTTACTTGATATGATGAGAGCTTCAGAATTTACCCTGAGCAGACCAAAACAGCTAAGTTTAAGAAAGAAAATCTTATTTTTTTAAAAAAAGCTCCAGATTGGACATGAAACTTCCAATTAAAAGTCATAAAAAGAAACAATTAGTTTTGGTGCATCTGAAAATGATGTACACTTGCTCATCCAACAGTAAAATTTCTACTAAATCATCGCTTCAATAAACTGCAAACATTTTACGGATTAAATTATGACGTTCACAATGGTTGATGTATTTACTTATGAAAATTACATGCGAAATCTGCAGCTCTACTTTATTGACATTGGTAAACAAAAAAAAGGTGTTAGGTTAGTAGGAGGTCTAGTATATATAGTTGTACCTTAGAATTCATAATTAGTGAATTTCAACTTGCTAAAATGAAATCGTAAGTAGTAATCTTTCATTTTAATTTTTTTTTTTGTCTCTATAATGAAATTTTGTCAGTCAGTCCTAGTACAACAGAGATTCAATTGTAGATTACTGAAAGTTTTTAATAAAACAAATAATTTATATATTTTTTATACTATAAAACACATCTTAATCAATTTCTACATTGATTTTAACTAAATAACTTAATTTATTGTTTCGTCGTTGTAAAGAACAATATGTTTTTGGCCAATTTTTGTTTTAATTTCTGAAACTAGAGTTTGTTCAAATCATCAACTCAAAATTATATGAGCACTTTCAAGTTGGAAAAAATAATAGCACCTGAATCTGAAATTTCCAAATGCCAGAACATAATACCAATTCTCAAAGCTTATTTGATAAATTACAAAGGGAAGGATTGTACAATATTGTAAGATCTAATCAGCAATGGGATAATTTTTCATAATTTTTTTCTAGCGGCATTTTTATCATTTTCTGTGTTCATTTTATTTTAGAAACAATCAAATAGATAAGTGTCTGTTCAAAAGCAACGTAAGATAGATAATTCAGGGGTCGTTTCTAAGAGAAACCTGGTGACGCAAACAACTTTTGCTATATTTATTTAAAAATATCTTTTTAATGTAAGGCGCGTCCAAATCTGAGGTCATTAGTGCCTCAAATTCTTTTTCAGTACACTACCGGCCTCCGCTATTCTCTCGCTAAATTGTCCAACATGCGACAGTGAGAAACTTAGAAGCTTCTAGGAAGAGGAAATCTTAGGGCTAACAGCTGGATTCAAAACGCGTGGGAAATCAGTACACTAGCCCTTCCCTATCATTTGCCAACTGTAACTCATTACCACTCACACTTCAATACAACCTTTTTGGTTTCATCCATAACCTCTGTTATTTGAAAGTTTATCATTTTGTAAAGGCATTGTCTACATCAGTAGAATTCAATTTTTGAAAGTGATTATCAGAGAAGAGATACAATTACCACTGAAATTAAATAATAAATGCTCGGATATAATGAGCAATAATTCGGAAAACTGCCATATTGAGGTTCTAATATTTTGGGAAAAGACTAAGAATTAGGGTGCTTTCACTTTTATTGAAGTATAAGAATTTATCCTTTCCTGTGAATTTTTCTGCAATCTCTTGCTTTTGGAAATGAATGTCCTAAACTAGCTATTTAATTAGGTTATTTAAAGTTTTCACAAATCCTTATTTCTTCAATCATAATTTGTAAATAAAACTCCAGTCAATATAACGTGCTAACGCTCATAATTGAGCAGCATTAGGATACAGACTATCAGCAATCTGAAATTTCTGAAATAGCAAAAAGTTCTGAGAATCCTGTCCAGATCAAAAAAGTCAATTTAGCGGAAGATACTAATTTGGATTTTGAAACATTCGAATCAAATCCCCACTGCTCAGAATAATTCTTAAGGATATCTATATTTCTTTGCAGCTGGAGTTCCAAAGAAAAAAAAAGTAGAAAATATTTATCAACTGTCTACATAATAATTTTCACGATAGTGTTCGCAGCTAGTCTCGAACCGCTCGAACAAATCGTCCCAGAATGTTGAAAACAAAAGAGGCAGAAGTAGGCAACATTGCGATACCTAATGTTCTAAACTAGTATATAATTGGAGTTATTCTAAAGTAATCCATGCATTCATTCAAATATGAATAGAAACATAATTAATTAACACGTTCGCAAGACTTTTTTTGGAGTTATTCTCTTTTAGCAAACTGTTCTGTGGGAGGATGATTTGTTTGGAAAAAAAAGGTAATGTTACATTAACGACACGGCATGTCACAGCTGATGTGTTAGGATAACATAATACAGTTTTTAACTGAAAATGTTTTATAGCTTAATCAGTGAAAAACAATTTTAAAAAACCGTCATAAGGAGGTCTAAAAGTTTTGGGGCGGTTGTTGTGATCAATATTAAATGTATTACATTATATTTAATGTCATATATTATTTTGTTTCTTTAATTAAAATGTATTTGCGTGTAGAATTTAAATTGTATTATTTCTTTATTGTTCCGTAATCCTTAAAGAAAATCCCTGAACTGCAATTTAAGACTATTAATGTTTGCTCCAGATACACATCGTTGCTGGCCGTAGCCATTCTGTGCCTGTTTGCGGGTGTAAACGGAGCTTGTACAAAAAATGCAATAGCTCAAACTGGTTTTAATAAAGACAAGGTATTTATAATAATACAGTCTCTCTATTTTTTTTTTGGCAAATTTACTATTATTTACATGAGAACATTTGCAGTACTTCAATGGTGATGTATGGTACGTGACAGATTACCTAGATTTGGAACCTGACGACGTTCCAAAAAGATACTGCGCTGCTCTTGCAGCGGGTACAGCTAGTGGTAAATTAAAAGAAGCTCTATATCACTACGATCCAAAGTAAGTACTGATTAACTGTTTAATGCAACAAAATCTTAAAGACTTATTTTTTTTCGTGTTACCCTTCGAGGTCAGGTATTTAATCATTTATTCAGAAATATCCTTTAGGCCAAATTTTGATAGCCGCATAAAATGAGCTCTCTCAAGAGGATCCTCAGATATGGTATAATCCCGTAACCCCTGGAAACACTCTACTCGTGCCAAACCCCCCATAATATATTCCCATAATATATTTTTTTATTTTGACTAAAATTTTGATGTAATTCAGAGTTAAATTTGGCGGTAATATTTTATCAATACAATTGTTGCAATAATGTTAATGCTGCAATATAATTGGAATATTCAGGATGCCTAATTTAATTAGGGTAAGTGTTCTTTTCCGCCGCACTGATTGAAATAAGTGCTCAGTATGGAGGCCAACCGCACAGCTCCAATTTTTGCCAAAAAACTTTAGCAATTTATTTAAGACATTTATTAATTAAAGTTTAAGACAGAATATTACTAAAGCCCTGGATTCTAGGTACAATATTTTAGAAATTTCTTTCCCAAACTTTGATCATTATTACTTAAATTTGAGAATTCATGTTACTTATAGTTCAAATTCGACTGGCCTCAAAAAATTTCCCAACAATATTTCTTACTGATAAAAAGGGCATTTTTTACCCATTTGAAGTCACCATCTTTAGTCTCTCAGATTCCGATAATCTGGAACATTTAATTTTATGCTGATACCCCTGAACACAGCTTTCAGACTAACGGATAAAAAAATTTGTTAGTATATGTAATACGTATATGTAAGTAGTTGGTATGTCTTTTGGAAATTCAACTCAGTTGGAAAATAAATAATATTTTTAACTTTATTAACAAAGTATTTCAAATAGAGATAAATTTGCGATGGAATAAAATAAAAATAGCTTATAATGAAATAACTATACAATTAAAAACATTTAATGTATTATTATAAGAATCTCTTTTTTAGTGTTGGGTATTTATTCTGATACATATATTTTTTTTTATTTGTTTTTATGAATAAAGCCAACTTTTTTATAAGATGTAATCGTACTAAAAAAAAAAAAAAAAATCTAATGAAAAATTGCCTAATTAAGTAAAGAAGTAAAGATTCTTTTAAGTTTATTTTCTTAAAAATGAAATAAAATAATTTTTAAAGTACAGCAATGGCCCATTCTTCTCACACTGAAGCCTCACCAACAAAGTAGGGCTTATTCATCGAGATCCTTTTAAAGCTTAAAGTCTCCATCTTTTCTCTAATAAATATATTGCCTTGATGCTTGCTTGTTTTGTTTCCTTGTGTCACCGACCTTTTAGAGAGAAAGCACTACAGGATGGATTTCTTTCTTGTTTTGATTGGAATGTTTGTTCCCACATCTCCTAATAATTATCTATCATTATTCAGCTCTAGTTTATGTCAGACTCAGACAAGACCTAGAAGAAAATCGACTCTATCATCTCTTTTGTAATGTAAAGTGTGACTTCATTTTCTGGGAAAGTATTAGTTTTTACTTATACATTGTTATACTTCTTTTTTTTTTAGAACTAAAGACACTTTTTACGATGTAAGTGAACTTCAAGTGGAATCTCTAGGAAAGTACACTGCAAACTTTAAAAAAGTTGAGAAAAATGGTGAGTGAAGGCTCCTGTAATAGACACGAGTTGAGCTGCCTTGCAAAACTATTAATGTCGACAACCAAATTTGTTTGATTGCAGGAAATGTCAAAGTAGGTGTAACTTCGGGCAACTATTATACCTTTACCGTTATGTATGCTGACGATTCGTCTGCTCTTATCCACACATGTTTGCATAAAGGAAACAATGACTTGGGAGGTATAAATCTTTTACTCCAGTTCTTTATGTATTTGGATGGGATTGCCTATAAATATTCGTTTTTTTTATTAACGAATACAATTGGTGTTAATTTGAGTAATTATCTTCTTAATTTACAGATCTCTACGCAGTATTAAATCGCAATAAAGATACCGATGCTGGTGATAAAGTTAAAGGCGCCGTAACTGCTGCTAGTTTAAAATTCAGCGACTTCATTTCCACCAAAGGAAATAATTGCGAGTACGATAATAATTCATTAAAATCTTTATTGACAAAATAACTTCAGAAAACTTGATCTTAAACATCTACGAAAAAGTTACACACTGGTGAAGGTTTTATGTATAAATGTCATTAAAAATCGATATCAGCTTTATTACAAGTTGACATGATGTAAAGAGACATTTGACGTTCTACTGAAATTATTACGTCAGAAAGTATTCATGTAACAATATTAAATAAATGTTAGCTCAAAATTTACATTTCTTTATTGATTTGATTACTACCAAGTATTTATGTCAGAGAAGGGGTTAGCGAGATAGATCCTCACGCGGAGGTCCCGGGTTCGAAACCAACTGCTTCCTCTAAGATTTTCTCTTCCTAGGAGCTTCACACAGTTCCAGTTTTGGATAGTGTTGTCTGTCGAGCGCAGGCAGGCAGTTCACTGGAAAAAAACTACAGGCACCAATCACCTCAGATGTTGACGCGCCTTAAATTAAAAAAAAAAATACATATATAATTTTGTAAACTACCTATTTAGAGTTAACGAAAATGACTGGATGATTCTGGAACGGGGTTTCATGACAATATAATCAGCTGTTATGGAATCTTGCTCAGAGCACAATCGATTTGCTAATATTGAACCAAATGTTTGATCATCTAGTTCTAATTGAGAAGGCTATATCATTAATTAAGAAAAAAGCTCTTGCAACCCTCCTAGATAACGAAGGAACTAGACAAGGCTAGCAAAATAATTTTGACCTGTCTAAGCATCTTACAATAATTCTAGAACACTAATAATTCTAGATACTACACAAAAATAAAAATTTGATTTAAAAAACCTGCAGCTGCAATTGCTGCTGCACTGTTTAAACTGGATAATAATACTTACTAAATCGACATAAGAGAAGTCACCTTTCACCAAATCACAATGAATCATCGAGCGAAATTCATAGAATTAAGGTATTTAAAAGATACTGAACAAAACATAGGTACCTTTAGATCTTAAGGAATAGTTCTCTTGCATCTAAATAAGACATGAAATATTAAACCTTTACATTTATTGATCATTCCATTAAATCTTGCCATTATTTTGTTTTTCTGAAACTACAATCACCAACTAAGCAATCTACTATTCCTTTTCAGGCATAAAAATTAAATGTAAGACGAAGAAAATAAAGATTAACTAGTAAAACTAAAAGATATTACCCTTCTTTTTCCCTTTTCTGGACCACTATTACCCCATATAAGGAGTATTATCCACACCTGGACTAAAAGCAGAATATAAGATGGATACGGATCGTCCAGTACAGCTAGAAAAGACTTTCCCTTCCTAATGAACTTCTGCTTCCAAACCTAGCCACTCAAGAGTGTAGTATCTAGCCCAGGTCATTAAAATAGAATGTAATATTTTCTGTATTTTATTTATTTCTGAACTTCCAGTTCCAAAAGAAACTGACATACTGTGGATTATCTAGACCCGGCATTAAAAACAAAGATTTCTTGTAACGCAAGTAATGATTTTCCATTTTTTCCATTCTTTCTGAACGTCTGCTTCCAAAACTAGCCGATCTGCAGTATACAATCTAGCCTCGTTTTTAAAATACAATGTAAGATGTAGAAAATAAGGAAATTCCTGTAATGTAAGTGAAGATTTTCTATTTTTTCCATTCTTTCTTCAGTTGTGCTTCCAAAACGAGGCGACCCACAGTGTAAAATCTAGCCTCGTCTTTAAAATAAAATGTAAGATGAAGAAAATAAGGAAATTCCTGTAATGTAAGTGAAGATTTACAATTTTTCCATTCTTTCTGAACTTCTGCTTCCAAAACTAGCCGACCTGTAGTGCAGGTCTACAATCTACAGTGCAGAGGTTACAATCTAGTCTCGTCTTTAAAATACAATGTAAATGTAGAAAATGAAGAAATTCCTGTAATGTACGAGTAAGTGAAGATTTACAATTTTTCCATTCTTTCTGAAATTTAGAAATAATGAAAATTATACAGATACTTTTTAAGTGGATCAACTATATGAGAGAAGGAAATGAATTTGTTGATAAATTAAACAAAACAAAAGCAGCTATAAAGATGGTCAGAACAAGGCAGCACAAAAGGTCAAAATTAAGAATCAACGAAATTTAAAATTTTAGACTATATTAACTGACTAAGATAACAAAACAAATCAGTCAAATTTTCTCTTTAAAAGCTGATACTATAAAGTAATGAAAGTTATTTAATTTATTCCATCCAAAAATTGTCAACCAACAGTTTAATATTTAGCCCGAGCATTAAAATAGAATGTGAGTTTTAAAAAACAAGGAATTTGCTGTAAAGCTGGTAAAGAATTTCCCCTTTTTTTCATTCTTTTCGAACTTCTGCTTCCAAAACTGGTCCACTAAGGGTACAGTATCTTGCTCCAGCTTTAAAGTAGGATTAAGATAATAAAGTATTTTCGGTAGAACTGGTAAAGATTTTCCACTTTTTCCTTAAGTCCTCGTTTTCTTTCCGGCAGCAATTACAACACAAAGCAACTTCAATGGGAAAGCAGAGTGACAAATCCTCGAGATATGGTGCTCTCTAAACAATACATCTTCCAAAAAGAGACCAAAAGACTCTTCAAACGCGCATCAGGACTGGTTTAACAAATGGCGAATAAAAAGTAACGTTACAAAACCTACATAACAAAATACCCTTATTACTGAGACCTATTTGGTGCTACGGTACCGAAATATAAGGATCGACAAAACGTTCTAACTCTTTACGTATCCAGAATTTCCAGTCAAAAGTTCAAGGAAAACTACTTAACACTCCGTTCTATATTTTGTAACCTCAACATCCGTAATGATCTCAAAATCCCTTTCATCAAAGATCTTGCGAAAACTCGTTTTTCTTAAAATTTTATTCCTCTTCAGCAGCTTTCTCCTAAACCTCTAATAGAACCACTGTCTTCTTCCGTAATACCAGGTAATCTTCCAAGGATATTGAAGAGAAGATGGATGATTGCGACATACTCTCATCATCAGAGCAGTATAGTATATAGGTATTTTTTTTTAAATAATATATTTACGATAACGGAGTGACACTTCTGGATGTATTCTTCTATGCATATTCATGATATTGTTTTATTATTTAACACATTCGCTATTTGCACCATCTGTTGCACTTGCGCATGTCAATAAAAGAAAAAACACATCAAAATTTACTTTATCGACGTGAGTAAACAAATAAGGTGTTAGTAGGAGGTCCAGTATATATAGCATCATTGCATTCAGAGCTAGTGAATTTCAACTCGCCAATATGGAACTGTAAGTATTAATGTTTCAAAACAAAGTAATATTTTTTGCCTTAATTATTATCCATTATAGTTTTTTTAAATGAAAAGTTAATTATAGTTATCTTTTAATGTAATTTTGGCAAATAGTCAGCTGTAATACCCTGAGCTTCCATTTTATAGACTGCTGAATGTTTTTCATTAAAGGCAAAGTTATTTTGTTAATTTTCAGAGTAAATTTTTTTCAAATTGGACAATATATAATAAAAACTATAATTTTTGTTAAATAACTTAATTAGATCTTTAATTATTGCAAATGCTAGGAGCAGTAATTCTCTGTACTCTAAGAACATACTCTTTCCTCTGATCCTTTCTGCAACACTCTTACTTCTGGAAAGGGATGTTCTAAAGCAACCATTTACTTGGGTTGTTTAAAGTAATTCACAAATTCGTATGCCTTTAATCATAATTAATAAGTAGGGCTAATTTGTATGGGTTTTTATTATTCAATACAGTTTGATAGAAAGTATTCTTTTTAATCCTAAAATAATAAATATTATAACTTGTCATGTCTTAATATTTATGAGCTTAACGATATGAGCCATCGTTGGTGGTTAAGGCGGATTTTGATTTTTCTCTTTCGTATAATTGTTTGTAACTAAATAATATGTTAGAAGTTCCACTTTAATAAGAGGTATCTGAACATTAACTGTTCAATACATTAATTTCAGCTAGTCCATGGCCCAAGTCTAGTATCACTAATCAACGCCACAGTGTAGTTGTATTCTAGTATACAGACTTCAGTTAAACTGAATGTTTTGAATGATTCAATTAGAATGAGCTCTAAAACTCGAGCTTTTCTATATGCCAAACGTTTCAAATCTTCATCGATGTGATATGCGGTATCTTATAAGCTGATAGATGGTGATTGATCCTAGTTCTTACACCAAACACTCCTATTTATCATATCATCTAATAATAAGTGCAGGGATCCGTATGGAAAAGTTCGGTATGCTAGAAAAGACGATTTTTTAACATCTACTCTGATTTCTGAGCACAAAAGAATAAAAATAAGGCCAGTGTATAATACACTAAAAGTACTTAAGTAGAAGAAAATTGGTATGTTTAAATAATTATTGTAATTATCGTTGGAAAGTTTAATAACAAATAATTCAACAAATATCTGGTGTTAGATGTTACCATGAAAAATGTTCATCGTTTGAAAATCAACATTCAGAGATTGCCACCGATCTCAATACTTCCACTTACTTGTAGCAAGAGGAGCTAATAAAATAAATGAGTACTATTCAAATTACTGAACTAAACTTTAAGTATATTAATGTTTCCATCCAGGTACACAGCGTTGTTGGCCGTAACCATTCTGTGCCCATCGTCAATAGTGGGACTACGTGGAGAGTGTAGTGTAAATGTAATTCCTAAAAAAAATTTAGATAAAGCCAAGGTAATTTTACTGTAATCAAAAAACAATCACTCAATTTTGTAGTTTTTCAGCGGTACTTGGTATGAGACATTATCTAGACATGGATCCTCAGGTTACAGAAAAATTCTGTTTTAGCTATGCACCAAGAGAATCTGGTGGTACAGTAAAAGAGGCATTATATCACTTCAATGTAGAGTAAGTATTAAATAACAGTTAATTAATACTCAATCTTGACGTAGCACCATTTTCTTCTTTGCGTGTACATCGTAATCCAAACATTTATCTGGAGACCAGGTTGATGGCAAAGCGTTTGATGCCACATAAAACAAAACCGTTTAAAAGAGCAAAACATCTATAATGGTCACTCACAGGACTGCTCTTACTAACATTCTCAAGGTCTAACTCTTAGATCTTCTACCATTTGTGATAACTTGTTTCATCTTTAATTTCTAACAATCCTATTCAGTTTGTAACGTTAATTACTCTGAAATATCAACCCTAACTCTCTCTGAAAACTGATCTAAAACTAATTATCCCCTAGGGGTACGCGAAAGATTGTTTAGGGGTACCCAAAATAAAAGTTATTATCGCGGAAGATATAAAAATTATACAGATATATTATTGAGAAAAAAATTATATAATAAATGATTCCTACAAGTTAATTACAAAATTATTATAATAAAACTGAATAACATATAAATTGACAAGAATTAAGTATCATTCGATACTGCAGTATTTTTTTTTTTAAATAAATATATTTGTATATTAAAAATTATTAAATGATTTCTTGAAAATGTCGAAAAAATGTTGCTTTAGTTTTGACTAATATTACGCATGGCCCGCATATAATTTACTTCTCCTTTATTAACGCTTTGTTGTTTCAATTTACGACCCCTGCAATAGTTATTGGCTTGAAATGTTTACATATTCATAAATGATTTTTTTAATATGAACATATCATATGTATAATATGTTCTTTACAAGACACATTATATTCAGATTGTTTTGCTGTTAATTTAAAGTTACAATACGTAAAATCAAGAATACGATTTTTTTTTATATATATATTAACATATATATATATTAGGGGTACACACTAAGGAAACAATCAGGTAAAGGGGTACACTAATGAAAAAAGATTGGGAACCGCTGGTCCAGAAATATGATGAAAGTAAAAGTTATAAATATAAGTTTGAATGTAATTGCCAAGTTGATTGAAAAGCCTAAGGGTAATTTTCTGAAAAACTGGAAACAAGTTTCTGTAAAGTGTCCCTAGGGGATGATGACCCTCTTTTACTTTCATCTACGCTTCCTGGTTTTCTGCAGCAATTAGCTGGTTTAATTTAACTTAATTTAAACTGAGCTCACCTGTATTAGGATACTCGTTTTGAAAATCTGAGGCTTTCAAAAGGGGGAATAACTTTTCCCATTCATCGAGCTATAGAATTTTCTAATCCATTACGTTTATGACTATTATTTTTGACGGTACCCCTTCCTGGAATCTGGAAGTTTTTAAAATCTCTCGCTTGAGTAGAATAAGAGTGTGAGCTAACATACTATTCAATCCTGCCTCAAAGTAATTAGCAGTAATAGATGGCATCTGGAATATATATTTATTTCTTAATACTATAATTTCTCTGCTACATCATAATATCTATGACCACAGATCTGTGCTACTTAATACACACTGGAGCGGAAGGTACATAAACTACATTAAATTTGGATTCTGGAGGAACATTATGTTGGCCAGCAATTTAGCCCAAGTATTATTAATTACAAATATTGGAGTGGATAGTTTATTTTTTAGAAGGCATACAAGATGTAATGCTCACTAATCAGATCGAAGTATTTTGTACCAAATTCCTGTATTTTTATTTTTTTGCCCCATAGATTAGCTCTATTATAGTTAGGACACCAGTGTGAAGACATGAGGAAGATGTGATAGATGGTAGGCCCTAAAATCGATCTACTCCTCATTTTTGCCCTTATTTTGAAATGTTCTAAATGCATATTCTTCAGATTATTACATAATTATTTTTTAAAATGAGGAAGAAGCCTTTATTGTAGAATCTACTTTTACATGAAAATAATTTAAACATTGTTACAATTCCTTCTTTTCAGTTCAAAAGTATCATTTTACAATACAGGTACAGGTCCTTTGGAATCGAATGGTGCACAATACACTGCAAAATTTAATACTGTTGATAAGAAAGGTAAGTTCCGGCACATTTTATAGATTCTGAATCACGTTTCTTATTAAATTGTACAAAATTTTGAATTGAACAATACAATATTTGATCCCAGGAAAAGAAATAAAACCGGCGGATGAAAAGTACTCTTATACAGTTACCGTTATAGAAGCTGCCAAACAATCTGCTCTGATCCACATATGTTTGAGGGAAGACGGAAAAGATATTGGAGGTATTCAACTCTTTTACTATATTATTATTTATTTTCGTATAAATATTTATATTAATTAAAGCAATATTTTCATTGACCTTCTTAATTTTCTAAATTTACAGATCTCTATTCTGTTTTAAATCGCAATAAAAATGCGCTACCTAATAAGAAGATTAAAAAAGCTTTGAATAAGGTTAGTTTAGTCTTGACTAAGTTCGTTGTTACCAAAGATCTTGGCTGCAAGTACGATGATAAATTTCTTTCTTCGTGGCAATGATTTTCAACGGAACTTAAAACCCTAATGAAAATAATTGCAAATTGGTGGAGGTTTTTATACATTAATAAACTCATTAAAAATCAATATCAGACTTATTAAAGGTTGACAAGAATGTAATAAGAGAAGAATCAATTGATATTCACCTGGAACGTCAGAAAGTATTCATATAAAAATATTAAATATTAAATTTATTGCAGTTGTAGTAAATGTACTAATAAAGTGAAAGTGAAATATTAAATAAATATTTGTTCACAATTTACATTGCATAATTCTAATACTCCTAACATCTATTTACTTCTAAAGCAAAATTAAACATCACTTGGTGATCCTATTCACCGACATTGACAAAAGTTTGGCCCACTAATTCAATATTTTTAAAATATTTTATATTTAAGCTGAACCCGCTCCTCTTCTAATCTAACATATGCGCTTGATGTGGTAATGGTAAGTTTTAATAAAGATTTTTTTTTTTTTTATCATTTATTTAGTTACAACCAACGCATTTTGCGTTATAAGCAACAATGGTAATAATAAATAACATTCACACATATCAGAGTGGAGAAGTTACCCAGCGGTAACACTCCAAAAACATTCTACATTCTACTGACTCTCTTCATCAGAGAGGAGATCGCGAGGCCACTGTTTTTTAAGACGTCTGGAAGTGTTGTCTGGAAATGTTCTTGAAGATAGATGTTTGTACCAGTGGATTGTGATGTGTTTGAATGTTAAGATGGAAATTTCTGTAACGTGTTTTTGCAACTTGTGTGACGAAAGGAATGTTCAAGTCTGTGTGAATGGTTTGATTGGTGACGTAGAAAGTAAGCGTTTACTATAGAGCGAAGAATTTTAGATTGCAAGGACTGGATCCTTTGCAGATTTGAGCGTTTGGTTGAACCCCACAGTTCGATGCCATAAGCCCAGACTGGCTTTAGTATACTTACATATATAAGTCTTTTGTTGTCCAGAGTGAGTTTTGATCTGCTGTCGAGTAGTCTTTTCAGTTGTCGGAAGCGTCTGTTAAGTTCTGTTCTCTTAAGTCGAGTATGAGGGTTCTATGTGAGTCTTCTGTCAAGGTACAGCCCAAGGTAGCGGACTACGTTGACAGCTGGTAAAGGAATAAGATTGTAAAAGACAGGAGGAAGAGTGATGCGTCGAAGAGTGAAGGTAATATTTTGAGATTTTGTTTCGTTCAGTTTGATAGCCCATTTTTTGAACCAATTTTCTATGGAGTTGAGGTGAGACTGAAGGTTTCTATGAGCTATTATTGGATCTTTGTCAGTAGATAAGATGGCAGTATCGTCAGCATAGGTGAATAGAGATTTTAAAAAAACAATTTGACTTTTTTCTAATAACTTCAGACACTGTATCATAAAGGTAACTAACCCTTTGTAGCCCACTCCTCAGATCTGTAAGAAGCCAACAACCTAAATACGGTGCCATTTGCAGCGACGCTTCTGGCTAAGAAATATTTACCAGACTGTTTAAAACTTCCTGTAGCAAACAGAGGTATCCCCAGATAATTAAAGGAACTAACTATTCCTATCCGCACTCTTTTATAAATAAAATTTGGAAATTTTACCAGAAAACTGGTCCACTAAGGTTATAGTACCTTGCCCCAGCTTTAAAGTAGAAAGTAAGATGAAGATAATAAAGTATTTTCGAGAAAACTGGTAAAGATTTTCTAGTTTTTCCTTAAGACCTCGTTTTCTTTCCGGCGGCGTTTACAATGCGACCTCAATGGCGAAGAAGAGTGACAAATCCTCGAGATAATACGCTCTCTAATACTACATCTTCCAACAGACTCAGTACTCTATCTTCCAACCAACTGACTTCGGTCAGAGACCATAGTACTCTTCAAACGCGCATCAACCAACTTACAAGTTTGGCGAACAAAACTAACGTTACGAAATTAAAATATGCAGTATTTACTCTTCGACCTACCTTCCATCTTCATGAACCAAACTCCTGTACCAACTGTGGACAAAGTGAACTGTACACCCTTGGACTGTACAAAGACATTCTGTTACTGCGACCTATTGGGTCATACGGCATCGAAGTATGAGGATCGACTAAACTTTCCAACTCCCTACGCATCCAGACTTTACAGTCAAAAATACTATGAAACTACTTAACGCTCCATTCTATGTAACTAACCTCACCATCCATAATGACCTCAAAATCCCTTTCGTTTAAGATCTTGCTAAAACTTATTTTCTCAAATTTCATTCCTCTAGAGCAGCTCATCCTAACCCTATAATAGAACACCTATCTCACCATCCATAATGACCTCAAAATCCCTTTCGTTAAAGATCTTGCTAAAACTTATTTTCTCAAATTTCATTCCTCTAGAGCAGCTCATCCTAACCCTATAATAGAACACCTATCTCACCATCCATAATGACCTCAAAATCCCTTTCGTTAAAGATCTTGCTAAAACTTATTTTCTCAAATTTCATTCCTCTAGAGCAGCTCATCCTAACCCTATAATAGAACACCTATCTTCTTCGACATTACCAGGTAATCCTCCAAGGAGATTGAAGAGAAGATGGCCCCGGGATCTACTCGCATCATAAGAGCAGTATAGTATATAATATATTCACGACAATGGAGTGACACCACTGGGTGCCTTCTTCAATCCATATTCATGATATTGTTTTATTATGTAACACATTTGCTATTTGCAACATCTGTTGCACTTGTACATTTCAATAAAAGAAAGAACACACATCAAAATTTACTTTATTAATGTGAGTAAACATAAAAGTTATTAGATCAGTTGGAGGTCCAGTATATAAAGTATCGGTGTTTATCATTGCATTCAGAGCTAGTGAACTTCAATTCGCCAATATGGAACTGTAAGTATTAATGTTTCAAAACAAAGTAATATTTTTTGCCTTAATTATTATCCATTATAGTTTTTTCAATGAAAAGTTAATTATAGTTATCTTTTAATGAAATTTTGGCAAATAGTCAGCTGTAATATACTGAGCTTCCATTTTATAGACTGCTGAATGTTTTTCATTAAAGGTAAAGTTATTTTGTTAATTTTCCGAGTAAATTGTTTCAAAGAAAACAATATACAATTTTTATTAAATAAACAATTAAACCTTTATGTTATTATAATGGTATAAAATAATAATATTAAATAGTATTAATAACATAATATAAACAAGGTTGGCATCGTCCTATTATATAATTTTGATTTTTTGAAACTTGATTTTCTCAATAATCAGATTAAACCAAAGGCACAAAGATCAATGAGAAGTTTGAGATTCGAATAATGTGTAATAATACTGTCCTCAGATCTGTAATGAGAAAATATCTCAGCAGTACATCAAACCCCAAACTGTATACTCCAAACTGATTGGAAAAATTACAGAGTGTGCTATTGCTGATACCAAATGAATTATGGGAGGGTTTGTTTTACTCATAATTTTGTCGGAATACTATTTTAGCGTCTTCTGTGGAATTTTTATTTGAAAAGCAATTGGTGATTGTTTCTTTCAAAGCACCGTAAGGAGTAGATGCTTATCTAGTATTTCTTCTAGGGTTTTGGCCTTTCTACGAGAAACCAAGTGTATCTCTAACTTTTGCTCACAAATTATAATCTCGCCATAACTGGGAAACGCGAACTGACTCAGCATTATCACTCACATTTCATGTTATTGGCTAGATTCATCTATGTTATTTGAAATTGCAACATTTTTTAAGGCAAACACAGTCTAAATCTGGAGAATTCCATTTTTGGAAGAACTGAAATAATAATTGCAATTAAAGTGCAAATGCTCAGAACAATGAGCAGTAATTCTCTGAACTATAAGAACATATCCTTTCCTCTAAACCTTTCTGCATCACTCTACTTTTGTAAAGCGATGGTCTAAAGCAGCCATTTAATTGGGTTGTTCAAATTAATTCACAAATTCGTATGCTTTTATCATAATTAATAGGCTAACTTGTGTTTATTATTATTATTATTATTATTATTAGTTATTACAGTTTGGTGGGAACTACTCCTTTTTATTCAAAAATAATAAATATTATAACTTATTCTTAATATTTACTTAGTGTTTAATGTTTTTATTTCAAAATTTGGCCAATTCTATGACTTTCTATTATGCGACACCAACGATATGAGCCATCGTTGGCTTAAAGCGAATTTAGATTTTTCTTTTCAGTATAAATGTATGTATCTTAATAATAAGTACAAAGTTCCACATTAACAAGAGATATCTGAACATTAACAGTTCAATATATCAATTTCAGCTAGTCCGTTACCGAAGTCTAGTATCGCTAATCAACGCCAGAGTTGTATTCTGGTCTACCGACTTCAATTAAACTGAAGTTTTAATATCTGATTCAATTGGAATGAGCCAAACGTTTCAAATCTTTATCAGTGGTCAATTAAGATGTGATGTATGGTGATTGATCCTATTCTTACAAGTAACACCGCTATTTATCATATCATCCAATAATAAGTGCAGTTATCCGTGTGGAAACGTTTGGTATGCAGGAAAAGACGACTTTTTAAGATCTGAATTCAGAGTACAAAAGAAGAAAAATAAGGCCAGCGTACAATACACTAAAAGTATTTAAGTACAAGAAGATTGGCATGTTTAAATAAATATTGTAATTATCGTTGAAAAGATTAATTCTACAGATTAATGACAATTCTAAAGTAAACCTTAATCAAGTCAAGGGAAGGTTCTTAAATTTACTAAAATTTGTTTAATTTAATTGAGTGTTCGAAGTGAATTTTATTTGAATTTTTAATATGATGTAAGTGTATTTGTTCTAATCAGATTTCTATCCTTTTTCTTTTATCTGTAGTACTTAATTATTTTTCAGTTCAAGAGGAAAATATTTTTTCCTTGTTACTTTTAATTTAAAAAACAATTAATTAATAGCTTTCTTTTCAAGTAAATGATGCATTTAGAATTCAACCGATCTCAATACTTCCACTTACTAACTATTTTCTTAAGAAAATAAATGGGTACTATTAAAATTATTTGAACTAAATTTCAAAAATATTTATGTTTCCATCTAGGTACTCAGCGTTGTTGGCCGTAACCATTCTCAGTCTAACTTTAACAATGGGAGTTAGTGGTAATTGTAGAGCAGATATGAGTCCTAAACAAGGATTAGATAAAAGCAAGGTAATATTATAGCGATCTCCCAATTTGTAACTAAATTTTCTATTCTTAAATTACATTTTATATTTTGCAGTTTTTCAGCGGTACTTGGTATGAGACTCATTATCTAGATACGGATCCTGAAGCTGCAGATATATTCTGCTTTAGCTGTGCACCAAGAGTATCTGATGGTGGTACAGTTAAAGAGGCATTTTATTACTTCAATACCTAGCAAGTATTAAATAACAATTAATTAATACTAAATCTTGACGCAGCACCATTTTCTTCTTTGCAGGATGTACATAATGAACATTTCTTTTAGTAATCCAAACATTTATCAGGAGACCATGTTGATGGCAAAGCGTTTGATACCATATAATGACCTCTCACAGGACTGTCCCTTACTACTAATCTCAAGGTCTAACTCTTAGATCTTCTACCAACTGTGATAATTTGTATCATCTATAATTGTTAACAATCCTGTTCAGTTTGAAACATTAATTACGCTGAAATGTCTACCCTACCATTCTCTGAAAACTGATCTAAAACAAATTATGCTAGAAAAGTAATCAAAGTAAAAGATATAAATCTGTATATTTGAATTTAATTGACAAAGTGACAGTAGAGCCTAGGGGTAATTTTTTGAAAAAAAAAAAAAAAAACTGATAACACCCTCTCTTGAGGTCATCAACGCTTCCTGGTTTTCTACAGAAATTTAGCTTGTCTGTTAACTTGTTCAAATTAAGAACGTCATTATGAAGATTTGGGGCTTTCAAAAGCAGGCATAACTTTTCACATTCATCGAACTATAAAATTTTCTAGTCCATTACGTTTATGACAATTATTTTAGGTGGTATCCCATCAGGGAATCTGGCAGTTTTAAAATATACCGCATTAGTAGGCTAATAGTATTAGCTGCTAACATGCTATTCAACCCTGCCTCTAGACCAGGGGTTCCCGACCTGAAGTGTTCCCACCTCCTGGGGGTGCAAGACAATATTTCAGGAGGTGCGAGACGTTAATGTCCAGGTAAATAATAGGTTATTATTGTTATTCAAATATTTTTCATATTTTTATTTCTCTTGCACATTGTTATTTTATTTATTTTAATTATTATAATTATAAGTAAAGTATACTTTCTTTGTTATATAATCCATGTAACACGATGCTACGTAATACATACCAGAGTGGAAGGTGGCATAAAATACTTTTAATTTGGAGTTTAGTGGTACATTATGTTGGCTAGCAATTTAGCCCAAGTACCATAGTTTAGCTCTGTAAGAATTAAGTCACCAGTGTGAAGAGATAGAGGAAGATATGGTAGGCACGAAAGTCGATCTACTCATCACAGTTGCCCTTCTCTTGAAATGTTCTAAATGGTGTCACATATTCTTCAAATTATTATAATATTTGGTATGGTGAGGACGGAGCCTTTGTTATTGTATTGCATACCCTAACCCCGGAGCTTAGGAGTTACAAAGGAAAAGGTTTCATAATATAAACAATAATTTATTGTCTAATTACTAGAACAAAAACTCAATATATTCACTGATTTTTAGTAATAAAACAATCTAGGCACTTAAGAAATTCCAAAAAGATAAAATACTCTCTAAGATTAGAAAAAGTTTGTAAAGATCTATAAAGCTATATCATCCCTAAAACACCAGTATGCTCAGGGAGACTCCTCCGCCTGACACCTAGCCGAGACCCAAAGAGAGTTGACACCAAAGACAATCAGATCTTCGACTTGCCCAAAGCTGCCACCTCTCCCAGTGCCTGTATTCCCATGACGAAGTCTGAAAGTGTCCTCTAAGTTTCCTGCCGGTTCTAGATGGCTCCTGCTGCAGATACCTTTACCCTGTTTCTCATTCTCACAGCCCTGTTCCCACACACACAACTAGGGGCATACTTCTCTCCGGGTCCCACCATTCTGCCGGCGGTACTGTCACAGCTCCAGGTAACGCATTGTTTCAGGTAGCTACCACGTTTATTTAATATTTATTAGATTACAATTTTTATCCCTTACATTACAGAATCTACTTTTACATGAAAATAATTTCAACATTGTTACGATTCCTTTTTTTCAGTACAAAAATATATTCTTACCATATAGGTACAGGTCATTTGCAATCGTCTGGTATACAATACACTACAACGTATAATACTGTTGATAATAAAGGTAAGTTCAGACATATTTATAGATTTTGATTCAGGTATCTTAATAAATTGTACAAAATTTAGAATTTACCAATACAATATTTGGTCACAGGAAAAGAGTTAGAACCGACGGATGACCGGTACTCTTATACAGTTACCGTAGTGGAAGCTGACGAATCGTCTGCTCTTCTCCACATATGTACGCGGGATGGCGGAGCAGAACTTGGAGGTATTCAACTCTTTTATTGTATTATCATTTATTTTTGTATAAATATTTAATTCAAGAATTACAATATTGACCTTCTTAATTTTCTTAATTTACAGATCTCTACTCCGTTTTAAATCGCGATAAAAATGGGGAACCTAGTGCAAATGTTAGAGGTGCTTTGACTAAGGCTACTTTAGGCTTGACTAAGTTCGTTGCCACCAAAGATCTTGGGTGCAAATACGATGATCAATTCACTTCTTTGCAGCAAAAATAACGCATACAGATTGATTTTCAATAGAAATTGAAACCCCAAAACAAATTGCAAATCGGTGAAGGTTTTTATATATTAATGAACTCATTAAAAATCAATATTAGATTTATTAAATGTTAAGAAGGATGCAATAAGGAAGGAAAAAGTTGATATTCACCTGGAATGTCAGAAAGTAATCTTCTGAAAATATTAAATAAAGATTTGTTCGGAATTTACATTGCATCATTCTAATACTCCTTCAACTATTTACTTCTAGAGCTAAAAACCATGACAGGACAATATTTGAAGTAGTTTCACAACAATACTATTAGTTCTAGTCACCTTTTGTTTAGACCGAACTTTGATTCAATAAAAGCGAAATTAGAAGATTTTGAATCAAGTCCAAAACTTATGTATAAACAAATATTATTTTGTCGTAAGTTTGAATTATTATTCATTTTCAGAACTTGTGGTCCCCCCCCCCACATCCTGAACTCTATTTCGTTGTATAGGGCTGATACCTCACTACACAAACAAAAGCAGTCATAAAAACCCTATACATTTGTCGCAACAAGTATCCAAAGAAGAAAGTACAAAGTAATAATCAAATATACTGCTCTAATTCAGACCAATTTAGATATTATATAAAGTTGTCTACAATGACTGCCTACTGTCCACAAATATTGGACAGATATCGGACTACTTGGAAAATAGAATGAAACAATACCAGAGTTGGACAATACAAGCTCAAAGCAGAACACAGCCTTAGCAATCCATACAACAACACACAACAATACTTTTACATCGGTAACCATAGAATTATAGAAAAAGAGAACATTAAGAACCAAAGAAATATACATTAGAGATGCCACGCAAGGCTTCGAGCTCAGTTGATTATATCTCAATTGATTCTATACATTACAGAAGCCTAGCATTTCTTCAGGCTTCAAGCTAGAGCCTAAATGAAATATTTATCAATTAAACAAAGTATTTATTTTATTGGTCTTTTATAACTGCCTATATCTCAGTATACGATTGCATTTCTATATTTAAAAAAAATCATTTCCAAAATCAAGCTATAAGTAATAATAAATTATTATTGGTCTAATTAAAAATTTTCTTCGTTCAAATTTAGGCATAAAAATTCCACTTTAAAGTCTTATAGGAATCAAACGATTGGTGCATCAGAAAAAGTTGCACAAATGTAAAAACCAACAATTAAGTATTCTACTTGTTACTATCCTAATTGTAGTAGATATTTTAGTAATTATTATTATTTGTTTTTTAGATATTTTTATTTTTTCTTGTACATTTCCCACAGTTCTTTGTAGTTCCAATTCTCAATAATTATTTTTCTTTCTCTTTAATATAGAATCAAAAATAAAAAATGTCCTAAGGGTGGCCTGAGCTTTTTTAAAAGATTAAGAAAAAGTTGCACACATGTAAAACCAAAAATAAAAATAAAATTTCTTTAAAATAATTTGTTCAATAAACTGCCACATTGTTGATTAAATAAATGTTAATTTTATTATTTTTTCTATTTACCTATGACAATTAATGTGCCACATGCGAATATATTTTATTGACATGAATAAACATAAATCTTATTAGATTAGTAGGAGGTCCGATATATAAGCTATCATGTGCATATCATTGCATTCAGAGCTAGTGATTTTCAACTCGCCAATATGGAACTGTAAGTAATCATGTTTCAAAACTAAGTAACAGTTTTTGCCTTAATTATTATCCATTATAGTTTTTTTTAAATGAAAAGTTAATTATAGTTATCTTTTAATGAAATGTTGGTAAATAGTCAGCTGTAATACACTGAGCTTCCATTTTATGGACTGTTGAATGTTTTTCATTAAAGACAAAGTTATTTTGTTAATTTTCAGAGTAAATTTTTCCAAATTGGACAATATAAAATTTTTATTAAAGAAGTTAGTCAGATCTTTAATTGTTAAGATGGTTTAAAATAATAATAATATGGAACAATATTAATAACATAATATAAAAAAAGTCCTAAGGTTAGCAAGAGCTTTTTATGTCCTGTTATATAATTTTGTTTTAGAAACATGATTTTCTCAATAATCAGATTTTAACAAGCGCTCAAAGATCAATGAGAAGTTTGAGATTCGAATTATTACTCTCCTCAGATCTGTAATAACAAAATACCTCAGTAGTACATCAAACCCCAAACTGTATACTTCAAAATGATTGAACAAATTACAGAGTGTGAGATTGCAGATACCAAATGAATATGGGAGGGTTTATTTTACCTAAATTTCTCTAAATACACTTTTAGCGTCTATATATAGTATGTATAATATATTTATGTACATACTTAAATTGTATAAAAAGATGGGTAGCTATGCAGTAAGTTCACGTTAAGTAGATCATGAAAAAAGTACTTCCGGATTAAATTCAATTCCAAAAATTTGACCTGATTGCAGTAAGTACTCAGCAAGCAAAAGAAAGTATGAATAGTGTGATGATTACTTGAACTAAATTTTAAGTATAATAATGTTTCCATCCAGGTACTCAGCGTTGTTGGCCGTGACCATTCTCTGTCTAACTTCAACAATGGGAGTTAGTGAAGAGTGTACTAAAAGTATAAGTCCTAAAAGTGGTTTAGATAAAGCCAAGGTAATTTTGCAGTAATCACTGAATTACCTCCCAATTAGTTACTAAATTTTCCATTCTTAAATCACATATTTTACAGTTTTTCAGCGGTACTTGGTATGTGACTCGTTATCAATACAAGGGTATTAAGTTTGCAGATACATTCTGCTCTAGTTTTACATCAAGAGAATCTGGTGGTGCAGTAAATGATGTAATATTTCACCACAATACAAAGTAAGTATTAAATAACAGTTAATTAATACTCAATCTTGACGTAGCACCATTTTCTTCTTTGCAGGATGCACATAATGAACATTTCTTTTAGTAATCCAAACATTTATCTGGAGACCATGTTGATGGCAAAGCGTTGATGCCACATAAAATAAAACAGTTTAACAGAACAAAACATCTATAATGGCCACTCACAGGGCTCCCCTTACTATTCTCCAGGTCTAACTCTTAGATCTTCTACCAACTGTGATAATTTGAATCATCTTCTAACAATCCTATTCAGTTTGCAACGTCAATTACACAGGAATATCTACCACAACCACTATCTGAAAACTGATCTAAAACATATTATCCTAGAAAAATGATCAAAGTAAAAGTTATAAATCTGTATGATATAAAATAAAACCGTTTAATAGAATAAAACAAAACTCTTAGATATTCTACTAACTGTTTAATTTGAATAATTAATTAATTAATTTGAAACTGATAATTTGAATATTCTTTAATTTCTAATAATCCTATTCAGTTTGTAACGTCAATTACATAGGAATTTCTACCACAACCCCTCTCTGAAAACTAATCTAATGACCAAAGTAGAAGTAATAAATCTACATGTTTGAATGTAAATGCCAAGATTTCAGAAAATCGTGGAAGTCACTTTTTGAGAAAGTGACCAATCTATTGAGTATATTGACACTTCCTGTGGGGACTTTACTTTAAACTCGATTTCAGCCGACAATTTGCCTTTTTCAATAGAATTCAAAAATAGCAACGTTCATTACAAAACAACCTTCGGAGAGTATCTTCCTCTTCAGTATCAGCGGCCCTCTCATTCGAATTTTCTGGGTGAAATGTTCTAAATGAAATTTGTAGACATAAATGTTTGTAATCAATACACAATATTTCTACAAAAACACAAAGGAGCGGTCATCGAGGAAATTACAAAAAAATTATTCCGTTTAGTGGCATTTTCTGTCAGCTAATTTTTTTCGAATTTGGAAAACCTAATGCCAGATTTGATTGTTGGACAGTACAACACAGAAAAGGTATTTTAGCAGAGATCCTCTCACACCTTAAGAGCGCCCTGAATTTCACTGAAAATATTTCAAATAAAGTTAGGAATAAATCTTCGTTTATTCTGTTGAAACACCAATTTAAAAGAAAAAAAATACGTTGTATCGTTTTTAAGGAAATCTTAAATAAAACTTAAAAAAGTTTCAGTAAACTGGTGCTGTGGTGCTGACCCTCTATTGAGCTCATCAACGATTACTGGGTTTCTAAAGTAAAATTAGTTTCTCTATTACCTTGTTTAAATTAAGAACGCCATTATGAAGATTTGAGACTTTCAAAAGCAACCATAACTTTTCCCATTCATCGACCCATAGAATGTTTTTGTCCATTTCGGTATTTGGCAATTATTTTTGGCGGTCCTCCTTGCGATAATCTGAAGGTTTTTAAAATGTACCGCACGTTTAAACTCCTTGTGTTTGTTAACATATTCAACCCTGCCTCTTGACTTACTAAGTAATTTACCAGAAGGAATCTGGAATATATATTTATTTCTTAAGGAATGGTATAATTTCTCTGCTACATCATTGTCTATAACCAAAGATCAGAGCTACGTAATACATACCAGAGTGGAAGGTAGCATAAAATACATTTAATTTGGATTCTAGAGATACATTATATTGGCCAGCAATTTAGCCCAAGTATTATTAATTACAAATATTGGAATGGTTAATTTATCTTTTAGGAGGCATACAAGATGTAATGCTCACTAGTCAGATTGAAGTACATTCTACATCCTCTATTTTTTTTCTTACTCCATAGTTTACCTCTATTATAGTTAAGTTGACAGTGTGAAGACTTAGAGGAGTATGTGGTAGCTGGTAGAGACGAAAGTCGTTCTACTCTTCACCCAAGTCCTTATTTTCAATGTTCTAGATGGTGTTGCATATTCCTTATATTATTTATTAATAGTTTCTGCGATGAGGAGGATCCCTTTGGTATGGAAACTAATTTTACTTGAAAATAATTTTAATTCCGGTACGATTCCTTTTTTCAGTAGCCAAAGATCTATTTACAGTACAGGTGAAGGTAAATTGGAATCGTCGGGTGTACAATACACTGCAAAATTTAAAACTGTTAATAAACAAAGTAAGTTCAGACATATTTATTAGATTATGGTTCAGATTCCTTCCAAAAATTTTAAACTGATCAATAAAATATTGGTTCACAGAAGCTGTGATAAAAACACATTCGAGGAACACTTATACAATTACCGTTTTGGAAGCTGACGATTCGTCTGCTCTTGTCCACATATGTTTGCGGTATGGATCAGAAGAAGTTGGAGGTATTCAACTCTTTTTACTATATTATCCTTTATTTCGGTATAAATATTTATATTAAGTAAAACAATATTTTCATTGATCTTGTTAATTTTCTTAATGTACAGATCTCTACATGATTTTAAGTCACCAAAAAACTGGGGAACCCAGTGCTACGGTTCGACAGGCTTTGACTCAGGCTGGATTATTGTTACCTCATTTCATTGCTACTGAAGATCTTGGTTGCCCATACGATGATGAATTCACTTCAAAATAACGCGTACAGAGTGATTTTCATTGGAACTTAAAAGCCTTATAAAAAATAATTGCAAATTGGTGGAGGCTTTTATGTATTAATAAACTCATTAAAAATCAATATCAGATTTATTAAAGGTTGACAAGAATGTAATAAGGAAACAAAACAGTTGATATTCTCCTGGAACGTAAGATATTAAACATTAAATAAATATTTGTTCAATTTACATTGATTTATTTTAATACTCCTTCAACTATTTACTTCTAGAGCTAAATACCATGACAGGATAATCTTTAAAGTAGATTCACAACAATATATTAAATACTAATCGCCTTTTATTTAGACCTGCTTAAATTCAATAAAAGCGAAAGTTGCTGAGTTTGAATCAAAATTATCAATAAGTTCTCAATAAGCAAGGCATTCAACTAAATTATCAATTGAGGACATTTATGCATAACTATTCCTACCGTGAACGGTCAAATATCCGGACTTTAAAATCACTTAAATTTCTTATTACAGAATGAAGATAATAATTATTTAACAATGACAATCATAGTTTCTTTTGTTTAAAAATAAATTTCGTAGATTATACTCTCTATTGCATCATTTTTTATAATTATAGGCTTCTCAATTGCAAATTTCCCGCATACGTATTTTTACATTTTAAAGTCTCATTGCCTTAGCAGTATCTTATTTGGCTACTTTCCGACCACTTGTTCCTGTACTAATATTTGTCTGGCTTTTGCAATGGTTATACAAAGTTTTGCCTTTAAATTTCACTTCCGGTTGTTTTTTTTTTTTAAACAAAATCCATGCATTTATCTCGGGGCTAAGTCTATGATATTGGAAACTATTTGTTGAAGATATCTCCGAGATTTTCCACGGTTATATTTCTTCCACGAGCTGTTTATATTTCTGCTAATTTCAGAGCGACAAACTCCCCAAGCGAAACTGAAGGTGAAAGCCTTTTATTACATCGAACGCTGGCCAAAATTTGTCTGGTTTATATGGCATGTACTGAGTAAATCTACATGTTGACTTTCTTGGGAACAATTGTCCTTGGAACAGACATAAGCTCTTGGTTACAACAGTTTTGACAAAATCTACGAATTTGTTCCAAAATTTAGAAATCAAAGCAAATTTATCGGTTTGTAAACGATTATTTCTTTGATCCACTCGAATAAGCCTCGAAAATTTCCGTCTATACATTTCTGCTCACAGTGTTTGAGAAGAATGCTCGTCACTATTTTTTGTTCCATAGAAAAGGGCAATATCCTACATTTTTGGCCTCATATGCACCACATGCAAACAATATTCCGATAAATGCATTATAAAATTGAGTTTGCGAGAGAATTCTGATACAAAATAAATAAATAAAATAAAATATTAAAATAAGTAAATAAAATGAAAATATTCAGCCGGTCAAATGACCGGTCGTGGTAGGTTTCGTGTTAATATGCGTTTGGAAGGAAAGGCGAAATGTCAAAGTAACCCCCAAATAATTATAAGAATTAACCACATCTATCTGAGAAGGGTGCAAACCTTAATGTGATACTGAGAGGAGGTGATCAGAATAATTAACAAGTACAACACAGAAGCCATCTATGACAGACAAACAGTCTAGAGAGGCAGAGCAGATGTCATTAACAGAGCTGCTTTTATTACTTACATAAGTGAATTCGCTCAAACTGTCCCCCGGAAAAATGCCATTTAAAATAACTAAATTATAGTTCTCACAAAGCTCAAAAAAGATAAAAGATCTAGTGGATAAGCCTTCTCTCCTAACTCCTCCTAACTTTTATGGTTTTTCCAGTCGTTTTTCTGTAACTAGAACTCCTCAGGTCAAAAAATCATCTCCGTTGAACTTACGCCGCAGTTAGCAATTGCATCAACAATTTCATTGACATCACTCAACTTCTCACCAGGAGCTTCGCGTTGTAGACACTATTGCTACCTCCCTCGAGCGAAAGCAGTATTGCCCGAGTGTTTTCCTTGACGACGCTCAGGCGATCGACAAGGTA
Source organism: Rhodnius prolixus (assembly GCF_049639745.1). NCBI lineage: Eukaryota > Metazoa > Arthropoda > Insecta > Hemiptera > Reduviidae > Rhodnius > Rhodnius prolixus. The sequence goes on from NW_027411582.1 coordinate 29,299,307, forward strand.
TGGCTCGAGGGACTACTGTTTAAGATGAGGGAGATTCTTCCTCATACTTACTACCTCATCCTCAAATCCTACATACAAGATTGATATTTCAGGGTCAACTGTGGAACAGCAGACTCTGATATCCATCTAGCCAGGAGCTGGTGTTCCTCAGGGCAGTGTCCTAGGTCCTCTTCTTTACTCCTTATATACAGCAGACATACCTCAACATCCAAATACCATCCTTTCCACCTTCGCTGATGATACTACAATCTTATCTCCAGATTCCGATCCTTTTTCCGTTACAAGGACTCTTCAAACGCGCATCAACCACTTACAGGAATGGTGAACAAAACTAACGTTACAAAATCAAAATATATATAGTATTTACTCTTTGACGAAAAATCTTACCTCACGTCTTCATGAACCAAATTCTTATTCAAACTGTGGACAAAGTACGCTACCTTGGACTGCACCTAGACATTCTTTCAGTTACTGCGACTTATTGGGTTATACGGCATCAAAGTGAGGGGATCGACTAAACGTTCCAACTCTCTATGCATCCAGGCAGTACAGTCCAAAATACTACGAAAATCTCTGAACGCTCCGTTTTATGTTTTTAACCTCACCATCCATAATAACCTCAAAATCCCTTTCGTTAAAGATCTTGCTAAAACTTGTTTTCTCAAATTTCATTCCTTTAGAGCAGCTCATCCTAACCCTCTAATAGAACACCTATCTTCTTCCGCAATATCAGCTAATCCTCCAAGAATATTGTACAGAAGATGGCCTCGTGATCTATTCTCATCATAAGACAAGTACAGTATATATAATAATATCTTCACGATAATGGAGTGACACTGCTGGGTGCCCTCTCCGATCAATTTTCCTGATATTGTTTTTTATGTAAACCATTCGCTATTGGCAACAGGTGTTACAGTTGTGCATTTCAATGAAAGATAAAATAAATAAATAAAACACACATATAAATTTATTTTATTGACTTGTGTAAACATATAAGGTGTTAGATCAGCAGGTGGTCCGGTACATATAGTGCTTGCTATCATCAGATTCAGAGCTAGTGAATTTCAACTCGCCAATATGGAACTGTAAGTATAATTTTTCAAAAAAAGTAACATTTTTTGCCTTAATTATTATCCATTATAGTTTTTTCAATGAATAGTTAATTATAGTTATCTTTTAATTAATTTTGGCAAATAGTCTCAACTTTAGTCCCCTGAGCTTCGAGATTATAGATGTTTTTCATTAAAGGAAAAGTTATAAAATATTATTTTCAGAGTAAATTTTTTAAATTGTACAATATATAAATTTTATTAAATAACTTAATTAGATCTTAAATCATTATAATAATATTAAACAATATTAATCTCATAATTTAAAAAAAGTTTTAAGGTTGTCATGGGCTTTCTGACCCTTTTACATAGTTTTGTTTTTAGAAACTTGATTTTCTCAATTATCAGATTGATACAAGTACTGAAAATTCAATGAAAACTTTCAGATTCGAATAATGGCTCTCCTCAGATCTGTATTAACAAAATATTTCAGCATTACATCAAACCCCAAACTGTATACTCCAAACTGATAGGACAAATTACAGAGTGTGCGATTGGAGATACCAAATGAATTATGGAGGGTTTATTTTGTCTAAAGACTCTTTTAGCGTCTTCTGTGGAATTTTTATTTGAAAAGTAATTGATGATTGTTTCTTTCAAAGCACCGTAAGGAGTAGATGCATACCTAGTACTTCTTCTAGGGTTCTGGCGTTTCTACGAGTAACCAAGTGTATCTCTAACTTTTGCTCACAAATTATAGTCTTGCCATTACTGGAAAACGTTAACTGACACTGCATTATCACTCAATTTCATGTTATTGGCTAGATCCATCTATGATATTTGAAATATGATCATTTTTAAAAGTAAACACTATCTAAATCTGGAGAATTCCATTTTTGGAAGAACTGAAATAATTATTGCAACTAAAGTGCAATGCTCGGAACAATGAGCAGTAATTAACTGTACTCTAAGAACATACCCTTTCCTCTAAACCTTTCTGCAACAATCTTACTTTTGGAAAGGGATGGTCTAAAGTGGCCATTTAATTGGGTTCTTCAAAGTAATTCACAAATCGTATGCTTTTCATCTCAATTAGTAGGGTAATTTGTATGTTTTTTTTTATTATTATTATTAATCAATACAGTTTGGTAGGACTTATTCCTTTTTTCCGGAAATAATGGATATTATTACTTATTAAGTCTTAATATTTATTTAGTGTTTAATGTTTTCAATTTAAAATTTGTCGAAAGACTTCTTATTATGCCAACAATATTCCACTCGTTGGCTTGAGTTGGATTTTAATTTTTCTTTTAAGTAAACATTTTTGTATAATAATATGTTAAAAGTTTCATATTAATAAGAGATATCTGAACATAAACAGTTCAATATATCGATTTCAGCTAGTTCATTACCGGTCTTTTATCACTAATCAACCCAGAGTATTGTTGTATTCTGGTGATCAGAATTCAATTAAACTGAATGTCTTAAAATCTGATTCAATTGGAATCAGCTCTAAAACACGAGCTTTTCTAATCAAACGTTTCAAATCCTCATCAGTGACCAATTAAGATGTGATCTACGGTATCTTATAAGCCGAAGGATCGTGATTGATTTCTAGTTCTTACACCCAACATCCCTACTTATCATATCAGGCCATTAAAAAGTGCAGGGATCCGGGTGGAAACGTTGGGTATGCAGGAAAAGACGATTTTTTAAGATCTACCATGATTTTGAGGCACAAAAGAATAAAAATAGGGTCAACGTACAATTCACTAAATGTATTTAAGTAAAAAAAGTTCGGTATATTTAATTTATTTATTATAAATATCGTTGAAAAAATTAATTCTACAGATTAATGACAATTCTATAGAAAACCAGAATCGAGTGTTTTACTTCTTTTTAAGGAAAAGTTCTTAAAATTACTAATATTTTTGTTTAAATAGATTGAGAGTTCTAAGTGATTTTTTTTTCTCTTTTTATTATGTCTTTCTAATCACTTTTCTATCCTTTTTTTTAATATGTAGTAGTTAATTATTTTTTAATTAAAGAAAAAATATTTTTTCCTTGTTTCTTTTAATTTAAAAAAACTTCTTATTTATTGGTTATTTTTTAAGTAAATCGTATATAACAAATAATTCAACAAATAACTGGTGTTAGAAGTTACTGTTAAAAATGTACTTCCTACGAAAATCCACATTCAGAGATGGCCACCGATCTCAATACTTCCACTTACTAATAGCAAGAGGAAGAAAATGCGAGGGTCGTTTGAAAAGTCAGTGCAAAAATAAAAACTACTTAATTTTTTTGGGTAAACCTTTTTTATTTTTCAACATAGTCTCCTTTTAGGCTTATACACTTCGTCCAACGCTGCTCTAGTTTGTTGATCCCTTCCGAATAATAGGATTTGTCCAAGTCTGAAAAATAGCCATTCGTTTCTGCAATCACCTCCTCGTTTGAATAAAATCTTTTTCCCGCCAGCCATTTCTTCATATTGGGGAACAAATAGTAGTCCGAGGGAGCCAAGTCTGGAGAATAGGGGGGATGTGAAACGAGTTGGAACCCTATTTCCATTAATTTTGCGACCACAACTGCTGAGGTGTGAGCTGGTGCGTTGTCGTGATGGAAAAGGACTTTTTTGTGGGCCAATCGTGGGCGTTTTCCTTGCAGCTCGGTTTTCAAACGGTCCAATAACGATAAATAATATGCACCTGTAATAGTTTTACCCTTTTCCAGATAGTCGATGAGGATTATTCCTTGCGAATCCCAAAAGACAGTCGCCATAATCTTTCCGGCCGAAGGAACGGTCTTCGCCTTTTTTGGCGCAGATTCCCCCTTGGTAACCCATTGTTTAGATTGTTCTTTGGTCTCAGGAGTGTAGTGATGTATCCATGTTTCATCCACAGTGACGAAACGACGCTTAAATTCCTGCGGATTCTTCTGGAACAGCTGCAAACCGTCCTTGCAACACTTCACACGATTTCGTTTTTAGTCAAGCGTGAGCAATCGCGGCACCCATCTTGCGGATAGCTTTGTCATGTCCAAATGTTGATGCAAAATATTATGTACCCGTTCATTCGAGATGCCCACAGCACTAGCAATCTCACGCACCTTCACTCTTCTGTCATCCATCACCATATCATGGATTTAATAATGATTTCTGGAGTAGTAACCTCAACAGGGCGTCCAGAACGTTCAGCATCACTTGTGCCCATATGGCCACTCCGAAAATTTTGAAACCAAACTGTTCTAATCGAAGTGCAGAGTCACTATAATGTTTATCAAGCTTCTCTTTAGTCTCCTGAGGCGTTTTGCCTTTCATAAAGTAGTGTTTAATCAACACACGAAATTCTTTTTCGTCCATTTTTTGATAATCACTCTACTTCCTCGATTCAAACGAATGCCAACCACAAAGAAATAGACCGATCTGGCTGAAACTTGGTGTGTGTTCTTCCAAGAGATGCTACTAACTAAACATAACCTCGATACGCGCCAGTAGTGCTATCTCTCTGACTTTGCACGGACTTTTCAAACGACCCTCGTAAATGAGTAGTATTCAAATTACCTGAACTAAATTGTAAATATAATAATGTTTCCATCCAGGTACTCGGCGTTGTTGGCCGTAACCATTCTCAGTCTAACTTCAACAATGGGAATAAGCGAAGATTGCAGTGTAAATATAATCCCTAAACAAAGATTAGCTAAAGCGAAGGTAATTTTATAGCAATCTCTCGATTTGTCGCAAATTTTTCTTTTCTTAAATAACATATTTTTTTGCAGTTTTTCAGCGGTACTTGGTATGAGACGCATTACCTAGACACCAATCCTGAGGTAACAGATAAATTCTGCTTTAGCTTTGCACCAAGACAATCTGGTGGTACAGTAAAAGAGGCATTTTATCACTTCAGTTCAAAGTAAGTATTAAGTATCACTTAATAATACACAATCTGGACGTAGCACGATTTTTTCTTAGCAGGATATATATAATGAATATTTATTTTAGAAATCCAAACTTATCAGGAGACCATGTTGATGGCAAAGCGTTTGATGTCATATAAAATAAAACAGTTTAACAGAATAAAACATCTGTCCCTTAGGCTGGAAACATAGTGGAGCGGCGAGCAAAGCGGCGATGATAGCTGCTTCAAATCAAAGAGAGCGACGAGCAGCGAGCAAAGATTCGCATGCACATAGTGACGAGTTTAGTCGCGTTCTCCTTTTGACAAAACAAGATGGAGGAACTATTTTTATATGAAAATTCTTCGTTGAAACTTTGGTATTTGCAGCAGCTTAGTAGTAGGAGCTGCAGTGTACATGACATAAATAAGTCTAGAAATGAACTTGGTGAATTTCATCACTTGTACCATCAACTTCGGGAGCATCCTGGCAAGTTTCATGCGTATTTTCGAATGTCTTATCAACATTTGATTACATACTAGCCCAGTGTAACCCCATTAATCAAAATCAAATTTTATTGTTTTTGAGTAATACAGCTCATAACATGAGTTAGGCACAATATGGAAAAATTAACTAAATACAAATCTGTTAACCCCATTAATCCTAGCAGTTACTTTAAGATAAGAAAATCAAAATAAATAAAAATAAAATAGAAATATATGTAGATAAAAAGAAATTAGTCAATTAAAAAAACACAATAATTTTATTAAATCACACCATGATTTGTCGTAAATTAATGTTGTTCATCTGAAAAACTGGAGTAGTACGACGCTACAGAAGAAGGATTGGAGAATTCGTTCTGATCAGAAGTAGTAGGACGTGAAAATGTAATTTAATTTTGCCTAGTATTTAGATGAAAGTTAGCATTAAGGGATTGAGAACCAAATTAAATGTAGCAAAAATTACCTGAATTCTCCATTAACTACTAATTGTTAATTAATTTAAACTATTAATTATTAAAAACTATTGTAGCTTCACAAATACTAAGGCCCCACAGAGGTTTCTTTAAACAAACTAAACCAAAAATGTATCAATATCCATAACCTTTGAAAAATAACCTTTACAAATTGAGCGCGATGAGAGCGAAGAAATCAAACATGTCATAACACTTCGCTCTACTCTCTAGAGATAGCGTTGCTCTATCTTCGCTTTGCTCGCCACTATGCGCGGTCCCATATTATGTTTGTGTTTGATTTCGCCGCTTTGCTCTTCGCTATCATCGCCGCTCCACTATGGTTCCAGCCTAGTCAGTCAGGACTGACTCTTGGATCTTCTACCAACTCCGATCATTTGAATCATCTATAATTGTTAACTATCCTATTCGGTTGGTAACCGTAATTACACTGAAATTTCTACCACAGCCCCTCATATCATAATATCTCACATCATAATATCTATAACCACAGATCTGTGCTACTTAATACATACTGGAGTATGTAGCATAAAATTTGGATTCTAGAGATACATTATGTTGGCCATCAATTTAGCCCAAGTATTAGTAATTACAAATTTTGGAGTGTTTAATTTATCTTTTAGAAAGGTATACTAGATGTAATGCTCACTGATGAGATTAAAGTATCGGCACCTATATCCAGAAGACATAAAGGAAGATGAGGTAAATTGTAGGGATGAAAGTCGTTTTACTCTTCACCTTTGCTCTTATTTTAGAATGTTCTAAATGCATATCTTTTAAATTAATATAAAACATATATCATGGTGAGGACGGAGCCTTTTTTATGGAATCCACTTTTTAAAAATAATTTTAACATTGTTATGATTCCTTTTTTCAGTTCAAAAAAATCTTTTTACAATATTGGTACAGGTACTTTGGAGTCGTCTGGTGCAAAATACACTGCAAAAAATAATACTGTCGATAGTAAAGGTAACTTCAGACATATTTATAGATTTTGAATCAAGTTTCCTATTAAATTGTTCAACATTTTGTATTCAGCAATACAATATTTGGTCACAGGAAATGAGTTAAAACCAGTGGATGAGAAAAACTCTTATACAGTTACCGTTATGGAAGCTGATGAATCGTCTGCTCTTCTCCACATATGTACGCGAGAAGGTGGAAAAGATCTTGGAGGTATTCAACTCTTTTACTATATTATTCTTTATTTTCGGATAAATGTTTAATTTAAGTATTACAATATTTCCATTGACATTGTTAATTATCCTTATTTACAGATCTCTACTCTGTTATGAATCGCGATAAAAATGCGCAACCCAGCAAGAAGGTTAAAAAAGCCTTGTCTAAGGCTGCTTTGGACTTGACTAAGTTCGTTGTCACCAAAGATCTTGGGTGCCAGTACGATGATGCATTCACTTCTTTGGAGCTTACAAAACGCACACAGAAAAAAAAAAAAAAAAAAAAGCTTGAAAAGAACTTGAAACCCTAAAAACAATTGCAATTGGTGGAGGTTTTTATGTATTAATAAACTCATTAAAAATCAATATCAGATTTATTAAAGGTTGACAAGAATGTAATAAGGAAACAAAACAGTTGATATTCTCCTGGAACGTAAGATATTAAACATTAAATAAATATTTGTTCAATTTACATTGATTTATTTTAATACTCCTTCAACTATTTACTCTAGAACTAACTACCATGACAGGATAATCTTTAAAGTAGATTCACAACAATATATTAAATACTAATCGCCTTTTATTTAGACCTGCTTAAATTCAATAAAAGCGAAAGTTGCTGAGTTTGAATCAAAATTATCAATAAGATCTCAATAAGCAAGGCATTCAACTAAATTATCAATTGAGGAAAAGTACTTGCAGCATCCCTAGGAATCTATGAACTTAATCTGGCATACACTTAATAAAGATTAAAGCTTGAGTTTTAAGAGATTAGCCGGGTGGTTAGCAAACACTAGATTACAACGCGGAGATCATGGGTTCGAATCCAGTTGCTGGCCCATAGATTTTGGTTCACTTCACCAACTTAAGCTCTTTTACCTTATTTGGTTTAAATCTGAACATGTCTTTACATTCTTTGAATGATATCAAACTCTTATTGATCCACACAATGGACACATCATCTTCTTCGAAAAAAGGTTGGTAGATTACGTTTTTTTCTTTTATCTAATGCCTTAATCATTTAACTTGTTTATTTTATAAATTTTATTTACCAATCGCTATAAATAAGAAATAAATAAAAACTGAAATTAAGACTATATTTTTCAGACAGTTTTATCCAGCTGTCAAACTAAAAAGGTCTTGGGTTTCACTATTTCTAGTGCAACTACTCTGGGAAGTCTGTCAGCCGGTAATTCAAGGATTTTTAAAACATATCTGAAGTGGAGCCTTAAAGTAAACGAAAATAACCAATCAACTCCAGTTTCAAAAATACAGCAGGAAGTTTGGAGCAATTGAAGGCGGGGAATATAATTTCTTAATAAAAAAAAACGCAATATTTTCTCCAATACCTCATACTGCTCAAACCCCCAAACTTGGGAAGCATAACAAGCGATAGATCTGAAGACAGTATTAAAAAGGTGGAACTTATAGGACAAGGAAACCATACTCTGAGCAACAAGGACTGACCAGACATATTAAGGGCCATTTTAGCCATACAGACTCTCTCCTTAATATGAGTTTCAAAGGAAAGGCGAGGTGTCAAAGTAACCCCCTAGTATTTGTAAGAATTAACCGCATCTATCGGCATATCCTCAAATCTTTCCCTGGACGAAAGCCTACCTCCTCTTCTAAAAACAACAATCTTAGATTTCGCCAGATTAACCTCCAAACCCCACTGTTCACAATATTTTTTAAGGATATTAATATTACTCTGGAGCTGGAGTGGATTCTCGCTCAGGAGCACAATATTGTCAGCGTACAGTAGTATTAGAAATATTTACAGTAGTATTAGAAATTCGTATTCCACCCTCCAGAAAAAAGAGAAAACAATAAGGTGCTCAACAGGCAACCCTGTCTGACACCACTAGATACCCGAAAAAACTCAGAGACCCCATTATTCACCCTTACAGAAGACACAGTTTCAGCGTACAAGGATTTTAGAATAGTAAGCATTTTTGTGGACCCGCCTAAATTATATAACTTCAAAAATAATGCCCTACGGTTAACACGATCAAAGGCAGCCGAAAAGTCAACAAAAAAGCTATACCCCTTTTGACCTCGTTTTAGAAATTTTAATTTGACAATACTAGTAAGAACCAATTGTCTAGAGTGGGACTAACCACGCCGAAAGCCCGTCTGATATTCACTCAAAAGATCATTATCAACGATAAAACTATCTAGGTGCCTTAAAAGTAAACCAGTAAAAATTTTAGCAACCACATCTGTACAGGAAATGCCTCTGTAATTAGACACATCATTAATTTCACCGCGTTTGAATAAAGGAAATACAATAGATCTACTAAATGAATATGGAGTTATACCAGTTTCATAAATATAATTAAAAAAGAGACAAACTCTCTCAAACAATACATCAGGGGCATTTTTATAGAATTCCGAGGCGAATCGATCAAAACCAGGAGTTTTCTGTTTCTTAAATTCGCTACCACTGCCTTTAAATCGTCCAATGGGAAAGGAGAATCAATAAAAGAATTAGTAATAAAATGCTCAGCATAATGAACTAGTACATCTGAAGATGGATTAAGAAGTTTATCAAAGTGAGAGACCCAGTCGGACATTAAGATATTATTCCCACATACAAATTTTTTTTTTTTTTAATTGGTTAAAAATTTGCCACAATTCCTTAGAATCCCGCACTGATCTACAAGAATCTACAAGGGAATCGTAATACACTTTCCTTTTGTTCAAGCAACAGATTTATACTCCACATTAGACACTAGATAAACATTTCTAACAAATGATGAATTAGTAGCACGAAAAAGTTTTAATAAATTAAAAGATTTATTTCTAGCACGAAGGCAGGCCCCATCAAACCAGGGTTTCTAACGAATTGGAAGTTTTAGAAGTGGGACAAGAACTTTAAATAGCATTCGTAAGAGTGTCTAGCCAACCTTGAACCTCAGTAGGAAAAGTATAAACAGTTCTTAGAAGAGAATCCAAATTTGATTTATATTTATCAACCATATCCACAGACCAAAATAATTGAGGCATTAAAGGCAAAACTAATACATCTGAGAAGGGTGCAAACCTTAATATTATACTGAGAGGCAGGTGATCAGGATAATTAACAGGTAAAACACAGAAAACATCTATGACAGACAATAAGTCTAAAGCAGTCATAGTTTTTTGTGCCATGCCCCACCTTAACCTTTCTAAAATTTTCATGCCCCCCTATGTAACATATATAATATTTAACATTAAAAAATTGATTCGTTCACTTAAGAAACATAAATGATAGGTTCTAGGAAGAAATCACTCTGAAATTGTTAACAAAACACAGTAAGTAAAATTTCAAAACATATAATGAAAAACTGAAATTCAAATTTTAATACAGATTTTTCTATATTAATTTATTATTTTAATTTAGTGAGATCCTTGCGCTTGATGCTTGCTGCACAGAGATTTTATATAAGGTTCCAATTTGGTTAGCTGCAGTCTCAAGTCTCCACGTTGTGTTATATCCAGCCGATATAACATTCAGCTAAAAATGAAGATGGAAACGGTAGCAATAGTTTTCTTGCACATTGGTTGAATTTAGGTATTTGATTTCGGTTTCCTCACAAAGCCATGCCATCGCTCCTTTTATATTAAATAAAGTTTTAACTGACTCATCATTTTGCATTTCTGCGAGTTCTTCTTGATACTGCATATTTGATATGCAGCGATTGGCCAATTAAGTGCCAACAACTGCGCTGTTTAGCGAGTTTTTAAAACGTCCGGGGTTCACCGCGGAGCGTGCAGTCTGCCGCGGTTTACTTGACTACGCCAATCACCCAGTTGATATTTTGGTCTCGTCAAACGGAATTATACCTAATTTGCTTTTTTTGTTAAATTTGGCACCGATATCTAGCATTGCCTTTAAATGGCCCGGAGCGAAAGGGTTAAAGTCGTGTCGAGTCCATTTTCGAATTGCCCCCCTTAACTATCAAATTGCCCCCCTGGGGGGCGTGGGCCCCACGTTGGGAAACACCGGTCTAAAGTATTAGAGCAGATGTCATTAACAGAGCAGCCATTATTACTTACATAAGTAAATTCGCCCAAACTGTCCCCCATTTAAATGGAAAAATGCCATTTAAAATAACTAAATTATAGTTCTCACAAAGCTCAAGAAAATCAGTACCTCTTTTGTCTAGATCCTCATCCTTAGAATTCCTACAGAGTTTCCACTTACAGTTATTAAACAAATCCTCGGGAATAGACTGCATACTTACTATCCTAACATTACAATCACCCCACCATCATATAATCATAAGAATTATGCTCACCTAAAAACTGAATCACTTTAGAAAAACAATCATCCCAAGAGTTACAGTTAATATAAAGTGGATAAATAAAAAATGCAGTATTAGAAATATTCACAGAAATTAAATCAGTACCATCAATTTTTACAAAATTAAATACATTTTTTGGGAGAGATGACCTAATCCCGTAAAGCTCACCTCCACTGGCTCTACCATAAATAGAAGATCTCTTTGCTGGCACAAAGTGTAAATAATCACTACAACCAGCATCATCAATCAAAAAGTTTTCAAACAGAAGAAAAATTTCTAACTCATGTACAAAATTTAAAAAATTAGGATCTCTAAATTTAGTTTTTAAACCCGCTACATTATATGAAAGAACACGTAAATTATTCACATTAAATTCACTACACTTATTGATTTTACTACATTTATCTTATTGATGTGATTCCGACTGACGACAAAATCTCACGAAGCTGCAGGCAATGAAGATGAGCCAGAACGAAAAACAGCCTGACGTTCACTAGAAGAATCCATCCGATCTGCACTTACTTTCGCCATCTCCTTCACCTTATTATCCTGTTGGCACCATATGTATTTCTTCCCATTAACATAAAGAATGTCCCTCCTCAGGACGATTCTCTTATTTTATCTTTTTGCAATAACTCATTTCTGTATTGAAGGAGATGTTTCCTTCTTGCTCTAACGGCAAAAGAATAATCACGGTCAATAAAAAAAACAGTTCCTTTTAACTTTTTAGTGTTCTTCAGCACTTCCCTAACGGTATTAGCTCTAGTGAAAGTAACATTTAACAAATGTTTCCCTAAATTACCAATATTTATTTTATGAACATTTGCAATATCATTAGGCGAGATGCGGTTTTCAACCCAAAAAACCTGATGTGAACAAACTGGACGACTTTATTTTATTAGAATTTTTAAAGAAATTTGAAACCGTCCAGAATAAATAGATTTTCATCATGCGTAAAACATTTTTCAGTCAATATACATCTTTTTGAATTAAATTATAACTTACGTAAAGGTTTAATTTGACTGAAAATAAGCTATACAATTCAATTTGTCATTTTTAAAAGAGTTTTTGATTTTATTCCTTTTCCCAGATTGTACTATATTGATCGAGCTACAAAACTGTTCCTGCTGATTAGGGTATTTTGGTTCTGTGTGAATTCAGTATTAAGTTTGATAAACGTTACATTGTAAGTTCTTTTTATTTTTTTTTGCATAACACATAAATATTTCGATCAACATTTAATATTGTATTGTTAAAAGATATTAAAAATAGAAAATCATATAATTGTCATTACATTAATCACGTAATATTAAAATATTTTCCATTTTCTTCATTTTATTAAGATTCTGTTTATGTTTATTAAGCTTTATATATGTTTATACATACAAAATACAAGTTAAACATATTTCTTAATTTTGTTTTTTTATTATTCCTAAATTATTTTCTCTTTTAAAACAGCTAAGGTTTGGAATCATCAAAAATTTCTAGCCTTTTAATTAATTAAAGCTACTTTAAAAGAAAAATAGTTTAAAAAAGAGCCACCAGATAACAGCACTTACTGAGAAAAAGAAAATAAGTAGTTCTAAACAGCGCCACCAGGTAGCAGCACTAACTGGACTTTTATATATGTAGTTTTGTAATAATAACACCTTCAGTACGATCTAAGACTTTAAGGGGAGAGGATCGCTTATCGTCGAGTCTCTCCAAAAATAGTAGTTTCAATAAGCGCTACTAGAGTGCAGCACTAACCGGACTTCTATATATAGATACGTAACAACATATTACCTTCAGTACGATCTTAGACTTTAAGGGGAGAGTGTACTCTGTCATCGGTCTTTCTCACTCAGAATATCTCTGACTTGTCTGAAAATATCTTAAATGTATCTGTCCAAATATGTTTATCATATTTAAAAATATTATAAATGTTGGTTAAAGTAAGTTATAAATTAATGTAAGAGTGTGGTAATAAGAACCTCTGAAAATGTCTAACGATTCACAAAGTACAACAAATGTTGGTTAAGAAGGTTCTAAATTGATGCAAAAGTTTTTGAGAAATTAATATTAATAATAAATATATTTAATTCAATAAAAATGAATAAAAGATGGCTGATGGCTACCCTTACGAGTTACTAAGATTCGAAGGTAAAGTGTCTTTTATATAAAGCGAATGTTAATTAAAATAACTAACGATTTACTAAGTACAACAAATGTTGGTTAAGAAGGTTCTAAATTGATGCAAAAGTTTTTGAGGAATTAATTCAAATAATAAATATATTTATTTAAATAAAAATGAATAAAAGATGGTTTACGAGTTACAAAGTATTCGAAGGTAAAGTATTTTTTATATCGAATGTTAACTAAAGTAAGTGGTAATACTCTTACGAGTTACAAAGTATTCGAAGGTAAAGTATTTTTTATATCGAATGTTAACTAAAGTAAGTGGTAATATTCGCCCCGCCCTTCCCACCCTGGCAATTAACTTGCCTATATAGAAACAATGTCAATGTGGCCTCTGAGGAAGGAACATTCATTTTTTACTTTTTTCTCAGCGAATACAAATTATTTTAGATTAATTCTAATTAAATCTATTAACAATTACCTAATACCATCTAATTATAATTTTTTCTAATTAAAAAATAATTAGTAAACTAGATTAATTACAGAAAACAATAAAGAACCAAAAAGTTTTGGTAGTTTTGTGAAATAGCTACCAGAAAGCAGCACTTGTTACAAAAAACCGAAACCTTTGCAAAACGTAGAAATAAATTCTGAATCTTCCACATTCCTATTATACAAACCTTTTAAAAGAACCTTGTTTTTTTTCTATCTTCGTTCTCCATCACCTCCATTCTGTACTCCAAAGTATCATCGTTTCTCTTTTGTAAATATTCAACAGATGCTCTTAAGAACCTATTTTCATCGTGTAAGGCAGTAAACTGAGTTTACACACACTCATCGCTCTCTGTCCGGTCACAAAAGCAAAGTCTATTCTTCGTAAAAGTTAACAAATAAATAAATAAAACCCAATAAAAGTTCTATGCACTGCTCCACCACACAATATTACTGTTCCAAACTACTTACCTTACTGAAGTAGTAATACTTAAATTATTTATAAAAAGAAAAGTACTCTATAGATTTTTTTGAAAATTAAACACAATAAATATTATGATTAAATGTACAATCACACCAAAAATCAAACTGAAACTCCCAATATAGACTAAGGAATAAACTCAAATAATGCAAAGCGATATGACACTCACAGTGGCTAGCACCAAACTCCCCAGTTTGCAGCCTTGGTTTCCTTCTTCAAAAGTTTGTTCCAGTATTCTCTGTTTCATGTGGCTGTCTTCCGTTTCCTGATTCTTTAAATGAAAGCTGCCCTTTACTTACACTCACTCAGCTTCTCAGTTTTAGCCGCCCAGCTAAACCTTTTTCCACTTTCCCTTTCGATTCTTGCCAGCGATTGTTCCCACTTCCACTATTATCACATGACCTGCCCAGAGTAGCCTACTCAATCTTACCTTGTTTACTACGTTTAGTTATTTGTATAAATTTTCTAGCAACTTGTTAGATCTCCTTCTCTAGACGAATTTCTCTCAAGGTACGCCATACATTCTACACAAATACTTATTTGGCGAGCAGAATTCTCCTTTTCATCTCTGTGCGTAAATAGTTAGCAAATTAAAGTAAAATCTGGTGTATACAGTGTATACTCGCATGACTTGCGCTGTAATTAACTAGGTTATTGTTATCTTACTGACAAATTTAGTAACAATACTGAAGTTGTGACTGACTACAAGATTGACGCTTCCATAAATTATTCATTGGATAAGAGAATGGATTTAGAGTTAAACTGTTCGTGGGAAATGACGCACCAGAAAAATCGTTTAAGTTATCTACAACAATTCAGTATCATACTTGTTACTATAGTAGATATTTTAGTAATTATTATTACTTGTTTATAGATGTTTTTCTTGAATATTTCCCACAGTTCTTTGTATTTCCAATCCTCGAACATTATTTTTCCTTCCCTTTAATGTAGAATAGTTTATTTATTTTGTAATTAGTACCCGTGTTGTTATTTTTTATCACTATATTGATATTTATACTGATGATATAAAATAATAATAATATGGAACAATATTAATAACATAATATTAAAAAAGTCCTAAGGTTGGCATGAGCTTTTATGTCCTGTTATATATTTTGTTTCTGTGAAACTTGATTTTCTCAATAATCAGATTTTAAAAGATTCAGTAAAAGTTGCACACATGTAATACCAAAAATAAAAATAAAATATCTTTTAAATAATTTGTTCAATAAACTGCCACATTGAACTCAAATTCAGTTAATCCAAACTACTTCCAAAATTTAGATTAAATAAAGGCATTCAAATTTTATTATTTTTTCTATTTACCTATGACAATTAATGTGCCACATGCGAATTTACTTTATTGACGTGTGTAAACATATAAGGTGTTAGATCAGTAGGAGATCCAGTATATATAGTATCTGTGAATATCACTGAATTCAGAGTTAGTGAACTTCAACTCGTCAATATGGAACTGTAAGTAATAATGTTTCAGAACTAAGTAACAGCTTTTTGTCTTAATTATTACCAAAATTCCCGTGTAAGTCCCGCTATATCTATATATATATATACCTGCTTCTCCATTTCTGGCTCTAAGTTTCCGTAACACAACCAACCCGCATAGCCACGTAAGTTTCAATAATTATAAAGAATTTATTGTATTTGACTGTTTATTTTTGTATTACTGTTTTTTACTATTTTTTCTATGTTACTGACTCTGTAAATTGTTTTGTATTTGTAATATCCAGGCCCTGAAGAGGACAATATATTTGTCGAAACGTTGGCAAAGAGACGAGTTGTTTTATTTGACCGATTCCTCGTAAATCTTCCATCTTAAATTTATTAATTAAACTGTATAACATGAAATTAACATTAATCAAGCTAAAAGAACGCTTAACTGGAATAGATTTCAACCTATTTTGGGAGCTTCTTCCTTTAACATCTCTTTGAACTCCTCTTTTTTTGCCTTTTTAGTTCTGAAAAATAGAAAAAGTACAAACTTCCGTAAATTATAAATTTATAGCAATATTTTTAGGATTAATCCAAAAACCTCTTTGTAGTTTGAAAGAGGTAGAGTCAATAACGCAGATCTTATATCCATTTCCAGATTATTAAATTTTTGGATGATCAGTAGTAAGACATTGGTGCCGACTTTACAGAACTATTAATGACGAATCTAAAGGAAACCTCAATCGATTCTTTTACTTTCTATGAAAGGATCTTAATATTACCAATATTTGTTAAATTAGATTGAGAGTTCTCAGTGAATTTTATTTCTCTTTTTAATATAATTAAGTGTCTTTGTTCTAATTAGTTTTCTATTCCTTTCTTTTCCTTTTTGTAATCTGTAATTAGTTCATTGATTTATTTTTCAATCCAACAGAAAAATATTTTTTCCTCAATACTTTCAATTTCAAAAAGCAATTAGTTTTTGGCATTTTTTTACAGTAAGTCATGCGAAGCATATAACAGGTGTATATACGTTGTTTTACTTTGCACATAGACAAAATAAATAAATATAAATACATATATAACATATTTATATACATACCTAAATTGTATAAAAAAGATAGTTAGCTAAGCATTAAGTTCACGTTAAGCAGATCATGAAGAAAGTACTTCCGGATTATATTCCATTTCAAAAATTTGAGCCGATTGCAGTAAGTACTCTCTCAGCAGCAAGAGGAAGTATGAGTACTATTCAAATTACCTGAACTAAATTTTAAGTATATTAATGTTTCCACCCAGGTACACAGCGTTGTTGGCCGTGACCATTCTCTGTCTAACTTCAACAATGGGAGTCAGTGGAGACTGTAGTACAAATATAAGTCCTAAACAAGGATTAGATAAAGCAAAGGTAATTTTATAGCAATCACTCAATTTGTAACTAATTTTTTTCATTCTTAAATAACATTTTATATTTTGCAGTATTTCAGCGGTAAATGGTATGTGACTCATTTTCTAGACAAGGATCCTCAGGTTACAGATCAATACTGCTCTAGTTTTACACCAAGAGAATCTGATGGTACAGTAAAAGAGGCATTGTATCACTACAACGCAAAGTATGTATTAAATAACAGTTAATTAATATTCAGTCTTGACTTAGCACGTTCTTTGCAGGATGCACATAATGAACATTTCTTTTAGAAATACAAACATTTACCTGGAGACCAGGTTGATGGCATGCATTGATGCCATATAAAATAAAACAGTTTAACAGAACAAAACATCTGTAATGTTCACTCACAGGATAGTCCCTCACTACCAATATCAAGATCCTAACTCTTAGATCTTCTCCCAACTGTGATAATTTGTATCATCTTTTATTTCTAACAATCCTATTCAGTTTGTAACCTTAATTACACTAAAATGTCTTCCGTAATCCCTCACTAATCTAAAACCAATTATCGTAGAAAGATGATCAAAGTAAAAGATATAAATCTAAATTTTTGAATGTAAATGCTAAGTTTACAGAAAAGCCTGGAGGTCATTTTTTGAAAAAACTGGAAACAAGTTTCTATAAAGTGTCACCTTCTCTGTCTAACTTCAACAATGGGAGTCCCTCTTTTGCTCTCATCTACGCTTCCTGGTTTTCTGCAGCAATTAGCTGGTTTAATTTAACTTAATTAAACTGAGCTCACCTGTATTAGGATAATCGTTTTGAAAATCTGAGGCTTTCAAAAGGGGGAATAACTTTTCCCATTCATCGAGCTATAGAATTTTCTAGACGATTACGTTTATGACAATTATTTTTGTCTGAAATCCCTTCCGGGATTTTGGAAGTTTTCAAAATGTCTCGCATGAGCAGACTAAGAGTGTTAGCTAACATATTGTACAATTTATTCCGTTTAATGACTCCTTCCGTCAGCCGAATTTCTTTGAATTTGGAAAACTTAATGCCACATTTAGATTGTTGGAAGCATGACAGTACAACTCATAACTGGAAGATCCCCTCACACCTTAGTAGCGCCCCGAATTTCATTGAAAATATTTCAAATAAAGTTAGGAATAAATCTACGTTTATTCTGTCGGAACACCAATTTAAAAGAAAAGAATACGTTGTAGCCGTTTTTAAGGAAACCTTTAAAAAACTTAAAAAAGGTTCAGTAAACTGTGGCTATGGTGCTGACCCTCTATTGAGCTCACCAACGATTACTGGTTTTCTAAAGTAAAATTAGCTTGTCTATTACCTTGTTTAAATCAAGAACGTCATTATGAAGATTTGGGACTTTCAAAAGCGACAATAACTTTTCCCATTAATCGACCCATAGAATGTTTTTGTCGATTACGTTTTTGACTATTATTTTTAGTGGTCTACCTTCTGAAGGTTTTTAAAATGTACCGCATGTGTAAACTCCTTGTTTTTATTAACATACTATTCAACCTTGTCTCTGGACAAGTAAGTAATTAGCAGTATTAGATGGCATCTGGAATATATATTTATTTCTTACATAATGTTCCGATTTCTTTGTTACATCATAACTACAACAACAGATCTGTGCTACGTAACACAGAACGGAAGGTGGCGTAAAATACTGTTAATTTGGATTCTAGAGGTGCATTATGTTGGCCAGCTATTTAGCCCATGTACTAATAATTACAAATATTGGAGTGGTTAATTTATCATTTAGAAGGCATACTAGATGTAACGTTCACAACTTAGCCTTATAAGATTGAAGTATTGGGACATACATCCTCTAATTTTTTTCCTTACTCCATAGATTACCTCTATTTTAGTTAAGTCACCAGTGTGAAGACATAGAGGAAGATGTGGTAGCTGGTAGGGACGAAAGTCGATCTACTCCTTAGTTTTGCCCTTCTTTTGAAATGTTCTTAAAGGAGTTGCATATTCTTTAAATTATTTATTAATAGTTTCTGCGATAGGACGGAGTCTCTGTTACGGAAACTAATCTTACTTGAAAATAATTTTAACATTGTTATGATTCCTTTTTTCAGTAAAAAAACATCTTTTTACAATATAGGTGAAGGTAAATTGGAATCGTCTGGTTTACAGTACACTGCAAAATATAAAACTGTTGATAAAAAAAGTAAGTTCAGACATGTTCAGATTATGGTTATTTTGGTTCAGAGTCCTTCCAAAATTTTTAAACTTATCAATAAAATATTGGTTCACAGAAGCTGTGTTAAAAGAAGCAGATGAGAAAAACTCATATACACTTACCGTTTTGGAAGCTGACGATTCGTCCGCTCTGGTCCACATATGTTTGCGGGAAGGATCAAAAGATCTTGGAGGTATTCAAATCTTTTACTATATTTTTATTTATTTTCGTATACCTAAACATTTATATTAATTAAAACAATGTTTTCATTGACCTTGTTAATTTTCTTAATTTACAGATCTCTACACTGTTTTAACTCACCAAAAAGATGCGGAACCCAGTGCAAAAGTTAAAAGCGCCGTGACTCAGGCTGGTTTACAGTTAAGTCAGTTCGTTGGCACCAAAGATCTTGGGTGCCAGTACGATGATCAATTCACTTCTTTGTAGCAAAAATAACGCGTACAGAATGATTTTCAATGGAACTTAAAACCCTAATAAAATAATTGCAAATTGGTGGAGGTTTTCATGTATAAATAAACTCATTAAAAATCAATATCAGATTTATTAAACGTTAGCAAGGATGTAATAAGGAAAGAAACAGTTGATATTCACCTGGAAAGTCAGAAAGTAATCTGTTAAAAATATTAAATAAATGTGTGTTCACCATTTACATTACTTTATTTTAATACTCCTAACATCTATTTACTTCTAGAGCTAACGACTATGACAGGATAATCTTTGAAGTATTACACGACAATACTATAAGTTCTAGTCACCTTTTGTTTAGACCTACTTAAATTCAATAAAAGCGAAAGTTTGCTGAGTTTGAATCAAAATGATCAATAAGTTCTCAATTAGCAAGGCATTCAACTAAATTATCAATTGAGGAAAAGTACTTGCAGCCTTCCAAGGAATCTATGAACTTAACCTG
The DNA here is from genome assembly GCF_049639745.1 of Rhodnius prolixus. NCBI lineage: Eukaryota > Metazoa > Arthropoda > Insecta > Hemiptera > Reduviidae > Rhodnius > Rhodnius prolixus. The sequence goes on from NW_027411582.1 coordinate 29,319,772, forward strand.
GTATACACATAATTTAGATTAAAGCTTGAGTTTTAAGAGATTAGCTGAGAGGTTAGCGAACACTAGATTACAACACAGAGATCACGGGTTCGAATCCAGCTGCTGGCCCATACATTTTTGTTCACTTCACCAACTTAAGCACTTTTAACTTAGTTTGTTTAAATCTGAATATGTCTTTACATTCTTTGAGTGATATCAAACTCTTATTGTTCCACACAATGGACACATCATCTTCTACGGAATTGTCTTTTTATTTAAAATGGAAGAAAAATATACTAAATATTGTTAAGAAAAAGATTAACGTGGCTTCTCTTTTTTAAACTGCAAATGAGTACATAAAAATTTGCCAAGAATATTATTATACATGACTTTATAAGCTTCACAGACCTATATACTATGTTGTACTATTTTAAAGAATAATTAGTCATTATAAATATTACATAAACTTCGTTTTTGCTTGCAGCCTTGGTTTCCTTCTTCAAAAATTCGTTCCAGATTTCTCTGTTTCATGTGGATGCCTTCCGTTTCCTGATTCTTTAAATGAACGCTGCCCTTTACTTACACTATCTTAGCTTCTCAGTTTTAGCCGCCCAGCTAAACTTTTTTTCACTTTCCCTTTCGATTCTTGCCAGCGATAGTTCCCACTTCCACTATTATCACATGTCCTGCCCAGAGTAGCATACTCAATTTTACCAGGTTTACTACGCTTAGTTATTTGCATAAATTTTCTAGCATCTGGTAAGATCTCCTTCTCTAGACGTCTTTCTCTCAAGGTACGCCATACTTTCTACAAAATATGTACTTATTTTTTAAGATCTTAATATTTTTTGTAGTCAGGTCCGGACTCCGAGCCACATGTTACGTATAACTGGCCTTATTTGGGTTTTTTACATAACGGGCTTTGTGTTTGTAGAAGAATTGGTTGCTCTTAAAGTATTTTCAGAAGCCGAATTAGCTATTATTGGCGAGCGGAATTGTGTTATGTACACTCACATGACTTGCACTGTAATTAACTATTATTATTATCTTACTGAAAAATTTTGTAACAATACTGAAGTTGTAACTGACTGCAAGATTGACGCTTCCATAGATTATTCATTGGAAAAGAGAACGGATTTAGAGTTAAACTGTTCGTTGGAAATAATGCCATAGGCAATATCGTTTTAGTTATTTATAAATCATCTATTACAATTCAGTTAACTCAAATTCAGTTAATTCAAACTACTTCCAAAATGTAGATTAAATAAAGGCATTCAAATTTTATTATTTTTTCTATTTACCTATGACAATTTACGTGCCACATGCGAATATATTTTACTGACGTGTGTAAACATATAAGGTGTTAGATCAGTAGGAGATCCAGTATATATATATTATCTGTGCATATCATTGCATTCAGAGCTAGTGAATTTCAACACGCCAACATGGAACCGTAAGTAATAATGTTTCAAAACTAAGAAATAGTTTTTGCCTTAATTATTATCCATTATAGTTTTTCCAATGTTAAGTTAATTATAGTAATCTTTTAATGAAATTTTGGCAAATAGTCAGCTGTGTTCCCCTGAGCTTCAGTATTATAGATTACTGAATGTTTTTCATTAAAACCAAAATTATTTTGTTAATGTTCAGAATAAAGTTATTAGATCTTTTACCGTAATAATATTAATTATATTAAACAGTATTAATAACATAATATAAAAAAGTCCTAAGGTTGGCATTGGCTCTTTTGTCCTGTTATATAATTTTGAGTTTTTGAAACTTGGTTTTCTCAATAATCATACAAAAGTAGTGATTCGTACTTCGACCGTCCACACCGTGAGTGACTACCACTAACTGTGACCGTTAAAAGTTGTTAATTATACGTTCGTATTCTTTTCTGTTTAATTTGTTACCACGTTATTTTTTATTATTAAGTTTTTTATTACTATCATTAAAGAAAAAAATGTCATCATCATCTTTTTTGTTTTTTTTTCACAATTTAGTCTATAACATTTAGTTTTCATCGATAAAGTAAAATTTTGGCAGACAACTGGTACCAAGGGCCTTCAGATGATACCAGTTTAAAGTTAGACAAACCAACTTTAAGTAATTCTTCCTTTAACCAGTATTTTACTAACAATAATCAATCAATGAATTATAATAATACAAACATGAATGGAGATGGAAAGTTCTAATACTCAGGTAATACAAACAAAGTAATCTAAAGTCAAATAAACGCCCCATTGAAGAAAATATTGTATTTAGGGTGTTCATTTTAAGACGGCTCATTTGCATTTCATGCTTCAACGGTTAATCTGAGCAAAATATGGTAGAGGAAACATTTGTTGCCCATCACCTCTAGTTTCAGAATATGTGACTTGATTTTAGATTCCTGTCCAAATACACGGATGACGCGCGACCAAAAGTGAGGGTTTGCTGTTGATCTCCCTTTTCATATACACAGTTTGAAAGAGTATAAGAAGTTATAAAAGAAACTGGAAACCGTAATTCGATATCTTTAAAATTAAAGGTGCTAGGCCATTTCAAAATCTGGTATTTATTAATCACATTTCAATTTTTTAACTTGTTATCAAAGAGAAAGAAGAGCACGCGATAGGTCATTTTTATGTATTTTTTCATCCCCATTCTACTGAAAATATTGCCAAGGCAGTAAAGCTAGTATTTTTCTTAATATCGGGAAATAAGTAGTTTTCCGAGTGATTTTTCTAAGAAAAATCAAATGTTAAGAGCTTTAGATGTTCTCAAGCATACACAAAATGGCTAAAAATTAATTTTACATCTGTTACAAACAAGAATGTTAATTAATTATTTGGTAATTTTGGGAGAGTTGCGTTTAATTACCAAAAACATTGGAAACCTCCTGCCACATATTTAAGTGATCAATATCTTTCATGTAAAGAATCAAACTTATTCATTAATTTATCAAATAATGTACTTTACTCAACTTGTGAAGCATGTACATGACTTCAAACGTGCCTCCTCAGATACAGACAGGAGTTGATAACCTCCTGGCTAACCTGGCTTGCGTCAGCCGCGCATGCGGGCAGGAATCTAAAATCAAGTCACATATTCTGAAACTAGGGTTGACGGGCAACAAATTTTTCCTCTACCATTTTTTGCTCAGATCAACCGTTTAAGCATGAAATGCATTTGAGCCGTCTTAAAATGAACTCCCTGTATAGTAAGTCTAAAGTTCATGTACAAGAGGCTAACTCAGGTAAATTAAAGTATAAAACTGATTAAGTTAAAAATGCACTAGAAAATAGATATAAAGTTGCCGTTAGGAATAATTAAGTACGCATCCATATTCAATGCTATTTACCATATACCTGAGTTTATACTATGATGAATCAATAGACCAACCTCTCGTTTTGATACTTTCAGACAGTAAAAGCGTTCTACAAAAATTAAAAAGTCTGGGAAGTAATGCTTCACCACTAATCTTGGGTGACAGTTCAGCTGCTAAATAATATTTTTAATAAAAATAGATCAATACATCTAATAGTTGATAAATTTGCTAAAGAAGCTATTTGGCCGAAATTTACAACACCTAACTCTTTGCAAAACTCTGACATATAGTATTATGTAAAAATGATTATGTACAGTGAATGACAAAGGGAATACGAACTGTCCAAACGAGCCAAGGGGCAATTTTATGCAGTCCTTCAACCATGCATCCCCAAAACTCCTTCGTCCTTCGTTCTTCAAGTACAGCAATTTCAGCAGGCAATTCTACCCCACCATGTGCAGGTTAAGATTTACGAGTAACCACAATTATTCACCATAACATCTAGCTCGAATTGGCATAGAGATCAACCCAAACTGTTCATACACTGCAGATACCATGGCTGACAGTAATCACTTAATACTAGACTGCAGTAAACATGATAAGGGATTGTGGGGATGGAAGGGACAAACCGATTGTGGGAGGCAGTCCTTAGGTCGGGATGTCCCCAACCCTCCAATCTGCACACTATATTATCTCAAGACAATGGGAACATATACACCTAAATTAATAATTACATAAAATACAATGATATATATGTGTAAGTTAAATAAGATGGTTGATCAGAACATCAGTATTTGGTACTCGTAATATACATATACGTATTTGTCAGTTTGATCCCTAACTTCATATCTATATTCGCTTGGCACAAGAGCCAAAGAAGAAACAAAAAACAAAGGATCAAAATTCAATGAGAACTTTCAGATTCGAATAATGACTGTCCTCTGATCTGAAATTTCAAAAAATCTCAGCAATACATCATATGTATACTCCAAACTAATTGAACTAATTCCAGAGTGTGCGATTGCTGATACCAGATGAATAATGGAGGGTTTATTTGACAAAATTTTGTCTAATACTCTTGGCGTCTTCTGTGGAATTTTTATTTGAAAAGCAATTGATGATTGTTTCTTTCAAAGCACCGTAAGGAGTAGATGCTTACCTAGTACTTCTTCTGGGGTTTTGGCGTTTCTACGAGTAACCAAGTGTATCTCTTACTTTTGTTCACAAATTATAGTCTCGCCATTACCGGGAAACGCGAACTGACTCTGCATTATCACTCACATTTCATGTTATTGGCTAGATCCATCTATGTTATTTGAAATTTGATCATTTTTAAAGGTAAGCACTATCTAAATCTGGAGAATTCCATTTTTGGAAGAGCTGAAACAATTATTGCATTCAAGTGCAAATGCTCGGAACGTGAGTAGTAATTCTCTGCACTCTAAGAACATACTATTTCCTTTAAACCTTTCTGCAAACTCTTACTTTTGCAAAGGGATGGTCTAAAGTAGACATTTAATTGTGTCATTCAAAGTAATGTACAAATCGTACATTTTCATCATAATTAATAAGTAGGGCTACTTTGTATGGGTTTCTTATTAACCAGTATAGTTTAGTAGGAAATATTCTTTTTTATTTACAGATAATAAATATTATTACTTAATAAGTATTAATATTTATTTAGTTTTTAATGTTTTTATTTCAAAATTTGGCCAATTTAATGTGAAAGATCTACGCTCAACAAATCATATTTAAACCACAAAAGAAGAAAATTAAGAACAGTGCATAATGCTCACACTAAATGTATTTATTTACATATTTATTAAAACTACTAATCCATATGGGCATACGGAGCAGAAGTGTGGGGCTCAACCAAACCCTCGTAACTCCAAACGCCTGACAGTCTAAAAATCCTACACGAAAATCCTGAATGCTCCATACTACAATTCTAACCTTACAATACACAATGACCCTCACATCCCTTTCGTCACCGATCTAATAAAGTCTCGCTACTGCAAATTTCACAGCCTCCTAGCTCTCCATCCTAATCCTCTTGTCCAACAACTCTCCTCTCCTCACCTTCCAGACAATTTTCCTTATCGTTTGAAGCGGAAGTGGCCTAGGGGCCTACTAAAATGAGGATAATATCGACTGAGAAAGAGTTTCACCAATGGTAGGTTGCTCTTAACATAACTTTCATGTGAACTTAACCAGTTTCATCAAATTAACTTGATGCAACATTTTCTGTAGTTGCAAATATGGCTAATAAAGTGGATAAAAATATCTATAGAGGGTCATTGGTTCCGACTTAACAGAACGATTAATGACAATTCTAAAGAAAAGCTCAATCCGTTCTTTTATTTTCTGTTAAAGCTTCTTAAAATTACCAACATTTGTTAAATTATACTGATTTTTTTTTTTTTTTTTTGTTATCTATGAAAGTTAATTGATTTATTTTTCAATCCACGAGAAAAATATTTTTTCCATAATACTTTTAATTTCTAATAGCAATTAGTTTTGGCATTTTTTTACAGTAAGTCACGCACAAGTGAATGAACAGGTGTATGTATGTTGTTTTTCTTTGTACGAGGTGTGTTCAAAAAGTAACGGGAATTATCGTTTTTTGAAAAAAATATTTATTCATCTACATTAATATTGTCGCCTTCAAAGTAGTCCCCTTCGCATACAATACACTTGTGCCAGCGCTTTTTCCAATCCTCGAAACACTTCTGAAACTCGATCTTTGTGATAGCTTTCAGCTCTTTCAGCGATTCGCTTTTAATGTCATCTATGCTTGTAAAACGACGGCCTTTTAATGTTCTCTTTATGTTTGGAAATAGAAAAAAGTCACATGGAGCCATGTCTGGCGAATATGGAGGCTGGGGCATCGTTAAAGTTTTGTTTTTGGCCAAAAATTCACGAACAAGCAATGAAGTGTGAGCAGGTGCATTATCGTGGTGCAAAATCCATGAATTGTTTTGCCACAAATCCGGGCGTTTTTTTCGGATTGCTTCACGCAAACGGCGTTGAACTTGTAGGTAGTACTCCTTATTGATTGTTTGACCTTGTGGCAAGAATTCATGATGCACTATGCCATTAAAATCGAAGAACACAGTGAGCATAACCTTCACATCCGACCGCACTTGTCGAGCCTTTTTCGGTCTTGGCGATCCAGAATGCCTCCACTGGGACGATTGAGCCTTAGTTTCGACATCATATCCGTAAACCCATGTTTCGTCACCTGTTATAACACGTTATAGTAGATCCGCATCGTTGTCGACTTCATTAAGTGACTCTTGAGCAACTTCCATTTTCCGCTGTTTTTGTTCGAAATTCAACAATTTTGGAACAAATTTTGCTGCCACACGTTTCATACCCAAAACATCCGAAAAAATTTCATGGCATGAGCCAATTGATATGGCAACATCATCAGCGACTTCTCTGATCGTTCATAACCATTTCTTTCACTTTTTTCACGTTTTCATCGGTTGTTGATGTGCTTGGACGTCCAGGTCGTTCGTCATCTTCAACGTTTTCGCGGCCATCTTGGAAACGCTTATACCACTCGTAAATCCTTGTTTTACTCATAGCAGACTCACCATATGCCTTTATTAACATTTCACACACTTTATTTCATTTTTTACGCAAAATTTAATACAAATTCTTTGATCCATTTTTTTTAACAAACAAAAATCGCCAAGCTCGAAAAACACGTCTAACCTTAACGGCTGCCACTTAAGAAGTAAACAATGAATATTACTGAAATTTTTATCGTACTTCAGGGGCATGTGTACCAACATAATAAAAAAAATAATTTTACAATCAGACTCTCCAAACCCGCGAAATTTAAAAATTCCCGTTACTTTTTGAACACACCTCGTATATATACAAAATAAATAGATATAAATATATATATATAATATATTTTTATACACATACATGCATCTCAGATTGTGTAAAAAGATAGGTATCTATGCAATAAGTACACGTTAAGTGGATCATGAAAAAAGTTCTTACGGATTAAATTCAATTTCAAAATTTTGATCCGACTGCAGTATGCACTTAGCAGCAAGCAAGAGGAAGTATAAATAGTGTGATGATTACCTGAACTAAATTTTAAGTATATTATTGTTTCCATCCAGGTACTCAGCGTTGTTGGCCGTGACCATTCTCTGTCTAACTTCAACAATGGGAGTTAGTGAGGAGTGTAGTAAAAATATAAGTCCTAAAAGTGGTTTAGATAAAGAGAAGGTAATTTTACTATAATCAAAAAACAATCACTCAATTAGTTAGCATTTTTCCATTCTCAACATAATATATCTTGCAGTATTACAGCGGTACTTGGTATGTGACTCATTATCTAGACAAGGATCCTCAGGTTACAGATAAATACTGCTCTAGTTTCGCACCAAGAAAAGATGGTAATGATGTAAGAGAGGCATTATATCACTACAAAACAAAGTAAATATTAAATAATATTTAATTAATACTCAATCTTGAAGTAGCACCATTTTCTTCTTTGCAGGATCCCCATAATGAATATTTCTTTTAGTAATCCAAACAGTTATCAGGAGACCATTTTGATGGCAAAGCGTTTGATGCCATATAAAATAAAACAGTTTAACAGAACAAAGCATCTGTAATAATCTCTCACAGGATAGTCCCTCACTACCAATATCAAGGTCTAACTCTTGGAACTTCTACCAACTGTAATAATTTGTATCATCTATAATTGTTAACAATCCTATTCAGTTTGTAACCTTAATTACTCTGCAATTTCTACTATAACCCTCCTCTGAAAACTGATCTAAAACTAATTATCCTAGAAAGATGATCAAAGTAAAAGTTATAGATCTATTTGTTTGAATGTAAATGCCAAGTTTACTGAAAAGCCTAGGGGTCATTTTTTGAGAAAGTGACCAATCTATTGAGTACAGGGGAATTTAATTTAAACTCGATTTTAGCCGCCATTTTGCCTTTCTCAATAGAATACAAAAATAGCAACGTACATTACAAAACAACCTTCAGAGAGTATCTTCCTCCTCTCTATCAGCGGCACTCTCATTCGAATTTTCTAGGTAAAATGTTCTATATGAAATTTGTAGACTTAAATTTTTGTAATCAATACACAATATTTCTACAAAACAAAGGAGCTGTCATCGAGAAAAGTACAAAAAAATTATTCCGTTTAGTGGCACTTTCTGTCAGCCGAATTTTTTTCGAATTTGGAAAACTTAATGCCAGATTTGAATTGTTGGACAGCACAACACAGAAAAGATATTTTAGCAGGAGCGCCCTTATTTGATTTTTTGTGAAAATATTTCAACTAATGTTAGGTATAAATCTTCGCTTATATCTTGGAACACCAAATTTAAAAAAAAAAAAGAAGATATTTGGAGCCGTTTTTGCGGAAATGGTAAATTTCAGTAAACTGTTGCTATGGTGCTTGCTGACCCTCTCTTGAGCTCGTCACCGCTTCCTGGTTTTCTAAAGTAAAATTAGCTTGTCTAATAATTTGTTTAAATTAAGTTTGTCATTATGGAGATTTGAACAAAAGCGGGCATAACTTTTCCCATTCTTCGAGCTATAGAATCTTCTAATCCATTACGTTTTATGTTGGACGGTCTTCCTTCCGGGAAGCTGGAAGATTTTAAAATATGCCGTATGAGTGGACTAAGAGTGTTAGCTAACATGCTATTCAACCCTGTCTCAAAGTAATTAGCAGTATTAGAAGGTATCTAGAAAATATATTTATTTCAATTTTTTAATAAGGCGTATCACATAACGGAGTAGGAGGTTTCGTTAAATACTTTTTATTTAAATTCTAGAGGTACATGAGGTGGCCAGAAGTTAGTCCCACGTATTATTGATTACGAATTTTGAATGGTCAATTTATGTTTTGGAAGGCGAATAAAGTAAAAAAAAAATCTGTGGAGCAATATTGATGCCGACTTAACAGAAAGACCAATGCTCACATGTTGGACTAATCAGATCGAAGTATTTTGTACCAAATTCCTGCATTTTTATTTTTTAGCCCCATAGTTTATCTCTATTATAGATAACTTACCAGAGTGAAGACATAGAGGAAGATCTGGTAGATGTAGGGACTAAAGTCAACCTATACCACACTTTTGCCCTTCTTTTGAAATGTTCTAAATAGTGTTGCACATTCTTTCAATTATGTTTTAATATTTTCTATGGTATGAGGACTGACAACTTTTTTATGGAAATCAGTTTTTCTTGAAAATAATTTTAATATTGTTATGATTGCTTTTTTCAGTGATAAAAAAAAAATGTATCATGTAGGTGAGGGGACTCTGGAATCGTCTGGTGCAAAATACACTGCAAAATATAGTACTGTTGATAGTAGTGGTAAGTTCAGACATATTTATAGATTTTGATTTAGGTGTCATGTTAAATTGTACAAAATTTTGTATTGAACAATACAATATTCGGTCACAGAAAAAGAGTTAGTAGCCGCGAATGAGAAGAACACTTATACAGTTACCGTTATGGAGGCTGACGACTCGTCTGCTCTGATCCACATATGTTTGAAGAAAAACGGAGAAGAACTTGGAGGTATTCAACTCTTTTACTATATTATTATTTATTTTCGTATAAATATTTATATTAATTAAAACAATGCTTTCATTGACCTCCTCAATTTTCTTAATTTACAGATCTCTACACTGTTTTAAATCGCGATAAAGATACGGAACCCAATGAAAAAGTTAAAAGCGCCGTGACTCAGGCTGGTTTACAGTTAAGTCAGTTCGATGGCACCAAAACACTTGGGTGCCAGTACGATGATGAATTCACTTCTTAGAAGCAAAAATAACGCGTACAGAATGATTTCCAATGGAACTTAAAACCCCAATAAAAAAAAATTGCAATTGGTGGAGGTTTTTTTGTATAAATAAACTCATTAAAAATCAATATCAGATTTATTAAAGGTTAGCAAGGATGTAATAAGGAAAGAAACAGTTGATATTCACCTGGAAAGTCAGAAAGTAATCTGTTAAAAATATTAAATAAATGTGTGTTCACAACTAACATTGCTTTATTCTAAAACTCCTAACATTTATTTACTTCTAGAGCAAACTACCATGACAGAATCATCTTTGAAGTAGTTTCACGACAATACTATAAGTTCTAGTTTAGGCAAACTTTAATTCAATAAAAGCGAAGTTTGCAAATTTTGAATCAAAATTATTGGCCAATAAGTTTTCAGTTAGCACAGCATTAAACTGAATTATCTATACAGGAAAAGTACTTGCAGCACCCTAAGAAAACTAAGAACTTACTAAGCATTCAACAGAGTTTAATCCGAAGACTAAAGCTTGAGTTAGTAATAATACTAAAAACAATAATATAATCCAAGCTACCACCAACTTTTACCTTTTGTACCCTCATATCCTGAACTCTCTTGCATTATAAAGAGCAAGGTAGTATAAACAAAACCACAACTTATGTAAACTTAGAAAACTATGTTTACTGCGGGGGGGGGGGGACTTTAATTCAAGGGTTGGAATTATGGATAATTTTGATGGAATCTATGACTATTCTATTCTTAATGATGTACGAGGGTCGTTTGAAAAGTCCGTGCAAAGTCAGAGAGATAGCACTACTGGCGCGTATCGAGGTTATGTTTAGTTAGTATCATCTCTTGGAAGAACACACACCAAGTTTCAGCCAGATCCGTCTATTTCTTTGTGTTTGGCATTCGTTTGAATCGAGGAAGTCGAGTGATTTTTTCAAAAAAAAATGGACGAAAAACAATTTCGTGTGTTTCGGTTTGCAGCTGTTCCAGAAGAATTCGCAGGACTTTAAGCGTCGTTTCGTCACTGTGGTTGAAACATGGATACATCACTACACTCCTGAGACCAAAGAACAATCTAAACAATGGGTTACCAAGGGGGAATCTGCGCCAAAAAAGGCGAAGACCGTTCCTTCGGCCGGAAAGATTATGGCGACTGTCTTTTGGGATTCGCAAGGAATAATCCTCATCGACTATCTGGAAAAGGGTAAAACTATTACAGGTGCATATTATTCATCGTTATTGGACCGTTTGAAAACCGAGCTGCAAGAAAAACGCCCACGATTGGCCCACAAAAAAGTCCTTTTCCATCACGACAACGCACCAGCTCACACCTCAGCAGTTGTGGTCGCAAAATTAATGGAAATAGGGTTCCAACTCGTTTCACATCCCCTCTATTCTCCAGACTTGGCTCCCTCGGACTACTATTTGTTCCCCAATATGAAGAAATGGCTGGCGGGAAAAAGATTTTATTCAAACGAGGAGGTGATTGCAGAAACGAATGGCTATTTTTAAGACTTGGACAAATCCTATTATTCGGAAGGGATCAACAAACTAGAGCAGCGTTGGACGAAGTGTATAAGCCTAAAAGGAGACTATGTTGAAAAATAAAAAAGGTTTACCCCAAAAAATTAAGTAGTTTTTATTTTTGCACGGACTTTTCAAACGACCCTCGTACATTCTAGTTTACATGAATGTTGTAATCAGAGAGGTCGTCTGCTAACTCAATTTATGCATGATAATTCTTTTATTCTTATAAATGCTGATCTTACACCCGATCATCCAGCACATTTAATTTTGTTTCTCAACTAGAAAAAAGTATTAATGATTTCATCTGGTGGAATAGCGCTAACATGGATGATATATATGATTTAAATGTTTAATGTTTAAATCAATTGCCCGTTCCACATTGCTCTATTCAGTACAAATCTGGGGACTAAGGTATTTAGACCTTTTAGAATATGCAAAAACATCTCTGTGCATAATTAGCCAATTAAAATAAAATCTGGTGTGTACCCTCACATGACTGGCACTATAATTGACTAGGTTATTGCTATTTTACTGAAAATTTTTGTAACAATACTGAAGTTGTGACTGACTACAAGATTGACGCTTCCATAGATTATTCATTGGAAAATAGAATGGATTTAGAGTTAAACTATTCGTTGGAAATAATGCCATAGGCAATATCGTTTTAGTTATTTATAAATCATCTATTACAATTCAGTTAACCCAAATTCAGTTAATCCAACTTCATCCACAAAGTAGATTAAATGAATGCATTCAAATTTTATTATTTTTTCTATTTACCTATGACAATTTACGTGCCACATCCGAATTTACTTTATTGACGTAAGTAAACATAAAAGGTGTTGGATCAATAGGAAATCCAGTATATATATATTATCTGTGCATATCATTGCATTCAGAGCTAGTGAATTTCAACTCGCTAATATGGAACCGTAAGTAATATTGTTTCAAAACTAAGAAATAGTTTTTGCCTTAATTATTATCCATTATAGTTTTTCCAATGTTAAGTTAATTATAGTAATCTTTTAATGTCTTTTTGTATTTTGGCAAATAGTCAGCTATGATCCCCTGAGCTTCAGTATTATAGATTACTGAATGTTTTTCATTAAAACCAAAATTATTTTGTTAATTTTCAGAATAAAGTTATTAGATCTTTTGCCGTTATAATATTAATTATATTAAACAGTATTAATAACATAATATAAAAAGAACAGATCACTTTGATCTTAGCCAAAAGGCCGAGAAGCGATCAGTTCAGTTGTGTATGTCAATGTGTAAAGATCGCTCTCTGTCTTTTAACTTAGTTAGTTTGGTTTTACTTAACAGTTTCTTATAAAATTTGGTGTGTATAAAGATAAGATTTTATACTTTCGTTAACCGAAATTTCAAGATATTCTATCGAGTAATTTGGACAAAATTGATTAAAGAATAATTAGTGGTTTTATTAAATTATTTGTGCTAGCTCCGAATGTTCCTATCTTCATTTCTGAATTTCTGACCCCAGAATTGAACCAACTTTTTAAAGAAGCGAGATACCTTAAAAGAAATAACGAATTGAAACATGTCTGGGTAAGAAACGGCCGAATGTTTGTTCGAGTTTCAGATAATTCTGAGCCTAAAATAATTGCAAGTACACTTGACCTAAAAGAATGTTTGAGGTCAAAATTTGTGATTCGTGATAAAAAAGATTCGTTAGAGGAAAGTGACTTCGAGGAATCTGATGCAACAGATATCTCCGAAGCAAGTAAGGGTGGCAGGAAGAGAAAAGTGAAGTCAATTGCAGGCTTCGGGAAGATTGATAAGTTTTTTCGTCAACCAGAGAAGAAAGGGAAATAAGCGGCACTGGAGATCTACCGAAAAGGGTTTTCAACTGTTATTTTGGAACTTGAATGGTTTTAAAAATATTTTTCAATTGTCAGGGGATAGTACTTCTTTATTAAGAAATTCCGATATTATTTGTTTTTGTGAAACCTGGTTAACGTCCACCAATTTTTCCTCCCCTGAAATTTTCTCCGATTATGAAAGTTTCCAAATTTTAGCTACTAAAGAGAAGAAATTGGGACGCCCCTCTGGGGGTATCTTGGTTTTTATGAAGAAATGTTCAGTTGGGGAGGTTGAAATTGTTGAGCGTTCCAGTTATTGGATTTTCATTAAGTCTAAGATTAATAACAAATCTGCAATTATTGGAGTTGTTGCCAAATGTTTCTAATGCAATTTTTGAGAAATTTAATGATACACTTTATGAAATATTTGTTCACTTTAGCCATTGTAATATAATAATTTGTGGCGATTTTAATGCTCGCCTTTCTAACCTGAATTCTTTCGATGATAATGTATTTCAAAATTCTTCTTTACATGGAGAGAGGTTTTCTCTAGATACAATAGTAAATAAACAAGGTGATAAATTGTTAGAAATTATGGAAAATTACCGATTTTTGATGTGTAATGGTAGATCACGCGGAGATCGGCCCGCTTGTAATACATTCATAAGTGTGAACGGATGTAGTGTGATAGATCACATATGGATTAACTCCCCTCTACTAGATTCATATTTAGATTTTGAGGTTTTGAACTTAGCTGGCAAATCTGACCATCTACCGATTCTTCTGAAGGTGAACAATTTTTTAGACGAGCGTTCTCTCCCAACCCATAAAAATCAAGTAGGTAATTATTATGTAATCAATAAAGATGCTTTGTACACGCGACAATTTAAGGAATTTCTAATTAATTCATGTAATATTTATTTCCATAGTAATTCAATTAATGATTTAAATGATAACTTAAGGAATACATTGTCGGAAGCATCGATAAAGTCCGGTATGAAAACTGTTCGGGTCAGGCATAATAATAATACAATAAATAAATGTTGGTTTAATAAAGAGTGTTATTTGGCTAAAAAAGAAGTTACTCATTCATTAAGGAAATGCAGAAAATTTAATTTTGAACAACCACATCTCAATAACTATCTTCAATCTAAAAAGAAGTATAAGAAAATTTTATCGGTTACTAAGGCTAATCACTATGAAAATATTAAATTAAAACTGAGGAATGTTAAAAATAATACAGATTTTTGGGCGGTAATAAATAATTTAAAAAATAAAGTCTTTCACAAGTGTCCTATAACGACAGAGTCATGGCAGAACTTTCTTGTAAGTGTTTATAAACAAAAACCTATTGCTTTAGATTTAACTACAGTCACTTACCATCCATTTTTAGATTATGATATTACACTGGAAGAATTAATAGCGAGTATTGATGAGTTGAAAATTAATAAAGCCTCGGGCCCTGATGAAATAATAAATGAGTGTTATAAGCTGCTACCTCCAAACTGGCTGCACTATGTGCTGAATCTTTTTAATACTATTCTCGCCAGAGAGAAAGTGCCCGAGTCTTGGGGGAAAATTAAAATTAAAATGATGTTTAAAAAAGGTTGTCCTCTCGAGCCCACTAATTATAGAGGTATTGCTCTGGTCAACACTTTAGTCAAAGTATTTACTAAAATTCTAAATAAGCGATTGACTGATTGGGTTGAGAGTAAAAATTTGACCCCCGAGGAGCAGATGGGGTTTAGGCAACAAAGAGGATGTAGAGACGCTGTGTTTTCGTTATCCTCTTTGGTGAACGTACATCTGCGTATAAAAAAAGGCTAAAGTCTTCGGGATTTTCGTGGATTTCCAGCGTGCTTTCGACTCCCTCTCTCACGGAAAATTATGGGAAAAAATAAATGCAATTTCTGTATACGGCAAAGCCGTTAATGTTATTAAAGACCTCTATAGAAAAGCGTCTCTCTTTATTGAATGTGACGGACAAATAACAAATGAATTTAACGTTACAGAGGGGGTCTTACAAGGGGAAAACCTTAGTCCACTTTTGTTCACCTTATATATACGCGCTATCATTGAGTTCTTCAGGAATCATGGAGCAGTTGGTATCAGTATTAACGTGAAAGATGACGTTTTGATGCTTTTATACGCGGATGATATTGTCATTTTAGGATATTCTTGGCGAGATGTGGAATTTAAATTGGAACTTTTAAATAAATATTGCAATGCCAACCTGCTGAATGTCAGCATAGATAAAACAAAAATTTTACCTTTTCATAGGGGAGCAAAGTTGGGCAAGCATAAAAATGTTTATTATAATAAAAAAGAAATAGAAATAGTAAAGAGCTTTAGATATTTAGGGATAATTTTTACAGCAAATGGTAAATTTAAGAAAGCGAGCGCACATAGTGAGTCGTTGGGGGTGGCTGCTGTGGCTAAAATCAGACAATTACTGTGTAAGGGCAGAGCGGACTCTTGGAAAACCAAGGAGGTGCTATTCGACTCTATGGTTAGTAGCGTGTTGCTGTATTGTGGAGAGGTCTGGTCACTTCCGTATTCTAATAGTCTGGATAAAGTTCAAATAAAGTTTTTTAAATCACTCCTGCAATTGCCCAGATCTACGCCCGATGCTTTGTTGAGATACGAAACTGGTAGAGTACACCTGGAGCTTCAGATTTTTAGAAGGTCGATTAACTGGTGGTTAACTTTACTTAAAATGGATAATAACCGTATCCCCAAATTATGTTATAATAGATTGTACAATGCATCATCTTGTTGTCAACAGTTACCCTTTAATTGGTGCAATGTTCTTAAGGGATGCTTAGCAAAAATCGGGGCTTTGGATTTGTGGCAAAACGGTGATTATTTGGAAGTGAATAGAACTAAGAATGATTTAATAAATGCGTACAAATCCCATCTGATCAGTGTTGATATTAACAAAATTTACAATATTAGATATAATAGTTATATCCGGTTCGTCAGTAGCTTTAACCGTGAACAATCTTACCTCAATTTAAATATCCCCTTTGGATTTTTAAAGACCATATGTCAGGTACGGTTAATGAGTAAGAAATTCCCTAGATTAATAATAGATAACACAAAATATGACTTTAAACCGGAAAACAATTGTGCCCTTTGCAGTTCAGATAACGCTAAGGATACCATTGAACATCTATTGCTGGATTGCGCCTTTTTTACTTATTACAGACTGAAATATTTACAGAGGTTTGATTTGACAAGGAAACATTCAGAATTAGACAAATTAGACATTCTACTGAATTGTACCAGTTTGGATCAGATTAGGCCTATCTGTTTATATTTGAAAGTTTGTTTAGCCTTGAGAAGGGAAATTGAGCCGTGGTTGTTGAATAGAAGTTGAGTCTGCCTTAAGCATGTTAATAATAATAATTAATAAATAAAAGTGAGTAAATAGATTAATATAATAACTGCTATTTGTCTGTTTCGTTAGGGGGGGGACTTTGTATTCAGATAAACATTTCTGTAATTTTGTTTCATTTTGCTCGTGTGTTTAACTGAACCATTGTAAAACAGCTGTACTCTGGCTATAAATTGTTATTTTGAAGCCAAATAAATAAATAAAAATAAAAATAATAATATAAAAAAGTCCTAAGGTTGGCATTGGCTCTTTTGTCCTGTTATATAATTTTGAGTTTTTGAAACTTGGTTTTCTCAATAATCATACAAAAGTAGTGATTCGTACTTCGACCGTCCACACCGTGAGTGACTACCACTAACTGTGACTGTTAAAAGTTGTTAATTATACGTTCGTATTCTTTTCAGTTTAATTTGTTACCACGTTATTTTTTATTATTAAGTTTTTTGTTATTATTTTTGTTATAAGAAAAGAATATCATACCATCATTATCTTTTTCTTTGTTTTTTTTCACAATTTAGTCTATAACATTTAGTTTTCATCGATAGAGTGAAATGTTGGCAGACAGCTGGTACCAAGGGCCCTCCGATAATACCAGTTTAAAGTCAGATAAGCCAACTTGTAAGTAATTCTTCCATTAACCCGTATGTTACTAACAATAATCAATCAATGGATTATAATAATACAAACATGAATGGAGATGGAAAGTTCTCATGCTCAGGTAATACAAACAAAAGTAATCTAAAGTCAAATAAATGCCTCATTGAAGAAAATATTGCATGTAGTAAGTCTAAAGTTCATGTACAAGAGGCTAACTCAGGTAACTTAAAATATAAATCTGATTAAGTTAAAAATGCACTAGAAAATAGATATAAAGTTGCCGTTAGAAATAAATAAGTACGCATCCATATCCATTGATATTTGCCGTATAGCTGAGTTTATACTATGTTGAAAGAATAGAGCGACCTCTCGTTTTGATACTTTCAGACAGTAAAAGCGTTCTACAAAAATTATAAAGTCTGGGAAGTAATGCTTCACCACTAATCTTGGGAGACAGTTCAGCTGCTAAATAATATTTTTAATAAAAAAGATTGCTACATCTAATAGTGGATAAATTTGCAAAAGAAGCTATTTGGTTGAAATTTATAACCTCTAACTCTCTGCAAAACTCAGACATACAGAATTATGCAAAAATGATGAATTACAATGAATAGCAAGAGAATACGAACTGTCCTAATGATCCAAGGAGCAATTTTATGCAGCCATAGAACCAAGCATACCCAAAGCGCCTTGGTTCAACAAGCACAGTAATTTCAGCAGGAAATTCTACACTACTATATGCAGGTTAAGATTTAACCACAATTATTCACCACAGCATCCAGCTAGTAATGGCAAAGAGATCAACCCGAACTGTTCATACACTGCAGATACCATGGCTGACAGTAATCACTTAATACTAGACTGCAGAAGATATGGTAAGAGGAAGGACCGATTGTGGGAGGCAGTCCTTAGGTCGGGGTGTCCCCAACCCTCCAATTTGCACACTATATTATCTCAGGATGTTGGGAACATACACACCGAAAGTAACAGTTACATAAAATACAATGATATATATGTGTAAGTTAAATAAGGTAATTGATCAGAACATCAGTATTTGGTACTCGTAATACATATATTTGCCACTTTGATCCCTAACTTGATATCTATATCTGGCTGATTCGCTTAGCACAAGAGGCAAAAAATCAAAGAACAAGGGTTCAAAATTCAAAGATAACTTTCAGATTCGAATAATGACTGTCCTCTGATCTGAAATTTCAAAAAATCTCAGCAATACATCAAACCCTAAACTGTATACTACAAACTGGACAAATTACAGAGTGTGCGATTGCAGATTACAAATGAATTATGGAAGGGTTTATTTTACATAATTTTGTCTAAAGACTTAATTTTTATTTGAAAAGCAATTAGTGATTGTTTCTTTCAAAGGACCGTAAGGAGTAGCAGCTTACCTTCTACTTCTTCTAGGGTTTTGGCGTTTCTACGAGTAACCAAGTGTATCTCTTACTTTTGCTCACAAATTATAATCTCTGGGAAACGCGAACTGACTCAGCATTATCACTCAGATTTCATCTTATTGGCTAGATCCATCTATGTTATTTGAAATTGCATCATTTTCAAAGGTAAGCACTATCTAAATCTGGATAATTCCATTTTTAGAAGAACTGAAATAATTATTGCAACTAAAGTGCAATGCTCGGAACAGTGAGCAGTAATTCTCTGTACTGGAAGAACATACCCTTTCTTCTAAACCTTTCTGCAACAATCTTACTTCTGGAAAGGGATGTACTAAAGTAACCATTTAATTGGGTTGTTTAAAGTAATTCACAAATCTTATGTTTTTCATAATAATTAATAAGTAGGGCTGCATTGTATGGGTTTCTTATTAACCAGTACAGTTTGGTAGCAAGTATTCTTTTTTATAAAAAATAAAAAATAAATATAATAGTATAACTTATTAGGTCTTAATATTTATTTAGTGTTTAATTTAGTGTTTTTATTTCAAAATTTGGCCAATTTGATATTAAAGAAGATTTTTAAAGACCTACCCTCAACAAACCATATTTAAACCACAAAAGAAGAAAATGAAGGCCAGAGCATATTGCACACACTAAATGTATTGAACCACTTATTTTAGCATTAACAAGAGAAGAAACCAACCAGAACACGCATTGAAGTGCTTCTGAACGTTAGTGTCTAATTACGATATTGTAATTTCATCATCAAATTCGCCCATCTTTACATTTGAACACCTCCAGCGCTAGTTAAACTGACTCTCCTTGAATGTGATAAATATCCCTAGGGATTTGTAAACTTTTTCAAATTTTCAGCTTTTGTAAAATCTAATTATGTCACAGTTCCCTGATATTCCAGAAGCGGCCGTTATACTCTAACTGTTCACCCCGGATCCGGTGGTCCATAATGCTAAGGGATAAAGTTTAATTTTAAAAAAAAACAAGTAACAATTTAAAGAAGTAAGCTAAACTTTATTAATTAAATTGTATAACCTAAAATTAACTTTAATCAAGCTAAAAGAATGCCTAATTGGAATCGATTCCAATCTATTTTTGCAGCTTCTTCCTTTAACATCTCATTCAACTCCACTTTTCTTTTTCTTTAATTCTGAAAAATAGAAATAAAAAAACTTCGCACAAAAGGTCATACTTCCGTAAATTATTAATTTATAGCAATATTTTTAGTATTAATCCAAAAACCTCTTTGTAGTTTGAAAGAGGTAGAATCAATGACGCAGATCTTCCATCTATTTCCAGACTATTAAATTTTTGGATTATCTGTAAAGTGACATTGGTGCCGACTTTACAGAACTATTAATGACGAATCTAAAGGAAACCTCAATCGATTCTTTTACTTTCTATGAAAGGATCTTAATATTAACAATATTTCTTAAATTAGATTGAGAGTTCTCAGTGAATTTTATTTCTCTTTTTAATGTTAATTAGGTGTCTTTGTTCTAATTAGTTTTCTATTCCTTTTTTTCCTTTTTTGTAATCTGTAATTAGTTCATTGATTTATTTTTCAATCCAAGAAAAGATATTTTCCCTTGATTCTTTTAATTTTAAATAGCAATTAGTTTTTGGCATTTTTTTACAATACATAAGTCAGGCACAACAAATAACAGGTGTATATGTATATATTACTTTATACCTATACAAAACAAATAAATGTTAATGTATATAACATATTTATGCACATACATGCATACTTAGATTGTATAAAAAGATGGGTAGCTATGCAATAAGTTCACGTTAGGGAAATCATGAAGAAAGTACTTCCGGATTAAATTTAATTCCAAAATTTGAGCCGATTGCAGTGTGTACTTAGTAGTAAGCAAGTGAAAGTATGAATAGTGTGATGATTACCTGAACTAAATTTTAAGTATATTATTGTTTCCATCCAGGTACTCAGCGTTGTTGGCCGTGACCATTCTCTGTCTAACTTCAACAATGGGAGTCAGTGAACAGTGTACTCAAGGTATAAGTCCTAAAAGTGGTTTAGATAAAGAAAAGGTAACTTTGCAGTAATCAATGTATTCTCCCAATTAAGTTACTAAATTTTCTTTTCTTAATATAAGATATTTTGCAGTATTACAGTGGTACTTGGTATGTGACTCATTATCTAGACTTGGATCCTCAGGGTTCAGATAAATACTGCTCTAGTTTTGCACCAACTCAAACTGGTAATAAAGTAAATGAGAAAATATTTCACCACAATACAAAGTAAGTATTAAATAACAGTTAATTAATACTCAATCTTGACGTAGCACCATTTCCTTCTTTGTAGGATGTACATAATGAGCATTTCTTTAAGTAATCCAAACATTAATCAGAAGACCATGTTGATGGCAAAGCGTTTGATGCCATATAAAATAAAACCGTTTAAATGAACAAAACATCTTTAATGACCTCTCACAGGACTGACCATTACTACAAAACTCAAGGTCTAGTTAGATCTTCTACCAACTATAATAATTTGTATCATCTTTTATTTCTAACAATCCTATTCAGTTTGTACCTTAACAACACTGAAATATCTATCACAACCTCTCTTTGAAACTGATCTAAAACTAATTATCCTAGAGAAATGATCATAGTAAAAGTTGTAAATCTATACTTTTGAATGTAAATGGCAAGTTTACTGAAAAGCCTAGAAGTCATTTTTTGAGAGAGTGATCAATCTATTGGGTACAGAGATACTTCCTGTGGAGAATTCACTTTAAACTCGATTTTAGCCGACATTTAGCCTTTCTCAATAGAACACAAAAATAGCAACGTACATTACAAAACAACCTTCAGAGAGTATCTTCCTCTTCTGTATCAGCGGCACTCTCATTCGAATTTTCTGGCTAAAATGTTCTAAATGAAATTTGTAGTCTTAAATGTTTGTAATCAATATACAATATTTCTACAAAAACACAAAGGAGCTGTCATCGAGAAAAGTACAAAAAACTTAGAAAGACTAAGTCCAGACTTAGAAAGTAATTAGCAGTGTTAGAAGGTATCTAGAAAATATATTTATTTAAATTTTTTAATAAGGCGTACCACATAACGGAGCAGGAGGTTTCTTAAAATACTTTTTATTTAAATTGTACTTTATTTAAGATGTATCATAGGTGGACAGAAGTTAGTCCCATGTATTATTAACTGCAAATTTTTAATGGTCAATTTATGTTTTGGAAGGCGTACTAGATGTAATGCTCACATATTGGACTAATGATCGATGTATTTTGTCCCAAAATCCTGTATTTTTATTTTGTATTTTTTTGCCCCATAGATTAGCTTTTTTATAGTTAAGTCCCCAGAGTGAAGACATAGAGGAAGATTTGGTAGATGTAGGGACGAAAGCCAATCAGCCCTTCTTTTGAAATGTTCTAAATAGTGTTGCACATTCTTTCAATTATGTTTTAATATTCTCTATGATATGAGGACTGACTTTTTTATGGAAATCAGTTTTTCTTGAAAATAATTTAAACATTGTTATGATTGTTTTTTTTCAGTAAAAACCAAAAAATGTATCATATAGGTGAAGGTAAATTGGGATTGTCTGGTGCAAAATACACTGCAAAATATAAAACTGTTGATAGTAGTGGTAAGTTCAGACATATTTATAGATTTTGATTTAGGTTTCATGTTAAATTGTACAAAAAATTTTATTGAGCAATACAATATTTGGTCACAGGAAAAGAAATAGGACAGCCGAATGAGAAGAACTCTTATACAGTGACCGTTATGGAAGCTGACGAATCGTCCGCTCTGGTCCACATATGTTTGCGGAAAAACGGAAATGAACTTGGAGGTATTCAAATCTTTTATTCTATTATTATCTATTTTGGTATAAATATTTATATTAATTAAAACAATATTTTCATTGACCTTGTTAATTTTCTTAATTTACAGATCTTTTCACTGTTTTAAGTCACCAAAAAACTGGGCAACCCAGTGCAACGGTTACAAATGCCATGTCTCAGACTAGTTTAGACTTGAATAAGTTCGTTGTTACCAAAGATCTTGGGTGCGAGTACGATGATAAATTCACTTCTTAGAAGCAAAAATAATGCGTACAGAATGATCCTCAATGGAACTTAAAACCCCTAAAAAAAATTGCAATTAGGTGGAGGTTTATTTATATTAATAAATTCGTTAAAAGTCAATATCAGATTTATTAAATTTTGACAAGAGGAAAGAAACAGTTGATATTTACCTGGAACGTCAGAAAGTAATCTTTTAAAAATATTAAATAAATGTTTGTTCGCATCTTACATACCTTTATTCCAAAACTCCTTCAACTATTTACTTCTAGAGCAAACTACCATGACAGGATAATATTTGAAGTAGTTTCAAGACAATAATATAAGCTCTAGTCACCTTTTGTTTAGACAAACTTTAATTCAATAAAAGTGAACTATGCAGATTTTGAATCAAAATTACTCACCAATAAGTTTTCAATTAGCCAGCATTAAACTGAATTATCTATACAGGAAAAGTACTTGTAGCACCTTAAGAAAACTAAGAACTTAATAAGCATTCAACAGAGTTTAATCCGAAGACTAAAGCTTCAGTTTGTAGTACTACTAAAAACAATAATATAATCCAAGCTACCATTAACTTTTTCCTTGTGTTCCCTCATTTCGTGAACTCTGTTTCGTTATTAAGAGCAAGGTAGTATAAACAAAATCACAACTTATGTAAACCAGAAATAACAGGATAACAAGAAAGAAATCTCACTATACATCATAACCGGACATAAATTCGCCGCAAAACGTACCCAAAGAAGAAAGAAGACATCAATAATTAAAGATAACACTGATCAACATAGCGATTAATTTAAATAACCCTTTTACTGAACTTTTAAAACTGTAAGTTGTTGTTAAGGAGTACATATATAAGATATGACATGCAAAGCTTCTAGCTCAGTTGATAATATCCTAATTGATTCAATATATGTATTATGGAAGCCTAGCATTTCTTCAGACACCGAGGAAGAGCTTATGCGAAATATTTATGAAATTAAGAAAGTATTGCCTTTATTTGTCTTTTAGGCGACCTATATTTCATTAGACGATTGCATTTTTATTTAAAAGAAAAAATCATTAAGCGCACTGTGAATAACCCAAGTCTTAATGGACTAAAATTATTTCGAAGTCTGGCAATTAAGCCTCTTGCACTTGAGAATTTATTCACACTCAATACTATCGCTTGATAGTATTAAAAGGAGCATAAAGGCTAGTGTTTTCGAAACCTCAGGGATCTGTCGAAGAGAGTATGGCGCTTCAATCATACTGTCATTTCGATCAGAAAAACGTTGTTAAATTCAAATGCTCTTTTACTCTTTCGAGTACCTGTTATCAATGCCGATCAGGCGTATCACAGCTTTCTTGTTTTATTTTGCGAGGTAATGATATTGGAAAATGAAAATTAGACGTTAAAGAATAATTATATTATCATGAATTTTTTATTTTTGAAAATTAAAATTTAACGGATTCTTTAATATAACCACTAAAACTAGAAGATCGATTCTTAATCTCTATCCAAGGAAGCTGCTTCATGGAAAAAATAGTTTAATTTCAAAAAATAGTTTAATTTGAACAAATAATTATCTATATTATTGTCAAGAAATTGAAAAATTTTATTAAAAACTTGCCTGATAAATTGAAATTTTAAAGACTATTTTCGTTCGTCTTCTTACATGGAGAAATTTTTTTTTTTTTTTTTTTTTTAATGATTTAAGGCGCGTCAACATCTATGGTTATTGGCGCCCGGAGCTTTTTTCAGTGCACTGCCGGCCTCCGGACAGTGTTCTCTCGTTACAGACAACACTGTCCATCACCGGACAGTGAGCTGTAAGAAGCTCCTAGGAAGAGAAAATCTAAGGGTTAGCAGCTGGATTCGAACCCGGGACCTCCGCGTGGGAATCGAGTACGCTAACCACATAGCTAATCCCTCCCCTACATGGAGAAAATATAAGAAGAGTTCATTCTTCAGATTGAGTTAAGGGTTTTACTCTGACGATGGTCAAAAAGGTCGAGCAACGATTGTGGGAACTAGCGTCTTTATCAATAAATATTTTCAATTATCTACATCACTAAATCTGTTGAAACTGAATATTTTGGGTTTGGAGTCAGTAGAAGTTGGAATGCTTCGCTAAACTCTATCGATCGTTCATTGTCTGATATAGTCCATCTAATAAATCATCTTAGTAGCATCTATTGAATTGAATATGGCCAGGATTCAATTTGTGGATCTTCATGTTTAGAACTTAGAAACTTACTGATGATTGTTACAATCATTTCTTCCAAATTCTTGTTTACATGCACATTATTCACCTTTTCTTTCAAATTAAGTATCGAAGTTCATTCCGTTTCTTATATCATTATCCTTATATTAATCAATTATTTTTCTTTCAGTCACAGTTATTATCTCAAGACAGACGGCTGTAACTCACGAAACAAAAGCTTTAGTTCTTAATTCATTCTATTTTCGTGCACATAATCTTTAGCGCCTCCAGGTAAATTTGAGAAGTACTCTAGCCGACTAAGAGTGTACTATAAAGTCCCGGCATTAAAATTCATCGTAAAGGAGTTGCATCTATTGCTTCAGAGAGTGAACATATAGTGTAACCAGACTATACTCCTCTAATTACAGTCTTTATTTTAGAAATATCCCTTTAAATATCTCGGATGATCAAAATTATCTTTTACTCTCTCTACCATTTCCTGTAACTAGTTTATAGTTCCAACTTAGAAATTGCAGTAATTTCTCCATTAAAATCATCCACAAAGCAATAGTCTACTTAATAAATCCTAACCAGCTCTTTACTCTTTGTAACCTCCATGAAAATGAAGATTTATTTCATTTATTTATTACCTGTCCGATTTATGTATGTATTAGATTAAAATATCTATCCCAATTATCTATTGCAAGCTCTATTAGCAGAGAGGAACAACCATTTAATTTACTATCATTTCAATCAAAATCAGACTGTCTAAATATTTACAATTATACCATAATCGTAGTAATAATGTAAGTTATAGTTTACTGTTATAATATTTAAGTTATAATTTAATTTAGAAGTTTATCCCTCATTTGGCATGAATATTTTTACATTATGTGATTTATTATTTTATAATTATTTTTTGTTTAAGTCCCGATCAATTTTTATCTTTTAATATTTGTTTTTAAAACGTTTTGTTTATGCAAATCCTTCTGTACACCTGTCTGGTTAAAACAAAATAAATAAATAAGAATCTGTTATATCTGATAAATTCTAAAAAAATATTAATGCAGTAAACTTACTTAAATATATCAATGAAGTATAAATGAAATGTTGGGTGCTTGCTGATTTGTGTACCTTTTAGCGTTTAATCAACCCTTATACTTAACTTTTTAAACTGTAAGTTTTCGTTAAAGAGATTTTTGTACCTTTTGGATAGATTTTCATTTTTGTCTTTTTTGCAAAGTTACATATCTGCTTTACAGATTTTCTAAACATTTATTTAGAATATGCAATACTTCCATTTTAACCTGAAATGTTACTAAGTAGGAACCGTATCTACTACTGGAGAGATCTTTTAAAAGAATGCTTAGAACTACAGTCCCCAAAGAATCCACAAAAACAGTTTTCTTCGGTAAACGTTTCAATTAAAATTGGTAAGTATTTGTACAAAAATAGCATAATTAAACTGCGATTTCAGTATTTCCTTTTAAGGGGATTAAGAAAAATGAACTGCGATTACAGTATTTCTCCTAAAAAGGCAAAGAGGCAAAGATTTTGAATCGAATGACAATTTATTGACGTTAATCGATTCACTCGTTGATAATTTTAACGATTGCAATACTTCCTCTTAGTAGGAGCATGGTGGCACTTTTCAGTCATGTAGAGGAGCATTAACCACTTCTTCTTGCTAAATTTTATCAAAATCGGACTAAGCATTATAGAAATATTGGTAATAATAGTTTTAGAAAGGGCCTTATTTGGGTGGGGCGAACTCCTCTCCTTATGAGGCACAGCTTCAAGATTTATAAAATGTAAATTTATACCATATTTCGATTCGAATGACACTTCATTCATCGATAATTTGAAACGATTTCCATACTTCCCCTTATCAGGTGTAAGAGCAGAACGTCGCTTTAATGTTACGTAGGGAAGCTATAATCCTTTCATCCTACCAAAATGGGGCCAAGATTTACAGAGATATTAGTAATAATAATTTTGGAGAGGGCCTTACATAAATGGGGCTAACTCCTTTCCCATTGGATGTACAGCGTCGAGACCACCAAAAGGCACATCTACATAAAATTCCGAATCGAACGATATCTCATTCATGAAAATCTGTTGGCGCGTTCAGGCGCTACGTCGTTTACAAAAAAGGTATCAAGAACAAGAACAACAACTACACGAACAAGACCAATTTTTTATAAAAAGCCGTTTTTGCTCATTTTCAACAACTTTTTTCTCAAAATCTATCAGATCTGGGTTGTTGGAAGAAAATTACAGTTATAAAGAAGGATCTGTCCTATATTTTAAAGTAAATTTGGGAATTTTATCTTTTATAGAAAAAGAGAAAAAAATTGTCAAAGTTAGGTGTTTTTCAACGTTACGCTTTTTCGTGCACTTTTTGACAATCAACCCTTTATACAACTGTCCTATCGGACAGTTTTAATAAATTTTTTAGCATCTGGTTAGATCTCCTTCTCTAGACGTCTTTTTCTTAATGTAAGCCATACATTCTGCGATATACTTATTTTTTAAGATCTTCTTAATATTGTAAAGTTTTTCTTGTCCTTTTACTAAGAAAGAACTTTACTTACACAACTAGTGCCTGCCACTAGTTATTTTAATAATATGTGGGTTTGATTAATAATAACACTCGCTAAATTTGTAATAATAACCTGATTTATTCACACATTAACATTAACTAACATGAACATTTACTAGCAACTAACGCTATTCATTGCAGTCACCATTTACAACAGTCCCAACAGTTTACTGTTACTTACTCACTACGTAACGCCACAAAACTGTTCCACGACTGACCCCTGGTCCGCACTGCACCGAATTGCACTAGTCTCAGCTGCACTAACACAGCTCTACTCATCAACTGACTAATTGCCCAACTAGCTACCACTGAAGCACTCCACAACACTGACTCTCCAAGACTAACTCCAAAACTCACTGACTGTACAACTACAAGACTGTAAAACTCTTAGAACTCGATTAAAAACTGATTAACAACTCGTTAAGAACTCCTTTTAACTGCGTGTGCCCCTCCAACTGGGACTGCCCTCCTCCACTCTCTGAGCATAAGTTTCCACGCCCTCCTGACGTTCATTGGCTGGAGAAAACATACTGCCACCACCTCAGCTGGGGCCGCCCTCCTCCTACTCTCTGTCTCGCTCCTACCTGTCAATCACTGGCTGGGAAAACACTTATGCCACCACCCCAACTGAGGCCTTTCTCTTAGCTGGCTTTTACACAGGTCACTAACTCCTTGAACAATCTAGCCCTTTCCTTTCTAGTTCAGGTAAGGACCGGCCCTTTTGTCTACACAGTGATTTGTAAGGTGGTGGCCTGATACCGACTTTGGTCGCTTAACCCCTAGAACAATCTAGGCCTTTCTTCTCTGCCACAGGTAGATACCGCCCTTTTGTTTATGCAGTGGCGGCCTGTTACTGACTTTGATCGCTCAACCCCTAGAACAATCTAGGCCTTTCTTCTATGCCCAGGTCAACTTCGTTACAATATTTTTTGGAGACAGTTCCGGACTCCGAGCTACATGTTATAACTGGCCTAATTTGGGTTTTTTAAAGAACGGACTTAGTGTTTGTAGAAGAATTGGTTGCTCTTACAGAATTTATGGAAGCCGAACTAGCTATTATTGGAGAGCAGAATTCTCCAATGCATCTCTGTGCGTAAATAGTTAGCCAATTAAAGTAAAATCTGGTGTGTACACTCACATGACTTGCACTATAA
Source organism: Rhodnius prolixus (assembly GCF_049639745.1). NCBI lineage: Eukaryota > Metazoa > Arthropoda > Insecta > Hemiptera > Reduviidae > Rhodnius > Rhodnius prolixus. The sequence continues at coordinate 29,348,670 of NW_027411582.1, forward strand.
TTGACTAGGTTATTGCTATCTTACCTGCAAATTTTGTAACAATACTGAAGTGGTAACTGGCTGCAAGATTGACGCTTCCATAAATTATTCATTGGAAAAGAGAATGGTTTTAGAGTTAATCTGTTCGGTGGAAATAAAAATCGTTTAAGGAATTGTTAAGTTATCTATAACAATTCAGTATCATACTTGGTACTGTAGTAGATATTTTAGTCATTATTGTTACTTGTTTAGAGCTATTTTTATTTTTTCTTGTACATTTCCCACAGATCTTTGTAGTTCCAATCCCCAAAAATGATTTTTCCTCCTCATTAATGTATAATTCTTTATATATCTTGAAATTAGTACCCGTTTTATTATTTCTATTTTTCTTTTTCTCATCTCAGCTCCTCCTTATAAGTATAATTCTTATTGAAGAAATAAATCATTATTAATTTAATTAAAAATTGTCTTCGTCCAAAGTCATACGAATCAAACGATTGGTGCATCAGAAAAAGTTGCACAAATGTAAAACCAACAATAAAATTAAAATTTGTTTTAAATAATTTCTTCAATAAACTGCATCCACAGTGTTGATTAAATAAATGCATTCTAATTTTATTTTTTCTATTTACCTTTGACAATTAATGTGCCACATGCGAATGCATTTTATTAACAAGAGTAAACATAAAAGGTATTACATTCGTTGAAGTTCTGATATATAAGGATCCAGTGCATATCATTGCATTCAGAACTAGTGATTTTCAACACGCCAATATGGAACCGTAAGTAATAATGTTTAAAAACTGAGAAATAGTTTTTGTCTTAATTATTATTATAGTTATTTTCAGTATAAAGTTAATTATAGTAATGTTTTAATGAAATTTTGGCAATTAGTCAACTCTTATATCCTGTGCTTCAATTTTATAGACTGCTGAATGTTTTTCATAACTAACTTATTCTTAATATTTATTTACTGTTTAATGTTTTTATTTCAAAATTTGGCCAATTTAATTAAGAAAGACGATTTTTAAAGACCTACCCTCAACAAACCATATTTAAACCACAAAAGAAGGAAATGAAGGTCAGTGCATAATGCACACACTAAATGTATTTAATCATTTATTAAAACTATTTAATTAAAAATTAAATGTTAATATTAAATGATAGCATTAACAAGAGAAGGGACAAACCAGAATACGCATTGAAGTGCTTCTGAACGTTTGTGTCTAATTACGATATTTTATTTTAATCTTCAAATTCGCCCATCTTTACATTTGAACATCGCCGGCGCCAGTTAAGCTGACTCTACCTGAGTGTGATACATATCCCATGGGATTTGTAAACTTTTTCAAATTTGCAGCTTCTGTAAACTCTAATGTTGACACAGTTTCCTGGCACTCCAGAAGCGGTTTTTATACTCCAACTGTTCATCCTCGATCCGGTAGTCCATAATGCTAAGGAAAAAAAAGTAAAACTTCAAGAAATCAGAAAAACTTTAGTAATTAAATTATATAACATAAAATTAACAGTATCAAGCTGAAAGAACGCTTAACTGGAATCGATTCCAATCCATTTTTGGAGCTTCTTCCTTTAACATCTCTTTGAACTCCTCTTTTTTCTTTTTTTTTAATTCTGAAAAACTTCCGTAAATTATAAATTTATAGCAATATTTTTAGTATTATTCCAAAAGCCTCTTTGTAGTTTGAAAGAGGTAGAATCAATAACGCAGATCTTATATCCATTTCCAGATTATTATTGGATGATCAGTAGTAGGACATTGGTGCCGACATTAAGAACTATTAATGACAAGTCTAGAGAAAACCTCAATAGATTCTTTTATTTTCTATGAAAGGTTCTTAAAGTAACCAATATTTGTTAAATTAGATTGAGAGTTCTCAGTGAATTTTATTTCTCTTTTTAATATTAATTAGGTGTCTTTATTCTAATTAGTTTTCTATCCCTTTTTTCCTTTTTGTAATCTGTAATTAGTTCATTGATTTATTTTTCAATCCCAGAGCAAGATATTTTTTCCTTGATACTTTTAATTGCAAATAGCAATTAGTTTTTGGCATTTTTGCAGTAAGTCATGTACAAAAAGTAACAGGTAGATGTGTATATTTTATATATATATATATATATATATATATATTATTTATATACAAATATAATATATTTATATACATACATGCATACTTAAATTAAGATAAAAAGAGTAGCTATGCAATAAGTTCACGTAAAGTAGATCATGAAGAAAGTACTTCCGGATTAAATTCAATTTCAACATTTTGAGCCGATTACAGTGTGTAATCGGCAGCAAGAGGTTAGTATGAATAGTGTGATGATTACCTGAACTGCACTTTAAGTATAATAATATTTCCATCCAGGTACTCAGCTTTGTTGGCCGTGACCATTCTCTGTCTAACTTCAACAATGGGAGTCAGTGGAGACTGTAGTACAAATATAAGTCCTAAAAAAGGTTTAGATAAAGCAAAGGTAATTTTATAGCAATCTCTCAATTTATAACTAATTTTTTTCATTCTTAAATAACATATTTTGCAGTATTTCAGCGGTACTTGGTATGTGACTCATTATCTAGACAAGGATCCTCAGGTTACAGATCCATACTGCTCTAGTTTTACACCAAAAGAATCTGGTGGTACAGTAAAAGAGGCATTGTATCACTTCAATTCAAAGTAAGTATTAAATAACAGTTAATTAATACTCTTTAACGAAACACGATTTTTTCTTTGCCGGATGCCCATTATGTACATTTCTTTTAGAAATCCAAACATTTATCTGGAGACGATGTTGATGGCAAAGCGTTTGATGCCATATAAAATAAAACCGTTTTAATGAACAAAACAATACTCTTAGATATTCTACCAACTGTGATAATTTGTATCATCTTTTATTTCTAACAATCCTATTCAGTTTGTTAACCTTAACTACACTGCAATTTCAATCCCTCTCTGAAAACTGATCTAAAACTAATTATCCTAGAAAGATGATCAAAGCAAAAGATATAAATCTATATGTTTGAATGTAAATGCCAAGTTTACAGAACAACCTAGGGGGTCATTTTTTGAGAAAATGACCAATCTATTGAGTACAGTTATACTTGCGGTGGGGAATTTACTTTAAACTCGATTTTAGCCGACATTTTGCCTTTCTCAATAGAATACAAAAATAGCAACGTACATTACAAAACCACCTTCAGTGAGCATCTTCCTCTTCTGTATCAGCGGCCCTCTCATTCGAATTTTTTGGCTAAAATGTTCTAAATGATATTAGTAGACTTAAATGTTTGTAATCAACATACAATATTTCTACAAAAACAAAGGAGCAGTCATCGAGAAAAGTACAATACATTGAAAAATTCCGTTTAGTGGCACTTTCTGTCAGCCAATTTTTTTTTTAATTTGGAAAACTTAATGACACAATTGATTGATGACAGTACAACCCATAAATGGTATTTTAGTAAGGATCCCCTCACACATTATCAGCGGCCTGAATTTCACTGAAAATATTTCAAATAAAGTTAGGAATAAATCTACGTTGGAACACCAATTTAAAAGAAAAAATACGTTGCAGCCGTTTTTGAAAAAATCTTTAAAAAAAAAAACTTAAAAAATTTCAGTTGCTATGGTGCTGACCCTCTATTGAGCTCGGGAAGGCGGCGTAAAATTTGAATTCTAGTGGTGCATAGGGTTTGCCAGTGGTTTATCCCTATATTATTAATTGCAAATTTTGAAATGGTTAATTTATATTAATATATTTGTATTGAATTTATATATGGCAGCGACGAAACTCGATCTACTCCTGACCTGCGCTTATTTTGTTAAGTTCTTAATGGTGTTGTATATTCTTTATATTATTTGTTAATAGTTTCCGTGATGAGGAGGATGCCTTTGTTATGGAAACTAATTTTACTTGAAAATAATTTTAACGTCGGTGCGATTCTTTTTTTTCAGAAAAAAAAACATCTTTTTACAATATAGGTGAAGGTAAATTGGGATCGTCTGGGGTACAATACACTGCAAAATATAATACTGTTGATAAAAAAAGTAAGTTCAGACATGTATTTATTCGATTATGGTTCGGATTTCTTATAAAATTGTTGAATTGAACAGTATAACATTTGGTCACAGGAAAAGAAATAGAACCGGCGGATCCGAAAGACTCTTATACACTTACCGTTTTGGAAGCTGACGACTCATCTGCTCTGGTCCACATATGTTTGCGGGAAGGACCAAAAGATCTTGGAGGTATTCAACTCTTTTACTATATTATTCTTAATTTGTGCATAAATATTTATACTAAGAAAAAACAATGTTTTCATTGACCTCCTCAATTTTCTTAAATTTCAGATCTATACACTGTTTTAAGTCACCAAAAAACTGGGGAACCCAGTGCAACGGTTAAAAACGCCGTGGCTCAGGCTGGTTTAAAGTTAAATGACTTCGTTGACACCAAAACACTTAGTTGCACATACGATGATCAATTCACTTCTATGTAGCAAAAATAACCCGTACACAATAATTTTCAATGGAACTTAAAACCCTAAAAAAAAAAATGCCAATTGGTGGAGGTTATATTTACTATATTAACAAACTCATTAAAAATCAATATCAGATTCATTAAAGGTTAACAAGGATGTAATAAGGAAAGAAACAGTTGACATTCACATGGAACTTTAATAAAATTCACATGGAATTAATAAAAATATTAAATAAATGTTTGTTCGCATCTTATATTGCTTTATTCTAATACTCCTTCAACTATTGACTTCTAGAGATAAGTACCATGACGGGATAATATTTGAAGTAGTTTCAAGACAATACTATAAGTTCTAGTCACCTTTTGTTCAGACAAACATTAATTCAATAATAGCGAAGTTCGCAGATTTTGAATCAAGACCATAACTTAGGTATAAACAAATATTATTTTGTATGTAAGTAATATTTAATTATCGTAAACTTGTGTTCCCCCCACATCCTGAACTGTGTTTCGTTGTATAGGGCTCGGCACCATAAACACAATTACAATTAATGTAAACCACTAATAGCAGGATAGTGTAAACGAAATCTTACCACACATCAAAAGCAGACATTAAAACCCCATTAATTTGCCGCAACAAGTACCCAAAGAAGAAATTACTAAGTAATAATCAAATATACTACTCTAATTCAGAACAATTTAAATATTCTATAAAGTCATCTACAATGATTGCTTCCTGCCCACATCATCTTCGGAATTGTCTTTCCTGCAGAATAACTATAATCTGACGGAGAAACCTTATTATTTATTCTACGAACCTTTTCTTTTTATTCATCCCTAAATCATTTAACTTGTTTAATCTTTTAATTTTGTTTACCAAACGCTATAAATAAGTATTTAATTTAATTGAATAAAGGTTTGATTGAAATACTAAATGTATTTTGGTTAGGAAAACTATTTAAATTGATTTTAAAAAAATACTAAATTTTGTTAAGAGAAAGATTAGCTTAACTTTTTTTTTACTGCTAAAGAGTACACAAAAATTTATCAAGAATATTATTATACATGACTTTATAAGCTTCACAGACCTATATACTATGTTATACTATTTTAAAAAATATTTAGTCATTATCAATATTATATAAATTTCTTTTTTTTTATCATTTTTAAAAATCTGGATGTGATTTACATTTAACATTCTTCCTGGAAATGAATTCTTCCAAATTCATTCCATACTTCTTGAGTGTTTCTGTAACTCTAGGATCTGTTGGTCCACTATCTTCTTTTCGACTTAGTACCAAAAAGCCATCTAAAAATATATACATATCATAGGAAAAAAAACATTGTCTATCACATAAATAATTTACAGCTTGTGAATTTGAATGGCTGCAAAAATAACAAATACATTAAATTAAATTTAAAAAAAAATTGACTTTCTCTATACTTTCAATACAATGTAGGGGCAAAGTCGTGAATAAACACATAATTTTTTTTTTTATTTAGGCTGTAATAAATCATATGACCGAATTTGGTCTTAGACCAGCTTCCGAAACACAAATCTGTTGGTTGACTGATCTAGTATTATAGGGGTCATGGATTGACTAATTCTTCAGAGATCTCAGTATTCATGCGGGTTTATCAGCCTAACCACTCCTATACACACCTTCGACTCCACCCAATATAGCTGCAGAGATTGTTGATTTGCACGATTGATTGGATTTAGGAGGCCACAAGCAAACTCTAGCTTCACCTCCGCCCTTCGCTTCAATTGGAAAGCTATTGGATATCATAAGACTTTGGCCCTTCCCTGTTCACATTAATAAATTAAAAAATTAAGACGAAATATAGTATTTTATTAATGTAGTTAATGTGCCAGTACCTCGCGGGACTTAAGGCTAATATAGACTTATCTATACAATACCAGGGGAGGTAAATACGTGAAGGACCTTTTCTAATAAGCCGCTTACGTTTGCTCGGTTTTCAGCCTCATACCCCCGAGCATTTCCTTGAAAAAATAGCTCTTCTGATCTACTTAAACTTGGTAAAAGGTAATACTGACCTGTGTAGTATTGCACCTTTCTCTATCTCCCTTAAAGCGATTTGACCGTGTTCCATATTGGACAGACTATAAATTTTGCGCTTTTGACTTTTCTCATTCTTACCGGAATTAACTCTTTCCATAAGGGCCCAGGCAACTATCGTGTTATGGACCAGAGAGAAAGATACATCGATGTACATGTCCACAAACAAATCGATTTTAGCACATAAACTAATTCTGTTAGCAAATCTTCCATTGTTTGTATATAAAAAAGGTTATAAATCAATATGGTACGTGTTGTGCCACACTTACTAGGTGTCAGTATTTCTGAATGTTTCTGCTCATGATGTAAACATTTTTATTAGAAGGTAAACTGATCTTTGTTTAATACGTTTTCAAATTTACATTTATAAATATATCAGTTTTTATAATATTTAGGAAGTGTCAATGCCTTGAGTGTAGTACCTTGGGCAATCGCGTTAAACAAACGCCACCTGAACCAAACTGTTACTTGCACCATCTTCAAGCGTTACCCGAGATTGATTTTATTGATTCGAGTATGTTATACAGTATTTTTCAATTAATTTTCCCTAACTTGTACCTATTATATCAGTACATCAAATTCTGCGAAAACAGAAGTCAGGCGGGTTTTATCCTTTAAAATGGGTTTAGGGAAGAGTACCAGTGTTATCACGTTTAAACAACGGCAGTTATATGTGAAATTAACATGTGCCTAATAGAAACTGTTTCCCACAGTATCACAAAAAAACAAACAAATTTCTCTGGTCCAAACGAACATTTTTAAATTTATCATTGAAGTAAATACGTATGTTGTTTAGTTTTTATATTGTTTGCTTCGTACAGCAAACTTAATAGTATTGAAATATCTACCACTTTAGCGTACGAACCGATTTTACGGATTTTCTTGAAAAAACTTTCAACAATTTTCTTCAAACTGCAGTACCAGTTGCATATGTGCAGATCTATGACTTTTATTTGAAACATTTTTTCAGGAAACTTAGATTGAGGGCAATTCTTTGAGAGGGGCGTGATAAGGCTTTTCACTAAAGTGCTATTACTGCTTGTGTACTGTCTTCTATCAGTACTGTATTAATAAGAACTAAAATACTAAATTTTAAAAAAACTAGTTACCTTTAGTGCTATTTTACGGAATAGTCTCAATAAATTAGATTTTATTGCTAACGGCTCCTAAGGATTTATTTAAATCTTAGTCATACTTAAACTCATAAATCTAAAACTTTTACTTGAAAAGTTTTCCCCAAAAAAATCTTATTAAGAAAACTTCTCTGAGAGAAAGTGGATTGATTTCATCTGAAGTGTTAAGTATTAACTGTAATTTAAACATTCGAAGTTTGAAGAAAATGTGTTTGTTAGAACTTCGAGAATAGTATTTAGAGGATATCGGGTTAGTGTTCACACCAGAGTGTTTGATGGCGAATTTCAAGTTGAAATTATAGTTTCAATCAAATTTCCGAAATGGGGGAAAACCGAAGAAAATATTTTATTTGTTTCACGATTTAGAGACTGATTTCTTTTTACAGTTCACAATTTTTAGATGTTAGTAAGGGTAAACTTCTAAATACCATTTTATGCTCAGCATCGTAAACAAATTTAACCAAAGATTTGTCAAGAGTCTGTTTTACGTAGGAAAGATGAAGTCTCAAATTATCCAAATTCTTAAGTGGCCGTAAATTTTTTTTTTTGAGACGGCCTGTGTGGGTTAATGTAAAGTATACATTATTGATGTGTGATATGGTGTTTGTAGTTTATGAATGGGTATAAATATGAATAGTTTGACATATCAGCTATTTCTCCAGTCTATAGAAGAAGTGTACCTTTGTATTGTGTACTAGAGTGTAAATTTAAAGTGTTGAATGTTACCTCCTTCTTTACTGCATATATAAAATACAGCGAAGTTTTCATAATCAGATTCTGCTACTGTTCCTTCCATTTGGAAATTTTCTGTTACTTCTTCTGTAAACAAAATTAATTGTTATTTTGTATTCGTCAGTTCAGAATAACTAAATGATATTCATTGTGGTTTATTGGGAAACGGTGTGGTATCTACAACTCTTCTGATCTCCAGCATATATAGCGATTTTTATAGATTCTCTTCATATTATAAATGTACAGAGTTGGTCTCTCACCTTTTCTCAGTGTACATTGAAAAAGTATTTTTTCTTGGGTATTTTTCACATTTCCAGTGCAGTTAATTTGAATGAATTCTGGTTTTAGCCTAAAATCACACAAAAATACTCATAGTAAACAAATATTTTCAGTAAATTACTAAAACACTGAATTTAGGCAGTATTTCAAATTTATATTTTAGTGGTTTACTAATACATATTTCTTGCCTTGGCACCTTGACTGTAATAAATTTTGAAATAGAAACTACAGTTTTATATTCAAATGATCTACTGAAAGTCTCACCATGTAATATATAATAATTGGGTTCGAACCTAATCGTTTGCTTCAAAAATAAGATTATTAACCATTTGCTTTAATCGATTGTTATTGAGAGGATGGAACTTATCCATTTCAGTTTTGAATGGTGTTCATTCACAATTTAAAATGTAAGCCCTGTACTTTGCTCATGACTTAAATCTGAACAACAGTTAACTTTTTTAGGATTTATGTGCTTTAGAGTTAGAAAACTGGAATATTGTTAGTGTAATTATTTATCTTTTGTTATATAATTTAGTTTTAGACGATGCCTGCGGAACGGCAGTTTTTTGGGAGTTCTTGCTAAAGTATCATGACCTAATAATAGTGGCAATCTGGTTTAGTAATGATGCTGAGGTTCTGCAGTTAATTGTGTTTATTGTTTCGAAAAAGAATTGTTTACTTATTTGAGGTTCAATTGGTGTGATTACAGCACTTTTGCTCTTTAATTCAAAAAGAAATATTGTATATTAATGGAATATAAAAAAAGGGTCACGAAAAAATATCTTAATAGTACATTTTCAAGGTTCCACCTTGTGTTAAGTCTACCGACATGGAATGTGTGATTAAAGAAGTTAGTTTGTCATCGCCGACTAAAAAAAGTCAACATAACTTGAAGATTTCTACCACTTCTTGTGCCAAATACATTATCTATTTTATTAACCAAGAGTTATGTGTTAAAATGTGCAAATAAAAGTTTCAAAAAACTGTACTGCAAAAAATTACTTACACATCAGAATAGGCGTATATTACGTGGCTTATTGTGCCATCTTCCAGCATCCTACTTTTACTTTCTTGGCAGACTGTTGTATTGGATTGTCCTTCTTCACGTTTAATGTTGAATAGAAACCAGTTACCTCTGAAATACTAGACGCATCAATTAGTCAAAATCAAAAAGCAAAGTTTTATGTTTAAATGTTTCTGTTCTGATCTTAACAATTAAAAAAATTATTGAAGTTCAAAAATGGAAATTAAATTAACTTATATTATCAATTTAATCTAATCAGTTAACTGTCTTATATCTCAATACTCACTTGTGATTTCAAATAAACAAACTCCAAGTTAAACAACAACCTTTAAATCAATTAAATTTTTTGGCCGAAAATGTTTTAACTAGGCACCTTTTTTTCTTGTATATGTTTTACCTACTGGTTATTTATTATGGAACAAAAACTTATTAGAGAGGAACAAAATCGGGCCTTTTTTTAATCATGCTTTCTTAATATATCCAAATAGAGTTAAATACAGTTATTATTGATTGGAGTTAATATTAAATACATTTATTAGAGTTACTACCAAATACAGTTATTATTAAATCTATATCCCCTTACCTTTTGAGGTTCAAAGTTTTGTTTAACAGGTACTTTCAAACATTCTTTCGGTTTAATTTGAGAATCTGCAGTCGCGAAGGTCAATGTCGCAAAAATTGCCAGCACGATGATCCTTAAATAGAAATACATTTTTGTAATATCCATCATAATTTATTTTCATATTTTATATTTGTAATATCCATTATTATTTATTTTCACATTTTCTACTTTGTAATTAAATTCAAAGAGAAGGAAGAGTCTAAAGAGAAACTCAACTAACATGATCTAAAAGAATTTATTGTTAAATACAGCAGCTAACTAAGATTACCAAGAAGCCTCAGGAGTCTGATGATCCCTACAAGCGGCGAAAGAACTGCAATAGAGTTGAGTCTTTCATAAGTGCTGCAACATTGCCACTTTTAAGAATTTATGCATACTTAGTTGGGACTTGTCACAGAAGTATGAACTTGGATGATCATCAAAGAACTGGTTTGACAGCTTTGCACGGTCTCTGGATATATCTTACTGGAAGGCATGTGTAAGTTTGACTGTCTTCGCTAATGGATGCCAAGAAATCTTTAGCAAGAAACATACAAGATAAACCTGTTTCGAGCGTACAACCATATAGAATATTAAGTGATCTTAACAAAGCAGTGTGCGTCTTCATTGGGCAAAGAACCGTGCAATGTAAGTCAAAAATAACCAATTGTTATTTAAGATCTCCTTAAAATAATGGACCCAAAACCGACCATGATTCAAAAAGGAAAATAAAAAAAATATTACTTTCATTTCCAGATGAAATTCAATGTCAGCGCAGTGCAGCCAAAAACAATTATCTTTAGAAAATCAAAAACAAGATCTAGCTAACTGATTATCTTTAGATTAAATAAATAGAAATATTTTATACTAAAAATATAAAACAAAACCAAAGTAAAACTCACATCTTCATCTTTGTTCGTTTAAGATTCTCTGCTAATATAAATTCAAACTACGACTGTACAATTTATATCTTATCTCCCACCATACCAACATTCATAAATTTTATTTTTTCTTATAATCTTTCCGCATAAATTTGCGCGGTGCTTGCCCTCTTTGATTAGCATACGATTACTCTCTACTGCAGCCAGTAATCTTATCGTAAACAAAATGTAATTAACTTTGCTCCTTGTTCATATTAATTTTATTCTATTTTTGTTTCTGTGTTTTACTTTAATTTAGAATTGTTAGCCCTGAAAAGTTTTCTTAGTAAGACGGAAAATTTATTAGTCTGTGAATTACAGATATTTCATAAATTGTTGAGACTGTACACCTTTTATTGTGAGACTAATTTAAATTCATTAATCATTATTATATCGTTATTCTTTCTAATTCATTTTTCGTTTTTTCATTTTTTTTTCAATTATAGAATTAAGTTTTCATGAGAAAAATGGAGATGCACCATACCTTGTAAGTTGAAACCGTTTGGATAAAATATCATTAAAAGCAAAACTTGAGAAATATCAGAATAAACATGGACTTAGTGTTGACAGGTGAGAAGGTTAATTGAAGGTTTTTTTTTAACTTAACACACTTATGCTTAATAAGTTTATTTGAAATATTTGTTTTTAAATCCCCTTTAAAGTTCCATTTTTGTGTAATATAAGAAACATCTGTGTTGATTATGTATGTAACAAATTCGAAACTTTGAAGGAAATCGGTTGATCATTCTCGGTTATTAACACATTCCAGAATAGTAGTTTTAGAAAGTCAGCGCGTATGCTCCATACTACGTCACTAACAGACCCATTTACTCAGATCTATGTTTTACTCAAGACCCTAATTTTGCAAAGAAATTTTACTCCCTGCTTTTCGCACAACCTAACCCTTTCAATGACCAACTTTCATCTTTTACTCTTCCTGACAATTCAAACCGTCGATTGAAAAGGCGCTGACCCGTCGAATAAATAATTGACTCATGGGAAGGCCAATCGAAGGGTAGTTACTCTTCTCGCATCACATCTCCAGTCATCTGCTTTAGTTGTTGCAAGGGGAAATTGCACCTGCAGTTGTAAATTGCAATTAAGTAAATTACGAATTCTAAGTGTAAGAAACGTTAAGTGCATATAAGTACGGGTGGGTGTTCACTTAGCATATTTTTTTTTTTTTTTTATTTTTATTTTTATTTTTTGGCATTGGCTTCCGCCATACAGCCAGCATCGTCTAGGTGCTTATCACTAGAATATCACTCACTCTCCATTCTTACCTACAAATACATTCGCTTCACACATTCATCATTCTACTATATACCGCTATTTACATAAACTACTGCTAATGGATGGAGGAGCACACTGTGCTCCTGCCACCCTTCTACGAGCTTAACCAAAATTAAAATCACGTAATCCTTCTCTAAGCATTTTCTTCCATTCATACTAATTCAGCTATAGCTTTTAAATACATTCATATTTCATTGCTAGCTCTGCTATCGACTTAAGCACATAAATGTTGGTGGAGAATATAATGTCTTCGTAGCGAAATGGTGCATCTAAATACCTGTATATATCGTCAAACATTCGTTTCCCTTCCACCACACAACGTGGACATATCATTATTAAATGTTTGAAATCCTCCTCCTCATTGCAATCTACGCAAAGAGGAGAGGACCTTTTGTTGATCCTGTGTAGATACGATCCGCACACCGCGTGGTTCGCTCTCAGCCTGCTTATTGTCGTAACAACCCATTTATTAGTGACAGTTCCCTTAAACCATGGTTGTCTAGGTAACTGATCTGCCATAGTTTTATAGAATCTACCTTTATCACCATTATTGTAATCTGTCTGCCATTTTTGTAGTGCTTAGCATCTTTACAACTAGTTAGGATTCTTAAATTCAAATATTTACAATGATTATTTTTTAAAATTTTTATTAGCATTAAATATTTTTAACAAGTTTTATTTTTCTTCTCATCCATTTCATACAACTTGATTTTTGTTGCAGTTGCTGTTGTCCACTGGTGTGAAGTCTTCAATTTTTAAACCAATCTGGTGTAAAACAGTTGGAATCCTTGGGTCTACAGACTTGGATTCTGGATCACGGTTTAGAATGTTGTATATTGCTGCAATAAATTTATAAAGGTTACAAGTTATGTACGTTACGTTACTAGTAGTAAGTTTAAATTAGCCTATGTTTTTTTTTAAATTAGATGTGAATGAAAGATATCTAAGTTGTATCGTTACATAGTACTATCTAAAAGAGAGTTTTGAAAAAATATTAATCTTAAAAATTTTATGTTTCTGAATAGTTCTTTTAAATTTTCTCACTTTTAAACTTGATTCACTCACTGCACACATAGCCTACCTATCTTTTATTTGAAATATTTTGCCAATTAACTTTTATTTTAACGCCCTTCTTAAGTAGAAACTTTCGCTTAATCTTCATTAGAATTTTGGATGATATATACATAAATAACTCTATAGGGGGGGTTGAAAATGGTGATTGAATGCTAGAAAACGTCCAATAGAAACTAAAGGTATGAAATTTTGGGTTTTTCCATCTTTTCACTACTTTAGAAATAGCAATACTGAAAGGATTAAGGTCTAACAACGAAATTATTGATGGATAGGATGGAGTTATTACAGATGGCATGATTTTGTTAACACAAGTGTGTCTTAGTTATGAACTTTAGTCAACTTAAGTCATTTATCAAACTGTTTTTCGATCCTCAGTCAAAGATAATTGCGTCAATTGGAAAGCACAGTTATGTTAAATTAGCTTAGAATTGGAAATACCGTGATATGCTTGAGTATGGGCATAGCAATACTGAATTATTGATTGATTAGGTTTTTTTGAGAGGTTTAAGAGTGTCTTAGTTTTACCAGTGATTAAATGAGTTGTTGAAATTCTTACTTCGAATAAAATTGCAAAATAGGCATTGCAATGTTTTGGAAATTATTTCTAATTCTTTTTGAATTCCTCAAAAAACCATTCAAGCTTATGGACCTTCTACTTGAAACATTAATCACGCACATATGGCTATAACCTGTGTTTTGAATAGCTTTGCAGAGAAAATTCATTGCAGGATATCAAATTTTCTTTATTTTATTGAACTGGTTATACTTACAATACGTTTCGCCATCTGGAACGTTTACACATGCGTAGACGATTGAGTAACTTCTGTAATCTGTATCCATGATATTGTACCTGACTGGATAAAATTCTTTAACAATTGGACGTTCTGTAATAAATTAAATTTTTTTTTTTTTTTTTTTTTTTAATTTGTTTATTTATTTTGCAACTGTATGCAGTACAATAAGCAAAAGTGATGAGTGAAAAGGGATGGCACAAATACACATGCACGTATATGCATATCCATACACATACGCGCACATGCATGTGCACCAAGGGCGTGATTGGAGTGAACGACGACCATCCAGTGATGGAAGCCGTTAGTTCGCCAGATTGGCAAGCTTACACAGCAACCATCCTAGGAGGTCGGCGTTGTGTTGAGATGGTCGCGTGGCCACCGCCGCTTTAGTCTGCGTTGAGGATTAGAAGGAAGTGTTGTGGTAGACATGTTGTGAATCAGAAGGTTGTAGTGACCGTGTAGATTTGAATGGAGTTTTGTGTATCGAGTTTGGGCTATTTCAGAAACGAGAGGAATATTGAGATCAGAGTGTATAGTATGATTGGAGACGTAGAAGGGAGCGTTAACTATTGTTCTTAGAATTTTAGATTGTAAGGTCTGAAGTCGGTTGATGTTCGATTTTTTGGCGCTTCCGTAAAGTTGTATTCCGTACGTCCATATTGGGGCAAGTAGAGCGGTATATAGTGTTCGTTTGTTTGTCAGGGTCAGTTTTGATCGTTTGTCGAGTAGTCTTTTCAACATTTTATACCTCAGATTGAGGTCAGTTCGTTTGAGTCTCGTGTGTGGGTTCCATGTTAGTCGTTTGTCAAGATGTAGTCCGAGATATCGTACTTGGTTAGTCATTGGTATGGAAGTATTGTGGAAGGAGAGAGGAGGGAGAGTTTTCTTGTTTAAGGTAAATACTATGTATTTAGATTTCATTTCATTCACTTTGATTCTCCACTTTTGCAGCCAAGGCTCTAGAAGATTGAGGTGTGATTGGAGGGCACGGCATGCTATTACAGGATCTAGATGAGGAGAAAGAATTGCAGTGTCGTCGGCGAATGTGAAAGTAATTGTAGTCGGGTTAGTTGGTAAGTCGGCAGTATAGAGAATATAAAGTAAGGGGGCTAGAATGCTTCCTTGAGGAACTCCAGCGAGTATTGGAAGGATAAGAGAAGAAGAAGAACCTTGTTTGACTTGGAAGAAACGGTCGGAGAGATAAGACTTAAGAATGAGGTAAAAGGTAGAAGACAGTAGGCGTTTGAGTTTATAAAGCAGTCCCGTGTGCCATACCCTGTCGAATGCTTGAGATATGTCAAGGAAGACACCCGGGCAATACTGCTTTAATTCAAGGGAAGTAGCGATTACATCCACCACTCGATGTGCTTGGAGAACAGTCGAGTGGCAACTCCGAAAACCGAACTGATGGTCAGGAATGATATTTAAAGGGGCTATTTCAGTTTGGAGGCGGAGTAGTAGAAGTTTTTCCAGGACTTTCCCCAGGATGGGTAGAAGGACTGCTCTAATGTAAGCAAGACGCGATTATTTATTGTGCTTATTAAAATTAAAAGTTTTTTGGTAATTTATGGACTATTTGTGCCGATTTTTGGTAAGTAAGTACCTTACCTTAAGTGGTACTTGTTTCTAAAACATTCTCCGGTACATTGTGTTCGGAAGTTTGTTTTTTCTTTCTTTTCCTAGTGACAATTTATTAGCATTATTATTAACTTATATTATGTGACAATTATTATTTTTAGTGAGTATTTCAGTTTTAGGATCTAATAAACTATATAAATAACAGCAGTGTATTAAAAAAGTAATTTTATAAATTTAACCTGGACAGTAACTTTAACATTTTTTTTATAATTATAATCATCTGTAAAATTGTAAATATTATTATTAGTGTTAGGCAGTGTACATACGCATATAGTTCGATTTTCTTTTTTGTTTACTAACTTTTTATTACTCTCTTTCTGTTTATATTGTTATTCTCTTATTTATTTCTCTTTCACGATGAGCAATTCTAGTGACCGCACAGTAATAGCGACCTCCACGGACAACGAGTCCACTACGTCCACTTCTTACAAGAGGAACTATCCTTCCGGTGTCTCCCCCAAAAAATGCAAAAAAACCAAAAGCACACGGAATGCCTCTGCCAAGAAAGGACCCCAGGGCCCCATTGATCAACCACAAAACCTTCCTGCCTTTTTGCAACCAGCGACGCCCTCAGCTGAGAAACCCGAAGTAGCTCGGGGCCTAGCAACTGTTACGGCTCCTCCAGGAGTGCTGACTAATAATCCCTTCGCTCCTTTGACTGATCTACAGGACATGGAGACTGCAGCGCCCGCCTCAATACGTGTCCACAAGCCACCTCCTATTTACGTGAAAAACCTCAGTCAGTACAGTGTTTTATGCGCTGCATTATCGCAACTCGTGGGAAGAGATACCTTTATATGTAAAGCAAGAATCTCAGATCTAGTCATCCACGCAAAAACAATCGACAGCTACAGGGGTATCATCAGGTACCTCAAACAAAATAATGCAGACTACCATACCTTCCAACTGGAGGAAGACAAACCCTACAGGGTAGTCTTAAGACACCTCCATCAAAGCGTTCCCGTCGAATTCATAAAGGAAGAACTAAGTGAGCTGGGCCACACTGTTCGAAATGTGGCTCCAGTTATTCATCCAATCACCAAACAAACTTTGCCTCTCTTCTTTGTGGATCTCGAACCACGGCCAAATAACAAAGATGTTTTTAATATAGAAACTCTTTGTTACTCTAGAATAAAGGTTGAAGAGCCACACAAGCAACGGATTGTTGTGCAGTGCAAGCGTTGCCAGGAGTACGGGCATACGAAGAGCTATTGTCAGCACAGACCAAGGTGCGTAAAGTGTGCCGGCGAGCACTTTACTCAAGATTGCGGCAAGATGCCAACCACACCAGCCAAGTGTGCTCTTTGCAGCGGCGACCATACAGCCAGCTATAAAGGGTGTATGGTGTACAGAGAGTTGCAGCGAGCTCGGAGACAGCCTCCCGTGTACGAACATCGGTCAGCACAACGGAGTACTCCACAACCACCTCCAACACAACAGTCAAGAAACTTTCCTCCTCTGCATACTCCCTTCAATAACCAAAACCTATCATATGCAAGGGTGGCCGCGGGACCTCAGCCGCCTCCTATTTCTCAAATGCCCACAACCTCATCCACAGGAGACATCAATACACTTCTCACAAGCTTCTTAACAGACTTCAAATCCCTCATCACACCTCTGATATCTCTCCTTACAACTGTCGTTTCCAGACTCCTTCCTAACCAATCTCCTTAATGGCTCTTTCACAACACTCTCTCACCATCATCCTCTGGAATTCTAATGGACTGATTAACCGCAGACATGAACTAGAAATATTACTACGAGACAAACGTATTGACATCGCCCTTATAACTGAGACGCACTTCACTGACAGATCAAGATTTTTCATCCCAGGCTACACGACTTACAAGACCAATCACCCCGACGGAACTGGACACGGAGGAACTGCAATACTTATTCGAACTTCTTTACAACATTTCTTAATTCCCTACAACGCTACACCCTTCCTACAATCTACAGTAGTCTCTTTACTGACAGAGCCCTTCTCCTACACTTTTGCAGCTGTTTACTGTCCTCCTAACCACAATATCCATCAAAACGATTTCTCATCCTTTCTCTCTTCTCTCGGTTCTCGTTTCATATGTGGTGGCGATTACAACGCTAAGCATCCCAGTTGGGGCAGCCGGGTGGCGAATCCGAGAGGTCGAACTCTTAGCACCATCCTCAATCAAAATAGTTACATTTCCTTATCCCCTTCTCAACCGACTTACTGGCCAACTTCTCCACGCAAAAGACCTGACCTTCTTGACTTCTTTATCTGTTCCAATATTACCTCTTTACACACTGACATACACACATTAAACGACTTGTCTTCAGATCATAGCCCCGTCATTCTAACCCTTGACATTCACCCAAAACAAGCTCTTCCCCGACAAACCCTAATAAACGGAACTGTTGACTGGGACTTATTTCGAGAAACTCTTGACGAAAAACTGAACTTAAATGTGTCCTTAAAAACTCCTCAACAACTAGACGATAACGTGGCATACTTGACTACCGCTATCCAGCAAAGTATTTGGCATTCTTCTCAACGGACTTCACCCAACAGAACTGCACCATTACCTTTAAATCTACCTATACACTTGAGAGAACTGATAACGCGCAAACGTCGCGCAAGAGCTCTTTGGCATCGCACCAGATATCCCTCTCACAAAAGACTGTTTAACCAACTTACTAGAGAACTGACAACAAAACTAAGGGACTACTTTAACGACCAATTCTCTGATTATACACAATCACTCACAACTGAAGACAACTCTCTGTGGACAGCAACCAAAAGAATTCTCAAATACAAAAAAACTTCTCACCCACTAAGACGCCCGGACAATTCTTGGGCTAAATTAAATTTAAGATTATTTAATGATATTTTTGGTAGCTAAATTATGTTCAAGGTTACAACATATGAGGCATGCGGATAGTAGCTGCGTAGCGTGGTTCTTTTACCTAAATTACATTTTTCAATTTTTTGTTAGAAATACTTAGAAAACTGTGACCAAAAATGAGGGGGATTTTTCCCTCAAGCTCCCTCAAGAAAATATTAATTGCAAATATTTTGTATTTTACTCTTAACATTGGTGAGTGAAAAAAGACGGGATTCTATTGTAATATCTGTTTAATTTTCGCTTTCAAATGAGACAAATCTCTGACGATCACAAATTACATAATAATTGAAAACAAAAAATCATTTCCCATCTGTAACTATATACTTAACCACACACTTAAATAAAATTGCAACTAATATCAAGATGATAAAAAATGAGCAATGATAAAAAACTGGTATTACCAAATGATAAATATGATTCTAAGAAAAAAGAAATTAAGTTTTTCAATTAAAAAAAAGGTGCCCGTCTCGTTTTTCAGCTCTGATTTTTCGATCTCCAAATGTTGTAGAAGGTATTATCTGTATTCTATCCAATTCTTTCTAGAAGTATTGATACTTACGATCTTTGTCAATAGACCGGGCCTCAGCAACATAATCACCAATTTTGTATGTGAAGCTTTCAAGGTTTATGTAAAGTTCACTGTATATAAAGGTGTCATTTCTGGAAATTAAAATAAAGTTTTAAGCCTTAATATAGTTTATAGTTATAGACTTGAATAAGTAAAAAATAAATACTTCTAGTTACTAACTTTGGCATATAGGCTGTATCTAATTCTCTTATTATTCCATTGTCTAGTATAACAGAATTAGCGTTCACACAGGCGATATCTTCTGGACTAACTTTCATATTTTGTACTAGTACATGGGAAGTATACCACGTTTTACCATAATACTGTAAATTAAAGGAACGTTATCCTTATTAAATACTAAATACTGAATAAACAAAACAAAATAAATTCTGAAGCAATTTTTACTTAAACTAAATTTACCTTGAATGGATCAAAATTATGTTTAATCGGTACTTGTTGGCATTGGTCTTTTACCACTGGTCCTGCTGTTGATGCTGAGACGAAGATCACAAGCAATAAAGCCGTTGATCTGTGATACAAAAGAAAAAGAAAAAATATCGTTAAAATAATCCTGTCGAAGGAAGTACAGGATTCTCCTCCTCGAAACCCTTTAAAATAATTGAATCCTAACAAAAAATTGCGATCCAAAGTTATAGAACCTACCAGAAAAAGATTTCTAGACCAGAATGCGTGAAAACCTGTTCTGTGTAGTCTCATATCTAACAGTACGGAATGTAAGCCAAACATTTGATACTAATATTATTTCATAACAGCGCATTTTAGAAAATATCTAATAATTTATCTTTAGTAATAACTGAAATTTTGTAATTCCACAAATAACTCAAATTATAGCTCAAATGATTGTCAGAGAGTAAATTAAATAATATAATGGCAAACGCTTTTCGAACTGTTAACAATTCTCTGTATGTCATTTAGAACATATTTATCACTAAATATGTTCTTAATAAATATTACGTCCTTAATAAATTTTAGTTGTTCTCGCGATTATTTTAATGATAAAAACACAGCCATGTAGACCACAAAAACCACTCATTCTGACTCATGGTACTTAAAAAATGTATGACGTGGCCAAAAATAAATATATTTTAAATCTCTCAGCACTGTTTTTCTCTTAACTAGTGACTTAATTGACCTTTATTTTATTTGTGTTAAATACCTAATGGTTACAATTAATAAGAGTATATAACCTCCTCCTCCATTATAGGAATCATTCAGGAAGTTAAATGCCTTCCGAAGTAGTCACCCTCGTGCCATCCATCGTTTGGCACGGGTGGCCCCTTGAATTGGGCTAGGGAAGGCTGGGAAATTCGTTAAGTAGACTAGCGATTACTAGATTTGGGATTATTTTGCTGTGCAATGCCCCACTTCATCGGGTACATTTTTCTAACTTGTTATTTGAAATCTCTTCCTCAGATTTACAAAATTAATTAAAATACAATTTATGATTTTAAATATTTCATTTCCAGGTGGTAACCATTGGACGAAACATGCAAACATAGATCTAATATAAAAGAATTAACGTTCACGGTTTTACTATTGCATGGTATGTATACCAAGTTTTTCCATAATATTATAAATTAAAGGAACGTGTACAAATGTATATTGAACATGGTTTCATCACATTAAATATTGAATAAACAAACAAAAAATCGATTTAAATCAACAAAAAAAAGTTAGTTGAAATCGGTGACACTAATACTGTCCCTTCCTTGTAACAATAATTGAAAACATACAGATTATTTAAAGACAAAAATAATTAATCAAAAACTTACATGTACATCATTGCGATGGTTTGTGTTTCTGGTTTATTTTATTTTACACTGATAACTCGCAGAAATCAATTCAGTATTTATATACTCTTGAATTAGTAATCCTTATCTTCAAATTATTAAATAATAATTATAAATAAATCTTCTCGGAAAGCAACAGGTAATATCTTCAACTGTATGTTATTTATTTATGAGATCATTTCTACGTAAAATACGTTCTGGAAGTATTGTTCTATAGATACTAAGAAAGCGATTGTGCGTTTACATAAAGTGGGTACGCCAATCAATTATTTGGCCCTATCAATGATTTCAATTCAAATTTTATCACTTATCTCAATTTGGATTTTTATCATTTATTCTATTTTACATTTATAATGTTTATAGATTAGACAATGAACTTAACCTTGTATTCTCTTGAAATGGCAAGAACTCGGACTAAGTGCAACGTGGGATAGAAATTTTGTAAGTAAAAATCTTATTAACTTCATGAACAAATTTAGTAAAAATCTGTTAATGTAAAAGAAAAAAAAGCTTCGTATGGCGGATCTAAGCAACCTCTAATGTTACTCTAGCTTTATCCATTTGCTCATTTTCTTCTAACGCCTCACATGCCCTCTGGCACCATCACTAAAATTTGGTCTCAGAGTAATCCTGGTGAAACAAAAATCCTGGCTTTACATCGAGCAGGGCAGTTCACAACTTGTCTTACATCAAAGTTGACTGTGAATTGGGGTATTTGATTACTTTTACTTTTACAATTTAAGCCTAATCTCATAGCTTTGAACTTAAGATAATTTCATCAACTACCAGTGTGTTGTTAGTTAATAATTTTATAGTATCGATTTTATTTATTTATTTAAGTGAGAAAAGTTTCTGACAGGTGGTCAATCTGCAATCTGGTGGAATAATTCTACTGGATCTGGATGTAGGGGCTTCGAAGTACAATTATGAAATCCATCATACATTACCTTTAAAAGTGTACGGCTATTGAAGAAAAAGTCTAAGGCTGTGACTTTTAATAGCATGTGTTTGCTAGGAAGACCTCTGTTTCATCCCAGTATAAGGCTTAGACATTTCTTAGGTTCCTCCCTTATACAAAATAGGGAGAACGGGTTTTCATCGTCTAATGTCTGGTTGATTATTTTTCTAACAGACTTAACAGAACGGAATCTTCTGCTAGAATTAGTTTTTTTTTTCATTTCTCGGTGACCTTAAGAGTGGTTAAAATCTCAAAATAGCTCTTTTCCATATTATGAAATTTTTGAAGAATAGTACGAGGGTCGTTTGAAAAGTCCGTGCAAAGTCAGAGAGATAGCACCACTGGCGCGTATCGAGGTTATGTTTAGTTAGTAGCATCTCTTGGAAGAACACACACCAAGTTTCAGCCAGATCGGTCTATTTCTTTGTGTTTGGCATTCGTTTGAATCGAGGAAGTCGAGTGATTTTCAAAAAATGGACGGAAAAGAATTTCGTGTGTTGATTAAACACTACTTTATGAAAGGCAAAACGCCTCAGGAGACTAAAGAGAAGCTTGATAAACATTATGGTGACTCTACACCTTCGATTAGAACAGTTTATAAGTGGTTTCAAAATTTTCGGAGTGGCCATATGGGCACAAGTGACGCTGAACGTTCTGGACGCCCTGTTGAGGTTACTACTCCAGAAATCATTGATAAAATCCATGATATGGTGATGGATGACAGAAGAGTGAAGGTGCGTGAGATTGCTAGTGCTGTGGGCATCTCGAATGAACGGGTACATAATATTTTGCATCAACATTTGGACATGACAAAGCTATCCGCAAGATGGGTGCCGCGATTGCTCACGCTTGACCAAAAACGAAATCGTGTGAAGTGTTGCAAGGACGGTTTGCAGCTGTTCCAGAAGAATCCGCAGGACTTTAAGCGTCGTTTCGTCACTGTGGATGAAACATGGATACATCACTACACTCCTGAGACCAAAGAACAATCTAAACAATGGGTTACCAAGGGGGAATCTGCGCCAAAAAAGGCGAAGACCGTTCCTTCGGCCGGAAAGATTATGGCGACTGTCTTTTGGGATTCGCAAGGAATAATCCTCATCGACTATCTGGAAAAGGGTAAAACTATTACAGGTGCATATTATTCATCGTTATTGGACCGTTTGAAAACCGAGCTGCAAGAAAAACGCCCACGATTGGCCCACAAAAAAGTCCTTTTCCATCACGGCAACGCACCAGCTCACACCTCAGCAGTTGTGGGCGCAAAATTAATGGAAATAGGGTTCCAACTCGTTTCACATCCCCCCTATTCTCCAGACTTGGCTCCCTCGGACTACTATTTGTTCCCCAATATGAAGAGATGGCTGGCGGGATAAAGATTTTATTCAAACGAGGAGGTGATTGCAGAAACGAATGGCTATTTTTCAGACTTGGACAAATCCTATTATTCGGAAGGAATCAACAAACTAGAGCAGCGTTGGACGAAGTGTATAAGCCTAAAAGGAGACTATTTTGAAAAATAAAAAAGGTTTACCCCAAAAAATTAAGTAGTTTTTATTTTTGCACGGACTTTTCAAACGACCCTCGTATTTAGTTCCGTTTTTTAGAGATTGTCATGCTGTTTAACACTAATGAAAAATATTTATGATAACTCATTTTGTTCGAATTTGTGTATAAAAAAAATTAAAGGTAAAATTAAAAATCCACTTGTTAATTTTCCAATTAAAAAAATAGTTTCACTAAATTTACAAGATGTGCAAATAGAATAGTTATGAAAGATGGTGTCAATTGGATGTCAAGGCCATTCCAGTTGAACGATATCTGTTGAACAAAATATCAAATATTTAACAAAATTATAAAACCAGACTTTGAGACTCTTTTTTCTTTATCTCCTTTTTCCTTTTCTTCTTTCTTGACTAAGATGTTTTGGACCGCCCTACATCCATCTTTAATTGGATATGGTTGGTTTTATCTGTTTTTTATTTAATTAAAGAATCTTTTTAACAATTATGTAACTGAATTAGTCGAACTTGACTAACAAAATACAGGATATTTTTAATTAAACCTATTATTAGCCGACTATGTTCGAAAAACAGGAAGTCTGTTGCTATTGTGGATTTTAAAGCGTGGATTTATAAGTGGGAGATCCCTAGATCGAATCACGCATGTATCTACTTTGTATTAGTTAGAAAAACTTTAATAATAGTAAAGTATGAGCTTCTCAATCTGTCCACGAAATCAAATTTAGTAGTTTGAACGTAAGCCCCGCTTATAAAATCGTAGTTTACTTTATTTTACTTCACTTACTTTCTAGAGTAGAGTACATTCCTGTAATATTTACCAAACATCAAGTTTCCCAGAATATAAGGTACTTGATGGATTTAAGACTTATTTTTGTTTTCTGCAGGCACAGCAATCTTAAGTTTGATTAAACTTGTTTTGCTAACATTTCAGATTTTAAAGAACGTCCATTTATTAGAGGCAGTTTTATTTAAAATTTAAATAAAATCATTGAGCGCTTTACATTAGGAAACAGCCTAATGTGACTTTGTCCCTGAATCGCAACACCTCACAAACAAAACACTCCATGGGCTCTCCCCCAGAAGCTGGATCTCGGTTCGCTTAATATATCATATAATGTTAAGCTCCAAAACTCCCTAGCATTCCTCCTATTCTTTAAATACTAAACTCAGCTTTAGTGAAAAGAACTTTCTCTAAATTAAGCAGCATCCCAAACTCCTTCTCGCAATCTTTCTTCATCTCCTCACAATTCATACATTCTTTAGACCAGCCTGATTATGTCGGTCAACTAAGTGTGCCCAGTGAGTTCACCTACCAAAAGTCTTACTGCATCCTCTGTCTTCTTGTCTGATTAGTTTGGAGGCATCCATGCGTTTCCCTTTAAATTTGTCATCCTCTGGTTCTTAAATTACCTGTACCATTTATAAGTGGATACCATCGCCTTAAAAATTTACTTTTCTTAAAGCAACTAAACAGGGTGAAAAAAGCTGAGGGGAAAAAAGTGTTTGAATGCAGTGTGAGAAAATTCTCCTACTACACTTAGCTAAAAAGTGAAAAATAACTGCCACTGGTAGCATTATTTACGTATAAAGAAGAATCAAAGAATGTAAATTTAACTTGTTGCAAGAGTGAGAGATACCCACTATAAATTACACCGCTCAAATATGCAATTTATTGTAATGACAGTACCATAACTACTATGAAGTTGTAAATATTATAGATCCAAATTGTTTTATGAATTGATTAATGGTTTATTGGATGAAACGCAATTAATTCTATAAAATATTATAGGTTCTCTAAAAATAAATTTGTTTCTGACAAATAAAATCTTTAATAAAGACAAAGATAAAACTGATAGTGAAAAAGGTATAAGGAACAATATTAAAATTCAATGAATTAATTTACTTAATTATATTGCAAATATAAAACAATGTGCCAGTGATAAATAAGAAGTATTTACTATTACAGATTTTCAAAAGTATTTAAATTTTTTGCAACCAATGAAACAACCGCCGAAGCCAACCAGTACTGTAGAACCTTTCCAAATAGTTAATGAATTTAGCTATTTGGCTTTAATTACTTAAAAGTAAACTTCCGAAATACATATTGAAAAGTTCAAAGTGCATAATTATTATTTTATTGATACCTATTGACCTATTATTAATCGCCTAGTTAGTGATAAAATATAATGAAACTACTGTAAATTTCGTTGTACTAACATGAAGTCGTAAGTAACAATGCTACATATTATTTTATTGTTTTTTAATTATTTTAATCCAAATAATATTAATTGCTAAAGATAATCTTGCTTTACAATTATTCCAATCCCAGTTTGCCATTTAACCAAGCATCCATTTTTATCAAAATCATTATCTTAATCATAAATTCTCAGAAAAAATACCAATTTTTTGCATCACGGTAATTTAATTTTCAACTTTAACAGAAAGTACTCCTTCAATGCCTGTATTTTAACCCATTGATAGAATGAATCCCATACAAACATTTATTTAGCTACAATCACACCTCTCTGACGCCTTGCAGTGGAAGGTTTTTCTTCGTAAAGTCTATTCCCTATTCCAAATCCCGTATTTCCTGCCATTTTAATTTTCGCTTCGACGGCGCTTCATATGGGAAATAATATTTATTTATTTTGCTTGAACCTCTTACAACATACTGACCCAGTGTTGTCTATAAAGAGAGAATACTGCCCAGTGACTTCAGATGTAGATTTGTAGACGCACCTTAATACAAAAAAATAACCTGAAACATTCCATCATATTAGGCTTAAGGAACTACCCTAAAAGTCACATTTTTGGCAATTGGATGCATGTTCCCGAGGGAATATCTGTCTGCTGCGAGTTAAATATTTCCTTCTTCCCTCTATAATCAATAACGGCTACATTATAAGCGGTGAAATTGATCCAAATATTCACCTTAACATGCACCTTGCGGATAAGTTAATTAAGGAAGTAAAATAATAGTCTCCTAATCTTTGGCTAAAAGAAAAGGTAATAATATTGTTAATAGTAACTTGAAGGCAATTTAAGACGCATTAGCATCGAAGAACATTGGCTTCTAGGATTGTTGAGAGGATTATGGCGGGATAATTAAATGTAATATCTCTGCTCTCCATTTCCTCAAAACCTCTTCACTAAGCTGAACAAACTAGCTCAATTATCGGGAAGATCGTACATGATTGGAATAATGATTGCCATTAATTTTTCTTCCTTATGTTTAACTTATTCTAAAGAGTAGTATTCGGCGTTACAGGGTAGAATTTAGAAAGGAGTTTGAACTGATATTGTACTGCCTCTTACAGGAAACCCTTCTTAACTGGGTGGTGCCAATATTTGAAAATTATTTAGAATGGTTAATTTAGACAATTGGGTTATGTTAGATTACATCTTAAACTCTCCATATTGGTGACATCAGTTTCATCTTTTGGCAGTTTCTTTGAACTGACAAGTGGATGTTGTTATAGAAGTTCAGATAATAATACAGAAGTCATTCAAATATTAGACTTAATTAATAGCTTTTTTTTTTATCTCGAGATTTGAATATAATATCTCTTTCAATGCCCTAGCTTCTGGGCAAGTTCTGAAGGATTCCTGAATCACGACTCTTGAGTTTAAAAAAAATAAAATATTTTTATTAAATTGATTTTAATGAGCCACTATTCTTCAATAACCATTAGAAAAATATTGGTGCCACAGTGTTCAATTTAAACCAATCTCTTTACAAAATATATTCATAAATTTTTTTATAAGTCTAGCTCCATCTTAACGATACCGCAACAAATCCTCAACAAAATTATTTAAACTACTTGTTAAGTAAATTTATTTATAGTTTTTTCTTGCACAAAATTTGGGAATGAATGAATAAAAAAGGCTTAAATAACAGTTCTGTTCTTTGTATCTTGTCGCATACTGTTAACCCATCAGTGTTCAGTTCGTACAGTGCGCGTTATTCAGTTGTACGTTCTAAATCAGTGCACTAAATCATATCATTTTTTTCCTTCTCTAGTAGTTAACATTATTTTAGTAAAAATCACATCTTCATATCACTAGGGTACCATCTGTAAATAAAACTTGATCTATATTATAGTGATGGGCGCACACTACACATAATAACACCTCAAATCAAATCTCGAAAATTTAGAATTAAATAAAATGCTTGCTATAAATTAAGTTTATTTATTTCTTTTTAATAATTTCAACAACATTCATTTAAATCTGTATTATTAAATATCCAGCTCCATTGCATTAGTACTGGCAGCTGTTACATTTTGGCAATTAGCTGCAGAAAGAGAAACTGCTGCATGTACCTCTTCTGTAACAGCTACTACAAAACTTAATAAAGACAAGGTAACAATTATTCAACAAAACAATCAATTTGAAGTTAATTGAACTGTCAATTAATAATGTTTAATTTGCAGTATTTCAAAGATGGGTGGTATGCGACACATTTTAAGGCCGTTCAAGTTCCAACGAAACATTCTGCAACAGCAAGTAAATACTGCGCCTATACAGTAGGGAAAGTAAATGGCAATAAAGTTACGGAAGTACTAAGTCATTACAATTCAAAGTAAGTATTAAAAAGGTCTAAATTTATTTAAACGAAATCTTATAGCAATATATATTTTTTCTTCGTCGTACCTAGCTTTCTTCGAAAAAGCTCCTGTAGCATTCGTTTGAAACATCCCGCAAATTTAACCAAAAATTAAAGGAAATTATTTTCCCGAATTAGCCAGTACCCTCCCCTTTTGCTAAATATTTGATAGCATACTCGACCCTTTTACAAACAGTGGGATCCATTCTAAAGGAACTCATGCTGGATGAAGCTGGTGAAGTAGACTCTGAAATTGACTAGAAATACTGCTTTAGAAATAGCCTTTAGAAAATGCAACAGATAAGTGCTTGCAAAAAATAAAACTGTTCAATCCCTCTGATTAGCAAATATTTTTTCAGCATTTTATTAGCAGTTAGAATTTAAGAAGGGCTAGCCAAACTAAGCACTGGAATTGGTAAAATGTTCTACAGGAGCGCCTGCAGTGGAAATTAAACGTCTTAAACCTACAACAATCAATTCGTAAAATCGTGAAGTCTAAATTGCATCCATATAAGGCGCTATCAATAAATCCGGAAATATTGAATTTAATATTACCACTACTCTCTTAGTGGTAATACTCAGGTCCTCTTTAAGAGAAATATTCCGGTAAAATATACAATAAATCTAGTATCAGTTTATAAAATATGCTGAAAGCTGAATATTGCTGCAGCAATCTCATTTTACTGATGTTCTTCACGCAGTGTTCTACCTTTAAAAATAATACATCCTAGAATTGACAGTAGCTACAAAGGGGAAAGCATGTTGAATCCTATGAACTTTTGGGACACATCTTTTGTAATAATTTATAAATAGATCTCGCTAGTTACACACCTCTGAATTTCACGTTTTCACTGCGTTTTTTGATGTACTGATGCCCTTGGTGCACTGTCTTTGAAAATAAATGTAAATAAAGCACAAGGGATTCATACGCCTTAATTGAAGAATATTTTATTGTTAAGGAACGAACGGAATAGTGAGAGATGAAGTGATTTCAGATTTCAAAAGATTCTAAAAATTTGTTTACTGTAAACTCTCAGATAAAAACATTACTAATTACATTGCATTAATAACAAGAAAAATTTCCATCATCTGGCGGACAATTCAATGTTCTTTCTACTGGTGTAATTAAATTTGGTATAGCTCTAACGCCCTAGAAATAAAAGATATTTTTACAGAAAGAAAAGTCTCTAACCTTTAATAAATTATAAAATGTCTGTTTTCTTGAAGACAACAGCAAGTAGGAACCTACTTTGGTGTCGCCAGTTCAGCTATTGTAATCAACAATCACTTTGAAACTGGAAAAATTTATTTCAGGGGTTTTTCTTAACAAATGGGAGTGTCCTGTGAGTTGTACTGTTTGTTCTAATTTTTATGCACCTACTAGAACGACTTTACTTTTAAAACTTTGACAATTACATAAAAGAAGATATTGTACGAATATTTCTGTATTAATGAGTTTCAGTTGCGAATGTTTTTAAATGGCAATCATTGTTTTTCAGAACTCAATCCTCAATTTTTGATATAAGTAAAGTTACAGTTTCCGGAGGTAAATACACTGCTAACTATCGCAGAGTTGACAAAGATGGTAAGTCATAGTTACTGGGTTGAGACTATAATAGCTATACTAATAGTAATTTGAATATGATTTGGTTGTAGGTCAAGATAAAGGACAGAGTGGTACTTACACTGTTACCGTACTCGATACTGATCATGACAATTACGCCATTACGCATTTATGTGTAACAAGGGGTGATGATGTTTTCGGTAGATATCTAATTCAATAGTATATTCTTGCGATCATAGATTGGTGCTGACTTTATTTTTATTACGACTTTATTTAAATCGTTAACTGATTAACAATTTGTCTAATTTTCAGAGTTTTATACTATTGCAAATCGACAGAAAGATGGTACTCATGCCGGTGTTTCTAGTGGCTTGTCTAGTGCTAGTTTGACACTGACTGACTTCACTTCCTCAAAAGATCTTGGCTGCAACTATGAAGAAGAGAAAGCAAAGAAGTTGTTGACTAAGTAATAAGCAACTCAGGGATGTTGGACTAATCGAAAAATTTTGGGTTTTTATTGGTAACTGCTCTAGAGAGGTAGGGTTTCATTGTGATTGAACTTGTAAAGTTTCAATCGAATCTATTACATAAAAGTGTTCAATAAAATATTTTTATATGAAATTGTTGCTTTCTTCATCTGCGGCATCGCAGAACTTTTAGCCGAAAATTAAGGTTAAAATATACAACATTTAATCAACATCTAACTATCATTAATTAACCAACTGTGGTCGAGCAAATTTACTTCAGATTTAACAAAATAATATACTTATAATTGCTGATTAGGAATGGGGCTCACCAACGTTTTGCAATACTCTTCGAAATATATACTCCATCGTGAACTACACACGTTCAACAGTTGAAGATATTATCCAGCACTGAGGACCTAACTTCACGTTCAACAGTTAATCGGTTTTGTCAAAACCTAAAATGTTGGATCCCTTAAGATCACTAAAGAATATAAAAGAAAGAAAGAATTCAAATTTGATACAGAATATTAGATTACAAGGATTTCGTGTTGTTATACACGATCTTTGAAAAACTTATTTGCTTGCCACGACAAGAGCGATTGGTTACATCATCTACGTTACGGTAGTTGTAATTGTCTTTGCAAGTGGTACGCTTTTTGAGACCAAAATTATAACCAAATGGATGAGAAGGATTGTATAGGGAGTAAAAAAAAGTGATAGATATTTATGCAGGTGACCTTCTTCTTTGATCAGATTCCAGTTTCAGCTCTAACCAAGGTCTTATGGTTTTGTTGCTTTACGTATCGAACGTAATGCCACACATTTAGAGATTCAGTTTAAAATGCAACCCATTAGCTCTACTTCTCTTGATAAGTTGAAAGCAAAGAGTGGTCAGAAGGAGAAAAAGGATTTCGAAATGAAAAGGATCTACTTGTAGATAATCGGAGAAGATTTTATTGTTGTAAAGAAGAAGTTAACACTTTGCTAATAGAATCTTTTTACTAGAAAATTTTGTTTAACCCGCTAGTCAAAACAAAAAGAATAAAAAAGGTAACTGGATCCCGGTGCCATTCAAAGGTTTCGATGGAATCTGAATTGTATTAGTCAGTAAAAGTAAAGTGATGCCTATTTTTTCTAATGGGCTTTACGTACAACTTTGTACGAAAAACAGAAAGGCTGTTGCTATAGAGGATTATGACGTGAAAGTCGGACATCCCTAGATCGAATCCCGCATGTATCTACTTAGTATTAGTTAGAAAAAGTTTAAAATAGTAAAGTATGAGCTTCCGAATCTGTCCACAACATCAAATTTAGTAGTTTGGACGTAAGTCCCGCTTATAAAGTAGTAGTTTACTTTATTTTACTTCTCTTACTTACTAGAGTAGAGTCCATTCCTTGCAAGCGGAGATTAAAACCGATTAGTTCCGAACAAAGTTGTCAAAATCAGTTACATGATTGTTGTTAAAAACATACTTTTGTGTTATAGTTTTGGTTTTCGACCGTTATAGATTTAATATTATTATTGTAATTATAGTAATAATTATAAATTTACATCGTTTTTATTTTCCCGTTTTAAATGGACATTGTATCATTTCTTATTGTTTGGCTTTTTAGGAGACTTGATTTTACTGGATTGAGAAAATATTACCTCAGAGCCTCCAATCGAATGTCCCGGAGTTTTATTTTGGGAATCTTCTGCATTTAGCTAACAACCTCCAGGGAGGCGTAAGAGATAAATTCCAAGGGAAAGTTTGGCGCAGACAGACGTTAGAAATTACGTTAAAGCGAAGCCTAACCGTAAGTGATTTTCAAGACCATTGGAAATGGCTGGCTGGGTCAAGACATACTAAATAAGGAGTGATCTTGTATAAGAAAAAGTACTATATTAGCACATACGTGTCTAAACAATGACGAGATGCCGAAAATCTTCTCTAAAAATGGATAATTATCCGCAAGCGATCTGAATCCACCTAAGCAAGGGTGCTGCAACGAATAAAATCTTTAATTGGAAGATAAATAGGAACTGTAATATTTACCAAACATTAAGTTTCCCAGAATATAAGGTACTTGATGGATTTAAGACTTATTTTTGTTTTCTGCAGGCACAGCAATGTTGAGTTTGATTAAACTTATCTTTCTAACATTTCAGATTTTATAGAACGTCTTTAAAATCACTTAGTTAGTTAGTGAGGCAGTTAGTATTTAAAAATTAAATAAAATCATTGAGCGCTTTACATTAGGAAACAGCCTAATGTGACTTTATCCCAGAATTGCAACACCTCATCCCAGAAGCTGGTTCTCGGATCGCTTTCAGTATCATATAATTATGAGCTCCAAAACTCCTGAAAAGTCTTTGACTATGAAATAAAACTAAAGGAAAGGGAAGGGTGGGGACGCCACCAACACTCAGAATACCTTCACTTATGCAATAACAAATATATTTGGTATATTTACAATTTTAAACTCATATACAAAACGGACCATGATCCAAATAAATAAAACTGAATTAATTAGACTTACAGGTTTTCTGACAATTAGACTGACAGGTTTTCTGACTTAATTAGACTGACAAGTTCTCTGACTTAATTAGGCTGACATGTTTTCTGGCTTAATTAAACCGACAGGTTTTCTGACTTAATTAGACTTATTATAACACTCACAAATTGATTTATCATAAGACAACAAAAGTAAATCGTTCAACCGGGCGGCTAATGGGTTGTCCAGTTCTTGGCGAAAACAGTACCAGCCAGACCGACGCTAAAATCCTGGCAATGGCGGACACACAGACATAATCCGTTGGCACCCCTACTCTCTTGAGATGCCCAAGGGCAACTAAACTGCTGCCTTGCACTGGCCACCATCCCCACTACGTCCAAACAACCAATGCTGCCAACGGACAATTGTCGCTCAAAGAAAATTCTGGTCAAGGGGGGCCGCAACTCCTTGCGAGGATCCAACAACTCCCTAGCATTCCTTCTATTCCTTAAATACTAAACTTAGCGTTAGTGAAAAGAACTAACTTCCCTAAATTAAACAGCATCCCAAACTCCATATCACAATCTTTCTTCATCTCTTCCTCACAA
The DNA here is from genome assembly GCF_049639745.1 of Rhodnius prolixus. Taxonomy (NCBI): domain Eukaryota; kingdom Metazoa; phylum Arthropoda; class Insecta; order Hemiptera; family Reduviidae; genus Rhodnius; species Rhodnius prolixus. The sequence continues at coordinate 29,382,177 of NW_027411582.1, forward strand.
TTCATACATTCGTTAGACTGGCCTGATTATGTTGGTCAACTAAGTGTGCCCAGTGAGTTCACCCACCAAAAGTCTTACTGCATTCTGTGACTTCTTGTCTGATCCTTTTTATGTTTCTGACAAATAAAATATTTAATAAAGACAAAGATAAAACTGATAGTAAAAAAAGTATAAGGAACAATATTAAAATTCAATGAATTAATTTACTTAATTATATTGCAAATATAAAACAATGTGCCATTGATAAATAAGAAGTATTTGCTATTACAGATTTTCAAAAGTATTTAAAATTTTTGCACCCAATGAAACAACCGCCGATGCCAAGCACTACTGTAGTGCCTTTCTAAATAGTTAATGAATTCAGCTATTTGGCTTTAATTACTGAAAAGTAAACTTCCGAAATACATATTGAAAAGTTTAAAGTGCGTAATTATTGTTTCATTGATAGTGGGAGATACCTTTTATAAATCGCCTAGTTAGTGATAAAATATATTAAAACTGCAGTAAATTTTGTGGTACCAACATGAAGTCGTAAGTAACAAAGCTTCATATTATTTTGTGGTTTTTTGAATTGTATTGATGCCAAATAATATTAATTGCTAAAGGTAGTCTTGCTTTGTTTGTGGTTCAATAAAAACTCTTTTACAATTATTCCAATTTCAGTTAAATAATTAATTAAATTTTCAACTTTAAAAGTACCCCTTCTGTGATTTCCCCTAGGACAGAATGAATCCCACACAAAAATTTATTAGTCACAATCACACCTTTCTAACGTCTTGCAGTGAGAGGTTATTCTTCGTAAAGTCTATTTCCTATTCCAAATTCCCTTTTCAGCCATTCTAATTTTCGCATCCACGGCGCTTCATATGAGTAATAATATTAGGTTTTCTTTTGCTGGGAACCTCTTACAACATACTGATCCACAGTGTTGCCTATTAAGAGAGAACACTGCCCACTGTACAGAAAAATGTTCCAGCCGCCAGTGACTGCAGATGTAGATTTGTAGACGAGCCTTAATATAAAAATAAACTGAAACATCATTGAAAAGGAATTAACAGGCCTAGGAACTGTACTAGAAATCACAATAGTGCTACCGAAAATATTCCATCTGGTATTGGCAATTGGATGAATGTTCCCGAGGGAATGTCTGTCTGCTGCGAGTTAAATATTTCCCTCTTCCCCCTTTAATCAATAACGGCTACATTATAAGCGGTGATATTATTGATCCAAATATTTGCCTTAATATGCACCCTTGCGAATAAGTTAATTAAGGAAGTAAAATAAATAATAGTCACCACGTAACTTTTCGGTGGAATTGCAGTGCTTGATCTTGGACACGAGGTAGTAATCGGAGTACATACCGCGATCATTTTGGATCCCTGTAGCAATTTGCGTCTTGTCTCAGTAGAAACTGAGAATTTGCTGAGTCTGTCCCACAGTTTTTAGATAAATTCTTAATGTCTGGCTGAAGCAAAATAAAATAATATAAACAAATAATGTTACTAGTAACTTAAAGGCAATTTAAGACGCATTAACATCTAAGATTAGGCTTCTAGGATTGTTGATAGGATTATGGTAGGATAATTTAATAAAATCATATTAAATCTCCGCTCTCCATTACCTCAACACCTCTTCACTGAACTGAACATACCAGCTCAGTGCTTCCTCAACTGTACTATTGAGAAAATCGAACATGATTGGAATAACGGTAGCCATTCATTTGTCTTCGTTGTGTTTAATTTATTCTTAAAGGATAGTATCCGGGGGTTCAGGGCAGAATTTAGAAAGGAATTTGAACTTATATTGGATTACCTCGGTTATGTTAGATTGCATCTTAAACTCTCTATATTGGTGACATCAGTTGTCTATATTGGCAGTTAGACAACTGAAATAAACTGAACTGAAAAGTAGATATTGTTATAGAAGTTCAGATAATAATACAAAAGTCATTCAAATATTAGACTTAATTAAAATCTTCTTTTTTTTTTATCTCGAGATTTGAATATCTTTTTCAATACCCTAGCTTCTGGGACAAGTTCTGAGGGATTCCTGAATCGCGCCTCTTAAGTTAAAAAATAAAAAAAAAAATTAAAAATCTTTTTTTTAACCTTGATTTTCATGAGCCACTATTCTTAAATAACCATTAGAAAAATGTAGGTGACACAGTATTCATTATAAATCAACCTCCCTACAAAATATATTCCCAAAATACTTCAGAAGTCTAGCTCCATCTTAACGATACCGCAACAAATCCTCATCAAAATTATTTAAAATACATTGTTAAGTAAATTTATTTATAGTTTTTCCTTGATGAATGAATAAAAAAGGCTTAAATAACAGTTTGGATCTGTGAACCTTGTCGCATATGTTAACCCATCAGTGTTCAGTTCGTAGAGTGCGCGTTATTCAGTTGTACGTACTAAAACACTTCATTAAAACATATCTTTCTTTTTTTTCCTAATTCTCTAGTAATTAACATTATTTTAGTAAAATCACATCTTCATATCACTAGGGTACTATCTATAAATAAAACTTGATCTATATTATAGTGGTAGGCGCACACTACTCATAATTACACTTCATATCAAATCTCGAAAATTTGTGATTAAATAAAATGCTTGCTTTAAATTATGTTTATTATTTATTTATTTTTAATAATTTCAACAACGTTAATTTAAATCTGTATTATTAAATATCCAGCTCCATCGCATTAGTACTGGCAGCTGTTACATTGTGGCAATTAACTGCAGAAGGTGAAACTGCTCAATGTTCTTCTGTAACAGCTACTACAAAACTTAATAAAGAGAAGGTAACAATAATTCAACTATACAATCAATTTGGAGTTGATTGAACCGTCAATTAACAATGTTTAATTTGCAGTATTTCAAAGATGGGTGGTATGCGACACATTTTAAGGCCGTGCAAGTTCCAACGAAACATTCTGCAACAGCAAGTAAATACTGCGCCTATACAGTAGGGAAAGTAAATGGCAATGAAGTTACGGAAGTACTAAGTCATTACAATTCACAGTAAGTATTAAAAAGGTCTAAATTTATTTAAACGAAATCTTATAGCAATATGTATTTTTTCTTCGTTGCACCTTGCTTGCTTTGAAAAAGCTCCGATAGCATTCGTTTGACATCCCGCAAATTTAACAAAAAATGGGGGGATTTTTTTTTTTTTTTTTTTTTTTTTTTTTTTTTTTTTTTTTTTTTTTTTTTTTTTTTTTTTTTTTTTTTTAGGGGTTTTTCTCAATCATGAGGGTCCCTCAGACCAAATGCTTTTGTGTCTTACAAACTATTATTAATATAAACTAACTGAATAACAACAATATTATGTACCCCGTAGGGGGGAGTGGACTAGCCACTTCTTCAGGGAGCTTGGCGTCCCTGCGGTTATCCCAGTCTAACAACACTTCAACACACACACTGACACCCCTTCACACTTTCACACTACACCTAGGACCTGCAGAGGTAGTTGCTGTGTGCAGCTACTTGGGACTTAGCGAACCCACAGGTAAACTCGAGCTCCCCACCACACACAATCACTTACACCTTAACATTCACACTATACAGACGACTACACACACTGCACGAACAAGGACACGCACTCGTCGAGAGTCAGAGTATAAATATCTCTCCCTCGCGTGCCGTGGCGAGGCTTTGGGGCTAGGGTGGAAAAGAGGATCCTGGGCATTGAGGGAGACGTTGACCTGCGGGCTTCTTATCCCAACACATGTCTTTGGCCTCGGCTTCACCCAAGAGCTCCACCTGGAGGATACCCCTACTTCAGGAAATCGGCTAGGGAACACTGTCTCAGACAGGTTCCTAGGGGTAGGAAGGGGGTCGCGGGGGCACGGGTCGGTACCTGGTACCGGAACGTTGTCTTCCGCGGCACCGGTCTATGTTGGGGTGCGATGATCCATCCGGATAGTAACCGGATCCAATTGAGCGTCCGTGGAGGCGGGATCACGCGCCCTGATGAATCTTCGTTGATTGCTATGGAGAATCAACCAACCTTTTTCGGGCCTAGCCCACCAACTACCTCCCTTCACCCCACGAATCCCAATCCTTTCCTCTTACCTACATCGTCCCAAATCCTTACCGTTCCTACTACCAATAATCTCCAACTCCTTAACCCTCAACTCCCTACAATGGATACAACTGGCGGAAAACTCGGCATGGACATGGACACTGATTTAGGAACATCGACTTCTAGGGAGCAGATTACACTGCAACCCTATAGCCCTTCTTCCCCGCCAAGGAAGAAAGCCAAGGGTGGCCACAGGAAGGTAAGTGAATCATTTTTTAAATTTATTAATTTAGATGAAGACAACTGGGGAAGATTTTTTGTTTTGAAAAAGAAGGAAGGAACATTTTCAAACGAATGTTCCTTTAAGCTTCACAAGTTTATTAAAAGTACTTTGGGTAAGACTAAGAGTATCAGAAAACTTAACGATGGTTCAATATGTATTGAAGCGGATAACCGCAACCAAGTTAGAGCTATCTTGAACCTACAAAAATATATGGATACCGAATTGGAAGCTGGTCCCCATAAACGTTTAAATACATCGCAAGGTGTGATAACTTGCCGGGACTTTCTCAATAGTAGTATAGAGGACATAAAAGAAGGCCTAGCTGACCAAGGAGTTATAGAAGTGAGGAGAATAAAGAGGAGGCAAGAAGGATCCCTAGTGGATACCGCCTCTCTGGTCCTCACTTTCGATCGTCCTCAACCGCCGCAGATGGTAGATGCAGCCTTCTATAAATTAAAAGTGCGTCCATACATACCCTCGCCAATGAGGTGCTTTAAATGCCAAAAGTTTGGTCACACTGCTATGAGATGTAAGGCTGCAGAACCGGTGTGCATTTGTGGTAAATCTATTCACGAAGGAGATTGCACACCACCAATTACATGCGTGAACTGTGGCGGAGAACATAATGCCAGATCATCGGGGTGCCCAACTTTAGCAAAGGAAAAAGAAATACAAAAAGTAAAGACTTTGCAAAACTTACCCTACCTTGAAGCTAGGGCATTAGTGGAAAGCAAATCGTATGCGACAAAAGAAATATCCTATGCAGAAAAGATGAGGGCACCCGTATCAGTGCCACACTCAATTGTAACCCCTGCAAAGACCCGAGGAGTCCAAATAAATGGCCCTTCCTCGACCTTAAAAGATTCTATTATCAAGGTGGGAGAAATCCCACCACCTCAGAGGCTCTCCCCATTTGTGGGGAGGGACTCTTCAAAGGTGGGAGCAATCCCACCACCAATCCAAAACGCCCCGTTAGGGGTGCTGGTGGTCGAAAGACCACCAGAAAGCATTCCTGCTACTAGCAGGAATGATGCAAAGGTGGGATCACTCCCACCAGAAAAAATGAGTCCCTCTGATGGGGAGTGGAAGGTGGTAAATCCACCAAAACGATCCCCCAAAAAGAAAATATCAAAATCCTCTTTGCCACCCCCTTTAAAGACAAGGGGGAAAACTAAAACATTAGAGCAACAAGCGTCCTCTCAGCTTGTTGTTAGCTCTCTAAAACAACAAAGAGAATTAATAGGGACAGACATGGATGCTTCAGAATCGGAAGGTGGTGAAAGCACCTCTTCCCTCCTTCCAAGAAGAAAGAAAAAGGGTTTGCCCAGGGGTAAAACTGGGGACGATTGTGGCACTGACTACGAGTCGGCAAAATGAAGTATATAGCTCTTCCAATTCGGTATTTATCTACAAAATATTTTAACATGTATTATCTTAAGATTTTTATCAAATGTATTGCTTTTATTGTATATAGTCTATCCTTAGTTAATAGAATATTTCTGCCAGGTCAGGTTACTAATAATATTTAAATGTGTGAGTCCATTCTTCAATGGAACATGCGGGGTTTCATAAACAACATGGAAGGTTTGCGCAGAATCGTAGGAGAACACAAACCATTCGGGTTGTGCCTCCAAGAGACCAAGATTCGCCCAGGACAAATCATACGAATCCCTGGGTACACTGTTTACAGTAAAGAAGTGCAACCAGCCCCCGGTGGGAGGGCGCATGGCGGAGTCGCCGTCTGTGTAAGGGAAAATATCTCCAGCAGGCGGCTACCACTACAAACTAATTTACAAGCCGTTGCCGTGCGCCTAGCTACACCACTGCAGGTCACTTTAGTTAGTATTTACCTACCAGATATCTATTGGCGAAGAGGTGACCTGGAGAATCTACTCTCGCAACTCCCTGCACCGGTGCTGCTAATGGGTGACTTTAATAGTCACAGCACCTGGTGGGGTTCCGTCAGAACTGACGCTCGAGGTAGAGCTCTTGAGGAGATTATAGACAACGCTAACCTGATGCTCCTCAACAGTGGTGAAGCAACTCATTTTAATGCACACTCAGGAGGATTCAGTGCAATTGACCTGAGTGTGGCAACTCCCACAATTGCAGTTCGACTTGAATGGACCACACTAGAAGAATTATACCACAGTGATCATTTTCCAATATTAGTAGCAAGCTCCATCTCCAGGTCAGAATACGTTATGCCCTGGAGATACGACATCAAAAGAGCAAATTGGTCTGCTTATGCTGCCAAAGTGTTGATACCACCCCTTACAGGGGATGTCAACCTTGATACAAATTTGTTTACTAAAGGGTTGACTCTTGCAGCTGGCTCCACTATTCCTAGGGTGGGCGGGAAGGTCACTAGACCCCCTGTCCCCTGGTGGACTTCGGAATGTCGGGCAGCTAATGCAGCAAAAAAGCGGGCCTTAAACAGATTCAAAAGGCATCCGACGGAGGAAAATCTTATAAACTTCAAAAGATTAAGAGCCAGGGAGAGGCGTATAATTAGAAAGGAAAAAAAGGAAACCCTCACCTCCTACTTGTCAAAAATCTCCTCAACATCGACGTTGAAAGAGGTGTGGAGTAAGATAAGAGCCCTCTCTGGTGGACATAAAACCCCGTCGATACCAGTCTTAAAAATAAATGATGTCGTCGTCACCGAGGCAGAAGAGGTCGCTGAGGCCTTGGCCAGGCATTTTTCTCAAGTGTCTGGCTCGGGGAGCTATTCGGCGGAATTCCTCCGGCGAAAAGGTGACGTGGAGCAACAGCCACTCGATTTTGATGCCGCTATCAATGAAACATACAATGAACCGCTAACCATTCACGAATTAGACAATGCCTTACAGAAATGTAAAGACTCTGCCCCAGGAGTGGATGGGATCCCATATGCAATGATCAGAAATATGGACATAAATGGGAAGGTAGGCCTTCTCCAATTGTATAACAGCATATGGGATACCGGCCAATACCCTGATGGTTGGCGGGACGCTATTATTATACCGATCCCAAAGGAAGGAAAAGACCCTAGTAACCCCTCCAGTTACAGACCTATTTCGTTGACCACCTGCTTAAGTAAGGTCCTTGAGTCTATAATTAATTATAGACTAGTGTATCTGTTAGAAACGAGAGGACTTTACAGCCAGTTTCAGGCGGGATTTCGCAGATATCGTTCCACGTTGGATCAGATGAGCCGCCTCGAGATCTATGTGCAAAACGCTTTTATGCGTAGAGAACACGTGCTGGCCGTGTTCTTCGATCTCGAGAAGGCCTATGATACGACGTGGAGATACGCGATTCTGCGGAAGTGTCACGAGTGGGGACTGAGAGGGAGATTGCCGAGGTTCCTCCGTAGCTTCTTAGAACTGCGAAGGTTCCGAGTGCGACTGGGGTCGGTCCTTTCGGACCCACACGAACTACAAAATGGCATACCTCAGGGGTCGGTATTGAGCGTTACGTTGTTCACGATAGCGGTAAACAGCCTTGCTGAAGTTGTAGGTGACCCACTACAAGTATCCTTATATGTTGACGACCTCGCTATTTATTTATCAGGTAGTGATATCGATGAGGTCGGGGAAACCCTACAGCAGGCTGTAGAGAGAGTGGCTGAAGAGGCATCTAGGAACGGATTTAAATTTTCTAAAACTAAGACCGTGTGCCTTCATTTTTGTCGCCTAAGACGGAACTGCAATCCTCCAACACTGGTACTAGATGGCACACCGATCCGCTGTAAAGAAAGTGTCCGTTTCCTGGGCCTCGTATTTGATAGTAGGTTGACCTGGCAGGATCACATTGATTACATTAGCACTAAAGCAAGGAGAACCCTCGATTTATTGAAGTTCCTTGGAAGATACAAATGGGGGACGGAGCGGGAAATCTTGAAGAGTATTTTTATTTCCTTAACCCGTTCCAAGTTAGAATATGGAGCCCCAGTGTATAGTTCTGCGCGCAAGTCTCGCCTGAAACTATTAGATAGAATTTACAACGAAGGAATTAGATTATTCACAGGCGCCTTCCGGACTAGTCCTTTGCAAAGCCTCTATGTGGAGTCAGGGATGCATCCTCCTCAGCTGAGGAGAGAACAGCTCACCCTGACCTACATTGCCGGAATATGGGGAAAACGTTTTCATACTTTGTTTCCTACCATATTTGAGAGCCCACATGAAGATGAATTTAGAAGACAACGCTCGCGGACGCGCCCACTCGGGGTTCGGGCCAAAGAGCTCTTAGACACGGAAAGAGTGCAATTGTGTTCGGTGATGGATTGGGGCTTCTCGCCTTCCCCACCATGGACACTACCTTCCGCATGCGTCCGCATGGACCTGGCAATATTTAAAAAAGAAGAAACACCACCCGTCGTTTACAGACAAAGACTTCTAGAACTTTTAAACTTTTATTATGACTTCCGACCGATCTTTACAGACGGCTCGAAGGTAAACGACGGAGTTGGAAGTGCCTTGTACACGGAGGGAGTCACCCTCAGTTGGACACTCCCGCATTACGCGACCGTGTACACGGCTGAGATTTATGCTATTTGCCAGGCCATAGAGTTCATTAAAAGAAATTATTGCACAAAAGCATTAATACTTACCGACTCCTTAAGTGCAATAATGGCTCTCCGGGATAGATTCTCGACAGACCCAATGGTCATGAAAATACACTATTTATTGTCCGAGCTAAGCATACATGGTCGAAGTGTGGTGTTCGCCTGGGTGCCGGGCCACATTGGCGTGTCCGGAAACGAAAGGGCGGACGAGGCTGCAAAACGAGCAGCCTCTACACAAACTAACCATACCATCCTTGTTCGGCCCACTGACTTACAAATATATATGAAAAATATTATAAATAGAAAGTGGCAAAGTCAGTGGGATAATATTGATGAAAAACTTAAAGAATTTAAACCATGTGTGCGAAATGCTAAAGTCGAGAACTACCCGCGGCATGAATCAGTAATTTTAACGAGGCTAAGGATTGGGTATACACGTGTGACACATGGGTACCTCCTTATTGCCGAAAGAAGGCCGAGGTGCCCACGATGCCGAGAAAGGCTGACAGTGTCGCACGTGTTGGAAGGGTGTCAGGCACTGCGTAGCCAAAGAGAAAGAGCAGGCCTGCCACATGACCAGCGCGCAATTCTCCAAGAGGGTTCTCCTTATGTAAGGAGGCTATTTGATTTCTTAAAAAATATAAATTATTATGATAAAATTTAGATATAGATTAGGTTAGTTTATAGTTTAGTTCTTTTAAAGGGGAAAGGAATATCGAGTACTTTCCCCTTGTGTGAATGAGTAGTATATTGTTTTTAATAGCGTGAGTGTATTTATTGGCGTGAAAGTATTTATTTGCGAGATTGCTATTGATGTAAATGTATTTATAGGCGTGAATGTATTTATTAGCGTGAACGTATTTATTAGCATGAATGATTTTATCAGTGTACGTGTATTTATTGCGAGAATGTTGGTATGACTGTTAGATTTAGGCTTTTAATCCGGGGTTGAAAGAAATTTATAAAAGTATTTCAACCCCCCTTAGGTTTAAATTCATTTAGGATTAGGTCACTTTTCGAGTGTGCAGGAACATTTGTTAAAAGTACTGCACACTTGAGTTAGATTCTACGAAATAGCCTCCTTAGGATAGACTATATACATGAACTAGATTAAGTCGTTGTTACATATGTCATATACTACTATATAAGTCTTACACACATGTTTATAATTGTTAAAGCAAAACCCAAAGTACTTTTAAATGCATGAATTTTAGAAAATGTCAACTTGTGAACATAAGGGATGGTACCATCGGCGAAACCGCATTCCCCCTCGTCGGCTAGACCGATGATGTAAGAGGGGAGCGCGGTCTGCTTCCGTTTGCCTAGGCTCCACCCTGCCTTGCTGAGCAAGATATGTGTGTGGCAGCCTGATAGGACAATAGGGTACCTTCCCAGCTCTAGTGGCCTTTGAATAAGAAAAGAAAATGTGTAGCAGGCGCTAATGGCCACAGACGTCGATGCGCCAGAAAAAAAAAAAAAAAAAAAAAAAAAAAAAAAAAAAAAAAAAAAAAAAACAATATTATGTACAAACAAACCTACTGAACGGCATCAATATTAAATAAATAAATATTACAAATAAATTAGAAAAAAAAAAAAAAAAAAAAAAAAAAAAAAAAAAAAAAAAAAAAAAAAAAAAAAAAAACCATTGATGTAGGCCAGCCGCTGACTCTTCCTAATTCTCACTTACTTGAGCAACGATTCTATACGCACACACACACATTCACACACACTCACGCACCCACACTCACGCACCCACACTCACAGAGAGATATGACCAATAAACTATTTGACATAAGCTAAAGTAACGATAGCCAATCTTACCATTAATCAGAATAGGTTCACAGGATAAATTCTTTAATAAATTATTTAATAACATCAATTACGGCAGGGCCGTAGACGAGAAGACTCGCAGGTCAACAAGAGGTAACACAGGGTTTTCCAAACCGTTTTGTCCTTGTCTTACTTCCAGCAAGTCCCAACTCAGAATGAATAAAATATATTTAAAATCCTTTTTTCCAAATCCAAATCACACAGCTGTAACCATAAACATAGCAACTATAGTTCTATTGCCCAGTTACATTGAAAAAACAAGGATCATCCATCCAACAAAAACCAACTAGCAGAGTCCCTTACCAATCATCATCTCTTCCACTCCATTCCTCCAGTTATTTCTGGGTCTACCCCTTTTCCGGCGCCCTGGAGGGTTCCATTCTAGGACTGCTTCGGGTACTCTGCTCTCTGGCATTCTCTTCAGATGGCCGAACCAAGCAAGATTCCTGCGATCAATCTCTTCTAGCACAGATTTTTCTCTTTCTGCAATTCTTCTTATTTCAGAATTTCTTCTTCTTTCCGTGCGAGATTTCATGGCCGACCGTCTCCAGAAATCCATTTCTGTCGCAGCTATTTTTTTCTGTAACTTCTTGCTAATCGTCCAGGTCTCCGCAGCATAGAGCAGTATGTTCTGGACGATTGCATCATATATTAGATGCTTGGTCTTCATCTGGATATTGCTGCTCCATAAGATAGGGTTTAACATTCCAATAGCTTTTCTCGCACTAGTCATTAAAGGAAATTATTTTCCCGAATTAGCCAGTACCCTCCCCTTTTTTAAATATTTGATAGCATACTCGACCCTCTTACAAACAGTGGGATCCATTCTAAAGGAACTCATGCTGTATGAAGCTGGTGAAGTAGACACTGAAATTGACTAGAAATACTTGCAGGAGGCATTTGACAATTATATATAAAAAAAGTTATTTTACGTGTATATCTCCATAAAAATTGTTTCAGTTTGAATGTTTATAAAATATAATCATTGCGTTTTTCAGAGGTGGAACTCTCCTTTTCGATAAAAGCACAGTCAATGCGAACGGTGGCAAATACACTGCCAGCTATAAAAGAGTTGATGAAACGGGTTAGTCAAAGCTACTGGGTTGAGATTAATAGCAGCACTAACAGTAATTTGAATAATCAAAAATTATTTGGTTCCAGGTAAAGATTTAGGAAATAGTGGTACTTACACTGTTACCGTCCTCGATACTGATAATGAGAATTACGCCATTACGCATTTATGTGTACCAAGTGGTGATGATTTTTTTGGTAGGTATTTAATTCGATAGTATATTCTTGCGATCATAGATTAGTGCTGACTTTATTTTTATTAAGACTTTATTTAAATCGTTAACTGATTAACAATTTGTCTAAATTTCAGAGTTGTATACTGTTGCAAATCGAAAGAAAGATGGTACTCATGACAGTGTTAAAAGTAGCTTGACTAGTTCTAGTTTGGATCTGACCGACTTCACTTCCACAAAAGATCTTGGCTGCAAGTATGAAGAAGAGAAAGCAAAGTCGTTGTTGACTAAGTAATAAGCAACTCAGGGATGTTGGACTAATCGAAAAATATGGTAACTGCTCTAGTGTGGTAGGGTTTCATTGTAATTGTACTTAGTTAAGTTCAGTTGAATCTATTACGGAAAAGTGTTCAATAAAATATTTTCTTATGAAGTTGTTGCTTTATTCATCAGCGGCAGATTTCAGCTGAAAGTAAAAGTTAAAACTCACAACAATAAATCAACCTCTAACAAATCTATCACTAATTAACCAACTATGGCCGAACAAAACTTCAGATTTAACAAAAAAATATACTTATAATTACAGATTAGGAATGGGGCACACCGACGTTTTGCAATACTCTCCGAAATATTTATACTCCATCGTGAACTACACATGTTCTACAGTTGAAGATATTATCCAGCACTGAAGATCTAACTTCACGTTCAATACTTAATCGGTTTTGTCATAACCTGAAATGTTGGGTCCCTTAAGGTCACTAAAGAATATAAAAGAAAGAAAGAATACAAATTCGATACGGAATAGATTACGAGGATTTGCTGACGACGTACAAGCGATTGGTTACATCATCTACGTTACGGAAGTGCCAATTGTTTTTGCAAGTGAAACGCTTTTTGAGACCGAAGTTATAGAATATAGGGAGTAAAAAAAAGTGATAGATATTTATGCAGGCGACCTTCTTCTTTGATCAGATTCCAGTTTCAGCCCTAGCCTAGGGCTTATAGTGTTCACACTTTACGTATCGAACGTTACGCCACACATTTAGAAATCCAGTTAAAAATACAATCCGTTAGCTCTACTTCTCTTGGTAAGTTGAAAGCAAAGAGTGGTCAGAAGGAGAAAAAGGATTTCGGAAAGAAAAGGATCTACTTGTAGATAATCAGAGAAGATTTCATTGTAAAGAAGAAGTTAAGACCATTTGCTAATAAAACCTTTTTACCATAAAATTTTCTTTAACCCATTAGTCAAAACAAAAAGAACCAAAAAGGTTTTGATGGAATCTGAATTGAGTTAGTCAGTAAAGTAAAGTAATGCCTATTTATTCATGAGGGCTTTACGTACAACTAGGTGTCGTGGACGGAGGCGGATAGCCTCATACATACTTTACTGTAAATTTCTCATATTAACTATTAAATAAAAATCCCAGGCCTAGGCCAGTAATCGTACCCACTAACCAAAGATACAAATTAGCTTTGCGGGCCATGCCTCTGATCGCTCGGCTCCCATTGCACCAATCAGTATTGAATAATTTCTCGCCGAACGGCATTCCAACTTTCTTGTAGGAAAATGCACAGCTATTGCAAAATACTGGGATGTTGATAACAAGTTCTATCGTGCCTCTGGAGCTGTCCCACTGCCTAGAATTGGCTCGCCAATGGATTACATTTACACCAACTCCTTCAAAAAAGAAAAAAGCATTTCTAAATGGTCTGGCGTTATCATTCATTACATAAAAAAACTGTCCAAAACTATCCCAGATGAATGGAGCTAACGACGTGACCATATCTACAAGAACTTCTTCAGCATAGAACAGAGAAGCAGTCGTTGTGTCTCTTTCGACAAAAATTAACTCGGTACTGGCTTACAAAACTTATCATGGCGCAGAAAATAAGCACTTCCGGCTGTTTAAAGAATATAGAAATATGGAATTTCTTTTTGATGTATTACTTTAGAAGATAATGAGAGCTGAACTTTATTTAAATTCAAATCCTCCCCAAACTTAACTCTCAATATCTCGCTCTATATTCAACACATTGTCATGATATCCGACTCAGTTATATACCAAAACATACTCTATATAAGAGTAAAATACAAGAACAATCGACGCATTAGCTTTGGAGTTATGACAGCTAAACTTTTCTCAAATTTAAATCCTCTCCAAATTCAACTGTCAATATCTTTCAATATTTTTATGCAAAACTTTGGCAAGCCTTGGTCCAAAAACCCAATCTAAGCTTGGTTACTAAGATTTTGTTTAATATCTGCGCTAAAGTCAGCACCGAAGGGAAATAAACTTCAGTCAAATATTTAGTAATTAAGTAAATATCTTTATTATTCTTTTGAAGAAATTATCAAATTCAAATTTTAAATACAGTTCAAACCAAAAATAATGCAGGAAAAAATGCCTTACTTAGTATGAAAAAAGTTATAATAATCAATCCACTGCACTTGAATCTCATTTAACAAAGAAAGAAGTACTCTGGTTGTTCTTCTGGTAAATTCATCACGCTAAATCAAATTGAATTCTGTTGTTTTCTGAATCTTTGAAGCTCACCTAACGGAGGTTACAGTCCCAATGTACACAAAGAATTTGTAGAGTTTTTTGATGGTCCTGATTTCTTACTTCAAGAAACGGAAACCTGTGGTTATTGAATTAAAAATCAGATTTCCTCTTTTTGTTCATTAGTTTTTCTAAATGATTCTTAAAAACATTATTAACAAAACGATTATTACTAAAACGATGGTTATATACAATGTTGTGAACAACCTTAAGATGAAATATTACAAAATTGTGCATTATTTTTTTAATAAGGGCTTGTGGAACTGCGCAACCGTTAATACGAACTACCACTGGTTGTAAAAAAAAACAAAAAAAAAAAAACACTACAGTGTTGTCAAAGAAAGCAAATTAAGAGTGTTGCAAGAGTGGGATAATCACGTTGAATTACACCACTCTAAAGTGCATTTTGATATGAGTTACATTACCACCATTAATATGTGAGTATAAAAAAAAATCAGTTGTTTGATTAATTGATAAACGGGTACCTTATTTTATTTCAAGTGTTATTACTTCTGTCAAAAATGAAATGCAATAGTTTCTATTTAAATTCCCTTTATATTCTCTTTTTCCTTTTAATCTAAACTTGAATGAACAAATTGAAGTGGTTGTGGGAGATGGAGAAATTAACAATAAGAAGCCGATTTCATATTCTTTCCCCGTTATTCACGCTTCTTTCAGCCGTGAATTCCACTCATATTGGTAAGAAAGTGCTTTTTCTCTCTCTGCCGCAGCTGATGATGTTTTCAAATCCACGGTGTTCTTAAGAACAACACATTTTATTTCCTTGGTAATCAAAGTGATTCCAGTTTATCCAATATTAAGTATAACATTAGTTTTTTTTCCTTGCTAAGAGCCTCTGCAGGTCACTGTCCGGTGATGAAGAGAGTGCACTTAGAAGAGTACAAAAGTAAGCAGAATCCGGAGACCGACAGAAGACTTCTAAAAATAGTAAATGGAAGTATATGCTGTCCTTAAAATTGTTATAATCCTTATTAAAATATCCAATTTAAACCTGCTACAATATTTACTCAATATGATAATCTGTCTGTATAGTTATAATTTTGTGTGCTTATATAACATACACGTTTTGAAAATTTAATGCCTAGGCACAATATCCCAAATAAAGTGTAGTGAAGTCACAGACAAATAAAAAGCTATAGAAAAAGAGGGGATATAGTTAAAATTGTAAGCTGGAGAATTGGATTAGACCAAATTTACCGCAGCAATATGAAGATGTAAGTAATTAATTTGTATATATTGTTTGATGGATTCATTAATAAATCATAATAAGGATCTCTAAATGAGATACTAGCCAGTAGAGGAATTAAATAAAATTTATATTAAAATTTGTTTAATGAGCTCAATCCCTTTTTTTCTTTTTATTACTTTTTTATAATAAAAAGAAATATTTATTCTGATGAAATATAAACTTGGTTTTAAATTAAAATTTTGTTCGAAACCAAAATACCTTTAAGAATCCAATAAACCCTAGTACACCATTCATTAAAAATTACTATTACTAAAACTATTTTATATTTTATTTAAAGTTCTGATAAAATTCCATCTAGTTACATAGCATTGGTTTTGGCCGTTTCCGCAGTCTCTGCCACGGTTTCGACACCTGAGAGATGCACTAAAGTAAAATCTGAAAACACATTTGATATGAAGAAGGTAAATTGAGAATATTCACTTAACATCTGTTTGATTAATAACTATATTATTTAGTTGTAATTAACGCCTATGTTGTAGTTCTTCAGTGGTACTTGGTATATGACGCATGTTAAAGTGGAGGGCCGAACTGTAACACGTGATCGAATGAAATGTACAACAATTACTGCAAAAACATGTACTGATTGTTCAGTAAAAGAAGTATTTTCTTACTACAGTCCAACGTGAGTATTTTATGAAGCGCGTTGTAACAAACTGCTTCTATTTATATGAACTTCTTACTTTATTGATATGTGTAGTTAATAATTCAAATATTCTGGAAAACAGAGGAGCAATTACCATTAAAGGGATTTCTTAGCATCTACCTCTTGAACTAAACGAAGTCGAGTTAAAAGAAAATTGCCAGATCGAAAGTGAGACATTCTAGAATTTTGTTTTATATTTTTGGAAAAGGAGTTAGATGATGATTCTTTTACTCCTCGCTCAAAGAATAATAACTGTAGAAGTTCTTACCATTTTGATTGGCAATTTCTCTAACTGGTTAATGGAATCAATAAAAGGGAATTACCATATTCATTTCTAAACTGAATTTTAAACGGAAATTAATTATTTTTACTTGAATATAGCAGACATTGACTCTGTCTCATTCACGAGAGAATTAAAACCAAAAAGTCTGCAACTAGTCTTTTTTTAAAGAACCGTGATGGGTAATTTACACGACATTTTTAATAATAGTGTGGCAAATTATTTAAGAAAAAAATGTATATATTGTGTCTTCTATTCAGTGGTGTTCCCAGAAAAAGGATCTTTATTTAATAATAATAAATAGAGTCCACTGTACTTTATTTAAATAAGAGTACTTGGTTTAGTCTACCCAAATAAGACTACTGTGCTAAGCTATTGCAAGTACGTCTACAAAAGAAAGGCAAGTCTTGCGCTCGACTGCTAAATTTTAAACACTATCATCACTTCCTGAAAGAAGTTGAACGCCGCCTGGATTCCAGTACAGTACATAGAAGAAACTGTGACAGGCTATTTTGGAAAAGTTCAGAATTAGATTTTATGAAAGATTTTTTTTTATTTTTCTGTGCTAAGTTCATAGTTATTATCAATTTTGTATGTTTTTTAGAGGAGACTCTTTCACTTATATTGAAATTATATTCAGTACAACATCAGGTGAAAATAATCAATATAAGGTTGAATACAGACCTGTAACCAAAGAAGGTAAAAATAAAAACCATAATATGTGGAATGAAATTTCTTTCAGAGCTCATCATTGAATTGAATGATCAAATTTTTTTGGTTGCAGGTTACCCGACGGGTCAAAATTTCTACCCGGCAACAATTACTATACTTGGCACAGACTACAAGAATTACGGCCTCTTTTATTTGTGTGATCATGATGAAAACAAATCGCGTAAGTATCTCAAATATTTGCATGCTTGGAAGGAGTTATATTGTTGCTTACTCTGCTCAAAATATTGTGGTTTTCTTAACAACTTATCTAAATTACAGCTCTATATGGTATTACAAGTAGGGAAAAAGAGGCTACCAAAGTTGAATCGATGGTTAGTCAAACCTTAACTGACAATAATTTAAAATTGACAGACTTTACTTCAATAAAGGATCTGAAGTGCAAGTACCCGTAAGAAAAAAAATAATAAACAGTTATATTTAAAATATATCTATAAAAATTAGGTTGGCAATTGTTCATAATAAATGTTTAGTGGTTCCGGAAATTCATTAAGATCCTCTTCTCTTGTGCTAATCTTGGCTGTCTCAATTTATAACAAATAATAATGTAATGTTAGACTTAATTATATTAGGTGGACTCTTAAGTTATTGCTGCTATCATTACTATAACACTTCTCTTGCTACTTACTATCAAGTGAATGTGAGCAAAAAGTAGATGTATTTTTAGACTAGTGGGATTAATCTCTTCAACTTCGTTGAATAAGATTATAACGATTGAAGACTACACGGGAAGAATAGGTTAAGTGCCAATTTTATAGATTTTTCAGGAGAGCAACTTTAAAGTTTGAAACGTTTGCAGTGTCAGTGTTTATTAAAATATGCTTTTGTATTTCATACAGAGCATTGAATGACCATTCTTTAGTATTCCTTAAAAGTATTAAACAAATATTTTTAAAAATTGGGGGCCTCTGTGTCTTTTTGTCTGTATGTCTATTTTACAGTTTCTTAGTATAATTCTCGAATCAGATTGTGAAAATGAGAATATAATGTAATACAGAAATCATATTTCACTATATAAACTCCTTGCAACTCCCACAACAAAATTCTATTCATCTGTGAGTCTAGTCGTCTATCATACAGGATGTTCATGACTAATTAAGTTTCAGAAAATAATATTGTTTACAAATTTTCTGCTTTTATTTTGAATGAACTTATGTAAATTATAATATATAACTTTCATAAATAACTTTCATAAAACCAGATAAAAAAAAATTATTACGCTTAAAAATCCACACCTGCTGGACTTCACCCTTTCTGACCATTTTTTGGATGGACTTGACCCGTTTTCTCAGTGTATACCATATATTCATCTGGCTATAACTCTGAGACTAAAACCAGATTAAGACCAGGATTCTTTCTTCAGAAATTAAGCACAAAAACCGGGTATATATGGGTTTGAATATGGAATATAGTTTGGCGAAGGCAGAGGAAGGAAGAATAACTCTTTTAGGAAAAAACGCTGTTATTTTTGGACAAATTATTACCTACATTTGAACATAATAGCAGACAAATTTTTTCTAAAGAAACATCCTTGAGATTATGTACTTAAAAATTCATCTTCTTTTAGAAATAGATTAACCCAGACATACTGCACTTACGCTTAAATTAACAGCAGCAACTTTCTTCTGAAAAAGAAAAGAACACTGGGGCATCAGCAGGGCCAGATTTCCCTGTAGGCTAACTAGGCTTCAGCCTAGGGCCTCAAGATCAAGAGGGGCCTACATTCAAATTGTTAGCAAAATTAAAATTACACTATTCTAAAAACAGTTTCATTTAACATATTGTTATATATCACAGTGGTGATGTATTTTATTATCTTTCATGCAATTTACAAACTTAAAAATAGGAGGTGAAAGGGCCTCATAAGTGGGATAGCCTATGGCCTCTTTTCATCTAAATCCGGCCCTGGGCATCAGGGAACCCACCAGATATTTTCATTTAATTTCCTGGCCCATTTAAAATCATCTACTTGAAGCCGACAAATCTAATTAAATATTTGAAATTAAATGATTAGTAGGAATTGGAACTCTAACAGAAAGAACCTACAACCTATGCTCTATGAGATAGGAACCTCACATATAGCTGAGAATGTGAAAATAATTGTGTATTAAATCCTCACAAACGTTTCTATCATTTAAATTCATAAATTTTACTCTTTATTGACGCTTATATTCTTTTTTATTTATACGAAATTTGAAACTTCAATCGTCAAAAACAACGGGTAAATACGCAGGTAAGAAAAGCAAGAGAAGTATCATCTATTCAAGCCTGAAAGAATAGTTAAGTTTTTTTTTTGGTTGATTCGTAGATTGATCAATGTTAGTTTAATAAGTAAATTAATAATGTTTTTTGTTAGGCGTGTTTGCAGATTCGATGTCAATATTTTAACAATGTAAATTACTTGATATTTGAATGTGTTGGGCTAGTCTCTACGTACCATAAATGTTACTAAACAGTACCTCAATAATCTTTTAGTAGGTAGAGGGTTTAGCAGTCTAGCAAGTCCCTATACAATCTAGAAAAAATAAATACTCCTCACTGAGCGCTGCCAATAAAATATTGTTGTACAATATCCTGGTTAAAACTGCATTAACTTAGGCGGCACCTTGTAGAGGAATAACATGCGAGACTAACTTAAAGAAATTGCAAAGGGTGCAAAATAAGTTCTTAAGGTTGGCCATTAATGCCCCAAAATATACATCTATTGCTAACTTGCTTGTTGTTACAGGGGCGCAATATGTGAGAAGCATATTTGACTCAATTTCTTTCTATAAGTCACAATTAGCGTAAATCCGCTAATTAGTAATATAGCTAATTATGATGTAAACGAGGCCCAAAAAACAAAATCGAATAAAACAAACAGTTTTTCTGTTCATGAAAATAATTTAGTAGAGTTAGAGCTGTCTTTTGTCTTTTTTGCTAGTAGCATAACTAGAACCTCAAGAAAAATGTTCTTAAAAGCAAATTGGAAGAGATAATCTGGTATTCTAACAACCAATTTGATGTAAATATGTAAATTTTACGTTAAATAAATGTTATGATTATTCTTAAAAAAGAAAAAACCAATAATAACGCTGACTGACAATGCGCTAGTAGGCTTTAGGTGTACCTGTGTCTCAGCGCAGTTCACTCTAAAGACAACTTTGTCCATCGCTAAACAATGATGTATTAGAGATGCTACGGAGGGAAAATATCAGGACTATGCAGTTCAGGGTGACTAGTATGTCCGCTATAAGCATTGCTAGAATTTGGACTAAAAACCTTGGAAATTGCAGCAAGAAAAAGTGGTGGTGGATGTTTTTACCAAATTTAGTTTAGTTTGTCCAGAGAATTGCCATTGAAATTTACTTAAATTTTAACCTGTTAATAGTAATTCAAACTGTTGTCCATTTGAATCGTTTTATTGAATAACAAAATTGCGGTAAACTGATGAAGAGATGAAATATGAGATGGATGGTTATAAAGTTTTTAAATCTGGTAAACATTTACAAAAAAAAAAAAAAAAAAAAACTCCTCAATACGTTTTTTGTTTAACCGAACTTGTATAAATATTTATACAATTATTTGCTTTATATAAACACAACTGAATATTTATAGATCTTGGGAACAATGTGTTTCAATAAAGTAAAAAAATAATAACAAATAAATACTGCCTAAATAAATACTGCCTAAATAAAAAGGAATATGTTTGTTTAAAATATTTATTTTTTGCCTCAAGACATCTGTAGAATTATGTAAAATGTTGGTAGTGCGCAATACGATTAAGAAAGCCGACGGACTATTAATAATAATAATAAATATGTAGAGGACAGAATTCGGCAAGGTTAAGAACCCTGGTGAGTGATGGGGAGGAGTGACGGAGGCAGAAGGTGGTAAGCCATTGCCGAGGGAAGACCATGAGCTGCTGCGAATTAAATAACCAGCCGATTTGGCGTGAGGTGAGGCAGTTCCCACACTAAGTCCTCTGTGCACTCCTTAACCACTCACCAGGGTTCAGGCTCTAACTCTTGTTAATAGTTATTTATCAGAGGTTATTTTTTAGTTAAAAGAGTTTTGGTTTATTTTGTTTTTAGTTATTGTGAGGGATATTTTTAGTTTATTATTGTTATTCATTTCAGGGGTTTTTATGTTGTAGAAATTTAATTATAGCGGGAGATTTTGCATATATGAGAATACGTTAGAATAAGTAAATGATAATAAATAGCTAACTAAAATAACTGTATCTTTTCCTCCTTCTTCCTGTGTGAATGGTCGTGTGAGTGTGAGGGTGAATGTGTGCTTGCAGAAGCTGAAGGAGGGACCGCGCGCTGTGGAGTTGGTAGGTACCAGAGAAGTTTACATTTATTTGTTTGTTAAAATCAAGTAAATTAATATATATTTTTTTTTAATGTGGACCTTACTTTACACTCCTCAGATAATATTATTTGATAAATTAAGGAATAAATTTGATCCTTCACATGAAAGATATTGATCTCTCAAATATGTGGCAGGAGGTTTCCAATTTTTTTGGTAATTAAACGCAACTCTCCCAAAATTTCCAAATAATTATTAAACCTTCTTGTTTGTAACAGATGTAAAATTATTTTTTAGCCATTTTGAGTATGTTTGAGAACATCTAAAGCTCTTAACATTTGATTTTTCTTAGAAAAATCACCCGGAAAACGACTTATTTCCCGATATTAAGAAAAATACTAGCTTTACGGCCTTGGCAATATTTTTAGTAGAAAGGGGATGAAAAAATACATAAAAATGACCTATCGCGTGCTCTTCTTTCTCTTTGATAACAAGTTAAAAAAAAATGAAATATGATTAAAAATACCAGATTTTGAAATGGCCTAGCACCTTTAATTTTGAAAATATCGAATTGCGGTTTCCGGTTTCTTTCATAACTTTTTATACTCTTTAAAACTGTTTATATGAAAATGGGGGTCAACTGCGAATCCTCACTTTTGGTCGCGCGTCAGCCTCGTATGCGGGCAGGAATCTAAAATCAAGTCACATATTCTGAAACTAGAGGTGACGGACAACAAATTTTTCCTCTACCATTTTTCGCTCAGAACAGCCGTTTAAGCATGAAATGCATTTGAGCCGTCTTAAAATGAACACCCTGCATATTGGAGGAGGCTTAGGTGATTTTTTTCTCACTGGCCGCTGTATTAGCGTTCGGTATTTCTCCGTCATCTTTTACACTTAAAAGTGCAAAAGGATTATGAGTGCAGAAATTGATAGTTTTACTGAAAGGGGTAGTGGAAACGAAAGCGACATTGATATTCTCCTAGCAGGCTCTCAGTTCTTGGTGTAATTCTTTTGGTGATCATTACAGTGGAAATTTTATAGAGGACGTTCAGTAACATTATCGGCCTGTAATTGCTGCATTTACTTCGCTCTCCCTTTTTGTAAATCGGTATAATTAACCCTATTTTCCAATCTGCAGGCATTTCATCCTTAATGTAAGGGTCCAGCTTTGCATAACATTTTGTAGAAAGTCATTGGGATACTCAGTTTTTAAACAAGAAAATAAATTTTATTTAATTTAGGTAGTTTACTCTCTGAATTGTGTTGTAATCGGGGTTATAAGAATTAGGACAAGGAGGAAAATCACTAATTAAATTACGAAAGGTATAGGAACCGCTGAGTCGACACCGTATCATATATAAAAACTGGGCTACTGGCTGGCCAGGTCTCACACTTTTTGCGGAGGGGCCAGTTGTCCAGCGGAGGAGCCAGTTGTCCAGCGGAGGAGCCAGCCGCCTTGCGGAGGAGCCAGTGGTCTTGCTGTGGAAGAGGTTCGTCGGCTGGCTTGTGGCTGGTGAGTGTAGCCCAGTAGTAATTTAATAGCGGTATTTGTTTAGCCCCAGTATGGTCGACTCAGTGGTTGCAAAGATTGAATAGGTTACTTGTAGGTGAATGAATGAATTACTTAACTTATTGATGTTTGGGGATACATATTAGAATGTATTAGAAGCGAGGTTTTGATAGATAATTGTATAGTATATTAGGTTACTTGTAGGTGAATGAATGAATTACTTAACTTATTGATGTGTGGGGATACGTATTAGAGTGTATTAGAAGCGAGGTTAGATAGAGAATTGTATAAGATATTCAACTGGGTGGGTTTATGTAAGGGATGAAGCGTAGGATCCGATTTACTTTGGGGTATTTGTTGATAATTTGTTTGTCCTTTTTATTTGTTATTATAAATAAATTATTTTAAATTATTGTAAATAAATACTATGGCCGAAATCTGTAATTATATTGAATTGTGGTTGGAGTGACCAGTTCCTGTTTCCTCACCGTGCGGGTTGGCAAGCGCCCCTTACAATGATTAAACCTCTTTTAGTATTGTTCAGATTTTAATGTATTCTTTACGGTATTGTACAAACTGCAGTATTCTAGTGATAATAGGTAATGAGATATGGAAGGTAAAATTTTAGATGTTTTCGATGTAGTTTCAAATTCGTTCGAAATTCAAACGTTTATATCTCCTTTCGTATTAGCCAGATAGAGTTAAAATACAGTGCCTATTTATTTATGAAGATGTAATGTTCATTTTATCATTATTATAACAAAATGTTATAATGAATCTGGGTCTGGGACATCTAATAAATACTAAAAAATTATTAATGCACAGTAAAATTACTCAAATGATTAAATAAAGAAGAATGTAATTAAAGCGGCCAGCGCCCCTTACAATCCATATTTGTAAAGTCAACTCATACACTTTTTTTATTAACTCCATTCCTCCAGCCTTCAGCAGCTCAGCAGAAATTCCATCTTCGCCTGGAGCTTTATTCTTCTTCATTTCTTCTATTATTTTTTCTATCTCCTCTTGCGATGGCGGCATGGCTTCGTCAAAAAATTCATTCCCTCCATCCTTCATTTCCTCTTCCTCAGATCTCTCCTCAAAACCTTCTTCCATCTGTACACCTGTTCTATTCAGTACTTCGGCAAAGTATTCTTCCCATCTTTCCAGAATTGCTTTTTTATCCACCGATAGCAATCCGTCTTTTCCTTCAACCTCATTTTTGGCTGAAAACCTTTTTAAACTTTTGCACTTCCTGAAAGAACTCCCTGCTATTCCGTTTCTCCCACCGCTCCACCATACGCTCATACCTACTATTTTCCGACTTCCTTTTTTCGTTCTACACAACCGTTAGACAATTCTTCTCTTCTCCACATAGTCTTGTTTACTTGCTCTTATGACTCTTGGTAACATCTTTAATCTCGCTTCATTCCTTGCTGCTAAAGCCTTTAGAGTGTTTTAAAAATCCGTAGAGTAATAATGAGGTAACTTTAAAGTGCTCTGGATAATGAATACAACAGCACAGAAAAAGATTATGATGAATTGAACGACTGGTTTGACCAAGAATTGCTTAAGATGCTTCTTAAAAATTCCTATTTTCTCCTAAAGTTCTTTTACTCCTTTTCAGCAGACTTTCGCGAAGTTTCTCTCATTCTAGTGGTTTTCTTGGAGGTATTCATGTAGGAAGTATCTATTAACCTTTTTCATTTTCTGCCTTTTTTTTAAGGTCTTCAGAGTGAATATTTTCTGAAGCAGATTTTAACAAACTCTTATATGATATGAACTTACTTTATTGAACAAAACAATGCTTAATAATCAAAGTGATTCTTAAAAGAAAGACAACAGTTATCTTTAAGGCCTACCCTGGAGTCTAACTCATATTCTAAATGGAGTCGATTTTAAGGAAAATCGCCTGATCGAAAATAACAATATCTGCAAGGTTTTTTTAAAGATTATAAGAGATATTTTCGGTAAAGGAATTTTTTTTTTTTTTTCTAGATCTCACTCAAGGAATAATGTATAAAGAATAAAAATTTTGATTGGCAATTTGTTCAGACGGAATCTTCCTTAAAATTTTTTTCTAAGTTCCCTCTGGGAAGTTTTTGCAGAATTAAGGTATGAAAAGATAATCATTAAGCCCTACAAAACTTCTTTAGGAAAATTCTATGCGAAAAAACAGAAATGGCTCAAAAAAAAAACAAAAAAAAAAATAATTCAGAATGATCGGTATTCCAACTATTTGACCAGACTTTATATTTCTATTTATTCTGTAACATTACTAACAATGCAAGGTAGGCATAGTAGGAGATTTCCTATAAATTTTACTGTTCTACCGTTCATTTCAGTTAAAGTAATTTAGAATCGAGATTATGAGGGCGTAAGTATTAAATTAGCTACAAGCTAAGTTTTTAATAATTTTACTAATTTTGAATGATTTACTTGAAACAATAACCATGTAACTTATCTATCAAGCAAGACATTCAATATATAAATATATACGTATATATAAAATTCTACATAAAGAGTGTCCTAGGGTAAATTGGAAGTGGTTTGTTCACCAAAATTACTCAAAACAAATTCCAGTAAACCTTAGTTTGATTTTTAACCATTAAAAAACGGCCTTTTTTATAATTTTTGAATTTAAGACGTCTTTTTAAAATGAGATACCATCCCTTAAAATTATTGACAAAATAACATCAACTTAAATTTTAATGTTGTTGTTGAATGATTTCATTAACTTTATTTGTGCGTACAATTTTTTTATGACTTGACATTTTGTGTATGCTTGAGAACATCTAAAGCTCTTAACATTTGATTTTTCTCAGAAAAATCACTCGAGTTATATACAGGAAACCTCGAGACTCAGCATAAATATAATTCCTCTGATAACAGCAGTCTTCAAACATATAAATACTTCACCCAGGCCAGGCCAGCCAGTTCTGTCCAACCGCTGCCCGAGCTAAGTTCTGCCCAGACTCTGTCCAAGTTCCGTTCAACCTATCAGTAGTGAAGTTCCCTTCCCTTGATATCTTTGTAACCGTTATTTTATATATATCAGTTAATATTGTAATAAAGAACTTGTGTTTTAAATAAAAATTATTCTTTTTAAAAAAGCCCCTAACGGTACAAGGTATATAACTCTCGGAAAACGACTTATTTCCCGATATTAAGAAAAATACTAGCTTTACTGCCTTAACAATATTTTTAGTAGAAAGAGGATGAAAAAATACATAAAAATGACCTATCGCGTGCTCTTCTTTCTCTTTGATTACAAGTTAAAAAATTGAAATATGATTAATAAATACCAGATTTTGAAATGGCCTAGCACCTTTAATTTTGAAGATATCGAATTGCGGTTTCCGGTTTCTTTCATTACTTTTTATACTCTTTAAAACTGTGTATACGAAAATGGGGGTCAACTGCAACTCTTACATTTGGTCGCGCGTCAGCCGCGTATGCGGGCAGGAATCTAAAATTAAGTCACATATTCTAAAACTAGAGGTGACGGGCAACAAATTTTTCCTCTACCATTTTTTGCTCAGATTAACCGTTTAAGCATGAAATGCATTTGAGCCGTCTTAAAATGAACACCCTGTATAATGGCCGTCCTCTAGATGTTAAACCAGAATACAATTATTTGGGTGTAAGATTTTCTTCCTCTGGGACTTTCCATAAAGCGCTTGAGCAAGCTTTATCAAGAGGTAATGCAATTACGGGTGCAGTTTTAAGTACTTGCTCCAAAGCGAGGCTCATGGACTGGAACTCGAGAGAGAAATTATATCAAGCAGTCGTTATACCATTTATTCTATACGGAGCCCAGATTTGGGGGCTTGCTCACATAGAGGCTTTAGAAAAATGTCACTTGAACTATTATAAAAGCCTTCTGCGTCTGCACACAAATACCGCGAACTATATATTGTTCGTCTCGAGACCGGCTCAGTCCACATTAGTTGGTACGTGCTAAAGTATAGTTTACTTTGGGTTTTGGATCCGGAGAAGGAGACAAATGTGGTAATGCCATATTCATTGTTAATTTGTTAGGATTAGTTCTATTCTCTTATATTCATATAAGTACACTATATTTATTGTTCATAGAGACGAGTTACGAGTTACGAGTTACGAGTTCTGAGTTGAGAATTGTTTGGTTGAATAAACTCCGTTGCACAGAATCCT
Organism: Rhodnius prolixus; assembly: GCF_049639745.1. Classification (NCBI taxonomy): domain Eukaryota; kingdom Metazoa; phylum Arthropoda; class Insecta; order Hemiptera; family Reduviidae; genus Rhodnius; species Rhodnius prolixus. The sequence continues at coordinate 29,409,574 of NW_027411582.1, forward strand.
GCTGTTTTGATCTGGATCCAATACAGTTTCACATTTTCTCAAAGGAGGACTAGTTAGAAGATCTACATGGTTATTTTCTAATTAGAAGGACTATTTAAGTTTATGGACAATATTTATTTAATTTATAATTAGTATTTGTTAGGTTGCTAGTAGTAACGTGAATGTTTGTATTTAGTTTTCTGAGTTTAATCATATGGTATTGTTGTTTTTGTTTATATTAATATTATTGTTTGGTTTGTTTATATTGTTCATTGTGTATTTGAAAATTTGCAAGGTTTTTGTTTCTTCGATTGTTAATAGAAGAAAACTATCATGATGGAATGGCTAACAGAGAAAACTTTAGAACAAGTTCTTAAAGAAAAAAGAGCCATGGAAGCAGCTGCAGCAGCTGGAATAAAGGCAAAGGTGGCCAAACTGAATGCGTTGCAGAAGCTAGAACAGGAGGAGTTGAAACTAAAACAAAAAAAAGATAGACTCATGCTGGAAGCGGAGTTAGCCGAGGTGAAAGCTAGAAACCAAGTCTTAGAAGAGTATGAAGCTGGAAGAAAGGTATCAAAGTCGCCAATAGTCAGCGGTAATTGGGGAGCAAACAGGCAATCTGTTAATTACCAGGCCACATATAATGGAATTGGTCTAACCATCCCACGGGGATCTGGAAATTATGGTTGGGTCCAAAGGAATTGGACATTAGTAGAAAAATCTAAAGATAAGGTTAATTATAAAACTGAAGAAGATTTGGAGAAAATAGATTCAGCTGGCAATAAACTTCCAAATAGTGAGATACTTGATCATGAACACAAGAGGAGAATCGAAGAGAAGTTTATTGAATTAGAAGCGGTTGCAGAGCATCAAGTCTATAATCAAGACGAGATAGAGACGAAAGTTTCAGCCAACAGGACACTGCTTATGGCAAATGATTCAAAATTGGAAGAACAACCCAGAAACGAATGTGGACAAATTATTGTCCGTGAAACGCATCAGATTATTGCAGCTCAGCAAGAAGAGAATGTAAGGCTGAGAGAAGCTTTCGGAATTACTGAACCTTTGGAAGATGCACGAAATGGTAATGACATTAACCTCGACACTAAGAAATACCCACTGGTCCATACGCCTTCTCCATCGCCTACCAGAAATATTACGGCAGAGGCGAAAAAAGAGAAAAAGAAGAAAACAAAGCAAAACAAAAGAGACAGAACGCAATCGCCAGGTGTTTCTTCCAGGAAGAAGACCAAGGATGAAGCAAAATATAAGAAGAAGCGGAAGAGAAAAGAGAAATACAAATGGCCGCCACCAAAGTTTACTAAGAAACGCACTCCAAAGACACCAAATGGATCTCGTCGTAGAAGATTATCGCCGAGAAAGCGGTATAGCAAATGCAAACATAGTGGTAGAAGCAAGTCAATATCTGTTGAGAGAGGAAGTAGAAGCGCAAATAGAAACCGAAGGAGTAGAAGTAATAATCGGCCATCAAAAGGAAAGAAGAGGAAGGTAGCGGAAGTTGCCACGAAGAAGACTAGAGGGTCTGTGTCACGCAAAAGTAGTAAGAGGCATGATAGATCTGGAAGCAGGAGTCAAGAAAAGAACCGGGATAACGGCAGTGAAGAAGGTTGCGCCAGAAGGGTTGTGGTAAAGTACAATAGGTCCGAGCTTGAGATACTATTATTCAAGATGATTTGTCACGAGTACGAATTTCACAGTTAAGTCGTTGAAACATCCGGATTGTTTCAAGGTGGAGGGTGTTAGTGCGCAACACATGGGTTGCTATTTTAGAATAAGTATTGAACATATGGGTTTTATTAGAACAACTATCATATGATTTATGTGTTAAGAACTTTATTAGTATTCAGTTTGTAGTTAAGTTGGTATTTGGTTTTGGGTTTTGGATCTGGAGAAAAAGACAAATGTGAAACGAGTTACGAGTTGCGAGTTGTGAGTTCTGAGTTGAGAATTGTTTGGTTGAATAAACTCTGTTGCACAGAATCCTGTTATTTTGATCTGGATCCAAATACAGGCTATGGAAGAAACAACAACTCTTTTAAGAAAAAACGCTGATATTTTTGGACAAGTTATTATCTTCATCTGAACTTAATAGCAGACAAGTTTTTTTTGAAGGTGAACCCTTGAAATTATGTGCTTAAAGATCTTTTTCTTGTTTTTTTAGAAATAGATTAATCCAGACTGTACTACACTTACGCTTGTATTAACAGCAGAAACTTTCTCCTTAAAAAAGAAAGGACACAGGGGCATTAGGGAACCTCCAGATATTTTTGTTTAATTTCCTGGCCCATTTAAAATCATCTACTTGAAGCCGACAAATCTATTGAAATATTGGATATTAAATGATTAGTAGGAATTGGAACTGTAACAGAAAGTACCTACAACCTATGCTCTATGAGATAGGAACCTCACATATAGCTGAGAATGTGCAAATAATTGTGTATTAAATTCTCACAAACGTTTCTTGCCCTCATATCTATCATTTACATTCATAAACTTTACTCTTTAAAGGCGCTTATATTCTTTTTTAGTTATACGAAATTTGAAACTTCAATCGTCTCCATCAACAGGTATATACGCGAATAAGAGAAGCAAGAGAAGTATCATCTCCGTAATTTCTCTCTCTCCAAAAGAAATATTTAACAACTGAACTTTTTCGCCGAGGAAAATATCGCTGATAGGACGCCTTGGACGTCGAATAGGGTTGACAAAAAGTGTTAGACATGAGAAGTGGATAATGATGATCAGTCAGGTAAGAATGAAACTTTTTGTGATTATTGATTGATTAAGAATGAAGATAAAATTAACTTCTTGATGAATAGCTCATAATGATCATTATGGATTGTTGTTTTGGACTCATAATCTGAAACATTAGTTTTTCTGCGAAGAATTTCGGACTGCAATGATTGAAGGAGGATATAGGAACGCTTGGCTAATCTCCATATTTCAAGCCCAAAAGAATAGTTCGTTTTTTTAATTGTTTCTTTTAATTTTGGATTAATTAAAAGAAACTTTTAATTTAAAAATTTTAAAAACAAAAATATTATTGAACATACATACTTATGTTAAGCAATTGTGTAATCTAGACGCTAAAAATTTTATGCTGAGTTTTATTTAATTTTTTTTTGAGGTAATTGAGGCTTTATTGTATTAACTTTGCTACTATACTGACAATTTGATTGTTATCTTAAGAACTAAGTTAAAAATAGCGTCCTTTAAAAACAATCGCAGTAAAAGATGAGCTGTAGGCAAGATGAGCCTCAGCGACGAAAAAAGTGAATCGGATGATAGTTTTCCTACCAAATCATCAATGACCACCAAGGCGATCACCAAAGAGGCCAAAAGAATTAGCGCGACTGGGTGCTCGCCGCCCAAAAAGAAGACGGAAAAGAAGAAGCTTACAGCTACTGCAATGTTAACCGAGGTAAGTGTCTCATCTTTACCGGCCACCGCAATATTTGACCCTCCGGGCATTATCTCCAAAAATAACGCTACCTTGGACTGCACCTAGAAGCAAACGGTAGACATGGAATCCCCATACTATACTGAAAAGACAAGAAACTAACCAACGCTACAAACTCTTGCCGGACTACTTGACAAACGTTCGAAACTTAACCTACATAACAAAAGACTCCTATACCTTCTGTTACTGCGACCTATTTGGGGTCATACGGCATCGAAGTATGGGGATCGTCTAAGCGTTCCAACTCACTACGCCTCCCAGACATTACAGTCCAAAAATACTTCGAAAATTTCTTAACGCTCCGTTCTATGAACCTAACCTTACTATCCATAATGACCTCTAAATCTCTTTCATTACAGATCTTGCTAAAACTCGTTTTCTCAAATTTCATTCCTCTTCAGCAGTTCATAGAAAACCTATCTTCTTCCACATTACCAGGTAATCCTCTAAGGAGATTGAAGAGAAGATGACCTCGAGATCTTCTCTTATCGTGAGAGCAAAGCACGTTACTGGAGTGACACCACTGGGTACCTTCTCCACTCTTGATTTTCACGTATTTTTTTTATTTTTATGAAGTCTTAAGAAAAGTTTTACAATAAGAAATAAAATAGCATAAATTGCCAAGCACCTCTTTTAACAAAAGCTAAAAGACTTTTGAATTACAATAGATTAGATTTCAATTTTCTAAAGCCTAAAAAGTTTTCTACGTTAAAAAACACCCAACTTTGACAATTTTTTTCTCTTTTTCTATAAAAGATAAAATTCTCAAATTTTCTTCAAAATATAGAACAAATCTTCGTATATTCTTCGAATATTTTATGAAGCAGGTTTTAACAAGCTCCTTAAAGAACGACAACAGTTACCTTTAAAGCCTACTCTTGAGTCTAACTGACATTCTAAAATGGAGTCGATTTTAAAGAAAATCGCCTGATCGAAAATAACAATATCTGCATGGTTTTTCTGTAAGTTTACAAAAGATATTTCCGGTAAATGATCTGTTTTTTAGATCTCACTCTAGGAATAGTGTATAAAGACTAAAGATTTTGATTGTCAATTTGTTCGGAAAGAATCTTCATTAAAATCTTTTCTAGGTTCTCTCTGGACATCTCATGCTGGGATGTCTTTGCAGAATTAAGGTATGAAATGATAATCATGCAGGTTACTTTCACGATAGATTTTCGTAAAGAAGGCCTACAAAACTTCTTTTGGAAAATTCTAAAAGAAAAAACAGAAATGGCTCCAATTGCTTAAAAAAAAAGAAGGTCTTATCAAAGTATCTCATTTATGTTTACACGAAAATTCACCAATTCAGATGATCTGTATTCCTATTATATGATCAGACTTTATTACTTACATTTATGCTGTAATGACATCATTAACAATGCAAGGTAATGCAAAGTGGGAGATTACCTATAAATTTTATTGCACTACCGTTAAATTCATTTAATGTGATTTAGCATCGTGATCATGAGAGCGTGAGTAGTAACTTAGCTACAACCTAGGTTTTTATTAGTTTTATTAATTTTGAATTATTTATTTGTAACAATAACTATGTAATTGATTCTATCAAGGAAGACATTCAATATATATACAGTATCCTAGGGTAAATTAGTCCTTACTTAAGCAAGTGGTTTGTTCACCACAATTACTCCAAAAAAAAAATCTAGTAAACCATAGTTTGATTTTAAACCTTTTTTTAACGGCCTTTTTTGTAATTTTTAAATACAGGACAACTTTCTAAAATGGTAACATCACTTAAAATAATTAACAAAAAAAAACCTCAACATTTTAATGTTGTTTGGATTGATTTAATTGGTGCGTACAATTTTTTATGACGACATAAAATCTTGAAGTATTACATAATTATAAAATTGTATTTTCTTGAACGCTATTGAGAAACAGATATTGGTTAATATATCTTTTTAATGCAGTGGAAGTAAGAACCAACTTCTGAAATAAGGCCAGTTCAGCATGCTGCTAGTTAGAAGCAGTACATAAACATAATTCATGTTTCACATTTAGAGATATCAAAGCATTTATTGAACCGTTAAACAAATGGAAGCGATTACTAATTATTTTTAAAGATTTGTAGACTAAAATTAATTTAGTAAAGGTTCAATTAAAGTTCAAACCAAAATGTTTTTAATAATAATTTTTATTATTGCTTAAAAAAGACAGCACATATTTTTACATTTAATACAAATATTAATGCCAAGTTATCAGAATGTTTATTTTTATTATTGCCAAGTTATCAGAATGTTTATTTTTATTATTGCTTAAAAAAGACAGCACATATTTTTACATTTAATACAAATAATAATGCCAAGTTATCAGAATGTTTATTTTTATTATTGCTTAAAAAAGACAGCACATATTTTTACATTTAATACAAATATTAATGCCAAGTTATCAGAATGTTTATTTTTATTATTGCTTAAAAAAGACAGCACATATTTTTACATTTAATACAAATATTAATGCCAAGTTATCAGAATGTTTATTTTTATTATTGCTTAAAAAAGACAGCACATATTTTTACATTTAATACAAATATTAATGCCAAGTTATCAGAATGTTTATTTTTATTATTATATTTCTACTTTAATTTTTTATTTTTGCAGAACAATTTAAAATGAAGCCTACAGTGAATTACGAGCATCTAGCAATTACAATTAAATAAATCACTAATATAAGTATAGGATTTTAATGGTAGATATTCAGTAATTATTAAGTTTCAAAAAGAAATCCAAGCCATGAATTTCTATTTCAGATTAAAAAAGTTGGATCAGAGAACAGAACTTTTCTCCGCATAAAGAGAAGTGAGGTTAGCTCTCTAAACAGAATCCTTAAAACTTAACTTATAGACGTAGCGTAAGTTAAATTATTGAAGGTGATGTTGGTGAATGACTAAGCACAAGTACTGATTACTCAAAAACTTTAAGAAGCAATGATTCTAATGAGAAAATAGCTCTGTGGTAGACTATCTTAATAGTAGAGTTTTGGAAATCGTTTCCCTCTTTATCTATTAATATTATTTAATGCGATACCTAATTCTTATATCGCTTTCCTTTTGTAAACTTAGTTTTAAAACCGTACTGTAATTGTCGTAGCGTAAGTTAAATAAAAATTTTATCTAAGCAGTCAATCTCTAACCTCTCGTTGATGTCAGTCATCTAATTGAAGTGCAGGTAAAATAATTGGTTCAATTTTTTCTATCAATTGAAAGCTGCATTCAAAGATTATATTTAAGCCAATAATTTTTGTAAATGATTAATGGAATACCCCACCAGCTAAGAATTAATGCAATTATTAAAGGTTCTGATAATATTTTATGCAGGTATGCTGCACTGGTTTTGTTCGTAGTCGCATTGTGGCTATCAGCAGTTGAGGGTGCAACTGGATGTTCATCTGTGGAAACTGTAAACAATTTTGATAAAGAAAAGGTAAATTTATTACATTCACAAAATAATCACTGCATTTTCTATTAATCTATCCATGTTATTAATAAATAGTATATTACAGTTTTTCCGGGAAGCTTGGTATATTACACATTATAAGTTAGGGGAAGGCGAATTACAAGCAATTGATAAGAACTGTACCAAACTTCTACACCAAAAAACTGGTGATAAAATACGAGAAGTCTTTTCTAATTACAATCCATCGTAAGTATTTTTCATTGCTTTAAGAATGAATTCTTGGGATTACTATTTTTCTATCTGGGACCTCTTCTAATAGACTTCCAACCTGCTAAAATCTAAGATTTTTCTATCTTAATCTATTTCATTTCGTTTTCATTGAATTGTTTTTTAGCAAGTAGGATATTCGCTGTATTTCGCTTTAAAAGTTACTTGATTTAACTATTCTTTGTAAAATATTCTGAATAGGAGAGAATATTCTTTTTAAAAAAAGCATGGCATTTAATTTTGATACCGTTATGCTTCCGATACTAAGATCTGGCTAGAAACCATCAATCAAAAATGACTTAATTCTTAAAATCACTTTAATGAGTCGATTTTTTGGGGAATTTGTTAAAAAAAAAATGGCTCCAAAATTTAAGTTAACTTCGAATCATTTTTATTTTAAACATTTCCGCTGGAAAGTTGAGATTTTCTGGGGTTCTCAGGGTACTGGTTCCTCTCTAAAGCATCCCTTCAGCATAACCTACTGCTCCGCGGCCTTTATTTATATTGAGTAAAAAGCCAAGGCTGGAAATTCCAAATTTAAGAAAATTTGGTAAACTGGAAGTTACACAGAACAGAATTTTAGATCTTTAGAAATCATACTTTCCTCGGAGCTTGATTATACATAGTTTTATTTAATCACTTAAATCCTGACATGTAGTACTTTCGACCTGATAGTAATTTCTAATTACTATAGCGCTCCTGCACCACATAGCTAAGAAAAGTAACTGATCTTATATTAGAGTTAATTATTGAAATAAGCGTCAGTTGAGAGGTTGCTCATTCCAGATTTTATCTCAATGTCTTTAGCGATTCCGGTCAGTTTATAATTTCATTGAATATATTGTTACACTGTTTTTCGGTTACCTTTATTTTTCATGACGTGGTCACAGACTGTGACACACACAGTACTGTTTATAATTTTAATTATTTTATCCCGCTTTTCAGCGCTGGAACATACAGTTACGACATTAGTTTTGTTAAAGTAAAAGACTTTGTTGGAAATAGTGGAAAATATACTGCAAAGAATGTAATAGTAGACAAAGACGGTAAAGTAAATTTTATTATGCCTAGTTTATTAAGTTGTCTTTTAATTGTCTGTTATTTTGGCCAATTGATATTTAATTTCTTACTATAGAAACTTAATAAGACTTTCTCAATTTCATTTAGACAGCTTCTCACTCAGACGGTCTTTTGACCATGAGTTAAGTCTGTCAGTCTTTTTTTAATGTGCAAAATTATTGTATATAGTTATTGAAATAAAGACCTTTATTATTATTATTATTATATTATATTATTATTATTATGCCTAGTTTAAGATCCCTTAATAGCAGTATCATTAAATGGAGATATAAATTTTTGTGCAGGTACAAAGATTGATGAACGTACGTTACAAGTTAGCCACATTGATACTGATTATGAAAATTATTCTGTTGTGTATGTGTGCGATACCTCGGCACCAGATTTCTGTAAGTATCCAACCGTGTTATCACAGTATATATACTCTCCTTTCTTAAAAATCTTTTTATGACATTTTTAATTAAATCTATATTGATAATTAATAATTCAATTTATAATAATAAATAATATATTATTAATAATATAACAATTGGTACACTGTCCGTAGACCGCAGTTCACTAAAAAAAGCTCTGAACGCTAGTGACCTTAGATGTTCTCGCTCCTTAAATTAAAAAACATCAATGAATAAAATAATTAATAAGTTTTTAATGATGACATTATTCACGTTTTTAGTTTTATTGGTTTTCCTCAACTTTATTCAACAGACTTCCTGGCATCTCGCTCATTGATAAACTTTCTATATATTTGTGCATAAATTGAAAGTTACTTTTAAGAAATGATTCAAATCTTTCTTTCCTTTAACATAATGTGACACCTATTTACTAATTGTCTCTTCAGTAGCTTAGCATAAATGTTATTCTTGAGCTCTACCTCTCTTTGGTATAGAATTATTCTGGGTCCACGTCCAAAAAAAGTTAGGATGGTGCTGGTAGCTCTCTACTTTCTATTTCTGTGTTCTAGTAGTCATAAATACATCTAGATCTTTCTTGACATCATCAAGTTATTTCACGACTTTTTAATATTTTAAATAATTCGTTAACTCATACACTAGTAACAGTCAAGTCTTATGAGACTGAGCTTCAGAACTCATGATTAAAACTCTACCCCACTCTGAATGCGTGAAATTCATTGACACTAAACTTCCTCCATCTGAACGAATTAATTTTGGTATTTCAGCCTACACAAAATACACAAAATAGTCCGGAATACTGTAAAACTGGTGATTTTTTCATAGTTGCCAATTCAAAAAAGTTAAATAATCAGCTGTAAGTAAATAACCGGAATCTTTTTGGCCAAATTATCATTAATTTCTAAGGCACATCTGGAGAGTCAGAATTGGGAATCAGATTTCCTTTGGGAGCGTTAAGTTTGTTTCTTGTTTTAACAAGAAACTACAATATATCAAAAATAATGAAATCAGGACTAACTAAAACCAATTAACTCACTGTTTATTTCACTTACTATATTTATTTACAAATAACTTACCAATCAATTGCTTATTTACCTTATTTATTTCTTATTCTAGATCTGTATACCGTTCAAAGTCGAAAAAAAAATGTCAATGATGTAAAAGGTCAAGTTGAAGCAGCTTTGAAAAAAGTTAATGTAAAATTAAGTGACCTCTTCGACGCAACCACTCTTTCATGCCAGTACGATGATGATACTTTGAACAAATTTTTGGCTCAACAATTTTCAGAATATGAAAAGTAATAGTATTTGCCAGATCGTGAAGTTACTGCTGAAAGATTAAACATCACTAATATTTGTGCCTTCTTTGAATTTACTAACCTAAAGAATGTTTATAAAGCGTTCAAATGTTTCAATAAAATGTTTTCTGCATAATTAAAAATTGTTTTAAATTAGTTAAAGCCAAGCCAACTGTTATAACTGTCAATGTGACCTAACCTAACCTACCTTTATTCTCAAGTAAGCAGTTTGTGGGCATTTTACCGTGATCTAAATAATTTCTATACAGGGTGCAAATTTTAAGACGGCTCAAATGCATTTCATACTTAAACGGTTGATCTGAGCAAAAAATGGTAGAGAAAAAATCTGGTTGCCCGTCACTTCTAGTTTTAAAATATGTGACTTGATTTTAGATTCCTGCCCGCATACGCGGCAGACACGCTTCCAAATGTAAGGGTTCGCAGATGACTCCCATTTTCATATACACAGTTTTAAAAAGTATAAATAGTTATGAAAGAAACCGGAAACCGCAATTCCATATCTTCAAAATTAAAGGTGCTAGGCTAGGCCATTTCAAAATCTTGGTATTTATTAATCATATTTCAATGTTTTAACTTGTTATCAAAGAGAAAGAAGAGCACGCGATAGGTCATTTTTATGTATTTTTTTCATCCCCTTTCTACTAAAAATATTGCCAAGGCAGTAAAGCTAGTATTTTTCTTAATATCGAGAAATAAGTAGTTTTCCGTGTGATTTTCTAAACAATAATTAAATGTTTAAATCAGTTTTAGATGTTCACAAGCGTACATTTAATTAATTATTATACATAATTATAAAAATCATTTTACATCTGTTACAAACAAGAAGGTTTAATAATTATTTGGTAATTTTGGGAGTGTTGCGTTTAATTACCAAAAAAGTTGGAAATCTCCTGTGACATATTTAAATGTTCAATATCTTACATATAGTTACAAACTAATTCCTTAATTTATCAAATAATGCACTTTTACGCAGCTTGTGCAGCAAACTGTATCTTCAAAGATGCCTCCCCTGGCTCGCAAGCATATCTACATTCTCAAATGCCTCTCCGCCTAGAAAATATTTTAAGCTTTCTGGGTGACCGTCCCCAAGATGGAACGTACTATTGATTTATTGAGGGAGCGATTATGCACTGATGAGTTGCGTTTCAATGAGAAGTCCAGGGTGAAGAATATAAAAACTGTGGCATTGGTAGTGTCAAAGGAAAAGAATATCTCTAAAGACAATAGAACATTCAGAAGGAGGCCTCGTTATTATTTCTGCAACGAATTCGGACATATCGTCAAATATAGTCCAAATAAACATGGAAAAGACGCCAAATCTGACCCAAGTGAACGAGATTTCACATGTCCTTCAGTCTCTAAAAGAAAAACTAATAAAATAAAAAGACTGCGTACTTCGACGTTCCCTTTGAGTCCATCAAGTACACTATTTCGAAAATTCTTCTCCTTTCGAAGAAAGGCGATTGTATGTTTTACCATATGATGGCGGCGAGTGATCAAGAAAATTTATAAGCAAACCTAGTACTCCAGGCTGCCTCATCTGCCCATAGAAACGTCCAGTATTTCCCAAAGATTGTCAAACATTCTCCAGAACTCCTCAAAGAAGTGCCTGATTTACTATGGTTTCACAATGTTGGTCCATTCTGGACCCGAATTTTCGAATTAAAAAAACATAATGGTATCAATATATGGTTTGTTTACAATAGCCGGTTTCAATACTTCCTAGGTAAGAAAAGAGTAATCTGAATAAAGTAACCTTACATTACTTACACGCATTATATTAAATACTAAATACATTATATAAACCTTTTGCTTTTACTGCAAAAGGATTGAAAATGTCTAACAATTTCAAATGATTTATTGCTTTTAAAATACAATTTTACAGCAAGAGTTCAGTTGACCACACAGTAATAAAAATCGAGAAAATAGAGAATGCATGGGTAAGAATTAGTTAGATATAATTATCATTTGCTTGTAACCACTGTTTTAGTTTATTTCTTATTTCCAAACATTTTGTAACATAATTGTATAAATTGATAACTAAATTCATATTGGAACAATTTAATATATTTTCAAGAAAGTCAAATTCTGTTTCATTAGTTAACAATGAAAATTTACTAAAATATTTTACTCTGCACGCATCAAAGGTCTTACATTCCAACAAGAAGTGTGTAATTGAATCCGGTGAACTATCATTACAAAGCCGGCAGTGCGTTTCAGGTCTGAATTCGTAATTTTTATCTTTTATTATTATTCTGGGGAACTTATCAGTTGCTAAACGGATTTGAGAAATTACTCTTACACATTTAATTGGAGCATTCACCAAAAGATAAGACTGTTTACAATAATAATTACTGATCAATCGAATATAATTATTAAATCTAGCATTGTAGAGTTTTTCAATGTCCTTACAAGAGAGATACAATTTAAAAGCATTAATTAAGCCACTTCTGTTTCTAATTAATTCACTGTAATCTTGTGACTCCCAGAGATTTATTGCACCAATTTTTTCCAATGACCATTTTAAAGATTTGCACCAATTAAAAGGAATCTGCTTAGAATTTATTATCTTTAATAGCCTGTTAAAACATAATTTCGGAATGCGATCGTTTTCCATTTTCAGCAGAACTATCCACCATCCGATCATCCTTTCAAATATAAAGAAATCTAAGTGAATTCTACTGACTTCATGTCGCAGCAAGGCATCAGGAGTCGATTTTGGAAGTAAAAGGAGAGATTTAAAATACTTTATTTGGACTTTTTCCAAAATATCTCTTTTAAGGGGCAGACCAAACTTCTTCACAGTACAAAAATACGCTGGCCACCATACTATCAAAAAGAATTTCCTTAGTTTTCCATGAATCCTTAGATAATAACTGTTTGACTTTTAGCTGCCGCTATGCCTAATGTTTTATTATGTTCTGCTGTTTTTCTGAATTTCCCACTAGTTGCGAAAGTGATCCCGAGGTACCTGAATTCCCTGACTAATTCCACTTCCTTCTCATCAAAAACGAACTTCCTCTGTTGACCTAGTTTTCCTCCTTTTTGAAAGGGTAAAATTTTAGTTTTATCAATATTAACATTTAGTGCGTTTTGCTTACAATATTTATTTAGAAGATCCAATTTGAACTGTGCATCTATCCAAGAGTGCACCAACAGTACAATATCATCAGCGTATAAGAGTATAAACACATCTTGTCTTTCATTTATACTAAGCCCTACTGCACCGTGATCCCTGAAAAAATCTACGATAGGGTTAAGTAGGGTGAGATGGCCACCATTTTTTTTGGAGGGTGCCTGCAAATTTTCGGTAAGGGCTAGGCTTACTTTATTATTATTTTTGGAAACCTCATACGCTCACAAACTTAAGATAAGGTAAAAATTTCAGAAAAAATGCTAAGAGAAAAATATTTTTATTCTTACAAGAAAAAAAATAGCAGTTGGCCATCTATCCCCACTGGGTTGGGTGAGTTGGCCAATGTAACTTGGGAGAGATGACCCACATATTGTAAATGAAATTGCACCAGTAAAACGTAAAAATAACAGAAAAAAATGAATGGTTACTTAATATTTACTTTTTTTAATATTTTCAATTATATTTTTCTATTTATTTTATTAATTTTTTTCGGTATTTCGGTAATGACTATAAAGAGATGGGACAGATACAATAGACTAATTACAATGGTAAACTTTGACAAAATAGTAAATACAGAAGTTACTGGGAAATTTCTTTTAATACAAATTCGTTAAACACAAAACACCGGAAAAACCAAAAACCCTTACGAACCCTTATATAGATTAGATACAGAATTAGTAGTCAACATAATTGCCCAAAAAATGGAACACTATAAAACAATACACACAGATACCGCCACAGAAGTTTGGTTTTACCGATGTTTTGTGTTTAACGTTTTTGTTAATTGTTAATTTTGTTAACTGATTTTCTATGTTACTGATTCTCTAAATTGTTTGTATTTTTGTATTTGTAATATTCAGGCCCTGAAGAAGGGAATATATTTGTCGAAACGTTGGCGAAAATGACGAGTTCTTGTTTTTATTTGACCGATTCCTCGCCAATTCTAAATCCTTAATTTAGTAATTTACGGTCACGAAACCAATATATTCAAAAAAATAAAAATAAAAAAGTAAAAATAATTGGGCATCTATCCCTACTGTTTGATGGCCATCTGTCCCGAATGCTAGGGAGAGATGGCCAACATGATAAACATAACTCAACGCATAATTTTTGACAGTTTTAGAAGTTCGGATTCATTAATGTATATTGTATTTGCCTAATATGTAAAAAACAACACTAAAATTTCGACATACATTCGCTGCAGCACGCAATATGCAACTATCATAAAAGTTTTTGTTGAGACGATAATGTTTTTATTCCCTGAGTTAATTAATAACGCTTTGACGCAGACCAAAATGAACTCACTGTAGTCAGACATGAAGGTTCATCACTTGAGAGGTCACGCAGCGCCGTCGAACGACATTTCGGTTAAATTTCGGCTGTTGGCCATCTCACCCGACTTTACCCTAGTATCAGAGATGAACAAAGAGGACAGTTTTAATTCTCCTTTTTTAGGTCGTTATTTTCTTTTTTAATATGAATATGAATTCTGTTTAAGTTGAGCAAGAGATTTTTTTAGTTGATTTTCACAAGATGTAACAAGTCAATGAAATTCGTTTATTTTCTTCACTGCTCACTGTTTATTTGCTTCACTTCACTGACTTTATCCAGCTCTTTACCTAGTGTTGCTATTTGAATGTTTATAGAAGCCAAAGAATTAGATATACCAGTTAGAACGGACTCTCTAATATTTAGAATTCCCCACCACTAGTATTACCTGTGTTTACTGGATTATCCGTCATCTCTTCCCTCTACTCAAATAAACCAAATTTTCTACACTTTAATTTTAATTTTAATTTTTAATTTTAAGTAATTATTAAATATATGCACAATTACTAGCGAACAAAAGTTAATCAAATTTTACTATAATGACTATTATTCATTGAACTACGTGTGTACCAAATGTTTAATTAAGGCACTTCAAATTTTAATTAGAGTAATTTAATTAATTCATCTGAGATCAAGCATCTTTGTTCTAACCTTCCTCAGTGGGTACCTGTGCCTCAGCTCAGTTCACTCTAAAGACAACTTTGTCCATCACTAAACAATGATGTATTAGAGATGCTACGGAGGGAAAATGTAAGGATTATGCAGTTCAGGGTGTCTATTATGTCCGCTAAAAGCATTGCTAGAATTTGGACTAAAAACCTTGGAAATTTCAGCAAGAAAAAGTGGTGGTGGATGTTTTTACCAAATTTAGTTTAGTTTGTCCAGAGAATTGCCCTTGAAATTTACTTAAATTTTAACCTGTTAATAGTAATTCAAACTGTTGTCCATTTGAATCGTTTTATTGAATAACAAAATTGCGGTAAATTAATGAAGAGATAAAATATGAGATGGATGGTTATATGTATAGTTTTGAAATCTGGCAAACATTTACCAAAAAAGAAAAAACTCTTCAGTACGTTTTTTTGTTTAACCGAACTTGTATAAATATTTATACAGTTATTTGCTTTATATAAACACAAGTGAATATTTATAGATCTTGGGAACAATGTGTTTCAATAAAAGGAAAAAAATAATAACAAAAAAAAAATACTGTCCAAATAAAAAGGAATATGTTTGTTTAAAATATTTATTTTTTGTTTCAACAAGTGCAAAAGAAATTAACAAAATAATTGTACATAGAATTATACACCTTTTCTTTTCAATTTGTATTTACATTATATATTTATTGAGGAGACATCAATAGATTTGTTTGTTTATTAAAATCAAGTAAATTAATCTTTTTTTTTTTTTTAATGTGAGCTTTATCTTAGGCTCCTCAGTTGACATGATCGGTGAGAAATATGGTCTCATATTTTCCTAAGCAGTTCTCGCCTCTAACAGCTGGACATATGATGTCTTATTGCTAACTGAAAACTCCTTATAATTACAAATAAATAAATAAAACTGTTTAGAAATTTATTCCATTACATCTTATTCCAATTCTTCTATTTGTGAAAAAAATATTCTACAAATTTTCAGCTAACTCGAAATTTTTACCGCACGATGACAACAGAAGCAACGTCAGATTTCACAGTGGTAAAAAACAGAGATTGTGAAAACTGTAAATTCTCTCAGAGAAATGGTACTTTCGAGGGCAATACAAATACACAATCTTCAGACAACCCTTCAAAATCCATGTACACCAAAAAAAAATGTTTGAACATCAGTTTTTAATCCACGTTTAATATCATACAAATAATAGGCTCATTACATCACAATAAATGATAACTTAGAAGTGGCGTCACAATCACCATCCCAAAGAAGTTCTAGAATTTTTCAAAGATGGAAAAATATATCAAATAAAAGTTATTTGCAAAAATTACTGTACACACAACCATATATTTCAAGATTAGTTCTTATTATTGTCAAAATTTCCTTCTTTTACAACTTAGATTTAAGAAATTATTCTTCAGTACACAGCTGCTTTTGTTTATTTCATTGTTCAACTTTATTTATTTAGTGGGTGATCTTAGTAGAATGTGAATATACTTATAGTACCGCTAAGTGCAAAAAGAGACAAAAATTAATTCTTTAAATGTCACGAGTGGCCACTACGTGGCAGCAAGACTTATAAATTAACTAGGTAATTTAACCCAAAATTAAAGCAAATGATGCTTAATGTCTCAGTTGCAATTTCTTGACTTTCTGGGAAAATAGCTGTAACAAATCTTCACTTGTGTTGTTACTTTTAAACAACTGACTTCAACTCAAGTTGAAAACAACTACGTTACTGAACTCTTCGTTCTTCAATGTCGAGTCTTCACCCTTCTCATAATAGAAAACTGAAATTGAATCGATAACTCTCCGCAGTCCTTGGGATTTTAAGCTAACTTCGTTGCAGGTTTTTTCTCAAATCTCTTTCTTTCTTTTCTTAAAAAGAAAGACCAAGTGCAGCTAGCTGGTTTCGAGTCTATAATGTTTCAAATTGTGATTATTGATGCGTACTAAATTTAAAGAAAATCTTTAGAGCTTATTAAAAATCGGTAGAGTAATAGTGAGGTAACATTAAAGTGCTCTGGATAATGAATACAACAGCACAGAAAAAGATTATGATGAATTGAGCGACTGGTTTGACCAAAATGGCTCAAGATGATTCTTAAAAATTCCTATTTTCTCCTGAAGTTCTTTTACTCCTTTTCAGCAGTCTTTCGCGAGGTTCCTCTCTTTCTCTCACTCTGTTTTCTTCATCAAGGAACACAACTAAAAGACTGAATTCATTCTTGGTAAACGCCCAAGCATTTTAGTCCGTTAACCTTGGAAGTGGTTTTCTTGGAGGCATTCATGTAAGAAGTATCTATTAACATTTTTCATTTTTCTGCTTCTTTTTTAAAAAAGGTCTTCAGAGTGAATATTTTCTGAAGCAGATTTTAACAAACTCCTTATAAGATTTAAACATCTTACTTTATTGAACAAAACAATGCTCAAAAATCAAAGTGATTTTGAAAAGAACGACAATACTTATCTTTAAGGCCTACTCTAGAGTCTAACTCATATTATAAATTGAGTCAATTTTAAAGAAAATCGCCTGATCGAAAACAACAAATTCTGCAAGATTTTTTTGTAAGTTTACAAGAGATATTTTCGGTAAAGGATCTGCTTTTTTTTAGATCTCACTTAAGGAATATTGTGTAAAGACTAAAAATTTTGATTGGCAATTTGTTCGGACGGAATCTTTCTTAAAAATCTTTTCTAAGTTCCCTCTGTACAGGGCTGGAAAGTCTTTGCAGAAGTAAGGTATGAAGAGATAATCATGAAGGTTACTTTCACGATAGATTTTCATAAAGAAGTCCTACAAAACTTCTTTTGGAAAATTCTAAAAGAAAAAACAGAAATGGCTCCAATTACTTCAAAAGAAAAAGGTCTTATCAATGTATCTCATTTATGTTTAAACGAAAATTCACTAATTCAGAATTATCTGTATTCCAATTATTTGTTTAGACTTTAATATTTCTATTTAGTCTGTAATGACATCACTAACAATACAAGGTAGACAAAGTGGGAGATTTCATATAAATTTTACTGCACAACCGTTCACTTCAATTAAAGTGATTTAGCATCGAGATCATGAGAGCGTGAGTAAAACTTAGCTACAAGCTAAGCTTTTATTAATTTTGAATGATTTATTTATAACAATAACCATGTAACTTATTCTATCAAGCAAGACATTCAATATACTCGTATATATATATAAATTATATATATATAATTCTACATAAAGAGTATCCTAGGGTAAATTGGTCCTTAATTAAGGAAGTAGTTTGTTCACCACAATTACTCAAAAAAAAATCCAGTAAACTCTAGTTTGATTTTTAATAATTAGAAAACGGCATTTTTATAATTTTTTAATGTAAGACGTCTTTTTAAAATAGTACAATCCCTTAAAATGATTGACAAAATAACATCAACTTAAATTTTAATGTTGTTTACAATGATCTAATTAAATTTACAATTTTTTTATGACTTGACAAAAAGTCTTGAATCATTAAATAATTATAAAATGGTCTTTTTAATTATAATTAAAAATAATTATAAAATAAAATTAAAGTTCGAAACAAAAATTGTTATTAATAACATTTATTATTGTTTAAAAAAGGCAAAACATATTTTTACATATAATTTGGAATGCAAAGTTATCAGAATATTTATTTTTAATATTATATTTCTAATTTTATTTTTTACAGAACAATTTAAAATGACGCCTATAGTGAATTAGCATAAAGCAATAAAAATTAAATAAATCACTAATATAAGAATAGAAAAATATGTTCTAGTATTTTAGACGAAAAACAATTTGAATGGTAGATTATTAATTATAAAGTTTCCAAAAGATATCCAAGCCATAAAGAGAAGGTATTTAAGAAAAGTCCAGAGATTCTATTTAGGATAACAAAGTTGGATAAGAGAAAATAACTGAGTTCCTCCACATGAAGAGAAGTGTGTAATCTCTTTAAACAGAATCCTAAAACTTAACTTATAGACAATCATTGAAGGTGGTGCTGATGAATATTAAGCATAAACACCGATTACTCCAAAAGTTTGAGAAGCAATTACTCTGATGAGAAAATAGCTCTGTAGTAGACCACCTTAATCGTAGACTGTTAGAAATCGTTTCCCTCTTTATCTATTAAAATTATTTAAATCGATACCGAATTCTTATATATGTATATCTTATCGTGTTAAAAAATAAAATAGCTTTAGCTTTATAAATTTCGTTTGAAAACCGTACACTAATTCACTAATTGTCGTAGCGTAAGTTAATAAACATATTATCTAAGCAGTCAATCTCTAGCCTCTCGTTGATGTCAGTCATCTAATTGAAGTGTAGATAAAATAATTGGTTCAATTTTTTTGACAATTGAAAGCTGCATTTAAAGATTGTATTAAAGCCCATAATTTTCGAAAGAATACGTAATACCTCGCTAACTAAGAATTAATAATTACAGCAATTATTTAAGGTTTCGGTAATATTTTTTGCAGGTATGCTGCACTAGTTTTGTTCGTAGTCGCACTGTGGATGTCAGAAGCTGAGGGTGCATCTGGATGTTCAACTGTGGATACTGTAAAAGATTTTAACAAAGACAACGTAAATTTATTATATTCACAATATGATCGCTGCATTTACTATTAAACTATCCATGTTATTAATAAATAGTATATTACAGTTTTTTACTGGAAGTTGGTATATTACCCATTATAAGTTAGGGGATAGCACTTTAGAAGTGGGCGATAAGAACTGCACCAAATTTCTACACCAAAAAACTGCTGACGGTAAAATAAAAGAAGTATTTTCTAATTACAATCCTAAGTAAGTATTTTTCAATGCTTTATGAATGAATTCTTGGTATTACTAATTTTCTATCTGGGACCTCTTCTAATAGACTTCCAACCTGCTAAAATCTAAGAGTTTTCTATCTTAATCTATTTCATTTCGTTTTCATTGAATTGTTTATTTTTAGCAAGTAGGATATTCGCTGTATTTCGCTTTAAAAGTTACTTGATTTAACTATTCTTTCTAAAATATTCTGAATAGGAGAGAATATTCTTTTTTTAAAAAAAAAAAAAAAAAAAAAAAAAGACATGGCATTTAATTTTGATACCGTTATGCTTCCGATACTAAGATCTGGCTAGAAACCATCAATCAAAAATGTCTGATTTCTTAAAAGGACTTTATTGAAACGATTTTTTGGAGGAGTTTGTTAAAAGAAAAAAAAATGGCTCCAAAATTTAAGTTAACTTCGAATCATTTTTATTTTAAACATTTTCGCTGGAAAGTTAAGTTTATCTGGGGTTCTCAGGGTACTGGTTCCTCTCTAATGCATCCCTTCAGCATAACCTACTGCTCCGCGGCCTTTATTTATATTGAGTAAAAAGCCAAGGCTGGAAATTCCAAATTTAAGAAAATTTGGTAAACGGGAAGTTTCACAGAACAGAATTTTAGATCGTTAGAAATCATACTTCCCTCGGAGTTTGATTATACATAGTTTTATATAATTACATAAATCCTGACATGTTGTACGTTCGACCTGGTAGTAATTACGATAGCGCTCCTGCACCACATAGCTAAGAAAAGTAACTAATCTTATATTAGAGTCAATTATTTAAATAAGGTACAGTCGAGAGGTTGTTCATTCCAGATTTTATTTCAATTTCTTTAGCGATTCCGGTCAGTTTTTAATTTCATGGTGTATGTTGTTACACTGATTTTCGGGTACCTTTATTTTTCATCATGTGGTCACAGACTGTGACTCACAGTACTGTTTATAATTTTAATTATTTTATTCCGCTTTTCAGCGCTAAAACATATAGTTACGACATTAGTTTTGCTAAAGTAAGCGACTTTGATGGAAATAATGGAAAATATACTGCTAAGAATGTAATAGTAGAAAAAGACGGTAAAGTAAATTTTATTATACCTATTTTAAGATTCCTTAATAGCTGTATCATTGAATGGAGAAATAAATCTTTGTGCAGGTAGAAAGATTGATGAACGTACGTTACAAGTTAGCTACATTGATACTGATTATAGCAAGTATTCTGTTGTGCATGTGTGCGATCCCGCAGCACCAGATTACTGTAAGTATCTAAGCGTGTTATCACAGTATATATACTCTCCTTTTTTACTCGTAAAAATCATTTTATGACATTTTAATTAAATCTAGATTGATAATTAACAATTCAATTATAATATATTACATTATTAATAATATAACAATAGTACACTGACCGGAGACCGCAGTTTAATGAAACAAGCTCTGACCGCTAATGACCTTATATGTTCTCGCTCCTTAAATTAAAAAACATCAATGAATAAAATAATTAATAAGTTTTTAATGATCACATTATTCACATTTTTAATTTTATTTGCTTTCCTCAACTATAAAGTTGAATAATCTCACTTCTTAGAAATGAATATTTCTTCCCTTTAACATTATATGACTTCTCCTCTAATTGACTCTTCTGTGCTATTCTTGAGCTCTACCTCTCTTTGAGATAGAATTCTTCTGGGTCCTCTTCCAAAAAGAAGTTCGGATGCTGCTGGTAGCTCTCCACTTTTAGTGTTCTAGTAGTCATAAATACATCTTGATCTTTCTTGACATCATCAAGTTATATCATTAAAATTCATTAAATCATATACTAGTTAGTGTTAAATCTAATAAGACTGATCTTCAGAACCCATAATTAACACTTTGAATTCTTGAAATTCATTGACACTAAACTTCCTCCATCTGAACGTATTAATTTTGGTATTTCAGCCTATACAAAATACACTTAATAGTCTAGAATACTGTAAAACTGGTGATTTTTTCAAAGATGTCAATTTAAAAAAGTTAAACAATCAGCTGTAAGTAAATAACCGGTATCTTTTTGGCCAAATTATCACTAATTTCTAAGGTACATCTGGAAAGTCAGAATTGGGAATCAGATTTCCTTTGGGAGCGTTAAGTTTGTTTCTTATTTTCACAAGAAACTACAATACGAGTATAGCCAAAATAATGAAATCACGACTAACTAAAACCAATCGAAAATTAACTCACTGTTTATCTCAATTATTATATTTATTTACAAGTAACTTACTAATTAATTGCTTATTGTAACTTATTTATTTCTTGTTCTAGATCTGTATGCTGTTCAAAGTCGGACAGAAAATGTGAAAGAAGATGTAAAAAGTAAAGTTGAAGCAGCTTTGGGAAAAGTTGGTTTAAAATTAAGTGGCCTCTTCGACGCAACCACTCTTGGTAATAAATGCCAGTACGATGATGAAACTTTGCAAAAATTGTTGAAACAATCATTCCCAAATTATGAAAAATAAATAGTATTTGCCAAATCGTGAAGTTATTGCTGAAAGATTACACATTACTAATATTTGTGCCTTCTTTGAATTTACAAACCCAAAGAATGTTTATAAAGCGTTCTAATATTTCAATAAAATGTTTTCTGCATATTTAAAAATTGTTTTAATTATTTAAAGCTAAGCTAACTGCTACAACTGACAATGTAACCTTAACCTACCTTTATTCATGTTAGCAGTTTGTGGGCATTTTACCATGGATCTAAAAAATTTCTAAGAAACCTGGAATTTTGAGTAATTTCAGGAAAATATTCAGATTAATTAGATAATTTTGAAGAATAGCATTAAGAACTAAATTTCAATGTGAACTACTGTGTTTTGAAGATAAATATATTCTAAGTGAATTGGATTTTTACACATGCATCGCATGGGCCTGGCAGATGATAGCCTTTGTAGGTTGTGTAAGGAAGGCCTGTGAGCATTACCCAGGAGTCGCTCTCCAGAATTAAGAGTCTGAATAAAAGGACAGGTCTGGAGGGCGAGCTCTAAAGTTGGGGAGCCACAATAGATCCAAAGGGGGTCGCAGTGGCGCAGGCCTTAAGGGCCGCCCTATTAGAATCTTATCTTATAGGATGAAAAAATAATTGCCATTTCAGTCGTGATACATTTATTTTGCCGAGCTTTCGACCTAGGGACTAGGTCATCTTTAGGGCTACTTTACAAAGTAATATTTTTACATTACGGGGTTGGTGTCTCTTCTGTCTTGTCTGTTCATGAACCGTAATGTAAAAATATTACTTTGTAAACTAGCCCTGAAGATGACCTAGTCCCTAGGTCGAAAGCTCAGCAAAATAAATGTATCACGACTGAAATGGCAATTATTTTGTCATCCTATTGAAACTATGAACCAGTCACCAAAAAGAATGAACAACAATCTTATCTTAATTGGAGTTTATAAATACCTATAGGTCTAATCAATATCTTTAAAAACAAATCCACATATTGTTCACACCAATTAGAGTATAATCAAAATTTGACCGCTTATAACAGAACAGACTATTATTCTCAAAGTTTGATTGCTTCATGTATGACGCCTATTAACATGTGTTCTACGTCATAACAAGTGTGGAATAAGCTGCACATTATTTATGAGCAGCGTCAGAATCGTCTGTTTAATGATTTTTTTGGCATCAGAGAAATAGATACAGCTGATAATGTTTCGGGGCGTATATCCAGACTTAGAAGATGTGAGAGGGGTTCAAGGATGAGGCGTGGAAAGAAGATAAGAGTGAAACTTTCAGGTTTCCTATTTTTAGAGAGAAACATTTTTAAATAGAATCCTTAACTCCTTGCTTAGACAGTATTTTGAGTTTATTAACACCTGGGAGTCCGTCCCCAAGTGGAATGTACGGTTGATTTAATGAGGGAGCGTTTGTGCACTGATAAGTTGCGTTTCAATGAGAGCTCAGTGTGACTAACAAAAAACTCTGGCATTGGTTTTCTTAAAGGAGAAGAATGTCTCTAAAGACAATAGAACATTCAGAAGGGGACTCTGGGTAAGGATCTTCTTTCTATTTGTTCCATGGTCAGTAAAGGTTGAAGGCGATTTTTGACTCACGAGGGTTTACTATATTATGATAGGGAATTCTGTGGCTGCCTCAGCCACTAGAAGCCACGGTATCTACAAAGTGGATGTGGGAGTAGTTCCGCCTGAGAATCCTCTGGGAACATCTCCTCAGGCAAATTTGGCTAATAAGCCGGATAGCCTCCAAGTACGGCATGAGCGTTTGAGTCATCAAAACAAGAAGTACGTAAGAAAGTTTTTATGGGAACATGGTGTGGATTTTATCGACGATGATTTCTTTTGTGAGGCTTGTCTTTACGGCAAACAGAGCCGCATGAGTTTTGGGCTTCGAACTTGAAACCCCTGAAACCTGGTGAACTTCTGCTTGCGGAAGTATGTGGCCCTATGCAGGTTGCTTCTTTAGATAAATCGCGATAGTTTTTAATATTCAAAGATGTCTGCAGTAAGTTCAGGAGCGTCTATTTTTCTTAAACGAAAAGAAATTATTGAGAAGGAGGGCCTGTCTCATCGGATGACGATGTCCTACACGCCGGAACAGTGCGGTGGTGCAGAGAGAGAAAATCGTAATTAATTAAAGCTACACGGAGTATTCATGCCAATAGGTTGCCGGAGAGTCTGTGGGCAAAAACTGTTAACACTGCCACACATATGCTTACAAGTCTCCTTACGAGTTATGGTTCCATGCGTTTTTTTAAGTGCCTTAACAAGTGTGCTTTAGTATTTGCCCTTTGGATCCAAAGCTTTTTGATCAGACTGAAGGACATGTGTAAGAATAAAAATTATGTTAGAAGTAATAAAAACACCACGCACTTCGACAGTCCTTTTGTGTCCATCACGTACACTACTACGAAAATTCTTCTCCTTTCAAAGAAAGGGGATTATTGTATGTTTGGGAATGTATAAGGAAACGAACTTAGCACTAGGACTGGTACTCCAGGCTGCCTCATCTGCCCATAGAAACGTTCAATATTTCCCAAAGATTGACAAACATTCTCCAGAACTCCTCAAAGAAGTACCTGATTTACTACAGTTTCACAATGTTGGTCCATTCTGGAACCGAATTTTCGAATTAAACAAACGTAATGATATCAATATATTGGTTTGTTTGCAATAGCCGGTTTCAATACTTCCTAGCTTAGAAAAGAGTAATCTGAATATAGTAACCTTATATTACTTACACGCAGTATATTAAATATTAAATACATTATATATAAACTTTTACTTTAATTGGAGACCTTGACATAACAATGTTCAGTTGATTATAATTATTAATTGTACTAAATTGCAAGAGTATATCGCGTCAACCTCTGAAGTCATTGGTGCTTGGAGCTTTTTTCAGTGCACTTGTTTAAGGCACATAAAAAACGCAGAGATCCTGCGGATAAACTGAAATGTAGTAAATATGGTTTAGGTCTGCATTGCTGGATAATATCTTTGATTTTATCCCTAGAAACACGAATATTTATTGTATTACTGACTGGTTTCGGACAGTGTTCTCTCTCTAAAGAAAGTCTAAAGGCTATCACCTGGATTCGAACCCGGGATCTCCGCTTTGGTATGATAAACCAACCTGAAGTTTTAAGTGAAAAGTGTATTGAATATTTACTTTTATTATAAAAAAATTACTTTTTAAAAAATTAATACTTAATTTAAATAAATTATTTAGATATACGCATGATTAAATCAATTTTTAATTCCTTTTAGTTCAGCAGTCGGACACAAAAAGTTTTGCAGACCGCTGATTGCTGAGGCCTGCGTTATAGTGAAGCTTACTCTTATCTCTGCTTAATAACTCATAAGAAGCATTTTCTAGCGTAAATTTTTCAAATAAAAGTTGAGATCTACATAGAAGTTTAAAGAAAGTCGTAAAAGTTGTTTTTCGAGAAAATTGTTTTTTAAAAAAAAATATTGGCCGGTTTTATGGTGGTGGAAAAATCGAATTGGAAATTCAGGCGATTTTCTGTTTGAGAATAGAGTAGACCACACATGCTCGCAAATCATTGGGTCATTATTTCACTAATCTCAGACAGATTGACGTTGTAAGGTCCTACTGATCTCGCTTTGTACTATTTCGGCAGCCAAGTGCTACGCCTCAAGAAACCACATTATACAGAATGAAGCTGAAAACTCATCTGTGAAGTGTATCATCTTGCAATGTACCAACAAAGCATAAATAATCGTAGTGGGAGATTTGGCAATGTGTTAGTGGGGGATTTAAAATAAATTAATATTCCATCTAGGCATTTAATTTTAGTGATACATTTCGTTCCACACAATGAAAACGTGAGTATCAAATTGCAGCTAATCTTACAATAATTCCTCTATAAATCTCCTTAACAAAAACTTACAGTTTTAAAAGTTAAGTATAAGGGTTGATTAAACGCCAAAAGGTACACAAATCAGCAAGTACCCATCATTTCATTTATACTTCATTGATATGATTTAAGTAATTTTACTGCATTAACTTTTCCTTCACATTTTTTAGAATTTATTAGATGTCACAGACCCTTATGCTGGCCATTTTCGTCTACAAAATATTTACTCAAGTAGCACACCATTTAACTTAGATTGACTGTAATATCTATTTATCTATAATAATCAAACTATTAATCACAGGTGAAAAAGAAAACGTTATAAAAAATATAAAAAAAATATGAGGCTAAAAAATTCATAAACTTTTTTAAAAAATGCTTACACCAACATACATCAATGATTTTATTTATTTATTTTTATTTTTAAATAAAAATCATTGGTTTAAGTTCATTCTTCGATTAAAGTAATTGTTACTTTATGTAGTAGTCAAACGTTTGTAATAATAAGTAATAAATAATCTGGCTTTATCGCAAATAATATAGTTTTCTTCAATTACATTCTCAATCTAGGTGTTCTTCCCACAATGTTATATATATGTAATATAAAATAAAGAAAATAAAGATATGCATATTTTTAGGACAGCTAATTATTCCAGTATTTTACCATAAGTAAAATTAGGGGGACTAAATTAAATTACAATTGAGAAATGAGTAAATATTGTTGAATAATCTACTTGTTATTAACTGTATGTTATTTGTGCTCACGAATATTTCGGTAAGACGAATTCAAGACTGAAATATTCTGTTAAATCCGTGATTCAAATTTAAACAGTAGCCGACTCTAACTTTGTCTTTTTCTTCTTTAACATGCATGTATAAGATGTGACAACTTCAGAATAAAGGGCATATTAAAGATAAATCAGAAGAATAATTTGGAATAGAGTTAAAATAAAGTACCTATTTAAAAACGAAGATATAATATACATTTTATCATAATTGTAACAAAATAATATTATGAATGAACTGGCCAGCATAAGGGTCTGTGACATCTAATAAATTCTAAAAAATGTGAAGGAAAAGTTAATGCAGTAAAATTACTTAAATCATATCAATGAAGTATAAATGAAATGATGGGTACTTGCTGATTTGTGTACCTTTTGGCGTTTAATCAACCCTTATACTTAACTTTTAAAACTGTAAGTTTTTGTTAAGGAGATTTTTGTACCTTTTGGATAGATTTTCCTTTTTGTCTATTTGCAAAGTTACATATCTGCTTTACAGATTTTTTAAAATTTGGAATAAGCCATTCTATCATTATAACCTGATAAGGTGTTAAATCGGAACCGTAACTACCACTGGAGAGATCTTTTTAAAGAATGATTATAGTTGCGGTCCCTAAACCCTCCTCAATAACAATTTTTTTTAGAAAGCGTTTTGAATAAAATAGGAAGGTATTTGTACGTAAATAGCAAAATTAAACTGCGATTTCAGTACTTCCTTTTAAGAGGAGCAAGAAAAATAAACTGCGATTACAGTACTTCTCCCTAAAAGGCAAAGATTTTGAATCGAACGACAATTCATTGATGTAAATCGGTTCATTCATTGATAATTTTAACGATTGCAGTACTTCCCTTAGTAGGTGTAAGAGCATGATGGCACTTCACAGCCACGTAGAGGAGCTTTAATCACTTTTTCGTGCTAAATTTTATCAAAATTGGACTAAGCTTTGTAGAAATATTGGTAAAAATAGTTTTAGAAAGGGCCTTATTTGGGTGGGGCTAACTCCCCTCCTTATGAGGCAAAACGTCGAGACTTTTAAAGTGCAAATCTGTACAAAATGTCGATTCGAATGACACTTCATTCATGAAAATCGGTTCACGTGTCGATAATTTGAAACGATTGCTATACTTCCCCTTAACAAGTGTAAGAGCAGATCGTCGCTTTATTGTTACGTAGGGGAGCCCTAACTCTATCATCCTACCAAATTCTATCAAAATCGGGCCAAGATTTACAGAGTTATTAGTAATAATAATTTTGGAGGGGGCCTTACATAAAGGGGGCTAACTCCTCTCCCATTCGATGTACAGCGTCGAGACCCCCAAAAGGCACATCTACATAAAATTCCGAATCGAATGACACCTCATTCATGAAAATCGGTTCGCGCGTTTAGGCGCTACGTTGTTTACAAAAAAGGTAACAAGAAGAAGAACAACAACAACAACAAGAAGAACAAGAACAAGAACATTTTTTGAAAAAGCCGTTTTTGCTCATTTTCGGCAACTTTTTTCTCGAAACCTATTAGATCTGGGTGGTTGCAAAAAAATTACAGTTATAAAGGAGGGTTCGGAGTAAGATTTAAAGAAAATTTGGGAATTTTATCTTTTATAGAAAAATAGAAAAAAATTGTCAAAGTTGGGTGTTTTTCAACGTTACGCTTTTTCGTGCAGTTTTTGATGGTCAACCCTTATACAACTGTCCTACCGGACAGTTTTAATATTCATTTTCACTCTTGACTGAAATTGCAAGAATACAATAACTCCTATAGACAGTCATAAAGACATTGATAACAAATCTAAAGTGGCATAACTGTTAATTTAAAACCCATCTGAGTCTAAAGAATAAAACATTCAGTTTCAGTGAGACGTTCTAATGAATCCAATCTCTTTAGCCCAAAATATGTCAAAAGATTCTGAATTCTTTAATCCAGACATACATATTTACAATCTGGTTGAACTTAGTATCAGGGGTATCAACAATCGAACAAGCAAGGTATTATTTAAATAAATAACAAGTTTACTGTTAAGTAGTTATCCCGCGGAGATCCCGTGTTCTAATCCAGCTGCTGGTTCTTAGTTCTCTTTTCCTAGCAGCTTTTTACATCTAACTTTCCAGGGATGGACAATGTGTCTGTCACATTATTGGCTTCAATGACCCCAGATTTTAACGCACCTTACATTTAAAAAATAAATAAGTGGGCAGGGAGTCATTATAAAGATCACATTTCATGGCGATATCATTTTATTATGACGTAGTATTAATTTACTGAACTTTTAAATTCATATAAATTCTTCTCCAGATGCATGACATTAATTTTGGCCACTGCCACTCTGTATTTATCATCAGCAGCTAAGAGCGGTGCAGATAAAAGATGTGACAATCCAGAACCTATGACACCTTTTGATGTGGACAAGGTAAATATATAATATGTTAATATTCATGAACAAGGAAAGTATGTATATGTACTAAAACTATCAATGTCAATAATTACCATCTAATTTGTAGTTTTTTAAAGACGCTTGGTATATTACCCATTACAAGTTTGGCGCTGATACTGGATCAAATAATGATAAATACTGTACTAAAATTCTACAAAAAATAGAAAATGATAATATAAAAGAGGTATTTTCTATTGACAATACAACGTAAGTATTTTTGTAATTTTTAAAGCAAAATCATGTGTTAAATTGAATTTTACACCTATAAATAACCTGTTCTGACTAGATTTCTCTCTGGCTCTTGAAGTCTTAAATGGGTATGAACTTTTTTTAAACGACCTTCATCTTGTCTATAAATTAACCTGTTTCCTGATACCTCCCTCCCAGGACATCTAGAAAAATATTGCGACATCATCAAGAAGAGTGCAAGTCAAGAATGAACTTTGAAAATGCAAAATTTTACACTTTTGCCAAATAAAAGCGTGAACTGGTCAATGCCATAGAATCATTGACGAATAATTCAATCATCATAGAATCATTCGATAAATGAAGGAGCGTAGTTCGACAAATTCAAACTATGCAGAAAAAAACAAAAAATTGTAATCATCTCAGAAATCTTAACTTCTAATAAATCAACAATTTAGTATTTTGATTACATTTAGTGATTTTCCGGGTCGTTTAATAATATAATCCTCTCCTATTCTATTTCTTTTGTGGTAACTGACTTACTTATCAACCGCTCTCAAACCATTACAGTATATTTTAAACATAACTATTCTGACTATTTTTAAGTAATATATTATTTTAATAGTTTTACAAATTCTCCCTTCTAAGTAAGATTACCTGAAATGGTTCCTTCATTCACATTCACTCATGCACTTCAAATGTCGCAATATAGGGTCCTTGTGATACCCTAATTCCACCACTTATATATATATTTTACAAACGCAATATCGCATTAGGAATCTTGTAATTTACTTTTATATCACACAAATTGCCATTCTGTCTGATGGACTCAGTCTTATAGTCAATGTTTTATGAATAATTTAAGCAGCACTGAATCAGTTTTTTGAATTACGTTTTAATAACTTCCTACTTAAAGATGTAGTTTAAATCCTCCATCCATTCCCATAACACTAGATCTCGTTCATCTGATCTCTATATTCCCTCTCACCGTACCTCATCCTTTGACAAGCCCTTCCTAATACGTGCTACCTCTCTTTGGAACTCCTTGCCTTCATCTGTCCGCCATGCTCCTACCCTATCTATCTTTAAATCCCGTCTATTCAGTTATCTCCTTTCTAATCAGCTTCCTCCGAAATTCTAATTGTTTTAATTTATTTCCTTAATTTCTGCTGTTATTTTTATTTTCACTTTTTGTAAATACTTATTTATTTATTTTCTGCTTAATCACAGGCCAAACTGTTAAGGCCTCTATTTGTTCCTGTATTTATTCTTAGGGGACAATTGTCCCAGAATAATAAATTTCTTTTCTATTTCTACTATTGATATAAGTTCTTATTTGTCCTCAAGACTTTGTTGTTCGAGTAGCCCTCTTATTCTCCCTTCCAATCTATTCTTTCTCTATTAGCATCATTATTCATATTCACTCTTGCACTTCAGGTATTTCCAGATGAGTTCCAATATGGTAAACATCTGAATTTTCTTTAGCCTTTCTCCTACTAATCTCGTGGTTTGATTCTAATGATTCTTCGGTCTCCCATCTTTCCTCATTTTATATTTTCTGTTTTAAGTAAGCCCTGTCATCTTTGCGAATACTACTGATTTTGGTTACCATTTTGAGAGAATTCATAGCTTCTTCAGTAGGAATAAAAAGCAAAATCTCGACACTATCATTTATTTTTTTTTTTCAAGTAATTTTGCCCATTTAAAAGTACTTTTGAGGACCCGAATACCTTACTATTCCAAATATTTTCGCATTTGCTGATAGAATTTAGGTAAATGCTTTAACTTTCCATCAAAAGCTAATTTTACAGAAATAATAATTGGTATTATTTTGCTGCGTTTTTCAGAACTGAGGCCTACAGTTATTATTTAAGTTTCAGCAAAAAGTCATCATTTGACACAACATATGGAAAATACACTGCAAAACATATACAGGTGGATAAAGTTGGTAAGTTTATTTTATTTTGGTGACCATTAAGATCATAGTGATCTGGGTTAATATTTTTGTTTTATTTGTGTTCAAGGTAAGGAGTTAGAAGAACATTCAATAACAGTTACTTATCTTGATACTGATTATGACAGTTATTCCGTGGTCTATGTTTGTGGGGAAATAATGGAAAATTTATTTTGTAAGTATTCATATAATTTGTGGCTGTATATCTGTACAATTTTGTTTTTGTTTTTTGTTTTTTTAATGTGTGTGAAGAAATTAAAATATATTTATTGCATTTTCCAGCTCTATACGCCGTCCAGAGTCGTAGTCAAACTTTAAATCAAGATGTAGAAACGAAAGTTAAAAGTGCCTTAAATGGTATTAATTTAAAGTTGGATAAACTCTCTTCTATAAAGGATTTTGGTTGTAAGTACGATGACAGTACTTTGAATGCATTGCTATCAAAATCGTTTACCCATGAGACTAAATGATAGAATGCTTCCAAAGAGGATGGAAGGTGAATAAGATTTATTATGAAATTTATAATTTATTATGAATTTCATTTCATTTAAAAAATTTAATTTGATTTTTTTTAAATTCAATAAAATGTAATTATCGAAATTAAATAAAGGCACATGTATTCCTGGACTCTTGTTATCCGCAATCTTAAATTTTAATTGATGTACTAATAATTCGGCAGAGTTTATGGTATTGGATGTAAGGATGTACTGTAGAGCAGATGCCGGCTCAGACTACCATCAAATAAAAGTAAAATTAAGACTTGGGTTATAAGCATAAAAAAAAATGCAAAAAGTCAGAGTACTTAAAGATGAAAGTATACGTTGGCTTTACCTTTGTAGATTTAACGCCGAGCTTCAAACAGAACCTTCACCTTCAGAAGGAAATGTATTAATTTAATTTTCTCAGAACGAAAGTAAAAAAAGTAATCAGAGATAAAGAGTTTGTGTTAAAGATAATTAAGATCAAAAGTAAAAAAATTCCTTCAGGGAAAAACTGAATGAGGTTGAGTATTAAGAATGAGGAAACAAAATAAACTAAAGAGAAAGAGGCATTGGTCTGCAAAGAATGAGAAATGGCAGAGGGAAACAAACCAAGCATAATGCGAATATGATCATTAAAGAGTAGAAGAAAGACAGAAGTATTAAAAAAAAACTTCTTCAGGAAGACAGGTAAAATTTTAGGCTTATCGGAGGGTTCAAAACTCTGTTTTTCGAATGTAAGAATAGAAAAAGAAGAAATTATGGTTGATTTGAAGAAAGCAAAAACGGTAAGTTTAAAATGGTATGTACCAGGCCCTGGAGAAACATGCTGAAGCTCCTAAATTACGGCGGGGATGGGGTCATCAATATTCTTGCAAAACTTCAAAATTGAATTTTGGAGGAAGGTAATATATCCAATGAAATGTCATGAAATTCAGTACTTAAAAAATAGTTATAGCAAATGTGAGAATTGTAAAGGTATGTGGTTAATTATCTTGGTTTTAAAAGAAATTCGAAATTGGATAGAAAAAGAATATTATATACTATAAGAGAAACAGTGCGAGTTTATGCCAGGATGTTCCTGAATCGAATTCAAGTTTTCTCTGAAACAAATTCTAGAAAAGTGTTATGCCAAAAATACTCCCCTTGTCTTCATTGACTCAGTAAAAGCTTACGATAGTGAAACTCTTACAAAGCCCTGGGAAGTATTTACTAAAACATTGCATCCATTAGTAAGACACTTATAAACCTTTTTCAAAGAATAATTGATATCCATATCTAGGTAAAAGTAGAGAATGCTTTATCGGAAGAATATTCCATTGCAAAAGATCTTCTTGAGGATTGCTGCCCGTTCCCTACATCATTCAAGATCTTTGCAGGCGGAGAAAATCAAAGGATGAAATTAAGTGGTAATAACTACCTATCCAATCAGATCAGATTAATCAGTTCCTCGCTGATTAAATAAAATTGTTTGGAGATAACGGTTGGAATATTTTACTCCTGGTTCAAAAGAACTCGATGGATTTTCTAATATTGGATCTTGTTTAATTTTCTAATTTTAGAGTTTACACAAAAGCTTGACACACTTGCCATCTTCCATTTAAATAGATGACGTTCTAGTCTATACTAGTTAACATGTGCAAGTGGGAGAGCAACTATATAAATAACAATAATTTAGTTTAAAATTTACTTAAAATAATTTTGCCTTGCTACCATGAAGACGTAAGTACAAAAATGTTAATTAAGTTTGTGAAAAATTTGTTGCACTTGTGTAAACACAGGTGTGCGGAGTGTGGTGAGGATTACAGACCTTACCTCTCTTAGATTTTCTCTAAAATAAAACTATTTAAAGTTTAATTGATATAAAAAATTTACATCTTATTCCTAAAAAAAGAGGAAGATATTAGTTCTTTGAATTTGAATTCATGAAATGGCCATTTCTTCTTGGATTTTGAAAATCAAGTCTAATTAGAAAACAACGCGTACTACAGTTATAACGGATCTTATCGGCGCGGAACTGCGTCCAATGAACTCTTACATCCCGCAACTACAAATCTAATCCAAAAGATACGTTTACTAAAACAGAATCCTTCAATTATATCAATAACGTAATTTTTTCTTTCTTAGAACCCCTGCTCCAATGCAGATCATCAACTACGTTCAGTTCAACTTAGTCATGGGTTAATTACTGCTAAGCTCAAGCACTACCTTAAGAGTTATTGTATTTCTCAAGACCAAAATGAAAACCTAAAGGCCGAATCAATTTGATACTCTTGTGCTGTTTCCTTTCTTTCCAGTTTGTTATTACTCTCTAATAAGAAACATCATTCTCTAGGCTCAGAGAACAAAACGGTGTCCGACCCTAATTAATTAATCGTCTGCTAATCAATTAGAGATACACTAACACACTCATCATAATCTGCCAAGAACCCACTTATCTTCCAGCAATAAATTATTTATATTAAAATTTATTTGATCTCTATTTAAAATCGAATTGTTTTTTCATCCAGGTGCGTAGCACTGGTTTTACTTTCAGCCATATTACGGTTATCAACAGCCGGGCCTAGACCAAGTCGAGACAGGAAATGTCGAAATCCAGATCCTAAAGAAAATTTTGAGCCAGAAAAGGTATACTGATAATATTCTTAAAACAATTACTCTTTTTTTTACTCAAATATTTTATACATAACTTTGCAGTTTTTTAAAAATAAATGGTACACGACACATTACCAATTGACGAAGTATGGTTTAGAGGGAAATACCATGAATTGCATTGCTTTCAGCTCTATAGTGTTTAGCAATGGTAGAATAAAAGAAGTATTTTCTAATTATCAACCAAAGTAAGTATTTAATAAACTTTGTCTTAAATAAAAACTTTAATTCCTAAACCATTTCGGCAAAGGGATTACTAAAGGAAGTAGCTAAACAGGATAAAAGATTAATCTTAAAATAAGCTGTAAGGTTTGGGCAAGTTCTCTATCGAGCGGATAGAAATCAAGAGGATTTAGAAGAGGTGACACGATAAGGCTTCCTATATATCCACCTTTCAGGGTAATGCCTATTTTACAGTCTCTTCCTTAGTGTCTGGTGAAACATATTATGGCATAAGGAGAGCTGTGTTTACTAACAGAGACATCAAGAGACAGAAACGACTGCTCTACTAAACAGTAATGGTAAACATTGGTAAGGTAATGTTCATAATTTATAAATGTATCCGGAAGATTATTATTTTTAAAAAATCACATATTCTTAAGAATCTATTCTAACATGTTAGACATTAATGCCAAAATATTGAGTGTTAAGAATACCAGTCCAGCTGTTTACACTAAAGTGACAAAATCACAACTTTTGCACTGCAAGTGGATTTTATTTACAAAAATATTATAGTTATGTTAGTTATGGATACCATCCCTCATAAAATGAGCGCCATATGTTCACAGAACATATGAACCTTCGGCAACCATATGTATATCGTCCAGGTACAAAGTCCACACATTAGCCGTAATCATCTGGTTTTGAAGGAAGGACTAATGAACGTGGATGCAGTTCTTCTCGGAGTACTGTCATCCATTCACAGTTGGATTAAAGGCGAAATTGCCTTGCAATGAATGTAGTACTTATTGGTGGAATTGTCTAAAACTACATTCATTACCCATTCTACTTTGCGCACATTACCTCTCCGAGGTTTGCCATTATTATTGCGCAGAGTAGTCGTTTATCTCTCTTAAAACCTCTGGAAAAGTACGCCCGAATCTTAATGGTAAAGTTGACGTCCATTCGCAAATATCCGTTTGGTGAAACCACAAATTCAATTGCTCAGAAACACCTTTTTCTTCTAAATTTTTGTCAAAAGATGACTGTAAGTTCTTATTAACCATTTTGTAAATTTGTTTTAGTTTTTCATTGATATAAATGATAACCTTGATCTGTTGTTTATTGTTCTTTCTTACTTTTTTTGGTAATATCCAGAATTATTGCTAGGCTTAGAGTTTTTCTAATGTAATTGATCCAGATAGGATCTTTGTTCACATAAAACCTTTTTCCGCACAATAGATTCTCTGCTAGTTCCAAAAGTTAGTTTACATTTGTTACAGATCACCCATCATTGATTTGTCTGTATTTAGATAAATATACATTTAGATTCAAATGCTTTGATAAAATACAGAACATACAGCTTTCATGTTATAGTTTATCCTAGCATTTTACGATTTGATCTATTTGATCGTCGGGTGAGCTGGTAAAACGAATAAAAATGTTTTATATTATGTATATCAATTTATGACAGTTATAACAAATTATAAAATCTTATTACCACGTTGAATATTGTAATATCAAAGAGTAAGATGAATTAAAAGAAGATATCTTTTCGTCCTCAGGAATTAGATAGCATGAATTACGAATAAGTCACCATCGTTTTATAGTTCTTGTAACATTTTTAGCCTCTTTAAAATTCTTCCAAACAACATAGACAACCTGCCAGATACAAATAATCTTTCACTATTTTTGCTGATTTTTTCTTAATAGTTCATCCTTTAACTGTTAATATTATTAAAGAAATAATTGTAACTTTTTTTTTCTTCAGTCACTGTGCTTACGCTTATGATGTGAGTTATAGCAGTCTGGATTCATTTAAAGATAGAGTTGGTAAATACACAGCTCAAAATGTAGTGGTTGACAGAAAAGGTAAAATTAGCCAAATTATAAGATCTGCTTTTAATCTCTCTCCTATTGCTGCTAGTCGTCAAGTAAAATGATCAAATGTATGGGGTTGCAGGTAAACGCTTAGAAGAAGCTATCCATGAGTATAATATTACGATTATCGATACTGATTATACTAGATATGCTTTTGTACATTTATGTGGGCAAGACAAAGAAGGCTTATATTTTGGTAAGTATTAACTGTACTACTGATTACTCTTAGTTTTTAGTATGAATGTGTTACAAGTATTTGAATTCAAAGAAATAAAAATAAGAAGCGGGTCAACATTAGAGATTTAGCTTTTTTCAGTGCACTATCGGCGTCCAGACAGTAATATCTCGTAAGAGGCAACTCGGTCCCTTCTTGGAAAGAAACTCAAAATTGACCCTAATTTATCATCTTTACAGATTATTTTTTCATCAACGGTCGAAATCAAGAAGACAAAGTTCATCCAAAGATTACAGAAGCCATGAAGAAATATAAGTTAGAAATAGAAGGCTTCTTGTCATCAGAAGATGTTGTTTGCCAATTTGATGAAAGGGCGATGAATTCGCTTTTGTATGTAGATATATCGTTATGCCCTGTACCGTTGGCAAAGCCCTTACCCGAAAAGGTCAACGAAGAGACTGCAACACCTTCAGAAAAAAAATAGAACATTGAAAAAAATATTGTATTTGTGTAGCAGGACATGACATGGGAATGTGGCGTTGGTGTTTACAATTAAACACAAAAAAGGTTTATAATTTTTAAAAAAAACTTTTATTGTGTTATCCAGACAATAAATAGTTTTCTTTTGTAAATATGCTTATGCTTCAACTATGACTGAAAATGAAATGAAAACATAACTTAATGGGTTCGTAGGTCCTTTAAGAATAAAAATGTACCATTTCGAAAAGAAGTCTAATCTGGCTAATAAAATATAAGACATTAAAACATTTCTAATAATTAAATAGGGATGATAATGCGAAAAACAAAAATAAATAAAGGCAAATAATATAAATGTATAATACAGCAAAATTTCACAGAGTGTGAAGGGGAGTTATTTATTAATGATAAAAAACTAAAGATAATTTACTAAGCTATTATTTTTACTTTATTATGGAATACATATTATTTATATTACAATTATTAGAATATGTGATTATTAATAATAGATATTTTATAATATTATTATTATTATTATTATTAAATAAAACAGAAGCAATAAATATTTGTATTCAGAATTAACATACATGTATTATTATTGCACAAATACTGTGACATATAAAAATAACTTGTCCTCTTTAAACTTTTGTGTCTTTACTTTTTATTTTTTATTTTTTATATCGCCGCCCAAAGAGGTATTTACAAAGAATGCACGCGACAAATCAATTCACAATTGAAAATACATAAAAGGAATAATAATTCTCAAGCTACAGAAACATTACAAATTAAAAAACACCAATCAACAAAACAAATGAAGCTTAAGTTCAATACACAATACTAAAGATCTTAAAAATAATTGACAGAAAAAATAAAGATACCGGTATTATATACCCGCAATTTAATAATGTATCTAATGATGTTTTGATAGATATAAAACATTCTATGTATAACAGTGCTTTTTTTTAATAGTTCCAGAGCTAGATTAATGTCTGAAATTATCTCTTTATTTTAAAATCATCAGCTACACAGTGCTCATTAAAACCTGATCAGTTTTGCAAATAGCCTTATTTCATAACTTTAAAGCTGAAAATTTCATTTCCAAGTTTTTATAAGAAACTTCTTTTGTAAGTTGTTCATTAACATATTTCACGTAAGCTTTCCAAAATGTAAACATATTTTTAATTTCTATTAATAGTTGGCGACAACGTTCTTTATAATTAAGCTTCTTCACAGAAGTTACGATAAAAGTACTCAAAGTTTTGAACTGAAATAAGAAAGAAATCGAACTTCATCTTATTATTACAATTATTACAATGTTCAATATTTTAACTAAAGATTTTTTTAAAACTTAAAAATTTTTAGTTTTATTTTTACCAACAATTTACAGTTTTTAAAACTGTATTTATTATACTGAAATTACACTTTACAGGGAAGTCCCCGCGAAAAATGGCCTTCAACAACTTTTTCTTGAAAAATATGGTAAAAGAAATATATCTGTGTAAGTAATGATGTACGAAGATTACAGGAAATCTAAATAGCATGTTAGTGAAAATCTCCAAAACTGTTCTTTGCAATTTTGGAAATTTGTGGGTATGAGCTTAAGAGTTCTGGATTCTGTCTCTAGAAATGTAGAGGAGTGAAGAGAATAGTTGCGTTCATAAAATATCTCCGAAGACCACTATTTTCTTGTTGGAAAGAGTGGGCGACAAATTTAAATATTGTTAGCGTCACAAATCTGGCCTGTTAGATGTTTCAAGCTTACTTTTTTTGGGGGCAAAAATTAACAGTCTTCGAAAAAGCGATTTAAAAAAAAAAACTGAAACATAAAGGGAGGATAGGATATGGATGGGTACATTTGATCACTAGCAGCAAAATTAACCGTAATTCTAGCTAGTTCCTATATGATTCCAACAATAACAAAATTATGTATATATAATCCAGCTTTATCTGGCAATATTTTCTACTTTACAATTCTTTGAATATTATGTTTTTGGTCCAAAAGTGCACTTGGTATACCCATCCTTTGAAATAAGTAAGAAGAGTGTTTGGAGGCTACTAATTAAAAGATATTTTAAAAAATCGTCTTAATTAAATTGTTGTTTAATGAATAATAATTGGAAAAATAAGAGATTAATGATCCTTGAAATTTTGAAAATTATCACATTTCTTTAAAATTAAGTTCTCCGTCTCTTGTTAGTAAATTTAAAAACTTAATTTCTGTTCGATGGGTGAAATTGAATTCAAATATCTCTCTCAAAGAGTTAGGGCCATTTTTATGAAAGCATTTAAAATTATAAAATGACTTGTTTTCTTGAAAATGGATCTTCTTCTTGTTTAATATTAGTAAATTTTGCTTCTAAAAATTCTCAAAAAGCAAAGATCCTTTAGAAGCTAATTATGAAAAGCAAATCTAACCTTTGGATTATTAAAGTTTTTATTAGCTTTTATTTCAAACATGTAAGTCTTAAATAGAACTCTCTGGAATATTTTCCAATATTCAGAATTATTCTCCAAAACAAGTCTCCTAATGTCCTTTGTATTTTCAACTTCTAGAAGGTATTTTACTACTTTATCAAAAAGACTAAGTTTTTGCAGATTCCATGAAAAGTCAGCAATATTTATCTAAAAAAAAAAAAATGTGAAAAATGTGAAAAGCAAAACTGATCAGGTTTTAATGAGCACTGTGTAGCTGATGATTTTAAAATAAAGAGATAATTTCAGACGTTTGCTGAAGAATCAAATTCATGAAATAACCAAGCATTATGAATTCACGAATCTTAAAATTATTTTCTGACTCCAAAGAGACTATAATTATTTTTGAAATATTATAATCTTATGTATATAAAAGAACTATTTATATTTTTTCAAACAAAATACTTTTTGCAACATAATTGTCAGAATTAATCGATCCAAAACGTTTGATAAAATCACCTTTTAGGTTCTAGTTAGTAACTTTAAAATCGCCCATTCTAAGCCAATTAAGTTATAAATGCCGTTAATAATAAGAAGAATTAGAATAAACTTGGCTTTACTTTATGCTTGTATCGTAATAAAAACCTAATTGTACAGATATAGAGCTAAATTTTCTGTACCAATAGAACAGAAATAGAAGAAGGTGAAAAGACGTGAATCAGGAGATTTTAAAACAAATGTTAAAATCATAACCATTGTTCAGTTAGTTATAGTTTGGTTTCAACCTACTTTATTTGAGAAAAACTGATACAAAAAATAATCTTCCTTCAATCGACTTACCTCAAGTCGTAGTTTATCTACGAAGTTCTCGTTTTTCTGGCATTTAGGACATTGGAAATCATTTTTTATTTTGGTTACCTATAAAATTAAAATATAAACGAAACGAATAACTTTAAATTTTTCAAATAACTTTACTATCATAATTATATTAATAAATATAACGCTCACTTTTTTCTGGCATTGGAAACAAGCTTTATAAGGACAATCTATCGTGCACATATCGATGACAGTTCCATGACAATTGAAAATATGTATTCCATTTTTACTGGCTATATATCCTTCTTTTTGAGTATAAGTGTTGGTCTCAAAACTGTCTGTAAATAGCACAACAATAAGGGATCGTTATTATTATAGGTAAAAAACAAAACCAATTCCATAAATATTTTATTATGATTTATAACTACTAATCAAAATTCTTATTAATATAAATTCTAATTTATTTACCTAACTTAGAGACTGACTCTGCAGCATCTATAATAATTACCTCTTTTGGGGGGAAATATAATTGAGTTCCATTCTCGTTAAGCTATACACGAATTCCAACAAAATAATATGTTTTATTCACCTAAATATACACACACTATTATTATTCTACTTTACATTTATAAGTCTATACAGTTTTAATTGTCCTTATTTTAAAAAGTTCTGAGAAATCTAAGACCTTAGATGTTTCTGGAGGGAGATACCATCCAAATCTGACACCTAACACATTTTGTATCGATTCCCGTGAAGCCATTTTTCAAAAATACCATTTCATAAACAAAAAATTACCCCTAACATCCTCATTATAAGATCAACTTAGAAGTTGCCATAATATAGCGAAGACCTTGGTTAACTTACTTTAAATCTCACTTCCTCTTGATCTCAGGAAAATAACTTCTTTAATAGTTCTGTCATTTCAAAAGAATGTCTGAGAGGCTTCAGCCACCTTCCAAAGAATACTTGAGTTGATCATTGCTCGGATATTGGCCCCGCATGCTTTGCATATCTCGACGACATAAATACTACTGCTACAGACACCTTTTAGGAACACTTACATTCTAGGCAATAACCTTGCAGTTAAGCCGGCCTTCCAAGAACGAGGTAGCTACTACGCTACTGAAAGTAGGCGTTATTTTTGCCAAACTGTCCGTTTTCCCTCTTTTCAAGATATCCCCCGTAAGAGCTGACACCCAGTTGGTAAGAGGGAATTGTTTCTGAATTTAATTCTAGGTTATCTGCTTCATAATATGTACGTGTGAAATCGCGAGTTCATGTCATAAAATTGACAAAAGATGAAAGATTGTTGCCATGCACATACCTGAATCAAATCGAAATAGTTGTCTGTTTCCTCACCATATCCAATGATTTTAATTTTACCACTTTCATCCTCAATATCAGCACTAAATGATTTTTTCTTATTTCTGTCAGTCTTATTCGTTACTTTTGCTTTTATTGTTTGGCCAAATTGATTAGGTACCAACTTCTTTATTAGTCGTAAATCACCCGTTACTTTATCTGAAATTATAATGTAGAAACATTATTATTCAACGATATTTTCCACTACATTAGGAAGTATGATTTTTTTTCATTGCATAAGTAATGAAAAGAATTTTTTGTATAGGACTTTCTTAAATCAGTCTAAATATATGTTTCGTTTTACTTAAAACTAAATAAATAAATAACACTATAATTTTAATAATTTCACTATAATATATATTATATTATGCTATGAAAATTTTATACTATAATGCTACAATTTTTGTAATTGTTTTTATATCAAATGAGTTTATTAAAACCAAGCACATAACAACGAAATAAAATACTGGTTATTTTTGCGGGCATATTTCTCGTTAGTTCATTTGAGGAAAATATACTGCTTCCAGTACTTCTGTTTTCAGAATTATGTTGTGTCATTACATTCATTTCTTCGATAACCATGACACGCCTAGAAATAATAAAATAAAATAATTATGAAAAGCAAGATAAAAAAAAGAGCCTTTTGTAAATAAATACATGAAGACAGCTTAACATTACGCCGTTTAACACCGTTTTCTCATAATACACGCTTATTTCGGTACTCTGACTCACTTTGGCGTGGTTTTCAAACAGTAAGCTCTCTTACAAAATAAGTAGAATTTTGAATTAAACAGTAATCACATGGATTTGCATATCCTTTCACAGTGCTTCAGTGGGTCAATGTATTTAGCCTAAAGAAAAATAAAAAAGGCGACACAAGACAAATGTTCTGAAGCTAACCATTCCCGATGTCCTGCTCAATCAATAATGGGAACTGGTTAATCTATGAAAGACCATACGATTTAGCACCCAATGTTGATGAACATCCTTAAAGAAAGAAATTTCTGCAAGTATCATGATGGTACATTCCTGCACCAAACTTAATTTTTATCAACAAAATAAATTAGTGCCTTCGACACATCCTGGCATCCAAGCTTAAAGAAGACGGTATGTTTAATGTTCATCATTCCACCTCTATCTTACCTCAAATCTCTCCTTAAGATCTAAGTATATGATATATTTTTAAAAATTTATTGATTAAGTTTCAGAGGTAAACACAATTCTTAATTTCTACTAAATCCATCAACTCAACTTTCTTTTCTTCATCCATTATTATCATCAAAAATCTGAGACGGGTGACTTAGAATTCTAATTAAATTCTCAAGAAATGTTCTCTTTCTTGTGACTCTTGCAAACATCGTTACGCTTTACAGTTTTAAGAAAAGGCCAAACAATTTAAATAATTTGATAGTAAGGACTTACTTACTTTTGTTTTCCGTTACTTGTTACATCATTATAGCAGATAATTTTAACTATGAATTTTTTTTTAAATTGCTGTAAAGTTTCTATTGAATTAATGTCATTATTATCATCCAGTAAGACTAAACTGCTGTAATTACTATCATCAGTTACAAAAATCTGATAACGCTTTCTTTCACTCTGATCTCGTATAATTCTGTAACCCAGAAAGAAAAAAAAATACATATTTCAAAATTTATTTGGATAGAATACAACATATTCATTTATAATTTATATTTACTTGCAAAAAAAAAAAAATAGAAACTTCACACCTGTTAACATTCCTCTACTAGTTCTTGAACTAGTTGTATTTCTATAATCAAACATGGGGGAGGGGTGAATCTAAAGTTAAGGTAGCAGTGACTGTGGAAGGTGATAAGCGATCTATTGATTTGATATTGACAATAATGTTGAAGTGAAGTCGGTAGTAGCGATTATTTAATGAGAAGATTCAACAGAGTGTTAAGTGGAATTTCTTATTACTGAAAACAAAATTGAAGAAAATCGGGAGTAGCGATGATGAAGTTGGCGAGGTGTGAGCGAAAAAATAAGCGGAATTCCTTGTTATTTAAAATACATTGAAGTTGGAAACTGCGATTATTTGAATGCTAATTGAGTTATCATTTCTTATCAGAAAAAAATGCCGAAACTTAAAAAACAGGCAACAGAGGTACTTATCGAGGTATGACATTTTCTTCCATTTTTACCATTATGCAAATTTTTGGCCCAATATTCTAATATATGTTCCTTTCATCCAATTATTAAAATAACTATTTATACTGTGGTATAACGGTCTTTTAGAGATACATATTAATATTAAAAATCAATAGTCTATTTAAAATTAAAATGTAAATTATAATCTTGAATTTACTGTGAGACTAAATCATGGATAAATCTGTCAAGAAATCATCAGTAAACAGGAATGCATAATTTCTTCAGTTCTTACAATTAAATCTTGTGTGTAATTCCATGTCAGTCGTTTGTCAATGTAACAGTCTGATTAAAATTTAGAGAAAGTCAAGTATTTGGTGTAAGTGTGAAAATTATAAAAAAAATTAACCACGCAAGTATCAGTTAGAGAGATGTATTATGAGGTAGTAAATTTGAAAAAGAATTTTGGCTTACAGTAAATCCGATGCCAAATGCTAGTGCAGTATCGAGGAAGGCTCCTCGACAGTAGAATAACACCGCTTCTAAACATAATAAATATATTTAATTAAAAATAAACTTACCAAAATCTTTAATACAGGTTTTTCTACGTATACCCCATCACGTAATATATACTGAAAAGTAAATAATTACTAATAATAATATTA
Source organism: Rhodnius prolixus (assembly GCF_049639745.1). Classification (NCBI taxonomy): domain Eukaryota; kingdom Metazoa; phylum Arthropoda; class Insecta; order Hemiptera; family Reduviidae; genus Rhodnius; species Rhodnius prolixus. The sequence goes on from NW_027411582.1 coordinate 29,454,374, forward strand.
AAAAAATTGTAAATTCTCATGAAAATTAATATAAACATTATTCACATTTAGTGTCAAAGAAGTACTCATTTTAAAATTATATAAATATTTAAAATAAGAGAAGTGAAGTACGTTAGATCTAACACCTTATCAGAAACTGAGACAACGTTCAGTTCCTGCACAATGCACATTGAAGGTCAACTACTCATAGCATTACTATCTGCGCAATTTTCTTGCGCAATAATAGTGCTTTAGTTCTCTTCAACTAAGTATTTTAGTTGGAGCAAACTTTGCAATCATTAAATAAAAGTATTCTCAGAAGTATATGATTTGATGCACTTAAAATTTTTTGGGATATAAGATTAATACATACAATACTAATCAGTCGAGTTTGAAGTATTTTCCTTAGCTTGTAAGAGAAAGTAAAAAAGGGTCAGAAAATTTATAAGAAAGATATGTGATTAATATAACATTAATCATCTAAGCTCTAAGCCTCGGCGAGTGTTGTTATTTAATGTAAATAATTAGATAATTTTTCTTGGTGCCAGTCATGGGTAAGGTTATGGATGATAATCATATAATGGCCCTTTCCTGATGAGCAGTAAAAGCTAAGATCCTTCCCAACTTGGAATGAAGAGGTGTAGAGCCCAGCAAGAAGTCTATTCAGCATTAAATCTATATCTCTGCAGCTTTGACTGGATAAGGTGAGAGCAAACATAGGGTAAGAAGTCACAAAAAGATTTCTTATAATACAAATAACAGGGCACCAATAAATAAAAATTCCCTCAAATTATTAAGATGGATGGTTTATGTTATAAATAAAATGCATGAGTATAAAATTCTCTACCTTTTTATTTCAGACAATGTCTTGCCAATTTACATATTTAATTCAAAATATTAACAATATTTTTTACACATGCTTTTACAATGAAAAGTTACGATTTAAGTAACATAGAGTTAAACAGAAAATTATAAGATATAACACATATTTACATCATTTCTTTTTTTTTAAAATACTTCTTTCATTTTCAGTTGTTAGTAAGACCAGACAATTCCTTTATTTCAGATAAAAGTTGACGACAACGTTCTTTGTAATTTGGTTTCTTCACTGAGAACACCGTATATTTTACTCGGCTTTCATCCTAAAACATTTTATACAATAAAAACTTGAAATGAAAATGAAACAAAAATTAAAAAGAGTAATGTTAATGATGATATAACATCATCAAGGGCAGCACAAGATATGTAGCGGGCAATATAGCCTAAGTCTGGCATAAAGCGCAGAAGTGATGGTTCATCCCGTCAATTCTAAAAATATGCTGCGTTCAGCAATACCACACTTGTCACATATTGCTCTACAGACAAATTTGAAAAATTGATTTGAAAATTGACTTGCTTCTTCCCTGTTTCATGAACATTCCTATGCAGCGTGTATTGAATTATTCCTATTGTCGCTTCCACGTGCTTAATGGATGGTCTTCCAGAGTCTCCTTGGATAAAATACTTCAAAATACAGGCAATACAAAATTTATAAGGTCCCTAAGCTGACCCATCGATTTTCACAAGTGTCAACCCTTTTCAAATGTAATTCTGAAGTAGTCCCGAATGCTAATGCAGGGTGATCATTTGGTTTGCCTAATGGCTTAATCAGGAGCATATGAGTAAACAACTTGAACGTGATGACCGTCCTTCCATTTTGTCATATCATATCACCATCAAATTTCTTAAGCTCCTATCAAATTTTACTTTAATATTATTCTATAAATCAATAAAAATAAATAAAATAAGCTAAAATCATGTAGAGAACAATTTGCAGAGACAACGTACTATTCATTGCGATTTCACTTACTTTTGGTAAAGTTTAAAGAGACTAGAGAGATTAAATATTATAAAATTAAAAGAAACCTAATTAATAATTTATTAAATAAGTATTTAACGGCCCAGAAATTAGTATGAAAGCGAACAATCAAAATAATTTCTGACAAACTATGGTTAAATGCAGCCAAAATGCTGGAAAAAAGAAAAACTACAATACTTACATTAAAAGTTTCCATTTTTGCTCTTAATCTAAACTGATATGGTCTTAATGTGACTTTTTTGAAAACTTGATTAAACATTGAATTATCTTCTTCTTGCCATCTACCTATATCATCCGCTTTTGCTTCGAGCAATTCTTCACCTGCATCTTGAAATAGAGAAATCCACTGATTTCCAGAAAAATCTCCAATATTCATCTAGAAAAAAAAATACATAAAATGATTCACTCATAATATGCAAGAAGACTGAAATCGCCAAATTAATTGTAGAATTTCTACAAGGCCTCTTCTCATTGTAGATGAAACATTCTTGTTTTGTTAACGAGATTTGTTTTTCTTCTGTTCCCATGATTTAAATAAAACTCGTTACAAGCTCTTCTCCAAATAAAGTTAAAAATTAAAATTAAAAAAAAACAGTCTCTCCTTTTTAATGATAAAAATAAACTCGAAATTATGAAAACTAGTCAGTTTAACGTTATTTACTTAAGTAACATAAATGTGAAAGTGCACCACGGCTAATTTTCTAGCCCAATTACAGATTTCTCGTTTTATCTTGTTAAATTTTCGAAAAGATTTGGTACTTCAGATTTAGAAGTGATGCAATCTCGTTAACAGTAATTTTAACAACTAATCTATAGTAAACTTACCGAAAGCATTAGTCTATATTTGAAACTATCATATTCTCTATTGCATTTTTCACAGCGATATTGGCCCGTATTTTGATCAATAACCTGAAATATTAAATGAATTATTTTCATTTTTATTTTTTTAAATAGTGATTACAACTTTTTCAATCAATACATTGGCTATTACTTTGGATCTAACACCAATTATGGCACAAACAAGAAATAAAACTCTGTAAACGCAACTTGGCTTACAACTTATATGGAAATCCCTAATTACAAAATTGATGATTAAGACAGTATGTTTTTATAAGATATTACTGATAAATGTAATTAATTTTAACCTTTTTATTGCATTCGGGTGTTGGGCAAGCTTTATATGTACATTTTTCTGTTCTAACATGCATTATGTTAGCAAAACAACTGAAATAATCTGCTTTATCTCCACAACCAAGTTTCTGATCCACAGCTTCTTTAAGGGTTAAATTCTTTCCGGAACCACCGCCTACGATTAAAATTTATTAATTCTTAATTTTCAAGTCAATTTTTTCATTTTGTTAATGGCTTCAGAAATCTCAATCGCTAGTTAATCTACAAGTGGTTACAGTTGAAATTAACGATAGGTGAAGTAAAATTGGATTATATTGATCACCATCATTAAAAAGAAACAAGCCTGAATCCATTAACTAATGCAAAAATTGAACGAATCTATAAAACTAAAAATTTTGTTTTAATTTATGGAATATTACATACCTGAATCTGACCGAGCCGAAACTGAAATGAATTTAGCATCCTCGCTAAGACCATCAAACCATCCTCTAAGTTTATGGGCTTCAGGAATATCTGGATTTATCTACAAAGTTTTATTTTAAAAAAGTTGTGATCGAACAAAGGTAATATGGAAAAATAAAATATGTGAACACTCATGCAACTTTTCCTTATTTAAATGTGATTCCCATAAAGAAACTAACCTAAGAATTTTAATAAATATTAATCGGCTTCAATAGAAAGTTTGACAGAAAGACTATCCTGCCAATTTTTCAGCCCGGTGGCTATCCTGCTACTGCTTGCAATGCGAGATAAAAATTATATTAACGATAAACCTTACTTTACTAACCTGAAGAACGGATCCTCCAACTAGAGAGATTGATTTACCACCTTGAAACTCTGAGATTCTTCCACCTTTTACTGCCACCACTGGTTGGTTATCACCATTGAATTCTTCAGCTTGTGTGCCCCACAAAGTTAGGGATACCTTTAAAAATATAAATTCATGAATAACTAAGAGACAACATAAAATAGATTATTAAGTTAAGTAGAACTCTTACCGAAGCTAAAGAAGAATCAACAACAGTTACTTCTCTTTTCTTCAACTCTCTATTTGTAGTTCTAGATGTAAGACTCACCACATCTCCAGCACTTTTACATACTCCAATAAAGTCTAGAATATATTATTAAAATGTTCGCAATAAGGGCTTCAATTAAATTCGTACCTTTGTTTGTGAAAGTACTTGTAATAATAATAAATTAAATTCACTTACCTATCACTGTATTTGGTTCATTATCTTGTATAACACTAAGATTTACAAAATTAAACTGTAATGTCGGAATTGAACGATCATCCTCCAAACAGGGTACAACTCTTGTATCATTTGTGAAAGTCATTTCATAATCATTGTTAAGTGTACAAAATTTCTTGTTTGCCATCTTAATCTGACATTTACTCACGAAATATACTTTGTTTTCCTGAAATAAAAAAGTAAGTACTGAAAAAGAAAGTTATTAAAATTTTAATTCATATTTGCTAATAGATTTTGACTATCTCTTTGCATACTCATATTTTTCCCTTTATTTCCTTGGTACGGACTAGGATTTAGAGCAGTTAGATTTCTAATCTGAGATGCGTTTTGGGGTACTGTAGAAGATTATGCACTCGGCTTGCCTTGATATTTACTATAACTATCAAGGAGATGGTATTATAAGTTCTAGTTCTAGGACAAGGTATAAAGCCTCGTGTTTCAGTAATTAAAAAAAAATAGTAGTCATTAGTCATAAAAGTGCATTCATTAAAAAAATAATACATAAAAGTGACAATAAAAAAAATGTTGCAGAGTACTGAAATATATGTATGAAATTCAGCAAAAATATTAGTAAATAATTTGTTAATTTCATAACAAAGGGCATATACATGATGAATATGCCAGCTAAGCAAATGCAATGTTAAAGTGTAGGCTTCGTAAAGATATACAGACCTCTATAACTACTAGACTTCTCTTAAGGACTGTAGAATAAATCTTCATGGTTGCAGTGCCTTGAGATTCAGGTCTAATAATAGATTCCGTTCAGTACTAACAATAATAGACTGCGGCCATTATAATGGCATGAAGAAATATACTGTTTCATTAAAAAAAAATGTAACAGAAGTACTGAAATAAATGCAAGAAATTTAGAAGGAATCTTCCTTTCCTCAAAGGACATCATCCTTTGTTTCTAGAATAGAACACGCAAGTATTTTAGATCACGAATTCTTTGCAACAAGAGAAACTGAAAGAAAGGATAGTTTTTGAAGTTAAGGTAAATTTATTTACAGATCTAAAACGGAATTTCATGTCTGGACTTCCAGTAATCTCTAGTTTGTGAGTAATTTTTCTAAAAACAAGATCGCGGAACTTCCCTTTTTCTCAAGAGAATCATCCAGCAGTGCTAAGAAAATATATAAAAACTTACTTCGATCATTTCATAGAATTTATCAACTTGTTCTCTAAATGCAGTTGCTCTAATTTCTCCACTTTCGTCCACTAGATCAATTGAAAATAATTTTCCCTCAGAACGAGCATTACTCCAAGTTCTTACAGGACTTTTGCATGTAACTCTGGCTTTTATCACCCAACCATTTTGATATGGACTAAGACTGGCTATTGGATGCGTCTGTGCTGTAGGATTTGATGGACTGTTGTACACTGTATCACTTAATGATCTTCTCGGACCAGCGCCACCGCCAAATGAACTTCCACCTATTGGTAAGATTGCATGGATTGATGATTTGTAGAAAAAATTTAGTATCAAAATTACTATTGAACAAAAAACTTACCTGTGTGGGTTTGCATTTTATTCTGGGCTATTGTTGGTTTCATTACTTGTATAGGTGCAGCAGGCGCTGAATTATTTTGTTGCTGAGTATCAGAAAGTTGGACAGGATTTCCAATCCTCATACCTACTTCACTTCCATGTTTTAGCACTTGTACCCCCAAAATCACCATGATTCGCCTGAAATTTAATTTCACAAAATAAAATAAAAGGATCTAAAAATTAAAATGAAGTGGTTTTTCTATTCATAATAATTTGTGGGAAACTAAGCTATTCAAGGTATAAAAGAATTTGATCAGAACATACAATATAGGCTGCTACTTGCTAGTCAATAACAATTTATTTTGATATCAATCCTGAAAAGCAACGATAATTCAGAACAAATGTCAGCAAAGCTAAGAAATATTTCTAGAAAGCACACACTCCAATAATGTTTATGGTGCAAAGGCATTCAGCACGGCTTTGAAAGAAAGCATAGAATTCAGTTTACTTAATTGAGTAATTTTATTTAAATATACATGTAAATAAGCTTACTTATCTCCTTTTTCCTGATTTTTAATCACGCTAACAATGTGACTAGTTATTTTCACAATTGTATTTTCAACAAGTTCACCACCAGTGAGCATAGGATTTAGTTGGGTAGCCAACATCGCAAAACTATTCAAATGAACACCATCAGATATTAGCAGGCGATATCGTTCACTTGTACCTTGGCCACTGATTACCTTACTTCCCTAAAAAGAAGTACAAATGCTATTGTTCCATCAAGAGGCTTCAATTGCAAATTATTTTTAAAAAAATCTACTACTTATTAAGAAACTTGCAAAGGAAGTTAGACAGATTTAAAAAAAAGAAAAAGCTAGTTTAAAAACCTAATTCCTGAAATAATTTGCTTTAAGATTTGAAAACAAACTCACCAAAATTTGAAAAACAGGATCAGTCACAGTACCGCCTGTCATTATTGTCTAAAAAAAAATTAAAACAATGCGGTCTTTTACATTAATGCAATATTTGCAACTCATACAGAACTTGTAGAATGTAATGAAATTATTCACCTTAATAGCACCTTCAGACAGTTTATAAGACATTTTGTTCATACAAATATTATCGAAATTTGTAGTGGGAATCAAGAAACAGATTTACTTTAACTTTAAGGCGATTACTGCAAACAGAAACATCAATCGACCACCTTGAACTCACCTACCGCAATTATTCCCGCGTCTTAGCTATGGTATAGGCGCAAACTTATAAACTGCCAGCTGCTAAAATAGTAGATGAGAAACAGTGTCGCACATCATCACATACAAATTATCCCTTACTATTCATGAAATGCAGCAATATTTCGACTTATTATTTAATTGCCTGCATTACTTTAAACTTATTCCAGCCTGAATAAATAAAGGTGATGATAAAATATAGATAAATATAACATCAAATTTGTCCACGAGTATAATGAACTTGTAGTAATATAATATTTACGTAATATAATATTTTAAATCTTGTATTAAATATCATTTTCAACTTTCTGAACAATACATTTTATAATCAATCCTTTAGATTTTTTAGTCAGCAGACTTAGTTATTTCTTGAACATTACACCCTGAGCTTGCAGCTTGACAGTCATTGTATATTGAGCTCGGAAAGAGATAAGGTAATCCAACATTTTCTAATTTTTTGTATTTCCTACATCCTTGTTAAGAAGCATTCTATTGCTAAATTTATTTATCTATCTTAATTCCATGAGTAAATTAAAAAAACACAAGCAAACTTCATTAAAAAAAACATGAAGTGCGTACTTGCATTATGCATATTCTACTTTTTCTTTAAAGATTTTACTCACTTACGCATTTGTTAAATGATTAAAACAAATATTCATCAATATCTTGTTTAAAAATAATTATTTCCCTGTTACAAATGAAATAAGAATAATTCCGAACAGTTTAAATTTGCGCGCCCCCTCTGTAAAATAGAACTCTAATTTTTTATTCTTAAACATCACATATGCATCAGACGTACTGAAGTCTTAAATATGTGCTATGTTAAGTTGCATTAACATTATTTCACTATTTTACATACAAAAATTTACGATTCGTTAATATTTTAACACATTGTGTAACTTCAAGTTTAAGTAACCACATTTTTAACCTCCCTCACTCAGTCATCAAGTATACGGCACCAGGGAAGCATCGGTGAAGTTGAATTCTCTTACAAACTGATTGTTAATTAAACAATTAATTGTTTTAAATGCATTTTTTTGATGGTGGGTGTATGAAAGTTCGAAACCGAGTCTGTGAAAGATCTGCTAAAAATGGTTTTCTTTAATTTTTTGATGAACTAGACAAAAGAAAATAGTGACATATTTTTCAGGTTTGTGTTTAGAATTTGACTTATTTTAATGCCACAGTTACAAGTCTCATGATGTAGAAATATTTAATTCAATCCCCAGGGTTAAATGCATGTATAAAACAATATTTCTATAAAACATAGTGTATAAAAAGTCAAACTAAATAGTTTTTCAACTCTCAATGATTATTCAGCAAAAGGGCTTGGTACAATTTTTTTCAATTGTTCTTAATAACTATTACTTGAGATAATAAATTAAAATTTGTTATCAATAAAGGGAAGTCTGGAAGTTTACCATTCTTTACAAGATCCGAACTAAGAGAAGATGAAAACTACACATCCGATAATTTTTTAATGCATTTTCATTACCTAATTAAGTTGAACTTAAACATCATTATTTAAGAGACATGCTTATCATTTAAAGGATTCCAACCAAAAAATAATCATTTATTTTTTCATTATTTTATAGGAAACTTCAACTGTCTATTTTCCTGAATAGGTTGGATTTCATTATACATTTGCGTGCAGTCGATTTCATAGCAGGGCTTAAGGACGAACAGATTTCCGGAAATATGTGTAAGTTTTATTCTACAAATACCAAATACGTGATATAAAATGAATTTATTTTTTAAAAAAATATATTTTGATTTTTGTAAAGAAAATTTTTAAACTACAGGACATTCATGCTATCTAGCGGCAAAAGCTTAAACTACCCTTTCCCTTTTGTTCGAGCAATAGCCGCTAGATAGCATACACATGCATTTTTCGTATTGTAATTACTAGTCCACTTTCTTTTTATTATGTTTTATCTCTCTTTGATACATGTAAAGCAATCAATTGACTTGAACTGAACCTGTATCAATGAAGTTTAAACGTTTTCTATTGATTTTGTGTAAAGCAAAGTTTAATTTGTTATAAAAAACTAATTAGGGTTTCTCTCAGTAATATTTTACAGTACGAATAATGAATTGCATCTTTTCAATTTAACATTGTTCTCTAATCTTTTTCAATGAAATTTCATTTAAAAAAATGATTATTTTATTCCATTAAGGGTTAATTTGAATGAAAAAAAGTTAAATTACATGTGCTCATTTTCATTCAAAATAAAACTCAAGACTTACACTTCATTTTAATTTGATAAATTTTCATATTGAATTCTAATTTTATTGTAAAATAATTGCGAATGACTTGACTTAATAGCACAATACTGGGCTTATGTCAAATGCTTCAGTATTTTCAATCAAATAAGTCTGTTTTTAAGTCGAGTTGAACTTTTTTGAAATATTGATGAAAAGAAAAATTCGAACTGTTTGAAAAATCGTAACAAAAAATTAAAATGTTGCATGTTATTAACTTTTCATTTCAAGATTTGACATTTACACACTCGTGATATTATTTGAATCACTTATTCATCTTTACTTCATTTAAAAATAATTATTTCGTTCTAAAATTGAAAGAAATATAGTTCTCTACCTTATACTGCTTTAGGCAGTTAAAAAATTTCAACCTTGCTTATTCTTCAAGTAATTATTGATTTTATATTTTATTATTACATATATAAAACTCTTTTTTGTATACTGTAATGAAAGGCTAAAACCTGAATTAATATATTTAAATAAGAATAAATACAATTAATGACATTTCGCATATTATTATTTGCAGGTGAATACATATGTAAGTGGACAATTCAAACTTAAGGAACAAAAAAAAATGGCTGTTGAGAGCGCTCTTCTGGTGAGGTCATAAACTACTCAGCAATCATTAGTTTTCAATTCTTCCGCTAGATCGCATGGGTATGTAGAATCTATGATTTTAATTTCAAAAAACATTTTTAAAACTGTCCGGTAGGACAGTTGTATAAGGGTTGACCATCAAAAACTGCACGAAAAAGTGTAACGTTGAAAAACACCCAACTTTGACAATTTTTTTCTCTTTTTCTATAAAAGATAAAATTCCCAAATTTTCTTTAAATCTAACTCCAAACCATCCTTTATAACTGTAATTTTTTTGCAACCACCCAGATCTAATAGGTTTCGAGAAAAAAGTTGCTGAAAATGAGCAAAAACGGCTTTTTCAAAAATTGTTGTTGTTCTTGTTCTTGTTGTTCTTCTTCTTCTTCTTGTTGTTGTTACCTTTTTTGTAAACAACGTAGCGCCTAAACGCGCAAACCGATTTTCATGAATGAGGTGTCGTTCGATTCGGAATTTTATGTAGATGTGCCTTTTGGGGGTCTCGGCCCTGTACATCGAATGGGAGAGGAGTTAGCCCCCTTTATGTAAGGCCCCCTCCAAAATTATTATTACTAATTACTCTGTAAATCTTGGCCCGATTTTGATAAAATTTGGTAGGATGATAGGGTTAGGGCTCCCCTACCTAACAATAAAGCGACGATCTGCTCTTACACTTGTTAAGGGGAAGTATAGCAATCGTTTCAAATTATCGACACGTGAACCGATTTTCATGAATGAAGTGTCATTCGAATCGAAATTTTGTACAGATTTGTACTTTAAAAGTCTCGACGCTATGCCTCATAAGGAGGGGAGTTCGCCCCACCCAAATAAGGCCCTTTCTAAAACTATTATTACCAATATTTCTACAAAGCTTAGTCCGATTTTGATAAAATTTAGCACGAAGAAGTGATTAAAGCTCCTCTATGTGGCTGTGAAGTGCTATCATGCTCTTACACCTACTAAGAGGAAGTACTGCAATCGTTAAAATTATCAATGAGTGAACCGATTTACATCAATGAATTGTCGTTCGATTCAAAATCTTTGCCTTTTAGGGAGAAGTACTGTAATCGCAGTTTATTTTTCTTGCTCCTCTTAAAAGGAAGTACTGAAATCGCAGTTTAATTTTGCTATTTACGTACAAATACCTTCCTATTTTATTCAAAACGCTTTCTCAAAAAAATGGTTATTGAGGATGGTTTGGGGACCGCAACTATAATCATTCTTTAAAAAGATCTCTCCAGTGGTAGTTACGGTTCCGATTTAACACCTTATCAGGTTATAATGATAGAATAGCTTATTCCAAATTTTAAAAAATCTGTAAAGCAGACGTAACTTTGCAAATAGACAAAAAGGAAAATCTATCCAAAAGGTACAAAAATCTCCTTAACAAAAACTTACAGTTTTAAAAGTTAAGTATAAGGGTTGATTAAACGCCAAAAGGTACACAAATCAGCAGTTCCCAACATTTCATTAATACTTCATTGATATAATTTAAGTAATTTTACTGCATTAACTTTTCCTTCACATTTTTTAGAATTTATTAGATGTCACAGACCCTTATGCTGGCCAGTTCATTCATAATATTTTTTTATTATAATTATGATAAAATGAGTGATGAATTATTCTGAGTAGTCACATATACATGCATGTTAAAGTAGAAAAAAACAAAGTTAGAGTCGGCCACTTTTTAAATTTCAATCACGGAGGATTCAAAACAATATTTCAGTCTTAAATTCGTCTTACCGAAATATTCGTGAGCACAAATAACATACATTTAATAACAAGTAGATTATTCAACAATATTTACTCATTTCTCAATTGTAATTTAATTTAGTCCCCCTAATTTTACTTATGGTAAAATACTGGAATAATTAGCTGTCCTAAAAATATGCATATCTTTATTTTCTTTATTTTATATTACATATATATAACATTGTGGGAAGAACACCTAGATTGAGAATGTAATTGAAGAAAACTATATTATTTGCGATAAAGCCAGATTATTTATTACTTATTATTACAAACGTTTGACTACAACATAAAATAACAATTACTTTAATCAAAGAATGAACTTAAACCAATGATTTTTATTTAAAAATAAAAATAAATGCATAAAATCATTGATGTAAAAAAAGTTTATGAATTTTTTAGCCTCTTATTTTTTTTATATTTTTTATAACGTTTTCTTTTTCACCTGTGATTAATAGTTTGATTATTATAGATAAATAGATATTACAGTCAATCTAAGTTAAATGGTGTGCTACTTGAGTAAATATTTTGTAGACGAAAATGGCCAGCATAAGGGTCTGTGACATCTAATAAATTCTAAAAAATGTGAAGGAAAAGTTAATGCAGTAAAATTACTTAAATTATATCAATGAAGTATTAATGAAATGTTGGGAACTGCTGATTTGTGTACCTTTTGGCGTTTAATCAACCCTTATACTTAACTTTTAAAACTGTAAGTTTTTGTTAAGGAGATTATTTTTATGTAACCATCTTTAAGTAACATTTCATATGTGCTCAAATTAAATATTTAATTGCAGAGGGAGAAAAGTAATTGTATTCTTATTTATGTTACATATTTTCACATTACTGGCTGCTTACATGACTTAAAAATTGTAACTTCTTAATATATACAGAAGTTTGATTATTTTTAGCTCAGTTAGTTTAAATCCCAATTATTAACTTCAGAGAAAATTTTGTGTATTTTGGTACAGTATAACTCTGAAATTTTTAAAAATAAATCATTTTGAACAATATCAAATATAAATTAAATTAAAGTTAATCAATTTAACAGTTCTTATTGATAAATTAATGTATTTTTTGGAAATTAATTTCATTTTCATTAAATGAAAAAAATAAGTACTCTATCAATTGTTATAGATTTTTTTGTCTAGCTTCATAATTCAAGATATAATTCAGTATGCACTTTAATTTAATTAAATAAAACATTTTTGATTTTCAGATCAAATACCACAATATTAGAGTACGCCTGCAAAGCTGTTCATCAATAGAAACCCAAGAGGAAAAGACGTGAAACAAATGAAATGATACAAACTGGATTAGGAATCAATAAAACAAGTATGTAGTTTCTATATTAATGTGCAAGTTTATTTCAAATCAAGCATGTTTACAATCAGAGTTGGGCAAAATTTCTAGTGACGACTAAAACTAGTGACTCACAAGACTTAAGCTCCTTACATTGACCCATGTTGCCTGGCGTCTCACTAGACTTATGTAGGACCTTCTTTTACTCGCACTTAACCATCATGAATACTCACAAAACTTATACAGGACCTCCTTTAATTCACATTTACCCATTTTGGTGACTCACAAGACTTATATAGAACCTCCTTTAACTCAGAATTAACCTTGTTAGCGACCCACAAGACTTATATTACTTACAAAAATACTTATATTATACTTATATTAATTACATGTTGGCGACTCACCAGACTTACACAGGATCTCTATTAACTCACAATGAACCATGTTGGCGACCCACAAGGGGGCCAATCTAGCGTCAATAACCTAAATTAGGAAGATTTAATTACATAGGAACTAGTTAAAAACTAAAAACTAAAAAAAATATTGTAATAAATGCTCTTCGGTTCGCATTGATCTTGCCATTCATAATGTCCTCCATATCCCTTTTATCCATTAATTAGCGAAATACTGTTTTCCCAATTTTATGGTTTCATGTCATTTTATAATACTTAACATGTATAATAATATTGAAGAATTACTTCATATTATATTTTAGTTCTAAATAATATATTTAAAGAAAATTTAATAAATACGTAAGTTGTGACGAGAGAAATTTTTGAATGCTTCCACCAGAATTCGTTGGTGTGTACTTATTAGTGCATCCACTAAACTAATTTTATTTCTAGTTATTGTATGGTAATCTGGAGCATCTTTATTATTTCGTTGTAAATACTGTTTTGTTTCAGTAATCCGTTTGCAGTTATTCTAGTCTTCAGTGAGAGCAATGCTTCAAGAGCTGAAAAAAACAAAATTTAGTTTAGGAATTCCTCTTTGCTTACTTTAATTACAGCTGGTTTTGATTGAATATTGGACACATTTAAAAAATAAATGTAAAACGTTGTATTGAATAATCTAAAAGACAGGTTGAGACGCTTTGTTCTAGAAAGGATTGCGAAATCTTCCTGTGGTAATGGTAAGACATAATTAACCCCTTAATGCACAGTATTTTTGAAAAAAAACGCTATATTTTATACGATTAAGTAAGTGTTATAGCTTGCAATCCCATGTAAATGATAAATATCAATAAAACGATTGTTTTTCTTTGCTTTCACATTATTTTCAATTCTCGATTATATTCGAGTGTGAAAAATTATAGCAGCATAAAGTACAACGCCGCTCGAATTATCTCGAGTGTGCACAGTTTGGCCAATTTAGCGCGCTCGAGTTAACTCCAGCGTGCACGTTAAGGGGCTAATAGTAAAACTTAAATTTTTGGTATCGAGCAGAGTGAAGTTTTTAGTAAGTAGTAAGTGAATTGTCATCCGATAAAAGTTTGACAGCAGTGCATTTAAGTACGAAGTCACCTTTGAGCCAATCAATGTATTTTCATATTAGCTTATAGTAATTGCAGAAGATTGAAGTCTTACTGTTGATTGATGGATACAATGGATTAGCATGGCTGAGGACCAACGTTAGATTTGTAGACAACCTTTTACTCCACATCTTCAACTTCTTATAAAAATAGTAAGTTTTTATTAATTTACTTATGGAAATTTTATATACGTTATTTGTAAATAGTGAAATAACAATACATGTTATGGAGATTTATTAAGAATTTTCCTGGTATTGCCCCATAATTATTAAAATAGTTACATAAGATTGGTTGGTTCTATTACACATAGCTTGTGAAGAGTGTGGAATTTATAAATATATAACTTGGGTATTTAAATCAAAGAATAAATCAGAAATTGAAGTCCTTATATTTAAATTAAAGAAATTGGGCAACCCGTATTAGAAATTCTATACATTCTGTTCTTACATTAAAATTAGGAATAGAAAAAAAAAAACTTATACTAAAGCTATCTAGCGGCAATAAGCTAAACTAGGAAGATGTAATTACATAGGAACTAGTTCCAGTGACTACCGCTAGGTAGCATGAACATGTACTTTTACACTATTAAAATAAACATTAAATAACCTAACCAAACAGTTGCCCAGTAACGCAGTGGGGTAAAAAGGTAATACGGTTTTGACCAAATATCTTTTTCATGGAGCAATAGTAATAATTTGCTTTATTTATCAAATGTTCTTCATCCACGTAGATAAACATTTTATATCGTCAGTATTTTAAAAAGAAGTTTTCTTCTAAAAATATGTCCCAAGTTTAAAATTCCCTGATTACCTCATAATTTGATGTTTTTTTATTTATGATTGATAGTTTTAAGTTGATGCTGCTGTAACTAAATCAGTGAGAACTTTACATAGCTTAGGAAACTGGATTGTATTATCTATTTGCATTAAGCAATAACTTCCTAGGAAATTAAAGAACTTCTTTTTGCATCATTACTGTGTTAAGGACTTCTTGCAGGTAAGCAACATTTATTGTATATACTTTGATATTTAATTACGAGTTGATGTAATCAGAAGTGTGACATGTTTCCAAGACAGTTGATAGTAGATGCATCTAATTTTAAAAAGTTGATTTTAGTCTTCATTATTTTCACAAAAATGTTTCAACGGTGATAAGGATGTAGATTTAGTTCGTAACATGTTAATAATTTTTGGTTGTCTTTGTTACTGTAAAAGTAAATTGCTAATTACGATTATCTATTTGGGAATTATGAACTTCCACGTAAATATTCACATTTCTCATTTAAAGGGGACAGTAATCTCCATGAAATTTAAATTAATAATTTAAAGCTTAATAACGTCCTAGAATTATGGACCTTGGATTTTACAAGGTTCGCAACCAGTAGTTTTAAATTCTAACTTATTGAAAATTGATTTTTTTCTAAATATTTGTAAATTAAAATGAAATCAATTGTATAAATACTAGCTTATATGATTTTTATTTTTATTCTCAGCGTTCTTTCGACATTCTAATTCTGCACTAGTTCAACGCAAACAAATGGCTGGGTTGATGACATTTTATTCAGTGTAACACATACCACAGCAACAGTAAGTACATGTTTTCAGCTTAAAGCATGTTGTTTCTTAGTTAAGATATTATATCGTATTATCTGAAGATAAATAATAAAGTTTACAGTAATAGATTAGACACCTAATAAGTGCAATGATTTGCCTAAATTCAAGCTATCCAGAAGGTACATAGTACGTACATGAACTTAGATTTACGTGTTTTTTATAAAAAAAAAAAAAAGTGCATGTGCTTACACTTTTAATGATTCTCTATCATCATAGAACTTTTTAGTGATCAAATTGGTTTACTGAAGTGAATTATTAAGTCACAAACATTAGAGTTGTACAGATTGCACGTTCACTGAACTTTTTGCAACAATTAAGTCAAATATCTCAAACAGGCAGCTGGGATTGTTGTCTTCCGCTATTATAACCCATTTCATTGTTTTGAAGGATCCTTCTGTAGTTCCAGCAAGTTCGACCTTATTTATGTGATAATTCGCATACATTCTATTTTGACAATAAACTAAACTAGATTCTCTAAATGTAGAACTGTTCTTCGAGTATTCTTATCTATTATTTACAACGTTCAGAGTAATAACCACATAAACTAAAACTTTTTTCAAATAAATTTTTATCTTTTTAGCTAAAAAGTTTTAATTTTTTTGAAAGAAGGTTTTAATTTGATTGAAATTCTGTTATATTTTCCAATGACAGAACTGTTTCTATTCTGTATAAAAAATAAACAAATTAGAATATTAGTAGCATGTTTGTTGTTGTATTGTTCAATCAGAGGAATCTTTTTGATAAATAATAAGTATGTTTTTTGAAAATATATTTCATTTTCTTTGAAAGAAAGGGTTAGGTTCTTTAAAAAATGATTTAAACTTTCATATCAATGCTTTAGTTTTATGGCAGTCAGATTTATGAATACATAATCAATTATTAAAAATATTTTCACTAGATTCTTAATTGAAACTAAACTCAGTTAAAACTAATTATTTTAAGTACATAATGTTGATTTTCAGATTAAATATCTCTGATACTGGAATACTGCCTGCAAAACTGTTCATCAATAGAAGCACAAGGAAATGGACGAAAATCATCTATCCTAGGAAATTTTTGTGAAGAATCAATTAATGAAACAAGTGTTATGGAGTACGTATTACATATTACATTACATAATGTGCACGTTAATTTCACAATGTAATGTTAGAATTTTTACTTCAAATTGCATGTTCTTTGTTTTTAAAAATGATAAATTTAAAAAAAAGAATCTTCTTTATTCTCCTTTCCATTTCCAAAAAAAAAAAGTTCAATAACCTAAATTAGGAAGATTTAATTACAATACATAGGAACTATGTAGTTATTAAAAGGTAAAAGACGATAAAAACTCTAATAAATAAAAGACTGCTATTACAGCTGGTATGGAGCAATCTGTACTTTGACAGAAATCATGGGGTACTTACTACCTTTCCAATTGTCAACGAATTCAGTCTCCCCAGTCAAAAATCTTTAGGGAAATAGTAAATGCTCTTCGGTTCGCACTGATCTTACCATTCATAATGACCTCAAAATCTCTTATCCTCCATCTAGTGAAATTCTTTCTTTGCAAAATTATTGTTATGTGCATATCATTGTTTAAGTTTACTTACAGTCACATATATTTAATTATATGAATAATATTTCATCAGTAGTTATAAATATTGAATGTGTTTCTTTACTTTTATGAATTAAATGAAATAATTTTGAACAAAATTGAACTTGAAAAATCGTTTATTTTGGTTTTCATACTTAGTTAACTAATAATATAAATTTATGGCAGAGTGTAACTTGACTAAAACAAGTTTAGTACAACGTTAAATTGCCACGTAGGAGTAATTCATCTTAAAATAATTAAAGGTTTTACAATGCCAAGAATACGTTCTAAAAGATTGATCCGTTTAAAAGATTTAAACTAAAATTTCAGCATCCATATTTTATTTATTTCTTAAATTCCTGAAAGATACAAATTTATCTTAAGCAAATGGTTAAATTCACTGGTTTTCTCAATATTTCTATGCAATATAAAGTATAAATGATAAGTCCCTTTTAGCTCCTACCATTTACTCTTCATTTTGCTCCCCTTCCTCTGCCGGCTTTAAGTTTAATTATTTATTATTTCACCGAAAAATTAAGATGTTTAAAACAATTTTCTCCCCGTAGGTATTTGATAAATTGTCAGATTATGCCATTAAAATTATATAAAAGAGATAATATGTTCGGTTTGTCTTATATATGCTCAAGTGAAAAATGTGCTAAATTACTTTTGTCCTGGCTTTACATTATGTAATACCTACCTGTAACGTGATATTAATTATGAGTTGATTATGAAGCTTACTCAGATTAAATCTCCTTTACAACATTTCAACTTCTATGTCATAAATATATCTTCAAAATTAGTTATTCTGTTGCAATGTTAATAGTTTATATTGAAGTCTTGAATATAGTGGACTGTCTTAGAGGCTATGACTCAACTTCATCTTATGTTCCAATATCAAACAAAATTGCATTAAAAAGTTTTCAATATAAAAGTTATGTGTTTTAAAATGTAGTATGTATTTCTCTCCATCCAGTGCCTTTGCTCAAGGACCCTTTCTGCCCTTCGCTGGCTATTCTTGATCATGGTCCTTCTTTACGTTCAGCAGCACTCCCATATTTGAGGTGATTCTCATCTTATTACTAAATTTCGTTCATGAAACAAATTAGGAAATCTTGGAACCTACCCTGTTAATTTGTGGAATTCTACTTCAGGTAATCTTAACCATAAATAATGGTTA
Source organism: Rhodnius prolixus (assembly GCF_049639745.1). Lineage (NCBI taxonomy): Eukaryota > Metazoa > Arthropoda > Insecta > Hemiptera > Reduviidae > Rhodnius > Rhodnius prolixus. The sequence continues at coordinate 29,473,120 of NW_027411582.1, forward strand.
TACTTACCACGTTACCTTATGGAGCTGATCTTCATGTTATCTTATCCATTATTGATTACATCTAAAGCATTTTAACATCAATTAAACCTTTATTCCGATAAATTAAGTATTTTCCTTTGAATCTGAATAAAAAGTTGTTATTTTGTGCAATAGATGGTTTAAATTAGATTTTCCGAGTTAGTTGCAGAATGGTTTAATTTGTTATAAACAGAATTAACTAAGATTTTGTATGTAAAATGCTACCGTACTACAATAAGTGTGAATGAAATTCAAATCATTTACTAAGGTTTTAATACTTTCAGTCCTTGGCCGACTCACAGCCCACTAAAGCTGAGACATAATCTAAAATGATTACTTTTGAGGGAATTTCTTTTAATGCTGCAGCACTTCCGTAAATAAGAGGAGATTTCCATCCATGTCTATTCCTGCAATATCCAAATAAGAAAATCTACCTACCACTCACTCTGTGGTGTTATCTTCCAGGTAATCTTATCCGTTATTTATTAAAACTTCAGCATTTTTACGTGATTAAACCTTTTTGTTCATATATTCCTGTAGAATCGGAACGAGTATAGTAAAGATTCTGTGTTCAAGAAAGTTTTAATTTGATTGGAAAATTGAAAGGTACAAGAACAAAAAATGACGGGTGTTTATTTAAAAAATGTTTATTTCACTTAAAAGAGTGCAGTGAACTGCTATTTTCAAAATGAAATAAGTTAATGTAATTACTAACACTCAGTTTTACTTTCTTGCGTTTTCTTTCTAAAAGATTGATCTATTTTTATTTAAACGTATAAAAAATTAACATTGATTTTCAAGGAAGTTGAGTTTGATTTGTAGACGAACAGTATATCTCATAATGTTATTTTTCAGTGTTGAAACAGGCGAAACTGGAGTGCTTTCTGCCAAAGAGGGTCATCGAATTGAGCCAAAATGAAAAAGACGGTGGAAAACATCTATCCAACTGCAACTCTACCAATTATTTTATTATTTAGTCGATTATTTGTAAAAAAAAAAATATTTGAAGTTTGAAAATGTAATGTAAATTTTAATTTTGTTATGTAGGTAATTTTAAGAATCATTACCTAAAAGATGTAATTGAATTTAAAATGTTTTTGTAATACGAAAGAAAAAAAATGTATAATTGGCAGCAAAATAAAGAATTATTTATAAATTATTAAAAATGTCATTATGTATTTTCTCTTTTCCCATAGTCTTGTTATTTTTATTATATTTGCAAAGTTACATTTGAAAACAAAGTTAAAAAAGACTAAAAATGATAAGTAACGCAAATAAAGTAACGTAAAACTAAAAATTCCGTTTACAATAAATGGAATATTATAAATAAAGTAATAGTAGTACGAAAAAATGGCGTCAGAGAGCGTTAAAAAGCAGAAAAAGTAAAAAAACTTGAAAAAATTGCATCAGAAAGACGTAAAACAAAAAAAGGAAATTTAGTTCACATATTTGCCACCAGGTTGAAGCACTTACTGGACTTGTTTACTATGTAAACAAAATTTAGTTCACATGTTTGCCACCAGGTAGCACTGAAACTGTTTATATACTACGGTCAATACAAGATGTCTCCTCAGTACGACTGCAGAGTCGTACTCGTGAGGAGGGGCTTATGTCGCTCGTCGCTCCAAAAATAACTAATCTAGTCAAAACACCTCTCTCCACACATACAATCTTGATAATATGTCATGGGTAATGGTTAGGGAGATGTGTTCACCTCGACGGTCGGAAGGCAACTATTCGCCCCACCCCGCCCGGCCCGCGCCGCGAACTTTCTTATATACCCTCTAGATGGCGTCAAATCACCATGACAACGGGCTCCCCCTCTACTTTTAGTTCCACCAGCTGTCACTAGATCGCACGTGCTGTCTGTTTATCTCTCGTAGCCTTCCTTGCACACTCTCAAGACTTTGGCAGCCATTGTTGTAACCTTGCTATCTTCTTACACACTCTCTAGACTTTGGCAGCCATTGTTGTAACCTTGCTATCTTCTTACACACTCTCAAGACTTTGGCAGCCATTGTTGTAACCTTGCTTAATGCTTCTTACACACTCTCACGACTCTGGCAGCCATTTTTAACCCTTTTATTTATATTTTCTTTTAATTTCTACGCAATTTTTTCTTTTTTTTTAATTTTTCATATTATTGAGAGATTAAAAGGGAAAATAAATACAATATTGTTATAATTAAATCGTTTATTATTTATTAATTATTGATACATTTTTTTACTATAAATTTTTATAAAATCTTTACAACCTCATAATTAACCACGTTGGTGACTCTTTAGACTTATATAGGACTTCCTTTCACCCATATTTAACCATGCTGGCGACTCACAAGACATATATAGGACCACTTTAATCCACATTGGCGACTCACAAGACTTATATAGGACCACCTTACTCATACTTATTACCATGTTGGTGACTCACAAGACTTTTACAGGACCTCTTTAAACTCACATTTAACCATGTTGGTGACTCTCAAGACTTATACTGGACCTCATTAAACTCTCATTTTACCATGTTGGTGACTTACAAGACTTATTCAGGGCTATTTTACACACACATTTAACCATGTTTGTGACTCTCAAGACTTATACAGGACCTTCTTTCGCTCACATTTAACCATGTAGGTGACTCATAAGACTTACAAAGAACTTCCTTAAACACACTTCTAACCAAGTTGGTGACTCACAAAACTTATATAAAACCACTTTACACCCACTTTTAACCAAGTTGGTGACTAACAAAACTTATAGAGGACATTACATTCATATTTATCTTGTTTTTTACCATGTAACTTATAATCTATTTGTTAATTTTGCCAATATATATTTAAAAAAATTAGAAATATTTCATCATTCAAAGCGAAAACCTCGAAAAATAAATATGTAAACTTAGCAAAGGTTTCACTTTGTTTCTTATGTATTTTTAAGTTCTAAAGGAGCAGGTGTGCTTGGAACGTAGAATACTTTTCATTTTTTTTTTTTGTATTTATAGATTGACAAAAGTAAACAAATTAATAAATAGGTTACATGTGAAGCGGTAAAAAAATAAGCTAAGAGCGAGTGTAAGATAGTCCTGTATAAGGTTGTTATAGGTAAGACGCAAACAGGGTTAAATATGAGTGGAAGTTGAATCTATATAAGTCTAGTGAGTTTCTAACCTGGTTAAATGTGAGTGTAAGATAAATCTATATATGTTTAGTGAGTCGTCAACATTCTTAAATGTAAGTGTAAATTGTTCTATATAAGCCTAGTGAGTCGTCAACTTGGTTAAATAGGAGTGTAAAATTGTTCTATACAGACCTAGTGAGTCGTCAACATGGTTAAATGTGAGTATGAGACACTTCTATATAAGTTTAGTTAGTCAGAATTTGCCACCAGGTAGCAGTGCTACAATCTTCCTCTATATATATGGCAACAGCACAAATTCTCGTCAGTACGACTTGAGTAATGCAGGGGGGTAGGTCGCTCTGCCTCTCCAAACGTATGTTATCTAGTCTAGTCAAACATTCATCACCTCTCTCCTAAAGAATCATGAGTGAAGATGTTGTCGCTTCGACGGTTCATATCATTTTTAATAGATTCCTATCCAAATGAGTGAGAATATTCACACTGGATTGATGTTTTTCGCCTTTTTCACTTGGCTTCCATTGATGAACAGTTTTGCAGGCAGTACTCTGGAATCCCCAGTATTTAATCCTGAAAATTAACATTACTGTAATTAAAATGTAATGAATTTCACCTAGCATAAGAAGCTATAGAAACACATCTGTAACAATTTATGTATAAAAAAAGATTAAATAAAGACAAATGTAATTAAACTAAAGAATTTATTTATTTCTTTAAACCTAAATCTTTTCATTCAATGATAATGAAATATATTTCCAAAAAACGCACATTTCTTAAGAAGAAAATTAATTTGATTGGAAAAATAAAATAACACAATCTACTAGCATTATTATCATGAAATTATTTTTTTGAAAATTAATTAAAAAATTATAAGCTTGAATAAAAATAGTTCTGTGTGATTGGAAAATGATGGAGAATTCACATGCATTTTTGATGTAGAATTTTTCAATTAAATTACTACTACCTACAATCAACAAAAATTAAAACTTCTTTCAGATACAAAAGAAGAATAATTTGTATGAAAAAAGTTATGTTTCTTGTTGTATCACTCCTAAAATAATAAATAATAAGATAAGACTTACCTGGATGCGAAAAACTTCACATTAATAATGGACGTGCTGCTGGAAGTACAGAAGGACCCTCAAAAATTCATCTCAGGTGAAAGCTGAGCTTAACGGGGCTGCAAGTTGACGAAAAGCCCATTGATGTTAGCACTGCATGAACGGAAAAAAATATTACATTAAACATAAGTTGCAGTAGTACGAATTTAATTCACATTACATTAATACTTCATTTAAAACGTAGAATTTATCCGTTAAACTAAACATTTTTTAAAAAATATTTAGAAAATATTCTCTTCACTTTCTTAAAATAAAATTTTATAATATTCACAATGTGCTCATTACCGGAAAAAGGTACGACTAATCACATACTTAAATAACAAAATAAATGAACTACGACGAAATAAACCTAGAGCTGACATGTTTTAATAAACAGAATTTTAAGAGTTTACTTTTTTCATACCAATAAAATCGAATTAAATCTTAAAAATTTCTTTATTTTATTATCAATTAGGTTTATTTGTCTTTAGAAAAATACATTTTTTTTTAATTCTTAGAATATTAAATTTTTAAATAAACTAACTTTTTCCACGAAATTCAAGTTAACAAAAACGTTAGAATTCAATAAATAAATTATTATTATTATCGAAAAGAAGTTAAAACTGTATAAACTTAGTGAATAAAAGTTTTACTAAGAAAAAGTTATTGATTAAAAATGCATGTATTCACATGTACGTTTATCGTTGATTATTTTAATTAAACATCAACCTTTCTTTCACTAAAGTGGAAACATGGATTATTCCGATGAGATGAAAACATAAATCATCTTAAAAAAGGTTTTAGTTTTTAATGTCATACTTTGAACGTACTAAATAATTGATAAGATTACCTGAAGAACATTTTAACAGTCCAAGTACTAGGTATATTTCCTTGTATTCTTCAACATCCAGATTAGAATAGTTAAGAATCATCCAATATTGGCCAACTTGCTTTTAGATGTAAAGAAGAGTTCCCATACATGAAGTTTTCCAATGAACGCTAAGCAGCGTTCGAAAATCCAATTGATAAAAGCACTGGATGGATAATGATTAAAGAATAATCCATTATCAGTTTCCATTTAATTAATACTAATTGCATTATAAAAGAAATCAGAACATTTTCTGTCCAACTAAATCTACCTTTGTGTTTATTTTATCCCTGACCGGTTTCGGAATTTTATCTCTTAACTTAATTAATCGACGGAGATTGTTAAATCTCTTTGGAGTAAAGACAACCACGACAGGCCTGCCATCTCCCATTACACTTGCTGACTAAGTTAGGAAGGTTATATGGTGGTTATGTGTGCCATTCAAATTATTAACTGATCATAAAAATAACGAAATAAATATTAATTAATCCTACTATTTATTAAACAGTTCTGAACGTTTAGTGTATTTATAATGTTTTAAAATTGTAAAGTTGGAGTTTTAAATTATACATGATGGGGGAGGGGGAGAATTTAAACCAAAAACCCGAAACTATGCTTACTTCATTTGTGCTGAGAAATAATTACTTCAAAATATAGTAAATCATAAATGAACGATTCAAATAATAAAGCAAGTGCGCAATCAAGTAAAATGTTATATAGAAAACGTTAAAACAGAAAAAAAAAACAAGCAAAATGCTTTTATATTCCTAGTATTTTCGTGTTTCTGAAGTTTGCTTTGTCTATTTGGACCTTACTAAAACAACTTTCACCACGTCTCAAGACAATGGACTTTTCATTTTCTTCGTCATTTCGAAAAATTAATAAAATATTATTCATTTTTGTTTTATTTTTACTTTTTTATAATAATTAACAGATTAAATTGAAAAATAAAATAATTTTTTTAAGACTTTTTTTATTTAGAAACAAACTTATATTTTGTTAAACATGCAATTTTTAATAGTGATAAAGTCATGCATATAGGCGCCAAGGTAGCCGAGCGGTTAGAGGCGAGACCTGCAAAGCTAACATATATTATGTTACTGGGTTCGATTCCCGGTCTTAGGCCTTGGATGTTATTTAATGATTTATAAAAGAAATTTACAGTAAAGTATGTTTGGTAGTTGCCACCGTCCACGACACCTAATTGGTAGATGGACGTGAAGCCCACAAAAAAAAAGAAGTGCATATTACGTATAATACTTTTTATTACGTACCTTTTTTTAATAGATGCTATCCAAAATTGGTGGAATATTCACGCCGGATTGAAGTTTTACGTCTTTTTTTCAGATTTTTTACTCATTTTTACCGAAATCTGACATTGGCACTTCTTGCACCAAGCCACAGAAATATATCCGTTGAAAACTGAATAACATTCTATTTGATCGTAACACCTTGTAATTATTACAAGAAAAAGTAATTGAATTGTAACGAGTGATTGGTGGATATTAAAGTAAAGGTGAAAAATTAAAGGGCTAAGTAACAAAGATAAGCAAAATACCTTATGAAGCCGATACAAAAGGAAAGGTCTTGTTCACACAACACTAGCTCCAGCAAGTACTTCTCGTTCTCCTCCTGCTTGTAGACACTACTACCCTCTTCATTCTTGTTACAAAATAGTCCATTACCAGCGAAACACAGAGCTAGTAACTTCTTAACAGTCCTATCTACGAAGCCATTTAATTTTTCATCTGAATTGCCGATATCACCATCATATATAAATACCAAAGTATCGATATATTTCACACCTTTTTCAAGCCCTAAAATTTATTATATATACACATTGTAATCTTATTTTTTCTTACACTGGCTATATTATACGAAACATAACAATAACAAAAAGATGAAACGATTCTCCCAAAATACATAAACAACAGTATGTAATACGTACACAGGTTATGTATTATCATTAAATAAGGTTCCTTTTTATTACATCTATATCTGTTGATTTAATGTCTCCTCAGTTATACTGTTAATGTAATATAAGTAGTCAATTTCATGTGCAGATCTGACTCGTTCTAGAAGCGATTTAAGCTTACCGTACTCATCTTCCTCGTCTTAGAATCTTGACTTGTGGTTTTGGTTACTTCACTTCGATACTGAACTAACACTTCTTGAACCTTACTTTTCATAGGCTTCAGAATGAGAATGAAAATGAGGTAATCCTGCAGTGCGTAATAATATTTGTAATTTTGTCCGTATTTTTATTATACCCCTTATCAGTTTCGGTCTTTCAACCATTTCAGAAGTAGAATAACCAGATTTGGGTAGGGATTGCAACTTCCCTGCTTTTCCCGAGCTGCACTACACTTTCTTTCACGGCAGACTGAGTAAGGGAGGTTACGTGGTGTTATCCAAAATATTAACGAATTGTCAAACAGTTGTAAAAATAAAAAAAATTGAAATTTGTATATTAAAATAATTGAAATCTAGTGCATGTTAAAAGGAAGTTTTTTTTTTTTAATTCTGTGCGAGTAATATTTAAAAACTGTTAAAAAATTTAGAAATGTAAAGGGAGGGGGAACGAAATTTAAAATATGGCATTCTCACTGCAAAATAATTATTGTTAAATAAAATATGGATGAATATGTTAGTCAAATCATTTCAAAAATGCGAAATGAGTAATATCATTAATTTTTTACCTCATACTTTTAATAAAAATCATACCTACATGTACATTTTACCATTTGCCAAGTATCCGGTATCTACAAAATACATCTAATTAATGTAAGTAGAAGTTTTATTATTTGGCTCAGTAAATCTAAATCACAATGATTAGTTAAATATTAACTTCATTACAATGATAAATTTTGTATAGTTTGGTATAGCATAATTCAGAAATGGTTCATGTTGAACAGATTCAACTGTAAGTGTTATTAAAATTAATTAATTTTATTGTATTTTCAATCAAATTAATTTTATTCATAAATATTAAGTGTATTTTTTGTAAATTTATTTCATTTATTGAATGAAAAGGTTTATCAATTGTTATAGATGTTAGTTAGTTTCTTAATTCAAGGTAAAATTCAAAGTGCACTGTAATTTAATTAAACATTTTGGATTTTCAGATTAAACATTGCCGATACTGCAGTACTGTCTGCAAAACTGTTCATCAATAGAAGACCAGTCATATTGACCATTTCTTTTCGTTCACAATTATTCAACTTAACTCGTTAAATGTGAGCGAATGTAAGATATATATTTTTGAATGATTTTTATTATTGACCAAGATGCCATGACTCATGATATTTCATATTTGATGTTCGAATAGTTTTTTTATAATACTTAATACATGTTTATGATAGTGATTTTTAGACTAGACAAACATATGTTATCATACCTTTTTATATAATTAATGCTGTGAGACTAAAGTAGATATGTTTAAAGTAACGAGCGACAGAGCGATCTTCCCCCCTGTAGCGCTCAAGACGTACTGAAGAGAAAGCTTAGCAGTTGTAAATACACAGTTGGAGTGCTGCCTGGCGGCAAATATGTAAACTAAAATGTGTTCATATAGATGACGTCCAGTAAGTGCTGCTACCTTGTGGCCATTTTTGAAACTAATTTTCTTTTTCGTTTATTTTTTACTTTTTCCGATGGTTTTTTAAACAGATCGACCCAACATATACAATCTAGAATCGGCCTTCAATATTAGCTATCAAATGCAGAAAAAGCACTATTACAATGAAATTAAGTATGTAACAAACATGATAATAAATCATCTTTAACAGTTTATTTTTATTTTTGGAAATTATTTCTTTCATCCTGTTGTCTGTTCTTTTTTTGAACTTTTTTATGGAAATAGAAAAGAGAATAACGAAGATTCTTTTCTTTAAATTTATAATTTTTAAAAACAAAGAACACGCAATTTGAAGTAAAAATTCTAACACTACATTGTGAAATTAACGTGCATATTATGCGTTGTAATATGTACTACAAAATACTTGTTTCATTAACTGATTCTTTACAAAAATTTCCTAGGATAGATGATTCTCGTCTATTTCCTTGTGCTTCTATTGATGAACAGTTTTGCAGGCAGTTCTCCAGAATCAGAGATATTTAATCTGAAAATCAACATTATGTACAATCAACAATTTTTATGTACTTAAAATAATTGGTTTTTACTGAGTTTAGTTTCAATTCAGAATCTAGTGTAAAAAAAACATTTATGATAATTGATTATGTATTCATAAATCTGACTGCAATAAAACTAAAGCATTGATATGAAATTTTTAATCATTTTTTAAAGAACCTAACACTTTCTTTCAAAGAAAATGTAATAATTTTCCAAAAAAAATACTTATTATTTATCAAAACGATTACTCTGATTGGAAATTTGTACAACAACAAACATGCTACTAATATTCTAATTTGTTTATTTTTTATACAGAATAGAAACAGTTCTGTGATTGGAGAATATAACAGAATTTCAATCAAATTAAAACCTTCTTTCAAAAAAATTAAAACTTTTTAGCTAAAAAGATAAAAATTTATTTGAAAAAAGTTTTAGTTTATGTGGTTATTACTCTGAACGTTGTAAATAATAGATAAGAATACTCGAAGAACAGTTCTACATTTAGAGAATCTAGTTTAATTTATTCTCAAAATAGAATGTATGCGAATTACCACATAAATAAGGTCGAACTTGCTGGAACTACAGAAGGATCCTTCAAAATAATGAAATGGGTTATAATAACGGAAGACAACACGCCCCAGCTGCCTATTTAAGATACTTGACTTAATTGTTGCAAATAGTTCAGTTTTGAAGAAGTAAAAAGACCAATCAAATTATATCATTAAATTATTTGAATGTGTAATTTGTACAACACTAATGTTTATGACTTAATAATTCACTTAAACCAATTTGAACACTAAAAAGCTCTAAGATGATAGAGAATCATTAAAATTGTAAGCACATGCACTTTTTTTTTTTTTTTTAAAAAAAAAAACGTAAATCTAAGTTCATGTACTATGTACCTTCAGGATAGTTTGAATTTAGGCATATCATTGCACTTCTAGGTATCTAATCTATTACTGTATACTTTATTATTTATCTTTAGATCATACGATATAATATCTTAACTGAGAAACAACATGCTGTAAGCTGAAAACATGTACTTACTGTTGCTATAGTATGTGTTACACTGAATAAAATGTCATCAACCCAGCCATTTGTTTGGATTGAACTAGTTCAGAATTACCATTAGAAAGTCGAAAGAACGCTGAGAACAAAAATAAAAATCATATAAATTATTATTTATACAATTGTTTTCATTGTTATTTACAAATATTTAGAAAAAAATCAATTTTCAATAAGTCAGAATTTAAAACTACTGGTGCGAACCTTGCAAAATCCAAGGTCCATAATTCTAGGAAGTTATTTAACATCACATTATTAATTTAAATTTCATGGAGATTACTCTCCCCTTTAAATGAGAGAAATTTGAATATTTACGTGGAAGTTCATAATTCCCAAATACATAATAGTAATTATCAATTTACTTTTACAGTAACAAAGACGACCAAAAATTAATAACATGTTACGAACTAAATCTACATACTTGTGACCGTTGAAACATTTTAAAGAAAATAATGAAGCCTAAAATCAACTTTTTAAAATTAGATACGTACACTTAAAATGCATCTACTATCAATTGTCTTGAAAACATGCCAATTTCATAAACACTTCTGATCACATCAGCTCGTAATTAGAAATCAAAGTATAAACATAAAATGTAGCTTACCTGCAAGAAGTCCTTAACGCCGTAATGTTGCAAAAAGTTCTTTAATTTCCTAGGAAGTTTTCGCTTAATAGATAATGCAATCCAGTTTTCTAAGCAATGTAATGTCCTCACTGACTTAGTTACAGCAGCATCAACTTAAAACTATCAATCATAAATAAAAAAAACATTAAATTATTAGGTAAACAGAGAATTTTAAACTTGCGACATGTTTTAGAGGAAGACATCTCTTTAAAATACTTGCGATATAAAATGTTTATCAACGTGGATAGAGAACATTTAATAAATACAGCAAATTATTACTGTTGCTACATGAAAAAGGAATATTTGGACAAAACCGAATAACCTTTTTAACCCACTGCCATACCGGACAGTTGTTTGGTTAGGAGGTTATTTAATGTTTATTTTAATAGTGTAAAAGTACATGTTCATGCTACCTAGCGGTAGTCACTGAAACTAGTTTATATGTAATTACATCTTTGTAGTTCAGCTTATTGCCGCTAGGTAGCATTAGCCTGACAATGTCTATTTTTTTTCTATTTCTAATTTTAATGTAAGGACAGAATGTATAGAATTTCTAATAAGGTTGCCCAATTTCTTTAATTTAAATATAAGTACTTCAATTTCTGATTTATTCTTTGATTTTAATAGAGCAAATACCAAAGTAATATACTTATAAATTCCACACTCTTCACAAGCTATGTTTAATAGAACAAACCAATCTTATGAAACTATTTTTATAATTATGGGACAATAATATTGGAACAAGCCAGGAAAATTCTTAATAAATCTCCATAAGATGTATTGTTATTTCACTGTTTACAAATAACGTATCTAAAATTTTCATAAATTAATAAAAACTTACTATTTTTATAAGAAGTTGAAGATGTGGAGTAAAAGGTTGTCTACAAATCTAACGTTGGTCCTCAGCCATGCTAATCCATTGTATCCATCAATCAACAGTAAGACTTCAATCTTCTGCAATTACTTTATGCTAATATTAAAAATACATTGAAGCTGATAATACGATAGATTGGCTCAAAGGTGACTTCGTACATTAATGCACTGCTGTTAAACTTTCATCGGATGACAATATTATATTAATAATCGGATGATTAATTTTGTCTTACCATTACAGGAAGACTTCGCAATCCTTTCTAGAACAAATACAGATTGCTCCACAAGCAGTAGCTATAGCAGTCTCTTATTGATTACAGAGTTTCTATCGTCTGCCGAAAAGGTTTAAAAGAAGATAAATACTGAGTTTGGTTCCTTTCTTTTCGGTCTAGTGTGAGAGATCGAAGTGAATCTATAGTCGAGAAATAGTTATGTGAATGAGTGGGAGAATTTCGTGGACCCATAGAGAATTTTTGTGTTATTTTAATATTCTTTAATATCCGCGTTCATTTAATATTCTACTCAAGCGATGTCCGCATAACACTGAGATGTCTGAAATGAACAGTGTGCGGCAAATTGAACAAGATTTGGAGAAAAAAATTATGGCTCTTACGTTCGCAAAGGTACACAGTCCAATATTAGGGCATTGCGGAATGATAATAATTTTAAGGCATAAGTTGCAAGTAATTACTTATCTCCTTAACAAAACCTAAGTTTAAGAAGATAGGCAAGCACCCAACATTTCATTGTTACTTCAGCCACTTAGATCGTTCGAAAAAGCTTGTGTTTTATTCAAACTTTCAAACAGTGATTTTCATTTAAGTAATTTTACTGCAAAAAAATTTCATTAATATTGTTTACGATTTATTGGATGTCAGGGACCCTAATGCTGGCCTTTATTTATTCATAATAAAATAATGATAAAATGTACAATACATCGTCATAAATAGTAATAATTAGACTCTTTATTACACGTTCTTTTGATTTATCATTATTATGCTTTTTCTTTTGAATAATCTTCACATAAACACACAGATTAAAACAGAAAGTTACAAGATTGTGTGTACAAGGAGTTAAAACGAAAATTTCAATCTAGAATTCGCCTTTTAGAAGAATACGAGCAAAATGACACGCAATTAAAAATAAACAAATAGTAACTTGTAAAAATTCATTAATAAATTTTAAATAAATGTAGACGCTTTAATTGAGCACTCGTAAAGAAGTTTGTGCAATAATAATAGTTCGATATCTCCTTCTACAATCCATCTGAATTAAATAGTCTGCTGCACAATACTGAACAAATATTTTGTGGATAAAAATGTGCATCATAATGCTGTAACATCTAATTATTCTGAACATTAATGAAAATTTAATGCAGTAAAATTATTTAAATGATTCCCACTGTTATAAAATTTTGAATAAAACGTTTTTAAATGGCTGAAATTTTGAGCTTGTTTTTTTTAAAGATTACTTTTAAAAGTAAACTCAAATTTCTGGATCTTCATTACATCAGCTTCATTACTAGCAGAGCAATGATGCTCTTGAATGCAATGCAGAAAATAATTGTTTGAATACGCTTTTTCAATTTCAAACGTACTGCCTATTTACCGGAGATTTTATCTTTTATTCATTGGGTGCAAACCTACCATTTATGTACTTCATCACAATTCAGAAATAATCAGTGGCGTAGAACGTTGGCATTCATTATGCACTTTGACTTCAGTTATCACTTAACGCTTCTAGTCGAAAGATAATTAAGATGTTTCCAAACTGTGATGGTTATACAAAATGAATTGTCTGCAGTACCAACTAATTTTATATAAAATTAATAAATAAGGATGGATTCAAGCGTTCGTGTCGTCACTTTAAAATGCACATATTTATTTGTTCCTGGAGAATAATCTATTTAATAAAAGTTCCCATACTGTGGCCCTGTTACAATATTAGTAAAAGAAAATTAGAGCAAACACTCCACTAATAATTTTTCTTTTATTATTTTCTAATACTATTTTACCGTGTACATATATACACTATTTGATACTGATTCTGATTGATATTAGTTTTTTTTTAATCACTAAACATTATTATATTATGTTCGAGAAAATAAAAAAGGTTTTCAATAAATTTACATCAGTTATTTATAAATGATAAAATCAGTTTTTTAAAATACTCTTTCTTAAATTTTACTAATAATTATTTATGTTTTATATAATGGAATTTAAACTTTTCAATTTATATATTTCATATATTTATCACATTCATAAAAGGGAGTTGTGATTGTACTTAATTTTTTTTAAATTATCAATTATATAAACATTCAGAGACAAAATATCTTTATAATACATTTATCTACGGATTATTTTTGGGAAAATTTAAATTTAATCACAGTTCTATTGGAACACTTAATATTTTAATGTACACTTCACTTTTAACGAAGAAATATACAATTATATTTAATTTTTATCAAAAAAAAAAAAAAATAAGCATAATACTAAAACATTTTTTACAATAAAATTGCAACTAAAAATTTTAATTAATTATACACACTATATTTATTTAATTGAATCAACATAGAATAGAAGTAGTAGTTGAAAAAATGTTTTATTAAATCTACACATTATTAACCTAAACATTTTTATTATAATATTAATGATTCGAAACATTATCAATTATTATTGATAATGCTTTCCTTTTCTCTTGTTTCATAAAAATATATTGCTTACCTTAATTTAATCAGTTTAATTATACTTGCAATAAACTAGTAATATTGTTATTGTTAAACATTGTATCATTTAATGTTTACACTTATAAACCTGCCTGCAGGTGTTATATTATATTTAAATTAAGACATGACCTGCATGGTTTTTATTATATACATAATGACATGAAAATATTGTTTTCATTTTTTCAATATATAAGTCATGGACCCGTATAATATATGAATATAAAAATTAGCTAATCTTTTATTCGGGAAGTACAATTTTGGTAGGTAATAAAAATAAATTGCAATTTACTTTTTAGTATTTTACAGGTTAATTAAATTTTCATTTTTATATGTTATTTATGTTAATTTTTTACACATATGTACATTGAAAAAAAAAAATATATAAATGCCAAAAGTTGACTGAATTATGATCACAGAAACTTGTTTTCTTTTGTTTAGCCAACTATGTAATTTTTAACGAAATGAAGGTATTATAAAAATTAAAATAAAGCTTTGTACTTTGTAATAATTTTGTTGTTATCTAAATGTTGTCAACGTGGGCTCATTCGCGTGACAACAATTAGATTTCTTTACTTATTATATTAAATAAGAACTATTTTCTGAGGTAATAATAAATGTTCATATAATGGGGATACAAAAGAAATGCAGAAATTTATTTTTGGATATTTGATTAATTCGGACAATTAAGGCAGTTAAGTATAAAATATGTTGATTATTAACTGAATAAGTTATGTTTTGCAGAAAGATTTTACTGTGTCTAATATCTATCTATAGGACTTTTTTCTTTTTTTTCTTTTTTAAAATTCATTTAAATAAGTACAGTAATCACGTCCAACTACCAAATTAGGTGACAAGAACAGAAACGATTTTACTATTAAAATACATTTTGTAACAAACAGGAGCAGCTAGAAATTGAAAATGGAGATCTCACATCACAAGTTCCACTCAACAACTACCAAACCATCCGCCTTAAAATGGTCATAATTAATTATGCATTAAACATATACTAACTTAATAAAAATATAAATTAAAAAAAAAAAGATAAAAAATAAGTAACTTATTTAATAAACCAGGCACTTATTTATAAAACTGATTGATTCTAAATTTGAAAATTAAAATGCTGTAAGCAAAAAAAAATGGTTTCTTGAAGAAGTGAAAAGAGCAATGCATCTTAAGACATAGATAAAAAGGACAAACATTTGGCTTTCTAAATGCTTATTTATGCGAACTTGCTACCAATTCTATCTATTTTTTTAAATACGAGTAGATTAATTGATTGAACAGGACCAGATTGTACAACTGAAACAAACTCCAACTTTCCTTGGTGAAGTAGAAATTTAAGTAAGAAAAGGATTGTTGCACCGCTTCAGCTAAGGCAAAATCACGAAAAGCGCAATCGGCCGTGGGACAAAGGTATATCTATTTTTGACCGCTCGTGAGACCTATGATTACTTGCAGCAGTAACATCACTGGTAAGGAATTTTACGCTTTTCGTAAAGAACTTTTGTTGTTTTATATAAAGTGTCAAGAGAGTGAAACAGTCTGGCCATATTTGTAAGGAAACAAGTATTTCTGGGAATGATCGAAAATATTCGTCTAAGGGCCAACCCAGAACAGGGTAGCGTAAGGATATAGAACTGCGTCTTACTAGTCTCCAATCTTTTGGATTGAGTAGATCTTACTTCTAGGTTAGCTGCGTCAGAAGAAGAACTATCTGATTTTCTTAGGTGATACAAGAGATACTTATGATAAGCTTCATCGCAATTCTGCCTCGTATCTGGTGAAACAATCTCAGAAATAGGATGTTCGTTAAAAACCATCATAATAGTTAATTTACATTAAAGGTAAAGCAATTGTTGAGGAAAGACATAGATGGCCAATCTATAAAAAAAAAAATTATTTTGCAACACACGAACTAGAACTAGAACAAGTATGTATTTACGCGACTGGTTGCAGAAGGTACTCCACACTAAAAGAACATTTTTGTCCAGCCTAGAACCATCTTTCTATCCTAATCTCCATTTAAATAATATTCATTGAAAAAAAAAAAATTCAAAAAATACACTAAAGACTAAACAAATATTCACTGAGTAAAGAAAATATTCACACTATATTAGCACATTAGAGGAATGACTACACACACCCTTAGAAGTCCCCCCCTTATCGAATTTTCTTGAAAAAAAGTTAAATAGAAGTTATAGACAGACCTTCATGTGTACATGGTAGGTATACAAAATTTATCGATTTTTAGAAAAAAAATTCAAAAAATGGTAAATATACAAAATATAAAGTTTACATTTCCAGCAGTTTTTCATACAAATACATGCCTATGTACATATATATATATAATATATATATATAAAACACTCACACACCACACACTCACTCTCATGCACAAAGACCACTTTATGAAAACCACTTTTACTGACTTAGGAGACCATCTACCTAATATTTCCAGTTAAAAAAATTCAATTTCATCAAATTCGACTAAAAAAAATCAAATGAGTCGAAAAAAATCGAAATTCGGCTCTAAGGACCAGCTACCAATTAGAAATTAGGAATAGAAAAGAAAATTTACATAAATTTTTCAAAAAATTTACTGAAGGGTAAATTTCCGATTGTCCAGAAATGATGATGGCAATCTGTTGTTAAACGTAGCTGGGTACTTCAGCCGCCTGAGCAATTCACTGATGTTTGCACTTCTTGATTGTCCACATGGCACTCGTGTTACAGGTGTGTTATCACTTGGAACTGTAGAACAGGGAATAATGTCTGATAAAGATAAAATAGAGAGGTAGACAGTGAGATAAAAAATAGCATAAAAATGCGATAAAATTGTTTAATTTTGACTAATTGCTTTGTTCTAAGTTTTCGAGCTTTGTTAAAAGGGTAAATTATAATATTTTTGTTCAGGATTCATTTAGTTTTAAATGATAGGTGGGAGTTATTACGAATGAATTCTGCGAAGAAGAATAACCTTTTTAAAGCAAACAATACACTTCAGCACACTTTTTCAATGAGATTAAAAAGACAAACATCACAAGATTAGGAACTGAAACTCAGTAAAGAAAAATAGTAAACGAACGTTCCCTATTTCTTTCTTAATGATAAGTACTTGCATCATCAGGAAAGCAAAAGTTCAACCTAATCTTTTATAATTACAGAGCTGGTGTTAGCCATTCTGGTAAAATTCTGGATTACAAGAAATGGGAAGTTGATAAGATGAATGGTGGAAAGTGGAGCTAACTTTGCAAGCGTAATCAAGAATGTTTACCAGCCATACCAAACAATTCCTTGGAAATAAGCAAGTAGAGTAAGAGTAGAACCGATCTAAGAAATACAGTAGGACTGATTTGTAGTTATGCCACGAAAGCAAATTGTTCAACTTAAAAGCGCTTAGTAGCCAAGTACGTCAGCAAAGCATGTGTCAAGAGTGCTCTCGGATTTTGTACAGTGGAGAGAAAATCGGAGCCAATCTAACAAGAAGAGAGATAGGTTCAATTACGGACAGACAGATATGAATAAAGTAATAGGTGATAGATGCCTGCAATTTAATTTTTATTTTAGCTTTAGTCCCATTTATTCCAGCAAATCACGAGGCCATTGGCAATTAAGACGTCTAGGAGAAGCTTACAATACTTAAATTTTCTGACCTCTAAACAGGATTCAATAATCAAGTGGAGTATTCTATTAAAATTCTTACCAAAAGTCACTAAAATACTGGCTGAAGTTACGTTGGTTGTAATTTGAGGAAAACTATACTAATTTATGAACTTCTATATAAAAATAAACATCGAAATTGCCTTGCAGGAATATCTAAAAATTAATATTTGCAAATACTTATGGAAGACTAAAAATAATATAGTGCCGCTATTGCCATAATACTGTGCATCTACAATTATGCTAACTCTAGCGCTCATGCTAAGTACTTCTCTTCCTTCATGCCTATCTGATCATTATAGTAGGGTATCATGTTTGTTACGTACGACATATCATCGCTTTGCTTTTTTAAAATTAATTGTTAACGTTAGAATCGGAATCGTAGTTCTGTATTTTTTGTTTTATTTAAACATTAGTTAATATATTTAAGAAAGAATTCAAGCGAACAAAACCAACAAACCTAAAAACTCGCTCATGTTCAATAGATTCCGTCCATTTAGAACACATTTATCTCAAACAATATTTCGGCGCTATGGTAGCCGCCCGCAAAGCTAAGATGTATTGATTGAGGTACTGGGTTTAATTCCCGGTTTATGCCTTGCAATTGATTAAACGGTTATTATGAGAAATTTACAGTAAAATATGTTTGCTAGTCGCCTCTATTCGTGACACCTAATTTGGCCAATTGAACGTAAAAAAGCCTGACTGGAAAAATAAGCATTACTCAACTTCACTACAAGTATAGATAATATTTAGAAGAGGGTCTAACAATTAAAAAGCGTCTAGGCATCTTAATTGTTAATTCAAGCTAGACAAACATTAAAAGCAGCACAAATAATCAGAATATTTACCAATAGTTTACATTATTTTTTCAAGATTTAATTATTTGTCAACAACGTAAATATGAAGTAGTAAAATAGTAATATTACCAGATTCTTCACGAACTTGAAACAATAGCAACTACTTCGACTTAACGAATAGAAAATCGAGAAAGTACTTTGACGTGGGTCATGCAAAATGGAGGAGAGAAATGACAGAATAGGTAATGTGTAAATGTAGTTGACAAATTACCCTATTTCTACTTTTTTTCAGAAGGTAGGTGACATAACATAGACAATTAATCCTATTTTTCTAATCTTACGGTTAACTGACTGGTCCAGAAGATCGATTTGCACATACTTTCTGCACTATTACCGTCTATCTGCAGGAATTTTCTAAGAGCTTGTCCATAATAATGCTCTCACTGGCACTTATAATATTAATTATGAATAATAAGGTTTACAACATTAACTAATTACAAAATATTTTATGTCTTGTTAGTTTTAATCCTAAAATAATCAGTTAACAACCATTTCTGAACATACTGTTTTCAGTACATTGTGCACTTAGAGTTTTTTTTTCAAAAATCAAAGAATCAACTGACGCGCAAACTTACTGTCACATTTTTCGTATAAGTTTGTATTATTTATTTATTTTTTTTATTTAAATTTAAAATTCCAACAAAAAAAACACTTCACTATTATTTTTGAAAATGTCTAATACCCACCTGTCGAGTTCTTCTTTTAAGTGAATTTCTTCTTCCACATAGAATTCTTTTAAAAGCGTGTCTGAATTCTGGACTGAATATTGTATAGATGATTGGATTCAATGTTGAATTAAAATAACCTAGCCACAGGAAGAAGGCAAATAGGTATTCGTTCAATACACACACCTGTAACAAAAACAAAACAAATAAATTAAAAAGATATGTATTTTGAACTTGAGATTGGATCCGTAGCGCTAGATTAATATCATGGATCTTATCGACCTAGCCTGCATACTCTGTAAACTTCTAACATAGAAATAATACTGAAAAATAATAACCCCTTCTGTGCAGATAATATTGCCTTGCCTGACATTCTTTAATATAGAAAATGGTTTTATGCCGAATCTGAAACATAATTTTGCAAAATCGAAATTACAAATTTTAAAAAGAGGGTATATGACGGAGATTGCAATTGATATTGTTAAGTAGTACAAAGACTTCTCGCCTAAATTGAATTTCAAAATGTATTTGAAAGAAAAGTAGGCAAACGATGTTAACGAAGTACATGGAATAAGCTATTTCAAAATATTTTATTGATCTTACATCTAAGCATAGAATTTTCGTTGTAGTGCTCCCTTGCTACGAGAGTCATTTATTTGAGATTTGTTGCCGATAAAATAGTTGAGAGGGCTGCAAAAATAATTTTTTATAAAGAACTTAATTCTTCACCTTTCCACAAAAAAAACAACTATGCACATGTCTTCTATATTCTTAAGATTTGTAGATACTTCATCAACAGTACATTATATAGATAACCGTCCATTATGGTTAAGGGGGATTAAAAATGAAATAGTGGTAGCTATATGAATTACATGTTTAGACTTACATTTAATGTTAAACAGAAATAGAATGGCACCCAACTTTTTTAAGATTAAAATATCAATTGGATTTTGAATCTCAAGCTTGAACCAAGTTTTTTCTGTAACTCAACCAACCCACATAACCACGCCCTGAGGAAGACAAAAAATTTGTCGAAACGTTGGCGTGAATACGGAGTTGTTTTCTATTTTTCTGAAACATAATTTTGCAAAATCGAAATTACAAATTTTAAAAAGAGGGTATATGACGGAGATTGCAATTGATATTGTTAAGTAGTACAAAGACTTCTCGCCTAAATTGAATTTCAAAATGTATTTGAAAGAAAAGTAGGCAAACGATGTTAACGAAGTACATGGAATAAGCTATTTCAAAATATTTTATTGATCTTACATCTAAGCATAGAATTATCCTCACTAATTCAATCCCAAATATAAAAAAAAATAGAACAAACATTAATTACCTGATACATATTACACACCGGTAACAGGATAGCCATAATGAAAAATGGCAGCCAACATATTACAAAAGCTCCAGTAATAATTGCCAGTGTTTTTGCTGCTTTTCGTTCACGTTTACTGTCGGCCGCTTCTTTGCTCTTTCTTTTTGGCGGATGATGGTGATGCTGTTGATGATGATGTGCATGATGATGATGGGATGATGAATACTGTTGGTAAGATGTTGATCCTATGTCCATAGTCGTGGGATCTGCTTCAATACCGTTACCATAAGATCCTTTCTCTGGACTTGTATTTGTAGAGCTCACATTTGTAAAAGCTGTAGTTGTTGTTGTGGTAGTTGCTTCTGATATTGTCGGCAGTGGACGACCTATAACTCCGACTACAGCCGCAGCAATACCTCCATTACCACCAGCAGCTCCAGCAGCACATAACCCTAGAATATTGATTAATAACTTGACTGAAAGGCTTTTCGAATTACCAGGTTATTTGTATAAAACAACTTAGGGCCGCTAAGAGCTTTAAATTCTTTAGCTTATTGCTCTGTTAATTACATATATCTAAAAATACCGTCTTACTTAAGTAAAGTTTGATAAATTAGAGTTTTCTTTGATTTCTTATCTTCCTAAGCTATATTAGAAAGTGAATAAGCTATCTATGTAAGCCTGATAGCTGTTACTATACCTAAACTGACAATAGATGCTAGCGAGTTTTCTACTCAGCCTTTAAAAATTTAATGTCTCATAACCAAATCTTAAAAAAAAAATTTATTAACTAATGTTTACTATGGCGATAAATAATCGATCAGAAACGAGACAGTAAAGGTAAGAGGTATTGTGATATAGAATTAGGTTTCCAGCTGATGTCTTGAATTTAACGTGATAATACGAGAAATTAAGTGAAATATATTTGCTGACAGCTTCAGTAGTCGCTAATTGAATGGTAGCTGAACGAAATGCTCGCCGAGAAGTTCAGAATCTATTTTTACTTAAATTCTAAGTTTTGAGTATCTTTTAAATAAAGATAAATCATCATTTTTTGTCTTCTTTTCGTTCATAATCAACCTACACACTAACTGATCATATTGAGTAGGCTTACTCCCGCAGATAATTGTAGAAATCCAATCTGATGAATAAGGAGTACACATGATCCCCTAGGAATAAGTGGACTAGCCACTTTTTCAAGTGAGCATGGCGTTTGCAGATTTTTTTTTAGAATATCCCATTATGCATACTCTACCTTTTTTTTACATATATTGTAACGGTTAAAAAGATTGAAAACAAAATGAATAAATAAAGATAAATAAGTAAAATGCAAATTTAAGGGAAAATGACAAAGTAATGTAGAAAGTAATTTGACAAGTGCACAAAGAGAACGCCAGCGAAGAGTTAGTGTGTTTGTGGTTATTTAATTTTAGATTCATAACTGTTTAAACTCCTTTGATTGTTGTTTCTAATTATCTCTTCCATACAACTTTGCCATTAAATACACCAAAGTAACAAATAGTTTTGGTGTTGTGTTTAACTGTTTTACATTCAGCACAAAAGCATAGTGGTAATGTGATATTGCATAGCATCCATACCGTATGATTCAGTTTCCCCAAGGTTGTGTACTTACTAAAATTGAGTTAGCTTTTGCATTATTATATTAATGAGAGCGCTTTAGGCTTGGGGAAAGCTGAATTAACCAAATATGGTTCTAAACATAGCTACAGTTAACTAAAAGCTGTCCTAAAATAGCCCATTTCCTCAAAAGTGGATGTTAGGAGAGACAGCGTATTTAACAAACTGACTTAGATACAACCAAATAGCATAATCTCTATCGTATTTTACAGTGACAAACCTCAGAAAAATTGTACTTAAAGAGAAGCTAATTCCGCTGCTCTCTCAGCTGCCGTAAAATGCATTTTTTTTAAGTTAAAACAAAAGTTATTGCTTAATAAGTAGATCAAATACCGAGTTTAAAGACATCGCTTGAAGTGATTTTCAAGAGATTTGCGAAAAAAAAAACGAAAAGTCTTCAGAATTTCGTATTTCCGATCACGCGTTATCACGAAGTTTGAGATTTCCACGAGTTATTCAATTCTCGATAATATTATAAAAGAGATAACCCAAACATATCGACCGACTGATGAGAACTCCAAATCCAACATTTGCTCTACTACAATCAACACTTATTCTAGCTCAGAGGTCATCATACTGGATTCCTGTGGTGAGATCTTGGATTTCCTGCAGAGTATTGAAAAAATTTAAAGGCGCCAATGGTCTTAGATGTTGACTTCTCTTAAATTAAAAAAAAACAAAACATCTAAAAAAGTAGTTAAGAAGAGTTTCTGTATAAAGCAGAGTTTGCAGAACAAGAAATAGAAACTAACAAAAAACTTAATCCCCAATAAAATAAATTCCTAAGAAATACATTTGTACCAGAGGATATTTATGTATTCATAGTTAAAAGTAAATATAACAAAAAATAAGATAATCCAACTTAACTTCTTGTTTGTCCTACCGACAGGATGAACCAAAGCATTATAAAAGTACTTGATTTAAGACGGTACTTTACTATCAAGAAAACATAAACTACTAATATTATAAAGCTTAGAAAAATTTTCTTGGAAAAAAAAACTTATAAAAATGCAATAATGATCTTTTATTTGTTACCTTATAAGGGAAAATCAGCGACAATCTTTTATGTAAATTAGAACGAATGAAATATTCCAAAATGTCAAAAATTGAATAAGTATTAAAAAAAATTTTAATACAAGATTATTTTGAAAAGCTTTGTTTTCCTAACTAACCAGCTATAACCCCACCCGAAGCTGGATTCCTACCAGAAGATAATGCAGCCTGACTAGTTGCCTGGAATCTTCTTCTTATTCGTTTTCTGGCCGTCTGAAAGATTCTCCAGTAAAGTCCCAATATCACCAAAAGTGGTAAATAGAAAGATGAGGCTGTAGCAAAAATCTAAAACAAACATACAAAAAAATATTTGAATATTTATTTAAGGAGATAAATTTTAGTAATTTTAAGAATCTGTATGGTTAATAATAGATTATACAAGTGAAGATTAAGTAAGGCTATGTAAAGCCAAATATACTGCAGCCTTAAAGTCTAATGAAGATGGCCCGTTAGCGTCAGAAATAGCACGTACTTGCTGATTACATAGGTAAGGCAGTAGTGAGTTTTCTTTAAAAACAGACCTGCACATGAATTAAATACAAAAAAACGAAAGTTGATCCTTTCGCCAAAATTAGGTGCTAGCATTAGCCAACCATCCGTCGCAGCCTTCTACAAAGATGTAAGAAGGCGCATCCACATAACCATCACCAATTTCTAGGGCGATCGTCAAGAGTCCCGCTGGAAATGGAAGGGTACTCATTTGAAAGTGTGTCATTGTTCACATACCTGAAGCTGAGCTGAATAATGAAAACAAAATTTGCTCAGGAAATAAGAGAAGGGCCATTTGTAGAGAAAACTGGTGGAAATTATAACTAGAAATTCATGAAGAATTTAGTTTCTCTTTCAAAATCACTAAAATTCACTCTTCATAATATAAAATAATAATACCTGATAACCAATATCTTGTGAAACGATACATGTCCTGTTCTCAGATATTCTCGCTTCCCAACCAGGATCTTTCCAGCCAAGCACCGGCGCTATGCAAACCAGGAAAGCTACGGACCATATAATCAATATCATCATGCCAATCCTCTTGCCAGTTCGTTGATGTATGTAATCTATATTTGTCACTGCCCAGTATCTAGAAGTAAAATAAAATTCTATGTTAGATTTAAAAAAAAAAGAGTAAAATTCTATTTGAAAGGTAGAGTCTTTTGAAAACCTACGTAAATAACATAACTATTTAAATTAAGACAGAGAGTTAACATTAGGCACTAACGTGAAGAGAACAAATTAAATTCCAAACTGGTGTAAAACACTCACTGCCAGCATTACACAGTTTGAAATTTCTTTACTTTAGATATCACTTTTCTCTGAATAAACATTTCAAATAAACACGACAAACTTCTAAATGGGAGTTAGAAGCCATATTTGAAGAAACTTCTAAATGGTCATGTTTCGATCAACACTTTTTTTATTCAAATTCACTTCAGTTCACTATTAACTCAGCTCTTCTTTGATAGAAAAACCTCTTACTAATTCATTATTCAGATTTCTCCCACTATTATTCATGTCTAACTTATTGGTTAGACAAAACAAAACAAATCTTTCAAGCTAATCAAACTCAAAAGATAACTAATCACAAAGTTTAAACATCTAGGCCAATGACTTTCAGTGGTCAATTGTAAAAATGGACGTTAATTAAGACATGCTAGGAATTCGTGTATTTTAGATGTATGAAGTACTGTGCTCCAAAAATTTTAAGTTATTTACTGTGTTAGAAGATTGTAAAAATAGTTTATAATGACCAAAGTTTGCTTAACGATGGTTCATAGACATTAAAGGCTGTAGATATAAGTAGATAAGTACCAACATTTTAAGTGGGTGATCCGGAAAATGTTCAAAAACTACATATGGGCTACGTATAATGATTTTTCAGTAAAATATTTTTCAAGAACTGATCAGCGTAAAAAAAAGGACGACTGCTACCTAGGGTTCCAATAATAAAGTGTGCTAGCAGGTACATTTATTTGAAGAGGAAGGTTATATAATATTTATCTCA
Source organism: Rhodnius prolixus (assembly GCF_049639745.1). Classification (NCBI taxonomy): domain Eukaryota; kingdom Metazoa; phylum Arthropoda; class Insecta; order Hemiptera; family Reduviidae; genus Rhodnius; species Rhodnius prolixus. The sequence goes on from NW_027411582.1 coordinate 29,498,856, forward strand.
ATCAGATGTTGGAATAATATGAATATGAATATTATTAATAATATGAGATTGAATAAAAGTCACTTTTATAACCAGAATAATCACAATATTAAATACTTGTTTCAATTAAATGAAAGACAAACGACCTCCATATATAAATGTAAAAATATGAAAGAACGAAAACTCTGCTTCATTTCTTTTTTTTATCTCGCATTTTTTTTCTGATGGAATTTTTCATGGAAAAGAGTAAAGAAAATGAAAAAAACCACAATCCTGACATGACAACAAAAGCATTTAATAAAAACAAAATAAAAAATGAAATCACTGAATCGTATTTTCAGCATTCCTGGAAAATTTGAAAAAGCAAAGAATTCAATTTTAATTTTAAGTCTAACTTAAAGTACATTACGAGAGAGATTGCGTATAATTTAATTTTTTTTTAAAAAAAAGTTATTTTTTAAATGGTAAAATATGAAATGAACTGAAACTTAATATTTTGTAAAATTGGAACAAAAACATCCACAATGAAATCTTTGCTTGACGTTCTCTTGGTTATTCATTTACCCTGAATATTAATTACAATTTTTACCCTGAACGAAGGGCGGATCCAGCGGGGGTTTCTCCCCCAAACTGGTCATTATTATTGTTATTATTATTTTATAAATAAAAGGTAACTTACTTTTAGATAATGTTAGATAATTTAAGTACTTTTACTGCATTAGTTCAAATTTGATACTTCATTTAATGCTGCACCCTTCATTTTTTGCCCCTTTCCAATGTTCAAAATCATAGTGGGTGAAAATTTGATAATTTATAGAAGTTAAAATTTGAGTGCAAGCATTTATTTTAAATTACAACCAGGAGGAAGAGATAGTGTCAGCGCAAAGGATTTAACAACTGGAGGAAAGATTCTTTTCGAAAATCCCTCAGAATAAACCATTTATTGACAATTAATAAAAATCCATGAGAAAAATCAAAGAATTGAATCTTTTTTGGATAAACTTCTTTTTCTTTTTTTTTTTTTTTTTACCAATATTATTGCCGAAATAATGATAATGAATAATCTTATTGAATTTTCTCCAAGCATGTATTAACCCGTCTTTGCATAAACGAAACGCTCCCTTTGACAAATTTTCTGCGATAGATTTTTCACAACATTTGATGTAAAGTTATCGACACTTTGTAAATCACATCTTTCATTCAGGCCACATACATCCTTGAGATAAATCCCAATAATCTCTATTGAATATCCAATAGAGAAAAGAAGCTGTATAGCATTGGATTTTGGAAAGCTCTTCTATACCGCGCTACCTTCATTTGGATTAATTTAAAAGAAAAATGAATACAATATTTTTTTTCTTGCTTTAGATCACATCATTGATCATAATTGAGAGGAGAATGTTTATAAAATATAAACAAATATTGTTAATGTTCAAAGAAATCTAAGACTTACTTCGAGAACAATATAGAGTAGTATTGTAGACTATTTGTTAACCATGATTTTACAAGATCTTTTTTTATGCTAAAAATTTAGAAGTTAATCAATTTCTATAAACTCTGTGAACCAACAGTATTTCTAAAACATCAAACATCTTTTGACCCGTTGCCACATTAAGCTACTTAGAGCTAGACAACATATTTGTTGGCAAATAAATAAATGGATTTTATTAAACTAAGAATTGTAATTTCAAACCTGGTATTGTCTGCCAGACATCTCATATACTGTAAGGGTTTTTCTTATTATTATTTTTAATTATATCTCAGCTTCTTCTTTTTTTTCGTCAATCGCGTGAAATATTTTTAGGTTTTTTAAAATTATTTTTCAAATAAAACTAAACTTAATTCTTCAATTGATAGAAAATACAATTAGTGAATTTTTCTTCCAAGACTAAATAATCCATATGCTAGACTAGAATTTGAGAACTAGTATTTGCCAAAATTAGACTTACAGCAACCTCATACACCGAATCAACAGAAGCTCCTAATATTTTTGTTTATTCTTCAGTTATTGTCAGCTACTACTGGAAAGATTTATTACCGCATCATGGTGAGTATGTGGTTTAATTACTTTTAACTGTTCTACATGGACATTGAACCAATTATTGTAGTTATTTTATCTAAATTTCACAGCTCGAGATGGGTATTGTATCATTAAATAAAAGTGGCTCTCCGATTTTGATGCAACAAACGTGAAATTCCCATGAAACTATAAAATTAAACTGAACTAAACGTTTACCAGTATTATATTATATTATAATTATTATACTATTATATTATTATTAGTAGTAGTACTAGTATTATACCAGTGTTATTATGGCGTAAAATCAATAACTTTGTAATTCTGGAGTTTATCATATTATCTACACTTTTTAGGACATGAAAATTTTCCTTGCAAGAAGTTAACGGAGTTTATTTCTATAGTATAAAACTCACTTTAAAAACTTTTTACGTCAAGAAAAAGACTAAGGAGTGAAAAACAATGCTACGTTAGAGTGTTAAGTATACAATTAAAAACAGTCCTGCAATCTTCTGGGCCGTCAACTCTTTATTTCTTCAAAGAGTCTCCAAGGAGTGGAGGTTCTGCTCAAGTAATTAGTATAATTCCTAAACTCACTCACAATGTTGAAACAATGTAGTTACCTTTCGCTATTATTCAAATTTTTTCAAGCGCTTAAACTTTTGATTTCTTAACTTCATTTTTAATCTTTTTATTTTTTAAGACAGTTTTATTCAACTAATCTTCAGCATATTTTAAACACTAATTAAGAAATTAATCTAAGCGTTCACAATATTAAAAATTATTTCACAAAGTAGAATAAACAAGAAGTTAAGCACATTCTTTGATTATTTGAAAAAAAAAAAAAAGGGTAGAAGATGGACCTACTAATTAAGTCGATCAAGGTAATGCAGGCGACCATAGGAAATCTCAGATGAGACCAAAAAGAATTTTCGTATGTTCTTCATCCCTGCTTTTTGCTTTTTAAAGAAGAATTTGATTTACAGTTTGCAACACAAATTTTGTGCCTATCAATTATATTTGAAAAATCCTTACAGGAAAACAATCATATGAAAAATCTCGTAATAAGTCATTTGAAAGCACTCGCTTTAGTGGTCAAATTACGTTCCCGCATTACCAATATTTATTAAGGGCAATAGATCTTTAGGAGGTAATCAAAAGTAATACTTTTAGCTTTAACCACCGATAAGATTTGGCTAAATGGATTTTATGTCTCTTTGAATATGTTTGCCAGTGGCAAGGCCAGCTAAAGACACTGGTAGTAGTTATAGAGGAGTAAGGAATCTGACTGCTATCTTAAGGCCACCTCTGGCAGAGGTCCACATCTCTCCTCCTCAACAGCTCTTCGGGTATGTCGAGAAATTGACACCCGTGCGCTTTTTTTTTTTTTTAATGCACTGCCGGCTTTCAGATCTCGATCACGCGTAACAGGCGACACAATCTTAAGACCAAATTAAGGGGAAAAAACTAATGGCAGCCGAAAGCGTAATCTAAAATATTGGATCACAAAAGAAGAACTCAATTTTGTACTTACGCTGAAGAGCGCGTCCGCTAGGAATTTATAGCCCTTTCACAAATTTATCCACACTTGAAGTAGCCCACAATTTATGAAAAAACGCAGACTGAAGGGATTTGACTTTATCGCCAGGTCCATACAATTCTACATCTCTATTCTTTCAAAAATTATAAAAGGGTTTACCAGCCTTTCTTTGCAGGGTTTTTTTTTTGAGCGGCCCAGATTTTAAGTTTAAAAAAAAAGAGAATTGCCTGATGTCAAGTTCTTCCTCAACTGTCCTCTATTTCCACCAAAGTTTTATTTAAAGATAGCTGATGATGCAGTTTCAGGTTAGCCAACTTTCATCCAGATTCTTAATAGCTGACAGCGAGTGGAAACGCGTTGGCAAGAAATTAATTTGAACACCTGACAAGCGGCAAACGGTTATTATAAAAAATAAAAAATTCTGTACCACAAATCACAAATCTTGGCATTCATTCACTGAAACTCCTTCATTTCACACATGAAAACGCAGTTGAAAAATTAAAAACTTGGCAATTATCTACATTAGGAAATATTTTCTTTAACAGCAAATTAGAATTTACACAATTAGAAGTATAAATGCCATGAGCCTACGGTTAGCTTTAATAGAATGGATAAGAATAATTCTATGCTTACTAACAAAACAGAAGAAGATCTTTGTAAACCTTGACTTGTAATACAAGCTTCAGTAAATTGCGTGTGCAATTTCACTTACTTTGAATTTAACCACTTTATAATCGATAAAACAACTGGCCCAGAAAACTGCAACAATCACTTTGATAATCAACAGTCTAATCGACAACCTTTAATCAACAAACTCCCACAACACAAGTGACTCATGTCATTCCTATAAACACTATTCTTTCCACACAATTTAGTTTCCAGTCTCAAACCAAAGGTGTTTCCAGCCAATAGATAATTGATAATTAATAATTGATGTGACAGTGACACAATCCTAGCCACTCTAACGAGCTCAGCGAGTGTAGTGTTTAGTTATATTGTTTATTCTGTACATCGCATTGCAATATTTATAAATTCTTTGAGGAGTATGCGAGAGAGAGAGACAGAAAATGAAGATACAACATATATATATTTGGGTTCTGCCAGAGGTAGTTTACATGTACAACAACTTGGGCTAAGCATACCCACAAGCAAAACTTTAGCTCATTACACTTTCAAGTTGTACATTTCTAATAAGATCTATAGTTTACGATAAACTTCTAAGGGTCACTGACAATATGATTCAGATGGACAATAGATTTGTTTGTACTAAACAAGCAACAATACCTCAAACTAGTTGTCTTAATGGTTTACGTGCACAGACTTATCAATTTGAAAGTTCTCAGTTTGAGGCAAGCGAAGTACAATTTGTAGGAAAAATATTTATAGTGAATAGTGGATTATGGTATGATGGTAACAAAGATTCTTCAAAGAATAGTGAACATCTACTGCTTCTACTGACTACAGATAAATATGTAATATAAATATTGCCCCCCCAAAAAAAACCGACTAAATGAGTACTGTAGTTGTCAAGAAGTAAGTGACAAATATGTAGTAGAGCAACGAATTGTCGTGAAATTTTACATGAAACTTGGTGAAACCGCTACTAAACTTATCTTTTATTAAAAGAGGTTTATGGCGATGAAAGTTAATCACGTGCGCGAGTTTTTGAGTGGTTCAAGCGTTTCCAAGAAGACGTCAGAGATGATGACCGCCCGGGTCGCCCTTCCAAGGTCCAAAACGGATGAAAATATCGATTTTAATTAATCAACATTACTACCGGTGAGGTGCTTGCTCAACTCCGTGAAAGAGTAAGGAAAAAACAACCCGATTTGTGGAAGAACAAGTCACGGGGTTCTCCATCAAAGACAACGCGCCGGCTCACAGTGCATTGTCTGTCAAGACGTTTCTAGCCACATACAACATCCCAGTTTTAGGCCATACGTTTTATTCGCCTGACCTGGCCCCATGTGAGTTTTATCTGTTCCCCAAAGTCGAAACGTTTTACGGCAATAGTCTCATTATTTAATAGCCACACCTCACGCACGGTTATTTTCAGTAAAAAAGTGAAAAAACTGCTATATTCTTGAAAAATACAAGAACTATAAGATTTTAATGGGTGTGAAATAAACTTTTAAAACTAAGCACATCTAAATGTGCATAAAAACATAAATCAACTTGAAAGTTTATCTTTCTTTTTTAAGTGAATCTTTCTGTGACGTGTGAAGCTTTCATGGGTAATGCTATTAAAAGAAAAAAAGGCTGAATTCATTCGATTATTGCAGTAAAACAGTACGATGGTGTCCCTCAGTTTGGTGTCTACTTCCACTGTCAGCTTGAACTGAATATCCTAATTTAATAGAGCAACTCAGTGAGAGTGGGAGGAGGGGAAGGAGCCGTTCTTCCATGTGAAGAGATGACACTAGATAAAGACTTTTCCAAGTCCCTTACATCCTTATGTTCTCCAATAGGGTCTTTTAAAGGATCAAATCTATTTCAAGTTTCAATCCTTTCTTTTCCTATAAACTTAATAGAAAGAAAAAGTTGAACCTAGTATTCTACTTTCAGCTCTGACTCAATAGAGAACTTACTCTAATCATTTACTTCGGATTTTCATTCAATCATCCCTCTTTGTGTTTTGTACATTACTATTAGATGAAATTAAACACTCACCTATTCGGTGATTATTTATTTTTAAAAATTATCGTGCCTAATAACAATCGAGAAGCCAATATTTAAAATATTGTTCTCTACTAAGTTGGATATTCAAGCGTCTAAGGTGTAGGTCCTGAAGAATCTTTTAGTAGAGTTTGTGAATCGAAAAGGACTCACCATTTATCTCATGTCTTTAGGTTGCGCAGAGATTCGTTTGAAGATCTTCCTAAAAGCAAGCGAACGAAGGTTGAACTTAAGCAATTTCCATATGAAGTTATTATTTCCGTTATTTTGGAACAGTTGTGAATCTCAGACGTCTCAATTCCGAAACTACAGTTGCTCCCCACCCTAGATCTGGTTTATGTTGTTCCTTTTCAACAGATATGTGGCAAAAGGAGAGGAGATTGGTTAGCAACTTGGTACACTTTGTTAACAAATCAGTTTCTTCGTGGTCTGAGAGCCTAAGTGCAGTAGTTTTTTTTATCAGCACCGGTCCACAGACTACCCCAGTTGAAAAACGTTGGTTTAGTTCTGTTCTTTTAAGTCAGTGATGGCGAACCTTTTGAAACGTGGGCTTTTTCTAAAACAGATGAAAAAGACCTCCTGATTTTTGAGAGAAAGATTTTAAGAAGAATATTTGGACCAATACGGGATGGCCCGACTTGGCGAAAACGCACTAATTCGGAAATCTACTCTCTGAACAAAGAACCGGACATCAGTAAAGTGATAAGGGATAGGCAGACTAAGAGATGGGCGGGACATGTGGCTAGAATGTGTGATGATGACGTGCCGAAGAGGTGGTAGGAAAAGAGGCAGGCCAAAGTTACGTTGGCTGGACGGAGTGAAGGAGGATGCCCTGGCGTAACTGGACTACACGACTGGAAAGTGGCTGCCCAAAATCGGGAAAACATGGCGGAAGCATTTGACGGAGGCCAAGGTTCGCTAGACGGACAAGGTCGCGTCGAATAGCAAGAAGAAGATGGCGAACCTTTTGAGCTCAGTGTGTCAAAATTTTGAAAAATCGAAACATAATTTTCGTGGCGTGTCCACACATCACAAAAGTAAAGACAAAAAAAAAATTGAAATATTTATAATTTTTTTAAGTTAATTATTTGTTTAATGCCATTTAAAATACAAATACCAAAATTATGAAACCAATGATTTACATTTAGAGACTTGTTTTACATATTTCATTGACACTTAACATAGAAAATCATTAATATATATATAATTGAACAATTCAGAATTAAATTATTAATTATTATTAATGGAAGTAATAATATTATTATTAATAACAAACTCTGGCCATTATGAGAGACAAACATTTGAATTATGAAATTGTTTATCTTTGAAGATGCGTGTCCACCAAAAATGAGCTCGCGTGTCATAGGTTCGCCATCACTGTTTTAAGCCTAGTGAGGGGAGATTCAAAAATTAAAGCAGAATAAATTATAAGATGAATGTTCTAATTCCTAATTAAGTGAAACTATTGTTGTCGGTTGCTACACACACCAAATTAACTTGTAAAAAGTAATCTACGATGGAGTAGAGGAATGAGGGAAATGTAATTTCCTATTATTAAGCTGTATCACTATTGGCTATCACAATCTCCAATTTCAAAGTGTACAAACCTAAAAATTAGCTAACCCTAGCGTCTTTCTATTAACAATTGAGAACAACATTAACACTAGAAACAACCTCATTCAATTCCCTTTATAATTGCAAACAGTAAAACGGTTTACCTTAGTAGAAAATCTCCCTCAAGGTTCCCTTTAACCTTCTTCAACAACCAATTACTAACTCAATCTACTTTCTGAATAGATCTAAACTTCTAATTTCAACTTCAATTTATGTCTTTTATATATATATATATATAAACTATTCGTCATAATTAATTAAAATGTGGTTATAACGGAAAGCGGTTAAAGTCAAATGCAGTAAATGTAAGACAATGAAACAGTGTTTTTTTATCTAATTAAAAAAATAATTTATACAATTATGAAATGTAAATTTTCTACCAAGGTCATCTTTTTCTCAAATAACAGTGTACTATTTAATATAACAGTAAAATGGATGGCATGGGGGTATAGGTAATCCCTGGAGGGTATAAATCCTACAAGTCCTTCACTGTAGTATAGCAGCCAAGGTTAGGTCCTTGAAATCATAAGATCTTAATGTCATGTAGTCCTAAGAGTTTCAAACCTGTGAGATAGGGTAATAAGCGATTAATAATAATGCGGAATATGAGGAGGGATTACAACCTCAGAGTCAGTGGGTACCAATTTACCTGTATACATAAACATTGAGTGTGCTTTGGATGAGTTATTGAATCGTGAAAATAATTGGAAGATAAGAAATGGGGTCCAGTGATATTGCACGGGAAGGCCAATATCTGGAGAAGGCGATAAGGGTATTTTTTTTTTTCGGACTGGCGATATTAAATAAATCTCAGCTATATTCTCTCTTGAGCTTTTTATTTTTCTTAGTTTGCAAAATATTGCCTACACTTCACGAAGTCCAAGATATGACTTAACGGTGAGGAGGAATAGTTGATGATGGAGGAATAAGAGCTATATTAGACTTGGATCACGTTTTTGGTACCCCCCATTAAAAATTGTTATAGAACACCTCGAAACAAGAATAATATGAATCGGCCAAAATGTTTAAATCTTACTTTTATATTAGTGTAACTTAAGCAATCATGAAAACAGTTTTGGTGACAATAAATTAGACAAAACTCTGCACAGAGTCTATTGTCTATAAAATTTAGTCATTTTTGGCACATTGACTCAAATCAGCCACCAATTAAAGATAAAAGAGAAACAAAAATAGCTGCTTACCTGTCCAAAGCAATCGCCACAAGATGTAATATTGATGCTGTACAGCACAACACATCCGAAGAAGTCCACATGTCACATAATTCCGGTCCTAACGTCCATTCACTGCTGACTTCATATACTGCAGAAAGTGGCATAACTAGACAAGCGACTAGTAGATCCGCCACGGCTAATGAGAGTATCAAATAGTTGGCCACATTTTGGAGGTGACGTTCCAGTACAATGGCTGCTATCACGAACACGTTACCTGAAAGAAAAAGGAAGATAATGTTCAATATGTTCAGCAATTAAAAAAAATTGAATGAAACAATACTTCATAGAAAAAAACTTTTCTTCTCTAATTACTGGCTGGCTTTTACCAAAGAACCCTGTACTTCATAAATGCTATTTAAGCAAGAAGAAGTGACAAAAAACAATATTAATTCAATTGCCTTTGTGCTGAGTTTAGCAATACGCAGATAGAACCGCGATCCTACATAGTGAACGCCTATATTTGCGTCTAAGATTTAACACGAATAGTTATACATATCCGTTATCTAGTATGGCATTTAAATTTTTGTTATAACATTAGATGCAGTTTTTTAAATTGGAACATACTTAATAATACTCGTATCAACAACAATGTAAGAATGGCTAGCCGAATTATCTAATCTAATAGCGAGCTTCTCCATACAAGTACCGAGAAAAATCGTAAATAATAATTATATTTATCAAGAAGACATAAAAAATAAATCAAATGTATAAAAGTAACGATATTGCCAATTTCAGCCAATATCTGATCGGACAATAATCATTCTTCCTAATGACATAATGAACAGTCAAAAAAGATAAGCATTACATTAATTATATTAGTATTTAAAAGCATAGAAACAGCTGTTAGCTTGAGTTCACTGTAAGCAATAAATAAATACAAAAATAAAGAAAAAAAGTAAATAAATCTCCAGAAGATACATAAAAATAGTTAAAGTAAAATAAATATCACTTAGTTGTCAGTAATCGAAAAAAAAAAGTTGAGATACAGTCAAATAAATAAATAATTCTGAAATACAAGCAAAACTGAATAATTAAGATAGAAAAACATAGAGGAAGTGATTTGCTGGTAATAAGCGATAACAGTTGCGATAACGCTGCGAATATCTGCAATTGGATTAAATCAAATTGGATACCAACTAGGAGAGATCCCGAAAATACAAAGGGCAACTCACATATCCGGTAAGGTAATCAATTATTTCACTTCTAAAAAAGTAAGGCTTACAACAAAAAGATAAAGCTAAATCATCAGAGGACTTAAGTGGTACAGGCCTTACAAACAAAATATAATTGCAGATTAAAAACATTTGATTCTACGAATTTCTTTGCATCAAAAGTCTGAAGTTGAAACATAAGAGCTTTTCTCATATCTTAAAACACCTATGAAGATCATTAAGTTACTGTAAATAAAATAAACTCTCCGTTGGATAGTCTCAGATTACAGGTTTATAAAATAATTCAGGTACTCAGTACTTTCAAGGACAGTCTGGATAGCAATATATTTTATGTACTAAAAGCATTTAACAAAACGAGGAAATGATAGATTCCTTAATTACAGAACTGATTCAATTTCTAGTTGATAGCTGAATGACTATTCAGTTTAGAGTACCATCGTGAGCGGCTATATTAACACTTGCAGTTAAGCCTGCTATTTAGGCCAAAGTTAATATTTCCTATTTTATCTACAATCAAAGCAGCCTTACAATTACGAATTCTAAGTTATTTTGGTTAAATAAAAGAAATAACTAATGAATAGTTAAAAATAAATAAAAAATGTAAATTTAATTTGATTCTACAAATAACATAAACATGCAGAATAGCAGAATGAATAAAAAAAAATTGTGAATGATGTTATTTCCCTTAAAAAAAAAAACCCTAAAAAATAGAAGCAAAATTGGCAGATAAATTAAAGTGCGTGTGCTAGGCCGAAACCGTACCTTCTATTTCGTAAATTGGTGAAATGACTTGTTAAGGATCGATGATTGATCCAATTTCCTCGTACTAAACTAAAAATCACCTTCGAAATTGCTTCTGGATTAAACGATCAGTATGAAATAAATATTTTCTAATCGATGGGTACGTAACAATGAATATCCTGCCAAGTAAATAAATAAAAAACAAATTAACGACGTTGTAATACATAAATTAATAACAAAAAATGAATTACCATTTCATTATTTAAAACATTATTTCTCAAGAAAGGGCTATTGAATTTAACCCTAAAATTATACTTTAACGTCTCTTGCGACGTTAGTTGCAAAAACTTACAATTTTAAATTCATTCAATTTATAAATAATAACTTTAATTTGAAGCTTTAAAACCATCACCAAAGTTGCTTAACTCACCCACGTAGTCCTGATTACATGGCCACAATCTGTTCATTAGTGAAGTGGGAATGCCCTTCATCCACCCATCTACGCTAGGAGACTTGTGATTTAGTAAGGAATGTAACCTTCGATAATATACGTTGAAGCTTTCTAGAGAATTCATAGAAACTAATACTCTCAACCAAGTTTTAGTAACACTAACGAATAGATTTAATGAAGTTGATCCTATTGGTTCAAATCAGGAGTCGATCCACTTTGTAAGCCACTGAAACACCACATTAGGATCATGAAAGCATTATACCCTATTATCAGTTTTTGATATGTAGATAATTTCTAGTACTTTCCTTTATTGTGTGTTTGTCTCCGAATTTAGGACCTTGTATTATATTGTCAATAAGGTAAATAATTTTTTTGTAAACTACATAACTTTATACAAATTCATTATAACACAACTGTTATAACTCCAGTGTAACTCCAATGTTCCATAGCCTTGAAGATTACTACCTAGTCCCTAGGTCGAAAGCTGGGCAAAATAATGACTGAAATTGGCATTATTCTCTTTCTTTCTTTAACCAGTACCTTACTAAAAAAAAAATAAGAAAAATGATTATAAAATGCGAGAGGGAATAATTTGCCAAAATAATGAATTTGTTTTACATAACAAAAAAAAAAAGAGATAGTAAAAAATAAAATTGAAAATGATCAAGACTTACACAATTGTTTTTCGTTCAGAGCAGCTGGTTAATTTTCCATGAAAAGGATAATAGTAAATTGTTTTTAATGAATTTTCCTCTAATTATATAAAAAAAATGTGAGCATTTTCAATAACAATTATAAAAAAAAATTGAAGAGTACAACAATAATTTTACAGCGAATATAATTTGTCCTTTCTTTTTCTTTTTTTTTTTCTTCAATATGGTAAAATATTCAGTACTCATTCTCTAGAGAGGAAAGTAAAATCGCTTTGAAAAATAATAAATTAATTATCTAAAACTTTTACTTTACCTTCTGCGCCTAACTTTTTACAATGAAAAAATTATAACTTTTTTTCTTATTTTTAACCATATAACAATGTTAACAATTATTTCTTTTCTAAAAGTAATGAGAAAAGTTGAAACTTTTAATCACAACAGAGTGAAAGTTAAGGGACAGTACTAAAGAGAACTTTACACACAATGAGAAAAGTAGCTACTTCTTTTTTTTAACATCAAATTATATCCTGACCGTCAAGAGGATATTTTCTCTACAGAAAACAAAAGAAAAATGCCTCTCCATTTTCTAGAGTGTCTATTATACCTAGGCATTATTTCACACGAGGTCAACATCAATTTTTTTTTTTCTTTAAGCAATAAAAGGGTTATGTTATAACAAAGAGTAATGTATATGTACAAAGAGAGTGGATGTCCTAAGGGAGGATGTAAAAAAAATAAGGCCAAAGACACTGAGTGCGTGAAATCACTCTCCAAAATCTAATGAAGCGACGAGAACAGGATGGGTACTCCAATTAGTGGGTGCACAACAAATCCTATGGATCTTTGTGACACTTCCAGTACTAGGTCTAATAATTTACATATAATTTCCTCAAAAGTGCCCTTGAATGAGTTTTTCTTAGAAAATGTTTTTTTTTTTAAATTCTAGGGTTAATGACGTGCAATTAGTTTATCAAATATAAAGAAAATCGTTTGAGCTGCAAAGAAAAGTCTAAAACTGAACTGCTCTTACCAAAGTACTACTAAAGGATTGCTGATTTTGTCAAAAAGCTTCTACAGTCTCTTTATGGCAGCTTAACCAAATTTGAACATTCGACAATTTTTCATCCAGATTAAAAGACAGGCAGACCAATTTTTTGAAAAACACCTTACTATCATCAGGGGACGTCAAAACATGAATTTACTGAATGAACTCAAAATCAAAGATTTCATGCACAAATGCAAGCAACAAGGTGAAAGACACAATACTCAGCCTTTTAGTCAATCTAGCGGTGAAATAAGATTCTGTTTCTAAATCCCCAGAACTTTAAGTTCAAGTCCCTTGATCTTGAATTTGTAGAGGATTTGGTATAAATTTCTGACACGTTAAATGCTAAATAGTTCTACATGCTAAATAAAGAACATAAAATAAAATTTAAAACGAAAGGACAATTTACAATTAATTACTGAATTAAAATTAAGGCAACAGCGAATTGACTCACCTTTTGTCAGAACTAAAGTTCAGAGGTGTTGATTAACCTCTAAAATTTCATCAGGTGACAAACACACATGAAAATGATATAAAAAGATGAAGATGTGCTGGGCGATGGGGATGTAATAAAAGTTAAGTAGAACCAGTTTAACCAAAAGTAAAATTTATTTATGCCAGAATCAATCCAAGGTACAAGTTACTGTTAATAACCTTCCATAACCAAAATGAAAATAAAACGGCGGCAAAGGTAATCAAGAAGTAATTTGATGAAAAACAAAGCCACTTGAGTGATCGTTGACAGCACTATCTCTGGACAGGCAGGAGAACGACTGAAAACAATTCCCGAACAGGTTTTCATTTGTCATACATACACTTTCCAACTAAAAAGACTTTAAACTTTCCAAATTAAATTGAACAAATATAACTAAAATATAAAACATAAAATATGAGAATGAGAAATAAGCTAAGTAGAGCGCTGAGCAGCCTTAACTTGAGTGAATGCGCTGAAGTTCTGCCACAAAACTATTTCTAACTAGTTTTAGATTATTGTTGCTTAATCACTTCCATAACTAAGTTCAATTTTAGATAAGAATGCATTTGCGAATGTGTTCCGATGGTATCACAGTAATCGTAAAGGTTCTTCACTGAAGCAATGTGAATGAAAATTTTGAAAAGCCATTAATAACAGGAAAGAGAGATAATATGAATTCAGGGAACGAAGAGGTAGATTATAGCAATAATGCGATAAACTACGCCCAAAATTTAAATGTCAATATCTCGCTCCAAAACACATTTAGTTTAGGATAAAATGGCAGTTAAACTTTTCATATTTTAAACTCGTTTAATATTTCTTATTTAGTCACTCCATACATACCTGATCAATATGAAATTTTGAACACATACAATAACTTGATTTTCAATGAGATTTCTTTTTACAATATTTATTCCATTTATAATCTTAGCATTTAGCTAAGAAAATAGCACGTCTTTCAATTTCTTCTATCTTGTGTGTAACCAACTTTTAATGAGAAATGTTTTTTTTTTATTTAGTACCTAAATTATTATATTAAGAATAAAAGGGAAGGGATTAGCTATGAGGTTAGCATACTGGACTCCCACGCGGAGGACCCGGGTTCGAATCCAGCAGCTGACCCTTAGATTTTCTCTTCCTAGGAGCTTCTTACAGCTCACTGTCCGGTGATGGACAGTGTTGTATGTAACGAGAGAATACTGTCCGGAGACCGGCAGTGCACAGGAGAAAGCTCCGGGCGCTAATAACCTCAGCTGTTGATGCGCCCCCCCCCAAAAAAAATTAAAAAATCTCTGCGAGATTTAGAAGTCCCTTGGGCAGGAAAAGTGGAATTTAGCACTTTGTCTGCTAAGTGTTAAAGCTAAAGTAATTTGATATACTTCAGCAGGTCGATTATTATCCTTCATAAGGCTCAGCATCCCGAAGGAATTTCATTCTCTAAAACAATTTGACTTCATTGCCACTATGGAAACTACTATAGTTATAATTCGAGTATTATTCCATTACTATAATATTAATAATTTTCAATCTCAAGATAATTTTAAAATTGTAATAAGAAGTACATATATCATTCCAATTTTGTTTCAGCCTCTGGCTATTTTGTTTTAAGTTTAGGCTCATAGGGGCATATTATATACACTGTATCCCCTATATTGTTGTAACAATTTAAATTTATAGGGATCATACGAGTTAAGTAAACGATTGGTGAATTAATTTAGAACGACGGACAGCAGAAAATATTAATACCACCGTAATTGTAGTTATTTTTCTCTTTATTAGTAATATTAACTACTAAAACGATTGTTGTAAAAAGTAATTAATTTGATGCTACTGGTTTACTTCACTTGTTATGACATACTAAAGTAATCACTTAACAGTGACACTCTTACAATGTGGAAAACGTATAAATAATTTTTAGAACATAACTACTTAGCCTACAATTTCCAACAACTTAGAAATCTCTTACAGAAAAACTTGGCTACAACTTATCTTTTTCAGAGCCTTTTTCTAACAGACACACTCTGCGTGTAACAGCCTCCTTTTTGTTACCTACGTGGCTATTACTCACACAAATGCCAACCATTCTCACAATTCTTTTCTTAACTCTTCCCAATGTATTATTACCAGGAGAATTATGGCCTGGAAACCAAAAAAAAAGAATCACATCCCAAATGAATCTAGCTAGCGAGCGGAGTAAATTCTTTGTAACTCAGTAATCATTAAAATTTTTCATCATACACCAAACAAAATTATTAATTTATTTATTCTTAGACTTATAGAAAAAACTGTCATGAATCCTTTATAAAAGCCAAATTACAACGTTTAAAATATATTTATTCAATAAGGATTAAATAAAGTTTAAACAAACATGTCTTAATTGATAAAAAAACAACATTTCCAAGAGAATAAGAAACTTTTCAGGAGCGCCTGACACACCTAATTGTGTCAAGAGAAAATATGATGTCTCTATTACCCCTTTCATGGAAAAAGGAAATTACAATAAACCAACCATGATAAAAAAGATTCAATTCCTAAAAGCAGCATTTAAGTTGATTGTACGTGTGCGCTACTAAGTGGGAGCCCTTTTGAACTTCTTATTTTTTAACTCCCATCTTACAAGCATAATAATTTTATTACTTTGCAACTTCTTATGAGGAGACTTTCACAAATATTATTAATTATAATTTCCGATAGTTACAATTAATTATAATGCTTTATCACTTTCATAACTAAGTTCAATTTTAGATAAGAATTAATTTGCGAATGTGTTCCAATGGTATCACAGGTTCTTTACTGAAGCAATGTGAATGAAAATTATGAAAAGCCATTAATAACAAGAAAGAGAGATAATATGAATTCAGGGAACGAAGAGGTAGATTATAGTAATAAAAATAACAATCAAGAAATAATCAAAGAAGTAAATGTTCATTTACAAGACAAAAGACGTCTTTATGATGCCAGTTTCTCTTCAAAAAGGATTTCAAGACTAAAAAAAATTATGATTTATTTAAATTTGAGGTCTAATCAGGAGATGTTTCTGGGGAAGTGCCGCATCTTACGAATTTCATTCAATTTTGACAAAACTACGAGAGGAGCGTGTGTATCTTTGAAGTGATCTCTTTTATTAGTAATTCTTTTTTATGAGAAATTTGACGTTTAAAAACGGCACTGTGGTAGAGTACTGGCTTTCTTTAACAAATATTTTTGAACATTGTAACACTGCCTGTTGCTTGTAAGTTTAATTAAATTAAGATGGCTCCTAAATTATAGAATCAAGAAACTTTATTTATTGTAAGTATACAACAAGTTAAGAGGAAAAAAAAAAGTTAGTAGCGTCACACCAGATTTGAAATTTGCTGTTAACTTTAAAAAGAAATACAAAAACTTTAAACCAATTTTATTGTGAGCTGTCACAATTTATCTATAAAAAACACAAGATCTGTAAGAAAATTAATGTGTTATTTGTAATAAAACTAACCACTTAAAAAAAAGGAACAAAGTACTGTCAGGATATAAGCACGCAGATTGACACTAATAAATCTAAAAAAGAAATCAATTTTGTAAGGTGTACAAATTAAAGTGTACACGGGTAAAAAAGCTTTTTCTCAATTTAGAAAGACATGGTAATCCTTAAAATACAATTCATAGTCAATTTACAAGAAGAAGGAGACGCTACTATCCCACGTCACATCTTATTTATTTTGCCCTAATACTACTACAAGTATCTGCAAGAAATCATTATTCATTGAAATTGTTTGTTTGAAAAAGGTGAACCAAAAATAACAAAAAATTTCAATATTCATTTTTCTCATGGAATTAGTTCACAAAAGAGTGAATTAAGTCTTTTTTTATAGCATACTTCATTGAAATTCTTCCTCTACTAAATTATATCATCCTCCAATTGTGCAATCAATCGTTAGACCAACGCTTGTTATTGAACCGTGTGCAAGAATTGTCTCCTTACGTTGTGACCCTAAATTTCTCGCCTCACAATTTTCAGTTATTTATGAAATTTAGCTTTAATAAAAAAGGAACATCTATCTCTAAATTTGAACCAAATTTCAGGTTTCTTGATGCAGTAATGGTAGGCACCATAGGAAGTTAAAGTTAGATGTTAAAAAGAAAAGAAAATATCAGTAATGTATGTTGGCATAAGCATTTTTAATTATATTTTTTTAATAATTAACATTATAATTATTATTTTATTATCATTATTATAATTATTTATGCAGACGATACCGCAATATTATCCTCAAATCCCAACCCTTCTGAAGCCTCCTCATATGTCCAAGAACACCTTGAACTCATTTCCTCTTGGTACCAAAAATGGAGATTTAGACTAAACGAAGACAAATGCCAACAGATAACATTCACCTTACGTAGACAAACTTGTCCCCCACTACTCATACACAACAGAGAAATACCGACCTCCACACAAGTACGGCTACCTAGGATTGTATTTAGACAGTCGACTTACATGGAACCCACACACTAGACTGAAAAGACAAGAACTTAATAGACGATACGGACAGCTACGAAGACTGGCTAGGGCGGAGATCAGCCATGAATGTAAAGAATAAAGTGACTCTATATAAGACACTACTAAGACACTAACTGGACCTACGGAGCTGAGCTGTGGGGTTCTGCGAAACCTTCCAACATCCAAAGAATCCAATCATTTCAATCTAAAGTCCTTCGGCATATCGAAAAACGCTCCTCATTATGTATCCAATTTAACCCTCCACATAGACTTCAACATCCCATTTGTCAATGACCTAATACATTCTCGGCTTACTTAATCTCCATAATAGCCTAAACCATACATCCTAATCCCACAGCACAAGCTTTATCCACAACAACCCATCCTGACAGCCCTCCACGACGCCTGAAACCTATTTCCTAAATTTCTTTCCAACCTCTATAGCAGTGGTTCTTAACCTTTTCATAGACGCGGAACACAATTATATGTATATATTTTTCTCGCGGAACACTAACATTAAATAATTTGAAATTCGTTATTTAGCAAGAACTTAAAATTAAATTCAATTAAAAAAAACGAACAATTTTTTGTTTTCGTATAACTTTCCTAAGTTTCTAAATTTCAATACATTTAAAATTGAAATTTCGCGGAACACCGGTTAAGAACCACTGCTTTATATCTTCTAAAATTATAGATCAGTGCACAAAATAACTATAGCTTATAATTAAGAAAAACAAAGTGTACAAGAGAACAAAATTTCATACAAATACGTGGTTCACAGTGGGAGATATAGAAAGGCCATAATTTTACAGAATTTCATGACCCAAAAAATGTTCAACCCTTTATATCTTCTACATTTATAGATCAGTGAACAAAATAACTATAGTTTATAATTGAGAAAAACAAAGTGTATAAGAGAACAAAATTTAATACGAATACGTGGTTCACAATGGGAGATATAGAACGGCCATAATTTTACAGAATTTCATGACCCAAAAAATTTTTAACCCTTATATCTTCTACATTTATAGATCTGTGCACAAAATAACTATAGTTTATAATTGAGAAAAACAAAATGTACAAGAGAACAAAATTTCATACGAATACGTGGTTCACAGTAGGAAATATAGAACGGCCATAATTTTACAGAATTTCATGACCCAAAAAATTTTCAACCCTTTATATCTTCTACAATTATAGATCTTTGCACAAAATAACTATAGTTTATAATTGACAAAAACAAAGTATACAAGAGAACAAAATTTCATACGAATACGTGGTTCACAGTAGGAAATATAGAACGGCCATAATTTTACAGAATTTCATGACCCAAAAAATGTTCAACCCTTTATATCTTCTACATTTATAGATCTGTGCACAAAATAACTATAGTTTATAATTGAGAAAAACAAAGTGTACAAGAGAACAAAATTTCATACAAATACGTGGTTCACGGTGGGAGATATAGAAAGGCCATAATTTTACAAAATTTCATGACCCAAAAAATTTTCAACCCTTTATATCTTCTACATTTATAGATCTTTGCACAAAATAACTATAGTTTATAATTGAAAAAAACAAAGTGTACAAGAGAACAAAATTTCATACGAATACGTGGTTCACAGTGGGAGATATAGAAAGGCCATAATTTTACAGAATTTCATGACCCAAAAAACTTTCAACCCTTTATATCTTCTACATTTATAGATCTGTGCACAAAATAACTATAGTTTATAATTGAGAAAAACAAAGTGTACAAGAGAACAAAATTTCATGCGAATACGTGCTTCACAGTGGGAGATATAAATAGGCCATAATTTTACAGAATTTCATGACCCAAAAAATTTTCAACCCTTTATATCTTCTACATTTATAGATCTGTGCACAAAATAACTATAGTTTATAATTGACAAAAACAAAGTGTAAAAGAGAACAAAATTTCATACGAATACGTGGTTCACAGTGGGTGATATAGAAAGGCCATAATTTTACAGAATTTCATGACCCAAAAAATTTTCAACCCTTTATATCTTCTATATTTATAGATCTGTGCACAAAATAACTATAGTTTATAATTGACAAAAACAAAGTGTATAAGAAAACAAAATTCTATACCAATACGTGGTTCTTAGTGGGAGATATAGAAAGGTCATAATTTTACAGAATTTCATGACCCAAAAAATGTTCAACCCTTTATATCTTCTACATTTATAGATCTGTGCACAAAATAACTATAGCTTATAATTAAGAAAAACAAAGTGTACAAGAGAACAAAATTTCATACAAATACGTGGTTCACGGTGGGAGATATAGAAAGGCCATAATTTTACAGAATTTCATGACCCAAAAAATGTTCAACCCTTTATATCTTCTACATTTATAGATCAGTGAACAAAATAACTATAGTTTATAATTG
Organism: Rhodnius prolixus; assembly: GCF_049639745.1. Taxonomy (NCBI): domain Eukaryota; kingdom Metazoa; phylum Arthropoda; class Insecta; order Hemiptera; family Reduviidae; genus Rhodnius; species Rhodnius prolixus. The sequence goes on from NW_027411582.1 coordinate 29,519,347, forward strand.
AGAAAAACAAAGTGTATAAGAGAACAAAATTTCATACGAATACGTGGTTCACAGTGGGAGATATAGAACGGCCATAATTTTACAGAATTTCATGACCCAAAAAATTTTCAACCCTTTATATCTTCTACATTTATAGATCTGTGCACCAAATAACTATAGTTTATAATTGACAAAAACAAAGTGTACAAGAGAACAAAATTTCATACGAATACGTGGTTCACAGTAGGAAATATAGAACGGCCATAATTTTACAGAATTTCATGACCCAAAAAATTTTCAACCCTTTATATCTTCTACATTTATAGATCTGTGCGCAAAAAAACTATAGTTTATAATTGAGAAAAACAAAGTCTACAAGAGAACAAAATTTCATACAAATACGTGGTTCACGGTGGGAGATATAGAAAGGCTACAATTTTGCAGAATTTCATGACCCAAAAAATTTTCAACACTTTATATCTTCTTCATTTATAGATCTGTGCACAAAATAACTATAGTTTATAATTGAGAAAAACAAAGTGTAAAAGAGAACAAAATTTCATACGAATACGTGGTTCACAGTGGGTGATATAGAAAGGCCATAATTTTACAGAATTTCATGACCCAGAAAATTTTCAACCCTTTATATCTTCTACATTTATAGATCTGTGCACAAAATAACTATAGTTAATAATTGAAAAAAACAAAGTGTATAAGAGAACAAAATTTCAGACGAATACGTGGTTCACAGTGGGAGATATAGAACGGCCATAATTTTACAGAAATTCATGACCCAACAAATTTTCAACCCTTTATATCTTCTACATTTATAGATCTCTGCACAAAATAACTATAGTTTATAATTGAGAAAAACAAAGTGTACAAGAGAACAAAATTTCATGCGAATACGTGCTTCACAGTGGGAGATATAAATAGGCCATAATTTTACAGAATTACATGACCCAAAAAATTTTCAACCCTTTATATCTTCTACATTTATAGATCTGTGCACAAAATAACTATAGTTTATAATTGACAAAAACAAAGTGTAAAAGAGAACAAAATTTCATACGAATACGTGGTTCACAGTGGGTGATATAGAAAGGCCATTATTTTACAGAATTTCATGACCCAAAAAATTTTCAACCCTTTATATCTTTTATATTTATAGATCTGTGCACAAAATAACTATAGTTTATAATTGACCAAAACAAAGTGTATAAGAGAACAAAATTCTATACCAATACGTGGTTCTTAGTGGGAGATATAGAAAGGTCATAATTTTACAGAATTTCATGACCCAAAAAATGTTCAACCCTTTATATCTTCTACATTTATAGATCTGTGCACAAAATAACTATAGCTTATAATTAAGAAAAACAAAGTGTACAAGAGAACAAAATTTCATACAAATACGTGGTTCGCGGTGGGAGATATAGAAAGGCCATAATTTTACAGAATTTCATGACCCAAAAAATGTTCAACCCTTTATATCTTCTACATTTATAGATCAGTGAACAAAATAACTATAGTTTATAATTGAGAAAAACAAAGTGTATAAGAGAACAAAATTTAATACGAATACGTGGTTCACAGTGGGAGATATAGAACGGCCATAATTTTACAGAATTTCATGACCCAAAAAATTTTCAACCCTTTATATCTTCTACATTTATAGATCTGTGCACAAAATAACTATAGTTTATAATTGACAAAAACAAAGTGTACAAGAGAACAAAATTTCATACGAATACGTGGTTCACAATAGGAAATATAGAACGGCCATAATTTTACAGAATTTCATGACCCAAAAAATTTTTAACCCTTTATATCTTCTACATTTATAGATCTGTGCACGAAAAACTATAGTTTATAATTGAGAAAAACAAAGTGTACAAGAGAACAAAATTTCATACAAATACGTGGTTCGCGGTAGGAGATATAGAAAGGCTACAATTTTACAGAATTTCATGACAGAAAAAATTTTCAACACTTTATATCTTCTTCATTTATAGATCTGTGCACAAAATAACTATAGTTTATAATTGAGAAAAACAAAGTGTGTAAGAGAACAAAATTTCATACGAATACGTGGTTCACAGTGGGAGATATAGAAAGGCCATAATTTTACAGAATTTCATGACCCAAAAAATTTTCAACCCTTTATATCTTCTACATTTATAGATCTGTGCACAAAATAACTATAGTTTATAATTGACAAAAACAAAGTGTATAAGAGAACAAAATTCCATACCAATACGTGGTTCTTAGTGGGAGATATAGAAAGGCCATAATTTTACAGAATTTCATGACCTAAAAAATTTTCAACCCTTTATATTTTCTACATTTATAGATCTGTGCACAAAATAACTATAGTTTATAATTGACAAAAACAAAGTGTATAAGAGAACAAAATTTCAGACGAATACGTGGTTCACAGTGGGAGATATAGAACGGCCATAATTTTACAGAAATTCATGACCCAACAAATTTTCAACCCTTTATATCTTCTACATTTATAGATCTCTGCACAAAATAACTATAGTTTATAATTGAGAAAAACAAAGTGTACATGAGAACAAAATTTCATACAAATACGTGGTTCACGGTGGGAGATATAGAAAGGCCATAATTTTACAGAATTTCATGACCCAAAAAATTTTCAACCCTTTATATCTTCTACTTTTATAGATCTGTGCACAAAATAACTATAGCTTATAATTGAGAAAAACAAAGTGTATAAGAGAACAAAATTTCAGACGAATACGTGGTTCACAGTGGGAGATATAGAACGGCCATAATTTTACAGAAATTCATGACCCAACAAATTTTCAACCCTTTATATCTTCTACATTTATAGATCTCTGCACAAAATAACTATAGTTTATAATTGAGAAAAACAAAGTGTACAAGAGAACAAAATTTCATACAAATACGTGGTTCACGGTGGGAGATATAGAAAGGCCATAATTTTACAGAATTTCATGACCCAAAAAATGTTCAACCCTTTATATCTTCTACATTTATAGATCAGTGAACAAAATAACTATAGTTTATAATTGAGAAAAACAAAGTGTATAAGAGAACAAAATTTAATACGAATACGTGGTTCACAGTGGGAGATATAGAACGGCCATAATTTTACAGAATTTCATGACCCAAAAAATTTTCAACCCTTTATATCTTCTACATTTATAGATCTGTGCACAAAATAACTATAGTTTATAATTGACAAAAACAAAGTGTACAAGAGAACAAAATTTCATACGAATACGTGGTTCACAATAGGAAATATAGAACGGCCATAATTTTACAGAATTTCATGAACCAAAAAATTTTCAACCCTTTATATCTTCTACATTTATAGATCTGTGCACGAAAAACTATAGTTTATAATTGAGAAAAACAAAGTGTACAAGAGAACAAAATTTAATACGAATACGTGGTTCACAGTGGGAGATATAGAACGGCCATAATTTTACAGAATTTCATGACCCAAAAAATTTTCAACCCTTTATATCTTCTACATTTATAGATCTGTGCACAAAATAACTATAGTTTATAATTGACAAAAACAAAGTGTACAAGAGAACAAAATTTCATACGAATACGTGGTTCACAATAGGAAATATAGAACGGCCATAATTTTACAGAATTTCATGACCCAAAACATTTTCAACCCTTTATATCTTCTACATTTATAGATCTGTGCACGAAAAACTATAGTTTATAATTGAGAAAAACAAAGTGTACAAGAGAACAAAATTTCATACAAATACGTGGTTCACGGTGGGAGATATAGAAAAGCCATAATTTTACAGAATTTCATGACCTAAAAAATTTTCAACCCTTTATATCTTCTACATTTATAGATCTCTGCACAAAATAACTATAGTTTATAATTGAGAAAAACAAAGTGTACAAGAGAACAAAATTTCATACCAATACGTGGTTCTTAGTGGGAGATATAGAACGGCCATAATTTTACAGAATTTCATGACCAAAAAAATTTTCAACCCTTTATATCTTCTACTTTTATAGATCTGTGCACAAAATAACTATAGTTTATAATTGAGAAAAACAATGTGTATAAGAGAACAAAATTCCATACCAATACGTGGTTCTTAGTGGGAGATATAGAAAGGTCATAATTTTACAGAATTTCATGACCCAACAAATTTTCAACCATTTATATCTTCTACATTTATAGATCTGTTCACAAAATAACTATAGTTTATAATTGAGAAAAACAAAGTGTGTAAGAGAACAAAATTTCATACGAATACGTGGTTCACAGTGGGAGATATAGAAAGGCCATAATTTTACAGAATTTCATGACCCAAAAAATTTTCAACCCTTTATATCTTCTACATTTATAGATCTGTGCACAAAATAACTATAGTTTATAATTGAGAAAAACAAAGTGTACAAGAGAACAAAATTTCATGCGAATACGTGGTTCACAGTGGGAGATATAAATAGGCCATAATTTTACAGAATTTCATGACCCAAAAAATTTTCAACCCTTTATATCTTTTACATTTATAGATCTGTGCACAAAATAACTATAGTTTATAATTGACATAACCAAAGTGTAAAAGAGAACAAAATTTCATACGAATACGTGGTTCACAGTGGGTGATATAGAAAGGCCATAATTTTACAGAATTTCATGACCCAAAAAATTTTCAACCCTTTATATCTTCTACATTTATAGATCTGTGCACAAAATAACTATAGTTTATAATTGACAAAAACAAAGTGTATAAGAGAACAAAATTCCATACCAATACGTGGTTCTTAGTGGGAGATATAGAAAGGTCATAATTTTACAGAATTTCATGACCCAACAAATTTTCAACCCTTTATATCTTCTACATTTATAGATCTATGCACAAAATAACTATAGTTTATAATTGAGAAAAACAAAGTGTATAAGAGAACAAAATTTCATACGAACACGTGGTTCACAGTGGGAGATATAGAACGGCCATAATTTTACAGAATTTCATGACCCAACAAATTTTCAACCCTTTATATCTTCTACATTTATAGATCTGTGCACAAAATAAGTATAGTTTATAATTGAGAAAAACAAAGTGTATAAGAGAACAAAATTTCATACGAATACGTGGTTCACAGTGGGAGATATAGAACAGCCATAATTTTACAGAATTTCATGACCCAAAAAATTTTCAACCCTTCATATCTTCTACATTTATAGATCTCTGCACAAAATAACTATAGTTTATAATTGAGATAAACAAAGTGTATAAGAGAACAAAATTTCATACGAATACGTGGTTCACAGTGGGAGATATAGAACGGCCATAATTTTACAGAATTTCATGACCCAACAAATTTTCAACCCTTTATATCTTCTACATTTATAGATCTGTGCACAAAAAAATTATAGTTTATAATTGAGAAAAACAAAGTGTACAAGAGAACAAAATTTCATACAAATACGTGGTTCACGGTGGGAGATATAGAAAGGCTACAATTTTACAGAATTTCATGACCCAAAAATTTTCAACCCTTTATATCTTCTTCATTTATAGATCTGTGCACAAAATAACTATAGTTTATAATTGAGAAAAACAAAGTGTAAAAGAGAACAAAATTTCATACGAATACGTGGTTCACAGTGGGTGATATAGAAAGGCCATAATTTTACAGAATTTCATGACCCAAAAAATTTTCAACTCTTTATATCTTCTACATTTATAGATTTGTGCACAAAATAACTATAGTTTATAATTGACAAAAACAAAGTGTATAAGAGAACAAAATTCCATACCAATACGTGGTTCTTAGTGGGAGATATAGAACGGCCATAATTTTACAGAATTTCATGACCCAAAAAATTTTCAACCCTTTATATCTTCTACATTTATAGATCTGTGCACAAAATAACTATAGTTTATAATTGAGAAAAACAATGTGTATAAGAGAACAAAATTCCATACCAATACGTGGTTCTTAGTGGGAGATATAGAAAGGTCATAATTTTACAGAATTTCATGACCCAACAAATTTTCAACCCTTTATATCTTCTACATTTATAGATCTGTGCACAAAATAACTATAGTTTATAATTGAGAAAAACAAAGTGTGCAAGAGAACAAAATTTCATACGAATACGTGGTTCACAGTGGGAGATATAGAAAGGCCATAATTTTACAGAATTTCATGACCCAAAAAATTTTCAACCCTTTATATCTTCTACATTTATAGATCTGTGCACAAAATAACTATAGTTTATAATTGACAAAAACAAAGTGTATAAGAGAACAAAATTTCATACGAATACGTGGTTCTTAGTGGGAGATATAGAAAGGCCATAATTTTACAGAATTTCATGACCCAAAAAATTTTCAACCCTTTATATCTTCTACATTTATAGATCTGTGCACAAAAGAACTATAGCTTATAATTGAGAAAAACAAATTGTATAAGAGAACAATATTTCATACGAATACGTGGTTCACAGTGGGAGATATAGAACGGCCATAATTTTACAGAATTTCATGACCCAAAAAATTTTCAACCCTTTATATCTTCTACATTTATAGATCTGTGCACAAAATAACTATAGTTTATAATTGAGAAAAACAATGTGTATAAGAGAACAAAATTCCATACCAATACGTGGTTCTTAGTGGGAGATATAGAAAGGTCATAATTTTACAGAATTTCATGACCCAACAAATTTTCAACCCTTTATATCTTCTACATTTATAGATCTGTGCACAAAATAACTATAGTTTATAATTGAGAAAAACAAAGTGTGCAAGAGAACAAAATTTCATACGAATACGTGGTTCACAGTGGGAGATATAGAAAGGCCATAATTTTACAGAATTTCATGACCCAAAAAATTTTCAACCCTTTATATCTTCTACATTTATAGATCTGTGCACAAAATAACTATAGTTTATAATTGACAAAAACAAAGTGTATAAGAGAACAAAATTTCATACGAATACGTGGTTCTTAGTGGGAGATATAGAAAGGCCATAATTTTACAGAATTTCATGACCCAAAAAATTTTCAACCCTTTATATCTTCTACATTTATAGATCTGTGCACAAAAGAACTATAGCTTATAATTGAGAAAAACAAATTGTATAAGAGAACAATATTTCATACGAATACGTGGTTCACAGTGGGAGATATAGAACGGCCATAATTTTACAGAATTTCATGACCCAACAAATTTTCAACCCTTTATATCTTCTACATTTTTAGATCTGTGCACAAAATAATTATAGTTTATAATTGAGAAAAACAAAGTGTATAAGAGAACAAAATTTCATACGAATACGTGGTTCACAGTGGGAGATATAGAACGGCCATAATTTTACAGAATTTCATGACCCAATAAATTTTCATCCTTTATATCTTCTACATTTATAGATCTGTGCACAAAATAACTATAGTTTATAATTGAGAAAAACAAAGTGTACAAGAGAACAAAATTTCATACAAATACGTGGTTCACGGTGGGAGATATAGAACGGCCATAATTTTACAGAATTTCATGACCCAACTAATTTTCAACCCTTTATATCTTCTACATTTATAGATCTGTGCACAAAATAACTATAGTTTATAATTGAGAAAAACAAAGTGTATAAGAGAAAAAAATTCCATACCAATACGTGGTTCACAGTGGGAGATATAGAAAGGCCATAATTTTACCGAATTTCATGACCCTAAAAATTTTCAACCCTTTATATCAGTGGTTTTTAACCTTTTCATGGACGCGGAACACAATTCTATGTATATATTTTTCTCGCGTAACACTAACATTAAATAATTTGAAATTCGGTATTTAGCAAGAACTTAAAATTAAATTCTAATTTCAAAAAAAAAGGAACAATTTTTTGTTTTCCTATCTTTCCTAAGTTTCTAAATTTCAATACATTTAAAATAGTAATTTTGCGGAACACTTGGACCATATTCGCGGAACACCGGTTAAGAACCACTGCTCTAGAGAGTTCCAGCATTGGCTGGCCCCTCTCAGCATGCCTTCCCGATTGTGGCGATGGATCCTCGGATTTACTTGAAGTACGTATATGTATTTACAGGTGGTATATATATATATATATATATATATATATATATATATATATATAATTATTATATTGTTTTTAAATACATACAGAACAAAATATTTTGTCGATGAAAAATGTCAGCATAAGGGTTTGTGACATCTAATAAATTTTAAACCATATTAATGAAAATTTAATGCAATTAAATTACTTAATTTTATCTTGGGATGGCAAGAATTGTACCAATGATTTGCCCTAATTGCTAGCTACCCACTCTATTTGATGTTACTTAGAGCGCCAGGTGTTGCAACAAGAATAACCTACTTAGCCTGTCTTTCCAGAAAATCCACGGAAATATGTACTTACGAAACGGCTAGGTTTCAAAACAATTTTGAACCTGAAATCAGTTTTTAACTAGGAAACAAATAAAAAATATTTTGAGAGATATTAGATTTTGGCGTTTATACGGAATATGTAAGTTTAGATTGTAATCATTTCAGTCCAAGTTGATTTTCATCCCTTGATCAGGTGAAATAATTCTAATTTAAAAAAATAAATAAAATAATTATCCTTCAAAAACCACTCAGTTATGAAAATCTGTTCTGATACAAAACTTTTCAACACATCGGATAAATGGAAGTTAAAATAATAAAGTTAGTTGAAGTGGATGTAGAATAACTTAACTACAAACAAGCGTAGAGACAAACTATTGTCCGCATTGTGAAAAATCTACATATAAATAAGGAATGACCATTATCTGTGTATTGTTGTTGTTAAGGTCGAGAGAAGGATATCCTGCATTTCGCCCCTGGGTATCATACATACCCAATATTGGACAAGGAAAGATGTAGTTATTCCAAGTCAGTGGGCCGCTTTGTCCGCTGGGTCACACACTAACACATTTCTAGGGACATAGCTCTGGAACAGTAGAACCCACATGATCCTTCATTCCCCTTTTTTTGGGCTCCACAGCTGATACCACTCAGCTTCCTCTTCTTGTAAATTATTACTTTTACACACTGGCATTTATAGTCGTCGTTATTATTTTTTTTTTCCCCCATTAATTTACAGTGACTTATATTTTTTTCTCACACCCTAAGTAAAAGGAATTGATGCAATCGAGTGAATAGAAATAAAATTAGGTTCCCCCAGATATACTCATGCATATTTTGAGGTCTTATCTTAAATAAATAAAAAAGAAGTAAAGTATCATCAGAGTATTTAAAAAACGAAACGAAAACCTAAATATTGTCCTCAAGAAGAATCATTGAGCTTAATAGAATTGATAGAAATAGCCTTAGTTTCGGAAGAATTTTTTCTTTTAATCTAAAATAATTTATTTCCGTTCAAAGTGAATTCTTAACTACCACAGTAAAGAATGTAAACAAAACAATAATAGACAGTACTAATTCTAGAACAAATGAATAAAAAAATAATAATATTGTCAGAAACAATAAAATATCTGGTGAAACCACAGTTAAAAGATTTTTGAAAGGCAAAAAAGAGGCCCTTAATAAGGAACCCAGTATGGCAGGCACAGGCTGTTATCTGTTGCCGACATAGTTTGAGAAAGAAAATCAAATTATATTGTGCACGTCAGGTAGAACATCATTTTACATATAAATTCGCTCTTTCACCTCAGGAGATATTATGCCAGAGAACAAGCTGTACGTTTACAGATATATATGTTTGAACTTTACTAAATTTAGCCTCAAGCATTGCCAAGAAGAATTTCAGTGTAACTGAGATAAATTATTTCAATTTAGATGGTTACGTTATATGTAATAAATGTATGTAATAAATAATAATGAAACATTTCTTACTTATTCCAATTACACTAATAACAAAGTAAAAGTAAAGTAAAGTAAAGTAATCGCCTATTTTTTCAGGCGGGGCTTAACGTCCAACTACCAATTAGGTGTCGTGGACGGAGGCGACTAGCAAACATACTTTACTATAAATTTCTATAAATTTTTACTATAAATTTGATGCGGCCGAGAGACTGAAACTGTAGCCCATTTTTTGGGCAAATGTCCTTACAACATGCTTCTAATCACCCGCCGCCATCACAATGTGAAGCATTGGATCTCCGAGAAGCTGAGGGAGCGGGATTATGACTGCCTTCAGGAGGTTTTCTCTATCGATGCCGATGGGTCGACAAGGTTCGCCGATATTTTGGCTTTTTCTAAGAAGGACAAAAAAGCGCTCGTAATAGACCCAACGGTAAGATATGAAACAAACGACCCAAACCAAGCGGAAAAGGTGGATATTGAAAAGAAGGGAATTTATGAAAAGTGTATTCCCTTCTTCAAAGAAAAGTTCCGCGAGGAGTTCGGTGAGAGGGAGTATAGGGTGATGGGCCTTTGGTTCGGTGCCCGGGGAACCCTGCCAAGGCTTACGGTTGATTTTGCGAGAGAGATGGGTTTTTACTCTAACGGCCTCCACAATCTTGCTGAGTCAATTATTTTGGACTCCTTGGGAATTCTGCATCACCATATCTACGGTGCTTAAATCCTAAGGTGACTGTGTAATTATGGATTAGTGACGAGGTCAATATGTATGTCTTTTATATTGACTGGGCATTCCCCTCATTGTTGTTTTTATATATATTTATTTATTTATTTATTTATATGTTAGTTGTATATTTATTGAATTTTATCTATATGTAAATAGTGATTTTATTGTTATTTATTTAATGCACTACAAGTTGACTCTTATAAATTAAAAGTTACCCGCAAAACGAGATGCAAGATTGTCTGGTGGATTGATATGTAAGCTGTGTTTTAGCAACCTCACGGAGTTAGGCAGCACCGTTTGTTGTTCTTGCAACGAATTGTTTCTCTCTATTAACCATTAAATAAAATCCAAGGCCTAAGACCGGGAATCGAACCCAGTACCACAATACATATTAGCTTCGCAGGTCTCACTAATAACAATAATTATTTGTTTTGTATTGTTATGGCATTGACATTTTATCTTGCAGCCACTATACAATCAAATATCAATGCGTCAATAATGTACCATCCACACTATGAACAAAGAAAACTAGATCTGCAACATGTTAGCACATGCAGATCTGATGTAAAGAAGCGTTTTATATCAACTCCACCAGAACCTCTTCGAAATAACTTTTACCAGTAAAATCTATTAGATTAACCAGTAAGTAACTCTTCAAAGAATTTATTTTAAAAAATACCAAAAATAAAATAATTTAACTAAAAACCATCTCTATCAGACTTCGATTCCTTGATCAAAGAAAATTTATATGCCTAGAGAGTAACTCCTGATTTTAGAGAAGGTATACTCTACCTAGAACCCTCAAGGTTCTCGAGTCATGTTAGATATCTCAATCTGCAGTAGAGTGCCTAGTAAAGCGGCACAAAAGATCAATGAAGTCACAATGTAGTAACCCTTCCTCCTAAGAACCCTAAAAACAAGTCACCAATGAAGTCTTAAGTCTTCAAAGAATAATTCAGAAAAAAGTTGTTCTCAGTACAGTTGGATTGTCTATACTATAAGTTAAACCACTTACGATAGCAAGCAAAGTCAGTTGCTAATCATTCACAGTTACAATAATCCGTAGATAAACTACACCGCTACTATCTTGCTATTAAAATATGTCTCGCTAAGAGTTTTTGTAAGCTGTGAACTGTAGTCAGTGTGATATTATTTTGGGACAATTTTTCCAGTCTAGAGGTGGTAATTGTGGGCCGCCATATACGAGTATAGGTCCCCCAATGAAAACAAAAGCCCCTACTTTGAGCTTTCTTACAGCAAAGTATAAGAAGAATAAGTTTTTTCATTTAATTACACAAGTTTACAAAGTTTAATGCTTCATTTTAACGACTGTCAGTAGAGAAACGCCATGCATCCTACCGGCAACACTGCGAACTAGTTTTTCTGGGCTTTTTTTTTTACTACATTTAATTTTATTTTATAGCACAAAGTTATAATTCCAACCGTTCTAACTCACTATAACAGACCATTTTTACTCAACTATTTGGTGTTAGTGACCCCAAGACAAAATACTCCATCTTATCATTTCAATCATTTACCTAAATATATCTGGCTTGCCGAAGACTTGCAGATATATACTACCAATTATCTGCTTGATTTCTCTTTGAGGACCTGATTTATGATTGAACAATCGATATAGTCTTATTTTCAGGCACCTAAATAGTTTTTCTTTTCATCGTGTACCTTATCTTAGCTTCGAGAGTAAAATGAGTACTATCAGTGAAATCTGTGTTAGCAATGAAGAAAATTACCACTATTTTTTTAAGTTACATTAAAACTCATATTGAAACCAATCAGTTTTACGAATTGTGTACTACATTAAATGCGCCCTTTGCACTTTAAAGTGTCCAGTATTTGTAATTAAAAAATAATAATAAGCGAACAAATAGTTATCTAATCAAATACTATCACATTTTGGTGATGAAGAACCAAAACTTTTAAACTGTCTCAATTTTCGTGATTCGAAAAATCTAACATTGTTTTTTTACTTACATTACGAAATTATTAATTTAAGTATGAGCTCCGCATTTTACGAAGTGTTTTATTTACATATAACTTCAAGCGCCCACTGGTTTCGAATTTTGTTTTTCGGTTTCTTTAATGAAACTAATTTTCTTATCATGTATTATTTGTTCTATTTTAATTTAAACAGGATCAACTCCCTTCTGTATGGGGGATGGCTGTAAGATACGATAAATAAAGAAAATAAATATGAACAAACCCCTCCTGCCACCTAAATTTGAGGTTAAAAGAGTGGCCAAATAGACCATCTCTTCTCCGACGAGTAAAGTCGCCAGAGAAAATAGAAAAAAAACACTTTTAAAATCTTTGAAATATTATTTTAATTTAGTTAATCACGCTAACATTTATCATAATCGTACATGTCTCCAGAGATTTGTTTTGATGACATTGATTCTGAGAAAAAAGCTTTATCCAGTATTTGTGATGGAAAGTGGCATGTTCCTGAGAATAACTACAACCAACCTTCCGTCCGCCTGTAATGAAATGTTGTGTCAGACATTGGTCGTTCGCACCGTTGGGAGGATGTATTGCCGTCTAGATTGCTTGCACTCCTACACGTCCGGGTATCAGTTTATTTAACGTATCGCTAAAACCAACCAGTTCGACGTAATTGTTTACCTTCTTTCAAATTGTTTCCTTTTCCTTTATTGAAAGCCTACTGACTTATTGTAGGAGTAATAAAAAATAAAACTTTATTACTACATCTAAATTTATAATTATTTTAGAATGAATCTGGCGAATGAGTGAATTCATTGCAGCTTTTATTTTAGAATTATAGATCAACATTTACTTACCAAATATACAAGTTGAATGTCAAACTATAACCTCCTTCCAATTACAATTAAATTTATTTTAATTTTACATTATTTAATTGATATAAGCGTCAGAAATCCGAGCGATCAGTGGCGAGGCCCAAAAAGATAATTGTTACTTCAGTGACGTGCATCTTGCGCTTTTTCGATCTACAGTTTGCTGTACTAGAGAACTTCTTCCCAGATGCAATCCCATGCAACCAGATACGGGTTACGGGATTGTAGAGAACAGCCAGCTATGCTAGTTGGTTGCGAAATACGCGAGTGTAGCTGCAGCCTAGGTTGGGCAATTCGGAGAAGAGGTGGGCTATTTGGCGACGCGGGCCGTCATACAAAAAATTTCTATTAAAAGCCTCCATTAGGCATACGTTCGAAAAAGTGAAAAAAAAAAAATGCAAAAGGGTTTATATTTGGTATCATTAATAATTTTTTTTTTTAGAAATTTTAAATTTTGAAAAGTCGGTCACTTAAAATAATTTATTTAGAGTTTATCAACTCGTTTAGTTGTAATTTTATTTTTTTAATTTGTAAATTACAATTATACACTCATAGCAACAATAAGAGAAAATTGCAATAGAAATCACAGCTTCACAAATATTTTCTCTATGAAATTTACTCATTCCCAGATGATATAACGTCCAATCCAAACTGGCAATAATGTTTTCTACAACAATAATGTCAGGCTATCACATATCACTCTATTTTGGGAACGTTAAGTAAGGCTATATAGCCTAGTATTGGACAATATAGTGAACTGATCGGCCACTCCATGTTATTAGCCTGGCTAATGGCTCAAGTGGTCAACCATTAACATAATGGACCAGAACTTGGCAGCAGATGAAATGAACCAGGTAAGTCAATAATCGCGACTAGCAGAAGGTAATCAGCATTATTTTGGGTTGAAAATGGTTTTTATTATATTTATGCTTGCCATTCTTTGATACAATTTCTTGCTTATTTATGTTTTTGTCGCTGACAATAAGTCCAAATGCAATAATTGATGGTTACAATAAAATTGATGTAGTAAAACCGTTTAACGCCCAAATTATAAATTAATGAGTAAATTTCAATGGTTACTTGCACAGTTCTGAATAAAAAAAATACTTCAAATATTAATTTTTTTAAGGCTAGAGTAAAATATTAATTCGAGTTAAATACGAGGTGTGTTCAAAAAGTAACGGGAATTTTTAAATTTCGCGGGTTTGGAGAGTCTGATTGTAAAATTTTTTTTTTATTATGTTGGTACACATGCCCCTGAAGTACGATAAAATTTTCAGTAATATTCATTGTTTACTTTTTAAGTGGCAGCCGTTAAGGTTAGACGTGTTTTTCGAGCTTGGCGATTTTTGTTTGTTAAAAAAAATGGATCAAAGAATTTGTATTAAATTTTGCGTAAAAAATGAAATAAAGTGTAATAAAGTGTGTGAAATGTTAATAAAGGCATATGGTGAGTCTGCTATGAGTAAAACAAGGATTTACGAGTGGTATAAGCGTTTCCAAGATGGCCGCGAAAACGTTGAAGATGACGAACGACCTGGACGTCCAAGCACATCAACAACCGATGAAAACGTGAAAAAAGTGAAAGAAATGGTTATGAACGATCGCCGAATCACAATCAGAGAAGTCGCTGATGATGTTGCCATATCAATTGGCTCATGCCATGAAATTTTTTCGGATGTTTTGGGTATGAAACGTGTGGCAGCAAAATTTGTACCAAAATTGTTGAATTTCGAACAAAAACAGCGGAGAATGGAAGTTGCTCAAGAGTCACTCAATGAAGTCGACAACGATGCGGATCTACTGAAACGTGTTATAACAGGTGACGAAACATGGGTTTACGGATATGATGTCGAAACTAAGGCTCAATCGTCCCAGTGGAGGCATTCTGGATCGCCAAGACCGAAAAAGGCTCGACAAGTGCGGTCGAATGTGAAGGTTATGCTCACTGTGTTCTTCGATTTTAATGGCATAGTGCATCATGAATTCTTGCCACAAGGTCAAACAATCAATAAGGAGTACTACCTACAAGTTCAACGCCGTTTGCGTGAAGCAATCCGAAAAAAACGCCCGGATTTGTGGCAAAACAATTCATGGATTTTGCACCACGATAATGCACCTGCTCACACTTCATTGCTTGTTCGTGAATTTTTGGCCAAAAACAAAACTTTAACGATGCCCCAGCCTCCATATTCGCCAGACATGGCTCCATGTGACTTTTTTCTATTTCCAAACATAAAGAGAACATTAAAAGGCCGTCGTTTTACAAGCATAGATGACATTAAAAGCGAATCGCTGAAAGAGCTGAAAGCTATCACAAAGATCGAGTTTCAGAAGTGTTTCGAGGATTGGAAAAAGCGCTGGCACAAGTGTATTGTATGCGAAGGGGACTACTTTGAAGGCGACAATATTAATGTAGATGAATAAATAAATATTTTTTTCAAAAAACGAAAATTCCCGTTACTTTTTGAACACACCTCGTACGTATTAAATATAACATAACGGGTTAGCCCTAATCATAGATCTGTTCAGTACCGCATTCTGGCGATCATTACATCAAACACTTTCAATGTGAAAAGATATTTCATGAAACTGACAAAGAACAGCATGGAATATTGAAATTAATTTAACTTAATAAATGCGAAGATTACTTAATTATGTAAAGAAATTTAACATAATACTGTAAGAAAACAAAATTTATTAAAGATGGTTGGTTTAGCTCATGTCTGAGCTCTCTGAAGAGGAACATGGGAGCTCTATCATTTATTCTCAAATAAAATTTAACACTTCACAGAGAATAATTTCTGCGTACTCTCCAATCGAGTAACATGTTGTTTAATATGGACTCCGAAATGGCGGACAGAAGTGAAATGTAAGACGAAATAGTTTTATACGGAGTAATCTAGAAGTATATTAATTTTTAAATTGCCTACAGTTGCAACATTTTTAGATAAATCTTCATTTTAGAAAATTCTAAATCGTATTAAAAATGTAAGCTAATACAGGGTGTCCCAAGCTATATGGATAACGACTTTTTCTCGGAAACTAAGATAGCTAGAAAAAAACTAAAAAATACGTGTTCCCTTAGTTTTTTATTAGAAACCCAAATTTAAGTTGCAAAATTTTTTCGGTGCATCCAGAAGCGAGATACAGGCACCAACTTCATTTTTTCAAATGGGGAGGTACGGTTTTTATTTCAGAAATAGATTCCTCTATTTTTTTAAAGAAAAATTTACTTGAACGGTTTTTTTCTGTGAGCGATATTTTACAAGTTATGAATGAAAACATGATTCTTATAAGAAATTTCAAAATGACAATATTTTAATGGTTTTATGATTGAATAAGAAGAAAAGTACTATTTAATTATAAATCTTACTTCTCATTAACATAACAGATCATGCTCGAAATGGCCTCCACCATTAGAGATGCATAGACATGCTCTTTCCAGCCAATCGCCCCTTACTGCCAAAGAAATAGATTCGAATTTAAGCGAGTTACAGGCATCTATTATTCTCTGCTTTAGTTCATCTACAGATGCAGTCCCGGCTTGATTCTGATACACCTAGATTTAGAAATGCTTTTAGGTAAGCAGAAATAAGAAAAGAAAGAAAAAAGTTATGAATAATCACCTTGTTTTTCGGGTATCCCCAGAGGAAATAGTCCATAGGTGTCAAGTCCGATGAGAGAGGTGGCCATTGAATCGCCCCCCATGTCGATATAATACGCCCATCAAATTGCCTATCGAGATATCTCTTTACATGCCTGATGGTGTTAAACGTTAGCTAAAAGAACCATAGCTCCCGAACTCAGGGGACTTCAAAAATACAATTCTGATAAAAACCCAATTTTGGGATATATTTTCCCCTACGCTTTTAATATCATCTTCTTACTAGACAGCAAGAGAAATGATCTTTAATAAGAGGGAAAAGAATAATTTTAATAACTCATTCCCATTACAGCTGAATGTAATAAATCAGTGGAAGAAGAAAATTTTACGCTATGTCCTATTGCAATAACTGGTGGAAAATATATTTTCATCTTTTGCACCACTTGCTTTTCTTTAACTTGTGAAAATATTTGACCAAGAGTTTTTCTCTAGTTTGGAAAATATTTGGGGCTTACATACTTCTATTATTTACGATTGTACCCATGTCTTCTTTTATTACACTTTTAATTTGTGACTTACATAAAAACTTATGGTATTTAATTAAACTTAATAGTTATTGAAATATTTGGATTGGGTTAAAAAACTATTATTTATCCAACTTTATAGCTTTTACTTTCGCTTGAAGTGGTAGTTATTGTATTTATCTTTCTTAAGGTCTCTTAAAAATATTATTTCAACCAGAAATACATTTTCGACGCACCCTGAATTTTGCAAAAAAATTAATATTAGTATTATCACTGATTAAATGACCTCATTGATTATTTTTTTATTTATACTGATAAATTTTTCCTGAATTCTGGAAAACCAAAAAAATAAATTTTGTACAATGCAGGACCAAAATAATGTCTTCCAAAAAATCAACTGTATTATCCCTTCTCAAACGATTTATTTGAAGGAAAGTAAATAAGTTTACTGAATTAATTTCTCAATAAAGGATTTAAAAATTTAAATTCGGTGCAAATTAAATGAATTTCAGGCGAATGTATCACTCGATTTAAGTACGAGGGTCGTTTGAAAAGTCCGTGCAAAAATAAAAACTACTTAATTTTTTGGGGTAAACCTTTTTTATTTCAACATAGTCTCCTTTTAGGCTTATACACTTCGTCCAACGCTGCTCTAGTTTGTTGATCCCTTCCGAATAATAGGATTTGTCCAAGTCTGAAAAATAGCCATTCGTTTCTGCAATCACCTCCTCGTTTGAATAAAATCTTTTTCCCGCCAGCCATTTCTTCATATTGGGGAACAAATAGTAGTCCGAGGGAGCCAAGTCTGGAGAATAGAGGGGATGTGAAACGAGTTGGAACCCTATTTCCATTAATTTTGCGACCACAACTGCTGAGGTGTGAGCTGGTGCGTTGTCGTGATGGAAAAGGACTTTTTTGTGGGCCAATCGTGGGCGTTTTTCTTGCAGCTCGGTTTTCAAACGGTCCAATAACGATGAATAATATGCACCTGTAATAGTTTTACCCTTTTCCAGATAGGGTTATTCCTTGCGAATCCCAAAAGACAGTCGCCATAATCTTTCCGGCCGAAGGAACGGTCTTCGCCTTTTTTGGCGCAGATTCCCCCTTGGTAACCCATTGTTTAGATTGTTCTTTGGTCTCAGGAGTGTAGTGATGAATCCATGTTTCATCCACAGTGACGAAACGACGCTTAAAGTCCTGCGGATTCTTCTGGAACAGCTGCAAACCGTCCTTGCAACACTTCACACGATTTCGTTTTTGGTCAAGCGTGAGCAATTGCGGCACCCATCTTGCGGATAGCTTTGTCATGTCCAAATGTTGATGCAAAATATTATGTACCCGTCATTCGAGATGCCCACAGCACTAGCAATCTCACGCACTTTCACTCTTCTGTCATCCATCACCATATCATGGATTTTATCAATGATTTCTGCAGTAGTAACCTCGAACAGGGCGTCCAGAACGTTCAGCGTCACTTGTGCCCATACGGCCACTCCGAAAATTTTGAAACCACTTATAAACTGTTCTAATCGAAGGTGCAGAGTCACCATAATGTTTATCAAGCTTCTCTTTAGTCTCCTGAGGCGTTTTGCCTTTCATAAAGTAGTGTTTAATCAACACACGAAATTCTTTTTCGTCCATTTTTTGAAAATCACTCGACTTCCTCGATTCAAACGAATGCCAAACACAAAGAAATAGACCGATCTGGCTGAAACTTGGCGTGTGTTCTTCCAAGAGATGCTACTAACTAAACATAACCTCGATACGCGCCAGTAGTGCTATCTCTCTGACTTTGCACGGACTTTTCAAACGACCCTCGTATGTGATTAATTTTGAACCATTTCACTTTGTACTTGAAATTCCATAGGGTAAAGTGCCCAAATTTCGCACCCCTTAAATATATTGAATTTTATTGTATATTATAAAAAGTAATAATAACTTCGACAAAATTTCTATTGTTATCTTGAAGATTCAGTTATTGATTTTTGCAATAATATTGTTTAAAAAATTCATACAAGAAAAGCAAAAAATATAATTTAAAAAACAACACATGAATGAACTGGCGTTTCGTTGAAGAATTCCAAAATAAAGACAAAATGTGACATGCCCTAAGCAACATCAATATTTTAACGAATCTTTAAAAGACAGGAACACGTTTTGAAATAATACGAAATATAACAACTAAAAAATATAACACTTCAAAACTCGGCTGGACATGAACCGTACCCTGAGTTGACGACGTTTCCAAACGATTACTGCTGCCTCAATGTAGCTTTCTTAAAATTGTTATTGGTGTGCAATACCTGGCGATTGTTTTAAATAGGGGGACGAAATTAGGCGCAGGGACGAAATTTGGACACTTTACCCTATAATTCAAGAAATTCCATTGAAAGTTTCAGTAGAATCATAAGCTGGTTGTACCATAAAATTGTAAACTTATTGAGGAAGTTAAGAAGCCCCTGATGATGGCTTCTTTTACAACCAAAAGATTAATGAAGTAACCAGTTCCATCTTCTTCAGCTGATTTGGAAACTTGAAACAATAATACTCGGAATTTATTAAGCTCCTGTCAGCCTTCGATATACTCGTACATGAGACTTATTTGACTGGATGCAGCTGTAGCTAGCTTCTTTAGTACTTAGCGTTTGGTTCTTGAGTGCTTAGTTTGGAAACTTATCATTCTCTCATGGAGTAGAGTTGTTGTGCAGGTGTAGTTATTACATTATGTAGTTTTAATCGGAATTATGCTAATGGAGACATAATTATATTGTATACTTTTTTGCATTAGCTCAATTGAGACAGGGCGATCTCATTTAAAATTAAAAGTGTTCTCTAAGAATGATTGGTTGGTGGTTACAAATTTTGAAATTACCTCGAAACAGGTTGCCTTATATTACCTTTCGAAGATTGAAAGCTCTTACCGACTGCTCTTCCATACCGTATAACTGGGCTATACAACTCAGAAGTTATCTAGCTACTATTGGTAAAGAATATCAATGGAACTGTGAGGATCATAATACCTTTATAAAATATAAAAAAGACTGTATTAGCGCATTTAGTAACCACTTGTTGAGCAAAGATATAGATTTTGCTATAAATTCAACTTTTAATTTGTTCTACTGGAATATTAGTTTATTTTGGTGGCCAAGAAACGTACCTGAATTCAATTCCTCAAATCAGTCAAATCAGAATTATTTCTCAGATCAGACTAGCTTCTAAAAAGATCTGTTCGATTATTTATAAATGGACTGAAACACACATTTTTTCCTGAAAGCCAATGTAAATTGTGTAATGTGGGGCTAGTTCTAAGGATGATCTTTGTCATTGCTTTACAGGATGTAAAATTTTAGATTGGCTGAGAAATAAATTTTTTACTATTTCATTTTCAAGAGGAGCAGGTTTCTAACTTAGTCCAAATTGAGGGATTAAGAGTAAGATCAATATTACTGTAGGGCTTAAACATGTACTATTGTCTCTTTTGTACTTTTGTGTTTGAATTATTCTCTGACGTAACTTCATTTCTTCTAAATATCATTATAATTATTGTCCATTTATCTATATGTTAAGATGCTGAAGATTTTCATTATATTGTCTAAATAAGGTTTCTTATACCCATATGTATTTTTTAGGTAAATCTCGCTATTTTACAGGATTTCAAAGATCGCAGCACTAGTGTCAAATTAACAAATTAATATTTTTCATAATGTTTATTATGTTATCAGCTTTGTATGCTCACCTCCTTGCTATGGTGAAAACTTGAAAGCTATAAATTTATTATTATTATTTCATTTCTGACTCCTTAATAGGGAAAACACTCAGGGTGGTGGACTTTGCCACAACCCTTTATCTAAATTACTATCTATCTTTCGGAGTTAAAAACTAAATCCAAATAATAACGGGCTGCACGCGGCGATTGGCTGTATTGATCTGCTTAATGGGCAGCACTAAGGAACTTTCGGACGATACGGACCGTATCTAGGAGGACTGCCTTCTGCAACCAGATCAGTGGATAGGCCCAACTCATTGACAGTAGTCACCGTTGTTCTGGGCACGAGGCCTCTCGTGGAAAGTATTATAGGCGCAATCGTCGTTTTGTCCAGGTTGTACATTTCTCTTAGTTGGAAACTAAGGTCCTGCTACTTCCGGATCTTTTCGCCCCTGCTTTTCTGCATGTTATCTTCATTGGGTATGGCAATATCGACGATATGTGCCACTCTACCCTTCCTATCCATAACTAGTATGTCCGGCTTGTTGTTAGCAACACTCCTATCCGTTACTATCTGAGTGTCCCAATATACTTTTGTGTGCGCATTCTGCTGCAGCGTGGGCGGGTTATATTTATAATATGGCACTTCTGTCTTCAGCAGCCCAAACTTTGAGCAAAGTGCTTTATGGATAATTTTAGCCACATTATTGTGCCTGAAAAGTTATTATTATTATTAGCTGAATCCAAAACCAACTCTCTCTTTATTTTACAACATTACAACCTGGTCAGTAATGTTAACCACACAATTTAAAATTTTGTGTACATATTTGGAGTTTGAAATAAAAAAGAAGAAGTATTCTTCAGAACCTTGAGCAGTGTGTTAATAGCAAGATAGTCGAGTGACTTTTTGCTCCAGATTTCTGATTTTAAAAGTAGGCATTATTGATGTTATTCTGAGGTAAAGTTTTTGAAGTAAAGAATAAAACAAAGATATGAACACCCATTTCGGAGTAATTGAAAAAGTGAACAAAAACTCTTCTTTCTTCAATTCTCTTTAGTTATGGAGACAGAACAAAAATAAAAAAAAGTGAATTCACCTTCAGGCCGAGACGGAAAGAGGGAACAAAAGGATGAACATTTAATTGGATTTCCTAATGAAAACGAATAATCTTGGGTCTGCTTAATTACTTTCTGGGGGTTTTCCTTTTTCCAATTTTCAAAAAATAAAAGGGTGTGAACACTCTCAAGACTTCGTATATTGCTACCATTATCGAAAAATCGAATTGTACAATTTTACAAATTAAGAATAATAACATTTTTGAACGAATTTATTTTTCATTACCAGTTCATTAGTTAAAAGTGACCATTAAGCCGAAATGACGTATTTGAAAAAATCTGAATGTATCAGAATGCCGTAAACAGAATTTCCCCTAGTTAGAGTGTTCAAATACAGTTATTGATGTTCTTGTTTGAGTATACAGCAAGTTGCAAAAAATAAAAATAAATAATAATCACCAAACAAGAAAGTGAAAAATGGAGTCCGCGAAATTAGTGCTTTTCCCTTTTTCTATCTAGAGCAGGGGTCCCCAAACTACGGCCCGCGGGTCACATGCGGTCACCTGAGGACATTTATCCGGTCCCCGCCGCACTTCCGGAAGGGGCCTCTCTTTCATTGGTGGTCAGTGAGAGGAGCACTATATGTGGCGGTGCCGCAAAGCGCTGCGTCGCTCATGTACACAGTACTACTTCCGATGACGCGCGGGATGCACACGTCAAGGCTCCGAAAACAGTGTAAAATAACAGCCAGAAGTAGGAAGAAAGGCAAAGCACTATAACTAAACCGGACATTGACCACCTCATTAGCCAAAAGCAGGTCCATAGTTCCCACAGAAATACTGGGCAGTTTGCTGATTTAAATTTACTTGTTCTTTATTTGAAATATTCTATTTGTTCCCGTTTTTTTTTTTTTACTTTAAAATAGTTTGTTTTATAGTCCGGCCCTCCAACGGTCTGAGGGACAGTGAACTGGCCCCCTGTGTAAAAAGTTTGTGGATTCCTGATCTAGAGACTCGAAGATGACTGAACAAAGCGAACTCCTCCTCTTCTACAAAATGACCATGAGACGGTTGTTAATCTTCTGTCTGGAGCCTAGAACTGGATGTAGTAACATCAAGAAACTCCAGGACAACATAGAACAAAATTTCTCAGACAGACTCTCCTCGGTGCACTAAAGGTTTGACTCATTTCACGAGGCTGCATCCATTATTCCCGTACACTCCTAAGATCTAAAATCAGCCTGCAGAAACTCCTCTCCACTGCCATCTTAACCCACTCTGCCGCGACATAGCCTCCTACAGATCCTTCTATCACCCTACAGGACGCAAAAGAATTAAACATATCCTTTTCTAACTTACTCCCATGGCTGCAGATTTTTCTATACTTAATTTCCCAGCATAATTTACCTTTGTCCCATCCTAAGCCTCCTCTAAATTGTTATGAAGGTTCAGATATAAATTTAAATTGGTACATCATATTTGTAATTAATTGTAAATATGGAGAACATCCAAAATCTAGATTAGAGTACTTAGGAGAACTTCTTTGTGATTGAAAGTTTGTACTTCAACATGAGAGCTTTTAAAACATGTTATCTTATAATACTTACTGAAAGATAAAAAGAGATTTATTATGTCCATGATTTGAAATAGTAATGTATAATTGATTAGAAGGTTATTTTAATAGCTCCCTTAGATGATTAATTAACGTTGACTCTAGAATGGAGGTTCACTAAGTAATAAACTTGAACGAGATAGTTTCTCCATTTAAACAAATTAATCTTATGTAATCAACATGTTAGAACTGGCATAAAGAAAAGGAGATAATACGCGCTCACGTCATGCTAATGATCATGAGTATCAATAAAGCGGACAAACTGCAGCCATTACTGGGAAAAAAAGGTAATTTACAAAATGGAAGAGAAAATAACATCAACAGAAAGTAGAAAAATAAATTATGGAAACATGTCGGGAGTTATCCATTTCCGTAATGATACAGAAATGGAACTCACAATTTACACTTCCGTCTGGTTTATCTGAATGCATCTTCTTCCATACATTAGAATGGTCTAACTGTTTGTTACAAGAATTATCAGTTAATGTGATTGGCTTTTTATTATTATTATTATTTTTTTTGTTATCTAATTAAATGTTTTAGTTGGAGTTTGGGGATACTACTTTACAAGTAAGGGGTCATCACAGTAACCGAGCGGTTAGAGGTGATGCAGTATTGTGGTTCTGGGTTTGATTCCCGTTCTAGGTCTTAGGTTATATTTAATGGTTATTAAAAAAATAATTGATTGTAAAGTAGGTTTGCTATCCGCCTACGTCACTTGGATTGGTAATTGGACGTAAAGCTTGCCAGAATGCATTACTTTACTTTTACATCACCGGACAGTAAGAAGCTTCTAAGAAAGAGGAACTCTAAATGGCGGCAGCTAGATTCTAGCAAGTGATCTCTGCGAGGGAATTTTGTGCGCTACCCACTGAACTAATTAATCCTTTATCTATTTTTATCATCATTAGCGTTCTTACAATAGGAATACGCCAGGTGAATTCACAGAACTCTTTTAGAAGCATACGAGCTGTGGCTATTAAATAACGAGACTATTGCTGTAAAACATTTTATTTTAAATTTATACATATTTAGTTATTATCACCTTCAATATGCACTCCTCCCCTATCCCTACAACGCTCCACGGCGAATTTACCATTGTTCGAAACCGTGCTGGAAGTCTTTTTCTGTGAGCTCCTGCTTGACGCGTGCCGCTTTTTCTTTCACAGCTTCAACGGACCGTAATCGTATTCCTTTTAATGCAGATTTCGACTTTGGGGAACAGATAAAAGAAATCACATGGGGCCAGGTTAGGCGAATAAAGCGGTTGGCCTAAAACTGGGATGTTGTACTTGGCTAGAAACATCTTGACAGACAATGCTGTGTGAGCCGGCGCGTTGTCTTGATGGAGAACCCATGACTTGTTCTTTCACAAATCCTTACTCTTTCACGGAGTTGAGCAAGCACCTCACGGATTAATGTTGATTAATTATAATCGATATTTTCATCCGTTTTGGACGTGGAAGGGTCCACAACCCTTCCGTGCTGGAAGGGGGTCATCATCTCCGATATTTTCACGGCCATCTTGGAAACGCTTGAACTACTCAAAAACTTGCGCACGTAATAAACATTCATCGCCATAAACTTCTTTTAATAAAAGATAAGTTTCAGTAGCGGTTTTACCAGGTTTCGTGTGAAATTTCACGACAATGTGTAGTATGTTTTCGGCAAAACGAAACTAACACCTCTTACACAAATGACGGTTCCGGTCAGACAGATTTCTCTACAAACACGTGAGACGCTGCAATCGAAAGAGAAGGCTTTACGCTGCACAACTGTCGGTCGTTAGGATTTGGCGCATGCTTAGTTCTTCTGTAGCAGCATCAGTCTCGTTATTTAATAGCCACACTTCGTATCTCTAGTGGCTGGAATTTAACCAGCTTTATACTAATATTTCATACAAATAAAAACCAGTCCAATATAGTTGAGAGATTAAACAAAACAGATAAGCAACCATAATAGGCGTATCGTTGTAAATAAACAATAATCTTACAAGGTATAAAATGGAAGTATAAACAATTGAGAAAAACAAACTAGAGGAAATCTTATAAAACTTCTTTCAACATTTACTGAACCAAATTTAAGAGCTGGTGAAGTAAGATGGAGGCAGAATCGCGGAGTGCGTGTATCCATTAGATTATTGTGTTTACCTCACAAAGAGTTAAGTAAACAGGTGGCTGGGTTTACCACAGACGCTATTCTACAGTGTGGCTTTCTTTTTTTTGCCTTTCATTTAAGAGCTGATAAGAGAGGCATTTTCACTTTTATATCCCTTTTATCCAAGTCTTTCTAGTTTCGGGGCCATTCAAATAAAAATACATATTTTTAGTTTATATTATTTTTTTTTTTAATATGTGAATAGGTAATTTTTATTTATTTAACAGAAATTACATGTTCAGGAAATTAATAGCCGAGTATTCCAGATGGGGTCTAAGCGTAAGCAAAAAGAAGGCAGGATATATGCAATGCTCCTCCCGTTCCGGTAGAGATGGATGGCTGGTTGCTATAACCAAGCAAGGAATCTTTTGGGTACTAGCTATCATCTGCAGGAACAAGTGGGACAGGCATTGAACACAAAGTAAATAATGGTAAGAAGATTATAAATGCAATAAACGCGACCTTCTGGAGCAAGCAAATAGGAATAAAAACAGAAAAGAAGATTTACCACTCATTTGTGGAAAGTGTAGCCAGCCACATACGCAGCAGAAAACTGGACGTTGTCCAGAAGTGCTGAAAGCAGTCAGTTAGCCCTGGAAATGGACTTTTTGGAGGAGAAGTTATGGTATTATCTAGGGCTCCAGCAAATTCCCAACTCCGAAATTAGGAAGAAAGCGAAAGTCGAGAAGACCTATACAATAGAGACCAAAAGACTGGCAATTGTATGGCCACCTAATGCGGATGGATGGGGGTTGCTGGTCTAGGAGAATTCAAGTCTTCACTTCACAGGAAAAGAGTGGAACAAGCGATGGCAGCGAGAGGATTGAGAGATGGGGACTGGGAGGATAGACAGCGGTGGCTATTGGTTATCGGGGATATGGCCGCATAGGTTGTAAACTACCCGGGTGAAAAAAGAGGAGTAACAGAAATAATTAAAGAAATTACCCTAAATGCAGTTTTTCTTTACTGATCTCCATTTCCGTGTCAATCGTGTGCCAAGCGCCGCTACTGGCTCTCTTTGGAAGGGACAAAGAAGAGAGATATTTGAACTGAACGGTAGGATAGTTACATAAAGACTGATCGCTAAAAAAGTCCCTCTACTTCGATTTTTCCGCTTTCTTTTCCTATAAATGTTGATAAAACCAAATTTTCTATAAATTAAAGGGCATATCCTTGTTCATAAGTGCATCAACACTGGTCAAATAGATATGGAGATTGAATAAAAGGATTTGGACTGCTGAATTATCAAAGATATTGATGCATTCTACGGAGCATAAGTTACCCAGAATAGAATTTTAGAATGAAAATATTGAAGGCGGAAGTATGTATTTGGGAACTTACGTAGTTAGGCGAGCTCAGAATTGGAAGAAAATTTTATTCTACGAAGAAAATAAAGAGATGAAGTCTTTTTTAAACTTCTTTTCCCCCATCTGTAATTTTCATTTATCTCTCTTTCCGCTCAGATGGAATAATACATTCTGATTAGTTCGTTAGTACGTGACTCTGGAGTATGACGTTATTTTGCCTCATTTTACTTGATTACACCCTGAGAAAAGTTTGAAGTTAGTCTCTACTTATAGAATACGATACAAATGACAGAATGCTATAAGTTTTGACTTGTTATTAGGTTCACTTGTATAAGATCATTACCCTGTAAACTAGCTTGTAGAACTTGATACACAAAGGAAAAAAACATTGTGGCTGATTGTAGGATTAACTAACTAGAAACAATCTCTAGGGATTGAAAACAGTTATTATCTAGGGTAAAAAAAAAGGAGTTTAAAACAAAGAAATAATCTGAAAAAACTACAAAGTTTTAGCTGATGTTCTAGAAGTTAATTCGCAAAAATAATCCATCTACAAACAAACAAAAACCTTATTGTAAGAGAAAAGAGTAATTCTCGCCGCAACACTAATTCTGAAATTAGGTAAAAAGCTTGAGTATTATACGCCATTTTAAGAGAAATTAAGTAAATTCCCAATGTTTTAAAGGTAAAAGCTCAGCTAAAGCTAATTTCATTCTATTTGAGTAAAGTTTGCTTTACAAGTAGAAAATTACCTTGTTTTAATTAAAAGATTTAACATTTTATGGCAATAGAATCATTTCAGAAACTGGCAATTAACAGCAAGTTACTCTTAAATGGGGATTACTAATTCGTTCTTTTTGAAATATGCAAAGGTATAAAACTGGAGGGAATAAAACTTTACCCGGGAAGTTTTATGATTTATTTTTCACCTCAAGATTGAAATTTCATTTTGTGACTCTTACATTAAGTTTACTTAATAAAAGAGCAAAAGAATTATACTGAACTACTAAAAAATAGTCATCGATATTCAGAAGGAAGAATTAGAAACATTAGGAAGAAATGAAAATATATATAAAAAATCTAGTGCAGAGGTTTCAGCTTCTTTGTACTAAACTAACTGAAGTCACCATTCTGGACAATACAGTTCAGAGCCTAAGTCTTCGTGTGGAATCCTCTGTTAGTAATAGACTAATCTAAACACAGTAACAATAGAGTTCCGGGTCTAAGTCTTCGTGTGGGATCCTCTGTTAGTAATATACTGATCTAACACAGTAACAATAGAGTTCCGGGTCTAAGTCTTCGTGTGGGGTCCTCTATTAGTAACAGACTAAACGTAGCAACAATAGAGTTCAAGACTTATGTCTTCGGTGGGATCCTCTGTTAGTAATAGACTAATCTAAACACAGTAACAATAGAGTTCCGGGTCTAAGTCTTCGAGGGGTATCCTCTGTTAGTAATAGGCTAATCTAAACACAGAAACAATAGAGTTCCGGGTCTAAGTCTTAGTATGGGATCCTCTGTTAGTAATAGACTAATCTAAACACACTAACAGTAGAGTTCCAGACCTAAGTCTTCGTGTGGGATCCTCTGTTAGTTACAGACTAATACAACCGACAAACTTTTTTGATCATGGACCTCTATATAATTTTTTGAAATCTCCATCGACCCCCATAAAAGCAATTTTCAGTTAATTAAAATAAAACTATTAGAAATCAGGTAATGTGTATATTGATGAAAGTAATTTATGTAAGTAAATTTTGCATTGTATAACAAATAGTTTCATGAAAAATATCTTAATGTTGAAATTTAAATACCTTAATATTTATTAAATAATAATTAATTATAAATAAGACCCCCAATCGACCCCGTGGCTCAGATCGACCCCTATTTTTGTTAAATAGACCCCAGGGGGTCTATATAGACCACTTTGGAGACCTTTGGACTAATCTAAACACAGAAACAATAGTGTTCCGGGTCGAAGTCTTCCTGTGGGATCCTCTGTTAGTAGCAAACTATTTTCAATTAAGTTTGTGCTTGCTGATAGTTTGTGTTGCATAATTACATCGGGAGAAAGAAAATGCATTCTTCTCCTCCTACAGGAAACCTTATAATTTTAATGAAGAAATAATAATCTCTCTCCCACAATAAGAGAGGGAGATTAAACACAAAACGATGATTTCTGTAAACTTTATTTAAAACGAGGGGTAAAGTTTGGTTTTGCAATTTTAAGTTAATGAAGTTGCTTTTACCCTCTCCACCCACCATCTTGTTTGCAAAACCAAACGGGTATGAAAGCAACATGGATGTTCGGAAGTACTCCAGAAGGATGTAGAACTAGACTTGTTGTAACCACAGCAACATTAATCATACCAACAAGTGTGTTGGAAAAACAAATTATCGATTGTAGAGCGAGATATATCCAGAAAGAACTTAGCCAACCGACACAGTGTTACCAACAGCTACAGCAATTTTAGCTCAATCAAAACCATTCATTAATTTTAAACTTACTTAGACACGACTATTAAAAAGCGATTTAACATTTTCAAGTTTGGAAGAAGAAAAATTATTTTCTTAATAAAGAACTTTTTAATTACATCTGAATTTTCAAGACACGTTTCCGCTAACACGTAATACAATGGAAACCATTTATTATCTCTACTTGAAATGTTGCAGTTGAGCTTTTCCATTATATACTGTATTTAAAAGTGACTTGAATCTCTGTTTGTTTGCTAACATTTTGAGTCCTAGAGCTAGGATCTGCTCCTAATCTAATTTTAGATCAAGATTTCAGAACAATTGGATGTTTTAATGAAAAGGTTAGCTTTTCCGATGAAATGACACTCTGAAGCGGATTGGTAACTTCAGATCTTTTACCGAATAACATTTTAGCTAACTCAGGGAATCAGATTCAAAACTGCGAATATTTGTGCGGCATTAGTTTGCACTTCTGAGTAATTTCGTTAATTCGTAGTGATTTGGTATTTACTCAGAGTGAAAGAGAAAGAAAACTTATAGAGACGAGTCCTGCAAAGCTAATATGTATTATAGTATTGAGTTCAATTTCCGGTCTAGGCTTTGGATTTTATTTAATGGTTAATATGAGAATTTAATAATAAGATATGTTGGCTAAACGCACCCGTCCGCGGCACCTATTTGGTAGTTGGACGTAAAACCCAGCTAAAAAATATATTTATTTACAAGCTTATAGGTAAATACCTTCAGCTGGGAGTTGTAACAACAATGCAGGAACAGTAAAATTAATACAGAATTAAAATAAAGGAAAGGAAACTATTCTTTATGAGGTACAAAAGTGGAAAACTAATACATAACTCATTGACATACATAAGTGAAAAATAGCTTAATTAGTTAGACATAAATTACTCAACAGTTATCACTCTAAGAGCTTCTGATCTTCAGAGCTTGGTACATAAAACTGTAAATATCTTAGGTTGGAAGATTTGCGAGGAATCGGTCAAATAAAACAACTCGTCTCTTTGCCAACGTTCAAACGCCTCGCAAATATACGAGGGTCGTTTGAAAAGTCCGTGCAAAAATAAAAACTACTTAATTTTTTGGGATAAACCTTTTTTATTTTTCAACATAGTCTCCTTTTAGGCTTATACACTTCGTCCAACGCTGCTCTAGTTTGTTGATCCCTTCCGAATAATAGGATTTGTCCAAGTCTGAAAAATAGCCATTCGTTTCTGCAATCACCTCCTCGTTTGAATAAAATCTTTTTCCCGCCAGCCATTTCTTCATATTGGGGAACAAATAGTAGTCCGAGGGAGCCAAGTCTGGAGAATAGGGGGGATGTGAAACGAGTTGGAACCCTATTTCCATTAATTTTGCGACCACAACTGCTGAGGTGTGAGCTGGTGCGTTGTCGTGATGGAAAAGGACTTTTTTGTGGGCCAATCGTGGGCGTTTTTCTTGCAGCTCGGTTTTCAAACGGTCCAATAACGATGAATAATGTGCACCTGTAATAGTTTTACCCTTTTCCAGAGAGTCGATGAGGATTATTACTTGCGAATCCCAAAAGACAGTCGCTATAATCTTTCCGGCCGTAAGAACGGTCTTCGCCTTTTTTGGCGCAGATTCCCCCTTGGTAACCCATTGTTTAGATTGTTCTTTGGTCTCAGGACTGTAGTGATGTATCCATGTTTCATCCACAGTGACGAAACGACGCTTAAAGTCCTGCGGATTCTTCTGGAACAGCTGCAAACCGTCCTTGCAACACTTCACACGATTTCGTTTTTGGTCAAGCGTGAGCAATCGCGGCACCCATCTTGCGGATAGCTTTGTCATGTCCAAATGTTGATGCAAAATATTATGTACCCGTTTATTCGAGATGCCCACAGCACTAGCAATCTCACGCACCTTCACTCTTCTGTCATCCATCACCATATCATGGATTTTATCAATGATTTCTGGAGTAGTAACCTCAACAGGGCGTCCAGAACGTTCAGCGTCACTTGTGCCCATATGGCCACTCCGAAAATTTTGAAACCACTTATAAACTGTTCTAATCGAAAGTGCAGAGTCACCATAATGTTTATCAAGCTTCTCTTTAGTCTCCTCAGGCGTTTTGCCTTTCATAAAGTAGTGTTTAATGAACACACGAAATTCTTTTTCGTCCATTTTTTGAAAATCACTCGACTTCCTCGATTCAAACGAATGCCAAACACAAAGAAATAGACCGATCTGGCTGAAACTTGGTGTGTGTTCTTCCAAGAGATGCTACTAACTAAACATAACCTCGATACGCCCCAGTGGTGCGTAGAACTATATAAATATAAAAATATTACTAACAAATATAAAAAAACAAAACTTAGTTTCTTTAACTTAACCAACCCGCATAGCCACGCCCTGAAGAGGACAATATATTTGTCGAAACGTTGGCAAAGAGACGAGTTGTTTTTTTTTACTATTCCTCGCCAATCTTGAATCCTAAGTTTAACAATTTACGGTCACGAAACCAATATATTCATAACTGTAAATATCATTAATTTGATGCAAACTATTTATATCTAACAACTTGAGAAGGTTATCATTTATAGAATCGTTTGAAGAATGGTGCGTGTTAAGAAAATGACTTCTAATAGGTAAAAGTGAGGTACATTCAAAAAGGAAATGAACAACTGAATCAGGAGAAAAAGAGTTACAAAGGAGGCAAAGATTGTTTTCATTAAATTCATAATAGGTTTCATTAATATAGAACCTTCCCTTGGACAAATTGCACAGCCTCAATTGCAATACTACTCTCACTTTTTTAATATTTACTTTCTAATCCATATTATGGCTCTGGTAATCCGAGAGTAGCTAAAGATCTGTACAAACAATTGTATCTGGAGTTGAGAATGAGATCAATATCCTCACTGACACATTTATTTTTATCTTTATTAATAAGATTGTGAAATTCCTTTCTCAGTACAGCAGCACTTTGACAGTGAAAGAGATCCAACGATCTCTTCAGAGAAAAGGAATTATCTAAGTTAAAGAGAGCTTTATAAAAGATTCTGAGCAAACGAAAGTCAGGACTTGGATTTAATGGTTAATATGAGAATTTAATAATAATAAGGTATGTTGGCTAAACGCACCGTCCGCGGCACCTATTTGGGTAGTTGGACGTAAAGCCTGGCTGAAAAAATAGGCAATTACTTTTACCTTGCAGAAGAACTTAACAAAATGTTAAAACCTTTATTTAAAAAAAAAAAAAAAAAGAAAAAAGCCACAGTAAAAAACGTATGAAACACTCTACGGCCACTAGTTCAACGTCCGCTCCCAAACTGCAATATGAATATGCAGACTTGGTGTTTCCGCTTTCACAGAATGATTTGATGTGTTCAAAATGGTGGAAGGATAGTAAAAGAGAGTGAGAAAAAAAAGGAGACAGAGGATGGAACCTGTTAACGCTTTTCATGATATCCATGAAACTGATGCTATTTCCTTTGTAAAAGGCCCAAACTATGTATATATATTTGAGACTTCCTCTTCTAGGGAAATTGTTTTTAGAGAGCCCTCAGGAAGTGGTAACGTCGTACTTCCTTTTAAAGTGCCTCCTCAAGAATCTTCTTCCTTCTTCTACCATTTTTATTATCAAGAAATAGTGTAGGGTTTTCACTTACTTCTTCTCACTTTACTAATACTAACCCAGCGGAGTTTCCATTTTGAGATTTCTGGAGAAATATCCATTTTAAGGGCTCGGAGTACTCAAAATGGTTTTGTGCGAGTGTTCGAGTGCCCACGGTAACTCAAAAACCGAAAAAGTGCAGAAACTTGCCATTTGGTGTATTAGATGCATCAGAGAGACGTATATCAATTATAAGGTTTTTTACCTAATGAAGTCTACCTAGAAGACATTATATTCTCCACCAACAGTTATGTGCTTAAGTCGATAGCAGAGCTAGCAATGAAATATGAATGTATTTAGAAGCTATAGCCGAATTAGAATGAATGGAACAAAATGCTTAGAGAAGGATTACGTGATTTTAATTTTGGTCAAGCGAGAAGGATGGCAGGAGCACAGAGTGCTGCTCCATCCATTAGCAGTAGTTTATGTAAATAGCGGTATATAGTAGAATGATGAATGTGTGAAGCGAATGTATTTGTAGGTAAGAATGGAGAGTAAGTGATATTCTAGTGATAAGCACCTAGACGATGCTGGCTGTATGGCGGAAGCCTATGCAAAAAAAGAAAAGAAAAAAAAAAGAAAAAAAAAAAAAAAAAAAAGTCTACCAGATATCATACAATTGAATCGTTATTATTATTATTATTTTTTAAATAAACTTCGGTAACTTTTATCTAAAATATTAGTAGGAAATCAATTTAAGGCATTTATCGAGTGAAGGTTGGCAATGGTTCCGTCTAAAGCGCCACATTTCTGTAAAGTACAGTCCGGTATATGTTGCAAAAATCGTATTTGTAGAAGAAAACCACAACTGGAAGTCTCTCTTTACCCAAAGGATGGTTTACTACCTCTAAATTGGCTTCTAGGTTTATAGATACCTTCAAGAACATTTTTCCTTAAGAGAAAAATGGTGAAAAAGTCGGAAGATAAGAGTGAATGAACAGAAATCTATTTAAACCCCTTTTATGCTCCAGAGTGACTACTTGCCCTGGTGTTAAATTCAATAATATTGGTGTCTTCCACTTCCTGACAGAGTACTCTATCCTGGATTACATCTAGACAAAGGACTAACTTGGAATCCTCTCAAAAGACTGAAAAAAAAATGGGAACCAGCAGACGATTTCGAACACTATCAAGACTACTCCGTCAAACAATCCACACTTAGGTACCAAAACAAAACTTACTTTGTACAAAAAACTTTGCGGACATATGGATTAGAGGTTTAAGGTTTAAATTTGAAAAACTGAGATTATAATTTGTCTTACGAGGCTCACCAGATTTGTTGACGCTGAAGATATTTCAGTGCCCCGGAGGTACACAACACTAAGTCCATTTTTTCAAAATTTATTTTTTTAATCTTTCTTATACAATATTTTCTTTTTTTATTACCCAAACATCACTTATGGTGCATCTATGTTACTTATTATCGACCAAAGATTTAAGCGAAATAACTCCCGTGGGCTTATAAGTAAGAAAAAACCGCGAGAAAACTCTTTCAGTTGCTCTCTTGTAAAAAATTTAAAATTGGACATAGAGTTGTGTACCTCCGGGGTACTGATTTATATTTATACATTATTAACATTTAATAAGGCGCCACGGTAGCCGAGCGGTTAGAGGCGAGACCTGCAAAGCTAATAAACATTGTGGTAGTACTGGGTTCGATTCCCGTGTCTAGGCCTTGGATTTTATTGGTTAATATTGTAGTTGGACATAAAGCCCGCCTGAAAAATTAGGCGATTACTTTACTTTTATTAACATTTAGTATGAACTTCGCTTTGAATACTCATTTAGATCTAACAACAAGCGAGTTCGATATTCTGGCTAGATAGGTACTAAAATTGGTTTTGACATTTGTCATACTTTGTGAAAACCCAATTTGGTATCATTTATTGTTGAAATTTTCGATTGAAACAGGAAATTAAGACAATTAGCGTGGTCTAATTTGAAAAGCGAATTAGATGATAATGAATAGTCAATTGGTTGGAAAATTAAAGGCCTACACCAATTTAAGCAACGCCCAAACAATCAACAAACCTGATGTTTTGTTTTCAATTAATGAAAAGTAATTTCACACAAATTGAAGACAATTAATTGTGGTTAAAACTAAATCGTTTTCAGTGAAACCCAATTAAGGTTAAAGGTGAGCCCGATTTTTGTTTTGTATTGTTTAAAGAAGCATTTGGCTTTTTTAGAACTGTGATTCTTTAACTGACCAATCGTTTTCCAGCATCATTAGTTTTAAAAACCTTCCATTGGATTTCAAACTGCTGTCAATATTATTTGAAAAAACGATCTAAACTTTTTGTAGAAATAAACCAGTGTATTGCAAAACGGAAACATTAATAAAGTTCGAAATTGATTTGGATACCTTCGTTGATGGATGGATATCCGTTCCATAATCCGGTCAGGCGCACAATAAACTAACGTGCTTTGGACGGACAAAATCAAAGGGATAAGCCGCAAAACTTACTAGCCAAAATTATACCTAGACTTCACTAATTACCACAGCCAATCTAATCAAACATCAAACAACAGTTAACTGAACTGATTGCTTTTTAGACAATACTTTTTTCTAAAAAAAAATGACCCCAATTAAGACATGAAAAAGTCATTTCTCTCAGTCATCCCAAGAAAATACATTATCTCCTTTTTCGTTAATCCTAAGCCAAACTAATTAATCACACCCCAGCTTTAACTCTCCTGATGACCTAATTTAATGGTAAAGTGCCACTTTTTCAGAACAGCATGCGTGCTTCTTTTTATCCTTCTTTTCCAAACTTTGCTTTTAGTTGCCTAAAGTATTAATTTATAGCGTCAAAAGTTGAAGGAAGCCGTAAGCTGTTTGTTCAGCTTGTTTAATAATTTCAATTACTTTTTTGTCTTCTTTCTTTTAATGAGGAAAAAAATTTAATAAATCTGGAAGTAAATGAAGGAAATACAATTTATAATGAACGCCCATATTAGCGACTAAAAAGTAAAGTAAAATAATTACCTATTTTTTCAGGCGGGGCTTAACGTCCAACTACCAATTAGGTGTCATGGACGGAGGCGACTAGCAAATAATAATTTACTGTAAATTCCTTTTATTAACCATTAAATAAAATCCAAGGCCTAAGTCCAGGGAATCGAACCCAGTACCACAATACGAGGGTCGTTTGAAAAGTCCGTGCAAAGTCAGAGAGATAACACCACTGACGCGTATCGAGGTTATGTTTAGTTAGTAGCATCTCTTGGAAGAACACACACCAAGTTTCAGCCAGATCGGTCTATTTCTTTGTGTTTGGCATTCGTTTGAATCGAGGAAGTCGAGTGATTTTCAAAAAATGGACGAAAAAGAATTTCGTGTGTTCATTAAACACTACTTTATGAAAAGCAAAACGCCTCAGGAGACTAAAGAGAAGCTTGATAAACATTATGGTGACTCTGCACCTTCGATTAGAACAGTTTATAAGTGGTTTCAAAATTTTCAGAGTGGCCATATGGGCACAAGTGACGCTGAACGTTCTGGACGCCCTGTTGAGGTTACTACTCCAGAAATCATTGATAAAATCCATGATATGGTGATGGATGACAGAAGAGTGAAGGTGCGTGAGATTGCTAGTGCTGTGGGCATCTCGAATGAACGGGTACATAATATTTTGCATCAACATTTGGACATGACAAAGCTATCCGCAAGATGGGTGCCGCGATTGCTCACGCTTGACCAAAAACGAAATCGTGTGAAGTGTTGCAAGGACGGTTTGCAGCTGTTCCAGAAGAATCCGCAGGACTTTAAGCGTCGTTTCGTCACTGTGGATGAAACATGGATACATCACTACACTCCTGAGACCAAAGAACAATCTAAACAATGGGTTACCAAGGGGGAATCTGCGCCAAAAAAGGCGAAGACCGTTCCTTCGGCCGGAAAGATTATGGCGACTGTCTTTTGGGATTCGCAAGGAATAACCCTATCTGGAAAAGGGTAAAACTATTACAGGTGCATATTATTCATCGTTATTGGACCGTTTGAAAACCGAGCTGCAAGAAAAACGCCCACGATTGGCCCTCAAAAAAGTCCTTTTCCATCACGACAACGCACCAGCTCACACCTCAGCAGTTGTGGTCGCAAAATTAATGGAAATAGGGTTCCAACTCGTTTCACATCCCCCCTATTCTCCAGACATGGCTCCCTCGGACTACTATTTGTTCCCCAATATGAAGAAATGGCTGGCGGGAAAAAGATTTTATTCAAACGAGGAGGTGATTGCAGAAACGAATGGCTATTTTTCAGACTTGGACAAATCCTATTATTCGGAAGGGATCAACAAACTAGAGCAGCGTTGGACAAAGTTGTATAAGCCTAAAAGGAGACTATGTTGAAAAATAAAAAAGGTTTACCCCAAAAAATTAAGTAGTTTTTATTTTTGCACGGACTTTTCAAACTATCCTCGTACATATTAGCTTTACTAGTCTCGCCTCTAACCGCTCGGCTACTGTGGCGCCTAGATTAGCGACTATTAGCGATACTCAATACGCAGCTTCAGTTTAAGTTTGCATGTTCAGACATGTTGCATTCACAATTATTTCTCCCCTTTTACTATGTGAATTTAAACTTAAATTCCCAAATTCAGCGCTAAATAATGAAAATGGGGAAATTGAGTGTTTTTATTTTCCACATTTAGTATTTTGCAATTTTGTAGTTTACTACCAACACACAGGAATCTAAGCCGAGTCTCGAACTTGAAAAAAAATAAATCCAGTGGCGGTCTTGAGCTGTATAAAGCATCTTATAGTTTAGTTATTACCCTGCATCCTCCAATCAATTAAACGTTAGAAATTGCAAGTGTAACAAATTAAATATTTGCATTATTTTTATAAATACAGAAAAAGAACATTTTGAGTATCGAGTTTTAGTAAGTATAATTCAATTATAAATCACTTCTGATCTTCTAGTCTGTCTTGATTTGATATTTGATAGCTTTATATTTCTATTTTACTATAAAAATGTCTTATTGTAAATTTTTTTATGTTCTATTCGGTTAATTAATTCGGTTAATTGGTTTAATTAAATATTAGTTTGTCGGAATTCTAAAATAGAAGTTTTTCATTAGATTTGTTAGACTTGTAAGCATTTTTTTTTTCTCTTAAGCGAAACTCTTAACCAATTTTCAATGCCAATTTATTGTGCGCTACTCTTTGACAATGCCAAGCACAATTTTTAGCAATAGCGTTCAACGTGATGCACAAATAGTGTGATGGGTCCAAGCAACTTTTACAATCTTTAGAGTGCTTTTAACGAAAGCACCAAAATATTTTAAGCATTAACCGTGAAATAAATCACCTAAGATCAAATTATTGTGCACCAAGAGAGAAATAGATCTTGGTCTTTATATTTATAGCATTAAGAGCAATAAAACGAGCTATACTCGTACAGCTAGTAGTCTAGAAAGAAATGTAAACTATTGATTTGAAATCATTCTAAATGGAAATTGTCGAGGCAGCAAAGCAAGGAAATGCCTTTTCCTTCAAAACGGGAAAAGAGAAAAGTTAGTACTTCTTCCTCCGACCATTTAGGCTTCTTGTATTGCAAATCTAGGGTAATTTGTTTATCTCATTTTTCCGCACCATTCAACCTCATTTCTCTTTATCTAAAGAAGTGTTTTGTATCTTGTAAGAATAACAACTAATCGTTTTAATAGCTCTTAATAGAAGGGATATAAACAGTGGGGAATTGTAAATGATACTTCAGCCAGCTATTTCAAGAGATTCGTTTTATAACAAGGACAGACACTTCTTGTAGGATGGATGGTTACAGTTACCAGTTTTGGAAGCCAAAAAGAAGTTACTGTAAATGATACATCATTAATTGGAATTTCTTTTGATAAATCTTCCATTCCGCTTACTAAGGCAATTTAATTGCGAACTAACTACTTCGCATAAATTTCTTTGCCTATTCGAAGGATGAGACCAAGTCTACGTTTAGAGTCAAACACTTTAGGGCGTATAGATTGTTTAGGGAATGGCCACGCCCACTGTATCCTCAAAGAGATATTGTGACTCCCTTATGTTGTGAAGGTCCAGTGATTGTTTATGGGACAGTTAGTGTAGTGGTAGCAGACACAAAAAAAAATTTCGAATGAGCATAGAATTATAAAATTTAAAATCATTCTTAAAAAATTGGTGCATCGGTTGCGTCCAGAAGGTTATGTAAAGACAGAGCAGAAGAATGAAGGAGGTTATTGCAGCGGAGAGAGGTTACATGGCTGTCTGAATACACGAAAAATGTGATTATGTCCGCAGTGGTGGAAGATATCACTGACTTTGACCCTCTTAGCAGCCATGTTTATTGTAAAATTATTTTTTTGTGTAGTTAAAATCGAATACTCTTCACCCAAATTATCGATCAATTTCTTATAATGGGTAAAAGCTCGAAACCAATTTCTTCTCCCCTCCCCCTTGGCATCAGTTTACACTATTAGCCAGTAAATTATCTTCATAGATCCTAATTTTTTACTTTTTTCTTTTTTTTTGTGGGCGGTCCCTGAGCGCTAGCTCACACCCGCCCCACGCTCACACTTCAACCGTTACAAGGTTCAAAAATTTTAAAGACCCACAGCAGAACACCCAAATCCCGTCAAGACAACAAATAAAACCAAACAATCGCCAAAAACAAGATAAAAAGAATAAAATATCAACAGTTAACAAATATAAATAAATAAATACATAAATAAAATACAACCACACACTCATAGACACCCCACACAACAACAATCCTTCAAAAACATCATTCGCCCACCACCGAGGCCATTCGTCTATCAAAGGCCTCCCGCGCAAAATCGCGGAAGGCCGAATACGCAGAAGCGTTCTCTAATAACAGGGGGAAAACGTTCCCGGCCACGCTGAAAGGGAACCCCATCTTCCGCCACATAACAGAGCGCAAATCATCGTAAAGGTCTCCGGCTCTCCGCGCGCGCAATATGGATCTGTTGCTATGTAAATTTCAAACATTTTAGCGCGCAATATGCCATGCCCCGTGACCAGTCGCGCAACCGCATATGGCATATCCGTAGGAACCAGTCTTCTACATCTGACATCGTCGGGGATGAAGCTGAATGTGGTTCTGCCCTTCGATGAAACTCGCCATCTATTCCTCCATTCACGGTTGACCTCTTCTTCCACCTCACCATACATTCTATCCCTTAACCATACCCAATAATCGTTAGACATATCAGTCACTGATACTCGTATGGCTCTAACCAGGGGGACCCTCACCTCTATACCCCTGCGCAAACCATAGCGCACCGCGGCCTTAACCACCTCCAAGTCCAGTGGTCAGCACCCCGTGAGCACCTGCAAAGCCTCCGTAGATGTGGTCCGGCTATAATGCCCCATCAGCAACA
Organism: Rhodnius prolixus; assembly: GCF_049639745.1. Classification (NCBI taxonomy): domain Eukaryota; kingdom Metazoa; phylum Arthropoda; class Insecta; order Hemiptera; family Reduviidae; genus Rhodnius; species Rhodnius prolixus. The sequence continues at coordinate 29,560,205 of NW_027411582.1, forward strand.
GAATAGAGCGCTCCATGGCCATAAGGTGCGTCCTTACTATCACGGTCCCCACCCGATGGGCCCAAACCGACGCGCAATAGATGACCTAATTTTTTACTTAGGGTAGCCTTAAGACTGTTGATGAAGTGGACCAGTTCATCGAAAGCTTTTCTATTCTTTAGAATGCGAGGGTATGTTATATTAGCCGACAATTTGGTTCCTTATATTTTTAAAAAGCAGGGCCTCTTGTTGGGTGCGAATTTGGAGCAGGTCATGACCATGAGCTCCATGTCTTCTGGACAATCACAAGTTGTGCAAAGAGGAGAGGAAGTCTCTTTACCTATTTTATGCAGATATTTCTTGCCTACGTAATGGTCACTTCGCAGTCTATTATTGCGATAATGGAGTCCTACTGTTCAGAACATGATTCATCGCGAAACCATGGTTTATCACCCTACTTTAGGGGCTTTAACGATTTATAAAATTGCCCCTTAGGTGATTCTGAGTACGCCCTTTGCCACTTTTTTGTTTATTTTCATCCTAATCGAAACCAATTAGGAATTAAAACAACAAAAAACACAGCATGCTATTCAGTAAAATCAGCTACATTATCCCCAATTACGTACTTAACCAATTTTTCAACAATCAATTAGTAATTACAGTCGACTCTCAATAATTCGAAGTCTCGATAATTCGAATTTTTCGTTAATTCGAACTCTACAGCTGCTAACTTCGGTAAATCGAAAAAATGCACTGTATTTAGATACGCTCGATAACTCGAACTCCTTTTCTTAACAACAGTGGAAGAGAAGGCTCTATAATTCGAACGAGGCCACCTTCCCCTCTTTATAATTCGAATTTTCCCGAGTAATGTTTACTTCTTATTTTCCGCTTATTGTCCATTTCCTGCGTAATGTTTCCCTCCTTTCAGCCCAGTTTAACTTTCCAATTCTCTTTCTTAGTTTGTCACGATGGGAAGTACGTCTCCCTTACTGTGTCCGACAAAAAAAAAATTATCGCGGCCGTGAAAAGTGGTTCGAAAAAAAAGATATCGCCAAAACTCTCAATATTCCACCATCAACGCTTTCTACAATTCTAAGTCACTTGACTAAGTCAAGCCACATTGAAACAAAAAACTGTTCTTCATTTTCTTAATTAGGTACATACATACATGTTATTATTTATTGAAATGTTAATACACATGTAATTTTTTTGTTCTTTTTTGTCGTTTTCATTATTTTTACTTGAGGCTATATATGTCTAAAACTTAGGTAAGCTCATACGTATTTTCAATATACGTATGTACATACATACACTGCTCCACAAAAAAAAGTGGCGCACTTTAAAAATGCGTTATTTTTTTTCTCTGTAACTTTTTTATTCTACATTTTATTTTAGTTAGCAAATATAAGTAGTATAAAGTTACGGGAGGGCTAAAATAAAATAAAAAATGATCTAAAAGAAATAAAAACCTTTAATTTAACAAAAAAGTACTTCTCAGCAAAAAATGAGTTTGAAAAAAAAAGTATTTCTTCCGATTAAAAAAGGAGAAAAAGAATTTTAGTAACGTGTATTGCTCGCATTACTGCATCCAATCTCCTCGGCATACTCCTTATTAAAGTTCTCACGAAATCTTGTGTTAATTCCTCCCACATCTCCACTAGAGCACCTCGCAACTCTTCTAAGCTCCTGGGAGGATTATTTCTCCATCTTAATCGCCTACCCAGCTCATGCCAAAGATGTTCAATTGGATTTCAATCCGGGCTGCGTGCTGGTCATCTCAGAATACGAATGCCAGTATCGTGGAGATATTGAACAACACAGGCGGCAGTGTGTGGTCGGGCATTATCTTGCATAAAAATAAAATTTTCCCCAATAAATGGTGCATAGGGTATCACATATTGCTGCAAAATTTCCCTCACATACAAATCTGCATTCAAGATTGCCCTGTTGAACACGTGGAGCTCAGTATAAGCCCCCATAGAAATCCCAGTCCACACCATCACTGAACCACCTCCGAATGGTAGTCTACCAGAAATATTGCACGGAGCGTAGCGCTCCCCAGGCCTTCGGTAAACTCGTCGCCTCCCATCAGGTGCATAGAGAGCAAAACGGGACTCGTCTGAAAAGAGAACGTTTCCCCAATCGTTCTCAGACCAGTTGCGGTGTACCCTAGCGAACTCTAGACGGGCTCTCCGATGGTCTACGGTGAGCAATGGTCCTGTGGCTTGCTTCCTAGAGCGTAAATTCATTTCAGCGAGCCTTCTTCGTACATTTTCGGCACTGACTGAAACTCCACGAACTGTAAGCAGTGTTTGAGCTGTTTCAGAAGCAGTTGATGTACGATTTCTTAGAGTGTGAATTCTAATAAATCGGTCATCAAGTGCTTCTGTGGCTCTTGGTCGACCCGAACCTTGTCTGCGAGTGCAGAGGCCTGTCTCCCGGTAACGATGGATGGCTCTACGGACGGTGGTCTCAGGCAACCCTAACGTTCGTGCTGCGTACCGCTGACTCCGTCCATCCTCAACTAATGCAATAATACGGGCTACTTGCTCTGCTGTAATTGAGAGTTTGCAATGCTTTCAGCTTGAAAAAAGTCGAAACGCAACTGTAGAGGTCAATAAATTTATTTACTGTTGAGCTAAAGTTCACGTTGCTGTTTACACAAAAAGACCGAAGGGGATTAAACGAGGAATTGCTTCTCTATTTACAAGAAACTTTTGGCCTTGTTTCGATTAATTGTTCCCTGACAGTTTATGAAAATAATTAAAATTAATCATCTTTCCCCAAAATGTGATAAAACAAAAAATAAACGTTTTTTTCAAAGTGCGCCACTTTTTTTGTGGAGCAGTTTATATACATAATAAAAACTCTTAATAATTCGAATATTTTTTCCCTTCTTGATAATTCGAAGTCTCGATAATTCGAATTTTTCTTGTAGTCCCTTGGATTTCGATTTATCGAGAGTCGACTGTATAAGCCTTAAAAAAATGAGAAAATATTATATTTTATAAATTTAATAAAATTTCCCCTTAAAACGATATTGGAAAATGATTTACGGTTTTAAGATGTTGGTAAATATAAAATTTGAATCAAATTTTCGAACTTAAAAGAGAGAATTTTGTGAATAAGAATGGTGAGTTTAGTGGTAAGAGGTTGCCCCCTTTTGTGCGCTCGATCGCATTACATCCTCTTTCTAGGTGGAAGAAAAAAGAAAGGACTAAAACCACTTCCAGAAATAAACCCACTTTCTTTTTTTTAAAGGCAAATTTATTCGTGCAGGGCAATAAAAACAATTAAAGTTATTATAAATAAAGTTTTTACTGAAAATAAGAAAAGCTTAGAAATCATAAATTATTAAAATGATAAACTAAAAGTGAAATGGAAACCAGAAAATATGGAAAACTATATGAATTTCCCTTCCTTTATGCTAGTTTAAACTTGAAGGTTAAAGAAGAAGAAGAAGAAGCAGCTTTTCCGTTTTATTATCACACAGCTTTTCCCATTATTAATTGGTGAGGAAAATTTACATAAATTTCCATTTTAATTCTGTGGAAATTAACATAAATTTTTCCTGTAAATTTGGAAAAATATCTTCAAAAAAACTTTTTTTGGGGGGGTGTGCTTCTAATTAATGGCGAGAAACTAAATGTCTTATCATTTCTTTATTTGAAGCTGTCTCCGAAGGTAATGAAGTTTTCTCAAATGGTTTGCCTATATAATGAATGCAATCATTTTTAGCACATAAAAATCAAATTAAGCTCAGATTTTTTACGAACTATTTTAGTACCACAATGTGGCCATTTCAGTGAAATAAGGTCCTAATAAAAAAATACTGTATTATATAGGGTTGGATGTGGTTACTCAGATTATGTTCCTTGTAAAATTCTTTAACCGGCAGTGTTAGGTTACTGAATACGTTTTCACTTTTATGTGATTTAATTTTCTAACGTGGGACACGTTATTTCTTTTTTTCTAAAATTTTGACAAAAGCCTCAAAAAAGAACGAATAATAACGTCTGCACAATTGCAGTAATTCGTATAATATGGGACAATGAAAAAATAATAAAAAAAAATAAGAATTTTTATATACAGGGTGAACCAGTAAGTATTGTGTGTAGTACATCTTGATAAACTAACACTGTTGAGTGCTCGTGAACACGTTTTCTTGCAAAACAAACGTAATTTCTCATACTGGAAAATGATATACCATTTGAAAACCCTCTTTAGACAAAGAAACTTTTATGAAAAGTGCCAGCACCTAGGTCTGATAATGATCACGTAAGGGCCTAATGGGTTTTCTTAAAAATTTCGATTACTTTTATTTTCCCAGTTTCCGGAGGAAAATTGAGGCTGTTTGGAGAATAACTTATGCTTCAAAATGGTACCAATTTTTAGAAAATTTATCTGTCTTTCTAACCGTGTCATCAGAATCGAATTCGGACTAAAACTTTCTGAGTAATAACATTTTTATTGGAAAAAAAAGTAATGATTTAAAAAAAAAAAAATTAAAGTGACGTCACTCAAGAACAGGGGAAAATATGAAGTTGGCCAATACGTCATTGAACTCCATTTTAGATGTACTACACACAGTAGGCCTATGGACAATACTTACTGGTTCACCCTGTATATCTAAAGATAACAGCATTTTTTTTTCCAGCCAGTTGTAAAAGAATTATGGAAGATTATTACATTTATTTGGCCAATTGATCAGGAAATTGAGTTTGACAGGAGTTTAGTCTTTAGAAAGAGCCCGGAAAAGCTGAACTAGTTTGGCAAAAGCTTTTGGTGCAAAAACCAGATTTATGACCAAGAAAAGAATCACAGCCACATTTCCACCAGCCTTTTGCTGTTATCTCTTTAAAAAGGAAATTCTGCGACCGTTTAGACTTGCGGGTGCGTGTGTACGTGTGTGTGAGAGAGAGAAAATGAGTGAGGGGAGGGAGGTAAAGATAGAAAGAGTCTGCGAATAAGTAGATAATTCTAAGACTCCCAAGTCTTAGGTCTTACTTTATCCGCGCCAAGACGTTCATCAGAATGTCACGTAGATATACTCGTATTTACTTAACTCGCAACAAAATTATCATTATCCATTATCGATTATTATTTTTAAAAAAAAACGAACTAACCCCGGGCCACTGACTCAAAACCTATAAAAAGGAAGCGTAAAGTTAAAATTTCATATTTCAAAACAGCGCCACTTTAAGACCCTGTAATAAGCTTTGCTTTTAAGACAACCACAAGAGAAACTTTCTCTAATTCAACTTTTTTAGTTTTTATCAATTTTCTCAAACAAGTATTTTGTTGAAGCTTAAACTTAAAGCCTTAATTTCAGTCAGAACATACCCGTTTTAATTCGTAAAGCTTATATAAATGTAACAAAACTCGCAAAACTCCTCAAATAAGTGATTAAAAATTCTTAAATTGCACTAAAATGCTGAAAACAATTTAACTAATAATCTAGCAAGATATTTATTTAGAGAAATTAATAAAACGAATATTTGATTTATAGCGAGGTTAGTATTTATTTCCGTTCCCCCAGTAAATTCCCATATTATAGATGATTGATGATACCATCATATACGCTGAATACTAGGTCCTACGTATCATCATGAATACATGATTATTATCCAAAGGAATGCAATCGACGCAAATATCAATAATATATTCTCAAATGGTACTTTTTATCAATAGCACAGATAATATTGTTCATAAAATTAAATATTACCAATGTAATACAATTAAAATGTAGTTATTATAATTTTAATAATAATTTGTGTATAAAGTGAATTATGCTAATTAATTCAATGTACAGCATCATTATTGTTTAATATACTAAACTGAATGATATTTTACTCAATTGTAGAGACAGTCATTGCCTACAATTATACCAAAATTAATGGAATTCCGTTCGTTAGAAATCGAAATCAATCAAGGGAATAAAAAAAAACGAAAAGTTACAAAAGTTTACTGGCCTATATTTCCTTTACTACTGCATCCAAAATCATCATATTTCACCCAATTCTAGAAACAGTGATTGCCTACAATTATACCAAAATGCATGGAATTCCGTTCGTTAGAAATCGAAATATTAGCAATTGAAATCAATCAAGGAAATCAAAACGAAAACGAAAGGTTACAAAACTTTACCGGCCTATATTACCTTTACTACTGCATCCAAAATCATCATATTTCACCCAATTCTAGAAACAGTGATTGCCTACAATTATACCAACATTAATGGAATTCCGTTCGTTAGAAATCGAAATATTAGCAATCAAAGTTAAGCGAAAACGAAAGGTTACGAAATTTTACCGGCCTATATTTCCTTTACTACTGTATCTAGAATCATCACATTTTACTCAATTGTAGAGACCGTTATTGCCTACAATTATACCAAAAAACATGGAATTTCGTTCATTAAAAATCGAAATATTAGCAATCAAAGTTTAGGGAAAACGAAAGGTTACAAAACTTTACCGGCCTATATTACCTTTACTACTTTATCTAGAATCATCATATTTTACCCAATTGTAGAGACTGTTATTGCCTACAATTATACCAAAATGCATGGAATTCGGTAGGTTAGGAACTGAGATATGAAATCTTAAGTCCTACACTTTAATTACTCACCATGCACTATGTTTGAATCGTAAGAAGCGATTCAAAGATTATGTAAAAGTTCTGTAGTATGTTAGGCTACTTTTTGTGGTTTACTCATTGTAAGGCTATAACGATACACAATTAATGAGGTAGCTAAAGCCTATAATTTAACGATATTCTGATAAACCTGTTGCACCAAAGATTAAAAGTTTTTACTTACAGCAATATGAAGCATGCATTCTGGAAATACTGGAACACTTACCTAAAACAAGAAAAGAATAAATAAATATTTATAAATAAAATAGTTAAATATAATTTATTATTTAATAATTTTTGATTTTTATTTTTTTTAACTCACATTGCTTTTTTGAGTTTTCTTTTATAAGCACTTCGTAGTTTATGTACTTTTTTATGTAGAAATTTAAATTGTTTCTTACGATTTTTCGTGTTTAAGTTAATTTGTTCACGTAAATTTACGCAGCTTATTAGATAAAATTCTGATAAATGATAAATTCCATGTTATTATCAGTTTCGAAAACATGATAGACTAAGCATAAAGACACTAGCTATAAAACTGAATAAAAAAGAATCTATTTATAGATATTCTATTACATAGAATGTAAATGTAGCTCTTTTATATAACCTATATGAAGCATATAACTTTACATACAAACATGGAATAACCGTCCATAACGGAGCAGGTCTACCTGAATCTATCAGACAACTTGCGAAATGTAGTAAACTAGCATCAGCAACTAGATCGTCTTCATATGTATGATAATGCAATCTCGCTAGTGCACCCACTTTTAAATAATTCGAATGTGCTCATAAATAAATAAATAAATAAATAATATAAAAATGTACTTGGGATATATACTACATTTATGCTCACTATAACATAGAGGATAGTAATAATTTTGGTGATTCATGTTGAGGGCTGTTATAACTTCTTGTGTATTGTTAGAATTTTTTATAGCTTCTGGTAACTTTGATGGATTATTTACAAGAGAGATTTAGAAAGAGAGGGAAATTATTTCAGCAACAAATTCGCCATAAAATCTTTACGTTTAATATGTTCAAGATTCTCGTTTTATGTTATTCGAAGGAAAATAAATTCATTTTTGGATGAGTTGTTTCGAGTATGAGGAAGTTATACGTCCTTCTAATGTGCTATTTTCGTAAAATGTTCAGTCATACCACTTATATGAGAAGAAAATAAGTTACTATTCTGGGTTTAATAAAAATTAGCTTGACCAGAAATGCAAATATCTTGAAGGTGTTTGTTTTTCAATTTTTCTGTGTTTTTCTCGAGTAAGTTTGAGTCGACGGGGGGATAAATTCATTTTCGGTGGGTTGTGAGAGGATTACAAAATGAAGTGCCTGCCTGTAATAAGCCAATCGTACTACCGACTAAAGGATCTATTGCAACTCCCTAATGTAACAGTGTATGCGCCTGTAAGCGGTTTTGATATGTGTATGTGTGAAAGATAGATGAGATAGAACACTATCTCACTCTGATGAACTCGTTTTTGTCTTTGGATTTGCTCTATTCAAATAGTTTCACACATCTATTATCTCTTTGTCAGGGCCCTAGGTATAATGATTGGTACTCCTAGTTTAAGATTTCAGAGTGAATATGGTGCGTGTTGTTAGACTAGGGCAGTGGTCGGCAAAGTGCGGCTCCAGAGCCGCATGTGGCTCTTTGGCTCCTTAAGTGCGGCTCTGGCACAAATATCCACGGAAGGCGCAATAATATTTTCATTTAAAAAAAGACTTGGTAAGAAAAGAATTACATCTTATTTTGATAAATTAAAATTCTTTTATAAATCGAGAACATGTATATTTCTTTGTTTAAGTTAAAAGATAGATAGGTAATTAAAATTTTATATTGTTGTAAAAATACGTAACGAACAACGAGTTTAATTTTATTAGTTTTCGTAAACGTAAACACAAACCATGTACAAGCTACCGGCTGAAATTGTTCGTATGTTATAGTAGGTTTCAGGAATTTAAAAACAGCAGAGCAACTTTAGCATTTGTCAAAAATCCTCCTAATGCTACGATAAGCGAGTTGAAATTTTCTCCTTTTGAAATTGACATTGGTAGCTTTGAAATACAATTGCTGGATTTAAAAAACAAGGAGATATGGCGCTCTAAATTCGAACGTCTTTGTGTTGAATTAGAAATATTGGAGAAGAAAAAATGTGATCTTAGTTCACAACACAAGTGGTCTGCTTTGAATGACCTGGAGAAGGAAGACATGATCATTTTCAACGTTTGGAATAGTATTCCTGACTCTTACGATCAGCTTACTAAACAAGCAGATTTGGCTCCCAATTTTTTTAAAAATTGTTTTAATGTTCATATTTGGCTCTTTGGCTAATAAGTTTGCCGACCACTGGACTAGAGGATACCTGCAGGGACTCCAAGATATCTGAAGAAGCCAGCATCACTTCTTATAGTCCCACTGGTCGTTGCATTGATGGCCAGTCATAACTGATTACCTGTACACTCATGGCTAGAATACTCTAGCAATCTATAGATCCAACGGTCATGGAATAAAGCATTTTTTTTTTATCACCTTAGTTTGCAACAACCGAGCGAGCATTCCAATTATTGACAAATCCTCAGATTATGGGAAGAACTGGAGGCTCCGGCCGGCTCCCAGTGGAAGTTTGCACATGTGTTTGCTCGCTTAAGGCAGATTAAATTTATGGTATTCTTTTAGGATTTCTTTGTAAGTCCCAAACTTAATTGTAATCATGAATAAATTTTCATGATCATGAACTCCTGAAAGAGATGCATGAATGTTTATACCCTTAAACATAAATAAAAACAAAGTTTTATACTGAATGATTGTTCAAGAAAATAATATCTGCCCTACATGGAAGGGTTTTCTGCTGAAAAGAGAGAAGAAAATAAGGTATCGGTAATCTGAAAGCCCTTTAGTTACACTACCTACAGTTAGTAGCTTTTAAGATTGGATAGCATTAGACGATCGGAATTTCCAATAACTTGAAGGAATTCACAAAGATGGAGCATGTGAAAAGTATTTTCTTTGACCAAAATTTACAGAATTAAATTGTCTTTTACTAAAAAGGAGTTGACTTCAATATTATATGTAAAAATCTTCAGAGAAATGGCACAACTAATCATCTGTTCAAATACGCTGCATTAGACAACACCCTAACTTCTCGTTATTTAATTTACACCTTCCTATAAGTAACAAGTATAAGATTGCGAATAATATACAAACAAAATAAATTAAAAGAATTGAATGAGACTCATCTGAAGATGAGCAGCATGAATCATCTAACTAAGGATGCCGATGAAGTGAATTCGAAGGATTTCCTAAAGAGGTCCTAGGACCACTTGGGTACCAAGCAGGGTCGAAGTTTGGACTAAAATTTGGTGTAACAGGGAATTTGGCTAGTTCAAGAACATAAGGGATTTTTAGGTAATTGTGATTGATTATTAACGTAGAATGGTGCGTACGATTTTAGATTGGAATTGAGAGATTGGAGCACTTAGTTGTACCTTAAAATTCAAGTCAGTAAGTCCAAATTGGGGGCTAGTAGGGCCTTGTAGAGATACTTTTGATCATTTTAAAGTCAATTAGGATCGTTTGTCGAGTAGTCTTTTGATCATTCGCTAATGTGAGATAAGTCCGAGCTATCTCATATTAACTGTCGGTGGGATATGAATCTGATTCAGATAGATTGGAGGTTTGGATATGTGATCCGATTCATCTAATCCACACCATGTATTTAACAATATCAAGAGCATATTGATCTTTTGAGATAAGTTCCTTAAAACATCTTTTATGTTGTTCTACTTTAAGGAAAAATCCAAAGAATTTTAACTAAAACGTTCACGGGTCACGTCCTTCTATTTTCTGTGAAAAAGAATATTTTATAAATACATAAAAAAAAAAGGATAGCGATAGAGAAAATTTTGTTCCCATTTAGCCTATAGAAGGGAAACTTGATAGAAGTGAATGGGATGAAGTTAGACTAAAGATCTTGGTGAAGCTGTGCGAATCATACAGATAAAGGTGTTACGTGTATTCTTTCAGAGGAATTCTCCCGCCAGGATTGGGTTGCCTCCCTCCCAGGGGAGTTCACAAGGCACGTGGCTCCCCTCTGCTCCTCATTTTGCACTGCTGATAAAACTATTGTGCTGAATATCTCATCTTATAATCTGCTGTACTCTAGTTTCTTTGCCATTTCTATCATTTATTTTCAGGTCGGTTGCTTACTTTATGATATAAAAGTAAATCTTTCATTTTCTAAATATTTGCTAATTAGGCTTAAAAAGCCTCCATTTCCACGTTGCCCATTGAATTTATAATTTTTCATCTTATAGATATGAAGCTCTGTAGGATTCAGAAATCCGGTCACTGTCTCCAATGTAGATTACATCTTATTTAATTGATATAATTTATAATAATACATTTTGTCAGATTTGAAAATGTAAATATTATTAAAAAATGTCTAAAAGGAGGTAAAAATAGTTCCTTAATTATTGTTAACTATTATTCTATTTTTTTTACTCGAAAAATATAACAAGAAAGAAGCCTTTTTGTAGTTACAGGTTAAATTTCTTTTTATTGCGTTAAAATTTCAAGAAATACGATAAATCGGAGACTGGAAAAGGAGATGCACCATGTTTAGGTTCGAGCTTAATAATGTATGCATGTTTAATTGTAGCTGAAGGTAGTTGGGCACTTGATCAGTCCGATCAGTAACATTTTATACAAATAAGGCGCCACGGTAGCCGAGCGGTTAAGAGGCGAGACCTGCAAAGCTAATATGCATTGTGGTACTGGGTTCGATTCCCCGGTCTTAGGCCTTGGATTTTATCTAATAGTTAATAAAAGAAATTTATAGTAAAGTATGTTTGCTAGTCGCCTCCGTCCACAACACCTAATTGGTAATTGGACGTAAAACCCGCCTGAAAAAGTAGGCAATTACTTTACATAAGTAAAGTAATTAAATTACAAACTAAAGTAAGTAAAGTGATGCCTATTTTTTCAGGCAGGCTTTACGTCCAAATACCTAGCAGTATATTTTACTATAATGTTCTCATATTAATCATTAAATAAAATAAAAGGCTTAGACCGGGAATCGAACCCAGTACCACAATACATTTTAGCTTTGCGGATCTCGCCTCTAACCGCTCGGCTACCATGGCCCCTAATACTGAAGTATCATTTCATTTTGGACAGCATAAATTCCGTTTCCGGTTACATATTTTGTCCTATAAAATATAAATTTTAATTTTAGACTCCTCCCTTTATAAAGCCTTGCCCTAATCCACAGCAATGGAACCCTACCATCACACTTTTTACCAAAATTCCAATCTTTAATTAAATATTTTCTTTTATTATACTTGTGAAATTAAAAGTATAACTTAATTAAATAAAATAAAACTTATAAATCGTTACTTGGAACTATTACAGCTTCATACTTTACTAAGCATAATTGGAACCAGCGCACTTAGGGATAAGGCTGTCAGGTACAAGTCACCGTGTAATTTAATATTAAGTAAGTAAAACACGACAGAATATGAAATTAACTTAGAACAGAACTTGTAAAATGGACGAATTCACGCTGCATTTGTAATTCAGATTATTTAAAACAAATTACAATTTAAACAAAAACCGTACGATATTTTTTTTTTTTGTGTGACAGTTTAGTATCAAATTACACAACCTGACATCCCCTAATCTCATTAATAAATGGAGCACAATACGTTGATGGTTGAACTGTATTCTGAATCCATGCACTACATTGATTAATGTAATCACTAATCACATATTCAATGTACAATACAAGCGGGATTACAAGCTTACATTTAGACGTATGTATGTGAATACATCAGATGTGAGAAGTTACAATCAATTAATTGGCTGTTGGACGCTAAGCCCTTGAAAGCCTCAAATAGTAGACAATTACTTTCTTAAGTCAATCAATCAAATAAATAATTATTGAAAGTACCAAATTTGAATTCAACGAGCAAAACTAGCCGGTAGAGATGTTGTATTAGTTCATTTTGGATATCTAATTATTTTGATATTTCTAGATCTATAATTGCAAATTTTAGGAAATAAGTAAGTTGAAGCAGACACTGGTCACTTAGATAAGTTCCCTCCCCTTAAATGTGGGTGCGTGCAATGCGGGAAACGCATCAAGTACCTGCACAGCGACTTAATCTTGTTTATTACAGCAATGTCCAAATATAACACAAGTTGCAACTGTGCGCAATTATCGCCTAACGAAAAAATAAAAAATTTAGTTGAATTAAAATCATAAAAGAAATGCATTGGGAGTTCAGGTAACCTTATTTATTTATTTAATTGCATAATTTCTAGAGAGGGATTAGATAAAATGGTAAGTGTTTACTAGATTCCAACGAGGAGTTCGAATCCCAGCTGCTAGACCCTTAAATTTTTTTCTCTTCCTAGGAGCTTCTTACAGCTCCTAGGATGGACAGTGTTGTCTGTAAACAAGCACAAATGACACTCAATGACGCGCGTTAAATGTAAATAATAATAATAATAATAAATGTCACAGGCACCTTCCAGATTAAAATTGGGTGTGTGAGGTTCTACCCACTAAAAAACCCCCTCCTCTTCAGGCATAACGTCCACCCCGGAACCGCCATAAGCATTACTTCAGGGTGGTGTCTCGTGTTGAATTTAACCATCTTAATTTACAAATGGTCTGGGCAGCAGATCTTATCGACGGTCTAGCTCCCTCTTCTTGCTTCTTAGCACAGACCTAACAAAGTACGAAACTTCCTTTCATAGATCTGGGCTAACCAACATAGTATTAACTACGTTGTGAGGTGAAAGCGGACCAGTACTTTCCTGCAGTCTTGCTCTTTCCTCCGCCCATCTTTCACATTCGAAGAACGTATGATATGCATCATCGTGAGCAGAATCCTCGAATATACAATCCTGTGTGGCTACCTTACCCATTTTGCCAAGAAACGAGCAAAAGTAACCATGGCCGGTTAGGAACTGGGTTAGGTAGTAGTCTATCTCACCGTGTCTCCTATCCGCCCAAGCTAGAGGATCTCCGATGCTAGATAGACTAGCTGTCCATCGACCCCGGGTATCAGCCAACCATCGTTCGCGCCACGCCCGTTTAGCGAACTCTCTTGCTTGCGCCTTAGCCTCGCTTTTCCCCAGGACATCCTTCTGCAGGTAGATTAACCTACCTGCAGATCAGTAAATAATAATAATAGTAATAATAATAGTAATGATAATGATAATAATAATAATAATAAATAATTTAGTTCGTTTACAGGACTTTTATGTTGGGCACATAAATAGCAGAATTTTCAATTTAAACTTGGTAAATAAAAGCGAATCAACAATAAAATGTAGATACGATGTATAATTGAAACTGATGACAGCCAAAAGCGATAACTTTTACCATCAATTTTATGCGTAAATAATCCTGAATATTCATAATACTTTAAATAAATGTAAATAAATACTACAAGTGAATAAACCAGATATTTTTGAATTAAAAAAAAAAAAAATATATTGTTAGCTTTACGATTTGTCAGCTGATAAACAAATTTTGAATTTAAATATAAGGCCAAGAGCTTATAATACGGAAACTTTTTATTGACTCTTTTATATTAAAGCATTCAAATAGAAATGAATCTGTCCCAACTGTGCGTGTAGTAGCGTGGGCCTTATCTTGTTAAATATTAAAGCGCTAATCAAATAAGGATCTGTGTTAATATGATTTTGTCAATACTGTTAAGCATAGGAGATGAAATGAAAATGTGATATACACGATCTATATAGCTATAGACAGCATCCAATGTAGATAACTCAGTTATTATTTTGATCTAATTTAAAAGTTATGTTCTCATAAGTTTTGGAACAAGGATATCCGCTCTAAGAGATCGAAGTTCCACTACAATCCGAGCATAAACTAACAGACAAACTTGATAAAAAGTATTACTGGGGGGCTTTGTACCGGAATAGTGAATGACCTAACGTTTCAAATGTTATTCTTTGCAGATCATCACTATCAAGATGGCTTTTATAATCTGATAATTTGCTTAAGATTTTACAATTTGTATTTAAAAAATATTTTGTTAGCAGATTTTTTATTTTGTAAACACAAAACGAAAATAACTTAAAGAATGAAAATATTATAGATTTAACAGGGGATAATATTTTAATTTTCTTGTAGAGATTATCTTGGAAAATAAGGAAAGAAAAAAAAAGAGATGGAAGATATCCTCGTAGTTTGAGGATTATAGGGGCTTGTTCCGCCCACTGAACCAAGCAAGAGGGATCCTATTCCCTTGGGGGTTGATTTCATCCTGGCTTTACCTGAGGACAAGTGTGGGGAAGACTTCTTGTCTAGCTCTTTATACAATTTAAAACTTGCCCAACAGAAATCATCTATATTACAAACTGGGTAGGCGGAGTTAAAAGTAAGTTAAATCAGCCTAAATCTTAATATTGTGGGTATTTTTTTCCCCTTTGGTAATTTAAAATTTTTGAAATTGAATTAAATTACTGAAAATAAAACTAGAAATAATGAGACATGCCGTCAAAAATCTATTATTAAAAAAAAAACACTTGTTGCTCATTTGGACTGCCTAAGCAATGTTTGAGAATTGATGGAAATATGGTCAGTTCCACAAACTGGATAATATCTACAACACTAAACTGGTTGCTGTCACTCTGCTGATGGATGTATGTCCGAAATCGCGAAAGATATACCAAGAAACATGCGCACTACGATGGGTGAAATAAATACAGTTGGGGAGCTCCATTTTAAACGGCGTTTTCTGATTATGCTACACATGAAATACATCAGTGTAGAGCGTGCTAGTATACACCAGTACTGAAATAATTCCTCATCTATAGGTAACAGGGGGCACCTTTGAACAGTTTTAAGTTCCGGCCAAATATTTAAAACATTTATGATTGGTAATTTTCTCCAAATGTTGTGGTAGACCTGTTGTATAATTGACAGTGTTTCCCTTCGTTTTCATTGTTTGGTAAAGTCCAGAATTGAGGAATGTTATATTTTGTAAGGTGGAAGTACACAATTTTTTTGTAGCAGCTTTGGAAGTGTATTGTGAAGATTTGTAGTGGACAAGGTGTAAGTATTGTTAGTCCATATTAACATTTTGGAATTCGTATTTTTAAATCTAATATTTACAAAAATCTATTTGCTTGCAAAAAAGTGTTGGATATTTATATTTTCTTTTATGGAAGGAGAGGGCGGCCACATTTCAACATCACCAGTTAAAATGTGCCGCCCTACCGATCTCCAAGTTTGTGACTATCATTTTGTTTAATCGCAGAGAAGGGGAAAGTGGTCCGAACCTACCATTAAGAAGTGCAACAAACCGAAAATTTGGTTCAAACTTCCCTGAACCCATCACTTCGGGTACAACATCCCGAGAACTGAGTCATTCTTGATTTTTGGAACTAGATTTCAGTGGTTTAAAAGAGAAAGTAATGTAGTAGTGAGAGAAATAACTGATAGAAGGTAGATTCAGAGTAAAGTAATATCATTTCTTTCTATTTTATATTGTGTTCTAAGGCACCCCACCAGTGGGGCAGATATTAACATTTGACAACATTTTTAAATTAAAAAAATTATATATAAGTACGTAAAGTACCAACTGTTTATTGATATAGATCTGTTAAGAAGACTTGAAAGTTGTAGAAAACAAAATAAAAAGGTTCAATAATACGATTCTGGGCACTCGGTAACAGAAAAGTGTAAATTCTGTCCAAATGTGCCCCTCTCTCCCCTACCTAGAATTATATGCAAAATTATTGGTTTTTAATTAAATTTTTTTGGGATTAAGTAAGTAAAGTAGAGAAATCTTCTATTTTTTTCAGACAGGGCTTAACGTTATAAAAAAATTTTTCCTAACAAATAAAAAGTAGCTATATTCAAACTGGAGATCTCTCACTTACAAAGCAACGCTCTTAACCACTGGACCAACACCTTCCCCCAAATTTTTGGGAATTATTACACCCCCAGAAGATAAAAAAAAAAAAAAGTCGCTGATAATCTATTTATTGCAGGGTAAGAACTGCCTTTCTTGTGATCTGGTGGACACTAACCTATTTTGCATTAGTGTTCAAGTGCCTAGTTTTGGATAACACGATGAGATTTAGTCAGTGTGTTTCAGTGTGAAAGGCTGACATAGCTCAGTGTTTGACCTTTCGCAGGAGAAAAACTCCTACGTTCCAAGCTTTGCCCAGGAGCACTTCATTAGGTGTACTTTAAGCTAATATCGTGTGTTCTGGTGCCACAATAAACCCCTCTAGATCGCGGTGGCCGTCGCGGTCTGAACTAACCCTCAATGTGTAGAATATAAAAATGAGTTAAAGGAAAACTAAAGAAAACAAAACACAAATTAATACTTTAAATATCTAAGGGTTGAAATAAACACCAATCTATCATAAGTATAGTTTATTCTCATAAGACATAAGATTCTAACGCCAACACAAGGCCCAACACACATCACACACAGTAATGGAATGGAAAAAGGAATGTCCCTTGCTACCTGCAACTTTATGGCCACCCCTAGCGGTCAGCCCTTCTCTTACACCCTCTACAGGGTTGCCAAATATCTAACATTCCAAATTTACTACAAATGAAATAAAATCTAGGTTTTGTGTACAACAGAAAAAAAAAAAAAAAAAATTGAGGCTAAACTGTGCACAGATGTAGGCTATAATATTCCCGCTATTACAATAGTTCTAAATAGTTACAATAGTAACAATAGTTCTATGTAGTAAATAATATATTCAATGCTGGGAAAAGGAATTTCCGAGCTAATATTCTGCATATAGCGCAGAAAATAGTATACTTTTATGCTATTTGATATTGCATTCAACTGCATTGCAGGCAATATAACTGGATTAGCTTACACGTATGCAATATTTTACGCATATTTCAGAGATCATAACATCGTTTAACACGTTTCTTTTTTTTTATTAAGTTAGAAATATATATGTGGTTTATGAAACGATAAAAGTTACGTTAAGAAAATGGGATTTAAGTGAATTTTTATGCCAGCCAATTTAAAAGATTCTTGTCACGCTTCTATGGATGTATTAAGCCGGATTAAACCGGATTTTGCAAAAACACTAGTATCCTAATCTAATTTTAAGCTCTTAGTACCCAGAATCTTTTATCAGTTCGATGCGTAAAAGCATAAACTGGCCGTTGGTACACAACTTTAGACCTTATCTTTGTCTTTCGGAAAGATCGTCCTTTAAAAATTTGCATTCAGCCGAATACGAGGGTCGTTTGAAAAGTCCGTGCAAAAATAAAAACTACTTAATTTTTTGGGGTAAACCTTTTTTATTTTTCAACATAGTCTCCTTTTAGGCTTATACACTTCGTCCAACGCTGCTCTAGTTTGTTGATCCCTTCCGAATAATAGGATTTGTCCAAGTCTGAAAAATCTTTTTCCCGCCAGCCATTTCTTCATATTGGGGAACAAATAGTAGTCCGAGGAAGCCAAGTCCGGAGAATAGAGGGGTTTTGAAACGAGTTGGAACCCTATTTCCATTAATTTTGCGACCACAACTGCTGAGGTGTGAGCTGGTGCGTTGTCGTGATGGAAAAGGACTTTTTTGTGGGCCAATCGTGGGCGTTTTTCTTGCAGCTCGGTTTTCAAACGGTCCAATAACGATGAATAATATGCACCTGTAATAGTTTTACCCTTTTCCAGATAGTCGATGAGGATTATTCCTTGCGAATCCCAAAAGACAGTCGCCATAATCTTTCCGGCCGAAGGAACGGTCTTCGCCTTTTTTGGCGCAGATTCCCCCTTGGTAACCCATTGTTTAGATTGTTCTTTGGTCTCAGGAGTGTAGTGATGTATCCATGTTTCATCCACAGTGACGAAACGACGCTTAAAGTCCTGCGGATTCTTCTGGAACAGCTGCAAACCGTCCTAGCAACACTTCACACGATTTCGTTTTTGGTCAAGCGTGAGCAATCGCGGCACCCATCTTGCGGATAGCTTTGTCATGTCCAAATGTTGATGCAAAATATTATGTACCCGTTCATTCGAGATGCCCACAGCACTAGCAATCTCACGCATCTTCACTCTTCTGTCATCCATCACCATATCATGGATTTTACCAATGATTTCTGGAGTAGTAACCTCAACAGGGCGTCCAGAACGTTCAGCGTCATTTGTGCCCATATGGCCACTCCGAAAATTTTGAAACCACTTATAAACTGTTCTAATTGAAGGTGCAGAGTCATCATAATGTTTATCAAGCTTCTCTTTAGTCTCCTGAGGCGTTTTGCCTTTCATAAAGTAGTGTTTAATCAACACACGAAATTCTTTTTCGTCCATTTTTTGAAAATCACTCGACTTCCTCGATTCAAACGAATGCCAAACACAAAGAAATAGACCGATCTGGCTGAAACTTGGTGTGTGTTCTTCCAAGAGATGCTACTAACTAAACATAACCTCGATACGCGCCAGTGGTGCTATCTCTCTGACTTTGCACGGACTTTTCAAACGACCCTCGTACAAATCAACTGACAGAAACTATTTTTTGCAAATGACGTGTAAATTTCCAAACAAGAATTTTAAAGAGAGTTTTCCAGTAGATATTTTAGTTCTATCATCTTCTTTTTTGGGGGCGAATGAAGAAAGATGTGAGATTCTAAGTACCCAAAATATATTTGTAAATGGGAGATCCCCAGTTCGAATTCCGCGGGTGCAGTCATTCACAATACTTAATACATCATAACACTATTTTAAATAAAATGTAGTCAAACGTGGGATTCGAACTGGGGATCTCCCACTTACAAAACCACGCTCATGACCACTAGACCAACACCCGCCCCTCACGGGCAAGATATTCTTTACCGTAATCATAGGTCAAGTAGTCCTGCATACGGGGTACATTAAAATGATGTGATGGTTACTTTTATTTGATGATAAAACAAATTTATCCTGATTCACTCACAACCCTTACATTCTCTACATTCTTTAAAATCTTCAGTTATTATTATTTTTGTTCTATGCGTCACCAATAACATTTTTAGCAGTCAGAGGACCTCCCAAAACTGGTGTATTTCTAGTAGAAAATTAATATTGAAAACCGTTCACGAATAGATAAAATTGTAACTTTGATCTTAAATATCTCGACTAATATTAGGGATATCAAAACGGGATTAGCGTCATTTTCCACAGTTTTTTAAGTAGTTTTCATAATCATTGTCAAAGGGGTTCTCCAGGGTGAAACTCTTAGCCCGCTATTGTTTTCGCTTTTCTTAAGCGATGTTGTCCAGTTCTTTAGAGACAGGGGAGTAAGAGGTTTTAAACTTGATGGTTCATCGGATGTTATCCTTCTTATGTTTGCGGATGACATTGTTATTTTAGCTAGTTCTCCTTATGATGCGCAACAAAAATTGGACATATTCAAGGAGTACTGTGAGGAAAATTTGTTGAAATTGAATTACCAGAAAACTAAGATAGTTTCATTTCACAGAGCTGGGAAGAAAAAGAGAAGTAAACCACTAGTTTGGGGGGACGAAAGGATTAGCTATTGCGAAGAGTATATTTACTTAGGAGTACCCTTTGCCGCCTCCGTTAAATATATTAAAGCTGCAGAATATTTCATTGGTAGAGCTCAGTTATCTTCAGGCAATGTTAGGAATATTATCTGCAGATCTAAATGCAGGTCATGGGATACAATTTATCGACTTTTTCAAACTATGGTGTCAGCTACCCTCTTCTATGCAGCTGAAATTTGGGCCCTTCGCTATCTTGACAAACTAGAAATTATTTTAACTCAGTTTTTAAAAAATCTGTTTTATCTCCCTCGCAATACTCCTAACCACTACCTTAGAGTGGAATTTGGGATGCACTCGCTGAGTACTTCAATATTCAAGAGAGCGCTTGCTTGGTGGAAAAAATTGCTTGATATGGGCTCTGAACGTCTGCCAAAGAAGGCGTACCTAAAACTGAAAGATATGGAGTCGTTAAAAGATAATAAGGTGGACTTTAATTGGGTTACACAATTACACTTCATGTTTAGTAGAATAGGAGCGGATGATGTCTGGGAGAGACAGAAAGTATCTCATGCCGAGTCGGAGGCTTTGGTAGAGCGATGGGCTGCGAATAGCATCTCAAGTGACATTGAAAAAGTGTGCAATTCTAATTTTAACCCGGTCTTCAGACATGTTAGTAACCTGGGTGCCGGGGAATATTATCTTAAATTAAATGGCCCCATTCAAAAAATTAGGGTGATCTTGCAGTTACGACTAAGCGGGACTGAGAGAATACATTTTTATATAAATGGTCATTCTTACTTCATCGATGCCACATTATTGTGCACTGTCTGCAACCTACATGAGCTGGAGACGTTAGAACACATCCTCTTGAAATGCCCTATTTATGCACCTGTCAGGAGCCATTACCTATCCAAATACATCCAAGGCGAAGTTGATTGTAATACACTAATTGATGTCTTGCGGGTGGACAGTCTTCGGAAGTTGAATGACATCTTCTGTTACATTGCGGGCGTCATGAGGCTGAGGTCCTTCGCGCTCGACGAATGAAGTTATTTTTATGTTCCATATTTTTTATTACTTTAATTTTTGGTTATTCGTTGGGTGCGAACGATCTTGCTTTCTTGGCGCCGCTGTTGTGGAGTGTCTTTTGACTTTGGGAGCTGCCCTCTGGCTAGATTTTCCGTTTGGGGGTTGACTGAGGCAGACTATTTTTCACTGTACCTCTTAATTGACTACAGGTTATTTTGGGTTTATTGAATTGCTACTAAATTTAAAACATTGAAATATTTGATTTAAATATTATTTAATTAAAGTATTTGTATTATTATTTAAAATATTAAAATTATGTTCAATCTAGTTTCGTCTGGTGATATTTAATTGGCTTTGTATAACTAATTTTGAGTTCAATTAATTTTGTATTTTGTTTTTAAACAAATTATGTTATATGTTATTTGAAATTGTACCCTACTCCTTGCTACAAGGAATTCCCTTATAAGCAATAAAGTTTATTATTATTATTATAATCATTGTCAAAATTAGTGGTCCTTATGAAACCCCAATCAGGTTTTTGCCCGTAACTCCGCCAAAAATAAAGTTACAGTATCAGGGGGTGGTAAATTTTAAAACTAGACCCAAAATAATATATAGTTTACTTCGTGGGTTTTTTCGAAATTCCGCTTTCCTAAAAAGTTATTAGCGATTGGTGCGTTTTAAATGGATCACCCTGTATACTAATGCAGCAGCTACAAAATAGTGAAGCTCTTGTATGAGAATATTATTATCCAGTTCAAAAAGTAAAGTGTGACTGAAGCGCGCCACAACAGATCGAAATCTCGTGGAGTTAGCCAAAAAAGTCAAGCCTCCAGATCTTGTAATACTATTACAAGCTGTAAGCACAATTAGTGTGAAGAACTGCGCAAGTGCAGGTGGCTGCAAAAAGTGTCAGACTTTGCTTTAATTTTTTTGAACGTACATTTATCGTTTATTCGTTGTCATTTTTGTCACTTTTGAATAAAGTAAAATAAAAATTAGTAACTTTAAAGTGGGATATAAATGCAAATGATTTAGACATAAAATAATTCAGTGGGCTCTACTTATTTCAAAAACTTTTACCTCGTATTGAATTTTATAATTAATTTCCTTCCACTAAACAATTCTATAATATCAATCTGGGACGGATTCAATGGCTTATACTATCTGGAATCTGTGCCCAAACTAGATGGAACTTTTGGCGAATACAAATTGTATTTAAAGTTACTTTACTAATTTCTCGAGCTTAAAACTTCTGTAATTGTTTTACCAATACTTTTAGACTTGGCTACCAATAAACTTTTACTGACAGTATAATTTTATGAATACCATGAAAAATGGCTGTCATTTTTCAAACAAATATTGAATCATTCTCTTGGGGGTGCGACTGAAACAGTATTTGAAGAATACAAAGAATATTTTTATAATTTTGGCGGTTTCTTTTTTTCCTGAAAGAATATCATTTACTTCTTAACTGAGGACCCCAGCACTCGACAGAATTGAGTTTCCATTTTTAAAACAACTTCACAAAATAATTTACTCATCTTTAGCGTACATAGTTTCAAGGTAGAGTATTGCTGTACGTTGCTAGATTTCCTGGATTCTAGAAAATTGTTTTTTTTCATTTGTGGAAGAGTTTTAAAAAATTTATTTTATAAAGCACTTGGTACGCAGCTCTCTGGCCTTTTCATATTAATTAATTTTTTGTTTCAAGAATAATTGTTTAAATTTTTTTCTGCAACCATGTAGGGAAGTTCTCATTACTCAATTAAAATCAGCTATGTAATGCCCAACTTCCCACACTAGTGGGGGGAAATTCCCATTAGTGTGACTTTCCGCACAAGTGAGTGGAAAAACTTTATTGTGCTTCCTTGATATAAGAAGTTTTGTTATTAACATAAATATTTTCTGTAAAACTCTAATAAGCTTATTTAAATTTATTTTATTTAAATAATTAAAAAACGAATATTAAAAAATAAAATAAAAATTGAAAGGAATATAGAAATAAAAATAATATTTTAATAAATAATTAGATATTTTTAATTATAACAGTTAAAAAGGTTATAGTGTTACCTTATAGAAATTTAAAATGGATTCTAGTGATGCCTGTTTAGAAAACACTCCTCCATCAATAAAAGAAACAGCAGAAAATGTAATAAGTAATGTAAATACGTAAGTAATGTAAATAATTGTAATATAACAATAAATGTTTATAATAAATAAATTACTTTTTGTAGACTGTAAAAATGAAATTTTTAATTTTATTAGTTAATAAATGGTTGCAGAAAAAATATAATATTTAACTCTAGTGTAAAGTATTTTCCTCACACTCGGCAATTTGCACTTGCACTCGCATCGCTTCGCTCGCTCGTGCGTGCAAACCCTGCCTCGTGTGAGGATAAGTACTACTTTCTACACTTGTTAAATAAATAACTATTGTTTCAATAATAGTAAAAAAAAAGTAAATTAAAGTAATCGCCTATTTTTTTAGGCGGGGCTTAACGTCCAACTACCAATTAGGTGTCGTGGACGGAGGCGACTAACAAACATACTTTAAATTTCTTTTATTAACCATTAAACAAAATCCAAGGCCACTAGACCGGGAATCGAACCCAGTAGCACAATACATATTACCTTCGCAGGTCTCGCCTCTAACCGCTCGGCTACCGTGGCGCCTTGTTTCAATAATAGTTGCTCTGTTTGAATAAAAAGATCTATCACCTGTATGAATTAATGCTGTTTCACTGAATTTTTCGTACTTATTTTGAAGATTCGCCCTATTTGTCTAATTATTTGCAAAACTTAACTTCATACAAGCAAATAAAATGTGTAATAAACGAGTTTTAAAAAAGAAGAAGTATTAACGGAAGTTGGCAGAAGACCAGCTAGGAAATCCTCCGTTCACTCTGTTTGAACCCCAATCTTTCTAAGTTTAGGCCCACGCTCATTCGCTGCCTCATTCAGTCCATATTTTTGTCGGCCATTCAGTTCACAGAATGGCGGAAAGAGGTCTACAGTGTTTCCGCAAACATTTGGGCAATTCTTGTTTTTTTTAAAAATAACACTTTCACAACAGTCCTATCTGTTTTCTTTTTCTATCCGGCTAATTGTATGCAACCCCCTATGGAAATAGCCGTTTTTGAATTATGCTATCCAAATACAAAGCAAAAAACCAGTACGCAAGCAGTAAAACACCCACATACAGTCGTATTTTGTAAAAGAGCTTTTAAAAAGATTCAGATGGCCTTACAAAATGGATGATAACAGTGAAAACCAAAATAGAAAATCTGCAAGATCGAATAAATTTCTCTTGAAGGGAAATGATAGGAGAAACTGTTTGTTAGGCTTTTTCATTCCATCATTAAGAGCACAAAACATGGACTAATACTACAAATATTTTGTGAGATGATGGAGGTTTTGGAAATTGATTACTACAGAAACTGTTCAACCAGGAAGATAGGCGTAAAGGAAACAAAACGGAGAAGAGAGAATTGAAAATAAAGAAACTGATGAGGTACGGGCAACTAAGAAATATGACAGCCATCATTCCCAGTAGACCAGCTGGAGTTTGGAAGGAAGAGATTGAGAAAGTGACGGTGAGGAGATGACTGGCGGGAAGTGGAGTTTTGGAGGGAAGGAGTGATATAGGCGGTAACCCAAAAACCGAGAAAAGTAAGCAAACTATAACCATAAAGTAGGGTACTAAAAATAGACTCCAATTCATGACAGAAAATAATAGATAAAACAAAATAAAATATTTAAAAAATCATAACTAGAAAATATGAATAGCGTTTTTTCACTTCATTAAACTATTCTAAACTGAAATATGACGGGATAGTTGCAAGATAGTTGTTGTTGAAGGGCGAAGATAAAATTATATTATTGGAAGAATGTGTTGTTGTGCAGCCTCACAGAGCGTGACAACAGTACGATGGGCGCATATTGTGATAATTTATACAATGACATCTCTTAAAATAGAAAGAGGGAAAAATAAAATTAAACACGATCTTGGTAATGGCTGCCATGTACAAGTGTAGTTATTAAATCACACCAAAACACAATTCAAGTGTAAAGTTTTTACTGTTTGTCACTTGTGAAATAATGTTTATAAATTATTCTGAAGGGCAGTCACTAACCTCCCCCCCCCAAAAAAAACAATTTACAATGAACCCAGTTGGGATGAGTAATAAATGCTTTCAATTAGTTTATTAAAAATTTATCACAATTGCTATCCCATTTACGTGAATGACTTTTTTTATTAACTGTAAACAAAATTTTGTAAGTGATTGAAGAGGTTTTCTAAATATACAGATGTAAATGGCCAGATCAAAACTGGTGATAAGAGAACATCACCAAATCTACGGACGCCAATAACCACGGATGTTGACGCGCCTTAAATTAAAAAATAAAAAATAAATATGTTAAATAAAATAATAATATCTTCTGGCTAACCGAAAAGGTATTTCACAGATTATATTTTTTATAGTTTTTAGCTACTTTGTATCCTAACTGAAAATGTACAATATTGAAGACATTTCTTTTTAATAACAATTTATTTATTTATTTATTTTGTAATTTACAATCTGTATAAATATATACAATAAGTAAATAGGAGGTGAATGAGATGAACTGGTGCGGGAAGAGCAGGAGGAGAGAAACTACCCAGCGGTAGCACTCTCTATAGGAGAGAGGAGAATGTGAGGAGGAGAGTATGAGTAGGAGAGAGGAGAGATTTAGTTCTTCAGACTGTAAGGAAGTCGCGGGGGCCACTGGCGATTCAGTCGGCGAGGAGTATTAGGCATGTCAGAGGAGGCGAGAGACTGTACAAGAGGATTAGAGCTGGTCGAGAGAATAGTTTTGGAATTTTTGATATTTAGTCTTGGCGAGTTGGTCTATGAAGGGAATGTTGAGGTCGGTGTGAAGGGTAAGGTTAGTCACGTAGAAAGGAGCGTCAGCTATCTGTCGGAGGAGTTTTGATTGAAATGTCTTGTACAGTCCGTATGTTTGTAGGTTTTGACTAAACCCCACAGCTCTAGTCCGTAAGTCCACATAGGTTTGAGAATAGTGTTGTATATTAAGCGTTTGAGTTCAATGGGTAATCTGGAGCGTCGTCCAAGTGGCCTGTAAAGCAGTTTCGCAAGTTTTGTCATTGCTTGTCTTTTAAGTCTAGTATGTGGGTTCCACGTGAGTCGTTTGTCTATGTAGAGCCCAAGGTAGCGCACCAGATCTGTGTACAAGGAAGAGGATTGCAGTTGAAGAGGACAGGTGGACAGGAGCCCCGCCGGAATAACAATTTTTTTATTCCGCCGGAAAGTTTAATTGATTTTGTAAGTTTAAATTTCCATTACCAATAGAGCAGATTTCCAATTCCATAAGGAATTAGTTAATCTGACTTTGTTAGAGCAAATTTGATTATATTTGGAGGGGTGTGAATGTCAAATACACTTTCCCACTGAATTTAGGCACACTACTGCTACTACAGACCGACGAAACAGCTGCTAGTCCGACCGCAATACTCATATTTTCAAAGGAAACGATGATTTTCGCACTGTCAGCGCTATTATTTCCATTGTGAAGATAATTTTATGATCACGCTATACTCAAACACTTTAATAAACAATCAAAGGGTAGAAAGTTGATTAGATCAGTTAGACAATCAATAATTGATTATAAAAGGATGTACCAGAATCATTGACCGAATATATCTGTTTCATCATAATTTATGATGATAACTTAATTAAACTGCAATGTTTTAGTGATAATAGTTATGTGAGATATTGAAGTTTAAATTTTAGAGCTTTCCGAATTCGTTCAAAATTAAAACCTTTGTATCTTTCTTCCAATTGTTCAGATTTAAATGAATTCTTTACCGAATTGTAGGGAAAAGTTTGCTCCATAACGGATATAAATTGCAATATTCCAAAGATTCTTCAAATTTCAAACCTTTATATCTCTGTTCGAGTTTGTCAGATTACAATTAATTCTGTACTAGATTGTAGGGAAAATATTGATCTATAACTGGTATAAATGGCAATGTTTTAGTGATTATAGTTTATGAGATATATATGGTTAAATTTTGATGTTTTTGAATTCGTTCAAATTTCAATTTCATGACAAAGAATAGGCATTATTGAACAATAAGAGCGTTCAGGTAACATGTTGATGGTGTTGCAGATATCAAAGGAAAGTTGTCTGCAAGTTTGTGAAAGGAGAGCTACCCGCTTAAGTTCACTAAGTTGTTTTTTTGTTCCTAACAAAGGATTCAGATGATTGTAGGTCTTCAGATGGATCATCACAGATTAAAGAAACACCTAGATTGCTGAGACTTGCTTAGGTTCAGTCAAAAAAAGGAGAGGTAGACTGCAACTTTTGTGTGGTGATTTAGGGCTTGTAAGCCTTAGACTTCGGCTTATCAGAGTAGAAACCGTCATACTTTATATTCAGCTCAGGGAGCCCCTTACCACGCACCTATGTCTTGTTATCAAACAGGGCAAGTAGATGGACTCCAACGAGAGGGTGCCACATAGACCGTTTTCTGGCCATCCCATTTATGGACTCTACTTTAATTTACACCCACCAATGGGCAAAAAGGTAATTCTTTATCCAGTGATACAATAAAAATTGTGTTAAACAAGATTACTTAATCAGAATATTGACTTTTATTACATTGTTTAAAAAATAGGAATAATATATTTAGAAAACAATGAAGTATATTAAGCTAAGAAAAGCAGAGAAGGGAATCAAGACAAATCCTCCACTAGAAACATCCATTAAAACTCCCTTCTAGCTGAACTGGAAGGAAGTAACTCTCTGGAGAGAGCCCTACACACGTCACCTCCTGTATTCCATCTGATTTCCTCACTTATCCTAAGAAAAAGGTTTTGTAAGCACCAATCTACATTTATTTCTTACATGTAAATACTCTTAACTTTTTGACCTTTCTGCCCGTTGAAGATATTTATTTTTAGAGCAATATTTTTATTGTAGAAAACAATCTGGTTTTGCTATTTTATAGACATCGCCGGGTTTATGACGCTTGCGGTTCTGTAGACTTGAAGAAAAGAATTATTATAGCATCTCCATAAACAAATATGGAGTGTTTTAATAACAATTGTTAAGATCACATCAATTTCGACGCTATTCTTCGCCGATTAAGGAAATTAAAGAATGAATATGTGAAAGAGATCTAGGATATAAATTGTGGTGATAGATTAGAATATTTAGCATTAGTAAGAAAACCTAGAAGAAATGTTAGAAATAGAAGAGCAAAAGTTGTGACTCAAAAGAAAACGCGTCCATTTTGGACAATGGAAAGAGCTACATAAAAAGAAATGCATTCTAAAACAGGATATGCAAAGAAGGCTTTGTGTACACTGCTAGCAGAAACTATAGAACTATGGTGCCTTATATCAAATGCATTAAAAACGACTCTTCTACAAACTACACAATTCTTTAGTTCAAGATAATGATTACAAGAGAAAAATAAAAATTATATGTAAATCTAACTTGTTAAAATTAATTTTACAGTCTTATTGTACAAGTCTTTCTCCTCAGACGGTATCAATAGTTTGCGTTTAGAACTTAATAATTTAGGGTCTCTTAAAAGACCTGTGATAAATGTTAAGGACTCCTCCAACTGAGTAAGCTTGTTTCAATCCTGACTAGTTTCATATACGAGGTGTGGCTATTAAATAACGAGACTGATGCTGCTACAGAAAAAATGACTGATGCATGCGCCAAATCCAAACGACCGGACAGCTGCGCAGCGTAAAGCCTTCTCTTTCGATTGCAGCGTCTCACGTTGTAGAGAAATCTGCCTACACGGAACCGTCGTTTGTGTAAGAGGTGTTAGTTTCGTTTTGCCGAAAACATGATACTACACATGTAGTAGAACAACGAATTGTCCTAAAATTTCACATCAAAACTTGGTAAAACCGCTACTGAAACTTGATCTTTTATTAAAAGAAGTTTATGGTGATGAATGTTAATCACGTGCGCAAGTTTTTGAGTGGTTCAAGCGTTTCCAAGATGGCCGAGAGGACGTCGGAGATGATGACCACCCGGGTCGCCCTTCCACATCCTAAACGGATGAAAATATCATTTATAATTAATCAACATTACTACCGGTGAGGTGCTTGCTCAACTCCGTGAAAGAGTAAGGAAAAAAAAAACGACCCGATTTGTGGAAGAACAAGTCACGGGGTTCTCCATCAAAGACAACGAGTCGGCTCACACTGCATTGTCTGTCAAGATGTTTCTTGACCATGTGACTTTTATCTGTTCCCCAAAGTCAAATCTGTCTTAAAAGGAACCCAGATTTCAGTCCCAGTTGAAGCTGTGAAAGAGAAAGCGGCACGCGTCATGCAGGAGCTCACAGAAGAAGACTTCCAGCACTGTTTCAAACAATGGGAAATTCGCATGGAGCGTTGTAGGGATAGAGGAGGGGTGTATATTGAAGGTGATAATAACTAAATATGTATAAATTTAAAATAATATGTTTTACAGCAATAGTCTCGTTATTTAATAGCCACACCTCACAATAGATCAGCGTGTGGCAACCAAATTGAGAAAGCGAGTGCCATGTTTCATACAAAAACTTAATTCCAGGCCAAACCTCTTAATTAGAATTATGCAAATTCTAATTAGACATGATTTTCTAATTCTAGATTAGAGTTAAGCGTTTTACTCTATATTCCTGAAGGATTACTAGTCTACCATCAAGCAGAAAGTGGATGCTGTAAAAATGAACAATGCGAGATTGGTTTTATTAAATTTTTTAATCGAAAAGCTAAGTTGACTTATCGGCTATCAATTCTAAAAAATATTCAGCTATATTTTTGTTTTTAATTTTGTTAAAGTAATCAGAGTAGAGGTAGATATATTGAATAATGTTTATTTTTACGTATCTATTATTTGTTAAATCTGCTTATTCTAAATTGTGACAACCAAATTTTAATCATTCAGATGAATATAATCCTTTTAAAGGATAGATATTTGTTTTTAAATCTGTTTTATTGCTGAATGAGCCAACCAAACCCAGCTTTTTTGATATGATATACCTTAGTTATCAGCAAATACCGTGAGAAAGGGCTATTCAAAAAGGGCCATCAGTGAGGTATGTGATGACACCACGGCATCCAGCTGTAAAACACCCCTAGCTAGGGTCCCCACTGTACGATAAGCGCATGCCAAAAACTGAGTCTGCAAAGCTTTGCTGTTAACAATAAAAACGGACATTCGTATTCAGGGATAAAGGGATTCGTCTATATATATATATTGGACATTCTTCTCCACCTCCCTGGCTGGGGTTCTTCGTAAGCTATTCCTCATATCCCTGTTCCTCATCACTGTCTCTCCCACTCACTCTACCTCTCCTTTTCATATGAACCAAATTTACCATAGTTTGTCTCCCAAGCGAATCATATTGCCTTATCACGGCTACTATTCAGTGGGAAATCTTCTGTTTTTGTTTTCATCTATTTTCTTTTTATTAATAAAAAAGAAAAAATCCAATCTCTTGATGCCAATACTTTAGTTCATATACGTATTGTTCGTCCCTTTAAAGACCAGTGTAAATCAAATTTCTTTGCATCCGATCTCAATATCTCTCATTTCTGCTTCTATTCAATAGGATAGATTATATTGAATAGGATCGCTTACATATATATATATATATATATATATATATATCGTAATTGTGAAAGAAGGGAAATATCTAGCGTGAATACTCTGTCGACTTTTACTATGTTCGCTAGTCTTTCAGATGTGTAACCATCTATCCATTTTCTGTTTCATCTCATTTTTAATTCTTCTTCCTTCCTCTTTCCAATTTGTAAATCTCGTTCAGCAAGCTCATTTAACGAATGTAATGTTCTCTAGAGAAGGATATATGACACCATTCGCAAGGCTATTATACTTCAGGCAAAATCTAGGCATTCCTGCGCCACAATCAAAGGAAGTAGCCGAAATATTAGTACAGGAAAAGGTTGGCCAAGAGCACAAACAAATCTACTGTGCGTGGTATTTTTTAAAAAATCTTTTATTGCAATTGCACCACTGCAACAGCTGTTGCAACAAGCAAATATGGTAAAAGAAAAAAGAAATAGAAGAAAATCACGAGTGGAGAAGGCATCCAGTGGTGTCACTCCAGTAACGTGCTTTGCTCTCACGATAAGAGAAGATCTCGAGGCCATCTTCTCTTCAATCTCATTAGAGGATTACCTGGTAATGTGGAGGAAGATAGGTGTTCTATGAGAGGGTTAGGATGAGCTGCTGTAGAGGAATGAAATTTAAAGAAAACGAGTGTTAGCAAGATCTGAATAATGAAAGGGATTTTGAGGTCATTATGGATGGTGAGGTTAGATTCATACAGAACGGAGCGTTAAGAAGTTTTCAAAGTATTTTTGACTGTAATGCCTGGAGGCGTAGTGAGTTGGAACGCTTAGTTGATCCCCATACTTCGATGCCGTATGACCTAATAGGTCGCAGTAACAACAGGTATAAGAGTCTTTTGTTATGTAGGTTAAGTTTCGAACGTTTGTCAAATAGTCTGGCGAGAAGTAACTGTGCGTGGTTAAAAAAAAAACTATGAAATTCAATGAAACAGCTTCTTGATCAAATGAAAGTGGTCCAGATATTGTAACCGCGGAGCATCTGATTGAATCGGAGAACTTGGAAAGTTCTCTCATCCTGGGTGAAGCTGGCCAGAAAGACCAGTACATCTTAAAAGATATTTGCCTGACGATTCAATCAGTAAGGCCACGCTCAGTACTTTGGTTTGTGCTCTTAGCCAACCCTTTCCTGTACTAATATTTCGGTTGCTGCCTTTTATTGAGGCGCCGGAGTCTCTAGATTTTTGCCTGAAGTATAATAGCCTTGCGATTGGTGTCGAATATCTTTCTCTAGAGAACATTACAACTAATTATAAAAGTTGGATTGAAAAGTTGAGAAGGTAGGAGTTGCCAAAATTCGAACTTAAGCTGGGCCATAAAAATTTAAATTTCAGGCAATAAAAAATTCTGGAAAGTTAGAAATGGTCCCCCAATACTTTCATCAATGTGGAAGTAAAATGAGGTTAGGTCTCCCCGTGTATTCCGTGTATTTAGAGAAATCTAAGCGAAGTCGAATTGTCTAGACCTAACTGATTAAAATATCTCCGAATAGCGATAAAAATCCGGAGACCGGTCAGGAATACAAAAAGCAATGATGCTTGAATTAAGTATTGGTAAATTAAAGTTCGTTTCTTTTTTAGTAACAAATAATTTGGATATCCCAAAGCATTAACTTTCCATGAATTAACCATTTTCTAGCAAGAGCTCAGCAGAAAGGGAAAACAAAACCTCTAGGTCAGCTAATTAATATTCTGTAGGATACAGGAAGGTAGAAGGATTTCCCTGTTTTCACCTTCTTCCATATGGATTAAGTATGGAGTGGTATTACAGTAATGGAAAAGAAGTTTGTTTAAATGGCCAACAAACAGTTTATTTCTGTTAATGCTCAACCCTATTTGTTATTCTTGCTTTGAAAAATTTGTTTTTCAATTCTTTTATTGAAATAAATATTTATTTGACAAGTGAGTAATGATGTTTTTCTTTGTTTGCTTTTGTTGGCACTGGCCGTCATTATTAAGCTGGTTAATATCTCTCATTAACAAAATAATGAGGTTATATAAAGGTTTTAGGTTTGCGTAGAACTTAGTCAGCAAAATAAACCTCATATTTATCGTATTAGGTGCCACCGTGTAAAATGAGTACTGTAGTATTGGGTTCGATTCCTAGTCTAGAGGCCTTAGATTTTATTTAAATGCATTATACGAGAATTTATAGTAGTACAGTATCAATAGGATGAAAAATAACTGCCAGTTTCAGTCATAGCTAAACATTATTATGCTGAGCTTTCGACCTAGGGACTAGGTCATCTTCAGGGCTAATTTACAATATACTGTTTTTACATCATTGGAGGGTTGGTGTGACTTCTGTCTGGTCTGTTCATGGACTGATTGAAGCTAGGTCGAAAGACTCTGCATAAAGTCTATCATGACTGAAACTGGCATTAATTTTTCATCCTATTGAAACTATGATTCAGTCACCAATAATTAATGAATAGTAATACAGTATGTTTGCTAATCGCCTCCGTCCATGACACCTAATTTGTCTGAAAGCCTGAAAAAATAGGCATTACTTTAACTTTACTTTACCTTTTTTTTTTTTCCTTATCCGGGCTTTGTCGACTCAGAGGTTATCTAAATAAAATTGGGTCTAGAACGCGTTGGTACTTGTAAGATGGAGGAATCTCCAACAGCACTTCTTAACTATTGCGATGCTATTGTTCAAGAAAGATTCAGACACTTGGGTAATTAGCAAGTGCTGGAGGAAGACATACCCTCTGTAGACCTCTCTCAGATTCTGGGATTTATTGCTTATACAGGACAAACGGGAGTGCTATCGATAGCTATTCGCTTGGCACCAGAAAGGGAGAGACAATAGATCTTTAAGGCCCTCAGAACACAGTTGTAAAAAATTAAAAATAAAATAAAATAAATAATAATTTAAAATAAATAATTCAATGATAAATAATAATAAAAATAATGAAACTAGAGTAGGCACCATCCCAGTACGTTTTATACGGAACGGTGGCGCTAATAGCCATCTTTTTGATGCGCAAAAAACCAAAAACTAAACTAAGATTTTGTCTAATTGACACTCGGGTCTTTCGAACACTTTTTCACTTGAAAAAAATTCCAGATAAGATGAAGTGAATTGCTTAGCTCTTAGACAGTAACCGCGTTGCAGCAAAATTTGCATCAAATCCGTAAATATTTGTACAGTAGCCGAAATTGCCGTGATGCAATTTCTGTTTAATAAGCATTATCAAAACCAAAATTAAGTTTTTTGAATAAGTTTTTAGTTTTCTTAACTTATTTCCTGTTCTGCGCGGAAGAAATTACTTTTTTAAAGCTTTAAATGAAAATAAATATATTTTCACACCTAACTGGAGGGTAACAGACCGAATTGCCAAAGCTAAGCGCTGCAGTTGGTGCCTTCTAAGCGCATACGTGACTGATACTTACAGAAACCAAAATATATGTGTGTGTGAAGTTATTCCGTACAACCAACGTCATGTACATCAACAAGGGACCTCCTTGTTACGATGGAACGTCAGAATGTTTAACCTTTCAACCTACCTCTAGTCACGCACCTCTTTTATAGAATTACAGATAATCAAAATGTAGAGCACGTATTATGTTTAACACTTGTTCGAAAATTTCTGTGTATAGCTATATATTAGTTACTAGAACCTCAAAAAGAAAACGTAAAAAAAAGAAAAACTTATAGCATTGAGGATGTTATGAATGAATGAATCTTCAGGGATGTTATGAATGAATTATCAGTAATTTAATTAAATTTAAATACCAGGATATTTTTGCTCTTTTTTTAATTTATCAGGAGAAAATTCTGGCGTGAACACTGACACGACTTTCTCTTACCTCAGCTGACGTAATCAAATTTTCTCAAAATTACAAAATTGAAAGATAGTTGGTTTTTAATAATCTAAAAAAGTTGGCTCCAATAAAATGCTTATTTTTGAGAACATAAAATGAAAAAGCTACCCCATAATTCTTATTAAAATGAATTATGGCTACTAATTATATCGATTATTGTGTTAAAATTAATATAAACAAATCAGACAATTATAAAGCAAGCAAACGTTTAAACAAATGGCGGTATTATGCGACTGAATCAGCAGTAAAAGGTGGCCCGACATTACAGTTTTCTCCAATCCAATGAAATACACAAATTTTTGATTGTATACGCCACAGTATGCTGATTATTGTATCCCTGACCGGTTTCGGACCTTCATTCACCATCAGAGAAAGATTATTCAGAATGGAATAAAGATATCGTCTTCAGTTATGCTTCCGCCTGGCTTGTGAGACGGTAACTGAAATGAAGTCAAAAATCTTTATACCTAACTGCTTAATTTACCTCTAATGATGGTTGAAGGTGTGAAACTGGTCAGGGATACCAACAAACTACGTGTGCTAAGACGGTAAAAAAAATTAAAGACAGCCAGCTCCGCACTGCTGCATCCTCAAATACTACTTTATAATATTAATAGTGTGTACTTTATAAGCAATACCTGTAACTACGCAACTAAAACAAAATTTCATTGATATCTATGCCTAACTTTGTGCAACGCTACCAACTTATCACTTTGGTCTAGTAATAATAGCAGAAACTTCTGTTGTTCAGGGTATTAATTAATGTATAAATCACTTAAAGGATATAGCCGAACTACCTGGAAAGCTTGTACAAGTGTATTGCCAACTAAACTCGACTTGTAAGACATTCACCGTAATGACATCTATCGACGCCACTAAAAATTTAAGCTGATACAATCCTAGTAAGTTAGGGCGATATTTATTTGAAAAGCAGTCCAATTATAAGTTAATTTTTGCTTCTATATTTGTGGTACAATAAGCGCTATAAGTAACAATGAAACCAGTGAACACTCGAAGTAAACTAGTGGAGAAGTTACCCAATGG
Organism: Rhodnius prolixus; assembly: GCF_049639745.1. NCBI lineage: Eukaryota > Metazoa > Arthropoda > Insecta > Hemiptera > Reduviidae > Rhodnius > Rhodnius prolixus. Next base: position 29,595,914 of record NW_027411582.1, read on the forward strand.
TAACACTCTAAAACACTGAACTATTTGTCCACTCACTTCATAAGAGAGGAGATCACGAGGCCACTGTCTTTTGTTGGGTTGTTAGAAATAGTCCTAGAAGAACTAGTGGATTAGCGTGTGATTTTAGGTTGAAGCGAAGTATCCTGTATCATGTTTTGGCGACTTGATCGATAAAAAGAAATGTTAAAATCTGTACAGTAAGGTTAGAGACCGTAAAAAGGAGCATTTAGAGTGGATCGAAGTATTTTAGATTGTAGAGATTAAATATTTTGGAGATGGATTTTAGAACAGAAGTATAAATTAGTCTTTTATTGTATAAGAGGCAGTTTAGATCTATCGTCTAAAACAGGGGTCCCCAAACTTTTTACACAGGGGGCCAGGTTCACTGCCCCACGGACAGTTGGAGGCCGGACTATAAAACAAACTATTTTAAAGTAAAAAAAACGAAACGGGAACAAATAGAATATTTCAAATAAAGAACTAGTAAATTTAAATCACCGAACTGCCCAGTATTTATGTGGGAATTATGGACCTGCTTTTGGCTAATGAGATGGTCAATGTCCGGTTTAGTTATAGTGCTTTGCCTTTCTTCCTACTTCTGTTGCTATTTTACACTGTTTTTGAAGACGAGACGCGTGCATCTCGCATCATCGGAAGTAGTACTGTACATGAGCGACGCAGCGCTCCTCTCACTGACCACCAATGAAAGAGATGCCCCTGCCGGAAGTGGGGCAAGGGCCGGATAAATGTCCTCAGGGGGCCGCATGTGGCCCGCGGGCCGTAGTTTGGGGACCCCTGGTCTAAGAGCTTTCCACCGCCGAAGGCGTCTGTTTAGTTCTGTTCTATAAACTCTTGCATGGAGGTATAACTTAATTTATTAGATTACTTCATGAATAAATAGTTTGCTAACAAAGGTAAAAATAAATCATTACTTACATCAATAGAAGTGAACTGTACTTATTAAAGTTTGGCACTTACCTAAAACAAAAGAAAGAAAAAAATTATATTCTATTATAACGTGGAAATCCCTTGAAATGTCAGAATATAGCCAAAAACCAAAATAAAGATAGCCGGAAGTAAGCTAATGAATTTAACGACAGAAAACAGACAGATCAACCTCTGATGATCAATAGAAGTTCGAAATTTTAATAAATTTGGTTAAAAGAAATAGTTAATAATCCACAAACATTCACTTAATACCTAATTAATTTTCATTTAATTCAAACTTAGTTAACAATACAGAAACGATGACGTCATTGATTCTATGCTCAAGGTGTGTGCGCAGTTAATTATAATGCTAATTAAATTCACACCCCACCCATTCAGAGGGGGATGAGAGGTGATGAATTAAGCAGACGGTTAAGAGCAATGTTGGGATGTACATTCGAATTATTACGTACAGAGCAGTTTTTAGAAGCATATTGTGCTTCCGGCAGCCCATATTTTCTGCTTATATTACAACTAAGTTGTCAATTGATATCTAACCATTTTTTTAAAAATTTTGGGTGCCCTTCTGCGAACTAAATTCATTTTAAAATTTACTTATTAACAGTTTTTACTTAGCACTCATCTTGGAAAAACGCTCATACTAAAGTTAAACGAAAAGAACTAAACAAGACGATTCAAACTTCTCGACAAATGATTCTATGCTTCCACTAAACAACAAAACGACTTATCTACATCATATGATACTGCAAAACCTGTCTGGACATGCTGAATGGAACTTTGGGGCTCAGCCAATGCTTCCAATATCTACAGAATCCAAATCTTTCTAATCGAAAACGCTCCGTAGAAACGCAAACGTTCCTTACTTAGTTTTTAGCTCAACCTTGTACCGAAATTCAGAAAACTGAATATATAAAGAACAAAAAACTAAAAATTGTGACAAAAAGCGGTAGAATAAAGTGTTCCAACCATATCAGATTATCTTACAACAGACAAGAATAACTAAAATATAAAGAAAATTAATGGAATAAAGGTGTGAAAAAATATAAAAAATAAGGCCCGTCCTTCCAGAGAATGTATCCTTTTCTTTAACCCTCATTAGCGTCCTTTGAAGCCCTTCTTTTTACATTTTACATGCCCTTTCATTGTTGTGTTCAGTATCTTTCACTGAGTTTTTACAGAAAAAAAAAAACCTTTGGAACCATCTTTAAAAAGACATAATCAAAGGTTTTGGACAAGTATACGTAATATTAGATTAGAAGGGCATAATAGAAGATTCACACAAAGAAGATAAGAATATCCAACTCTCTCTATCATCTAATTGGAAAATAAAAAGTAACGAAGAAAAAAATGAATCAGTAAGATACTACGAATCTGAGAGGTGGCCCATAATTGTAGGCTCACGGAAATGGAATGTTTAAAGGAAAAAAAGGCAGATTTTTTAAAAAAGATTAAAAACAAGAGCAAGTTAGGCTTATATGCAACAGAAATTAGACTGAAAAGAACCAATCAACCAGTTAAGCGGTGGAATTTAGTTTTAACCCCCCCCCCCACAGTGTGCAGAACTAAAATCAGACAATGACGTGTATACACGTGTCGAACGCAGGGCAAAACAACTAAAAGTTTACAACGTCATAATATAGTCACTGCAAGCGACTTTTTCTGCAATCTCTGGGGCTTGAGATTACAAAGCATTCTGTGCTCATTCCAAAATCTTGCACCGCTTCTTCACGTATGCATTGCTCTAGTTTAACTAGGGGGCGCAAGAGCTCTTTTACAAGGAAGAAAAGAGAGCTTTGAATTCTGTGCAAAATGAAATCATGCTCGTACTGAGGTCTGAATCTCTATCTTAAAGGTAAAAAACGGGCTTTGCACAAGGGTTGAGAGCTTCTATTTGTGTACGTAATTCCCCAATCTCTAATGCGGAGACCAAACATGTACCAACCACTTATCATTTGGTTGACTCCCACCACCTCCTGCCGTATAAAATACTGGGCAGTTCTATTGGTAAGATAAAGGAAACATCCCACCAAATAATATTCTTATTGTATTTTATTAAAATTTCGAGTTTTTATGGTTAATGGCAATTTTATATATTTCACAACGAGTATACACGTCGAACACGCTTAACTGGTTAAGAATAGCACCTAATTAGATAGCCGAAACAGTGTAGAAGGCAATTCAAGAAAGAAGTACATCAATTTAATGAAATTAGGTAAATGGATCGAACTTAAAGGTAAATAAAAACTAAACTGTTAAAGTCAGAAACTGTAGAAAACTTAAATCGAGTACCAACCTAAAATCTGACGGTATCTTACAAGAAAAAGAATATATCTTCCAAACAGATTTAGAAAGCCAAAACTGGTTAATTGTTTCAAATATTTGCGCATTTAGAAATCATTTATTGAAACAGATCGTAAGCCAAACCAGTTTGATAAGTCTAAGTGGGTACTTTGAAAAAGACTCTCCTCCAAAAACAGCATAAAAGAAAATCTATTTAGATAATAGGAAATACTTTTAATTATTTCATGAATTCATTTAACTAAATTATGATATAAAATACGAGATTATGCTAAATTTATTAACAGCCATTAAATGGAAACTTTGCATGAGATTCGGGACTCTCTCATATTTAGGACGAAGTTACTTACGTTTATCAGTAACTTGCAGCTCCTTCGCAGCATCTTTAACAGTCCTCCCAAAACCAATTATAATTTCTCTTAGTATCTTACCAACTTTAAGATTTATTGTTTTTATTTAACTGTTTTAATGTTAATGTGAAATTACTTATTAAATAATTACAGATACCACAAACAGTTGTTAAGTTTTAGAAAGACAAAATTGCAATGACAAAAATGAGCTTTTTTTTAAAAATCTTTTATTGGAATTTACAACTGCAACAGCTGTTGCAACAAGCAAATATGGTAAAAGAAAAGAGAAATAGAAGAAAATCATGTGTGGAGAAGGCACCCAGTGGTGCCACTCCAGTGACGTGCTTTGCTCTCACGATAAGAGAAGATCACGAGGGCCATCTTCTCTTCAATCTCCTTAGAGGATTACCTGGTAATGTGGAGGAAGATAGGTGTTCTATGAGAGGGTTAGGATGAGCTGCTGTAGAGGAATGAAATTTGAAGAAACGAGTGTTAGCAAGATCTGTAATGAAAGGGGTCTTTGAGGTCATTATGGATGGTGAGGTTAGATACATAAAACGGAGCGTTAAGAAGTTTTCGAAGTATTTTTGACTGGAGGCGTAGAGAGTTGGAACGCTTAGTCGATCCCCATACTTCGATGCCGTATGACCAAATAGGTCGCAGTAACAGCAGATATAAGAGTCTTTGGTTATGTAGGTTAAGTTTCGAACGTCTATCAAGTAGTCTGGCGAGAAGTTTTGTGTAGTATTGGGTTAGTTTCTAGTCTTTTCGAGTCTAGTCTGGGGGATTCCTTGTCAACCATTTGTCTAGGTACTATTTTTACCACTATTCTCTGTATTCAGAAAGTTTAATCAGAATTTTGCCGCTTAAACAGAAAAATTGTTCGGAAATAATTAATTACTTTTACGCAACCAGAAATTTGAATATTCATTAAATAACCTGAGCAGGATGGGAAATTCGGACTTTGAGAGCTAAATTTGCCTTCAGTAGCCAGAAGCGTGTTTTCTTGGATGCTTCGAAAACTATTAACAAACTAGGGATTGCAGTAAAAGCTCCTGGCAGCTTTTGGTAGCCTAATAGCTAGATTAGATCAGGGAATCCAGCTAAACTATTGCACTAGTTGCGCCTTTAAGGAGCGTGGATAATATACTTGTATTTGTGTATGGCCAAAATGCAATACATAAATCGGCTGGAGGAGCTTATAACTTATGCAGACATAAATCAATGGTAGTAACCCTAAAAGAGGAAGAAGAGTCTACAGTATCTCTGGATGAGTCATGCTTGTCAAAACGAGCTACTGATGGTTGAGAAATGGAAGATTTTGAGACTGGATGAGATGGGAATTAGAAGGTTTGATTGAACCCTATGTAGTTCAGCTCCGTAAGTCCAGATAGGTCGAATCATTGTCTAGTAAGTCAGTCTTTTGTTTTTGTTGCGTTAGTTTGGAGTGTTTTCCTGGTAGTCTTTTGTTTTAAATCTAGTTTGGGGATTCCTCGTGAGTTGATGGTAGGTATAATCCTAAGTATTGTACTAAAAAAAAAAGAAAGAAATTGCCTATTTTTTCAGGCGGGGCTTTACGTCCAACTACCAATTAGGTGTCGTGGACGGAGGCGACTAGCAAACATAATTTACTGTAAATTTCTTTTATTAACCATTAAATAAAATCCAAGGCCTAAGACCAGGGGTATCGAACCCACTAAACCAACAATACATCTTAGCTTCGCAGGTCTCGCCTCGTAACCGCTCGGCTACCGTGGTGCCGGTATTGTACTATATTCGCCTACAAGATTGGGATTGGTTTGAAGCAGATGGGGCAACTACAGCTCTTCTTAAAGTAAAAGAGATAAATTGCTTTTAGTTTCATGAAATAATGTCACTTCTAGCGACAACAGGATCAGTGTTACCAGATAGTATCATCAACCAATGAGGATGGGAGCTTTAGAATCATTTCAAGTTAACGTATCTCCGAGCCACCACTATAGTACTAACAAAAAGATTTCATAATTCGCATCGCCCAATAAATTGTTCTTGCCGGAGTCTTCTTTGAGTTCCCGCGGTTGCGTTACCCACGCCGCCCAATCACCGCTAGCCAATGTTTGCCCTAACCTTTTTTTTTGGAAGACTTGCATTATCCTTTAGACATGTGCAAAATTATTAATAAAACGCGTACTAGTTGTATTGTCCAAAAGTTAGTTTAAGAATGTCATTTATTAAAAGTAAAACGCAAAGTACATGCAGTATGCACAGCATTCAATACAACAATTGAGTAGCGCATGCCACTGGTTACAAAGTGTCAAAACGCTGCTTTTCGAGATAAATTATTTGAAAAACAATACTCTTATGTTCGGAGATAAACTCATTAAAACAGACTCAGGAAATACCAGAGAAATGAATCAAGATAAAAAAAAGACCAAAAGAAAAATTATTTATGTTTCCTGCATTTTCCACTATCTTTCATAATTCGAAATATCGTCCATTCTATTTCAATTCCGCTTACCTAGCGTAGCTCAGCGTAGCTAGAATTCGGCCGTAAATCAACCTTATCTCTCCGACCGTTATTGTTCCGATCAATATTATTATAGTTACGAAGAGATTTTTTTATTCTATTCTATTTTTATTCGCATACAATTACATGGTTATTTGTTCTATTAATATGTTCTATAATTTTTAGGAAGGAGTAAACTAGCTTTTAATTTATAATATCTTTTATTTGCAATAAATAGTTAGGACATAAATGGAGAAACTATCTCTAAACTGACACAAAACCAATTTAGAAGCCTATTAAAAGTTACGAAGTGAAAATATCAAAATATCAATACCAGACAGATAGTTACCCAAATTGTAAGTAGCTAAAATTATTAAAATTCAATACAATGTATAGTAAAGTAATCGCCTATTTTTTTGCAGGCGGGGATTAACGTCCAACTACTAATCAGGTGTTGTGGGACTAAGGTGGAAGCTCATATATTTTATAACAAACAATTGAAAAATAAAATGAAGGGAGTTGAAGAACTCCGCATAAAAGATTTGATAGCTTTAGTCACATATTCGAGCAAATCCCGAGGCCATAATCGTTTAAGACGTCTGGGAGGATCGTCAGGAATTGATCGGAAAGAGAGGTGCAGGTAAGGTCAATGTGGATTTCTTTTTTTTTTTGCGGTTATTTCAGTTAGGAAAGGAATATTGAGGTTGCTTATGAATGGATCGACTGGATGCGTGGAAGAGAGCGTTGACAGCATAGTGCGGAGAAGATCTCTGACTCCAAGGTTGCCATTATTAAGAGAATGGACCGCTTGGCAGAACCCCATAGTTCGATTCCGTAGGTCCATATTGGTTTAAGTAAACTGTTGTACCAGAGAATATTGTTTGTTGTTGTTCCAGTGGTGATCGGTTGTTCCAGTCTTTAGAGCAGGGGGTCCCCAAACTACGGACCGCGGGCTACCTGACACCATTTATCTGGCCCCCGCCGCATTTCCGGATGGGGCATCTCTTTCATTGGTGGTCAGTGAAAGGAGCACAGGATGCATCCGCTTACTCACGTACAATACTACTTTCGGTGTCGCGGGATGTACGCAAAAGTAGGAAGAAAGGCAAAGCACTATAACTAAACCGGACATTGACCATCTCATTAGCCAAAAGCAGGTCCATAATTCCCACAGAAATTTACTTGTTCTTTATTTGAAATATTCTATTTGTTCCCGTTTTGTTTTTTTTACTTTAAAATAGTTTTTTTTTTATAGTCCGGCCTTCCAACGAACTGAGAGACAGTGAACTGGCCCCCTGTGTAAAAAGTTTGGGGACCTCTGCTTTAGAGCTATCTGTATTGCGCGTTAATTTTTTTTTGGTCGTTTAAGAAGAGAGTGATGGATCTACAATAGTATTTTATCAAATATTTTAGCGATAAAAAAATCAAAATTCTGTCAGAAAAAGTTTTAAAACAAAGAGATGGATGATGTGTAGGGGACTAGCGATAATTACGATATCTAACTAAGGTAAACTAAATATAGCAGGCTAAACTGAATGAGGAGTAGAGTAAGATCGTGAAGAGGGTTGAAGAATGAATCCTCAGGGAGTGAATGCAATGTCCTGAATGCGATTGAGTGTCCCGAGCAGTGATCTGGCGTCCTTATATTCTCTAATTCTTGGACAGCTTCTGAGCTTATCTGGCTTTTACCCTACCAAACCTTTCATAGCCACTTTTTACAACTTTTAAATTTCCAAATTCTGTGCCACTACAGGTAGGTAGGTAGGTAGGTAAAGTCTTTTATTCAGATTCAAAACTCAAATACATATTCAAAAATAATAAAAAATAAAAATACACTAACTAACCAATTTAGAAAAACTCAAAATACATCTTATATAATTTTATTACAAATCCGAATAGAAGACATACGCAAGGTCAAGGACCATCAGCGGAGGCTATGTTGTGAGTTATACATATTTATAGCAAGAATCTATTAAAATAAATAAACATGGACTTAAATACATAGAACAAAATAAACTGTAAAAACAGCTGTTAGTTCAACTTTTTAACGTTAAATAAAAATTATTCAAAATTTATGAATTAGCAATTTTTACGCTTCTAAAGTACCACGCTGCTTTACAACATTTCAGTAGAACATCCCAGCATTTTCCATTTAAATAACATACAGTATACACCATAATTCAAAACCAAAAGTAGAGTTCAAATTTGATATTTACCGTAGATGCCAACAGAGGATGCTGCAGCAAGATTTTGGTAAAAATAAGTGTATCGGAAGTTCCGCTTTATAGAATTAATTTTTCTGTATATTTAAGTTCTTCTTAAACATTTTTTGAAACACTCTTCCGCGGCAATTCGATTTATGGCTAAGGTTTTTACCTTTGATAAAAAATTAAAATTAAAAATGAGGACTGAAATTGGCAATAATCTTTTTTTCCCCCTTTGAATTAATGAATCTGTAGCCAAAGAAGATGAAAAAATATTCTACCATGGTTATTAAGTTTATTCAAATAATTTTAAACAGAGAATGGAACTTGATGAACGCTGTAGGAGAGAGACTGTATGACATAACCGCATTAAAAATTTACTGTCGTGGTTGAGGGAAATCTAGCTAATATCCATAATTAACCAGAGAATCTAACCATGCCAAAATATGTCACCAAACATAAACTTCCGTCTGCCACCGCCTCTACAATTGGAATTATACCTACCTCTTTGCACATTTCAAATATTTTCTCTTTCCTGTTTTAGCACTCCATATCGTTGCATAGTTATGTGGTTTGGAATGCAAATATGGTTTTAATTAATTGTCCCTAGCTTTACGAAATTTCAACTATTTGTCATTTTTTAATTAAAATTACTTCTTCCTTTTTTTTGCTGTGATTTTTCATTTTCGGAAAAACAAACATATATAATTTAAATTATTGGTTTTCTCCGCGGTCTCCGTAGGTACCAATCTCTGCGCTAGTTCCCTACTTTCGGCATGCTTTTATCACCGTCCTATTGTCTGAGTCTTCACCGACCGTCTCTTCTCATCCCGGAAATCCACCAGCCCAGGATATTGCTCGGCATCTAGGTTGGCTTCATCCTTGTCACATGATCAGCCCATGTGATTAAATCCACCTTCCCAAGCTTGATATTGAAAATTAAAAAGATAATTTGGGGGTTGAACGTAAAGCTACGTTCCAAAAATAGGTGTTTTACATTAGTTTGTATTTTGCTGAGAGGTCGAAGAAACGCTGATTGAAATCAAATGTAAAAACGAATTTCGCAGAAAAGATTAAATTGTTTTAAAAAGAATTTGTTTTTTTCCTACAAAATACGCCAAAAAGGAAACAGGAATAAGTAAGGCAGGGACTAAGTTGACTTCATTGGCCGGAAGTTTCTTGCATGTGTTTTGTGGGGTTAGCAAAATATAACTTCTTTATTCATTAACTTGCTAAGAATAAAACAATTATTGCACATGCAATATTATGCAAGTCTTTCTAACTGAATGAAAAATATGGCATTTATTTTTTAAAAAAAGAAAAAAACTAACCATATTTAATTTTCCTGAATTAATCCTGCTTCAAAATTTGCTTTGGCAATAATGTAAGATTAAGGATTTAAAGTACTAATTGCAGACAGACAATCCACCTGATTAATCAGATAAAATAAGATAAGGTTCTAGTAGGGCGGTCCAAGACCTACGCTACCGCGACCCCTTTGGATCTATTGTGGCTCCCCTGCTTTAGAGCTCGCCCTCCAGACCTGTCCGTCTAATCAGACTCTTAATTCTGGAGAACGGCTCCAGGGTAAAGCTTACAGGCCTTGGTTTTTCCTCCCCGAGAATTAACATCCTTAGTCAGACAAGCCTCTCACACTGACACAACACGTGCAGTGCCGTTTCCTCCTCCTCTTCCTGACAGAACCTACAAAGGCTATCATCTGCCAGGCCCATGCGATGCATTTGTTTTCTGAGCAATTATCCTTATAGCCCCACGCGGTCTTGACGGATTAATGGTGGCCAACCACCAATCTTGAGACCTACTCCGCACCCATAGTTTAATGGCCGCAGCTTTAAGACTCTTGGAAACTCCAAAACAGGGCTCCGGGCCAACGTAGTGTCTCGCAGAGCCTTCCCCTGGCCAATAAATCTGCCGCTTCGTTCCCCTTATGTCTTGAATGACCCACACTAGAAAGACCTTGTTTTGGCCACTAAGATTCATCAGATTTGACACTTCCCAAATTTTTACCTATTCTCATATCTAAAGAAATTTTTGGGTAATTTGTTTTGAAACAAATAAAGAGATGGGTAGGTGCCCTAAATAACTATTTTGCCCACATTTCCGAAACCCTACTACTAAAAAGACATCTATCTATTCGTTGGAATAACTAAGACAAAGTAGACACAAATAAACACAATTTGAACTAAAAGCCAATCTTTACTGCCAGGCCAATAACTTTTCATCCTGCCTTTCAAGTTTTTTTTTAGGCGCCACTCAGCTTTTTGGCACTGCCTTTTCTATTTTTATTTGATGCCCAGAACTTGGTAAAGGAATTCTAGACTTCAGAATGCCATGATTTCCACCCTTTCTTTTCCTTTTTGAGAGTAAAAGCTTTGACGTATGTGTATTGTCGACCCTTAAAATAAGTAATTTTATTGAAAATTCAATTTAGAAGTTTCAGATCTCTGATAACTAAAAGATGTAAGGGAAAATTACCAGTTCAACATTGAATTTACCACACGTTTGCGAAAGAGCATTTAACGTATTTTTTATTTAATGTGAATTGCTAGGTCTGACTTTGACGTGGTTTCAATCATACAAGTAAATGTGCTTTAACATTTTTTTTTTTTTTATAATATTTCTCTCCGTGGATGTATTTTTTTTTAAATTTTATTTTTAAACATTAAATTTTCCATTTAACATAGCGGAGATGATCAAATATGTAAACAAATAAATATTTACGTCAGGTACCACTTAAAAAGCCATTTACCTATGCCTTAAAAATAAAGTAACATCGTGAACCAATATGTTTAAAATATGGTTAAATCAGCTGGATAATATCATTGATTTCCTCCTTCATCAGAGATAAATTAAGTTTGAAGTTCAGAAGTCGACTTCACTTACGTTAGCGTCTATACCCAATGATGGGCAACTTTTTTTTAGAAGTGGGCCAAAAACTAAGAAAGGGAAAATTATTGACGGGCCATAATAAATTTTGAATTTAAACAAAATACAGTTAGTGAGTAAGACAATTTTATAACATAAAAATTAAACTAATGCAATGTGTGAAGCTGCTAGTGTTTTGATAAATAGTTCCGCCATAATTTCGGTTCAAATTGGAGACGTAGCTATTCTTAAGAGTGAATCGAGGTGTTTCCATTTGTCAATCTATTTCTGGCAGAGCTTTTTCTAAGTATCATTATTGGGGAAAAATAATATCAAAATGCAAACATTGCACAAATATTATTGCATGAGATAATTAAATTTGAAAAAAACCTGGATTTCGGCAAGCCTTACTTTTTGGACGCGCGTCTGCCGCGTATGCGGGCAGGAATCTATATTCAAGTCACATTTTCTGAAACTAGAGGTGACGGGTAACCATTTTCTGGTTAGATCAACCGTTTAAACATGAAAAGCATTTGAGCCGTCTTAAAATGAATACCCTGTAAAAATCAAAATTCGCAATATTACCGCAATTTTTAAAACTCGTAAAGACTTGAAATTTTTACATTTTAGGTGTAATTGTTATTTCTAATTGTTATTTTTATTATTATTTTTTTTAATGATTTAAGGCGCGTCAACATCTAAGGTTATTTGGCGCCCGGAGCTTTTTTCAGTGCATTGCCGGCCTCCGGACAGTGTTCTCTCGTTACAGGCAACACTGTCCATCACCGGACAGTGAGCTGTAAGGAGCTCCTAGAAAGATATTATAATAATTATTATTATCATTATATTAAAATACGTGACGGGCCGGATTGAACCTTTCACTGGGCCGGAGTTTGCCCATCACTGGTCTTACGTGACCCTAGGGAGTCATCTTTTACACAGAAATATCGCCGAAAAACATCAAACAGAAATCAAGTGAACCATGCTTTGTTATTTTTACTCAAAAAGATTTTCTTTTAAATCAAATTCGATTTGTAACTACTAAAATTGAAACAGAATATAAGCTGCACACCAAAGACTGCACTAACATGATGCCTAAAAGCGATGCCAAGCTAAAAAGAGCCAGGAACATCCCAGCATCCTGCATAACACTCAACAAAATAACACAACTTTTTTTTTCCAAGCAATTAAAACTAAATTAGACTTTAAGTGTACCAATGAAAAGCTTGGCGTAATTATAATGAATTTTGCTTTTAGTAAAATTTTCAAAGTTACATTAAAGCTTTAATACTAAAACTCAGTAAAGTAAAATTCACAAGATTTATACCATCCACAATATACATTTAAGCTTCCTAAACTTCTTGAGTAACTTCTAAAGCTAATAAAGCTTAACTTTCAGCTTCAACGAAAGCTATCAACAGTTTAGTTTTCAACTAAAATTAGAGCAAGGCATGAAGTGAATTTAAATAAAAAAAGTGAAAGTCCTGAATAGTTAAATTTTTGATTGGAAATTTTAATGGAAACCTTTTGTATATTTCTTTTTGATGCAAGAAAAAGTAAAATTATTTTCTGAAAAAATAATTAAATTAATTAATTGCTACCAAAAAAAGGCTTCTGCTTTGCTGTTACACGAGTATACGAAATTCTACAATAATAAATACAAAACTGTTCCATTGTATAACACGGACTTAATAATTTATTAAAATAATTTTGGCGCTACAAGTAACAATGATAACAAATGAAGCAAACGAGTGGAGAAGTTACCCAGTGGTAACACTCCAAAACATTAGACTGTTAGTCCACTCTCTTCACTTGAGAGGAGATCCACGAGGCCACTGTCTCTTAAGACGTCTTGTCCGGGTTATCAGGAAGACTTCTTGAAGAAAGATTTTGAGCTAGAGGATTAGCGTGTGATTGCAGGCAGAAGTAAATGAGTGGAGAAGTTACTCCTATAATAACATTCCAAATCACTGAATTATTAGTCAACTCTCTTCACTTGAGAGGAGATCCACGAGGCCACTGTCTCTTAAGACGTCTTGTCCGGATTATCAGGAAGACTTCTTGAAGAAAGATTTTGAGCTAGAGGATTAGCGTGTGATTGCAGGCAGAAGTAAATGAGTGGAGAAGTTACTCCTATAATAACATTCCAAATCACTGAATTATTAGTCCACTCTCTTCACTTGAGAGGAGATCCACGTGGCCACACTGTTTTTTAAGGCGTCTTGTCCCCGGGTTATCAGGAAGAGTTCTTGAAGAATGATTTTGAGCTAGAGGATTAGCGTGTGATTGCAGGCTGAAGTGGTGTTTTCTGTATCGTGTTTTCAGCGACTTGTATGATAAAAGGAATGTTAAGGTCAGTGTGTATAGTCCAGATTGGGAGACATGAAATGGAGCGTTTACTGTAGTTCGAAGTATTTTAGATTGTAGCGATTGAATCCTTTGGAGATTGGAGCGTTTGGTTGAACCCTAGATAAGCCCAGATGGGTTTCAAAATAGTAGAATAAATCAGTCTTTTGTTGTCCAGAGAGAGTTTTGATCTATCGTCTAAGAGACCCGTCTGAGAGAACTGATCTAGAAGAACTAGAGGATTAGCGTGTGATTGTAGGTTGAAGCGAAGTTTCCTGTATCGTGTTTTGGCGACTTGATCGATAAAAAGAGATGTTGAGATCTGAACAGTCCGGTTAGAGACGATAAAAAGGAGCATTTACTGTTGATCCAAGTATTTTAGATTGTAGAGATTGAATATTTTGGAGATAGATTTTAAAATAGAAGTATAAATTAGTCTTTAGTTGTCCAGAGTGAGTTTTGATCTATCGTCTAAGAGTCTTTTAAGTAGTCGATAGCGTCTGTTTAGTTCTGTTCTTTTTAGTCTAGTGTGGGGATTATCAAAATTAAACTATTTTTTTGCTTTAAAAAATTGATTTTAGTAAAGGTTGAGGTAAAATAATAGAAAAGTAAGGTGATGGTTAGAATTCGCTGGCTTCCAGTTGTACAGAAAGTAATGACTAATTGTTCTTTAGACTACGTAAGATTAAGATTAAGATAATAGATGGGACAGGACCTAGCCCCACGGCACCGCAGCCACAAAAGACTTATTGTACCAGCCCCTTCTTAGTTCTAGTAAGCGAACCCTCCCCTCCTAAAGAGGTTGAGGACTTTCCCTACTAGTTCTTTTTGCGCTACTATCTCCTTCGGCCTCAGCGTTACAAAGGTTTCATAGCGCAAACGCTCGATTGCAACAGCAGGTGAGAGGCCGTTTCCTCCTCTTCCTGACATAATCTGCACAATGGTTCCGAGCTAATAAGCCCCACCTTGCGCAGATGCTTCCTGAACCTACCGTGCCCCGTAAATAGGCCTGTAATCAGAGTAATCTGATTTCTACCCAAACACAGGGTTTCTTTGGTTCTTTGCTTACACAGCCAAGACCATGTAAGTGGACTAGCTTTTCTATGGAGAATCAGATCAATGTCAGTTAATGTAGAGGGAGCTTTTACTGCGTTTGAGATCGAAATGTGCCATAGAAAAGGCCAGAATTGGTTGTTAGTGTGATGTTTAACATGTTATCAATCAGAGAGAGGGAATAAGTCTGTACAGGGCCGCCCTATAAAAGGGTCCAACGCCTAACCAAGGCTGTAAGTGATTTTATTGGGAACGAATTTGGCAAAACAGTTATTATTAGCATTAAAATTATTATTCTAGAGTACCAAGATTTCATCATCCGGGCAATGGTCACCTAAATAAAAGTCACAGTGCAGGATACCCAGCTATTTTGATCACCATTATCATAACTCCAGGACTCTAGGTGCAAGTACTAGTTAGAGTGGAAATAGCAGAGAACCACACATAATAACTAAAGCAGTATTATTTTTTTTAAAAAAACCTAAATCCTGGCAATATTTTTATGTAGGTTAATGTTAAAGTGCTCACCCTAGGAACAAAACTACGCATTACATCCTTTTAAACATAACATCTTCCGTGGGGATTAGAAAGAAATGGAGCACACTTTAATGTTAATCTCTTTCTCTTTCTCACCCAGTCACACATAGAACAGCACTGGTCTTAATGTCTGCAGGCACCGCCAGCACATTATTTCCAGAGCCCTACATGCCACTTTACCATATATTCAACTTAAAGAATTGGAAAGGCAGAAAGAAAAGGAATGACTGTGGAGCCCTTTCTAGGGCCACCACCATCTCTCATACCATCAGAGCTGCACTACTTTACCTACAGGAAGGAACTGTAAACTTCCTACCCATTTCATTTAGACAAGACTTACGCCAGTTTTTTAAAGTTACTTACTATTAACCTTAATGATAAATCCCATCAGATCCAGAAGCTCAGAAGTTATTAATTTTTATATAATACTTAATAAAGTTATCAAAATAATAATTATATTTAAGGTAATTGTTACATAAATTTTGTGCACAAAATTTGAAGCTGCGCCAAAAAATAGAAACCAATTTGGAAATCCCATAGTTGTGTTATCAATTTTCTTAAATATTTGATTAAAAACCCTTTAAAATTGTCCCTTAACCAGTTAAGCGCGGAATTTAATTTTAAAAACCCCTCCCACAGTATGCGGAATTAAAATCAGACAATGACGTGTATACACGTGTCGAACGCAGGGCAAAACAACCAAAAGTTTACAATAGTCGTAATATAGTCACTGCAAGCGACTTTTTCTGCAATCTCTGGGGGGGCTTGAGATTACCAGAGCATTCTGTGCTCATTCCAAAATCATGCACCGCTTCACGTATGCATTGCTCTAGTTAACTAGGGACGCAAGGAATAGAAAAGATCTTTGAGTTCTGTGCAAAATGAAATCATGCTCATACTGAGGTCCTGAATCTCTATCTAAAAGGTAAAAACGGGCATTGCACAAGGGTTGAGAGCTTCAATTTGTGTGCCTAATTCCCGAATCTCTAATGCGGAGACCAAACATGTACCAACCACTTATCATTTGGCTGACTCCCTCCACCCCCTCCGTATAAAATACTTGGCATTTCTATTGGTAAGATAAAGGAAACTTCCCACCAAATAATATTCTTATTATATTTTATTAAAATTTCGAGTTATATATAGTTAATGGTAATTTTATATTTTTCACAACAAGTATACACGTCGAAAGCACTGTAACAGAGATTTGGTTTGACGTGTACGAGTAAACACTGGTTAAGTAAAAAACTTCAAAAACGAAAAGGTTTATCTCATTGGTTAAAGTTCTGGATTCCCACGAGGAAAACCCTAGTTAGAAATTCGCTGGCCCTTCGATTTCTCTCTTTCTAGGAGCTTCTTATAGCTCACAGTCTGGACAATGTCGACTGAAACGAGAGGACACTGTCTGGAAATGTAATTGAGATAAACTCTGAGCACCAAAGAACCCCACAAATGTTCGCACAGACTTGAACCATTTCCTTTCGTGCAACACAAGTTGCTGAAAACACGATACAGAAAATTCCATCTTAACATTCAATCTCATCACAATCCCACTTGTACAACATCTATCTTCCGGAACATTTCCAGACAACACTTCTAGACAGTCTTAGAAGACAGTGGCCTCGCGATCTCCTTTCTTATTGCGAGAGACTATAGCTAGTAAAATGTTATTGAAGTGTTACCGCTGGGTAACTTCTCCACTCTTAGTGTGATATGTTGTATATTGTTCATCATTGTTGCTTATAACGCAATAAAATGCGTTGATTGTAACCAAATAAATTATTAAAGACAAAAAAAGGATAAAAACAAGATTTTGATGCTTCAGTTATATTAATACAATTTTAAGATCATTGTGAAGGGCAGCGCTAGCTACATAAAATGGAGCATTTTAATCTGAAAAAGCATTTTGTCAAAGACTCACGTAAATATGAATATGTTTCATAAAAAGGAAAAAAATGTACATAAAATTTTTATTAGATCATTAAAGTTAATATAAAATTTAATTTTTAAAACTACGTAAATGCCATTTTGAATTTATATTTTGTATTATATAATATTCGTTACTCCCTTTAAAATCATTCCGCAGGACGTTATTCATGCATCGTTATTATTATTATTGCTGTCATAAAGTAAAAAAGACATAAAACTTTAATCTACTTAAGTGACGTTCCGTTTAAAAAGCTTAGAAGATCAATACTATCTGTTATATAATTGCAGACTTCTTAGTCTAGGAAAATGGGTATCCGGGCGCTAGTCTTATCGTGAACTGGGGCTAGGAAAGTACGAGGGTCGTTTGAAAAGTCCGTGCAAAGTCAGAGAGATAGCACTACTGGCGCGTATCGAGGTTATGTTTAGTTAGTAGCATCTCTTGGAAGAATACACACCAAGTTTCAGCCAGATCGGTCTATTTCTTTGTGTTTGGCATTCGTTTGAATCGAGGAAGTCGAGTGATTTTCAAAAAATGGACGAAAAAGAATTTCGTGTGTTGATTAAACACTACTTTGTGAAAGGCGACTGTCTTTTGGGATTCGCAAGGAATAATCCTCATCGACTATCTGGGAAAGGGTAAAACTATTACAGGTGCATATTATTCATCGTTATTGGACCGTTTGAAAACCGAGCTGTAAGAAAAACGCCCACGATTGGCCCACAAAAAAGTCCTTTTCCATCACGACAACGCACCAGCTCACACCTCAGCAGTTGTGGTCGCAAAATTAATGGAAATAGGGTTCAAACTCGTTTCACATCCCCCCTATTCTCCAGACTTGGCTCCCTCGGACTACTATTTGTTCCCCAATATGAAGAAATGGCTGGCGGGAAAAAGATTTTATTCAAACGAGGAGGTGATTGCAGAAACGAATGGCTATTTTTCAGACTTGGACAAATCCTATTATTCGGAAGGGATCAACAAACTAGAGCAGCGTTGGACGAAGTGTATAAGCCTAAAAGGAGACTATGTTGAAAAATAAAAAAGGTTTACTCCAAAAAATTAAGTAGTTTTTATTTTTGCACGGACTTTTCAAACGACCCTCGTATTGGGACTGGGTCAACGTATTCAAAATAAATTTTCACTTATTGTGAAAGTATTTATTGTTCCCTGACTGAGGAAAACAAGAAAAATTGTTAGTGCATTGTCTGAATTTGTTTTGTGTATGTATTTGCTACACAGAATGTCTTAATAATTTGCACATCTCGCTCTCTCTCGTTACCGGAAGCAACAACTCTTAAAAACAGTCTGGTTACAGGCAATGAGAGGGAAGTTTGGTATCTACAATCCAGATTCAAGCTAACAATTTCACCGCTTTTACAAAGAGCTTTTAATAAAAACTAAGGAAAATAAGGGAGTTTTCTAAATCGGAATAAAACATAATTAAAATTATGATTTGCCCCCTAGTGGTGTATGACAAGGTTTTTCCAATTTAAAAAGTCATTAATAATCTCCCGCCAAAAAAGGAAAAGGAGTACTAAAATATGCAATCTTTCATTGAGATGCTGTCTTCACATTTGGTTACTGTACATTTTTAATTAAAGTAGATGAAGGAAAAGCGGAAATGACGTCTAGAGAAAAAAAAATGTATTTCTTGTGACCTTTTTCTTATTTCCTCCTCTCTGTTCACTATTCAATAAAAATATATAAAATCTCTTTAAAAAATTTTCTAGTGAAAAAAAATGAATAAATAAATATTGTAGTTTTTCCAATGATGGATTGGATGAAAAGATACGAGGATATGGGAGGAAATGTCACGACTATGGACAGACAGACAAGCTTGGAAGGATGTTTGGACTGATAGAGACAGGGGAAAATGATATTTAGGGATGGTGTAAAAGGAACAGGACGAGATGACACTGAGAAGGAATGTCACTTTTGCCTTTTACAATCCGTGATGAGTAGCCGAAGCCTCCTAGAGTGGTTACTATTTAAGATCCGCTTGTCGATTCTGTTATTTGACTTTTCAATTCCAGTCAACGGTTCTCATTTCCAGTCGGACAACTCTATGGACAGAAGTTAGTACCCAGTCTAAACTATCTGAATGGCTGTGGTTGCCAGTTGCTAAGCACTATCAAGTTTGCGATAAAGTGCTATAAAAAGTTTTCTATTCGTCTTTTTCCTCTTAGTTTTTGTATAGAAATAAATAAAATATTTTGATTTGGATTTTTCCACCATTTAATGACATTGAATTTTGAATTAAAATAAATTAGCCAAGGTAGGAGAGTATACAGAAGAATTGCTGCTACTTATAATGATCTCAGCATCCCCCTTTGTACAACAACACGCCGAGACAAAACCTCTTCAAATTCTAAACTGATCTCTCTACATGCCCGAATCCTTTGATACAAGACTTTCCACGTCAGGTTTTAAAATAATAAAATGCCTTTTTAATACTAACTATGCTTCCTGGTGTAAAACACGGTAAGAGTGTCATGCCCTTGGCTGTGTAAACAAAGAACCAAAGAGATTTGGGCAGAAATCAGATTACTCTGGTTACAGAACTATTCACGGGGCATAGGCAGATTCAGGAAGCAGTTCTGTACAAAGGTGGGGGCTTATTAGCTCGGAACCGTTGTGCAGATTGTGTTAGGAAGAGCAGGAAACGACCTCTCACTTGTTATCCGATTGCATTGTAATCGAGCGGCTGCGCTACAGATATCTTTGGAACTTTGAGGCCAAAGGAGATTGTAGTGCAGAAGGAACTGGTAGGGAAAGTCCTTAACCTTTTCAGAAGGGGAGGTTTCAACTACTAGATCCAAAAGGGGAAAGGCACAATAATCCTCTTGTGGCTGCAGTGCCGTAGGGCGTGGGCCCCGTCCCGTTTTCTAATCTAAATCAAATTTAACTATGATACATTTTTTATTATTCTAACAGAAAAATATTTATGGGGGATAAAAGGCCAGCGCAAGGGTCTGTGACATCTACGACATCTCGTAATAGATTCTAAAAAATATGTTATTAGAGGTTTTTGCTGATTTGTGTACCTTTTGGCGTTTAATTAACCCTTATACTTAACTTTTTAAACGGTAAGTATCCTTACAGATTCTTGTTTGAACCTTAGGCATGGATTTAGTCCATCTGCCAGATTTTTTAATTAACGAGGGTTACTGGCCATTCAGTTTAAAAAAGTTAGTGCTGGAAGTTCTTTTTCAGCATCCTCCGGACAAAGTTCTCTCGATACAGAAAGCACTGTCCATCCTACAGAGAGCTAAAAGAGGCTTCTAGGATTTCCGCGTTGAAATCAGTGCACTAATATCTTAGCAAATCGTTGCCCTATATTTTTGCTATTAATAAATTAACCAAATATCAATTTTAATTAAGATTTGCAAGGCCAAACACTTTATTCTCTAGACAGAATTACTTCGTTAACTAGATAATGCTAAACCGTTTTGAAATAATACATTTAAGGCTTTGGAGGCAAACAATTGGTCGAGAGGTAGTAAAGTCATTAATAACTAGCCAACCAACGCTGTCAACTATATTAATCTGGTGTAGCGTATAATCGTCCTACAACATTCTGAACTGTTACTCATATTCTGAACAGGATTTTCATTGTCCTTGGAAATAGACAAATGGGACGAATTGTGCTACTGGAAGATACCAGTTTCCAGCTAGCTATTTTCATAAAAACTAGAGCTTTAACTGTACTTAATACTGATCCAATTAGAGTGGCTTAGGATTGAATACAACAGTACTGTAGCTTCTCTCCAGAACAAAGTGGGGAGAAAAAATGGATTTATTATGGGTATCCAGGAATTCCAGAATGGTAAACCATAAAGAAGATAGGAAACAAATTTTAAAAAATTAGACAATACGAGATTTGGCTATTAAATAACGAGACTGATGCTGCTACAGAAGAACTATGCAAGCGCCAAATCCTAACGACCGACAGCTGTGCAGCGTAAAGCCTTCTCTTTCGATTACAGCGTCTCACTTGTTTGTAGAGAAATCTGTCTGACCGGAACCGTCGTTTGTGTAAGAGGTGTTAGTTTCGTTTTGCCGAAAACATGATACTACACATGTATTAAAGCAACGAATTGTGGTGAAATTTCACATGATTCTTGGTAAAACCGCTACTGAAACTTATCTTTTATTAAAAGATGTTAATGGCGATGAATGTTAATTAAGTGCGCGAGTTTTTGAGTGGTTCAAGCGTTTCAAAGATAGCCGAGAAGACGTCGGAGATGATGACCGCCAGGGTCGCCCTTCCACGTACAAAACGGATGAAAATATCGATTATAATTAATCAACGTTACTACCGGTGAGGTGCTTGCTTAACTCCGTGAAAGAGTAAGGAAAAAACAACCCGCTTTGTGAAAAAGCAAGTCGTGGGTGCTCCATCAAGACAACGCACCGGCTCACACTGCATAGTCTGTCAAGACGTTTCTAGCCAAGTACAACATCCCAGTTTTAGGCCATACGCCTTATTCGCCTGACTCGTGGCCCCATATGACTTTTATCTGTTCCCTAAAGTCAAATCTGCATTAAATGGAACAGGATTTCAGTCCGTTGAAGCTGTGAAAGAAAAAGCGGCACGCGTCATTCAGGAGCTCACAGAAGAAGACTTCCAGCACTGTTTCGAACAATGGTAAATTCGCCGTGGAGCGTTGTAGGGAAGGTGGTAATAACTAAATATTTATAAATTTAAAATAAAAATGTTTTACTCAATAGTCTCATTATTTAATAGCCAACACCTCGTATACTGGGATTTTCGTAATCAGTGGGACTTCGTGAGGGAGGCAGTTACATCCGAAGAACGTATTTTCCTATTCTTCTTCACCCCTACACCACGTTGCTACAATTTTAATTTAGAAGACTTTCAAGTAAGGAGGCCCTAGAAAATAACGCCCAATCGATTAAACGCAGTTCATTGCTGGTATAGACGTCAGAACAACAGTTTGAAGCTCTACTTAATATTAATAATGGTGAAAAGTTCTTATTGTGAAAAGGTGGACTCATCCCCAGTTTCTATTGTGCTGGGCACATCTTGACTGTCACTTTTCCTTTTAAATTTTTTAGGAGGCTCTTTTTAATGAAAAGAGTTTTTCTTTTTCTTTTTCTTTTTAATTATTATTATTGATGGAGTATTGTGACAATTTTTCCAAACTTTTTGGTTTTTCACCACCACAGCGCTTTTGCTACTTGGAAATCCAATTTGTTTTTAGTACAATTCAAAAATATGTGCACGGTGTGTTATATAAACAGTACTGTAAAGATTGGAAAATATATAGAAGGGAAATTTTTATTATAGGGCGGAAGGTTGGTAACAGTACAACATTCGGAATAAAACTCCTCAAGTTAGAAAAAGGACGAAGAAATATTGAACGCTACTTTAATAAAAGTAAATGTTTGTGCTATTGATAGGTTTGAATCAGAGATCCTAGAAATTGATGTTTAATCATCAAGCATTTTACTGCTGGAATCAATTTAAAAAAAATGCTGGAGAAAATCTAATACAAAATAAAGATTTATCGTAAAATTATCATTGCTTATTTCTTTAAGAAATTTTATTATTTCTTTAGGAATATAGAATTTTTTTTTTATTGATTTATATCAGCCCTTAAGGGTCAAAAAACTCACTCGACTTTTCCTTTTCCTAATTCTCTTCTTCATCTTTTACTACCGCCCATGTTACGGACGATTTCCACGAATAAAGCTTAGACCATTTGCTCCTGTCCAGTAAATAACTCTTGTCAGTTTGTCTTCTCACAGTAGTTTCCTCTTAAAAATAGGAATCTAAGGTTCAATCCTCTCATTGGCAACACGAGCTTCCTTTGCCTTTCTATACCTTGGCCTGGGTACCATGTAATACATTGTAGATGATGGTGTTTTTCCGGAAGTGCTTTCACAATTTCTAGCACATTTTTCTCAGCTGGGTTTCACTTTCTGATGGGCTTTTATTCCTTATTACTCTGTCAGTCTAGGATTTATATTCACTTTTCCTAGTTAACTCATCTAAGTTACCCCGAGCGTGGTAGATCTTAGATTATAAAAGAAGTAGAGTGAAATGAGTTAATGGTGCATGTGATAATGAGCTCAAGATTACATATGGGTTCTCTATATCCAAATATTTGCTCACATCAACATTCTTGCGTATTTTATGAGTGTTTTTGGGGGGGTAAATGTTGTTTGTGTTTGAAAAACTGGAATAACCGTAGAAGTAGAGAAGCCCAGATCCTTGAATTTGTAGCGAGTACACTACCCCTTTACGGGAGCCTCATTTCAATTGCCTAAATCTGGGGTTAATACGCTTCTTTTTTTTCTTTTTTTTTTGTAAGAGTATTGGCCAAAATTTGGTATTTATGTTCAAAAAAAACCTTTGAATAGATTCTTCAGGGAATCACTTTTGTCAGAACTGTACATTCTTGCGGTACCAGTTAACTGTGTACTGTAATTTCTGTAGCCAAGAAGCTGTCTTTCCTGATATTGGATCCGAGACATTTAAAGCTTGAGAACCACTACACTCTATTCTGATCACCCTAACCCAGCTTGACTTCTCACCGATCAAAGTCTTTTTCATCAATGTGAGCTTTAAAGATAATCAAATATTTATTCAATCTCAATTCAGAATCCTTAACTGAATGAAACTGCATTATTATAAGAATTAGCAGGCATACGAACCCATTGGATTGTTATGCATTAATGTAAGTACATATTTGTACCATTCTGCAGCATTCATTTGAATATGTTCCGGGACGGATAACCTGGAGTACATTAAGCAAATCATATTCCAGACAAGTCCTTAAATCTACCTACAACTGTGTGGTGTCTTATTCAAACAATTTCCATATGTATAAGTTTTGGGACCTAAATAATTTAGCATTGCCCCTTCCCCAGCATCTATTCTAGATTAATATTGGTCACCATGACGTGCTCTATGACGTCAGTAGGGTCCTGAATGAATTAAATACTGATTTCTCGTAGAATACTTATTTCCTTCTTGAGATGAATTAAAATGAAATGTTTGCAATAAAATAAAAAATAAAATAAAAGGAAATTCTAATTATCTTTAAACAAATAAAACAATTTACATTTTAACGCTGTCCACTAATATATATATAGCAGCCAAAACTGCTCTAGATTGTAAGTATAAAGTGTGCCACTATCTCTCACAGGTCAGTGAATAAATCAATATTGAGGATGGAGGCTCAAAAAGAGTGTACGGTAATTAATCAGTATAATTAATATTATCCCAATTATAGTGAACAACCTGAATGAACCGCCTAATTAGGAAAGACTAATTAAACATAAGATTAATTAAGAGCATATAATTAAGAGATTAAATATTTCTTTAATTAGAAATGCTAGAAAGCAAAAGATAAAAGTATTTTTGCTGAAAATACAAACACAATTATATTTCTTAATACAAAAAAAAACTGTTTCAAAATAATTATTTTATTGAAAAAATGGTTCAAATAATAAAAAAACTAGTTTACCTAAAAGTTAAATGTGAGTGTAAGGTTTGCTTTTACAAGCCTTGTGAGTTTCTAACTTGGTTCAATGTGAGTGTAAGGTAGACCTACGTAAGTCTAGTGAGTCGCCAACATGGTTAAATGTGAGTGTAAGGCTGACCTATATAAGTCTTGAGAGTCACCAATATGGTTAAAAGTGAGGGTAAGGTAAACCTATATAGATGTAGTGAGTGGCCAACATGGTTAAATGTGAGTGTAAGGTTGACCTTTATAATATAAGCCTTATGAGTTTCTAACTTGGTTAAATGTGAGTGTAAGGTTGACCTGTGTAAGTCTTGAGAGTTGCCAACATGATTAAATGTGAGTGTAAGGCTGACCTATATAAGTCTTGAGAGTTACCAATATGGTTAAGAGTGAGTGTAAAGTGAACCTATATAGATCTAGTGAGTGACCAACATAGTTAAATGTAAGTGTAAGGTAAACCTATATAGATCTAGTGAGTGACCAGCATAGTTAAATGTGAGTGTAAGGTTGACCTTTATAAGCCTTGTGAGTTTCTAACTTGGTTAAATGTGAGTGTAAGGTTGACCTGTGTAAGTCTTGAGAGTCGCCAACATGGTAAAATGTGAGTGTAAAGTGAACCTATATAGATCTAGTGAGTGACCAGCACAGTTAAATGTGAGTGTAAGGTTGACCTGTGTAAATCTAGTAAGTCCTCAATATGGTTAAATGTGAGTGTAAGGTGAACCTATGTAAGTCTATTGAGTCATCAACATGGTTAAATGTGAGTGTAAGGTTGACCTTTATAAGCCTTGTGAGTTTCTAACTTGGTTAAATGTGAGTGTAAGGTTGACCTGTGTAAGTCTTGAGAGTCGCCAACATGATTATGGAACTATTTTATGAATTAAAATAGAAATATAAAACCTTCCGAGCAAATTCAATTTGTAAACCTTAAAAAATACTGAGGAGAATATCAAGAAACAGCCCAGCTGTAGTAACTGCAATTATGTTTACAGAAATTGCCGCTAGAGTTCTCCACCGAATGGAGCGTTAAAGTAAGCTTACCTCCCATTTAATGGCGGCTCACATGCCTATTTCTCTTTTATCTATTTCTCAGTAAAACAATACAAATTCTTAACTTTTTTGATACAGTTAACGATTATTGTGTAAAACATGAGATACTGTCCCAAAAGAAATATTATTTAACCTATTTTTAAAGGGAATTTTTTTTTCTTGTTTAATTAGAAAGTTTATCAAATACCTATGGGAGAAATGTTG
Source organism: Rhodnius prolixus (assembly GCF_049639745.1). NCBI lineage: Eukaryota > Metazoa > Arthropoda > Insecta > Hemiptera > Reduviidae > Rhodnius > Rhodnius prolixus. The sequence continues at coordinate 29,621,701 of NW_027411582.1, forward strand.
AAGAAAAAATTTTAAATTAATTATTTCATTGAAATTATTACGTTTGAAGTAGTGGCCAATCAGAATGCAGTACGGTTGCAGACTGTGGGCGGGCCATGCCCACCTCTAGTGTAACCACGCCCCGTCCAATGATAGCTGGTCAAGGCGTACTTAACAATGGCGTTTGACTACCTTTCACTTATTTCTCTAAATCTTTTATTATTTTCTCATATTTTATTAACTTTTTTTTGTTATTTTAGAAATAATATTATTCTTACGTAGATATTGAGATAAAATGCTAACAAATTATTTTAAATAAAAGTGTTCTCAATTTTCAAGAAATTTCTTATTAAGTTAGGATCGTTTTCGATTAGTTTTTGAATGTTTCACTTTACTTTCTCAAGAAAAGAATCTCGTATGAACACTCACATGAATTTTTCTTACCACAATTTAGGAACATAATTGAATTCTTTTGTAACTTAGAATTGCATGGAAAAAAGATCAATTTAATAATAAGTCGATAGGATGCAACACATTCTCTTAGAACAAAATTATTAATGGAGAAAAAAATTACAAGCCAAACTTGCTTAATTTAAGCTTAAGTACGCCATTAGATCAGCTTCAAATGAATCTTTTTGGCAAATTCATAGTAAATTATAGAAAAAGCCTTTCTTTGAAATAGCACTTCTGGTATTTTGATTAGAAATTTAATAATGAAATACTTAGAGGCAGTGAAACCTTAAAATATCTAAAATGGAAGTGTAGAAAAAACCTTATTTAAAATGAGTTAAAGATGGCCGTATGTAGGTATAGTAAGTCATCAACACAATGGATGGACCCATCTTGGTTTAGTGTGTTGTAATGCTTGTGAAGTCTGTGTCTAAAAAAAAAATTAATCGAAAAGTTTTTGTCAGAGATTAAGTAGTCTGAAATGAAGCAGTTCACTAAAAAAGCTCCGGGTGCCCTTGGCCTTAGTTTATTGACCTTAAAATTGGGAAAAACCCGTTCTTCGGTTCTTAGTATCCGAAATTTATACAAAATTGCGAAAATTATTTGTGCAAGTACCAACTTAGTAAGCAGTGAATCCCTTAAAACTGATTGCAATTATTCTTAGTGCTTGTTCTAGAGCCACCTTCTTCAGATCCTCTCTTTCTCTCATTCGTCAGAGGAGGACGACTAAGCCGTGAACTTTCCGCACAATTCTCCCTGACTCATATATCTGTCCCATAAGTTAGAAGGACAACAAGTCTAAGAGGGGGCAGGGAATAGGACCCGGATATGAACCATCCAAGAAATCCAACATTTATAATAATGTAACGAAGTGTCCTTGGCGCCGACTCTTGAGAGGGGATTGAGTCTATGGTTCGTTGAGAGGCCGCTGGGAGGGGCTAACAAAAGTCGGAAGTCTAGACTTTACCGGGGCCAGACAGAAAGGCCTAGATTGTTCTGTAAGTTTCTGGCTAACTCTAGAATATTCTACTACAGTATAAAAACCAAGTGAGCGGCCCCAGTGAGTCAGTTTTACAGTGTTCTTCGTAGTTAGCAGTAAGCGGGTTAGTCAGTTCGGGAGGGAGTAAGCAGTCCGTAAGCAGTTGAGTTTCGTTAGTGTAGTTGAGTCTAGTGCAATTCAGTGCAGTGCGGACCAGTAGGCAGTCGTTGAACAGTTTTTGCTGTGTATTTATGTAGTAAGTGTGTGACAGTAAACTGTTGTGACTGTAGTGAATAGTAATAGTTGCTAGTAAATGTTAATAGTGTCAGTAATGCTACTGTGTTAATAAATCAGTTTGGTTACAAGTTTAGCGAGTTTTATTCTTTAATAATAAAGAATAAAAATATAGTTTTATTCTATAATACCCACCTATTAATAACTAATGGCAATCACTAGTTGTAGTTGAAGTTTTTCCTTCAAATAGAGAGATAGAGGAAAAATTTACAATAATATCTTAAAAAGGATGTTATTCTGACCATCACCTAAATTTGTTCCATTATTTTGTCCCAAACGACAGAAATACTAAATAGTTTGACTAATAGTTTGAGTAGTAAATAGTTTGAGCACCAAAGTTCCCACAAATGTTCACACAGACTTAAACATTCCTTTCGTGCAACACAAGTGGCTGAAAACACGATACAGAAAATTCCATCTTAGCATTCAATCTCATCACAATCTACTTGTACAACATCTATCTTCCAGAATATTTCCAGACAACACTTCTAGAGGACGTCTTAAAAGATAGTGGCCTCGCGATCTCCTCTCTGATGAAGAGAGTCAGTAGAATGTATAATGATTTTTGGTGAATATCGAGGTGCGGTCTTAAATAAAAACAACTTTTTTGCTTTATACCAACGTTTCGGTAATTTTTACTACCTTCTTCAGGGTCTGTACAAAAGGAATATTACACTAATCACTAATATAGATAAAATTGAAAACCAAAAAAATAAATAAATAAATATTATTTCTACAACATAAAATTAAATAGATAGATAAATACAATAAATATAATTTGGAAAGACTTACATTATAAAACAAGTTTGTGAAGTTCAATGTAGAGCTACGAGAATATCATCATAACTGTTAAGGATTCACGGAAAAGCGGGTTTATATTAGAGGTAAGGGAGGGGTGAAAACAATAGGGCTGGAAAAACCTAAGGTATGTGGTGGAGTAATTTGATAAGTTACTGTTTGAAGAATGTTATTATAAAAATTTGAAAGGTTGTTCGTGTCTGTCCAAAATTTAATGGATTTTTGTTGTTTTTTAATCTGTATCATTTCTAATATGTTGCGTTTGTTTCTGTTGGTGTTAGTTGCAAGTATGGAAGTGTTGTCAAAGTCAAATTCGTGTTGTCAAAGTCTAGATGGTGTTTAGTGAGAGCAGATAAGGTATCATTAGGTTTTTTTTTAGTTTTGTAGTCGTGTTGGTGTTGGTATAGTCTCTTGTTTAGATATTGGTGATGTTTGTCCGACGTATGTGGCATCACAATTTTTGCAATTGATTTTATAAATTACATCTGAACGTAACAATTTTGGTGTAGGGTCTTTTAGTTTTAGGAAATAAGGTATGTAAGGTGTTGGTATGCAAAACTAAAAAAGCTAATGATACCTTATCTGCTCTCACCGAACACCATCTAGACTTACAACACGAATTTGACTTTGACAACACTTCCATACTTGCAACTAACACCAACCGGAAACAAACGGAACATAACCAAAAATCATCTATCAACAACGGTCGAAAAAAACCAAAACCATCATAGAATGTAGAATGTTTTTGGAGTGTTACCGCTGGGTAACTTCTCCACTCTGATATGTGTGAATGTTGCTTATTGTTATCCTTGTTGCTTATAACGCAAAATGCGTTGATTGTAACTAAATAAATTATTTCAAATAAAACAACTAGTCAAGAACAAATTGTCAAGTTTTTTTTAAATTTGTTTAAAAAAATTGTCAAGAACATCTCTCCAAAGATATACACTTTACTATTGTTAAAATTGGGTGTTTTTTCAATATTACTCTTTTTCGGTCAGTTTTTGACGGTCAACCCTGCCGGACAGACAGTTTTAATTACTTAAAAGAGAAAATGGTGGTCCAGATTTACTTTATAAAAATAGTTAAAATATTTTTACTAAGCTTTGACTGAATAAAAAAAAATATATAGTATTATACAAAATAAATAGAATATTTATATAAAAAAACAAAAATAAAAAGGTATTGATCAAAGGTCTGTTTTATAATCACCATCTCCAACTTTTTGAAACGTTTCCAGCACAAATAAAATGGCAACCCCTTATATTTTCACCTCATGAATGCTTTGAAACTAGTAATTTTTCTGCATGTAGGCGTATTTTAATTTGTAAGTCACCTTCTTAAAAAGAACCCGTGTAAAAGAAGTCCCTTTGTCCCTTTGTGATAATCTTTCAAACTTTGTTGTGAATCTATGTTATACACCCATATGTAATAGTTACATACATAGAGAAGTTCTATTATTACAGGCAATGTTTACAGTTCAAAGGATTAAAACCAGTCCTCAGTCTCGTCCTTTCTCATTCATCCCTGAGATAAGCTATAAAATGTCCTTCACCCTTCCCAAAACCTTTAAGCTTTTATCGTCCCGTCCTACCGCTCCACACACACACACACATGCATACATACAGACAGAAATACAAACATTTTAGCAAAACATTTGGCCAAGTTACTGGCTCTACTAAGTCAGCAACAAAACTGGGCTGTGTTAACTTTATTTTGCCCATAAAATGGACACCACAAAAGCTTTGTTGTTATTTTACCCCAAGCAGTAAACTTGGGGTCTTTAATTTATGCCCTTACTTTTAAGTTATTATGTTCAAAGTTCTTTTTTTTTTTAAAAAAAAAAAGTTACATTATCTAATTAAAGTTAGTTTACTAACTGTTGCTCTTTTAAATTAATTTAATTATTAATTAGCAACTAAATTTGTTGCACAACAATAATACAGCTTTCTCTTTCTTTCACTTTAGCTTTTAATTTACACAAGTGTAAGTAACAACTGTAAGTAACAACTTTTCTGGATATTTAGAATCTTTTTCAGTAAAAAATTACTACCTCAATATTATCCCAGTGAGCTTAACTTTATTATATTAAAAAAAAAAAGCCCTAAAAAAGAACCCCTTAAAATGAATGTTTATCCAAATATACAGGGTGTTCAGCATAAGACTACCGTTACTTCAGGAGGCGATTCTGGGCATCATTTGCAACAAAAAATTCTATATAAACTATGGCTCGATTCGGCTCCGTTTTATAGATATTTTTAATTTTATGTTTTTTCAAGGTATCACTACTTTTTAGCAAACAGTTGCTAATATTTCTTAAACTATTAAAGCTACAGCAATTTCAATAAGCTCATTAGAAAGAAGGTTAAATTTCCTTTTAAATAACCTAATCTATATTTCAAAATAATAATATTAAGTATTTTACTTTGTGGCCCAAACATAAGGAATAACAAGTTTCTAATTTTTTCCAAAAACTTTGACTTCATTTTTCTCAAAAATATTATAAGTTTAAAACGTGCACTACTCATGAAAAACATCTACATACAATTATCTTTCGAAAGGTATACCATGCATTGGGATTATTTTAAAAATTGATGCAGAAATCTGTGATTAATTGCAAAAAAAATAGGCGTCAAAACAGCGTCGGCATTATGAAAGGAATTCACCTGCCATAAGAATAACAGAAACAACAAATCCAGTACGATTTTTCGCAAACTATATTCAAAAATATAAAATTTACATTATAAATAATAAAATAAAATAGAAAGAAGAAAATGGTATATGAGTGTTAGGTACCAATTTCGAAAGAAAGGATTATCGTTTAACGAGTTTAGATCTCTGTGCTATTCTTTAGTTAATTAAAGAAATATGCTAAATACTGTGAATAAAACACAGATTTTCTTGCACTACTCAATAAACTTTTGGAACTAGGACGTTGTGAAGAGCTAATAATTGTACAGCTAATGCAATAAGTAAAATAAGTACATAAAGTTTGTAACTTTGTTGATTTCGTGATCGACGGCCAGTGATGATAACCTTTACAGGACCTTAAAGCGTTAGGGAGTACTGGACTCTCTGGATAGCCGACTAGTCAGGCATTCAGAGGTTCACGCGGCGCCAGCGGTGCCTCAAAATGTCTTGGAGGGTTCGTGGTAAGAGTTGAGGATGAGAAGGCTTCGATTAAGTGTATTTGAAAGGGTGGGTATAGTGTGGAATGAAATTTCAGATAAGGGGGATATATTTCAATGAGACTTCCTTCCTAGCTTTTACTGAAGTCCGTTACCTGGGACTCCACCTGGACTGAATTGAACCACAGGTGCAGAATGCTGAAGAGAAACTAATACGCTTGAACCACTCAAAAACTAGCGCACGTAATTAACATTCATCACCATAAACTTCTTTTAATAAAAGATAAGTTTCAGTAGCGGTTTTATCAAGTTTTGATGTGAAATTTCACGACAATTCGTTGCACTAATATGTTACATGTGTAGTATCATGTTTTCGGCAAAACGAAACTAGCACCTCTTACACAAACGACGGTTACGGTCAGACAGATTTCTCTACAGACACGTGAGACGCTGCAATCGAAAGAGAAGGCTTTACGCTGCACAGCTGTCGGTCGTTAAGATTTGGCGCTTGCATAGTTCTTCTGTAGCAGCATCAGTCTCGTTATTTAATAGCCACACCTCGTAGTCAAAAGCTCCAAACTCACTTTACACAACAAACGACAACGATACAACACTATGCTAGCTCCAATATGGATTTATGGACTTAAATGCTAAACGCACAAACCTCAATCGCAATTCAATCCTTACAATCCAGAATCCTACGCATCATAGTCCCTCAATGCTCCCTCTTACAGATCTAACCGACTTAGAAATTCCCGTCATAGCCGACTTAGCCACATCCCGTTTATCTGGAATTCCATCCCAAAGTAGCTGCTCTTTTTAATCGGCTAATCCTAGCTCTCTCAACTCGAACTATCCCCACTAACCCGCCAAGACGACTAAAGCGACGTTGGCCGCAAGACCATCTGGAAGCCTGACTGTACAGAGAAGTAATGGCACTTCATACCGTAATAATGGCGGTCGTCGCTGGATGGCCACCATTAATGAGTTCCAGCGATGCTTTTTGTCCCCACTTCCGTCTGTTTTACTTTGTACCAAAATTGTAAAATTCTTAAAATGAATTTTTTAAAATTTATCTAAAAGTTTAATATCTCTTCTCCACTTTTATAAATTTTCTCGACACGCTATCAACTCTATTTTCTTGCTCGCATTATTTGCATCCGCTTCACTGAGTTTAGTTTATGATGCATCTGTTCTTTTTGCGTTTCCTATTTAAAAGTTTTCATTTATCTGCCGGAATTTGTTTTCTTTTTAATTAAAAATGAAGGAAAGAAAATGAAATTAAACTGAAAGAAAAAAGAGATTGTACGGAAAAACCAAAAGCGGATGCAAGAGGGGGTTTGTTCCGCATTTCTCAGAAGGACCAACATAACAGACACACGTTACCCCCAAAGCTTCAGATAATAACGTAGACTTGAAGGGCGGTTAATAGAAAAAAAGCTCTGGAACTGAGTGGATGGCAGAGTTTGAAAAAGAGAGCTAGACAGATCCAATGCACTCACTTGGATAAGTCACAAAAGTGCATGTACGCTGCAAGCTCAATAGCCGTGTTAAAAAGCAATTAATCGCTGTACTGGCGTTGCGAAAATCTAGTCTGTCCTTTTTTTCCCCAGATCGAAATAGCCTGACATTAATTGAACTACGAGTCATTTTTATTTTTTTTTTTTGCACTATAAAAAATCCATCGGAAATTGATTTGCTAAATTGTCATGAGTTATTGTGCAATGATAAATACGGAGTAAAATTCATTATTTTTCACTAATTTCTTAATCAAAATCAATAAAGGCACCCAATGAAAAGCACCAAGTTTTTTGATAAGATCAAATATTAATATAAGGAAATATAGATCAGTGAAATTGGTCATTGCAGATAGAAATTATTCTAAATTTCTCTTATAGAATGCACTATTTCTAAAACAAAATGTATACAAAATATCACGCGATTTTTTTTTGTCTTTACTGCAATTATAAATGCAATTGCAGTTTTAGCGGAAGTAAAGTTTTGATATCCTTTCTGTATGAAAGCTGTTTTTTTTACAGTTAGCCTGCGAGGTATATACCATAATATTTAGACTTTAATAACTTGAGCTATCCAAAAACTCTTTTAGGTAAATGAAACTAACCTTAAAACAACACCAACTCAACAGAAGAGTCTAGGACAAAAATCCAGAACTAGATTTAAGTATGCTTCAAAGATGTAGGAACAAATTGGGCAATAATCTCAAGGGGAAATAGCCTAAGCTTTTCCTACGTCATAGATCCTGAACCTAATCTCCTCACATCTTAAAAGAAAATCTACAAAATGGACCAGACATGAACTCTAACTACGTAGAGGTGACTCCCTACAACTAAAATGTCTATCAATGTATCCAATCAGAAGTCTCAGAACACAAAATTATCTAACTCATACCTAATTACTTCTTAACCACCAAAGATAATTCATCTAAGTAGGCACAACGGTTGCCGAGCGATTAGAGGCGAGGCCAGTAAAGCTAATATGTATTGTTGTTCTGGGTTCGATTCCAGGTCTTAGGCCTTGGATTTTATTTAATGGTTACTGAAAGAAATTTACAGTAAAATATGTTTGCTAATCACCTCCGTCCACGACACCTAATTTGGCAGTTGGACGTAAAGCCCGACCTGAAAATATAGGCGCTACTTTTTTAGTTCATCTAAGTGAATATGGCCATTCCTGGAAGCCAGACAGAGTCCAGAGATACGCCGAAAGCATCTTCGGAACCTATAAGCGGATGGGACGCACCCAGTTGGCTAACCTTCCTATTTTATTTTATTTTATCATTTCCTGAAACAACCAAATAACCTCTTATCCAAACTAGAACTACATCCTTGAGTGAAATCAATTTCTTTCACAAAACTGGAGATGAAGAAATAAGAATTTAGTGCCTTCAGCGCAGCCAGACTATCTATTTAAAACAAAAAAAAAAAAATTTTGAAGCTCAGCTCCGAACTTGTTAATCCGAATTAGAATAAAGGTTAACAAGAACCTCGCCATTTATCTTTAAAAGTTCAAAAGCATAATTTGACAGAAAATTCAAATCTGATAATTCCTGTTAGGTGCTGCCACCAAGCGAGTAAAAAATGTCCTTACATTATGTACTCGTACGTACTGCAACACTAAATGAACTCCATTTGCAATGTACGTAGCTATTTCAGAACATAAATATAAAAATACTGCAATACGATGCTGCCTTTTAATCATCTGTTAACGTTAAGCCTGATGATAAAGAACAATGACTAATTAAGTGGCCTCATCGCTCATGTTTTGACATTAATTGGCCAACCGCATTGTCTTTTTTTGTCAATTAACTCTTGATGACCGAATTTAACGGCAAAATTAATTAGGTAATTTTAGAAATAAAGTTCAGATAAATTGCGGAAATTTTTTTCTTACTTAATGGAGGTAATAGTAACTTCTTGGTTATTGTTTTTTTCCATTAAAAGAGTTAAACGTGCCCCCTTGGTTATAAAGCATGCAGGCATATTGGGAGTCTAAACTCCCAAAACTAATTTTACTCTTTGATAACAAATTTCTAGACTAATTTAACTCTGTCCAATATGGCAATGGTGAAAGAAAATGAGTACCCCAGATGCTGACAAACACCGTAGGACCAGGGCTAATAGCCAGCAGAATAACAGAGGAGATTACAAAATTTAACTACGAATCATATACCATATTTCTAATTCTACCCTTTGTTGCTAAACTACAGTCTATGCCACCACACCTTTAGGAGCCTTGCTTACCTGTCCATTGACTTATTGTACCATTGGGAGAACTCCCTGTACCAAACTATAAGGCAAGGATATTGTGGTACAGTTTATTTTAGGTACAGTATAACTTTTAGGTAGACTATGGAGAAAGTATCGACCATCTAATACCTATGCTTGAATAATTTAATTATAATCTCATAAATAACAGGAATATTTTATCAAGAATAGAGGTAATATTTCATATATAAGGTCTACAAGTTTATGTATATACTTACTAAAAATAGGTATAACGTTATTAGTATATAAATTTAATTTTACTAAATTTTAAATAGAGAAGAATCATTCTCTGATTTTCTCAAATAGAATTTCGAGAACTATATTCTCTCCTTATAGTTCTCTAAATACTAACATAGAGCTCTTTTCAGACTCAGAAGTTTATAACTTTTTTTGACGTGAATAAGTCTTTGACTTTGAATCATATGGTGGCAATCCAAAAAATCTAATGATAACAAAATCGGGGGATACAGTTTGGCATTATAGTTTCGAATCTATCGTTTACATCCAAAACTAAATTAGACCACTGGATGGCTAAAGGATCAAAGAATTCATTACGATAGGCGAGGACTGTGACGCATCGCGCGCGGTGGAGGGAGAAGCGCCGCCATTTTTAGATCATTTTGCTGCGTATCGAGATTTGCAATTAGTATAACTTTTAACTCGGAGAAGGTACGATGTTCGTTTAAGTTTTAATCGTCAGCTGTCGTCACATTCTACCGATTGTATATAAAACATTAGTGTAAAATAGTGACAGTGAGGATAATAAGGTGTTAGAATAAAAAAATATCAAAAATATGTCGGCCTATACGCGTCGAAAAGCCAAAACCAAATACAGAGATCGTATACGGTTGGAAAGGGCTTCTCAAGAACAATCGAATGGTAAAAGTCGCAAAGCCGGTGGAGTCGCCATCAATAGCTTCACTGATTGTAATAGAGTTAACATTGACATTTCGGAAATTTTTTTGGAAATGAAAGACGCAAAAGCTGGTGATGTCTGTCTAGTAAACGAAAAAGGCCAATGGCATCTTCAAATTCGTACTCGGGTGTGTGTATATCCATCCGGACACAGCGTTAGCAGAAATTAAACTCTTTAATTGTCGTTGTTAAAATATTCCAAAATCATTTCTAAAATTATACCCGATTACGAGCCTGATCTTACTGTACCAATTATGATAGTTGGAGACTTTAATGTTGATGTCTTACAAAACCGCTCATTGCCCGACTTCATGCTCAGCGAGTTCAATTTGTCTTATATTGAAACTTCTCCAACAACGTTAGGTAATACCTTCATCCTAAATACATAAATACAAATATTTTATATAAAAAATATAACCCGTTACGTAAACGTATTCACGTAAAACACACGGCCGTGCCCATGACACAGCCACAGTAGAGCTTTTTTTTTCTTTAATTTAAGGCGCGTCAACATCTGAGATCATTTTAGGACCTAGAGCTTTTATTTATCAGTGCAATGCCGGCCTTCGGACAGTTTTCAATTTGTGTTCTCCATTACAGGGACAGTGAGCTGTAAGAAGCTTACTAAGTAAGAGAAAATCTAAGAGCTAGAGAGGGGTAGTTTCGAGCCCAGGATCTCTGCGTTGGAATTATAAAACGGCAAGTTATATGTCAGATTTTTTTGAGGTTAATTAAGATACCCTAGGGGAATTTCCTCCTCTACCATCATGATCTGCTCCAGACAGAACACTGCGGTCCTCTTACTCATCAAGTCCACAATATTAACCATCTTTATTAACCAGAGAATAGGCATTCATTCTAAACACTAATTTTTCGAAACTAAGCAAACATCAACAAAATTATTTTCAGCATAAATGTACGTTGTGCAAAATTTGACTTGATCGAAAACAGTAAAAAATAATGAAATAATACGAAATATTCCAAAATGAAACTTGTAAACATAGATTTACATATAAAAAAGTGAGGCTCTCAGAGATTGGATCTGGAGAGAGAACATGAAAAGAACTGGGAGATGCTTCCTGGGGTCAAACACGGCAAGAGTGTCATGGCCCTTGCTCGGTAAACAAAGAGACCAAAGAGACTTTGGGCTTGGGCAGAAATCAGATTACTCCTGATTACAGGCCTATTCACAGGGGCATAGGCAGGTTCAGGAAGCAGTTCTGTACAAAGGTGGGGCTTATCAGCTCGGAACCGTTGTGCAGATAGGGTCAGGAAGAGGAGGAAACAGCCTCTCAATTGTTGTTCGATTGCGTTGCAATCGAGAGAGTGCGCTACCGATATCTTTGGATCTTTGAGGCAGATTGTAGCGCAGAAGGAACTGGTAGGGAAAGTCCTTAACCTTTTTAGAAGGGGAGGTTTCATCTACTAGACTTAAAAGGGAAGACACAATAAGCCTCTCGAGGCTGCGGTTGCTTTGTGCAACATCAGAACTTTCAGTTGTGCAAGGCTGGTTCCTTGTTCTTAATAACCTTTGTTCTTAATTTGTTCTCCGTTTTTATTATTGTAATTAAGAAATAAAGATAGAGATTTGCTCTTCTTTGTTTTTGGGCTAATTTATTTCTTTTACGTCGGTATAACAACCATCGTCTTCAAGACTATGCAATTACATGATAAAATAGAACAAAGTAAGACAAGAAATACTGCAATGAATAAATTACATATATCTCATATCTTAGAATTTACAACATTGTAGACAAGAGAGTTTAACTCGCAATAACCCCGGACCATAAGATAAAAATCAACCCAAGTACATAAAAAATAAAAAATAACAAGAATAAGAAATAACAAGGGACATAATAATGATTAGATCTTGTTTTATGGGCACGTGATGGTTTTAGGTTAATCATAATACTGTAAATAAAGTTTTTATGAGCTTCATGATGATGCTACATATTTTTATGCTTTAAAATATTAAACAATGTTGATTGGTGTTTGTTATACCTGACAACACTAAATAAAATTTTAATGCTAACGTAAACTATATTTTGAGAAATGCTCGAATAACCAGGACGAATTCCTAGGTGAGAACGCAATAAACAGAGCGAAAGGCTAATTGCCTAAATACGTACTGTAAAACTAGCGCTGAAAAAAAGGTTTTCTGCAGTTTTCTGATTTTTTTTTTAATTAATTTATTCAACAAATTATTTTAAAGTAAAAACTTAAAACAAAATATTGAAATCCCCAACTGTGCACCAGTTCTATATCTACGTAAGAATTTTTGACGTCTTTAAATTTGAATCATATGGTGGCAATCCAAAAAACCTAATGATAACAAAATCGGGGGATACAGTTTGGCATTATAGTTTCGAATCTATCGTCTACATCCAAAATTAAATTATACCACTGGATAGCTAAAGGATCAAAGAATTCATTACGATATGCGAGGACTGTAACGCATCGCGTGCGGTGGAGGGGGAAGCGCCGCCATTTTGAGATCATTTTGCTGCTTATCGAGATTTGCAATGAGTATAACTTTTGACTCGGAGAAGCTACGATGTTCGTTTAAGTTTTAATCGTCAGCTGTCGTTACAATCTATCGATTGCATATAAAACATTAGTGTAAAATAGTGACAGTGAATATGATAAGGTGTTAGAATAAAAAAATATATAATGTCGGCCTATACGCGTCGAAAAGCCAAAATGAAATACAGAGTTCATATACAGTTGGAAAGGGCTTCTCAAGAACAATCGAATGGTAATAATAAAACACCATATGACCGAGTCAAGCTGTGCCGGGAACGTAAAAGAATGAATGCGGCCGAACGGATCAACGACTGGGTGTCAGTACATCTGCAGCTGGGGCGGTTGAAATTATGCAAGTGGATGATGAAATCGCTTCTACATCGACAACGGACTGTATAGGCATAGATTGTGTTCGATCGTCGATTTGTTTCCTTGATTTCATCCTAAATACATAAATAAAATTATTTTATATAAAAAATATAACCCGTTACGTAAACGTATTCACGTACAACACACGGCCGTGTCCATGATACAGCCACACGTCAATTTTTTATAATAAATTGCAAGCTAACTGGAAATAGGTTTCTTCCAGCGGTCCAGTGGTCACCGGAAATCTTAACCAATATTTAAAAGGTTCTTTAAAAGAAAATTAAATACAATTTCCGCTGTTCACAACAAGCTCATTCATTCATAAAAACATATTTTCCAAGTTCCCTAAAAGACTATGCAGATTAACCATCTTTAAAACAACAACAACTACAAGGAAGGCATTAAAGTTAGAATAACAAAGCAGGAAACCTAATGTCTTCAAACTATGGAACTTCATATAAACTTACAAAACTAAAGTCCATCCACTACTACTACGTAGTTTGGACTAGTTTGTCTAGAATACTAATGAAAATATGTTTTAGTATGTTTATGTTAATGTAGATAGTAGATACTGTTATAAATTAATCTAATATAACAATAGTTATTATTAATTATAAATATATAATACCTTTATTGTACTTAGGTTTATCAAATTAAAAATTTAAAAGGTTCAAAGAGGAATGGTAACATGCTGAAATGAATCTAATAAGAGTTGTTCCTATTTTATCGTGGAAACTAAACTATTATAACTACGGTGACCATAATTTTTTGGGGGAAAATAAAGGATACATCAAAGAAAATAAAAAAATACCTTATAAAATTCATAAGTTTTTAACTGTGCAATACAACAATGCATACATTAAAATTTTGAACAGGTTTAATTATTACACATAGACTCATATTGTAAAAATTTAATTAACATTAATTTTGATACTTTTACAGTAGAATTAATTTCTTTTAATAGCGCCGATGAACGTTTTAAAAAGCTGGAGGACTGAGCAGTGAAATAAAGAACGTATGGCCACCGTAATTATAATCCTAACAGTAAAGTAAAGTAATCGCCTATTTTTTCAGGCGGGGCTTAACGTCCAACTACCAAGTAGGTGTCGTGGACGGAGGCGACTAGCAAACATACTTTACTGTAAATTTCTTTTATTAACCTTTAAATAAAATCCAAGGCCTAAGACCGGGAATCGAACCCAGTACCACCATACATATTAGCTTCGCAGGTCTCGCCTCTAACCGCACGGCTACCGTGGCTCCTTAATCCTAACAGTATCTAATAATAATAGATAATAGACGTAATATTTCTAAAATTATACCCGATTACGAGCTTGATCTTACTACACCAATTATGATAGTTGGAGACTTTAAGGTTGATGTCTCACAAAACCGCTCATTGCCCGACTTCATGCTCAGCGAGTTCAATTTGTCTTATATTGTAACTTCTCCAACAACGTTAGGTAATACCTATATTGATTTAACGTTTACCAGAAATCTCGATGTATCTTGTATGCCATTTGTGTCGTACTTTTCGTATCACAGACCTATAATTAATAAAGTTATATTGTAACACAGTAATTATTTGTTTCCTTGATTTCATCCTAAATACATAAATACAAATATTTTATATAAAAAATATAACCCGTTACGTAAACGTATTCACGTACAACACACGGCCGTGCCCATGACACAGCCACAGTAGAGCTTTTTTTTTGTATTTTTGCTGAGCTTTCGATCTATGGAATTTATAGTATTTTTGCAAACAAGTTTTTTGAATTACTTAAACTATTACGATAAAAACATACTAATTTTAAAACCTCCAACTATAACATCAAAGTTGTAAGCATTAAATTGTTTAATGTCAATACACAATATCAGACAAAAGGCCGT
Source organism: Rhodnius prolixus (assembly GCF_049639745.1). Lineage (NCBI taxonomy): Eukaryota > Metazoa > Arthropoda > Insecta > Hemiptera > Reduviidae > Rhodnius > Rhodnius prolixus. The sequence continues at coordinate 29,636,814 of NW_027411582.1, forward strand.
TGAATTATTATATCTATATAACTATCTTTAGCCAAGGATACGTGTAAAGCTATTATAGTTGCTCTAGTCACTTATCTGTGACCAGCCGGCCGTTTTATCTTAGATCAGAGGCGGGTAATTCGCTCAAAAGGAAAGTGCTGAACAGTTGAAAGCGCGGGGGGGCTCCTCCCGGAGTAGAGAATAGAATGAGAGAGGACGGAAACTCTTTACAGGAATTGTACTCACCCATCCCCACTTAGTGGCACTCTGTGTTCTTGCAATTGTCATGAAAGGCCATGCTCAAAAGACATTTTCAAAATTGTTAGCCACCCTAAATGGAGTATTGTTACGTCAGCAACAGGATGAGATATTTGTTTCGGTGAAATTATCATTTATTTTTATTTATTTATTTCTAACGCCTATTTTTGTTGTCAATGATGAATGTATAATTAAATAGCATTAAAAAAAATCAGTTGGTTCGAATCCAACTGACGACCCTCCTTCCGGGAGCTTCTTACAGATCACTATCCGTTCTCAGCTTCAACAGAATACTTAGTGCTGCACGAGACCGAGACGAGGCGAGACTTTATGCAGTCTCGATCTCGGTCTCGGTCTCGGTCGCTCAAGTCTCGGTCTCGGTCTCGTCGAGATATCTCGGTCTCGGTCTCGTCGAGATATCTCGGTCTCGGTCTCGGTTTTTTTGAAGTAGTTTGCTATTAATAATCTTTTCAAAAAATGTTATTATTTTTTAATAATTATTTTAATTTATATATTGGGAATGAAAATGTGTGTAAAAGAAGACAACTACTTACACTTCAATGCATCATATATTACTATTACTGTTATATATCTTTATATAATTTCAAAAAGATGTCAAAAACGCGCCAAATGAAAGACCCAAATAACATAATATGTTATTTGATAGTTGTTATAGCAGGCAGATATTATCTGCCTGCTATAACAAGTCGATTCGTGAAATAAAAAATACACCTCCCAACAAACTTCCCGCTCCATTAGTTATGGCTGTTGGTGGAGATAAAAAATCTGGTGATTCACCTTTTGACGACGACGACTGCATCAATATTTTTGCACTATTTGCTCAAAAATCAGCAAATATCACCGAAGAATGGAAGACAGAAATAATTAATTATACCAAATTAGACCAAGCACCAGTAGACGTTGACATTTTAGAATGGTGGAAAACACTTGAGAATTCCTTCAAAAATTTGTCTAGAATGGCAAAAGATATTTTTAGTATCTGTGCAACTTCAGTGCCATCGGAAAGATTATTTTCGCAAGCTGCGATGATAATGACCAATAGAAGATCTTCTCTAACTTCTGACTCAGTAAAAGCTCTTTTATGTATCAATGCTTGGGCAAAGTGTATCTTAAAAACGAAAATTTGTGGCAATATTTTTTAGATGCATAGATAATCTTTATTTCAAATTCATTAATTCTAAAATTCTAAAATATAATTCAAATAATATCAAAGTTCAAAGTATTAGATTATTAATAGTGAAATTTATGAAATTGAATGAATGAATGATATGAATAGTGAAATTTAGTGAATTTATGTAAAAATTAGGTAATTCGAAGGGGGCCGCCACGGTAGCCGAGTGGTGCGAGACCTGCGAAGCTAATGTGTATTGTGGTACTGGGTTCGATTCCCGGTCTTAAGCCTTAGATTTTATTTAATGGTTAATATGAGAAATTTACAGTAAAGTATGTTTGCTAGTCGCCTCCGTCCGCGACACCTAATTGGTAGTTGGGCGTAGATGTAGTAATATTGGACATATATAATAAAATCGTATCTTTTAATAATTAATTCAATACCCGTAAGGATTATTTATTAATAAAGAACACAGTTTTATAATTTTGTAGCTAAAAATTAATATTTGAAAAACCGAGACGAAACCGAGATTTCTCGACGAGATATATATCATGTCTCGATCTAGGTCTCGGTCTCGGTTGCTCAAGTATCGTCTCGGTCTCGGTCTCGGTACCGAGACCGAGATTTGTCTCGTTTCTCGTGCAGCACTAAGAATACTGCCCGGAGAAGGCCAAGCATTGAAAACAAGCTTCGGATGCCAATGGTTTCAGATAATGAAGTACCATAAATAAATAGGAATTAATTACGTAAATAGAATTCCAAATTTTGGGAAAGACTAACGGAAGTCCCTCTCTACTGGGTCGTCATTCATGAATTTGTTTAAGATCTTTTTAAACCATTTTTATTAATTTTATTTTTACGTGATTCGCCAATTATTTTTGTAAAAGTATTAGTGTTTGGTGAGTTGTTTGGAGAGATAGACGAATTTCCTCTTCAATGTACTTCTTTACCTCAACAAAACAAACAGCACAATTTGAGTAAGCGTGTTTTGAAAATTAAATAAAAGTGCCGAATAGAACTTTGGGAATTACAGTCAAAGAAAGGTGTTTAATCAGACTTTTTTGGGGGGGGGTTTTGCATCATAATTAATTCTCTCTTTCTTTGAAATAAACGATTTGATTCTCATTTATCGTTTTATCTATCAAAGGAATGTTCTTTTTAAGGTGAAATATAAAATCAAAGAAATGAACAAAATGAAATATTTCACAAAATTCAGCCTAGCATCCGCCTGTAATTCGAAATTGGGCCTCACTTATTTATAAATATACCTTTTCTCTGGTCTTCGGTACATCCCTTAATTAGGATGTTTAATGCGCTTATAGGTTTAACGAATTTATATTTGAAGGAATAAAAGAGAGAATATCTGCTGTTTTATAAAAAAGAAAAAAGAAGTAATAACATTTAGGGGTCCAATCCATTCGTCTACAAAAGAGTTTAAATTCGTTGAAATTATAGAAAATACCAAGGTTGTTATAATTATTGGGATTTCATTACTAAGCTACTAGAATTCGGCACCATTTCTGCTTGAAGGGAGGGTTTTTAATTAAAAACCTTATGCTTCCCTTTTTGTATTTACCGTCCTCTTATCGATAAAAGCATAAAATATTAACGATAAAAGTCGTTCATATTAACTTTAGATTTTATACTCGATTCTTAATTGAATATAATCAAAAATCACCTGATTTTAATGCAATTATGTACTTCTCCACAGTCTGGATTCAAGTGCTTTATAAAAGTATTCTCGTATTTATTTAATAGAATTATGAGAGCTTAATGCTGTGTTTTAGATTGGATTAGATTGCACTTAACCGACTTAAGTTTGTGAACCTAGTGAAAAAAGTGGAATATCGCAATTTGATGAAGGCACCGCCGCGCAGAGCCCTTTGAATATCTAACAACTTTTATTGTAAAAAATTTCTTTAATTCAATTCAATGTACGCTTATGAGTGATGGTCCCGACTAGAGAGAAGTAGTTTTAGAATAGATCTTGGGTCTGTTACTAATGCTACCAATAGAGGGCTCGTTTTGTTGACTTGTCTTGTCTTGTTCTTGGTAGCAGTAGAATTTTCCCCTAGTCATTTTTTGGGTAATAACTTCTCTAGACTTGAAATGAAAATGAAATGACTTAATTTTTTGGGGTAAACCTTTTTTATTTTTCAACATACACTTATACACTTCGTCCAACGCTGCTCTAGTTTGTTGATCCCTTCCGAATAATAGGATTTGTCCAAGTCTGAAAAATAGCCATTCGTTTCTGCAATCACCTCCTCGTTTGAATAAAATCTTTTTCCCGCCAGCCATTTCTTCATATTAGGGAACAAATAGTAGTCCGAGGGAGCCAAGTCTGGAGAATAGGGGGGATGTGAAACGAGTTGGAACCCTATTTCCATTAATTTTGCGACCACAACTGCTGAGGTGTGAGCTGGTGCGTTGTCGTGATGGAAAAGGACTTTTTTGTGGGCTAATCGTGGGCGTTTTTCTTGCAGCTCGGTTTTCAAACGGTCCAATAACGATGAATAATATGCACCTGTAATAGTTTTACCCTTTTTCAGATAGTCGATGAGGATTATTCCTTGCGAATCCCAAAAGACAGTCGCCATAATCTTTCCGGCCGAAGGAACGGTCTTCGCCTTTTTTGGCGCAGATTCCCCCTTGGTAACCCATTGTTTAGATTGTTCTTTGGTCTCAGGAGTGTAGTGATGTATCCATGTTTCATCCACAGTGACGAAACGACGCTTAAAGTCATGCGGATTCTTCTGGAACAGCTGCAAACCGTCCTTGCAACACTTCACAAGATTTCGTTTTTGGTCAAGCGTGAGCAATCGCGGCACCCATCTTGCGGATAGCTTTATCATGTCATGTCATGCAAAATATTATGTACCCGTTCATTCGAGATGCCCACAGCACTAGCAATCTCACGCACCTTCACTCTTCTGTCATCCATCAACATATCATGGATTTTATCAATGATTTCTGGAGTAGTAACCTCAACAGGGCGTCTAGAACGTTCAGCGTCACTTGTGCCCATATGGCCACTCCGAAAATTTTGAAACCACTTATAAACTGTTCTAATCGAAGGTGCAGAGTTACCATAATGTTTATCAAGCTTCTCTTTAGTCTCCTGAGGCGTTTTGCCTTTCATAAAGTAGTGTTTAATCAACACACGAAATTCTTTTTCGTCCATTTTTTGAAAATCACTCGACTTCCTCGATTCAAACGAATGCCAAACACAAAGAAATAGACCGATCTGGCTGAAACTTGGTACGTGTTCTTCCAAGAGATGCTACTAACTAAACATAACCTCGATACGCGCCTGTAGTGCTATCTCTCTGACTTTGCACGGACTTTTCAAACGACCCTCGTATTACATACGTACAGACCGCTTCCATTTGCAGGGCCTTCCTGATCGCACTTATTTTTCAATTGTTTAACTATATTTATTCTATTCTTTTGTGTTTTATTTATCATATATTTGGTATCTTGAATCCCTTCCTAATTATTTTACTACTTAGATTAGTCTAAGGCGGCCTCAAGGCCTACGCCACTGCAACCCCCTTTGGATCTATTGTGGCTCCCCAACTTTATAGCTCACCCTCCAGACCCGTCCGTTTAATCAGATTCTTAATTCTGGAGAGCGACTTTTGGGTAAAGCTCACAGGCCAGACAAGCCCCTCACACTGGACACAACACTTGCCAGAGTGACGTTTCCTCCTCCTCTTCCTGACAGAACCTACAAAAAGGCTATCATCCGCCAGGCCCCCATGCGATGCATGTGTTTACTGAGCCTGCCGTGGCCCAGTTAATAGTCCTACAAGTATCCTTACAGCCCCACGCGGCTTTGACGGATTAATTCTGCAGTCAGCCTCGGCGAATCGGTGAATAGCCCATAATGAATTCCTTCGCCTGTCTCTGCCCAGTAGTGTTGAGCCGCCACTCCTGAGACCATTTCACTACTTAAGTAATTAATCTTTGTTTTACCATTTCCTTTGTAGTATTAAAATAGAAAAAAAGGTAATTAATAAATTAAATAAAATTAAAATTAAGAGTAATTATTTTCAGTTTGTACTGAGGTTAACTTGGCAGACGGATAAATGTCCATTGTCTAATAGTTTATATGAATTTTGTTTTGCATTTTTTAATTTTCTAAAAAAAACACCATTTATTTATCTATTGTGGTAAGACTGTCTCAGAAACTTATCTCACGAAGCCTAAAATAGAGATCAAATGAGCCGTGTTTGTGTTCACATTAAAAACAAAAACTTTTCTTGTCTAATTTTTGATTTAATTTATCATAAAAATGCCATCTTTACAAAATTAAGGAGCAATTAAATTGCAGAAGTTACAAATAGAAAAGAATTGGCACTCTTTGAGGAGAATTGGTCGCATTAGTATTGATTTGAGCCGTTAAAATGAAAAAGAAGTTGTTGTTTTTGTAAAAAACTGAGAAAATGAATCAAAATAGAAAATCTTTGACAAATCTCTTGGAAATAGAAAATGCAACGATAAAGAAAATAGACCGGAAAAAAACTGAAATAAATTAAATCTAGAAAATACGCTATGAGTAGAAGCCAAGTTCTCCGTAAACATGGAGAAAGAAAACTAGATAAACGTCTCTAGTAGGGAAATTTACCAAGTCTGGTGCAGTAACAATAGGAAACATTCACTCTGCTGACATTGCGGGACTCCTAACCTCTTTTATGAGGAGGAGGAGGTCTCCCTGATTTATGCATTCAACTTTGCATATGGTTTCGAGAGTGAGAGAGGAGAGTTCAGTGGGAACTTTACGATATCTAAGTTTGGTGCTTTTCCGTAATGTTATAGAATTGTTCAGTAAGATAGTTTCAGATTTATAGCCATTTAAATACAAAACAAAATGGCGTAAATAGCGTATTATTACTTTTGCCTTATTTGATTAGAATATGGTCGTTATACGGAAACATAATTCTTAAACATAGTTTGTGATTTCCGGTATGTGTTTGACGTGTTTGTTTTTGAACTTCAATGAACGATTTCCTTTTACCGCAATTCAGGAGTTTCTACCTTAATATTTTTTCAAATTTTAGATTTTTAAGACGTACATTTTCTTTTTACTTATTAAAAACGCTTGAAATCGTAGGGTGAAGGGACCAGTAATTGACTGCTTAAGAAAAAATTCGAGTTTAAGATAGAATAACTTCCGTTATTTTGGCTCCAGGTGTAGGTTATAAAATTGAACCGCTCCAGTAGGATGTATTTTATTTTATTAATATTTTAAAAGCAGTAAATTCGATCTTTATGTCAACCAAAAATGATTTTTTTTGGAAGTATGTCAATGAACCAGTAATTGACATACCGAATTTTCGGTGGAACCAGTGTTTGACATGGGGTGGGACCAGTAATTGACATACAAATACATTCATGAAACGACATAAGGTATGCATTCAAAATCACTTTTAAATCTAAATAAATCACCTAAATCACTTTTTCAATTGGATTTATAACAAAAATCGGTCTTATTCATAATTAATTACAATCAGTTTTTAAATAGGCAAACCTAAATAATCTAATATTTTTTCAACCTTACCTTTTTTTATGCAGCTTTTGACGATCAACCCTTACACAACTGTACTACCGGTAACATCACAAACATCACAAAGTCACCAACTCTCCACGTATGTTTGATTTCGCACCTGGTACTTCTCTTGAGGGAGCTTCATTTTTCCTCTGGCCGTTTTCTTTGATGGAATTCTATGGTTTAGCCATTTCCTCCCTTTCTTCTTTGTCATGTGGCTAGGACCCAAAACTGAGGGAGAATGAGAGATTTTCCAACTCCGTTACGTGGGCGTCGTTTTTATTAGTCACGTAGGCCTCGGAAGCTGTTCGGCGATCACGACTATTCCAGTTTGTTGTTCATACATTGTTGTTCTCTACAGAATAATCATTCTGCATGCCCTCTTGAAATAAGGCGTACATTTGCTAATTCATTAATTTAAACATATTTTGTTGGAAGTTTTACTATTTATTTTATGTTGCCGATATTTTTTATCAATGATTTTATTTTACAATGTATTGAATTTTTAATTATAATAAAATTTACCAACCTATCTTATCATTTTCCCAGGAAGTCAATCACTGGTCTCAAACAAAAAAGCTGTAGGACTAGTAATTGACATACATGTCAATTACTGGGCAGATTGCCGTTTCAAGGACCAGTGATTGACAGCCCCATTTTAATCCTCAATGCTTCTTATAATTAAAAAAAAAACTACATAAATGAAATCTACAAGTAATACTAATTATAACAGAACATTGATAACCACACAAATATATGAACAAATAAACGAAAAATAAGAAAAAAGAAAAATTATTTTCTTATCAATCCTCCTTAGCAACGGCTTGTTTTTTCCTTGATTTTGAACTTTTAACACAAATAACCTTCCACTGGATGAGCTGGCTGTATGGCGGAAGCCAATGCCAAAAAAAGAAAACAAAAAAAAAAAAAAAACCTTCCACTGATACCAAGGAACCTTCCAATAATTAATATTTTTCTGGAACTGCTGCCCAAAGGCTTCTCAATAACGAAATTGAAAGAATCACCACTAAAAACGGCTCATATCCCTTATAATACCAGTTTATTTCTGGAATGTCAATTACTGGTGCCCAGTCAATTACTGGTCCCTTCACCCTACATACATTCTTACAGAAATAATACATAAGTTATATTAAATATGGGCGAACATTTCTTAAAAATTTGTCGGGAAATGCGGCAAGAGAAATCCTCACGATTAAGAAAAACTATTGAAATTGTATAGAGTTCTGTTTTTTTTGAGTTTTCATTAGATACACGTTTTTGGAAACCATGGAAACTAAAAAATCATTTCTATAAATGGATAAATCTGTTCGTCCATGCAAGTCATTGTGACTAAGAGTAGTCCGAATTTCTTATTTCGATAAGAACATCGTCAATCCCTTCTAGTCTCGCAAAAACCAACTAAAACCATTTTTTTTCTGCCCTTAAATCGAATCTTAAAATAAATATTTTGGGCGGAAATATTTTGTTATCGCATCAATGCCCTTTTTTTGCAAAGAACTGTATCCATTTGCAAAGAAACGTACCTGAGGAAGGTACAAGATTAGAAGCGGGACGGGACCCACGCCCCACGGCACCGCAGCCACAAGAGGCTTATTCTGCCTTCTCCCTTTTGGATCTAGTAGTTGAAACCTCCCCTTCTGAAAAGGTTGAAGACTTTCCCTACCAGTTCCTTCTGCACTACCATCTCCTTTGGCCTCAAAGTTCCAAAGATATCGTAGCGCAGTCGCTAGGTTGCAACGCAATCGAATAACAAGTGAAAGGCCGTTTCCTCCTCTCCCGACACAATCTATACAACGGTTCCGAGCTGATAAGCCCCCATCTTTGAACAGAACTGCTTCCTGAACCTGCCGTACCCGGTGAATAGGCCTGCAACCAGAGTAATCTGATTTCTGCCCAAGCCCAGAGTCTCTCTTTGGTTCTTTGTTTACACAGCAAGGGCCATGACACTCTTGTCGTGTTTGACCCCAGGAAGCATCACCCAGATCCAATCTCTGAGAGCCGCACGAACTGCACCCTTGGTGATCCCCAGGACTAGTTCCGTGAAGAAGGTATAAATGAACTGAACTATTCTTAAATTCTGTTTTATCGTGGTCCATTACAGCCTACTATTAATATCAAGAGTTCTTCGTTTAGACTGGATCTAGCACGAGTATGATATAATAAAAAGGAAATATATTCTCAGAAATATAGTCCGATAGGAATCTAGTTTTCTAATTAGATTATTAATTAGGAACCGAAGTCCTTCTAGGCGACTGATTCTGGTGGCTGAAATTATTAAAAGATAACGAAGGTATCTGCCAAATATTTAGCAACACTTAGAACTGATTGGAATTATGTTTATATTCTAATATATTAATTGTAACAGAGAGACAGAATGCATGATATAAGTAGAAATATCAATTAGTGATATCACTTCAGTTGCACCAGAGGGTTTAATTGAAATATAGAATTGATGACGTCTCTACTCAGCGAAATTAGGTGCCGCAACCCTGACAAGTGCCTCTAAAGTAATCATAGTGGGAGTATAGTGTTCAGAGAAACATCCTATCATCCTGTTTGATGTGCAAGCAATTAGCTCCTACTTATTTATAGAATCTTAATTATTAACGAAAATTGTTAGGTTTCTTTAATTTATTTTTTGTTATTAAATTAAAAAATAATAATAATAATTCAAATATTACATTGTATTTCATTTTCAGCATCATATCCAAAGATAGGGCTAATATTAGTGTATCCTTTCCATGAATATTAAACAGTTTACATTATTCCTTTGGGATTGTGAACTCATTTTGATAAATTGGCCGAAAATTTATAGTAGTCAACTTGATAAAGAATTTTTAAATTCGTTTTATTCAAATTTCGTGTCTAATTAATATTATTTTTGTTTGAGCTCTTTATTATACACGATTTGGCTTTTAGAGAACTCTCTAGATTCACTACAAAAAGCGAATAATACATTTTCCTTCAGACGCCATTTTAATTTTTAGAATTTAGTTACTTTCACATGAAGTTGATATTTAAAATGAGCTAAAAATATTTGCACAAGTTTGGAACGCCTCAAAACAAGTATTTATTGTAAACTAAAATTAAATCTTAAATTCGAAACTTTGTAAATATTATAGCCATGCTTCTAAAAATTTAAAAAAACGAATAATGAACCTCTTTTTTTATTTTACCGGAGAAAATTTAATAATTTAACGGAAGAATCATAGAATAGCGGAAGTCCTTCATTTCAATAACGCTGAAATTTTTTAAGCAAAGGGACAGCTGATAGAAAGATGTCATACAACATTCACAATGGACTATATTTTAAATAATAATAGACAACCTATAAAAATGTATAGGAAAAAATAATATACAGGATGTCCCAAGCTATATGGATAACGACTTTTTCTCGGAAACTAAGATAGCTAGAAAAAAACTAAAAAATACGTGTTCCCTTAGTTTTTTGTTAGGAATCCAAATTTACTTTGCAAATTTTGTTCGGTGCTTCCAGAAGCGAGATACAGGCACCAACTTCATTTTTTCAAATGGGAAGGTGCGGTTTTTATTTAAGAAATAGATTCCTCTATTTCTTTAAAGAAAAATTTACTTGAACGGTTTTTTTCTGTGAGCGATATTTTACAAGTTATAAATGAAAACATGATTTCTTATAAGAAATGTCAAAATGATAATATTATAACGGTTTTTTGATTGAATAAGAAGAAAAGTACTATTTTATTATAAATTTTACTACTCATTAATATTACAGATCATGCTCGAACTGGCCTCCACCATTAGAGATGTATAGACATGCTCTTTCCTGCCAATTGTCCCTTACTGCCAAAGAAATAGATTCGAATTTAACCGAGTTACAGGCATCTATTATTCTTTGCTTTAGTTCATCTACAGATGCAATCCTGACTTGATTCTGATGCACCTAAATTTAGTAATGCTTTTAGATAAGCAGAAATAAGGAAAGAAAGAAAAAAGTTATGAATGATCTCTTTGTTTTTCGAGTATCCCCAAAGGAAATAGTCCATAGGTGTCAAATCCGGTGAGATATTCTAAGTCTAAGGGAACACGTATTTTTTAGTTTTTTTCTAGCTATCTTAGTTTCCGAGAAAAAGTCGTTATCCATATAGCTTGGGACACCCTGTATACGAGTATATACCTCGTATATATTTTTTGTACATCCCATTTATTGAATTTAGAAATTTTAAACGATCCTACAATTCCTCTGAAAAGACAAGGAAGAATTTAGTTACCCCCCAAAAAAAAATCAATCAAAAATAAATTGAAAAAAAAAAGAGGCTTGTAATTTTGTAAAGGGATATAAAATTGGAAGGGATGAACCACACTGCTACGAGCAGAGGAGTCCTACAAATTAGATTAATGCAACAGTGTTAACTGAGTTAAGCCGGGAGTGACCCACTTCGGTTTTCTATCGAGGGATGTGACCGCAACAAATGCCAAATTCTGCGTCTTTTGTCCTACTAAAATTTTATCAACATGGAATTCGTGCTGTTCAAAAATAATCACATTGCAGGTGAATAGAACTTGTAGCCAAAAATAAATTCAATCTCACTTATAAAAATACTTAAATAAATAAACTATTATCAGGGATTTAAACAAAAAAATGTTCTTTAAAACAAGAATATTACTAAATTATTCAAAATTGGTACATTATACGAGGTCTGTAAATTAAGTAATGAGACTGATTTTTTTAAATTTTTTTATTCAAAAAGAATTACAATTCTATATTGTCACCTTCAAAATAACTTCCTTCTGAAGCCACACAGCGCTGGAGACGTTTCTTCCACTCCTCACAGCAGTGCTCGAACTCCGATACTGGAATAGCCTTCAGCTGGTCGGTTACAGCCGTTTAAATGTTTTCGACTGTCCCAAAATGAGTTCCCTTGAGGTGATTTTTCAACTTTGGGAAGAGAAAAAAAGTCACAAGGACTCAAGTTAGGCGAATAAGGAGGCTGAGGAGCCACAGGAATGTTTTTACTGGCAAAAAAAACTCGTTTATTGAAATTGCAAGGATGGCGAAGTCGAAGATCAAATGCATGCTGATATGTTTTTTTCGATATCCACGGAATCGTCCACAAAGAGTTTCTACCTCAAGGTCAAACGGTCAATCAACACTTTTACCGAGAGGTTCTTCGAAAAAGGGTCATTCGTTTGAGACCAAACATCAAGAACAAGTGGGTGTTGCATCACGGGTAATGCTCCTTGTCACACAGCAATTTCAGCATGCATTTGATCTTCGACTTCGCCATCCTTGCAATTTCAATAAACGAGTTTTATTGGCCAGTAAAAACATTCCTGTGGCTCCTCAGCCTCCTTATTCGCCTGACTTGAGTCCTTGTGACTTTTTTTCTCTTCCCGAATTTGAAAAATCACCTCAAGAGAACTCATTTAGGTACAGTCGAAAACATACAAACGGCTGTAACCGCGACCAGCTGAAGGCTATTACAGTATCGGAGTTCGAGCACTGCTATGAGGAGTGGAAGAAACGTCTCCAGAGCTGTGTGGCTTCAGAAGGAAGTTATTTTGAAGGTGACAATACAGAATTGTAATTCTTTTTGAATAAAATTTTTTAAAAAAAATCAGTCTCATTACTTAATTTAAAGACCTCGTAAGTAATAAAAAGGTACTTTTGAATGAAGCGTGACTTATTAGATGCCCAAAATTTCTCCCCTTGAGATGGATTTTTGGGAAAGCGTTTTTCCAAACAAAAGCGAATGTACTGGGGTGCTCTTGTAAAATTAAATCCAGCCAAGACAATGCTTTGTCAATCGAGTTTTAACCTTTTAACTGTGAGATGAAAGGATAAAAGAGCATGCCTATATTATGGAGAGAGTAGAACCGGATTTCCTGTGTAGGAATCTAATACGCTAACCTCTGAGTTACTCCTCTGAAGCTTTGAAATCTGAGAATTAGGAAGTTTCCTTCTTCCAGTCATATTTCCCCACAGAGAGCGGTTTGTTAAGACTTTAACTTTATTTGTAGCCCCCAAAGAGCAGAAATTCTTAGTTTTCTGAGAACCAATGAGAATTAGTCTAAGAGTTATTGGAGTGATCTAACTAGATGTGCTATTTTCAGGTTGCAATGCTCTTTCAATTGTAGACATTTCCTGATCAGCCTGACTTTGCTAGTTCTCTTGGCTGGAATAAGGTTATCAGTCTTACCATAAAGAACACGTAATTAACATTAGTTTAAAAATTATCTACAGCAAAACCAAGAAAATATTACCATTACGCGAAAACCTGACAGTTAACCTTTCGGTTAACCATTTCAAAGATTAATTTCATTAGAATTGTAAACTTGAATAATAGGGAGGCGAAGGTCAGCAATAATTGAGCCTGATAACAAAATATTGAGACAAACAGTACTGTTTACTTCCACCCTACCGATAGAAAGCACAAAGAACCAGTCGCCTAGGGCAATACACAATACAATTGATGGCCTGAATTGTTGCCTTGTAAAGGAATTGGCTTTACAAACCACATTTTAGGGAAGCAGATTAGAGGAGCCATTATGGATAATAATTTATCAAAAAGTTTGCATATATAATCATATTTTCTGGTGGACTGCCGGCTTGACATTGGATTTATTTATTCAATCATTTATTATTGGTAATTTATTGATGGAGTAGAAAATGTTTTGGCGATGCATTTCTATTGGTTATATGTAGCGAATATATAATAAATATCTTTCATGCATCATTTAATATTATGGAATGATTAATTATTTAGAACTCGAGTGTGTGCAAACTCGGTTTGTTAAAAATTTATACTATTTGCCTAAAAGTACTCCGCACAGTTTTGTAATGCTTGAGTCAGGGATTCAGCAGGTTAGGGTGCGCGTTTTGAAGAGGATGTTGAATTTGTGGATTAGGCTGTGTGAGATGCCCCAGGGTCGAATTCCTAAGGCTTGTTTCTGCCAATTGGTGAATCTAGATAAGAATGGTAAAACTCTGGAAGGACTAAACTGGGTTTCTCAGTTAAGAGCTCTGCTTGTCACAATTGGTGCTGAACATTTTTTGTCCCTGAACTGTCCATTCGAAGCCCGAAGAATGGTATCTGGCATAATAGAGAAGTTCAGTAATCACTATTTAAGTATTGATGTGAACGTTGCAATTAACTCGCGGTATAGCCTACTCTATAGATCTATCAGTACCCTGGGTTTGGGTGAGGATTATCTCAGGTTCCGAACCAGCATCGTCAAGTTGCGAATTATTAGCCAATTGAGACTTTCCTTCAAGAATAGAATCAGATGCTATTTTCGTAATAATTCTTGTTATAAATTGTGATGAATTGTGCACAATTTGCAATCGCAATGAATTCGAGACCCTCCATCATGTACTGATTGTCTGTCCTATATATGAGCCACTTAGAATATATTATCTTTCTAGGTATCCTAAGCACGTTGAGAGCTTGCTATCCATAGCAGATAGCGATCAAATAGATAATTTATTTTTATTTACTGTAAATATGTTAAAATTGAGGTCCTTCATTTTAAATGAATAGTTATGTTTGATTAGTGTTTTTGTTTTTTGCTTTTTTTAATTATTTTTGATGGTAATCATATTGATTTGGTACTCTTTTTTATTTTCAAGAAGTGGCTTTATTCTTTTTTGTTTTAATAATATCAATTTTATTTTTCTAATTTGAATTAATATTTATTTTATGTTCTTTTTTACTTTATTTTTTTATTTATTTATTTTTTTTTTCTCAACAATTTGGTTAAAGTAATAGTTTTTGTTCCCTATTTATATTCTTTTATTTTTTTAGAAGATTAGTATTATTCTATTTTTACTCTTTTGCTGTAAATACTGTACTCATTTGTATGGCTTATGCTTCACAAATAAATAAATAAATAAAAATAAAAATAAAAAATTAATTATTTAGAAAAATTCGCGACATATTAAACGTAAGATCAGACGCGCGCTGGTAAATTTTTCATAATTCCGACTATTTCTTTGAATTAACTTCTTTGCTATTGCAAGTTTCCCAATCAATCACCATTGCAAGTGACATTACAAGTGTTGTAAATAGCGAAATGTAGGTTTTAAATCAAATAGGTTGTGATTCCGAGTTGCAGTTTTATCTGATTTATTTTAATAAAAACTTTCCCTTCACTATTTGCAAGTTGATGCCCAGTTAGTTTTGGTGATTTCGTCTAATTTAATGAAAATAAATCGATTACAATAAAATTTCACCTCACGAAAATCGAATAAGTATTGATTTACAGGCTTGTAATCTGGATTGGAGCTCTGATTCTTTAGTTGGTGAAGTGGGGTAGAATGCACTACACAGATCGCGGTATCGATTCGGTTCTTTGATTGCAAAATTCTTGATGATGGCAATCAAAGTAAAGATTTTATTCTATAAGTCTATATTTTTTACACTATTTTAATTGCAGCTTTGAAAAATATGTGGTTTTTTCAAGCTTCATAGCCGCTAATAAATACTATAATGAACTCCAGCGACAAATGAAATGCCGAAATCTATCTGGTCTGTACAAAACACAAATTATACCCTATACTGATATTCTGAGCTTAAGCAAAGACCATGGCCAAAGCCAAGGAGCAAAAGACTCCCCGTCATTGATAGAAGGATTTTAAGAATCATAACTCACCACAATTAAATGCCAAGATGGTTCTAATATGGATGAAATGGTTGAATAGCAACACTTACCTGTAACAAAAGAGAATTTTTCAATTAGTAATAGAAAAATTGTAGTAATAATTCCCTAATATTAAGTAAAAGGTTAGGTTAGAGATGCTTAGTGGTTTAGTGAAACTGCACTAGGAGTTCCTAGGATTATGTGGATATCCCCGGGTCGTCATCAGACTCTGCAGGCTTTCTCTTGATGGGAAATCCATCAAGAAAACATGAGTACTCTATGAACGTGAAAAAGCTGAAGAAGCAAATAATCTGAAACTTATATAATTATAATATTTTGAAGAACTTGTACAATATTGATGTCAACCGTTTATCTTGCAAAGATGGGCACTGATTACTAAATCAAATCCTAAATTTAATTGATTAAATTTGTTTTAAATTTTAATCAGAATTTAATCGGCCAAATTAATCGTACTTTTAAATATTATGACAAATTAATCATCGAATTAAATTTAATTTCAATCGATAATCAAATTGATTTAATCATTCACTATAAGACTTTTCAACTAATGGTTCAGACCACGTTTTGGCGAGACTGTCCTCAACAAACTTCCAGCGTATCTCTAATTCGATTAATTTTTTAAGGCTAATACTTCATAAGCATGCTGCATAAAATCACTTTTACACCATAGTAACCCCGCCTCAGGAACAATATTACCGACTGATCAAGAACTCCTACAGAATATAAGATTTACAAGAGAGAAATAGCGATTTTTTTAAAAAAAATTTATGTTAAGTGAGCCACAGTTTCTCCATTTTAGATCCCTATAAATAAATAAAGGAAATAAAAATGATCCTGGAAAATATAATATGTGATAATAAATTCAAAGTTCTATAAATAAAATATTTCATATATTTTAAAAAAAAAAAAAGTATATAGAAAGAGAAGCTACATAATAATAAAGTTTTATATACCACATATCCAATCTAATGCCACATAACAAAGATAGAGAGAGACTGTATTGAGGCTGTGGGTACACACAATATATATTTACTATCCTAGCTAATGAAATTTCCTTCCTGCATTATCGCTAGAGACTTAAAGGTGACTTAGCACACCAAATAACATTCTAGTTTATACCAAAGGAATACTAAATAGCCCGTGAATCGCATCTAAGTGCTTTTACCTTACTGGCAATGTGTATTTACTGAGGGCAATCCTAAATTTTAAAGCCCTTTTGGGAACCATAAAAAACAGCTGTAAAACAAATAAAATTGGGATTTAGTCACTTCCTTCTTTATATAATATATAAATTGTCTCTTAAACTTCAAAATGGTGGTACTAAATGATAATATTGTACAAGTAATTTCAAAAATTCTGATTCCTCCCCTTGAAAGATACAAAATACAGGACGACATTCCCACTGACTAGACTCCACATTAATAATAACATAACAATGTAGAAGGGTTAGCCAATACTGGATTTCCAACGCGGAGATCCCAGGTTCGAATCCAGCTGCTGGCCTTCAGATTTTTTACTTCCTAAGTGCTTGCTTACAGCTCACTGTCCCGGTGATCGACTGTGTTGTCCTTAACGAGAGAAGCTGGAAGTGTGGGAGCCCGGAGGAAGTGCTCTTAAAAAAAGCACCGGGCGCCTAAAAACTAAGATCCTGACGCGCCTTAAGTACACTAGATAATAATAATAATAATATTTTTATTTTTATTTGCCAAGCATTCGACCTAGGGCGTGGAACATATTTAGATCAGATTAAAATGTACATTTTTAAAAAAAAAAAAAAACACGACTGAAAAGAACAGAACGACTACTTTAAAGACGATAGATCAAAACTCTCTCTGGACAACAAAAGACTAATTTATACTTCTATTTTGAAACCAATCTGGGAGCATGGAATAGAGCTGTGGGGTTAAACCAAACGCTCCAATCCTCCAAAGGATTCAATTCTCTTCAATCTAAAATACTTCGAACTATCGTAAACGCTCCATTTTATGTCTCCCAACCTGACTACTATACACACTGACCTTAACACTCCTTTTGTCACACACAATTTCCAAAGGATTCAATCTCTTCAAACTAAAATACTTAGAACTATTGTACACGCTCCATTTTATGTCTCCCAACCTGGACTATACACACTGACCTTAACATTCATTTTGTCACACAAGTTACTGAAAACAAGATACAGAAAACTCCATTTCAGCCTGCAATCTCATATAAATCCTCTAGCTCGAAAATCTTTCTTCTAGAACTCTTCCTGATAACCCGGACAAAACGTCTTAAGAGACAGTGGCCTCGTGATCTCCTCTCTAGTGAAGAGAGTGGGCTAACAGTTGTTACTCTGTTATCTTTATCACTTATAGAGCCAACGCGCTGATTGGAGCACAAATAAACGGTAAAAAAAAAAAATTAGGATGGATGATCACATTGATCCGGTAACTTCACACAGAAACCTTCAAACACATCTCTTTTCTCTTGAGGAATGGTTTAAAAAATGGAAAATCAAGTTAAATGAAACCAAATCTCAAAATATTACTTTTACTCTCCGCCGCATCACTCTTCCTCCGATCTTCTATGACTCAATTCCAATTCCTCCTGCCAATGTTGTCCGTTATCTTGGGCTTTATTTAGACAAAAGACTGACTTGGAACCCGCACACACGACTTAAACGAACTGAAGTTAACAGGCGTTATCGACTACTTAAAAGACTTCTAGACCAACGTTCAAAACTTTCACTTAATAACAAACGACTGATTTACAATTCCACACTAAAACCCGCCTGGACGTACGGTATTGAACTGTGGGGTTCAACGAAACGCTCCAATCTTCAACGAATTCAATCTCTTCAGTCTAAAATTCTCCGCACTATCGTTAACGCTCCATTTTATGTTTCTAATCTAACCATCCACACAGACCTGGAAATCCCGTTTGTAGGTCAGGTTGCACGAACACGCTATAAAAGTTTTCATCAGAACACGCACTCTCATTCCAATCCTCTTGTCCGCCACTTATCATCTCATCACCATCCAGATCATCCTCCCAGACGACTAAAACGCCAGTGGCCTCGCGATTTTCTCTCTTCTGAGGAGAGTAGCTAATCCTAGAGATGACTTAGGGAGTGTTATCACTGGGTAACTTCTCCTCTCAATTAGTGGAGTTTGTAGTGGTATCAGCTATTGACATTGTTACTAATAGTGCATCTAGCGCTGGTGTAACTTAACTAATAAATTAAAAAAAAAGGATGGATGATTAGCGAGGAATCGGTCAAATAAAACAACTCGTCTCTTTGCCAAAGTTTCGACAAATATATTGTCCTCTTCAGGGCCTGGATATTACAAATACAAAACAATTTACAGGCTATAGCCTGTGAAGGTCCCGCTATATCTGTATATATACCTGCTTTTCCATTTCTGGCTCTTAGTTTCTGTAACTCAACCAACCCGCATAGCCACGTAAGTTTCAATAATTATAAAAATTTTTTTGTATTTTACTGATTTTTACTGGTTTTTTTCTATGTTACTGACTCTGTAAATTGTTTTGTATTTGTAATATCCAGGCCCTGAAGAGGACAGTATATTTGTCGAAACGTTGGCAAAGAGACGAGTTGTTTTATTTGACCGATTTCTCACAAATCTTCCATCCTAAGTTTAACAATTTGCGGTCACGAAACCAATATAATCGAAAAAAAAAATAAGTTTTTTTAATTGTCATGTAAAGAACAGAGAGTTTTGGAACGAAATTTTATGAATATTGGGCATTTTGAATATTTTGATTCCTTCGGGAGAAACCGTTTTTTGTTTCACCCTTTCGAAACTAAGAAGTGCTCTTAGCAATCAATGAATGGCAATTAGGTGCTTTGTCTATATCAACTTCTAGTTAAGATCAGTTACCAGACAGCAACCTCCAGGTTATAAAACTTGTCAGCCAGGTTTGTAGGATACTGTAGATAGAAGCTGGGAGCCAGCAGTTAGTTATCGATCTTAGGAGCCAATTCACATCGCTTTTAACGCCTTTCTAGATATTCTGTGGAAGATTTCTTCGAATCAAAAAGGGACTTACAAATTATCCCTTATAAAATTTTTTAAAAAGAGGTGCGCTTTACCATAAAGTACGCTACTACTCGTACAAGTGTCCAGCATAGTAAAAGTATTGTCGTCGTCTCCTTTCAACTTAAAATGAACAACAGGACAACAGTAAAATTCAATTTTACAACAAATATTGTCAAATTGAATTAGGGTAGTGACAAAAGTCGAAGAATGTTCTTAGTTTTTTTACTTCTTCAGGCAGAAAAATGCTTTTTCAGTCTCAGCTTGTGGTCGTTGGTGAAGATAAATAAGAAAAATATATAGTATATTGTTCCAATAAGAGAAAAGAAATAACCCCCCAACGTGAGTTAAAAGATTTAGGAAAAAAGAAGACTATTATAGAAGAAAACATTGGATAAAAGTGGACCTCTATGGATCAGCACAGAAGACGCCAAACTTTAGCCTCTTTAAAAATATTCTATAGATATATAGTATATGTAATAAAGGTGAGTTATTCTCATAAACAACACACACACACGCCCAAAGCAATAAACAATATGGCCTCCAAAGAGATAAAGTAAATTTTAGAGAAAACAAAATCAGTAAATCTGGTAAAAAAAAGATCTGCAAGAGTTTGTCATCCCTGTACGGGTAATTGAAAACTTTGGTATTGTGTCCTGCAACCTTTATTAGAACTATTGTGTTCTTCGAGTAGTTTCCAGGTGTACTGTACAACAACCAGTTGGTGAAATAATACGACCAGAATTTTCTATGAGAAAAAGTGGGAGTCTTCCAGTAAGGAATAACTATACCCTGGAGTCAACTAAAACCTATACTATCATTGTCCTTCCTATATATTGTGAATAAAGCTCCCCCAAGAGGAAGGTAAAGAAAATATCCTTCTCTAACTACCTAGACTTTTTGAGGAAGCCTACGTTTCTTCTAAAGATGGCTGCTTCACGTCAAAAAGAAAAGAATAAACCAAGAATGTGCTAAGAAAAGAGCAGATTATCAAATATTATTAAGATGATTTTTACAATTTAATTTAAGACGCCCTACAAATGCGGCTTGGAGCTTTTTTCAGTGTTCTGATGGCCACCGTACAGTGAACACTCGTTCCAGACAACACTGTCCATCAGCGGTCAGTGAGTTATAAGAACCTCTTAGCAGGAGAAGTTCTAAAGGCTAGCAGCTGGCTTTTAAACGGATCTCCGCGTGTGAATAGGTGAGGCCCACAAAGCTGAGATGTATTGTGGTACTGGGTTAGATACCGGCCTAGGCCTGAAGGCTGAAAAAACAGGCCATTACTTTACTTTTTATTGCACTAAGTCCAAAATAGATCCATTCAGCCTAGTCTACCGTAACCAAGGTGATGAAACCACTTCCTGGTTCACTAGCGAACTTCTAGGGCCAACAATTTTGGATCACCATTCTTTGTACTAACAAAACCCTTCGGTTTCATTGCCTCCCAGGATAATCGTTTGATAGCAACCCCAAATTAAAAGAAACTGGATGAATGCTAGTTCAGACCCAGTTTGTTCTCCAAAGAAATCCCAGAAAGGGTGGAAAACCTTCAATTAGGGATGCTAACCCTTCAGTAATTCCTTCAGTACCCCCTCACGAAGAATACATCCTCCTCTAGCAATGGTTATAAAGTTGGTCAGGTAGAAACAAATTACCAATTTTGACAAAAATCACGTCACATCTTTCACCAAGTCATGCTAAAGCACACCGAACTCTTGCGAAACTCTACCCAGAGATTCCACTGTACACAAACACCAAGTGAAAGATCTTAAGCATAAACCTTTCATTTACCTTCCTAAATAACCTTAACTCTGGCCAACTTCTAGTCTAGAGTTTATAGTGGTAGATTAATTCTAATTTAAATTGAATTTAAACTAAATTGAGAGCGGTAGGTTTTAGACAGAATTTAGAGCTTAATGTTGGAGTTAGCCCTTTGAGTAACGTAGTTTAAGACATCGCTTATAATTGATGCGTGTACTTCTTGTCAGTTTATTAAACTGATATTTAATTTAAACGATAAACTTTGTTAATTAATTTTTTGTTTATCTTGGTTTAATTATTTTAGCAGCAAGCTGAAAACCAGAGCAAGAATAAGTGCTGTGCTTTTTGAAGTTACGCTTTACCGAAGACCAAAACAGCAGTTGATAGTTAGAATTCCAAATGGAGATAGATCTCTTCATTATCTTTACATTCTACAATCTGCCTCCATCAAGTGTGTTGGGCTATGTGCGCCATTGTTGTTGTTGTTAGTTGTCATGTGTCAGCTTTTTGTCTCAGTCTTCCAAGCAGCCTCTTACTAGCGTAAGTTCTGAGCCCTCAGTTGCTTCCGTAAATTTTGCTCATAACACTTGTTAACACAAATCCTAATTTACAGACAATGAGATCTGTGAGAATTACGTTGTTAGTTTTCACATCAATATATTTTTTCATACGTAATATTGATTACAGAATACATAGAGACAAAATTAAAGATGAAATAGGAAGAAACTCCACTCAAAAGAAAATAAAAAAATCATGCGACACCGCGTATTGTTTGAAGTCAATGAAAAAGATGAAAGAATGAAATCTCTCAAGAGAATAAAGAAGAAGCCGGAAAGATGGCTAAAGCATTAGAACGTCAACGGAAACTGAAGGAGTTTTTATTTTTCTTTAATCACACAACTGAGAGGTAAAATATATCCGTTAAACCACGGTTTTTTGCAATGGCAAAAAAACGCTTTCATGTTTTTGTGGTCAGTATAGTGAAAAGCTAGCCTTTGTAACTGAAAAAATTGTGTTCATTCAATAATAAAAAGACGAACAAAAAAAATCATTTTATTAAATTAAAATTCTGCTACGCTCCATCTCGTTTTGTGGTATTTTTTGTTCCGCCCAAGCAGCTGATTTTTATTAGATCTGGAAGTAGCAACTCGCGAGCTCTACTGGATAACTTAATAACAGCAAACATTCAAAAAAAAAAAAAAAAGAACGATTCTCGTATGAAAATCCCACTCAAATGTTTGTTCTAATAAAAAGTCAGCAGAATGTGAGGAACATGCTCTACATCATTCAGCAATCGCTTTGAGACGTCAAGAAGATCAAAGAGATATCATTGATATGGCAATATAGAAGTTGACGTGCCATTCTCAAGTCTAGAACTACCATAAATCGAATTCTACGAAGGAAATTTAAATAAAAGTGAAGGGGAAATGGGAGTCAGAAATAGCTTGCCATCACTTGATAATAAGTTAAGGGAAATGAAAAGCGATAACTACAGATGGAGCTCCTCTTCATCGACCTAAACGTCGGTGAAGAGGGTTGATTACTGAGCCGCCTTCGCATTGGAGGAAAGACACACCAACGCTTGGTAACATGTGAATCCCTAACACTGTCTATCTGACTAACGACTCACTTAGGACTCTCCCACAGTACAATGAATTTTTTAACTTGTTAGAATTTGTTCTCCGATACATTTTTAGTAAATTAAACCGATATTCACCGCGCGTCGTACCAGCTTTGTTTGTAATTATTTTTCTGTGGATACACTAACTTATTTTTATAAGCAAAATTAACAATCATTTCTGTGAGATTCACTAATTCTCTAACACATGACAATCTTTAGACTCGTAATCACTGTATGGCCGTTTCTATTTCTTTCTTAAATTTATCTGTATGTTTATTACACCATTTCAATTTTGGGTAATAAAAGCATATCTTCTTTAATATTAATACTCAATGACAACCTTATCACTGTAGGTAAATGGTCTGAGAAGTGTTTGTTGTTGGCAGACTTCAAAGTCTGACTAATGAGGTAAAATGTCGGCGGATACAGCACAAAAATCTATTACTGTAGACCCTTGGGCACCGATAAAACTATATTCTCCATAATAATCACCTTTAATCCGCCCATTTGATATGATTAAATTGAAATCAGCAAAAAATGAAAGTGATTGCTTACCATGAGAATTAAGAGTTTCATCTTTAGATTACCTTTTTACACATAATCAGTTAAATAGTCTGGGATGACTTTTAAATTAGCAACCCTCCCATTAAAATCGCCTATCAGTATGTACTGAAAAGTGTTGTGCTTATTAATTAAATCATACAGTGACTGAAAGTCTTCAAGCCAGCAGTTACAGTTTAAGTAAACCGGAACAATATAAAAATAGTTATTTATTTAACAAGTGTGGAAAGTAGTACTTTTCCTCACACGAGGCAGGGTTTGCACGCACGAGCGAGCGAAGCGAGGCGAGTGCAAGTGCAAATTGCCGAGTGTGAGGAAAATACTTTACACTCGAGTTAAATATTATATTTTTTCTGCAACCATTAGGGTTATTAACTAAAAAAAAAACTAAACAGGTATCACTAGAATCCATTTTAAATTTCTGTAAGGTAACACTATAACCTTTTTAACTGTTATAATTACAAATATCTAATTATTTATTAAAATATTTTTATTTCTATATTTCTTTCAATTTTATTTTATTTTTTTAATATTCGTTTTTTAATTATTTAGATAAAATAAATTTAAATAAGCTTATTAGAGTTTTACAGAAAATATTTAATAACAAAACTTCTTATATCAAGGAAGCACAATAAAGTTTTTTCACTCACTAGTGAGGAAAGTGACACTAATGGGAATTTTTCCCCACTAGTGGAGGTTAAGTTGGGCATTACACAGCTGATTTTAATTGAGTAATGAGAACATTCCTACATGGTTGCAGAAAAACATTATTTAATCTATTTTATTAACCTCAATCAGCGTATGATTAGAAAAACTGAAAAATTTACAGAAATCACAGTACATTGTACTGCAGCCACTTTAAAATAACATTTGATTTCCTAAAAACCATAAACCATTTAACAAACTAAAAAACACTTTTTCATAAAACAAACTATACAGATTTAAGGCGATATGATCGTAGTGATCGAAGCGTTATTAAAAAAATAAAATAAAACGAAACCATTAAAAAAAGCGACCATTTTTCCACTAATATCGACTCGAAATACATCTGCACTAAACACGAAAAAATCAATGAACTATCAAAATAATGGTCCAACAACTAAAACGTAAATAAATGAAAAGGGCAATCCACAAAATTTAGGGTTATAGGGATAAAAGCTGGGAAGATATATGGTGTACACTGAATAACTACTACAACTGAATAACTCACGTTGTGTTCAGTGGGTGGGTGGAAAGACCAAAAACATGGAAACCCAATTTTATTAAAAAGTAACATAGACGGTTAATGAAGCACATAAGGATTTTAATTAGTGAAGAAAAAAAATTAATGATTTATCAAAGTCAAATTAATATCGGGAAATTTTTTTTCCCCCAATAAAGAGTAGAATGAAGCGGAAGCAATTATAAAACTTTGAAAGGGTTGTTCCGTTTATTAGGCAATTACGATGTAACAGGAACTCTTGTACAACTTTCAAATCCTTTTCACTTCCTGTAAGGTCCAAACATAACAAAAATTTTCTTCAAAGTATATTGAATTTGTAACAATATCCGGTTTTGTAAAACTGTAAATAAGGCCTATATTTAGACGTTAGAGATAAGCCTATATTTGCAACTCTCTCTCTCACAGATCTGCCCAAAAAGGAATATTTCCTACAATAATTATGCAAGTGCGTGCAAATTAACAAAATATGGTTAGATCTTCGCGTAAAATTTAGTTGAATTTATCTACCGCAGTATATAAATACGAGGTTCGTTTGAAAAGTCAGTGCAAAGTCAGAGAGATAGCACCACTGGCGCGTATCGAGGTTATGTTTAGTTAGTGGCATCTCTTGGAAGAACACACACACCAAGTTTCAGCCAGATCGGTCTATTTCTTTGTGTTTGGCATTCGTTTTAATTGAGGAAGTCGAGTGATTTTCAAAAAATGGACGAAAAAGAATTTCGTGTGTTGATTAAACACTACTTTATGAAAGGCAAAACGCCTGAGGAGACTAAAGAGAAGCTTGATAGACATTATGGTGACTCTGCACCTTCGATTAGAATAGTTTATAAGTGGTTTTAAAATTTTCGGAGTGGCCATATGGGCACAAGTGACGCTGAACGTTCTGGACGCCCTGTTGAGGTTACTACTCCAGAAATCATTGATAAAATCCATGATATGGTGATGGATGACAGAAGAGTGAAGGTGCGTGAGATTACTAGTGCTGTGGGCATTTCGAATGAACGGGTACATAATATTTTGCATCAACATTTGGACATGACAAAGCTATCCGCAAGATGGGTGCCGCGATTGCTCACGCTTGACCAAAAACGAAATCGTGTGAAGTGTTGCAAGGACGGTTTGCAGCTGTTCCAGAAGAATCCGCAGGACTTAAGGCGTCGTTTCGTCACTGTGGATGAAACATGGATACATCACTACACTCCTGAGTGTAGTTTACCCCAAAAAAATTAAGTAGTTTTTATTTTTGCACGGACTTTTCAAACGACCCTCGTATATACTTATTTAGAAGTAAGAAAGAATATTTGGATCTGGAGAGAATATGAAAAGAACTGGGTGTCGCTTCCTGGGGTTAAACACGGCAAGAGTGTCATGGCCCTTACTCGGTAAACAAAGAGACTAAAGAGACTGGGCTTGGGCAGAAATCAGATTACTCTGATCACAGACCTATTCACCGGGGTATGGTAGGTTAAGGAAGCACCTGTACAAGATAGAGGTGGCTTATCAGCTCGGAACCGTTGTGTAGATTGTGTCAGGAAGAGCAGGAAATGACCTATCAATTGTTGTCCGATTGCGTTGCAATCGAGTGGTTGCGCTATGATATCTTTTGGAACGTTGAGACCAAAGGAGATTGTAGCGCAAAAAGAAGGGATAGTCCTCAACCTTTTTAGAAGGTCAGGGTTCGACTACCAGACTTAAAAAGCTAAATAAGCCTCTTGTGGTTGTGGTGCCGTGGGGTGTAGGTCAAATCCCGTTTTCTATTTCTAAGAAAGAATATTCCCAATTTAAGTTATAACTTTTTATATTTTTTGGCCAAGCTTTAGACCTAGGGCAGTGATGGCGAACCTATGACCCGCGCAAGCTTTTTCACTGACCCACAATTGCTAGGCAACCATTTGTTTGTTTACGCGGGTTGATTTAGATTTTTCTAATTGTGTGGATAATTTATATTCTATCTGTATTTTTTTTCAATCACGCATTGACACAAAAGCAATTTAAATGCTATCTATAACCTTTAGTTTGATCATTACAGTTCTAAAACGCAATTGACGACAAATGCTTTTGTAGTATTTGAAATAAAGCAAAAGTGTTTACAAAATATCAAATAAAATGTATAATTTTACTCATATTTTGTTTGTTAAAAAAAAACTCGACAAAACAAATAACCATATTTAGAGTTTTCTTCAGATAAAACATACTTTTGTAAGGTTTTGTTCAGTTATGTTTGTAAAAAGAGACTTCCATAGCACTTGTTTCGGCCCGTTTTACCCGTTAAGCCAACTGAAGTTTTGAAAATATTCAGTTTAAAATTTTTAAACTTAACTCTTGTGCAAATGGGCATTAGTGACCCAAGAGCTAGTACTACAAAAAAATGAACAAAATTTGACCCACGTCTCACAGAGGTTCGCCATCCCTGACCTGAGGCACTAGTTCATCTTCAGGGCTTTTGCTTATGAACAATTGTTATTTCTTTTAACATTAAGAATTAGTAAATGAATAAATTTATTGAATACCAAAGTCAAAATTTAACTTCGCTTAAGCGAAAATGTTTAATCTTTAAAGAAAGCATTAAAATTTTGATTATATAACTTTTTGTCTGCAAGTGACTTCGTATATCCGGTAAAACACGTGCCTGCAGCTATATCCTGCCATTTGTACATATTCAGTCCACTTTATCTCTAAATGCGCACAAGACTTCTTACGTAAGTCAAATTAGGAGAAAGCATCTCACTAGAGAGCTAGATTAAAGGTAATTAACTTATTGAACATGGACAATAACTGCAGCTCATTAAATAATCTAATTTAAACTTACGTTCAGACAAATTATTAGATAAAATATTTTCAAGTGATGCACAAATCTCTACAATAATTTACTTTTACAAAAAGAATTTATATCTTCCTTTGAATGTTGTTTAAATATGGACATAGATTCAGTTACAAAGTTCTGGCAGGAAACAGTTTTAGCGAATAATATTTACGAACAAATCAATATCATTTAATACGTTGAAGCGCGCATGTTTATTGTATCCTTGATCGGTTTCAGAAGTTCATCTACCATCAGAGGTGAGATCAATCAGTTTGACTTCCTCTCAAAACTGCCTCCCTTACAACCCTTTCAGAGCATCTCTTGAAGTTAAACTATCAAAACTCAATCAGTTAAATGATTTAGTAGCTGAAAACAAATTTGGCCACAAAATAAGTCAAGTAAAAATGTGTATTAAAACAAACGGTTGAAAGAAGCACGTAATTTAAACACAAATTTAAAAACTCATTTTATGTGCCAATCGACTACAACTACACAATAATAATTTTTTTACAAAAAATCAGAGACCAGCTTCCAGACTTTTTTTTTTTTAAGAAATCGCCGTAATAGTTTCCAAGGCAACCAACTGCTGTTTACTAGTTGTCCAATGTTTATTCGATGTACATTAAGTATGGTAAAATACTGCGGCTAATTTGGCTGTGGTCCTTGGCAAAAGTAAAAAACATTTTGGCGAGCTTAGATAAATACATTTAGTTATGTTTATTATGTCAACAGCTTCTTTTTTTGCGTGTGTGTGTGTGTGTGTGTCAGCACTCTGAAGATGGAATAAAATCCTATCAAACGTTGGCACATATTCAACTTCTCCATTTCTTGATATTATTACAAATTGCCAAGATTTATCCTACTGTCTGCAGTTAGGGACGCAGATTATAGCAATAAAATTCTCTTTATTTATTTTACCAAATTTGGTATATTTATTGCCAAATTTTTTTTTCTTACCACAATTAAATTCTTTTGAAACGGAATAATTTGTACTAAATTATAGGAACGCGTAAAGTCAATTCCTTTCCCAAAAAAAGATTTAATTCAATGCGGTAAACGTAATGTACGTTTTACAGTACGAGGGTCGTTTGAAAAGTCCGTGCAAACTCAGAGAGATAGCACTACTGGCGCGTATCGAGGTTATGTTTAGTTAGTAGCATCTCTTGGAAGAACACACCCCAAGTTTCAGCCAGATCGGTCTATTTCTTTGTGTTTGGCATTCGTTTGAATCGAGGAAGTCGAGTGATTTTCTCACACTTGACCAAAAACGAAATCGTGTGAAGTGTTGCAAGGACGGTTTGCAGCTGTTCCAGAAGAATCCGCAGGACTTTAAGCGTCGTTTCGTCACTGTGGATGAAACATGGATACATCACTACACTCCTGAGACCAAAGAACAATCTAAACAGTGGGTTACCAAAGGGGAGAATCTGCGCCAAAAAAGGCGAAGACCGTTCCTTCGGCCGGAAAGATTATGGCGACTGTCTTTTGGGATTCGCAAGGAATAATCCTCATCGACTATCTGGAAAAGGGTAAAACTATTACAGGTGCATATTATTCATCGTTATTGGACCGTTTGAAAACCGAGCTGCGAGAAAAACGCCCACGATTGGTCCACAAAAAAGTCCTTTTCCATCACGACAACGCACCAGCTCACACCTCAGCAGTTGTGGTCGCAAAATTAATGGAAATAGGGTTCCAACTCGTTTCACATCCCCCCTATTCTCCAGACTTGGCTCCCTCGGACTACTATTTGTTCCCCAATATGAAGAAATGGCTGGCGGGAAAAAGATTTTATTCAAACGAGGTGGTGATTGCAGAAACGAATGGCTATTTTTCAGACTTGGACAAATCCTATTATTCGGAAGGGATCAACAAACTAGAGCAGCGTTGGACGAAGTGTATAAGCCTAAAAGGAGACTATGTTGAAAAATAAAAAAGGTTTACCCCAAAAAATTAAGTAGTTTTTATTTTTGCACGGACTTTTCAAACGACCCTCGTATCATCTTATTTTATGTTATTTAAGTTGTATGAATATCTCTGAGTTATTGGCGCTCAGGGTCTTTTCTAGTTTACAGCCTTCGTCCAGACAACATTCTCTCTATTACAGGCAATACAACGCATCCTGGAACCGTGAAAGAGTAAGAGGCTCCTAGATAGAGGAAAAATCACAGATCGATTCAAAACCAGGCTCTACTCGAGCTCTGACTAATCACTAAGCTAATCCCGTTCCCAAACACATCATTATCCCTATTATTTCGATACCAATAATTATTTGCGCCAATTGTTAGCTATTAAATATACAATCTAGTTAGCCGTGGTTTTTAAACTAAAGCTGCATTAATGATTTTCGATAGTTATGGCGGCCAATATATTATGTATGATACCATAAACATATTATTCAATTACCATATCTGTGGCTAGCAGGCCCCGTATCTCCTACCGGACATCCTATTTATTGATTCACAAACTAATGGCACCAATTCAGGCAATATTAATTAATACATTTTAATTAATAACCAATTTATATTCAAATCAATTTTCAAAGTGAAAACGGAAATGTAAATGGTAATGTTAGAACTATAAAACGGTGTCGAGAGCCCCACGTTTCTAGAAAGCACAGCCTTGATTTCCCCAATATTTATTTCACTTCTTTCGAATAAATGAAGCATTTTAATTTTTGTACATTCTCTGTCAACATTTATTTAATACAAATAGAATTCACGCTTCCATAATGATTATAATTAACAGCAAATTTTTGGCAATTTAAAATTATTAAACTTATTTATGCTATTGCACTGAACTAGATTCTGGATTTTGTAGTAAAGTTAGAGTTTGTTGTGCAAAAGGGAGGGTGCATTTAGGTCCTTGTGGTCTCCTGAGTAGTCATTAACGTCTATTTAGTTAGATCCAGTCTTTCAAGGCTTGTGTAAGGTTTCCACATTGGACGACTGTCTTAAGTGTAAATAAATAAATAAATAAAAATAAATAAAGTAATGCCTATTTAATCAGGTAGCCTTTAGGCTTTTTAGGTGTCGCGGACGGAGGCGACTAGCAAACGTACGAGGTGTAGCTATTAAATAACGAGACTGATGCTGCTACAGAAGAACTATGCATGCGCCAAATCCTAACGAACAACAGCTGTGCAGCGTAAAGCCTTCCCTTTCGATTGCAGCGTCTCACGTGTTTGTAGAGAAATCTGTGTCTGACCGGAACCGTCGTTTGTGTAAGAGGTGTTAGTTTCGTTTTGCCGAAAACATGATACTACACATGCAGTAGAGCAACGAATTGTCGTGAAATTTCACATCAAAACTTGGGTAAAACCGCTACTGAAACTTATCTTTTATTAAAAGAAGTTTATGGCGATGAATGTTAATCACGTGCGCGAGTTTTTGAGTGGTTCAAGTGGTTTCCAAGATGGCCGAGAAGACGTCGGAGATGATGACTGCCCGGACTTCGCCCTTCCACGTCCAAAACGGATGAAAATATCGATTATAATTAATCAACATTACTACCGTGAGGTGCTTACTCAACTCCGTGAAAGAGTAAGGAAAAAACGATCCGATTTGTGGAAGAACAAGTCAAGGGTTCTCCATCAACGTGCCGGCTCATACTGCATTGTCTAGCCAAGTACAACATCCCGAGTTTTAGGCCATCCGCCTTATTCGCCTGACCTGTGGCCCCATGTGACTTTTATCTGCTACCCAAAGTCAAATCTGCATTAAAAGGAACAGGATTTCAGTCCGTTGAAGCTGTGGCACGCGTCATGCAGGAGCTCACAGAAGAAGGCTTCCAGCACTGTTTCAAACAATGGTAAATTCGCATGGAGCGTTGTAGAGATTGGGGAGGGATGTATATTGAAGGTGATAATAACTAAATATATATAAATTTAAAAATAAAATGTTTTACAGCAATAGTCTCGTTATTTAATAGCCACTGTTACTTCCTTTTATTAACCATTAATTAAAATCCAATATCTAAACAGGGAGTCAAACCCACTAAACCAACAATACATCTTAGTATTGCGGGTCTAGCCTATAACTTGGCGCCTGCAACTAGCTGCGTTGAGATTTAACCCTCAACATTATGTGACATCAAACGTCAATAAGGCACATGGTATTCTTTTGCAATTGAAAATATGGTTAGATCCCAGTAGTTATAGGAAATATCTTTGATTTTATTCGTTGTACCAATAGGTATTTTTAATTTTTATCATCGAAAACTATTGGCTAATGTAAAGAATAGTTACCCGGAGGTGTGGCCTGTTTTTTTTAGTGCATGCGCAGTACAGTACAGTTACTGTTCACTTTTTAAACTACTTCCCGCCAATGTTCAAATATATTCTTTTTAAATTTCTCAACTTCCTGCTAATGTGCTCTATATAATTTTTTTGAATTTCTTACCTATTATGTTTAGCGCGCATGCGCAGTACACTTACTGCATAGTAACTGCTTCCTTTTCAACGTATTATCAGTTCCCGCTAGTGTCCTGGATGTAACTTTAGGTTCCTTTTTTTTTTGAAACTTCATAAAAGATGAGCGTTTTGAATTTACAGTTTCTCTTTGATTTAAAGCATGAAAGTCTGAGGGAGGATGGGGAGATGAAAGTTTTATCATTTTGAATGGGTGTTCGTTTAATTAGTAATAGATATGTATATCCGAAGTGTGGAAGTGAGATGATAAGAATGTAAAGGAGTCATTCTTCCATGGGCGATTACATAGAGAACATTATTTGAGGGAGTGAATAAAGTGTAGAAACAGAAGGATAGGGATTGCATTGAATAAGGTAGGCTTCTTTTCTTTTGTTTTTCATGTGTCTGAATTACAAATTAGAGTTGTGTGTGTGGATTAGTTGGGTAGTGAGGGGGTGTGGGGGCGAAGCCCCCCATAAAAATAAAAAATAGATCAGGGGGCGTAATTTTAAATAAAATTATCAATCTTGAATTAATAATTCGAAGTGATTCTGATTCGCTGTTACCATATAACCCGCCAGATTTAAATGTAAATATAAAATAAATATTTTTATATTTACATTTGAATTTGGCGGGTTATATGGTAACAGCGAATCAGAATCACTTCGAATTAGGCCACACCTCCGGGTAACTATTCTTTACATTTACCAAAATTTGATAATTTCCCAGTTAAGTTACTTTTTCAAATCTATTCACATCATTCTTAATTTTAATTTTAAATTAGCTAACATTTTCAAAAATCTCTGGCTCTCTAATTTAATAACACAATGATTTAGCCTCGTCCAAAGCACAGTAAATCGTAATCCTATTTTCCGTTTAATCTTCGAAGCCGAGCAGTTTCCGCTCTAATATTTCTTTTCCCCCCACCTCTGGCCGAAAATTCATTACATCGAGTAAATATCTTTTAAGGTTATTAAATACACCTGGCTTACCGCAGCTTATTTGTTCTCATCGTAAACTTAATTAAATGTAGCTGTACTCTGTATAGTGGGATAATAATGTAATATCTATGATAAAAACACTTCTCGTAATTAGCAGCTAAATAATTCACACCCATATTTCATTAACCAGCTTTCATTCGTCCTAAGCAAACAATCTCTTTTTACCAAATTAATATTTTTTTAGACAAAAAAAGGTCGATGACTGCCCTGAAAGGGTAATAAAAACTTATTTCTGCAAGAAATATTTAAACGTACCTTTAATCAAAACATAAACTGAAGTGTAAAAGTTTTCGAAGTTTTAATAGATAATAAACTCAGGTGTTTTTTGACTTGATGACGTCAGATAAATTAATCAGGGATAAGGATGGATTCAAGAAAAATATATTGGTTTAAAAATAAAATAAAACCATGTTACATAATTGGCGCTATCATTTCTTTAACAAATGACATAACAGGAATGACGACATTTTTGTGATTGTAAAGTCCACTCTTACCTCCACAAAATTAAAATGGAAACGTTTCGTTTTGACTGTTTGCCACTGCTGAAATATAAATTTAACCATTTATTGCAGCTGAAAAACGTCGTTGAGCGAGTACATGTTCTTGCAGTGAATGAGAAGTTGGCGTAACTATTCCCGAAGACAAACCAACCATCCTCCTCTCACACAATAGATCATGGGGACTCCACCATAATGATTGCAATACCTCGACCACCACTAAACCTTTCCTCAACTCGTGAGCCTGGATACAGAACTCCAACGGGCTGTGGTTCACGATCCCGTGGTACCATTTCGACTATAGTCTCCTACTTAAAGGCTTAGAATGGTCACTGGCCCAGCTCATGTATAACATGACCTACGGTTACTCCGCACCCTCCTGGTGTCAGCTTGGACTGACCACACCATTACAGGTGAAGATGGTTTTCCGTACCAAACGTTGAGCGAGTACAGTACAACCTCGATTAACCGGCCCTCGGTTAACCCGAGATTCGGATTAACCGGAATCATGTTGAGTCATCATATGAACATCTGGATCGGCGCCGAAACAAAAGTTAATTTTCGGTGGCCGACAAGAAAATTTTTTTGACTTCCGATGTAACATAATTTGCAGCAACTCTTTTATACCTGATTTTCTTGAAGGGTCATTATGTATGTATGTGAAGACCCAAAATATGGTGCAATTAGTACTGAATTTCTTGGGATTTACTACGGTCTTACAAAGGATTTATGTGTCGTAAATGGTTGATTTACAACTTCACGGTTATATGAAATATTTTTATGGATAATTACCGGCATTATTTTAATCTTCCCAGAGAGCAGCCTAATCTCAAGCTAGTCTTCAGTGTTAATCAGTTCGTCCTACAGAAAACATCTTTCGTTTCCCCTTTTGGTCGAATATTTATTTCACTTACGCAATGGAATCCGTTAAGAAAACTGGTGCTAAACGTATAAATGTACTATGTAATACTGTGTATTCGGCTTAACCGGGATTTCAGTTTTCCTGGGTGGGTATAGCCGGAGGTCAGCCCGGTTAATCGAGGTTGTACAGTATTTGCATTTGGTCCAATAGCGTGGACTGAGAGAGGAGGTCACTGTGCCGAGAAAGGTATGGGTTAATCGAGCGATTGATATCGATAAGTTGTAAAAAAAAAGTTATAATAGAGAGATACAAGAAATACTCATAGTAGATACGAGAGTCGTTGTGAACAACGTGGTCTTAAATAGAAAAATGAGTAGAATAGAAAGTGTGTGAGAATTGAAAGACCTAAAAATTGAACGAACCTTTGAAGAAAAGTTTATGAAAGAGAATTGAGAGAAAAGAAAGGTGCGCGATGTGGGGAGCGATTTGTACCCAGGAAATTAGCCTATAAAAAACAAGGCAGGAAAAATGTCCTGCTAAATTATGGTGCGTTGACATCTGAGGCCATTGGCGTCGGTCTTTGGCCATGAGCTATAAGAAAGAAGCTGTTTGAATGGACTGGAATATAGGAATCCTAGATCTCCGTATGGGAATCCAGCACGATCACCTAATCTCTTCAAAAAAATCCTTCTATTTCCAAATTAACTTCGAGATG
This sequence comes from Rhodnius prolixus, assembly GCF_049639745.1. NCBI lineage: Eukaryota > Metazoa > Arthropoda > Insecta > Hemiptera > Reduviidae > Rhodnius > Rhodnius prolixus. Next base: position 29,671,886 of record NW_027411582.1, read on the forward strand.
AATTTAGAAACCAAAACAAACAAAAAAGAAGTTCAACTTTTAGGCCCCAGCTGAAGGATATATAAAGTCCATTAGGATGTTCTCTTCTTCCAAATAAAATGGATCATGCATTGAATCCATTTCAACCACACAAATATCATTTCTTATTAGGTAAAAGGAAACCTAAATGAATTAGAATGAAAAGGTTGAAAAGAGGACCGAAAATAGGGTCTCATGCAATGGGAGATCGGTGTAATGGAGGCTGTTATATAATTCAATGTATGAATGGAACAAAAGAAATAAGCTTGAATGGAAAAAGTACTGACCACACTCAGGAAAGTGCTTTAAAAACTCAGGAGACTTTTCTTTACAATTTTAGGATTCTGTTATATTATTCTCTTCTACCTTAAAATTTCATTGAACGCATTTACTAAAGCCAGAAGTTGGGTTTTAATCATCACCAAGACATAAAATGGAAACTAAAATTTGAATAAATAGAATTCATTGTCTAGGCAAACGGCTGCTCACCTCCCAGCAAATCGGCCTCGTTATTGGTCTCAGGTCCTAACTTGGACTAGGTCTATGTCTACTTAAACAGGCTTAATGCCTTTTAATTGGGCAGGATAGTTCAGGAAACTACTCCACAGTAGATTGGGCTGTAGATGGGTTCAAACTCTGTGGAGTCTAAGACTTGGAGAAAGGGGGAAATAACGCAGATCATCCCATAATACTAGTATACGATAAGCTTGAGGTGTAACAGAGGAAATGGTAAGCAAAATTGAGACCTGCAAAGCTATAATGCATTGTGGAAACTGGGTTTGATTCCCGGTCTTAGGCCTTGGATTTTATTTAATGATTTATAAAAGAAATTTACAGTAAAGTATGCTTGCTAGTTGCCTCAGTCCAAGACACCTAATTTAGTTGGAAGTTAAGCCCCGCCTGAAAATATAGGCGATTACATTACTTTACTTTACTTTGGTAAGCAAAATTCTTGAAAGAAACACAGGACATAAAAAAAAGGGAAATTTTTCTTAAGAATGTCAAAGAGTGGCCACACTGAGGCTTTTCCTTCGCAGCAATAAATTTACCTACAGTCCTTAGAGACTGTGTCAAAAAAAAAAAAAAAAGATTTGGAAAAGACTTCTTTGTTTGCTAGACTACTGCATGAGATCTCTGCTATACTGATAACAGAGGAAATCAAATCGCAAAAAAATACGATTAATGGGTAGAACTGGACCTGGAACCTCATAAATAAGGGAGGATATTTAGCCTATTTAAGAGGATGTTACAATGAGCCTCTATGGCTTCAAAGTTTCGGTGAAAAGAACTAGTCCCGTTTTGGTATAGTAGGAACCGGCTAAGGCCTATCATTTTCGAGCTCCACCAACTTCGAAATAGAGGCTCATGAATTATTTAGTCGATCCCAATCGACTTGGCGCTAATGACCACCGCAGTTGATGCGCCAAAAAAATATATACATAAATAAAAAAAATTGGCCATAAATAAAAAAAATATCCTTTGAAATTTTATTGACGAATCTTGCTCTTGAATTGAATTTTTGTTTAAAAGAACTTCCCCAAACTTTGGAAATACGAAAAGAGAAAATAAAAAGATTACTCTATAGCAGACTATTCTTTATCAATACAATTTCAACAGAAATCAGAATCAGTAAGTCTATTTATGTTGAAGAGGAAAGAGATGAAAACAAATCAATTTATATCTAATTTCAACTTCACTGTCAACGGCAGAAGCGATTCTAAAACTCTTCAACCGTCTCTGATCTTACTTTAGCGCTCAAGTCTGATTCATGACTATTTGAATAGCTAATAAGAGAGAGAAATCCATTCGTAAGTTTTGATTAATAGATTTTACCCTTCAAATATAAAATGAAAGGTTATTTGAAATTTATAATATTAATTTTAAGATATCCGATAGTTTGGAACTTCTAAATCTGATGGAGTAAAACAAACTAAACACATCCTTTCTCATTCCCAATCAAACACAACTGTTGTAATTGACAAATATGTCGAAAAGCAAAGAAAATGAATTCGTTTATCTTTAAGAATGTACCATTTAAAATTGTTTTTGCTCAAAATTTAAATGGTAGCCTTCTGCCATTTTGTTGGTGAGTGTTGTATCGTGTTATTGACTTCATGTTTGAGTCTATGAGGACAAGGGCACGCTGGAATGTCATCTCAACAAAGAAAATGAGGTATCAAAGCAAAAGAGATCTGACACGAATGTGTTAACTATTTTTTAGAGCAATAAGTGGAATATAAAGTGCATAAAACAACCTAAATTGGTAAGACAGTCTTATAAAGTAACTAGATATTGTGGAGTAGGGGATAGGGTGGCACATTTGAACAGGGAACACCTTTGAACAGTTTTAAGTTCCGGAAAAATATTTAAAACATTTATGATTGGTAATTTTCTCCATATTTTGTGGTAGACCTGTTGAATAATTGACAGAATTTCCCTTCCGTTTTCCTTGTTTGGTAAAGACCAGAATTGAGGAATGTTATATTTTGTAAGGTGGAAGTAAAATTTTTGTTGCAGTTTTGGGAAGTGTATTGTGAAGATTTGTAGTGGACAAGGTGTAAGTATTGTTAGTCCATATTAACATTTGGAATTCGTATTTTTAAATCTAGTATTTACAAAAAGTCTATTTTCTGGCAAAAAGTTTTGGATATTATATTTTCTTTTACGGAAGGAGAGCGGGCACATTTCAACATCACAGTTAAAATGTGCCGCCCTACCGACCTGCAAGTTTGTGACTTTTTTTCTGTTTAATCGCAGAGAAGGGGAAAGTAATCCGAAGCTACCATTTTGTTCAAACTTCCTAAACCCATCACACTTCGGGTGACAACATCCCGAACTGAGTCATTCTTGATTTTTGAACTAGATTTCAGAGGGGTTTAAAAGAGAAAGTAATGTAGTAGTGAGAGAAATAACTGATAGAAGGTAGATTCAGAGTAAAGTAATATCATTTCTTTCTATTTTATATTGTGTTCAAAGTTACCGCACCAGTGGGCCTAGATATTAACATTTGACACAAAATTTTTAAATTAAAAAAAAATATAGATATTCATGTAAAGTACCAACTGTTTATTGACATAGATCTGTTAAGAAGACTTGAAAGTTGTAGAAAACAAAATAAAAAGGTTCAATAATACGATTCTGTGCTCTCTGTAACAGAAAATGAAAATTCTGTTCACCCCTATTGTTCAATGGTTTCTTTTTGGTTACTGATTCATGAATATTCAAAAAGAAGAAGTCCGTGGTAACCAATCTTTATGACTAAAATTGGCAATATTCTTTCTTTACAGGCAAACTTTAAATAGTAAAGTAATTTCGTAAAGTATGCCACAATTACCAGCATTAAAACTCATATTTTATGGGCAAAATAATGGCTACCAATACTACTGAGAGATGTTAGACTATTCTTAAGACGTCTGAGAAAAAGTTATTATGCAGAAGATGATACTCGCAGTAAGACCTCAAAAGTACTGGTGATCAATGTGCAGAACTAAGGACGTGAAACAAGGCACCCATAACTTTAGGCTAAAAAGAAAAAAAAAAAAATGCTAAAAATATTTATTTTTGCAAATATATGAATATATTCCGCTTGTTTAAACACAGTTTTACGCTGCTAAAGGTACTCCCTCCATTCTTTTTCGACATTTAGTTGAAATGAAAGTTTTCAGTGTAAATAGAAAAAGGGTTTACATTGCAATTTAAGCTGGTAGAAACTGTTGGACTTTAAAAGGGTTCACTGAGGAACAAAGTTGATGATTCTCATACATATTTATAAGGTACCAAGAGATATTTGTATTAAAGAAGGATGACCTTTTTCAAACTTTATTTTTCTCATTCACTAAAAGTTCAAATAATAATACTAAAGATAAAGAAAAGTGTATTCAGTAATGAAGGTTATTATAAATTACAATTTTATTTATAGAATATAAAATTTATTTCCATCATCAGTGGAGAAATAGGAAGTTCATTTTATTCAATGAAACAGCATTGAACGCAAATGAGATTGCGCTCTACCTTAGCTTAGAATAGTTCGAACTCTTAAGATCTAGGATTTAATTTTTTTAAAAATTAATTTTGAAAGTTACGGCCAGCGCTGGATGCACTACTAGTAACAATGGCTATAATATTGGCACTCAGTAACTGAGAGGAGAAGTTAGAAAGACAGCTGTAACGAACACTAAGTTATCTCTAGGATTAACCACTCTCTTCAGAAAATCACGTGTTCGCTGGTCGTTTTATTCGCCTTGGAAGATGATGAGTTGTCAAATAGCGGAGAAGAGATCTGGAATGAGACTCTTAAATTCTGATGATAGTTTTTATAGCTAGCTACTTGATTTGCAAACGGAAGTCTGTGTCAAATGGTTAGATTTGAGACTTAAAATGGAGCGTTAAGGATAGTGCGCAGAATTTTAGACTGAAGAGATTGAATTCGTTGAAGATTGGAACGTTTCGTTGAACCCCATAGTTCAATAGCGTACGTCCAGGTGGGTTTTAGTACAGAAGTGTATGTAAGTCGTTTGTTATTCAGTGTAAGATTAGATCGATTGTCCAGATACAGGGGTCGGCAACTTATTTTAAGTAGAGAGCCGTTTCATCTTAAATAATTTTAATAATTCTTACCAAGAGCCGCAAGTACGATAATGTACATAATTCTGTAGATCATTTGTATTCACAAATTATTATTTTATGATATTCAATAACATTTAAATGTTTTATATATTTATTTTCACATATTGCAAAGTAAATAAATAATAACTAAACCTGTGTTTGAATGAAAATGGCGGCAGTCCCGATATATTACGTACTGTATTTTAATATAATTCTATTCAATTTCAAACCAATCACATTTAAAATTCTTTTTAATAAAATATCTTTAATAAATGAAATTTTCATTTGTTTCAATAAAATAGAAATATACAATTTATTTTGGACATGCTGAAGAGCCACAAAATTTGGATAAAAGAGCCGTATGTAAAAGAGCCGCGGGTTGCCGACCGCAGATCTAGAAGACTATCGCCTGTCAATTTAAATTCGTTTTAGTCGTAATGTGGTTTCCAAGTCAATTACTCTTGTCTAAATAGAGCCCAAGATAATGGAGGAAGAGGAAATAAAATTCTTACTCTACTATAAACATTTTATCTGCATAAACTCGAACTAGAGATCTCCCACTTACAAGTCCATACTCATAAACACTACACTAAACTAAACAAATCATTTGAATAATTAAATTCCCATTATGTTGATATAAATTTTGTAGAACCTTGTCAGAGTATTAGTAAATCATAATTTTCCACTTGGGAAATGGCAATGTTTTGTGTCCAAAATTTAGTGCACACAGAGAGAGAGAACTAAATTCGTCCCAGCCTCTGGCGTTTCTACGAACATAAAGGTTTGCGCCGACTGTTTAGGTAATAATGATGCCAACTGAGGAGGTAACCACAAAGAGAAGCAGAAATTGCTTTCAGTTCTGTAATAATAATAATATGTGAGACTAATATACTGTATTATACCAAGCATAGCAACACAATAGATATTCTGAATATGTATTTCAATATGTCAATTTTAATTTAAATTCTCTCCAATAAAATGTATTTCAATGAATCAAAGAAGTCTCCAATAATGAAAAAAAAATTAATGTCTGAAAATTAAATGAATATGGAACACCCATATTGAAACTATGATTGGAATCGGGCGCCACGGTAGCCGAGCGGTTAGAGGCGAGACCCGTAAAGCTATTATGTATTGTTGGTTTAGTGGGTTCGATTCCCGGTGTCTAGGCTTCGGTTTTTATTTAATTGTTAATAATGAGTAATTTATGGTAAAGTGTGTTAGGCGGATATAGGCTAGACCCGCAAAGCTAAGATGTATTGTTGGTTTAGTGGGTTCGATTCCCGGTGTCTAGGCTATAGGTTTTTATTTAATTGTTAATAATGAGTAATTTATAGTAAAGTATGTTAGGCGGATATAGGCTAGACCCGCAAAGCTAAGATGTATAGTTGGTTTAGTGGGTTCGATTCCCGGTGTCTGGGCTATAGGTTTTTATTTAATTGTTAATAATGAGTAATTTATAGTAAAGTGTGTTAGGCGGCGGATATAGGCTAGAACCACAAAGCTAAGATGTATTGTTGGTTTATAGATAATAACTAGACCGGTATTATAGATAATTCTATTTCAACTATGTTTCCGTCTAACAATAAACTTGCCTTGCATAATTCTTGTAAAAACCCTACAATTTAAGTAACTACAATTTTATGCGAACCCCCTGAATTAAATTTATTGTACATTATGTAAAAAAAAAAGAAACTAACAAAAATTAATCTTAACGATAAACATGTAAAAGAAGTGAGGGAATAATAGAACTAAATTGCACTGCCTAAATTGCTTCTCGTTTCAAGAAATGTTCAAAGTTTGTAATTAAATTTTTTATGAGCAATTAACTTTTCTTTTATGTCTCCCTCAAAAATAAAGAAAAACTTTTCAACTACTAAAATGAGAATTAGTTTCTTTTAAGTTCTTTTGATATTTTAACAACAAATGAACTACAAAAGTAAAATAATAATTGATTCATAACTTTTTTTAGTGTATAATTATTATAAAAGTTCCGAATTATCTTTAGTAATTGCATAATAAATCTGAGTAATTTTCACAAATTTGTTTGCATCAAAGATCGCTAGAAGTAACCTAATAAATAGGTATTAAATGTTGCCAACATAAAAGTCAGCTGAGAAACTACATACGACTTCCTTCCTTCTACTGCTACATCAAAATATTTGATTCGAACTTTCAATTTCGAAATAATTTAACTTTGTAAAACCGTATTAAAACTGTCCGGTAGGACAGTTGTATAAGGGTTGATCGTCAAAAAGTGCACGAAAAAGCGTAACGTTAAAAAACACCCAACTTTGACAATTTTTTTCTCTTTTTCTATAAAAGATAAAATTCCCAAATTTTCTTTAAAATATAGAGCAAACCCTCCTTTATAACTGAAATTTTTTTGCAACCACCCAGACCTAATAGATTTCGAGAAAAAAGTTGCCGAAAATGAGCAAAAACGGCATTTTCAGAAATTGTTGTTGTTGTTGTTGTTCTTCTTCTTCTTCTTCTTCTTCTTCTTCTTCTTCTTCTTCTTCTTCTTCTTCTTGTTCTTGTTACCTTTTTTGTAAACTACGTAGCGCCTAAACGCGTGAACCGATTTTCATGAATGAGGTGTCATTCGATTCGGAATTTTATGTAGATGTGCCTTTTGGGGGTCTCGACCCTGTACATCGAATGGGAGAGGAGTTAGCCCCCTTTATGTAAGGCCTCCTTCAAAATTATTATTACTAATTACTCTGTAAATCTTAGCCCGATTTTGATAAAATTTGGTAGGATGATGGGGTTAGGGCTCCCCTATGTAACATTAAAGCGACGATCTGCTCTTACGCTAGTTAAGGGGAAGTATAGCAATCGTTTCAAATTATCGACACGTGAACTGATTTTCATGAATGAAGTGTCATTCGAATCGAAATTTTGTACAGATTTGCACTTTAAAAGTCTCGTCGCTATGCCTCATATGGAGGGGAGTTTGCCCCACCCAAGTAAGGCCGTTTCTAAAACTATTATTACCAATATTTCTATAACGCTTTGTCCGATTTTGATAAAATTTAGCACGAAGAAGTGATTAAAGCTCCTCTACATGGCTGTGAAGTGCCATCATGCTCTTACACCTACTAAGAGGAAGTACTGCAATCGTTAAAATTATCAATGGGTGAACCTATTTACATTAATGAATTGTCGTTCGATTCAAAATCTTTGCCTCTTTGCCTTTTAGGGAGAAGTACTGTAATCGCCCGTTTAGTTTTCTTACTCCTCTTAAAAGGAAGGTCTGAAATCGCAGTTTAAATTTGCTTTTTACGTACAAATACCTTCCTATTTTATGTAAAAAGGCTTTCTCAAAAAAATTGTTGTTGAGGATGGTTTGGGGACCGCAACTATAATCATTCTTTAAAAAGATCTCTCCAGTGGTAGTTACGGTTCCTACTTAACACCTTATCAGGTTATAATGATAGAATTGCTTATTCCAAATTTAAAAATACAGTAAAGCAGATATGTAACTTAGCAAAATAGACAAAAATGAAAATCTATCCAAAAGGTACAAAAATCTCCTTAACAAAAACTTACAGTTTAAAAAGTTAAGTATAAGGGTTGATTAAACGCCAAAAGGTACACAAATCAGCATGTACCCAACATTTCATTCAAGCTTAGTTGATATAATTTAAGTAATTTTGCTGCATTAACTTTTCCTTCACATTTTTTAGAATTTATTAGATGTCACAGACCCTTATCCTGGCCATTTTCATCTACAAAATATTTTTTCAAGTAGCACTGTAGATTGACTGTAATATCTATTAATCTATAATAATCAAACTATTAATTACAGGTTAAAAAGAAAACGGTATAAAAAATAAAAAAAATTACGATGCTACAAAATTTAAAAACTTTTTTAAAAAAATGCTTACACCAACATACATCAATGATTTCGATTATTTTATTTTTAATAAAAATCGTCGGTTTAAGTTCATTCTTCGATTAAAGTAATTGTTATTTTATGTAGTAGTCAAACGTTTATAATAATAGGTAATAATTATCTGGCTTTATCGCAAATAATATAGTTTTCTTCATTTACACTCTCAATGTAGCTGTTCTTCTCACAATGTTATATATATGTTATGTAATATAAAATAAATAAGTATTGCATACTTTTAGGACAGCTAATTATTCCAGTATTTTACTGTAAGTAAAATTAAATTACAATTGAGAAATGAATAATTATTGTTGAATAATCTACTTGTTATTAACTGTGTGTTATTTGTGCTCACGAATATTTCGGTAAGACGAATTCAAGTCTGAAATATTGTTTTAAATCCTCCGTGATTCAAATTTAAACAGTAGCCGACTCTAACTTTGTCTTTTTCTACTTTAACATGCATGTATAAGATGTGACAACTTCAGAATAAAGGGCATATTAAAGATAAATCAGAAGAATAATTTGGAATAGAGTTAAAATAAAGTACCTATTTAAAAACGAAGATATAATATACATTTTATCATAATTATAACCAAATAATATTATGAACGAACTGGCCAGCATAAGGGTCTGTGACATCTAATAAATTCTAAAAAATGTGAAGGAAAAGTTAATGCAGCAAAATTACTTAAATTATATCAACTAAGCTTGAATGAAATGTTGGGTACATGCTGATTTGTGTACCTTTTGGCGTTTAATCAACCCTTATACTTAACTTTTTAAACTGTAAGTTTTTGTTAAGGATATTACAATGAAGTGACTGAGGAGGTCTACCTCAATCCCTGCTCAGAACTGCCCCAAAAGACAGATTCTCCTAGAAAATTATTCAAATCAAAATTTATAGATCTACGTTTTTGAAATATAAACAGGACGTTTGGTGTAAATTGTAAAAGCCTCAAAAAAAAGAAAGTGAAAAATAAAGACAGTGTAGTGAGGTGTTGCCAAGGTAGCTCCGAGCGTTAAAAAGGCTAGACCCGCAAAGCTAAGATGTATTGTTGGTTTAGTGGGTTCAATTCCCCCTGTCTAGGTCTTGGATTTTATTTAATGGTTAATATGAGAACTTAATATTTTTGCTAGTCGCCTCCGTCCACGACGCCTAATTTGACCACTTACGTTACAATCGTATTGAATCTCGTAGAAAACCGCTTATATTAGCCCAGAATTGGGTGAGAATGCCCCAGTATGGGTTCGAGCTGGCAGAATCTTCACGTTAAGAAACTTTATGTTATGGTTAACGAGTTACATTGCTGAGATTTAACCTTAATGTAACCCTTACTGTCAATCAAATCCATTTATTCAAGTCCTCTCAACTCGAAGTCTTCTCACGAACCCACCAAGGTGTCTGAAGGACCTTGCGACCATCTGAATGTCAGCCGCTCTCTCTCTAAAAACACCTTAAACGGACTTTTTACCAAATCAAGCCTACCTGTTTGTGCGCTCGCCTTAAGCCAACGTATTTCACCCAAAGCTAGACCGCTCTGAAATTCTTCAATAAAAGAAGGGAGAGATCCTAATCAAAAGAAAGCTTACTGCATTCCGCCATTTTGCTTGATTTAAGAAGAGTTTTGGATATCTGTAACTTTAACTTAATACCAGCTATATGAACTCTTAATCACTATTCAACTACACTTAGAGGATTATTTGTGTTGCTGTCAGTTTAAAATGCAGCCTGTTTCTGGGAGCTCTACCTCCATGAAAACCAAAATCTCCATCAATCAAATTTAAAATAGATTAGACAAAGGCCCCTAGAATAGAATATTAGAAGGGACGGGACGTACGCCCCACGGCACCGCAGCCACAGAAAACTTATTGTGCCAGCCCCTTCTTAGTTCTAGTAGGCGAACCCTCTCCCCCTAAAGAGGTTGAGGAATTTCCCTACTAGTTCTTTTTGCGTTACAATCTCCTTCGGCCTTAGCGTTCTAAAGGTTTCATAGCGCAAACGCTCGATTGCAACGCAATTGAACAGCTGGTGAGAGGCCGTATCCTCCTCTTTCTGACATAATCTGCACAACGGTTCCGAGCTAATAAGCCCCGCCTTGCGCAGATGCTTCCTGAACCTACCGTGCCCCGTGAATAGGCCTGTAATCAGATTGATCTGATTTCTACCCAGCACAGGGTCTCTTTGGTTCTTTGCTTACACAGCCAAGGCATCATGGTCTTGATGTGTTTAACCATAGGACACATCACCCAGTTCTTTTCGTGCTCCCTCCAGATCCTATCTCTGAGAGCCGCACGAACTGCACACCCTTGGTGATCCCCAGGATAGGCTCCGGGCCGATGAAAGGAGTGTTAGATCCATTCCTGGCCAGTCGATCAACCCTCTCATTCCCTTCAATCCCCACATGACCCGGCACCCATTCCAGCCGAACTTTGTTGTGCCGCGCCAGTAGTTCTAGGGCCTTTCTGCATTCCCAAACCAGGGAAAAAGGTCATTCTGAAGGAGGCAAGAGCCTTCAGTGCAGCCTGGCTGTCCCGAAAAGATACGAATCTCCCTATTTCTAGGTTCCATCCGCAGGTCTTCCCCAGCACATATTTTAATAGCAAAAACCTCGGCCTGAAAGACTGTGGCGTATCTCCCAAGAGATCTCTCAATGAGTACCTCGGGTTTAACCCCATACACTCCAGACCCAGCCCCACAGTCCATCTTGGAGCCATCGGTAAACCAAAGGTCTCTCTTCCGGTACCCTAAATTTTAGAAAAAAAAAATTAAATTTGAAGGAAGTTTTCCTAAATAACAACAACAATCGCACGTAGATGTGGTGCGATAAGATTGTGGAAAATAAATGCGATTGTCCAGGAGTGCAAGAAGGAAAAGCGAATGAAATGAAATATTTATTAAATGGCGTGTGAAATCACTTGAGAAGGAAGATATGTGGAACAGTTTGTCATATGCCGTATCAGAAGTTATGGCGGGACTGTTTGGTAGCTTCTAAGACACTACCTTCGCTTTATTATCCCAATAAATGTATAAGATTATCTAGTAATCATACATTTTTGAAGATCTCCGATACTTAATGAGAAAATAATCCAGGTATGAATACTGAAAAAGTTAAAAAGAAAAAATAGAAATAAAGGTCAGATCTATCCGTGAACAATGTAAAACTTGATTGCCCTGAAGAAGAGAGTAAAATTGAAGAAATATTGGCCCAAAATAGAAAAATATTTGTAGTTGAGTGACAACTTATCTTTAAAAAATAATAAAGAAACTTCGAAATAGAAGAGAAAAAAAATGATAATTCTTTATATAGAAATTTTAGACGTAAAACAAAATTGAACTAAATCCTATATTGAACTAAAAAGATCTACGTAATCATTCACCTTCTATTTCAGGTTAGTAAAGTAAGTTTAACGTATCAACCAATCAAACTCCGTTTAACTTACTATCTTCTTTTAAAAATAAAGAAAGAAAACCTGAAGAAGAAGTAGTGGGAGAGAGAGAGAGAAAAATCTTTTGTGTCCGTGAAGTGGAAAGACAAGAAAAGTCTCTTGAAACAAGAACAATGTTTTCGCCAACTTTTTCCCCAAGCTATCTCCCCACTAAAGAGGCATCTACTTTATTGGCAATTTCAGAACCTTTTCCACAGCCGCACAAATAATAAAAGTATTTTGTCAAGTTATGAGGCTTTATCTTTAACAAACATCATCTTAAATGTTACTGATATTTATCTAAGATTTAATTGTACCAAATATAAATACTATATAGGCTTCGTGTCCGTAAATTATTGAACTAAGGATTCAAGATTGGCGAGGAATCGGTCAAATAAAAAACAACTCGTCAAATATACGTATTTTCAAAACTGGTTCTAATAGTGAAAAATAAAATAAAAAAAGTCGTAAGGCAAATACATAACTTGTAAACTAAGAGGACTACATTACTTCCGGTACAACAGAACGGAGTTTCACTTCCGACCGCCTTAGTACGTTCTCTGTTTATGAACATAAATTGACAAATGACTGTCACGGAATTCCAATACCTTACTGAAAAGATTAGATTCCCCTTAACAGGTGTAAGAGCAGATCTTCGCTTAGATGTTACGTAGGGGAGCTCTAACCCTTTCATCCTACCAAATTTTATCAAAATCGGGCTAAGATTTTGCAGAGTAATTAGTAATAATAATTTTGGAGAGAGCCTTACATAAAGGGGGCTAACCTCTCTCCAATTCGATGTACAGCGGCAAGACCCCCAAAAGGCTCATCTACATAAAATTTTGAATCGAGTGACACCTCATTCATTTAAATCGGTTCACGCGTTTAGGCGCTACGTTGTTTGCAAACTTTTTTACCGAAATCTGGGTTGTTGCAAAAAAATCACAGGCATAAAGGAGGATTTTCTCTATATTTTAAAGAAAATTTGGGAATTTTATCGTTTTATAGAAAAAGAGAGAAAAATTATCAAAGTTGGGTTCAACGTTACGCTTTTTCGTGCAGTTTTTGACGATCAACCCTTATACAACTGTCCTGCCGGACAGTTTTAATTTAACCTACAATCACTGAACTACTAAGAACTGATCTACGAGTACTTAACGATACTGAAACCCATAAGGAATACGCTGTGGTTTCAACCGAAGCTTCTAATTTCCGCCGAATCCAAGATTTCCAATCAAAAACACTGAAAACTATAGTTAAAAGATTTCTCCTCATAAACGGCTCATGGGTAAACTTAAATCGTTTTAAAGAAAATATCTGCTACCACTAATTGATTATAAGAAATGGATTAGGATGAAGCCAACTACAACGCAATTCTAAGGATCCATTGTGGCACCCTTAAGTTAGAGCCGTTCTTCCCGTTCTAACCGTTTAGACTAAGGAGAGCCTGTGTGAGAGATGGCTAGGCTTTGCTGCAGCAAAGTATGAAGCCATGGATTGTTCTTTCCCTAAGAGCCGAACTCTGAACAATACCAGTTCTTCAACAAAATACGCGCAGAGCCATTTCATTATTTTCCAGTCTGGGACATGTGCATAGGTTGTCTTCTGCCAGGTCTATGCAATGGAACTGTTTGTTTAAACTATAAGGACCCATGTGAGAGATTATAAGAAGTAAGTATCAGATTGAATTAGATTCGTGATTAGTTGTGATCACGGACAAAGAGGGAATGTAAGTAAATTAGAGAACATATTGTGAGATTATTAACTTGCACCAAAGAGCAACTGTACCACCAGTTCATTACGGATCTTGGCATCAGTTCACTTTGCTTCAATAGCCTAAACCAAATAAGAGGCAAGAATGAGTCAAACTGCATGGGTCTGGGTGACGTATTTAGTAGGCATTATACATTCTATGTAAAAATATATAAACATTCAGAGGTAAATGGAGGGGAGCTATGGAATATCTACTTGTGATTTTGGCTTCATGCCATCCCAGAATAAATCTCTATTTACATATAAAAGGCATTAAGGCAGAAGACAAAACCTTATAATAACCTCTCTAAATTAGTTGGACCATTGGATTTCTCAAATGACAATTTCATTCTCACAAACAAATACTAAACATACTCGTACTTTAAATCACTTTGACACACTTGGATCACTTTTTGCGAAAGAATCTTTTTTTTTATATATAAAAAAATCAGCAACCCAGGAAATAACAATATCAAATATTGAATTCCCATTGACAAATTTGAACAAATTATGGCAGCACATTACACTTAAAAAGTTGAGAAGAATTTTTAGTGTAATGAACTTAAAAAGATTTTAAAAACTTACATAACTTATATTTATATATGAAAACCTATGTAAGTCCTGCGAGTCTTCAATATTTTTTATTTATCCTTTTATTGAAATTTACACCTGTACCTACAGGTTACAATAAGTAAATGAGATAAATGTATATAGTAACGTGTCAGACGTGAATGACGGTCATCCAGTGATAGCCGCCATTAGTCACCCAGTTGGTCACGGGGCCAACGGCGCCTCAGCCGTCTTCGAGGATTGGAGGGTAGTGTAGTTGAAGACAAGTTTGCAGCTAAAGGGTTGGGATGAAGTGAGAGTTTTTGATGAAAATTTTTATATCGGATTTTGGCAAGTTCGGAGATGAGTGGAATTTGGAGATCTGTATGGATTGTGTGGTTGCTAACATAGAATGGAGCGTCTACTATGCGGCGGAGTATTTTGGATTGGAGTGTTTGCAGTCTATTGATGTTAGATTTTTTAGCTGTTCCGTAAAGTTCGAGTCCGTAAGTCCATATTGGCGGTGAGAAGAGCTGTATAGAGTCGTCGTTTGTTCTGTAGTGAGAGTTTTGAGCGTTTGTCAAGTAGTCTGGCTAGAAGTTTGTATCGTTTGTTTAGTTCGGTACGTTTAAGTCTCGTATGGGGGTTCCAGGTAAGTCTCTTGTCTAGGTACATTCCAAGGTACCGCACATGGTCGGCTGGTGGGATAGGTGTATGAATGTAAGAAACATTAAAAATGTAAGTTTAGAAAACCTTATTTAACCCCTCCTAAATACACTACTAAATAGTTGGTACATTTTTATGTAGAAATAAATTAATAAATGTAAAAAATGTAAGTTTAATTAATAGCACCTAAATAAGAACTTACCAATTACAGTGGCGAGGATAATCAGTCCCAAGATGAATGCTAGCACCACAATTGTTGCAACTGATAGTTCTTTAGATGGACCAAAAATAAATGTGGTGGATGTGTTTGCTAGTTCTAGTTCAGCAAACCACAGGGTCTCATTCAATCTTAGATCAGGCCAAGAGAGTAAAGGGCTATCAGATACAGTACCAGAAAGGGCTACAATATCTGTAGAGATGGGCGATTGTATCGACGATGCGAGTACAATATCTGACGATGGACTGCCAAATGTTGGCACTGTGATCGCATGGCTAGTATTTATATCGTTGGCGACGGTAGCATGCGAAAGAGATATGGTGGGCAAAATATTTCTACCGCCGCCGACCGGCCAGTGAGCCGCGGTAACCGCAGCAGCGGCCGTTGTAGCCGCCGTAGACCAGGCCTCATAGAGACGAGTGGTCAGATGGCGGTGTTTCCACGGCCAGCGCCAAGGACGTCTAGCTGAACGTTTAACCAGCTGGGACACAGTGCTATTCATTCCATACGGCCTCTGAAACAAACAGATGGATCCACTTAAATAAACAGTCAATAAAAATCAGTGCAAACTTCAAACTAGATTAATACAAAATTAAATAATAGCTTTCAACAAAAACGTTTTCTCGCAGCTCTCGAGAACTTCTTCCAGAAAGTTGGATAACGATGGATTACTTGAAAAGATGGAGAAAAATCCTAAATCTTAATAAATATGAGATCCAAATAATCACTCCAAGACCCAATTAGTCACCGAAAATATCGCTGTATAATCAGTTAACATTACAAATAGAGACTTTTCCTCAATACTGGCGATTACCAAACTCAAAATATGGAGATTTTGAGATCTTTTTTGGTACTACAATGTTCATTTACCAATCTCCTAAATCTCTCCTAAATTTCTAGCCGACCAAGAACAGACTGCAGAAATTTTCCAAATTTCTAACTCTGCTACAAAGTGTCTTTTGCTTTTCGTGTTGTCTATAAAGTAAAGTAATCGCCTAATTTTTCAAGCGGGGTTTAACGTTCAACTACTAATTAGGTGTCGTGGACGGAGGTGACTAGCAAACATATTTTACTGTAAATTTCTTTTATTAACCATTAAATAAAATCCAAGGCCTAAGACCGGGAATCGAACCCAGTACTACAATACATATTAGCTTCACTGGTCTTCGTGTAGTCTGTATTCTTGCAATGTTGTTGGGAATACCCCAAGGACGCGAAAGAAGTGGGTAATCTACTTTGCCACAGAGATCTCAAAGTCCAAAAAAGCGTTGTGGCCATTGTCTGTACAATCTTGTCCTCCTTGCCGGCAATTAGAATCACAATTAGATTCTCCACTGATTAGACTCGAAACATGGACCAATTATTCTTTTTCTCAATCTGTACATGGAGATGTATCAAAATACAAACGAAATAAACTAGCAGCATCCCTGAATGAAATCTCTCAAAATATAGAAATAGAAATAGAAAAGAAATTTATTATTCTGGGACAATTGTCCCCTAAGAATAAATACAGGAACAAATAGAGGCCTTAACAGTTTGGCCTGTGATTAAACAGAAAAAAGATAAATAAATAAGTACATATTTACAAAAAGTGAAAATAAAAATAACAGCAGAAATTAAGGAAATAAATTCCAGAGGAAGCTGAATAGAAAGGAGATAACTGAATAGAAGAGATTTAAAGATAGATAGGGTAGGAGCATGGCGGACAGATAATGGCAAGGAGTTCGAGAGAGAGGTAGCACGTATATAAGGAAGGATTTGTCAAAGGATGAGGTACGGTGAGAGGGAATATAGAGATCAGATGAGCGAGATCTATTGTTACGGGAATGGATGGAGGATTTAAACTTGAGGAGTTGAAAGATATAGGAAGGCCTTTGAGACTGGATGACTTGAAAAAGGAAAGAAGCCAAAAAATATTGACGTCAAGAGACAGGAAAAAGCCACTTCAACTCATCGTAGCAGTGGCGAAATGCGAGAGTCTCTGGAAATGCTGAAAATAGAAGCAGTTCATGAGTGGCGCTTGAGCTTAGCTTCAATATCACCAGAAAGACCGCCATACACTAAACAATCATAGTGGTTAAGAGAGGAAACTAGGAGTTGCCGTATAGTGAAGAAAGTAGAAGTTTTTGAAACTATTTCTAGCCTCTACAAAAATCAGCACCAGTCACGACAAATTTGGATTAATTCTACTCTAATTGTTTTTGTGAAAAGTGGTTTATCGAGACTACGATACAGTTGTTAAGTCAATGATTAACAAGCGACTGATTCGAAACCCGACCGTTCTATTGATGATTGTCTAAGAAATACTTGGTCCTGAGTTCTTGTTTAATTTGAATTCTTTTTTTTAGAAACCAATTATTCAGCCTTAAAACACAATATTTTATTTATTCTTTTTTTTAGCCGACAATTTTCCCCTGTAGAGAGCAGACGAGTAAACTAACAATCCAATCAGGTTGTTAAATGAATAAATAATCTGCCAAAAAATTTTTTGCATATTTATGTTTGTTTATTTGTATTATTTATTCTTTATTATCATTGATGGCAATCAGAATTGAATGAATTATAAGGGACGCCACTTCAGGATGTACACGATGTACCAATTTTGTGTAAAAATATACTTCGAGCTAGAGTAAACATCAAAAAGAGGAAATTAACGTTGATGAAGTCTGATTGGGTTTTCAATTTGATTGGTTAGTTGTCCTATTTTTGTAATTTTTTTCTTTTCCAACAAAATTTTATTAAAAAATTTGATTGAGCCCAAATAATTTTCATATTTCAATTCACTTTTACGAGGGTTGTTTGAAAAGTCCGTGCAAAAATAAAAACTACTTAATTTTTTGGGGTAAACATTTTTTATTTTTCAACATAGTCTTCTTTTAGGTTTATACACTTCGTCCAACGCTGCTCTAGTTTGTTGATCCCTTCCGAATAATAGGATTTGTCCAAGTCTGAAAAATAGCCATTCGTTTCTGCAATCACCTCCTCGTTTGAATAAAATCTTTTTCCCACCAGCCATTTCTTCATATTGGGGAACAAATAGTAGTACGAGGGAGCCAAGTCTGGAGAATAGGGGGGATGTGAAACGAGTTGGAACCCTATTTCCATTAATTTTGCGACCACAACTGCTGAGGTGTGAGCTGGTGCGTTGTCATGATGGAAAAGGACTTTTTTGTGGGACAATCGTGGGCGTTTTTCTTGCAGCTCGGTTTTCAAACGGTCCAATAACGATGAATAATATGCACCTGTAATAGTTTTACCCTTTTCCAGATAGTCGATGAGGATTATTCCTTGCGAATCCCAAAAGACAGTCGCCATAATCTTTTCGGCAGAAGGAACGGTCTTCGCCTTTTTTGGCGCAGATTTCCCCTTGGTAACCCATTGTTTAGATTGTTCTTTGGTCTCAGGAGTGTAGTGATGTATCCATGTTTCATCCACAGTGACGAAACGACGCTTAAAGTCCTGCGGATTCTTCTGGAACAGCTGCAAACCGTCCTTGCTACACTTCACACGATTTCGTTTTTGGTCAAGCGTGAGCAATCGCGGCACCCATCTTGCGGATAGCTTTGTCACGTCCAAATGTTGCTGCAAAATATTATGTACCCGTTCATTCGAGATGCCCACAGCACTAGCAATCTCACGCACCTTCACTCTTCTGTCATCCATCACCATATCATGGATTTTATCAATGATTTCTGGAGTAGTAACCTCAACAGGGCGTCCAGAACGTTCAGCGTCACTTGTGCCCATATGGCCACTCCGAAAATTTTGAAACCACTTATAAACTGTTCTAATCGAAGGTGCAGAGTCACCATAATGTTTATCAAGCTTCTCTTTAGTCTCCTGAGGCGTTTTGCCTTTCATAAAATAGTGTTTAATCAACACACGAAATTCTTTTTCGTCCATTTTTTGAAAATCACTCGACTTCCTCGATTCAAACGAATGCCAAACACAAAGAAATAGACCGATCTGGCTGAAACTTGGTGTGTGTTCTTCCAAGAGATGCTACTAACTAAACATAACCTCGATACGCGCCAGTAGTGCTATCTCTCTGACTTTGCACGGACTTTTCAAACGACCCTCGTATTTACATTTTCCGGAAATATATTTGAATTTTATCAAGAATTTCCATAGTTTATAAAAAAATAAATAAATAAAAAACATATCGCAATTAAAATTAGATAACATTGAATCAATCAACTTTGTCATTAAAAACTTTAGAAGCGTCTCAACATGAATTAAATCCAGACCAATTCAGTTTTCATCAATAATTGATTAAAAGAACTATTTTATTTTTTTATAAAAACATAAACTAGAAAACAACCGACAATTGTTTTGAAATAAATTTAATAAAAACTTCTGAAGCAAAAAATATAAATTAAAAAAAAAATCGAAACTTTGTTCGACAAAATGTCAAAATAATTAAATCGCTTTCGCTCAGATGAATTCATTAAAAATTTAAAGTTCGTTAATTTCAAGTTAACAATTCTCGTAATATTTTTTTGTCTCCCCTTTTGAAATATTGAATTAAAGTTGTAAAGGTCGGTGGGTGCAGCGGAAGTAGGTTTAAAAATAGAAGAGGCGAAATATTATTCTCTCCTACCCTTTCTTTTATTTTATTAAAAAAAATTAAAATAATGACGCAATAAATAAAATGAATAAGCGAGTTCTCAACTAATAGAGATAGATAATTCTATTTTTAAAAGTTCGTTTCCACTAGTTTGTATGTTCGTGTTATTATTTTCTTGTTTTTTTTTGTTTACAGCAGCGCGTCTGTTTTGAGAAAAAGAGAGTACTGAATATTGGACTGAGTTCAGTCGAGAAAAATATAACTTGACATTCAGTCTTCATAATCAGTCAAATATTTCGTATTTTAGCGTATTAATTTTTCTTTTTACTGACAATCTTTATTGGGAAAATAAAATTACTTAATTGAAAATCTATGCGTTTAAAGACAAATTTGCCAAATATTTTTCAAACAGATTAAAACAACAAAATTATGAAGGCGAGGCATGCATTAATATTGGATAAAAATAAAATTACAAGATTATATCATTAGCTTTTGTAGATAGTCTATGGAAATACAATAAATTATGATTTAATTTGGGATAAGATAATACTACTACTACTCCCTGGTCATTAGAACCCATGAAGGGCCTGGGACCTCAACCACAACAGCTTTCCACCGTTCACGGTCCCTAGCAGCCGTTCTCCAACCTTGCAGGGACGACCGCCTCAATATCATTTTCCACATCCCTCAGCCATCTCAGCCTTGGTCTGCCTCTGGGGCCTTCTCCCACCAGGATGCCCACACAATGCTCTCTTTGGAGCCCTCATATCCTCCATTCGGTGTATTTGTCCCAAACCATCGCAGTCTTCCTGCCTTTTATGCAAGACACAATATCAGGCTCACCTGCAACAGTTCAGCCACTTCTTGGTTCGTCCTGAGATTCTGAAGTCTTGCTCTGTTCTCGCAGGTCCAAATATTCTCCTTAATATTTTCCTTTCCCCACCTGTCGTAACCTTTGCTCATCTGCTCGTGTTTCTGAGCCATAGGTGACAATCGCCCTCAGCACTGTCTTAAGAAAGTCTTATTTTTGGCTACTCTCTCTAAACACCGTTTATAGAGCCCATAAGCAACTATTTCCAGCAGCCATTCGTCCAGCAATATCTTCTGTTACATCGTTTTTTTAGAGGTTAACACTGAACCCAAATATTTGAAATTCCTTACTCCTTACCCCACACGTAGGTTCCGAAATATCCTTCTCTTTCTT
This sequence comes from Rhodnius prolixus, assembly GCF_049639745.1. NCBI lineage: Eukaryota > Metazoa > Arthropoda > Insecta > Hemiptera > Reduviidae > Rhodnius > Rhodnius prolixus. The sequence goes on from NW_027411582.1 coordinate 29,692,788, forward strand.
TTCACAACCAAATATTTGGTTTTCTGACAGTTAACCTCCAATCCAAACTCTTTGGTCGCTGCTTCCATTTCCAAGAATATCGCCTTCAGCTCTGCTTGAGATCTTGTCAATAAAGCCACGTCATCAGCATAGACCTTTACCATCCTAGTGTACAAATTCCCGCCTAGATTGGACTGATAACCTTCTCATAATCGCCTCTAAGACAATATTTAAATAAGGTTGGCGACATCGGGTCCCCTTGCCTGAGGCCCTTGTTGATCTCAAATTCCCTAGAAGTTTTGCCTTGGACCATGACTTTTCCGCAATTTCCTCTTAAGTACATAGCCACCAGTCTAATTAGTAGTTCCGGAAAACCAAGTACTCTCATACATTTAAATAGACCGTTACGATTCACTCGGTCATAAGCCATTTTAAAATCAATGAAGAGATTATGCACCTCCACATTTTGCTCATAAAATGTCTCAAATAAGATAAGACTAAGATAATACCGAAATTAAAACTATGATTCTTCTTGCACCATCATCATTTCGTACACCATTTACACGAGGATGCATACAGTGTATTTTGTTATGAAATTTTGTTAAGGGTGGGTCACATGACAAGTGTTGATAACTACGCTAGTGGAGTAAATATATATATATTGAAGTTGTGGGTAGAAGCAAAATGTCTAGATGTACATGAGAATGCAGTATGTTTGCTTTGGATAAGAATAGATTTGTATGATGAACGTATGGAGTAGGGTTTGGACGAAGTATAGAAACGGCAGCCAGAAGATGTGCAGTTGAAAAGATAGATATCTTCCTTCAGAATTCAATTTCTACATTTCCAATACGTTTTGTAAGGGATATTACACCTTCACTTTACTCCCTTCAAAATGTCTACAAGATATTTTTTGCAATACTTAAAAAAATAAATAACTGAAATTGTTACAACCATCTTGTGATTTTATTTATTCATTTATTATTATTTATTTGTAATAATAATTACAACTATTCGCTAAACGCCATGTCCCTAAGGAATCTTATAAATTAATATATTCATTATTTATTTTATTTCTTCATTCTAAGTATTCCTTTTTAGGCTGATATACATTTACAGTCGAACCTCTCAATATCGGACACTGGCGGGGGAAAGCAAAGTGGCCGCTGTTTGGAGGTGGTCGTTAGAAGGAGGTAGGCAGGTTTCATAATGACAAAATATGGTTTTTTTTTTCGAACATCTATTTAAAAAATTGTTTATTATTAATAGATTTAAAAACGTACATAATTGCATAATTATTGCAGCTATTTTTTCTTATTTAACCAAAAAATTTATTTAAAAAACTACATATCTATTGACTTATTTAATAATTTTTATAATAATCATCACACTTATTCATAACAATAATAATTTATTAACTATTTATGAAATATACCAAACCTTTCGGCAAGTTGACGTTGGCTCGATTTGGTTTTTGCAAAATCTTCCAACACACTCTTCTAGAGTTAACCACTTTCGTTTGAGAGACATATCGGAAAAAATGATATTGTTCGTCCAAAGTTATATTGAAAAATGATTAAAATGGTACAAGATGTATGGAGCTTATATAGGAAACTTTAGGAAAAACCAGAAAAAAAAAAAAAAAAAAACTTGAGAGGGGATAATAATTTTGATCACCGCTTCAAACGAAACATATAATCCGTACCCCAAAATCAATGTCTGCGTTCGCTATGTAGAGTGACCGTTAGACGGAGGTTCTTTTATGTAGAAAGTAAACTTGGGGTGAGAGTGTCCTTTATGGGAGGCTCGACTGTATTTACTTGGCATTGTCCACTTCCGTTTCTTTTTTGATGAAGTGCCGTTATTTACTTACTTATATTTCATCTTTTATAATTTTGTGACGAAAGCATTTTTATTTTTTCGTTTTTGTAAACTAAATAAGTTATTTTTTCATTAATTTCTCTGAATCCTTCTTTTCTTTGAAGGCCAAATTATTGTTAACATTATTGACTTCGCCAACTAAATGGTTCTTCTGCGTGCGGTTGTTATTAATATAATAGTTTTAGAAAAAGAACTAAATCCTTTTGGAAATTTGGGAAGTGGATCCCCAGGGAAAGGTAAATTACTGTAAAAAATAAAAGAACTACGAAGTTCATCTTATTATAAAGTCCCTTCAAAGACTAAAAAAAAAAGTGAAACTAGCAAATCTCCTTCACAGACTACTCGGAAGATCTTCCAAATGATCTACAAACTATAGAGAAACCAATTGAAGCTTGATCGTCTATCTTCTTCTATATCTTTTTTTTTTAAGATTTATCCAAATCATCCCTTTGCAAGTCTCTGTCTAAGATCTGGAAGATTCAAATAAGAATATTTCCTCCACTAACATCTATTATAAATGACCCAAGCTTGTTAAAACTTCCTCGGGCTGATGGTATCACAGTCTTTCTGGGATTTGTCTTCGATCTGCTTTCATTTTTATACAAAAATGAACTTTCAGTTCGTAAGGCTGGTAAGAAAATCAAGCACGCACCAGAGTCTGCCGTTTGGAGAGATAGTCGATGCTTCCACTTCATCACCCTCGACACTGAACAAAATGAATTTCAGGTCTTAAAATCCGAAAAGAATGATAGATTGTTTTCTGTTCTGGCAAAAACGGAGAACAGTCTCAAAAAATGTTACCACATCGAATTCAGTAAAAAAAAATGTTCCTCCTCTTCTGCAGGCAGAACCATTTATTAGCTTTTTGTCAGCGACTGGAATAGACTGGAAGAGGCCAGAGTTCCAGAGCACTGAAGAGCAAAGGCGTCAATCAATATCTCAGAAATATAAATAAGATTGACTAATATTTTAAGTGTGCCTTTACTTTAAATTTAAATAAGAACCGTAATTATTCTTTATAATATCAAAGAAAAGTAATCGCCTATTTTTTTTTCAGGCGGGGCCTAACGTCAAACTACCAATTTGGGGACATGGAGGGGCAGGAAGCTCAGTCATAAGCAGGATTCAAACTGGGGTCTCCCACTTACAAAGCCACGCTCATGACCATGTAGGGGTAGTGAACCCCCACCACTCATCCACTCTAGCCAGAGAGAGAGAGAGACAGCCCCCTTGGCACACAGAGCCAAGGTATATAAAAACGGGAGATTCTGTTCAAAGTCTTACACTTGAGTTGTACACATCGTTTAGCCACGTCAGTCAGTCTGTTCTGTTCTTGTAGTGTAAAGTATACAGTCCTTGGCAGTCAGTCATATAAATATATAATATCTTATACCGATACAAAAGGTTATTTTATCCATCAACGTCTACATCTCCTCAAAAACCAATGTAATGATATTTGAGGAGATGTTGGTTGTAGACGTTGATGGATAAATAACACTTTAGTATCGGTATAAGATTTGTATTATATTTATATGACTGACTGACGTGGCTAAACGATGTGTACAACTCAAGTGTAAGACTTTGAACAGAATCCCCTTTTGACTTTTCTCTCGTTTTCATATACATTCGCCGAGCCTCCCTTCTCTGTGTGCCAAGGGGGCTGTCTCTCTCTCTCTGGTTAGAGTGGGTGAGTGGTGGGGTTTCACTACCCCTACGCTAGAGTGGATGAGTGGTATATAAAAACGGGAGATTCTGTTCAAAGTCTTACACTTGAGTTGTACACATCGTTTAGCCACGTCAGTCAGTCTGTTCTGTTCTTGTAGTGTAAAGTATACAGTCCTTGGCAGTCAGTCATATAAATATATAATATCTTATACCGATACAAAAGTGTTATTTTATCCATCAACATCTCCTCAAAAACCATTACAACCATTAGACCAAGACCAGTCCCCTTAAATTTATATTTATTTCATCTAATTACAAATTAAAATCATTTTAGAAGTTGAACTGGTTCTATAAAGCTTCTATAAATATTTAATTATTGAATAAATTCTGCGAGAAGTGAGCAGGTTTTTTTAGGGTTTTATATAAATTTGAAGACAGTTACGGATAGGATTTATTTGCACGTGGGTAACACGTGTGTTGGGTCTTTCAAATTGTTTTGGATTCAACTAAACCCGTTTAATAGTAAAGTCAACTATATTTTTTCTTTTTTTTTTTGTAAAAAGAAAAAACTAAGTGACTTTATAAATAAAATTGTGTACATTTGAAAAGCAAAGTACTTGTTTCTTAAATATATTATGCTCTTGCTGGCAGTCAAGTACGAGATGCAATTTAAACTCCTAATTAAATTGGATGTAAATGCACTCCCTTTTTTTCCCCTGTCTCCTAAAAGGGAGGAAAACATTCTGCCAACCTTTTTATTTTAATATTCAAAAGTGGTTTTACCCAAATTTGTTTGCACACAAACTCATTTCAAATGTATTCTATTCCCAGAACCGTGGTAAAGTCCACAGTTTGCTCCTAAGTAAAGGGTTCAATTTAAAGGAAAAAACCAGACGGTCCATTCTGTATGAAAAAGGTCCTGGAGCTTTTTAAATATTTCAAAAGCTATCTTAACTTTGACCACATTTTTGCCTAGAGTGTATCTCAGCTGTGTATTCCATTAGCCATAATTCATATTCATTCAATTTTATTACATTTTATTTTAATTGATTAATTGTGGTAACATTTTTTGAACACAGAAAAATTTTCTATTGGCCAAGAAATCTGATTTAAAAAACACTCGCATGAACTTTTTTTAAATTTTTACTGCAGATGTAATGCAATAGATAATATTTAATATGCAATTGGTCCAGTTCATCCTTCAGGTACTTTGAAGGGAAAGGAATTGCAATGGATTTTGAGACTAGTTTGGGTTCATGGTGAATTCAGCCTAAACTAGTTACAATGTTAACTAATACCGCTTTAAAAAAATATACGTATATCAGGGTGATCCATTTAAAACGCACCAATAGCTAATAACTTTTTATGAAAGCGAAAATCCGGTAAACCCCATTAAATAAACTATATGTCTTTTAATAGGATGAAAAATTAATGCCAGTTTCAGTCATGCCGAGCTTATTATGCCGAGCTTTCGACCTAGGGACTAGGTCATCTTCAGGGCTAATTTACAATATACTGTTTTACATCATTTAAAGGGTTGGTGTATCTTCTGTCTTGTCTGTTCAACACTGTTGACACTCAGTCCATGAGCAGACAAGACAGAAGACTTACCAACCCTTTGATGATGCAAAATATTACATTGTCAATTAGCTTTGAAGATGACCTAGGTCAATAGCACGGCATAATAAAAATATATCATGACTGAAACTGGCAGTTATTTTTTTCATCCTATTGAAACTATGAATCAGTCACCAAAAATAATGAACAATATATATTTTTTTTTGGGGGGGGGGTCTAGATTTCAAATTTTTCATCCCCAATGATGTAACTTCATTTTTGGCGGAGTTACGGCCAAAAAAAACTGATCAAAGTTCAGTTAAGGACCACTGGTTTTGACAATGATTATGAAAACTACATAAAAAATTGTGAAAAAATGCCATTAACCCCGTTTCGATATCCCTAATATTTGTAGAGATATTTAAGATCAAAGTTACAATTTTATCTTATTCGTGAACGGTTTTTCAATATTAATTTTCCACCAGAAATACACCAGTTTTGGGAGGGTCCTCTGACTGCAAAAAAAATGTTATTTGTGACGCAAAGAGCAAAAATAATAATAATTTGAAGATTTTAAAAGATGTAGTGCAATGTAATGGTTGTGGGAGAATCAGGATAAATTTTGTTTTATCATCAAATAAAAGCAAGACTTCATGACCTATGATTACGCTAAGAATATCTTGCTAGAGTGTTGGTCTAGTGGTCAAGAGCATGGCTTTGTAAGTAGGAGTTCCCCAGTACTTTTTAATAATACTTTTTTTTAATAAAATGTAGCCCATACGTGTATATCTCCTACAAAAAAAATTAAAAATCTGTTTCCCCAGAAAAATGGTTCAAATAAATGTGAGAGCTAATTATATATGAGAGCTAATTACATATGAGAGCTAATTGTATCGTATGTAAAATTATTGTGCGAATGTGTGAATAAATAGAAATGTGTTTGCGAAGAAATAAGCACCATTTAAAATGGAACATTTATATTAATTTTTTCAATGAATTAATGTTAACGACACTGTTTTTACAGATTTCTTTTTTTTTTTGAGCTATTTTGAGCTGTTATATTAGAGCTTGAGCTGGGGTTGACAGACCTGGCACTTAATTGAATGTAATGGAGATAGGAAAGAAGATAAAACGTGATTAAGAGCATTAGATAATCGAAAGGTAAAGAATGGTAACAAAGTTTCATTAAAAATTATATTGATGGCGATACTGTCGGTCTCTTTGAATGGGCACTTGACAATTTATAGAAGAATGGACAATAGACCAGGAAGGAAGCAGTGAAAGAAGTGGCACCCCTTAATGAATTACAGGAGAGAGAAAAAAACCTGGATAAAGGCGAGTAAAACAGTGTAATGATCACCATGGGTTTTATGGGTTACTTTAACCAATCCATTCAGGAACCTTACCATTATTTCATCCAATCACAAAAAAAATCGATTAAAAAAGATCATTTTAAAGCGCGTGCAAAAGTTATGTTTTTAAACCAGTGGTTCTTAACCGGTGTACCGCGAATATGGTCCAAGTGTTACGCGAAATTTCAATTTTAAATGAATTGAAATTTAGAAACTCAAGAAGGAAACGAAAATAAAAAATTGTTCCCTTTATTATTAATTTGAATTAAATTTTAAGTTCTTGCTAAATACCGAACTTCAAATTATTTAATGTTAGTGTTCCACGAGAAAAATATATACATATAATTGTGTACCGCGTCTTTGAAAAGGTTAAAAGCCACTGATATAAAGAGTTGAAAATTTTTTAGGTCATGAAATTTTGTAAAATTATGGCCGTTCTATATCTCCCACTGTGAACCAAGTATTAGTATGAAATTTTGTTCTCTTGTACACTTTGTTTTTCTCAATTATAAGCTATAGTTATTTTGTGCACAGATCTATAAATGTAGAAGATATAAAGGGTTGAAAATTTTTTGGGTCATGAAATTCTGTAAAATTGTGGCCGTTCTACATCACCCACTGTGAACCACGTATTTGTATGAAATTTTGTTCTCTTGTACACTTTGTTTTTCTCAATTATAAGCTATAGTTATTTTGTGCAAAGATCTATAAATGTAGAAGATATAAAGGGTTGAAAATATTTTGGGTCATGAAATTCTGTAAAATTGTGGCCGTTCTACATCACCCACTGTGAACCACGTATTCCGATGAAATTTTGTTCTCTTGTACACTTTGTTTTTCTCAATTATAAACTATAGTTATTTTGTGCAAAGATCTATAAATGTAGAAGATATAAAGGGTTGAAAATTTTTTGGGTCATGAAATTCTGTAAAATAAAGGCCGTTCTATATCTCCCACTTTGACCCACGTATTTGTATGAAATTTTGTTCTCTTGTACACTTTGTTTTTCTCAATTATAAACTATAGTTATTTTGTGCAAAGATCTATAAATGTAGAAGATATAAAGGGTTGAAAATTTTTTGGGTCATGAAATTTTGTAAAATTATGGCCGTTCTATATCTCCCACTGTGAACCAAGTATTAGTATGAAATTTTGTTCTCTTGTACACTTTGTTTTTCTCAATTATAAGCTATAGTTATTTTGTGCACAGATCTATAAATGTAGAAGATATAAAGGGTTGAAAATTTTTTGGGTCATGAAATTCTGTAAAATTGTGGCCGTTCTACATCACCCACTGTGAACCACGTATTTGTATGAAATTTTGTTCTCTTGTACACTTTGTTTTTCTCAATTATAAGCTATAGTTATTTTGTGCAAAGATCTATAAATGTAGAAGATATAAAGGGTTGAAAATATTTTGGGTCATGAAATTCTGTAAAATTGTGGCCGTTCTACATCACCCACTGTGAACCACGTATTCCGATGAAATTTTGTTCTCTTGTACACTTTGTTTTTCTCAATTATAAACTATAGTTATTTTGTGCAAAGATCTATAAATGTAGAAGATATAAAGGGTTGAAAATTTTTTGGGTCATGAAATTCTGTAAAATAAAGGCCGTTCTATATCTCCCACTTTGACCCACGTATTTGTATGAAATTTTGTTCTCTTGTACACTTTGTTTTTCTCAATTATAAACTATAGTTATTTTGTGCAAAGATCTATAAATGTAGAAGATATAAAGGGTTGAAAATTTTTTGGGTCATGAAATTCTGCAAAATAATGGCCGTTCTATATCTCCCACTTTGAACCACGTATTCATATAGAATTTTTTTCCCTTATACACTTCGTTTTTCTCAATTATAAACCATAGTTATTTTGTGCACAGATCTATAAATGTAGAAGATATAAAGGGTTGAAAATATTTTGGGTCATGAAATTCTGTAAAATTGTGGCCGTTCTACATCACCCACTGTGAACCACGTATTCCGATGAAATTTTGTTCTCTTGTACACTTTGTTTTTCTCAATTATAAACTATAGTTATTTTGTGCAAAGATCTATAAATGTAGAAGATATAAAGGGTTGAAAATTTTTTGGGTCATGAAATTCTGTAAAATAAAGGCCGTTCTATATCTCCCACTTTGACCCACGTATTTGTATGAAATTTTGTTCTCTTGTACACTTTGTTTTTCTCAATTATAAACTATAGTTATTTTGTGCAAAGATCTATAAATGTAGAAGATATAAAGGGTTGAAAATTTTTTGGGTCATGAAATTCTGCAAAATAATGGCCGTTCTATATCTCCCACTTTGAACCACGTATTCATATAGAATTTTTTTCCCTTATACACTTCGTTTTTCTCAATTATAAACCATAGTTATTTTGTGCACAGATCTATAAATGTAGAAGATATAAAGGGTTGAAAATTTTTTGGGTCATGAAATTCTGTAAAATTATGGCCGTTCTGTATCTCCCACTGAGAATCACGTATTCGTATGAAATTTTGTTCCCTTGTACACTTTGTTTTTCTCAATTATAAGCTATAGTTATTTTGTGCACAGATCTATAAATGTAGAAGATATAAAGGGTTGAAAATTTTTTGGGTCATGAAATTCTGTAAAATTGTGGCCGTTCTATATCACCCATTGTGAACCACGTATTCGTATGAAATTTTGTTCTCTTGTACACTTTGTTTTTCTCAATTATAAACTATAGTTATTTTGTGCAAAGATCTATAAATGTAGAAGATATAAAGGGTTGAAAATTTTTTGGGTCATGAAATTCTGTAAAATTATGGCCGTTCTATATCTCCCACATTGAACCACGTATTTGTATGAAATTTTGTTCTCTTGTACACTTTGTTTTTCTCAGTCATAAGCTATAGTTATTTTGTGCACAGATCTATAAATGTAGAAGATATAAAGGGTTGAAAATTTTTTGGGTCATGAAATTCTGTATAATTGTGGCCGTTCTATATCACCCATTGTGAACCACGTATTCGTATGAAATTTTGTTCTCTTGTACACTTTGTTTTTCTCAATTATAAGCTATAGTTATTTTGTGCACAGATCTGTAAATGTAGAAGATATAAAGGGTTGAAAATTTTTTGGGTCATGAAATTCTGTAAAATTATGGCCGTTCTGTATCTCCCACTGAGAACCACGTATTCGTATGAAATTTTGTTCCCTTGTACACTTTGTTTTTCTCAATTATAAGCTATAGTTATTTTGTGCACAGATCTATAAATGTAGAAGATATAAAAGGTTGAAAATTTTTTGGGTCATGAAATTCTGTAAAATTATGGCCGTTCTGTATCTCCCACTGTGAACCACGTATTCATATAGAATTTTTTTCTCTTGTACACTTTGTTTTTCTCAATTATAAACTATAGTTATTTTGTGCACAGATCTATAAATGTAGAAGATATAAAAGGTTGAAAATTTTTTGGGTCATGAAATTCTGTAAAATTATGGCCGTTCTGTATCTCCCACTGAGAACCACGTATTCGTATGAAATTTTGTTCCCTTGTACACTTTGTTTTTCTCAATTATAAGCTATAGTTATTTTGTGCACAGATCTATAAATGTAGAAGATATAAAAGGTTGAAAATTTTTTGGGTCATGAAATTCTGTAAAATTATGGCCGTTCTGTATCTCCCACTGTGAACCACGTATTCATATAGAATTTTTTTCTCTTGTACACTTTGTTTTTCTCAATTATAAACTATAGTTATTTTGTGCACAGATCTATAAATGTAGAAGATATAAAAGGTTGAAAATTTTTTGGGTCATGAAATTCTGTAAAATTATGGCCGTTCTGTATCTCCCACTGAGAACCACGTATTCGTATGAAATTTTGTTCCCTTGTACACTTTGTTTTTCTCAATTATAAGCTATAGTTATTTTGTGCACAGATCTATAAATGTAGAAGATTTAAAGGGTTGAAAATTTTTTGGGTCATGAAATTCTGTAAAATTATGGCCGTTCTATATCTCCCACTGTGAACCACGTATTCATATAGAAATTTTTTCTCTTATACACTTTGTTTTTCTCAATTATAAACCATAGTTATTTTGTGCACAGATCTATAAATGTAGAAGATATAAAAGGTTGAAAATTTTTTGGGTCATGAAATTCTGTAAAATTATGGCCGTTCTGTATCTCCCACTGTGAACCACGTATTCATATAGAATTTTGTTCTCTTGTACACTTTGTTTTTCTCAGTTATAAGCTATAGTTATTTTGTGCACAGATCTATAAATGTAGAAGATATAAAGGGTTGAAAATTTTTTGGGTCATGAAATTCTGTAAAATTATGGCCGTTCTATATCTCCCACTGTGAACCACGTATTCATATAGAAATTTTTTCTCTTATACACTTTGTTTTTCTCAATTATAAACCATAGTTATTTTGTGCACAGATCTATAAATGTAGAAGATATAAAGGGTTGAAAATTTTTTGGGTCATGAAATTCTGCAAAATAATGGCCGTTCTATATCTCCCACTTTGCACCACGTATTCGTATGAAATTTTGTTCCCTTGTACACTTTGTTTTTCTCAATTATAAGCTATAGTTATTTTGTGCACAGATCTATAAATGTAGAAGATATAAAGGGTTGAAAATTTTTTGGGTCATGAAATTCTGTAAAATTATGGCCGTTCTGTATCTCCCACTGAGAACCACGTATTCGTATGAAATTTTGTTCCCTTGTACACTTTGTTTTTCTCAATTATAAGCTATAGTTATTTTGTGCACAGATTTATAAATGTAGAAGATATAAAGGGTTGAATATTTTTTGGGTCATGAAATTCTGTAAAATTATGGCCGTTCTATATCTCCCACTGTGAACCACGTATTCATATAGAATTTTTTTCTCTTATACACTTTGTTTTTCTCAATTATAAACCATAGTTATTTTGTGCACAGATCTATAAATGTAGAAGATATAAAAGGTTGAAAATTTTTTGGGTCATGAAATTCTGTAAAATTATGGCCGTTCTGTATCTCCCACTGAGAACCACGTATTCGTATGAAATTTTGTTCTCTTGTACACTTTGTTTTTCTCAATTATAAGCTATAGTTATTTTGTGCACAGATCTATAAATGTAGAAGATATAAAGGGTTGATAATTTTTTGGGTCATGAAATTCTGTAAAATTATTGCCGTTCTATATCTTCCACTGTGAACCACGTATTGGTATGAAATTTTGTTCTCTTGTACACTTTGTTTTTCTCAATTATAAGCTATAGTTTTTTTGTGCACAGATCTATAAATGTAAAAGATATGAAGGGTTGAAAATTTTTTGGGTCATGAAATTCTGTAAAATTATGGCCGTTCTGTATCTCCCACTTTGAACCACGTATTCATATAGAATTTTTTTCTCTTATACACTTTGTTTTTCTCAATTATAAGCTATAGTTTTTTTGTGCACAGATCTATAAATGTAAAAGACATGAGGGGTTGACAATTTTTTGGGTCATGAAATTCTGTAAAATTATGGCCGTTCTATATCTCCCACTTTGAACCACGTATTCGTATGAAATCTGGTTCTCTTGTACACTTTGTTTTTCTCAATTTTGAGCTATAGTTATTTTGTGCACAGATCTATAATTTTAGAAGATATAAAGCAGTGGTTCTTAACCGTTGTTCCGCGAATATGGTCCAAGTGTTTCGCGAAATTTCTATTTTAAATGTATTGAAATTTAGAAACTTAGGAAAGATACGAAAACAAAAAATTGTCCCTTTTTTTTTATTGAATTTAATTTTAAGTTCTTGCTAAATACCGAATTTCAAATTATTTAATGTTAGTGTTCCGCGAGATAAATATATTACATATAATTGTGTTCGGCGTCTATGAAAAGTTTAAGAACCACTGTTTTAAACCAATGGTAGCGCAGATGGCCGTAGAATCCTCTACGGACCCGTAAATGATGGAGAAACAGGGAACAAGTAGATAGGAAGACTACTCTACCCCATCTCTGTTTAGTTGTGTTTCACGAGAAATATTACTTTGGCCCCGTCCCTCATCCTCCGATATAGGGACCATCGTTTTACCCACGAAGACCACTAGATTATTAAACAAACAAGACTAATACTTTGCAAAGTTTCAAAACTTAAGTAAACACATCCATGTTGTAAATTAATAAAACTTCAACTACAGCAGATGAAAGTGGTGAATAGAGATAGTAAATATAGAGAAAGAGATAGAGTAACTTGTTTATGTAATCAACTTAGAAGCCTTATTCATTAGTTTTGGAAAAACTATATTATAAAGAAAGTATATTAATGATTCCAAGGTAACAAACACCGCATTCAAGCAAAGCGAATAGTTAGGATTTGGTTATTGAAGTTGCAGTGTGGAAACTAAACTGTTGAATAAGAACTAAAAAGGCAACTTTTGTACATTCCATGTAGCCTCTTTTATGCTTCCAACCTTGTTACTTCAGAGCAAAAAGCCGAGGGAAGGGCAGGTTACCCACCAAACTTAGTTATAAATCTTAAAAGAGAAGGAAGTACAGGATGAAAGCAGAGGATACAGGACTGGTTATTATAACAACGCTAGAAAAGGACGAGAACTTTTTTGGGCAACCGGAAATACTGAACGGGATGATGTTAAAGGCGAACTTTACTTGTTATCTTGGAACTTATATTTATTAACCCATAAAGGACTAGGTTATTAATATTACTAATTATGTAGTTTGTCTGTTAAAACAATTAGATGTGCCCTAAAAATACTTTTTACTGACTCCAACCTATTGAACTCAGTAAGTGTCGAATTTGAGTTTATTGCACAAAAATGAGGCTCGGCCAAGTTCGAGTCAAAGCCGAGGCCATATACTGGTGACAACGTTAGGAGAAGGACTGGATATCCTTTTCAGGCTTTAAGGGACAGAAGGAAAGGGTGTCCATTGGTGTAGCTGCCAGTTCTTCTCAAACTGGTGCCCTTTCAACTTTCCTGGATATAAGATAGTTGAGCTGTTTCTATCCTTTAGTAATTTGATTAGAAAGTTGGATAAAACAAGTATTACAATCATAGGGAAGTTGAAGTTAATGAAAAGTCAAGCATCAAAATAATGATAAGGTTTTATTGGCACTGGCCCTAAAAAAGATGTAAAGTTAATGCCTGTTTTTCAGGCGGGCTTCATAACATAAAATAATACCCAAAACCTAGACCAGTACCGGCATATACCATTTTATTTTTGGGTACTTTAAACTTCATTAACCAGTTAAGCGTGGAATTTAGTTTTTTAAAAAAAAAAAAAAAAACACAGTGTGCGGAATTAAAATCAGACAATGACGTGTATATGACGTCGAACGCAGGGCAAAGAAAACAAAAGTTTGCAACACTGGTAATGGTCACTGCAAGCGACTTTTTCTGCAATCTCTGGGGGCTTGAGATACAGAGGAGTATTCTGTGCTCATTCAAAATCTTGCACCGCTTCACGCATGTATTGCTCTAGTTAACTAGAGACGCAAGAGCTTTTACAAGGTAGAAAAGAGCTTTGAATTCTGTGCAAAATCATGCTCGTACTGAGGTCTGAATCTCTATCTAAGGTAAAAGCGACATCACACAGGGTTGAGAGCTTCTATTTGCGTAATTCCCAATCTCTTTTGCGGAGACCAAAAATGTACCAACCACTTATCATTTGGCTGACTCCCACCACCTCCCTCCTTATAAAATACTAGGCAGTTCTATTGGTAAGATAAAGGAAACATCCCACCAAATAATATTCTTATTGTATTTTATTAAAATTTCGAGTTTTTATAGTTAATGGCAATTTTGTATTTTTCACAACGAGCATACACGTCGAACGCGCTTAACTGGTTAATTGATCTGTGAAGGGAAGGGATTAGCTTTGTCGTTAGCGTTTACTGGATTCCGGACGGTAGATCCCAGGCTCGAATCCAGCTGCTGGCGCTTAGATTTTCTTCTTAGGAGTACCTTATAGCTCACAGTCAAGTGACGGACAGAGAGAACATGTCCGGAGGTAGATAGTGGACTGAATAAAACTCAGGGCACTAATAACCTTAGAAATAGACACTACTTAACTTAAAAAAATAAAATGAAAATAACGTTAACTCCGATATAGAACCTAACGATCATAATCCTTGAAGGAAAAACCATTTTATTAAATCAATTTTGACATTATTTTTATCGATTTTCTTTAGGAGAAAATCGCTCCAAAGATTCCTTTTTCTCATAAAAATCGTACACTCTTTCGATATGAAAATCTATCGCTTTTACTTAAAAAAATAAAAAAAAAAAATCCAGGTAAATACCATTAAAGGGACTCCTGAAGAGGAGTTAGGGTGAGTCAGGTTTCCCACCTGATTAATTCCTTTTATAATCCTGTTTCCAATGCTACCCTGATTCTCTCATTTTCCAATCATTAATTTCTCAATTAAATTGCTTCGTAATGGTAACCACTGACTCGGAACTGCATTGCACCATCGAAAACCCCCACCTCAGCAAACTTATCTGCTTTCTCATTGATTTCCATCCCCGGCCAGTCCACGGATCGAGGCTAGTAATTATCAAGTATTTTGGGGACGCAGCTCTCAGTTGTTCAGCAGGGTAATAAAACTTCCTGATCAGAAGATCAAGTATTAAAAATACTTTTACACTTCCTGAACAATGACGTAATTTATTTGATAACCATCAATCATTAGGTAAATTTGAAATTAACGAAATTGTTTACAAAGATATATAATTTTATCAGTTGCTTCAAAATAATGTCGTTGATTTTATCTCTTGTAGAACGCATCTTTATCGTATCTCTGACCGGTACAGGACTTTAATTCATGAGAATGGTTTATGGTTGGGATCAACTGTGCCCGGGCGCTACTACGTTGACTGAATGACCACCCTAAGCTGGCCATTAACATGGTGCATTTTTAGGGAGATGATTCTCCGAGACACCCACCATAACTCCCAGCCTGTAGATGAATCAGTTTCGACTTCATTTGTCTCACCCTTTTACTTATTGAGCGAGGGAGATTTGTGAATATGCGTTATTCAAAATGTTATTGAATCTGTGAAGCATTTTGAAGAAAAAAGAAATAGTGAATAGAAATTAATGGAACCGAGTTAATGTTACGTGTTTCTGTAGGTTTTGTGTTTTTGTAAAGTTTTAGAACTGTCCAAGTCTGAGGGCCCACGAATTCCAGCAGAAAATACGAAAAATTGTAATTATTTCACTTCTACTGGGAAATAATGATTGCTAAATAAAATGTTCATGAATATATGATTCTAATCATTTAACCAGTTAAGCGCGTTTGACGTGTATACACGTCAAAATTTTAATAAAATACAATAAGAATATTATTTGGTGGGATGTTTCCTTTATCTTAACCAATAGAACTGCCAAGTATTTTATACGGAGGGGGATGGAGGGAGTCAGCTAAATGGTAAGTGGTTGGTACATGTTTGGTCTCCGCATTAGAGATTGGGGAATTACGCACACAAATAGAAGCTCTCAAACCTTGTGCAATGCCCGTTTTTACCTTTTAGATAGAGAATCAGTCCTCGGTACGAGCATGATTTCATTTTACACACAATTCCAAAGCTCTTTTCTTCCTTGTAAAAGCTCTTGTATCTCTAGTTAACTAGAGCAATGCATACGTGATGACGGTGCAAGATTTTGAAAGAGCTCTGTAATCTAAAACCCTCAGAGTTTACAGAAAAAGTCGCTTGCAATGACTATTATGATGTTGTAAACTTTTGGTTGTTTTGCCCTGCAATCGACGTGTATACACGTCATTGTCTGATTTTAATTCCGCACACAGTGGGAGGTTTTTATAATTAAATTCCGAGCTTAACTGGTTAATTAACAAATAATGCGTAAATGAGTAAAATTTTATAAAGAAAAATAAATAAACCCATTTTTTTTGTAATAAAAATAAACAACCAGAAATTATTATAAAACGAGGAAAAGTGCGAATAATATTGCTGAAACTATGCAATTTTCCTTATAATTCTATTTTTTTTATCTGAATGAAAGTACTTAACATTGCTTAAGATGAATAGAAGTCCACGGGTAATGAATAGCAAGATTGTAGCAAGCAGAGAAGTGCCAGCATCAGGAATGGCAGGATGACCCCCAAAGTTGTATTATAAATGGATGAACATAAAAGTTCATGCTTGCCACAGAATCTGATCCAATTAGGGGAACGACGGACACTTCATTAGCGGTCACATGATATACGGGGGTATTTAGCTGTCCAGTAAATTGCTCCGTTGGTAACAAACCTTAGGAAATCTCATATAATGGCCGTGTTTTCCACTTAATTACGGCTAGAGATTAATTTAAGGAAATCCAGTGGGTTTTGTTAATTCTCTGTTTAAGAAAAATATTTTTTCTTCAACTGTTTTGAAATAATGTGTCCATTTTTTTTAAGTTATAAGAAAATTAGAAGTTTCAAGTGATACGTAAAATGTGGAATAAGAAAGACGTACGAGTCTTTTCACTAGAATTCTGTCGTTATTAATTAGGTCAGTTCATTCAGGCCCAGATGAGGAGATGACCCGAGAAAAAAAGATGACTCCGTTAAGCTGAATAGAATATTGAACGTAAAGAAGAGTCGGGTTAAAATTAGCTGCCACTCTGAAAGTTTCGTTCTATGTGAGAAAGAAATTGAAGAAATAAACCCGACAAGAGACAAGTTTTACAAATTACTCTTTGTGTATACTCAAGTGGCCAAAGGAGAAATGAGCTACATTTCTAGAAAACTTCTTTCTCATCTTGTAAAGATAAGACCAAAAAAAAGAGGCAAGAACTTGTTGTGGCTTAGAACTCTTTGTCAGAATATAAAGTGGACATAATCATTTGTTGCTGGCAGAGGAACAGAGGAGACTAAAAGGGGTTTGTAGCCAATACAAATTGGAAATGTAAGTTGTTTACCAAAGGAACTTAACTCTAACAAGTAATTGCTTCTTGTTTGCCAGAATTCTTTGATGGGAACGAACATTCTACAAAGGCTCTTTGCAGAGTTGAACGGTTAATCAAGATAACTATGTGGGATTTGCAATGTCTATATTCTTTGATGTGATTTGGAGATTGGAGGAAAAGCCTTTATGTAAACATTCTGCTGTGAATGTTTCTTATCTCGATTCTCATTTCAGTAAAGTTGTTCATGTTAGTTCTCTAGTTGCGACTGACTTGCGACTACAGGTTCTATTGACTTCAATTCTTTTATTTGTAACTTGGTTCCAAGAAATGTGACTCTAAACCTGAGGTTCTCAAACTTATTTCCCCTACCGCCCCATTTTGAGAATCAATTATTTTCTAGCACCTCCCTAAAATTTTTAACTTCACCGCCTCTTAAAAAGTCACAATCGCAATCATTACTTTAATTTAATTATAGCGTGCTATCTGAGTCTTATCCTGTTTCTGAGTTCGAACTTACAATTTTAAAATGAGACTGTTTTAATGAGAGCAATGAAATGTAACTTTATAAATAATATTTATAAAAAATGTGTATTCAATTTTTTTTTTTTTTAACATTGATTTAGTTACAATCAACGCATTGCGTTATAAGCAATAAGGGTAACAATAAGCAATATATCAAATATATCAGAGAGGAGAACTTACCCACCTAACACTCCAATAACATTCTAAATTCTACTGGCTCTCTTCATCAGAGAGGAGATCGCAAGGCCACCTGTCTTTTAAGACGACGTCTAGAAGTTTGTCTGGAAATGTTCTGGAAGATAGAAGTGTTGTTCAAGTAGGATTGTGATGAGATTGAATGTTAAGAATGAATTAGGCGCCTGCAAAGCTAATATGCATTGTGGTACTGGGTTCGATTCCCGGTCTTGGCCTTGGATTTTATTTAATAGTTAAATGAGAAATAGTAAAGTACGTTTGCTAGTCCCCTCCGTCCACGACACCTAATTGGTAGTTGGACGTTAAGCCCCGCCTGGAAAAATAGGCGATTACTTTTCTTTACTTTTTTTTTTTAAAGAATGAATTTTCTGTATCGTTTTTTTTTTGCAACTTGTGTGACGTAAGGAATGTTTAAGTCTGTGTGAATAATTTGATTCGGTGACGTAGAAAGGAGCGTTTACTATAGAGCGAAGAATTTTAGACTGCAAGGACTGGATCCTTTGCAGATTTGAGCGTTTGTTTGAACCTCTACAGTTCTATGCCATAAGCCCAGACTGTCATTATACTTACATTATATAAGTCTATGTATTCAAATTAAAACAAATATTTCAATTTAAATTTTAAAACTAATCTAATGTAAAGGGATGAATCTGATGATTTTTAACAAGTTTGGTTAATATCAGGCTCGAATTTACTCAAAAAAACAGCCGTAAGTCACCTCGCGTTCAGTAACATGCAAAAGATTTCTCTATAGGTATAGTTAGCAGCGTTACCGCAACACTAAATCCACGTTCACGACAAATACGACGATAGGAATGCTATCCAAAATCAACCAAAATCCAGGGCACAGCTGCGGGAATGGTTTTTTGTAGCCTAAAATTAACTAAACAACAAAATAATCGATGTAGTTTAATAGGTAGGTTTTGATGTTAGTTTAAAATATTAGAAAAAAACAAATCAGCCATCGTCTCCCTCTAAACAGCTTCAACTTCCCCAATTTTCTCTGGACCCTTTACCGGCCCCCCTGTAGGCCTCCAGCGCCCTCAAGGGAGGCGATATCACCCACACTGAGAAAGATCGTTATACAGGGTACTAATTGCAGTACAACCATAAGCACATAAAGAGCCACGATAGAACAGTATTAATTTCCATCATTTATGCAAAAAAAAGTTCATCTGGTACACAATCATCATGCAGTTGGACCAAACATTCGAGTACTACTACATAACTTGTAGTGTTTTTGTAACATGACAACCGTTGCAAATAATATCTGTTTATGGCGGATTTATAAGCAAACAATGTGCACAGTTTATTTTTTATTTTTATTTTTTTTCAATCAGTATCAAGGAGGATTAAAGTCTAACGGAAGTGCCGAGTTGAAAAGGAAATTTCAAAAAACCGGAAGTTGTACATTACTGAATTGATTTTCCCACTATTTATTCTAAAACTTCGTATCTACTGTAAATACATAGAACTATAAATTATATTTGAACAATTTTCCAAAGAAAATCTCTTTTAGGGCAATCTGAGATGGATTAAAGATAAATAAAAAATGTGACAGTTAAGTGCAATATGCAGTTCAAGTGCAGTATCAGTCTTAGAATGCAATATGATTTTTCTGAATTGAATATTCAGGGATTATAAAAAAAATGAATAGTTCAAAACTTTAAGAAATGTTTGTTCAGAGAAATTCGAGTTAGTGTTCCTCCTATTTCTTTAAATCTGGAAAAACTACAAATTTTTCCCACTTCAGATTTGAGTTTGGTAAGTTGTTATCAAGAAATGGTCCTGTTGAAATGAAGATAATACAAATGGAAAAATGGATTGTATGGGCAGCCATGGACCAAAGACTGCCCGATGTTCTTTTTGTTGGACATCTACTAGGTAATGATGATATTCCAATTGTTCGCAGGCCGAGAGAGTAGAATGCCAAAGAATATGAAGAAGTGGGATGCTGTACTCTCAACAAAAGCAATCTTCTTTTAACCAATATCTGGTAAATGTTTAAAAGAATTCTTTCTATTGGTTAAAATAAAAATACTTTTTTCCTTATTGGTGCAAGATTGTAGTTTAGATTATTATGGAATGTAGTTTATTCCATAATAAGATTTGTATGAAATGCTTGAATAGCCATTTAATCGAAAGGAAACCATTGATGGATACCGAAATACTAATATTAAAATAATTAATATTTGCATTCGAGATTGGACCATCTAAAGCTTTTTCTAAGCCGATGTTGCTAGTCCCAGATAAACAATAATAAGCTTAGCCCAAATCTAGTCTCTATAGCATTCAATATAATACACGTTTTCCAAACTGAAGTATCATCCTCAATAGAAATAGGGCCTACTATCTTTTTATAGAATCCTGTATTATCCAGAATAGATAATATCAAATTTAATCTCATCACAATCTTTTGTAGTATGAATGGTAAAGCCATTGCTAATGCTCTAATCTCATCGATCCGCTTTTAGAAAAATCTTGTTATAATTTTCGACGTAAAAGCATTTTGATTTAGGAGCCCCCCTTACAAATCAAATTTTAATGGTAAAAGGGTGTGTTCAGCTGAACTGAGGCATTGGTAAGGAAAAGTAACGTTTTGAGATGTTATTTCAAAATATAAAGATTTACAATAAGAGATAGAATTACTTGATCCTGTTTTTGGACCTACAGGACTTTCATATTAGTTAGCTTGGGAGGAAGAATAATTGCAGACATAATCTTAGGATATTCATTGTTTTATGTAAGGCGCTTGTCTCGTAAAAAGGAGCATCAACTATCTGCAGAAATAGTTCAGAAAATTGAAATTCTGCCCGATTACAATACTTCTTCTTTCTAGGTACAAGTGGAAGTAAAACACTAGGAAGTAAACTTCAGACAAACGAAACATAAGAGACCCTTTTACCTTTATATAATATTTTCAGTGCACAAAGAACTCGCAAGAACCCGAAACAAAAAGAAATCCCTAATAGAATGAAACAAAGTGATTGAAGACAGAAAAACACCAAAAAAAATCATTGGAAAAGAAAAATGGAAAAGAAAAATGGACTACGAAAAGAAAATGCTATGAAATGTAAATCTTAAATCTTTTCTGGTCTTCCAAACGAAGTTCTGTTGACTTGAGCATAAATATGTTGTAATTGGAAAATTATTTCCCCCATTTTTCTTTATTATACTGTATTTACTTTGTAAATAGATCGTTTTATATCCTAAATATTCTAAGAGGATTCTCTTGAAAGACATTATGGCGATAATAAGAAATGTTGTTGAAGCAATTTTAAATGGTGGTTTGTATTTAAGATGGTATACACCGAGGGGAAAATATTAGAATATAATTTAGAGTATTTGTACCATATTTCTCTATTCTCACTTTGCTGCACGTTAGTCATCATTAGTTTCGAAACGTAGCGGTCAAGTCGATGTTCAGAGCATCTCTACTGTTTTTATTAAAAGCGATAATATTTCAATGATAATGATAACTAGCGGACCAATATCCTTGTTCTGGCAAAAAGGAGAGTCCGCTCCTACAGGACCAATAAGATGTTGGAACTAGAAGCTTCTTTAATAGCAGCAGTGCCTGGAGAACAGGAGTGTCTCGTGTTTTTTTAAAAATAATTTTATTGAAATTTACAACTGCAGGCACCATTACGCCTGCAATAAGTAAAAGCATGTTACTTGAGAGGCGTTTCCACCCAATAAGTGACTTCCTAATGAGGATTTTATAACCAAGAAGTGGTGGCGGACAACAGTGGAGTCAACGGCAACCTCTTGGACAAGTAAGAATGTCTACCGCGAAAAAGTGGAAGAACACTACATCCATAGTGAAAGCAATTTCCAAAGGGGAGGACACCCCAAAATAAAAACCACCGGTCCTCCAGGGATAGGATATTTAAGCATAGGGCCAACACCTCCGCCTTGCGAAAAAATCGAGACCCGAAATCCAAAGGAATGGTCAGGAAGGCCTAAGTCCACCTTGGACCTCTACAACCTATTAAGTTGAAGAAGCAGCCATGTTTACATTATAATGAGGGTAATTAAACATATACATATTCATCGAATCAATTTTCATAATTTAAGAAAACATGCCAAAATGGTATTTTCGTGAAAAAGTTATCATGAAATCTGTTAGAGATTAACAAAGTAAAGAGAAAGTTAAAAATTAACTGGCACCCTCATATTTTGTACCTAATTTTCTCTATTTGAGCAATTACCCAGATGAAGATCAAGAAAGGTAGCCATTGCACTAATTATGGTGTACACAGTTCGGCTAAGTTTTCAGGTGAACAGGTCGTGACCTTGTAATATTTCCAAGAACAATATTTAGCTAAGTATTATTCCAAGATATCCAGGTCGATAATTGGGTGTTAGCTAGCACATAGTAGTTACTTTAACTACTTCAACAAACAAAATTGTCTAAAGGGAAATCTAACGCTTGTTACCAAGACAAGGTATTTTGTAAAAGAGGCTATCAAGTATAAAGTTTGGAGAGGATGTCTGGTGTGTGGCTAATAGAGTTCAACGAACGTTGAAACCACAGAGATGGAACATTTTTCTGCAGCAGGCAATTAGGGGTTTGCTGTCGAGAGAAAGAAATGAAGGTATTTTAAACATGAAATGAAAACTGACAAAGAGTTACAAGATGAGGTAGAAAGTCCGAGTTTATGCAAATGATACAATTCATATGATCAAGAAAACGTCACAGCAGGATTTTTGTTTTAAGTTTGCGAAGATGAGGCCAAGTTCTTTTTATTCAGGATAGTTTTTCTACTTTTGGGGAAAACATTAAAAAACCTTATGAAAGGCAACAAAGACGAAAGCTGTAAAGATTCCACAGTTGGAATTAAATACATAAAATGGACAATGAAATTTCATGACCATGAAATAAGAAAAATAACTCAAAACTTAGAGAACATAAGAGTCGACAATTAATCGTGAACGTAAGCACAAACCGCAGATATTCTCCGATTATTGCCAATATAGATCATTGCTTATCTCACCACGGGGATATTAATTCATTGCTGCTGGCTCCCTCTTCTTTCTAGAGCTCATCTTGGATGAGCAAACCGATTCTAGAAATGAAGCTGTTAGCAGATAAAACTTTAATCTAACAACGTGCAGAACATGGAAGAAGTTACAAATCAAACTCCAGCTATAATCAGAAAGAGGGTAAATAAGATTTGCATGATATGCTCGTCTCCTTTTGAAGAGAAGACGAAGGAAGCTACAGTCTTATGGTAGAACAAAGAAGAGGCTATCGGGATATCCTAAACATTCCTATCCTCTCTGAACCTCGGGGAGGAAAAACCAAGGCCTAAGAGCTTTACCCAAGAGTAGCTCTCCAGAATTAAGAGTCTGATTAAACGGACGGGTCTAGAGAGTGAGCTGTAAAGTGAGGGAAGCCACAATAGATCCAAAGGGGTCGCAGTGGCGTAGGCCTTAAGGGGCGCCCTATTAGAATCTTATCTTATCTTATCCTCTCTGAAACAATTCTAGATCACAGACCACTAGCTCTCAACCTTCAATCACTTGCTTCATCTCCTTCTAAATACCATGTAACAAATCTAACATCAAAGTATTCTGATTCCGATACCTCCAATCTTGTACCAATTATTATAACCCCAGACATCCATGGAAAATGGATTCTCTTTAAAACCAATCAGACGGATATTGGGCTCCAGATTCAGCGGTCTCCAGGATTATATTTTTAAGGGAGCTGCATTTCTTGTTTATTTCTTCACTAGGGGAGTTCCATTCCCTCCCCTAGTGCCAATTGCATTCCTGCTTGCCAAGAGTATAAAAATGGCTCCTTTTGTCTATTCAATATAAGATCTACTAATCGATTGAACTATTGTTCCAAGGAATTTAATATTATATTCTGGTACAAATTGAATTGAAAATTATAATTAAAAGAAGTAATTGAAATGTTAAAAGGCAGAAATCCCATTAGGGAATCCCATTAAAAAGAAATAAATTTCTGCTATATATATATATGTATATGTATAGAAAAAAGTAGTTATAGAATGAGAAATTGGTTTGGATGACATACAGATTTCAAGCTGATTAATTAAGTAATCCGAAAATGTAAAGTTTGAGAGGAGCAGCTGGTCCTCCCCACTTGAGGTTCCCAAGCATCCGTCCGGATCCAGAGCTCTTTCCATTAGAATCCTTCATGAATAAATTAAAAGTGTATTATCAAGGTAAGTGGGTGGCTATATTAAATTCACTTCTAGATGGTGCTCAGTGTGAAAAGATGGCGGCTGATTGTGAGTAGCGATATTTTTTTCCCTTTAATTTCCATATTGATTTTTTTGGGGGAAAATGAAAAACAGGAAATTTTAGAATACCGAGCTCAAAACTTGAATTTTCATTGACTCATTATTTGTGTACCTGAGAACGAGAAAAAAAAGAGGGCATTTTTGAACCAGATTTGAACAATTTGGATCATTTTAATGGGTAAATCACAGAACGGAAATCATTTCTTAATGTGAAGGAGGAAATTAACTTATTGATTCAATCGTAAGAGTGCGCTTATGAGAGAAAGTCACGTGATTACCTCACGTAAGAGAACTATTTCTCTTTTTCTCTTCAGATTATCAAAACAATTTAAACCAAACATTGACCAAATATTTTACGAATATTCTCGTAAGTCACTACCATAAACAACTACCACCAATTGGTGTTTAGCATATAAAATTACCTCCTATTTAACTAAACCATTTACAAAGGTTTGGTAGTTAAAATCAGTTATTCTGTTAATAGTAAACCCAAATGAGGAAAACCAACAAAAGCTAGGAAAATGAATTCAGCAGAATATTATATTTGTTTTACATAAAATGTAAACAGTCGCGCCATAGTTCATACTAAAGTACACACAGTTTAGCAATAAATTGCATGGCCAAATGTATCTTGATTACAGGTGGTAATCACTAACTACATGAATCCAAATGGATGTAGTTTCATGGACACGGCCGTGTGTTGTACGTGAATAGTTTACGTAACGGGTTATATTTTTTATATAAAATATTTTTATTTAAGTATTTAGGATGAAACAATGTGTCTTCATAATCGACGATCGAACACAATCTATGCCTATACAGTCCGTTGTCGATGTAGAAACGATTTCATCATCTACTTGCATAATTTCAACCGCCCCATCTGCAGATGTACTGACACCCCGTCGTTGATCCGCTCGGCCGCGTTCATTCTTTTACGTTCCCGGCACAGCTTGACTCGGTCATATGGTGTTTTATTATTACCATTCGATTGTTCTTGAGAAGCTATTTCCAACCGTATACGATCTCTGTATTTGGTTTTGGCTTTTCGACGCGTATAGGCCGACATTATATATTTTTGATAATATTTTTTTTATTCTAACACCTTATCGTATTCACTGTCACTATTTTACACTAATGTTTTATATACAATCGATAGATTGTGACGACAGCTGATGATTAAAACGTCGTAGCTTCTCCGAGTCAAAAGTTATACTCATTGCAAATCTCGATAAGCAGCAAAATGATCTCAAAATGGCGTCCTCCCCCCCATCGCGCGCGATGCGTCACAGTCCTCGCTTACCGTAATGAATTCTTTGATCCTTTAACTATCCAGTGGTCTAATTTAATTTTGGATGTAGGCGATAGATTCGAAACTATAACGCCAAACTGTATCCCCCGATTTTGTTATCATTAGGTTTTTTGGATTGCTTCCATATGATAGCAAATTTAAAGACTTATTCACGTCAAAAGTTATAAAGTTTAGTAGCCAATAGAGATAAATCCTAGATAAATAATAATTATTTCATAAAAAAAAGAACCGAATGCCCCCCAAATAGAAGACGAGCAAAAAACATATGAATTAAATTCTCTAGTGACTAAAAGTAATGGCTGTCTATAATTCAGTCGCCGGAACTAATTTTTGGGCAGTCCAAAAATGTCTTTTGCGCAGGTCTACTGTTATAATCTACCACTCTGGTGATGAATGAAATTCTAAAACCTGATCAGGAATACAATAAACAAAGAAAAATGTTACAACTTTTTTTTTCTCTGAAACTGTATTATTTTCGTAAACTCTTTAAATCAGTAGAACTTCCGTTTGATGTTGACAGAGTC
Organism: Rhodnius prolixus; assembly: GCF_049639745.1. Taxonomy (NCBI): domain Eukaryota; kingdom Metazoa; phylum Arthropoda; class Insecta; order Hemiptera; family Reduviidae; genus Rhodnius; species Rhodnius prolixus. The sequence continues at coordinate 29,718,938 of NW_027411582.1, forward strand.
TTTTTGTTTTAGAGGCTAGCAAAAAAAAAAAAAAGAAGAAGAAGAATTTGATGCAGTAGGACATATTTCTCCATCAAACGACAGCGAACATGACCACCACCGGAAGAGGAATGGCAAGAACTGCTTCCACAATCAGACATTGATATACGACTTTAGATTTAGTTAGCAGTTTGATTTGTATGTTTCTAGTTTGTATTACATCACTTCCTTTTTTTTTTCTTCTTTTTTTTGGAATCCTCAGGAGGTTAAGAACAATATCAGTGGGATAACATTAATTTCTGGAATTTTAGTTGCAGAGTCAACAAGTGTATTGTGAGACGGAAACAAAATTGAAGACGAATTTTCCAAACCAAACTGAATAAAATCTATCTTTTAAAATGGCACTTTTCAGTCGGCTGATTTTCTCCGAAATTTTAAGGCCCAATACTAGAATCTGTTGACCTCAGATTTTTTTTTTGGACACACTCGTGTACCCAGGGGTGCGGCTATTGGTCTAGTGGTCAAGAGTGTGGCTTTGTAAGTAGGAGATCCCCAGTTCGAATGACTACTCTTTATTTGTGTAAAAATGTATTACCGTCAAGTATGTGCTTCCGCCCCTCGTCCACGACACCTAATTGGTAGTTGGACGTTAAGCCCCGCCTGCCAAAAATAGGCGATTACCTTACTTACTCCCTACCAAAAAAGGAAATAGGCTCCCCAAAATGGAAAGCATTTTCCAGAATAATAGATCTGTACGGAGTTAAAAAATCTGTAATAAAAAAATGTAATAAAACTGTGCTGAAGTAGAAATGTTACTATTTTTATTATTATTATTTTAATATAAAGTATTTGCAAATTCTCTGGTTACAGTAACGATGGTCTATTGGGATCCTGGGACACTCCTGAGGATTATCCTGTTTTAGATCCTCTAGGTTTTTTTTACTTCCACTAGTTAGAGTTCTTGACAAGTTCATCTCCTCCAACTGTGTTGACAGCCTAACATCTCTTTCTGCAGTTAGTGCTTAAATTTCCATTTTTCCTTTTATAGATGAAGGGAGCCCATGTACTTATTCTTGGCAGCAACCATTTTCTTAGGCTTCTTTCATCACTATTTATTATCTCATCTTTCCACAGTTTCATTTCTTTTTAGTGCCATTTTATCTTTTCCTAATACATTTCCCGGCAGTCCCCATTTTTTTTTTAGATAATGAAATATTGGTAAGAAGGAAGTGCATTCCTGAGTCTCAAATACTTCCGCCTGTTGAATGGTAAAAAGTAAGTAAAGTAAAGTAATTCCCTATTTTTTCAGGCGGGCTTTACGTCCAACTACCACATTAGATGTCGTGGACGGTACTTTACTGCAAATTTCTTTTATTAACCATTAAATAAAATCCAAGGCCTAAGACCGGGGAATCGAACCCAGTACCACAATACATATTAGCTATACTGGTCTCGCCTCTAAACGTTCGGCTACCGTGGCGCCTATAGTTCCGCCTGTTAAATATACACTTAGTGTTTATAAGGCTTTAAACCATATCCTTCAAGAAGCATATTTTCTTACTAGTGATGGTTCCATTGTTCTGACCCTTTCGTGAAAGGTAGGAAAATCTTCTTAAGCCAGACTTGTCTCAATATCATCCTTCAACTTCTCTGTTTCCAGCTACCAACCCGTTTCCCACACCTCATTCCTATGGGTTTTCATTCTATTTCCCTTTTTAAAGCCGTTTATCGTTTAATAACTTCTGAGTTATTTGCTTATTTTAATTTCACGCGTAATATTAGGAATTACATTTATAATATAAGGAACTAAATGGATTCAATTGCAAACTATATACTATTATTATCCACAAACTAACATTTTATGCTCCGGAGCTAAATATATATATATATATTTTAGTGGACAAAGATTCGAAACCTGTCTGGTTGAGACTAAAAATAAAATTAATAAAATAAGATTTAATCAAAAGAGAACAATTAAGAAAATAATAATTAAAAGTTCAAAGAAACTTAATTAATGTTCTCAACTATTAATAGAAAAACTCTGAAATCTAGAAAGAAGAAAAAAGAAAAAGGAAAAACTAAGAACTAATTAACTTCAGACAAAGGGATAAAGGAAAAGGTCCAATTAGTTGGGGGGGAAACTTTTCTGAGAGAAAAATTTCTCAATACTGAAGACCAATAAGTTGAGGATGGCCAGTCTCCGAGATTTCTGAGCTCTACCTCACCCTGCAAAGCCACAAACCTGAATTCTATCCTGAACCCCTGAAGAAGACAGTTCAGCCAACCAGAAAAAGTAGGAGATTTTTTTTGGGGGGGACAGTGTTCCTGCCTAATTTCGAACTGATTAACCAACCTATTTTAGGGGATTGGCCCCGGGAAAAGGTCTTAGAAGTTCGCGTGAAGTAAAAAACTTGAACGTTGGTATTATTCAACTAGTTTAGATACAACCAAATCCAATAGGTCTATTTATGGATCTCTAAAATGTTAATGTTCGCTCATAAAAAAAAAACATGGCAAGGTGCGTAAGATGTACAGATGTGGATAAGAGTTGTGATAAAGTTGTTGTCAAAAGGATGGCTCATAATACCGATGTTTGAGGCCCGCATTTGGGGGTTTCAAATTTTTGTGAAAAAGAAATATTTATTAAAATTTTTTTGAATTAAAATAATTGGTACGATTCCAATTCTTTGCGTACCACAACTAAGAAGTGACTATGGCAGATCAGTTACCTAGACAACCATGGTTTAAGGGAACTGTCACTAATAAATGGGTTGTTACGACAACAAGCGGGCTAAGAGAGCGAACACGCGGTGTGCGGATCGTATCTTCACAGGATCAACAAAAGGTCCTCTCTCCTCTTTGCGTAGATTTGCAATGAGGAGGAGTATTTCAAACATATAATAATGGATATGTCCACGTTATGTAGTAGAAAGGAAACGAATGTTTGACAACTTATACAGGTATTTAGATGCATTATTTCGCTACGAAGACATAATATTCTCCACCAATGTCTGTGTGCTTAAATCTGTAGCAGAGCTAGCAAAGAAATATGAATTTATTTGAAAGTTATAGCCGATTAGAATGAATGGAAGAAGATGATTAGAGAAGGATTACGTGTTTTTAATTTCGGTTAAGCTATAAGGATGGCAGGGATATAGAGTACTGATCCATCCATTAGCTGTAGTTTATGTAAATAGTTGTGTATAGTAGAGGGATGAATGTGTGAAGCGAGTGTATTTAAGAATGGAGAGTGAGTGATATTCTAGTGATAAGCACCTAGACGATGCTGGCTGTATGGCGTAAGCCAAAGCAAAAAAAAAACTAAGAAATGTATAGATTAGTTTGGTACCGCGTTCAGGACCAAAGCATCTTCACGAAGTGGGATTCAATTATTCCAGAAAGCCTGTGAGACTAAGTACAGACTGAGCAGAGTAGCACAAAGATGACCCGTTCTGAGTGATTGTGCGCTCCCTAGATTACTGAATGAGATCTTTATCATCCCTAGAATAGAGGAGATCATAGCGCAAAAAAGCTATTAATAGACAAGATCCTTAAAGCATAGCCTGGCTAGACTTTCAGGAGCACGGTACAAATAGTAAATACTGCCTGCAGTGTTACAGGAAACCCAAGGACGGCTACAATGTTTTTCTTATTAGTACCATTCTGAAGTTGCCAATAGAATATTTTATTCAACATTTTAACTCGTTTACTCGAAGTAATATCCCTTTTAGAACCAAAATAAAGCTATCCCTTAGGTATACTTTGTTTTAAAAACAACGTCTGGCCAAAATACTGAACTGTATTTATGTATTTGCTTCCAAGAAGCTAGAAATCATTTGGCAATAAAGTTGAGCTAGGTCAAACTCTTTATAAATAAATAGATAAAATTTTATCAAAATATTAGTGAAGTCTTACTTCGCCTCAGTAAGGAAAGGATAAAAAAAATAAGGAAAATAAAAAGAAGAAGAATCAAAGTGAATCCTTTGGGATTCTTCTAAGGAAAGAAAGTCATAACTTACAGTTAACTATTAATAGTGAGTTGAAGATACCATAAACTAAAAACTTCAATGATAGGAGAGTTCTCTCTTATGTCGGTATTGATCAGGAAGAAAAATATATTTATATATAAAGGTTTTTCAAACTCATCAGTTATTTTTAGCGTTTACTTATATATGGATATATTCTTTGGAGTAACCAAGGCTGTCTATCGAAATACATGGGCAACTTTTTGTTTAAGAAGTCTTCTACATTTTTTAAATGCTCTACTAAGTAAACATCTTGAACTTCTACGTTATCAGCTCAAAGATTGGACCGGAAATACTTCAGCCAACTCATGGACTGAAAGGAGATAACACAGTTACCCTACTGTGATGTGTGCCGGCGTAGAAATGGTCCCCCTCAATTTTGCTGAAACTTGGGGGGGGGGTACGATATGATTTAGTTCCTACCAGGTCAACTCAAGACTGGTTTGGGACTGTCTGGGTGCCCTGAAGGAAATTAGTGACCATAATAAGGTCTTTCTGGCTTGGGTACCTGGTCATTCAGGTCATAAGGGAAACGAAGCGGCAGATTTATTGGCCCGGGATATTACAGATCTATTATGGCTAAGGATGTTACTTCTAGGGGGAGGAAAAACCAAGGCCTGTGAGCTTTACCCAAGAGCCGCTCTCCAGCATCAAGAGTGTGATTAAAAGGACAGGTCTGTAGGGTGAGCTTTAGAGTGAGGGGAGCCACAATAGCTCCAAATTGGTCGCAGTGGCGTGGGCCTTGAGGCCGCCCTAGTTTAATCTAATCTAATCTAGGGTATGATTTGCACAGTTAGCAGTTAATGAGAGGAGAAGAGATCTACAGAGGTACGCTCTTGACCAGTCTTTCTGGTCAATCAACATATAACTGGGCAACTATAACCTGAGGCACGCTTTGGGCATCTGAAGAATTTGATTCAAGAATGGAATGGGTTCGTGAAGATTTTGTAGAGAGGGTGGAAGATAATTAAAAGACTTCTCCTAACTGATTACAAAGCTATTATTCAAGGAAGATATCTGGAAAAGTATAGTTGCTGAAGGAGGAACTACCTTACTGGAACCGTTCTCAAGATCCTATGGCTGGAGTAGATTCTGTAGGGTCTCTTTAGGGGGCAAAAATGGATCCTCAAAGACCGCTGTGAGCGGTCATATCCTGAAGAAAAAACAAAAACCAAAAATTTGTACGAAAGACCAGCTGAATTGGCTGTTCAGTACAAATTTCTGAAATACTTTTTTAGAAATACTGTGCCCCTCGCTTGTACGTAACTCTGTTTTCTATTAAAGTGGACGGATATGACTAATTCACATTCTTGCAAACTCTAGAGAGTATGCAGCGGCACAGGAAGTTGGCAATTATATATCGTGTGCGAGAAAATGTGAGACGGACAAAATGTTCGCGTTTCCTGTGACTTTTCAGGACAAATACCAATTCAGGAACAGTTTACGAAAAGTGAATCTTTTTTTTTTTTTTTTTTTTGGTACCCATGGGGCCTCAAAATGTATATTCACACACACACACAAACACACACGAGTAAAAGAAAATAAAAAAGTAATTATGAGTGCTTGGGGAGGTTCGATCCTCAAAAAATAAAAAAGTTTAAAAAAAATAATAATATTTTACAAAAGCCAAAATTAAACCTCTAACTACCGAACAATCTAATTTAGTAAGCAATGGAAATTGTTCCCGCACATATGTATCTAAGATGCGGGTTAGGATTTTGTAATATAATGCAAATTGCATAGTTGCTCCCTCACCGCTTATTCTGTTTTATCCCACGCCATGTCTTATCTATGCTGCCGTAATTTTTCACAGTAATCCAGGGAATTCACTGATTTAAGGTTAATTGGCTTAGTTTTCCCATTTGTTTTCCCTCTCTCTACCCGTGTATCCATTATATGTAAAAATATTCTCTTCGCTCAGTGCATAATTCTGGTACAAGATACTGTTATTGATAAAAGTTCTCCAGTGTATTAGAACACTAGAAAAAAATAACTCCTATTTTCAGGAGTTTAAATTGTTAAAAGGGGACGAAATAACCGGCTTGCATATCGTCTGGACAGCTCAGTCAAGATCAGCTGATTAAAAGTAGTCAATTCAATGAAATATCCAGTTTTAGTAGTTTTTCAGTTCATTCATGTAAGCCCATAAATATTATCTGTAACAAAGCTCCGTGGAAGTTCATTTTAAAACGCTCCTACTGCAAATATTCTCTCTTTAAAGAACCATTTCAGAGTACAGTACACGGTTTGAGCTCGAATAAGAATGAAATTTCGATTTTTAAGAAAAACGGTGCACCGGAAATGATTCTTTACTGAACGATAATTTTTTTCCCTTTTTTAGTATTTTGACAAAAAGTATAATTTGCTTTAAATTTTGGTGCAAAAAAGTATCCAGTTGTGAGATCTTATGAATTTTATATGCACAGCTCACTTTATATGCATAGAATTTTAAATTGTAATGCATGTAAATTCTTTTCTTCGTGTTTCTTTCTTCTAAGTTCTGTTAGACGGAAATGTATACTTCGTCCGAATTATAATTTTCGAATAAAGACAAATAATTATGTATAGTTCTAATTAAGAATTGAATGCTTTATCACTTGCCAAATCGATTAACTCCACTTAATGTCTGAACACTTTATTGACTCCTAAATGTATAATAATCAAAACAAATTTCGCTGATAATAAGTATTAACACGACTAAATGACAAAAAATTGTTAACCATTGAATAATGAATAATTTATTTCAGGAGCCAATCATATTAACTCCATACTCTAAATGTAAATTATAATAAAAATTTAGTTAAATCACTTTATTCAAACGCAATTGACGACTTCTTAAACATCTATTAAACCTGATTATTATAAAAATCGACATGACGGGAGCTCAAATACACCTAACGAAGAAGATATCATTTATATTGCTGAAGAATCAATTTAAACTAAGTAATAATACTTGTAGTATTTGTAACAGAACAGTTATTACTAATTTTTTGCTGAAATCTTTAATAAAAAATGTATTTAATGAAGTTTTCCTGCAATAGAGGATATAATTTTAAGACTGAATTTGAATTATTCGCTTTCTTTCACTTGCCAAATCGATTAACTTCCTTAATCACGGTAAAAATTGTCGTAATATGTTAGTATCGATATATTCCATCTTATACTTTTAATATGTCGTTGGATAAAAGATACATCTTTACTTAGATGAATGTCCGGTTTTTACAAAATTGGACTATCTATGTGTCTGCAGGTGGGTTATAATGGAAATGTCTAAGCAGTAGATCTCGAGAACGGAGCTTTTTATCATCATTATTATTATATGTTTGTTTCCAGTTACGTCGACTATTATGTATCAATTCCTAAGTATTTTAGGTCGTACCTTCGCCGCACTGGATAGTCGGAGTCGGTATTCTGTCTATACTGCCCAGGACAATCTAGAGAATACTTCCTTCTCGTGTTTACTGATGGGTGCGCCCGTGTGTGGATCTTTGAAATACAGGAAATAGGAGAGTTTACGCCGAGGCTCAACGATCGAGAAGGTAAACAAATCATGCTCTATGCAAAACAAAAAATAATAATATATGTTCGCTACTAATTACGAAGTATTTTAAGCGTTATGACTAATAATTCACCATCATTCAGTCATACTTTCTGGGAAGGAAAACCCGTAGTGATTAAACAAAAATCTGTTAGTCGTTTTTTTTCTTCATAAAACAGGAAAATACCAAACAAAACAAAGGCTTATTTGCCGTTTTAATTGAAATGTCAAAAGGCTAGCATGTCAAAAAAAGTTTTGAAGGCTCTAAAAGTCTAAAACAGGGATGTTTCCTAATTCCCAATATTGGGGTACCATATGTCCAGAGGAAGTGATGAGATGAGATCATTTTTTCCGAAAGAAAAATTGGTCAACCATTTGAAAAATGAAAATACAATCTTAGCCTGGTATTTGGGATACTGGAGAAGAATAGATTTCAAAAGTCGTCTTTCAGTATTTCTCATCTATTTGATTATCCATTAACGCATTTATTGGGTTATAAGCAATAAGGATAATTATATTCAGTCTGCAACACAATCGGAGTGGAGAAGTTACACTGTGGTAACCCTCCAACAACATTTCATTATCTATGGATTCTCCTCTTCAGAGAGGAGAGATCGCGAGGACATTCTCTAGATTGGTCACAGTTAACTGGAACGGTCCATGGAAGAAAGGTTGTAAGTTAAGATGGAATTTTCTGTATCGGATTTTCAGCAACTTGTATTGCACGAAAGGAATGTTTAAGTCTGTGTGAAAGTTTTGATTGGTGACGTAGAAAAGAAGCGTCAACTGTAAAACCTAAGAACAGATTAAGACTTTTATTCTCAAAGATAGAATTATCTAAAGAAGGAATGAGATCAGATGAAGGGTGAAATTAAATATCATGAAAGAAAGACTCCAATTACGTGTGAATCATTTTAAAATACGTTTTGATCCATAGACTTCAGTTTAAAAGTCAAGATCTGACTAGCAATACTAGCCCAAAAAAATGAAAGAAGTCTTTTGTGAAAATAAGTCAACTTAAAACTATATTCCCTACTGCGTTCAAAAGAGTCAGCAACTTTTACCCCATAACTCGTACACATATTCCAAAAGATACATACATAAAGGGCGCATACTAAAATATTCTCCACTCGTCCACTGTTCTCGCCTTCAAGCTTAGATTTATTCTTTATGAGCTGCCTTACTTTATACTGGAGTTGGCCATGTGCCTAAAGCATTTACACCCATTGCTAAAGCAACAGGTCAGTCTCCCCTCCATTACCATTCCTTCTGGTTCTTTCCTCCCTAATTTATTCTAGGATATTTTACATTTTACGCTGTCTTTTTTTTTCTGTACAAGTTTTTAAAGCACGTACCGAGATTTGGCACTTTTTTCTTTAACTTTAATTCACACGATACTACCTACTGGCAACTCTTCTTGACAGACGATCAACACTGTCACTGAAAAAACAAAGTACTAATATATACAACACGCTAAGGCTGGAAACATAGTGGAGCGGCGAGCAAAGCGGCGATGATAGCGTAGAGCAAAGCGGCGAAATCAAACACAAGTAAACATATGGGACCGCGCATAGTGGCGAGCAAAGCGAACATAGAGCAACGCTATCTCTAGAGAGTAGAGCGAAGCGTTATGACATGTTTGATTTCTTCGCTCTCATCGCGCTCAATTTGTAAAGGTTATTTTTCAAAGGTTATGGATATTGATACATTATTGGTTGTTTGTTTAAAGAAACCTCTGTGGGGCCATAGTATTTGTGAAGCTACAATAGTTTTTAATAATTAATAGTTTAAATTAATTAACAATTAGTAGTTAATGGAGAATTCAGGTAATTTTTGCTACATTTAATTTGGTTCTCAATCCCTTAATGCTAACTTTCATCTAAATACTAGGCAAAATTAAATTACATTTTCACGTCCTACTACTTCTGATCAGGACGAATTCTCCAATCCTTCTTCTGTAGCGTCGTACTACTCCAGTTTTTCAGATGAACAACATTAATTTACGACAAATCATGGTGTAGTGATTTAATAAAATTATTGTGTTTTTTTAATTGACTAATTTCATTTTATCTGCATATATTTCTATTTTATTTTTATTTATTTTGATTTTCTTATCTTAAAGTAACTGCTAGGATTAATGGGGTTACACAGATTTGTATTTAGTTAATAACCTACATAGTTAATTTTTCTATATTGTGCCTAACTCTTGTTATGAGTTGTATTACTAAAAAACAATAAAATTTGATTTTGATTAATGGGGTTACACTGGGCTAGTATGTAATCAAATGTTGATAAAGATATTCGAAAATACGCATGAAACTTGCCAGGATGCTCCCGAAGTTGTTGGTACAAGTGATGAAATTCACCAAGTTCATTTCTAGACTTATTTATGTCATGTACACTGCAGCTCCTACTACTAAGCTGCTGCTAATACCAAAGTTTCAACGAAGAATTTTCATATAAAAATAGTTCCTCCATCTTGTTTTGTCAAAAGGAGAACGCGACTAAGCTCGTCACTATGTGCATGCGAATCTTTGCTCGCTGCTCGTCGCTCTCTTTGATCTGAAGTAGCTATCATCGCCGCTTTGCTCGCCGCTCCACTATGTTTCCAGCCTAAAAAAAACCGATTTGAACTCCCGAACTAGAACTGTGGAGTTCAGCTACTGGCTCCAAACTCTACAGACGCAAATTGTACGCCGTTGAACAACTAATGTTCCATACTACGTCTCTAATAGAACCATTCAATCCGATCTAACAGTATCCTTTTCTACAAAACCCTAATCTCTACCTGATACAAAGAAGAGTTACACTCTCCTTTCCGCGAATCCTAACCCTCTTATTGACCAGCATTCATCTTTTACTCTTCCTGACAATCCGAAACGTCGATTGAAAAGGCGTTGACCCAATAATTGACTCATTGGAAAGCTACCGACAGGGGTGTGGTAACCCATCTCTCTGGAGGTAGGACAATTGCTCCTACAGTTGTAATTTGTTTATGTATTTAACAGAAATAATATTTACAAATCAGGGAAATACCTTTGGAAAAATATATTATTTAATTAAAAAAAAGCTGTATAAATATAGCACTCTTGTCAATAAAATCACAATGCAATCAAATCGCCTTTTCAATTTAACAATCAAATGTTCTGAACAGACGACTGGTGTAATCAACAAATAAATAAAACAAATAAAAACGACAAATCCCTGTATTTCATCATCAACAAATGTTTTCAATTTCTTTTTCGTCAACATCAATAAATGTTTGCTTTAAAAATAAAAGAAAATCGTGAAAAATTTTTTCGATTAGAAAGAGAGAGAGAGAAAAAAGGAATTTTCCGGATGTCTAACATAACTTTAACCAAATTCTTTAACTAAATTTTGGTAATAAATCCCAAGATTGCTGTGCAAATTTATATAGGCTTATAAAATTGTGGCCGTTAAGAAATGGAACCAGCTGATTCTTTAGTAGAGGTTTTTGCAACTAAACAGTAGAACCATAAACCAATTTGGATGTTCAACCTTGCAGATCTAGGTTTTCGATTCAGTTAACAATGATAGAGATCTTTTTCGTAGTTGTAATCTAGGATAATCAAATAGATGAGAAAGTACTGAAAGACGACTCTTGAGATCTATTCTTCTCCAGTATCCCAAACACCAGGTGTGAATTCCCGCATGAATTCTCCTCAACAGTACTTAAAGGTTCTAATCTAAATTTTTCTTTTAAAAAAAAACTTTGAAATTTCAATAGAGGACATTGCCCGAAGGTTGAAAGTGTACTGGGAAGGCTTCGGTCACCAATGAAACTTAAATCTTGACGCCAGGTCATGATGCACCTGTTAGTGTATGTGCGAAAAGGTGTGTTTAGCTCAGAATTCGACCACTTTTTGGAGTAGAAAAATCTCCAGTCTTATCCAGGAGTTGCTCCACAAAGTCTTAAGAATAATAAAGCAGACAGGACATTTTTTGGACGCTCCGACAAGTCCTATGGGTCAGTTTAACCAACTAGCCAACCATCTATTTATGGTATTTACTCTAATCTAAACTTAAGGACCAATGTTCATTTAAGAGAATCATGTTCGTATTGTAGATGTTTTACATAAAATTAATCAAATACATGGAGAATTAAATGAATCTCAGAGCTAGAATTCCCTAAATAAAGGGATAGTTGACTTCTTTTTTTATTTTATTCGTAAACAATTTCAAGGAAGTTCAACCACTAAACCTCCGTCCTGGGTGCGCCACAGGAAATGATAAACATTTAGATGGGTAAAAAGTACATGAACTTTAAAGGAAATTGCTTGAATAATTTTTTTTAAAAATATCATTTATAGTGGAAGAATTAGGCCCAAAACAGTATCATAAGTGTACAATAGGTACTAAAGCGAAATAATACTAAGCGTTAATTGCAAATGAACTATCGATATAATTTTTTCCCCCAAAAAAATGTATTTCCGGTTTAGACTCGATTTTAAAAATTTGCCACTGTCAAAATAATGTCGTTTAATCAAGTACTATACGTAACAGATCAAATAAATGCACGAGGTTCTTTTTTAAAGTAAAATTGTTTTATATTGTCAAGCGTGTAGCACGTATGTTTATTGTATCCCTGACAGGTAGCGGAATTTCAGCTATCTTCAGAGGTTAATCGGTTTGGTGCAGAGATTTTGAGTTGACTCAAGTTTTTGTCTCAGAAAATTTGGCTCTTTTGGCTGGCTTATTGGGTTCTAAGGTGGTACCCAATTTAAAATCTAAACTTTCTCGATAGTTTACTTTTTATTTTTAGTTATACTCCTACGAGTACACAAACATAGCTCTTTTTCGGCCTCAGGGACCTTCAAATTTCTGGCAATATCTCCCAATCGAAGATCTACTAAGTAAAAAATAAATAAAACTACTAATGGTACTGCTATTTCTTTTTTTTTTTTACAACAATCTGGAAAATGATCGTCAATTTATAGTAAAAATAATTTGCATATACTAAATTCAGTTTAATGTTATCCACATATAAGGTTAACCTACAACTCTAATCAGCATCATTCCAGCCATTAGCTTTGTTTATCTCACTTCCGGGCCTTAGACTTCGCTTAATCCATTGAATAACATTTAAGCTTTATATGTTTAGCAGAGATTATTCAATGTAAATATTCCTTAAATAATTTATATTAAAGTAAAGTAATCGCCAATTTTTTTCAGATCAGTTACCTAGACAACCATGGTTTAAGGGAACTGTCACTAATAAATGGGTTGTTACGACAATAAGCAGGCTGAGAGAGTACCATGCGGTGTGCGGATCGTATCTTCACAGGATCAACAAAAGGTCCTCTCCTCTTTGCGTAGATTGCAATGAGGAGGAGGATTTCAGGACATATAATAATGATATGTCCCACGTTATGTATTAGAAAGGAAACGAATGTTTGACAACTTATACAGGTATTTAGATGCACCATTTCGCTACGAAGACATAATATTCTCCACCAACATTTATGTGCTTAAATCTATAGCAGAGCTAGCAATGAAGTATGAATGTATTTAAAAGTTATAGAATGAATGCAGGGAAATGATTAGTGAAGGATTTTAATTTCGGTTAAGCTATAAGGATGGCAGGAATATAGAGTACTGATCCATCCATTAGCTGTAGTTTATGTAAATAGTTGTGTATAGTAGAGGGATGAATGTGTGAAGCGAGTGTATTTATAAGTAAGAATGGAGAGTGAGTGATATTCTAGTGATAAGCACTTAAAGGATGCTGGCTGTAGACATAGACTATGCTGACTGTATGGCGAAAGCCAATGCCAAAAAAAAAAAAAAAATTCAGGCGGGCTTTACGTTCAACTACTAAATTAGATGTCGTGGACGGAGGTGACTAAGCAAGCATACTTTACTGTAAATTACTTTTATTAACCATTAAATAAAATCCAAGTCCTAGCCCAGGGGAATCGAACCTACTATACCAACAATACACCTAAGCTTTACAGGTCTCGCCTCTAACCGCTTGGCTAACGTGGCCGAGCCCCTACAAATATATACATATTTTAAAAATGTCCTGTAGGACAGCTGTATAAAAAAGGGTTGAACGCCAAAAACAGCACGAAAAAATGTATCTCTCTCTTTAATTACCAAAATAAAATGTACGAATAAGTGTAGCAAACATTATTGAGTGCGTTAACCATTAGTTGGTTAAAAATAATAACTTTTTATACGCATGCTACGACGAAAAGAAATGAGTATTGTTCTCACGAAAAAGTGTGAGAGGTCCCGAGTCTCCGATCTACCCAGAATAGAATTATCCTTAATCTGTCCCAAGACTGCTCAGGCTAAACTATCTCTTTAATACAAAATTCTTATTTTTAAGGAAAGAAATTGAGCGAGAATATTGAATGTAAAAGGAGTTCTTGGAGTTGTTGAGTTAAGGGCATTACTGGAGGGATCGAGATGAGTTTTTTAAACTTTGAAACCCAACTTTTTTAATGCCAAAAAAAAAGTGTAACAAACATTAATGAGTGCGATTAGCGTTAGTTAGGATTAAAAATAACAACTTTTACAAGTTTTCTCTTTACAAAAGGAGTGTAGAAATGCATAACAATAGTTATAAATAGTTTAGTAGTTCACCTATTTACAAAACTAGTCCCACTACTAGTCAAACTACTACAGAAACTAAATTGGTACCACTTTACTAAGCGGTTGGTTGTAAAATAGGCTAGAGGAGAAAGGCTAGTCTGGGCGCGCACTATAGCCGCTGAGTGTAAGCCACTATAGAACACCTATAGTGGCTTGGATGGGGGCGGCGAACTGTAGCAGAAACATGGTGCGTTTGCATGATAGAACAATTGTGGAGAGGAGAGAATGATGGAGTAAAGTAACAGCACACCAGGCTCACTGAACTCCAGCCCAAACTGTAGAAGAGCTTTTATCCCAGAGTACTGAACAGAACAGCTGACAGGGCACTCTTTAAAATTTGTCACTCACGTATCCACCTCAAACCTTTTGCGCTTCGCTTTCTGAACTATACAGAGATATAGCGTGAACCATAACATATCCAGGAGTGGAGAGGAAATTGGATACCTGTTGAGGAAGTCATTTTTAAATGGAAAATGTTATACGAACCCAGGACGTAATCAATTACTGAACTACTAAAAAAAATCAAAATTTTTGTTCTTTTTCCATTTTTTGTTCCTATCGCAAACAGTTATTTAAACGAAACAAATTCGTAGGCAATTGTTTTCTTGTTTACAACATCAAAATTAGGAATTTATAAGAAAATGGTGTTTTGTGAAATGGAGGTCTTATCAAATGATTAATTAATAAAACACTGCACATTTATTCTAGTTCATAATGGAAATTTGTCTCTGCGGGTGGCACTGAGATCTTTCATGGGTTTCTTTTGAGTGAAAAACATAATAATGAAATGATAAAAAAAGTAAGTAGTAAAGTAATTGCCTATTTTTTCAGGCTGGCTTTAGGTCCAACTACGAAATTAGGTGTCGTGGACGGAGGCGACTAGCAAACATACTCTGTGTTAATTTCTCATATTAACCATTAAATAAAATCCAAGACCTACACCAGGGGAATCGAACCCACTAAACCAACAATATATCTCAGCTTTGCGGGTCTAGCCTAACCGCCTAACATACTTTACTATAAATTTCTCATATAAACCATTAAATAAAATCCAAGACCTAGACCGGGGGAATCGAACCCACTAAACCAACAATACATCTCAGCTTTGCGGGTCTAGCCTAACCGCCTAACATACTTTACTATAAATTTCTCATATTAACCATTAAATAAAATCCAAGACCTAGACCGGGGGAATCGAACCTACTAAACCAACAATATATCTCAGCTTTGCGGGTCTAGCCTAACCGCCTAACATACTTTACTATAAATTTCTCATATAAACCATTAAATAAAATCCAAGACCTAGACCGGGGGAATCGAACCCACTAAACCAACAATACATCTTAGCTTTGTGGATCTAGCAGATAACCTCCTAACAAACTTTACTATAAATTTCTTTTATTAACCATTAAATAAAATCCAAGGCCTAGACCAGGGGAATCGAACCCACTAAACCAACAATACATCTCAGCATTGCGGGTCTAGCCTATAACCTCTTAATATACTTTACTATAAATTAACCATTAAATAATATCCAAAGCCTAGACCAGGGTAATTGAACCCACTAAACCAACAATACATCATAGCTTTGCGGGTCTAGCCTATAACCTCTTAATATACTTTACTATAAATTAACCATTAAATAAAATCCAAGGCCTAGACCAGGGGAATCGAACCCACTAAACCAACAATACATCTCAGCATTGCGGGTCTAGCCTATAACCGCCTAATATACTTTACTATAAATTAACCATTAAATAAAATCCAAGACCTAGACCGGGGGAATCGAACCCACTAAACCAACAATACATCTCAGCTTTGCGGGTTTAGTCTATATTCGCCTAATATACTTTACTATAAATTTCTCACATTAACCATTAAATAAAATCCAAGGCCTAGACACAGGGAATCGAACCCACTAAACCAACAATACCATATTAGCTTTACAAGTCTCGCCTCTAACCCCGCTCGGCAACCGTGGTGCCTGTATGAAATGATAATAAAACCAATCAATGGCCAAAGCAATAGATTTATGCGTTTCCAGTGATTAGGATTACACAATGATCACGTATAAGAGTGTACAGTTCATATGGTCGACGGTAACTCATAACCAAATGCGAGATTAACATAAACTAACACATTTTGTTTAAACGATGATGATGGCCATTACCAAGTCTGACGTAACAAACCTCCACTGGTTGTTGCATCGCGGCGCGCCAAACTGATATATGTAGTTACCATTTCGCGCTCATAAATAACCATCATATGTCATTTTACTGCCTCACCTTTCCCGCATTACCAGCTCACTGCTTTCTGAATTTACTTTACCGCCAGCGAATTATAATTATTCTCTACTGTAGACATCTGTTTATTAATACCTAATTATGAATGGAGAACAATATTAATAGCATAATGCCTTCTAGTCTAATTCATTGTATTATTTCTACATCATTGTTAGAAATACTTCATTGACAGGTTACGTATTTTATTCCATCATCAGAATTAGCGAAATTAGTTTTGGAGTAATAAATACGACTTCAACTATATGTTCTAGCTGGCTGTCAGCCATTGCTGGAGTCAGAAATGTTTAGTGTGAGAAAGAAAACATAGTTTTCTGATCTCAAGCATTTCCAGTAACAAAGTGGATGTCAATCAACCTCTGATGGTGGATGTAATTCTAAACACCGGTCCAGGATGCAATAAACATGCGTGTTACGACTAATAAAATTTACTAATTAATAAAACTGTCCGGTAGGACAGTTGTATAAGGGTTAATTGTCAAAAACTGCACTTTGACAATTGGGTTTTCTTAATAATAAGTAATTACGAAGACTGCTAGGGTGGAGATCAGCCATGAATGTACGGAATAAACTGACTCTATACAAGTCACTGAACTGAACTGTGGGGCTCTGCGAAACCATCCAACATCCAAAGAATCCAATCCTTTCAATCTAAAGTCCTTCGGCATATCGACAAACGCTCCTTATTATGTATCCAATTTAACCCTCTATACAAGACCTCAACATCCCTTTTGTCAATTACCTAATACATTCTCAGCTTCCTTAATTCATGTTTTTGTAAAATTGTTAGCAACTATACTAATTACAACATGAATTCGTCTTATTCAATTGAAATTTTTTTATCCCATTTTACAGAATAAAAGTATCATTTTATACAGAATATTGAATAATGTAACGCATTAATTATTGCAATTACAGAATCTTGATGAAAAAAAAAGAAAATTCCCATCGGGAAAAATCAACATTGTGTGGTGTGGAAATACTCACAAGTTTTTTCTGGACACCCCCACTAGTGAAAATTCTGGTTCAGATTTTCCTTCTTACCTGAAACAAAAAAGAAAACGAGTTATTTTAAACACAGAGAAGTGAAACTCCTTCAAGTACATGATTAACAGTTAGTTTTTTATTTGAGGAAAAATGAAAATTATAAATAATTTGCATTAAAATTATAAGCTATTATTAATTTGAAGTAAATTACTTAAGTAATTGTCGAGAACAATTTTATAAAAGTGAAAACTACATCCAGTAAAGTGGCCTTCCCGGAGGAAAATTTAGATTGCTCGCTTGCACTCAAAAAAAACTTGCCTCTCTTTTTTTGTTCTTTTGTATCTCCGGGAACCTCAAAATGCGTATATCCGGTGAAAACTAAAAAATATGACTCTAACGCTCTTTTATTGGTAATAGTACAAACTAATGAAGTAATGTTCTTATAATACAAATAAATTGGCCAGTCAAATGGCCTCAGCTTTAGATTTTGAGTTGGGAGAGGCTTTCAACCTAAATCCGCCGCTTCTTAGAAGATCTATTCGTAAAGGGTGGGCTTTAGTAAATTGAACAATGAGTAACTACGAATGATTCCGTTAAAGCAAGCAGTTGCATCAACTAGCACCGCTGGACTTGCGGTTATTGAGTGAAGGTTGAGGTTATAGGTATTGTGTTGTTGGGATTAGATTAGATTAGATTAGACTAGGGCGGCCTCAAGGCCTACGCCACTGCGACCCCTTTGGATCTATTGTGGCTTCCCTCACTTTAAAGCTCACCCTCCAGACCTGTCCTTTTAATCAGACTCTTAATGCTGGAGAGTGACTCTTGAGTAAAGCTCACAAGCCTTGGTTTTTCCTCCCCGAGAAGTAACATACTTAGCCACACGAGCCCCTCACACTTACACAACACGTGCAGTGCCGTTTCTTCCTCTTCCTGACAGAACCTACAGAGGCTCGTGTTGTTGGGATACCCGCAGGGACGTCAATATCCCTGAAGAAATGTCTTGTCAACTTTCCTTAATGGGTTATTTTCTACTGATGGTTTTATTATACGGATTGATTGCCAGCTAATAGTTACGAAATGAATTCGGCCTAGACTTTAAACAGTAATAGATGTTTTTCACCACCATTTAGACAGAGGAGTTAGGGTGTAATTTAGTTGAAAAGAAACTAGATGTTTCAATAAACCTTTTTTTTTGGCGATGAAAAGAAAGAAGCTTAAAGGACGAGCTCGTCCTTGCAGTATCTGCTAAGATCAATCTCGAATGTACAAAAACTGAGAACCAACTAGCATCTTGCACGCATCAACTCTTGGCCATCAACTTAGTGGTGGACTCTCTCTCTTTTCTCTCAAATATTTAGCAATCGGGTAGCTCTAGACCTATTTGAGAGGCTCTGAAAGGGATCCGACTCTTGCGGGACCCATTCCTTCGCCCACTACGAACACCCTGACAAATCACACGAACCCTCAACTCTAATATTAATACCAAAAATGAAAAGCGAAATTGAAGACTGCAGAGGAGTAATAAAATCTGCATGAAGAGTGCTAGGAATCAAGTTGACACAAGGCTGTAACCATAGCCGTAACGAATACGGTAGGACATTGATGCTGAGAGCGGTAGAAAGGGTAACGTTACATAGAGGCGTCCAGTTTGAAACCAAGTTAGAAGAAGAAGAAAAAGAAGAAGCAATTGGAAGCTGACATCTCCCCTTAAGGTGCATCCAGTGACCTTAAGAAAAGACAAATTGAACAGAAAACACCTCAGGTTTAACAATGACCAACGGCTGAAGCTCGTAATCCACCATAATCCGTTATTCCAGAAAGCCGAAATAGATAACCATTCTGAGCTATCCGATTTTATTGTTTTTATGAACGTATTTATAACTAGAGATTTTTTTTTTTTAAGATATGGAGGCTTGGCGCTAAACCTCCAACCTGAGGAACCATTCAGTTAATTTTAGGGCTCCATCCAGCTAGCCTTTGGATATCCAAACCATTCTGTAGAATGCAGCACGATATCTTTTAGTTACACGACTTCCAGGACTTGAAGCTCATAAATTCTCAATCCCCATGGATGGATTACAATTAAAGCAATTTGAAATAAATAAATTGGTGTTAGACTTATTTATTAATTATCCTTCGAATGGATAAACTTCGGCTGAATACAAAATATCTGAAAACAAAGTACTTTTAAACTTGATTATCCCGTCGCACTGTTCAATGAAGCCCAATTAATAGATATAAAACTAAAATGATAAATGTCATATCCACAGAAAGGGTGGAATCTAATTAACAATAAGTAATTATCAACATTTACCAAAGGCCGATAGGCTTAATGATGATGAAAAACAAAATCATCCACAGTTAGAGGTTGGATCCTTTTGAAACATTGAAATGCAATTAAATTAACTGAACTTGTTACAAACTACTAGCAGAGACTCTAGAAGACAATTCAATTATCAATTAACATCAAGCGATTCTATAGAAGCTTTTTACTCATTAATGAAGCTTGTCCATTAGCTTAAAGCTCTATTGTATTTGTGTAATCTCTGTGTTGAACGAATGAAGCACTCAGACGTGAAATTGGTTTTGATAAATGAAAAAAAAGATTTGAAATTCACTTAACTGTTTTTTTTCTTACTTGAAAAGAAGTTGGACAATATCTGCGTTTAAAAAGCAAGTAGGGGTAACGCTTGGATGACGTAGAATTGACATGTTATGACCTGTCGATCCCCAAACACGCTCATCACTTGAAACACATGAATTTTGTCCCTTTTTAGAATAATTTATGAACATTATTTTATAATGTACATCTCGTACATTATTTTTGTGTCCATAGCAAGGAGACCCTAGTTAGGATAACTACCTGGGTTACAGGAGTATGTGTGCCCCTTTTTAAATTTTTAATTTGCCATGTTTTGAGGAGCCTAGAAAGGGTTAATTCTGGAAGAGTGCTCTGGCAAAAGGGGAGTGGTAATCCCAGATCCTCTGGAGGACATCTGGTCGTGTTCGGGAAAGAAGTGTATTGCTACCAGATGGTGAGTTATCACCACTGCCAGCTCTTCGTCTTGGACTTCCTTCGGACATAGTTATCCAGGAGTTTGAAGAGGAACATATCCTCACTAGAATCTTCGACTTTTTTTTTTTTGTAATTAGGAAAGAGTTTTCTTCTTAATATTTGGGGGAGAAGATTGGAGATAGTTGGCGAGGAAAGTGCTTATACCAGACTGCCTACTCGCCACCCTTTTTCTCAGGAGAACCTAGAAGAAAAACTTGCGAGGGTGCAAGACTGGATTTATCTGCTACCTAAGAGGGGGCAATAGATCTCTTTTGGTTACAGGAAATACCAATTGGGTATTTCGTGGTTTCAACTTCTCCTCACAAGATGACCATAAACCCTCTTTAAAGTACAGGATGTGAAAGTAATGGAGTCCAAAATCTGGTCCACAAAGTCAGTAAATGTAAAAAAAAAAACTTCCTGAAAAGTACGATTAATCATCAGAGAAGAGACAGAGACATTTATTCGATAAAAATTGAGACCCCGCTCTTATCTTGTAATTGCCCAGTTTTCCCTCATTGCGGACACATGTCTTCAATCATTTAAGGCCACTTTCCCGGGCAAAATTATTTCTTTTACTAAAGTTCTATATTAAAACCAAAAATATTCATCGCTTCACTTAAACCTGAAACTTAAAAAATATGATATGATCCGTAGTAATGGATAATATTGTCGTTAACGTCTCATTTTCTTGCATAATTTTCATCCAGCATCAGTGATTGAGTCATCAATTTAATGAAGAGCTTTTTTTAACTTAATTTGTATATTATTTAATAAGTTTTAAAATATATAATTCACTCCATTTAACACTGTAAACTTACAAAAGTTATGTTTTATGTAAGAGATATTATACCATTACGTTTAACAGCACGAACTTTCAACTAGCAACTTAGGGGCGGAAAAAACCAGAATGAATTTACATAATACTGCAGATGTTGCCGCTCTATCAACATATTTATGCTGCGGAAGAGTAACAAGTTTATGTAAAGAACAAAAATGGAAGAACAATAATAGTACTGCATTAATTAAGAAGTACCATCGTTTGAATATCAATTAAAAGGCATTAGCTAAGTAGCATCGCGGAGAATCCCAGGTTCGAACCCAGTGGCTAAACCTTAGATTTTCTCCGGGCTAGAAAGAAATAGATTTGGTTAGACAGTGTCCAGATTTAACGAGAGAAAACTGCTCGGAGATCTGAGAAAGAAATAATTCAATAAAACTATATGAATTTTCGTTTAAGTACTTGTTTAAAATATTTCCTAACATTTTCTCAAATATTTCAGAGAGATCCAGAAGTAAATGTTTAAAGTGCAATTTGTAACCTTTGACTTCCTTATTTTAAGACAAGCTACTTTAAAAATTTGACTTTTGGTCCATCTAAAAGAGTTTTCAATGAATTAAACAACTTGATAAACTAACACTGTTGTGTGCTCGTGAACACGTTTTCTTGCAAAACAAACGTAATTTCTCGTAGGAAGATAAAAGGAAAATGATATACCGAAACTTTTATAAAAAGTGCCATCACGTAGGTCTGATAATGATCACATAAGGGCCTAATGAGTTTTCTTCAAAAATTTCGATTACTTTTATTTTTCCAGCATTCGGTGGAAGATTGAGGCTGTTTGGAGAATAACTTATGCTTCAAAATGGTATCAATTTTTGGAAAATTTATCTGTCTTTCTAACCGTGTCATCAGAATCGAATTCGGACTAAAACTTTCTGAGTAATAACAATTTTTATTGGAAAAAAGTAATGATTTTAGAAGAAAAAAAATTAAAGTGACGTCACTCAAGAACAGTGGAAAATATGAAGTTGGCCAATACGTCATTGAAGTCCACTTTAGATGTACTACACACTGTAGGCCTATGGACAATACTTACTGGTTCACCCTGCATACACATATTTAATTGAGGCCAAAAGTCGCTTTATTTTTAGCCATTTGACGCCCTTAAGCCCAGTACAATAAGAACCACCTTCTAGTTCCACCCAGATGTATAATTAAAATTCTATTGCCCTCCAAAATGGGTCCCTTGTCCAAAATATTCCACAGTTGCAATATTCCCTTTCACCAAGAGTTGTAAAAAAAATTAAAGAATATAAACAATTGCCGAATCATCCAGTAATATTGTCTCATGATTTTTAACAAGACTATTTCAGAAGAAGATAACAATCTAGTAATTTTCTTTTAGGGAAAATCCAGTTTTTACTTTATTAGAAAAGTAAAAATAAAAGGCCATCTCACTTTTTCATTATTCAAGAGAAATTCATGAACCATGATGTAAAAAAACACTGTCACAGAGAAAAGTACTGATAACATTTTTTACAAAAAGACGAAGATATAAAAGATACAGTGCCCAAAATAAATATGTATATTTATACATTCTTTTATAGTAGAAGTTTCTTTTTGTCTATATTCTTTTATAGGTATTATATATTTTATTTATAAGTATATATTCTGGAAAAGCAGGCTGCCTGAGGGAATGCCAAGGAGATTAAGAGAAAAGAAGAGATAGGATTGGGAGAATTTTTTAGATGAAAGATGAGACAGCGATAAATTTCAGTTACTCTTGATCTAATCAGCTATTGAAAGATGAAGCTGTTTCAAAGGAAACAAGAAAAGAAAATAGGATTCCACTGTGGGATGTTTTTTATTAAGAGGATTTTTTTAAATCTTTTTTTTTCTTCCTTAAGGATGGAAAAAAAATTGGGATGATCATTCTCATGACCTTTTTCTTATTATAATTCTAGAGGGTTGTAACTTATTCTCCTCTTTATCGGTAAGCGTGGAACAACTGTTCTGAACCCGAAGGTAATCTGCGAAAGACTGCCCTAGGGACATAAACATTAAACATAGAAAAGGGGCAGAAATTGAGGCGCTACGGTAGCCGAGCGTCCGTTAATTAATGGGTCATCCGCCGTACAGTCCTGATTCGGCACCAAATGACTTCTTTTTGTTTCCGAACGTCAAGAATAAATTACGTGGACAACGATTTTCTGTCGGCAGAAGAAGCCGAAAGATGCATTCAAAAACCATGTTTTGGAGGTGTCTCAAGCGGAATGGAAAAAAATGCTTGGACTAGTGGTTTAAAAAGATTTAAATAAAGTCATTTTCAATGACTAATACTGTTTTTTTTTTTTTATTAGGCTCAAAATATAAATAGTGCCCCTCGTATTTGTAGGGTGTCGGGGCCACGGTAGCCGAGCAGTTAGAGGTGAGACCTGTAAAGCTAATATGTATTGTTGGTTTAGTGGGTTCGATTCCCGGTCTTAGGCCTTGGATTCTATTTAATGGTTAATGAAAGAAATTTACAGTATAATTGGTAGTTGGGCGTAAAGCTCGCCTGAAAAAATAGGCAATTACTTCACTTTTCTTACTTTGAGGCAGTTACCGGATGTACTGTTCGTGTAAAGCGAAATGAATTGATCGGAAGCCTGGAATAGAACTGAGATATGTCTCGACTGAATAAATTTAGAAAAAAATTTTTTACGGAACATTGTCGTCTCAGAGAGAACCTCAAAAAGCGTATTGGTGCTTGCAGGTTTTTTTTCGGAGAGATTAGGGGAGACGGAGTTAACGGCAATACACCGCCTAACTGATATTGTGATGCTACTATTCAAGAAAGATGCCTGGATAAGTTCTCTGGAACCCAGATAGACCCTGAGTTTTCTCCCGACATCTAGGGTTGGTACTGTGATTGGACATCTAGGAAGTTCTATAAGATTTTTACCGAGCTTATAGATCGCCATGCACTGTATCCCCCCCCCCTCAAAGAGTTAATTTTGAAAATTTATAGACTTTGAACTGTGGAAATTACAGTTTAAAAGGAAGTAGAGCAGGTTTGCCACTACAGACCATTTTGTTTTTATTATATTGTTTCCCCCACCTCTATTCTATAAATGATGACGCGCCTGGGGAGCTGTATACAAGAGCACTACTACTATAATTACCAAGGTAAGAGAGAGATAAGTGTTAAGTATCAGTTTACACCACTACTACTTCAACAACAGCAGTAGTAACACTTACAACTAAACATGGCGAACAGTAGAGCAGAAAGAAAAGGAGACAAATATCCGGTGTAACGGTGACACAATGCAGATAGAGGGAGAGAGAAGAAAGAAGACCAGCCTATAGATCTTAGCAAGTTTGCTCGCTTAGTCTGGAGGGAGGCAGAGAAGTGAGCAAAAGAAGTGAGCAAGTGAACTGAGTAAAAAGAATATAAAAACCCCAGGAGCAACTAAATCTACTCTCTTCCTGCTCGCTCTTCGTTACCCCTTCTCACCCTTCTGAAGAGCCCAGTATTCTCCAACATGGTATCCAACTTCATCCTAATTATCTTGGTAATTACTTCTAATTTATTACTCTCCCATCGTTCTTTACAACAACATCTCTAACATGCATATTGTGTAATGAAAAATGTAATATTCCCTGTTAATACAAGTTTTAAAACATTTTTCACACAATTAGGGAAGATTAAAAGGTTTTTCTTTCAGTAATTAAGGATTGGGATAAGGATCCTCTGGATGGATCAGGTCCCTCGCGTTTCGGGAATATAATAAAACAAGGTTTTGAAAATGATATTAAGAAAGGCGAGCGATAATACTTTTAATTTCTTCCATGATTAAAAAAAATCAAATCAAAACTTTTAAAAAAAAAAATCAAAAACTTTTGTAAAGAAAAACCCTCCCAAGATAGAGCTTTACAGCTAATCAATAATCATTCAAAGTCTTCTAAAATACAATATTAACTTTTACTTCTAACAAGAGGAGGTGCTGTATTTATAAATTCTAATTAAGTTCTAATTGGCTGGGGGAAAAAAAAGGGGCCAACAAAGAAAATTAACTAAAACCAACCTTTGGCCAATCAGATGGGAGGATAGATCAATGTGGATGGACTTAGAATTACTGAACTTTAATTTAACTGATCACCAAACTGTTCATCTGCTTTTATTCATTAGATTCTGTATTTTGTATTATTCAAGAAATTAATGAGTTCAACAATAATAAAACTAATAATTTATTACAAATACATAATAATTTGTTTTATAATTCAGTAATGCAATTAACGATACGAACATACTTTATCTACAAGTACAAATAAAAACTCTACGCGGGGGGCTCTACCTTAGGAAATTTGCAGTTAAGTGATGTTCATCTTCTAACAATCAATCTGGATGATCGCACTTCTAACTCGGAATCTGGGATAGACACTAGATTACTTATAAATATTAAAGTTTAGGGCAATAGTCGGCGACGTGTTTGGCTGGTGGGTCAATTCATTTCTATTTTAGATTACATATTATCTCAGAGTGTAGATAATAAAAAAAAAATACTAATGGGATAATCCGATAAGCCTTAAATAGATAATTACAAATTTATTATCACCAAATCCTAAATTATAACTTGAAAGAAATAATAAAATGTTACATGCAGAAAAGTGCATGTTGAAACATGTTATCGGTGCTTAATAAAGAGAATTTCATCATAGTAGAAGCACACTTTAATTCGTTGGCAAGAATATCTGCCGATCGTCGTAATTAAGAATAGTTTACTGGGTTACTAAAGTATTCCCAGTGGGTCACGAGGTTGCCGATCACTGGTCTAGGTATTAGAGCCGTACAATATGTTCTTTAGAAGAGAGTAAGTAAGTAATTGCCTATTTTTTCAGGCGTGCTTTACGTCCAACTACTAAATTAGGAGTCGTGGACGGAGGCGACTAGCAAACATACCTTACTGTAAATTTCTCATATTACCCATTAAATAAAATCCAAGGGCTAAGACCGGAAATCGAACCCACTAAACCAACAATACATATTAGCTTTGCAGGTCTCGCCTCTTAACCGCTCGGCTGTCGTGGCGCCGGTATTGTTTATATCCGCCTACAAGATTGGAATTTCGTTGAAGCAGATGGGGCAACTACAGCTCTTCTTAAAGTAAAAGAGATAAATTGCTTTTAGTTACATGAAATAATGTCTCTTCTAGCGACAACAGGATCGGTGATACCAGATAGTTTATCAACCAATGAGGATGGGAGCTTTAGAATCATTTCAAAGTTAACGCATAGTGCTGCACGAGACCGAGACGAGGCGAGACTTTATGCAGTCTCCATCTCGGTCTCGGTCTCAGTTGCTCAAGTCTCGTCTCGGTCTCGGTCGCTCAAGTCTCGTCTCGGTCTCGGTCTCGGTCGCTCAAATCTCGGTCTCGGTCTCGGTCTCGGTTTTTTGAATTTTTGTTTAAGTATTATAAATGGTTTGCTATTAATAATCTTTACAAAAAATGTTATTATTTTTTAATAATTATTTTAATTTATATATTGGGAATGAAAATGTGTGTAAAAGAAGACAACTACTTACACTTCAATGCATCATATATTACTATTACTGTTATATATCTTTATATAATTTCAAAAAGATGTTAAAAACACGCCAAATGAAAGACCCATATAACATATCTGCCTGTTATAACAAGTCGATTCGTGAAATAAAAAATACACCTCCCAACAAACTTCCCGCTCTATTAGTTATGGCTGTTGGTGAAGATAAAGAATCTGATGATTCACCTTTTGACGACGACGACGACTGCATCAATATTTTTGCACCATTTGCTCAAAAATCAGCAAATATCACCGAAGCATGGAAGACAGAAATAATTAATTACACCAAATTAGACCAAGCACCAGTAGACGTTGACATTTTAGAATGGTGGAAAACACTTGAGAATTCCTTCAAAAATTTGTCTAGAATGGCGAGTGATATTTTTAGTATCTGTGCAACTTCAGTGCCATCTTAAAGATTATTTTCGCAAGCTGCGTTAATAATGGCCAATAGAAGATCGGTTAGAGGCGAGACCTGCGAAGCTAATATGTATTGAGGTACTGGGTTCGATTCCCAGTCTTAGGCCTTGGATTTTATTTAATGGTTAATAGAAGAAATTAACAGTAAAGTACTTGTATGTTTGCTAGTCGCCTCCGTCCGCGACACCTAATTGGTAGTTGGACGTAAAGCCCGCCTGAAAAAATAGGCGATTACTTTACTTATGTAATTCGAAGTCAAATAGATGTAGTAATATTGAACATATATAATAAAATCGTATCTTTTAATAATTAATTCAATACCCGTAATGATTATTCATTAATAAAGAACACAATTTTATAATTTTGTAGCTAAAAATTAATATTTGAAATACCGAGACCGAGATTTGTCTCGTGCAGCACTATTAACGCATCTCCGAGCCACCACTATAGTACTAACAAAAAGATTTCATAATTCGCATCGCCCAATAAATTGTTCTTGCCGCAGTCTTCTTTGAGTTCCCGCGGTTGCGTTATCCACGCTAGCCAATGTTAGCCCATAAAACCAACAATACATATTAGCTTTGCAGGTCTCGCCTCTTAACCGCTCGGGGCTAACGTGGTGCCTCTTTAGAAGGGAGTTCAACTTCATACCGCTTCAAGTACATTCGCTTAAATAATGTTTTTAGGAAAAATGCAATATAAAGTGCAATCGTAAATAAAATAGTACTACGATGTGAACAACTTTGTAGAGAGATGCTGGAGATGGTTTATTAATACATTAATAAAAATATGGCATAAAGTAATATTTTAAAGTAAGCGGGAGTGGACACTGAGGAATCACCAAGATGAACAGACATGATTGCTTTCAAGAGATAAGGCAAGGAGGACATGGGTGGCATGGCACCCAACATTGAAACGAAATAGCCCAAGACTCCACTTCGTTTTCAGTGCGACTAAAAAATGGACATTCCCAGCTGAAATTGAGGTCCAAAATCTTGCATACATCTACAAATTTTTCATTTTCAGTAAATGAAAATTAAGGATACAACTGAAAATTCTGTCTACAAAAAAAGAATTCGAAAATGTTGGAGCAGAAAAGTATTGTTGAAGAACAGATTAAAGTTGAATAAATTCCTCTAGTGAAGTGACGACATTATATAACAGGAAATGATAATAAATAAAAGACTACCGAGTCTGGACAGTTTAATGAACTCAGAGCTTTCCATTTAGGAGATTGTAATTTCTCTTTTGTTCTGGCAGCAGGAGAGAGAGTGTGAGATGGATGTAAACGGAAAATGTATATTTAGAGTGAAAAGGAAAACTCTGACCACTTAAAAACAGAAAAAAGAAAAGCGACTGTAACTTAAAATAAAACTGGTGAATTATGCATGCTGTAACCTAAATGGAGAACTCCTGTCGCGTTTTATTATTGTTATTATTTACTTTTCAACCGCTTTTAGCTGCCAAGAATGTGAAAGGAATATATTTAGTAAAAATACCAACATTTCTATTTCATGAATACTCGATGGAATAAAATTAATCGAACAAAAAATAAAAATAATCCTCCGGGGAACCTACTTCGTCCCCATTCACCCAGAGTTTTAAGTGATTTCAGTTCTGCGCATGATCAAACAGCTCAAAATAAAAGGTAAGGTAGCCCGGCTATTATTTTTAGGCGAGGCTTAAACTACCAATTAGGAGACGTGAACGGAAGGGGAAGCACTTATTTTGGAAGGAATTGTTGATCGGCGAGTAGTAGTAGGATCCCGTTATGGCTACTCGTCATCTCCAAAACTATCTTGACATCCTGGAAACCTGGCTCCAGGAAGTGGAGAATAAAGTGGAGAATCATGAGAAATCCAAGAACATCCTTTTCGCCACATATCTCGATCAAATACTGCTCCCGGCGGGTTCTCTAGTCCGTTACCTGCGGCTCCACCTGGATAAACGTTTGACATGGGACCCTCATACTATACAAAAACCAACTGAATTGAATCACAGGTGCAGAATGCTAAAGAAACTAATAGAGTGACGCTCCAAACTCATTTTACACAAAAAATGATCACTATACAACACTCTACTAGCTCCAAGTATGGACTTACGGGACTTCCGAACGCACAAACCTCAATCGCATTTAATCCTCAACGCTACCACGTTTATATTTCAAACCTCACCATCCATACCGACTTGAAAATTCCCTTCGTTTCCGCTAAAGCCAAACTCCGTTACCTAAAATTTCATTCCAGATTATTACCTCATCCAAAATCCACTTACCCAAACTCCCTCGACCCCACAAGACGTTTGAGGTGCTACTAGCTGCGCGCCCACCTGAATGCCTGACTTCGGCTATCCAGAGAGAGTCAGTACTCCTTAACACCTTAAAAGCCCTATTACGGCTGTCATCACTGGATGGCGGCCGTTCAAGAAATCAAGCCAGTGTATGTGTTTCATACAGCCGTTCAGCGTTCATACATAAGTTCTTAAATAGAGAAAAAAAAAATTAAGAAATTTAGCTATAAGCTGGATTCGAACTGGGGACTTACTCTCACTTACAAATTAAAGCTTCGTAACCTCTAAATCAATATCAGCTTCCCAAAGAACCCAACATTTTAGCGCTTTATTTAATTCACACTCACAAAATCTCAGTAGAACAAACCATAGAAAGCAGAAAAAATACTCTCTAAAATCAATATTCATTAAATACGTTTCAAGTAAAACTGGGTTAACGAGAAAATCGCTGAAAAATGAGAAAAAGAAAGAAAAACAAAGGTAAATTTCGATTTAGATAACTTTTTAAATCTCTGATCGAGCTACAGTTAGATAGCAAGTAAAGAGCAACAGCGTTTCAACGGAGTGTTTTTCGGTTTTAAGGACTATATTCTGTAGATATTGGAAGCTTTGGCTTAGCCCCAAAGTTCCATTCAGCATGTCCAGACAGGTTTTTAGTATCATGGTGTAGATAAGTCGTTTAATGAAAGTACAGATCGTTTTTCGAAAAGTCTAGGATAGAAATTTGAATCGTTTTATTTAGTTCTTTCCGTTTAAGACCATTATGGCGAATTCCAATTTAAAATTAAAAGGTAAAGGGCAATCTTAAAAGGTACATTACAGTGTTTTTTTAGAAAAATATGTGTTCAACATTTAAAAAGACAAAATTAAGTTTATAAGTTGAATAAGGTCTAAGCTTTTTAGCGAACTGGCTACAAAATTTTATTATCTTATATTATTCTAAAGCTGTTCTAAAGATTATGTAACAGTAGACGAAGCCACTCAGTGGTGGCATGAAGTGTTAGTATAACCTTCAACGCCGTGTTTTATACTCTGACAGAATCATTATTTTACAAGAGTCGCTTTGTTAAAGTAAATATACTTGGTGCGTGCTTACTTAAATCAACGAGGTAACGTTACTTTATTTTTAATTATTTTTTTATTTTTATAATTATATCCAAATATGGCGTGAATACGTTACACGTATTATATTATTATTTTGCTTTTACTTATGGCGTTTCAAATCAGCGCACCAATGATGGACATTGTGCAGTAAAACTACAGTTTTAAATATTGTTTAATTTATCGGATTTGGACCAAAATACATTTATTTTTATTTCCTATTTCCCGTTTCCGTTTCCTGATATCTCACTGTTCAACGAAACTCTAAACCTGGTTTAACTTCTTGGAAACTGCCTAGCTTAACACTTAACAAAAGGAAAATACATTTGGGATGGAATGCTTTAACGTTAATTTCCCTTCTGTTTTGTGTTCGTACCAGTTCCACTGCAAAATCCGCAGGGTATATATACTTTGAATGAATTACTTACGGATCTTCAGTTCTGGGAGCTTTTAATACGGATGAGTGGAATGTACTAGGGGATAGCGATGGACTAAAGGGAGCAATACTTAATCTAACAATGGGAGTGCAGTATTAAAACTAGAAAAAAGAAAATTTCTCCTCAAAAAAATAATAAATCTTTTTTTGTTTTTATCAATTACATCTTTCTAATCAATAAAACTCTGCAACACGCGGGTCTTAGTGACCATCTCACATTTAATTTCATGCCCTAAAACTACGAGGGTTGGCTGAAAAGTAATGCACACATGCTTGCCGAGCGCGAACGAAGAGCTTCAAAAAGCGCACGAGGTGGCATTTGGAAGTATGTGCAGTTTAAACTCGCTGCGTTCAGCCAGTGTATTTTTAGACGCCGAAGTAAGGACCCGTGTACTGGTGCTATGTCACTGCGAGTTAAACAGCGTGCTGTTATCGACTTTCTTTTTGAATATTGTGACAGGGCACGAATCATGGGTCCATCATTACGACACCCAGAAGAGAAAAGGCAGAACACTGATATCGACATGCGTCTTCTCCTCGGCCGTAAAAGTTCAAAACACAGCCATC
This sequence comes from Rhodnius prolixus, assembly GCF_049639745.1. Taxonomy (NCBI): domain Eukaryota; kingdom Metazoa; phylum Arthropoda; class Insecta; order Hemiptera; family Reduviidae; genus Rhodnius; species Rhodnius prolixus. The sequence continues at coordinate 29,750,623 of NW_027411582.1, forward strand.
CGCAAAAAAAAAAAAATTCTTCTGACTGTCTTTTTGGGATGCTCATCAAGTTTATGTGACCGATTCTCTGGAACCAGGGGCAACGGTAAATTCTTCTCGGTACCTACAGACTCTAAGAAACCTCCGACGTCGAGTTTGTCGTGTTAGAGACAGCTTGGCACCAATAATCTTACAACATGACCTCACACCTCGCGCGAAACTGCAGAGGCTCTAAAAAAAAACTGAAGTTTGAACCAATTCCACACCCTCCTTATTCCCCAGATCTTGCCCCGTGCGATTTTTATTTGTTTCCTCTACTCAAGAGAGATCTCAAGGGTAATCACTACTCCTCAGACGATGAGGTGAAGGTAGCTGTCAATTCCTGGATTCAAGAAAAGTCAAAAGAATTCTTAGGTGACGGAATGGAAAAACTTGTTTCACGTTGGGAGAAATGTATTAGCGTTAATGGTGACTGCATTGAAAAGTAATACATAATTGTGAAGCTTAAGAATTGCACTTTAATATACTTTCTGTCCGAACTTGATAACTCTTTTCCTTCCCCCTCTCCTAGCATGTGTGCATCACTTTTCAGCCAACCCTCGTACTACCCCCAAAAATATGCCTTTTTTGTCAAGAAATTTGTAACCGAAAAATGGTCATAGATGGCAGGAGCTGCCGCATTATTATAAATTTGGAGTGACCCTTGAACTGCAAAAGCGATATACTATTTACCGCTAACATTTTTAAAAAAATAAGAGATTCGTTCCTTGCCGTATGCTCGGCCTGGCCAGTGCCTTGATTAACGTTGTCGCTCCTGTAAGTTACTAACTTGTATCTTATTATCATTATTTGGTAAAGAGTTAGTAAAATATGTTTGCTAGTCGCCTCCGTCCACGACACCTAATTGGTAGTTGGACGTTAAGCCCCGCCTGAAAAAATAGGCGATTACTTTACTTTTTGGTAAACAGTTTTTCCTCCTTTTTTTGGTATTTAACATAATTATTTAGCTGTATAAATTTTCATTTTCCGTCTCTCTCTGGTTTAGTTTATACAAATTCCCTATTATTTGAAGTTAATGTTTGTTTTCTTAAATAAAGTTATTCTTTTGTACAATTTCTAGGACAAGAGAGGATTTTATTTTGCTCCCTATCGCCCCGGGTGATTGTCTACAGGACCCTCTCTCATCTCACGATTGATTTATCCCGCCATTGAGGCGCCCTTAAGGATAATTTTCTGTTTGGGGCTGGTTAGGGATATCGTCTCTGTTAGTTCCGGCTTAAGGATACCGTCCCTTAAGAGAGAGGAATCTCACTCTCACCCCCTAGCCGGTCACAAAGAAACATTTATGGCTCCCGAACAGGGACTTGAACCCTGGACCCTCAGATGTTACAAATTTCATATCATTGTTACAGAAACCTTAGAACAGAGAGCCCTGACTATCATAGCCACTACCTAAAACTGCCCTCAAGAGATTGGTTACCCTTAATTTGGATCATCCACTCTCAAAAAAACATCTGGAAAGGGTTCAAGGGATGGCACCTGGTAAATTAGTACCACTAATAACCGACTCATACTCTATTTAGAGCTGCAAGGAGAGCCAGAATAGTTACCAGGTACTGGAAAGAGTAGAGTAACCTATCTGCAAATCCCCCTTGGAGAAGCCTTATTGGGAATATTTGGTAAAAAAAAAAAACTGCAGAGGGGATGGATGAGTTAGCAACAGGGAATAGTTAACCCTAACTGCTCGCTTTCCACTTCACTTACTTCAAACTCTCCTAGGTGAAATTCCCTGGGGTGATTTATTTTTCTTGACGTAAGCATGAAATAAAATACGACTCCCGCCAAAAGATCAATCTTCATTCATTCCTAGGTCAATCAAGTTCCGGTGATTTTAGGTAAAATCATCTCTTAATATTTACAGAACTTTAATACCACAAATTTAACCAACAAACTATAGAGGCTCGAAATTGTTTAGAAAAAATCGTGGTAAATTCAATATTATACCAAAATCTTGTATATTTTTTCAGTTTTTTGGGGGAAAAACCTAATGTTTAATTAGATGTACTGATTTCGTACTTGAGTCCAATTTTATTTTCTACCTAATTAATAAACTGTTTTTCATTATGCACTCTTGATGTTGCATTGCATTTTTGACTGCAGAAACTTGCAGCTGCTTATATTGCACAAGAGAACGCAGCAACCATGTCAGAAGCCCTCAAAACCCACTTATAATAACATAATTCGGCTCATATGTTTACAAATAACTGGCCACAGTAGATGTACGTTTAAAGGCGAAGCCCGCAAAGCTAAGGTTCAAGATTAGGTACTTCAAGGGAAGTAGAACTTTCAAATTCGCAAATTCGACCGGTTTAATAGTATTTCTTTTTACAATAAACGGAAATTAACGTCAGAATTCGTTCCATTTCTATCCAATATTTATGGAGGTGTTATATGTGCATGATTAATATGCATAGTAAGTCTGCAACCGCAAACAAAACAATAGAAACATTTTGAACGTATTCCAAAAAAAGATGGGCTTCATTAATTGAATCAAAAACAGTACCACAACTTCTATTACAAAAGCTGAAAACTGAATTAGCTAAACCTAATTGGCTAACAAAAAATTCACCTGTAAAATTCACAGCTACGTACGACAAATTGGTGAACTTCATTTAAGAAAAGTTAATATTACACTTTTATCAATTCACAACTTCAACGTTTTCTCTTTGTTATGCAAATTGTGAAACTTATAAAAGTGATTACACTGGACAGAAACAATAGCTATTGTATGAGCAGAAGTTTGTTTTTTTCAATCAGTTGAATTCAGGGATTCCATTGTTAGAAACTTCCTGAATGGATTCAACTAATTTTAACCCGGAAGTGATTGCTGAATGTCTCGCTTCCAAACTCCCCTCTGTTTTTTAAAAATTTCATTTTCCCAGCGATTACCATCAACAGACAAAATTAGACCAACGATAATGAAATAAAATAACAAAAATAACATGATTTAAGAGAAAACAATAACAATGTGCCCAAGAATTGACCAACTATAAGCATAGTTATGTCCAAATGGTTGTCCCTTTGTTCTATAAATAGGGTAGAATATTTCGCCAAACTCTAAATGGAATTGAACTAGATATCTGCTTTATGCAGGTAAACATTCCACAGCCCTAAAATTTGAGGTAGTTTATGCCCTAATGAAATTAATTTATCAATAATAATAATAAAACAATAATTGAGAAGAGTTAAATGTGTTTCTATAAAAGTAAGAATAAGAACGGAAATTAAGTAATTACTTAATGCATTTTTTAATTTTCTCTCAATTTTATGAACAAATTACATACGGAAAGATTCGGTTTTGGTGAAATCTATGGTTTTACAAGCTGTATAATGTTGGTAAGCATTAAATGAACCGTTCACTGCACAAATCGATTAACTCGTGAAATATCTTAAATTTTAGTGTCGGTTCAGTGATGGCTTTTTTTTTTATATTTATAATAAATTTCTCTGTTCAACATCCTGGTGGAGGAGCTGGCAAAAAAAAAAATAGACTTGAATTCGGAAAAAACGAAGGCTCTGGTTAATTGGAGACCAGGAAAAGAGAGAATAAAAGTAAAGGCCACGGGAGCTGTACTGGAACGAGTAAAGTGTTTTAAATACCTGGGGATGCCCACCTAAATGAAGAGGGAAGATTGAAGGATGAAATAGGAGAGAGGATGGATGCGGCAGGTTGGTTCTTTCACTCCAGGAAGCACAGTTTCCTTGGGAAAACAGGAAATGTCCACACACGCGAAGGTCTCAGTATACAAAAGTGTGGTTCTACCAATACTAATACACTCAAGTGAGCCTTGGGCTCCTGAACGACAAGACTGAAGCGCCAACTCTAAGCCATGGAGTTGCGTTATCTAAGAAAGGTGTTTGGGAAGACAAGAGTGAGAGAAAGAGATAAGGAAAGAAACTCTACAAGAGCTGAACCTTGAACCGGCAATAGAGTTTATTAAAAGGAACCAACTTTGCTGGTTTGGGAGACCACGTTGTTAGAATGGTAAATGGTCGGAGTCAAGAGTGGAAGGCAGAAGACGCTGAGGCCGACTAAGAGGAACCTTTGAGGAGGAAGTGAAGGAAGGTTTGGTGGGAAGGGGATTCGATTGGAGGAGAAGGAATGAACTTGCAGGGGTCAGAGATGAATAGAAGAAGCCGTGTAAGGCCTCTATATTGTTCACACGGTAGAAAAGGACATCACTATGTCCTATAATTTCCCAAATAATAAAGACTGACGTCATTAAACGACCAAAAATTTTGTTTTTGGGCCATTGAATAATAAATAATTTATTTCAGAAGCCATTTTGATTCAACTCCATGTTTTAATTATAAATTGTAGCAATAATTCAACTCAAATTCAAGTAACTGGCGCTGAATGATGACGGTAAATTTATTTGAATTTATATTATAAACAGGAATTTAAAAAAAATAACAAATTAACATTTCGTCGCATTTCTCCCACTTTTTTGCTTTATGGAGTTAATCGAGTTGTTCATGAATGAACGGGCTCAAATTATGAGGCAAATATTTTAAATTTGGGGTAAATTTGTGGTTTAGAACCTTTAAAAAAAGATAGGAGTGGGGGGATAAAGTCACGTGCGCGTGCGCACCAGATTTTCAAAGTTTGAATTAAAATTAAGTAAAAAGTTATGTTTTAAATTTTTTTTTTGCAATCAACAGCTTTGTAACTAAGTCCTCCGACAGAAGGCAACATTCTGTTTTTCTTTCTTTTTCCCCTTAAAGCCGTAAATTAATTGATTGATTGATTGTTAATTTCTTAAGACTGAAAGTGAAGGCTGCCATTACTCTTGATCACTAGAAGATCTTCCATTACTTAACTTTTACCAAAACCCAACATCAATTTCAGACATCTATTTTTTAATTAAATAATTAAAGATTAAAGTTTCACAATTACTCTTTTTGAAATTCGAATTAACCTTAATGAGAAATTATGTACTCTGTTCTGCTTCAGATGTTTATTGATTCTACAACTTGTCAAAGATTTAATGAGATTTTTAGAAAAATAGTACTATTTATTGTGAGTTTCACCCATCACCGGACAGAGGAAGCGAAAGATCTTCCTGGGTGTAAGGGCAAGCGGAACTTGGTCCCAAGATTTCGGAAATCCAGTAAAATCACTTATCTAATTTTATTTCTTAATAAATAGTAAGGCGAACTCTCCTCCTAATGTATATACAACGTCGAGACAACCAAAAGGCATATTTACGTAAAAATCCGAATCGAATGACACCTCATTCATGAAAATCTGTCCATGCGTTTTTAGGCGCTACGTTGTTTACAAAGAAAAAAGGTAACAAGAAGAAGATTTTCTGAAAATGCCGTTTGTTCCAGATTTTGAAATCTGGGTTGTTGCAAAAAAAAAAAAAAAAATACAGATATAAAGGAGGGTTGGCCCTATATTTTAAAGAAAATTTGGGAATTTTATCTTTAATAGAAAAAGAGAAAAAAATTGTCATAGTTAGGTGTTTTTCAACGTTTCGCTTTTTCTTGCACTATTTGACGATCAACCCTTATACAACTGTCCTACCGGACAGTTTTAATAAACAACTTTTTAACAGGTTCTTGCTGGCTACCTCATTTTTAACATCATTTATTAGAAACTGCGGTAAAAGAAAGGGCACATAAAGGGTGAATAGCTTATCTAGAGAGCCAAACAACCAAACAGGAAACACAGAAAGAATTCGGCCTTTATTTTTTTGTTTCACCCTTAATGGATGATGGATGATTACCTCTAACCGACCGGAAACGTCCGGCTCCTGCTGGACGAACGAGCAACAACAAAAAAACTGATGTTTTTTTCTACCCTAGCCCAATCAAAGTACGTACAGGTAAGGCGTCATGTCTGACGTCATTATTATAGTACGCTCACTGTATTGAAATATAACTGATGACGTAAAGATTCCCCGCGAAACTTTCAATAGTTAGACCATCACCACCATTACTTTCACCGCTGCAATAATAAAATCCCTTAATTCCAAAGAAAACTACAGAAAACAGGGAATAGTAATCGCAGTTCCAGGTACTAATATTACTTCTACACCGAATTTTAATTTTAATCACAAATTTCATGTTAAATATGCCATTTTTCAAGAAAATAGTCGGAAAACTAAGTATTTTTAGAAAAACCACGAAAATTTAAAAAAAATTAATCTATTTTTTACATTTTCTCCGAGTTTCCATTTTTTATTCATGCGAAAGTACTCACTTTACAACAGAAATACCTTATCATCAGGCTATATTCAAATAATTATTTTGATTAGAGTTAAAAAAGTAGTTTTTTTTCAATTTATTAAGTTATCTACAATCTGTATTACATATATACGAGTACAATAAGTAAATCTGGAAGTACTTAGATTAATTGGTATGTGAAGAGCAGGAGGAGAAAAACTGCCCAGTGGCGGCACTCTTTACGGGATGTAATGATCTTTAGGTCTTCAGACCTCAAGGAAGTCGCGGAGCCACTGGCAATTCAATCTGCGAGATTGATTATTAGGAGGATTGTCAGAGGAGGCGAGAGACAGTACAAGAGGATTGGAGCAAGTAGAGAGAGCAGTATGGAATTTTTGATATTTAATCTTGGCGAGTTGGTGTACGAAGCGGATGTTGAGGTCGTTGTGAAGAGTAAGGTTAGTCACCGTAGAAAGGAGCGTCAGCTATCTGTCGGAGGAGTTTTGATTGAAATGTCTTGCACTGTCCATATGTTTGTAGGTTTTGACTAAACCCCACAGCCCTAGTCCTGTAAGTCCACATAGGTTTGAGGATAGTACTGTATATTAAGCGTTTGAGTTCAATGGGTAATTTGGAACGTCGTCCAAGAAGTCTGTAAAGCAGTTTCGCACGTCTAGTCATTGCTTGTCTTTTAAGTCTAGTATGTGGGTTCCACGCGAGTCTTTTGTCTATGTAGAGCACAAGGTAGCGCACCAGATCTGTACAAGGAAGAGGATTGCTGTTGAAGAGGACAGGTGGACAGGAGCCCCGCCGTAGTAGTATTTAAACTTATTTATAACAAAATTTAGTTTCATAACCAATTTAAAAAAAAAATTATTGTCAAGTTAGACTAATCATTTTACCCATCCCTACATCAATTTCAGAAGTTGAATAAAGGATGACAAGAACGTTAAAAATGAATCAAACTAAACAAAAAATAAAAAATGGGCGGAAGTCAACTGTAACAAATAGCAACACACGAACAACTCCGGTATTTGTTGAAAATAAAATATATTATTAAAGTGTAGTAATATTTTATGTTTTGATCAAAAATACAAAAGCAATAACATATCTTGTAGACAGAATAAAGAGAGGAGACAGAAAAAAATTTTAAAAGCGGATACAAAAAATCAATCGACCAGACTTCCGGACTACATGTAGGAAACCCTACATATATTCGGCTGGCTTCAAGCTGAATGCAGCTACATTGATTTTTACCAAAAAGCAATTACCCAAGTTGCGTCGCTCTACCCTTTAGAGTGTTGGGTAATACATCTGGGGAGAGCATCTTAGTTGTACATGGGGAGGGATGAAGAAGGAGTTCAAATAAATCAACTCTGATTCCAGGTACTTGCTGTCTAGAGAAGGAAACGAGATATCTACGATATCTACGTACTTTAGCCCGTGCAATCCTATTTTAAAGCCAAAGCTGAGATGAAGGAAAAAGTAATGGAGGCGTTGGAGAAGAGATGGTGTAGGAGACGCTTATGAAGAAGAAGATGCCCAATATGCTCTCTCAGTACGAACTAGGTGACAGCTACTCATCTCACAACTTGTCTAAAATTGTACTAGGTTATGAATAAATCAGGTGCTGAAAAGTAGCGACAAAGATCTTTACTTTTATTAGGACAGAAAATGGAATTGATTTCTACCCAAAGAAATGGTCTAGAATAGAAAAATAAAATATTTATGAACAATAACTCTTTCGTTACAGACAACACTGTTACAGACACCAGGGCAGTGAGCTGTAAGAAGCTCCTAGGAAGAGAAAATCTAAGGGGCCAGTAGGTGGACACTACCTGGAATCCCCATGTGGGAATCCAATGCGCTAACCATTGACCTAATCCCAAAAGCAATTGCATTATTTATCTTTACCCAGCATCCCACCTAGTGACTGGGTCATCTGCAGGTTTTGAAACAATTCTCTTATTTTGGACAATTAAAATATGTATTTAATAAAATTTTTAAATATTTTGTCTTTTTTTAATTTATTTCGTTATTTACCATCTGCATAATATAATATACAATAAGTAAATAGGAAGAATAAAAGATAAATGGATGCGTGAAGAGCAGGAGGAGAGAAACTACCCAGCGGTAGCACTCTCTACAGGATATTAATGATGGTTATGATCTCCAGACAGCGAGGAAGTCGCGGAGCCACTGGCGATTCAGTCGGCGAGTATTGTTAGGGATGTCAGAGGAGGCGAGAGACTGTACGAGGGGATTAGAGAGAGCTATATGGTTGTTATGTTTCGTCTTGGCGAAGGGGATGTTGAGGTCGTTGTAAAGAGTGAGGTTAGTGACCGTAGAAAGAAGCGTCAACTATCTGTCAGGGTAGTTTTGATTGGAATGTTTGTACAGTCCGTATTTTGGTAGGTTTGACTGAACCCCACAGCTCTAGCCCGTAAGTCCACATAGGTTTGAGGATAGTACTGTATAATAAGTGTTTGAGTTTAATGGGCAATTTGGAGCGTCGTCCAAGAAGTCTGTAAAGCAGTTTCGCACGTTTTGTCATTGCTTGTCTTTTAAGTCTAGTGTGCGGGTTCCATGTGAGTCGTTTGTCTATGTAGAGCCCCAAGGTAGCGCACCAGATCTGTACAAGGAAGAGGATTGCTGTTGAAGAGGACAGGTGGACAGGAGACCCGCCGAAAAACTTCTAAATATAAAATGTATCATTTTAAAAATGTTCTCAACCTTTATAAAGGACTTTATTGTTACAGTAGTTGGGACTATTTTAAACCCCTTGTGGTGGAAGGTGAATAAACGGGCCAAGAAGATTAGGGCGAGAGTTCGCCCGTTCCACAGAAGATAAATTGTGGCCGCAGGTTAATGGCACGAACCGTTAAGTTGTTAGGAAGTAACCAGTTAGGTTGGATTCCCTTCATAGAGCTCCTAAAACCATCCTTCCCGCAGGACTATATTCATCCTAACATTACAAACTAAACATGTTGTGCATACATTAAATGTTTGGTAGCATGTTGTTTGCAAACCAACTTCTCTTTAAAATACATTATCAGATGGGTGAATATTTATTTTATTTATTTATTACGTTTTTATGAAATATATTTGTAGCACTTTTGCTTTCAAAAAACAAATCTGTTACAGAAAATGGGCGGTAATTTATTGATTCCCTAAAAAAACCACGGTTTACAGCATTTTCGTAAAGTCGAGGATTTTATTGTGCAATAATTAGGCTGAGATTTAATCACAATAAAAGTAAACAAAAAGGAAAATAGAATTTTCCAGTTAGTTGACATAATAATGGTTAGAAATGTGACAAATATACAACACCCAAGTTGACATGTTAATCTGGGAATCATGTTAGTTAATGAATAACATATTTTAGTTATGTTCGTTCTACTTGTAGGGCTGACATGTGTTACAAATATTCTAAATGTTCATCTAAATGTTCTCTGCTGTATGTGGTAAAGTCATCTATTTATCAATTAGCTTTAGTCATCTTTTTTTAATGTAAAGAACCCATATCATCTGTTAACATTTATCTGTAAAAACCATATTAGCTCTTCGAAAGAACGGTTATTTGTCTCTGTTACTGTCCTGATTCGACATTGTTGTGTATTATTTAGCTCAGTATATAATTTAAGTACCTCTAAATGTACTTTAGAAATTAGTAATTGTTTTATAGGATGTTCTAAACTAAAAGTCTCGAAAACAAATACTAAAAAATCTTTACACTAAACTTGGCGAACTATACAATCCAGAGAATTGATCTAATCTGGAAACAGGGCCTCTATAAGTAACTAAGTTAAGTGTGCACATAGACCACAAAGAAGCCTAAATAAACATCTGGGTTAAGTAATGGCAAAGAAGTAAGTTAGGTTAAATAGTAAATCTGCTCCTAATAATAATTAAAGAATTTTTTTTGAACCAAAAAAGGCAGAGAAATTTATGGATGCTAGACCACCACAAGCGCGGAAGTCCCAGTCACTCTTTTCGAATTGCGGTAAAACTGGTTTCAAAAAATGAAGAAGTAGGCCCAATTATATTTTTTGAAAATAAGAATATCTATTTTATTTTGGTGTAAAAGTAATCTACTCCATTAGGTTATTGTTCATCTACAAAATAAATTGAAAAATCAACAAAAGGTCCTGTCTCCTCTTTGCGTAGATTGCAATGAGGAGGAGGATTTCAAGCATACAATAATATGTCCACGTTATATAGTAGAAAGGAAACGAATGTTCGACAACTTATACAGGTATTTAGATGCACCATTTCGCTGCGAAGACATAATATTCTCCACCAACATCTATGTGCTTAAATCTGTAGCAGAGGTAGCTAAGAAATATGAATGTATTTAAAAGTTATAGAATGATTGCAAGAAAATGATTAGAGAAGGATTACGTAATTTTAATTTCGGTTAAGCTATAAGGATGGCAGAAATATAGAGTACTGATCCATCCATTAGCTGTAGTTTATGTAAATTGTTGTATACAGTAGAGGGATGAATGTGTGAAGCGAATGTATTTATAAGTAAGAATGGAGAGTGAGTGATAAGCACCTAGATGATGCTGGCTGTACGGCGAAAGCCAATGCCAAAAAATAGGCAAAAATTTTTTGGCCCGAAATACAGGATGTGTATTATTAATAAATAATTAATATTAAATATTAATTAATATTATTATTAAATAATTTATGTAATTGCGATGGAATAATACTTTTTTATTTACTAGGTAATGTTTAACTTTGCGACCAATAAAGGCATGTCAATATCTGAGGTACTTTACTTCCTGCAATTGACGGCAAACTTAACATTGAAATAGCGGTTTGAGGAAGGCCTGTCCCGTTCTTCATGTACGCACTGGAGGAGACCAAGTAAGAAGAAAATCATTGGCACCCTTTTCGAGAAAAACTGAAAAATTTAATTCTAATCTAAAGAGGCACTTCCTAGTTTAGCTACAACTATTCTGGAAAATGAGGTCAACCCGGTAATGTAGTAAAAAAAAAAATGAAAGTTCTAAGTGGTTCCCTAAAAGAAAAATCAACTTCCATTGTTTTTTTTTTTTTACAGAACGATGGAACATCCGCCGATAAGAAGTAAATTCTCCAGAAGAGAGAGAGTAAACTTATAAAGTATAAAATATCTGTGGAGATAACGTAAGTTAGAGAACATTTATCACCTCCTCGCTAGTGGAAAATCAGAAAGTTTTCTGAACACGTTCACTGATTTCCCTAGTTAAAATTATAAACGAAGAAAAACCTGATTTTTTTTAAAATTCTAGAGGTTATTTAATTTAAAAATAAAAGAAAATTTGAATGATCACAATTACGCGAAGAGAATTTCTTGTTTTTATGATTTAAGGCACGGATTTAAGATCTAAGGTTATTGGCGCTCGGAGCTTATTTCAGTGCACTGCTGGCCTCCGGACAGTGTTCTCTTGTTACAGACAATACTATCACCGGGACAGTGAGCTGTAAGAAGCTCCTAGGAAGAGAAAATCTAAGTATCAGCAGCTGGATTCGAACCCGTGGGAATCCAATACGTTAACCGTATAGCTAATCCCTCCTCATGTAAATAGAATATTTTAATAATTTTAATTTTATCGGAAGTAATGGTTTACTTTATTGTAGAGTTAAAATTTAAGCATGGTAAGAATTTATTATTTTAAAAAATAAATAAATAAATGAGTAAATATGTATGAAACAGTAATGGCAGATTTATTAGCCTGGGAAGGCTCTGCGGGACTCTTCGTTGGCCCGGAACCCAGTTTTGGGGTTTCGAAGTGTGTTAAGACTGCGGCCATTAATTTATGGGTGCAGAATAGGTTTCAGGAGTGGTGGCTTGCCATCACTGGGGCAGAGACAGGCGAAGGAGTTCATTAGAGGCTATTCGCCGAGGGTGACTGCAGAACTAATCCGTCAAGGCCGCGTGGGGCTATAAGGATAATTGTAGGCTTATTAACTGGGCCACTGCAGGCTCAGAAAACAAATGCAACGCATGGGCCTTGGCAGATGGCTAGCCTTTTGTAGATTCTGTCAGGAAGAAGAGGAAACTGCAATGCAAGTGTTGTGTAAGTGTGTGGGGCTTGTCCTGGCTAAGGATGTCACTACTCGGGGAGGCCTGGGAGCTTTACCCAAGAGTTGCTCTCCAGCATTAAGTCTGATTAAACGGAAGGGTCTGTAGGGCGAGCTCTAAAGTTGGGGAGCCACAATAGATCCAAAGGGGTCGCAGTGGCGTAGGCCTTGAGGCCGCCCTAATTTATTCTATTCTATTAATATATTTTATCATACATTAATATTTTAATTATTATGCATTATAAAACACAGAACTTTTAGAAACTACTAAATAAATTCAAATTTTTTATCCAACATTAGGTATATCCTTGGTGGAATTTCTTTATCTCTGTTGAGGGCGAAGCATAATTGTGTTTGTAAAATATCGTTATTAATTTAAAATATCGTTATTAATTTCGAGTCTAATATTCAAAAAAACACAATTGACTAAAACTGCATCAACAAAAATATACTTTTTTCTGCAACCATGTAGGGAAGTTCTCATTACTCAATTAAAATCAGCTGTGTAATGCCCAACTTCCCACACTAGTGGGGGGAAATTCCCATTAGTGTCTCTTTCCGCACTAGTGTGTGGAAAAACTTTATTGTGCTTCCTTGATATAAGAAGTTTTGTTATTAACATAAATATTTTCTGTAAAACTTTAATAAGCTTATTTAACGTAACTAAATAATTAAAAAACGAATATTAAAAAATAAAATAAAAATTGAAAGGAATATAGAAATAAAAATAATACTTTAATAAATAATTAGATATTTTTAATTATAACAGTTAAAAAGGTTATAGTGTTACCTTATAGAAATTTAAAATGGATTCTAGTGATGCCTGTTTAGAAAACACTCCTCCATCAATAAAAGAAACAGCAGAAAATGTAATAAGTAATGTAAATACGTAAGTAATGTAAATAATTGTAATATAACAATAAATGTTTATAATAAATAAATTACTTTTTGTAGACTGTAAAAATGAAATTTTAAATTTTTTTAGTTAATAAATGGTTGCAGAAAAAATATAATATTTAACTCTAGTGTAAAGTATTTTCCTCACACTCGGCAATTTGCACTTGCACTCGCCTCGCTTCGCTCGCTCGTGCGTGCAAACCCTGCCTCGGGTGAGGAAAAGTACTACTTTCCACACTTGTTAAATAAATAACTATTTTTTAAATTTAATTTAACAAAAATATTAAAATAATAATTTTATTTATGTATTTCTTAGCAGGCCACACTTTAAACTAGCGAAAAAGTATTTAGAATTATGTACATAAAAACAAACCCTAATTTCATAAACACGTTAATATAATATAAAACAGGAGTATTTCGCCGGGAACATTATCACGTTTTTTAGTTTTAATTAAAAAAATGTTGAGATCTGAGGTTAATTAGCTTCTGGCGCCTTTTCTTAGTGAACTGCTCTGGTCTAAGCACAGTGAGCTGTGAACAGTCAACTACTAAAAGAGCGTCTAAACTCTATGTAGTTACAAAACGGTTGGAGTTGGTCTTGAAACCTCGTACTCTTAATCGTATTAAATGTTGTGTGGAAATCCTGGATACCAAATCCAGCTGCAGGTCTTTTGGATTTTCCCTTCTTACAGTTCACTATCCGGACTGTATTGTCAATGAGTAGAGAACAAACGTTGTCCAAAATTTTCACAAATAAACGCAAAATAAAAAAAAAAAAGCACAGTTAAATTAAAAATATATTCAACGTTTGTGGAAGACGTAATTGATGCAATTAACAAAACTTCATTAATAACATCCAAGCAGACACATAAAGTGAGATAGAAAATAGGTAACATTGTCCCATTCAAGTAAAATTCACTTAAAGTTGAACTTTTGAACTTACGAACTTGAATTCAATTATATAAAATAATATTAAAAAATTTAAAAAAGATGAATCAGAGATTCAATATTTGGAAAACTTTATTTCGTAGCAAATTTATACAAGGAAATGGGATAATATGTTGTTTTTTTCTAATTTAAAAATTATTACCTCTGCACAATAGTCATTGGATCGCTCATTCAAGAAAAAAGGTTGCTGGGCTCGATAATACAAAATAATACAAATCAAGATTGGTGAACAAGACATGTGATTGGCTTAAGAAGAAATATAGTTTTTAATAATTATTTTACGAATTAATAATAAAAATGGCAATTCCTAAAATATGATTATAATAATAAACTTTCAATAAAAAGCTGAGGAAGGCCCCGGGAAAGCGGAAACATAATGTCTAATATTAGACCAGTTATTAAAGGTTATCACTGCGCTAATGGAAGAATATCTTTGAATTTGGACTTTGGCGAGAAATTAAATAATAAATTTACGAGATAGAGATAATTAAATTTTGGAATTTAATAAAAGTTTATCACAAAGGCACTACTGGAATTAACTGAAACATAATTTATTTGGAGACCATAAAAGTTCAAATCAAAACCTTGAACAAACTTGAATAAGTTGGAAGAGGAAGCCCTCCAAATAAATGTAAGTTGTAAGGCCCCTTAAGTCTGCGATCTGAAGTAAGTTCACTTCCTTTTAGGTGGTCTAAATGCTGAATGATAGGTAATTTTGCCTGAATTGAGTGGTGTTAAGGGGATTTTGTATTAAAACGGAAGTCGAATCGAGAAGACTGGTAGAATAAAGTTGATATTAAGCTTGAGTAAGATTTTTTTTTTGCATTTTGTTGTAGTTACCTTCGCACAACTGCCTTGAAGTAAGGCTCTCAGAGATTGGATCTGGAGAGAGAACATGAAAGGTACTGGGTGATGCTTCCTGGGGTCAAACACAGCAAGAGGGTTATGCCCTTGTTGTGCAAACAAAGAACTAAAGTGATTCTAGGTTTGGACAGGAATTAGATCACTCTGATTACAGGCCTATTCACAGGGGCACGGAAGGTTTCAGAAAGCACCTGCACAAGTTAGGGCTCGGAACCATTGTGCAAATTGTGCCAGGAGGAGGAGGAAACGTCCTCTCACCTGTTGTTCGATTGCGTTGCAATTGAGAGACTGCGCTACCGATATCTTTGGAACTTTGAGGCCAAAGGAGATAATAGCGTAAAAGGAACTAGTAGGGAAAGCTCTCGACCTTTTTAGAAGGGGAGGTTTCACCTATTAGACTTAAGGGGAAGGCACAATAAGCCTCTTGTGGCTGCGGTGCCGTGGGGATAGAGCACCGCCCTGTCATTTTAAATCTAAATCTTTAAATCTAAGTAAGAAAACTAAAAACGCCTGAATAAGGAAGACTAATCAGAGAAATTAACTCAGCACAGGCAAAGTGTAAAAGAGGAAGTGTGCTAGGATACTAGAAGAACTTGACTTCCCGTAATATGTCTAGCAGTAAACGTCTTTGAAACATTTAAAGTGGCCCTGCCCCTCTATTATGGGGAAAGGCACTTCTATGAGAGAGACAGAGAGCTAATGGCGTTCCCACAGATAGCACTCAAAAGCGAATAATTGGCCTGAATAGAACCAGACGATGGTAGACGACGCCTAGATTCTTAATGAGGTGGCCCTTGTAAGTTGATGCGGTAGTTCATATTACATTACCAGAGTAACCTTAAATAGGGCTGGCCTATAATTAGTATTCTAAACATCATTAATAACAAATCGATGCTGTGAAAACAAAGAGGAAACAACGAAATGAACATACGGGAAAACTATATTAAAGAAAATATTTTGTTGCGATATAATGTGGCCTTCAAAGGAAGAAGGAAAACAGAGGAAATCCTGTGTGAACGCACAAAATACTAAAATTACAATTTAATTAGCAAATTTTGTTGTTGAAGTTAATTTTTTACTAACCAGGAGAACAACGAAATGGACTTGCCCAAATTCAAAATTCAGAATAAGTGGATATGAATAAGTGGATATACATTGCCAATCAACCTGGACAACAACCAATCAGCCTACCGTTGAAAATAAGAATTCAATTTTAGAATAATCTGTTCCCTCCAGAACCGCTCTTAAACCGATTTTCCCGCAAAAATGTTCTTTTTTTTCCCTAAAAGTAATCGCATGCTACCTAAATAAATACTAATTTTTGAACATAAAATGTTTTTTTTTCTGTAAAAAATTTCAAATTCAAAAACTGCACGATTACTATAGTTATGAATTAATAAACACTACACCAGTACAAGTGTGTTAACAAGCATCAAGTGTGTTAACAAGCATATGCATTTCTGGATTCAAAATTAACGTATGTAAAGTGTTCGATGCATAACTAAATAATGAAATGCAACTAGACCTCTCTGCATTGTTGTTTGCATGATAATATTGCCCAAGTGCTTGTAGATTCTAGTTGTTAAACCAGAATCATAAGATGAAGAGTATTTTAATTACAGTCTTGTAGAATTAATTTATGTTTATAAAGTGTTATCTACTTCTTTGTTTTACTCAAAGTGAGAGATTTGTGCAAGGGATAAAGATTTATAAGTAATACAAGATTCTATTTTGCACCGCCACGCTCCTAGCGCTAGCTATAAATATAATAACGAATAATTTATCGTAAAGTGTTCTATAGAATAACTGATGGAAATTGTCCTGGCCAAAATAGGAAGGCAATTGTCACATATTACCAGCAAATGGTCACAAGTGAAGACAATTTTTAGCGCACACGTAAGCCTGATCTTAAGTCCTCTACAAGGAGGATGGTAATAGAAATTGAAGGTAAAACAAAGTACGTAAGTGATGGTTGAATCTAATCCGAATGATACACCACTTTAAATTGATCGGAACTGTTTTGAAAGAGTTGTGGGCTTCGTCTACCAGGATTTTTCCAATAATATTAAACAGGAAATATAAAGCCAATAGTTGTTGCAAAAAGTTCTGATTACGGGACCTTACAAATACTTCAAGTCTCGTATGGTGGCTAAAATAAGTCAAAAGTTATCTTATACGATAATGTGGTGTGATCAGTTTTAGCATGAGGTTCAGATAGCAAATTAGGGACCTCATCATTGTGGTTAGGAGGTAGATGAAAGAAAATAACTAGTAAAGGATTTTGGAGGAGAAAGATTCATTAACACCGGGAAGAGCTTATCGCTGGAAGGCTCCTTAACGAGGGCTGATAAAGAAGGATAATTCTTTTTGGTAGGAAAGGCGGTAGGGGGTATCGGCACCAAAGATTGGTTATCCCTAACTTACTGACAATGTTCAACTTATTCACCAGGCCAAATATTTGGAGGGAATAGAATAACGCCTAGGACAAAAAAAAATTTCAAAGAAAGAACATTTGATTCTAGTTCGCTTATTCCTAATGATGGTTATTTAGGTTTAGGTGCACGAACGCACCTAAATGTAACACGCTATCTGCCAATAGTACTGAAGAAGCATCAAAGTTGTCTAGGTTACCATAAAAATTCTCTTAAACTAGTCATTCAATGTTAATGGCTAATGAAAATAATTTTAATGGGAGAAGATCTGATCTCTAAGTCCTCGAGATGGTCCCCCTTTACGGCCTTAGATTATGATAAGCCGTAATATCTTCCTACCTCAGGGTCGTGGTTGAAGAGGGAGGCTAACCTAAAAGATGTAGGAAGTGAAAGATTCATTACAACCAGGAAGAGGTTATCCCTGGAAGGCTCCTTAATGAGGGATGATTAAAAAAGAATAACGGTGCACCAAAGAGTGGTTACTGCAGGTTTTCATGAATAGCCCATGGGTACAATAGAACCCACACAGATTCTTTTAATTTGGGTAACCAATTTACAGTATTTCTTGGTAAGACTTGAAGAGGGGGAATTTTAGTACCGTGGAGAAGGAATCTCCCTGACTTTCCAGAACTTCCACAGAGGCTAGGATGTTACCAGTTGTTGGAGGATGATATACAAGGGTTCTGTCGTGTAAGAGGGTGGAAAAAATAACTTTTAACGAAGTAAATTTAATTAAGTAAAGATAATTTGCATAAACAATTTGAATGGATTAACAAATAAGAGATAATGGGAAACAAACTAAAATAAGTTTTAGCGTTATAGTGAACAGCATGAATCTTGTAGTCAAGAAAAGAACTTAGATCAGGGTACATAGTTGCTAAGATAAGAGATATTCTTAAAAGTTTGACAGGTAGTAACGGAAGAAACCTCTCCATCAACAAACAAGCCAGCAAAGGATGAAGTGGAGGAATGAGGGGGATCTAAGGAAATTGAGGAAGCCGTAAAGCGTAAGAAAAAGTGATTCTCTTGTCTATTTACACAGGTAGGAGGAGGTTGAACTAAGGAGATACCCATCAGCAGCCCCGTCCTTACCACGATGAAGGAAATCTGGGTAGGATATCCACTTGCCCTTTTCATTCTACTAGGCCTTCATCTTTTTCCATCGCCTCCACCTCCGGAGAGAAGAGGGCACTGGTGGGGATTATTTCTTACCGATCACTGGGGAAGGTAACAAACTTTTCTTTACCAAACTGGCAGTTACACGGAGATAGAAGTGAAAATAACGTATTAAAAAACAAAACAAAACCCTATAGAAACCAGAAGGGTCTGAAATAGACGTTTCCGGTGTTACCATTTTAAATAAATCTATTTACGCTTGTAAAATCTATTTAAATTGTTGCAACTCTTCTTAAGAAAAACTTTTTTAAAAAAAGAAATCTGTAGTACTTCCGGCATAAGACATCTCTTCGTAAAGTTACTGACAACTTCCGTGGCCACACTGAATCGAATAAGAGAAAGACATACGCATGAACCGCATATAGGAGCACTTTTCTTAAAAAAAAAAACACTTTTTCTTTTTTACACTCACAATGGGTTTGAAACCGGAAGTTTAAGCCTACTGTGAAAAATAGGCACCAAAAATTAGATCACATTACTTTGCTCGCCTAAAGTGAAAGGAAGTGAAAGATCTAATGTAATACTTCCTGTAAGGCTTTTTAGTTTCTCCAAGTAAGATGAAGTAGGTTTTCGATTTTAAGAAGCCACCGAAAATATCGGCTTTTAAGGTCCCTAAAATACAAAAAAAAAAGAAAAAAGTAGCTTATATGATATTTATTCACTTAAATGCCGGTAGAAGATGCCACAAAAAGGTATTTGTCCAAATCCGGTTAACTAAAAGAGATTTTCCAGAGTTTTTTTGGTTTATTCCTATTTTCACTAAAACGGCACCACTTTTTGGTTTAACCAGTTCCATAAATGGTAGATCTATAAATTCTTTATATTAGAACCTCTTTATATAGGGACTTTAGACTTTTCTTTTAAGTGCCAATTACTGTTAAATTATAGTCAGAGGACCCTGTATAATTTTAGCAATAGGATACAAATTTGGGACTGAATTACAAAATTTAACACGAAATTCGACTGACCGGAAATGGGGGTTAATGGTACATTTGAAATGGGTCGATTTCTTCAAAAAGTGATAAAAATGCGATATAACTCAAATGAGTTTTAAAAAATTTTTGACGTGAATACGTCTTTAAATTAGCTATCATATGGAGGCAATCCAAAAAAACCTAATGATAACAAAATCGGGGGATACAGTTTGGCATTATAGTTTCGAATCTATCGTCTACATCCAAAATTAAATTAGACCATTGGATAGCTAAAGGATCAAAGAATTCATTACGATAAGCGAGGACTGTGACACATCGCGCGCGGTGGAGGGGGAAGCGCCGCCATTTTGAGATCATTTTGCTGCGTATCGAGATTTGCAATTAGTATAACTTTTGACTCGGAGAAGCTACGATGTTCGTTTTAATCGTCAGCTGTCGTCACAATCTATCGATTGTACATAAAACATGAGTGTAAAATAGTGACAGTGAATATGATAAGGTGTTAGAATAAAAAAATGTTATCAAAAATCGCCAAAACCAAATACAGAGATCGTATACGGTTGGAAAGTGCTTCTCAAGAACAATCGAATGGTAATAATAAAACACCTATATGACCGAGTCAAGCTGTGCCTAGGAACGTAAAAGAATGAATGCGGCCGAACGGATCAACGACTGGGTGTCAGTAAATCTGCAGCTGGGGCGGTTGAAATTATGCAAGTGGATGATGAAATCGCTTCTACATCGACAACAGACTGTATAGGCATAGATTGTGTTCGATCGTCGATAATGAAGGCACATTGTTTCATCCTAAATACATAAATATTGTTCCTCTGTGAAAAACCTATCCCTAGTGATACCTATTGGTATCACTTTCGATCAAAACCTATCCTGGAAAAACCATGTTTCCCAAATCTCTCGTCGTTCCATCCATATCCTTAAGCAGTTTAATAGTTCCCGTCACCTTTTTCCAATTAAGACCCGGCAACTCCTAGTTTCCTCTCTTATATTCCCCCATTTCGACTATGGTTGTTTAGTGTATGGCGGTCTTTCTGGTGATATTGAAGCTAAGCTTAAGCGCCTCCATGAACTGCTTCATAAGATTTATTTTCAGCATTTCCAGAGACTCTCGCATTTCGCACTGCTACGATGAGTTGAAGTGGCTTTTTCCTGTCTATCGCCGCCAATATCTTTTGGCTTCTTTCCTTTTTCAAGTCATCCAGTCTCAAATGCCTTCCTATATTTTTCAACTCCTTAAGTTTAAATCCTCCATCCATTCCCGTAACACTAGATCTCGCTCATCTGATCTCTATGTTCCCTCTCACCGTACCTCATCCTTTGACAAGTCCTTCCTAATACGTGCAACCTCTCTCTGGAACTCCTTGCCTTCATCTGCCCGCCATGCTCCTACCCGATCCATCTTTAAATCCCGTCTATTCAGTTATCTCCTTTCTATTCAGCTTCCTCCGAAATTCTAATTGTTTTAATTTATTTCCTTAATTTCTGCTGTTTTATTATTTTATTTTTACTTTCATTTTCACTTATTATATTTTCACTTTTGTAAATACTTATTTATTTATTTAATTTCTGCATAATCACAGGCCAAAATGTTAAGGCCTCTATTTGTTCCTGTATTTATTCTTAGGGGACAATTGTCCCAGAATAATAAATTTCTTTTCTATTCTATTCTATTCTAAATAAAAATATTTTATATCAAAATATAACCCGTTCCGTAAACGTATTCACAACACATGGCCGTGTCCATGACACAGCCACAGTTTTTTTTTTGAGTTCGAACTTAGAACTTTATTAAATATTATATTAGTAAGATAAAAATAAATTTATAAAAGAAAAAGCTCATAAAATATTTTATTATCTGTTGAAGGTAATTAAAATAATAAAACAAACTTTTTTCTTTTGCTCATTGTTTCAGCATTTTTTCTGCCGTAATTATTTTCCATTTTCTCTAAAAGTTTTCTCGTCTGGTGTATTTTTTACTAACATTGTTCCTTTGTTCTGTAAATACTACTTCTTCTTTTTTCTATTAAAAAAGAAAAAATAAATAACTTGTAAACTGAATCTAAAGTAAGTCTACTTGATCAAGTACTAGTAAGTCGTCTATCAGATCATTATTATAACCAAACTTGAGAATTAAGTTTTTTATAGCGGGGAAAAAAATGGATAAAGTTCTGAGCTTACGCAGTTTTTATTTAATGAAGAGGTAATTTTAAGTATAATATTTTCGTTAAATAAAAAATTTGTCAACTACAACAAATATTCTAGGGACCTAAAATGAAGTTCGGCCTCACGATCAACTCACTCTAAATCATTCCCGTACCATTGCTAAATGCAAGAGATATTCCAATATCCTCGCAGGCTTTAGTTAAGCCTGACAGTTCAGTCCCGATGGGTTTAAGTGAAGGGAAGGTTAGTTTACTCTCTCTGTGTACGTACGCGCACTTAGTTTTAGATTTAGATCTAATCATGTGTCCAAGTACCATAGGAATCTACTGTCCAAGTGAAAATCCAAGGCAGGGAAGCAGCGTTGGGATTGTTAGGGAACACAAGATGGGCACCAGATGGGGAAGACTTAACTTTTAAATGAAAACAAAATAACTGAGAGACAAAATAATGTGAATTGTCTAAATAAAAAAAAAATTAATCGCAGAATTAAAGGCAGATAAAATAAGAATGACGTACAAAAGGGAGTGACGACTGACAAGGGTAACAGGTGTTGGAAGGTAATTCTTTAACTTGAATGCCATGGAAGTTTTTAAATATTCTTGAAAAGAGCTCTGATTCGATCACTTCCGTCTTTTTCTAAGCTTTGCTCTTTCAACCAATAATGATGGCACTTTTTCAATTTGAGAATTCTTTAAAATTATTTGTTTTTTTCGACCTAATATTACAAATACTTTCTTTTTTTTAGAGAGAGAGAAAATTCCATTAAAGTTAAAAAATATGTTCTCCCGGAAAAAACCTAAATTTTAATGAAAAACTTATACACATTTATTGGGAAATTACATTATGGTGGGCGGAAGTAAAGAACCAACAGAGTGGTTCTCATTTTTTCCTTTTTTTTATCCTCAAGGATTCTAGAAAAAGATCAACCAAACTAATTTCACAGCCACTTGAATCTAATTTAATTAGATCGTTCAAAGTTTCTAATTAATATAAAAAACCCCACCCTAGATTAAATTTATTGAATTTTAACCCTTCACAAAGTCCAAAGTTATACACAAAGTCAATTTTTTTGCAGTGTGTTCATGTTTATAAAATGTATTTGCATTAAATTAAAGTCAACTGCTTGAAGGACCGGTAAATAACCGATTGATTTACAGATTTGATTAAGGTACCGTGCCGAAATTGCTTTAAAATCACCTTAGCCACGAGCAAAGTTACAAAAGAAAACCCGAAGGAGGTATTTTCAAGTAAACCCCCCCAAAAAATCTCAATAATGCGATAATATTATCAAAACCGGATACCAAGCCAAAGCATTCTGCAATTTTCAATTTTTTGGGAAAATATTTGAGAAAACACACTTACCAGGAAAATCCAGGAGCCAAAAAATATTATTTTCGTATCCAAGTGAAATATTTGCATGCATTTCCGTTGGTAACCCAATATTTCGGAATTCTGCACGATTGCAATAATTTCTCCGGAATAAAAAGTATGTAAAAATAGAATTCAACATTTTCTAAATATAGGGAAAAGCCGGCTGCATTTTCATTTTTTGAGATTTTTTTTTTTTTTGCTTTTTCAATTTGTTAATTAAAAACACAAGTAAACAGTGATGAAAAACAGCTACTAAATCCTGGTAGAATGGAATTTTCAGCCCGGGCTAGGTTACCTACCAATGCGGGGTCAAAGGGGCATTGTGAAAAGCGTGGGCAACGAAGCCACTCCCTCATGCTGCAAGTCCCAGCTCGCTAATTAGGGTGTAAGTAATGTCTCCCGCCTTCATTACAGACGGAAATGAAAATAGCATTAATATCCTAACTTACACTGTTCGTATTTCTTAAAAAATGTTATCGGTAATCTTCCAATTTATGTAGGTTTACTAAATGCTGAATTCTAAATACTAAAAAAGAAAAAAAATTATTTGAAACTGATTATAAATTACGTTTGTTTTTTTTTAAAAAAACACGAATTTAGTAGAACCTCAATTACACTTCCGATTTTTAGCAAAATGATTCATTACCACTTAACTATTTAAAAGAAATTTATGGTAATAATTTAGAGAAAACTTTCAACGTTCTCGCTAACGATAACAAAAAAACGATATCGTGAACTCGTGATCTTTCAATTGATCATGGAAAATATTTCAATACTTTACAAACTAATCGATATATTTACAAATGAAGTGGGTGCAAAAAAAAAAAATACAGTTATAAAGCAGGATTTGTTCTATAGTTTTTAAGAAAATTTGGGAATTTTATCTTTTGTAGAAAAAGAGTAAGAAATTGTCAAAGAAGGGTGTTTTTCAACGTTACGCTTTTTCTGGTGCAATTTCCGTCGATCAACCCTTATACAACTGTCCTATCGGAAACCGCTTCTCCTCCATTGCCAGTTACGGAAACAATCGCAAGTACAGTAATCAAGGGGCATAAATAAATAATTTTTTAATAAATTCAAAAATATTTTTAAGTAATTTGTAAATAGATAGTATTTACTCTTAGACGGAAAATCCTACCTCCCATCATCTTGAACCAAACTCCTGTACCAACTGTGGACAAAGTACGCTACCTTAGACTGTACCTAGGCAAACGGTTGACATGGAATTCCCAAAATAGACTCGAAAAGACAAGAAACTAACCAACGCTACAAAATTTCTCGCCAGACTACTTGACAAACGATCGAAACTCAACTTACCTGTTGTTACTGCGACCTATTTGGGGTCATACGGCATCGAAGTATGGGGATCGTCTAAGCGTTCCAACTCACTACACCTCCAGACGTTACAGCCCATAAATACTTCGAAAACTTCTTAAAGCTCCGTTCTATGTATCTAACCTCACTATCCATAATGACCTCAAAATCCCTTTCATTACAGGATCTTGCTAATACTCATTTTCACTCGTGATTTTCTTTTATTTTTTGTTATCAGGTACCCATATTTGCTTGTTGCAACAACCGTTGCAGTGGTAAATTCCAATAAGAAAGAAGAAAGATTTAAAAAGAAAAAGAAAGTAATTTATAATTAGCTTTTTAAATTTTAAAGTTTCCAAAACTGCATGTTAATCCAATATTCTATCCTAATATAACCTAACATACAACGTGTAGCTTTTTTCGTCTAACTTCTGGGTTTACTTCTCTGAATTGTTAAATTGATTGAAGAAAAAATTTAACATCGATTAGTTGAAGGAAGTATTGTCCAACGCTCGTGTGGGCAAAATCCGGTTTTCTTGTTTGAAAATTGAACTTCTTCCTATGGTACAATCGCTAACTATTAGTCTAACGTTTACATTCGTAATGTTTCAAGTCGTACCTTACACTAATCTAGGATAGTAGTTAACTAAGTATAGTGAATATTTTTGCTTCAAAGATATTGTCTATTGTCAATAATTAAGGTTTGTTCAAACTGACTTTAAATCATCAGTACTTTTGGCTACAATAACGACTTAACATCCCCGAAATCTCTAAAACTCAGATCAATTTCTAAAACTAAATTTTCAAATTCAAGATCTCAAAATTTGTGGCCAGATAAGTAAGAGGATAAAATCTGCTCAAAATAAGAAACATTTCTCGACGTCAAGTTTTTATTGTTCATCAATTAATAAGTTTTTAAGAACAAGAAAAAAATTGCGTTTTATATATACATAGGATATGAAAGCGACAGAAGCCAATTATAATACGCTAAATCTAATTAAACCAAGAATGCAATTGGCTAATTATAAAGCCAGACTTCGTTCAGTGAACTGAAACGAATCGGATGAAAGGATGCACTCATAGATTAATTAACCATTGCACAATCTGTAATTTGAGTTCATTTCCAGAGATGCGTTTTAATGAGATATGTGGTAGATAATTTCCAAAACTGAATGCTGTTTCCAGCTGTATGACTAATATTACAATGAGGACAAAAACAAGACTAAAGTATTTTGAAGTATCATGTTTCGAAAAAGGATAATGAGGAATATTGATTTTATAGTTCAAAATTGCATCAAAACATTCACCAAAGTACAAGTACAAGTACAAAGTACAAGAACCACTTGCAACCATTATTGGTGACAAGGCGCCAAAGTAAACTTCGACAAGATATGGCATCCAGGACTTCTACAGAAGCTAGAACAACTTCTTCCCCAGCACCTACTTAGTTCATCCTTAAGATATACAGCAGATAATGGAGATGCAGCGATGAATTCTCATTTAGTAAACCCTATCGTCCTGTAAGGCATCATCCTAAGCCCTATCGTACATTCCATTTACTCAGCAGACATCTTTAACATTAGGGAAAAACTTTATAGCCACTGAGATGGATTACTGAAGTAAAGCAGCACGAATATCAAGGCTTGAAAGAGTAAAAAATGGACAATTCAGAAACAAAAATGTGCTGCAGAAGGTAGAATGAAAGATGGTAGAATGGCTCCAGAAATCGTAGCCTGGGAAGCCACAAGAAGAAGAAGAAGAAGAAGAAAGAGCACACCTACGGATAAATGGATAGATGGTGACCTTTCAAGGCTTCCTCGGTTACTGACTTGAGAGAAATTAAGTAAACCTCAGAGGCAGCTCTTGGGATCCCTCATTGGTACAACGATTTCTATGCATCACGTATCATGATGTAAAGCCCAAACTATCGCCACACTCCACTTCTAAATCTGGGGGATTTAACTAATGGCCGGATTTCGGTAATATTAAGACAACTGTTGTATCTAAACATGTTTCTAATTGCATCATAATAATAACAGATCATACTGCGAGTATTCTGAAGTTGATGTTCAAGCGATTAAAATAGATTATTCTACAATAGATTTAGCTATCAAATCACATTAACCTTTAAAAATATAACGCTTACCCATTAAGCTTTCTTTGGTTTTTGATTTTATGCCTCAAATATGCACTAATAATAAAATGAATCACATTATCCAATCGATTAATGAGCTCTAAGCTTTAAACGATTTATCTGACTAGGATAGCTTATAGACCTGCATATTTGAGCTCAAGATTTATGAATACTGTCAGTATCTCCTGCTTCATAAATAAATCCGAAGTTCAATACAGAGAATTAGGACCCAGATGTTCATCCAGCCAAATCATTTGACAATCTTCACAATAAGCAGGCGGAACTTTATTGTGACAGAGATTATACATTCATGAGATAGAATCTTGGCAACTATTTCTTTATTATAACTGGATTATTTCTGCCATTCTAATCTCCATCTTTCAGACCATTCGCTGCTGTTCTCTTCATTACATTTCCTCTCTTCGTTTAATTCTTGACCGCTCTTCTCTGGTTCGCTCAATTGGGTTTAGGCTTCAGTAAAAATTTTAGAGCATTTCTTGTCCCTTATTTCAGTCTAGTCTCCAAACCTCTGATCAATCAATCAAATTTATAATCAATATAAAAGAGGGGGAAGCTCCACTTATTATTCAAGCTTACTTCCTTTTTCAAGCGAATCAAATTCAAAATACTCAATAATTTTTTTTTTTTTTCTCTCTTGCAAAATCTAATTCGGAATAACTGCTGTTTCGATTATTTTGAGAAAATCGACATATTTCAAAGAGTATACTGTTAAAAATCGTGTAACTCAACTAATACTCTTTCAGTTTAATCGAAATAAGCACTATCATTTGCTAAAAGAAACAGATCGATTGAAGCTTGAATCGATAAAAAATTGAATTCTCAAATTAAAAAGATTACTACGAATATGAATATATAGGTTTCGTGATAGTAGATTGTTAAACTAAGGATTCAAGATTGGCGAGGAATCGGTCCAAATAAAAAACAACAACTCGCCTTTTTGCCAACGTTTCGACAAATATATTGTCCTCTTCAGGGCCAGGATATTACAAATACATAAATACAAATAACTCAGTAATACAGAAAATCAGTAAAAAACAGTAATATAAAAATAGAAATACAATAAATTCTTTATAATTATTGAAAACTTACGTGGCTATGCTGGGTTGGTTGAGTTACAGAAACTAAGAGCCAGAAATGGAGAAGCAGGTATATGTATACAGATATAGCGGGACTTACACGGGAATTTCGGTAATGACAATGGGACAGACACAATAGACTAGTCACAATGTTCAATTTTGAAAATAAAATAGATATTGGGGAAATTTCTTTTAATACAAAAAGCTGGAAAAACCAAAAACCCTTATGAACTAAATAACATAAGAACCAAATGATTAGCAAATTTAAAAGAACTCAGCAATAATTATGTACAGAAGATGGAGTCTTTTTATTTTTTAATGATAAAATTGTAGCAATTGGCTAAATTCGACTTGTCTGCCCTAAAGTTCACTGTGTTGTATCTATTTTATTGTTAAAATTGAACATTGTAATTACTCTATTGTATCTGTCCACTTGTACTTACCAAAATTCCCGTGTAAGTCCCGCTATATGTATATATATTTACCTGTTCTCCAGTTCTGGCTCTTAGTTTCTGTAACTCAACCAACCCGCATAGCCACGTAAGTTTTCAATAATTATAAAGAATTTATTGTATTTTATATTTATATTACTGTTTTTCTACTGATTTTCTGTGTTACTAAATTATTGTGTATTTGCAATATCCAGGCCCTGAAGAGGACAATATATTTGTCGAAACGTTGGCAAAAAGACGAGTTGTTTTTTATTTGACCGATTCCTCGCCAATCTTGAATCCTAAGGTTACTACGAATGTCATTTTCCCTGCCTAGGTTTCCCTCAAATTGTAAAGGATAATTTCCTGAAAACGATGAATAAGATAAGAACTTCGATTGCCAACTTATTCTCAATCTCCTAGAAAACGAGGTGGCCACTGAATCGCCTCCTGTGTCGATATAACACACCCATCAAATTTCCTATCGATATATCTCTTTACATGCTTGATGGTGTTATATCGACACGGGAGACGATTCAGTGGCCACCTCTCTCACCGGACTTGACACCTATGGACTATTTCCTTTGGGGATACCTGAAAAACAAGGTGATTATTCATAACTTTTTTCTTTCTTTCCTTATTTCTGCTTATCTAAAAGCATTTCTAAATCTAGGTGTATCAGAATCAAGCCGGAATTGCATCTGTAGATGAACTAAAGCAGAGAATAATAGATGCCTGTAACTCGGTTAAAGCTGAATCTATTTCTTTGGCAGTAAGGGACAATTGGCAGGAAAGGGCATGTCTATGCATCTCTAATGGTGGAGGCCATTTCGAGCATCATCTGTAATATTAATGAGGAGTAAAATTTATAATAAAATAGTACTTTGCTTCTTATTCAATCAAAAAACCGTTAAATATTATCATTTTGAAATTTCTTATAAGAATCATGTTTTCATTCATAACTTGTAAAATATCGCTCACAGAAAAAAACCGTTCGAGTAAATTTTTCTTTAAAAAAAATAGAGGAATCCATTTCTGAAATAAAAACCGCACCTTCCCATTTGAAAAAATGAAGTTGGTGCCTGTATCTCGCTTCTGGAAGCACCGAAAAAAATTTACAAAGTAAATTTGGATTCCTAACAAAAAACTAAGGGAACACGTATTTTTTAGTTTTTTTCTAGCTATCTTAGTTTCCGAGAAAAAGTCGTTATCCATATAGCTTGGGACACCCTGTAAATATATATTTTCCTAGCCAAATAACTGGTGGTATCAGAAGCAATCGGCTGGATGCATGATCGGGTGCTGCATGATTTTTATAGCTGTACGTGATCAAATCCCCAGTTCGCAAAGTGTGAAGAATTTATGTTACATACAGTCAAGGGGATAAAAGTTTTTTTAATAATATGAAAAATAAAATGTCAAAGTCTAGAGTGAATCTTAAACTCTACTTTTATTTAAAAAAGAGCAAAATTAAATAATGGAATTATAAAATAATTTTTAAAATAATCTTTAAATTGAAGATAAAAATAAATAACATGTGAAAAGAGGATTTGTCGAAGGTTTGTGGCATATATTTTACATATAAAAATAATACATTTTTTTAATCGCCCATTAGGGTTCCAAGATTTTAAAAATAAAACGTTTGCTCCATTTTTAGTGTATAATCCAGATTTAACAGATTATTATATCTAACCGTTTCTATCACATTTCCTACATAGAGAGGATATAATTTTTTAATTTCCTGTATGAATGAACTCATCAGGTATCAAAACTGTCAGGGTATTGATGTCACAAGGGTGACTGAGGAGAGGGTGGCACAGTGACTAGCCTTTTAGGGGAAATGGTGTTGGTTTAGCCACTTTACCAATTTTCCAGCTTTTCATGGAACTTCCCAGAACATTGCTGAAGAGTTTGAGGTATTAATTTCTAGGTGTTGGAAAACAGGACACTTCTTCCTAAGGGAGCGAAGGTTGTCCAGTATCAGTGGAGTGGTTATAGTAAAACCTGTCGTCTCCGCTAGCCTGGGATTTCTCTACAGGAGAAATTCTGTAAGATTCCCTACTACTTCTGAGGTTAAAGAAAGTATATTTTCTATGGAATCCAACAGATTCTTTAAATTGTGGTGTCATCTTTTTAAGATCCAGGATTATTCCTGGAGAGAGCAAGTGCATCCCTGATTACCGACTCCTCCCTCGTCCTAGAACCTCCCAGCAGAACTTAGGTGTCTCAAGGGATCACCAGGGGTTTGGTTCGTGCGTCTCTCAGAGATTGGATCTGGAGGGAGCACGAAAAGAACTGGGTGATGTGCCCTGGGGTTAAACACAGCAACCTTGGCTGTATAAGCAAAGAACCAAAGAGACCCTGTGTTTGGGCAGAAATCAGATTATTCTGATTACAGGCCTATTCACTGGGCACGGTAGGTTCAAGAAGCATCTGCGCAAGGTGGTGCTTATCAGCTCGGAGCCGTTGTGTGCAGATTATGTCAGGAAGAGGAGGAAACGGCCTCTCACCTGCTGTTGCAATAGAGCGTTTGCGCTATGAAACCTTTAGAACGCTGAGGCCGAAGGAGATTGTAACGCAAAAAGAACTAGTCGGGAAAGTCCTCAACCTCTTTAGGAGGAGAGGGTTCGCTTACTAGAACTAAGAAGGAGCTGGCACAATAAGTCTTCTGTGGCTGCGGTGCCGTGGGGCGTAGGTCCCGTCCCATCTATTATTCTAATCTAGTTGCCTCAAATTTCCTTCTTGTGGTTGTTTTTTGTTTATCAGCAGATCGGCAGGTTATTTTCCTGCAGGTTATGGAACAAAGAAAAGGCGCCCTCCTTAAGAACTTGTTGGAAAACCTTGTTTTTGTTTTATTATAGCTTTTAATAATATTGGTGGAGAAGGAAGCGATTAACTCAGAGTTAATCCAGAGCAATGGATTCCCAAGCGTAGATCCCGGGTTTGAATCCAACAGCTGAGCCTTTAAAGAATACTGACCAAAGGCCGATGGTAGGGACGACAATTTTTTATTTTTAATAATTGGACAAAAAACAAGATGACTTTTTCATAAAAGCAAAACTGATATTTTTTGTCAAATTTGAGAAAATCAATCATCACCATTTTTTGAAAATTATAATTAATTCAGAGCACGGGCTCCAAAAAAAAAACGATACGAAAGCGAAGAACTCCAATATTAATGAACCAACTTGATAAATATTTCCAGTATTGACTCAGCTGTCATAGTGTTAACTGTTTATTAAATTATGTGAATAATTATATGAATCTCAATATCACAATTAGTCGAATAAATATGGATATTATCACAATCAATTTTAATGATTAATTATTAAACATTTGTATTAAATATGATGATGAGCATTGACAGCATAACATTAAAACAAGATACAAAGAATCGACATTCCAACAATTGTAAACACAAAACTGGTGACTCATTCGACTCTCTGAAATAATTCTCAATATTTCTGACTCAAACATTTAACTTTTCTTTTTTTTTCAAATTCAGAATACAAGAATAATCTTCAACTTCTGGAAATAAGTCTGAAATAAAGGATTAGCTCAGTGTTTCGAACGAGGAGATACCGGAACTCGCCTAAGACTATTGATCAGTAAACCATTTTGGAGCAAGTAAATAGTCCATTGTGTAAAAGAGGTACTTCCGGTGGTAAGACCGTACATTAAAGGAAAATGGCTCTTTGTAGGGAATCAAGTCCCTCTTCCCCAAAAGTACCCTAAATCAAATTTTCTGAGAAAAAAATGTTCAAGCAAAAATTATGGTACTACAGGTTTATAATTAGTACATCAACTTTAAAGAAAATCGTAGCACCCATTTCCCAGAAAAAATCAAAAATTGGGTAGGGAAAAAATGTTAAGTAAAGGGACCACCAAGGGTGCAGTTCGTGTGGCTCTCAGAGACTGGGATCTGGAGAGAGAAAATGAAAAGAACTGGGTGATGTGTCCTGGGAGTCAAACAAAGCAAGACTATTGCTTGCCTTGGCTATGTAAGCAAAGAACCAAAGAGACTCTGTGCTAGGGTAGAAATCAGATTACTCTCTGATTACAGGCCTATTCACCGGGGTGTGGAAGGTTCAGGAAGCAGTTCTGTTCAAAGGTGAGGGCTTATTAGCTCGGAACCGGTGTGTAGATTGCGTCAAGGAAGAGGAGGAAACGGCCTCTCACCTGCTGTTCGATTGCGCTGCAATCGAGCGGTAGCGCTATGAAACCTTTGGAACTGTGAGACCAAAGGATGTAAGAAGAAAGAAAATAAATTTATTATCCTGGGACGATTGTCTTCTTAGAATAAATACATGTACAGTTGGAGGCCCTATTGGTTTGGACTGTATTTTAGATATTTAAATTAAAAAAATAAGCAAGTATTTACAAAAATAAGAGTTAAAATTAAGGAAATAAATGCATTCAATTATTATTCCGGAGGAAGCTGAGTGGAAAGGAGATGATTGAACAGAAGGGATTTAAAGATGAACAGGGTAGGAGCATGGCGGACAGATGATAGTTAGGAGTTCCAGAAAGTGGTAGCGCGTATTAGAAACGATTTGTCAAAGGATGAAGTACGGTGTGAGTGTATATAGAGATCAGAGGAACGAGATCTGTGTTAGTATTGCGGGAATGGATCGAGGTGTTGAACTTGAAGAGTTGGAAAATATAAAATGATCTTTGAGATTGGATAACTTGGAAGAAGAAATTAAGCCAAAAACACACTGGCAGCGGTAGACCGAGGAAAAGCCACTTCAACTCATCGTAGTAGTGGCGAAATGCGGGAGTCTCTGGGAGATAGTAGCACAAAAAAAGAACTAGTATGGAAAGTCCTCAATCTCTTTAGCAGGGGAGGTTTTGTCTACTAGATCCAAAAAGGAGGGCTGGCACAATAAGCCTCTTGGGGCTGCGGTAACGTGGGGCTTAGGTCCCGTCCCACTATTTTTAATCTATTCTAATCTAAAATTCGTTTTACCGGTCATGGTGGCTGTACCCACTCTCAGTGAGGGATGGGCAGGGCTCAAAACAAAAATGGAAAAAAATAAATTAAAAAAAAAACAGAAAATCTGCACT
This sequence comes from Rhodnius prolixus, assembly GCF_049639745.1. Taxonomy (NCBI): domain Eukaryota; kingdom Metazoa; phylum Arthropoda; class Insecta; order Hemiptera; family Reduviidae; genus Rhodnius; species Rhodnius prolixus. The sequence continues at coordinate 29,783,752 of NW_027411582.1, forward strand.
ATTCAAATAAGTTCTCTTATTAGTAGAGCGTATTTACAGGTGCATGCATGCAGCGCTGTACGATGCATTTTATGGTAACCAGGATATGGCGCTCCGAATATGATATACAAAAAATAAGTCAATTGTCACGTTCATAAAATTATTTTTGTACAATCATTAAATGGGTATTTGAAAAAATAATAAAATAATAATATTAATAGTATAAGAATTTAATTTGTTAATGATTCATTCTTGGTTAGCAGACATTTAGTTATTAATTGGAAAAGGATTCATTAAAAAGGGGAAATTTGTTTAACAAAGAATCATACCTCGAATTATGGTATATGGTTCCGTGTTTGACGAAATAAATGACGTGAAGAGAGAATTTTATTTTTTATTATTTTTTGCTAAATAAGATTTTAAAATGCATTTTTTTTTTTTCTTTACATCGATTTGAAAAACGTGGAATTAGTCCTCCGACATTGACAATACACCGATCTGGACTAACACTGATCACTATTCCCCTGCCGAGAGAGTTCGTTTGGGGCGTCTCGTATCCAACAGCGCAGGTCTTTACTCACCCTGTCTCATTCCATCAGTCTAGCACACAGACAAACACACACAGTTTACAGGCTCGAGTACTCCTACACTATATACTCATCTACACACAAGTGTACGTCTCCGCTAGCAAGCTCCACCGATGGACCAAGTCCTCTCCCCTCTACTCTCTCTCGTCATAATACTGGGTCTCCCCCCCCCCCAAACTGGGTGGATTTTCATCGCCTACGCTTCTTTTTTGCATGCACCCAGATCTATAGCTCAACCTATCCTCAAAAAACAAAAAAAGTTACTCCCAAATTTTTGAATTCTCTTCCCACACCTGATTCCCTACCAGCATCCCTAAACTATTAAGTACGCAGATGGAGTTAATAAGCTGGTCCAGGTGGAGTTTTGCTACGCCAAATATTAATTTTATGCACATTTTTTATTTTATAATATACATATTTTTTTTTAATCAGGAATTTTTCATTTTTCCTCACTTTATTTACAAGAAAAGAATCTTTCAAGTAGATGCAAACTGGATTTCAATGCGGAGATCCCGGATATGAACACGTCTGGTGACAGACGGTGTTGCCTACAACGAATGGACACAATCCGGAAGTGGACAGTGCACTGAAAAAAGTCCCAGGCGCTCATGACTTCAGATGACGCGCCTTAATTTAAAAAATGAAAATAAAATATACACCAATCTCATTCATCCGAGTATTCATTTTATTAATATTATTATTATTTTATTATTCTAGAATATTATTCATAGCTTTTTTAAGGACTGAATCTTTTATCCAAAAGAAAGAAAGATTTTAGCCAATTTCAGGCATAATTTGTTATTTTTAGCCAATCTTTCGGCCTAAAGATTAGGTCATCTTCAGGGCTTACACCAGGGGTCCCCAAACTACGGCCCGCGGGCCACGTGCGGCCCCCTGAGAACATTTATCCGGCCCCCGCCGCATTTCCGGAAGGGGCATCTCTTTCATTGGTGATCAGTGAGAGGAGCACTACATGTGGCGGTGCCGCAAAGCGCTGCGTCGCTCATGTACAGTACTACTTCCGATGCACGCGTCACGGCTCCGAAAAATAACAGCAGAAGTAGGAAGAAAGGCAAAGCACTATAACTAAACCGGACATTGACCATCTCATTAGCCAAAAAGCAGACCCATAATTCCCACAGAAATACTGGGCAGTTTGGTGATTTAAATTTACTTGTTCTTTATTTGAAATATTCTATTTGTTCCCGTTTTGTTGTTTTTACTTTAAAATAGTTTGTTTTATAGTCTGGCCCTCCAACGGTCTGAGGGACAGTGAACTGGTCCCCTATGTAAAAAGTTTGGGGGACCCCTGGTTTACACTAATAGACAATTATAGTATTTTTATATGACCATACTCAGTTCCACAACAGTCAGAACTGAAGACAAACCAACCTTAGATGTTCAAACTCACAAGTAAAACTACAATTGCGCCATTTCCGTTAAACGGTATAGCGATTTTAAAACCAACTTAAAGCCCACCCAAACTCCACTATCTACGCAGCTGAGCTCAAACAGATATAATCAGATAAATGAACCTATTCACAATCATGGCCACAATTTGTTGATTGTCCTCCCAAAAAAAAAATCAAACAAAGATAATTAAATTGTAGAATCACGTATTATTTTTTGTTTACATTGTTGCTTGAATTAAGCCTAAAATGGTATCAGCCTTAGTCTTCAGGAAAAAAAAATTCAATGAAGCAATTTGAACAGAATAGAATTTACAACCTGTTATGAATGAAATATTTAAGTACTTCTTTTTGCGCATAAATTATCTATTCTACCATTCACCTTTAACTATACCGATATCTACACTATAACGATAAGACGATATTAAAGTTACAAAAGCAATCCATCGTTCGCCATTTGATACCCATCAGCATGAATCTTTATCTGACGTGGGAAGTTTTCTTTTAAATAGTTCACACGAGTATTGAGGTGTCAAAACAGATTCTGGGCCAACTTTATAGGAGCTTAAACAGAAAATAAGGCTTGCATTGAAACGTCAATAGCCGAACACTGAAAACAATGATAAGACTGGCAAATTCTAGAAAAGCCTAAATTGATGTAATTAAGGAGTAGGCTGAACAAATCATAGATATAGATATAGAAATAACATAAGTATAATTGTACTTTAAGGAACGCTTAGGATGAGACCAGGATACAATTTGCATGGAGGAAAAAAGGATAAAAAAAAAACCTGTAGCTGTAAGATAAAGAGAAGAAGAAGGAGAAGTGAATTCTTGTGTGCCTCTAAAGGCACTGGTAAGAATCATAGGAGGTTCTTTCGTGGCAGAATTGGTTAGGAAGATAATACAGAATGAAATGGAGTACCAGCTGACAATTTTGGGTAAAGGAGTGTACAGGAATATTGGAAGATATCTCATGGAAGGAGTCGCTTTTAGTAAGTCAGTCTTAAAGTTCTGGAGTTGTCTGGAGTTTCTTGATGGTACCAGGCGTAGAAGTAACATTCGCCTGGTGACCACTTTGCCAGATGAGGAGTTTATTCTGAAAAAGTCAGCTTCGAATCTTTTGAGAGAGAACAAGGGAAAAAGTAGTCTTGTAGTCCGTTTATACCAGAATTGACTTTGTCCTGAACACAAGCAAAGAACTCGAAGAGGAACAAGCGAAGTACTAAGAGAGGATGAGCTTTTTATATACAGGACGAAGACTGTTCGGTCAGGCTAGAATCTTGTTATTTGTGATAGATCAGCTGAAAATTGCATCTGTTTCGGCAAAGATGAGGTTTTAACAAATAAGATTACAGAACAAACGGAAATGACAATGAAACCATTTAAGAAACAGGTAATGAAATAAAGAAAAAGAAAATTGTATTTTTTCAGGACGAAGAGGATGAAGAACGTTACAAATGAAGAACTGAAATACGAATTTTAAAACCCTGGGTTCTTTCACTCGGTTAAATGATATGACTCGGATAATATAAAACTGATAACCATACCCCCGGAAATTTAACGTTCCCGCACTTCCTGCGACAACGACATTATTCTGTGTGTCATTCAGGAGTAACATATGTAAGAAGTTGGAGATATTGCCCGGTATATGTTGCGCACGTTAGAGAGATTGATGGATCATTCAACAAGTTCACATTCAAGTGAACTTGTTTTTTGAATCAAGAGTCAGCTCTATCGTAGTCTAAGCATGAATCTTATCAGGGCAAGAAGGTTACCACAGAACCATATTCATCAATTCTGAACGTTATTTCAATTCAATAATGGTACAGGAGTATTTATTTTGACGCATTAATGAGTGGCAAGTTTTAAATGCAAGCGAGTTTGAATTCTATTAACTTCTTAAATGCAATTTATAATTACATTATTAGAAGACTTTTGAAAATAAAATTGCTCTTTAAAGTAGCAAATAATTTAAATTTAAACAAATATCAATATGCACCTAGATCAGTTGCACTCCATCTCCAAAACCTTAGTAGAGGCTCCTCTTTGCACAATAAGTAGTTACTTAGTAATCAAAACGAATTTAAGATAAACTTTTACGTATTTATTTCTTAATTAAATTTGGAATAACCGAATTACTTTTTACTACGCACAAGTTAAAAATAGAATAACACTTTATTTATTAAACATTATAAATACACTCCCGGAAATTTAACACTCCCGGAAGTTCCTGTAAAAAATTCAATTATTATTTTGTTCCTCCCCTTGAGGGGGAAGCTACTTAGGGAAGGTAACCCTAAGTTGTGTTCTGTTTGTACCTTTGTTTAGGATATTAAGGAATGATTGAAGTAGAAAGTGTAAATGCACAGTTCGGACAGACGGGTACTGATTTGGTAACCCGTTAGGGTAGCTACGAAAGACAAAATAGCTTTTGTGGTAAATAATAAGGAATGAATGAAGTGCAGAGTGCAAATGCACAGTTCAGTCAGAAGGGTACATGATGTGGTAACCCGTTAGGGTAGCTACGAAAGACAAAATAGCTTTTGTGGTAAATAATAAGGAATGAATGAAGTGCAGAGTGTAAATGAACAGTTCGGACAGACGGGTACATGATGTCGTAACCCGTTAGGGTAGCTACGAAAGACAAAATAGCTTTTGAGGTAAATAATAAGTAAATGAATGAAGTACAAAGTGTAAATGTACAGTTCAGTCGGGTGCATGATTATTGTAAACTATGGTAACCCGTAGGGTCGCTATAAATGACAAAATGGTCCTTTTTATTGAATAATAAGGGAATGAATGAAGTGCAGAGGTGTATCGTAAAGTGTATGGGTTCTGTTGTGACGGGTGCATGGTGTATTGAGCTGTGGTAACCCGTAGGGTCGCTACTCCCCAGGCAACTGCATGCATCAGTCACCCCATGCGGGTTACACAAAATAAATATAACTTGCAACAAAAAATACTGACCATCTCTCCTCTACTTGGACTGGAAGTTCCGAAGAAGGATGTTACAGTGGCCATATAAATGTTTTAAATAATTATAATTCCATTTGCTTAAAAAATAGATAAACGACTTAAAACTAGAAATAGAGTGATGTGGAATTATAATCATTATTAGACGAGCTATGTAAGATTTAGTTGGGATTAGGGAGAAATTGCCAAATTGCAGCAGGCAGAAGTACATAAACATGGCCGACTATAACTCCTCATCCTACCTGTAATTGCAGTTAGGATGGGATATGTAACCCATCTCTTGCAGTTACATATCCATCGATGCCGGTGTTCCTGCTGCCAGAAGACCATGCATGGATGCCACACTGGACACTTGACACAATTTAAAAAATATAAAACGCTTACAAAAAATACTACGCAATAATTTAATGTCGGAATTTTTGAATGTCCAAATTACTTCTTTGCACGCACAGTTAAAAAAAAGTAATATAAAGTTTGGTTAATAGTAGCCTTAAGTTGCCGATTAAAAATGTTCCGGAACTTTAACACTACCGCACAACCTGGAAGTAAAAAATAGTAACCAAAAATTAATAATTTTGTTTAAACAAAGTAAAAGTTATGCAGTTAATTACATAAATACATTTTTCATAATTCTAAATAACAAACTATCTTTAAACAGAGACGGGTGTAGTTCTTGAAAGACATTATTGGTGCCTGTGTGGGGGTAAACAACTTCACAGAGTGGTATTACCTAACCAGGAACTTCTGTATGTAGGCTTTGCAGATAGGAGAAGGAAACGGTTTTCTCACATCCTGTTTAATTGTGTTGCTATAGAGGATGTTGCGGTAGGAGATATTTGGCTGTTCGTGCTAAGAGGAGATAGTTTTGCAACGAAGACTTGTAACGGAGAAGATGCTTCTAGACCTAGTAAGAATGGGGGTAGATGGAGAACGAGTAGACTACTTAGGGGATGGTTTCAATAAGTCTGCAGAGGTTGCTGCGTCATGGGTAGAACCACTCGGTGAGTAATATTCAATTAATTATTATTATTGAACATTTAATAAAACATTGAATTTTAATTTATTTTTTTAATTAAGTTTTCTTTATTAAAACTATTAATTTATTTTCCCCCAAACATTTTAAAGCAGAATGTAGGTGTTTCGAAAGAAATGGTATGGAGTGAATTAATATCAGTGTTATTAGGGAAATGGTTGCTGTTTCCGGTGTAGTCTGTAATTAAGGCTGAATTGAATCAAAAAAAGACTCAGTTGTTGAGCACACTTAAATTTAAAAACCAATCAATAAAATCATTTGATATAGAGTGAATTTTCTGTGATTCTCATATTTTTGAATTATGCTCTACGAGGGTCGTTTGAAAAGTCCGTGCAAAAATAAAAACTACTTAATTTTTTGGGGTAAACCTTTTTTATTTTTTAGCATAGTCTCCTTTTAGGCTTATACACTTCGTCCAACGCTGCTCTAGTTTGTTGATCCCTTCCGAATAATAGGATTTGTCCAAGTCTGAAAAATAGCCATCCGTTTCTGCAATCACCTCCTCGTTTGAATAAAATCTTTTTCCCGCCAGCCATTTCTTCATATTGGGCAACAAATAGTAGTCCGAGGGAGCCAAGTCTGGAGAATAGGGGGGATGTGAAACGAGTTGGAACCCTATTTCCATTAATTTTGCGACCACAACTGCTGAGGTGTGAGCTGGTGCGTTGTCGTGATGGAAAAGGACTTTTTTGTGGGCCAATCGTGGGCGTTTTTCTTGCAGCTCGGTTTTCAAACGGTCCAATAACGATGAATAATATGCACCTGTAATAGTTTTACCCTTTTCCAGATAGTCGATGAGGATTATTCCTTGCGAATCCCAAAAAGACAGTCGCCATAATCTTTCCGGCCGAAGGAACGGTCTTCGCCTTTTTTTGGCGCAGATTCCCCCTTGGTAACCCATTGTTTAGATTGTTCTTTGGTCTCAGGAGTGTAGTGATGTATCCATGTTTCATCAACAGTGACGAAACGACGCTTAAAGTCCTGCGGATTCTTCTGGAACAGCTGCAAACCGTCCTTGCAACACTTTACACGATTTCGTTTTTGGTCAAGCGTGAGCAATCGCGGCACCCATCTTGCGGATAGCTTTGTCATGTCCAAATGTTGATGCAAAATATTATGTACCTGTTCATTCGAGATGCCCACAGCACTAGCAATCTCACGCACCTTCACTCTTCTGTCATCCATCACCATATCATGGATTTTATCAATGATTTCTGGAGTAGTAACCTCAACAGGGCGTCCAGAACGTTCAGCGTCACTTGTGCCCATATGGCCACTCCGAAAATTTTGAAACCACTTATAAACTGTTCTAGTCGAAGGTGCAGAGTCACCATAATGTTTATCAAGCTTCTCTTTAGTCTCCTGAGGCGTTTTGCCTTTCATAAAGTAGTGTTTAATTAACACACGAAATTCTTTTTCGTCCATTTTTTGAAAATCACTCGACTTCTTCGATTCAAACGAATGCCAAACACAAAGAAATAGACCGATCTGGCTGAAACTTGGTGTGTGTTCTTCCAAGAGATGCTACTAACTAAACATAACCTCGATACGCGCCAGTAGTGCTATCTCTCTGATTTTGCACGGACTTTTCAAACGACCCTCGTATATTCACAACAAAAAAGTAACTTCTTTGGACTCGGGGGGAGAGGGCTCTCAAAACGAATATTCCCGCTGAAAATTCGAATCAAAATCTAAATTACCGCAATTTCTTTTCTTGTCTATAGAGTAAAACAAAAACCAAAAAATGGTTTATATTTATCTTAAAACTTGAAAAAGAAAAAAAAAAATGATTCCTTAAAAATAGAAAACCCATATCCGTAGTGGTCATATTTTCGTCCAGTAATTAATGTTACCTAAAGGAACATACACACACATCTCAGGTGTAACAACATTAAAAAAAGGGGGGCGACAAAGAGGGTAGCCAACCTAAATGAGAATATACTGCACTAATGGATGGGTAAAGTTTGTAGAGATAAATAAATTACCACCATAAATATGGCAACACTGTTTTTCTTCTAACCGCTTTTCCGTCTATTTATGTAATCGAATTTTTTTTTTTTTTTCAATACTAAAAGAAAATAACTGGTTGAAATTAACCAGTGATTAAATGGAATCGAAATTTAACAATTTGGATTATCCAAAAATGGTTATTGTAATTTTTTTTTTTTTTGTAACCAATCAATTTTTTTGTTCGCAACGTTTTGGTCAATTTTAGATTTAGATTTTGGAATTTACGTCTTCAATCTTTTTCTTTACCTCAGAGTGCTAGGTCACCACCAAAAGTGACGAACTTGTTCTCCTTAGGTTCGAAAGAAAATTTCTTCGAAGGATCTATCGATCCATTTTGGATGGCGAAGAAACATGGAGACGGAGAAGTAATGCAGAACTAAGGAGTTTGTACAGGGACGTCGACGTGGAGTGTAGTGAAGCTTGGACGCCTTTGTTGGGCAGAACACGTAGGCGCAGAATGAATCCCGAGGAAATACCATATAAGATAATTAAAGAAGATGTATATGGTACGCGACGAGTGGCTGTACGTGATGGACAGAACTGGAAAATCAGAAAAAACCGGGAGGTATATGCTTTGTTCAAGGAACCGGATATCGTCAAAATTGTAAAAACTCGCAAGACTGCGATGAGCAGGGCACGTGGCAAGGATGGGGGGGGGGATGAAGGAATACCCCAAAAAAATTATGGATGGTAGCGTACAAGGTCCCAGGAGGGTCTAGGCAGACCAAGAACGCGATGACAGGACTGTGTGGCAAGAGATGCTTTGGCGATGCTTGGGATTCCGTAACTGGAGGGCGGCTGCGCAGGAAAGAGACGCCTGGCGGGCACGTCTTGAGGAGGCCAAGACTCTTTATGAGTTGTAGCGCCATTTAAGAAGAAGAAGACGCGACGAGTGGACAGACCGAGGTCGCGATGGAGTGATGGTGTTTCGAAGGATGCAAGGAACTCTCCTTGGTATCCGAAACTGGATGGCCGGCAGCATTGGACCGGGACAAATGGCAAACTTTGATAGAGGAGGCCAAGAAGAATCTTTTTCTTTACATAAATCACATTATTTAGAACCAACAAGCTAGGAGAACTGCTTCAACCACAACAAAGGAAATACCCAAGATTGTCCTATATTGAAATGTACATATTTACGAAGCCAAGTTATTTTTTGAAACCGATCAATACGAAATGGCGTAAGAATTAAAGAAAGACTAATCGATGAATGAAATAAAACCATAAAAACCCTTTTTTAATTCTTCTTAAAGGCTGGTTACTTTAAGGCAAGATGGAGGTGCAAAATTAGGGGGAAAAATAATTTAGAAATCATGGAAACGAGGATTGTTCTGAAAGTGTAACTATACTTAAAAATAAACTGGTAACTGTATTATACTTCTAGATTGGTGTGTGTGTATTTGCATCCACCGGAAATAAAAAAACAAAACAAAACAAAAACAGAGGAAATTCAAATTTGATTGGATGCCACAATAAGGTTTTGTCCCGAAAAGTTTCAGCGGCAATACTGAAATCTCTACACCAAACTAATTATACTACCTCTGATAATGGATATAAGCTTGAAATCGGCCAGGAATACAATAAATATGGCTGCCTCGAAAGTTATTATCGATCTCTGCGGAACTAGCCGAATTTCCAATTAAATAAGACTAAAATATGCGGAAGGAAATAACAATATATTAGTTTTTCCTATCTGGAAAATATAAGTGAGACATAGATTTCTAACAAACGCAAGTACCCCTTTGTTGTTCTAAGTACGTGTGTAAAGTTTCTAGGAAGGTTTTTTCTTTTTTTGGTCGGAGGCCTGTAAATGTTCAATGGCGACTATACAAAAATAAAAGAATGAGGAATCGTTTGATCTTCACAAAGAGGAAGCCTTCATAACCTTTATAAAGAAGAGGTTCCACTTCGTGAGCTAGGTGGAGGAGATGTCTTCAATAAAGACTTTTACACATTCGAGCACAGGATGCTAGATTTAGCATTGGCTGGATGACCTCCAAGAAAAAAGGCCTGAAAGAGGAATTGGAGTCAAAAAGACTCAAGACAGTGCTTAGTGTGACCTAATTTTGTGGATCCTTTATCTGTTCTAATAATAATAGTAAAATCAAAACAGTATTTTGTAAAATTGTGTTAAAATACATTATTGCTTTTGTCTGTATTCCCCAAATCCTAATAATCAGCTCTCTCAGCTCGTGAATCTAAAGAGTTCTAAAGCTCAACAGTTGTTTAGCCAGTGTAATTATCAAAATCAAACTCGACATTTAGCATCTTCATTTCAAGCATACACTAAATCCTTCATTCTAATCTAAAAGACAAAGCAAATATGGAATAGTATTTGATTTGACCCAGTCACCTACTATATTTTAAATATCCATACCAGACAGTACTATAAATAGAATCAAATATCGAGTTGTTAGAATTTCAGGTGACTCGATTCTATTTAGGTCAAGTTCATTATGTCATAAGTATTGATTATAATTTGATTGATTCATAAAATGGACAGACGATGTTGCAGTTGAATATTGAAAAGGAAATTAAAAAAAATAACAATCAATCAATAACTGTTCTAATAATAATAGTAAATGATTTTGGGGAATATTAAGGGGCGGTCAATAAATACGAGGGTCGTTTGAAAAGTCCGTGCAAAAATAAAAACTACTTAATTTTTTGGGGTAAACCTTTTTTATTTTTCAACATAGTCTCCTTTTAGGCTTATACACTTCGTCCAACGCTGCTCTAGTTTGTTGATCCCTTCCGAATAATAGGATTTGTCCAAGTCTGAAAAATAGCCATTCGTTTCTGCAATCACCTCCTCGTTTGAATAAAATCTTTTTCCCGCCAGCCATTTCTTCATATTGGGCAACAAATAGTAGTCCGAGGGAGCCAAGTCTGGAGAATAGGGGGGATGTGAAACGAGTTGGAACCCTATTTCCATTAATTTTGCGACCACAACTGCTGAGGTGTGAGCTGGTGCGTTGTCGTGATGGAAAAGGACTTTTTTGTGGGCCAATCGTGGGCGTTTTTCTTGCAGCTCGGTTTTCAAACGGTCCAATAACGATGAATAATATGCACCTGTAATAGTTTTACCCTTTTCCAGATAGTCGATGAGGATTATTCCTTGCGAATCCCAAAAGACAGTCGCCATAATCTTTCCGGCCGAAGGAACGGTCTTCGCCTTTTTTGGCGCAGATTCCCCCTTGTTAACCCATTGTTTAGATTGTTCTTTGGTCTCAGGAGTGTAGTGATGTATCCATGTTTCATCCACAGTGACGAAACGACGCTTAAAGTCCTGCGGATTCTTCTGGAACAGCTGCAAACCGTCCTTGCAACACTTCACACGATTTCGTTTTTGGTCAAGCGTGAGCAATCGCGGCACCCATCTTGCGGATAGCTTTGTCATGTCCAAATGTTGATGCAAAATATTATGTACCCGTTCATTCGAGATGCCCACAGCACCAGCAATCTCACGCACCTTCACTCTTCTGTCATCCATCACCATATCATGGATTTTATCAATGATTTCTGGAGAAGTAACCTCAACAGGGCGTCCAGAACGTTCAGCGTCACTTGTGCCCATATGGCCACTCCGAAAATTTTGAAACCACTTATAAACTGTTCTAATCGAAGGTGCAGAGTCACCATAATGTTTATCAAGCTTCTCTTTAGTCTCCTGAGGCGTTTTGCCTTTCATAAAGTAGTTTTTAATCAACACACGGAATTCTTTTTCGTCCATCTTTTGAAAATCACTCGACTTCCTCGATTCAAACGAATGCCAAACACAAAGAAATAGACCGATCTGGCTGAAACTTGGTGTGTGTTCTTCCAAGAGATGCTACTAACTAAACATAACCTCGATACGCGCCAGTAGTGCTATCTCTCTGACTTTGCACGGACTTTTCAAACGACCCTCGTATACACGAATTTTACAATAACCTGAAGAAGGTAATATATTTACCGAATCGTTGGAGTGAAGAAAAGAAATTTGTTTATTTATTGGACCTCACCGCAAATATTCTCCAAAATCATCGAAAACCAAAACTAACAATAATAGTAAAATTAAAACAATATTTTGTAAAATTGTGTTAACATATATTATTGCTTTTGTCTGTATTGCCAAACCTAATAAATATTCAGCTCTCTCAGCTCGTGAATCTGAATTATTCAGATAAACATTTCCAATTTGATTTATTAATTTCAAAAACTGGACGGCAAAAATCGACCTTTACTTATTTGTGGTACCCTTTTGGGTAACTACTCTTAGATAGGCCAACAGAGACGTGATAAGCTCTTGAATCAAAGCTCTTGAGATTGGGCTAGCCCTCCAAGAAAATCTTCGTAAGTATAAGACAGTGGAGAAGGTAATAACTTCCCTTGGAGGAAAAGAAGAGTTAAGACTGCAAGGAAATGATCCTAGTTCAGAGAGGCTCAGTTAAAAAAAAAGAAGACTTTTGCGTCTTAAGTTAATGAAAATTTACAGAATATTGATATTGTTAATACTGGTTGGTAATCTCTAACGGGAGGTCAGAGTTGTAGAGAGAGAGTTCAAGTGCCAGTGACGTGGATGTTACGATGTGAAAGGGGGTAAAGCTACACAGACTGGAAACGATGGTAATGGCCTCTCATGTCAGAGTATTGCCTGTGACGTCATAGAATCTATTATATTGTGCATAAGGGTAATATGTTACCGATAATAGATTAAACATTAATGGTAAAATTATTTTATATCAATGGTTTATAATCGCACATGTCTTTCTCGTAATAAAATTTTTCAGTGATTAATCTTCGAGAATAAAATAACTATAGAGACCCTTTTAATTATTAATATTATTATTATTTAAGGCACGTCAAAATCTGAGGTCATTAGCGCCCGGAGTTCTTTATAGTGCATTCCCGGTCTCCGGATGAGAGAACAACACCACTGGACAACATTTGACAACACTGTCCATCACCAGGACAGTAAGCTGTAAGAAGCTCCTAGGAAGAGGAAATCTAAGGGCCAGCAGCTGGTTTCGACATACGAGGCCTGTAAATTAAGTAATGAGACTGATTTTTTTAAATTTTTTTATTCAAAAAGAATTACAATTCTATATTGTCACCTTCAAAATAACTTCCTTCTAAAGCCACACAGCGCTGGAGACGTTTCTTCCACTCCTCATAGCAGTGCTCGAACTCCGATACTGGAATAGCCTTCAGCTGGTCGATTACAGCCGTTTAAATGTTTTCGACTGTCCCAAAATGGGTTCCCTTGAGGTGATTTTTCAACTTTGGGAAGAGAAAAAAAGTCACAAGGACTCAAGTTAGGCGAATAAGGAGGCTGAGGTGCCACAGGAATGTTTTTACTGGCCAATAACTCGTTTATTGAAATTGCAAGGATGGCGAAGTCGAAGATCAAATGCATGCGTATGTTTTTTCGATATCCACGGAATCGTCCACAAAGAGTTTCTACCTCAAGGTCAAACGGTCAATCAACACTTTTACCGAGAAGTTCTTGAAAAACTTCGAAAAATAGATCATTCGTGTGAGACCAAACATCAAGAACAAGTGGGTGTTGCATCACGATAATGCTCCTTGGCACACAGCAATTTCAATAAACCAGAGTTTTTGGCCAGTAAAAACATTCCTGTGGCTCCTCAGCCTTCTTATTCGCCTCCTTGTGACTTTTTTCTCTTCCCGAAGTTGAAAAATCACCACAAGGGAACTCATTTTGGGACAGTCGAAAACATTCAAACGGCTGTAACCGACCAGCTGAAGGCTATTCCAGTATCGGAGTTGGAGCTATGAGGAGTGGAAGAAACGCCTCCAGCGCTGTATGGCTTCAGAAGGAAGTTATTTTGAAGGTGACAATATAGAATTGTAATTCTTTTTGAATAAAATTTTTTTAAAAAATCAGTCTCATTACTTAACCCTCGTAGAAGTTAACCCTAGTTACAGACCTCGTAGAAGACCATAAAATTTATTCAGTAAATTGAACATTACCATTCAACTGATTTACTTGAAATTTGGAATTTTATTTAAATATTTGATCAAAGATTCAAGGAACAAAATTATTCATTAACAAGTATTACCCATTTCCTGTAAAGCGAAAGGTGAGAATAATGCTACGATAGAAATAAGAAATCCTTAAACAAAGAAGTTGTAATAAAAAAAAATATTACATTCAATGGACGAAAGCAATACCTTAAGAGCGGATATTTGAAGGAAAGAGAGAGAACCTTAATTTGATACACGAGAACACACAGAAAATATACCGGATACAATCAGGTATTAAAACTGTCCGGAATAACAAAAGGTATATCGTCAAAAACTGCAAGAAAAAGCAAGAATGAAACAACAAAAAAGTACAAATTTTCTTTCAAATAAAGTGCATATTCTCGTTTTTCTTTTTCTTTCTGCAACAACGCCCAGCTAATAGATTTCGAGAAATTGCAATGTCATAACGTTAGACAAGAAACCCAGAAAACTTGAAGAGTCCAAGGACATAATATAATTATCACTTAAATGTTGGGATGCTAAAGGAAAACCAACTTGAAGAACTTCTAGAAGCATGGTAAAACGTAGAATGGGTTAATCGAAGGAAGAAGATGGCAAACAGTGCGATGGCCATCAAGTATTTTACTATAATGAGAAAGTAGCTGTAAACTAGAAAAATTCACCAAACTAACAGAAGTTTGCCTACCTGCAATAACTGAATGTAAAAATAAATGTTTCAAAAAAAATTATTATTTTTTATGTATCCGTACCTACAGGGCACAATAAGTTAATGAGATAAATGTATATAGTAACGTGTCAGACGTGAATGACGGTCATCCAGTGATGGCCGCCATTAATCACCCAGTTGGTCACGGGGGCAACGGCGCCTCAGCCGTCTTCGAGGATTGGAGGGTAGTGTAGTTGAAGACAAGTTTGCAGCTAAAGGGTTAGGATGAAATGAGAGTTTTGATAAAAAAAATTTATATCGGATTTTGGCAAGTTCGGAGATGAGTGGAATTTTGAGATCTATGTGTATTGTGTGGTTGCTAACATAGAACGGAGCGTCTACTATGCGGCGAAGTATTTTGGATTGGAGTGTTTGCAGTCTATTGATGTTGGATTTTTTAGCTGTTCCGTAAAGTTCGAGTCCGTAAGTCCATATTGGCGGTGAGAAGAGCTGTATAGAGTCGTCGTTTGTTCTGTAGTGAGAGTTTTGAGCGTTTGTCGAGTAGTCTGGCAAGAAGTTGTATCGTTTGTTTTGTTCAGTACTGTTAAGTCTCGTATGGGGGTTCCAGATATGTCTCTTGTCTAGGTACATTCCAAGGTACCGCACATGGTCGGCTGGTGGGATAGTTGTATGATGTAAGAAGACAGATGGTGGAGTTTGTCGTTTGAGTGTGTAAAGTAAAGTAATCGCCTATTTTTTCAGGCGGGGACTACCAAATTAGGTGTCGTGGACGGGGGCGACTAGCAAACAAACTTTACTGTAAATTTCTTTTATTAACCAAGGCCTAAGACCGGGAATCGAACCTAGTACCACAATACATATTAGCTTCGTAGGTCTCGCCTCTAACCGCTCGGCTACCGTGGCGCCCTCGTTTGAGTGTGAAGACTATGTATTTAGACTTAGTTGGGTTAATTTTTATTTGCCAGTTTTCTAACCAAGGTTCTATTGAGTGAAGGTGGGACTGTAGTGAGCGTACTGCGAGGATAGGTTCAGAGTGTCTGGAGAGAATGGCAGTGTCATCAGCGAAGGTGTAAATAGAGGTATTAAGGTTAGAAGGTAAGTCGGCAGTGTAGATTGTGTAAAGAAGAGGAGCTAAGACACTTCCCTGTGGCACTTCAGCAAGGACAGGATAGATGGAAGAGTGAGTAGTGCTTTGAAGAACCTCATACTCAGCTCTTATCTCTCTGACAGATTCTTTCAAAAAAATTAAATATAAAAATAAATCACGAAAATGAACGTTCTTAACTAAATTATATCTAAAAATAAAAATATAAAAATAAAAACTACTACGAGTTAGGAAATAAGTTTAGAAAATTGAGAGTCTAGAAACTATACAAAACACTTGAATTCGAAAGGCCGGGCGATAAAAGATGTATGTCCAAAAAACACATCTTTTATATCACTTCTGTTTAAACCAACCGGGCGAACATTCCAATACATTTCTCTCAATTACTCGGAGTGTGGGAAAAAAATTATTGTATCAAGTTACAACAATAGAAACTTAGGAACTAGTAAAATAGTTGTTGCTACTAAAGGAATGGGTTACAAGGGAAATAAATGAAATATGTGATGTAATATAAGAAATTTTATGGTAACCTGTACAAAGTGGATAGAGAATGTACAATAAAATGAGAAATTTTCTTAATAAGTAGCCATAAAGAAGGTGGATGAAGAGACAGCAGTATCCAAGATTTACTGGGAGTATTCCTTAAAGAAAGCGTCCACCAAATAGTGCAAAAAAACTAAATGGAAGGGAAAGTCTGAGGTCTGGACGGAATTCTAAATGAAGAGATAAAAGCGAGAGTTGACGGAGTAACACTGTAAACTTTTCATTGCCAGTCTGAGTACTAAAACTATCCCAGAAAAGGTCGTTGAAAGGGAAATTAATGTTGGCGTTTAAAAAGGGTCATAGCGAGAGAACATAAAGAACTAAGGGTCAATAAATCTCTGGGATGTACAAAGTATTTATGTAACAATACAAAAAAATAATAGTCGCAATTCTGGGCCCAATTATCTTAACTAGGATTTAGAAGGACTTTTTCCGTCCCTGATATTAAATTAATAATTCAACCGTTGATAAAGGAAATCGAAAGACTATAACTTCTCATTAATAAAACTACCTATTTGGAAAAGAAATTCAAAAATGTAAAAGTGAATGCGACCTTAGAACATAGTAGTATTAGAAGATATTTACTTTAAACTTATCTAAAGTATCTGCAGACTCGTATTAAAGTATGAAAAACATTGAACGAGAGATGCATCCTCACATCTAAGAAGAAGAGACACATAAATGAGACATGCCATTCGCAAAACTCTTCATTGCAGTGCTTCTAGCTTTCAGAAAGATGTGGTGACAAAACAAAACAAAAAAAGCATGAAGAATAGTTAAAAACTTGCGAGAATAAAGAATTATGCTAAAAGATGTAATAGATGAAAAATGAAAGATAAGAATACATATAAATTATTTGAATAAATATCATAATAACGTACTTAAATGACTTCGAACAGGAAATAAAAATGTCGAAGAACTAGAGAGAGTACAAGTACTTTCACAGATCTGGAATAAAAGATCTCCAAAAACGATCAACTTAGATGATGAAGTAATTAGAAGATGCAGTTTTTGGATGTTAACACAAAAAGTCCTCAAATTCCACTAGTTGCGATCTTATTCTAGAACTTTAAATGAACTAGGTATTAGGAATTCACCATCAAAAAGTGTAACCAAAAAATTAATAAAATTTAGAAATAAAATTCCATTATGGTTATGTATTTACTAAGAATTAATGTTCATTTCAAAATTTTAGTTCTAACCACAAAATCTTGACAGAAATTGCACATTGATTTCAGTAAATAAGGACAGTCATTTTTCTCATTATAGGAGATCAAAAATAGGTTATAAAATTAAGTATAGTGATGGCTTCCTAATTGAATTATAATGATAGTGGGGCAAATAACTTTACTCATTTCTTACTACCACTAAGTTACTATGTATCATGTGAGGTATTATTGTGTAGTTGCTGAAATAATTTTCCATTTTAATGGTTTTCTTTGCTTTTATCAGCTTTTTTCCGAATTATGTTTAAAGTAAATAGCATATTATTAAGTAAAGTATGATCTGCGTTTGGTACAGTTACCTTTTTTAATTCAAACAAAACTAAGGTTAAATTCATACAGTTATATTAGCATTTCATAAAGTGAAAGTTTTCTTACCTTATATGACAGGAAGAATGTTAAATTTTCATTTTCTATCAGAGTTTTTCAAGATATTGACGATAAAAGAGCATATCGAAGCATCATGCACCTGCAATTGTACAGGTTATTTTAGATTGGTTTTCATTCTTTCAGTAAAGTTTATAACAGTCTTTTATATTTTTAGTCTTAAACATTTCACACATCAAAATTACTTTTCTTAGTGAATTAAAACAATTATTTGTCAGAAAATGTACTGAGGATTACATACTGTATGTTTTAACGTAGTATGTTCTACTATGTTAAAACATACATGGACATTAATGATTTTTTTTTAATATTCGTTAAAGAACTTTGAAATTTCAGCTTTTATACTTAAGTAGGGCTTTATCATACTTTTTTTTTTAAAAGAGGCTTAAAGATATTTGCCAACTAGCTAAATGTTGTACATAACCTAATTGCTTTATTGACTGATCAAATCATTTTTTACATTACTCTAAACACAAGTTGAAAATGTTTAAACTTCATTCAAAGGCAATAACTGTTCTGAACAGGTAATTTTAATTGTTACAGAAACAGCAAAACTGATCTTGACAATGGCTATTTAAAGTTGTAAAATGTTGAAAAATACAAGTGGCAACTAATTGTGAAAAAAAACAAAAAATTATTAAAGTTCGTTTTTGTTTCTTAATGATGAATCACAAGATAAAACAAAAATGGGAAATGAAAACGAAAATTATTTCTGTTTCTGAGGCCTAGATCTCAAATATTTTAAGGAATGAAATCTGTTTTTGGATTTTTTTAAAGTATAAGTTGCAAGCTTTGCATGTAAAGTTTAGTGTAAAATACTTATTTATATTTTATAATCATTTTAGGATCTAAAGAAATGCAGCTAGAATTTTTACTATCTAGCCGATTTCGATGAAGGAAATAAGCAAAGATTTAACCAAAATCAAATGAAATTTTATGAAATAATTGAAGAAAAGTGTCTACAGAATTCTTAAAAACTGTTTTATCAGAAAGAAGACAAAATAATCTGGACAAAGTTTTGAAGAAGTGCCAAGCTTTTTGGAAATAAAATCATTTATTAACAGGTATGTTTTATTAAAATACTAAATTGAACTCATTAACCATTCCAGTATTCCAGATCAGGTACAAAAATCGAATAAAAGTTTAATAAATTGTTTTATCAATAACGCTAAAATTATTACTTAAAAATATGTAATAATATGTTAACATTTCGAAATGTACAGTGAGCTGTACATCTTTAGACAAATTAATTTTTGACCCCCCCAAAAAATGTCCAGGTTTCACCTTCAACCAATCTAACTCATCATTATTTAATTTATAACAAATAGAAAGTAAGAAATAGTGGGATTTTAAAAATTAGACATCTTGTAGCAATAAATTTATAAAAATTTAAAGTCAAGGTCATAATTCTTAAATTTCCTTACTTTTATTTCAAAGCAATCTTTAAAGTCTTGAATATTCCTATTTTCCAGTTTGACTGGGAAATAATTCTTGAGTTATTCTCAAAAAAAATAATTAATTTATCATTGTAAAGTACAATCTTACCTGTATGATCCTCCTATCAAAAAAGTTTTTGCCATCATTCCAGAATCAGTAAGATCTTACCAGTACTCCAACAATCCAAAATATCTAAAAGTAATAATTTCAAGTTATTTAAACGTTTTAAAACAATCAATTTGATTGATTTTAGATCATTAATTAACAAAAATAAGTAATGAAAATCCAATTAACTATAATCGCCATGATTCTTTTTTCAATTCGTAGACCTTAAATATTTCAAAGTCATATATTAAAAGTAATCTTTAAAGAAACCAAAAAATTATTTGATAGTTTTTATTTTAGTTTTCTTTTAAATTAAAATTGCAGTAAATTAACGTTAATACTTAAAAATTAACTTATTAATAAATGAAACTAAATCTACTTACACAGAGAGTTGGAGATCAGATCGGCAGACATGATGAAATTAAAAGAGGAAATCTCTATGCCCCAGCTTCTGGTACTGATAATATCTTAAATTAGAAATAATTATTAATTAATTGTTTAACCAAAATAATATTTGGATTTAATTTATTTATTATAATTGATCAGTATTTTTAATTTAATAAAATCAATAATTGTGATTATTTTGAACTGAGTAAATTTAGTTAAGAAAAGTTTTGAAATTTAATTCATTTAAATTTTAAAACTTGAATATTAGAATAATTATTTTATTTATAATTCAATTTTTATTTATTTATTTTTAAATAATAATATTATATACTTCTTCGTTTTTTCTGTTGCAGGTCTTAAACCCGCCATTAGCGGGTGGAACTTAATGGGACTTTTTACTATTTATAATCTTTCGTTACATACAAGTCAAAAATAAAAATTGTGCTTTATTTAAAATAATCTTGTGTTATATATATATATATATTATTTAAACCAAAGTGTCAAGTTTCTTTTTGCTTTATATTATCGTGATTCGAACATAATCATAGAATTTTTATTAAGCTGAATTTTCTTCTATGGTATGTACCATTCAGTTGTTAATGGCATAGAAATTTTCCTTTAGTTAAATTTATTTATTGTTTCATTTTGACATTATTTTTTCTTGTAGATAATGTCTTTTTAGGCTTGAAATGATCGTTTCTGATATTGCAATGTGGTAAATAGGGGCATTGAAAGAGGCTTAGAGGATAAGCCCTAATAAAACTTATTGCTAAAAGAATTATTTTAATTATCCCATTCTCATTTTTAAAAAAAGTCTGAATCTTACGCAGAATCTGCTTAGTTTTGAATTAGTCGAAGAAAAAATTGGAATCATTAAAAAAAGTTATAAGACTTTGCCGGAAGATTATTTGATCATAAAAAAATCAGGTAATCTGATTCTTTTAATTTTTTCTGTGCATTCGTATGCTTCGAGATAATTTCCAATAATTTTGTGGGATGTCATAAATATATAGTTGTAATCTAATGTAAATAGGCATTTATCTGCTTTTTCTAGTTCTAATAGTCACAGCTTGCCTGTCTGGGCCATTCTTTTTTCATTTTCACTTTTGTTTCCTAGTTGGAAACAGCTTTTGGAGCTGTTCATTCATTCTAAACCAGTTTCCTAATCAATTGAACTACTTCAGTTTGAGACTTTGAAGGATGTTCCTTTTGATTTCTAGTCATGTTTTGTAATCACATTTCTAATTTTATCTTTTCTGAATCTTCTCTCGGTGTCCATTTCAGTGGATATTGAATCTCTTATTTATTTTATAAGATTTATTTTATAATATGTTCTTATTGTTGCTCTGTCTTTCAAAGTTTTCAAAACTGGGGCTACTCATGTTTGGGACTTCGACACTATAACACCGAATTTTACAAACAAATTACTGTCTTATCTTCACCCTTCTATACATTACATTCATTGAATCACCTCTTCTCTCGGCTATGGGTCTCTGATATTTGAATCTGTAGGTTGCCTTCACCTCAATTCTGAGCTGCACTCTATTAAGACTTCGAATGAGGTACCGTGTGCTACTTGTATTCCTTATTCATCTCAACGTGAATTTCGCATCCTGAGCAACACCAACTAGTCGGCTGCGAATAATTAGTTGTAAAGATGTTCTGTGACACTTCCTTATTGCTATTTCATGACTTACAGCATCCTTGCTGCAAACTTTTTGTTGTACTGAGGTCTTATAAAGTTTACCACTTTACCTTTAGACTAATAATTAGGGATTATTAAAACAGAATACTATTTTATATGCAAAGGTTTTGTAAAACATATCAGGTGTTACAACAAACATTTACTTTCATTTAACTGTAACTGAAACATTTATTTATTAGCAAACATAGATGAAATAAATGAAACATCAGATAAATCACTGAAACAGAAAAGGTATAAATTATTACTTATAAAGTGATGAACTCTATACTGAAGTGAAGATAGTATCATTTCTGGTTTTAGATCTGCATACATTTAACAGTCTCTCCTTTCCTCTATGTTTAATTAAACTTTATAATTAAATATTTATTCATAATTTAATGTAGCATAGTGGAACTGGAGTACTGTAATTGTGCAATTATCATAATTGAATTTCTGCCATATTTAACGAAAATTTTCCGAAGTAATTTTAAATTTTCATTCGTAAGCGGTAAAGAGAACAAATCGGAGGTAATCTTCAAGGCACACAAAATTAGACTGCTTTTATTAGTTTTCTTTTCTGACTTCTTTCGAAGTCCGATTTTACAATGCATCACTTGTTAATTCTTAAAATAAAGAAGCTTCCTCTATCTTTTGAGAAAATTTGGTACTATTTTTTTTTGTAAAGCCGCTTAATTAAGTGCGTTTAAATGTATTAGAGATTTATTAGAACAAGTTATTGTTAGAAGAGTTATAGATTTTAGAATAACATGGTAACCTAGATTATTATGTAAAATTATGCAAAAAAAAACTTCTTCCCATAGAATTTATTTAAATTATTGTAAAATAAATGAGAGAACTGTGTAGTTTAAAGTACTTACTTGGCGTAGGGTAAACTGTGATCATAAAGGCGGTTCCCCAGGATGATGCTATTGCATTGCACTAGGTGATAGTTGAATTCCTGTGAATATCCCTAATGTGGATATGTCGTACGCATAATTTTTGATAGTAGTGGTTACTGCGTTCGCGCAGTTACCATGGGATAATGTATTAGCCAGCCCAATCTGAATTTGTAATGTGGGCAAGAAATTAATGCTGCAACAGAAAACTTATTAACAGAACTCATTGCCAATCAACCAGCCTGCCTCTTGAAAGCCAAATTTTGACCACAAGTCTATCCTGTTTGGATGAAACAATCCATGACCATTGAACAATCAATGTATGTTTAACAAACAAGCACTATTTAGGAAGTTCTGTCCATGTTATTTACAGTATCTCACTTAGACTTTCAGGCTATCTAGCTTTTAACAGGCTTTATTCACTGGCTCACAGGTCTCCCAGGCCTGTCTGTGATTCCTTTTAGAGGATTGACGTTGATCTTATAGCTATAGTTACAATAAGCATTGCTTTTTTGAGCGGCGCTTGCACTAAGCCGTTCATATTCAAGCAGAAAACCAACTAGATAAATATATACTCCTCAATTTCTCTTAGATTAGATTAGATTAGACTAGGGCGGCCTCAAGGCCTACGCCACTGCGACCCCTTTGGATCTATTGTGGCTCCCCTCACTTTAAAGCTCACCCTCCAGACCTGTCCTTTTAATCAGACTCTTAATGCTGGAGAGTGACTCTTGAGTAAACCTCACAGGGCTTGGTTTTTCCTCCCCGAGAAGTAACATCCTTTGCCACACGAGCCCCTCACACTGACACAACACGTGCAGTGCCGTTTCCTCCTCTTCCTGACAGAACCTACAGAGGCTATCATCTCCCAGGCCCATGCGATGCATGTGTTTTCTGAGTCTGCAGTGGCCAGTTAATAGGCCTACAATCATCCTTATAGCCCCACGGCCTTGACGGATTAATTCTGCATTCAGCCTCGGCGAATAGCCTTTAATAAACTCCTTCGCCTGTCTCTGCCCAGTGGTGGCAAGCCACTACTCTTGGAGACCTACTCTGCACCCATAAGTTAATGGTCGCTGTCTTAACACACTTCGGAACCCCAAAACAGGGCTCCGGGCCAACGAAGTGTCCCGCAGAGCCTTCCTGGGCCAATAAATCTGCCGCTTCGTTTCCCTTATTTTTCTCTTGGTGCACTTACAATTGTAATTTTATCTTCCTATCTATTACAATGAATTTTTACTGGATGTCTGTGAGTTTATTATTATTATAAAGGTTTTATTAGAAAATAATGTTTACATGTTTTTGTTTTCATACATTTATCGCCTTGATCTAATTTTATTTTATAATTCAAATTAAACGATTATTTCCATAAACATATAAATTCACTCAACTCTATTAATAATTTGGTAATTACATTACGCCAACACAGGCTTTTACAACTCACAAAACAATCAAAGAAACTATTATAAACAAGCCAATGCTTTGTTGATGTGAGTTTATTTGAGACCTTTCATAAATTAAAAGCAGATAAATAAGTAAAACGCTGGTTTCACAACCTTCTATCAAACTGCGCCAAAAAGTTTGCTTCTTTAGAAGCCATTTTAATGGTACTACAGACAGTTTTATGTTTGGGGTCAGAGATTAACTGCGTAGCCCCATTCTCAGTAGTAGTTCGCTATGATTACAATTCTCTACAGCGTTAGGTAGCAATCTTCGATCTCAAGTAGTGTTTCTCTAAATTCTTAAAGGCGGCCTGACAATCACAGAAGATGCAGATTCTTCTGACGTTAGTGCCCTTATCATTACAACTTGATTAAGTTTAGTTTAGAATTTAGTATGGTCTTGTTTTAGATAGAAATATGGAGCAAATACTTCCAGGTTGTGAAATTAAATCCTTAGAATCAGAATTAATAGATCCCAAAATAATGGCCGAGTAGTAAACAAAAATATTATTTTGAAAGCATTGCCATTCTTAAGTATTAGAAGAGGACAGAAAAAACACTAAAAATTGTAACAAAATTTAATTTTGAATAGAAGAATCTCTTAGATTGCCAATAAAAACTAACATGTCCCACACGAACCAAAATGGAACTTATTTCAATATATATGTTAAAATATATGTACGTATCAATTTTTATGTGGTTCTAAATGAATAAGAAAGTAGAAAATATTTCTAAAAAAAGTTATTGTACGACTTCCTAGCCAACAAACTTTTGTTATTTAAAGTTTCTATGTTAAGATACAATTTTTAATACTCTTGAAGATATATAGAACGTTAAAGTTTTTTTAAAGTTAGTAATAGAAAAAACAATTTTTACTTTAAGTTTTATCTTAATAAAAAAAAAAAGAGTAAAGTTTATGTGCATATTCTGCATCTCTGATATCTGCAACTATCTCCACTATGCATTTGCATTTAGTACATACATTACGAGGGTCGTTTGAAAAGTCCGTGCAAAAATAAAAACTACTTAATTTTTTGGGGTAAACCTTTTTTATTTTTCAACATAGTCTCCTTTTAGGCTTATACACTTCGTCCAATGCTGCTCTAGTTTGTTGATCCCTTCCGAATAATAGGATTTGTCCAAGTCTGAAAAATAGCCATTCGTTTCTGCAATCACCTCCTCGTTTGAATAAAATCTTTTTCCCGCCAGCCATTTCTTCATATTGGGGAACAAATAGTAGTCCGAGGGAGCCAAGTCTGGAGAATAGGGGGGATGTGAAACGAGTTGGAACCCTATTTCCATTAATTTTGCGACCACAACTGCTGAGGTGTGAGCTGGTGCGTTGTCGTGATGGAAAAGGACTTTTTTGTGGGCCAATCGTGGGCGTTTTTCTTGCAGCTCGGTTTTCAAACGGTCCAATAACGATGAATAATATGCACCTGTAATAGTTTTACCCTTTTCCAGATAGTCGATGAGGATTATTCCTTGCGAATCCCAAAAAGACAGTCGCCATAATCTTTCCGGCCGAAGGAACGGTCTTCGCCTTTTTTGGCGCAGATTCCCCCTTGGTAACCCATTGTTTAGATTGTTCTTTGGTCTCAGGAGTGTAGTGATGTATCCATGTTTCATCCTCAGTGACGAAACGACGCTTAAAGTCCTGCGGATTCTTCTGGAACAGCTGCAAACCGTCCTTGCAACACTTCACACGATTTCGTTTTTGGTCAAGCGTGAGCAATCGCGGCACCCATCTTGCAGATAGCATTGTCATGTCCAAATGTTGATGCAAAATATTATGTACCCGTTCATTCGAGATGCCCACAGCACTAGCAATCTCACGCACCTTCACTCTTCTGTCATCCGTCACCATATCATGGATTTTATCAATGATTTCTGGAGTAGTAACCTCAACAGGGCGTCCAGAACGTTCAGCGTCACTTGTGCCCATATGGCCACTCCGAAAATTTTGAAACCACTTATAAACTGTTCTAATCGAAGGTGCAGAGTAACCATAATGTTTATCAAGCTTCTCTTTAGTCTCCTGAGGCGTTTTGCCTTTCATAAAGTAGTGTTTAATCAACACACGAAATTCTTTTTCGTCCATTTTTTGAAAATCACTCGACTTCCTCGATTCAAACGAATGCCAAACACAAAGAAATAGACCGATCTGGCTGAAACTTGGTGTGTGCTCTTCCAAGAGATGCTACTAACTAAACATAACCTCGATACGCGCCAGTGGTGCTATCTCTCTGACTTTGCACGGACTTTTCAAACGACCCTCGTAAGCACTGGGTTCTCCTCATGTACTCAAACAAATTTGCCTCTTATAAAATTTTTCAATTTACTGAAAATATTATCTGGAAAAACTATTTTTGAAAATTTAGTGGTAATTTCTTTCTTAAATAAAGCTTCCTTTAGGTTTTAATTTACAATTTTTCTTTCTAATTTAAGCGAGTAAAGAAACATGGTGGTTCTATTAAATTTTACGTTTTCAATTAAAAATATTAATTTTTTGTACGTTCATAAACTGTAAAATAAAATAAATTTCGTGACGTTTCCTCTCCTCCTGTCTTGTCCTTCCCAAACTGAACCCATTAGAACAACCCTGTGCTTTCTGATCTATCCGTACCTTATAAGAGGGCACACGGCCAGATCATTAAGTAGTAATATGTCTGATTTTCTTGACGATTGTCAGTCTCACGTTGACTTCCATGCCATTCTTTTGGCAATGTAAAGTATTTTCATTTTGCTTTTCCACTTTTTAAACCTCTTCTAGAAAATAGTATTGTTGCAAGATTTTTCCACGGTCAAAAATGAGAAGAGAGAATGGGCTAAATCATCTGCGTAAATGGAGGTTGTGGTGCGGATGAGGTGAAAGATCTGATGTCTTAAAAGTGAAGAGGCCAGGTCCAAAGTATATCTTGAGGAATTTCAACCTCTGAAATAGTAATGTGACTCATAATAAACATGAGTAAAATTGGAATCTTCAGTTATTTTTACTTTGACCTTTCATCTAGGAGATTTCTATTTTAAGAATGTTTATTTTATTTTATTAAATAGAACCCCTGACTTCAATAAAACTCTCTTGAAAAAGATCAGATTCAGGAGAAAATCAATTTAGACACTATTTTAGGAGATAAAACAAAAACTTTTATTTGCAATTGAGAAGTTCATTGTTTGGTTGGACACTTGAGGCGTTGTGCAGCTTGTAATAGAACAGTTCTGTAATATGATCGTCTCTTCAGATCATCGTGTTCAGCTGTTCCGATTCTGTAATATTGCCAGGACAGATAGCTGTCGAGATAAGGATAAAACGATTATGGGAGGCTTTTTTTTATATAAAGCTCAAATTTGATATGCAGTTCCATTATCACAAAGTTAAGTGTCAAAATTTCAACCAAAGTACGACCACTGAAAGTGCAACTTTGTTAAACTACTTCTTTTTAACTTCTATCCGGATTCATGTAAAAATAAATATCACTTTATTTATAATATTTAAAAGGATTATATTTTCCAATAAAATTGATTTTAGGTTATTAGCAGCGAAAGCAAACATAAGTTTACTCATTTACCATTTTTATGTAATGAAATTAAAAGCATTACTTCAAATCTAAATTCAAAGAAAATTGGTTAAGAAAAATGTTGATTTAATTATCGGAATATAACATTTGGTTATAGCTCAGGAAATTAGTAAATAATTTGGTTTTAAGGAAAAATTTTAGAGCTAATTTGGGAGGAAATCTGGAAATATTCTATCATCAGGAACCATTGGAGAACCGAATCGGAATTCCAAATTCATACTCCATTGATTTTTGTATAATTTTTGAGATATGCTGGTTATATACACGGGATAAGCGTTAATATTTTTGTTTTTCTCATTTATTTTGATAGGAAAATCAATTTTGAAAATTTGTCCCCGCAATACTTCCCTAACTAGGAGAAATAGACATTGTTAACCATACAATTTGGTTTGATGATATGGCCACACGTAGGTGCTATTTTCCCCTTATATGTGCTAATTATCTAGTTTGTAATTTTGGCACGCCTACACTATCTAGTTAGTTAAAGGCAATTTAAAGGTCAGTAAATTCAGTGCTAGAATATTTTCTTTTTTCTTTGTATAGACCTAGTTCATTACTTTAGGCTTTTCATAGACAAACAAATAACATGGCATCCAAACAAAAGTCTTAAAAGACAAGCAATGACAAAGTGGGCCAAAAATCAATAAAAGATGATTTAAATGACCGTCGGAATTAAAACGACTGAAATACAACTCTACAGTCAAACCTACAAAGACTTATGGCTAAAAAATTCTTGGGTTCAAATTGTCAAACCTACATTCCACTCTAAGATATTAGAACGAATATTGGTCTTCGAAACTCACACTGAAAAAAAAGAGACTGTTCTAAATTTTTTTGTATAGCAGCTAGCCAAAGAGAAATATCAGAAATGTCCCACCACACTCTCTAGCCTCTACTAGAAACCATCTGAGTATCCATCTCGCCGACTGAATCCAGTGGTCTCGAAATCTCCTTTTGAAACTGATCAGCGATGTAGGTTTTCTTGACGAAAGGGCCACCAATGAGAGTAGTTTCTGTCTTCTTACTTATATTTTATTTTGTTTTAGTCAATGCTGTTCACTATGATTTCCTGAAATACACTTTTTTTCAAACTCAGAGCCTCTAAATTTATTTATTTACTTATTTATTACTCTGTTTACACCGTTAGGTTTACAGAGGGAGTTGGCTACATAGAAAAATACTATTTAATTGTAATAATATCAGTGCTAAAAACCAAAATATATCATTCTTTGTCTAACAAAATAATAGTTCTTATGTATAGAAATGAGATTTCTTGAATTTATATTAATAATAGACCACTAACATTAAGATAATAATAAATTTCTTAATTTAAAACTTTCAATACAAAATAAGGATTCAAGATTGGCGAGGAATCGGTCAAATAAAAAACAAACTCGTCTTTTTGCCAACGTTTCGACAAATATATTGTCCTCTTCAGGGCCTGGATATTACAAATACAAAACAATTTACAGAGTCAGTAACATAGAAAAACTAGTAAAAATCAGTAATACAAAAATAAACAGTAAAATATAATAAATTCTTTATAATTATTGAAACTTACGTGGTTGAGTTACAGAAACTAAGAGCCAGAAATGGAGAAGCAGGTATTATACAGATATAGCGGGACTTACACGGTAATTACAATTGGACAGATACAATAGACTAATTACAACAAAAGAGTAAATACAATAAATATTGTGAAATTTCTTTAAACAACAAAAGCCGTTTAACACAAAACACAGGAGAACCAAATAACCCTTATGAACTAAATAACAAATAACCAAAAGATTTGAAGTAAATTTAAACAAACCCAGCAATAATTATGTCCAAATTTTTGATATCTATTTATTTTTTAATGATAAAATTGTAGCAATTGGCTAAATTCGACGTGTCTGTCCTAAAGTTTACTGTGTTATTCTGTTTTACTATGTGGCACATTTCAAGAAAATTTCGCTTATACTGTTTTATTCCCTATCGAGTACTGTCACATTCTGAAAGTCAAAATTGTGTTTTTTGTCCATGTGTTGTCTAAGTAGCGCGGTGGAATTGTCGTCTTTTTTTTTTGTCTTACAGTCATACTGATGCTGGTACAAACTGATGCTATACAAAGTAGGGATATCCTTTATATTCTCTTCTCTTATAGTCGGAGATTGCAGAAAAATGTTTTACTAAATATTTAGCTCTGTGTGATGATGATGAGGCCAGGCTGTTCATTAAAAAGTGAAATAAGTCATTTGGTGCGTACAATTGGCAGAGAGGACAAATTAACTGCACATCAAATTGATAGCACCGGCAGAGCCTCGAAATAAATTATTTTTTCAAGTAAATTGAATAATAAATTAATTAAGAATTGTTGAATGTCTTTTAAAAGCTGCTTATTTTACCAATCATTGTAATTGGTTAAAATTACCAATCCAAACTTCTCTATTTCCATTCACAAGAACCTATTTCCTCCTCTCTCTCTGTCACACACATAGAGCTTTAAGTGGTTAAGCTTTTGGAAGTAATAATTTTGTAGCTGTGCGCTTGTTAAAACTTGGAAGCAACTAGAAGGGTAGCAAAGTGTAAGGGGCAGAGTGGCAAGCCTAATCCACTTTTCCCTCTAAAAGCTTTCCTAAAGAAGGAGCGATGAAAAGTTCTTAGGAAATGAGAGCTTTCCTATACTGAAAGAGAGAGGTTTAGTATTTACCAATATATTCGATTATCCAGACGACAAAAAAATATAAACGGTTTTTCCTGATTATTTAACCTTCTTTTTTTTCCCCTCAAGTTTTAGCAATCATTATATTTGTTGGGGGAACATAAAACATATTGGAAAACGGATTATAAGAGGTTTTACCTCTAACTGTTTTTTTATCTCTTGTCACTAGAAGTAATGTAATCGTATCTAATGTTTGCGTTTATGTAGGCCTAACCTGTCCAGTTTTGAAGATATAGTTTCGGTGTCTGGCCAGTGCATCATTTTATTCCGTTATTTTTGTGTTAAATAAAAAATGGTCAAATATGTACGATGAGTGTGTTTCATTTGGACAGAAAAAATAAAATAAATTCACCAACATCTGTTTGTAGTTTCTCTGTTGAATTAGGAAGACACATCATTATTGCCCTTGATTTTTAAATGAAACAGAATGGCTTCTTATTTCTTAGCAAAATGAGTTTGTCCCAATTTTTTCTAATTCTACTCACGGAAATTCCACTCCAGTGACAGTACTTTCTTTATCAATACAAATTACTATTGATTTATTTATTCAGAATAAATGTTCAAGAGATAACATCAATCCGAGAGAATAAAGCCAAATCTCAATACCGGTATACAGGATAGAATAATAGATCAGTTGTTTATTTTCTTGTATTTTTCTTTATTTTCGTTCATTTAGCGTAGAACAAGAATTTGTATCTTGTCTTTCCATCTGGTTTGTTTATGATGTAAATATTTATTAAAGTGTTTTGTCTTGAATAATGTTTATCACGTTCTATCAGATTATGAGTAGTGTGTCCTGAATTTTAATTCAAGTCAGCCAAAATATATACTTTACTGACGTAGTTTCAGTACATCTCTGGTTTTATCTAACTCTGGTTTTATCTAACTGTATTTAATTGACCGTATAAGTTATTTTAAAGCTACGTCCTTTAAAAAAAAAAAAAAAAAAAAAAAAACTTATTTAGAGTTGGCACTTTGAACTACACAAATAGTAATAGAGCTCACGGTTCGCAAAGCTGAACCAATTGGAAGACTCATACAGATAAATATTAATAATAATAATAATGTGTGTTTATTTAATATTAAATAACGATAAAAAATAATAAAGAACAGAAAACTAAGAAAACCACACAATGCATGGACATTATGTCCGTCTGCAGAGGTTGACCTCACTTACAAAAATTATACATTAATATAGATATTTTTCATAAACTACTACATAAACAAAAAAGATTCTTTGTAACAGAAAATTAAAATAATCGCAAAAATAATATAAACAAATTTAAATTGATTAATGAAATCCGCAAAATTCTATTAAAAACCTTCTCATAAAAAAGTAAATTTAAAAATTATAATTAGAAATCAAAAACTGTCTGTAATTAGCTGCTTCCAAGTGGTACCAATAAAGGCGCTTAAAACTATTATTCTGCCCATTCAGATAACTAATTATTTCTGTTTTTGTCAGCGTTTTCTTATTGAACCATCGGATTCTAAATTCTTTAAGAACTGGACATTCAGCTACATAATGCAATAAATCCTCAACTACATTAAGATTGCACATTGAACAGAGGTGACTCTCGCTTGTACGACCCACTCTGTAGTTTAAATTTATTAGCTGCCCTCTCAACCTCATCATAGTTTGCATAAAGTGTAACTTGTTAGTATCTTTAATGTAATGATTTTTACCCAAATCTATAATTAACTCCTTATACAAACAATGAAAAGTTGAATCCGCAGCTTTAGCTTTAGCCATCAAATTTCTTTTAAATGACTGTTTTATTTTCTAAACTAAAAGTTCAAATTGATGCTCTCCTCCACTGTCATATTTCATTAATTCCATATCCTGCCTTTCACAAATATCATTAAATTCTTTAAACCAAAATATTTTTTCTCTTATAATTTGTTCCGCTAAAATCTTTGGTAATCGTGTATTTGGTAAAGTAAGCACTTTCCGGATGTAGCGATAATGTAAGCTCAGTGTAAAAACGAATATAGGTGTCAAACCCGACTCCAAATATATAACATAACTGGGCGTGTTCTTTGGTAACAGAAACAATCTTTTAATGAAAAAAGTATTTAAACTTCCTATTATATCACTCCACAGGAACCCCCAAGTCTGCGCGGCGTAACTAACTATGGCTCTAGCTACTGCATTAAACATTTCAAATTTAACTGAAATCGGTACACCATTTTTATTGAATACATTACTGTAATTCGCCATAATACTTGCTTTAGCCGCTCGAAGTCGATCTTCAAAGTGGTGTCGGAAAGCTATAAATATTAATATTGCATGAAAAGAGAAAAAAAATAAATATTATTTTTAGGTTTTTGTGCATTCGTTTATTTCGATGGAAACGGGTGCGAAATAAATTTTTGAATGATAGAAACTGGACATGCCTGATTTCCTACCTAAATCATTCCTTTAAATGCTGCCTCTTTCTGGCTGTTATAGAAATAATTATAATGATCAATGTCTTCTGCAATCGGCAACTGCAATTCTATAGCTTTATCCAAGGCGCAATCCTGAAGGATTAACTTCTATGAAGACTGTAGAAAGAGGGAGACGCTTCCTGGGGATACCGCGAGAGCCTGTGAAATATTGATAGTCTTTAGTAATTATTTTAAGAACAATTACAAATTAATAGATTATTGCTAAAAAAATATTTGTCTGTTACAGATAAATATGTGGAGGGATCAATACGTGGAAGGTGGCCCACAAGAAGATTTGGTGAGTATAACTTGTTAAGTGACACTGTTTAATCCAAATATTTAATGTTATCTGAGGAGTCAATCTTTCTGCCTTCTAAAGTCAATTTCACATAGCCTTATTGTCGAAAAGAGTCCTCATTTAAAGAGTACTGTTTAATTTATCGCCTCCAAGTTAAAGAGAGCTCGTGTATATATGTAGCTTTGCAAGAGCAAAAGCGAGAGAAGTGTGTGAAAACTTTAAAAAAAAGTTAGGTAAATAGCCAGTGCTCTTATTTCCAGAAAGAATTTCTAATCGTTTCAATCATTTTCAATAAATTAAAATTTTTAAATTCTCTAATTCTTCTTATATCCACATTTTGTATAAACACGTACTGCGGACCTCTTGGAAATTGAATTTTTTCGAGCAATGCAAAAACATTGAGGACGAAATATATCACTACCCTTTCAAACCATATTTAGCTTTGTTTCTGGAGGTCAAAAAATTTAGATAACTTTGAAATTAACTAATAATTTTAATTTCTTTAATACTGTAAGCAAATAATGTATAAATTCTATCGATTTCTAATTAAACGAATTTGATAGTAATTAAAACTTTTCTGTGGAAACTGCAATTTAAGAGAATAATTGTTTTTAAGTAAAGTCTACTAAACTCCCACAAAAATCTTATAAATTCTAATATAATATTGCTCATTCAAACGGTTTTTTTCATTGCTTCAATTCAAACGATTAATTAAAAAGATGTAAAGAACAGCATTACAAAAACAGACCAGCCTATGCACTCTAGCGGCTGTAATTATAACTAATATAATTCCAATTTTCTGCTACACAAAGATACATTTTTGTTTTTACAATAGTTCAATGGAATTAAACCCTTCGGGGTAGAGTTTGTATGATGGCAGGGAAAATAACTGAAATAAAACTTTAAACTATTTCTAGAATTTATTTCAATTCTTTTTTTTTAATTTCTAATTTTGGGTTTGTGTTTAATAATTTTTTTTTTTTAAATTCTCATAACAAATTAGGAGCAAAAGTGTAGAATTTCAAATCAAATATTAAAAGTAATGGGCTTATTTGATTAAAACTCTTTCTAAAACAATTGTGAAGAAAAAAAGCACAGATTTGTTCTCACTAATAAAATTGAAAAAAGGCTTGTTGATGGTGGTGTAATATGTATCTTAATCGTTCAAAAGGAACAGCAAATGCTATCTAGCAACAACCATTAAAACTAAAATAGTTACATTTTACGCTCATAGATAGCGCAGTAATTCACTTTTGGTCTAAAAGCTTACTAACTTGACCGACCACCAACCAATGCTTGTTTTATTCCCTTTGTAGAGAAGGTTACTGAGCGTTTGTTGAGTGCTGTGAATCCGTATTAGATAATTATAAATATCGTTGATTCTTAAAAATAGAATGGAGTTTATCCTAATAAAAAAAAGTTTGGATAGTCCTTAGATATTTGTTTATATTTTAAAATTAATAAAAGCGCCCTTCAGTTTATTAAGTGTTTTTTTTTATTCTGTAACATATTTTTAATCATTGCTGATTGGGAAATTTTAGTTAAAGGAGTCTGATTGATAAGTTTATTAATAAGAGTGATATCAATTTGTTATAATTCCGTGAGTATATTAAGACAAATTTTACAATTCTTCTTATCCATGGAATTCATCTTAGTTTCAATATGAAACAACAATGAAGTTTTCCATTAAAAGTAGGTTTTTCTATTGTAATTTCTTATCCAGTTTCACATGTTCTACTTAGAATAATCTGATATTTCCTTTTTTTCTTCACCACCGAATTCCTATGTAAAGATTTCGGGTTCGTGAGTGATAATGTAGAGTTGTCCGGGTATCAAAAAGAATAATACCTAAACTAACATCTCTTTTAAAAAGCTGATTACCTTTATTATAAGTTTCAGACAAATTCATAAACGGAGAATATCATCTCAATGTTAAAGATAGGTTGTAGCTTAATAAGTTCACTTACTTCTTTATTTACCTATCAATCAATAGAATTTTATGCAACATTGGTTGCAGTTTTTTCTTAAATAACTGACATTTAGTAGGTCTAACAATCTAAATTTTTCGACTATATGTGTTTTCACAACTATATTTTTTCCTTCTGCACAGATTCATTTACTTTTAAACCCTCAGAAGTTCTTCTAATATCTTTCTTGTTTCTCAATTTGGGCTAAAACAAGGCAAGTCTCCTGGAATCTGGAACCTAAACACTCAAACAACAATTGATTTTATAAAAATAAGTGTTTTTGCCAATAGTTTTAAGTTTCGAAAGTTTCTTTTCCGACTATGATGTTTCATCAGGTTTCTTTTCAGCTTTAGTTGATGGTACGAAACTTTCTTTCAGCCTTGTACTTTTTCGGTGTCTTCTTTTCTAGATTGCCCCTTAATTTCAGCTTCTAGCTGAAAATTGTAAGTAATTTTGTTCATATTGTCAAGAAATGTTTCTTCAAATCTTTTTTACATGAAATATATGTGTAGCTTCTCTGAGCACTATAAATAAACTTACATAAGAGTGAAAGAGAATGCGTAGAAAAGTAACAACTAAAAGTAAGTTCGATTATATAAATTTGCAGGTTGATTAATGCCATATGTCGAGCCAGGATTACTTTAAAGTAACAAAATAAGTTGGGGAACTTACTTATAAGAAATAAAGTTTAAAATATACATATATATTGATCATTTATTGTGCTTAATATTGCAATATATACTATAACTAAAAAAGAAACCCCAACTTTAATGTTTAGAGGCTTTACACTCAATTAGATTGCCTGTGTTAACCATGTTGCTTAGAACAGTTCATGCAACAACACAGATTTCAGCACTTCGAAGAGAATTCAACAGTCATTTTATCTTCATTATGCTAACTATCTATTCAAAACTTACCTGAATGTCTCCAGTGAATCAAAACACATGAAATTTGCTACTATTTTTTCTGCTGGGATAAACGTTTTAATTTTTGTTTTTTAAAAAATTTTATTTCTATTTTTTTTGTAACTCTTTCACTGATAATCATTTTAAATTGCTTGTAACGTTCCAGGAGAATTGATTCTCATTACTAATTGCTCTATTAGTAAGCTAGTATGCTCATAACTTATGGAAAAGGTAAGATGGAGTAGTCCTCAGTCTTAAATTTTCGGTACTCACCTTTTCCTGAAGATGAAGAATAATTTTCTTGTATAAATGAAGGTTTTTATGACTCATTACACTAACTTTTGCCACGTAAGTAACATAAGTGCTAATAATTGGGATTTCTTAGTATGACTGAAGCTGGTGGGTATTTTGAAAAAATCATTCCACTTTTGAAAATATAATTTAACGTTTTTACACAATTCTTACTCAAATAATCATTGAGAAAAAAGTAATTCCAATTAATTAGATTGTTTTTCTGAAATAACATTTCAGCTAAAGAGCTATCAGTATAATAATCTAAATTCCTACGCTTCTTACTAGTAGGTTTCCTTGAATGAATGATATATCATTCATTAATTCAATATTCAATATTTGCATTAGATAAACCAAGTTAATGTCCAGCTATGGTCTTTCTGCCTGGCGATAGAATCATAGAAATTTTAGATATTATCCTTGCCTTGCTATTGAATTAACAAAGAACTGATTAAAAATAAGATAATTAAGACAGAGAACGTTGTAAGTTCTTGTATGTAAATTTATATAATACTTCTTTACACAAAAATTGACCATGGATACATTATTTAGGCAATGAAATAGAAAAACTAATTGAAATCTAATGAAAATTAATTGAATAGACAGGAATTTACAAATAAAGAGTACATTTATGGAAATCAGTAATTAAAATTTAGTAATACGAATCAATTCCAACCATTTAAACGTTCAAAAGAAGGAATGTGAATAATTAAATCATCATCTGAAAATGTCAATCAATAATGGTCGAAATGCAGTGCTCCATCATTGGACAGTTAGCTGTAAGAAGCTGGATTAGAAGAATATCTAAGGGCCAGCAGCTGGATTCAAATCTGGAATCTCCGCTTGGAAGTTCCAAAACGCTAACCACTTCCCTGTTTCTCTATTTTATATTATTTATTTAAATTAAAGAATTTCCTAGACTTCAAAAGGCATTTATTAAATTCTGTAATAAAGTATATTATAATTAATCTACTGAGAAATTATTCTGCTTTTATTGTTTTTAAGTAGTAGTTCTTTGAAATTTTCAATTTGGTACCACTCATAACACAGACTTCAGATGTACATTTCTCTTAGTTAAATAAAGAAATTTAAATTAAAGGATTAAGTTCGTAGTAAAAAGTATAACAAAGTTTACATTTCGATCTGAGTAAGTGCTTTTTAAATGAATAATGTCCAGACACATATAGTGTTAACTTCAAAGAATTGAAAACATTTGCTGGATAAATAATTAGTTTGGTCTGAATAATCTATCTCTGAAAATAGATGGAAATCGGCCAGAATGAAAGAAAATAAATAAGCTAAGAAAGATGTAACATTAATTTGAAAGTGCTCTGCAACCCACCCTAGGAAAGAACATTCAGTCTAAAAGGTTTTTTTTACTCATCTTCTCTGTACGTCTTAAGATTATTCAAAATATCTTTCACGATGTTTTTAATGAGCTGGTGTAGAAAATGTCTAATGCAAATAATTTTCTCCTACTTACCCTATTATAACTTTCTGGAAAAAAAAACAAATTTTCTTTGAATTGCCTTGTATTTTTTAGAATGACCTGATAACCTGTGAGTATGTATGCTGTAGACCAAACTAAATGCTTCATCTAATTTGCTTTTACTAGTAGGACCTTATAATTCAATACCTCATAAGCTATCAATCAGTTGTATTATCCTCAAAATGTCAATGCACACCTAGATTTAATAAAAAATTAATATCTCCATCTAAGTAGAAAGAGCTTACTTTCAGATCTAATTAATTGTAACTGTGGTAACAAGTGGATTTTGGAACCAATAAGAACTTATCATTTCTAAACAAGCTAAGGCATAATTGAAGTCTTCTTTGTTTTAAGTGTATGTTATTTTATGTTAAATAAAAATTAATATTTCTATTGTTTTCGTTAGGAATGAATCATGGTTCAAAGATGATTTATTATTGATTTGTAAGATTTATTGTTTAAATTGAATGTCTTTCTCAATCAGGTATTATTAATTGGAAGTATAAGTTAATATAACATTTCATTACTTTATTTTTTGTTTGAATTATGCCTAAAATTGATATAAGTGGCCAGAAGAAAGTAAAATTGTAATTATTTTTAAAATTATAAATTCAATCTTGTCTATCAAGCAACTACTACACTCTAGCGGCAAATATTTTAACTAAACATTTTTGTACTGACAAAGGGTATATTTATTTTATACATTTACGAGATATATACATTTATCTGAGAATTAGTTTATACAAAAAATAAAAATAAAATTATCTATTTAATTCTATGGCATTATTAAAAAAATAGTTTCACTATGTAATGAAAAATTAATCGTAGAGATATTATTTGTTTAACTAGTGGCCATACTGGGAGTTGTAGCCACTGACTCTGTACGGTGCGTATTTCGTTTCTTG
The DNA here is from genome assembly GCF_049639745.1 of Rhodnius prolixus. Lineage (NCBI taxonomy): Eukaryota > Metazoa > Arthropoda > Insecta > Hemiptera > Reduviidae > Rhodnius > Rhodnius prolixus. The sequence goes on from NW_027411582.1 coordinate 29,822,177, forward strand.
TGGTTATGTCGTGATATTTTAATTTATACATAGTGTCGTTAACATAATTATAAAACGATTTACGTATATTTATTTTGATATTAGTGTAATGTGTAATTAGTGGCATGTCTATACTGGACAACATCCTGGTATGAGTTTTAATTTCTTTCTTAAACTAGATAAAATGACTGTTGACAACTTGAAAGAAACTGATCTCTGAATTTAAATACTATTACTGATTTTATTTCTAAACAATATCTTTGTTTAAAATGAATGTCATTTCTTCCAATTTATACATTGAAATCAGTTTAAGATTTGTTTGACTTTTTAAAAATCATATTATTTGGTGCCCTTAGTGATAACTCAATTTCACTTCTTCCATTTTTCTGTTATAAGTACTTTCTTATCAGTTGAGTGTAATTTGTTCGATTTTTTTTTCATTTACTTTTTGCTTAAAATAACTTAAGTATGTTTCTCTTGAATATTTTTTAGGTATGTGGTGTTTTATATCTTTTTTTTTTAATTATTTCAGTGGCTGCTATGACTTGACAACTGTTGGGGTCTTGAAACCCCCTTAAATCAGAAAATGTCGCAGCCAGATCCGGAGCAATCAAAACCAGGTAAGGAAGTTTAAGTATTATTTTTTGATTTGGATTTTCGTTTTACATTTTACAGTAATCACAAATTGATTTATAATGTTCTGTTGAAATATATTTATAGAACAAGATTTCTTTGAAAAATTAATACATTTAACTCATCTTAGTGTGAAAAATTACGATTATATTAAAACCAGAAATCCAGTATTTTGTCGTAATTGTTGTGTGAATTAATCGTTAAATTTATCACCAAAGGTTTATCTTATTTATTAAAAATAGATTCTTATTTCAATAATATTGAAAGAATATCGTTATCATAACTTATAATTTCGAGGTTACACGTTTATTTTTACATCCTTTTTGTAAATATAAGCTAGTACCGCATTCTATGAGCGTTCAAGTAAAATATCACAACTTAGATACATTCTACAGTTTTTCAATATCTTAAATTAAGATAATTCGTTTTAAGTTTTACTTCTTTACTATTTTACATTATCCATAATTGAAATTTGGAAAATTAGGGAGAAAAATGATCACAAATCACATATTAATCTTTTAAACATTATTGAGCGTGATATTAAATTTAAATCATACTCACTTTATTTTTAAGATAATCATGACCTTTGACCTAGGTCAGATTCTTTGCTTAATGATTTGAATTTTTGCCAACATTTAAAAAAAAAAGAACAAAAAAGGCTGATGAATATCATGGTTGTAATCAATCATTTAACAAATTTTATTGGATTTTTTTTGGGGGGGCGACAGTCAGCTCATTTGCATTGATTGTTTTTGCAAATTATTAAGAATGTTTTTGTAGTCTAATTGCTTTAAAAAATTGCCTGAACTTTGAATGCTATTTCTTGAGATATTGTACTGTTTTTTGTTCCTAATTAAAAAAAAATTACATATTTTTTCTTCATATTTAATGAAATAGATAAATTAAGCTGTAATATTAGTTACTGAGTTTTAGTTTTAAACTGGCAAATATCTTGATTATTTAATCTTACTGCTATTAGGGGGATTAATCAAGGGTATGGTTTAATTTTCTTCAGAAAAGATAGTAATTCTGTAAAATTCAAAGGGTTTGTTACACAATTCTTGATTTCTTTGATTTCACTTCTTGTTTTAAAGATGTTGGTTTGGTTTAAAAGAATGAAAGCCTTTTTTAAAGTTAGGCCATGTTAGTTTGAAGGTTTTTTTTCATATCATTGACCGGTTATGGATGATTACCCATCTTCATACTGTTTCTTAAAATTATTGATTTTATAGTTTCATTGTATTGTTGTGGTTGGTAGTTGGATCTACATTGGAGAACATGTTTTTTTTTTGCTCGAGAAGTTATTTTTATGACTTAAAATTCAAAGTGTTTATTGCAGATGGTTTTTTTTTGGTTACACCTTAAGTTTTTAAAGTGCTTAGAATTATTTAGATTTTCTATCGGACTTCTGTTTGTTGAATGGAATTTTTTGGTATTTTTTTGCTTTAAAATGAGGAAGTGGGTTGAGTCACCCTTATCTTGTCGTCGCTGCTGATTTCCCTGACTCACAGCACTAAGACATTAACAACCCCCATTCACCGCTTATTTGTGGCCTGTACAACTATTCGGACTTAGAATACCACACTATAATAATAATCACAATATAATACTTTAATAACTGAACATATAGACCCAGTAAAGACGTGAGATCCATATTCTTTTTCAGGTCTGAATAGCAGGTCACTAAGACGGATAGATTAGATTAGATTAAATCAAATCAGGGTGGTCTCAAGGCCTGCGCCACCGCGACCCCTATGGATCTATTGTGGCTCCCCGACTTTAGAGCTCACCCTCCAGACCCGTCTGTTTAATCAGACTCTTAATTCTGGAGAGTGGCTCCTGGGTAAAGCTCTCAGGCCTTGGTTTTATCCTCCCCGAGAAGTAACATCCTTAGCCATACGAGCCCCTCACACTGACACAACACGTGCAGTGCCGTTTCCTCTTCTTCCTGACAGAACCTACAAAGGCTATCTTCTGCCAGGGCCATGCGATGCATGTGTTTTCTGAGCTTGCAGTGGCCAGTTAATAGGCCTACAATTTATCCTTATAGCCCCACGGCCTTGACGGATTAATTCTGCGGTCAGCCTCGGCGAATAGCCTCTGATGAACTCCTAACGCCTATCTCAGCCCAGTGGTAAAACGGATAGATAGACACTCTAAGATATTTCTCTCCTCTTTAAAGTTTTGACTTAGTACATGTCTAGCTAGGAAAAACGTTAAAATCCTTCCCTTTTCTATTCTGATTAGAAGCGCAGACTTCGAGGTCTGATGGTGCTGATTTAATAAAATAATGGAGAATATCAATGGAAATTTTACTTCAGTCCTTTGAGTGACTCCTTCTAGGGCATTGGTAGTTTTATGACCGAAAGTTTAGGTTTCATTTAAGATCCTTTGATTAGATTTTAGATCTTAATTTGTCTTCTATTATTTCTAGATTAACATCTGCTTTAAGTTTAGTCGCAAAAGAGACAGAAAATCATTTTAAAAGCTGGAAGAAATTTATCAGCTTGTTTTCATATCCTATATTAACGCTACATGTCTAGTAGGTTCCTAATTTTACATTATTATGGAGCACTTTGCCCACCTAAACTCAAATCATACTCAAAAATTTCCAATTTGAATTTAGACGTAACATGTATTGGTTACAACAAATCCAACTAAATCACACTGTTTGTTAACAGTGTTCATAAAACTATTTTTGGTACAGATTCTCGACTAAATAGAGGACAGATATCTGGTGGAATGGATGTGGATATCTGGTGGACCCTGCTCATTCCATATTATTGCCAGTAACCATTAATAATATTGACGGTGATATTGAAGTCAGCAAATATTGATGATTTGATGGAAAGTGATCTACAATAATTACTGATTACGATATTTTGACCAAGAAAATTGTCTCTAATAAATTTGTTTTGTCGGCATTCTGTTAGCTTCTTATTTTTGGGTCATTGTTTTTTGGTTATCTTGGCGTAAGTTCTGCAGATTATTGATGTCTTCCATCCTTAAAATCTGTTGATTGTTGAAAGGCTGGGGTATTTCTAAATCTTGATTACTATATATTGACTATGTCTACCTGAAAGTCTACATCTATAAAAATGTTTGATTTTAATGAATGGGAAATGCAATTGGTATTTATGGAAATAAATATTCTTGGCTGTTATTCGTTCGCCTGAAGCCCTTTTGACGAGCCATTGCACACCGTACAGAACTGAACCACAAGACACGACATAAGACAGAGTCTTTGTAGGTTTTATCTGATAGAAGAGGATACAACACCCTTAATGTCTTTTTACCATTTTTAAGATAAAGTTCTGAGATATTGCAAATGTTGTTCGATGTTGATAGGCCAGGACAAAATCACTATTGAAATGTTGGGATGATATTGGTTATTCAGGATGTAGGAGTAATGATTTAGTAGTTCTCCAGTCGGAGGAAGTATTCCATGATAACCTCACGTAAACTGGGTGATCTTTCTTAAGTTTCTGTGAAGTGTCTCCTAATGTACCATCAAAATATTGGTGCAAAATCAAGTTACAGTCAAAGAATGAGGATATACTGGGGCAAAAAGTTTATTATTCGCTGAAGTTCGTTAAGAAATGTTCTTGCTGTTATTCGTTCGACGAGCCACTGCAGACCGTACAGAACTGAACAGATGCACCACAAGACACGACATAAAACAGAGCCTTTGCGAGTTTTATTTGATAGAAGAGGATACAACACTAGTTAAAACTTAACTGAAGATTCTAGACAATAGCCCTGACTAGTTTAAGTTGTACTGTTTCTGAATTCTTGATAGTAGGGCGCCTAATACTTACTTTTTTTTAAAAAAAAAACCTTTTAAGATACACTAAAAAATCACTAATAGTCTTGTTAGGCCCCCCAGTATCACTAGGCTCCGCCATTTCAGCCTTTACTCAACTAAAGAATTAAAAGCCCTCATTACAAGTGGATTTTGTTTCTGTTTGCGAATATCCTTGCAATGGATAAAACTTATTAAAGCATCACCAGACTGCGCTGGTGACAATTTTTAAATTGAACAGCCCAACATTTACACTTGATTCAAATATTTCACCATCAAGCTTAAAACTTATCTCTTTACCAGACTAAATCAAATCAATAGATTATGACCATGGACTTGAGAGGTAGCTCCTCCCCCTCAAGATAGATTCCCCTCTACCTCCTCACTCGCGCAAGCCAATCCTCACGGGTGTACTTCTTGGAAGAAGGAATCCAATTTAACAAGTGACAGCTAATTTCATTCATATTCTGTTTGCAGTTTCCATGAAATTATCTCTGTTCCCCGTACAGTTTACTGTTCGTTATAAATCTGTATGGTAACTTAGCAACAGTTCAATGTATTCCTACACTTGGAAGTAAGCCCTACTGTCCATTTAAGTTGTTTGACAGCTGTAACTGATGTAGTACATTTAGAGTAGTATCCAAATTTCTAGTCTGAACTTTATAATAGAATTATTTTACATCTATTACTTTTAATATCATCAAGGGAAGTGTTATAATTGTTTCAAGTTTTCGATGTCGAATTTTTATGATCATCTGAGTTCGAAATATAGGTTTTTTTAGCAATCACTAAATAATAAGTCTCTTATTGTAGAACATTCAGTGAAAGAAGTTCATATTGAATTGAAATCACTAGTGATTGCCTTATTCCTTTGCGTGCTAAATATAAGTTAAAATTACCATTCAAGTATTTTTTATAATTTTAGACTCCTTTATTCTGTAATCTAAAAGAAAAATATTGGTCTAACTTCATGAAGCTATAAATAATTAATCATGACTAGTAATTGAAACATCTTTCTGCAAACTAGCTCTTCTAAAATTAAATCTTAGTCTAGAAAACTAGTGGAAAACATTTTAGACAGCTTTGTTTTTCCCAATTTCAAACATTAGTTTTGCCATTCTGTGCGAGAGTCATTTAAATATATTTTTTAATAAGAAATGAGGCTGACACAGCTCCCTTTCTGTGGTGATTGCCTTTGGAAGAAGTGCATTTTTTGGAAAGAGTGTAGCATCTACTTTTAACTGTAGCATGTCCCGCTGTTCTTCCAAAATATCTTAAAATCGTAGATAGCTGAACGTTTATATTTCAAATTGATTCCTCTAACGGGTCCAGCTTCAACTTAGCGATTAAAAACTGTCTTCAGGAAGAGCTAACTTTGTTCTCAATCTGTACTCTCCTACCTATCTTCTGGAAGATTATAATTATAATAATAATAATTATTATTATTTCTTCTGGAGACTTATCGTATTCTTCGTATCCTGATCCATCCAGCTTCATCCATCTCTCACCTACTTCTTTCTCCTCCAGAGGTCCAGTTTCAACTTAGCTGGATTAATATTTGTCAACAGTGCTAACTTTGTTCTTCTCAATTTGAACTTTTTTCGTCCTTATGGAAACATGAAAGAGATCCTTCGTACAGAGTCTGGTTTAACCAGCTCCTATCCCTTACTTTTCTTTTTCCTCCAAGGGCCCAGCTTCAACTTAGCTGGATTAAAATCTCTCAACAAAATGCTAATTTGTTCTTCTCAATCTGATATTTCGTCTTGCCTCCTAGAACTAAAATTTTAAATTCAAAGTACATCGGCTGGCCGAGTGGGATTTCCACTTCTTGTGTGAAATGAAAGATTTTTTTTCTTTTACTATTTTGAGGTTTTTCGTAAACAATTCCTACGACTTTTTTTTTGGAAAACTTGGTGTACTTATTATAATATAAATAGGAGTATACTTTTTATTAAAAACATATTTTCGGATAATTCGAGAAAGCGTTCTTCTGTGCTAAGGTTTGGGTAGGTTCATCAAAAAAATGGTCATTTTCTTTAATGAATTGCCCTAACCTTTGTACACCGTTGTTACTAAAAATCTAATTTATAGGTTATTCTCCAACCGGATGTATCTTTTTACACAAAAGATCATTCACTTTGTTGTAACTAGTTTTCTAGGCTTATTTGATTTCCTTTATTTTATCTTATTTTTAATTTCACAGAAAAAGGTTTGGGAGGCTTTCTATTAAGTTAAAAGTTTAGTGCAGGGGGTCGCCAAACTTTTTTGATCATGGACCCCCCTATATAATTTTTCGAAATCTCCATCGACCCCCTAGTAATTTTCAGTTAATTAAAAATAAAACTATCTATTAGGTGTACTTGTGTTTGTACGTTTATTTTATGATTTTAAACATTTATTAAAGTAATTTTACATTGTGTAACAATAGTTTTATGAAAAATATCTTTTTATTTATTTATTTATTTTGTAATTTACAATCTGTATAAATATATACAATAAGTAAATAGGAGGTGAATAAGATGAACTGGTGCGGGAAGAGCAGGAGGAGAGAAGCTACCCAGCGGTAGCACTCTCTATAGGAGAGAGAGGAATGTAAGGAGGAGAATATGAGTAGGAGAGAGGAGAGATTTAGTTCTTCAGACTGTAAGGAAGTCGCGGGACCACTGGCGATTCAGTCAGCGAGGAGTATTAGGGATGTCAGAGGAGGCGAGAGACTGTACAAGAGGATTGGAGCTAGTCGAGAGAGTAGTATGGAATTTTTGATATTTAGTCTTGGCGTGTTGGTGTATGAAGGGAATGTTGAGATCTTTTTGAAGAGTGAGGTTAGTCACCGTAGAAAGGAGCGTCAGCTATCTGTCGGAGGAGTTTTGACTGAAATGTTTTGTACTGTCCGTATGTTTATAGGTTCAGCTGAACCTCACAGCTCTAGTCCCGTAAGTCCACATAGGTTTGAGAATAGTATTGTATATTAATCGTTTGAGTTCAGTGGGTAATTTGGGAGCGTCGTCCAAGAAGTCTGTAAAGTAGTTTCGCACGTTTTGTCATTGCTTGTCTTTTAAGTCTAGTGTGTGGGTTCCACGTGAGTCGCTTGTCTATGTAGAGCCCAAGGTAGCGCACCAGATCTGTATAAGGAAGAGGATTGCTGTTGAAGAGGACAGGCGGACAGGAGCCCCGCCGGAGAATAAACGTGGCATGCCATTTCTGTGGGTTCATTTTAATCCGCCACTTCTTTGCCCAGGATTCTATTTTATGTAAGTGTGTCTGAAAAATATCTTGAATGTTGAAATTTAAATACCTTAATATTTATTAAATAATAAGTAATTATAAATAAGTAAAGTAACTACAGTATTGCTTCTTAATGAGATGAGTGTTTCTTTGCAAGGTTCGCTAAATTGGGTTCGAAATTGTTTTTCCTTCGACCCCCTCTGGCTCAGATCGACCCCCTATTTTTGTTAAATAGACCCATGGGGGTCTATATAGACCACTTTGATGGTCCTCTAGTTTAGTGTAATGTACGAATTTACAAATTTTATGTGGTTTTGTGAGAATTGTGATTCAAATTTTTGGACTAAAAAGGAAATAAGTGAATTAGAGATGTTCACATTTAGAGTTTGTAATTATTCTCTTTGTCCATTTCACTTCACACTTAAAGTTGGTGACAATAACTAGTACAGAGGAATTATTTAAAGTGGCGCTATCATTTACCATACTACACCTTAAAAGGGGCTAAATATTTTATCAGTTCTGTTCAGTAAGTTGGTGTCGTTAGAATTGACGTTTTCCTCTTTGCATTCACTTCTAAGTTTAGCCCTAACTTTATTTCTCATTTCATTTTTACTTTTCTTTAAACTGAGACTTAGAGATCAGATTGCCCATGTTTTTTTTGTACTCGAAATACACATTTTTTGGTTACCTGAGTCCTAATAAATGGCGTTTAAGAGAATTTTTCTTTGGGAATTTAGTTACAAAATTAATAGAAAATTTTCTCAAAAATGGCTCTTTTATTCTTATGTTATTGTCGGAATACTCATAGTAATCATGAAGATCTACACCGTTTTACTAGAACAATTTCTCTGGCCAATTCTATTACAAGAACTTTTAGAAAAGTAAGTTAGCGAACAGAATCTTGAAATGTATTGTCGGTGTAAATGTTATATATGCGAAATTAGGTATTCATGAAAGAGGTAACCATGATATTACAATCTCGTGAATCTCTTCTTCTTCTTCTTCTTCTTCTTCCCATGGTGCTGAAGTCCTACAGTAGGACCTGGACCGCATTCAAGAGAGGGTGCCACTCTTCCCTGTCCTCGGCTTTTAGGCGCCATCTTCTAACACCCAACTTTCGCAGATCTCTTTCTACGTCATCCAACCATCTTATCCTGGGACGACCCCTACGTCTTGCGCCCCCCCCCCGGGTGTCCATATAATACTTTTCTAGGAACTCGATGATGGGGCATCCGTTCAACATTGGCCTAGTCACCTCAGCCTGCCTTTTTGTGATACAAGAAACTATGTCCGGGTTCTCCGTATAGTTTCTTCGAGTTCTTCGTTCTTTCGCAGCCTCCCATTCACCCCGTCAATGTACTCCGGGCCGGGCAGATTTTTCGCAACACTTTTCGCTCCCATATCCTCAGCACATTCTTGCAAGTCATTGCCCAAGATACTCCGCTACCGTACACCACTACCGGCCTTATTATTGTTTTTCTAAATAATAATTTTTGCCGGACGTGACAAATTCTTAAATCGCAAAACCTTTTTTGTAACGCATACAAATATCTGTTTCCTGCAGTTACAGCAACAATTTGCTGTCAGTACGGAGCCAAGGTATTTGAATTTTGTCGCATGTGTGGAGAAGGTATAATTGAGAATCTGAACTTTTTTTTTTTTTTTTGTTTTCTTTTTTTGGCATTGGCTTCCGCCATACAGCCAGCATCGTCTAGGTGCTTATCACTAGAATATCACTCACTCTCCATTCTTACCTACAAATACATTCGCTTCACACATTCATCCCTCTACTATATACCGCTATTTACATAAACTACTGCTAATGGATGGAGCAGCACACTGTGCTCCTGCCATCCTTCTCGCTTAACCAAAATTAAAATCACGTAATCCTTCTCTAAGCATTTTGTTCCATTCATTCTGATTCGGCTATAGCTTCTAAATACATTCATATTTCATTGCTAGCTCTGCTATCGACTTAAGCACATAAATGTTGGTGGAGAATATAATATCTTCGTAGCGAAATGGTGCATCTAAATACCTGTATATATCGTCAAACATTCGTTTCCTTTCTACCACATAACGTGGACATATCATTATTACATGTTTGAAATCTTCCTCCTCATTGCAATCTACGCAAAGAGGAGAGGACCTTCTGTTGATCCTGTGTAGATACGATCCGCACACCGCGTGGTTCGCTCTCAGCCTGCTTATTGTCGTAACAACCCATTTATTAGTGACAGTTCCCTTAAACCATGGTTGTCTCGGTAACTGATCTGCCATAGTTTTATAGAATCTACCTTTATCACCATTATTGTAATCTGTCTGCCATTTTTGTAGTGCTGCTTTTGCAATTATACCCTTGATATCGGTGTGTGGTAATTTATAATTAGCCATTTCCCCACTATTGGTGGCTTCCTTTGCAAGTGTATCAACAATTTCATTCTCTTTTATACCACAATGACCTCTTACCCACAAAAAATTAATGCAGACTCCCTTCTCTTTAAAGATGGCAATAGTTTCTACAATCTCTGCGATAATGTGATTCATTCCTGCAGACTGGTTGTGTATATGTGATAATTTACACAACGCACTCTGGCTGTCACTAATAATGGTATATTTTTTCTCCGACAACGAATAAATATATTTTAAAGCCGATAAAATAGCAATTAGCTCCGCTGTATAGATGGACGCCTCATCTTCTAATTTAATTATCGTAAAATAGTTCCGAACCGGATCATACACAGCACTTCCGACTTTATTATTGATTTTGGACCCATCTGTAAATAAACGATATGAGCCCGGATAATGGGAAGAAATGTAATCTTCGAAGGCCGCGGTTCTCATCTTTTCCGGTACCTTTATCTGAACTTGCTCTTCTCGTTGGCTCTGGAGCCTTGAGGTGCGCATAAGCTTTGTCTTCTCTTGGTTTATCTCCAGGCCTCGTATTTTGTTCAAACTCTTCAAATGCTCCTCCTAATGCTGCCCTTGACCTAGCAACAATTAACACGTCTTCCGCATATGCCAAGTGTTGGGATATCCTGTTGTATATGGTGTCCTCTCGTAGAATCTCTACTTTAAACATTCCAAGTTTAAAAAAAAAAAATATTTGATTTGTAGAATTTGCGGTTTCCAGATATTCCCAGTAAAATTTTAGCTGCAGATTTATTTATTTAAATCTAAAAATCTGCTAAACTTAATATTTTTAAAAAAAAAAATAAATACCCTGCTGAGTAGCGAAATAACAAGCAGTGACAGTGAGAGAGAATTTGGCCCAGTTGGGGGTGGCACTACACTGGTTATTGTGGGTGGTTCTATTCCCGTCCTCGGAGGCGGAGATATAGACCCAGAGTTATATTTAGCCCACTGCTGCCCCTCTACCGTCCCTCAGTTTCACTTCATTCTTCGCTGGTTTTTTTTTTCTTTTTCGCTAAAACATTCTCTTTCGTATTCTCTTAATTCTCGGCCTCTTTCTGCGAGACGCTGGAGTTCGCCATCTTTCCATCATCCTTAATCTTTATCTCTTTCTTTTCGTCGTCTTTCTCTTTCTCAGTACCTTTTTTTTTATGGCCTTTCGAGTTAACTCACACCCAAAAATTCAAGGCCATTTCAGTTCAATGTCACTTTATACTCATATAACATCGATCTTTTCTACCACTTACCCTCTTTCAATCCCCTCTTTATCTCCTTAAAATCCTTTTCAGCTTTTATTTTATTTATTTTTTCTTTTTTCATCGTGAGAAATATTCTGTTTTCTCTTTAGTCCTCATTTGAGGATTGATTGTGATAGAACCGATTTTCTGTGCAGTATTTTCTGTCCTGAAAAACTGGCTATCAGGTGGGGTAGGTGTTGGTGTAGTGGTTATGAAGCGTGGCTTTCTAAGTGGGCGATTACCAGTTGGAATCTCGCGTTCCGCTACTTTTTTATTTGTTAAAAAAAATAGTTAATAGTAAAGTATGTGCTACCGGCTCCGACAATGACACCTAATTGGTAGTGCTAGGTTCAGCTACGTCTGAAATTTAAGGAGATTACTTTGCATTACATTTAATAAAGTTTCCTTCGTCCTTAAAAGAAATTTTTAAAAAAATTCCTACTTTTCTAAACCCAAAACTGCTTAATCTTCCTCTGATGCTGGATAAAATTCCAAAACCAGGATAAACATGGGATGCTACAACGAATAAAGTCAAAGATAATGGCTAGTACTGTGAATATAACCATAGTTTCAAGTCAGTTAACCCCTTAACTAATGCCAGAAGCAGTGCTAAAACGCTAATTTTTTAGGTAACTCGCTGTATTCTGCCTGAATTTAAATCTGATCCTTATTTTCTGGGGCATTTTAAGCTAGAATCAAAGTCAGGAGTTTACGCGGAACCATGTTGGAAGAATAGGGGAGACTCTGACAGAGCACAGGTATGCTATTTTTGGCCAGGTAATTCTGTAACAAATTTGAGGAGTAGGCGGAAATGTGTTTTCGCGATGTGTGTTCTTTTTGTGTGACTCTATTGGCTTGGTACATGACCAATACTTACCCTACGACATTACCATCTTTAAGGAGTTGTTCTGCACCCTCTTCGTGACCTTTTTTAGAAGCCGGACCTTCAAGGCATTTCTCCTATTGACCATTCTTCAGAATTTTCCTGGCTAAACAGAACACACCTGGGCTTTTTTTTTTCAGTCTTCCAACTCTCCCGATGAGGTTGCGTGTGATTTCTGGCTTTTCTTCTAGTTGATACACTCTTCATTGACAGCACTGCTTCCTGCTAAGACGGAAGCGTTAATAGACATGTCTGGCTGCACAAAAGGACTTCTTTGAAAGAAGTTTTGAGTAGATCCTTGTTTCAAAATATTTTTTATTATTTATTTAATTAAATAGTGCCAAAAAGTCGAACATCGACCGGCTTTAAACTTCTAAGAACTTCTAATAGTCTAAAATTCTAAGTACAATAGTTAACGCTTCCTTCTACGTCTCCAATCATACTAAACACTCTGATCTAAATATTCCTCTTGTCTCTGAAATAGCCCCAATCTCGGTACAAAAAACTCCACCCAAATCTAGAACAGTCATTACAACCTTCTGTTCCCACAACATGTCTACTCCAGCACTTCCACCTTCAAATCTCCAGCGCAGACTAAAGCGCGGTGGCCACGCTATCATCTCAACACTTAACGCCCGATCTCCTAGGATGGTTGCTGTTTAAGCTTGCCAACGTGGCGAATTAACGGCTTCCATCATTGGATGGTCGTCGTTTACTCCATTCATGTCTCTGGGTGCATATGCATGTGCACGTGTGTATGTATGTACACTATTTCCTTACCCTAATCTCTTTTCCTTGTTGTAATTAATTACAATCGCAAAATAAATAATAAAGAAAAAAAATATTTAATTTATTTTGTAAAGCAACAACACGTCTCGAAACCATTATAAAGTTAATTGTCCACTTTTATGACTTAATTTAAGCTCGGGTTTCTTAAATAGGAGTAAAATTGAGCTCCTATCGTTGCAGTACTTTCCACTAACAAATGCAGGATCTTTAAACAAAATACTAGTTGGCGAAGTTAGTTTTACAGCATTATATAACTTCAAAGACTTGTAAGTCATCAATATTTGGGGGGGCGGAGCTTTTTTAATTACCATCTAATTAATCTCCCACGGCCAGCTGTTCGTTAAAAATGAATGTTTACTGCCCATTGTCAAGGACATGGGCTAGTAAGCCTTACGGGCTGTATAGTATGTACTGATCGATAATAATCGATAAATATTAGTTGTTCATCACCTTCTTTTTTTTTTTTTATGAACTTACTTGTTTACGAGCTTACATTCTTAAACATTTCGTCATAATTGATTGCCAAGTTATAGCCACGGAGGTTAAGGTGGGAGGTCTATGATGCAATTTAGAGGTAAATTACCACTAGTCGATGCTATAACGGAAGTCCACTTTCTTTTTAATCGATTTTCAAGTTATTTGTGACGTTTTCTGGAAAACAACTTCTTTGACTTGGTACCCACGTTGCGAAATTATAGATCTGCTAGCTTTAGATTAAACATTTGTCCTTGAAAAATTCCAATTGAGGGACCTTTTAAGCAATTATCTTGATTAGGTATCCCTTTAGAGTGCAGTATCTGTATAATGAGTTGGCTAACCTGTTTCTCCACCCTGAATTCAGCAGCCAGTGCCTCTTCCTTTTGGGGGGCCTTCCTATTCCAAGCTATATCCCAAATTCTTGTTATATCTATCCAACCATTCCAAACGCAATTTCTCCGTGCATTCCCTGTCACTACTGCATAACCTTCTTCACAGGAAAACTGACGGGTGACAAATCTATGCTCCACTTCACTCTTCACTCTTCGTGCTACTTCACTTTGGAACTTTGGTACAGACATTCATAATACTTAGTACATCATAATACTTTTTTAAAAAAAATAAAATGTAGTCATACGCGAGATTCGAACTGGGGATCTCCTACACTTACAAAGCCACGCTCTTGACCACTAGACCAACCCCCTGCGAAGATATTCTTACCGTAATAATAGGTCAAGAAGTCTTGCATTAACATGATGTGATGATTGATTTTATTTGATGATAAAACACAATTTATCCTGATTCACCCACAACCAATACATTACACTACATTCTTTAAAATCTTCTATTATTATTATTTTTAGTACTTTGCGTCACAAATAACATTTTCTGTGCAGTCAGAGGACCCTCCCAAAAATGGTGTATTTCTGGTGGAAAATTAATATTGAAAAACCGATCACGAATAGGATAAAATTGTAACTTTGATCTTAAATATCTCAACAAATATTAGGGATATCGAAACAGGGTTAACGTCATTTTTCACAATTTTTTATGTAGTTTTCTTAATCATTGTCAAAATCAGTGGTCCTTATGAAATCCCTGTTCAGTTTTTTGGGCCGTAACTTCGCCAAAAATGGAAGTTACAGCATCATGGGGTGGAAAATTTGAAAACTAGACCTAAAAAAACATACAGTTTATTTATTGGGTTTTTCCGGATTTCCGCTTTCTTAAAAAGTTATTAGCGATTGGTGCGTTTTAAATGGATCACCCTGTATAGTACGATAATTGTAATTCTTTATTAGAACCATTCTGATGATTAGAAATAAGTTTTGTAATGCCTTTTTATTTTTTGGGGGGAGGAGGGCCTAATTAGGCCCATTATTTTTGAACTTATGTTTTTTTAAATCTTTGGGAACATTTTCATTTCATTCGAAACTTAACTCCCCAATGTTTTAAGAAGCATTTTTTGGGAGGGAAATTTTAATTGAAACAAAATGTTAGATCTGTTCCCTCCAAACAATCATCCTCATCCAAAAAAAAAACCTGAACAATTTTGTAATTTAAGTGGCACTTCTATTTTTGGGCACTTTTTGCCCAAAAAATTATATTGCGTTTTTTGCAGCCCCATTGGTCCCCAAAAATCGATATTTCTGTTGAAAAATAAATAAATAAATAAAAGATTTAGAATCTATACGACTGCAGTATTAGTAGAGAAATAGTTTTATCTTAACAAGTTTTAAGGATATTAGTAATGAATGTTATATTATTGCAGAAAGAGCTAATCGTGTAGATGGTAGGTTAGGTTTTGTCCGTAGAGATACGTAGTGGCACGTTTGAGATAATGTTGAGGTAGTCACTTTTAAGGATCTCTTATCGTGCCACTAATGCTGTTGATCACTTTCTTTCCTTGATTGTGAATACAATCGATATTTTACTGTTTTATCATCCAAGTATAGTTTAGAGAAAGGAAGCGAAGTGGGTTGTTGATAGGGTGGTGTTAGTAGTTTATAATAAAAGAGAAGAAATGATGATAATGGGGCTGTAGGATGGTTGCAGGAGTTGCCGGCAGAGGGCAGAAGAAAAAGAGAACCTCCCCTAGCTGGGGTATACTCGTGGCCACAACACAGTTCTATTTCTGGAAACCACCCTGTATGCTTGTTCCCGCCTCCGCTTCCTCCAAAGCGCGCGTTCACTCTCAGACAGTGCTAGCTAGTGGTGGTGGGGATACACGTGCCGATCTCCCCACACCCCTATACAGCCAGCGTATCCCCACCCTACTTGCCGTTGATCGATATCATCACTCTGTCTCACTCTTACCTGCTGACTGTGCCGCCGGGATGTTGGTGCTTTTACCTCCGCACGCTTCTTCACCCAGACGACCTTCACTTTGTCTTATAACCTTCTATAACCTTCTCTTTCTATTTTATTGGCTGGTATACTCACTTGTTCCTCTTCTTTTTCCGTTGTAGTACTGTTGTCCGTCCTTTAGTCCGTTTACTACTACATTCTTCGTAAACCACTCTTTTACTAACTAGTCCCTACAACCTCCACCCCCTTTCTCTACTTCAGAAAATTGGTGGATCCATGGTTCATCTAGTTGTCTCTTGCTTGTCAACGGCTGTCTAGTCTCTAGGACAAAAGATTTATTATCCACCCCGGGGTCAATCTAAATTTTCTGTATTAACTTTCTACCAAGTAGAAAGGCTCATTACGAATTCCCAACTAAGAAATATTGTATCTTCCTGCTAAAATCTCTTACTAAAGGTTCTTTTTTGGAGAGAGTTGTGTCAGGGATAGGCTCCTTTAAACTGTGCCACTTCTCCCGAACTATAATGTTAGGATGTCTTCAAAATTCGCAGTTTGAAATTTTAAAAGCAAGCATCGCAATCGTATCCACTGTTCATCGAGTTTCCCCACAGAAATACCTAAAAAGTTTAGGTCCCCTTAGCCGGAAAAAGTGCTTCAAGTGCATGTACCTGTAAACCAAATATCTTCTAAACTGAAACCCTGAAACTTAATACTAAGATTTGGGTCGGTCCCTCCATTAGGGAAACTTGACTGTAACTCGATGAGTCAAAATCCGTCCGCCGGAGATACTTCTTCCTTAAATGAACTTATTATTTCTTGAAATTAGTTTCTACTAATATTTTCCCAACTCTTCAAGTTCAAATCCTTCGATTCATTCTCGTAATACTAGATCTCGTTACTTTGATCTCTATATACCCTCACACCGTACTTCATCCTTTGACAAATCCTTCCTAATACGCGCTACTTCTCTCTGGAACTCCTTACCTTCATCTGTCAGCCATGCTCCTACCCTATCCATCTTTAAATCCCTTTTGTTTAATCATCTCCTTTCTACTCAGCTTCCTCCGAAATACTAATTGAATGCATTTATTTCCTTAATTTTAACTCTTATTTTTGTAAATACTTGCTTATTTTTTGAATTTAAATATATAAAATACATGACAAACCAATAGGGCCTCCAAATTGTACATGTACTTATTCTAAGAGGACAATAGTCCCAGGATTATCCATATTAAATCTTTTGGATTTAGACCTCACGCCTAATTCGGGTAAAAATTTATCCTAAATTTTGGAGCTTAAAACTTTAGAGATTTTTTTTGTAAAAGAAAGTCGTCTGTGAATTAATTCTAGATTTTAGGCTTTTCTTGGATGTCTTCAGGGGGCTCTTCCGTCTAAAAAGTTTTTGTCAAATTTGGTCAATCAGATGAAATTACTTTACTGAATCTCTCTTTTAGATTTTTTGAGATTTCGCCGAATACTTTGTCAACCATTTTTGTTTTGTACAATTTTCCTGGCATTTCTAGAATAGGTTAATAAATTTCTAATAGGCTAAAAAAAAAATTATGAGCCTAAATTTTGAAAAAAACAAATATTTTCTAAAAGAAAATTTATTTTAAATTTTCCAAGTAGTGATGGCCTTTATACATGATACACGTAAATGTCAAAGATGTAAGAGCATATCTCATGGCCACGCCCACGATGCGCGAAACAGTGTGGCCAGTAATTTCACAAATTTTCAATTTTATTGAGGGACTCATTTTTGTTTTTAAAATGATTTTCAAATGCCATTTAGATATATAAAATTTTATTTGCGACTGTTCAGAGCTCAGTGCCACGACCACGATGACATGAATAAAGAGAAATCAGCCAGCGCTGGAACTCTCTTAGGAACTTGTTGGAGGTTGGAAAGTAATGAGTTCACGTGGCCAACGCCGTTTTAAGCGACGTGGAGGATTGTCAGGGTGGGACGATGTGGATAGTGATTGAGCCAGAGGATTTGGGTGATCGGTGAGTTTGCTGTGGAAATTTTGGAATTCCGGGTGTGGATTAACTCATTTACGTAGGGAATGTTGAGATCTTGATGGTGTGTGCGGTTGGTGGACATAGAATGGGCGCGTTAACGATTCGGCGGAGGAGTTTGGACTGAAATGATTGGATGGTTTGGCGGAGTCCGCACATTTCTGTTCCATATCTCCATATTGGTCGTAATAGTGTTTTATAAAGTGAAAGTTTGTTTTGTATGTTCATGGAGGATTTCGGTCCAAGGAGTCTCCTTAGTAGACCGTAACGTCCGATCAGTTCTTGTCTTTTAAGTCTTGTGTGAGGGGTTCCAGGATAGACGGCTAGGTAGAGCCCTAGACAGCGAACCTGTTTAGAAATCGGCAGGGCCATTTAGATATAAACCAACTTTTTAGCTCGCAATCAAGTTTGAAGGGAAACATTAATGAGACCTATAAAATGGCAACGGAGTTGTTTTCAGAACGATGTGGATAATACATTTAATTGTATAGCTTTTATTTGAGTAACTTTTTAAGGGAATTTCTAATATTGGAGATAAACTTCCGCCTAAAGTAGGTTTTTAAGAAGTGCATAATTGTCGTTAAGAATTAGGTGACTTCCTGTAATCGGAAGTTAGGAGGAATCTTATTGGTTATATAAACCTTGAGTAAGGGAAAGTATTATGGGCGTTCACAGCTGATTGTGTTTCACTCCTCGCATCAGAGGTTAGCTCACAGGGTGTTTAGCGCTATGGGCGTAAGAGTTTAAGTAACCTTCTGCATGGTTCAAGGTCGTAACACTCTAAAACCAGTCAAGAGTTCTCGTAACCATCTTGTTTTTAAGGGTGATCCCCCCAAGGGTTGGGGAACTGTTTTTAAAGATATAACCAGGGGTAAGTTTATTATAACCTTCCCACTCAACCTTGATACAAAAGATTGATTGTATTAATCAGGTGTCGCAACTTTAAACTAACTTCTCTCTTTTTCATCCTTTCTCAAATTTTTGTTTCTCTTACTCCTATTGAGAAAGAGTGTTAACCCCATTTTGTTTAATTCACAGTTTTCGCTACATATTTTTTTTATCTTCTAAATACGAACAGAATGTTGTTAGCATAGACTATTTTTCTCACGGTCTTACTCACTCTTTCCCCCACTCTATGTTTTGAGGTAGACCCCAAATGGTGAATCGAATTCTCTGTATTGTGCCTGGAGAATCGCTTTAAGTGCAAATTGTGTAAATGTTCTCCCTCAGTTTACTGTTCAGTTCATCTGAATGCTTGATTTTGGTTACCTGTAGATATACGTGTTCCAATAAGAATACTGCTTGCAACAGTTGACCTAATCGCAATAATTAATAAAACCTGTTTAGATTTTTATTTATTTAATTTTTTTTATTATTAAATTTTAAACTGAAATAATTGCAGTAAAAAAAAAAAAAATAGTTACGCCGGTCAGAAATATGTAATTCGGTTGAATTAGCCAAATTTTCCAGATTATAGATTTTGGAAATAATATTTAAAAACCTAATGATGTCAAAGTAATTCCTAAAATATGGCGCAATTTTTTAAACAAATGTTTAATACATGCGCACCTATTTGGATTGTTAAAATGAACTCGATATTTCTGATTTGCTTTGATTCAATTTAAATATAGAAAGTAGACTGACTTAACCGGGTAGCGTGGCCGAGCGGTCTAAGGCGCTGGTTTAAGGCACCAGTCTCTTCGGGGGCGTGGGTTCGAATCCCACCGCTGCCACTATTTTTTTTTTATTTAAAAAAAAAATATAAATTCTTTATTAAAATTATGGCTTTCAAAATTTTTCCTTTCAAGTGGTAATTATTTTAAAAAATAATGTTAAAATTATTTTTAAAAAGTCGTAAAATACTTTGTACAAATTTTAAACTGATCAACTCATGGAACAAGTTCATTAAAAAAAAAATAGAACTATAAAAAACTGGTTCTAACCACAATGTGTCAACCAGGATTGAAGGGTAACTGCTACTTTCTAAAAATCGTTTTATATTATGTATACCACGTGTTTTTTTAAATAAGCGGCCACCTTGATAATTTTATTTTTTAAATTGAATAAAAATATTAGTGGCAGCGGTGGGATTCGAACCCACGCCTCCGAAGAGACTGGTGCCTTAAACCAGCGCCTTAGACCGCTCGGCCACGCTACCATATGTGTTCATATTGGGAATGATTTCTTGTATTTAAATTGACTATACAGCTGGACGTTAATTTACAATTTACTATTTTTACTACTGGTATGGTCCTATTACTTACGTAAGGATTTATATTCGCATACTAATGATTTGAAAAAAAATAAAATAAATAAATGTAAAAATTATAATAGGAACTAACCAGCGTATATTTAACATAGTTATGTATAAAAATATTCTACCTTTAAAAGGGTTAAAGGGACAACAAGACCCTCTGTATGCTAAAAAAAGGGGTACAGTTATGTAAGTTTGTTCATATTTATTTATAGAAAACATTACAAATAAATGGTAAATAATTGTTAGTTGGTCAGTAAATAAAAGTAAAAGATTTATTTTTATGTGAATTGCCCTTCAAGCACGTGCTTGAACTTTGTACACTAAATATAGCCTCTCTAAATAAATATAATATTAGAACAAAATACAATAAATGGTGGGCGTTAAGCAGATAAGAACAGAATTATGAATAAATTTAGCACTGATATGGTTATTTTTATTTTTTATTTATTTATTTTTTGGTTGGTACGCCTGAACTTCCGGCTATGGAATGTTTTTTTTTAAATATAAGTTATGCGCGTAAAATTGTAGACATAAAAGAGTTACAACATTTAGGTTAAAAACAATTTAATTGGTCTTTCCAAAAACCGGTGTCCGAAAATGGGCGCTGATATTCGTTTCAAATAGACAGAAATTGGGCCAATCACATTTAATAATTAATAAATAGATGAATTCATATCCTTTGAACCCAACAAAGGATCATTCTCATTGGCTGTTTAGCATACTGTTAATCTGCTTATCATATTTTCGGAAAATTTTGACCGGTGTCAGATTTTTTTTTGTATTATATGGTATTTTCTGGTTAATTTTTATTTTCTGGATAAATTACGAGGGACGTTTGAAAAGTCCGTGCAAAGTCAGAGAGATAGCACCACTGGCGCGTATCGAGGTTATGTTTAGTTAGTAGCATCTCTTGGAAGAACACACACCAAGTTTCGGCCAGATTTTCAAAAAATGGACGAAAAAGAATTTCGTGTGTTGAATTTGTGTGTTTGTGTTAAACACTACTTTATGAAAGGCAAAACGCCTCAGGAGACTAAAGAGAAGCTTGATTATGGTGACTCTGCACCTTCGATTAGAACAGTTTATAAGTGGTTTTAAAATTTTCGGAGTGGCCATATGGGCACAAGTGACGCTGAACGTTCTGGACGCCCTGTTGAGGTTACTACTCCAGAAATCATTGATAAAATCCATGATATGGTGATGGATGACAGAAGAGTGAAGGTGCGTGAGATTGCTAGTGCTGTGGGCATCTCGAATGAACGGGTACATAATATTTTGCATCAACATTTGGACATGACAAAGCTATCCGCAAGATGGGTGCCGCGATTGCTCACGCTTGACCAAAAACGAAATCGTGTGAAGTGTTGCAAGGACGGTTTGCAGCTGTTCCAGAAGAATCCGCAGGACTTTAAGCGTCGTTTCGTCACTGTGGATGAAACATGGATACATCACTACACTCCTGAGACCAAAGAACAATCTAAACAATGGATTACCAAGGGGGAATCTGCGCCAAAAAAGGCGAAGACCGTTCCTTCGGCCGGAAAGATTATGGCGACTGTCTTTTGGGATTCGCAAGGAATAATCCTCATCAACTATCTGGAAAAGGGTAAAACTATTACAGGTGCATATTATTCATCGTTATTGGACCGTTTGAAAACCGAGCTGCAAGAAAAACGCCCACGATTGGCCCACAAAAAAGTCCTTTTCCATCACGACAACGCACCAGCTCACACCTCAGCAGTTGTGGTCGCAAAATTAATGGAAATAGGGTTCCAACTCGTTTCACATCCCCCCTATTCTCCAGACTTGGCTCCCTCGGACTACTATTTGTTCCCCAATATGAAGAAATGGCTGGCGGGAAAAAGATTTTATTCAAACGAGAAGGTGATTGTAGAAACGAATGGCTATTTTTCAGACTTGGACAAATCCTATTATTCGGAAGGGATCAACAAACTAGAGCAGCGTTGGACGAAGTGTATAAGCCTAAAAGGAGACTATGTTGAAAAATAAAAAAGGTTTACCCCAAAAAATTAAGTAGTTTTTATTTTTGCACGCACTTTTCAAACGACCCTCGTATATATTACCCAATTTATGTTTTATTTTTCAAAGTTGTTTATGGAGTGCGCTAGGAATACTATTTTTGAATAATAGTATATATATATTCTTTTTTTTTTTATTTTTTAACATTTGGCAGAGCATCTTAGTTTACAAAAGTGTAGCACACTTATAGATTCTATTTTAGTTTCCATGCTAATTGTGGAAACATTTCCTTTTTCTTTTTTTTCTTTTTTGTTTTGTACCTTACTGTAGGTATATTGTTTTTACAAACGTAAACTTGGGTGTTATTATTCTTAGATTTTTGTAACTACTATTTTAACTATACTATTCTCTTTGAATCTTTAGCCAAATTTTTGCGACTAGATTTTAGACTTAAAAACGAAAAGGTTTGAGGTTTCCATTTATTTTTAATTTTTTTACTATCTTTTAACCCTCTTAAAAAAAATCGTGCACATTTTCTATTTTGCATTTTCTAGCAGCACGTTTATGAAGTGCATACACATTTTGACTTCTTCATCAAACTTTAAAGAATTTCCTTTGTTTATATCGTATTGAACATTGCCTTCGTATCTCCATGATGAAGACGGATATGGCCTATTCAGAAGAGGAGCATTGTTTTAGGGGTATTTTCTGCGAGGATCTCTTGTTTTTCATAAGGAAGATTTAGAGGAATTGCAACGCGATTATTGAGGCTATATTGTCTCAGCTGTGCTGGCTTTCCGCCTCTTGGATTTAGTCTTAAAACAGTAATTATTGATAGATCACTTTAGATCATGGCTCAGTTTTCGAGTTAATGGGTTTTAGACAATGTTGGTTAGTTATACTGGCGAAGGAAGTGAGCAAATCTACTTATCGGTAGTCTTTAGTCTCCGTCTACTTTTAAGCTGAAGCCGAGATAATGGGTCAGAGAACGTGGTTAGATAGATAGATTAAACTAGGGCGGCCTCAAGGCCTACGCCACTGCGACCACTTCAGATCTATTGTGGCTCCCCTCACTCTAAAGCTCACTCTCCAGACCTGTCCTTTTAATCAGACTCTTAATGCTGGAGAGTGACTCTTGCGTAAAGCTCCCAGGCCTTGGTATTTCCTCCCCGAGAAGTATCATCCTTTAGCCATACGAGCCCCTCGCACTGACACAACACGTGCAGTGCCGTTTCCTCCTCCTCTTCCTGACAAAACCTACAGAGGCTATCATCTGCCAGGCCCATGCGATGCATATGTTTTCTGAGCCAGCAGTGGCCCAGTTAATAGGCCTACTATCATCCTTATAGCCCCACGCGGCCTTGACGGATTAATTCTGCAGTCAGCCTCGGCGAATAGCCTTTAATGAACACCTTCGCCTGTCTCTGCCCAGTGGTGGCAAGCCACCACTCCTGAGTCCTACTCTGCACCCATAAGTTAATGGTCGTAGACTTAAGACACTTGGAGACCCCAAAACTGGGCTCCGGGCCAACGAAGTGTCCCGCAGAGCCATCCCTGGCCAATAAATCTGCCACTTCGTTTCCCTTATATCCTGAATGACTAGGTACCCAAACCAGAAAGACCTTATTTTGGTCACTAATTTCCTTCAGGGCACCCAGACAGTCCCAAACCAGCCTTGAGTTGACCTGGTAGGAACTAATTGCTCGTAGAGCTGCCTGACTGTCCGAGAAGATTATGACCTTAGAATTAATAATTCTTCGCCCATTAATCTCAGAGAACGGGGTTATTAAGGGTGAACCGCAATCTAAGGCGGAAAATTGGGGTGCATAAATATGTGGCGGAAATTTAAATTTTGAATTTCAGTGCCGGAAGTACCCAATTCATAGTTCAATTTTTTTTTTGAAAAAGTGTTTACATCTCATCATGCATAATAATTAATTTTAATTTAATTAATTGTTTTTATTAATTAAATATTTGTTGCTACAAGTTGAGTAAGCATTCCATTAACGTTGGCAGACATTATATCATACTCTGTTTGAACGTGACCAAAATACTAACAGTTCTAAACCATTTCCATCAAAATTTGGAAAACGCTCTTCAATGTTGATTTAGTAAATTGAAATTTCCCATTTAAGTGCACTTAATGGACAATTTCTCTTCAATAAATTATATCTGTCTGCTAGATTGTAGGAGTCTCTAAACTACAATCATATGAGCTGTTTATACAACATATAAGAGACAATGGATATGTAGTAATGAATTGACAAGTTTACATTACGCATTGTTCACTTACAAAAGCAGTTTCACTTATAACAACATTAGTACACTGGTTACTAAAATTAGAGCTCTAACTTGTCTCATTGCTTTGCTAGTCGTCTACTTGACATATTCACTTAAAGTCCCCAACTTAATGCTTCCACCCCTGCTGCATAATGGATATCATTACGGGTGATTCATTTTGTTTGTCTTTTATTAAACAGATACAGTCTTTCTTAGGTCTAGTCCTTATGACTGAATGATGTTCTTGTAGAATTTATTGATTCTTCTAATTCTATTTTATAATCTCCCAGTTTAAAACAGTCCCGGTAGGACAGTTGTATAAGGGTTGATCGTCAAAAACTGCATGGAAAAGTTAAAACGTTGAAAAACACCCAACTTTGTCATTTTTTTTTCTCTTTTTCTATAAAAGATAAAATTCCCAAATTTTCTTTAAAATATAGGGCAAATCCTCTTTTGTAGCTGTAATTGTTTTGCAAAAACATAGATTAAATATATTTCGAGAAATACGTAGCCGAAAATGGGCAAAAACGGCATTTTCATAAATTGTTCTTCTTGTTGTTACCTTTTTTGTAAACAACGTAGCGCCTAAACGCGTGAACCGATTTTCATGAATGAGGTGTCATTCGATTCAGAATTTCATGTAGATGGGTTTCTCGACGCTGTACATCGAATGTGAGAGGAGTTAGCCCCACATATGTGAGAACCCCCCTCCAAAATTATTATTACTAAATAAATCAGTGAATCTTCTACCTATAAAGTTTTACCAGAGCCATTATGGGAGGAGGTAAAAATGTGATTTAAGTCCGCAGGTGTTTTTGGATAATATCCGATGATTTCATTCGTTTTAGCGCGCATGCTTAATGTATCACTGACCGGCTTCAGTCTTACATCCATCACCAGAGCTATATTAAACCAGATTTTACTGTTGAGATTTCGACTTTACTTATGTTTCTTCCTTGCCTACCGCTTCCTCCAATCCCATATAGAATCTCTTGAGCCTTGGCTAAAGAAATGGAGAATTAAAATTAATGAAAATAAATGTAATTACATTACATTCTCCCTAAGGCGAACTATCCTTCCACCCGTTTACCTAAACCTCACTCCTCTTCCCACAACAGATTGTGTTAAGTATCTAGGAATCTTCATGGACAAACGCCTAACCTGGAATCCACATACTAGACTCAAACGGAAAGAACTGAACAGACGATACAAACTTCTCTCTAGACTTCTTGACAAGCGATCTAAACTCTCTCTACAGAATAAACGACTTATCTATACTATGATACTAAAACCTGCCTGGACTTACGGAATGGAACTTTGGGGCTCAGCCAACGCTTCCAATATCTACAGAATCCAATCCTTCCAGTCAAAAACTCTCCGTAGAATCGCTAATGCTCCTTACTTTGTTTCCAATCATACCTTGCACCAGATTTCCTTGTTCCCTATGTTTCTGAAGCTGTAAGATCCCGTTACTTTAAATTCCACACATCAATCACCTCACATCCCAATCCTCTAGTAGCTCAACTTACCACTCTACCAGGAAATCCTCCCAGGCGGTTGAAGCGCAGGTGGCCACGCGATCTTCTAAATGAAGTAAGAGCCAATGTACAATAGTTGGAACTGTACCACTTTGGGAGTTTCACCAATGGGTGAATTCTCCCCTCATGTATTCATGTATCTATTCCATTATCATGTTGTATCAGCTTCACTTGATGCAGAATTATTCTGCAGTTGTGAAAATAAATAAATTTAAAAAAAACTTATGTTTCTGCCTTAGAAAAGCATTTTCATGGAGAATTTTGAAAATTAAAAGTATAGATTATATGTGTGCCCGCCTACGGATTTAGCAAACCGGGGTTTACTTTTTGTACACTGATTTTCATTTCCGGTTTCATATGATGACGTCAAGTGGGAACTTTAAATTTCCAGTTTATGCGATGTTTTTTTTTTTCTTTTTCTCATTTTTGGATCATCATATTTACACAGAATCCAATTTTTAAAATCTGAAAACGGATATTCTCAGTTAAAATATTTAAAAATAGAAAAATCTACAAATTCTCGCGTTATTATCGAATAGCCGATCTCCATAAAATTTTTGTTCTTTCATTCATTAAGTTTAATATTATTGCTGGACCAGCTGTTGGAATCGTGCCGTTCATATCCTGATTTACACCTGAATGGATGCTAAATTTCTTAGTTTAACATTTAGTCACTTGCGTAAATCGTAATAAATTAAAGAATTTATTTTTTGTTACAAATTCAAATGATACATATATTTATACAAAGAAATAATTATAATACTAGAAGATCAGTAAATATAGATTCACTACGTCATATCCTAGGGCACTTTAATTTAAGTTAATAGCTGGAATATTTCCAAAGAGATGTATCGCGGACACGGTAAGGGAGGGGGTAAGCAGAGGGCTAGATCTTGAGGGAATTAGTAATGGTGGTGCATCTCAGTAGAGATGAAGACCTTTTTGCCAATTACACTTATTTTTCATGTTAACTGATTTAGTAAAACTTACGTCAAAATGCTTTAACGTATACATGCATGTGTATTTATTGGCATGGTGCCTTTATCTCATTTTTTTTGAACACACATATGTGGCGAACATAGTTTAAAAAAAATAAGGTCCCTAATTAAGCGTGAATAAAAAATCGTGATTATGTTTTTAGTATTTTTTTTTTTTGTATTAATTTTTGGCTAGTTAGCTTTTACATAAACACTTAATATAGGGAACGGAATAGCTGAGTGGTTAGCGTATACTGTATTCTAATGTAAAGATCGTGGGTTCGAATCCAGCTGCTGGACTTTTTTTTTTAGATATTCTCATTCTAGGGGAGATTTTTGTATCGAGAGAGCCCCCCGCAATGCACTGAACAATACTAAGGCGCGCAAATAACCTACAAAAATGTTGACGCGCCTTAAAAATAAATAAATAAAATAAAAATTTAAAAAAAACAATGTACTGACAAGATCTCCATTACCGTACTTACAGATTAAGTTGCATTGTGATGCGCTTATATTTGATACAGTTTTTAAACATGCGAACGTGCGCACCATTTTGAAATATAATTTTTATAATTAAAAACTATTAACTGTCCGGTAGGACAGTTGTCTAAGGGTTAAGATAAGATTCCAATAGGGCGGCCCTCAAGGCCTATGTCACTGCGACCCCTTTGGATCTATTGTGGCTCCCCTCACTCTAAAGCTCACCCTCCAGACCCTGTCCTTTTAATCAGACGCTTAATTCTGGAGAGCGACTCCTGAGTAAAGCTCACAGGCCTTGGTTTTTCCTCCCCGAGAAGTAACATCTTTAGCCACACGAGCCCCTCACACTGACACAACACGTGCAGAGTACCGTTTCCTCCTCCTCCTGACACAGAACCTACAGAGGCTATCATCTGCCAGGCCCATGCAATGCAAGGGTTTTCTGAGCCTGCAGTGGCCCAGTTAATAGGCCCTACAATTATCCTTATAACCCCACGGATTAATTCTGCACAGTCAGCCTTGGCGGGTTAGCCCGTTATGAACTACTTCGCCTATCTCTGCCCTGTGATAGCAAGCCACCACTCCTGAGACCTAGTCTGCACCCATAGTTTAATGGCCGAAGTCTTAAGACAATTGGAGAACCAAAATTAAGGCTCCGTGTATAAAGGTTAATCGTCAAAAACTATACGAAAAAGCGTAACGTTGAAAAACACCCAACTTTAACAATTTTTTTCTCTTTTTCTATAAAAGATAAAATCCCCAAATTTTCTTTAAAATATAGGACATATCCTCCTTTTGTAACTAGAATTTTTTTTTGTAACAACCCAGATCTAATAGATCTTGAGAAAAAAGTTCCCGAAAATGAGCAGAAACGGCATTTTCAGAAAATTGTTGTTCTTGTTATCTTTTTTTGTAAACAACTTAGCGTCTAAATGCGCGAACCGATTTTAATGAATGAGGTCTCATTCGATTCGAAATTTTATGTAGATGTGCCTTTTGGGGGTCTCGACACTGTAAATTGAATGGGAGAAGTGTTAGCCCCATATGTGTGAGGCTTCCCCTATTTAACTATTATTACTAATAACTGCGTAAATCTAGGCTTAAAATAAGCAATGGCTGTTGGTCTATAGTGGTTATGAAGCGAGACTTTGTAATTGGTAGCTCAGAATCCCGCTTGTAGCTTCATTTTTATTTATTAGAAAAAAATGTTAATAGTAAAGTATGTGCTTCCGCCAATGTCCACGATACCTAATTTGAAATTTAGACGTTACACCCCCCTTGAAAAATAGGAGATAAGTTGCATCTTCATTATTATTTTGCCTAAATAAGTTTTAGTGCGAAGTTTTATTTTGTCTTAGTTGATTTTTTGTCTTTATGATTGCAGCTTTTTTTTTAGCGAGGTAGTGTCTTATACAATAAATAAATAAATAATAATAAATAATAAAATATAATAAAGGAATGTGTAAGTGTTTGATATTTTAAAATATTCTGTGCCCCTTACTTCAGATCTTGCAAGAAAAAGTTTTAACACGGCGAAGGCATTCAAAGTATTTCTCACTTCCAACATTCTGGCATTCCGTAGCCACTTTAAATTTTTTTTTTGTGTATACTTTAAATATTAATTTATCTTAAAATTTGCTAAAAACTTAAATAGACTTCGTACTGAGGATCTCCCACTTACAAAAATCCACGCCTCTTAATAACTACACTAACATCTGCCCCATATTGAAAGGTTTCTATCGCTGCATTAAGGAAAATGAGTGAAATTAGTAATTTATAAATCGATATAAAAGGGATGTAGGTATTCTTTTCCGGAATCCAAATCCATGATGAACCCATTTTTAACAATAAAATACGTAAATTGCTCATAAAAGCGAATATTATTTATAAGTATTTATACTTACATTATCTTGTTGTTGCTGTTAAGGTTAACGACTTAATGTAGAAGCTATGAGACAAGTAGCATGTGGTGTACATCTGTGATAAAAAAAAAATTTTTAAGCAAAGCTGTCGTTATTTTTGTAATTATTATTTTTTTTTTAAATTCATTGACTTAAATTATTTAAATTAAAATAGTTGATTTAGATGATCACGTTGGTACACCATTTTTGCCCATTAAATATTTCGTAACATAATTAATAAAATTCCAAGGCCGTGCCCCTGGTCTTATATTCCGACTTGTACCGCAATACAGCTGTGTTTTGCGGGTCTAGTCTATTCCCACTTGTGCTGAATAGATGCAGTTCATTTGTCATATCATTTTTTTTTGTTTTAAGTAAAATTTGGAATAATCCGTTTAAATTTAGTATATTTTAAACAAAAATAACTTTATTGAATAACAATAAAGTTAGGGTTTTTGTTTTAATAAATTCTTTCTTTTACCCAGTTAAAAATAGATTTGTTTACATAATTCTAAAATTAAAATTGTAAATATAATATATTAGTTCAACTGTATGTACATTGATACATAAATAAATATTTACTCGGCTTTGTTTTAAAATAACAATTCTATATACATTATATACACTCAGTGACAAAAAAAACCGGACACTTATATTTATAATAAAAAAGTCGCACATTTGTATTTATTCGTTTAATTCCAATTTTTTATCTATGTATTAATTATAACGCATGTAATAATTTACTGAATAAGTTAATTTTAATGCAATCAGATCAGAAATTCATAAGTTACAGAAAAATTATGTAAACACCGGAAAATCTTTATAGTGATAAATTGAAATTTAAGTAACAATTATTACCTTGTTGATTTCTAATACTGCGTATTACCTCCTCTGGCCCTTCGGATGGCTTCCAGTCTCCTAGGCATCGAGTAAATAAGCGACTGAATTTCATCTTGTGAAACAGCATCCCATAACTCACCAACAGCAGTTTGTAGCTGATAACATTTGTTGGGGGTGACGGAAGTTGCCTGAGGTGTCTCTTTAACATGTCCCATAAGTTTTCAATGGGATTCATGTCTGGAGAACGTGCTGGCCAATTCATTGTAGTAATTGAAACATCCTGCAAGTAATGGGTAACAATTCGAGCAACATGCGGTGGAGCATTATCCTGCATTAACACGAAGTTATCCCCAATAAATGGAGCAAATGGGACCACAGCTTCCTGAAGAATCTCTTCAATGTACCGTCGAGCAGTCAAAGATCCATTCTGTATAGTAATTAGTTCGGTACGGGCTTGGGTGTTGATTCCACCTCATACCATAATTGGCTGCCTTTGAAAAGGTTGGGATTCTCGCATGGTACATAAAGCATAGCGCTCACCAGGTCTTCTCCATACACGGTCCCAGTCATCTGATTGCCACAAAGCAAACCGGCACTCATCTGTGAAGAGAACAGCCCCCCCATTGCTCAAGTGTCCAATGGAGATACTGATTTACAAAACGTCTCCTTTCTATTCGATGCCTCTCCAGTAGAAGAGGACCTGATGCGAGACGTCTAGAGACTAAGTTATTCTTTTGAAGCCTTCTAATGACTGTCCGAGAGCTCACCCTGACATTGCGGACCGTTTGTAGTTCGCTACGTCTACGTATCTCGGGAGCGGTCACATGACGATTTCGCAGTGCTGTAAGAGTAATAAAACGATCGTCTCTAGGCGTCGTACATCGCGGTCGACCGCTACCTTCTCTTCGATCGAGACTTCCGGTGGTCCTAAGTCGTTGAAGGCCATCGTGGATGGCAGAGCGCGGCTCACCTATGACTTGAGCGATGTACCGTACGCTACGCCCTTCGTTGGCCAAAGCATCTGCCCGGCTTAAAACCATCCTTTTAGGGGAAAAAGTCAATTTAATTAAATTTTTGCAAAAATTTATGTTTAATCAAAGAATATAATTTGAAAAAATTAAAAAACTCACTTGATAAGCTGACTCAAGAAAAAAATAAAAAACCTGTTAACCCGTTTTAAACACTTTAAAAGAATAAGTATCACTGATAAATGGTAAACAACTAGTCTGCAATGATTAGTTTGAGCTCAAAGATCATTGCTAACATTTGTACCTAATTATTAAAGAAGATAAACAAATAACTACAGGTGTCCGGTTTTTTTTCTCACTGAGTGTATATGGAAACTAGAAAAAAACTAACAGATCTTACTGTTTAACTCACATGTTATGTCTGTTTTTAAAATCAGTAGACTTTTTTGTTTAAATATATATTCTAATTTTAGTAACAAATGCAGTTATGCAAAATCCTTGCAATACTAATGCACACAACAGTTATACTCACTTTTTTTGGTTCTTTTAACATTTTAAATGTTTCATTGAGAGGGGGTGGTTTGATAAGAAGGAAAATAAAGGGTGACGTAACGACGTGATATTTTTTTCCCCTACCTGTCGTTACCCCTGTTGTTAGGGAGTTTATTTACAGTATCGCATAACATAAGACATCGGACGGAGTATTTTTTTTTTTTTTTTTTTTTTTTTTTTTTATTATTATTTTTTTTTTTTACACACACCGGATGGGCCGTTCCCGAGCTCTCGCTCATAACAGCCCAATGATTACACTTCATCCCCAATGATCCCGAAACAAGAATAGTTCCCAAGCAAGAATATATGAGGGAAGGGCACAACAAAGAACCCTTCCTAAATTATAAAGAATTTATGCTACCTTTGCAGAACAAGCCAACAACCTTACAAACTGCATCGCATTCATACTCATTCAAACAATAAATACATTCATACTTCACGCATGCAGACAAAATTCCTATCCTAATTGACCTCTCAGTACTCGATATTCCTGAGAGGCCCGCTAAAAACTCGACACTACCCAATCTATGTCATTCAATCCACAGTCATCCAATAAATTACTACTAATATTCCCACTTTCACTCCGCCTACCCTCGAAAATCACCCCACAGTGTACCGCGTCTTAGAGCCTCTTCTGCAAACTGTTTAAAGGCATCATATGCACTAATATTTTCCAGCAACAGGGTTAGTGTATCATTATCAATGCAAACATGATAGACTATTGCACTCCATAATTTTGCCCTGAGATCCTCATAACAGATGCACTCAAAAATAATATGTTCGGCGGTCTCTAATTCACCGCAACGACAGCAACCATCACTTACCAAACCCATCTGATACCACTTTCCCTTAATTTGCCCATGGCCTGTCACTAGCCTGGAGACCGCGTAAGAAAAATCTGTGGGGACTATTCTTCTACCCATTGTCGCGTCCGGCAAAAACCTGTAGGTGGTCCTCCCCTTTTGAGAGTAAGACCAGCGAGATTTCCATTGCAGTAACAGATCCTGATCCAGTTGTTTCTTTTTTTCATTCAGGAGCCAGATTCTGAAATCATTTCCTATTTCTCCTTCTGGTAATGGTTCCAACGAATGTCCCCCCAAACTCACTGTTTTCCCTCTCCTTAAAAAGTATAATAGGGCCGATCTCACTACTTCCAGGTCAAGTGGAAGACATCCCGTCAAAACCTGTAGAGCCTCAGTTGATGTCGTACGGCTAAAATTACCCATCAACAACAGCATGGCTCTCTGTATTGCCATGGTATGAGTCCTAAAAACCGAGCTGCTAACCTTATGCGCCCAAACAGAGCAGCAGTATAATACCTGCGATAGTAAGATGCTTCTATACATTATTTTAACTGTTTTTTTCTTTAATCCCCAATCTTTCCTCGTAACTCGTCTAAGTTGGCCGATTAAGTTTTTAGATTTCCTTCTTATATCCTTTATGTGGGGGACAAAACTTAGGCTACTATCTAGCGTAATACCCAAGTATCTGACCTGCCGGACCCATTTCAACCGACGACCACTAAAGCGAACAACCGGCTGTCTAGCGGACGGAGTATAGGCTGTGCAGTTGTGGTGTTCAGCAAATTGGAACTTCTAGAAACTTTTAAATACCGCCTAGGTGCTAACTGTAGTAACAACCAAGCCGAACAGCTAGCGGTGCTCAAAGCGATGAAATGGTTTCTGGAAGCATTGAATGCAAGAGCCAGACAGCACTGCTATAATCAAGACTGACAGTAAGATAACAATTTAGACAGAGTATTAAAAACAGAGACATACACTGGCCACTTATAAAACAGATCAGACAGAAAATTCTCGCCACAAATAACACACTCAAAATACAATGGACAAAAGCATACGTCGGGACTTTTTAGGCAATGAGTTAGCTGACACTCTGGCTAAAGAAGCGACAACGCAACATGGACTTACAGTCTTACTACCACAAAGCACCTAAAGCTTATCTGAAAAACAAACTGAAAGCGCTAGGGTGTGAAGAGAAATGGGAAGAAGACTGGAAGTACACGACTAAGGACAGGGAGACACACAAGTTCATACCGACAATACAAGACTGGAAACAAATGGGTCATTTTAAAATTAATTAAAAACTGACGCAAGTACTGACAGGACATGGAAGAACTAGACACTAAAAGTAAGTAAAGTAAAGTAATCGCCTATTTTTTCAGGCGGGGCTTAACGTCCAACTACCAATTAGGTGTCGTTGGCGGAGGCGACTAGCAAACATACTTTACTGTAAATTTCTTTTATTAACTATTAAATAAAATCCAAGGCCTAAAGACCGGGAATCGAACCCAGTACCACAATACATATTAGCTTCGCAGGTCTCGCCTCTAACCGCTCGGCTACCGTGGCGCCTAACTAGACACTACTTGCGCAGATTTCATATAATTGACGACAGCAGCTGCCCTTGCGACAATACTACAGAACAAACGACGTGATATGTCACTGTTGATATGTTAGAGGGAACTATGACGTATTTTTTAACTTAAAATGTGAGCTGGGCCCAAATTTTTGGTGAAAAACAACGTACAAAACCGTCATTCGGGAAGTTGTATGAAACCTATAAAAGTTGTATTATTTATTTTATTATTTCATAATTCATAAAAAGAAGAGAAAAATCATATTATTTTCAATTTTAAGCGCTTCAATATCTGAGGAGCTTTTTTTTCATATTCAGCATGCTGCCGGCCTCAGGACAGTACTCTCTCGTTACCTGGGTGTAGGAAAATCTAAGCAACTGGATTCGAACCCGGGGATCTCTGCATTGAAATCCAGAATAGCCTATGCCAGGGGTCCCCAAACTTTTTACACAGGTTCACTGTCCCTCAGACCGTTGGAGGGCCAGAATATATAAAAAAAAATTTCTTTTTTAATCTTTTATTGTAATTTACCATCGCAACAAGTTGTTGCAACAAGCAAATATGGTAAAAGAAAAAAGAAATAGAAGAAAATCATGAATGGAGAAGGCACCCAGTGGTGTCACTCCAGTAACGTGCTTTGCTCTCACGATAAGAGAAGATTACGAGGCCATCTTCTCTTCAATCTCCTTAGAGGGATTACCTGGTAATGTGGAGGGAAGATAGGTGTTCTATGAGAGGGTTAAGATGAGCTGTTGTAGAATGGAATGAAATTTGAAGAAACGAGTGTTAGCAAGAACCTGTAATGAAAGGGATTTTGAGGTCACTATGGAGTTGGTGAGGTTAGATACATAGAACGGAGCGTTAAGAAGTTTTCGAAGTATTTTTGACTGTAATGCCTGGAGGCGTAGTGAGTTGGAACGCTTAGTCGAACCCCATACTTCGATGCCTGTATGACCAAATAGGTCGCAGTAACAGTAGATATGAGTCTTTTGTTGTGTAGGTTAAGTTTCGAACGTTTTTCAAGTAGTCTGGCGAGAAGTTTTATAGCGTTGGTTAGTTTCTTGTCTTTTCAGTATAGTATGGGGCTATTTTAAAGTAAAAAAAAAAAACAAAATGAGAACAAATAGAATATTTCAAATAAAGAACAAGTAAATTTAAATCAACAAACTGTCCAGTATTTCTGTGGGAACTATGGACCTGCTTTTTGGCTAATGAGATGGTCAGTGTCCGGTCTAGTTATAGTGCTTTGCCTTTCTTCCTACTTCTGGCTGTTATTTTACACTGTTTTCGGAGCCGTGACGCGTGCATCCTGCGCGTCATCGGAAGTAGTACTGGACATGAGCGACGCAGCGCTTTGTGGCACCGTCACATATAGTGCTCCTCTCACGGACCACCAATGAAAGAGATGCCCCTTCCGGAAGTGCGGCGAGGGCCGGATAAATGTCCTCAGGGGGCCGCATGTGGCCTGCGGGTCGTAGTTTGGGGACCCCTGGCCCTGTACACTCAACTAATCTCTTCCCATAATTATATTTTATTATTGAAAAATCTTGCGGGGAGTTAAACTTTAGTCGCAAAAAATTGGGCGGGATTGTGAACAAAAAAAAGGAAAAAAACCTGATAAATAAGAGATATATATAGCTTGATATATATAGCTGTGGCATTCATCAATACAATTAACTTTTAAAAATAGAAGTTTAATAAAGCAAAACAGGCTAGGGCAGTCAATATCAGTTAGTAAAAAGGAGGGTTGCAATCGTTTATATCGTTTGTATAAATAACCCAAACCAGAAGATAAACTGGTCTCGATGTTTATTTATTATGGACTAAACGGCTATTTATAGAGTAGTTTGTAAAGTAGTGAGGCTGATAAATTTTGTTGATAGTTAGGAGATAGATAGAGAGAGAAAATAACAATAATAATCACAGATTAGCTGAGTGGTTAAGTGTACTGCATTCCAATACAGAGATCCTAGGTTCGAATCCAGCTGCCGGGAGATTTTGGGAAAAAATAAATAATTAGCTGAACTCTAGGCTCTAGCAGAAATCTCCTACTCAAGTATTCTGAATACAATTCCATCTAAACTATCCCTCCTTCAAAAATTTTCTTTGTAACTGCATATGTGCATATACAGGGCGAACCAGTAAGTAATGTCCCATAGGGCTACTGTGTGTAGTACATCCGAAGTGGACTTCAATGACGTATTGGCCAACTTCATATTTTTCACTGTTCTTGAGTGACGTCACTTTAATTTTTTTTCTAAAATCATTACTTTTTTTTGCAATAAAAATTGTTATTACTCAGAAAGTTTTAGTCCGAATTCGATTCTGATGACACGGTTAGAAAGACAGATAAATTTTCTAAAATTTGATACCATTTCGGAGCATAAGTTGTTTTCCAAACAGCCTCAATCTTCCTCCGAATGCTGGAAAAAATAAAAGTAATCGAAATTTTCAAGGAAACTCATTAGGCCCTTATGTGATCATTATCAGATCTAGGTGCTGGCACTTTTTATAAAAGTTTCCTTGTCTAATGGGCTTTCAAACGTTATATCATTTTCCAGGATTCTTTTTATCTTCGTATGAGAAATTACGTTAGTTTTACAAGAAAACGTGTTCACGAGCACACAACAGTTTATCAACAAGTTGTTTAATTCATTGAAAACTCTTTTTTTAAAATATTTCCTAACATTTTCTCAAATATTTCAGAGAGATCAGAAGTAAATGTTTAAAAGGTAATTTGTAACCTTTGACTTCCATATTTTCAGACAATCTACTTTAAAAATTGACTACTGATCCATCTAAAAGAGTTTTCAATGAATTAAACTACTTGATAAACTAACACTGTTGTGTGCTCGTGAACAAGTTTTCTTGCAAAACAAACGTAAATTTCTCATACGAAGATAAAAGGAATCCTGGAAAATGGTATACCGTTAGAAAGCCCATTAAACAAAAAAGTGCACCTAGGTCTGATAATGATCACGTAAGGGCCTAATGAGTTTACTTAAAAATTTCGATTACTTTTATTTTTCCAGCATTCGGCTTGAAGATTGAGGGTGTTTGGAGAATGACTTATGCTTCAAAATAGTATCAATTTTTAGAAAATTTATCTGTCTTTCTAATCGTGTCATCAGAATCGAATTCGGACTAAAACTTTCTGAGTAATTACAATTTTTATTGCAAAAAAGTGATGTTTTTAGAAAAAAAAATTAAGTGACGTCTCTCAAGAACAGTGGAAAATATGAAGTTGGCCAATACTCAACTTTAGATGTACTACACACAATAGATCTATGGACATTACTTACTGGTTCGCCCTGTATAGACAGAGATATTAACATTTATTTAAATATTTTTGTATTTATTTTTAAAGGAAAATTCTTTGAAGGGCATTCTGGAGATGGTTGTATTTAGGATATTTCAGATGTCAGTTTATGAAAAAAAGAGAATCACAACCACTAATAACTGAATCGGTTTTCTAGTTTTCATTTGAATCTTTCTAAAAATATTTCTCTAAAAATAAAAATAAAAAGCATTTAAAAAAAATAGATTATCAAAGAAAGGAAAAAAAAAGAAAAATAAATATTTCAGTTAGCCATTTTTTTAAATGGATGATTATTTTTAGGAGAATTGGATGGTGAACAAATAAGGTGTAGGCGGGAAAAGTAAAAGAGGTTCTCGGTGTGGGGTTTTAAATGGCGGGAGTGAGTGCTTTGAGAGAAAAAAAAAAACAAGTTCCGTTTGTAGCTTGAATGACCATTACATGGTGTTGCATACAACTTCTTTCAAGGGTAAATAAAAAATAATCTACAAATATAACAACAAGCGGGGGCGTTACATCTCAACTCGGAATAGTGTATACGTGGTTATTAATAACTTACTTGTATGAACCAATCTTACTGTATTCTGTAATAAATTTGCGGTTTTTCCTTATGTTCTATTATTTTAAATCAATATTAACAAAAGAAAAACAGAAAAACGTGTGAAAACTTACTCCCATTTTACATTTTCTCCGTATTGTACGCCGCAGTCTTTGCAGGGCATTCGCAAGGAGTTACGTCCCTAGGGTCAGAAATTAGTAATGAAAGTAAAACGATTATAGAGAAGTGGTAAATGGCAGCTAATCGTGCATACTTTGTGAATTCAAAGTTATTTAGATCTCGCCTATTTTCGCGGGTCAACGAAGACCAGACCTTGATGCATCCAATTCTTGACGTTTGTGGCTGAGTCGAGGACATTCACTGCTGCCATTGCCAGTGCAAGGAGAAAGATATATGGGTCCAGCCAGTAACGAGAAAGTGCAAGAAGGAAGGATTCAGTACATATGAGGAATTATATGACCTTTATTCCACCAATGATGTGGTACAATTTGTACTCACTGTCTGTATCTGTTACCTGATATTCTTTATCAATTTCAGCGGAAGTATAAGAGCGGCATTTCGTTTCTTCATGGTAATTGCAATGCATAAATATGCTATTTCGATCAAAATAGCCAAATTCATCGATTAATGTAGCCATTTTTTTGCCTTTTCCATTATGCGTTAACTCGAACACAGCAGCTGAATATTTATCTGAACCTGGCTCAGCAGGTCCTTCTGTAATGAAAAACGATGGCCGATGGCTAAATAACTCGCTGAGATTGGGGTTATATTCTTTTTTCGCACAATTTAAACTTATGAACTTATATTCATCCGAAACATTTGAATACTGCGGGTCATATTTTTTATACTCAAAAAACTCATTACCAAGTACATTACAAAAGGTCAATTTATAATCACTACTGCTAAAACCGCTCAAGTAAGGAGAATGGTGAGCTAAAACCATAAGCTCCCCTTCAAGCCCATTTACTGAAAGAGAAGCCACTTTATTGAATAAAATTTGATTATCAGGAGAAAAAAATTGCACTTTGAAGGTATTCATAATCTTTAATTTTTAGCTCCAACTTTAGTTTCAGCCTTTATTAATTCAGCCTTTTGCATTGCTTCGTCTATATTCCCCACCATATAAAAGGCAGCCTCTGGTGGTATATATGCAGATTCTTTTTCTCTGCAGTCAATTGCGCTATGTAATAGCGTCGTTTCAGTAATGTCATACAAACCACCAGATAACTTGAACTTAAAACTTGGATCAAACTGACTATTTTCCCACTCTTCATATACAGTACTGAGGCTTTCTCTCAACTGATTTTTTATTTCCTCGTAAATTTCAGTAGAACTAACCTTACCCGAATCAATGCTATCACTTATTTTTGCAATGGTATTATTAAACTTTTCAAATTGAGACTCACGTGGTGCCATGTCGCTAACCTTAGAATGAAATTATTTAATTATACACAGTTAAAGCGCATTGATTGGCTAGGCCACATCATGAGAACCGCATGCCCAAGAAAATACTCGTAAGGAAAAGGTATTTTCCACAAAACGGAGAGTTAGACCCAGAATGGCGCTGGTTAGATGCCATGATGCGACGATTTGGAGATGCTAAATGTGCCATACTGGAAGGAGAAGGCCAGAGATCCGTGTAAGGTTGTTGTTTTAGAAGCCATGGCCCACTCGGGGCTGTAGAAGTATAAGAAGTCGTTGTAAG
Source organism: Rhodnius prolixus (assembly GCF_049639745.1). NCBI lineage: Eukaryota > Metazoa > Arthropoda > Insecta > Hemiptera > Reduviidae > Rhodnius > Rhodnius prolixus. Next base: position 29,861,671 of record NW_027411582.1, read on the forward strand.
GCTTTTGTCTTCCTTTGCAGACCTTCTCAGTGCTTGTGATGATGCCTTGTATCATTTTGCTGTTTTAATTCCCCAATTAAGGAAAATCATATTTCTAACAATGTACATAATTGTAATTCACATTGGATACCCTAAGAGTCGCTTCGTTATCTTCCTCAGCTTTTTCTCCTTAAACCTCTCGATATATGGCTTTCCTCCACCAGTGCACAGCTCTCAATTCGTCCATCAACCTCTTGAACGGCCAATCTCCTTTCATTTGCAAAAGGAATCCCATTCCTTCGGTGTAGTGATGGTTTATAAAGCTTAGATTTGTAGGTAGGAGATTCTCAGTTCGAATCCCGCATTTAGGTATTTTAGGTTTATAGTTTATGCTTCCGGTCCCCATTCATGATACCCAATTTGATAAACCCTTTCTGAAAAAAACTAGGCGACTACCATTACTGCTTCTAGTCACCCTGCTTATCCCCACTTTTAGCTTCTTGTCTTTTCATTTCTGATGCTGTTTGTCCTTTTAATGCCTACCGTTCAACAGCTTTCTGTTTAACATCAGTCTCAAACTTCGTGCGCTTTTTTTTAGAGCCCATATTTGACTCTCAGAGCTCGTGAAAAGCAATTTTAGGCTTTCAAATGCTAGTTTTCGTTTCCATTTTAACTATTTATAGCTTTTCATTATACTCTTCGTTGAAGAATAGCACCCATCCTAGAGAAGGGCTATTCTTCTATTAATTAATCTAATACAAAAAAAAACTATATTGTAAACATTATAAGATAGTTATGGTGATGAAAGATATAATTATAAAGCATTGCGCAAGAAAAATGTTGAATGTTTTAAAGGAAATATACATTTATATGTCAGTGTGTGCGCTGTGTGATGAAGATGGCACTGGGATTGAGTGAGAAAGAGATAGTAGATATAGAAGTAGAGAATTATATTTACCACGGGATAATGTTTACATTGGCCCAACATTGCTGCCAATACACAAATAGCTCTGCTAACACTAGCGCACTGCTTTCTAAATTTGTATTCTAAATCACGTGACCCTCCCCACCATTATCTCGTAAGTACTCCTACAGACGCGCATTTTTCCAAAACTTTTTAAACAAATTCCTCTTTCCTTCCCGCCAGAACTTGTTAGTATAATAGCAATTTATTTATTTTTTTAAATTTTATCTATTTTATTTTTAAATAAAATGACAACTTATACTCGTACAGTTTTAAATTATTAGAAATCAAATCATTGGCAGCTAGTACGGTTTCCATAACACCCCAATTCTTAAGGCTCACCAATAATTGGTGCGTCAATTGCTTCCAGACAATAGTCTGTCCATCACCTGGACAATGAACTGTAAGAAACTCTTAGAAAGAGAAAATGTAAGGGGCCAACAACTGGATTCAAACCCAGGAGGGTATCCAGTACACCAATCACGCTGTTAATCTCCACCCAAAATACCCAAAATTTGGTCTCATTTAAAAACTCTACTAAACATAAAGAAAAAATCGCTGGAATAGGGGCGACTGTTGCATTTTAACGCATCTTTTACGCTCTAAATCTGGATGCAATACTATTGCCACTATTGGTAATCTTGCAATGAACTGTTTTCTTCCTTTTTTGTTTACTTCCTGTTGCCATAGCAACTTCCATTCATAATTTTTTTTTGTAAGCTCAAGAATTGTAAGCTGCTCTAGAAACGCTATTGTTTCATAATTAGATAGGAGCAATAATCAATGAACTTGGGATTTAAAATTATTTTTATAAATATTTACTTTTCACTTAAGACACAATTTAAATTTAAAGAAGCAACTTTTGCTGGCGACACAGGCTTCACATACTAACGTACAACACATAATCTTACTACAACATCTGAATTCACTTACCTACTGGGCTAAATAAACCTTGAAAAACATAAAAATTAAATGATTATAAAAATTTCATACTACGAGGTGCCTAAAAAGTAGTTGCCTAAAGTACCCTAAAAGCGATCTTGATTATATCCGTTAGTGCATCACAATGCTCCATTAGTATACGAGGTGTGGCTATTAAATAACGAGACTATTGCTGTAAAACATTTTATTTTAAATTTATACATATTTAGTTATTATCACCTTCAATATACACCCTTCCCCTATCCCTACAACGCTCCACGCCGAATTTACCATTGTTCGAAACCGTGCTGGAAGTCTTTTTCTGTGAGCTCCTGCATGACGCGTGCCGTTTTTTCTTTCACAGCTTCAACGGACTGAAATCGTGTTCCTTTTAATGCAGATTTCGACATTGGGGAACAGATAAAAGTCACATGGGGCCAGGTCAGGCGAATAAGGCTGATAGCCTAAAACTGGGATGTTGTACTTGGCTAGAAACGTCTTGACAGACAATGCAGTGTGAGCCGACGCGTTGTCTTGATGGAGAACCCCGTGACTTGTTCTGCTACAAATCGGGTCGTTTTTTCTTTACTCTTTCACGGAGTTGAGCAAGCACCTCACCGGTAGTAATGTTGATTAATTTTAATCGATATTTTCATTCGTTTTGGAGGTGGAAGGGCGACCCGGGCGGTCTTCATCTCCATCTTGGAAACGCTTGAACCACTCAAAAACGTGCGCACGTGATTAACATTCATCGCCATAAACTTCTTTTAATATAAGTTTCAGTAGCGGTTTTCATCAAGTTTTAATGAGAAATTTCACGACAATTCGTTGCTCTACTACATGTGTAGTATCATGTTTTCGGCAAAACGAAACTAACACCTCTTACACAAATGATGGTTCCGGTCAGACAGATTTCTCTACAAACACGAGAGAGACGCTGCAATCGAAAGAGAAGGCTTTACGCTGCACAGCTGTCGGTCGTTAGGATTTGGCGCATGCATAGTTCTTCTATAGCTGCATCAGTCTCGTTATTTAATAGCCACACCTCGTATAAAATCCGAGTTAACTGGAATAATAACATTATATTGCCATCAAATAAGAATGTTCTCTCCAAAATTCAGTTCATATCTTTAAGGGAAGCTGAAACAAGTGAAAAGTAAATGAAAACTATTAATTTCTAATTAATATAAAGCTTAAATCTTCAAGAAGAATGTAAGATAAAGGATTGCTTTGAATTATAATTAAATAAGATAGGATTCTGACAAATAGTGTTAGAAGTATCTAACTTGACATTGAAATTAATTCTGTTCGTAATTGAATTCTAGCTTTAAGCCAATCTTTTAGTTATGCTTTACTGTTTTGAGAAACAACTTCGGTTTGTATACGTACACTTCACAAAATTCAGTTCCATGGGTATTTTTACTCCCAATGAATCGCCACGGTAGCCGAGCGGGTTAAAAGGCGAGACCTGCAAAGCTAATATGCATTGTGGTACTGGGTTCGATTCCCTGTCTTGGCCTTGGATTTTATTTAGTGGTTAGATGAGAAATAGTAAAGTACGTTTGCTAGTCGCCTCCGTCCACGACACCTAGTAAATGGTAGTTGGACGTTAAGCCCCGCCTGAAATAATAGGCGATTACTTTACTTTACTTCGAATCTAAAATAAAAATATCTTTGAAAATGTAAATTCGAGAAATAGCTGACTCTACACTTATGAAGAAATTTATCGTCGCAGTCGATAACTTATACGAGGGTCGTTTGAAAAGTCCGTGCAAAGTCAGAGAGATAGCACCACTGGCGCGTATCGAGGTTATGTTTAGTTAGTAGCATCTCTTGGAAGAACACACACCAAGTTTCAGCCAGATCGGTCTATTTCTTTGTGTTTGGCATTCGTTTGAATGGAGGAAGTCGAGTGATTTTCAAAAAATGGACGGAAAAGAATTTCGTGTGTTGATTAAACCCTACTTTATGAAAGGCAAAACGCCTCAGGAGACTAAAGAGAAGCTTGATAAACATTATGGTGACTCTGCACCTTCGATTAGAACAGTTTATAAGTGGTTTTAAAATTTTCGGAGTGGCCATATGGGCACAAGTGACGCTGAACGTTCTGGACGCCCTGTTGAGGTTACTACTCCAGAAATCATTGATAAAATCCATGATATGGTGATGGATGACAGAAGAGTGAAGGTGCGTGAGATTGCTAGTGCTGTGGGCATCTCGAATGAACGGGCACATAATATTTTGCATCAACATTTGGACATGACAAAGCTATCCGCAAGATGGGTGCCACGATTGCTCACGCTTGACCAAAAACGAAATCGTGTAAAGTGTTGCAAGGACGGTTTGCAGCTGTTCCAGAAGAATCCGCAGGACTTTAAGCGTCGTTTCGTCACTGTGGATGAAACATGGATACATCACTACACTCCTGAGACCAAAGAACAATCTAAACAATGGGTTACCAAGGGGGAGTCTGCGCCAAAAAAAGGCGAAGACCGTTCCTTCGGCCGGAAAGATTATGGCGACTGTCTTTTGGGATTCGCAAGGAATAATCCTCATCGACTATCTGGAAAAGGGTAAAACTATTACAGGTGCATATTATTCATCGTTATTGGACCGTTTGAAAACCGAGCTGCAAGAAAAACGCCCACGATTGGCCCACAAAAAAGTCTTTTTCCATCACGACAACGCACCAGCTCACACTGCTCAGCAGTTGTGGTCGCAAATTAATGGAAATAGGGTTCCAACTCGTTTCACATCCCCCCCTATTCTCCAGACTTGGCTCCCTCGGACTACTATTTGTTCCCCAATATGAAGAAATGGCTGGCGGGAAAAAGATTTTATTCAAACGAGGAGGTGATTGCAGAAACGAATGGCTATTTTTCAGACTTGGAAAAATCCTATTATTCGGTAGGGATCAACAAACTAGAGCAGCGTTGGACGAAGTGTATAAGCCTAAAAGGAGACTATGTTGAAAAATAAAAAAGGTTTACCCCAAAAAATTAAGTAGTTTTTAATTTTGCACGGACTTTTCAAACGACCCTCGTATAAATGGTTACATACCTAAAAATATTATGTTAAATACATACTCTCTCGAATTCTCTTAATATTGTTCACGTAATTAATACTTAAATACTCGGTTTATACGTAACACTGTTCATAAAAGTCAGTATTGGCGTCAATATTACACACGTTTGCTGTAATAAAATATAACTTGTTTAAGGAGAGATGATGTTGCAGTTTCTCTAGAACCCCTTCTCTATTTTCTCTTAAAAGAAAAACTTTTTCCACCCAAAACGAACTAAATAACTAAAAATAAAGCCGGTAGCTAGCCTAGAGTCAATGTTTTAGTATTGAACCATTTTTCACAAACCATTTTTGTTTATGAGTTACAATAAATTGTTGTTATCTATTCTTTTGAATTGTTTGATACTTTTTTATTCTCTCTTTTTTTTTGTATTAATAATTCTGTAGATGAATAATCGATACTATTATTAGAATAGCATCGATATTCATAAATAACATATTACCAAGGCAACAAGTGAAATATAGATACAAAGACAGTTTTTTTTTTTCTATTACTTTTGTCTGAGTTATTCTATGTATGAAAAGGGTGAGGGAAAACGAAAAATACTTTTCCTAAATTAATTATTGAGGTATTTTCCTCAATTGAACAAAGAAATACTTATAATTACATGTTAAATTGGAATTACTGGTATTTAAAGGCAATTAAAAGTTTTCTAAGACAGAAGAAAGATATTTCTAGATTTAAATATATTTGTTTTTAATTGGTGCCCCATTTTTTATTGGAAGGCTTTATTAAATAGTAGCCCTGGTCCTTTTAAAAAGGGGTTTTAATGTGAGCAAATTAATTTAATTTTCTTAATTACATCCTTCCAATCCGTAACATTAGGTTGGCTTAACATTAAGTAAAAGCAATAAAGCCAATGCCCAAAATAATAATAAATAAATAGTACTGGCGTCCGTAACTAATTTTGAATTTGAATTTTTTGGTTAATAATTGCTGGGTGTACGCAAAACGGAAGCAATAATCGATATTATGTTAAGGTATCACGATATTTGAGGCAAGATTTCGATTAAAATTTATTAACTTGAAGAATTTGACTCTATGGTCGTAGTTGAGCAACGTTCCTATGGGGCTGGCATCCTTTTCCAGGAAGTGAAAGGAAACCGAGTGAACATAAAGTTGGAGGAAACTGGGATACGAGGTGTGGCTATTAGAGACTGATGCTGCTACAGAAGAACTATGCATGTGACAAATCCTAACGACCGACAGCTGTGCAGCGTAATGAGGTGTAAGTTTCGTTTTGCCGAAAACATGATATACGAAATGTGTTCAAAAAGTAACGGGAATTTTCGTTTTTTGAAAAAAATATTTATTTATTCATCTACATTAATATTGTCGCCTTCAAAGTAGTCCCCTTCGCATACAATACACTTGTGCCAGCGCTTTTTCCAATCCTCGAAACACTTCTGAAACTCGATCTTTGTGATAGCTTTCAGCTCTTTCAGCGATTCGCTTTTAATGTCATCTATGCTTGTAAAATGACGGCCTTTTAATGTTCTCTTTATGTTTGGAAATAGAAAAAAGTCACATGGAGCCATGTCTGGCGAATATGGAGGCTGGGGCATCGTTAAAGTTTTGTTTTTGGCCAAAAATTCACGAACAACAAGCAATGAAGTGTGAGCAGGTGCATTATCGTGGTGCAAAATCCATGAATTGTTTTGCCACAAATCCGGGCGTTTTTTTCGGATTGCTTCACGCAAACGGCGTTGAACTTGTAGGTAGTACTCCTTATTGATTGTTTGACCTTGTGGCAAGAATTCATGATGCACTATGCCATTAAAATCGAAGAACACAGTGAGCATAACCTTCACATTCGACCGCACTTTTTCGGTCTTGGCGATCCAGAATGCCTCCACTGGGACGATTGAGCCTTAGTTTCGACATCATATCCGTAAACCCGTGTTTCGTCACCTGTTATAACACGTTTCAGTAGATCCGCATCGTTGTCGACTTCATTGAGTGACTCTTGAGCAACTTCCATTCTCCGCTGTTTTTGTTCGAAATTCAACAATTTTGGAACAAATTTTGCTGCCACACGTTTCATACCCAAAACATCCGAAAAAATTTCATGGCATGAGCCAATTGATATGGCAACATCATCAGCGACTTCTCTGATTGTGATTCGTTGATCGTTCATAACCATTTCTTTCACTTTTTTCACGTTTTCATTGGTTGTTGATGTGCTTGGACGTCCAGGTCGTTCGTCACCTTCAACGTTTTCGCGGCCATCTTGGAAACGCTTATACCACTCGTAAATCCTTGTTTTACTCATAGCAGACTCACCATATGCCTTTATTAACATTTCACACACTTTATTACACTTTATTTCGTTTTTTACGCAAAATTTAATACAAATTCTTTGATCCATTTTTTTTAACAAACAAAAATCGCCAAGCTCGAAAAACACGTCTAACCTTAACGGCTGCCACTTAAGAAGTAAACAATGAATATTACTGAAAATTTTATCGTACTTCAGGGGCATGTGTACCAACATAATAAAAAAAAAAAATTTACAATCAGACTCTCCAAACCCGCGAAATTTAAAAATTCCCGTTACTTTTTGAACACACCTCGTATACTATACATGTAGTAGAGCAACGAATTGTCGTGAAATTTCACATGATACTGGGTAAAACCGCTACTGAAACTTATCTGTTATTAAAAGAAGTTTATGGCGATGAATGTTTATCACGTGCTCGAGTTTTTGAGTGGTTCAAGCGTTACCAAGATGGCCGAGAAGACTTCAGAGATTATGACCGCCCGGGTCGCTTTTGCACGTCCAAAACTGATGAAAATATCGATTATAATTAATCAACATTACTACCGTGAGGTGCTTGCTTAACTCCGTGAAAGAGTAAATAAAAAACGACCCGATTTGTGGATGAACAAGTCACGGGGTTCTCCATCAAGACAACGCGCCTGCTCACACTGCATTGTCTGTCGCAAGACGTTTCTAGCCAAGTACAACATCCCAGTTTTAGGCCATCCGCCTTATTCGCCTGATCTGGCCCCATGTGACTTTTATCTGTTCCCCCGAAATCAAATCTGCATTAAAAGGGGACACGATTTCAGTCCGTTGAAGCTGTGAAAGAAAAAGCGGCACGCGTCATGCAGGTGCTCACAGAAAAAGACTTCCAGCACAGTTTCGAACAATGGTAAATTCGCATGGAGCGTTGTAGGGATAGGGGAGGGGTGTATATTGAAGGTGATAATAACTAAATATGTATAAATTTAAAATAAAATGTTTTACAGCAATAGTCTCGTTATTTAATAGCCATACCTCGTATACTAATGGAGCATTAAAGTGATTAGTGATGCACTAAAGGATATAATCAAGATCGCTTTTAGGGTACTTGGAAGAAAAAGGTAGTTATATTTTTAAGATGCAGCTTGAATTCGAAATCATTGAGGTGATTTCGACCTCGTTCAGTCTTTATCAGGTGGTAGAGTAGGCTAAAGTATCCTAATTAACAACTTGCTCAGCAACTTTCTTTGGATTTCCTTCTCTGGTGCTTTAGGACTTGTCTTTTTCTGTAAATCGGGTCGTTTTTTCCTTACTCTTTCACGGAGTTGAACAAGCATCTCACGGTAGTAATGTTGATTAATTATAATCGATATTTTCATCTGTTTTGGACGTGGAAGGACGACCCGGGCGGTCATCATCTCCGACGTCTTCTTGGCCATCTTGGAAACGCTTGAACCACTCAAAAACTCGCGCACGTAATTAATATTCATCGCCATAAACTTCTTTTAATAAAAGATAAGTTTTTACAAGGTGGTGGAAGGGCGACCCGGGCGGTCATCTTCTCCGACGTCTTCTCGGCCATCTTGGAAACGCTTGAACCACTCAAAAACGTGCGCACGTGATAAACATTCATCGCCATAAACTTCTTTTAATATAAGTTTCAGTAGCGGTTTTATCTAGTTTTGATGTGAAATTTCACGACAATTCGTTGTTGCTCTACTACATGTGTAGTATCATGTTTTCGGCAAAACGAAATTAAAAGAGAAGACCTTACGCTGCACAGCTGTCGGTCGTTAGGATTTGGCGCATGCATAGTTCTTCTGTAGCAGCATCAGTCTCGTTATTTAATAGTCACGCCTCGTATTTGAATAGAATTGAATATTTTCTGACTGAAAAAAAAATCTTAGAATGTCCATAACAGAATGAATTTCATCATGGGATTTTTTAACGTTAAAGATAACTAAAGATTTGTTAAACATTACCGCAGAAAGAACTTATCAATTGTAAGATAAGAGAATCTCTAGTGTTTTATATCCAGACTTTTATTTAAGGTGGATCTAAAAAATATGTAATGACACGAACGCAAAAATAAATAATTGTTATATCAGATTCTAATTAAATAAATTGCTATAATTAAGAGCTATCCTGTTATGGCTGATATGCTAATATTACTAAAAGACAAAACAATTCTTATGCAATATTTATAAGTATAGACACATGTGTGTATTCCATTAATATTACTATATATTTTAGTATTAAATTTCATCACATTTTTATATTATCACGATTATCATTTATCTTATTGATAATTGCTAGGAAATCCATATATCCATGTATTTTTGTGTTTATAATATTCCGAATATTTACAGACAATATTCATCACTGAACAGTGAGCTGTAACAAACTCCCCTAGAAAGAATAAAGTCTAAGGAGTCAGCAGCTGGATTCGAACCTGGGATCTCCGCGTGGGAATTCTGTATTTGCTAACCACTGACCTTAACCCTTATAGATAATTTTTTTTGGCTTGAGTATTCTTTCATGGAGTAGAGATGAAGTGGTCTAGCTATTTCTTCAAAAATCTTATCCCTCGGGGGTAACCCGGCCTAGTAATGCAAAATGGAACCAATAGAGAAACGGATGTAACTCACTTTGGGCCTCTCTAGAAGTAGGTAATCAGTACAATTACTTAGGGAACCTGAAGACAAATAAAATCTTAGCTCTCAGCTTCAAAATTCTTCACATTTTGGTTTCAATTTTTATTTACTGATAAACTGTGTTGATAGTTTTAAACAGGATAATAATAATAGGGACGGGTTCGAATCCAGCTGATGACCCCTTAGATTTTTACAGTTCACTGTCCAGGGATAGACAGTGTTGTCTCTATCGAGAAGCAAGGAAGCAGGACTCTGAGAAAAACTACGAGGGTCGTTTGAAAAGTCCGTGCAAAAATAAAAACTACTTAATTTTTTGGGGTAAACCTTTTTTATTTTCCAACATAGTCTCCTTTTAGGTTTATACACTTCGTCCAACGCTGCTCTAGTTTGTAGATCCCTTCCGAATAATAGGATTTGTCCAAGTCTGAAAAATAGCCATTCGTTTCTGCAATCACCTCCTCGTTTGAATAAAATCTTTTTCCCGCCAGCCATTTCTTCATATTGGGGAACAAATAGTAGTCCGAGGGAGCCAAGTCTGGAGAATAGGGGGGATGTGAAACGAGTTGGAACCCCATTTCCATTAATTTTGCGACCACAACTGCTGAAGTGTGAGCTGGTGCGTTGTCGTGATGGAAAAGGACTTTTTTGTGGGCCAATCGTGGGCGTTTCTCTTGCAGCTCGGTTTTCAAACGGACCAATAACGATGAATAATATGCACCTGTAATAGTTTTACCCTTTTCCAGATAGTCGATGAGGATTATTCCTTGCGAATCCCAAAAGACAGTCGCCATAATCATTCCGGCCGAAGGAACGGTCTTCGCCTTTTTTGGCGCAGATTCCCCCTTGGTAACCCATTGTTTAGATTGTTCTTTGGTTTCAGGAGTGTAGTGATGTATCCATGTTTCATCCACAGTGACGAAACGACGCTTAAAGTCCTGCGGATTCTTCTGGAACAGCTGCAAATCGTCCTTGCAACACTTCACACGATTTCGTTTTTGGTCAAGCGTGAGCAATCGCGGCACCCATCTTGCGGATAGCTTTGTCATGTCCAAATGTTGATGCAAAATATTATGTACCCGTTCATTCAAGATGCCCACAGCACTAGCAATCTCACGCACCTTCACTCTTCTGTCATCCATCACCATATCATGGATTTTATCAATGATTTCTGGATTAGTAACCTCAACAGGGCGTCCAGAACGTTCAGGCTTCACTTGTGCCCATATGGCCACTCCGAAAATTTTGAAACCACTTATAAACTGTTCTAATTGAAGGTGCAGAGTCACCATAATGTTTATCAAGCTCTTTAGTCTCCTGAGGCGTTTTGCCTTTCATAAAGTAGTGTTTAATCAACACACGAAATTCTTTTTCGTCCATGTTTTGAAAATCACTCGACTTCCTCGTTTCAAACGAATGCCAAACACAAAGAAATAGACCGATCTGGCTGAAACTTGGTGTGTGTTCTTCCAAGAGATGCTACTAACTAAACATAACCTCGATACGCGCCAGTAGTGCTATCTCTCTGACTTTGCACGGACCTTTCAAACGACCCTCGTAAAAATAAATAAATAAATCGTTTGGTTATTCTCATACGAATTTATGGTTTTAACCAATCCAATCAATAATCTCAAATAATTATTCTTAAATTTTTCTGTAATTAAATCTGTGTTTATTATCTTACTGATAATAATTAATTTTTATTGGTTTTGTTTCAGGTAAGTCGTCCAATTGCCAGCTTATTCTATTGCGTTAAAGTAAGTAACTTATTTTATAATTTATGTTAATATCTCTGAAACTATTAGGTAGTTAGTTAATTAAAAAAAAAAGAAGATGTTTTTACTTATTCACAATGGCATAAACATCACAAAGAAAGCAACTGGTAAATATCAACAGGTGTCAAGGCGCCGCAAAAACGGTAATGAATGCTTTACTCGTGGCTAGCTAAATTTATAAAAGAGTACACATTTTTTAATCATATGAAAGGCTTTTTGGAAATAGAAATGGGGGTATTTTTCTTTTTTGAAAACCTTCGTTACAATAACGTCACACAATACTTAATGAAAGACAATTTACAATAATGACGTCACCAGGTAACCCTAACAGCAGACAGTTTAAATCAGTGGTTCTCAAACTTATTTCGCCCATTTTGAGAATCAATTATTTACTAGCGCCCCCTAAATTTGTAACTTTATCTTAAAAATCACAATCGCAATCATTACTTTAATTTAATTATAGCGTGCCACATGAGTCTTATCCTGTTTCTGAGTTCAAACTTACAATCTTAAATGAGACTGTTCTAATGAGAGCAATAAAATGCAACTTTATAAATAATATTTAATAAAACTTTTATTCAAATTAAAACAAACATTTCAATTTAAATTTTAAAACTAATCTAATGTGAATGGATGAAATTTTATCAATTTCTCTTACTTTATTAACAAGATCTTGTGTGATCGAGCGGATATCCGGTTTTAACAGATTCCAGCCCCTGTAAAGCAGAGGTTCTCAAACTTATTGAGAAGCAATTATTTTCTAGAGTCCCCAATCAACGCATTTCGTTATTAGCAACAAGGGTAACAATAAACAACATGTCACACATATCAGAGTGGAGAAGTTACCCAGCGATAACACTCCAATAACATTTTAAATTCTACTGACTCTCTTCATCAGAGAGGAGATCGCGAGGCCACTGTCTTTTAAGACAGTCCTAGAAGTGGTGTCTGGAAATGTTCTGGAAGATAGATGTTGTATAAGTGGATAGTGATAAGATTGAATGTTAAGATGGGATTTTCTGTATCGTGTTTCAGCAACTTGTGTTTCACGAAAGGAACTGTTCCAAGTATGTGTGAATGGTTTTGATTGCTGACGTAGAAAGGAGCGTTTACTATAGAGCGAAGAATTTTAGATTCCAAAGAACCTGGAATTCTTTGGAGACATTTGAGCGTTTGGTTGAACCTCCACAGTTCCATGCTTTAATATACTTACATATATAAGTCTTTTGTTGTCTAGAATGAGTTTTGATCTGTTGTCTAGTTAGTCTTTTCAGTTGTCGGAAGCATCTGTTGAGTTCTGTTCTTCTTAAGTCGAGTATGAGGATTCCATGTACGTCTTCTGTCAAGGTAAAGCCCAAGGTAGCGGACTACGTAGTCTACTGGTAAAGGAATAAGATTACCACATCTTAAAAAGTCACACTCGCAATCATTACTTTAATTTAATTATAGCGTGCCATATGAGTCTTATCCTGTTTCTGAATTTTGAACTTACAATTTTAAATGAGACTGTTCTATTGAGAGCAATAAAAGGCAACTTTATAAATAATATTTAGGAAAACTTTTATTCAAATTAAAACAAACATTTCAATTTAAATTTTAAAACTAATCTAAAGTGAAGGAATGAATCTGATGATCTTTAACAAGTTTGGTTAATATCAGGTTCGAATTTACTCAAAAAAAACAGCCGTAAGTCACCCGCGTTCGGGTTACATGTAAACGATTTCTCTTTCTAGTTAGCAGCGTTGCCACAGCACTAAATCCACGTTCACAGAAAATACGACAATGGGAATGCTATCACAAAAAAAATCGTTGAACAATCGACCACAATCCAGGGTACAATTACGGGATTGGCTTTTGTAGCCCAAAATTAACTAAACAACAAAATAATCGATGTAGTTTAATAGTGTAGGTTTTTGATCTTAGTTTAAAATATTAGAAAAACACAAATCATCCATCGTCTCCCTCCAAAGACTGGTCTAAATTATTAGACAAAATTGTAAGATTAGTAAGGGTTAAATTTTATTGCCCAAATTCCCGAGATTAAACAAAAATTTATTTTTAGTGTTTAAAAACCTCTTTACTCAATATTTTGGGGATTTCTTTGGAAATGGCGCCTTCGATTTTCTTAGTACGTAATTTACATAATATACGAGGGTCGTTTGAAAAGTGCGTGCAAAAATAAAAACTACTTAATTTTTTTGGGTAAACCTTTTTTATTTTTCAACATAGTCTCCTTTTAGGCTTATACACTTCGTCCAACGCTGCTCTAGTTTGTTGATCCCTTCCGAATAATAGGATTTGTCCAAGTCTGAAAAATAGCCATTCGTTTCTACAATCACCTTCTCGTTTGAATAAAATCTTTTTCCCGCCAGCCATTTCTTCATATTGGGGAACAAATAGTAGTCCGAGGGAGCCAAGTCTGGAGAATAGGGGGGATGTGAAACGAGTTGGAACCCTATTTCCATTAATTTTGCGACCACAACTGCTGAGGTGTGAGCTGGTGCGTTGTCGTGATGGAAAAGGACTTTTTTGTGGGCCAATCGTGGGCGTTTTTCTTGCAGCTCGGTTTTCAAATGGTCCAATAACGATGAATAATATGCACCTGTAATAGTTTCACCCTTTTCCAGATAGTCGATGAGGATTATTCCTTGCGAATCCCAAAAGACAGTCGCCATAATCTTTCCGGCCGAAGGAACGGTCTTCGCCTTTTTTGGCGCAGATTCCCCCTTGGTAACCCATTGTTTAGATAGTTCTTTGGTCTCAGGAGTGTAGTGATGTATCCATGTTTCATCCACAGTGACGAAACGACGCTTAAAGTCCTGTGGATTCTTCTGGAACAGCTGCAAACCGTCCTGGCACACACTTCACACGATTTCGTTTTTGGTCAAGCGTGAGCAATCGCGGCACCCATCTTGCGGATAGCTTTGTCATGTCCAAATGTTGATGCAAAATATTATGTACCCGTTCATTCGAGATGCCCACAGCACTAGCAATCTCACGCACCTTCACTCTTCTGTCATCCATCACCATATCATGGATTTTATCAATGATTTCTGGAGTAGTATCCTCAACAGGGCGTCCAGAACGTTCAGCGTCACTTGTGCCCATATGGCCACTCCGAAAATTTTGAAACCACTTATAAACTGTTCTAATCGAAGGTGCAGAGTCACCATAATGTTTATCAAGCTCTTTAGTCTCCTGAGGCGTTTTGCCTTTCATAAAGTAGTGTTTAATCAACACACGAAATTCTTTTTCGTCCATTTTTTGAAAATCACTCGACTTCCTCGATATATAAACGAATGCAAAACACAAAGAAATAGACCGATCTGGCTGAAACTTGGTGTGTGTTCTTCCAAGAGATGCTACTAACTAAACATAACCTCGATACGCGCTAGTAGTGCCATCTCTCTGACTTTGCACGGACTTTTCAAACGACCCTCGTACATATATAAACTTTTTGTCTCAAAAAAAAGAAACAAAAAATCGTTTTAGCGATATTCTTTGGTAAGAAGTTTGGTTAGACTTTCACTGTAAGGTGAAATTTCAGTAATGATTGTGAAAAACTGTGGAAATTTATTAAGACTCAGATTTTCTTTTCTTTTTAATTTATTTTTTTTTCCAGCTTTAACAATTTCCCAGTAAAAACCTCGTTAATTAATTTAATTAGATCATTATTTCCTTTAATTCAATAGAAAGGTGTTTCCGCCCAATGAAAGAGCTCTTACTATTTTCAATGTTTTTACTTATTGACAAGAAAAAAGACTAAATAAAAAAAATAATAATAAAATATCTAAAAAAAAGAAGATGTATCTGCGACATAAGTCATTATCTACTGAATTCATTTATCTGTATCCATGGTGATTTTTTTGATTGCCCTAATGTTGTTTTTTAGATTGTTTAGAGAATACCTCGCTTTTCAAATGCCATTTAGAGGGAGTAGTCAAATTTGCGTAATTATGATTGTATGTGTGTGTTTCCCCCCCCCCCCCCCCACTATAACTGTGTTTATTTCCGTGATCAACAAAACCGAAAAATGGAATGTTACAGGAAATTTAAATTTTGATATTTCGACTATTGTGCCACCCAGAAAACTCGTCATTATCTTAACTATATTTACGGAGGAATACTCTTTTGAAGGGGTGAAAGAATTTAAATACTTGGGGGCAGTTTTAACCTCTAATAACAGTGTCAGGGAAGATCTATGTGAGAGAATCGCTGCCGATAATAGATGTCTCTGGGCGCTGCAGCCTTGTTTTCAAAAGGAAATGCTTGTGCCCGAGCTATAAAGATAAGAATATACCAGACTATCCTGCGACCAATCGTTACCTACTGTTTGCAAGCATGGGTATTAACCAAAGCGGACGAACCAAGGTTGTGCAAGTGGGAAAGAAAAGTATTAAGAAGGATTTTTGGACCTGTAAGAACGCAAAAGATGGCTGTACAAATCAGGACGAATCGAGAAGTCGTTGAACTGTTCGGTGAGCCTGATATAGTAGCCACTATAAAGTCTTGGTAGACTACGATGGCTGGGACATTTGCACCGAATGGAGGAGACGAGAGGACTCCCAGGAAAGCACTATATGGACACCCTGGTGGAAAAAGGCCGAAGGGTTCGCCTCGACTAGAATGGTTGAGCGACGTAAAGGACGATTTGGAAGCCCTTGGTCAGCAGAGATGGAGAACGTCGACCAAGAGACCAGAGATAGATGAAGAGCTGTAGTGGCTGAGACTCGGGTTCAAAAAAAAGAAGTGGTTTTTACCAATTGATCTTTGTATGTCTGTACGTGTTCAGCATTTCTGGTTTGCTAATTTGGTTCAAAAATGCTTTATGTGGTCCCTTACGGTAGTACCGATTTAAAATATCAACAATTTCTGCGATTTCCGGTTGTTTTTTTTAAAGCTATGCTGATAACACGCTTATAGTTACAACTTATTTCGAATTTAAGGGACTTCAAAAAATTTCTCACTTCTGTCTTCTGTTGTTCTGATTCAAGTAACATCTTATATGATTTCTTCTGCATTTCCTTTCAACTGACTTCCAGTATTCTGTTTCTTTCTTAAAGTTAACCATTTTGTTCACCTTTTTTTGGGTGACTGATTCATTAATAAGAAAGAATAATGCCAATTTCAGTTATAATTTTGCCGAGCTTTCAACCTAGAGACTAGGTCATCTTTAGGGCTTATTGAAAATATAATATTTTTCCATTTTGTTATACAAAAGTTGGTGTATCTTCTGTCCTGTACTGCTTTTGAACTTAAGCCCTGAAGATGATCTAGCTCCTAGATTAAAAGCTCGACAAAAAATTTAAAAAATAATGCCTGAAATTGGGCATTATTCTTTCTACCTTCTGTTATCCATTTTGAAATCTTCTATGTCCTCTTCTTATGAAATAGGCTAGCCTATTTTACACTTTAACTTCTTGCAATAATAGTCTATCTTGCTCAGGTTTCTCTTATATTTGACCACCTATCTATGAGCACCAAATTGTCGCTTTTAAATCAGTTCCATTAATTTGCCACTTTCACTAATTGTATTTATTCAGTTGGCTTTTTCCGATTAAAGTAACAGGTGCCCTAGTTAAATTTTTCTATTAGTTAATAGACATGCCAAATAGCTAATGTAATGGCATCGTCCAATTCAATTGAAAACAAGTTCAATCTAGTTTGTAGGTTAAGCCTTTTTTCTCTTATTTTAATATAATTTCGCACAAACGGGGGAAACACTTTTCATTCAAGGAATTTATTGAGAGAAAGATACGATGTTTGTGGCCAAGAAATGGTCAAAGAATAAAGGCGTAGTAATGGTGTATGAATGGCCGCCTTATTTACTCCTACACAGTTTACCTATCTGTACCCCATACACATATATAGATGTATATATTTGTACACACTAACTAATGTATTTATTATTGTGTATATGTATTTGTGTGTAAACTGTATTTGCTTACGTGTCCCCCTTCCCCTCAAAAAAACAAGGACAGGTGGATAAGAGGGCGGTTTTACTTGCGTCAAATGTGACGTCAAAATGTGACGTCAAGATGGCCTAGTTTACTTGATGGAGGGGACTGTCCCAATAGAGAATATACTGTAGTCTATTTCCTATTTTAATTCATTTTTTATTTACCCGTCTATTAATTTACTTCATTATTTTTATAATTATTTGAAATTATTTTTTCTTGAAGCCATGTTTTTCTTTTTTTGGTGTTAGTCAAATAATTATTTTTAAATTTAGAGGCGCGCAAACTTCCTTTGGTTTATAGGCTCCTGGAGCCTTTATTTAGGGCTTAGGTGGCCTTCAGAAAGTGTTCTCTCTTTACAAAGAACTCCTAAGATGTAAGAAGCTCCTAGGAAGTGAAAAATCTAAGGGGCCAGCTACTGGATGCGAACCCAATTTTCCTTTTTTAATCTGGCCATTGATTTGTTTCTTTATATTTTGCTGTAAATTTTTCCTTTATATTTTTAGTCGAGCGAGGAGTTTTAAACGGAAGTACTACAATCATACAAAATTTGGAAATTGAATTTTCTATTTATGTAACAAAGAAAAACATTTTTAACTAATAATTTTTGTTTTTTTGAATGTGTGGAGGGAAAACAAAAATAACTGAAAAAGGAAAATTGCAATAGAACAAATTATCAATTGAGTTTTTCGCTCGAAATAATTGGAAAACAAGTTGAGTTTCATTTGAGTTGATGGAAGATCCTTGGACGCAGCTCATTCCAAAAACTCACTATTACCACATCGGGTTTTTTAATTTATTTAATTAATGGAATTCATTCAATTATCTTGGGTAAATTAAATTTTTTAATTAAAAATGGACCTTACTACTCTTTATAATGCTGTACTTCGAACCACTTACTTTCCTATTCTCTACAAATTCTCTTCTGTAACAATGATCCCCAAACCAAATAAACCTTCTCATATCCCAAGCTCTTACCGACCAATCAGCCTTCTACCCATCCTGGGGAAAGTTCTTGAAAAACTCCTACTACTCCGCCTTCAAACTGAAATAGCGCCTTTAAATATAATTCCTGACCATCAGTTCGGTTTTCGGAGTTGCCACTCGACTGTTCTCCAAGCACATCGAGTGGTGGATGTAATCGCTACTTCCCTTGAATTAAAGCAGTATTGCCCGGGTGTCTTCCTTGACATATCTCAGGCATTCGACAGGGTATGGCACACGGGACTGCTTTATAAACTCAAACGCCTACTGACTTCTACCTTTTACCTCATTCTTAAATCTTATCTCTCCGACCGTTTCTTCCAAGTCAAACAAGGTTCTTCGTCTTCTCTTATCCTTCCAATACTCGCTGGAGTTCCTCAAGGAAGCATTCTAGCCCCCTTACTTTATATTCTCTATACTGCTGACTTACCAACTCACCCGACTACAATTACTTTCACATTCGCCGACGACACTGCAATTCTTTCTCCTCATCTAGATCCTGTTATAGCATGCCGTGCACTCCAAACTCACCTCAATCTTCTCGAACCTTGGCTGCAAAAGTGGAGAATCAAAGTGAACGAATTGAAATCTAAATACATAGTATTCACTCTAAACAAGAAAACTCTCCCTCCTCTCTCCTTCCACAATACTTCTATACCAATCACTAACCAAGTACGATATCTCGGACTACATCTTGACAAACGACCAACGTGGAACCCCCACACGAGACTCAAACGAACTGACCTCAATCTGAGGTATAAAATGTTGAAAAGACTACTTGACAAACGATCAAAACTGACCCTGACGAACAAACGAACACTATATACCGCTCTACTTGCCCCAATATGGACGTACGGAATACAGCTCTACGGAAGCGCCAAAAAATCTAACATCAACCGACTCCAAACCTTACAGTCTAAAATCCTGAGAACAATAGTTAACGCTCCCTTCTACGTCTCCAATCATACTATACACTCTGATCTCAACATTCCTCTCGTTTCTGAAATAGCCCAAACTCGATACACAAAACTCCATTCAAATCTACACGATCACTACAACCCTCTGATCCACAACATGTCTACCACAACACTTCCTTCTAATCCACAGCGCAGACTAAAGCGGCGGTGGCCACGCGACCATCTCAACACAACGTCGACCTCCTAGGATGGTTGCTGTGTAAGCTTGCCAATCTGGCGAACTAACGGCTTCCATCACTGGATGGTCGTCGTTCACTCCAATCACGCCCTTGGCGCACATGCATGTGCGCGTATATGTATGGATTGTATGTATGCGTGCATGTGTATTTGTGCTATCCTATCATTCATCTCTTTTGCTTATTGTTCTACCTACAGTTGCAAAATAAATAAACTAATAAATAAAAAAAAATAAAAATGGACCTCGTCAGTTGATTTTGAAATTTTTAATTATTTTTGTTTTTTGTTTTTGCATACCTTTATTTAAATATATTATATGCACTAATACTGCATTGTGGCACCTTAATCTAAAATACAATGAACTTTAAATCAATCAAACCTTCTTTAAATTAATTTAAACTTTTTGGAATAAATCATTGAATGGAGTTCTGAGGCCAAGATATTGTTGGCCTATTCATTTTATTTTATACTCATTAACCAGAAAAAGGGGATTAAAAGTGATCTATATAACTTTTTAATTACTTTTAGAAATATTCCCCCTACATTTCCCCTCCGTCACACACCTTACCCCCACGAGCTAAACCTATATTTAATGCGACGAAATTGGCCAACAAATCTATACCGAAAAATTCAAAGCATTTGATGAAAGTTGCCAAATTAAATTTATATGAGAGATTTATTTTAATTGTTATTGCTTTCGAAAAATTTATCTATTATTTGCTATTTTAATTCTTTTAATTATTTTGCTATTTAATTATATTTTAATGCGATTAACGTACATGATTCCCACGCGGAGGTCCCGGGTTCGAATCCCAGCTGCTGACCCTTAGATTTTTCTCTTCCTAGTAGCTTCTTACAGACAACACTGTCCCGGTGATGGGCAGTGTTGTCTGTAACGAGGAGAACACTGTCCGGAGGCCGGCAGTGCACTGGAAAAAGCTTCGGGCGCCAATAATCTGAGATGTTTGCGCGCCTTAAATAATTTTTTTTAAAAAATTATATTTTATTCTCTCACGTGGAACCCACATTATTAGACTTAAAATACAAAGGCAATGACAAAACGTGCGAAACTTCTTTACAGACTTCTTGGGACGACGCTCCAAATTGCCCTTAGAACTCAAAACGCTTGATATACACTATTCTCAAACCTATGAGGACTTACGGACTAGAGCAGTAGGGTTCAGCCAAACCTAGAAACATAACGGACTGTACAGGACAGTTTAGACAAAACTCCTCCGACAGATAGCTGACGCTTCTTTCTATGGTGACTAACCTCACTCTTCACAACGACTTCAACATTCGCCAAGACTAAATACCAAAAATTCCATACTACTCTCTCGACTTGCACAAATCCTCTTGTCTTGACTTTCACTTCTTCTGACATCCCTAATACTCCTCGCCGACTGAATCGCCAGTGGCCCCGCAACTTCCTTACAATCTGAAGAACTAAATCTCTCCTATCTCCTCCTCGTATTCTCCTCCTCAAATTCTCCTCTCTCCTATAGAGAGTGCTACCGCTGGGTAGTTTCTCTCCTCCTGCTCGCCTCCCGCTCCAGTTCATCTCATTCACCTCCTATTTACTTATTGTATACATTTATACAGATTGTAAATTACAAAATAAATAGAAATAAAAAAAAATTATTCTAAAATATCTCCAATTTTTTATTAATTATGTCATTTTAGAGTGTCCGAGATAGAGATATTACATACTAAGATGCTGGGGTCATTTAAAATTGTTAAACATTTTTATTTAAATTATTATTTTCTCTTTATTGGTCAAATTGCTGCCATATCGAATTTTCTATTTTGACTTTTCAATTGAAAAATACACTTTGATGTCTCCTCCAAAAAGTCCAAAAAATAGAAATAATTTATTAAATTTTGGGCGTGTCTAAAAAAAAAAATTTACTCAAAAACCAAAAATTGCAGGAAGTTAAAATTTGATTTAGCGTTCAAAAACCTATAACCGGAAATACAATTTTACCAAAAATGCTTCAATGATTAACTTGGGAGTTCATATTGTTTTAATGATAGTAGACAATTTTTATTTTGCTATATTTTTGTCCCAGAAAATTTTAATTAAAAGTATTTGGGGGGCGCGGCGAGGAAGTAGTATTTTCTCTGAAGTACCATTTCAACGTAATGAACTAGGTAGGCTGTGTCTTTTATAGCATTGACAATCATTCAATAATTAAAAAGTACCACTTTATTTGTTTCAGTAATTTTTTAAATTTTGCTGATACTTTTCCGAAAATGACTCAATCGATTATTCCAAAAACATCGAAACATACTTCACAAAAGTAGGAAGTAAAACTTCGATTTAAACAATTTAGCTTGGGAAATTCCTTAAACTTCTGAGAAGTTATTTGTCTACCATTGTGCTTTCGTTCAAAGTCTCATTTTGACTATAGGTAGGTACTATTTTTACAATTTGAGTAATTTAGTAATAATTAATTATTTCAAAAAAAAACATTGAAGAAATGACGTAGTATCTGATTAATATCTGGTGATTGTTCACACCATATGTGTTTTGTCATATTTACCCATTCAGAATTTAAACTGAAGCCAACAATGTTTAGGACTCTTTATAAAATCATATGGCTGGCAAAAGTTATTTTCTGTATTATTATTTTTAATTTTTTTTTCTTTAGTCTCCTGTGACGCAAATTATGTCCTGTTTTTAGAATAATTTTCTTAGAATGAATAACTTTTTTTTAAAAGAAAAACAAAAATGGTTTGTATTATTAAATGTTATTTAGAATGAGTTATAGCTCATTCTAAAATGAGAATGGAATGAGCTAATATTCTCCGGTGACGTCTTCAGCGGATTCTTTTTCTTTTAATTAAGGCGCATGAAGAACTGAAGTCATTGGCGTTCGGACTTCTCATACACTTCAGGACTTCCGGGATAACACGTCCATTTCCGGAATAGGGGTAGACGGGAAAAGAATCTAAGGGCTAATTATAACCCAGAATCTCTCCACCTCGCTGTTTAACTGTGTGCCCAAATCGCTTTCCTGATCCTTGCATAAATATTTTGGTCAAATGCACCGATCACTGGTTGCCTTCAAGACAATTCTTTCGGCAGTTAATGGAATATACAGAACTCGGTCACCACTCTATCCTCCCAAACATGGCTATCTGAATGTCCACTCTTTCTTCGTAATAATGGGTTTCATCGACTTAAATCGCCGCGGCTATCTTACAAAAAAACAATCGCCACATTAGCCCACATAAAATCTGCTTCTTCTTTTACAAAATTCTCTAAGATGCAGCCTGTTATCAAACATTGCTTTTCTAAGCTCATTATTCTTTAGTCTTTCTAATCTTCTTTCTTATAATGCAGACATCTCCTCCGGTAATCCATTTTGCCCAGTCAGTAGCGACTTAATAGTGGAACAGGTTTTTGCTCCGTAAGTAAAAATACTTTGTACCTAAAATCGAAGCCTTTTATTTGAAACGCATCCTTGCTAAATTGATATTAGAGGCGAAACCTGTAAAGCTAACATGGTACTGGGTTCGATTCCCCGGTCTTAGGCCTTGGATTTTATTTAATGGTTAATAAAAGAAATTTACAGTGAAGTATTTTTGCTAGTCGCCTCCGTCCACGACATATAATTCCCGTAATACCAGATCTCGCTTATCCGATCTCTATATTCCCTCTCACCGTACCTCATCCTTTGACAAATCCTTCCTTATACGTGCTACGTCTCTCTCTGGAACTCCTTGCCATCATCTGTCCGCCATGCTCCTACCCTATCTATCTTTAAATCAGTTATCTCCTTTCTATCCAGCTTCCTCCGAAATTCTAATTGTTTTAATTTATTTCCATAATTTCTGCTGTTATTTTTATTTTCACTTTTTGTAAATACTTATTTATTTTCTTTTAATCACAGACCAAACTATTAAGACCTCTATTTGTACCTGTATTTATTCTTAGGGGGCAATTGTCCCAGAATAATAAATTTCTTTTCTATTCTATTCTATTCTAGTTTGGTGGTTGGACGTAAAGCCCGCCTGAAAAAATAGGCAATTACTTTACTTTTACTACTTTACTTTAAATTGATATTATTCAATTTATATGCATTCATTAATCATATTATTCTTGTTATTACTACCTTGGCGACCGATGTCGTCGTAAGGCTTATCCAAAAGTGAATTCAAGTCAGTCTAAAAATAAAGCCCAATACTCCAAAAATTTAAATTTTAATGAGTTTCTAAAATTCCGAATTTGAAAGAAATGACAACGGAAGTGTACTATTTTCTGGATGGTGCTTTCAATTTTCCAAGATTTTTTGTTTTTTTTTTGAAAATTTGGGAAAATTTGGTGTATTTAAGTTTACTACTCAGACCACTCTTAAGAAAAGTAATAAACTTTAAACTGTAAGTTTTCCCTAGATGATTTAATTTTATGGTAGTCCTGCAAGAGAGCTTGCCCTCTAACGTGTCTTTTCGGTGAATTTTTTTACTGTGTTACCACTTTTTTGTAATCTTTGTGAGAAAAAAAGATAGGAAGCAAAAACAATGAATTTCATAAATGTTATGAACCGCGTCCACCCGCGTATTGTCCGCAAAACATCATGTAAAAATGTTATTAGTTCCATGACATAGACAGATCTTCTTGTTCTCACACCGTCGTAACACATGGTTGCAAATAGATTGGTGGTAAAAGATTTGGGACAATTGCCAGCATCACAACATATTTTACTGGTAGTTTCTAGCTTTGTATGCACTCTACTTGTAATCTCATTAACTAGAACTCATTTTGCCAATATTGTGGCCATAGCAAAATAATGATTCGAATTAATTTCTTTTTCTTTTTTTTTTGACTCATGGAAACCGCAATATTGTTCTTTCTGAGTAAAAACTTAATTTTGGTTGTTTTGCGTACTTAATAAAATGCAAGCGTCACAACATCTGTGCGGTTATAGGCTAGTCCCGCAATGCTAAGATGTATTGTTAGTTTATTGGGTTCGATTCCCCTGGTCTAGGCCTTGTGCATTTTATTTAATGTTTAATAGTAAAGTATGTTAGGCGGTTGTAGGCTAGACCCGCAAAGCTAAGATGTATTGTTGGTTTAGTGGGTTCGATTCCCGGTCTTAGGCCTTGGATTCTATTTAATGGTTAATATGAGAACTTTATAGTAAAGTATGTTAGGCGATTATAGGCTAGAGCCGCAAAGCTAGGATGTATTGTTGGTTTAGTGGGTTCGATTCCCGGTCTTAGGCCTTGGATTCTATTTAATGGTTAATATGAGAACTTTATAGTAAAGTATGTTAGGCGATTATAGGCTAGAGCCGCAAAGCTAGGATGTATTGTTGGTTTAGTGGGTTCGATTCCCTGTCTCAAGGCCTTGGATTCTATTTAATGTTTAATAGTAAAGTATGTTAGGCGGTTGTAGGCTAGACCCGCAAAGCTAAGATGTATTGTTGATTTAGTGTGTTCGATTCCCTGTCTTAGGCCTTGGATTCTATTTAATGGTTAATATGAGAACTTTATAGTAAAGTGTGTTAGGCGGTTATAGGCTAGAGCCGCAAAGCTAAGATGTATTGTTGGTTTAGTGGGTTCGATTCCCTGTCTCAAGGCCTTGGATTCTATTTAATGTTTAATAGTAAAGTATGTTAGGCGGTTGTAGGCTAGACCCGCAAAGCTAAGATGTATTGTTGATTTAGTGGGTTCGATTCCCTGTCTTAGGCCTTGGATTCTATTTAATGGTTAATATGGGAACTTTATAGTAAAGTGTGTTAGGCGGTTATAGGCTAGAGCCGCTAAGCTAAGATGTATTGTAGGTTTAGTGGGTTCGATTCCCGGTCTTAGGCCTTGGATTTTATTTAATGGTTAATATGAGAAATTTACAGTAAAGTATGTTAGGCGGCTATAGGCTAGATCCGCAATGCTAAGATGTATTGTTGGTTTAGTGGGTTCGATTCCTTGTCTTAGGCCTTGGATTTTATTTAATGGTTAATATGAGAAATTTACAGTAAAGTATGTTAGGCGGCTATAGGCTAGATCCGCAATGCTAAGATGTATTGTTGGTTTAGTGGGTTCGATTCCCCCTGGTCTAAGCCTTGGATTTTATTTAATGGTTAATATGAGAAATTTACAGTAAAGTATGTTAGGCGGTTATAGACTAGACCCTCAAAGCTAAGATGTATTGTTGGTTTAGTGGGTTCAATTCCCCTGGTCTTAGGGCTTGGATTTTATTTAATGGTTAATATAAGAACTTTATAGTAAAGTATGTTTGCTAGTCGCCTCCGTCTACAACAATTTGGTAGTTGGACATTAAGCCTTCATGAAAAAATAGGCGATTACTTTACTTTTATTTATCAAATGTAAAAAGGAGATATTAGATCTTAAAAATCAGATACCAAATTATGTTTCTGAATGGTCCAGTTTTTATTAATTAATTTTTTTAAGTATATGCTAATTAAATTGATTTTATCCAATAATAATTATACTTCTTTCATTAGTTAGGCATTAAATAATAATAATAAATTAATAAAAAATTAGTTTGCGCTAAAATGGAATGTTAACAGCGTTCATAATAGAACCGGTTTATCAACATTCTCGTGGCTGATAAAATTCTAAGACATCCGCTTAGTTTAAACCAGCGCTTGATTCTGGTTTTTCGGGTAGATTTAAAGTCCATTAAGTATTTTTTTAGGAATCAGAAAAGTCAAGAAAAGGAAAATCTCAAAAGGGGGCGGTGAAAAATCCATTATTCGATTAGCTTTTTCCCACCCAAATTTTTATTTTAAGGCACCCCAAAATGTGTGAAGTCTAAGGCGTCTTGGAGTCCTTTTTTTTTCGGAGCACTTCCGGCTTGTAGAGTTTTTTCTTTTCTCCCCCCATTTTACATAAAATTTGCAACTCCTGAAAAAGCAAATGAGAGATTACTGAGTTAAAATTAGTATAGGAATATATGGTAGGGGGGCTTAGAAAGTCACCTCCTCATGGGAGGGGGGTTGGTGGCATCTGCTAACGATTTAATTATTTTGAAAGCTTGAAGAAGATCCTACAACCTATCTTTGGCTTAAGCTACCTAGATAGGTTATCTGGATGGAATTGGAATGGAAAAGGGTTCGATTAATGGATTGGGTTTACGACTTCTTTTGAAGATAAAATTTGTAAACTGTGCGGGGTTTGTTGAAAAGGGAATGAAATGGATTTTGAGGCCCTATTCATTATAGCTTTTTTGGGAGAATGTCAAGGAGCATTCGCTATTTTTCTTAAAATATAGGATTTTTTTTTTTTTGCATCGGTAGTACCCATACAGCCAGCATATCATTTATTTGTACATAAATACCAAAAATTTAGATTTAAACCTTTATGTTTTTATATATTATCCATTAGTACCTAAAATCTGTTAAATTTTAATGCCTGATTCTACTATAAAACTATATAATATTTCATACACATCTATATTTTTTGCTGCTCAGTATGCAGATATAATTAAATGGGGAAGTTAGCTCTTTATTTAGGCGGTTGAAAAGCTCTTTTCTTTGTTTCTCGTGCTTCACACACTCCATGATAATGTGCTCACCACTGTCCACCTCATTGCAGTTCTCACATAAATCAGTACTACGCTTTCCGTTTCTATATAAATACCGCAAATAGCATGGTTTGAGCGTAACCGGCATATACTGCTAATAAATCTCCTGTTAGAATACTCTAAATTTCGAAATCAGTGTTTTCTCTTACCTATGACCAGATTATATTGTTTGTAAAATGCACCTTTTTTCGTTTACGTACATCTGTCGCCAACTCTCTACCGCTCTTTGTCGGCAGTAAGTGTGTTAACGTCCTCGTTAGTAAGTCTGTAGTCTGTAGTCTGTCCATCAACTGTGGCCTTCCTGGCCAGATCGTCCACCTTCTCATTGTGCAATATTCCAACATGACTTCTGATCCAGACAAACTTCACCTTCTTATCTGCGGCTACTATTTCTCTATAAAACTCTAGAATTTCCACTAGTAAATGAGAATTATTTATAGAAAATTTAACATTTTGCAGTTTCTGTAGTGAACTATTGCTGTCTGTGTAAATTACGGTTTTTTGTTGAGTTGGTTTAGTGAGTTGATATACCTTAATGCCTCTTTTATAGCGTACAGTTCAGCGCTATATACCGTACATTGTGGTGCAAGTTTGAATTTAGCCCCAAAGTCTATTTGAAGATCATAGAACGCAGCTCCAGTACGACCATCTAATTTAGAACCGTCTGTGTACTGAGTGTAAAAATCAGAGTGTAGATATATGTTAGGATTACTAAATATCGCCCTAAACTAGTAAATGAGTCTTAAAAATGTATTATTTATTGTTTTTTCTAATGGAAGACCCGTAAATATCTGCGGTCATTAGCGCCTAGAGCTTTTACCAGTGCACTACCGGCCTCTAGATAGTGTTCTCTCGGGCAGTGAGCTGCCTACTTAGCACGCTATCCACTTCTTTTTGTTTCTAAAACTAATTCTATACAATCCTAGCATATTACTAGGGTTTCATTAATTATTATTTCATTATTTTTACAAAAATGTTTTTTGAGTCATTAACATTTTGTATAACACACGTGTACACCGTGTAACCTTCCTCACTCAGTCAGCACGTGTAGTGTGTGACGGTGACGTAAGTGAAGTTTCGAATTCTGTTGACTGAGGATGGATATAAGTCCGAAACCGATCAGGGGTACAATACATGCGTGCTTTGAGGGTTAAATTCAGCGATATTAACCTTAACTGTGGACTTAAAGACATTTTCAGACTGTAATTTCTTTGGAAAAAAAAAAGGACAATGCCCTTTCTTCAGATGATCTGAAAAGTTCACTCCAAAGATCTTAGAACAGTAATTTTTTGTAATCAGTTATTCTTCCGCTTTCTTGTTCTTTTGCCTTTCGTTAAGCAAAAAGAAAATGAACTTTTTGCCCAGAGCATTTTGAATCAACTTCTTATGACTCACGCAACTCTTTTCATGTTTTTCCTCTAAGAAAAATTGTGGCCTTGTCTCTGGCCGCTTCTGCTGTAATTTTTTTTTTTTTAACAGAGTATTTATACGATAAGACAATTACGACGATAGTTCTATATTGCTGTTGAAATTAGTAAATATATTGCTGCACCAACAGGGGCTATCACCATTTCAAGGACAAGTTTAATATGCAGTGCTATATTTAGATCTATCTATCTGTATGTATTATGCATATGTATTTATTTACTTCCTCTATGCATAGAACAATATCTTGTATAGGTTTGACTAATGCTTTTATTGCTTTTTTATATTTCATTTCTCATCTATTTTTAGAACAATTTGGAGAAGTTGTTTTTGTAGCATTTTAAAAGAATGTCAATTTAAATTTTTTAATTGCGTTGTATGAATTATGATTTTTCTAATTTACTCATATTTATTTGTACTAACTCAACTCTTATATTTGTAAAAGGGAAGGTGGGTGTTACGATCGATTTTGAGTGGAAAATCAGTTTTCAAATCCTATTGAGTCTAAAAATATTTTTACCAAATTGATCTCTGTGTATGTAGCAATATTTAGAGAAACGCGCAAATTCTAATTAATTATTGAATTATAAATTATCATTTAATTTAAAGCGCGTTCAATTTAAGGCACTGAGGTTTTTGGGCGCTGGTGTAGTAGCTTCATTCAGTGCCAATTTCTGGACAGTGTTCCCTCCCTACAGTTAACTCGATCCTTCAACGGACCGGTTGACCTGTGAGCAAACTCCTAGGAAGAGAAAATCGTAAGGGTTAGCCGATGTACGAGGTCTGTAAATTAAGTAATGAGATAGATTATTTTAATTTTTTTTATCAAAATAACTTCCTCCTGAAGCCACACAGCACTGGAGACGTTTCTTCCATTCCTCAATGGCAGTGCTCGAACTCCGATACTGGAATAGCCTTCAGCTGGTCGGTTACAGCCGTTTGAATGTTTTCGACTGTCCCAAAATGAGTTCCCTTGAGGTGATTTTTCAACTTACTCAAGTCAGGCGAATAAGAAGGCTGAGGTGCCACAGGAATGTTTTTACTGGTCAAAAACTCAGTTTATTAGAAATTGCTGTGTGACAAGGAGCACTACCCGTGGTGCAACACCCACTTGTTCTTGATGTTTCAATAAACGTAATAAAGTTAAAAAATCACCTCAAGGGAACTCATTTTGGGACAGTCGAAAACATTGAAACGGTTGTAACCGACTACAGCTGAAGGCTATTCCAGTATCGGAGTTCGAGCACTGCTATGAGGAATGGAAGAAACGTCTCCAGCGCTGTGTGGCTTCAGAAGTAAGTTATTTTGAAGGTGACAATATAGAATTGTAATTCTTTTTGAATAAAAAAATTTTAAAAAAATCAGTCTCATTACTTAATTTACAGACCTCGTATGCTAGCCTGGATTTAAATTAGATATTTCTGTTTGGGGCTCAAATAATGTTTGTGATGATGTACACGATGCATCATCAGAAATTGTAGTTTGTAGATTTTTCGTGGGCAAAGATAGCCCACGTTATTGAAGTTGGAGTCTTTGAAGTTTCGTGAAATGGTTTCGAGAACGTTAGCCACACTCGGGAAAGAATTAAGAAGAAAAAACTCCCAAAAGTACCTCATTTTGGGAACGTTTGACAAAAAAATTTCCCAATTAGGGGGGTTTTTTCTTCACTGCAGATGTAGGAAAATAGGGGATTTTCTAGGATAATAGTTAGATAAGGCAAAGGGGATTTGATTGAATATAGTTAATCTTCTTTATACAATTAAATAGAAATATATAAACTAAATTGTTGAGTGAGTTATAAATAACAGATACGCAATCTAAGAAAAATAACTATAGCTGCTAAATTTAATCTTTACAACTCACTGTAGCTAACTAAAGCAGCGTTAGGTAATCGTAGCGTTTTAGTTGTCGCGGTTGGGTATTTTTTTTTGGTGATAGTCTTAACTATAGATTGCTACGTCACTAACTATTTTCATGCCTAAAGTATTAGTTTTTATTTAGTAAGATTACTATTCGAGAAGTGGTTTTATTTATATAATGTTCAACTGTTGGTAGTATGATTACGTAATGGGGAAATCCGTTTGCTAGTTTTTTCTAAAACTAGCAATCACAATGTTGTATTTCTCTTTCTATTTTATTGGTAGAATTATTAATTTCGGGTTTTCACTATTTTATTTCTAATAGTGCTCCTATTTTTCGGATTCTTCAAATTAGGTGGAATTATGTAGCATTAATTAATTTTTTTGCGAAGTTTTTTTGAATTTTATAGCGTCATTTTACTGAATTAATATTTTGAAGTTGAAAATGGCCAGTATAATATAAGGGCCATTCTTAACATTATTAATGAAAACTTATAATTCTTTTCTTTTTTTTTTTAAATCTTTTATTGAAATTCTCAACTGCAGCAACAAGAAAATGTGATGTAATATAATGTCGTGAATGAAGATAGGAGAAGGCACCCAGTGGCGAGACTCCATTAACGTGAATAGATGCGCTATACTGCTCTTATGAGGATAGTAGATCGCGGGACCATCTTCTCTTCCAATCTCCTTGGAGGATTACCTGGTAATGTGGAGGAAGATAGGTGTTCAATTAAAGGATTAGGATGAACTGCTGTAAAGGAATGAAATTTTAAGAAAACGAGTGTTAGCAAGATCATTAACGAAAGTGATTTTGAGGTCATTATGAATGGTGAGGTTTAGATGCATACAACGGTGCGTTTAGTAGTTTTCCTAGCATTTTTGACTGTAATGTCTGGAGGCGTAGTGAGTTGAAACGCTTAGTCGATCCCCATACTTCGATGCCTTATGACCAAATAGGTCGCAGTAACAGTAGGTACGAGGGTCGTTTCAAAAGTCCGTGCAAAGTCAGAGAGATAGCACTACTGGCGCGTATCGAGGTTATGTATAGTTAGTAGCATCTCTTGGAAGAGCACACACCAAGTTTCAGCCAGATCGGTCTATTTCTTTGTGCCTGGCATTCGTTTGAATCGAGGAAGTCGAGTGATTTTCAAAAAATGGACGGAAAAGAATTTCGTGTGTTGATTAAACCCTACTTTATGAAAGGCAAAACGCCTCAGGAGACTAAAGAGAAGCTTGATAAACATTATGGTGACTCTGCACCTTCGATTAGAACAGTTTATAAGTGGTTTTAAAATTTTCGGAGTGGCCATATGGGCACAAGTGACGCTGAACGTTCTGGACGCCCTGTTGAGGTTACTACTCCAGAAATCATTGATAAAATCCATGATATGGTGATGGATGACAGAAGAGTGAAGGTGCGTGAGATTGCTAGTGCTGTGGGCATCTCGAATGAACGGGTACATAATATTTTACATCAACATTTGGACATGACAAAGCTATCCGCAAGATGGGTGCCGCGATTGCTCACGCTTGACCAAAAACGAAATCGTGTGAAGTGTTGCAAGGACGGTTTGCAGCTGTTCCAGAAGAATCCGCAGGACTTTAAGCGTCGTTTCGTCACTGTGGATGAAACATGGATACATCACTACACTCCTGAGACCAAAGAACAATCTAAACAATGGGTTACCAAGGGGGAATCTGCGCCAAAAAAGGCGAAGACCGTTCCTTCGGCCGGAAAGATTATGGCGACTGTCTTTTGGGATTCGCAAGGAATAATCCTCATCAACTATCTGGAAAAGGGTAAAACTATTACAGGTGCATATTATTCATCGTTATTGGACCGTTTGAAAACCGAGCTGCAAGAAAAACGCCCACGATTGGCCCACAAAAAAGTCCTTTTCCATCACGACAACGCACCAGCTCACACCTCAGCAGTTGTGGTCGCAAAATTAATGGAAATAGGGTTCCAACTCGTTTCACATCCCCCCTATTCTCCAGACTTGGCTCCCTCGGACTACTATTTGTTCCCCAATGTGAAGAAATGGCTGGCGGGAAAAAGATTTTATTCAAACGAGGAGGTGATTGTAGAAACGAATGGCTATTTTTCAGACTTGGACAAATCCTATTATTCGGAAGGGATCAACAAACTAGAGCAGCGTTGGACGAAGTGTATAAGCCTAAAAGGAGACTATGTTGAAAAATAAAAAAGGTTTACCCCCAAAAATTAAGTAGTTTTTATTTTTGCACAGACTTTTCAAACGACCCTCGTATAAGAGTCTTCTGTTATTTAGATTGAGTTTCGATCGTTTGTCTCAAGTAGTCTAGCAAGAAGTTTTGTAGCGTTGGTTAGTTTCTTGTCTTTTCGAGTCTAGTATGGGGGATTCCATATCAATCGTTTACTTCTAGGTACAGTCCAAGGTAGCGTACTTTGTTCACAGTTGGTATTTTCCGTTTTAGAGTAAATACTATATATTTTGATTTCACCATCTGTTTAGCACTGAAAACCTAATGCTGTAAATTTACTCAAATCATATAATTGTCATAAAATTTGAATAAAAACACGTGAACCTTTTTCCGTTTGTAAATTTAGATTTTATTTAATGAGAAATTTAATGAACAACAATTTGTAGGTACTCTCTACAATCTAACTCAGAATTTTTTCCACTTGTAAACATTCTTATCATCATCATAGTTCTTATCAATGACTCTTACATAGTTCTGTTTTCTTAAAAAGAAAAAAAAAAAGTCTCAGAATAAAAAAGACAACAGTGGAATATTATGGAATATTTTTTTTTTTATTATTAAACTATTTCCAGATAATATTAACTATAATTTTAACGCTAAGTGTTATCAATGTGGATTGTTTGTTTTACCAGTCAATTACCAACATCGTTTTCTTTCTGTTTTTGTTGGTGCTGGTTATTTTCTTTCTGTTTTGTAATGGTCACAAACTTTTTAATTGTTGAATTGATTAAAGTTTCCTATTCAAGGAAAGCGGAAATACTGCGATCTTGCCAAATCGTGTTCTACCCGGAAGTAAGTGATTTTAGGATATTGTACTTAAGAGGAAATGTATATATACTCGTGAAAGTCGTGTGAGTCTTCACATCCGATTTATTTGAATTATGCTTATTTATTATACATACAAACATAAACACATTAAGACTATTTTTTCCCCTGAAATTTGTGTATTTAAAAGTTATACGAGGTGTGTTCAAAAAGTAACGGGAATTTTTAAATTTCGCGGGTTTGGAGAGTCTGATTGTAAAATTTTTTTTTTTATTATGTTGGTACACATGCCCCTGAAGTACGATAAAATTTTCAGTAATATTCATTGTTTACTTCTTAAGTGGCAGCCGTTAAGGTTAGACGTGTTTTTCGAGCTTGGCGATTTTTGTTTGTTAAAAAAAATGGATCAAAGAATTTGTATTAAATTTTGCGTAAAAAATGAAATAAAGTGTGTGAAATGTTAATAAAGGCATATGGTGAGTCTGCTATGAGTAAAACAAGGATTTACGAGTGGTATAAGCGTTTCCAAGATGGCCGCGAAAACGTTGAAGATGACGAACGACCTGGACGTCCAAGCACATCAACAACCGATGAAAACGTGAAAAAAGTGAAAGAAATGGTTATGAACGATCGCCGAATCACAATCAGAGAAGTCGCTGATGATGTTGCCATATCAATTGGCTCATGCCATGAAATTTTTTCGGATGTTTTGGGTATGAAACGTGTGGCAGCAAAATTTGTTCCAAAATTGTTGAATTTCGAACAAAAACAGCGGAGAATGGAAGTTGCTCAAGAGTCACTCAATGAAGTCGACAACGATGCGGATCTACTGAAACGTGTTATAACAGGTGACGAAACATGGGTTTACGGATATGATGTCGAAACTAAGGCTCAATCGTCCCAGTGGAGGCATTCTGGATCGCCAAGACCGAAAAAGGCTCGACAAGTGCGGTCGAATGTGAAGGTTATGCTCACTGTGTTCTTCGATTTTAATGGCATAGTGCATCATGAATTCTTGCCACAAGGTCAAACAATCAATAAGGAGTACTACCTACAAGTTCAACGCCGTTTGCGTGAAGCAATCCGAAAAAAACGCCCGGATTTGTGGCAAAACAATTCATGGATTTTGCACCACGATAATGCACCTGCTCACACTTCATTGCTTGTTCGTGAATTTTTGGCCAAAAACAAAACTTTAACGATGCCCCAGCCTCCATATTCGCCAGACATGGCTCCATGTGACTTTTTTCTATTTCCAAACATAAAGAGAACATTAAAAGGCCGTCGTTTTACAAGCATAGATGACATTAAAAGCGAATCGCTGAAAGAGCTGAAAGCTATCACAAAGATCGAGTTTCAGAAGTGTTTCGAGGATTGGAAAAAGCGCTGGCACAAGTGTATTGTATGCGAAGGGGACTACTTTGAAGGCGACAATATTAATGTAGATGAATAAATAAATATTTTTTTCAAAAAACGGAAATTCCCGTTACTTTTTGAACACACCTCGTATTTCCGTAAAATACTAATATTCTAAAGCTCTCATTAAACAAAATAATTTAAGTAGCCGCTAATAAAAGAAAAAAATAAAAAATGTCAGAAAATAAACAATAAAATCATCCCAAAAATGTCACAGAAAATGGAAACATACTAAAAGTTGAAATAAAGTAAACAAAGAGACCGTATATATTAGACGTACTGGTGTACACGGATATTTGTATATTTTAATTTTATTATAAAAGTTAGGTTGGCTACTCTGCTTTAAGTCCATCACAGCTGATCTGGCCAGTTACCGGGTTTAGCAGCGGCCATATTTTTTTTTTTTTACCTTGTAGAACTTTCTCTTTTAAAGTTTTGTTAAGTTATTTTTTCAATATTTTTTTAGACCAGTTTAAAGTGTGAATAGTTTATAATAATTATTGTTTATAGTTATTTGTGTTTAGTGCGTGATGTGAAAGTTTATTTTGTAGTGTTCGGAGTTATTGTTAAGTGTTGAATGGTTTTAACAACTATAGTTGAAGTTACTGTTCAGTTCAGATTGTAATTACATTTATAAAGGTAAGAATTGATGAAACATAATTATAATAGTTTCTTTTTATTCATATTTATAATTCTTCCTTCAATTAAATGTTTAATTACAAATTAGTAAGTGACTTGCTTGTGATCGCATTTCAGAACCATTCCTTCCTTAGTTACTGATTCAGTTTCTGATATTTTACAAGATTTTAACTGAGCTACAATTCTTCTAATTAATT
Organism: Rhodnius prolixus; assembly: GCF_049639745.1. Lineage (NCBI taxonomy): Eukaryota > Metazoa > Arthropoda > Insecta > Hemiptera > Reduviidae > Rhodnius > Rhodnius prolixus. The sequence continues at coordinate 29,897,486 of NW_027411582.1, forward strand.
GTCCTTATACATTTTCTCAAATGTTTAATACTTACAATAATTAGTAATTCTTTTTATTCTAAATTATTTAAATTAAAACATTAGAGCTTAAACCTTTAAAACTTTACCGCTACGAGCGCTAGTGTCTACTATTTTGACCACGCTTCAGTGGAATGGAAATAGCATTTAATGAACAAATTAGGAGTTCTATTATAACCATAAATTCTATTGATTAAAGTACTTTGACTATTATTATTTCTTATGGTATTAAGAAGGAATAATAATAGTTCAAAATAGTTTTCAGTCAAGGGTGAATTCAACCAAACTACAGACAACTATTAGATGACATTAAAAATTATGGTGTCTTAAAGATTTTTTTGGGGATTTCCTAATAGGTTTTCTTTTAACTCCTAATTTCAAAATCATGTTTTTGTTCTTCCTTCCGGAAAATTCTTTATAAACCCTTCATTGCGTGAAAATGGTACTTTAAGATGGCCCTAATCCTATCCCAGTTTTTCTGGAGAAATTTTTTAGGTGTTAGTGTTGTTTCTTGAAATTTAAAGAAAAATTTTCAAGTGTAGTTTTTGGGAATAATCTCAAAAAAGAAAGTGCAGATTGAGTAAACTGGGTAGCACCAGTTGTAAAATTTTCTTTCAAGTTTTCAGCCTGCTTAAGGTTTAGTTGTACTCCAGAGACACACAGATCTATGCTTAATCATTCGCCCCTTTCTTGCAAAAGTGCCCTTAAATGGAATCATCCTTGAAAAATAGTTTTATGTTCTGGGCGAAGTAATCAGAGGTAAACTGGACTACCCGACTACTATTTCCTTTATTCTCACTTGATTCGGAAAAGACAGTGCCCGTCAAATTCCTCCTTTACAAAGTGAATTCAGTGATCATCCACCTGGAGCCTGGTCCTGTAGCAGGTAACATCAAGAAACTCCAGGGACTACACAGTACAAACTTCTCAGACTTGCGACAGACTCTCTTCATTCATTAAAAGTGGCTCATTTTATAATGCTGTATCCATTATCCACGTACAGTCCTACGATCCAAACTCAGTCTACTGAAACTCCTTTTTCCATCCTACACTGCCATCCTAAACCACTCTGCCGCGACATAGCCTCCTACAGATCCTTCTATTCCCTACAGACACAAAAGACTAAAACATATCCTTCCGCTAACTTTCTACACTAGCAGGTTTTTGCTTCGTTTTCCCCCTGCATTCTGTACCCTTCAAATCTTAAGCTTTCCACATTACCATTGTTATGAAGGTTATAATGTATTGTTCATTGGCATTTCATGTATTTATTTACTGTACATACTTATAATAATAAAGTTTATTTATCTATCTGAAAAGTAGTTCAAATAAAAGGTGTTACTGCCCACGAGTGCAATGGGTATACCAAATTAACAAAAAAATGTAGCTATATTGAAGAATTCGTTTGTGTACCTATGTAGGACCTCAAATCTTTAGTGTAGTTTGGTATTTAATGTGGCTGACTTAGAACTTGCCGATGTAGTTGTCAACGAATTTATGCATTCAATATTTTAAACTGAATATTTAATTTAATCAATTCTTGACACTTTATTGTTTAAAATTTTAAAAATTTTCTAGTTGATGCCAAGCTACGGAGGTGTGGCTATTAAATAACGAGACCATTGCTGTAAAACATTTTATTTTAAATTTATACATATTTAGTTATTATCACCTTCAACATACACCCTTCCCCTATCCCTACAACGCTCCATGCGAATTTACCATTGTTCGAAACCGTGCTGGAAGTCTTTTTCTGTGAGCTCCTGCATGACGCGTGCCGCTTTTTCTTTCACAGCTTCAACGGATTGAAATCGTGTTCCTTTTAATGTAGATTTGACAAGTCAGGCGAATAAGGCGGATGGCCTAAAACTGGGATGTTGTACTTGGCTAGAAACGTCTTGACAGACAATGCAGTGTAAGCCGGCGCGTTGTCTTGATGGAGAACCCCGTGACTTGTTCTTCCACAAATCTGGTCGTTTTTTTCTTATTTTTTTCACGGAGTTAAGTAAGCACCTCACCGGTAGTAATGTTGATTAATTATAATCGACATTTTCATCCGTTTTAGACGTGGAAGGGCGTCCCAGGCGGTCATCATCTCCGAATCTTCTCGGCCATCTTGGAAACGCTTGAATCACTCAAAAACCTGCGCACGTTATTAACATTCATCGCCATAAACTTCTTTTAATAAAAGGTAAGTTTCAGTAGCGGTTTTATCAAGTTTTGATGTGAAATTTCACAATTCGTTGCTCTACTACATGTGTAGTACAATGTTTTCGGCAAAACGAAAAGTAACACCTCTTACACAAACGACAGTTCCGGTCAGACAGATTTCTCTACAAACACGTGAGTCGCTGCAATCGAAAAAGAAGACTTTACGCTGCACAGCTGTCGGTCTTTAGGATTTGGCGCATGCATAGTTCTTCTTTAGCAGCATCAATCCTTGTTATTTAATAACCACACCTCGTAAAGCTCCTTACTTGGTTTCTAACCGTACCTTGCTACTAAGATCATGTTCCTCTATTTTTTGTGAAGCTACAAGCGTTCACTTTATGCCAAGTTTCATCTCTTAGTTTCCTCACATTCTAACCCTCTGGTTTTCCAAGTTACCAGGAAGTCCTCCTGGACGGTTGCAGCGCCGGTGGCAACGTTCTTAATGAAGTAAATGCCAGGGCGCAATAGTGAATTGTTCTATTTTGGGAGTTCCACCATTGGATGAATTCTCCAATCATGCTACACATATATTTATTTATATGTATCAGCTTCACTTGTTGCAGAAATGTACTGCAGTTGTTGATAATAAATAAAGTTAAATAAAAAAAAAAACTACATCGTTTTATGATTTTTCCAAATCTACAATTCAGCGGCATTGCTATTTTTAAAGATAGCAACTGTTGCCACTAATAATAGTCCTTTTGAAAGCTAATTGGCTATTGTAAGACTACTATTACAATGCAGACATCCGTTTTTGTTATCCCCCCCCAATTTAGAATTCGCCTGTTCATTTTAAACAAATTTTGGTTGGCAAGTGTTTATTTTTTGTATTCATTTGTTATTAAAAACTAAGAGGAATAGTTCAGTGATTTAGCACACTATTATTCCCACGCGGAGATCATAGGATCGAATCCAGCTGTTAGTCACTAAGTTTTTTTTTTCTTTCTCTCTCTTCCCTAATGTTTCCTACAGCTCATTGTACCGGGTTGATGGCAAATTTCATGACATGTAAAATTCAATTCTAGGGGAGGAAAAAAAACTGTATTAACAATTCCCTTAATTCTACTTTGAAATCTGTCTACTAATTAGGAAGCCATCACAGTGTACCACCATCTTACCGTCAAGATTCTGGAAAACATTATTACTCTAGTCTTTGCTTTATTATTATGTCTGGAGAATTTTTTTTTTTTTTTTCTTGGAAATCTGCGTAATAAATATTTTCATATTTTAGCAGCATCCCACTTTCTAGAGCTTTTATCATTTTATTAAAATGTTATAAATCTTTTTTTTTTTTAGAAAATTGTGTTCTTTTTCTTGCTTTTTCTTTTTTTAGCCCCCGATTTTAGCGGAAACGTGAATTGATTAGTTGTTTGGGCCGAGCTTGCTTGAAGAAACAGCAAGCTTTTTCCACATAATGAAGGTTCCGCTGGTTTTTTTCATTTGTGCTTTGAGCTTTCGCTTGAACGTGATATCTTTATTTCCTTTTAATTGCGTATATTAATTAGCTATCCGGAAATGTTGCTTTTTTTCTCTTCTTTCAAATTCCTCCACCGGAAATACTATTTTACTGTTATTATAATTAGTAACCAATGAAACTCACAAAAATTTACCTTCCAGCTCAAAATTATCCAATATCGTGTCCTCAGGATCAAGTAATCCTTAATTTCTTTCTGTTATTTAAAGCAGTAATATCTTTATAATGTAAATTTGAATTTGTCCAGTTATTAATTTATTTTGTTATTTACAATCTGTATAATATAATATACAATAAGTAAATAGGGAGAATGAAGTATAAATGGATGCGTGAAAGGCAGGAGGAAAGAAACTGCCCAGCGGTAGCACTCTCTTCAGGATATGGTTTTTAGTCCTTCAGACTGCGAGGAAATCGCGGGGCCACTGGCGATTCAGTCGTCGAGGAGTATTGTTAGGGATGTGAGAGGAGGCGAGAGACTGTACAACAGGATTGGAGCAAGTAGAGAGAGCGGTATGGAATTTTTAGTATTTAGTCTTGGCGAGTTGGTCTATGAAGGGAATGTTGAGGTCGTCGTGAAGGGTGAGGTTAGTCACCGTAGAAAGGAGCGTCAGCTATCTGTCGGAGGAGTTTTGACTGTACAATCCGTATGTTTGCAGGTTTAGCTGAACTCCACAGCTCTTGTCCGTAAGTCCACATAGGTTTAAGGATAGTGTTGTATATTAAGCGTTTGAGTTCAATGGGTAATTTGGAGCATCGTCCAAGTAGCCTGTAAAGTAGTTTCGCACGTTTCGTCATTGCTTGTCTTTTAAGTCTAGTGTTGTGGGTTCCACGTGAGTCTTTTCTCTATGTAGAGCCCAAGGTAGCCAATTATTAATTAAGTGACTTAATTCAATTGATAATAATTTTTCTCTTTTCTGTTGTTTCAGGTCAGTGCTGATATATAATTAAAAGATATTCTTATTACTGTAAGTAATATTATACCATTTTATTGCACGATTCGTAGTTTTTATATCTGTCTAATAATATGACGAATATTCAAATCGGTCAGTAAGTGCGACTTACTACTTCCTTGCATTTTTCTTCCGTTTCCTTTTAAGGCTTTCATTTGAAGTTTAAAGACTTCCTTAGGCCTATCACTTTTTGCTGGATTCATTTTTTTGGTTTAAGATTGGTTATCAGAGGGATTGTGAGGGTAGATAGTCCATCACGTGTTTTCTATTCTATATTGTATTTCAATTAATGTGGGTATAATATTTTTTTTAATTGAGGAAAAAATGCAATATGCATCTTTGATTGGCTAAACCTCTCGTGTGATTGGGACAATCCCTCGTAGAGGGAGCCCTGACAAAACAAAGAAACCATAGATTTAGTTATCAACGGATCTGTCGGCTAATCAGTAGGAACATTTGTAATGTATATATTGGCAGAACTGACTGTACTCCCTAACTGGTAGCTTACCTCCCCCACCACAGGCAGACAGAGAGAGACAGACCACTAACTGTTAGTCCTACTGTCAGTTCAGTCTCTTTAGTTTAATGGTATTGTGGTGAGCCGTGTTTCAACACTTTTCTCTTTTTCACCATTACTATATTCTGTGTTTAGTTTATCTTTAAATAAATAAATTTTTTATCAACCTGATACCATTTTGTTGGCTCTTTGGGGGGATTACGAGTGTTGTTAGTGGTTTTTCTCCCCCGTAACTAAAATTATGATATTATTTAAAGACTTTTGAATAATACGTAATAAAACTTGTGTGCAAGCTATACTATTTGAGTATTTAATTTGGACTTTTTACTAATATTGGATTTCTTCAGAGGTAATAATTAATTTTTATTTAAAACTAATTAATTTCACGTGATCATAACCACGAATTTTTCTTTATTTTAATTTAATATATTTTTTAATTCAATTTTTTCGTAATAAAAGCATTGCTACCAACTGTTTTTTGTTAATAAAAAAAAAAAACCTTTAATCTATAAAATTGTCATATTTATTTAATTAAATTAATAAACAATGTAATTAAAGATAAAAATACAAAAAAATAAACAGTAAATATTCCATTGACCCACATGTGTTTTTGTTGTGCTTTTACGCATCAATTGCTTTCGATTTTATTAATAATAATAATTGTTTTCAAATTCTTTTCTTATTCAATTTTTTTTTTGTATTTTTGAAATTATAAAAAAATAATTTTTCGTAGCCATTTTCGTATTAGCTGTTCCTGTTTGTTTTTTTTAAATCTAACAATTTTTTTTTTAAAATTTTAATTATTAAATTATTGTTTTAAATTTAATTTTAGTTTATAAGTGACGGTGTGTTATCTAATAATTGTAGCAAATTAGAATTATAACGCATTTCGAATATTTTAGGCTTTTTTTTTTATCTTTTCATCTTCATTCAGGTTTTTTGGCGTCTTTTATATAATTTTGATGTGTTCATTCCTTAAAATGTACCGTTTTTTTTATAAAATTAAAATAACTAAACCACGCGATTTTTTTCACTTCAGTTTACTTAATATTTTTCTTGAAACTGAAGAGTATCTTCCACTAAAGCAGGAAACAAAAAATGATTGCTTCAATGTATATTATCATAATTACGGGGGTCATTCAATAAGTAACGAGACAAATTATTATTGCTCAAAAACGGTTTATTGAATCAGTACAAAACTTTGGTTACTTTTCAACATAGTCCCCAGCAACACTTATACACTTGTCCCATCTTTCTGCTAATTTGTAAATGCCCTTGGCATAAAATTCTTTTGGTTGATCTCGAATCCCTCAGGTTGCACCTGATTTTTCACCTCTTCATTGGCTCGAAAATGTATCCCTCGTAGACCATCATTTAAGTGGTCCAAACAGATGGAAGTCTGATAGGGGCGAGGTCGGGGCTGTAGGGGGGGATGTGGAAGGATCTCCCATCCCAGTTTCTGTAGTTTTTCTTTCGTCAGCTGTGCCGTATGTGGATGGGCGTTGTCATGAAGCAAAATCACGCCTTCAGTCAAGAGCCCGTTCGAATTGCAGGTCTTATCTGGTTTTCCAACATGTCACTGTAGTACTGGCTGTTGATTGTTCTTTGGCCTTCAAGAAAATCACAATAAATTGGCCCCTGAAAATCCCAGAATACTGTAAGCATGACTTTACCGGCAGATGGCTGGGTCATGAATTTTTTCCGAATGGGAGAAGTCGTATGCTTCCACTCAAGGCTCTGTCGTTTTGACTCTGGCTCATAGTGATGGATCCATGTTTCATCACACGTTACAATTCTTTTGAAAAAACCTTCTCCTTCAGTCGAATATCGATTTTTCAACTGTTGACTCATTTGAAGCCGGGTTTCTTTGTGAGCGTCCTTGAGTTGTCTGGGCACCCATCTCGCACAGGTTTTCTTGTACTGCAGCTTGTTGTGAATAATGTTATTGGACAGTTCCAACAATCGCGTTTACTTTTTCACTTATCAGTTCAACGGTGATACGCCTATTGTCCCGAATTAACGCGTCAATCCGAGAGTCCCAACTTCGATCTGTCGTCCACTGCGTTGCTCGTCAGAAACTTTTGTACGGCCACTTTGAAACTGTTCTACCCATTTGTAAACGTTTAAACGATTCAAACAATTGTCTCCGTACACTTTTAACATTCTTTTATGGATTTTACTACCTTTCTCACCTTCCGCGTCTAAAAATCTGATCACGGCACGTTGTTCTTCCACGGTGCAATTCTCGAGCGGACTCGCCATCGTTAACTGAGTAAATTTGAGGTTATGTTTACAAAATATAATTGAACAGCTGATCAGATGTCATCGCAAGGTTGCCAACTTTATGTCCTGAAAGTTTCATACGGATCAATTTAGCTGTTTTTGAGCAGTAGTAATTTGTCTCGTTACTTATTGAATGACCCTCGTATTATACTACTCGTAAAATTATTCTGATGAAGGTAGCAGCGTGAAGTCACAGTTTCCCCCAAAAGTCCACTAAAGTAAGAAATCCTAAAACCCTTTGTTAGTGTCTAGTTCATTATGAATTAACTACATTTCTCCATTAGAATTAAGTGGTAATTCAGTACAAAAAAACAGTAAAGGCACTTTTAGAGGAAAGCCTATAACCATCACTCTATTCGCTAATACAATTTGTAAAAATCGTTTTTTTCGTACCCAGAGGACATCCTCTGTTTTTAACAAAAAAAACTGGGGTCACGATTGCAACAGGAAGTATTAATAATACTTCAGAAAATCTAATTACTAATTTCTTTTATCTCTAATCAGTATCTTGATGTAGAATTCTTGGTGTTTAATAAATTGTGACTAAAAATTAATACAATTAAATGGAACTAGCCGTGTATAACGGGAACGTCTGCATTTTTTTTTTTGATGCCAGAGAAATATATATAAGAGATAAATAATAGGGAATTTATACTATTTTTACGGGCGCCATTATTAAATTATAAAGCTTTAGGCGGGAGTGAGAAAGATAGATAATCCTTGATCTATTCTCAGTGCCAGACCGGACGGACTTGCTCTTAGTAAATATTCCGAATCCGAAAATAACTAATCCGGATCAAAATGGGCGGGAGAGTTAATTAGTTGTATTATTGAGTTGTTTTTAGCCTCATAATGTTTCGAAATTTTGGCCCCCCAACCTCCTCCAATAAATAAGATAATTAGTATTTAATATTTGAAGAGGGAGAATATCAATATATAAATATAAATTATAATTTTACTAGTTAATTTTTATTTTATAAACTAGAAAAGACTAACTAGACAACAGATCAAAACTCATTCTAGACAACAAAAGACTTATATATGTAAGTATATTAAAGCATGGAACTGTGGAGGTTCAACCAAACGCTCAAATCTCTCCAAAGAATTCAGGTCCTTGCAATCTAAAATTCTTTGCTCTGTAGTAAACGCTCCTTTCTACGTCACTAATCAAACCACGAACACAGACCTCAACATTACTTTCGTACAAGACAAGTTGCTGAAAACCCGATACAGAAAACTCCATCTTAACATTAAATCTCATCACAATCCACTTGTACAACATCTATCTTCCAGAACATTTCCAGACACTACTTCTAGGACTCTCTTAAAAGACAGGTGGCCTCGCGATCTCCTCTCTGATGAAGAGAGTCTGTAGAATGTAGAATGCTATTGGAGTGTTACCACTGGGTAACTTCTCCATCTGATATGTGTAAATGTTGTTTATTGTTACCCAATAACGCAATGCGTTGATTGGGGACTCTAGAAAATAATTGCTTCTCAATAAGTTTGAAAACCTCTGCTTTACAAGGGCTGAAATCTGTCAAAACCGGATATCCGCTCGATCACACAAGATCTTGTTAATAAAGTAAGAGAAATTGATAAAAAATTTTTGTTTTTTCTTGAAAAAATGAAAATTAAGTTTCTTGGGGGGGAAATTTACTTTTATTACTTTTGCATTTTTTATTACTATTCCGGCAATATCTCGGTAGCCGAGTGGTTAAAGGCGTGACCCGTAAAGTAAAGATGTATTGTCGGGTTTAGTGGGTTCGATTCACCGGGTCTCTTGGCTTTCTTTATACTTGCAGTGTAACAAGTGCATCCAGACTTGATATTTTAAAATTAGATCTCGGATCTGGGGGGAGAGCCTAACCCCTTTATTTTATTTAATTGGTAATCTTAGGAATATATAGTTTTCGTACCGCAAATTGTTAAACTTAGGATGGAAGATTTGCGAGTAATCGGTCAAATAAAAAACAACTCGTCTTTTTGCCAACGTTTCGACAAATATATTGTCCTCTTCAGGGCGTGGCTAGTTTCTGTAACTCAACCAACCCGCATAGCCACGCCCTGAAGAGGACAATATATTTGTCGAAACGTTGGCAAAAAGACGAGTTGTTTTTTATTTGACCGATTCCTCGCAAATCTTCCATCCTAAGTTAATCTTAGGATTCAAGATTGGAGAGGAGTCGGTCAAATAAAAACAACTCGTCTTTTTGCCAACGTTTCGACAAATATATTGTCTTCTTCAGAGGGCCTGGATATTACAGTAGCATAGAAAATCAGTAAAAATCAGTAATACAAAAATAAACAGTAAAATACAAAAAAATTCTTTGTAATTACTGATTTTCTATGCTACTGACTCTGTAAATTATTTTGTATTTGTAATATCCAGGCCCTGAAGAAGACAATATATTTGTCGAAACGTTGGCAAAAGAGGAGTTGTTTTTATTTGGACCGATTCCTCGCCAATCTTGAATCCTAAGTTTAACAATTTATGGCCACGAAACCTATATATTCATTTAATGGTTAATATTTTATTACTTTACTTTATTATTATCACAGACAACACTTTCCATCATCGGAAAAGTGAACTGTGTAAATGCTTCTAATCGAATTTCCCGGGACATAATGTTTTTTCCCAGAAGCACTCACACTGATAAAATTTTGTTTTCTGTATTAGTAGTAAAAGAGGAAGTAAAGCTTTTTTTTAAATGGGGGGGGGTGTGTGGTTGTCTAAAAATACTTGCAGTGTAACAAGTGCATCCAGACTTGATATTTTAAAATTAGATCTCGGATCTGGGGGGAGAGCCTAACCCCTACAAGTGTCTATTTTAACCCTAGATTTGTGTTTTTTTCTTTCTCTACTTCCAAAGAACTGGAACAGAAATAAAGAACACCAGAAGGTTCACAGAACACCCATCAGAGACCAGAAGAGAAGGAGAAAGGGGTCCCAAACTGTGTGCACGCCTCTCTGGGCATTGAGAGAGTGTGGGATGATAGAAAACTAAAAGGCAGGTTTAAATAGTTCTGTTAGTGTTATTCGTTTTATTTCTTGTTAAAAATATCTTTTGAGAAAACATAGTTGTTTGTGTTTGGCGGCTAGGAGAGTCCGCCGGCGGGTGAAAGGGTTTAATATGGGAATACTTAAATAAGTACATCCTGTTTTAAAAAAAGGGATTCTTTAAATATACCCACTACTACTTGGGATTATATACAGATATATATATATTTATAAAACTACATTATCTTCTTCTTATGTTACTCCATGTTTACTTCTAAAACGGTTCTATTTTATCTCTTTTATTTTTTTTTTTTTTTTACTTTTAAAAGAAATTTCTAGCGTGATATAAACAGATTTTCTTTAATTGCACTCATCGTTTGCTGTAAGAATTTTTTTAACTTTAATGGTGATGTCAAAGCAAGAAACTAAAGCAGTATAACCTTTTTCACAATGAATAGAAAGTTTCTTGTTTGCTTCGTGAAACCTTCTCCAGCTTTTCTACTTGCTTCTGAGCAATGTTCTCTCGTTCCAGATAATACTATCACCTGAAAGTTATCTGTTGTGGGAACGGGAATCTAAGGGGAGCAATGTCAGCCTCCATAAAAAGAACCTATTCCTTGCCTGAAGCGCGGCTATACAACAGGGTGAACCAATAAGTAATGTCCCATAGGGCTACTCTGTATGTAGTACATCTAAAGTGGAGTTCAATGACGTATTGGCCAACTTCAAATTTTCCACTGTTCTTGAGTGACGTCACTTTAATTTTTTTTTCTAAAATCATCACTTTTTTGCAATAAAATTGTTATTACTCAGAAAGTTTCAGCCCGAATTCGATTCTGTTAACACGGTTAGAAAGACAGATAAATTTTCCAAAAATTGATACCATTTTGAAGCATAAGTTATTCTCCAAACAGCCTCAATCTTCCTCCGGAAACTGGAAAAAATAAAAGTAACCGAAATTTTTAGAAGAAAACTCATTAGGCCCTTATGTGATCATTATCAGACCTAGGTGCTGGCACTTTTTAGTATAAGTTTCCTTGTTTAATGGGCATTCAAACGGTATATCATTTTCCAGGATTCCTTTTATCTTCGTATGAGAAATTACGTTCGTTTTGCAAGAAAACGTGTTCGCGAACACTCAACAGTGTTAGTTTATCAAGTTGTTTAATTCATTGAAAACTCTTTTAGATGGACCAGTAGTCAATTTTAAAGTAGGCTGTCTTAAAATAAGGAAGTCAAAGATTACAAATTGCACTTTAAACATTTAGTTCTGATCTGTCTGAAGTATTTGAGAAAATGTTAGGAAATATTTTAAACAAGTACTTGAACAAAAATTCATATAGTTTGTATTTACACCAAATTACAATTTCGCATACAATTGCACTGTTGAAAAAGATAAGAATGTGAATAAACCTTAACAACCTTTTGAACCCACTAACAGATAATCCTTATATCGGAATTTGTATCCTTTTGACTTCCTTATTTTAAGGAAAAATTAACTATTAGTCCATCTAAAAGAGTTTTCATTGAATTAAACAACTTGATAAACTAACTCTGTTCTGTGCTCGTGAACACGTTTTCTTGTAAAACAAACGTAATTTCTCGTACGAAGATAAAAGGAATCCTGGAAAATGATATACCGTTAGAAAGCCCAATAGACAAGGAAACTTTTACTAAAAAGTGCCATCACCTAGGTCTGATAATGATCACCTAATGAGGGCCTCATGAGTTTTCTTCAAAAATTTCGATTACTTTTATTTTTCCAGCATTCGGAGGAAGATTGAGGCTGTTTGGAGAACAACTTATGCTCCGAAATGGTATCAAATTTTAGAAAATTTATCTGTCTTTCTAACCGTGTCATCAGAATCGAATTCGGACTAAAACTTTCTGAGTAATAACGTTTTTATTGCAAAAAAAAAGTAATGTCTTTAGGAAAATAAAAAAAAATTAATGCGTCGTCACTAAAGAACAGTGGAAAATATGAATTGTTGTTCATTATTTTTGGTGACTGATTCATAGTTTCAGTAGGATGAAAAAAATAATTGCCATTTCAGTCGTGATACATTTATTCTGCTGAGCTTTCGACCTAGGGACTAGTTCATCTTCAGGGCTAGTTTTACAAAGTAATATTTTTACATTACAGGGTTGGATGTGTCTTCTGTCTTGTCTGTTCATGGACATATTACTTTGTAAACTAGCCCTGAAGATGACCTAGTCCCTTGGTCGAAAGCTCGGCAGAATAAATGTATCACGACTGAAATGACATTGGAAAATATGAAGTTGGCCAATACGTCACTAAAGCCCACTTTAGATGTCAATACACACAGTAGGCTTATGGACATTTCTTCTTCTGGTTCACCCCGTATATCCTCGGCAATAGGGATCACAATAAAATTTACAATTTCGTATTTAGATAGTTTCCGGTGGTACCAGAGATCTTCAGAGTTGAATTTTTAGGCCACTACTTCCGTTTAAGAGGACTTGCTCTTTAAAGTACCCAGTAAATTTCAAATATCCCGGTCGTTCTCTAAAATATCTTTTTTTGCCATTATCAGTACAACTGAATTCTATTTTCTCTTTTTTTCTGCATTTTAAATGGTTAACGAACCTGTATATTTCCATTAGCCAATTATCCAATTAGAAAGAATTCTCCCCTCCTACCAACCACATTCACAGACATACACAGACACACACTTGTTAAATACTATAATTACTTATACCAATGTGTGTTAGTAATAGTTTGTAAACGGCTGTTTGTTAGCTCTGTTGGTGGGACACCTGTTATTTTGAACTTGTCTGGCCCCGAGGGGTTTGAGCCACCTCCTTCTTATTCATCTGTTGGTAATCTAATTTTAAAGCTGGTTTACATAAGTTACATTTTACATTACTGACGTTTCGTAGACACATGCCTTTAGGCTCTCTCTCTCTTACAATTACCTTCATTCCCCCACCCCAATTTGCTGATTTTAAATTTGCAAATATTTAAAAAAAAAATATTTTGTGTCTAAGTTATCATCATGCAAGCTGTTATTTTAAGAAATTATAGTCCATTTAAATGTTTGTGAGTTTCATAACTTCTATAGCTTTCACACTTCTTTTGAGTTTGTAAGTTTTCGATTGAGTTTTGTAATGTCAGAATTTCATTTTACATTTTTTATAATTACAAACTACTTGGGTTACGCTCTAATTTGTTTATAGAACCCAAAGAATCGTTTCAAGTTGTATAATAAACCAAATTACGTGCTATATCCTTTAAACCTACGTGAACATACAAACTGTTTGGGTTTAGCCAGATATTCCAATCAAAACTATTGCCGACCAGATAGTTGAGGCTGTTTTCCTACGTGACAAAATTTTTATTCTTCACAGTGACCTCAATATCCCATTCATGCAATAACTTGCCAACACAAAATATGGCGCTCTCTAATTGCTCTAATCTTTTTTGTACATACTTTGGCCTCTTCTGTTTATCCTCGACAGTCGACCATGCCGACTGAATAGCCAGTGGCCCGTGGACTTTCTTGAGGCCAGAAGATCATCATATCCTCCTGCTTTTCACGCACCATTTAAAACTAATGTAAACAAGACTTTTTTTTTGGTATTGGCTTTCGCCATGCAGTCAGCATCGTCTATGTATACAGCCAGTATCGTCTAGGTGCTTATCACTAGAATATCACTCACTCTCCATTCTTACTTATAAATACATTCGCTTCACTCATTCATCCCTCTACTATATACAACTATTTACATAAACTACAACTAATGGATGGATCAGTACTCTGTGCTCCTGCCATCCTTATAGCTTAACCGAAATTAAAATCACGTAATCCTTCTCTAATCATTTTCTTCCATTCATTCTAATCGGCTATAACTTTCAAATATATTCATATTTCATTGCTAGCTCTGCTACAGATTGAAGCACATAGATGTTGCTGTAGAATATTATGTCTTCGTAGCGAAATGGTGCATCTAAATACCTGTATATGTCGTCGTTTCCTTTCTAATACATAATGTGGACATATAATTATTATATGTATGAAATCCTCCTCCTCATTGCAATCTACGCAAAGAGGAGAGGACCTTACATAGCAACTCCAACTCATCTACCTTGCGGTGTAAGGGCAGAAAGAACTCCATCTTTCTCTCTCAAAAAAAAGAGAGCTTCCAGTTATTCTTTTCTTATTTTCCATTTAATCTGAATTATTTCGGAGATGTGGGGAGATTAACCCACAGTTCCGCTAGTGTAATGAAGGGATTGCCCTCTCCTTTCGGCCTCTACACTTGCCCTCAGCACCTTCAGAGTTTTTTTGTAGCCAATCCAATCAGGTTGGTGCACTGTCGTCCGATTAGGGGGCACCACGAGCTGGCTTTAATCAACTTCACCTTCTCCAAAGACTTACTAGATTAGTTAAAAAAATATATATATACAGGGTGTTCATTTTAAGACGGCTCAAATGCATTTCATGCTTAAACAGTTACTCTGAGCAAAAAATGGTAGAGGAAAAATTTGTTGCCCGTCACCTCTAGTTTCAGAATATGTGACTTGATTTTTTATTCTTGCCCGCATACGTGGCTGACGCGTGACCAAAAGTGAGGTTCGCAGTTGACCCCTATTTTCATATACACAATTTTTAAAGAATATAAAAAGTTATGAAAGAACCCGGAAACCTCAATTCGATATCTTCAAAATTAAAGGTGCTAGGCCATTTAAAAATCTGATATTTATTAATCAATCATATTTCAATTGTGTTAACTTGTTATCAAAGAGAAAGAAGAGCACGCGATAGGACATTTTTATGTATTTTTTCATCCCCTTTCTACTAAAAAATATTGTCAAGGCAGTAAAGCTAGTATTTTTCTTAATATCGGGAAATAAGTCGTTTTCCGAGTGATTTTTCTAAGAAAAATCAAATGTTAAGAGCTTTAGATATTCACATACATAGACAAAATGGCTAAAAATTAATTTTACATCTCTTACAAACAAGAAGGTTTAATAATTTTTTGGTAATTTTGGGAGAGTTGCGTTTAATTGCCAAAAAAAAAAATGGAAACCTCCTGCCGCATATTTAGGTGATCAATATTTTTCATGTAAAGTATCAAACTTATTCCTTAATTTATCAAATAATGAGTGTGTAAAGTGTTACGCAGCATGTAATGTGCCTTCTCTGGCTCGCAAGCCAGTTTATCCAGGAGGTTATCAACTGCTCTGTATATCTGAGGAAATGCATTTGATCCGTCTTAAAATAAACCCTGTATATCTTTTTTCTCTGACTTGCTACTGATCTTTACAGTCAGATTTGTTTTAGCCTTAGCTTATCTCTACGTGAGGCCTGATACTAGCTTATTCTCTGCCAAAAGCGATCACTGAACTTATATTAACACGTTTAGGTCGCGGATATTTAAATAATCCATATTTTTATGAATTGAATCTAATATTAGAAGCATTCAAATTCCTGACTGTAGACATACAGGTCTTTGGGCGATTAAAACTTCTTTTCTTTTGTTTAGCAGTGCCTTCCCGATCTTCGGGCAATTTCCTCTCGTTACAGACACCGGCAGTGAGCCGAGTAGCTGGATTCGAACCCATGATCCTGTGTTCACTAACCCAATTACAATTACTTTTGTTTGAACTTCTTTTAACACCTTTATTTTAACAAATTATCCATGTAATTTTTTATTAGACACCGATAATGATTTAAAAGTAGATAAATAATTCATTTTTTAACATTATTTGGTATTTCCATTTTGTAAATTTACTAAATTTTATTTTTTTTTAAAAATAACTTTTTATTGCTAATAAAAAAAGATAATGGAAAAATTAAAATAACTTTGGAAAGTATTACTCACCTGTATTTTCGTATTTTTCAAGGTTTATTTCTTAGTAAGCTATTATTGTTTGGCATTTGTTATGTTTCTATTTTTAAAATATGCACATTAAGTGGTCTTTTTTATGCAAATAAATTCAATTTTTATTTTAATTTGGCCATGAAAATGATAATTTATCACTGTTATTGATTATAATATAAAATTAGGATCGGCGGCCACAATTTTAACGTGTTTTAATTTTTTTTTTCATTCTATTTTATTTTATTTTTTTAAATATTTTAAGCCTTCGTACATCTTCAGGGACATCTGCTTTTTTTTTTTTGTATAGATACGGATTCGGTCTTGTAAAGCTAATGCGTACAGTGGCACTAACTACAAAATCGAGAAGTTTCCTTTATGGAATTGCTTTTAAAAGAACCGCATCCTTTTAGAGCTTATTCTGCGGCGCTGGACAGTATTGTCGGCAAAGATTTGGACATTAATGTTGTTAGACGTTGACCCTATCCAATGCCGCTACGATCCTACAATTTTTGTTTAATTTTTTGCCATTCTGACTTATCGTTGGCTTTTCTTTTCCGATTTCCGGATTCCCATTTCCTTTACAATGTCCTCAGTCCTATCTATGCACCTTTTTCTTTGGCACCCACTTCCTTGTTGTCCTCTGAGAGATTTTTTTCTTTGGAATTCGATGATCAGGCATTCTCATAACATATTTCACCCACCTTATTCGGTCCAATTCTTAATTAATGAAACCAGATCTGGTCCCTGAAACAGTTCTCGGGAGATCATCGTTTTTCCACATTCTTCTCCATGTTTCTCCTTCACAGATAGGTCCATATATCCTTCTGAGTACCTTAAGACGTCCTTCTTACCAAAGTAAGAACAACTTCATATTTCACTTTCTTTAAGTAGCTTCCACTATTTAAGTACATCTCCAGCCTTCTCCGAGTACTGCCAGTCTGCACATAGTGTTCTTTTTTTTTTTTACATCAGCTCTCTTCATCATCAGAGAGTCTAGATAGAAAGGTAACCTAGAGAAGTGACTTCTTTGCGTTTCAAAGTACCTTTTCTTAAATAATTTTATATTTTTATGATCTAAGGGCTCGTCTACACCTACGAGCTCGTAAAATCATTGGCGCACGAAGCCTTTTCGGAGTGCACTATCGGCGCTCCGAACATTTCTTTCATTACAGACAACTTTGTCCACCACCGGACCAAGTCAGTTGTAAGAAGTCGCTACTTACTTACTCTGGCTGTACAGTCCACGGTGTACTTTGGCCTCCCCTCGAGAATACCTCCCGCAAGTTTCTTTATCTTCAACTGTTCGTCTCCGTTCAACCACTTCGATTTTTGGCAGATCATCTTCTTAATCTCAACTCCAGCATTTCCTTTGGGCTTCCTTGTTTTCTCTTTCCGGCGAATACCTCACTTATAATTCTATTCTCTCATCAAGTTAGTAGGCTTTCTAAATGTCCAACGCAGCTTCTTCTTTTTGATTTAATGAAACTACATCTTCATTACCTATCTCGCCGTCCAATGTCTTGGTTGTACCTAATCCTCCAAGTGCGTTCGTGCTTGTCCAAATATACGTCTCATTATTCTCCTCTCGAAGAAGAAGCTCCTGAGAAAGAGAAAATCTAAGAGACCAGCAGCTGGTTTCGAACTATTCTGAGTACGCAAACCTCTGAGCCAATCCCTCCCCATTAAATAGCTATTATTTTGTTCTAACCATTATTAATCTTACGGTATTTGAGATAAGGACTCCAGTTTCAATTGGTTTTAAATTACAGATATCCAGGAATAACATCAAAGATATAACCTCAATTTTTACATTATTATTTTTTAAATAATATTATCTCTAATTAGATGTTTTGATTATTTAGTTTACTGTACTTTATTATTAATTATTATTTTACTGATTGTTTGTTTGCCTGTAATAAATTAGATTAGAGATCAAACATTACAGTTTTTATAGCAAGTAATTCGTTTATGAATATTAGAAAATGTTAATTAGTTAATGTGCGGTTATTTTCCATCACTACCAGAGATATTTGCTCGTTTTTGGCCCTCTTTTCTGGTTCTTTTTCGACTAAATTAAATTGTTGTGGCTCAAAGAATCTCTAGAGCTTCCCCTCCAAAAGAAAAAGTTACTTTTTCTCAGTTCTTATTTAAAATTTGGTTATATTTTGGTTAGGAAAAAGGGTAACCAGCATGGACCATTGAAACTGCAGTTTCTATTGACGGAAGTTGATGGGCATTAATAAAATATTCTAATTAATAAACAAATGGAAATTCTAGCCTAATAAAAATTCTCTTTTTATTAATTAATTGTGTCCTTAGACTTTAATAATGCCATCTTTATTTGCAAAGTTGTTGGGGATAAAATTAAGAAACGCAGTAAAGCATTAATTGAATGCAAGTTAGAATAAGAATTGAATTAATTCCGAAATTATTATATTTGTACGAATAATTATTGATATAATTATTTAAAAAACTAACAAACAAAACTTATAATTATCCTGGCTCCTTGATTAGTACTTAAACTTCTAGAATATGCCTGATTCTCAAAATTCTGCTCGTCGCGTTTAGGTCCAAAATAGATTCTACGAAGTACCTTCCGTTCCAATATCTACAGGACCCGTTCATTTCTACCAAGACTAAAACCATTTTACTTCCATCCCTTGTTTGCTTAGCCAATCATTTCTAATACCTTCTACTGCCCTCCGTCAGAAGTGTAACTTAAGGACTCTTATATCTAATTTACTGTTAGTTCGCCCTTGAGGGCCCTATATCTACGTATCGTAAGTTGCGGTCCAAGTAACAACCCCATCAGTAAAGTATAAATCACCCTCTTCGTGTCTTTTTCCAAATTATTACTCCAGAAATCTGTTGCCTTCCTATCTTCAACCACCTTGCAACTGTTTACTACCACAATTAAGCACAGTCCCTTTTCTGCCCTTAGGTTGATCCTAGTAGAATTATAAGAATTAGATTATCTTCCAGGGCTTATTATATTGATTAATACATTTTATAGATATTGATAAATTCTCTGTCTGATACAATCAAAATTATGACCAATTTTAATCGTAATTTGCAAAATAAATAAATAAAATGAAAATCCAGCCAGACTGAATCAGTCCTTGAACTTTTCTAAAAAAACATTTCAGTCCATTTAATATTCATAAATACCACACGATTATCGCTATATTACCATAATATAATAAATGAACTCGTACTTATATTTCTCGCCTTTAGGGGCGCCTCGAAACCATTTTTGGTTATTTTTCTAAATAACTTTATAGTAATCATTTATTGAATGTTACGTTAACATTAAAGTTTAAATAATAAATTTAGTTGATTTTTTTAATCGATTTAATCGAATGTGTTTATAAGTCGAATAACATTCCAAAGAGGTTCGCTCACATTTAATTTGAGTCATGAAGTTTCCTAGTTTTCTCCCATTTTTGGTTTTATTAGATCACATATTCTTCATCCTGTTTTGCTCACTCATTCTTTTTTTAATGTATCATCAAGTTGGAACCTGGAGTATTCATGTTTGGTAGATGTCATCATGGCCTTCTTGTAGAGATTAAACTATGCCTTACTACGATGACGAGAATTGGTAGCTAAAATAAAGTACGAGGTGTGGCTATTAAATAACGAGACTATTGCTGTAAAACATTTTATTTTAAATTTATACATAATTAGTTATTATCACCTTTAATATACACCCCTCCCCTATCCCTACAACGCTCCACGGCGAATTTACCATTGTTCGAAACAGTGCTGGAAGTCTTTTTCTGTGAGCTCCTGCATGACGCGTGCCGCTTTTGCTTTCACAGCTTCAACGGACTGAAATCCTGTTCCTTTTAATGCAGATTTGACTTTGAGGGAACAGATAAAAGTCACATAGGGCCAGGTCAGGCGAATAAGGCGGATGGCCTAAAAATTGAGTTGTTGTACTTGGCTAGACAATGCAGTGTGAGCCGGCGCTTTGTTTTGATGGAGAATCCCGTGACTTGTTCTTCCACAAATCGGGGCATTTTTTTCCTTACTCTTTCACGGAGTTGAGCAAGCACCTCACCGGTAGTAATGTTGGATTAATTATAATCGATATTTTCATCCGTTTTAGAAATAGAAATAGAATAGGATAGAAAAGAAATTTATTATTCTGGGACAATTGTCCCCTAAGAATAAACACAGGTACAATTAGAGGCCTTAACAGTTTGGCCTGTGATTTTACAAAAATTAAATAAAGAAATAAGTATTTACAAAAGTGAAAATATAATAAGTGAAAATGAAAGTAAAAATAAAATAATAAAACAGCAGAAATTAAGGAAATGAATTAAAACAATTAGAATTTCGGAGGAAGCTGAATAGAAAGTAGATAACTGAATAGACGGGATTTAAAGATGGATAGGGTAGGAGCATGGCGGACAGATGAAGGCAAGGAGTTCCAGAGAGAGGTAGCACGTATTAGGAAGGACTTGTCAAAGGATGAGGTACGGTGAGAGGGAATATAGAGATCAGATGAGCGAGATCTAGTGTTACGGGAATGGATGGAGGATTTAAACTTAAGGAGTTGAAAAATATAGGAAGGCGTGGAAGGACGACCCGGGCGGTCATCATCTCCAACGTCTTCTCGGCTATCTTGGAAACGCTTGAACCACTCAAAAACTTGCGCACGTGATAAACATTCATCGCCATAAACTTCTTTTAATAAAAGATCAAGTTTCAGTAGCGGTTTTATCAAGTTTTGATATGAAATTTCACGACAATTCGTTGCTCTACTACATGTGTAGTATCATGTTTTCGGGCAAAACGAAACTATCACCTCTTACACAAACACGTCAGGTTCCGGTCAGACAGATTTCTCTACAAACACGTGAGACGCTGCAATCGAAAGAGAAGACTTTACGCTGCACAGCTGTCGGTCGTTAGGATTTGGCGCATGCATAGTTTTTCTGTAGCAGCATCAGTCCTCGTTATTTAATAACCACACCTCGTATTTCTTGTGCGGTAAGCTAGGACATTCCAGATATATGAGTAATAATTAGATCTAACTGCTCTATAAGAGATCTTGTAGAGCCTCTGCAAAACACATATATCCAATATATCTGAACTGCTTTCCTATTTGCTTGCTGTATAATATTTATACAGATTGTAAATAATTAAATAAATAAAATGGATTTATCTGCCTTATACTGACGTTAATGAATTAATATCACCCTGCATCCGCTTTCAATCTACCCTGTTTTACTGCATATTATTTGTATAAAAAGAAACATTAACAAAATCTTGTGATGTAACTGCGTTATATAACTTTTAAATCATTGAAAAGTTATTGTAAATACGTAACTTAAGTACGTAATGTTTTTGGGCATACTTCACTGCATCAGTAAGGGTGAGGTTGGCGGACTTAAATTTTTCTCATTATCATCACGCATTAAATAAAATTCAAGACCAACACCGGGGATTCGAACTTGGTGACTAGAAATACATCTTACCTTTGAGAGGCTGCGCCTTTTGGGTTTTGTTCTTCCATATTAAAAGTACCTCTCAAGGTGTATATTGTTGCGAGAAATCTTTTCCAAAGAAAAATCTGAACCATCGCATTTTACGGCGAGGATAAAGGGGACACTAGAAAGACTAAAGAAAAGTAAATTTTATAATTGCCTCTGGTCCAGGAAGACTCCTAGACAGTAGAGGAGGAGTTAGTTGATCATTACATTGAAACACACTCATAAATAGAGCACTTATCATTTTACACAGTCACACATAACGTAATCTTATCACAAATATTCAGTCCAGTTAGGAAAAATACCTCCCACTTATCTCATCACTTACTGGGGCTATGCTATCTTCTGTATGACGCAGCATGTGCATAACTCGTATTTACTTAGTCTGCATTGTAAAATTTCAATATACACATAAACTAAATCTTTGACGTGTTTAAATTTAAATATTTAAAATTAAAAAGAATTTAATTGTCCCAAATCTTGATTAGGTGATTATAAAAAGTCATATTGTTATGACGTCTTCACTGGAACACTGGGTTTCTTTCATGTGCTAAAAAGAGAAAAAAAAATGAAGGTTGCGCGTCATTTAAAGAATGTACGGTTCTCTCTTAATTTAACAGCTAAATGGTTGCCTCATGATATTCAGCAGCGAAGTATGTGAACGTTTTACATTTCTGAAACATATTATTATTATTATTTTTGTATGAACTGATTCTTAAAGTGACTTTGGCAGCTTTTCTAGTTATTTCTTTAAAAAAAGTTGAATTGGGGTTCTGTCGGGTTATTTATCGGGTACGTACAATAGAAAGTTCTATTTCAGCGGTTACTTTCTTGGTGATGAATATTCAACAGTTCCGTTACGTTGCACGTTACGTGTTGGACTGTTTTTTGGGTTATATAACCCTCCTTTTAGATCTTTCGATTCTATATTTGTGTTTCGATTCTATAAGACGATTTTATTGTTTATATGTATCTAATTCTTTCTCACATGACTCCAAAATGACTGTGACTAACAAACTACTCCTTTACAAAGTAGTCATTAGGCCGATGTTGCTTTCTACGCCAGCTCCGCCTGAAGCCTGGACTTGTAGGTAGCAACATCAAGTAACTTCAGTACAACACAGAACAAATTTCTCAGACTCTCCACGATGCACTAGAATTGAAGTCACTCCATGAGGACTGCGTCCATTATTCCTTCGGTACACTCCTATATCCAAAATTGTCTGCTCAAACTCCTTTTTATCCTAGACTGCCATCCCAATCCACTATGCCGCGACATAGCCTCCTACAGATCCTTCTACAACATACAGGACACAGAAGACCTAAAACATATCCTACTCTAACTCTCTACACTAGCTGCAGGTTTTTCCTCTCCTTTTTTCCCTGCATTCCAATCCTTCTCACCTAACACTTACTTCACTTAGTTAAGAAGGTTGAAATGTATTATACATTTATACTTCTATATTTATTTTATGTATATATTTATTATAATAAATATTTATTCTTTCATTCTTCTTCTAAGTCTTTGTATCGATTCATTCTTGAGGATTGTCAATCCGTCTTTAAAAAGAAACATTAACATGCCGGCTCCCTAAGTACCTATTGATTGCCCCTTAGATTATTTAAAAAAATGCTTTGCTACAAAGTGCACTCTCTAAATAATCAACAAGATTTTGACTTACTTCGGGGAAATTTAGAACCCACTAACGTCCGCTGATAACATTTTACGTTTTACACCAGTAAGGTTTTCTCCATCATAAAACCTTGCCATGATGAAACCAGCTGAAACGGAAAGAGTATTCTTGAGGATCGTTTAGGTTTTTTTTTTATTGGGGTACAAGAAGACTTGAGGTTAACCATCCATTTTCAGAAAACTGAGCTAAAGTCTCTTGAGATAGAAGCGAGCCGTAACAATTACACAATCATCTTTTTATGTGTCTGTTTTTTTTCAAGCCTAGCAAATTACGCATGTCCCTGCTGATATCCCCACTATTCAACTAAACAGAATACATTGAACTTGAAATTTACCCACTAACTTCCTGGAATTTTTATTGTCGTATATTATGATTAATAACGGAAGTCGCTTTGTCGGTAAAAATTCAAAGGCAAGTAGAATTTCATTTTAAATAATCAGTTACTACATTTTTTGCTTTTTGTTTTTATAGATTAAATGATTCGCCATAATTTTAACATTTTTTTCAGTTGAATTTATTTATTTAATAGGAGATTCTATTTTTAAATAAGTTATTATTGATTTATTTCTGTAAAAAGTTAATTGAATCTGGTTAAAACGCAAAAATTTTGTTTTATAATTTGAAGTACATCAGAAACCGAGGTCATTATCGCCCTGAGCCTTTTTAAAGGGCAATGCCTGCCTCTGGACAGGATTCTTTCGTTATTTACAACTCTGACCTTCGCCAGGCGATGAGCAACTATTAAAAAGCTCATAAGAAGAGAAAATCTAAAGAGCCAGCCCTGGGATTCGAACCCGGGATCTCTGCTTGGGAATTTAGTACGCAGCATTCAGTTCAGATCACTTATGGAATCTAACCAATCTCTCTTTCTCTCGAAAACGCCCTTAA
This sequence comes from Rhodnius prolixus, assembly GCF_049639745.1. Taxonomy (NCBI): domain Eukaryota; kingdom Metazoa; phylum Arthropoda; class Insecta; order Hemiptera; family Reduviidae; genus Rhodnius; species Rhodnius prolixus. The sequence continues at coordinate 29,921,867 of NW_027411582.1, forward strand.
TCGAATATTTCTGGAAATATGTTTTTAAATTAAGAGTTATTTGGTCCCAAAATCTTACTACACCAAGATTAATGAATATCAGTAAATATATTTTCAAAAACAAAAAAGAAAAATGCGGGAAAAACTTAGAAAATTGATTTAGTAAATTGGTACTTCTGGTAAAAACTGATTTTGACCAAAATGTTTCTGTGGTGGTACTTTTAGTGAAATGTCAAATTTGAACTTTCTGATTCCTGTTTTGTTTGCGCAAAAATACGCACACATACACAGACCAATTAGGAAAAAAAATAATAACTAGTTTTTTGGACTCAGGGAACTTCAAAAATAGATACTTACCAACTTGTCATCCAGATTATAGAAAGGAAAAGAAGAAAGTCTACTACTCGAGTGTAGCGATTGTCATTTTGAATATGGACAGTACACTTTCCTCACTTGTACATTAAATAACTTTATTTTTCATCAGAATATTTTAATATCTCCTATAAATAGATAATGCTGCTTAAGACATCAATCAGTTTTAAGTTCCATTTATCAGTAGTAATGACGCAAATTGATGTTGAGTCACCTGCTACATTATCTGTTAGAAATAAACGGTAAATTCTTTTATAAGAACTGGTATCAATAAATGACCAAACAGATTTTAGTATTGTTAGGGTCATAGAATACTAAGTGATATAGCCTATGAATATTGAAATAATATCTATGTATAATGAATACATTGCTTTTAACAATGACTTTGGGAATTTTAAACTATCTATTTTAGATGACTAAAAAAGTAAACCTCGAGTGACTTAGTTAAATAGTTCTGTAAGTTTATTTAAAACTTCCAAGCTTTAACGTTGGTTGGACTGTAAAGTGGCGAACCAAAATTTTGTAAAAAAGAGTCGTGCTAAGTTGGGCGGGAATAGAAATGAATAAATATTTATTATAATAAATATATATATATATATAAAATAAATTTAAAAGTATAAATGTATAACACATTTCAACCTTCTTAACTAAGTGAAGTAAGAGTAAAGTTAGGTGAGGAGGATTGGTGTCCTGTATGTTGAGGAAGGATCTGTAGGAGGCTATGTCGCGGCATAGTGGATTGTGATGGCAGTCTAGGATGGAAAGGAGTTTGAGCAGACGATTTTGGATATAGGAGTGTACCGGGGGATAATGGATGCAGTCTCGTGGAGTGAGTCAATTCTAGTGCGTCGTGCAGAGTCTGTTGCGAGTCTAAGAAATTTGTTTTGCGTTTTCTGAAGTTTCTTGATGTTGCTGACTACAAGTACAGTCTCCAGGCGGAGCAGGCGTAGAGCAACATCGGCGACTGATGACTACTTTGTAGAGGAGTAGTTTGTTAGTCACAGTCATTTTGGAGTCTCGTGAGAGTAGAGGAAATAATAGTCTTGTAGTCCAGTTTGCCTGCGTTTACTTTGTCCTGAACGTGGAGTAGTGAAAGTCAGTATGTTGTCCTAAAGTTATCCCTAAGTACTTCACGTGGTTAGACCACGGAATGAGAGTGTTATTTTATCTGATTTGTTGGTTAAAAGTGGGTCTGCGTTTGGTGAAGAGTATAGCGTTTGTCTTGTCGTGGTTAATTTTCCATTTGCTGCAGAATTTTGTAAGTCTGTCTATTGCAAGAGTAAGTCAAGTTGGGTGAGACTTGGTTGAAAAGAATAGATGATTCTAAAATTCTTAGATTCTTTGGTATAAGTAGAGTTGAAGTCTGCAGTTAAGATCTGGTGGAAGTTGTTAGAAGAACAGGTTATCCGCGACTATGATTGTTACAGCTAGCTGTAGATAGAAGGCTGGCTGGCATAGTTGGTCGAAATCGTAGCAATTGTATCTTTCAAAATTTAGAGTTACTTATTAGATCAAATAATCAACCTCAAAACGATTAATGTATTCGTTTCTAATTGACATCTTGTGGAAAATAATCGTTGGTACAATCAACTAAATTGTGTCCCTCCTCGACTGACTAGTTCGGTGATGTAAGAAGTAAGGGCCGGTCTAAGATAACCTAGGCTCCACCTGCGTTGTTGTGCAAAATATGTCTGTTGAAGCTTAACAGGTCAATAGATCTCCTACTGTCTCCAGTGGCCCTTGAATGAGAAAAGGCCAAATTTGAAGTAGGCACTAATGACCATAGGACTACCCAAAATATAATAAATAGCAGCACTCAAGGCGCCCGTTAGCCGAACGGTTTTAGGCTAAACCCTATTGTTGGTTTAGTGGATTCGTTTCCTCTTGGTCTAAGCCACGACACCTTGGACATAATGCCCGCCTGAAAAATTAGGCGTTAGATTAGATTAGATTAAATTTGGGCGGCCTCAAGGCCTACGCCACCGCGACCCCTATGTTTCTATTGTGGCTCCCCTGGTTAAACTCTCAGGCCTTGGTTTTTCCTCCCTGAGAAGTAACATCCTTAGCCCAGACAAGCCCCTCACACTGACACAACACGTGCAGTGCTGTTTCCTCTTCTTCCTGCCTTAACCTACAGAGGCTATCATCTGCCAGGCTTATGCGATGCATGTGTTTTCTGAGCCTGCAGTGGCTGCAGATAATAGCCCTACAATTATCCATATAGCTCCACGGCCTTGACGGATTAATTCAGCAGTCAGCCTTGGCGAATAGCCCGTGATGAACTCCTTCGTCTGTCTCAGCCCAGTGGTGGCAAGCCACCACTCCTGAGCCCTACTCTGCACCCATAAGTTAATGGCCACAGACTTAACACACTTCGAAACCCCAAAGCAGGGCTCCGGGCTAACGAAGTGTCCCGCAGAGCCTTCCCGGGCCAATAAATCTGCCACTTCATTACCCCTGTGTCCTGAATGACCAGGTACCCAAACTAGAAAGACCTTATTCTGGTCACTAATTTCCTTCAGAGCACCCAGACAGTCCCAAACCAGTTTTGAGTTGACCTGGTAGGAACTAATTGCCCGTAGAGCAGCCTGACTATCCGAGAAAATTTCGACCTTACAATTAATAATAAAATTAGGCGTTACTTTATTTTATTATAGCAGCACTCAAAATTTAGAGTAACTCATTGCATCAAATTGTAATAGTTGTTCCACCATCTATTTTTTTGTTCTTACACGATATTGTCACTCAAGGAGGCCACCTTTTATATAGAGTGACTATTTCAGTCTGTATTTATTCAGTCCTCCAACATGTTTCATTCTATCATTATCACACCTCTTAACAGGAAATACGAATAGATTCTTGAAAACTATTATTATTTTTTTAAATTAATCGTTTGTGGACCTTGGAGACCTACCGCAGCAGGAAACAAAAACACTCCTTCCTTTCTGTAACATAAAGATCACGTCATCTGTTCTATAAATAGTTCTATAACATTGCCAACCTTAGTTCACTATTATTTAGATAGACTAGAATATTTGGTAAAAAAACGTCTCCTGTATCATAAAACTTCTTTATTCAGATAATCTTAATTTTTGGCCATTAACATTTGTCTATAATTTGACTATAATAAAACTAAAAACAAAAAAAAGTTTGTAGTTTTGTAAGTCGTAGCACGCATGTTTATTGTAACACTGGTCGGTTTTGGATTTTAATTCCATCATCAGAGGTTTGGTGTAGAGATTTTCCCTTTGTTTTTAATTACATTTTTCTGCATTTTGTGTTTCCACACTTATCTTTTCATTTCTGAATTAGTTTCTGTTTATCCCATCCTAGACTTTAAAGAACAGAACTAAACAGATGCTTTCGGCGATGGAAAGCCCTTAGACGATAGATCTAAACTGCCTCTTAGTCAATAAAAGATTAATTTATACTTCTATTCTAAAATCAATCTCCAGAGTATTCAATCTTGACAATCTAAAATACTTGGATCCAAGTTAATGCTCCTTTTTACCGCCTCTAATCGGACTGTACAGATCTTAACATTCATTTTATCGATCAAGTCGCCAAAACCCAGATACAGGATACAATCACACGCTAATCCTCTAGAATTGTACCTAACAACCCAATAAAAGACAGTGGCTTCATGATCTCCTCTCAAGTGTAGGTAGTGGACTAATAGTTCAGTGTTTTTGGATTGTTACCAAGAAACTTCAGATAATCTAAAACAAATTTCTCAGACAACGCAACAGACTCTCTCCAGGACGCACTAGAATTGAAGTCACTCCACGGAGACTGCGTCCATTATCCCACCGGTACACTCCTATATCCAAAATCGTCTGCTCAAACTCCTTTCCATCCTAGACTGCCATCCGAATCCACTATGCCGCGACATAGCCTCCTACAGATCCTTCTACAACATACAGGACACAGAAGACTAAAATATATCCTACTCTAACTCTCTACACTAGCTGCAGGTTTTTCCTCTCCTTTTTTCCCTGCATTCCAATCCTCCTCACCTAACTTTTCTCTTTCTTCACTTAGTTAAGAAGGTTGAAATGTATTATACATTTATACTTCTTTATTTATCTTATGTACATATTTATTATAATAAATATTTATTCTTATTCTTCCTCTTCTTCTTCTGGAGTGTTACCATTGGGTAACTTACGTTGGGTGGGTTTACGTCTACTGTTCACTGGTTTCACTGCTACTTATAGCGCCACCACACTGATTTTACCACAAATAAACGTGAAAAACAAATTATCACTGTGCGAGTATTTTGAATTTCTCGAAAAATTAATTTTTCTGCACCAATGGTGTAATCGCTTCAGTGACGTTACAGGAATGTTCAATAAATGGAGGAATTTAATTTTTAACGATCTATTTACTCGTTTAGCTGTTACAGAAATAGATTCCTTTATTTTATGCAATTATAAAGTTTTACTGCATTCATAATCTGATTGCGTAAAATTGCAAATTCTCGTTAAACACTTAGCTGAATTCTCCCCCTATTCTTTAACTTGTAATTTAATTCACAATTAACCAATTTTATTATTAAGAAATTACGTCACAATAAAACAAAAAATTAAGAAATACAGTTTTTGTTGTCCCTCCTAAGTGTGTATTTGTAAGTAGGAATGTTGTGTACTTTGGGACAATGGGGCTAAAAAATCTTATAAATAGATCGCCGATACAAAACCCAATCTCTGAAATAGACGTTAGTTATATATATATTGAAATGATGCCAGAAAAAATAAATAAAAAAAGATTTTTTAACTTCCCAATCATATTGTCAGCTCATAAACTACTATTCGATAATTTGATTTAATTATTAACAATTCCACATAATATTTAGAATTGTTTGCTGATTTTTATAATTATTATTTACAAAAATCTCTTAATTTTAAGAGAAAATCAGCAATGCAGAACTGGAAATAGGAGGTTCAACATGAGCTTTCGTAAGCAAAACAAGAGGAAAAAGAAAAAATTAATAAAATCCCCAGAAACTAAAAAATAAATGTCGAAAAAATATAATCATCAAGCGTTTTCTTCAGCTGTTTGATTCTTTTTGACGTTTCGGTACTTCCTTTAGATGTGAAGAAGAGTCTACGGGGGAACTATGTCCATATCTTTGCTAGCGTTCCTTTCCTAGCGTATGCCATTCGTTTTGTTCAATCAAATCTTGTTAGTGCAGGACAGGTTGTTAATTAAGGGATTATGATGTTGGTAAAGTTTGGAGTGGAATTTGATGTAGCGGGACTGGGCAAGGTCAGAAACAAATGGGATTCGCAGGTCGGTGTGGATGGTATGGTTGCTCACGTAGAAGGGTGCGTCAGTGATGGTTCGAAGGATTTTTGACTGGAGGGTTTGGATTCTGTTTAGGTTCGTACGCTTAGCTGTTCCGTACAGTTCAAGTCCGTAAGTCCAGATAGGAGCGAGTAGGGCTGAGTATAGTCGTTTCTTGTTTGTAAGAGTCAGTTTTGACCGTTTGTCAAGTAGTCTTTTGAGCATTCGATATCTCTGGTTTAGTTCAACTTAGATGGTTAGATTTACTATTTCTAGGGAAATCTTACGTTAATGGATAAAGTTACCTTAAAACGGCCGAATATGGACCGGCGACTAGCGGTCTACTTATAATCAAGAATAAAGAATCAACTTAAGCAATAAAAATGTTCACTTCAAAAGGTATTGAAATTTTTAACTTAACTGTTTTGTTCCGACAGAATTCTTCAATCAAATCAAAATTATGTACATCATAATTACAAAACAACATTTTATGCGATCATTCATAAATCTTATTTTAATTTTAATGTATCCACACAGGTTCGTTATCTGGGGCTCTACCTAAACAGCCGTCTAACCTGGAACCCATCACACAAGACTTAAAAGACAAGAACTGAACAGACGTTACGGACTACTAAGGAGACTCCTTGGACCGAAATCCTCCATGAACGCACAATACAAACTTACTCTTTACAAAACAATATTACGACCAATATGGACGTATGGAGCAGAATTGTGGGGGCTCCGCCAAACCATCCAATATCCAATCTTTCCAGTCTAAAGTCCTCCGTCGAATCGTTAACGCACCATTCTATGTCTCCAACCGTACCCTCCATCATGATTTTAATATTCTGTATGTAAATGAATTGATCCACACCCAATTCCTAAATTTCCACAGCAAACTCTCGCGATCGCCCCTAAATCCTCTGGCTCAATCATTATCCACATCGTCCCATCCTGCACAATCCTCCACGTCGCTTAAAACGGCGTTGGCCACGTGAACTCATTACTTCTCAACCTCCTACAAGTTCCTAGAGAGTTCCAGCGCTGGCTGGTTTCTCTCATCCGGTAATTTTCGGTAATTTCATTCGTGAGGTTTAATTTTTGGGAATCCTTTCTTTGGATGAATAAATTCCAAAAAACTTTTAAAGTTACGCAAAGTATGTGCTTTGAGCTATAATGATTGCATTTTTGGGGCTTGTAACTTCCTTTTCTTATCACAAATTTCCCAAATAACCCTTAATTTTTTTTGGTAAATTATAGATGAAAACAGTGTTACAATAAGGATATATAATTAGAATATTCCAATTAAAAAGTTTGGTAGGTAGCCCTGTTTCTCCACATATGTGTTGGGCTGTTTTGTGAAACGGACAAAGGAATGATTCACGTCCGTCGGTCGGACACTGAAAGATGTTATCTGTAAGAGAAGTTCTTTTTTTTATAGGAGACACGTAATTTGAAACTTGTGAATAGTCTTCATTTCCGGGATTCTTCCTTTTTTTGACATTCGTGCTCATTGTAATACTGATAGCTAACTTGGAAACTGCAGAATTGTGCAATAAATCATTTATTATAATAAATCTAGTTCACTACAAGATTCGGATGAATCAAAACTTCTTTTGGAATCTGAATTCAGTTTTGTAATTCAGTTTTTTTAGTTAATTCGCTTTTCTTTCAAATCTAGATTATCATAAGAGTCACTTATCACTTATTGGCACACGTGAGAATTGGTTTTTCTTAATATTTGTTGTTAGGCGCACCAACTACTGAGATGATTGGCGCCCGACGCTTTTTCCTTTTGTTTCTGGGCTCTGCGTTCCTTTGTTACATGAACCGGACAGTTTGTCTGTAGGAGGTTCCTAGTAAGAGAATAATCTTAAGAGCCAGCAGCTGGATTTGCACCCGGGATCTAGTATCGGGTAATCCTGTACGCTATAATCATTAAGCTAATCCTTCTAAATTAAAATCTTTTCAATCTGTGCATCTTAGTGTTAATATTTTGTAAAGATTTGAAGTGACATCTGTTTATGGGACGTTGTTTCGAACGTATCAACTCGAAACTCACCTTTCTTTTTTTTTTTTACCGCCCTTTCTCGGTATTACCAATCTTCCACTTCTTCTGTAAAAAGATATTTCACAAAGAGTCCATGAACAGATAAGACAGAAGACACACCAACCCTGAAATGTAAAAGTATTACTTTCTAAACTAGCCCTGAAGATGACCTAGTCCCTAGGTCGAAAGCTCGGGAAAATAAATTTTACTCGACTGAAATGGCAATTATTTTTTCATCCTATTGAAGATATTTCACTTTACTTGGTTTTATTTACAAGTCTCAAATTCCTCAACTTGAGGAGCAGCTTTTTTTCAATTGTTTGTGTACCTCATTAAGCCATGGAGTTGTGTCTTTTTTGATTACTTTAAATTAATTATTTAGGCATACTCTTTATTGTTTGATTTTTTTTTTTCAAACAATTAATTCAATTTCTTATCGCGGCCCTCAAAAACAAATCAAGCAGGCCACTGTTTTGTATAGGCCTGGATTAATAGTTTACTCTCTCTTTTTAATACGTACAAGTGTTGGTTTTTTTGCAAAGTTTTTAATTCAGGAAAATTATACACACGGCCTTTGAGATAGTTCACTAACTGACTGGACATTAGGAGAGGGATGTTGTTTGGTTTGTGCTTCAAGGGATACTAATAATATTGGACAGCTTCAGAGTTTTTGTAATTGGTGTAGACTTCATTTTTTATTTTTCATTTTTTAATACTTTAACCATTGATTAACATGCATAATGTATGTGCAACAGATGCTAAGCCTTATATAAGCAACTAATTTGATGTGCTGCTGGTATTGATGTCTGAGAATCGATATTATTATTATGGTGAACTCTAATTTAAGACTTATAATACAGAAATTATCGTCTTATTTCCAAAATTAAATGTTTGTTTTTAACCAGCTCGTATTTAAATTACATATTTGGGTAATATGTGTGTATTTTTTTAATCTATTTTAATTTTATGTGGAGAAACTTAAAATCTATACCCAAATTTTTATTGAATATTACTGAATTTTAACCACTGAATTCAAAATGATGCTAAACTCTCTCGAAGTAAAGCACCAAGTTTTTTTTTTTATTTTAATGCAGCGTAAGTTCTTTATTTCAATAGTTTTGAACCTAGGGGGAAAGACAGAATACGATTTTGAGGGGAGTTATAAGCTCATTTAAAAGTAACATCAGAAGTTTCTCGCAGTTTTTTTATAATTTTGGTTTTTAATAATATTTTGAGATATTAACTTCACAGTTTCTTATAAAGTTTTGGAGAAAAGATACGAGTTAAAACTTCCCTCTTGTTATTTAAGTGTAATGTAGGGAATCTTTCGTTATCTTTTGAATTCTTACAAGAATTCAATTTGTCTGTGTAATTTAAAATTTTTGAAAATCGGTCAAAGTAAGATGGTAATTTTTATGAAACAGGTAGTGAGATTATTGCCTATTTCAGTGACAATTGTTTTGATTTTTATAATAATAATAAGCTTTTGACGTAAGGTTATCTTCACAGCTGATACGAGGGTCGTTTGAAAAGTCCGTGCAAAGTCAGAGAGATAGCACCACTGGCGCGTATCGAGGTTATGTTTAGTTAGTAGCATCTCTTGGAAGAACACACACCAAGTTTCAGCCAGATCGGTCTATTTCTTTGTGTTTGGCATTCGTTTGAATCGAGGAAGTCGAGTGATTTTCAAAAAATGGACGAAAAAGAATTTCGTGTGTTGATTAAACACTACTTTATGAAAGGCAAAACGCCTCAGGAGACTAAAGAGAAGCTTGATAAACATTATGGTGACTCTGCACCTTCGATTAGAACAGTTTATAAGTGGTTTCAAAATTTTCGGAGTGGCCATATGGGCACAAGTGACGCTGAACGTTCTGGACGCCCTATTGAGGTTACTACTCCAGAAATCATTGATAAAATCCATGATATGATGATGGATGACAGAAGTGTGAAGGTGCGTGAGATTGCTAGTGCTGTGGGGCATCTCGAATGAACGGGTACATAATATTTTGCATCAACATTTGGACATGACAAAGCTATCCGCAAGATGGGTGCCGCGATTGCTCACGCTTGACCAAAAACGAAATCATGTGAAGTGTTGCAAGGACGGTTTGCAGCTGTTCCAGAAGAATCCGCAGGACTTTAAGCGTCGTTTCGTCACTGTGGATAAAACATGGATACATCACTACACTCCTGAGACCAAAGAACAATCTAAACAATGGGTTACCAAGGGGGAATCTGCGCCAAAAAAGGCGAAGACCGTTCCTTCGGCCGGAAAGATTATGGCGACTGTCCTTTGGGATTCGCAAGGAATAATCCCCATCGACTATCTGGTAAAGGGTAAAACTATTACAGGTGCATATTATTCATCGTTTTTGGACCGTTTGAAAACCGAGCTGCAAGAAAAACGCCCACGATTGGCCCACAAAAAAGTCCTTTTCCATCACCACAACGCACCAGCTCACACCTCAGCAGTTGTGGTCGTAAAATTAATGGAAATAGGGTTCCAACTCGTTTCACATCCCCCCTATTCTCCAGACTTGGCTCCCTCGGACTACTATTTGTTCCCCAATATGAAGAAATGACTGGCGGGAAATAGATTGTATTCAAACGAGGAGGTGATTGCAGAAACGAATGGCTATTTTTCAGACTTGGACAAATCCTATTATTCGGAAGGGATCAACAAACTAGAGCAGCGTTGGACGAAGTGTATAAGCCTAAAAGGAGACTATGTTGAAAAATAAAAAAGGTTTACCCCAAGAAATTAAGTAGTTTTTATTTTTGCACGGACTTTTCAAACGACCCTCGTACATACTTTGTTTTACATTATTTGTGTTTCCTTTAATGGTTGGTTTCTCTTCTGATCTCGCTTTAAACTATCGTGGACACAATGTTGACGATGAACTTAATCGGCTATAATTCCTTGGAGTAAGTCCTCCTCATAATTGGCTAGATTGGGCAAAACCTAATTTTACATCGCCACTAGCTGTTTCAGAGCACCTCGCAAGATGATAATTTTTTTCATTTGTGCCACATTATGCGTCCCTATTCGTTACACTTCAACTATTGAGAATATTATGTCTTAATATAATTATTTCAAAAATTTAATTAGAATTTGTTTTGTTACAGGTAAGTAGATGATTATGCAGAATTATTTGCTTTACGGTATGTACCAATATATGTATATATTTTATAGATTGCATGCCATTTTCGCGTATCGTTAATCGATAATCGTTTATTGAATGCCATTCTTATGGCGGTTTCGATATTTAAGGGAACCCGTTTGGGAATTTCATGTGACCGCTTCTGTTTTTTTTACGTTTTCCACATCTAGTTCTTTTATTTAGTATTCCTGGTTCCCCCAATGCTTGTGTGTTACCATCGGATCAGTTCTTCTCACTAAACTCTCTTGCAAGCCACGATCTATCAACCCCTTTTACCAGCTCAATCTCTTCTCTCCCAACTCTACTACCTCTTTGATGGATCCACGGTTGTTGCCATTTTTGGCCATACCGTTCTTTAATTCCCTCCACCATTGTTTCCTTGTCTGTCTTCCTTCATTACAACAAATTTCTTATTGTTTCCACCCTGATCTTTTGCAGAGCAGCTTGCCCAGTAGTCAAAGAATAAACGCACCAAGATGATGGAATACAATAAACCGGTTTACTACTTACTTCTTCTCGGATAAGGTTTTTTCACCCCCAAGGATGTAGCATTGTCATTATTTAGCGAGCCTGAGCCCTTCTTTTACCATTATTCTTCAGTTCTTCCAAAACTGAACCCAGGTAATCTACAAGATGTCATCCCTTTACACCTGTCAGAATTTCATTTTACATTTTTTATAATTACAAACTACTTGGGTTACGCTCTGATTTGTTTATAGAACCCAAAGAATCGTTTCAAGTTGTATAATAAACCAAATTACGTGCTATATCCTTTAAACCTACGTGAACATACAAACTGTTTGGGTTTAGCCAGATATTCCAATCAAAACTACTGCCGACCAGATAGTTGAGGCTGTTTTCCTACGTGACAAAATTTTTATTCTTCACAGTGACCTCAATATCCCATTCATGCAATAACTTGCCAAGACAAAATATCGCGCTCTCTTCGAGCTCTAATCTTTTTTGTACAGTCTTTGGCCTCGTCTGTTTATTCTCGACAGTCGACCATGCCGACTGAATAGCCAGTGGCCCGTGGACTTCCTTGTGACCTGAAGACCATCATTATCGTCGATATCCTCCTGCTCTTCACGCACCATTTAAAGCTAATGTAAACAAGACTTTTTTTTTTTTTTTTTTGCATTGTCTAGGTGCTAATCACTAGAATATCACTCACTCCCCATTCTTACTTATAAATTACATTCGCTTCACTCATTCATCCCTCTACTATATACAACTACTTACATAAACTACAACTAATGGATGGATCAGTACTTTGTGCTCCTGCCATTCTTATAGCTTATCCGAAATTAAAATCACGTAATCCTTCTCTAATCATTTTCTTCCATTCATTCTATAACTTTTAAATACATTCATATTTCATTGCTAGCTCTGCTACAGATTTAAGCACATAGATGTTGGTGGAGAATATTATGTCTTCGTAGCGAAATGGTGCATCTAAATACCTATATATGTCGTCAAACGTTCGTTTCCTTTCTACTACCTAACGTGGACATATCATTATTTGTCCTGAAATCCTCCTCCTCATTGCAATCTACGCAAAGAGGAGAGAGGACCTTTTGTTGATCCTGTGTAGATACGATTTTACAGATCTCAATAGGCTAATGTCAACAGCCCTTGTAGCCATTCCTTCCAAACCAATAAAAGGCCCCCTTTCCTATCCGTTACGCAGTCCAATTAAGTTTATTCAGTTTCTATCAATTAAGTAATATACACGTAAATTTAAACAAAAATTACAATTCAGTGTCTTAAGCGAGAGAGAATCCGTTTCAAAAAGAGTTTTGCCAATTTATCGTTTATCTCTTGTAATTTGGAGTATGAAGATTTTTTAAAAAAAAAAAAAAAAATTAATGTTCGTTATGGAGGAGAGGAATAGCGTGAACAATGAAAATGGACGGACTGTCAGTGTTTTATTAATGAAATTCTACAACCTTGAAAATTGACTGCCAACTAACAAGCAACAATTACAGTCCTAATAGGCTTGTAATCCACCAGCTGTAATTTTTTTTTTTATATATATATTAAGTTTTGACGACCTTGAAGACCCTACAAAAAAAGAAATTGTAATTGACGAATAAGGCAGAATTAAAAAAAATATGAATAGATAAATTATTGCAACGAAATAATTGGAATGAACATAGCGCGTGTGGTTTAAACCAAAAATAAGAAACAGTGGGAGTTGGTTTGACCTGTTTTAGAATAAATCACATTGTTATTATTATATAAGGTTTTAGTCATTATTGATGTGCTTCAGGCCTGTACGGGACCATGTAGCCCTATCTGTGTCCGTTAAAATCAATACAGTATGTTGTAAAAATAGATTACTTGCCTTATTAATTGCCTAACAGGTCCTTTCCCTTTTACATCCCCTCTTTTATTGCTCATCCTATCCCTCCCTCTTGCTCTAAATTTACTTATTTTATTTTTTTAATTATTATTAGAATAATTTCTTTCTAATTTTAAATATCACACTTATTGTTTGGTTTTTTCCTTATTTAATTTAATATTTAAAATCGATGGGTATTAGTAAAAATAGATTTGGAAAACAAAAAATCAGGTAACGGAAATCGCACTCTGTTGAATATATTTATCTCATTTTTAGTTTTGAATTTCCTTCAAAATACGCAAATTCAGAATTGTAATTGGTGGAAAAAAATAGGTAAAATAGTGCGTACTTTTCACAGGCGAGCTTTACGTAAAAACTACTAATTTTAGGTGTTATGGACGGAGGCGATTAGCAAACATACTTTAGTATAAAGTTCTCATATTAAACTATTAAATAAAATCCAAGGCTTAGACTGGGGGAATCGAACCCACTAAACCAACAATACATCTTAGCTTTGCGGGTCTAGCCTATACTATACTATAAAGTTCTCATATTAAACCATTAAATAAAATGCACAAGACCTAGACCAGGAGGAATCGAACCCACTAAACCAACAATACATCTTAGCTTTGCGGGTCTAGTCTATAACCTATCGTGGCGCCATTTATTAGCTTACTAGATTAGATTATCGGAGTAGGACCTGTGCCCCACGGCACTGCAGCCGCAAGAGGCTTATTGTGCCATCCCTCTTTGGATCTAGTAGATGGAACCTCCCCTACTAAGGAGGCTGAGGACTTTCCCTACTAGTTCTTTTTGCGCTACTATCTCTCCTTTGGTCTCAAAGTTCCAAAAGGTTTCATAGCGCAATCACTTAGCCAGTGAGAGGCCACCGTTTCCTCCTCTTCCTGACACAATCGGCACACAACGGTTCCCAAGCTAATAAGCCCCTACCTTGTACAAATGACTATGCCCTATGTGTACCTGTGTAAATGTATTGGGGATTTAACAGTACATGTTGCTCATGTTCATGTTGTTAGGCTGGGATACCCGCAGGCCATGTACCCTGAAGAAGTGGCTAATCCACTTTCCCCCAATGGGGTATTAGCTTATTAACTCGTTTTAAAAATAGAAAAATTTGAAAATATAGATAAATAATAATGGCATCATGCAACAATTCTAAGTGAATATTTTGTACTGTAATATCAGGATGCGAACATAGAATCAGGTCATTCATCTTATGTACTGAAGCTTACATTATAATATCGATTTGTTATGTATCGATGATATGACAGAATTATATCATATATACTGAGTATAAAAGTATTACAAGATTGGCCGTAGTAATGGTATACCTTATGTAGGTACACAAAATGTGTAAAAACACTAATACCATCTATAACATCTCGCATAGAAAAACATGCTTCACACATTCAGTACTACTCAAATAACAAAGCTAAGAATAGAATAATAGCATGTGTTCTTTTTTTAACATGTAGGTTGTGCAGAGGGCACACTGATTACTTATTGATTAGGTATTCTAGTTTTTCAATTAATAATTTTTTTTCCATTTGGGGTTCTCTTTACTCCAAAAAAAAAAAATCAACTTAACAAAGACTTTTTTCTGCAACCATGTAGGGAAGTTCTCATTACTCAATTAAAATCAGCTGTGTAATGCCCAACTTTACCTCACTAGTGGGGGGAAATTCCCATTAGTGTCACTTTCCGCACAAGTGAGTGGAAAAACTTTATTGTGCTTCCTTGATATAAGAAGTTTTGTTATTAACATAAATATTTTCTGTAAAACTCTAATAAG
The DNA here is from genome assembly GCF_049639745.1 of Rhodnius prolixus. Lineage (NCBI taxonomy): Eukaryota > Metazoa > Arthropoda > Insecta > Hemiptera > Reduviidae > Rhodnius > Rhodnius prolixus. The sequence continues at coordinate 29,936,875 of NW_027411582.1, forward strand.
CTTATTTAAATTTATTTTATTTAAATAATTAAAATACGAATATTCAAAAATAAAATAAAAATTGAAAGGAATATAGAAATAAAAATAATACTTTAATAAATAATTAGATATTTTTAATTATAACAGTTAAAAAGGTTATAGTGTTACCTTATAGAAATTTAAAATGGATTCTAGTGATGCCTGTTTAGAAAACACTCCTCCATCAATAAAAGAAACAGCAGAAAATGTAATAAGTAATGTAAATACGTAAGTAATGTAAATAATTGTAATATAACAATAAATGTTTATAATAAATAAATTACTTTTTGTAGACTGTAAAAATGAAATTTTTAATTTTTTTAGTTAATAAATGGTTGCAGAAAAAATATAATATTTAACTCTAATGTAAAGTATTTTCCTCACACTCGGCAATTTGCACTTGCACTCGCATCGCTTCGCTCGCTCGTGCGTGCAAACCCTGTCTCGCGTGAGGAAAAGTACTGCTTTCCACACTTGTTAAATAAATAACTATTGACTATTTTTTTTTGTTGTAAGAAAATTTTTAAAAGATTTTATTAACACACGGTCATTTCACACATTGGCTGACATTGTGAGAGGTGGAAATATAATTAATTATCAACTTCAAACGGATTAATTAATCTGTGATGATTCTGAAACCTGAAATAAGGTCAGAGATGAAGTTAAACTGTGTTTTGACGGATAAAATCATAGGCATCATCCAACATTCTGGACCTAAATCAAATTTTCTGTAATTATTTAATCAAATTAAGTGCCTGGTAGGGGAAACGAGAACTTTATCATGTATTTTATTAAATATATTTGGTAATAATAGTTAAATTTAAAAAAACAATAGAACAAATTGCGTATAAAGAATATATATGTAACAATAATGGCCACTAAGAAAAGTATCATTTATATTGTATAAAAGAAACAGAATAAAGTAAAACAAATTCAAAAGTAAAGCAAATAATATAATTGATATATACTCTCTGCCATGAAGATGGAGGAATATACAGTGGATATTACGATATAGAGGAGAAGTAATAACACTCGAGACAGCCTTCTCTGGAGGAACGATCTTTAACATCAGACGAAGGATGAAACATAATAACATCCAGGACACTGTAGAGATGTAAAGAGAAAGAGAAAGTAAATCGTAGTAAAGGAGCGATATTACAGTATTGAAATTATGGTTAGAAGAAAGACGTTCTAAGGAATCTACTGGATTCCAACGCGGATATCATGGGTTCGAATCCAGCAGCTGGCCCCTTAGATTTTTCCCTGCTTCTTACAGCTCACTGTCCGGTGATGGACAGTGTTGTCCTTTAACGAGGAGAACACTCTGCGGAAAAAAAAACACCGGGCGCCAAATAACCTCAGATGTTGATGCGCCTTAAATTGATTAATAATATTAATAAGTAGATAATCAATTATTAATAATAAAATGGCAGGTTACAAACAGAAAAGTAACTGCTGGGCCAGGTTATTCCCACTGGGGTAGTAAATAAGCGGATAAAAGTTTTTTATTCCGCAAAAAATTGACGGCTGTCATAAAATAGGCCAATTGAAATCGAGTTATACGAATTATAACTTTTCAAATATAAACATTCGTGTAACCCTAAGAAGGTTATTAGTAATAACCTTAACATTTTCATTTCCGCTAAGAAGTTTTTAGAAACTAGACTAATTTTCCAAATTGACTTTTTTTGAAATATCATCCTGATGATGATATTTTTTGGTTTCGTTTTAAATTATAACATAACAATGATTGACGTCTAGTTATGATGAATTAATTTGGATGATTCTACGTACTTAACCACCACCTGTTGATGATGATTTCCCCCCATCCTGTTTCATTTCCATCAAATAAAGATATGCATTATCCTTTGACTGGCATTTAATCAATCCCATTAATTACACTTATTTCTGGAGCACTGGAATTAATTTCTATTTCTGCGTCGAATTTATTTCGATATAAATGGGAAACAGGGGATAGTTTGATGTGTCAGCGTTGACTAGCCCGAAAAATGATTAATTTTTTTGGGGAGGGTTTCATTAATTATTTTTTAGAATTTGGGGGAAGGGATTAAATTAATTAAATTCATGAGGCGTTTTATTGTGTTCGTAAGTATTTCCTCTTTGCGTGATTACATATATTTCTATTTATTACATGTGTACTTCATTAAATGAAGCTTCAACAATGTTCAGAGACAAGTTAATTTGTAGGCGGCATCTTTTTTGTGATTATACAATATTTTTTTTGAATTGAAATTTTGAATTAAATTAGGACTTTTAGAAAAATCTCCATTTGGTTTTCATTTTAAAATCGTAGCACCAATCAAACGGCACTTTTAAAGGGAAGTTGTAGACGCATCACGTTTTCTGATTTTGGAATTGTCGAAAGTTGGACTTCTTTCTTTTAAACATTAAGCTTTTTTCAAGTAATTATTTCTGCCGACTTACCAACTCACCCGACTACAATTACTTTCACATTCGCCGACGACACTGCAATTCTTTCTCCTCATCTAGATCCTGTAATAGCTAGCCGTGCACTCCAATCACACCTAAATCTTCTCGAGCCTTGGCTGCAAAAGTGGAGAATCAAAGTGAATGAATTAAAATCTAAAAACATAGTATTCACTCTAAATAAGAAAACTCTCCCTCCTCTCTCCTTCCACAATACTTCTATACCAATCACTAACCAAGTACGATATCTCGGACTACATCTTGACAAACGACTAACATGGAACCTCCACCCGAGACTCAAACGAATTGTTCTCAATCTGAGATACATAATGTTGAAAAGACTACTTGACAAACGTTCAAAACAGACCCTGACGAACAAACGAACACTATATACCGCTCTAATTGCCCCAGTATGGACGTACGGAATACAACTCTACGGAAGCGCCAAAAAATTGAACATCAACCGACTTCAGACCTTACAATCAAAAATTCTAAGAACAATAGTTAACGCTCCCTTCTACGTCTCCAATCATACAATACACTCTGATCTCAATATTCCTCTCGTTACTGAAATAGCCCCAGTCTCGATACACAAAACTCCACTCAAATCTGCACAGTCATTACACAGCCCTCCGATCCACAACATGTCTACTGCAAACACTTCCTTCAAATACACAGCGCAGACTAAAGCGGCGGTGGCCACGCGATTATCTCAACATTTAACGCCTACCTCCTAGGATGGTTGTTGTGTAAGCTTGCCAATCTGGCGAACTAAAGGCTTCCATCACTGGATGGTCGGCGTTCACTCCACTCACGCCTCTTGCTGCACATGTATGTAAGTGCATATATGTGCGTGCACGTGTATTTGCGCCATTTCCTTACTCTCATTCCTTTTGGTTGTTGTATCCATTAGAGTTGGAAAATAAATAAAAAAATTTTTTAAAAAAAAGTAATTAATTACTTTTTCTGCAACCTAAAAAAAAATCTAATAGGCTTCTACTGTGCCTGGTAAGACTACCAAAGTAATAAAGCAACTCATCCCGATTATCTAGCGAAGTTCCTAGGATGAACCCTGTAAGAGGCTACAGTTTGGGATTATCAATTCACTCCTCCATCTTCTAGGTCCTGTCTTGATATTTCTAAAAATACTCTCCAGATTAATGCAAAATAGAGGATTCGGTTTATAGGATAGTCAATTTCAAATACAAGCATTCCAATTTAACAATACGTGACTGTTCAATAAAATTTTAGAATTCAATTTTAGAATATTAGCCGTAAAGGAATGCTCTCTAGAGTATCTCTCTAGAATTTTTATTAATATGTTTGAACTATTTATAAATTTCTAAATGAAACAAATTCACAGCAATACATCTCAATAAAATTGGCAACATTCTAGCAAAATTTAATTAAATTGGTACCAGAACATAAAAGCATCGCTTCAACGTTATTTATGTTAAATTTGCCCTGTTTATATGTAATTATAGGAAATATTTTTTATCTCTGGCATAATAATTAGAAGGAGTTATTTTAGACTTAGTTTAAATTATTACAAAAGTATGGCTCCTTGAAAGTATTCCCTTTAAACTAACTGTTCAAAATTTGAACTTATTTTTTGCAATAAACAAATACGATAAATGTACTATGTACATCAAGGCGCCACGATAGCCGAGCGGTTAGAGGCGAGACCTGCAAAGCTAATATGCATTGTGGTACAGGGTTCGATTCCCGGTCTTTTAGGCCTTGGATTATATTTAATGGTTAATAAAAGAAATTAACAGTAAAGTATGTTTGCTAGTCGCTTCCGTCCACGACACCTAATTGGTAGTTAGAGTAAAGCCCGCCTGAAAAAATAGGCAATAACTTTACTTTAATAATCAAAAATTATTATAGAGTAACGCTGTATAGAATTTTCCTTAGGTTTTTCAGTTCAGTAAGTTTTTCTGGAAAACGTTTACTACGATTGTCTTTAGAGTTTTAATTTGAAAAAAATTTTCTTCCTTGATTAAAAGATTGGGGGCTTCCCTGTAAAAGTATCAATTCAGTATAATGTATAGAAATTATCACTTATCAAACAACAATAAGGATTACTGGGATTTGGATTAAGGAAAGGGATTTGTTCAGTGGTTCACTTATAGTGGATTCCCATGCGGTGATTTCGAGTTCTAATCCAGCGGCCGGGCCCCTTTGATTTTTCTCCTCCTAGAAGCTTCTTAAAGAACAACCAGTGATAGGGATGTGTTGGGCGTAATGCGAGAACATTGTCCGGAGACCGGTAGTGCACTGAATACAGCACAAGGCGATAATAATCTCAGATGTTGCCTCGTCTTAAATTTAAAAATTAATAATGATTAATTACGTAAACCAAAATTCCAAATTTCAATGTAGCAGGCTGTCGTTTACTGAACAGTTTTTCTGTACGAAAATGCTGCTTCTATTGTGAAATTATCCTACAATTGAAGTAAACTATATTTTTCATAAATTGTAAGTTTCAAAGATAAGTTAATTACGTAAACTTTGATAAGAATAAGTCATGTTAGTCTTAAGACCAGTTGCTCCATTACTATTATAAAGATCTCTACTGCAGCAGACTGTAGCTAACATATTTCTAGTAGTCTAGTTAATTTTAGACTCCAAACAGTTCTTTAAATGGAGTTTTTTAATGTTCTCCATTTAAGACATTTTGGCGCCGACTAAGAGTGGCACATTAAATCTGAAGCAAGGCGCCTGATTAACATGGTCACTGGCATGGTGGCACTTCGCTACTTCTAGCCGCTCATTTTAAGATTTATTATCTCTCTCTCTCCCTCCACTCCTCTATCTCTCTCTGCCCCTCTCCCTTCTTTTATAAATATATTTCATTTTATTTGTAAACATTTTCAAATATTAAATTTATCGCATTTGTTTACGAGTACAAAAAATCACCGAAATTATTCCTCTTTAAATTTAACGAGCTCATTCTGCTATCAAAATTTCGGCAAAAAAAATTATTATATGGACACTAACACGAGTTCTTCTCTGCGTAGTTTTTTCTAATTAATTTTTCTTTAATTTACAAATTATGCTTAAAAAATATTTTCTACTTTAATCAAACATTTTTCCATTTTAATGATTATACAGGGTGTATACGGAGGAGTGGTCGAAACTTCGAGCAGCTCAAATGCAACAAAAAATATTCTATTCACTCTAGCCTGATTCTCCAATAGTGTACAAGATATTTGAATTTTTTAACTTTTCTGGTCGATATACGCGTTTTCCACCATAAAAACTGTCGTAACTTTTCTATCCTTTATCCTACAACAAATCTGTTTATTCCAAACGAAAGAGCATTAAATTTCCTAAAAATCTGCTCAATGCAGAGCCTCAAAACGTTTCTTATTAACAATGAAATTTTTATTTTAATGTCTAAAAAAAATTCGTTCTCAATGATTTTTGTTAAAATTTTCTAGCCACGTTTACTCTCCGGCGGGGCTCCTGTCCACCTATCCTCTTCAACAGCAATCCTCTTCCTTGTACAGATCTGAGCGCTACCTTGGGCTCTTTATAGACAAGCGACTCACGTGGAACCCACATACTAGACTTAAAAGACAAGCAATGACAAAACGTGCGAAACTGCTTCACAGACTTCTTGGACGACGCTCCAAATTGCCCATTGAACTCAAACGCTTATTATACAGTACTATCCTCAAACCTATGTGGACTTACGGACTAGAACTGTGGGGTTCAGCCAAACCAACAAACATACGGACAGTGCAGGACATTTCAGTCAAAACTCCTCCGACAGATAGTTGACGCTCCTTTCTACGGTGACTAACCTCACCCTTCACACCGACCTCAACATTCCCTTCATTGACCAACTCGCCAAGACTAAATATCAAAAGTAACCATACTGCTCTCTCGACTAGCTCTAATCCTCTTAAACAGTCTCCCGCCTCCTCAGACTCCTCGCCGACTGAATTGCCAGTGGCCCCGCGACTTCCTTACAGTCTGAAGAACTAAAGCTCTCCTCTCTCCTACTCATACTCTCCTCCTCACATTCCCCTCTCTCCTATAGAGAGTGCTGCCGCTGGGTAGCTTCTCTCCTCCTGCTCTTCCCGCACCAGTTCATCTCATTCACCTCCTATTTACTTATTGTATATATTTATACAGATTGTAAATCACAAAATAAATTTAAAAAAAAGAATTCTACAGTATTTTTTGAATCAAGGAGTCACCCCAATTACAGAATAAGTTGCGCATTTATTGAGCTTCAAGACCAAATAGATTTTTTTGGTTTTTAATAAAACCCTACCCCGAACAGAGGGGTGTAATCGCAGAAAACTGGGATTTTGCGTAACCGACTTTTCACTACTAATTTATACTCAAATGTCAATTTTTGGAGAAGGAACAAAAAGAAAAGTAACCATTTTAGTTTTTCACTATTATTATTTAATAAAACGGAAGTAAAAAATACAGTATCTTTTTAAGTTAAATATTATAGTACTTGCGGTCAAAAATTATCCTTCACATTTTCTTAATTAATGTAATTTTGGGAATCATTATTAACATTTAATGAGAATTTTTTTTTATTGTATATATTTATTTATTTACAACCTGTATACATATAACATACATCAAGTAAATGTGTTCATCAATTTGTTAGGCACAGATTGTAGGCTGAACCCGAGGATCCAGCGCCACAATCGGGAAGGCATGGTGAGAGGGGCCAGCCAATGCTGGAACTCTCTAGGGGTTGGAAGGAAGTTTAGGAAATAGGTAAAAGGTCACGACGGGGCCAACGTCGTTTCAGGCGTCGTTGAGGATTGTCGGGATGGGTTGTTGTGGATAAGGCTTGTGCTGTGGGATTAGGATGTATGGTTAGGCTATTATGGAAATTAAGGAAACTGAGAATGTATTAGGTCATTGACAAAAGGGATATTGAGGTCTGTGTGGTGGGTTAAATTGGATACATAATAAGGAGCATTGACGATATGCCGAAGGACTTTAGATTGAAAGGATTGGATTCTTTGGATGTTGGAAGGTTTCGCAGAGCCCCACAGTTCAGCTCCGTAGGTCCAGAGGGGTTTTAGTAGTGTCTTGTATAGAGTCAGTTTGTTATGTACGTTCATGGTTGATCTCCGCCCTAGCAGTCTTCGTAGTTGTCCGTATCGTCTATTGAGTTCTTGTCTTTTCAGTCTAGTGTGCGGGTTCCATGTAAGTCGACTGTCTAAATACAGTCCTAGGTAGCGTACTTGTGTGGAGGTCGGTATTTCTCTGTTGTGTATGAGTAGTGGGGGGCAAGTTTGTCTACGTAAGGTGAATGTTATCTGTTGGCATTTGTCTTCGTTCAGTCTCATTTTCTAATGAGAAAATAAGTCAATAATGGTTCTATTAGCATTATTGAGACCAGCAAGTGGTGTAGTTCGAGATGGTAACGTAATAAGTGAAGCCAAAATCTTTACATCTTATTGGTTAATTCTACCTCTGATATTGGATGGGAGACTGTTATGATTCCCCTTTAAAAAACTCGGAAAATGGGATATAAACGCCAGACTTTCCTTATCTACTTAGAAAAAAACTAAAAAATAAAAAATAAAATATTTTTTAATAAATACTTTTATCCTAAATGGTAAATAAGGTTTTTATTTTTTAATATGGTTAATAATGCACGCCATTAGCCAGCTTAGCAACCATCATATTCTCCACGTTAGTGAATATGCGCTTTGCTGTAAAATTAAATAATCACAAGAATGTGCAATAAAGCTCCTAAATATCTCTCTCTAGCTCTAGCCGAATTGAACTACTTATTGAAGTTATTTGAAAATTCCTACCGTTTCATAAAAGTTTTCATTTATTCTGGATAAAGCTATTCAATTTAATTAAAAATTAATAAAGAAAAAGAAAACTTCATTGTGTTAAACACATTGATTAAACTATACTAATTTAAGTTTTCCTCCCTCCACTATTCATCAGTATCAACAGCATCAGTGAATATCGAAAGCCTGATGATTGTCCAAGTGTCTTTCTTGACATTGCGCTAGCATTTGGTCGGGTTTGGCCACTGGGTTTATTTTGTGCAAATCCAAAATTTATTTTTCCTCTTCCTTACTTCTTATTCTTCTATCTTATTACACTTTACTAAACGATAATTCTACCTGGACATGGAACAGATCACGAGGAAACATTCTTGGACTCATTCTATTCCAATCAAATACTTATCCTGTTCTTCTAATTCAGACCTACTCCAGGCTACATGCTTTGTTTTTAAGTATTTATAAGCATAATTCCAGTGTTTTCTCAAAATACAATTACAGATACATACGAAGTCTGTACATTTAAGTAAGGAGACTGATTTTTTTAAATTGTTTTATTCAAAAAGAATTACAATTCTATATTGTCACCTTCGAAATAACTTCCTTCTGAACCCACACAGCGCTGGAGACGTTTCTTCCACTCCTCATAGCAGTGCTCGAACTCCGATACTGGAATAGCCTTCAGCTGGTCGGTTACAGCCGTTTGAATGTTTTCCGACTGTCCCAAAATGAGTTCCTTTGAGGTAATTTTTCAACTTCGGGAAGAGAAATAAGTCACAAGGACTCAAGTCAGGCGAATAAGGAGGCTGAGGAGCCACAGGAATGTTTTTACTGGCCAAAAACTCGTTTATTAAAATTGCTGTGTGACAAGGAGCATTATAGTGATGCAACACCCACTTGTTCCTTGATGTTTGGTCTCACACGAATGACCCTTTTTCGAAGTTTTTCAAGAACCCCTCGGTAAAAGTGTTGATTGACCGTTTTTGACCTTGAGGTAGAAACAGGTTGTGGACGATTCCCCGTGGATATCGAAAAAACAAATCAGCATGCTCCTTGTCACACAGCAATTTCAATAAACAAGAGTTTTTGGCCAGTAAAAACATCCCTGTGGCTCCTCAGCCTCCTTATTCGCCTGACTTGAATCCTTGTGACTTTTTTTCTCTTCCCGAAGTTGATAAAATCACCTCAAGGGAACTCATTTTGGGATAGTCGAAAACATTTAAACGGCTGTAACCGACCAGCTGAAGGCTATTCCAGTATCGGAGTTCGAGCACTGCTATAAGAAGTGGAAGAAACGTCTCCAGCGCTGTGTCGCTTCAGAAGGAAGTTATCTTGAAGGTGACAATATAGAATTGTAATTCTTTTTGAATAAATTTTTTTAAAAAAATTAGTCTCATTACTTAATTTACAGACCTCGTACACGCACAGAACCCTGTAACAATTTCAAGGTTTCATTAAATTTTTTATTTCATTATCTTTACGATTCAATTAGCATCTTGAATAACACACTAGAACATACCTTGTAACCTCCTTCATTCAGTAAGCAAGTATAGTGTGAGACGGTAACTTAAGTGGGAAGTCAAAATTTCTCTACCCCTAACTTTAATTACTCAAATCCCCTGATGGTGGATGAATGCCTGTCATCGGTCAGGAATAGCAAATAAACAATAAACATGCAAGTTATAAATGGGTAAAGTCAAAGAGAAGCTGTACTAAGTTGATAAATGAACAGTTTACAAAATACCTTTGCTTTTAAAAAATGATATACAGTGACGTCAGCCTGTTTTTTTTTTTTTTCCTTTCAAATTAAATCAGTCTTTTTGGTGGAATTAATGTAGTTTGGAATCTAAAATGAGAAAAATAATAGATCGACTGAATATAAACAGCCGATTACACAATCGGCTGTTTGGTTCCATTTTTAATTTTTTTTTTTTGTTTGTCCAAAATTCGTTTTGTCTCTAAACAGCATTTATCACTGAATATTAGACAACTGTAAACAAATCTTAACAGCGTTCTTAAACTGCTGATCTAATATTAAATATTCATTTTGTGCTTTTTAATCGGAATCTTTAAAAAAACTGTTCGTGATTAATGATTGCACGCAGGCTGTTTATTTATTTGGTTAAAGATGAGCTCAATGTTTAGCATATTACGAAAACATAGTGGGTTCGAATCCATCTTTCGATACTTACGAGGGTCGTTTGAAAAGTCCGTGCAAAGTCAGAGAGATAGCACTACTGGCGCGTATCGAGGTTATGTTTAGTTAGTAGCATCTCTTGGAAGAACACACACCAAGTTTCAGCCAGATCGGTCTATTTCTTTGTGTTTGGCATTCGTTTGAATCGAGGAAGTCGAGTGATTTTCAAAAAATGGACGAAAAAGAATTTCGTGTGTTGATTAAACACTACTTTATGAAAGGCAAAACGCCTGAGGAGACTAAAGAGAAGCTTGATAAACATTATGGTGGCTCTGCACCTTCGATTAGAACAGTTTATAAGTGGTTTCAAAATTTTCGGAGTGGCCATATGGGCACAAGTGACGCTGAACGTTCTGGACGCCCTGTTGAGGTTACTACTCCAGAAATCATTGATAAAATCCATGATATGGTGATGGATGACAGAAGAGTGAAGGTGCGTGAAATTGCTAGTGCTGTGGGCATCTCGAATGAACGGGTACATAATATTTTGCATCAACATTTGGACATGACAAAGCTATCCGCAAGATGGGTGCCGCGATTGCTCACGCTTGACCAAAAACGAAATCGTGTGAAGTGTTGCAAGGACGGTTTGCAGCTGTTCCAGAAGAATCCGCAGGACTTTAAGCGTCGTTTCGTCACTGTGGATGAAAGATGGATACATCACTACACTCCTGAGACCAAAGAACAATCTAAACAATGGGTTACCAAGGGGGAATCTGCGCCAAAAAAGGCGAAGACCGTTCCTTCGGCCGGAAAGATTATGGCGACTGTCTTTTGGGATTCGCAAGGAATAATCCTCATCGACTATCTGGAAAAGGGTAAAACTATTACAGGTGCATATTATTCATCGTTATTGGACCGTTTGAAACCGAGCTGCAAGAAAAACGCCCACGATTGGCCCACAAAAAAGTCCTTTTCCATCACGACAACGCACCAGCTCACACTGCTTAGCAGTTGTGGTCGCAAAATTAATGGAAATAGGGTTCCAACTCGTTTCACATCCCCCCTATTCACCAGACTTGGCTCCCTTGGACTACTATTTGTTCCCCAATATGAAGAAATGGCTGGCGGGAAAAAGATTTTATTCAAACGAAGAGGTGATTGCAGAAACGAATGGCTATTTTTCAGACTTGGACAAATCCTATTATTCGGAAGGGATCAACAAACTAGAGCAGCGTTGGACGAAGTGTATAAGCCTAAAAGGAGACTATGTTGAAAAATAAAAAAGGTTTACCCCCAAAAATTAAGTAGTTTTTATTTTTGCACGGACTTTTCAAACGACCCTCGTACATTTTCTCTTCCTTGGAGCAGGTTCTGTCCGGTGATGGGGTAGTGTTGCAGTTTTAGTTTTAAAAACTAAAAAATTAAGTAAACCGTAACGATTTATCTTTAAATTATGAGTTGGTAGTAAGTTAAATGTTATAAATGTGCATACAAGATCTGTTCTATTTTTTAAAAAAAGTTAACACTGTTAATAAACTAAATAAGTTTATAAGAAGAATGTGGCTACAGTCTGTACACATTTACAATGTCAGCACTAAAAATAGAATAGAAACGACTTACAAGTGTAATAAAACAACGTTCAAAAAATTAAGTTGAATGCTCCACGTGTTTTGTATGTTTTGTCATGTAACTCCATATTGTTTTTAGTAATTAATAAACTTTCTTATTATTATTATTATTTTTTTTTTGAACATTTACTTCTATGCACCAGCTTGCACAAGCATGTGCATGTTTAGCTGTAATTATACGAGTTATAACATGATGTACTTGGCGTTGGTGCATTACGGATCCTATATTGATGTATATTACACGTGTTTTCTTATGGACAAACATATGTTTAGAACATGTGTATCACTTTTAAAAAAATGGAAGAAAGATGTGTAAATTAAAAGTGTGAAAAATTTGTCCACAAAAAACAATGTCAGCTTCGAATATGGACAACTTTTTCTTTTTTGCTGTAAGAATTATCATCCTATAAAAGATGAAACACTGTGATGCTGTGGTATCAATCACGATATTAGGGTTCTAAGTGTGGTTTTATAGTTAACTGGATAGATATTTCGTCTTGGCAAGTAGTTGAGGCGGTTATGAAGAGTAAGAGATTTTTGTCACGTAGAAAGGAGCTATCAACTATCTGTCGGTAGTAGTTTTTCGATTGAAATATCTTGTACTGTCTGTATGTTTGTAGGTTTTGGCTGAAACCCCACAGTTGTAGTCTGAAAGTGTACACAGGTTTGAGGATAGTATTGTAAAATAAACGTTTGCCGCATTCTATCGGCAGTTTTGAGCGTTTGGTCAATTGCTTGCCAATAATAAATAATAATAATACCAATAAAATAAGCACACTTTTATTACTCCGGAATTAGAAGATGCCAAAATAAATTTTCTTGAACGCGTTCTCAGTAGGCAGGAGAATCTAGAATAGAATAAACTTTATTTAACATTTTAAGGTATATACTCGTACATATGTACATAAGGAGTTCCAGTATAAATACTATAACCTCCAGCTAATTACATAAATTGTTACTATAGTATAAAAGTAACTAATGAGGGGAAAAACAATGAAAAACCCTCAGCTTCCAAGGAAGGTTTTACTTCAGGGAGTCCTTAACTCTTCTGTGCCTGTGCACCGTGTCCAAACTATAGTCCCCTATTTGCCTGCTTAGGTGGTTGTCATTTGATTCACAACTTACTGAAGAAACCAGTAGCGAGGTACTTGATGTTGTGTTCTATGTGATGTGATAACAGAAGAAAAAAATATAATTTTTAATTATAAAAATTATAACTAGTGGTGCCAGTCAGACGCTAGTGCCGCGGTCAGTGCACGGGCAAAAAGGGACCGCCCGCCAAAGACACACCGCTTTCAAAAGGGTCATTATACGGTCAGTATACAGTGACTACCTGGCTACAGCCCTTTGACAACATCCAACACCTTTCACCGGCCTATTCAAGACTAGGGTCAACACACGGCAAGAGATGGTTGAGTGTGACCCGTAATTACAAGACTTGTCAATGTGTGGTGAGGGCTATATATGGTCTCTCTACAGGAAGTGGGGCATCAGTCGATGATTATTCTTCAGATTTTTACCACCGTAACCTCAGATTCTACCAGCGAGTTACACCGCGAGCGCGTCCCTATCTAAGTGTTTAAACATATATGTATTCAACGTCGTTATAGTTGTGCATTCTAGTTACAATTTAAATCATTCTAAATTATTGTTAAAATATATATATTTATTTTCCGAATATCAACTCTTTATCTATCTATCAAATCTCTAACTAATTCCCGCATCATAAACCTCCTCTTCAAGTCATCTGAACCCATTACATCTACATAGTCCATGTTGGTGTTAGGGAGAAGTTGTCACAAGCATGAGGAATTTATTTTGGATGATCTGCAGCGAGGCGATATTGGATCGACATGTCCAGACTCCAGGAGGGACAAGCATAAAGTAACAATGGGCCTAACCACTACCTTGTACAGGAGGAGTTTATTGTCTTAGGGACAGTTTAGAGTCCCTGCAGAACAGCGGGAATAACAACCGAATGGCTGCCTTACCTTTATTTACTCAGCCCACGAGCCAGTAATACCCCCAAGGTACTTGATAGTGGCAGCCCACGGCACAATCCGTCCCCCGAAGTGGGACATGTCGATACAAGATCGGCCTGCGCTTGGTGAAAAGGATAGTCTCTGTTTTTAAAGGGGTTAATTTTTATTTTCCACTTGGTGAAAAATCTGTCCATACATGACATGGCCCTAGTAAGCCTGTTGACTATCGTGTCCAATCTCCAGGACGAAGCATAGACAGCGACATCATCAGCATACAAGGCCAGTCGAACATCCTTTGGTCGAGGCATTGGGGTTAAAGTAAATAAGAAATAAGAAGGCAGGAGAGGCACCAGAGCGGATATTTGGGGAAGGTGATATTTTACCATCTAAAGAAGCGGTGGGCAACTTAAATTTTTTTGGGGGCTCTTTTATGTTGTGACCGAAAATTTAGTGTTACTGAAATTGAATTATTTATTTATTTTTTGGTAATATTCTGCTCCAAACACACAGTAACCATGGCCTTCAACATCCTCTTCTAGTTCCGGGGTGCCAAAAATGATTATTCCCATTGAAGCACGGATTTCCAAAATTCTGACATGATTGCCTTTATTCTGTTTCATCAGGAGTTAGAGAAAATAGAATCTTTCTTACTTATAAAGGATGAAAACTGAGATAAGTCGTCTGGAATTGATCCATTTTTATTTTAAAAACCTTTGTTAAGCGTAAAATTATCGAAGGTTTTGAAGTTCATAATAAAATTTTCAAGTCTGATCACCTTTTTTTCTACTTTGAGGACATTTTGTCCCCTTCTCAACCCCCAGTAATTTCAATAACTATTTTTAGTTTTCCCTCTTTAACGCCATTTTTTTTAAAAAAACTTTTAACACTACATTGTTTTCAAAAAAAGAGTTTTTAAAAGTTCATTAACCTTGAGACGTGGTTTTTTCTTTAGTCATTTCTTAGCCATAGGTTATAGATCGTCTTAAAAGAATTGCTGCGGATGGTTGTTCACTACGATATTCATTCTATCGATCAATCTGTAGAATCACGCTATTTAGCCCCAGATATATTTAATTGTACGATTGCATTTAGCGTTTTTTCCTTGAATCATTGCAGATTGGTATTATCTTCAAGCTTTGCAGTATTATTTTATCGTAACTGCCATTTTATTTCTTCTATTGGCTTATTAGTAGCTTATTAAATTATTTTGATGTGAAAATGAAATTAAACATTCAATAAATCTGGAAGGGAACACAACAACAAAAAATAAAATTTAAATAAATTAAGGGGACGTCAACATGGGAAGTTGTTGGCACCAACAGTGCGCTGTAGGACCTCCGGAGAGTGTTCTCTCGTTACAGACTGATAATCACCAGACGGAAACCTTGTAAGAAGCTTTTAGGAAGAGAAAATTTAAAGGCCTCCCTCCAAGTAGCTGTATTCGAACCAGTATTCTGCCTGATATGCTCGTTGAATGGAAGTCTGGTTCCTATACTGAGGGTGAAGAATTTTTCAGCTAGGAGAAAGGTCAGGGATTTACCAGGAAATGGTGGGGGCGGAAGTAACTGACGAAGCAAAATAATGTGCTTTATTTGGCCAGCAAACTTTGTAGCAAAATTTGAATTTGGTGAGATTAGATCAGATTAAACTAGGGCAGCCTCAAGGCCTACGCCACTGCGACCCCTTCGGATCTATTGTGGCTCCCCTCACTCTAAAGCTCACCCTCCAGACCCTGTCCTTTTAATCAGACTCTCTTGATGCTGGAGAGCGACTCTTGGGTAAAGCTCTCAGGCCTTGGTTTTTCCTCCCCGAAAAAGTAACATCCTTAGCCATATTTGGTGATACTTTATCGTTTACTATTTCTTTTCTTTTTATATGATTCTTCAGTGTTCTTAAAATCGAGAATTTTTAATAAATATTCCTTGTGCGCCAATTAACGTTTGCAATTGTGTGAAAGACGATTTTGGCGGAAGCTTTTCGTTATAGAAAAATCAATTACCGTGTAAAATTTTTTTATTTGAAAAAGTCACCATTTTTACACTTTACAGTGATAAAAGTAATTTTAAAAGGGAAATTTTTGAAATCCTATTTACAAGTGAAATCTAAATAATAATTTTATATTATAAAAAGTCGGACTGTATGAAGTGATACTCGTTTTTAAGAATTTTGACCAACATCATTATTATTAGGACCACTTCAAATTTAACATTGAATATATTTTTTAGAATCTCATAAACCAGGAACATAATGAGCATAAGTTGACCATGTAACCACAGCTCCAAGGGCAACACTCAAGCTTTATTTAATTAAATTCTTATGAAAATCGTCTAAAATTAGATTTGATAACAGAAGTTAATTAGGTAATCGATATTATTTTTTTTGAGAAAAGAAGAAGTATCCATTTTTAAAATAGTTTGTTCAATTTTCTTATTTTTAATTAATTTAAATTACATAGTATGTGAACTCTTAGTAAACTGAAATAACTTTTTATATAGACTTATTAATACAATAAGTGTATTAATTGAAATTCCCAAAATTTTTATATATATATATATATTTTTTTTGGTATTTTTAAATATGTATATGGAAAAAAAATTTCTGTTTGAGAGTGTTAAACACTTGCTTGTAACAAGTGTACTAGTGCGACCGTAACATAGCTAAGACATCAAGGGCGGCCATTGACCCGTAAACATGAGCAACACCCGCCTCGCACTCTAGCTGGCGGGCTGGGTCTGTAGCTCTCTAGCTCTAGCTAGTGTGTAAGCGAACAATTACGGGAACGATATATACAATAGGGTTAAGTGTGAATCACAAAGTAGTGATGTATTTTTCTAAGTTTTTTTTGGGGGGGCCAGCCAAGGAGATAGTGGTGGGGGTAATCCGGTTCGGTTTTCTCCCCACTCTCGATAAAGGACTAATAATAATTATAAAATTAAATGAAGCGCAGAACTGGTTTTTCGTTTAAAAAAAACAAATTTTTGGTGCATAAAAGATGCAATCTATTTTCATTTCATTATAAACAGCTGATTTAAATTAAACAAAAGATTAATATGTTTGCGTTCAACAGCCATTTTGTTGTCGGGGTTTTCCGTAATTTATTCTTAAAGACATTTACTAAAAGAGTACCTGCTAGTGTGCAACCTCCATTTCTTAAAAAAAAAAAAAATCCATTTAAATGGACTATTAAATCATGCCTTATCCTGAAAAGTTTATTATTGGCTCACTTTCAAAGTTTTGTGGTATTTATTTGAAGAGAAATTTAGAGTCTTCTGTAATTGTTTTGGTATTTGATTAAACCATAAAACACGTATGATAACCAAACAAACTTCAATTAGGTATACAAAAAAACCTGAAGCTCTTAAAATATTCATGTAAATTTGAAGATTTTTCAACGCCAAAACAATCAATTATTACCAGATAGTTGAAAATCTGATTGATATCTGTTGATTTTATTTGTCGCATTTTTTAAACATACGGAGGTGTGGCTATTAAATAACGAGACTATTGCTATAAAACATTTTATTTTAAATTTATACATCTTTAGTTATTATCACCTTCAACATACACCCCTCCCCCATCCCTACAACGCTCCACGGCGAATTTACCATTGTTCGAAACAGTGCTTTAAGTCTTTTTTCTGTGAGCTCCTGCATGACGCGTGCCGCTTTTTCTTTCACAGCTTTAACGGACCGAAATCGTGTTCCTTTTAATGCAGATTTCGACTTTGGGGGGAACAGTTAAAAGTCACATGGGGCCAGGTAAGGTTGTCAAGAACCCATGACTTGTTCTTTCACAAATCGGGTCGTTTTTTTCCTTACTCTTTCACGGAGTTGAGCAAGCACCTCACCGGTAGTAATGTTGATTAATTATAATCGATATTTTCATTCGTTTTGGACCTTGGAAAGGCGACCCGGGCGGATACATCATCTCCAACGTCTTCTCGCGACCATCTTGGAAACGCTTGAACCACTCAAAAACTCGCGCACGTGATAAACATTCATCAGCATAAACCTCTTTTAATAAAAGATCAAGTTTCAGTAGCGGTGTTACCCAGTTTTGATATGAAATTTTCACGACAATTCGTTGCTCTACTACATGTGTAGTATCATGTTTTACGGTAAAACGAAACTAACACCTCTTACACAAACGACGGTTCCGGTCAGACAGATTTCTCTACAAGTATGTGAGACGCTGCAATCGAAAGAGAAGACTTTACGCTGCACAGCTGTCGGTCGTTAAGATTTGGCGCATGCATAGTTCTTCTGTAGCTGCATCAGTCTCGTTATTTAATAGCCACACCTCGTATATCTTTTCAGCCTATAAATAAAAATTATTTAAATTATTTAAGATATAAATAAATTTTTTTTTAAATTTCTCGGAGACATTAACCTCTCTCACAATAACCTTTCACCCCTCGTTACAATCTTTATATAAAATTTATTTCCATACAAAGTAAAAATTACCAAAGAGAGTTTAAAAAAAAAAATGGAGTACAGACTCTTTTATCTAGTAGGCAGTGGTCCCTTTCGCTAAAAATTCTCTTTCTTCTTCCAAAGGTTTTTTGTTGAAACTAAACCCTGGTCTTTATGTACAAAAGTTCAACATTTTTCAAAGATATTTTTATAAATTTTTCCCCTTTTGTGTACCTAAATTTTTCCACTATTTAAGGGTTTTACCGTCTAAGTAGATAATCGTTTTTCTTTTAATTTTTTTAAATAAATTTTACAGTTAAATACGTTTTATCCCCCCCCCCCAAGCAAACTATAAATTATGGACCCATTATTTTTAATAAATTAAGGAAAGGAAGTTAAAGAAAAGCGTTTTTCACCATTTCCCATTTAAAACCATAAAATTAAAAAAAAAGAAAACTCTAGAAAAATTACTTCATTCGAATTGACCATAATATTGAATTAGTGAACTGTTTTCCTTCAATACATAGAAGTATTGCTTTTTAGTATACCTTAGTTGTATTTAAGGGTGTGAACAGTGTTCGTATTTTATTTATTAGACAGAAAATTTTTTTTGTATTTCCGTTTTTACTTTGCTTTCCTCACATGGAACTCACATACTCGACTGAAACGACACAAGACGTGAACAGACGCTACAAGCTACTTACTAGACTACTTGACCGCAGATCTAAACTCGACTTGAATTTACAAACTGACTATTTACAAGACACTGTTAAGACCCATATGGACCGTACGGAGCGGAAGTGTGGGGCTGAACCAAACCCTCGTAACTCCAAAACGCCTGCAGACACTACAATCTAAAATCCAACGGAAAATCCTGAGTGCTCTATACTACATCTCTAACCTTACCATACACACTGTGACCTTAACATCCATTTTATAACCGATCTAATAAAGTCTCGCTACCGCAGCTTTCACAGCCTCCTAGCTCCCCATCCTAATCCTCTTGTCCAACAACTCTCCTCTCCTCACCTTCCAGACAATCCTCCTCGTCGTTTGAAGCGGAGGTGGCCTAGAGATCTGTTGTGATTAAATCATTGTGAAAGAGTTTCACCAATGGGTGATTGCGCTAACCATGTCATTACAAGTGAACTGAACCAGTAAGATCAAATTTACTTGTTGCAACAATTGTTGCAGTTGTAAATATACGAGGGTCGTTTGAAAAGTCTGTGCAAAAATAAAAACTACTTAATTTTTTCGGGTAAACCTCTTTTATTTTTCAACTTAGTCTCCTTTTAGGCTTATACACTTCGTCCAACGTTGCTCTAGTTTGTTGATCCCTTCCGAATCATAGGATTTGTCCAAGTCTGAAAAATAGCCATTCGTTCCTGCAATCACCTCCTCGTTTGAATAAAATCTTTTTCCCGCCAGCCATTTCTTCATATTGGGGAACAAATAGTAGTCCGAGGGAGCCAAGTCTGGAGAATAGGGGGGATGTGAAACGAGTTGGAACCCTATTTCCATTAATTTTGTGACCACAACTGCTGAGGTGTGAGCTGGTGCGTTGTCGTGATGGAAAAGGACTTTTTTGTGGGCCAATCGTGGGCGTTTCTCTTGCAGCTCGGTTTTCAAACGGTCCAATAACGATGAATAATATGCTCCTGTAATAGTTTTACCCTTTTCCAGATAGTCGATGAGGATTATTCCTTGCGAATCCCAAAAGACAGTCGCCATAATCTTTCGGGCCGAAGGAACGGTCTTCGCCTTTTTTGGCGCAGATTCCCCGTTGGTAACCCATTGTTTAGATTGTTCTTTGGTCTCAGGAGTGTAGTGATGTATCCATGTTTCATCCACAGTGACGAAACGACGCTTAAAGTCCTGCGGATTCTTCTGGAACAGCTGCAAACCGTCCTTGCAACACTTCACATGATTTCGTTTTTGGTCAAGCGTGAGCAATCGCGGCACCCATCTTGCGGATAGCTTTGTCATGTCCAAATGTTGATGCAAAATATTATGTACCCGTTCATTCGAGATGCCCACAGCACTAGCAATCTCACGCACCTTCACTCTTCTGACATCCATCACCATATCATGGATTTTATCAATGATTTCTGGAGTAGTAACCTCAACAGGGCGTCCAGAACGTTCAGCGTCACTTGTGCCCATATGGCCACTCTGAAAATTTTGAAACCACTTATAAACTGTTCTAATCGAAGGTGCAGAGTCACCATAATGTTTATCAAGCTTCTCTTTAGTCTCCTGAGGCGTTTTGCCTTTCATAAAGTAGTGTTTAATCAACGCACGAAATTCTTTTTCGACCATTTTTTGAAAATCACTCGACTTCCTCGGTTCAAACGAATGCCAAACACAAAGAAATAGACCGATCTGGCTGAAACTTGGTGTGTGTTCTTCCAAGAGATGCTACTAACTAAACATAACCTCGATACGAGACAGTAGTGTTATCTCTCTGACTTTGCACGGACTTTTCAAACGACCCTCGTACAAATAAAGTGGAAAAAACTTTGCTTTTAAATTTAGAGTGTTAATTTTTTACTTTTGTAGTTGAGATGCTCCATTTTGCTGAGGTTTATGCTGTGCCTCCTGTATCTTTTCTATTTCTTGTTTATTGTTCTTATCAGATTTATTCTATTTCCAAACTGCCCTAATCGCTAATATCAGTTAACTTGAACTTACGTTGCTCCTAAACGTTATATCATTAATCGTAACGGCCCACCCATTGTTACTAGTTACTAGTTGTAAATTCTATTAACTGCAATAAGATCAAGTCATGAGAGTATTTCTCACTAACTTATTTTATTTTGCTAATTAAATATATGAAGTTAATTGCGCAAAATCCACCCACATTAAATTAAAATTCCTCCCCTTAGTTCCGGTTTAGCTAGAAATAATTGAAGCAGTTATTTCCTGTGGTTATGGATATTCCAACATTATTGCATGATTAAAACAAAACAAAAAATTACTGAGTGTTTAAAAGTGCTTAATGTTTAATTTAAAACTAATTAATGATAATGCTTAAAGTTTTCCCCATCTTTGTTCTTAGGTAGATAAAGGAAGTACAAAATGTGTGTACAGTGCTGTTTATTGAGGTTTAATAAGCACCTTTTAGATGGTGGTGCTTGGTGTTCTATTCTAGCCCGCGGCTAGGTACATGGTGTATTTCTACTTCAGAGAATTTCCTTATCTTTTATAAGTATATGCCTTTGAGATCATATATATGTATGTACTTCTCTTTTGAAGGCCAAAAATTGCGAAATCTCTGACGGAAATAATAAAAATATGCGTGAAACGACGAATATGATCAGCTAGTTTTGAATTAAGCATCTAAATTATTGAAATGCTCTTTAGGTAAATGTTATCACTCGCGTAGTCCAAGTTTTGCCCTCATGGATGTTACAACTCGGCTCAACTTCTCACTCTAGTGAACAATTAATATTTTCAACAATTAATAAAAGAAAAAAAAAATATGTACGAAACCTCCTGAAGAAGAAGATCGCTGAGATCGAAACGTTGGCTAAGGAAAGATCTTGTTTTTTGTGTAGGGTTTCCTTAACTTAAAATGAGGATTTCCTCGCCAAATTAACAATCCTTGTATTTCTTCTCGCTTCCATTTTACCCAGGACTTATTCTTCTCTTAATATTCTTATTTCCTCTCTCTCTAACCATCACTTTGTAAATCCTCCTCAGCTAGCACAAACAATATCCTGGTCATGTCTTCTTCAACTATCTTTCTCCTTTAATGAATTAGGTCTCCTTTTGTGGAGGGGGATTCTAGGCTCAGCCATTTTGTGTGGAATAGCCCAACCAAGCAGTCCAGTCTCTTTTCCGTTATTATCTTGAACAGTGTTCTGCACCCGGTGGTCTAGGGCAGAGGTAGCCGATTTCTGTACTGAAAAAATTGTCGCGATCTATCTATAAAATCTTGGTATTGAATACAAACTTGTATCTAAGTATCTAATAATGGGAGTAAGGGATATAAAGGGTGAACCAGTAAATAATGTCCATAGGCCTTCTGTTTGTAGTACTTCTAAAGTGGAGTTCAATGACGTATTGGCCAACTTCATGTTTTCCACTGTTCTTGAGTGACGTCACTTTAAATTTTTTTTCTAAAATCATTACTTTTTTTGCTATAAAAATTGTTATTACTCAGAAAGTTTTAGTCCGAATTCGATTCTGATGACACGGTTAAAAAGACAGATAAATTTTCTAAAAATTGATATCATTTCGAAGCATAAATTATTCTCCAAACAGCCTCAATCTTCAAGCCGAATGCTGGAAAGTAATCGAAATTTTTAAGTAAACTCATTAGGCCCTTACGTGATCAAAATCCGACCTAGGTGCTGGCGCATTTTTAGTAAAAGTTTCCTTGTCTAATGGGCTTTCAAACGGTATATCATTTTCCAGGATTCCTTTTATCTTCGTAGGAGAAAGGTTTCTTACCAAGGAATCATTTGCTGTATATCCAGAAAACAGACCAAGATAATGATAAGGAATTTTCAGTATCCTTATCCAGAGTCGGCTTTGTTCGGCCAGCAATCGCCTTGTTGGGCATACCTGAATTTTTACGAATCTAAAATAGATGTATTAACGTAAAATCTTCAGAAACAAAAGGACATCCTGGTTTTCAAATCTGTAGTATTTCTGACCTCCTGGGTTGCTGCCCCTTTCGGTAAGTGATAGTACTAACCAAAAAAACATTGATAATTGCAAACAGGTTTTTTATAAAAATAAAACAAAGTATAAGAAAGATATTTTCTTAGAATATAAAGAAACATAAATATTTATTAAGCGAGCTGGTAGAATGTTTACACTCAGTGTTTGATTGGTATAATGGGGAGAAGTAAAACAAAATAAATGAAGGAATCGAACAACTATTTGCGCGTGCGTACGAGTAAAAGATATTTTACTAATGGATTCCCCTCTCTCCAGCTTATATGTTACCAACTACTCCGACCAAATGAAGTTGCCATATGTATTATTGGTTGGAAAGGTCGTGGAATGATATGGGGAGGTGTGGCCAGTTTGGTTTCTTTAAGAAGAACTGTAAGAGAGGCTCGACTCTTAGCTGTGTTAGGACGAGGCGGTCGGACAACTATACAACAACATTGTAACTAGTTATTATCTCCATTTCAAGGATACACCATCATCAGCTACAGTAATAACACCAGCCAGCGCTACCACACATTCAAATATTATCCTTGGATGATTTCTGCGTCTCTACAGCGATGCTATCCATTCATCCTCTATCCCTTTTTAACCCTCAATTGATTTTTTTCTTATTGATTAGATCATTAGAGCATTACTGGTATTATTTTCCAGGGATATTACGGCCTACGACCAGTGTTCTCTTGTTACAGGTAACAAGAAATCTCCTAGGTAGAGAAAAATCTAAGGGGACCGGCAGCTGCATTCGAACCCATCATCTCCGCCGTGGGAATCCAGTACGCTAAACACTGAGCTAACTCTTCCCTATGTAGTAATTACGTGGGTGGATCAAATATGAACCAGACTTTTGCTTTGGAACATTTATTGGTACAGTAAATACAATTTTGAATACACCTTATTTTTCTAAATAATCTCCTCTTTTATTTACACATTTTCCCCATCGAATCGGACGTTTTTTAATTCCGTCATCAAAGAATGAATCTGGTCGTGTCAGTAGCCAATTGCGCACGAACGTTTCTACACCATCGTCGACATCAAAGTGATGACCTCCCAGGGGTGTAATGATGCACCCACGTCTCATCACAGGAGACAATGTGACCTCAAGAAAGCATCTCCCTCTGTTCGATATCGTGTCAAAAATCTTTCACAGACTGCAAGACGGTTTGCTTTCTGCTCTTCGTGAAGAGGCGAGGAACCCACCTTAACGACACTTTTCGGTAACCCAAATCATCGGGAATGATTGATTGGGCACTCCCTACACGATATTCCAACGTGTGCAGCAATTTCCCATATTGTAAGGCTGGCGGTCTCCTTCAATCATCTCACGGATCGCAAGAATATTCGCGTCTCACTGATGTTTCTTTGAGGTCGGCGTGCAAGGGTCTCATTTTGCACTGACTCTCGGCCATCGGAAATTTTTTGTGCCAGTCGTAGACTTGGGTCCCTTGAAAACGTTTTTCCAGCGAACTGTGCAGTTAGTCGACGCAAAATTTCGGCAGGTTTTACGCCCTTCCGGGATAGGAATTTAATAATAATGCGTTGCTCAACAGATATGGGTACCTCTTATTTAGACATGGTGCTACTAACAGCCAAACTGCTCTGGCGAGCCGGACCAAGTTACTCACCTCCACTTCACATAGTCAACCAACATATATTATGACGTCACGTTACTCACTTCACCTTGGGAGCGTCAATAAGAAAAGTCCGGTTAATATTTGATTCACCCTCGTATTAAAAAGTAAGGGAAAAAAAAGTAATCTTCAAGATCGCATTGCTCCCAGTTTCCTCCCACCATCAAATATACTTCTTCTTGACGCTACAACTCATGTAGAGTCTTAGCCCTCCTAAAGACGCGTCTATTTCCTGCGCAGCCGTCCTCCAATTTCGAAATCCTGACATCCTTTGTCCATACTATCCTCCCAGCGCAGCTAAAGTTCTGCCTTCCCTCCTGGATCTTTGCATGCCATCAAATATATATAGGCTTTTATGACGAAATATCAACCTGCCCTTTCAAATACAATAAATTAAGTCTTCAAAACTGGAACTAAATTCCATCTTAACGTTCATTAATATTATTTTTTTATTTTATTAATGATTTAAAGCGCTTCAACACATCTGAGGTTATTGGCACCCGAAACATTTTTTTCAGTATACTGTCGGCCTCCGGACAATGTTCTCTCTTTACAGGCACTATCCATTATCGGAAAGTGAACTAGTAGTAAAGTAAAGTAATCGCCTATTTTTTCAGGCGGGCTTAACGTCCAACTATCATTTACTAGGTGTCGTGGACAGAGGCGACTAGCAAACGTACTTTACTATTTCTCATTTAACCATTAAATAAAATCCAATACCACAATGCATATTAGCCTTGCAGGTCTCGCCAGGAAAGTGAACTGTAAGAAACTTTTAGGAAGAGAAAAATCTAAGGGGCCAGCAGCTGGATTCGAACCCAGCATCTCCACCATGGGAATCCAATACGCTAAACGCATAGCTAATCTCTTCCCTTAATGTTATATTTTTTTAACAAGACTTCCTAGGTTATTTTTATTTTAAAATACCGTAAACCCTTTTCTTTTTTTTAATCTTTTGATTTTTTTTCTTTGATAATTCAATTATGATGTCACCAAAAAAGAAGAAGTGGAAGAAATAGTTGGAAATTACCCTAAAATTGATTAATCATATAGATCATTTTTAAACGGCAAAACTAACACATGAACAAGGCGAGGGTGTATTAATATGTGTTTTGTGTTTGAATGCCAACATTTGAGCGTTAATACAAACAGGTGGAAACAGTTTCGATGACGCCAATGTGGCGCTTCTCTTCTGAGGCGGTCCCCTCGTCCATCTTTTATCATTCATCCTTTAAAATAACCATTTTTATTTAGAACTCTTTTTTACCTACTAGAAATATATCTATTAATGTGTCCGCCTAGACAAAAGTCCCGTACTATACGTATAAAAAATAAACGTCAAGTATACTATATTTATAAAATAAGAATTATTAGCTGAAACAGGAAGTTATGCATTAAGATTAATTCATTAAAAAAAAAATTTGTGACGTTTTACTCTTGAATGTTGTGTTAATGTGTCTTAAATCATTTCTTTTTCCCCATTAATTTTTTATTCATTTAATAAAAACGAAATTCTGTCAGTCTGTTTCAATACTAATAGCTTTTGTCTCTCGTATTTCCCTTTTTCAAGCAATTCTCCAAATTATATCAATTGACAAAAAAAACCGACACGTACAAAAACAGATATACGAGGGTCGTTTGAAAAGTACGTGCAAAAATAAAAACTACTTAATTTTTTGGGGTAAACCTTTTTTATTTTTCAACATAGTCTTCCTTTTAGGCTTATACACTTCGTCCAACGCTGCTCTAGTTTGTTGATCCCTTCCGAATAATAGGATTTGTCCAAGTCTGAAAAATAGCCATTCGTTTCTGCAATCACCTTCTCGTTTGAATAAAATCTTTTTCTCGCCAGCCATTTCTTCATATTGGGGAACAAATAATAGTCCGAGGGAGCCAAGTCTGGTGAATAGGGGGGATGTGAAACGAATTGGAACCCTATTTCCATTAATTTTACGACCACAACTGCTGAGGTGTGAGCTGGTGCGTTGTCGTGATGGAAAAGGACTTTTTTGTGGGCCAATCGTGGGCGTTTTTCTTGCAGCTCGGTTTTCAAACGGTCCAATAACGATGAATAATATGCACCTTTAATAGTTTTACCCTTTTCCAGATAGTCGATGAGGATTATTCCTTGCGAATCCCAAAAGACAGTCGCCATAATCTTTCCGGCCGAAGGAACGGTCTTCGCCTTTTTTGGCGCAGATTCCCCCTTGGTAACCCATTGTTTAGATTGTTCATTAGTCTCAGGAGTGTAGTGATGTATCCATGTTTCATCCACAGTGACGAAACGACGCTTAAAGTCCTGCGGATTCTTCTGGAACAGCTGCAAACCGTCCTTGCAACACTTCACACGATTTCGTTTTTGGTCAAGCGTGAGCAATCGCGGCACCCATCTTGCGGATAGCTTTGTCATGTCCAAATGTTGGATGCAAAATATTATGTACCCTTTCATTCGAGATGCCCACAGCACTAGTAATCTCACGCACCTTCACTCTTCTGTCATCCATCACCATATCATGGATTTTATCAATGATTTCTGGAGTAGTAACCTCAACAGGGCGTCCAGAACGTTCAGCGTCACTTGTGCCCATATGGCCACTCTGAAAATTTTGAAACCACTTATAAACTGTTCTAATCGAAGGTGCAGAGTCACCATAATGTTTATCAAGCTTCTCTTTAGTCTCCTGAGGCGTTTTGCCTTTCATAAAGTAGTGTTTAATCAACACACGAAATTCTTTTTCGTCCATTTTTTGAAAATCACTCGACTTCCTCGATTCAAACGAATGCCAAACACAAAGAAATAGACCGATCTGGCTGAAACTTGGTGTGTGTTCTTCCAAGAGATGCTACTAACTAAACATAACCTCGATACGCGCCAGTGGTGCTATCTCTCTGACTTTACACGGACTTTTCAAACGACCCTCGTATGTACATTATAAACAGTTAATTTGAAAAAGTTGTCCTTACAAATTGGTCTGGGTGTTTCCGGTTGCCATCTTTCTGCATGTATGTAGTCAAAAAACCGGAAAATGGTGGAAAATTACAAATTTACCATTTAGTCTCGTTGCCAACCTTGTAATCTTGCAATAAAAGTGATCCTTTTGAGCAAAAAATTGATAACCGGATGTGATACTTTACTGATGAATGGATTTTATCCAGTTTTTCTTGAAAATGGCACCAATTTTGTCAGTTCTAAGTTCATATATGGAAATATGTTATTACAAATATCCGGTAGGACAGCTGTATAAGAGTTGATCGTCAAAAAAGTGCACGAAAAAGCGTAACTTTAAAAAACACTCAACTTTAACAATTTTTTTCTCTTTCTCTATAAAAGATAAAATTCCCAAATTTTCTTTAAAATATAGGGCAAACCCTCCTTTATAACTGTAATTTTTTATAACAACCTACATCTAAGATTTCGAGAATAAAGGTGCCGAAAATGGGCAAGAATGGCATTTTCAGAAATTGTTCTTGTTACTTTTTTTTTTGTAAACAACGTAGCGCCTAAACGCCAAGAGAACCAATTTTCATGAACGTATTTTATTTAAAATTTGTAATAGGATGAAAAAAATAAATGCCAGTTTTCAGTCGTGATACATTTATTCTGCCGAGCTTTCGACCCTAGGGACTAGGTCATCTTCAGGGCTAGTTTATAAAGTAATATTTTTACATTACAGGGTTTGGTGTGTCTTCTGTCTTGTCTGTTCAAGTCCATAGACTTGTAATGGTAATGTAAAAATATTACTTAACGTAAACTAGCCCTGAAGATGACCTAGTCCCTAGGTCGAAAGCTCGGCAGAATAAATGTATCACGACTGAAATGGCAATTATTTTTTCATCCAATAGAAATCAGTCACCAAAAATAATGAACAACAATAAAATTTGTAAACTTAAATTCCATTTTTCCTGTTTTTTTGTAAGTAAAATTCCTAAATTGAAGAAAATGGATTGTGCAAAAATAAATCTTACTTTTTTGTAACCATTTTTTTAAATTTTATTTTTTACAAATGCTAAATTTCAAAAAAAGTTCATTACCTATATTAACACTAAATTTTGGTTTTTCCAAACCATAATTCTATAGGTGATTGAAAATTTATCACATTAGAATCTCTTGCATGTTGCTTTTTAGTTTGAATTTCGTTCAACCATAAAATAGTTGTTCAGAGATTTGAACTTTTCAGAAATGATTGAAGTATAAATAGAAATATCAAGCAATATATTGACCTGACCCTTTCACGCTTCAAATTCCTTTTGGCCTTCATTCAGTAATTTGAATGACGTTATCAAAATCTTCTCGATATTATGAGAGAAATCTTCTACAGTGATCTATTGCAAACTAGAACTTATTTGGGTAATGTTTTGAATAATTTTTTGGCTGTTTCCTAATCGTACATCCCATTAATTATGCAATTTTATTTTATTTTAAATTTTACATTACTCAAAATTATTTTATTCATACTCCTATCTTTTTTAAAAATTTCCATGTCTGGTGGTGATTGAAAATTCTTTAGGAGTTTCTCAAACAAATATGGCGATTGCAAATTAGTTTTCTTTAGATTTAGGAAGTTCTGACATTCCTGGGTGTTTGGTATTTCCGTTACCAGTCTGAGATTCATTGGGCCTTCAGGCTGCTAAGTGTTAAGTAGCCAAGGTCATTTTATTCGCTGTTAATTTCTTTGTATTGTAATATAGATTTTTTTAAAATTTAATTACTGGGGTCTTTGGCGCCCATTATTTCAGCCTTCGTATAGGGTTCTCCTCGTTAAAGACAACACTCTGCATCATCGGACAGTAAACGGTAAGAAGCTTTTAGGAAGAGAGAAAAATCTAAGGGGCCAGCAGCTGGATTCGAACCCATGATCTCCGCGTTGGAATCCAGTAGATTCCTTAGAACTTCTTTCTTCTAACCATAATTCCAATACTGTAATTTCGCTCCTTTACTACGATTTACTTTCTCTTTCTCTTTACATCTCTACAATTTCCTGGATGTTATTATGTTTCATCCTTCGTCTGTTGTTAAAGATCGTTCCTCCAGAGATAGCTTGTCTCGAGTGTTATTACTTCTCCTCTATATCGTAATATCCACTGTATATTCCTCCATCTTCATGGCAGAGAGTATATCCATTATATTATTTGCTTTACTTTTGAATTTGTTTTACTTTACTCCGTTTCTTTTGTTAAATATAAATGATACTTTTCTTAGTGGCCTTTATTGTTACAAATATATTCTTTATACGTAATTTTTTTTATTGTTTCTTTATCTTCTAAAAGCATTTACTGGAGTAACTGCGTAAATTTCTCTGTGAGAATAAAAGAAAAACTCTTTTAATGCAATTTTTGATTTGCATTTTTTCAGTTCCAAATTTTGAAACTTATACAGGGTGAACCAGTAAGTATTGTCCATAGGCCTACTGTATGTAGTGCATCTAAAGTGGAGTTCAATGACGTATTGGCCAACTTCATATTTTCCACTGTTCTTGAGTGACGTCACTTTAAATTTTTTTTCTAAAATCATTACTATTTTCCAATAAAAATTGTTATTACTCAGAGAGTTTTAGTCCGAATTCGATTCTGATGACACGGTTAGAAAGACAGATAAATTTTCCAAAAATTGATACCATTTCGGAGCATAAGTTATTCTCCTAACAGTCTCAATCTTCCTCCGAATGCTAGAAAAATAAAAGTAATCGAAATTTTTAAGAAAACTCATTAGGCCCTTACGTGATCATTATCAGACCTAGGTGCTGGCACTTTTTTAGTAAAAGTTTCCTTGTCTAATGGGCTTTCAAACGGTATATCATTTTCCAGGATTCCTTTAATCTTCGTAGGAGAAAGGTTTCTTACCAAGGAATCATTTGCTGTATATGCAGAAAACAGACCAAGATAGTGATAAGGAATTTTCACTATCTTTATCCAGAGTCGGCTTTGTTCGGCCAGCAATCCTTCGCTATCGGCTTTCAAACGGTATATCATTTCCCAGGATTCCTTTTATCTTCGTACGAGAAATTACGTTTGTTTTTGCAAGAAAACGTGTTCACGAGCACTCAAGAATGTTAGTTTATCAAGTTGTTTAATTCATTGAAAACTCTTTTAGATGGACCAGTAGTCAATTTTTAATGTAGATTGTCTTAAAATAAGGAAGTCAAATGTTACTAATTGCTATTTAAAAAAAAATGTTACTTCTGATCTCTCTGAAATATTTGAGAAAATGTTAGGAAAATTTATCTGTCTTTCTAACCGTGTCATCAGAATCGGATTCAGACTAAAACTTTCTGAGTAATAACAATTTTTATTGCAAAAAAAGTAATTATTTTAGAAAAAAAAATTAAAGTGACGTCACTTATAAACAGTGGAAAACATGAAGTTGGCCAATACGTCATTGAACTCCACTTTAGATGTACTACACACAGTAGGCCTATGGGACATTACTTACTGGTTCACCCTGTGTAGTGCTCCGCAACAGCTGTATTATTGCCTACCATTGTGTCGTGTGCCCAGGTTAATGTATGACGATACTTCCTTTGCATAGCCACAATGCTGAAACCGTTCAAGATACCATTAATAAAATAATGCTCAAACTATCAATAAAACAATAAAATACTGTAATTTACCCCAGTGATTAGCAAACTTGATTCTCACGCACGAGGTCCCGGGTTTTCGAATCCAGCTTACTGGCCTCTTAGATTTTTCTTTTTCTAGGAAGTTTCTCACCATCTCACCGCCCGGTGAATGGACCGTGTTGACAGTGTAAACAGGGAACACTGTCCGGAGGCCGAAACTATGCATTGAAAAAAGCTCCGAGCTTCAATGGCCCTCAGATATTGACGGTACCTAAATTTAAAAATATATTATATATTATATATTCGTAAATTCGAAACACTTTTAATAATCATTTTCACAATCAGAATTATTGTGTAGATAACCAACCAGCCATAACGGAAAACTCAGTGAGGTTATATTATAGTAACTGTAGTGGTGATATTTTTTTTAAACCTGAAGGTGAAGGTCACCCTCTCTAGTCTGCCTGTCTATCTATTTATTCTGTATTTGTATTTAATAATTTATGGTTACTTGTCTGTCAGGCCTCAATCACAATATAAAAAAACTATAAAGTTGGATTTAAAAGTAATCAATATCGAGATTTAAACTTTGTTTTTCACCTATTCCTCATATATCATGTCTATATTTTGTGATTAAAATAAATAAATAAATATATTATTAGATATTATATTCATTATAAGGGAACTGTTTCCGTTATTCTGTTTTTTTAAAGTCTGTACCAATGAGTGGTACCAACCCCCTTTTATCGTCTACTATTATGTATTAGTATTCTATCTAGCGGCAGAATTGTTTACTACACTTTACCGCTTTTTTTTTGTTTCAATTTCTGGCGGGAATAAAGTAGTTTAATTTTTAAATTTAATTTTTTTTTTTATTAATTTATTTATTATTTTTAGTGTTCTGCGTTTAAGTGTGTTTGTATGAACTAAATATTTAAAAATACAAAAATCAACCAGGAGTATTCGTACTGTAACTAAGCAATCTATTGTCAGGAATTAGTTAAAGTAATGCCTATCTTTTTGAAGGTAGGCTTTACGTCGTAACTATCGAATTAGGTGTCGTGGACGGAGGAAAGAAACATACTTTACTATAAATTCTCATATTACCCATTAAATAAAATCCAAGGCCTACAGACAGGGGAATTGAACCCACTAAACCAACAATACATCTTAGCATTGCAGGTCTAGCCTATACCGCCTAACATACTTTACTATAAATTTCTCATATTAACCATTAAATAAAATCCAAGGCCTACAGACAGCGGAATTGAACCCACTAAACCAACAATACATCTTAGCATTGCAGGTCTAGCCTATACCGCCTAACATACTTTACTATAAATTCTCATATTACCCATTAAATAAAATCCAAGGCCTACAGACAGGGGAATTGAACCCACTAAACCAACAATACATCTTAGCATTGCAGGTCTAGCCTATACTATACTATAAATTTCTCATATTAACCATTAAATAAAATCCAAGGCCTACAGACAGGGGAATTGAACCCACTAAACCAACAATACATCTTAGCATTGCAGGTCTAGCCTATACCGCCTAACATACTTTACTATAAATTCTCATATTACCCATTAAATAAAATACAAGGCCTACAGACAGGGGAATTGAACCCACTAAACCAACAATACATCTTAGCATTGCGGGTCTAGCCTATACTATACTATAAATTTCTCATATTAACCATTAAATAAAATCCAAGGCCTACAGACAGGGGAATTGAACCCACTAAACCAACAATACATCTTAGCATTGCAGGTCTAGCCTATACCGCCTAACATACTTTACTATAAATTCTCATATTACCCATTAAATAAAATCCAAGGCCTACAGACAGGGGAATTGAACCCACTAAACCAACAATACATCTTAGCATTGCAGGTCTAGCCTATACCGCCTAACATACTTTACTATAAATTCTCATATTACCCATTAAATAAAATCCAAGGCCTACAGACAGGGGAATTGAACCCACTAAACCAACAATACATCTTAGCATTGCAGGTCTAGCCTATACTATACTATAAATTTCTCATATTAACCATTAAATAAAATCCAAGGCCTACAGACAGGGGAATTGAACCCACTAAACCAACAATACATCTTAGCATTGCAGGTCTAGCCTATACCGCCTAACATACTTTACTATAAATTCTCATATTACCCATTAAATAAAATACAAGGCCTACAGACAGGGGAATTGAACCCACTAAACCAACAATACATCTTAGCATTGCGGGTCTAGCCTATACTATACTATAAATTTCTCATATTAACCATTAAATAAAATCCAAGGCCTACAGACAGGGGAATTGAACCCACTAAACCAACAATACATCTTAGCATTGCAGGTCTAGCCTATACCGCCTAACATACTTTACTATAAATTCTCATATTACCCATTAAATAAAATCCAAGGCCTACAGACAGGGGAATTGGACCCACTAAACCAACAATACATCTTAGCATTGCAGGTCTAGCCTATACCGCCTAACATACTTTACTATAAATTTCTCATATTAACCATTAAATAAAATCCAAGGCCTACAGACAGGGGAATTGAACCCACTAAACCAACAATACATCTTAGCATTGCAGGTCTAGCCTATACCGCCTAACATACTTTACTATAAACTCATATTAACCATTAAATAAAATCCAAGGCCCTAGACCAGGGGAATCGAACCCACTAAACCAACAATACATCTCAGCTTTGCGGGTCTAGCCTATAACCGCTCAATTCAATTTTTTTTTTCAAATTTCAAAAATTTTTTGGTTCCATAAAAATATGTATTTTGAGATTGTTGTTTACCAACTAAATAAAGTGGAAGAGTTAGCGTGGCTGCTAGAGATGGTGCCTTAGGGACTGACTGTACAGCCGGAGCCCTTAAGGTAGTTCACGGTCATGTTGCCCCAGTCACGATCGATGTCTCTCGCCCATCGCCACTTCATTACCACACTTTCCCTGTCGGTCTTCATTTACTTTCCCTTTGCTCTTGTTATCTTTATTATTGTATTCGCCTTATTTCTTTTTTTATACAACTTCTCCCTCCTCTCCACCCATCATTTCTTAATTATCATTTAAAAGGCGTAATAATTTTTAATTAAGTTTACGTCACTTTGTATTTTTTTCTAGTCTTTTTTAACAACCTTCTTTATCGAAATTTATTTTCATTCAAACTAACTTGGTATTTTTTATTTATATCAGGACACCAAAACACAAGGAACAATACACTACACTGTGAAATATAATTTTAGCGTAAACGGCGTGTTCGCAAAAATATACGAACAATATTTATATCGAACGGAAACTGAATGCAGTGAAGTGCAACATTTTTAACGATCCAGACCAATACAGTCAACCCTCCTATAACGCGGTGAGTGCGTACCGCGTAATATGGAAACCGCGCTATAAGAAACTCGGATTTAACCGTACAAACCAGGCTAATTCGTAGCGCGTGGTATGGAAACCATCTACCGCGTTGTATGGAAACCGCGCTATAAGAAACTCAGAATTAGTACAAATCACATCATTCGTACCGCGTTATGTGGAGACCAATAAATACAAAAGACAAGATAAATTATTTTTATTTAATTGAAGAGTTCATATAAGGAAATGATAAAAAAAAATGAAACAAAAACTAAACGTATAGTGTTATAGTGTAATAGGGTTGTAGTTATAGGGTTATAGTGTTACCTTATAGAAATTTAAAATGGATTCTAGTGATTCCTGTTTAGTTTTTTTTTAGTTAATAACCCTAATGGTTGCAGAAAAAATGTAATATTTAACTCGAGTGTAAAGTATTTTCCTCACACTCGGCAATTTGCACTTGCACTTGCCCTGCCTCGTTTGTGGAAAAGTATTACTTTCCACACTTGTTAAATAAATAACTATATTATTATTATATTAGAACAAATGAAGAATATTATTTACAGTATCGTGTAATGTTGTCCAATTATAAACCACAAATAAACCGTTTGAGTGCCACGGAGCGATTTTGCGCTTCGTTGCTGTCTCTAGAACAGTGCCAGCAACAAAATTTTCGAAAGAATTGGTCACCAACGAAACGTACTGTGAAAGAGCTCTGAGACGACTGAAACCGATGTCGTAAACGGATAAACATATCCAGTTAAAATCATTCATTGGGTGCACGGAAAGAACTGATGGGACGTTATTGAACGGAAACCGCGCTGTAAGAGTACCGCGTTATAGGAGGGCTGTCGCAATTTCAGCTCCGCGTTATATGGAAACCGCGTTCTGAGAGTACCGCGTTATAGGAGGGTTGACTGTAATTCATTTTTAATTATATTGCGCAGTTTCCTTTGTTAATATTTCTTCATTTAAATTTAGTAATTATACTGTAATATTTACAAAGTAAATAATTTAAATATTTAACCTTTAAATTTATTTATTTATAAAGGCGCCATAACTTAGATAATTAGTGTTAGTAAATTTATTGTTATTTCATAGATCTAAAAATAAAAGTAATAAAATAAAATAAAAAGAATTAAAAAAATCGTTAATGATTAATGAAAAGTAAATTATTTAAATAATAACAATTTAGTAAATATTTTTTCCCCAGATATCTATCTGTTTATTATGTAATAATTTATTATTAAAACTTGTTTGCTTAGGTTATTCATTTTTTTAATTGTTTATAGCAATAAATCATTGTTTTTCTAAGAATTATTTTTTCACGTTTTTTACACTTATTTACTTCAATATTTTGAAAATATTATCAGATTTTTATAGTTTATTGCTGTTGCTAAATATATATCGCTTTAAATAAAATATTAATAATACTGTTGGGTCAATAATCTTGTTTGAAAAATGTTTAACGAACTTCAATAGTTCTTCTTAAATATTAGAAAAATTCTTTAATTGATATGGTGGCATCAGTAGTAGGGTTTAGGTGATTGAGCCCCGAATTTTGGAGCCGCGGCCTTATGGGCGACAGGGTGAGGGAATGCAGGGGGGTACCCCCGCTTCCTCACCCCTGTCCACACTAGGATAGCGCTGTGCGCGTCCGTGCGCGGCCCCCACTCCTAGCACTCCTTATGGCCGAGGTTGCGCGCACACGAGCGTCCGTATGCCCTAGGTTGCGCGCGCACGTCATTCTTCTTATCACAGTGATAACAAAAAGATTAAGATATATTACACTTATTAAGACATTTTTTTATCACAATTTTAATGTTAGGATAATCTTGTCGCTTTTAGCCACAATAAACACATAGAATATGTTCGTAATAATATTTTTATTTATTTTTTTTTTATACCAATAATGAACGATTTTTGGTGTAAGGTTATGGATAACCTAATGTAACCTCCTCCATTATTATTATTATAATACCACCGGTCCACACGAGTAGGTGTCTAATAAATAACGAGACAGGCCGCAGGAGTGCACTGTAGGTGCACCCCCATGTGACGTCATACGACATCTTATCACAGGTTATGATGGATAACAAATTAGGGTTGTGATTTAACATGAGAATATTTTTTTATCATTAAGAGGATAATCTTGACACTTTTAGCACAATAAACACTTGGAATATGTTCATAATAATAATATTTTTAATATACTTACCAATAACGAGTGATTTTTTTGTGTAAGGTTATGGATAACCTAATGTAACCTCGCCCTCCATTAGTGTTTTTGGTGCTTTTAAAGTCACCTAAAATAGCATCTTAAAGACATTATCTCACATATGAGAGGTATTGTGAGCATCTTATCGCTCATTATGACACCATTTTATCACAAAATATGACATCTTACTAAGAGAGAGAGAGACGTAAGATTATGGATAACCTAATGTAACCTCCTCACATTAGAATGTGTTTTTGGCGCTGTCACCTAAAATAGTGCATCTTAAAGGTTATAATAATAATACATAGGGAATATACATCTTACCACATATATTACAAAAAACATTAAAGTATGTTGGAAAAGGAAAAGAAAGAAAATAGATTTTTTTTTTTCTTAAATATATATATTTATTAAAATACAATAGCATATAATTGTTTCTTTCTTACATGCGTTTATATTTTAGGTAAGAACAAAAAGGGCTTTCCTTTTTATATAAACTACATGGACATTCTGTGAGCGTATTTAAATCTAAAACAAGATTACAATATATACATTTTACATAATTTTTCTTAATATATATGAATCCATTAAAGGCTAGCACTTCTTTGCTCACGCAAACATTATAATCATCATCATCATCACCAGCATCATCGATGTTGTTACAACGAGTAAAAGTATTTAATCTAACTTTATAATTGAAAAAATCTAATTTAAATTTATTAATGTTTGCCCAAGAAGATAATCTATATACATATTGTAATGAACAAATAAAATTAGTATTATAATGAAATGGACATTTATAATTATTAACATTGGGTAATGATTTAATGGGTGGACAACCAAAATCATGTAAATCATATACAGGTTTATCCAATTTCTTTTCTAAAAATTGACATTTTTCCATACCTTTGGAGAACAAATAGTTACATCCTGATGTATACTTGTGTAAAATGATGATGAATTGATCGTAAGATTGATTGCCTGCATTGTGGTCAATTCCATGATGGTTTTTCATAAGCCATCTATTTGGAGCATAGCATAAGTTCTCGTTATTATTGGGTAATTTAAACATCCAACTGCCAATTATGTGTAGGTTTGTGTCAGCAATGGCCATTTCACGAACAATAAATGTATCTTCATCATGGAGACTTTTCCTTTTTTGAAATCCTTGTAAATCAATAATTAGCGGTTGCATGATTATTTTTTTTTTTTTGTAAAGAGGTCTAGTTACACTAGACAATATATGGATGTGAACTGGTATTTTTTTTTTAAAGTTTCTTATACTAAAATCATCCCCCCTCCCCTCCACTATTGGAGGATGTGACGTCATCATTTTATTGTAAACTAAAAACACATTTATCACTACCATCGTTGTCTTCGTTAACCGACTGGTTATTCACTTCATTGGTAATAACAAGTGTATTTTCCAAAGATATTAGCAACATTAAATTATGTAAATAATTATTAATTAACCAAGCATTCTGTATAATTGACATAATTTGTTTTTTATTTAAATTTATTTCTTTAATAGATGAATTGGGCGTGGTTGTTTCCTTAAGCGTTAATAATTTTCTATTTTGATGATGTCTAAGGTACAAAAAGATGTTATTATCTTCTATAAGCGTTACATTCTTATCTTGATCTCCTTTTTTTCTATTCATCCTTCCAAAATAATGAAGAATTTCACCAAATTTCTGCTGTAGTTGTTGCCATTGAGGAAGTGATAGATTAATTTCAACTTTTTTCTTTACTATATGCACAACAGCACTATAGTTATTATTATTAACAACACTTGCACTTGTTAACCCCACTAAAACTTTGAAATCACGTTTAAAATGTAAAACAGGTGTAGAATAATGAAGACTCATTGTTGTTGTAATCGTCATTAACGTTGTGGTCGTGTATCGTATTAAGATAAAAAACACACTGAGAGACATGTACATGCATGCGTGTGAGTGTTTTGTTTTTAGCACGGGTTATCAGTTTGTGGTTTTCTTACTAGTACATTACAGGAACTTTTGCGGTTAACAGTGTGCTGTCGCCTCGCTGTGTGTGTGTGTGATAAGAGATGTCTACTTTAATATTTACCGCCAAATATTTTTGTTTGTTTGTATGTTTTATCCACCTAATAAGCGCATATAATCCAACAACAATTGCGTATTTGCAAAGGTTTGGTTATTTAAAACATGGAGACAATACTAGTGAAGCAGCGATTAAAGATGCTGTCATAATATTACAAGAGAAATATAATTTACCCACAGATGGTATGGAAAATCCGCAAACGTTAAAAGTAATTAAGACACGTAGGTGTGGTGTTGAGGATAATTTTACACCTTTTATTGTGGGTTCCAGTACAACTAAATGGGGTAAAAATGATATAACTTGGTACATATATCCGCCACAGTATTCTTCAGTAGCAGAACGGGCGTTTTCCATTTGGTCAAAATATGCAAACTTAACATTCAAACGATCACATAATTCACCAAATATCTCTATTGCTTTTGCCCGAGGGAAACATCTATGTATTACAAATAAATCCACCTATTGTTACTCACCTTTTGTTGATGGAAGCGGTATCTTAGCACATGCAGAGTATCCTCATATATATAAGAAAGCAGTGGAAATCCATTTAAATGATGCTATAACTTGGCACACCGATTTAACCCTTCCCTCCTCCTCTACGATAAAGGATGATGATGTCACGTCGCTTTTTTGGGTATTAGTTCACGAAATAGGTCATGGACTTGGGTTAAGTCATTCATCGGATAGGCAAAGTCTTATGTTCCCATCTTATATCTTTCCACATGTATCCTCATTTGATGAATTAGACCTATTTGAAGAGGAAATACGTGCAATACAAATTATGTATGGTCCACCTTTGAAGCCACCTCCCACAACAACCACACCTGCTGCATCAACCCCATCCACAACAACAACAACATCAACAACAACAACAACAACAACACCATCACCACCACCTGTAACCACCACCACCACCACAAAAAGACCCCAGCCTCCAACTAATCAACCATTTATGGACATATGTTATTATTTGAAACACATTGGGGCATTTTTGGTGGCTCATAAACGTCTGTATTTATTTTATAACAATTATGTTTGGATAATTCCTTTACAAGAATCGATACGTTTACAACGTGATTACACTCGGCCAAAGATGATAAACAGATGGTTAAGATTTCTACCAGCAAATTTTACCCATGTATCAGGCATTTATCAACGTCCAAACAAAGATATTGTTATGATTGCAGACAATCATCTTTACATATTTAACTATCCATACCTTCATCTAACCTATCAAGAGGACATTCAATCATTGTTGATGGCGCCTGGAGGTGTCAATGTTTCCGTAAACGCAATTTTTCATTCAAATACAGGAAGTACTTACATAATCTACAATAAATCTTTTGTTAACAAATTTAATGAATACGATTTAACTAGCACCTTTATCGGTGATGTATCGTACATTTTTCCCGGTGTACCGCGTAACGTAAAAACAGCCTTTAGACATACAAACGGTCGTATATATTTTAAATCTGATGATTTATTTTATAGTTTTAATGAATTCCTAGATAGCGTCACTGATACAATAGAAGATTCCTCAGTTTTATTCAATATTGTCTGCAATCAAAACTCCATTTTAAATCAACTTCAACACCTTTTGAATAAATTGACGATGAATCTTCAGTTGGAAGAGAAAGAAGTAGAAGCAGAAGAAGAATGATTAATTTGAGTATTATGTATAGATCAACATATGGGAACATGATGGGTAAAGTTTTTATGGGAGAAATGGAAACATCCTGAGGGGGTTAAAAACATGCTTGTAGCAATACATAAAAACATAAAACTACATAAAGTTTTTGTGTATTGAGTATATATTTAAGTTTTTGTATGTATGTATGAAATATTAAGTATTGAGTTTCAAGTTTGGTGTGTGTGTGTGTGTGTGTGTGTGTGTGTGTGTGTGTGTGTGTGTATGGAGTAATTAAGTATGAAAGATTGGAACATGATATGGTCTAAGAAGTACATAATTTGTGTATTGTGTTTTAAGTTTTGTGTATGTATGGAGTAATTAAGTATGAAAGATTGGAACATGATATGGTCTAAGAAGTACATAATTTGTGTATTGTGTTTTAAGTTTATGTTTATGTATGGAGTAATTAAGTAATGAGTTTTATGTTTTGTTTGTGTATGGAGTAATTAAGTAATGAGTTTTAAGTTTTTTTGTGTATGGAGTAATTAAGTAATGAGTTTTAAGTTTTTTTGTGTATGGAGTAATTAAGTATGAAAGATTGGAACATGATATGGGTCTAAGAAGTACATAATTTGTGTATTGTGTTTTAAGTTTTGTGTATGTATGGAGTAATTAAGTATGAAAGATTGGAACATGATATGGTCTAAGAAGTACATAATTTGTGTATTGTGTTTTAAGTTTTGTGTATGTATGGAGTAATTAAGTAATGAGTTTTATGTTTTGTTTGTGTATGGAGTAATTAAGTAATGAGTTTTAAGTTTTTTTGTGTATGGAGTAATTAAGTATGAAAGATTGGAACATGATGTGGGTCTAAGAAATACATAATTTGTGTGCTGAGTACCAAGTTTTGTGTATGAATGAAGTAATTAAGTAATGTGTTTTAAGTTTTTTTGTGTAAGTAGGATCAATTGGAACATGATTATGGTCTAAGAAATACATAATTTGTGTGCTGAGTACCAAGTTTTGTGTATGTATGAAGTAATTAAGTAATGTGTTTTAAGTTTTTTTTGTGTATGGAGTAATTAAGTATGAAAGATTGGAACATGATTATGGTCTAAGACGTACATAATTTGTGTACTGAGTATTAAGTATATTTAAGTTTTGTGTATGTATGGAGTAATTAAGTAATGAGTTTTAAGTTTTTACACACACAAACACATAAACTTAAAAAAAAAATATTTATATAGTATTCTTTCTACATGTGTTACACTGCTAAATATATATATATATCTACTTACTTTTAAATAAAATATTTATAAAGATTATGTTTTTTTTAACCTCTTATTAATAAAATAAGTTTTATCTATATCCTAGTTTTATCAAATGGTGTTGAAAAATATTTATAAAGATTATGTTTTTTTTATTTTTAACCACATATTATTATTATTCAAAATAAGTTTTATCTTTATCCAAGTTAGTTTTTTTTGGCGTTAATCGGGGCCGTGTGAATAAGTATAATCGCGCGTATGCAAAGGAAGTTTGTGGTTAACTCTTATCTCACATGAGAGAGAGTATAAAATAGGTGCATATCGGATGTAGATTATCTAGTATTTGTTTCTCTCTCTCACCATCGTGTACGTGTTAATCATCATCACCATTAAGAAAACCAGGTAATTAATTTTTTTTAAAATACAATTGTAAAAGAGAAGTTAAATAGAAGAAGAAGAAAATTGTACAGTATGAACATATTTGTTTTTTAGGAAAGATAATGAGTAATGATCTATTAAAAAAACTTAATCACCCTACGAGTGAATTGTACAAAAAACTTGGCGATTTGGAAGTAAATAAACCATATCTGATAGCATCTTTTACTAAATTTGAGAAAACTAAATATGGACCAGCAATATTAGCCACAATACATGATAAAAGTGATACATTGAGTTCCGTTTTTTTACCCAAAAGATTTGTTAACTCATTTGATTACGAAGATATATTCGACTATAAAGGTATATTCATTTTTTTTTTAAATATTTTAATTAAGGTAAAAATAATTTTTTTTTTCTCTCTCTAACCTTTGCATTCTTTTTCAAGATGGTGATTTAGTCCTTATTTATAAGGGAATACAAAATAACATAAACGTTATTCAATTTGAATCATCTCACCAAGAGGTGGTAGAGGAGGAGGAGGAGGAGGAGGAGGAGGAACCTCCAAAGAAGAAGAAGCCAAAGAAGACCAGGAAGACACGCATCAACAACAACAACAACGACGAAGAATAGTTAATTTTTTGTAAGTTAAAAAAAAAAAAAAATTATGCCTAATCTAACGTGTGATAAATGTGGCAAACACTATTCCAAACCATACAATTTAAAGAGACATGTTGTAATATGTTCACCCAAAAAATGCTTCAAATGTGGTAATATATTCCACACTTTAGGCACTTTAAAGAGACATATTGTGTCATGTTCACCAAGAAAATGTGCAAACTGTGCTAGTATATTCCACACATTCGTAGATTTATTAAATCATATCTCATTAAATTGTATTAAATGTGATGATCCAACAACACCATCGACGACGACGACGACGACGACGACGACGACGACGACGACAAACGTTAAGGCCGGAAGCATGAATGTGCGTAATCAAAAACAATATCGATTATTATCGGTTCCTTTAGAAGATGGTGCAGTGATTAGTGCATTAAATAAATCAGCCCAAAATATTTGCATCAAAAATACTAATAATATAAAAGACCCCGCGCTATTTTTACAAGATAAACACGGGGTGCTTCTAAAGTATTTAACTAAAGCCAGAGAAGAGCTATTAATTTTTAAATCATCCATCTTCTTAGAATGTGTTTACAGTCGATATAGGAATTCCGATCTTGAACAGTATACGGATGCTAATTTTAAAACATCATTAGAAATTATCAATGCTAGTTCCAACTTGATTCACTATCTTAACAAAATCTATGCAAAAATTATGAGTGAAATGCAGGAATTTGAAACTAGTGGATCAGGTTGGAAATTAGATTCCATAGATTCCATTGTCATTAGATTAACTAAATATCGTCCGCTGGGCGGAAGAGGGTATATTCCTTTACCAAAGGAAATAGCTGATAAGAAGGCTATCATAAATATACGTAATAGTGATGATTATTGCTTTAAATATGCCATCTTGTGTGGCCAACTAAAGAAACCCGAGTATTTAACCTTGTATAAAAAATTGAATCATTGTTATAATTTTGATAATATCTCCTTTCCAACACCTTTAAAGGATATAGCTAGATTTGAAAAAGATAATAATGTCTCGATAAATGTTTACTCTTTAACCGAGCAGAATCTGGTTTATCCTCTCTCAATAAGTTCGAATAATAAGTCTGTAGAACATTTCGACTTACTATTATTAACCAGCGAGGAAAATAATAATAGCTTACACTATTCATTAATAAACGATTTATCCAGACTTGTATCTTCCCAACTTAGTAATCATGGTAATGGTGTTGTTATATGTAAACGATGCTTTAAAACATTTAATCGTGATTATAGAACAGTAGATGGGAAAACGGGTGAGGAACGATTAAAAGCACACCAGTTATTCTGTAATCAACACGAACCGTGTCGAATTAGTATGCCTTTACCATGTGAACAATTACAGTTTACAAATTACCACCACAAACAACACATACCAATAGTTATCTATGCAGATTTTGAATCCTTACTTTTACCTATAGACGGCGCACCCGGAAATTCATCCACATCCTGGTCAAGACAAACACATAAACACCAAATCTGTAGTGTTGGGGCTAAGGTTGTCTCTTCGCTAGCAAACTATCAACAAAAGGACATTTTCCTATATACTGGTGATGATGCGGTTGAAAAATTTATGGAATATTTACATTCAGTGGTTAAAGATGTGGAAGTCTTATATAAGACGATTATTCCCATGAAAGAGCTAACCACACAACAATGTGAGGATTTTGCTAATGCTACTCATTGTGGAATGTGTGAAGGGGTGTTCAATGGGTTAGACAAAAAAGCGCATCATCATGACCATCTTACGGGGGAATTTGTGTGTGCTGCACATGTAAACTGCAATTTGAATTTTCAATTACCCAATTTCCTGCCAGTCTACATTCATAACCTTAGCGGATATGATGCTCATCCAATTATCTTGTCTTTGGGCGTTGATCCAGGAGAGGTGAGGGTAATACCAAATTCCAAGGAGAAATATATAAGTTTTTCGAAAAAGTTTTCCGATTGCCCATCCATATGGCTACGCTTTTTGGATACATATAAGTTTCTACCGGATAGCTTAGAACATCTTATAAATAACTTGACGGAATACCCACAAATGGAG
Source organism: Rhodnius prolixus (assembly GCF_049639745.1). Taxonomy (NCBI): domain Eukaryota; kingdom Metazoa; phylum Arthropoda; class Insecta; order Hemiptera; family Reduviidae; genus Rhodnius; species Rhodnius prolixus. The sequence goes on from NW_027411582.1 coordinate 29,981,837, forward strand.
AAACAATTTCCCGACAATGAGCGGCGGGCTTTACTACTTAGAAAAGGTGTTTATCCATACACCTATCTAACTAGTATGGAAAAAATGTCCGATCGATCTTTACCACCTAAACAGTATTTCTTTAATGATTTAACCGATGAGCACATATCCGATAGCGACTATCAACACGCGCAAAAGGTTTGGTCTACATTCCATATAGAAACACTCAAAGAATACACAGAATTGTATTTGACAACGGATATAATTCTCTTAAGTGACATATTTGAACAGTTTAGAAAGGTTTGTGAGTCTATCTACTATATTGATCCAAGTTGGTATTTCACAACACCTGGCCTAGCATTTGATGCATGTTTAAAATGTACAAAAGTTAAATTGGATCTTCTAACGGACTATGACAAATTGCTAATGATTGAATCGGGTATTAGAGGAGGCATCACTTCCTGTGTTACAAGATATGCTAAAGCCAATAATCCCTACATACCCGGCTATGATGCTACACAACCAACAAACTATATTCTCTATATAGATGTTAACAATCTTTACGGCTTCGCAATGATACAGCACCTCCCGTTCGGCGGGTTTGAATGGGTCAATGGGGGAGAGGGGGGTGGGGGAGAGGACTTTGACATAACCGCCATTCCAGACAACAGCGATATTGGCTATATTCTAGAGGTTGATCTACACATACCTACACACTTACACGACTATTTCGCCCAGTTTCCACCACTACCGCATCATCAAAATAAAAAACTCTATACCACGCTAGAGGATAAACACCATTATGTGATTCATTATAGAAATTTAAAACAAGCACTATCCATGGGTGTTGTTCTTAAAAAGGTGCATAGAATGTTGAAATTCAATCAATCTCCCTGGCTTAAACCTTATATAGAACTCAACACGAGCCTTAGAAAGGCGGCTAGAAATGATTTTGAAAAGGATTTCTATTAATTAATGAATAACTCTGTTTTTGGTAAATGTATTGAAAACAAGAGGAAACGATTAAACATTAAAATTGTCACATCTGAACAAGCATTGCTAAAGCTGTCCAAACGGGCCAACTTTAAAGATCGTACAATTTTCAATGAAAACGTTATTGCTGTTCATCTGCAACAAGAGTCTATTTACTTTGATCGGCCCATTTACGTTGGATTTTCCATTTTAGAACTTTCCAAACATTACATGTATCATTTCCATTACCAGGTCATGTTAAAATACTATTCTCCTAAAGCATTAACTCTCCTCTATTCCGACACAGACTCATATATTTATAAAATTGAAACCAACGATGTTTATGATGACCTAATTACATTAAAAACACACTTTGACACTTCCAACTACCCGCCCACGCATAAATCTTTCTCAAATCACAATAAGAAGGTGTTGGGTAAATTTTCCGATGAGACTGGTGGTGATCCTATTCAAGAGTTGGTTGCATTAAGGCCTAAAATGTATAGCCTGAAAATATTTAAGCGTGGTATTATAAAAAAAGCGAAAGGTGTTAAAAAAAGTGGTGTTAATAGGATCACTTTTTCCGATTATTTAAATATTTTACACAATAAAGAACGTGTTTTATATTCCTCCTTTAAAACTATTCAATCCAAACTTCACCACCTGTTCACATATGAATGTAATAAGAAGAGTTTATCTTTTCTAGATGATAAACGATTCATTTTATCCGATGGTGTGCATACTCTTCCTTTTGGACACCACCAGCTAGACAAATAATAATAATAACAGCACCATTAACCATGCATACAATATCTAATCTTTGCTTAAAATTTACTATTGACGATGATGATAAGAGGTATTTCCAACCATTATCACTTTTAGACGCAAGTATGATTAAAATATGTTTAAATTTAGATAAAAGGAACGATATTTCCCGATTGGAAATACCTTCAACTATCCAATGTAAATTATTCAATGTTTACTCTTATTTTTGTATAGATACGTATAAAAAATGTTTCATAGATTTATATTGTTTTGATAATGTGGAATTTGTTGCTGGTAAACCAATGTCAATATCAGATTATGTTGCTATAATGTATTGTTATCCAGACAAGACATCTTTATTATTACATCACTTTAAAATCAATTAAAATAACCATTAAAATGTATTATTTTAGAAAAATAAACATTCTTTTCAATAATAATAATAATGGTCGAGATATATTATTCACTAATACCAATTCACATTATAATTTTTGTGTTAAATGTTGTAACTTGCTCACACCACCTAAAGGTATTATTTGGAATTGTTATTATACCTGTATGTATACAAACAATATTGATCTTCTTTCAAGTATTATATATGATAAACTATTTTGGTGTTTTAACTGTATTAAATGTCCATTATTTAGTGTAGAACATATTTTTTTTACCTGAACAGATATGTACTTAAAAAAAAATTGTATTAATAAACTATGGATATCCCCACCACTTTATGGTTAACCCCACTTCCGTTCTTATTTAACTCTCCTGAGGAGATTTTTTCCACCCATTGTGAGTTCAGTTTTTTATACGAACACTCTGTGACTAGAAAGAATTACATAATGGAAGAATGGAATTTGGTTATGACTCACCCTTTCTATCACCAATTTCAACATGATTTCTACAAACTTGTTTTAGGACCTGAGCAAGCAATTCAATTTATGCTTTTATACAACAATATGCAAGAATTGGAAACATTATCACACGCATATGTAAAAAAAGGTGATTATAAAGATTTCCACTATATTAATTGTTGTTGGTCAAATCCTAAATGCACGGAAGGGCCAGATACTTGCAAATGTTGTAATATCTCAAGTTTATGTTATAATATTATTACCAAATTAGATGAAATTTACAATTGTAATCACATTGAAGTATATTTGTCTAAAAGAGTGAATAATTTTAGTTTTACATAAAAAAAAAAAATATATGCTTGTACAATTTATATGTTGATGAAATTATAACACAATAAATATATATTTAAGAAATAAAATCTATTTTTTTTCTTTTTCCTTTTCCAACATACTTTCCTAGTTAATATACATATGGTAAGATGTATATTCCCAACTTTATTATTATAACCTTTAAGATGCACTATTTTAGGTGACAACGCCAAAAACACATTCTAATGGTTGGGGAGGGGGGTTACATTAGGTTATCCATAATCTTACGTCTCTCTCTCAGTAAGATGTCGTATTTTGTGTTAAAATGGTGACATAATGAGTGATAAGATGCTCACAATACCTCTCATATGTGCGATACCTAGTTAATGTCTTTAAGATGCTATTAGGTGACTTTAAAAGCACCCAAAAACACTAATTGGGGTGAGGTTACATTAGGTTATCCATAACCTTACACCAATACTCAATTGTTAATGGTAAGTATATTAAAAATAAATAAAAAAAATATTATTATTACGAACATATTCTTAGTGTTTATTGTGCTAAAAGTGTCAAGATTATCCTCTTAATGATAAAAATATTCTCATAAATTTAAAAATAACATACGGGGGAGGTTACATTAGGTTATCCATAACCTTACACCAAAAATCACTCGTTATTGGTAAATATTAAAAAAAAAGTTAATATTTATCCTCTATAATAAAAAAAAAAAAAAACCTTAAAATGTGTTAAAATATTTGATAAAAAAATGTCTTAATAGGTGTAATATATTTTAATCCTTCCATATCCTGTGATAAGATGTCGTATGATGACGTCAGGTGCGCGCGCAACCTAGGGCGTACGGACGCTCGTGTGCGCACAACCTCGGCCATAAGGAGTGCTAGGAGTGGGGGCCGCGCACGGACGCGCACAGCGCTATCCTAGTGGGGACCGGGGTGAGGAAGCGGGGGTACCCCCCTGCATTCCCTCACCCTGTCTCCCATAAGGCCGCGGCTCCAAAATTCGGGGCTCAATCACCTAAACCCTACTACTGGCATCTCATATCAAAGTCTGGAAGAGTAACAGTTCAGAGTAGAACCTTCTAGAATAAATGCTGATATTTTCTTATTTATCAGATGCAGCCTCTGACATTATCAGTTATCAGTTCAGTAAAATCCCTTTGATTAGCTCGCAATTTTCTTCTCTTTTTTTGCGGGTTTGCCTTGATCGTAGTACTGTGTTGCGTACTAAGACAGTGCTGCTCAAGACAATATTTCTTAATTTATGGTAGCGTGATGGAAAATAAATTATCGGTTCCTGATTAATATGGTTACTGTAGTAACCATTGTTTACAGCTGGAGAATAATTATTTTTGTCTCTTTAATTGAGTTATTCGTTTTTCTAAATTGGTCTCCTTTCTTTTGGATCGTTTTTTCCCCCTCCTAAGCTTATTTTAGGGAGGATTTTTGTAGAGTGAGACAGATTTGGTTTCCCCATTAAAGGGATTATAAACTACTAACTTGGATAAATAAGTTTTTCCCGGAGCATTTATCACCATTGTAGCTACAACCCTAAATGTATATCCTATCTGTAAGACAAGAAATTTGCAAAGATTAGGCCAAACGAGAAGGTGTGACTGGTGACGGAGTGAAAGCTGTTATTGGCCTACCTCAAGACGCTAAGACACTGCGCAGTTTTAACGGTTAAATTATTACCTGCGCGTTTTCAATTACAAATTTGATCGAGTTATTTTTTTCTGTCTTTGCCTTGGATATTGTTATTGGTTTTTTCATTATTAATTATATTATTTTTAATTTTATTTCTCGAAAACTATTAGATCTGGGTTGTTGCAAAGAAATTACAGTCATAAAGGAAGGTTTGCCCTTTATTTTAAAGAAAATTTGGGAATTTTATCTTTTATAGAAAAAGAGAAAAAAATTGTCAAAGTTGGGTGTTTTTCAACGTTACGCTTTTTCGTGCAGTTTTTGTCGATCAACCCTTATACAACTGTCCTACCGGACAGTTTTAATAAATTAAAATAATACGTATTAAAACCAGCTGCTGACTCTTAGATTTTCTCTTCCTAGGAGCTTCTTACTGCTCACTGTCCGGTGATGGACAGTGATGTCTGTAAAGAGAAAACATTGTCCGGAGGCCGGCAGTGCACTGAAAAAAGCTCCGGGCGCCAATAACCTTAGATGTTGACGCGCCTTAAATCATTAAAAAAAAAACAAAAACGTGTTAAATGTTATTATACAAGTAGAAGATTATACAAGATGCTGCGTGAATTGATGAAATAGTGTGCAGAGTTTGTCCTTGATACTCCCTTGGGGGGAAGGCGATCGATGTTCTCGAAACTAGTTTTATATACATATACAGGGTGTATACGGAGGAGTGGTCGAAACTTCGGGAGATGATTCAACAGCTCAAATGCAACAAAAAATATTCTGCCTGATTCTAAGTAGTGTCCAAGATAATTGCCTTTTTAACTTTTCCGTCGATATTCGCGTTTTTTTTGTTGCATTTGAGCTGCTAAATCACCTCCCCAAGTTTCGACCACTCCTCCGTATACATCCTGTATGTAAGCCTCTAATTAGTATATATTTTTTACTTTATTTAATCTAATAAGATCTCTATGAAGGAAAGAGATTATAGCTCAGTGGGTATATTGCATTCTAACGAGAAGATTCCGGGTTCGAATCCAGCTAATGACCCTTAGATTTTCTCTTCCTAGGAGTTACTTACAGCTCCGGGCTCCAATAAGACCTCAGATGATGGTCACCGACTTAAAAAAAATATATTAAAAAAATAATAATAATAAAATGAATTGTAATTGGGTTTTATTGATTTGTAATCGTACAGTTTTAAAATTTTGTGGTTTTTCCCCCAAAAAAGTATCGATTTTTTGTGGAAGTTACTCTGTGTATGTATGGTATGCATTCAACGTATCTCAAAAACGGAAAAATTAAAAATATTTAGTCTTCATTTGTCCTCAAAAACAAATATTTCCGGCAGGGAAAAAAATACTCGATATTAAAATTTCATTACTACGTAGTACGTAGTACGTACTAATTACTTAGTAAAAGGAAATAAAAAATTGTTTAAATTGATCGATTATGATTTATTTATTTCTAAGGAAATGATTATTTTATTACACAAATAAAAGGCGGTTAAAAAATTTTTACGCGCAAAAATTAGAATTTTAATCAGTGATTTATTATTATCTGATTTGTTTACAAACAATACATTGTTGATGATGATGTTGCTCATCATTTCAATGATGATTATGTTAATTCCATAATGATTCATTATCAAGTTATTTCTATATTCTTATATTTTAAAAAACGGCTACGCAATACTTGTACAGTCATTGAGTCATTGTTTGTTATTTTTATAAAAACGTTACTATAAAATTATTGGCGGCTGATAAATTGTTGAGCAATATTTCAAATAAATAAATAATAATCAAGATCATTGTACTTTTTTTAAAAAATATTTTAATTGCGGTAAGAGGAAGTTCTGTTAATTGTTTTCCTGTGATAATCGATCACAAAAATTTTTCTAGGTCGATAACTTAAAAATAAGTATCCATCTGCAATATGTAAAAACTGCATAATATATATCTGTACCTCGGAGAGAAAAGGCACCATGTCCATTTTTTTCGATTTTCAGATTTTGGCATCATTTTACAAATTTTTTGTTGCTCTTTCTACAGGTGTAAAGCACTATGTCCTATGTTTACTATTAAGCGATTTATGTATTTTTAAAAAGCGCTATGATACTTCATTACTTAAGGGTAAAAGGCACTACATGGGCATAAATTTTTTTCACAATGGAGATCAAAATAAAATATTTTAAAATATGGGAGGTTAAGTGGCCATACCAACTGTAATAATTACGGTGAGAAGTACAGGAAAGAGTATAACCGGAAAAGTGGAACAAAAAATGAATTTGGGAAAATATCTTCATTTGGCTCCCCTGTAAAATTTACTTTTTGTGACATGGTGCCTTTTCCCTCCGAGGTACAGATATATAAAAGCAGTTTCCATCGTCTAAAATTAACAACAACCTCTAAATTCTAATTATAAATTTCTCTCCAGAGAATATATTTCAAGTAACCACTTAAATTTATAATTATGACAGTAGCGGACAACGTCCTATAAATAATTCTAATATGTTCACCATGTTATCACCGGTAAACCATTGTAATATTCGATTATTGTAATCGATGTCAGTAATAATTAATGTACATCATTAGTATGTAATAGTAAAATGTATTTAATACATAATCACATTAATTTAATAAATTGAATTAAAATCAACCGTACTATATTCTATAAATAAAACAATTAAATGTTACTGCTTTCTGATATGTATAAATCGAACGCATAAATTGTTATATATATTTCTCTAATAGCAAAATCATGTATCAAATTAATATATAAATAAGTTCCTACAGTATATTTAGTATGAGAATGCAAAATATTGATTGATTGATTGATTTTGGCTTGTTAATTATTCAGAGTAATATGAAATATTTGATTGAAGGTGTTGAAATTTAAATAAGTATAACCTGTGCTGAAGTTACAGAAATATTTATTTCAGTTTGGGTTATTCTATATTACGTACATTTACATCACTAATTATTTATTTCATCATGGCTACACTGTGGATTTGAAGCAGTACCTCCCCCTCAAATCATAGTTAATCATATCTAAACTTGAAACTAATTTAATAGTTAAAGCAAGAGTGAAACGAAGCGGCAGATTTATTGGCCCGGGAAGGCTCTGCGGGACGCTTTGTTGGCCCGGAGCCCTTTTTTGGGGTTCCTAAGTGTGGGAAGACTGCGGTCATTAACTTATGGGTGTAGAGTAGGTCTCAAGACTGGCCATTGGGCAGAGACAGGCGAAGGAGTTCATTAAAGGCTATTCGCCGAGGCTGACTGCGGAATTAATCCGTCAAGGCCGTGGGGCCCGTAAGGATGATTGTAGGCCTATTAACTGGCCACTGCAGGCTCAGAAAACACATGCACATCGCATGGGCCTGGTAGATGAGATAGCCTTTGCAGGTTCTGTCAGGAAGAGGAGGAGGAAACGGTACTCTACACAGTGTTGTGTCAGTGCGAGGGGCACGCGTGGCTAAGGATGTTACTTCCCGGGGAGGAAAAACCAAGGCCTGAGGAGCTTTACCCAAGAGCCGCTCTCCAGCATTAAGAGTCCGATTAAAACGGACAGGTCTGGAGGGTGAGCTTTAGAGTGAGGGGAACCACAATAGATCCGAAGGGGTCGCAGTGGCGTAAGCCTTGAGGCCGCCCTAGTTTAATCTAATCTAATCTAAAGCAAGAGTGATTTTTAAATAGTGTATGAACATGAAAATCTATAAAATTTTACGCTGAGTATAACTCAATCTAAGTCGATGAGTGTTAATGAGTCCTAAATTAGCCGGCAAATTATGTTACAAATGATTGTGATGATTAGGATTCTGGATGATGTAAGTTTTAGTTGGTATATTTAGCTCGCGATTTGACTTCATAACACGAATCCTGTGCGTTACATATTACGTAATTTTCTCGCGTACAGATCCGCATATTATGACGCAATTATTTCATCAGCTATTTAAATAACCATTTAAATTTTGTAAATTTCAAATTTGGCGTAAGACTTATATATTAGCTACAGATTGCCTTACCTTTAACCTTTTACAGATAACCTTTTTAAATAGATAACAGCCTGTCAACCTTAATGAGCCTACAGCTCGTTAAATAAAAGAGCTAGTTTTTATTAATGACGGAATATTAAAAATAGAAATATATTTGTTTAAATATTTTTTTAATAAAATAGCAGTTAGCCTTGAATGTTAGGCTAATCTATTTCTAGTTAAGTGGTGGTGTTATTTCCTAAAATGGTTTGTTCTACCACTTAACCTGTACAGTAAATATGTGTACTGCAATTACACTCTTATTGAACGTGGTAGATTTACCTCAATTTCGCAGCTACTTACTGAAAATGTGAATCACAAAGTCTTTCCCTCACCACCAAAAAACAGAAGACGGATAGCTTATATCAATAAAAAAGTATTAGTTATATTTAAACGTATTCAAAGATTACAAATGTTATTATTTTCTTACTTGTATTACACGTGCTAATTTGTATTTGTTCTTTTAAAACTGTAAATATTTAATGAATACTGAAGTGTGTTTATCTCTTTTTAGAATATTACGTATATATTCCTTTTTACGCATTGCTTAATCTTTTATTTTATATGAATGCAGTTTTATGCAACATTTAAAACGTAGTAAAATGGAATGCATAATATAATTTTGTTTTTCTTAAAGTAAGACGTAGTATTGCGTATTTTCTGTATCCCAAGATTTTGTAGCTTTTCGCCAGGGTCGTTCTGCTGTTCGGGCCGTTAATAAAAAATACTTCTTTTTATTATTATTAATAATTTTTTAAATGATACATTTAGTTACAATCAACTAAATTTATTGCGTTATACGCACTCGGAGTGGAGAAGTTACCCAGTCAGTGTCGAACATTTCACTATCAATGACGCTCATCTTCAGACGTTTTAAATCTTCTTTAAAGCATTCAATTTAAAGCTGAACTTATATTTTGTTTATTGGCACATAATTCGCACGTTATTTTATTAATAATACTTAAATGCCAAAAAGCAGTTTTCCACGTCACTTCTGATAGTTCTTCAGTTGATTTATATGGACTACCCGACGTTCCCGAGGAGGATTGGCTACTCGTTTCAGTTTGAATACCATATCCCATAACTTCTTTACTGTTTTACCATCTTAGGCTGGGTTTAAATAGTTTAAAAGAATGCCTTCGTCCTGGAGATGTCCTACCACTTGGTGTGCATTTGTAGTAATAATCTTTTTTGACTGTTGTTGTTTCAGATTGTGTTGTTATCTGATGGTACTTAAAGGGTGGCCAACAAGTAGTTATTTCCTTCTTCATGTTATATCCGGGGCTTCTTTTTATTCCGTCCATTAAGCGCCTAAACCATGCATAGTGTAGCTTTGTCCTCGTGGTTTCATGAAACGATATGCGATCTTTACTTGCTGTAGCTGTAGCTGCTCAATCCCATTGGTCTTGGCGCCCGTTTAAAACAATTCTTCAGCAAGTCGTACAGCCTCTCGTTGAACCTCTCGACTTGGAAATCGTCCTTATTTATACCAATTCCGCCAGAAAGAGAGCCAGATACAAACGCTTCGATTGAATCTCATTCATAGTGCTAGATGATATCTGTCACTTAAAGAATATTAGCAAACTGCCTCTTGCCATTTTTCTTTTTCTTCAGCGCAAGCGCTTCAAGCTATTTAATGATCTGCCACAAAGTCTTTAGTATTTTCTCGTTAGGTTGTCCTTTTTTTAGGAAAAGAAATCCTGAAACGGTGCCCTGCATGGTAGCGCGTCTTGTCCTTCCTTTCCCGTGCACATTAATGAATTTCCTGCGGATTTCTTCGTCTTGTACTCAAAGTAAAGAGAGAAGATCCAGAGAGAGCTGTTATTATAAAAATTGAAATATTTTTTGGGATAAGTTTAACTCGTAGTTATTGGGATAAACATTTAGACAATGCCCTTTAAAGAACAATAATATCACTATCTAACGAAGCTCATTGTTTTACAAATAGATAGAACAGCTTATCTAGAAGGCATAGTCACTATATCAGTCTATATGTGTGACAGGTGGCCATAGTTATGGTCGCCCTTCTGATGGAAAGTTAGGATTTCATATGCCACTGATATCCCCCAGTCATGTCCCTTCATTTACCAAAAGCGCTCGCACCATATTTAGAGTCACAATATGACTTTTTATTTCTCTAATTTTTTTTTGCAGTTTTATCTTTCCCTATTACTTTGTGCAGATATTTTGACTAATGAATTTTACTGTCCGCTTTTAGGACTCCTAGAGTCAGTAAAAATGGTTTTAGAGTGAACGCATCCACCTTAAAATAAAACTCCAAAGACCTTGTTTACAGCAAAAAAAAAAAAAAGAGTTACGTTAAGAACTTGAACAATTTTTGGAAGTTGTCGTTTTATCCAATTTTTTTGGGCACCTTTTCTAGAAATCTATTAGGTCTAAACAGTTGCATAAAAAAATGCATTTATAAACATGTGGAAATGAAGTTATCTTTTATAGCAGTGGTGTCAAACTGGTGGCCTCCGTGGTCTATTTTTTGGGGCCCCTCAAAATGGAAAAAAATTGTTACGAAGAAAACAGCGCTTATAGGAGTCGTGGCACTACCGTACTCTCACAATTCCCTCCTGGTTACGAAGAAATCAGCGCTTAAAGGAGTCGGCGCACTACCCGTACTCTCTAAATTCCCTCCTGGTTATGAAGGAAACAGCGCTTAAAGGAGTCGGTGCACTACCGTACTCTCACAATTCCCTCCTGGTTACGAAGAAATCAGCGCTTAAAGGAGTCGGTGCACTTCCTTACTCTCACAATTCTCTCCCTCGTTAACCCTTTAGCTACTGAAGACCGAGTATACACGTGGCCCCATTTCCTTATTTGAAGACCTGCGGGCGTGTAAAAAAAAAACATGCTGACTCAGTTCCGGCAAATTGTTTGAATGCGATAGGTCCTGCCATTCTAAATGGAATTCCAGAATGATTTGGTCTTAAAAAGACACAAAAAAGAAGTAGGAATTCTCAATAATGGCCAAGTTTCAGGGTAAATGCCAGTTTTCAGTCGTGATACATTTATTCTGCCGAGCTTTCGACTTAGGGACTAGGTCATCTTCAGGGCTTGTCTGAAAACTTTTTTTTTAGACAGAAGACACACCAACCCTGTAATGTAAAAATATTACTTTGTAAACTAGCCCCTGAAGATTGAAGTCCCTAGGTCGGAAAGCTCGGCAGAATAAATGTATCACGAATGAAAACTGTCATTAATTTTTTCATCCTATTGAAACTATGAATCAGTCACCAAAAATAATGAACAGCTAGTTAAAAAAAGAATAATTTTCACTTTATAAATACAATTATACTGTGTTTTAATTATGCTATCCATATATTCTAGAATTCACACTTCAGAATATACTTAAATTTAACAAGATTTGTAAATTTGATGTGACCCGCGTGAATCTTGCCTGTAGCACCAATTGGACCGAGTTTAAATTGAGTTTGACTTCCCTGTTTTATAGAAAAAGAGGGGAAAAAATTGTTACAAGATGGGCGCTTTCCGATGTAACATTTTTTCGTGCAGTTTTTTGGCGATCAACTCCTATACAAACGTTCTGTTTTTAAAGTATTTTTTATTTTTCAAAAAAACAAAATGTTTATAGCTAACTCGTTTGTATAATAATAGGTAAAAGCTTGCTTTCTAGCTAGTTCTATAAAATTTAAAGATTTATACCACTACTGTTAGTATTTCTTACTTAAGTTTGGTTTTTCACCTTTTACTTTCAATATTTCTGTCTCTTTACGTTAATTTATTCAGCCCTTGACAGTTGAATAAAAACAAAACTGTTATTATTGGTTGAACATTCCCTTTAGATATACTAAATATTACTACGAGAAAAATAGATATTATTGTACTTAAAAATTTATCTAACAAGAATAATTTATCAAAATGAACAGGTGCTCTTTTCTTACCTCTTAAATATTTATCTTTGGTTCCTGTTTTGGCGAGGAGAGGTTTTTTATTTTTTTACCTGTTTTCAGAATATTTACAACTTGCATGAGCAGAGTTAACTTTCTGTATTACTTCAAAGTTAAAGTTAGTTCTGTCTCTACTGGGGACAACACCCAGAACTCTAGGTTATCATCATTTATTAATGGGAACGTTTTTTGGTTATGGTACAAAAAAAAAGAAGTTCATGTTTCGATCCATGTGATTGATTGGCCAGAACAGTTTAGTTAGAATAATGGGACAGCTTATTTCGGATTCACTATAACCCAACTATAGTACAAGAGTGTATTGTTGCTGTTCTGATTTGGTTTACACCCATACGCTTTGCTATATCAGCATTCAGTTGTGAAACCACTAAGTATCCTCTTCAGTTCGGAGTGAGACCCCCCCCCTATTAGCCTGTTTTAACTTCTCGGATGACCCCAAACTCTTAGGACGAAGGTGCTCCTTCATTCTTCCAGCGTAGTGTTGTCTTTATTTCTTCTTCTTCTTCCTCGCAAAGTTTACAAGACTACCAATAACCAGGTAATCGGTAATCTTCTTATATTTGTAGTAGTCTTAATGCCTACATAAATTCGAATTTAATGCTCTTGTCTTTTCGAGATGATTGTGAAAGTAATGTTGTAAAAACAGCTGATCAAACTATTATCCTCTCTTTAAGCTTGAAATTGCCTTAACGGATACTGCGATTTTCCACGTGTCTGTCTCGTATTATTCTGTTCCAGTGTGTGTTTTTGAAAAATCTTCTCGAAATTGCGCCTGCCTTTTTTTTTCTTTTTATAATTGTGTAATAATTTTCGCGATTTTTAATTCTCAAAGTCTGGCTCTAATGACTTGAGCCCCAAAACCTTTGGTGGGATAAGCGATAAGTTTCTCCAAGAGCAACTCAGGAAAAAGAAAGTGGAAGTTAACGGAGCTGAGCGCTGGAGTAACCTCCGTGTACTAAGACAGGATATATAGGATCTATGATCTACCTGGGCAGAAAGAGAATTGAGAGTAAGAGAAAACTGAGATATGCTTCGGTATTTTTCTCCCAGATTAACTAACTATTCGGAAAATACATGATAAAAGATTGGCCTAGAACACAACATCCACTTGTAGATGCTGAGGATAGATGAAGGAAACTCCAATAAACCTTCTGATTGTCTGTGATGCAAGGATCCTCGGTTACCCTACCATGTACCAGAAAGGATGTACCTTCCCAGATTCAGAGATCGTCAATTTGGAAGGCGTGTGTAATCTCGTCTTGCGCCAATTGTGGGCATAAATATCCTATTTATGGGATACCAACTTGCTCTTTTTTTTGTCTTTTACTGTTAAGGGTGTATCACATCCCCCCCCCTCTAAAGTAACCATATTTTCCAAAATTGAACACCAGAACTTATTTTGTTTCGTACCTAATATTTGGCACCCTATAAAAACTTCTCTGGTTTTGCGTAATTGTGTCCTCATCGCAATTATTTTTATTGTTTCTTTCTAATGATATTGTACTTTGTAGATGAAGCTGTTCATTACCCTGAAATTACACTTCAAAATATAGCTTAACCAATTTTTCCTCTCTGATCTGCTTTAAAAAAGCATTTCCCTTGGAAAATACTTCAGTAAAGCTATAGACTAACTCTTGTACAATGATCATTTACCCAAAATTTAACGAAAATCATTGCAGCTGTTTCCATAGAAATTTCCAAAATTCATGAAAAAGAAAAACAAAAACAAATCTATTCAGATCTCTGTTTGACTGATTTTTAACAGAAAACCACCTAAAAACCCTTTAGTGGCATCGATTTGAAATTTCTAAATGTGATTTAGTATTTAAATTATTTAGCTCGTACAAATACCAATTTTTTTAAAATAAAAATCTTTTTCCTTGTTCCATTCAAGAAGTTTACATTTTAATATTGTGTGTTGATATTTCACAATTATCAGTACAAGTTAAATCTCCTTATCAAAAAACAATATTATGCTAAAAATATATTTGACTGGAACAGTATGTTATATAGATTGTGTAGACTCAATGACTGTTAAAAGCTAAAAATAAACTTTATATCAAGGCCATGTTTGTCTTTATGTGTGTAAATATATCCCATGTGGATGATGTGTATTTGATTGTTATATGTATATATAATTATGTATGTGTCTGTCAGAGATAATAATTTATTTCAGATATATTTACAATTTACGGAAGTATGAGTACTAATTATATTATGTTCTTTTTTTAGTTAAATTGTCAGAATTATATTTGATTACTTGTTGGGAAGTGAGTTAATTTAAAAAAAAGCACGTGACATTTAAATGCATTAAGGGTGAAATTTACGTTTTATAAATATTAGCTTTAATTCCTTTAAAGACGATCTTAATTGCGACTTATCTTAGACTGAAATGGATCAGCAGAGAGGATTTGGATTTGTTCTGGCCAGAGATGGGCACTCATTAAAAATTCAATTTAATTCATCAATTTTTTTCCACATTTAATCGGTGAAATTAATCGTATTTTTAATCATATGACAATCAATTAGTGAACTAAATTCCAAATTTAATTGGCAATGAAATGGATTTAATTACTCCCTATATGACTTTTCAACTAATGGTTCAAACCACGTTTTAGCGAGGCCACCTTTCTCAGTATCACCACCAAAATCTCTACGGATTAATTTTTTCAGTCTTGGACTTCACAAGCATACGATTCTCTAAACCAAGATAGGTCCAACCTTACACTCACATTTAACCGTGTTGGTGAATCACCAGGCTTTAACAGAACTACCTTATTGGTACTCTCATTTTTGGAGGGGCATTTGTTTATTAAATTTCTAACCAAATTTCCAAGAAGAAAGGAAATCAATGCCCCGGAAGTGCACTTTTAAAGCCTAAGCTGATCTAATGGCGTACTTAAGCTTAAATGTCAGTTTGGCTTGTAATTTTTTCTCCATTAATAGTTTTGTCCATAGGGAATGTGTCGCATTCTATCGACATTATTATTAAATTGATCAATTTTTCATGCAATTCCAAGTTTCAAGAAAATTCAATTATATACCTAAATTGAGGTAAGAAAAAGTCATGTGAGTGTTCATACGAGATTCTTTTCTTGAGAAAATAAAGTGAAACCTTCAAAAATAATCTTAACTTAATAAGAAATTTCCTAAAAATTGAGAACACTTTTATTTAAAATAATTTGTTAGCATTTTATCTCAATATCTACGTAAGAATAATATTATTTCTAAAATAACAAAAAAAAGTTAATAAAATATGAGAAAATAATAAAAGATTTAGAGAAATAAGTGAAAGGTAGTCAAACGCCATTGTTAAGTACGCCTTGACCAGCTATCATTGGACGGGGCGTGGTTACACTAGAGGTGGGCATGACCCGCCCACAGTCTGCAACCGTACTGCACTGTGATTGGCCACTACTTCAAACGTTATAATTTCAATGAAATAATTAATTTAAAAATTTTTCTCCAACATTTCTCCCATAGGTATTTGATAAACTTTCGATTAAAACAAGAAAAAAAAATTCCCTTTAAAAATACGATAAATAATATTTCTTTTGGCATAATACCTCATGATTTACACAATTATCGTTAACTGTATCAAAAAAGTTGAGAATTTGTATTGTTTAATCGAGAAATAGATAAAAGAGAAATAGGCATGTGAGCCGCCATTAAATGGGTCGGTAAGCTTACTTTAAGCTCCATCCAGTGGAGAACTCTAGTGGCATTTTCTGTAAACATAATTGCAGTTACTACAGCTGGGCTGTTTCTTGATATTCTCCTCAGTATTTTTTAAGGTTTACAAATTGAATTTGCTCGGAAGGTTTTATATTTCTATTTCAATTCACAAAATAGTTCCTTAACCATCTTGGCGACTCTCAAGACAACCTTGCACACTCATTTAACCACGTGGTTAACTCACAAGACTTTTCTAGGGCAGCCTTACACTAACAGTGAACCATGTTAGTAACTCACAAGACTTATATAGGTCAGCCTTACTCTCACATTTAACCATGTAGGTAATTCACAAGTCTTATATAGGTTCACCTTACACTCACATTTAATCATGTGGGTAACTCACAAGTCTTATATAGGTTCACCTTACATTCACATGTAATCATGTGGGTAACTCACAGGTCTTATATAGGTCAGCCTTACACTCCCATGTAATCATTTGGGTAACTCACAAGTCTTATATAGGTCAGTCTTACACTCCCATGTAATCATGTGGATAACTCACATGATCTATACAGGACCACTTTCCACTCACATTTAACCATTTTAGTGACTCTCGAGACCTACTATGTCCACTTTACACTCCCATTTAACCATGTTGGGGACTCACTAGACTTGTATAGGACCACCTTACACTCACATTTTTTCCTAAAATTGGGTTTACTTGTAAGTTCCACTTGTAAGGCTATATTGTTCAGTCAATTTGTGTGTAATTGTTTCGCACTAAGCAATTATTCATATTTTCCAACCGATTTGGTTACTCAAGGCGTATAAATTATAATATTGATGTAGATGAGGCACCATCTAGGCTGAATGAATCTTCTATTCTCTATTTGCATTCATTCATACCGGGCTAATTACTGAAAAATACCTACTAAAAATCTTTCTCATCTTTGAAGGAATTAAATTCTAGGCTCTTATTGGATCTGTACGATCTCTTTAGGAATTTTATTGCAACTTTGTAACAAGGTGGTTTTTGCATTATTCAAAATAAGTTTATTTAAATTTAAATATACTTTTTATATCCATTATAATTAATACATACATACATTTATTTATATTAAGAGGTCATATTGCAAAACAAAGTAACAATAAATCGTTCTAAAAATACATACGTATCTATTTCATACATACAAACTGACCTTGTACTTTTTAATTTAATATTAATGCAAAAAATAATAAAGGAGTAAAATAACATTTTATTTAATTCTAGTAGTATACGTATGTGTAATAATTCAACAAGTTGTCCTTCAACGGGGTTTATTATGAAGTGTTTATTCTAACGTTCATGAACGAAACTCGTGCCGCGCAGATCCGATTCTCCTCATTTTGCTCCCCCTCTTAAATTCATATTTCTATGCAATCATAAATTGAAGAAAAGTTGCAACATCTTTTTTCCAATTTTATTTATTAAGAAAATGAAGAAAATAATGCCAATTTCAGTCATTCTTTTGCCAAGCTTTCGTACTGGGGACTAGGTCATCTTCAGAACTTTTTATAATTTTTTTTTTGTCCTTACTTTCTTTTACATTGTTGAAATCAAAGATTATTGGGTCTTCTTTACTGTGATACCAGTACTAGTGACTTAAAGAAGCTACCTTATATCGAGTAATATTAAACTGGCCAAGGATTTTTTAAGGAACACTTCATGTGAATTGAAAAAGATAAATAATCCTGTAAATTAAACAGAAATGATTTGTGCATCAACCCACTTGGGTTCAACCAACTCACCACCACAAACATCTCCCGTCATATGTACCCTGTGGTAGTAATGGGGACGAGAATGTAATTATGAGATAGAATGAGAATATGCGCAATAGAGAGATATGTAAATCTAAGGTTGTGTTAGTATACAATCAGTTACAATAATTAAACTCATCAATATAATTAGCACTATATTCTTAACTTTTAATTACATTTAATTACCTTACTAAAATGATTAATTAAGAGAATGATTATTTTTTTCATGCAGTTTTCACGATGTGAAAAAACAAGGAATTATTTGTTCAAAGTTAATGTTGGTTGAATAATAGTAAAAATTGGTAGTGGGGCTTTGACGAACGGTGGAAGATCAAAGACTCATATTGAAGTGGAAGAGGATGTGATTGAGTTGAAGTAACTAGATTGAGTGATTGATCTCTATGTGTTCGTCCCAAAGCACGTATACGAGGTGTGGCTATTAAATAACGAGACTATTGCTGTAAAACATTTTATTTTAAATTTATACATATTTAGTTATTATCACCTTCAATATACACCCCTCCACCATCCCTACAACGCTCCACGGCGAATTTACCATTGTTCGAAACAGTGCTTTAGGTCTTTTTTCTGTGAGCACCTGCATGACGCGTGCCGCTTTTTCTTTCACAGCTTCAACGGACCGAAATTGTGTTCCTTTTAATGCAGATTTGACTTTGGGGAACAGATAAAAGTCACATGGAGCCAGTTCAGGCGAATAAGGCGGATGGCCCAAAATCTGGGATGTTGTATTTGGCTAGAAACGTCTTGACAGACAATGCAGTGTGAGCCCGTGTGTGGAGAACCCGTGACTTGTTCTTCCACCACAAATCGGGTCGTTTTTCCCTTACTCTTTCACGGAGTTGTGCAAGCACCTCACCGGTAGTATTGTTGATTAATTATAATCGATATTTTCATCCGTTTTGGTCGTGGAAGAGCTGTCATCATCTCCGACTTCTTCTCGGCCATCTTGGAAACGCTTAAACCACTCAAAAACTCGTGCACGTGATTAACATTCTTTTAATAAAAGATAAGTTTCAGTAGCGGTTTTACCAAGTTTCATGTGAAATTTCACGACAATTCGTTGCTCTACTACATGTGTAGTATCATGTTTTCGGCAAAACGAAACTAACACCTCTTACACTAAAAAGACGGTTCCGGGTCAGACAGGTTTCTCTACAAACACGTGAGACGCTCAATCGAAAGAGAAGGCATAGTTCTTCTATAGCAGCATCAGTCTCGTTATTTAATAGCCACACCTCGTATATCTTTTCAGCCTATTTCCACCGAACTTGCGGAGGAGGCAGGACTTTTTCGTTGGCTTGGAATTAGGTTGGATGTTTATCAGTCTCTGTGACATCTATTTCTCGTTTACAAGCTTTTTCTTTTTTTTTTTTTTTTTTGCCGGGTTACTAGAGAGATGGGGTCCCTGATCTCGTCACTGCGAAATTTCGACCACCACGAAACGTTCACACTGGGAAGCAAAACCAAACTCGGGTAGTTGACAATCTTCAACAACTCTGCTTTCAGGCGAAGGCTTTGAACGATCACAGGACGTGACCATGCAAGCATTACTCATGGTTTCGCTGTACACTTTTGATGTTGACTTCTTATTAGGACTTCCTTATTAGTAACCTCTTACGATCTATAATAACCTTAGGAGTATGTTTAGCAGGAAAAGCTTTTCTTACAACCGTAATTTAAAGTTCACAATAGTAACTTTAGGTGTAATATTCCTTTACACTTAGTGCCTATCACCGTAGATTGCATTCAACACTGATTCTGCAGGAACGCAATAGATCTTTTATTACGCAGTTGATTTTGCTTATAATCATCCCTGCACAACTTCTAACCACCTAGTAATTGTTCTTGTCTTCAGTAAAACGTTTTAAAAATATTTTAATCTATAAAAAAATGTACAACTCTATGCAAATCACTTATAATACGTATTATACACTGTATCAATATATATATATTTCAAATTAATTCAACTTCATTTCTCACATTTATTTATTTAAATGTTGTTCGCTATATATGCGAGTATTTAAGTATAATTAAAATTACTCGTTTGCAAAGGATATGTAGAAAGGTCATTGCTCTGCAAAATAACATTGCATGCAACAGTAAATTAGTTTTTTTCTTTTTTCTTTTTTAGTTTCTGTCATACAATGTTGGCAAAACTGTTTTTATCTATATATAATCCACTTTGTGAATTTTTTATTGGCATATTCTAGTTGAATATTTATTGTTGGATTATATAATATGAAAAATTTGTTGGTTTTAATTGAAATTTGGTTTGATTAAAAAATAAAAGGAGCAATAAAGTTCAGTTTCAAAATGATGGTTAACTTTAGGCGAGATATTGGATTTTGTGCCGCTAATCTTCGGCCTAGAATGAAAGAATCCTTGATTCATCTTAGAGGTTTAACTGAGGCTGTGAGTTAATAAAAAATATTCACCTAGAATTGAACGTCTTGAGATCAATTTGATTATTATTGATTGATTTAATTTCCTATATTAATACTAACGGAAAGACAAGTCCTACCGTTAGATTGAATACTTTGTGGGCCGCGCCAGAACGTTACAAAAGAAGAGCGGCGTACTTGGAGGCGAGGCGAGGCCTTCTTGTTGCTGTCACAAGAGAAATAAATGCTAGTAATGGGGTCGATGATCCTCTATGTGCTGCGTGTATTAGAGAAAAGAGGAGGACTACGTTAAATATGTTGACGTGGTAGGGGACAAGGTCAAAGAGGTACAACATTATTATTGTTGGTTGTGTTTAGTATTGTTGCTTGATTCTCATCGTCAAGTTTAGAAAACTACTTTGCCATTAGCCTATCGATCTGTTATTGTTTTTTTTAAGGGCACCGCCTTACCAATAATCATTTTCTCCTTCGGATCTTTTTTTTTTAATCTGAATTGAACGGTTGAACTAATAGGATTTCGTTCTTTATTTGAGGTCAAATCTACAGTATTTGGGTTTGGTGCATAAATTCGTGCGATTCTTTTATAGGACAGAACTGATAACCTGAAGCAAGCCTGCAGTTCTACTTCCGACATCTTGTTCTGTACAAGTTTAACAAGGGATCCTAACCAGTTTCACTACAAATTAAGGGGTGGTAATGAGGAGAATAGTGCTCTTGCTCTAAGGGCTGCCCGAAATAATAGGTTAGGAGTATTATAAAAAGTGTTTACTCCTGGTAACCGCCCAGACTCTTGGTAAATATCAGGGGATCAGGAAACTGGCAGATTGTGGGATGACAACTCCCTCTATAGCATTAACTTATCGCTTTCCTCCCCCCTCCAAGGTAAGGGTGTATTGCTCTTCAATGCCCTCGTATATTTTACGAAGGCTAGAGAAAGCATTAACCAGGAGAGGCTACTTAGTGCTTGAGATTACTCCCTACTTTCGGGCAGGCTAGTTTTAGATACAGTTATCCCCTCTGTTCATCCATCTTTCGGCATAGATGTACCACGCCTGTGGGCAGTGCTGGGCTGTGCTGGGTGCAACAAAGATTGAGTGGCATGAGATTGAGGATATCTCATAACCATCTATAGGATATCTCATACCGTCTCTGATAGTAAAGTAAAGTAGTAGTAAAGTATCGCCTATTTTTTCAGGCGGGGCTTAACGTCCAATTACCAATTAGGTGTCGTGGACGGAGGCGACTAGCAAACATACTTTACTGTAAATTTCTTTTATTAACCATTAAATAAAATCCAAGGCCTAAGATCGGGAATCGAACCCAGTACCACAATACATATTAGCTTCACAGGTCTCGCCTCTAACCGCTCGGCTACCGTGGCGCCAGTGGTAGCGCTCTGATAGCTTGCACCAGTGGGGTGCAACCACGAAGAACTAGTGATTGGATTATGCTCCTTTTTTTTTTGCAAGGGGGTAACCTACGCACAGATGCTGGGTTCGAATCTAGGTGCTTAGATTACAGATGAACTCCATGTTCTGTCGCGAGAGAAATCTGTCCGGAGACGAGCGGAGCTCTGGGTAAAGCTCCTGGCACTATTTACCCTCAGATATTGAAGGGCTTCTAATTAAATTTATATAGTATATGTATTCTGTGACAAGAAAAAATTAGTTCATTTCCTTTAAAAACCTCCAAAAAATAGAACTTTCGACAAGTTTAGTAATATAAATAAAAAGCCTGATCTTATACCTAGTGTTTACAACGTTCGGACAGGTAATGCCACTAGCCTGGAATCCAATCGACCTCCTTTAGTAGGCTAAGGTGTACGTATATGCAACCTCAATCCAAACACCAGCGCGCATTCTTTTATGTCTGGTTCACAGCATTTCTGTTTTTTTTACTCATTGATATACTTCTCTCTTTCTTTCATGCTATCTCCATTTATTTATTTTTAATTTTTTTAAATAATACACTTAATTCTTAATTAAGATTAAGATCATTTCTTTTGTAATTTATCTCACATTATCCAGAATATTTTGTAAGATGCGATTAGAAAGATTCATATCTTTGTTTTTCCTTTCCTTTCAAGAAATGACTGTTAAGAAAAATGCTTTTCCTAAGCATTAGAGTTAGGGTTTAAGTATTTAAATAAGATTTTTAAGCAGTTTCAAGTACAGAGAATTGAGATCATGAACAGGGGTTTCTCTCCTTCACTTGATACCACTAAGTTAGGTGTT
Organism: Rhodnius prolixus; assembly: GCF_049639745.1. Classification (NCBI taxonomy): domain Eukaryota; kingdom Metazoa; phylum Arthropoda; class Insecta; order Hemiptera; family Reduviidae; genus Rhodnius; species Rhodnius prolixus. The sequence goes on from NW_027411582.1 coordinate 30,004,474, forward strand.
ACTGTACCTAGAAGCCATACCATTTCCACTGAACTTACTGTGGCTAATTAGTCGTCTTGTGACAATTATGAGCCAAAACTAAATAGTTGTCAATAGCATAACTATTCGTTAATCTGGGCGTCACGTTAGCCGAGCGGTTTTAGGCAAGTCCCGCAAAGCAAAGATGTATAGCTGGTTTAGTGGGTTCGATTCCTGGGGTCTAGTCCTTGGATTTTATTTAATGCGGTTAATATGAGAAATTTGTAGTAAAGTATGTTTGCTATAGTAGTCGCCTCCATATTGGTTCCGATGATGTTTGGGAAAAACAGTGCATACCCGATGGTAAACTGACTGATATCATGTCAACATTTAGCAATAATCTTATTAGTAAGGATGTTGAGTCTCTGTTAAACGCCATATTTAACACTTTCCTTAGGAATATTAGCAGCTTTGGATTGGGTGAACATTACGAGGGTCGTTTGAAAAGTCCGTGCAAAGTCTGAGAGATAGCACTACTGGCGAGTATCGAGGTTATGTTTAGTTAGTAGCATCTCTTGGAAGAACACACACCAAGTTTCAGCCAGATCGGTCTATTTCTTTGTGTTTGGCATTCGTTTGAATCGAGGAAGTCGAGTGATTTTCAAATCGTGTGAAGTGTTGCAAGGACGGTTTGCAGCTGTTCCAGAAGAATCCGCAGGACTTTAAGCATCGTTTCGTCACTGTGGATGAAACATGGATACATCACTACACTCCTGAGACCAAAGAACAATCTAAACAATGGGTTACCAAGGGGGAATCTGCGCCAAAAAAAGGCGAAGACCGTTCCTTCGGCCGGAAGGATTATGGCGACTGTCTTTTGGGATTCGCAAGGAATATTCCTCATCGACTATCTGGTAAAGGGTAAAACTAATACAGGTGCATATTATTCATCGTTATTGGACCGTTTGAAAACCTAGCTGCAAGAAAAACGCCCACGATTGGCCCACAAAAGAGTCCTTCTTTTTCCATCACGACAACGCACCAGCTCACACCTCAGCTGTTGTGGTCGCAAAATTAATGGAAATAGGGTTCCAACTCGTTTCACATCCCCCCTATTCTCCAGACTTGGCTCCCTCGGACTACTATTTGTTCCCCAATATGAAGAAATGGCTGGCGGGAAAAATATTTTATTCAAACGAGGAGGTGATTGCAGAAACGAATGGCTATTTTTCAGACTTGGACAAATCCTATTATTCGGAAGGGATCAACAAACTAGAGCAGCGTTGGACGAAGTGTATAAGCCTAAAAAGAGACTATGTTGAAAAATAAAAAAGGTTTACCCCAAAAAATTAAGTAGTTTTTATTTTGCACGGACTTTTCAAACGACCCTCGTACGTTCACTTTAAATGTCACATTGATATGATCAGAATTGCCAGTCAATTTAAGATTAATGTCTGAGAAGAAGCCTCAACTCTATATCCTCGGTAGGGTTTATTTAATACTTATTCCTCCTGCCCGTTATGAGGGAACCATAAAGATGACCTAATTCATTTCCTAATTATCTGGCCGATGTAAGATGTCTTAAGATCCAAGTATCTACATCTGCACAACATTAACTTTTCTTCCAGTAATCAACCTGAAATTGTGTTGGAGAATCTCTTATGTTTCCACTCGGTAGACAAAGTAAAATATATTTACTTTTTTTATAATTAATTCCATAAAATTTAGAAATTTCTGTTCATCAATTTAATAGCTTTTTATTCTATTTGCAAAAGTGAATTTACTTTTGTCCTTGTTCTCTTTCTTTTTTCATGTATTTTATCTTTTATATTTTATCCGAGTAAAGGCACGGGGCAACCCCTTGCTACAATTGTACATTATAAGCAAGTTACAATAAATAATAATAATAATAATAATAAAATACGTAAAGCCCACCTGATAAAATAAAAATAGGCATTATTTTACTTACTTTGACTATTTGTTTGATATTTCTGGTAGCTTCATTGTAAATGTCATTTGCGTTGCTAAGCTGATGGTATACCCTAAAAATGACGTCATACTTGATAAAAAGTGGTTACTCCTCTTATCTCGTCTGGGAAAAACATTTTGATTCCATTATTGTTATGTAAATATATATATTTAAACATGACAACAATATAGAATAATGTTTTCGGTATAATTACAAATACAAGGCACAATCACATCGTTTTTTCAACAAAACGCTTTCTATTCAGCAAAACCCTTGACGTCTTAATAAATAAAAATTTTATTTTAATCCTGACGAAATGGCCAAAAATATCAACACTTCTGTTGTTTGCTAAAATAGAATGTTATTTATTGATTAAATGAATTGTTCTTATCTTAAACTGGCTATATAACATGTTTATTGAAGAATTGATATTTACTTTTAAGAGTTTAGGAATTTTTATTTATTATTATTATTTCGCAATTAAATGTTTTCAAGTTTATTATATAAACATTCGGAAAATAAATCTTATGGAAACACACTGAATGACATTGGTTTATTTGTAGCTGAACAATCAGATGTTGCAGAACATACGAGGGTCGTTTGAAAAGTCCGTGCAAAGTCTGAGAGATAGCACTACTGGCGAGTATCGAGGTTATGTTTAGTTAGTAGCATCTCTTGGAAGAACACACACCAAGTTTCAGCCAGATCGGTCTATTTCTTTGTGTTTGGCATTCGTTTGAATCGAGGAAGTCGAGTGATTTTCAAAAAATGGACGAAAAAGAATTTCGTGTGTTGATTAAACACTACTTTATGAAAGGCAAAACGCCTCAGGAGACTAAAGAGAAGCTTGATAAACATTATGGTGACTCTGCACCTTCCATTAGAACAGTTTATAAGTGGTTTCAAAATATTCGGAGGGGCCATATGGGCACAAGTGATGCTGAACGTTCTGGACGCCCTGTTGTGGTTACTATTCCAGAAATCATTGATAAAATCCACGATACGGTGATGGATGACAGAAGAGTGAAGGTGCGTGAGATTGCTAGTGCTGTGGGCATCTCGAATGAACGGGTACATAATATTTTGCATCAACATTTGTACATGACAAAGCTATCCGCAAGATGGGTGCCGCGATTGCTCACGCTTGACCAAAAATGAAATCGTGTGAAGTGTTCCAGAAGAATCCGCAGGACTTTAAGCGTCGTTTCGTCACTGCGGATGAAACGTGGATACATCACTACACTCCTGAGACCAAAGAACAATCTAAACAATGGGCTACCAAGGGGGAATCTGCGCCAAAAAAAAGCGAAGACCGTTCCTTCGGCCGGAAAGATTATGGCGACTGTCTTTTGGGATTCGCAAGGAATAATCTTCATCGACTATCTGGAAAAGGGTAAAACTATTACAGGTGCATATTATTCATCGTTATTGGACCGTTTGAAAACCGAGCTGCAAGAAAAACGCCCACGATTGGCCCACAAAAAAGTCCTTTTCCATCACGACAACGCACCAGCTCACACCTCAGCAGTTGTGGTCGCAAAATTAATGAAAATAGGGTTCCAACTCGTTTCACATCCCCCCCTATTCTCCAGACTTGGCTCCCTCGGACTACTATTTGTTCCCCAATATGAAGAAATGGCTGGCGGGAAAAAGATTTTATTCAAACGTGGAGGTGATTGCAGAAACGAATGGCTATTTTTCAGACTTGGACAAATCCTATTATTCGGAAGGGATCAACAAACTAGAGCAGCGTTGGACGAAGTGTATAAGCCTAAAAGGAGACTATGTTGAAAAATAAAAAAGGTTTACCCCCAAAAATTAAGTAGTTTTTATTTTTGCACGGACTTTTCAAACGACCCTCGTATATCACTATAGTTTAAATTGAGAATATCTCTGCTATCAGTGGATTTTAGTAAATTATTCATTGAAAAAACCCTTTTTTTAAGTTTTCCTGCAGCGGCTACGTAGATCATAGTTCGGAGAAGGGCACCTACGTTTTCCACGCATACCACGTTGTACTTTCAACTTGGAAGAAGACCACTGAATAATAGCCTTTATTTTCAAAGAAGTTTTGTTGTCTATAAAGTTGGGAACTCTGTTATTGGATTGTAGAATGAAGAGACTGAAAATTTAAGAAATTTGTATCTTGAGGATCTACCATAAATTTGATTCACTTCAAATACAGTCGGAACCTCTCAATAACGGACACTGGCGGGGAAAAGCAAAGTGGCCGCTGTTTGGAGGTGGTGGTTAGAAGGAGTATAGGCAAGTTTTATAATGAAAAAATATGGGTTTTTTTCCAAACATCTTTTTACCATACAGCCAACTTCAAAGCTTATTCCTTCCTAGGATATTGATCTTAACTATGAAATTTCCTATCTACAAGTATATTTGTTAATCAAATCTTCAACAGGTTTCAGGGCATAGACATTATTAGAAAAGATGATGTCTTCGTATCTAAATGGCGCACTCAAATTATTGTACAGCGAGATGAACAGCTCATCTCTTTTTTTCTTATAAAGTGGGCATTCCATGACGACATGTTCAAAATCTTCTTCCTCCTTACACTTTTCGCACAACGGAGTAGCTCGTTTACCGATTCGATGTAGGTACGACCCGCAGACCGCATGGTTCGCTCTCAATCTGCTAATTATAGTAACCAATCTTTTGTTCATGCCTGTACCAAACATCTATTCAAAAATTGTTTATTATTAATAGATTTAAAAAGTACATAATTGCATAATTATTGCAGCTATATGATATGCATCAAGTTTTTCTTAATTATGCAAAAAAATTATCAAAAAACTACATATTGACTTAATTAATTTTTAAAACAATTTTTATAATAATCATCACATTTATTCATAACAATAATAATTTATGGTAAAATTATCATCATAGTATCATCTATTATTAGAAAAATGGAACAAACCTTTCGGCAAGTTGACGATGGCTCGAATTGGTTTTTGCAAAATCTTCCAACACATTTATTTTCTCTTCTAGAGTTAAACCACTTTCGTTTGAGAGATATATCGGAAAAAATAATATTGTTCGTCCAAAGTTATATTGAAAAATGATTAAATTGGTACAAGATGTATGGAGCTTATACAGGAAACTTTAGGAAAAACTAGAAAAAAAAAGAAAAACTTGAGAGGGGATAATTACTTTTGATCACCGCGTCAAACGAACTTTTAATAATAAGGTGGTCGTTGGTGGGAGGTGAAACATTTAATCCGTTCCCCCAAAATAAAAAAAAACCTAGATTCGAACCCAGAATCTACGCGTAGGTTACTCTTGCAAAAAAGGAGCATAATCCAATCACTATCTCTTCGTGGCTGCACCATTATTATCTTTTTCTGGTGCAGGCTAACAGAGACGATAGGAGGTCCTCTCAAACCCGCATTAACCAGGAGAGGCTACTTAGTGCTTGAGATTACTCCTTACATTCGAGCAGGCTAGTTTTCGATACAGTTATCCCCTGTCATCATCCATTTTTCATCATAGATGTACGACGCCTGTGGGCAGTGCTGGGCTGCTGGGTGCATCAATGATTGAGTGGCATGAGATTGAGGATACCTCATAACCATCTATAGGAGCTCATACCGTCTCTGTTAGCCTGTACCAGTGGGGGTGGGGCACAACCACGAAGAACTAATGATAGGACTATGCTCCTTTATTGCAAAGGTAACCTACGCATAGATCCTGGGTTCGAATCTAGGTGCTTAAATTACAGTTACAGATGAACTCCATGTTCTGTCGCGAGAGAAATCTGTCCAGAGACGAGCGGAGCTCTGGGTAAAGCTCCTGGCACTATTTACCCTCAGATATTGAAGGGCTTCTAATTAAATTTATATATTATATGTAATCCGTGACAAGAAAAAATTAGTTAATTTGCTTTAAAACACCCAAAAAATAGAATGTACTTTTACTTTACTTTCGGCAAGTTTAGTAATATAAAAAGCTAGGTTACCGCGTTACTTGAGAGGGGATAATTATTTTGATCACCGCGTCAAACGAACTTTTAATAATAAGGTGGTCGTTGGTGGGAGGTGAAACATATAATCCGTTCCCCAAAATCAATGTCCGCGCGGTCGCTATGTAGAGTGTCCGTTACACGGAGGTTCTTTTATATAGAAAGTGTATAGGGGTAAAAACGGGGAAATCCAAAAACTGTCCGTAAATGGAGGTGGTCGCTAGTGAGAGTGTCCGTCCTTTATAGGAGGTTCGACTGTATCTGGAAGTGGTTTTCTATTTTTTTTGGATGCCCTTAAGGTGAACATTGAAGGGTAAATTTTACTACTACTAGTTTTTTAACAAATAATTTAATTACGTAAAAGTGCTTTGAGAGTAAGTCGTGTGTGGATTTTTCAATAACACGAAGTCTATCCTAAAAATTGAAAATAGATAAATTAAAAAAAAAATGCCCTTATAGATTTTTAGAGGGGGTCATATTGCACAATTTCCAATAACAAATGGTCTGTCTAGACTGTTCTGTCAATGGCGATAATAGAGTAGAATAATAATAATAAACTAAGCATATTTTTCAACTGGGTCGCATATATGTCTCTCCACGGTGATATAATATAAACTTGCACAAGGTCAAAACTAGTATATATATTGTTATCGTAACTTTTTTAAAGAAAACTTTTTTATCAAAAGAAAATTTGTGAAAAGCAAAAAAAAAAACTTAGGCAAGAAAATGAAACATTGTTTCTCATTTTCCTGAGATCGTATGTGATCTCTATTTCCACTGTTAAGGAAGTTCCATTGTGTTATTGCATTGTCCAATTTTGTGTTTGATATCCTTTTTGTTTTTTGTAGTCAGGACAGAAACGTCTGTACTGATGATGTAAATGATACAGGATTGTTTACATTTTTCCTTTTCGTCACTTCTGTTTCCTGAGTAATTGTGTTGTTTGTGGAACTTGAAATAACAGAACTTAAAGAGGAAGGTAACTCCATTCTATTCTTCGCTATTTCCACCTGACGCCATTACTCAAATTTCCCATTCAAAACCATTTTTTTCTTCATATTTCTATTCGGCAGACTATTGTCTTTGGCAGTAACAGATCATTTAAGATTTTATTGTAATGTGGAGGGTCAACTATTCGTAAATATGATGTTTGTAAGAGTATGTAAATGAGATGAACTATGGCAAAGTCAACGCTCCGTCTAATTACTTATTAAACTTCTGATGTGATTTGTCTTCACGACTTCTTGGGTTAAGCTTGAGAAGGCACGAATTTTCCTTCTCCAAGATGCTCCCCCTGCTATAAGATAAGATTCTAGTAGGATGGCCCAAGGCCTACGCCACTGCGACCCATATTGATCTATTGTGGCTCCCACTACTCCAGACCTGTCCGTTTAATCAGACTCTTAATTCTGGAGAGCGGCTTCTGGTTATAGCTTGCAGGCCTTGGTTTTCCCTCTCCGATGAGTAACATCCTCACACTGACTATAACACGTGCAGAGTGCCGTTTCCTCCTCTTCCTGACAGAACCTACAATGAGATGCATGTGTTTTCCTGAGCCTGCAGTGGCCGGTTAATAGGCCTACAATTATCCTTTTAACCCCACTGCCCTGATGGATTAAGTCTGCAATCAGCTTTGGCGAATAGCCTGTGATGAACTCCTTCGCCTGTCTCTGCCCCGTGGTGGCCAACCACCACTCTTGAGACCTTCTCTGCACCCATAATTTAATGGCCGCAGTCTTAAGGCACTTTGAGGCCCACAAAATAGGGCTCCAGGCCAACGAAGTGTCCCGTAGAGCCTTCCCTGGCCAATAAAACTGCTTAGTTTCCCTTGACCGGGTATTCAGACTAGTAAGACCTTCTTTTGGTCATTAATTTCCTTCAGGGCACCCAGACAGTCCCCTACTAGTCTTGAATTGACCTGGTAGGAACCGATAGCAACCCTCAGCTAAACAAAGACGCCCTTCTTTGCGAGTTAAGCTTTCTGTCAAACCTATGAAGGATTCCAATCGATGTTTGTGTTCGCACAGACTGCCGTGGCCGTCAAGAGGCTTTCCGATCGTCCGAAAGGCTTAATGCCGTTAATAATGGAACCTTCTTTATTAATGTATTGGGCATTTACACATTAATGGTACAAGCTTTGTTGGCTCAATTATTTTCAACCAATTTTGTTATGCCGTAAATAAGTTCTTAGGTAAGCTGGGAACCTTTCCCGATGAGAAATGCTGCCCTCCACATTATGTTTTTTGAATCCTGAATGCCTGGGCACTCAAGACAATATTTATCACAATACCTCATCATAATTGTCCTCATACTATGCCATGAATTAAATTCTTTGGACATAATAACAGATTTCTCTGACAGATTATTCTTCACTTAAAATCTCGGCAGCAAAATAGTATTGCTACAAGCACTGTCTTTAAATAAGTTTAAAGTAAAGACTTAAAGACGCTACCATAGCTGTGCGGTTATAGACTAAACTCGCAAAGCTAATATGTATTGTTGGTTTGTGGGTTCGATTCCCCTGGTCTAGGCCTTGGATTTTATTTAATGGTTAATATGAGAAATCTATAGTAAAGTATGTTTGTTAGTCGCCTCCGTCCACGATACCTAATTTGATAGTTAACTTTTTTAGGTTTGAGCATTTTATTATTTTTATCTATAAATTAAAGGATTTATTTTAACAAACCAAACCCTAGGACGAACTTCTGAAGATAGATTAATTTAACAAAATAATAACTTTATTTTAATTTCTCTGTTGCAGGTAATGGGTGACTCCAAGCTGGTACAATTACTTTGACAATGGCTAAATCCCAGACTACATCAGGTACAGTCCCATATCAAATTTAATCAATTTTCCAATTTTCTTCTTTTTCTCATTAATTTCTTCTTTTTTTTTCTTAGTAGTTCGTGACATTTTCTTATTGAGCTTTATTTTAAATTCTTTCCTCTTAGAGGCACTAAAATAGAATCATCTATTACGCATTTAGATTTAGGCGAAGTATATATACGAGGTGTGTTCAAAAAGTAACGGGAATTTTTAAATTTCGCGGGTTTGGAGAGTCTGATTGTAAAATTTTTTTTTTTGTTATGTTGGTACACATGCCCCTGAAGTACGATAAAATTTTCAGTAATATTCATTGTTTACTTCTTAAGTGGCAGCCGTTAAGGTTAGACGTGTTTTTCGAGCTTGGCGATTTTTGTTTGTTAAAAAAAATGGATCAAAGAATTTGTATTAAATTTTGCGTAAAAAATGAAATAAAGTGTGTGAAATGTTAATAAAGGCATATGGTGAGTCTGCTATGAGTAAAACAAGGATTTACGAGTGGTATAAGCGTTTCCAAGATGGCCGCGAAAACGTTGAAGATGACGAACGACCTGGACGTCCAAGCACATCAACAACCGATGAAAACGTGAAAAAAGTGAAAGAAATGGTTATGAACGATCGCCGAATCACAATCAGAGAAGTCGCTGATGATGTTGCCATATCAATTGGCTCATGCCATGAAATTTTTTCGGATGTTTTGGGTATGAAACGTGTGATAGCAAAATTTGTTCCAAAATTGTTGAATTTCGAACAAAAACAGCGGAGAATGGAAGTTGCTCAAGAGTCACTCAATGAAGTCGACAACGATGCGGATCTACTGAAACGTGTTATAACAGGTGACGAAACATGGGTTTACGGATATGATGTCGAAACTAAGGCTCAATCGTCCCAGTGGAGGCATTCTGGATCGCCAAGACCGAAAAAGGCTCGACAAGTGCGGTCGAATGTGAAGGTTATGCTCACTGTGTTCTTCGATTTTAATGGCATAGTGCATCATGAATTCTTGCCACAAGGTCAAACAATCAATAAGGAGTACTACCTACAAGTTCAACGCCGTTTGCGTGAAGCAATCCGAAAAAAACGCCCGGATTTGTGGCAAAACAATTCATGGATTTTGCACCACGATAATGCACCTGCTCACACTTCATTGCTTGTTCGTGAATTTTTGGCCAAAAACAAAACTTTAACGATGCCCCAGCCTCCATATTCGCCAGACATGGCTCCATGTGACTTTTTTCTATTTCCAAACATAAAGAGAACATTAAAAGGCTGTCGTTTTACAAGCATAGATGACATTAAAAGCGAATCGCTGAAAGAGCTGAAAGCTATCACAAAGATGGAGTTTCAGAAGTGTTTCGAGGATTGGAAAAAGCGCTGGCACAAGTGTATTGTATGCGAAGGGGACTACTTTGAAGGCGACAATATTAATGTAGATGAATAAATAAATATTTTTTTCAAAAAACGAAAATTCCCGTTACTTTTTGAACACACCTCGTATATATATATTTTTTTTTTATTTAAACATCTCTGTAATGGAGTTCTTGTTATACTAATTTAAGATATAATCACCTATATTATGACGCATAGCTGTTCTCTTAGTGTTGTCTACAATAGGCTAATCTAGTACTCTAGCCCACCCTGCATGTCACTTCCTGCCAATTAAGGTTAATAATGATATATATAAGGCACCAGCATGGAAAATTTCTTGTGGTATTACTATTATATGCGCTTAGTTTTTTTCTATCCTCATTTTTTTCTACAATATTAATAATATCTATTTATATTCCGACTTCTATTTATTTATTTTAAAAATTACTCATACATTTCCTTCAAAATACAAAATATCGAGAAGTAACATTGCCTATTTCTTACTAATTTATTATTATTCTTCAACTCGTGGTTTCCTTCAGCCATCGAGAGTAAATGGTTTCTTCTAAATGACACGATCCTCTGCCTGTTCCTCCGTCAGACCATATCTTGGCCATCATCTCCTCCACCTGGTCCCTCCACCCACTTTTGGGTCTTCCTCTCTTCGGCCATAGATAAATGTACACACGCTGGCAACATCAAGTGCTAAATGTACGATATGTAGTCTATGGGTATCCATCGGGGATATGACCCAACTAGTCTTAACCATTTGTTTTGATCTCTTTGTAACTTCCCGTAGTTGGTGCAACAAGTATGGGACCACACAGGGGCTGCATATAGGAGTACTAGACGGATATAAAGATAGTAAATTAGTTTTTTATTAAGAAAATCTATGCTAGAGTTGCGGTTTAACAGAGGGAACAGACTACACATAATTCCTACCGCTTTATCGCACACTGAGTTTATGTGTTTGGTGAAAGTTAATTTGGAGTCTAACACCAACCCGAGGTATTTACGAGAGTCGTTTGAAAAGTCCGCGCAAAAATAAAAACTACTTAATTTTTTGGGGTAAACCTTTTTTATTTTTCAACATAGTCTCCTTTTAGGCTTATACACTTCGTCCAACGCTGCTCTAGTTTGTTGATCCCTTCCGAATAATAGGATTTGTCCAAGTCTGAAAAATAGCCATTCGTTTCTACAATCACCTCCTCGTTTGAATAAAATCTTTTTCCCGCCAGCCATTTCTTCATATTGGGGAACAAATAGTAGTCCGAGGGAGCCAAGTCTGGAGAATAGGGGGGATGTAAAACGAGTTGGAACCCTATTTCCATTAATTTTGCGACCACAACTGCTGAGGTGTGAGCTGGTGCGTTGTCGTGATGGAAAAGGACTTTTTTATGGGCCAATCGTGGGCGTTTTTCTTGCAGCTCGGTTTTCAAACGGTCCAATAACGATGAATAATATGCAACTGTAATAGTTTTACCCTTTTCCAGATAGTCGATGAGGATTATTCCTTGCGAATCCCAAAAGACAGTCGCCATAATCTTTCCGGCCGAAGGAACGGTCTTCGCCTTTTTTGGCGCAGATTCCCCCTTGGTAACCCATTGTTTAGATTGTTCTTTGGTCTCAGGAGTGTAGTGATGTATCCATGTTTCATCCACAGTGACGAAACGACGCTTAAAGTCCTGCGGATTCTTCTGGAACAGCTGCAAACCGTCCTTGCAACACTTCACACGATTTCGTTTTTGGTCAAGCGTAAGCAATCGCGGCACCCATCTTGCGGATAGCTTTGTCATGTCCAAATGTTGATGCAAAATATTATGTACCCGTTCATTCGAGATGCCCACAGCACTAGCAATCTCACGCACCTTCACTCTTCTGTCATCCATCACCATATCATGGATTTTATCAATGATTTCTGGAGTAGTAACCTCAACAGGGCGTCCAGAACGTTCAGCGTCACTTGTGCCCATATGGCCACTCCGAAAATTTTGAAACCACGTATAAACTGTTCTAATCGAAGATGCAGAGTCACCATAATGTTTATCAAGCTTCTCTTTAGTCTCCTGAGGCGTTTTGCCTTTTATAAAGTAGTGTTTAATCAACACACGAAATTCTTTTTCGTCCATTTTTTGAAAATCACTCAACTTCCTCGATTCAAACAAATGCCAAACACAAAGAAATAGACCGATCTGGCTGAAACTTGGTGTGTGTTCTTCCAAGAGATGCTACTAACTAAACATAACCTCGATACGCGCCAGTAGTGCTATCTCTCTGACTTTGCACGGACTTTTCAAACGACCCTCGTATATTATTAAATTGGTTTAGATATTTAATCAATTTTGGGAATTACACTCCAGCTAAATTGACTGATGAAATTCGTAAATACAATTGCATTCAATGGTTAAAAAAAGAAACTAGCGCCTCCTTGAACAGCTCACGTACTGAGAGTCCAAACACAACACAAAAATATATATTGGAATCTATCTCAATCTAGAATATAATCTAGATTTAGAATATTTTAAAATAGATTTAATAAAGAAGGCAGTGTCATCAGCAAAAAGGGAGCAACTGGGTTGTAAGTTTCAGCTTGGTGATGTCATTATTAAATATATTGAAAAGTGTAGGCCCCCCAGGACTGAGCCTTGGGGGGGGACACCAGCTTTAATTAACCTCACACCTGAAACTGTGCTACCGAGTACGACGCTGAATTTTCTGTTAGCTTTTAACAAAGTAAATTAAATATCTCGGGAAAAAAATTGAATGAATAATATTTTTAAATAATATAAAATTCTGCGCAGGAGTGAAATATTAGCAAACCCCCCCCCCCCTAGAGATATTGATCGTTTAGTAAATAATGTTATTTCAGTAACAACTTTGTTTACGTTATATTTTATTTTTAGTTAGTATTAAATTTGGTGATATTGTTTCGTGGGGCACACATTTCTCACGTCATTTAGTAATTAACCGTTCTTTGTTTATAAATTAAATGGAATTATTTAAAGATTTTATTTAAATATTAAATTTATTTTAAAATATTCTAAATCTAGATTAGATTCTAGATTGAGATAGATTCCAATATATATTTTTGTGTTGTGTTTGGACTCTCAGTACGTGAGCTGTTCAAGGAGGCGCTAGTTTCTTTTTTTAACCATTGAATGCAATTGTATTTACGAATTTCATCAGTCAATTTAGCTGGAGTGTAATTCCCAAAATTGATTAAATATCTAATCCAATTTAATAATATACGAGGGTCGTTTGAAAAGTCCGTGCAAAGTCAGAGAGATAGCACTACTGGCGCGTATCGAGGTTATGTTTAGTTAGTAGCATCTCTTGGAAGAACACACACCAAGTTTCAGCCAGATCGGTCTATTTCTTTGTGTTTGGCATTCGTTTGAATCGAGGAAGTCGAGTGATTTTCAAAAAATGGACGAAAAAGAATTTCGTGTGTTGATTAAACACTACTTTATGAAAGGCAAAACGCCTCAGGAGACTAAAGAGAAGCTTGATAAACATTATGGTGACTCTGCACCTTCGATTAGAACAGTTTATAAGTGGTTTCAAAATTTTCGGAGTGGCCATAGGGGCACAAGTGACGCTGAACGTTCTGGACGCCCTGTTGAGGTTACTACTCCAGAAATCATTGATAAAATCCATGATATAGTGAAGGATGACAAAAGAGTGAAGGTGCGTGAGATTGCTAGTGCTGTGGGCATCTCGAATGAACAAAGCTATCCGCAAGATTGGTGCCGCGATTGCTCACGCTTGACCAAAAACGAAATCGTGTGAAGTGTTGCAAGGACGGTTTGCAGCTGTTCCAGAACAGCAGGACTTTAAGCGTCGTTTCGTCACTGTGGATGAAACATGGATACATCTCTACACTCCTGAGACCAAAGAACAATCTAAACAATGGGTTACCAAGGGGGAATCTGCGCCAAAAAAGGCGAAGACCGTTCCTTCGGCCGGAAAGATTATGGCGACTGTCTTTTGGGATTCGCAAGGAATAATCCTCATCGACTATCTGGAAAAGGGTAAAACTATTACAGGTGCATATTATTCATCGTTATTGGACCGTTTGAAAACCGAGCTGCAAGAAAAACGCCCACGATTGGCCCACAAAAAAAGTCTTTTTCCATCACGACAACGCACCAGCTCACACCTCAGCAGTTGTGGTCGCAAAATTAATGGAAATAGGGTTCCAACTCGTTTCACATCCCCCCTATTCTCCAGACTTGGCTCCCTCGGACTACTATTTGTTCCCCAATATGAAGAAATGGCTGGCGGGAAAAAGATTTTATTCAAACGAGGAGGTGATTGCAGAAACGAATGGCTATTTTTCAGACTTGGACAAATCCTATTATTCGGAAGGGATCAACAAACTAGAGCAGCGTTGGACGAAGTGTATAAGCCTAAAAGGAGACTATGTTGAAAAATAAAAAAGGTTTACCCCAAAAAATTAAGTAGTTTTTATTTTTGCACGGACTTTTCAAACGACCCTCGTACATTTGACTTCCATTTATTTTTAGTGCTTATGTTTTTTACCTTTTTTTTGTATTTTTTACTTGTCTGGCTACTATTTTTTTTAAAAATGATACTTTTATTTGATAATTTATTATTTAAAAATGGATTAATAGCCAATAAGTAGGATAGTGTGACTGAATAACAAGGAAAACCATCAAATTTATTCCAGTTTAAAAATGCTGAGTTTGATAAAAGAATCATTACAGTTTTCTGTTAACCTAAGCAGAAATAAAATAGATAAGTTTTATGCTAATACAATAAATTTTTACTTTTTTTCATGCTGTTACTAGATAAAAGGAAAATATTGCCTCTTCAAAATTTTCTAATTTTGGTTTTCCTAAGAAATATCCGTTTCTCAGGTTTTCTGAGTCCGTAGAAGTGGGTAAAAAAAAAAAAATGTGTTCATGGGATCAGCCTTTAAAATTCAGCGTTGAAAATCCACAAGTTTTTGTGAATGGATTTTTCTCGTTATTTCACTGATTTTTCCCTAAAATGATTGTTCACTTTTTTTAAAAAATCATTTTCCAAGAAAATTTGATTAAGGACATTTCTATGAGGAGGGGTATGATTGGTTCTTGTAACTTAGAATATAATTTTCTTTACTTTAAAACCCTGCTGATTTTTTTGGACATCAGATTTATTTATTCCAAAAATTTAAATTTAATGTTCTTTCAAATATAAGAAATATTTGGCACCTTATAGCTTAACGTTAATATCCTTTCTTCTTATTTTTTTTTAAAGTTGCATTTTTTTGGTTTTCTAATCTTTGTGAGCAACAAAACTTGCGGTCAAGTTTTGCTCTCCTAATTGCTAACTATACTCACTTATGTCCGATACTTCTTTTTCTACTGCCTTTGGCGCTACAGTTTTTGCAGGGCCTTGGTCTTCTTTTGCAGACAGTTCCAACCATCTCTGTCCGTGGCTTTCTTTCTTCACTGACGGACGGCTCATTCACTTCCACATCCTAGAGCCAACCGTTATTAGTCAAGCATATTTACAGTTACCCCAATAAATACTTATATTCAAACTTCTTATGCCACCATAAATGAATTTGGGTTTGGGGTAGTGGACTCTTTGTCATTCCTCTCTGTTCGCCTAATCTTACATCTAAGAGTGTTAAGAGCCTAAAAGGAGCGCAGGTATTGCTGCGTTGATTATAAAGTGTGGGTTTGTCAGTAAGAGAGATTGTCCGTCCGAAAAACTTTAATAGTGAACTAGCTGGGGATATTAGGCCCCGCCTGAATCATCTTCGTTTAAGAACAGAATCGCTTTATCTAGTTTGCCTGAATCATTTTCTAAGGATCTCAGCCAATGAATTAGGGAATCATATTGTTCCACCACTGGATTTTAAGAGCAAAGGCCATTCAGTTCATTAATGCAAAAAAATGGTGCACAACCCTTGAGGTAACCATGTTTGGAGCCTTATTGTTTCCGGTTTTCAATCTAGCAATTAACCACTTCCTCTTTTCCGTAGAAATATGTTTAATGAATGTAAGTTTAGTGTTCTATGCCTAGAGATACTTAACTTCCTTTTCTCAAAGGAAATAGTTTTTGACTTTATTGGGATAAAGTATTTAAAATTCTCATCATCAATTTCTGGCATTGCCTTTATGATTTGCGCTGAATTATTGATTAAAATAAAAATTAAAGCAATTAGAGATTTTTAAATGCATTATATATATATACATAATTTTTGATCAAATGAGTCCAGTACTATGTATGATTCTATTAATAGAACTTTATACAGTGTATGATGTAGGCAAGGCCAGACTCCCACCCTTACCGCGGTCGGACGGCCACTATTGGGTTTTAGTTGGCATAGAGTGGGGATTAAAGGCAAAAAGAAGTGGAGTGGTAAACTCAGCTAGGCACATTTGGTTAGAGATCACTTAGCCGCGACGTACAGTTCGTACATGTCACTTGGTTCTAGTTTAGTATATATGTATAAAATAAACTATAGTTAATAGTTAAATCGCACACATATATATTTAGTCGGAAGTTTTCTTAATATTGACACCAGCTTTTTTAAAATTTTATTTTAAATTATTGTTATTAAATGCAAAATTAGATGTACTAATTCTAATTCGTTTTCTTTCGCTTTATTAATTATATTTTTACCACTTTTCAAATTTGTCGAAATAATATCCAGTGACTGTTTTTTGTCGCAAAATTTTGTGTACATGTGACTTTATATATATCTGTTTTGGTTCTTCACTTGTATCTAATAACACACTCATGGGATTAGCTACACTAATGGGTAAGTGATCTTTGTCCTATTATCTTTGCAGTCTTCTCTTTGAACTATCTTGTTATCCTAGTTATAGTTTTCTGATGAAATAGAAGCAATTAGCTTTAAATCTCATTCACCTATTAACCCTTACTCGAAGTTGTTTTTAAACTTTTCCTTCGTCGAAAATTTATTTTACTTTTTTTGGTGGAATTTACCACCAAGGTCCTTAAGGTAAACCTTCCTTCTCCAAGAAGCAGCTTCTTTTCATCGCTTTACCTTTCATACTTCGCCTGAACAGTATTAAAAACTTTTACTAGTGTCCCAAGTTGAAGGCTCGGATGTCCAAATAACTCTTTGACCTTTTTGAGACTTCTAGACTTGGTGAAGTCTTTAACCGAAGAACATACTTCTAGTCAAAAACTATCCAGAAATGCTCCTTTCGTAGTCAAAGAAAACAAATTACTATCA
Organism: Rhodnius prolixus; assembly: GCF_049639745.1. Classification (NCBI taxonomy): domain Eukaryota; kingdom Metazoa; phylum Arthropoda; class Insecta; order Hemiptera; family Reduviidae; genus Rhodnius; species Rhodnius prolixus. The sequence goes on from NW_027411582.1 coordinate 30,021,785, forward strand.
AAATTCCCTTCGCCTAGAACTGCTCCCAAACTGTTCCTCTTATTTTTCTTCTAATCCTTTAATCTCACTTCACTACTGCAATCCCTGACTGAATCCAACTCATTGCCAATAGTCCGTAAGACTTCTTTTAGGGATTTAAGACTCAATATATGGTACAGAGATTGCTGTATTCACAATTTACTCAATCCCAGTCTCTAAATCAGTAAATTTCATTGAAATTCAAGAATAGAAATTACCTGCCCCCCCCCCCAAACTGAAGAGTTACACTCTTAATAGTTGGGTAAATAAAGAGTATCTTTATTGTAAGACAAACAACTGAAGATAACGCTTTATTATTTGTTAACAAAAAATAAATAAATAAATAAAATGAAAAATGTACACATTTCTAAATTTAGGTTCTTTTTTTTCTTAATAATGGCACAACTATTTAAAACTTATTTTTGATTAGGTTTTAATGTCTACAAGTTTCATATTTTTGCTTAATTACCCAACCAGTTTAAAATTGCTATCATAGTTATTATTGAAGTATGTAAATTGTTACAAATAATTCGCAGTTCACTGAACAAGTTTTTTATACACTGACTTCGCACAAGAAAGCCTCTCTTTTTATTTGAAAAAAATCTAGAGAATACTTCTGAAGTTTCTGTCCTTTCTTTATACACAAACGTCACACCAGAAAGCCTCTCTTTTTATTTGAATATTAGAGAATACTTCTGAAGTTTCTGTCTATTCTTTGTACACAAACTTCACACAAGAAAGCCTCTTTTTTTAATTGTAAAAGTCTAGAGAATACTTCTGAAGTTTATGTCTATTATTTATACACTAACTTCACACAAGAGAGCCTCTCTTTTTATTTGAAGTAGTCCAGAGAATACTTCTGAAGTTTCTGCCCTTTCTTTAAACACAAACTTCGCACAAGAAAGCCTCTCTTTTTATTTGAATACTTTAGAGAATACTTCTGAAGTTTCTGCTCTTTCTTTATACACTAACTTCACACAAGAAAGCCTCTCTTTTTATTTGAAGTAGTCCAGAGAATACTCCTGACTAGTTATTTTGGAGGGCTACCCCATTTTTTTGTAGCAGCACCCAAACTTTTGCCCTATGTGCCCTAAAAGCCAGCAAACTGAAATTTTGGATAAAATTAAAATTGATCAAATTAAATTCATTAAGAAAAAGAAAGTATAATTTAATTCACACTCCATATCCTGTATTTATTACTGTGAACGTATAAAAAATATTTCCTCCCACAAAGAAACATATTATTTTTAAACAGGCTATCTGTACTTCTTAGAATTTAAACACCATCTCTAAATTTAGCCACTTGGCGGACTAAATATAATTTAGGAGATAAATAAAATGAGGGGGGAAAAAATTTAAAAAGAAATTGCACATTAGAGCATGTGCTCAAATTTAAATTTAGATTTAAAAAAAAAAAACACTATTGATGTTTACTTTAATAATGCATTTTTATGAAGAAGGGGTTTTTGGAGTTAAAACATCTGGGGATTTAAAACGTCACTTTCAATTACTTTTTAAGTATTTTTCCATTTGATATTTCCGTCATTTGAGCTCCGGAAGTCAATCTTTGTGAGATAATCGTATTAGTTGTCTCTTAATGGAAAGAATATAGAGTCTCACAATCTGTAGAATCTCAAGTTTTGTTTTCAAAAAGTTTGAACTTTAATGCTTAAAATGCTTAAAGGGGGCTGAAAATGCAAATAATTAGGAATGTGCAGAGATTTGATGTTCATTACGTGTACAATAAAAAAAAAAAAATTAAATTGAATTAACTGAAGCTGAAGTAATCTCTTAAGATAAACGAAATAAAACCACTAATTAAGATAACCCACTGTATCCTTAATCTGTACGTAATTGTATCAAAATGTAATTATTTAATAAAAGGATTTTAAAAGTGGATGATGTTGGTGATAATGGCAACGTTATTAATGATGATTATGTTGATGTATTTTTTTTTTTAATGTGGTTAGGTTGGCAGTGCTGGGTAATATCACTGATTATATCCGCCGCTAGCAAGGCATGTTAATTGTATCCTTAACGGGTTTCGAATTTTCATCCATCAGCAGAGGTAGTCTAATTAGTTTAGTGTAGAGATTTTGACGTCACTCATGTTCCCGTCTCGCAATACACTTGCTTACATAATTCACATCAATGATTCATACCCAAATTTTTTAATTACGAATTAATCTTGTATTATTTAAAATTTCTATTTCCTTTTATACAGGGTGTTCATTTTAAGACGGTTCAAATGCATTTCATGCTTAAACGGTTAATCTGAGCAAAATGTGGTAGAGGTAAAATTTGTTGCCCATCACCTCTAGTTTCAGAATATGTAACTTGATTTTAGATTCCTGCCTGCGTACGCGGCTGACGCGCGACCAAAAGTGAGGGTTCGCAGTTGACCCCCATTTTCATATACACAGTTTTAAAGAGTATAAAAAGTAATGAAAGAAACCGGAAACCGCAATTCGATATCTTCAAAATTAAAGGTGCTAGGCCATTTCAAAATCTGGATATTTATTAATCATATTTCAATTTTTTAACTTGTTATCAAAGAGAAAGAAGAGCACGCGATAGGTCATTTTTATGTATTTTTTCATCCCCTTTCTACTAAAAATATTGCCAAGGCCGTAAAGCTAGTATTTTTCTTAATATCGGGAAATAAGTCCTTTTCCGAGTGATTTTTCTAAGAAAAATCAAATGTTAAGAGCTTTAGATGTTCTCAAGCATACTCAAAATGACTAAAAAATAATTTTACATCTGTTACAAACAAGAAGGTTTAATAATTATTTGATAATTTTGGGAGAGTTGCGTTTAATTACCAAAAAAATTGGAAACCTACTGCCACATATTTGAGAGATCAATATCTTTCATGTAAAGGATCAAATTTATTCCTTAATTTATCAAATAATGCACTTTTGCAGCATGAACTGTGTCTTGAAAGGTGCCTCCTCAGACTCGCAAGCCAGGTTATCAACTGCTCTCTGTATCTGAAGAGGCACCTTTGAAGGCACAGTACATGCTTCACAAGTTGAGTAAAGTACATTATTTGGTAAATTAAGAAATAAGTTTGATCCTTTACATGTAAGATATTGATCACTTAAATATGTGGCAGGAGGTTTCCAATTTTTTTGTTAAAACGCAACTCTCCCAAAATTACTAAATAATTATTAAACCTTCTTGTTTGTAACAGATGTAAAATTAATTTTTAGCCATTTTGTGTATGCTTGAGAACATCTAAAGCTCTTAACATTTGATTTTTCTTAGAAAAATCACTCGGAAAACGACTTATTTCCCCGATATTAAGAAAAATACTAGCTTTACTGCTTTCGCAATATTTTTAGTAGAAAGGGGATGAAAAAATACATAAAAATGACCTATCGTGTGCTCTTCTTTCTCTTTGATAACGTTAAAAAATTGAAATATGGATTAATAAATACCAGATTTTGAAATGGCCTAGCACCTTTAATTTTGAAGATATCGAATTGAGGTTTCCGGTTTCTTTCATAACATTTTATACTCTTTAAAACTGTGCATATGAAAATGGGGGGCAACTGCGAACCTTCACTTTTGGTCGCGTGTCAGCCGCGTACGCGAGCAGGAATCTAAAATCAAGTTACATATTCTGAAACTAGAGGTGACGGGCAACAAATTTTACCTCTACCACATTTTGCTCAGATTAACCGTTTAAGCATGAAATGCATTTGAACCGTCTTAAAATGAACACCCTGTATATACATATATTATTTACCGATGTGGCCTAGTATAATAAATTATAGTTTTAGAGACTTGATCATCAAGGTTACTTTATAATTACCTTCCCAAAAATAGATATGAAATATAAAAGAAACTTCCGGTGTTAGTTTTTGGTTTTGTTGAATTTATTTTCACTAAAACAAAAACTATTTCCTGTCCTTATATAAATATAGATTTTCTTTTATTACTTCATAAAAGATTCTTTAATTTAATCAAGTATTTGCATAAGTAAATTTTCCAAAAAATCTCCAGTTGTAATTAAGAGATTCTGGAATGAAATAAATTCGTGAGATGAGATATGTACTTTTTTTTGTAATTTCAATTGGGTTATACAAAAAACGCTTTGCACATCTGTTTGTGAAGTCTTGCATAACTTCATCTTAAGGAGATTTAATAGGACTAAAACTGTCTCTTGCTTTTCCCCACATAAAACACGAGTTGTCAGTTACATAAAAATTAAAAATATCTCTTGACACTACAAAAGAATAAATATTTTTATCAAGTGCGGTAAAACTAAATTCTTTTTACAGTTTGTTTAGTGCTTTTAATTTTTTTTTTTTTTCTTTTGTTAATTATTTATTTTTTACGAGTTGCTATTAATACAACTCTTTGCTTTCTTGTGGAAACGGGCTTTTGAAAGATGACAGAACATTAGATTCTTTTTTTATTGTAAACTTGGCATAGAATATAATACGAGGAGAACCATATGAAGGGGCTGTTCTTCAGGAAGGAAGTATTCGGTGTAATGGTCCCATAAGAATAAACAAAGTTCGGGTACTCTCGGATTTTATTTAATCATTGATTTTTACAACAATTTATAAAGAAATTTTGTAAGAGCCATTGCCAAGATATGGTTCATCCAGCAATATTAGGTAATGCATAGACCCTTTTGAGGAAAGCTAATCAAAGGCAAAATTGGGTATCAAAAAACCCCAAAAGTATGGCAGTTGAGAGATGTGAACAGTGCACTGCTTCCTTTCGAGACTTTTTGGTGCCTTCCTACTGGTGCCCTCCTGTCTTAAGGATACCCCAAGAAATCCTATGAACAGAAAAGGTTTCTAGAAGCCCACTTCTAGCACCTGGTAACTTCCTTGGTGTCCAGATCTTCATTTGGGGGATAATGACAACATCATAGTCAGTCAGGAGATGTGTTGGAATTTCCCCCTTTATCTCCAGATAGAATCTGCAGGTGATATCGCATTCCCAAACCTAGCTTAAACCGGTGCTTCCAACAGATTTTGGAATTTATTTTTTTTTACGTTGACCGAAGCATGCCTCTTAAGTTCCTCTCTTGAATTTTCTGCATCAACCACTCTCTTTTTTTGTGGACAATTTTCTCTTTTTTTCTTAAAATGACTAGACCCTAGATTTTTTTTAGATTTTGAAAGGCATGACAGGACCCATACCCCACGGCACAGCAGCCACCAGAGGCTTTTGTGCCTTCCCTTAAGTCTAGTAGATAAAAACCTCCCCTTCTAGGAAGGTTGAGGGCTTTCCCTACCAGTTCCTTCTGCACTGCAATCTCCTCCTTTGGCCTCAAAATACCAAAGATATCGTAGTGCAACCACTCAATTGCAACGCAATCGAATAACAGGTGAGAGGCCGTTTCCTCCTCTTCTTGTGCAGGTGCTTTCTGAAACCTACCATGCTCTGTGAATAGGCCTGTGATCAGAGTAATCTGATTTCTGCCCAAGCCCAAAGTCTCCTTTGGGTTCTTTGTTTGCACAACAAGGGCATAACCCTCTTGCCGTGCTTTGACCCCAGGAAGCATCACCCAGTACTTTTCATTCTGTCTCTCCAGATCCAATCTCTGAGAGCCTCACGAACTGCACACTCTTAGTGATCCCCAGGAAAGAATGACTAGACCCTAGAGAGATGATACATATACTTTTTTATTTGTACCTTGTTTTGGTGTACTCCTTCTTAATTTGTTTAAAGACAAATCAATTTATTCCACAAATTCCAGTATGGACCAAAATCTTTGCAGGCATAAACCTGCAGCATCCAAATCTTTGTCTTCCTCTTTCATCGGCTTGTGACGACTTCCTTCTCTAACTTCTCTTTCCAGTAACGTACACACGCTAGCCAGTTATCCTGGTCCTTTAATCCTGGTAGTCCCCTTACATCGCAATTTCTTGTACATTTCTTTGAACTCTACTGACTGTTATGTACGTGGTTCATTTCTTTTACAGTACAAGCGTTCTACAACGTTTTATTCTAGAAGTTCTGTTCTAGTTACCTAATATCCTGTAGCATGTCTCGTCAGGTATTGTGTTTCCGTTTTTAATCCATTTAAATTCACTAGGCTGTCTATCCCTCGAAAATCTATTTCATCCCTCTCCTTACGGGTCCATTAAATCGGTGTACTCTTTTTTTTGGGTGAGTTAATTTTCTCTTCTCCGTGGATATATTGCTGTTCCAATTCGAAGGAAGTGAACAAATATATAGTGAGAGGAAATGAACAAGTATTAAAAGCCCTTTAATTAAAGTAAATCTGGGAAAGAGATTGCGAGTTACAGGAAGGGTTCCCTAAGCACCACTAGCTTTGCATGTTCTGAGCTACTAAAACATGTATTTCCGGTTAGCAGTCTGTCTGATCCATTGCACATTACATGGTATTGCTTCCGTTGAAGTCATTGCTATTTTTTTTATTTTCTTCTTTTTGGAAAAACAATTTTTTGAAAATTATTAAAAAATTTCCCATGTAACTGACTACTCTATATTATTGGACTGGACGCATTGCGGAATTTTGTGTCCAGTATTTTACGCTAAAGTACACATTGTGTATTCATGGCTGGAATGTATTCAGATTACTATATTAGCAAATACATATTTCATCATGTCTCTACTGCTTTAAATAAATCTATAAAATTCATAATCAGTATTTTACGTAACTTAACATTTAAACGCATCTATCTAAGCATGGCAACCCCTTAAACTGGCTGGAAAAGTTAGGAATCCTAAAAAAAGGGATAGAACAAACATCTACGTAGATCTTAATAAGATGATAAACATCTGTATCTGAAGCACGGCATGTTTATTGCATCCCTGATAGGGTTCGAACCTTTATCCATAATCAGAGATAGAATAATCTGTTTGGTGTAGAGATTTCGATTTCACTTCCGTTTCCGTCTTAATTTAATTTTTTAATTTAATTAAAAATTTAATTAAATTTTTAATTCATCAAACTTGTTTTAACCAAAAAATTAAAAAAAAAGAAGATGAATTCTATATCAGTGAATCAAATTATAAGTTTACATATGCATATAATATATTATGAAATTAATGTGCTAACAACTGATTTAGTTGGCATTGGATGAAAAGACGTAAATGTTACACATGTTTCAAATACTTGTAATATTTTTCTAACCTCAAATTTTTTGCTTCATAGAAGAAATTTATAATGTAGTTCCCCTCTCCTCCCTGTTTAAAAATAAGTTTTTCTAATATAGAATATGTTATATTTGGTTATTTAAAAAAAAAAAAAAAAAATGTTAGACGGGTACATATTTTATTTAATGGTTTAGAAAAGAAATCCATAATATGCGTCGCGATGTTGTAGTGTGGCGTGTGTTTTTAAAATTGGCGTGATCAAATTAATTATGGAATGACTCAAAGGGAATGGAATTTTTATATAAATATAAATTTAATAATGTCTGCGATAAGTTTTACTAGAAATATCCAGCTGAAGATTCATGGGTTTCAATATAATTAATTTTAATTACAATCGACTTAATGAATCGATTTTTTTTTTTTAATTTACTGCAATTTTTAAAATCGAAACCTAATTCTTTTTTTTGTCGATCTAGAATTCATTGATGTATCGATGATTTCAATGGCTAGATCCTCCTGGAGGTCATGACCATCACCCTCTATCAGTTATTTTTTAATATCAATTAATCCATCAAATAATATCACTTAATTATTAATATTATTAAATTTTACTGGATTTACTCGTTAGACGAAAAATCCTACCTCCCTTCATCTTGAACCAAACTTCTGTACCAACTGTGGACAAAGTACGCTACCTTGGACTGTACCTAGAATCCTCCATACTACGAGGGTCGTTTGAAAAGTCCGTGCAAAGTCAGAGAGATAGCACCACTGGCGCGTATCGAGGTTATGTTTAGTTAGTAGCATCTCTTGGAAGAACACACACCAAGTTTCAGCCAGATCGGTCTATTTCTTTGTGTTTGGCATTCGTTTGAATCGAGGAAGTCGAGTGATTTTCAAAAAATGGACGTAAAAGAATTTCGTGTGTTGATTAAACACTACTTTATGAAAGGCAAAACGCCTGAGGAGACTAAAGAGAAGCTTGATAAACATTATGGTGACTCTGCACCTTCGATTAGAACAGTTTATAAGTGGTTTCAAAATTTTCAGAGTGGCCATATGGGCACAAGTGACGCTGAACGTTCTGGACGCCCTGTTGAGGTTACTACTCCAGAAATCATTGATAAAATCCATGATATGGTGATGGATGACAGAAGAGTGAAGGTGCGTGAGATTGCTAGTGCTGTGGGCATCTCGAATGAACGGGTACATAATATTTTGCATCAACATTTGGACATGACAAAGCTATCCGCTAGATGGGTGCCGCGATTGCTCACGCTTGACCAAAAACGAAAACGTGTGAAGTGTTGCAAGGACGGTTTACAGCTGTTCCAGAAGAATCCGCAGGACTTTAAGCGTCGTTTCGTCACTGTGGATGAAACATGGATACATCACTACACTCCTGAGGCCAAAGAACAATCTAAAATTGCAGAAACGAATGGCTATTTTTCAGACTTGGACAAATCCTATTATTCGGAAGGGATCAACAAACTAGAGCAGCTTTGGACGATGTGTATAATCCTAAAAGGAGACTATGTTGAAAAATAAAAAAGGTTTACCCCAAAAAATTAAGTAGTTTTTATTTTTGCACGGACTTTTCAAACGACCCTCATAGACTCGAAAAGACAAGAAACTAACTAACTATCGCTACACAAACTTCTCGCCAGACTACTTGACAAACGATCGAAACTCAACCTAAATAACAGAAGGCTCTAAAATACCTGCTGTTACTGCGACCTATTTGGGGTCATACGGTATCGGTGTATGGGGATCGACTAAGCGTTCTACAACTCACTACGCCTCCAGGCATTACAGTCACAAAAATACTTCGAAAACTTCTTAACGCTCCGTTCTATGTATCTAACCTCACTGCCCATAATGACCTCAAAATCCCTTTCATTACAGGTTCTTGCTAACACTCGTTTTCTCAAATTCATCATACCATTCTACAGCAGCTCATCCTAACCCCTCTCATAGAACACCTATCTTCCCTCCACATTACCAGGTAATCCCTCTAAGGAGATTGAAGAGAAGATGGCCCTCGTGATCTACTCTTATCGTGAGAGCAAAGCACGTTACTGGAGTGACTCCACTGGGTGCCTTCTCCACTCGTGATTTTTTACCTATTCTTTGTTATCAGGTACCACAATTCCTTGTTGCAACAATCGTTGCCGTAGTAAATTCCAATAATAGTTATTTATTTAACAAGTGTGGAAAGTAGTACTTTTCCTCACGCGAGGCAGGGTTTGCAAGTGCAAATTGCCGAGTGTGAGGAAAATACTTTACACCAGAGTTAAATATTATATTTTTTCTGCAACCATTTATTAACTAAAAAAATTAAAAATTTCATTTTTACAGTCTAGAAAAAGTAATTTATTTATTATAAACATTTATTGTTATATTACAATTATTTACATTACTTACGTATTTACATTACTTATTACATTTTCTGCTGTTTCTTTTATTGATGGAGGAGTGTTTTCTAAACAGGCATCACTAGAATCCATTTTAAATTTCTATAAGGTAACACTATAACCTTTTTAACTGTTATAATTAAAAATATCTAATTATTTATTAAAGTATTATTTTTATTTCTATATTCCTTTCAATTTTTATTTTATTTTTTAATATTCGTTTTTTTAATTATTTAGTTACGTTAAATAAGCTTATTAAAGTTTTACAGAAAATATTTATGTTAATAACAAAACTTCTTATATCAAGGAAGCACAATAAAGTTTTTCCACACACTAGTGCGGAAAGTGACACTAATGGGAATTTCCCCCCACTAGTGCGGGAAGTTTGGCATTACACAGCTGATTTTAATTTTTTTTTTTTTAAATTTACTGGAAAAATTAATTATTTTTTAAAAACTGAAATTGTAAAATTGTTAAAATTAATGGTCTATTAAATTAGATTTAATATAATTGCTTTTTCCCTTACATTTCTTTATATATTAGATCTATTTATAGAAGTATAGCGATTACTTTAACAGTTTAATTAAATTATAAGATTTAAAATACATAAATAGCATTAAAATGTATATTGTATATACATATATATTCTTTTTTCATTTAGTTGTTTTGGCTGGGCCATTGTACATAAGAAAAGAAATAGTTAATTTATTTTAAAAAGTATTTATATATTTGTGTAACTCTTTTATAATTTGATCAAGCTTATTTTAAAAATGGACATTTGGCAACGTTTCAATACAGTACTGCTCTGATTATTAACATACATCTGTTTATATATATATATATATATATATATATATATATATATATATATATTTAATTTCTTTTCTTTTTAAATTAAAAATATTTTGCATTAAATTTATTATTTTAGAAGTGAGGTGAAGGGGAAAAGATTGATTTTTTTTTTTTTGGGTGGGGATGGAGGGGAATAAAGTTAATTATGATTTTTATTTATATAATTTGTTATTTTTAAGAGGTAAATAAAAAAAAAAAAGTCTAAGCGGTTAAAAATACAGGTATAAACATGTAAATGATATTTCGTGTGAATAACCCCATGTAGTAGAGGAAGGCCTTTCGAAAGGGGCAGACTAGCTTTCTTTCTTTTTTTTTTAACACATTCGTAATTCTCTTGACCTTTCTAGATACTTTCCTGTTGCGTCATCAAAAGCTATTCTTAGAAATAGATAGTTTGTTTCTTTTTGTTTCTTTTTTTTATTTTAGTGTGCGGTGGGTTTAGTAAATGATGACCAAACCTATTGTGTGTGGTGGGGGAGCAATCAGTGCAGGGGGCCTTCTCACTCTTTTAAAGATTTTTTTATACGTATATATATATATACCTGTAGCGCTGGTTGTTATTACGTCATATTATAGGTATGTCTGGACTATCTTGATATTTATTTTAATAACTAACGTTGTAGTGATAGTCGTATTATTTGTTGTTGACAGATTTATTACTTTTAAAAGTTTCTATCTCTTTCTTTTTTAGTTTTTTAGAAAGTACCGTTAGTGTTTTGTGTGTGTTTTATTTTTCCTGTAATGATTGAAAATGTCCGAAAAAGCGTATCTTCTACATTATCATGTTTGCGAAAGTATTGGTCAACATTCTGCTTTATTCAAATTCAAAAATATATAAACGCTTAAATAGGGAGGGGATGAAATAAAATTATTTAAAGTTTAACTATTTTTTAAGAATATAGTTTAAAAAGATTGAAAATACATATTTTATCAGAACAACCTTCAATTTTCTCGCTCATTGGTTGCGCTTTGTTCTGAAATAAAATAAAAAACAAGTCGTCAGACAAAATGAAAACCGCTTAGGGTTATTTTTATAAAGTGGTTAAATCATGGTCTATAAATAGACTGAAATTACCTTTATTTTTTAAGTTTTTTTTTTATCTGTCTAGATTTTTCTTTGAAAATGTTTTTTAAAAGATTTTGCGTCGTTCAACTTGTGAGAACTTTTTTTTAATATTAAGTTAGACTTTTATATATTATTTATTTAAATATAATTTTTTTTAATATTTATTTTGTTATTTACAATCTGTATTATACACTATACAATAAGTAAATAGGGAGATTGAAGTATAAAGGCGTGAAAGGCAGGAGGAAAGAAACTGCCCAGCGATAGCACTTTCTACAGGGATATGGTTTTTAGTTCTTCAGACTAATAAACTAAATATATATACACAGAACTAAAATAAAATACACAGAATCATGATCCTGTACTTGCTCACAGAAATCTGCAGTCACATCTCTCCTCCTTAGAACAGTGGTTCAAGAGATGGGCTATTAAACTTAATGAAACCAAGTTTCAAAACATCACCTTCACTCTTCGTCGCATTACTCTTACCTCCAGTCATCTATAACCTAACACCTCTACCAGTAGTGAACGTTGCCCGTTACCTTGGGCTTTACTTAGACCGCAGGCTTTCTTGGAACCCCCACACTAGACTTAAAAGAACAAAACTGAACAGACGCTATCGACTACTTAAAAGACTCTTAGACGACTCTCTCTGGACAACAAAAGACTAATTTATACATCTATTTTAAAACCCATCTGGGCGTATGGAATAGAGCTGTGGGGTTCAACCAACCGCTCCAATCTTCAAAGGATTCAATCTCTACAATCTAAAATTCTTCGAACTATTGTACACGCTCCTTTTTATGTCTCCAACCTGACTATACACACTGACCTAAACATTCCTTTTGTCACACAAGTTGCTAAAACAAGATACAGAAAACTCCACTACAACCTGCAATCTCATATAAATCCTCTAGCTAAAAATCTTTCTTCTAGAACTCTTCCTGACAACCCGACAAGACGCCTTAAGAGACAGTGGCCTCGTGATCTCCTCTCAAGTGAAGAGAGCGACTAATAGCCTATTTTGGAGTGTTACCGCTGGGTAACTTCTCCAATCGTATTCTTCTGTTATTGTTGATACTGTTATCACTGTTACTTATAGCGTCAACGCGCTGATTGTAGCAAAAATAAACGCAAAAAAAAAAAGAAAAAAAAAGTTCTTCAGACAGTAAGAAAGTCGCGAAGCCACTGGCGATTCAGTCGTCGAGGAGGATTGTTAGGGATGTCAGAGGAGGCGAGAGACTGTACTAGAGGATTTGAGCAAGTGGAGAGAGTAGTATGGAATTTACTGGTATTTAGTCTTAGCGAGTTGGTCTATGAAGGGAATGTTAGTGCTGCACGAGACCGAGACGAGGCGAGACTTTATGCAGTCTCGATCTCGGTCTCGGTCTCGGTCGCTCAAGTCTCGGTCTCGTCGAGATATCTCGGTCTCGGTTTTTTGAATTTTTGTTTAAGTATTAAATGCGGTTTGCTATTAATAATCTTTTCAAAAAATGTTATTATTTTCTAATAATTATTTTAATTTATATATTGGTAATGAAAATGTGTGTAAAAGAAGACAACTACTTACACTTCAATGCATTATATATTACTATTACTGTTATATATCTTTATATAATTTCAAAAAGATGTTAAAAACGCGCCATATGAAAGACCCAAATAACATATCTGCCTCCTATAACAAGTCGATTCGTGAAATAAAAAATACACCTCCCAACAAACTTCCCGCTCCATTAGTTATGGCTGTTGGTGAAGATAAAGAATCTGATGATTCACCTTTTGACGACGACGACGACAACTGCATCAATATTTTTGCACCATTTGCTCAAAAATCAGCAAATATCACCGAAGCATGGAAGAGAGAAATAATTAATTATACCAAATTAGACCAAGCACCAGTAGACGTTGACATTTTAGAATGGTGGAAAAAAAATTGAGAATTCCTTCAAAAATTTGTCTAGAATGGCAAAAGATATTTTTAGTATCTGTGCAACTTCAGTGCCATCGGAAAGATTATTTTCGCAAGCTGCGATGATAATGACCAATAGAAGATCTTCTCTAACTTCTGACTCAGTAAAAGCTCTTGTATGTATCAATGCTTGGGCAAAGTGTAACTTAAAAACGAAAATTTGTGGCAATATTTTTTAGGTGCATAGATAGTCTTTTTTTTCAAATTCACTAATTCCAAAATTCTAAAATATAATTCAAATAATATCAAAGTTCAAAGTATTAGATTATTAATAGTGAAATTTATGAAATTTAATGAATGAATGATATGAATAGTGAAATTTAGTGAATTTATGTAAAAATTATGTAATTCGAAGGGGGTCGCCGCGGTAGCCGAGCGGTGCGAGACCTGCGAAGCTAATGTGTATTGTGGTACTGGGTTCGATTCCTGGTCTTAGGCCTTGGATTTTATTTAATGGTTAATTTGAGAAATTTACAGTAAAGTATGTTTGCTAGTCGCCTCCGTCCGCGACACCTAATTGGTAGTTGGACGTAAAGCCCCGCCTGAAAAATTAGGCGATTACTTTACTTTGCTTACTTTACTTATGTAATTCGAAGTCAAATAGATGTAGTAATATTGAACATATATAATAAAATCGTATCTTTTAATAATTAATTCAATACCCGTAATGATTATTTATTAATAAAGAACACAATTTTATAATTTTGTAGCTAAAAATTAATATTTGAAAAACCGAGACCGAGACCGAGATTTATCTCGTTTCTCGTGCAGCACTAGGGAATGTTGAGGTCGTTGAGGAAGAGTGAGGTTAGTCACCGTAGAAAGGAGCGTCAGCTATCTGTCGGAGCAGTAGTTTTGACTGAAATGTCTTGTACAGTCCGTATGTTTTGTAGGTTTCAGCTGAACCCCATAACTCTAGTCCATAGGGCCACATAGGTTTTGAGGATAGTATTTTATATTAAACGTTTGAGTTCTAAAGGGCAATTTGAAGCGTCGTCCAAGAAGTAAATATAAAAATTATTTTTGGTTATTGGAATTCTCAGATTTAGGCATATTTCTTAACCGTCCATCTTCTTTATATCTGCCATTTCCTCTTAATTCTCTACATTAAAATAAAATTTTTAAAAAACTATTTCAAATTATAAATTTTTAAAAAGTCAAAAAATGTCTACAACCAGCGCTACACACCAATTTGATACCGTTCTACTAATAAAAATTCCTTTAAAAAAATAAATAAATAATTGCCAATAAAATTGCTTGTACAATATAACATATTTTATCATTTTAATCTAAAATTTGCAAACGCCTTTTTTAAGTGCCATTATCTTAGCATAATTACTAATAATCATACACTTACGAAACAAGACAATTTTTTTTTTTAAAGCATAATATATTTAAATAGAAAAGTATAAATAACCTAGGGGCAAAATTGCATATATTTTTAACCACAGCCCAAACCCCATTCTCCCTGGGTGGTACTTCTCTTCAATCTACATTAAAATAATCTTTTATTACACTTATAACATTTTTTAGATTGTTAATTTACAAATAATAATCACCTGAGCAGGAACAATAAATTAATTAATATGAATTATCTAATAAGATTCAATAATTATTATCGATTCACTCTTTTTTATAATTCCCTTATCCAAAATCGAGCTTTAGTCACAGTATTTGTGCTTAAGATAATTAAAATTGAAACCGATAAAACATTTTTTTGATTATTTCTAAATGTTGCATTATCTTATTAAGAGAGTTTGATTAATATTTGGGTTCTTATTAAATTATTTTCTGGGTCAATTGAAAATGAAAAGCTCATACGAGGGTCGTTTGAAAAGTCCGTGCAAAAATAAAAACTACTTAATTTTTTGGGGTAAACCTTTTTTATTTTTCAACATAGTCTCCTTTTAGGCTTATACACTTCGTCCAACGCTGCTCTAGTTTGTTGATCCCTTCCGAATAATAGGATTTGTCCAAGTCGGAAAAATAGCCATTCGTTTCTGCAATCACCTCCTCGTTTGAATAAAATCTTTTTCCCGCCAGCCATTTCTTCATATTGGGAAACAAATAGTAGTCCGAGGGAGCCAAGTCTGGAGAATAGGAGGGATGTGAAACGAGTTGGAACCCTATTTCCATTAATTTTGCGACCACAACTGCTGAGGTGTGAGCTGGTGCGTTGTCGTGATGGAAAAGGACTTTTTGTGGGCCAATCGTGGGCGTTTTTCTTGCAGCTCGGTTTTCAAACGGTCCAATAACGATGAATAATATGCACCTGTGATAGTTTTACCCTTTTCCAGATAGTCGATGAGGATTATTCTTTGCGAATCCCAAAAGACAGTCGCCATAATCTTTCCGGCCGAAGGAACGGTCTTCGCCTTTTTTGGCGCAGATTCCCCCTTGGTAACCCATTGTTTAGATTGTTCTTTGGTCTCAGGAATGTAGTGATGTATCCATGTTTCATCCACAGTGACGAAACGACGCTTAAAGTCCTGCGGATTCTTCTGGAACAGCTGCAAACCGTCCTTGCAACACTTCACACGATTTCGTTTTTGGTTTAAGCGTGAGCAATCGTGGCACCCATCTAGCGGATAGCTTTGTCATGTCCAAATGTTGATGCAAAATATTATGTACCCGTTCATTCGAGATGCCCACAGCACTAGCAATCTCACGCACCTTCACTCTTCTGTCATCCATCACCATATCATGGATTTTATCAATGATTTCTGGAGTAGTAACCTGAACAGGGCGTCCAGAACGTTCAGCGTCACTTGTGCCCATATGGCCACTCCGTAAATTTTGAAACCACTTATAAACTGTTCTAATCGAAGGTGCAGAGTCACCATAATGTTTATCAAGCTTCTCTTTAGTCTCCTGGGGCGTTTTGCCTTTCATAAAGTAGTGTTTATTCAACACACGAAATTCTTTTTCGTCCATTTTTTGAAAATCACTCGACTTCCTCGATTCAAACGAATGCCAAACACAAAGAAATAGACCGATCTGGCTGAAACTTGGTGTGTGTTCTTCCAAGAGATGCTACTAACTAAACATAACCTCGATACGCGCCAGTAGTGCTATCTCTCTGACTTTGCACGGACTTTTCAAACGACCCTCGTATTTATATTAAAAACCCAACTTTCTGTTGAGACTCGCAAATTTCAATTTAATTGGTAAAAATAACAATTAATGCAGTGTTTAGTTATGCTTCTTAAAAACTAATTGAGATTACTAAATTTGTAGTTAAAATAATCACCAATTCAAAGCATAACTAACCAAAATCAAAACTTTTGATTATACCTTTCTTATGCCCTAATGCCCCAAATCGACAATAATCTTTCATCTCTAGTTAAATCAATTACCCAAAAAAGACAAAAAATACTCCTTCCAGTTACCCTATTTTTTTTAAAAAAAATCTGAAACCCATGCAACGCTATTTAACGACTTCTATTATTGTTTAAACCCTAGATTGTACTGGTTAGTCACTTCTTATGTGGCTAAAACCATTGGCTAAGCCACCTCACGGCAATCTTAAACAGGAATTGATCTTAAGATTCGCTTTCTCTGTCTCACAATTTATCTCTCGAGCTTCCTTATATTTCTGGACATGAACCAGAGCATCCTTCAGCTTTTTGGCCAGACATTCATCTCTGGGGGGGGACAGAGCATATCCTTGCTTGTTTCGTCTTGTTAAAGTCCATTTTCGGGGAGCCATGAATATTCACCAGTTTCATTCTTGTTCCAAATGATTGAATTGAGTGTGCCTCTCTTTTTTTGGTCACTGCTCACCCCTTTTTGCAGCATCCTTACTACACTGATGGACAAAATTAACGCACCACCCTTATTTTTTTTTATTATTTCCAATTTGTGCAAATTTTGGACTTTTCAAAATATAATCAAGAAGAATTTAGGCCTACTCTTACCTCATCTGTGATACGAACTCTCTTCCAGTTGTCTTAAGTACAGTTCACATGTTCACGTGCAAACTGAAGCCTGGTGATTTTGTGAACCGTGGTAAGGAGAGGGCCACGAGCAGGATGTCGGGCTCTAAGGTTACTTTCATTAAATCTTCTTATAACAGTCCTGCTGGAGATGGAAACATTTCAGACTTGCCTTATGAGACTTTTTATCTCATTTCCCGTTATACTCCTGTTTCGCAAAGCCAGGTGCCGGATGTACCTATCGTCTCTCGCTGCTGTACATCTCTTCTTGAATGACTTGTCTCCCTAAATCGCTTTAGACAAGTGATGTACGTCCAAAACAAAAGCGGAAACTAATTTATTTAATTTTAACTAAACAAAAACTGAGTGGTGCGCCAATCTTGTCCACCAGTATATGTTTTAACGACGCTTGAATTGAAGGAAAAGCAGTTTTTGATGGCTAATTGGGCTATCAATGGCCTCTAATAGATCTAATTTCTTGTAGTACTCCAAAAATCCTCTCAAAAAAAAATCTATTCCTCTGGTAAAATCCTTTAAAAAAACAGTAGTTAAGGTATTTTAAGTGAAAAAGTTAAAAGAATTTTCTTGGAGTTAAAGAGAGTGGGAGAGAAAATAAGTTTAAAAAAATTTTCTCATTAGTTTGGCCAGTAAAAAAGAAGGTGAAAATTTTCAAGCCAAAAAAACTGTGACTTTCACAAACTTTTGCTGATATTAAAGAAATTTGCTTTACAAAAAATATAAACAATATCTTCGCAATGAATGTCACTTTATAGCAATATCAAAATTTTTTAAAAAAAATTAAATTAAAATTGAGACACGCAAAATAAAAAAATTAATTCACAAAAAAGATAAGTTTGTTTGTGGGGGGGAACATAATCCTTGAAAAAATATATATTTTTTTATAATAAAGTATGAATATATATTCACATGAAGGTTGCATTAAACACGAGTGCATGTGCTTATATTTTTTATAATAATATTTTCTTTTTTAATTTTGCATGTTTATATTGCAGTATTAAGAAGACAAAATTCTAGCCTTCATGTACAGTTTTTAAAGTATGACTAAATTTGTTACAGATTCACTAATATTAGATACGCCGCACATATTATGTAAGACTAACAAATTAAAAAAAGACTATGTTAAATCTGTTAAACTTACAAGTCAACAAAAATGGTGGCCGGCATTCTTTGTTCTTTAAGTAAAGCTAGTGTCAAATGATTTAAAAAAACAATGATTTAAAATCATCAATAGTTTGTAAACAGATCGTCCTTTTTTTAAAATTTAGAATGAATCAAATTAAATAAAATTTAACACCTTCTTTGAAGAACTAGAACTGAGAAACCAAAAAAATAACAAAATGATCAAACATATTTTTGCTATATGGGTCGATTGGAGAAAGTGTATATGACTTAACTGCATCGCTATTTTACTTACACCCCACCTGGTTATTTATTTTGTCTTTAACTAAAATTATGGGGTTGTTATGTAATAGGGCATCTAAATAAATATGTACAAACTTAAATTATATAGTCATAATAGGTGCATAACATTTTTCTTTTACTTTTTTTTTGTAGACGTGGTTTAAGTATTTATTGTTGGTTTAGTGGGTTCGATTCCCTGGGGTATAGGGTTTTAGATTTTTATTTAATGAGAACTTTGTAGAAATGAATGTTTGCTAGACGGTTAAAGCATGTCTGTAAAATTATGCACTACTTTTACGAGGTGCATTCAAGTTATAACACCTCCGAATTTTTTTCTCAGAACTGTTTCCAAATAAAAACATGCGATTTGTTTAAAAAATAAGCGGGCACCCTTTGTTAATGCGTGACAGAGATGGCAGCACTGTACGGCACACAGAACCCTAGCGGCAGCGTCAAGAGTAAGGACTGTTTTTTATACTAAAAATGGCAAACGTTTTCATTACACGATCAGCGTGTAATCATTCGATTTCTCCATTTGCGTGGTGTTACACCAATTGGAATTCATCGCCAGAGACATGTGGTGATGGTGCCATGGATGTGCCAAATGTGCGTTCCTGGGTGCGACAGTTTAAAGTAGGAAGAACGTCCTGTGAAAACAAACCAAGACAATCACGGCCTCACACCAGTCGGCCTGTTGACACGATCGACCGAGTGGAAAAAATGCGAAAAGTGTCCTCCAGGTGGGTGCCACGGAGCTTCTTCGTGCAAACAACTTTGAAGTGATTGCTCATGCTCCCTACTCGCCTGATCTTGCTCCTAGCGACTTTTGGCTCTTTCCAACAATGAAAGACACTCTCCGTGGCCGCACATTCACCATCCGGGCCGCTATTGCATCGGCGATTTTCCAGACTCCTAAAGAAGCGTTCGCAGCGGCCATGGAAATATGGCGGCGACGTTGTGAAAAATGTTTGTGGCTATATGGAGATTACGTTGAGAAGTGACAAAAGTTTCAAATTTTTGGTGTGATTGGTTAGTGAGAAAAAAATTCGGAGGCGTTATAATTTGAATGCACCTCGTACTGCTCCAGAATTTTTAGTGCCTTTAGCGCTGTCTGACTGTTCTAGCAGATAATAATTCTATTTAAAATTGAGCCTTCTGAGATAACGAACATATTAGCGTTGAAAGGCTATAGTCTACTCAACAAAAGTATCTCAAATTTTATCTTCTCGCACTTATCATGCATTCTCGAACCATCAGTACAATATCTGAAGCATCACACAGTACCCACTGTTTAAATCTAAGAATAACTACCATACTAATGACAAATAGTTAAAATAACGATTAAAATATATTATTTTATGTCAATTTAAAAATAGAGGCAATATTTAGAATATTTTTTTTTTTTTTAGCGTAAACAAAATATTTGACATTTTTAACATTCTTCTTTGCGATTTATTTTTGGCTAGATTACAACTCTATGTGTTAGATGTCTGTTTATTTTTTTTAAATCTTTTAAAAATATTTGCTCTTCTTTGAATCAGGTTTATTTCAAATTCTTTGTAGCTCTTAACTAATCACAAAGATGTTCTCCTTGAAAAAAAAAAGTAACATCACGATAAAAGATTCTGTAGGAAAGATTTTATCAATTTTCTGAGTTAGAACTGGAGTTGTGTGAGTTGAACAGTTTAAGGAGATTTGGATTTTCGAATTTGCTGCCTATTTTATTGGATTAGGCTAAAGCCTTGGTGACTTGAACTGTAACACTGCTGATCTAAGGGACGCCTCTGATTAGGGGCACTTTTTTTAACCCTGGCAAGAACTCATCACTCGCTCCCTGGCCATCACAGCCCATGAAGGGCCTGGACCTCAGCCACCATAGATTTCCATCCCTCGCAGCCGTTCTCCAACCGTGCAGGGCCAACCGCCTCCACATCGCTCAGCCATTTTAGCCTTGGTCTGCCTCTGGGCCTTCTCCCGCCAGGATACCCATACAATTCGGGACCCTCCATCCGGTGTATGTACCCCAACCATCGCAGTATTTCTGCCTTTTATGCAAGACATCAATATCAGGCTCCCCAAAACAGTTCAGCCACTTCTTCTGGTTCGTCCTG
This sequence comes from Rhodnius prolixus, assembly GCF_049639745.1. Lineage (NCBI taxonomy): Eukaryota > Metazoa > Arthropoda > Insecta > Hemiptera > Reduviidae > Rhodnius > Rhodnius prolixus. Next base: position 30,042,661 of record NW_027411582.1, read on the forward strand.
ATTCTAAAGCCTGCCTCTGTCGCTCACAGAAGGGCCTGGACCTCAGCCACCGTAGTTTTCCAACCCTCGCAGCCGTTCTCCAACCGTGCAGGGCCGACCGCCTCCACATCGCTCAGCCATTTTAGCCTTGGTCTGCCTCTGGGCCTTCTCCCGCCAGGATACCCATACAATTCGGGACCCTCCATCCGGTGTATGTACCCCAACCATCGCAGTATTCCTGCCTTTAATGCAAGACAACAATATCAGGCTCCCCAAAACAGTTCAGCCACTTCTCCTGGTTCGTCCTGATTCTAAAGCCTGCCTCTGTCGCTCACAGAGCCAAATATTCTTCTTAATATTTTCCTTTCCCCACCTGCCGTACGTAACCTTTGCTCATCTGCTCGTGTCAAAACCCACGTTTCTGAGCCATAGGTGACAACCGGTCTCAGTACTATCTTAAGAAGCCTTATTTTTGCTGCTCTTAAAACATTTTTACTTCTAAACACCGTTTGAAGAGCCCATAAGCAACTATTTCCAGCAGCCATTCGTTCAGCAATATCATCTTCTGTTACATCGTTTTTAGAGGTTAAAACTGCACCCAAATATTTGAAATTCCTTACTCCTTCTAAGCTATATTCCGAAATATCCTTGTCACAACCAGTTAACCTCCAATTCAAGAACTCATGGGAAAATATTTTTGAAAATACCTTTTCCACTAAGTTTTCTTAAAATTAATTCAGGAAGTAATTCATTAAAAACTATTTATTACCCAACAGATTATTTAAGTGAATAAGCTTAAACCACTATTGCAGAAAAAGAAATGAACGCTGTTTTCGCGAATGTTCGGATTGCGTGGATTTATCCAATTATTTGATCAAACGATTTTTTTGATGTTCAAAAAAATTATTGTATAAAGCTAATAGAAGTTACATCCTTGTTCTTTTCGCCTTCGAGACTTACCGGAAGCTAAACCAAAGAGAATCTTTATAAAGCTAAATCTTATTATTAAATAGACTGTCTTTCACATTAAAGTAGAAATTTGTGAGGGTATTCTCTATAGCATTACTTAGATGTATTGCAGAATAGCATCTCTATAAAATGATATTTGAAATGATGTCTCACACAGTAATAATCGTACTATTGTGCAATAATAATTTTTTCAAGGTTTTTTAAATTTTTTTATTTTTAGTTGCATCCTAAAAAATAATGCAATAATTCAAAAACCTTAATTATTGTTATTACGAGGGTCGTTTGAAAAGTCCGTGCAAAGTCAGAGAGATAGCACTACTGGCGCGTATCGAGGTTATGTTTAGTTAGTAGCATCTCTTGGAAGAACACACACCAAGTTTCAGCCAGATCGGTCTATTTCTTTGTGTTTGGCATTCGTTTGAATGGAGGAAGTCGAGTGATTTTCAAAAAATGGACGAAAAAGAATTTCGTGTGTTGATTAAACACTACTTTATGAAAGGCAAAACGCCTCAGGAGACTAAAGAGAAGCTTGATAAACATTATGGTGACTCTGCACCTTCGATTAGAACAGTTTATAAGTGGTTTCAAAATTTTCGGAGTGGCCATATGGGCACAAGTGACGCTGAACGTTCTGGACGCCCTGTTGAGGTTACTACTCCAGAAATCATTGATAAAATCCATGCTATGGTGATGGATGACAGAAGAGTGAAGGTGCGTGAGATTGCTAGTGCTGTGGGCATCTCGAATGAACAAAGCTATCCGCAAGATTGGTGCCGCGATTGCTCACGCTTGACCAAAAACGAAATCGTGTGAAGTGTTGCAAGGACGGTTTGCAGCTGTTCCAGAAGAATTCGCAGGACTTTAAGCGTCGTTTCGACACTGCGGATGAAACATGGATACTTCACTACACTCCTGAGACCAAAGAACAATCTAAACAATGGGTTACCAAGGGGGAATCTGCGCCAAAAAAAAGGCGAAGACCGTGCCTTCGGCCGGAAAGATCATGGCGACTGTCTTTTGGGATTCGCAAGGAATAATCCTCATCGACTATCTGGAAAAGGGTAAAACTATTACAGGTGCATATTATTCATCGTTATTGGACCGTTTGAAAACCGAGCTGCAAGAAAAAACGCCCACGATTGGCCCACAAAAAAGTCCTTTTCCATCACGACAACGCATCACGTGGTCGCAAAATTAATGGAAATAGGGTTCCAACTCGTTTCACATCCCCCCCTATTCTCCAGACTTGGCTCCCTCGGACTACTATTTGTTCCCCAATATGAAGAAATGACTGGCGGGAAAAAGATTTTATTCAAACGAGGAGGTGATTGCAGAAACGAATGGCTATTTTTTCAGACTTGGACAAATCCTATTATTCGGAAGGGATGAACAAACTAGAGTAGCGTTGGACGAAGTGTATAAGCCTAAAAGGAGACTATGTTGAAAAATAAAAAAGGTTTACTCCAAAAAATTAAGTAGTTTTTATTTTTGCACGGACTTTTCAAACGACCCTCGTATTGTTAATTAATTTCCTGTTCATAATTATTTATATACTTTTTTCTGGATACATATTTTCAATCTTGTTTTTTTTCCTCTACACAAGTTATTTGTATGCAAATTTCAACGCATTTAGGTTATAATTATAACCCAACTAAAGGATGATGGTAAATTCATGTTAAAATATAGATGACATCCTGTGAAATTTTATGTTATGTATTTGTATTTATTTATTTTTATTCTCTTTACTTCAAGTTTACTGTTTCATCTTCTTAGAATACAAGTTTTTATTTATTTCAATATTCGGTGTTGGCATTGGACCACTGTTAGGGTAATATTTCATTAGTTGGGCACGTGCAGTAATGAAATTATTTAAGGATTTAGACAGCATCCTGTTAGGATTAACTTACTTTAATCTTTCTACTAAACTGCCAAATTAGGGATTTATCATTTTTTATTTCTTCGCAAAGTTGTTTTTTTAAATTAGATCTATGCATCTTTATTCTTGGAGAATGATTGTCGCCAATTTAAGACGTATTTTATTGGCCCAGCTTCCGATCTAGGTGTTCTAGGTCATTTCTTTGACTTGTGCTTTATTAACAATTATAATTTGGCTTTACATTGTTTTAAAATTAAAGGTTGGGTGTGTTTTCTGTAAGTAAAAAAAAATTTGAGAAAGAGGTTGGCAGTAACTTTTCTTCTCTTAACCAGTTAAGCGTGTTGGACGTGTATACATGTCAAACCAAATCTCTCGTTACTGTGCGTTCGACGTGTATACTCGTTGTGAAAAATATAAAATTGCCATTAACTACAAAAAAACTCGAAATTTTAATAAAATACCATAAGAATATTATTTAGTGGGATGTTTCCTTTATCTTACCAATAGAACTGCCAAGTATTTTATACGGAGGGGGTAGAGGGAGCCAGCTAAATGATAAGTGGTTGGTACATGTTTGGTCTCCGCATTAGAGATTGGGGAATTACGCACTCAAATAGAAGCTCTTAACCCTTGTGCAATGCCCGTTTTTACCTTTTAGATAGAGATTCAGGACCTCAGTACGAGCATGATTTCATTTTGCACAGAATTCAAAGCTCTTTTTTGTTCGTTGTAAAAGCTCTTGCGTTCCTGGTTAACTAGAGCAATGCATACGTGAAGAAGCGGTGCAAGATCTTGAAATGCACAGAATGCTCTAGTAATTTCAAGCCCCAGAGATTGCAGAAAAAGTCGCTTGCAGTGACTATTATGACGTTGGTTGTTTTGCCCTGCGTTCGACGTGTATACAGGTCATTGTCTGATTTTAATTCCGCACACTGTGGGTTTTTTTTTTTTAAAAAACTAAATTCCACCGCTTCCTTCCATAAGTAGTGAGTATTCTACAAAAATAACCAGGCAAAATGTCTACCATATCGGGATAGTAACAAATTAAACAAGACAATGCCTCCAAAAAAATAATTTATTTTGCTAAGTCTTCCGTTGCTAACTGTAAGCGCACAAAGACGCTTACTCCCAGCTGCAGAGAATCGGGATTAGTCTCTAGTGTCCTTAGTTCGTAAGCCCTACCACTTGGTCAAGGTTAGACACAAGTGGGAGATCAAGGCCGAAAGGGCTAGAGGGAAAAAAATAAGAACACCGAAGAGACAAAACAACACTCTGTTCGATGATGACTCAAAGCATTCCGGAAGCGGTTCATTCTTCTCACCATAGCAGACGACTGAACACCAAACTTTAGATTATTTAATTTTTTGCCACAACTAAAGCTCAGTAAAAAGCTTCATACTTTGAGCAGCAGTAACATGATTGAAAAAAAAGTTCTTGAATACAAAAAAACAAAATACCTGACGGATGACCTTTACGTGTATATGTTTTTAAACCAACCATAAAGTTGTTTGAAGCGTTTCTAAGAAAACATATTTCCACCTTGTTGTAATAGTTTTCCTCATAATTTCCCATTTCCTTTTTAGAACTTTATCCAATAATGTTATTGTGGTTTTCTTTTTTTTTCTCTCTCTCTTTTTCAATTTCTCACTCTATTATTTTCTCATGTTTTCAGCTCTTGGATATAAATGAGTAAATAAGTACTTTACCCATTTAGTTTCTCTTTTCATCTTTTAGTAAAGTTTATTTTTTTGTTCTGTAATCCAAAGGTCACCATTAATTTGCATTCTCTATTTAAATTTTTGAAATTTTTAAGAAAAATTTTTAGATGAAATCTTCATTTCAAAAAATAAAATTAAATGTCGAATGATTTCAACTAATAAGATTATTATATCGATATCATATCGTTCAGTATTTCGATCAGCAGATGCTAATGGTTAGGAGGTTATAAAGCTATCGTATCATAACCTTAAATTTGATTGTAAATATTATTATTTTTTAAATTTACTGAAAATTAGCAGCTCTAGTTGGTTATTGTTCACAAATGTTACTTCAGGATTACTTCAAAGATCAAATCATTGTTACACTTCTTTGGAGCACCTAAGTTATCCATTATCTCTCAGACATCTTGAAGGTGGGTCATTTCTTAGATATTTTCTCCATAAATGTAATTTATTTCATTGACTACATATTTCTTACTCGACTCTTTGTATTATTGATGGATTTTTTTTTTTTTTTTGCTAGACCCTCTCTAGACTGCGTTCTTTTTGAACTCGAAAATGTATCTCCCTGATTCAGTTACTGTTTGACGTTCATTATCTTGCTATTCCCGTTGAATTTCTCCAATAATCCGAGGCAGTGTTTTTAAGCATTAACCTCTCTAATCGCTAGGCTATTGTGGCGCCTCTCTTTAAAGATTATTTAAGTACTTAAAGCCTTTACAGCGAATCAAATTACAAATTGAAATTAAATTACTCTTTTGCGTAATTCGTTTAATTTTTTTAGTTAGAATTTAGATCAGTAATTCTTCAATAAATAAACGTTACACAGAATAAAAGAAAGAATAAATCATTTTTGTAATAAAAAATCAACAATTCTCGTAAACTTAACGAGTCATTTGGACTCGTATCTATTGACCTTATTGGTCTACCCAGAATAAACAGTTAGTTCCTTGTTCTGTAGATGTTTTTGTTCCTTGTTCTAACACTCGGCACATTTACATTTGTTTAAAAGTCTTATTTTTAATACACCTTCCTGGTTTATCACGTTTTACGTTAAAAACAAAAAACGATAATAATTAAAAATAAAATCGACAAGCCATGGATAGTTATTTTATATTTATTACAAAAAAAAATTTAGTGAATAAAATTTTGTATGCATATTATAGGTATACACCACATGGTAGTTGTGTGGTAGATTAGATTGTTTGGAGTAGATCAATATTTTCATATAATGTATTATTATTTCTTTGCACGAAACACAATGTTTTTTATCAAGTATTTATTCTTTTTTTTCAGACCTTGTCCATTTTATTATTTTTTTTCTTTCAAATATTTAAAATACCTAATTTCAAGAATAAAGAAAACACGCTGTAAAAATGATGTACACCAAAAAATGTAAAGTGCTTTTTAATGATTAAGTAAGCAGTATTATTTATGGAAATATTAATAAGCTTGTTTAGGTTTTATGCTTACTTATTTATGGTATTTTGGAGGGGGGGCATTTTTAATTTTTTTCCCCCTCCTCGAAATTGCATGTTATTTTTTTATACCTTTTTTTTTTGTATATATATATTTGGAAGGGTCATTTTGGGGGGTTGTCTTGAATACTTGTTTTTTACAAAACGTTCTCTATTTGTTTGTAAATTGTTTTATTTTTTTTTTTATTTATATTTATTTTTTTGTTGGTTACGCCTTGGTAGGTAACTATAAATATTTTCTACTTAAAATTATTATTAAAACAGGTGGACAGACTTGTCTGCACGTAGCGTATACTGTGAGGCAGACACACTGATTAGCTTTTTAGAGTACTACGTAGATTTCCTCTCGGTGATTCTGAGGTGATATAGAGGTGAATGAGATGAACTGGTGCGGGAAGAGCAGGAGGAGAGAAACTACCCAGCGGTAGCACTCTCTATAGGAGAGAGGAGAATGTGAGGAGGAGAATACGAGGAGGAAAGAGGAGAGATTTAGTTCTTCAGACTGTAAGGAAGTCGCGCGGCCACTGGCGATTCAGTCGGCGAGGAGTATTAGGGATGTCAGAGGAAGCGAGAGACTGTACAAGAGGATTTGAGCTAGTAGAGAGAGTAGTATAGAATTTTCGATATTTAGTCTTGGCGAGTTGATCTATGAAGAAAATGTTGAGGTTGGTGTGAAGAGTGAGGTTAGTCACCGTAGAAAGGAGCGTCAGCTATCTGTCGGAGGAGTTTTGACTAAAATGTCTTGTACAGTCCATATGCTTGTAGGTTTGGCTGAACCCCACAGCTGTAGTCCGTAAGTCCACATAGGTTTGAGAATAGTGCTGTATATTAAGCGTTTGAGTTCTATGGGCAATTTGTAGCGTCGTCCAAGAAGTCTGTAAAGAAGTTTCACCCGTTTTGTCATTGCTTGTCTTTTAAGTCTAGTGTGTGGGTTCCACGTGAGTCGCTTGTCTGTAGAGCCCAAGGTAGCGCACCAGATCTGTACAAGGAAGAGGATTGCTGTTGAAGAGGACAGGACTAACAAAAAGTAAAAAATGTTAATGACAATTCCATTAATTTCAAGTTTTGCCATTTTGCAATCAGTCCATCAAGCGACTAATTCCAATGCACCTTGCCTCTTCTGCAATTAGGTAATCGTAAATAATTTTAATTATGATAGTGTCCCATCTTAGAAACTTCCTAGTTCTTCCCATCAGTTGTGAAATTTAGAACAACATTTTGCGTCTTAACTAAACTATACTTGTTTATTTACACCATCTATTGATTTACGAGAATTCATTGTTTAAACACTATTTACAGAAACTGCGCAGATAAATCTTCTGTTGCATAATTATGTATGCACATAAATTGCATTGCCTTTATCTTTTTTTTTTTTTTACCCCTCCTCTTTTGAAGAACTATCTTTAAACTTTATTTTTGTAAGTAAAATAATAGTAATCTACGTAGCAGTGCGTTTTTTTGCAATGTGCATTTCCGTTTCAATTTCGTTGTTCGTAGTTCTTTTTTCCTTCTCTTATAGGGGAAGAGACAATTTTTTTTCCTGGCCATCAATGTCTACCTAAAATACCCACATCTGCCAGCTATGGTATCCGGTCGTAGTGTAGGTTCTTAAAACTTTTCAACAGGTGGAAATAGTAAATAATAGAAATAAAAGTGGGAGAGATTGAATTAATTTAATTGGAAGTCGTAATGTTTTCCCCAAAGCGTTACTCATAGGATTATCTGATGACTAGGTAGGTCATTGAACTCAGGATTATGTATTTATAGATACATAAATAATGTATAGCTACTGTTATAGATTTGGTCTCTTTTTTCACACACTCTATAAATATAGTTTGTTTGTGAGGTTTCCCATTTTTAGATTCTGATTCATGCTTAGTAAGATAAGTATTAACATTTTTTGGTCTTTATTCCGCGTTTGGATTTCTTTAATCATCGATTAAAGAAAGAGAGATAGATTATCTATATCAATTATTGTTAAAATCAAACTAGATCCATTAAAACTTATTCATTTTCCAGAATCCAGGCTTGAAATATATAAATTTAGGGTCAAAAAATTTTAATTAACATTTTATCGTCTTGTATCTTTATCTTTCAAATAAGTCAAAAATGTGTCTGATTAGATTAAAACCACTTATAAGTTAAGATCTTCTTGAATTCCAATGGACAGCCTAGATTAGATTTTAAATATACAGCCCAAATATTGCTCATTTTACCATATCAGCGTCTATAAAGTCTCCGCTTTTCGCAGGTTCACGTAATAAATAATGAAACTGAATTCCTACGTGTAGCTCTCGCGGGTTCGAAACCAGCTGATGGTTCTTTGATTTTTTTTTTTTCTAGGAGCTACTTACAGCCTCACTGTCTAGTGATGGAATAGTTTTTATTTGTAACGAGAGAACACTGTCCAGGAAATTAGCAGGGCACTGAAAAAAAGTTCTGGGCACCAATAAACTCTTAGTTGTTGACGTGCCTTAAAAACAAAATGAGCTAGACATTTTTTTTTTTAAAAAAATTTGGGTTTTATTTGTTTCCTGCCGTCCTTGGCCTACATTCTTTTGTGTAAAAGAATTTTTGTAGTTTTTTTTTAATTGCGACGCTGATTTCATAACAGGAAATACTATTTTTTTAAAATGTAGTTTTAATTCATTTTTTATTAATAGCACGTAAAATCCCAAGTCATTAGTTACATGCAGAGAACAGTAAATGGCATTTGGGTGTAATCTTTGAAGATTTATTCCCATATAATTATTGTTTAAATAATTATTTTGCTTGAATTTTCTACATTGAATATTCAGTGCCAACTTTTTACTAAATTCATTTTTAGTTGGGATATTAATCGGTTGGTATACCTGACAAACTTAGGAAAATATTTACGAGTATTTTTACACCTGGTGTGTATATGTATATGTTATGGCCGTCGTGTTTTAGTATGGCGGTAGAACTCTTTGTTTAGAAATTATTATTCTAAATTACGTAGATTTTTTTTAATCAACAGTTTTGAGTTCTATGGGCAATTTGGGAGCGTCGTCTAAATAGTCTGTAAAGCAGTTTTGTCTTTTCAATCTAGTTTGTGAATTCTACGTGTGTTTTTTATCTAAGATAGAATACAGGAGCTCTAAATTTCATTTATTTGTTGTTCTGTGTAAAAGTACAATTTTACAAAAAGAGTTTAATGCTTGTAAAAAAAGTGTTATAGGTACCAAAATTCGTAATTTGAACAAATTCCCAAGTTAGAATGCAGACAATTATAATAAGAACACATCTTATGACTGTTCACACCAATATTTTTGGGTTAAATTTATTTTTGTAAGGAGAATCTTTTTTTTCTTTTTTTTTTCACTTTATTTGCCATATTTACAGCTGCAACAATTGTTGCATCAAGTAAATTTGATCTTACTGGTTCAGTTCACTTGTAATGACATGGTTAGAGCAATCACCCACTGGTGAAACTCTTTCACAATGATTTAATCACAACAGAACTCTAGGCCATTTTCGCTTCAAGCGACGAGGAGGATTGTCTGGAAGGTGAGGAGGCTGTGAAAGTTGCGGTAGCAAGACTTTATTAGGTCAGTGACAAAAGGGATGTGTAGGTCAGTGTGTATGGTAAGGTTAGAAATGTAATATGGAGCATTCAGGATTTTCCTTAGGATTTTAGATTGTAATGTCTGTTAGGCGTTTGGAGTTAGAGGGTTTGGTTGAGCCCCACATATGGGTCTTAACAGTGTCTTGTAAATAGGCAGTTTGTGATTCAAATCGAGTTTGGATCTGCGGTCAAGTAGTCTAGTAAGTAGCTTGTAGCATCTGTTCACGTCTTGTCGTTTCAGTCGAGTATTTGGGTTCCACGTGAGTCTCTTGTCAATGTACAGTCCTAAGTATCGTACTACGTCAGCTGGAGGAATCGTTACATCGTTCAGTTGAACTGGTGGACTCGCAGATTTTCTTAAAGTAAACGTAATGTGTACTGACATTTGTTCATTAATTTTAATTTTCCATTTTCGGAACCAGTTTTCGAGAAGCTTTAAGTGAGTTTGAATGTTCTGAGTGGCTTGCACCGGATCGGAGTGAGATGAAAGAATAGCAGTATCATCAGCGAATGTTGAAAGTATTGTATTTTGGGAAAGAGGTAAGTCAGCAGTGTATGTTAGAAAAAGAAAAGGGCCTAGTATGCTTCCTTGAGGGACACCAGCTTTTATGGGTATAAAGGACGAGAGGGCCTGCCCTTGACGAATGCGGCAGTACCGATCGGTTAAATAAGATTTTAAGATCAGATAGTAGGTGAAAGGAAGATGATTTTTAAGTTTGTGCAGTAAGCCCGAGTGCCAGACCCGATTATAAGAAGAATCATGTTTGAAACGATGAATGAATTCCTAATTATCAATTCTGAATCATTAGCCTATTTTTAAATTTATTCATCAAATATAAAACATTCGTTTCTTTGTTCTCTTTGTCCACTGAAATGCGGTTGGGAATTTGATTACTATGCTAAAGGAATATTACTAGAGTGAATCATTCAACTGATTCAATTCTTATTTCTGAATTAGTTGGAATTTAAGCTAACAAGAAGAAATTTAAATTCTTAAATGTTTGACTGTTTAAAGCTGAAATCTTATTGATTTAAATTGAGCTCCTGAATGGTCGACTCCTTGAAAAAAGTTTATGGCTTCTAGTGAGGATTTGAGATAAGTCTTAGCAACTCAATTTAAAGTTTAAAATAGTTAATCGTAAAGGCTCCTGTGTTTAGTTATTTAGAATAAAGAGATTTGGTTGTGAATCAGTGGGTTTAGATGTTAAGTTGGAGGCGGTTAGTGTTGTGAGCGGTCTCCCTCTCCCCCCGTTGGAGGCGGCAGTGAAGGGGTGGGCGTGGCTAATGTCAAGGTCACCACGCTGCCGCCTCTATAGTTTAGTTTGGCAGCAGCAATGAGTCATTTCTTTCCAAGAAATAAAAGCTGTATAACCCCCATAGAAACCCCCCATTCCACCTCCAAGGAGTATTGGCGCTCCTTGCACCAACCTGGGACAGCCTATCTTCAGTTGTCTAGCTCCGCATGGCTGCCGGGCACTGTTGTAATGTTTTTTTTTTTTTTTGCATAATATATTGGGGCTGACTCATAGTTTTTGTCCGGACACAAAACTATTTCACCAACAATAACATTTTTGTTTATGACTCATTTCTATCGTCTCTGATCTGTATTATTTTATCTTCCCACAACTTTGTTATCTCTTATTTTGATAATTGTCCAGAATCCTACAGTAATGGAGCGGTATTTGTGGTTCCTCCATTTGTAATTGGTCATTCATTTCCTTCATTCAGTTTGTGATAAGCGAATTCTTGTATTCTTCTCTCCCACAATTCATTGATAATTACTCAGGAAATGGAGATCAAATCTTATCAGAGTTCCTCTAGCGTTTACAACTTCCTCTACAGTCATGACAGGAACTAGTTAATGAAAGTAGACTAGAACTTTCTTTAAAACTGCAACAGGAAATATTACTATCATATCAACAATTTTTGAAAAGGATATGCACATTTTTTGAGGGGGGTCCTTCTTTGTAAGAAAAAAACACACTCATTCAAAGGGATTAGGGTTGGATTGCAGGGAGCATTGACTATTTCTTTATTCGGTGGACCCTCAAGTTCAAATTCCATTCGTCCCAGGTAGGTTTTAAAATGGTATTGTTTATAAGTCGTTCATTGATCGTCGAGAGACTGGATCTGTAGCCAAGTAGTCTTTTGTCTACGAAGAGCTCAAGGTAGCAGTCGTAATTAAGTAGGGAGGGAAATTTATGCGACGGTGTGTTCAAGTAATATTTAGGAATTTGGTTTGATTAAGCTAAATTTTCCATTTTTTAAAGCACACTTCTAAGGGATCTGAGATAGGATTGAAAATGATTTTTAGGGAATATCGAGGTGCGGTCATCAATAAATACAACTTTTTTGCTTTACACCAACGTTTCGGTAATATTTACTGCCTTCTTCAGGGTATTTTAAAAACGTTTGTGTAGTTTAATGTAAAGCTATATTATCATAACTGTTGAACATAGCTCTCCTTTAAACTTCACAAACTTTTCTTTTATAATACCCTGAAGAAGGTAGTAAATATTACAGAAACGTTGGTATAAAGCAAAAAAGTTGTACTTATTGATGACCGCACCTCGATATACCCCAAAAATCATCCATCAACAACGGTCGGAAAAAACCAAAACCATCATAGGATTGAAAGTTTCGAAGTGCCAATAGTCTAAATTCTTATTTACATTCTAATTCTTCACTCGCGATCTAAAGATCCAACCCTAATTTTTTTTCTTTAAAGAAACTTAATAGAAAATTCACGTATAAATTTCTAAAAAACCCCACACTAGACTAAAAAGGACAGAACTAAACAGACGCTATCGGCTACTTAAAAGACTTTTTAGACAAAAGATCAAAACTCACTCTGGACAACAAAAGACTGATATATACTTCTACTTTGAAAACCCATCTGGGCGTATGGAATAGAGCTGTGGTATTCAACCAAGCGCACCAATCTCCAAAGGATTGAATCTCTTCAATCTAAAATACTTCGAACTATTGTAAACGCTCAATTTTATTTCTCCCAACCTGGACTTAACACTTCATTTGTCACACAAGCCGCTAAAACACAATATAAATCCTCTAGCTCAAAAATCTTTCTTCAAGAACTCTTCCTAATAACTCGGTCAAGACGTCTTAAAAGACAATGACGATCTCCTCTCAAGTGAAGAGAGTGACTAACCATCCAATATTTTGGAATGTTACCACTGGGTAACTTCGCCACTCCGTTACCTTATCATTTGTAACTCTGTTATCATTGTTACTTATAGCGCCAAACGCGCTGATTGTAGCACAAATAATTTAGTTACTCTATAACTGCAGAGAAATGTTACCTCTCTAAACAGATTTGTTGCTTTGACGAATTTATATGCTGCATAATGATAGGTGGATTCACTATGGCTCAGTCTACCCAAATAAAATAACCACGCTATGCCGCTACTGTTTTATCATTTTTTACATTTTTGAAATGCTAATCAGTTGCTGCAATTGTAGCAGCAAATTATTGGGTCAAATCAAAGGCTTTGAAAGAGAACAAAAAATAGAGGTAAAAATAATAATAAATATTTATTTAAATATTCGAACAATTTTGTTGGAAACATCTACTGCGCGAAGGCACAGGATAGTATATTGTGTAATTTAGAAGGCATTAAATCGATTGTTGGCTATATAATAGGCCTTGGTTATTAAATAGATGCTTGTTAATATGGAGGTGGGCGGGCATACCACCGCCGCTACAGGTTATATAGGCTTTTGGTAGAGGTATGTTAGACAAGTGTTTTGTGAGGGTTGAATAAAATATGATACTGAAACAGCGTGTCCTGGTGGGGGAAGTGGTGGAGAATCAATGGTGCCCTAAGGAGGAAGAGGGACTATAGTCCTGTCCCAAGGACACTTCTGCTGATGCCACCCTAACGCTGGAATATGTTAGGGCAATTGTTCCACTACTACTCTTGCACAAGATCATGCCCTACTATCCCTTATATTCCTTATGCTAGCATAAAGAGGAGTATCTTTTTATTTTATTTTTTAATGCTTTATTATTTTCTTTTAATATCCATTTTTGTTTTAACCAACTGTAACCATATTTTATCCTTTATTCTTGGGAATTATGTGTATACATATTTTGTATTTCTGTTCTTCAAACTCAAATTTGCCCTCGTTCATTTCTCTTTATTTATCTGTTATTTTGCTTTATGTAATTATTTCCTATTTCTAGGACATTTATTTTACTATAAACGAAATTTTATAAATGCTGTTCTCTGTTCAATAAATAAAATAATGTAGTAACTATCCAATGTTAGCTTCTGCAGCTTTCCGCTGTTATGGCTGAAAAACTAACCAGTGTACTGAACAATACTTGTATTTTGCAATAACGCTATACTGAAAATGATACACTGAGCAAACATTTTAGCTGAAAAATGTAGCGTAGAAGTCGCCTCTATCTTTTCTGCATTTTCTTGCTGACTGTCCATGTTTCTGATGCGTAGAGCAATCTAAAGCGTTGAACCAACGCTTCATAGATATGCTTCTTGGTGCTGATCTGGACATTGCTTTTCTATAAGACAGAATTCAGCATTCCAATCGCCTTCCTTGCGCTTGTCACACTCTTTTCCGTAATATCCATTTCGGATGTTCCGTCCACTTGAAGGTAGGAGCCCAGGTATTTGTATACTGTTTTTACTGTTTTTCTATATGAAAAGGTGCACTACATCGAAGGTCCTTTGCACCTGAACTGTACTGGAGAATAGATACTTTATTATACAGCCAAATCTATATCCACATCTGATCTAGTCGAAACTAACCTATTTGTTGGCTCTAACGCGACTTGCCTTCTAACCTAACTAACTAATGTTAGGGTGGAGAACTCGATATCCTTCGCATCCTAGAAAGGGCTAGCCTAAATTTTAAAATCACCTATTTACATAAAGTTTATAAACACGCTCATAAATAAATTCATTACATTCCTCCTAATCATTACATTTATCCTAATAAATACTTCCATCCTATTAGTCGTTTGAAAAAAAAATATAATTATTTTCTCACTAGCCGCATAAAATAATTATTACTTTACTTCTTTGTGGAAAACATATTAGGATAATTTCTCTGTCAGATGGCACTGTATTCTATGGCATCCACGTTATGCTGTCTTCCGCAAAGTAGGAGCAGCTCTGACACTGTATTCAGAATACTAGAGAACTAAAGAACAATATCCAGAGCCCAGCAATCCACTGAAAAGTCACTGGACGTCATTTGACCTCAGATATTGACGTGCCTTGAGTTTAAACAGAAAATAATTGGTTATTGTTTCTGCAAGAATGTAAGGCAGTGGATGTATGTTTTGTGAAATAACGATACTTTAGGTAGGATATTGTCGTAATTAAGAGTCTGCTTCAATAAGATATCGTTCTCTATCTAGCTGGCCACTTTCTTCTAAACAGAGGAAAAGAAATCAGGGTTAAAAAAGAGAGTCGGTGGATTGTTACTTGTTCCTAGGTTATGTTACCAAGATAACAGTAAATATATTCATAACCTTGACCGGCTATCAAGGTTTACCGAGGTCTTTCTTCTGCCTGCCGTCGCTCTACCTCCTCCTAAGTACTTTTAAGGAGTTGGTCTTCCTTGCCTCTCCCTTTATGTTCTTTTATCGTATACATGGTTTATTGTTATTATTTTTTAATATAAATTCTTATACATGGAGTTGTTGTTTGTTAAACTGTTATACTGTTGCTTTGAGACTTCAGGTTAGCTTGAGATTGATATCATTTTTCTTTTTTTTCCCCTCCATTTTTTAAAGATATTATTCTTATCTTATCTTGACCATTTTCAACCGACCAAAATATTGTTCACTAACACCCATATGTCATCCTCTTTCTAGTTAAAGCAACTCCGTTGTCTTTTTTTTTTTTTTAGAGAGAGAAAGAGAAACAAGGTATAATTGAAGTAATAAAAAAAATACGTATGTTCTATGCCACCATTGATTGACTTGTTACCGATGAAAGATTCAAGTATTTGAAGAGAAATTAGCTTGTATCAGGATTATTTGCAGCACTTAATTATTATATTTAATTAGACAAGGGGAGGCTCCTAATCTCCAAGGCATTACAGTCTAAGAGGCTTATTGCCTTTAAAGCTCTAATAGATTATCCTATTACCCCTCTGTGCGAGCTCCTCTAATCTATATTTTGCGATATGATCTCACTTAGTTTTTTTTACCAGTTCTTGACATCTCTTGTTCCAGCCGAACCAATTGAGGAATACCAATTCCACCTCTTCCTAAAATAGTCTCTGCATCAGCTTACTCTGAAACAGAAAAGACTTACTGTGATTACCCGAAGGATAAACCTCCCTTTCTTTTCTACAAGGTTCAAAATTTTCCTTCCTATATTTTTCATAGCAACCCTTCCTCACTTCCAAGGCGATCAATCCTTAAAAGGTCTCAAACTGCCCAGTAACTAGGTTCGAATCCATCCATATTATTTTTTGTGTTATCTAATGACAGGACAACCCTGGATGTAAGTGAACTCAATCCAAAGGCGAGCATTATAAAAGGGGAAAAGCTCTGATCGCAGTTCTCGAATTTCGAGGCGCCTTAGATCAATTTATAATAACTTTTGTCGTAAAGAACAAAATTTGGTCAAACATAAAGTTTAAGTCCATATTTATTTCGATAGATTTTCGCCTAGAAGCGACAATAATAATTATTATTATAGCCTAGTGATGACAGCCATTTTTATTAATAGCTACTTTATTATTAGTTTTTATTTTATTAATATTATTATTATTATTATTATTTAAATAGAACTTGTTACATTTTGCCCTCTCATTTTAAAACACGTGAACGCGTGTAAAACACAACTTAGCGTGAATTTTATAACATTTTTATTTAACTCTATTATTTTTGCATTGTATAATAAGTTTTTTTTAAAGTTAAATATCAGACTTAAATATTACCATTTTAATGTAATTATACTATCAGGAATAACTTCGCCGATTGTATTATACAGAGTAAAAGTAAGAAAAGAAAAAAAGAACTCCAGACAGCAGCTATATAGTTTTTTTGGCTGACCAGCGTGTAAGGTCAGCTAGTAGCTGACACGAAATGTTTTAACTTTAGCTCCGATGATTCAGTGGGACTTTGCCTCCCTTTTAGATTTCCTAAGGTCATAATGTCATGGGGTCCCGGGCGTTTCTCATTTCCCCCCACAAACACCTACGTAATCTTTTATTTTAGTTTGTTCTTACAAATCCTTCCGGTATTTTCCTACAAAATATTTTGGAAAAAGTCTGCTTAGAAATTTATGAAGAGCTTCATTTAAGTTTAAATAAGGACGGATTTTCACCCTTCTGTAATTAATGTGAGCATTTGTAGCCAACAATCTTCCTTTACAGTGAGTCATTCTTTAGTTCAGATAATAAGGGAAATTGCTCTGCTAGTAGCTAATAACTATACTCTCCAGTGTAGCAAGAATATCCGGATTTAAAGCGATGAATCCCTGGAGCAGCTAGACATTGCACAATATTAGTTTAGCATGTCAAGTCACCAAGCTGGGACAACCATACAGTAGATCTAAAATATCTACTTCTGACATCTCCTGTCTTTTCAATCTTAATTCTAGTACTGAAGGTCTGGACGATTTTGACGAAGCAATTTCGTCATCAATGACTCTCCAAGTTTCATCATACTTTGATGAGAAATATTGAATAATTTGATCCTCCCAGAACGGATACATGGATGCTCGTCATACCAATTGATCAGTCAATCACGGAGCTGTGTTCCAATGACATTTGCACCTTAACCCATAATACTAATAATAATAATAGTTTTTTTCAAAAGTTCTTGCGATGAACTTTATCAAAATTTGAGAAGCGTACCTCAAGTTATTATTTAATAGGTAAGAAGAGTATTGCGATCTAGTCCGATTTAGAGTTTCCACTACCACCAACATTTGTATAAGGTCCAAGGGAATTAAGAAACCCAGAAAAATGAGTAAATCTAAAGACTTACTGGTTGATAACTCTAACGATTATCGATTCTAATTAATCAATCGCGGCAATCGATTCTAAATATTAATTATACGATTGTTGATTTTTCAACTATTTGAAAAAGATTTTCCAGGACAATTTGATAAAAAAATGTTTTAGTAAACGGATTTAAACATTCTTTCCTGTAAAGTATCATTTAAGTATAATGTACGTTTCTTCGGGTTATTATAACTGTCCGGTAGGACATTTGTATAAGGGTTGATCGTCAAAAACTGCTCGGAAAAAGCGTAACGTTGAAAAACACCCAAATTTGACAACTTTTTTGCTCTTTTTCTATAAAAGATAAAATTTCCAAATTTTCTTTATAAAATTGGGCAAATCCTCCTTTATAACTGTAATTTTTTTACAACAAGCCAGATCTGATAGATTTTGAGAAAAAAAGTTGCTGAAAATGAGCCAAAAACGGCATTTTCCAAAATTGTTCTTGTTGTTGTTGTTACCTTTTTTGTAAACACAGTAGCGCCTAAACGCGTGAATCGATTTTCATAAATGAGGTATCATTAGATTCACAATTTCATGTAGATGTGCCTTTTTGGGGAGTCTTGACGCTGTACATTCTATGGGAGAGGAGTTAGCCCCATTTATGTAAGATCACCCCTCTCTAAAACTCTTGTTACTAATAACTCAGTAAATTTTGACCCTTATTTTGATCATATTTGGCAGAAAGATATATTACAAAACGTGAGGTTTTACTAAACAGGAAATATCACTTTACTAAATGGCTTTCATTTGTTTCTTTCAATTTTTTTTTTTTAGAAAGTGCCTCCTAGATTATTTTTCTATATAAATAGCCCTGATTAGTAAATTTGTTTATCACATATAAAAGCTAACAAATTCTTTATAAACTATTTTTATATCGTATATATGCACCATGTGAGTCCTTGTAAATAAAATAAACTCTATATTTATCCCCATATATGTGCTAAATATATATCTTTGAAACCCCCATATATTTTTTTTTTAAACTTTCCGTTGTATACATGTTACCCAGATCTAGAGAGCTGTTGCTTCGCGAGTCCTACAATATAATTTATTATATTTATTTTCTCTCTCTAACAGTAAATAAACTAGTTACTTCTATTTCACTCTTTACGTAAAGGTATGTGTTATTTATTCCGTTCTCGTATTTTTTGAACTATTTTATTTCAACGTTATAAACAAATTTTGGGTTACTATTTTTTCACTTTAAAGAAATGTTTAGATAAATAAAGGAAAAGTGCAGCTCCTAAAAATAAAGTAATAATAATAATAATAATAGTCTTTATTCAAGACTGCCTCCTGGCCATCGACCATCGGGGGAGTCGGTCATCTCATACATTAAATGAAATACATTTGGTACATTACTGGTAAAATACAAAAACCAAATAAAAAGTACAAAATACAAAAAAAATGAGATGAAAAATTCACACAAAAACAATACAAACGAGAAAATAAAAGAAAAAAAAATTTCCAAATAAGCAAAAGCAAAATAAATTGAAAACTTGTGTGCTTATGCAAAAAATAAAAACAAAATAAAGCAAAAAATAATTTAATTAATTAATAAAAGATAAATGGGAAAAAAGAAAGAAAAGAAAAGAAATAAAAATAAATAAATAACTAAAATAAATAATAGTAATACAGAAAGATAATCATCTCAAATTTTATCTACGCACTAGAGTTTACATTTTGACGTAATCTTGAGGCAATCTTACAAAAATTGACAATTGAATTCCAGCCGTACTCTCCATTTAAGTATTTTATTAACACATCTTTCTGCAATATCTCCTGTTTTAAACATTTTAATCTTATTTCTTTTAATCTGGGACAGACAGCTATGAAGTGGAAAGAGTCTTCCGTTTGAGACAAGTTACATAAGTTACAGAGTGAGCTATGTTCGCTATGTTGATAGATTTTAAAGTTTAAATTCAACAGGCCACTTCTGGCCTTCATGATCCAAACACTATCGCTCATGTTATTGTCGTACACATAGCTAATACACTTATGCTCAAAGTTCAGCTCTCTGTACATCATGTTTGAAATTGATCTCTGTGCCCTTTCAATGAATTCTGCAAGAAATATTGTTTCCAAACGGTTGCGATTTTATCAAATTCAGATTTCCAATTACTCATATTCTCCAAAGAAATATCCGCAGTTATATTAAATTTATTTATGAGTTTTTCTAAATCAGAATACCAAAATAGTTTTTTTTGCTATTAATTCTTTTGTCATTAAGAGAGGGTATCTATTAGCAGGAAGTTGTGTAATTTTAATTATGTAATTTAAGTGCAGTCTGAGCGTGTAGATGAAGAGATGTGTCGAGTTTGTTTCCAGATACAGCAGATATGTCGGGGTGGACCGCGGAAGAGTAAAACATTTTTTTAAAAAGAATCTTTGCAACTTCTCCGCCTCTTCAAACATATTTCCTCCCCACACAAAATAAAGTATTTTTAAACGATTTCTATTCTCTTATCCTTCTTTAGAGGAAATATTGCAATCGCACACAGCTTAAGCGAGGTTTTCTTTAATTTTCTAATCATTTCGTTCTATTTGAGCACGATTTTCCTTTCGCTTTTGATGGTTTTCATTTACTAAAGCATCATTTAATTTTGTTTTGGGAAATAAAATATGATTTTCAATAATTTCCCTTCTATAGAAATAGAAATAGAAAAGAAATTTATTATTCTGGAACAATTGTCCCCTAAGAATAAACACAGGAACAAATAGAGGCCTAAACAGTTTGGCCTGTGATTATACAGAAATTAAATAAATAAATAAATATTTACAAAAGTGAAAATATAATAAGTGAAAATGAAAGTAAAAATAAAATAATAAAACAGCAAAAATTAAGGAAATAAATTAAAACAATTAGAATTTCGGAGGAAGCTGAATAGAAAGGAGATAACTGAATAGACGGGATTTAAAGATGGATAGGGTAGGAGCATGGTGGACAGATGATGGCAAGGAGTTCCAGAGAGAGGTAGCACGTATCAGGAAGGACTTGTCAAAGGATGAGGTACGGTGAGAGGGAATATAGAGATCAGATGAGCGAGATCTAGTGTTACGGGAATGGATGGAGGATTTAAACTTAAGGAGTTGAAAAATATAGGAAGGCCTTTGAGACTGGATGACTTGAAAAAGGAAAGAAGCCAAAAAATATTGGCGGCAATAGACAGGAAAAAGCCAGTTCAACTCATCGTAGCAGTGCGAAATGCGAGAGTCTCTGGAAATGCTGAAAATAAATCTTATGAAGCAGTACATGAGGCGCTTAAGCTTAGCTTCAATATCACCAGAAAGACCGCCATACACTAAACAACCATAGTCGAAATGGGGGAATATAAGAGAGGAAACTAGGAGTTGCCGGGTCTTAATTGGAAAAAGGTGACAGGAACAATTAAACTGCTTAAAGATATGGATGGAACGACGAGAGATTTGGGAAACATGGTTTTTCCAGGATAGATTTTGATCGAAAGTGATACCAAGGTTTTTCACAGAGGAACAATATTTTATTGGGGTATTGTAAAGGAAAAGATTAGGAAGAGGAGCCAATGATTTAAGAAGTGGGTTGGAGCCAATAACTATAGCTTTGGTCTTTTCTACATTCAGGGTTAGCTTATTGTTCGTGGCCCATGCTGAGATATTATTGAGGTCTTCTTGAAGTTTAAATACAGCTTCAAACAAATCCGACGGGGAAAATGATAGATAAATCTGAAAATCATCAGCATAGAGGTGATACTGGGAATGAGAGATGGATAGGGCGAGATCCAATAACAATAATTATGTAATTGATAATTAACTAAATTGTTAAATTCAAATTACTTATGGTAATGGATATTGGCCGCATTGGTTTGATCAAATTAGTAAATAGTACCTTTATTTTTGTTGCAGAGAACGTGGCCTCGTACAGAGGTGTTGAGATTGGCCCACAGTATCAGGGCTTGCCCAGTAAAGGTAACAGCTTTATGGTTTTTTTTAAAAAATATTTTCAAATCATTTTTCGTCATGAATTAAAAAATAGACATGAATCTACTACAACTTTTGATTAAAGGTAACTCGTTGTGCTAGGCGTTTGGGTAGATTCCTTCCTAAGTGATAAGAATGAAATATTTTCCGTGTGAGTAACATCGGAATTTTGGCTAGTTGTCTCTCGTACCACATATATATTTTTTAAACACTCCTATATTAACTTTTCAAAATCTTATTTTTCATTTATTTTATTATTAAATTTAATACGAATCTTTACGCTTTGTTGGTAAATTCTCTTGAATATAAATTAGATGTACAGCAATGAATAATGAATTCCAAAATAAATCTTACGTTTGGCACACTATTATTTTAAATGAAACTTGCTAGTTTGTATAGTGGAGGATAACTTTAGATACTTCTTTGAAGATATTGGCCACACTTAAAATATTAATTTCGGTTCTTTGTCTTGCTAAACTTGATTATATTTTACACGGTTTTTAATGTTGTTTGCATTTTACGTAGTTCCTGATTAGCTATGGTAACTAATATTATGAGAGACAATTATAATGCCTGTAGTCAGATTTAGGTAAGACGTACTAGCATTAAAGTGACTTAGCTCTCTTTAAAATTATCCCAAAAATTATTTAACTTTAAACTATTTATTTAAAACTGAATTAAAATACTAATATTCAAATGGTGTGTTAGTTTTCATCTTTTTAAAGAAAAGCCTTTTTCACCATTTCCCATTTAAAACCATAAAATTAAAAAAAAAGAAAACTCTAGAAAAATTACTTTATTTGAATTGACCATAATATTGAATTAGTGAACCGTTTTCCTTCAATACATAGAAGTATTGCTTTTTAGTATACCTTAGTTGTATTTAAGGGTGTGAACAGTGTACGTATTTTATTTGTTAGAGAGAAAATTTTTTTGTATTTCCGTTTTTACTTTGCTTTCAAATTTAGAGTGATATTAATATTGGATTTTCGAGTTAATTTTTTACTTTTGAGTTGGGATGCTCCATTTTGCTGAGGTTTATGCTATGTCTCCTGCATCTTTTGTATTTCTCGTCAGATTTATTCTATTTCCAGCTAATATCAGATAACTTTAACGTTATATTGAAGCAATGCTTTTTAGTATACTTTAGTAATTACAAAAGGTGATAACAGTATTATTTTTATTACGAGAGGGGGGGGAAATATGACGTTGCCGTTCTCAGAAAATTTTCCTATCTATTTAATCACTAAATATTAGCCCCAAAATATTCTAAATTCAATAACAGAAGTTAAAATTTCAATTACTTGTTAATGTTACTTGTTACAATAAAATGTGTGTGCTTAATTAATAACTTCTCATTTTTATCCAATAATTATACACATTCACTATTTAAATTTAATTGATATTTGAATTCAGTATTAGTAAATACAAAATATTTAGTCACACCTGGTCTATAACCTGAGAGAAACCTACTTACATCAGTACGTAAGACTAGTGGCTAATATCAACACAGTAAGAGACTAAATTCATGTGATGTTGATATCTAGCAATGCTTTCGCTAAAATTGAAGTCAATTACTGGGGAACTAGTAGATAACTTATTGAAAATTCATTACTGTAAGGTTACCTAACCTGCCTGTTATGGGGAACAATTGATTGTAAGTACTAATACACATCAGTATAAAAAAAGTAATTTGTAAAAGATTAAACTATATCTTAGAAATTTTATTCAATTTTTTATTTCAACAACTTATGAAGCCCAAGTTACTCGCAACTTTTTAAAGTTCAGTAACCTACCTAACCTTCAGCGGGGGTAGTCCATGTTTAGGATTGTTATTAAAACGATTGCAGAAACAAAATTAGTGTTGAATATTTACTAGAACTGTTTTTAGTAGTGCTCGAGACCGAGACCGAGACGAGACTTGAGCAACCGAGACTGAGACATGATATATATCTCGTCGAGAAATCTCGGTCTCGTCTCGGTTTTTCAAATATTAATTTTTAGCTACAAAATTATAAAATTGTGTTGTTTATTAATAAATAATCATTACGGGTATTGAATTAATTATTAAAAGTTACGATTTTATTATATATGTTCAATATTACTACATCTATTTGACTTCGAATTACATAAGTAAAGTAAGCAAAGTAAAGTAATCGCCTATTTTTTCAGGCGGGGCTTTACATCCAACTACCAATTAGGTGTCGCGGACGGAGGCGACTAGCAAACATACTTTACTGTAAATTTCTCATATTAACCATTAAATAAAATCCAAGGCCTAAGACCGGGAATCGAACCCAGTACCACAATACACATTAGCTTCACAGGTCTCGCACCGCTCGCCTACCGTGGCGGCCCCCTTCGAATTACCTAATTTTTACATTAATTCACTAAATTTCACTATTCATATCATTCATTCATTAAATTTCATAAATTTCACTATTAATAATCTAATACTGTGAACTTTGATATTATTTGAATTATATTTTAGAATTTTGGAATTAGTGAATTTGAAAAAAAGACTATCTATGCACCTAAAAAATATTGCCACAAATTTTCGTTTTTAAGTTACACTTTGCCCAAGCATTGATACATACAAGAGCTTTTACTGAGTCAGAAGTTAGAGAAGATCTTCTATTGGTCATTATCATCGCAAGCACTGAAGTTGCACAGATACTAAAAATATCTTTCGCCATTCTAGACAAATTTTTGAAGGAATTCTCAAGTGTTTTCCACCATTCTAAAATGTCAACGTCTACTGGTGCTTGGTCTAATTTGGTATAGTATTAATTATTTCTGTCTTCCATGCTTCGGTGATAGTTGCTGATTTTTGAGCAAATGGTGCAAAAATATTGATGCAGTCGTCGTCGTCGTCAAAAGGTGAATCATCAGATTCTTTATCTTCACCAACAGCCGTAACTAATGGAGCGGGAAGTTTGTTGGGAGGTGTATTTTTTATTTCACGAATCGACTTGTCATAGCAGGCAGATATGTTATTTGGGTCTTTCATTTGGCGCGTTTTTAACATCTTTTTGAAATTATATAAAGATATATAACAGTAATAGTAATATATGATGCATTGAAGTGTAAGTAGTTGTCTTCTTTTACACACATTTTCATTACCAATATATAAATTAAAATAATTATTAGAAAATAATAACATTTTTTGAAAAGATTATTAATAGCAAACCGCTTTTAATACTTAAACAAAAATTCAAAAAAACCGAGACCGAGATATCTCGACGAGACCGAGACTTGAGCGACCGAGATCAAGACTGCATAAAGTCTCGCCTCGTCTCGGTCTCGTGCAGCACTAGTTTTCAGTCTTTGTATTCTTAGTAAAAGTTTGATTTCTTATTTTTTTTGTAGCTCATCGTAAAATTGTTCAACTTCTAATAAAAATTTTTATCATTGAGGTTTCCTTTAAAGTTTTAGTCTTTATAAATAAATTTATTTCTTTATTTAATAAACATTTTTTCTAAAAAAAAACCATAACTTTTTGTAGCAAAAACTATAATACAAATAGTTAGAAGATTTTTCTATAACTTATCTACTGGTCTGGTTCTTTAACAATATCTCTAGCCAAGATTTGGCAAGAAGCCAAGAGCCAGCTGGACCCAATATTATATGGATTTTGTACTACAAGGTGACCTTGACTTTTTTTACTTTTTAAAGTAGATTATTTAATTTAGTTCACTGATTTAAACTGGTTTTTAATTCAATAAATTTAAATTAATTGCTTATATTTTTCAAATAACAATATAAATTTTAAATTATCTATAATTTGGTCTATAGATCCTGTCTGATCTTTGTCCTGGTTTAGTTTTCACTGTAGAACTGCAAAAAGTCGGCCGGAAAGGTCTCTTAACGAGAGAACCTTGCCTTAGAGGTGGTTAGTTTGATTCGGCTATCAGAAAATATGGATTAAGAAAATTCGTAGTATACCTTTTTCTATAATAAGATCAAATTATTGCTTCTGTCCAGTCTTCGAGATGGATTTTAGGAATGGATTTTGTATGAGTGGATTGTATTGTTGGAATTTTTTTGAAATTTGGTCCTTCGTTCATGGAAAAATGGATTTCTTTAGGTTGATGTCCTGTAGTCTTGATTTTTGCATTAACGATAATTACGCGCGGCCAAACTTAATTACGAACATTGTTCGTATTTTAACAATTACGTTTTATAGAGTACGCAAAACACCAGGTTTATATTTAACATGTTTGTAAAGCATGTTTTTGCTCAATCAGGCTCAGTACACAAGTTTGTTTTTTACGTTTATGGCCAACTAAGCTAGTCTGGACGATCTTTTACAAGTTGGAATCTTTTAAAGGGCTTTAAATATGAAATATATATTTTTAATGTAGGAAGAACTATTTAAATTAATTTTTAATTTTTCAAATTCCCTAAGAACATCTTACTTGCCAAATCGATTAATTCCACTTTCTGAATTTCATTAAATTTTAATGTCTGAACACTTTATTGTCTCCTAACTGTATAAAAATCAAAACAAATTTCGGCTGATAATAAGTATTAACACGACTAAATGACAAAAATGTTTTAGCCATTGAATAATGAATAATTTATTTCAGAAGCCAATCTCCAAACTCTAATGTGAATTATAATAAAAATTTAGTTAAATCACTTTATTCAAACGCAATTGACGACTTCTTAAACATCTATTAAACCTGATTATTATAAAACATGACATGACGGGAGCTCAAATACACCTAAAGAAGACATCATTTATATTGCTGAAGAATCAATTTAAACTAAGTAATAATACTTGTAGTATTAGTGACAGAACAGTTATTACTAATTTTTGCTAAAATCTTTAATAAAAATTGTATATGATGAAGTTTTCCTGCAATAGAGGATATAATTTTAAGACTTAATTTGAATTAATAATTTTCTTTCACTTGCCAAATCGATTAACTTCCTTAATCACGGTAAAAATTGTCGTAATATGTTAGTATCGATATATTCCATCTTATACTTTTAATATGTCGTTGGATAAAAGATACATCTGCAGCAATACAGTCTGCATCCTTTATTGGTTCTATTGTTTAACAGGAATTTTAATAAAAAATATATATACTAGTTTCTCATTTTTCTCAACTTTTTTTTGCTTTATGGAAGTTAATCGATTTGGTAAAGTGAAGCATTCATATCTACCTTAATGTCAAAATTTTTTAAGATAATAAATTAGCAAGAAATACTATAGCGTTTTAATCTTCGGTTAAGATAGTAAATAAGGTATTAATGACACATGTGGCTATTTTTAAAACCAGTACACCCTCATAAAACAGCCATTCCCTGATGTGTGTGTGTGCGCGCGCGCTCGTATGTACTTAAACCTGGAGTGAAATGTCAAGGACCTAGCCGCTTATATTTTTATTTATTTTTCTACTGTCTCACTCACTCTCTCTCTCTCTCTCGGTCTATCTTGCCCTTTCTCTCTTTTTCTTCAGATTTCTAATCAATATGTAGCTGTGTTTCGCAAAATTCAAATGTATTTGACCTCCCTAAAATTTGCAACGCTGTGTCTACCTCAATCAAAATTGTGTCTGAATGATTCATTTAGGGGCTGGTCTTAATTTGTTTCCAAATTTTGTATCACTTTCAGTGGTCCCTGTCAAATTGTCTTTGAATGATTCATTTAAGGGCTGGTCTTAATTTGTTTCCAAATTTTGTATCACTTTCAGTGGTCTCTGTCAAATTGTCTTTGAATGATTCATTTAAGGGCTGGTCTTAATTTGTTTCCAAATTTTGTATCACTTTCAGTGGTCTCTGTCAAATTGTCTTTGAATGATTCATTTAAGGGCTGGTCTTAATTTGTTTCCAAATTTTGTATCACTTTCAGTGGTCTCTGTCAAATTGTCTTTGAATGATTCATTTAAGGGCTGGTCTTAATTTGTTTCCAAATTTTGTATCACTTTCAGTGGTCTCTGTCAAATTGTCTTTGAATGATTCATTTAAGGGCTGGTCTTAATTTGTTTCCAAATTTTGTATCACTTTCAGTGGTCTCTGTCAAATTGTCTTTGAATGATTCATTTAAGGGCTGGTCTTAATTTGTTTCCAAATTTTGTATCACTTTCAGTGGTCTCTGTCAAATTGTCTTTGAATGATTCATTTAAGGGCTGGTCTTAATTTGTTTCCAAATTTTGTATCACTTTCAGTGGTCTCTGTCAAATTGTCTTTGAATGATTCATTTAAGGGCTGGTCTTAATTTGTTTCCAAATTTTGTATCACTTTCAGTGGTCTCTGTCAAATTGTCTTTGAATGATTCATTTAAGGGCTGGTCTTAATTTGTTTCCAAATTTTGTATCACTTTCAGTGGTCTCTGTCAAATTGTCTTTGAATGATTCATTTAAGGGCTGGTCTTAATTTGTTTCCAAATTTTGTATCACTTTCAGTAGTCTCTGTCAAATTGTCTTTGAATGATTCATTTAAGGGCTGGTCTTAATTGGTTTCCAAATTTTGTATCACTTTCAGTGGTCTCTGTCAAATTGTCTTTGAATGATTCATTTAGGGGCTGGTCTTAATTTGTTTCCAAATGTTGTATCACTTTCAGTAGTCTCTGTCAAATTGTCTTTGAATGATTCATTTAAGGGCTGGTCTTAATTTGTTTCCAAATTTTGTATCACTTTCAGTGGTCTCTGTCAAATTGTCTTTGAATGATTCATTTAAGGGCTGGTCTTAATTTGTTTCCAAATTTTGTATCACTTTCAGTGGTCTCTGTCAAATTGTCTTTGAATGATTCATTTAAGGGCTGGTCTTAATTTGTTTCCAAATTTTGTATCACTTTCAGTGGTCTCTGTCAAATTGTCTTTGAATGATTCATTTAAGGGCTGGTCTTAATTTGTTTCCAAATTTTGTATCACTTTCAGTAGTCTCTGTCAAATTGTCTTTGAATGATTCATTTAAGGGCTGGTCTTAATTGGTTTCCAAATTTTGTATCACTTTCAGTGGTCTCTGTCAAATTGTCTTTGAATGATTCATTTAGGGGCTGGTCTTAATTTGTTTCCAAATGTTGTATCACTTTCAGTAGTCTCTGTCAAATTGTCTTTGAATGATTCATTTAAGGGCTGGTCTTAATTTGTTTCCAAATTTTGTATCACTTTCCTGGGTACCACTATCAAATTGTATCTGAATGATTCAATTAGATTCTAGTGTATTTGCAAAATAAACTTGCCTAAATGATAATCTTAGAACACTAGATCATTGCTTTGCTTTTAATAACTTGGTAGGCTGGTTATTTATTAAGTTTTAGATACTTTGCAATGCCCAAAGCCTTTTTTTAGTGAATCGATAAAAACGTATACATGCATCGCTTTATTAAATTGCACTTCCCGTCGCCAAATTTTGGCCAAAATTTTATTGTCATAAACGTAGACTTAAATTTAGGGTAAACGAAAACCAAGTTTATACAGCTTTCGATTATTTATTATTTATTTATCTATCTGTTCTAACGCACCTATACCAAGCGCTAAATTACACCTTTTGCTCGCATCCAGAATACTGCTCTTTCTGTGAGTAAAATCAATTTTCTAAAATTTTCCTTAGAAGTAAAAGAAAGTGAAAATATTCTCTCCCATATAATTGTTTCATAAATCAGTAAAAAAAAAGCCTAACGCGGCACTGATACTAGAAATCGATTTCCTATTAAACTGAAATTGCGGTTCTAAAAATATCCTTAATGAATAACATCAAGAATATATTAAAAAGAAAACTTAATGTTCATTAGAAGTCTGTAAAATTGGAACTTTTATTGCTAACTTATCAGCAAGATTAATATCGCCTTGAAGAAAATAAAATTACAACTCGTATGATTTAAAAAAAATATATATATTATATATGTTGCATTTTTTGGCCATCATGATCAATTCAGATAGGCTTATCATTTTTATTTAAAAATCATAAAATATAATTAATGTCCCACTGTAATTTATGGAAGTGTAATTTTACAATTACATAAAAAATAATTAGTACACTTTAGGGGTGTACTTAGAATGCTTATCGAATATTATTGACTGCTTATTTTTGTTTTTTTATGATATTATTTAAGGGTTAATAAAAAGTTAATTGTTCTTAATGAATAATAATTTTATTACTAGATAGCGTGTACTCCTTTTTAATTTTTTTTTCTGTCGTGCTGCTAAGAATTATTGTAGTAAATATAAACTTTATGACAGGGGTTCTATTAGCATTGTAATAACTAATTTTACATAGAAATAGATTATTCTTGTATTTATTTACTTCTTTATGGACTTTGAAGACCAAAATTCTGGCTCAAAGCTTCTCGTATTTGCTGGAAGTGGTGACCAGAAATTTGATGCTTTTAATCAACAATTTTTTTTTTCTTTTTAAATTAGATTGATTAAAAACAGTCGCAGTAATTGT
Organism: Rhodnius prolixus; assembly: GCF_049639745.1. Classification (NCBI taxonomy): domain Eukaryota; kingdom Metazoa; phylum Arthropoda; class Insecta; order Hemiptera; family Reduviidae; genus Rhodnius; species Rhodnius prolixus. The sequence goes on from NW_027411582.1 coordinate 30,072,637, forward strand.
GGAACAGTTTATACTGGGTGTTCATTTTAAGAGGGCTCTAATGCATTTCATGCTTAAACGGTTGATCTGAGCAAAAAATGGTAGAGGAAAATTTTGTTGCCCGTCACCTCTAGTTTCAGAATATGGGACTTGATTTTAGATTCCTGCCCGCATACGCGGCTGACGCGCGACCAAAAGTGAGGGTTCCGCAGTTGACCCCCCCCCCCATTTTCATATACACAGTTTTAAAGAGTATAAAAAGTTATGAAAGCAACCGTAAACCGCGATTCGATATCTTGCAAATCTGGATATTTACGAAGGTCGTTTGAAAAGTCCGTGCAAAGTCAGAGAGATAGCACTACTGGCGCGTATCGAGGTTATGTTTAGTTAGTAGCATCTCTTGGAAGAACACACACCAAGTTTCGGCCAGATCGATATATTTCTTTGTGTTTGGCATTCGTTTGAATCGAGGAAGTCGAGTGATTTTCAAAAAATAGACGAAAAAGAATTTCGTGTATTGATTAAACACTACTTTATGAAAGGCAAAACGCCTCAGGAGACTAAAGAGAAGCTTGATAAACATTATGGTTACTCTGCACCTTCGATTAGAACAGTTTATAAGTGGTTTCAAAATTTTCGGAGTGGCCATATGGGCACAAGTGACGCTGAACGTTCTGGACGCCCTGTTGAGGTTACTACTCCAGAAATCATTGATAAAATCCATGATATGGTGATGGATGACAGAAGAGTGAAGTTGCGTGAGATTGCTAGTGCTGTGGGCATCTCGAATGAACGGGTACATAATATTTTGCATCCAACATTTGGACATGACAAAGCTATCCGCAAGATGGTTGCCGCGATTGCTCACGCTTGACCAAAAACGAAATCGTGTGTAGTGTTGCAAGGACGGTTTGCAGCTGTTCCAGAAGAATCCGCAGGACTTTAAGCGTCGTTTCGTCACTTTGGATAAAACATGGATACATCACTACACTCCTGAAACAAAAGAACAATCTAAACAATGGGTTACCAAGGGGGAATCTGCGCCAAAAAAGGCGAAGACCGTTCCTTCGGCCGGAAAGTTTATGGCGACTGTCTTTTGGGATTCTCCTCATCGACTATCTGGAAAAGGGTAAAACTATTACAGGTGCATATTATTCATCGTTATTGGACCGTTTGAAAACCGAGCTGCAAGTAGAACGCCCACGATTGGCCCACAAAAAAGTCCTTTTCCATCACGACAACGCACCAGTTCACACCTCAGCAGTTGTGGTCGCAAAATTAATGGAAATAGGGTTCCAACTCGTTTCACATCCCTCCTATTCTCCAGACTTGGCTCCCTCGGACTACTATTTGTTCCCCAATATGAAGAAATGGCTGGCGGGAAAAAGATTTTATTCAAACGAGGAGGTGATTGCAGAAACGAATGGCTATTTTTCAGACTTGGACATATCCTATTATTCGGAAGGGATCAACAAACTAGAGCAGCGTTGGACGAAGTGTATAAGCCTAAAAGGAGACTATGTTGAAAAATAAAAAAGGTTTACCCCAAAAAATTAAGTAGTTTTTATTTTTGCACGGAATTTTCAAACGACCCTCGTATTAATCATATTTTTAACTTGTTATCACAGAGAAAGAAGAGCTCGTGATAGGTCATTTTTATGTATTTTTTCATCCCCTTTCTACTGAAAATATTGTCAACGCAGTGAAGCTAGTATTTTTCTTAATAAATTAAGGAATAAGTTTGATTCTTAGAAAAATCACTCAGAAAACGTCTTATTTCCCGATATTAAGAAAAATACTAGCTTTACTGCCTTGACAATATTTTTAGTAGAAAGGGGATGAAAAAATACATAAAAATGATCTATCGCATGCTCTTCTTTCTCTTTGATAACAAGTTAAAAAAAATCGAAATACGAGTATGATTAATAAGTACCAGATTTTGAAATGGCCTAGCACCTTTAATTTTGCAGATATCGAATTGCGGTTTCCGGTTTCTTTCATAACTTTTTATACTCTTTAAAACTGTTTACATGAAAATGGGGGTCAACTGCGAACCCTCACTTTTGGTCGCGCGTCAGCCGCGTATGTGGGCAGGAATCTAAAATCAACTCACATATTCTAAAAACTAGAGGTGATGGGCAACAAATTATTCCTCTACCATTTTTTGCTCAGATTAACCGTTTAAGCATGAAATGCATTTGAGCCGTCTTAAAATAAACACCCTGTATAAGGGACCTGTATCTGCTTGAATAGTTGAAAAGCTGTGCTGAATAGAATAAAATTACTTAAATAATTGAATAATGCTCAGATTCCGTATCGTTTACTCATAGCTCACTCCGTTCTGTGTAGCTCAATACCTCAGTGAGTGATTGAATATCATAGTGAGTGATTTTCGGCAACTTAGTTTAGATTGGATCGCTTCTTAATGAGCCAATTCTAATTTTAATACCTTACTAATTGCTGATGTTGAATTTAATTCTAAAAATTATTCCAAATTTACCGTCCCAGCTGAACAGTTTTAAGACTAATACTTATTTTTAGCTGTTTTCATATTATAAAACTAATTCTAAAATTGTAGAAGCATGTCTTGCAGGAAGTGATACGTAAATAATTTTGTTTATTTTAATTTAAAGAATATTTCCTACTTAATAAACCTTTTTTTTTTTAATTTAAGTGCGGTCGCCATATTTCTTTTAATGTCCACTTAGTATTTCCCATTAATAATACAATATATTTAGCCATTTTTAATTTGAAATATCTTTTGGCCAACCTTATTTTAGGAGGGATGATCAAAAAGGTGTTTTGCTACGGTAACATGTCCATGTTTGCGCCTTCATTAGATATATTGCTTACAGTAAATTTATGCCATACTTTTTAATACCTTGCCAAAATATATATATCATGCCTTAATTTAGCAACAAACCAAAATAAAAAAGTATCATTTTGTTAAAAATTGATTCATTTTATTCTTATAGCAAAATTTATGAAATAAACGTAGAAATATTTTCAAAAATAGTTAACGTAAAAAATAAATTACCAATTTTTAAAGTAAAAACAGTTTTTGCGACTTCCTATTTCCTCTAAATACAATTACGTCATCAAACTCCTCAGTTAGCACTTCTGCAGGGCCGATACTCGGCAACAAATGTTTTAATTTTGAATTAGCTTTAACCAGTAAATGCTTGTAGCTCATTTAGATTATTACAAAAATTAGATTTATCATTTTCCTGATTTTGACACGAAGTAACCCCCCCCCCCTTCTAAATGGGCTAAATTTTCAAAATTGAAACTTACTTATTTATAAGTGAGTTAAGGATCAAAGTTCGTGAAAAGGTTTCCCTCACTGAAACTTTTCTAAAGTCAATCATTTTCAAGTTACAGTGGAGTCTCGATTATCCGTCATGACGGGGACCCGGACACGTGCCGGATAGTCGAATAGACGGATAATGGGGAAAAAACAGGAAAATTTCCAGATTCTTTTTGTTTAACGTGTATAGAACTTTGTATTTAACTTTGTATACATATTTTATACGTTCATACGCTTAAGCCTTAAAGGTCAGGGTATCTTTCATTATTCAATTCATTTTATTGGGTATTAAAATTAATGAATACAATGTCTGCGACATCTAATCGGTTTTGTGGGCGGTTTTGTTTGTGGTTGATATTTTTAGGAAAAAAAAACCCACAAACTGTCGAATGATGGACACGAGTATGTACCTAAAAGACAAGAAAAAAATCTCTAAAGAAAATATTCACACTCTGCGTTGAACGGGGGGTTGTGACCGTCACTAATCTTAAATTAGAGCCAAAATTAGACAAAATGACTCTTTTTTTAAGGCTAAAGGACTCTTTTTTTTAAGGCTAAAGGACTCTTTAAAATTTCTGAACACTTAAAATAAATTTTTAAATAGTTTTCTTTTTAAAATTATTTTTTTGTTTTTTTTTTTTAAATTTTAAATACTGAAGAGAGTGACGGTTAATTGGAATAGACGGATAAAAGGGTGACGGATAACCGAGACTCCATTGTAGTTCAGCTAGTAACTTGACAAATGTTACCGATGTCAAATTGATTTTACTTTTACGAAAGTTGTGATTGTTTAAATCTCACTTAGAAGTTTTAATTATTATTAAGGCAAAAATGGTTTCTACTTAATTTCATTGATACCTAATTCAAATATGAAATTTCATTTTCGGCAATTTTTAATTTTTGATCACTATCTCACAGATCATAGATTACTTTCTAAAAAAAACATTTTTTCACCTGAAAACGAATATTTTTTGGGTTAAATTTTAAAAATTGTAAAATTTGATGATTTGAACTCAATACGTTTCTTATTTAGTAAGAGTAAATAAAAATACTAATTCAATGAATGAAATTTATAAAGAAATTTCATTCATGCAATAATCAAGAAGGCATGTATAACGTATAATTTAAAAAAAAAAAAAATTGGCAATTTGTTCTGTGACGACTATACTAATTTTACGAATAGTTTCAAGGTTATCATCAAAATATATTTTTGTTTTTCATTCATAAAAAATTTATTTAATTTAGCCTTTTTTACAAAATCGTTTATTTGTTTTAAAATCAATGCATTTATTGGGTTACGAGGGTCGTTTGAAAAGTCCGTGCAAAGTCAGAGAGATAGCACCACTGGCGCGTATCGAGGTTATGTTTAGTTAGTAGCATCTCTTGGAAGAACACACACCAAGTTTCAGCCAGATCGGTCTATTTCTTTGTGTTTTTCAAGTCGAGTGATTTTCAAAAAATGGACGTAAAAGAATTTCGTGTGTTGATTAAACACTACTTTATGAAAGGCAAAACGCCTCAGGAGACTAAAGAGAAGCTTGATAAACATTATGGTGACTCTGCACCTTCGATTAGAACAGTTTATAAGTGGTTTCAAAATTTTCGGAGTGGCCATATGGGCACAAGTGACGCTGAACGTTCTGGACGCCCTGTTGAGGTTACTACTCCAGAAATCATTGATAAAATCCATGATATGGTGATGGATGACAGAAGAGTGAAGGTGCGTGAGATTACTAGTGCTGTGGGCATCTCGAATGAACGGGTACATAATATTTTGCATCCAACATTTGGACATGACAAAGCTATCCGCAAGATGGGTGCCGCGATTGCTCACGCTTGACCAAAAACGAAATCGTGTGTAGTGTTGCAAGGACGGTTTGCAGCTGTTCCAGAAGAATTCGCAGGACTTTAAAGCGTCGTTTCATCACTGTGGATGAAACATGGATACATCACTACACTCCTGAGGCCAAAGAACAATCTAAACAATGGGTTACCAAGGGGGAATCTGCGCCAAAAAAGGCGAAGACCGTTCCTTCGGCCGGAAAGATTATGGCGACTGTCTTTTGGGATTCGCAAGGAATAATCCTCATCGACTATCTGGAAAAGGGTAAAACTATTACAGGTGCATATTATTCACCGAGCTGCAAGAAAAACGCCCAAAAAAAGTCCTTTTCCATCATGACAACGCACCAGCTCACACCTCAGCAGTTGTGGTCGTATAAGCAAAAAGGATAATAATATACTGTGTACAACCCAATCGAAATGGAGAAGTTACTACCCTGAAGTAACCCTCCAACAACATTTCAGTATCTATGGACGATCTCTCGACTTCAAAGAGGAGAGATCGCGAGGGCACCGGTCTAGGTTGGCCACAGTTCTTGAAAGCAAGGTTGTAAGTTAAGATGGAATTTTAAGATGGAATCTATGAGAATGGTTTGATTGGTGACGTAGAAAAGAAGCGTTAAACTATAGAACGAAGAATTTTAAACGGTAAGGCCTGGATCCTTTGGAGATATTTGAGCGTTTGGTTGAACCTCCCACAGTTTGATGCCATAGACCCAAACGGGCTTTAAATACATTTAGAATAAATAAGTCTTCCGTTGTCGAGAATCTGTCTTGATCTGCTGTCTAGTAGTCTTTTCAGTTACCGGAAGCTTCCAATGTGTTCTGTTCTCTTAAAATGATTTAGAGCATTCCAAGTAAGCCCTAACATCTATTTTTTTTTAAATTCTTTTTATGAAATAAAATAATATATTTCCATTTTGTTGAACCAGATATGACAAGAGAATCGCCAGTTGGCAGTCCAGCGTTAGCTAGAAGAACCGACTTGAACGGGCATGAAGCAGCATTCCATGAGCAGATACTCCAGGTTGGTCAACATAATTTTTAATTTCAATAAAAAATAAATAAATAAATATCTAGTATGCGCATGTAAAAGTTGGCCAAACTGTTTTAATTTATTTATCTCTTTGTTTGTTACAAAATTAATTACTTTTCTTATACTCTGTAGTTTACTTTGTTGTTCTGCCATTAATTTTTTGCACTGTAATTACGTGTATTAATTTGGTGCCATCGTTCTAATTGTTCTCTGTTCCTTACATCTGCCTAAAAATTCAACATTGGCACCATACACCCGTCGTTTTGCCAATCAATAATTTTTTTTTTATTGAATCACGGGTAAATATAATTGGAATTTTTCTCAAGTCTCAAAGTCTTAGATCTTTTCAATTAAAATACATCTTTAAGTACTTTGTCATACTTTCAAAGTGTTTATTTTTTACGATTTTCCAAATTTTGAGTTCCTCGGGTTCCATTATTTTAGGCATTGTGTTCACCTAGGTAGAAAATTGATGTATGAACAAAGCTTAGAAGTTTTGTATTGCAAAAATTATATTTAAGTTCGTAAATCACGCATGTTATTTTGTATGTCAGTCACTTGAAATATTGTAAAGAAACAAGTGACAGACGTAACCAGTTCTTTGTTCCTAAAATAACAGAGCTACAATTTTTTAGAACTTGTTTTTGCACAACTTAAGTACTTTTTCTGAACTTTAACTTTAGTTCTTTTAGTGATCATTTAGTGGACTAACAACTAAAGACAATCCTTTATCGTATAGCTTAACTATATTTAGCACAAATGAATCGGCTCTCCACTCGGTTCTAGCCAAAAAGAACCCTTTTTTTTTTTTAGACAACAGAAAAAAAAAATAAAGAAGTTCTACTGCATCATAATTATGCAAGACCACCCACTTCGCGAAAGACTGCCCCAAACATAAAAGAGTTTACTTCACCCAGCTAGTTAGTAGCCCCAAACCTCGTTTAACTTCAGTATTCAATCCACGAACGGAAGGCTAGGTGAAAGAAATATAAAGTAAATTTTGTAAGCAAATGATACAGAAGGCAATGGAATGAATGACTAGGGTAGGTTACATAACCTTCATGATGTATTTGATTATATTAATAACGGTAGAAGCCTTACTCTATATGAAAGCACCCTTTGAGTTCAACTAACTTTATCATTGCCTCCAAAAAAAATAATAAACCCTTTCATGGTATTAAAGAGAGTTAGAATTATGGATTATAAATAAACGAACCCAAAAATGCAAGGACTTTATTGTTCATACGTCATTAATAATATCAAAAAACATTCTCCGATTCAAACTACTCCCGTTTCTTTGTGTACCCAATCTTTGTTGTATTTTTATTTTACTTTTTGAAAATTGCATGCGGTTATTTTTATTATTTGTTCTGCATGTTTCTATAGTGCATGATAATTGTTGCTACCAAGTAATTTAGAGCAACCAATGGAGTGTTTTGCTAACTTTGATTACGATTGGTTCTCTTCTGATGATATAAGCCATCTTCAGAGGACGCATTATTTTATTAATTTCAATTTTTTTATTATTCTTTTTTTCGATTTTACTTTTTTACTTATTTTTAATATATCATTATTATTTCTAAAAAAAAAACAAAGAGTTATCTTAAACTATTTGCACAGTTAGTTCCTCAGGAAAAGTTGCTTTCGTGAAAATGCATAAATTAATTCTATTTTTTCGGATTATTTTTCATTTTAGGTAGCCATTTTTGTCTCTTCTCCTTCTATTGATGATTCATCATTCATTGATGATTGATCTATTCAACTTAAAGTAACTTTTAACCGACTCTAGAAGTTTTTTTTTTTTTAGACTGATTTTTAGTCTTCTTACTTCATAAATAGGTTCTTGCATTAAAGTAATATGGAACTATTTTTTAAAGTGTCAATCACAGTCAAAGACCGAAGATATACCAACCCTTTAAGGCTCACAAATACCACCCACAATGTAAAAAATAAAATTAAGTAGGCCTTGTTAGGTATGGCATTAAAACAGATAATAAAAACAATGGCTGATACTCGCTGGTAATCTATGTTCCCATCGACTAAATCCTAAAATTAGGTAAAGTAATGCCTATTTTTTACAGGCAGGCTTTAATTCCAACTACTGAATTAGATGTCGCGTACGGAGGCGACTCGAAAACATGCTTTACTACAAAAATTTCAAATTAAATATTAAATAAAATGCACAAGACCTAGACCAAGGGGAATATGAACCCACTAAACCAACAATACATATTAGCATTGCGGGTCTAGCCTAACGTACTTTACTACAAAATTCTCAAATTAAATATTAAATAAAATGCACAAGACCTAGACCAAGGGGAATCGAACCCACTAAACCAACAATACATATTAGCATTGCGGGTCTAGCCTAACGTACTTTACTACAAAATTCTCAAATTAAATATTAAATAAAATGCACAAGACCTAGACCAAGGGGAATCAAACCCACTAAACCAACAATACATATTAGCATTGCGGGTCTAGCCTATAACCGCTCGGTTACCGTGGTGCCTAAATATTTAATTTTAATTTCTCATTAATTTATAATTGTTGCCCTACAATTATTGAAAGGAAGCCCTTCTACTTTATTCTGACAATTAGTTAACTAATTTTCAGAAACAAATATTTAATAAATGATACAGTAAATTTTGTAAGCGAATGATATAGAAGGCAATGGAATGAATGACTAGGGTAGGTTACATAACCTTCATGATATATTTGATTATATTAATAACGGTAGAAGCCTTACTCTATATAAAAGCGCCCTTTGAGTTCAACTAACTTTATATATGTGTTTTAAAGGTTAAAACTCTCCTACCCAGAGTTCTTGTCTTATTTCTTAATGTGTGTTGTATTCTTGTTCGTCACATCTTACCCCGAGTAATACTTGTACGTATTTAATTACTTGGAAGATGGAAGGGTTTGTTTGAGATGTTTTCATCCTTATAAAGTACTTAATTGTAATCAACTTCAAATTTAATAAACTTCTATTAAGGATCTTTATTATTTTTTTTCTGGATTTTAATTAAATATTTTTTGGTGAACTTTTATTTATTTTTTTTCAATTTAAAGTAAAAGTTATTCTGAACTCTTTCATTTTACAGATCAAACCTTTTTTATTCACTTCCGGTTTAATTTGATTTTATTTCGTGGTTGATAAAAGTCCACCCTGTTCTCAGTAAGTATATAGATTTATCTACAATATAGCATTACAATACCGGAAGTCAAGTTATTATTCTAACTTTAATTAATTCATTAAACCAACCATTTTTATTAGGTTAATTTTATTACCTCAAAAGAATTTAACTGTCTATTGTTTTCATATATAAATTATTATTTTTTTTTTTATTAAAACAGCTTAGTGTTTGTATTTTACAAATCGACAACTTAAATATTTATTACAGACCTTCTTCCGGTAGATTTTTATATTAGCATGTATAATTTACATGTTGCATATTAAATGAATCTATTAATAACTTCGTAAAATTATAAACCAAGAGAGAGACCCCTCACAAGACTTTTCGATTTATTAAAATTCTAATCGTATATTCCAGTCAATTAAATCTTGATACTAGTGTTGTCTTGAAGTGTTTAATTAACTGGGTATCGGTTAAGAGCCAATCATAAATTATAAACAGGAAATTAGACTGTTAATTATTCTACTTGCTTTATAAACTGCGACTAATTCAAACGCATATTTTCAAATTATATTGTATCGTCTCCAAAACTCGTGAATTTAATTTGTTACAAATGAAACTTTAATAAAACTATCTTTAGAACTATTTTCCAATAATATTCAAAAATAAATTTACAAATCTGTTCTGTTGATTTACTTTTTCCGGTTAACCCATTTTTTCCCCCAAATTTCAAATTCTATCATCGCTTTTCGTTATTCTTTAGGAGAACAGTAAATTGTTCTGATTTGGCTCTTTTAGAAGGTTATTTGCAGTTTTGGTTCCTTGAGAATCCTTCAACAAAACATTCATCCTGGGATAATAAATAATGGGTTGGCAAATAAGTTCGTTCGGTTTTTGAGGGTGGAATAAATAACAATTTTTTTGATGCACAGAATAAATTTTGATCAATTAAATATTGACCATTCTTATTGATAACTTCTTGCCATCTTTCCACCAACTTCATTATACAACGTTCGTAGAACGTCTGTGGCTTATCGTCGAAAAACCAATCAAAATGTTTTTTGACAGTCTTTTCTTTATCGAAAGTTTTTCCGTTCATGGAGTTCTGCAACTATCAGAATAAATGATAATCAGAAGGTGCCAGGTCTGGTGAATACGGAGGATGAGGCAAAACATCCCAGCAGTTTATTCCGAGAGGTCAATGACGTATGCGGTCTGGCGATGTCGTGGTGGGAGACGACACCTTTACAATTTGCCAATTCTAGACGTTTTGTTTGCGGATTGCATGGTCCAATTTGGTTAACTGCAAGCAATATGCGATTGAATCAATTGTTTTGCCTGACGGTAACAGCTCGTTATAGATGGATACCTTTATAATCCCACCATACGGAGAGCAAGATCTTCTTCGGATGCAATTCCGCCTTCGAGCTTGTTTGCCGGGGCTCACTGCAGTGCTTCCATGATATTTTACGTACTACATTATCGTAGACGATCCATTTTTCATCTCCCGTTACCATCCGCTTTAAAAATGGATCTTTTTTTGACGTTTCCGCAACGTATGGCAAATGGATGTGCGAGTGGTTAAGTTGGCCTTGGTTAATTCATGCGGTACCCAAACTTTGAGCCGAGAAACGTATTCCAGCCGGTGCAAATGGTTTACGGCGCTCGTATGGGATATCTCGGTCGGGTGACCGGAGAGGAGCGCATCATTAAATGTCAAAATCTTCAGAACGCAATTTGGCAAACCACTTTTGGCATACACATTCTGTTAAGGCATCATCACCATGTGTACACAACATATCTTTTTATTAGCCTCTGCAGCTCCTTTGCCCTTTTTTAAAATAATAGAGCAAAATATAATGAAAATGCACTTTATTTTCTTCCATCTTTACAGCTACGCAGCAAGCACAATAGTAATGTTTGTTAAACCGAAAGTCATAGAAAGGTTACGCTTACCATTATCTTTCAAATGAACAATCGAGTTGTGCGCTTGCGTCGAAAATGAAAAAAGAAAATCAGGAATCTGTACCAAAATAAAAACCGAACGAACTTATTTGCCAACCCAATAGAAAGACTTTTTTTGGGGGGGGGGTGGCTTTACTCCCCACTATTATTCACTATTTTCTTACATTTTGGTGACGTTTTAACCCTCCATTGGTCAACTTCATGCACAAATAAAGCAATTCCACGGTACATTAATTATTACAACTTTAATATCTTCAGTTTTAGAATATCAAGTTTAAGTGATTGCTGTTTATTTTTCATTTCCGAATTAATGTCTTCAGAAAATGAAAATATATTTTTCCCGTTTGTTTTTTGAAAAGATAATCATCAATTATCTTAATTTCTACATAAAATAAATTAAAAAGAACAACATAAAAGATTAATTACAAACAAAACAAATCTACAAAGAAAGCTGTGAAGAGATCAAATAAATAAGTTTATTTTAAAAATAGGAACCAATAAGAAATGTATAAATGAAATGGTATTTTAAAACAAACTAGTTAGAATTAATAATTCTAAAGATAAAAGGGAGGACAGAACAAAAACGAGAACAGATGCTGTTTATATTCAAAGTGAATGCTTGAATATATATATTTATACCAAATAAATAAATAAAATGTTTGGAAGGCGATGTAAGTTTATCGGAGACCCAGAATAGATTAAAAGAGATGTGTGGTGTGTTATTTGGCTCCATTAATAGTATTTGTATTTTCTAGGGTTATTTGTATTTTCTAGTTACAGACGGTCGGTTATGGCTGTTTGTATTATATGTGTATGTACTATTTGGGACCAACACGTTGTCAGAGATCTTATAGCAAAGGACTATGAATCTATATGTGCGTGCTATTTTTTGGTTGTTCAGAACTATTTTCTCGTTCAAAACTAATTTATAATGTATTTATATATTCTCTATCGTTTTTTTTGTTGATTATATGGTATGAATATACAGGGTGTTCATTTTAAAGCGGCTCAAATGCATTTCATGCTTAAACGGTTAATCTGAGCAAAAAATGGTAGAGGAAAAATTTGTTGCCCGTCACCTCTAGTTTCATATACACAGTTTTAAAGAGTATAAAAAGTTATAAAAGAAACCGGAAACCTCAATTCGATATCTTCAAAATTAAAGGTGCTAGGCCATTTCGAAATCTGGTATTTATTAATCATATTTCAAATTTTTTAACTTGTTATCAAAGAGAAAGAAGAGCACGCGATAGGTCATTTTTTATGTATTTTTTCATCCCCTTTCTACTAAAAATATTGCGAAAGCAGTAAAGCTAGTATTTTTCTTAATATCGGGGAAATAAGTCGTTTTCCGAGTGATTTTTCTAAGAAAAATCAAATGTTAAGAGCTTTAGATGTTCTCAAGCATACACAAAATGTCTAAAAATTAATTTTACATCTTTTAGAAGGTTTAATAATTATTTGGTAATTTTGGGAGAGAGTTGCGTTTAATTACCAAAAAAAAATTGGAAACCTCCTGCCACATATTTAAGTGATCAATATCTTTCATGTAAAGGATCAAACTTATTCCTTTAATTTATCAAATAATGCACTTTACGCAGCTTGTGCAGCGCCTTCAAAGGTGCCTCCTCAGATACAGAGATCACCTGTCCTAAAAAGTTAAAGTAATTGTAATTGCCTGCCTATTTTTTCAGGCGGGCTTTACATCCGACTACCAAATTAGAGGGTCGTGGACGGCAAACATACTTTACTGTAAATTTCTGTTATTAACCATTAAATAAAATCCAAGGCCTAAGACTTGAAATCGAACCCAGTACCACAATACACATTAGCTTCACAGTTCTCGCCTCTAAAACGCTCGGCTATCGTGGCGCCTTAGTTTCAACTAAAATTTCAAGCATAAATCGGTTCTACATCGTGACTTTTTTTCAATTTTTTGAAAATAATGTTCTTATTTCATTTGCAGAAAAAAACAAAAAAAAACTATATTTTGATTAAGGGAACCCTACTTAATGTAGAAGCCATTTTAAGTGATGAGTTAAGTTGTAGTTAAGCACTAGGTAACTAAGTTTTGAAGTGTCTCTCAGACTAGTTCACTAATAACGTTAGTCTAAGTACCAAATTTAAATCTACTGTGCGTTCATCTTGTGTATTAGGATTTCTGAAGGGCTCTCTGATACCTTTTAGAAGGGTGACGTAATCTCCTCTATGCACTTTTCTTTTTGTATGTAAGATGAATCTGAAGAACTAACTGTGTAGTAGATTTAAAGATAATAATTTTAAAAAAGAAGTCAAATTAGTAAAAGCAATATTACAATTGTGATTACCTCTGCCCCTATTTTAAGGTGTCTGCCCCCTCGCATCCTCTGAAGTTGGACCTAACGCGAGATCATCCACACTACATGGTTAGAACATCGCCACTGGACAACATCAATCACCAAAGATATTTGGTTAGAATATAAAAATATGTTTATAAGAATTAACATTTTTAGTTTATTGATTTCATTTCTTCTGTATGTTATTTTCTTGTTCTTATTTCTTATTAATTATGCAGAATTTAGGTGGTGATTTTGGTGTTCAAAAAAAAATTGGATTGTATCCGTATGGATTTTGTAACCATCACTGGGTTCTTTATTCGAGCTTCTCAAAGCTGGATTCATGTTAAACAGTTCTTTTAGTCAAAGATAGATTAATAAACAACTCATTTTCGTGTACTTGTTGTCGGAATTATTATTAATAACTATAGTGCATTGATAGCTGGAAGTCATTGGCTCCCGGAGCCAATTTCTCCTTGTACTACCGGTCTACCAACAGCTAGATTCGAACCTCTGAGCTAATCTTTTTCCCTTAATTACTATTTTTAGGATTTCCTTTCCTCGGTAAATAAGGAACTTTAATATTTACAAGATTTGGGAATTGTGGCTCTCGCGAATAGACCACGCTTTCGGCTACAACTTCTTCTGCACAGGACCCCTCTTATAAAACAACAGGAGTAAAGGACATGCTTCCAGGCTTTTCCTTATTTCCCAACTGATGTCTTCCCTCAAATCTTAGGGCTCAAGTTTTTCTTCCGTTATTATCCCTCCTATTAGCATGAAAATGTTAGTAATTTTTTTTTTTTAATTTTTGTAACTCAAATGAAATGGGAGAAACTAGCAATTCTGATTTTTTTTTTCCATTCAGAATTCCATAAAATCCATAAATTTAAGTTTGATTTTTTATCCTGTCACAGCCCGCTTTATTTCTGACTGGTTTCAAATTCGGAATATCAGTAAAATATAGAACTGAGCATGCTCCATTTTTATTAATAATTATTAGTTCATAAAGTTATTTATTAATACAAAAATTCCTACACGGCCGTAGTTATTATAGAATAATTTATAACCACACGATCAGTTTTACTGTAAAAAATAACTTTTTTCTTTTTTCTATGTAGATCCATAATTCATTGAAATCACGCGAAGTTTTTTATTTTTGTAAACAATTGGACAGGTGAAAAAATAACCTTCTTCGGGGTTACCAATGAGAACTGTTATTGAAAAATACCGGAATGATTTATTTTATTTTTTGTTTTTTGTTTTAATACAACCGACGGTACATTCTGTAGGGCTTGTCTGACAGCTTTTTTGGTCTTAATGTCTGTAGAAGCCCGCGGCTTTGTTCTTAGGTGGTCCTCCGTTGTACATTCTTGGACTGTAGATATCGATAATAATGTTGTTAAATATATTTTCTGAACTACTTACAGTAATTTTTTTAAGTAATGTTGGTTATCCTCGTTTACCAACTCAATTAGCTACTAATGTTGCATCCTGGACTTAGCACAGCGATGTAAGTGGGAGCATAGATAGAGAAAACGGTTAAGAAAAGACTATGCACAATTAGAAAACTGTACTAGGTTAGGTAAATTGAAGAAAACTCGACTATCTTACCCTGTGATTGTGTCTAAAATGAAAGATAGTAAAAATAGAAAGAAGTTAGCGAATTAAGCAATGCTTTTAAGTTTTGGCTTCAAGCAAGAGTGCCGCTTTTCGGTAATTGTTTCATCTCCAGCCTTTTTTTTTGGTTTTGCTATCTCTTCTGCGGCCACTATGGTAGGGTCGAAACTATGTCCCCTAAGTCTGTGGGTAGTGGGAGAAGCTGAATTATAAGGTTAGACCCCTTTCTTTACGAGGGTCCTTTGAAAAGTCCGTGCAAAGTCAGAGAGATAGCACCACTGGCGCTTATCGAGGTTATGTTTAGTTAGTAGCATCTCTTGGAAGAACACACACCAAGTTTCAGCCAGATCGGTCTATTTCTTTGTGTTTGGCATTCGTTTGAATCGAGGAAGTCGAGTGATTTTCAAAAAATGGACGAAAAAGAATTTCGTGTGTTGATTAAACACTACTTTATGAAAGGCAAAACGCCTCAGGAGACTAAAGAGAAGCTTGATAAACATTATGGTGACTCGATTAGAACAGTTTATAAGTGGTTTCAAAATTTTCGGAGTGGCCATATGGCGCTGAACGTTCTGGACGCCTTGTTGAGGTTACTACTCCAGAAATCATTGATAAAATCCATGATATGGTGATGGATGACAGAAGAGTGAAGGTGCGTGAGGTGGCTAGTGCTGTCGGCATCTCTAATGAACGGGTACATAATATTTTGCATCAACATTTGGACATGACAAAGCTATCCGCAAGATGGGTGCCGCGATTGCTCACGCTTGACCAAAAACGAAATCGTGTGAAGTGTTGCAAGGACGGTTTGCAGCTGTTCCAGAAGAATCCGCAGAACTTTAAGCGTCGTTTCGTCACTGTGGATGAAACCTGGATACATCACTACACTCCTGAGACCAAAGAACAATCTAAATAATGGGTTACCAAGGGGGAATCTGCGCCAAAAAAGGCGAAGACCGTTCCTTCGGCCGGTAAGATTATGGCGACTATCTTTTGGGATTCGCAAGGAATAATCCTCATCGACTATCTGGAAAAGGGTAAAACTATTACAGGTGCATATTATTCATCGTTATTGGACCGTTTGAAAACCGAGCTGCAAGAAAAACGCCCACGATTGGCCCACAAAAAAGTCCTTTTCCATCACGACAACGCACCAGCTCACACCTCAGCAGTTGTGGTCGCAACATTAATGGAAATAGGGTTCCAACTCGTTTCACATCCCCCCTATTCTCCAGACTTGGCTCCCTCGGACTACTATTTGTTCCCCAATATGAAGAAATGGCTGGCGGGAAAAAGATTTTATTCAAACGAGGAGGTGATTGCAGAAACGAATGGCTATTTTTCAGACTTGGACAAATCCTATTATTCGGAAGGGATCAACAAACTAGAGCAGCGTTGGACGAAGTGTACAAGCCTAAAAGGAGACTATGTTGAAAAATAAAAAAGGTTTACCCCAAAAAATTAAGTAGTTTTTATTTTTGCACGGACTTTTTAAACGACCCTCGTAAGTTAACGACTTCCTTTCATTTGAAGTTTCCTTTGAAGGAAAAGGTAGCTACGAACTCTGGTTTAAACTTTCCAGAATCCCATAATGGAAATTACTACTTTTTGGACAAGCTAGAAAAAGAAAAGCCGCCTAAAAGGTCTTGGATCTTTCCAGAGCTATTTAATCTTGTTGATCATAACAATCTTTTCTATTACTTTACTAGAGGTAGAAGAAAACTCTTGCCTTCAAGGATCACATAGGACCTCACTTTGCAGTAGGACTGTAGAAACTGTATACAACTGTGAGATAAGTTAGGTGTCCGAGTGAAGGCAACCTAGCCTAGAGAAGAAGACAATCCGGCCAACATCTTCAGCATTGTATCGCTTTTAGAACCCAAATAGAGGAAGTCAGAAGAATTCATATTTGTAGAAGCGTAGTTCTTAAGTTAGGGTACTATTTTCTACTTCATACTCGAATCGATGATCTGTTAACAGCTTCCATTGAAGAAAAGATCTGGATTATATATTCAGGACACTGTTCAAAGCTTAATCCGAATAGAGTCACAGAAAGTTGCGGACATAATCCTGAAGAATGTCCTATTCTTTCAGTGTCCGACTTTTACAGGATCATTAACAATCCTAGCTTTCTTAACAGTTTTCTAAAATTTTGTTTTAAAAGGTGTTAGTTAAATTTTATTATTTTATTGTTCTTGTTTATTAATAATAATAATATCTGTAATAAATAATTTTATAATAAATGTTTTAATTAATAAATTACTAATTGTAGATTTTGTTTTTGTTACAGTTGAAGAAACAACAGCAAATCCAAGAACAGATATTGTTGCAACATTTCCAGGCTCAACGGCAACAATTAGCCCAACAGCATGAACAACAAATGCGCGCGCATCTGAAAGTAAGTTCCCTATTATTTCCAATTTGGGTAATAATTCCATGCCATATTTTTGGAAATTGAGGTCTCTCAATAATTTCTACGTTTTACGGTCCTTTGAGTCCAAAAACAACAATAATAATAATAATATAGGGAAGGGATTAGCTATGCGGTTAGCATACTGGACTCCCACGCGGAGGTCCCGGGTTCGAATCCAGCAGCTGACCCTTAGATTTTCTCTTCCGAGGAGCTTCTTACAGCTCACTGTCCGGTGATGGACAGTGTTGTCTGTAACGAGAGAACACGGTCCGGAGGCCGGCAGTGCACTGGAAAAAGCTCCGGGCGCTAATAACCTCAGCTGTTGATGCGCCAAAAAAAAAAATAATAATAATAATAATAATTAGTGGTATTCGTCAAATTCAATCTGGAGTTTAGGTTCCTCCCAGTAGTTGGACCTGGAATAAAGTATTTAATAAAATTTTTGCTCCAAATTTCAACAATTTGGATTCTAATAATTTGTTCCTAAAATTTCAGAACAAAAAATTGTATTTTTTATAAATGTACAACTAACAATTGCTTTGTAACTCTTATTTTATTTTTAATTTTTATTCGGTTAAACCGGATGTAACATTTCCGTCGAATGATACAAATTAGACAGGTCTCTGACCCTCAATTTACATACGAGGGTCGTTTGAAAAGTCCGTGCAAAAATAAAAACTACTTAATTTTTTGGGGTAAACCTTTTTTATTTTTCAACATAGTCTCCTTTTAGGCTTATACACTTCGTCCAACGCTGCTCTAGTTTGTTGATCCCTTCCGAATAATAGGATTTGTCCAAGTCTGAAAAATAGCCATTCGTTTCTGCAATCACCTCCTCGTTTGAATAAAATCTTTTTCCCGCCAGCCATTTCTTCATATTGGGGAACAAATAGTAGTCCGAGGGAGCCAAGTCTGGAGAATAGGGGGGATGTGAAACGAGTTGGAACCCTATTTCCATTAATTTTGCGACCACAACTGCTGAGGTGTGAGCTGGTGCGTTGTCGTGATGGAAAAGGACTTTTTTGTGGGCCAATCGTGGGCGTTTTTCTTGCAGCTCGGTTTTCAAACGGTCCGATAACGATGAATAATATGCACCTGTAATAGTTTTACCCTTTTCCAGATAGTCGATGAGGATTATTCCTTGTGAATCCCAAAAGACAGTCGCCATAATCTTTCCGGCCGAAGGAACGGTCTTCGCCTTTTTTGGCGTAGATTCCCCCTTGGTAACCCATTGTTTAGATTGTTCTTTGGTCTCAGGAATGTAGTGATGTATCCATGTTTCATCCACAGTGACGAAACGACGCTTAAAGTCCTGCGGATTCTTCTGGAACAGCTGCAAACCGTCCTTGCAACACTTCACACGATTTCGTTTTTGGTCATGCGTGAGCAATCGCGGCACCCATCTTGCGGATAGCTTTGTCATGTCCAAATGTTGATGCAAAATATTATGTACCCGTTCATTCGAGATGCCCACAGCACTAGCAATCTCACGCACCTTCACTCTACTGTCATCCATCACCATATCATGGATTTTATCAATGATTTCTGGAGTAGTAACCTCAACAGGGCGTCCAGAACGTTCAGCGTCACTTGTGCCCATATGGCCACTCCGAAAATTTTGAAACCACTTATAAACTATTCTAATCGAAGGTGCAGAGTCACCATAATGTTTATCAAGCTTCTCTTTAGTCTCCTGAGGCGTTTTGCCTTTCATAAAGTAGTGTTTAATCAACACACGAAATTCTTTTTCGTCCATTTTTTGAAAATCACTCGACTTCCTCGATTCAAACGAATGCCAAACACAAAGAAATAGACCGATCTGGCTGAAACTTGGTGTGTGTTCTTCCAAGAGATGCTACTAACTAAACATAACCTTGATACGCGCCAGTAGAGCTATCTCTCTGACTTTGCACGGACTTTTCAAACGACTCTCGTACAAAATAAAGAAAGTGTAATCCACCAATTTTATTTCTGAACGTTATGATTAAATTGTATTACCTTAAATTGATGAGGATTATTTGATTATGGAACCCATGATTTAGGAAATCAGAGGAGAGAGTTCCGATTATCTATTTTGTTATCTTTGAGAGTGGCGGATGGACATAAAGCGAGTGGGGTTAGTTCCAGTCTGAGCTAGGGACCTGTTCCTGTACCAAGATAAAGATGAGACGCATTTCAAACAAATGCGCAAACTACCAAAATATCTTTATTCGAGTTACTTCAGATAGTACCTGATTCTCTTTTCTTACTTCTGCCTAGGTAAAGGACTAGCTGAGTGTTTAGCGTATTTGATTCCCATGCGGAGATCCTTAGGTTCGAATCCAGCTGGTTAGCCTTTGGATTGTCTCTTTCTAGAAGCTTCTTACAGCTTACTATGGATTGGTGTTGTCTATAATTGAAAGTACACTGGCCCAGAGGCTGAAATTTCCTATCAAGCAAAGTTCTTTGCGACATTTTTCAAAAAAAATAACTATGTAATTAGCATTTTCCACCAGTCTACAATTCTAAGGTATGTAATGCAGCTAGATTCGCGTCTAATATTTTCGAATACTGCCGAAGATAGCCGAAAGTTATCGTCTTCGGATCTTCAAGACAGTCTACGAGTCGAAACAGTTAAAGCACAATAATAAACAGACAAACTGCGCAAATGGCGCATGTAGAATAACAACAGCATTTTGGTTTCCTCTATTCGTAGAACACGTAAAAATAAAAAAAATGATTTAACAAATCTACATTCGCTCAGCCTTGAAGAGCTAATAGGATGTGCTACTACGTCATTGCCAGCAAATGGCTACTAAATTTCTTATTTCCTATTTACCGGCCTTTCTTCTTCGCCCTGAATGTCTCACGTTGCGCTGCATACCATTCTATCAGAATCAGGCTGTTACGTTTCTGCGGGTATATTTTATAAAATTTCTTGTGGCAAATCCATTATCCACTTCAATTGTGCGTTTTACTGCTGCTTAGATTTATTATTCTTTGGTCCTCCCACAGCGCTAGTAAACTTCTTAGAGATTTACTTTGTTAGTTCGTATTTTTTTTTTAATTTTGTGGTCAACGACCAGTTTTAGGCATAATGCATAACCATCTAGAATAAAGATTCTCAAACTTATTCCGTGTACCGCCCCATTTTGAGAATCAATCATTTTCTAGTGCCCTCTAAATTTTTAACGTTACCGCCTCTTAAAAAGTCACACTCGCAATCATTACTTTAATTTAATTATAGCGAGCCCATTTGAGTCTTATCCTGTTTCCGAGTTCGAACTTACATTTTAAATGAGGCTGTGTTCTAATGAGAGCAATAAAACGCAACTTTATAAATAATATTTAGAAAAAATTGGTATTCAAATTAAGACAAACATTTCAATTTAAATTTTAAAACTAATCTAATTTGAAGGAATGAATCTGATGATCTTTAACAAGTTTTGTTAATATCAGGCTCGAATTTACTCAAAAAAACAGCCGTAAGTCACCCGCGTTCGGTAAAATGCAAACGATTTCTCTTTCTAGTTAACAGTGTTGCCTCAGCACTAAATCCACGTTCACACAAAATACGATGATAAGAAGGCTATAAAAAAATCGTCGAACAATCGACCACAATCCAGGGTTTAATTGCGGCATTGGCTCTGGTAGCCCAAAATTAACGAAAAAACGATATAAAAAACAACTAAATAATCGATGTAGGTAGGCTTTGATTTTAGTTCAAAGTATTAGAAAAACACAAATCAGTCATCGTTCCTCTTAAACCGCTTCAATAAGCTATACCCCCAAATTTTCTCTTCAGGCACTTTACCGCTTCCTTGTAGGTCTCAAGGAGGGCGTTATCTCCCACTTTGGGAAAGACTGATCTAGAAGATCTAAAATCTAGAAGATGAGCAACCTCCTTGAAACTTTAGCCTTAGACAAAATTAAATAGGGTCATTTTGAAAAAAAAAGAATCTAAAATGAGCTTAGAATATTTAAATAAACAAAATACAAAAGAAACTAGGCCAAATAACCGGAATAACTAAAAAATTAGCATCCTAAATTATTTTTTCTTGTTATTCCAATACTTTATTCTATTTTAGCTATAAATATAGTTCACTAGATTAGATAATACATTAGCTGCAACGCTTGTGATATTTGTATCGTAGTAGAAATTAATCTATCAACATGGATATATGTCAAGTTGGAGTGTCTGTCACCCTAAATTCAGTTGACAATGTCCTGCCGTTATCCAACGACACTGCTTTTCTAAATTTAGTACCAATATCTTCGGTCAAAATGGTGTTTTCCAAGTCAGTTTACTGCTAGATATTTTTTTGTAGGTTAAAATTTGTGTATAGTTTTTTTTAAATTCCCTTAGTTTGTTTTTGTATTTAGAAAATTTGTTTATAGGGGCATTATTTTAGTATATTCGAATACTTTTTAAGTAAGCTGTCCTCTAAAATAGACTATCAAGCGGAGCATCTAATCAGAATGAGCTATTCTTTGTTTTATACATTTAGTATAAGTTAGAAATGACAAAAGTTATTTGGTGTTAACATGCAAACCACTTTCTAGTTCTAAAACTTTCGTGAATTAACGAAATAATATAAATTCATCTATTTAAGGTTTAGATCACGGCGATCTAAAACTTCTATTGGGGCTCCCATCATTTCCTGTGTTTCCTGTCTAAAATGAGTGTGTGCGCGTGTGAAGATTTGGTGTTTTTGGAGCTAGAATTTGTAATAGGCCGCCATTTTTTTTTGCGGGGTATTCTGCACTATAATTAGTTTTATTGTGACGTTCCTCCACTAGTGTCAGGTGAACCTTTTAGTATTTCCTGTGATGATGCTATTCGCCCAGGAGTTCTTGGGAAATTTTAGTTGGAGAGAAGTCGGCATCAGTAACGGAGGATAATATCCACTTCCTTTTGCTAGCTAACCTTCTGCCATCCAAGTCCCCAACGCTTTTCATTTGTTTTAAGGATGGCTACCATTAATCCGAAGTTAGTCAAGCTCCAACTGGGGAAGTTTTAGGACGAGAGTGTAGCTAGAGTCACCCTGGTGACCCTCTCCACACACACACACACACACACCCAAATTCCGAAATTGGAACTCCCACGTGTGGAAGTGTTCTAAAAGGGTATAAATCCCCCAAGACCCAGGTAAGCGTATGCCCAGGTAAGTGGCATTTTCTGGTGCTATAACCATCTTCCTATTTCCCAGTATGTTCTAGTGTGGAACATCAAGTTCAACCAACTAGACACTCTGGTTATAGGCCGCCATGACCTAAAATTTAAAATCTAAGTCACAGTTCTCCTAATTCCTTAGCACACTGTGATTGGAGTAAAGAAGTCAGAGCTTAAATTAGGCAGATCAGTGGTCTGCCACATGAGGACCTTTGGCATCAGAGAAGTTGTGCAAAATCAACTTTGTTCCATTGAAAATAGGGAGCAATACATGCATTCCAAAATGAAAAACTCAATTTTGAACATTTATTTCAATTTATCTACATATTACACGTAAACGGATAGCGTAAGTGGTTAGATTAGACTGGATTTCGACGCGGAGATCCCGGGTTCGAATCCTGCTGCTGACCCATAGATATCCCTCTTCTCAGGGAGCTTCTTACAGCTCACTGTCCCGGTGATGGACAGTGTTTTCTGAGAACACTGTACGGAGCACTGTGCACTATAAAGTGCTCCGGGCGCCAATAACCTCAGATATTGACGCGCCTTAAATCTTTAAAAAAATAATAATAATAATTACACTTAAATATTGGCTTAGAAATAGTCGAAATTTATTTTTAAAATTGAGAGAAAACTTTTTTAAAAAACATTTATTTTAAGCATTGGCGTTTTATGTTTTTGTATGTTTCTTTAAACTCAAAAAGAAAGTATATTTCAAAGTAATGCCAACATAAAAAAAATAGTGAACGGAAGTTAAAATGTTTATATAGTAGTTAAAAATTTTAAGTTTTTGTTTTTTATGTTATGATTTGTGAGAAGTATTGCAACGTGGTTTATTTTTTCCAGTTTTTAGTGGTAGTGATAATGTTTTTTTGCTTGTTAGTTTGGTGAAATTTAATTTACTATATTTAATGCTTTTGTTTTTACAAAGTTTCCAAATTTAGAATAGTTTTTTATTAGTTTGTGAGGTTGACCTTGGTTTTAGACAATAATAGACAATCCTCACACGTGTGTGCATGTCAGTTCAATATTAAATGAAGGAAAATTACTTTGGCTCAGCTGAGATGGGAATTGATTCAATCTAGGGAGCTTTGAGAAATGAATATGCTAACTTTTTCAAGAGCTTTTCTAAAAATTCTCGGATATAATAATAATAATAATAATAAAGTCTTTATTAAATTATTACACAGATTAAACAAAATACAAATTTTCTGGCGACGGACATACTCATGGTCATGACGACCGTCTGAGAGTTGTCTTGCAAATAAACTTCTTTAATATGATCTATTTTTTTTAAATTCAATTTTCTGACAAAATAAATAATTAAATAAATAAATATTTAAATAAAAACCAAAAGAAACAAATAAATACCTAAATAAATAAGAAAAACAGAGGAATGAAAAAGCAAAACAAAATGACAAGGAGAGAAGAAAAAAAAGAAAAAGAAAAAATCAATTGTAGACATGAAACAGAAGTTTTTTAAAATTAAAGTGAAAAGAATATTTAACGAAAAAACATGCAAACATAATATTTCAGAGATTTAAACAAAACTAATCTTTGGCCTCTAATAGTTGAATTCATTCACTAACATGTATCTATACGCCCAGGCCCGTTTACAATATTTAACCAAATTCGTCCAATTATTTCCATTTAAAATTGTTATAAATTCATCATACGTAAACAGTTTTTTAATAAAGTATTGAACTCTAAATTCTCGTAGGATTGGGCAAATAGCTATGAAATGAAAAACATCCTCAATTCTTTCATCAAGATTACACAGTGAGCATAATTTAATTCTAGCACCAAAAGAGTATTTATTTAAATATAATAATTCCCCCCTACATTTAATTACTCGGATATTTGCTAAGGGCTCAGGTTATTTTAAAGTGTTGTAGGGTTGCTGGAAAGTATAATTGGTTTTTATTTGTGTACAAGATTAGAAATATGAATAGTGGATCACTTGAAATCAGCAACTGAGCTCTTTGAAGTCTTAAGCGTTCGAAACAGACAACAATTTACATTTAGAATGACAAAACCTTAAGAAAACTATATTATAAAAGAAACGGTAGGGATTTAGCCCTCTTTCTAAGAAACCTTACAGCTTACTGTGCGACGATAATGTTGTCTGAAGTGAGAGAAAACTAACTAAAGACCGGGCCAGTGCCCTGAAAAAAAGCTTCGGGTTCCAATAAAGATGAGGGCGGATCTTAATTTGTTAGAAAAAAAAAGTAATAAAAGTAAAAAAAAAATTAGAACATTTCATGACAAAAAAATGTGATAATAATAACAAAAACCAAAGAAGAACATCCAATGATGATACCTCAAAACAGAAAAGACATAATTATTTGAAATCAAATATATAGTAAGAAGACTATATCAAGAAGGCAACGGCATCAGCCGCCATTGATGTCACCAATGTCCATAACCTGTTCATATTAGCAAAACCTTCCTATTAACAGGTAGCACGTCCACGCCATAACGTTTAGCAATGAAAGAAGGATTAGTACACTTTAAACAAGTGATTGTGGTGTGAATCTTCATTGAAGAAAAGTAGTTAGTATTAGTGCTGAAAATCAGATAACTTTTCAAAGTAAATTATTTAGAAGATTCTTGGAAAGAGATACATATGTGAGAAGCTCAGATAGCAAGTTGAATGATGATAAGGTAAATTGTATGTATTGATTGAAATATATTTATTTAGTAAAACCTATTTTTCTATTACGTTCTCCAGTTCTCCAGTTCGGTCTAAAAACAGAACCGAATTGAATAAGACTTACTATTGCTCGTTTATTACTCATTAATAAAAAAAGTTATACAATATTCTTTTAATAAATTTGAAAAACATAGTTTTAAAAAGAAAAATAACAAAAAAGAGTTGATTCCACTTGTTTCACAAAACACAAGTTAATTAGTTACATCCTTTTCAAGTTATAACTAGACACTATGTTTCTGACCCCCACCAGTTTTACCATACTAAATATAACCTAAACATAAACTAGTCTCTTAACAAGAAATAAAACTTGGACTATTTTCTATATTCTTTCTCGATTGACTAAACATTTTATAGAATTATGTTCCTGTGTGATGGAAGTTTTTTTGTAGCATTTTTAGTTGAAAATTTAGTTGAAATTATTATTTTAAAAAAATGGTTTTGTGTGCTCTACTTTTCTTCAATTGAAAGTTGTGAAGAGACAGCATAAACTGGACTAAGGTCATACTGTGGGCTAAATGTAAGCCATATTTATTTTATAGACTAATCCGTGTTTAATCTTAGCCGTGACATTGATCCATCTAACAAGGTTAAAGAATTATTTATATTTTGTTTTGTTTTTTTAAAGGCGGAAACTTTCAACGATTATCAGTGTACTTTTTTAGGATTCTTCTTGTTGTTTCTTTTTTTAATCTACGTCAGTCGATACTAGTTTTACCATTTCCCACCAAGCAGCCAAATGTAATGGTAGAGTTTCTTTGCTATTTGTGGCGTCGCAAGACAGAACCACTGTTACACTGTGGTGGCACTGTGGAACCCCCCCAATCCAACATCAATGTTTCTGCAAGTAATCTAAAAACTGTAGTCCCTTCGATTCCGGTTGTTAGCATATCCATCTCCAGCATTCAACTGGCTGTACCATTTCTATCGTGTGTTGCCGATTACATAGAAAGAGCATCCTTATTATTGATGGTAACTAAAATTTTCAAGCCTTATCGCCCAGGCTATCAATTCCAACTTCACAAAATTTGCGCTTGAGGTTTACACCAACCTTAAATATTCTGGGGCTGACGAACACTGCTTCAGATCTTATTTAAATATTTATCAGTTGCATAATTTGTGTAGATGCAGTTCCAATGTCTTTAGGTAAAATTATATTTGCTCGAAAATAGCCTTGATAGTTATGGATGTTCATAAAGTTTTCGCTAAATTAACCAAACTTACGCTGCCAATATTTAAATAAATCCTATCAGAAGGAACAAAACTTTTTTTTTTACTGAATCGGTAATTGATCGCTTCACAGACCTTTGCTTGCAATTTACTTTTTATAATATCACTTTATCCAACGAAGAAAGAATTATTTTACGAAGAATCTTGTGCATAATTTTGTGATTATAAAATAAAACCTTCAATCTGCCATTAGTTGAGAATAATTAGGTTTCCTTGCAGTAGTATTCAACAAACTGCTTCAAATCATCAATACTTTTGACTTCACTTTAATATTGTTAGTTTCAAAAGATATTGAAAGTAATATTGACTGTTTGGGGCTCTCACATTATCCCAAGGATTTGTTTCTCTCTCTTTGTTCCCTGGAAAAGTCAATTACCTATTGCTTAACCTAAGTAAATCCCCCAGATCTACCACTCACTGCAGGCCCTAAATACTTTATGTGAGCACTTGAGGTCTTATATTATACTTAGGATGGAAGATTTGCGAGGAATCGGTCAAATAAAACAACTCGTCTTTTTGCCAACGTTTCGACAAATATATTGCCCTCTTCAGGGCCTGGATATTACAAATACAAAACAATTTACAGAGTCAGTAACATAGAAAAAACAGTAATACAAAAATAAACAGTAAAATACAATAAATTCTTTATAATTATTGAAAACTTACGTGGCTATGCGGGTTGGTTGAGTTACAGAAACTAAGAGCCAGAAAGGGAGAAGCAGGTATATATATACAGATATAGCGGGACTTACACGGTAATTACAATTGGACAGATACAATAGACTAGTTACAACAAAAGAGTAAATACAATAAATATTGGGAAATTTCTTTAAACAACAAAAACCGTTAAACACAAAACACAGGAGAACCAAATAACCCTTATGCACTAAATAACAAATAACCAAAAGATTTGAAGTAAATTTAAAAAACCCAGCAATAATTTTTTTTTTTTTTTTTTTTTTAATTTGTTAAGTTACACCAGCGCTAGATGCACTATTAGTAACAATGTCAATAACTGATACCACTACAAACTCCACTAATTGAGGGGAGAAGTTACCCAGTGATAACACTCCCTAAGTCATCTCTAGGATTAGCTACTCTCCTCAGAAGAGAGAAAATCGCGAGACCACTGGCGTTTTAATCGTCTGAGAGGAAGATCTGGATGGTGATGAGATGATAAGTGGCGGATAAGAGGATTGGAATGAGAGTGCATGTTCTGATGAAAACTTTTCTAGCGAGTTCGTGCAACCTGACCAACAAACGGAATTTCCAGGTCTGTGTGGATGGTTAGATTAGAAACATAAAATGGAGCGTTAACGATAGTGCGGAGAATTTTAGACTGAAGAGATTGAATTCGTTGAAGATTGGAGCGTTTCGTTGAACCCCACAGTTCAATACCGTACGTCCAGGCGGGTTTTAGTGTGGAATTGTAAATCAGTCGTTTGTTATTAAGTGAAAGTTTTGAACGTTGGTCTAGAAGTCTTTTAAGTAGTCGATAACGCCTGTTAACTTCAGTTCGTTTAAGTCGTGTGTGCGGGTTCCAAGTCAGTCTTTTGTCTAAATAAAGCCCAAGATAACGGACAACATTGGCAGGAGGAATTGGAATTGAGTCATAGAAGATCGGAGGAAGAGTGATGCGGCGGAGAGTAAAAGTAATATTTTGAGATTTGGTTTCATTTAACTTGATTTTCCATTTTTTAAACCATTCCTCAAGAGAAAAGAGATGTGTTTGAAGGTTTCTATGTGAAGTTACCGGATCAATGTGAGGAGAAAGTATAGCGGTATCATCTGCATAAGTTAGAAGGACAGTTTCAGGATGGATTGGTATGTCTGCTGTGTATATAACATATAGGATAGGTCCTAAGATGCTTCCTTGAGGAACACCCGCTTCAATGCGATGTTTAGCTGAATACGATGTCCCGATTTGAATTTGAAAATGACGATCAGACAAATAGGATTTCAAGATGAGGAAGTGAGTGAACGGAAGAATGCCCTTGAGTTTCCAGAGCAAGCCCGGGTGCCAAACCCGATCGAAGGCTTGCTTCACATCGAGAAAGACACCCGAGCAACACTCTTTCTTCTCAAGGGAGGATGAAATCGTGTCTACCACTCGATGGCACTGTTGTACAGTAGAGTGTTGTCGCCTAAATCCAAATTGATGGTCTGGAATAATTTTAGAGGATTCGAGTATGGGAAGAATTTGTTTTAAAAGAAGTTTCTCAAGAATTTTGCCAAGAATTGGCAGTAGACTAATTGGTCGGTAAGAAGAAGAAAGATGAAGTGGCTTGTTAGGTTTAGGAATAGGGTAAATTAAGGAGGATTTCCATAGAATCGGGAAGTAAGTTGTTCTTAGTACTGAATTGTAGATAGTAGTTAAGAGGACTATTGCTTTTTTGGGAAGACGTCGGAGAATTTTAGCAGTTATGAGATCAGGGCCAGGGGCTTTCTTAAGAGAGAGATGTTTAATGATAAATAGAATGTCAGAAGGAGTGAAATGTTTCGGTGGTAAGGAGAGAGGAAGAGGTAGGTCAAGATCTGATCGTAAGGATTCGTGGAATGAAGTATTGATCATATCTTGATGAGGGGTAAAAACTGAGGAAAAATGAGAGGCAAACAAGGAAGCTTTGTCTTCGTCAGATGCAGCCCAAGAGCCGTCAACACGACGGAGAGGTGTTGGAGTGGTTTTGTAAGACAAGATTTTCTTAGTAGCAGTCCAAAGCGAGTTCCAGCAATAATTATGTACAAAATTTTGGATATCTATTTATTTTTTAATGATAAAATTGTAGCAGTTGGCTAAATTTGACGTGTCTGTCCTAAAGTTAACTGTGTTGTTCTGTTTTACTATGTGGCACATTTCAAGAAAATTTCGCTTATAATGGTTTTTTCCCCTATCGATTACTGTCACATTCTGAAAGTCAAAGTTGTGTTTGTTGTCAATGTGGTGTCTAAGTAGCGCGGTGGAATTGTCTTTATTTGACCGATTCCTCGCAAATCTTCCATCCTAAGTTTTAACAATTTGCGGTCACGAAAACTATATAGTCTTATATTATATTGAAACGAAATGTCTACCAATATGTCAGAATGAAAGATATTTTTAAAAAACTCCAAATTTGTGAACAAATTTATCAATTCAACTGTATTATTTATAGAAAGTGTAAATGGCGCTGGTATTTACACATCAGACAAAATAAAAAAAATGTATGCTAAATTTGTTTGAAAGGTCGTAATAACATGTATTGACCTATAACTCTGAAATTATTTTCATGTCTTTTCAGTATGCAACTAACCTTTAGGTTGTGGTTTGCATATTTTTAGATATTTTCAAAGGTTGCAATAAAATAAAACCATTATTTCCTGTCACAATGATGCAATGCATTTATTATGTATTATTTTATTTATTTTAGTAAAGTTTAAAATGAAAGAGATTGGGATATTGAGGAGCGCTCAATAATTTTTTTTTAATTCCAAGAGAATCAATCAAAAGTCGAAAACTAACCCATCATTCTAAAGATGGACGGTTTTGGAACATACTATTATTATTTCTTTTTTTTTAGCCCAATATTTTTTATTCTAAAATTAATTACAAACAAACATTCTAGGAGTTATGGGAGAAGCAGAAAGTTGCCGAAGAGCAAGAAAGAGAAGCTCGAGAAAAAGAAAGATTGGAAAGCTTTAAAAAGAAAGGCAAACATGAACAAAGCGCTGTGGCATCTTCTGAAGTCAAACAAAAATTACAGGTCAGTTTTTATTTATTTATTTTAATTTTTTAAATTGTTTATTATATCCATTGAAAAATCACGTGATTAATGTCAGCTGACCACACTTATAAGAATGCTCTGATGTAGGTTATCTAATTATTAGTGTAGGTTATCTTTTTCTTTTTTTAATATCTGTACCTCGGAAGGAAAAGGCACCATGTCCATTTTTTTCAATTTTCAGATTTTGGCATCATTCTACAAATTTTTTGTTGCTCTTTCCACAGGTGTAAAGCATTATGACCTATGTTTACTATTAAGCGATTTATGTATTTTTAAAAAGCGCTATGATACTTCATTACTTAAGGGTAAAAGGCACTACATGGGCATACATTTTTTTCACAATGGAGATCAAAATAAAATATTTTAAAATATGGGAGTTAAAGTGGCCATACCAACTATAATAATTACGGTGAGAAGTACAGGAAAGAGTATAACCGGAAAAGTGGAACAAAAAATGAATTTGGAAAAATATCTTTATTTGGCTCCCCTGTAAAATTTACTTTTTGTGACATGGTGCCTTTTCCTTCCGAGGTACAGTAATTATCTTTGTTGTGAATTTGTGAAGTAGTTGCTTTTGTTGTCGTGATAGATGTAATTTACTTACCAAAATGTTCGGATAACTTTTTTTTTAAAAAAAGAGTTGATAATGTTGTGAATGTTCGGAATGATGTACCGAAGGTTTTTTTGTAGAGGCTTTTGAAACAGCATTCTCTGGGTAGGTTTCTGAGTAAAATTTAGTAAAACAAATACTAAGTAATAATATTTTGAGAATGTTAGTGAAAGTCTATTTCGTAAGGAAACAACTAAGAAGGTATTAGGGAGCTATTTCCTTTCATCTAAACCTTATCGAATAGCAACGCAGTTGATCTGGTAAACGAACTTAGACACCTCTCAATTATTCTTAAGAATCTGAAGAAAAGTTCTAGAATAAAACTTGACGTATCCTCCTCCACAATTCTACAGATTCTGTGGAAGGTTTTATTCTGTCTTAGTGTATTTAGTCTGGACAAATCAATACTTCTAGGTAATTGTTTTAATGGCTTAGTAATGATGGATAGGTTGATGATGTGATGTACTAGAAGATTCGTTGCTGTACCTTACTGTACTAGATGATTCATTGTTGTATGTTACCTTACTGTACCAGAAGTTTCATTGCTGAACCTTACTGTACTAGAAGTTTCATTGCTGTACCTTACTGTACTAGAAGATTCATTGCTGTATCTTACTGTACTAGATGATTCATTGCTGTATGTTACCTTACTGTACCAGAAGTTTCATTGCTGAACCTTACTGTACTAGAAGTTTCATTGCTGTACCTTACTGTACTAGAAGATTTATTGCTGTACCTACTGTACTAGAAGTTTCATTGCTGTACCTTACTGTACTAGAAGTTTCACTGCTGTACTTTACTGTACTAGAAGTTTCATTGCTGTACCTTACTGTACTAGAAGATTCATTGCTTACCTTACCGTACTAGAAGATTCATTGTTGTACCTTACTCGCAAACACTGACCGTATTTATATAAATTAAAAGACCAAGCGAATAATATATTTGTAATATTGTATATGTATTATTCGTAATAGGTCTGTTTTATTAAAGTGCATACACAAATTTGGCTAGGCGTTTTATTCGTTTAACGTAATATAGAGAAATTTGCGTAAAATTCTGTTTCGCTTAGAGATCTAAAGATTTTTAGCTTAAACTTCTGAAACTTCTTGAGACGATTCCTGGCGAAATGTTGCATTCTTCTTGGTGTAGGAGAAAAAAGAAGAAAGAATTTTTGCTCATCAACTTGTTCGGCTTTATCAGCACGGATTGATCCAAGCTATAGATGAATAGTGCTTATCCTCTCAATGCCAAACCATTTGGCAGGAAAGCTTTGTTTGAAAGGACAGATTTCTAGACTTACAAGGGTTTTTATTCCCACTTTAGGTTCCAGTGCCGGTGAACAAGGTTCGTCCCAATATTCAATCTTACTCTTAAGCTAAGTCCACATTGCGCCAGAAGGTTAAAAAAAAAAAAAAAAAAAAAAAACATGTAAGGGACTGTTAGCAGTTCTTTGGCTGTGACTATTGTGTAAGGAACTTTCATTAGATGTTAATTTCAACAGCTCCAAGATAATGAGTCAATCCTCTGGAGTTTCAACTCCAGGCTCACGAGCTGCGGAAAAGTTTAGTGGTATTCATGACCTCGTTCAGATGTAGAGGAACCTTCTTTTTTTTAGTGTAGTGTGTGCTAATCTAGTGCCCAGGGACAAGGCTATCCTACCTGTTAAGTTTTCCTCCAGATATTGATTTTATCCCATCATAGCAGGCGTGTTTTCCTCGTTGCGATTAACGCTGTGACCAACTATAAATTTTTCTTCATAGCGCATGTAAAGTGGTCTTCACAACAATCTGTCCCTACTTCTTTGAAGTTCATCTCCAGTTAGGTAGAGTGTTGGGTTATTTTAATAAAGTGAAAGAGATGTGATTTTTATCTACTTCATTTTGATTGCTGCTAAGTGGGTAAGGCTAATCTCTTCTGGAGGTTACTATTAAAAGATTGTTACAGATAACTGTTACGAAAGCGCCTTTAATCTTGATCATTTCAATATTTCAGGGATTTCTTCTCAAAAAACAGAGGGAAGCGGCCGCTGCAGCAGCAAATGGAGCCGTTGCATCCCCTTCTGGATCTTCCACATCACAATACAGAAATTGGTAAGTTGAATTTAAATTTGTATTAAATTTAAATTGAATTGAGTTTTTTAATTTATTAGAAATGAATCTGTAGAAAGTAGTTTCCAACAAAAATCATAGTTCATTATACTAAATTTAAATTATAATATGAAATGGTTTCGAGTTATTCGTGAAAAGCTGGAAAACCATCAGAAAATTGCATTTATTTCTATTTTCTTTGAAGTCGAAATTTTAGAAACTCGTCAGCCACATAATGACTACCTTATTGTGGAAAGGAAAGCCACTTCAGTGACTCTCTGTATTTCCCAAACAAGATGCGAAAGTGCTTTTCAGAGGCACAATGTGAATTTCCCTTATCTTTATGGGCTCTTCTTCAGATAGCGCAGATAGTAAAAATTCCATTCTACTGTAGGTCAACTGCCAAGAGGACTTTAAAATTAATGTCTACGGCTTCACCTGTGAATGTTCAGGCTCAGGATTCACTAGCTATTTAGGAATCCCTTTGGAAACTAGATAGATGACTTGGTGAACACACCAATCCGTGGTCCAGGCAATTCTTGATTTTAATCAGTTTGTTGTAGAGGGAATTTCACATCACTTATGTTTATGTCTCACAATGCAATTTTATTGTCTTCTTATTCTTATATTATATTCTTATTTTTTTAATGTATTCCCAAAATTAGCTTTTAGGATATCTTATTAAAAAACAAAAACTAAAAAACTGCATTATTTCAGCAATAATTTTATTAGAGCACTTCTATCTAGGAAGAGGAGGTGTTAACGCTTCTTCTTAGATGACTATTTTGGAATTAATTATGGTATTATCATTGGCCATTAATCATGGTTATATGATTTGCTAATATTACTGGTTTTAGAGAATAATAGCCGAAATCGTGCGAATTTTTTCTCGTCAGATTTTATATACATGACTTAAAGACATCTGAGGTTATTGGCGTTCGGAGCTTTTTCCAGTTTACTGCCGTTCTCTCGTTACAAACACGGTCCATCGCCGGGACAATGAGCTGTAAGAAGCTCCAGGGATAGAGAAAATCTAAGGGCCAACAGCTGGATTCAAACCTGGGACCTTTGCGTGGGAATCCAATAGGCTAACCTCATAGCTTATCTCTTTCTTTTATTATTATTATTAAAAATTAATTAAACATCCTTGACCCTCTAGTTACAAGTGAAATATTTCTTTTTTAATATGTCTTTTAGTACAAAACAGTGTATATTTACACAGTTTAGTGAAAAGGGATTGTAAGGGAATGGTAAAAAAAAAGGGTGATGTAGCGAAAAGTTATGGACAGGCTGTGAGTAGTAGGGCGCTGTAGTTGTATATGCTAATTATAAATGCGGGGTCGGTCAGAAATACTTCGGGTGGCAGGCGGTTCTATTTTTAGACACCGGGCCACAGCCGAACGAAAATATGCACAAGTGGGTTAGATATATTTATCTTGAGAGAGTAAAAAAGAATGAGAGATGGCGCTGTGCAAGGCGTTGTTAAAGAAAAGAGTGATTGGTGGAAACATGCTAACGGACTAAAAGAATGATCTTCCTTCGCACAACGAAAACTATTTTAAAGAAACTTTCCAAAATGAATTTGATAATTTATTATTATTATTTTAAACTTGTTTGGGCAGTTTGTTGGTTTTTGCAACAAAAAGTAGTCTTACGTCAGCCAGATTCTTAACAATAGAATTATTCATAAAAAAAATTAAAATCAACAATAATAGCTTCTTTATTAGGGAACGGATTAGCTATGCGGTTAGCGTGCTGGACTCCTACGCGGAGGTCCCGGGTTCGAATCCAGCTGCTGACCCTTAGATTTTCTCTTCCTAGGAGCTTCTTACAGCTCATTGTCCGGTGATGGACAGTGTTGTCTGTAACGGGAGAACACTGTCCGGAGGCCGGGAGTGCACTGAAAAAAGCTCCGGGCGTCAAAAACCTTAGATGTTGACGCGCCTTATATCATTTAAAAAAAAAAAAAGAAAAGGGATCTTGTCTTTTCTGCGTTTATCACATTAAGGAGTGCTCATTTCGGGTTTTAAATAGATGATGTTCTCAATTTGGACCAGTATAAGCAACATATTTGATTGTTTACACGGGCAAAGAGAAATCAGAACTCTTCAGTGTCCTCTTGGAGTTAGAGAATGTACCAATACTGAGATAAGGAATAGCAGAAGAGGTCGACTTTCAAGAAAAGGGACCTGCAATCCACTGTGTGAAGGAACGCCATTGCTCAGAACATACCATTAAGGGGAAATCGTCGGATTTTCTGGCGCAAGAACTTAAATGAACTTCTTCGAGAAATTTTTCACAACTATGTGGAGAGACCGACTACTTCCTTGTTTTAGAAAACCCGCAAAGAAGTGGGTGCAGCTACGAACGCTTTCAAAGCACAAGAATGGGCTAATGAACTGAGAAACAGCGAAGACCTTAAATATTAATAATGGTAATAATCGGGATGAGAAGTCAAACCTCATTGATTGTTCACTTAAAAACTGTGACTTATCAGTCTTCTGATGCAAAGTGCCTTCTCTAATCAGAAAGAACATTGTCCGAGGCGAATAAATACTCGTGAGCTGCTCCTCAGATTTGGAGGTATTTTTTTTCAGGATTTTGCTTGAGTAATAATTTTTAAGAACAACTTTATTCGAAAATTTTCTGTCTTTTACCCAGAACTATCTGGTCAGTAGTAAAATAAATAATTCAGCCAGTAAGTTAAGTGGAACTATATTCATTTTTTAAGAAAGTTGGTTTTCAGAACTGTAAGTTAGTGGGTTTTACCAGTTAATTTACGTTGAAACTTCTTTGTGTTATTCATGTATAAATAATACCATTTCCCTCTGTCTTACTGTGCAGGAGTGTTGTACAACAGACGCCACAGGTGGAAGGTGCTGGTCAGGGTGCTCCGTTCAGAATCAATCCAATACTTGCTAAATACGATGAAGAATATCCACTGAGGAAGACAGGTTAGCTTCTCCTCCAAAAATGAACTTATTTATTATTACATTGACTAAGCACTCAATTAGTGTAGTGTTATTATTTTCTGATTTTATTATTATTTTATTTTATTTTTAAATTAACTCTGCCTGGATTTTATTTTCCTCAATTCATTTTATTTTTTTTTTTAATTTTGTTTGAAATTGTTTTAATATTTTGTTTTGGTTTTTATTATTAACTTTGCACTAGCATAACTTTTCTATTTTCTATCAAAAAAGCTCTCGTTTTAATAATAAGTTTTTGTTTTTTATTTACTTATTTAGATTATTTACTGATTTTTTTTAAATTTTTTTTTTAATTAAGGTCACTAAGACTTTGATTGGTCATATAGTTAGATTATTTTCGAATCATTATTAATGAAAAACAAAACTTTTATTGACTTTTATTTGGAGATTTCGTTGGATTTCCATTATTAACTCGCATATCTGAAATTAATGACAATAATAAAATGAAAGCCCAGCTCAAGTGAGATTAAGAAAGAGAAAAGAAAAGTGATTGTGGGCGCTAATGACTTAGGCAGACGAAGCGCCGCAAAAAAATAAATAAAATTAAAGTCGATTCTAATAAGAGCCATTGCGAGAGACAGAAAGTTGCTCAGTTAGAACCGTTGGAAGTACAGAATTTCTGGAGTGAATTTACTATTTTGTAATTTCCACCTTTTTCCAAGGTTTAAGGTTAGAATAAAATGCGTAGGTTTTTGTTTTTTTTTTTATTACCGTAAAGAAATAATGGTTGATTGGCAAAAAATTATACCAATTGGCTGAAACTTGGTGGTCGATGTGAGACGAGTAAACTGGTCTATTGGTCAAGTGCGTGGCTTCGTAAGTGGGAGGTCCCCCAGTTCGAATCCTGCGTATGACTACTTTTTATTTGATAGAAAAAATTGTTTATAGTAAAGTATGAGCTTCCGCGTCCATGGCACCTAATTGGTAGTTGGATGTTCAGCCCCGCCTGAAAAAAAAATAAGCGATTACTTTACTTAGTTTTGATCCATGTTTTCCTCCAAACATTTAGTTTTCTTTCTTAGATCATTTTGAAAAAGAAACCAAGAGGTACCCCGTGAACCAATCTCGATTCACCCCTGTAACATATACCAGAAGCCTCTAAGTGATCCACAATCAATTATGGGTAGCAATTTAGCTGTATGTTCCAGATTCAATTCTGTGAAGTCCAACTCATTGTTAAGAATAAGAATTTATTTTCAGCCATAACTTTTCAGTTGATCCGAGCACAGTTACGAAGTCGATCTGAAGGCCAACATTCCTTTAAAAAACATTGAAAGGAGGCAGAGACTAACATGTTTATTAGAATGATTCTCATTAATGAATCTCATACAATTTATCTTAAAATTTGTGGCATTTTAAATATCCACTCTTAGCAGTAATCGATTCAATCCTAGGGTACCCTCTCCTGAGATTTTGTTTACAACATTTTTGGTAGATTTTTAATCGTGCTGTAATTTGGTTTAGAGATGTCGTGTCTGCTTTATTATTACTGTTGAGAATAATAATGTTTTTAAAAGCCAATCAGCTATTAAGATCGCCGGAATTCAGGATTAGAGTGTAAAAACCATCAAGTACCTCTTCACTGCAGGAAACCTCTGCACTTTTTTTTTATGACAATCAGAGTCTTAGTAATTATTTTATGAAATAATTATTTAGCTAACTAGACTTTGTTTTTTCCATTGTTTGTTGTTTGTTTTTGTTGTTGTAATGATCTAGCGTACTAACAAATATTATTTTTTTCTATCCTTTTTTCCTCCTGCATTTTTTCTTCCTTCTATTCCAACAATCATTTACAAAATAAACAAATCAAAAAATGATAAATCTACAATCTACTACCTATACACTAAAAAAAAAAAAACAAAAAACAAATACACACTTAACTAACCTTTCCAAAAATTCCCTTCCCATTTATTTGTCCACACCTGCTGTGTGCAGCCTCTGAACCGAACCTGTTGAAAGTCAGACTGAAGCAACGTGTTATCGAGCGAAGAGCCAGTCCAATTGCCAGACGCAGGGATCGTCAGTTGAAGAGGAAAGCTGCTTTAGCAAGTAGGTGTTCAAGTAATCGAAAAGTCAATTTGCAACGAGTTTATAGTTTTGTTATTTTTTTTTTCCAAGAATTTTATTTTAATTTACCAAAATCAAATCAAATAGCTTAGCATTTTTTAAAAAAATTTCTTAATACTAACTGCATCAATAAAACTAACAATTACTTCTTATTTTATTAATTAATTGTAATTTCGTAATTAAGATTAGAAGGATTCAGTAATGGTTAAGAAAATGGAGCAGCAATATTTATCCTGAAATTAAATGTAACATGAAACAACAATGATTCAAGTCCGCCGACTTGATTTAATTAGTTTAATAAGTGAATATACAAAGCAAAAAGTCTCCTTTACAAAATACGAGTAGATAATAAGTCCGCACAAGTTTAATTTGTTCATTTCATTAAAACAGTGGTATCAATTTTTATTTACCATGTGTTAATAATTTAATTACAATTATTTTTATCTTATTCTAGTGGAATCTGGGAGTAGCAATCCCGATTCAGGACCTAATTCGCCTCCAGTTCACGGTACATCGCAATTGTCACCGCCGGCCGGTCATACAACACCTATTCAAGAAGTAAACCTTTTTTTTTTCTTAATGTTTAAATGGTGTCCTCTTTAAATTTTTCAATTTTTGTTTTCTCATATGTATTTCACTTTTATAATTTCATTTTCTAGGAAGGCGAACCAAATTATGGACAATCTTCCGTTAGATCGGATCAAAGCGGTAGTCTTAGTGATTTGTCATCACTTTATAGCAGTCCATCAATGCCTAACATTAGTCTTGGCAGGCCGCCTAATACATCAGCGGGTGTAAGTATTTTAATTATTCGGGGGAAAAAAATATAATATAATTTTTGGTTTGTCTTATTGTAAGAAATAGCTACTTTGACGTAAGATAACGCTCTGCAAAGCTCTTTCCTAGTTTCTATTGGTAACAACTGTTTTTAATTTCATGCTTTAGAAGTTTAAGCTAGATAAGAGTTTATTTTTCATCATTATTAATTGAGTTAACCTAATTTCTTAATTTAAGCAAAAAATTAACTGCCATTCTGAGTGAAGAATATTTAATCTAAATACCAAGTACCACCCTAAAAAAATCAAGCTTGTATTCCTTGCTAACTGAACAGAAATCTACTTATAATCGATTACTTTTATTTTATTTTTTTTTTAAGAAGTTTGCGAAGTGTAATTGATCTAGTTTTGAACAATTGGAAATATCACGTTC
This sequence comes from Rhodnius prolixus, assembly GCF_049639745.1. NCBI lineage: Eukaryota > Metazoa > Arthropoda > Insecta > Hemiptera > Reduviidae > Rhodnius > Rhodnius prolixus. The sequence continues at coordinate 30,112,064 of NW_027411582.1, forward strand.
CAATAAAGCTTAATAATAATTACAAATTAAAAACAATAATAATTTGGAGATAAGATGCATTTTCTGTAATTTAGTATTTTATTTTCAGGAGGGTAGTAAATTAGCTCCGGTATCCGAGGCTGACGTTAGGGCAGCCTTTGCAGCCAGATTGGGCATGCCTCTTACAGGACAGATGTTACCAGGCACTCTGCCATTTTATCCAACACTTCCAGGTATAAACCCGTTTTCATTGCTGATTTAAATTGAATAAAAGTTTGCCTTTATTTACATTTTTCAACTGTTTTTTCAGTTATCGATGGGGAATATTCAAATCCAACTTCACCAAGTTTTATCCAAAAACAGATGCAAAGCCTGGAACAGTCAAGAGCTGGTGCACATCTTCCAGCAATTTACCACGCACCTCCACCGCCCCCGCCGCCAATCACAGATTCTCAGGTTCGTCGATCAGTTGTCGATTTTAAGCGCAATAAAAAATATTTTTGTAGCAGGTCGAATATTTATTTCGATTCAAAATTCTCATATAAAAAACTACAAAATTTTATTTTGGCTACTTAAATTATTGCTTCACCATTATATTTCGAGAGTTTTCAAAACAGTGTTTATCTATTATTCTGGAATTGGGTACAATTTTTAGAGTTAATTTAAGAAAGCTGCTACTTGGAACATTACTGTGGTTTGAAACAATTAAGAATTTAATTTTATTTATATAAGCAGGCTATCACTTTGAACATGCATATTTATTTCATTTAAATGCCCAGTCACACGTGTAAAAACGCTAAATCGGCTAGCCGATTTTTGTCGTCAAACTATGGTGGAGTGTTTTAATAGGATGAAAAAATAATTGCCATTTCAGTCAAGTAAAATTTATTTTGCCGAGCTTTCGACCTAGGGACTATCATCTTCAGGGCTGTGGAACATTTATTGTAAAAATATTACTTTATAAACTAGGTAAATAATTTTTTGTAAATTTCATTATATTATACATATTATATTATTATTTTAATAGAATCATTGTTAACTATCTGGAAACATGTTCCACAGCCCTGAAGATGACCTAGTCCCCAGCTGGAAAGCTCGGCAAAATAAATTTTACTTGACTGAAATGGCAATTATTTTTTCACCCTATTGGAATTATGTCACTAAAAATAATGAACAACAAGTGGAGTGCTTTGCTTTTGATTCAAAAAACGACTTGATTTTACAGAGGATCGTATTCCAATCGGTTCCTATTTTCCCTAACTCTGTTAAATCCATACTCCTGCTTCGTCATATTCTTAGTCATGAAATTTTCATTGTTTGCTAATGGTTATTAAAGAAACAGAATATCACCAATTTTTCTTCTGTTATTGAGTCGCATATAACTAGTGTTGTTCAAGAGCTGAGCCATAAGGCTATAAGGTTCGAGCCTTAAGCTAAGCGCTCGAGCTCTCAGGGCTCAATGGGTGGTTCGAGTCAGAGCTCGAGTTGAAGCCTCACAGAGAGCTCGGTTCTATTCCAAGTAGTTATACGTATATTTCTCTTATCATTTTCATAATTTTTTTGCTCAATGAAAGAAATTTATTAAATGTTTTAATTTCTTGATTTAGGTGGCACACGCTCGTCTGAATAAAGCCGGACATAGGCCTTTGGGTAGGACACAATCTGCACCCTTACCATTGGGTCATCCAATGCTAAATAGTGCGACCACAACTACCGCACCAATGAACACTATAGTCCATTATGAGGGTGCTGGTTCGCCCACAGAATATCAACATCACCACCAACCGCAACAAACCCAACAGCCCACTATATCAACAAATCTGCTGAAACAGGTGTGTTGTAGATTAATTAGAAAATTTTGAATTTGATTAAATACTCTATCTATTCAAAAAGTTAGTTATGATTTATTTTATAAAGTGCATCAAATAATTTTTTATCAAAAAGAATAAATTAAAAGTAATAATTTACCCCATTACTGATTATTTTCACTGAATTCGCATTAAATTGGTTCTTACCCTAATACAAATCCTGAAATGAATGTACATTCAGATAATGGGAGCAATTAAAAAAATATATATATTATATTTTTCTGATAGTTTTACAATTAGAAAATCTTTTTTCTCTCAAAATAATGCAAAAAATTATCAGTGGTTTATTTCTAACGAAATAATAAGAACAGAAGTTATTTGGAAAATAACTCTGATCGCTGCTGATAAATTCAATTTCGTCTTTGAGTCCACTACTTTCCATTCTTTACATTCTGTACCTATTGCAAGTGGAAGTCCGTCGTGGAGTCAAGTTGTTTTTCTTCTTCTTCTTAACTGTATGGAGTAGCCATCCGCTCAGTTGCTTGAACCAGTGTCAGGTTGTGAACTCAAAATACCTGAAATAGCAACTTTTGGCCTTAAGTTCTTCAAGAATACATTCTTTTTTGTTACCTCTAATTTTTCTATTTCAGCAAATTCGTCAGACAGTTCTGACTAGGGTGGGTAGCAGAGTGCAAATGGCTAATTCCCATTTAGAAAATACACCTGAAGCGGATGATAATGCAGAGGTAAAAGTTTACTTTCAATTTTCTTATTTCCATTTTGTTTATTTAAACATTTATAATTATTGAATATAAATAATTTTATTGCAGGTGATTGATTTAACTGAGAAAAGTTCAAGAACAGAAGAAGAAAGTGAAATGTCCCGCCAACAAAGGGAAAGAGAATCATTCCTGCAACAGCAAAGAGATCTCATGATGAGACATTCTCTACAAGTTAGTCAAGGTATGTGAAGATTTAAAAATCATTCATAAGATTACAAGAAACTGTTTTTACGTTAACAAAAAATTGTTTAAACATAATTTTACTTTTTGTATCTTTGTTAAATTAATTTTTTTTTTTTTACATTTAGTTTCATTTCTTCCATCAGGTGCAGTAAATTCCCGTAATATAAATGTTGGAAGGCCTTTATCCAGAGCACTTTCAAGTCCTCTGGTCGCACTTGGACCTGAACCACCTCAGCATTCTTCACCAAAACTCACTGGGTAAAAAAAAAAAAAGTTCATATTCTTACAGAGCTAGTCGTAGATAGCTTTTTAAGTAAATAAATAAATTATAACTATTCAGAATTTTGAAAAGTTTTATGTATCTAAACTTGCAGGAATTCAATTTTTTTATTTTTTTTTAAATTAATTAATATATGTCGGTTTTCTGTATCGATATTTTAATGAAAGATTGACTTTGCTTCACTAACAGAAATATGTAATAGTTCGTAGAAGAGTGTGCGATTAGGTGGAAAGAACTGAATCAGTGTTCAGAATGGTAGAAATGTAATTAATGAACCATTTTGTAAGCTTATAAGAATTATTTTTGTCTATATAAATAGAAACTTAATTCAATTTTGTATATAATTAAACTGCACAGGGCTGATTTGACACGGTCCCTCTGGCATTATTTTGGCCTCTGCTTAGATTTAAGTATAGGATTGAGGCTTGTTCCTTAGGTTCTATTGCTAAAAGATGACTTGTTTCCCATTTCCATTGTGTGTGATTTGATCTCTGGTGGTTTCAAAGTGCCAAAGATCTTATATTACAACTTTGCGAAATGAGTGGTAAGAAGACAGAATTATGAAAGAGGTCATTTTTAATTCCACTTGCCACGTACTACACCAGGGCTTTAAGGTTCTAATTGATTTAACTTAGCTGACCAAAGTCACTAAAACTGATCTGGTTTCTATAACTAGTTTCAAGGAACTCCTCCGTTCTGATTTCTCGCAGTTTTGTCGTTAGCCTAAACTATGTTTGATTCTTGGAATTATTTACCTTTTTTTTTTTTTTGGGCGTTATTTCACCATTCAAATAACTCAAGGATGGTGTTAATATTTAAAAAAGTACTGGCCCAGTGTCTATGGCGGTGCGTTTTCAATGAGACCAGAAACTTCCAGTTCTCTTTTTACTTGCTGCTAATAAGTATTATGCTGATTAATTTGCTTGATATTTTCAATCTGCATTCCTAATGTTTTCTACAGAGTATTAAGCAGTATGTCAATATCTCTTTCTCCCAGGCATATTTGCGGTAAAACTTAACACTTTGTTATCACAAGATTTAACCTTAAGTCTTTTTGACTTTGATTCATTTTTATATCATATTTTCAATGTATGTATTATTATTAAAGAAGGCAAACAAAAAGAATCTATTTTATTTTAATTACCTGCATGAAACATTACCTTTTTATTTTTATTGTGAACGATCTTTGGATATTAATATGAAACTATCCATTAGTTCGATGCTTTCTTTTTTTAGAAGCCCTCATCGAGTGACAACAGGGCTGTCTTTTGATAGTGGAATGCTGAAACACGCTTGCATGTGTGGCGATAACGGTTGGCATCCAGAACATGGTGGGCGGTATGTATTTCCGTTTTTTGTGTGAGTTTGTTTATTCTCATATTTTTTTAAAAATGTAAATACAATTGTAAATAGCAGGAAAATAGATAAAAAGAACTATAAAAATACTTCAGGATTCAAGAAAGTTAAATTTAAAATATTAACAAAATCACAAAAGTTGTTTCTGTGTTGAGTAAAATGCTTTGTTATAACAATAAAATAAACTATTAAAATCTTGTTTTAATAGATTACAAAGTGTTTGGGCTCGCCTGGGTGAAACTGGATTGACTCAAAGATGCGCCAGAGTTAGGTCAAGAAAAGCAACATTGGATGAGATACAAACCTGCCATTCCGAGCCTCATACATTATTATTTGGTGAGAAATATTTTAGTTTTCTTTTGAAAATATTAAAGAATGTAAATGTGAAGATGGAAGCTGCCTTTAGAATCTATAAAAATATAGATCTTCTTAGAGAACTGAGTTTACTTTTGGAACAGTGTTTGGTATAGGGTACGCAAGAGTATGCCTGTGAAATTCTTGAAGAATAATATACGGCAAAACTATATGAAACATTCAAAAAATTTTTTTGTTTTTAATAGGTACAAATCCAATAAATCGACAAAAATTGGACATGTCCAAATTAGCACAACTTCCAATTAAAAGTTTTGTAAGATTACCATGCGGTGGAGTGGGTGTTGATTCGGACACTACATGGAATGAAATCCATACAGCACCCGCTGCCAGAATGGCCGTTGGATCTGTTATTGATCTTGCTTATAAGAGTAAGTTAACTTAATTAATTCATTTTTTTCTTCTTTTTTTTTTTATTATTACTTCTCCGCGAGTTCTCTTGCCTTAGTATACAAATATATTTTTTTGAAACCGCTTTTAGATAAAGTAGATCTTTCCACAAAACGTTGAGCCAAAGAGATTGTGGATTTATTAATCCTACAATTGAAAGAGAGACTCAGCTGCTTTAAATTTTGTAAATTGACCTCACTAAAATCGAAACGAGCAAATCTGGACAAAATTATTGTCCACTGCTTAAAACTGTTTAATATAATTGGCGAACATATCCACATTTTCGAGGATAATGAAGTAGTTGAAAACCTGGTGATTCAATTGGACAGTAAAAGCCCTTAACTTTTTCTGCTATTGTTGGAGTGTTATTGAACTGTTGTGGATTTTGCGGATCACGAACTTGTGGTCACCCTATAAGATTTGAAAACCTTATCTTTGACTTGATTCCAGAGCTCTTAAAATAATAATAAATATTAATTTCTCATTTTTAGCGGCTACTGGTGATATAAAAAATGGCTTTGCTGTGGTAAGGCCACCTGGTCATCACGCTGAAGTTTCCCAGGCAATGGGATTCTGTTTTTTTAATTCTGTCGCCATTGCTACCAGAATTTTACAACAGAGGCTTGATCTTAGAAGGATACTCATCGTTGATTGGGTAGGCATATTGTTGAAGTTATTAGTTAAATTGTGATTAGGTCAGCAGTGTTGGATAATTTATCTTTGCTTTCATCCTCGTAGCATGCATGTTCATTTTTTTTCTCTGATTTATTTCTTTATTTCATCATAATCAGAGGTAGATTAATCATTTTGGATTACAAAGATTGCTGACTGGGTGTTGGTGGTTGTCCACAAGGTTATCCACAACACTCAGTCAGTTAAGGCAGTACAAGATGGAAACATAAGTAAAGTCGAAATCTCTGCATTAAACTACCTCTAGTGATGGATGAACTCTAGTGAACGTCTAAAACTGGTCAGGGTTACAATTAACGTGCGTGTTATGACGGATAAAATCAGTTTATAGTTTGGTAATTTTCTATATTATATACTCATACATTTCATCAATAAATAATAATATTTTAGGATGTACATCATGGCAACGGCACACAGCAGATGTTTTATGATGACAGAAGAGTTTTGTTTATATCATTACATCGTCATGATGATGGGAATTTCTTTCCAGGCACGGGTGGTCCAACAGAGGTATATATTTACTGCCAGTTTCTATTCATCTTGTACTAAATTTACTTATTTGGACTATTTTTAATTATTTTTCCTTGTATAGTGTGGAGTTGGCCCTGGTCTTGGATATACGGTGAACGTTGCTTGGTCTGGAGGATTAAATCCTCCTATGGGAGATGCCGAATATCTCGCCGCTTTTAGAACTATAGTCATGCCTATTGCGAAGGTAATAGATTAGTTACACTAGTCATAAGAAAATACTTTTCCTTTATTTGGCTTAAGTGAATGCATTTATACGTTTTTATTATTATAATAGGTCAGCATCTGAGAACAAATATCAATTTTTAGTAATCTACTTCATGTGAACTACATCTAAATCTCTATAACTTTATTTCTAACTAATAGTTAAGTAATTGTTAATGGAACTTTCTCAGTGGAAGACAAAATCGAAACTCTTTCTGTTATGATAGATTAATATTATTGGTTAGAATTTGCCACAATATGCATGATATGTTTGATAAAAGTTTGGTTAAAAAGATTTTACCCAGGCATTGTTTCTTAGAATGCTGTATTGTTCAAAACATAATTACTTCTTACTAATTAAATACCGCTTATAAAATCGTTCATCAAACTAAAATGACTTAGTAGGGAAACGTACCTACTCCTCCATCAAAACTAGCAAAAAAGGAAACTCCTAGAAACATTATTGACTTTAAATATCTATGAATGTGCTATCTACTTACGAAGTTAACAGGAAATTGTTTAAAATCATTTTTGTAAAACTCTTAAGTTAGTAAAAATAAAAATCATTTAAAGTGTTACTTCTTGCAGAAGTTTGAAAGTACCAACAAAGACCTATCTTCCTGTAGAGCCCTTAATCGAACTTTTATGAAAAACCATTTTCAAATAAGTATTGTATGCTTGTATTAGTAAAATATAGGTGTACGAAGTTTGAAGAAAATCGTAGCAGCCTTTTCCAAAATAATATCGAAAAATCTCTTTAGTAGATGCGATAGCGGGATTTTGCTCGCTAATTTTCTGTCGTTCACATGGGGTTACCTCCTCCAAAATGTTAAGTTTGTGCTTCCTGCGTTTTTTTTTTTTTAATTTCCGATGAAAATCGCAATACTTTCTTTTATTAAGTATAGAAATATTTTTAAAAAAAGAAACTCAAAGAGAAATAAATACTATATTTCAATAGAATAGCCAATTATCTTCAATATTATAACAAAAAACAAGAGAAATAATTCTTATTTCTTCGATTATAGGAGTTCTGCCCCGACATAGTTATGGTGTCGGCAGGTTTTGATGCAGCTACTGGTCATCCAGCACCATTAGGTGGTTATAAACTTTCTCCAGCTTGTTTCGGACACATGACCCAACAGTTAATGCAGCTAGCGGATGGAAAGGTAAATTGAAAATTTTTGTTTTATTGATATTTTTGTTGGTATATATCAGTAAATTTGTATTATCATCTTTTAATCAATTTGAATTTTAGAAAATTTACTAATAAAATAAAGTGACATGAAAATATCACATAAGTTTTATTTATTCAATTCTATGATTCATTTAAGGTTGTGCTGTCATTAGAAGGCGGTTATGATTTACCAGCTATTTGTGATTCAGCCGAAGAATGTGTCCGAGCTTTGCTTGGTGACGATCCCAGTCCAATTTCAGAGGAAGAACTTAATCGACCACCTAATCAAAATGCAATTGATACTTTACAAAAGACGATTGCAATACAGGTTGGTTTATTATCATTTTCAGTTTCAGGTTATTTTTTTGTTTTACTTGTAGATCTTGTAAACATCCAAGAACTGAATTTTAACAATAAACATTGTAAGAACTTGTAAATATAGAATAAATAACTTGTAATTTTTTAGCGTTAGCGGGCCTAAGGTCCCCCAACGACGTCCCTTAGCTCCCGAGAAAACTTTTATTCTCTCATTTCTTCAGAATATTCATCTGAAAACTTCTTCAGAATTGGGAGATCCGCAGGCTTATTTAATGGGCAATTATTTCTATGATAATTTGAGACAAATTCTTTTAATTTCACGACATATTAATTATGAATTTATCGTTAAGAGGAGTGTTTAATTGATTAGAGAAATGATCGAATACTCCACGTCTCTTAAGCTCCAAGTTGGTGGCATTTTAAGATGAAAGTGATTTTGATGTGTCACAAAAACTGTATGAATAGTTAGCTGTTAGTTTAGCCCACAACTTTCACCTCTTTAATTCTTATTAACACTTTATTGCAGCTAATACATTGGCCTTGTCTAAAAGAGCTGGCCAGAACTGTGATGTGCAGTGCCATGGCTGCCAGAGGTGCACCGCCTGAAGGTGGCGGTGAGGAAAGTGTGACTGCCAATATGGCTTCTTTATCCATGCAACAGCCTCATATCAAGTAAGTTGTGATACTTATTGTATATATAACTTTTATATTACTTCAGATTGGCTACAAATCCAATTTTTTAAAATGATTAATTTACCTTGTCAAAAACAGATTCCTTAATCGTGTACAGCGTCGAAAATGTTTGATGATTTTGAAAAATTGTACTCCGTAGCCTACACTCTATTTTAATAACTTTGCTTCACCGAGTAATCCTGAGCCAATCTTAATTGTAAAACATTAGTTGGCTCGCTGTGTCTTACATCATATATGTTGTAACCAAAAACTATTATTTTTGAATCGATTTTCCCTTTGGATAGAGCATCATTGCAATATTTTATATATGTTATCGATTTGTAGACTGATGATGGGCTCAGAAAGAGCTCTTAACTAAAGATAAGAAAAATAAACAGTAGAATCGTATTATAGGCTTTTGATTAAACACCAGACACTTCGTACATTCTACGAAAAAAAACAATAACATTTAAGAGAGGCTCAACAAATCTTTCAGTTCGCAGTGGATTTTGATTTATTACGCGCCCTTCCTGATCAATCAACGAATTATTTGTTGATTCAGTTAGTTTCCAATAAAAGTTATGGAGAAAAATTCATTTTCAGTGGATTCATGTCTTTTTCATATTCATATTACCGCATTCTTCTTAATGATAATTCTACTACAAAGTAAATTTATTGTTTTAGTCATTAAATATGCTACAGTTTAATTAAAAGACTTTAAAATATTGTCTGAAAATCAATTTTTACAGAAAATGCAGGATCAGTGAACTTTGTAAGGCTGATAGCGCTTGTATAAATTTCTACTTTATTTTTGAAACAAGTTTTGGTAAAAGCAGTTTTTAGTGGAATTCTCGTGTAGAGAGACCCGTTGGCTTGATTTGTACAAACTATAAATTTGAAACTGGCATCTGGTTTAGCAAATCTACGTCCTAGTTCCCCCAGGAACTTATCGGCAGCTTGCCACAAAGTAAGCAAGTGATAATTACAGTTGATTTTGTAACATTTTTATCCTAATTTTAGGAGTGGGGAATGTTCGAGAGAAGGTTCTGTGGAGCCAATGGAAGAGGACGAGGTGAAATGAAGAGAACAAATAAGCATGCCATATTGTGCCCATTTTATTGTCTCTTGGAAATGTGTTTGTGTGTGTGGAGCGCAATCATTGTGAATTGTTTACATCGTTTTGTATGAATCAAACGGTGTTACTAAAATTTCGTTCTTTCTAATTATATAATATATAAAAAAGGGAAAACACACAAATACCCAAACACGTTAAAAAAAAAAAAAAAAATTTAAAGTACAAACAAAGAAAATATGTATACAGAAATGTAAAATTTACTACCTTATGGTTTTGTTAGCTACTGTTAGATTCGGAGGAGGAGTCTAAAAGTATAAACAGTAGTGTTTGTTATGAAAACCAAAAAAAAAAATAAATAAAAAGCTGTTTGTTAATGTAAATCATGGAATTGCTTGTGACATCTCAAAGAGTCGTAGCAATAATTTCAAACAAAACATTTTTTATTAAAATTGTTGTATTTGGTACGTCTTACTTCGGTGGATGTTGTTGTAAGAGGCCTATGCAAAGGCGATGTTTTCTTGGAGAAGGCGTATTTTTTTCGAAAGAGATTGTGAGAAAGGGTAATTGAAGATTCCATTCTTCTTCAAAGGTAGATTGTTTTTTGTTTTTTTTTTTTTTTTAATACGACCTTGATTTTGTTTATGACTTTTTAAAAAAAAATGAAGGATTTTTTTTTTTAACTTGTTTATTTAAACAAATTGTAGAATTGTTTGTTGTTACTTGGATGAAAAGAAAAATCTCGTCCTCTTTTCTACATCTGGACCCCATGTTTAATAAAGATATTTATTTTTATTTTACTTATTCCCCATTTTGTAAGGGAAGGTAAATAAAAGTTTAAACAGGGCAAAAAGTTGAATTGTTTTTTGTTGTTACTCTTTCTTTGACAGAAAGAAAAAACAAAAGTAGCAGCTAGAAGTTTTTTTGAACGTTAGCTTTTTAAACAGAAGCAAAAGAAAAAAAAAAAAAAACAAGCTTTAGTTAAACGAAAACAAATTAGCATAATTTGTAAATATTTGTGGTAATTTGGGAGAAAAATCCTTTATTTTGGTGACCATATTTAAAATATGGTAATAATAATGTTAAAAAATTAGATTCAAGCAAAAAATTTTAATTAGTACACTTTGTTTTTAATTATTACTTAATAATTGGATTTTAAATTGAATGGAATTCTGAAAAATTTTATTTTTGCTTGAAAGATTTTATTTTTTCTTCTTTTAAGAAAAGACAATAGTAAGTTCCCTTATTGCCCTTTATAAAAGTTTAATTTTTGATGAAATTTTAGGGCACCTTATTTTTTTAAATAATAAACCTAAAAACGACGAAGTTATATTGAAAAACATAGAAAAGAACAATTTATTTTCAATGAGAAGTTGAAACTTGAATAACATTTAATTAATATATATTTTTTTAAGTAAAGATGAAAAGATTACTAAAAAATTGTTGAGCTATTCAAAATAGCATTTAAATGCTGCTTTATAAATATAATAATAAATTATATTAATTATAAAAAATACATTAAAAAAAAAAGCATTGTGATGGTTTATTACAGAATTTAAAATTCTGATGAGACCTTTTAAAAAATTAATGTTACATTCCATTATTTTTTGTTGACTTTAAAAATTTATTGAATAGGCTAAACTTCATGTTTATATCTTTATCTTTTTTTTTTTCTATAAACAAGGCAATAATTTTTATTAACATTTCCTGTATAATTTTTCTATTTTGACTTAGATTTTGTGATTTTTAAATTTTGTAAACAGTCGATGCTGCTTTAACAAAAGTACGTGAACGCTTTCTTTTTTTTAAACTTTACAAATAATATTTTAATAAATAAATGAAAGCAATTCAAAAATATGTTCCAGTTACATCCTAATATCTATTAATAAAGCAGTAAAACTTACATTAAAAAACAAAAGAAAGTTAATTCGCTTTCATTAAAAAAAGAAGCTTTATGAATTTGTAATTAGAAAAGAAAAGCCATGGTTTTATTACAACAATTTTTGTTTGGAGCAATTTTATTATTATATTATTATTTTTTAAACAGCAAAAATGTAATACATATATATATATATTGTTAAATTCTTTCAGTGTAGAAAAAGATGTTTTTTTTAATAAACGAATTTTATAATATTGTATTTTGTTAGATGTTTTAAAATATAGATTACATAAAATGCATTAAAAAAAACTTGTTGGTGACTATTAAATATTATTAGTGTAAATATTAAACAGTTAATAAATAATAACATAATGTGAATATATTTTGTGAAATATACATATATAAATAAAATATACCATTTATAAATATTGAATATATTTGCAGTCAATTAAAAAATAAATAAAAAAGAAACATAAAATTTAGTTGACTAAATGTATTTTTTTCTGGTATATAGTTTTTATTAATGGAACATTTGTAATAGTACAATTTATTTAAAATATTTTAATAATTATAGTATATACATAAATTTATAATAATATTATTGTTACAATAATTAAATACAACAAAAAACCTAATGTTGCTATTGGCTTAGCTGATTTTTTTTTACGCAAAGCGAAAAAAAAATCTATATATGTACATAAAAAGGTGTACAATTTAGATACATGCTTTAAAAAAAAATAATAACAAAAATTATGGAAAAATTGCACTTAATTTTTATCACCAGGTGGCTTTAGTGATATTATAACCTGCTTGTAACCTTCTGTTCAGTCATGGGGAAATATGAAAATGAGCAAGGTGTGTTGATCCGTTGTATTGGATTTAATGGACGTTTAGTTTGATGAATTTAGTGTTTGTGAAGAAGAAATGTGTATTAATGGAATATGCTATTGGCTTTGTGATAGGTATGTAATAATTTTGTGAAATTTTCTATTGTAAAATGGTACTCGTTAGATTTGATATTTTTCCATTTTATATTTATTGTTTTAGTATACGTACGTGCCTTGTTCATAAATAATTTATATAATTAAGACACATTTTATATAGGTAAGGAAGAAGTATCGATCTTATTTTTTACTAGTTGAAACGAGTTGGATTCGTAAAAATGGTTATTGTCTGTCGTCCTAGAACGCTCGGGTTTTTTTTTTGTTTTGTTTTTTTTTATGTTAGGTGAAAAATTCGGATGTAAGGAATGTAGACAAAGCTTGCTAGAAGGATCGAGAAAAATTTATTACTCAGCTAAATTTTCGTTACTAAAATACGTTTCAATATAATTGTACTTCTGCGTACAGTTTTGTGCAGTTGCACAGGTCTGCTTAAAAAATGTTCAAGTTAAAGAACAAGCTTTATATTTAATAATAAAAGAATAATTTTGTCAGATTTTAATTTTATTGATCTTGTAAATGGGGAGGGACCAAAACTTTTAAGTCATCTGAAAAAAGATAGCGGAATATTTTTACTTCAGATTTTATTCAGCTATTTGCCGAAATTTCGGATGAACTGAACTGGGACAATAACCTTAATCAATAACCCCCATCCATTCACCAAAAAATCCATATAAAGCTTATAATATCCAGAACGTATTTTTGGTTCTTAAATCTTCAAAATAGTATGTAGTGTACTATATACTTGTGTGCTTGTTAATGACAGTTTAATTTCACCTGACTAAATTAATCTTTCGTGAAAATGAGAAGAGAATTGTGGATAATTTGCATAAACATGCTTGTAGTAAACGTAATCGTAAATAATTAACGATATGTTTTGAGATGTTTCAATTCAGAGGATTGTTCAATTCTTGATCCTCATGGTAAGAGTTGAAATTTGCTACTTCCATTATATTGTCGATAATATTTTTTGTCTGTAGTATCATATTTTCTAAATAGAGTTTGTGGTCTTGATGTTTAATTTTCTATTAAAATGGAATTATGTGAACTTGCAACTATCTTTCTATCAGTGGAACCGTTAGCAATATTGGATTTTGTAACCGTTGTAATTATTCTGATTGAAAATCTATTTCCCTTCTTGGCACTGACTATTTTTTTTGGTTTTTTCGTAAAAAAAGAATTGGTTCTTGATTTTTCTCTAATCTACCCGGCCTTGATTAGACTAAAATTCTTCCTGTAGCTGTTGTATTTTTACTTTTTGTTCTGATTCTAATTAGCAATCCATTTGAGAAGATACAATATATTTTCTAACGTTTACGCCATCCAGGGCAAGATCTAATCATTCCTTCTCATTTAAGTCGATTTCACCAATGGCCATTTGGAGTCACTTGTGTAATTTTTCTATTATTAAAACTGAGACACCTTTTTTTATCTGCATTCATCTAGTAAAATCGGTACATGTAATACCTGATTAAGAAGGTTTAGTTTAAAATAGTTCAGTAGAATAATTCGTCCTATTCGACTTAATGCTTTTCCGTCTCTTACCACCTAATTTTTATATGGAACAGATCTCCAAATTTTTGTAACATCGTGAAATTGGAGCATCAGAAAAGATAATCTTAAATTAGCTCCATTGTTTGCGTTTTCTTTTCATTTTTCAATTTTTGTAATAATCTTTATAACCTGAAAAAAAAATTACCTCATCTACAACCATTACTGTGATAAGTTCGTTTTTTTTTTTTAATGACTATTTTGTACACCTGTTAGTGTATCTAATAGATTTTTTGTTTAAACACTTTGTACAATATTTGTAATAAGAGGAAATAGCTGCCAAATTCAACAAAAGAGTTTTTTTTTGCTTAATTACTCTTCGAAAAAAATATCTCTAGCTACTGGTTGGCTGGTAGGGTTTTAAAAAATTTGAATAACAGATAAATAATTTTTCTTTTAATAATTATTTTTACTCCTGACAATTTGTAGCATAAAAAATGTGTATAATAATTTGTGATTTTTTTTTTTTTTAAATAAAAGTAATGTAATCAATAATACAAAATATAAAACGGCTGGCCCGTTTTAATATTTTTTTGTTTTTGTTTTTTGTATGATTTTTGTTTTTATTACTATTTTTTTTTTTGTTGAAAATAAAACTTTTGTCTAAGATTGATTTATTTGCTTTTGTTGTTTGAGAATATTTTCTTTGCAAGATACAAAATCGAGTAGTTTTAGAAGAAAAAGTACATTTTTAATGTAATTTAAAATATTTTTTCTAATTATTAAAACAAAATATATATATATAAAGTAAAATCACCTTTATGCTAATTAATTTGTTATAATTATTTTTTTAAATTAAAAAAAAAATAAGCACGGGCACAAAAAAAATCTTGTAGAAAATAAAAATGAATAATTGCGTTAACAAATAATTAAAAATTTAAATTAAATTACGAGAAGCTGCTGCAGCGTTTATAAATATCCCTCCTCTAGTCATTTTTATATTTGTAAATTAAAATTTAATTAAATTATTTTTTAATTCAAATTGCTACAAAATAAGTTATTAATATAAAAATTATATTTAATAAATAATTATAATGAAATTTTTGACGTAAATTTAATTAATATGTCTTCTAATTGAATTTTTATTGAAAGAAAGCCCCTTTTCAATTACATAAGGCCCCTTATCACTATTACACAAATTTATTAAATTTTTTATAATTCCCTTTTATTTATTTTTTATTTAAATTAAACAACGCCTCCATTTCATCAGAGTAAATCCTATAGTTCACTTGTTTTAATTATTATTTGGACTGGTTTCTAGGCTCACGTTTTTCTCTTAAGTCAAAGAAGGCACATGCTAGTAAACTATTTATAAAACATATGCCTGTTACATGTGGTCTGTATAAGATCGATGTCATTTCTGCTCTCACACTGTCTGCTTAGGCTGGAAACATAGTGGAGCGGCGGGCAAAGCGGCGATGATAGCGAAGAGCAAAGCGGCAAAAACAAAAACTAGAAATAGATAGAGTTGCTCTATCTTCGCTTTGCTCGCCACTATGCGCGGTCCCATATGTTTACTTGTGTTTGATTTCGCCGCTTCGCTCTTCGCTATCATCGCCGCTTTGCTCGCCGCTCCACTATGTTTCCAGCCTTAGTCACCCATTGGAATGCAACTAGTCTTCATCGTCTCTGTGCCATAACCTTCTTCTTAGAAGAGAGGATGTCCTCTCTATTTTCTTCCTTTCAGAAGTAAGTAAATTCAAATGTATTGTCTCTTATCCATTTAATCCGCTCTAATATAACCTCCGCTTCTCTTCCTTCCCTCAGTTCGTATAGTTGCTGTCCTGAGGTAGCCTCTCATGTGCGCGTTCTCTGCTGCCTTCACCACTCCCTGTACAGCTTCCTAACCTAATTATCTTTGTCGATCCGTCTCTTGAGCATATGACCCATCGTCTCATAGCCTACATCCTTAGAGTTGCTTAAGTAACTTTCTGCTTAGTTGAACAAACTATCTCAGTTGTTTTTCTTTTCATTGTTCTTATGTATTCCATGTCTGCATAGTTCCGCTCTATTACATTCGTTCTAAAGACCGCATGTTTGTCTTAAGCTACCCAGTTCTAAAATGCATATGATAGAATTGGTTCGGAAACAGATTTGAATATACTCGAAAGTTTTGTATCTTTTTTTTAATTTCTAAATTTATCAATTAATTTATCACAAATTTGGGAAAACATATTATTCGTCTTGTGTATTCTGGTTAGAACATTTAGATCCATTTTTCCATCCTTCGAGATAAACACGCCCAAATATTCTTCATTTTTCTAACTTCATGATCTTTAATCTTTTTTTTTTCTTGCATTTAAAACATTCTTTAGGATTCCACAGATTTTCTGTCCAATTCCGTTTTAAGAAGTTCGCTAGCTAAACGTCTTGGTTCGACCTTGCTAACCTTGGAACCTATGGCCTCTTTTGGCTTTTACTATTACTCAACCCTGAACGTGATGAATTGTAGACGATCTTATCTATTTCCTATTTCAGGCTACTTTTATTGGAGTTAGAATCCCTACAATCAGTTCTATAACTTAAGGCTCCTGATATCTTATTTTTCCTAATTAGTTAGTAAAGGTATTGTTTTCGTTTGGCCTTCCTTACTAGAGCTTGAGTCAAACTGCTTTTAAGTCGTGGAAAGACGTTTTCCCAACGAATGCTCCAGTTGCGAATTTCTGTTGTATTTTCCTGACCAAACTCTTGCCTAATGATAATCCATTTTATAGCATTTAGTTGTTCTATTCCTTCTATTTTTCTTTACAGCGAATTCATTCATTTTCCTTATTATTTTTATTTTTTGCCAATCTTCCTTTCATTTTCGCACGGACTCATTGTCAAGTGGCCGTGTGTATCAAACATGTTTCGATGGCAGAATAGAAAATTTATTTTTTCGTTCACTTAGGGCAAGGTCTTATTCTACCAGGACCGTGTGAAGCATCTTAACTGCTTTGCAAACAATTTTATTTTATACTCAATATGAACAACTTTATTCCTCCTCAGACGGTTTATAGGCCTCAACTTCCTCAATCTTAATGACTACTTTACCTTGAGCTATCATCACCTGATATTCCGCAAAATAACGTAAAGACTATTTAGATTTTCCTTTTCAGTGAACATCGGCACACATTTTCTGAACTACTGCCCTCTGCCTGCCAAAATTTATTTTGAATAGAATGGGAAATAAGACCACTTTTCGCCTCGTTTTTTCATGATCTCGAATCCTCTCCGTATAATAATTAAAACAATAAATTTACTTGCAAAAAAAAAAAGATTATTTTAAAATAGCCTTTCAAAAAATCAGAAAATCATCAAATAATGTATAAATAAATTATTTAAACTTTTTAAATAATTGTATTTTAAATGTTTAAAACTCTTTAAAAAAAATAGGAAAAAAAATCACGCTGAATGATAATTAATGTTCTTATTTTTCTAAAATCATTTGTTTAAAGAAACTAAGTTGAAGTATAAAAAGAACTACATTAAGAAGATTATAATAAATGTTTGTACTGTAATATTAAATTTAAACAATTAACGTCTTTGTCTAATCTTCTTAAAAAAATTAATAATAATAATGAAGGTAATGTTTTCATTAAGTCTGTTTACGAAAAATATTCTGAAGAATGTAAAGAATTTGTGTTTATTTTTATTCGTTCAGTTGAAACATTTTTTCAAATTAAGAGAATTTATTTCAGCAATATTAAATAATAATAAATAACCGGGAGCACGAATCTTACAAGATTTTTATTTTTTAACATACGTTGGGATATATATAAATAATTTTATTAGTAGTAATTATAGTTTTAATTAAGTACTTGTCTTTCCCTGACTTTAAATTTAGTTTTTTTTTTGGATTATATTTTTTAATATAAATCTGAAAAGGATTATTATGTCGAAGTACCTATTATTAATTACATATTGTATATCAAATAATCTAAAAGTAAATAAATTACCAAACACTTCAAGTGTATGGGGCATATATATATAAAATATTAATATTTAAATAAACATTTTGAAACATAAATTTTTTTTTTTCTCTATTTGCTATTTCTCGAACCTAATTCTTTCTAATTTGGCAGGTTTATGTATATATTTTTTTGAATAAGTAAATAACTCGTTCAAAAAATATAACAGTTCTGAGGTTTTTCCCGTTGTTGGACCATTGCTGATAATCAAGCTTCGAACTCTTGTACTCCAGCTCCATCTTTGGTTGGATTGTTAAATTTTCAGAGATGCACACAAAAGGTCAACATAAAAAAAGATGTAGAAATGGAGTTGCTGCTATTTGGTGAGGAAGACAAGACACATCGCCTCGGACTTCGCCAGGCATTATCCTAAAACTTAATCGAAAGCTTACTGGTTTAAAGTGAATGGTAAGTTAATTTAGAAATAATAAATTGTAAGAATCAAATAGACGGTTTGCATGTTGTGCACGTAATCAATTGACGGAATTATTTTAGATTAATTTAAACGTATTTATCCATAACCTAAAGGGTTTCTTTAAACTATTTTTCAATGTCAACTATTAGTGAACTATAATAATTTTCAAATTGAAAAAGTTGCAAAGCTGTTCATCAATAGAAACCCAAGAGGAAAAGACGTGAAACAAATGAAATGATACAAACTGGATTAGGAATCAATAAAACAAGTATGTAGTTTCTATATTAATGTGCATGTTTATTTCAAATCTTGAATGTTTACAATCTGAGTTGGGCAAAATTTCTAGTCACGACTAAAACTAGTGACTCACAAGACTTAAGTTCCTTACATTGAACCATGTTGGCTCGCGACTCATTAGACTTAGTAGGGCCTTCTTTTACTTAACCATCCTGGATACTCACAAAACTTATACAGGACCTCCTTTAATTCACATTTACCCATGTTGGTGACTCACAAGACTTATATAGGGGACCTCCTTTAACTCAGAATTAACCTTGTTAGCGACCCACAAGACTTATATTACTTACAAAAATACTTATGTTATACTTATATTAATTACATGTTGGCGACTCGCCAGACTTACACAGGATCTCTATTAACACACAATGAACCATGTTGGCGACCCACAAGGGGACCAATCTGGCGGCAATAACCTAAATTAGGTAGATTTAATTACATAGAAACTAGTTAAAAGGTAAAAGACTATAAAAACTCTGTAATAAATAAAAGACTCCTATTGCAGCTGGTATGGAGCAATCTGTACTTTGACAGAAATCGAGGGGTACTTACTACCTTTCTAATTGTCAACGAATTCTGTCTCCCTAATCAAAATCCTTTAGGAAAATAGTAAATGCTCTTCGGTTTGCATTGATCTTACCATTCATAATGACCTCCATATCCCTTTAATCCATTATCTAGCGAAATCTTGTTTTCCCGATTTTATGGTTTCATATCATTTTATAATGCTTGACATGTATAATAGTATTTCATATTATATTTTAGTTCTAAATAATATATTTAAAGAAAATTTAATAAATACGTAAGTTGTGACGAGAGAAATTTGTGAATGCTCCCACCAGAATTCGTTGGTATCCTCTAAACTAAATTTATTTCTAGTTATTGTATAGTAATCTGGAGCATCTTTATTATACTGGGTATAAAATATTATACCCACCAGAATTCGTTGGTATCCTCTAAACTAAATTTATTTCTAGTTATTGTATAGTAATCTGGAGCATCTTAAATAACTTGTGAAGAGAGCGGAATTTATAAATATATTACTTTAGTATTTGCTCTTTCGTTGTAACTGCTGTTGTGTTTCAGTGATCCGTCTTCAGTTATTCTAGTCTTCAATAAGAGCAATGCTTCAAGAGCTGGAAAAAACAATGTATTTTCATATTAGCATAAAGTAATAGCAGAAGATTGAAGTCTTACTGTTAATTGATGGATACAATGGATTAGCATGGCTGAGGACGAACGTTAGATTTGTAGACAACCTTTTACTCCACTTCTTCAACTTCTTATAAAAATAGTAAGTTTTTATTAATTAACTTATGAAAATTTTAGATACGTTATTTGTAACTAGTGAAATAACAATACATCTTATGGAGATTTATTAAGAATTTTCCTGGCTTGTTGTACCAATATTATTATCGCATAATTATTAAAATAGTTACATAAGATTGGTTGGTTCTATTATAAATAACTTGTGAAGAGAGCGGAATTTATAATTATATTACTTTGGTATTTGCTCTATTTAAATCAAAGAATAAAACAGAAATTGAAGTCCTTATGTTTTAATTAAAGAAATTGGGCAACCCATATTAGAAATTCTATACATTCTGTTCTCACATTAATAGGAATAGAAAAAAGAAGACATTGTCACACTAAAGGTATCTAGCGGCAATAAGCTGAACTAGGAAGATGTAATTACATAGGAACTAGTTCCAGTGATCGCCGCTAGGTAGCACGAACATGCACTTTGACACTATTAAAATAAACATTAAATAACCTTCTAACCAAACAATTGCCCGGTAACACAGTGGGGTAAAAAGGTAAAACGGTATTGTCCAAATATTCTCTTTATCATGTAGCAACAGTAATAATTTTGCTTTATTTATTACATGTTCTTCACACACGTTGATAAACATTTTATATCGTCAATATTTTAAAGATGTTTTCCTCTAAAAACATGTCCAAGTTTAAAATTCCCTGTTTACCTCGTAATTTGATGTTTTTTTTATTAATGATTGATAGTTTTAAATTGATGCTGCTGTCACTGAATCAGTGACAATATTACATAGCTTAGAAAACTGGATTGCATTATCTATTTGCATTAAGCGATAACTTCCTAGGAAATTAAAGAACTTCTTTTTGCATCATTACTGCGTTAAGGACTTCTTGCAGGTAAGCAACATTTATTGTATATTCTATGATTTCTAATTACGAGTTGATGTGATTAGAAGTGTTTATGAAAGTGACATGTTTCCAAGACAGTTGATAGTAGATGCATTTTAAGTGTACGCATGTAATTTTAAAAAGTTGATTTTAGTCTTCATTATTTTCATAAAAATGTTTCAACGGTCATAAGTAGGTAGATTTAGTTAGCAACATGGTAATACTTTATTACTGTAAAAGTAAATTGCTAATTACGATTATGTATTTGGGAATTATGAACTTCTACGTAAATATTCACATTTCTCTCATTTTAAGGGGAGAGTAATCTCCATGAAATTTAAATTAATAATTTAAAGATTAATAAGGTCCTAGAATTATGGACCTTGGATTTTGTAAGGTTCGCACCAGTAGTTTTAAATTCTGACTTATTGAAAATTGATTTTTTCCGAAATATTTGTAAATAACAATGAAAACAATTGTACAAATAATAGTTTATATAATTTTTAATTTTGTTCTCAGCGTTCTTTGGACATTCTAATGGTAATTCTGCACTAGTTCAACGCAAACAAATGGCTGGATTGATGACATTTTATTCAGTGTAACACATACCACAGCAACAGTAAGTACATGTTTTCAGCTTAAAGCATGTTGTTTCTCAGTTAAGATATTATGTCGTATTATCTGAAGATAAATAATAAAGTTTACAGTAATAGATTAGACACCTAATAAGTGCAATGATTTGCCTAAATTCAAACTATCCAGAAGGTACATAGTACATGAACTTAGATTTACGTGTTTTTTATAAAAAAAAAAGTGCATGTGCTTACACTTTTAATGATTCTCTATCATCATAGAACTTTTTAGTGATCAAATTGGTTTTCTGAAGTGAATTATTAAGTCACAAACATTAGAGTTGTACAGATTGCACGTTCACTGAACTTTTTGCAATAATTAAGTCAAGTATCTTAAATAAGCAGCTGGGGCGTGTTGTCTTCCGCTATTATAACCCATTTCATTATTTTGAAGGATCCTTCTATAGTTCCAGCAAGTTCGACCTTATTTATGTGGTAATTGTATCCATTCCACTTTGATAATAAACTAAATAGATTCTCTACATGTGGAACTGTTCTTCAAGTATTCTTATCTATTATTACAACGTTCAGAGTAATACTACATAAACTAAAACTTTTTTCATATAAATTTTTATCTTTGTAGCTAAAAAGTTTTAATTTTTTGAAAGAAGGTTTTAATTTGATTGAAATTCTGTTATGTTTTCCAATCACAGAACTATTTCTATTCTGTGTGAAAAATAAACAAATTAGAATATTAGTAGCATGTTTGTTGTTGTATTGTTGAATCAGAGTAATCTTCTTGATAAATACTAAGTTTTTTTTAGGAAAATATATTTCATTTTCTTTGAAAGAAAGGGTTAGGTTCTTTAAAAAATGATTTAAACTTTCATATCAATGCTTTAGTTTTATGGCAGTCGGATTTATGAATACATAATCAATTATTATAAATGTTTTTTTTTACACAAGATTCTTAATTAAAGCTAAACTCAGTAAAAACTAATTATTTTAAGTACATAAATATTGTTGATTGTACATAATATTGATTTTCAGATTAAATATCTATGATACTGGAGTACTTACTGCCTACAAAACTGTTCATCAATAGAAGCCAAGTGAAATGGACGAAAATCATCTATCCTAGGAAATTTTTGTGAAGTATCAGTTAATGAAACAAATATATTATGCAGTACGTATTTCATATTACATTACATAATGTGCACGTTAATTTCACAATGTAATGTTAGAATTTTTACTTCAAATTGCATGTTCTTTGTCTAAAAAATTATACATTTAAAAAAAGAATCTTCTTTATTCTCCTTTCCAGTTCCAAAAAGAAAAAAAAAGTTCAGAATACTTCGATAGCGAACAGACAACAAGATGAAAGAAATAATTTCCAAAAATAAAAATAAACGGTTAAGATGTTTTATTAACAAGTTTGTTACATACTTAATTTCACTGTAATGGTGCTGTTTCTGCCTATGATAGTTAAAATTAAAGGCAATCCCAGATTGTATATGTTGGGTCGATCTGTTTTGAAAATTAAAAAGTAAAAAACTAATGGGAAAAGTAAAAAACAAGAAAAATTAGTTTTAAAAATGGCCACAAGGTAGCAGCACTTACTAGACTTGTCAACTATATAAACACATTTTAGTTCACATATTTGCCACCAGGTAGCTCTAAAACCATATTTACAACTGACAAGATTTCTCTTCAGTACGACTTGAGCGCTACAGGGGGGAGGATCGCTCTGTCGCTCGTTCCTTGTGAACATACCTACTTTAGTCCCACTTCATAAAATAATGAAAAGGTATGATAACATATGTCTGTCTAGTCTAAAAATCACAATCATAAACAAGTATTAAGAAATATAAAAAAAACTATTCGACTATCAAATAGGAAATAGGTATCATGACATATGTCTTGTCTAGTCAAAAATAAGAATTATTCTAAAATATAAATGATAAATACACATGAAAGTTCTTCTATAAGAATTATATAAAAAACTATTAAAACATCAATGAAATAAGGTACCATGACGTAAGTCTAGTCTTCCAATAAAAAATACTGATATACATGACCCACCCTCCCACCCTGCAAAAATCTCCTACCTATATTCTCGGGCAATACTACTGCACACTCGACAAGCAAGAAACATTTTATGCATTTTTTGCAGCATAAATCAATTTATTTTAGCTTACTTTTGGCATAAATAATTAACACATACATAATGCCATCGAACTGTAATATTTTCTAATTAAAAAAACCTCAAGCTGTATAATAATTAATTAAAACAATGTGGAGTTAATAAAGAACGAACTGCAGTTTGTACTGTCACTCCTAGGTAACAGAACAATCACTATTTTAACCATTAGATTTCTCTTTCTAGACTTTGGGGGCCTTTTTTAACAATTCTTTTTATGTTTTCTATTATCGTATTTTTTTCATTATTTTTAATTTCTTATTATTAAAAAGATTAAAAGGAAAAATAAATACAATATTAATAAACTATTTTTTTATTATTTAAAAATAATTTATAAACTTTTTTACTTTTTCACTGGAATGCTGTTGTTTCTGCATTAGATAATTAATACTAAAAGCAATGCTAGATTGTACATGTTGGGTCGATCTATTTTGAAATACAATTGAAAACCATTGGAAAAAGTGGAAATCGTCTTCTACTTTCACCCGAACGCTCCTGTTTTGTATTTGATAGTCACTATATGGTAAAATGTACATGTAGGCACGATCTTTTTTTAAGAGTATGAGGTAAAAAGCTATAGAAAAAGTCAAAATTGTCGTCTAATTTTACTTATTTGATAGTTAGTATTAAGACCAATGCTAGATTGTAATTGTAAAGTCTATCATTTTTGAAAAAAAAAAAAAGTAAAAACAATTGCAAAAATTGAACTTTTATCCCGATTTCACTGAGGTGCTGTGATTTCTGTATGCGTTAGTTAATAATAAGACAATGCTACAGAAATTATTCTGCTCCTGTATTTAATAGTTAATATTAAGGCTAGTGCTAATGATTGTGCACAATGGGTCGATCAGTTTCGAAACACAACAAGTGTAAATACCATTGGATATAGGAGATTTTGTCCCCAGGAAGACTGCTGATTCACTTTTTCCAATGGTTTTTCTTTCTTCTTTCCCAAAATTGATTGATCTAGCTTACATAATCTTAAAACTAACTGTCAAATACGGAAACATAAGTATTCTAGTTAAATTACGAGAAATATTCCACCTTTTCCAACTGCTTTTACTTCTTGTTTTTCAAAATAGATCGACCCAATTAGTGCAATCTAGCATTGGCTTTAGTGTTAACTATTAAATCCAGGAGCAGCATCATTCCTGTAACGTTAGATGAAAAGATCACCTTTTTCCATTACTTTTTCTTTTTTGTTTCTCGAAATAGATTGACCTAGCGTATTAACCTAAAGAAAAGCGCTTTGGAGAAATCCAATCTGGGCCACTTGTATGTCTTATAATGCATTGATTATTTTAATGTAGAATCGTTCATTCTCAATTAATTCAATTATATACTTTATGAACCAATTTCATAAAGTTTCTGTTTTATAAAAACTGAAGTGTTTCTGCTACGGATAGAAATGTAAGTATTAGAAATATGCAAACAGAAAGCCATTAACAAAGCTTGAATATACCAGCATATTGCATGTTCTATGCTGATTAAAAGATTTCCTTTAAAGATTTTACTAATTTTCGCATTTTTTAAATGATTAGAATCGCATATTCATTCATATTTTACTTAACAATAATTATTTTGCAGTGAAAATGCAACAATGTCCGTGTTTTAAACTTAAATTCTCGCGCCTCCTTCGTATAAAATACATTTCCAACTTCTCGGTTCTAAAATATTAGTCGCATAGAATTAAAAGGAAAAATATTTCTTTTTAACACGTACTAGATTTCAATTATTTTTATTCATAATTTTTACAAATGTTTGAGAATTTATTAATATTTTGGATAACATCACGTAACCTCCCTTACTCAGTCTGCTCAGTAAGTGAAGTATGGCCTGGGGAGAACAGTCAGGTTGAAATTTTGTCTGTTATTCTTCCTCTGAGATTTAATAAAAAGGAACCTTATTTAATGATATTAAGTAAAGTAACGTATGTATTACATACAGTTGTTTATGTATTTTGGGAGAATCGTTTGAAGTTTTTGCTATAGTTATACTTCGTATAATATAGTCAGTGTAAGAAAAAATAACAAGATGACAGTGTTAGGGCTTGAAAAAGGTGAGAAATATATCGAATCTTTGGTATTTATACATGATGGTGATTTCGGCAATTCAGATGAAAAGTTAAATGGCTTCATAGATAGGACTGATAAGAAGTTACTAGCTCTGTGTTTCGCTGGTACTGGAATATTTCGTAACAAGAATGAAGAGGGTAGTAGTAGGCACTAGTAGGCTTGTAGGCACAAGCAGGAGGAGAATGAGAAGTACTTGCTGGAGCAAGTGTGTGAACAAGACCTTTCCTTTTGTATCGGCTTCATAAGGTATTTTGCTTATCTTTATCACTTGGCCTTTTAATTTTTCACCTTTACTTTAATATCCACCAAGCACCCGTTACAATTCAATTACTTTTTCTTGCCTGTAATAATTACAAGGTGTTACGATCAAGTAGAATGTTATTCAATTTTCAATGGATATATTTGTTTTCGATAAATGTTTTTACGAATCGTCAAGTTTTGTGCGCAATGAAAATCAATAATAGAAAATTCAGATTTTGATATTTAGCCAATTGGCTCCTTTTGGCGAAAATCTGTCAATCTTACTACAAATTTACTGAATCTGATTTTTCGTATTTTCTCTAGAACAGCATTTACGATTTCCTATAAACAACGTACTTTCATTATGTCATTATGATCTAGAGCATGTATTGAAACATTTCTCTCGAAAAATTGATAAAAACTAAAAACTCTGTAATAAATAAAAGACTGCTATAGCAGCTGGTATGGAGCAATCTGTACTTTGACAGAAATCGTGGGGTACTTACTACCTTTCCAATTGTCAACGAATTCTGTCTCTCCAGTCAAAAATCTTAAGGGAAATAGTAAATGATCTTCGGTTCGCACTGATTTTACCTTTCATAATGACCTCAAAATCTCTTATCCTCCATCTAGTGAAATTCTTTCTTTGCAAAATTATTGTTATGTGCACATCATTGTTTAAGTTTACTTACAGTCACATTTATTTAATTATATGAATAATATTTCATCAGTAGTTATAGATATTAAATGTGTTTCTTTACTTTAATGAATTAAATGAAATAATTTTGAACAAAATTGAACTTGAAAAATTGTTAATTTTGGTTGACAAACCTAATAAACTAATTATTTCAATTTATGGCAGCTTGACTAAAACAAGTTTAGTATAACAGTTTAATTGCAACGTAATTTATGATAAAATAATTTAATGTTTAATGAACGAATACGTTCTAAAAAATTGATCCGTTTAAGAGATTTAAACTAAAATTTCAGCATTCATATTTTATTTATTTTTTAAATTTTTGAAAGATACAAATTTGTCTTGAACAAATGGCTGCATTTTAAGTTGTAGTATCATTGAATTGAATGCTTTTAATTTAAGATTAAATCTATAAACTGTTTATTTCATTGAATAATGATTTTCAGATTGGAAACAGCCAATACTGTGAGCCAATAACTGTAAAACCGTCCATCAACTGAAGTGGAAATGTAAAAGACGTTGAGAAAACATCGGTCAAATGAGTAA
Source organism: Rhodnius prolixus (assembly GCF_049639745.1). NCBI lineage: Eukaryota > Metazoa > Arthropoda > Insecta > Hemiptera > Reduviidae > Rhodnius > Rhodnius prolixus. The sequence goes on from NW_027411582.1 coordinate 30,139,395, forward strand.
GTACAATCAACTTTTTTTGTGAATCAATTACTTAATAAATGTACTATTTAGGTATAGATATATTGCATGTTTGTATCACAATTTTATTTATTAAATGATTTTTTTACTTAAAGTGAAAATAAAAAGTATTATTTAGTAGGAGAATAAATAAAAACTTACAATTTAAAAGAAAAATATTTATTTGCTTACCTATTTTGTTTTTACATAGACTTCATATTTTACATTTGCATATAATTGTTTTAGTTTAATTACAGTCACATTTATTTAATTTTATGAATAATATTTCATCAGTAGTTACAGATAATAAATGTGTTTCTTTACTTTTTTTATATATATGTCTCTTTAGGTCGGATAGCAACTATTCTCTAGGTTAGAGAGGTAAACTGGAGTCACAGTAGAGTAGTAGTAACCAACGACGGTTAATAACTGCGCAGTTATTCTTAACAAACACACCACCTGAGAGGGAAGAATGAAACTAATATTCCACAAAAATAAGGAAACTTTAAGTGCAAAGTTGGTTGAAAAACAAGTAAGTTCTTAATCTTACATAAAATTGCATGTGCATGGCAGGAACACCTCCACAAGTTCACTGGTTTTCTCAATATTTCTATGCAATATAAAGTATAAATGATAAATCCCTTTTAGCTCCTGCTTTTTACTCTTCACTTTGCTCCCCTTCCTCTGCCGTCTTTAAGTTTAATTATTTATTATTTCACCGAAAAATTAAGATGTTTAAAACAATTTTCTCCCCGTAGGTATTTGATAAATTATCAGATTATGCCATTAAAATTAGATAAAAGAGATAATATGTTCGGTTAGTCTTATATATGCTCAAGGGAAGTGTGCTAAATTACTTTTGTCCTGGCTTTACATTATTCAATACCTACTTGTAACGTAATATTAATTATGAGTTTGATTATGAAGCTTACTCAGATTAAATCTTCTTTACAACATTTCAACTTCTATGTGATAAATATATCTTCCAAATTAGTTATTCTGTTGCAATGTTAATTGTTTATATTGAAGTCTTGAATATAGTGGACTGTTTTAGAGGCTATGCCTCAACTTCATCTTATGTTCCAATATCAAAATTGCATTAAAAAATAAAAGTTATGTGTTTTAAAATGTAGTATGTATTTCTCTCCATCCAGTGCCTTTGCTCAAGGACCCTTTCTGCCCTTCGCTGGCTATTCTTGATCATGGCCCTTCTTTACATCCAGCAGCACTCCATAAGTTGAGGTAATTCACATCTAATTTCTACATTTCGTTCATGAAACAAATCAGGAAATCTTGGAACGTACCCTGTTAATTTGTAGAATTCTACTTCAGGTAGGCTTAACTATTATTTATTGCAAATAATTTGAGATAATTCGCAACTATTTCTACATTCAAATAAAACAATGACGAAATCTCCATACTTACCATGTTACCTTGTGGAGCTGATCTTCATGTTATCTTATCCATTATTGATTACATCTAAAGCATTTTAACATCAATTAAACCTTTATTCCGATAAATTAAATATTTTCCTTTGAATCTGAATAAAAAGTTGTTATTTTGTGCAATAGATGATTTAAATTAGATTTTCCGAGTTAGTTGCAGAATGGTTTAATTTGTTATAAACAGAATTAACTAAGATTTCGTATGTAAAATGCTACCGTACTACAATAAGTGTGAATGAAATTCATATCATTTACTAAGGTTTTAATACTTTCAGCCCTTGGCCGACTCGCAGCCCAGTGAAGCTGAGACATAATCTAAAATGATTACTTTTGAGGGAATTTCTTTGAATACTGCAGCACTTCCGTAAATAAGAGATGATTCCCATCCATGTCTATTCCTGCAATATCCAAATAAGGAAATCTACCTACCACTCACTCTGTGGTGTTATCTTCCAGGTAATCTTAACCATTATTTATTAAAACTTCAGCATTTTAACGTGATTAAACCTTTTTGTTCATATATTCCTGTAGAATCGGAATAAGTATAGTAAAGATTCTGTGTTTAAGAAAGTTTTAATTTGATTGGAAAATTGAAAGGTACAAGAACAAAAAATGACGAGTGTTTATTCAAAAAATGTTTATTTCACTTAAAAGAGTGCAGTGAACTGCTATTTTGAAAATGAATTAAGTTCATGTAATTACTAACACTCAGTTTTACTTTCTTGCGTTTTCTTTCTAAGAGATTGATCTATTTTTATTTAAACGTATAAAAAATTAACATTGATTTTCAAGGAAGTTGAGTTTGATTTGTAGGACGATTCAGTAGACGAATAGTCTATCTCATTGTATAATGTTATTTTACAGAGTTGAAACAGGCGAAACTGGAGGGCTTCCTGCCAAAAAGGTTCATCGAATTAAGCCAAAATGAAAAAGACGGTGGAAAAAATCTATCCAATTGCAACTCTCCCAATTATATTATTATTTAGTCGATTATTTGTAAAAAAAATATATTTGAAGTTTGAAAATGTAATGTAAATTTTAATTTTGTTATGTAGGTAATTTTAAGAATCATTACCTAAAAGATGTAATTGAATTTAAAATGTTTTTGTAATACGAAAGAAAAAAAATGTATAATTGGTAGCAAAATAAAGAATTATCTATAAATTATTAAAAATGTCATTATGTATTTCCCCATAGTCTTGTTATTTTTATTATATTTGCAAAGTTACAACTGAAAACAAAGTTAAAAAAGACTAAAAATGATAAGAGGCAAATAAAGTAATGTAAAACTAAAAATTCCGTTTACAATAAATGGAATAATATAAATAAAGTAATAGTAGTACGAAAAAATGGCGTCAGAGAGCGTTAAAAAGCAGAAAAAGTAAAAAAAGTTGAAAAAATTGCATCAGAAAGACGTAAAACAAAAAAAAGGAAATTTAGTTCACATATTTTCCACCAGGTTGCAGCACTTACTGGACTTGTTTACTATGTAAACAAAATTTAGTTTACATGTTTGCCACCAGGTAGCACTGAAACTGTTTATATACTACGGTCAAACAAGATGTCTCCTCAGTACGACTGCAGAGTCGTACTCGTAAGGAGGGGGCTATGTCGCTCGTCGCTCCAAAAATATCTAATCTAGTCAAAACACCTCTCTCTACATATACAATCTTGATAATATGTCTATGGGTAATGGTTAGGGAGATGTGTTCACCTCGACGGTCGGAAGGCAACTATTCGCCCCACCCGGCCCGGCCCGCGCTGCGAACTTTCTTATATACCCTCTAGATGGCGTCATATCACCATGACAACGGGCTCCCCCCCCTACTTTTAGTTCCACCAGCTGTCACTAGATCGCTCGTGCTGTCTGTTTTACCTCCCTGCCCTGCACACTCCCAAGACTTCGGCAGCCATTGTTGTAACCTTCCTTAATGCTTCTTACACACTCTCTAGACTTTGGCAGCCATTGTTGTAACCTTGCTATCTTCTTACACACTCTCTAGACTTCGGCGGCCATTGTTGTAACCTTGCTTAATGCTTCTTACACACTCTCACGACTCTGGCAGCCATTTTTAACCCTTTTATTTATATTTTCTTTTAATTTCTACGCAATTTTTTCTTTTTTTTTAATTTTTCATATTATTGAGAGATTAAAAGGGAAAATAAATACAATATTGTTATAATTAAATCGTTTATTATTTATTAATTATTGATACATTTTTTTACAATAAATTTTTATAAAATCTTTACCTCATATTTAACCACGTTGGTGACTCTTTAGACTTATATAGGACTTCCTTTCACCCATAATTAACCATGCTGCGACTCACAAGACATATATAGGACCACTTTACACCCACTTTAAACCACATTGGCGACTCACAAGACTTATATAGGACCACCTTACTCATACTCAAAACCATGTTGGTGACTCACAAGACTTATACAGGACCTCTTTAAACTCACATTTAATCATAATGGTGACTCTCAAGACTTACAAAGAACTTCCTTAAACCAACTTCTAACCAGTTGGTGACTCACAAGACTTATACAGGAACTCCTTTCACTCACATTTAACCATGTAGGTGACTCACAAGACTTATACAGGGCTATTTTACACACACATTTAACCATGTTGGTGACTCACACAGGACCACCTTACACTCACATTTAACCATGTAGGTGACTCACAAGACTTACAAAGAACTTCCTTAAACAAACTTCTAACCAAGTTGGTGACTCACAAGACTTATATAGGACCACCTTACACACACTTTTAACCAAGTTGGTGACTCACAAAACTTATAGAGGACCACATTACAATCATATTTATCTTATTTTTTACCGTGTAACTTGTATCCTATTTGTTAATTTTGTCAATATATATTTAAAAAAATTAAAAATATTTTATCATTTAAAGCGAAAACCTCGAAAAATAAATATGTGAACTTAGAAAAGGTTTCACTTTTTGTTTTTTTATGTATTTTTTCAAATTCTAAAGCAACAGGTGTGCTTGGAACGTAGAATACTTTTCTTTTTTTTTGTATATACATTGACAAAAGTAAACAAATTAATAAATAGGTTAGACCAAGGCTATACATTTGGTTAAATTTTCAATGTAAATCAATAAATAAATAAAAAAATGTTTAATAATAATAAATAGGTTACATGTGAAGCGGTAAAATAATAAGCTAAGAGCGAGTGTAAGATAGTCCTGTATAAGTCTAGTAAGATGCAAACAGGGTTAAATATGAGTGTAAGTTGAACCTACTACATAAGTCTAGTGAGTTTCTAACGTAGTTAAATGTGAGTGTAAGATGAATCTATATAAGCTTAGTGAGTCGTCAACATGGTTAAATATGAGTGTGAGACACTTCTATATAAGTTTAGTTAATCAGAATTTGCCACTAGGTAGCAGTGCTGTAACCTTCCTCTATATAAACGGCAACAGCACAGATTCTCGTCAGTACGACTTGAGTAATGCAGAGGGGTAGGTCGCTCTGTCTCTCCAAACGTTTGTTATCTAGTCTAGTCTAACATTCATCACCTCTATCCCAAAGAATCATGAGTGAAGGAGATGTTGTCGCTTCGATGGTTCATATCATTTTTAATAGATTCCTAACCAAATTAGTGGGACTGGATTGATGTGTTACGTCTTTTTCACTTGGGCTTCCATTGTTGGACAGTTTTGCAGGCAGTACTCTGGAATTCCCAGTATTTAATCCTGAAAATTAAGATTATTGTAATTAAAATGTAATGAATTGCACCTAGCATAAGAAGCTATAGAAACACATCTGTAACAATTTATGTAGGAAAAAAGATTAAATAAAGACAAATGTAATTAAACTAAAGAATTTATTTATTTTTTTAAACCTAAATCTTTTCATTCAATGATAATGAAATATATTTCTAAAAAACTCACATTCCTCAGGAAAAAAATTAATTTGATTGAAAAAATAAAATAACACAATCTACTAGCATTATTATTACGAAATAATTTTTGAAAATTAATTAAAAAATTATTAGCTTGAATAAAAATAGTGATTGGAAAAATTATGCAGAATTCACTTGCGTTTGATGTTGAATTTTTCAATTAAATTACTGCTACCTACAATCAACAAAAATTAAAACTTCTTTCAGATACAAAAAAAGAATAATTTGTATGAAAAAAGTTTTGGGTCTTGTTGTATCACTCCTAAAATAATAAATAATAAGATAAGACTTACCTGGATGCGAAAAAACTTCATATTAAAAATGGTCGTGCTGCTGGAATTACAGAAGGACCCTTAAAAATTCATCTCTGGTAAAAGCTGAGCTTAACGGAGCTGCAAGATTACAACAAGCCGATTGATGTTAGCGCCCCATGAACTGAAAAAAATATTAAATTAAACATGAGTAGGAGCATTCACGAATTCTCGTCACAACATACGAATTGAAATTTTCTTTAAATATAAAACTTTTCCTTAAACATAATAATGAAGTAATTCTATATTTCACATGTTAAATATTATAGAATTTTAAGAGCTTCCTCAAAACAATAAAATAAAATCGGGAAAAAAGGATTTTCCTAGATACAGGACAAAAAGTTTGAGGTCATTAACAACGCGAATAATAAGATCAATGCGAACAGAAGAGCATTTACTATTTTCCGAAAGATTTTTGATTGGGGAGAGTGAATTCGTTGACAATTGGAAAGGTAGTAGTACCCCATGATTTCTGCATAACAACTTGTAATTATTATAGGCAACAAAAAGTATGAATAGTAACGAGTGCTTGGTGGATATTAAAGTAACAGTGAAAAATTAAAGGGTCAAGTGACAAAAATAAGCAAAATACCTTATGAAGCCGATACAAAAGGAAAGGTCTTGTTCACACAACACTTGCTCCAGACTTCTCATTCTACTCCTGCTTGTAGGCACTGCTACCTTCTTCATTCTTGTTACAAAAAGTCAAAAATCATTACCTACGTAGGTTACTTAATATCATAAGGTTCCTTTTTATTAAATCTATGTCTGTTGTTTTAATGACTCCTCAGTTATACTGTTAATGTAATATAAGTAGTCAATTTCATGTACAGATCTAACTCGTACTACAAGCGAATTAAGCTTACCCTACTCATCTTCCTCGTCTTAGAATCTTGACTTGTGGTTTTCGTTACTTCACTTCCATATAGAACTAACACTTCTCGAACCTTACTTTTTTTATAGGTCTTCGTAAAGGCATATAAATTTATTAGTCTTATGAAAAAGAGGTTACGTCCGCAGTGCGTAATAATATTTGTAATTTAGTCCATAGTGCGTCGTATTTTTATTACACCCCTTATCGGTTTCGGTCTTTCAACCATCTCAGTAGTAGACTAACCAGATTAGGGAAAGGACTTCGGCTACACTCCTCTCCCCGGGCCGCTCTACTCTAACTAACTGAGCAGACTGAGTAAGGGAGGTTACGTGCTGTTATCCAAAATATTAACGGATTGTCAAACATTTGTAAAAATTATTAATTAAAATAATTGAATTCTAGTACACGTTAAAAGAATGTTTTTGTTTTTTTTAATTCTATGCGAGTAGTATTTTATAACTGAAAAGTTGGAAATGTATTTTATACGAGGGAGGCGCGAGAATTTAAGTTTAAAACATGGACATTATTGCATTTTCACTTCCAAATAATTATTGTTAAGTAAAATATGAATGGATATGCGATTCTAATCATTTAAAAAATGCGTAAAATCTTTAAAGGAAAACTTTTAATCAGCGAAGAACATGCATATGCTGGTATATTCAAGCATTGTGAATGGCTTTCTGTTTGCATATTTCTAATATTTACATTTCTATCCGTTGCAGAAACACTTCAGTTTTTATAAAACAGAAACCTTATGAAATTGGTTCATAAAGTACAAAATTTAATTAAATGAGAATGACCGATTCTACATTAAAATAATCAATGCATTATAAGACTTACAAGTGGCCCAGATTGGATTTCTCCAAAGGAGCGTTCTTAGTCTTATTCTACATTTTATTTATTCGGTTGAACTAGAAATTTTTTTGATAAGTAATCTGCAATGTCTGCGATGTTCTCCTTCATACTTTTAATAACTAAGACAGAGGAGTATTCTTCATTTACACCGAGTAGCCAACATTCCAAATTACCATTGCAAAATTAATAGAAAATTGAGAACAACTCCTTTACTTTTGTGCAAAAGAATAAGATTTCTGCTTTCGCGTATTAATAACTACGACAGAGGTGGAATGTAAATACAGGGTAGCCCAAATTCGAAGTTACGATTGTAAAATTAATAAAAACAAAAAAAATCTCGTCTAGTTTAACTGGAGAAATTAGGCCAGAGGTGGAATGTATACACAGGGTAGCCCAGAATTTGAAATTATGATTGCAAAATTAATGACAAAATAAGGAGTTCTCATCTTGTTTGACTAGAATGATTGAGATTTCTACTTTATTGTATAAATAACAAAACCAAACTTTGGTTGTACACGAAGGGACGGCCGCATTTGAAGTTACGAGTACAAAATAAAATGAAAAAGAATGAATTCTCGTCTAGTTTGTTTGGATAGATTGAAATTTCTGCTTTACACATTTCATTATCAAGCTAGAGGTGAAATGTACACTCAGGGTAGCCCGAATGGAAGTTAACACTCCAGAATTAATGAAAAAATTAGGAATTCCCGTTTAGAGTTACAAGTATTAGGATTTCTGCTTCAGTGTGTTAATAGTTGAGCCAAATGTGGAATATATAATCAGGGTAGTCTGAATTTTTAGATGCGATTGCAATATTAGTGAAAAAATTAGGAAATTTCGTCTACAGTTACTGGAAAGATTGAGATTTTGGCTTCGGTGAATAAATAACTAAGCCACAGATAGACTGTTCACACAGGGTAGTCGCATTTGAAGTTACAATTGCAAAATGAATGGAAAAATAAAAAATTCTTGAATAATTTTAATGCAAATATTACGATTTGGCGCTAATGGCCACAGACGTCGATGCGCCAAAAAAAAAAAAAAAAAAAAAAAAAATTACGATTTCCGCTTAATACATTTAATTATAAAGCAAGAAGTGGAATGTTCACACCGGGATATGAAGTTACGTCTGAAAAATGAATGTATAAACATTCCAACATTAATGAAAAAATTAGGAATTCTCGTCTAGTTTGACTGGAAAGTTTGAGGTAGGTTACCTAATATTAAGTAAGTTTTTTTTTCTTTTATTAAATCTAAGTAGTCGATTAAATGACACCTTAGTTATACTGTTAATGTAATATAAGTAGTCAATATTATGTTCAGGTCTAACTCGTTCTACAATCAAATTAAGCTTATCGTACTCACCTTCCTCGTCTTGGAATCTTGTCTTGTGGTTTTGGTTAGTTCACTTCGATATAGAACTTACACTTCTCGAACTTTACCATTTACAGGTCTTCGTAAAGGCTTAAGAATTTACTAATCTGATGAGGATCAGGTTACGTCCGCAGTAAACAACACTATTTTAATTTTCAACCATCTCAGAAGTAGAATATCCAGCTTAGGGTAAGCAATTCCACTCCAATTATGCTCTTATGCCGCACTACACTTACTGCTCAGACAGTGTAAGAGAGGTTAAGTAGTGTTATCCAAAATATTAACGAATTGTCAAACATTTGTAAAATTTATTAATTAAAATAATTGAAATTTAGTACTCGTTAAAATGATTGTTTTTATGTGTTTCAGTTCTGGACAAGTAATATTTAGTGCGGAAAAGTTAGAAATGTATTTTATACGGAGGAGGGGGAACGAAATTTAAAATATAGCATTTTCACTGCGAAATAATTATTGTTAAATAAAATATGGATGAATATGTCAAAAAATGTGAAATGAGTAATATGATTAATTTTTCTCCTAATTACTCAGGAACTGTATTTTTCACCGGTTTCTGTATTTGATAGTAATTATTAAGACCAGGGCTAGATTGTGTAAGCTAGGTCGATCTATTGTAAAAACCTGAAGTAAAAATGATTAGAAAAGGTACATTACTCATTACTCATAATTTCACTAGAATACTTATGTTTCCGTATTTAAAAGTTAATTTTAAGACCAAGGGTAGATTATGTAAGCTAGATCAATCAATTTTGGGAAACAAGAAAGAAAACCCATTGGAAAAAGTGGATCAGCAGTCTTCCTGGAGACAGTTTCTTCTATATCCAATACAATCAAGTACAATTAACTATCAAATGCAGAAACAGCAGCATTAAAATGAAATTAAGAGATTATTTCCACTTTTTCCAATGGTTTTTATCTCTTGTTTTGCAAAACACAACAATCCAAAATTTACCAATTTGAAATGACTTTATTATTAACAATCAAATACAGAAACAGCAATATTCAGGGAAATTAGGCAAGAACATCAACTTTTTCCAATGGTTTTTATGCTTTCTTGTTAAAAAAAGATCGAACCTTCATTTACATTCATACACCTGCTTTAATATTAACTATCAAATACGAAACAGGTGTTTTCGAGTGAAATTAGAAGACGATTTCCTTTTCCAATGGTTTTTACTTGAATTTCAAAATAGAACGTCCTACTTGTACAATCCAGCATTGTCTTTAATATTAATTATCTAATGCAGAAACAGCTGGATTCATGTGAAATAAATAAATAAATTCAACGTTTTCTAATGGGTTTTACTTCTTACTTTTCAAAATAGATCGACTCAACATATCTAGCATTGACCGTATTATTAACAATTAAATACAGAAACAGCAGTATTCAGGCGAAATTAGGCAAGAAAACAATCGTTTTTACTTTTCACTTTTAAAAAGATCGTACCTACTAGTACATTGTAACATCAGCCTAAATAAATATCTAATACGAAACAGGAGTTTCCGTGTGAAATTTGAAGACGATTTCTACTTTTTCCAATGGTTTTTACTTCATAATTTTAAAAGAAGTTTGAACCTACATGAAAATTCTTACGCCGGTCTTAATATTAACAATCAAATACGAAGTAGGAGTGTTCGAGTGAAATTAGAAGACGATTTCCACTTTTTCCAATGGCTTTTACTTCTTGTTTTTCAAAATAGAACAAGCTAATTTGCACAATCTTGTAATGGCTTATCAAACATGGAAACAGCTGGATTCATGTGAAATAAAGAAATAAATTAAGCTTTTTCTGATGGATTTTACTTTTTATTTTTCAAAATAGATCGATCCTACATTTATAATTTAGCATTGACTTTATTATTATCTATCATATACGAAATCACTGAATTTCAGTGAAATTGCGAGACCATTTCCACTTTTTCCAATAGTTTTTACTTCTTGATTAATAAAAGAGATCGTCCCAATATGTATAATGTATCATTAGACTTTATAGGAACTATAAAATGCAGAAACATCAGCATTCCACTGAAATTAGGAGACCATTTCCACTTTTTCCAATGGTTATTTCTTAATACTTAAAAAAAAAGTACCTACATCTACATTTTTACATCCTTAATATTAACTCTCAAATACAAAATATATTACCATACATACATCTCAGTGAAATTGGGATAAACGTTCAATTTTTCTAATTCCTTTTTACTTTATTGTTTTTCAGAAATGATAGACTTTACAATAACAATCTAGCATTGATCATAATACTAATTATCAAATAAGCAAAATTAGACGGCAATTGACTTTTTCTATAGCTTTTTACCTCTTACTTTTAACAAAAGATCGTACCTATATGTACATATTACCATTGGCCTCAATAAAAAATTCAAATACTAAACAGGAGCGTTCGGGTGAAAGTAGAAGACGAATTCTACTTTTTCCAATGGTTTTTACTTCTTGATTTTCAAAACAGATCGACCTAACATATGCAACGACGATTGCCTATAATATTAATAATCAAAGCATAAACAGCAACATTACAGTGAGTAATTATGGTAAGAGACTATCTCCAATGGTTTTTTAAACTTTTTTAAAGGTTTTCTTTTTTATTCCTTCCACTCTCGCAGCTACTTCTAACCTTTTTTCAGGTTTTCTTTTTGATTCTTTTTTTAAATTAAACGCTTTTTAACAATAAATCTGTACAAACATGTTAATAAAACATCTTTAACAGTTTATTTTTATTTTTGGAAATTATTTCTTTCATCCTGTTGTCTGTTCGCTATCGAAGTTTTTGAACTTTTCCTATTTTTTTATTTGAGATGAAAAGGAGAATAAATAAGATTCTTTTTTTAAATTTATATTTTTTTTTTATACAGCAAACAAATTAAGCCTTTTATTAAAAACAAAGAACTTGCAATTTAAAGTAAAAACTCTAACATTACATTGTGAAATTAACGTGCATATTACATATATTAACTACAAAACACTTGTTTTATTAATTGATTCTTCACAAAAATCTCCTAGGATAGATGATTTACGTCTATTTCACTTGGGCTTCTATTGATGAACAGTTTTGCAGGCAGTACTCCAGTATCAGAGGTATTTAATCTGAAAATCAACATTATGTACAATCAACAATACTTATGTACTTAAAATAATAAGATTTTACTGAGTTTAGCTTGAATTAAGAACCTACGAAAAAAAAAACATTTATAATAATTGATTATGTATTCATAAAAATTAAATAAATGTGACTGCAATTAAACTAAAGCATTGATATGAAAGTTTAAATCATTTTTTAAAGTTCCTAACCCTTTCTTTCAAAGAAAATGAAATATATTTTCAAAAACATACTTATTATTTTTCCTTTTCAAAAATAATAAAACTTTTTTTTTACCTACAAAGATAAAATTGTATAAGAACAAAGTTTTAGTTTTCGTATTATTACTCTGAACGTAGTAAATAATAGATAAGAATACTTGAAGAACAGTTCCACAATTAGAGAATCTAGTTTAGTTTATTATCAAAATAGAAGGGATGCGAATTACCTCGTAAATACGGTCGTACTTGCTGAAAGTACAGAAGGATCCTTCAAAATAATGAAGAGGGTTACAATAGCGGAAGACGACACGCCCCATCTGCCAGTTTGAGATACTTGATTTAACTGTTGCAAAAAGTATAGTTTTGAAGAAGTAAAAAGACCAATCATATCATATAATTAAATATACTGAATGTACAATGTGTGCAACCCTAAAGTTTATGACAATAATTCACTTCAGTAAACTAATTTGATCACAAAAAACTTAAGATGATAGAGACTCATTAAAGATGTAAGCAGAAGCACTTTTTTTTTTAAACGTAAATCTACATTCCAAGTTCATGTATCTTCTTGATAGTTTAAATTTAGGCAAATCATTGCACTTTCTAGGTATCTAATCTATTACTGTAAACTTTATTATTTAACTTTAGATAATACGACATATCTTAACTGAGAAACAACATGCTGTAACCAGAAAACATGTACTTACTATTGCTGAAGGAGTTAAAATGTGTTACACAGCAAAAAATGTCATCAATGTTATCAACCCAGCCATTTTTTTGGATTGAACTAGTTCAGAATTATCATTAGAATGTCGAAAGAACGCTGAGAACAAAAATAAACATTATATAAACTATTATTTATACCATTGTTTTCATTGTAATTTACAAACATTTCGATAAAAATCAATTTTCAATAAGTTAAATCTAGTGGTGCGAACCTTGCAAAATGCAAGGTCCATAATTATAGGACGTTATTTAACTTTACATTATTAATTTAAATTTCGTGGAGATTACTCTCCCCTTTAAATGAGAGAAATGTGAATATTTACGTGGAAGTTCATAATTCCCAAATAAATAATCGTAATTTGCAATTTATTTTTACAGTAATAAAGTATTACCATGTTGCGAACTAAATCTACCTACTTATGACCGCTGAAACATTTTTATGAAACAAAATAATGAAGAGTAAAATCAACTTTTTAAAATTACACACTTACACTTAAAATGCATCTACTATCAACTGTCTTGGAAACATGTCAATTTCATAAACACTTCTAATCACATCAACTCGTAATTCAAAATAAAAGTATACACAAAAAATTATATTGCTTACCTGCAAGAAGTCATTAACGTAGTAATGAAGCAAAAACAAGTTTTTTAATTTCCTAGGAAGTTATCGCTTAATGCAAATAGATAATACAATCAGTTTTCTAAGGTATGTAAAGTTCTCACTCACTTAGTTACAGCAGCATCAACTTAAAACTATCAATCCTAAGTAAAAAGAAAACATCAAATTATGAGGTATACAGGAAATTTTGTTAGAGGAAAACTTCTTTTTAAAATACTAACTTATCATCATGGATGAAGAATATTTAATAAATAAAGCAAATTATTACTGTTGCTACATAATATAGAGAATATTTGGACAAAACCGTACTACCTTTTTACCCAACTGACTTTCCGGACAGTTGTTTGGTCAAGGAGGTTATTTAATGTTTATTTTAATAGTGTAAAAGTAGATATACATGCTACCTAGCGGTGATCCTTGAAACTAATTCCTAAGTGATTACATCTTTTTAGTTCAATCAATTGTCGCTAGAAAGTACTGGCATGATCTTAATACGTCAAGTTTCTTTCCATTCCTAATTTTAACATAAGAACAGGATTTATAAAATTTCTAATAAGGTGGCCCAATTTCTTTTATTCAAAAATAAGGACTTCAATTTCTGATTTAGTCTTTGATTTAAATAGAGCAAATACCAAAGTAATATATTTATAAATTTCGTTCCCTTCACAAGTATAAAAGAACCAACCAATCTTATGAAAGTATTTTAATAATTATGGGACGATAATTTTGGTACAACAAGCGACCAAAATTCTTAATAAATCTCCTTAAGATGTATTGATATTTCACTATTTTCAATTGACGTAACTAAAATGTACATAAGTAAATCAATAAAAACTTACAATTTTTATAAGAAGTTAAAGAAGTGGAGTAAAAAATTGTCTAAAAGTTTAATTTAATTTAATTTAAAGTTTAATTACATTTGGAAAAAATTTAAATTGAAGCTTCATTTGAGCTTTAAAAAATGTACTGTCTCTGTTAGCCTACTCCCGGGAGTAGTTGCCCGGGGAGCACCACGAGGAGGTAGAGATCAGTTTTCGCTCCCCAAAGAACGCCTTTCTACCCACATCCGCATTCTAGGTGGTCATTTAAGCAGGCATAGGGATACGTAGAACTCCATAATACAATGGAGCTTGTAAAAATGGTTTGGAAAAAATTGGAGGAAAAGGGAATAGGGTAAATCAATCGTTTAGTGATTGAGGGATATACAGGGAGATCTGTCTGCATAGACCAGTGACTAGAATGACGTAAACCTAGATTTCTAGGTTATATATAGAATGGGGCAATTAGGGAAATAAGGGGATAATTAGAAATGCGTTCAGAAAAAAAGGGGTTTTTGGACTGGTGGGTAATTGGGCTTACAAAAAGATTCAGGCTTGAAGAAAACCAAGTCGGCAAAAGCAACAAAGAAAACGAAATTCAAGAAACAAGAAGAAGACAATTATTAACAACAAAAACCCCAGTCTGAAACTAGACAAATCTACCAACAAACAACAAATTAAAAAAAATGAAACGTGTAATAGGTAAAATCGGAGCCAGTGTTTTTTTCGGCACGAAGTGTTGTGCAGAATGTGTATCTAAAATAAATCTACTAAAATAATTAATTAGGCTGTGTAAATTGATTCACAGTTGCTCTTAAAAAACCGAGTAAAAACATTGTTAGTGGCCACTAAAAAGTTTTAAATAATTATAATTCCAAGTATTCATTTAGGTGAGTAGTGAACATGCAATTAGTGAAATGATTTAGTTTATTCATGCACTATTATCATGCTATTAGTTACACCATATAAATTAAATATGAAAATGTAAAATAAGTGGAATTATAATTATTATTAAAATGCAATATTACAATCGAAATTTGTAAAAGTAAGTGAATCAATTATTAAAAATAAAAGTCCTACAAATTTCCGACTGACTGCAAAGCTGTTAATGTAGAAACCATAAGATTGCTTTGAGAATGCTATCAATAACTACCTTTACCTACCCTCAGACGAATTTGAAATGAAACCATCCCGACAAATTTCTCAGAAACCAGCGTACGCTTTCAACCTGTTCAACCGTTTTCTTCTTCCAATCAATGTCACTCTTTTACCAAAATAAAACCTTCTTTTTAAGATTAAAACGAAGATTAATTAATAAAAATATATTACCAGGAAATATACTCTATCTGTACCAAAAGAAAAAAAGCCATTTAAATGCACCAATAATGCTGAGTGTAGAAAAAAATACGAATACAATTGAAACTTATACATACACCAACACTTCAAGAGCACTTAAACTGTCTACAAAAAAAAATTGGTGTTCACTAAAATTAGTTTGAGTTATGTATTTATTAGATGACCTGCACTAAAATTACTATTATAGTCAGTATGTAACTAATTAAACTATTTGTTCCAAACAATTTCCTTAAAAAACTACTTATCAACTACTTTGAGATTCACTACTGAGGTTTCAAAGATATGGTTTTCTTCTGAGCTGAAGGACAGACACTACACTAAGTTAAAACTAAGCTACATTCTAAACTAATTGCATCAGGCATCCATTGAAATTCCTGAAATATGGTTTCTTCTTATATGGCAGGGGCACACTTGCCCAACTTACAACTAAGCTTAAGCTAACTTACAAACTAGATACTTTAGCCAGCCTTTTGAAATTCCTAAGATATGGTTTCTTCATATATGGCAGGGGCACACTTGCCCAACTTACAACTAAGCTTAACCTAACTTACAAACTAGATACTATAGCCATCCTTTTGAAATTCCTAAGATATGGTTTCTTCATATATGGCAGGGGCACACTTGCCCAACTTACAACTAAGCTTAACGTAGCATACAATCTAGATACTTTAGCCATCCTTTGAAATTCCTAAGATATGGTTTCTTCATATATGGCAGGGGCACACTTGCCCAACTTACAACTAAGCTTAACCTAACATACAAACTAGATACTTTAGCCATCCTTAGAAATTCCTAAGATATGGTTTCTTCATATATGGCGGGGGCACCCTTGAACAACTTACAACTAAGGTTGACCTAACATATAAACTGGTTACTTTAGCCATCCATTGAAATTCCTAAGATAGTTTCTTCATATATGGCAGGGGCACATTTGCCCAATTTACAACTGAGCTTAACCTTACTTACAAACCAAATACTTTAGCCATCCTTTGAAATTCCTAAGATATGGTTTCTTCATATATGGCAGGGGCACACTTGCCCAACTTATAACTAAACTTAACCTAACTTACAAACTAGATACATTAGCCATCCTTTGAAATTCCTAAGATATGGTTTCTTCTTATATGGCAGGGGCACACTTGCCCAACTTACAACTAAGCTTAACCTAACTTACAAACTAGATACTATAGCCATCCTTTTGAAATTCCTAAGATATGGTTTCTTCATATATGGCAGGGGCACACTTGCCCAACTTACAACTAAGCTTAACGTAGCATACAATCTAGATACTTTAGCCATCCTTTGAAATTCCTAAGATATGGTTTCTTCATATATGGCAGGGGCACACTTGCCCAACTTATAACTAAACTTAACCTAACTTACAAACTAGATACATTAGCCATCCATTGAAATTCCTGAGATATGGTTTCTTCTTATATGGCAGGGGCACACTTTCCCAACTTACAACTAAGCTTAACCTAACTTACAAACTAGATACTTTTGCCATCTTTGAAATTCTTAAGATATGGTTTTTTCTTACATGGCAGGAGCACACTTGCCTAACTTACAACTAAGCTTAACCTAGCTTCCAATCTAGATACTTTAGCCATCCTTTTAAATTCCAAAGATATGGTTTCTTCTTATATGGCAGAGGCACACTTCCCAACTTACTACTAAGCTTAACCTAACTTACAAACTAGATACTCTAGCCATCCTTTGAAATTCCTAAAATATGGTTTCTTCTCATATTGCAGGGGCTTACTGCCCAACTTAAAACTAACTTAACTTATAAACTAGATACTTATGCAATCCATTGAGATTCCTAAGATATGGTTTCTTCTTATATGGCAGGGGCACACTTGCCCAACTTTCAACTAATCTTAACCTAACTTACAAACTAGATACTTTAGCTATCCTTTGTAATTCCTAAGATATGGTTTCTTCAACTAAACTAGCATATAAACTAATTACTAAGGCATCCGTTTATGTTCTTTAGATATGGTTTCTTCTAATATGGAAGGTGCATTCTCCCAACTTATAATTATGCTAACTAAAAACTATTTAATCTAACTAAACTAACTGCAGATGATGTGAATAAAAAACAGTACTCATTGGACTAATATCGCACACTAGACAATAAACTTAAATCATTCTATTCCCATACAAACTAATCACGTGTGGCTTTTATTAATGTTCCAAAGATATGGGTTTCGTCTTACATGGAGGGTGTATTTCGCCCAACTTACAGCTAAATTAACTTACTAACTAATCACGTTTAGCACACGTTGATATTCCTAAGATAAGGGTTTCGTCTGACCTGAAGGAGTATTTCGTCCAACTTACAGCTAACTTAACTTACTAATTATTCGTAAAATGTGAATTTGGTTAAACAGCGTTTGCGATTCAAAAGATATTAGATTCATCTGACATAAATGTTTCATTTCTGTCTTGTAGCCAAGTTAACTTAGAACTGATTTCAGCTGGCACCCATTGGGATTCCAATCATATAGCTTTCTTCTGTCATGATAGGTAAAATTTCCTTATCTTATAACTAAGTAAACTTGAAAACTAATTATTATTCTATTCTAATTTTTGGTAGTTGTGGGTTTCATAAGACATAGATTTACGTAATCGTGGTACAGTGGTTTGGATTGTTCCATGTTCTGGCTGCACAACAGAAATAACAGCCTACAAAGAATCTATGAACCAACGAACATCAGAGAAACATAACACGGGAATCAGGTTTACTTCCATTTACAAATAACAAAAGTAACTGCTTTTAAAGATACAAATAATTTACAATGGACCATTTTTATCTGAAGAACAGCTATCGAGAATTCACAAAGAAATCAAACCAAACAAAACGAAGCTCTCTGTTCGCCTAACAATCTACTCACATTTCGCAGATCAAGGTCAAAGTAAACACAAAAATTAAAGAAGTACATGTGCTTCTAAATATTTGATTACTAATACGTTTAAAATTTACATTAACCATAAAAACGAAAATACTTTTATTTAACTTCACACGTTTCGAATCTAAAAAAAGGATTTCATCTATTTAGAGTTTAACCCCTATGGATTGTTAATCTACTGCAGCGAAAACAAGTCCATGAACATTAAACTCTCAACAGAAAGAAAAACTATTCCAAAACATTAAATTCAAAACGTTGAACGTATTAAATAAAAGCACATTTTTTGAAATTTTATAGAATTTTAATTCTACATAAATGTTTAACCAACATTATAGTATACACATAAAACCGTACAAATAGACTGTTTGAGACTGAAGCACTCAATTCGTAGTAAGACATGCAATTTCACTAAATTAGAACTCCTACATGCTCTGCACCCAGTTCTGCTTGGCCCATTTATAACAGTAAATTAATTGTTTGGCGACATATGTCGTATATAAATGTTCTAGAGATCACATACTATCGAAATACACCGGTAACCGATTTAGTTCCGTTTCCCAAACCGAATTACTTCCCAAACACGCTTCACGCCGAATAATCTTTTTTAACTCTTTAAAATAAAACAGTAATTCGGACGGTGGATATTTAATAGCGAATGTTTTCACGTTCACGGATTTTATCCGATTTTATCGTTCCCTAGAAGACCCGCTAATACAAATATGATCAGAACGCGCACCGTTTTATTTTATATTCGTCCGTATATTAGTAGTATGGTACCATACTGTTAAAATATATCGTATTAGTAGTGAAACCTAGAAGAATTAAATCTTACATTTAAGCTAGCAATTGTTTTTTTATTAACGTGCAAAGGAGCGTAAGGTGCAGATAGTTTTAGAGGAATAAAAGAGTAAAATTGCATGTCTGGAATTTAGCTTCAAATTCACTTATCTTTTATACGAAGTTGGGGTAAGAGCTAGTTTTATACAGGTTAGTAACTTAATGTAAGAGGAGTAAGAATTTTAAACAAATTAGGTTAGTTATCTATTAAAACTGCATTTCACAACACCTGAACTTTTTCAATGGATGTAAACTGATATGATGGCCTTTAAATGTGCTTAAAACTATACCTACTTCTATAACTAATTCTTAAAACTATACCTATTTCTATAACTAGTTCTTAAAAATGTACCTACTACTATAAATAATTCCTAAAACTATACTTACTTCTATAACTAATTCTTAAACCTATATCTACTTTTATAACTAATACTTAATTCTATCGCTACTCTAAAACTAATGCTAGACTACAACTAAAAATGTAACTAAAACTAGTGCCATCTATCAGTTTTTATTGTCACTTATGATATAGTCAGTTTCAATTCTTACTTCCTAATACATAAGGGAAAGATTCACTAAGAAAAGTTTAATCAAGTATTAACTTTTAACTTTACAAAATTCCAACGTGTGTCAATAATAACGAGTTTCAGAAGGAATAAATGCCTAAATAATTAACAGTCTGTGCCATGAGACAAATAATAAAATACATAAATGCTAATGATAAATACAGAGGGTCAATGTCAATACTAATAAAAACAGAGTTTACAAATCTGCTTCCCAAAATATTTAATGATGAGCAGCAGTGATTATAATTCAATTGAGATTAATAATCGACTGGGTATGGAACACTAGGAAAGAATTGTTTTTATAAAGTCCATGTGAATCATTTTTTGGAGTATCAATTCAACTTATAGCACTCAAAGCAAATGCGAGATTATACAAACTACAATAGATCCAATAAACATTTTCGTAAAAAAAAAAGAAACTAAGATTTTGCAACAACGAAAGGACCAATTTCAACCAACACCAAATTGATTAGAACAAATTCTTTTCTCCATTGTCCGTGAAGCCATCTACCATTACATCCAAAATATTTCTAGGACTTCCAATCCTTTCCTTCATCCATATCCACTTTGCTCATCCATAACGTCATCCCAGACTCATTAAAACTAATTCTTAAAACTAAGTTCTTTTTTACCTGGATGAGAATGTTAAAAACATATGTCCCATATGTAAAAATATTGTAGAGTTAGATTCCTTTTTCTATTTATCCATCTCATGTGTAACATCAAAGTTGGTACATGGGCGAATCATATATGTAACTGCGTATTATATTACACCGTTTTCACATCACAGCTTCTGGTTTATACTTACTTAAGAGTTAGTAAACTAACTAAATTAACTACATTTGAAAGATTTTTTGGTGTTCACATCATCTCATGAAGATTATAACTATCTTATTGAACTAACTTAATAACTAAATTACGTTTGAAAACATATTGGTTTCCACATCACTGCATCAGAATTATAATTATTATTTAAATCTAACGAACTAAATTACTGAACGATGTTTGGTTTCCTCATCACTGCATTAGCGCTTGCGTTTTCTTAAAATTAGCTAACTAACTAGCGATTAAATTATGGGTTTTTTCCACATCTCAGCCGTTTCTTATAACTAACTTATTAATAATAAGCATTTAAGTGATATTTGGTTTTCTTATCGCAACATGGAATTAGCGTTTCTTTAACATATCTTTTAACTAATTAACAACTAAACAATAATATGTCCCCAGAATAATTTAAGCTTTTTTCTAAAATTAACTTATGTTAACAAAATTTTTTTGTTTTCACATCACTGCATCACACTTATTGCTACAAATTTACAAAATTAATTAATTTAAAACTATGACTTCCACATCACTGTGTGTCAGGATTTGGCTCACTTCTATAGCTTCTTATTTATTTATTTCGTATTAACCATTTTTGGCTTCCATATCATAGCTGCTTTGCCCTTCGTCATAAAACTTAATGTCATACTGGTGCTTAATATCAAGAGGATTAGGGAGAAAAATAGTAAGAGATATCTTTTTTTATAATACAATGTACAAACTTAAAGCCTCTTAAAACTAACTTAACTAAACGAAGTTCGTTTTCCTCAACACAGCTTGGGATTAGCGTTACTTAAAACTAACTTATAACTAAGTAGCATTTAAATTTTTTGGTTTCCACATCAAAGCTTGATTCTACATCTTCATTATCATTGGATGTTTTTCATTATCCTTGATCTTAATAATTATCTTAACTATACTTAAAACTAATTGTTTGGAACATGAATAGTTTAATTTGTTAGGTAAACTATAAAGTTATTTCAGTGTAACGTCACTAAATAAACTACACTTAAACTAACAAAAGGCCTTCTTTAATTCTGTCAGGTCAGAATGTTTATTCTGGTGGGATATATATTTTTCTGTTTATCACTTTTACTTGTTTTTGTAAATAAACCATTATTGATTTAAAAAGGACCCGGATTCCTGGATTAGTACAGAAATTGTATATTTAGCTGATAATGAATTTTTCGCTAGTTAATTTAAGTTTTGATAATAAAAGGAAAAAGGCAAATTTAAGCGAAAAGAAGATATCAATACAGAAAAAAATTAAACACGCTTGCTGTAGAAATAACTTGACGAAATATTATTAGTTTTATTTCAAGTTCGAACTGGAGTAGTTCAGGTATATTATTTTTAGCTATTTTTCATATATATCTCGAAACTTTCGCGAAACTGCACCAGATAACACTTTCATATTCTACAATTCTTTTAAAACTGTCTCAATTTTTAATTTGTAATCATTTCGCTTAAAATTTATGAATATATTTCTATATTTAAATTTAAATTAAATTTGGAAAAAATTTAAATTGAAGCTATAAAAATGTACTGTCTCTGTTAGCCTACTCCCGGGAGTAGTTGCCCGGGGAGCACCTCGAGGAGGTAGAGATCAGTTTTCGCTCCCCAAAGAACGCCTTTCTACCCACATCCGCATTCTAGGTGGTCATTTAAGCAAGCATAGGGATACGTAGAACTCCATAATACAATGGAGCTTAAAGACAGAAAGATACAGACTTGAAGAAAACCAAGTCGGCAAAAGCAACAAAGAAAACGAAATTCAAGAAACAAGAAGAAGACAATTATTAACAACAAAAACCCCAGTCTGAAACTAGACAAATCTACCAAGAAACAACAAATTTAAAAAAAACTGAAACGTGTAAAGGGTAAAATCGGAGCTAGTGTTTTTTGGTCACGAAGTGTTGTGCAGAATGTGTATCTAAAATAAATCTACTAAAATAATTAATTAGGCTGTGTAAATTGATTCACAGTTGCTCTTAAAAAAACGAGTAAAAACATTTATAGTGGCCACTAAAATGTTTTAAATAATTATAATTCCAAGTATTCATTTAGGTGAGTAGTGAACATGCAATTAGTGAAGTGATTTAGTTTTTTCATGCACTATTATCATGCTATTAGTTACACCATATAAATTAAATATGAATATGTAAAATAAATGGAATTATAATTATTATTAAAATGCAATATTACAATCGAAATTTGTAAAAGTAAGTGAATCAATTATTAAAAATAAAAATCCTACAAATTTCCGACTGACTGCAAAGCTATTAATGTAGAAACCATAAGATTGCTTTGAGAATGCTATCAATAACTACCCTTACCTCACCTACCCTTAGACTAATTTGAAATGAAACAATCCCGACAAGTTTCTCAGAAACCAGCGTACGCTTTCAACCTGTACAACCGTTTTCTTCTTCCAATCAATGTCACTCTTTTACCTAAATACAACCTACTTTTTAAGATTAAAAGGAAGATTAATTAATAAAAATATATTGCCAGGAAATATACTCTATCGGTTCCAAAAGAAAAAAAGCCATTTAAATGCTCCAATAATGCTAAGTTTAGAAAAAAATACGAATACAATTGAAACTTATACATACACCAACACTTCAAGAGCACTTAAATTGTCTACAAAAAAAAAAAATTGAAGTGTTCACTTAAATTAGATTAGGTTATCTATTTATTAGATGACCAGAACTGAAATTAATATTATACTCAGTATGTAACAAATTAAACTATTTGTTCCAAACAATTTCCTTAAAAAACTACTTATCAACTACTTTGATATCCACTACTGAGGTTCCAAAGATATGGATTTCTTCTGAGGACGGACACTTCACTAAGCTATGTACCTTCTAAACTAATTGCATCAGGCATCCATTGAAATCCCTAAGAAAGTTTCTTCATATATGGCAGGGGCACAATTGCTCAACTTACAACTAAGCTTAACCTAACTTACAAACTAGATACTTTAGCCATCCTTTTAAATTCCAAAGATATGGTTTCTTCTTATATGGCAGGGGCACACTTGCCCAATTTACAACTAAGCTTAACCTAACTTATGAACTAGATAATCTAGAATTCCTTTGAAATTCCTAAGATATGGTTTCTTCTTATATGGCAGAGGCACACTTCCCAACTTACAACTAAGCTTAACCTAACTTACAAACTAGATACTTTTGCCATCTTTGAAATTCTTAAGATATGGTTTCTTCTTACATGGCAGGAGCACACTTGCCTAACTTACAACTATGCTTAACCTAGCTTCCAATCTAGATACTTTAGCCATCCTTTTAAATTCCTAAGATATGGTTTCTTCTTATATGGCAGGGGCACACTTGCCCAACTTACAACTAAGCTTAACCTAACTTACAAACTAGATATGTTCGCCATCCTTTGAAATTCCTAAGATATGGTTTCTTCTTATATGGCAGAGGCACACTTCCCAACTTACAACTAAGCTTAACCTAACTTACAAACTAGATACTTTTGCCATCCTTTGAAATTCTTAAGATATAGTTTCTTCTTATATGGAAGGAGCACACTTGCCCAACTTACAACTAAGCTTAACCTAGCTTACAATCTAGATACTTTAGCCATCCTTTTAAATTCCGAAGATATGGTTACTTCTTATATGGCAGAGGCACTCTTCTCAAATTACTACTAAGCTTAACCTAACTTACAAACTAGATACTCTACCCATCCTTTGAAATTCGTAAGATATGGTTTCTTCTTATATGGCAGGAGCACCCTTGCCCAACTTACAACTAAGCTTAAACTAGCTTACAAACTAGATACTTTTGCCATCCTTTGAAATTCCTAAGATATGGTTTCTTTTTATATGGCAGAGGCACACTTGCCCAACTTACAACTAAGCTTAACCTAACTTAAGAACTAGATACGTTAGCCATCCATTGAAATTCCTAAGATAGTTTCTTCATATATGGCAGGGGCACACTTGCTCAACTTACAACTAAGCTTAACCTAACTTACAAACTATATACTTTAGCCATCCTTTTAAATTCCTAAGATATGGTTTCTTCTTATATGGCAGGGGCACACTTGCCCAACTTACAACTAAGCTTAACCTAACTTATGAACTAGATACTTTAGCCATCCTTTGAAATTCCTAAGATATTGTTCCTTCATGTTTCGCATGGACGGGGCACGTCAGCCCAACTTACAACTAAGGTTAACCAAACATTCAAATTAGATACGTTAGCCATCCATTGAAATTCCTAAGATATGGTTTCTTCTTATATGGCAGAGGCACACTTCCCAACTTACAACTAAGCTTAACCTAACTTAAAAACTAGATATGTTAGCCATTCTTTGAAATTGCTAAGATATGGTTTCTTCATATATGGCTGGGGCACACTTGTTCAACTTACAAGTAAACTTAACCTGACTTACAAACTAGATAAGTTAGCCATCCTTTGAAATTCCTAAGATATGGTTTCTTCTTTTATGGTAGGGGCACACTTGCCCAACTTACAACTAAGCTTAACCTAACTTACAAACTAGATAAGTTAGCCATCCTTTGAAATTCCTAAGATATGGTTTCTTCTTATATGGCAGAGGCACACTTCCCAACTTACAACTAAGCTTAATCTAACTTACAAACTAGATAAGTTAGCCATCCTTTGAAATTCCTAAGATATGGTTTTTTCTTATATGGCCGGGGCACACTTGCCCAACTTACAACTAAGCTTAACATAACTTACAAACTAGATACGTCCGCCATCCTTTGAAATTCCTAAGATATGCTTTCTTCTCATATGGCAGAGGCACACTTCCCAGCTTACAACTAAGCTTAACCTAACTTACAAACTAGATAAGTTAGCCATCCTTTGAAATTGCTAAGATATGGTTTCTTCATATATGGCTGGGGCACACTTGCCCAACTTACAACTAAGCTTAACCTAACTTATGAACTAGATACTTTAGCCATCTTTTGAAATTCCTAAGATAGTTTCTTCTTATACGGCAGGGGCACACTTGCCCAACTTACAACTAAGCTTAATTTAACTTATGAACTAGATACTTTAGCCATCCTTTGAAATTCCGAAGATAGTTTCTTCTTATATGGCAGGGGCACACTTGCCCAACTTACAACTAAGCTTAACCTATCTTATAAACTAGATTCTTTAGCCATCCATTGAAATTTCTAAGATATGGTTTCTTCTTATATGGCAGGGGTTCACTTGCCCAACTTACAACTAAGCTTAACCTAATTTACAAACTAGATACTTTAGCCATCCATTGAAATTCCTAAGATATGGTTTCTTCTTATATGGCAGAGGCACACTTCCCAACTTACAACTAAGCTTAATCTAACTTACAAACTAGATAAGTTAGCTATCCTTTGAAATTCCTAAGTTATGGTTTCTTCTTATATGGCAGGGGCACACTTGCCCAACTTACAACTAAGCTTAACCTAACTTACAAACTAGATACGTTCGCCATCCTTTGAAATTCCTAAGATATGGTTTCTTCTCATATGGCAGAGGCACACTTCCCAACTTAGAACTAAGCTTAACCTAACTTACAAACTAGATAAGTTAGCCATCCTTTGAAATTGCTAAGATATGGTTTCTTCATATATGGCTGGGGCACACTTGCCCAACTTACAACTAAGCTTAACCTAACTTATGAACTAGATACTTTAGCCATCTTTTGAAATTCCTAAGATAGTTTCTTCTTATACGGCAGGGGCACACTTGCCCAACTTACAACTAAGCTTAACTTAACTTATGAACTAGATACTTTAGCCATCCTTTGAAATTCCTAAGATAGTTTCTTCTTATATGGCAGGGGTTCACTTGCCCAACTTACCACTAAGCTTAAGGGGTTCACTTGCCCAACTTACAACTAAGCTTAACCAAAGTTTCAAATTAAATACTTTTGCCATCTTTGAAATTCTTAAGATATGGTTTCTTCTTACATGGCAGGAGCACACTTGCCTAACTTACAACTATGCTTAACCTAGCTTCCAATCTAGATGCTTTAGCCATCCTTTTAAATTCCTAAGATATGGTTTCTTCTTATATGGCAGAGGCACACTTCCCAACTTACAACTAAGCTTAACCTAACCTACAAACTAGATACTCTAGCCATCCTTTGAAATTCCTAAAATATGGTTTCTTCTTATATGGCAGGGGCACACTTGCCCAACTTACAACTAAGCTTAACCTAACTTACAAACTAGATATGTTCGCCATCCTTTGAAATTCCTAAGATATGGTTTCTTCTTATATGGCAGAGGCACACTTCCCAACTTACAACTAAGCTTAACCTAACTTACAAACTAGATACTTTTGCCATCCTTTGAAATTCTTAAGATATAGTTTCTTCTTATATGGAAGGAGCTCACTTGCCCAACTTACAACTAAGCTTAACCTAGCTTACAATCTAGATACTTTAGCCATCCTTTTAAATTCCGAAGATATGGTTACTTCTTATATGGCAGAGGCACTCTTCTCAAATTACTACTAAGCTTAACCTAACTTACAAACTAGATACTCTACCCATCCTTTGAAATTCGTAAGATATGGTTTCTTCTTATATGGCAGGAGCACACTTGCCCAACTTACAACTAAGCTTAAACTAGCTTACAAACTAGATACTTTTGCCATCCTTTGAAATTCCTAAGATATGGTTTTTTCTTATATGGCCGGGGCACACTTGCCCAACTTACAACTAAGCTTAACCTAACTTACAAACTAGATAAGTTAGCCATCCTTTGAAATTGCTAAGATATGGTTTCTTCATATATGGGTGGGGCACACTTGCCCAACTTACAACTATGCTTAACCTAACTTATGAACTAGATACTTTCGCCATCCTTTGAAATTCCTAAGATAGTTTTTTTCTTATATGGCCGGGGCACACTTGCCCAACTTACAACTAAGCTTAACATAACTTACAAACTAGATACGTCCGCCATCCTTTGAAATTCCTAAGATATGCTTTCTTCTCATATGGCAGAGGCACACTTCCCAGCTTACAACTAAGCTTAACCTAACTTACAAACTAGATAAGTTAGCCATCCTTTGAAATTGCTAAGATATGGTTTCTTCATATATGGCTGGGGCACACTTGCCCAACTTACAACTAAGCTTAACCTAACTTATGAACTAGATACTTTAGCCATCTTTTGAAATTCCTAAGATAGTTTCTTCTTATACGGCAGGGGCACACTTGCCCAACTTACAACTAAGCTTAATTTAACTTATGAACTAGATACTTTAGCCATCCTTTGAAATTCCGAAGATAGTTTCTTCTTATATGGCAGGGGCACACTTGCCCAACTTACAACTAAGCTTAACCTAACTTATAAACTAGATTCTTTAGCCATCCATTGAAATTTCTAAGATATGGTTTCTTCTTATATGGCAGGGGTTCACTTGCCCAACTTACAACTAAGCTTAACCTAATTTACAAACTAGATACTTTAGCCATCCATTGAAATTCCTAAGATATGGTTTCTTCTTATATGGCAGAGGCACACTTCCCAACTTACAACTAAGCTTAATCTAACTTACAAACTAGATAAGTTAGCTATCCTTTGAAATTCCTAAGTTATGGTTTCTTCTTATATGGCAGGGGCACACTTGCCCAACTTACAACTAAGCTTAACCTAACTTACAAACTAGATACGTTCGCCATCCTTTGAAATTCCTAAGATATGATTTCTTCTCATATGGCAGAGGCACACTTCCCAACTTAGAACTAAGCTTAACCTAACTTACAAACTAGATAAGTTAGCCATCCTTTGAAATTGCTAAGATAGTTTCTTCTTATATGGCAGGGGTTCACTTGCCCAACTTACCACTAAGCTTAAGGGGTTCACTTGCCCAACTTACAACTAAGCTTAACCAAACTTTCAAATTAAATACTTTTGCCATCTTTGAAATTCTTAAGATATGGTTTCTTCTTACATGGCAGGAGCACACTTGCCTAACTTACAACTATGCTTAACCTAGCTTCCAATCTAGATGCTTTAGCCATCCTTTTAAATTCCTAAGATATGGTTTCTTCTTATATGGCAGAGGCACACTTCCCAACTTACAACTAAGCTTAACCTAACCTACAAACTAGATACTCTAGCCATCCTTTGAAATTCCTAAAATATGGTTTCTTCTTATATGGCAGGGGCACACTTGCCCAACTTACAACTAAGCTTAACCTAACTTACAAACTAGATATGTTCGCCATCCTTTGAAATTCCTAAGATATGGTTTCTTCTTATATGGCAGAGGCACACTTCCCAACTTACAACTAAGCTTAACCTAACTTACAAACTAGATACTTTTGCCATCCTTTGAAATTCTTAAGATATAGTTTCTTCTTATATGGAAGGAGCTCACTTGCCCAACTTACAACTAAGCTTAACCTAGCTTACAATCTAGATACTTTAGCCATCCTTTTAAATTCCGAAGATATGGTTACTTCTTATATGGCAGAGGCACTCTTCTCAAATTACTACTAAGCTTAACCTAATTTACAAACTAGATACTTTAGCCATCCATTGAAATTCCTAAGATATGGTTTCTTCTTATATGGCAGAGGCACACTTCCCAACTTACAACTAAGCTTAATCTAACTTACAAACTAGATAAGTTAGCTATCCTTTGAAATTCCTAAGTTATGGTTTCTTCTTATATGGCAGGGGCACACTTGCCCAACTTACAACTAAGCTTAACCTAACTTACAAACTAGATACGTTCGCCATCCTTTGAAATTCCTAAGATATGGTTTCTTCTCATATGGCAGAGGCACACTTCCCAACTTAGAACTAAGCTTAACCTAACTTACAAACTAGATAAGTTAGCCATCCTTTGAAATTGCTAAGATATGGTTTCTTCATATATGGCTGGGGCACACTTGCCCAACTTACAACTAAGTTTAACCTAACTTATGAACTAGATACTTTAGCCATCTTTTGAAATTCCTAAGATAGTTTCTTCTTATACGGCAGGGGCACACTTGCCCAACTTACAACTAAGCTTAACTTAACTTATGAACTAGATACTTTAGCCATCCTTTGAAATTCCTAAGATAGTTTCTTCTTATATGGCAGGGGTTCACTTGCCCAACTTACCACTAAGCTTAAGGGGTTCACTTGCCCAACTTACAACTAAGCTTAACCAAACTTTCAAATTAAATACTTTTGCCATCTTTGAAATTCTTAAGATATGGTTTCTTCTTACATGGCAGGAGCACACTTGCCTAACTTACAACTATGCTTAACCTAGCTTCCAATCTAGATGCTTTAGCCATCCTTTTAAATTCCTAAGATATGGTTTCTTCTTATATGGCAGAGGCACACTTCCCAACTTACAACTAAGCTTAACCTAACCTACAAACTAGATACTCTAGCCATCCTTTGAAATTCCTAAAATATGGTTTCTTCTTATATGGCAGGGGCACACTTGCCCAACTTACAACTAAGCTTAACCTAACTTACAAACTAGATATGTTCGCCATCCTTTGAAATTCCTAAGATATGGTTTCTTCTTATATGGCAGAGGCACACTTCCCAACTTACAACTAAGCTTAACCTAACTTACAAACTAGATACTTTTGCCATCCTTTGAAATTCTTAAGATATAGTTTCTTCTTATATGGAAGGAGCTCACTTGCCCAACTTACAACTAAGCTTAACGTAGCTTACAATCTAGATACTTTAGCCATCCTTTTAAATTCCGAAGATATGGTTACTTCTTATATGGCAGAGGCACTCTTCTCAAATTACTACTAAGCTTAACCTAACTTACAAACTAGATACTCTACCCATCCTTTGAAATTCGTAAGATATGGTTTCTTCTTATATGGCAGGAGCACACTTGCCCAACTTACAACTAAGCTTAAACTAGCTTACAAACTAGATACTTTTGCCATCCTTTGAAATTCCTAAGATATGGTTTCTTTTTATATAGCAGAGGCACACTTGCCCAACTTACAACTAAGCTTAACCTAACTTACAAACTATATACTTTAGCCATCCTTTTAAATTCCTAAGATATGGTTTCTTCTTATATGGCAGGGGCACACTTGCTCAACTTACAACTAAGCTTAACCTAACTTACAAACTATATACTTTAGCCATCCTTTTAAATTCCTAAGATATGGTTTCTTCTTATACGGCAGGGGCACACTTGCCCAACTTACAACTAAGCTTAACTTAACTTATGAACTAGATACTTTAGCCATCCTTTGAAATTCCTAAGATAATTTCTTCTTATATGGCAGGGGTTCACTTGCCCAACTTACCACTAAGCTTAAGGGGTTCACTTGCCCAACTTACAACTAAGCTTAACCAAACTATCAAATTAGATACGTTAGCCATCCTTTGAAATTCCTAAGATATGGTTTCTTCTTATGTGGCAGAGGCACACTTGCCTAACTTACAACTAAGCTTAACCAAACTTTCAAATTAGATACGTTAGCCATCCTTAGAAATTCCTAAGATATGGTTTCTTCTTATATGGGAGAGGCACACTTGCCAAACTTACAACTAAGCTTAACCTAACTTACAAACTAGATACTTTAGCTATCCTTTGAAATTCCTAAGATATGGTTTCATCCTTTATGGCAGGGGCACACTTGCTCAACTTACATCTAAGCTTAACCTAACTTAAAAACTAGATATGTTAGCCATCCTTTGAAATTGCTAAGATATGGTTTCTTCATATATGGCTGGGGCACACTTGTTCAACTTACAAGTAAACTTAACCTAACTTACAAACTAGATAAGTTAGCCATCCTTTGAAATTCCTAAGATAGTTTTTTTCTTATATGGCAGGAGTACGCTTGCCCAACTTACAACTAAGCTTAATCTAACTTACAAACTAGATACGTTCGCCATCCTTTGAAATTCCTAAGATATGTTTTCTTCTCATATGGCAGAGGCACACTTCCCATCTTACAACTAAGCTTAACCTAACTTACAAACTAGATAAGTTAGCCATCCTTTGAAATTGCTAAGATATGGTTTCTTCATATATAGCTGGGGCACACTTGCCCAACTTACAACTAAGCTTAACCTAACTTATGAAATAGATACTTTAGCCATCTTTTGAAATTCCTAAGATAGTTTCTTCTTATACGGCAGGGGCACACTTGCCCAACTTACAACTAAGCTTAACCTAACTTATAAACTAGATTCTTTAGCCATCCATTGAAATTTCTAAGATATGGTTTCTTCTTATATGGCAGGGGTTCACTTGCCCAACTTACAACTTAGCTTAACCTAATTTACAAACTAGATACATTAGCCATCCATTGAAATTCCTAAGATATGGTTTCTTCTTATATGGCAGGGGTTCACTTACCCAACTTACAACTAAGCTTAAGGGGTTCACTTGCCCAACTTACAACTAAGCTTAACCTAACTTACAAACTAGATACTTTAGCCATCCACTGAAATTCCTGAGATAGTTTCTTCTTATACGGCAGGAGCACACTTGCCCAACTTACATCTAAGCTTAACCTAACTTAAAAACTAGATATGTTAGCCATCCTTTGAAATTGCTAAGATATGGTTTCTTCATATATGGCTGGGGCACACTTGCCCAACTTACAACTAAGCTTAACCTAACTTACAAACTAGATACTTAGGCATCCATTGAAATTCCTAAGATATGGTTTCTTCTTATATGGCAGAGGCACACTTCCCAACTTACAACTAAGCTTAATCTAACTTACAAACTAGATAAGTTAGCCATCCTTTGAAATTCCTAAGATATGGTTCCTTCTTATATGGTAGGGGGGTTCACTTGCCCAACTTACAACTAAGCTTAACCTAATTTACAAACTAGATAAGTTAGCCATCCATTGAAATTCCTAAGATATGGTTTCTTCTTATATGGCAGGGTTTCACTTGCCCAACTTACAACTAAGCTTAAGGGGTTCACTTGCCCAACTTACAACTAAGCTTAACCTAACTTACAAACTAGATACTTTAGCCATCCACTGAAATTCCTAAGATAGTTTCTTCTTATACGGCCCGGGCACACTCGCCCAACTTACAACTAAGCTTAACCTAACTTACAAACTAGATACTTTAGCCATCCTTTGAAATTGCTAAGATATGGTTTCTTCATATATGGCTGGGGCACACTTGCCCAACTTACAACTAAGCTTAACCTAACTTACAAACTATATAATTTAGTCATCCATTGAAATTCCTTTGATATGGTTTCTTCTCATATGGCTAGGGCTCACTTGCCCAACTACCAACTGAGCTTATCCTAACTTATAAACTAGATACTTTAGCCATCCTTTGAAATTCCTAAGATATGGTTCCTTCTTATATGGTAGGGGGGTTCACTTGCCCAACTTACAACTAAGCTTAACCTAATTTACAAACTAGATACTTTAGCCATCCATTGAAATTCCTAAGATATGGTTTCTTCTTATATGGCAGGGTTTCACTTGCCCAACTTACAACTAAGCTTAAGGGGTTCACTTGCCCAACTTACAACTAAGCTTAACCTAACTTACAAACTAGATACTTTAGCCATCCACTGAAATTCCTAAGATAGTTTCTTCTTATACGGCAGGGGCACACTCGCCCAACTTACAACTAAGCTTAACCTAACTTACAAACTAGATACTTTAGCCATCCATTTAAATTCCTAAGATATGGTTTGTTCTTATATGGCAAAGGCTCACTTGCCCAACTTACAACTAATTTTAACCTAACTTACAAACTATATAATTTAGTCATCCATTGAAATTCCTTTGATATGGTTTCTTCTCATATGGCTAGGGCTCACTTGCCCAACTACCAACTGAGCTTATCCTAACTTATAAACTAGATACTTTAGCCATCCTTTGAAATTCCTAAGATATAGTTTCTTCTGATCGGACTGGTGGGTAATTAGGCTTAAAAAATGATACAGACTAGGAGAAAACAGAGTCGGCAAAACCAACAAAGAAACGAAATTCAAGAAAAAACAAGAAGACGATTAGCAACTGAAACTCCAGGCTGAATTTAAACAAATCAACCAAGAAACAAAAGATTTTAAAACGATGAAACGTGTAATGTATAAAATCGGAGCCAGTGTTTTTTGTCGCGAAGTGTTGTGCAGGATGTGTATCCGAGATAAATCAAACACAATAATTAATTGGTCGGTATATTTGTTTCTCATTTAGACTTAAAAAACCGAGTAAAAACATTGTTAGTGGCCACTAAAATGTTTTAAATAATTATAATTCCAAGTATTCATTTAGGTGAGTAGTGAACATGCAATTAGTGAAATGATTTAGTTTTTTCATGCATTATTATCATGCTATTAGTTTCACCATAGTAATTAAATATGAACATATAAAATAAGTGGAATTATAATTAACATTGAAGCGAAAGATTATACTAGAAAATTTGTAAAAGTAAGTGTTAATTGAAGCTACATTTGAGCTTTAAAAAGTGTACTGTCTCTGTTAGCCTACTCCCGGGAGTAGTTGCCCAGGGAGCACCTCGAGGAGGTAGAGATCAGATTTCGCTCCCCAAAAATTACCTACCGATTATTGCAATAACTATAAGGTTAAGGATTATCCTTCCTTATAAATGCATTGTACAAACTTAAAATCTAGATATTGTTTTCAATAATTGAGAACGTTTTAAGATTTGCTTTATCGACGTGTAATGGAAGAATTATTATAATAAAATTTCTCATAAACCTTGAATAATATTTTATTTTCCCTCAGTCTAGTATATTATATTTAAGAATATAAGAAATCTTTTTAAGGAAACGAAAAGTCCTCCAATTGTTTTAAATAGAAATTGATGGATCTTTCCATTGCTTACAATTTTTTTTTTATGATGTAATTGACTAGCCATAAGAATCATAAATTCGCTTAGTGTATTTATTTTAAATCAAAGATATTAATATCTTTCTTTTATTTAGTGCTTAACTCCAAAGTGGAGGTTGCCTTTCTTATTTTGCGCTTTAAAATTATTTCAATGTCCAATCAATTGTAGATTGTAGCATGTTTCATTTGAATCCTTAATTTATTTCAATTTTATTTTAAACTATTTGAATTTCTATTAAAAAATTTTAATTTGAGTTCTTATTGAATAAAATAATAAATATTATTATTTACTTGTTTGTTTCCAAAATTTAGTTAACCCTGCGTATTCAGTTCAAGGTAGTAAAGACAGTCGCACGTTCGGGGTGACTTGCTTCACAATTCGGACTATTGTATGTTTTAGTAAAGTTGTTAAGAAATGTCCCAAGGTCTAAAACTATTCCAAGAGTTAAGTTACAATAAAAAAAATTAATAACTAAATTTAAAATTAGAATAAACATTAATTACAAGTCAAAATGTAAAAATTAATTAAGTGAAATAGGAAAATAATTAAAGCAATAAGAATCATTGCTTGTCCAGGCATGCAAGATTCGTTGGTCGACCACATGCTAATTCAATTTTTTCAGTTTCTTAGTAAAAATAATATTTAAAATAATAATAAACATTAATTTTATGTTAAAATGTAAAAATTAATAAAGTGATATAGAAATATACTATAATTAAAGAAATACTAATCATTGCTTGTCCAGACATGCAAGATTCGTTGGTCGACCACATGCTAATTCAATTTTTTCAGTTTCTTAGTAAAAATAATATTTAAAATAATAATAAAAATTAATTTCATGTTAAAATGTAAAAATTAATTAAGTGAAATAGGAAAATAATTAAAGAAATAAGAATTATTGCTTGTCCTGGCATGCAAGATTCATTGGTCGACCACGTGCTATGTAATTCAATTCTTTTAATTTTTTAGTAAAAAAATATCTAAAACTCCGTAAATTTAATATAGTTGTATCACTTTATTAATTTTAATACAAATTTGATTGAAATTAATTAAATAAATAATAAAATCTTACTTACGTGAACAGCATAGATGTTGACTGGTCGGGAGCCCAATGGCAACTGACTGCAAAAATCAGTTAGTCGCCATATTTGAACTTGGATTTTTTTTTAAATTAAATTTAAGCATTATTCTGTTTAAAATGGATTAATAACAAGTTAATTTAGATAAAAAAATGATTTTCCCACACTAGTAATAGTTTTAAATTTTTTTTTTTAATAAATAATTTGGGACTACTTTATGACGTCACTCAAAAGCACATGGTTTTGCGGAAGAATACAAAAAGTAGTTCCAATTGAAAATTGATAATACTAATTCCTTTCTTTTAAAAAATGAAAGAATATTAAATTATCAAATTGAATTAAGTAGTTAAAAATATATTTTCCATTAGAAATTGTTTTTTAAGGCAAAAATGAGCACCTGTACTTCTGACCTTCTTTGGCTAATTCCTGAAAATCTGCTCGATAGATTTTCTTCAAATTTGGAATTTTTATTAAATAATAGGTAAAGTTTAATGATAAGTTAAGGGTAAAACTCAAAATTTTATTTAAATGCTATTTTACGATGTTGACCTAGGGCTGAAGTTGTACTGAGAAAGTGGTCTCTAAATAAGTTTTCAGAGAACGGTTTTCAGTAAAATTTATGTAATACGGCTTAAATAAAAAGTACACAAAGTTTAAACAAAATCTTTTAAGCTGTTTTTAAGAAAATCCGTAAAAAGTACTTAACCTATTACCTATTCTTTGTTTCAAAGAATTGTGGCAAATTTCCACGAACCTACGCGATAATTTTCTTTTTTAAGTTAATATTTTTGCAAAAACTTCATTGCCTGTAATTCTTCATTAGTGGTAAGAGCTTAATCTTGTGTTGAAATTGTTTCAAATGTAAGCCTTAGAGTGGAAACCCTAGATAAGTCAATATTCATTCATATTGAAATTATAGCTTGAATTAACTGTTCATTTACGCATTATAATTGAATTTTACATCATATTTAAGAATAATAGTTAAGTGTAGGCGGAAACTTTTACCTGTGAGCCGTTTTTTAAATAACTTAAATCAGCCTTTACCCAATCTTCCTTTTTCCCGTAAGTGCACTCAATCAATTTCTTTATATTGGTCTAAAAAATAAAATTTAGTTTCTGTTTATGTGATGTGCCTGCTTTAAACAAGTTATGTTATACTTAGGGCAGTTTAGACTCCAGGTGTGATGTTCAGTTCACCAAGATAGCTCCAAAACTAATCAATATTCAACCACATATATATACATACAATATTTACTTTTCTGGTTGATCAATATTCATCAAAATAGCAATTTCAGATCAAATTAATGTATTTTAACAATAATATACCACCTAGAATCCTGAAGATTAAAATTCGTAAAAATTATTTGAATCTGGGATCGCATTCCGTTCAAAATGCCATCAATTATGTGATTTGCCATCATGTATGTGAACGTACAGCAGTTTATTATCAAATAAAGTTATTCTATGTAATTTCTATAGAAAGCTTTGTAAATTTGTTAAATTTTATCATACCTGTAAAACGTTGTTGTAAAAAAGATGATAGTTTATTACCGTTCAGTTTCTGTATAATCTTCTTACCCACATTAGCCAACAAATAAAGTTTACCAACAAATAAGATCAAACTAAGCTTAAAAGCAAAGATAAATTTGTGAATTATATTTGTAATAATAGTAAAAAAGCTAATATTTTTCAAACATTGAATTACAGGTTTTTCTTTTTATTCAAAAATATTAACAAATTGTATGGTTTACCAAAATCTTCTTATAGTAAGTTCTAGAAGGCAGCAAAATTTAAAAACTAACCACGAATTTTGAAGAAATATAGATTTATTTAATTCTATGTATGAGTTATACCTAAAAAATCAACTCTCTAAACGTTTCCAATAAAAATGAATGTTTTATTAGATAAAATACATGCATTTACTGCTACAGTGTAGAGTCATAGGCCCTAAATGATATGTTAGATTTGAAAAATCAATTCGGATGGATCCTAATTTTCAATAGATACTTGAGAAATGAAAGCATATTAAAATTAAGTCATATACAAAGTAAAAAGTAACCATTTTTTAAAGCATTAAGTAAAGTTTTATGTTTTTTAATTTGGCTAAAAAACAGCCATCTGTTGATTGGATGAGTAATAATATGATCAAGATATTTATTAATATTTATAAAGCAAGTTAAAATGAATTATTTCTATCATTTTCAGATACGAGTGAGTCAGTTTTAACGTTACAAGTGCAAGACCTTGAACAAGCTAAAGAAAAGTGTTATTCTACAATTATTCACCTCTACAGTCTACAATAGAGAAAACCTCTACAGGAAGTAATGACTTTATAATAAAATTACGAATTGAGGCATCAAAGAGATGGCACTGGATTTATTTCAAAACAATTTTATTGTGACATTCATGTAGAAATATTAATAATGAAAATCTTAGTTAAGTCTTAGTTAATATTTGTGATGTTTATGTACTTACTTTATAGATATCCTTAGATTAGACTCTAAACATTTGATGTAATAAACCTTTCATTATTAATTTTCTAGTGTAATTACATTTTCTTATCACTTTTCTTCATGTAAATAAACTCGGAGAGTACCAGTCGATTGAAGTTTTCCCAAACTCTGTAAAGAATTTATTAAACTTATTGTAAAAAAGTTTATAGATTATTTTTAAATAATAAAAAAAAGTAGTTAATTAATAATATTGTATTTATTTTTCGTTTTAATCTCTTAAATAATAAGAAATTAAAAATAATAAAAAAAAATACGAGAAGTGGAAACATAAAAAAAAATAGTTAAAAAAGGCCTCCAAAGTCTTGAAAGAGAATCTTTAATCGTTAAAACAGTGATTCTTATGCTACCGAGGAGGACAGTACAAACTGCAGTTCATTCGTTTTTAATTCTATTGTTTTTATTAATTATTATGTAGCTCGAGCTTTTTTTAATTAGGAAAATATTACAGTTAGATGGCATTAAGTATGTGTTAATTAATGATACCGGAAGTAAGCTAAAATAAATTGTTTTATGCTGAGAAAAATGCATAAATTGCATCCTGCTTGTCTAGTGTGCAGTAGTACTGCCAGAGTATATAGGTAGATGATTTTCGCAGGGTGGGAGGGTGCGGTTTATAATTCTTATTTATCATTAGACAGGCAGACATATGTCATGATACCTTTTATAATTCTTATCGTTAGACAGGCAGACATATGTCATGATACCTTTTATAATTCTTATCGTTAGACAGGCAGACATATGTCATGATACCTATTTGATGTTTGGATTTCTTTTAGAATAATCCTAAAGTCGCTAATTTTTGAGTAGACAGACATACGTCATAGTACCTATTTTGTATTTGATGTTTCGTTTATTTTTTTTATAATTCTAATAGAAGAACTTTCATGTGTGTTTATGACAGTGATTTTTAGACTAGACAGACATTTGTTATCATACCTCTTTCATATTTGATGATGTGAGACTGGAGTGGATATGTTTCAAGTGACGAGCGACAGAGCGATACTCTCCCCTATAACACTCAAGTCGCACTGAAAAGAAATCTTGTTTCACAGCTGTATATAGTGTTAGTGCTACCTGGTGGCAAATATGTAAATTAAAATGTGTTTACATAGTTGACAAGTTCAGTAAGTGCTGCTACCTTGTGACCATTTTTTAAACTAATTTTTCTTCAATATTTTTTTAAATGGTTTTTACTTCTTGATTTTTGAAAAGAACCAAGTTCGATCCAACATATACAATCTAGGATTGCCTTCAATACGAACTATCAAATTCAGAAACAGCAGCATTACAGTGAAATTAAGAGACTATTTCCACAAATTAAACATTTTATATTAAAAACAAAGAACATGCAATTGTTCTTTGAAGTAAAAATTCTAACATTACATTATGTAGGGGAGAAAATCGCTCTGTCCCTCGTCACTTGAAACATATCTACTCAAGTCTCACATCATCAAATATGAAAGAGGTAGGATAACAAATGTCTGTCTAGTCTAAAAATCACTGTCATAAGTGCATATTACATATAGTTAACATAATACTTGTTTCATTAACTGATTCTTCACAAAAATTTCCTAGGATAGATGATTTTCGTCTATTTCCTTGTGCTTCTATTAGTGAACAGTTTTGCAGGCAGTACTCCTGTATCAGAGGCATTTAATCTGAAAATCAACATTATGTACAATCAACAATATTTATGTACTTAAAATAATTAGTTTTTACTGAGTTTAGCTTGAATTAAGAACCTAGACAAAAAAAACATTTATAATAATTGATGTATTCTTAAAAATTAAATAAATGTGACTGCAATAAAACTAAAGCATTGATATGACAGTTTAAATCATTTTTTAAAGTTCCTAACCCTTTCTTTCAAAGAAAATGAAATATATTTTCAAAAAACATACTTATTATTTATCAAAAAGATTACTCTGATTGAACAACAACAATGCATACGAATATTCTAATTTTTTTATACAGAATAGAAATAGTTCTGTGATTGGAAAATATAACAGAATTTCAATCAAATTAAAACCTTTCAAAAAATTAAAACTTTTTTTTAGCTACAAAGATGAAAATTTACATGAATAAAGTTTTAGTTTATGTAGTATTACTCTGAACGTTGTAAATAATAGATAAGAATACTTGAAGAACAGTTCGAAAGTTAGAGAATGTAGTTTAGTTTATTATAAAAACAGAATGGATGCGAATTATCTCGTAAATAAGGTCGTACTTGCTGGAAGTATAGAAGGATCCTTCAAAATAATGAAATGGATTATAATAGCGGATTTAACCATATTGAAAAAGTAATGAACAATCTAAATATGGAAACTGTTCTGTCACTTAGTAATGTTTCTGAGTGGTATGGTATATTCCAGAATATTCGAATTTGTTTAGAGACACGGTTAATATGCACTCCGTAAATTTAATATAGTTGTATCACTTTATTAATTTTAATAAAAAATTGATTGAATTTAATTAAATAAATAATAAAATCTTACTTAAGTGAACAGCATAGATGTCGACTGGTCGGGAGCCCAATCACAGACAACAATAGGGCAACACGCCCCATCTGCCTATTTGAGATACTTGACTTAATTGTTGCAAAAAGTTCAGTTTTGAAGAAGTAAAAAGACCAATCAAATTACAATATATAATTAAATATTCTGAATGTGCAATCTGTACAACACTAATGTTTGTGACTTAATAATTCACTTCAGTAAACCAATTTGATCACTA
Organism: Rhodnius prolixus; assembly: GCF_049639745.1. Lineage (NCBI taxonomy): Eukaryota > Metazoa > Arthropoda > Insecta > Hemiptera > Reduviidae > Rhodnius > Rhodnius prolixus. The sequence goes on from NW_027411582.1 coordinate 30,180,336, forward strand.
AAAAGTTCTATGATGATAGAGAATCATTAAAAGTGTAAACACAGGCACTTTTTTTTTAAAAAAAACGTAAATCTAAGTTCATGTACCTTCTGGATAGTTTGAATTTTGGCAAATCATTGCATTTTCTAGGTATCTAATCTATGACTGTATACTTTTTTATTTTTAGATAATACGACATAATATCTTAACTGAGAAACAACATGCTGTAAGCTAAAAACATGTACTTACTGTTGCTGTAGGAGTTAAAATGTATTACACTGGATAAAATGTCATCAACTCAGCCTTTTGTTTGAATTGAACTAGTTCAGAATTACCATTAGAATGTCGAAAGAACGCTGAGAACAAAAATAAAAATCATATACACATATAATTTATACCATTGTTTTCATTGTAATTTACAAATATTTAGATAAAAATCAATTTTCAATAAATTAGAATTAAAACTACTGGTGCAAACCTAGCAAAATCCAAGGTTTATAATTCTAGGACTTTATTAAGCTTTAAATTATTAATTTAAATTTCATGGAGATTATTCTCCCCTTTAAATGAGAGAAATGTGAATATTTAAGTGGAAGTTCATAATTCCCAAATACGTAATCTTAATTAGCAATTTACGGTAAATCTTTACAATAGCCCACTAAAAATATTTCTTTATTTTATATTTACATTTAAATCTGGCGGGTTATATGGTAACGCGAATCAGAATCACTTCGAATTATTAATTCAAGATTGAAAATTTTATTTAAAAAAAAAATTCGTGGGGGCTGTGCCCCCCACACCCCCCTTTATGTGGGGGCTTTGCCCCTGATCTATTTTTTATTTTTATGGGGGGCTTCGCCCCCCACACCCCCTCACTACACAACTAATCCACACACAACTCTAATTTGTAATTCAGACACATGAAAAACAAAACAAAAGAAGCCTACCTTATTCAATGCAATCCCTATCCTTCTGTTAGTACAATTTATTTACTCCCTTAAATAATGCTCTCATTTGATCGCCCATGGAAGAATGTCTCCTTTTCATACTTAACACACTTCAGACCTACATATCTATTACTAATGAAACCAACACTCATTCAAAATTTTGAAACTTTCATCTCTCCATCTTCACTCATGCTTTAAATAAAAGAAAAACTGTAGATTTTAAACGTTCATGTTTTATGAACTTTAAAAAAAAACGCACCTAAAGTTACACACTGGACACTGGCGGGAACTGATAATACGTTGGAATGGAAGCAGTTACTAAGTGTGAGTGTACTGCGCATGCTCACTAAAAATAAATAGGCAAGAAATTCAAAAAAATTATATATAGCACATTAGCGGGAAGTTGAGAAATTTAAAAAGAATATATTGAACATTGGCGGGAAGTAGTTTAAAAAGTCAACGGTAACTGTGCTGTACTGCGCATGCACCAAAAATAAATAGGCCACACCTCCGTGGGCTATTGTAAAGATCAACCCAATTTACTTTTACAGTAATAAAGACGACCAAAAATGATTAACATTTACCTACGAACTAAATCTACCTACTCATGACCGTGGAAACATTTTTAAGAAACAAAAGAATGAAGACTAAAATCAACTTTTTAAAATTACATGCGTACACTTAGAATGCATCTAGTATCAACTGTCTTGGAAACATGTCAATTTCATAAACACTTCTGATCATATCAACTCGTAATTAAAAATCAAAGTATACACAAAAAATGTTGCTTACCTGCAAGAAGTCCTTAACGTAGTAATGATGCAAAAACAAGTTCTTCAATTTCCTAGGAAGTTTTCACATAATAGATAATGCAATCCAGTTTTCTAAGCTATGTAAAGTTCTCACTCACTTAGTTACAGCAGCATCAAGTTAATACTATCACAAAATGTTTATCAACGTAGGTGAAGTACATTTAATAAATAAAGCAAATTATTACTGTTGCTATATAATAAAGAGAATGTTTGGACAAAACCGCATAACCCTTTTACCCCACTGCATTACCGGACAGTTGTTTGGTCAGGAGGTTATTGAATGTTTATTTTAAAGTACGTTTATGCTACCTAGCGGTAATCACTGGAACTAGTTCCTGTGTTTCTAGTTCAAGCTACTACCGCTAGATAGAATTTGCGTGCCCTTAGCATGTATTTTTTTTTCTATTCCTAATTTTAAGGTAAGATATAGTATAGAATTTCTAATAAGGTTGCCCAATTTCTTTAATTTAAATATAAGGACTTCAATTTCTGATTTATTCTTTGATTTAATTAGAGCAAATATCAAAATAATATACTTATAAATCCCACTCTCTTGACAAGCTATGTTTAATAGAACTAACCAATCTTATGTAAGTACTTTAATCATTATGGGACAATAATATTGGTACAACAAACGAGGAAAATTCTTAATAAATCTCCATAAGATGTATTGATATTTCACTATTTACAAGTAACGTAACTAAAATTTCCATAAGTAAATCACTAAAAACTTATATTTTTATAAGAAGTTGAAGATGTGGAGTACAAGGTTGTCAACAAATCTAATATTCCTCAGCCATGCTAATCTTTAATTTTTGCATGATTTAAACACCTTTCTTATTAAGTAAGAGAAAATAAAAGATATTAATAGAGAATAAAAGAATACATATATCTTTATCCTAATTGCTATCAAGGAGAGACAAAAAATGGTTTTACAGATGTTATACAAATTTTCAGGGATGATTTTGACAAACTGCCTAAACGCAGCTAAACCCCCTGCAGATTGATGGTATCCTACCTAGTTGTAGGTATCAACTCCTCACAGTGCATCATAAACCAGTGGACTGTTATTGATTAGACCGCGAAATTATTGATGGGGATCTAGAGTTTTATTTGCTTGCAGAGGATCGTCTCCTGTATGGCGCTCAGACATGGTGTTTACGTTGTACACAACGTGCTATGGAGAGGAGCATCCTTATATCCTCCTAGGAGTCCGAGCTAAGGTGATTAGAAGGAAGATTTGTCTCAAGATGTGGTGATGTAAGCTAAAAAATGAAATGGAATTAGTGGCTGGTCATCTGAGAGGATTTGAAGATGAAAGGTGGACACGAACCTGCGTGGAATGGTGCCCTTTCGTCAGGAAAAAAAGAAGAAGGAGATATGGAATAGCGGGCATTAACTTTAGTAGAAAATCAAAGCATAGAGAATAATGGGTGACATTAAGAGAGGCCTTTGTCCAGAAATGGGCCTCATTCCAAAATCAAGCATTTATCATTTATAAATTTGTTTTATAAGCATTTATTATTAATTTAACAATGTGAATTGTAAATTTTTTTTTTCTCTATTTTAATATTATTATTCATTATTTATTAACAATGAAATTTCACGAAAAATTTATTTGTTTATGGAATTAATAAAGGCTATTTTTATTTACATGAAAAAGATAAAGAAATCTAACAGATTATGAAACGAATAACTGCAAATATGAAGAGAAACGATCTCTTAATTTAATAGTAGACATTCCACTTTTTAGGAACAAAGGTTTACTGCATAATACAGACGTATTTATTGTAGGGCATTACTGCATTGTGGATTCTAAGGTATCTGAGAATAAGATAAAGATCCAACAAAAGTCCTTGGATGAAGTTGAATTAATGTAAGATCAAGATGATTAAATAGTAAAATTTTAAATAGGATTACGACATTAAATTTCCACACTGGAACTACTGCTGTTACAGCGATCCTAGAATATTCATTATTTCAAAGTGTTTTACAGATCAATGTAAAATAAATGGAAAAGTGGAATAAAAAAAATCATAATTTTACACTTTTCTAGTGAGTTAGGATAAAAGCAAGGCTTATCAGGAAAATACTAGATATTTCTTCAGGTTCCGACCTGTTTAAGAAAAAAACAATAATTTTCCTCTTTAAGGAATTCCTAAATACACACATATTTTCAGCCGTGACCTGTTATGATTGCTGTAACGAGTCACAATGTTAACAGCTATCTACATAGGGCCTTATAACTCTGCTGCCACTTTCTTATTAAATAGGGCCTTACAACTTCTGCTGTACTTTCTCCATGTTAAAGTACTGTCCTATTGAAACTATTAAAAAGTTAGTAATTAAATCATTAATAATGAAGGTAAGGTAAAATTTGATATATCACATTCGCTTCAATAATGTATTTTACGTACAAAAATTATAGTGATATATAACTAAAGAAGATGTTAAGGAATGAAGATAATCAATCGGTTGAACTAATCTAAAGCAAGCACTATAATTAAATGTCAAGTAAAAATTTAGGACACAATTAGCACTTAATATAAGATAAATGAATGACAAAATTCTTTGTAAAAATAAAATTTCTAAAAAGTACAATTATAAAGAATTTGCCCATATATTTGGAACGGAATGTATTAATTTTACAACTTCATTTGTTAAATCTGCTTCTGAAAATATAAAACATAAAAATGCCAACTTTTAAGACTTTTTTAAAACTAATAACTTGAATAAATAAATACATCAAAATTTACCATAAGTTTCTGCTATCTCTTTTGGAAATTCCATGTAATAATCACATATTAAGGTACTTCTATCTTTTACAATACCATGCACTTCAACAAGGCCGGTAACTGGAACTGTGAGTGGGCTCCTCATTGAAATAGTAATCACCTGATTATCTGTTGATTTTATTTCGAATGAATCACCTTTTGGGTTTGTCTGGAAAATATAAACTCATTTTAAAAAATAAATAAAAATAAAGTAAGAGAACATTAGCAGGTTGTATCTACGAGAGTAGATACTGAAAGATCAGTGCAAGTCTTCTACAAAAAGGAATAATTTTAACTTGACCATAAAACAAGCTACCGAAAATCGAATTTACCTCTTTAAATAAAGATAAAGCATGATTCCTAGGTTGCTTCTCTAATTGAACAAGGATAGCCTTGTACTGACAGAGAATCATGCCACTGTAGCTAAGAAATGCTTTCAATTAAATTCAATAAATAAATTAAAAATTTAAACTCGATTTTAGTCAATGTAAGTCTTGACACTTTCCAAGTCTACAATAAGTACAGAAAATACCATCAGTAAATCTTCTATAAACTTGAATTATCGGGAGAGCTGTCACCTATTATGGGCATATAATGCGACAGCAGTGTTCTATGCTGGGCTTTCGGCAAGGGAATGGAGTTAATACCTTCTTTTAAGCGCGATAATTTCAACCAAGAATAAAAGAAACGATAATATTCAAAGATAACTCATTTCACGAAAAAATCTAAAACTGTTCTAGCTATTACAACCTAAATAACTTTACTTCTGGGATGGAAATCACCCGATTTTGCTCAATTACTAAATCTAACTTTATAAATTGATTTATTAAATTAAGAAGCAATATAAACTTAATTGATACAGTTAAGTCAAAGTACCGTCGGTAGATTCATTTATAGAAATTAAATTACTAAAAAGATTTGACAGTTTCCACTTCAATAAAAATGTTTTAAAGTCGTTACTTACACTTTTTACTTCACCATAAATAGTAACAGTTTTACCCTGAAATTGAGGCAAAAGTGCTCCATTCACCAGTATTCTAAATGCACTTTGTTCCATATTGAATTTGATTTTCAATAGAATTCACTATAACACAGCAACAAGTAGCTAAAATTACTTAATCTAAACCAAATACTGTTACCGCCTTTAACCATTATAACCTTCTACATATTCATATCGATATTAAATTAACCTCATATCGAGGGTTTCCTCAAAAGAAGTTAGCAAAAATTGCTTTTTACTGTAAATTAATTAAAATATAATGAAAGTAAATTACTTTCATATCTCTACCGTTAGGAAATAATTTAATTTAAAGGCTAGTAAAGGTACATACGTACAATGAACGCTCATTCCAATTCTTCCTTGACATCGCAAACTTTTGCTTGGCTTTGAACAATCTAAATACAAAAATTATATTTTCCAACTAATCGACAGAATAAACTAAAGCTACTCCTTCAAAACATCCTGAAGACCTTTCTGTTCCTTGTTCCCAAAACTCGTAGCTCTTAGAACTATGATTAGATTGCACAGAATGGATCAATACTTCCTAAAAACTAACTATACACGAATGTTGCCAGAAAAAAAAGGTTTATTTTTTCCTTTAAACCTTTTCCAGGACTTTCAATCATCAAACAATGAGACGTGATGGTAGCTGGTTGGGGTGGGGCCCGCTAGAAAGAACAGGCATTACTTAACTTGCGGTGTTTATTTTATTTTCTGAAATTAAATTACATTTCATTAAAATTGTAGTAAAAACGGTTCAAAATATGTTATGAATAAAGAATCGTAGTCAATGTTCCTTAATATAATAACCAGAGCTTGACAAAAAAGTCTATTAATCAGGTGAAGAGTAAGTAGCACCCTAAAATAAAAAATGTTCTTCCAAACGTGCGATCTGTTTCATTCCGCTTTAAGCAATTTAAATCAAACCATTGCGACTATTTAGCAATTAGTTTGTTTAAATGATTGCTTATATGTAGAACCGTAATATAAGCAAATGACTCCAGAATGCGGCTGAAGCCTAGTCAAACATCTGAACGAAAAAAATAAATGTAAAACCTAGAACGTAAAAACAGAAGTGGAAACGCTGAGAATAGTTTTAGAAGAAGTGATTTGTATTTTATTATTATTATTGTTTTAAATGAATTCCAACCCATAATATATTCGCTGGAATTGAAAGATACGATGAGTTGGCAAAACAGAGTTCATTATTTTCACCAACCGAACAATCTCTAAAATAAAAATCTGATGGTTCAATACGTAAAGCCTTGATCAATTTCATCGATATAAGAATTAGGGTGCAATGAAGATATAATAGTTTTCGGCAAAAGGACAAAAATACTTAATTGTTAGAAAACACAACATCTTTTCCAATGATGAGCACATTTGACCACATTTAGACAAGTTTACTCTCACAATACTGAGTAGTTTTTATTACTTCCAATTAGAGTAAATATAATACTTTTGCAAAAAGATCTTCATAATACCAATTGTTATTTCATAAAATTCAGAAAATAAGAAAAGTTTTCAAAGTGATAAATCTAAGATCAGTATTAATAATTTAGTTATGTTTATATAGAAAATGTATCTTTATAATAAAATATAAAATTATAAAGAAATAAAAACTATAACAACACATCATTATGATTATATAGTTTTCTTTTTTTGACAGTGGTAAGTTTTGTTTTATTATTCACTTGCTGTTCTTGCTGTGCACTTGAATGTGTTTTGATCGGTGAATAAGAACGATCTCTTACAATTTGAGAATGTCTGGTTACTATAGGTAATGGCTCAAATCTTGGTTTACTTAAAATATTACGGTCTTCATGTGGTTCCACGACAAATTTTCCGATTTCCATCTATACAAAAATGGTTTTTAAAAGATTTTGAGCGCTTCATACAAAAAACAATATCAAAAAAAATTATTTTAAAAAACTCACATTATTAAAAAGATTCATATTTGCTGCGCATCTTTCTCTTAGTAACTTTATTTCTGTTTGAGCACTGGCCAAATCTCCATTCATTTTACTCAGTTTTTCTTCATACTACACAGTTACATAATTAATGTCAAAAACAAAAACAAACAAAATGGTAAAGATAATAAAAAACTTTAATAATAATAATACGAGCTATAAATAAATAGATGAAACTGGTTCTTAATAATTCTAAGAGTTCCACAATTTTTAATTGTCCATATTTTTATGTTCAGCTACTGCAATAAGCAAATAGTAAGATGGAAGATTTCAGACATAGGTTTCACCTTTATTATTATTTTTTTTTTTTTTTGTGGGTTACACCCTTAGTTTTAAACAAAAAATTTTAGAGATTGTTTTCTCTGTGGGGAACATCCACTTCTTCAGGCATCGTGGGAGCAAATTTCACAAAATTGCTTCAGTACAAAGAGCCTGAAATGTTAATAGTTTTAGCGAGTGGCTGCAGTTAAAGTTTTTCTTACAGCGTTAAAAGACTTTCCATGGTGCTAAGAGATGATCACACCATGTTTATAACAAGATTACTAGTCGATTCGTACAAAATGATCTGTTGCAGACAAGAAAATAAATTCAATGACATGTTTTTGTTATAGGTGATTGAATTCGCATACTGGTTTCATTGTTGTTGTTTTTTTTTAAATATAATTTAACAGGTTGACTTTAATGAATTTAAATGTCCACGATTCTTTTAATATCTTTAAAAGAATCTTTTTATGTGGAAGTTAAATTCTTTTCCAAAAGATGTTTATGAAAAACAAGAGGAAGGATAGTGGAATTACATAAGTAATCTAAGGTCTACATTAAGCACTCTCATTTTGTGGATCTCAATAAAAGATTCTTCTGGGACATGGAGTAAGGTATAATTTGTGAAGGAAAGTTTGGTGTGATGGATTTTTGAAGCTGTCCCGAAATCCATACTGAGTTATGGTGCGCAAATATGTGGCAATCAAGAATTCAAGGAAGTTGAAATCCTATTTTGTTATGCCATTAAAAGATTAATCGGTTTTCCAAAACATACTCTCAATTATATGCTTCATTTGGGAACGGGTACACGGCCAATTTACTTATATACTCTACGATTGCACGCATAGGATTATACTTTCAGTATATATTTAAAACCCTTTACAGAAAAAATAACAAATAAAAGTTTCATGAGCGATGAGTAAGGCTACAATAGGTTGGTTTAGGACTTGGACTCAACTTGCGGAGAAAAATGGTGTTATACTTAATTCTCTAGACTAGGATGCACTAAAACGTCAGATGCTTCAGGTCTTAGAATATGAAAAAAAGGTTGAGTATAGTGCGTTTGCAAAATTGGCCTCTAAATATGGTGTTCCATACCATACATAAACCGCTGGACCATCAGATACAGTCAGTCTGATGTAAATAATAAGCTTAGTGCGGATAAAATTAGAGCGATATTGAAAGCAACAGATGAGTTGTATAGTTTGAACTACCTGGCACCAAAATATCGTATATAAAAGTAGATTTGGAGTTTAAAAAAAAAAAATCTGGAAAATGAATGCAGCGCTCCCTGGAACTAGAGATACTCATTCTGCAAAAGTAAACCGGTACTTTTGGTTTGAAAACTTTTTCTAGAAAAAATATTTTTGGAAAGTAAGCGTTTTGTTTCATTTTGATAAGGAAAAGAGACGGAAGAAGTACGAAAAAGTTTTATTCATGGTGAAACATGTGTAAAAAAATAATTTACAATGTTTTTACTTTTAAGAAAATACTTAGCAGGTCTCAGACTCACAGTTAAAAGTAAAAAAAATTAATCATTTAGTGACTTACAGTTGATATTGTTTGTGAAATAGTATGCTTACAATCTTCTTCCTTCTTTTGAAGTTCATTTTTTAAGCATTCTATAGTACTTGCATTTGTTTCGTTCAATTTAGCAATGTCTGTTCTGAGGTAGAATACTAAAAAAAAAAGAGAAATGTATAAGAAATACTGGGAATTCAAAATAATATCAAGCATACACAAAATACAAACGTTTCAAAAATGGTTTTCTCAATTTTTTAAATTAGTATTTTATTTTTTATGTCATTTTAGTTTTTACAAGATGTTCTTTATTTATCCTTTCCATTTCTGAATTTTTTCTTTGTGTTCTTAAGTGATATCGATCCTTCTTCTGATCATTTTAAAATTCTAACTTGGAAATAAATTAGAATTTTCTTTACATCGTTTTATTTTTTAAATGATTCTTTGTTATTTACGGTAGAAATGGAAATAAAAAACTTTCATAAGATTACTAAACAAAATTAGATTTGTCCGTCGTTTACTGGACGTATGTTAAATGTACCCCAGACCAGTTTCGGATTTTTATCCATCATTAGAACAGATTAATCAGTTTGATGTAAAGGATTTGATAATCCGAAACTAGTCAGGGATACCAACATGTGACTAAGGCGGACAAAATCAACGACTAAAAAGCGAGGTTTTTTTTTGCAACTGAGTAGAGGGGGGAAGAAAATGCATGTACAATTCTACGATTAAACAATTTTTCCAACCTTCTTCTTTAGCTGCTTCCTTAGTTGATTTTAATTCATTTTCATAATTTTCCATTAAATCCCGTTTTATACGATCCCACTTCTCTTGTTCTTCATTATATTTCTGAAAACAAATAAGATTAAATTTCTAAATAATTAGAAATTATTTCTGACCATCACATATGGATCTGTTCTCAGGTAGCGAAGCTAAATGCAGTTTTTGGGATGACCCCATCAAGGTCTAGTAGAAGATCAGCTGCTTTTTTATAAGATCTATCATTTTCCCCACCAGTCTTTTTTTATATATTAAATTCTTGGTCTTAAGGTGGCTAGCAAAGTTCTGGTATAGCCTCTTTGCATGTATAATCAGACAGATCGTAAAAGTCACTCCCTATCCCTACCCATCTAACATAATGCACAGTGCAGGCCACTTGCCGGCGAGTTCTTGTATAAGTAAGACATATCCCTTGTACAGCAAAGACTTGTAGAATTTGCTTGAGGCATGCTGGCCATTAGTAACTATCTCTCCAGTTCAAAAGTTTCAAGGGCCGTTAATTTCAAGAAATTATTTTCCAAATAGCCGTTAAGTCGGTCAGAGATTGCTCAAGGCTGAGCTGAGCGGGATGCTCAATAGCCGCCCAAGTTCTTTCCCCAGATCGGCCCAAACTTAGGCATCACAAAAACATAATTCTAATAACTAGTTTCAGCTACTTTTTGGTGACACCAAATCTCAGTAATGAGCACCAAATTTAAACATGGAGAGAATTATAACTTTTCTTTATTATTTAATACTAAATGAGATTTTTATTATTATTATTTAAGATAAAGGTCATTACTTTTACGTTTCTTTCAACTTCTTCTTTTAACTTCACATTTTCTTGATTTAGTTTCATATTCTTCTCTGAAAAAATATAATTACTAAGCAGTTAAATAATATTAACAGAAAATAGATTTCTAATAGGAGTCTAATATTGAATTCGAATAGAAAATTTGACAACAGTACAAATGCATCAAAAGCCCCTACTGGACTTTAACCAAGAATTCTGCTAGATCTGGTTTGTAGTGGTCATTGCAAGTTTTTAATGAGAAAGAGCCACCATTCTACTATTGCGAGAGTGCGAAGGAAAGCCTGCAAGCGGCTTTAAGCTCAATTAGGACCATTGAACTTTGCACTGTGAGCTATTTTTTTAACGCTGGCTGTTGGTGAGAACCAAATATTAGGATAGCATAAGAACTCAACATTATCATCAGTAAGAAATAGTTAAAGGCATTAAAACTAAACAGATATTAGAAGTGCAACAAAGAGAGGATAATAAATATTTGAACAACTGGGAAACCCGAACAGGCGTAATGTATTATGCTCTCAGAAAGAATAAAACAAGAAGTAATTAGTAAACAAAATATTCTTAGGGTAATAAAAGAGCAGAGAGATTCTATCAGAAATAGAGCCTATCTCCGTTTTCCAATTTCTGGCGCTACCTTAAACGAATGAAGTTAGTACGTTAATCACAGTCACAATTCAATTCACAGTTAGTCATGCAATGTAATGGAAACACACAGCATTGCTGAATTTTAACATTACTTTAAAATAAATTTAAAATTAAATTTAACGTCCTACCTCGTTCCTCGGAAAATCTAGACAATATTTTTTCTAAATGAATTATATGTTCTTGTTTGCTATTTAAGAGAGATTGAATTCTTTTCTCGTTCTCTTGAGAAATCCTAAGTTCATTTTTTAGCATTCCTATAACCGCTGTTAATTCTTTAATTTCATTCCATTTTCGAGTATAAGACTGAAAAAAAAAATATAATTTTGTCATGAACATGGACTTTTTTCATACACCGAAATTGAGATGAACTTACTTTTCTCCAATCAGCTATCTCATTCAAAAATATCTTTAGATCATCATCAAGCATCATTTCCAGTGACACAGCAAAATTATTCGAGACTTAACAAAAAAATATTTCTAACACTGATAAACCTCCTATACTGTTACACTTTGTGCCTAACAATTTATAGACTCCAACTTCACTTTTTTTTAATTTAAATTTATAACAAAAACAATAAAATGGTAAAACCATAAACTTTTATCAAAAAAGTAAAAGAAACATCAAAAATATACAAAGATAAAACTTTCTAATTTCAAGGCCAATGTAGAACAAAAAACACAATTCGTCTACAAGAATTGAATTTAAGGTTCCGAAAAAAAAGCTAACCAAATTATCCCAACATTAAAAGTAAAAACTACAGAAAGAAAAAAAAAACAAAAAACTAATGATGCTAATTTTACAATAATTCCTTTCTTTCTAAATATCACACTCTATTTTGAGGGCGAAATTAGAGACTTAACTCTTGGTCACATATTTAGCAAACAAAACTTCAGAAAGAATGGAAAAATTAAAAAATCTTCACTTACGTTTCAGAAAATTCCTTCTTTTCTTCATTGGCATTCAATTTTAAGGACAAGGGTAGATACCACCCTCTTAGTCGGCTCGGTTTGGAAACGGAAGTTCCTTAAGAATAGAAAAAAAAGAAAATCTTCATTAACAAAACTAGAATTTACTTATTTTCTTTATCATATGTTCCATTTTAAAGCAACGGCAAAATAATACACTCTTGGACGGTTCGTTTTGGATGCAGAACTTCTTTAAGAATAAAAATAATAAAAAATCTTCACTTACGTTACGGGAAAATCATTATTTTCTTCAACTTAAATTCTATTATAATAACGAGGCAAGTAACAACAGTTGTGCGCCACATTGTGAAAACAGAAATTATCGAAACAATAGAAAATCTCCACTAATATTACAGGAAATTCCTCATTTTCTTCATCTTACATTCTATATTAAGGAAGAGGCTACAAAGTACGTTCTTGGTCGTCTTGTTTTCGAAAATAAAGTTTAGAAAGAATGGAAAAATTCTAAATCTACACTTACAATTCAGTAAAATTCCTTATTTTTCTCATCTTACATTCTATTATAAGGACGAGGCTACAAGATACATTCTTGGTGGCCTGGTTTACGAAGCAGAAGTTCAGAAAGAATGGAAAAATTCTAAATCTACACTTACAAATCAGTAAAATTCCTTATTTTTCTCATCTTACATTCTATTATAAGGTCGAGGCTACAAGATACATTCTTGGTGGCCTGGTTTTCGAAGCAGAAGTTCAGAAAGAATGGAAAAATACTAAATCTACACTTACAAATCAGTAAAATTCCTTATTTTTCTCATCTTACATTCTATTATAAGGACGAGGCTACAAGATACATTCTTGGTGGCCTGGTTTTCGAAGCAGAAGTTCAGAAAGAATGGAAAAATTCTAAATCTACACTTACAAATCAGTAAAATTCCTTATTTTTCTCATCTTACATTCTATTATAAGGACGAGGCTACAAGATACATTCTTGGTGGCCTGGTTTTCGAAGCAGAAGTTCAGAAAGAATGGAAAAATACTAAATCTTCACATACATTTCAAGAAATTCCTTATTTCCTTAATCTTAAATTAAATTTTAAGTACGAGGATACATAGAACGTACTTGGTCAAGTAAAAAGTAGATTTTCAGATGAATGGAAAAATATTAAATCTTCAATTACATAACAAGAAATACCTTAATCTCATCATCTTACAATCTATTTTAAAGACGAAGCTAGATTGTACACTGTTGGTCGCCTAGTTTTGGAAACAGAAGTGAAGAATGAATGGAAAAATAGAAAATCTTCACTTAGATTGTAGGAATTTCCTTATTTTCATCACCTTACATTCTATTTCCAAGACGAGGCTAGATTGCACATGGTTGGTCGTCTCGTTATGAAATAGAAGTGAAGAATGAATGCAAAAACTAGAAAGTTTTCACTTATACTACAGGAATTTCCTTATTTTCATCACCTTCCATTCTATTTTCTAGACGATGCTAGATTGTACACTGTTGGTCGCCTAGTTTTGGAAACAGAAGTGAAGAATGAACGGAAAAATAGAAAATCTTCACTTAGATTGCAGGAATTTCCTTATTTTCATAATCTTACATTATATTTTCAAGACGAGGCTGGATTGTACAATGTTGGTCGCCTTGTTTTGGAAAAAGAAAATAAGAATAAATAGAAAAATAATAGATCCCACTTACATTTGAGGAATTTCCTTATTTTCATCACCATACCTTCTATTCTCAAGACGAAGCTAGATTGTACACTGTTGGTCGCCTAGTATTGGAAAAAGAAGTGAAGAATGAATGGAAAAATAGAAAATCTTCACTTAGATTGCAGGAATTTCCTTATTTTCATCACCTTCCATTCTATTTTCTAGACGATGCTAGATTGTACACTGTTGGTCGCCTAGTTTTGGAAACCGAAGTGAAGAATGAACGGAAAAATAGAAAATCTTTACTTAGATAGCAGGAATTTCCTTATTTTCATAATCTTACATTATATTTTCAAGACGAGGCTAGATTGTACAATGTTGGTCGCCTTGTTTTGAGAACAGAAGTGAAGAAAGGCTGGAAAAAATGGAAATTCTTTACTAACATTACAGGATTTTCCTTATTTTCATCATCTTACAATCTATTTTACTGACGAGGCAAGATTGTACACTGTTGTTCGACTCGTTTTGGAAACAGATTTGAAAAATAAATGGAAAAATAGAAAATCTCCACTTACATAACAGGAATTTCTTTATTTTCTTCATCTTAAACTCTTTGTTTAGGACGAGGCTGCATTGCACGTTCTTGGTCGCCTGGTTTTGGAAAAAGAAAATAAGAATAAATAGAAAAATACTAGATCCCACTTACATTTAAGGAATATCCTTATTTTCATAATCTTACATTCTATTTTCAAGACGAGGCTAGATTGCACACTGTTGGTCGCCTAGTTTTGGGAACAGAAGTGAAGAATGAACGGAAAAATAGAAAATCTTCACTTGCATTAAATAAATTTCCCTATTTTCATCACCTTACATTCTATTGTAATGACGAAGCTGGATTGTACACTGTTGGTCGCTTCGTTTTGAAAACAGAAGTGAAGAATGAATGGAAGAAATAAAAAATCTTCAATTACGTTACAGGAATTTCCTTATTTTCTTCATTTTAAACTCTTTGTTCAGGACGAGGCTGCATTGTACGTTCTTGGTCACCTGGTTTTGGAAAAAGAAAATAAGAATAAATAGAAAAATAATAGATACCACTTACATTTGAGGAATTTCCTCATTTTCATCACCTCACATTCTATTTTCAAAACGAGGCTAGATTGCACACGGTTGGTCTCCTCGTTTTGAAAACAGAAGTGAAGAATGAATGGAATAAATAGAAAATCTTCACTTACGTTACTGGAATTTCCTTATCTTCATCACCTTACATTCTATTTTCAAGACGAGGCCAGATTGTACACTGTTAGTCACCTCTTTTTGAAAACAGAAGTGACGAATGAATGGAAAAACTAGAAAATCTTCACTTAGATTGCAGGAATTTCCTAATTTTCATCACCTTACTTTCTATTCTCAAGACGAAGCAAGATTGTACACTGTTGGTCGCCTAGTTTTGGAAACAGAAGTGAAGAATGAATGGAAAAATAGAAAATCTTCACTTAGATTGCAGGAATTTCCTAATTTTCATCACCTTACTTTCTATTCTCAAGACGAAGCAAGATTGTACACTGTTGGTCGCCTAGTTTTGGAAACAGAAGTGAAGAATGAATGGAAAAATAGAAAATCTTCACTTAGATTGCAGGAATTTCCTTATTTTCATCATCTTATAATGAATTTTAAAGACGAGGCTAGATTGCACATGGTTGGTCGTCTCGTTATGAAATAGAAGTGAAGAATGAATGCAAAAACTAAAAATTTTTCACTTATACTACAGGAATTTCCTTATTTTCATCACCTTCCATTCTATTTTCTAGACGATGCTAGATTGTACACTGTTGGTCGCCTAGTTTTGGAAACCGAAGTGAAGAATGAACGGAAAAATAGAAAATCTACACTTAGATTGCAGGAATTTCCTTATTTTCATAATCTTACATTATATTTTCAAGACGAGGCTAGATTGCACACTGTTGGTCGCCTCGTTTTGTAAACAGATGTGAAGAATTAATGGAAAAAATAGAAAATCTTCACTTACGTTACAGGAATTTCCTTATTTTCTTCATTTTAAACTCTTTGTTTAGGACGAGGCTGCATTGTACGTTCTTGGTCGCCTAATTTTGGAAAAAGAAAATAAGAATAAATAGAAAAATAATAGATCCCACTTACATTTGAGGAATTTCCTTATTTTCATCACCATACCTTCTATTCTCAAGACGAAGCTAGATTGTACACTGTTGGTCGCCTAGTATTGGAAAAAGAAGTGAAGAATGAATGGAAAAATAGAAAATCTTCACTTAGATTGCAGGAATTTCCTTATTTTCATCACCTTCCATTCTATTTTCTAGACGATGCTAGATTGTACACTGTTGGTCGCCTAGTTTTGGAAACCGAAGTGAAGAATGAACGGAAAAATAGAAAATCTTTACTTAGATAGCAGGAATTTCCTTATTTTCATAATCTTACATTATATTTTCAAGACGAGGCTAGATTGTACAATGTTGGTCGCCTTGTTTTGAGAACAGAAGTGAAGAAAGGCTGGAAAAAATGGAAATTCTTTACTAACATTACAGGATTTTCCTTATTTTCATCATCTTACAATCTATTTTACTGACGAGGCAAGATTGTACACTGTTGTTCGACTCGTTTTGGAAACAGATTTGAAAAATAAATGGAAAAATAGAAAATCTCCACTTACATAACAGGAATTTCTTTATTTTCTTCATCTTAAACTCTTTGTTTAGGACGAGGCTGCATTGCACGTTCTTGGTCGCCTGGTTTTGGAAAAAGAAAATAAGAATAAATAGAAAAATACTAGATCCCACTTACATTTAAGGAATATCCTTATTTTCATAATCTTACATTCTATTTTCAAGACGAGGCTAGATTGCACACTGTTGGTCGCCTAGTTTTGGGAACAGAAGTGAAGAATGAACGGAAAAATAGAAAATCTTCACTTGCATTAAATAAATTTCCCTATTTTCATCACCTTACATTCTATTGTAATGACGAAGCTGGATTGTACACTGTTGGTCGCCTCGTTTAGGAAATAGAAGTGAAGAATGAATGCGTGAAATAGAAAATCTTCACTTACATTACAGGAATTTCTTTATTTTCATCACTTTACATTCTATTTTATTGACGAAGCTGGATTGTACACTGTTGGTCGCCTTGTTTTGGAAACAGAAGTGAAGAATGAATGGAATAAATAGAAAATGTTCTCTTAGGTTACAGGAATTTCCTTATTTTCTTCATTTTAAACTCTTTGTTTAGGTCGAGGCTGCATTGTACGTTCTTGGTCGCCTGGTTTTGGAAAAAGAAAATAAGAATAAATAGAAAAATAATAGATCCCACTTACATTTGAGGAATTTCCTTATTTTCATCACCTTACATTCTATTTTCAAGACGAGGCTGGATTGCACACGGTTGGTCTCCTCGTTTTGAAAACAGAAGTGAAGAATGAATGGAATAAATAGAAAATCTTCACTTAGATTACAGGATTTTCCTCATTTTCATTACTTTTAATTCTATTTTCAAGACGAGGCTAGATTGCACACTGTTGGTCGCCTCGTTTTGAAAACAGAAGTGAAGAATGAATGGAATAAATAGAAAATCTTCACTTACGTTACAGGAATTTCCTTATTTTCTTCATTTTAAACTCTTTGTTTAGGTCGAGGCTGCATTGTACGTTCTTGGTCGCCTGGTTTTGGAAAAAGAAAATAAGAATAAATAGAAAAATAATAGATCCCACTTACATTTGAGGAATTTCCTTATTTTCATCACCTTACTTTCTATTTTCAAGACGAGGCTGGATTGCACACGGTTGGTCTCCTCGTTTTGAAAACAGAAGTGAAGAATGAATGGAAGAAATAGAAAATCTTCACTTAGATTGCGGGAATTTCCTAATTTTCATCACCTTATCTTCTATTCTCAAGACGAAGCAAGATTGTACACTGTTGGTCGCCTAGTTTTGGAAACCGAAGTGAAGAATGAACGGAAAAATAGAAAATCTTTACTTAGATAGCAGGAATTTCCTTATTTTCATAATCTTACATTATATTTTCAAGACGAGGCTAGATTGTACAATGTTGGTCGCCTTGTTTTGAGAACAGAAGTGAAGAAAGGCTGGAAAAAATGGAAATTCTTTACTAACATTACAGGAATTTCCTTATTTTCATCATCCTACAATCTATTTTACTGACGAGGCAAGATTGTACACTGTTGTTCGACTCGTTTTGGAAACAGATTTGAAAAATAAATGGAAAAATAGAAAATCTCCACTTACATAACAGGAATTTCTTTATTTTCTTCATCTTAAACTCTTTGTTTAGGACGAGGCTGCATTGCACGTTCTTGGTCGCCTGGTTTTGTAAAAGGAAAATAAGAATAAATAGAAAAATACTAGATCCCACTTACATTTAAGGAATATCCTTATTTTCATAATCTTACATTCTATTTTCAAGACGAGGCAAGATTGAACACTGTTCATCGCCTGGTTTTGGAAATAAATTTGAAAAATAAATGGAAAAGAAGAAAATCTTCACTTACATTACAGGAATTTCCTTATCTTCTTCACCTGACATTCTATTTTCGAGACGTGGCTACTTGTACACTGTTGGCCGGCTGTTTTTGAAAAAAAGAAGTGAAGAATGAATGGAAAAATAGAAAATCTTCACTTAGATTGCAGGAATTTCCTTATTTTCATCACCTTACATTCTATTTTCAAGACGAGGCTAGATTGTACATTGTTAGTCGCCTAGTTTTGGGAACAGAAGTGAAGAATGAACGGAAAAATAGAAAATCTTCACTTGCATTAAATAAATTTCCCTATTTTCATCACCTTACATTCTATTGTAATGACGAAGCTGGATTGTACACTGTTGGTCGCCTCGTTTAGGAAATAGAAGTGAAGAATGAATGCAAGAAATAGAAAATCTTCACTTACATTACAGGAATTTCTTTATTTTCATCACTTTACATTCTATTTTATTGACGAAGCTGGATTGTACACTGTTGGTCGCCTTGTTTTGGAAACAGATTTGAAAAATAAATGGAAAAATAGAAAATCTTCACTTAGATTACAGGATTTTCCTTATTTTCATTACTTTAAATTCCATTTTCAAGACGAGGCTAGATTGCACACTGTTGGTCGCCTCGTTTTGAAAACAGAAGTGAAGAATGAATGGAACAAATAGAAAATGTTCTCTTAGGTTACAGGAATTTCCTTATTTTCTTCATTTTAAACTCTTTGTTTAGGTCGAGGCTGCATTGTACGTTCTTGGTCGCCTGGTTTTGGAAAAAGAAAATAAGAATAAATAGAAAAATAATAGATCCCACTTACATTTGAGGAATTTCCTTATTTTCATCACCTTACATTCTATTTTCAAGACGAGGCTGGATTGCACACGGTTGGTCTCCTCGTTTTGAAAACAGAAGTGAATAATGAATGGAAAAATAGAAAATCTTCACTTAGATTGCAGGAATTTCCTTATTTTCATCACCTTCTTTCTATTTTCAGGACGAGGCAAGATTGTACACTGTTGGTCGCCTCGTTCTGAAAATAGAAGTGAAGAATGAATGCAAAAACTAAAAATTTTTCACTTACATTACAGGAATTTTCTTATTTTCTTTACCTTACATTCTATTTTCTAGACGAGGCTAGATTGTACATTGTTAGTCGCCTAGTTTTGGGAACAGAAGTGAAGAATGAACGGTAAAATAGAAAATCTTCTCTTGCATTAAATAAATTTCCTTATTTTCATCACCTTACATTCTATTTTCAAGCCGAGGCTTGATTGTACACTGTTAGTCGCCTTGTTTTGAAAGCAGAAGTGAAGAATGAATGCAAGAAATAGAAAATCTTCACTTACATTACAGGAATTTCTTTATTTTCATCACTTTACATTCTATTTTAATGACGAAGCTGGATTGTACACTGTTGGTCGCCTCGTTTAGGAAATAGAAGTGAAGAATGAATGCAAGAAATAGAAAATCTTCACTTACATTACAGGAATTTCTTTATTTTCATCACTTTACATTCTATTTTAATGACGAAGCTGGATTGTACACTGTTGGTCGCCTTGTTTTGGAAGTAGATTTTCAGAAGAATGGAAAAAATAGTAAATCTTCACTTTAATTTCAGTAAATTTATTATTTTGTCATCTTATATTCTATTTTAACGACGAGGCTATATACTACACAACTGGTCGCTTTACTTCGGGAGTAGAAGTGCAGAAGGAATGGAAAAAATAGAGAATCACTCTTCTATTACACGAAATTCCTTCATTTCATCATCATTCCATGTTAAGGACGAGAATAGAAAGTAAACTCGAATAGTAATAATATTACGAGAATAGTAAAGTAATGGTAGCAGGAATTCAGAAAGAACCGTACAAATAGAGAATTATCACTATGACACCAAATTCCTTCATTTCTTTATTATACATACTGTGTTAAAGGCGTGGCTCCATAGTTCGTTCTTGATCGGCTTCTTATGGATGCGGATGTTCCTTAAGAACGGAAAATAGAACATCTTCATTAACACTATAGTTTTTTAATATCTTTTATCAAACGTTCCATTTTAAAGCTACAGAAAGATAATACTCTCTTGGGCGGGTAGTTTTGGATGCAGAGCTTCAGATTTGTTGTAATAAATAGAAAAGCTTTATTTACATTTCAGTAAATTCCTTATTTTTTTTCATATTGCATTCTATTTAAAGGTCGAGGCTAGGTACTACACTCTTGATCGGCTCTTTTGGATGCAGAAGTTCAGAATGAATGGAAAAAGGAATGAATCTTTATTAGGTTTATATTCTATTATTCTATTTTAACGCTGGAGCAAGATACTACACTGTTGGTCTACCTGTACTTGAAGTTAAAGTTCAGGATACCCGGAGGAAATTTCTTATATTCCTTATCTTACATTCTGGTTTAATGCTGA
Organism: Rhodnius prolixus; assembly: GCF_049639745.1. Taxonomy (NCBI): domain Eukaryota; kingdom Metazoa; phylum Arthropoda; class Insecta; order Hemiptera; family Reduviidae; genus Rhodnius; species Rhodnius prolixus. The sequence continues at coordinate 30,201,335 of NW_027411582.1, forward strand.
ATATTCAATCAATTGTAAATGCATAGCCATATCTATCTGCTGCTGCTTTGCTAGAGAACGTGCCACAGCACGCGTGGCCATGTACAACACGTAGTACTTACCTCAAAATAATTTGTTTTTAAATTTTATAAAATGGGTATTCAAAAAATAAACGTACAACATTTTTTATTAGATTTTTTTGGAAATAGTTCATCTGTATTAATTTTGAAAAATAAATTTATTAAAATATAATGATAGGCGCATTGAATTACATTGTATGTGGACATGTTGATACGTTCTGTCTCTAATTGATATAATAATTTTTTATATTGTATTAATAGATTGTTTTTATTTTTTATGTATAATGTTTGATCTTATTTATGTTTAAGCCATTCGAAATCAATTTCTATTAAAAATTAGTTTAAATGATGGTACTCTAGTTGTACTTCATTTATTATTTCAAGTGTTATTATTCATGATTTTTAATTTATGGTAACATACTTTAGGTAGTCTGTCATAGATTATTTTCAATATCCTAATCCACCAATTATCAGTTTTTTACAATTTGATGTTTAATTCTAACTGAACCGAACTCAGCTGTAACCTTTATATCTTGGAATCTCTACTAGCCAAAAAGTACAATGATTTGAAATATTCCACTTGAACTATATGTAAGCTAGTGGCACTGGTTTTGAAACAAGAATCTCCGTTGATGGAGAATCATACTTTAAACTTATGTTGATTAAAAATAGTTCTAGAAACAGAATTACCAAAACCAGTAATTAGATATAATAATAATAATAATAATAGGCGCTAATGTCCTGTTGATGCGCAAAAAATACAAAAAAATTTATGAAAGAGTATTCAAATAGGGGGGGAAAAAAAGAAATAGTTGCCACCCAAAATAAAATGAACTTTTTAGAAATATTTCGAGAGAATTTGTTTTAGTAGGTGCTCTAATCGGCCAGGAATTCACTGTTAGAAGTCCACCAATGTGTTAACTGATTTTTCTCATTCCTCAACTTTATCTTCTTTAGATATTGCTGAGAACTGCAAAACAAAAACAAAATGTTAGTGATTATAAAATAGATTTTTCTTAATTATTAAAGCAGATTCTGTTACAGGATTTTTTTGTTTTTGAATTTTAATTTTATTCTGGTCCAAGCTTTGATTGGCATTTGATTTTTATTTTTGTAGGATCTATATTTATTTATCAGACGGTGTTTACTAGATAACTTTAATTTTCTAAACTGGTTTAATGGGTAATTATACGGGGTGATCCATTTAAAACGCACCAATCGTTAATAACGTTTTAGTAAATCGGAATTTCGAAAAAACCCTCGAAGTAAACTGTATGTTTTTTTTTGTTTAGTTTTCAAATTTTCCACCCCCGATGCTGGATCTTCATTTTTGGTGGAGTTACGGCTAAAAACCCGAAAGGGGTTCCATAAGGATCACTGGTTTTGACAATGATTGTGAAAACTAAATAAGAAACTGTGGAAAATGACGTTAACCCCGTTTCGATATCCCTAATATTAGTCGAGATATTTAAGATCAAAGTTACAATTTTAACTATTCGTGAACGGTTTTCGATATTAATTTTCCTCCAGAAATACACGTTTTGGGAGGTCCTCTGACTGCAAAAAATGTTATTAGGGACGCAAAGAACAAAAATAATAATAATTGAAGATTTTAAAATCATTAGACCAACACCCTGGCAAGATATTCTTACCGTAATCATAGGTCAAGAAGTCTTGCATACGGAGTACATTAAAATGATGTGATGGTTGCTTTTATTTGATGATAAAACAAAATTTATCCTGATTCACCCACAACCATTACATTACACTTCATATTTTAAAATCTCCAATTATTATTATTTTTGTTCTTTGCGTCACAAATAACATTTTTGTAGTCAGAGAACCTCCCAAAACGTGTATTTCTGGTGGAAAATTAATATTGAAAACCGTTCATGAGTTGTTAAAATTGTAACTTTGATCTTAAATATCTCGACTAATATTAGGGGTATCGAAGCAGGGTTAACGTCATTTTCCACAGTTTTTTATGTAGTTTTCACAGTCATTGCCAAAACCAGTGGTCCTTATGAAATCCCAATTGGGTTTTTGGCCGTAACTCCGTCAAAAATAAAGATACAGCATCGGGGGTGGAAAATTTGTAAGCTAGACAAAAAAAAAAACATATAGTTTACTTTGTGGGTTTTTTCGAAATTCCGCTTTCCTAAAAAGTTTTTAGCGATTGGTGCGCTTTAAATGGATCACCCTGTTTAATTGATTTTAATTTGTAGCTGATAAAGAGAAAAAAAAACATAATTTGGAGGCAGAAGCTTTATGATGAGTAGAAATCAAATTTATCTACCCAAACTAGATGTACCTCTCTCTGAAGATGCTTTTCCGTCAGAATAATAGAAGATTAAATTCAAATATCCGTAAAAATATTAAAATTAAACCTAAATGAGAAGAAGCGGCCGTAAAATGATCCAGGACTGTCAAATCCATTGTCTGGAAATGATGAGATGCCTTTGAATAAATAAAAAAAAAAAAAATAGAAAAAATAAAATTATGTCCAGAAATTATGAGTTTCGAACGCGGTTATCGCCAGCTCCCAAATCTCCTAGTACACCCAAAATTGTAAATTCATTTAAATCAATTTAGAAAATCAATGAATTTATAATATTTATTTTATTTTTTTGTAACCATGTAAACAATACATTATGTATTTATTTTTAAAAAAATATAGTTTTAAATAAAAATTAGTAAAAAACGTTCAATGTGATTTATTTTAACTTAATAATAAATAAATAAATAAATAGATGACAAAATGAGAGCAATTTTCCCATCAAAATTTTATAAAGAATTAATTAAACAAACCGGAATTAGAAACTACGCAAAAGAAATAAAATTTGGCAATGAAGGTAAAACTTTACTTTTGAAAGGTGCAGAAACAGTAGCAAACGTTGTATCAGTGACAATCGGTCCTAAAGCTGGTAGCGTCATCGTTGATGGTATGATACCAAAAATTACTAAAGATGGTTCATTGCTAGCGAATAGTATAGCTTTAACCGATCAATATGAAAATGTTGGAGCACAAATTTTAAAAAAATTAGCCGATGCTACCCAAAAACAAGTAAATAATTGTACAAAAATGGCCACAATACTAGCCATGGAAATAGCTAGACAAGGCTATAAGTTCATAATTAAAGGATCAAATCCAGTGCAAATACGAAAAGGTATTTTAGATGGTGCTGAAGTTGGTTGTAAATATTTAGATAGTATTTCAAAGAAAATTGTAACCAGCGATGATATAGCCAAAGTTGCGACAATATTCGCTGAAGGTGATGAAAAACTTGGTGAAGTTATTGGCGAAGCAATTACACTTGTCGGTAAAGATGGTGTAATTACTGTTAAAGAAAGTGACGTGGCGTACGATACGACTCATCTGAGCAGGGGCATCATCTTCCAAAGTGGGGTGTTCAATTGTAATTTTCCAGCTGATAAAGACGGTAAATTGAAATTAGTAAATGCTCTATTATTGATATGCACTCAGAAAATTGAAAATTTCAAAACATTAGTACCAGTTTTAGAGCTAGCTGTAGCTAAACATAAACCATTGGTGATTATGGCTGAAGACTTCTCACCAAATGTTACAATAACATTTGCCTTAAACAATGAAGCTGTAATTGGGATAAAGTGTGTTACAGTAAAAATGCCGAGTGATAAAGATTTTGATAAAGATATATTGTTAGATTTGGCGTACTCTTTTGGTGGTAAAGTTTATGGTGATATAAGTTGTGGTAAAAAACGTCATCAAATTGATGAATCCTATTTTGGAGTAGTACCAGAAATTATTCTAACTAAAACTGAAATGACTTGCTTGCATGGAAATAGTAAACTCGTTTTAGACCAAATTGAGGAAATAAATAAGGAACTAGAATCCTGTAGGGATGTCGATACAAGGATACGTTTAAAAGATAGGCTAAGTAGAATGGAATCAAACATAGCCATTATTTCGATCGATGGTAATGATCAAGAAAAAGCGAAGAAGAAAAAAGAATTAATATATTCAGCGATTGAAAGCACTAAGGTGGCCATGGAAGAGGGTTTAGTACCCGGCGGTGGTATGGCGCTGATCAGATGCCAGGATGCTATAAACCAAATTGACTCAATGACAGACGATCATAAACTTGGCATCAAAATACTAACCAATTCACTAGCAGCACCGTTCAATAAAATCCTAAAAAATAGTCACGATAATCCAGCGTTAATATTGCACAAATTACGGTCATTACCGCATAAAATTGGCTTCGATGTGAACAGTCATGATTTAGTTGATGTATACGAAATGGGAATTGTTGATCAAACGAAAGCTGTTAAACTAGCTTTGAGAAATGCAACAAATACAGCTTCATTGATGATCAATGCTGAAGCTGTGGTTGTTTATAAATTTGATGGAACAGAAATTGTAACCTAATCACATAAATAATGCCTGTTACAAGAAAGTAATGTTTTCTTTATTGTAATATTTTTAATATTAAATTTAATGATTTCTTATTAATATTATTTTTAATATTAGCACTGTAGCTACCATAATGGTGTTGATGGATACTCTTCATGTGCAGGTAAAGCAGTGGCATTCCAAGTACTAGAACAAGTCAAATGTATTGTCACCAAACTCTACAATTATAGAAATAGAAATAAATATGTACCACATTTCCCTCAAAGACTATAGAGACTTACGAACGGGAGAGGAGGTTTCAGTTCCCATTGAACCATGACAGGCGAACTAGCGAGACATTCGACAACATGCTACAATGCCTTATCGATAATCAAAACCGTTTTGTATAACCCGAGTTTGTTAAAAATCCGTATTACTGTTTACAAAAGACAATGAATATTTGGATATTAGATTTTATTTTGAACAAACACTCTACTCAACCAATTTAACACGGTTAATAGAATTATTTACGGTATTCATAACAAAAAATAATTGGCTAAAAACCTGACAAGTTTCAAGTTAAGTTCAAACTGAACAAAACGAGAGAGAAAACAAAACAAAAAAAACTCGTTCATACTCGTCAAAAGTCGACAACATCCGCCATCTGGAATGAACAGCCTGCAAGCTGTTGTACGATTAGGTAGGAGTGTTCTTGGCAGTTAGTCAGTTATCAACCAACCTTAAAGGTTGAGTGTACGGAGTTGTAAAATCTGTTTGGTTATAATTTTTTTTTTTGTTTTTTTTAACATAAACAGTTCTTTTATAAGACGTATTCTGCCGCAAGTTTTCAATTTATTTGCGCAACTTTGGGCAGTTTTAGATCTTTAGAAGAAATTTATCGTTTTGCTGGGGAAGAAAAAAGGAATTTTAAGTTCGGCATACCGATCATTGGGATATTTGAGGATTTAAAACAGTTTTACGTACATTTTTGTAAGGTAGGTTTTTGAAATTATTATTATTGATTTAAACTATCTCTTAGTACTTTTATTGATAACACTTATTATTTCATAAAAGTTGTGGAGAATATATATATATAGGCACTGCAGCCTGAAACCTCCTTTTGTATTTATATTTGTACAACTGTTTTTAAATTGTAAATAAACTTTTCAATTTCAATTATTTCATAAAAGGGGTTTCAATTATTTCATAAAAGTTCAAATAAATTTCATTGGAATTAAAACAATTGTTTAAATAAATTCTGCTATGATTACTGAAAGATAATTAGTTATATTTTATTTTAAACTAATTTATTGCAAAAAAACAAACTGACCTAGCTACTATTATCTAAAACCAGACCAATAAATATCAGTGGGTTTATTTTAAAAGTTAAAAAAAAAACTCCAGTATGTGCCCACCTGCTTTGTAATATTTTTATTCTGGTTAAGTTTCTCATTTGCCTTGGGACAGGAGAACTGTTATAAAAGATTTTGTATCTCCTTTTTCGGGAGGGACTTGGGTCTTACGCAACGTTTTTTATTGACTGCAGTACTCTAGTATCTTGGAATACGGAGGCGCGGTTATTTATTTATTTATTTATTTGATTTTCCTGTCACATTTTATAAGTTCACTATATTTTTATTTTTTAAATGGTGAGCCAAGAATTAAAAGAAAGTAGGCGATTTTGTTGTAACTGCTGTAGGCGATTGTCATGGGGATCAATGACCATAGTTTAACCTTTAATTGTACAGTGTTCTTTCTTTCTAATAAATGACTTTAAATAATTTTTAACGTGCTATAAAATTTTAAATTTTGGCTCCGATTCCAAAAAAAAAAAAAAAAGAACAGTATCGTGACTCCCATGCTGATAATTTTCTTGCAGATTAAAAGACTTCACCTTGTTTACAAGCTATTAGTGTTCATGGATCAATATAATACACTGCGAAATCTCAAATGCGAGAAATGGACACATTTTTTTTTAATTTACTGATAATTTTCAAGATTTTCTAAAATATAAGAGGATAAATTGAAATTCTTACCAATTTTTTTTGTTTTATCTTGACTTTGTAGTAAGATAGTTCTAAGTTCGGGTGTAGAAGCCCTACATTCACCTGAGATCTATAATGGGGAAAGCCTTAGAGCTCGGGCCGCCTATGATTACGCTTATTGAACGTTCTTTGCATCAATGTATGCATCAAAAATGCATCCAACAATTCAATGTTCATTTTTTAATTGTCCAGATTAACTGCTTGAATGAAATATCACTTCGCTTGAGTCTATTTTTTTACATTTAAATTGTTAATTTTTTTTTTTTTTTTTTTACAAAAAATCGATTTGTTCAACTATAATCAGTAAGAACAGGCCATTAAGCATTGTTCTTAGTCAATTTATGTTGAACTAAATAAACATTATCGGTCATTTTTAAGGTTCAACGAATTTGTTATCAATTTCATTGTCGTATAATTATGCTAACTAGACATGGCCGCTATAAATTTTTGTATTTTCCCCCCCTTTTGGCTTGTTATGTGTTATTTGATAGTCATTAACTGTAAAATAATTTATTTTTTGTTTAAAATTGTTTTTAAGTCAACTTTTTAAACATTTAATTTTAGTTTTTGTGAATAACTGAACGTTTTTGTTTCCTTACCGTGAAATTAATCAGCCTTGATTTTCATAATTGTAAACACTTTTCTGAACCTTGCTTGAGGTAAATGTTTATTTCATTGACAAAGTTAAAACTAATTACCTGAATATTCCTTTATAAGGTTAAAGATAATGCCTATTTAGGTCTTAGGACATGGGCAATCGGAATGTTACGTACAACCGAGCCTAAGGAAGTTAAAAAAATGTTTTTTTTGCGGTTTATTAAAAATTAAACTTAAAATAGCTAGAAATGGGAGAGATATGTCTTTTTGATAATGAAAAACTCATTGTTTAAAGCAAAACATGTTTTTTTTATAGTTGGAACCCATATTAAATTAGAGCTGCTCTCAAGCAAAAAAAATAAAGCATACAAAAAAGCAAACGATTACACTCAAAATGGCAGTTATAAATTGCTTGGAATTTTAGACTATAAAGAGTTTTGCGAAAGCTCTGAGCTTTGAATCTTTATTGTTTTTATGTTAACTACATATACACTCTTATTTTTGTGTAAGAGATTAAAAATCTTGCTTCATCAAGATTATTTTTCGCCTCTTCAGTTTAATGTTTTCTACGTTTTAAGTAGAACATAACCTATCTTAATCGTAATCAAACAGATTCAGTTTATTAGCCGTTTTTTAAAGAGCAATATAATGTTACCATTGGATATTTGAATAAAACTGTCATAAAGAGGGATTTTAAAAAACAGAAGAACAATGGACCAGTTCTGTTTCTGTGTATATAACAATGATTTGTTTATAACCTTACTTAGAGTAAACAGCTGTACTGAAGTGCCTTTATAATTTGTTCCCAAAATAGCTAAGTACCACCCCCCTCTTGTTGTCATCGTTCCAAATGTTTAGAATTGGTACTAATTGAATTAAAAAAAAAAATCCATTACCACTGTTTAATTTCTGTTCTAAAAATTCAAATAATTAATTTGTAAACAAAAGACGGTTTGGAATTGAGAGAATGTACTGTAGTAGAGAAAAGCATTATTTTTTTTAATTCGAGGTGAGACCAAAGATGTTTTCTGAATCCATAGTATTCAATGTCACAGGTTTTTAGGTTTTATCAACTGATGAAGTTCATCATAAATTAAAATGTTTAAAATTCCAAGGCATAAGAAAAAATTTTATAATCCTAGTTAAAATAAATAATAAATAAAAAAAAACTTAAAGGCAGGTCTGACGTAAGAACACCTGTCTATATTACACGAGCAGATATATAATTTTTTGTAGTTTTAATTAATGGTTCGTATTTATTCTACTTTGAAACATAGTTAATACAGAGTGGGGTACGTGGTACTTTGGGAAAGACTACTGTCTATTATCAAAAGAATGAATAATTAAGGCTAATGTCCTTGTAAAAAAATAATAACCTTACATTGTATAGCCTTTTATAATTCAGTAGCCTCGTATCATTATTAAACTTTTCTTTTTCATATACTAGGCTGATAATTATGAGTTTGGCTAGGCTAGATCGAACAAAGTCTATTATGGTTTAGGAGGCTACATTTTAGAAGTTTTAAAAACAAATAATGGCTAGCATATCCAAAGTTACGTTTCTAAAAGTATTTAGCCATTTATTCCTAAATTTTGTACGCGAAAAACACACCAGAAAACCACAATATTTATTCAGTAAAAGTGTCTTTAAGTAAAGTTATTTTAAGTTAGATTTTATTTATATATTTATATCTATAAATATTATACCGAACTGCCTCAAGCAACAAAGATTACAATAGAAACTTTAATTAATAATCCCCTTCCCTTAATAAAACAAAATTACAATACTACGGTCAATAATGAAAAACAATAGAGATTGACGAACTTATTCTAGGAACTATTAACAATACTATTGTTACATTTGAGTCACCAGTACTTTCAACTTAATTCCATGTAAATAAATATCTTAAAAATGAGTAACATTAAAATAATTCAATTACATTAAACACATGCAATAAATTCTTATCTAATTACAACATGCAAGGTATTGTTAACAAAAAATGATGAGATATTTCCGGAAGCTTTGTAAATAATTGTAAAACAAATATTTAAAAAAAAAAATTACCACTGACGTAACTTCTCTAAATAAATTCAAATAGTTGAAAATATAGCAGAATTTTGAGGCAGAAAATTTACGATTTTAAAAATATGATTATTTATATTCCCATAAAATAGCATCGGTATTTTTCAAAGAAATTTTATCTTAAGTGGTGGCCCTTTATTATATTTGATTTCTTAATTTTATTTTGTTACTAAAAATAACAAGAAATTGAATTTTAAATTGATTATTTATAAGTGAAAAGTGTGCCAGCTGGTGTTATCTTAAATTGAATAGGTTATACTAAGAAACAACAATTATTTGAATTAAAATTTGATAAAAGGTGTTAATAATTCGTTTTAAGAGATTTAATAAGTTTAAAGATATCGTTTTGTTATTAAAAGTGAAAGATTAGATTGTTGTCTTTTAAGTAGTCGATAGATTTCAGGTTCGTTTTTAAGTCGTGTGTGAAGGGTTTCAAGTCAATATTTACAGTAGATCGGAGGGAGTGGGGGCACGACGGAGGCTTAAAAGTAATGTTTTGGTTTCAGTTTAATGTTTAGCATTATTTAAAGTTCTTAAAAACTTCTAAATTATAACTATTCTCTGACGCTGCCATTTATTTATTTATAATTAGTTTTCTATAAGTTATATTGTTATTAAAAATAGTACTATTTACTAGACGAAATTATTGATCGAATTTGTCTCACACTCAGCTAGACTCTGCGGTGCCTGGCACCAACTTAATCTCCAATAAATTTTTTAATATTTTTCTAAACTCGCGTAAGTTCATATTAATATTATTTAAATAGGTTTTGATAATTATTTTCTATCCAAGTCAATTAGCACAAATTATTAACCTCGTCAATTACTTTTTCTTTTTTTTTTTAAACCATTAAAGGCGCGTCAACATCTAAGGTTATTGGCGCCCGGAGCTTTTTTCAATGCACTGCCGGCCTCCGGACAGTGTTCTCTCGTTACAGATAAGGAAGAGAAAATCTAAGGGTCAGCAGCTGGATTCGAACCCGGGACCTCCGCGTGGGAGTCCAGTACGCTAACCGCATAGCTAATCCCTTCCCTACAGTCTATTACTATTATTATTATTTTGAGTCTTGTTATTTGTATCGAGTTTATAGTTGAGATTTCAGGATGCTAAAGTGACCGAAATCGATTCCAACGGTCAAGGTGATATCCGTAACGATAGAACAAGTTATTTCAAAAATTATGAAAGCAATGTTTATTAAATTAAATTCAGCCAATTAAAATCTACGACTGAATGATTTATAACATTTTTTTTTTCAGCAAATTAAGAACGTATCATTGATTTTAATCTTACTTAGCACGCATCTACCTGTTTCAAATCAGATATGATTTCATCAGTTTTTATGTAGTAAATTTGATTACCAGCTGTTTCTTACAAGCACTAAAACTAAACCTCCACTGTTTGGTTATCTTCGCACTGTTGCGATTTTTTTTTGAAAAATCCATTTTTCTTCAAATGCAAGAGCATCTTAGAACAAATGGAAATTCAATACAGAAAATTTTGCCATGTTAGTAACAAGTACTTTTTTTTACCTAAGTGAGTAAAAGTAAGAATCTGTTGACGTAAATAGATATAAGCTACCTCATAACATTCTTAAGGTATACTTGTTACTATAATTAGATAGATATCTCTTTGTCTAACATGTAGAATGGACTTGAACAGGATATGAGTTACAAGATACGTAATGTGAATCATTAAAATGATGTGTGTGTTAAATAAATAGAATTTTAAATTGTCATTTTGTGATAAATTTCAAAATTAGATAATTATTAACCACTTTAATTAGGAGGATAGAGAGATTTATATTTAAAAAAATAATAATAAACAGTATTTGCGATTATGAGTGCATCTTGGGAGGAATTTTTTTTTTTTAGTCTTTTATTGTAATTTGCCACTGCAACAGTTGTTGCAACAAGAAAATATGGTGAAAGAGAAAAGAAATAACAGGAAATCATGAGTGGAGAAGGCACCCAGTGGTGTCACTCCAGTAACGTGCTTTGCTCTCACGATAAGAGAAGATCACGAGGGCCATCTTCTCTTCAATCTCCTTAGAGGATTACTCTAGTAATGTGGAGGAAGATAGGTGTTCTATGAGAGGGTTAGGATGAGCTGTTGTAGAATGGAATGAAATTTGAAGAAACGAGTGTTAGCAAGAACCTGTAATGAAAGAGATTTTGAGGTCATTATGGATAGTGGAGGTTAGATACATAGAACGGAGCATTAAGAAGTTTTCGAAGTATTTTTGTGACTGTAATGCCTGGAGGCATAGTGAGTTGGAACGCTTAGTCGATCCCCGATACTTCGATGCCTTATGACCAAATGGGTCGCAGTAACAGTAGATATAAGAGTCTTTTGTTATCTAGGTTAAGTTTCGATCGTTTGTCAAGTAGTCTGGCGAGAAGTTTTGTAGCGCTGGTTAGTTTCTTGTTTTTTCAGTCTATTATGGGGGATTCCATGTCAACCGTTTGTCTAGGTGCAGTCCAAGGTAGCGTACTTTGTCCACAGTTGGTATAGGAGTTTAGTTCAAGATGACAGGAGGTAGGTTTTTTTTTTAATTATTTTTTCTTGTAATTTATCTAAATTAAAGAATAGTGGATTGGAAGGACCAGTAACCCTGTTGCTAGTATTCTAAAAGGGTCAACTTGCTGGGTATTTAGTTTTAGTAAGGTCAATAGCCCTTCTTTTTCATTTCTTAAATACAGAACTTGTTGATTCTTCATTTAGAGAAGCACAAGACGGTTATTTCCTGTGAAATAAGGAGAAACGGAAGTAAGGGAACATTCCCTTTGTGTGTGGGGGGAAGCGGGAACCTCAAAAAAAATCTAAAATATATTCCTTAATCTATAGAATAATTAAATGTAAATTTGCGTTTATCGAATTATATTTGTTTGTAATATAAAAGCGGTAATAAGCAGCCTAACAGTTGGCAAAATATCCAGCGGAATTGATGTTGGCAGCATAAAAGTGCCGACCAAAGGAATGCGACCAGCCAGCGATTAATTGCCCTGTCTGTCAGCGTAAATGGACGAGCATTGCTTAGAACATCATCACGGCACTCTTAGAGTAATTTACTCTCTTAGAAACATTTCGAGTAGAAAATGATGAGTGTGCTTGTATATCTTCTATCCTTTTATTTGTTTAAACTAAAATTTTATCGCTCCCAAATTTGAAATTTAGTCTCATTTAATGAAAGAAAAAAAATTAATTTATGTGACTAGTACTTAGAAATTGATTGCAATCAATTGAAACCCAAATTTCAGTGATTATACATAAAAAAAAAATTGTCGAAGTTTTATTTAAGGCAACATCTGGGGTTTCATTGGGGGTGCCCGGAGCTTTTAGGGGGGTGGGAAATATTTTCCCTATAAAAATATCAACTCAAAAAAACAAAATGATATCTAATGAACTAAAATGAGTCGCTAAAAAATACATAGTTACATCAAAAACATTAATCAAGCTAAAATAAATTGTCAGTAGATATCAATAATAATAATAATAATAAATTAGGGGCGTCTGATGTATTAGGGTTGGTCTAGTGGTCAAGAACGTGGCTTTGAATGTGGGAGATTACGAGATCGAATCCTGTGTAAGGCTACTTTTTATTTGTTATAAAAAATTGTTTATAGTAAAGTATGAGCTTCCGCGCCCTCGTCCACGACACCCAATTGGTAGTTGGACGTTAGGCCCCGCCTGAAAAATAGGCTTTATTTTACTTTTAATAATATATTATTAGGAAAGGGATTAGCTATGCGGTTAGCGTATTGGATTCCCGGATTCCAGCGGAGGTCCCGGGTTCGGATCCAGCTGCTGACCCTTAGATTTTCTCTTCCTTATCTGTAACGAGAGAACACTGTCCGGAGGCCGGTAGTGCACTGAGAAAAGAGCTCCGTGCGCCAATAACCTTAGATGTTAACGCGCCTTAAATCATTAAAAAAAAAAAAATTAACATGTTTAAAATATAAAATAAAATATATAAAAATTAGTTCCATTAAAGAAATTAAATTTACGAAAATATGTTCATAAAAATGTGAGATATCTTTGCACCAGAATTTATTTGCAAAAACAAAATGTCTATTTTCTGCAATTTTTAAATTTTGTTTTGTTTTTTTTAATTATTTTTTCCCTCGTAAATGATTAGAAATTGCACTAATTTATTAATTTAGACTAAAAAGGTGTTAAGAACAAAATGATATCTAATGAACTCCTCCTCTTCCTTGCACAAAATTAAATAACTAAATCTGGAACAAAATTTTTATTTATTTTTTTTCTCACGATGCTCTTTGTAATTATAATAATATTTGTTATGGGAACAGAAATCGTAAAAAAATATAGCGAAAATATTTTTAGACAATTTTTAAATGAATGCTAATATGGACTATTAGCGCAAATTATAGCGCCAGTAATTAAATAGGTGAACTGTATATTTTGGTCGTATGATGTGCCAAATTTTATGACGTGAGGTGTCACTGTTTTGGCACGAATGGTAATAGCCCAGCCAGACAAATCATTTTGTTTGCCAAGTGGTTGAAACAAATATACATATATACTCTTTAACAAAAACTTACAGTTTAAAAAGTTAAGTATAAGGGTTGATTAAACGCCAAAAGGTACACAAATCAGCAAGTACCCAACATTTCATTAATACTTCATTGATATTATTTAAGTAATTTTACTGCATTAATTTTCATTAATATTTTTTAGAATTCATTAGATGTCACAGACCCTTATGCTGGCCATTTTCATCTACAAAATATTTGTTCAAGTAGCACTGTAGATTGATTGTAGTATCTATTTATCTATAATAATCAAACTATTAATCACAGGTTAAAAAAAAAATCATAAAAAATATGAGGCTAAAAATTCAAAAACTGTTTTTAAAAAATGCTTACACCAACATACATCAATGATTTTGCTTATTTTATTTATTTATTTTTATTTTTAAACAAAAATATATAAGTTCATTCTTCGATTAATGTAATTGTTACTTTATGTAGTAGTCAAACGTTTATAATAATAGGTAATAATTAATCTGGCTTTATCCGCAAATAATATAGTTTTCTTCAATTACATTCTCAATCTAGGTATTCTTCTAGGTATATATGTAATATAAAATAAATAAAATATGCATAAATAAAATTAGGGGGACTAAATTAAATTACAATTGAGAAATGAATAATTATTGTTGCACAATCTACTTGTTATTAACTGTGTGTTATTTGTGCTCACGAATATTTCGGTAAGACGAATTCAATACTAAAATATTGTTTTAAATCCTCCGAGATTCAAATTTAATCAGTAGCCGACTCTAACTTTGTCTTTTTCTACTTTAACATGCATGAACATATATGTGACAACTTCAGAATAAAGCATATTAAAGATAAATCAGAAGAATAATTTGGAATACACTTAAAATAAAGTACCTATTTAATAACGAAGTTATAATATACATTTTATCATAATTATAACAAAAAAATATTATGAATGAACTGGCCAGCATAAGGGTCTGTGACATCTAATGAATTCTAAAAAATATTAATGAAAATTAATGCAGTAAAATTACTTAAATAATATCAATGAAGTATTAATGAAATGTTGGGTACTTGCTGATTTGTGTACCTTTTGGCGTTTAATCAACCCTTATACTTAACTTTTTAAACTGTAAGTTTTTGTTAAAGAGATTTTTGTACCTTTTGGATAGATTTTCCTTTTTGTCTATTTTACAAAGTTACTTATCTGCTTCACAGATTTTTTTAAAATTTAGAATAAGCAATTCTATCATTATAACCTGATAAGGTGTTAAGTCGGAACCATAACTACCATTGGAGAGATCTTTTTAAAGAATGATTATAGTTGCCATCCTCAATAACAACTTTTTTGAGAAAGCGTTTTGAATAAAATAGGAAGGTATTTGTACGTAAATAGCAAAATTAAATTGCGATTTAAGTACTTCCTTTTAAGAGGAGTAAGAAAAATAAACTGCGATTACAGTACTTCTCCCTAAAAGGCTGAGAAGCAAAGATTTTGAATCGAACGACAATTCATTGATGTAAATCGGTTCACTCAGTGATAATTTTATCGATTGCAATACTTCCTCTTAGTAGGTGTAAGAGCATGAAGGCACTTCACACCCACGTAGAGGAGCTTTAACCACTTCTTCGTGCTAAATTTTATCAAAATCGGCATAAGCGATATAGAAATATTGGTAATAATAGTTTTAGAATGGGCCTTATTTGGGTGGGGCGAACTCCCCTCCTTATGAGGCACGGCGTCGAGACTTTTAAAGTTCAAATCTGTACAAAATTTCGATTCGATTGACACTTCATTCATGAAAATCGGTTCACTTGTCGATAATTTGAAACGATTGCTATACTTCCCCTTAACAAGTGTAAGAGCAGATCGTCGCTTTAATGTTACGTAGGGGAGCCCTGACCCTGTCATCCTACCAAATTTTATCAAAATCGGGCTAAGATTTACAGAGTAATTAGTAATAATAATTTTGGAGGGGGCTTTACATAAAGGGGGCTAACTCCTCTCCCATTCAATGTACAGCATCGAGACCCCCAAAAGGCACATCTACATAAAATTCCGAATCGAATGACACCTCATTCATGAAAATCGGTTCGCGCGTTTAGGCGCTACGCAGTTTACAAAAAAGGTAACAACAACAAGAACAAGAACAACAACAATTTCTGAAAATGCCGTTTTTGCTCATTTTCGGCAACTTTTTTCTCGAAAACTATTAGATCTGGGTTGTTGCAAAAAAATTACAGTGATAAAGGAGGGTTTGCCCTATATTTTAAAGAAAATTTGGGAATTTTATCTTTTATAGAAAAAGAGAAAAAAATTGTCAAAGTTGGGTGTTTTTCAACGTTACGCTTTTTCGTGCAGTTTTTGACGATCAACCCTTATACAACTGTCCTACCGGACAGTTTTAATATATTTCCTGATTGTATGTCGTACGAAATAAAAATTAAAAAAAAAACAAATAAAGTAATCCATATTAATGTTATCTTAAATTTGCCACTTAAGCAAAACATAAAATGGATTTAACTAATAAAATTTCCGTCAGGGTTTAATTCAAGGAAAGTAGTATTACTCTGCTAACTTATTTTTTGTACAATTTTTCATAATAAATTCTAAAAGGAAATTATTAAGGTCTAGTTTGGTCTAGTGGTCAAGAGCATGGCTTAGTGTGTGAGAGATCACCAGTTCGAATCCCGCGTTTGACTACTTTTTATTTGTTAGAAAAAATTGTTTATAGTAAAGTACGTGCTTCTGCCCCTACTCATGAAACCTAATAGGTGCATGGATGTTAAGTCCCCTTCTGAAACACAAGAAATTACTTCACTTTTAGCATTAAAAAGTGAAAAGTTTTATAAAAAAAAAAAGAAATAGATCTAAGAAAATCTAGCATAATCCTAGAAACATTTGAAGATAATATCAGTCTCTATATTCGAGAAAAAGGTAAATTCAAACGATGGAATAGTTTAGACGAAAGTGTCATCCAACTTAACAGTTCGTACATTTTTTTTTTTTGACGATGAACCTTATAATACATCTGTCTTATTGTGAAGTTTTAATAAATAAATAGAAATTTCAAAAAAAAAGGGCAACAAAACAAAAAAAAAATCGAAATAAAGGTGGGCGTAACAGTCGATGAATCAACAATCGATATGTCCTTCAGTCGATGTCATCGGGCGGAAGATATTGCGAGGGATGTTGTTAAGTTCCGGCTATTTAGCTAGTGTTGCGTACAACTTACACACACACATACTATCTACACATACATATATTTATCTATATATCTAATAGTTTGACCCCTTTTATATGAAGGCCTTCCTTGCCACCTTGATAGCAATGCCAATTTATTTTATTTTATTTATTCTAACGCCAGTTGTGTTTTTATTTTTATTTATCAGACACTGAATAATGAGCTGTATTACATTAATACATAAACAAATTAATCTTTTAAAGTGATTACGTATTTATTTGTGGAAATTTGGAGTTTTTGTTAGGCCTAATAATTCAAATATTTTGTTTTGAAATTATGGGCATGAAGAATGAGGATTTGGTAAAGTATTCTCCATTCGTTACTGTCTGGAATTCTTTATTTGTTTGTCTAGTTAACATTTGTTAGGTTAGTGTTTGTCTAATGGTCAAAAGTATGGCTTTGTAAGTATCGTAAGGAGAACCCCAGTTCGAATCCCGTGTACGACTACATTTTATTAAAAAAAAAGTATTATGGTGTATTAAGTATTATGATGAACTGGAGATCTCCCACTTACAAAGCCACGCTCTTGACCATTAGACCAACACCCTGGCCAAGATGTTCTTACCGCAATCATAGATCAAGAAGTCTTGCATTAACATAATGAGATGGTTGCTTTTATTTGATGATAAAACACAATTTATCCTGATTCACCCACAACCATTACATTACACAATTTTTTTTTTTTTAAATGTTTTAAGGCGCGTCAACATCTAAGGTTATTGGGGCCCGGAGCTTTTTTCAGTGCACTGCCGGCCTCCGGACAGTGTTCTCTCGTTACAGACAACACTGTCCATCACACCGGACAGTGAGCTGTAAGAAGCTCCTAGGAAGAGAAAATCTAAGGGACAGCAGCTGGATTTGAACCCAGGACCTCCGCGTGGGAGTCCAGTACGTTAACCGCATTGCTAATCCCTTCCCTATCTTCAATTATTTTTTTTTTTTGTTCTTTGCGTCACAAATAACATTTTTTGCAGTCAGAGGACCCTCCCCAAAACTGGTGTATTTCTGGTGGAAAATTAATATTGAAAATCCGATCACGAATAAGATTATATTTGTAACTTTGATCTTAAATATCTCGACAAATATTAGGGAATATCAAAACGGGGTTAACGTCATTTTTCACAATATTTTATTGTTGTTTTCATAATCATTGACCAAAAACCAGTGGTCCTTATGAAACCTTGATCAGTTTTTTTTGAGCCATAACTCCGCTAAAAATGGAAGATACAGCATCGGGGGGTGAAAAATTTGAAAACTAGACCCAAAAAAAGCATATAGTTTATTCAATGGGGTTTTTCCAGATTTCCGCTTTCCTAAAAAGTAATTAGCGTTTTTCTACTAGGTGGGTCTCAATACGAATATTTTCTTAGAAATTATTTCTTAATTAACTTCTAAGATGGAATAATTAATATGTGTAACAGTTACAATATATTCGCCTGCATTTAAATGGCAACTAGTGAAATTAATACCATTTCAGTGCCAAAATAGTGTAATCCGGTTTCAACTTAGGCTAATGTTTTCTCTTGTCTAAAATAGTCATTTATATAACTCTTCTTTGGGAGTAGATTTCTTTTATTTTTTTGTTGGTGATCGTTTGTTTTCTTTTATTGTAAATACATTATTTTAATGTTTTTTTTGTTTTTCTTCCTTCTAAATTTGGAAATTTACCAGCATTCTTCTCAAACACTACGAGCAGGAATGTGTAGACGGAAATTTTGAGGTTTATTCGAGTGGATCAAAGAAATAATCGTTTACAAACCGATAAATTTGCTTTGATTTCTAAATTTTGGAACAAATTCGTTGAGAACAGTCAAAACTGTTATAACAAAGAGCATAGTTATATCTCTTCCAAGGACATTTGTTCCCAACAAAGTTAAGATGCAGATTTACTCAGTTACATGCCAAATAAACCGGACAAATTTGTTATCAAATCTTGGCTAGCGTTCGATGCAATACGAGGGTCGTTTGAAAAGTCCGTGCAAAAATAAAAACTACTTAATTTTTTGGGGTAAACCTTTTTTATTTTTCAACATGGTCTCCTTTTAGGCCTATACACTTCGTCCAACGCTGCTCTACTTTTGTTGATCCCTTCCGAATAATAGGATTTGTCCAAGTCTGAAAAATAGCCATTCGTTTCTGCAATCACCTCCTCGTTTGAATAAAATCTTTTTCCCGCCAGCCATTTCTTCATATTGGGGAACAAATAGTAGTCCGAGGGAGCCAAGTCTGGGGAATGGGGGGGATGTGAAACGAGTTGGAACCCTATTTCCATTAATTTTGCGACCACAACTGCTGAGAGTGTGAGCTGGTGCGTTGTCGTGATGGAAAAGGACTTTTTTGTGGGCCAATCGTGGGCGTTTTTCTTGCAGCTCGGTTTTCAAACGGTCCAATAACGATAAATAATATACACCTGTAATAGTTTTACCCTTTTCCAGATAGTCGATGAGGATTATTCCTTGCAAATCCCAAAAGACAGTCACCATAATCTTTCCGGCCGAAGGAACGGTCTTCGCCTTTTTTTCGCGCAGATTCCCCCTTGGTAACCCATTGTTTAGATTGTTCTTTGGTCTCAGGAGTGTAGTGATGTATCCATGTTTCATCCACAGTGACGAAACGACGCTTAAAGTCCTGCGGATTCTTCTGGAACAGCTGCAAACCGTCCTTGCAACACTTCACACGATTTCGTTTTTGGTCAAGCGTGAGCAATCGCGGCACCCATCTTGCGGATAGCTTTGTCATGTCCAAATGTTGATGCAAAATATTATGTACCCGTTCATTCGAGATGCCCACAGCACTAGCAATCTCACGCACCTACACTCTTCTGTCATCCAATCACCATATCATGGATTTTATCAATGATTTCTGGAGTAGTAAACCTCAACAGGGCGTCCAGAACGTTCAGCGTCACTTGTGCCCATATGGCCACCATAATGTTTATCAAGCTTCTCTTTAGTCTCCTCAGGCGTTTTGCCTTTCATAAAGTAGTGTTTAATCAACACACGAAATTCTTTTTCGTCCATTTTTTGAAAATCACTCGACTTCCTCGATTCAAACGAATGCCAAACACAAAGAAATAGACCGATCTGGCTGAAACTTGGTGTGTGTTCTTCCAAGAGATGCTACTAACTAAACATAACCTCGATACGCGCCAGTAGTGCTATCTCTCTGACTTTGCACGGACTTTTCAAACGACCCTCGTATAGTAAGTAATTCTTTTGTAATAAAAAAATTAAAAAAAAATCAATCTCATTACTTAATTTACAGACCCTCGTACTTTTCTTTAAATATAATATTTTTATAACCATTAAATAAAATCTAAGGCCTAGACCGAGGGAATCGAACCCAGTACCACAATTCTACTTGGCTTGGCGAGACCCTCGCCTCTAACCGCTCGGCTATCGTGGCGCCTATTGCTGTAAGATGATATCCGAAATGTAAAAAAAACAAAATTCTGTATGAGCCGAGATATTGACGAAATTCTTCAAAGAACTGTATAAATTATTCAAAGTACCTTTTATCTTCCTTCCACTTAATTATTTACTCCAAAAATAAGTAGAATTAATTACATTTTACTTTTAATTTAAGTTCTATTAATTTAAAAAAACAAAATATTTAGGTCAAATTTATTTATTAATGAGTGAAATTTATACAGCCTAAAATTAAGTGCAATTATTCCCAAATAATTACTCCAAAGAAGTGCTGTTTTCAATAATTTGATTTTAATTCTAGGTTCCCAGTTGTGAGCCAGTTGTTGCATTCCTAGTTTTGAATAAATTCTAAAAAATCCCTCCCACGGTTTCTGCTGTTAATTATATAAAACTTCATTAGCATAACACTTTGCAGTTTATAAATAAACGTAATATTACCTTCAATATTATTTTGAAAAGTGTTATTTGCTAGTTTTGTTTATATCTTTAAACCATTTTAATTGTTATAGAATTTATATTAATTTTAATTAAGATCATATTTAAATGTTCTAGGAGGGAAGAGATTAGCTATGAGGTTAGCATACTGGACTCCCACGCGGAGGTCCCGGGTTCGAATCCAGCAGCTGACCCTTAGATTTTCTCTTCCTAGGAGCTTCTTACAGCTCACTGTCCGGTGATGGACAGTGTTGTCTGTAACGAGAGAACACTGTCCGGAGGCCGGCAGTGCACTGAAAAAAGCTCCGAGCGCTAATAACCTCAGCTGTTGATGCGCCAAAAAAAAAAAAAAAAAAAAATAGAAAAAATAAAAAATGTTCTAGGTTTTCCATTACTGATCTTAATGTGTTTATTGGTAAATAATAAATTTGTGGGTTACTTGTGTCCAAAATCTGGTAAAAGTTCGCTGATGTTCAGAAAGTAATTTCATTTTGACATTTAAGCTAAGCCGAAGATAGTTAAAGTGTTCACTGGTGCACATATTCAGAAATCAAAGATCCTGTAAAGAGAGAACATTGTCCCCCCCCCCCAAAAAAATAGTCGCGAGTGCCTTAAATTTAAAAAAAAAAAAAAAAACCAGTGAACTGAAACCATAAAACCAGTTTAAGGTACATTTTATTTTATTGTAGCATGAAATAAAAGGCACCTGTGACGTAAAAAATCACAAAGAATCGATCCGAAATTTTATATCGATTACTTAACGATGATTGCACCATATTAGGCAATTAGTGATTACTTACCAGTTAGTGATTATTCACCACGCATGCGTGAACCACATACTAGAACCATATTCTATTTTATCTGTATTTGTATTTAAAAAATTAATAATTAATTAATAATAAAAAAAAATTAATTAATTAAAATAAATTATTTAGATATCACTCTTGCAGGCGGTAAATTTTGAATATTTAGTGATTTCTATTGTGGGAAAAATTGTTGCGAATTACAAAGGTCTAAGTCCGAACACAATCCCCTAACCCATCCTATGTTCAGCCTCCAAAAGATGGCCAAGATCAGTAACCAATTGCAATTTTTTTTAATTAAACAAATTCCGGAGTAAATGAAAGTAAACTAGGTTTATTGTGTGCTAGTAGAATCGATACCACAGTATTGGCCTTGGTTTTTAATGTATGTATGAATATTTTTAAAGATGATTAAATGGCTTTACTTTCAATTTTGTATTAAATAAATTTCAATTTATGCAGAATAAAAGTAAAAAAAACATTTGTTCATAGAAATAATCGATTATTTAGTTACAATCAACGCATTTTATTGCGTTATAAGCAACAATCGTAACAATAAACAAATCACACTATGGAAACAATAAAACAAAATATATACGATATTAGGATTAATGAATTTAAATTTAAATTATTACTGCTTCCAACTTGTTTATTATATAATTATTGATTTTTTGTAGATGATTAAGATAAGATAAGATTCTAATAGGGAGGCCTCAAGGCCTACGCCACTGCGACCCCTTTGGATCTATTGTGGCTCCCCGACTTTAGAACTCACCCTCCAGACCCGTCCGCTTAATCAGACTCTGAAATCTGGAGAGTGGCTCCTGGGTAAAACTCTCAAGGCCTTGGTTTTTCCTCCCCCGAGAAGTAACATCCTTAGCCAGACACAAGCCCCTCACACTGACACAACACTGTGCAGTGCCGTTTCCTCCTCCTCTTCCTGACAGAACCTACAAAGGCTATCATCTGCCAGGGCCCATGCGATGCATGTGTTTTCTGAGCCTGCAGTGGCCCAGTTAATAGACCCTACAATTATCCCTATAGCCCCACACGGCCTTGGCGGATTAAATCTGCAGTCAGCTTTGGCTGCTTTTTCTGTCCTTCTACTCCTTCGCCTGTCACTGCTCTGTGGTGGCAAGCCACCACTCCTGAGACCTATTCTGCACCCATAGTTTTATTGGCCGCAGTCTTAAGACACTTGAAGATCCCAAAATAGGGCTCCGAGCCAACGAAGTGTCCCGCAAAGCCTTCCCGGGACAATAAATCTGCCACTTCGTTTCCTTTATGTCCTGAATGACCAGGTACCCAAACTAGAAAGACCTTATTGTGGTCACTGATTTCTTTAGTGGTAGATGATTAGGATGTAAACATGTTGAAGGTAATCGATTAAAAAAAATCGATGTTTATTTATTAATGTATCATTTGTTCTTTAGAAAGAAAGAAAATGACAAGATTGTTAGAAAGCGTAACGGGATATACTTTGCGGAAATTAAAAAAATAATAATAAAAGAAAAGCAGATCAAAATAATGGTTTAATAATAAACTGCAACATGTTTAGTATTCAACAAACATTATCTTGGGAAACACAGGTTTTACTTTCTCTTCAAAGACTTCCTCTTTGAATTATTATTATTTTTTTTAAATTAATTAATTAGGCACCGGAAGTTTAAATGTTTTTCTGAGTTCTTTTGAAGAAAAAAAAGCTTTCTCTTGAATTGTATTTACTTTTTCTTTTTTTTTTCACGTTATTTAGATAAATTTTCAATCGTGTTTATTAAGGTTGATGATATCAAAAATATAGCTGCTTATACGTATTTGTGCAGTTTCACCGAGTTGAATCTTATCTGGCGAGGAGACTCTAAAGTGGGCCGTTAACAATGGCCCCCAACTAAGTTCAATTGATGTTACACTCAAGAATTCAGCCCAAATTATAATTTGTATTTAGGTTATATCTTTATTTCTTTTTTCTGGTGCGTATTTAATATTAAAGTAAGTAAAGTAATCGCCTATTTTTTCAGGTGGGGCTTAACGTTCAACTACTAATTAGGTGTCGTGAACGGAGGCGATTAGCAAACATACCTTACTGTAAATTTCTTTTTATTAACCATTAAATAAAATCCAAGGCTTAAAGACCGGGGAATCGAACCCAGTACCACAATACATATTAGTTTTGCAGGTCTCGCCTCTTAACCCGCTCGGCTACCGTGGCGCCTGTGTTTAATATTAAAAAACGTTTTATAACTCACAAATTTAAAAACAAAAGTTTGACTAATCCATTATTATTATTATTTCATTTTGTCTGTATAAATGTATACAATAAGTAAATATGGAGAGAGTGATGAACTGGTGCGGGAGGAGAGCAGGAGGAGAGAAACTACCCAGCGGTATTATTGTCTATAAGAGAGAGGAGAATGTGAGGAGGAGAAAGAAGAGATAGGAGAGAGCGATGAACTGGTGCGGGAGGAGAGCAGGAGGAGAGAAACTACTCAGCGGTAGCACTCTGTATAGGAGAGAGGAGAGTGTGTGGAGGAGAGAGTGATGAACTGGTGCGGGAGGAGAGCAGGAGGAGAGAAACTACTCAGCGGTAGCACTCTGTATAGGAGAGAGGAGAGTGTGTGGAGGAGAGAGTGATGAACTGGTGCGGGAGGAGAGCAGGAGGAGAGAAACTACCCAGCGGTAGCACTCTCTATAGGAGAGAGGAGAATGTGAGGAGGTGAATGAGATGAACTGGTGCGGGAGGAGTGCCGGAGGAGAGAAACTACCCAGCGGTAGCACTCTCTATTGGAGAGAGGAGAATGTGAGGAGGAAAGAGTGATGAAATGGTGCGGGAGGTGAGCAGGAGGAGAGAAACTACCCAGCGGTAGCACTCTCTATAGGAGAGAGGAGAATGTGAGGAGGTGAATGAGATGAACTGGTGCGGGAGGAGTGCAGGAGGAGAGAAACTACCCAGCGGTAGCACTCTCTATTGGAGAGAGGAGAATGTGAGGAGGAGAGAGTGATGAAATGGTGCGGGAGGAGAGCAGGAGGAGAGGAACTACCCAGCGGTAGCACTCTCTATAGGAGAGAGGAGAATGTGAGGAGGTGAATGAGATGAACTGGTGCGGGAGGAGTGCAGGAGGAGAGAAACTACCCAGCGGTAGCACTCTCTATTGGAGAGAGGAGAGTGTGTGGAGGAGAGAGTGATGAACTGGTGCGAGAGGAGAGCAGGAGGAGAGAAACTACCCAGCGGTAGCACTCTCTATAGGAGAGAGGAGAATGTGAGGAGGTGAATGAGATGAACTGGTGCGG
Organism: Rhodnius prolixus; assembly: GCF_049639745.1. NCBI lineage: Eukaryota > Metazoa > Arthropoda > Insecta > Hemiptera > Reduviidae > Rhodnius > Rhodnius prolixus. Next base: position 30,226,214 of record NW_027411582.1, read on the forward strand.
GAGGAGTGCAGGAGGAGAGAAACTACCCAGCGGTAGCACTCTCTATTGGAGAGAGGAGAATGTGAGGAGGAGAGAGTGATGAAATGGTGCGGGAGGTGAGCAGGAGGAGAAAACTTACCCAGCGGTAGCACTCTCTATAGGAGAGAGGAGAATGTGAGGAGGAGAATACGAGGAGGAGAGAGGAGAGATAGGAGAATAATGGCGTTTAGGCCTTCAGACTACAAGGAAGTCGCGGGGCCACTGGCGATTCAGTCGGCGAGGAGTATTAGGAATGTCAGAGGAGGCGAGAGACTGTACAAGAGGATTAGAGCTAGTCGATGGAGTAGTATGAAATTTTTGGTATTTAGTCTTGGCGAGTTGGTCTATAAAGGGAATGTTCAGGTCGTTAGTGAGGTTAGTCACCGTAGAAAGGAGCGTCACCTATCTGTCGGCAGTAGTTTTGACTGAAATGTCCTGTCCTGTCCGTATGTTTTGTAGGTTTGGCTGACCACAGCTCTAGTCCTGTAAGTCCACATAGGTTTGAGTTCTATGGGCAATTTGGAGCGTCGTCCAAGTAGTCTGTAGAGCCCATATTTAATATTAAAAATTAAGGTTTGTTTGCTACAAAAATTTTTATTTTAAATTAAATTTTTGTTATGAGTAAATATTTAAATATTACGAAAATTTACTAGTTTTACTGAGTAATTTGAATGATATTTTTTTTTTAACTAGGTGTTCTGGCAAGCTTTAAGCTTTTTAAATTAAAATTAAGGCTAAAGATTAAGAGCAACATTAAAAGTTGCATAGCTTTTTATATAAATAAAAATGCTAAGAAAAAAAAAAAAGAACGTAATCTAAGATCGAGATAATGTACAATTAATTAATATAAAAAGATATAATAAATGATACGGTAACCTAAATCTACAAATTATTTGTATTTTTTAACAAGAATTTTTTTTTTTTTTTGCAAATACATTTTTATCTATTTGAATTAATTACATATTGCAAAAAAAAAAAATACATCTAGCCGAAGAAATAAAATTAAAATTGAGAAAGGTTGGTCACCTCTAAAAACAGGTCACCCACGTGGTGGGATCTTGTCCAAAATATCTGTAATATCTGCACCAACCACCACCACTGTTAACTAGATAACTGCTATATTTGTTTGTATTCATCTTCGATAAAAAAAAAACTGTATATATGGAGCACATTTAAAAGGGTCGTTTGAAAAGTCCGTGCAAAGTCAGAGAGATAGCACTACTGGCGCGTATCGAGGTTATGTTTAGTTAGTAGCATCTCTTGGAAGAACACACACCAAGTTTCAGCCAGATCGGTCTATTTCTTTGTGTTTGGCATTCGTTTGAATCGAGGAAGTCGAGTGATTTTCAAAAAATGGACGAAAAAGAATTTCGTGTGTTGATTAAACACTACTTTATGAAAGGCAAAACGACTCAGGAGACTAAAGAGAAGCTTGATAAACATTATGGTGACTCTGCACCTTCGATTAGAACAGTTTATAAGTGGTTTCAAAATTTTCGGAGTGGCCATATGGGCACAAGTGACGCTGAACGTTTTGGACGCCCTGTTGAGGTTACTACTCCAGAAATCATTGATAAAATCCATGATATGGTGATGGATGACAGAAGAGTGAAGGTGCGTGAGATTGCTAGTGCTGTGGGCATCTCGAATGAACGGGTACATAATATTTTGCATCAACATTTGGACATGACAAAGCTATCCGCAAGATGGGTGTCGCGATTGCTCACGCTTGACCAAAAACGAAATCGAGTGAAGTGTTGCAAGGACGGTTTGCAGCTGTTCCAGAAGAATCCGCAGGACTTTAAGCGTCGTTTCGTCACTGTGGATGAAACATGCATGGATACATCACTACACTCCTGAGACCAAAGAACAATTTAAACAATGGGTTACCAAGGGGGAATCTGCGCCAAAAAAGGCGAAGACCGTTCCTTCGGCCGGAAAGATTATGGCGACTGTCTTTTGGGATTCGCAAGGAATAATCCTCATCGACTATCTGGAAAAGGGTAAAACTATTACAGGTGCATATTATTCATCGTTATTGGACCGTTTGAAAACCGAGCTGCAAGAAAAACGCCCACGATTGGCCCACAAAAAAGTCCTTTTCCATCGCGACAACGCACCAGCTCACACCTCAGCAGTTGTGGTCGCAAAATTAATGGAAATAGGGTTCCAACTCGTTTCACATCCCCCCTATTCTCCAGACATGGCTCCGTCGGACTTTTGTCACCACTTATACGTGTGAAACTGCGTTCTCAGCCTTGGAGTACTTAAAAAATAAGTATCGGAACAGATTGGATGTCGAACCTAATTTGAGAATAAAATTAACATCATTAAGTCCAAATTTGAAATTACTATGTGATGAAAAACATCATCCTTCGCACTAAGGTCAAAATATGTAAAACAAAATGAAGATAATGGATTGTCTTTAATTACTTATGTTTTTGTTATATAATTATTTTGCAATTTTTGTGTATGAAATAAACAAATAAATAACTTGAATTTTGATTTTTATTAAAAAATAAAATTTGTTTGGTAAATAAATGTTTTTATATAAGGTGGGTCGCGAAAAAATTCAAAATCTCGTACCGGGCCGCGGTCAAAAAAGTTTGGGAAACGCTGTTCTAGAGCATTTTTTAAGCTTGGTATAAGCAAAAGTTATTTTGTAGCTTAAACTCTTTTTTGCACCAAAATCATAATTTTCAGTAAAACTTGAGTACATATTACTTTAGTCGAACAGATTTCTTGTTTTTGAGCTTTTAAGTGGCATTTTGTGTCTTGTCGAAGCGAATGTTATATATATTATTACGCCTGTCAAAAAGAAAAATAATAATATAAGCATTAAATAAACCTAATAAAAAAAATTGATGGCGTCATCTTTTCTGTTTGGAGCAAAAGAAAGTTATCTGCAGCAGAAAACTCATTTTTGCTCCAAATCTAACCTAGGTTAGAGAATAAGTAATAATAAACGAGTCTGCATAAAGACTCGTTTATGCACCAAAATTTGTAAAAGAATTGAACATACAATAGGGGGCGCCACTATACACATTTTCTGAACAAAATGTAAAATAACTCCTTTTTGCACCAAGCTCTTCAAATTATACTAAAAAGGTATTTCAGAGAATGTACGAGTATGTACCAAAAGTTCAGAGAATCCGTTTTTCCCAAAAATTTCATCCCCTCTACAGCAGCTAATCCTTAATCCTTTAAGGCGCCACGTTAGCCGAGCGGGTTAAGAGAGACGAGACCTGCAAAGCTAATATGCATTGTGGTACTGGGTTCGATTTCCGGTCTTAAGCCTTGGATTTTGTTTAATGGTTAAATGAGAAATAGTATGTTTGCTAGTCGCCTCCGTCCACGACACCTAGTAAATGGTAGTTGGACGTTAAGCCCCGCCTGAAAAAATAGGCGATTACTTTATTTCCTAATTCTTTAAACCGGAAAACACCTATCCACTTCCGCTTTACCAGGTAATCCTCCAAGGAGATTGAAGAGAAGATATCTTCACGACCTAATTGTTCATGATAATGACGTGTCACCGCTCTTCTCCAATCAAATATCCTGTTATAGTGTTAGGAAATATCACATCCAATTGTTGCAGTTGTTAGAAAATCGGAGGAGCCATTTTTCTTTTTCACAAAAATAAAAGAAAAATCCATTCAAAATAAAGATTATTTCAATTTGTTGTTCAATTTTCTTCAAATTTGGAAGAAAACAGGACCGTAAATTATACTAAAAATGGTATTTTAACACACACTGAATTATCACTAATATTTTAAAAAATTTCCAGCCAAATTTAACCACCAAGAGATTATCCAGACTAATTTAATTTAAACTGAGATGATTTCTGTTTACAATCTATTCAATGGCCACTATTTTACTTGAGGTAAACAAATGAAAAAAAGGTTATTTAGAAAACAAAAGGAAAGGTTTCAATAAAATAAATAGGCAAGTTGCCAGCACAATGGAGGAGTAGCCTGAGATCAGGAAGTGTGGAGTATAATGGTCAATTATCCTTCCAATGTGACCGACAAACGTCATGACGAGTAAAGGAGCAACATTAAGGAAGATTCCGTGACTTGATGCCTGTTTGGTTCGCATCCTATATATTTATAGAAAGGTGCCAGGATTTACGCGTTTACATCCCAATCTCTGGACGCTGTGTTTTTACACAAATATACACAAAAAAAAAAAAAAATCTCAAATATTTAAAAGAAAAATAGTTTTATTTCTTTTTTTTAAGTAATTTAAAACACACTCAAAGATCTTATCAACACATAACCTTTCTTTTATAACCATTATTTGGTGGCCGCACGTTTACCCTTACTTGGTATGTGCAGTTGAGTGTTTTACACTTTGAATGGTTAGCACTTCCTTGTTTGTTTTATTTTGGGTTCCGTTTTCTGAGTCACTTAATAGGTGCACAAGTTTGTTGTAACAAAGATACAGGTCTATACCGCCGAACTTGGAAAGTATTTTGAAATTAACCATTTAGAAAACATTTTTTTGGATTTCAGGAATGAAATCATGATTTTCTATTAAACAATTTTCAAAAGTTTTATAACTCACAAAATTTACTTTGGTTTTTTTAAAAAACAAAGTTTTACTAATCCATTAAAATTATGTAAGTCTTAGAACCATAAAAAGATTAAGAGTATGCAATCTTATAAGTTCAGGAATGGAGGATCCTGAGCGTATTGAAGCTGGAGTTTTAAGACCCAAAAGTATCTTCCAAACCCATGGAAGATTTCCCAGTAATAATAATAATAATAATAATAATAATAATAATAGTATTTATTAGGGAAGGGATTAGCTATGAGGTTAGCATACTGGACTCCCACGCGGAGGTCCCGGGTTCGAATCCAGCAGCTGACCCATTAGATTTTCTCTTCCTAGGAGCTTCTTACAGCTCACTGTCCGGTGATGGACAGTGTTGTCTGTAACGAGAGAACACTGTCCGGAGGCCGGCAGTGCACTGGAAAAAGCTCCGGGCGCTAATGACCTCAGCTGTTGATGCGCCAAAAAAAAAAAAAAAAAAAATAATAGTATTTATTCAAGAACTTACAAATATACAAAAACAAAATATTTATCCTAACTAAAAGCAAAATAATCTAACATTTCTTTAATTCAAAAGAAAACATACTTCGAGCATGGACTTAGCCTGTCTGCCGAGTTGACTCTAATTTACATTACCATAAAGTTTGTAACTAAACATATTTTAGTATTAAAAATTGTCTGTAACTCCAAGCGGATATTGTGTACCTATACAGCTTGCACCAATCAAGGCCATTCAAATAAAGAATAATCTCACTTTTCTGGAGTTTTCTATTTCCCAAGTACTGTACCCTAAACTCCTGTAAAATCGGACATTCCCCAATAAAATGTATAATATCTTCCATAGCTCCAAGAATACAGAGAGAACCATTAAGGCCAATTTTGATCCCTGTTTACACTAAAATTGAAATTAAACAGTGCGCCTCTCAGCTTCATTATTACAATAATAAACTTCAAACTGTTTTTATCATGAACATATCCATTTTCCCCTAAATCCAACTAATCCATTATAATCACCATTAAAATTATGTAAGTCTTAGAACCATAAAAAGATTAAGAGTATACAATCTTATAAGTTCAGATATGAAGGATCCTGAGCGTATTGAAGCTCTGGAGTTTTAAGACCCAAAAGTATCTTCCAAACCCATGGAAGATTTCCCAGTATCTTTCAGGTGAAAATTCTACCCTGCGAAATGATCCAGTGCACAACATTCAGCTTTGAAAGTGATTTAAGTAGCTATTAAATTATAAGCACGAGCGGAATATTATATTGTTATTTGATTAGGAAGGCTGAAGCGCTAAATAGAATAAAAGATAATATTACTGACTAAGAGTATAGTGGCTAGCATTACCAGTTACTTATCAACGAGCGTAAATCACAATAACTAACTAGAGTAAACTAAATATAAACTATTTCTAAAACAAAAAAATGGCTAAACTGAATAACAAATTAAGTAACATCATAAATATTGTTACAAGTCCTTACATAATCTCGATACTTTTTGGGCAGCTGCTATTGTTCTGAGCCCTACCTGGCTTTAACCCTTTTTTGAACCTTTCACAGCCTCCTTTTATCATCTTATGAAATTCCTAATTCTATGCCACAATCCATTCTATTTAATTCAAGAAAGCAATACGCAAAAAATGTTATTGCAAAATATTATTCAAGTATGTCTAGTTTTATTACTACTTAGTCCTTAATAATGACAGAATTATTTTTAAACCATGAGTACTCCAGCCTGGTTAAAAAGTACAGAATATAGAACTTCTATAATTAGCAATATAAAAAAAAAAAAAAATTAGAGCAAAAATAAATAAATAAATAGTAAAATGTGGGAGAACTCACATAAGGCTGTTTACGAAGTGAGGCTGACCTCTAAATCTGTTACATCTGGCCCATGATGTGTCATTTTCCACAAGTATGTTACACTTAAGTAGATACAGCTGAAACAATAGTACTGCGCTGTAATCGTATTTCCATTTTTCAATAAAAAAATGTTCTAATAGTAATAAATAGATAATAAAAATGTAATAAATTAATTAAACAGATCATTATGAGATTAACTATGCATTTATTCGCACAATTTAAAAATGAGAAATGAGCATTCACAAGTCTACAGACAATCCAATTCGCAAATTTTATTAGCATTTAAATTTAATCAAACATATTGCCTCATATTGTCCCCCCCCCCAAAAAAAAAGTGCATTAGGTATAGAAAAATTTCAACACATAAAACAATATGGCCTAACCAGACACATTAAATAGAATAAAGATTATCAGCTTTTAATTTACAACGAGTAATAGATATCTATTTAATAAAATGTAACATGATACAATAAAAATATGGAGGAAAGTCTAAAAGGGTTTGTAAATTTGAATCTATTCTGGTTTTCATCATTAAACGAACCTTTTTAAATCAAGTGGAAATATAACCTTCTATCAAGAATAAAAATGATAACTACAGATATGTATATTATTTATCCAGTTTATAATATTCATTTCTTCACTTCTAATAAGTCTTTTCGTTGATACGTTGAAAGTCTCAACTTTAATACAATTTCCCAATTCGAAAATCTGACGCAAATACAATTTCCTCCCGGCAAAACAGGAAGAGAAAGTAAACATGAAATCTAAAAGGTAATAATTTTTCTATAAAAGTAGACTTTTTTCCATATACAAACTTTTAAAGGTACTTGAAATAAGATATAATTTGATGCTTGAAAAAAGCAACTTTTAAAAACACCTACCATTGGAAATTTGTTTTAAAAACCAAAATTGCGAAAATTAGTTCCTAAAGTTGAACTACACCAATCAAATTGGCTACATAAAATATCTTTATTTAAAAAAAAAACTTCATGCAAGCATTGTAACATTACTTCCTGTCTTTAAATGACGTGAAAGTAATAAATGTAAAGATTATTTAATTAACTAATAATTATAGTCATTCATCTAAGATTAATTAAAAGTAAAATTAAAATAAGATTGAAGAGGTTAATGTTGTTAAGTTGATGATTGAGTTCTACTGTAAGACTCTTGTATCATTATTTCGACTATAATATTTTATATACCTTATTATAATAATTAACATCATAAACAATTTTTATCAACTTAATTTATAAGTTAATGCAATAATAATTGCCCCTTGAAGATATGCAATTAATCAATTTTCACAGCGTGGTGCTTGTGAATAAATAATTGAACGATTTAAGCATTACAACACTAATAATTAAAAAAAGTCTTATGTGAACCACTCATTCAACTTTTTCTCACTTCAAAATTGACATGAATAAAAATGAGTACATACCTAGAGTGTATGTTAACCTAAACTTGAGTCTGCACTCTAACTGGTATAATTAGAATAATGGCGTTATGTATCTTGAGTTGGTGTACAGAAAAATGTAAGCATATGATCAACAACACTTAAGTACTTAACTAACCTTCTTTTGTTACTAATTCCAGTCTAACTTTTGTTTGAGGCAATGGTCGAAGGAGGTTACACTATAAAACTGCAGCTTAGGTTACAGTGTAGGTTACCTAATAACCTGACCATATGATAGTCCCATATGTGAATGTAGTTGCTGAGTGGATGGCTACATATAAACAATTACCTTCCTGCTGTAACAAATATAGAATTATAATTAAAATAGAATAATAATATATGCGCTTTCGTTGTAGTTGGTAACCACGAAAATAAAAGGGTTGCAATGCATTTATCTATTCGGCAAAAATGATCCACATATTGACATGAAATACTTAGAATACATTTTTTTTCCACTGCTCAAAATAGTTAGATATGTGTACCAGATAATGGTATCAACTTAGGGGCAAACATTATTCATATAAAAATGTTTAGAGAAGAATTGAAGGAATTTGAAAAATGAATATTTGCAACATTAGTTAATAAAAGGGCCTCAAGAATGTTAGAAAAGACTAACTCCTCTCCTAAAGCATGCATGATACCCAAAAGCCTACATAATTTCATAAGATTATGGATAGAATGACATTTCATTCATGAAAATCGGTTAGCCACTTAAGTTATATTTACCAAACAATGAAGAAAATGTTTGACAATTGCTTTACTTCAACTAAGAAGTAAAAATAAGATTCCACTTTAAACGAAAGTAGGGAAAACGAATCCATTTTATTCGGGTCAATAGTTTTTCAGAAAGGGGCTAATTTTGACCTAGTTATTTATCATGAATAATATTAGAGATAAGATCTAACATATGTGGGGCTAACTCCTCTTAAAATAGTTTTACAGCGTCCAAAATCCCAAAAGTTTACATTAAATTTCGGGGCCCTTGTTCAGCTAAAAATATTTTAGATTTACTTGGAAATACTTTGCAAATTATTTGTAAAATATTATCTTTTTATAGAAAAGAGGAAAAATTGTTCAAGTTGTTTGCTTTTAGTACGATTTTTCGTGTTGTTTTGACGATCCACTTACTGGAGAGTTTTAATATTAATGTTTAATCTTAGATCTACAAGAATTGACCTTAAGATAATCAGCAGTACAATCAAAAACCTTGAATCCGTTCAAGCTAGACAATAGCCTGAGGCCTTTTTTAAATAACTTGTACATACTAAAGATGCTGATCGTTATCTCCTTACTACTAAAATAGATTGACATAAGAATGATTGAATCGATCTCCAAAGGTTAATAGTATATATATTTATCCATTATGTAAGGGATACCTCGATAAAACAGAATGTAAGGGATTCCTCCAAAACGCTGAGTTATGTTTAAGAGAAAGACAACTATTCTCATTTTTAGTCAAATCATCCACAATTTACTAGTTTTTCCTGAAGTCACACAAACCAGCTGATGGACACGCAAAGTAACTTTATTTACATAAACTTTCGTCACCATTGTCTTCACCTAACTGGTCTACAAAATAATTAGATAAAGTGACAGAACAGATTAAAGTCAAACAAAAAAAAGGTTTATTAATAAAAAGCATGAATAAATAATTGAATTAATTTAAATAAAGGAACGATCTTTCATAATGAGATATTTAAAGGCTTCAAAAGGATGCTGACACCTCTTCCTAACTAGTCACTTCCAACTTGTCCACACAATGGTTAGTTGAATTATTCAAAAACGTGTTACCTCTCATACTCTTTATATTGTTCAACCAGATTAGGGTTGGTTGGCCTGTTGTATTCATAATATAATACAACTAGAAAACATGTTTTGAAAGCACTTCTAAACATGGAGGATTAAACTTTTAAAAACATTCTAAACAATATCACAGTAAAATATATGGAAGCGTTGTTGCAGACACATGTCACTTTATTCCACAATTGCCCAATAATTTACAATTTCAGAAATGGACACAAAATTGATTCCAACTATATATTCCAGTTCCTTGTTCATATCTAAGTGGTACTAATAACAAGGTCTGCAGTAGTGCACAAATCTGCCTAAAAGGATTTAAAAGAAATCACGGCAGCATTTAGTCTCCAGACAATCGAAGGTAGGATCATACTATGATGATTTTGACCTAGTTCTATCGTGAACTAGCTTCAGAAATTTAAATCTTATCACAGAAAAAGGTTTAACATTTTCTTATTAGACTGCGCTAGCCTTCATAATCCTAATTACTGATTCCCTAAAATTAGTATTTGTTTAGTAGAAATGATTTTGGATCTAGATAGACATATTTTTAAGTAATCCCTGATAATCTAAACTTTCTCAATTCTACAACAAAAAGAAAATAAGATAATAAAGCTTTTATGCCTTTCTTTTTAATGTATTTCTTAAGTTTCTAATCAATCTTTGAATTTATACCACACATTAATTAGCTTTAATATGTTATTAAACTAGCATCTTATTGGTATGGAAAGCGTAACGTCAAAACTTCCGTAAGATTATGAAATGTCTTTGAACACATGAGTAAGACCTTGCGTTACAACTGAAGTCGTAAGAAACGTTACAAGTTTTGTAATTCTTGAACTGATACAAAAGAAATTCCACGAGATAAAGGAAATGATATTTATGGTGAGTTGTAAGACTAAAATTAAATGTTATATTCATAAATAAGTGTTTTGCTTCATGAATTTTGTTTGTACAATGTCCTAATTCAATGCAATGCTTATTTATTTGTTAACATTTAGATTCTAAACTTCATTTCGAAACTATCAGTAGTTCCTGCAAAATTAAAGAAAAGTTGAAGTTAAAAACAATATTGAAGAAAAATATATCAAACTTACATGATTTTAATTCAATTTGATGATTTTAGAAGTAGTCCCAATATAATCTTTTAGACCAGCTCTCATATCAGTTGAAATTTCTGCGTGAAAAAATTAAGCCACTGATTTACTCTTATAATAAATGCTGACACTTTAAACCTTCATTCATTGTAATACAAACCATTTTTAGTAAAAACATCACTTTTCTCTTAATTATTCATTATTTAATCAATGATAGCCCATTTTTTAAATATTAGAAAGTTCCGTATGACTGCCAATGTCTAAAGAAATGATAATAAAAACTCACTTTACTTTCTGTTAAATTCTGTCCATTTATGTTTTCCATTTAATTAAATATTACACTAAAAATAGAAATACTATTATTACAAACACTTTTTTTACCATGAAAGTGAGCATTTAAAGAGATTGAAAATGAATAAGTAGACAGCTGATAACTGTTAGCTATTCGGTAGAAAAGTTCCTATTAGAACAATTGGATCAGGCCAAGGAAGGCTAAATCGAAAACAATTATGGTTACAATGTACTAATAGATGAAGCTATACTACGCCTGTAGTTAAAGTTGGTTGGCAACATTGATTGCCGGTGCCATGTTCCTAGTTTCAAGTTCGATTTCGTAAGGATTATTTAAATTGTGTGAAGTGCTAAATTTTAATGTAAATTATGAAGTTTTAATTTCTTTTAATTGTGTTGTTCGGTTAAATAATCGTTTCTAAATAATTTAACGTGTGTGTGAAGACAATTTTTGTTGTATTTGATTCTAGTTTTCATTTAATTTAAAGTTGAAATAATTGATAGTGAATATGAAAGACACTTTAATGATGGCTGACATTCTACCCTGTCTATTCCCAAAATGATACATCGTACATCCTATAAGAAAATCTGCTTATAACTTTCTAAAGGTACATGTTTATAATTCTTTTATTTTACTCCTTAGTTTTTGTATTGTCAAATTGGAATAGATTACTTTCAAAATTCTAAGTTCAATCAAATTTCCAACGTCCTTGCTGTATGTAGTTCTAGTAAGAGAACTTAAAAGATTTTGATTGTAATTTAATTATTACAGTTACTTTAAGTTGTGATACTGAAAAACTAAAGCGCTTCTTACATTTCCTCATAAAAGGCTATATTTCTGTAAGTTCTGAAGCTCGTTCTTAATTTTTATCAAAACAAATTAATGATATCTCATTTATATGAATATTAAAGAGTGTAGTTATCTTGATCGCCGCTTGGTGGCACCAGCTACTTTTAAGTACATATTACTGATTTTTTTGTAGGTTATAACTTATAAGAGTGCATTGGTAACAAAGTGAATGTGTTTTAAGTGCATATTAGCTCGAAAGGTTTCTCTTCTTTGACTTAGTTGATTATTACATTTTTTTAATTAGGATGTAATAAGACGCTTGTAAAAAATATTGAATCTACATTTCTTTAGATGGATACAAAATGTATGTTTACACTGCATTCATTTTATTATTTTTTTAAGAAATAAAATTAACTTTAAGTAAAGAGAGATACTGTGTTGGGGCTACATCTTAGTGAGGTTCGATTTAGTAAAGTTGCCCTTGTCATTTTTTGCTTTATTATTCTCATAAAAACTCACATTTTCGATTGAATTTTAAAAGAGCCCTTCATTTTTGGAAAGCCAGGCTTGTAAATTGTATCTAGTTGGAATAGTTGTTTTTCAGTTGTCAAACGCTTCTTCAAAAAATGTTTTTTATTATAATTGAATCAATTAAATTTTTCAGTGACGTCATCATTATTACATATTTGCAAGAGAACATTGAGAAATGTTGGCAAAAGTCGAGTGAGTGTTCTGTTTTGATTTTCAACATTTAAGTCGATCCATCTAGAATACAGCTCAATTCTTACATTCTAGAAACTCTTGTTATAAAATATTAGGTACATACATCCAAATACTCGTTAATGTACCAACTTTTAACCATAAATAAATTGATAAATAATGATTTGAATGAAACTAAATCGTGACCTTTCATAAACACTTTTTACAGAAATAACTGCTAGACTATTTCTTTATTTTTTTTAACTCAAGTTATTTATTTCTTATTTACTTTGAACATCTTTCTTATTGCCTTCAGCAATTCTGTTATAAAATATTTATTATTAGAAGAAATGCTGTTATTGTGTTTAGTCATGATCATGAAATTCTGTACTATTTATTGCAATTCTTTTAAACCAAATGAAACCTTGTTCCCCACCCGTCTCGATCTGAAGAAGTAACCTTATAACCTTCAACCTTATTAATATGGGTGAAGTGAATTCATTTAAGTTTCCCGCTAGTATGAAGTTTTTCATTAAATATTAATGATGGCTATACTGATTATTAAGTTATATCCTGCGAGGTGACGTTTCCCCTTCACATCGTGAACTTCATATGAATTAGAAATCTATTCAGACTAGAGTCACCTGACACTGATGTATATTTATTTTGTTCTCCTCTTCCTACCGTAATACATTCTCCGGTCATTGTTTGCAAATTTAGTTCGTATTATGTTCTCAATATTAGGCATATATTTACTACGATACATTTTTTAAATACAGGATCTTATTTAGTCCTTGCAATAAAATGATCTGTGTCTTCGTTTTTTAAATAATTATTTCCTTGTAAAACCACATTTGCACGATGCAGAAATCTTCACACACTTCCTAGCAAGATTATATTTAAAATAAATTTTGATGAATGGTTTGCGATCAACGTGGAAACGTCAATAGTTTTTAGCTGTTGATTTATTGCATTATTCTTCCTTGATTTTTGTTCATGACTTAGCATTTAACAGTATTTTTTTTTTTTTTATTAGATATCTTTATAAAACTAAAAGTTTTTTCAATTCGAATTAAAGACAGGTCCGTGTTAAGCAGCCAATGCAATCAAAAGAAGCTTTGTAGTTTTCCTTTAAGAAAATCTCTCCATTTTACAAGATGTAGAAATAGAAAAGAAATTTATTATTCTGGGACAATTGTCCCCTAAGAATAAATACAGGAACAAATAGAGGCCTTATCAGTACCGTATTTTTTCAACAGTGATTTTTGGTATATCATCTTCTCTGGATATTTTTATTGATTTATGGTAACGTGTAAGGTTGTTTCAGTAAGTACTAGTATCAGTATTTTTTCGTGCAACCACTTCCTTTTTCAATCGCTTTATTTTTAAAATATCTGTCTAAATGAACTACAGTCGACTCTCGATAATTCGAATTTTTCGATAATTCAAACTCTACAGTTGCTAACTTCGGTAAATCGAAAAAATTCAGTGTATTTAGATACGCTCGATAATTCGAACTCCTTTTCCCCTAACAACAGGGGGAGAGAAGGCTCTATAATTCGAACGAGGCCACCTTCCCCTCTTTATAATTCGAATTTTCCCTAGTAATGTTTACTTCTCATTTTCCGCTTATTGTCCATTTCCTGCGAAATGTTTTCCCTCTCCTTTCAGCCCAGTTTAACTTTCCAATTCTCTTTCTTAGTTTGTCACGATGGGAAGTACGTCTCCCTTACTGTGTCCGACAAAAGAAAAATTATCGCCGCCGTGGAAAGTGGTTCGAAAAGAAAAAGATATCGCCAAAACTTTCAATATTCCACCATCAACGCTTTTCTTCATTTTTTTAATTAGGTACATACCTACATACATGTTATTATTTATTGAAATGTTAATACATATGTAATTTTTTTGTACTTTTTTGACGTTTTCATTATTTTTACTTTTGTACTTGAGGCTATATATGTCTAAAACTTAGGTAAATTCATACGTATTTTCAATATACGTATGTACATACATATATACATAATAATAACTCTTAATAATTCGAATTTTTTCCCCCTTCTTGATAATTCGAATTTTTCTTGTAGTCCCTTGGATTTCGATTTAGCGAGAGTCGACTGTATATATACGAGCAGAAGTTTTAAGATAAAACTGTTTTACATATTTATTTCAACTAAAAAACGAAATTATTTAGCAAAAATATGATAAAATTTAATGAATTTCTTTAGATGTACGAGGGTCGTTTGAAAAGTCCGTGCAAAAATAAAAACTACTTAATATTTTGGGGTAAACCTTTTTTATTTTTCAACATAGTCTCCTTTTAGGCTTATACACTTCGTCCAACGCTGCTCTAGTTTGTTGATCCCTTCCGAATAATAGGATTTGTCCAAGTCTGAAAAATAGCCATTCGTTTCTGCAATCACCTCTTCGTTTGAATAAAATCTTTTTCCCGCCAGTCATTTCTTCATATTCGGGAACAAATAGTAGTCCGAGGGAGCCACGTCTGGAGAATAGGGGGGATGTGAAACGAGTTGGAACCCTATTTCCATTAATTTTGCGACCACAACTGCTGAGGTGTGAGCTGGTGCGTTGTCGTGATGGAAAAGGACTTTTTTGTGGGCCAATCGTGGGCGTTTTTCTTGCAGCTCGGTTTTCAAACGGTCCAATAACGATGAATAATATGCACCTGTAATAGTTTTACTCTTTTCCAGATAGTCGATGGGGATTATTCCTTGCGAATCCCAAATGTTCTTTGGTCTCAGGAGTGTAGTTATATATCCATGTTTCATCCACAGTGACGAAACGACGCTTAAAGTCCTGCGGATTCTTCTGGAACAGCTGCAAACCGTCCTTGCAACACTTCACACGATTTCGTTTTTAGTCAAGCGTGAGCAATCGCGGCACCCATCTTGCGGATAGCTTTTTCATGTCCAAATGTTGATGCAAAATATTATGTACCCGTTCATTCGAGATGCCCACAGCACTAGCAATCTCACGCACCTTCACTCTTCTGTCATCCATCACCATATCATGGATTTTATCAATGATTTCTGGAGTAGTAAACCTCAACAGGGCGTCCAGAACGTTCAGCGTCACTTGTGTCCATATGGTCACGCCGAAAATTTTGAAACCACTCATAAACTGTTCTAATCGAAGGTGCAGAGTCACCATAATGTTTATCAAGCTTCTCTTTAGTCTCCTGAGGCGTTTTGCCTTTCATAAAGTAGTGTTTAATCAACACACGAAATTCTTTTACGTCCATTTTTTGAAAATCACTCGACAAACACAAAGAAATAGACCGATCTGGCTGAAACTTGGTGTGTGTTCTTCCAAGAGATGCTACTAACTAAACATAACCTCGATACGCGCCAGTAGTGCTATCTCTCTGACTTTGCACGGACTTTTCAAACGGCCCTCGTATTCTTGATTTTGACTTAATTCATGATAAAATGGTTTAGAGTCGTAAGAAAAAAATTTAAATAAAACACAAAGCTCTATTTTAAAAACTTTGCTTATAGGCTGAAATTAGGAGCTGAATTATGAATGAAATTTTGGGTACTTGCTGTTTTGTGTACCTTTTGTCGTTTAATCAACCCTTGTAGTTAACTTTTGAAACTGGAAAGTAATCTTACAGGTTGTTGTTTGCGAAACTTACAAAGTGAACTCACCTTTTCTTAAAACGTGGGATATTTCTCATTCTAGAAAAAAAGAGAGAGAAGCTTTTTATTCTTCTTAATTCTAAATAAATAAATCAAATTCTTTTTTTTATGCACTGTCTTCTATTATTGTCTGTATAGGGTAATATTTTGGAACTGTATTGGCAAATCTAAAGAAAAGCACGAATTTGCTATTTCTCACGGATTAAAGATCTTTTTTGACTAAAAAGTTATTGTCAATATGAAACATGTTCTAGGTTATTTGAATGTGATCCCACTGCTCTACGATTTGCGGTACAAAATATACAACTCTTTTCCAGAATTTTGATTTTTATAAACGGAAATAACCATTCATTTTATTTTATATTTCTTTAATACTGTGCTGTTTTGATATTTGTTTTTTGTTTTATCAATGCAGTTTACGAGGTCTGTAAATTAAGTAATGAGACTGATTTTTTAAAAAAAATTTATTCAAAAAGAATTACAATTCTATATTGTCACCTTCAAAATAACTTCCTTCTGAAGCCACACAGCGCTGGAGACGTTTCTTCCACTCCTCATAGCAGTGCTCGAACTCCGATACTGCTACAGCCCTTCAGCTGGTCGGTTACAGCCGTTTGAATGTTTTCGGCTGTCCCAAAATGAGTTTCCTTGAGGTGATTTTTCAACTTCGGGAAGAGAAAAAATGTCACAAGGACTCAAGTCAGGCGAATAAGGAGGCTGAGGAGCCACAGGAATGTTTTTACTAGCCAAAAACTCTGGTTTATTGAAATTGCTGTGTGACAAGGCCCAAAAAAGCAAGGATGGCGAAGTCGAAGATCAAATGCATGCTGATTTGTTTTCTCGATATCCATGGAATCGTCCACAAAGAGTTTTCTACCTCAAGGTCAAACGGTCAATCAACACTTTTACCAAGAAGTACTTGAAAAACTTCGAAAAAGGGGTCATTCGTGTGAGACCAAACATCAAGAACAAGTGGGTGTTGCATCACGGGTAATGCTCCTTGTCACACAGCAATTTCAATAAAACAGAGTTTTTGGCCAGTAAAAACATTCCTGTGGCTCCTCAGCCTCCTGACTTGAGTCCTTATGACTTTTTTCTCTTCCCGAAGTTGAAAAATCACCTCAAGGGAACTCATTTTGGGACAGTCGAAAACATATGGCTGTAACCGACCAGCTGAAGGCTATTCCAGTATCGGAGTTCGAGCACTGCTATGAGGAGTGGAAGAAACGTCTCCAGCGCTGTGTGGCTTCAGAAGGAAGTTATTTCGAAGGTGACAATGTAGAAATTTAATTCTTATTGAATAAAAAAAAATTAAAAAAATCAGTCTCATTACTTAATTTACAGATCTCGTATATATTGAGAATTGTTATCTACTGTTTGTAGTTAGTGTAATCAATCAATCAGCTACTCTTTAGAAGAGCTATTGTTTGTGAAGTACGTAGTTATGTTCAGGATCTTGGATAAAGTATGGCCTGTTCCCTCATGAGGTTTCTTTTATTTGTCGGGACAGCTGTGGGTCTTGGATGGATTTGTTCTGGAATCGTCTTGTTTTCGTTTTTCTTTGGGATAGCCAAATGGATCTCATCCCGAGTGTAACTAATCTGTCTACTGTTGTTACCTTCATCCATCCATTAAAAGTAAAAAAGTAAAGTAATCGCCTATTTTTTCAGGCGGGGCTTAACGTCCAACTATCACAAATTAGGTGTCGTGGATGGAGGCGACTAGCAAACACACTCTACTGTAAAGTTCTCATATTAACCTCTAAATAAATTCCACGGCCTAAGACCGGGAATTGAACCCAGTACCACAATACTTCATAGCTTTGCAGGTCTCGTCTCTAACCGCTCGGCTACCGTGGCGCCCTCATCCATCCATTAACCTTCTCATTTACTAGCTACTTTTGGCTTCCCTACAAAATTTCTTCAATGAAACCTTTTCTTCCAAGTTGGTTGGATCCCCTATACTCGTTGACATCTTCACCTATAACTGAACTCACTTCTTTTGTATTTCTTAACTGCTTCGATGAATCTTTTAATACTTATTATTAGTGTAAAGGGTGAACCCGTATTATTATTATTTTTTTTTTAATTTAAGACACGTCAACATTTGAGCGGCTGGAGTTGTTTCAGTGTTCTCTCGTTACAGACAATACTGTCCATCACCGGACAGTGAGCTAAAAGAAGCTGCTAGAAAGAGGAAATCTAAGGACCAGCAGTTGGATCTAAACCTGGAATCCAGTGTGCTAATCACTGGGCTACCTTTTTTATTATTATTATTGGTACCTTCTTAAATGAGGATGCAGCTTAACTTCAAGCACCTATTTTTTTTTTTTTTGCGCATCAACAGCTGAGGTCATTAGCGCCCGGAGCTTTTTCCAGTGCACTGCCGACCTCCGGACAGTGTTCTCTCGTTACAGACAACACTGTCCATCACCGGACAGTGAGCTGTAAGAAGCTCCTAGGAAGAGAAAATCTAAGGGTCAGCAGCTGGATTCGAACCCGGGACCTCCGCGTGGGAGTCCAGTATGCTAACCTCATAGCTAATCCCTTCCCTCCAAGCACCTATTATTATTAGAGGAACTTAACATTACGGAATATTTGATACTTAAATTCGATTAAGTCCCAGTTGTTTTATTGATATTTGTGCTATTTTAAAAACGATTACTCCACTTCTTAGATACTTTAATTTTTAATGAATAGTTCCCTTCAATTAAAAATATTAGTGGACTAGAACTGTAGATTCGTTAATCTAGTAGACAGTTCGCTTTATAAAGACAAACTGTGCGCTTAAGATCTTTATTACAAACAAATGAATTAAATGAAATTATCTAGGTAGCCGGTTTGAATATATAAACATGTTCAGACATGATAGCAATTCAGATTTATTAGCTACTTTATAAACAAATCCTGTCTGCCAATTTCAATTTATTTATTTATTTAATTTTTGTTTTTAGTTGTAAAATATAAAGGACAGCTTTATGGAATTAGCCATTTATTAGTTAAGCTTTTGATGACATGTTGATTTATAGTTAATGATTTTAATTATTATGATTTATGGTTAATTGGTAGAAATATCATTTTTGAAAAGATGTTGTTAGCGTACTTAATCGGTAGTCCGTCCGCCTTGCAGTGGAAGAACGAGTCCAAAGTACCCTCTCTAATCATCTTCTGGTCAGTGAAGCTTTTTAAGAAGTGATCACGTTCTTTTCATGTAATGATAAATAAAATTACCTTGGTCCTTTATTGGGCAGTCACGACATAGCCAATTGTCGGTTTTATCCATTTCGTTTAGCAATTACCATTTTAGTGTCGGTTACATTAGGTTGATACTCTATCCATCTTTTAGCACCACTTTGTATGGAATCATTCAAAGGAATCTTGGTCGAATATCTTTCTATTTCTACAATCATTCGCTGCTTCCTAGATTATCAATACTTTAGGGGAGTAATAGATCAATACTCAAGAAAATGAAAAGCAATCTGATTTTCGGTGATTACCAGTGTTATTGTAAGACTCATGTAGTTTTACTTACTGCAGTTTTATTGCCCGATAGTTTCAAAACTGCCTGAAAAAAAAGCGTAATATTGAAATACACCCCATTTTGGCATTTTTTTTTTTTCTCTTTTTATGTTTTAAATCTTCTTCTTCTTAAGTGGCGCTACAACTCATGTAGAGTCTTGGCCTCCTCAAGACGTGCCTATCCTGCGCAGCCTCCCTCCAGTTTCGAAATCCTAACATAGATGCAGAATCCTTTGCCACACTATCCTTTTCGTTGTTCGTTGTTCCTTCCAATTCGTTGTCACTCCCGATAGTAATCCTTCTTCACTTCTTCCTTTGTCACGCGGTGTACCTCAAGGTTCTTCCCTATCTCCCACCCTCTTCTCCATTTACATCAATGACCTTCCTCTTTCCATCTCTCATTCCCAGCATCACCTCTATGCTGATGATTTTCAGATTTACCTATCCTTTTCCCCGTCGGATTTGTTTGAAGCTGTATTTAAACTTCAAGAAGACCTCAATAATATCTCAGCATGGGCCACGAACAATAATCTGACCCTGAATGTAGAAAAGGCCAAAGCTATAGTTATTGGCTCCAACCCACTCCTTAAATCATTGGCTCCTCTTCCTAATCTTTTCCTTTACAATACCCCAATAAAATATTGTTCCTCTGTGAAAAACCTTGGTATCACTTTCGATCAAAACCTATCCTGGAAAAACCATGTTTCCCAAATCTCTCGTCGTTCCATCCATATCCTTAAGCAGTTTAATAGTTCCCTGACACCTTTTTCCAATTAAGACCCGGCCACTCCTAGTTTCCTCTCTTATATTCCCCCATTTCGACTATGGTCGTTTAGTGTATGGCGGTCTTTCTGGTGGATATTGAAGCTAAGCTCAAGCGCCTCCATGAACTGCTTCATAAGATTTATTTTCAGCATTTCCAGAGACTCTCGCATTTCGCCACTGCTACGATGAGTTGAAGTGGCTTTTTCCTGTCTATCGCCGCCAATATTTTTTGGCTTCTTTCCTTTTTCAAGTCATCCAGTCTCAAAGGCCTTCCTAAATTTTTCAACTCCTTAAGTTTAAATCCTCCATCCATTCCCGTAACACTAGATCTCGCTCATCTGATCTCTATATTCCCTCTCACCGTACCTTTTCCTTTGACAAGTCCTTCCTTATACGTGCTACTTCTCTCTGGAACTCCTTGCCATCATCTGTCCGCCATGCTCCTACCCTATCTATCTTTAGATCCCTTTTATTCAGTTATCTCCTTTCTATTCAGCTTCCTCCGAAATTCTAATTGTTTTAATTTATTTCCTTAATTTCTGCTGTTATTTTTATTTTCACTTTTTGTAAATACTTATTTATTTATTTATTTTCTGTTTAATCACAGGCCAAACTATTAAGGCCTCTATCTGTACCTGTGTTTATTCTTAGGGGAAAATTGTCCCAGAATAATAAATTTCTATTCTATTCTATTCTGTCCTCCGAGCGCAGATTTGGTCTGCCTTCCCCTCTGGATCCTTGCATGTTTCCTTCCAGCATCTGCTTAGGAATCTCATCTTCACTCATCCTAGCAACATGTCCTGCCCATCGCCGTCTACTACAGTTTTATTATTTTTACTATGCCAGGATCTTTGAAGAGGGTGTACAGTTACTGATTTTTCCTATTTCTCCAATTTGGTCCATCGCGTGTAGGACCATAGATTCTACGGAGTACCTTCCGTTCAAAAAGCGAAAGTTCATCTGCCTTGGCAATCACCCACGCTCTGTTATAAATAAAATTTTCAAATTTTATTTATAATATATAGCATAATATAGGGTGTTTAAAGTGATTTTTGTTTTTTTTTGTTTTTTTGCAACACTAATCAAACAGATTTCGAGAAAAATGTTGCCAAAAATTGAGGGGAAGGAACTGCATTTTCAGAAATTGTTCTTTATCGTCTTCTTAAAAATCTAAAGGCTTGCAGTTGGATTTGATCCTGGGGTCCCCGCTTAGGAATCCAGTATTAAGGCAACCACTTATTTAATCCCTTCCTTATTATATTCTAGGTTTGTAAAAAGGGTCTTGGAGAGGAGGAGAGTGGGAGTAATTTTAGAAACCCATTTTCCCACTCTCTGAACTTCAAAACCGATACTTCCTGTATCTCCAAAAACTCAAAAACCCTTACGATCGAAATAAGTTCACTTATTTATTAGTAAGAGATTGAAATAATTTCTGAGTTTAAAAATACAAAATCACACTAAGATTACAGAAAATTGTCATGTTTACAATATTTGTGTAATTTACATACATTTTAAAAAATTAAAAAAAAAAAAAAAAAAATATGCAACAGTGCCAGGATTGATCCTTGGATATGCTTTATTACAATTATCAGTGTCATTCTGCCGCCAAGGTCTGTAAATCTGTTTTCTGTTCCGCTCTGTCGTCCAGCTAGATTTGTCACTTTAATATCAAGGTGACAGTGCTTCTATGTTTAAAATCTCCTCAATAATAATTTTGTTCTAACATTTCTAGGATGTTATTTAAGTATTTTTGATTTAGCATTGTTGTTGATACATGGAAATTGTGTTATTCAAAATATCAACTATAAAAATCGTTTCTCTTAACGTTGCAATTACAATAGTGTCTTTTATTCTCTCTCCTTTCTTTTTGTTTTTTATTAATTCATGAGCTTTTTGCAATTGTCAGTTTTCGAAATTATTCACTTTTACTTAACGAACTTACGCAAGATTTAAGTACTAATGAAGGAGTCCCGGTTATAATTAAGTTCATCTCCTCTGTTTTACAGGGTGTTCATTTTAAGACGGCTCAAATGCATTACATGCTTAAACGGTCGATCTGAGCAAAAAAAAAGGTAGAGGAAAAATTTGTTGCCCGTCACTTCTAGTTTCAGAATATGTGACTTGAAATTTAGATTCCTGCCCGCATACGCGGCTGACGCGCGACCAAAAGTGAGGGTTCGCAGTTGACCCTCATTTTCATGTACACAGTTTTAAAGAGTATAAAAAGTAAAGGTGCTAGGCCATTTCAAAATCTGGATATTTATTAATCATATTTCAATTTTTTAACTTGTTATCAAAGATAAAGAAGAGCACGCGAGGTCATTTTTATGTATTTTTTCATCCCCTTTCTACTGAAAATATTGCCAAGGCAGTAAAGCTAGTACTTTTCTTAATAAATCGGGAAAAAAGTAGTTTTCCGAGTGATTTTCTAAGAAAAAACGAGCTTTAGATGTTCTCAAGCATACACAAAATGGCTAAAAATTAATTTTACATCTGTTACAAACAAGAGGGTTTAATAATTATTGGGTAATTTTGGGAGAGTTGCGTTTAATTTACCAAAAAAAAAAATTGGAAACCTCCTGCCACATAATTAAGTGATCAATATCTATCATGTAAAGGATCAAACTTATTCCTTAATTTATCAAATATTGCACTTTACTCAACTTGTGAAGCATGTGCTGTCTGTGCCTTCAAAGGTGCCTTCTCTGGCTCGCAAGCCAGGTTAGCCTGGAGGTTATCAACAGCTCTCTGTTATTCACGCATTTGATTATTTAGTTTCTATCCGCTCAATTTATTTATTAATGGTACCTATGCCCTTTTTAGTACCTCTGCAAGGCCACAATTATTTGGAAACACTGCGTTAAAAAATTTAAATTTTCAAACTAGAGAATAATTTTAAGAAAAGATAAATTTATTTTCATCACTAAAAGATCCTAAAATAGACACATTTTCACAGATTCCAATGCACATAGACAAATACCTTTATTTCTATTTTGCAAATAAAATAATGCGGTCCACAAAATAGGCTTTCCGTTAGATGAAAACGGCCTTTTTAAAGTACATTTACTTGTCAGCTGTTGCTCTCTAACAGTTTGTGTTGTGACAGTTTAAGGAACCGCTTTTATCTTCTTAATTTGGATTTTCCTTCCGCCCATTTTAATACGCTGTACTTGCCTTTTATAGATTGTTAGCTTTACAACACACCACTTAAAGTGAGCATAATGTTAACTTTTATCTGAACTTAACTGCCTTTATTACTTTATTGCTATAAAACTTGGTGCTTTCTTCGGCAATAATCGACTTTTATTCCTTTATGCAGTTATCTACTATTGAAATCACTAATTTCAATGGTATCTTTCTTATTCTTTTATTATAAGGTTTTTTTATCTCCCGGTAACGGTAACCCATAGCAGATGTATTTCCGAGCTAGAAATTGTATGGATAGTTTCTAAGATTTAGAAAGTATTTGTCGGAGTTTATTCTCAGTAGATATCTCTTTAATTAATTTTTAGTTTACTTTCTTTCGTTACTCGCAAGAAAGTTTAGCTTAACGACACATTTTAAACTCAAGTTTCTTCTGCCTACTAAAGAGTGCTTAGTTAACGCTATATTTCGAAATATTCAACACAAAACTTTAGGCTTTTAACAGATTAATAAAAGACACACTTTCAGTCCTAAATACCCTGCTAAATAATAGAAGATGCAGATTGTTATCGAATATCCGTTTTGACTTTTTCTGGAACCGAAACAAAATTGCAGGAAGTTAAAATTTGGATATTTTACTCAATTGCTAAAAGATGCCATGATAAGATTTTGGTTAAAATTAGAAGACGGACCTAGAATGGGGTTGGATACTACGTAGTGGAAAATAATAAAAGTAATAATAAAAAAATAAAGATTTTTCGCTTCGTTTTACATTTTTTAAGGAACTAATAAGTGAGTACATTTGCTTATTATTGTGAGAATCAAATAGCGTAAACTGTCTTTCACAAAGAAAGTGGCGTAAGTCCATTTTGTATTGAAATCAAGGTAACGACAGCTTCGTATTCTACAACTGTTTTGTTTAGAGTGACAATGCAGTAAGTTCTTAGTGCACTTATTGGCCATCAGGAGTAGCACAAAGTTTTAGTACTTAATCAAAAGTATACTGTTGAGAATGACAGTGGCGTAAGTCTACCAGATTGTTTGTTTCTTTATGACTGTTTTCTTGGTGAAGTTTACTGTCGTGTGGTGTTAATTAGTGAATTGTTATATGGTTTTAGTTAGCTAAAAATTAAAAATAAGCCTTAGTGTTGGTGTTATTAGTTAAATTTTAATTTGGAGTTTTTTTTGTTTTCACTTTATTTACTTTCACGACTGCAATATATATTTCTGCAATAAGTGAAGCTGATACATACAACATGATAATAGATAAGTACATGAATAGCATGAGGGGAGAATTCCCAAAGAGGAACAGTTAACTATTGTGCACTGGCACTTAATTCATTTAGAAGATCGCGTGGCCCCACCTGCGCTTCAGCCATCTTGGAGTATTTCCAGGCAATGCAGTAAGTTGAGATACTAGTGGATTAGGATGTGAGGTGATTGATGTGTGGAGTTTAATATAACGGGATCTGAAACCTAAGGAACAAGGAAATCTCGGTGCAAGGTAGAGTTAAAGACATAGTAAGGAGCATTACGATTCGTCGGAGTGTTTTTGGACTGGAAGGATTGGATTTTTGTAGATATTGGAAGCTTTGGCTGAGCCCCAAAGTTTCATTTCAGTAAGTCCAGGGAGGTTGCAGTATCACATTGTAGATAAGTCATTTATTCTGTAGTAAGAGTTTACATCGCTTGTCGAGAAGTCTAGAGAGAATAAACTGTTCAGTTTATTGGGAGAGAGATGACTGTTGATTGAAGAGAATTGGTAGGATTAGTTAGGATCATATTGTGTTGAAGACAGTTTTTTATTAGAATTGCAGTGCCCTCTATGGGCAGTATCATCAGGGTGATCAGTTCTGTGGATAGTGTAGTCGGTTATGTTGAAATAAGATCTGCTAGTAAAATGAGACTCTGTGATGAGTCTTCTGCATTTTGAAGCATTGGTTTATGGAATAAAACCCTTATCATTGGTTTTAAATGCCGTTTTGTTTAACTATTTTCCAAAATAATTTAAAATCCCATTACATTCTAATATGCACCAAAAAATTTGATTCTATGGAATAATAATAAAAACAATAAAGCTATTTTTATTATCTGCATTTTATTACAGAGCAAAACACACAAAACTCGTTTTATCACAAAACTGCTCAAAATGGACTTACGCCACTCTCATTCTCGCCGGGTCAATTAGGAGTTTAAATAAAGAGAATCACTAATTATTAATTTGAAAACAAATTTTTTTTTAAACCCATCTGGATTATTTCAATGTGGGGATGACCCACATGCAGTTTATTAAGATTTATGATTTGGAACATTCCAAAGAGTATTTATCTGTAATATTACTCTATCACTATATCTCTTTTTATCCGATGATATGAATATAACCTTGTAATAAATTGAGTTAAATCAAAAATTATTGATGATCTCTAATTTAACTGTAATACAGGATTAATTGAGAAGTTTCTTTAGTAATAACTGCGTACTAAGGGAAGGGATTAGCTATGTGGTTAGCGTACTGGACTCCCACGCGGAGGTCCCGGGTTCGAATCCAGCTGCTGACCCTTAGATTTTCTCTTCCTAGGAGCTTCTTACAGCTCACTGTCCCGGTGATGGACAGCGTTGTTTGTAACGAGAGAACACTGTCCGGAGGCCGGCAGTGCACTAAAAAAAAGCTCCGGGCGCCAATAACCTTAGATGTTGACGCGCCTTAAAAAAAAATAAATAAAAAATAACTGCGTACTAATAATAATAATAAAAGTTACTATTATTATAACCTTTCTTGTAACTAATATTTTCTCTTATTAGTAATATGAGGAAGTATTGTGATCATGTTTTTCACCGGATATCCTGTCAAAAGGGCTGTCAAAGAAAGATGGTCCCCCTCTCTCAGAATTTTTTTTTTTTTTGGTCGGTTTGTTTGTTTGTGAAGAAATATCTCAAAGATCGTCGAAACAGGTTAGAACCCCTTTCCTCTGAATGGCCCAAAGACCAGACTAGCTGGGATTTGGCTGGGTGTCTTTTCGCCCAGGTATGTTTGTGTAGATCTGGCAGCCCTTTCTTCCGGCAAATCATGTGGTAGTTACCTAGATGCTTCCCTTCTGTAAGGATTTGTACATATTTAAGAAATTTATAAGTTTTGTACCTTTACAATTTGAATAAAGACTTCTTTCTTTCTTCTAATAATTGAACTATTTCATGGTACTTCATTAAAACTTAACCCATTACCTGCAATAACCCAAGATTACCATATGTTCTCTTATTACACCTACATTACTGGTTACACCTTCAGTAAATATTGATTTTTTTTTTAGTGTACTATTCAGAGATATTTTTATTACTTAAATTGCGAACCGCACGCAAAAAGAAATTTACCTACACAAAATTTGTAGATCCGCGACCATCTTTAAGCTTAAGCGTAGGTATAGAGTAGTATGTTGTATGGGTGTAAACTTATTGTAAGTTTAAACTCTCTTGACCTTCATTGTCATTGAATCATTTGGTCTCAGATATCATTGTAAAGAAAAAACGGGATCCCGAGTCTCTGAAACGTTTTTGGAAGTAGTCGAGAGGTATTTTGGGCGTAGGCGCTTTTACTAAATTTGGACATTATTGAAAGAGAACACATTTTAATACAGTTGATACACCTTCCGACTGAAATCAAATACGAGATATCCTTTACCTTGATTACAATCAGCAGATCGTCAAATTAAGTTTATGAATTTATGTTACTTTAGAAAATAATACGTCACAATAATAATTGAACTCTTTCTTAACAAACAGAATCCTTTGAAGTCAGAGAACCATTTGGACTTCTTTATGGCTAAATATAAGTAAACATTCAAAATAGATAAATTAATGTTTCTTTTTTGTCTTTCTTATTATTAAAAAATAAAGTAAAGTAATCGCCTATTTTTTCATGCGGGACTTAACGTCCAACTACCAATTAGGTGTCGTGGACGAAGGCGACTAACAAACATACTTTACTGTAAATTTCTTTTATTAACCTTTAAGTAAAATCCAAGGCCTAAGACCGGGAATAGAACCCACTACCACAATACATATTTTAGCTTTACAGGTCTCTTTCTTATTATTATTTGATTTATTAGTAATTTGTGCAATTATTTTTTTGCCCCCTATCCAGTGACAAAGGCGTTGGGCCATTTTTATTTTGGTCTGGCAGCCCAATATTTCTGACCATATACGATATTAGTCTCATAACCTGTAAAGCCGAGCATTAGTTCAAATGCTGAAAAGTCATTACGCCCTTATTGCACAAAAAGGGGCAAATCAACGAGTCCCTAATACCAATTTTTGTGAAGGTGGAGATGCTTAGAGGTAATCGTGCCCTATAGTTCCTCGGAAGAGCAAGACAGAATCATTTTTTTCTTAGGAGGCCGTCAAGGTATTCCAGTCTTCTTTGCAGTGTTGCCCATTCTGCTTTACAGTGGCCATGCTCCTACAATTCCGCGTGTAATTTTTCCCTTTATCTATAACTCTTTTAGCTGAAACGAAACACATTGCGTGGTCAGGCTGAACACATTGACTTCCCTACTTCGCTAGGTTATCGCCTTGCTCGTTCTCTGGTAATCCACAATGTGCCGAAATCCACTGGAAACCTAGATGCTTCCCTTCTGTAAGGATTTGTACATATTTAAGAAATTTATGTTTTGTACCTTTACAATTTAAATAAAGACTTCTTTCTTTCTTTTAATAATTGAACTATTTCATGGTACTTCATTAAAACTTAACCCATTACCTGCAATAATCCAAGATTACCATATGTTCTCTTATTACACCTACATTCCTGGTTACACCTTCAGTAAATATTGATTTTTTTTTTAGTGTACTATTCAGAGATATTTTTATTACTAAAATCGCGAACCCCACGCAAAAAGAAATTTACCTACACAAAATTTGTAGATCCGCGACCATCTTTAAGCTTAAGCGTAGGTATAGAGTAGTATGTTGTATGGGTGTAAACTTATTGTAAGTTTAAACTCTCTTGACCTTCTCTAACTACCACATATTTCCTTCAGATTTTTTTTTTCTCCTGGGAAATTGAATTATGTAAACTAAAATATTATAACTAAAAAGGTACAATTTCTATCGCTAAAAGCTAAAATAAATTCGGTAAAATGGTATTTTTGGTTCAGCTGGTTTAGATGGATGAAAAATTAAATATATTTCCTCTTCAGTTTCAACCAGATTGTAGCTGAACAAATATAATTTTGGGAGTCCTTAAACGGCCTATAATCCTGCAAGTACCAGATATCCACATTTTCTCTTCATTATCCGGTTCAGGGTATAGCAGACAGACAAACTTCCTGATCGTAATCTAATTCCATTACAATTTATCTCCTCTTTTTCTCCAAAATTCTAATCTTCTGTCCTTTCTTTGTTGCAGGTAAGAAATCTCCATAAACTTCAACTTTGGTTAGTAGTAGTTTTATTTATATATATTTATTTTAATGATTTTTTATTTTATTTTTATTTGCTACGTTTACTTTCCGACGGGGCTCCTGTCCACCTGCCCTCTTCAACAGCAATCCCCTTCTTTGTACAGATCTGGTGCGCTACCTTGGACTCTACATAGACAAACGACTCACGTCGAACCCACAACACTAGACTTAAAAGACAAGCAATGACAAAACGTGCGAAACTGCTTTACAGACTATTTGGACGACGCTCCAAATTGCCCATAGAACTCAAACCTATGGTGGACTTACAGGACTAGAGCTGTGGAGTTCAGCCAAACCTACAAAACATACGGATAGTACAGGACATTTCAGTCAAAACTACTCCGTGACAGATAGCTGACGCTCCTTTCTACGGTGACTAACCTCACTCTTCACACCGACCTCAATGTAATGGTGTTTGAGGAGATGTTGGTTGTAGATATTGATGGATAAATAACACCTTGTATTGGTATAAGATATTATATATGTATTTGACTGACTGCCAAGGACTGTATACTTTACACTAAAAGAACAGAACAGACTGACTGACGTGGCTAAAACGATGTGTACAATTAAAGTGCAAGACTTTGAACAGAATCTCCTTTTTGACTTTCCTCTCGTTTTTATATACATTCGCCGAGCCTCCCTTCTCTGTGTGCCGAGGGGGCTGTCTCTTTCTCTCTGGCTAGAGTGGGTGAGTGGTGGGGTTTCACTACCCCTACGCTAGACAACCAACATCTCCTCAAACACCATTACACCAATCACCCACTCTAGCCAGAGAGAAAGAGACAGCCCCCTCGGCACACAGAGAAGGGAGGCTCGGCGAATGTATATAAAAACGAGAGGAAAGTCAAAAGAGATTCTGTTCCAAGTCTTACACTTTAATTGTACACATCGTTTTAGCCACGTCAGTCAGTCTGTTCTGTTCTTGTAGTGTAAAGTATACAGTCCTTGGCAGTCAGTCAAATACATATATAATATCTTATACCAATACAAGGTATTATTTATCCATCAACATCTACAACCAACATCTCCTCAAACACCATTACATTGGTGGCAGCGGTGGGATTTCACTACCCCTACGCTAGAGTGGATGAGTGGTGGGGTTTCACTACCCTTACATCAACATTCCCTTCATAGACCAACTCGCCAAGACTAAATATCAAAAATTCCATACTACTCTCTCGACTAGCTCTAATCCTCTTGTACTGTCTCTCGCTTCCTCTGACATCCCTAATACTCCTCGCCGACTGAATCGCCAGTGGCCTTGCGACTTCCTTGCAGTCTGAAGACCTAAACGTCATCCTCTCTCCTATAGAGAGTGCTACCGCTGGGTAGCTTCTCTCCTCCTGCTCTCCTCCCGCACCAGTTCATCATACTCTTCATATTTACTGAATGTATTTACAGATTGTAAATTACAAATAAATTTAAAAAAAAAAAAAATTATTTTAATCTATGAACAGCATAATTAGCCTTTCACAATTTACTAGAAAAATAATTTTTGGATTGAACGAAATAAAAGACGACAAAATTAAAAGAATATACGTGTTTAAAATTTAATAAAACAAAAAAATGAAATCTGTCTCTTATATAGCGCATGCGCAACAACGCCTACACATCAAAACAACATTTATGGTTATCCTTCCCAGGTGGGTTTGACAAGGACGAGATCCGCTATATTCTTATAGTGACGTCATTTAATGTGTGTGAGTGTGTGACGTTATAATTGGCTTATAAATATGATTGTTTTAAATGGTTGAAATGTTTTTAAATGTTACTAATAAATAAATAAACTTTCTTATTTATCTAACGTTCAAAAGAGGTTTTGTAATATTGTCTTTTTCTTTAAATTACGTCACTGTATGACAAAAAGTTGATAAATTAATGCGGTATTTAAATAAATAAATTTAGTAAGGCAAACTCATACGACTTACTTTTATTTCATTTTTTGTTTTCTAACTTATATATACAGGGTGAACCAGTAAGTATTGTCCACAGTATTGTACATCTAAAGAGGAGTTCAATGACGTATTGGCCAACTTCATATTTTCCACTGTTCTTGAGTGACGTCACTTTAGATTTTTTCTAAAATCATTACTTTTTTGCAATAATAACGTTATTACTCAGAAAGTTTTAGTCCGAATTCGATTCTGATGACACGGTTAGAAAGACAGATAAATTTTCTAAAAATTGAAAAAAAAAAAATTACCTCCGATCTCTCTGAAATATTTGAGAAAATGTTAGGAAATATTTTAAACAAGTACTATTTTTATAAACAAAAATTCATATGTACTTACTCCAAATTACAATTTCACATTCAACTAAAATAGAAAAGAATTTGAATAAACCTTAACTTTTTTTTTTTAAAGTGCAATTTGTAACCTTTGACTTCCTTATTTTAAGACAATCTACTTTAAAAATTGACTAGTGGTCCATCTAAAAGAGTTTTCAATGAATTAAACAACTTGATAAACTAACACTGTTGTGTGCTCGTGAACACGTTTTCTTGCAAAACAAACGTAAATTTCTCATACGAAGATAAAAGGAATCCTGGAAAATGATATACCGTTAGAAAGCCCATTAAACAAGGAAACTTTTACTAAAAAAAGTGCCAGCACCTGGGTCTGATAATGATCACATAAGGGCCTAATGAGTTTTCTTCAAAAATTTCGATTACTTTTATTTTTCCCAGTATCCAGGAGGAAGATTGAGGCTGTTTGGAGAATAATTTATGCTTCAAAATTGTATCAATTTTTAGAAAATTTATCTCTCTTTCTAACCGGGTCGTCAGAATCGAATTCGGACTAAAACTTTCTGAGTAATAACATTTTTATTGGAAAAAAGTAATGATTTTAGAAAAAAAAATTTGAAGTAACGTCACTCAAGAACAGAGGAAAATATGAAGTTGGCCAATACGTCATTGAACTCCACTTTAGATGTACTACACACAGTAGGCCTATGGACAATACTTACTGGTTCACCCTGTATAATTTTTTTTTTTTAAATCCAAAACTCCGATTTGTAGAACTTAGTTAATATAAATCTAGGTAATAAAGTTGTACATTATATCGAAATGACACTTTAGTGTACAAAAAACTCAGAAAAGTGAAAAGTTACTTCACTAAAGAGTACTTCCGGTAGCCTAATATATTAAACAGAGGGCCAATCATAATGTTTGATTGGTTCTTTAGAAGGAAGGTTATTTTACTGTTCTCCCAAACGAAATATTTCCCTTTTTTTTTTTTTCAAAAAAGCACCAAACTACAATGTAACTATCAAGTTTTTTAGAGTTAGTTTTGTAGCAAAGGATGTCCGGTACGAAATTATGGGCCGATGTGTGGAACGAGACTTTTAGGCTATAGCCTTGGCATCCTATATCAACCCAGGACTATCATTTTAACTCGAATTCAGCGGCGAAAACCTTGCAGGCTAATCCGTGGGATACCCCTCCTCCAATTAAAGCCCTTGTAACTAACTTTAGACCTCGAGAAGTAGTTACTTAGGGCTAGCGTGAGACATACAACTCTATCCTCCCTCTAACTTTTTATAAAATAATTAAAAAATGAATATAATTAGTAACAAAATTAATTAATGTAAAAATATGTTTCAATTTTATATTTTGTTAAATAGGATTCAGGTCAAGGTTTATTAATAATTAGTTATCTTTATCTAAAAATTCATAATGTTCTATATAATGTAAACATAGATACTGAGAAATTATATTGTTACATTATGCTCCAACGCGATAATACATCGTCCTGAATTTCCACCAATCAACTTGTACAAGTAACAGCACTAATTTAGAATAACTAAATATCTAATCAAATATTTTTTGATTAATCAAAAAATTAATTAAAATAAATACTTTTTATTTTGAAAATTAGAATTTAGAATAGAATAGAATAGAAAAGAAATTTATTATTCTGGGACAATTGTCCCCTAAGAATAAACACAGGTACAATTAGAGGCCTTAATAGTTTGGCCTGTGATTATACAGAAATTAAATAAATAAATAAATATTTACAAAAGTGAAAATATAATAAGTGAAAATGAAAGTAAAAATAAAATAATAAAACAGCAGAAATTAAGGAAATAAATTAAAACAATTAGAATTTCGGAGGAAGCTGAATAGAAAGGAGATAACTGAATAGACGGGATTTAAAGATAGATAGGGTAGGAGCATGGCGGACAGATGAAGGCAAGGAGTTCCAGAGAGAGGTAGCACGTATGAGGAAGGACTTGTCAAAGGATGAGGTACGGTGAGAGGGAATATAGAGATCAGATGAGCGAGATCTAGTGTTACGGGAATGGATGGAGGATTTAAACTTAAGGAGTTGAAAAATATAGGAAGGAAATTCCTATATTAATTTACTTTTAAAAAAATATTAATTTAAATAATTACAATTACTTCAATCAAAATGCGTAATTTCTTGAGTAGATTAATTGCTTCGTTTTCATTAGACAGCCATACTCGTGTATTTTTCTTTTAAATTTAAGGGCGCGTCAAACATCTGAGGTTATTGGCGCCCTGAGCTGCTCTTTTCAGTGCACAGTAAGTCTCCGAAAACTGTTCTAACGTTACATAACAACATTGTCTAACACTGGACTGTTAGCAGCTCTCAGAAAGAGAAAAAAAAAAAATCTAAGGGCCTACAGCTGGATTCGAACCCACGATCTCCGTATTGGAATCTTTGTGTTCGCTAACCACTCAGCTAATCCTTATACCATCCTTACTTCTGCAATTATCGTGGAAACATGAAAAAAATAATCAGCACTCACATTATCGTTGAATTAAACTGTTTACTTTATTAAAGTTTATTTAAATAAATGAGTATTCCTCATTATTTTTTAAAACAATTATTTTTGTTAATTAAACATTTTTTTTCGGTTTTAGTTAAATTCATGTTCTAAAAGTATTCATAAGAATATACGGCGTTAGTTTATTTTATCAGTGAACTTTACCTTGCAAAAAACATCAATGCGAAAAGAATACGTAACTAAGGTAATCAACATTACTGAATGACGTCAATGTTGAAAGTTTTGGTATTTTTTCCTCCTAACATGATTGTTGATTGATTAATAAACCACAATTCTAAATTAATACTAGCGGTATTTGCTGGTTTTGTATTTTAAATGAACCGTTCCTAATTCATTCACATTTTGATTCGGTTTTATAAAATTAAAAACATTCCAAGCATTTTATTACCATTTTATTTCTGAACATTTTATTAAAACTGCATTTTTACAAATTTATAGACTACAGTTAACTTTAATAACATAATTAATAAAACAGAATTCATTGGTGGGGAAACCAGACGAACTGAAACTCCTCAACAAAAAAATAAATGCGTACTTTTGTTGTTTAGTAAGCTTTTCACTTTTCTTAATAAAACTTCAATGAAGTCCAATAGCTAGGCGCCACGGTAGCCGAGTGGTCTAAAAGACTAGACCAGCAAAGCTATGATGTATTGTTGGTTAGTGGGTTCAATTCCCCGTCTTCTATACCTTGGATTTTATTTTATGGTTAATTATGAGAAAATATTAGTAAATAATAGGATGATAAAATAGATTCCAATATAAGTCATTGATATTCATTTATTGTGCCGAGCTTTCGACATAGGGACTAGTTCAATGATGGCGAACCGATGACCCGCGGGTCAGACACTGACCCGCGCAAGCTTTTTTACTGACCCACAATTGCTAGGCAACCATTTTTTTTGTTTACGCGGGTAAACAAAAGCAATTTAAATGCTATCTATAACCTTTAGTTTGATCATTACAGTTCTAAAACGCAAATGACGACAAATGCTTTTGTAGTATTTGAAATAAAGCAAAAGTGTTTAGAAAATATCAAATAAAATGTATAATTTTACTCATATTTTGTTTGTTAAAAAAATCGACAACCCAAAGCAAATAACCATATTTAGATTTTTCTTCAGATAAAACACACTTTTGTTCAGGTTATGTTCAGTTATGTTTGTAAAAAAGAGACTTCCATAGCACTTGTTTTGACGACGTTTTACCCGTTAAGCCAACTGAATTTTAAAGTTTTGAAAATATTCAGTTTAAAATTAACTCTTGTGCATTAGTAACCCAAGAGCTAGTACTAAAAACAAAAAAAATGAACAAAATTGGACCCACGTCTCAAAAAGGTTCGCCATCCCTGGACTAGATCATCTTCAGGGCTTATTGTCTGTGTGATATTTACGCATTATTATATTTAAGTTCGTGTATCCTCTGTCTTTTCTGCTTCGTTTATAAGCAATGAGGAGCCAGATGAATATTAAAAGCTATTTCATTCGCAAAAATTGGAAAATTAATGTCAAACGATGGAAGATATGATAAAATTCCTTCTTGATCATTCGATAAACAGTTCCATGATAAAATGTTGCCTTTATAATATATATTATAAATCTATATATATATATTATATAAATATATAATATATATTACATAAATCTACCTGAACAGCTGTTTTAATAATAAAGGTGTGTATTAACAGCTGGCAAAGATATAAAACATATGTGAAGAGATAGTAAACTTCTCTTCTGTAACCTAGCCACTATTACTAACCCATCTTGTTATAGCCTGAATAGTAATGAACCTCACGATTTATATCCTATATATGTAGCTACGAAACGAAAACCTTTTTTCTCTTAACAAGTAACCTGCCTCTATGTATACATACAGCCATAGGGTGGGGACCCCCACTGACATACATACCAACTGAGAGCTAAACGGGTCATATATGTACGTCTGTGTGTTCAAGAGGAAGATCTTTTGATCGTATATACCTCCTAAGTACACTTGATGACTTGGATGTTCTTTGTTTTCTTCTTTTAATGCGTGAGAGATTTCCGTTTATGCGTAAGCATTCTTCTATCTAATTACATAGTTAAATGGGGGGGGGGGGGGAGAAGGCTGCGCCTTAAAAAAAAAAAAAAAAGATTGGTAAAAGCAAAACAAATCAATACTTGTGGGAATTTTTTACAAGGGCCAGTCGCACGCAGGCTCTTAACTTGTCTCGATTTTAAACTGCCAAATTTGTTCAGATCATTTTAGCCAGTCCCACTTTAGCTCAACTAATTTAATTGAGATATCTAATTATAGTTTACGTTACTTTGTTCTTCTCAAACTAGAGAATACAGCTTATTAAAATATAACCTCGAAACTCTGTAATTAAAAGTTCGATAAGCTAAGAGCTAATTTTACAATATGAATTAATTATTTTTCAATGTTGTTCATTATTCGATTCATTGAAAAAGTAATTGCCAATTTCATTCATGATTTTTTATAATGCCGAGCTTTCCACCTAGGGACTAGGTCATCTTCATGGCATTTTACAATGCATTATAGTTAAAATAATTGTATTAAAGTGAATTTGTATAATGTAATGTATTTTATGTACTGATCTTTTTACAACCAAACACATAAAATGGATCATACTCAGTTCATAATTAGGCAAGACAAAAGGTACACCAACTTTATAGAATGTAAAATATTTTATTGTCAAAAAGGTTAACTAAATCATTTTGTAAACTACGAGGGTCGTTTGAAAAGTCCGTGCAAAGTCAGAGAGATAGCACCACTGGCGCGAATCGAGGTTATGTTTAGTTAGTAGCATCTCTTGGAAGAACACACACCAAGTTTCAACCAGATCGGTCTATTTCTTTGTGTTTGGCATTCGTTTGAATCGAGGAAGTCGAGTGATTTTCAAAAATTGGACGAAAAAGAATTTCGTGTGTTGATTAAACACTACTTTAACCTCAGGAGGCTAAAGAGAAGCTTGATAAACATTATGGTGACTCTGCACCTTCGATTAGAACAGTTTATAAGTGGTTTCAAAATTTTCGGAGTGGCCATATGGGCACAAATGACGCTGAACGTTCTGGACGCCCCTGTTGAGGTTACTACTCCAGAAATCATTGATAAAATCCATGATATGGTGATGGATGACAGAAGAGTGAAGGTGCGTGAGATTGCTAGTGCTGTGGGCATCTCGAATGAACGGGTACATAATATTTTGCATCAACATTTGGACATGACAAAGCTATCCGCAAGATGGGTGCCGCGATTGCTCACGCTTGACCAAAAACGAAATCGTGTGAAGTGTTGCAAGGACGATTTGCAGCTGTTCCAGAAGAATCCGCAGGACTTTAAGCGTCGTTTCGTCACTGTGGATGAAACATGGATACAGCACTACACTCCTGAGACAAAAGAACAATCTAAACAATGGGTTACCAAGGGGGAATCTGCGCCAAAAAAGGCGAAGACCGTTCCTTCGGCCGGAAAGATTATGGCGACTGTCTCTGGGATTCGCAAGGAATAATCCTCATCGACTATCTGGAAAAGGGTAAAACTATTACAGGTGCATATTATTCATCGTTATTGGACCGTTTGAAAACCGAGCTGCAAGAAAAACGCCCACGATGGCCCTCAAAAAAGTCCTTTTCCATCACGATAACGCACCAGCTCACACCTCAGCAGTTGTGGTCGCAAAATTAATAGAAATAGGGTTCCAACTCGTTTCACAACCTCCGTATTCTCCTCGGACTACTATTTGTTCCCCAATATGAAGAAATGGCTGGCGGGAAAAAGATTTTATTCAAACGAGGAGGTGATTGCAGAAACGAATGGCTATTTTTCAGACTTGGACAAATCCTATTATTCGGAAGGGATCAACTAACTAGAGCAGCGTTGGACGAAGTGTATAAGCCTAAAAGTAGACTATGTTGAAAAATAAAAAAGGTTTACCCCAAAAAATTAAGTAGTTTTTATTTTTGTACGGACTTTTCAAACGACCCTCGTACATTACCTTGTACAAAATCACTTTAACACAATTATTGTAACTATAATACTCTATGGGGCGCCACGATAGCTGAGCGGTTAGAGGCGAGACCTGCGAAGCTAATATGTATTGTGATACTGGGGATCGATTTCCGGTCTTAGGCCTTGGATTTTATTTAATGGTTATTGAAAGAAATTTACCGTAAAGTATGTTTGTTAGTCACCTCCGTCCACGACATCTAATTTGGTAGTCGGACGTTAAGCCCGCCTGAAAAAATAGGCGATTACTTTACTTTAATACTCTATAAACTATGTTCCACAAGCCCTGAAGATGATCTAGTCCCCAAGTCGAAAGCTTGGCATAATCAAAAATCATGACTGAAATTGACATTAGTTTTATTTGCATCCTATGAAGTATTAGTTTTGACTTGGCCAAATTTTAGGGTCTCAACTTAACGGACTAAATACTACTAAATAAGCTTAATATGAGGGGATACTTTGAGGTACTTGCAAGAACGTTTGCTAAGTACCTTTTAGGTACAACTATGGCGGAGACTGATTTCGCAATGAGACTGTGTCCTTATGAGCTAAATATAGCTGAAATCGAGAAAATTATTGCAAGATATCAGTAGGGTTGATGCACAATATCTAATGGCTGATTATTATACAAAAAATATTATTATAAATATTTTAATGATTTAAGGCGCGTCATTATCTGAGATTATTGGCGCCTTGAGTTTCTTTCAGTGCACTGTCGGTCTCTGGACAGTGTTCTCTTGTTATAGACACCGGACAGTGAGCTGTAAGAAGCTCCTAGGAAGAGAAAATCTAAGGGGCCAGCAGCTGGATTCGAACCCGGGATATATTATTATTATTATTTGTAGTGGGACTATGACCTTCTTTGAAATTTACAACCAATTCTTCAGATTTCAGAGGATACATTCTAAAGAGTGTTTCCACCGTTAAAGTGGATGATGGGATAGTTAAAGGAGATGATGGGGAAACCTGGATTTTTGTGAAAAATTAAAAGTTTCTTCTAGTAAACTTAAGTAGGGTCGTCGATAATTAGCCTCAAATTAGCCTCTATGTTGGATTCGTTCATGTACGAGTATTAATCAGTGCATTAACTTGTCTCGTGGAAACATGCTTAAATGGAAATCTAAACATCATCCTTATCCAGAATCATCCAAAAAATCCAAAATTTTTCAAAGAAATGTTATAAGAATAAAATTCCCAGCATCTACAGGATTGCTTGTTATCCGGATAACATTATCAGCCTTTAAAGTAATGAGATCTCAATCCTTTTTTCAATAATTGTTGATCTACAATTAATACTGACTTAAGGAACTATCCATATCGTTTATAAAAACAGGAAAATGAACATCACAGAAATCAAGTTACCATGGAAAACTGCTTCTCCAAGAAAATTATCATTTTTTGCATTCCAATTTTTTTTAAAAAGATAATTAACTTCACTTGTTTTTGTAGTACGTATAATTAATTTTAGTTTTCATGTTTGATTAACTGGGTCACATTATGTTTCGTCCAAGGTTGTTGTTGTTGTTGTTGTTGTTGTTGTTGTTGTTGTTGTTGTTGTTGTTGTTGTTGTTGTTGTTGTTGTTGTTGTTGTTGTTGTTCAGGTAACCACATAGATTTCTGAGGATAGCATTTTCGCTCTCTCTCTCCTTCCCTCCTGAAGATGTGGTTTTTGGCCAAATCTAAAATAGGGAGTGACTGTGATTTATTATGAGATTTCCAAGTGGAACCTGTTTGATAATAATATATGGTTCTAGTTATTTATCTGCAATGTTCTTAGAATTTTTGCTTCCTCCTCCACATGAATTGCATCATTTTAAATCTTTCTTTAGTGGCTAAACTAATGTTAAGACCAAGAACTAACTAAAAATGCTTTTAGGGCTGCACTTAGGGATAAATAAACATTTTAATGGTGGTTAAAACTTCACCTTTAGGTCCTCTTACTGCAGTTCTTAACGTTCTAACTGATTACTGATTGGCTGATTATTTCAAGTACGCTTGGTGCTTCCAAGGATCCAATCACCACTGTAGCATCCATTTTTCGACATAGATCACATTGGACACCTTATATTTGGGCAAAAAGAAGTGCTGCTGTTCTGG
Source organism: Rhodnius prolixus (assembly GCF_049639745.1). NCBI lineage: Eukaryota > Metazoa > Arthropoda > Insecta > Hemiptera > Reduviidae > Rhodnius > Rhodnius prolixus. Next base: position 30,266,236 of record NW_027411582.1, read on the forward strand.
TGTATATCGGCCCTCTAACACCATATTCTCTTTTCTCTACCTCCCTAGATGTCTTAAGGATGACTTTCTTTACCTACCTCTTAGCCAGATGCAGAATTGTGTAATTTAAGGGGTACCTTAATCCTGGCAAAGAAGAGAGGCTCTCTTGCTTTTCTCATACTATTGACCTGCTCCCTTAGAAGACACCTCGAAGTCTTAAAGATCGGATTTTGCTCCCATCTCCATGAGCTAAGCTTACTAAAACCACTACTACTAATACTTAAACTATATCATACGAACCTTTTACCACATCATTGCAGTGTTAGTTACATTCTTCTAACAATTCATGCAGTTTAGCGTGCTTAAATTTCGGCTCGAAATCTACATTTTTAATTGCCCAATTTTTAAGCCTCATTCTGAGATAAACTTTTACCGATACATTTTAAAAAGAAATTATATGAAATGGGATACAAAAATTGAATATTTTACTCCACACATTATTAAAATATTTCTGACCAAATTAAATTTGAATTGGTTAATTAAAATTCTTTACCGTAAATCAGGGTAACAAAAAATGTTGTTTGACAGTTTAAAAAACATTAGTATAATATTTATATTTCTTATTAATTAATATTAAATTAGCCATAAAAAGCGGTATGTTAATGATTACATACTATTGGCCGATAAGTTGCGCAATATAGACTTTTTTAAAAAAGAAAGACGAGGACTTTTAGAGCTTGAACAAAAAATTAATTTAGTTTTATAAAATGAAGTTCTGAAAATGATTAATTTTGTTTAAATATCACGAAATTTCAATTAATCAAATATTTTTAGTTTCTCATAAATCGTTTTGAAATTGTTATGAAAACTAATTTGTCAATAGAAAGTCCGAAGATTAAAATGCAAAAAAATATTTGAAAAAAATTATACGTTCGAATGGTGAGAATTATTACAGTAAAAATTAGCCTTTTGGGTGTTATTTTTATGTGTTGGGATCTTCTTTTACGAGACGCCTGATGCCTTAAGTATTGCCTTAACCAGTGGGTTAAGGGATTCAAAACTTTTATGTTCATGAATTTGTTAGCTAATTTTCGAAGCTATTTCAAACTAATCAAGTCTTCTTTCAGACAGGGAAAGTGTATTTTCCGTCTTTAAATAGGGCAACAGATGGAGATCTATGCCTAGCATACCGGCATGATGCAGGTGTGCCCGTACAACAATAGCAAAACAATGCGGGCCAATTTTGTAGCCTTCCCACTAAATGTTTAAAGAATAGTATATCATCAAGTACTATGTTCCAAAATCGAAAATTGGTTTCAAAATAAGTAGGAGAACTTAAGATGATAAATGATTCCTCCACAAAAAACTATGCTTCACAATATTCAAGTTTATTACAAAGCTTTGTAGAGTGCTTTATTATCATCTCAAAGAAACTTCTTATGAAGGGCACTCAACATTGATTCAAATCTTTTATATTGTGATTTATGTACAAAAAAAGCCACCCGCAACTAAGCACTTCTCTATGCTATATGTGTGTTTTGATATTTATTGGAAACTGATTGGCAAGGTGAACGGAGGATTCGAACTTGTGGTAACTTAATGGAATGAGCACAATGAAAGTTTACTATTATTATTATTTACTATTATTAACTGGTAGTTATTATGGAATCGTGTGAGTATGAAATTGAAGAATCGTGGTATAATATATTCTTATCTGACTGTAAAATACCTTCTTTTATTTTGTAAAAAAATTATTTATTTTTTTATGTATCTTACACTTTTCAAGATAAATACAAAAAACTTATTATGTACTTGCCTTTTTTTCCCATTAAATTAATAAGTGCAAGTTAGGCATGCGCTAGAGATCATGTTTTGATAATTATCTAGTGCAATGATTCCCACCTTGTTGAACGGATCTTGATCTACGAGGGTCGTTTGAAAAGTCCGTGCAAAAATAAAAACTATTTAATTTTTTGGGGTAAACCTTTTTTATTTTTCAACATAGTCTCCTTTTAGGCTTATACACTTCGTCCAACGCTGCTCTAGTTTGTTGATCCCTTCCGAATAATAGGATTTGTCCAAGTCTGAAAAATAGCCATTCGTTTCTGCAATCACCTCCTCGTTTGAAAAAAATCTTTTTCCCGCCAGCCATTTCTTCATATTGGGGAACAAATAGTAGTCCGAGGGAGCCAAGTCTGGATAATATGGGGGATGTGAAACGAGTTGGAACCCTATTTCCATTAATTTTGCGACCACAACTGCTGAGGTGAGAGCTGGTGCGTTGTCGTGATGGAAAAGGACTTTTTTGTGGGCCAATCGTGGGCGTTTTTCTTACAGCTCGGTTTTCAAACGGTCCAATAACGATGAATAATATGCACCTGTAATAGTTTTACCCTTTTCCAGATAGTCGATGAGGATTATTCCTTGCGAATCCCAAAAGACAGTCACCATAATCTTTCCGGCCGAAGGAACGGTCTTCGCCTTTTTTGGCGCAGATTCCCCCTTGGTAACCCATTGTTTAGATTGTTCTTTGGTCTCAGGAGTGTAGTGATGTATCCATGTTTCATCCACAGTGACGAAACGACGCTTAAAGTCCTGCGGATTCTTCTGGAACAGCTGCAAACCGTCCTTGCAACACTTCAAACGATTTCGTTTTTGGTCAAGCGTGAGCAATCGCGGCACCCATCTTGCGGATAGCTTTGTCATGTCCAAATGTTGATGCAAAATATTATGTACCCGTTCATTCGAGATGTCCACAGCACTAGCAATCTCACGCACCTTCACTCTTCTGTCATCCATCACCATATCATGGATTTTATCAATGATTTCTGGAGTAGTAACCTCAACAGGGCGTCCAGAACGTTCAGCGTCACTTGTGCCACTCCGAAAATTTTGAAACTACTTATAAACTGTTCTAATCGAAGATGCAGAGTCACCATAATGTTTATCAAGCTTCTCTTTAGTCTCCTGAGGCGTTTTGCCTTTCATAAAGTAGTGTTTAATCAACACACGAAATTCTTTTTCGTCCATTTTTTGAAAATCACTCGATTTCCTCGATTCAAACGAATGCTAAACACAAAGAAATAGACCGATATGGCTGAAACTTGGTGTGTGTTCTTCCAAGAGATGCTACTAACTAAACATAACCTCGATACGCGCCAGTAGTGCTATCTCTCTGACTTTGCACGGACTTTTCAAACGACCCTCGTACTTTATAAATTTTAATGTCTTGCTGACTATTCATGAAGTGGGTATGAGAGATTTTTTTAAAAATTAAAAAATTCTTTATAGGATATATATTTTATTTATATAATTATTTCTGTTATATTTCTAGTAATTCTTCAGATTTCAGAGGATACATTCTAAAGAGAGTTTTCCCCGATAGGTAGAAGAGATGATGGAGAAATCGGGAATTTTGTGAAAAATTACAAGTTTCTCCTGGTAAACTTAAGTAGGGTCGTCGATACGTAGCCTCAAATTAGCCTCTATGTTGGATTCGTTCATGTACGAGTATTAATCAAATCGGAACAGTGCATTTAATTAATTTGTCTCGTGGAAACATGCAGAAAACGGAAATCTAACATCATCCTTATCCAGAATCATCTAAAAAAAAACAAATATTTTTCAAAGAAATGTTTGAAGATTAAAATTAAAGGTTACCGCAAGTTTTCAAAAAAAGGTTTAATCTCGTGAAACTTTTTATCAACTTCCTTGAAATTGGAAAAGGTTTTATAAGACGCACGGGGAACTATATGTGCAGACATTTTGCCGTTAAGGTCGTATCTCTTTTTTCTTTTTTTCAAAAACCATTTTCCACTAATAACCTTAAGTTTTGGGGCGCCTGGTTTGCCATCTTAGCTTAATAATAGACTTAGCAAACTTTTAAACGGCTCAGTACACAAACCTTCAAGGGCAATTAAGTGAGATCAGCCGATTGAATTAGTTAAGATATCAGTGGGGGCTTGCTTATCGATCTCTTTAAATTGACGTCAAAAAACATTATTTCGAGTTTTTTTTTACTGTCAATAAGATCAAATTTATCTCTTTAAGATCAGCATAAAGCTGACTACTTTTCTGTCCTGAAGATTTCCCTCGTAAAGTTTGGATTCTCGAGTGGTGGTCGGCGGAGAGAGAGAGATCGTCTTCAGTTAAAGTGAAAAAGAATCGACTTTTGAAGTGATCATATCCCTAAACGACTCGATATTCCCAATCTAATCGAAAAAAAAATCGAATAAACAATGAAATAGAGTACATTTAGTTACATTATAACGCCTAATTACATAATAAGCCCAAGTAAATATATAACCTTTATTCCCAAATAGATACAGCTTATTATGTAAGCAAGCTATAAATAAATACATTTTAAGAAATAGTAAAATGGAGGAGCACTATTCTGGTGGGGCACTTTCTGTTTGGATAGTTTAATTATAGTAATTTAAAAGTAAACATTGAATAGAAATAGATAAATATATTATTTTAGTTAAAAACAGCGGTAGTGCATTCGCTCTGTTGAGAATCGTCACTTTTCTAGTTCTAATTTGTCTTGGATCTTGACTTGGTTGTACTTTTAAGTTAAACGCCGTCTGCTTGAGTTCATCCATTAATAGTTTCATAAAAGGAACTAATTAGCAGTATAGTAGTACAAACTAGGGAGCACATTGGCCAAGGTATACTAGGTTTCGACGCGGAGATCCGTGGAGATTTGAATCCAGCTGCTGGTCCTAACCTCGTTGGTAGTGTACAGTGCAGTCTGTAACGAGAGAACAAGTTCTGGGGGCCGGTAATGCTACACAAAAAAGGCTCCAGGCGCCAATTATTAGATATTTACGCGGCTTAAATTAGTAATAATAAGATAGGCTTCAATATTAGTTATTTCTAGTATTTATTAGAAGTTCACGTTGTTCTTTAAATAATAATAGTAAATCGCATCGCATTATTTGCCAGAGGAGAGTTTGCAATTTCATTCAAGCTATTCCTTGTCTTTCTCGTACTAATTATCTCCCTTATAAATGATATAAAAAAAAAACTCTTTTCAAATTCATATACTTCGCTTAATGATAAAAGTGACGTAGTGCCCCCCAAAAAAAGTCGCAAAAAGTAAACAAAAAAATCGAGAAGTCTCTAAAAACTGAAAAATTGATCCATCAGTTTGACTGATTTTGTCAAAAAGTTTAATTAAAACTGTCCCGGTATAAGAGTTGATCGTCAAAAAGTGCTCGGAAAAGCGGTAAAGTTGAAAAACTCCTCAACCTTGACAATCTTTTTCTCTTTTTTCCTATAAAAGATCTTCTTGTAGCTCTACAACCCTCGGTGTGGGCCTAGGCTTCTCTAATAATGTCACACCAGATATTCCTCCTATCTCTTGCTTTAACCTCTCCAGTCATCTAATCCTAACGGTCTTTAGATTGTCCTCAACCTCGGAGGAGCCAATGCCTACGTGGTCTTCTCTTTTCTTTGCCAAATAGTGTACCAAACTGTTTTCAGCCTCATGACCCAGCCACTCCATTCGTCCGGACTCTTATGAAGTGCGTTACGCAAGACGTCTTTATACCAACTCGTAGAGCTCGCAGTTCTTTTGAATTCTCTCCAACTCAATTCTCAGTCAGTTCCATTGTCTTAAACCGGACCGAATATTTTCCTTAATATCTTCCATTCTTATATCTTTGAGAGTGTTGTCCAACGTAGTAGTAAGGGTCCAATAGGATTAAGAAATAATAGTTGCCAGTTTCAGTCATGATATATTTATATTGCCGAGCTTTCGACCTAGGGACTAGATCATCTTCAGGGCTGTGGGACATATTTACAGTTAGTTAACAATGATTCTATTGAAATGAACATGTATAATGTAACGAAATTTACAAAAATTATTTACCTAGTTTAGAAAGTAATACTTTTACATTACAGGGTTGGTGTGTCTTCTGTCTTGTCTGTTCATGGACTGAGTGTGATCCGGTCTGTGTGTGATATGTGTTAGGTTGTGTGGAAGTCAGTGTTGCCAATTGTCAAGTACAGTGGAACCTCGCATAACGAGCACCTCTCTTAACGAGTAATTCGCATAACGAGTAAAACAAATTGATTCTTATAGCGAGCGATGTTTCGCATAACGATAGTTTTCCAATGACATTTTGCTGACTGCGCAGTTTTCGCTGACTCATCGAAAACTGCGCATTCTTCGATTAGTCATTCCTGTTTACGCATATGCGTTTCATATTCTCCACGTATCTAATGCATTGATACAGTCGAAACCGAACTTCACCGAATGAGTGGTGTATAGGGGAAGTCCATATAATGATATTTGTGTTTAAATATTATTGTGTTTATTTTGTTATCCCTCTAACAAAATGGCTTCGAAAAGAATTAAAATAACGTTAGAATTGAAACGTAAAATCATTGAGAAACGAGAAAATGGTGTAAGTGTGGCTGATCTAGCAATTATCCCCTTTTATTTTAATTTATATAAAAAAATTGTTTCGCTTAACGAGTATTTCGCGTAACGAGTAAGGTTCTGGAACGAATTATGCTCGTTAAGCGAGGTTCGACTGTACTCGTATTTTGTAGTAAGTTTGCGTATATGTTGTTTAAATTGTTCGTGTCTGTTTTGAAATTTAAACTGTTTTCTGTCTTAGATATGTATATCATTTCTAGCAGTTTTCCTTTTTTGTGTGTTGGTTTCTGATTTAAGTATCTTTGTGTTGAGGAAATCGAAAGTGTGATGGTTTTCTGTGCTACGTAACAATGATCAGTAAGGATCCAAGTTTCGGCGCCATACGTCACGATTGGTCCAAAAAAAAAAGAAGATAAAATTCCCAAATTTTCTTTAAAATCCTCCTTCATAACTGTATTTTTTTTTTTGCAACAACTTAGATCTAATAGATCTCGAGATACTAAATTTAACTATAAATAAATTCTATTTCCATAGAATCGACAAGTTTTTTGTCTTATTTTTTTCTTTTTGTCATTGCACATGGAACTAGAAATGGTGAACATTATTGGTAATCCAATATTTCTGAAATTATTTATGCCTATTCCGATTTATTAAGACGAACATTAAGACAGTTATTAGGACAGTCCGCCTCCTCTCTCGATTCATGATATCTTTGAATCGTGTCTTCCTATTAGTGAACAATCTAATTTCAATTACTTTCTTTCAAGAGTTACGCACGACTGCTATTGTCATCCAAGCGGTTACTTTGTGTAACTTGTTCTCGACGGCAGGATCAGCTTGATTACGTCGTGACGGTGGGTTTTACTTGTGTCCAAGTTTCAATGTTAATTCAATATGGGGGCAACCTGTCTGTCACACCGCAGTGGGTGTTGTCCTTAACTTTTATTGATTTCTATTCTTTTTCTTTTTGATTTTGCTGAATAATGGATTTACTTAATTATACTTTTTTTATTCTGAAGATTTTTTTTTTTTGTGAAAATGTATCATAAATTACAGCTGACTTCCTGTCAGGCCGCCATCTTCCTTGAATTCCGTCCCACCTTGTTTTAATTTTTTTCTGTTTTTCAATTGTTTTAAATCATTTCTTTTTATTTTCCATCAGTTGTTAGTGACAACTAGGCGGTTCCCTAAAAGAAACAATCCATACCTTCCATAGCTGAGAGAAAAGCAAAAGCCGTTACCAAGTTTTCGTAAGGACTAGAAAAACGTCACATTTCTTTGGTAGAAAATTAGGAAATAAAAGGAAATTTCCCATGTGACCCCCCCACACTTTAAGAAAGACTAAAATTACTTGGCTAGATTAGATTAGATTAGACTAGGGCGTCCCTTAAGGCCTACGCCACTGCGACCCCTTTGGATCTGTTGTGGCTCCCCCAGTCTAGAGCTCGCCCGGCAGACCCATCCTTTTGATCAGACTCTTGGGTAAAGCTCACAGGCCTTGGTTTTTCCTCCCCGAGAAGTAACATCCTTAGCCACACAAGCCCCTCACACTCACACGTGCAGTGCCGTTCCACCTTCTTCCTAACAGAACCTACAAAGGCTATCATCCTCCAGGCCCATGCAATGCATGTGTTTTCTGAGCCAGCAGTGGCCCGGTTAATAGGCCTACAATTATCCTTTTAACCTCACTGCCTTGATGGATTAAGTCTACAGTCAGCTTTGGCGAATAGCCTGTGATGAACTCCTTCGCTATTTTAATTTCGGTTAAGCTATAAGGATGGCAGGAATATAGAGTACTGATCTATCTATTAGTTGTAAGTTTGTATGTGAATAGTTGTATATAGTAGAGGGATGAATGGGTGAAGCGAATGTATTTATAAGTAAGAATGGAGAGTGAGTGATATTCTAGTGATAAGCACCTAGACGATGCTGGCTGTATACATAGACGATGCCAAAAAAAAGGCAAAAAAAACTCCTTCGCTTGTCTCTGCCCAGTGGTAGCAAGCCACCACTATTGTGACCTACTTTGCACCCATAGGTTAATGGCCGCTGCCTTAAGACATTTGGAGACCCCAAAATAGGGCTCCAGGCCAACGAAGTGTCCCGCAGAGCCTTCCCAGGCCAATAAATCTGCCGTTTCGTTTCCCTTGCGTCCTGAATGACCAGCCACCCACACTAGACAGACCTTATTTTGGTCACTAATTTCCTTCAGGGCACCCAGACAGTTCCATTCCATCCTTGAATTGACCTGGTGAGAACCGATAGCTCGTAGAGCAGCCTGACTATCCAAGAAAATCACGACCTTAGAATTAGTTTATTCCTCGTCCAACAATCTCAGCAGCACAGAACCTAATTGCAGCTAGCTCAGCCTGAAAAACTGTAGCTAGTTTCCCTAGGCTAACCGAAAAGCTACATTTCAGCTTTCCCCCGTACACTCCCGCTCCTACACCCTCCTCTGTCTTGGAGCCATCCGTGTACTTGGCTAACAAAAATTTAAAAAAAATACCCGGTCGTTTTAATTACAAGAAATTTAACTTAATTTAAATTTGAAAGTTAGATAAGACCAAAAAAGATTTAAAAAAAAACACACGGAGAAACACATCAGGGAATCTAGAAATAAATTTAAATTGACGAAAATTTGGCCAAGTTCCCATTTGCTACCAAATCTATCTTCAAAAAAAGAAAAAACTATCTTAGTTTTTAATTTAAACTATTAATCTTATGTATTACGATTACTGAAATTAATGAGCTACTTTAATTGTATGGTGTAATTCTTAAATTTATTATCAACTAAAAAGTTTTGTATTCTTTAAGGCGGCAGCGTTTCCCAACCTGTGGTACGCGAGTTGCTGGTTGGTAGTACACAAAAAATAATCAATAATGGCGGGCACAAAAAATTTAAAAAAATTAAATCGTAAAAATATCACAGAAACATTTTTTCCTATAATACATAAAAATTATTTTAATTAATAATATTATACAGTAAAGTTGTTAATATTGTACAGTAAATAAGGTTAGCCTGCCTCAAGATATACGAGAAAATATAATAGCACGTTTAACAGGATTAAAATTGTCTTTCTTGGAGTGTTTTCCAAAACCCGAAATCACAAATGATAATTGGATTTTAAACCTCTTCTATAAAGAAAATTTAGGAAAAGTTACAACATTATCGATAAAAAATAAAGAAAATTTAATAGAATTATCATGTGACAGAACTTAAATGATAACTATGTAAAGATCTGCTTAAAGAGACTGCTTGTAATGAGTAAGCTCTATCCAAGCAACATTAAATTTAATTGGTACTTACAGGTAGTTGAATGCTTAAAAGATATTAATTTATAAGATTTAGGAACAAATATAATAATCCTAAAGAAGAACTTTGTGAATTAATTAATAATCTTAAAGAGAAAAATATGCACGCAATTTTTAATTATTTAAAAAAAGTTTTAAAACTAAGATCTTACACTTCACAAAGTTTATAAAGTGAACATGAACTTGAACTCCTTTGTAACAGATACATTGTATCTCTAAACAGATAAAGATGATAATAATAAAATAACACACTCGGAATAACAAATTTCACGAAATATAATCATTTTTACGCGAGTCAAAAAAGGTTGGGGAACACTGCTTTAAGGAATATTTTTTTGGGTGCTCATGAAGAGTGGAGGGACACAGATATCTTGGTGAATGTAATGCTACAGGCAGCACCAGTGAACCCAGATAAATTGCTGAAAAACCATTGCATGCTCTACGATGGTATTATGGAGGGGTTCTTTAAGTTAGTGAAACAATGGCATAGATTTTTTTAGATCAGGATCCGTGATATTCCCGAGCTGAAAATAGCTAATAAAGAGAAGAATAGTGTGTTGTAGGTAACAATGAGCTTTGTCTTGTAAGTTTCCTGTAAGCTTGGAAGGTTTGGCAGTTCGGCTACAGTGGCGCCTACCTACTACGCATATTAGCCACCGCTTTTGATTCCCTTTACGGCTTTTGGTCGATCACAAATCAGTTTAAGCTTTGTTGGAAAGTATCTGAAAATTTAAATTCCATTGAGAACAGCAATTTCCCATCGCGCATGCTCCGTACAATCAATCACAAACCACTTAGAGGTTCTATTTGAAACAAACCTGTTCTATTTTACAGCTGTTCTTTACCACCTCACAATCTTAAATTAATTACAAAGAATCTAAAACATTTCTCGGAAAGACCATCAATATAAAAATTCCGCACAATTAACTCCATAATATCGCTGGTATTAAATTAACCCACTTTTACGAAGGTAGTTCTATTGGATTCCAAAACATACTTTTTCTCTTTAATTATACGTATATATGTAGTTTCGTAAAAAATGTACGTAAAAAGTGTAAAGGTTAATTTCTCGAACATTATTTATGCTCTATTCCTCTTGTCTTAAATTAAAGCCACAGAAGATTAAAATCATTACCAGACGGAGGTAATTGCATGTTTTCTTCTCTTTAATGATAGCATTAATTTAATATTTGGTCGAAATGTTTATTTGATTTTTTTAATGGCTGCAATTCATTTGGAATCAAAAATGATAGTTTGGTTTTTCGCATTTATAAATGGCTTAAATAGTTGTAAATTGATTGTTGATGGACTAATAACATCAATCTAGCCTTTTAGGTCGGCCAATCACAAGTAGCTTTCTCCTCTTACAGTAAATTTCTATCCCAAATTGAGGCAAATTGGTTGATTTATTTTATTTTTTTCCAGTAATTCCCAAAGTTTTGCTACTCATATTTAATTCTAACTACGAGGGTCGTTTGAAAAGTCCGTGCAAAGTCAGAGAGATAGTACCACTGGCGCGTATCGAGGTTATGTTTAGTTAGTAGCATCTCTTGGAAGAACACACACCAAGTTTCAGCCAGATCGGTCTATTTCTATGTGTTTGGCATTCGTTTGAATCGAGGAAGTCGAGTGATTTTCAAAAAATGGACGAAAAAGAATTTCGTATGTTGATTAAACACTACTTTATGAAAGGCAAAACGCCTCAGGAGACTAAAGAGAAGCTTGATAAACATTATGGTGACTCTGCACCTTCGATTAGAACAGTTTATAAGTGGTTTCAAAATTTTCGGAGTGGCCATATGGGCACAAGTGACGCTGAACGTTCTGGACGCCCTGTTGAGGTTACTACTCCAGAAATCATTGATAAAATCCATGATATGGTGATGGATGACAGAAGAGTGAAGGTGCGTGAGATTGCTAGTGCTGTGGGCATCTCGAATGAACGGGTACATAATATTTTACATCAACATTTGGACATGACAAAGCTATCCGCAAGATGGGTGCCGCGATTGCTCACGCTTGACCAAAAACGAAATCGTGTGAAGTGTTGCAAGGACGGTTTGCAGCTGTTCCAGAAGAATCCGCAGGACTTTAAGCGTCGTTTCGTCACTGTGGATGAAACATGGATACATCACTACACTCCTGAGACCAAAGAACAATCTAAACAATGGGTTACCAAGGGGGAATCTGCGCCAAAAAAGGCGAAGACCGTTCCTTCGGCCGGAAAGATTATGGCGACTGTCTTTTGGGATTCGCAAGGAATAATCCTCATCGACTATCTGGAAAAGGGTAAAACTATTACAGGTGCATATTATTCATCGTTATTGGACCGTTTGAAAACCGAGCTGCAAGAAAAACGCCCACGATTGGCCCACAAAAAAAGTCCTTTTCCATCACGACAACGGACCAGCTCACACCTCAGCAGTTGTGGTCGCAAAATTAATGGAAATAGGGTTCCAACTCGTTTCACATCCCCCCTATTCCCCAGACTTGGCTCCCTCGGACTACTATTTGTTCCCCAATATGAAGAAATGGCTGGCGGGAAAAAGATTTTATTCAAACGAGGAGGTGATTGCAGAAACGAATGGCTATTTTTCAGACTTGGACAAATCCTATTATTCGGAAGGGATCAACAAACTAGAGCAGCGTCGGACGAAGTGTATAAGCCTAAAAGGAGACTATGTTGAAAAATAAAAAAGGTTTACCCCAAAAAATTAAGTAGTTTTTATTTTTGCACGGACTTTTCAAACGACCCTCGTACTCGTAGAAATTTCAGAAACCAATAGAACCTTTTTTTTTTACTTCCGTTATACGGTTTGTACACAATAAAAACCGATTACTGCAATGAAAAGGCATTCATAAGTGGGGAACTGCCTCATTTCGTCACAGAATTGCCATAAAACCTATTCTTTAAATAAATAAATTAATAATAATGAAATTTTAAGACATTGCATAAAACATGAACGTAAAATTTAGAATCATTTTTCAGAAAATTTAAAAAAAATAAAAAGTGTGAAAAATCCAATCATTAGAGTGGGGGAGAGATTTTCATTTTCTTCGAAAAATCAATATTTTAGCTATCAATTTAATTCTTTTTAATGATATAGAATGGTTAGAACCGCATATTCTACTCAAATACCTTAAAATGGAAGCATGTTTTCCCGCTTTTTTCTCCCAAGTGCCTCTAAACGAATTTTCCGGGACCCTCTTTCATTTCTAGGTTCAAGGCAAGATTGCACACTTGATTAAGGAAGCCTCTTAAAAAGCCTTAAAATCCAAAATCCCGCATCTTGTTTTCATTGTCCCCGTTGGTATCGGCCAAAATGCCGGCAAACCAGGGAAACTCCCTGATTTGTAATCTTAATTCCTCCTAAAAATTTGAAATTTACTCCAAAATTCTAATTCTTTCTTCGTTTTGTTTTGTTGCAGGTAAGAAATCTCCTTAAAGTTCATCTTAAGGTAACTACAGTTTTATTCAAATATTTGTGTTTTTTTTTAATTTTAAGTTACCAGTCGAATCGAACATCAACCGACTTCAAACCATACAGTCTAAAATTCTAAGAACAATAGTTAACGCTCCCTTCTACGTCTCCAAACACACTATACACTCTGGAAATAGCCTCAATCTCGATACACAAAACTCCACTCAAATCTAGACTGTCATTACAACCCTCTGATCCAAAACATGTCTACTACAAACACTTCCTTCAAATCCACAGCGCAGACTAAAGCGGCGGTGGCCTGTGCGATCATCTCAACATATAACGCCGACCTCCTAGGATGGTTGCTGTGTAAGCGTGCCAATCTGAAGGGAACTAACGGCTTCCATCACTGGATGGTCGTCGTTCACTCCAATCACGCCCTTGGCGCACATGCATGAGCGCGTGTATGTATGCACACCCATATATATACGTGCATCTGTAATTGCACCATCCCTTATCTCTCACCTCTTTTGCTTATAGTACTGCATACAGTTGCAAAATAAATAAACACATTAAAAAAAAAAAAGTTACCAATCACAAATAATCCATTTTACGTTTCTACCCAGACCATCCACATGGATCTCAATGAATCCGTTATAAAAAAAAACTTCGTATCTCTCTTTCTATCTCTCTTCCCGCTAAAATCCTTAATCCAAGAACTCTCTCCTTACTCCCAAAAATCCCAATAGAAGACTGAGACTTCAGTGATCTGCCAAGTAATCTGCTCATGGTATAAAAGTGATCTATAATTTGCTGTAAGTTTATAAAAAAGTATCCTTTCTTAGCTAAACTTAAAGCGCCATTATTCCATCATAATTACACTCATCTCCCGCAATTCTACTTGTAAATCTACAGATATAAAATCAACGATATTATCAAGTATGGTGGGGGCCTAACAATATTTTCAAAAATAAGAATACCCTTTTGTAAATTTTGGTACTTTTATTATTAGTCTCAAAATACTTGGATGCCTCTGATTCCTTTGTATGCTAAGTGGAATATTTGTTCAATTTCATGCATTTTATGGATTTTAATGGGCTTTTTTTGGCCACCAATTAGAACTGGACCCCGTAACTGCTTAGCTCAGTGCTTGCAATCACAAATTCACAGGTAGTAATTATTTTAATGAAAGGTACTTTCAGTTTATTTTAAAAAGCCTTTCTAGTTTCGTCAAAATTATTTCCGTACCTAATTTAACATTATTAATAGAATAAATGAGAGAAATGACTTCTATGACATTTCCATTTGTGCGGCAGATTAAAGTGGAACTAAGTGACAGATTCAGGTTAGTTTACTGTTAACTATAATGCACACCACTTCACAGACATACACACATATACTTGCACATCAGTATCAATACTGTAATTGACGGTTAACTTCCGTGAAAGCTAGATCACTCACTATGTCTGGTCTTTAAAAGGAAGTTAACTCTACTGATTTTTCAAGCACTTATGGAACTTGCATTTTAAAAAAAAGGTAACAAAAAATAAAATAACTGCATTTTATTTCTTTTTATAGTGCAATGCCATTAAAATTGCCTTTCTTTTAAACCTTATTTGGTTTACCATTACTATATTGCTCTCTATAGCAGTTTAATGCTTAGTAATTTTGTGCTTTGGATATAAAGCAGTGTTTTCTATTTATTTCTATTCACTCTGAAATAGGTCTGATTTTATATTTGCACTATTGCAAGTTCTTTTAGGGCATTAGGGCACAATCTTTATGCTCAGGAATCAGTTTGACATTAAAATAACCTGGTTCCGAAAATGGAAAATAAAAATTAATGAGCAAAAATCAGTACTCATTACTTTTATTTTACGAATATCTGGCTAGTCCACCAGTTCAACTGAACGGTGTAACAATTCCTCCAGGTGACGTAGTACGGTACTTAGGACTGTACCCACACACGCGACTGAAACGACAAGACGTGAACAGACGCTACAAGCTACTTACTAGACTACTTGACCGCAGATCTAAACTCGACTTGAATCACAAATTGACTATTTACAAGACACTGTTAAGACCCATATGGACATACGGAGCAGAAGTGTGGGGCTCAACCAAACCCTCCAAACTCCAAAACGCCTGCAGACACTACAGTCTAAAATCCTACGCGAAAATCCTGAATGCTCCATACTACATTTCTAACCTTACCATTCACACTGACCTTCACATCCCTTTTGTCACTGATCTAATAAAGTCTCGCTACCGCAACTTTCACAGCCTCCTAGCTCTCTCCATCCTAATCCTCTTGTCCAACAACTCTCCTCTCCACAACTTCCAGACTATCCGTCGCTTGAAGCGGAAGTGGCCTAGGGACCTACTGATATGAGTGTAATATCCACCCAGAAAGAGTTCCATCAATGGGTGATTGCTCTAACCATGACATTACAAGAGAACTTAACCAGTTTCATCAAATTTACTTGATGCAACATTTGTTGCAGTTGTAAATATGGCTAATAAAGTGGAAAAAGATAAAAGACATTAAACTTAATCAGAAATTTTTAACCTTTAAGCTCACAGAGATTATCGTTTTGGAGATTGTGTTTTTTTTTACAAAACACATTATTACAAATAAATTAATTACATTATTATTAAGTACAAATTACACATTCCATTATTAGATTAGATAACGCGGGACGGTATTCACGCTCTACGGCACCGCAGCCAAAAGAGGCTTATTGTGCCTTCCCCTTTTTGAGTCTAATAGTCGAAACCTCCCCTACTAAAGAGGTTGAGGACTTTTCCTACTAGTTCCTTCTGCTCCTTTGGTCTCAAAGTTCCAAATATATCGTAGCGCAGTCTCTCGATAGCAACGCAATCGAATTGCAGGTGAGAGGCCGTTTCTCCTCCTCTTTCTAACACAACCTGCACAACAGTTCCAAGCTAGCAAGCCCCACCCTTTGTACAGAACTGCTTCCTGAACCAACCATACCCCTGTGAATAGGCCTGTAATAAAAGAGTAATCTGATTTCTGCCCAAGCTCCCAGAGTCTCTTTGGTTCTTTGTTTGCACAACAAGGGCCATGACACTCTTGCCGTGTTTGACCCCAGGAAGCATCACCCAGTTCCTTTTCATGCTCTCTCTCCAGATCTAGTCTCTGAGTGCCGCAGACCCCCTTAGTGATCCCCAGGACTGGTTCCGGGCCAATAAATGGAGTGCTAGCTCCATTCCTGGCCAGCTTCGACTTCAGCGGCATACTAAAATTCCATTATTAAATACAACCATCATATCTACAAACCAAATAACATAATTTTCTTTGAGAGGAGGACTCAGAATCAGAAACCCATGAATTATTACAGCTCACTACCTGTTTATTGTTTAACATTGCTTTATTAACTTTGCTATCGCAGCATCCTTTAACTACGACAAATCAAAATTAATATTATTAACTGAAAAAAAAAGCGGTTAGATGAACCCGGTCATTGACCGTAATTCTAATGTAGTTACAGGAGATCGTCTACCCTAGGAAATTATCTGGGTATTAACAAATGGACTAACTGAAGAACATTCTGTAACTATAATAATCACCAAGTAATAATGATCTTCAATGGAATTCTATTTTTTTGCAAAAAGTAAAACAAATAAAATGAAGTAGAAAAAACAAGGTTTAATGTCGCTAAGTAATTGCGAAGTGCATTATCTAGCCATCAGCTAGATACAGAAATTCTCACACTGATACTACAAACAATATTATTAGGATTGTATTCCCCTCCTCACCTCCTCGCAATTCTATTTTGTTACACTGTATAATTTTTTGTTTTGCTAATATAAGATTTCCGTTTTTTTGTTTTTAATGAGAATATTTTTTGGCAGGGAAAAAATAAAAAATATTAATAAAGAAGTTGTTTTTTTGGCCATTACTAATGGTTGATTATATTGTTTGTTATTTGGAAACATTACGCTGTAATGTTTTATTTTGTAAAGTTAGAATCACTTGAAGAATGTAGTTCAATTCGAACAGGAAACATGTTATTATTTAACAGACGGAAAAGGAACGTCTATTTTCTTGGTATAACCTCTCCATGGAGTTATCTCTTTGGTCTACCTAAATTCTGTCGGAAAGTATGTCTAATTTATGGTGAAAGTATTCGTAGAAATGTTTTTTAGAATAATGTGTTTAATTTACTTACATAGCTCGCAGTCGATCGGTGATAAACCCATAGAATACCCAAAAATTAAAATTAAAATACGAGGGTCGTTTGAAAAGTCCGTGCAAAGTCAGAGAGATAGCACTACTGGCGCGTATCGAGGTTAGTAGCATCTCTTGGAAGAACACACACCAAGTTTCAGCCAGATCGGTCTATTTCTTTGGGTTTGGCATTCGTTTGAATCGAGGAAGTCGAGTGATTTTCAAAAAATGGACGAAAAAAAATTTCGTGTGTTGATTAAACACTACTTTATGAAAGGCAAAACGCCTCAGGAGACTAAAGAGAAGCTTGATAAACATTATGGTGACTCTGCACCTTCGATTAGAACAGTTTATAAGTGGTTTCAAAATTTTCGGAGTGGCCATATGGGCACAAGTGACGCTGAACGTTCTGGACGCCCTGTTGAGGTTACTACTCCAGAAATCATTGATAAAATCCATGATATGGTGATGGATGACAGAAGAGTGAAGGTGCGTGAGATTGCTAGTGCTGTGGGCATCTCGAATGAACGGGTACATAATATTTTACATCAACATTTTGACATGACAAAGCTATCCGCAAGATGGGTGCCGCGATTGCTCACGCTTGACCAAAAACGAAATCGTGTGAAGTGTTGCAAGGACGGTTTGCAGCTGTTCCAGAAGAATCTGCAGGACTTTAAGCGTCGTTTCGTCACTGTGGATGAAACATGGATACATCACTACACTCCTGAGACCAATGAACAATCTAAACAATGGGTTACCAAGGGGGAATCAGCGCCAAAAAAGGCGAAGACCGTTCCTTCGGCAGGAAAGATTATGGCGACTGTCTTTTGGGATTCGCAAGGAATACTCCTCATCGACTATCTGGAAAAGGGTAAAACTATTACAGGTGAATATTATTCATCGTTATTGGACCGTTTGAAAACCGAGCTGCAAGAAAAACGCCCAAGATTGGCCCACAAAAAAGTCCTTTTCCTTCACGACAACGCACCAGCTCACACCTCAGCAGTTGTGGTCGCAAAATTAATGGAAATAGGGTTCCAACTCGTTTCACATCCCCCCCATTCTCCAGACTTGGCTCCCTCGGACTGCTATTTGTTCCCCAATATGAAGAAATGGCTGGCGGGAAAAAGATTTTATTCAAACGAGGAGGTGATTGCAGAAACGAATGGCTATTTTTCAGACTTGGACAAATCCTATTATTCGGAAGGGATCAACAAACTAGAGCAGCGTTGGACGAAGTGTATAAGCCTAAAAGGAGACTATGTTGAAAAATAAAAAAGGTTTACCCCAAAAAATTAAGTAGTTTTTATTTTTGCACGGACTTTTCAAACGACCCTCGTACTACTCTTCTCCCAGAAATCCTCCTTTAAAATCGCAGAAAGACTTTTGTAGCAAAATTGGATGAACTGTTCTTGTTAAAAGTTACCATTTCCAAAAATAAAATAAATTAAATAAATAAACAGCTAAAACTTCAAAAAAAAAAAAAAAAACTTTTGGGGACTTAAAGGATCTCAAGCAATTTCATGATAAGATCACAATACTTCCCTCCGAAGGTAGTAAAGAAACGATAGATTCACTAAAGTTATGTGATTATCCGTTATAGAAAATAGTAAAACAGTACGATTGCAAACTTCCAAATACGAGGAGTAAGACTAAGACCAAGTATTTAAATAAAAGAGAAGTTTAATTTAAAATTAAAATAAGAAAAATAAAATGTAAAAATATAAATATACATATATTAAGATAACATATTTATTAATAACTTTATTTAGTTCTATCTTCTCCATTAAAACTGTCTTTCTGAATATATTGAATTCTGGAAATCTAAGAAAAAAGTAAACATAAGACTTAACCTGACTCTGTGTTGCTGGTGTGTGTTATAGCATATACCGAGTGCTGTATATAGAGATATCAGTTGGTGACAAGTATAATTTAATTTATTTTATCCAAAGTTGGTCACACTGTCTCATCTTCCATATAGACCAAGTCAGCTGTGGGTTTTATTAGCTAGTTTCGCCGGTTGCCATATTTCTTTTGTTCGTCAAATCTTTGTGGTTTTCAGTGATTTTCTTATTTGTGTTTAAGTTATTTTAAAGTGTTAAGTGTTACAAAAAAAAGTTGTAATTTATATTTATTTTGGAAGTTTATAACAAGTGAAGTTGTTGTTTCAACGTTTAATTAGTGTAAAAAATAGTTGGAGTTAATGGTGCCCAAGTTTTTGTTCACTTGTGATGATGGGTCAACTTTGTTTAGCAAGTAATTTACATCTTAATTTTGAAAAGGTAGGATTTTAAACAGCTTTTAATAGTTTAAAAAATCTTATTAATACAAATAATTATTGAAATCTTATAAGTTATAATTTGTAACATTCAATTCATCCATCAATTAGCAGTTGAATTCAATATGGTTACACTTTAAAAAGGGAAAATTTGATTGATTCAACAAGTTCTTTGAATAGTTTTTCGTATTTTCTCAATTTCTAATTTGAGATACAACATTATTTGAATGAAACTTTTTCATAATTAATCTTATTTTAAGCTATTTTTCTGCATCAGTTATTTGGGGCATTACATCAAAGTTTCTCTTAATTACCACCTGTAGCGCTAGTGACGTCTCCAAATTATTAATTTCATTTTACCTGATCTTCATCTCTTCCTCATTCTTATAATGTCATATTTTCTCTTGATTATCTTAAGATTGTAAAGCATTCTGTTATTTTTTTTTCTTTTGGAATTCAGTCAACCCAAAATTGAGATTTTAAATATCAATCTTATATTTTATTAAATACGTTTGTCTGGCTGTCTAAGTCGGTTCCTCCTGGATGTACGCAATTAAATCACTCTTTTATTACATTAAATTGATGTTTATTCTCCTTGTAAGCAATAAACCATGCAACTGTATGCCATACATATATAAATACATTATTTATATTATGATAAAAATCTATTATGTATGGCCTAATTAAAATAATATTCAGAATAACGATGGAAGCCAATTCCAAAATTATAAATATTACAATCTGCTCTTCCTCTGTGCTGTTTATTTATATACCACAGCCTCCTATATTAATAGAACTACACTGACGGAAATAACCCTATTTGAGCTCAAGTTACTTTTGGTATAATTTGTTTTTTAAGTGAAAGAATTATCGCATTAATCTGAACCAAATGTTCCATTATAATTCAATGATTCCCCATTTTTGTTTAATTTTATTTGAATTTGACCTAAATAATGTCTATTTTCGGAGACGTCCCGAGGGAGATACTAGGTTAGAGGGATGTGTTACCCTCTGTACAACCTTTTCAGCATATTAATTTAGGTGATTCTTTGCAAACGTTTGGGGAGGGCTTAGCAGAGGCGGAGGCATTGGACTCCAAAACAGGTTTTTACCTGCTCCCATGTCTCTCTAAAAAGCCTGGTTCACCTAATTTTAAGGGAGCTAACAGCTAGTAGCGTGCGTTACTTCAGGAAGTGATTATTCGTAACTGTTGGCTTTCCGCATTTCTCTGGATATCCTTGACAAGTTTTCAGATGTTGAACACAGGAATATACCCTACCTACCAACAATACTTTGTCTCTCTAGTTTTCTTCGACATATTTAGGCCATTGTGTTGGACATAATTCGGCTCCAGGTCGCACTCCAAACTCTTTTAGAATTTTTTTGTCGGAAAATTTAATTTCAAATAGGTTTCTAGATCATAAATAGTTTTTCCTCTTCAATCTAATATATATAATTACAATGAGAGTTTTCATTTTTTGTAAGTGGTGGGGATTAGTTTGGCTTCCTCTAAAAAAAGAAAGCCGTTTCATTGTAATAAGGTTTTAGCAGCAATCAGGATTAAAAGAGTTTGCTTAAATTTTGAATTTAAAGATCCTTTATCCTTCATCAGCTTCATACAAGTTACAGACACATTTACACAAAATAGAATCCCGGGCAAAGAAGTGACGGATTAAAATGAACCCACAGAAGTGCCAGCAGCTCCTGCCCACCTGTCCTCTTCAACAGCAATCCTCTTTCTTGTACAGGATCTGGGTGCGCTACCTTGGGCTCTACATAGACAAAAGACTCACGTGGAACCCACACACTAGACTTAAAAGACAAGCAATGACAAAACGTGCGAAACTTCTTTACAGACTACTTGGACGACGCTCCAAATTGCCCTTAGAACTCAAATGCTTAGTATACAACACTATTCTCAAACCTATGTGGACTTACAGGACTAGAGCTGTGGGGTTCAGTCAAACCAACAAAACATACGGACAGTACAGGACATTTCAGTCAAAACTACTGCCGACTCAGATAGCTGACGCTCCTTTCTACAGTGACTAACCTCACTCTTCACAACGACCTCAACATTCCCTTCATAGACCAACTCGCCAAGACTAAATATCAAAAATTCCATACTGCTCTCTCGACTAGCTCTAATCCTCTTGTACAGTCTCTCGCTTCCTCTGACATCCTTAATACTCCTCGCCGACTGAATCGCCAGTGGTACCGCAACTTCCTTGTAGTCTGAAGGCCTTAAAAGGACTTAAAAATCTTTATTTATAGTAAACCATAGTTTTGAAGCCACCTGCAATTGCATTAATTAATAAAAATTATAGAAAACCCATGATAATTACGTAAAAACAAAAAAATCCTTATGAGATTTGACTTCCTTTTAGAGCATCAGAACAGGAGCCTGTTGTTGAAGATTATAGTGTTAAAAGTTCACAAATAAAATTGGGCACATCACTGTATCATAAAAGGAGGTCTCATTGAAATGTACGAAGTCATGATCTGCAATATTTATTGCAAAAAAAAATATGTATATATACTTGAACTCTTTTACATGTTATTAGAGCTGTTGCATTCACGAAGTCACTGGGTTGAAAATGTCTAAAATTAAATCACGTTAAATTTGTAAACAGCGTATATTTTATAGCATTTTACTGAATATCGCAAACTACAAATATGTCTCATTTATTTTCCATGAAGGTTTTTAATTATCTTCTCTCTATATATTTTTAGTCGGTCTATTTGACGACACATTGGGGGCCGGAGATTTGGATTGTGCAAACTATTTAGACATTATTGCAATCAAAACTCCTCGTAACAGATCTCTGCAACTCCTTCTAATACGAGTATCATAAAACCATACTCTACATAACAGCTTCAATTCGTGTCATTCCGCAGCACTGCCAGATAGAGGTTTTGAAAACTACAAAATATTCCTCCGGGACCAATGCGGGACTAGCCGCCTCATTTCCTCAAAAAAAAGAAAAAAAAAAGTGGCTACCAATCTCTTACTTCCCTTGAGGATTTGATGGCCTTTAGAGGAAGAAAGGTTGTCCAAGGAAGTAAAGAGTGCTAGATGGCAACTCTTGGATTGGTTCCTTCCATTGGTCGCCTGACTTTGGATGTTGATACTTCTAAACCTCAATATCCTGGATTAAGAACTTTTAAATTGCTTGCGGGAAACTTTATTCGCGAGAAGTTCTATCGTTTATGAGAAGTCCTAACTGATTGAAGTGAGTGAACGTACTGAAGCCTGACACAGGCTTTTTAAGTGATAGGAAATGAACTGTACTGGTAACGGCGCCACAGTAGCTTGACGATAATAGGCTAGGTCGACAAGCTAAGAAGTATTGTGGTTCTGGGTTTGATTTCCCGTCTAGGCCTTGGATGTTATTTGATGGTCGTCTGCGTAATTTGTTTGTTTTATTGGACGTAAAGCCTGCCTACAAAAATAGGCATTACTTCACTTTTTTTACACATTACTTCACTGGAATCAGGATTATTTTTTGTTAGTTTTTCTTGAACCTCGGCTATTCCTTCAGTAGCCTGTTCAAATTAATTTTTGTGCAAACAATTCGTCGTAAAGTTCTCTCAGAACGGACGGGTGGAGTCTCTTCTCCATTACTGGGATATCTGGCTGTTATAACTAGATCGTCTGGACATTGCCATTGACCTAACCTTGACCTTTGTGTATAGTCTTATTATTTATCCCTTTCACCGCTACGAGGGTCGTTTGAAAAGTCCATGCAAAAATAAAAACTACTTAATTTTTGGGGGTAAACCTTTTTTATTTTTCAACATAGTCTCCTTTTAGGCTTATACACTTCGTCCAACGCTGCTCTAGTTTGTTGATCCCTTCCGAATAAAAGGATTTGTCCAAGTCTGAAAAATAGCCATTCGTTTCTGCAATCACCTCCTCGTTTGAATAAAATCTTTTTCCCGCCAGCCATTTCTTCATATTGGGGAACAAATAGTAGTCCGAGGGAGCCAAGTCTGGAGAATACGGGGGATGTGAAACGAGTTTGAACCCTATTTCCATTAATTTTGCGACCACAACTGCTGAGGTGTGAGCTGGTGCTTTGTCGTGATGGAAAAGGACTTTTTTGTGGGCCAATCGTGGGCGTTTTTCTTGCAGCTCGGTTTTCAAACGGTCCAATAACGATGAATAATATGCACCTGTAATAGTTTTACCCTTTTCCAGATAGTCGATGAGGATTATTCCTTGCGAATCCCAAAAGACAGTCGCCATAATCTTTCCGGCCGAAGGAACGGTCTTCGCCTTTTTTGGCGCTGATTCCCCCTTGGTAACCCATTGTTTAGATTGTTCATTGGTCTCAGGAGTGTAGTGATGTGTCCATGTTTCATCCACAGTGACGAAACGACGCTTAAAGTCCTGTGGATTCTTCTGGAACAGCTGCAAACCGTCCTTGCAACACTTCACACGATTTCGTTTTTGGTCAAGCGTGAGCAATCGCGGCACCCATCTTGCGGATAGCTTTGTCATGTCCAAATATTGATGCAAAATATTATGTACCCGTTCATTCGAGATGCCCACAGCACTAGCAATTTCACTCAACTTCACTCTTCTGTCATCCATCACCATATCATGGATTTTATCAATGATTTCTGGAGTAGTAACCTCAACAGGGC
The DNA here is from genome assembly GCF_049639745.1 of Rhodnius prolixus. Taxonomy (NCBI): domain Eukaryota; kingdom Metazoa; phylum Arthropoda; class Insecta; order Hemiptera; family Reduviidae; genus Rhodnius; species Rhodnius prolixus. The sequence goes on from NW_027411582.1 coordinate 30,290,457, forward strand.
GTCCAGAACGTTCAGCGTCACTTGTGCCCATATGGCCACTCCGAAAATTTTGAAACCACTTATAAACTGTTCTAATCGAAGGTGCAGAGTCACCATAATGTTTATCAAGCTTCTCTTTAGTCTCCTGAGGCGTTTTGCCTTTCATAAAGTAGTGTTTAATCAACACACGAAATTCTTTTTCTTCCATTTTTGGAAAATCACTCGACTTCCTCGATTCAAACGAATGCCAAACACAAAGAAATAGACCGATCTGGCTGAAACTTGGTGTGTGTTCTTCCAAGAGATGCTACTAACTAAACATAACCTCGATACGCGCCAGTGGTACTATCTCTCTGACTTTGCACGGACTTTTCAAACGACCCTCGTATAGTCTTCTCTCTCTTTTACTCTCTTCCATCTTGCTTAGTTACTTTCTCTTACTTACTAATGGCAAGAAAAAGTATTCCGATGAAGAAAACCTTACTGGAGTTATATTTTTGAATTTTTGAATTTAATAAAAAAGTTTCATTCAGATTCAGAAAGAAACTATGCCACAGTTGTATATTACATTCAGATCTTCATGTCTTAGAATTTTTTAACATCCGACTTCTTGTTTTTTTTTCTTTTATTGCAGATAAAGATCGAAGATCTTGAACGTGCAACACTCAATTACGTATTAAAATGTTCTATAAATAATTTCATAGTATATTAATATTATACTATTATTAGTTTCTAGAGATTTTATTTATAAATATAGACTGGAAATATAACTGGAACATTGCCCATCGTCGTATTAATGTTGAAAAAGTGGTGTTATTAGGATTTTAATTTCTGTTGTAAATAATTGATTTGTGTAGAGATTAGTTTTTATATTAACTGGGAATTTTTAACAATAATTAGTTTGTCTGGTCTCATCGGAAGTGAATGTTAAGCGAAATGTCTTTATCTGAATAGGAAGAAAGCTAAAAAATACAAAAAAAATCGTTTAAATTGAAGAGATTACCCTTCCGGTATGGCGATTTTAGACTTAGAATACTTGGGGAAACATTATCAATTCCAGACAGTATAATTAGGTGATAATATGGGATAATTAATTCAAATTCTATATTAGAGGGTAGGTTTAGCTGTCAATCCCTAGCCAAAAACCTCTCTCTCTAATTCTCTTTTAGTTGAGAGAAGAAATACTTAATCTTAAAAAAGGCCATTTGAATGTTACTAGAGTCGAAAATTGCTTTTTAGTTTCTTGAGCCTCGGCTATTCCTTCAGTATCCTGTTCAATTAATTTTTTGGTGAAAACAATTCGTCGTAAAGCTTTCTCAGAACGGATGGGTCTAGTTTCTTCTCCATTACTGGGATATCTCCCAGTTGGTTGTTGGTCGTAAAGTCTGTCTGCAAAAGTATAGCCTGTACGACATTCTGGGATGGGTGATGATTCTGGGATTTGATTTGTGCCCATCAGTACATACTCTATAATTGAGCCTTTAACTGCATTAACTGATTTTTAACTGCACTTTTTGAAATATCTTTTAAAATTTAAGTCGGCCAAAAATACATAAATCATCAGTCTTATTCAAGGTTACATAAAAATTTGTGACTTGTTCTTAAAGATCCAAAATTTTAGCCTTTTGTAAGATTAGAATAATATGGAATAATTAAAGAAACCAGCTGAAGCGATTTTGGTGCAAAATGGTGGAAAAACTAAGAGATACTTTTGTAATATACTCGTTCTATGGTACGCCATATTTTAAACTCGAAATTTTAAGGCAAATAATTTAATCTTTGTTAATAAAGTGATAGAATTGTAAATTACACTTCAATGGCACGTTAGAGACAAGTGCAACTATACTTCTCCTTAAGAAAAGCCCACAATGGTTTCCTGGGTAAAAATATTTTATACAAAAGTATTTTGGTATGCATTCATTGTACAAAATTTTAAAGAAAATTAAGTATTCATTGAAAATTTCTGGGGAAAAACATGGAAAAATCTATTCAGGATTAGTGGCTTTCGATAGATTGATTTTGTCCCAGAATATCATTTAAAAAGTCCCTTTGGTGGCACCTTAAACGGAATATCAGATTTGATCTATCTGCGATGTTTTTTACGATTATGATTTTGGATGGTGTGACTGACGAAAGACAGACTCAGGAAAGAGAGAGAGGGAATAATTTGTAAAAACTCATTTTTTTCCCCCGTAATCAGGAAGTCCTCAAAGGTGCATTTCCGGTAAAAAAATCTGTACGATTGTAACTGTCCCATTTACCGGAAGTAATAATTTTTATTCAACTATTTTTTCTGGTCAAATTCCATTTTAGGGCATTCTGGGATGGGAAAATTAAAACAAAAAGGGGGCTTTAAATGGTGACGTAGTTGCTGATAGATCTATGACGTAGCGTTCCAGTATTTTTTAATGTATGAAGTCATTAGTGCCTGGAGCTTTATTCGTACCCTGGACAGTGTTCATTCGTCACAAACAAAGCTCCTCAAGGAGAAAAATCTAAGGGTGTATTCCAATCACTTTGCTGTTGATTTTCTCGTAATGTAGATCGCCCAACAATGTCTGCAAATCATATTCTCATCAAGAGTTCATTAACTCCATTTTAAAACAATATTTGGAGACCCACTTTACTATCATAATGGCTGGTTAATGTTTGTCGATTAAACTGCCCGCTTACATTCCCTAATCATACGTTACCACCTCACTTCAGTCTTATTTCAAGGTTACCTAAAAATTTACCTCATCAATCATTAGTATTAATTTGACAGCTGTATATTTCTTAATGGCTTATACATGATGATATGATTGGTTGTTGGTTTGATTGTCTTAAAGTACAAATTGGCTTAAACATAAAGTGTTATTGTCTTTACGTAATGTTTGCTAATCTTAATTGATTTTAAAATTGTTACTAAATTAGATTAAATTTTGTGTAAAGTGGCCGTAACTTAAGACATATTTTATTATAGTTTAACAAAAAGTCCGTGTGTTTTTTTTTTTAATTAATTTAGCAATTGAACTATGAAGGAATAGTGCGTTTTAGGTTGGCTCCCAAAGTAGGCGGGTTTTTTGTGTACATCATGTCTCGAAGTAACCAATCTTCTTTTTTCGATTTAAAATGCAATCTGATATGCTACAATCTGCAATCTTATTACGTAAATAGTCTCTATAACTGCACAAACTGATTTAACTGCACTTTTTGAAATATCTTTCGTAATTTTAACACCATAAAACGATCAACAAAATATTATGGGCTGTTAAATAATAAATAATTTATTTCAGAAGCCATTTTTGATTAAATCTATATTTATATGCTCTAATATAAATCGTAGCAATAATTCAACTCAAATTCGAGTAGCTAATAGGATGAAAAATTAATGCCAGTTTCAGTCATGATAAACTTTATTATGCCAAGCCTTTCGATCTAGGGACTAGGTCATCTTCAGGGCTAATTTACAATATATTGTTTTACATCATTAGAGAGTTGGTGTGTCTTCTGTCTTGTCTGTTCATGGACTGCATGTGATCGGTCTGTGTGTGATCGTGTTTTTAAAGTTCAGTTCATTATTAATTAACATTATTATTAATTATTAATAAGAACATTATTATTAAAACACAATCTCAGACCGATCACATTCAGTCCATGAACAGACAAGACAGAAGACACACCAACCCTCAAATGATGTAAAACAGTACATTGTAAATTAGCCCTGAAGATGTGACCTAGTCCCTGGGTCGAAAGCTCGGCATAATAAAGTTTATCATGACTGAAACTGGGCATTAACTTTTTCATCCTATTGAAACTGTGATTCAGTCACCAAAAATAATGAACAGTAACCCACTCCTTAAATCATTGGCTCCTCTTCCTAATCTTTTCCTTTACAATACCCCAATAAAATATTGTTCCTCTGTGAAAAACCTTGGTATCACTTTCGATCAAAACCTATCCTGGAAAAACCATGTTTCCCAAATCTCTCGTCGTTCCATCCATATCCTTAAGCAGTTTAATAGTTCCCGTCACCTTTTTCCAATTAAGACCCGGCAACTCCTAGTTTCCTCTCTTATATTCCCCCATTTCGACTATGGTTGCTCAGTGTATGGCGCGGTCTTTCTGGTGATATTGAAGCTAAGCTCAAGCGTCTCATGAACTGCTTCATAAGATTTATTTTCAGCATTTCCAGAGACTCTCGCATTTCGCACTGCTACGATGAGTTGAAGTGGCTTTTTCCTATCTATCGCCGCCAATATCTTTTGGCTTCTTTCCTTTTTCCAGTCATCCAATCTCAAAGGCCTTCCTATATTTTTCAACTCCTTAAGTTTAAATCCTCCATCCATTCCCGTAACACTAGATCTCGCACATCTGATCTCTATGTTCCCTCTCACCGTACCTCATCCTTTGACAAGTCCTTCCTCATACGTGCTACCTCTCTCTGGAACTCCTTGCCTTCATCTGTCCACCATGCTCCTACCCTATCCATCTTTAAATCCCGTCTATTCAGTTATCTCCTTTCTATTCAGCTTCCTCCGAAATTCTAATTGTTTTAATTTATTTCCTTAATTTCTGCTGTTTTATTATTTTATTTTTACTTTCATTTTCACTTATTATATTTTCTCTTTTGTAAATACTTATTTATTTATTTAATTTCTCTATAATCACAGGCCAAACTGTTAAGGCCTCTATTTGTTCCTGTATTTATTCTTAGGGTACAATTGTCCCAGAATAATAAATTTCTTTTCTATTTCTATTTCTATTTCTATAGTAATACAGTAGCTAAATAATAACAGTAAATTTATTTTAATTTACTGTTATAAACAGGAATTTTTTTTAAAAAAATAATGTACATTATTTCATCACATTTCTCCACTTTTATGTTCTATGGAGTTAATCGATTTGTGCGCTGTGAACGGCTCATATAATTAGCTGAATTTTACATTGTTTCCATATTTATTTTTGGTGACTATTAAATCATTTCCTTTTCTGCCGTACTTATTTATTTATTTTTTTTAAGTTGGTTATACCAGTAAGTGAGGATTTTTTTGTACTCTTTTCGCTTGGTCCTCTTTTATCAAATTTTGTTTTTATTTATTTATTTGCAACTGTACAAAAATATACATTTAGCAAAAGTGCAAAAATACTAATAACATTCGATTGTGCCACTAAGCTGGCTCAGTACTACAACCAGGATGACAGGATGAGAGAAACCAGCCAGCGCTGGAACTCTCTGGGAACTTATTGGGGGTTTAGGAGGCAATGAGGTCACGTGGCCAACGCCGTTTTAGACGACGTGGAGGATTGTCAGGATGGGACGATGTGGATAGTGATTGAGCCAGAGGATTTGGGTGATCAGAGAGTTTGCTGTGGAAATTTAGGAATCGGGATTAACTCATTTACTTGGGGAATATTGAGATCATGATGGAGGGTGCGGTTGGAGACATAGAATGGTGCGTTAACGATTCGGCGAAGGACTTTAGACTGGAAAGATTGCATAGGTTGGATGTTGGATGGTTTGGCGGAGCCCCACAATTCTGCTCCATATGTCCATATTGGTCCGTAATAGTGTTTTGTAAAGTGTAAGTTTGTTTTGTACGTTCATGGAGGATTTCGGTCCAAGGAGTCTCCTTAGTAGTCCGTAGCGTCTGTTCAGTTCTTGTCTTTTAAGTCTTGTGTGAGGGTTCCAGGTTAGACGGCTATCTAGGTAGAGCCCCAGATAACGAACCTGTGTGGAAGTCGGTAGGTCAGTATTGTTAATAGTTAGTGGAGGGCAGGTCTGTCTTCGTAATGTGAATGTCACCTGTATACATTTGGTAGTGTTAAGTTTAATCCTCCATGTTCGGCACCAAGCTTCTATGAGCTCAAGGTGTTCTTGGACAATGTCAATGAACTAATCTTTCATTTGGGATCCTTAAACTATATTTCTTAATGTTGCTCGAAGATTTATCTCATAAAAACAGTTTATTGTAATTCTCTATTGTTAATCCAGTATTAAATTATATATTACCAATTCTTTTCACTTTTGGTGTCTCAGATTTTGAGGAATACCAGAATCTGGCAAAGAAGAGGGAGTCGTATGAATAAGATGATTTTTTTTTGGTATAAATGTATGCCCTTGCCCTATAAAAGGAACCTTCTGCTTCGTAAGAGTTATTATTTTCCCTCCAAAAAATAGAAGTTAAAATTCAACCTCTTTTTATTTTAATCATTATTATTATTAAACACTTAGTGACCTTTTGTGAACTTCAAAACTAATTTAAAAGAAATTTCTAATTTATTAAAGTCACGCTGAATTTATAAAAAAAATAAAATTAAATAAATAAAGAAAAAGAAATCTTAAGAACAGTAATTTGATTTGTGCACAGCAAAAAACGAAAAAAAAAATGCAATATTTTATATAATTTTCTGATGTTAAAGTACCATATTTATTTCTTATTTTTAATAAAATAATTCCATGTTTACCTCCATTTTGGGAAATTAATGTGCAATGCGTTTTCTTTTTCGTCTTTAATAAATTACTATTTCCGCCACAGGAATTGGGGCCACGTGGTTATTCCTATTTCTACATTTATTTTTTAGTTTAAAGTTTTAGTTATAATTAATAATTTTTAGAGTGATCACGTAAAATAATATAATAAAATACGTACTTTGAAAGAGGTACAGGTCATACTGTTTGCGAACTATCTTAAATCAAGGTCACTTCGCTCCCCCCCCAAATATATATATATATATTTCAGGGTCAAAGGTTGTTCTTTATTTCTTTTTAATTTTAATTTTAACGTGTAATTAAAATTAATCGATAATTTTTATTTAAAAATAATCTCTACTAAAATTTGTTCATCTGTTTTCATTTGGCAACCCCCATAACTTTTGTTTCCATATCGAAAATGCTGCGTAAATGTGTTGCTGATGGTATTATGTCTAGATTTTACCTGATAAAAATAGCAATTAAAGTGTTAAAAGAGTCACCTTTATTGTGGTGATGCTCTAGAGATATTATCGGTGCATTTAATGAGCAATATGGCTATAAAGGTCTTGCAAATTACGTTTCTCTTTCGAGAAACTATTGTCCTGAAATCTGAACAAACATTTGGAACTCGAACACCCGAGATGAACTGAGTTGTGTTTCATATTTACACTTTTAGATCTTATTTCGTGTTTAGATACATGTTTTTACATAAAATATAGAAATTAGGCCAGTAAAACGGCCTAATATTTCTGGGGCTTAGAAACGAAATAAACTGACATAGTTTACGAGGGTCGTTTGAAAAGTCCGTGCAAAAATAAAAACTACTTAATTTTTTGGGGTAAACCTTTTTTATTTTTTCAACATAGTCTCCTTTTAGGCTTATACACTTCGTCCAACGCTGCTCTAGTTTGTTGATCCCTTCCGAATAATAGGATTTGTCCTGAAAAATAGCCATTCGTTTCTGCAATCACCTTCTCGTTTGAATAAAATCTTTTTCCCGCCAGCCATTTCTTCATATTGGGGAACAAATAGTAGTCCGAGGGAGCCAAGTCTGGAGAATAGAGGGGATGTGAAACGAGTTGGAACCCTATTTCCATTAATTTTACGACCACAACTGCTGAGGTGTGAGCTGGTGCGTTGTCGTGATGGAAAAGGACTTTTTTGTGGGCCAATCGTGGGCGTTTTTCTTGCAGCTCGGTTTTCAAACGGTCCAATAACGATGAATAATATGCACCTGTAATAGTTTTACCCTTTTCCAGATAGTCGATGAGGATTATTCCTTGCGAATCCCAAAAGATAGTCGCCATAATCTTTCCGGCCGAAGGAACGGTCTTCGCCTTTTTTGGCGCAGATTCCCCCCTTGGTAACCCATTGTTTAGATTGTTCTTTGGTCTCAGGAGTGTAGTGATGTATCCATGTTTCATCCACAGTGACGAAACGACGCTTAAAGTCCTGCGGATTCTTCTGGAACAGCTGCAAACCGTCCTTGCAACACTTCACACGATTTCGTTTTTGGTCAAGCGTGAGCAATCGCGGCACCCATCTTGCGGATAGCTTTGTCATGTCCAAATGTTGATGCAAAATATTATGTACCCGTTCATTCGAGATGCCCACAGCACTAGCAATCTCACGCACCTTCACTCTTCTGTCATCCATCACCATATCATGGATTTTATCAATGATTTCTGGAGTAGTAACCTCAACAGGGCGTCCAGAACGTTCAGCGTCACTTGTACATTATTTCTTATGGGATAAATTGTTTCGGTTCTCGACCGCACATCCGGAACGAATTATGGTCGAGAACCGAGGTACCAGTGTATATCAAAATGAAGCATGATTTTATTTCTTTTTTAAATTAAGAAAACCTAATTCTTAGCACCAATGATTTAAATTAACCATGTCTCGTGACATGGCAGTGGCCTATTACCGGTCAGGATTACCACCTTCTGGCTCACTCCAGGATTAGGGTAGTTGATGACCCTAAACTGTACACTTTGCAGGGCTGGGCATATGATAGGAAGATTAATCTCATTGGGTGTGAGCCTATCTCTTATTTATGTAAATCCTATAATAATGAAGAAAAGGGGATATCCGTTAGGGTGCAAAGCGTCTAACACGTAGAGTTCCAATGAGACGTGCGGCCTTAAAATGGGGCGTAAAAAAAAAATCTCTCTGAAGAATTTACTCTTTACAAGCCAACCATTTTTTCGATTTTTACTTAACTCTCTGTGGAGAACCGAACTGAGTTAGAATTAAATGATTGAGTGTAAATTAGTAGCTAGAAAAAATAATGGTATACAAGAAATAATGTTTCCTGTATCTGTACGTATAGTTAAAAAAAACAGATTTTGAAATTCTGCAACAAAATTGTGATACAGTTAGTCCAAACGAACTGTTCATTTTTAATTCTCCTCTACCCTTCAGTTAATGGATACTGTTTCTAAAATTGATATTTATCACATTGATTTCATCTTTTAACATTCTCCTCTAATACACAGCCATCTAGATGTATCTGGTTTTTTTTAGAAATTTTGTCACGTAGTAAATAAATTAGCATTGGTTTTCTCTGTTCAGGGCGGGAAAAAATATTCAATGATTAACACTTAAGGCGAATTTTATTTCATCTTGGTTGATCGTTCAACGAAATCATTGCAAAAGATAAATAAAAGTTCTTTTGCAGAAACTTGTTTTAGTTTGGCCCACTCAGATACTGGAGGTTGCTTATGTTATTAGGATGGAGTAGGATCTATCAATGGAATCGTGTTTTACAAGAATATTCCTGCCTTAATATTCGCTGATTTCTTACATCCGTCGTAGTACGCATGATTAGCGTAATATTAATTAAATTAAGGATTAAGGAAAAAAAATATTCTAAAATCGATAAAAAAAATAGCAATTTTCAATATTTAACCAGTTAAGTGTGGAATTTAGTTTTTAAAAAACCCCCCACAGTGTGCGGAATTAAAATCAGACAATGACGTGTATAGACGTCGAACGCAGGGTAAAACAACCAAAAGTTTACAATAGTCGTAATAGTCACTGCAAGCAACTTTTTCTGCAATTTCTGGGGGCTTACAGATAGATTACCAGAGCATTCTGTGCTCATTCCAAAATCTTGCACCGCTTCACGGTATGCATTGCTCCCAGTTAACTAGGGGACGCAAGAGCTTTTACAATGAAGAAAAGAGCTTTTTGAATTCTGTGCAAAATGAAAATCAAGCTCGTACTGAGGTCTGAGGTAAAAACGGGCATTGCACAAGGGTTGAGAGCTTCTAATTTGTGTGCGTAATTCCCCAATCTCTAATGAGGAGACCAAACATGTACCAATCACTTATCATTTGGCTGGCTCCCTCCACCCAATCCGTATAAAATACTTGGCAGTTCTATTGGTAAGATAAAGGAAACATCCCACCAAATAATATTCTTATTATATTTTATTAAAATTTCGAGTTTTTATAGTTAATGGCAATTTTATATTTTTCACAACGAGTATATACGTCGAACGCGCACCGTAATAGAGATTTGGTTTGACGTGTATACACGTCAAACAGCTTAACTGGTCAACATCTCTCATTTAACATTTAACAATTTAAGCAATCAATTTACAGTAAAATGTAATTACTTAATTAATTTAGAAGTTTCATTACTATACTTAAGCAACATGAGTCTACAACTTAAAGCTATAGTTTAAAAGTTATGTAAGTTAGCAATTTAATTTGGGGCTACAGGTTGCTTTTATTTTTCAATAATTTTCTTTTAACTTAAAAGAGTTAAAATGGTTTAAAATTTAAAAAAAGTTATTCAAATTCGTATTGACAGATTGATTAAGGCTAAATATACGAGGGTCGTTTGAAAAGTCCGTGCAAAAATAAAAACTACTTAATGTTTTGGGGTAAACCTTTTTTATTTTTCAACATAGTCTCCTTTTAGGCTTATACACTTCGTCCAACGCTGCTCTAGTTTGTTGATCCCTTCCGAATAATAGGATTTGTCCAAGTCTGAAAAATAGCCATTCGTTTCTGCAATCACCTCCTCGTTTGAATAAAATCTTTTTCCCGCCAGCCATTTCTTCATATTGGGGAAGAAATAGTAGTCCGAGGGAGCCAAGTCTGGAGAATAGGGGGGATGTGAAACGAGTTGGAACCCTATTTCCATTAATTTTGCGACCACAACTGCTGAGATGTGAGCTGGTGCGTTGTCGTGATGGAAAAGGACTTTTTTGTGGGCCAATCGTGGGCGTTTTTCTTGCAGCTCGGTTTTCAAACGGTCCAATAACGATGAATAATATGCACCTGTAATAGTTTTACCCTTTTCCAGATAGTCGATGAGGATTATTCCTTGCGAATCCCAAAAGACAGTCGCCATAATCTTTCCGGCCGAAGGAACGGTCTTCGCCTTTTTTGGCGCAGATTCCCCCTTGGTAACCCATTGTTTAGATTGTTCTTTGGTCTCAGGAGTGTAGTGATGTATCCATGTTTCATCCACAGTGACGAAACGACGCTTAAAGTCCTGCGGATTCTTCTGGAACAGCTGCAAACCGTCCTTGCAACACTTCACACGATTTCGTTTTTGGTCAAGCGTGAGCAATCGCGGCACCCATCTTGCGGATAGCTTTGTCATGTCCAAATGTTGATGCAAAATATTATGTACCCGTTCATTCGAGATGCCCACAGCACTAGCAATCTCACGCACCTTCACTCTTCTGTCATCCATCACCATATCATGGATTTTATCAATGATTTCTGGAGTAGTAACCTCAACAGGGCGTCCAGAACGTTCAGCGTCACTTGTGCCCATATGGCCACTCCGAAAATTTTGAAACCACTTATAAACTGTTCTAATCGAAGGTGCAGAGTCACCTTAATGTTTATCAAGCTTCTCTTTAGTCTCCTGAGGCGTTTTGCGTTTCATAAAGTAGTGTTTAATCAACACACGAAATTCTTTTTCGTCCATTTTTTGAAAATCACTCGACTTCCTCGATTCAAACGAATGCCAAACACAAAGAAATAGACCGATCTGGCTGAAACTTGGTGTGTGTTCTTCCAAGAGATGCTACTAACTAAACATAACCTCGATACGCGCCAGTGGTGCTATCTCTCTGACTTTGCACGGACTTTTCAAACGACCCTCGTATATTACCTATTGTAATACGAATACGTATACGTATTAGATAAAAGAGTATTATTATTCAAGGATATTAAGAATTAATATACGTTTTTAATAAAAAGATTCTTTTGTTTACAAAATAACAATAGTGGCAGCCAAAAAGACACCTGACTAAATTATGGGCGGATATAAATGCAATCGTATTTGGTATTGGGCCTACACAATGCACACCCTTGAAATAGTAAAGTCCAATTTATTATACTAATTATGATATTTGTTTAAAAAAATTAATTAAGGACATAGAAAAACAAATGTTACTTCATTTTTAGGTTTAAGTTTAAAAATACGGTCAAGGAGATGTAGGACATTTGGATGGCAAACCGCGGTACGCGAGCTACATGCGACTTTTTGTGCGTTTGTGGTCGTCCATATGAAGAAGTTATGAGATATTTTGATTTATTTTGGAAATTTGTTCAGTTGATTTTCTTTTACCTTTCCCAATTTTAATTATTATGATTAGGTTGGAAGGAAAATTGTACGAATGGGATGATGTTAAGGTCGTTGTTCGAAGATTAAGTGACGTAGAAAGCGAGCATCAACTATCTGTCGGCTGTAGTTTTGATTGGAATCTCTGAGTTTTGACATCAAACGCTCAAATCTCTGCAAAGGATCCAGAGTCCTTGCAGTCTAAAATTCTTCGCTCTATAGTAAACGCTTACTTTTTACGTCACCAATCAAACCATGAACACAGATTTAAACATTCCTTTCGTGCAACACAAGTTGCTGAAACAAGTTACAGAAAATTCCATCTTAACCTTCAATCTCATCACAATCCACTTGTACAACATCTATCTTCCAGAACATTTCCAGACACCACTTCAACGACTGTCTTAAAAGACAGTGTGGCCTCGCGATCTCCTCTCTGATGAAGAGAGCCAGTAGAATGTAGAATTGGAGTGTTACCGCTGGATAACTTCTCCACTCTGATATGTGTGAATGTTGCTTATTGTTTACCTTTGTTGCAAAAAGAGTTTTGACGTAAACGTAAAGTCTTGCAAAGTCAGTTATGGATTTTCAAATTTTTCTTTATGGATTTATGGAGAACGGAATGAATTCGACATCATTGCGAGCCGACTGTTGCTCTCCCAAAAGTGAACAATGCTAGAATACTCTGGACTACTTACTATTCAAGATCAGCTATCTGATGTCCCTATTTAGATGGACCCCCTCCAGCCTAATTAGCCTAATTTCCCTCTCCCTTTTAAGAACCATGTAACATCATTTTGGTTAACACTAAATAACTAATACTTTCTAAAAAACTATGAATTAACATTTTTTTTAAGACAGATTTTCGAATTCACGCTTCCCCATCCCATAGAACAGCTTTCTAAAAACATAAAAATCATTTAATAATAATTATAGCTTATTAAGTCGAACTATTTGGGCCCAAATTTGGTTTTTGAAAAATTAATTTGGTTGATTACTGATATCGAATGGATAGTGTTCATCACATAGTTGAGGAAGAACTGTATGAATCGATTCGAAATATGTTATTATAGAAAACATGATGTTGAAAGCGGCATTATGAAAATATTTACCTAGATATAGATGCTGTATTTGGTGGAGGCGAAATTGAAGACCACTCCTTCAACCATAGCTCTAGCGGGATGCTGCGATAGTCTATGATTATGTTAGCACCATTAGGCCAATTATTTTCTTTACGCATACTCAACTAAAAATTAATGATGCTTACCTAAATTGGGTATGAATGGATGATCTGCCTATTAACGCTTAGTTATACAAAAAAAATGCCCCCATTTTTTCATTTGATTTTCTTTTACCTTCCCCAATTTTAATTATTATGATTAGGTTGGAAGGAAAATTGTACGAATGGGATGATGTTGAGGTCGTTGTTCGAAGATTAAGTGACGTAGAAAGGGAGCATCAACTATCTGTCGGCTGTAGTTTTGATTGGAATCTCTCTCTGTATAGTCCGTATGTTTGTAGGTTCAGCTGAACCCCACAGCTCTAGTCTGTAAGTCTACACAGCTTTGAGCACATTTCTGAAATATTTCTTTCAGTAATTATATATTTATTTTTTGATGTATTCTGTTCTCAATACAATATTCTCTGTGATACTTCTTCTTCTTCTTCTTCTTCTTCTTCTTCTTCTTCTTCTTAAATGGCGCTACAACTCATGAAGGGTCTTGGCCTCCTCAAGACGTGCCCGCCAGGCGTCTCTTTCCTGCACAGCCGCCCTCCAGTTACAGAATCCAAGTATTGCCAAAGCATCTCTTGCCACACAGTCCTGCCATCGCGTTCTTGGTCTGCCTAGACCCTCCTGGGACCTTGTACGCTACCATCCATAATTTTTTGGGGTATTCCTTCATCCCCCATCCTTGCCACGTGCCCTGCCCATCGCAGTCTTCCGAGTTTTACAATTTTGACGATATCCGGTTCCTTGAACAAAGCATATACCTCCCGGTTTTTCCTTGATTCTCCAGTACTGTCCATCAAGTACAGGGCCATAAATTCTACGGAGTACCTTCCGCTCGAATACCGCCAAGGACCGCTCATCTACAATACTTTTGACATGGTCTATCCTTCGGAGCCGTATATAAGCACTGGCCGGATCAACGTCTTGTACATTTGAATTTTCGTGCTGCAGGAGATAAGTTTGCTTTTGATGTACTTTACTAAGCCAAAATAGCACCTATGTGCGGCCATAAGTCTCTGTGATACTGGAGCCCCGATATTATTCCTTCAAATTAAACCCTTCATCTTCTTCTTCGTCATGCTTACCAAACCAATAAATGATTTTTTCTAAATATTGTTGACTAACATTTTGTAATAAATTTGGAGAATTCCAAAATATATTAAACATTCTTTGATTTACTTTATTTAAATCATTTAAGTGCAAATGTTCCCTGTTCTATTTTATTAGGTTTGTGATATAAGCACTTCTGATTCTAGAAGGGGTTTTGAAATCCAATTATCATTTGTGATTTCGGGTTTTGGAAAATACTCCATGAAAGACAATTTTAATCCTGATAAATGTGCTATTAAGCATATTTTCTCGTATATCTTGAGACAGACTAACCTTATTACTGTACGTATTAACAACTTTACTGTATAATATTATTAGTTAAAATAATTTTTATGAATTATAGCAAAAAACTTTTTTATGATATTTTTATGATTTAATTTTTTGATGTCCGCCATTATTGATTATTTTTCGTGTACTACCAACCAGCAACTCGCGTACCACAGGTTGGGAAACGCTGCATAAAATTTGCTTATTAATTTGTTTTATTCAGAAAAAAAATTTTAATACAAAGATAATCAAAAATTCAGGTTTGTTTTTAAGAGGGGAAAAAACCGGACCTAAACTTTACCAAATAAAGTTTGACAACCTGTCGCTTTCCTATTGTTGACCAAAACTAAAAAATAAAATTAATCGTTAACCTTGTGTAATGAAAATAAAACTAATTGGCGGGAACAGTTGGCATACATGTAATAACATATATCTAAATGGCGGAGGCAATATCATTATAACTAGAAACAAGAAAGACAACTTGCGAGTCAGTGGTAGTCACGCAATATTATACTCAACAAGAGAATGCTTTTAGTATAATTTATTTATTTTTTAGCAAGAAACATGATATTAATTATTTATATTTATTATTATTAAAGTAACGCAGAAATGGATGCAATTAATGGTGCAATTAATTATGCATGAAATTAGGTAGATTAAGTGTTTTTTTTGCAGTTTTCGCGGCACAGGGAAGTTTTAAAGTTTAAAAAAACTGTTTTGTAAAAAGCTTGGATCGAACTATGGAGCTTTTATAAGGGAAGGGGGCGTCACTGTAATAGGTTTTGACATTTCAAGGTTCAGATTGTAGGATTCTAGTCAACCAAATTCAACTTGGTGACGAAGACAATCTACTGCGTGTCCTGTGGGATGTCTTTTTTTTTGTGGGTTTGTGGTGGGGGTTTTTGGCTATAAATTTTAAACAGGAACTGCACTGGTTGAAAAATAGTATGATGATGGTGGCATTGGCCTAATTGGCGAATAATCAAGGCGTAACATTTTGTTTGATAAAAAAGGAGTATTCCGGGATTGTTTGTTTGGAGGGAAAAACTATAAATTATGGGGCTATGCAGCAGCCTCAGTCTTCAAATTAAGTACTGTGATTTTTTTTTATGACTAACAGCGTAATTTACTGCTGTTTTTTTATATATATATATTTTTGGTTGCTGAAAATATGGCGCTGATTTTGTCTGTCAAGCTTTTGTTTTTGTAATTCCTGAACGGTTTCTTATTTTCAGCTACTATCCAAAGTTGTTTCATCGCTCTGGTTTTGAGTTCCTTAACTAGAGCGATATTTATCATTCTATTTTAAATTTACTGCTAATCTTTTATTGATAAGGGAAGAGGCTTGCGTATGCTGGATTCCAACGTGGAGATCCTCGAGTTTGAATCCCAGCTGTTGGCCTCTAGATTTTTCTCTTCCTAGAAGCTTCTTACATGGTCACAACTCGGCGAGCTTGGATGTTTCAGGGGAATTGATCGCGGATCAGCACCGGTTTGAGGGCGTTAGTGAATTTAAATATCTAGGAGCTGTTCTCACTAACAAAAATGTGGCAAGCCGAGATATAGAAAGTAGAATAGTGGCCGGAAATAGGTGTCTGGCAGCTCTAAGGTGGACATTCTATAATAGATCCCTTTCAAGAAAGTCCAAATTGACGATCTAACATACAAGTCAGTCCTTAGACCCGTTGTAACGTACGGCTCAGAATCGTGGACGTTGAGGCATGCGGACGAATCGAAATTGAACCGCTGGGAAAGAAAGGGAAAGGGCGGTCTATGGACCAGTGTGCCAAGATGTAGTCTGGAGGTGCCGAAAAAACGCGGAGTTAAGAGAGTTGTACGGAGAAGAGGATTTAGTGTCCGTCGTCAAGCAGGGAAGGTTGCGTTGGTTGGGACATGTACAGAGGATGGAGAGTGAGAGAGCTGGAGGGTCACCCTGGAGGCAGTAGACCGAGAGGGGGGAGACCTAGGCTTCGTTGGATGTGCGATGTGGAAGAGGATCTCCGTGAGCTAGATGTAAGACAGTGGAGAAGGAAGGCTTTGGATAGAAGGGCTTGGGGTCAGATACTGGTGGAGGCCAAGGTCCTATACGGGCCGTAGTACCACAGTTGAGTTGAGAAGCTTCTTACAGCTCATTGTCCCGGTGATGGACCGTAATACAGATAGTTGCCTAAACCGTACATACTTGTCGTAGGGTTAATTGGATTATTGGTTCAATTGAAACGCTTATTTGGTAGATGTTGCTTTGTTATTTTACGGGTAATCTTCAGGTTTTCTGGTTGGACTCTTCTCCTTTTAGATTTTTTTTTGTGTAAAAGTGGAGTGACTGACAGGAGAGGGTGTTGATCTAGTGGTCAAGAGCGTGGCTTTGTGAGTGGGAGATCCCCGGTTCGAATCCCGCTTATGACTACTTTTTTATTTGTTAGAAAAAAATTGTTTATTGTAAAATATGAGCTTCCGCCCCCGTCCACGATACCTAATCCTAAGTACGTATTTAACTTCTTTTTGCCATGGTAGAGAGACTCCATTTACTGTAACAGTATGGTTGATTGTGGGTTTTCTTCGAGAGAATAGAATCAGCTCCTTTTTAGTGTGGTTAGGTTTGATTCTAAATTGACAAATGATTGGCTATAGTGTCAATTCTGAAAAAGGATATGAAAAAGCATCTCCACTACTGTTTACTGTCTCTTAGAAAAATTCGTCTCCACTTGTTACAATAGCCCGTACCCTCACATAGTAGCCATTGTTAATTACAATATAAACTCTCTCAGTTATAAAAAATATAAATATAAACGCTTAAAGCATATTTTGTAACAACTACCTGTATATCAAGCTAAGGTTTTTTTTAAATTTTTCCCTTAACATGTAAATTTGTTTCCCTTAATCTGAACTAAATATAATTTGATGGGTGTATATAGGCGCTAAGCTTGAAACCTCAATTTCTGTATTATTTCAAATTTGTGTACAGTTTGTTAATAAATATTATTATTATTACGATACCTAATTGGTTGTTGGACGTTAAGCCCCGCCTAACAAAAAAAAAATGGGCGATTACTCCTGGAGAGAACAGACAAGGCAGAAAGACCAATTTGTAGAAAGCACTGTTTGATGTTTCCGAAGTAAAAGCTCAGTACAGAAAATTTTGACATGTTCAAACATGAAATAATTATATTCTCACATAAATTTTATCGTTTTTTATTAACAATATTTATTTATTTTTGTTTCTACCAGATAATATTTCATTTAATAAAATATTCACCTGTTGAATGCGCCCTTTATTGTACATATCTCCTCTCTATCATTCCATCTCTCTCTTTTTTGCCCATTATATACATAGTTCCTGTATAATAATGTTAATGATATGCAATTATTACCATAATAGTGTAACATTATGTGGGTGTCTATATTTTGTTGTGGGCCTTGCGTTTCCCTTCCTCATACTACCTACCATATCGTTCTATCCCTCTTTAAATACGTATATATATCCCTTCTTTATTCAAGCAATATGTAAATTTAAATATAGTACAGATTTGGCAGACATCTTTCATATTGAAATTAATTAATATTTGACATTATTAAAGATTTTGCGTTGGTGGTATGTTGTAGTGATTCGATGTTATTAGGCCTACATCATTTTTTAATGGTTTATTTTGATTAATTATCTATTTTAATTTTATCTATTTCTAAATATGCTCATTTATTTGCTTGATTGATTTTTATTGCTGTTGTAATTGCAATAATGACTAATTTACAGTACTACCACCCTAACTGTTAGGTGATTGATACCAATTGTAGTGTATTGCCACAAGAAGTAAATTTACAAAGAGGTTTGCGTCCGGTAGGACAGTTGTATAATAAGGATTGATTGTCAGAAGCTGCACGAAAAAGCGTGATTGAAAAACTCATAATTTTGACCATTTTTTTTCTCTTTTTCTATTAAAGATATAATGCCCAAATCGCCTTTAAAATATAGGGCAAGTCCTCGATTATAATTAGGCTTTTTCTGCAACAACGCAGATCAAATAGATTCTGAGCAAAACGATACCAAGAAAAGGGGGGGGGGGGGTAAAAACAGGATTTTCAAAAATTTGTAACTTTTTTTTTTGTTGTTGTAAATAACGAAGCGCCAAAACGGGTGGGCCTACAGTCGACTCTCGATAATTCGAAACTCGAATTTTTCGATAATTCGAACTCTACAGTTGCTAACTTCGGTAAATCGAAAAAATTCAGTGTATTTCGATACGCTCGATAATTCGAAATCCTTTTCCCCTAACAACAGGGGGAGAGAAGGCTCTATAATTCGAACGAGGCCGCCTTCCCCTCTTTATAATTCGAATTTTCCCTAGTAATGTTTACTTCTCATTTTCCGCTTATTGTTCATTTCCTGCGTAATGTTTCCCTCCTTCCAGCCCAGTTTAACTTTACAATTCTCTTTCTTAGTTTGTCACGATAGGAAGTACGTCTCCCTTACTATGTCCCACAAAGAAAACAGTATCGTGGCCGTAAAAAGTGGTTCGAAAAAAAGAAGATATCGCCAAAACTTTCAATATTCCACCATCAACGCTTTCTAGTATTCTAAGTCACTGAATAAGTCAAGCCACATTCAAACAAAAAACTGTTCTTCATTATTTTAATTAGGTACATACATACATGTTATTATTTATTGAAATGTTAATACATATGTAATTTTTTTGTTCTTTTTTGTCGTTTTCATTATTTTTACTTTTGTACTTGAGGCTATATATGTCTAAAACTTGGGTAAGCTCTTACGTATTTTCAATATACGTATGTACATACATAATAAAAACTCTTAATAATTCGAATTTTTTTTCCCTTCTTGATAATTCAAACTTCTTGATAATTCGAATTTTTCTTGTAGTCCCTTGGATTTCGATTTATCGAGAGTCGACTGTATTTTATTGATTGAATTGTCATTCGATTTGTAAATTTTGGGTAGATTTAAGACAGGTTGTTGTACAATGGGTGTATCAAACATGGTAGTCCGTCTCTTTTCTTTACAGAGTGACATTTAAGTCCCTATGTATTCAATGCTTAGGACTCGTGGTCTTTTACCTATCTGCAGAAACTAGTATTCTGGCTCCGTTTCAGCCTCCGTTCTTGGTACTCCTGAAGACTTAGCCCGTTAACAACATCTACAGCCAATGGGTCCGATTTCTTAAATAAATTCATTTTGGTGCGAAGTTCCTTGGTATGGACACGGAAGTCCTTCTTTAATTGCTTTTTTTTTTTTTCACCTATTTGTGGCACACAAAACGGAAGTCCGTATTTTGAAGATCTGGCAAGTTCCAAAAGTGGTCTTTACAAATTGATTTTTGCGTTTCTGTTCACCATAACATCTACTACAACCACTCTAGAGGGCGTTGCCGTGTATTTACTTTTTTACAAAATTGTGTACAACGTGTTTTGGTGATGAACATTTTTTTTAAATTCTGTTCTCTTATTTTGTTTCAGGTGAGCTGTTAAAGCTGTTATTGCTGTTAAAGTAATCTTATACTAAAGGTATTTATTGCTGTTATAATCTATCTCTAAACAGACTGATTTAAAAAATTATCATCACTAAACTTAAGCTTTATGCATAATTTGGGATGGAAGATTTGCGAGGAATCGGTCAAATAAAACAACTCGTCTTTTTGTCAACGTTTCGACAAATATATTGTCCTCTTCAGGGCGTGGCTCTGCGGGTTGGTTGAGTTACAGAAACTCCTGAAGAGGACAATATATTTGTCGAAACGTTGACAAAAAAGACGAGTTGTTTTATTTGACCGATTCCTCGCAAATCTTCCATCCTAAGTTTAACAATTTGCGGTCACGAAAACTATATAACAAGGCGTATATTAAACAGCTTCTTAAATAAGCGTTTTCTAGTTTGGGTCTCCACTACCAATTTCACTTCTATCATCAATTTGAAGCAGTAGCTTAACAGTTCGCTTATTCAAATAAGTCTTCTTGATCTTTTTAACTTGAAAATAAAGCTTTTTTGAGCTTCATAGTCCATGCCTCTCTTCTGCTTTTATAAGCAGTATAAGATCCGCTACGTTTCTTCTAATCCAAATCTCTTCTGGTAGTTACTCGCACAGATTCTCGTCTTTTAATCTTTTTGATCTCTCTCAAGGTCTACTATCCTGAAAACCTAACCTTGTAAGCCGTCCTAACTTATGTATTTTCTATTGTTCTTGTCACAACCAAACCATCTCAGCCCATTCTTTTCTTTTTTTGTTTATAATAATGCGATAGCAAAAAAAAAAAATGTGCATCTAGTTAGCAGTGGGAGCGCGTCCTTTAGCAGCTTGGTCCATACATAGAGCTCCTTCCTTTCCAGGAAAGTGCAATAGAACCAGAAGTGCCTTCTACTTTCTTCCGTAAATAGAAAACAAAACAACCTTCATGCTTTTTTATTTAAACCTTAAAAACTCTTCAATTTTTTCTTTAATTTCATGTTATTGTTCTTTAATTAGAGTTTAATATAGGGAAATAATTCCAAATTGTTGCAATTATGTAAAAAAAATAGTGGAATACTGTTAATTTATCGTAATTATACGATATTTGGCCTCTAATATATCAGAGCAAGGCTTAATTAATATTTAAATCTTTCTTCGAGGAATTTTATTTTTATTGCACATTAAAAGTGTTCGGTAGGGCTGTTGTATAAGGGTCGTTTGAAAAGTCCGTGCAAAGTCAGAGAGATTGCACCACTGGCGCGTATCGAGGTTATGTTTAGTTAGTAGCATCTCTTGGAAGAACACACACCAAGTTTCAGCCAGATCGATCTATTTCTTTGTGTTTGGCATTCATTTGAATCGAGGAAGTCGAGTGATTTTCAAAAGATGGACGAAAAAGAATTTCGTGTGTTGATTAAACACTACTTTATGAAAGGCAAAACGCCTCAAGGAGACTAAAGAGAAGCTTGATAAACATTATGGTGACTCTGCACCTTCGATTAGAACAGTTTATAAGTGGTTTCAAAATTTTCGGAGTGGCCATATGGGCACAAGTGACGCTGAACGTTCTGGACGCCCTGTTGAGGTTACTACTCCAGAAATCATTGATAAAATCCATGATATGGTGATGGATGACAGAAGAGTGAAGGTGCATGAGATTGCTAGTGCTGTGGGCATCTCGAATGAACGGGTACATAATATTTTGCATCAACATTTGGACATGACAAAGCTATCCGCAAGATGGGTGCCGCGATTACTCACGCTTGACCAAAAACGAAATCGTGTGAAGTGTTGCAAGGACGGTTTGCAGCTGTTCCAGAAGAATCCGCAGGACTTTAAGCGTCGTTTCGTCACTGTGGATGAAACATGGATACATCACTACACTCCTGAGACCAAAGAACAATCTAAACAATGGATTACCAAGGGGGAATCTGCGCCAAAAAAGGCGAAGACCGTTCCTTCGGCCGGAAAGATTATGGCGACTGTCTTTTGGGATTCGCTAGGAATAATCCTCATCGACTATCTGGAAAAGGGTAAAATTATTACAGGTGCATATTATTCATCGTTATTGGACAATTTGAAAACCGAGCTGCAAGAAAAACGCCCACGATTGGCCCACAAAAAAGTCCTTTTCCATCACGACAACGCACCAGCTCACACCTCAGCAGTTGTGGTCGCAAAATTAATGGAAATAGGGT
Organism: Rhodnius prolixus; assembly: GCF_049639745.1. Classification (NCBI taxonomy): domain Eukaryota; kingdom Metazoa; phylum Arthropoda; class Insecta; order Hemiptera; family Reduviidae; genus Rhodnius; species Rhodnius prolixus. The sequence continues at coordinate 30,312,744 of NW_027411582.1, forward strand.
TCCAACTCGTTTCACATCCCCCCCTATTCTCCAGACTTGGCTCCCTCGGACTACTATTTGTTCCCCAATATGAAGAAATGGCTGGCGGGAAAATGATTTTATTCAAACGAGGAGGTGATTGCAGAAACGAATGGCTATTTTTCAGACTTGGACAAATCCTATTATTCGGAAGGGATCAACAAACTAGAGCAGCGTTGGACGAAGTGTATAAGCCTAAAAGGAGACTATGTTGTAAAATAAAAAAGGTTTACCCCAAAAAATTAAGTAGTTTTTATTTTTGCACGGACTTTTCAAACGACCCTCGTATAAGGGTTGATCGTCAAAAAGTGGACGAAAAAGCGTAACGTTGAAAAAGACCCAACTTTGACCATTTTTTTCTCTTTTTCTATAAAAGATAAAATTCCCTAATTTTCTTTACAATATAGGGGCAAATCCTCCTTTATAACTGTCAAAACCCCAGATCTAATAAGAAGGGTTCCAGAAAAAAAGTTGCCGAAAATGAGCAAAAACGGCAATTTCAAAAATAGTTCTTCTTGTTCTTGTGGTTACCTTTTTTTTGTAAACTGCGTAGCGCCTAAACCCGTGAATCAATTTTCATGAATGAGGGTGTCATTCGATTCGGAATTTTATATAGATCTACAGTTTGGGAGGGTCTCGACGCTGTACATCGATTGAGAAAGGAGTTAGCTCCATGAATGTAAAGCCTCCTCCAAAATTACTATTACTAATAAGCTAACTCCTTTCCTGTTTGATGCCGTACAGCGTCGAGACCCCTAAAAGGAACATGTACATAAATTTCCGAATCGAATGACACCTAATTCATGAAAATTGGTTAGCCAAAAATGGTTTTTCAATAAGTATTATTATTCCGGTCGAGACTACATATATTTCGAATCCAGGAATGTTAATGTTGTTAGATGGGGTATAACTGCAAGGAAGTGAACCTATAAAAACAGTGGCTAGTCCATTTTGGAAACAGGAATACAATCAACTTGGCACTACCTAAATATTGGCACAATCTACTTGCAAATATTTTTTAAAACAGGCATTTTTATAGAAAAATTAAAGCTGAAAAAAAATCAGAGTATTTTCTCCACTATACTAATTAAAAGAAACAGTTCAAATGTAACTTTCGATATATCAGTTTTTAATCAAATTCAATCGATTGAATATTTGCGATAGTTAAGTATTTCTTGTTTTTGCCACAAACCTGGATGAGGCGCTCCAAAGTGCAGTAGTTTAAAAAAGGTAGTTGACCTAAAAACTTTTAAAAGTCGGCGGCACAAGTTGTCTTTCATCAATATTATAACCCATCATTCAATAATCTCATCATTCTCATCAGGCTAACCTCATTCCCTCTCTTACACTCTTACATTGATTTCTCCGCTTATTATTTTTATTTATTTATTTTTTTTTTTTAATTCCAATCGTGACTAGTTTGATGAACATCTAACCAAGAACCGTTCGTATTAATTAAAAGATGCACTTCTTCTTTTTTTTTTATATATCATTCTAGATTTCTCCTACTTGATTGTACATTAACACAGATAGCTGTCATAATCAGGCTGCATCTTGATGATTAAAGCATCATTTATGTTGTCATTTAATTAAATTATTGTAAACAATAAATCTTTATAATTTTCACTGTTACTATGGGAACGCAAATGTCAATTAGTCCCCATGATTTGGTAAGAAAATTAACAGTTGAAGCTAGGTAGTAAGACAATATAGACCTTTTTTTTTGTTTGTTTGTTTGTTTGTTGGCCTCCTGTCTGTGCAGATTAGCCAGGGATGTACTAATGTATTATTTAATGGGATGTGTTATGATGAGTACTATTGTTATTTTTGTTTTAGTTGCTGTTATGTTTTATTTTTTACTTTTTATTTTCAAAGTTTGATTTTGTTTTTGGTAATGAATTGGAAAATAGCCAGATACGTTTCGAATATTGGTTCTGTGAGGATGGTATGTAGGTTGGCAGGAAGTGGACATTTCGCTTTGATGACTGCATTCCACAGTTTGTCCCTATCATCCTGGTGACTATTGCAATCAAGGATCAGGTGGTTGACGTCTATAATTGTATCAGAAGAGCAAGAGCAAATTGGAGGGACTGAAATTCCTATACGGCTGAGATGGTGGGGCGAGAAGTTATGGTTGAAGCGCAGTCGTATCAAAGTAGTAGTGAACTTTCTACCTTCTGCGAAGTCAGAGTACCACGGTTTTTTAGGTATTGTCGGCTGCAGTGAAGTGTAAAATTTACCTTTGGCATATTTTGATTTTTCGTAATCTATAGACCATGCCCTGTAGTAGGAACGTTTAGAGAAGTTCTTTATATCTGAAGGTAACAGTTTCTCGAGCTTTAGATTCTCCAGGCGTATTGCCTCTTTTGCCTTAGAGTCTGCAATTTCATTGCCAGTTATCCCTGAGTGGCCCCTAATCCATATCAATCGAACTGTCTTTCCGCTAAGACCCGCTCTCTTCAGGAGGGTGGACAGTTTCGAGCACCGTGAAATCGGCTTTATGCCCGGGGCATTTAAGCTTGTTGAGCACACTCTTGCTATCAGAAAGTATGACAACTGTTTGTGCCTCTGTCGAGGCTACTAGATTTGCGCATTTATTGATGGCAGTGAGTTCAGCCGAAAAGGCTGAGGCATGGCGGTGTAACTTATATAGTCTACTGAGGTTGGTTTGCCTCCAACCTCCTCCTTATATAGACCTTAAATTATAATATAATTCTAAATACGAAATATCAATGTGAAGCTGGAGTAAAATAAGCTTTTTTGACAAACAAATAATTGGCTGAAATCCATTATATAAAAATTCAGATTATTTTTCTGCTCAGTATAACCAACTGAGCGAGTTCTCAATGAAAAATACTCGTATAAAATAATATTCCAGACAAAAAGGGAATTTAATGAAGTAATTCAATATTTTAAAAGATGGCTACAAATTGGTAGCATTCCACTGCTATCTGTATGAATAATTTAAAATTCCATTCAATTAAGAAATATTTCCTCATCCTTAAGTCATACGTTTGCGACCGGTTTTTTGCCAAATAGTCTCAAGGATTGTTCTTTTCTTTCTACTATCCTGTGAAAGCAGGGATTCCGGAGGAAAGCAGTTTTGGGATCTATTCGTTACACGATTTAGACTGGTGATCTTCCTTTGCATCCTTGAACAGTAATTTCGACCTTTGCTGATGATCCTCTCTCTTTCTGCTATCCTCTCTTCGCATCCCGAACCAATCTCGGCCTCCTAGAACCTTCAAGAACATCTTTTCTTAAGAGAAAAGTGGTGAAATAAGTCGGAAAATTTGGAAGATAAGAGTGAATGAACAGAAATCCACTTAAACCTCTTTTACGCTCCAGAGTGACTACTTGTCCTGGTGTTAAATTCAATAATATTGGTGTCTTCCACTTCCTGACAGAGTACTCTATCCTGGTTTACATCTAGACAAAGGACTAACTTGGAATTCTCTCAAAAGACTGAAAAAAAAAAAGGAAACCAAAAGACGATTTCGCATGCTATCAAGACCATTCGTCAAACGTTCTAAACTTATATTACAAAACCAACTTAAAATAGTACAAAAACTTTGTTGCGACCTATATGGGGACCTACGGGACTAGAAGTTTGGGGCTCTACTAAGCATTCTAATCTTTACTAAATCCAATTCTTAGGATTCAAAATCCTTCGAAAAATCACCATAAAAAATCCTAAATAATGATCTATCCATTCATTTCGATCTAATAAAATACCACTATCAAAGATTCCACAAATCTTTAACCTATCATCACAATCCTCTTGTACAACAGCTTTTTTTTGGGGGGGGGGGGTAACTTTTAACTCGCCTGACAAGAAAGGCAGATTTTTTTTTCCCCATTTTAAAAATGCATTATCGATCTTTTTTTTTTGGCATTGGCTTTCGCCATACAGCCAGCATCGTCTAGGTGCTTATCACTAGAATATCACTCACTCTCCATTCTTACTTATAAATACATTCGCTACACACATTCATCCCTCTACTATATACAACTATTTACATACAAACTTACTACTAATGGATGGATCAGTACTCTATATTCCTGCCATCCTTATAGCTTAACCGAAATTAAAATCACCGTAATCCTTCTCTAATCATTTTCTTTCATTCATTCTAATCGGCTAAAACTTTTAAATACATTCATATTTCATTGCTAGCTCTGCTACAGATGTTGGTGGAGAATATTATGCCTTCGTAGCGAAATGGTGCATCTAAATACCTGTATATGTCGTCAAACATTCGTTTCCTTTCTACCACATAACGTGGACATATCATTATTATATGTTTGAAATCCTCCTCCTCATTGCAATCTACGTAAAGAGGAGAGGACCTTTTGTTGATCCTGTGAAGATACGATCCGCACACAGTGTGGTTCGCTCTCAACCTGATTATTGTCGTAACAACCCATTTATTAGTGACAGTTCCTCTTAAACCAGGGTTGTCTAGGTAACTGATCTGCCATAGTTTTATTCTCCCTTTTAATCTCCCTTTATTACCTGTGTGTTTAGTGCTGTTTTTGCAATTATGCACTTGATATCGGTGTGTGGTAATTTATAATTAGCCATTTCCCCACTATTGGTGGCTTCCTTTGCAAGTTTATCGAATTTAAGGCTATAATAAATTTTAATTTTATTATTGATTAAAGCAACTTTGTATTAAAGTATAATTTAATTGTAATTAAAATTCCAGGACAATAAAACTAGACATAACTGTACCCGGTATTGTTCGCTTATATAACGGAACAAAGATGACAATAAGTCAATAGATTAGCACCGTAGAAGGATTCTTGGTCGATCTGAAAGTTCGTAACTTTAAGCATTTGTGACCTACTATCTATAAAAACTAAAATATAAGTTTATGTGACGTATTTATATAAAGTTAAAAGTATAAAATTTATAAAAAAACAATCTGAGAATTTTAAAATATGTAAAACTATGAAAAGAATAGAAGTTCAAGAAAAAAAATGCCATGTCCATATGTGCACTACGATGACATCACGTTGCGTAGGAACCAGACCAACTCAGACATACCTTGACAAAGAACTATAGCACTTTATTTTATAAATTTAATTTCTATTTTATAAATAAATAAATAAATAAAAGCAACGAACTCCTTTCTATTTTAATAAATACTGTCATAAAAAAATTTATGATCGCGATAAATTTTTAATTTAAACTAATTAAATTGTTAATAATTAATTTTTATTTATTAAATTATTTAATCAGAACATAAGAGATTGGAAGTTCAAAATGAACTTAATTTTGTCATTTTATTTTTCTTTTAAATACTTATCTTGTTTTTAGTCGGGTTAACTATGCAAATCTCGAATAAAAAATATTATTTCATTAATAATTCAAAAATGTTCTAATTTTGTGTTACACATTTCTACGTAATTAATCTTCAGTGAAAACAAAAAACAATGAAACAAAAATCTGATGGGAATGGACCGACTGAAAAGCAGGACTTGCCGAACAAAGTCAACCTTCTGGATATCCTGTTGGATTACCTCGCAGTCGCTTTGTTTGCGGAATGAGATCTCTAGCATTTCGTTGAGACTCCCCAAGACTGTTGTCACTATATGAAGAACAGGAGGTCGAGCTTGGGGTTTAAAGGAGCATAACAAGAAATGGAAAACCCAACGCGAACTTAGAGGAATGATCGTCGTTAAGTGGTAGAATCTCTTGGAATGACTACTCTGCTTTCTTTTAGCAGATCTCGAAATCAGGATCCAATTGATCTAGATGTTGGGTGTACACGCTCCTAAGGGTTCTGTTATATTTGATTATAGCCTGTCTGTGATTGATTCTAATAAAACTACACGCCATGTTCAAGAGGACTGTTGCACTTGTGCCAGAAACAGTTTTCTGGTGAGCTGAACGAACTTTTAAAATTTATATAAAGTACTGAAACACTGCTTGTATTCTGGACATTCAGAATCGTAAGTTGGATGATTTGATTCTTATTTGACGTTCCGGTATTCCCTTTAGAGGTGAAAGGTGTACAGGTACCTCATCATAAGGTACCTTTGCCTTAGGCATTCCTGTCAGTAATGATGGTTACCAGTTCCCAAAAGAAGGGCATCATTGATCTCATAGAAAGATTTCAAGGGTCTCTAAGGACACTTTCTATATATGGTTGAGATATGCCAAGGTAGAAAGAATACTGGAAATACTGGAAGATGAATTTGAATTAAATTGGCAGACTTATTCTGCCTGTGTTCCTTCTTAAGTGGAACCGCCCGTCTTGCAATCAATCAATAAAGTAAAAACTACTTGGAAGAGAACACACAAATAATTATTAAACGGAGAACCATTATAAAAGCTTGTGACCGGATAAGATGCTGATGTAATGGACAAAGATCTACAATAGACAATTATGATGACAATATTAAAATTGGGTTATCCAGGAGGAAAGCTGCCAAATTTGGCAAAGACTGCCAAGATTTAAAATTTATTTAAAGTTTCCTTGCCGGAATTCCGGTACATGGCTGAGACTAATTAAATTAAAAACTAATTTAAAAAAAAGTCGATAATTTAACATTAATTTTAGATAAGGGATATTGTAATCATTGCAAATGTTTTCTGAATAGTGCTACTATTTAAAAGAATTAAGGTATTGCACCGGAAGGTTATTCCATGGACTTAGACTCTTTTTTGGTTTGGAGGGGATGATTTGGGCTAGGGGATAAGGAAAACCTCATCATAAGGTACCTTTGCCTTAGGCATTCCTGTCAGTAATGGTGGTTACCAGTTCCCAAAAGAAGGGCATCATTGATCTCATAGAAAGATTTCAAGGGTCTCTAGGGACACTTTCTATGTATGGTTGAGATATGCCAAGGTAGAAAGAATACTGGAAATACTGGAAGATGAATTTGAAGGAAGAGATGTCGTGTAATAGTTGGGCACGCAATTCTTTCATTTTTTGGTTTGTTTGAGGTGAAATGCAACGCAAGGAGGCGGTAAAAGTACCGCCTACAGGCTGGGACTCCCACTCAACTACCCACCACAGATCGGCTCCTAGCTGCAGAACACTAACCACGAACCGTTTATCACATTACTTCAGGCCAGTTCCTTACTGCACCCTATTTGGTCTTTCCTAGTTAAATAAATAAAAATTCATCACCCCTAGCCCGATCCAGGTTGTCTTTAATTGTCCGAAGATAATCCCTGGTAATAAATCACTCAATTACTAAGGATCTGCGAAGTTGCTACCATCAATACTTAAAGAACGGATGATTGTTGGTCATCCAGTTACACCCTGGGTAATCTATCAAAACCTCTCTCCTCATCCAGTAATAATTTGGACGTTGAACTATAGTTTCGTTTGACACAAAATTGGCTATTATTTGACGTTAATATATTCTACTACTAATAATTTCGATAAGGAGAGCAATTAACTCAGCAGTTAGCGCACTGGATTCCCACACAACTAAAATTTTCTCTTCCAAAGAACACTATTGTCTATAACTTCAAGAAAACTGAGGATCAATAACTTCAGACGCGCCTTTAATAATAATAATTAAAGAAAAATAGGATTGCATGATTTTAGCACAGCGTTTACTTACCAATTCTTGTGCAGTAAAACGTTCAACAGATATCTCTGATTAGCGGGCATATCTAAATAATAATTTTCAAATTTTCTGGCAGAAATATACAGAGGAAATTGATTTTGAAAATGATTATGTAATTTCCCAAATAATCTTTATAAAAGAAAGATTAGGTGTAGATGTTCAGTATTTAATTTTCACGTTTTCTTTATAACATTGAGTGAAAAACATGGAGATTCTATTGAAAGAGTTAGTTTGAAGCCATAATCTGGACCACCAACGAATATAATAAACAAAATATATATATTATTGCCAAAAAGCAAGCGTAATGCATGACCGCAATCCGTCAAGAAAAATAATAAGAACATTGGTAATTTTTCTGTTTAAAATGGCTATAAAGAAGTTTTTTTTAGATCATTTGAAGCCTTCGGTAAAAAGCGCGAACATAAATACGTGATAGTAGAGTTTGATATTCCGAGATTCTATATGGCACTCCAGGGGGTCAACGTCATCGTCATAAGGTGGATGGAAGATGTGGAAGGCAGACCTGAGGAGCAAGGGCGTGCGAAGATGGCGATCTGTAGAGCCCACGATCACGATCGAGAGGAATGGAGGAGGCCCAGGTCTTTTCAGGACTGTAGCGCCCCCAGAAGAAGAAGAAAGAATGATATTCCGAAATAATGCATCAGAAAACAGACGGAAGGCGAGTCCTGAAAGGTAGTAAAACCAATCCTCGGCCCCCCCCCCAAATAAAGTCTATGGCCATGAAGTCTAGTAGGAAGTCTACGATACTTGACTATAGCTGGAAATAATTAAATTAAACTCATTTTAAATATTACCTAAAAAAGTAAAAGACAAATTCGGAGGGCGAATATATTATACAGGAACATAAGTACAAGTAAGGTAAATTAGGAAGCCAAAGGTCAACAACTTTGTCATTAAAAAAATTATTTGCATAATAAAACACTTCAGTTTAATAGGAACAATACCGGAAAATAAGTGCACCCATTTTATGCACTTTGATAGTAATCTATCAAAATAACTGGGCTTAAAATTTATTAATTACTAATTTAATCTCCTTAACAAAAACCCTACAGTTTAGGTATTTAAGTACAAGGGTTGATTAAATGCTATAAGGTACACAAATCAGCAAGTACCCAACTTTTCATTAATATTTTTTAGAATTTATTAGATGTCACAGACCCAAAAGCTAGCTATTTTCATGTAAAAAAGACTTTATTCAAGTAGCTCACCATTTAACTTAGATTGATTGTAATATCTATTAATAATCTGTAATAATCAAACTACTAATCAAAGATTAAAAAGAAAAAGTATTTAAAAAAATTAACACTGGTACTGGATTTGATGTTTCTGATCAATTATATTCTTATGGTAGATGAATTTCTTTGACAATGCCGACGCTGTTTTGAGGCCTACTTTTTTGCAATTAATCACAGATTTCTGCATCAATTTTTAAAATAACCCCAATGCATTGTATACCTTTCGAAAGGTGTTTGTATGTAGATGTTTTTCATGAATAGTGCACGTTTTTCACATATATAATATTTTTGAGAAAAATGAAGTCAAAGTTTTTTGGAAATTAGAAACTTGCTATTCCTTATGTTTGGGCCACAAAATGAAATACTTGATATTATTATTTTGAAATATAAATTAGCTTATTTAAAAGGAAATTTAACCTTCTTTCTAATGAGCTTATTGAAATATCTTTAGCTATAATAGTTTGAGAAATATAGACAAATGTTTGCTAAAAAGTGGGTAATACCTTGAAAAAAACATAAAATTAAAAATATCTATAAAACGGAGCCGAATCGAGCCATAGTTTGTATAGAATTTTTTGTTGCAAATGATGCCCAGAATCGCCTCCCGAAGTTTCGACCACTCCACTAAAAATTTGCCACAATTCTTTCCCTCTTCCCTGTTTGAATAGTTCCAACAATTTTTGTAGCAATTTTAGCTAGGCACCTCCCTACTGTACTTTTTTACTACTGTGTTTTATTGCTACTTTATTTTTTACTTCCGTTTTATTAAATAATAATTGTTAAAAACTAAAATGGTAACTTTTCTTTTTGTTACTTTTCCGAAAATTGACATTTGAGTAAATTAGTAGTGAAAAGTCGGTTATGCAACTTCCCAGTTTTCTGCATTTACACCCCTCTGTTCGGGGTAGGGTTTTATTAAAAACCAAAAACATCCATATGGTCTTGAAGCCCAATAAATGCACAACTTTTTCTGAAATTATGTGATTCCTTGATTCATTAATCATTGAAAAAAGTGCAGTTGAAAATTTTAACAAAAATCATCGAGGACGAATTTTTTAGACATTGAAGTGAAAATTTCATTGTTATAAGAATCGTTTTGACGCTCTGTACCAAGCAATTTTATAGGAAATTTAAAGCACTTTCGTTTGGAATAAGCAGATTAGTTGTAGCGTAAAGGATAGAAAAGTTACGACCGTTTTTATGGTGAAAAACGCGAATATCGACCAGAAAAGTTAAAAATGCAAATATCTTGGACACTATTGAGAATCGGGCCAAAGTGAATAGAATATTTTTTGTTGCATTTGAGCTGCTGAATCACCTCCCGAAGTTTCGATCACTCCTCCGCATATGTTGCACCCTGTATACTGATGTTAGATGAAATAATCCATAATCGGTCATCAAGAGTCTGTAATGAATGATTCAGGTTTTCATTTTTCGAGTACCAGTGCTGCCTTTATCAGCCAGCTTCTAGGTATGTGAAGTGCATAATGTACGCTATAATTCCTAAAGAAAGAAAGCGGTCATGACAAATTTTTCAAAATGAATTCATAACCGGAAGTATAATGTTAAACAGGTTCTCTTCGATACGAAAAAAAAGGCTTCAACCCGGAAATTCGACTCAACTATTATGTTACCATTTAATTTTGACAAATAATGGTCCAACAATTGAAACACGTAACTTATTACAGAAAATATAGTCTGCAATGCTAGATATTATTGTCGTCGATTTCCTGTTCATCATCAGAGATAGATTTAATAGTTTAGTGTACAGATTATTGAACTTTCCCTATGTCTACGTCTTACAAAACAACTTGTTGACTCCAAGTCTTAGTGAATGAAACTAGCCAATAATCTTCCTCCGCTTCGAATTAATGCAACGCTCACCCCCCCAAAAAAGAGACGAACAAAGCTCACAAAATGCAGTTTTAATGATACTTATACATGCACTAGCAATGAATATCGGTAAAAATTTAGATAAGTAACCTTAAAGTTTTTAGTACTTCATTTTTTTGATTACAATCTGGAAAACCATAAATTTTTCGTATTTATTTGATGTCAGATTTTTATATTACACGAACTATTTACTAAGTTTGACAGTATTTATAAAGTTCAATTTATTATTTACTTACTGTTAAGATGTAATTGCGAGGAAAAAATAAATAAAATAAATTATAGATCAATAACCGACACTTGCACTATGCGATATAAATTCTGTTGAACAAGAACAAGAACCAGTAAATGTGCATGCAGGATTTATGTTGTTCACTTGGAGCTAGGATAGATAAATGTGTTCCTAGATGGTAGGTGCTGAAATCTTTTATAGATATCTCTCTCAGGTTTTTGTCTAGGAAAAATAATTGTATTTTATATCTTACCTTGTGCTTATTTTAATTAGTTTCTTTTTATTTCTAGTGTTTTCCATTTCGATTCACATTGGAAATCAAAAATCTTTTGGTAATACTTCTACATTTCTAAAAATATTTTTTCTGATAGTCACAGGATTTTATTTCGTAAATTAGACTTGATTGGATCTGGTCCTTCAGATTCAGTTATTTTTATTTATTTATTTTATTTATTTTTTGTGACGATTATTGTGTTCGTTCAGTTTTGTAGTAATGTTTTTATTGTAACTATACATATTGTTACCAAACCTTCCATTATATTTCAACAAAACACACGTTTCCGGTTGATTGGTGACAAGTTTCCTGTCATTAAAAAACTGTTTTAACGTTTCTGCGATTGGTTACAAACCAATTTCTATTACCTTTAACTATTTATAGGAAATCTAAAATTACAAACCTTGTATTATACCCACTTATACGAGGGTCGTTTGAAAAGTCCGTGCAAAAATAAAAACTACTTAATTTTTTTGGGTAAACCTTTTTTATTTTTCAACATAGTCTTCTTTTAGGCTTATACACTTCGTCCAACGCTGCTCTAGTTTGTTGATCCCTTCCGAATAATAGGATTTGTCCAAGTCTGAAAAATAGCCATTCGTTTCTGCAATCACCTCCTGTTTGAATAAAATCTTTTTCCCGCCAGCCATTTCTTCATATTGGGCAACAAATAGTAGTCCGAGGGAGCCAAGTCTGGAGAATAGGGGGGATGTGAAACGAGTTGGAACCCTATTTCCATTAATTTTGCGACCACAACTGCTGAGGTGTGAGCTGGTGCGTTGTCGTGATGGAAAAGGACTTTTTTGTGGGCCAATCGTGGGCGTTTTTCTTGCAGCTTGATTTTGAAACGGTCCAATAACGATGAATAATATGCACCTGTAATAGTTTTACCCTTTTCCAGATAGTCGATGAGGATTATTCCTTGCGAATCCCAAAAGACAGTCGCCATAATCTTTCCGGCCGAAGGAACGGTCTTCGCCTTTTTTGGAGCAGATTCCCCCTTGGTAACCCATTGTTTAGATTGTTCTTTGGTCTCAGGAGTGTAGTGATGTATCCATGTTTCATCCACAGTGACGAAACGACGCTTAAAGTCCTGCGGATTCTTCTGGAACAGCTGCAAACCGTCCTTGCAACACTTCACACGATTTCGTTTTTGGTCAAGCGTGAGCAATCGCGGCACCCATCTTGCGGATAGCTTTGTCATGTCCAAATGTTGATGCAAAATATTATGTACCCGTTCATTCGAGATGCCCACAGCACTAGCAATCTCACGCACCTTCACTCTTCTGTCATCCATCACCATATCATGGATTTTATCAATGATTTCTGGAGTAGTAACCTCAACAGGGCGTCCAGAACGTTCAGCGTCACTTGTGCCCATATGGCCACTCCGAAAATTTTGAAACCACTTATAAACTGTTCTAATCGAAGGTGCAGAGTCACCATAATGTTTATCAAGCTTCTGTTTAGTCTCCTGAGGCGTTTTGCCTTTCATAAAGTAGTGTTTAATCAACACATGAAATTCTTTTTTGTCCATTTTTTGAAAATCACTCGACTTCCTCGATTCAAACGAATGCCAAGCACAAAGAAATAGACCGATCTGGCTGAAACTTGGTGTGTGTTCTTCCAAGAGATGCTACTAACTAAACAGAACCTCGATTCGCGCCAGTAGTGCTATCTCTCTGACTTTGCACGGACTTTTCAAACGACCCTCGTAACTCATGACACAAGTTCACTACTCATTTTTTTTATCTTGCTATGAGCTATGAGCATATCCTTGTGAAATATAATGTGTTACAAGCATAGAATGCCCAAATAATTGTCCATAATTAAGAGAAATAGGGCATCACCCACTATGGGCACAATAAAGAAACCCAATTTCACCTACCCAGATTGTAACATCTTCACTAAAGATAGTAATAAAATTTTAACATTTAATAATAATAAAGTAAGATATATTACGTAGTATAAAATTTAAAAACGTCATCAAATTTTAAAGGTTTGTTGTTTTCATAAGTTTTTATAGAGTACTGTTGGCATCCCTGTATTTTTTATGGTTACGCGAGTTTGTAACGGTTGTTCGTCATTTAATGAAGTTGCTACTTTCTACAAATCTTTTACAACATGTTAAAGCATTAAAAATCGGTTGTATCCAGTAATGTCCTTATTCAGCTTTTATAGGCCTAGTTCCAAAAAAAAAAAATAATAACGATGGGACAATGAAATTTTATTTTTGAACGCAATATAATTACGACAAAACTGAATCATAATTATCTTATATCCAAATTATGAAATATAAATCTACAAGTTTAATTGTAGAATTATTTGCAATTTTACCGGAAATAAAATTATTTGGAATAGTTACCCTTAATTAAGAGATCGGATAGCGTGAGGGTCACCATATTTGTTTTTTGCTCAACCAATATCCAAAAATACTCTAAACCATTGTCCGGAATTTATGAGTTTTATGAGGTCGCTTCCGGTAGCAGAAAAGTTCAGAGTTCTACAATGAACTGTATTTTGGTCATTATAATTTATTGTTTATCAGGTCTTTCTTCAAAAAAAGTGTACTTGAAGCATGAATTCATTATATTTTCGTACTGAAGGCAAAAAAAAAAAAATAATAACTATTACCATAACTACACACACCCAAAAATGAAAATCTGTACTGAATGCTATAGAATTCAGAAAAGTGATCTATGTTAGCAATCAGGAGCCTCCGTAGATCCCTAAATTCCACATTTAATGAAAAAGAATCCTTGTACAGATCTGGGTGCGCTACCTTGGGCTCTAAAATTGACAAAAGACTCACGTGGAACCCACAACACTAGACTTAAAAGACAAGCAATGACAAAACGGGCGAAACTGCTTTACAGGACTACTTGGACGACGCTCTAAATTGCCCATAGAATTCGAACGTTTAATATAAAACACTATCCTCAAATTTATGTGGACTTATGGAGCTGTGAGGTTCAACCAAACCTACAATACATACGGGCTGTACAAGACATTTCAGTCAAAATACTGCTCCGACAGATAGCTGACGCTCCTTTCTACGGTGACTAACCTCACTCTTCACACCGACCTCAACATTCCCTTTATAGACCAATTCGCCAAGACTAAATATCAAAAATTTCATACTACTCTTTCAAATCCTCTCTCGCCTCCTCTGACATCCCTAATACTCCTCGCCGACTGAATCGCCAGTGGCCCCGCGACTTCCTTACAGTCTGAAGAACTAAATCTCTACACTCTCCTCCTCACATTCTCCTCTCTCCTATAGAGAGTGCTACCGCTGGATAGCTTCTCTCCTCCTGCTCTCCTCCCGCACCAGTTCATCTCTCTCTCCTCCTCACACTCTCCTCTCTCCTATAGAGAGTGCTACCGCTGGGTAGTTTCTCTCCTCCTGTTCTCCTCCCGCACCAGTTCATCACTCTCTCCTCCACACATTCTCCTCTCTCCTATAGAGAGTGCTACCGCTGGGTAGCTTCTCTCCTCCTGCTCCTCCCGCACCAGTTCATCACTCCCTCCTCCACACATTCCCCTATCTCCTATAGAGAGTGCTACCGCTGGGTAGCTTCTCTCCTCCTGCTCCTCCCGCACCAGTTCATCACTCCCTCCTCCACACATTCCCCTATCTCCTATAGAGAGTGCTACCGGTGGGTAGCTTCTCTCCTCCTGCTCCTCCCGCACCAGTTCATCACTCTCTCCTCCACAAATTCTCCTCTCTCCTATAGAGAGTGCTACCGCTGGTAGCTTCGCTCCTCCTGCTCTCCTCCCGCACCAGTTCATCTCATTCACCTCCACACATACTCCTCTCTCTTATAGAGAGTGCTACCGCTGGGTAGCTTCTCTCCTCCTGCTCCTCCCGCACCAGCTCATCACTCCCTCCTCCACACATTCCCCTATCTCCTATAGAGAGTGCTACCGCTGGGTAGCTTCTCTCCTCCTGCTCTTCCCGCTCCAGTTCATCTCATTCACCTCCTATAGTATATATTTATACAGATTGTAAATTACAAAATAAATAAATTTAAAAAAATGAAAAAGAAGAGCCTTGTTAAGGAACCCAATCTTTAGAGTAATCTTTAGGATTGCTTTTTGGATATTTATAAGATTTGGGTTGTTGCAAAAAAAAATTACAGTTATAAAGGAGGATTTGCCCTATATTTTAAAGAAAATTTGGGAATTTTATCTTTTATAGAGAAAGAGAAAAAAATTGTCAAAGTTGAGTGTTTTTTCAACGTTACGCTTTTTCTGGTGCAGTTTTTTGCGAACAACCCTTATATGACTGCCCTACCGGACAGTTTTAATTATATATTTTCCCGGCCATTATCAAGGTTACTTATCCACAGCGCAACACAATTTCTTTATAAAATAATCCACTTTTAGGAATAGAAAGAAATCAGCTATTGAATAAAGAGAATTCCTTAACCATAAAAAATTTAACGCCATTCTAAAAATACGAGAAATACAAGCGCGTACTCCACTCATGAATAATACATTAACTGAAGAAGAACACTGGGTCAAACGGTGAAACTACACTAAAGATCCATCTACCATGTTAAGTGTTAATGGGTTCATCCGCTGATGAATTACACTTCAGCGCATTAACTTAAATGACTCTCCTCTCTCTCACTCACTAAAAAGAGAAGAAAATTATTCGAAAATGTGAAAGTCGTATACGAAACAGACAATTCATTATTATTTTTCGTTTAATATTTTTTACAAATATAACCAAAATAAATTGATCAATAATTTTTCTTGTTTAAACAATAATTATATTTTATCGTGAATCAGCTGTCATCATTTTTATAACCTGAAGTAGGTAATATTTTTGACCTTTTGTTTGTAACCTTCTGCTATTCCTTGGTAATGTATGTTTTTTTTATTATTTATTTGAAAGGCAGTGGCAGGTTTTTTGTTTCTCTTTTATTAAAGGCTCTTTTTACTCGTATTTTGTGGGTGTGGTTTTTTTAAGATTAAGCTGATGGAACATTCAGTTCATTAATATTCCGATGACCGCAGATCCAAACTCGGCAATTGAATTTACAAACTGACTATTTACAAGACACTGTTAATACCGATATGGACATACCGGAGCAGAAGTGTGGGGCTCAGCCAAACCCTCGAAAGCTCCAAAACGCTTGCAGACACTACAGTCTAAAATCTTACAGGAAATCCTGAATGCTCCATACAACATTTCTAACCTTACCATTCTACACTGACCTTCACATCCCTTTTGTCACCGATCTAATAAAGTCTCGCTACCGCAACTTTCACAGCCTCCTAGCTCTCTCCATCCTAATCCTCTTGTACCAACAACTCTTCTCTCCTCACCTTCCAGACAATCCTCCTCGTCGACTGAAGCGGAAATGGCCTAGGGACCTACTGATGTGAGTGTAATATCCACTGAGAAAGAGTTCCATCAATGGGTGGTTGCTCTAACCATGACATTACAAGAGAACTTAACCAGTATCATCAAATTTACTTGATGCAACATTTTGTTGTAGTTGTGGGGGGGGGGGGGGAATCCGAAATTGTTAAATTTAAATTGATTTATTATATATTAATTGTTTTTTATGAATTTAAATTGTTTGACAAATAATTCGAACTTTTTAACGTTCTGCTTAGCCCTTCCGAATAGAAAGAACTAAATATTTATTCTTATTAAGCAATTATTTGAGTATTAAAACTAATGTTTAATAGCTAGTTAGATGTTCTAATGCCAAAATCTTTTATTTCTAAACAACTGACCTTAACTTAGGTGATATAAATTAGTTAGGGAAATAATTTTAAAGAATATTGTACCCGCACGCGCGGGAAAAGACACAGTTGTGGCCCAGACTTATGTGCGTATGTCTGTACTCATTTTTGTTCCATCTTATGTGCTAATAAAAACTTCAAAAAAAAAAAAGAGGCATCACTTGTGACGTTTGATCTTTTAGAGAAATGACGTCATTGTAAAGATTTGGAACGCTTCTTTTTGGTGCCAAAGTGTTTTGTTTTTTGTTTTTTTGGCACCAACTTCAAAACTTATATTTTGTATGAATCACCCGATTGGACGTTGTTTTCTCTTCATTTTATGTACGGGGATGTGCTTGATTCATTTTATATATATATATATTTATATATATATATATATAAATTTCCATATTCTTTTTAGAAATATTCAATTTCGAACTTATTTTTAATGAGGGCGCATCCATTCTGATAAAGCTTCCCTAATTTGGCGGGAAAGAAAAAGTTGACCTCCAAAAATTTTGATTTCAGACTTCCAAACATCTGATGTGAATTGTCACATAACTTTTTTAAAGTCCAAACATTAAAAGTTCCTACTCTGAATTTTTTAAACTTATTTAATTATTTAAAAGTGTGTTTAGGCCCGTACAGCTGAATATCATCGTTTGTTTGATCCATCTCTAATGCATATTTATCCCTTTCCGGTTTAATGGAAGATTTGAATGGAATATGAATGAATACCGGAAACCGGGGCAGGAATACAATAAACATTTGTGTACTACGAAGGACAAAAATCAAACGATAATCAATTATACCCCCAAAATTAAACTATTTCTGATCAGACAAATAATTTCTTCCCTTTTGGAATAATTTAACTTAGACCACAGGTTTATCAATATAAATCCTCCAAATTTTGACTTCTAATCGAAACTTTACCATTTCTCTTCCCCCCACAGTTTTCTGAAGAATTTTTTTTCCCCCCCAAATAAAGTGATGTGTACAATAAGTACGCTAACTTTAAATCAAAAACAATGAAACCGTTTGCCCCCAAAAAAATTGTGGCACTTCCGGTATTGTGTTTTTTTTTGTTCCTCTGCTGAAGTTCCTGTTCAGGTTTCATGTGGGTAGTTACAACGAAATAGTCGTGAGTTAGCTTCTAAGATTTTTCGTTTTTGAGCTAGAAAGTTCATATACATAGTCAACTCTTTTTTTTTTTGGAGGATTTCAAAACAAATGTTTTCGATAAAAGACTTAAACTCGAAAATTCCCCTTAAAAAGCTCCTTAAAAAAAAAAAAATCTAAGCGCTTGCAGCTTGGATTTGAACCCATGATCTCCGTTTAGGAATCCAGTATTCACTGAATCACTGACCTAATCTCTGCATCTCAATAAGTTACTAATTTATCTCCTTATTTGTAACTTTACCTTAAAGACGACGTATTTAAGTACCTCCTTCCGTCTTGATTTCAAGTACAGTACACAATCTCTCAAGTACGAGGGTCGTTTGAAAAGTCCGTGCAAAAATAAAAACTACTTAATTTTTTGGGGTAAACCTTTTTTATTTTTCAACATAGTCTCCTTTTAGGCTTATACACTTCGTCCAACGTTGCTCTAGTTTGTTGATCCCTTCCGAATAATAGGATTTGTCCAAGTCTGAAAAATAGCCATTCGTTTCTGCAATCACCTCCTCGTTTGAATAAAATCTTTTTCCCGCCAGCCATTTCTTCATATTGGGGAACAAATAGTAGTCCGAGGGAGCCAAGTCTGGAGAATAGGGGGGGATGTGAAACGAGTTGGAACCCGATTTCCATTAATTTTGCGACCACAACTGCTGAGGTGTGAGCTGGTGCGTTGTCGTGATGGAAAAGGACTTTTTTGTGGGCCAATCGTGGGCGTTTTTCTTGCAGCTCGGTTTTCAAACGGTCCAATAACGATGAATAATATGCACCTGTAATAGTTTTACCCTTTTCCAGATAGTCGATGAGGATTATTCCTTGCGAATCCCAAAAGACAGTCGCCATAATCTTTCCGGCCGAAGGAGCGGTCTTCGCTTTTTTTGGCGCAGATTCCCCCTTGGTAACCCATTGTTAAGATTGTTCTTTGGTCTCAGGAGTGTAGTGATGTATCCATGTTTCATCCACAGTGACGAAACGACGCTTAAAGTCCTGCGGATTCTTCTGGAACAGCTGCAAACCGTCCTTGCAACACTTCACACGATTTCGTTTTTGGTCAAGCGTGAGCAATCGCGGCACCCATCTTGCGAATAGCTTTGTCATGTCCAAATGTTGATGCAAAATATTATGTACCTGTTCATTCGAGATGCCCACAGCACTAGCAATCTCACGCACCTTCACTCTTCTGTCATCCATCACCATATCATGGATTTTATCAATGATTTCTGGAGTAGTAACCTCAACAGGGCGTCCAGAACGTTCAGCGTCACTTGTGCCCATATGGCCACTCCGATAATTTTGAAACCACTTATAAACTGTTCTAATAATCGAAGGTGCAGAGTCACCATAATGTTTATCAAGCTTCTGTTTAGTCTCCTGAGGCGTTTTGCCTTTCATAAAGTAGTGTTTAATCAACACACGAAATTCTTTTTCGTCCATTTTTTGAAAATCACTCGACTTCCTCGATTCAAACGAATGCCAAACACAAAGAAATAGACCGATCTGGCTGAAACTTGGTGTGTGTTCTTCCAAGAGATGCTACTAACTAAACATAACCTCGATACGCGCCAGTAGTGCTATCTCTCTGACTTTGCACGGACTTTTCAAACGACCCTCGTACGTAACAGGAATTCTGTTTTTTATAAAATTCCCATGTTCATGTAAAAAACAAGAAAAAAAAAGAAGTATTTACCGGAACACTTGTGAGCCATTAAATCGTGTTCTTTACTTGCATTTCCTTACCTCCACCATAATTACACTATATTATATATATTAAATATAATAATTCATCTTCATAAATTATTATCCTTCAAAGAAGGTAAATAATATACGAGAAAGAAAGCCATATTGTTAGTATAATAAAGTCGGCCCCTCAAGAACATAGGATACAAGATAGAAAGGTGCGTCTGGGATAATTTGATGATATATCCATTATTTCAAAGAGAAACTTTGACCCCATTAAATTTTAAAGTAAAAATAAAGAAATTACTCAAATTTTTCTCCCATTTTCAGTTAGCGTACAGCTAAAAAAAAAATTATAAAACTTTCACGAATCTATAATTTTTCTAATAGCTTATACTCTGACTTGGGGGGAGGGAAATAAAATAAATATCTAATAATTTCTTCCTGTTTATTGGCTGCCCCAAAAAAGGGGTTTATTGCCACCATTTTATAATAATAATGCATTAATTTTACTGTAGTATTAATTATTAAAAGTACAGTTGTCTTTTTTATGCAATTATTTATCTCTGTAATTTACTTTATAACATAGAAGAGATTTTATCTAAATTTTGGGCGCTACGGTAGCCCAAAGCGGTTAGAGGCGAGACCGTGAAGCTAATATGTATTGTGTGGTACTGGGTTCGATTCCCCGGTCTTAGGCCTTGGATTTTATTTAATGGTTAATTGTCACATGACTTTTTTAAAGTCCAAACATTAAAAGTTCCTACTCTGAATTTTTTAAACTTATTTAATTATATAAAAGTGTGTTTAGGCCCGTACAGCTGAATATCATCGTTTGTTTGATCCATCTCTAATGCATATTTATCCCTTTCCGGTTTAATGGAAGATTTGAATGGAATATGAATGAATACCGGAAACCGGGGCAGGAATACAATAAACATTTGTGTACTACGAAGGACAAAAATCAAACGATAATCAATTATACCCCCAAAATTAAACTATTTCTGATCAGACAAATAATTTCTTCCCTTTTGGAATAATTTAACTTAGACCACAGGTTTATCAATATAAATCCTCCAAATTTTGACTTCTAATCGAAACTTTACCATTTCTCTTCCCCCCCCAGTTTTCTGAAGAACACGACACCTAATTTGGTAGTTGGACGTTAAGCACCGCCTGAAGAAATAGGCGATTACTTTACTTTACTTTAGAATAGAATAGATTAAATTAGGGCGGCCTCAAGGCCTACGCCACCGCGACCCCCTATGGATCTATTGTGGCTCCCCGACTTTAGAGCTCACCCTCCAGACCCGTCCGCTTAATCAGACTCTGAAATCTGGAGAGTGGCTCCTGGGTAAAGCTCTCAGGCCTTGGTTTTTCCTCCCCGAGAAGTAACATCCTTAGCCAAGACAAGCCCCTCACACTGACACAACACACTGTCACAACAACGGCAACAGTGCCGTTGCCTCCTCTTCCTGACAGAACCTACAGAGGCTATCATCTGCCAGGCCCATGCGATGCATGTGTTTTCTGAGCCTGCAGTGACCCGGTTAATAGGCCTACAATTATCCTTATGGCCTCACACGGCCTTGACGGATTAATTCTGCGGTCAGCCTCGGCGAATAGCTTCTGATGAACTCCTTCGCCTGTCTCTGTCCAGTGGTGGCGAGCCACTACTCCTGAGACCTACTCTGCACCCACAAATTAATGGCCGCAGACTTAACACATTTCGAAACCCCAAAGCAGGGCTCTGGGCCAACGAAGTGTCCCGCAGACCCTTCCCGGGCCAATAAATCTGCCACTTAGTTTCCCTTGTGTCCTGAATGACCAGGTACCCATACCAGAAAGACCTTATTATGGTCACTAATTTCCTTCAGGGCACCGAGACAGTCCCAAACCAGTCTTGAGTTGACCTGGTATGAACTAATTGCCCGTAGAGCAGCCTGACTGTCCGAGAAGATTACGACCTTAGAATTAGTTATTCCTCGTCCAACAATCTCGGCAGCATAGAACCTAATTGCAGCTAGCTCAGCCTGCTAAACCGTAGCCAGCTTTCCTAGGCTAACCGAAAAGCTACATTTCGGTTTCGCCCCGTACACTCCCGCTCCCACGCCCTCCTCCGTCTTGGAGCCATCTGTGTACCACATCGAATCTCCCACCACTGGGGGTCCACTTCTCCAAGCCTCCCGGTCTCCAATACTGACTTTGAAAGGCTTGTTGAAGTAATATTTGGGAGTAAAGTCCGAAGGCAGGCCCGGAATTGGAAGTTGTTTTGTAAGACGTAGACATAGGGAAAGTTCAATAATCTGTACACTAAACTATTAAATCTATCTCTGATGATGAACAGGAAATCGACGCAGACTATATTTTCTGTATTAAGTTACGTGTTTCAATTATTGGACCATTATTTGTCAAAATTAAATGGTAACATAATAGTTGAGTCGAATTTCCAGGTTGAAGCCTTTTTTTTCGTATCCAAGAGAACCTGTTTAACATTATACTTCCGGTTATGAATTCATTTTGAAAAATTAGTCATGACCGCTTTCTTTCTTTAGGAATTATAGCGTACATTATGCACTTCACATACCTAGAAGCTGGCTGATAAAGGCACCACTGGTACCCGAAAAATGAAAACCTGAATCATTCATTACAGACACTTGATGACCGATTATGGATTATTTCATCTATCATCAGTATACAGGGTGTATGCGGAGGAGTGGTCGAAACTTCGGGAGGTGATTCAACAGCTCAAATGCAACAAAAAATATTCTATTCACTTTGACCCGATTCTCAATAGTGTCCAAGATATTTGCATGTTTAACTTTTCCGTCGATATTCGCGTTTTTCGCCATAAAAACGGCCGTAACTTATCCATCCTTTATCCTACAATAAATCTGCTTATTCCAAACGAAATAGCATTAAATTTCCTGTAAATATGCTCAATACAGAGCCTCAAAACGTTTCTTATAAACAATGAAAGTTTTAGTTTAATGTCTAAAAAATTCGTTCTCGATGATTTTTTGTTAAAATTTTCAACTGCACTTTTTCTTATTTATAAGAAACGTTTTGAGGCTCTGAATTGAGCATATTTATAGGAAATTTAATGCTCTTTCGTTTAGAATAAATAGATTTGTTGTAGGATAAAGGATAGAAAAGTTACGGCCGTTTTTTTGGTGAAAAACGCGAATATCGATCAGAAAAGTTAAAAATGCAAATATCTTGGACACTATTGGAGAATCGGGCCATAGTGAATAGAATATTTTTTGTTGCATTTAAGCTGTTGAATCACCTTCCGAAGTTTCGACCTCTACTGCGTGTACACTCTGTATAATCAGTTTTAGTGCAGGGATTTCGACTTGAACTATGTTACCGTCTCGTACTACACCAGCTGACTCAAGTGAAGTCGAATTCTCTCCACCAAATAGATTAATATACCTCCAATGATGTCTGGAAACCTGAAACAGGTCCTTTATTGATGATGTTACGACGAATAAAATTAACGACATCATCGCATGTGAGTTTTTTCCTTATTATTTTCAGCCAGATAACCCAAAATTGAACCCAGATAATATCAAATTAAATTCCGTATCAAATTTAGTTTTATTAGGTCAAAAGATAATATTGGTAGAATTGATATTTCATTTTTTTTATAACAGTTTAAATAATGTTTTTGCAAATTATAATAGTTTGCATTCATAAATATATTTAAGCAAATAACATTATAGAATTCAAAACATGGCGGCCAGTACTGCTTTGGAATCTATTACTCTACAACGAAACTAGTTTTTCTGTTTGTTTTTAGAAAGAGTAGTAACAGAATGCGCCAACGAGAGAGAATAATTCACATATTTTGCTAGTTTACGATATGAATGGTTCCCCCCAAGAGTTCATAGTCCCTGCAATGACTCTTTGAGAAATGGCGGGAGAGAATTGGTACTAGAGGTGTAACTCAGATGTATGTTTGGCAGGCTAGCCAACTGTGTATATTTCTGTATCGTTGATTTAAATCTTGGCATGCTGTTCTTTATAAACCACCTCTCTCCTCCAGTTGCAATAATCATCTCTTTCTAAAAACTACTTGCACTAACTGTGTTGTAGTTATTATTGGGTAAATTAACAATGTTTGATCTGATTATCGTTTTAAATTAAAGTCGTTTCTTGTAATTTTAAAATTGAAAAACGCTGAGTCTACATTCAGGTCATTGGCTGAACCGGAGGTTTTTTTTGTTCAGTGCCCTGATGGCCTTCGGACAGTGTTCTCTCGTTACAGACTGCTACAAACTGAACTGAATCATAGATACAGAATATTAAAAGTAACTATTAGTCCATCGCCCCTAACTCACTTAGCACAACTGTTCAGTTAGGTAAATAAACATTATTACAGATATACAGGGTGAACCAGTAAGTATTGTCAATAGGCCTACTGCGTGTAGTAAATCTAAAGTGGAGTTCAATGACGTATTGGCCAACTTCATATTTTCCACTGTTCTTGAGTGACGTCAATTTTTTTTCAAAAATCATTATTTTTTTTGCAATAAAAATGTTATTACTCAGAAAGTTTTAATCCGAATTCGATTCTGAAGACACGGTTAGAAAGACAGATAAATTTACTAAAAATTGACACCATTTTGAAGCATAAATTATTCTCCAAACAGCCTCAATCTTCCTCCTGGATACTGGAAAAATAAAAGTAATCGAAATTTTTATGAAAACTTAATAGGCTCTTACGTGATCATTATCAGACCTAGGTGCTGGCACTTTTTTAGTAAAAGTTTTCTTGTCTAATGGGCTTTCAAATGGTATATCATTTGCCCAGGATTCCTTTTATCTTCGTATGAGACATTAAGTTTTGTTTTGCAAGAAAACGTGTTCACGAGCACCCATCAGTGTTAGTTTATCAAGCGGTTTAATTCATTGAAATGTCAATTTTAAATTAGATTGTCTAAAAAATAAGGAAGTTAAAGATTACAAATTGCGCTTTAAACATTTACTTCTGGGTCTCTCTGAAATATTTGAGAAAATGTTAGAAAAGATTTCAAGCAAGTGCTATTTTTATAGTCGAAAATGATTTAATGAAAAATGAAGTAATGATTTTAGAAAAAAAAATTGAAGTGACGTCACTCAAGAGCAGTGGAAAATATGAAGTTGGCCAATACGTCATTGAAGTCCACTTCAGGTGTACTACACACAGTAGGTCTATGGACATTGCTTACTGGTTCACCCTGTATACAATAAATACAAACATTAAGTTTCAATGTGTTTGTGTACATTATAACCTTCATTATTTAGTATAAAGAAAACTTAAGGATGGGAAGGATAGAGAGTGCAGAGGAAAATGGAAGGAAAAACCTGCAGCTATGGTGTAGAAGGTTAGGGAAGGATATGTTTTAGTCTTCTGTGTGTCTGTAGGGATTAGAAGGATCTGTAGGAGGCTATGTCGCGGCAGAGTGGATTAGGGTGACAGTCTAGGATGAAGAAAGGAGTTTCAGCAGACTGATTTCGGGGATTATAGACGCAATCTCGTGGAGTAAGTCGCTTTTAGTACATCTTTGGAGAGTCTGTCGCGAGTCTGACGAAATTTGTACTGTAAGTATATCGTCCCTGGATCTTCTTGATGTTACCTGCTACAGGTCCAGGCTCCAGGCGTAGCTAACATCACTGTGCTAGGCTCCAATATGGAATTTATGGACTTGGGAACTGTACGGGACTGTCATACGCACAACCCAATATCTCCTTCAATCCTTATAATCCAAAATCCACTTCAAAATTTCCTTCGCGCTAAGCCAACGCACATACTTCGTGTGAATTTAATTTTTTTATCACTTTTGTACGAAGCTTTACAGTTGCTACATTATTAGCTTTAAAAAATAAATAAATAAAATATCGTCTATTGATTATAATCTAATAACTATTAGATACTTTACTTTCAGTTTTTTAACAAATAGATAATCTTAACCAAATATTTGCCCTATATTGGGGCGTTATACCCACTCGTTTAGTAACACGATAGACTAGCGAGACTTGCAGGTGCCAAATTCTTGAAATAATTTTTAATTATAGTTATCCTAACGCGCATGAGCAGAATTTTTTTTTTTTTTAATAATAAAGCTAAACTAATTATTTACGTTATAGGTTAGTTTTCAATATTTGCATATCTCTTAATTAATTAAGTTAATTAATCCAATCTTAAGAAATTAAAGTCACTTTATTAATATATTTAAGGAAATTAAAAAAATTGATGTTTTTTATGAAAACAATATCTATCTAATTGATCTGTGATAAGTTTTAAAAATACGGATGTTGCTTACAGTTCGCGTGTTTTCTAAATATAAATTCACTATAATCCAAGCCTTCTTGATCAATCAATTGATTAATTTTATCGTCTATAGTTTCATCGTCTATATGACGTTTATAGATATAATAGTTGCCTGAAAAAAAAAGTACACATTTTAAGGGATCTTTTTTTTTTGGCGGGGTTAGGGGAGAGTCAGTAAAATTGTTGGTCGCTCTCTATGAACTTACCAATATCACCATGTTTCATTGAAACACAGGAATATCTTATACTGTAATTAGTGTAATCTGTATCCAGTACAGTCACCTTGTAATGAAACCTTTGATCTGGATAATCTGAAATGTACAAAGAGAATGAATGGGTAGATTAAAAGAGAGGTAATCTAGGATACGTATTGAGATATTGGAGGGTGAGATTAAGGTTCGAAGCTCGAGATTGAACAACTACTTGGTGATAGTGTAGCCGTAGCTTATCTCACACAGACATACTGATTCACATTACACCAATTTTCAACTTTTAGATCGCAGTGGCTTTGGTTTTTATCAAGCTTATAGTTGGTAGATAATTAGATGCCTTGAGGTTATGACATTTGAACATTTCCATTCTTTGAAATGTCACAGTAAAGATTTACGTCCTTTGAACACGTTAGAACTGAGAGGAGCTTTATTCAGTAAATTCTGTCTCCCTTACTCCAAAGTTTGGGCATCCTTGAAAGTCTTGGGAGGAATTAAGGTTAATTTTAATGAGTATATTGCTTTCCAAATAAAAAGATACATGTTTCCTTAGACTTAGACCAGAACCCATGGATGAATAGCTTGTTTTTGAAGAAAAAAGAACGCAAGGAGTTAATACTAGTCAACAGTAATAGAAAGATCGAGTTACATCCTCTGGACAGTTTCTTGCGAATAGATCCAATCAGCTTAGGCATGTTCAAATTACTGATATTAATCACAGATGAAACCCGAAGTACAACATGAATTGACCAAAAATGCTTCACTTATTTAGGTGCCTATCAGGGGTGAAAGAAGTTTGCCCTAATTCTTTGCAGATACCGTAGCCTAACAATTGATTTAGACACCAGTTAACACTTGAAAGAACATATCACGTCAAACAGGATAGTATATGTTGGAACTACTTGAGTGTTGACGACTCCTCTTTATTCCTGAAGGTTTTTCTACAGTACCTAGATGGTTACCAGAATTGGAAAGGTGTACACTTTTCTTAGAACACTCCCAATCCTTTAAATTGGAAGCAAATTTGGGATATTTGAGGAGACCTTTGCGGGAAAGAGGGCATAGGTCCCCAGAGAGGGAGATTATACCAGATTATTCTGTTCCCCTTTGTTCCTCTTCTTGGAAGTCCTTGAGGGCTTGATCCTTTCTCATTTTGATCTGGAGGAACATTTTTCTTAGAAGGTTTCCTTTTTAGAGCTCAATAATTCCAATAAAAAAAAAAAAACTCGAGATTTAAGAAACACAAAGACTATCTCGAAATCAGATTCAGACACGCACACTGAATATTTACAGACGATGACTCCTTAAACAGACACTGCCTTCTAAAGAACCTACAGTAGATTGTATCTACTTCAGGTTATAACAATGGATTTACAGCCTCCATTCTTGTAACATCAAACATTTAATGGATAAATTAAGCACATTACTACCTATATTTTTGAATTCCATTGTAACATTATAATTGGCCAGTCCGTCGTTAAAATCTTCCATATTTGTTACAGAAACTGATTCTATGAATCGTTCAATCCTGTAACAATTGATTCTCAATTTTATATACATACATATTATAATAAATAATAGAATATTTTTCAATGGTGATGTGTGTATAATAAATATTTTAAGCGAAGAAATTTTTTTTCTAAGATACAGAGTTTAAAATTTTTCGTTGAATTAGTTAAATCCAAAATTGGTAGTCTTGGGTAACATTTATTACATAACAATTTGAGTTGCAAGATTTACATGACAATTTGTTAAGTTTTTCTTTAAACCAAGAGAATTTAATTAACGATTAACTAAAATTTAAGATCCTTAGATCTTTGTTTAGAAATTTGAATAACTGAACAAAGCCATCTATATTTGCACTTTGTCGATCAATCGAATTAGCCAAAAAACTTCTTTTGTTGTGTAAAAAAGAAAAGAAAAACGCAATATAAATACTTAATAAGTGAATCAGGCTGGCCAACAACATCACTTTTTTTATTCGTACAAATTCCAGATTAACGTACTTACTCTCCAAAATAGTGCATAGTTTTTTCCGTAACGTAACCACCTGGGGAAATTTCATTTGATGTTTGTTCGCATACATCGGTAATGTCGCCCAAATAAAATTTCGTCGCAGTTAGGTACCATTTGCCTTTAAAATACTAAAACAAGTTATGAGTAACAAAATTAAATAAATAAAATTCTTTATTTAAAATAATGTTTTTAAGTTTAAATAATTAAAAATAAAAAATAATACTTACCTTTTTCGGATCAAAATTTTGAGCCGGTAATATATCAGTTTTGCATATACTTGTGGTAGAGATCAGGCTTTTGCAAAGTATTAATAATATAAGGGCGTACAGCCTAAAAAATTTTTAAAAAATCTAATGTTTATAAATGAACTTTTTTTTAAAACTTATATTTTTTTTACTAAATATTTCCCACAAGGCAAAAGTTTCCTTAGGATACTGTAAAAGGCTGTGTGGGAAAAGTTGGGGACTGAGCCCTAAGATGACACTCTGGATTTACAAGAGTGTAGTAAGACCCATGGTGTCACATGGGGCGGTGGCTTGGTGGGCAAAAACCTTGCAGGTGGGTGGAGTCCGGGCGCTCAGTGGTATTCAATGGCTAGCTTGCCTGAGCGTCACTGGTGCCATGAGGACTTCCCCTACTGCGGCCTTGGAGGTTTTGTTAAATCTGCCCCCACTGCACATATACATTCAGGGCGTCACAAGGGCCGTTGTCGTTAGGCTTATGGAAGGACAAGCTCCTATTACCGTCAGGCATGGAGGAGCATATCAAGAGTTGTACGAGGAGCTGGAGGCCGATCCTATTTTGGGTCTGCCTTCGGATTTTATGACTCCCAAATATAACTTCGACAATCCGTTCAAAGTCTGTATTGGAGACCGGGAGGCTTGGAGACGTGGACCCCCAGTGGTGGGAGATTCAATGTGGTACACTGAAGGCTCCAAGATGGAGGAGGGTGTGGGAGCGGGAGTGTACGGGGTGAAGCCGAAATGTAGCTTTTCGGTTAGCCTAGGGAAACTAGCTACAGTTTTTCAGGCTGAGCTAGCTGCAATTAGGTTCTGTGCTACCGAGATTGAAGGGCGAGGAATTACTAATTCTAAGGTCGTAATTTTCTCGGATAGTCAGGCTGCTCTACGGGCAATTAGTTCCTATCAGGTTAACTCAAAACTGGTTTGGGACTGTCTGGGTGCCCTGAAGGAAATCAGTGACCAAAATAAGGTCTTTCTGGTCTGGGTACCTGGTCATTCAGGACATAAGGGTAACGAAGCGGCAGATTTATTGGCCCGGGAAAGCTCTGCGAGATACTTCGTTGGCCCGGAGCCCTGTTAAGACTGCGACCATTAATCTATGGGTGCAGAGTAGGTCTCAGGAGTGGTGGCTTGCCACCACTGGGCAGAGACAGGCGAAGGAGTTTATTAAAGGCTATTCGCCGAGGCTGACTGCAGAATTAATCCGTCAAGGCCGTGGGGCTATCAGGATGATTGTAGGCCTATTAACTGGCCACTGCAGACTCAGAAAACACATGCATCGCATGGGCCTGGCAGATGATAGCCTCTGTAGGTTCTGTCAGGAAGAGGAGGAAACGGCACTACATGTGTTGTGTCAGTGTGAGGGGCTCGTGTGGCTAAGGATGTTACTTCTCGGGGAGGAAAAACCAAGGCCTGTGATCTTTACCCAAGAGTCACTCTCCAGCAATAAGAGTCTAATTAAAAGGACAGGTCTGGGGGGTGAACTTTAAAGTTAGGGGAGCCACAATTGACCCAAAGGGGTCGCAGTGGCGTAGGCCCTGAGGCCGCCCTAGTCTAATCTAATCTACTAAATATTTAATTGTCTTTAATAATGCTTGGTCGAAGAACCAGTACTGTAATGAAAAATCATTTTAGATTAAAAAAAACAAAAAAAAAACGTGCTATTTTCAAAAACAGAGGTCACCCAAACTTTATTGCCCAGTGGGCCGGATAACAGACAAAATGAAGAGCGTGGGCCCCCAAAATCATTATGCTCATTGCAAGTCACAGCACAAAAGCTTAGAGAAAAAGACCTAAAAAACCAAGTCCAGCATTCCGTGTTGAATCATAGATGGAGTGACATGCAATGTGCAGAAAATACAAGGACAACCAACATATTTATTTAATAAGAAAAAAAAAGAAGATAGCTACATCAAACCCTAGTGTACATAAAGTCCGAATCTCACTAACTAAGCAGCCAAAAAAAATGTTATTGAGTTTTGTGAAACTGACGTTTGACTTTCATTGATATCATCAATGTTTGGATTTGAAATCGCTTCAATCCAATCAAGAGAATTGCTTTCAAATGTTCCATCAGTCAATCTCGTTCGATATGCTGACTTCACATTTGCTCACAGACATAAGTTATTCCAAAATCTCGAGGCCATACAATAAATTTAAAATTGAAAATAGTAAATTTAAATCACATAGCAGTAGCCAGGGAATTCTACGCACGTTTAGAAGATCTACTAGTATCCTAAACTTAATATTTAAATTAAAATTGTATCAGAACGTCTCGTGATCCATAGATTTTGTCAAGCAAATTCAAATACCGTCGGCGGGCCGTCAAGAAACTGGTGTTGCGGGGCCGTACTCTGGTGAACCATGTTCTAAATTATGGCCTAGATCACCATAAAAGAATCAAATCTTGGGCAAAAGTTTATATATGAAAAAACCAAGTACATCTGTTGTGACTTATTCAGGGTAACCAATCCTGAAGAACTTCTTCGTTGGTTTTCTTCTTCTTTGCTGGACACGCCTTCTTGCAAGGGGTAAAGAGGCTTCTCCGATTAGCCAATTTCTATCCATTTTCCTTCCTTTTTATTGGCAGCATTTCAATACACCTACAGATTTTTTTTATAAAAATTCATCGAAAGCGGTTTGTAGGAGCCCTTGTTAAGATCTGGTGTTTGATATACCCTTAATCGATCTACAGATAATCTATCAAGATATTCCTGAATACTCGTATTTTATTAATAATAAAAAAGTTATTTATAAAAAAATAAATTTAACATAATTTATTTATGTTTCCTTTAATAATAAAGGATATCGGTCGACCCATTTTTTTCTGACGACTTTAGAGGAAGTTGTGGAACAAAATGCTATCGGTGTTCCCACTTTGATGTCCGGTCGGACTGATTCAATTTTTTTGTTTCGCTAAAACTAGTCTTTCAATTTATTTTGCACTCACTTGATTTTGACTTTTAAAAAAAAGAAAGATGTAAATTCGACTTTCTAAGATATTTTCAACGTCATTTCCGCTGCCTTTTACTTGTTCGAAGGAAGTTATCGATTCTTATCAGCTTTTGGAGTTTTCTCCAACAGGAAATATGAGTTTAAAGCTTGTCTCAAACCACAAATGTGTTTTTTTTTTAATAGTCCAGTTTATGAACTGAACTATATGAGTAGTTATAGACTTAATTAAAGAAATTTGGCCCAAATAATTTTACTTACTTTGTAAACTTACTGCAAAAATCTTAAACTTAACTATCAGCTGATCACTATCTAGGAGTTTCTTTTTTTTTATTAAGTTTTTGGATCACCAAATATTTTCTAATAATTAATTATTTTGGATAATTATTTATGTTAGCTAATTCTGTAAACAAATATTTCTAGACATCTTTGAATTCATTATTATTGGTATCAAAACTTTCCAATTCACTATATGGTGTCACTTTTCTTGGAGTAAGTGATGTTATACGCTAACTTAAGTCTTTAATCGGACAGGAAATGGTATCGAAATGCACAAAAATAGGGGAAAGGAAATAGCTGAGTAGAAATAGCATTCTAGATTGCTACGCGAAGTTTCCGGATTCGCATCCAGTGACAGGATAGACAGTTGTCTATAAAGAGAAAAGACTGTCCGAAAGCCGGCTGATTTACTGAAAAAAAAAAAAGCTCTGTGGCGCTTATAACCTCAGTTGTTGACGCGCCTTAAATAAAAGAAAATTTTTCGACATCAATAAAAGTGGCTTATAGATGATGTCCAAATAGATTATTTTTTTCAGAGTCAGCTAATCGAAACAATTACCATTTAGTTTAATTACATAAAAATTTAATTTTTTTGGAACTTACAGCACCATACTTCCGCCTTTGATGTAATGGTACTTTGAATAATCTTGAATAGTGAAAAATTGCACTAATTTTCAGTTAATATTAACACAGAATAGGTTATTGTATTAACATGTGATTATTTTTTAATATATCTAATTTTTCATTGCAACGTTATTAATGAAAATTGTTAAAATAAGATCATATCAAAATTTCTAACCAGAAAATGTGAATTATTTCAGTTTTTCACCAATATTTCGAAATAGACTTTTTTTGGGGGGTATTTTTAGGCATACGAACGTGTCAAATTTTCCATCCGTGAGTTTCACGGGGAAATATCTCCGTTTTCAAGATGCTCTGAGTCCGGAAAATGGTCTGTGAATTTAAAACATTACTTAAAAATGGATGTATTTAAGCAGCGTTTAAGCGTTTAACGAACGAAAAACTGGTAGAAAGTTCAAACTTTGTATTTCGTTTGGATACTTCTTTGAGTTCTGACTTTTACGGTCAAAATTCCGTCACCGGGAAGTACCTGTATCGATAATTGGGTTTATTTATTAATTAATGTTAGGCGCCACGGTAGCCGAGCGGTTAGAGGCGAGACCTGCATTGTGGTACTGGGTTCGATTCCCCCGGTCTTAGGCCTTGGATTTTATTTAATGGTTAATAAAAGAAATTTACAGTAAAGTAAGGCTAGTCGCCTCCGTCCACGACACCTAATTGTTAGATGGACGTCAAGCCCCGCATGGAAAAATAGGCGATTACTTTACCTTTTTTTATATAACTCAAATATAATTATTTAAAGGAAATTACAGACCATACGGACCTTTTTTGGCGCAGATTCCCCCTTGGTAACCCATTGTTTAGATTGTTCTTTGGTCTCAGGAGTGTAGTGATGTATCCATGTTTCATCCACAGTGACGAAACGACGCTTAAAGTCATGCGGATTCTTCTGGAACAGCTGCAAACCGTCCTTGCAACACTTCACACGATTTCGTTTTTGGTCAAGCGTGAGCAATCGCGGCACCCATCTTGCGGATAGCTTTGTCATGTCCAAATGTTGATGCAAAATATTATGTACCCGTTCATTCGAGATGCCCACAGCACTAGCAATCTCACGCACCTTCACTCTTCTGTCATCCATCACCATATCATGGATTTTATCAATGATTTCTGGAGTAGTAACCTCAACAGGGCATCCAGAACGTTCAGCGTCACTTGTGCCCATATGGCCACTCCGAAAATTTTGAAACCACTTATAAACTGTTCTAATCGAAGGTGCAGAGTCACCATAATGTTTATCAAGCTTCTCTTTAGTCTCCTGAGGCGTTTTGCCTTTCATAAAGTAGTGTTTAATCAACACACGAAATTCTTTTTCGTCCATTTTTTTGAAAATCACTCGACTTCCTCGATTCAAACGAATGCCAAACACAAAGAAATAGACCGATCTGGCTGAAACTTGGTGTGTGTTCTTCCAAGAGATGCTACTAACTAAACATAATCTCTCTGACTTTGCACGGACCTTTCAAACGACCCTCGTATTGTTGGTTTAGTGGGTTCGATTCCCCCTGGTCTAGATCTTGTGCATTTTATTTAATGGGTTAATACAAAGAATTCATAGTAAAGTATGAATATATAGGTTTCGTGACCGTAAATTATTCACTTAAAAATTCAAAATTGGCGAGGAATCGGTCCAAATAAAAACAACAACTCGTCTTCTTGCCAACGTTTCGACAAATACATTGCCCTTCTTCAGGGCCTGGATATTACAAATACAAAAATACGAACAATCGAGAAAATCAGTAAAAAAATCAGTAATATAATAAAATAATAATAAAAATAACAGTAAAGTATGTTTGCTTTCTAGTCGGCTCCGTCCATGACAACTGATTCGGTAGTTGGACGTTAAGCCCCGCCTGAAAAAATAGGCATTACTTTACTTTTTTTACTATTAATTAATGTTCAATTTTTAATTATTGTTCGGTATTATTCAAGAAAAGATACCTCCAAAGTCATTTTCATACTAGATTTCTTCATTTAAATGACTACTTTCTGTTTTTTTATGATCGGTATCATAAATAATTTATTAAATAAATAATTAACAAATATTTATTCAAATTTAATAAAATATATTACCAAATAACGCAGGAAATTTAAGTTTTAGTCAATATTGGACTTATTTCACCGAAGTAAACACTGCAATATCACCTACACTCGTCACCACATATCAAATCTATATTCTGATTGTCATAGTAACAGACACATCTGGTCTGTTATTTTATTTTTATATATCAAGGGGTTTCGAAATGAATATATTTACATAGCATAATAAACCTACAACTTGTTATCTGTCTGGAAGTATCGTTGTCATTAATTTTGTTCACATTTAACGCGTATTTATGGGTTCGTAACTTACTGGTGGTGACCTCAAGTGATCTCATCAGATATTTAGCGCCTTAAAATAAAAAAAAATAATTATAATGACGAGGAATGTTTCAAATAGGATACAATTTTTTGGTATAATTCATTTTATATTTTTTAATTTTTATATTCACGAGACGTCAAAATCAGAAACTATACAGGGGATAAGTCTAGTGCTGCACGAGAACCGAGACCGAGACGAGACTTGAGCAACCGAGACCGAGACCGAGATCGAGACATGATATATATCTCGTCGAGAAATCTCGGTCTCGTCTCGGTTTTTCAAATATTAATTTTTAGCTACAAAATTATAAAATTGTGTTCTTTATTAATAAATAATCATTACGGGTATTGAATTAATTATTAAAAGATACGATTTTATTATATATGTTCAATATTACTACATCTATTTGACTTCGAATTACATAAGTAAAGTAATCGACTATTTTTTCAGGCGGGGCTTTACGTCCAACTACCAATTAGGTGTCGCGGACGGAGGCGACTAGCAAACATACTTTACTGTAAATTTCTCATATTAACCATTAAATAAAATCCAAGGCCTAAGACCGGAAATCGAACCCAGTACCACAATACACATTAGCTTCGCAGGTCTCGCACCGCTCGGCTGCCGTGGCGGCCCCCTTCGAATTACCTAATTTTTACATAAATTTACTAAATTTCACTATTCATATCATTCATTCATTCAATATCATAAATTTCACTATTAATAATCTAATACTTTGAACTTTGATATTATTTGAATTATATTTTAGAATTTTAGAATTAATGAATTTGAAAAAAAAGACTATCTATGCACCTAAAAAATATTGCCACAAATTTTCATTTTTAAGATACACTTTGCCCAAGCATTGATACATAAAAGAGCTTTTACTGAGTCAGAAGTTAAAGAAGATCTTCTATTGGTCATTATCATCGCAGCTTGCGAAAATAATCTTTCCGATGGCACTGAAGTTGCACAGATACTATTTTTTATTTCACGAATCGACTTGATATAGGAGGCAGATATGTTATTTGGGTCTTTCATGTGGCGCGTTTTTAACATCTTTTTGAAATTATATAAAGATATATAACAGTAATAGTAATATATGATGCATTGAAGTGTAAGCAGTTGTCTTCTTTTACACACATTTTCATTACCAATATATAAATTAAAATAATTATTAGAAAATAATAACATTTTTTGAAAAGATTATTAATAGCAAACCGCTTTTAATACTTAAACAAAAATTTAAAAAAACCGAGACCGAGATATCTCGACGAGACCGAGACCGAGATCGAGACTGCATAAAGTCTCGCCTCGTCTCGGTCTCGTGCAGCACTAGATAAGTCAGATGACTTCATGTTCTGGGGTTTAACTTTAAAAAAAATATTATTTTCCAGCCAAAGTGCACTATTATATCGTTTCATTAAAAAAAAAGAAACTGCATAAGGTGCAGTTTGTCTATGCAATGAAACAGCACCCTATTAATTTGTATTAAACATATCCATAAACAGTTTATTTGAATCAGTATATTCTAACATCCTGGTCACAGCTTTTCTGAGTCACCTTTGGTTTTTATTGCATTGTTTTGATGTCACCATTACGTGTATCTTACGTTCCGCTGCCCATTACTGAGTCATTTCTCTTCAATTAGTTTACTGTAACTGTGCTGAGAGGTGATTGAATGTTCTTAATAAATATATTTAATTATAATAACTTGACTTTTTTTTACCAAATATTTAAGTTTTGTTTGTCTTTTCTTTTAAATGTCTGTAAACCCTCCAAAAATGCACTCTTCTTTTTTTAATTTCCTCTTGTTTTTTTTCTCCTACTCTACGTCAGAAGAAAATATTGTAGTCGGGCAGATTTATCGATTTCTGTTTTCTCGATTTAAAGTTTTCTCTACGATTTTTCATGACTTGTTTGTTATATATTTAAAGCATAAAATAGTCAAATGAAGTCACTTAGGCTTTCTAATTTGCACTGCCTTCTTAATAACAAATCTCATTTCATCAACATTCATAGCTGACAAAATCTTCGACTTCATCAGCAGCTTATAAGTGCTTTAGCTTTGAAAGCACTCTAAGGTCTCAAGTTTTTTGATTGATCTATCTTTTATAGTTTGTAAATAATTAAAATAAAATTGAATAGAAAATAAAAACAATTCTCTTGAAAGAGTGACAGTGGGATGTTTCAATTCTTGTTGCGTTTTTGCGTTGGCTAGACTGTAAGTGGTGTATTATGGGCACCCACACACTAAGTTTTACTACCTCCGCCAAGATGACGTAAGCAGTGTGTATTATTAAAAAAAAAAAAATGGAATGAAATGTATCTGTATATTTAGTTTTTCATAAACTATTAACTGGGCTAGAACTGTTCGATATCAGTCGGAGTTTTTGTCATTCATCTGATTCACATTTCAGTGAGAGAGCAAAAAGTTATTTGAAGTTGATTTCAAAATAGTTAACATTCAGTAATTCGTCCTTTTTTGTGTTTTTCTTTAATTTAAATTTAATTATATTCAAAAATCGGTTATTTGTGGCAATAAGACTTCTTCAATTCTTTAATATAACTATGGTCTTCAGTAAGCAGAAAAGGTTTGTAATTTTTCGCTCTTTTTAATTAATCAGAAATTAGGCGCTTTTATTTAAAATAATATTAGAACTAGTTGTATTTAGCCTAATTAAACTTTTTATTGCAATAATTAGAAACATATCGGATTGCTATTAATACATTTAACAGGAGAGCATTTGTTTATATATCCTACATGTGAATATCGTATATTGAGGCGCCACGGTTGCCGAGCGGTTAAGAGTCTTAGACCTGCAAAGCTAAGGTGTACGAGGGTCGTTTGAAAAGTCCGTGCAAAAATAAAAACTACTTAATTTTTTGGGGTAAACCTTTTTTATTTTTCAACATAGTCTCCTTTTAGGCTTATACACTTCGTCCAACGCTGCTCCAGTTTGTTGATCCCTTCCGAATAATAGGATTTGTCCAAGTCTGAAAAATAGCCATTCGTTACTGCAATCACCTCCTCGTTTGAATAAAATCTTTTTCCCGCCAGCCATTTCTTCATATTGGGGAACAAATAGTAGTCCGAGGGAGCCAAGTCTGGAGAATAGGGGGGATGTGAAACGAGTTGGAACCCTATTTCCATTAATTTTGCGACCACAACTGCTGAGGTGTGAGCTGGTGCGTTGTCGTGATGGAAAAGGACTTTTTTGTGGGCCAATCGTGGGCGTTTTTCTTGCAGCTCGGTTTTCAAACGGTCCAATAACGATGAATAATATGCACCTGTAGTAGTTTAACCCTTTTCTAGATAGTTGATGAGGATTATTCCTTGCGAATCCCAAAAGACAGTCGCCATAATCTTTCCGGCCGAAGGAACGGTCTTCGCCTTTTTTGGCGCAGATTCCCCCTTGGTAACCCATTGTTTAGATTGTTCATTGGTCTCAGGAGTGTAGTGATGTATCCATGTTTCATCCACAGTGACGAAACGTCGCTTAAAGTCCTGCGGATTCTTCTGGAACACTTCACACGATTTCGTTTTTAGTCAAGCGCGAGCAATCGCGGCACCCATCTTGCGGATAGCTTTGTCATGTCCAAATGTTGATGCAAAATATTATGTACCCGTTCATTCGAGATGCCCACTCTCTTCTGTCATCCATCACCATATCATGGATTTTATCAATGATTTCTGGAGTAGTAACCACAACAGGGCGTCCAGAACGTTCAGCGTCACTTATGCCCATATGGCCACTCCGAAAATTTTGAAACCACTTATAAACTATTCTAATCGAAGGTGCAGGGTCACCATAATGTTTATCAAGCTTCTCTTTAGTCTCCTGAGGTGTTTTGCCTATTCATAAAGTAGTGTTTAATCAACACACGAAATTCTTTTTCGTCCATTTTTTGAAAATCACTCGACTTCCTCGATTCAAACGAATGCCAAACACAAAGAAATAGACCGATCTGGCTGAAACTTGGTGTGTGTTCTTCCAAGAGATGCTACTAACTAAACATAACCTCGATACGCGCCAGTGGTGCTATCTCTCTGACTTTGCACGGACTTTTCAAACGACCCTCGTATTGTTGGTTTAGTGGGTTCGATTCCCCCTGGTCTAGATCTTGTGCATTTTATTTAATGGGTTAATACAAAGAATTCATAGTAAAGTATGAATGTATAGGTTTCGTGACCGTAAATTATTCACTTAAAAATTCAAAATTGGCGAGGAATCGGTCCAAATAAAAACAACTCGTCTTTTTGCCAAAGTTTCGACAAATATATTGTCTTCTTCAGGGCCTGGATATTACAAATACAAAAATACGAACAATTGAGGAAATCAGTAAAAAATCAGTAATATAATAAAATAAATAAATACAATAAAAATAATAATAAAAATAATAGTAAAGTATGTTTGCTTTCTAGTCGGCTCCGTCCATGACAACTGATTCGGTAGTTGGACGTAAAGCACGCCTGAAAAAAAATAGGCAATTACTTTACTTACTTACTTTCGTATTAATATTTTTTAAGAAATATTTCTATAGAATTTAATAATACAGGATATCCGTTTTCTACTTTCTCTTCCTGTGATTGTGTCTAAATTTTTCGAAATTGACAACGAAAGTAATATTTTTGCAAATGGCCAAAAATTATAATAAATTATGCATAAAATAATAAATTAATTTTTAATTAAAAACAATTAATGACCTAGAAACTTTTACACCATAATTAAGTACAACTAAAACTTATTTTGCAACAGCTTAATGAGTTTAATTTTCATTTTTTTTAATAACTATTATTTTTTTTAGCTAATTACTTTCATGATTTTTAAGAAATCAAAAAAAAAAAAAATTATAAAATCATTTAGATAAATAGAGTTGTAAGTGAAGGAAAAACCGTCCAAATTTATTTATTGATTTTCCAAAAAAGGACATACTTTCATATTTGTACTTGATACTTGACAGCAGTAGGTGTTGCATATTGCACATATTGCTAAAATGGTAATACTAATGGTTATTGCAGCATTTAAGTAGTAAAAACATCTGTTTAGACATTGCTTATATTTCACATTTAAATTCTAGTTTATTTATTTATTTTTAAAGAAAACAAATAGACGAATAGCTTTAAACTAGAAATTTTATTAAATAGAAATATTTAGTTTTCTCTTTCTGAGCAAAAATGTAAATAGTTTCACTAGGTTTTATTACGTCAAGATAGTATTTCAAAATGAAGATGAAGGTGTGTGCATTATTGCAGCTTATGTCCGTGCACTTAAAACTGAATAGGTTGTTCATAAATGCAAAGTGCAGCTTGTACACGGTAGTTTTTTCGTTTATTATTTGTGGGTTTAAAAGTTAGGGAAGGGATTAGCTATGAGGTTAGCATACTGGACTCCCACGCGGAGGTCCCGGGTTCGAATCCAGCTGCTAACCCTTAGATTTTTTCTTCCTAGGAGCTTCTTACAGCTCACTGTCCGGTGATGGACAGTGTTGTTTGTAACGAGAGAACACTGTCCGGAGGCCGGCAGTGCACTGAAAAAAGCTCCGGGCGCCAATAACCTTAGATGTTGACGCGCCTTAAATCACAAAAAAAAAAAAAAAAAATTAAGCTACTTTGAGCTTTATTAAGTTTTTTACTTAGAATGTAGGCGTGGGTAATACGAGGTCTGTAAATTAGGTAATGAGACTGATTTTTTTAAATTTTTTTATTCAAAAAGAATTACAATTCTATGTTGTCACCTTCAAAATAACTTCTTCCTAAAACCACACAGCGCTGGAGACGTTTCTTCCACTTCTCATAGCAGTGCTCGAACTCCCAATACTGGAATAGCCTTCAGCTGGTCGGTTTACAGCCATTTGAATGTTTTCGACTGTCCCAAAATGAGTTCTATTGAGGTGATTTTTCAACTTCGGGAAGAGAAAAAAAAGTCACAAGGACTCAAGTTAGGCGAATAAGGAGGCTGAGGAGCCACAGGAATCTTTTTACTGGCCAAAAACTCCAAATTTAACTCTTCATCGACCATTCTGACTGTCAACCAACGATCTGAACGCACAAGATCCCGGATTCTGTCGACATTTTCATCGGTTCTCTAAAGATGAAGGCTTTCCGCTTCGTGGTTCATCTTCAATCGACTCTCTTCCTTCTGAAAATGCCTTAAACCACCGAAAAAACCTGGGCTCTTGACAAAAATACTATCTCCGTAGGGCCTGCTGAAGTTTAACAAGAGTTTCCGTTACACTGTGCCCAAGTCTGAAGCAAAACAGTCGAAAACATTCAAACGGCCAGTAACCGACCAGCTGAAGGCTATTCCAGTATCGGAGTTCGAGCACTGC
Source organism: Rhodnius prolixus (assembly GCF_049639745.1). Taxonomy (NCBI): domain Eukaryota; kingdom Metazoa; phylum Arthropoda; class Insecta; order Hemiptera; family Reduviidae; genus Rhodnius; species Rhodnius prolixus. The sequence continues at coordinate 30,353,947 of NW_027411582.1, forward strand.
TATGAGGAGTGGAAGAAACGTATAAACTAATGGCTGAATGAGATTTATTTTCATCTATAATCAGAGGTATAAACTGTACAATATATCTCTGATGATGCATGAAATTCCAAAACTGGTCAGGAATACAATGAACATGCATACCACTATGGATAAAGTCAGCACTGTGGATCTAACTATATTTGCGAGAGAATGAGCGAGTTTAGTTTGCAATTGGTGGAGGGTTGTTTTTGATGTTGGATTGGGATACCCGTAGGGACATCAAGATCCCTGAGAAAGAAGCTAGTCTATTTTGCCTCTATTAAGATCCATCCAGATTGCCCAAGGGGATATTATTTTGGGATCCCAGTTTATGCCAATTGTGAATGACATCTCTTCAAGTAAGGTATCCCGTATCCCATCAAAGGCGAGCCCTTTTTACTGCTCGTATCCTTAGATATCAATGCCAAAAACCTTAGTTATAATAAGAGACACGTTATAACATTGCTATGGTTAGAAAAGACGTAAATTTTAAAATTGTAACTCAAGCAATTTTATGCCAAATAAAAAAAAAATTTTTTTGACAAATCTGCCAAGTGCATACAGAGTGCATCATTTATGTGCATGACATAAATTTGGCAATTTAACAATTTCTTCCTTCAATTAAATTTGGATAAATTCGCTTTTAGTTGAATATTATTTTTTTATACACTCAATTAGCTACTTATAAAATTTGTTTGGCAAAAAAGTAATTCCACATCATATCAAATATTTTTTGAGTAGTTATTTTCAGTTAGGCAAACATAATTTCCGTTTCTTCCACAAATTATTGAAATACAAAAATATTTATGCTTAAAGATATTGGCAAACTGAAATACGAGGGTCGTTTGAAAAGTCCGTGCAAAGTGAGAGAGATAGCACTACTGGCGCGTATCGAGGTTATGTTTAGTTACCAGCATCTCTTGGAAGAACACACACACCAAGTTTCAGCCAGATCGGTCTATTTCTTTGTGTTTGGCATTCGTTTGAATCGAGGAAGTCGAGTGATTTTCAAAAAATGGACGAAAAAGAATTTCGTGTGTTGATTAAACACTACTTTATGAAAGGCAAAACGCCTCAGGAGACTAAAGAGAAGCTTGATAAACATTATGGTGACTCTGCACCTTCGATTAGAACAGTTTATAAGTGGTTTCAAAATTTTCGGAGTGGCCATATGGGCACAAGTGACGCTGAACGTTCTGGACGCCCTGTTGAGGTTACTACTCCAGAAATCATTATAAAATCCATGATATAGTGATGGATGACAGAAGAGTGAAGGTGCGTGAGATTGCTAGTGCTGTGGGCATCTCGAATGAACGGGTACATAATATTTTGCATCAACATTTGGACATGACAAAGCTATCCGCAAGATGGGAGCCGCGATTGCTCACGCTTGACCAAAAACGAAATCGTGTGAAGTGTTGCAAGGACGGTTTGCAGCTGTTCTAGAAGAATCCGCAGGACTTTAAGCGTCGTTTCGTCACTGTGGATGAAACATGGATACATCACTACACTCCTGAGACCAAAGAATAATCTAAACAATGGGTTACCAAGGGGGAATCTGCGCCAAAAAAGGCGAAGACCGTTCCTTCGGCCGGAAAGATTATGGCGACCGTCTATTTTTCAGACTTGGACAAATCCTATTATTCGGAAGGGATCAACAAACTAGAGCAGCGTTGTACGAAGTGTATAAGCCTAAAAGGAGACTATGTTGAAAAATAAAAAAGGTTTACCCCAAAAAATTAAGTAGTTTTTATTTTTGCACGGACTTTTCAAACGACCCTCGTACATGCATGTAATAATGGTTCTACGTAACTTAATGTCGGATTTTTTTTGAAGATTAAGTTAGTTTTATCATCATTCATTTCTGTTCCTAATATTTTAGTCTTAGATTTGTTTTTTCATTCAAAATGTTTTAACAAATGAACCAAATTTTTGGTGAAATCCAAATGATTTTTCTAATCCACCTTTAATAGAATTTATTTATAATGTAAGCCAATGGTATTCTCAACGATATATCGATTGTAACATCTATAATTGTGTTATAGATTTTTTGTAGATTGTAACTCCAATCACACACTTTACTTAGAATGTGCGCTTGAAGAATGCATATACATTGTTCTTCATTACTTAAACACCCAGTCGTGAATATTAAATATTCTTACTTATTACCAGTAAAATAGTGAACAATAAACTCCTCCTTATTTCCATAAAATATACACGAACATGCGATGAATATAATGTAATACGGATAAATAATTTTTAATAAATGAGAGCCTTTACAAGGTAATACTTGAAGTGTAAAAGAAATCTTTGTTCGTTATATAAAGGTCTAGATAATTTGATATTGTCAAGGCAGTGGTTTTTGGTTTTTTGTTTTGATATCAAATAGCTCTTGGCACAATAGAATATACATCTACTGTGACAACAATCTCTAATGCTTAAATGTCTAATACGTCATTAAACAAAAAAAAATATATCTTGCTCTTAATTGTTTCATATGTACACTGTAATTAATGGATTCTGTAGAAGGATGCGCGAGGTTACATCCTTGACAAATAACAGAGAGCTGTGCAAAGGATATTCTATAAATTCGCTCTTCCTGTCGGTTAAATTCTTCTAACTCAAAATTTTTGCTTTTAACCCTTAGAAAAATTGTTTTTCTAGAACAGTTCCTGTAAAGTGTTTCTGCAGAACTATGAGTCCTTATTATCTGTATAAGTTTAAAAGATTTTGACATCATTGCTAAAATTGTTACGTTTAAAAAGGATAAATATCCTTACTGGAATATTCCTGAATCGATTTCCTTTATTTAACTTGGATTTGTAATTAGATTGGTCTTTATCCAGCACTTTTATTGGAAACATTTTTCCAGAATTAGTTCCCTTTTTTTGGAATTGATTTTGGATATTGAGAGTCCAACCCTTCATTGATGTAGCCTTGACTGCGCTGAACTTCTTTGCAAATAAAAGACGAATTATATCTATTCCTGTAAGAAAACCAGCAATTTCTTTCCATAAGCAGATTAATTTTTTAAATTTCGAATCCTAAATTTTTGAAATCATTTACGATTTTAATATAATTCTTAATATATTGCTTACAAATATTATCTTTAAGATTATGCTAATAATAATAATTATTTTGTTTCAGGTAAGTCTAAACTCTATCGCAGAATCCTACAAATAAAGTTGAAAAAAAATTATAGGTATGTTTTACTCAATGTTTTTTGCCACTAAAACTTGTTCCGTCTGTAACACTCAAAACGTGAAATTTTGTGAAAAATTGAGCTATCAAGGATGAGGTGTTTTGCGCGTAATATATAACATTTTATAGCTTTTATCTCCTGAAACAAAATGTTTTGCGGTAATGAGTTCGATTCCTCTAGGTCTACTTGGGTCGTTTGAAAAGTCCGTGCAAAGTCAGAGAGATAGCACTACTGGCGCGTATCGAGGTTATGTTTAGTTAGTAGCATCTCTTGGAAAAACACACACCAAGTTTCAGCCAGATCGGTCTATTTCTTTGTGTTTGGCATTCGTTTGAATCGAGGAAGTCGAGTGATTTTCAAAAAATGGACGAAAAAGAATTTCGTGTGTTGATTAAACACTACTTTATGAAAGGCAAAACGCCTCAGGAGACTAAAGAGAAGCTTGATAAACATTATGGTAACTCTGCACCTTCGATTAGAACAGTTTATAAGTGGTTTCAAAATTTTCGGAGTGGCCATATGGGCACAAGTGACGCTGAACGTTCTGGACGCCCTGTTGAGGTTACTACTCCAGAAATCATTGATAAAATCCATGATATGGTGATGGATGACAGAAGAGTGAAGGTGCGTGAGATTGCTAGTGCTGTGGGCATCTCGAATGAACGGGTACATAATATTTTGCATCAACATTTGGACATGACAAAGCTATCCGCAAGATGGGTGCCGCGATTGCTCACGCTTGACCAAAAACGAAATCGTGTGAAGTGTTGCAAGGACGGTTTGCAGCTGTTCCAGAAGAATCCGCAGGACTTTAAGCGTCGTTTCGTCACTGTGGATGAAACATGGATACATTACTACACTCCTGAGACCAAAGAACAATCTAAACAATGGGTTACCAAGGGGGAATCTGCGCCAAAAAAGGCGAAGACCGTTCCTTCGGCCGGAAAGATTATGGCGACTGTCTTTTGGTATTCGCAAGGAATAATCCTCATCGACTATCTGGAAAAGGGTAAAACTATTACAGGTGTATATTATTCATCGTTATTGGACCGTTTGAAAACCGAGCTGCAAGAAAAACGCCCACGATTAGCCCACAAAAAAGTCCTTTTCCATCACGACAACGCACCAGCTCACACCTCAGCAGTTGTGGTCGCAAAATTAATGGAAATAGGGTTCCAACTCGTTTCACATCCCCCTATTCTCCAGACTTGGCTCCCTAGGACTACTATTTGTTTATCCCTTCCCCAATATGAAGAAATGGCTGGCGGGAAAAAGATTTTATTCAAACGAGGTGGTGATTGCAGAAACGAATGGCTATTTTTCAGATTTGGACAAATCCTATTATTCGGAAGGGATCAACAAACTAGAGCAGCGTTGGACGAAGTGTATAAGCCTAAAAGGAGACTATGTTGAAAAATAAAAAAGGTTTACCCCAAAAAATTAAGTAGTTTTTATTTTTGCACGGACTTTTCAAACGACCCTCGTATAGGCCTTGGATTTTATTTAATGACTAATAAGAGAAATTTATAGTTAAGTATGTTTGTTAGACACCTCCGGCCATGACACCTAATTTAGCCCGCCTTTAAAAAATATTAGCCATTACTTAGTTCCAGGTTATAGTGAAGAAGTTTATAGAAATAGTAACTAATATCCGATGTAACGAAAATACCACTACTTTCATAACAACAACGCGCGTTCCCGTTAAATGTTTGCGGTTATTTGTGGGGGGGGGGTCCTTCCCCTCGATGGACACATATTTATCATGTGCACGCTGTGCTATACTCGTATGTTGCTAGTATGTTTTGCATGAACAGTTCAAGCCATATTGCCAAAATCGTGCAATTATAGCTAAGACACAAAGCTGTACGTAAGATAGAAACTCAAAAGACTAAAGCACATCTTGCTATAAATTTATTTCTTAATTTTTTTAACCTGTAAATATACTTAATATTTAACTTAAGACAAAATTCATTTAGTGTACGAGCACGCAATTGACCTGCAACACCTTCTGATGCTGTATTTTTAAATATATTTGTAAATAAATAAGTTTCAAATTTACTATTTAAAATAAAAATCACAAGACGGTTGCACGTCATAAAATTAGCTCATTATTTAAATCCTAGGAATTACCACCCTGTTCATGACGAAATGATGAATGTGATTTTGGTTTAACTTTTAAAAAAGGGGATAAAACTGTTATTAGTAAACAAAACCTTGAAAGTATTGCATAGTTTAATAGTAAAATAATTTATTTTTCCTTTTATATATTAAAGAATATATAATTTATATATGCATATATCTTATTATAATATTCAAGAATATAAATGATTAATTTACTCCAAATAAAGGACGATTTAATTTAATTGTATTCCATAGTTTAAGTATGTAAAACATACATTTAGTAAATATTTCCTCGTGTAATTTTTTATATACATATCTATTAATTTTATTTAATGCTAGCTGGGTAAATAATGGTAGTGATTTTTTGCTAAGCCCACGTGCTCCCGCTGTTCAATGATTGTTGGTCACTTTAATTTACTACGTAGTAACTTCCTTCTTCCTGCCGAGTTTCCAATACATTTTGAAGGTTTTTTTCTTTTTAATAGAAACACAAAACCTTCCTAATTATTTGGAAGAAATTAGGGACCCCAGTTAAGGATGTAGAGAGGGCCTTGAATACCATTGCCCAAAATCATGGTGTGCCCCCAATATTAGTGAAAAATTAGCAGACTTTTTTCTGTTTGATTTTTTTTAATTTTGGGCGCGTCAACATTGAAATTATTGGCTCCCAGAGAATTTTTTTCAGTGCTCTGCCGAACTGCAGACAGTGTTCTTTGATTACAGACAACAATTAGCTTGTAAGAAAACCTAAGGGCGTACACATGGATTGAAAACCGATACCTCCAATGGGGCATCTAGTACACTAACCACTTAGCCAATCCCTACAGAATATCTCTAAACCTTTCTTTTGAGTTCTACTATTACGAGGGTTGGCTGGAACGTAATGCACACATGCTTGCCGAGCGCGAACGAAGAGCTTTAAAAAGCGGGCGAAGTGGCATTTGGAAGTCACATTTCCCCTTTATTACGTAGGCGCAGTTTGAACTCGCTGCGTTCAGCCAGTGTATTTTTAGACGCCAAAGTATGGACACTTGTACTGGTGCTATGTCACTGCGAGATAAACAGCTTGCTGTTATCAGACTTTCTTTTGAATATTGTGACAGGGGACGAATCATGGGTCCATCATTACGACACCCAGAAGAGAAAAGGCAGAGCACTGAATATCGACATGCGTCTTCTCCTCGGCCGAAAAAGTTCAAAACACAACCGTCCGCAAAAAAAAATTCTTCTGTCTGTGTTTTGGGATGCTCATCAAGTTTAAGTGACGGATTTTCTGGATTTTTTTTTCAAGCGAGCTTTACGTCCAACTGCCGATTAGTGATCTAACGATTTAGGTGGCCATTGTTCGTACGTCAGAGGAAGTGAAGAATTTAAATTATTATCGAATTAAATTATTATGTCTAGCTCTAGCCTATAACCTCTTAATATACTTTACTATAAATTAACCATTAAATAATATCCAAAGCCAGGGAAGGGATTAGCTATGAGGTTAGCATACTGGACTCCCACGCGGAGGTCCCGGGTTCGAATCCAGCAGCTGACCCTTAGATTTTCTCTTCCTAGGAGCTTCTTACAGCTCACTGTCCGGTGATGGACAGTGTTGTCTGTAACGAGAGAACACTGTCCGGAGGCCGGCAGTGCACTGGAAAAAAGCTCCGGGCGCTAATGACCTGAGCTGTTGATGCGCCAAAAAAAAAAAAAAAAAAATATCCAAAGCCTAGACCAGGGTAATCGAACCCACTAAACCAACAATACATCTTAGCTTTGCGGGTCTAGCTCTAGCTTATAACCTCTTAATATACTTTATTATAAATTAACCATTAAATAAAATGCACAAGACCTAGACCAGGAGGAATCGAACCCACTAAACCAACAATACATCTTAGCTTTGCGGGTCTAGCTCTAGCTTATAACCTCTTAATATACTTTATTATAAATTAACCATTAAATAATATCCAAAGCCTAGACCAGGGTAATTGAACCCACTAAACCAGCAACACATCTTAGCTTTGCGGGACTCGCAGTTATCGCATTACCTTGTTGTTACCTGTTTTCTACATCAATCTTTACAGTTTAATTTCAAATTGAAACTCACTTCCTGTTATTATTATATCATAACTATACGTTCTTATTAATGGGAATAACAATAAGTACTGTTATATAACATTTGAAATAACATTTTCTTTTTTATAAATGGTTTTATTCTTTTTTTTATAGAAAGTTCTTTTCTATTATATATTGTACTGATCTGTTTTCTTCTCCGATTGTTGTCTCTAATTCCTCTTACGCTTCCATTCAGGAAAATTATTACGTCATAAATGGATTTCATACAATGGAAACTTAACGTATAAAATAGAAATCAAGACAATGTGTTCGTGCACGATTTTTTTCTCAAGAGAAATATTTTCTTTACTTCATTAAAAAAATATAAAAGTAACTTTTAATATTAATAGAACCAACTAGACTAATAGCTTAGATGAATAATTAGGTCTTAAGCTCTTGTTAAAATAGAATTTCCCTTTAATTCTAAAAGTCATTACATCCGGAAACCCTACGACATCCTGAAAACAATAGTTATTTAAAAAAAAACATATTTTTCTTCTTCTGTTCAAATATTTGAATATTTAATTACGAATTACGAGTCCAAACGCCTATCTATTGAGCGAACAAAAGCGGTCAGCTTTCATATTCAGGACAAGGCCGGCTAGTTTGAACATTTGTCCGTTATCAGTAGACCGCAAGAATAATTTAAACTATTGGATTTTTTTGTTTTGTACAATTTATTATTATTTTTCACTTGATTTATTGTAATTTTAGTTTGCGATTTATTTTTAAAGAGATTTTTGTTTTAATTTTCTCTTTTTTTAGTTCTTTATTTTTCTCTCTCCCATAACTCTTCTGTAAGAGATTATGAGCAGTAAGAGAAAGTCGAGATTTAAAAATAATAATAATTTTATTGGTCGTAGCAATGATGATTTTCTTTCTCTCTGTCATCATATTTTGAGGAAGATTTATGTAACATGTCTAAACCTGTATGATAGTACGAGGGTCGTTTGAAAAGTCCGTGCAAAAATAAAAACTACTTAATTCTTTGGGGTAAACCTTTTTTATTTTTCAACATAGTCTCCTTTTAGGCTTACACACTTCGTCCAACGCTGCTCTAGTTTGTTGATCCCTTCCGAATAATAGGATTTGTCCAAGTCTGAAAAATAGCCATTCGTTTCTGCAATCACCTCCTCGTTTGAATAAAATCTTTTTCCCGCCAGCCATTTCTTCATATTGGGGAACAAATAGTAGTCCGAGGGAGCCAAGTCTGGAGAATAGGGGGGATGTGAAACGAGTTGGAACCCTATTTCCATTAATTTTGCGACCACAACTGCTGAGGTGTGAGCTGGTGCGTTGTCGTGATGGAAAAGGACTTTTTTGTGGGCCAATCGTGGGCGTTTTTCTTGCAGCTCGGTTTTCAAACGGTCCAATAACGATGAATAATATGCACCTGTAATAGTTTTACCCTTTTCCAGATAGTCGATGAGGATTATTCCTTGCGAATCCCAAAAGACAGTCGCCATAATCTTTCCGGCCGAAGGAACGGTCTTCGCCTTTTTTGGCGCAGATTCCCCCTTGGTAACCCATTGTTTAGATTGTTCTTTGGTCTCAGGAGTGTAGTGATGTATCCATGTTTCATCCACAGTGACGAAACGACGCTTAAAGTCATGCGGATTCTTCTGGAACAGCTGCAAACCGTCCTTGCAACACTTCACACGATTTCGTTTTTGGTCAAGCGTGAGCAATCGCGGCACCCATCTTGCGGATAGCTTTGTCATGTCCAAATGTTGATGCAAAATATTATGTACCCGTTCATTCGAGGTGCCCACAGCACTAGCAATCTCGCGCACCTTCACTCTTCTGTCATCCATCACCATATCATGGATTTTATCAATGATTTCTGGAGTAGTAACCTCAACAGGGCGTCCAGAACGTTCAGCGTCACTTGTGCCCATATGGCCACTCCGAAAATTTTGAAACCACTTATAAACTGTTCTAATCGAAGGTGCAGAGTCACCATAATGTTTATCAAGCTTCTCTTTAGTCTCCTGAGGCGTTTTGCCTTTCATAAAGTAGGGCTTAATCAACACACGAAATTCTTTTTAATCAAAAACAGTCTTTCTCAGAATGGGCGATAACAACGCCCCCCTTGTGGAAGCTGGAGGCCTACAGGGGAGCGGTAAAGGTCCCAGAGAAAATTGGGGTGTTCGGGAGGGGCTGATTTGTGTTTTTTTAAAAATATATTTAACCAAAATTAGAACCTACCCTACACTACATCGAATATTTCGTTGTTTTTTCGTTAATTTTGGGCTACAAAAGCCATAGCCCAGGATTATAGTCGATTGTTCATTGATTTTTCATAGCATTTCCCATCGGTCGTATTTTGTGTGAACGTGGATTTAGTGCTGTGGCAACACTGCTAACTAGAAAGAGAAATCGTTTGCATGTTACCGAAATAAGCGGTGACTTACGGCTGTTTTTTTAAGTAAATTCGAGCCTGCTATTAACCAAACTTGTTCAAAATCATCAGATTCATCCTTTCACATTAGGTTAGTTTTAAAATTTAAATTAAACTGTTTTGTTCCCATACACTAAACTAACCAACTAACCAACGCTATAAACTTCTCGCCAGACTACTTGACAAACGTTCGAAACTTAACCTAGATAACAAAAGACTTCTTATATCTACTGTTACTGCGACCTATTTGGGGTTATACGGCATCGAAGTATGGGGGATTGACTAAGCGTTCCAACTCACTACGCCTCCAGGCATTACAGTCACAAAAATACTTCGAAAACTTCTTAACGCTCCGTTCTATGTAACTAACCTCACTATCCATAATGACCTCAAAATCTCCCTTTCATTACAAGATCTTGCTAACACTCGTTTTCACAAATTCATCATACCTCTACAGCAGCTCATCCTAACCCTCTCATAGAACACCTATCTTCCTCCACATTACCAGGTAATCCTCTAAGGAGATTGAAGAGAATATGGCCTCGTGATCTTCTCTTATCGTGAGAGCAAAGCACGTTACTGGAGTGACACCACTGGGTGCCTTCTCCACTCATGATTTTCTTCTATTTCTTTTTTCTTTTACCATATTTGCTTGTTGCAACAACTGTTGCAGTGGTAAATTACAATAAAAGATTTTTTTTAAAACTGTTTTAATTTGAATAAAAGTTTTCTGATCAGTCTCATTTAAAATGTAAGTTCAAACTCAGAAACAGGATAAGACTCATATGGCACGCTCTAAATTAAAGTAATAATTGCGATTGTGATTTTTAAGATGTGGTAAAGTTACAAATTTTCGAGGGGGCGCTAGAAAATAATTGATTCTCAAAGTGGGGCGGCAGACGAAATAAGTTTGAGAACCTCCTCTGGTCTAAAAGATCTGTTATGGTACTCTTGCGATTCTGTTTGTATGTTTATGTTAAACGCGTGAATCGAATGAAGGAGTTAATTAGATGATAAGCCGGAGTTTCCCTGTGGGTTCGCTAAACCAACATATAGTATTCGATTAGCGAGGAATCGATTCAGAACAAGAAAAACAAAAACACTCAGCTTTTTGCTGAAACGTTCCTCACTAATTGAATCTTTAATATAAATTTTAAAAATCACTAAAAGCTAATACAAATTCATTGTGCGTGTTATTAGCCAGGGATACCCTCAGGGACGCCCTGGATCCCTGAAGAAGTGGCTCGTCCACTTTACCATTTAAAGCAATTTTATTTAAAACAAAATAACCACTTTTAGTAACCTTTTCGTTTAGTAGCGTTACAAGGAATTTACCATCCAGTAATTTTAGGACAGATTTAATGCATTATTTACATAAAATATGCATATATTAGATTTCTATTAGAGACCAATCAGTATTTAGATGCTGTAACTAATCGGACATAGCCGGAAGCGTCGAGAGTATATTCATCTTTTCTTTTGGTTTCGGCGGAGATACGATTTTATTTTTGTTAATCTAGTCATGAAATAGGTCAATAGCTAAGCCCTTAGGCGTGATTATTTTAAACACTTCTTTTATTTCGTTTATGGTATTGTAAAAGTATTATCAGTGCAGAATGATCTGTGTTATACTGAGATGGTACTTAATGTCTTTTAACTTTAATCTTAAGAGGAAATTTTTTTTAAAAATTCGTAAAATCTTTTGTTTGTTCATTGTTTTGAATTATCACGGTCAAGAGATTTTTATCAACATTTTTTTTGCGTTGAATTTTATGGTTTCATACTTATCTCAGATATTTGTGGAGGCTTTTATTGTCTTGAATTGTTGAACACTACCAATTGGAGGAAAAAGTGTTTGACTTAAAGAGAAAAGATATTAATGTGTAGGACTAAGGACACTGAGGATGCTCCAGTCTCCAGTACCCTCTGATATTAATGCACGCACAGTCCTTTTGAGCATTCGAATTAGTTGGACATTGTCGTTCAACATACTTCAGTTATTCCCAGGCTATTTTGGGGTCTTCAAATCTCTTTAGAGTGTGGCCATTAAAACTATGGGTGCAGTGTAGATCTCAAGAGTGAATGGTTGGCCATCATTAGGGGCAGAGACAGGCGAAGAAGTTCATTTTGGGCTGAACTGCAGGACTATTAACTGGCCTCTGCAGGCTCAGAAAATAGATAATAGCCTTTAGTAGATTCTGTCAGAAAAAGAAGGAAACGGCACTCTGCATAGTGTTGTCTGGGCTAAGGATGTTACTCCTCGGTAAGCAAAAAACCAAGGCCTGGTGAGCTTTACTCAGGAGCCGCTCTCCAGAATTAAAGAGTCTGATTAAACGGACGGGTCTGAAGAGCGAGCTCTAGAGTATTGGGTGCCACAATAGATCCAAAAGCGTCGCGGTGGTGTAGTCCTTTAAAGCCACCCTACTAGAATCTAATCTAATCTACTTCCAGGCTTTTTTGCCTTTAGATTTCAATTTTGAACTCAGATAGTTGTGTATAGTTTTACTTTTTTAGCTCCACCACCAAATATGGTTCACAGAAGACCCTTAATCGATTTGCAACTTCCGAGTGAAATTTCTGTTTTATTTAAGTTATACACAAAATAGTTGAACACTCATAAATCTTCGTCATCTTATACACACACATCTTACTTAGCTCCAGTATTTAAAAATGATAAGTTTACCTAACTAAAAATAGCCTAGCTATACTGTTTTTTTTTTTTTGATTGATGAGTTTATAGTTTAGAAGGTTGTGGTTTAAATTTATTCCACAACGCTGATTTTTTAATCCGTTGTAGCGCTGTATGTTTTTCTGTTTGTTTAAATTCTTGACCGACTTTGGATTTTCTTCCACCATCAGAGGTTTGATTAATCAGTTTCGTGTAGAGAATTTGACAACAACTAAGTTCCTGACTCACTTTACCCAAATCGAATCAGTCTCTTTGGCAGGATGTAAAATGTTTTGTCTTCCTGATATTTTTTGAATTGAAAATATATTTTGAAACACCCACAGATCATTTTAAAACTCAATTTTGGGGAATTAGGCATTTTCCTTACCAATAGGGATAGCAAAAGTAAAAATATTTTTCGAGATTTTTCAAAGGATCTGGGGAGGGAATTGCATGTAAGTCAGAACAAAATTTACCCATTTGTTGCTCTATTCTATTTCTTTTTTAAAATATTTTTGCCTATCATAAGGCTTCCTCCAGTATTTTCAGCAGGATATTCTCCTGTACTCCTTCTTTTCCAAACCTGTTTCTGATTGATGAGGTTTTTTAATTGATTCTAACCTTTTCGTGCAATTCTTTCAGGTCCTTAATGGAATCTGCATCATTCTTTTCCATCTATTTTTATCTTCCTTTGGAATTGAATATCTTAATGAGGGATTCATTCTTCAGGACTTCGTTGAAGCCACTCTTATTCCATTCTCCAGTTTCTCCAGTGCTCATCACCATATTCGGGGATAGGCTACTCAGCATTCTGCTAATATGGAAAAATAGACCAAAATTCTGAGATTTATGCAACCATCATAAACATTTATTTTCTACACATACGACTCCTATTGGAACTCCTTATTGACTGCATTCTGCAGCTTATTCAGGAAAGGTCAAGAACTTCTCTTCTCCTGATTACTAATTCTAACCAATGACGGCCATTAAATGTCCAACTTTTTGGTACAGATCAGACATGCTTTTTTTTTTGACATGAATACCCTCCTACTCAATATATATATATGTATTTTGTTCCTTTCAAGATAATTTAGGAGTCTTAAATGTTTGTTACCACCTACACAAGACGTTGCTCCTCTTTTAAATTCTTCTAATTAAGCTATAAAAGTCGGCCTACGTTCTATAAAATATAAGATGATGTAGTTTTTCACTAGTTACAAGAACATATTCTGTTCTTAATTCGATAATTATAGCGTAGAGTCATGTCCATTATAGTTTGCAACTTTTAGTTTGATCTGGTTGTAGTTTTTATTCGCTGGTTATGAAGATCCGAGAAATGGGGACGTGGAATGTTACCTGCAAACAGAACTAATTGCGAATTACGTCGAAATTTCAGATCATGAAGCTTAAATATAGTTACTAAGGTACCTCTGTATAAATACTTCTGTGTGCTAGACACAGAGCATTAGAAATTCAGAGCACTCAGAGCACAAAGAAAACAAATAATTATGATGGCATTGAACTTTTTAAAAAGTTCCAACCTCTCCATCAATCAAACTTTTTACTGGACCATCGTGTTCTTGTCCATGTCATCTAATCAAGGTAGATTCAGCTTTAGCAACGGATCGGAATCTGTTGGACTAGTCACTGTTTTACATCATTCATTCTTCATCAGTCATTATTGACCGACCACCATCCGGGGGGCCCTGAACTAAAACTTAAGCCCACTCAGTACAATGAATCATTGCTGCCCACTCAGCATCTATAATACCAACTATATAACACCCTGGTACATTTTATTTTATTTATTATTGTTACAAAACGTAAAAGGGCATGCGCGAAACAAAAGTTTTTTGTTTTTGGATTTTTTATTTTCCCGCGCACGTTTCCTCCCCCCCCCGTTATTTTGAACATTGCCAAATATTCCTTGAAATAATACTTTTGAGCCTAGGCTTGGGCCTCATTTGTGGCTAGAGGGTGTGTTTCTATTGAACACGGATAGAAAATTGAACAATCCCAAATAAAAGTGATAGGCCTAGATGTAGTATGCTGACAAAGCTTGAAGAAAATCGTTAAAGAAAAAAAGATAACCTAAATAAACCTATAATAAGGTGAAGGGTTGTGCGAGGATCACGTCTGTAGCGGCTCCACGAGCTAAGTGAGCTGGAGACGTCTTGGCAGACACTTAGTGTTGTGGAGGAAAGTTATAGAAATGGCCAAGTTCCTCCATGGACTTTACAGCCAGGAGAGAAGTTGAAAAGACGAAAATCATGTTTTTTTTTAAAGAAAAATCCAAGGCCAGAAATGAGAAAAAAAATGAAGTGTTTGATAAGATGGTTTGCCTAAGAGAAAAAACTTACTAGCGAAAGAGAAAAGTAATGTTCATTGTTTTTGGGAGACTGATTCATTAATCCGGAAGGAAGAGAGAGTAATTTCAATCTCAGTGTCGTTATTTACGTCATTACGTAGTATTTATTTTAGCCGAGCTTTCAACCTAGAGGACTAGGTCATCTTCAGGGCTAATGTTATTGACAAATTGCTTTTTTTTTTTACATTGTTATTGTAAATAAAAAGTAAAGTAACGGCTAATTTTTAGCAGGCAGGCCTTACGTCCAACTACTAATTATGTGTGAAGTGGTCGGAGGCGACTACCAAATATACTTAACTGTAAAGTTCTTTTATTAGCCATTCAATAAAATCCAAGGCCTAAGACCGGGAATCGAACCGATACTAGCTTTACAGGTCTTGCCTCTTAATCGCTCGGTTACTGTGGCGCCTTTGTTATTGTACGAGGGTCGTTTGAAAAGTCCGTGCAAAGTCAGAGAGATAGCACCACTGGCGCGTATCGAGGTTATGTTTAGTTAGTAGCATCTCTTGGAAGAACACACTCCAAGTTTCAGCCAGATCTCGGTCTATTTCTTTGTGTTTGGCATTCGTTTGAATCGAGGAAGTCGAGTGATTTTCAAAAAATGAACGAAAAAAAAATTCGTTTGTTGATTAAACACTACTTTATGAAAGGCAAAACGCCTCAGGAGACTAAAGAGAAGCTTGATAAACATTATGGTGACTCTGCACCTTCGATTAGAACAGTTTATAAGTGGTTTCAAAATTTTCGGAATGGCCATATGGGCACAAGTGACGCTGAACATTCTGGACGCCCTGTTGAGGTTACTACTCCAGAAATCATTGATAAAATCCATGATATGGTGATGGATGACAGAAGAGTGAAGGTGCGTGAGATTGCTAGTGCTGTGGGCATCTCGAATGAACGGGTACATAATATTTTGCATCAACATTTGGACATGACAAAGCTATCCGCAAGATGGGTGCCGCGATTGCTCATGCTTGACCAAAAACGAAATCGTGTGAAGTGTTGCAAGGACGGTTTGCAGCTGTTCCAGAAGAATCCGCAGGACTTTAAGCGTCGTTTCGTCACTGTGGATGAAACATGGATACATCACTACACTCCTGAGACCAAAGAACAATCTAAACAATGGGTTACCAAGGGGGAATCTGCGCCAAAAAAGGCGAAGACCGTTCCTTCGGCCGGAAAGATTATGGCGACTGTCTTTTGGGATTCGCAAGGAATAATCCTCATCGACTATCTGGAAAAGAGTAAAACTATTACAGGTGCATATTATTCATCGTTATTGGACCGTTTGAAAAGCGAGCTGCAAGAAAAACGCCCACGATTGGCCCACAAAAAAGTCCTTTTCCATCACGATAACGCACCAGCTCACACCTCAGCAGTTGTGGTCGCAAAATTAATGGAAATAGGGTTCCAACTCGTTTCACATCCCCTTTATTCTCCAGACTTGGCTCCCTCGGACTACTATTTGTTCCCCAATATGGAGAAATGGCTGGCGGGAAAAAGATTTTATTCAAACGAGGAGGTGATTGCAGAAACGAATGGCTATTTTTTAGACTTGGACAAATCCTATTATTCGGAAGGGATCAACAAACTAGAGCAGCGTTGGACGAAGTGTATAAGCCTAAAAGGAGACTATGTTGAAAAATAAAAAAGGTTTATCCCATAAAATTGAGTAGTTTTTATTTTTGCACGGACTTTTCAAACGACCCTCTTAAGTTCGGTGTATTTTCTGTCCTAGCAGCTTCTGAACTCTTTTCTTCTTCTTCTTCTTCTTCTTCTTCTTCTTCTTGCTTAGCACTACAATCCATGAAGGACCTTGGCCGCCTCAATAATATCGTGTCATTCGCCTCGCTCTTGGGCCGCTCTTCTCCATCTTCTTACGCCCAATTCTTTTAGATCCTGCTCCACAGTGTCGAGCCATCTCACCCGGGGCCTCCCTCTCCTTCTAGCGCCCCTCCAGGATATCCAAGAAATAGTTTTTTGGTTACCTTTTCCTTCCCCATTCGTTCCAAGTGACCCAACTATCTAATTCGTCCTTGTTTGATAAGGCCAACTAGGTTCTGATCAGCATAAAGATCTATGACTTCCTTGTTGGTCCTTATCCTCCATCTGTCCCCCTTCCAGAATGGGGCCACATATTCTTCTTAATATCCTCCGCTCTCAGACATTAAGGAGGCGCTCATCCTCCTTGGTAAGGGCCCACGCTTCGCTCCCGTACATCACAATAGGTCGCAAAATCGTTTTATAAGTATGCAATTTGGCTTCTCTCGATAGAGTTCTAAAGCGCAGCGTCTTCTGCAAGGACCAGAAGCACCTATTACCTGAACTCTTTTCCTTATGTAGAAAAGTGAGCGGTAGGAGCTGAGGTCATGAGGGATAACCCCCAGACGATCGTTTTTATAAGAGTCACTAGGCTCCTGGGCTATTCTACGTTCATTTATTTTATTATTTACACTAATTTATCAGATTTAACCAGAAGACTCTATCAAGATGTTATTAAACATCGTCTTGATCCACCATAGGCTCTGTAAATACACCATAATACAACCCTGCGTTTCTTTAGTGCTTCGGGAAGTTTCCTAAATTCCTCCCGTTAATTCCCCTGAATCATCCCCTTAATTACTCTATTCACAAATATATTTTGTCCAACCATTTTGGAGAAAAAACAAGTGCGTGACAGAAAAATCTATAAAAAAAAAAACAAATATTTTTGTAGTAAAGAGGATATCCGTTTTATATCCAGAGAAAATCAATTTACTATATTTCAATTAAGATAAAAGGTCCTATAGCTGTTATAACTGATAAATTTAAATCACGAACTGTTGAGAATTATTTTACATGAGCTTAAATACAACTTTAATCAACTGTACACTTAATAATGGTGCCTCAATCAGAGAAATAAATATAGGAATAAATAATACTGGGGGCCGAAATACTCGTAGGTTCACACCTGTTTATAACACCAATAAAATAGCTCGTAACAATCTACAGTTGGTTTCAAAATTAATGAAGTTATTTTTGTAATCAATATACAAATTCTAATTATTGATCAGCCGGAATATAAATCATCAAAATATTACCTTTCAACACAAATAATAATTAATTTACAGAAAAATCACACAATAAATACAATTATTGGAATGTGAACAAAATAAATTAATTACATATGTAAAAATTGTAGCCCACACAGAATTTTGTGACTCTATTCAGTGTTACACCTGTTGCAATTATTGCATAAATGTGAGCAATAAAATATCATATCCTCAGTTTAGCATTTATTGTTTCGTTTCTGAGAGATTAACCCGTTATTGTTGGGCTAAATTAATATTTTATTTAACTTTATAATAAATTAGTATTTTTGTGGTTAGTTAATATACGATGATTAATTAATGATAACAAAATATGATTGTGGTCAAATTACAATATTAATTATAAATTTATCTGCTTTCAAAAGAAATCTTATTAATTGGGAATATCGAATATTATAATATTTGTTGTCTCTGCTGATTCAAACATTTAAAATGGCAAACCCAGGTCCCCCAATTTTTTGTTTTTTCCATTTATTTGCCATTTACAATATGCAGAAAATATTATCAGTGAAAGTGATGCGAGTAGTTTTGTTTTTGGATAATCTGGAAACAAGGATGAGGCAAGGTTCCGGAACCAGAGCTTTTAAAGAAGAAGAGTCGAAGAAGTCTCGATATTGTGCATTTTGATGCTTCTGTTGTAAATGAAATTTTAAGATCATTGTAAAGGGCAGCTTATTAGATAGATAGATTAAACTAGGGCGGCCTCAAGGCCTACGCCACTGCGACCACTTTGGATCTATTGTGGATCCCCTCCAGACCCCTCTTTTTCATTAGACTCTTCATTCTGGAGAACGACTCTTGTGTAAAGCTCACAGGCCTTGGGTTTTTCCTCCTCGAGGAGTAACATCCTTAGCCAGACAAGCCCCTCACACTGACACAACACGTGAGGGCCGTTTCCTCCGCCTCTTCCTGACAGAACCTACAAAAGGCTATCATCCGCCAGGCTCATGCGATGCATGTGTTTTCTGAGCCTACAGTGGCCCAGTTAATAGTCCTACAAGTATTCTTATAGCCCTACGCGGCCTTGACGGATTAATTCTGAAGTCAGCCTCGGCGAATAGCCTCTAATGAACTCCTTAGCCTGTCTCTGCCCAGTGGTGGCGAGCCACCACTCCTGAGACCTACTCTGCACCCATAAGTTAATGGCCGCAGACTTAACACACTTCGGAACCCCCCAAAACAGGGCTCCAGGCCAACGAAGTGTCCAGCAGAGCCTTCCCAGGCCAATAAATCTGCCACTTCGTTTCCCCTATATCCTGAATGACCAGGTACCCAAACCAGTATGACCTTATTTTGGTATAATGGAGAATCCATAATCTGGCGCAAGTATTTTTGATTGAATGGACTGTATTTATTGGGGAATTTGTAAGTTTTGTTGAACCTCACAGTTCTAAGTCTGCAAGTCCAGATCGGTTTCAGAATGTCAGTTGTGTTCTATTGATAACTTCTATTGATATTTAGTCGTAGTAGCAATTTGTTCCGTCAGTTAAGTTCCGAGTTTTTTCAGTCTAGTCTGAGAGTTCCACCGTTAGCCTTCTGTCGATGAACATCCCAAAGTAGTGAACTAAGTTAGCTGAAGAATGAGGAATTAGGTTTAGACTTAAAGATGGAGGCAAGGATTATTTTGCAGTATTTTACGCATTCAATTTGAATTGCTCCCTAAAGTAGTAAAAAAGAAAAGAATTATAGATAAACTGAGGCAAATTTTCATCTTGGAATCTTAACCATTTTAATTCTATTTTTTGGTTTAAACTTACAAAGAACTTGAGGAAAATTTACGAGGCCATTTATATTTTTGAATTTAAAAAAAAAAAAATATTTAATTCGATGTTTTGACACAGACATGTTGTCTATAATCCTTTTAACGTTGGCAATTTTGTTAATTGGCATATATTTTCTTAACAATCAACCTTAAAAGGATTATTTCTAACGTGTTCTAGAAGCTGAATAAATTAACTGTTTCTCCTTTAGATCTTTTTCCGTTGAAACTGGCTGACTCAAGCAAAAAATAGAAACGCAACTCTTGTTTACGCGTAAAAAAAATATAATATAATAAGATAACTCCAGCATCAGCATAAATAAATTTTTATCAAGTTCGTAAATTATATCTTGAAAAAAAAAGAAAATAATAATAATATAACTTCTAGCCCAGCAAAAAAGATTTTAACATAACTTTTACAAAAATAATAATATGTTACGTCAAACATAGATAAGTTTTTATTTTAGATTTTAACAGGTGATGTACTGTCCGGACTGGTGTACGGAGCCTGCGGGTAGATGTTACCTAGATAGTTCAACCCAAATAGTAGCAGCTATGGGGCCCCATCACCCTAAAAAAAAAGTAGTTTTTATTTTTATCTTCATTTTAAGATCCAAATTACAAAATTTATAACCCAAAACTTTCGAAATCAATTAAGTAACTTTTTAAATAAATAAATAAAATTCGACACTTCTTTGGGCAGATCTAAATGGATGGTTAGAGGTCTATGATTGAGGTTTTGGGTAATTCTATGTTCTTGAGCGGATAGAAGCAGCCGGAAAATGGTTTTTAATAAAGTTTGAACATATTTTCCTATAAAGCCTTTTCCTGCATTATTTTTTTTTTCTTTTAATTTTTAAGGTATGCTGTCCGCACACATCCCTCAAATACGAGGGTCGTTTGAAAAGTCCGTGCAAAAATAAAAACTACTTAATTTTTTGGGGTAAACCTTTTTTATTTTTCAACATAGTCTCCTTTTAGGCTTATACACTTCGTCCAACGCTGCTCTAGTTTGTTGATCCCTTCCGAATAATAGGATTTGTCCAAGTCTGAAAAATAGCCATTCGTTTCTGCAATCACCTTCTCGTTTGAATAAAATCTTTTTCCCGCCAGCCATTTCTTCATATTGGGGAACAAATAGTAGTCCGAGGGAGCCAAGTCTGGAGAATAGGGGGGATGTGAAACGAGTTGGAACCCTATTTCCATTAATTTTGCGACCACAACTGCTGAGGTGTGAGCTGGTGCGTTGTCGTGATGGAAAAGGACTTTTTTGTGGGCCAATCGTGGGCGTTTTTCTTGCAGCTCGGTTTTCAAACGGTCCAATAACGATGAATAATATGCACCTGTAATAGTTTTACCCTTTTCCAGATAGTCGATGAGGATTATTCCTTGCGAATCCCAAAAGACAGTCGCCATAATCTTTCCGGCCGAAGGAACGGTCTTCGCCTTTTTTTGGCGCAGATTCCCCCTTGGTAACCCATTGTTTAGATTGTTCTTTGGTCTCAGGAGTGTAGTGATGTATCCATGTTTCATCCACAGTGACGAAACGACGCTTAAAGTCCTGCGGATTCTTCTGGAACAGCTGCAAACCGTCCTTGCAACACTTCACACGATTTCGTTTTTGGTCAAGCGTGAGCAATCGCGGCACCCATCTTGCGGATAGCTTTGTCATGACCAAATGTTGATGCAAAATATTATGTACCCGTTCATTCGAGATGCCCACAGCACTAGCAATCTCACGCACCTTCACTCTTCTGTCATCCATCACCATATTATGGATTTTATCAATGATTTCTGGAGTAGTAACCTCAACAGGGCGTCCAGAACGTTCAGCGTCACTTGTGCCCATATGGCCACTCCGAAAATTTTGAAACCACTTATAAACTGTTCTAATCGGAGGTGCAGAGTCACCATCATGTTTATCAAGCTTCTCTTTAGTCTCCTGAGGCGTTTTGCCTTTCATAAAGTAGTGTTTAATCAACACACGAAATTCTTTTTCGTCCATTTTTTGAAAATCACTCGACTTCCTCGATTCAAACGAATGCCAAACACAAAGAAATAGACCGATCTGGCTGAAACTTGGTGTGTGTTCTTCCAAGAGATCCTACTAACTAAACATAACCTCGATACGCGCCAGTGGTGCTATCTCTCTCACTTTGCACGGACTTTTCAAACGACCCTCGTAGACAGACACACAAATGCATAGAACAAATTGTATAACATCTATAAAATATTAAAACGATTTTAAAGTTAACTGATGTTCAAAATTTGAAGATAATCAGCCCGATCATATTATGGAATAAGTTTTTAAAAAAAACTGTGCAATTTACATATATGTACAATAGCAATATTACGCTTATAGCAATCGTTTTTTGCAAGCAACTTTATTTATTTAGGAGGGGTTAAATGAGGGGTTTCTAAACTTCTATTTTAGATATTGTAAAATTTTCTCTTTATTTGAAAACTACAAACTGCAACTAGTGACTGCCAACTAGTTAATAAGTAGGTTCGTAAATGATAAAACACACTAAACTATCCACAAAACTAATTATTACACAGACACAGTAAATAACATTTACTAACAACACGACTATTTACTGAATTAATTCACTTAAGTCGCTACAATTCACTGTTAAACATTTACTACATAAATTCACAATAAAAACTGCTCAAAGACTGACTGTTGGACTGCACTGCACTGGACTGACTGACTAGAGCCGCTTTCATGGTTTTTATACTGTCGTAGAATGTGCTGGAATCTGCTAGAAGCTTATAGTATAAGCTAGGCATTTCTGTTTGTCCTTGGTCAAGTCTAGACTTTCCGACTTACGCTAGCTTTTCCTAGTGGTTCCCTAGCAAACTAGAGGTTCTATCTTCTTTCAAGAGATGACGCTAAAGGTACTTCATTACAATATTTTAAGGTTCTACCTCCAAGTATTTCATTATTAAATTTCTAATCAAAATACCGGAAGTGCAATTTTAAAGAAAGACTTTTCCTGTAATTTACTGTGAATTTGCCAAATGGATTCATTTGAAGCTGATCTGATGGCATACTTAACCTTAAACATTTTGGCATGTTGTTTTTTCTCCATTAATAGTTTTGTTCAGAGGAATTGATCTTTTTTTCTTTTTTTTAAGTGATTCTAAGTTACAAAAGAATTCAATTATATTCCTAAATTGTGGTATCAAAAAGTCATGTGAGTGTCCATACGAGATTCTTTTCATGAGAAAGTAAAGTGAAACCTTCAAAAACTATTCGAAAACGACCGTAACTTATGAAAAATTTCTCGAAAATTGAGAATAATTTTTTTTTCGAATAATTTGTTAACATTATTTCTTAATATCTACGTAAGATTAATATTATTCATAAAATAACAAAAAAAAGTTAATAAAATATGAGAAAATAATAAAAGATTTAGAGAAATAAGTGAAAGGTAGTCAAACGCCATTGTTAAGTACGCCTTGACCAGCTATCATTGGACGGGGCGTGGTTACACTAGAGGTGGGCATGGTCCGCCCACAGTCTGCAACCGTACTGCATTGTGATTGGCCACTATTTCAAACGTTATTATTTCAATGAAATAATTAATTTAAAAATTTTTTTCCAACATTTCTCCCATAGGTATTTGATAAACTTTCTAATTAAACAATAAAAAAAACTTCCCCTTAAAAATACGTTAAATAATATTTCTTTTGGCATAATACCTCATGATTTACACAATAATCGTTAACTGTATCAAAAAAAGTTGAGAATTTGTATGGTTTAATTGTGAATTAGGTAAAAGAGAAATAGGCATGTAAAGCCGCCATTAAATGGGAGGTAAGCTTACTTTAACGCTCCATCCGGTGGAGTACTCTAGCGGCAATTTCTGTAAACTAATTGCAGTTACTAAAGCTTGGCTGTTTCTTGATATTCTTCTCATTGTTTTTTAAGATTTATAAATTGGATTTTCTCGAAAGGCTTTATATTTCTATTTCCGTTCAGGAAATATTTCTTTAACCATCTTGGTGACTCACAAGACTTATATAGGACTCTCACATTTAATCATGTTGGTCTCTCACTAGACCTATATAGGTTTACCTTACACTCACTCACATTTAACCTGTAGGTCACTCACTAGACCTCTATAGGTTTACCTTGCGCTCACATTTAACCATGTTGACGACTAACTAGACTTAAATAGGACTATCTTACACTCACTGTTAACCATGTCGGTGACTCTCAAGATTTAATACAAGTCAACCTTATACTCACATTTAACCATGTTAACGACTCACTAGACTTATATAGATCGACTTTACACTCACATTTAATCATCTTAGCGACTCACTAGACTTACACAGGTCATCCTTACACTCACATTTAACCATGTCGGTCACTCACTAGACTTATATAGATCGACTTTACACTCACATTTAATTATCTTAGCGATTCACTAGACTTATATAGGTCGACTTTACACTCACATTTAATCATCTTAGCGACTCACTAGACTTACACAGGTCATCCTTACACTCACATTTAACCATGTCGGTCACTCACTAGACTTATATAGATCGACTTTACACTCACATTTAATTATCTTAGCGACTCACTAGACTTATATAGGTCGACTTTACACTCACATTTAATCATCTTAGCGACTCACTAGACTTACACAGGTCATCCTTACACTCACATTTAACCATGTCGGTCACTCACTAGACTTATATAGATCGACTTTACACTCACATTCAATTATCTTAGCGACTCACTAGACTTATATAGGTCAACTTTACACTCACATTTATTCATTGGCGACTCACTAGACTTATATAGGACCCCCGTACACTCATAATATTTTTCTATTCTACATTTTTAATTCTACTTTTCTTTTACCGCATAACCTAATTTAAAACTTCTGTATTTTATGCCCTTTTAAGCAAATAAAAATTAATAATCCATAATTTATTAAAAAAAATAAGTAGGTGAACTAAAAGAGATAATCAATTTATTATTGGTAAAAGTGTTAACATTTCATAAAGTTGTAAAATGTTAACTTAAAAAATCATTCATCATTTTTATATCACTACGTCTAGATTTATTGCGTATCTTTGTGCGTATTGTATGTCAGTACGTAGTATTCTATTTAAATGGAAGATATTATCTGAAAATGATTAATTCACAATGTTGTGAGACATTTAAAATTTATATGCATGATTTTTTTCTATTTAAAAAAATAATAAAAGAAAGCTGTAGGAGAATATGTTGGCTACAGGAGTGAATATTGATCTGATTTCGAAGATAACGGCGACCCCATGTTGTGCAGTGGGAACTTTTATTTATTTGTTTTAAAATACTTTTACCATTTACGGAAACCACCTTCTTTTTTTACTTGTTTTTATATCTTGTTGATTATATTCACTTACCATGTGTACTGCCATGTTTTCTTTTGATGATCTATGTCTATTTATCTGTTATCTGTAGCTTTTAAGATAGTTCTGTACTGTAGAGGTCGCTATTGGGGTTCAAGGTCAAATAATTTAATTTACTAAATGTTCCTTACAGAGTTCTTGGTTTACATTCCTAATTTGATTATCCCTTCATTTAGGCGCCACGGTAGCCGAGCGGTTAGAGGCGAGACCTGCGAAGCTAATATGTATTGTGGTACTGGGTTCGATTCCCGGTCATAGGCCTTGGATTTTATTTAATGTTTAAAAATGAGAAATAGTAAAGTAAGTTTGCTAGACGCCTCCGTCCACGACACCTAATTGGTAGTTGGACGTTAAGCCCCGCCTGAAAAAATAGGCGATTACTTTACTTACTTTTTATCCCTTCATTCGTTCGTGGGAAATAAGGAAAAGCCATTTAGAAGAGGTAACAAAAAGAGAATACCTGATAGTTGGCAGGTCCTTAACTGTCAGTTGGAATGTTCAGTAGCTTTCAGTGGCTCTTTCTGCCTGCCAATTTCAGTTGCCTACCAGTAAAGCTTCTGGTACAAGTTCATTTCTAGCCCACACAGGGATGGGTGAAAAAACAGATAACTACTTCCTGAGGGAAGTGCCGAGAGTGAGAGAGTGGATGACCAGCTTCAGGAAGTAGGCTAAAAGAAACGGTATGAGGGTTTGTACCACATTCTTCCAGAGAATGAACTTTGATTGGGTGATTTTATTGGCTTCTTGGGAGTTGTGATCTTTTGCTGCTGGTTCCCCATCGCTTTATGGGGCTTGCCTGGAGCGCCTGTAGTAGTAAGCGGATATTGGAGGAGAACCTTCCCTAGAAACATCACTGATTTTCATAACTTGGTAGTCCTATTTCCTAGAAAAGTCTCGGTGGGCGTTTTCAAAGGTGTCAATTTCCATCTTTCGGGATTCTAAGAAAACCCTGGAAAGCTGGTTTCTTAATCTGGGATAGAATTGTATGCAGGCTCATTGGCGGCGAGTTATTATACCCTGTTTGGCGATTGCCCGCTGTTACTGATTTTTACCCGTGGAGAGATTGGAAGGTTTACAATATTTTTTGCCTTGAATCCTCCCAGTTTGTAGATCTCTTAACAAGGACATTGAGGGTATGTCGTTAGCGTATAGAAACCAATTTATCTCTGATTGATGGCTTTGCGCTCTTCCCAAAACTTTCTCTACGAACAAGAATGAGTAATGTGGAAAAGCTATTCTCTCTATTATCTGCTCTCACCATAGAGAAGTGTTATAAAAAATGAGTGATCACATTAAAGCTTCATCGTTACGGTAATTGTCAACTATACTGTTTGTTAAGCCAGCAATGTCAATGTTTAAGTGTGTCAGTCTGTTTTGAAAGTATTTCACTTCCGTTAGTGCACCACGTCATTTAAATAGCGTCATTGTTTGTGACAGGGTTTGTGATTTTTTTTTCGAAACTTTTATTTCACAAACTAATTAAATTAACCGCAATAAAAAGCAGATAGCTATAAATTATAGCGGCCCTTGTAATTAATATCCTAATTACAGAGTAATTCTTATTTATGGCCTATCATATGATCTCATTACGTCTTGATTAGTAGCTCCTGCATACCAACCTTTCAGGAGAATCACCACAGTAGGAGAGATAGAATGATAACTATACGACAATCTTGTTAATGTTCTATATAGCCAGTGATGTATGTAGAAGACAAACATATAACGGAAACTTCAACAATATTACAGTATACTCGCAGCTGTAAGTGTACTTTGCCTTCACGTTTATCTCTCTCCCTTTGTCACTTCTAATTATGTGCATTACTCGCTGAATTTAAAGGTCTTTCCAACTTTCTGTAACTAAAAAGTAAGTAAGTAAAGTAATTGCCTATTTTTTCAGGCGAGCTTAACGTCCAACAACCAATTAGGTGTCGTGGACGGGGGCAACTAGCAAACATACTTTATTGTAAATTTCTTTTATTAACCTTAAAATAAAATCCAAGGCCTAAAGACCGGAAATCGAACCCAGTACCACAATGCATATTAGCTTTACAGGTCTCGCCTCTTAATCGCTCGGCTACCGTGGCGCCTAACTTTCTGTATCAACGAGGTCTGTAAATTAAGTAATGAGATTGATTTTTTAAATTTTTTTATTCAAAAAGAATTACAATTCTATATTGTTACCTTCAAAATAACTTCCTTCTGAAGCCACACAGCGCTGGAGACGTTTCTTCCACTCCTCATAGCACTGCTCGAACTCCGATACTGGAATAGCCTTCAGCTGGTCGGTTATAGCCGTTTGAATGTTTTCGACTGACCCAAAATGAGTTCCCTTGAGGTGATTTTTTAACTTCGGGAAGAGCAAAAAGTCACAAGGACTCAAGTCAGGCAAATAAGGAGGCTGAGGAGCCACAGGAATGTTTTTACTGGCCAAAAACTCGTTTATTGAAATTGCTGTGTGACAAGGAGCATTATCGTGATGCTTGATCTCACACGAATGACCCTTTTTCGTAGTTATTCAAGAACTTCTCGGTAAAAGTGTTGATTGATCGTTTGACCTTGAGGTAGAAACTCTTTGTGGACGATTCCGTGGATATTGAAAAAAAACAAATCAGCATGCATTTGATCTTCGACTTCGCCATCCTTGCTTTTTTGGGCCTTGGAGAGGTTGAAGTGTGCCACTCCATGCTCTGGCGCTTGGTTTCTGGGTCGTACTCAAACACCTAAGACTCGTCACCAGTAATGGACACGAGTGAAAAATCACCTCAAGGGAACTCATTTTGGGACTGTCGAAAACATTCAAACGGCTGTAACCGACCAGCTGAAGGCTATTCCAGTATCGGAGTTCGAGCACTGCTATGAGGAGTGGAAGAAACGTCTCCAGCGCTGTGTGGCTTCAGAAGTAAGTTATTTTGAAGGTGACAATAGAGAATTGTAATTCTTTTTGAATAAAAAAGTTTTAAAAAATCAGTCTCATTACTTAATTTACAGACCTCGTATGTTCAACTATTTCTCTTCATGCAGTTCTACAAAGTAATTATCTTATTCCCTTTTACAACTGTACTATAAGTTAATTTACTATGGATCGACCTTAAAAATACGGATTAATTCCCCCCAAAAAATATGCTACGATAATTAGGGCACAATCCGCAAGGCAAAGATGTAATGAGGGTTTAATTGTGCGTTCGATTCTCCAAGTTTAGAATCTTCGGAAGGGGAGCCGAACATACTTATTCGGTATTAAGTTACAAGTGGGACGATGATCGACTCCAGTAGCAATGGTTATAAAGGATCTCTGGTTACTTCTAAAAAAAACAGTGACATTAAAAGGCAATCCATCTTCTTATTTTAAAACCCTTAAGTGGAAATACGTCACACTTTATGTTAGTTTACCGACAGTTTGTTTATGGGAGGAAAGAGAGAAATAGATAACTGATCATAAAAAAGACAGGAAGTTACTCTAGTATAGTTCAAGTATGGTTGAAAAGAAATCAACTTGTTAATAGGATGTTCTCTTTCTAAACAAGTCGAATGGCCATTTAGATCGCTGCAGCCGAGAGTTTTTGTCTAAGTCAATTCACGTTTGATCTAGATCCAATTTCTTTCATTTTTTACACTCGCATCTTTGAAAAACCATTTCTGGATAGATCGAGTGATATCTATGCTGAGAAGTACCTTTAAATCTAAAACCTCTTCTATTCTAATTTTAATTTTTTTATGCTACTTATATAGCTCAGTGTGGAATCAATTTTAATGAGTTGCAAATGATTTTTAGATGATATCCACAAAACTTATAAAAAATAGATGAAAGTATTAAAACTTTGTAGTGATTTGTAAGCTGTGCAAAGAGTTTTGAAAAACAAAATGTCAATTAACATTTCAAAAAAACAAAAACTAAATGTTACAAGTTGTTTATGAATTCAACACATTTCATTCCATTTCTGTCAACTTAAACAGAAATGTGCCCGACAATTGTTAAATGAACTAAGACAGTTTAGGGTCGTAGAACCCGGATGAAATACACCTTTTTTTATACATACTTATATATCTCCTTCTCATTCTTGTAAATGTAGTTCTTGTAGTGGCTAACAAGGTTGGAGTGTGAGGGAGTTGGTTACCACGTGTTTCTTAGTAATCTATTTCACCAACAATTTCTTCTACTCACATATATGGTTTGGACAATTCATTCTCCATAATTTTTTGTTTGTCGATATTTGCAATTCAATTTATTATATTTTTTGCATTCTACCACAAAAAATATCATTTTTTTTCTACTTCGATAAATATTTACGAAGTATAAATTGTGTAGATGATAGGAAATGACTTTCTGTTATCGTACTTTACCCAGAAATGTCGTTGAAAAAGAGATTCGAACCCTCTCCTTCGCTCAGAAGTGCTCCCCTTAATCGAATTATCCAGAAAAATTTGTAGCAAATTAGAATAATGATGCTTTATCGATCTAAATCGATTCATACGTTTAGGCGCTATGTTATTTACAAAATAAAAAAAGGTAACAATTTTAGAAAATATTTTTGCCCATTTATGGGCAACAGTTTTTTCAAAATCTGCTAAATCTGAGTTGTTGCCAAAAAACAAAACAAAAATAACACTTAATAAACGAGAATATGTTCTTTAATTGAAAGGAAATTTGGTAATTTTATTTTTTTATTGGAAAAACAGGAGGAAAAAATTGTCAAAGTTGGGGATTTTTACAAAATTATGCTTTTTCTTGCATTTTTTTTTTGACTATCAACTCTTATACAATTGTTGCCCCGAACAGTTTTAATTACAGCAATCTCTTAATAAAGCCGATTGGTTTAGTGCTGCAGTCTCGATCTCGGTCTCGGTCTCGGTCGCTCAAGTCTCGGTCTCGGTCTCGTCGAGATATCTCGGTCTCGGTCTCAGTTTTTTTGAATTTTTGTTTAAGTATTAAAAGTGGTTTGCTATTAATAATCTTTTCAAAAAATGTTATTATTTTCTAATAATTATTTCAATTTATATATTGGTAATGAAAATGTGTGTAAAAGAAGACAACTACTTACACTTCAATGCATCATATATTACTATTACTGTTATATATCTTTATATAATTTCAAAAAGATGTTAAAAACGCGCCAAATGAAAGACCCAAATAACATATCTGCCTGCTATAACAAGTCGATTCGTGAAATAAAAAATACACCTCCCAACAAACTTCCCGCTCCATTGGTTATGGCTGTTGGTGAAGATAAAGAATCTGATGATTCACCTTTTGACGACGACGACGACTGCATCAATATTTTTGTACCATTTGCTCAAAAATCAGCAAATATCACCGAAGCATGGAAGACAGAAATAATTAATTACACCAAATTAGACCAAGCACCAGTAGACGTTGACATTTTAGAATGGTGGAAAACACTTGAGAATTCCTTCAAAAATTTGTCTAGAATGGCGAAAGATATTTTTAGTATCTGTGCAACTTCAGTGCCATCGGAAAGATTATTTTCGCAAGCCGTGATGATAATGACCAATAGAAGATCTTCTCTAACTTCTGACTCAGTAAAAGCTCTTTTATGTATCAATGCTTGGGCAAAGTGTGTCTTAAAAACGAAAATTTGTGGCAATATTTTTTAGGTGCATAGATAGTCTTTTTTTTCAAATTCACTAATTCCAAAATTCTAAAATATAATTCAAATAATATCAAAGTTCAAAGTATTAGATTATTAATAGTGAAATTTATGATATTGAATGAATGAATGATATGAATAGTGAAATTTAGTGAATTTATGTAAAAATTATGTAATTCGAAGGGGGCCGCCACGGTAGCCGAGCGGTGCGAGACCTGTGAAGCTAATGTGTCGTATTGTGGTACTGGGTTCGATTCCCTGGTCTTAGGCCTTGGATTTTATTTAATGGTTAATATGAGAAATTTACAGTAAAGTATGTTTGCTAGTCGCCTCCGTCCGCGATACCTAATTGGTAGTTGGACGTAAAGCCCCGCCTGAAAAAATAGGCGATTACTTTACTTTGCTTACTTTACTTATGTAATTCGAAGTCTAATAGATGTTGTAATATTGAACATATATAATAAAATCGTATCTTTTAATAATTAATTCAATACCCGTAATGATTATTTATTAATAAAGAACACAATTTTATAATTTTGTAGCTAAAAATTAATATTTGAAAAACCGAGACGAGACCGAGATTTCTCGACGAGATATATATCATGTCTCGATCTCGGTCTCGGTTGCTCAAGTCTCGTCTCGGTCTCGGTACCGAGACCGAGATTTGTCTCGTTTCTCGTGCAGCACTAGATTGGTTGTCCAGACAACTATCGAATGGTTTTCCTTCCTTGAAAAAGTAAAGTAAAGTAATGCCTATATTTTCAGGTAGGCTTTAAGTCCAATAACCAAATTAGGTGTCGACTAACCCAACATACTTTACTATAAAGTTCTCATATTAACCATTAAATAAAATCCAAGGCCTAAGACCGGTAATCGAACCCACTAAACCAACAATACATCTTAGCATTGCGGGTCTAGTCTCTTAACCGCCTAACATACTTTACTATAAATTCCTCATATTAAAAGTTATAGACTGGGAATATAGCCTACTACCGCAATACATCTTAGTTTTGCGGGTCTAGCCTATAACCGTTCGCCTTTTCCTTCCTTAATCTATACCCTTCACAAAATAGTACATTTGGGCAATACCCAGGATAATGTGTTAGGATACTTTGCATAATCATCCCTAGTAACTTAATAAGTTGGTAACACTGAACGATTCAGTGAAATAGCGCTTTTGAGTGAAGCCTGCCTAGCTTTAGTAGGAGCTATAATCGCTACCAGTACACTATAACTACCATTTAAATGATTTTTTTTAAATAGAAAAATAGTTCTAATCAAAAGTTATAGCCCAACTGCACATGTGAAGTTATACACATATATATATACCTCAAATAGACCAGAAAAGCTAATATGTATTGTGGTACTGGGTTCGATTCCCGGTCTTAGGCCTTGGATTTTATTTAATAGTTAATAAAAGAATTTACAGTAAAGTATGTTTGCTAGTCGTCTCCGTCCACGAAACCTAATTGTTAGTTGGACGTCAAACCCCGCATGGAAAAATAGGCGATTACTTTACCTTTTTTTATATAACTCAAATATAATTATTTAAAGGAAATTACAGAAAATTGAAAGAACTTTTAGGAAAATGAACATTTTTAGAATTCCAGGAAAACTATACTGAGAAAAATTACTGTTATTTCACTTACCAAAGGTAGAGAATAGATTCTGTGTTGTGATAACACCAGTTTCTTTTATCAAAGAGAGAAATACAAAAAATTATCTTAGTTTTTAATCAGTTTAAAGGATGAAAATAGTATGACAATTTCATAAAAAGTGCACAACCTTTTTTTAAAAAAATATTAAAGATAAGTATAAAAGAACTGCCGAAGAGCTGTTAAAAGACCAGCTCTTCGGCACTCTCATCGTTGTTGAGTAGTAATGCCAGCTTATCACATATTCTGTCAGTGTTATCGCTACGTGACTTAATGTTCAGTCTTTTTTTTTTTAGTTTTATTTTTAGTTTTATGTTTTTACAGCTGTTCAAAGTTTGTATTTATATACTGCGACTTATGGTGGGGATGGAGTTTTTTGTCTTTTATTATTATAATGAATATTTAATTCTTACAAATATTGCGCAGGTAAAATGAGACTGCTCATTACCACTTTAATGGTACTAAATCTCTCCCAGAACTGGTCTTGAGAAGATTTTAAATAGAACTTCCAGGTTGTCAGATTCACCATCATGGGACTTACAGGGTTGTCCAGTCAGTACCATACATAACATACTTGTACACTTGGGCACATAGTAGACAGCAGCTAAAGATCCCATGAGCCGCCATTTCCTATCCATCTTTAATCCGCGATTCCTTCCGCCTGTAGAAGGTTCGTTTTTCATTCAAACGATTTGGTTTTTTTTACTCCCAGTCCGTAAGAAATAAAAATAAATTCAAACCCTTATTAAAATTGCAAATCCAATCTTAAACTCTCAAAGAGTCTAGTCATAAATATTAATAAATAGAGAGAAAGAAAGGATAAGGGACAGATAGATGGGAGATTGGACTTTAATTTGTTCAATACATATGGATGGATAGATAAATAATTGTAACTGTAGCAGATTGGAGCGAAGGAGAGAATCGAATAAATAAAGAATCGAAAGGAGCCGGTCTCGATCGACTTTTACTGCTTAATAATGTAAATGGACTAGAAGTTACGTTCCAAATTCTTTTTCAATACAATCTGAAAGTTGTCCCCAATTTGTATTCTTCTGTTCGCCATTAATAAAAAGAAAAAAACTTTTAATGATTAAGTATTTCAAAAAAATAATTATAATAAAAGAAATGTCAATATTTTGTTAAATTTTGAATAAAACCTTCTATAAAATTCTATTCGTTGTGTAGTTTGGTCCAAAAAGACTGAAGGAATTAGATGACTTCCTGAACTGTATTAAATGAATATACGTGGAATCCGGAAGTGGAAAAAAACTTGTTTTTTTTAAGGGTTCCTGGTGCTCGAAATTGATTTTTAGAAAATTGCATGTGAACTTTGTAGCTCAAAAATTCAAAATCGCCAGAAATTCGAAACTTTATATTTTATACAGGTTTTCATCAAGAGAACCTCCTACAGATAGTGCTCAAATTCCTCAACTGTGCAAAGAATTAGCCACTATATACGACGGATTTTAAATGCACTTCAGATTTCACTGGAGAGAGTGGTGGATTCATTTTTGTCTAATGTGCTATTTTCGTCTTTATGGACAGTTCTATCGTTTTAAATAGAATTAGATTAGAATTGACTCACTCCACGAGACTGCGTCCATTATTCCCCGGTACAGTCCTATATCCAAAATCGTCTGCTGAAACTCCGTTCCATCCTAGACTGTCATCCTAATCCACTCTGCCGTGACATAGTCTCCTACAGATCCTTTTACACTAGCAGGTTTTTCCTCTCCTTTTTTTCCCCTGCATTTGTATCCTGCTCACTTAACCTTACTAAGATTAGCACTGTTATGAAGGTTACAATGTTTTTTGTACATTATACTTCATTATTTATTTTATGTGTATATTTTATTGAAAGAAATATTTATTCATTCATTCAGAATTATAGATCAGTTTTAAAAAATTTTGAATTAATAGAAAATTCCTTTACATATTTTCGCATTGAATTTTCTCATTTTATTAGAGAGTACCTTTAAAATGGCTTCTATTATCTTCACTAGACTTGGATTTTCTTTTTCTTTGGCGCATCGACTGCAATGGCCATTAGCGCCTGAATATTTCTTATTATCCATAGGTCTATTAACGGTCAATGCAAAATTCTGTTACAGATTAAATTGATGCAAGAATTTTAATTTCACTTTTTCTTAATTATTTTTGTGCATGATCGCATGTGGCAGAGACGGGACATTGGAGTCAAGTCATCAATTAACTTATTGTAAAAGCGAAATATTCTATAATCAATATCCAGCTCATCACAATCAAGACATGAACTATCGCTACAATCTATTATTAGCTAATTAAGACCAATGTCCTTGCCTAAATTAACTGTTAGCCTAGAAGCCGCCATGCACAGTTGAAACCATTTTTATATACTCGTATATATAAGGCATTTGTTACCATTTTTTTCACATTCATTTCTGTGCTACATTCCAGTCAGGTGCCAATAGTGAAACTTGCTTTGAGCTACTCATTTTAACGTTTCATTTATTTGGAATGAATTTAGTGTTTTAGTTAAGGTTTTTTTTAAATAGTTTTACTTGTAAGGCGGCCATATTGAAAACAAGGCGAGATACAACCAATCAAACCGTGAGTTCATTATTTATTATCACATATTTTTTGTGAAAATACCGATTTCTTGAACTCAAGGAACTTACAGACTTATTTCTGTTCTTTTTTCAAAAACTGAACAAGGGGTAAAGCACCAACAAACAGACAAACACCTTTCTAATGAAATAATAAAATTACTATTCTAATATTTTACCCAAATGTTTGTATTATTATTATTATTATTATATTCAGTTTATCATATTTAGCGGTATCAAGAAATGCAAAAAAGGAAGTTGTAGCTATTGTTTAAAAATTCAAGAATAAAGTGTTTTAAAAGTAACTGTTTCTCTCTACAAACCAACAGACACACAACAGGAAGTAAAATATGCGATAAAAAGCGTAGTTTCCGTTTTGTTTCAGTTTTTTTAAGCGTGAATCTATTGTTTTAAAATTATTGATTTGGAATTGATCAATTTATTGATTTAACTTTAATAAGCTTAAGGTTTATTCTTGAATTATTGCGGGAAATATTAGTAGAACTAGGGTATAATCACTCGAACAATTATCAAAATTTCTCAACCTTTGACTATTTATCAGTTAGCTTCAATTTAGGAATTTTGAAGGCATTCTAGAACCGTTCAAATTTTAATGCAACTTAAATATGTTCAGTAAAAGATCATTGTTTGCATCAGAAAATTAATCTATCATAATTGTAGTTATTTTTCATTTTTTGTAATGATTTAAGGCGCTCTAAGCATCTGAGCCTTTTTTTAGCGCACTGTTAGCTTCCGGACAGTTACAGACAACACTGTCCAATCACCGGACAGTGAGCTGTAAGAAAATAAAAATCTAAGAGACCAGCCGCTGGATTCGAACCCGTAATCTCGTGATTGTCCAATTTAAGAGAATTTCTCAAGACAGATAATTGCTTATGAAAACCAACTTTCTGAAACTGTTTAAGAAAAAAATTGGGTCGCGATCTCATATTCTCAAATTAAAGAATGCTTTAATCAACGATTAACACTCTAGAGAAATCGTAATTCTGATCTAAATTGATTAAAAATCAATGCAATACAATCAACGTGTAGTACCAGCAGCTAAATTAGCGCACAAAAGCTATCAAATCAGTTTGTGGCCACCATTTTGAAGCAGTAAATGTTCTTTATTTCCGTTTTCTCTACTGTTATTTTAATTTTTTTGGTTTTTAACTGTCACGAATGTTATTAGAATCGTGATTTGCTTCTTTGTTCTACCATATAAGTAGTGGAACAAAGTGAATACTGACATTCATTTTATATTTTTTTATTTTTGAACAGTTTATTATGATAGGTTAAACATTATTTTGGTTTCGAGGCTTTCTAAATTGTGGGGAGACGAACTAATCAATTTTTATCATTATCAATATATCAAATTCGCCAAGTTCATTTAATTGAAAATAAGTCTCAAATTCTCCGCACTATCGTTAAACAGCTCCATTTTACGTTTCAAATCTAACTGTCCACAGTTTCCGTTTGTAGGTCCAGGTTGCACGAACTCGCTATAAAAGTTTTCATCAGAACTTCATCACTCACATTCCAACCCTCTTGCCCACCATTTATCATCTCATCACCATCCAGATCATCCTCCCAGACGATTAAAATCAGCCAGTGGCCTCGCGATTTTCTCTCTTCTGAGAAGAGTAGCTAATCCTGGGAGAGGACTTAGGGAGTGTTATCACTGAGGGTAACTTCTCCCCTCAATTAGTGAGTTTGTAGTGATGTCAGTTATTGTCCATTGTTACTAATAGTGCATCTAGCGCTGGTATAACTTATCAAATAAACTTAGGATGGAAGATTTGCGAGGAATCGGTCAAATAAAACAACTCGTCTTTTTGCCAACGTTTCGACAAATATATTGTCCTCTTCAGGGCCTGGATATTACAAATACAAAACAATTTATAGAGTCAGTAACATAGAAAAAACAGTAAAAATCAGTAATACAAAAATAAACAGTAAAATACAATAAATTCTTTATAATTATTGAAACTTACGTGGCTATGCTAGGTTAGTTGAGTTACAGAAACTAAGAGCCAGAAATGGAGAAGCAGGTACATACGAGTATATACAGATATAGCGGGACTTACACGGGAATTTTGGTAATTACAATTGGACAGATACAATAGACTAGTTACAACAAAAGAGTAAATACAATAAATATTGGGAAATTTCTTTAAACAACAAAAACCGTTAAACACAAAACACAGGAGAAACCAAATAACCCTTATGCACTAAATAACAAATAACCAAAAGATTTGAAGTAAATTTAAAAAAAACCAGCAATAATTATGTACAAAATTTGGATATCTATTTATTTTTTAATGACAAAATTGTAGCAGTTGGCCAAATTCGACGTGTCTTGCAAAATTCCCGTGTAAGTCCCGCTATATCGATTCCTCGCAAATCTTCCATCCTAAGTTTAACAATTTGCGGTCACGAAAACTATATATTCGTAATCAGTAAAAATGTTTTATTAAAAAAACAGTCTATAATAATAATTATTATTATTATTTATTTTCATTTTAAATTATTTGTTAGATGAACTTTAATTAGTGTGGAAGGATTGAGTGAATGTGATTGGTTTAGAATAGACAAGAACGTGGTTATTGGAATAAATGTTACTAAGTACGAGAATGCTTAGGTTATTTGTGAAAACTAGTTGCGAGTGTAAAAGTTGAAAAAATATAAATCTATGCATTATATACAGTCGAACCTCTCAATAACGGACAGTGGCGGGGGAAAGCAAAGTGGCGGCTGTTTGGAGGTGGCCGTCAGAAGGAGGTAGGCAAGTTTCATAATGAAAAAATATGGGTTTTTTTTCCGAACATCTATTTAAAAATTGTTTATTATTAATAGATTTAAAAACGTACATAATTGCATAATTATTGCAGCTATATGATATGCATCAAATGTTTCTTAATTATCCAAAAAAATTATCAAAAAAATACATATTGACTTATTTAATAATTTTTATAATAATCATCATATTTATTCATAACAAAAATTATTTATGGTAAAATTATCATCATACAATCATCTATTATTAGAAAAATGGAACAAACCTTTCGGCAAGTTGACGATGGCTCGATTTGGTTTTTGCAAAATCTTCCAACACATTTATTTTCTCTTCTAGAGTTAAACCACTTTCGTTTGAGAGACATATCCGGAATAAAATAATATTGTTCGTCCAAAGTAATATTGAAAAATGATTAAAATGGTACAAGATGTATGGAGCTTATATAGGAAACTTGAGGAAAAACTAGAAAAAACAAAAAAACTTGAGAGGGGATAATTATTTTGATCACCGCGTCAAACGAACTTTTAAGAATAAGGTGGTCGATGTTGGGAGGTGAAACATTTAATCCATTCCCCAAAATCAATGTCTGCCGGTCGCTATGTTGAGTGTCCGTTAGACGGAGGTTCTTTTGTATAGAAAGTGTAAAGGGGAAAAACGCGGAATCCAAAAACTGTCCGTAAATGGAGGTGGCCGCTAGTGAGAGTGTCCTTTATGGGAGGCTCGACTGTACCTAACTAAAATAACAGTTCTGTACATAAAACTTTTTGTAAAATGTATGGGAAAAACGTGAACATAGAATAATGGAAAACAATGTTCTCATTTTTTTAGTATAATTTGCCGGTAAAACATGCAATGGTGACTTTAATGTTAGTTTGGACGAACTCAAATGTGTAATAAATGCTAGGTCAGATAAAAATGGCCGATCAGATTGGGTTTACTATCCACAGAATTAAGAATTAAATAATTTTTTACGCTGCTGTACCCTTTAAAACAAAAAACCAACAATTTTTAATCTTTAACTTATGGGCAAGACTTGAACATTGCTTTGGATCAGATCTTCATTTTCTCCTAACTAAATTATTGGCCTTTTTTAAAACAATATTAAGCTAATTAAAGAGAGATGGAGCCCCCCCAAAAAACGTCATAAAACAAACACTGTTTTATTAATTTATATAAAATGTAATAAAAAAACAGGCGGTATCATTGTCTGTCAGACTATAATAAACATCACCAGTCACCAGCTGTCATTAAACATACGACTACAATGTCATTACCTTCTCCAAAGAGGTTTTATTGTATTACTTCTTTGTATTTGCTTTTTATTTCAAGTTCCCTTTCTTTTTTTTTCTTTTTTTTAAAAAAAGCTTTAACAGCTGTTTCACGGCTCACACATTACATTTACAAAAGGTTATATTTTTTTACTGCTCTATTTTCTTTTCAAGAAGCTTTTGTTTTACGTTCATATTTTTTCAACTTAAGTACAGAAGAAGTAATCAAATATAAGTTCACGCACAGCAAAGTATTTTTTTTCGTTCAGTTTTTCCAAATAGAAGTACTTCTTGTTTTGTGATGCTTTGGCTTACAAAAATCGTTTTTTAGCAAATCATACAACTTAGAAATTCTATTTAACGGTACTTTCGAATTCTTTAAGATCTTATTTCCGGTTTTTTAGAGAAGTTTAACTCGCGAGAATAATGACTTTGTTGCAGCGTTTAAGTCCATCTATCTGACTAGCCTTACTGTTTAAGGTACTGAAGGGTAAACCATATTTTAGGAGCGAGCCAAAAACTAAAAGGCAAAATTTTGAGGGGGCCTTAATAATTTTTTTATTTAAAAACAAATACAGTAAGTGATTAAGAAATTTTTTTTTCTTCCTTTATTTAATTTATAACTGCCTATTGGCAACAAATCGAATTGCTTTACAACACGTAAATAAAAATGGTTTGATAGATTTGATTGAGGGGCATCCAACGATATCCATCATGAGTCGGTCTAACACAGGATGCCGTTGAAGTGAATTCGAAGGATGCCCCTTTTCTATCATCAGGCGAGGCCATCGTCAGTCTTCAGTCTTCGGCGAGGATTTGAGGGAAGAGTAGTTTGGAATAGATTGTTTATGAGCGGGTTGAAGTGTTTGGGAAAGTTTGGGAACGAAATTTGATGTAACGGGGGATTTGGCTAGGTCAAGGACAAAAGAAGGGATTTTTAGATCAGTGTGGGGATAGAGGTGATTGCTTACGTAGAAAGGAGCGTTAATGATGGTACGTAGGATTGAAGGGATTGGATGCGGTTGAGATTGGAACGCTTTGCAGTACCTTATAGTTCAAGTCCGTATGCCCAGATTGGGAGGCTAGTAGAGCTGTGTAGAGTTTCTTTTTGTTGGCAATAGACAATTTGGAGCGTTTGTCGAGAAGTCTTTTGGTCATTCGGTAACGTAAGTAAAGAAATTTTTAAAATATCAAAATTGAACTAAAGCGATGTGTGAAGCTGCGAGTGTTTTGATAAATAGTTCCACCATAATTTGGTTCAAATTGGGGGCGTAGTTATTCTTAAGAGTGAACTGAGGTGATTCATTGGTCAATCTATTTCTGGCAGAGCTTTTTCTAAGTTTCATTATTGGGAAAAAGCTGCTCACAAATATATGGATGTGTAATTGTTATTTTTCAATTATTGTAATAAAATGTGTGATAGGCCTGATTGAACCTTTCGCTAGGCCCGGAATTGGCCCACGAACGGTAGTTTACCCATCACTGGTTTAAGCCATCATACCACACCTTCAAAGTGATATTGGACAGGTAACCAGGCACTGGTTCCTAGACTTTTTCGGGCCGAGCTTTTTTTTGGGGAGTTTTTAATTAATTTTTTTACCGAATCGTTCTTTCCAAGATGTAGAGTAACTTTGTAAAAAGTATTAAATGTGAAAAAACTATCACTACAGTTATTGTGTGTTTTGGTCTTATTTTGCACATTAATCAACATATTGGTACTCTCACAGCTTCTAATTTACTAAAAATTTGGTACAAAAAATCCATTTCTATCTTTTTCTAATGTTCATGGATTTGCAAAGAAATAGATTCTCTACAGCCTCTTTCACTTCTTTCTTCTTCATGATTTAACGGTAGCAACATTTAACAACCATTATGATTCTTATTTCCTGTATGTTCAGAAGAAAGAGGAAAACCTACGGAAGTATCTATCAGGTTACTTTGGGCAAATGGATTTATGTGGAAGGTAATAAACATTCCCAAGACCTTTTAGATATAAGAATTGTTGGGGTTGGGGGCAGAATAAAAATTTAAAATCAAAACCCCCGAGAACTATTTAAATTTTAATAATTACTTTAGCCACAAAAAAATTTGGAAACCTACATTCCGAACGATTTTTTAAAAGGAGTTTTTAAAGGATATCTTTACTCTTTCTGTCTCCTTTGGCTCTACAGTCCTCGAAGAACCTTGGCCTCCTCAAGGGATATCTTCACTATTGAGGGGAAAAAAAATCTTAAAGAAAATTCAGAGCGAAATCAGATTTACAAATAAGAAGTGCAATAAATAACTTTCATTTATTTTCTGACTTTTGACAGTCAGTGTCTTCCAAGACATGTCACCAAGAGCCAGCATTTACTGTGGAGTCGAATGTACGAGTACCTTGCAGGAGACCATATTTTTCGAAGGATTAAAAGAAAAATGGCGTTAATATTGCTTTTCCTATTAGCTTTTCACTTGTAACGTTATTTCCTGAATTCCTAAATAATACACATCCTTGCACATATTTTAGGTTACGCTCTTGAATTACTAAAAACTATGGGGAAAACTCCTGAAGACTTAATACAAGTACCCTAAATAAATAAATGAAATTAATAATGAAAATCCAATTTCATTAAGTCGTAACACCAATAAAACTCCTCTCTCTCTATAACGGCAGCCATTTAGAAGTTGTACAAGTGAAACCACTTAACAACAGCGCCAGGCTAGTTTTTGTATTGATTTCTAGTAAAAATACATACGAGGGTCGTTTGAAAAGTCCGTGCAAAAATAAAAACTACTTAATTTTTTGGGGTAAACCTTTTTTATTTTTCAACATAGTCTCTTTTTAGGCTTATACACTTCGTCCAACGCTGCTCTAGTTTGTTGATCCCTTCCGAATAATAGGATTTGTCCAAGTCTGAAAAATAGCCATTCGTTTCTGAAATCACCTCCTCGTTTGAATAAAATCTTTTTCCCGCCAGCCATTTCTTCATATTGGGGAACAAATAGTAGTCCGAGAGAGCCAAGTCTGGAGAATAGGGGGGATATGAAACGAGTTGGAACCCTATTTCCATTAATTTTGCGACCACAACTGCTGAGGTGTGAGCTGGTGCGTTGTCGTGATGGAGAAGGACTTTTTTGTGGGCCAATCGCGGGCGTTTTTCTTGCAGCTCGGTTTTCAAACGGTCCAATAACGATGAATAATAGTTTTACCCTTTTCCAGATAGTCGATGAGGATTATTCCTTGCGAATCCCAAAAGACAGTCGCCATAATCTTTCCGGCCGAAGGAACGGTCTTCGCCTTTTTTGGCGCAGATTCCCCCTTGGTAACCCACTGTTTAGATTGTTCTTTGCTCTCAGGAGTGTAGTGATGTATCCATGTTTCATCCACAGTGACGAAACGACGCTTAAAGTCCTGCGTATTCTTCTGGAACAGCTGCAAACCGTCCTTGCAACACTTCACCTGATTTGAAAATCACTCGACTTCCTCGATTCAAACGAATGCCAAACACAAAGAAATAGACCGATCTGGCTGAAACTTGGTGTGTGTTCTTCCAAGAGATGCTACTAACTAAACATAACCTCGATACGCGCCAGTAGTGCTATCTCTCTGACTTTGCACGGACTTTTCAAACGACCCTCGTAATTTATGTATTCATGTAATCGATTTTGTGCTTTTAATACTGGGGCAAAGTGTACTTTGGGGGACTTTACAAGTTTCATGCGATTATATTAGGATGCAACAAATTGGGTTCGTGTTTTATTTTGCGACGCAATTGTGACAATATGATGGCGATTATGGGTGTTTAGGGTTTCTGTGGGGGATATTTAAAGGATTTTTCTGATGGGTTCTTTTGAGCGGCTAGCTTTATTTAGATCTATCGTAGTGCCAGGTGATAGTAATGTGTTTTTACTCTCTTTTAGAATCTGTAACAATTTATAGGTACACAAATCACTTTATAAATCAAAGAATTACTAGATATTATTCATTCCACGAAGGAAGTGCAAAAACAACACACAGACAAACAAGAATTGCACTTTTACCGATTCACTTTCAATTTTCTTGGCTTATTAAATTACACTTCATTTTTCCCATATTAATTTACATGAATAAATATAAAAAAAAAAATGCGGTCACCACTTTCCCTTTTTTTTGCAGTCTCATGGTTACATGATTTTCTTTTATGATATTCTTTCACCTTCAGGCTTTCGTAATGTGAATAATAAAAACTTCCTTTATCCTGGTAAATTAGCCATTTTATATTTCGGTCATGCGAGACCAGTTTTACATTAACTATTATTATTATTAATTTCACCTTGACGTTACTTGGGAAAAATAACTTTTCATAGTTTTTTCTTAAACTATTTTGTATTAGTAGTGAAGAATACTATTTATTTTCCAGGTGTACCAATCTATTAACATTAACTTTTACGTTCTTTTAGGTTTTTAACCTCCTCTCTATTCAAGATAAGTTACGAGAGTATCTCTTTCTCAATCCCTCTAACCTCAGATTCATTGAAGTCCTGAATTAATGTAACTAATCTTTCATTTTGTTGTTTCAGGTAAGAATTTTGTGTTAATCTGGGATAAAGTATTGTGTAAGTAAATAATCCATCTTTATATTGTGTTATAACTATAAATTTATCTGTTATAAACCCTAGACTGAGTTTTCGCGATCCGATCCGTTTTGTAGGTCGAACGATTCCGAAAATTTGTTTTTCTAGAAAATGATCTGTGCCA
Organism: Rhodnius prolixus; assembly: GCF_049639745.1. NCBI lineage: Eukaryota > Metazoa > Arthropoda > Insecta > Hemiptera > Reduviidae > Rhodnius > Rhodnius prolixus. The sequence goes on from NW_027411582.1 coordinate 30,397,722, forward strand.
TTTTGTGTGTTGAAAAATATCTCAAAAAGCAGGAATATGTAAATTATTATTTTTGTATTTAAGACGCGTCTACATCTGGGGTTACAGACAACACTGTCCATCACCAGGACAATGAGCTTGTTAGAAGCTCCTAGAAAGAGAAAAAAAAAACTAAGGGCCAGCAGCTGGATTCGAACCTGTGATCTCCGCGTCGGAATCCAGTATTCATTCGCCAACCTCTCAGCTATCCCCACCCTAGGAATGTATACAACTTTTTCTATTTGGATCCCTCCAGAGGTATTGACTAAAGTAATTTCACGTAGAGTAGTACAGGGTACGACAGCGTAACTTCCTTTTATCAAAACTTGATAAAACCCACTGTATGGATCAGAACATTTTTATTTGTTTTTTTATAATCTAGGTGCATGTCTAAAGTTTTGTTTTACGTAGTTTTGAAGATAAAATCAGATTGGGGACGTCCCTCATTCTCCATAGACTGAGTAAACCGATTTCTGGCGTTTGTCATGACTCTTGACAGCATAGCAGGCGTTCTGTTGGCAATTTCTTCCTGGATGTTGGTCTTTAAGTCTTGTAGGGTCCTTGGATGGTTCACATAAACTCCATAGAAAAAAATCACAAGGGACCAAATCGGGAGAGCGGGTCGGCCACTCCAAATCGCCCCTAATTGAGAAGAGGCGCTCTAGGAAGTGTTCCCTCAAAACAGCTAAATCGTTGCTCTTGAAGTGTGTGCCGCCGTTGCACCGTCTTGTTGGAACCAAATGTCCCCTAAGTCCAACTCATCTAGCTGTGGGGGAAAAAAAAATTCCTGTAACATGTTTACAGACCGGTCCGGATTCACTGTCACTGCGACTTCATTTTCCTCAAAGAACTAGGGGACCAATAATTCCAGCTGAGGAAATTGCACACCACACTCTGACTTTAGGTGAATGCAAAGGCCTTTGATGCAATTCTCAACATCCAGGAACTAATTGCCAACATAATTGCCTGCTATACTGTACTTAACGTAACTTGTACTCTAAATTGAAAGTGAACTGAACCCTAAACTGATTTATCTGCCACTGACGATGTTTGAATGTCCAAAACCTGTCAGGATTACAAGAAATATGCGTGCTACCAACGCTATTATCTTGTACTGCCGAAGCTAACCACATTTTCAATAAACGTTATCACCAATTATTTAAACTAAACAAGTAGCTGCTATAAATAATTCAATCTCTCCTTCTAACATAAGTAATAATGCTTCGACCAACACTTCTATTCGCTATTAAACACTTCAAATAACCGGAAATAAGTACTTATAAAAAAATCTATTACCCCCCCCCCATTTGAAAGGATGTGTTATTGAACGAGGTGGACAATAGCCAATCAGTGAACGGAAATTGTCCCTCCGTTCTAAAATGGTTTTGCATCATAAAATATTATTCTATACTCAATGGTGTAAGCAAAACGTTGAACCTGTGGCCAACAAAAAAAAGGAATAAAAGGGAGGCCCTGGGTTAGACAAAAGATTTAAGTCAAATACCCGGACCCTGGGAGTTAGAAACCATATTAATATTGAGTGGGGATTGTGACTTTGCCTGATAAGGTTGTGTTTAAATCGCTCTATAATTTTTGGCTAATTTTGTTAATATAAGGTGTTTATTAGTTGCTTAATTTTTGTCTCATCTGTAGATTATGTTGTTCGTGATTTACAAGTGAAGTTTTACGCCATTTTATTAATTATTAAGAGCAAAAAATTTAATTTAATAATTTTGTTCAGTGTTGGTTGTGAGTTTAGTTTATCTATAAAAGTATTCATAATCCATAAAGGTAAACAAAATGAGTCATAGTGGGGACATGCCCAGGCAGCCTCTACAGTCTAGTGGGGAGGACAATAACTCACACACACATAGATTGGAGGACGGTGCTGGTGGGGATAAAGTTGATCTCACTAGCTTACTACTATCCAGATTCGACGTTCTTAGCAAGGAGATTGCAGGTATTCGAACTGAACTTTCTAATATACGTGCGGAAAATAAAGAGCTCTCCATTATCATTAACAATAATGGATCTGAACTGAAATTAATACAGAATAATATGAAAGATAACTTTAATAAAATTAATAAGGAAATTTATAATTTAAATCAAGAGAATAATAAATTGAAACAACAAATTGAAATTCTACGAAAACAAAGTTTTGGTAACAATCAGTTGATTTACCGTAATACAATTAAAATTGCTAATATTCCTATGATAGACAAAGAGAATTTGGTGGAAATTATAACGAAACTGAGTAATTTTATAGGTTTCGAATTTAATACGTCTTTTGTTGATTGTATATACAGATCAAGAAAAAGATACCCTCAATCAGAACCGTTGATAATTGTTGGGTTTTTAAGAAATATGGATAAAACTCGTTTTCTAGAACTAGGAAAAAATAAAGGAATTATATTTGCTACAGATATTTGTGAATCTTTTAAAAAATCACCAATCTATATAGGTGAATATATGTCCCCTTGGAATTTAAAATTATATTTTGAAGCGAAACAATTAAAAATGAAGGGAAACATAGAGTATGTTTGGTTTCGTAATGGAAAAGTTTTAGCAAGGCAGCATGCCACTGCCCCTGTTAACGTAATACTTTGCCCAGATGATTTGAAGGTATTCCAAGCAGTCGACGCTTCTAACAGCGAAGAGGTTATTTTGTCTCAAACAGAAGAAGGGGCTGGTACACTTAATAGCAGGTCCTCTCAAGTAGGAAGAACTTCAAGAACTTCAAAAAGAAAAAAGAAGCCGTCGCCGCTCAGCCCTGTAACTAGAAATTTTCGTGCCCGCAGTAACTCATCCTGCTCTCAGTGTTAGGGAATCCTATTCTGATAATTTGAAAACAGTTTTTTGGAATGTTAATGGCTTTTCAAATTTTACTATGTTAAATGTAGAACAATATAACTACTTTTTATCCATTGATTTCATATTTCTAAGTGAAACATGGCTTCTATCAAATCCTTTGCTTCATCCCACTTTATGTTCTAATTTCACATTAATAAACAATGTAGCTATGAAAGAGAAGCCTGTAGGACGCCCTAGTGGGGGTATACTAGCGTTGGTCAAAAAACAATACAAATTTGAAATTATTGACATTTGTGATTCTTGGATTATTTTGATGGTGTTTGTGAAGGAAGAAAAGATTATAATTGGTTGCACTTACTTTCGCCCTAGTGAGCCTTTGGATGTTATTTTAAAAAATTTAGATCCCTTGCTAATGGAAATTAATCAGAAATACGAAGGAATTAAAATAATGATAGGTGGAGATTATAACTGCCGCATAGGCTTACTCAATCAAAGTGATGAGGATATTTTTGATGATACATTTCTTAAAGAAAATAGATGTTCGAGGGATAAGGTTCTTAATACCAGAGGTATAAAATTAGTTGACTTCATGGAAAGTCATGGTTTATATGTTTTGAACGGGCGATCTATTAGCGATATGCAAGGCAATTTTTCATTTATGGGGAATAACGGTCAAAGCGTAATTGACATGGTATGGGCAAATTTCAATTGCTTGCATTTTGTCAAAGATATGATTATTGATGACTCAATTTTGTTATCTGATCATTTGCCTTGTTTTGTAATTTTTGAGTTTTGTATTGGTAACACCCAAAACAGAAATAATAATAACTATACAAGAGCCCCTTTTTCTCCGGTAAAAAAGTTAGTTTGGGACATGAGTAAGAAAGAAGAATTTACTAAATTAATTAAAAAGTGTAATATTTATCATTCTTCATCAGTCCAAGAATCACATGATAACCTTCAATGTATTTTAAAAAATAGTGCTCACAGTTTAGGAATGGTTAACTATGTAAAAGTGCCAATACCTGGAAATTTCAAGTCTGACCAACCCTGGTATACTGATGAATGTAAAAATGCCAGTCTGTCGATGAAATATGCGTATAAAAGTTATAAAAAGATGAATTTTGATTTAGATATTCTCAAGGAATTTAAAAATAAATTGAAAAACTATAAATACATTTTGAGAAAATCTAAAACTTTTTATTATAAGGAATTACATCAGAAGTTTAATAATATAAAAAATTCCCAGGAATTCTGGAAAACTGTGAATTTGTACAAAACTCCGTTAAAAAGGAAGCCTGCTGCCATTGGCTCTTTCACTTGGGATGTCTACCTAAAACAATTTTATCCTTTACCTTCATCTCCCCTCTCATTACAATTTGAGGACGTAAGGCATCCTCTTTTTGATGCCCCGCTTACTTACAATGAGATTCTACGAGCCATTTCTATGAGTAAAAATAATAAAGCTCCGGGCCCTGATGGAATACCCAACGAATTTTATAAGAATTTACCTGCTGAAGGTATTGACTGTATTTATAACTTATTTAGCGCAGTCTTTGAGTCTGAATCCATACCTAAAGGATGGGGCAGATCGGAAATGTTTGTATTGTTTAAGAAAGGGGACCCCTTACAACCCGAAAATTATAGAGGAATCTCTTTAATGAATTCCTTAACAAAATTGTTTACTCAGGTTTTGAATAATAGACTCTCGGAATGGCTTGAATTTGGTAATCCTCTGGTTGAGAACCAAAACGGCTTCCGGAAGTATAGAAGTTGTATTGATAGTTTGTTTACCCTGTCGTCTTTGATTCATTTGCAGATAGTTAAACCAAAAAGGAAAGTGTACGCATGTTTTATCGATTTTAGAAAGGCGTTTGATTCTGTGGATCATCGTCTGCTTTGGTGCAAATTATTTGAGTTTGGGATGAGTCGTAAGTGGATAAATATCTTGATGAACCTATACAAGAATATCAGCACAAAAATTAAAGTTGGCAGTTCATGTACTGATGAAGTGCAGGTTACAAGAGGTGTTCTTCAGGGTGATACTATTTCCCCTCTGCTCTTCGCGATTTTTATTAATGATCTTGTTCAGTTTTTACGAGACCATAATTGTGCTGAGGTTCAGATTGATCACACTTACGGCATCTCTTCCCTTTTATATGCAGACGATGTTGTACTCTTATCAAATACACCTGTAGATTTGAAAAGAAAACTGCAAGCATTAGAAAAATATTGTAGAATTAATAAACTGGAAGTCAATGTAAACAAATCTAAAATTGTGATATTTAAGAAAAGCCATGGAAGATCCAAAAAAGAATCTTTTTTCTACTTGAAAGAACCTATTGAGGTTGAGAGTTCCTTTAAATTCTTGGGCATTTTGTTTTCTAGTTCGGGGTGTTTCAATTTGGCAGCTAAGGATATGCTTAATAGGGCTACGGTGGCTTCTTGTGCTGTGAAGGCAATCTTCTCTAGGGCAAGGGTCTCTTCCTTGGCCAGTAGGTTGAAACTTTTTGAAAGCAGTGTCTGCTCGGTACTGCTGTATGGCAGTGAGATTTGGGCATTAAGGTACATAGATCAGTTAGAGGCCTTACAGACCAAATTTCTTAAATCCTTGTACTACTGGCCGAATTGCACAGCTAGCTATATGGTGAGAATGGAGACGGGCAGCATCCAGTTGAGATATCTTGTCTTTAGTAGATCTTTAAACTTCCTAATAAAGATTTTGAATATGCCCAATAATCGCATTCCTAAAGTTTGTTACAACAGGATGTTAACAATGGACGGTTTAGTTGGTAATAATACTAAATTCAACTGGGTTTCGCAAATGAAGGAGTACTTTGCTGACCTCGGATTTAGCTGGCTGTGGATAGAGCAGGATGCTAGATTGATTGAAAAAGAAAAAGCCGCCATTCTGAATTGTTTAAGGGATAGGTTGATCCGTCTGGACTTGGAGAGGATTGCCAAGTCTTCCTATAGTACTATGTACTCTATGCTCGTTAACAAGCATGGAAGTCAGGGCTATTTATCATATAGTGTACCACTAGATGTAATTAGGGTTGTGAGTCAAGTACGAATGTCATCCGAAAAAAGGTTAATTGTGTACAGTAAGGGTGTTAAGTATGAGGTAAATTTGGAGTCAACTTGTGCTCTCTGTAACTATAGTCAGGAAACCTTGGCTCACATGTTTATTGACTGTCCTGCATTTTCTTTGTATAGAGAGAGATATTTATGTAAATATTACCCATTAACTGCAACAAGTATTTTCTCTATAAAGAATAAGAATCATTTATTTGATGTTTATAAATTTACAATTAACAGTTTAAAAATGAGAAAGTTTCTTTTAGACTTTTAATGGATACCTTTTAATTTATATTTGCTTTATTTGGCTTTTATCTTTATGGATATTGTCAAATTAAGGTTGTTTATTTTATTTTACTGTTTATTTTGTTCATTCATTTTTTTTCTTCCATTTGTTTTTCTGCTAATTACTACATGTTAATTACTACAATAGTTTGTATGTCAAACCACTCTCCATCTATCATGTACCAGTGTGTATTGTATAGATGTAAAATAAATTAAATAAAAAAAAAACCATATTAATATTGATCAGCGCCAGCATCTTTGGCCATGTGCAATAACCTCCAGTGTAATATAACCTGCCAAGGACATTGTGACCTTGTTTAATCTTTCAATTTTTCTTATTTTTTTTGACATAAATTATACACCAATATTTTTGGTAATTATTTTGTGGGGTTAACTATTTTTTGTTGCTGAAGACCCCTGCGGGGCACCATGACACAGGATAAATGTTCTAGAAGTAGAAAAAAAAAAATGTGCGTCCTTGGTAGTTAACTATGGCTTCCTTAATTGTTCCATGGCTTCCTTAATTGTCACTTCTTTGACATCAAAAGAAGGTGTGAAACGCGCCTACCTCTTACAGATACCGCAGTCAAATGAACCTGAACTTTCTTGTTTGTAATGAAAACATAATTGATCTCATTATTATTATAAAAAGGTTCGTAAGTAATTCTTATCTACTTCTTTATCCACTGCTTATTCTCAAATTTCTACCCCTAATCCTATGCTCTATCTTTTGTATTTTATCTAAATAACCAGTTACATAGCTTTTGAATAATTAAATACTTAATTTTTTAAATTAATTATTGTTAATAATATTAGTAAAATGAAGTCATTTGAAAAAAAAAAATCGAAACTCGATTAAGAAAATTCTTGGAATTTAATTATTTCTTAGAGAATTTGCAATTTTAAAACCCTTAATAAAGGTTTAGTTTTTTTTTTTTAATTTATTTTGTTATTTACAATCTGTATAATAGACTATACAATAAGTAAATATGGAGATTGAAGTATAAATGGATGCGTGAAAGGCAGGAGGAAAGAAACTGCCCGGAGGTAGCACTTTCTACAGGATTAGATTTTTAAGCCTTCAGACTGCGAGGAAGTCGCGGGGCCACTGGCGATTCAGTCGGCGAGGAGGATTGTCAAGAATGTCAGAGGAGGCGAGAGACTGTACTAGAGGATTGGAGCAAGTAGAGAGAGCAGTATGGAATTTTTGATATTTAGTCTTGGCGAGTTGGTCTATGAAGGGAATGTTGAGGTCGTTGTGAAGGGTGAGGTTAGTCACCGTAGAAAGGAGCGTCAACTATCTGTCGGAGGAGTTTTGACTGAAATGTCTTGTACTGTCCGTATGTTTGTAGGTTTGGCTGAACCCCACACTGCTCTAGTCCTGTAAGTCCACATAGGTTTGAGAATAGTACTGTATATTAAGCGTTTGAGTTCAATGGGCAATTTGGAGCGTCGTCTAAGTAGTCTGTAAAGCAGTTTCGCACGTTTTGTCATTGCTTGTCTTTTAAGTCTAGTGTATGGGTTTCACGTGAGTCGTTTGTCTATGTAGAGCCCAAGGTAGCGCACCCAGATCTGTACAAGAAAGAGGATTGCTGTTGAAGAGGACAGGTGGACAGGACCTTAATAAAGTTAAAAATAAATGTTTGATCCTAAATTCTTGCCTTAAAAATATTATTTTGATTAATTTTGCTATGAATGAATACTACTTTGATGAATATTGTTATGAATGAATACTACTTTGATGAATATTGTTATGAATGAATTCTACTTTGATGAATATTGTTATGAATGAATAATATTTTCATATCGTAAATCTTGTTTGTTTGTTTTACGTTTTAACACCGTGATTCAGATTACGGCAGTAAAATCAACTCTAACTTCCTCCTTTTCTATTTTAATGTGCGTTTATGTAAAGATTATTCAGAATAAAGGGCATAATAAAGATAAATCAGAAGAATAATTTGGAATAGATTTAAAATAAAGTTCCTATTTATTAGAATTAAAAAAAAAAATGTATATTTGACTATTATTTTACTTTAGGGCCACCATAAAAGTTTGTGAAATGTAATAAGTACTCAAAAATATTAATGAAGAGTTAATGCAGTAAAATTACTTAAATGATATCAATTGTTATAAAAACTCCATTAAATAAATGCTGTTTTTGCGCACATTTCTAAATGGCTGAAATTACGAACTGAAGTATGAATGAAATGTTGGGTACGCATTGATTTTGGGTACCTTTTTGTCGTTTAATCATCCTCCTTATACTTGGACCTTTTAAACTGTAAGTTTTTGTTAAGGAGATTAGATATCTGTATCATGATTGGATGTTGTGTTGTAGAACTGTGAAGGGACTGTAAAACCGTAATTTGAAAAGATTCTTGTGATGAATTATACTCTTATATCATGAAAATTAATACTTATGCTTCTTAGATACTCCATTCACATCATGCAGATGTCCTACACCGAAAAAAGTACCCATATTTCTCTTCATTCTTGCGTGAAAGCAAATGAGAAGGGATGCATGGGACTCTGTCTCCTTTCTAAAAGTAGGGATTATCCCTATGTAAAGATCCCATCCCCATTAACATGGATAAGTGAAATATCTGTTTCCAACTTGAGAGAGCGAGAAAATGCCTTTTTTCCCCAATTTTTGGCAACATTTTTCTCAAAATCTATTAGATCTGGGTTGTTGCAAAAAAATTACAGTTATAAAGGAGGATTTTCCCTATATTTTAAAGAAAATTTGGGTGTTTTATCTTTTATAGAAAAAAAGAAAAAAATTGTCAAAGTTGGGTGTTTTTTTCAACGTTACGCTTTTTCTGGTGCGTTTTTGACGATCAACTCTTATACAACTGTCCTACCGGGACAGTTTTAAAATAATAATTTAGTGCTTGTGAGAAAATAATTTAATTCAAAAAAATCTTTACATTTTGATTTATTAATCTGCATCCTTCATCATTTAGTATCATCTTCCGGACGTGAATCATGCCTAAAGATACTCACTCTGGTTTTGATAATTCTTGCCTTGCAGAAAAAATATCGTTAATAATAAATTATAAAATTTTTCGAAGATTTGTCAGAATTGTAATAATTTCGATGACCTTTTGCTTAAATTTATTACTACGGGTATTTTTTAAAAGTAGTTATAATTTAGTAGAACTTAATTTTGTACCCGCGCTGTTGTAAGTTCATAAAAGCTATAAATTATCAAGTTAAGTGAACTTTAAAAAAAAGACAAAAACTAGTTTAAATTTGATCTCTTTTTTCTAAAAATATATCAGAATGAAGCAAAACGACAAACAATTGTTCTCAATTAGGACGTCCCGTTAACGTTCAACTAGTTAACAAGCGAACCCGACTATGCCGCCATAACTGCGCGCCAACTAATTCATAACATCTGCTTTGGTTTCATTAATTAACCACTTTGGACAGTTTAATTTGAGTTAATTTAATTGGAGTCATTTTGTATTCAATCAATTTGACTTTGTCAGAACTGTGGAACAAGCCGTGATTCTGTAATTGTGGCCACCATATTCTGTGATTGTAATTATTCGAAGTATTCTACATCATCATATAAATCATCGTCTACAGCCTAGCGGTGTGAGGCTACCCTCTCAATCTATTACGCTCCTACCTCCATACTTCCTCATCCTAGTACTAAAGCTCTCCTAGATACTCTTTGTAAATCATCGCTTCTTGCAACCTCCTCCATTAACCTGCGTACTCCTGCCTTGCCTTTCTGTCAGGTCAGGAAGCTAAAACAATTTTTTCCCCCCTTTCACAGACTGAACTTTCCTTAAATATCTCATGTCGGTGACCAGTTACCTGGCTTTTATGTTTTTCATTTTAATGATTACGACTTAGATGAATATGTCTGCATGGAGATCAACCTAGGGCTGTAAATCCTACAGTTAGTTTTTTATACTCAGTTCTCTTATACGTAGCTGAGTAAACCATTTTTGACCACCTTTTGTTTTTGTAATCTCCCCAAAAAAAACTAAATTAAGAAGCTTTTTTACTGACCCACAATTGCTAGGGGCAACCATTTGTTTGTTTACGCGGGTTGATTTAGATTTTCTAATTGTGGTGGATAATTTATATTCTATCTGTATTTTTTTTCAATCACGCATTGACACAAAAGCAATTTAAATGCCTATCTATAACCTTTAGTTTGATCATTACAGTTCGAAAACGCAAATGATGACAAATGCTTTTTGTAGTATTTGAAATAAAGCAAAAGTGTTTACAAAATATCAAATAAAATGTATAATTTTACTCATATTTTGTTTGTTAAAAAAAAATCGACAATCCAAAGCAAATAACCATATTTAGATTTTTCTTCAGATAAAACACACTTTTGTTCAGGTTTTGTTCAGTTATGTTTGTAAAAAAAGAGACTTCCATAGCGCTTGTTTCGTCCCCGTTTTACCCAGTTAAGCCAACTGAATTTTCAAAGATGTTTAGTTTTGAAAATATTCAGTTTAAAATGTTTAAACTTAACTCTTGTGCAAATGGGCATTAGTGACCCAAGAGCTAGTACTAAAAAAAAATGAACAAAATTTGACCCACGTCTCAAAACGGTTCGCCATCCCTGTTATAGAGAATCTCATTGAAATCTTCGGAAGAGAGTCTAATTGTTAGATTAGTACCAAAACAACCATTTGAGCCCTATATCGCTGCATAGATCCACGGACACCAATCCTCTTAAGATCAGAACCCATTTAGAGCTCGAAAGTTGCATCTTCCATTGAGAAAAGCTACCCATAATTGTCCTTAAAAACATTTTCACCCACCCCTTGATACAAATTATAGTTCTACAAGTTATATATGCTAATCTGTTAGATTACAAAAAAGGTAACAAGAAGAAGAAGAAGAACAACAACAACCAACAACAAGAACAAGAACATTTTTTGAAAAAGCCGTTTTTGCTCATTTTCGGCAACTTTTTTTCTCGAAACCTATTAGATCTGGGTTGTTGCAAAAAAATTACAGTTATAAAGGAGGATTTGGAGTAAGATTTAAAGAAAATTTGGGAATTTTATCTTTTATAGAAAAATAGAAAAAAATTGTCAAAGTTGGGTGTTTTTCAACGTTACGCTCTTTCGTGCAGTTTTTGATGGTCAACCCTTATACAACTGTCCTACCGGACAGTTTTAATACTGTTATTATAATAACCTTGAGGTAAAAAATAATAGTAATAATAGCAAGCTACTTTGGACAAAATTTGTCATAATTATTTCTTAAACTGAAAAAATAAAGATAAGTTTTTGGCACAATTTTAACAGACAAATCACATACTGTTATTGTTAACGATAATTGACAGCAGTAGGCACACATTTAACAGTACACTAAATTTAACTAAATAGAATCTTAAAATGAAAATTCGTTAAGTGAAATGTTAAATATATAATAGGAATTTATATATATACAAAAATAGGTGTATTAAGTCTCAAAAAAATTTGGCATCTTCTTGGTTCTATAAATAATAAAAAACCAGCTCGTAACTTAAATCATAAATATAATTCTTTAAATATCTTAGTAAATCATTTTTTATATTTATCACTGGATCTTTTGATTATTTTTTCCGACCATTTTTACTTCCTAAATAAACTTTTACAAACAAACATTCGTCCAATTATAACTTCAAACCTCTATTAGGTCTCCCTTTTATCCGAGATTTGTGGCAGTTTCAGCTCCTACGTAAACTTATCGCACACCCTCAAAGAATTGGCTCGATTGAGTCACTCGCTAGTTTCAGGCTAAGTCCATATAGCGTTCCTTCCAGTCCAGGATGTTCAAGAAGTGTTTAGGAGCATTCCAGAGAAGTTTCCCGTCACTTCCTGGATGCTCTTGCTTGGTTAATGAGGGGGCATCGTAGTCATTCAGTTAGTGTATTGGCGTTACAAACGTAGCTTCTTTCATGATCACATTTTGACGACGAATACCCTGTGTAGAAATCATTGGGTGGGCTTACAGAATTTTTTTCCCTCAAAACTGTTTCAATTGCCTTCAAAACATGGTTTTGCCTTCAAAACATCTTTTATTTCAACTTCTAACCTCAAAATGCGTGGCGCTAACCCCTACAGAAAAGTTTCCAAGTCCCAATAAAATTTGCTAGAGCTTTTGAGGCCGGCCGTTCTCATTCCCGCTTTTTTTTACGCCACCATATCCAGGGAATCCTGTGCGACGACTTCCAATCTGCAAACTCTTTGATTGGGCAATTCTTCCCAGGGTTTTCGCAAATCTATCCACTATATCTCGTCTTTATCTTGCAAAGTGTAGGCATCAGTTTTAATTTTAGCAGTGTTTTAAGTTACAGCAAAAAAATATATCGTACGTAAAGCCCACTATACACTCGATTTTTGAAGCCTTAAAAATGCCCAAACTTAGGTATATTATTAACTCCTGTTTAAAGTAAATTTTCAAACTTTCAGATGCCAAAAATCCATCTATTTCATCATATATATTTCATAAGTTCGCCCTTACACTCGAAAGATTTCTGTAAAATGAGAATTCTACCCATGCATTTTTAATTAACCATAAATTTGGGTATCCATAATTTGTTACAAAGAGAAATTTATGCAAGAAAAAGCATTGATTTTTGTCTACAGCCCTAGTTTTCAGCAGATTCCCAATATTTGGCTCCCGTAACTTTGATGAAAACCAAAAATTCTTGATAATGTCGTGATCAATTTGTGGGTCTCATATTTTATTTTAGTTTCCCTTTATCCTTTCTCCTTAGATTAGATTAGTCTAGTGCGGCTTCAAGGCCACTGCGACCCCTTTGGATCTATTGTGGCTTCCCTACTCTAGAGCTCGCTCTCCAGACCCGTCCTTTTGATCAGACTCCTAATTCTGGAGAGCGGCTCCACAGGTCTTGGTTTTTTCCTCCCCGAGGAGTAACATCCTTAGCCAGACAAGCCCCTCACACTGACACAACACGTGCAGAGTGCCGTTTCCTCCTTCTCTTCCTGACAGAACCTACAAAAGGCTATCACCCGCCAGGCTCATGCGATGCATGTGTTTTCTGAGCCTACAGTTAACAGTCCTACAAGTATCCTTATAGCCCCACGCGGCCTTGACGGATTAATTCTGAAGTCAGCCTCGGCGAATAGCCTCTAATGAACTCCTTAGCCTGTCTCTGCCCAGTGGTGGCGAGCCATCACTCCTGAGACCTAGTCTGCACCCATAAGTTAATGGCCACAGACTTAACACACTTCGGAACCCCAAAACAGGGCTTCGGGCCAACGAAGTGACATCCCCGGAAGTGACATTTTTAGCCATACGAGCCCCTCACACTGACACAACACATGCAGTGCCGTTTCCTCCTCTTCCTGACAGAACCTACAGAGGTTATCTCCTTCCTCCTTAACATTGGGTAAGGTAAATTAAAAATTCTACTGAGTTAACGGTAAGAACAATCATCAGGAAATGTTAAATCGAAATTTTAATTAATTAATTCTACTGTTATGTTAATTGCAGTAGATTTAAAAAGAACAACAAATACTGTACCTTCTTGAACAATAGGATTTCTTTTTTATTTACTTTGTATCGTGACTTAGTAACCTCCCCAACATACAAAGAGTTAAGTACACAATAATACAATGTTGTCTTACTTAAAAAAGATTGTATTGAATTGCAGGCATTTAGAGAGAGACATATAGGAATGTCGTGACTCTGCTAACATGGACAGTAGTGCACTTTAGTCAGGAAATGGAGTGAGGGGTGGGCAAATTTGAGAGGAGAGAGGGGAGAAAGTTGGTTTGCTTTATAATCTAGATAAGTCGATCTAAACAGATGGTCTTTTAGCTTCAGATACTTATCTGTACTACCTACTTCATTACATTCGATACAGTTTTTTTGTAGGGTTATCATTTTATGTAGTGCCACCTTTAATACTATAATAAAAGCACGATTTTCACTTACTTCCGTTCCAAATTGACTTAGATTATTTTTAGATTTAAACACGGTAAGACCAATGCAATCCAAACAGTTCTGGTTGTGTTTCCCATTTATTGTACGATGAGACCATTCTTTCTACAACACTGGAATTACTCTTTAGGTACCCTAGAAATTTCTAGGATGAGCTTTGAATTGAATTTGGGCCCCTTTTCGCCAATGACCCCCATCGCAAGATAATCTACCTAATACTAACTGATCTACATTTTGTTTTTTAATCACCTCCTCTTTAGATGCAGCAGATATAACAGAAATAGAGACAACGGTAAGAACAATCATCTCCTACTCATGCGATGCATGTGTTTTCTGAGCCTACAGTGGCCCAGTTAATAGTCCTACAAGTATCCTTATAGCCCCACGCGGCCTTGACGGATTAATTCTGAAGTCAGCCTCGGCGAATAGCCTCTAATGAACTCCTTAGCCTGTCTCTGCCCAGTGGTGGCGAGCCATCACTCCTGAGACATATAGGAGCAAAACAATCGTTATTTGATGTGAGCTTAGAGTGGTGTAATTTGTCCCCTGACAAATAGGGGACAAAACAATTTGCAGCACAAGTACACGATTTCCCTGTAGCGCTAAAAGTATTTTAGCTATAATGAATCCTGATATGCTACGAAGCATTTACAAATTGATTAGAGGGAATAAAATAAATATATAGGATGCAGGGAGACTCCATAGTTTCTACATTAGTTCTTACCTACTCAAACAAATTCTATCATAACTGCACTACTAATTACACCACTCTAAGCTCACATCAAATAACGAAGTCACATTCAGAGACCATTGTGTGGTTTTAGGCAGCGCTCAAGATATCCTTATCTCATGGAAGCCACGAAGCAGAATGTAGTAGAAGAGTGGCAGTCATGATGAAGAAAGAAGTGAAAGAGGCTGCGCTATTCCTCAAATTGTATATTGGGAAAAGATAGGGCTGGTTTTTATCCGCCAATATATTGCTAAATTGAGGCATTAGAAGCCAACTGTGCATACCAATATGTTGGTTTTAACCAGCCCTCATAAAACAATAACGGTTAATGTGCAAACAAGACCACAAAAACAATAAATAAATTTTGTTTTTTACGCGATAACGTGAAAGAAAACGGCAGAAAAGAGATTCGCACAATTTCAGTACAGGAAATTGTAAAAATAACTTTTAAATTCACTATTATAATCTTCTCTGATTACAGGCCTATTCACGGGGCACGGTAGGTTCAAGAAGCATCTGCGCAGGGTGGGGCTTATCAGCTCGGAGCCGTTGTGCAGATTATGTCAGGAAGAGGAGGAAACGGCCTCTCACCTGTTGTTCGATTGCGTTGCAATCGAACGTTTGCGCTATGAAACCTTTGGAACGTTGAGGCCGAAGGAGATAGTAGCGCAAAAAGAACTAGTAGGGAAAGTCCTTTACCTCTTTAGGAGGGGAGGGTTCGCCTACTAGAACTAAGAAGGGACTGGCACAATAAGTCTTCTGTGGCTGCGGTGCCTTGGGGCATAGGTCCCGTCCCATCTACTATCTTAATCTTAATCTTATAATCTTTCTAATTTTTACGCAAAATTTTTCCTTTTTCTCTCTCCCTAAGATCTTATTGTCTAGTTAATGATTCAAATTAGTACAAAACTGTGCTTCTATTGTTAGCACGCATGCGCACCTCCTCCCCAAAAAAAGAGTCATTAAACTCATGTTCCTGTATAATAAAAAAAGAGATAGCGGATCTAATACATACAAGATTCGTTCAACAAGATGATGAAGGGAGTCCTTTTGAATAACTTGAAAAATAAAAACTGTGGCCCGTTAGATTGGGCAGCGTTGAAAGAGAGATTTCATTGAAACACTACGTGACGTGTTTTTTGACGAGACCGTTGAAAAAAGAAGAAGAAACCAACTGTATCCTGTACACAATGTAGTTTTTCTTTGTGAACGGATCAGTCATGGTCGACGACATTCAGGTGTACGTATATGTGTTCGTCAATGTACGTACCGGTTTTCTTTATACGTTCCTAAAGACTGGTCAGTATTTTGATGAACTTGCTTTAGATTCATTTATAAATTAACTCGTAAAATCCTGAAAAGAATAAGGAAAACATTGCTATTAAAAGAGATAAACAGTTATACGAGGAAAATATGAGAATCTCAACTTAATTGGCTCTAATCCTCCAATCCATCAAGTTGTAACACATTCTTCAGCTATCCTTAGCTAAGGATTAAACCTAGGCTCACTGACCTAAGTAGTGAAAGCATGGTTTTCCCCAGTTCCGAAATAATGGTCATGCAAGCGTTCGATGTCATAGCAAAAATTCTTGACTGCATCCTACTTAGAAAGAGAAGATTTACCGAGTATATATATACAGGGTGTTCATTTTAAGACGGCTCACATGCATTTCATGCTTAAACGGTTGATCTGAGCAAAAAATGGTAGAGGAAAAATTTGTTGCCCGTCACCTCTAGTTTCAGAATATGTGACTTGATTTTAGATTCCTGCCCGCATACGCGGCTGACGCTTGACCAAAAGTGAGGGTTTGCAGTTGACCTCCATTTTCATATACACAGTTTTAAAGAGTATAAAAAGTTATGAAAGAAACCGGAAACCGCAATTCGATATCTTCAAAATTAAAGGTGCTAGGCCATTTCAAAATCTGGTATTTATTTTATTAATCATTTTTCAATTTTTTTAACTTGTTATCAAAGAGAAAGAAGAGCACGCGATAGGTCATTTTTATGTATTTTTTCATCCCCTTTCTACTGAAAATATTGCCAAGGCAGTAAAGCTAGTATTTTTCTTAATATCGGGAAATAAGTTGTTTTCCGAGTGATTTTTTCTAAGAAAAATCAAATGTTAAGAGCTTTAGATGTTTTCAAGCATACACAAAATGGCTAAAAATTAATTTTACATCTGTTACAAACAAGAAGGTTTAATAATTATTTGGTAATTTTGGGAGAGTTGCGTTTAATTACCAAAAAAATTGGAAACCTCCTGCCCCATATTTAAGTGATCAATATCTTTCATGAAAAGGATCAAACTTATTCCTTAATTTATCAAATAATGCACTTTACTCAACTTTTAAAGCATGTATGTTACTGTGCCTTTGAAGGTCTCTCCTCAGATACAGAGAGTAGTTGATCCTGGCTAACCTGGCTTACGGTTTCTTTCATTACTTTTATACTCTTTAAAACTGTGTATATGCAAAATGGGAGTCAACTGCGGAACCCTCACTTTTGGTCGCGCGTCTGCCGCTTATGCGGGCAGAAATCTAAAATCAAGTCACATATTCTGAAACTAGAGGTGACGGGCAACAAATTTTTCCTCTACCATTTTTTTTGCTCAGATCAACCGTTTAAGCATGAAATGCATTTGAGCCGTCTTAAAATGAACACCCTGTATATCTCTACCTAGCCTGTGAAGGATTAGCCACATTTTTTTAAAGGATTCTCCGGATTCTTGTAGCGGGAAATCCCGACCTAACAACACGTAATTATCATCGCCCGTAACCCACACCGAACGTGTTCTTGGCTTTAGCAAATCAAAGGCAGACTCCAGTTCTTCCTAATCCAACAGGACATGCGACTGATATATCTAGGAGTGACTGTGTGGAGACTGGAATCTCATGGTTACCAGGCGCTTTCTTGGTATTAGTAGCGATTTCTGAATAACGTGGGCTTAGAATTGCATTGAAACTTTTGTCAGTAATCCTGCAAAGTTGTCAAGGTATTGGTGGTGCTTATCCTCCTCTTTTAAGAAGGAAGGAGTGTTTAGAGGGACTATCTTCCTGGGGCTTTCCAAGAGAATCTGCTAAGATTTCAGGACATTATCCTTGCAGACGGTTTTTGTAGCACTAGAATTAAAGTTTATGTAGATTTGGGACTAATTTTAAAAGTGTTTATCGTTCATTTAACTTACGCCATTTTTCATGGATTAACAGATATCCAGTTACGAATCTGAGATTGTACGCATTATGACATAGTAAATTCTCATTATCACACAGTATGTTGAAAGATCAAATATCACTGAGGTAGATTAATATCTCTAAATCTACCTGACAGTATCTCATAGATTATTTATTACACGTCAAATTATCACTATTAAATTGATAAATCTAATTTAAATTGACTGCTTGTACTACAAACTTTCACCACTTTAGATAATCAAAAGAACATGCATGTTACGCTCCAATTAATTAACTTAAGAACAACCACAGATTAACATCGCTTCTGGAGTATATTAATTCTACAATTAGAAGCTTCATTTAAAAAACTAGATATTTTTTTTTTACAGTTTAAGTAGCTGAAAATGTTCAGCAAATGTTGTAACATTCGAAAGAATTGTTTAATTCCTTTATCAGGAGTTGAACATCACCAGCTCCTCCAATAAATCACCGATTATGTGGAATCCGTGTCACGATTTTTGATAAACTAAATTTTAAATCAAATTTCATTTTTAAAAAAATAATAAGAACGTGAAATATTTATTTTATTTTTGTGAAGCTTCTTAGCATGATCTTGACGAATCTCGGAAATGGAATTTCATAGAAAATTGCATATTTTTTGGGGTGATTTCAAACATCCTGAACACCATCGTATTACCGAACTGATGTTCTTGGGTTTAGCGAATCAAAGGCAAACTCTAGTTCTTCCTAATCCAACAGGACATGTGACTGAAGGTTGTTTATCTAGGAGTGACTGCGTGGAGACTGGAATCTCATGGTTACCAGGCGCGCTTTCTTGGTATTAGTAGCGATTTCTGAATAACGTGGGCTTAGAATTGCATTGAAACTTTTGCCAGAAATCCTACTTAGTTGTCAGGTGTTGGTGGTGCTTATCGCTCCCTTATAAAAGGGAAGGAGTGTAGAGGGAGTATCTTCTTCGAGGGAGGCTTTGATTTTATCCGCCATAGCAGGGCATGTTTACTTGTATCCCCAATCGGTTTCGAACTTTCTTCCATATTTAGTGGTTCATTAATCAGTTTCGAGTAGAGATTTCGACTTCAATTTTATGTTTCCATCTCTCGGCACTACTCTTGCTGACTGAGCAAGAGAGATTACCTCCATCAATGTTATTTAACAATAATTATTTCTCAGTACAAATGAAAGAAGTACAATTCCATATTTTCTACTTGAATTTGCGCACCCCCCCACTCCTCATATAGAGTTCAACAAATTCAACTTTACAATGCTACAAAATTGAATGTATCTTAAACAATTACTAAGTTTAATTAATTTTTAATTCATTATTTTTACAAAAATGTTTTACTATTCGGTAACATTTTGTATAACACACGTGTACACCGTGTAACCTCCCTCAATCAGTCAGCACGTGTAGTGTGAGAAGGTTACACATAAGTGAAGTCGAAATCTTTACACCAAACAGTATGCAATAAATATGCATGTTTTAATGGATAAAATGAAACATATTAGAGCCCTTTTTCGTTGCAGTTTTTTCAACAATCGACACTTTTACATAACAGCGAGCCCTACTGGACAGTTTTAATTAAATTGAACTTAGAAATTAACCTAAACCATTCATAACTATGAGTTTATCTAGGGAATTCTTGCCTACATACACTCAATATTATTATCTCTATTCCAGCTCAGGGCTATTAATAATTATGTCCTTATCTTAAAAAAAGGATATTACTTTTTATTTAATTTTAAATTTATTTATTTATTTGAAACTGAAAAGGTCATCCATTAGTTTTAGTTAAAGTAGTTTTACTAGACAAATTTAGAATAGAGTTTATTTTTAATGAATGAGAATGAGCGAGGTAGACAATTGTTTACATAAAGCATAGTTCCTTCCGGTTTGAAAACATAAACTACAAAATTTATTTGAAATTTCAATTTTATAATTTAAATTCTTTTTTTTAAAAAATTAACCTCTTCAAAATCATTTTAGAAGTAGATTAGTATTTGAACCAATAATGACTCATACTTCTAAAACTGTTTTAGAATTTACAATTTTAAAACAGTCCGTTGTACGTGTACGTAAATAATCACGAGATAATGACGTCTTTCTAAGGATGAGGCACATCTAGTTGTGGTTCACGTATTACATTTATATTAAATAGTCATTCAGTTTGATTATCTAATTAGTCATTTATTGTGGTAAATGCAACTGTACCAAACTATTACTTTTCGACATATTGCATTAGAGCAGGGGTCGGCAACCTATTTTAAGTTGAGAGCCATTTCTCCTTAAATAATTTTAATAAATCTTAACCAAGAGCCGCAAGGATGATAGAGTAAACAAACTCTGTAGATCATTTGTATTCACAATTTGTTATTTTATGATATTCAATAACATTTTTCTTCTTTTTTATTTTATTTTTTATTTTGTAATTTACAATCTGTATAAATATACAGGGTGTCCCAAGCTATATGGATAACGACTTTTTCTCGGAAACTAAGATAGCTAGAAAAAAACTAAAAAATACGTGTTTTTTGTTAGGAATCCAAATTTACTTTGTAAATTTTTTTCGGTGCTTCCAGAAGCGAGATACCGGCACCAACTTCATTTTTTCAAATGGGGAGGTGTGGTTTTTATTTCAGAAATAGATTCCTCTATTTTTTTTTAAAGAAAAATTTACTTGAACAGTTTTTTTCTTTGAGCGATATTTTAAAAGTTATGAATGAAAACATGATTCTTATAATTAACGTCAAAATGATAATATTTTAACGGTTTTTTGATTAAATAAGAAGAAAAGTACTATTTTATTATAAATTTTAGTCCTCATTAATATTACAGATCATGCTCGAAATGGCGTCCACCATTAGAGATGCATAGACATGCTCTTTCCTGCCAATTGTCCCTTACTGCCAAAGAAATAGATTCGTCTTTAACCGAGTTACAGGTATCTATTATTCTCTGCTTTAGTTCATCTACAGATGCAATCCCGGCTTGATTCTGATGCACCTAGATTTAGAAATGCTTTTTAGAAATGGCTCACGTGGTACCCACACACTAGACTTAAAAGACAAGCAATGACGAAACGTGTGAAACTGCTTTACAGACTACTTAGACGACGCTCCAAATTGCCCTTAGAACTCAAACGATTACTATACAATACCCATCCTCAAACCTATGTGGACTTACGGACTAGAGCTGTGGGGTTCAGCCAAACCAACCAACCTACGGACGGTTCAAACATTTGAATAACATTTAATTGTTTTATATATTTATTTTCACATATTGCGAAGTAAATAACTAAACCTGTGTTTGAATGAAAAGGCGGCAGTCTTACAATCTAATCAAGTACTTTATTTTAATACTGTATAATTCTATTTAATTTCTAACCTATCACATTTAAAATTATTTTTGAAAAAATACCTTTAATAAATGGAATTTTCATTTGTTTCAATAAAATTAAACTATACAATATATTTTGGGCAGGCTGAAGAGCCACCACACAATTGGGATAAAAGAGCCGCATGCGGTTAGCGAGCCGCGGGTTTCCTGACCCCTGCCTTAGAGTTACTTAAGAGCTTTGTTGCGTACACCGAAATGCTACCTATTGGCAAGGCTGTACCTTCAAATAGCTCATATATCGATTTTTTTTTTTAGCTCCCTAGAAGCCCATATGAACAACTTTTTGACTTGACTTTGCCGACTCCTCTTTCTTCTTGGAGGTTTCCTAGAAGACCTAGGCGGTTACCATGGTTCAAGAGATGTACACCCTTCTTCCCAATCATTTTGCATTCCCTATCTTTTCATTTGAAGCCGATTTAGGGGAGGAACAGTGCCTGGGGCACCAATCTTGAAAGCTTTTTATGATCTGGAGGAACATTCTTAAGAACAGTTCCTTTGAAGAGAATACCTATTTGAATTGAAAATACGATTAGTAGGCCCATAGTGTTAGTTATCTTTGACTTTATCCTCCATAAAACGCATATTTTATTGTATCCCTGACCGGGTTCGGATCTTTATCCATCATTAGAGATAATTAAACTGTTTAGTGTAGATATTTCGACTTCACTTATGTTTCCATCTAGCACTATACTGCCTGGCTCATTAGCACTGCAGACCCTGACTAAAATACCATCAACGGACCCCGTCAATTATCTTTTAGATGAAATCAGCCCACTTGGAAGTATCATTTTAATCATGGGAAGTGGGCGGAAACCTGAAAAATATTGTGCACAACATTTTATCGTAGCATTTATTGGGCAGCCTTTTCTTATAAACGAAATTTCAGATACGAGATACTCTCTGATTTGTCTTTCTTGTTTTTTTTTTGTCTCCTGCAATTTTATTTAATTTTTTTTACTGAAAATGACTAATGTTTTGAAGAAATTAGTTTCTCGAAAATTTTCAGAATTTGAGTAAGTCATTTTGTAAGTTTTATAACCTATTTCGTAATATTTTATAACGGAAACAGTATAAACACGTCATGGAATAATACGTAGCAAGAATTTAGTCATAACCCGGCAAGTAACATTATAAATTCCGTCGCTATAATTACAATTTAAATTTAACTGACCAATCTGGTTTTTTGTCGCATTGTCCTTGTTTAGTCATAATTTAAATTTTTTTTTTTTTAATATTTAATTGTTTAAATGGGGAAAAAAATCGACTTATTTGCTTTGTTTAGAAGATTTCCAGTATTTATCAAGAAGGAAGGAAATATTGGGAATTCTAGATAAAAATTAGATAACATTGATGCTGTAGTTTCCTGAGGCGGCCCCTGTTTTTTAGAAGAGGAACATGACGCATTAGTTGATTAGTTAGTCTCGAGCTACCAACCTCTTTTCGATTATTTGAAACCATCACGTCTAATTGTACTGTAAAGCTTCTCTCAGTGTGAAATAAGTTTTGGTTGAGTGCTAATTTAAACGGTGTTTGTTGTTAGTGTTGTTAGAAGCTAAACACAGGTATGTTACTTGTTTTTGGATATGCATTTGTTTCAGGTAAACTTTTTTTAAAAAAAATTATTTTATATGTATTATTCGTTTTCTGAGTCACGCAATTGCCATCGTAGATTGCCAATACTAGCACAGCTTCCGGCCTCTATTCAGCGTTCAGTATCCTGTCCCAGTTATCTATCATATTAACTCAGAGCCCAGATGTCTGTAGCCATAAAACTTGATAATCAACCATTGAAGTTCTCCTTACTCCTTACCCTATGTTGCTAAATCCGGATGAAGGCTGTGCTTAGACTGCAAACCCAACATTTCCAGTATCTTCGTAAGATTTCCTCCTAGTTTAAAAAACTTTCATTGAACTTAGAAGCGTCATCCTTTTTTTTGAGGTTCTCTTTTGTTTACTTCTTCTTCCATCTTAACCATTAAGTCACTGAACCTCCCTTACCTCCCATGTCTTTTAGGCTAAATGCGGATGAGTGCGATTTTTTTAATAAAATAACAAAGTGAAGGGGAAGTTTAACAGTTTATAAAAAAATCAAAAATCATTCTATTTAGAAATGATTCAAAACTAGTCATGCACCGCTGGATATGACTAATACAGATCGCTGTTATGCTGTTTAACAACCAATGACAAAGTAACTGTGCTTTTTTTGCTTATTGCAAAATTAGTTGCAATATAACTACTTTGAAGTTACTGTTTATTATTTTGCAAGAGTTGCAAAAATCAGTTATAATTTTTGTTTAACCTAAAACCTTTTCTAAAAAGTTATAATTAAATGGAAGTAAATTTTAAAATTAAGATAAAGTTTGCCTCTTAAATTTGAAATTTATACGATTATTTTTTTTTTTTTAAATCAACCCATGATCGCAATCGAACCATTGTTTGATTTTTAAAATAAGATTCACAAAATTAAATTTTAGTTTGTCTGTAAAAAAGCTGAAAAAAAAACTCCAGGCGCCAATGGCCCCAAGATGTTGATGCGCTTCAAGTTGCAAAAAACAAAATACAGATCAATAAAGTATTGGCATCAATCAAAAGCAAAATTATTTATTTGTTTATTAGTTAATACTTCGTTTGATTTCGTTTCAACTTCAATTAGTAGATCAGCCTTTTTTGCAAACTGTTTGGTGCAAAATAATCGCCAGCGAAAATGTGCAACTTTTATTTTTTTTGAGCTAAAAACAAGCCCAAAAAATTATAAATATTACTTTATGCGTCCCGAGATTAATATTCCAATATTAGTTATTTACGAGGGTCGTTTGAAAAGTCCGTGCAAAAATAAAAACTACTTAATTTTTTGGGGTAAACCTTTTTTATTTTTCAACATAGTCTCCTTTTAGGCTTATACACTTCGTCCAACGCTGCTCTAGTTTGTTGATCCCTTCCGAATAATAGGATTTGTCCAAGTCTGAAAAATAGCCATTCGTTTCTGCAATCACCTCCTCGTTTAAATAAAATACTTTTTCCCGCCAGCCATTTCTTCATATTGGGGAACAAATAGTAGTCCGAGGGAGCCAAGTCTGGAGAATAGGGAGGATGTGAAACGAGTTGGAACCCTATTTCCATTAATTTTGCGACCACAACTACTGAGGTGTGAGCTGGTGCCTTGTCGTGATGGAAAAGGACTTTTTTGTGGGCCAATCGTGGGCGTTTTTCTTGCAGCTCGGTTTTCAAACGGTCCAATAACGATGAATAATATGCACCTGTAATAGTTTTACCCTTTTCCAGATAGTCGATGAGGATTATTCCTTGCGAATCCCAAAAGACAGTCGCCATAATCTTTCCGGCCGAAGGAACGGTCTTCGCCTTTTTTGGTGCAGATTCCCCCTTAGTAACCCATTGTTTAGATTGTTCTTTGGTCTCAGGAGTGTAGTGATGTATCCATGTTTCAACCAAAGAATGACTTTTAAAATAGCCACAATAAATCCATTTAGATGGCATTTGATTTACTTTGTAAATCTTTGCAGCCAGTCCTGTCCTGTTAAATTTGCCAAAATTTACCAGTTCTGATGGCAGAATTTTGTGGTAGTATTTTGCAGAATCTGTGAGTTAGACTTCTAAACTGCCTTTACAATTTCTCGTAAAAAAAGACAAAAGAGTATTTTCAAAATTTTACAGTTTGAATTACTTTTAATATTTGTTAGTAATAATAGTGTGACTATTTACAATGGATTTTTATAATTACTGGTTTTACCACCATGAGTGTTCTTGATTCTTGATTTCCTCCACCAGATGATGAATCTTAGTATAAAAATGTCTTTTCTCTTGGAGGAAGCAAATCCTCTTACAATGGACCAGTCCAGTGAGTGGATACGTAATGATCCAGTTTTTTGTTTCGTGTTTTTTCTCCCCCTAGTTCTTGACGTTATCTCCATATCCCTTCCACCAGGCACTCTTCTCAGATGGTATTTCTCCGCCATGAGTCATCTATTTGTGAAGGTCGTCGTCATTTACCGCCGTAACCCTGTTAACTACCTCACGATGCTTATTTAATAACCTACGTCTCTTATTTTTTCGTTGCTATAGTTTCTAATACATTTTCTATTTATTATTATTATTATTATTTCTTTTTTAATAATAAAACCAGTCCCAAACTGGGACTGAATCACATGGTGGACCCGCATCTTTAGCTCCGCTTTAACCGCGGCGACCACTCTTACGTCTGTATCAAACCCATTTCTTGTAGTAATTTAGATACATTTTTTTGGCGACTAATTCGTATATATGATCTCATTCTTAAAGATTATATTTACCACATAATTACCTTCTTGTGGTTTATTTTGGTAACCTTAAGCAGGTTATATTGACCGAAACAAACAATTATAGTGGATAACTTGTTTCCGTTCAACAGCAGCATTCTCTGGTTGCTTTCAATGGGATTGTCCACGTCGCGTTATCTTCGGCCGCTTTAGTCCCTCATCTTTGTTTTTGGTTCATCACAGCCTACATTTTCCAGTTTTTCTAAATTCTGTCTCTTCAGTTTGTCATTTACTTTGTAGACTTCTTCATCCTTGCTCTCATCCGTTGCGGCATCTTATTTATTTTATTTTTATTTTTTTTAAAGGCGTCCAATCACCAGGATTATATCGTCTCAAATCTGTTTAATCTGCAATAAATAAATAATGTCTTTTTCTCTGTTAAATCATGCTGTAGAGATTAATGACTTTTTTGGGGAAGAAATCAAATATTGCCATCGTGTAAGAAGTTCGGCCATATTGTTGGGCAATTCGTATGAAGTCCTAAGCGAGTCGTAAGTCAGGCTTTCCGTAAACATGTATTGGTAAGCGTTACACCTCACGATTGGGAAAGCTGTACAGATTTTTGGGTAAAAAAAAATGTCCTGCGTCAGTCCAATTCAGGAGCGGTTTATAGTTAACAACCTCTTCTCGTCCTTCAGACCGGAAAGAGGAACTCTTTGACAACATCGCTTTTAATCTCTCTTAACTTATTGTCAGTGATGATGGCGCGCCATCTCGTGACTCTATTCGTGCTGAAATTTCATAATTTTCACATGTTTTTGCTCCCTACAGTTATCGAACTTGTGTTCAAACGTCCAATCCGTTAGGCGTACGTCATGATGA
This sequence comes from Rhodnius prolixus, assembly GCF_049639745.1. NCBI lineage: Eukaryota > Metazoa > Arthropoda > Insecta > Hemiptera > Reduviidae > Rhodnius > Rhodnius prolixus. The sequence goes on from NW_027411582.1 coordinate 30,424,302, forward strand.
AGCGGTGAATATCTCAGCCGAAGGAATAATTTCATAATGAATTATCGGGTGATTTGTTCGAATTAAAAGTGGATATAATTCATTATTTTGTTCAAGAGGTTATTTTTTTCATTTTTTACAAAATCTGACCTATATTTCTCTCTTCCAAGCATACTGAAGCCGAAGGCAGCATTTCGAGCCCGTTTTTTGGTTCACTTTACATTGGCACACATTCTGTAACCATCAGTTCTTAGTTTAACAGACCATAACGTTATCGTTTTTGCCTTATAATACTGATAGAAACTGGTAGGCGTATAAGAAGAATCACCTCTCCTCTTGTAACTAACCAGACCTTCTAGGAGAACATCAAGCTGGTAAGCTGGTTCCTTGAACTAATGCGACCGAAATTGAAATTCGTATTCCCTAAAATATACCACTTTTCGGTTATAGTATTTCATTATTCGTTAGAAATATGGCGCACAATTAATTAAAATCTTATTTGTATTTTTAGGAAGATTATTATTCAATAAAATAATCAATTTTTATCTTTGCTAAAATTTTATGAGAAAGTAGAAGAGCTCTGAACTTACGCTTTGGCAATCAAATAAAGTTATACGGAGTAATCGATTTTGGAAACAATAAGAATTATCGATTTACAAGAAGTTGGTACTTTCTTTATGTACGCGCTCATCATTGAGTATGGAGATTCTGGTCTTTGGAAGGGTATCCAGCATCGTCATTTTGTTGTTGCCTCCCGTTTTAGCTTGGAAGCTGGTGACGCCCATAATGGCAGATTATTTGGTTCAAAGACAATCCACTAAAAAGTTTTTATCGTATTCAAGGAAATCTTAAAAATGCATATTCGGTGCAATCTCAAAAACATCTTAAATTAGAAAACAGCAATTTATTAGACCTACTTTAAAAATTTAATTTTGATTTCGAAATTTCGATAAATTGAAACCATATATTGAATTTAGGATGAATAAAATTTAATATCCAAGAAATATCAACAAGATAAGGGACACAAATAATAATATAAAAAAAAATTGAGCGGTGACATGTACTGGCGCTTTCCTAAGAGACTGGGCTCCTTATCAGCTGTCGACATTATCTCTTGTTTGCTGAGACTGAACATGGATATACTATTTTGTAAACCGAAATCTTCAAGAGTGTTTACATTTAGTGTTAGGTTTACAAATGTATACCCCTGTAATTCCCAGGCTGCATTTCTTCTGATAACGTTCTATATAATGCAATATATTTTGTTCGGTCAATTTGTCAACTGTATTTCTCAATTAAACGCATAATTTAACCTGTTAAAGTGTTGCTAAATTATATAAATACGAGGTGTGGCTATTAAATAACGAGACTATTGCTATAAAACATTTTATTCTAAATTTATACATAATTAGTTATTATCATCTTCAATATACACCCCTCCCCTATCCCTACAACGCTCCAGGTGAATTTACCATTGTTCGAAACAGTGCTGGAAGTCTTTTACTGTGAGCTCCTGCATGACGCGTGCCGTCTTTTCTTTCACAGCTTCAAAGGACCTTAAATCGTGTTCCTTTTAATGCAGATTTGACTTTGAGGGAACAGATAAAAGTCACATGGGGCCAGGTCAGGCGAGTAAGGCGGATGGCCTAAAACTGGGATGTTGTACTTGGCTAGAAACGTCTTGACAGACAATGCAGTGTGAGCCCAGCGCGTTGTCTTGATTGGAGAACCCGTGACTTGTTCTTCCACAAATCGGGTCGTTTTTTCCCTTACTCTTCCACGGAGTTGAGCAAGCACCTCACCGGTAGTAATGTTGATTAATTATAATTGATATTTTCATATACGTTTTGGACGTGGAAGGGCGACCCGGGTGGTCATCATCTCCGACGCCTTCTCGGCCATCTTAGAAACGCTTGCACCACTCAAAAACTTGCGCACGAGATAAACATTCATCGCCATAAACTTCTTTTAATAAAAGATAAGTTTCAGTAGCGGTTTTACCCAGTTTTATGTGAAATTTCACGACAATTCGTTGCTCTTCTGCATGTCTAGTATCACATGTTTTCGGGCAAAACGAAACTAACACCTCTTAACACAAACGACGGTTCCGCTCAGACAGATTTCTCTACAAACACGTGAGAAGGCTGCAATCGAAAGAGAAGGCTTTACGCTGCACAGCTGTCGGTCGTTAGGATTTGGCGCTTGCATAGTTCTTCTGTAGCAGCATCAGTCTCGTATTATATAATAACTTGCGTAAAATTGGCAATAGAATCAAACATGGTAACACATTGATAATGACCTAATGATCATAATAAATTTATGCCAATCAAACCGGTTGTGAAAATGAAAACAAGATTACAGTAGGAAACAAGAACCTCTCTGATGGTTATATATTACATAAAATTCTTACTTTATAATAACGTTCCTTGGTTGGAATTTTTGTTTTTTTTTTCTAAATTTAATTTTTTGAAATGACGTCACATCAAATTATTGCTGAAGAACCCCTGGTATTAATTTAAAGTAATTCAGTTAAGGGGGGAGTCTCCTGTTTACAAGAAAATCAACCCTTGTGATTATTCTGATATGGCTGCGTTTGATGCGAGTGATTATCTCCTCTGGGGACCTAAAAACGGGTGAGGGAAGGGTTTCTCTTCTTCCAAGTCCCTATAGGATGATAATATATGCACCTAATAAATACTCAGACCCTCAAGAGAAGTCTGCAGATAGGGATAATACTTGCGGAGGCCAAAATACCTTTCATTTTTTTTTTTTGGATATCCAGGTAGATTAAAAGTAAAGTCAAGTAATTGCCTATTTGTTCAGGCGAGCTGTTTACGCCCAACTACCAACGTGTTGTGGACGGAGGCGAATAGCAAATATACTTTACTATGGCCTGGCAGATGGCTAGCCTTTGTAGGTTCTATCAGGAAGAGGAGGAATTGGCACTGCACGTGATGTGTCAGTGCGAGGGGCTCGTATAGCTAAGGATGTTACTCCTTGGGGAGGAAAAACCAAGGCCTGTGAGCTTTACCCAAGAGTCGCTCTTGCATTAAGAGTCTGATTAAACGGACAGGTCTGGAGGGTAAGCTTTAGAGTGAGGAGAGCCACAATAGATCCAAAGGGGTCGCAGTGGCGTAGGCCTTGAGGCCGCCCTAGTTTAATCTATCTATCTATACTTTACTATTAAATTTCTCATATTAACCATTAAATAAAATCCAAGACTTAAGACCGGGAATCGAACCCACTAAACCAGTGGTGGGCAAACTTTTTTAATGGGGGGGCCACAAAGTTTAAGAAATTCTAGAGGAGGGCCAGAATTATAGAAAAAATGCATTTTGTGTTAAAGCTTTTAATCATAATATTATAAAAACATTACAGTATTACACCACTTGTGTAACTACGCGGCTAATTTAGCTTCACCTATAGGTTATGCATCTATTATTCTACTAAGTAGAATCTACTTTATACTTCTCGAACGTCAAAACGTAATTATAGCAGGCCATATACTATCCATGTCGATGGACCTTCGGCGGGCCGGATTAAATACTTTCGCGGGCCGGAGTTGGCCCGCGGGCCGTACTTTGCCCATGACTGCACTAAACCATAATAGGTATTGGCTTTACAGGTCTCGCCTCTAACTGCCTTCATCGAATTTGAGGAAATGGATACAGTTTATTCGGTTTCAGGTCATTTAAGATTTGGTCTAAAATTTGAAGTAAAATAGTTTTTTCTAGTTTTTATTAATTAAAGATTGCAAATATTTCGACTTTTATGGGAAATACAATTTAAAAAAAAAAAAAAAAAAAAAAAAAAAAAAAAAAAAAAAACAGTTACAACAAGAGCCGAATGCTGTTTCCACTTAGTTTATAACCCAGTTTGTACCCAGGTTGATTAAATCCTCCACCAACACCCGTTGGTAACTACCCACCCAGGCTCTCTAGAGGAGCAATCCGTTTACTTATTAAGTTAAAACTACGAGGGTCGTTTGAAAAGTCCGTGCAAAAATAAAAACTACTTAATTTTTGGGGGTAAACATTTTTTATTTTTCAACATAGTCTCCTTTTAGGCTTATACACTTCGTCCAACGCTGCTCTAGTTTGTTGATCCCTTCCGAATAATAGGATTTGTCCAAGTCTTAAAAATAGCCATTCGTTTCTGCAATCACCTCCTCGTTTGAATAAAATCTTTTTCCCGCCAGCCATTTCTTCATATTGGGGAACAAATAGTAGTCCAAGGGAGCCAAGTCTGGAGAATAGGGGGGATGTGAAACGAGTTGGAACCCTATTTCCATTAATTTTGCGACCACAACTGCTGAGGTGTGAGCTGGTGCGTTGTCGCGATGGAAAAGGACTTTTTTGTGGGCCAATCGTGGGCGTTTTTCTTGCAGCTCGGTTTTCAAACGGTCCAATAACGATGAATAATATGCACCTGTAATAGTTTTACCCTTTTCCAGATAGTCGATGAGGATTATTCCTTGCGAATCCCAAAAGACAGTCGCCATAATCTTTCCGGCCGAAGGAACGGTCTTCGCCTTTTTTGGCGCAGATTCCCCCTTGGTAACCCATTGTTTAGATTGTTCTTTGGTCTCAGGAGTGTAGTGATGTATCCATGTTTCATCCACAGTGACGAAACGACGCTTAAAGTCTTGCGGATTCTTCTGGAACAGCTGCAAACCGTCCTTGCAACACTTCACACGATTTCGTTTTTGGTCAAGCGTGAGCAATCGCGGCACCCATCTTGCGGATAGCTTTGTCATGTCCAAATGTTGATGCAAAATATTATGTACCCGTTCATTCGAGATGTCCACGGCACTAGCAATCTCACGCACCTTCACTCTTCTGTCATCCATCACCATATCATGGATTTTATCAATGATTTCTGGAGTAGTAACCTCAACAGGGCGTCCAGAACGTTCAGCGTCACTTGTGCCCATATGGCCACTCCGAAAATTTTGAAACCACTTATAAACTGTTCTAATCGAAGGTGGAGAGTCACCATAATGTTTATCAAGCTTCTCTTTAGTCTCCTGAGGCGTTTTGCCTTTCATAAAGTAGTGTTTAATCAACACACGAAATTCTTTTTCGTCCATTTTTTGAAAATCACTCGACTTCCTCGATTCAAACGAATGCCAAACACATAGAAATAGACCGATCTGGCTGAAACTTTTCCAAGAGATGCTACTAACTAAACATAACCTCGATACGCGCCAGTAGTGCTATCTCTCTGACTTTGCACGGACTTTTCAAACGACCCTCGTATTTCCGTTTTGAAATATCCTGTTTTAATAGCAAACACTAAATACAAATTTAGTTACCAACTGCCCTTTTTTTTACGTTAAACTTATGGAGCCTACAGTTTTAACCACACATGTAACCATTCGTACGGTCTCTTACCTTAGATACGTAATTTCCTTCTTTAAAATAATAATAAAATGAAATCATATGTCCCAATTTAATATACATTTTTGGTTACTACAATAATAAAGAATTAAAAATTTGCATACCGTCTGTAAACAAAAAAAAATCACATCAGATCTTCAATCAAAATTTGCGTACGTAAGTTATTCATAATTTATTTTATTATTATTTAAATTGGAAGAAATATATATATATATATATATATATATATATATATATATTATAAGCGCATTATCTTTGGAGGGTTAAAAATATATATCACCGTGTTCACGAAAATATCTTGCCAAGGCTCTTGACTAGAACATCTTCTTTTTTTTTATTGATAATTTATCTGAGAAGTGATAATAATTATCTTTATCGACACAGTGAGTTAGTAGTTAATATCTTGTATTTAATTTAGACAATACCTTCATTTAGTTTGGCCAAACAATCGTCAATATGCGGTGAGTGAAAACCTACCAATCTTAGTTTTGTGATCTTTTGCCCCAATAGATAATTATAGTGCAAAACATTTTTGAGTTTCTAGTTAGTTATGTTTCATATTCGGCAGTTTGTGGCGGATTCAAAATCTTCTTATTCGGTGTGGGAGATGGTGAATCTATAAGATAGTGGGAGTGTTCAAAGGGGGATGGTTGAATATTATGGATGATTTCATTAAAAGATCGATATTTAAGTGAATTCAACCCGATTTTTAGAGAAGAATCTGGTATGAACTCGACCATCTCTGGACGTCAATTAATTTCATCAAAAAAAGACGTATTGTTAAATTAATAAAATGACATCTGTTTTAGCAATTCCCTTTTGTCGTCAGCCTTTGAATCTTTAGCCTGACTTTTCTTTTATGCGAAATACCCAAATCGGGACACTACCGTGTGCGCATTGTGAAATCCTAAGTTCTTCCAAATATTTGTGAACAATTTTGCATTTGCGACTTAATTCCCGTGTTATTCATGAATTTTGAATTTATTGCACTTATATTTTCATATATTGCATTATATTTCAATCAATTTCTGCCTGCAATTCCATTATCAGCGTTTTCAATATTAATTGAAAACGACTAACTGAATATTGTAACGCCATTTTCTGACTGTTTAAAATCAATGGATCTTTTTTTTTTAAATTCAGTTTTCAACGCTGAAACAATGTAATTTTCATATTTTCTTTTATTTCTAAATAGTGATTACTGTGTTCTTTACCAATTGGATTAACCAAAACGTTTTATGTAAATAATTCGAGTTGAATAAAGCATTTTGGATCAAACATTTTACACATCTTGGTAGACTAACATTTGATTTAAGTGATTGGTGATATAAAGATTCAGTTTTAATTGGACTACATCCGTTTTGGGGAATCCACTTAATCAAACAAAGCAAGAAACTGGGTGATTCAAGCTCGAAAACGTATTTAGTTAACCATATTTTATGGTTTACTTCTTCAACTTTTTTTTTTTTGCATATAATTCTGGTTGGAAGTTACCTGCGTTCTGTGTTAGTTCTTTCAAAAACGTATGTTTATCAGTTGAAGTTTTGTGATTAGTACAGCGTTATCAGCGATAATCGCAGCGGTTCTGATAGATAGTCTGACTGTTTTTTCGGTTTGAAACACTTAACGTGTTGCCCTAATTTAAAGTAAGAAAAATTTTTAAAATAATTTTTAGTTTCAACTATTTTATCCGGAAAAAAGAATTCGTTAAAAACTACACAATTTCAGCAAAGTGGCACTTCCGCTTTACCAATTCCCTTCAAATTTAGAATTTAATTTACAAAATTTAATTCCCATTAATCTTACCCAGGAGGCAATGAGGCCACTTATTATAACTTAATTCGATACTTTAGAAAGAAGTTTTAACCCACCACATTTGTGAAGAACATTTACCGGGTTTTATCGTAATTTAGAGCTACATGTATGCAGTGAGCATACGAAGTTTAAAAAAATCGTCACAGAAAATCGATTATTAATCGATTATTTGAAATATTTATTTATTTATTGTTATAGTGGTCTTGTTTGCACATTAACCAATTACTTTATATGAGGGCTGGAAAAAACCAACATATTGGTATGAACAATTACAGTTGGCTCCTAGCGCCTCAATTTACCAATATGTTGGTGGAAAAAAACCAGCCCTATCTTTTCCAATATTCAATTTGAGGAATAGCGCAGCCTCTTTCCCTTCTTTCTTCGTCATGCCAGCCACTCTTCTACTACATTCTGCTTCGTGGCTTCCATGAGATAAGGATATCTTGAGCGCTGCGTACTGACATTCCTTCCTAGAACAACACAATGGTCTCTGAATGTGACTTCGTTATTTGATGTGAGCTTAGAGTGGTGTAATTAGTAGTGTAGTTATGATAGTACTTGCGTGAGTAATTAAGAACTAAAATCGCAACTATGGAGTTTAACTGCGTCCTATATTTTTATTTTATTCTCTCTAATGAATTTGTAAATAATTCGTAGCGCATCAGGATTCTTTATAGCTAAAATACTTTTAGCGCTACAGGGAAATCGTACATGTGTTGCCAATTCCTTTAGATTCCTTTATTTGAAATATCTACGATTTTCCTTCTTTTTCTTTCTAGTAACGCTGTAACACTTTTTTTGGAACTCGGATGACCTTATTCCTTGATGTAAGCTCTAAATCGGAAATCTGCACAGCTTAGTAAGAGAAAATAAAGAACTTGGACTAATCCGCATTAACATGTTTATCCCATTCGATGTAAGCTTTATTAAAAATCGTATATAATCGAAATTAGTTTAAATCCATTAAAAGAAGATTATTCTTTCTAAATCTTAATCTATTTACTATATCCATCATATGATTACTTCGAAGATACAACTTATCCAGCATCCTAATTCTGTCCTAAAGCAGACGTAACCTTTAACGGAACTTACATTCTGTCCGATAAATGTTCGTAGATGAAGAATGGAGATTATTTGCAGTGTTTTTTATTGCGTTTATGATTTTGTTTTTAAATACATACATATCTACAAACATTTTCACCAATTTTTCTTTTAAAAAAACCACCATTTTGGACTCACTCAGGGGTTCCCCTTCCCCCCTGAAATTGCTTGTTTCCGGTTGCCATTAATAATTAATTAATTAATAGTAATTAAAAGTAAATAATTTTTTTTTTTAAAGACTTACATCCAACTTAAATGAGTTCTAAATAGTAAGAGGTTATTAGCTCAATGGTTGTTAGAGCACAGGTTTCCTACGAAGAGAACCCGGGTTCGAATCTAGCTGCTGACAACTAATTTTTTTTTTTATCCATTCTAGCTCACTATCTGGTGATAGACCGTGTGTTTTTGACGACAGTTCATAGGCTCCGGGTTGTAATAACTTCACATATTGACGCGCCTTAAATTAAAAATAAATAAATGGGCTGTTATAAGACAATAGTGATGTTGTTAGTGATATTAACAACAATGCTTACACAATCTTGGCTCTTTAAATATCCGGAGTAATGGACTGCTACCTTTTTATCACCTTCTTGAGTAATATAAAAACATTATTTGTGCTTTGGTTAAGTAGAACGTAAACTAATTTATTTTATTTATTGCCATACAAAATGCAAAGCCTTATAGATGAATCAAGATGTAGTTATTGCAAAATTTTAAACCTTCAAATTGTCCAGTATCGTATATAAAAGAGCGGAAATAGAATAAGGTGTGGCGATCAAAGTTAAATGTAGTATTATGTACATATAGTAGGGGATATATGTGGTAACTAATTTCTTTGCTATTATTGTGGGTAATTTTGGGTCAAGGTTCTTCCTGCTGAGTTCTTACAGTTGTTGTTTTAAAGAGATATTGGACAACAATATATTTTGATCTTTTTAATTTTTGGATTTTGGGATATTATTTTATTAATCGACGGGTTATTTTTCATTTCCGATCGATATGTTACTTAAAGAACCCTAATCTTGAAACCCAAATGAATTATAAGAGATTATCAAAAAGTTCTGTCGTTCTACTAATAATCTTAGGTATTCTGTAGTCTTAACAGATTTTCAATTTTGATTTTACACCCAAGATTTATCATTTTGAGTAGTACGAGGGTCGTTTGAAAAGTCCGTGCAAAGTCAGAGAGATAGCACCACTGGCGCGTATCGAGGTTATGTTTAATTAGTAGCATCTCTTGGAAGAACACACACCAAGTTTCAGCCAGATCGGTCTATTTCTTTGTGTTTGGCATTCGTTTGAATCGAGGAAGTCGAGTGATTTTCAAAAAATGGACGAAAAAGAATTTCGTGTGTTGATTAAACACCACTTTATAAAAGGCAAAACGCCTCAGGAGACTAAAGAGAAGCTTGATGAACATTATGGTGACTCTGCACCTTCGATTAGAACAGTTTATAAGTGGTTTCAAAATTTTCGGAGTGGCCATATGGGCACAAGTGACGCTGAACGTTCTGGACGCCCTGTTGAGGTTACTACTCCAGAAATCATTGATAAAATCCATGATATGATGATGGATGACAGAAGAGTGAAGGTGCGTGAGATTGCTAGTGCTGTGGGCATCTCGAATGAACGGGTACATAATATTTTGCATCAACATTTGGACATGACAAAGCTATCCGCAAGATGGGTGCCGCGATTGCTCACGCTTGACCAAAAACGAAATTGTGTGAAGTGTTGCAAGGACGGTTTGCAGCTGTTCCAGAAGAATCCGCAGGACTTTAAGCGTCGTTTCGTCACTGAGGATGAAACATGGATACATCACTACACTCCTGAGACCAAAGAACAATCTAAACAATGGCGAAGACCGTTCCTTCGGCCGGAAAGATTATGGCGACTGTATTTTGGGATTCGCAAGGAATAATCCTCATCGACTATCTGGAAAAGGGTAAAACTATTACAGGTGCATATTATTCATCGTTATTGGGCCGTTTGAAAACCGAGCTGCAAGAAAAACGCCCACGATTGGCCCACAAAAAAGTCCTTTCCCATCACGACAACGCACCAGCTCACACCTCAGCAGTTGTGGTCGCAAAATTAATGGAAATAGGGTTCCAACTCGTTTCACATCCCCCCTATTCTCCAGACTCCCTCGGACTACTATTTGTTCCCCAATATGAAGAAATGGCTGGCGGGAAAAACATTTTATTCAAACGAGGAGGTGATTGCAGAAACGAATGGCTATTTTTCAGACTTGGACAAATCCTATTATTCGGAAGGGATCAACAAACTAGAGCAGCGTTGGACGAAGTGTATAAGCCTAAAAGGAGACTATGTTGAAAAATAAAAAAGGTTTACCCCAAAAAATTAAGTAGTTTTTATTTTTGCACGGACTTTTCAAACGACCCTCGTACATACATAGGTGTATGCATAAGTTTTTTCCGGTTTTTTGTTTAAAAAAAAACACTTAATTTTCAAGAGAAATTAATTTTTTTTAATTCAAAATATTGGCCATCGGCTTCTACACATTTCGCCCATCTTTCAAGGTAATTTATGAATACTATGCCAGAAAAACTGCTTGTCTTTTGCGACAAACCATTCGTCGAGCCCATTTTCCAACTTCCTCGAAATTGTTGAAGTGCTGCTCTGCGAGCGCGTGGTCCCATTGATGCTGTAGAGGTGATAGTCAGATGTTGCCAGGTCTGGGAAGTATACGGCGGGTGCGGAAGGATGTCCCATCCAAACGATTTCAAGGTGTCTTTCACTGGTTTTGCTGTGTGAGAGGCCGCATTGTCTTGTGATAAAATCACTTTGCCATATCTTCTGGCCCATTCCCATTAATGCGTGGTTTAAAATTAATCATTTGTTGGCGATAGCGTTGTGTATTAACAATTTCGCTGGGCTTCAAGAGTTCATAATACTAAGGTGACCAATATTTTTACAATGAAAAGGAGGACAAAAAAATTTAAGAAAAAAGTACAACGTAAATAAGTGAAACATTTTATTAATTCAATAATTTACAAATTATGCTTACTATAATTATTTAATTAAACGAGTATTTTTCCATTGAATGGATATTTTTTGTTAATATATCATTTTTTAACAGTATATTGGAAATTCCGGAGCAAGAAATACCCTTCATATTGAACTTTACAGCAAGTGCTGCAGCTAGAGTATCAACATTCAATCTTGATTTCTCACTTAGCCAAAAATCAAAACTCTTTCAACTGCTGCATTTGTTCCAGGGCAGCACCACGTAAATTCAACAGGAATTACTAAATTTTCATAGGGAATGTGTTAATTTTTCAAATGGGTAAATATTTCCACCCATCTTTTATCAATTTCAACATGTTGATTTTCCCATTGTTCTAATTTATCAGAATTTAAATATATATTCAGTCTTCTAATTTCTTCAAACAGACAATCGTCATCGATTTTAATATCAGGCATTTCTTTCGATAAAAACTCGAACACAATTTCTGAATACAGAGATTAACATATCAAAAAGGAGGACAAATATCGAAAAGGAGAACAGGTAGGAGGACATTTTTCGAGGGAGGACAGAACCTACAAAAGGAGGACCGTCCTCCCTAAAGAAGGACGATTGGTCACCTTAATAATACACAATACCGCTCTGGTCTCACCAGACCCAGAGCATTGTCTTCTTTCTTGCCGAGGCGATTTGGCCTTGTTGTTGGATGGACCGGCTTCGTCAGGTGAAAGCCACGATTTTTTTTCCGCTTCGGGATTTCAAAATAAATCCATTTTTCGTCACCCGTCACAAGTCGATACAAAAAATTATTTCCTTTCGTGGCGTTGAAGCAGCATTTCACAAGTGACTGCGATTTTCCATTGTGTGGGATCCATTTACCGAGTTTATTGACCTTTCCCATTGCTCGTAAACTGTTGATTGTTTCTTGTGATACATGTAATGCTTCTGCTAATTGCCATTGAGTTTGAGTTGGGTCATCATCCAATAACTTCTGCAATTGCTCGTCTTCACATTTTTGTGGTCTATCAGAGCGCTCCGCTGTCTTTCATATTGAAATCACCACTTTTAAATTGTCGAAACCATGTCTCACATGTTCTAATCGATGGAGCGTGTTAACCATATGTTTCTACCAGCAAACGATGACTTTTTAACAGCCTTTTTCTTTTGATTAAATAAGAAAAACAATGCGTGCCGCAAATGTTCTTTTTCAGGCACAAAACTCGACATGATCATTGAACGATAAAACAAAGACGCTAGTTTTTGGCGGACTTTAACTTGTGTGTGTTTGTAGTTATAAATGTCAGACGAACAAAATGACGTATATGTCAAATTAATACGCTGCGTACTTTTCGCTGGCGCCATCTCTTAGTTAAACCGGAAAAAACTTATGCATACACCTGTACGAAACGACGCTTAAAGTCCTGCGGATTCTTCTGGAACAGCTGCAAACCGTCCTTGCAACACTTCACACGATTTCGTTTTTGGTCAAGCGTGAGCAATCGCGGCACCCATCTTGCAGATAGCTTTGTCATGTCCAAATGTTGATGCAAAATATTATGTACCCGTTCATTCGAGATGCCCACAGCACTAGCAATCTCACGCACCTTCACTCTTCTGTCATCCATCACCATATCATGGATTTTTATCAATGATTTCTGGAGTAGTAACCTCAGCAGGGCGTCCAGAACGTTCAGCGTCACTTGTGCCCATATGGCCACTCCGAAAATTTTGAAACCACTTTTAAACTATTCTAATCGAAGGTGCAGAGTCACCATAATGTTTATCAAGCTTCTCTTTAGTCTCCTGAGACGTTTTGCCTTTCATAAAGTAGTGTTTAATCAACACACGAAATTCTTTTTCGTCCATTTTTTTGAAAATCACTCGACTTCCTCGATTCAAACGAATGCCAAACACAAAGAAATAGACTGATCTGGCTGAAACTTGGTGTGTGTCCTTCCAAGAGATGCTACTAACTAAACATAACCTCGATACGCGCCAGTAGTGCTATCTCTCTGACTTTGCACGGACTTTTCAAACGACCCTCGTACATTAGTCTGATAAAAATTGTTTTCTAAAAATTTGACTCACTCAAATACGAAAAATCGCAGAAATAATTTAAAATTTGAGTTATTCATTTAGTACGAAATGAATACGATTATTTCGGAAATAATTTAAACCCAATAACTGACTAATTCTTGTTATCTTTTTTGTTTTTTAATTTGATGAGTCAGTTTAATTTCTGCAATTAGTTAATTATCTTCTGATATTACGACGAACCTAGATTGCTTTTCGAGAATTTGAAGCCTTTATTAACTTTTTATTTTCACTTATCTTTATTTTGTCAGTAGCATTATTTATTGCGATTATCTGTGACGAAATTTTTGTGAAAATTGAATTTCCCTCAAAATTAAGTAATACTAGATTCCAAAATATACGTATATTCTGTAAAATTGCATTTCTGGTCGTATTCTCAATTTTGGTGTGTGTGGGGGGGGATTTTTTGCAATATTTTTAATATCCATTGATTTTTTTTTAAAGTCCATTTTAAGTTCACTGTTCTATCGTTTCAGTTAACTCTTGTAAGCTATTTTTACTCAGACAACGTTTAGAACTATCTCGAACTTATTCAGGGATTGTATATTTTTATATTATTTGTTTTTTCCCCCTGAGAACGGTTTGTAGAACAAAAAAGAATAATTAACAAAATTAAAAATATCTAGAAATGAATTTAAGTAAATAGAAAGTACACAAATAAATATAAATATTAAATAATAATAAATAAATAAAAAATGTTATATTGTAGACGAGGTTTTCTAAAAAAATAAATTGAAAATAAATAAGTAGATTTATTTTATCTTGATAAGATGTGTATTATTCTAAGAACGAAGCATAACAGAACTTCGTAATCAAATTCATAATAAAATGCTTTAGATTTTTTTAGATTTTAAAAAGACGGGGCTGGCCCTATCCCCACGGCACCACAGCCACACGAGGCTTATTGTGCCTTCCGCTTAAACCTAATAGGTGAAACCTCCCCTCCTAAGAAGGTCGAGAGCTTTCCCTACTAGTTCCTTCTGCACTATAATCTCCTTTGGCCTCAAGGTTCCAAAGATGTCATAGCGCAGTCTCTCAATTGCAACGCAATCGAACAACAGGTGAGAGGTCGTTTCCTCCTCTTCCTGGCATAATCTGCACAAAGGTTCCGAGCTAATAAGCCCTATCTTGTGCAGGTGCTTTCTGAACCTTCCGTGCCCCTGTGAATAGGCCTGTAATCAGAGTAATCTGATTGCTGCCCAAACCTAGAGTCACTTTAGTTCTTTGTTTGCACAACAAGGGCATAACCCTCTTGCTGTGTTTGACCCCTGGAAGCGTCACCCAGTACTTTTCGTGTTCTCTCCAGATCCAGTCTCTGAGAGCCTCACGAACTGCACCCCTAGTGATCCCCAGGACTGGTTCCGGACCAGTGAAGGGAGTATTAGCTCCATTCCTGGCCAACTGATCAGCTATTTCATTCCCCTTGATCCCCACATGGCCCGGCACCCATTCCAATCGGACTTTGTTGTGCCGAGCCAGTCCTGGCCTTTTTACATTCCCAGACCAGGGAAGAGGTAATTCTGAAGGAAGAGAGGGCCTTCAGTGCCGCTTGACTGTCCGAAAAAATGCAAATCTCCCTATTTCTAAGATCCATTCGCAGATTTTCCCCAGCGCAAGCTCTAATGGCAAAGACCTCGGCCTGAAATACAGTAGCGTATCTCCCAAGAGGACTCTCAATGAGTACCTTAGAAGGTTTAGCCCCATACACTCCAGCTCCGGTCCCGCAGGCCATCTTGGAGCCATCCGTAAACCACATGACTCCCTTCTGGCACTGTTCGGTCCAGTTTACCCTCCATTCATTCCTCGATCTGAGGATCACCTGAAACGGAGTCTCGAAACTGTATCTAGGACAGACACTGTCCCCAACCATGTCTAATACTGGCAAAGGGTCGACCTTGTCTGTAATATTCATATGCCCAATAGAGGAGCTAATGCGCCTCCATTGTCCATTCCTCACTAGTCTGTACGCGCCAGCCCTTGCCTCCGCTTGAAATAAATTGCTTTAAATAATAGTGATTAGTCAAATAGAAAGATTAAAGACAAAGTTTAGAAAGCCATTTACTTGAAAATATTGTTTATTTACTTCTTATCGAATTTAGGCCAAATTTTTGTAGTGGCAATATTGAAATACTTCCCGTTACTAGTTAAAACTAAGATAAAGTAAAAAATAAATAAAAATAAAGCGCTAAAGAAAGAAATAAACAAATAAATATCCGTCAAACACGAAAGAAATATGTCTTATTATTAATTAAGGCAATAAACGAGCTAAAGGCCTAAGATTTCAGTTAGTAATTATTAATCACTGGTGTAGAAGGTTCAATAGGGTTTGTTTACTTCCACAACATCCCAGTAGAGTTCAGCATTAGTTTGTTGCCCTATATACCCAAACCAGTTCTGGTTGATACCTTTTTTAGTTAACTTTACAATCTCTTCTTACTCTCTATAAACTCTTTTTCAACGATCCTCCAATTACTTACATTTTAGTTTGTCTACTTGTTGGAAGATATTTTGTTAATTTCGTGTAATTAATTTCAACACCCCTCACAAGAACAGTAATTTTATGTAAAGGTTTAAGAATATATTATAAAAAAATATTTTTAAATCTTACTGTTTATACCCAGATACCTCTTAAATTGAAGAAACGCCTTTTTTCCCCTGGTGGCTTAACGTCCAATTACCAGTAAGCTACAACTTATATAAAAGTATAAAACTTAAAAAAGATCTAGGTCATTGAGGGATAACGTGTAAATCAAAAGCCCCTGACAGTTCTACAAAGGATTGAACTCCAGATTTTGCTCTAGTTTTCCGATTTTACATCGAATAACTACGTCAATTCTTAATCATTCAAATATTTCAGCTATTTCAGTAAAATATAATTAATAATTGACAGACTTAAGCAAAATTAATTAATATGTCAGAAATCTCACAATTCTAGTAACTTATAAAACTGTTAAAGTATCATATTTTTATTACCTTCTATATTTCTATTAAATATTATTACTGCTTTATAAATGGCAATAAATTAAGTGAAACATGATTACCATCATGGCTATTTATATAAATTTAATTACATGTAATATATTAAACAAAAAAATGTTTAAGTTCAAGGCTTATCTTGTTGTTAACTTAAATTTCTTTTTTATTATTATAGAATCTGCCTTTTTAGATATCACGTTTAAGGTCATATTTGTCATAGATTGTTCTGTTCGTTTGAAGGACAATTTTTCTTTCTACATCTATATCCTACATAATATTAATTTAAAATGCTATTGAATTGTACGAGGTTCGTTATTTTGTATTATTTTCCCAAATATAACACAAAAGTGCTGCTACTGTGACATCACTAGACCTTACACCTTAGAAAAAAGTAAATATACTTACTACACCAAGATAATGGTATATATTCCATGGTAGAATGTCCATAATAAGTAACCATTAGAAACGGTAGAATTTTTCTCAACTGATGAAAAACATCTATAAACATTTTACGTAATATTCAGCAAAAAGTTTGATTAAAACAAATATAAATGATTAGAAAAACTAGTAATTTAAAAAAATAAAACACTAAAAGTTTTGAAATATTAATTTTTTAAGATATTTAGGGCTAATTTAAAAGGTTGATTAAGTTCGAGAATCTTCCAGAACCGTCGTGAAGAAGGTTTGTTTACTATTGCATAACCGTAGTTACCCTACTCTCGTTTTCAGTGAACTTTCTGTTCTGCCCCTCCTACAAAATTATGCCCGCGAATAGAGACCGGCTTTACTTGCGCAATTTCACCTTCATTTTCATTTGGAATTATTATATATTCTTATATTATTTGAATCGTATTTTGAAGAAGAGAAAATAATTTATAAAAAAAAAGCATTTAATTACTTAAATTCAGTTGCTCAAATAATTTAAAACAAAAAGGCGGGTTATCGTTGAATTTGTATTTAAGATTGGTATTGATTTGGCAACACTGCTTTCTTAGTGTCAGCTGCCTTTTGTCTGTTACCCAACGTTCAATACGGGTCGATTAACCATGTTAGTAGTTAAGTTGTGTTTGGGCTGTACTGTTTAATTCACGTCTATCGTCTTTTTTACTTTTTATAGTAAGTATAGTTAAAATTTGGTTTTTCCGCGTTTTCAAAGAAATTTTTTTTATAAAAATGTGACCATGAAACTGATTGCCATATTAGTATTTATTTGTGTATTTACAGACAGGTTAGGTTACACTTTCAAACTTTTAAATTACTGTTTCCATAACCAAGTTTTTTTCAAGTGATCATAACGAGAAAAGAAAATTGTCTTTAAATAATGTTTTACATTTAGTGAAAAAGTGATTTTTTTTTTCTTTTTGTTTTAGACCTGGTCAGCCCTTTAGGGCATTGGCTGCAGAAATGGTGGACTATTATAAAATACTAGAAGTTAATAAAGGAGCAAGTACAGCTGATATAAAGAAAGCGTAAGTAACAATTGTACTTTTTATTGAGTGTAACTTAATGCTACGAAGTTTCAACTACTCCAATTCAAAGTTCCAGTAGCATCTTAATTCTAGCTCAAAAAAATGTGTTTACAATTGAAAGTATCTACAATTATTAGTAGAGAATCTTTTGTGTAGAAGATAATCTCTCGTGGGGTACGGTACAACGTGCTCTAAGTACGCTGTTTGTTTGATAATCAATTCCAAGGCAGATTTTGTCTTCATAGGTAGAAAATTAGCCGACTTGTTTAAAGGTACAAAAGAGCATAAACAATTAAGTGACTGGACATTAAAATATTTTCTGTTTGTGATAATTTTTCCTTTAGTTACCAAAAAAATGAATTGTGTACTTGAACGAGAAAAGTATCCTAGCCCTAGGTATAAAATGAAGCTTCAACAAAAGGTACAACAAAAATATTTTCTAATTTTGTCAAAGACCAAAAGTTCTTTCTAAATAACTTGAATCTTCTGAGTCAGTTAATTGTCTATAAATTTAAGTAATGAAGTTATTATTTTAAGTTCTTATTTTAATGTAATTTTTTTGTTTCTTTTTAGATATCGGAGGTTAGCTCTAAAATGGCATCCAGACAAAAATCCAGATAATGCTGATGAAGCAAATAAAAAATTTAAAGAGATCTCGCAAGCGTATGAAGTACTGTCAGACGGTTAGCATTTTTCTTTTTGTCTTGTCTATTATTTTTAATTTTTATTTTGTAACAACTAACCTAAAGCTCATAACTTAATTTAATGTTTAGAAAATCACATGTATGTAATTTAATCTAAAAAAGTAAATAATTAATTTAACGATAAGTTAAGAAATTATAGGATACTCATTGGACTTGTACTTGGTTGTAAGCACAAATTCCAGGCCTTTTAAAATTTTTAAGGTAGACTCCATTGCTTATGTCGCTAGGAGTTTGTAAGATAAACTTCTTTTTTATGATTTTATTCTGAAATACCTTGGATCATTTTGTCTACTGAAATTACTCAATTATTTTGCGAGAGCGGGTTTGTTTGCTTTGCTGACACGATTGTTTTCATTGGGAATTTGACTTCCAATAAATTGGTTTTTGCCGCGCTACGTCGAGAGTGCGGAATCTAAGCCAAATGCGGCTTTTATCTCACATCTACCTTTGAAAATACTTCAGCCGATTCTACTTAACTTTATTATTACTGGATTTTCTAGTAAGTAGGGTATATTATTTCAACGATTCCTATATCTTTAATTGTTACTCAAGAACTCTGTTCTATTCCTGCCATGCAGTTAGGACATTAAGGAAGTGAAATTCGAGTCTGCCGGCGTAATTTCTTTTTACCTAAAGGTAGCATTCTTTTGTCCTACCCAGCTTCTCAAAATCTTCCAATTCTTTGCCACTCTATTTAAAAAGGTAACTTCTGTTTTGTAGGCAGTAAATCTGCTCTTACATTTCCCTGAATTTGGGCTGCAATACTGTTTGCTCAAAGTCTCTAATAAACAAGCATGGTACTCTGTTCTATTCCTGCCATGCAGTTAGGACATTAAGGAAGTGAAATTCGAGTCTGCCGGCGTAATTTCTTTTTACCTAAAGATATCATTCATTTGTCCTACCCAGCTTCTCAAAATCTTCCAATTCTTTGCCACTCTATTTAAAAAGGTAACTTCTGTTTTGTAGGCAGTAAATCTGCTCTTACATTTCCCTGAATTTGGGCTGCAATACTGTTTGCTCAAAGTCTCTAATAAACAAGCATGGTAAGCTAGAAAGACACTGTTTCGTCAACTCCCTTAGCATTATTTTGCCTAAGTCCATTTTTCTAGATATTCAACAATTCCTTTAAAAAACTGTCTTTGAAGACATCCCCTTTAGCAAACTAATCCGCTCTCAGGTCCTGGAACTAAGCTCCCATCTCCAGACGACAAAGTGTCTCCTCCAATCGGATCAGGAGCCTCTCAAAAATCTTATTTCTTATTCGTCCTTTCGGTTTAGGAGAATAGCTATATTTGCATGACAATTTCACTTTTTAGTGTCGAATTACTTAATTTTTTTTTTTTTAAATGGAAGTCTAATTCTTATATAACCGAAAAAAGGCATCTATAAAGCTGATAAAATTATTTATATTGTCCATTACTGCTTTCAAAATGTGCATGGAATCTGTGATTTAGCCAGTTTTATTTTTTTTAAATTCCATTTTATTTTATTTTTTTGTAGATAAATCTTTTTAATTTAACTTTTTCTTGGTGGTGTATTAATATTGAAAATACACTCCTCTTGAAATATCCTCCTTGTTGTGTGCAGTGTATTATATACCGTGTATGTTGTACGGTCTGTCTCCTGCTTATCCATAGATAACAAGAGGAAGATATACGACGAACAGAGAACAGCTCGTGCAGCAACCGCTAATCAAGGTTATCACTATTATCACAGCCATCATCATACGAAGCCGCCAAAGAGTGGGGGCATATTCAGGACATTTTTCCACTCACCTTTCCATCGGTTTTTTGGTACAGTTTTTTTGAAAAATTCCCAATAAAGGGGAAAAAAATAAATTTCCAGATTTTTGTTTTTTTAATCTCTCACATGTCGTATTGCTTTTAATTATTTTTTTGTTTTTTTTTAATTTTGTGTCGGTTGTTGCGTCTGATGGTGCTTCCCTTCAACAGTATTTAAAGTGCTTCCTTAAAGAGTTGCTAAAAGACAGTAATCTCCATTATTATAATTGTGTAAGCTTAAAATGGCGTTGTATGCATTTCGAGGGAATTGATGGATAGGTCTAATTGAGGAGAATAATGTCTTTTGTGCGTTTAAGGTTCATTCAATCATACCATAAAGGATTTCTATTTTAAAATGTGAATTTAAGACGGATTTTAACATCCAGGTTCGCCGTTAAAAATTTGTTGAAGTCAGTGTTTTAAAAATCTTATATTTAAGAATAAAATAATCTTACATAAAAATTATACAAAATAAATTCAATGCTTTTTCCTCATTTTTTCTTAGTTTTTAGAAGCAATCTAAATTTTATTGTAGAAGGTTCAATTTGCTTTTTTAGTTTTTGTGGAGAATATTTTTAAATTAGTATTGGGTGTTAGTTGCGAGCATTTTATGTACCTTAAAGTTGCAGTGCAAGATAGGAGTAACTTGCAGAAGAAAAAAAGGAGCCTATTTTGACTCCTTCGCGAATCTCGCCTTATAATTAGGCTTTTTTTTAAATTAAATTTCAGAGAGTATGTGAAGAAAAGTTGGAGGCTTAGCTAAATCCAATTGACAGTGCCTGTTCAATCCCAAAATAACTTCACAATTTGAAGTCGTGAATGGAGGCGATTGTCTAAATTATTTTTGTTGTAAATTTAATCATGCATTATAATTTAATTGAAATAAAAGTCGAAGCCATGATCGTAAATCTTAGGAAAAACCCAGTAAATCTCTTTGATTTTAGTGTTAGCACCATCAACCTTTTACTAAGGGTGTACTGCCACCTTCTTCCAGTTCTTTTGGGCAACGTGTGATGATTGGTTGGATGGAATTATATTATTTGGACAGGGTCGATCTGATATAGACCGCTAATTATTATTATTTTTTATTTTTAATTATTTAAGGCGCGTCAACATCTAAGGTTATTGGCGCCCAGAGCTTTTTTTTAGTGCACTGCCGGCCTCCGGACAGTGTTCTCTCGTTACAGACAACACTGTCCATCATCGGACAGTGAGCTGTAAGAAGCTCCTAAGAAGAGAAAATCTAAGGGGCCAGCAGCTGGATTCGAACCCGGGACCTACGCGTGGGAGTCCAGTATGCTAACCTCATAGCTAATCCCTTCCCCTACCGTTAATTAATATTTTCACTAATACTTCGGTACTTTGCTCAAGCTTGCTAGCTTTCCTGGCTCGCTTACTGTTTCGCCAGTTTTTAGAACAGTAAAGATGCAGAATCATGTCAGCAGTGGTTGCTTTATTAGTCTAGTCTGTATGGAATAAAAGATTTAAACATTTTGAAGCAACAATTGCACAATTATATTTCCTCTAACTAAATTACTTTGATAAAATGGCGTATTGAGTCCAGATTAGAGTTGAACTTGTTTTTAATTGAATCTTCGACAACACAAAATATTAAAATAGAAATCCTTGGTGTGTATAATTGTTTCTTAAAGTAATTTCTGATTTTGGACAATATGCTAAGATTTTTTGTATTGTAATTTTTTTGCTTTCTTGGATTTTTATTCCAAAGATAAAAGGGCAGCATTTTGGTCTTCAAATTGTCTTGAGAGGTCAATTTTGTTACATTATTGTACGTCCCGTGCGAAATAGATGGATTCAAATATATTTTGTAATGGTCTTTGTGATGTCCACTGGAATTGATTGAATCAGGTTATCGTTTTAGTTGTTAGTTGAAGATAAAATTTAGGGAATTATTTACTGTTAGTATGTTTTTTCTTATTTATTTACTTAATAATAATAATTATTTTAAATTATAAAATCCTATTTTAAAAAAATCTGCCTCAAAAATCCTAAAAGCTTTTGTTATGTCCTGGGTGTTTGTTTATGTCTGGCTTTTTGTTAATAATTCTTTTTGAAATTTTATCTCTTAAGAATTGGTTGCAAAATGACTTTTTTGTTTTGTTTTTTTTACAAACCACTGTGTAGCGTCTTGAAATTTTTGTATTTGAAAACCATTTAGTTGGGATCTGGAATATCTTCTAAAAACAGTTGATCTCGAAATGCATAAAACGTCTACTCAACTAGCGTTCCTGCTTAGTTTAACATAACGTGGCCAAGACTTATTTATTTTTCTTTACCAACAGTATGCAAACGTGATGCGTACTGCATTTTTTTTTTTTTTTTTCTTTGACTAATGCATTAACATGTGTTACCTCCAAATGGTATTGAAACTTTTGTCCGAGCCAGTGTTTTGGTGTGCAGAAAATTATTTGTACTAATATGTCTGCTTAACTTCATCTAGAAACTGAGTTATTGTGCGTTGTAATCTTCAGCAGCCAGTGGGGCAATAGAATAATACAATTAATTCATAAGACTAATTTTGTTTTTTTAATTAATTATTTCATGCATTAATAAATTTAATTTCCAAAAATAATGTAATTAACAACCTCTCTCTCAAATTATTTCTTTTCCCCCACTAATTATTATTTGTATTCAATTTTATTTATTTTTTTTTTTCTTACTATCTGAACTATTTTTACAGATAAAAAACGACGAATATATGACCAGTATGGAGTTGAAGGACTCAATGGAATGGGAGGCGGTGGCCGCGGTCCTGGATCAAGACATTTTGATGACGATATGGACTTCGGTTTCTCATTCACCTTCAGAGATCCTGAAGAAGTGTTTAGGGAGTTTTTTGGTGGTTCTCCATTTGCAAATCTTTTCAGAGGTATTTTTTTTTAAATATTATTATTTTACTGAAACATCAATTTCTCTTTTTAAAAAAAAATTAAGATGGTAGCAGTTCTTTCTTGATCAAGTGTGCAAATATGGTTTTTACTATTAAGTCCCAGTTTAAGGGTAAATTGAAAGAGTACGTCAACTTATTTTAATTTGAATTTAAACTTCAATTTTGCTATTTTTGGTTCTTTCTTCTTTTTTTCAGCTAATAATAAGTATGAAACGAAAAGGGGCCTTAAATCTGCTGGTGAGATTGGTAGTTTTTGAAAGTTTTTTTGTTTTTGTTTTGAAATGGCTTTCATAAATACCAATAACTTTCTAACTGAAATATGTGTTTTAAAAAGAAAGAAAAGTGATCGAAAGTTTTAATTGCTTGCTTTTATAAGTTGGGGTATTTTAAAATTAATATTTCATTTTAACTATTTTACTTGATGATTTGCTTTCTTAATTTCCGTTTTAAGTTTTTTGATTAAGAAATTTATTCCTAAAGAATCATGTGAGTGAACATTATTCCTTGTACTAGATTGGTCCAACTGGGTCTGATGATTTTTTTTTTTTTTTTTTCTTCGAGGGAATTAGCTGTCAAAATAAATTTAAAGCTGTATTTGCGATTTAGTTTAATTTCACTTGTGAAGTATGATCATTTAGTGGGGAACGAAGTGGCAGATTTATTGGCCCGGGAAGGCTCTGCGGGACACTTCGTTAGCCCGGAGCCCTGCTTTGGGGTTTCGAAATGTGTTAAGTCTGCGGCCATCAATGCATGGGAGCAGAGTAAGGCTCAGGAGTGGTGGCTTGCCACCACTGGGCTACGACAGGCGAAGGAGTTCATCAGAGGCTATTCGCCGAGGCTGACCGCAGAATTAATCCGTCAAGGCCGTGGGGCTATAAGGATAATTGTAGGCCTATTAACGGGCCACTGCAGGCTCAGAAAGCACATGCATCGCATGGGCCTGGCAGATGATAGCCTTTGTAGGTTCTGTCAGGAAGAGGAAGAAACGGCACTGCACGTGTTGTGTCAGTGTGAGGGGCTCGTATGGCTAAGGATGTTACTTCTCGGGGAGGAAAAACCAAGGCCTGAGAGCTTTACCCAGGAGCCACTCTCCAGAATTAAGAGTCTGATTAAACGGACGGGTCTGGAGGGTGAGCTCTAAAGCCGGGGAGCCACAATAGATCCATAGGGGTCGCGGTGGCGCAGGCCTTGAGGCCACCCTAATTTAATCTAATCTAATCTAATGATCATTTAGTAGCTAATCTCGTCGACAAACACATTATTGTAATCTGTGAGAAAAACGTCTGTGTATGGCTGCTGTAAAATTTGTGTTTATTCCTCCACTTAGGAAGTAATGTGATCCATAAGATCATGGATTTTTCTATCTTTCACACCCTATTTCCCTTCAAATGTCTCCAAAAAAAAAAAAAAAGAAAAAGAAAACCTTGTATAAGTCCAGTCTGAAGTCTTCGCTGGCCAAAGTGGGACATCTTCATAACCGAAATGGTGTGGTGCCATTGCATCAGTTTTTCCAACCAAAGGTAACCGTGTTTTCCACAACATTAAGAAACAAAAGCATCACTTGGTAACATTCTCCGTTCACTGAATCATAAAACCTAGGTCCTGATGATGCTGAAACTAAAACTGCATAGGAATGGTGTTTGCCTAATGCGGTTATTTCCTCCCTGTCAAAAAAAAAAAAAAGACCTCTGGGACGTTCCAAGTGACACGCGATACAAATTTCGTCACCAGACCCCACTAGGGGAGTCTTACCTTGCATATAATTTGAAAAATGTTGACCGATATTAAGAAAAATAAGCAACCAATTTTACAAGAACATTGCCTTTGTAATTGTTAAGGGCTTGGAAATTCTAAATGTAACTCCTTTTTAATGACGGGTTAATGTGTTAATAAAACTACTTTTTTTAAAGACAGTATTAAAAATATTTTTCTCACATTTATTATCAATCAATAATTGAATAACTCTTTCAAGTGCAATATTTTTGTATTAAAAAATACTAATTTGCTTTTTACCCTTTTTTCTAATTCTAGCTGGTCCTTTCTTTGACGATGGTAAGAATAGAATTTTTTCCTCCACATTGTCATTTTTGTATTTGCTTTAGTTTTCATTGCATGTACACCTAAAAATGCAATTTCATGAGAATTCTGCTAATTTTACAGTGATAATGGAATGCAGTAAATTTTTATTATATTTGAAGACTAAATTCTTTATTGAATTTTATTAACACTGAATTACCTAATCATTCACTGTTGAAAAAAGTAAATTTTACTTTATTAATCAAATGATTGAATTATGGGATTTTCAAATGAATTCGTACGAATGCAGTTTTGTTTTTAAGCTTTAATTTGGTTACATAAAAAAGGTAATAGAAATCCAGTGAATGTGTAGTGTTAAGATATAATTTATATTTTTTTAATTTTATTTATTTTAATCAAATTGACTGACGGCGCTACTGTTGACATTAGCGCTTATTGAAACAATTAACATTTATTTATTCGGTGGTCACAGCTGTTTGAGTCTTGATCGACATTTTAAGATCCACATTTTTTTTTTAATGACGTCAATCATTTTTTTGTAGAGAATTCACCTTTTGCGCGAGGGTCTCTTATAGAAAATAAAATGAACAAATGAAGTTTCAATAAAAACTGGTTTGTGATTGATAGGAGATCAATCTTGATGCGATTACAAACTGGTTATAGATTAATACAAATCAATAATAGTTTTTAGGTGAATTTATTTAGTTACCCTGCAGTCATCTAGTTACAACAATATTTCAGCTGAACTGAACTGTTGTTTCAGGTAGTGCAGGTGGCAGACGTCACCATGGAGGTCATCATGACACCCTATCGCAAATGTTCTCACCATTTGGTTCATTTGGTCTAGGCTTTGATGACATGTTCGCCGGACTGGATCAAGGAGGAGGCGGTGGTGCTGGTGTACAGTTTACTTCTTTCTCGTCATCATTCAATGGACCAACTAATGGGGTCTCTAAGAAGACAACCACCTCGACCAGGTTCATTAATGGGAAGAAAATTACCACGAAAAAGTAATTATTGAATACTTTACTGATTAATTCTAGCTTAGTACTCGAAGACAATGTATTGAGAGGTCATATTTGAGTTAAAAAGCGATCTCCAAGCGTCTCCAGAGTAGTTTTCTGCTCTGTACCCAATGATATGTAACTTCTGCTGTTTCTCAAGAAAAGGATTAACTAAGTAGTTTTTTTGTACGCTCTGGACTCTCTCAAAAAGATTGGGGGCGGTTAGTGTCACTGTTACTGCTCACCGACTGCATCGAGTAATCAATACCCGTAAAAAAAAAGCTTTGGGTGCCAATGCCCTTAGATTTGTTGGAGCTTCTTACGAGGTCTGTAAATTAAGTAATGAGACTGATTTTTTTAAATTTTTGTATTCAAAAAGAATTACAATTCTATATTGTCACCATCAAAATAACTTCCTTCTGAAGCCACACAGCGCTGGAGACATTTCTTCCACTCCTCATAGCGGTGCTCGAACTCCGATACTGGAATAGCCTTCAGCTGGTCTCGGTTACAGCCGTTTGAATGTTTTCGACTGTCCCAAAATGAGTTCCCTTGAGGTGATTTTTCAACTTCGGGAAGAGAAGAAAGTCACAAGGACTCAAGTCAGGCGAATAAGGAGGCTGAGGAGCCACAGGAATATTTTTACTGGCCAAAAATCGTTTATTGAAATTGCTGTGTGACAAGAAGCATTATCTTGATGCAACACCCACTTGTTTTTGATGTTTGGTCTCACACGAATGACCCTTTTTCGAAGTTTTTCAAAAACCTCACGATAAAAGTGTTGATTGACCGTTTGACCTTGAGGTAGAAACTCTTTGTGGACGATTCCGTGGATACCGAAAAGAACAAATCAGCATGCATTTGATCTTCGACTTGCCATCCTTTTTTTTGGGGGGGGGGGCCTTGGAG
Organism: Rhodnius prolixus; assembly: GCF_049639745.1. Lineage (NCBI taxonomy): Eukaryota > Metazoa > Arthropoda > Insecta > Hemiptera > Reduviidae > Rhodnius > Rhodnius prolixus. Next base: position 30,451,470 of record NW_027411582.1, read on the forward strand.
AGGTTGAAGTTGAGGTTGAAAATACTATCTCCGTAGGCTTGCTGAAGTTTAGCAAGAGTTTCCGTTGCACTGTGCCCAAGTCTGAAGCAAAACCTGATAGATCCAGTGTTGCTAGATCAAACGCAACGTTGCCAGTCTCATTACTTAATTTACAGACCTCGTATTTTAATTTCTTGCCTTAAAAATAGAAAATTTAGTTTTCTACGTTTAGAACTTACATATCAGCAGATTCTCCTAATTTATCATCATCGTAATCATAATTGGTCGGAGACTAACATGATCCGCCGGCCCAATATCATATGCTTTCGCCTACTGTCTAACCATCACCCCACATACGAGTATACAGGATGTCCCAAGCTATATGGATAACGACTTTTTCTCGGAAACTAAGATAGCTAGAAAAAAACTAAAAAATACGTGTTCCCTTAGTTTTTTGTTAGAAATCCAAATTTAATATGTAAATTTTTTTCGGTGCTTCCAGAAGCGATATACAGTCACCAACTTCATTTTTTCAAATGGGGAGGTGTGGTTTTTATTTCAGAAATAGATAGATTGATGTAACGCGCCCACCAAATTTCCTATCGAGATATCTCTTTACACGCCTGATGGTGTTACATCAATACGGCCATTTCGAGCATGATCTGTAATATTAATGAGGAGTAAAATTTATAATAAAATAGTACTTTTCTTCTTATTCAATGAAAACACCGTTAAATATTATCATTTTGAAATTTCTTATAAGAATCATGTTTTCATTCATAACTTCTAAAATATCGCTCACAGGAAAAAAACCGTTCAAGTAAATTTTTATTTAAAAAAATAGAGGAATCTATTTCTGAAATAAAAACCACACCTCCCTATTTGAAAAAATGAAGTTGGTGCCTGTATCTCGCTTCTGGAAGCACTGAAAAAAATTTACATATTAAATTTGGATTTCTAACAAAAAACTAAGGGAACACGTATTTTTTAGTTTTTTTCTAGCTATCTTAGTTTCCGAGAAAAAGTCGTTATCCATATAGCTTGGGACACCCTGTATATTACTTTATTTTATTTATATATATATAATTGAATAATTTGTTTTTCTTGCAGGGTCATCGAAAATGGTAAAGAAACTGTGATGCAATATGAAAATGATGTCCTTAAGTCAAAAACCATAAATGGTGTAAATCAAGCTATCTCGTACAGTTAAGGAGAATCACTCCCTTGCCTCCGTCCCTGCCCCCTCTTTTCTCATATTCTATAAGTTAACGATATTTTTTCTTCTTTTTTTTTTTCTCCAATATCCTTTAAATATATATTTAAATATGCATATATATTTATATATACATATTATTAAAATCGTAATTAAAAAAAAAGTGATTTTTGTGTGTGAGGCAATTTTTTTTTTCTTTTCAATAATTAATTTTTTCAAAATGCAAAGTTAAAAAGAAAAATAATCCTAAATAAAACGTGTACAATTTCATTCCAGCAAATTTTTAAATTGAATCAGGTGCCCAAAATAAAAACAAATTAAAAATACATGCAAAATTTGATTTTTTAGTAGAATATTAATATTTAATAAGAAAAACATTATTTAAAAAGAAAAATGTAGAAGACTTGCCTTGTCCAAAAGATTTGTATATTTCTGTTTTTACCTATTTTTTTTTGTCTCCCCCCCCCAAAAAAAATTGTTTTTTTGTGAATTTTAAATTTTGTAGTATTTTTTTTCATTATAATTATTATTCTTAAAAGAAAATAAGCTGTAGTTAAATTGCTTCGTTTACAAAATTTATAATTTGGTATAGAATTTTCTGAGTGTGACGTTCTAATTTGAAAGAGTAAATAAAAGGATATTTTGTACAGAAAAAAAAAAAAAAAATCTCGATGTTTGTTGATTATGATTGGATGTTGATTTGGCGTAGAGCGAGTTAAAAAAAAAAAAATTGTGTTTGCGATTTATGTATTTGTTACTACGATGAATGTTAGACTTTTTTTTTATTTTTTTTTAAATTAAATTGGCGCAGGAGGTGTGACGTCTTAAGATTAATTTGTTAATTGAAGATGACGTCTCGGTTCTATAAGATATAAATATATATATAAATGAAATATATTTATATATGTTATATATGTTTTAAGTTAAAAAAAAAAAGAAAACATTTTGTCGTGAAACATTCGAAAGACTGTTTATGTAAAAAAAATAAAAAAAAAGTATATATATAAAACAGATAATGATAAAATTAAAGAAGAAAAATTAAATTAAAGGGGTACCTGTTTTTTCTTGTGAGTACGTATTTCGTTTTAACGAAATCATTTGGGCTTTTTCATAAGTCTGAATTATTTTTATTATTATTATTGTTAGGTATATAAAATAGTTGGTTAGGGCAAAACAAAAGTCTGCTAAAAAGAAATTTGGATACTGTCAAAAATGTTTTTTTTCCAGCTACTGTTTTTAAAAGCAACAAAACAAAACAAAAATTAATGGTAATGCAAAATGTACATGATGAATGCAAATAGAACAAAAAGTAGGGCTAAGATTTCTCCTAGCATTAACTCAGGTTTTCGTTGAAGTATGCTAATATTTTAGCAAGACGGGAAGTTTTTTTTTTTTTTTTTTTTTTTTTTTTTTTTTTTTTTAAGCGGTACCTCCTCAGTGGCATGAGATTTCTAAGATAGACTTAGCAAACAACATGGGTTCCATCGAGTCTTGTCAGCACTCTTGAAGAAAAAGCTACGAAATGTCTTGGAGGGCATGTTTTTGGAGATCCAGCAAATTAGCCTTATTGAACTGATTCCTTCCAGTTACGTGAAAAGGCGCACCTTTCATTCTGTTGACAGAACTCATCCCAGGAAGCCAGGTGTATTCTATGGATTTTTTAAAGTGATACTTTGCTTTCTTCCAGATAAAATTATTGTCCAATATTGTAACTCCATTCAAGCTTCAAAACATGTCCTCTTTCCGCCCGTTACTGAGAAGAGAATATAGTATTTTCAACTCGTGTAGTCTTCTTTGGTTTGCTGTTTTCTTTTAAGCTATCTTGACGCATTAGGTTACTTTACCCTGCCCAAGCTGGCCCTACTTTGGGTTTATGTTCTTATGGAGCCCCCAAGCTTATTAATGAGCTTTAGGCATGGCTGGATTATATGTTTTGTAATGCCAGAGAGAACAAATTACAGTTACACTTTTTTTAAAGTACAAACTTTTTTTTTTGTTGCCATTGCTAACCATTTTTATAACCTACGATTTCATTATTTAGATAAAATTACTTTATTTAATAAAAAAGAAAAATCAGACTTTTCTTCTCTGTGTTTTTCATGAAAAGAAAACTTGAACGGAATTTTTCTGTATGTAAATAGATAAAAGGCGCCTACCTCTTCGCCTCGAACTTTACAACATATTTGTATATATTTGAACTTGTTTTCTTTTACATAAGCCCCTTTACTTCCACTTTGTGAAGTTTTTCATTAATTTTTTTTTTTTTAAGTTTTAATTTAGTTTTTTTTTTTTTAATGTCAATTTAAAATTTCTTTAGAGCGGTGCCACACTAATGCTCAATGCGTAATAGTCAAGCTTTTTATTTATATTTATTTGATTTAAAAGTTTTTTAGGTTTTAAAATTTAGTCTTTAAAATAAATAAGTAACAGAAACGACCCCTTTCTCATTTATAAAACAAGATAAGAAAAAGTAAAAGATCGATTAAAATAAAAAAGAACAGAAAATTTTAGTCGATTATTGTACTGATCTTGTTGAATTTGTGTAGAATGTAAATTAGTATTTGGTACTTAAATCCTTTTTATTATTTTTTTAGATTTAAGATTTTATTTTACTTATTTTGAAGAAATTTAAAATAATGGTTTAGTTTATAATATATTTATTTATGAATTTTGGTTTTCATTGTAATTCTTTTTTAGTCCCAAATTAGACTTAATTTTTTTTTTTTTTTTTTAATAAAAGAAAAAGAGAAATCATAACAATGTTAAGAAAAAATAAATCACAGAAAGTTTAGCAAAAGATTTTTCACAATTGGCAGTTTTCGTTGATATTACTGATATTATTACTATTATAAACATTTTTAAAACACATTTTTTGTGAATAATAAACAGATTTAAAAAAAAAAGGAAAGTTTTACCTATAAGGATTTTTTCATATTTTTCTTTAGAGATAGAAATCATCCTCTATTTCCTTTTATTTTGAATAAACCACTAAAAGAAAAAGTAGTAAACCAGCTTGAATAATACTTGAATTGACTTTTGTATAAACTACTGAAACCCCTGTAATGTGATAGTTGAAAGATTTTAATATAATTGCAAAAATAGGATCCACTTTTTCATATTGTATTACTCATAATAAGATTAATACAAGCTCTAGATTGATTATACAGGTTCTAGGAGATTTCATTATTATCGTGGTCAAGGTGAGGTACGCTACTACAGATCTCTGGATAAGTTGGCCATACCATCCTCTCTGCTGATGAGAGGATCTGTTGTGGTGTTCACATAAAAAGAAAGTGTGTATAGTTTGAACAAGAATCCAGCAGTTGGAAAGTAATTTTATCAATTATAATACTAGTATTTACTTACATATTTTTAATGGCATATACATTTATATTTTTTATTTTTAGTATTCACAGCTGGCAAACAATTGTTATTTTCAGATAACCACAGATTTACCTTCGCCGCAGATCGTAAGGCAACTACAAATTCCAGTTCCAGTCATAAGACCTTACAAAGATCGCTTTTCCCTCTTTGTATTCTGACTTAGTGTAGAAATGTGGATATATATTTACAGAAATGGACCATAAATCATAAAACACTGCATTAGATCAAACTAAATACTTATACATATCTTAGACCATGCCAAGTCTAATGACTTCAGTTGAATGATTACACATCCGTAGCTTGCAAAATTCTGGTTACTTCTTGTAGAAAGTGAAGCAAAGCCAGTATAAGGGAAAAAAAAGGAAAAGTTACTTGCGAGCCAGAATAATTGCATAAAATAAGTTGTTCTGCTTAAATTTGAATGCTCTACAGGTAAGTTCCCGTTTCTGTTTACCTATCAATCAATGACCTAAACTAGGTCACTGCAATTTTAATAGTAAAAATCATTTCAACCCTGTAAGAATGTTCTATCCATAATTAAATTTTCAATTATGGTCAGTTTAAGGCTGAATAATTTAAAAAAAGTCCTGCTTTCTATAATTTGTATTCCATGGATATAAAATACTTAAGTGTAAAAAAAAAATCTTCAAATAATTTTAAAATGGAAATAATGATTAAACTTTCTTTTTCGTTTCATTATTATATATATTTCTTTATTATTGTTGCTCAAATTTGTCATCTTTAAATTAGTTTAAGTAATAAGTCCTCATATCTGACAAAATTAATAATTCGAATCTTAATGGAACGTGTCTTTTTACTTGCCAAAAACATAACAAAGAGCATGCTTATGCTATCTAGCGGCGAATGGTTGAACTTTCTATACGTTTCTAGTAGTTCTACCAAATTTCAATGACTTATTTCCTTGGAAATAATAATGCAGTTCATTTTCTTTTTAATTATTGCCATAAATTGTAAGTAACTTTTAAAATCTATGTAATTTTTCAATTATAACTAGTAGTTTTACATTGTATTATCTACTTTGTTATTCATAATGTTAAAATTATATTCCTCACTTTCAGGGTATTATGCGTTGTAATTAACGTTTTATTAATTTTTTATTTTATATTTACTGTTACATTATGACTTCGAAAAATTATAATTTGTTATCTAAAAATAATTTGATTTTTTTTTAAAAAATACGTTCATAACTGTTATTTTCGCAAAACTTGCTGTATTAGATTTCAAGCCATATCAAAAGGATATTAATAAAACTTATGGGAATTATGACTACAATGTATCGGTAATGTATTGTAAGAGGTTTAAGCAAGGAAATTTGGAGATTCAAGAGTGATGATTTGACCACTCGTTCAACAGATTTTAAGAAAAGCGTAGCAGTCTTCGGAGAGTCTGCGTGTAATGTTGAATAAGATTGTTTTCTGCATTAACTCGAGTTTTTTATTATTTAATATTATTATTATTATTATTATTTATATTATTATTTGTTTCGGGCTGCAATTTTGATGACTTACGAGAAAGGATTTGAAAGGACCTAAAAGAAGTACTATGTTAGCACCTACTTCTTGTTAGACTGAAATATTGAAAAGAAGAAACATTGAAAGCCATAATTTTAATTATTTTCAGGCGCATTTCTTCAATATTTAATTTTATGGACACAATATAAGCTTTAAAAGAGATTACCCTACCTACTTTCTAAATCTTAATTTACTAATTCTGACTTTTATTTGATAACGGAAGCAAATAATTTCTTTTAATAGCTAGTAAGGTACAGGTATTTGATAATTACACAATTATTTTATTTAATAATTTTATTATCAGTTATCAAATTGATTATTTACATTATTTTCTTTCCATTTTTCTTTACGGAGACGTAATTTTCTTTTTCTACTTTCCATTTTGTTGCTCTTATTTTCTTGTAATTTTTTTAATTGACTCTCTACACTTAATTCACCATTAATCTTATTATCTAATTTTGTAATTAACAACTCTCTTGCTAGTTTTCTATTTTTCTCTAGAAGGCGGTCTTGATGACACTTAATTACTATGCCTGGGAAAAATTTAAGGCAAATTTAATTATTAATATTGGTATAAATATTAATTTGGAAATTACAAATATGATTACCCGTTGGTAAATGTTTCAAAGAAACACAATTAGAGTTTTTGTTTACATTACTACCTCCAGGTCCGCTTCCTCTTATGAATTGCTCTTCTAAATCGGATTCTAATAATTGTGGTACCCTACTTCTATCTATTAAACCTTTACTGCTTTTTAATAAAGGACAAGAAGCGAAATTTCTTCTGGTCATCCGAATACTTGTCCCTATGGACTGTGTAAGAAACAAAAACAATCGTCCATCCATTAAATAATTCGCTTTAGTCGCAATAATTCACAACCTCTCTGAAAAAAATACATAAACAAAAAAAAATTGTAAGTAAAGTATGTTTTTTCTATTGTTGTTTAGAATACAGACAAGTATAATTAGAAATTTCAGTATAATAAAACTTACATTGTAATAAAATTGAATATCTTTAAGTTTGGTTAATTCTTTATTAGCTTTGAATTCTGCTCTGACCCTTTTCTTAAAGTAGTTTTTATCAGTTAAGGTCAAATGGTTGCTGTACTTTAGCAGACTTTTGTACAGCGATAATATTTCCCTGACAGTAGGAACACACATTACCTGAAATAAATAAAAAAAAATTAATGTTTTAATAAACATACAATTTAATACCCCGTATTCAAATAATAAAATAAAATTCAAGACCGAAAATTGAATCTAGTATTAATACATAATTCTCAAATATCTGTGGAAATCTAAATGCAATATTGTGAACTATCTTGTAATATTTGGAAAGCATGAATGATTCTGTTTGTGTTACGGTGAGAAAGAATGGCATAAATTAAAAATGCTCTTCAGAGCGAGTTGTTATAGTTTTACGGATTCACCAGGTGCTTTGTACAGTGGATAATTGAATAGACGTAATATTATAAGTGGCCATTTAAGTGTGGAGATCATTGTTACTTTTTACCATTTAATTATAGATCCTTTTTTTTTTTTTTTTTTTTTTTTTTAATTTATTTAGCCATTTACAATCTGTATAATACACTATACAATAAGTAAATAAGGAGATAGAAGTATAGAGGCGTGAAAGGCAGGAGGAAAGAAACTGCCCAGCGGCAGCACTTTCTACAGGATATTTATTTTAGGCCTTCAGACTGCGAGGAAGTCGCGGGGCCACTGGCGATTCAGTCGGCGAGGAGGATTGTCAGGGATATCAGAGGAGGCGAGAGACTGTACTAGAGAATTGGGGCAAGTGGAGAGAGCACTATGGAATTTTTGATATTTAGTCTTGGCTAACTGGTGTACGAAGGGGATGTTAAGGTCGTTGTGTAGAGTGAGGTTAGTCACGTAGAAAGGAGCGTCAGCTATCTGTCGGAGGAGTTTTGACTAAAATGTTTGTACAGTCCGTACGTTTGTAGGTTTGGCTGAACCCCACAGCTCTAGTCCATAAGTCCACATTGGTTTGAGGATAGTACTGTATATTAATCGTTTGAGTTCAATAGGTAATTTGGAGCGTCGTCCAAGAAGTCTGTAAAGTAGTTTCGCACGTTTTGTCATAGCTTGTCTTTTAAGTCTAGTGTGTGGGTTCCACGTGAGTCGCTTGTCTATGTAGAGCCCAAGGTAGCGCACCAGATCTGTCTGAGGAAGAGGATTGCTGTTGAAGAGGACAGGTGGACAGGAGCCCCGCCGGAGAGTAAACGTGGCATGCTGGCATTTCTGTGGGTTCATTTTAATCCGCCACTTCTTTGCCCAGGATTCTATTTTATGTAAGTGTATTATAGATCCTAAGTAGTAAACCAGTAAACTAAGGTATCTACAACAGCTTGGTTCTGTGTTGCACAAACATCAGTATTATGATGGCTAGCAAATAGAACAGTATCGACGGCCCACATAGCTGTGATTGGACAATATGAAGGCACTAATTTAATCATTAATAAGTTTCAAATTAATATAATTGAACATATGTGAAAAATACTATAACGAAGACAAATAATACATTAAAATTTACTTTTATTAAAATGTAATCAGTTAGCATAATTTTCTCCCCTACGTATTCATATTTTTGGCTTCTTTCTTTAAACTTAGAGAAATTTTGGAGTATTTTCCCTCAACTATAAATATATATATTAAATATAAGAAAAAAATTATGGGTGTAATAAACACAGATAAATCATTGCTAAAAAAATTAAATACAAAAGAGAGTGTTACTCTTTTAGAAAAAAATGTACAGAATGGTATCAATTGTAAAAATGAAAAGAAAGATTGTGGTAAGTAGTTAACTTTTATATGAAATTATTCCTTATATATAATTTTTTTCGAAAAGTTAGTATTAAAACAGAGATTTCAGAGAAATCTTTTCAATTACACAGTAAACACTGAACAGTTGTTTTCAATCATGACTAAATTTAAGATTGTTAACCCTTTAAAACTCCAAATTAATGTGAAAACTTAAAATAATCAATTAAAAACAAAGCCAGTAATGACGACTTATACTTTTTTCCTCATTAGGCAAAAAGACATTATTGTAAATTTGGGTCACAGATTTTTTGAAAGAGAGTTTACATGGGAAGAAGTAAAAACTATATACAAATATCATTGATTATCACAAGGGGAAAGCGAAGATTTTTTTTTGGTCAAAATCTTCTAAATCTAACCCTGTTCAAAAACGTTTTTACGATTTTTATAAAGTGGTTTCAATTGAATGTTCATTTTTACGTCAATGTATTTGTTTCTAGCACATAATTGTTTAGGAAAGTTTCATGTGCAACATAAATCTGTTAGATTGTTATGGTTTTAGTAAGCTCTGGTTATTAAGAAATTATTACGGAGATTTTCTACTGTTTCAAAGAATTTCCTTTCTTCTTCCAGGCTTTAATCTATAATTTATTTAATATTGATTATCTGTGAATACAGGTTGTAATACGGAAAATGTAATAAAAATATCAAAAAGAACTAAAAAAATGAAGTGGAGCACAAAAATACGATGTAAAAAGGAGAAAGCAGTTAGTGAAATAGTTCGATTTATAAAAAGTATAAAAGCAAAACTTGGCCTAATAAATTGGTAACAAAAATTTTTAATCCTTAAATTTCTATTATCTTCTGACATTTAGATCTATAAACAGAGGCCTATTGCGATCTCGACTTCTTTTTTTCACATTAATTTTGTAGTTCTTTTCTACTTTTAAGAATAATAGGGGCATTGGAAGTAATGAATGGGAAGAAGAGCTTTTACTATTTTGGTAGTTCAACTATAAGAGTTTCTGCAGCTTTATTGTAGACTTCATAAACTCAAACTTATTTTTATACTTATAAGATCACCTAATAATGGATGCTTCAAAATTCGGAGAGTAGCAATGTTGGGCATCTAGCGATTTCTCAATTCACTCCAGAGTAGATTAGCTTATCTTTGGGTATGTATGGAATTTCGAAAATTTTATACAAGCTTTTTAAAATATTTCTTTCTGATACAATTGTGAATAGTTCTTAAGTTCCTGATTAAGTATTTATATTTGATGAATTTAATATTGTTGAAAATATAAATTGTTTACTTCTTCTACAGCAGTGGCAGCCTTCAAAGAAATTCTGTCAACTGTGAAAAAATATGTATTGATCCAACAATTGTACTGGCTCAACTCTCAGCTAAAATGTTAAAATTTGAGACAAAAATTAATAATTTACCATGCTATAAGAATGCCAATTGTCGTTTGGCAATTTTAATGAATACTGTTAAACGAAATATACTAGAGCAGTTGATTTGCGGACCACAAGCAAATAAGGCATTATTCAAAACAGTAAAAGATGTTGTAAACATAGAAAATTTATTAAAAAGAATGAATTATCGATGTCTATGTAAACTAAATACTAAAGAGACAGGAGATTTAAATGACACTGAAGACAAAGCTAATCCTACGTTTAAGCGAGAAAGCGCTGATAAATCTGTAAATACTGACGATACTGATTGGAGCTGTTCATGTAAGGTAATGCAATAAGCTCTAAAAAAAAAAGTATCATAGTGAAACCAGGGGTTTACACACATAAAACAACATATCACTTCAAGAAACTGATATCTTTAGCAATTTTGTAAGATTTATTAATAGTTTTTATTTTCTGAGAGAGATTGCCACTTTCTAAACTGAGTATTCTCTGGAAATACACTTTTTAAAATACCTTAAGTCTAAAAACATTGCTTTTATAAAATGGACATTATTCCAATCAGCCACTGAAGTTCATGATAAATGGCATACCTCTGAGCGGGCAACAGATCTCGATCCGGGCCGTCTGTTTATCCGTACTAACTCCATTTGACCTGTTTTTTTAGTGCTCGATAAGCTCAGAACATTTCCAAAGATTGTGACAGGAGTAAAAGGCCTCTAACATACTCTATTAATTAATTTGCGATATGAGGGCATTTTATTGCTTTCAAACCAAGAGAAAAAAGAGAAATCTTTGTATCTTGGAAAATGGCAGATTTTTCTCTAGATTAACTTGGGTTGGAGATAACATATTTTTCTCTAGATTTACTTATTTTGGGGGGAGATGGAGAGCTCCCGTCTCTCGAAAGGAATCCAATATTCGAAATACTTTTGGCTTCCCCCTAAAGATAAATTTCAGAAAAATAATTTGTTTTAATTCTTATATGGTATTAGTAAGAATTCAGTGTTTGAAGAATATAGCTTGATTGAAATAAGAATAAGTGAATGAAAATACCAGAATTTTTAAAAAAATTATGTAAAATTCCAGAAAGAAGATAAAGAAACAAATTGCGACCCAATTGATCAAGATAATTACTTTATTTCAAAGAGGAGGGGAAATTGTATTAGAGCAGCAGAATTTAGTGATTGCAATAAAAATAATCACGATATGGAACAAATACATAGAATAACATCAACATCGGAAATAACATTTGTAGGAGACATTGCTTATCCTGAAGAAATATGGACGGATGACAGTAACATCCAAAATAATCAATATTGCAGATGTAAAAATACATTTCAAGTAACATCGGTATGTGTTTCTTATAAGAATGAAAGAACCGCAAATGAATTGGATAAACTGCCAAAATTAAATAGTGTCACTGAGGATTACAACATTGAAACGAATATTTATAATGAGAATTTACATGATATAAAAGAAGTTGGTCAGAAAAGTTATATGACTAAAATACATGGGGTCAATATTGTTGCGGAAACAAAAACAAATTATAATTCAGATGAACTGAAAGTGATATTTAACGATGAAATCACTTCAACATACACAACTACTGGCTACTCACCTCAAGCTGAATCAAATGTCATAGCATTTAAGCAGGAGATTTTTGATCAAGTGAAAAAGGTAGCCACCCAGATTATTCGTAATTTCCACAAAGAAAGAGAAACGAATGTGATTTCTCCCTTGATTGTCCCAGAACATATATATATTTAGGCCAGATATTTATAACAAGAAAATAGACCTAGAGTAATCAAAATATAAATAAAATCACCACAATCTTCGGGGTAAAAGTGGGGTGTCATCCGATGCTGCGGCCCGTAATCAATCCTTCACTTAAAGAAATGAATTTGTCATTTTTATCTAGTAAATAAATCAACACTTGGGTATTTCTCAAAACAATTACACTTAATGTAAATATGTCTACGTTTTAAATTTTTAAATATATGTCAACTGTTTTAATTCAACTTGACTTTAATTTCTATAATAGTTACTAGTTACATAATTAATTTGCTGGGCGGGAGAAGGGTCCTCCTTGTGGCTTATGATACCAAGATGGCGTATATTTCCTCGAAAACGGAGCTCGAGTAGCGGTAAATCCACTGTTTCAACTGCAGACCGGAGAGGGTACTTGAGAATGCCAAAACTAAGCTACTTGCGGTCACCAAGGTAATTAAAGCAAGCAAGTTATTTATAAGCTGGATAGACAATACTGCATGGTAGATTGTTATTGTGACATTTCTGTACCTATAAATCGCAATATTGACTCTATTATAGCAAAGAAGAAACGGAAATAACAGTGCAATGTTGTATGTTGGACAGATAGATGGTCATAGTGATAACTGAAATTATTTTGGCGAACGGTATCATCTCTTGGTTTTCTAGTTCAGAAATAACTGTACATACTTATCTCTGAAAAATACTGAAATCTTTTTATTCTTCAGACTTCCTCAGTGTTGCAAGCCTGCATTAAATAATTAGTTATTACAAGACAAATGTAGAAAGAAAGAATGTTGAAACTAATAACATCATTCATAAGTACTTCAAAAATACCGTGGGTTTAAATGGAACTTATTCAACATTTTTATAGATAACTTTTCGGATGAGAGAATCAGTAACGAGACGATTTCTGAGTTACTATTCAAGTCAGTAAACTCTAAAGAAATAATTTTAGTTAGTCTAGTATCATACTTGCTAACTGTATAAATCCAAAATTCAGCGTTAGTTTTACGATCGTTTATTTTACCTAAATTTAAGTAACTGTTTCCAGTAACATTAAATTAAATTTTTACTCCACAATAATTGATATCATTTGGCTCACCAATTTTATCGAAGAAAATGAGGTTCGAACTACATGGTACACTCACATGACATCACAGTATGGAATTCTTTAAAATTTTCTCCGAAGAAGTATAACCTTTTCAATAATAACCTGAGTTAAAACCTATACAAGAAGGTTACAGTGTCCAGTTGCGAAGTGTAGAAGTGCTCATCTCATCAGTGAACTTATAGGGTATTAATTGTTAATAGTTCAAAACAAAAATGAATGTAGCAACATCGGATATAAATCACATTTATAAGCTGGCCATCAAAAGTAGAATTAGTTTTTTATTACTTTCATTGATCAGCAATCACTTAATTTTTGATCATGAATCTGACACTTTTACAACTCCATCTCTTGCAGCTATTCAGTTTGGTACCCTAGATAAATTTGTTTGGACTTTGTTCGGTGGTTTATTAAGATGGGATGCCCAACATTTTTTACACATTGCTTCAAACGGTTATACATACGAAAACAATTTACCTTTTTTCCCATTATTCCCTATGCTTATAAAAAATATAGCGATTTGTTTCAAGTATTTAATTGGACTTAATATTATTACAAGTTTATTGCTTTCAGCGAGTTTAGTAAATTTTATTTTATTTATGAAAGCTTGTTCAACTCTATATCTATTGACTTTATCCACTTTTAAAAACCAAAAGTTTGCATATTATACTGTTCTTTTTTTTTGTTCATCTCCGGCTACGATTTTCTTCATAGCACCATATTCTGAAACATTGTTTTCTTTTTGTGTTTTTAAGGGAATGCTAAAGTATGTGCAATATAGGTATTTGAGTTCCTTAATGTGGTTTTCAGTATCAGTTTTGGCTCGAGCCAATGGTATAGTAAATGTTGGATTTGTTTTGCATTTATTTTTTTATTATATGGCAGTGATAAAGTTCAAAAATGTCAAAACAGTTTTGCGATATTCATTGTATTCATTAATAAGTGTTGGTACTATTTTCTTCCCATTTATAGCTTTCCAGTTGTATCTATATCTCCATTTTTGTGTGGCAAAACATAACCATTCTCCCATAATATTCGACTATGCACAAAAGAGACATTTAGTGTTAGCTGGTGGCAATAGATCTGAATGGTGTAATAGTACAATACCATTTTCATATTCTTATATTCAAGATCATTATTGGGATGTAGGCTTTCTCAGATATTATTCAATTAAACAGATCCCAAATTTCTGTTTGGCTCTTCCATTAGTTTTAATAATATTCAGGTATTGTGGAAAATACTTATTCAGAAATTGGAGATTTTTTTTAAATGTTGATCAGATTTACAAATATGAAGAAGTATCAGTTAATCAAATTGATAAATCAGTGTTTGTCTTTGTTGTACATGTAATGTATTTGACAGTATTTGCTGTAACAAATATTAACGTTCAAGTTACTACACGTTTGATTGCCTCCTCTAGCCCTTTGATATATTGGATAGCAACGCAAGAATTTATTCGTCATTCTGGAAATCATGAGAAACAGTTTGATTCTTCTTTTTTTGAATGGATTATACATTTTAATAAAAAAGCCAGTACAAGTGGTAATCTTATAAAAGGGTATTTTCTCTTATATGCGGTGTTGGGTACTATTCTTTTTAGTAACAATTACCCTTGGACCTGATTTTGTTTGGATGTTTTAATTATCAAGAATCCAAACAATGCTTATTTCTTTTGCTTATTTAGAAAGGTTTGAAAAGTTGAATCAAAACTGTAATCAATTTTAATAGTGTCATTTATTAATGAAATATTCTTATAATAATTGTGAACAACTAGACATTTTTTAGTTTAATTTTCAAGTTAACTGAAAAAAAATCAGTGAGTGCTTTTAAATTCCCATTATTATAAGTTAAAGATGCGCTTTGAAAACTGATAACTCTTCATTTGTGGAAAACCATCTTAATGAAACTCTGTCAGCAGGTAAAACATTTATTTGTATTATTGTTTAGAATAATTTGATAATTTTTGCTTTTTTATTATTCCCTCAAGATACTGAACTGTTACCAGATTTAGTATATGTAATGAAATATTGCCATTTAAATAATTAATTGTTAAAATTACTTGAATCCTTTAAGGAGATTCGTGTGTTCTAGTATAACATTTCATTGGAATAAGGTGAAATAATTCAAAATACTATATTTGAGAATAAATTTCATATATTTGAAAATGAGAATTGATTTAAAATTTAGTTTAATCATTTTGTTTAATATAGTATATAATATAAATCTGTACGGTATAATATAATCAATTGGTTCTGTGATTATCTGTAATAATAAGTATAATAATAATAATAATAAATTATCGAATAAAGGTGGACTTATTTTCCGATCAAAATAGTAGTTTCGTAGTTTAAAGACGGGTTCCGGATCATTTTGCAGGGTTGCACTAAACGAACTTTTTAACTCCTTTCGGATTTATTTCTTCTAGCTCCTCATTAGTTCTTCATTACTGGCTTTATTAATGACATTAAAAAAGATGTGTATTGTACTGACCACATTGTTGGTCGAGTAGGGAAAACCTCTACCAAAATGTAGACATTTTCTTTTTTTTTGACGTCTTAGCGATTACAATGCATTCAGGGTATAAGATTATATTTGCTAATCTCTTGTCACGCAACGGCTGGAAGAGAACAAAAAATTTAAATGAGACACTCTAATGGAGCCTGACGGCCAAAAAGGTATGCCAGATTGTGTTGATAGATTATTGTGATATCTTCACATAACACTACCAAAGTCGCTAATTTAAGAGCGAAATCTGGGCATGGAAGGGTATAATATTGAATGCCCCTATTAAGAAAATATTGTAACTTCAAAGGCTTCGTCTCAAGTCCTCCTGCTATTTGATACTGGGACTTAAGGAAGCCATTCGCTTAGGCGAGTCTCAACTGAATGGCCTAATAAGACGCTTGCTGGTCCAAAGTAACTACCATTTCAGATCAAAAGTTCCTCGGAACAGGTGCCTTGTATTCGCCACCAAGTCAGCGGGATGAGGTGGCCTACATCTCATTCTAGAATGCATCCCAGGCTAGAAACTTCACTCTATATGTAGTTTGTGATACTAATTTAATAGGGAAATCGGGGCATGGACAATATTCGTATTAAATGCCTCTAACGAGTGCATACTGTATCTCTAAGTATCGGTGGCGTAGGCTTTGAGGCCAACTGTTGTAGAATCTACTCTATTATGATTAAGAAATTGAAAATTTTTAACAGTCTACAAGTTTCCAAAGAGTAATTTTTTAAGGTCTTTCTCCACTATCAAAGTATTTGTATAAAGTTTTTATGAAGACCTGTTATAAAAATAAATAAACATCGTTGCAAACAGGATAAATATCTAAAGATGGGTGGAATCATCAATAGACTGGAATGAAATCTTGTTTTATAGTTTAAAAAAATGGGGATAAAACCTTTTTTGAATGAGTGGTCCAAATCACATGATTTTTTCTTTTCTATAATTGTAGTAATAACATATGCAATATTCGTGTAAGTGTAGTTCACTTTGCGTGAATTACCGTTTCCAGGATTTATAAATCAATTTCATCAAAATTTATTGTGTGAAAAAAATAGATAATAATTTTTTTTAGCGGTTTGGTTTAAAGTGCATTTAAATGTTGGCTGCTTTTCTTTTAAAAAAAGAAAATGGTTCAAGATAAGGAGTTAAGAATAGGTAGATGCCCTTCACAGCAAGTACGTCTGAACCTACCCAGTGGATCAAAATTATCTAGTCCAGCTTGCAACAATAAATATTCAACATTGAATTTCGTAGCATCACGTTCTCAACCAGCCAGGGAATGTAACAGAGAACTGCCACGAATCGTTAGTCAAACGCAAAATCAAAATAGATCCTGTTGGGACAAATGTACAGCATCATCCTGTTTAGTAGGTTTTATGAAGTTTATACAACATCAATGTCAACCACTATCCAAAAAAAAGCGAACATTCATGATTATACATGATGATGTATTAGCAGCTATGAAGCAATTAAAGTGTGATCTAGATTCAATTGCTGATATAGAAAGGCAGAATGCTGACAAATTAACTATACCCAAAAATGGTGACAATCCAAAGAAAATTCTAACAAGAATGGCCTGTAAAATTTATGAAATAGAAGATAGACTGATGAAATCAAATGTGATCACCTGTAATGAAATGTTGGCAAAAAGAAGATTTATGTTAGCTTTTATTAAAAATATACAAAAAGCCGTCTGCGATTATTTAGAAGGAGAATCTCTAGCGATGCGAAACAAACAGAATAAACTATGTAATCTACTCAAGTGTTTAAAATGTATTGAAAATGAATTTCGTTTTATGTCTAAAGGTATGAAAACACAATGCTGCCCAACTATTTGTGACAAAGCAGTTTGCCGAGTGAAGTCAAATCGAGCACTTAATAAATTACCTAAAAAGAAATCCTGCATTCTACCGTCAACAATATCTGCTTCAAAAATTGGTAAAGAATATGAACTACAAGGTGTTGATTTAGTCTACACAAAAAGTACAATTAAGTCTTTAGATCCTGGCAAAAATGTTGATGAATGTAACTGTGGTGATATTAAGGAAGAGGAGTGTATTGATAAGAAGGTTGCATGCTATGTACCAGCGTGCGGTGAGCCGATATGTGAAGTGAAGGTACGAGCTGGCAATGAAACTTTAGAATTATGTGATTCAAAACCAATAAATGATGTTATATGCCAGATGTCAACAGTCTGGCAAGAAAGTGCTAGACAGTTAATAAATGCGTTTCATTCATGCTAACTCAAGTTCATTTACTGCAACATCATTATAGATAGACTTGCATGCAACTCTTTATTTTATTGCATGTGTTGGTTTTGTGCTACAATTAGATTTAGGGCTTAAGAATATTGTCAAATAAACCTCTTTTAAAAAATTTATATTAAACAGTGGGAAGTGTAGCTCCGGTGAGCCGCCATAGCAACTAACCACTCTTGCACTTATGAAAAAATCTGGTGGGAATACTCACACGACTTTTTTTCATTCTCTTATTTTTTTTACTTTAAGGCGCGTCAACATTTGAGGTTATTGGCGCCCAAAGGGTTTTTCACTGCACTGCCCATCTTCGGATTCTCATACTATTATTCTCAAATTTTGTAACTGGCAAATTTTTCTTAATTCTTAATTCTTTTCACTTTAGAAGGAGTCTACCAATCTCCTATCTCTCTCTCTGAAGTACCTTTATTTGATTTTTTTTTTTAGGCAAAAAAGATTGCTAAAAAAGGTTATTTTAATTTGTTTATTTATTTTATGTTTAACCTTGAGTTTTAATAAGGTGCCCTTGAGGCTGAGTGCCATTTAGCTCTTAAACTGAATGATTTGAAATGGTTGTTTAAGCTCAGATGTGAGCTCTTACATTTAAATTCCATGCCATGGCTTGACCGTCCTAATTCTAACTGCCCTCTTTGTGACCCGATTGTGAGGGAGGATTTGTATCATTTTTTTTGTGCGAGTGTGCTGCCCTTAGCGAACTGCGGGTGCGGGTGGCTTTAGCCCTTTTCCTCCATCAGCTCTGATATCCTTTCTAAACGCTTCTTCTGAGAAAGAATGCAAACGTTTTTATAGACTTTGCGCGACATGCTTGGCATTATCGCCGTCGTATGATTTGACCATCATAGTCTTATTACCTTCAAGGTTTGCGTGAATTTCTTTCAAATATATTAATTACAATAGTTATATTCAATTCTTTATATTTTCATTTTTGCCATCTTGTAGGTACTTCTCAGTTCTCTCATTTTCTATTCTATTTATTTATGTATTTTTCTTTTCTTTTTTCAAAGTATGTATGATTTCTTTTTCATTTTTTTTATGCTAATTTTTTTTTTAATTATTATTTATTTAATTTTTCTTGTAATTTAATTTTTGTACTGTGTGTTATGTAGTGCTTATTTTGTTTTATTAATTTTGCGTTAACCCTCCGGCAGACGGAACTTAGATGCCGTAGAATGTTTTTTTATTTATTTTTGAATGTAATTGTATTTACTTTCTTTTTTACAAATAAAACATTATTATTATTATTATTAATAAAGTGCCCGTGTTAGTAGAAACCATAGTTATATGGAATAATCTATTAGGTGAAATGATTTACTTATACAGGTGGCAAGGCAGAACAATAATACAGTAATGGCACATTTAACCCTAATCTCTCCCAATATTTAAAGAAAAATTGTTTAAACAGTTATCAAGAAAATTTTGAAAAACTCAAAACTAGATCGAGTAAAGTGATACTTTCGATTGACCAGTTTTGATCAAAATTTTAATGTTGCGTTCTAGCTTTCTGCAATTTCTCTTTTTCTGATTTACGGTGGGCGTTCACACACTTGATTTGTAAAAACAAGTTTTTTCGGCTTAGGGGACCTCAAAAATGGATATTTTTTTGTTAAAAATTCTGTATTAAAAAGCTGTACGTTTCTTTTACTCATATTTTATTTGAAAAAGTATCAAAACAAAGAAGAAGAAAACAACCGCGTGAACACCCCAAACATCTCTTTTATTACATTCTCCAGGTCCTAAATTATACATTTTTCCAAACTTCTAATTGTAAAAAATAATTAATTTTTTCTGACAATTTTCATTTGTTAAAATATTATACTGCGTCTAACCCTGCATATTACACCTCCCACTTATTAAATGCCTTAAACTAAATTTGTCATGAAAAAAAGAAGTCAAATAACGCATTCGTTAATTAGTTTAGAGAAAATAGTTTTGGCAAAAAAAATAATTCATTTTTTTGAAAATGAATTTTATGTTTTTTGTATTTATTTGAACCAAAAAAATACAAAAAAAAAGTCAAATATACATCACTTAGGATCGTATACTATCCTGAAATGAAATTTTTTTGAGGAAAAAAAAGTTTAGTTGCCAATTAACTGAATCTGTTAGAATTGGTCCTAATCCCTATATTCATGGAAAAACGTTTCATATAAAAAATAAAAATAAATAAATAAAATCCAAAATGAGAACAATGATTGTACAAAGTTGTGTGAAAATCGTTGTATCCATTTTTAAAAAAGTATGAGAAAAGAGAAATATCTGTTTAAATTCCCAGGTTGAGGAAATTTATAATTGCCTGGTTTGTTTTAATTTTTTTCATTTTAGAAAATCCTATTCAAATTGTCACCAAATGATAACAATTAAAAAAGTTAATAATACACTATGCACCATATACAACAGGATGACCCAACACTTGGCATATGCAGATGATGTGCAGGTCATGGGCAGCATTAGGAGGAGCATTTGAAGAGTTTGTACAAGCGGCAAAAAAACGAGGCCTGGAGATAAACCAAGAGAAGACAAAGCTTATGCGCACCTCAAGGCTCCAGAGCCAACGAGAAGAGCAAATTCAGATTCTCAATAATACCTTCTCCACATGTGACAAATTCAAATACCTTGGCTCCGTACTGACAGCAAATTGTTGCATGACCTCTGAAATAGAAGGAAGAGTAACTGCAGGAAACAGGTGTTTGTATGCGTTACAAATAAGGTTTTGCGGTTTAAGAATTTGTCACGTCCGGTGAAAATTATTATTTAGAAAAACAATAATAAGGCCGGTAATGATGTATGGTAGCGAGACTTGGGCAATGACACAAGAATGTGAGAATATGCTGAGGATTTGGGAGCGAAAAGTGTTGCGGTAAATCTACGGCCCGGTGTACATTGACGGGGTGAATGGCGGCTCCGAAAGAACGAAGAACTCGAAGAAACTATACGGAGAACCCGACATAGTTTCTTGTCCTATCAACAAAGGCAGACTGAGGTGGCTCGGCCAATGCTGAACGGATGCCCCATCATCGAGTTCCTAAAAAAGTACTATATGGACACCCAGGGGGGGCGCAAGACGTAGAGGTAGTCCCAGGATAAGATGGCTAAATGACGTAGAAAGAGATCTACAAAAGGTGTGGGTGTTAGAAGATGGTGCCTAAAAGCCGAGGATAGGGAAGAGTGGCACTATCTCTTAAATGAGGTCCAGGTCCTATTACAGAACTGTAGCACCATGGGAAAAAGAAGAATAATACACTATAGTGTATAGTGTAAACACTATAGTGTTTAGCGTATATTGGTCTCCAATACGGAGATCCCAAATTCTAATCCAGATGCTAGCCCTCAGTTTTTCTCTTCTTAGGAGCTTTTTACAGCTCACTGTTTGGTGCTGGACATTGTTCTCTGTAAAGATAGAGCATTGCCCTAAGACCGACAGAGTACTGAAAAAAAGAAAACCTGAGCACCAATAATTCCATCTGGTGACGTGCATTAAATTAAAAATAATGATAATTTAGTGATTTTCATAATTTGTTTTTTGCTAATCAGTAAATACATAGGAAAATGAATTAGATTCTAATTATGGTATTTCTTTCAGTGGCGAATATATTTGTGATCTACTGCTGATATAATTTTCCCTTCAAACTGGAGAAGATTCTGTAGAAGCTGAAGATGGCCAAGAAGCAAAATGACTGGAAAACCTTGAAGTAAAGGACAACTCTCGACTTGAGCAGGTTTAATAATTTTTTTTTTTATAATTAAATTTAGTTTATTTCTAAGATTTAAGAAAATGCTTATTAAGTTAAGTTTAATTGCTTTCAGTTTCAAATATTTCAACTGATTACTTTTTATTTTGAATAATATTCTGCCAGAACTCTATAATAATTGTGTGTTTCTCTTTAAAGTTTAATATTAACTGTATTTTTTAGTAAAAATCACGTAAATTGTTACTGATCGTATGTGTTCACAATAGATTTTTGAGGCAATGAAGTTCAATATAGTGTTTTGATTTACCTATACATTGTAACCATATTTGCCTCTAACTTTATAAAGTTTGTAAAACCTGCTATTACACTAAATATTTAGTTTACAATGAAACCTACTCACATCATTTCTCAAAACTACCCTTAATTTATTATATACAGAGGGTAAATAAAAATCGTAGCAATCTTTTTCAAAAATTGGACAATATTTTTTATTGAGCCATTTTATTTAAAAATTGCAATTTCAGCTGCAAAATTAAATTTCCTAGTATATACTATAAAAAAGTTAAAACCATACTAAATACTCTTTCGAGAGAAGTTTACGTAAATACCCTTTCGCTTAGAAGTACTTTTAATTAAACTATCTTAGGACAAAAAATGTTTAAAATACATGTAAGATCTACGCAACGAGTTTAATTTGTTGAAACAGTAAAATTTTAAACAGTTTAAGACAGTTTCTTTTAACTACTTTAGTAAAAATATTTTAACGTGTCATTTAGAAATATCTTGAAGTCACTGACATTAAATTTGAGTACTTTAAGGAATGGATTGCTTTTTTTGTGTATAATATTTGTTTTCAAAATTATCTTTTTCATTGATTTCCTTTTCAAGAGGTTTATATTAAGATTATGTTTAATAAAAAATAATTTAACGTTCTGAAGCTCTTAAGTTAAAATATTTTTTAAATTTTATTGAGGGAAGGGTGTGTAATTACTGTTAGTGTGTTTGTGTGTGTAAGTTGGAGGGGATTTATATAGAGAGACTAGTGGGCGCGCGAGGTATTAATGACACTGGTCGCAACTACCATCGATAATCATGCCAGCCTGCCAAGTATTGTCACCTGTTGTCTCGTTGCTGATTATCGTTCTCTGTACTTCTCTCGCTGTTCACTTAACACTTGCAGCAAGTACAAATTCACCACCTCAAGGTATCTATATCTCTTTATTTTAATATCTTATTTAGTTTTCTTGATGCACAAAACGGCTTTTTTTTTTTGTGTCCAGAGGGAGTTTGTTTAGGAAGTCTCAAGTTTTTATGGAATATAACTTGTTTGGTACCGTGTTAGAAGAGATGGTATTATAATCGTGATTTTTAATTTGACGTTGAATCGTAGAAAGTTCTCTAATTTAATATTTCGCTTAGGTGTAAATAGAAAATGCCATAAGTTTTGGGAAGTAATCGATCAAGGAGATCGAAAGAGAAAGATTTTTTACTTCACCCAGAAATTTGGACTATGGACACTTCTGGGAGAAGGAGGTGAATAAAGTCCCTCTAAAAAAAAAAAGTCCCATTTTTGTAAAATGTACAGAACTATCTCTTGTGTATTGTTTAAGGAGGTTTTGTGTTTTGTTCAAGAAAATTCCTGAACTTGGGTAGTACTTCTATACTAAATTATTATTTACTTTTTTATTTTGAGATTTTTTTCGAAAGTGGCTCCTAGGATTTTATATAAATTTAGTATGTACATTACATACCCATAGATTTATAACATATACTTTAATTAATTTTCTAACGTAATTCCCTTTAGTCAGTATTTTTTGGGGAAGTAAGTGAGATTGGTTTCCTGTAACACTTCATTACTGTATTAACACAGTATTACAAACTGTAAAATTAATATTGATAAAAATTAAATACTTCCAAGTGAGTTAAATGTGTTAAAATCAGAACTTTTATATTTCTTGAATTGTTTCAACATCTTAAGTCAATGACTTAAGAAGCACTGCCGGTCTTCGAACAGGGTTCTATCATTACAGACAATAAGATGAAAGAAGCTCTTAGATAGAGAAAATCTAAGAGACATGCAGCTCTGCACCGGGATCTCTGCATAGAAAATCCAAAATGCCAACCACTTAGCTAATCCCTTCAATTTTTTTTATTTATAGTATTTATTTTACTTTATTTTTTATTTTATCTAGTCTGTCTTCAGTTTGCATAATACTTTCGCTTTTTATTTAATTATTCAGGATTTTTGTAAATATTGCTCATATTGTTATTCTTGAAACTTCTTATAAAGCTTCTGTAGGAGGTGGTATGGTGCTGAAGTGCTATTTTGACTGTATGTACACTTGTCACTTATATGTTTGCTAAGAAGTGTGTTGCTACAACTTGTAAGTGTACCAAAAAAAAATAACCTCAACTAGAATTACCTCTTTACTGATTTGGTTTTTAAATTTGCGAGATATTTTTTGAAATGTACGTCATAATAGATTAAAATTCTCCTCTGATCTAAGTATTTTTAAAAATAATTTTAATAGAAATTTTCTTATGTAATTATAATATCTATTCAAAATGAAATATAAAACGTGAACCAAAGTTCTTTATGAATCAATGTAATTTTTATTTATTGATTTTCATGAAATTTGATTAAGGTAGTTCTATAAATTCTAATTAATTGAAATTATTAACGAGCCTAATTAAAACTTATCAGTCAAGTTTTATAATAAATAAACTTCCTAATTGAAAGTTTGATATTAAATTTATCTAATCCATAGTTGCGTTAAGTGTTATAATTATATAATTATAATTGGTTTTTAAAATATTATTTTCTAATATTTCGGTGATAAAAATGTAAGCAGGAATTCTAAAAATATGATAGGAAGAGTATAATTAGATCAATTAGGTGTTACAAGTTTCAGAAATAATGTAGAACAACTCGAAATTTACTAGGAGAATTAGAATAGAATAGTGGTGCCCTAAAATATATAAATTAAAATATTGCAGAATGAGGTGAAAAGATAGAAATTTAATTCAGTATTGTTTCGCGGCAATTTGTGATAAAAATGACACTATCAGAAATTATTAAAAGTGTCATATTATAAGAGAGAATTCAACTAATGTTCTTAATAAAATTTGAGTCTGAAAAGAAATATAATATGGATGAATTATTTATTAGGAATGTTAGCTTCAATTTTTCATCCCTAATTTTTGTTTT
This sequence comes from Rhodnius prolixus, assembly GCF_049639745.1. Classification (NCBI taxonomy): domain Eukaryota; kingdom Metazoa; phylum Arthropoda; class Insecta; order Hemiptera; family Reduviidae; genus Rhodnius; species Rhodnius prolixus. The sequence continues at coordinate 30,476,338 of NW_027411582.1, forward strand.
GCTGAGTCAATACTGAAAAATAGACTCAAAGTCTAGTAGTTCCGTCTAATAGTCCTCCTGAATACGTAAAAAACAAATAGTATATAATGAGATATATTTTGGTACTTGTTCTTAGTTTTATCGGGTCTTTTATCAAACATAAAATAAGAACATAGTGCTTCAATTTCATCATTCTTAAAACTATATTTTTCATTCAATTGAATGTAGGATGTTTTCCATGATTTCCCCGCACTTGAGTTAAGATGTCTGGCATCCCGTGCTGCTATACGAGCTCAAAGGCATCCTTCCTTGAATGAACGGTACTTTCAAGTCAGTCCAGAGTTCCAAATGGAAAATTCAGTCCATAGAGGCTGTTGGATGCTTGGCGACCAATCCTCTAATCATAGCTGATGTTCCCATCATGCTGACACATTTCTGATTAGGATTGCTGCTAGAAGGGCCTTAAAAGATCATTTAATTGTTTTAGAAATCAGTTTTTTGAATGGAAAAATTATTTGATTGGAACTAAAAGTATCTTTATCTCCTTTACTTTAAGAAGAGTTGCAGTTGTTCTCGTCTAGTTTATCAACCATCCCAAATATGGACGAAGTACGACACCTGAGATTGTACCTAGATGGTCAAATCATATGGTGCCCCAACACAATATTTAAAAGCGAGATACGAACAAACTGCTGATTCTCGTTTGCTAGGAATATAAAATAAAAGTATTATTTTCTTAAACAATTGTTCATCGTATCTGGAGTTATCGAGCAGAAATATCAGATTCAACCAAGCCTTCTAAATCCTGACATCCCAAACCAAAATCCTCCGACGAATCACTTGAGTAATAATGACCTAACTATTCTTTTCTTTCCAATCTGGTTACCTCTCGATGTAGACAATTCCACTCCATGTCCGTCCTCTGATATTCCCATTATTAGCTATCACCCTCTTTGAAAACCCAAGTCATCGCCTGGAGCTTCAAGATCATTAAGTGTTAACTTGACATTTAACTCGACATATTGAAATACATTGCGCAGTTTTTAATTGATAATAAAATGGAAAATGTACACGTTTGCAACACTTCGACTTAACGAAATGTAAGATAAAATAAAGAACTATAGCAAAAATTAGAAAAAAAGAAGCCAAATTTTATGATTTTATTCATTTGATAATAATGTATAACAGGAACATTCCGAATGTGCAAAATCCACTCTCCTATTTGTACTTCTAGCGGCATATTAAACCGTTATCTTTTAACTTTCCCTTCAAATAAACTGTTGATTTTTCATTTTATTGAATTTCTTAAGGGGCATATTTATAATTTCAAAATATACCAGAAGACTATTTGGAGCTTCATTGATATTTTTAATTAACTAATTTTCCTTAAAGACAAATTATTCTTTTCAAAATATTGATGTTCGATCAAAAACATTTTTTTTAAAATAATTTATTAATGTCAATGTTTTGACAAATATGATAAGTTTTTCAAGGCCTGAAAATGTTTAAAAAGTAAAAAAAAATACCAAAACAAACAAACAAAAATTTAAAAGAATACAAAGAGTAAAGAGAATAAATTTCACTCTATAAAATTATTATTTAAATTTATTCACATCAAAAAGCAGCTACAAAGCAAATTAATTGCAGTCATTTATGCAGTTAAATTGAACGAAAAACTTTGTGAGATCGTATTCTTTCGTTTTTTTGTTGAGCTTCTGATGTAAACTATGACAATTAAAATCTTTTAACATTAATATTCTTATTCTTAGCATTATTAAATCCTAATAAATTGGTGAAGTACACATCTATCTTCTGAAGAATATGTAACTATGGAGAAGCTATCTCATTTTAAAAAATAATTCTTAAATGTAATTAGCAACATGTGCGTTGCATTTTTTTTTAAACATTTTTTCATGATTTTTACTGCACTCTCTGCCATATCATCAAGATTTTGTGCTCCCAATCCTTCGAAATTGTTTAAATTCTTTACTTAGAGCTAAAAATTCTGTTATTAATCCAAGTTTATCACAAACTGTTAGATCTAAAATTATCAAACAAGATAAATTAATAATACGGAACAAGTTGATAGCAGATGCTATACCATTTATTTTGTAAGAAAGTATCAGTTCCTATAACTTTCAGTTCCACAAAAAGATGTTGCATTCTTTAAATTATTTTATCTTTTGAATTTAGTTCTTTAGATAAATCTGAGCTGCTGTATCTAAATAACATAAAATTAGTTTAATACAACATGTTTTTTAAATAGCCTTTTCTGCTCTTGTTTTATTAATAACTGTTTAATAAGAATTTGCCAATTAATAAATTATCATTATTAGAATGATTATTGTCACATGAGAAATTAATATTAGTCGTAAACTTCGTTTCATTAAAATCAATAGTTTTGATAGAAAATTTAACGTTTTAGCTAGCTGTCTGTATATGGGGCCACCTCAAAAATTATAATTCAATTTTCGCATTATTTCTTGTTCATTTTGTGTTTTATGAATATTCATGTCTTCGTTTTGTTTGGAATAGATTAATGTTTGTATTCTTAAAGAACTTGAATTGCGAAGTCTTTGAAGGTTATATTAAAGTAACCTTATCGTTATTAGTAAGTCCTGAAGGCTAGAACTCTATCTGCGCATTCCTCAAGCTGAAGCTGATGGTACAAACAAATGTCTTTTCTGTTGGTTCCGTTAAATTTAGTTCCTTCTATCAGTGATCTTCTGTAATTAAGTTACTTATCGTTTATATAATAATATAACATACATATTTGAACAGAACGTAAAATATTCTAGTGTTTCTCAAATTTCAACACCTGGCAAGTTTTCTTTCATTATTCGAAATTATTGAAGAAGCTCATCTTTTTCCTTCAAGAGTAAACAAATCTGTGTGCCACATGCCATAATCAGTTTCCATCATTAGAGTGCTGAAAATTTGGAAAAACTAAATCTGTAAGTGGTTTCTTTTTTTCTTTCACTTCTTCAAACCATATTCCTTTCTACGTGAAACTACCCAGTTATCGTTTTCATCTTAATGTGTTCCACCTTTGTAGAATTATTTCACCTTCAAATTTGATAAAAATTCGTCAATCAATTTTGATACTACTTACTTCTGAAGCCTTCAGTTGCCTCAGCGAGCAGTTGCTCGTACCAATTTTCTCAAGTATTGAAGTTAGCTAGAATTTAAAATTATTTTTATATTTATCATTCAGATTATACAATCCAAGTGATATCTTTTCTCAATTTTTTTGCCTTTTATTATCTTCGGTTCGGAATGTGATTTCTTCTTGCTATAAATATCCAATTAATAATTGTACTTTAAATAGTTGTTATTCTTAAACAAGGTGGATATATTTCCTAGCAAAAAATTTAGACCCTGCGGATACCATGTACTTAACCAGCTATCCTAGTGTGTTATTGCTGAGAAAGCATACCCGCTTTTAGTTGAGCATAGTTTCAAAAATCACTCTATCGTTTATACGACTAATACATAATACGAATAAAAACTTTTACATAAATTCTTCTGTAACAGTGCTTATTCATATAAAGTTATTGAAGAAATATAGTTTTGCAGGTAATGCACTTTGAATTGTACAATTATTCAACTTTAATGTCAGCGCCTTAAATTTTACATTTATTAACTTGAGGGTAATTAGTGTTCTACTTCTCCTACATTCATTTTTCTTTACTTAATTGATAATTGCAAATTGTTTTGCAGTTCTTATCTTTTTCAACGTAGTTTTGAAATGGTTTTTCTTATTTGTTGCCAATAAAACATTTTTTCCTTTTTAGTTATAACCTAGTTTTCTTGAAAACAACTTTAATTTGTAGATAACTGTGAATTGAATTCACAATGCCATTAATGAAACTATTGCCGTAATATTTTAATTCTAAATGTTACAAGTTATTTTCTTTTTTTATAAGATCTAATACTTTTTAATGAATTCTTTTAAATTAAATTTAATATTTAGAGTAGATTATCAAACATTACTTCTCCACATCTCCTTGTTCGAGCCATCCCCCTTTGACATACTATATCTATACCCCACATATCTTCCCTAACCGTTTCTTTTCAAGACAATTTCTAGGCCTTCCTCTTCCTTCCTTCTACCTCCAGTACCCCATTTCATCATTTTTTAATTCTGATGTTCTCCATTTTACTGACAAGACAAATCAATTCCGTTTTCCACTTTCTACTGCCAATACTTGTACATGAAACTCTAGCTGCTTTTCGCCAGAAATTCATCTCTTTAGATTGACTTTTTTCGATTTCAACCTTTTTTTAAAAATTCAACCTTGATATTTCATCACCGGTACTTAGTGATACATTTTAAACTTACGTAACAGGCAGACCCGTATCACAAATCAAATAAGGAGTAGAAATGAGTATTGCTTTTGAATATTCTTTCCTCAAAATTTGCTGAGAGGTTTATTTATGTGTATCTGGTAGTTTTCTGAACTGTAGAGTGTCACTAAAGGGTTTATTTGAACTGGAACATCACGTCTCGCTACCTTCATTAGTAGGTTTTAATTTAATTTTGTAATGAATTTCATTTTTAATGTGTATTATATTTTTATTAACATTTATATTTAGTGGTTTTGTTTTAATGGTTATGACTCAATAACTTTTTCTATGCCTATTATATTGTCTATTAAGTAAAATTTAAGCAACCTTCACTTTTGTAAGGACCAATTAAAGCGATAAACCTCGCCCCGTAACTTAATTAGAAAGAACTAACTTTACCTTTTAAATACAAATACTAAATTTCAAAAACAATTAAAAAGGTCAGTGAGTAGATGCTAGATTTATTTTCTATTACCTAAAATTCGTTATTTTTTTTTACTCGTTGAAAACATGCGTTGGTTGGTATTAAATACTTTCGAAAGCGAACTCAATTTTTGTTTTTTGTTTTTTTGAAACTTTGAGAATTTTATTCCAAAAAATTCCAAGAGATCGCTTTGGAATCGCAAATGTAATAATTATATTGGGGAATACGAAGGATTACAAGCTCCATTCTATTCTATTTATATAAATAAAAAACAATCATGCTACAATTTAGATAATACGTTCAAATTACGTGTTTTCTAGTTTTAAGAATTGATTAAATGTCATCATCAGTCTAGTCGCCCTTGCTCTAAATAATTTTCATTTTACGTTTAGAAATTCCAGCAAGATCTCTGTCCAGAAACAGGGTAATTATTTAAGAAAATCAGTTCTCTATAAAGGAACTTATTCCATATGAATTTATTAGGTTAGTCAGATTTTATATTTTTGAATCTTACAGTGTGTGAGTAAAAATACAAATTAAATTTTGCTTTTAAAAAATTGGAACAGAACCCAATAATTTTTTTGTTTACAATTTTGTACAATACCTTGAAATTTCAATTCCATCTAACTTCTTTAAAATTATTTGTAAATAAGAAAGCGTACTTGAACTATATACTATATTAAATCCAGGGACATAATAAATGCTGAGAATTTGAAGCATACGTATTTACGTAAAAATTAAAATTAAAAAAAAAATTGTGCAGGGCGTCAACGACGACGTAGAGGTTTCAGGATTGTCAATAAACCTAGAAGCATTAATTCCAGAATCATCTTTTCGGCTTGCTAGGTGAAGTTTCTATCAATTCTTTTAAAGTTTGCTCCAGGCTAGGGTAGAAATATTTTTTAGAAATTCCTGACATAATGCAGCCAGAAGTGAAATTATTTTCGACTTGGTATCCGGTCATTTTGGTTATTTCGGTGTCAGTTTTCTGGCCTTATCCGGAAGTAGTCTTGTGAAATTAGCAAGCAAAAAATCCAAACATAAAGGTTTCAGATTTTATAATGTGGTAATATTATGCTTTTCATTTTTGTTGCAAATTCTCTTGTTATTTTCAAAGTTTAGTTGAATTTTATTTGCTTACTTTATAATTTATGTAAATATATATTTTATGTTATTGTATGTTGCGCTTTTTTCCTATTGAAGATTTAATCTCAAAAGCAGAATCTAAACAATAATTACTTGTACTAGATGGGCGCCGAGTACTGAAAAATAAACAACTTTTTGTTAAAATGATGAAGAAATATTGTAGGAAAAAAAGATTATCATAAATATAACATTCCATTGGCACTCCCTCGCTTTTTACATCAAATGATTGCCATTAAGATGAATCTTGTTGCAATTGTTTACTAATTTTTTTTATTGTTGATTTATTGTTTTTTAGTATTTTCAAATATTGCTGTTTAAATGTATTTTTCATTTTTAAGCGATAAATATTTCTTTCCTTTTGATTTATGTTAAGAAATAATGGAAAACTTATAAAAATTAATATTAGGACAAATTCCGCTGAGAGTTAGATTCTTAACACGACATAGAATTTTAATACTTGTTTGTTATTTCTAGTGCCCCCCTTGTACAAAGAAGAAATTTGGGTCAAACATTCACACGATTTACTGATTACTTCATTTCTTATAGATGTACCAGGTAAATATGGATAAGCTGTTATGGTGGTTGGCTAAAATTGTGGATTTTAGTTTGTTTCTTACTGAAATGTGAACAGAAGTCTCCCTTTAACTTATTAAATCATATACTTATAATCATATACTGGTGCCAGTCACTTCAACCTACTCATTGAATCTCGCCTGGTGTCGCATAAGTTAGTTTCATAATCTCTTCAAATTTTTATTTTTATGAAAACGGCTTTAAAAATCATTTGCCAACCATAAATTAACTGTTAACCTAGTAATTCAAAAATGGAATTTTAATTGTGACAAAATAAGTTTGACCCTTTAGTTCATTTACAAACTGACGTAACCCAAAGAGGTGGTCGATACTAGAAAATCTTTAAAACTGTTATCGAAAAAATAGCCAAAAATTGAAGTCTATTCAGTAAAAAAGCATTACAGTTTTACTTATTTTTAACAAAATCTTTTAACCGGATGACCTAATAGCACAGATTCGAAATGCTATTTATGCTTTCTGCGACTTCTCATTTCCTTTCGGTAAGAGAATACAATCATTCGGCAAAAAGTTATGTACTTCGTGATTAGACATCACTAATAAGTACGAGTATAACTTATATCGATGTAATCTTCTGGTCACATCGATATAAGATGATGTAAACAACCTTACTAAAGGTTACGAAAATGATAATGAGGTGTCTTGAAGACAAAAAGTTCCAGTACTGCCTCTATGGAGCTAAAAAGACGGTGAGTTTTTCCATTATTGTAAATAGGTTTAAGACGAATAGATGTAAATATAGTCGGTACTTAGACGCAAGTAGGAGGTTCGTTTTGAATTTAGATGGTATTATTTATCATGCTGGTATTCAACGAGTTGATCATAGATATAAATAAATGTTGCTAGCTGGTTGGTGAAAACCTTTGCAAAAAAAAACAAACTTTAAATTTAACGTTAATATTTTAAAAGAACGCTTACGTAAGTTCGATGCTATTTCTTAACTGGGAGAAAATCGCTACAATTAAAACAAGTACTCGAGTTTTTCGTATCCAGTCTCCGAATCGCACTCAACGGCATTTAGAATTTAGGTTAATGCTACTGAATTACCAAAAGTAGAGGACCAATATTTGTGGTAAATACATTCTTGTATTCAATTTGCATATCGAAATAGACGTAACATTTGATTTTGTAAGCAGTCATTGTTCACTGGCTACATTACTACAGTCGAACAGTCGATATTACTTTAGTGTATGTGAATGTTACTTAATTTATTATTCAAGCAACAGTATGTACTATGAAATGTCCTCAGTCCAATGTGAGATGTTGTAATCATTGGACATAGATAGTTTTCGAGTGTTAAACCGAGAATTGATGCATGAGTGAGATCAGTTTAACTGTTGAAGGTATTTACAAGGGGGCGAAATAATTTGAAAAGTTATTTTAATGAACTAGTAAAGAATAAAAGAATGCTTCGATACAAGTACTAGTATTTCACAAAATTCTCAGCTATTCTTAACAAACAATTCTGAACAAGAGCAGAAATACTTCAGTGTACACTCAATTTTAACGTGAGTTCTTCTGAATGACTTAAGACTTAATTTGTACATCTTGATGCTATAATACGATCTCATTGATGGACCTTTGCTAATTAACTTGATCTGGTGAACTTTACGTTTTGTAATTGCTTTCATACATCTCGTATGGCGTCTTGAAATGACGATCTTGCCATTACAAGCTAGGTGTACCTTTACTTCTTAACCGATCCGTAGTTCCCTCCAACATTAAAAAAATATTTGTTCAAGTATAAATTATTACTAGGTAATTATAGAACGATCATAAATTTAGACAGGTTTGTTTATCATGTACTGGCCAATTTATTTGTTTCTTCAGGGTTTGTACCAAAGAATTAATAGTAATGTCCTAAGATATACGAGTATAGAAAAGTAAAATTGCCCATATAATATTTGTAAAAATTTATTATTTTTTTGATAAAAACAAAATAAAAATGCAAAAACAAAGTTTTGGTTTAAAAAATTATGTAGTTATATGCTATTTAAAACATGAAATTGTTAGTGATTTATGGACTAACTAGGTAATAAATAAATAGAGCTGGTTATGGGGAAAACAATAGGTTGGAATACCCAAAGTATAATTTTATTAATGGTAAATAGTAAATTGGTCAAGTTAGAATTTGAAGAACATTGTTATAAAAAATTTGAGAGGTTGTTCATTTCTGTCCTGGAATTATTATATTTTTTGTATTATCTTTCGAATATATTACGTTTGTTTCTGTTAGTGAAAATCGAAAAAGTGTTGTTTGACAAGTAGTTTTTTTTAAAAAAAGAGCAGAGGTCGTATTGTTTAGTTGTTTTTTTTCGCCTTTATAATCAAGTCGGTGTTTGTATTATATTTTTGTTTAAATATTAGTGATCTGGCCAACTACAATTTGGGCTTCCATTTTGTATATTGTGAGAATAACAATTTAGGTTGATGCCTTTGAATTTATTGTATTGTGTGCAGAGATTAGAACGCTTTCGATATATTATGTTTTCTGAAATTTGTAGACATTTTTTCTGAAAGGCCATGCATTATACGATGCAAGAATCAGAAATATTGCATCTTTGAGATTACACGGTGGATTGTTTAGTAGAATGGTTAGGCAATAAATTTCTCAAAACATTGGTAGTTTTTTTTAAAAATTTAAGTATGCTTCTCAATAATAAAAATATTTTATTCAAAAAAGAATCAGCAAAATTAATTTTTTTTTTTTTTTTTTGAAAGGCCAGGAGATGTTTTTGGGATCTTGTACTGATCAATTCATAAATATAAGTTAGTTTTATGGAAAGTATATGGACTAGGTTTAGCTATAAATCATTATAAGTTCTTTTTAAGATACAGAGTTGTTCACCTTTTGAATTCTGTAAAACAAAAAATGGGACGAAGTAAAAAAAAAAAAAAGTCAATAATAACTTGTGATGGTAAAAACAATATTAATTTATGTCGTAACAAAATCATTTATCTCCATTAGCCTATTGTACACACAGTTACAAAATTATTACAAAACCATACCACATATATGTGTTAAAAAAAACGTAATCAAAATATAAACAATTAAAAAATGTTTATATTTATGATAATTGTGGAAGAGTGGACACCATCTTTAACATCCCAATTCATTTATTTCAAATTTATTGCTACATCATGCTCATTGATCCTTTTTTTAAGCTTCTAAAATCAATTTTGTTTTAAAATTCGAATCTGTAATAACTTGTTAGTGAAGTAAAATGGAGCTTACGAGGGTCGTTTGAAAAGTCCGTGCAAAGTCAGAGAGATAGCACCACTGGCGCGCATCGAGGTTATGTTTAGTTAGTAGCATCTCTTGGAAGAACACACACAAAGTTTCAGCCAGATCGGTCTATTTCTTTGTGTTTGGCATTCGTTTGAATCGAGGAAGTCGAGTGATTTTCAAAAAATGGACGAAATAGAATTTCGTGTGTTGATTAAACACTACTTTATGAAAGGCAAAACGCCTCAGGAGACTAAAGAGAAGCTTGATAAACATTATGGTGACTCTGCACCTTCGATTAGAACAGTTCATAAGTGGTTTCAAAATTTTCAGAGTGGCCATATGGGCACAAGTGACGCTGAACGTTCTGGACGCCCTGTTGAGGTTACTACTCCAGAAATCATTGATAAAATCCATGATATGGTGATGGATGACAGAAGAGTGAAGGTGCGTGAGATTGCTAGTGCTGTGGGCATCTCGAATGAACGGGTACGTAATATTTTGCATCAACATTTGGATATGACAAAGCTATCCGCAAGATGGGTGCCGCGATTGCTCACGCTTGACCAAAAACGAAATCGTGTGAAGTGTTGCAAGGACGGTTTGCGGCTGTACCAGAAGAATCCGCAGGACTTTAAGCGTCGTTTCGTCACTGTGGATGAAACATGGATACATCACTACACTCCTGAGACCAAAGAACAATCTAAACAATGGGTTACCAAGGGGGAATCTGCGCCAAAAAAAGGCGAAGACCGTTCCTTCGGCCGGAAAGATTATGGCGACTTTCTTTTGGGATTCGCAAGGAATAATCCTCATCGACTATCTGGAAAAGGGTAAAACTATTACAGGTGCATATTATTCATCGTTATTGGACCGTTTGAAAACCGAGCTGCAAGAAAAACGCCCACGATTGGCCCACAAAAAAGTCCTTTTCCTTCACGACAACGCACCAGCTCATACCTCAGCAGTTGTGGTCGCAAAATTAATGGAAATAGGGTTCCAACTCGTTTCACATCTTCCCTATTCTCTAGACTTGGCTCCCTCGGACTACTATTTGTTCCCCAATATGAAGAATTGGCTGGCGGGAAAAAGATTTTATTCAAACGAGGAGGTGATTGCAGAAACGAATGGCTATTTTTCAGACTTGGACAAATCCTATTATTCGGAAGGGATCAACAAACTAGAGCAGCGTTGGACGAAGTGTATAAGCCTAAAAGGAGACTATGTTGAAAAATAAAAAAGGTTTACCCCAAAAAATTAAGTAGTTTTTATTTTTGCACGGACTTTTCAAACGACCCTCGTAAAGTTAGTGACGAGTAGAGAACGTGTTTGTATTTTGGTGTTAACGAGATCGCATTAAGATATTACTGGAATAAAACATTTCATTGAAACTATTTTATTTTTCAGTTGCGCAGGATGATGAAACATATGTTGTGGATCGTCACGCCAAAGTGGAAGAACGTAAGTTAGAGCTTTTTATTTTCTTGAATCTTTTTGTTTCTATAAATTATTTAATTATTTAGGACGTTTGTTCAATATAGTAAAAAGTAAAATAAATAAAGGCACCACGACAGCCGAGTGGTTAAAAGCAAGGCCCGCAAAGCTAAGAAATGGTATTGGGTCGATCCCCGGGACTAGGCCTTGCATTTTATTTAACCCAACTCTTTTTTTTACACGGAAGATACGTATCTTAGAAAACCGTGCAAAAAAAATACATGCGACATTATGGTAAATTTGGGGATATTTTCCACAACTTCAAAAAATCGTGTAAGATTAAAAAAACTCCAAATATCCCCCCCCCCCTTCAAATAATAATGAAATACATTATATTTAAAACACAAAAACAATTGTTATTTAAAAAAAATTAAAATTAGCTTACAGTAAAAATTCAGTACGTATAAAAATTTAAATTGAAAGTAGGCATAAAATTCAATTTCGCAACTATTCATCGCTACTTGATAACTAGCGTGTACGTTTATTACGAACAGGATGAAAAATGGTATCATCTGAAGATACGAGTAAATGTGATATACGGAACACCTTAACACTGAATAACGAAATGCTGTGTTCAAATTGAAGTACAACGAGATAAAGAAAAGAAAAGTGATAATAAGATTAGGGTATTCCTTGTAAACTCCGGAATACAGAGTAAACTAGTCATGAAGTCTTGAGTTGTCAATAAGACCAAGTCACTAACACATGTGGGGGGGGATAGACTGACCGACTTCTGGATTACACTGTCAAAATTAGAATTTTACATTTTGGGGGGGATTCATGCTAGAACCAAAAATTAGTGTAAAAAAAGTGTATTTGTCCTTATTGGAGAACCATGTTCTTTCAAAATCATGTAAAATGACCGTGTAAAAAAATACTTGGGTGTAGTTAATAAGAGAAATTTATAGTAAAGTATGTTTGCTAGTCGCCTCTGTCCATCACACCTAATTTAGTAGTTGAACGCAAAGTCCGCCTGAATTAAATAAAATCGACAAAAAAAAGTGAAACCCTACTTATAAAAGATGTTGCTTTTACGACCTTTTCTGGAAGCATCCCTCTCCCTTTTCTAAACCTTTCGCTTCTATCTACTGAGCTGCGGGGTTCATCCGAGTAAAGGAAATTTTAATCGATGGTTGCCTACTCCAATATTATGTAGACGCCCCGTCTCGGTTGAATACCGAACGATATAATGATAATAAACAAAAATATCAAGAAAAAATTAAAAATATCGCTAAAAAGAAAAAGAAATTCAAAAGTTGGTTAAATGTCAAATAATCCCCTGTCCTTCTACTATTACCTTGTAAGAGTTTATTTCTCTTTAATCATCTCATCGAAAAAAAAAATAAGTTTGGAAAGATAAGTGAAAAATCGCTATCTTAATAAATAACCATTTTTGGCAATCGAATATGGAACCAGTTTTTATTATTTTTTAAAATTAATTTGATGCGCGTCTGAATTCAGTATAATTTTGTATAATTAATTTTAGCAACATCTGAGGTAATTGGTTTCTAAGCTTCCTTCTTGCACTGCAGACGATCGAATAGTGTTCTTTGTTTATAGATAATTACTGTTCACCAACAGTGGACTGCTAAAAAGGGAATGCTTAGGACAGGCCGCACGCTGGATTCGAATCTGGGTCTGCATATGGGAATCCAGCGCGGTTATGCTCGTGAGTTAAAATCACTTGCCCATATTATTGATGTTTTATTTATTTTTTATCCTACAAGATAAGGGATATTTTACTTATATGTCACTCACCAAACAACAGTGTTTACAGGTATAAAAGAAAAATAGGTTTTGTGTATTTGTTAAGTGTTTATATTTGACATTTTTTTAGTTTTTATCAAATAACTAGAGTAAAATGATACACTAGACCGAAAATCAAAACAGTACTATTCGATAAAAACAGGACTTATGATAAGCCTAGTTAAGGGTCGGCTAGAATGGTGCCAAGAATCTAATGGCCTTCGATCTAATAGCCACTAAGATTTTAGGAAAGGTAAGTCAGTACAGAATAGCCAAATCGAACTGGATAACACTACCGGGAATGGAAGAGACTAGCTCAGTGGATAGAGTAATGGGCTTCCCCCCGGAGATCCCGGATTAGAATCCAGCTGCTGGCTTTTCGATTTTTTTTCTTACTAGGAGTTTCTTACAGTTTACTGTCCGGTGGTGGAATATGTGCTCTGTAACAATAGAATACTGTCAGGGCACTGAAAAAAATTTCAGGCGACAATATCTCAGATGTTCACGTGCCTTATAAATTAAAAAAAAAAAAAATGAAGTTAACTAGTCTTGTTTTACTGACCACAACTGACAGCTGATTTTTTTTTTACGATTTACCGTAATATTTAAAAAACATATTAAACGCGATTTAATTGACCGTAAAGCATAAAATTAAATGTAGTCTACGAATTTATAATTATAGAGGAAACTAAAATGAGAATTTTGAAACATTGTTGACCTCCATGTTTTATAAAAAGAAATAAAAAACAAAAAATAGCTCTTAAATGTATTTTCCTAGATCACTTATCCCTATCTATGTTACGTATTTCAACGAAATAAGTGGAAGATCTTACAATCATTTTGTTTAAATATTATTATAGGCCCTAGTTCCAGAGGGAACTAGTGAACGTTTGACTGCATCTAATATACCAAACATCGTTTATACTGACCAAAAATATAAGTAAAAAGTAAAATATAAGTTAAAAAAACAAGTAGTTAAGGTAGAAGCTGTAGGCAACAGCTTTAGATTAGCGTACCCTCAGACGGATTCCAACCAATGTAGAGGAGGAATTTTGTCACTTAACAGGAGTCACTTACTTACCCTTGAACCTTGCAGAGACTGCCAGAAGGAACTAATGATATTAGATGTTAGTTGACGCACCCTGATTGAAATAAATTAATAATAATAATAATAAAGTTGGTAGGCAGCGTGATACTACTAAATTATAGAATTTGCAGGAAGTCCGGGTTGAAATCCTAGAAGCTTGTACAATTCACTCTTCGTTGAAGAAACACTAGAAGGTTCATAGCGCCAATTATCAGATTCTTATGGGCTTGGCCCAAAAAATTACACCACCGCGACCCTGAATAACTGTTGTGCACTAATTATTTTCAGCACTCCCACTAGGCCTGCCTAAATAGACTTAGCGGTCAGTGAGAGGCTGCTGGGTAAAATATGAAGGTTGCGGATTTTCTTCAAAAATAGCCAATCCCCGAGAAAATCCAGCCGTTGGGCTCCAATAATAAAAGATGTTGACTCGCCTTACTTAAATTTATACAAAAAATATATCAATTATATGCAGTATGCAAATATCTAATAATATTACAGTTGATTTGCCTAATATAAATTTACCAAATATAGAGTAACTAAAAATCTATTTCCAATTTTAACTAACTGAAAAACCTAAACAAAATCAAGGTAACAACAAAATTACCTCCACCTATTTGTTACCTTATCTAAATATTGTGCTTTGTGTTCACTTCTGTAGTTAACTGCTTAATTTTAAGCTGTTTCAGTTTTTGTTGTTGCCCAGAGTGTTTTAGTATAATTGTTGACATTTTTTCTTAAAAAATCTTCCAGTTATAATTGTTGGGTTCCTGATTTTTCTTTGTTTAATAATTGATACCAATTTTCGTCCAGTGCGAAGGATAAATTTTTCCAATACTTAGAAGGCTAATCTTCGTTTACTCAAATTAGAAAATATGATAATTGAAAAAGCTTGTAAAGATTCTCTTTTCAATAAAGAGAGTGATTTAAACGTAAGTTTTATCATTATTATTAATAAAATCCTTGAGAAATTACGTATTTAAATCATTCACCTTTCATAAAATTATAAAAACTTGTTTTAAATTAGATACTTACATAATTCAATTTTTTTTTTAATTCTCATTTATTCATACTTTTTCCTTGAATTTAAAGGTGATTTCTTAAAAGGTGAACTAGAATTATTTGTAAAATTGAAGTCGTTTGAACGATTGCAAGTTCCACTATTAAGAATGTAGCCTTATTAGTATAGAATTGAGCTACAAACAATTCAAACGACAGAAACTAATTAGGTTTTTTTTTTTTTTAAGATATAAAATATTGTCTTTGATCTGAATTTTATGAGAAAGTACGAGTATCGAGCCCGTGCTGAACTAAAAATATAATAAGAAAAAAATCTCTTTTAACTGTACGGCTGCTTTTAACTTAAAATGAGGATCTTTCATTTAGTACTCATACAACGATCAGCAGAAACCTGCTAGAGCCTTGAGTCGAGCTGTTACAGATCCCAAAAGGTTGCTTGCTATATTTCGATTCGTTCGCTCGAAACATCTTGGAGTATGCTTCTTTGATATAAAAAAACATATAAAAGGATGTCAACCGTTTTGAAACAATTCAGTTTCATTTCATTAGAGAATTTTGAAAGATTTCTTATTATTAAGAATGTTATATGACGCTTCCAACAAGAAAATGGCCGTCTTACCATTCTTGTCTGATATAACAAAAAGATTTAAATGTCACTGAGCTTCTGACAGCATCTTATTCGCAGTCCCATATTGTCGCTTAAACGTACTTAAATTTAACTGTCATTTTAAAAATATGTTATATAGCAAATGGAATGGTAATATTTCTTGAGATGCTGATTTCTGCACAAGGTCCGCCTTGTTTAGGACTACTCATTTAAACGAATAATTCATATCTCTTTATAGTTGAGTTTGTATTTGTTTAAGCATTTCTGTGATCTTTAACTTTTGATAAGGAGAGAGGTGGTCAACCCAAGGGATCTCATTTTTAGGAATGAACCCTTTTTTTTTTATCTAGAGATGAGATGATTAAAAATAAGTGAGAAGTACCTTATGGGGAAAGACGCAATTTTGAGTTTGCTGCGATATTATTTATCTTAACGGCATTATCCTAGATGTGGGTCCCAAGCGTTGGGTTTGACAACCTTCAGTTTATTCAAGAAATATTTAGTTTAATAATTTTATTCATTCTTAGCCTTTGCAGAAATGTATTTAGAATTAGGATTAAAAATATTTATTACTTGACTGATTTTTGATGAATATATTCTGGGTTCTTGTTTTACTTAGAAACGTAAAGATGTAAGACCTCATTTTCCTTAAAAGTTCCAATATTTATCAGGTATAAACTTTCTCATAAGAAACATTTATTTGGTATCTAATTATTATTGTTAAAACAAAGCTATTAAATAAATAATCTGTTACAGGTCAAGAGTATTGGCTCGAAAAAAATCTGGACGCACTTCACCAACAAATTGCAAAATTTCCGAATACAAATATAGCAAAAAATGTGATTTTCTTTCTGGGAGATGGAATGTCCATAACTACGATAACATCGGCTAGGATATTGGATGGCCAGAGACGTGGTGGACCAGGAGAAAATAATTATCTGAGTTGGGAAACCTTTCCATTTACTGGACTAAGTAAAGTAAGATGTTTTTTTTAGTGTTCTCTGGGTTTATCATTGAAGAAGCAAACTGTTTAATTTATACATTTTATAAGAATGTAAGCACTTTGTTCGGAAAACTGTTGGCTATTCGTACGAGCTTATTCTATTTTAGGTCCTGCTTCTTTTTAGTTAGTCTTACCTTAATAGAAAATGATCTTACTAATGGATTTCACTACTTATGGATTTTTCACTGTTATAAGATCGTCTTGTAAAGTACCATCTTAGTTTAGTGCAAGGCTGTGCCTCTTAATATTGTTAAGGATTAAATGTTTGGCTACAATTTTATGGTAAGCTTTGATCGCATTCATTTACGCCATTGTTGCTCAATAGAAAACTGAAAGTAATAAGAATTACTTCTAAATGCATGATTACATTTTTTTTACACATCGACTTCTGTCACATTATCTCCTTTCATGAGAAATGAATAAAATTATTGTTAATTGCAGTTTCGATCGAATATTAATGTCTTTTACTAGTGTAATAGAAAGTATTGCTGCAATTCTGACAATTTCATGATTGGATTTTTACCAGAAATCTATGTATATGCTTTCAAACCCTTCACTGGAGAAATTCAGATTTTATTTATAACGTATGGTCGTCTAAGTAAGCTATTGCTGAACACAGTTAAGGCTCACTATAATTGATTCATTCTATGTTTAAGAAAAAATTACTTATTTTATAATTGAAAAATTCGAGAAACTTACTCGTAACCTACTGTCTAGCAAATTCAAATTAAACGGATTCTATCATTGTCCATAGTGTGATGAAAAATGGTAAACTTATCACAATATGGCTTTTTAGAGGAATGCTTAAGATTTGCCTAGAACTTGCCGTTAAAAACGTCATTCTAGGGGGGAATTTTACAAGTTAAATTTAAAGTTTTAATGTATATGGAAACTTATCTTGAAAATTATATCTTGAAACTTATCAAGAGAGCAATCAATTTATTTTTCTACGTAGAAAATGAAACTCATCTTCGAGCATCGAGGCGTAATGTACACCTAAATTAATACAAGTTACTAATGAAATGATTATATAATAGGTTTGATTAATGACTTAGATATTATTAAGCGGTTACGAAAGTTGGAAATTTTGTTATAACAAAATTAATTAACTCTTTATCTAGCTATTCACCGTTCATTAACTATAGATGTTAAATTTAACCACAATTGTACAAATGATTAGGTAATAATTCTCATTTGGGTCAAGAATAGATGAAGGGTCCTCGTTATCATAATAATTATTTGTGTACTGATTTATTCTTTTAATCACTTTTGAAGTCTTGTGAACCTACAAAAAAAAAAAATTGTTGCTTTCAGTTCTTGGTTTCCTGAGTAAATGATAGTTGTCCCCTGAGTCAATCTAACAGCTCACAAACTCCACTGAGAATATACCACTTCCCCATGGTACCAAAGTTATTTATTTTTTTTATTTAAGAGTTAATATCTCATAGATCATCATTAGTTCTTATAGTTTTCATAGAACATTGCTTGTCTCCGAGCAGTGAGTGAGCCAGACTGGGTCGAGAGTGCACTACTCTAAGCAAATCACTTACTATTCGGGTTATTCGTTTAGAAGTACTACTTCTGTTCTAAAGTTAGGTTTATTGTGCTACCCAAGTAATACGTGGATTACATTTGCCGAATGATTGTTTATTCTTATAATTGGAATGTTGATGCTATTGATGTTAGGCTGTTTTATTTGCTTGAGAGGCTACACTTAATTTATTTGCTCAGACATTATTGATTAATTGATTTTGTTTAAAAAAATTAACGTAAAGGAAGTCTAATAGTTCAAAAAAACCACCAAATCACCAGAAAAAAGCAATTCTTTAATCGCTTAATACCTATTACATAAACGTGGGTAAAAATTGAATTAGTTGCGCATGTTTTAACAAAATAGTAATATTAATCTTTCTATGCTATTGTTTCTTCATTTGAGTATTGTTTTTTCTTTTCAGTATCTGCCTTATCTCAAATAGTTTATGTAACTTAAAATTATTATTATCTGTGTATTCTTGTAATGAGCGGTTAATGTTAGAAAATATTCTTTACAAATTACTTTTAAAAAAAAAAAAATCAAGGTATTTTTATTTAAATAGGAAGATCACGAGTAGATGAAATTAGTTGGCAAGGTCTTAGTTTCAATTAGAACTATTCTTTTCTTTTTTTATGTGTATAAAAACATCTGCTTGTATATAAAAAAAAGAAAGCTTATAAAAATACAATAATGTCCAATAACATAAGAGAAAATATTTTGATAATATAAAGGTGACTTCAAGAAATGTTAAAAATACTACTGAGTTTTGGTCTGCAGTAGCCAAGTTTAGGGTTAAATCTTATAGGTCCAGATATTCTTTCCTGTCAGGACTGGGAGAAATTTTACAGTGGTATTTTTCCTCCGAAAATTGTTGATAATACTAGCTTTTTTGGTTGTTACGATCCCATTTTGGATACAGATATCTCTTTGGAGGAGTTACACTCAAGTATTAATGATTGTAAATTAAAGAAGGCGGCTGAGATGGATTTAATTTCCAACGAATGTTTTAAAAAATCTTAGTTCCTCTTTGGTTGAATTTCTATTGGCTTTATTTAATCAGGTTTTTCATTTCAGAAGTTCTCTCTAAATCTTGGTCTTCAATAAAAATGAATTTATTGTATAAGAAGGGTGATCCCTCAGACCCTAATAATTATAGGGGTGTAGCGATTTTCAATTGTATTACGAAGCTCTTCACCAAAATCATTTATAGTAAGCTTTATGATTGGGTCGAAAAACACAACTTGATCTCCGAGGAGCAAATGGGTTTCCGCAAGGGTAGGGGATGCCGCGATTGTGTTTTTGTACTCTGTTCTATTGTTAATATCAGCCATAGACTACAGCGTAGTAAAGTGTTTACAGTCTTTGTGGATTTTAGAAGAGCTTTCGATTCGGTCAATCATGGGAAATTATGGCCTATGCTCTATGGTCTAGGTGTAAGTCGGAAGATCCTACAAGTGATTAAAAATCTGTATGACAATGCTTCGATGGTAATTCAAGCTGGTAATGATTATTCTAAAGAGATACTCCTTTCGGAGGAGATTTTACAGGGCGAAATCTGGAGTACACTCTTGTTGTCTGTGTATATTTCAGATATAGTGACTTTCTTCAACTCTAGAGACTTAACTGGACTCAGACATAAATAAAGACAAAGGTCTGTTTATGATCTTGCATGCAAATGATATGGTCCTTCTTGCTCCCAATTGGGTACATACTGGTTTTAAGATCTTTAAAAGAGTATTAGGCTGGTGTTTAAGACTTCTAGAAATGCCTGATTGTCGCCTCCCTAAATTGTGCTATTTAAGGTTGAAGGAATTGGATGGGAGTTGTAATATACCATATAATTGGGTGAGTTCACTGAGACATTTCCTCTCTCCTATCGGTGCTGAAGACCGTAGGGATGATCAGAGCGTAGATGTGGCTCGTGACGAATTCTGTCGATTATTAGACTCGTTCAGGAACAATTTGCTGTCTAAAGATATCGAGTCAGTTCTGAATAGTCGCTATAATCCGCTTTACAGACATTTAAGTAATTTAAACTTGGGAGAGCTTTACTTTACTTATAATATTCACATTGAAAAATTGTGATTAATGACTCAACTTCGTTTAAGTTTCAAAAAAAACGGTGAAGTATATTTCAATAGGCAAAGATTTGATTTTAATGGTGATAAGGTATGTCAACTGTGCTCGTTGAACGAACCTGATGACATTGCTCATGCAATCGCAAGGTGTCCTATTCTTTCATTATATAGAGATCCACTAATACAAAACTATTGTGGTGCTGTGGATAGTTCAGATGAAATTTTTATAAATCTTCTTTCTTTTACGGAGACAGATCATCTTAGTAAGATGAATGAAATTTTCTAGTTTTAATAAATAATATTTTTATAAATATTCATGTTTTCCCTTCTAAAATAAAAGATAGCTAATGAATACATAGCCTACTAGCTAATTAGTCCATTTTATGTTCGTATTTTAGACGTACTGTGTGGATAAATTAGTAGCTGATTCAGCATGTAGCGGCACAGCATATTGGTCTGGTGTGAAGGCCAACCTAGGTACATTAGGAGTTACTGCTCAGGTGAAAATGAACGATTGTAATGCTGTAAATAGAAGTACATCTGTGAAAACTCTGCTTGATTACGGGCAAGAAGCTGGGAAAGCAACGGGTATTGTTACTACAACGAGGTATTTAATTTGTACATATATATAATTTATATTCATGTGTAATATTGATGTGTTTTTATGAATTGTGTTTTAGTAGTGATATAAGAATCAAGATCTAATGCAAAAATTTTCTATTGTTTCAGAGTAACTCATGCATCACCAGCCGCCGGTTATGCACATATTTCCAATCGTAACTACGAGAGTGACGCTGATGTTGTTGATGATCAACAAAATCCATATAAATGTGGTGACATTGCCAAACAGTTAGTGTTGTCCGCTCCAGGCAATAATCTTAACGTAAGATATTTATTCATCTCTATTTAATATTTTATTTCCTATTGCTTGGGAATGTCATCAAAATTTGTCATCGCCAGATAACGCATCAGAAGATAGTTTCTCTTCTCTTGCTATTCACGCCTGATAGTTTGCAATAGACGTCTGATTCATTTATTGAGTAGTGACCTACTCAAAATGTAGATGTCTAAATAAATAAAACATTGGTTTCACGTAGATCTATGTTTCTAATTTTTCTAAGAAAAATTGGTTTTGGTGCAGATTTGAATCGAAATAAGGGTTATATGTAGGCTTTCTTCTACTCTAATGAATAATTCTGGTGTTATTTACAGTTTTACAAGTTAAATAATTTTAGTAAAACAGTGAAGTTATAGATTTTTCAACTTATTTAAGCGCATCGAACTTTCTTTAATATTGGCCTTGCGAGATAGTGTTCTATTGGCCTTTAAACAGTGTTCTGTTGTTGTTAAAGCAGTCAATCAACCGATAATAAAACTCCTTTAAAAAAAAAAGAAAAAGCATTCTTAAAATAAGGCTTAACTGAAGAAAATAAATAAAATTGTTTCAATTTCTTTAACTATTTAATTTTTTCGGCCATGTTCTTTAGAAGCAGCAGTTTACCTTGCACCTTTACAAAGTCCTGGAATTTTCCGCCATTGGTTTTTGTTTATTATCTATTCTGGTCTCATAGTGCAGAATTCTGCACTAAACTAAATTCTAAACTAACGAATTGCTAAAAGTCATGTGGGAGACCACTGTGACAGGAATGAAAAAAACTTGTTTAACGATTGATAAAATATTTTGATAATAATTTTAAAAAAAGTAATCCAGTGGCCATCATATAGCAATCCCTATCCCTATATGTTTTATTCAAATATGTACATGTTTAACCTTATTTTCCGAATAACCTTTTTATTTTGCGGAACCTATCTAGAAGATAAGTCAGATCTAGAAGATCGACTGATCTTTAACATACGCAAGTGAAACATTGACCCTCTCCAAGAAACAGAAAGATTCCGTTTGGTGTTGAAAAGAAAAGTATTGATACAATATGAATTAATACAAGATTTTGGTGCGTTGTTTCGCGAAGGTCATGGAAGGAAGGCTCAGAAGGTGAACTCTCTCTATCGAGAGACCGGCATTGTTACAAACGTCAAGAGGGGAAGATATACAAAAAAATTGCTTGGCTATGTAGAAATGGATGCCAGAGTATGTGGAGCCATCAGTAAATAAAAAAAAAATAATAACACTGATTCTGATCTTACCTCATTTACTAGCTTCCACATACTGCATTATTTTTGCAAGTATTTCAATTTTGCTCCTGGTTGTCAAACTTGGCACCCCAACGACCGGTCCATTTTTCTTTTATTAATAATTGATTACTATCTCGAAATTCAGTTTAAGAAAAGATATAATTGAACGAAATAATTCCAATTCTTTACGCATTAGTATAAATAATTCCTAAATACTACGTCAAAATAATATTTGGTAAATATTTCTAGTTTATTTCTCACTTAGAATTTCAAGAGAAAAACTGAAGGGTATTTCATACTTAGTTTATTAATTTATTTATTTTAATTTAGGTAATCCTTGGAGGTGGTACATCCAAGTTTCTACCAGAAAATAAATCTGACCCTTTTGGAAATGCTGGATCACGTCTTGATAATATAGATCTTGTAGAAGAATGGCTGAACGATAAACGCACTAGATTTGGTGAAGGTCGGGAAGAAGTTGTTTGGGATGTGCAAGGTCTTGAAAATGTGAACTACGAAAATACTACCCATTTATTTGGTAAGAATTTCTTTATTTTCATTAATAATTTTAAAAATAATGTAGAATATCTTTAAAAACCCATCAATTCTCATGTTTAGAAAAATATATGAACTTAATTAGTTTTGCACTTATCTCTTACATTATATTGTTAGTGAGTAATACAGAGTAGAGAGTAAAATAAAGGAAAATGAATAAAAAATGATTTTATTCACAATATCTAACAATCAGTTGTACAAATCATTAATTAATACTGTGGTGAAGTTCATAAAAGCAGTTTGTTCTAATGGAATTTTTCGGTACATCTCGTGACAATTTTATTCATTAATATTTCATTCAACAGTAATTATTTCCCAATTCAAACACACGTTAGTTTAGTACCGTGTGTCCATCTAAATTTGCCCCCCCCCCCATATAAAATACAACTCCAACTTTACAATTTTTGAAAGTTACGTGTGCATTAAACGTACAGCAACGCACTAGGTTTTATTAATTTTATTTCATTATTTTAGCAAAATGTTTTACGATTCATTAACATTTTGAATAATACTTATAAACAACATGTAACCTCCCTCAGCCAGTCAGCATGTGTAGTGCGAGGCAGTAACATTAGCGAAGTCGACATTTATCTACCTTTGATTATGGATAAAAGTTCAAAACTGATCAGGTAATCATTTATCCGGAAGATATCCAGCTCTGCGGATCCAACGAAGTTTTTATTTCTATAGTGATTTTCAGTTTTGGTTATCTTTGGTATGTTTCAAAAGAAGTATGTGATTTCTTTTTTTGAAATTGTTCATATTTGTTACATTTTTGCAAGATTTCTCTTTGGAATACTCTAGAAGTCAATTTAGTGTTTCTGACTTTTTTTTTTAGCAAGTAAAATCCAAAGCCAAAATCAGATGAGACATTCATGGCAATAAGTCTATTCTCAAACAAAATAATAAACTGTGTAGTAGCCTTGTGGTAATAAGAAATTTTATAATACTAACCAATTTTCAGAGGAGTCACCCAGTTAAAAAGAATATTGAAATTATTAGAAAATTGTATTTTTCACAATTTTAAGAAACCATTATATCGTCCTATTTTGACTGCTTATTACTCTACTTTGATACTCGTTGGTAAGAGATGTACACATTTTGACAATTTTCCCGTGGTGGCGCTCATTGTTTCCTCTTCTCAAATATACCAATTAATCTCCCAGTTTTCGGCAATAGGAGGCAAATAAGCCACTTTTTTTTAGAGTCCTTCAAAGCCAATAAAATATTAACCGTTTTCCAAATACTTGCACCAATCTTAAGAGTAACTTGCAAACTCTTGGAGTGTAGTGCAGAGCAAATACTAACTTCATAGAGAACAACTGTAAAACTGTTTACAAGGAAAAGTTTTACAAATAAATTGGGAGGTCAGTTTGTTAACAAATATGTGCAGATAATTTGATGAAAAAAAAATAAAATAGAGAAATAGACTTTAAATATATACTGTTACGTAAATGTATTCAAATCCTTCTTATTAATAATATCATTTTAGGTATATTTTCGCCGACCCATATGTCTTACAATTTAGAAGCAGATAGAAATAAAGAACCCAGTTTAGCCAAGATGACTGAATCAGCTATCAAACTTTTGAAGAAAAATCAAAATGGTTTTATTCTTTTTGTTGAAGGAGGGAAGATTGATTTAGGACATCACGCAACTCAGGTAATTGATAATTTGAATGACTTCTAATAGATTTTAGGGGGAAGGACTTACGAGTGTGATTATTTAAATAACATTGACAAGAGTATAGAAGTTGTTAGAATTATGTGAACACTTAATGTGATGGCGTTCCAAAATTCCAAATATTTTTACTCTTTGTATTACTTCAGTTAGATAACGTGCTTGTACAGAGTCACAAATTCATTTTGCTGCGAGTCTAATTACAAAAGAAACATTTTCTTGGTGATTCGTCTTGTTCACAGGTTGAACGCAACTTATTTCTGAGCAAGTCAACTAACTAACCTTTTTGAGCAGTTAAAGCGTCACATTTATTTATTTTATTGAACTATTTTAAATTTGGTTTTATATTTGTTTTAATTTTGTGTTTGCAATAAAGCAGTCTGATTTTGATTTTCTTGATTTAATTTTTTTTTTCATATTTCTTCAGTCCCTTCAGTTGCAATCTATTAATTAGAGTACCAGTTGTACACTTTTCTGTAGATTCCAAAGGAGAAAAAGTGTTCAAATAGTTCCGATAAGATTACAAGTATCATTGAAAATAACATTTTTTCTTTTATAAGTTTATTAGTTAAATTTTGAAGGCGACTTTTATTGCTTCTAATAAACTTCTCTTTTCAGTTATTAAAATTAAAGATACGTATCTTATAAAATTATTATTATTTATAATTAAAAATTATTCATTGTGCCTTAGTTGCTTCCTTTAACCTAAACTTTTTTTATAATTTTGTTTTTTTTATCTTAAATTTTTAATCAATTGTTTCAGTTAAGTTATTCAGGGATAACTTCATGAAGTCCTTCTACTTTTAAAATTGAAGTATTTTGAAATGTCCAACTCATTAAATCTGTCAATATCTCTTAATTTTCTCCATCAAACTTTTTGGATTACGAGATTCTTAGTTTACACCTCCATGTTTTTTGCAGTATCTTTCAACACGCACTTTATTACTTATTTTCATTATATATATAGCATTTTCTGGAAATATAACGTGCTGATGTTCGTTTTAAGGTTTAGTAGAATTAGAGTGAACATTTTAGGTTGACACCTGAAAATTTAAAATTAAAAAAAATCTAACTCTCAACATGTTGTCATATGTTTTGTTATAAAATATATTATGTATATTTCATATTTGAACTTAATTTAAGTTTTATCAGCCTCATTTTTATAATTTAATAATGTATTGTTATTTATATTTCTTTTGCAGGCTGCTAAAGCTCTGGATGAAACCGTGGAATTGAGTAAAGCTGTTGCAACAGCGATGGAGCTTACAAATCCTTTGGACACGTTGATAATGGTGACATCTGATCATTCGCATACAATGTCCATTAGTGGATATCCAGGTCGTGGTTCAGATATACTCAAATTCGCTGGTACATCAGATATTGATGGCATGCCATATACCATACTATCTTACGCTAATGGTATCAAAGCCGGTAGAAATTCAATAAGTAGTAATAAGTTGGGTAAGTGGAATTAATTAGAATTTTATTAAAATTATGAAGTATTTGGATTAAAAATGGAAGATAGTTTGAATTGATTATCTTAAAAATCTTAGCGATAAGTGTAGATTTGTTGAGAAAGTACATATTAAGTTCTGATAAAGGTTTCGGCAGTCTTCTGATAAATAGATTGTCGATAATATTTATTAATATTACTATTTCTTTTTGTGGTTAAATAGACAGACAACTTCTTGCAACTGCCAAAATGAGGATTATGTCTATTCTTAGATATACTATGAAAAGAATTCAACTTGAAATGAGATTGGAACGCTGAAAAAAATTAGGCTGCGCTAGAGGCACTAAATTCTTGTGATTTGATCTTGAAATTAGTGATGAAATCTTACAATAAAATTGTAAAGCATCTTCTATCAAGGATTTTTTTCTCCCGGATCTGGGTATTGAGAAGGTCTATAAGTTAAGTTAGATTACGCTGCTTTATTGGCATCGATGTTGTTATTGGTATGTATCTGTGGATGCAAGCTCGCTTAACTCCAGGAATAAACGACATTTCATAGTATTTATCTTAATTGGGGGTGTTGATAGATGTAAGATCATGATTAGGGTTAGCTTCAGGACTGATTATTAGGCAACACTGACTGCGTTTTACTATGACTTGATTGTCATCTCTCAGACTTCTGGTTGTGGATCCCTTATTGAGTGTTGTGGATTAATGGTAATAATTTCTATCTACATGATGGAGTTCATAACAGATACCTTTTAAGGAGACTTTGAGGGCTGAAGGGTTAAACATTTGTCACGATGGGTTGATTTTCTGAGGTTAAGTATAGAATCATTGATCGTAAAAATTTGACGCTGTTTCTCCT
The DNA here is from genome assembly GCF_049639745.1 of Rhodnius prolixus. Lineage (NCBI taxonomy): Eukaryota > Metazoa > Arthropoda > Insecta > Hemiptera > Reduviidae > Rhodnius > Rhodnius prolixus. Next base: position 30,503,309 of record NW_027411582.1, read on the forward strand.
TTAAGTTACTTTATGATTTTTTCTGACTTACCGATCTTGTAAGCGCTGGTCAGTGTATTTTGTATCCAAATTTTTTACTTTCAATTTTTGGTTTGTTCTTTCTGAACTTTTAGAGTTGCTCCCGCTTTAGGAAACCTTCTGTAATCCTAGCTATTTTTGGTCAGGTATATTAGTTAGCTTGAAGAGTTGATTGTGACTAAACACACTCATGATATCTGTATATCATTATTAATAGCATTATTTGCATTAATAAATAAAATGCAATTAATCAAAAATTAATCGTGTTTGTTACAGGACATCCGGATTCATTATATCCAGCACTTACTCCTCTAGTTGATGAAACCCACAGCGGAGAAGACGTGGCCGTCTATTCATCAGGTCCATGGTCACAGTTATTGAGCGGTGTTTTTGAACAGTCTTTAATTCCAACTACGCTAATGTACGCTTCATGTATTGGACCCAGTTTAACCGCTTGTAATCATTATAATTTCCGTCAACCTAAACTAGTTCACCATTCTTCAAACAATTAAGTTGAATTTAGTAAATAAGGCCAGTAATGTATTTCAGAAGTTCATTTTAAAAAACAAAAAAATATTAAAACTACTGTGCCCCATTTTCCAACTGAGTATGCTGACTTTAGTGCTGAAGTAGATCTTGCGCAAATTTTATTTTCCAAAGTTATTAATTTTAATTAAATTTGCTCAGCTTTCAAGTGATAGTAACAACGAAATAGCAATCATGTGTTTGCAAAGTAAGTTAGATCTGGAATATTGATATTTTGGATAATAATTTATGAATAGGTTTAGTTTTATGGATGAGTTTTTACATCAAAACGAAGAGAATTACTAGCTACCAAAGAACTTAATGTCTTAAACAGTAGAGTATTTTTGACGAGAAAAATAAGGAACACTGTTGCCTATCTAAGATATCTCGTATTAAAACAATGTAAAAATAAATGTAATAAAAAGACTAGATTTATTACTTCTTTTCTATCAAGTGTTAAAATAGATAAAATATTTAAATAAGAGAAAAAGGATAACATCAATTTGTAGTTTGTGTTACAAACAATAAAGGCTGTGACAAAAATTAAATATAGAAAATTTTGAACAGAGGTGTTTTCTAAATAACATTTTCAGATATAGACTCTATTTTTTCCTTCTTAAGGCCCATGTAAAACCTTTGCCATACACCTCTAGCATCCCAGATGTCTCACATCTTTGTTTAAAAAAAAGCCTACTTCTATCCATAATAAAGACAGAACCTCTATCAGTTTGCTTTTTGTTTTAAAGCAGTTTTCCAAAGCTCACAATAAAAACCACTGTTTTATGCATTTATATTTAATTGTTCGAGAACGAAGCAGTAAGTAGTACAGATGCATGTTTATTATTTTAAGTGTTAAATTATTTTCTATAGTTATTGAGTTTTTGCATTCATAATGTGTTACTATTGTCAGTTTTGTCTTCAGTATTGACTTGAGCACATTAACTTGTGCAAAGAATATTTTCTTTTAATATTTTGCTTAGAAAACAAAGGAAGTTCCTATTTTCAGCAATTAGGCCATAAAACAGTCTTAAAATTAGATTTTCTGGACTTGAAATTATTTTCTTTTGTACTATCTGTTTTCCAACAGATCAGTGAAGTTATCTAAAAAAAACTTTATAATAAGAACAACTTCTTTTTTTAAAAAAACATTGAACATGTCTGCCTGCTTACAATGTACTTAAGAAATCCTGTTGAATTCCCGTCATTTGTGACACATTTAGCACACGATTACAGTCTTAAAGACCGATTTTTGAAGGAGTAAGAAAGTGTAATCTTATATCTTCGTCATCTCACAAAATGGGACAATCCTCAGAATCTTAAATTATACTGATATCTAAATCCCTTTCATCTCAGTCTTTCATCTTATTATTTTTTATCAAGAGAAACTTTACAATTTTTTGAATTCTAATCTCATACATTTTACATATTAACAACTTTACTGTAAATAATAATCGTGAATTATAGGGAAAAAAAGTTTCTATGATATTTTTATTATTTAATTTTTTCTTTATTTTTTTATGTGCACCATTATTATTTTTCGTGTACCACTAACCAGAAACTCTGCTCTAATAGATAAGCCTACAGAATAGACTTCTAAAAATGATGTTTGTATTTTACACCAGTAAAGTACTTGGTATTTACAACACTTTTGGGTGAGCTAAATCGAGATGGAAAGTACTTAGTAGCAGGATGTAGAATGGGTGGATGAATACAAATTGTAGCATTATTGAGCTTACATTTTCGTTTTGATAAATCTAAAGCTACATTTTGCTTGAAGTATTTCTTAAAAACAGGTTTCTAAGATAAAAGAAATAACAACCTTTTAAATTTCACAAATCTAAATGTATTTTTATAATTAATACAGAATACATTTTCCTATAAAAACATAAGAATAATCTCTCTCCATTATTACAATAGTAACATCAAATACAACTAAATTTTATTGCACTATATGTATCCCTATCCAATTTGAGAAGTCTATTGGCCAACCTTCATGACCCTCTTAGTTTGGTACTGATACTACTTAGCACGTAGTTAGTATTTCACCTCCAATTCGGTCTATGAGTCACCATCTAAGGGCCATTTCTTGAGCAAATTCGTAATTTTTCTTTAATAATAACTCTACCATTTTCTTCTCTACCTTAAATGCTCAGCACGCTTTCTCATTATTTCTCTTTCGACCTACATGATTAATTTCGTCCTTTACCTAGGGGTTTTGTCTTTCTTTTGTTAACTTTGTAGTAACCTGAATGTATCCAAATTTTCCATGCGATCAAGTCTAAAACAATCTAGGAGAATTAACAGAGTTAGCAATTAATTATAGAATTATTTCGGCAATCCTAATAAAAAAAAACAGTGGAAAGATCTGGCCAAAAAAATGATGCTGGACAACGTATGATGGAACTACGAAGTTATAACTACATTTGTTGCAATGCATGTTGATATATATGGTTGTTGATTGTAGTGGAAACATTCAACTTACTCTAAATTCAACGCAAATTAGAAGTCGTACTTTGCTTTTTGGCTGAAAGCTATCTGGAGAAAGTGAAAAAGAAATTTTAGGTGTTTTTTGCTTTATCATTTTCACGATAACACTTTGATTGAAAAAAGTACTATCATAGAGCTCATTTGCGATCAAATTCAAGTCGTAGAAAAAGTGATGGGCTAAATTTCTAACAGTGAGTAAAGAAAATATTTTCTAATTGTAATATGAAAAAGTGCTCAGAATTTCCTTACTTTTTATTTTATATCTTTCTTTATAGTAAATTGGTCAATTATTTCTTTGGTTTCAATTAGTTCGCACAATTTTTTTTTTTTTGATCAGTTTTACCATCTTTCTCCTGTCCCCAAGTTAGCTCGTAGATAATTTTTTGATACTTTTAAGTTTCGTTAAGTTCCAATTGTGGTATTTTATTAAAAATCTTACTATTGCAAACAACTGAATAGGGTTAGAATTCCCTTACATTTATTGGTTAATGAATTAGTTACCCCTTATCGTTTTATGTGTTGTATGCAACTAATTTAATAAAAGTTTAGTTAACTCACTGTTAAACTCTAGAAGCAATAAAGTTAAGAATATTGTTTATTTTATGGAGAAACAAGTAAAAGAAAATTGTTTATTTGCACCAACAGCTCGTGTTAAGATCTATTACAATAATTTTTTATGAGAAATTTTGGAACTGCATTATGTTAAACTGATTCTAAGATAACATTTACAAATTTCATTATAATTAATCTTATTGATAAATAATAAGTGTATTTTTTGAAAATGTATTACATTTTCATTTAATAAAAAGGATTAAGTCGTCTATCAAATGATATAGGTGTTTTTCTCTAGCTTCTTCATTCAAGATATAATTCAGTATGCACTTTAATTTAATTAAATTTAACATTTTTGATTTTCAGATTAAATAATGCTGATACTTGAGTACTGCCTACGAAACTGTTCATCAGTAGAAGCCCAAGTGGAAAAGACGTAAATCATCTACCTTATGAAAATATGCCAACAAATTTGATTAGGAATCAAATAATAAAACAAGTATGAAATTATTATATTAATGTGCATGTTTATTTCAAATCTTGCATGTTTACAATCAGAGATAGGCAAAATTTCTAGTCACGACTAAAACTAGTGACTCACAAGACTTATTTTGGACCTCCTTACACTCAATTACTTTATAAAATCAAATAGTACTTGTTATGACAAAATTATCTAATTTAAATAACTAAGGTTATAGACATAGTAAGTTAGTTAGTTATTTAAATTAAATAATTTTGCATAAAATTAATTTTTTTTATTTCAAAGAAATTGAATATAGTCTGGTTTGTTTTGGCATACTTATTTTGAATAATACAAAATAAATGAATGTTTGTCAATAAGTTTAAGTTTGCTTGCTAGAAAGGTTTTGTTCAGCAGTTTATTTTAGTATCTTAAACTTCGGTGAAGTCCTAATTGGAAGTATTGATGAATTGAAAGCTATTTAATACTAAAACAAAAAACTTAATTTCATTGAATATGTTGATTTTCAGATTGAAAACAGCCGATAGTGATGTTTTGCCTGCAAAACTATTCATCAAATGAAGATCAAATAAAATCGACGCTGGAAATTTATAAACAACTTATATTGTGATTTATTTATTGTTAACAATTGTAATACAATATTATAAGATGTGTTGTGCTTATTAATTTTTATAATTATTTACATAAAAGTATGATTGATGTAAAACAAAAGTGTAATTAATAAGAAAATAAAAAAAAAAAAACACGAAAAGTCTCCATTTATTTCACATTGTCACTTAGGCTTAGTAATTTTATTATATTTGCGAAGTAAAAATAAAAAAAATTATAATAAGTAAAAAAAAATACCGAGCATATGATAAAAACTCACTTGCAGAGGAAGAGAAAAAAAAATTATTAATAAACGTCAAAAAAAAAAACTTTCAAATTAACTAAAAAAAACCTTAAAAACACAAATAAATAAATAAAACAACCAAATTGTAAAAAAAAAAATGAAGAAAAATGGCTAATAATAACAAAAATGAAAGGTAGCAGCAGTTATTGGACGTGTCAACGATGTAAACAAATTTTAGTTCACATATTCGCCACCAGGCAGCAGCACTAACTGTAATTGTCAAAAATGTAAACAAATTTTAGTTCACATATTTGCCACCTGATAGCAGCACTATAACAGTATATACAACTGTCAAACAAGATGTCTCCTCAGTACGACTTCAGAGTCGTACTAGTGAGGAGGGGGCTATGTCGCTCGTCGCTCCAAAAAATCTAATCTAGTCAAAACACCTCTCTCCACATATACAATCTTGATAATATGTCTATGGGTAATGGTTAGGGAGATCCGTTCACCTCGACGGTCGGAAGGCAACTATTCGCCCCACCCGGCCCGGCCCGCGCCGCGAACTTTCTTATATACCCTCCAGATGGCGTCATATCACCATGACAACGGGCTCCCCCCCTACTTTTAGTTCCACCAGCTGCCACTAGATTGCACGTGCTGTCTGTTTTATCTCTTGTAGCCTTGCCTGCACACTCTCCAGACTCTGGCAGCCATTGTTGTAACCTTGTCATCTTCTTTCACACTCTCTAGACTATGGCAGCCATTGTTGTAACCTTCCTATCTTCTTATACACTCTCTAGACTATGGCGGCCATTGTTGTAACCTTCCTATCTTCTTATACACTCCCTAGACCTTGGCGGCCATTGTTGTAACTTTTCCTACTTCTTCTTACACACTCTCTAGACTCTGGCAGCCATTTTTAATTTTTTTTTTTATGTTTTCCTTTTTATTTCTTCACATTTTCTTTTATTTTTTGTATTATAAAGAGATTAATAGGGAAAATAAATACAATATTATTATTTAACTAGATTTTTATTTTTTAAATATCATTTATAAACATTTTTACAATAAATTTTACAGAGATGGGCGAACTTCAATCGACTGTTGACCCACAAGACTTATAAATGACCACATTTAACCATGTTGGTGACTCACAAGACTTATACAGGACCTCCTTACACTCACATTTAAGGATGTTAGCAACTCAAAAGACTTAAATAGGACCTCCTTCCACGCACATTTAACCATGTTGGTGACTCACACGACTTATACAGGACCTCCTTTCATGCACATTTAACCATGTTGGCGACTCACAAGACTTATACAGGACCTCCTTTCACTCACATTTAACCAACATGGTGACTCTCAAGACTTACACAGGACCTCCTAAATTATCACCTATTCTCTCCTAAAATATATTAATATGAAAATATATATATTGTGTTTATTTGTGAGTGTATTATGAGTGTATTTAAAGCAATATATAAAAAATTAATCATGTACATAATAAATAGAGATGTATAGTAAAATAACCAAAAAAAATGACAAATACATATATAGGTTTTATGTAAAACGGTAAATAAATAAGTTAATCTGAGGGTAAAGTAGTGCTAAATAAGTCTTGTGAGTCGCAAAGATAGCAAATGTGAGTGAAAGAAGTTTCTATTTCAATATTCACCATGTTGGTTGAATTTGCATGAAGGAGGTCCTGTATAAGTCGTGTGAGTCACCAACATGGTTAAATGTGCGTGGAAGGAGGTCCTGTGTAAGTCTTGAGAGTCACCATGTTGGTTAAATGTGAGTGAAAGGAGGTCCTGTATAAGTCTTGTAAGTCGCCAACATGGTTAAATGTGTGTGTAAGATAGTCCTATATAAGTATAGTGAGTCAAAACATGGATAAATGTGAGTGTAAGATAACCCTAAATAAGTCTTGTAATCGCTAAGATAGTTAAATGGGAGTGAAAGGATGTCCTATTTAAGTCTTTTGAGTTGCTAACATCCTTAAATGTTAGTATTAGGAGGTCCTATATAAGTCTCGTGAGTCGCCAAGATGGTTAGATGTAAGTAAAAGGAGGTCCTATGTAAATCTTGAGAGTCGCTAACATGGTTAAATGTGAGTGTAAGAAGATTCTTTACAAGTCTCGTGAGTCGCCAAGATGGTTACATGTGAGTAAATGGAGGACCTATGTAAATCTTGTGTGTCTCTAACATGGTTAAATGTATATGTAAGAAGACCCAATGTAAGTCTTATGAGTCACTAGTGTTAGTTGTGAGTAAATGAAGGACCTATGTAAATCTTGTGTGTCTCTAACATGGTTAAATGTATATGTAAGAAGGCCCAATGTAAGTCTTATGAGTCACTAGTGTTAGTTGTGAGTAAATGAAGGACCTATGTAAATCTTGTGTGTCTCTAACATGGTTAAATGTATATGTAAGAAGGCCCAATGTAAGTCTTGTGAGTCACTAGTGTTAGTTGTGACTAGAAATTTTGCCCAATTCTGATTGTTAACATGCATATACACAAGCACATTAATATAATAATTACATACTTGTTTTATTGATTCATTCCTAACCTAATTTGTTAGTATACTTTCATCAGATAGATGTTTAACGTCTTTTCCACTTAGGCTTCTATTGATGAACAGTTTCGCAGGCAGTACTCAAGTATCAGCATTATTTAATCTGAAAATCCATATTGTTTAATTTAGTTAAAATAAAATACTTAATGTTTTTTGTCATGAATGAAGAAGCTAGAGAAAAACATCTATAACAATTGCTGCAGTACTTAAACCTTTTTATTCAATAAAAATGTGATAAATTTAAAAAAAATACACTTATTATTTATCAATAAGATTAATTTTAATGAAAGTTGTAAATGTTATCTTTGAATCAGTTCAACATAACGCCGTTCCAAAATTTCTCATAAAAAATTATTGTAATAGATCTTAACACGAACAGTTGGTGCACTCTAAAGGTATGCCCAGTTTTTTACTCGTTCACCTATAAAATAAACAATATTCAGAACTTCATTGCTTCTGGAGTTTACCTGATAGTTAACTAGACCTAATTAGAGGCACACATCAAAAACATCATTGATGGTTAACTAAATCATTGGAGTGTAAACTAATCAAAATGTAAGGGAATCTTAACCCGATGCAGTTATTTTCATCTAAGACTTTTGTTTAAAACATTACAATTGAAACTTAACGGAACTTAAAAGTATCAAAAAGTTATCTACAAGCTAATATGGTGACAGGAGAGATTTTAAAACTTATTGTAACCCAATTATAGATCTTCAAAAAAAAAAAATAAACAAAAATAACCAAAGTCCCCCCCAAAAAACCCTAAACTTTCTTTTACACTTCCCCTAGATAGTTTTCAGCCAAAAAGCAATGCACTTCTAATTTATGTTGTATTGAAAGTTATCCACTAAGATCAGCAACCGTATTAACATGGATTGTAACACATGTAAGGTTATTACCGGTAATATTACCATATGATGTCCAGCATCTTTTTTTTGCCAGATCTATTCCACTATATTTGTTTATTAGGATTGCCGAAATAAATCTATAATTAATTGCTAACTCTATTAATTCTCCTAGATTTTTTTTGACTTGTTCCCATAGAAGCAGAGCCGAACGGAAAATTTGGATACATAAAGGTTTACCACAAAAGCGAGTCAAAACCCCTAGGTAAAGGACGAAATTAACCATGTAGGTTGAAGGAGAAAGAACGAGAAAGCGTGCTGACCATTAATATAATAGGTGGAGATGAAGGGTCATGGAAAAGTTATTATTAAAGAAAAACTACGAATTTGCTCAAGAAATGGCCCTTAGTTGGTAACTCATAGACCGAGCTTGAGATGGAAAACTAACTGCTTGCTAAAGGAGTATATAATGTCAATCCCAAACTGCGAGGGTCATGAAGATTCACAATATATCTCAAATTGGAAGGGGATAAATGTAGTGCAATAAAATTTAGTTGTATTTAAAGTAACTATTGTAATAATTAAGCGATCAATTCTATGTTGTGATAGCGAAATGTATTCTTTATTAATTACAAAAATATATAATGAAATTTAAAAGGTTATTTCTTTTATCTAACAAACCTCTGATTTACAAAATACTTCGAGCAAAAAGTAACTTTTGAATTATCTAAACGAAATACAGTTTCATTAATGCTACAGGCTCATTAATGCTACAATTTTTATTCAGCAAAATACCATCTTACTATGCAATTCCAAAAGTGTTATAAGTGAGGCTTCAAGAGGAGATTTTAAGCCCTTTTTTTCCTTTTCACATCAGATACAAACTTTGGGTGCTATAGAAATTGGCTTAAATTCCAACAATGAGTCATTTATGACACCTTACTTTAATGATAGGTCTTACTTCCATGTCTGGCAATAAGCACAATGCAATTTAAACATTTTAACGAGTAATGTGTTCCATATTTACTGAATGAGAATAACTAACATGTCTTGTCACATTTCATAAAAGTAGAAATATGCTCAATTATAAGGATGCTTAATTTTAGAGAATAACAAAGCTGTAAAAAGATTTAAATACCTGGGATTACGATGTTTTTTCTTTCGTGACTTTCCATCCTGCCGCTAAGTACTTTCTATCGCGAATTAGCTCATCCAAAAGGGTTGTGATTACCAGTCACTTTGCAGGTGTAAAATACAAACATCATTTTTCAGAAGTCTATTCTGTAATTACCCCTTCAAACTTCGAGCATTAAGGCTTACCTGTTAAGGCAGAAATTGGTTGAGCGATATTGGGATTTAGATTCTAGTGTAAAAATTTCAAATGACTTTTAAGAAACAGACAAACTAATTAATATAAACGTTACAAATTTGAATGCCAAAGGCATTCGGTAGTCACTTAATGAAAAAGCATATATATATATCAACCTAAACGTCGCTCAGAATTATACAAAATCAAATGACAAAGAGTATGTTAGGCTGACAAATATGTATTGTATAAATGAATTTGAATGACTGATAAGTAACATAAACAAATCGAAAGTCTAGAAGAATAATAATAAAGAATGGCCAAAGACGGACAGCCTGAATATTATATTGTAAATTATGTCAAAGATAGACAGACAAAAAACGGTTCCTAGCTATAAGTCCCATCAACATTAATTAAATCAAAAGACTGAGTCTAAGGTTCTAAAAGCATTATTTTAACAAGTCAGTGACTGACAACAAGACTTACCAAGAGGATAGTGACAAAACTTCCGTTTAACTGATGAAGAAATAGTTTAATTAACGAAGTTGCATGAGTGCAGGTCTCTTTAAAGCACCCATGAAGAGTAAGAATTAAGAATCAGCGAATGATAACTTCTGCCAGGATCCACAAGTCCCAAACTTGTCAAGTCAATAGCAACACTGTGAAGAGGCCCCGATCTGCAGAATTTTTTTTGAAGACTCCCGTTACATAATATATATTCTTGAAAGTGTTAATTTTTAATTGTGTTAATTCTTTAAAGAATGTTTCTTCAATGGTTTATAATTTGAGTCTTCTTCTTCTAAACTAACCTTTCAAAAGAAAAATGTAATAAAATACGTAACTGAATTTCACATGAGGCTACTTTTTATTGTTTCATATTAATTTTTAGAAAATATTCAGGTAGAATTATGAATTCTAAGATTTGATTACGAAATCGTAAACACCCAGATCTCTCGTATTTGTTTTATACCTTCGTACATAAATTACACTTTGAAACCTGGGCGGAAAGAATTTTAATGCTACACTAATTAGTTTTACAAATGATAGGAGTGAAAAAGGTCGTAAATGTTAACATAATTTTTAAAGTAATAACTTTAAATTGTTATTATTCTTTTTTGAGGGTAAAAGAATTTGAATACAAACTAATTCAAACTTCAAAATTATCTAGAAAAACTGATATTGTCTTCGATTAGGTTGAAATTGCTCGCAGGACAGTGTAGCGTTAATGATGCTGGGATTCTTAGAGACCTTTCATACACCGCCAGACAAAGTAACATGGTCTACAGAAGAATGATAGTTTTGTCTTGGTGTGAAGTTGTCTTCCAGTTTCTTATTTTAACCACTTGTCCCTGTATACTGTCAGTTACACTTATACTTATACCCTGTAAGTTTATTGATATAATATCGTTTTTTATCTACTATAACTTAATTCTAGCGAAAATAGGTTGTTATAAAAACAAGGGAGGATCTTCAGCAATAAAATACGCGTATCCTTATGCCAGGATATATCTTCAGTCAGGACCGAAGACATAATCTTTCAAGGATAATTCCCTAAATGCAAAATAAGTTATGAATGGTTAGTAAGTACTAACATTTAAAAATTAAAAACTATGATAAGAAATTCATAAAATAGAATGTCACGAAATTATACCTAACCAAAATAAATACATTTAAAGAAATAGGTAATTGGACGTAAAACCCCGCCTGAAAAAATAGGCGATTACTTTACTTTACTTACATTTAAAGAAATAATTATCATCTCATAAGATTATTCTCTGCTGTTCTTGAAGTTTGTACAGACACAATCGACTATGGATACTGGACGATAATTAGAAATTGAGAGAGAGAGAGAGATAAAATAAAATCCGTTTATTAAAATTATGGCCTTACAAAGATTAAAATACATCCTGAAGTAGACTTGAGTTTTAGTGCAATATCTGTCCAAGTGGCGAAGACTGACCACTAGGTAAAATCCTTAAAAAACTGATGCATCCATCCTCTGTTTACTTTCAAGTTAAATGGAAATTTTTCTTCTGATACATAAATCAAACCATAATAATATTTTTGTACTTTTTTATTGTATTTCAACACTTTGATTGATAATTATCGTAAATTAACTGTTATAAGGGGGAGGGGGAATCATTAAAAAAATAAATAAAAGACAAGGAGAAATAAAAAAAAGTAATAAAGCTGTACAAAAAAATAGTATGTAGATAGTATTATGTACAGAAAATAAAATTAAATAAAATAACAAAAATAGGTACAACAAAAGCTGTTCATTTCACCTCTTTGGTACTAAACAAAATGAAAGATATAAGTTTACATTACACTACATATTATTTTGCAGTTAACTTTTGCTTACATTAAACTTTTATTTTAATAATTTGTATAAAACTATTTCATTTCATAAAATGAATATGGATGAATTCAGGATAGAGAACCTGCGGCGTTTCTGCGTATTCTGGGAATGGAAATTAAGGCCCATATTAGGCCATAAGTTCCGAGCTGTATAGAGCACATAAATGATAAAAAAAAATTTTGCTCAACATATAAAGAACGGAGGAATGGGTGGCGAACTTTCCACTTCTTTCGAAAGTAAATATGGCCTTAATTAAAAAAAAAAAGGAAGTGTTTTCCATCCCTGTATAGTTTTTCATTGTTTACATCCCAGTTTAAACACAGTAATGTACATTGATTTTGATTGGTAACCAATTAGAAATTCAAGCGACGAATCAACTGTCCAGTAAGAAACAATTTGCCCACCAATGAACTTTTTTAGTTCATCATTGCTGCGAAGTTACTAAATTACAAAATTTCATAATAACAAATATTAAACGAAAATATGTAAATATTTGCTCATTTTTTTTCCATTAACAAGTAATTATGTCAAATATTTAGTGACAATATTTACAAAAAAGAAACTTAAGCCACACATAAAAATTGGAAGCAAATGCTTATTTTAAGATAATAATCATTCATATATATATAAACTTTATAAAAAAAAGAGAAGACATTAGGATAATAGGTTTCAACAATTTATCTAGAAAGTTCTTGTGACGTATCAACTGGTTCATAAAGTTGAGCTTCAGCTATAGATGCTTCCATCGCTTGTATTATTGCTTGTATTCGATTTTGCGGAGCAGTCCTTATATTAGGATTTGTTGTGATAGTTTTATCAGTCTCTGTTATAGTTTGATAGATATCTTCAACAGCTCTTGGTACTAAATTGTAATAGCAAGTCTCATCTTCATCTTCTACTCCCACATTCTTGTACAACTGTTCCTAGAAATACAAAGAACATTACAAATAAAGGATATTTTGCTTTAATTGACAATATGATAAACTACAAGAAAAAAACTAAAGTTTTCAGTTTTCAATGATTATAATATACAAAAATAAAGTTAAGTTTAGAAAACTGTAATAAATTGAATCATGAAAACCATGTCTTGCAGCAACTTCAAAAAGTGAATATCCCAATTAAATTAAAAATGAGGAATCCTCATGATTCTCCAAGGTATGAAATATGACTGATGAATGATTACATGACTATGAGTTACATAATAACTAATGAACAGTTCCTGTCTAACATAAGTTGGTTCCTCAACATCAGAGGGAAACCAGTACGACTCAGTTATAAATATTTCAACAATATGGGAATTTTATGCAGAGGTGTCGGTTTATTCCTCTATTTAGCGACAAGTGAATGATGAAATCAGCCCGAGGTACTTTTGATTTCTTGTCCATTCCGGTAACTATGTTGTGGTGTGCCCCAATGGCAGAAACTGGATGCCTCAGTAAATTTTTATAGTAAGGCATTTGCTCAAATAGTGTATATTTTTGTCTAAATTATTACATTCCAACTTTATTTCTATTTACTAAGAAAAAAAAAGCAATAATTATTTCTAGAATTTATTCCAATATGATTGGTCTTTATTAAACAAAAATTAATCAATTTTTATATTATTACTCTAATTGTTCCGGTTTTTCTAATATTATTATTTTTATTTTGGAAGTTAGAGGGCTGGATAGTACAGCCCTTCACCAACACTTTTGTATAAATTCTGGTCTTCAGACCTCGAAATTTATAAACTTCTGGCATAAGTCTCTGCGAAACTCTGGCATATTTTTGATCAGTGATGAATGGTAGTCGCCAATTAATTTTGACTGATTAGAACAACTAATGCACGTTAATAAAAAGGTAGAAAAAATTAATGACTACAAAAAAAAAGTTGAAGATATTGAACCCATAAGATGTCAACTAACTTTATTACAAAATCATCAAGAAATGAAAATAATATCTTATTCTCCAGTTTTTTGTGTGAATAAAGTTTTGAGAAACCCAATGCAATCTCTGATATTATTATTTTTGTTTTTAAACAGATAATTTACAAATTGAAATGACAAGATAATAATTTATGTTTAATTTACCTGTTTAGGTCGTCTTTTATCATCGATTATATGGTATAATGAATCTTGCATTCTTTCATAATCTTGTTGCATATGTTTCTGGGATGTTGGCGTAACAGGACGTACCCTGGAGTCTGGAGTATCGTAAAGCTCTTGTGCTGGCATAGGAGGCGCTTGAGGAACACTGTACCCATGAGGTACACATGGAAGTTGCCTCTTGTGTCGTAGACAGGCTTCGTTTATTGCCTCTACCCATGATGTCATTTCTGTCACACTTTCTGCTGTAAACTGTTAATAAATAATAGCTTATAAAAGAGGTGTTATTAAATAAAATGTAAATACTGATGCTTATTGATATTTTTATTACTTGATAAGTTTTTTTTCCAGGGCAGAATATTTCAAAAGTTGACAACTGATGATTATTTGTTTTATTGGTGGTTTCAATTTTGTTTGTTGTGGCAGTATTACTAGCTAATGGTCTAGCTTGATAACCATCAAGCTGTAGATTAGTGTGCGCTTTAGCATCACCTTGATGGCCATAAAGATGTAGCTGAGGTTGTGGTACAGTTAATAAAGTACCCCAACATTTTTTAGTTTGTCCAACAAACAGAAATCTTTCTCTTCGCCCTAAACGTCCACTTTTGCCTCCTGTGTTCAAATTGTTTGGTATAAATGTTGGCGTACAATCAGACATCAACTCATAACAATTCAGATCGCTTTCTGGAAAAAAGAAAATTCACGTAGAATTAAAATAATTCTTACTTTTTTTTATAATTGAGATGTCGAAATTTATTAGACTTCGCCTTGGATTTAACCCTTGGTTGCTTACATAACTTAATGTAAAAAGCTAGTCAGATGAATAGACATTGAACTTGACACTGAAGACTTTCATAAGGTTACGGTGGTCATCGTTTTGGTTAAGATAATGATCAATCCTTGAACAGTAAGGCAAGGAGATAGGGAAGTAAAAACTTAATCTTAAAGAAAGTGAATGCAATGCCTTTCACCGATACAATACTCTTATATACATCTTGTATTTCCTTTCACCTGGAAAGAAGACGAAGAGTTTGTTTTTAATAAGCAACAAGCGAACATAAATTTGGAAATGATAGGAAAGTTTTAAGGTAATGTTTTACGATGGTTTATCATCAATTTTTATTTTTCTAAATTTAGTGCTTTACGTCATACTTAATTACGTCGGATTCTGATGCGCCAACAGGAACATTTTAAAGGTTAACCTCTAAAAATATATGAAAAGTGATATGCTTTAAAAAATTTGATAATACTAATTCAATTTATATTCAGTAAATTACAACTGTAAGACAGGATTAAGTTGCTTTTACCCAGAGCCCAGACACTGCGGATAGTCAAAGCTATTTATTGCTCTTATAAAATTAAATATTAGTTTTTTAAAGAAGTACAATTTGTTAAGAACTTTTTCTAGTGACAGTCCAAAAAAAAATTGAAGCGATAATCGCCTGAGAAGACTGCGCGTGTTAAAAATATTTTCAATTATCAGAATAATTATCGATTTATTAGAACTTTCTTCTAAGCAACTGGCTAATCGCTCTAAGTCTTTCTGCTAACATTGTGGCAGACCAGCTTTCTAATGTTTTAGATTAATGATTTATCTCAGAAACAATAAACACATCTAGTAGATTAGACATGGTGAGTCCTGTTTCCCAGGTATTGCTACTAAAAAGGCTCTTACTGTAAGTTTAATTGGAGGAAGCCTTTCTTTTTAAAAATAATGTCTCATATCACAATTCGCAAATAAATCTTACATAGAATGTCGTTTCCTTCCCTTCAACAACGCAGTCCATAAAGCGCTACAATTTTATCCACTGAAGGACACTCTTCAGAGATGTTTATTATGAATCTCTTATTCCGAATACAAAAATTTACGAACAGAATGAGCCGATACAGTTACCCCACCTGTTTTGGATAGAAATTATTTATTATTTATTAGATTCACCACAAGAAAAATGCTTAATTTCCTAATAAACATTATTTATTTTCACTTGTTTCTGCCTTGCAGAATTTAATTTTAAAAAATGCTTCTATCAGTTGAGCTTTTGACATTTAGTTTCACTATTCATTGCCTTATTTCAACTACGTATTTTTGTTACCTTTTTATTCTCACATCAAAACATCAAAGAAACTATTTACTGTACAAATTTTTAAATGTGAATGTTGTAAACTACCCTGCTATGGTTTATAATTGAAACAAGAATATTGAGACGAGTCTTTAAATGTTATTCGCTGGAATAATATTTCTACTGTTTACAGAGCTGTAGCTCTATAATTTTTTGAGTCAGATTCGAATTACTAAGGAAAGATATTTAAGTAATTATTTAAGAGAAAAATATAATATTTACTGCTTGAATTGATGGTTGATGTCAGTGTACTACTCCTGGACATGTCGATATATGCTGGAGGTGGAGATGGTGATCCGCCGACAATATAACCAGGAGGCGGTGGTTGGCCGCCTAATCTAGCTAGTAATCGTTGCCTTTGCTCTTCAGCTGTTGAACATAATTTCTCCCTAGCCAAAGTCTCACCAAGATAGACCCTTAATTCTGCGAACATAATTTAAGAATGTTAATGTTGATAGTAATAATAATTATGTAATGGTTATTTTGTATGATATTCTATCTAAATTGATTTAATTTTCTTAGGGCAAGTATTTTATTAATTCACCATCTTAGGAGAGTCATATTGAATACTTATTATCTTCTCTCTTAATAAGATAAATGAACATGAATGTAAATTAATAAAATATGAAAATCATTTTTAGTTATTAGTAGTTAGAATTTTATATAAAGAAGAAGGTTTTGAGTTTAAATACCAAATAAATCACCGAAAAATATTTAATTAAGCAGTGTTTTATTTTATTTTTTTAACCTCTTTACTTTTGAACTTATTTTTTTAAATTAATTACGGCCTTGAACATGCATGCGCAAGTAGACAATGTTCACATCATCAGAAGATCGTTTATCTTAATGCTACACATTAATTCGAGAGCGAATTAATCTCTCCAATAAAACTCAGATGCACATAAACAATATTGTAATTTATTATATTGACACACGTACATCCTTACTCAATAAGGTCTTGCTAAACTTCGCCTCACCTATATGATAAAATTTTGGTCAATATGAAGCCTTTTAATGTAGCACATATTGTTTTCCTTCTATAGGATTAATACCACTGTATCCTATTTCTAATTTATAATTCTGAATGAGTTAGAATATTACCATGCCATCACCTTTTTCTTTTTTTGTCAATCTTGGATAACCTATGCTGATATTTCTTACTGTCACATATTAAGTTTTTTAAAGCCAATGTTACCTAGGATTTATTAAACTAGAGATATAGAATTAACCCATCTTTGAGTTGATCTGTTATATTTAATTTTAAAAGCAGTTAAAGAGTTTCTAAAGTTTTAAAGCTAATTTCTTTTGATTGTAATCAATTGTAGTGATAAAAATATTGAGAAACTTATGTTTTAAATAAAAATATGTATACATATATTACCTGATGTCTGCATTTACTTCCAACGCATTTTCTTGTGGATTGATTACGAATTCGTTCATAATAATTAAGTAATACTGCTTCGTTTGTAGCATTTATGGTAAAACTAGGCACTTATTTCATTTAATACTTTTATGCTGCTTCATTATAATGATATTATAAAGCATAATTATGCTTAGCAAAGTTTGTTAATTTTTTTAAACTTAGGTAATATGATTGATAAATGTTGGCGAGTCATTACCTAACAAAAATATACGTACTTTTCCTTGTAACATATAATATAATATACCTTAAAAGGTATAATCTATTAAAATAAAACTTAAGTTCTAACAACAGACAGTCCATGCTAAATGGTCTCTTCTAAAATGCAGATGCACTTAAAGATTGGAAAAAATAAACAGATTAGCATAAATACAATAAATTTAGATTCTGAGAGTGGGTGATCTTTGAGAATAACATGAACACGGAATTTCCTGAATTTGTTTTAGATAATAAATATATCCGTAAACAAGAATATGACATCCTCAAAAACGTTAGGTGAAAACAGGTTACTTGATATGGGTTTATTCCAAGTATTAAGTAACTCTTTCCCACCTTGGTAGTCTAGAGATTATATAAATTCTTATTTAGAATACAAGAAATAGGAAGAACCTACTTTGGTTTAATTTAAAGAAACTTTAATTAAAGAATGTTTAAACAGTTTAGACAAAACAAACAAAAACAAACTTGTGATTAAAAGATTAGATGTCTAAAGCTCTTCCATGATAGAATAAGAAACTTCATTTAAAGAACCTTTAAAACAAAATATTAATAACATTTTTGAAATAGGAAGGCTACAGTTATTAGTTAAACGTATACGGAACTTATTTATTGATTACATCAGTATAGAATTTAAGTATTTATTTAGTATTTATTTCTAAAAATACAAAGAAAATTATATTACTAAATATTATGAAAAAAAAATCCCAAATGATAAAACCTCAACTTTTTTAATTAGGAATATATATTCCAGAATTGCAAGATCCTGCAAAAGAAAATATGCATTTTCGCAAGCTTTTTAGTACTTTACTATCTTTACCAAGTCGTTAAAAGATATTGAATTGTATGATGTGTATTATTCATTAAGTACAGCGTCTATCAAAACTGATATTTGATGATTTCTGTTATTTACATAAACAATAAATACAAGTAGATTTAATAAAGTAAAAAAACTTAATCAATAAGGAAATCCATAATCCCTAAAACATGGAGAACTATCTCAACATCAAATATCCTTTAAGAGATTCAACCAGGGAGACAGAAAAAGATTAAGGAAAGCAACAAAATCTCATTAAAACCTAATCTAACAAGATGAAAAAAGCTAACTAACTCTATCGTAGACATTCGCCTGTAGACTTTCTCTTGAAACTTAATCAAATACTGTTAAAGAATTTCAAAATTTATGATGTCAGAATATATTAAAAGAAAAGTACTCTATTAAAAAATAAATTAAAATAGTGAATTGACTACAAAGACTACCAACTAACTAAGTAGCACAGATCTTACGAGGCGAAATTACATCATTCAATAAACACACCTTTACTCTCAGATGACATCAGTTATATAAACGAACCAGCTGTTTAATAGAAAATAAAAAAATTTAAAATTAATTTTAGTC
This sequence comes from Rhodnius prolixus, assembly GCF_049639745.1. Lineage (NCBI taxonomy): Eukaryota > Metazoa > Arthropoda > Insecta > Hemiptera > Reduviidae > Rhodnius > Rhodnius prolixus. The sequence goes on from NW_027411582.1 coordinate 30,522,538, forward strand.
GGTAGACCTAGTATAAATAAGTTAGTATAATGAAATGTATTTCCAGAATGCAAATTTCTAATTCTGAGTAAGCTACTTAGCTCGTCAAAATTGTATAAAAATAATTGGAATCTATCAAATATTTAAAAGAGAAGTAATATTTAATATTAATGTGGGTACGCAAATTTATGGACGTTATATTCTTTATCTTAAGCTATTAACAACTTAATAATATTAAAGTTTCGCAAGTAAAAAACATTAAAATTAAATCATCCATTTCACCATGCAATATTAAGTTTTAAAATACTCTTTTGCAATTTATTTGTATGGTAAAAACAATTTGAGTACCTTCTTCGTGTTTTAAGCATTAAAACTATTTCAATTACTTGAATTGAATTGAATTTTCAGAGTAATATCTAAAGTCTCAACTCTCTCTGTTCTCAAAAAATATGAACATTGTACTTAAAAAAAGATAATAATGAAACACGTCATATGAAAGTCATAAAAAGAATAAACTTACTCGCTAAACATCATGCTTCGAACTACAGGTAAAACCGGTTGCCCTGTAAATCAGTAAATAATTTAATGTTTATTTGGATGGATTTGTCAAAGAGATTTGGTTGAATATTCCATAGACATCTTCTCAGACTTCTATTTGGCCCCTTCTTTTGATTATTTTAAAAAGACATCTTGCGAAAATTTGTGAGATTAAAGAAGATAAACCCAGGCTGCAATTGACAAATTGGTAGTCGGAGTTAAGAAGGTTAGATTCTATACGAAATGCTTATCTAGTTTGATTTCCCTTAAAATTGACCGAATTATTGTGGACTAGAATCTATATGTGTGATTATTAGCACATAAAGTACACAGAAAATGTAGAATATCCAAGTTCCTAAAATCCGTTATAGTAAAGTTGACTAACAAAATGTTTTCTTCTACTAACTATCAGACCTCGTCGTGACACACTACGCATGTTGCACAGTTCACAAAATATATTTATTTGAGGTCTTTGTCTTCCTTAGTTACGAATAATTAACTTTTAACGGGAGAAGAAAAGAATTAAATTAAACAGTTCTTACCGTGACAATTTTACTTCAAACAACGGTTATTGTTGCAATGCTACGTTAAAAGTCCAAATTGCATTAATGTATTTTCCATGTACTTTTTATATGTATGTAAATTGGATTAATTTGTTTACCTTTTAAAAGCTAAGCCACATTAATTTCTCGATTAATACTATGATGATTTAAAAAAATAAACCCTGCGAAGGGTTTACTGGCAACAAACATGTTGGCCATTTCGTACTATTTATTACTATAATTTAATTACATTTCAATTTGATATGTTAATTATAAATTTATCCTTGTACTTTTATATTTCTCTGTTAAAAATGTGGGAAAGCACGAATATAGTGAACGCCTGCATAAACATGCATTCTGTTCACACAAAAGAATAGGTAAAATAGGTGTTAGATTAGGTCTTGCCTTAAATTATTTAAATAGGTGAACAGTTTATTGGATACTTTTTAGGATTTATAATCAACAATAAAGTATTTTATAATGATATAAACATTATACTGAAATGATATAACCGAGAGAGAGGTTACGTACCAGACCACTTCTAAATTGTATTTCCAAGCAAGTCCCAAAAATAGTTTTAAATAAATATTGAGCTAATTCTAAGTAGAACCAAATTACAACCCTACCTCCTCCTGCTTCCTGGACAACTGCTTCTAGAAGTCAATAGAGACAGTTTGAAACTTGGTTCCAATCAATCTTGCTGAGAAATGGGCAAAAAGATGGTCATTCTTTGAACATCTAGAGAAAAATGTGAGGTAAAGAAAATATGGCGATAAGAACCGAAAAATTCCAGACTTCTGCCACCATCTTTTCCCAACACTTTGCTAGCCCAATCCAGGGACTTGGTATCATCTCGGAGAAAGTAGCCTTTCCCCCAATTAAGGAAGCTTTAAAGAGCATTTGGTCTCTCCCAGAAGGCGTCTGTAAAATGTCAGATAGTGGAGGAGGACAAATTTATACACAGAATAAATTATAGCCAGCAGTTTCCTTATGATAATACTTCTATAATTGAAAATAATAGCAAAATTGCATGATGGAATGGACAATATTTTGTACAATGTCGGAGGAAGTGAATGCCAGCTAAGTGCTCACAGAATGTCCAGCATACAATCCATATTAAATTCGTAATATGTTTATAAAAGAATATCTATCGGATAATTTTAATTCCGAAAGTAAATTAATGCAAATCTGCCTACAGATTAAATATAAACTAGGCAATCTATTTCTTCTCTTCAAGGTCATACAGAATGACAAGATAAGAACAGAAAGAAATGAGTAGAAGCAACAGCTGGGAAGCCCTAATAACAATATCGGGCTAAACCCCACACGGATTAAAATTAAATTCAAATCAGGCATATATTTGAAAAAATATATTTAAAAAATGAATATTTACCTCAAGCTATATTAATGGCCCCGCCCCCCAAATGTCTTGTCTATTGAAATCGAGATGGCCAGAAAAAGAACATGCTCCATCTCCTCTTGCTTTTTTTGTTTTCGTCACGACTTTTTTAGACAGCTGGAATACATGATATGCATTTCAATCTATACATTGCCATAAGACAATATTTGCGGCGAGTATCATCACTTCATTCTGTTTCCAAATTTTACCTCTAATGAAATAGTATTTCTACGATGCAATCAATTTGGAATAAATCTCGGCAATTGTAATATTCACAAATTAAGGACTTCTTAAAAAATTTGGACAATGTCATCTGTAACCAATTTGAAACAGAGAGTTAAAAATAGTTAAATGATACACTGTGAATATTTAACAGCTTGCAGTTCTGTGAAAAATTCTATTAATAAATCACAACACCTTATTCAATAAAGACAGATGTCTGTCTAGATCCAAATTTACTTTAAATTTCTTAATTTCTCCACATTGGTTACTGGAGGCAATTTTATTTCCAATTGGAAATTTTTTGTTTAAATTCAGAATTTAAACTCATCGATTTAACGCACATAACAGATTAACTAGTAAAGTTTACGAGTTTCAAGTTCATGGATATAAATATAACCGAAACGTTATCAAGTTGTATTCATTATTTTTTGAATACATTCTTGAATAAATTAAAAATTATTTGCTTCCCAATTGGATGATTCTATCAGTCACCAAGAAAAAAGAAGATGTTGAATGGTGAAGTGAATAGGTTTTCCAAGCATGAGTCATTCCAAAAAATGCAGGTCCTTTAACATTTTCCTTGGTAATATTTCTAAAAAAAGTAGGTCTAGTACATATTTTCCAGTATTTGAAGTATATAGAATATAAGTTGGTATTAAATTTCAAGAAAATCGCAAAAAACTTAAGTATAACACAGCTTTTGTTGGCCTTGCCTACAGGAGACCTTAGTCATCCCAAAACTCCAAGTGAGAAGCAAGTCACACTCTAATGGAGCTCTTCCCGCTGATGCATTTTGGAAAATTAAAGGGCCGATAATAAGAAGGTTTGATCAAAGAAGAACATATGCTTAAAAAAATAAAGCACAACTTGCTAGGACCAATGGACACTTATGATTCACATAATTAGTCGCAAGGCTTTTGACTAAATGAGATTTTTGAGAATGTTTTAGAGCTTAAAATTGATCACGACTACCTGAAATCACATCTGCATAGGAAGGGTTAAAGATGATTTCAACAGCTCTCTGTTGGGCTATCGCCTATAGTATAAGATGCAATACTTCAGCAGTCCTACTGGCCCTTCTTTCCTCAGGAGGTGAATGACGTCACCCTCAAGCAAGCAGATTGAACACCTGTAGTTAGCGATACCTGAGGTTTTATAATAAGACTCGCCGCCTCAGCTAGAGGACATAAAAATGAAGTTTTCAAAAAAATGTCCAATAAATAGACTGCATATAAGAAAAACAATGTTGTAAGGAACCGTACGAGGTCGAATGCAGCAAAAACATATTAACCTTTCAGTAAAAGAAACGTCTAAACTTTTAAAGAAGTAAGTGCTCCCAAAACGCATACACATTTCTTTTTTACTTTGAGGACATCAAAATATGAATTCAATTTCAAGGATTCGATAATATTTAATAAACAAAGTAGCATATTCTATTAAGAGCGGTCTACGTTGGAAAATAATAAAATTATAAACTAAAACTACTATGTGACTACGAGTGTAGTAGACGCGTGAACAACTGTTCTGGTATGCTGCAAGTATGGTGATCACGTAATGTTACAATGTATGCAGACTTCTTTCTTTGCCGACATAACGTACACGGAGTCTGTCATCGGGCAATCAGAGGAAGTCACGTAATCGGCCGGTAGGGCTTGAGTAGTGTCGGGACTTACTGTTTCAGATGAGTCAGCTAGATTCCAGATGACAAGAGTTTTTTTCAAAAAAAAAAAATATTGTGTTAAGTTCTTATAGAATGAATAGCAACCAAAAAAACAAGGCCACAATTAAACTGAGCACATACAATTGAGTAAGTTTAAAATAAAAACTTAAAAAAATCTCAAATATACAGATAAGTTAAAAGGTGGGGTGAGGTTATGAGTGAAGATTTTGAAAAAAAGTAATCTAAGTTACACTAGAACCCATTTTGGCTTTCTCTGCAACTGTTTCAGAAGATTAAACTTCGCACGTAAAGGCTACACCTTGAAAGTTGTTTTAGTTATTGAATATAAAATATTTAGATTCATTTAAGCTTTAGAAGTTAAAATAATAATAAACGATTTACAAATTGCTAAAATATAAATTTATTTATTGTAACATTGAATTAATGTATGTTGTTAATAATTTGTACGTACAATTGTTCCCAAGACTGGCAATGATGTGTAATTTTGCTATTGATAGCTTACTAGTACTATATTAGTAAGTTTTAAGTAAGTTATTTATTACTGTTCCGCAATTTATTTAATTAAAGGAGTATTTTCAACAAAATATTCATCACCACCACATCGCCATACCTGACCATAGTCCAGTATGTAAGGTTTCTTTTAGGTTGCAGAACAGTGCTGCCTTAATATTTTAAGTAAAATTTAAAAGGCACTGCTAACGAATAATTTTAAATTTAAAATTGAATTGAATCATAATAATCTTAAAACCGATTATGGTATTACATCTTTCGTTTGTTTGATTAATAAAAATATGAAAATTTACTAATTGCACAGCAAAAGTGCTTAAAACAATAAATGAAATTTGAACTTCCTTCACACTATTCATCCTTACCGTTAAGTTCGCTGGATTGGCGGTGCGAATAAAGTATTATTTGGATAGAAGGAAATCGCTGGGTCTATCACGGGATCGCACAGATTCCACCGAGCCGAATTCCTTGCTGTACATCTAGTTTCATAAGTTATCTGAATCTATGCCGATCTTTTTTTTTTTGTAGTTTGTAGGATAAAGAGGCTATCTATATTGATCTCTGAGTGCTTGAACAAGATCTCTGGTCATGTTCAGCTGTGCTGAAGAATTTAAGGTGTGTTGCAATTTTAAGGTGTGAATTGTTCATGCTTGGGTTAGACATTATCCGGCACTGAACTACCAATCACTTCTTTAACTACATATTTATTCAATAATAACTGGGCAACCAGTTTTCATTAAAAGGCAATCACAACTTTAAAAGACAAAGACATACTTTTCCTGACCTCATCAAAGTTTTTTCTTTCTTTTTTTCCCTAAAATCGCCCGAATTTACCTAAGTTTACTTTAAGCATAAATTAGGTAAACAAGGAATATAATTAGATTTGAATAGATTTTTTGACATAGAATTTTTATGGCATAATCTCATAATTTATCAAATACCTACGGAGGAAAAATTAGTAAAAAAAATTTAAACTATATTTTTCTATCAAATAAATACTGTTTAGGAATTAACCAAGCAGAATGCAAGGGAATGCAAGGTGTGAAATGTGGGCGGTTGAATAGGCCAATCAGAAATTAGAACTTTAATAGCGACCACGCCCACAAACCGCCCTCTTCTGTAGGATTGTAATGGCTGCTTGTTTAGATTTGCAAGCTTTACCTATATCTCATAATTAGTTTTAAATTACTTAAATAAGCTAAACAAACTCATTTATAGTTATAATTATTATGTCATTTATATTATGATTTTTTTGTAAATATGTTTGTGTACCCACTACGTTGATCTATATCAAGAATGCAAATGGATAAAAACTCTTTATGTCAGGTTTAAAAAGAGACGAGAGTTCGAATAACGACACAGCTCCAACGTATTTCTTTAAAACATAGTTTCACGTATATACGTATATCTAGGAGTTTCGGATGAAAATCTTTCTATAGGCAATTTTAAAAGATACGAGGGGTTAAGCTATCCTAGAGCACTGAAATGAACAATTTTATTATTTCTTAATGACTTAATGGAAACTAAATTATTTATTTATTTTTTATTTTTACCGCAAGTGCCCCTTTTCTGAATAGATTTGTGTTTGTAGTGACTTTTTTCCGCACAAATTTTTAGTTGAAAGAAAATTTATTTACCAAGATTGAGGTAAATATTTTGCACGAGATTTTGAATCTCAAATTATAAAAAAATATATATATAACTTTGTCTTTAAAACAATCTTAGCAGGGGAAGTTCAGAGACTAGGTTTTTGAAGAAAACAAAGAACATTTTTTGGTGTAATGCCAAAATCTTTGATAATTACAATTCAAAAAGTGTACAATGTACTAAAATAAGATTAACATAAACAAAAAAAGGTACCTTATGCAGTGCAGTCAGTTTCATTTTAGGTCAATGCTAATGAAGTTTTTTTTTTTTTTTTTTTAAGTTACAGAGAAGTCCTTGTTTCAAGTTTTTATAGGCAAATAACTATTATAAGTTACTATTAATAAAGGTAATTAAATAAGTAGTTTTACTGGTTTATTGTCTGCTAATTGTAGCCTTGTGGGCAATGTTAAAAGTAAAGGTGGTAGATGAATGCGGTTCATTCTCATTGGCTGACATTAAAAAAAAATATTTAAAGTTCAACCCTCAAAATTTTAATTACACCAATAAGGAAAAGGTGCTAAGCTATGGGCGATCACAGCTTAAAAACAGAAATAATAATTGGGCGAAATATATGTTGAAAATTGGGTTAATGCCGCGTTAGAGAAAACTTTTACTGTTTTATCCTTCAGCTCGGAGTGATTGTATAAGCATCTCCTCTCTCTTGATAGACTTTCAATCTATTTCTTTCTCTCTTTAAGGATATATATATATATACTTGAAGAATCCTGTCCCTATTTGTGTTGTTAATAAGGTTTTCTGAAGTACTATAACTTTGTCTTCAAGCCAAGGAACAAAATCATCCAGTGGAAGAACGTCGCGAGTGCAAATTTTCAACTTAACTGTAGATACGAGTTATTTGAACGCAAACGAATGTTATAAGAACACACAACTAACTTCATATCTTTGCAATATTGGCGGGGATCTTATTGGTGTTAGTTAGTTAGGTGTACCTTAAGTGTACCAAACGGTGGAGCACGAGACAATTTTATAGGAGCGTGCAACTTGTATTAGAAATATATTTTTTAAGCATAAAGAAGTCACAAAATTATGAAAATCACTCCTAAATATCATAATATTGGCAGGCGATGATAAAGTTTAACCAATGACTTTAATTAATTAATAAAGAGGATAGGAAAAGAGGTGGCAGAGACTCAAGTAGTATCCTAGAACTAGGCCCTTAGCTACGGATATACACACAGTTCTCTAGAGTATTATGTACTGCGGCTTGGCTCAGGCACAAATAAACCGAAGTATTTTTCAGGGTACTGCCGGTCTTCACCAGACAATGAATAGTAAGAAGCTCCTACAAAGGGGAAAATGCATACTGGTCGCCAACTGTGATTTCGAATCCGGAATCTCGCTGCCTGGAAATCCAGTACGCTAACCATTTAGTTAATCCCTTCCCTTTGCTTGTTTTTTTTTTTTTTGTCTCTCGTGAAATCCTTTCAATAAGACCAAAAGTAGAACACTAGATCCAAATAAAGTAAAAATGATTAATTCTAAGGTCAACTTCCTTAAATGACTGTTTTTTTAAAAGAGCTTAGCACATTGTCCTTTAAGGATGCCGAAACTTTTTATTACCTTATTTTTAATTATAACTACACTTCATTAAGGTTTTATTGCGATAAGAGTGAGAGAGAACTAAAAAGTAAATATTGCAATAAAACTGTTCTGAAAGAGGGTTCATTATTCCCATTTGTAATTAACATAAATTCTGCTACAAAATGGCCTTTGAAAAGAAATTAGAAAAAAGGAAAAAAATTTAAAAAACATCATTTAATTATTCTTAAGGTTCAGGACCAATTAGCCTTGAACTGCCGTCCAGTACGAGGCTTTTTAAACAATCAAAATGTCAACGGCCTTAGAAGTTTTATAAATTCAAACTTACGATTTTTTGTGTGAACATTTCTACTCAAATCTTCTTGAATCTATTCATTAAAGTAGATACTTTAATTAAATATAGATGGAAAGGAATGTAGTAGTGTAATTTTGGCCAGATTGGTAGGGATAATAATTTTGATAGGTTTTTTAAACTGTAAGGCTTTGTTTACAATACGGAGATTAAGTATTATGTCGAAGGATTCTCAATTAAATTTTTCTGGATTTTAGCAAGATTATTGGGAATCCTTACTCATCCCATACTTTTTTAGTCTGCATCCTTTTACATGATTTAACAGAAAAAGCCAAGCACTTTTGGAACTAAACATTTTTTCGTCTTTAAGAAAAAAGAGTAAAAACAAGATGAAATCTCTAAACTTACCTATTTCCCTGAGTCTTCTCTTTCATCTACGACGAATAATAATTATATCTACGAATACGATAAATATATGAATATCTACTAAACTCTATTATAGGAGACACACGCGATGTAGCTTTGACAGGTTAGTCAAGTTATGGAAGCCGATAGATTGAATCGCACCCGAACAATACTGTCATCAATAGCATAATACACTGGTAGAATGAAAGCTGGTCCACCTTCAAAAGCTACGTCAGTTTTTTGATGATTCATTGTTGATATTATCCCCTCACTGTTTAAGAGACAGATGATTTGAATATTAGAATTAATGGATTTTCGGGAGTGAATCGATCAATATCGATAATATATATGTATATAGTGAGCCTTAATTTCTCTTAAAGAAATAATTATTGTTCATCCTTTTAGGTGACAAATTTATTCATCCAAAGGGGAGTAAAAGTTTATAATATAAGACAAATAATTTTGGTTAATATCAAAACATTGTAAGCTATTATTATAAAATAAATACAAATTTATGATTGAATTAGCAATAATCTTTCTCCCCTTTAAAACTAATTTTGTTTTAAGGTTCTTTAAAAGAAATTATTCTGAATTAGTAGCCTCTAGTTTATCTCTCTCTATTTAAAATGAGAACGCTACTCTTAATTAGATTATTGCATCTTTTTCAATTTCTTATCTCGCTAATAGTAACCTATCTTTTATTTAACCTATTTTTTTAGTTGAACATGCTATCTATAATCATATCTGTGAAAGACATTGGAAGGTAGTTGCTGAAGAGATATGGATACATCGCGTGTTTACTTCTCATCTTTAAATTGCAAGTAAATTTGATTCAATCTAGTTAACCTAACTATATCCATAAATGAAATGATTACAAGTGACCAGACGGCGCTACATCTCTTAGGCATCGACATTTATAGGGTGAGAGAAAGAGGGTGCCCGGAGCATTCATTCATCAAGATTCCCTAGACAGAGGTTAAGTGCCTGAGGTCACGCTATTTAAAATTGATGAGGTGACCTAAGTGAATGGACTTATAGTGTACATTTATTTAAAAATGGTTACTTCTAATGAAAAAATTATTTGTTTCAATTGTTAAAAAAGAAATCTGCTTGGAAAAACCAACTCACTTTAACTTTTCCATATGCAATAAGATAATGAAAACTTACTTGTAAGTTATAGTTTTTAGAAATTAGTGAGTACATATCTGTAAACGTTTTAAAGTAACCAAACCAATCATACTAGTGAGGGTACCACAATAGCCGAGCGGTTAAAGGCGAGACCTGCAAAGCTAAGACGTATTTGTTGTAGTGGGTTCAATTCCCGGTCTTGGCCTTAGATATTATTTAATCGTCAATAAGAGAACTTCATAATAAACTATGTTTATTAGTCACCCTAATAAAGCCCTTCGAAAACAATAGCTTATACTATTGACGGCCCATATTTTAACCTAAAATTGATACAATTAGATTCAAGAACTTATTAGGGGTACTTTCATTAGATAACCTCCAAATGCTCCCCTAACTTTCTAAATATTATTATTAAAAAAATAAAAACCATAAATTAATCAAGCAATTACCCCATCTAAAAACTAAAAACATCTAAACATCGTCATAAACTTAAATAATAATACAGAAATAGTCATACTGAGAAATAACCTTGGCAGAATTTCAACGTAATATCCCACGAAGATGTAATTCATATTTTAAGAATCATCAGAATCTAGTCTGAACAGCACAATTCTTGATGTTTTAACTATTAAGTTTCTTCATTAACCAAAAATCTAGATTTTTTTTAAACTGAACATTACACCAAAAAGATATTTTGAAGGAACATAATTAAAAAAAACAAATGCTCAGAAAAATGAAAAATCACTTCAGAGATGTGGTAATTTTATTTATGAAATTTGCATATAACATAGAATTTTAGAACTAATTTATTTTAAATTATATAATTAAATATGTATTATAAGCTATATAATATACAGGGTCATATTGAAATGTTACTTCAGAGCTAACCAACACTTCAAGGTGTGTTCCTAAAAGAAATTTCTTGAAATGGTGTTTCTAATAAACAAATCACAGACTGCCTTCTTAAAAAAATGAACAAATGCTATGTACGAGGGTCGTTTGAAAAGTCCGTGCAAAGTCAGAGAGATAGCACTACTGGCGCGTATCGAGGTTATGTTTAGTTAGTAGCATCTCTTGGAAGAACACACACCAAGTTTCAGCCAGATCGGTCTATTTCTTTGTGTTTGGCATTCGTTTGACTCGAGGAAGTCGAGTGATTTTCAAAAAATGGACGAAAAAGAATTTCGTGTGTTGATTAAACACTACTTTATGAAAGGCAAAACGCCGCAGGAGACTAAAGGGAAGCTTGATAAACATTATGGTGACTCTGCACCTTCGATTAGAACAGTTTATAAGTGGTTTCAAAATTTTCGGAGTGGCCATATGGGCACAAGTGACGCTGAACGTTCTGGACGCCCTGTTGAGGTTACTACTCCAGAAATCATTGATAAAATCCATGATATGGTTATGGATGACAGAAGAGTGTAGGTGCGTGAGATTGCTAGTGCTGTGGAGCATCTCGAATGAACGGGTACATAATATTTTGCATCAACATTTGGACATGACAAAGCTATCCGCAAGATGGGTGCCGCGATTGCTCACGCTTGACCAAAAACGAAATCGTGTGAAGTGTTGCAAGGACGGTTTGCAGCTGTTCCAGAAGAATCCGCAGGACTTTAAGCGTCGTTTCGTCACTGTGGATGAAACATGGATACATCACTACACTCCTGAGACCAAAGAACAATCTAAACAATGGGTTACCAAGGGGGAATCTGCGCCAAAAAAGGCGAAGACCGTTCCTTCGGCCGGAAAGATTATGGCGACTGTCTTTTGGGATTCGCAAGGAATAATCCTCATCGACTATCTGGAAATGGGTAAAACTATTACAGGTGCATATTATTCATCGTTATTGGACCGTTTGAAAACCGAACTGCAAGGAAAAACGCCCACGATTGGCCCACAAAAAAGTCCTTTTCCATCACGACAACGCACCAGCTCACACCTCAGCAGTTGTGGGTCGCAAAATTAATGGAAATAGGGTTCCAACTCGTTTCACATCCCCCCCTATTCTCCAGACTTGGCTCCCCCGGACTACTATTTGTTCCCCAATATGAAGAAATGACTGGCGGGAAAAAGATTTTATTCAAACGAGGAGGTGATTGCAGAAACGAATGGCTATTTTTCAGACTTAGACAAATCCTATTATTCGGAAGGGATGAACAAACTAGAGCAGCGTTGGACGAAGTGTATAAGCCTAAAAGGAGACTATGTTGAAAAATAAAAAAGGTTTACCCCAAAAAATTATGTAGTTTTTATTTTTGCACGGACTTTTCAAACGACCCTCGTATAATCCTGTTTAATTTTCATCAATGTCAGTTACAAACTCTCACTGCTTAATTTAAAAAGAAAAAAAAAAAGTCCGGAGGTAAGAGCTTGATTTCACGAAGAAATCAGTAAATCGCTTGAAAGTTTTAAGTTTATAAACAAACTTAAAAAGCCAGCAAAAACTACTGGCATTTTTTCTTCAAATAGAAAAAATAAAATAAGTAACAATAAAACACCTTCTAAACGGAGAGTGCTGGAATAAATGAGCACAAAATAAAGTTGCATTTTTCCACTATTAGTCTCAACTTTCTACAGTAAATTATTTTGGAGTACGTGCTTTGAGAAAGGCACACTTTTTAAACTGCTCAATTAACCTTTATCTACTGGAAAAAAAGGTTAATCTCAACGTAAAATGTTAGGAATTATAGAATACATTAATACAAAAAATTAGGTAAATTTTGTAAATAGAATTTTATTTGTAAATCTCGTTCGTATTTATGTTTATCTACGCGTTACATCTATTTTGAGGGCTACCTATTATTATTATTTTGTCTGACCGATTGTTCGTGATACGAGAAATTTAATGTAACTGCTGAAAATAATTTGGAAGATTTATTCTGTACTACATCGGCCTAACTCCTCTTTTAAAGGCTTCAAAGTTGTGAGTCTACCTAAAAATATTTTATTAAACTTAATAACTATTCTGCAGCACATTCAGTGTAGCTTTAGAATCATAATTATTACTTTTACGAACCAAAGGAGCGGAAAGGTTTTCATGACCCAAAGGCTGTGCTGAAGTCACCAATAGTGGGAAAATGGATAATTATAAATTACCACAAACACCGATATCAAGTGTACAATTGCAAAAACAACACTACAAAAATGGCCAGACAGATTACAGTAATGGTAATAAAGGGAGATTCTATGAAAACTATGGCAGATCAGTTACCTAGACAATCATGGTTTATGAGGGAACTGTCACTAATAAATGGGTTGTTACGACAATAAGCAGGCTGAGAGGAGCGAACCACGCGGTGTGCGGATCGTATCTACACAGGATCAACAAAAGGTCCTCTCCTCTTTGCGTAGATTGCAATGAGGAGGAGGATTTCAAACATGTAATAATGATATGTCCACGTTAGGTAGTAGAAAGGAAACGAATGTTTGACGATATATACAGGTATTTAGTTGCACCATTTCGCTACGAAGACATAATATTCTTCACCAAACATCTATGTGCTTAAATCTATAGCAGAGCTAGCAAAGAAATGTGAATGTATTTAAAAGTTATAGCCGATTAGAATGAATGCAAGAAAATGATTGGAGAAGGATTACGGTGATTTTAATTCAGGTTAAGCTATAAGGATGGCAGGAATATAGAGTACTGATCCATCCATTAGTTGTAAGGTTTATGTAAATAGTTGTATATAGTGTGAAGCGAGTGTATTTATAAGAAAGAATGGAGAGTGAGTGATATTCTAGTGATAAGCACCTACCTAGACGATGCTGGCTGTATACATAAACGATGCTGGCTGTATGGCGAAGGCCAATGCCAAAAAGAAGGTCTTCTTTTTCTTTTCGTTGTAGTTCGTTTTTAATTATCACTTTCTCGTTTTACCATTCGTTAACTGTCTAATCTATTTATACTGTGTTGATGCAAAAATAGATAATATTCTTAAAAACAACGAGGGAATACATTTTATTTAAAAGGAAATTAGAGCTTCAAGTATAATTGCCAATTGGGTGTCGTAGATAGAAGCGACTAGCAAAGTAATTTACAGTAAATATCTCATATTAATCATTAGATAAAAATCTAAAGCCTAGACCGGGGAATCGAACCCACTAACCAACAATATAGCTTACCTTTACGAGCCTCACCTCTAACCAGTTCGGCTACCGTGGCCGTCTTTATTTACTAAATAACATAAAAAAAAAAAAAAAAAACAGAAGGGCAATATTTAGTACAAAATTCTAAAGAGACGTGAAGAAACGTGATACTGTGGATCACAAAAGGGACGTATGACCTACAGTATGACCCAATATTACTGAAAGAACGTTCTTTTTTTTCACCATTTGTCTGGCCCATTGTTCCCAAAACTATGTTATACTCGTATGAAAGCTGGTGTCCCTGTTAGTTATTGGGTTGCTTTATCTAACATCCCTTTTGAATCTTCTACTGCCATAGATAGTAGTAATAACGAGAAATTGCAACTAACTTCGAAGAGTGGAACTATGAAAACAAAAATAAGATGGATAGATAAATTGCCAATTTTTAATACCTTTATTTTATTTTTTAAAATTAAAAAATAAGCGACAAAACTAATAAACAAAGTCCGAAAAGTTTAACTGTCATCATAAATTATTATTTTAAATCAAAATGACAATTTTGGTTTGAAAATAAAACATAAAACTATAAGTTAACAATTATACATTAATTATTAACACGACTAAACTATTTTAAATAATTAAAAGAAAATATTCAATCCAATTCTTTCATTAAATTATAGTGCTCATTAGAACCAAATTAATTGGCCAACTTTGTCCAGTTTTGACCATTTAGTTGTGTTTAACCATTTCACTCCTAATTGAAGAGCCCATTATGTGATGATCAAGACAAATTTCTGTATAATATAGGACAAAAACTGACAAATACAATCTTCTTTTTCTTTCTTTAAGAAATGAACAAATCACTGCATTGTCTATACAAGCACTTAATGCTATTTTTAAGTGTACATTCCAGGCTTAAATCACGTAAAAAGCTGTAAAGACATGTGTGAATGTTTGGACCATATATGTATATACATATATTTTCTTCTTCTAGAAGCGTAGTATGAAGCCATCTGTTTGAAATTAAATCTTGAATGAACTTATCAATGAATTAATGAATGGAAGAACATATGTTCTCAGGACGATTCAACTTGTAATACAATACTATTTACATACGTCATTTGACGGAAAAAATTAATCTATAATATTTATATTAAATTGAACATAACTAAAATATGAAATAAATAATAATTGTACAATGTTAGTGAAGTTTATTTTCTTAATAATAAATAATTATTGCTATAAATATAATTTCCATTAAGCCAAGGACATCTACTTCTTCACTGTTACTTAAGAAAAAAGTTTTCTATATATTGTATTGTGTGTGTAAATGTATGGTTAGTACTTTATCATTAGTTAGGTTATACTTTTTGTGGAGAAAGCACTTTCCCATGAGTACGTTGAACTTTTATTTTTATCATTTATCGAAAAGTTTTGCAAGAGAAACTCATCGTGTTAAAGAAGAGTATAGAAACAAAATTGTAGGCTTCTAATTATTATTAGATTTACATCCATCTTCAGTGAACAATTTTATTTCCTCTTCTAAAGCTTCTGTCACGACGTCATCCCTGTAATTTATTTTTAAGATGAAATCACTGTAATTATACAGTTTACAAGAGGTTTAGATTCGTTCCATTAAGTGACGTAACCACTCCGGTAGATAAAACTATACAATACTACAATTAATTATGCAATAGATTAAGTAGTTATGGACGTAAATAACATTTAACCAAGAAAATTATAGAAAAAAGAATTCACTTAAGATCCATTAACAGTGAAAGGCCGTTATAAAATCCGAGGAAATAAGAGGGATATCAATGCTCAGATGACGGTTGATCGTTTTCTTCCTCATTTACAGTTAATGATTAATCATTCGCTAACAATATACATAATGAAATTAATAAAAAAAGTAAAAACAAAGGAATTCCCATAAAAACTGATAATCGATAAACCACAGAGAAATCGAATTGAATTAGATGGTAAATTCTGGGTTACATTCGAATAAAGGTTATTTTAACCACATTTCTACGCAGTTAATTAAAAGTGTGTTTTCTTGTTAGCCCATGAAATCAAACTTTTTCTAGTTTGTACAAAATTAGTGCATTATATTTGTTTTTTTTCTTTACCGTGGGAAAGTAATTAATGGTTAAGTTAAGCCTATGTTAGTGCTGCTCAGGCCCGCATGTACAAGTGCAACATTAAAACCATAATTACTCGCAGCTGCAATGAAATAAAGTAGGTTAGTGAGAGGGTCATTTAGTAAATATTGAACTTTTAAAACTTCAAATTTTCCCTTTAATTTAATTACGTTTTTTTTTTTTTAAATAATATATCTTTTGTTAAAACTTAAAATACCTTCTCAAAGTCACTGATAGGGCGTAATTTATATCTAAGTTTCAGCTTCTAGCTATTTTTTTTGTTTTGTTTTTGTTTTAGAGATTAAAACCCTACACAGATCATTTTCTAAATCAAATTTTTTTCGGATTAAGGAATCTATTTATAACTTGATTCCCTAAAACTACCAACTCACAACGCCTTTCAACGCTCTTGCCCAAATATTCTGAAGAAGACAACCTGAAGATGATTCCAGACTCATTCCTCACATAATATGGTAAGTCACTTCCTAAAGTAAGAGAATTCAAGAGAAGAAAGCTGTTCTCTTTCACCATTTCTTTAAAGATAGAAGATGCAGAGAACCTCTACAATGGTTAGGCGAGTTCTATGGAGGTTATACTCCAATCTTTAAAAAAAACACAGCCAACATCATGATAATTAAATTAGGAAGTCTTTTTTCCTTATTCCTGTTATATTTTATTGAGTTCTAGCCACTTCTCTAAAGGCTGTATAACGCTCCGAGTGATGGATGATTCTCGAGGCCCATAAATCTTAGTGTTGGGTTTAAACTAAGTCCATTTGGCAAAATATTACTTTGGGCCATCGAGTCCCATTTAAGAAGTATTTATTTAAAAAAATAATATCACTAATATATACAGGGTGTTCAGCATAAGACTACGGTAACTTCGGGAGGTGATTCTAGGCATCATTTGCAACAAAAAATTCCATATTAAAACTGTCCGGTAGGACAGTTGTATAAGGGTTGATCATCAAAAACTGCACGAAAAAGCGTAACGTTGAAAAACACCCAACTTTGACAATTTTTTTCTCTTTTTCTACTAAAGATAAAATTCCCAAATTTTCTTTAAAATAAGGGGCAAACCCTCCTTTATAACTGTAATTTTTTTGCAACAACCCATATCTAATAGGTTTTGAGAAAAAAGTTGCCGAAAATGAGCAAAAACGGCTTTTTCAAAAAATGTTCTTGTTCTTCTTGTTCTTCTTCTTGTTGTTGTTACCTTTTTTGTAAACAACGTAGCGCCTAAACGCGCGAACCGATTTTCATGAATGAGGTGTCATTCGATTCGGAATTTTATGTAGATGTGCCTTTTGGGGGTCTCAACGCTGTACATCGAATGGGAGAGGAGTTAGCCCCCTTTATGTAAGGACCCCTCCAAAATTATTATTACTAATTACTTATTATTTTATAAAAAATAAAATATTATTTTATTATTTATAATGTAAATTATATATTTTTGAATATAGTTCTTAAATAAATTAATTATTAAATTACACGTTTGCAAAAAGTCGTACTGGATTTTATGATTCTGATCAGTTATATTCTTATGGTAGGTGAATTCCTTTCATGATGCCGACGCTGTTTTGAGGCCTACTTTTTTGCTATTAATCCCAGATTTCTGTATCAATTTTAACCATAACCCCAATTATTGTATACCGTACGAAAGGTGATCGTATGTAGATGTTTTTCCTGAATAGTGCACGGTTTTTTCATATGAAATGTTTTTGAGAAAAATGAAGTCAAAGTTTTTGAAAAAAATTACAAACTTGCTATTTCTTATGTTTGGGCCACAAAGTGAAATACTTAATATTATTATTTTGAAATATAAATTAGCTTATTTAAAAGGAAATTTAACCTTCTTTCTAATGAGCTAATTGAAATTGCTGCAGCTATAATATGTTTGAGAGATATTGTTACGCTCTCTCTAAGGCGAGAACGCAATATGTTCGGGCTCGCCAGCTACCAGTGGAGAAGGGGGTGGGTCGAGGAAAAAAAAAGCGAAAACAAAAAAAAGTTGAGCGCCACGCCGTTTTTACTTATGGCTGTGGGGTATACGACGAAACCCAAAAGAAAACAAAAGAAAATTGATATACCAAGTATGGCTTGTATTAAACAATTACAAGGCTGAACACAAAAAAAAATAATAATAATTAAAGTAATCGGATATTCAACGTTCCCAAAAGTTCACTCACAACAAAAATAAATAAATCAAAGGAAAGGTGTTACTTCTGATACTCCTTCTCTCTTCGAGCTGACAGCCTGCCCTTCGCCAGCCCCTTCCAGGAATTTCTTGAGGTGTCCCCCGATGGAAGGAATTGAGGAGTAAGGCGATCACCCAATCTTTTCTTGCCAAAGTACTCCGCTCGCTCTTTCCACCTCAACCTTGCTCTCGTCTAGCCCAAAACCAGATTTTCCTCTGTGTGGCCACACACAACTTGTCGCTCCTGTCACCAAAACTCAACTGTCTCTTTTTTTTTTTTCGTTAATTTTTTTTTCTTTCCTATCCAGGTGACCCTTTTTTTTAAAAAAACACATTCCCATATGATTTAATTGGTTTCCCAGGCAGCACCGAACTCAACAAAATAAACACAAATAATTACAATCTTTAGGAATCCCAATACCCCTACAAAAATGAAATCCAAATTTCCTGGGCCTCAGGTAGCCACTATTAAAACAATCACCACAACCACGAACAACTTCTATACCGCCATTTTTCTTACCCTTAAGTGATTTACTAATTTGAAATTAGTAACATTTTCTCCTCTTTCCCGGAAAGAAAAATGGCGGCATAGGGTGATTGCCAAGAACCCAGGGATATTATGTTAGATGGAGGGAAGGGACAACCTATTCAGTCCTCGGCCGGATGTAACTTCAAATCTTTCGCCCCCCAAATCCCAGCGAAAGCTCCTGTTTTTGCGTCCTCGAGTTCATACGCGGCTTGCGAAATCTTTTTCCTTACTCTCCGCTGCACGAATTTTGGTGCCAGTTTGCCCGAATAATAGGTGGTCGCATCCGACTGTGGGTGAGTTTTGCACCATACCAACTGCCCCTCGGCATACTCTACAGGCCTCCTCCTTAAGTTGTAGGTCCGGCATCCTTTCTCATAAGCTCGGTCAAGTCTATCTTGAACCTCTTTGTACAGCATCGGCATTCGTTTTATTGCCTCGAGTCGGGGCTCTTGGTTGGTGATATCCGTTTCGTCTCGCCCTGTGGGCTCTTGTTCGTAGTCGGAAGCTGTTCTAGGTAATTCCCTGCCGTAATTTAAGTACGCTGGGGTGTAACCTGTTGCTTCGTGCACTGCCGTCTTTAGAGCGAACTCTAACTTCGGCAACTGGCTATCCCATTGCCTGTGGTTATCCTTCACATAGGAAGACAGCATGGTTTTCACGACTCTGTTGACTCGTTCCGTCGGATTAGCTTGTGGGTGGTACAAGTTAGTGAACCAGATCTTTGTTCCATATTCACCCATTTTATTTTGAAATTCACGTCCTTTAAACTGGACTCCATTGTCGCAGATGATAACTTGTGGCACTCCAAATTTCAAAAATACTTGATTTTCAATCAGTTCAGCAACCTTCTTCGCTGTAGCGGCCCTTAAGGGCAAAAGTATTGAATACTTTGTGAAATAATCACATACAACCAGTAGCATTCTATTTTGTTTAGTAGATAAGGGAAGAGGTCCCATTAGGTCTGCCGTAATTATCCGCCAAGGCGTTCCGGCGACTCTCTGCTCTCCCATTAAACCAGCTGGTCCTTGCTGACTGGGTTTCAATGAAAGGCATGTAGGGCACCTTGCCACGTACCTTGCAACATCCGCTGCCATCCCAGGCCAGTAATATTTCTCCTTCAATCTTTGTAGAGTTTTGAACGAACCTAGGTGACCTGATGTCGGTCTGTCATGGTACTCGAAAAGAAGGTTCTTCCTTTCTGACTTTGGCACAACTGCCTTCCATGGTCGATCTTCTCCAAGGATTTCCTTCGAATCTACAATTCTTTTGTACAACGTTCTTCCCTTTACCTTCCAAACAGGGTAGGCTTCAGGTTGCCGGTGTACCTTAGCACACAAATCTCTGTACCAATTGTCTAGCTGTTCTTCAGTATATTCAACTGCAGAGATATCCTCCTGGTCCTCTTCCAGCCTAGACAAAGCATCAGCAGCTTGGTGTAATTTGCCTGCCCGATGGTGGATAGTAAAATCGTATTGTTGCAATTTCACCGCCCACCGGGCCAGACGTCCCTGAGGGTCCTTTAGATTATTCAGCCATTTGAGAGCCATGTGATCCGTAACGACGCAAAATTTCATGCCCTCTAAGTAAGGCCTAAACTTTTCTATAGCCCACAGAACCGCCAAACATTCCTGCTCCGTAGTTGAAAACTTTCTCTCGGCTGCAGTCAGCCCTCTACTCGCATATGCGATCGCCTTCTCGCCTTCCAGATAGTCTTGACTGAGTATTGCCCCTAACCCTGAAGCTGAAGCATCAGTCTGTAAGATAAAGGGTCGATTAAAGTCAGGACAGGTGAGAATAGGTGCCGAGATCAACTTATCTTTTATTTCTCCGAACGCCCTCTGCTGATCATCGCCCCAAAAATACTTTCTCCCCTTTTTTAATAAACTTGTCAGAGGCGCCACTATTGTGGAGAAGCTGGGAACAAAACGTCGATACCAGGACGCTAGACCCAAAAACCTCCTTACTTGCCTCACCGTTCTTGGAGCCGGGAAATCCATAATCGAAGATACTTTTTCAGGATCCACTTGTAATCCATTTTTGTTGACGATATAGCCCAAATATTTTAGCTGAGGTCTACAAAAACAGCATTTCTCCCAATTCAGAGAAAGGTTTGCTTCCGCAAGACGTTCGAAAATTTTCTCCAAAATTTCTATATGTTTGTTAAATTCTTTTGTCACTATCACAATATCATCCAAATACACAAAAACATGAGGTTCCAGATCAGCGCCTAAGACATTGTCTATGAGCCTTTGCCATGTAGCTGGCGCATTGTGTAGTCCGAACGGCATCCTAGTAAAATGAAAGAGTCCTCTACCTGGAACTGTGAAGGCGGTTTTTTCGCAGCTGTTCTCCTCTAGTAAAATTTGCCAGTATGCACTCTTTATGTCTATGGTCGACAGATAGTGACCATCTCTAAGACTGTCTAAAATTTGTGTCACGAACGGCAGCGGATATGCATCCCTCTTCGTAACTGCGTTCAACTGGCGATAATCTACGCAAAAACGATGTGTTCCATTTGGCTTCTTGACAAGAACCACTGGGGACGACCAAGGACTCTTGGATGGTACTACTATTTCCTGTGCTAGCATTTCGTCCAATTCTTTATTCAATATAGCCTGTACGTGCGGAGAGACTGGGTAATACCTTTGCTTAATGGGGCGGTGGTCTGTCTCTATTACATGTTTTACTTGGCTTGTACAACCCAACTTACGCGGTCGCCTTTCTTTCCATTTCCCAACAAGTGCCTCTATAATATTCTTCTGATCTTCTTCCAGAGAAGAGTGACTAATGATCGCAGGGGTGGATTCCAGAGCCATTACTGAGTTATCAAAAGACCAGGTCCCCTTTTCAACATTAGGCACCACACTCATCTTCTTCCAAAAGTCAACTCCGAGAATAAGTGGATATTTAAGCCTTGGTACCACCAAAAAACTGATCATTCTTACCTTTTCACACAGTTCTACCGGTAAATCGATA
The DNA here is from genome assembly GCF_049639745.1 of Rhodnius prolixus. Taxonomy (NCBI): domain Eukaryota; kingdom Metazoa; phylum Arthropoda; class Insecta; order Hemiptera; family Reduviidae; genus Rhodnius; species Rhodnius prolixus. The sequence goes on from NW_027411582.1 coordinate 30,544,368, forward strand.
GATCCTGCTACCATCACTTTATAGCCATCTGCCACTGATACTGATCTACTGGACGCATCCCCCAGTTCCATACCTAGTCTTGCGAATTTTCCCCATGTGTGCTGGTCTATTAGAGATCTAGTTGCTCCTGAATCTAGCAAACCTATGACTTCGTTGCCTAGTATTCTTACTTTCAAAAACGGACGCCCATCCTTACTACTCAATTGATTTATTGGTTTCGAGCAACTCATGTGGGACTCTTTCAACGCAGCCAACCTTTCTATCTCTTCTGTACTATCCTGGGTGGTCTTTGGGGTTACTTGCGAGCTGCCCCCTCCTTTACTCGCCCCCTCAAAGAGTTTTCCTGCCTCTGCTGGCACTGACAATTATTTGTCTCTACCTGCTTTCTCCCGCAGCGTTCGCAAAATATTTGTTTCGCCGCCTTACACCATCTAAAAGAATGTCCGTTCTGGTCACAGTTCCAGCACTTACCAAATGTGGAGCGGCGTTCCTTCGGACTCTGAATCTTCTCGGTGGCATTGGAACTACTGGTCGCTTCTGTCCTTCCTACGACTGCCACACTGGCTGTACTGGGCGTCTTTCGGTTCGGTGGAAGGTAAGCTAGGTCGGGTTCTAACAATGTCTTTTTTAGAGGAGGAGGTCTATACATCTGCATCCTCCAGCGATTGTCTTCGATTCTGCGACCTTTCTCAACTAATTCTGCCAGGCTTGAAATTTTTTGCAAGCCTAGACGTTCCAAATAATATGGGTGCAAATTCCGCAACACAATTCGGAGCACCTCATTCTCAGTAGGCTTTTGGGGGAGTCGATGAAAGTAATTTCTCATCACACTGACGTAAAATCCGATTTTTTCGTCTTCTCCTTGGGTACGGGATCTTATTTCTTCCCATAATCGTTCAGTGTAGTCCAACGGTTCAAATTCATTCCTCATTTCTTGAACGATTTCTTCCCAAGAAGAGGTCTCACGTCTAATTGCTTTTAGCCATATGAGCGCCCTGCCTGAAAATAAGTCAAAAGCTGAATTAAAAAGATCAGCATCACTCGCATTACGGGCAGACTTCATCTCTTCTATGGCTTCCAAAAAGGCGTGAACGCTCTGGTCATCTCCAGAAAATTTAATTCCCCAGTCTTTCAAAGGAACTTGTATTTTCTTAATCACGGGCTCACTGCAAGGATCTATTCTTTCAACTTTTCCTGCTGTCCCTGAAGTCATTCGTCGGCCAAATTCTTGCAAACATTCCATTGATTCCTCTAAGTAGCCCAGGCGCACATTCTCTTCTTCCTCATCCTCGGTGGAAAGAAGTGTGAGTCTGGAAAGTAGATCGGCCAGCCTATCCTCCAATTGACGAGCCACCGGGCTTCCTCTGTCTCCGGTGATATATGCCACCTGCACCCGAATAGCTGTCAAAATCTTACCAAAACGGTCCAATTCTATCATGTTGCCGCTAGGTCTAGAAGAAGTTTCTTCGACTTCCTGTATTACTTTAGGATCCCTCTCTTCGCATAGGGCCCATAACTCAGCACATTTGTCAGCTAATTGCCTCTTCAGTTGCCATGCCTCAGTATTACTATCTTCTGGTCTAACTCTGTTGACCCTGTTAGTGACATGTTGTAGCCCAGTATTTATCTTTCGCAGTTCGTGCTCAGAAGCTGTTTCACCTAACTCGGTAATTAGAGCTTCTAAAGCGTTAATTTTTCCTTTGCAAATATCCAAGTCTTCAGCTGTAGAAGTCTCATAAACTGGCAACATAGCCTTGCCTTCCCTTTCTAATCTAAGTAGTGGTCTAATTTTCCGGCGCATCTCATCCACGGTCGATTCAGCGGTAAGCCCTCTAATACGAAGCTCGTATATCAGTTCCTCCTTACTCAATCTATTCGTATCCATTTTATGGGCTATTTAAAAAACCAATTAAACCAAAATTACAGACAATAAAATTCAATAGTCAACCAAAAAAAAACAAAAATTAATTCGTCCACAAATCAATACTTAATCTTTAAAGTTATTAACCACTTAAACGTGTGAAAATATTAATCTCTTTTCTTCTTCGAGCCCCACGTTGGGCGCCAAAACTGTTACGCTCTCTCTAAGGCGAGAACGCAATATGTTCGGGCTCGCCAGCTACCAGTGGAGAAGGGGGTGGGTCGAGGAAAAAAAAAGCGAAAACAAAAAAAAGTTGAGCGCCACGCCGTTTTTACTTATGGCTGTGGGGTATACGACGAAACCCAAAAGAAAACAAAAGAAAATTGATATACCAAGTATGGCTTGTATTAAACAATTACAAGGCTGAACACAAAAAAAAATAATAATAATTAAAGTAATCGGATATTCAACGTTCCCAAAAGTTCACTCACAACAAAAATAAATAAATCAAAGGAAAGGTGTTACTTCTGATACTCCTTCTCTCTTCGAGCTGACAGCCTGCCCTTCGCCAGCCCCTTCCAGGAATTTCTTGAGGTGTCCCCCGATGGAAGGAATTGAGGAGTAAGGCGATCACCCAATCTTTTCTTGCCAAAGTACTCCGCTCGCTCTTTCCACCTCAACCTTGCTCTCGTCTAGCCCAAAACCAGATTTTCCTCTGTGTGGCCACACACAACTTGTCGCTCCTGTCACCAAAACTCAACTGTCTCTTTTTTTTTTTTCGTTAATTTTTTTTTCTTTCCTATCCAGGTGACCCTTTTTTTTAAAAAAACACATTCCCATATGATTTAATTGGTTTCCCAGGCAGCACCGAACTCAACAAAATAAACACAAATAATTACAATCTTTAGGAATCCCAATACCCCTACAAAAATGAAATCCAAATTTCCTGGGCCTCAGGTAGCCACTATTAAAACAATCACCACAACCACGAACAACTTCTATACCGCCATTTTTCTTACCCTTAAGTGATTTACTAATTTGAAATTAGTAACAATATAGACAAATGTTTGCTAAAAAGTAGTAGTACCTTGAAAAAACATAAAATTAAAAATATCTACAAAACGGAGCCGAATCGAGCCATAGTTTATATGGAATTTTTTGTTGCAAATGATGCCCAGAATCGCCTCCCGAAGTTACCGTAGTCTTATGCTGAACACCCTGTATATATTTTTTTTTAATCATTTATTTAGTTACAATCAACGCATTGCGTTATAAGCAACAATGATAACAATAAATAACATTCACACATATCAGAGTGGAGAAGTTACCCAGCGGTAACACTCCAATAACATTTTACTTTCTACTGACTCTCTTCATCAGAGAGGAGATCGCGAGGCCACTGTCTTTTAAGACGTCTGGAAGTGTTGTCTGGAAATGTTCTTGAAGAAAGATGTTGTACCAGTGGATTGTGATGTGTTTGTATGTTAAGATGGAATTTTCTGTAACGTGTTTTTGCAACTTGTGTGACGAAAGGAATGTTCAAGTCTGTGTGAATGGTTTGATTGGTGACGTAGAAAGGAGCGTTTACTATGGAGCGAAGAATTTTAGATTGCCAAGACTAGATCCTTTGCAGATTTGAGCGTTGAACCCCACAGTTCGATGCCGTAAGCCCAGACTGGCTTTAGTATACTTACATATATTAGTCTTTTGTTGTCCAGAGTGAGTTTTGATCTGTTGTCGAGTAGTCTTTTCAGTTGTCGGAAGCGTCTGTTAAGTTCTGTTCTCTTAAGTCGAGTATGAGGGTTCCATGTGAGTCTTCTGTCAAGGTAAAGCCCAAGGTAGCGGACTACGTTGACAGTAGGTAAAGGAATAAGATTGTAAAAGACAAGAGGAAGAGTGATGCGTCGAAGAGTGAAGGTGATATTTTGAGATTTAGTTTCGTTCAGTTTGATAGCCCATTTTTTGAACCAATTTTCTAAGGAGGTGAGGTGAGTCTGAAGGTTTCTATGAGCTATTATTGGGTCTTTGTCAGTAGATAAGATGGCAGTATCGTCAGCATAGGTGAGAAGAGTAGTTTGAGGATGAGTAGGTATGTCTGAGGAGTAGATTGTGTACAGAATGGGGCCTAGTATGCTGCCTTGCGGAACTCCAGCATCAGCATGGCTGAATGGAGAAAGAATAGTTCCTACCTTTACTCTAAAATGTCTGTCAGTCAAGTAAGATTTCAAAATGAGGAAATAGGTGGCTGGAAGGATGGTCTTGAGCTTCCAGAGAAGTCCAGTGTGTCACACCCGATCGAAAGCCTGCTTCACATCAAGGAATACCCCACTAATATATTTAAATTTATAAAACGGTCTGTCAAAAACCACCCAAATTTGTTTAAATGTTTAAAAAAAAAGAGTAAGGCATCCGACCGTCTCAACTGTATTAAAGTACTCGCATTTATCAAAATGCCGTATCATTTCTGGTAACATTTTGAAACAGGTTATTTTATTTATTTATTTTTAATTTTTTTTTGTTTTGAATATCAGAAAGGAAAAGCGCTTCTAATACTATGTTATCCTTAAATACATCAGAAGATTTTCAACGCTTTCTACCTTAATAGTTAACGTTGTTTGTTATCTCTTAATCTGTAAAAGAATACAAAAGCGATCAAGCTATGATCTTTATTTGTAATGGTCGATTCTTTCAAATTAGCACTAGCTTAGCCGTTTTCTAGCTATCGATTGGCACAGTATAATTGGTACACTTATTTTTACAGTTTACACGCAGGCCCAATTCCAGTCTAATCAAAGACAAAACTTTGCGAATTCGCCTAAGATATTGCTATTACTTTCTTCCTACTCTTGCCCGATTACTGAAATCCGTAAACTTACGGACTCATTTTAATGAATTAGGATTTACAACGAGAAAAAAAAGTGCATTGAAAACTGCATTTGAATGGTGCCAAAGCTAAGCATAAAATAGAGTTCACTATGATCTTCAATGTCCTGAATATCTTATGACAAGAAAATTAGGAACTTCCTAGAACTGTCATACATTCTACTGTCAACTTTCCCTTACATAATCAAGCGAAGAGATTTTTCCGGATGCCATTACTATTATTATTATTTTTATATAAATAAACATCCATATTATGCGATATGTCACATGGATATGATAATAAACTGAATCAATACAATCACATACTTTCTCTCTTTGCATTGCTCGAAACTTTCTTAAAGATAGAATTCTAAGTAAATCTATAGTTTCTTAGTTGCCGCCATTTGATTAAGATATGATTGTACGATAATATTAGTTTGGAGAGAGAGAGAAAAAAGATAGATTATATTCAACATCTGGGTTACCAAAATTCAGCATAACGAGACAAAGATTTTAAGGTTTCCATCCGAATTTGCTTTCTAAAGGTTAATTTCTATGGAAACTTTCTGTTGAAAGAACAAAAAAAAAATTCTAGGTCATGCAGCTGGATTCGAGCAGGCATACAGTATTGATCCTAACCGTCACATTCCGCAGATACCTTTAGTCCAACTAGGTATTCCGGACCTGTGAGATACCTATTAGTGGATAGAAGAACTGGTGACCTAGTTTCGTAAGGTAAATTATTCCTAATTCCTAAATAGAATCAACAAAGATCCTCCATTAAACACTTAAATAAAATACGATGTTCTTTCTTCTAATAGAATTCAAATGCTTTTTTTCCCCAATCAAGAGTAAAAAGTTAAGTTCTTGTCATGATTTATAAGCACTTAAATTTTTTTTTTTTAAATTTTATTCACAGCAGCACTTTCCGGCAACAAGTAAATGAGATGAGGAAAAGGATTAACTAAGTGGTAATCACAGGTTCGAATCCAGCAGGCCCACAATTTTTTTTTTTTTTCAAGCAGGTTTTTATGACTTATTTTCCAGTGTTGGCAGTTTTGTCTGTAACTGAGAGAGTACTTTTCGAAGGCCAACGCTAATGATATTGACGTGCCTTAAATTAAAAATAAATAAATCAATTATATGATGTGTATGATAATCATGATAATCGACTAAGTTGATTGCGAACCCAACGGCGCCTCAGTATTGAATGGAAATGCAGCTATGACGAAGATTTACAGCTAGAGGATTTATGTGTTAAAAGAAATTTTGGTGGAATTTGGTAAAGCGAGATTTAGAAACAAAGGTTTTTAGGTTTGCAAGGATAGGAGCGTTTAGGTTTTATAGAATTTATATTCTATTTATGTTCAATCGTTTATCTATAATGTAAGAGTTCAAGAATGGCTAGTTATAATCGTCTAATATTTGGTAACATTAGTTTACACCGTTTTTCAATGCACTCTTGCTAGTAGATTGAATCTCTTGTTTTCACTACGTTTATGTCTGGTATGGGTTCCCAAGCAAGCCTCTTGTCCAGTTTAAGTCCAACTTAAAAAGTTAAGTAACGTCTTTCAAGCAGGCTTTACGTCCAACTATCAATTAAAAATCGTGAAAGGAAGCGACTAGCAAACATATTTTTTCTGGTATTAACCATTAAATAAAATGCAAGGCCTAAGACCGGCAATCGAACCCACTACCTAACAATACCTATTATCATTGCAGGTGTCAGCATATGATAGCTGATGGAATACGACTGCCGTTGAAGGCGATCACAATAACCGTATTTTCATCAAATTTATTTCAACTAAAATGTAAGAAAGCAATTATTTATAAATGCTTATATATTTAGCTTTATTTATATTATAAATGAAAGTAAATACATCGATTTATCGATGGTATTTTATTGTGACAGGCCACGGTTAACAGGGAAAGTATTAAAAAATTACAAGGTTACGCTACATGTGCGGTTATATAGTAAAGGTTACTGACTTTCCTTTCTATTTATTTATATGGTCAAAGTTTTGCTTAATCTTGAGAGTATATCTATTCACTAAATTAGTCGACACCTGTCTATGTACGCTTTTAATTTTTTGTTGAATGTTAAAAAAAAATATTTACCAGCATTCATGTTTTAAAAGTGCATTAAAATAAGCAAATATGTTTTAACTAAACTCTGAACTTCGTTGGTGGGTGAGATCAGAGAGAGAAAAAAAGTATTGAATAAAATATTCTGTGAGTGGGAGAAGTTGAACTCCTCCAGCACGCTGGAGTCTCATATTTTCTTCCTAGACCTTGGGGATGATAAGAAGAAGCAGCAGATAGATTTATATTAAAGGATGCTTTCTAATTAATTATGTATGGGCAGTTGTGACATGACTCTTGGGCTAAACAAATACACTTGGCCCAGCAGGCGAAGATCTCGCTTCTACTTCTTATGTCAGAGAAGTAGTTACTTAGGGGCCAGCTTGCGTTATATAAGTTCTTCTGCAGGTCAAGGCAAACACTTCCTTCCTCGTATCTTGGCCTAGACTGGGCCGACTACCCGTGCTGACTTAATCTGGCCATATGTTTTACAAGACATGAGAAGTAAGTAAAACATTTCTACAGGAGGTTAATTAAGCAGAAGGCAGGTTCAGACCGTGTGGAGATTATGGACTGGATGAGTGTAAAACATCGTCAGATTGCATAATCGGCTAACAGAGGCCACTTGCACTTAAAGACCAGAAGATTTGCAAAAACGACTGGCGATAAACCAAGGATTTTGTAATCAGGTGAGGTTATTATTTTTTTCCTTACTAGAACTACAAGGGTTGTCACTAAAATCTTCTTTACAAGATAGAGTTGATTTTCCTAGAGATCCTGTTTGTAAACTGTGTTAGAAAATAATGGAAATAATTTCTCTGTTTTACCAGTGAAGCAATAGCAACCAGACTGAAGTATAAGATTTCTGTCGCGTGATTTAAGATGAGATCACGTCACAAAAACGGTAAACTCGCCTGCAGTTCGCGTAGAGAAGAGAGACTATATCTACTAGACTTTTCCAATGAATGGTATGTTAGACCTTTAATGATTGCACTGCTCTGGTGTACACCATTCACCCCTTATTCAATTAATAATAAACCATAATTTCATAGTCAGGTGACCACAAACGCATAATGCTTTCGATTAAAACTAAAATTTAAAAAATCAGCATTTTTGTGATAATGATCTGTGACAAATAAGTTTTCATTTTGTTTTCCAATTCTTGTCTGTCCCAAATGAAGATGATGTCAGTATATCAGTACTTACGTACTTATTCAATAGTGTTTTGTATACGAAACAGACAATCCAAAATAGCGTTATAATAAAAAATAGTCCTATTTCTCCATTGTGTCTATATTTTAGTACGTGAGGCCGTTATGTTTTGTCTATTATGTAGGAACGCAGTATATATATCCATTTAGACACGAGTCTTCAATTGGCACACCTCAAACATTCCATCGTTCGAGATCTTAGTGAAGTATGATTGTTAAATTATCTTCGACTTATTGTTATAATGTTGGAAGATATTAGACATAAAAAAAATTAGCCCAAGTCGACCCAAATTCTGTTTTTACAATTCTCCACATTCTAACTTCGAATTTTAAAATATATTTAATTATTACTACGCTTAGCTGGCTTATAAAATTGTACATTACACGGGAAATGGCACCTTAGAGGGAACCTGTCCATCATCCTGCTTCAAAATTAGTTTAATAAAACATTGTGGGCTACACGCTAGTAATGTCTACAGAAGTTTAGGAGCCCCATCATTGGAGGTATCTTTAAAGAAGCTCTCAGGATCAAATTTTCAGAAAAAGTACTTCAAAGGGAAGCCAACCAAAATCAAATTTAAATAAGTATTTTGAATCGAATTGTTCTGGTAAAATGTTTGTAATAAAAGTTGTAACTATTATGAACACAATAAATATACAAAGATTAAAGAAGATCGTTACCTTTTATTTTGAGAAAAATTTCTAAAAAGAGAAAAAAAATTACCAATCTATTTAACTCTTCTTGTAAAAGACAAAAGAGCGTAACATTATTCTGAAATGGTTCTTTTAGCCTGATGCCTACCTACCACTTCTTTGCCCAGATAAGTACATACATAAGCAAATAGATAAGTACAAGTAGATGTAAGCGATTGCATTGAATATTCTAAGAATAAAACAAAAAAAATCGTTCAATTTTCATGTTGCCCAGCGGTAAGCACTCCCTAAATCATCTCTAGGATTAACAGTTCTTTTCAGTAGAGAGAAAATCACAAAGCCATTGTCGTTTTAATCGCCTAGGTGGGTAATCTGGAAGCTGATAAGATGATAAATGGCGGACAAGAGAATTGGTATGAGACTGTTCAGTTATAATGCAAGTTTTTATAGTTAAAAGTTTATAGTTTCAATTTGGATGGTTAGATTTGAAACGTAAAATGGAGAGGTAACGATAGTGTGGAGAATTTAACTGACTGAAGAGATTTAATTCTTTGAAGATTCGTTGAAACCCAGAGTTCAATACCGTACTACAGATGGGGTTTTAGTACAGAAGTATATATCAGTCCTTAGTCAATAAGTAAAAGATTAGATCGTTGGTATAGTATGCATTTAAGTAGTCGACAAAAATAACGAAGTGTGTCAAAACGACACCAAAAATTTTCATTTTACCTTAAAATATTCAACAGAAAAAAAAAAAAATCAACTTTAGTCACAATCTGTGGGACTTACGGATGGTTCTAATTTGATCCACTCATAAACACAATTAAGATCCTCAAATGACATTATACAGATTTTGAGTAATCTTTATCTACCGTGCAGCTTCTTCATATATTTATGTATAAACGTTCCAAATCTAGCTTAAAAAAAGGGGGACTTACTTGCAGAAGTTTGATATCCTTTTTTTAAAAAAAACGGAAATTAACGTTTGAAGATAGCTAGACCAGCCGATTTGATCTAGTCGCCTTCATTTTTCATTAGAAGAACTAGCGATTACATAATGAGCGTCCCAACATCCATGACTAATTAGCGGTAGCAATCTCTTTACAGTTCTGGTATAGGATGACAAGGTCACTGAAAAAATTCATAACGAACTGTGCAGAATATATAACCAGAATAAGGCTAGCCAAGAGAACAAGGCCAGTGTTGAACAATTTTTACTTCGTATTAACCATAATTGTACAAAAACAAAAAAAGTGTTATCAAAAATTAGACGTTAAGCAAGCGAATTACATTTACTGTTTGTGATTGTAATAAATTTGACAATTTTGTTCTCCCCAAATTGGCATTTTTACTCGTTTTATTTTTTAAATAATATGCATTGGATAAAATGATTCATGTTACAGAAAAATCCCATATTCTGAAAAGCTCTATTATTGGGAGAAATAGCTTTACTATATGAAAATCAAATTCATCCGGCTAGAGGCCAACGCAGTTAAAAAACAAAACACTACATCATTTAAAATTTTAAGCAATGCTCTAATTTCCCCTCATACACTCTAAATTTACACTAATCCCCAAAAAAGAGAGTAAATAAGTTTGCTGGTGTAGACTTCTGAGAATGAACATACCTTTATTCTAAGACCTCCAGTCTAAGTTAGTTTTTCTAACAGAAATTTTGTAGTTCACATTTTATCTATAGACACCAATTTAGCTATTAATGTAATTTACATATTATGCAACACTGTTCTATGTTCTAGTAATTACATATTAAGTATAAAATTATAAGTTTTATGAATTAAATTAAAATATCAATAATTATTTATAGAATAAGTATTTGAAATACGAGGGCGTAACACTTTCACTGGTAGTTAATTATACAGAACAGGTTATCTCAAGTCAGCAGGTTAATCTGTCTCCCCTAGTGACTATATTACCATTATTACTACATCGTTATTATTCTTGGTACATTATTTCCGCATTTTTCTTTTCCATTAAATTACAAAAAATTTATACTCATTACAATATTTTTTTAATTAAATGCAGTCATTTTTTTTTTTTTAAACTAAACACTCGTTATATTTTAATTTTTTCTCCCCCTAACCGTTTTCTAGGATAAATATGAGTGAAAGGTGATGACATTGTTTGACAACACTTTCAGCAAAACATAAGTATGACGGGAATTTAAAGATAATGTAATTTAAATTTTTAACAACCTTTTCGACCAATAACAATGTGCAAGATGTATTTTCCGAATTAAAAAAGTAATAATAAAAAATGCGTTTGTGTTTGCAATTGCCTTATATTGAAGAATTTACTAGTTTTCTTCCTTCTATTGTATAGAATGTATAAAGATTGATCGACTTAACGATTTTATTCATGTTTCGGAGCTTTTTCCGAAGGCTCTCTTTGAATACCAAAGGGATTACTTTGCGTTTCTAAGATAAGGGAAGCATCCCTTTATATATATCCAGCAACATCTTCCTGGTGCCTGATAAAGCAGAAGGTGTTCTACCGCATGCCACTCCTCTTCTTTTCAGACTCGTATTAGCAATTTCTCTTCCTTGATCTGTGTACCAGAACCACGCCAGATTCAGGATCAGTCACACGCTGGATTTCTACTCAACAGGATATCTCACCGTACTATATCACACTTCTATACCATGCCTTCCTTTGTGTTCACTAGTGTTTCCCAAAGAGGTCCCTTTGGACCGCCAGGGGTCCCCCGGTATCATTCAGAGGGTCCGTGGAAAATTAAAATTGATTTGGGGGTCCTTGAACAACGTCAGGGGTCCGCGCAAGGTTCAATATAAAATAATAAAACTGTGATCCATTTTTATTATTATGGAAATTAGAGACTAACAAGGTGACCAATTAAATTTAATCAAAACTAAAAGCGTCATATCTGTGTTTGATGCAAAACGTTTTCTGTAAAAACAAAAAACTTGGGAAGAGAAGAATGTTCTCAGTTTCCAAATCTTTCGAAATTACAAAATAGAGTAGTAGATTTGGTAGCTTACTGTCTTAACACTTAACGGCTCTTCATGCAGACCTGAACCAAAGATTACTCGTGGGGATTTGCGGTTGCTACTCACAAACATTGAGCCGGATATAAATACACTCATAACATCTCATCACGTTCATCCAAATTATTAATTTATTTTAAACAAAAGTTATAATTTCAATAAATACTTCTTCAACAAAATGCTTTTTTAAATTTGTAATTTTTATACTATGCATTTATGTAGCTTTTTCACTTGGGGGTCCGTGGGCAAGTTTTGACAGTAAAAAGGGGTCCATTGGCAAGTTTTGACTATAAAAAGGGGTCCATAGGCAAGTTTTGACTATGGGTCAAAAAAGTTTGGGAACCACTGGTGTACACGATCTTGCGTCCGGGACTGACCCATAGATTAGTCCCCTTCACTTAGCACGTACTTAGGAGCAATAAATCTGAATTATAACTCAACATATTTCATTTTCGTAACTATAAACTGGTCAAAGCAGCTGTAGTTCATCAAAAACGTTTTTAAAATATTTTTTTTTTAAATTATGATTTCTTCACTAGACCTGAGATTATTTTCTTTATCTCTGATTTACCAATTCAAATAATAATTCGCGTGTTTAGGTGTAAAAAGGGTAGACATATCTTCCATTCGACATTGCAGCAAACTACACTGCTGCACTCTACACCATTATAATAGAAATAGTATTTAACTTTTACCAACTAAACCAGCATAATTACTGTTAAATACACACACGGTCATTTCGAATTCAAGTAAACATAATAGGGTGAAATTTCTATTGATTATTCAAAGTACCAGGCTGTACTTTCTCTTCTCTACTTAGTACTTTTATTTTTCCCTGTGAAAAACACAACGTATTATATAAATTTTGCGTGCATATAAACATACGCATATAAACAAAATGTAATAATTTAGATGAGAAATTTCCCAGCTAATTCTATCAATAAATTTCACCACTTTTACTTCTTTTTTTTCCTCACTAATTGTGAATTGCTTGGACAATACTTACAGTCTGCAGATTTCGTGTTTATGCCAAGGGAAAGTTTAATCACAATGTACGCTTTGTTTAATACAGTGCATGTATATACTTAAAAATGCCATTTTGGGGAGGGGTTGAAAATACTGTTATAGTATTCGCTGCTGGATAATATCTTTGATTTTATTGGTCCTAGCAAGCATGATGGATTGGGTTATCTGATTGGTTGCAGACTTCCATCCACCATTAGAGATAGATTAATCAGTATGTTTGTAGAGATTTCGACTTCACTTTTGCTTCTGTCTCGCACTAGACTTGCAGATTCGTTATTCATTGCATACAATCTGAATCACTTGCAAGAATGTTGCAGGAGTAAAGAGCTAATGTCATGGTAAAGATAGAGATTTCTTATTGGATGGAACCTTAGAGTTGGGCGGAGCTAACCTAATTTCAGTTCCAGCGGCGTTTTTAATATTCTGGAGACGTTGTACTTGATGGCGAGCGACGGAAGTCTTTTTATAAGTAGCTTTTTTTCTTTAGGGATTAGCTTTGAGGTTAGCATACTGGACTCCCACGCGGAGGTCCCGGGTTCGAATCCAGCAGCTGACCCTTAGATTTTTTCTTCCTAGGAGCTTCTTACAGCTCACTGTCCGGTGATGGACAGTGTTGTCTGTAAAGAGAGAACACTGTCCGGAGGCCGGCAGTGCACTGGAAAAAGCTCCGGGCGCTAATAACCTCAGCTGTTGATGCGCCAAAAAAAAATAATAATAAAAAAAAATTCTTTTTCTTTAAGTGGTATACTATTATCTGGTGGACAAAGGGAATTTTAATATCGATTTGGGAGGGTTGGAAATGAGATTTAGTAGGGAGCACTAGCTGTTTTACGAAGGACTTTCGGTTAGAATGATTGGATACGGCAACAAGCTTGGTTGAACCCTAGACAACCCAAAATCTGAACACTATATCTTCTTGTATGTCCAGTGAACACGACTATTCTAGTCATCAGGTCACCAAAGACGGTATGAAGGACTTCTCCCATTGATGGGTCTGTGGTATTCATTCCTCCAAGTTATCTATGAGATGGGCAAAGGTGTTTCATCCTCAGAAAATTTGAAGAAGATGTCTGCGGGTAGGAAAGAAAGCGAGATATCCCACACTGCAACTCCCAGCGAGATATCCCATACTGCAACTACCAGCGAGATATCCCACACTGCAACTCCCAGCGAGATATCCCACACTGCAACTCCCAGCGAGATATCCCCATACTGCAACTCCCAGCGAGATATCCCACACTGCAACTCCCAGCAAGATATCCCACACTGCAACTCCCAGCGAGATATCCCCATACTGCAACTCCCAGCGAGATATCCCCATACTGTGGATGATATCCCAGCACTTAGCTTAGCTCGAACCGCTGAAGAATGCGTCCCGAACGGATGGACTGTACGAAGCCTCTGTTAAAAAAAAAAAAAGCCTCATTCCCTTAAGGAAAGATTGAGAGAAATTTGAAACTGAAATTTTTCAAAACACCGCCAAGAATTCACTCCAAAAGCTATTACATAATTCAATTCTGTAATTATTAATTTAAATTTGGTGATTCTTCAAATAAATAAAAGACACAATTATCACTAACTAACAAAACTCTTATCACTTATGTATATTTTTACTGCAAAAAGTACAAAACACAGTAAATTAACACACACACTCAGTTGATTGGCCTTCATATTGTATTGTTCTTTTTAAAAAAAATTTTCACATAACAAGTTCTAAAATAAAATATACTCATTCATTCCCATGACCTTCGACAATATGACGTGACCATATTTACAAGAAATTTTGACTGAATTATTACTAGTTCTTCTAGTGCTATCACTAACAAGGAGATGGGTACAATGTTCAGCTACTCCAATTAATTTTTCGCTGATTTCATTCCGAAAAATATTTGACCGATGTCTACTGCCAAGGGGACTTCTTGGAATAGCAATAAAATAAAATATTAAGTTGAACAATGAGCCGCATCTGACAACAGTTCTTGAGGTTATAACTATATATGTAATTGTATAACCTTATGTATACTATAACCTGACTTTTTTTTGCATAAATAAAACTTAATTCTATTTTATTTATCTATTTACTTTTCAAGAAATTTTTAAATTTTTATTTACCTATATTTTTCACTGTTCAACAGTTGAGAAAATAATTGTTATTTGTTAAAAAGTCTGACAGAGGGTGCTACCAAAATAATCATCAATCAAAAAAGGAGGCCGTGGATAAACCGGTTTGAAACATTGGTTAGTAACCAGAATAAAAATAATAAAAGAAGAAATCATGTCCCAGTTGTTTGTCTTTTAAAGTGTCGCATTTAAAAAAAAAACACGCTGAGTTTAAAGGGTTACTTAGTTTTAATAATAAACATATTTTGGGTGGGGGAGAGCGAACTAAATCAAAAAATAAAATAGTAAAAGACATTGCGTCAAGGTAGTAATTTTAAAGACAAACCTGGGCTAAATGCCAAATATAGTAACTTTACTAATTCTATTCAAAAAAATTGATGGACCTGGAGGGGGCATCCGACGTGTGAGATCGCCTCCAACTGCGAGTCGTTCACTTTTAAAGGTCCCTAAAGCTAATTATAATCTTATATTTAAAAAGATTTAATTCCGTAATCCTGAAATACTGACCAAAACTAGACTAAAGCGTTTTTATTTATAATTTTCAGAATTTTGGTCTTATGGCAATTTATGTAGTTTCATTAACTTTGAATTTTTACTTTAAAAAAAAAATACAATAGTTGGCTTTAATATTATAAATGGCCATTATAAATAAATAAATTAATTAATATAAAATAAATAAACTGACTTATATTTTCTAAGTGGAACATTTTAAGTAAAATCTTTTTTTAGAACGGGGCTGTGGTATTTGCTATGGTTTTTCAGGTGGAGTTTTATGGTTATAATAAAATGCTGTGTGGCGCTGAAGGTGTCCAGAATAATGTAAAAGAGGTAAGGATCGTCTCTGATAGTCAGACGGCTTTAAAGACACTGGCTAAACCTAACTATGACTCTAAGTTAGTAAAAGTATACAGGAGATATCAGGATCATCATGCCCAGAAAAGGATAGTACTTTTCTGGACACATTCATTGACATAAACAGGATATACAGCGTTAGAGGCTGGAGGAACCTGCGAAATAGGGGTCTAGTTATATCGTTTTGTGGCCCAGAAACGAAAGTAGTGAAGGAAATGGAGGCTTTAGACCAGGGGTCGCCAAACTTTTTTTGATCATGGACCCCTATATAATTTTTCGAAATCTCCATCGACCCCCATAAAAGTTAATTTTCAGTTAATTAAAAACTTTCTATTAGGTACTGTGTTTGTATATTTATTTTATGATTTTAAACATTTATTAAAGTAATTTTACATTGTGTAACAATAGTTTTATGAAAAATATCTTAATGTTGAACTTTATCCTCTTCTTTGTACAGATCTGGTGCGCTACCTTGGGCTCTACATAGACAAACGACTCACGTGGAACCCACAACACTAGACTTAAAAGACAAGCAATGACAAAACGTGCGAAAATGCTTTACAGACTTCTTGGACGACGCTCCAAATTACCCAATTGAACTCAAACGCTTAATATACAACACTATTCTCACACCTATGTGGACTTACGGACTAGAGCTGTGGGGTTCAGCCAAACCTACAAACATATGGACAGTACAGGACATTTCAGTCAAAACTCCTCCGACAGATAGCTGACGCTCCTTTTGTATGGTGACTAACCTCATCCTTCACACCGACCTCAACATTCCCTCCATAGACCAACTCGCTAAGACTAAATACCAAAAATTCCATACTACTCTCTCGACTAGCTCTAATCCTCTAGTACAGTCTCTCGCCTCCTCTGACATTCCTGACAATCCTCCTCGCCGACTGAATCGCCAGTGGCGCCGTGACTTCCTTACAGTCTGAAGAACTAAACGCCATTATTCTATCTCTCCTCTCTCCTCCTCACACTCTCCTCCACACATTCTCCTCTCTCATATAGAGAGTGCTACCGCTGGGTAGCTTCTCTCCTCCTGCTCTTCCCGCACCAGTTCATCTCATTCACCTCCTATTTACTTATTGTATATATTTATACAGATTGTAAATTACAAAATAAATAAATTTAAAAAAAGTTGAACTTTAAATACCTTAATATTTATTAAATAATAAGTAATTATAAATAAGACCCCCAATCGACCCCTACTTTTGTTAAATAGACCCCTGGGGGTCTATACAGACCACTTTGGCGACCTCTGCTCAAGACTGAGGGAAGAGGATGTCAACAGGTTAAGAGTTTTATAGAAGGTATATTATTTCCAGGTACCACCTAATTTCTTGCAGGATCTGGAGAAAGAAGCGTTTAAGAATTCCTACGACAGGTGTTGGACTGGGGGTATGCTTCTGTGGCTAAATACCTGAATACCATCCGGAAAGGAGACCAATGCCCTTAGTTGTGTGCTGTGAAGATG
Source organism: Rhodnius prolixus (assembly GCF_049639745.1). NCBI lineage: Eukaryota > Metazoa > Arthropoda > Insecta > Hemiptera > Reduviidae > Rhodnius > Rhodnius prolixus. The sequence goes on from NW_027411582.1 coordinate 30,561,549, forward strand.
AGATGCAAGAGATTGTGTAGTTATTACTTGACATAATATCTTCACTTCTTGTGGTTTAAGTTTAGGCTATTTGGTACTGGACAGATAACCAAGACAGGATCTCTGTCAGTTGAAGGTCACTGAAGATTTAAGATAAGAACTTTATGAAGGCCTCAGATCCTTGCGGGTTTTTTTCTAACCCAAGAAACAATAAATAAAACAATCCATCAATTTTACGCAATTTCTCAAAAACAAACTCTAACAATTTTCCTTACAAAAAGTAAAGTAAAGTAATCGCCTATTTTTTCAGGCGGGGCTTAACGTCCAACTACCAACTAGATGCTACCAACTCATTTAACCATTAAATAAAATCCAAGGCCAAGACCGGGAATCGAACCCAGTACCACAATGCATATTAACTTTGCAGGTCTCGCCTCTTAACCCGCTCGGCTACCGTGGCGCCTAATTTTTCTTACAATCAATGTACTATATTCCCAACTAAATGTCTACAACTTTGATCTTTTCCTTGAAGAAAATACGATTTCCCGACTATACTGAGGAAACTGCTATAGAAACAGAACACAAAACTAGCTTACCAACAAAAAATACATCACTACAAAATGCAGACACTAATAGTATAACTTCCTTAATAATAAATGAAATAAAGTAAAAACCGCTAGAATAAATGATATTTGTTTTATATAATCAAATTCTTTAATCTATGCTCTTTAAGTGCTCTACAGTTCTTCGAGTAAAGTGAGTCTTTGGACGGTTGACTCATGAATTCCTTTCTTATTGTGTAAGCTAGGAACAATAAGGATGCTCACGATCAATTAAGTCCCATCTAACTTGCTGTACAGTTTTATTGTCCATATTAATTAAAGACTAACATAAGCTATTTTTAAATATTAAGCATAAATTATTCCTTTATCACCGCTAAATATTGTATTATACAAAAAATTTGGATTTCTAAGTATTTACTTGACTGATAAGATGGAGGAATAGTTTTGAATTTTCAATTTTAATTATTTTGTGAAAGAGCAATTCTGAAAATGTATTTACCTCACTTTCATTACAACAATAACATAGAACTTATACCGTGCGTTGTTCTAAAGCGGCATATCAATAAACGCCTAACCATCCTACGAAAAATGAGGCAAATGAATAAATTAGAATCGAGTGGGTCAATTGAACGAGAATATAAAAATACTTAAGGGCGAAATATTATAATATCCGAGGGTCGTTTGAAAAGTCCGTGCAAAGTCAGAGAGATAGCACCACTGGCGCGTATCGAGGTTATGTTTAGTTAGTAGCATCTCTTGGAAGAACACACACCAAGTTTCAGCCAGATCGGTCTATTTCTTTGTGTTTGGCATTCGTTTGAATCGAGGAAGTCGAGTGATTTTCAAAAAATGGACGAAAAAGAATTTCGTGTGTTGATTGAACACTACTTTATGAAAGGCAAAACGCCTCAGGAGACTAAAGAGAAGCTTGATAAACATTATGGTGATTCTGCACCTTCGATTAGAACAGTTTATAAGTGGTTTCAAAATTTTCGGAGTGGCCATATGGGCACAAGTGACGCTGAACGTTCTGGACGCCCTGTTGAGGTTACTACTCCAGAAATCATTGATAAAATCCATGATATGGTGATGGATGACAGAAGAGTGAAGGTGCGTGAGTTTGCTAGTGCTGTGGACATCTCGAATGAACGGGTACATAATATTTTGCATCAACATTTGGACATGACAAAGCTATCCGCAAGATTGGTGCCGCGATTGCTCACGCTTGACCAAAAACGAAATCGTGTGAAGTGTTGCAAGGACGGTTTGCAGCTGTTCCAGAAGAATCCGCAGGACTTTAAGCGTCGTTTCGTCACTGTGGATGAAACATGGATACATCACTACACTCCTGAGACCAAAGAACAATCTAAACAATGGGTTACCAAGGGGGAATCTGCGCCAAAAAAGGCGAAGACCGTTCCTTCGGCCGGAAAGATTATGGCGACTGTCTTTTGGGATTCGCAAGGAATAATCCTCATCGACTATCTGGAAAAAGGTAAAACTATTACAGGTGCATATTATTCATCGTTATTGGACCGTTTGAAAACCGAGCTGCAAGAAAAACGCCCACGATTGGCCCACAAAAAAGTCCTTTTCCAACACGACAACGCACCAGCTCACACCTCAGCAGTTGTGGTCGCAAAATTAATGGAAATAGGGTTCCAACTCGTTTCGCATCCCCCCTATTCTCCAGACTTGGCTCCCTCGGACTACTATTTGTTCCCCAATATGAAGAAATGGCTGGCGGGAAAAAGATTTTATTCAAACGAGGAGGTGATTGCAGAAACGAATGGCTATTTTTCAGACTTGGACAAATCCTATTATTCAGAAGGGATCAACAAACTAGAGCAGCGTTGGACGAAGTGTATAAGCCTAAAAGGAGACTATGTTGAAAAATAAAAAAGGTTTACCCCAAAAAATTAAGTAGTTTTTATTTTTGCACGGACTTTTCAAACGACCCTCGTATTTTATATTTTTTAACTTTCCTTTACTACTTACTGTCTGAGGGAATCAAATAGAGTCCGTTTTTGAACGAAATTTCACAAAAAGCTGGACTTGATCCCAATTTTAACATCCTAAATTACCATTTTTAATATAGGCGTAAAGGTCTAGAACAGAGGTACCCAATCTTTTTCGGTTTGCGGTTCCCTAAATAATCGGATTTTCTCCGCGACGCCCTTAATACATGATTTTTTTTTCTAAATTTTTGACTTTCTTGTAAAATTGGAAAACTTTCCTTTTCAAAAGCGATTACCCATTTAACATCGAAAAATTAAAAACAGATACTCACTATTTTTCTTGGGATAACATAAAATATCTAATTTCAACTGTTTCGGTAATATCCATATCGAGAGAGACGGGACAACCACCATGTGGTTAGGTTAGTTGGAAAATAAATTAAACACGAATTTTAAATTCACAAACAATTTACTGAACGTCCATTGATGATTAACATTATTAAAATTATTAATGGGATGGATGGGCTTGATGTTCACAACGCAACTTCTCAAATCTCGGAATAAAATTGGATATGGCTACCCTCATTTCTGGTTCACCGTTAATTTTCGAGCGATATTTACTTTTTATTAACGCGACCGCCGAAAACCCAGCTTCGCACCAATAGGATGTTGCAAATGGAATTAATATTCGTAGAGCTTTACCACTAACCAGTGGATATTCCTTTTCTACTGATATCCAAAAATCAGAAAGTTCCATGCTACCAAATTGCCGAATGGTTTAATTGAATATTTCGCGGCGCTCCGGGGAGCCACGGCGCACACTTTGGGAATCACTGATCTAGAACGTTTAAGAAAAGTAATCGCCTATTTTATATTAGGTGTCATGGACGGAGGCGGAATCACGAACTTTACTATTTTTTTATTTTTAACAAATAAAAAGTAGCTACACGCGGGGCCCGAACTTGGAATCTCCCACTTACAAAGCCACACTTCATAACCACTACACCAATACCTTGACTAGAAATGGTAGGTACGGAATCTATTAAACAAAGGCGCTGAAATCAGTAACTGAATAAAAGTAACAGCTGCCTTCACTGGCTAGCATTTGGTAAGTGCAAAATTTCAGTCAGGAATGATTTGACCTCTTATTGACGGGGCATTTTTTAAAGAAAGGAGTAGAAGAGTGGCAATCATGATGAAAAGAGAAGTGAAAGAGGCTGCACTATTCCTCAAATTGTATATTGGGAAAAGATAGGGCTGGTTTTTATCCGCCAATACAGTGGTATATTGAGGCATTAGGAGCCAACAGTAAAAATAATGGCTAATGTGTATAAATAAAACCACCAAAACAATTAATAAATAGAGAAGAAGGCATTCTTTTTCGACCAATCGAAGACGATCCGATCATTCTTCTAAATAAAATCGTTCGATTCTTCAGAAACTTACATTTGTACAATAATATCAACTGCAATTCAAAAAAAAAAATAACAGAAAAAGAAATATCCGTTGAACGTTCTAATTCTGATTCATTTTTCAGAAAAAATCTGAAAATTTAAACATTGTACAGATATAAATAAGTTGGCTCGAATACCAGTGGAATATACGATGACTGTAATTGTAAAATGTGATAAATTATTTTTGTAGACGCGGAGAGGAACATCTCAACTTAACTTGACAGACACCCACGAGTCGTTAACATTGTTTATTTCATCTCACGCCTTAATATTGTAAGGCGCCTATGTAATAAATTGTGGAGTTCCAAAGATAGGAAGTATGACTAGTTACTAGGAATGTGATTGTTTAAATTCACAACTGTTTATGCAATTATTATATAATTGTTAATTAGGTCAATGCATAATAAGTAACTTAACGAGTTTTACTAGTTGTTACCGATCTTAAAGTAGCAAGTATTGCGAGATCTTGTAAATTTCCAAAATTTAAGGTTTTTCCCGCCCGGCGCAATAAATACTGGTTTTTTAAGACTTTCTCTACGTTTTGGGCAAAGTGGTCTTTAGAAAATGGAGTTAGCTTCCCCTCTCTCTTACAGTATATTTATGCACAACCTAGATCCAAATTTGTAAAAAAATCTTAACTTTAAATTGATAATAATAGGTTACTGTTAACAAAATTTGGATGCAATTTTAACTTGGAGCTTTTGATTCAAACCTTAACAAAAACTTACAGTTTAAAATGTTAAGTATAAGGGTTGATTAAACGCCAAAAGGTACACAAATCAGCAGTACCCAACATTTCATTAATACTTCATTAATAGTTAAGTAATTCTACTGCATTAATTTTCATTAATAAGTTATTTTTTAGAATTTATTAGATGTCACAGACCCTTATGCTGGCCATTTTCGTCTACAAAATATATGTTCAAGTAGCACTGTAGACTGACTGTCATATCTAGTTATTTATAATAATCAAACTATTAATTACAGGTTAAAAAGAAAAACGTTATAAACAATAAAAAAAAATTATGAGGCTAAAAAATTCAAAACTTTTTTTTATAAAAAACTTACATCAATGATATTGTTTATTTTATTTATTTATTTTTATTTTTAAATAAAAATCGTCGGTTTAAGTTCATTCTTCGATTAAAGTAATTGTTATTTTATGAAGTAGTCAAACGTTTGTAATAATTATCTGGCTTTATCGCAAATAATACAGTTTTCTTCAATTACATTCTCAATCTAGGTATAATTAAATTAAATTACAATTGAGAAATGAATAATTGTTGTTGAATAATCTACTTGTTATTAACTGTGTGTTATTTGTGCTCACGAATATTTCGGTAAGACGAATTCAAGACAGTAGCCTACTCTAACTTTGTCTTTTTCTACTTTAACATGCATGTACATATATATGTGATTTATCATAATTATAACAAAAAAATATTATAAATGAAGTGGCCAGCATAAGGGTCTGTGACATCTAATAAATTCTAAAAAATAACTTATTAATGAAAATTAATGCAGTAGAATTACTTAACTATTAATGAAGTATTAATGAAATGTTGGGTACTGCTGATTTGTGTACCTTTTGGCGTTTAATCAACCCTTATACTTAACATTTTAAACTGTAAGTTTTTGTTAAGGAGATTTTTGTACCTTTTGGATAGATTTTCCTTTTTGTTTATTTTACAAAGTTACATATCTTCTTTACAGATTTTTTTAAAATTTGGAATAAACAGTTCTATCATTATAATCTGATAAGGTGTTAAGTCGGAACCGTAACTACCACTGGAGAGATCATTTTAAAGAATGATTATAGTTGCGTTCCCCCAAACCATCCTCAATAACAATTTTTTTGAAAAAGCGTTTTGAATAACATAGGAAGGTATTTGTACGTAAATAGCAAAATTAAACTGCGATTTCAGTACTTCCTTTTAAGAGGAGTAAGAAAAATAAACTACGATTGCAGTACTTCTCCCTAAAAGGCAAAGAGGCAAAGATTTTTAATCGAACGACAATTCATTGATTTAAATCGGTTCACTCATTGATAATTTAAACGATTGCAGTACTTCCTCTTAGTAGGTGCAAGAGCATCAGCAATGTAGAGGAGCTTTAACCACTTATTCGAGCTGAATTTTATCAAAATCGGAATAAGCGTTATAAAAATATTGGTAATAATAGTTTTAGAAAGGGCCTTATTTGGGTGGGGCGAACTCCCCTCCTTATAAGGCACAGCGTCGAGACTTTCAAAGTGCAAATCTGAACAAAAATTCGATTCGAATGACACTTCATTCATGAAAATAGGTTCACGTGTCAATAATTTGCAACGATTGCCATACTTCTCCTTAACAAGTGTAAGAGCTGATCGCCGCTTTAATGTTACGTAGGGGAGCCCTAACCCTATCATCCTACCAAATTTTATCAAAATCGGGCCATGATTTACAGAGTAATTAGTAATAATAATTTTGGAGGGGGCCTTACATAAAGGGGGCTAACTCCTCTCCCATTCGATGTACAGCGTCGAAACCCCCAAAAGGCACATCTACATAAAATTCCGAATCGAATGACACCTCATTCATGAAAACCGGTTCACGCGTTTAGGCGCTACGTTGTTTACAAAAAAGGTAACAACAAGAACAACAACAACAACAACAACGACCAATTTTTGAAAATGCCGTTTTTGCTCATTTTCAGCAACTTTTTTCTCGAAATCTATTCGATCTGTGTTGTTGCAAAACATTACAGTCATAAAGGAGGATTTGCCCTATATTATAAAGAAAATTTGGGAATTTTATCTTTTATAGAAAAAGAGAAAAAAATTGTCAAAGTTGGGTGTTTTTCAACGTTACGCTTTTTAGTGCATTTTTTGACGATCAACCCTTATACAACTGTCCTACCGGACAGTTTTAATTTTGAATGAATCCCATAAAAATTCCCTTTAACGTAAATTTAAAAAAAAACAACGTATTATTTGGTGCATCAAAATCACAAGTTATTTTAATGATTTAAGGCGCGTCAACATCTAAGGTTATTGGCGCCCGGAGCTTTTTTCAGTGCACAGCCAGGTTTCCAGGCAGTGTTCTCTTCGTTACAGACAATACTGTCTATCGCCGCCGGTACAGTGAGCTGTAAGAAGCTCCTGGGAGCCAAAGATTTAAGAGCCAAACAGCAGGATTCGAACTCATGATCTCGGGTTGGATTCCAGTATACAGTAACCACTGAGATAATCCCATGTATTACATTATTAATTTCGATTAAGAACATTTTAGTAATAAATTTACTAAGAGTTAGTATAGATAAGCATTTAGACTGAATATGGATCCTTAGAGATCTGAATCAATTGTGAATTGGTTTTTAAAAGTCAATCTGTATTTGACAATCTTTTTAAAATTTAATGTACCTTATTGCAAACATAATTACGTTTTTTTACTCCCCTATCTTTCGTATGATGCAGACAGTCAATCATTTTAACTTAGATTTCTTTGGCACAGATACACAAAATTTTCTAAATAAAGCCAGATGTCAACCATTTCTTTGAACTATTTGTATTGTACGTATATATGTATCTGTATAATATCCTCTAAAAGGTAAAATTAAATGCTAAAGCCTAATTATAAACCTAAATTATAGACTGAGAACTATTTGTATTATTTTTTTTTATTATTATTGTTTCTGTAAATTGGATTATTGATCCGTTTTTTAATTTAAAAATAAAATCTGTTGGATTTATTTAAAAACTTGAAACATAAGATTAATGTTCATCTAATCACAGCCAAAAGACGAGCTAGAAACCAATGGCAAAATCAAAGGTACCCATCATACAAACGAACTTTGAACAGACTAACCAGACAACTAAAACTAGAGTTACAGAAATATTATAATGACAGGCATTGCGGCGACTTCACTGAACAACTAACAACTGAAAATAAATCTCTATGGACCGTTACTAGAAGAATATTGAAGTATAAGCAAATATCATCTCCACTTCGTCAGGACAATGGCTCTTGGACCAAGTCCGATGAAGAGGAAGCTAACTTATTTGCAACCTACCTTACAAATATATTCTCGCCATACCGACATATTAGACCAGCGACATGCCACAGACGTTAACAACAGACTGGACGTCCCTCTTCAACTCAGCCTACCACCAAAACCCTTTACACCTGCAGACGTAATGAACGAAATTCGCCGACTACCTAAAAAATCACCTGGCTACGATCTCATAACCTCAACCATCTTAAACGAACTTCCAAGAAAAGCCATACTATTCCTCACACTGCTTTACAACTCTGTCCTCAGAACGACGCACTTTCCCACTCTGTGGAAATTCTCAATCATCAAAATGATACCAAAACCGACGAAACCCATCACTAGTATTACTTCCTACCGACCAATTTGCTTACTACCTCTTCTTTCCAAAATCCTCGAAAAGCTACTTCTTAAAAGACTTTATCCTTTGGTGTCAGAACAAAATATGATTCCGGATCATCAATTCGGATTTCGGAGACATCACTCAACTTCTCATCAGGTGCTTCGCGTTGTAGACACTATTGCTACCTCCCTCGAGCGAAAGCAGTATTGTTTTCCTTGACGTCGCTCAGGCGTTCGACAGGGTGTGGCACGAGGGACTACTGTTTAAGCTGAGGGAGATTCTTCCTCATACTTACTACCTCATCCTCAAATCTTACCTAAAAGATCGGTATTTCAGAGTCAGCTGTGGAGCAGCAGACTCTGATATCCGTCTAGCTCGAGCTGGTGTTCCTCAGGGCAGTGTCCTAGGTCCTATTCTTTACTCCTTGTATACAGCAGACATACCTCAACATCCAAATACTATCCTCTCCACCTTTGCTGACGATACTGCTATCTTATCACCACATTCCGATCCTCTTATCGCTACACGAACTCTACAAACACACATCAACCACTTACAGGACTGGCTTTTCAAATGGAGAATCAAAACCAACGTTTCGAAGTCAAAGTTTATAGTATTTACTCTCAGACGGAAAATCCTACCTCCTGTCATCTTGAACCAAACTCCTGTACTAACTGTGGACAAAGTACGCTACCTTGGACTGTACCTAGACAAACGGTTGACATGGAATCCCCACACTAGACTGAAAAGACAAGAAACTAACCAGCGCTACAAACTTCTCGCCAGACTACTTGACAAACGATCGAAACTTAACCTAGACAACAAAAGACTCTTATATCTAATGTTACTGCGACCCATTTGGTCATACGGCATCGAAGTATGGGGATCTACTAAGCGTTCCAACTCACTACGTCTCCAGACATTACAGTCAAAAATACTTCGAAAACTTCTTAATGCTCCGTTCTATGTATTTAACCTCCACTATCCATAATGACCTCAAAATCCCTTTCATTACAGATCTTGCTAACACTCGTTTCTTAAAATTTCATTCCTCTACAGCAGCTCATCCTAATCCTTTAATTGAACACCTATCTTCCTCCACATTACCAGGTAATCCTCTAAGGAGATTGAAGAGAAGATGGCCTCGTGATCTTCTCTCATCGTGAGAGCAGTGTAGCTGAGCACGTTACTGGAGTGACACCACTGGGTGCCTTCTCCAATCATGATTTCCTGTTATTTCTTTTCTCTTTCACCATATTTGCATGTTGCAACAACTGTTGCAGTGGTAAGTTACAATAAAAGATTAAAAAAAAAAAAAAAAAAAAAAAAAAAAAATGTTCATCTAGTATTTGGGGTTGTTAGCCCCTAAAGCGGGAAGGTGTCTAACGAGAGGCCAGTCTGGGCATGTAGACAATAAATAGAGTTTAAATAAGAAGTCATTGAACAGAAAACATGGAAGAACGAGAAAGAGATAGAGGGAACGCGGTATTAATTTAAAGAGTGATCGTCGGCTTCCTTCCATTGTTTACATTTTTGACTAGAATTTTATTTGCCTGCAATTCAAGGTTAGCAAAAAACAAAGAAATCAATTAATCTAGAAGTTAGGATAAAATTATTAGTTTTAGAATAAAATCTGGTGAGGTATTTCGAATATCGTAATTGAGGACTTTGAAATTGCGCAAAAAAAATCGCTAACTAATAATAACAAAAATTATTCATAGTTCAAAACACTCTAAATGTAAGTCTCTATTTCACGCTATAATATTTATCAGATCATTATGATATTTTGAGCAATTATAGGCTATATTACTCTATATATGAGTAAAAAATAAATTCTATAGGCAATTTAGTTTAGGATAAAATGGTAGCTAAACTTTTCATAGTTAAAAATACTGAGAATTTAACCACGAATATCTCGCTTCACGTACAACAAATCATTACGAAATTTTAAAAATCTATAGACAATATCAGTCTCTATATAAGAGTAAAAAATAAATTCTATAGGTAATTTACTTTAGGATAAAATGGCCGCTAAATTTTTCATGTTTCAAAACACGCTCTAAATGTAAGTCTCAATATCTCGCTACACAATCATCAGATCATTATTCAATCTAAAACACTTATAGACTAAATAAAAAACAAAAATTATAATAGATTTGTGACATTACTAAATATGACTTCCTCTTAAGAGGGATGAGACAAGTTTTTTGGGTGGTCTCGAAGTTGTACTTATTACTATAGGAGAGGAGTTAGCCCCATATTTAAAAGGCTCCCTTCAAAAAACTATAATTTTTTTAAAAGATCAACCCATATACAACTTGATATTACCGAATGAAGTATGATCACTAATTTGCTCTCGGTCCACTGAAAGTGCCCAAACGAAATATTTGAGCATTTAGTAATTTTTCGATTTGATAAGATCGCTGTAGTTATAAATGAAAGTAAAATAAAACCTGAAATCCAATATCAATGGCGATGTTGATTCTTTAAAGAAGGAACCTCAAAACGGTTGCGCACTTCAGACCAGTTAATCCAAAGCGTTATCGCAGCTAATCGTGTAATTAAGTTTTCCAAGATTGGTTAAACTCCCTGATCAGAACTTTGTAATCTAGAAAGAGCAATCAACTTTAAGAGCGAGTAAGAGAGGTAGAAAAGAAGGTAATATAACCATTGGGTTATATTAATACAACATATACCGTTAATTTATGCAATGATACCATAAATATCATGTGGGCATGCCCACTAACCACTACGTCATTCCCTATTTGTAAACAACTTATTGTCGGGTCGTCGAACTCTAGTCAGGTGAATATTTTGAATAAATAGGTCATTCCTTTTTATGTATATATAAACACAATGAATATTGATAGACGCTGGATGGGCCTCTTCAGCGAAGGTTACAGTTAGGTACTAATTTAAACCAACCAAAAGTGGATGGTCGGAAGGGCAAATTTAAAAAAAAAAAAAGGCGATACCCACTGACTTATCAGATGGAGCCATCTTTTAAAGAACTTTAGATTTAAACATAATGGAATATCAGAGTGGATTTTATTTTTGACTTATTTGTTTTGACTATCTGCTATTATCTCTGTATAATAAGGGCACCAACAATATGGCGAGAAATAGAGGAAGCTGATTCCATGGAATAAGAAGGAAACAAGTTTAAAAAAAATCCATATCCCTACTTAATCAGACCCTCATTTTCAGGATTACTATCAGGCTTCAACAACCGCTGTTTTACCATTGACCTTTATGATTAGATTAATCTTCGAAATCGCCGACTGCTTTCCTAATTTCTTCTGACCGCCTCCGGAGCCATTCTTCTCAGATGCCATGGTACTAATTTCCGTTTTCCTTTTCTCTAGAATGTCATTTATGTATATCCATCAACCGTCCGAATTAATTCGATATTGTCATTATTATTTTGTATTTATTTAAAACAGCTTCTTTCAACATTCTGTTTAACAGTAAACCTTCTGCGTCATTAGCCAAGTTTCAATTCCATAGATAAGAACCGTATCTATTATTGTTTTTCTTCCTTTAAGATAGCTCAGTTCCTTCCTGAGAGCAGTATTCTCATCAGAGTCTGATTTCCTTGCTGTATCCACCACAGACTTCCAACACTGACGTCAGAAAACTTTAATAAAATATTTTAATATAACTCGGCAATTTACTTGAAAGGGAATACCCAGTTTAACATAAACATATTTTGGATTTTTTCCAATATATCTTACAATAAACATTGTTGATGAGTTCAAAGAAGTAAATAACATGTAATAGAAAATTCTTGTTTAAAATTACACTGAATATTGCTCAAAATATATAATTCTCTTTGTTTATTATACTTATTTATAGTAGGTGCGTTTATTTTAGATTGAATACGCACAGTCTTTGCATGCAATTAGGGCACATATGCGATTTTGCAACACATATTTATATACACATGTGTCCAGACTAAATAATCTAAAGAATAAAAAAAAAAAATGGTAGCTAATTTTAAATTTAATCATGTTTTCATTCTCTAACTAGAGCTATTTATCATCTGCTGCTTTTTTAGAAACAGGTGTTCAGGTTCTATAACCTACATAGCGAACAGCTGATTCAATATGTCAATAATAAATAGACAACAAAAAAATTCTTAATATAATACTCAGGGAAGGGATTAGCTATGCGGTTAGCGTACTGGACTCTCACGCGGAGGTCCCGGGTTCGAATCCAGCTGCTGACCCTTAGATTTTCTCTTCCTAGGAGCTACTTACAGCTCACTGTCCGTTGATGGACAGTGTTGCCTGTAACGAGAGAACGCTGTCCGGAGGCCGGCAATGCACTGAAAAAAGCTCCGGGCGTCAATAACCTTAGATGTTGACGCGCCTTAAACATTAAAAAAAAAATATATATATAATACTCACACGACTTTTTCTTAAAAATATCCATAACCACGCTTACCACCCGGAAATTGCTTTAAGTTGTATTTTGTTGAAGAAATGTAAAGAAAATTGTTACGAGTCCTTTTTAAATTTCCTATAATTTTCCGCACACACCCGTACAGTCCAACTTAAGACAACTACTTTTACACATTCAAAAAATCTCAAAATGTTTCAAATCAAAACACAATCCGTACAATCGCAATATCTTCCTTCCCTTTTGAGCGGAACAGAAATATTAAAAATAGGGATGTCATAGTTCCGGCTAAAGGATTTTGATCAAAATCCAGATCGTATTGGTAAATATACAAAATTTTATGTTGGATCTCGCACAACAACCTGCATTTTACAGGTGGGGAATAAGCATAACTAACCATTGCGTGAAAAAGTCAACTTTTAATAAAATCATTCAGCAAATTGATCTATTAAAAAAAAATGGCTATTTTTCGACCCAATAGCAGTAGCAGAAATAATTTAAAAAGAATAATATTTCTAATTCATATTTTTATGCATGAATAATGAATAAACAATTGAATATCATTTATATTTAAACTGGGCTTTACAAATAAACATTAGTAGGTGTAGACATAATATAACAATGAAGTTACAATCATAAATAAATTGATTGATCATCATTACGCGACCTTCAAACTGTGAACATTAAAAAAAATAGATATTAATCATCAAAGCAGAAGTATCTTCAAACTAGAAGATCACTAACTTTTATGACACTATTTTAGCTAATTGGTAGTAGGACTAAGTTTCAAGTCCAGCCTGAAAATATTAGGCGTATACAAAAATTAAGACATCACGATCTATAAAGCGGGCATTTTCCCACATATTTGCTCAGTATTGTGGTAATATACAACTTATTGCTAGAAAATGCAGTGACTTACTACACTTTCATATTGTGCATAGAGTCAATCATAGCTTTTCCACCCAAAGAACTAATTTAAATAACAATATTGCCTTAGCTTAGAAAAAAAAAAAAAAAAGTCGAAGTTCTCACAATGGAACAAAACAGACCTAAAATTCTCCTTCATAAAACGAAAATTTGCAGAAAATTTTAAATTTTTAATGGAGTTGCAATATTGATGAAGTTCATTCTACTCTTCTCAACGCTTCAGCCTAATCATTATCTAATAGTACCAAGCATCCATATGCTTAAAAGCTCGCTAAAAACCCAAGAACAGATAGCATAGTCAAACATGTCTCATTAGGCCAAAACAATATTAAGCCCCGAATTATTTTCTAGTAATGTTCAATTAATAAATTTCAAAAAAAAAAAGGTAAAAAATTAACTGCATAAATTACTGACGAACGAAATTATGTATCTTTAACATGTACACTAGATATTTAGTTGAAAGATAATTCAATCATATAACATGGTGCATAAATTATGTAAATGACAATTTAATGCTTTGTTATGTAACAATTAATTGCCCAAACTTTTAATTGTCCATAAGCAATAAATATTATCTAATTTAATGTAGCTTTGTTCCGCTAGAATGCGTATATTTCATAACTGGTACATGTACTGAATTCTTCTTTATTAATTGCCTATAGGCTATAACATCAGCTGAATTGAAACCTACCTCTTTACTGAATTTACTGAATCATATTTAAAAACTGAAAGAGAAAATTTGCTTCCGACCATCGCTAGTTATATTGTTTAAAATAATTTCTTTTTTTTTTCTTTTTTTAAACTTACAAAACACCTTTCACCGTACATGAAACATCTTCCTTCTCATTAAGTTACTATATATGGGCTGATTTAATGGATGTATTCAATTTCACACACGCTTTGATTTCTAATTGTTTCTTTTTTATTAGCCTTTAGAAGTTTTTTTTTTTTTAATTATTGCTATGAAAGATTCTAAATAAAGAAGTCAATAATTAACTATAAAATTGATAATGCATTCGTAGAAATAAGTAAGGAATATTATTATTACTCGATAGAAAATAAGATATTAAACTTGATATATGAGTTTCACTGAGATATCTCTTATTTATAGATAATTCATAATAATTCTGGATAATAGCATTCATTTCACTTTTTAAGAATAAATATCTAATATGTATCTCAAACGACTCTCATTTACTGCAATGATTACTTAATTTATCCATTAATTAGTAAAATTACTAACCCCGGGAGGGCATCCTTTACCATGGTTTCGGAAAATTGACAGCCATCTGGTTCTTTGGAGTAATCCTTTCCAAAACCAAGATACAAAAATGGAAGCCGAGAAGAAGATGGACGAACGAGATTTCGGAAAACTTTGCCAGAAGAAGAAACCAAAGTATATCCGCCTGGTAGAAAATTGAATTGAGAAGTTTTTTTGGAAGTATTGTGGATTAAAGAGACCTAGAGATTACTAAAAAACAAACAAAGTCTGGCTCGAACCCTCACACAACCTGATCTTTTTACTATATTCAACATTCCAAACACAGAAACAGACTATCTTCAAACACACAAAATATTTGAATTATATTTAATTATTCCATATATTACTCACTGTTTGAAACTGTACATTACACTTTAGACGACAATAGGGAAGCCTACCTCTATTCTTTCTCAAGGTTATTTATTCTAAAACCAATTCTCAGAAAAAAGATAATAAAACAGAAAAGGTTTAACCATGTAATATATTTACAAAATTTAGAGAAAATTTAAGAAGCTATTTTCAATAAAATTTCAAGAAAATAAGTAAAAAATGGTACGTCTGGTTAAGGAATTGCATTTTGGAAGGAAGTCTTCCCATTTACTTCCTCAAGAAGTGCCCTAAACCCAAAATGAATCAAATAAATGTATTTCTAAAAAATAAAAATAAAATTCTTACACAATTTATTGTCACCACCATACTATTTAACTGTAAAGTGACAATAAGTCACAAGTTTTGTAATTAAATTCAAATTTCTCAACAAAAAGCTAACCATGCAATTTATGAAAATGGATTAAAATACAAGATAAAATATTAGAAAAGCTCCCTTTTTTAAAAAAAATATATATTTGATTCTAACGTCCATTTTTGCAACGAAGAAATCTACTTAATTTACTTTTTGATTTAATAGACTAGGTAAAATTGTTAAAGGCCAAATTTTTCCTCTATTCAGAAAATTTACTTGCAATTAATAATGCAAGAATGCAACAAACTTGGTCTGTTGTGTACAAAATGCAATACTATTAACGGTGAATAGCTAGCACCTGTTATAATAAAATAATAATTTGTAATCAATGAAAAGTCAATTTTACTTTAAAACCAATTCAATGAGAAGAATTACTTTAAAACTTTTTTTGGTTTATCTAAACATTCCAGGTATAGAAACTTTGTACACAACACCTTTCCACTAGGTGTTGAATACTAATTCTTAATCAAAATGTAGCCAGCCAAGACGGAAGTAGAACTTAAAAGAGAACAACTTCATTTGTTTTTAAAGGCATATTTTATTCATCAAAACTGTCAAGAACTACTTAATGGCTAATAATTAAGCATTCAGAAAGCGCAAATCAGATCTTCTTTGAAATAAAATAAATATAATGATGCTGTCAAAGGTAGCAACATGTAACTGCTTCCCAGAACTCCAATGAACTTCTTAATATTCAAGGATCAAGTCTAAGTACAAATGAAAACCTTTGTCTATCCGACAAGAATGTTTTAGAAAATTCAAAAAAGTCGTATAGCATAGTACCATCTCTCGTGAAATGATTCCAATTTGATGCTTAAAAGTGCTACTACCGTACAATTTACAGGAAAATGCCAGACAAGGAGCTTCATTTTATCAATACCACAATCAAGGAAGCATGGCTCTTAAGGTTTACAGCAAAAATGTTTCATTTAATAATCATACAAGATGGGTATACTTTAATATAAAATAAATACAAGAAAAATCAATTAAATAAAGTAGTGGTAATTGGTTAACCGAGTTTTTCTCTAAATATGGAATGTTGTTTACATATTAAATTCACCATTTACTTACATTTTGAAGGTGCCCTTCACAGGGAAGCGCCCCAAAAATGCAATGAAATAGCAAATGTTTCATGTAAAAGGTATAGAGCTACATTTATGCGCTGAGTATTAGAGGTTTGTTGAAAAATTACTTGAGAAAATTTGAGTTTGAGAAAACTTGTTAAAGAAAAAAAAAAACTGAAAAATTATTTAATTAAGAGCGAATTCTGACTTAAGCTAATTTTAACCAAATCCTTAATGCCATGTTTTCTTAAATAGCATCTCGAAAACAAACATCACAATTGAATTTTCTTCCCGTTTTGATTTATATTGATCATATGATGCAGCCTCTCTCTTACTAACTCGCACGTCTTGATCATTTGTAAAAACAATAACTGTTTTCTTAATCAAGGTATTTCAAAGCAAAGTAACTATAAATCGAAAATTTGCTTACTATGAGCTAAGTATTTTGAATAAACTGTAATTTACATTGCTCTAATTATTTTTGTTTATTCTTTATTTTTGATTTCTCTCTTAACAAACTTGGCTTTGGGGGAAAAAAGATGGTTCCGGCTCTTCTACAAAAAGAGGCTTTACAAATATCAATTCAATAGATAAAATAATTTCTGATCGGAGAACTAAAAAAAATCTTGCACCAGAACTTATAACTGCTCGACAATAACTTAATCGAGATATTTTTTTAAAAAAATCCATTCAATATTATCGCGCTTCAGATCCAGATCAAATAAATTTCAAAACTAATAGGTATTTCCTTCTAACATCAGTTAGACAATTATAAATGACAATGTCACAATAATAACCTGATTTTGTATAAATAGATGAAATAAAAACATTTCTAGATAAGAAGATAAGTATATTGTTTTAAGAAGACCAAGTAATTCAGTATTTCTACAAAGTTTTATGGAAATTGGGAGTCAACATAAATTGTCAAAGTAAATTTTTATAAATATCGTCTAAAAAAATTTAAATTTTTTGTTCTTTTAATATCTGTAATCCGATAAAGCACTAACCGCTAAGGAGATCCTTTAATTCCATGACATACATCTGGACGGTTTTTTTTTTTTGCGAAGAATTTCCAACACAAGAAACACGAAGAACTCTTCTGAAGATAAAAGCCTGAACACTGTTAAGATAGTTTGAAGGCGGCAATATTGGTATTACTAACTTAACAGCGAGCGAGTAACTAGCAGACTGAATATTAGAAAAAGTTTGAAACATAAAAAGGCGGCTCGGAGTCATAAACGATTTGGCACCTCCCAAGTGGAAGCTAGTGCTCTCCCCACTACGCTAGTGGGATAGTTGGATGGATGTACTGTACTCTTCCTCTAAGAACTTTCACTTGTCTAAATAAAAAGTTGATAATAGTAAGTTTTGTGATAAGCTGTACACTATAACTAAACTCGTTTTTGTGCGTGAATTATACATTTTTTAAAAAAAATACTACACTCACCT
Organism: Rhodnius prolixus; assembly: GCF_049639745.1. Classification (NCBI taxonomy): domain Eukaryota; kingdom Metazoa; phylum Arthropoda; class Insecta; order Hemiptera; family Reduviidae; genus Rhodnius; species Rhodnius prolixus. The sequence goes on from NW_027411582.1 coordinate 30,579,719, forward strand.
GTAAAGTCATTGAGGAACGTAAACTTTTTTTGTACCTAAAACCAGAAAATTAATTAGTTGTTGTTGTTTTTTAATTATCCGAAAATTGTCTAGCAATTAGAACTTGTAATAAAAAATAGAAGCAATTCTTAAACTGTCAAGTTATTTCTGAGGAACCTTGTAACATCATAATTAACTCAGTCTCTTTTGGTTGTGCATTACAAAATATGTACATATAGATACTAATCAAAACTCTCTAAGCCCTGAAGATGAACTAAATATAGTTCAAAACGTTAGCGTGATGATTTTTTTTTTTTTAATTTATAAACTTACCACAACTGAAGATTCCTCAGAAATATCTTGTTATAAAAGGATCATGCAGTTGATTACAGTTAAATGATACTGTCTAAGTAATGGTTCCATCGGAACCACTATTTAAATCAATATGCTCTTAAACAAATTAATTGGCCAAACGTACGTGGATTTGTTGTAAACGAAACCTATTGGCGAGTATCTAGAAATTCGAAAAATCCATTTCAGAAAAAATTATAATTCCCGACAACTAATTTAGCTTACCATTACGAAATATGAAATACAATTGTTATTAATAACTATTATACAGAATATTATCCAGATCTTTCTGCAAAATTAAAAAGAAAAGCTTAACTTCACTTCTTTCTGAAATGAAGTTAAGTTTTAAAAACTTAATGAATGTAATACTTGGAATCAATCAAGGGAAATTTTACATGATTACAATGGAGAATTTGTAATGTATCAAATACTCCGGGCCAAAAAACACTAATAAGACGTTAATTTTTCTTCCAGACAAGCTTTTTCCAATCTGTTGGATGATGTAAACAGAGGTGAAAGCATTTAATATTAATATTTTTCTAACGAATAAAACATTACTATATAAGAGTTGCAAACTGGAGTTCTTCCATTCGAAAGTCAACAATTATAAAACCACTCCAAACCTTTACAGTAAGAGTTTTTCCAATCGAGAGAATTTTAACTCGAAAATGATGACTATGTGTCTTCAAACTTCGTCTGCTCATTACATTCATCTAGATCTATTATTTATATTTTTCTAATAAATCCAATGATTTCCATAAACTTTGTATGCACACAACATTCATGTAATGATGTTACTTTATTCCTATATGTTTCCAAGAAACTTACTTAAATGGGGTTTCGAAGGTGTAGTGCAGTTCTCATGAAGTCTTCATGGTTAGAAAATGTTATAATGTAAATTGTGATAAAAAAATATCAGAGTATCGAAATCACATCTATTTGGTAATAGATCGCCCATCCAAATGTTATAACTTAAGAAAAAAAGTTAAAAAGCTTTTTACCCATATCCGACTACATATCAAAAGGTTTCAATATTAAAACATTAAGAGCATATTTCTATATTATCTTTGCCATCTCTATCTCATATCAAGCTTACATTAATTTGTCGTTAACACTAGGATTCTATAATACATATAAAGTAGTACTTACATTGTAACAGAACTATATTTTCAGGTTCTAACCGCTTATCACCATTTATAGAAATATTTATATGTAACTTCATAAATATTAAAATATATTTAATGATAAATTCTATTTAGTTCTTATCGTTAAATCGAATTTGATTTTAAAATTAAACACAATAGCACATCACGACACATTCCAGACACCAACCCATCCATTCCAGGAGGTTATATAAACCTACTATAGAATGCGCTAGGCATTAGGGGAAGTCTTGAAAACTTAAGGCAACCTTTTGAGTGAAACGATTAATTTTTGTATGTCACAAATTCAATGAAAATGTGCGAAATAATGTATTAATCTAATTATTAACTTTATAAAAGGCAAAATAAATCTGGGAGAAGTTAAATACTTTTTATTATATTTATAAACATTTAACATCAACTTTGATATTTTCAATGGCACAAATTTATTATATTTATATACTTTTTTTTTTTTTTTTTATAATCTAAGGGCAGTTATATTTTTTAAAACATTGCTATATAATCTCTATATTAATAATTTATATTGTGTTTTACCTAGAAAGAGTTTTTCATTTGATGCTTTGAAATAAATAAAAGTTTTACAATTTAAACTAACAACACCTTCAAAAAGAGATAATCACTGATAAAAATGGAAGAAAGTAAACAAAAATATACATATATTATTAACGAATCATTAAGTGCTAAAAAATATAACTTGGAAGCATAATTATGAAATTTATTTAAAGCTTAAGAAAAAATAAAAGTAAAATTAAGGTAACTTCGGTTACAATTAAGCTTATATTGTTAAAAATACTTCCATGTAAAGTAAAAATATATATATGTAATACCAATTTATGATATAATCTCATACCCTGTTTTAATTTTATTTTAAATTTTAAGTAATGTTAAACAAAAATTTATGGTTATGGAGAAATTCGTATTCCCACAGTGCTGTTCTAAAATAAATATCAAGCTTAAAATGTTAATATTTGAATTATTAATTATTTGCAAAACAAAGTTTTAATTGTACAGTTAACATTAGTTGCCCTGAAAAGGCTTTGAGGCGTTTCTGATCTTAAATTTTGACGCGCCATAAATTTAAATGTGATTTTCGTATTCTAACAACTTGAAAAAAATAAATCAATTGAAAATTTACAGACATTATTTCTTTATCGTTGGAATTATTAACAGAAGCTTGAGAGTTGATTTAAATTTTGTTTGTAGGGCACTCACAAATTAATTCAAAGAGAATGAGAAAGAGAAAACAGGGAAACATCAATTCCGAGCAAAATAATTATAACTGACAAAATTGAAAATGAGTAAAGTTCGCACGTTATCCGAAAAATAGTAATTAGAAATTATTCTTCAATAAAAATTGAGTAAAACAGATCAAATGTAGAAAATATTAAAAATTATCCAAGAGTAGAACAGTAGATTATACAAAATATTAATAAAATATGAATATTTTAATTTATGGATTTAATATAAGAATAACACTGATATGAATACGACTGTCTCTAACTGTATTTCCGAAACAATTAGATAGTAATTATTTTGTACTTTCTTGTTTTAATCCAAAATCGTTTAATAGATATTAATATTCTCGCTTATAAAGGTACATTATATTTTTTTACATACATAAAGGTACAAAAATTTAAATAGAAAATTTGTTTGTTGTTTAAATATAATATTCTCTATATTTTTTTTTTTTAATAAATATAAATTATCTTTAATAATTACTTCTTTTTTTTTTTTTTACTTATCTTTTCTTATATTAAATTAACAATTTTCAAAGTGGAAGGGTTTATAATTTGGTGTATACGGGTTTGTAAATCACATCAGGCAATATTAAGCATAATTTTTTTTTTGTTAGTATTATTTCTGGGTATTCTTTGTTTTCCCTTGGTTTCTTAAAAAAGGGGTAAATAATGAAAATTTAAGGAGCTTAATATATTTATTTTCCCCTATTATTTGAACGTTTTGTTACAGATTTCCCTCCGGGGAGTTATTAGGTTATTTTATAATTTGTTTTTACTAATTAATGTCAAACATTTTCTGTCTTTTTTTTTAAATAAATAAATAAATTTAGGATTTTATCTATACTCATTACATTCAAAATGCTTTTTTTCTATTCTAGTAAAGGAGAAGCCAAAAATAGGATTAAGATGCTAACTGAAAAGTTTTTGCCTTCTTACTTAATAAAAAGGGAATAAGACATATTCAAGATTTGATTTCTTTTAATGTTTACTTTTAAGGAAGAAATATTATAAAAGTTTATTCGAAAATAATTTTCAAGTAAAATTATGCCACGTTTTCTAAAGATAATATTAAATTTAGGTAAACAGACTGAGAAGTTTGAGTTGGACAATTGATTATGATTGGTTGGAGTAACTTTTAAAATTAATTTTGTACCAAACTTTGAGCAAGGACTTTTTTTTTTTTAGTAAATATGAGTTTTGTTCCCGCTATGAGTGAAGTTTGTTGATATCAACCCACTGAGTTCAATTACCACAGTCTCTTAAAAAGGTTTAGGTCATGAACTAAGAAAAAAACTAAGTGGACATCGTCTACATAGAATAATAAATAGTTATCTTCTTACAATTTAACATAAAGAGACGATTGTATTTAGTACTATTTGTAACAGAATTGTGGAATAAGAAGCGAGTCATGTTTTCTTTGAAGTACTGTACATGGCTAAATAATAAAATACTTTTGTGGAATTACCATCAAAAGTAGAAACTGCATCCACACTTGAACTATCAGTAAGTACTTCAATGCTGCGTAAGTTTAAAATATGAAAGAAATTTGTCATTGGGAGCCGAACAGAAAGAAGGTAATAAGAATAACAGAGATACTATTTTGGATTTTTATCTCAGATAACCCCGCAAAGGAGACTAAGAAAGTAAATATTGGGGCTTTTCATTTTAACTGAATGAATATAATTTTCATAAGTAGAACAACATTAGAAAAACGTCCAACATTTGACTTCTCCAAGTTGCAATCAAACTATGAATGTACTTTTAGATCCTTTTACAGCCGGCTAAAATGCAATTCATGAAACTGCTCCATTTGTTTGTTGATTATTCTATTAAATTGGTTAAATTTGTTAATTATTTTATGAGTAAAAATTCGGTATGTATTATTACTAAATGGAAAGGGTTAATTTTGTTTTTTGTGTTATACTCATAATTTAATTTAAGAACGCATTGCTATTAACGTTTCTTTTTTTTTTTTCAAGAGGCATTGCAGCAAATAATGCAAATAATTTTTATTTTTGCTTGTTTTCCTGGGCACTTTAGGCAAGCTTTGTTTGTTGTATTCATCAGGCAATATTTTTATAGGAACATTCCTAAATTTTCAATTTCGCTATAAATTTTGAATAAATTTCCTGAATTTATTAAGATATTAATTTATTATTTTTTCTTTTATCAAAATAGAGAGAAAAAAATTCAAGGAGTACACCAAAAACATATATTAAATAAAGAAATATATAGTCAAAAAGATTTTAAAAACAAATCCACAATTTAATACTTGTTTAGAACAAAAATCGTAAAATTTATAAATACCATTCAGAAATAGAACACGAAATAAAACTTGGCTATCCTAAATTTTAGGACAGATAAAACGTCCTTAAACATCCTTAAAATATTCATTTTTAAAAAATATTCGGGAATCAGACACGTGTTTTCATCAACACGGTTAACTATAATTATTGAATTTTCTGGAAAAAATTGAATTTGCCGTATTATTTAATTTTTTGACCATAAAAGTACTGATCAATAATAATTTCTCTAAACGCTATGGTTCCCTTTATTGTGCATGAGAAAGAGAAAATGCAAGATATTTAAAAAATAAAAATAGAAGTATAAATCATTAAATAACTTGATCAAATGTTCAAAATGAATTTGCAGTATTTATGTATCTAAATATACATATATTTGTTTTACCTATGAAATGTGCATCTAACAATTACATTTGTAAATTACACATTCATTAACGTTTTATTTCCATTTATTGATTAAGTTTTGCAACTAAAAGGAACAATAAGTTATTTCGAAAAACAATCATTGCTCATTATTTTATAATTTTTTTTTTTTAATTTAGTTTCTACAACAAATGCATATTTTCATTAATACTTCTCTTAAAGTGCATTCCTGTTTTTGTGTATTTTTTAAAAAAAAGAAGAAAACTGCCTATAATTTTCATTAGAATTTTGTTTAGCTTTTCTTTTTCTAGTACTGTTAACTAAAATTATTATTATTGTGGATTGTATAATGCCTCTTCTTCCATTGGCATAAAAAGGAATGTTTTTGAATCAGCGTTTTGTAAATAAACATTTAATTACCCTCTCTTCTTAACCCTGAAATAATTACCAATAAATAAAAAAAAAAAACATTTAAATAATTTTGGAAATAAAAAGCTATATTTTGAAGTAAAAAGACACACACATTTTATTGGTTTAATATAAAAACAAAGCAAAAGAAATGAGAAACGAAAAAAAACTACTTTCTCTTACTCCTCAATTCCTGGAGTTGTGACCGGCCACATTCTGGAATTTTCAGCCAGAACCGAATACTCTTTGTAAAATTAAAAAGTTGGTAAAACCGAGGAGTATCCAGAAACGGCATACTAGAGAGAGAGGCACTGAATTTCCAGAAGCTTTCCCAAAATAAATTTCTATGGAAACGCCTGATGTAGTATATTTTATATGCACGAGAGTGCTTTGTATGCTTAATTTGCTCAATTGGTTTAAGAGAAATCTCATGGATAAGTTGTTTCCAACAATTTTCCATTCTTGAGCTAGTGTTTACTCACAAACTATTTTGTAAAAACTTGTATTGTATTTTTATTGAGCAGATATCAAAATGTGTATTACCAATGACCATTCAACATCTTAATAGTTAACAGGATCGCATTATTTGCTCTTACTAGGAGTAAAAGAAAGTGATAAATTGGGTGAAAAAAAAGTAAATAACAGAATTAATAATCACTTACCAATAAAGGCCAAAGGATTTTAATTTAAGGAAACACGTGCAAGTAACAAAGAAATCAACAAATGAAATGAAATAACTGTAAAATAAATATTTTTTTTTTTTTAATATATAATTTTATATTGAATATTATGAAAATTAAACAAGCAAAATATAATGAAATTATAAAAAAACGAAACAAAACTGAAAACTAAAGTACATGCTTGAATACAAACCGGTAACTTGAAACAGTCTACATTTGTACTAAATAAATCAATATAAAACTCATTAAGAATATATATTTTAAGTAATATATAAATCTATATTTTTAAAATAAAATATACTATATAATATTTGACTAGTAAAAAAAATAAGAATGGCAAAGTAGGATAGTTTTGAAATAAATATAAAAAAATATATACTACATGTACACACTCAGTGGTCAAAAAATCCGGCCAACTTTGATTTCGTCAATAATGGATGAAGTTCATAAAAAGCATCAATTGTTCCCTTAGATTAAAAAAACCTGAATTACGGGACTTTTGCAATGGTATTAGTTGAATGAAGTAGTGAAGAGTACATTAAATTCTTCACTGCCATTCAGGGAAATCATTGAGTTATATTTTTCTATTAGTTATATTTGTTCTTTTCTAGTTTTCGATTACTTCTATTTTTTTAGGGAAAAAAAGTGGCTACACGCAGAAATAGAGCTGAAAAGTACCTTTGATTAAGGTTGAAAGGAGCCAGCCCTACGTCTTTACAAGGTAAATATTCCATTCCTGTTCCACTCAGGGAATTCTCCTAAATTGTAATAAGTTTTCAAGAGATTTAGGATGCATAAGAATAACTACACTGTTGAGACTTACAAAAGCAAGAGTTGATCGTGCTTTAGATTAGACATGAGATTAGTGGTGAATGAGGACTGTTGGTCTTTGCACCTGCATCAGGGCGGAATTACTCCCTTTAATACTCAGTAAATCAATGAAATTTCGCTCGATTCCTAAGAAATTTGGAACTAGATCAGTGATCACACAAATCCTCACTGAAGATTCCCAGAATAAGTCTAGAAACTTCTGAATCAGAGAAAGAGAATAAAGAAGGCCAGATAATGAAATTCTCAGTGCTGAACAATTTTCGGTGTGGAATCTATTACTTTCCAAGGTTTCTATGGACCGTGTTAGAGCACTTGCAGCACTGTTAATCGTTGAAAATGGAACTTTGACTGCTAATTGTCTTTTGTTGAGGACTTAGCTAACTAATAGTAGATTCCTTCTTTTCAATTATAAAGTTAGACCAAATACAGGCAGGTGTGAGACACCGTGTAAGAATGGGAATTAAGCGCCTTAACTGGCCAGCCAGCAGTTCAGATCATAAACCTATTGAGTATATCTGGAACATGCTCCAAATATGAATCAGAGCTCCATTACTAGTCCCATCCAATCTAAACTAAGTGAAAGCCTTGGATATTTACAAGAATAGAACATAGCCTGACAGTCAGAGGCTCATAGCTAAAATTCAATGCAATTGCAAGCAGTTATTATAAAAAAAAAGAAGCGTTTTCTCACATGTTTTTTCATTATTAATTATAAAACAAGCTTTATAATAGGACTTTTTTTCTTGAAAACCCATTTATTTTCTTCTTACTTTGGATATTACCAAATCCAGATTGCCGGTTCTTGCTTCTGATTATTTTTGTCACTGAGTGTAGATAAAAAAAAAAAACATCCAAACATGAGGTTTGGCTAATTTTTTTCTATTAAAAACTTAAATCACATCTCTTATTTTAAAAGACATTATTTTAAAGATATAATATATTTTGAAATTTAAGTAGATTTTTTCAGAAAATAAATTCTATTCTCAACTAAGTTTATGGAAACAATCAAGTAGTGTTTAAACAAATAACTGTCTTCCCATTTTACAAAAATTCATTTGTCTAAAAATCTTGCATCTATGGCAAAAACTTTTTAATTTATCCAATATCAAATACTTTATGCTCTTTTTTCAAGGACACATCAGAAAATATTTCTCCTCAGGGAGTTCTTACATGAAATAGGTTCTATTACCTTTACAGAAAGATACAAAACCGTTTCTTAAGAACTGTCTGACTTCGTTTCGACCGCTAATTTGCAATATAAACCGCTGGCACTTGAAGAAGACCAGATGAGACGATATGTAAAGTTGACTGGAAAACGGAAGTTTTGAAAAGGTGATATCTCTTCTTCCTCAAAAAAGGAATCGGCAGAATAAACCTTTTTAGGTTACTACTAAATCCAGGAGATTTAGGTACACAGTATTTTTAAAAAGTGTAAGGTATGGTTTTTGACTTTTAAATTCCATCTCCTACCCTTCAAACCTATTGAGGGCGGAGAGCTATTCCCTAGGATTAAACCGTCGCTGATTTGCAGCATAATTATTCCATCAAGCGAGAACCGCTGTGCTCATTGCTACTGCAGAGAGGAAAAGCCTCTTTAAAATATCAACAGTCTAATACCGCGAAGACTTAAAGCCATAAAACAAAATCCTGGGCTGAGTGAACCATCCAGATTAAGTACGGATGCAGAAACCTGTATGAATAGAAATCTAACTGGTTCAGCTTAAAGAAAACTTTAGACCTAACATTTGAACTAGAAATGTCCTTCAAAAATTTAACTAAATAAAAAAAAGGGGAAACCTGCTCAACAATACTCCAGAGAACGAACCAGAGATGGAAGACATAAATTTAGACAAGTTTAAGCATTATAAATTTTGATATAAAACAATATTAATAAATTAAAATAAGATTACTTTCAATTTTAATTATTTAAAATAAAAAGAAGTCTAACGATTGTTAATTAAAAACATAAAACACACACTAAAAACAAAATTAACAGAAGAAACAATCCAAGTCAACACAACAATTTTCAAATTATCTAAATATAAATGCAGGTTTAAGAGAACAAATAAAAGGAACAGATATTATTTAGGGAGCATGGCAGATCTATTTTTTAATAATGTTCATTTTGTTTTTTTCCAACTGAAATGTAACTAACGTGAACTAGAAAATGTATACTTGGTAACTGCTTTTATTTTCAAAAAAGTACTTTTCGTTGTCATGGTTTGTTATCCTTATGTTTTTTTCCAATTAATTATTTTATAGAAAATGAACTGCAACCTTTTATATAATATACCTAATTAAAATAATAATTATAAAGATGATACCTAGAACGGTCCTAATTGACGATACCTAGGTATTTCCGACAAAGCAGCCTGCTTTTTTGCAGACTTACATCTTTTAATATTTTCTAAAATGGATTTATTAAATTCCATTAAAGGAAGCCTAAGTTTTACTAAAAATTCTGAAAGCCATTCTTCTACTTTCACTTTTAAAATGTACTGAATTTTTCAGTCAAAAATTAATTCTAAGTTTACCATCAAAAGTGCCAATTTCTACACTGGTTTATCTTTCGATATTGGGGGAAGGGGAACAAAATTACTAAAGTATCGTATACTTTTTTTTATACTAATTGTAAAAGTTCCTGATTCTTTGTAAAATTGGTTTTGTTTTTTGTCTCTTTGGCACGGCAATATTTCTTTGCTTAAAATTAATAAAGACTAGAGGTTTTGAAAATTAAATTCTATATCAAAGAAATAAAATACTAAAATGAAAATATTTCATTTTTGGATTCGAGGTAATGAATAAGGTATACAGCTGCTAATTTCAGCCATTGTGGTTGACTATTTAGTGCAGCAATATTCTTCTTCCTACTCGCGGCCCTGATGAAGAGCTCGCCAATATCCGGTACATGAAAATGGAGGTATACAAACCAACATCTTTTAATCCTCAAATCTGGCTAGGGATTTTCTCGGGTACAATCGTATTTACAAACGATTCTTCCGAACAAAACCAGATAAAAAGGAAGCCAGATCTTTTGTTCAAATTAGCGAACAACATTTATCATTTGAACCGTTACCTAATCGTCTTTTAACTTTACGTTTTTTAATTCGTTCTTTTTCACCAACCACAATATTCTGTTCAACAGGTGGTTTATTCTGAGATTGTTCCTGTTTAGTGGTTAAATTATCTTTCACTGAATTGACTGGCTCTTCTTCAAACCATTCTTCGTCAGAACTACTGTGATGCGATTGTAATCGATGGACCGATCCTTGTAGATCTCTATTTGATATCAATCTAACTCTAGAAGCAGTTCTAATATAATGTTGTGGTGAACTTACAGATACTGATCTGGAACGCCAGGTACCACTACCTTTACAACTACCGGCTGCAGATCTGACAAGACCTACTTTAACTTCTACTATTGATGCACTATTAACACGTTTTACTAAATACCGTTCAGTTAATGGTACTACAGCTGATTGTTGCAGTTGTTGTTTTTGTGGTAGATGTTGTTTTAATGCAGTTATAGCTGGTAATTTTTCTATAGAAACAATAGATGTTGTTAACTCATTAGCCTCTTCATCAGCTACAGGATTTAAGTCAAATTTTACTGGTGCAGGAGGAATGGATGATGTATATGGTGTATTAAATAGGGTTTGGGGTGTATGAAATGTCAAAGGGCTAACGTTATGATGGTTAGATACACAGCAAGATATCCTACCAGCTCCGCATTTCATCGCTGTCTTCAAGTACACCGGCTGTAAAAAAAAGAAACGAAAAGAAAATTTATTACATTTATGTAACCTAAACGTTGAGTAACATTAATCACATGATGTTGTAATTCTACCAATCAACATTTATGTTTATTAAAATAACAAATAATGTTCCTTATAATTATCATTTTAAGGTGGATACCTTAATATACAAAACCTGTGCCAGAAGTAGGCAACTAACTTATCAGTAAGAGAACCGTAACTTTTATAAAAAGTGTTAATATATCAGAAGGTATTAAAGAAAATATTATAGCTGGATTCCCAATTGAAAGTAAACATTCAAAACTAGGAATAAAATATAATAATCTCAATTACTTAATTCTTTTACTTTGATCAGTCGAGATCAGTGATTCGGTTAACTTGATACGTGTTTCGTTCGTTCTGTATCAATTTCTATTCATCTCGTTTGAGAAAGACATAAATTTGGATTGATAACAGTCTTTATTGATTAAGTAAAAAGATGTAATATAAAACAAAAAAGATATAACCTTAATAGATTTTAAATCTAATGAATTTATTAAAAATGTCAAACTAATTAATCTTTATCAATTTAACTTCCAGACGAAATCATCCATTGACTCTGTACGTAGTCGATGTTTTCATGATAGTTTTTAAGAGAGGTAGCATGATATAAATAATTTTCTGCCATTATTTAAACATTTGGGAGAGGGGATTTAGTATACAAAAATGAAAATACGTTATATTTAACTAAATGTAAGCTTTACAGTAGGATGAAACTTGAGTATGTGCATTTTTCACCTTAAAATTTATAATATTTTGTAAACCACTTATTTAAGCTTACTCCTAATAATGATAGGTTACTTTTTGTAACTTTAACCAATTTATAAGACACAAATTCTGTGTGTACCTACGGATCATCCTTCAAGGCAAACAACTATAAACATGCTGTGTTCACCTCTTCCGCATTTCAATTTATTTTTTTTTATTGAGAAAAAGTGAACTATACAGCGAAAGAGGTCACCGGTTATCAGATAATCTGAACATCAAAATTAAAATCGTTCGTTACATTTAACTTGGCTTGTTCGTCCTTGGGTCTTTTTCGATTAAATCAAAAAACAAAAAATCCCTTTTAGTCAAAAAAGAACTGTAGGCTTCCTAGAAACGCGGAGGAAAGTTCAAAATCAATCAAAGATCTTCAGTCCTTTGGGAACCAGGTTAATAGATTGACATACTGGTGTACTCAAAACTATCTTCTTTTTCATTGTAAGCCAAATTCAGTATTCAATTCATTTTCAGTACATTCAGTTTCATTGCTGACATAAGGATACGCTCCACCAGCTTTTCGTAATGAATATATTGATTGACGATGCCCTGAACGAAGCCTACATCCAGGCCTCTCACCTCATCTAATTTTTGAAGAACTGATCAAAGTAGCCCTTATAAAAACAGAACTTTATCTTCCTACTTTTATTAATTTCAGATCAGATTGAGTTTATTACTTTAATTTAAGGCGCACAGATCTTAGAAAAAACTGAATCAAGCATAAAATGTATGTAAAAGAAGTATCTAATGAGAAACGTTTGTTAACGTGTTTCATAAAAACATAAATAACTCACAGACACAATGGAGGACAAAAGAAAGTTTAAAAAATAAATTATACAAAGAACATCATCATTTTGTGTAAACAAAATAGTATTTTGAAACATAAATGAGTATTTTTTAAATATCTGTAACTTAAAAAGTAATAAATAACATGAGAACAGAATATAAAGACTTGGAAGTTAATATGTTTTTAAACAATTAAACAAATAAGAAAATTAGGTGGACAAAAGTAAGTGAAATTATATATTTTTTGATTATTATCATTGTTTTTGAACAGTTTCTTAATTTTAATAGTGTGACCTCTGTTTTTTAACACTGCTTGTACTCTTTTTGGTATACTGTTAACTAAGTTTTCTAATATATTATAGTGGAAGATTATACAATTTTTGTTTTACTGCTTCAAAAAATGATTCTTCGTTAGTACCGGCTCTTAAAGGGATGTGTTCATCTAAAATCGTCCAGAGATTCAATGTGTTCATCTAAAATCGTCCAGAGATTCGATGTGTTCATCTAAAATCGTCCAGAGATTCTCTATAGGATTAATATCTGGTGACTGGGTAGCCATTCGAGTTTTTAAAATTTTTTTTTCAGTAAAAAGTTTGGATGCCACTTTGAAAGTATGCTAAGAGTGGTTATCTTGCTGGAAGATAAACGATCCCAAGCACCTCTTTTCTACTGATTGTAGTAAATTATTATTTAAAATGTTATCAATGCCAGTCACCATCGATTTTAACCAATTTCCCAACACCTTTTTTAGAATAACAGACCCTAAATCATAATTGAACCGCCACCGTGCTTAAGATTGTACACGTTGCTTTTTTAGGTGATCTGATGGCCTACACCATACTCTTTTCTTCTGATTCATTAACTCAAATTTAGATTCCTCAGACCATATAATATGATCCAAAATGATAAGGGCTTACGCCTATATACACAGGTACCAACTTTAAACTTCCTTTTGTCCGCCACTGTACATCCTAGAATAGTGATAGTCACAGTGATAAATTTAAAAATTACAAATAAGACCTTAAGAGCAGGAGTAGTTTATAAAAGGTTATAAAAAAGACGAATATTAAATAAAATGAATATGTAAAACTACGTAAGAAGTTGAATATAAGTAAAAATTAAAACAGAAAACTATTGAGAATGAATAATAAAGCTTCATAAAAAAATTGCTACTTTGACATGCAGTAAATATCAAAATAAATGGTGAAAGCAACGTGAAATAAGAAATTAAGTAGATGAAACAATTGGCTAGGGATGCCCAATTTAAATATCTGAAAAAATCTAGTAGATATAAGAAAACGATATCATCACCACAAATATACATATTTAATGGAAATAGTATCTAGCTTTGTAATTCAATGTTATATCCATCACTGTTGATCCAACTCACTGAAGAGAAAATAAAGTATTTAAATTTTAGAATTAATTAGATCTAATTAATTTTATTTAGAGCTATAGAAATACTCCTAAAATAGGCTGTTTACACGGGGCCTCCTTTGCATGAATCTCTCATTCGTACTCAGTTTACAGCACAAATATACAACTCAAAGTGCTCTTGATTACGTCCATAAAACAAGAAAAAATCTATTCATATTGACAAAATATTACCATACATAGGCTTACTATGCTTAAGAAGCTCCTCCTGATGTTTAAAAATCCATTAATGCTAATGTCCTGTTTATTTTATAACATTCATAAAACAAAAAAGAAAAGTCAAATGCAATGAAGCAATACGCATCATTTTGTCCTTGATTTTTCATTATTAGAACTGGGAAATTAAGAGGAACTGAACGTAAGTACTTTGAGGTTTAGGTTCTGTGGGTTTACCAAAAGGCGAATTAGATAGATAGGTATCATAACATTATTTGAAAGAAAAGAAACATGAAACTCAATTATCAAAATTAGATTCAGTCAACGGTACAATAAATACATAATATATAAAAGATTCAAGCCCGCAGCCTATTATAAAAAAAAAAAATTGTAAACATGAACGTCAATGTTCAGAAATATAATAGTTTGTTAGACCTTGAGAATCGTCTTTGAGTTGAATCCTTGAAATGTGTGTTATTCAAGTAGCACAGGTGTGTACCATCAACACGTCAGTCTAAACGTTTCGGCATGGGTATAAGGTCAACAGGTGATCCGCTCACATAAAGCGTTAACGTAACACAACACCATGAATATACATAAAAAAAAAACATGCTAGCAAAAATAAGATGCATAAATAGAATAAAAGAAAGTAATAAATTAGAGAAAAAACAATAAATAAATGAAAAATTATTTTTTAGAAGATGAAACTCACCAAAACATTGGTGTAGGATTTCGACTATAATGGATAAATGTTTTTATTAAATTATTGCAAAATAAAAATTATTTAAAAAATAAATAAGTACATAAATATAATAGACAATTTGATAATAATTAGTGTTAAGCAAATGTATTTAATCTGAGATTTAAGAATATACTCGAACGTTATGTTAAATTTGAAGTAGAAAATTTGAAATAATAAATAAAAATAATTAAAAGAAAATTTTCACATTCAAATTCTTGTGGACAAAGTGTTTTCAGAAGAATTTTACATATTAAATTTGCATTGCATTGTAAGAAAAACCAAATACTAAATAAAAGGACTTAAATAAAGAGGGATGCCTAAAGATTCCTCTTCAAAAAACCCTTCTAATATGAATTTTTAGAAAAAAAAAAAAAAAAAAATCCAAATAAAACGATGGGGTACCATAAAAGTAAGTACATACATTGAGTTTGGAGAGATCAGCAATTGATAAGCCGAACTTATCATTTCGGTCATGCCTTAATGGCAATTTGGAGGATAGTCACAAAAATTACACTAAAATGGATATTCATAAAAATGTAATCTAAATGATACCATATATAATGTAATGTACACCAAAAATAAAAAAATCCCCAAAGTGCTATTTCCAGTTGAAAGAAAACTAAGATACAATTAAGTTGCATGTGGTACTCTCACGAAATAGATAAAATTCGACTTGAGACCTAAGAATGGTGAAAACACACATTGGAAAATGTAATATAATCGCCACTCTTGCCTCTTGCCACCATTAAAGTAATAGAAGATTAAACGAAAAAAAAAAAATCAACCTAAACGTTAAAGAATAAATTATTCCAAGCTGTTTAGTTACAAGATTTTATCTAATATGAAGAGAACATGCAAATTAAAACAAAATATTAAGTGTGAAAGTACAGAATTTGCAGATACATAATTGTAGAAAATAAACTACAAGTCTTCTAAAAATCAATTATCATGAGAACTTAAAGAAAGCAAAAAAAAAATATGAAAAATAAACCCTGAATTTGATAAAAATAAAATACGAACAAACAAATCTATAACTTTATTCACAGTTTCTACAGAATGACCTACAAAAAAGAAAAAAGGAAGGACTTATCAGCATACAGTCAATGAACTTTTTATGACTGTTTTAAACCTGTTCTTTCTTTTTATAACGAATAATAATTTTGAAACATAGTAATTATAATGAAATTGCCCAACAAGAAAATACATAATCCAAGCAAAACCAATATATATTTTTTTTATTACTATTAAATCAACTATCTATTACGACAAGAACTATATCAGCCCAAATATATTGATATTTAAGCAAAATAAAAACTAATTTCTAATAAATATTAAGAACAAATATAAATATGGTTAAAATAAAAGCAGGTTATAAATTGTACGACAAAAAAAATATATATATATATAAATAAATAATTCCTTCAATTAAGCGAAAAATTGTACAGCAATTCTGAGAAAAATTATGGTAAATATTTATTGTGAGAGTAAATATTGAATTTATTGAAAAATTTAATTTTAAAGAAAAATAATTATAAGGTTTTAAAATTTACCTTGCCAATTTGAAGAATAACATCACTGGCTGCATGTTATTAATAATTTTTTATTAAAAATAGTAATTGGTTTAATTTAAATGAGTAAAACATTCTTTTTCTTCAAAATAAAAAAAAATAATAATAAATAGTCTTTATTAGATAGAAATTAGTGTTCTAGATTAAACGAAATTTGGGGCCACTCCCAGTGACCTAAATGGTTCAATAGTTCTCCCCCTAGACTATGTTTGTTAGTAGACCGAAAAGTGAAAGAGATGAAGGCCTATCAGTGGAGTCAAACTAAAATGATCGACAATTTTATTTATTTTTGGGTATTGTCTTTCATTATGCGGTCATTTATTCATTAATTTTCAACATGTTCTAATCACCAGTTTATCATTTGTTATTACATATTTTAGTTTTGAATCAGTAGTTTCAGATTTTCTTAATTGCTACGTTATTTTCTGAGATCGTAACATCAGATTTGTGTAGAGACAACTTGATTGTTTGGAAAACAAAATTTCATAATCAAACCTTATTATACTAATCACAGAAAATGTAGCTAAATCAGTAACAGTTCAGGAGGAATGAAAACAAATATGATATTCTGGTTGACCAAGAAGAAAATTAAAACAAACGTCCCCATTTTAAGGCAAAGAATTGTAAGAAGCTTGTTTACTGAGGAAAAACTATTTTGTTTCTTTTCCTGCAAACCATTTCAATTTTCTTCATTGTTTCCACAGCTCTTTTTTCCCACTTTAATCAGGGTCATCCGCTATCGCTCTTGCCAACTACACGCAATAGATTTACTATCCAATAAGCCAGTTTTTTGTACGATCTTTTCAATAGCGGATGTCGAAAAGATTGCTACGTTACGATCTCTTTCTCTCAGGCTGTGACCTGAGTGCTGTGTAGCGGTTAGCGCTTAACGAAGCGACGATTGAGAAGGTGTGCCCCGAGCGTTTGGAGCGTTAAGTACAACCGTATGGTTGTGCGTGAGTACGCATATTTTGAACGAGTTTCTGAACATCTACAGAAGTAGGGCGACAGTAAGAAATTATGGAATAAGATTTCAATGAGACGATGAAAATATAGCCAAAAAACAGATTAATTAATATTTTTAATTTCAGTCAAACTAAAACTTTATTTAAATTATTAAATCGTTTAGATATTTAAAAAGTATTAGCAACAAAAAACACACCCACCACTAGACACAAGAACGCAACGTTTGTAGGAACCTAATCCTAAGTATTGGTAAAAGTCCACTCTAGAAGTATCTCAGTCAAGTTTTTTAAATTGAATATTCCACAGAGGCGGTAAATTCCGTGGATCTATTGTGATAGTCAAAGTAGAAAAACTCCAATAAAGTATTGGGTAAAGTTCAAATACTAAAAGTTGACTCTTGTGTTTCCTATTCTGCTGTCGCTGCCCTAATTTTATAAAATTATGTACGAAAACATGTTATTTTGTTAAAGGAACAATCAAATATTGCCTGATGATCAACTGAAAGATTTATTAATTTTGGATAGATAAGCAACATACATACCACAATTCTCGAAATTATTAGTGAAAAAATGAACAATTTTTAATTAGAGTACAAAACGAAGAAAGAAATTGCACAAAAAAGAATAAATATTTGAAGTAAAAATATGTGAAGAGCTTTACCTTATGATCTCCCATACACGAATCTCTACCAATCAGTCCATACTCCAGCAGCCCTTCCTGTGAAGAAAGAACTTTTTGTTATCAACAAAATATTCAGTTCAGATTAAATATTTTTCATCTTAATAATTCTCTCCCAACTTACAGTAAGTACAAGAGGTCTTGCAGTTTCACTAAGAACCACACGGTCACACCAAGCTGGACATCTGGTCTTCATATAGTCACTGCTCACTTTAGAATCTTCAACAAATGGGTAACTAGGTGGAAATTCTATGGGATATTCAAACAGCTGACCACAAAATCCTTCCAGTTCACGATCATATTCTCTCAACTTGAAAGAAAAAATCAAGATTTTTTTTTTTAAATGAAGAATACTTATAAAGAATCATGCTTTAAAGAATAAAACCTACCAAACCACGGTAGATTAAACAAAATACTCGTAAGATATAAATAAGAAATTTACTAACGCTTACCCATGTTTGATCTAAAAATACTGCTTGATGTTCTAAATGGCAGAACTCTTTTTTGCCAAGCGTTAAAATGGCTCTTGATTCAGCGTCTCTATATTCCACTTTATTGCTGCATCCATTTTCTTGTTCTGTTTTTACTTCATTCAAACCTTCGCATAAACGATTTATAACTCCACGTGTATCAGTACGGAAATTGAAATCACCAAATAAAAAGAATGGTGCTGTGCCATGTTGATCATTGTGAAACCTATCAAAATTAAATTGAAATTCAATTAATAATCGATACAAGGTTTTATTGCTGTTAATTTATTTAGATAAGTGTAAATTCTTTCATTTTAACGCTATCTGAACTTAATATTAAATTTCTAGGTTTTTGTAAAGTTTTTCCTTAATTTATGTTTATTTAAAAACCACTACGAGATCTATATCTTTCAATTTTAGGAATTTACCAAATTAATATTTTTAGAGAGTTCTAATTCCTCTTAATAACTCTCTAGTGCTTACGTTCCAATGTATGGTTTAAAAACAATATATTATAATTGAAATTCTCACACACAATCATAGATTAAGTTGTGATGATTATATTTATTAATTAGTAATTACAGGTAGAACTAGTTGTATCATTGTTAGAGAACGTCTAAGCTAGGGAAGGTTACATCATTGAATCGTACGTAACTCTTTACTAAAAACTTATAAACGGATGAACATTCATTTTTCAACGAATTAATACAAGGGGACGTTTTTAAGAAATTTAAATAATAAAAATAAGATTGTAAAAAAGAAAAATAATTTAAAAAAGGTAAATTATTGTCAAACGTCAATTGTAAAGTACTTATAGCTGTGTTTTGATGGTTTTAAACGAATTTTACTCAATTTATTTGCATTAGGAATAAATTATTTTATTCCCAATTAAAATTTTAAAAAAAAAAAAAAAATAGAAAAGATTACACAGTAAAAAATCAACAATATTTAAACAAACAAAAATTCATTTAAATTGAAGTCAATATAGGATATGTGCTGAATTGAAGGACAGGCAACAGGAGAACACCTTTCTCCTGTACAATATCTACCACAGCCTAGACCATATACAACACTCCTAACAACAATGGACTTCCCTTATCAAACTAGATCACACCTGTACATGTATACTATATACAAAGTTCCCCCTTTACAAACAATTCCATTGTTTTAATATAACTGTCACCATCGCCGTCTAAACAAATTTTTGTTTAAACGTCTCATGTATAAAATAATGTCTGGCTTCTCAGTTTTCCATTGTCAAATAAAACAAGAAAATATCCCATCCATTTTATTAAATAAATACTATCCTTTTAAATTCATTACACATTATTATTAAAGAATATGTAAACTAATAAATTAATTGATGTTTCTTAGTTTAACATCTTCAAAAACAAAACCTCGCTGTAATTTTTTTTCTGTGCCAAAATTTACATTTTTGCTGATATTTTAATTATTATCCAGTCATCTTCTAACCTAAATAGATACATTTTCAAGTGTATTAGAACTTTTAATATTATTATAATAAACGGATCTAGAACTAATTAAATCAAAATCAAAAATTAATTAAAGTAATCAAAAATTATGAAGATTTATAAGTCATTAAAAATGTTAATTGAAGCAAATAAAAATAAATTTAAGACTATAAAAGTAAGAATCCACAGAAAATATTGCTGCAAAAAATAAAAAAATAAAACAGCTTAGGAATTTACTTTAAATGATGTTCAAAATTTTATTGTTTATGGTTTATTTCTGTATACATCTCCGGTATACAACGAAATGTGTTTGGTAACGTTGAGTAATAAACTTGTCGTTTATTATTGTTTAAAGCCAGCAACAGTTTATTTTGATAAAATTATACGGAATCAAAAAAATAGAAAGGCTGATTGATGAACCAGTTCTTCGGATACATACCAAAAAAATAGTTTTTTGAAAGCATGAAAACTTGTATAAATTAAGAAATAATGAGAAATAGTAGTTTTGAGAGACTGAACAGGCTCGTTTTATTTCAAACATCACTAAAATATAATAAATTACCTTTCCAAAGTATATTCAAGAGCTCGCTGACGTGTTTTGGAGTACACTGATGGAAACTGGAAATAAAATTATGTATTAAAATTTTAAAACAAAAAAAAAGAAAAGAAAATGGAGCAAAAGGCAAACGGTTGGCTAAGGGTTTTATGATTATTTCTAGAAAGTAACTCAACAATTTTCGCTCAAACAAAATTGACTAGAAACTTATCCCATGCAAACCGATGGTAGAAATGTGATTTCACTTCCTTAAAGACATTGATAAACATTTAACTGACACAATTACAACTCTAAACAAAGAGACATTTAGATTAAGACTTACCGTTTCCATGGCAACAAAGTTGGAAGCATCATGGAAGAGATGTATGTTAATTAAATCGAAGACTGTACCATTCAGATTCCATCTGGTCCGCATGAAACCTTTTCTTGACCATTTACACTTGAACACAAGGTATTTTTGAATTATGGCGATATACCTGGGATGTAACGGTATTAAGTAATAGAATATTAACCTTTTTTTTTTCTTATTGTACTTTTTTTAAAATATAAAGAATTTTTTTAAAATTTAAAATGAGATATTTTGTTTTCATTGATTGAACTAATGAAAAATGACACCTACTATTCCAAAAAATTACTTAAAATAAGATATAATTGTTCATGGCTCACATGAAGCTACACTCTCTATGCCATTTTGAGTCTAAGGTGAAGTATGCTGGAAGAATGAGGTTTTACGATTTATGATTTTTCTGGCGGGCTCTTATGAAAACCCGCACAATCTAAATCCTAGAACAAAATTTTGTATAAAAATAATAATAGTAACAACAAAATAAAACTCCAACCTTCTTTTAGGAGAATGGGCAATTAGGTTTGAAAAAACAATTTCCAAGTCTGTTCACTTGCTCAAATCTGGGGCCACATTAGGGTGTCGCCTCTGACCCTATGTGCTTAAATGATAAAAGGCTGATGTGAATTTGAGGGACAAGATAAACTGAAATTATTAAGCTTATCAAACGAGCCTATTTTGCCGCAACACTATACCCACTGAAATGTGGCCAAAGTTCTATCTGTTATTTTCTTATTCGGAGCAGATTATACTATAATAAAAAGAAAACCTTGTTGCAGATTATTGTCACAAAAAAAAATTGTTCAATTTTTTTTTATTTGTGATTTGACTTGTAATAAATAATACCAAGTTGCATGAGAAAATAAATCATTCAGGTAGAGTGGACAAGCATCAACAAAAATTGCTGAAATGCCGGTATCAGACGTAGAGAAAACAAAAAATCCTTTGATAAATTAAAATTTTAAAATTTGGGAACGTTTTAATTATTCAATTGCTTTAAAAAAAAAAATATCACAAATCAATGAAGAGTCAGATTTCTGCATAAGAAATTCCTTAATTTTTTTTTCGTCCAGGTGAGATTGTCATTTTTTATAAAAACGAAGTCGGCCTAATAAAATATGTAGGTGAGTGCTCCCATTCAAGGGCAAAATTTTCCCTTCAATATTACAAAATACCTTTTTAAAAATCAAATGAGTCTCAATTTTATAACCAATAAACACCAAACGAACGGCTTCAAGGTAATAAATAATAAAAATCCTTACTTCTGGGAAGAAATCCTGCGGGAATTTAGACTTTTCTTTGGTTGGTACATCCTCAATGTCACCAGATCGGATTTCTTTACCTTCTACAGCCACAAAGCATAATTCTATGAGAAAATGGAAGAACATACAATATTTTAAAATTATTATTAAAACAATAATTCATATTTTAAATTGATACATTAGAATAAATTCTGACTTTTTAATCATACTATTAAAATTTCACATTACGAACCATTAATTTTACCATAAAAGCAACTTCAATTTATTTTGTTTTCTGATTAAAACTGAACTTTTAACTTAATAAAAGTTCAACTATTATTTCAGCCTTCACGAAACATTTCTAAAAATTATTAGTAATAGAAAATTCTCGAGCAAAAAAGACCAACTTTGCTAATAAAGAATGAATGGAGTGAATGCTTTACAACAAAAATTAATGAGAACCTAACTGTACTAATAAATTTTGAATATTTATTCCATTCAAAATTCAACGGGCAAAGGAATGGATACTGTTGCAATGTACAACGTGTAGTTTTCAAATATGTAACACTAACCCACAAATTCTTACACTGAGACAATAAGTTCACTAAAAAATATAGAAAAGAAGTTTTGCAATCAATTTAAGTTTTCAGATTGGACTTTCTTCATAAATACTATTCAAATGATTAACACGATCGAAGTTTGAAAAAATTTCAGATATTTATCTCAGTATTTCAGAACACAGTGTGCAAAACTGGGTACACTTTTTTTTCTACACATAGATTAAAGATAAATACTTCTATAACTTTTGAACAACAACAAATAACTTTTGAACAACAACAAATAACTTTTGAACAATAAAAAAATATTTCTAAATTTCACTTATCTAGGAACTAAATATGAAATGAATGAACTCTTCCATAAAAATCTTGGGTAATGATAGTGAGTGCATGAAGAATTCAACTGGATATGAGAGTACAAGGGCTCAACTTTGGCTTAAATTAGTTCTACATTCGGTTAAAAAATACTGGAAAGTTTCTAGAGCATAATGATAACGTATAAATGGAAGACAATGGGGGCTCTAGAATACACAAATTTTTGATATGAACGAGGATGGTTTCTAAAAAAGCCAAAACATAATTTACATAAAACGTTCTTCTTTTTAAATGTATAAATTTAAAAATTCAAAATAATACCTTTAAAGTCCCATGTAAGGACGTCGGTTACAGATTGGTGAATGAAATAAAAATTGCCAAGTGCCTGAAAAAATATTTGTATTATTAAAATCAAGCAATTAAATGTGGATTCGAAATAATAAAAAAGGGCAATCTCTCAGATGTAAAACTTAAATATGCAACACTTTTTTTGGGAGAATTCTGGTGAAAAAATTCATATTAATGAAATTCCAACTCTAGTGAAAAAGCTTACTTTGTAATGCGTAGATCGCTTTCGCTTATCTAGTATTAAGAAGGATTAAAATTTCGAATTAAAGAAAGTGCATCTTCCTAATTCGATTTTTCACTTTTTGAAAACTTTCTCGAAAATGACTACTATGATTACCTTAATTTCGTACATCATCATATACGCAACGACATTATTTAAAAAACTTTATACAGTACAGACTATTTTGAGATTTGCCATGTTTGAAAAATTGTAATCCAATACTTTCTCGAGGATTGTAGCAAAAAATTGTGTGTACACACAATATTTTTATAGTTAATTTTAGCATATTTAAAGGCAGCAGTACATTAAACAATACAATTAACGTAATGTTTAAGAAAAGACGTCATATTCAACGTAATGTTTAGAACATAGTATAAACAAGAGAAGTGTACTCATATAGAATTGAAAATTACCCTGTGTAGTAAATGAAGGCCATTTTACCTACACGTACAGGTAATGATACAAGTAGAAAACGTGGGGAAATCCACCGGGGAAATCATTAAATGATTTTCCATTTGCTAAATAAATTTTGAATAGACTAAGTACCCAATGGTACCATTAATATATCAGGTTACTCTTACTGCAATTTTACCATTTAACTTAATGACATTAACCCCCACTGAACAATCCAGGCATAATTAATAATCAAATGAGTAGTGAGAATGAAATCATGATTTACACTACAACGGTTCAGATTAGAAGAAAAAAATCAACAATTACTCACTGTAAATGTTTCAGCTAATGAATAATCTTCATCCAAATAAATTCTAACTTTATCAAATAGTCGTAATTCATCACTGTCCATAAGAAGCCTAAACAAAATAATTAAAAATGTAACTATTGATCAAGTAATTTCCAAAACTGATTTTATACAATATGAAAGCAATAAAAGATTTGATATTCACTTCACAAAAAAATCCACATGCTGCATACTTTCCTCATAGTTTTTACCACCTACTTCTTGACAGTGCAAAGCGATAAATTTCGGTTCCAAACGAGAAATAGTCTGTAAAATAATTTCATATTCAAATAAAAAATTATATTATTAATGGAAACTAGATCTTAATTTAGTTAAAGTTTTTTTTTTTTAATAAAAGAACTTACACTGAGAAATTCCTGAGTCCATATTTCCAACATAATGGACGGCTAAACAATTAAAAATTTAAAATGAATATTCACAAGTACAAAAAGAAATAATAGTTTAATAACCTTATCATGATTCAGCCATTGCAAATAAAGTATCGATTTTATTTTGGTGCAATTTGAAGTGGAAGAAATTCGTACAAAAGATAAACACTTACATCTTCGAAAATTGAGCCAACATTGGCTGTAACCAAGAGGATAGGAATATTCGTTTGTTCATCCATTTATATTTCGGAAGAATTTAAGTTTTTCAGCCACTAATCAAAATAAATACTTTTAGGACAATGGAGCAGCCTTTTAAAAGGGCTACCAATTATCTGTTATAAAATTGAATGAAACAGATTTTCCTCGGGCCATGTTTCGAACCGTTTGGAACACAGAACCTCCACCGTATCACAGCTATCACTGAACTGAAAAATATTACTGAGAATGACAGTAAAGAGGGAGGCGGTAAGCCACGCCCCCAGTGTCTTGACGTCAATACAGATACAGATGTGAACTTTTTCTTACTCCCACTAGGTGTGCCTGGTGATGGTGTGGCATAAGATTGTAACTGGAGTCACAAGCTAAACCTATAATTTTGTTGCCAAAAGGGCTATTCTCTAGGCTAGACGGCGGTGTACTCTGAGTGAGGATGGTCAGATGAATGTTTTGAGATTTAGTATGGATGTTGGTTTGATTAGTAATTGTCCATATGTCCTATTACTATGTCCACAGTATGAAAGAGAAATGAAATTGATAAAACAAAGCCGTGCGATAGAAAAGTATGAATGAACGACCCCCGCACATCAAATGAGAATAATTGTGCGTAAGATACTTGAAAAAGTTAAATCGATATTTTTTTTTAAATTTTGTATACACACTGCATAAAAGGTGGTCTACATGGAATATTTGAAACGTTCTTAAGGAAAATACGATGATGTGCAAATTATGGAGCGGGAAATTGGTCCTTTATTAAACATTATTTTTCTTAAGGGCAAATTGTGAATGAAGTTGTTTCCCAAAGAGTTATTTAGGTGCAATGTGCAATTTTACTATCGGAGTATTTTAATAAGGTTTGATTCCTTTTAAAATTTATAAAGAGAATTGAAGTAAGAGCAAATCGGTTGAGCGTTCATACCAGTTTTTTGCTTAAGAAGATTTATGTCTTTTTTATAATAAGATTAAAAATAAATCATGTTTGAACTATAGAAAAAATACAGTAAAAACTGTTGTAAAATAAAATTATCGCCTATTTTTAATGAGGTGCTTATCGTCTAAATACCAAATTCTAAGAGTAATTAATAAGAATTACTAGAAGCAAACAATAATACAACCAATGGCACTATAATGGAGTTAAGTCAAAAATCCTAGAAGTTTTCATTTTAACCTTCATTTATGAGCCTAGTGAGTGGCGCTGAAGTTGTCAAGAATCAGAACTAAAAAGTAATAGACTTCGCATTGAGTAAGCAGAATTGTAATCTTTATTTAAAATTGTTTTCTTATATTTATCAGAAGTTCTCGGATTAGATTACTAGCTATAATTAAATTAGATTTTATAGAAAGTGATCTTAATTTACTCGTAAGTTATTTGTTACTTTCAGAAAGCGATGGATACAAAACTCTAAAGTCGAATGATGAGAGATGAAATGAAATTCGCTCTATTGAGCTTTATTAAAAAAGTTGGACTTTCTGGCTGGCACGATATCATAAATCTGGGTTTGAAATTGAGCAAATCTTTTACATACCTTGGTTCCTGCTCAAAATAGCGGAGAAAGAAATGGCTGAAGTACTGTTCTATTAGTTCTCGTAAGTAAACAAACCTTTTTTAGATTGAAAAATGAAATTTAAGTTCCGCATGATCTAAAAACCTTTCTTATGCAGTAAAAGAAAATTAAAGGTAGTAGTAGGTACTAAAAGAATATACATATATCTTTATCCTAATTGCTATCAAGGGCAGACAAAAATGGTTTTACATATGTTATAAAAATTTTAGGGATGATTTTGACAAACTGTTTAGACGCAGCTAAACCACTAAACTGATTGAGGGGATCTTAAATATTTATAGGTATCAATTTCTATAAACTTGGTCATCACAAACCATTGTACTGTTTACATATACAAGGGCTGCAAATGCTAAAATTTGGTACTGGCTCTGTTAGCCTGCTCATAAGAGCAGTTTGCCGGGGGGCACCACGAGGAGGTAGAGCTCAGGTTTCTGCCCTCCAAAAAAAACCATTCCTGCCTAACCGTATTCCAACAAGTTTTGACCCTGTATAGTGCAGGGTAGCAGATGTCAACGTTGTGACAGATGCATTACCTGCGAAGGGTCAGGGTAAAAACCAGTGATTAACGAATAAGATTAACTGAAGTTAACCGAGAAATTATTCAGGGCATGAATGGAGGAATAAGGGATAAGTCGGTTTGAGAATTTAAAGAAAGGGAGGATAGCAACAACCAACAAACCACAGAAAAGACAGAACAACAAAAGAATTGAAAATAAAACAACCTGAAAATTAAAAAATATGTACATACATAATATAAATAGATATTTGAAAAAGTCAGGAAGAGACAAATCCTTGAAATCCCTACATAACACGCAGTTAGAGAGCAATGTTTAGCAAACAGGGATGTAAATCTACATCCTTGAATATGGGCATTAATAAAGCTTTCTTTATGTAGAACAAAATATGAACTTTCACAATAAAAGCAAGCAATACAGAAGCTATAAGGGTGAAAGGACCATAAAAATTCAAATTCCAAACTTATCTACACTTCAAGTAAAATTACGTATTGCCAATTTCAGGAGCAACTAGTCTTGCAAGTGTATGCGTGTAGAGGCTTTCAGTTCAAATATGTAGAAATTTCTACAGCTGAGTAAAAGAGTCAAACTAACATAAAAATATTAGGAGGGATTTTTTTTTTTTTTTTACATTTAAAAACCAAAATAGATAATCACAATCAGACTAAAACATGTACCAATTCTTTTAAATAAAAACTTAACAGCATTTTTCCCTAAATGCCTTCTTACGCCGGGTCTAAAAGAACACGAACTTACCCGGAATACGGAACGGAACATCGTAGTACGGCGTAAACGATTTTGTGGCAGCCTGCCTTTACTTTTTTTGAAATATACGATTTATACGGGCTTGCGTTTGATGTACAAAATAACAGACGGTAATCGTATTCGAAATTATTTGATGCCTCACGACGATATCAAAACCGACAGAAACTATTCGAACGTTCGGGAACCGCCGTTTTCCCTGAAGACCCAGTTTTAGAGAGACTTCTTAGTTTCATTCTCTTTTATATTCAATCCCAGACAAGGTTCTCACTGACTTATCAGGAGTTATATAACGGTAAATCAGATCATGATAAGTTAAAAAAAGACTTCGTTTTTGTAAACTTATCATTACTGTTAACGCATCATTCTTAACCCACCTTTGAGAGAAACCTAAGTTGAAAAAAGATTTCTCAATTTTGGAACCCAGTTTACTTCATTTCTTAAATAAAGTCTGCATAGGTCCAATTTCTCTTTTTTACTCAGCATTGGAGCAATGTGATTCATCTCTCAACAAATTTCTCAATAAAGCTTGTAAAACATCATTAGTATCCCACCCGCTACCATAGTAACAAAAGCAAGCGAATAAATACAGATCTATTTTAGGGAACTTCAATTGATTTTGTTAATTCCCGGATAGATAAAATAAGACTTGATGTCAAAATCAATATTTGCAAAGAAACTAGATTTTTTTGGGCACCAGCCCAAATTGAACTAGTGTAACCGCATATAATTAAATCATTTAAAGCTCCTTGAAAAATGAATACACTCTACAGTATTCCAAAAAAATGTCGATTAAAAAAAAAAAAAATGAAGTGACTATAACTTCTTGTAGATTCCAGTTATCCGATTATCAGATAATTTTCAGAAAACGCTGACAGCATAAACAAAAAAGCACTGATATTTTAATTATATTTTACCCTTATCACCAAACTGGATCACATTGTTCTTGACCGGATTCAAAATCTTCCACTAAATCAAACGTACGATTCCAAATATAATTTCTTTAGGCCTTGAATCGAATCAAAGGTTGTATGTACATAATCTTTTTTCTAAATCCTTAACAACAAACAACTTCTATTTCTGTCTTTTAGCTAATACTCCAACTTCCATTTTTTAACTTCTAACAAACTTGAAGACCCTATAACGAGGTGGCTCAGGCTGGCTGCAGTCCAACTTCTGCAGTTACCTCATTACAGGTCTGTTGTTTTGTTAGCAGCTTTAAAATGCTGTTGGAATTTCGTAGCGTAGACTATGAAATATAGTAGATTGCTGTTGTTCTGTGTAGTTTAAGAAAAAATGTATATACAACCATTTTCGGCTATACGTTGGCAACACATAATACATATTACAAAATAATATATATTTATGTTCGCAACAATTTTGCTTATTCAATTCAATTAAATACCGAAAAGAAAAAATGGAATCATGTTTTCGAAATAATGGAAGAAATTTTGAATCCACAGCTTGACAACGTTTGTTTGACGGAGAGTGAAAAAAATAAGATTTCTGAAATTATCTGTGCACTTTTCTGCCGTCAGTGATCTATAAAAATGATCTAGATATCCATGACATTTGGAGTGCTACAAGGAGTAATAGTCACATCGTTATCATTTTTTTTTTTTTTTATCTAACAATTCTGGAATATTGTATTTTACTTCTTCAAGGAACTAAACTTCATAAGGTATTCAAATTATTTTCTTATATCTATAGGAAATTATCGGATTACATTACTAGTTATAATTAAATTCGATACTATAGAAATAGATCGTAATTTACTCTTATTGTATTTGTTACTTTTAGAAAGCGATGGATACAAAGATCTAAATTCGAATGATGAGAGATGGAATCAAACTTGCTCAATTGAGCTGTTTAAAAAAAAGTCGGACCTCCAGCTGGCTCGATACCATAGAACTGGGTTTGAAATTGAGCAAATCTTTTTTATACCTTGGTTCCTGCTCAACACTGCGGGGTAAGTAACGGCTAAAGTACCGTTCTATTAGTTCCCATAAGTCAATGAACCTTTGTTGGATTGAAATATAAAAAATGAAATTAAGACTTCTTCCTCCAATTTAAGATGACAAATAGAAAAAAATGCTGTATAGTTTTATATTTAAAACAAAAGATTTAACTTTTAATCTGAAAGCAATTATAAGTTTGTTTAATGCTGAAAAAGATCACATCCTATATTTCATGTATTGTAAGGCCCACTCAGAACTTAGAAATTTAAACACATTCATATTGAACAAGCCATAAAAAACAAGCTATCTGAACCAGATATTAACAACGGTCCCAACTAATAAGTTGAACGTTTTTGTTTTTTGTAATAAGATTATGAGTACAAGGATTGGAGGTTATTTTTATATGTATAAGCTCAACTATTTTGATTCTTATATAACCAATATGTTTTTTGTGAAAGTTCGTTTTATATTCTGTCGAAGGAAACTTTGATAATGCTCAAATTCTGGTATCTACATAGCATTCATTATTGTAAGCTAAGAACTGTTTCTCCCTCGCATGAACTTATTAGAATAATCATTTATATTTTTAAAATTTACCACTTACAACAAACTGCACTAAGATTGGGGAATAATGGGGGAAGAGCACCTTATCTGCAGTACAAGCAGACTAATGTTCAGTGCATTTGCATGTTGCTATAGTTCATTTTGATTTTTTTACAAAACACTTTGAATTACAAATCCTAAAGTAAAGCATTAATTTTGAAACAAATCATAGAAAACATTAAAAGCATTGTTTTGAAGGTGAGTTTCAGAAACATAGACCATGTTAAACGATCCCAAATTATTGAAGAAAAATCGAAAGTTCACTACTAATGGAGATTGATGAGAAACATCAAACTTAAATTATCCCTGGCTAGCAATGGGAGCTTCTTCAGGCAAGTAGAAAATAGGTTCGATGGTTCTTTTAAGTTTTTTAGGCGACAGAGGAAATTGTTTGCGAAGATTGCAACGTTAAAATTAGTACTATCTGATGGAAGAAGTAGACTTCAGAATGGTTTAGATTATCTTGCGGAAGCTATTTATGAGTAGAGGCTAGTTGCAGGGCTGTCTTTTTTTTGGCATAGTTCTTTTAGAAAAAAATGGAGCCCATGAGATCCTGCGCAGAACTGCTTGACAGTCAGTATGGTTGGTGAAGAAAGTTATGAATGGATTGATTGGAGGCGAAGAATAGTCGAAACTGGAGGTAAAAAAAAAAGAACGATGTTCTTTCGTGGAAAAGAGCTGTAGAGGTTGAGTTGGAAATTGGCACTAAACCAGGAAAAGAGTGGCTTGATAAAGGGGGGATTGATGATTGAAAAGCCTAGTGTCGGAATGTAGAAGCAAAAGAAGTTGGTTTACAATTCGTTCTTGGTTTCGGCATTTTGAGAACACGAAATCGTTGAATGGTTAGGTCTAGTTGAGTAGTGTCTACTATCTGTTGACTTCTTCTTGAGTGGCTTCGGAAGGAAAAGTAGGGGCTTCAAAAAGAATTCCAAAATCCTCAAAACTGTTTTCGGAAGACACTCCAAATATATATTTTTTTTTATTGATCGTTTAATATATTCATAATTCGCTCAAATATCTCAGATTAACATCGTTAGAATAACATATATTTAGTCTGACAACTTAGTTATGTCTCCTCAGATGCATCTGTCTCCTTGGAAATGACGCCTCTAAAGAGCTATAACTAAGTTGTAAGCCTAATTAAAAATTACAAAAAGCCTAAATGCACCCGTAGAATTCAAGTCAGCTTACCTTCTGTTGAACCCAAACTTTTTGAAACTGAGTTCTGTAAATAATAACACCTTCTCCATAACAAAATAAAGAGAAAAACTTTTTACACGTATTATTTATCGCAGCTTTGTGATTGCATGTTTTTTTAATACCAAAGTCTGTAGCCCGATTCTAATTTCAAACTAAAAATTGAGTAAATAACATCTAAACTCTACTTATTTCGATTTGAGCACTAATGTTGCTAAAGTAGTTAATGCGCAATTTAAAAAGCGTCATTACGTAAATTTACATCAATAATTTTCTTTTTTACCCTTTTTTTTGAACATTTTATTTTTATTAAAGCGATCTTAACTGACACCCAATTCCAGCATATGCTTACACGTTTATCAACTGTTAACCATTATAACCTTTTCATCTCAAACATGTGTAATTAGAATAAAATTGCCATTTTCTTTGGTCCTGTCCTTGCTTTACATATTATCGGAATAATGTCTTGCTTGGGCAGTATAATACCTCATCAAATACGTCATTGTATCTGTTGACTTCTTCCTCTTGATACCAACAAAAATATATCTGTTTCAAACCAACTGTACCATACTTTCGTAATAAAAAAATTGTATTATTCACGAATCAAAACTCTTTGATTATTCAAATGCCATCGAACTTTTTAACTGTAAAGTGATTTTATCTTAGAATGTAGTTATGAGATATGTTGTTACATCGTGTGATTGTTGTTATCTGATGTGGTGTCTGTGTAAGAGAGTTGTTTGTTATTAACGGCAAAAGCTAAACTAAAATTTGATGGAATATTTGGAATTTTAATTAAGAAAACGAATTTACTTTGCGACTACGATGTTGCCTAGTTGAGTAAAACTAGCAAAATGGCCGTTTTGCATATCGTACATATGTACATGAGGTTCTACATACATTGCTCCACAAAAAAAAGTGGCGCACTTTAAAAATGCGTTATTTTTTCTTCAATGTAACTTTTTTATTCTACATTTCATTTTAGTTAGCAAATATAAGAAGTATAAAGTTACGGGAGGGCTAAAATAAAAAATGATCTAAAAGAAATGAAAACCTTTAATTTAACAAAAAAGTACTTCTCGGCAAAAAATGAGTTTGAAAAAAAAAATGTATTTCTTCCGATTAAAAAAAGAGAAAAAGAATTTTAGTAACGTGTATTGCTCGTATTACTGCATCCAATCTTCTCGGCATACTCCTTATTAAATTTCTCACGAAATCTTGTGTTAATTCCTGCCATATCTCCACCAGAGCACCTCGCAAATTCTAAGCTCCTGGGAAAATTATTTCTCCATCTTAATCGCCTACCCAGCTCATCCCAAAGATGTTCAATAGGGTTTAAATCCGGGCTGCATGCTGGTCATCTCAGAACACGAAAGCCAGTATCGTGGAGATATTGAACAACACAGGCGGCAGTGTGTGGTCGGGCATTATCTTGCATAAAAATAAAATTCTCCCCAATAAATGGTGTTAGGGTATCACATATTGCTGCAAAATTTCCCTCACATACAAATCTGCCTTCAAGATTGCCCTGTTGAACACGTGGAGCTCAGTCTAAGCCCCCATAGAAATCCCAGCCCACACCATCTCTGAACCACCTCCGAATGGTAGTCTACCAGAAATATTGCACGGAGCGTAGCGCTCCCCAGGCCTTCGGTAAACTGGGTAAACCCATAAGATGCATAGAGAGCAAAACGGGACTCGTCTGAAGAGAGAACGTTTCTCCAATTGTCCTCAGACCAGTTGCTGTGTTTCCTAGCGAACTCTAGACGGGCTCTCCGAGGATCTACGGTGAGCAATGGTCCTGTGGCTTGCTTCCTAGAGCGTAAATTCATTTCAGCGAACCTTCTTCGTACGGTTTCGGCACTGACTGAAACTCCACGAACAGTAAGCAGTATTTGAGCTGTTTCAGAAGCAGCTGATGTACGATTTCTTATAGTGTGAATTCTAATAAATCGGTCATCAAGTGCTTCTGTGGCTCTTGGTCGACCCGAACCTTGCCTGCGAGTGCAGAGGCCTGTCTCCCAGTAACGATGGATGGCTCTACGGGCGGTGGTCTCAGGCAACCCTACCGTTCGTGCTGCGTACCGCTGACTCCGTCCATCCTCAACTAATCCAATAATACGGGCCACTTGCTCTGCTGTAATTGAGAATTTGCAATGCTTTCAGCTTGAAAAAAGTAGAAACGCAACTGAAGAGGTCAATAAATTTATTTACTGTTGAGGTAAAGTTCATGTTGTTGATTACACAAAGACCGAAGGGGATTAAACGAGGAATTTCTTCTCTATTTACAAGAAACTTTGGACCTTGATTCGATTAATTGTTTCCTGACAGGTTATGAAAATAATTAAAACTAATAATTTTTCCCCAAAATGTGATAAAACAATAAATTAACGCTTTTTTCAAAGTGCGCCACTTTTTTTGTGGAGCAGTTTATGTGCTGCTATATTAAAAATCAACTTATATTGAATTTCATGAAATTATGGCTAAGAAAAAATGTTTTCTAAACTTAAAATATTTTTTAATTAATTTATTGGAAACTACGTTGTGACGTCACATGCGGATGGTGACCATGCGGTACTTTGATAATAAAATAGTTCCAACTAGGTAATTATGAATTTTTGTTTTTATTTTTTACTTTAATTAGACTAGTTTTAGTCTAATTAATTTTTGGAATAGGGTATTCAAAAATAATTTAAATTTTATGTACGAAAATAGAAGTACTAGCTTTCTACGACTTCATTTTGGCGATTCTTAAAAATTGGCTCGATAGAGTTCCTTTAAAATTGAAATTTTGGTTAAGTAATAGACTATCTTTAATATTTAATCAGTGGTTGAACCGTAACATAAGTTAATGAGAATAGATCTGTATCTTAAGTAGCTAAGGGTGAAGGTGCGGAGTTGGACTTTCACTCAAAAAACCTCTTTGAAATCATATCTCAGAAAATAGTTTTCAATAAAAATTATATAATATGATAAGTTGTTATTAAATAACTTAAGATAAATTATACAAAGTTTCAAACAAATTGGTGAAGTCGTTTTCGAGAAACAATAAAACAAACCACAAACTTTCGTATCCATCAACCAAAAGAAATCAGGGTTGAAATTTCAGTAGCAAATTTACGCCATAGATCTATCACCATTTAATTTTCTATAGATAGTAAAAGTATGGCTCGTGTTCAGCATAGCAAATGTTCATAAATTTTTTGATTTATCATTAGATCCTTTACAAAGATGCTTTCCAAAAAATGGCTTGAGAGAACTTGAATGAATCTTTCTAAAATGGCTTACTACAGTGTCAGTCATGGTGATTAGAACGTCCACGACTGTGAATTGTATTGAATGTCGCTGAGAGCTAAAATGTGTTACATATTTCTGTATTTCCTGTCATCGAAGATTTAAATTGTCTTTATGAATAAATTTTTTTGTTCTTCAGAGCTCTTGGAGTCCCTGCCAGAACCTTAAATAGCCGATTAACATATCGCTCACATATTAGACTTGGAAACTTGAAGAAATAGTGTGCGAACTTGTGTGTCAGCATTTAAGTCTAGCTAATCAACATATATACTTCCATATTGACACCTACATTCTGTGGAGATATACTGAACACTTAAAGCAGACGCTTGGAATGGATTCGTTTTATATCCATCGCCAATATGTAACACATTCAAAAAGTGTAGGACAAAAAAAAATGTCGAAATTTAAAAATAAAGCTGAATTTTTTTAATGTTTTTATACTATTCTATTATTTAATCCCATATTTGTATTGAATTTACAAATAATAAAAATATGTAATTATGAATCAAATAAAGTTAGATAAATAAAAAAGTCGTCATAATTTCTCCTAAAACAATTGTATCAATATAACGGAGATTACGTGAATGTCAAAAGATAAATAAATATTCATTCATCAACTCTATTCGCTAGAATTCATTAAAAATGCAAAATAAATCGCCCATTTGCGTCATATTCTAATTTGATGTCATAAACTTTGCAAAAAGCTATTCTGTATAAAAATAAATTGAATTTACGAAAAGAAGAGCGTATAATTAACCGATTTTTTTCAAAATAGATATTTGCCAATAAATTGAATTTATGGAAGGCATAGTATGTTCCAAAATAGAAATGAGATGCTTAAGACTACTACTCCATTTGACATTTGTATTTGGACAAAATGTTGTGGAAATAATAATATTAAGAATGTGACAGATTAGGTAAGATCTGTTATAATCTATTCAGTGCTAGTAAATCGGAAATAAAAGTAAATTGTAATATTAATTAAACTACAATAATGAAATTTTAACAAATGACTGGCCATAACTTATCATAACAAAAGCTTTATGAAGGTAAATCTAAATCATCTATCTTACATAGATCAATACTTAGAATGACCAATGAATATGTTTACAACACAAAAAAACAAACAAAAAATAGAAATAAACCATTCAGTTGATGTAAAATAGACTTAACAAGTTTTTTTTCACTTACATACAACTCTCAAAAACTTCCAAAATCCAAATTATCATTTTTTAATCATCAAAATGAACTACGACTTTACAATCTAAAAATAATCCCAAGCTTTATCAGGCCTCTCTAAGTCAGATGGTCTGGGATTTATATACCTTTCAGGCTCTTTTAATGTTACACCACAATTTTTTAGTTCATTTATGAAAATTTGTAAATTTGTATCACAACCATCTATTTCTTCAGTAGGCTGAAACTCTGAATACATTTCCGTTATACCAAACTGCAAACACCTAAAAATAAAGACGTATTTTCAGCATAATCATACTTTAAAAAAAATGACACGCACTGTGACAAAGGTAACACAAAACCCTACCTAGAAGCTAGAACTCTAGAAAGATTGAAATATGCTCCTTTGTCCACTGCACTATACAGATGTTTTCTAATTGCCCATTCTTTCGTACTAGCTTGAACCGGAATGTGACCAGTATAATGTTTTACATACGCTGTCAGTGCTCTAGATGAACGTTCAACAAACAATCTGTGCCAATATGAGCGTCCCGGTTTTTCTAAATGCCATCCATCAGGTTTATAGGCTATACACAATTTTTCTAAATTACGAGGATTCCTATTGTATACATATTTAGGAAAACTTGTGCTATTTACGACTTTTTGTAAACTATTTTGGAAGTTTTTAGCAGTCATACTACTCACAGTTTTGACAGAAGGTGAACATTCCACAAAAATACAGTAAAATATAACCTTTCCTTCGTCATGTGATCACGGTGCCTACGCTCACTGATTGACGCAAGCGCCCTCTTTTGGATGAGTAATACATTTTTTCACAGCAATTAACTAAGGCAACCATTTTATTTTTGTGTTGTTAGCATATTTCCTTTGTTTTTTGTCCTTTAATTCCAATATATTTGTATTTTAGTCAACTGTTTAGATACAGCATAAGAAACGCTTCAAGTAAGTACTTTGTCTTGTAATTTATAATTTTCTTACTCTTAATTGTAGCGCTTTGAAAATTCACAGACGTAATGTGGTTATATTTGTTGTTAATATTTTTGAACTTCTAGAATGGCAAGGGGTTGCTCTGAATCAGACAGTGAAGAAGAAAGGCACGATAGATTTCGTTCAGAAAGAAGTAACTCTTCGATGACTTCTAAATCATTATACAGTACAGGATTGCAACAAACTATTAAATCTCGATCACCATTAAGACGTCTAAACAGTCCGTCCAGAAGAGATCATAGGTCACCTGCAAAAAGAAGTCGAAGTCGTTCTAAAAGAAGAAGCAAGGAAAGAAAGAAAAGTAAAGATAGAAGAGAAAGTAAAGAAAAATCTAAAAAGGAAGTTGAGAAAAGTACTAGTAGAAGCTCAAGTAAAAATAAAGAATCAAGACGTAGTGATGGTGTTGATCCAGTTAAGAGTGAAAGTAGCAGTAGGAGAAGAAGTCGTAGCAAGGGCAGTCGAAGGAGCGGAAGTAAGGAGAGGAAACGGAAAAGAGAAAATAGAAGTTGTACACATGATCAAGCAGATGACACATTCTTAGAAAGGTTTGAAAGGCGTAGGCCAAGTGTTGAACATGAAAATGAAATTGTAGAAAGTACTGTCGTTTATAGAGATTCTTCTTCAGAACCTGAATCAAAAGTTTCTACCAAAAGTACTCATGTATCCAAAACACATAAAAAGGAAAAGAAAAGAAAAAAGAGCCATGGCGATGCTGAAGAAGGAGAATTAATTTCAGAAGAAGAAAATAATTGTTTTGGACCTGCACTTCCTCCGCCAAGATTTGAATCAGAGGATGAAGATGGTGAAGTAAAGGATAACGAAATGGCAGAAGGTCCAGTCCTTCCACCAGGATACAGTAATCGAATAATTGGACCAGCTCTTCCTGATGGGTTAGTTCATTTTATTATTTTACTCAATAATGTTCTACTATGGATATTTTTAAGATACATTACTTGTAAAATCCTCTTTGGGATATTATTACCCTTTAAAATCAATTCGCTCTAGTTCCATTTTCAGTTAGTGTCAATTAGTCGAGTAGAAACTTGCAGGAACTTTTCTTAACAGCCATTTGCCAAGTGAAGGGCCTCTATTAACTCAAAATTATCAGAGTCTAAACACGTGTTAATACGTCAGCGTAGATAATTTATTCAGATTGTCAAATGTACAATATGTACAATATATACTTGTAAACGTTTGGTTTTAAAGTAAACGTTTGTTTTCAAAATCAAGTTCTTTCTATAATTCTGTGATACAGTAATACTAATTTTTATTATTTTTTTCTTGGTTGCATTTGCGTGGTATAATGCTCTCTTCTATCTTAAGAGTTCCATGTTTCGAATTATTTGAATCTAACACTCTATCTTCAGTACTTTAATTTTAATAGTTTATAAAAATTGATACTTTTAACAGGTACCGTTCGAGAAGACGAAGTATCAGTCAGGAGGAACAGCTCAAAAAAGGTCAGCGAATTAGCAAAAGTGATTCTGACGAAGACAGGAAGTGTGAGAGGACAAACCTTATAGGGCCAACTTTACCATTTAGGGAGAGCCTGCCACCGTCTGTTGAAAGCCCCGAAGATGATAAAGGGGAAGCATATGGACCTGCACTTCCACCACCACTACCAGCTACAACCTCCAACCGACTTGAAGACCCAGTGATTGGACCACTACCTCAGGGGATGGAATTGGATGATAGAGTACAACGAATACTGGAAGAAAGGGCACAATCACTTAGATATCAAATGGAAAACAAGGTACTTGTCAAATGAGATTTTACAAAAAGAGTTTTTGTAATAGGAGATTGTAGCATCATCATCCTTGCATTCTTGCATCATGTAAAATTATTTATATTTAAAAAAAAAAAGTTTCTACAATTATTGAGTTTAAGTGATTTAATTTGTATGATTGAGTTGTAACATAGATTCTAGTATCATTCAATCTTCAGAAACATTAATCTTATGATTTATTTATTTGTGCAGGTGAGTTGGCGGAATGGCAGAGGAGTACTGTTGGTGGATCACCCCATCTTGGTATACTCTTGTCTATCCAATATCTATACAAATATATGTAGCGTGCAGTACTACCGTCTAGCCTTAGATCTGTTCATTTGGGGCCAGCTGCTATCCATTCGCACACTAAAGTGAACAACAACACCTTGATGGAGGCAAACCAATTTATACAGAAAGAAAAAAAAAATACTCGGGAGGTTTGTTGGGGACACAATGTGACGCACCAGGAAAAGACGATATTATGGCAACCACATCCAACAGCACACAGCCAATGTCTACTTCCTGTATGGTTCTGTCTCTATGTCTTATGATTCCTCTACTCGCGTGCAGCTCCGGTCCAATATGTCTGTGAGACCGCACCCACACATACACGTCCAGGTGCACTGAAAAAATAATGAGGCACAAGTGCATTCCTCCAATAAGTCTTCTTCTTCTTCTACAATCATCACCATCTTTGGTAAAGTTGTAAGTGATCATTAAGAGAGAGAGGGTGGTGAGAGAGAGAGATTATTGTGTTGCTATGACGACACAACCCATCCGGGCTCCACCCTCTGCAACGACTTAAAGGTCAGTATTTGAGACAAATAACTGTGGCAACGAAATTATATTTTACTAGGTTTAGACACAATATCCTTAATATATTGTTTTGTATTAAAAATTTTTATTTTGCTTATACCAAACAGTGTAATAACAATTTAAAAAATGGTTTTTTGTGCTTAAATTGACAGATTAGTACAAACAAAAACAAAAACTGACTTCTTCCCGTTTTAGCTTATTGTAGATGTGAAATAAAAGTTAGTAATTAGTGACTACTTAGGCTAAAAGAAGTAAAATCATCTAAACAGTTGGACGCAAGTAATAACAAAAACAAAAACCGGCATCAATTTTATTTATCGTTAAGTGTTCATAAATTTAAATAATATTTTAATGAATACGTAGTGAAATAGACACACTTTTATTGAAGAAGATTAAATTTGAATAAGACTACGTATTGTTTGAAGTTTAATAATATTAGAGCAAGTGAGTAGACTTGGTTACGGTCTCAGAAATTAAAATCTTATACCATTTTAAATAAACGGTCGTGAAAAAAACTGCTCTCCTCTTAGGATGAAGTGAAGTTCAAGGCTTTTTACTTTTACCTTAACCCATGTAAGAAATTATTGAACTTGAAGCTGGCTTGTTACTTTACATCTTCTGGGTAGTACTATCATTATCATTATTATTATTATTTTTGGTTCGTAGTTGTTATCAGTTTAAACCATTTTTAGTTCTAGTCATTGAGAATTATGCACACAGTTCAATTTATACCAGACACAGCATATTTATATTTTTAAAAAATCTTAAACTCCTTTTTTAATTTATTTTGAAATTAATAAGCTCTGTTTATTAATATTTATTTTTTAATATTTTCTCTTTTCATGTAACTGATTACACTGGACATACCATAATTGTCGAATTTAATAGTGGTTAATTCTAAATAATATTAGGCAAATGAAATTCATTTACTTTCCTCTTCAAAATAGGCCATCTATAAAGGTATAACAAGGGAACAATGCCGAAGCAGTACGATGTCTCTAAGCTTTCACTGCCACAGTAGTACAGTTGAGAAACACAAATATGCTAGTTATTCGACGTTTTTCTGTTGTTTGCTAGCTAACATTTTTTATATCGTTTACTTAGGCATATCAGCTTATCTGGTTCTTCTTATCGAATTCTATCAGATCATGTTCCTGGAATATATTTTTGTTAACTTTGTATTGTACATTTTCATAGGAGTTATTCTGAGTTTTTTCTTTCCCATGTGTCAAGGATTTTCTTTTCAGTACCCAGTTTGCTCGACCATAACATATGTGGCACTGATTGAATGACTTTAACAAGGAAAGAATCTAAAGCTCTGATTTTGTCCAAAAATACAGCATATCCACTTCCTATTATGATTATTTGTTACTGTTACTAAAAGGGTCAATTTAGGGTCAAGATAGACTAAACTAGTTTTGTCTTTTCAGTATTACATTTAGGAATTATCTGCCTTAGAGTTCATATACTAAGAACAAAAGTTGGTAGCTGAAGTGGAATATTAAAATTTAAATTTTAAAAAATTGTCGAAGGTATAAATGAGTATTAATAAATTTTATCTTCAATTATAATTTTACAAAGTTTTTTACAGATTTTCAAGATTATCAACTGTTTTTCTGTTCGTTTTTTTTCTTCTTCTTATTGTATTAGATTTAACATGTACAAGTTTCTTGTAATTAATTTTCTTTTTTAACTATTTATAAGGAGGTTACAACCAATCTTTTTATTATTATTATATTATTGTTATTATTATTATTAATACAATTCAGGTAAAGAAAACGTAATTGATTTATATTTTAACTTTTTGTCGTTGTTTTATGTCAAATTTTTAATAGGCACCATCCTAAAAAGAAATCCTTGCAAAAATTAATATTGATAACTAGGCATTGTTTAACCATCCAATCCTATGGTGTGTGTGACTCAGGATTTTGACGATAACTCTGAGAAGAAAGGTCGTGAAACATGGATGTTAGAGCTGCCTGATGTAAAAACTGCTGCAAGTATTGGATTAGGGCCCAGAAAATTTAAAACAAAAGAAGGTCCTGATATGTCGGACAGATCGTCTTGGACTGATACACCTGGGAGTAAAAAAATTAAAGAGGTAAATAATCGGTGCATACCTCTTTTTTTTAATATTTATTTCTCTTTGTGTAGTTATCTAATATATATTAAAATAAAAACTCGTTTTTTCCAGGAAAATGCCGCACAAGTCATCGAGGATAGCAGAAGGCTGGAAATTACAGCTAGAAATGAAGAAATGGAAATTAAGGCTAAAAAAGCTTCTTCACATCGTGATAAATCTTTGTTAGAATTACACCAAAAAGAGTTGAAAAAAAAGAAAAAGGTATAATTAAAGGACAAAATATTTTATTCCATTTTTATTAACTTTAATTATAGTTTATAGCTCTTGTGAACTTGCTGCGGAACCTAATCCATTATTATTTATTATAATAATATTATAATAATTATCCATTATTTATTTCGAAGAGTATTTAAAAATCAATTATAAAAGTAATAAGGTATATTGTTTCTTGTTAGGCTATATCTCTATCTGACTGTCTTTACTCAGTAAAACTTCCCAGTTTATCGATCATCTAAACTTTCGGGAAACTGTTTTGGAAATACATAACTAATTTTCCGTTAAGAAAGGTTAGATATAGTAGACTTACGTTTTAATATTTACTCTTTTTTTCTTGCAACTTAACCCTCTCAGTAGCCGGGAACGCTGTCGCGCTACTCTGAAATTTTTCTCAATATACTTTGTTCAGAATGATAGGTATGTCTTTTTCTAAAAGGTTTGAAACTATATATTTTGCAATCCAAATTATACTCTTATATGTTAGATATAATATGTAAAAAGTTTTAAAAGAATACTTCAAAATTGACTTTGATAGAGAGCATATCCTGTACCACTGCAAAAACTAATAAAAACCGCCGGTATCTTTAGCATTTGTATGGAAAAAATTTCCGGTACTCTAAGCGTTAAACCAACTTGCAACATGAATCACATCATGAAAAAGAATTAAACAATAATTTATAAGTAAGCAACATATTTCATGACTTTCTGTTGGAGAAAAAAAATTAAATCATTCAGTAAAACCTTTCGACTTTAAGGCAGTCTATATAGCCTTGTACAGAGCAGTTTATTCCATTGGGATACAACATTGCATTTGCAGGAGACCGAGGCAACCAGCACCTAAACTTAATTTAAGCTAAATTCATGAAAACTTAAACTCCTTTATTGTAAGAAATAGCAGAGCAGAATGGTATAAAGGGAAATGGCTGCATTTGTTCGCTGAAAATGTTGCAAACAAATTTTAAAAAAAACAAACAAAAAGTAAAGCCTTTTATGTTTTATCCACATAAAAATAAAGCAGTTTTTAAAAATCTGCAGCCTGAGATCGAGCTGCCTTTTGTTTTTATTCAGAGGGAAGAAGTCAATTTAATTTTAATTTTTACAGAAAGAATTGGAAAGTTCCGGTGGCAAAGTGGAAAGACGACCATTTAGCCGGGAAATCGATCTACAAACACATAAATTTGATGAAGCTCAAAAAAGATCAATTATAAGTAAAGCTCAGTTGTTGGATACAAGATTTTCATGTGGAGAGAGTAAATATTTGTAAAATAATTTAACCAAAAAGAAGTTATATAAAAATACAAACTTTTTAATAGTTAAGAAATTTTTGTACATTCTATTGTATCAGTTCAAATATAAGTTATAGTGTTATCAGTTCTTACTCCTCCTTATTTTTTATTTTATTTATCTCGTAACGTAGCTAAACTTAATTATCATGTCTTATTGTTGAGTTTTTACTTATTTAACTTTATAAAGATTTTCGTACATATATTAGCAATTAAATGATGCAACTTATTTTCTCAGAGTTAATTTCGTATACAATAAATGTGCTAAGTAATATTTCTGCAAAAGACAGCTCTTTAATTTTGTAAATTTAACATACTTATTGTTAGACTGAAAGCTTTTTCCAGTCCAGGTTTTGTTAGTGGGATTATTTACACATATTTAAAACAGCGCAAAATTAAAGAAACAAAGAAAAGGGAAAAAAACATAATTTTTTTTTATAAATCCTTATGGATCAAGCTCTATCTGGTGTGTTAAGTTTTTGGAAAGACATAGTATCGATTTTTCTTCATATTTGTCTATTCTATATATTAACTATTCTCTTGCAATCTCCGGCAGAGTGAAAAATGATAAATGTAGCAGTTGCCGCACAGTGTTAATGCCAAGCTGTCTTTAATTCCTGCATCTGGTGATGCTTAAAAGTAATTGCCTCTGTAATCGAACATTTGTCTGCGTTTGTTTTGTCTTGAATGAATCATAACTTCCCAACTGTCAAGTTAGATCTGCACGCCCGCCAGTGTTGATCTCAGCTGTTTACTTTCTTACCACAGGTAAGGATAGTTTTGCTCTTATCAAATTTTTAGCATCAAGTTTTCTATGGAAATATGCATTTTGAACTTCTCTGAGAACCTTTTGTTTTTTAGAAAATGGTCTGTGTATGTTAATAAAATACTCATCACAAAAAAAAGAAAAATCATAGGAAGCTTAATATTTCGATATGAATTACAATATCGATTTTTGTTGTAAATCTAATCATAGAATTTAACCTCAATCGGTGTTGATCAAGTACGTTAAATTAATTGTAGGAGACGTATATTTGTTTCAGTAAAATCATTTTTAACTCTTTATCCTATCAACTTTGGTAAGTCTTAGGAATTACTCATTAATTTATGCATTGTGGTAATTTACGGTTTGAATCAATGTTAGAAAATAATTAGAGGATTTATATCTGAGAATCTTTGTTTCATTCAAATAATTAATACTTATCTAGGATTAGTATTTCATATGCCTAATTTAATCAATAAACAAGATGGAAAAAATGTAGAAAATCTAACAT
This sequence comes from Rhodnius prolixus, assembly GCF_049639745.1. NCBI lineage: Eukaryota > Metazoa > Arthropoda > Insecta > Hemiptera > Reduviidae > Rhodnius > Rhodnius prolixus. The sequence continues at coordinate 30,624,365 of NW_027411582.1, forward strand.
TAATTGAAAGTACTAATTTTTAGCAACTATGGAAAAACCGGAATTAAATAAAATTACAAAACGAAGCTCAATCTGGCTTTACTTCAGCAGAGATCATAATAAGAGAGATCTGGCACAATGTTGTATTTGTGGCATTGTAATATCGACTAGAGGTACAGTGTAAATTAATAACATTGAGTTTTATTTTAATTACGCTATTTCAACATTAATATCATATTGAGTGTTCCTTCATCTGTGCCCATTTAGAATCACTTTGATTGCCTCAGGCCATCATCGCCTCCACATCCTAATACCGTTGCTTTCTTGGTAGTTCTTTCTTACTGTTACCTTTGGAAACGTAGATGGTCTATAGCCATCGTCAAGCTCCATTCATGTAAGATTGCCCAACCAAGTCAATCGCGATGTTAGATGGCGGCGTCTTCCCTGAGATTATGCCCATAATCGTATTCAGTTCTGATATCCCATCAGTACTTTTGTTCATGGCACTGGCTAAATAATATTTGATTACTGCACGAAACTTTTTAATTATTAAATTCTCAAGCGTTTTTTTCAAGAACAGAATATAATTTTAAATAAAGTTAGTTTAGCACAATTAAGCGTTACTATTGAGTAAATAAATAACATAAATTTCTCATAATTTCACTTCCAAAATAAGAAGTTAAACATTATCGTAAGAAATGATATTTTACTAATATTTTGTAGGAGGTTCTACATCCAATTTATGTCGTCACATAAGAGCAAAACATAAAATAAAATTCCGCAAAAGACAAGTAAAGAAACATAGTTATGCTAGACAGCAAATTGTTACAGATTGTATCCAGGTAAGTTAACTTATGTATGTTAATTTAAAATGTTACACTCAACTGTTTGTAGTTCAAATCCTAAAATTCTAAGAAATTTAAAGACGTTTTGGCAGAGAAAACCTTATGTTTACACCAGATTTGAATGGTGTAAATTTCATAATATTAATTATGGACGCCAAAAGAACATTTTACTAAAAAAAAATAATGGGATTAGATTGATTTGCGTTAAACCATTTGTAACTTAAATTAAATTATTAAGTTAAAACGGTCCACATTTTAGGATCATCCCCGATTCCTGCAAACGCTAACTGGAGCCCTAACATTAAGTGAGAAATTAATGTGTAACTAAAATTTGGAGTTTCGAGAAAGAGTTTGACCAGAAACTTCATGAAAGTGAATTTCATGAACGGCTTTTTTTCCATACATCTCTCTGTTAAATATCTTTTGCTTTTTTTTTGAAAGTGTATTCGCCAAAAATTGATTTTAAGTGGTATCTCTGACACTGGGACGTCAGGCTTTCCTCTAAAGTATCGATTTAATATAGTAAACCTTTAAGCGAACTGGGACTTACTAAAAATGGATGTTAGGACAAAATGTAAGTTAGATCTTTGCGATTTGAAGGTGAAAAAGTAAGTGAAGGATTCGCATAACATTTTTTTAAATTATTAGTTTTATTACTTTGTGGATATCATTTAATACTTTAATACTTTTTTAGTCCAGTGAGCAAGGTATGATATATTTGGAAGGGATTGATGGAGAAAGAATACCAGCTAAAATTATCGTTCCTCAAGAAATAGGTGAGTAAACTTAATATTTTGCCACCGTAATCAACACTATATTAGTTTTAGTAGCAAACAAATCGGACTTCATTTTTGGAAATCAGTCCATACATTGAAAATTTGGGTTATGTTAGTAACCATTGCACTGTCTGGAGGCCGGTTGTGCAATGATAAAAGCTCGGAACGCCAATGTCCTCAGAAGGTAGTGCGTCTTAAACACACACACAAAAGAAAAACCATAAGATTTTCAGAGTCATTACAAATTATTAATTTAAAGCTGGCCTCACAAATGTAGGACCAACTTCTTTGTAATGTAATTTACATCATCAAGACTCCCACAAGCCGCATTTTATTTGTCGGAAAAAAAAAAAAGATATGAATATTGTTTATTTTATTGGGATACGAATAAAAGAAAATTTGGCATACCTTTCAAGTAAACTACCATTTGGTTTATTTACATCAACTGCTGGTTTTAAGAACTAAAGTAACTTGGATTTTCAAGCATTTTGTTAAAAAAGATCTTTAGCAACTATCGTTAGCAAAGATCGTTAGCAACTATTAAATTTATGTTGGTTTTTTTTAATCAGTCCCCCTCTCTGCCCAAGGAAACGTAAACGTGGCGTCATTTCATTCCATTCGCTATTCTCCATCCTAATTCTATTTTATGATTTACCGTAATTTTGTGAGGAGTTAGGGTGTACGCTTGTAGTATGGATGGTTGTTCGACTGCGTACGTACTGAGTAGTGTGGAGGGACGAGTTAGTTTATCCGATGTATATAATGCGTAGATATTTAGTATATATTGTATATTGTGCACTCCCTGATAAGGAGTTATTTCTGAGCGTCAAACAGAAATAGAATGAAAAGATTAGAAAAATTCTAAAGTAGTCGCCTTTTTCGTACTAATAAAACGTTTATTTACTCTTTAAATAAGTTTTTCTCTTAGTATCTGAACAATTTTTAACTGTTTGAGAATCTGGTAATTGTTTTCTGTAACATAAATTTGTCAAAACCTTTAATACTATTTTTAAAATTCTAGAAGAAATGGATATGGACAACAGAAACGTTTCAGTGGGTGCAGACTGTGTAACAGTGTGGGGAGATACTGAACTTGATGAAGCCGCCACATCAAACAAAACATTCCTTCAACGATCCGAATCGATTAGTGGGGTAAATGATGTAAAGAAACATTTTTTACTAAAAAGAAAATCGAATGGACAGAGTTCAAACAAAAAAGTGGAAGCGTTATTTTTAATAGCGCACAGTCTTGGTAGAATGGCCAGTGCTTTGGAAATAATTGCCGATTGTTTTCGTCAACGGAATCCAAGAATGCAAAAGAATGTAGAAGTTATTTCCAAATTAAATGAAATACTACAAATATTGCAGAAAAATGATACACAGGATGAAAAACAATCCACTAATGATGTTGTGAGTGAGATTAATAAACAATTTTCACCTATATTAAAGACTTTAAATCTTTTACCTAGTAAAACAACTAAGGAATCTTCCCCAAAATAATTTATTCAACCTAGGCACTTGAAATCAGAGCAAAAAGTTACTTTTAGAATTAAGGCTACTTTTTTTCATAGTTCTTGTTATAATAATTGTTTTAGTTAATTCAGATTTAGTAGGCATATGGAATCTAATCATTATTATCAACAACTCAAACTGAATAGCAATATTTAATTTATAGTTGGATGTAATCTGTGACACTACTACAAAACTTCGTAATATAACGTTCATACTCAAAACAATGAAGTGCCCATGGACTTATTATTGCTCTTGGTCCCCGTAACGCTCTAAAAGCATTCCTTTGAGAATAGGCCTCTTCCGAATAAAATGAACCTAATATTAGGGAAGTGAGAACACTATCATGGGAAGTGATACACTATTTTCACAACTCTTTATCCAACTTTTAATCTTCAAGTCTTGTTAATCTTCTATTTTGTTTAGATGACTAGCTAGTTAAAGGAGGTCTCTGTAAAGTCTACATCTACACTTACGGCAGACAGCAGCATTCAATGAATCCTTTGATCCTAGCCTGGAAAAAAGTGGCCATACTCCCTAAGGATTCAACTCCGTAATCAAGCTCTAATTCCAGACAGACCATTCTCTTTTTCAGGAACATCAGTATTACCTATATTTTGTGCCGTTACTCAAGTAATATATCCTTGAGAGTATCCTTTTACATTGTCAGTATCATTAATGATAACGTTTTTCATTTGTAAATTGTAAATAGCGATAACCCAGTCATTTCTTAAATCTTCATTAATTTTCTATAGCAAATTATCGTAAAGAAAAGTAATAATGTTATAATGTAAATCACACCGTTAAATTCCGCAAACTGTCGGGTTTCCTCAAGGGCATTGTCAAATGAGAAGGCAATCCTTTAAGTTGGGTCTAGAATGAACGTGGTGGTACTTGCAGATTCTGTGAGAAGATGGAGGAAATTCCAATGCTCCTCTCAACAATTGCTATGCCATTCAGACACTTGGGTAATTACCAAGTGCAGGAAGAAGACATACACTCCGTAGACTCCTCTCAGATTCTAGGATTTATTCGTCATCTGGGACTGTAGAGCTAATACCAACGGATTCCTTGGCACAGTAGATCATTGAAGTTGTAGAGAAATTTGTTAATTGTTTATCAAAAAATTTCTTTTTTCTAACAAATTACAAAAAAAAAAAAGAGAAATATTTTTTTTAATCAGTAGCTATTTTAATCAATCAATATTTGATCAGTTTATGTTGACTTTTGCTCCTGAGTTGAAAAGAATTGGTGAATTTTATAATACAAAGGAAATGTCATTTCTAATATATTTGTTCCTATCTAATATTTATGTTGTAATTTAATTTGTATTTTGACTGCAAGAAATATGTAAATTTAGTAGTAAACAAAAATGACATAAATTAAAATAAAAGTAGAGAACACGAATGCAAGCTTAGTTGGTATGTAACAGAATTTTAATTCTGTTATATTTTTCAAAGTGTGTAAACGATTAATGTATTTTTAATTCGCTTTAGCTCGCATCTATCTACGGGTCAGAGACAATTAGTAGTGAAAAAGTGTAGTGAAATATTAAAATGTAATAAAGTGTGCATTATTTGAAAACTGTAGAAAATCAGACTATGCTTTTATTAATTTTTGTTTTTCCGTCGATGAGTGGTGTAGGAATGTCTCTTTAATGTATAGCCAGTTCTTAACATGGTTTCTATTTTCTTTGAATTCATTAAGTTCAATGCAGTTCGTTCGTTCAATAGTTAATAGTTTGAACGAAAACGTACTAAGATGTATTATTACGCTAATTTAATCTCAGTTGTAAGAATGTCTGTTTTAAGAATTAAGTAAAAAAAATAGATTATATAGAAAATATTTGTTTTTGTTTTATGTGCCATAAAATTAACTCAATTAAATTGAATGACTAGACTCTATGCATTTTTGGTTTCCAGACCAGCTGCCGGCTCTTTAATATTATTATTTTTCTATTTATATTTATTATTATTATTATTTTTATTTTTAAGGAACCTCCTACAGCACATTATTCGCTGATGGATCTGTTACGTGTAAAGAGAGAAAAAACTGTCCGAAAGCCGGCAGTGTGTTGAAAAAGCCTTCTGGCGCCAATAATATCAAATTAGAGCAGAGAGAAATAGGATCAAAATTTTATTATTTTAATTTTTTTCATTTTTGGTTACACAAAGAAATGTGAGTTTCTTTTTATGGAGAGTAGAGATCTAAGGTTGTTACCCGAAGGAGGTTCTCGTACTCTGCATTCCAATTGTATAAATGTAAAGTAAATTATTACTATATTTTTTTTTATATTTATTTATTTTGTCTAAGGGGTTTAAATTGCAAAAAGATGATTGTCTGAGTCATCTTTGCCAGCACCCCTTTTTTTAAAAAATCATTTATACGCTTATTTATTTATTTATTTTGTTTCAGATGTAGGTAACCAAAGATTTCTGAATTAGCTGCTATTTATCTTGATCATTATCAAAATATAACGGACGAGATTAATGGAGGAGGTTTTCTAATAGTATTTATTTAAATTCTATTAGATATAATATTTTGCTTCATACGTTCTACAAAGCTCTTTTCACTAAAGAAAAACACAAGTTCTATTAGGCCACCAAGGATATTTGGCTATTAACTACTCGTAAAAATCTAATGTAAGTTGAGCCTGTCACTTTTATATTAAAGTTCCATTGGGAAAAATCCTATCAGGTTGAAAACCTATCTCCTCAAGTGTTAGGGTTCGGTGGGTAGATAGAAGTATCACTTTTTTGCTGCAAGAACAGCGCACTAAGAGGCGAAGTGAACCGATAGTTCCAAATGACAATAGTTTTGGAAACAAAAATTCGATTTAATGCATGGATGAATAGGTGGAAGATTTTTGTTTTTTCTCTTATGTGTATCTGTAAGGTAAAAAGCCAATATATAGAGGCTCACAAGAAAACAAAACACTGGGAAGTGGAAGCCTACTGGAACTCTCCGAGCAGAGACACGTGGAAGATTCACATTTTACGCGTCTTCATGTCAGAGCGAAACTAATGAACCATGAGAAATACTTCCAACTTAAAGAAATATACTAAGTCAATTACAAAAAGGTACGGTTTAACTTTTTTTGGGTATGTAAGGAATACATTCTTACAAGGTGGATCTAAATACAGGCACCGAACTAGATTGTATCGCTTCCTCAAAATAATAATTGACTAATAATAACAATAATTAGTCTAAGTAAGTCGCTGAAGTAGAATAATGTCTACTTTTCAGGTGAGCTTTATGTCTATTTATTGATCAGATATCAGAGGTTGACAAATCACGTTTCTCTTTTAACCTTACAAATAAAATTCAAGGCTGTAAACGGAAATCGCACCCGCGCCACAATACATCATAGCTATTACTAACGATTTGATCGCTTAGAGCAATAACTAGCCTAACAACTTTGATCCATCATTAGAAACTGATTAATCTGTAGATTACTAGACTCAAGGGGTCAGCTAGTGCGTGACGGTAACATACGTAAAGCCGAGATCTCTGCACCAAACAGATTAATCTACCTTTGATGTTGAATGTAAGTTCGAAGTGGTAGGGATACAATAAACATGCATGCTACGGCGGATACAAAGATATCCAGTATTGAGGACATAACCAAATTTTCATTAGTTTGAAAACGTTTTGAGTATACGTTAACGAAATTATTTTGTTACAACATGGAATTTGATACAATTAAAAAAAAAATATATAGTATTAAGTTGTGAAAAAATATTCGAAACGATCTAACTTCCCCAAGGCCCGATGTCGTGCACATACTTAAAATGATACCATTCATATACAATTTCACCTTCTCATCATCCGCATAGCAACTTTACCCATTTAAAAGCATTTGTTTTTCAAAAATATTTATAAATAGTTTTAATAACCAACACATTTGTTTTTAGTATTTTCTTCCAGATTTAATTTGAATATACTGCAATACAGTGATGTATACCAGTTGCAATTTTAATAAATTTCTAATTTTATTTTTATTTTTAAAACTGTAAATTTTTCCTGTATTGAATAAAATTTTAAAAATTATAGCTAATTTAACGAAAACAGTAATGAAGGTACATGAGTAGTGACGGACCGAATCAGATTAGAATAACCTTATAACCTTCTCAATTGGTCTATTTTAAGTGTTTGCTGTGTATGTCGGTTGAATCTCGCGAACCGTTCTGAATATCATCCGTGTCTTAACTCGACTCTGTTCAATTTTCGAACGAATCTAACAGAAATAATTCTTACCCAAAAGGATACGAGTACGAATTCCTAAAATTGGTAATTATCAAAAAAACTAATGTTTAGAATATGTCGACAGAGGCCATGGTTAATGCAGCTGTAGCACTTAAAAAGCTCATTCATGTAGTTTTCTTTTATTATAGAGAATAATTAACTTAGAAATTATAAGTAACTGAAATGAATCGTCTGGTTTAATAATGTTGAAAATCTGTTAATTTTCAAGTTATTGTTAACAAAGTGAAAGCACTTATAACTGCAGAGCAGAAATTTTAATTTTTGAGTTGTAAGCTATTACAACTGCAGAGCAGGCATTCAAAATAGAAGAAATACATTTCTTCCAGGAGTTTTCTATGTACTTAAAAAAAAAAAAATCAAAATTCATTCGCTTTAATTCTAAGCTAAAACAAAAATCTATGTCAACTTAATTTATTCTTTAGCTTAGCCAGAAATAATAATGTTTTCATTCATGAATTTTTTTATGAATGTTACATTAAGATATGATCATTTTTTTAGGTGATTTGAATTATAACTAAATAAAAAAATAGTTCTGTAAACAATAGTAATGTTAACTGAAGCATTCAGGTAATTAAAATTAATCTAGTCTTTATCTGTTTAGAAAGCCATCATGCCTAAAAACCAGATTCCTAAACGAAGTTCTATTTGGATCTACTTTAATGAGCAATCTAGAGATGTAGGAAAATGTACTATATGTGGAGCAATAATTTCTACTAGAGGTTAGCAAGTTTTTATTTACATTAAACCAATTATTGCTTCTATAGTTAGAAATAGGACGAATTGAAAAAATTAAGAACCTGAAAAGCATGCACTCATTTTAGTCGGGCATTGTCTTAGTTGAGGGTAGACCGAACGAAAATAAATAATATTTATAACAAAAAGCGTTACTTAATTAGTTATTTAAAAAAATTGGCGAATGTTAAGGGCTTATGGGTTTTTAATTATTAATTATGCACCCATGTTTATGAATCATATCACCCCATTAAGATATATTCAATTAATGTAGAATACATAAAAAAAAATAAATATGTAAAGTACATGTATACATAAAACGAGAAAAATGTATGTAGTACATGTAAGTAAAAATGGAAAAGCAAGAGTAAAGTGGTTGAGGAAATAAATATGTAATTGAAAATTCCACGAATGGAATTTTTAAAAAAATAATACATTCATCAGCAAAATATAAAAGTATAACAGTAGTTAAAATGAAAACAATAAATTACAAAATTAATAGACAAGTGTACTCATCAAATACAAAGTCAATAAATAAATACATATATAAATTACAAATGAAATGATACTTTTAAGTATTATATAGTTTTAATTATTTAATTAAGACCCATTCTGAACTTCTAACGTAGAAATTTACCTTATTACGTATTAAAAAGAAATAGAAAATTAAAACTCGAAAAGAGCAGAATAATCACTGATTTGTAATAATTCCTTAAGTATTACAGTTTAATTACTTACCTTCTGTTAAAAAAACAAAAAAAAAATTCATTAAGATCAATTTTTTATTTTTGTATTACGAAAGGAGAACCTGAAAACAGTTGACAATAATTGTCTCCTTAATTTTTAATAATGTAGTCTAATATTTTCTTAAAATTGTTACTTGTAGTCAGTACCTCTTCTTGAACGTAATCCAATTGGGAATAAGGTAATCTGTTCATTTCATGCTAAAAAATTACCAATACCTATTTCAGGTGGCTCCACCTCTAACTTAAGAAGACATATAAAAGCGAAACATAAAAGGATTGCATTAGACAAATTGGATACTCTTCACATGAACAAACTTAAATCAACTGCAAAGGCCAAACAACTACCAGAACCAGAGGAAAAAGAAGTTGAAGAGGAGGATGAAGTATGTATTTAATCATTTTTAGACGTGTGAAAAAACCTTCGGATAATCAGCTATTGAAACTAAATTTGTACAATGAGTTTGTTTATTCAGCAGGTAGAAAGATCAGAAACAGAAGAATGTTCGGGAGAAAAGTTTCATTCTGAAGTGGTGTTTCACGATTACACGGGTATGACCCTTCTATACTACAAAACATATTAGTAAACTTCTAAAGTTCCAACCATGATATTGAACGTTGGATAATTCAAAGTTTTTTTCTGACTAGATCTACTTAGAAGCTATCAATCAACAATTTATTTATTTTGCTAATACTAAATTTAAGCTTAATTGGCAATTTTAGAGATTTTGCTTTTACATTAGCTTTCCTTTTAATCTGTGGATGTTTTGATAGTGCAGTTACAATACGGCTAAAATAATTTTTGGGTATTATGGTTGATTGATATGGCAGTAATTAGTCTTACTTAAATATGCTTAAATATAAAAGGTTGTTGCCTTTTAACTTGCTAACTTTCTAATTATAATGCAACAATATTTCTTATATTTTAATTCTTGAAAATGATGAATTTTCAAAACCTTCAAATTCTTAACCAATTCTTTTGTCTTAAACTCTTAAATTGCTTTCAGCAACGGAACAATTAGAAGTAACAGTTGATGAAGATGGTAATACCCAACCAACAGTTATTGTAGAAGAAAGACGTGCACCAATGAAAAAACCAAACATCTTACAAAGACATCTAACATCATCTGTTAGACATAACAACAATGAAGTTATAAGAAAAATTAGCAATGAGTACGTGTTAAGCGATAAATCTATTAGAAAAGCGGAAGCCTTAGAACAAATAGCCTATAATTTAGGTAGATTAGCTACAGTTTTTGAAAAAGTGTCAGGACTAATAGGTTTAATAAATCAACAACATGAACAACAAGAACAGCATGAGTCTGAAGAGCAAGCAAGTGAAGACGTTGGTGTTAAAGTTGATGGTCTGATAATGAATATTTTATCAGATGATAATTTTTGATTAAAGAAAATGTAATTGGTTGCTTTGGACAACTATTAAAAACTCTAAGGACAGCGGTCTTAAACAATACTGTAAATATTAATGCATCGTACTTTATTTACTTAATAATTTTACGATCCTAATTTTTAACTAGGCAAAATGTTAGTGAGTTTGAAATCTATCAATGGTTGAGGGCATAATTTATTTTCTTATTAAAGATTTTGTTATAAATTTTAAAGATAATTAAAAATACATAAATAAAAATGATGCCCTGCTTAAAAGTAGGTTTCAATCTTCACCTCTTCAAGAATTGTGATGAAAAAGTTCTTCTGCTAGTACATTTAAACAGAAGAAGATTTTTTATGTTTAATTTGTTTTATTAAAAAATTGTATATACAGAAAACAATTGTAATACTAGTAGTTTAATCAAAATTGAGCATTTTTAATAGTACTACTTCAATTTTTCTCTCAAAAAATCCGCTATATTAATTGCTTTATAACTTCTTTAATCTAATATTTGTTTGCTCACACGTCACAAATAAACCAATTTAACAGAAGATTTTTTTTTTTTCTGAAGACTTGGTCAGGAGAGAATAAACATTATTTTTTACTTTGAAGATGTTTCAGTTTTAAAGAATCCAGTCATCTTCAAGCCTACAGACACGTAGTTTTAATATGGTATAATAAAATATCGAAACTTGAGCAAATAATTTTTATTCTTTCCTGACTAAACCCTCCAGAACAAAAATAATAATAAATTAAATCTGCTGTTAATATTTTCTATATAGACGAATATAAAATAACATATTCTTAGACTTAATTTATTATTATTTCTAGTTCACATCCGAGAGGAACTGCGGAAATTTCGCTTAATTTATGACCGATGAAAGAGGGGAAGAATTGCAATTACTCTTAAAGTTAAAGGTATAAGGCATTTCCGGCCCCCTGTAAAGGTCGGGAATCTAGGCGCTTACCTCAGCAACCCGAAAGAAAATCTAGGCAGCTTAGATGCGTTACTTTCATTGGTAGGTTTAAATTAAAAATAAATAATAAAAAATTAAATAAAAATTGATTTTGCCATCTGGCTTACATTTAGGCTGTAGGCCTGTATGACCTCAAGATCCTTCATGTAGTAGAGTTCCGCTCATTTTTCCTACGTTGCCCCGTGACTGCTTCTGGAAAACGCTTGCCTGTTTACATAAAAATATTCCTAACTCTTGTACTTCCGACTGCGTGAAGGCATTAAAATAGAACTGATTGTGAATTCATTGCTGGGACAAACAAGTGATATTCAGAAGCAGTGGTGGGACTATATAGAACGAATTAGCGGAGACGGTGTCCCACGAAGGATAAGTAAGACCCTAGAGGCCGCAGAAATTTGGTTCACCTCAGAGTCAGATGGTAAAAATTTTGATTTTTATGTGGTTAGTATGCAGACAGATGTAGGTGTGTTTGTTAATATATTATAACAGCTTTCTACTTTGTAAAATCCTTTCTCATTCGTTTTGGACCAACCCAGGGTTCATCTTAAGCTTCTACCAAATTATATGTATTATACGTGTTAGTCAAAATTAAAATCACATGTACATTAATCTGGCTATTTTAAAATTGAAAACAAAACCACTCATATAATTTTGCAATAATACTGTCTCAATGTGATCAAATTACTTGTTACAATTTGTAAGCCATGAAACTGCCATTAAGTAATCTAAAAAATTATTTCAAAAAAGGACAATAAAGTTTTCTGGAAATTCTTTTTGAAAATATTATTTATCTTTTTTGAAATAATATTTTAAACATCCTAATGGCAGTTTTATGACTTAAGAATTGTGACTTTGCATCAGTATTATTGTACTATAAAAGACATCATTTTTAATGTGCGTTCATTAACGTTTGTTTAATGTTCGTTTCATTATAAATTGCTCAGATTAATATACTTGTGATATTAATTTTGACTAAAAGAGAAAAAATTGTCAAAGCTGATTGTTTTACAACTTTATGTTTTTTAGTGCACTTTTGGACGATCAACTCTGTCCAACCGGACAGATTTAATTCATTCAGATTTTGTAGACACTGAAGATGGATTCCGGATTGGTCCGAAATGAGAAATATTTTTATACTGTAGATAGCTAGCATATAATTATTGAAATAATCAGTTTTTGTTTTATTTTGTATTATTTATTTGCAATTTAAACACTCTTTTTAAAAATTATTTTCAGTTTATTATTATTATTTTTAAAATACACACTGACGCTTATGATCTTCTTTAGAGACGGAACGGATAAGGTTTATTAAGATTCAAAAGTTTTGGTGAGTCGGAGAGGATTCATCATGTGAATAATTTCAATTATAGAATATCAAGTTTGATTATCTCAGGTTTTCGTTTTCCAGTTCCACAATTTAAACGAACTTCACTCACAATGTTAAATTATAAAAAGTTGTACTTGTTTAGATTAATTAAGCAAAATGAAAAGACATCCGTTTAAAAATAACATGTATTGTCTTTATTGAGCATCGTACCTCTTGTTAAACGAATTGTATGAAATTACATTATCGGATTAATTTAGCCTCTTTACTATCCATATTTTCTATGTGAGCAACTTTTTAAGAACTGAGTTCTGGAAATCTCAGAGATTCTGTATCTTAATCAAAAAACGATATTATTACTATTCTATAAATATGTTTTTAAAAGAAATCATCCCTGACTATTTACCATCCACTTGTAAAAAAAAAAAATACTTAGGATGTTTAAATATAAAGATGTCTTATACAGTTTTTCTTTCGCAGTTTCTCCAGCTTTATAATGTAAACACTTGTTCATAATCTGAAGTTTCATTTCCAGTTTCTGGTTGTAATTCCATTTTCTTACGAAGATTTCCTCTTGTTTGAGATTGTACGCGCCTGTTTTGTGCGTAACCAGAAATTCTATGATCATCAATGCTGAATGCTCGTTTTAATAACTTCCAACAAAAGAGACACTTCAAGAGAAGCACCAATAGTACTACAGCTGAAGCTATTATTGCCCATTTCCATTCATCGTATTCAGATTTTTTAGTTTTCACTGCAACAAATTTTTAATGACAAATTGCAATTAATCATATAATAAAAAAAATCAATGATCTTTTAGAGAATTGCAGTATAATGACTACCAGAATTTATTCTCGCACAAAATATTTTGTGAATGAAAAATAAACGTAAGTTTTTAAAAAAGATCAATAATTTAAGTTTATTAGCGTAATATTATTTAATCATAAATTACTTTTTATAAATTAATTTCTATAGAGATTAAATACGTCATTGTTTAATAAATATTGTTGTATGAACGTCATTATTATTATTTTAAGATAGTTTGTTTATTTACAAAAATGCTTTCAATGAAACTTCATTTCAATTTCATTTACTCTCCACAGAGCAAAAACCTGAGTAATCTAGTTTTAAAGTGTTGTTGTTTTTATTTCTTTTGTTCTAACAGATTTGCCATAGAACATTTTATGATATATTTAAATCTGGCTCGATTTTCAAAATTACCTGAATTGGGGAGGGATAACTATAACCAAAAATAAAGCTGAACGTTGCTTCTAGTTGCCTACACTTTAGTTTTAGATAGTTTCAAAATGTTATAGAGTGAATTCAAATGTATAAAACTTTACCTTATAGATTGGTCATAAGAAGAAAAAAAAAAAAAGAGAAAACTGGAGTAACGTCTCAGCAAGCCAGTGTTACATCAAAGAGATTCCTGGAGTAAACATCAATTACAACAGAAATACTAATAAGAATGGCACCTGAGAGAAGTTGTTTAGTTCGACGCTAAGTTGTAGTGAAGTAAAGTAAGTAAATTCTACCAGTCCATTCTAATTTTCATCTTAAAATGTGAATTCTAAATTTGAATTGCTTTTAACATCGTAAATTATCAAATTTTATCCCCATTTCTAGAAGTTCGGAATTTCTGGTAAAAAAAAAAAATTCATGGTTTGAACGATCACATGTCTTTCTCTTACGCAGCTTCGTAATTAAATTTTGTTGATAGAATTTATACGAAAGAGGTAGGTGGCATTAGATTGCCTAAATTCATGGTAGCGAAATTATACAATTGGAGAAAGCAAGCACCCCGTTACTATGATTGTTCTCAAAAAATGGTGATAAGTTCTACAAATTATGTCTAACTTCAATTGAAACCTTTCGCAATTAACCAGTCAAATATAGAAAACCTGACAAGCCCTACTGAGCAGTGGTATATCTTCCTATGAGACATTTTATGTTCAAAATTTGTAATTAGAATAGTTGTACTCTCTTCGGCGGTACATATACTAAAATTGGAACTAGAATCGTATTGAATAGCACTTCAGCGGAAAGCTTAACTTCATCCCTCGCTAAGAAGAGCCTGATTTGAATGAACTTAACTGGGTAAATATTTAATGGACTATCAGATCTTAAAGTAAGTAATATGTACGAGGTTTATAAAATTACTGGAACCAGTTTCGATAAAGATCTGTAAAAACTGAAAAATGTATTAAGTAAAGTGATTCTTTAAGTCAACTGATTCGCTTTGAATTAGAATTTTATTTATAAACTTAATTTCGATTAAAATTAACTAGTAATGATTGAATGTCGTTTTATATTTAGCTATTAGCACTTACAAATAGGTATTACCTATTTTTCTATCTTTGTCGGCCTTTTTACTCAAACTAAGAAATTTTATATATACTGGAAAATTCAGTTTCCGGTGAAAATTTAAGAATATACAGAAAATTCTGAAATTTTAATCAATTCATTAGCGATGAATAAAATATTAAATTTGGTATGCTTCATAAATATGTGATTTTACGATCATTACTGTAAAAAATTAAAGTTTACCAGTTCTATCATTATCTTGTTTCACTTCCTTTACCGTAAGCTTTGCTTCTCTATATTGTATCCCAGCCTCATTAATAGCTCCACAAGCATAAGTACCTGCATCTTTTAGTGTAACCCTTTTGAGCTTTAATTGACTTAATAAATCACCTTTAATGGAAACCTCAGTCTCATTTAAACTCTGCAACAATATAATTTAAGTTTATCTTATTGTGGAATTAGGTGGAATGCGACTTTGTCTTACATAATTTGAGGGGTGGTTCTTTTATAGAACAATATTAGGCGGCTGGATCCCTTATCCTTAATTACAAAAGCTAAGGTTTAATATATATACTTCCATTGTAAGAGTCAATTTCGAAAAACAAACGCTTCCAGCCTGGCTTTTCTCAAATCTTACGTACGTACTCAAAACCAGATCGTAAAATAATACATTTCCATGGATGGATATAAACTTATTTCCAGAATGAATGCTCAAAATAAAAACTTCGCAGTACTTTCTCTATAGTTTCAGTCGAGGAGTTAAGACAAATAGAAATTAACTGCGTCATTTGTGAATTTAAATCATTGAATAAATATTAGATTTTACCTGATAAAATTTCTTCTCATATTGTATAGTACCATGTGATTGTAATTTTTCTACTTGTTTGTACCAGTTTACATGCAAAGGTAGAGAACTACGAACCTTGCACAGAAATATTACGTTAGTTCCTGCAGTTGTTACAATATCTTCTGGACCCCGCTCAAATTCAGGAGCTTTCATACTCCTATCTGTAAATTAATTCTTAAATATTAGTTAATTATTATTATTTTTTTTTTTGTAGTGTGAAAATGTAAAAAAACTGACCCATAACTTCCAATTGGAAAGTATTAACAAGAGTAGCTGTTATTACATAACCAGTCTTCTTTTCCATTTGATAACATTTATAAAGACCACTTACAGGCTTGTCTAAAGTTAATCTTGGCGAGCATGGTTGTAAATTAGAAACTCCACAAATAGGAATATCTTCTACGCTACGTATCGCGGCAGTATCACATAAACCTTTGTTTGTTCCTGATCCACATGCCTTCGGAAAGGTAAATAAGTTTAATTTGCTGATAAATTATTTTGTAGAAAAGTGGTTTTTAAACCTTGCGAACCTTATAAAACCATGTAATATTTCCTCCATGAAAATTCCAACCTTTATTCATACAGTTTAATTTGACAGGCTGAGATCCTGGTATTAATTTCTTTGTTATATTTCCAGGCGTTACCATTAACTCAAGTTCGTCTAAAAATTATAACAATTAATATCTATAACTATTAAAATAAAAAGAAACTAAGAGAAAACAAATTATTTAAAATTCTAACCATCTAAGTGATCTTTTTCAAAAAGATTTGCATCTGCGCCAAATATTTGGGATGGATAAATTACTAGTATTAGAACGGTATACTTTATGGTCGCAATAATCTAAGAAATTTAAAAACACAAATCCATATTAGAAAAATAAAGGATAACAAAGATATTTTTCTCAAATAGAAAGCATTTAAAACAAGATTTTGAAGTACATAATATCCAAAACGTCCCATTGAATCGGATCAATTATGAAACTATTTATTATTTAACCATATATTTGAATATGCTAATCCAAAGCTGAATACAACCTGCCTAGAAAGCACTTTTTTATTCCGAATTATCTGGAATTTGTACGTTATAATCTCACTTAAGGATTGAATGTATTATTCTAGCTTGTAGATCCTAAATCAAGTTTTATGAAATTGATGTGTTTACTCGCATTTATTTTTCTTACTATTCCATCAACGGGGCTAACGTGTTTATTTTCAACACAGATTTTTCTCTCAAGAAAAATTATCTGGAGAGTTTAAAAAAAGTATGTGAACCTTTTTTCTAAAATCCACCTCCGTATTTTCTTCAGTCTCTAAATTTCGGCCGCCTCTTGAAAACTGTAAGAGCCTAAAACCGAACAATTGCATTTCCTGGTAACAGAAAGTAATCAAAATTGTTTGCCTTCTAATAAAAACCTAAACAAAAGATGCCTATTTCAATAATGTAACTGCCAAAGATATAAGTAAGTCTCCATACACTGTAAAAGATGGTATTTACAAAACTCCAGAGAAAAGAAACGAAAAGTGTAATTTTGTTGCACATATCTAATAAATTTAAAATAAATTAATATCATCTGTCTGCTAGAATTATTTTATGACATTAAAAATAAAATTATAGAGTGCTTACCATATTTCTCCGATATGTTTTATCCAATAAAGAGGAAGCTCCATTGAGTGTTCGTTTAGGAAGGAAGAATTGTCTAGTAACTAATTGAACATTATCTTTATTTTTAACAGCAAAAAAAAAAGAAGAAGAAGATTTCTCCCTCTTTCTTCCGAAAGAAAAACAAAAGTCAATTGCCTTAGTGAATTATTTCCAAGGGTGATCATTGTCTTTTATTTTGACAGTATAGTCAGCACAGATTAAAAAAAGAAGGAAAAAAAGGAATAAACAAACAACCGTAGAGACTGCTTAGTCTTCTCTATATTAGGCCCAAATCAGAGCTAAGTAAAATAAACAACCTTAAACATACTAGGAGAGGTCTGTGCCCCTCGTAAAGCGTTTACTTCAACTGAACGTGGCTAGAATTCATACCAGAACAGTAAGACTTTTTTTTTCAACTTGAGAAAAGAAAGGTAAGTGTAGACTATATTTTTATTTTATTAGCATAAAATGAAAGATATTTTAGCAGAAAATATGCTTTATCACCTTAACTTTTATATTTTTAACCATGTTCGAGCAATAAACAACGGATTATCTAATGAGCCCTAGTCGACGTGGCTTGTGCTTATGGCAAATTTGAAAGAAATATTTAAGGCCACCTATTTTAAAATTAATTATAAGCATTTTTGCTAATACTTGTGTTCTAATTTTTACATATTTTATAATGAGTGATAATAGATCACTCATTTCATAATAAGTATGTAAGACTACTTATTTTATAACGAGTGTTACTGGATTAAGACTATTTAAGAATAATCTAAAACAAAATTAAAATACTTTTCAAAAATCGTAATAGTTTTAACTGCAGGACAAGGTACTTGAACTTCTTCCAGAATAGTGGTTGGATCTGAAGTGCTGTAATACATTTTGAATTGAATCAACTCTACCGGACAGTATTAATCCATATCCATATAAACATAATATATAAGTGACAATGAAATGCTGAAAATCCAATAAAGGTGGATAAAATTGGAATCGTGGCGCAATTGAAGAATACTCAGGATATCTAAGGAAGCCCTAGGGAAAGCGAGAGCCAGTAGTATGGATAATCGCTCCTAATGAGTACTTAAAATCTCTTTGATAGAGATTGTAACTTATTCCTACAGTTTAGCGTAATGGAGTACATGCTGTTGCGAGGGCACACAGGACAGTGGGTAATGTGAAGGGGAACAAACATTGATAAAAAGTTGAAAATTTTTCCAAAAATAAAATGTAGCTACTCGAACTTACTCTACCTAACCACCCCGAATCCGATATTAATTATATAAAACATTTATCCAAAAGGAAGACTAATTTTGTATTTATTTTTTCCCAAGCTTTCGACCTAGAGACTAGATCATCTTCAGAACTAACGATTATAATATTGTTAATATCAAAGGTTGGTGTATCTTCTATCCTAATAGTTGAAGTATTCGAAACGCAGTGCTTGTTGGAGCTTCGTTCATGTAGTTAGGCTGGCATACCCTCAAGGGTGCCAGTTCCTTAAAGAGATGGCTAGCCTACTTCCCTCTGCGGGAGTTGTAACTGAGATAACGTTTAATCAAGAATAATCTCAGAAGAAAATACGTTACATTCAATTCGTTGTTCATAAATTGAATTATAATTCATGTTTTCATTAACTCTTTATTTCGATGGCATAGCATCGATAGAGTGATCGACCAGTATATATCGAAACAGTTAATATTTCATTAATATCAATCCTTTAATCTTTTACGATAAATTGTACGTTCAAACTGCATTGCAGGAATTGTTTTATATGAATGCTTTTCAATGTGTATAACTTCGCAGCAATCGTATTGTAAATATTGCAAATGTTAGTGTGACCTTTCAAGCTCAGCTGTTCTGCGATGGGCAACTTGACGTTGGTTAGCCCGTTTGTTGTGATCTGTCGTAACTTACCTGTCATGAGTAATATGTAAAATATCTTGTTTTAGTTTGACACCTACGTCATTAGTGCGAAAAAATGGGTTTATTTGGTAAAACACCTGAACGAGATCCCAAAGTTTTGGTGAGTTAGAGTTATCTCTAAACGTTTAGTTTTATTATTTAGATCGCAGATAGATGACGTATTTTTTGTTTTAAGGTTAACGAATGGTCTCACAAAATTCGTAAAGAAAATTCACAGTTGGATCGGCAAATCAGAAGTAATTCATTACCTTTCTTTATTTAAAGTGAAGTGAAAGAATATTTTTGTAATAAGTTAAGTTTTTAAAGGTATACAGCGTGAGGAAGATAAGGTAAAGAGATCTTTGAAAGAAGCTGCAAAAAAAGGAGATAAAGCGGTATGTACGATTCTTGCCAAAGAAATATTAAGAGCTCGCAAAGCTGTGAATAAAATCTACACGTCCAAAGCCCATCTTAATTCAATTCAAATGCAAATGAAAAATCAGTTAGGTGAGTAATTTTCTTTCTGTTAGGTTTGCTTCTTTTTTTTGAGAAATTTTCGATTATATTTAATTTATTAATATAGCAACGTTAAGAGTTTGTGGATCACTTCAAAAGTCTACAGAAGTTATGCAGTCAATGCAACGACTAGTAAGAGTTCCAGAAGTTGCAGCAACCATGAGGGAATTGTCTAAAGAAATGATGAGGGTATGTGTTAATTTATTAAGACGTGTCTGTAATAGTGTTCTACAATGAACTATTCACATTTCTCTTGGACTATACTTTGCTACTTGCAATATGTTCTTCAGTACATTATAATCATATTGCATTCTATTTAAATTGCAAATATATCAAAATGCAAGATAGCATTTTTTTCACTGAATATATACAATAACATCTTTACATTTTAGTATTTATGTTAAGGCGGGCATTATTGAGGAAATGTTGGAAGAAACTATGGATTCAATTGACCCAGAAGAAATGGAAGAAGAAGCACAGGAAGAAATTGATAAGGTACTTTTTTAATAATTAATTGCTAAGAAACTAGTAATCTTGGATATTCGTTGTTGAGATTATTGAACCAATAATGACAGTAAAGTGGTGATAACGTTTTAATAGATACACTTCTGATAAATTTGAATTTTCTTAAAAATAAATTAAAAATATGTTGCAACATTAAGACACACCCTTTTCCTCGTGATTAATAAATTTCTTTTTATATCTTATCTTAAAATTATAACCTTATAACATCCTACAGCCGTAATTACAAGGTGTTTTTTTCTTGCGACTTATATTAGTATCAAGAGGTACCAATTTTTCGAGTTTTCTGTATTTTTCTCTGCCTGCGCCAATGGGTTACATTACAACTTAGACGTACCACTTGGTTTTTCACATTGATTTGTAACTTGTTTATTCTATTTTATCCACAACGCTTCCTTTCAAAGATGATATGGACGGCAAAATAGATTTTATATTTTATAAGCGAATATCGAGGTGAAATTAAATAAAATTCTGAATTATCTCATTTACAAATTACAGATTACTAGGGAAGATTCAATAATGAGACTAGCCAATAAATTTGAGTCTAAGAAATCATTAAAAAAAAAAGTCCTAATAAAGCTGTAACTATTGCATTGAAAACTTTAAAAACTCTATTAAATCTCTTTTTCTTTTTTTAACTCTAATTTGAAGCAGTAATTTGAATTCCGAAAAGGATGTTCGAAGTTTTTGAGCAGATTTTCATTGTCTATTTTAATCTCATTAATAATGTATTTCCTGAATCAATATTGCATAATTGCCTTTTTTCACATAATTGCGGTAACTGAAATTCGAGTTTATATTAGTCCTTGCATTAGTGCTGGTAGTCTAAAGACATTGCTTAAATAAATCCTAGCTTGAGGTCCGAGCTTTCGATGAACTGGTCCACTTCATTACTAGTCTTAAGGCTACCCTAAGTAAAAATTAGGATCTATGAAGGTAATTTTCTGGCTAATAGTGTAAACTGATGCCAAGGAATAAGAAAAAAAAAAAAATATTAATAGCTTGCGGTTCCAAAAAACTATTTTAGCTCCGTACTTTCTTATTTATTCGTTATTGATATACAATAGTGTACTTTATCATTTAGCTTAAATCAGTTTGATGTGGATTTTAAGTGGTTTCGAGAGGAAGAAAATACTTAAGTTTCTCTATATTTCGAATTTGTTGAAAATTTGCAGAATATTGTCACTTGTAACTGTGAGATTAAGATAAAAGTAGTATTTTTTCACCAAATTTTTCACCTTTCCCATGTCTCAAGCATCGCGAAATATTAGAATGTTGAATATTCAAGTTATAAAATGGACCTTGATGAAAATATAAACGCGCGATCTTTTATTTAATTTTCACTACAACATAATAATTTATGCAACGTATCGCTTCCTTTTGGAGCTTCAGGAGGATGGTACATATTTAAAAGAGTTCTATAGATACTTTCCTCCTCACAGTCTAAGGACTAAGGAGTAGAGATTATCTGAACTAAAATATTTATGTAAATGTATATTTTTGATGGCAATAAATCTCTCTATTATTTTATATATATATATATATATTTTTTTTTTTTTTTTTTTTTTTGGCGCTTCAACAGCTGAGGTTATTAGCGCCCGGAGCTTTTTCCAGTGCACTGCCGGCCTCCGGACAGTGAGCTGTAAGAAGCTCCTAGGAAGAGAAAATCTAAGGGTCAGCTGCTGGATTCGAACCCGGGACCTCCGCGTGGGAGTCCAGTATGCTAACCTCATAGCTAATCCCCTCTCCTACCTCTCTATTATTATTATTATTATTAGATACTACTGTATTGTTAGCACTACAGAAGTTGTTACCATCTTCCTTCTCTTAATATAAAATCACATTTCGAAGTAGAAGTAAAGTAATTAACTAAAAAGGTTAAAACTAAGCTGCTCCAGCTGTTAGTAACAGACGGTTATGAATTTTGTGAAAACATTAATATCCGCCATTTAATAACATCAAAAACGACCGAGACACAGCTTAGTTGAATTCCTGTAACGCGCTCATGAATTCTTTTAAATTGATCTAAAGTTAGCTTGTTTTTTTTTCGGTTGTATCATATTAATACTTCTACAATAATGTATGAGACATGACTTAATCTTAAAATAGTTCCTTTGTAAGTAATATTCATAGTTTCATTTACAATTCTTCAAAGGTGCTGTGGGAAATAACGCAAGGAACACTTGGAAAAGCTCCAGTCGCTGTGACAGAAGCACCAGGGGCGGAACCTCAAGCTACTACATCCGCAGAACTTGAAGAGGAAGATGCAGATGAATTAAAAGAAATGCAAAATAGGCTCGAATCACTAAGAAGTTAAATTGTATGTTATAAAACAAAAAGTTATTTTTAGCTTCTCTTTAAGTGAGTTTTAAATATTTTCTTTTCGTTTTTACAAAGTAATAACGGTGGTCATTATAAAAATATCTTATGTGCTAGCGATTTTACATATAAAAGAGAATATTTTTTTTAATATGCAAAACATAAGAATGAAGTTTTGAAAATGCTGAACAAAGATTTAGGAGTTGAGCAGTCGATCAAATGAGTTAGCTTCTGCTTTATTAATTCGGAAATTATTTTCAAGAATGATGTTTTAAATTTTTTGTCTGTAGATAGTTATCAGAAATGCGTCATAGTTTAATCATTATCTGACAGAATATTTGTATGATTTAATTCAGTCCTGAACCCTAGTATTCTTGAACTTGGAAGTTTAGAATCATACTGTTTTCAAGTAAAAGCGATGAATATTGCTAATCATTCTTTACTGTAATACCGATCGATAATGCCTATATTTACCCGAATGAAATTTATACAATTACTCTTGGCATTGAACTTTTTTGAAACTGATCTAAAGAAAAAGGAAAATGTTGAGTAGAAAAAAAAAACACTTGATTAGATTGTGCTATTTTATTCTGATTTACTTTCAGTGTTACATCTTTAGAGAGAATAGTTCATCAGATTTACTTCACAAACTTGAAGACAGATTAGATCCCGAAACCGAACCGCATTGATAAACACTAAAACCATATGTCAATATAGGATTTTATCCTACATTTCTGATCCAATTATTGTTCTAGAAACATAAACATTAATAAACTTGAACCGTTTTTGGAGATTCATTCATTCTTGTATCATAGTCGTGTGCACGAAGCCTTTTAAATTCTAAAAAAGGATATGGAAAAATAGCCAACTGTTTTTTTAAGAAGTTAAGTGGCTTTACTAATGTCCCTTGTGCTTTAATTGGAATAAACCTGTGAAAAAAAAGAATTGTGATTTAGGTAATCTGTTTATTTTGTTTTAAATAGATAAGTGTCCTATATTTCAGCTCTAGTTTGATTGATAATGTTTTAGCGCACCATGTGTTTTGTTCGATTTGGCACTTACACCATTTTTGATTTACTAGATAGATCGCCAAACACGCTTTTTCTTTCTAAAGTTTCTCTTCTTTCATCTTTCATGTTCTCTTTCTTCTTTTTGAAAATAAAAATATGTCTAATTAGGTGCTAATTAGCAGAAATTTTATTTATACCTCTTTCCAAGTTACATTTGGAAACAGATATGAATCAACAGTTAAATAAAATATATATTCAAATACCATGAAATATTATTGTATTGTACTCTTGTTTGAAAGAAAAGTATTAATTAAACTGTTAACATCTTTTTGATAAACGTGACATAAATTCCGAAATTGGCAGAAGAAGACCGCATAAGTCTAAAATATTTTAACAAATTACCTATTAATTTTACCAAAATTTGTGTATGTGCCTTTAAGCATTCGAAGACAGTTTATCACTAAATTCCATACACCAAATTTACTATTTACTGTATAAATTGATCTAAAAGCTGTGACAAAATAACTTTATTAAACATACTTCCTTCTGTTTAATTTGAAATTATGTTTTTATTTTGTTGTATTTTTTTTTAACTTGAACGAACATAATTTAATTACTTGATTGTAATGTCTCCTTGTAAATAATTTGTTTGATTTACAGAAAAAAAGAAAGTTTTTTTCAACCCACAGCTTTTAACCAAAAGCCACAAAAATGCAATGTAAGTAGTGAAAAATGATATAAATATGAATAACAAAATTTTAATTATTAATTTTGTTGAAAATTTGTACATTTTCTTGTATTTATGTTTTAATCTTAAGTTCTTTTTTTTGGGGTTTTCTTTAAATAATTTATTTTAATATTATTGATTCAGTATTAAAAATTTAGTTATTTGTTTTTGCTGAAAGAAGGTACTAAAAAAAAGTGGGATGATTCTTAAAGTGGTGAGAAGAGAATATCAATATTTTTTGTAAAAATTTTATTTTGTTCCTAATACATACTTGTTGAATAAAATTTAATGTTAAATATTTTTTTAAATTTTTTGTAGGGCTACATCAGCGTAATTTCTTAAAGCAATACTCTATTGCGTACAAATACTTTAAACGGTACTCCAGACCAAATGGCTTAATGTACCTTTACTGTGAAATGTGTGACTTACCATTGGTATAACATTAATTAAGATTAAATTGTTTCTAAAATAACAAAATTGAATGCTAAGCTCGAAAGACCAAGGTTGAGATTTAGTTTTTCGCGATATCTCAAAAACTACAATTGATTTCTTAATACTTAGTTGGTTAATGTTGTTTTCATTATAGAGTGGATCGTTTTCCCGTAAGAATTGTTCTTAGTATGTCTTCTCTTTAAACAATTTCATTGCCTAAAGAAAATTGTGGTTTAAATTTCAAGATTGCTAAGAATTGCTGGACTAGTAAAACGATGTTTAGGTTATTGTGATTTTCTCGTATTTTTTGTATGGTACAGTTTTTTTCTATATTGTTGATTTTATCTTATTCTTGTATGAAAAATCTTGTAGAAGTTTCTACAACAAACTTATAATCAATCTTCTGATACGTGAAAATCCGAAAATGGTAAGAATCAGAAAAATAGGTGTGCTACCACCACACCATATTTTCAACAGCCTATCGCTTTGTGTGCTATTATCTTTTATTCCTTTGTAGACACGTTGCATTGCGTCCAATAAGTATTTGTCCATGTGTGGGACGCAAGCCATCCAATGGAAAATAATATTTAATATTTATCTTTTGACTTTTTAATGGATTGAGGTTTTGTTCAAATTATCTGGTAAGTTATAAAGAGATATTATGTTGATTGGTATTTTATTGAAATAATTCCAAATATGTATGCCCTCCCTACCCAGAATTTTCACTTTTCTTTCAAATTATCTCTACTCAATACCATTTTCACATAACCGACTTTAATAAAGTTCTGTTAACGCCACTACCTCATCGACTGCCATTAAGGGAACTTTGTAATTTCCTTTTCTTAAATTTTTCGTTGAAGAATCCTCTACTTCTGATACCAAAATATTAAAAGTACTTATTTTTATTTTCATTATTTATGAAGTGGAGTACCATGTTCTTCTTGAGGCGCAGTGTCAAAGAATGAGGTGGTACAACGCTATTACTAACGAGAATAACTCGAGATGTCGAACTTTACTAACAGCAACATCTGAAGGGAAGGTAAATGGTTGGAAGAAATCCTACAAGGGTATCAGTTCTGTAATTCATGCTTGGTACAGTACCAGGATAACAGTATACTGCTCTTTACAGTCTTCAAGTTGCTTCCGAAAATAATCTTGCAATCAGTTCATCCACAATACTGAGCAGAGTGAACGTTACATGCGTAAAAAGTAAAACACCGGATGATGGTCAAGAATAAACTAAGACACGTATAATGCGTAAACTTGCTCGCATGTAATAGATAACTCCTTTAAGATAAATCAATTCTTTTCTTCATTAAATGGTGCTTTGTTAATTTAAATACATGTATTCTGCTTCCAATAGCGTGTGCAATTGCAATTTTCTTATACGCTTCAAGGTGTATAATCTATACACTTGATATAGCTCGTCTCCATGAAGTAGCAATGAGCTATCCTGTTTATTTTTCTACATAATATATTACTATTATCTTTGATTCAAGCTTTCTTACACCAGAGAAGAATCTAGGAAAAAGGAAATACATTGAACTGATTTAGCAGTAATGGTTGTATTTTTTAAATGAGTACAATGTTAAACACAAATTCATTTTTTTCATTGTAAAGCAGGTTTAAATGACCTAGCTAGCGTTTAAAGACTAATGCAACTTCAAGATTAGAAGATTAAAATATTTTAACAAAAATAAGTAAATTTTTTAGGAAGTAAATTAAGAAAAACACAGATAAAGGAGGATATTAAAACTTATTTAAATAAAGAAAACTAAAAAAGTTATTCTAAAAAGTAATTTCATAATGTGATAAGAGTTGAGTAAGTTGACAAAAATTTCTAAATATTTTTTAAAATCTTATTAGCTTTGGGCTTCATATAAATAGAAAAATCAAAAATACATACTATAAAACTTCGAAATTTTAATAATGCTAGTAAAATTATTGAGTAAAGCTGAAGTTAAAATAACCTTCAAGGTCCAAAACGAATACTAATTAAGTGACATAACAGTAAGGCTATATTTTGATGTTAATACAAAAATTTTATGGAGTTCATCCTCAGAAATTGTTTTTAATGAAAATAATTTAATGAACTGATATACGGAACATGTTTTTATATTGCTCATTATTAAAGAAATTAATTTTTTAATACAACTACGTTAAAACTAAGTACTACGTCTAAACAAGATGGCTGCCTGATTTCAGTTCGTCATGTAAAGCTATTGGCTTGGCTGGCTATAATCTGTGGCTATTGGTTTGTGAGCTGTTCCCTAGGACCCTATTGGTTATTCTTGATTGTTGGCTGGAATTTTAAATTTCCCTGAAGATATCGCGGAATGTCAGTTTATCTATTAACACCGTGAGTAAATGTTATCAATTTAAATATGTTAAAAGAAAAAAATTAATACTTTGCTTGCACATTGATTTTATAGGTTAGCTTTTATTACATTTCAGATCTGATAATGAAGAAGGAGATTCTGATTCTCCAACAATGTGCCATTCAATTGTATCAGAAGCATCACAAGCATTGGTGCAATTTTGGCCTGGTGCTGTCCAGGAAATCAAACAAATACAAAATGTAAGAGTTAAGACTTCATGTTGAGGAGTAATTTAGCGTATTTCAACTTGAAAGAATGAAAAATAAAAATCCTGCTTCTACTAATATAAAATGTAAACAAAAATTGGAATGTAGCAATAGACTTTTCCTGCCAGACCAACAACTAAAAAGATATATAATTGGATTTCGTCATCTTTGCAGAATCTATCTTTATTTCTTTTAATTAAAGTTTACTATTTACTCAATGATAAAGCCAATCATCCGTCTGATTCATTCTTATATAGTCAGCACTATACATATATTTTAAGTACATATTTTTTTGTGTCACTTGATCTGATTTCTAAATTTTATTCATGCAGCTTGTACAGAGTTTTAACATTCATTAACAATCACAATTGTATTATTTTTAATTTATAAATTGTTCTGTATTTTGATAAAAATTTAAGAGGAACATTTTACTGTTTTGTGCTTTTATAAACTAATCCGAAAAATTTAAAAATTATCTACAATGAATATAAATGAAATTAATTTAGTAAAAAATAAATTACGGTTTTAATAACTTTTACTTTTTTTTCTACAAACAGTTAGATCCTCGATGCCAAACATTACCTCTGGCTAGAATAAAAAAGATAATGAAACTGGATGACGATGTAAAGATGATATCTGCAGAAGCACCCGTACTTTTTGCTAAAGCGGCCGAATTATTTATTCAAGAATTAACCCTGAGGTATGTTTTAAAAACAATTGTTGTAAGTTTTATAACAAATAATTTAACCACACGATCGCGTGCACTTCTTATCGCTATCCAAAATCAATACATTTAGCTCTTTTCAACTCGTTTCAGAATATAAATACAATAATTTATTTAAATATATTGTTTTAAATCAGCATATAAAACTTTTTTCAACTTGCTGAAAGTTTTTAATTTTATTTTGGGGGTAATCAATTTCGAATTTTGATATTTACCGGAAACGTTCTTGCCAGGCTACCTGATGATGTCAGGCAGAAAAAATAAAAATAAAAACACAGAATTGTTTTATAATATTTTATGCTCATCCATCCAAAACAATGTTTTAAGTGGTTTAATCTGGGTGAGATCATTTGTTTATGCAACATATTCGATTCGTTTGATTAAGGCTTGTAGGAACTATTTGAACTATTAAGACATCAAGCTGCAAGGTCAAAGCAACGTGATTACACAGCGGATTCTGTCGGATCAAGCTTGTACTATTCTCTTTGGCAATAGTTCCATAATGCGTATAATCGAGCATATTGTAGTTTTGAAGTTGCCTCAATTAAAAGAAACAAACAAAGCGCGATTTACCATAAAAACTAGTGACACAATTTCGGTGAAGTTGTATGAAAAAGGTACCAATGTGCCTAGCTCTCAAATTTACTAGATTTGTTTTAAAGCATTTCTTCTTTGTACCCTTCCATCTTCATTCATTTTACTTCAGTCAATTTTCTACTCCTACAGTTTCTCTAAAGCTGTGGTTATAATAGTTCTTTTCATCTTCGTCAGAAGAGTGCAAATCTATTCCTCGGAACGAAATTGTTAAACAGAACGTTTTAAAAATCAGTCTGCTTCTGTCGTGAAGCAAAGACACAAGCTATCTTTCTATTTTATAAAAAAATCTATTATTAAACTAATTATTGTGAAAAAAAAGAGCAATAAACTGTTGTTTACAATAAGGATCGATTAGGGAATGCTATGTATGAATCGAATATATCTGCAACTTATAAATATATATTCAAGCAATTGAAGATATTATTTCAAAGCATTCAAATTTTTGTATTTGTGTATTTTGGCAGAAAAAAGACTAATGCCCCACAACAGAAGGGACTGTTTTGTGTTTTTTTTTTATTCTTGTCCTAGAGTTGGTCTTGATTGAATTATTGCGTGAAATGTCTTAAGCAATTTTTAGAATGAATATCCTCCATAGTTTCAAAATCGAACACCAATAATTTTTTTTTACTACTAGCACACTATTTATAATTTTTATCTATTTCTTTTACACAGAAAAGAGAAAAATTACAAATTTAGAAAGCTTAAATAAACATTACTAGTTTATAATTTAAAAAGTTTATGAAAAGACAAGAAAAAATGAATAACTATCTATTATTATAACTTGGTTGTGGAATTTATAATATATTCCATTATTGCATTAACTTCTATCTTCATTCCTGGTTTTGAATAAACTTATTTTTATCATCTTAAATTGGGAAGAATTTCGCATCATTTACCACGTTAGCACTGCGGTAAGAGGCTAGCCCCCCGACAAGCTAAGAAGCATTGTGGTACTAGGTTCGATTCTCGGTCTAGAATTAGTGTTTTATGGGATAGAATATGTGAGACATTTTTATTAAAATATGTTAGCTAGTCGCCTCTGCCCATAATACCTAAATTAGGTAGTTGTACTTAAAGCCCGCCTGAAAAATAGGCATTTTATGTGAGAGAAAAAGTTTTGTATATTTCAACAATATATATTTTCTTACAGATCATGGGTTCACACGGAAGACAATAAGCGAAGGACATTACAAAGAAATGATATAGCAATGGCAATAGCTAAATACGATCAGTTTGATTTTCTTATAGATATAGTACCTAGGGAAGAAGCTAAACCTTCAGTAGGTCCTGGTAAAAGTTCACAATATCTAAGTTCTGATCAGGTAAACAATTAATTATATATTCAAAGATATATATATATATATATATATATATATATATATATATATATATATTTCAAACGTTCATATCTTATAATCTCTACCGTTTATAGGTGCATTATTATTTCCAATTGAGCCAACAAGCTCAACAAGCTGCTCAGCAACAACAAGAAACTGTACAAATACAACAAACAACACAACCCCAACCTCAGGCTGTACAAGTCGTTCAAGCTCAACCCCATGTCGTGCAAGCGGAAGAAGTCAAACCTACAGTAAGTTATCCATAAATAAGTAGACTGGAAAATGTATTACGCATATGTGAAAAGAGGGTCCCAGAAATCCTCAAGGTTGCTAAGATCTCTGAAGAAAAAAGAATCTAATACTTCAAGAAGGCTCTTGTTTCATTACTCAGAAGTGCATCTAGAAGTTAGGATGGATTCAGTAATCCGAATTTGAGATATGCCCTATTCATTTATAGCCCAGTCTGGCCAAATAATTGATAGCTCTTATAGATTGTAATGTAAAGAAGAGTGGACCCTCAGTTACGGCGACCATAGGGATTTTTTTATAACATCTTTCCAAAGAGAGAATATCCATACGCAAGTCCAAAGCACCCAAGCAGGCCCATAAGTTCATCGTTCAGGTCTTTGAACCATAGATGAGGATACCATGGTCCATGGACACACTCTGCAGGATCTTTAGGGGTACCTTGGTTCCAAAAGAGTGGATGAAAATCTATTAATGGTCTTTTTCTTGAGTTGGCTGAGAGTTTGGCCTATCGGGCGATCTATCAACCTAAAGGGCTTTTATTTCAGGCTATATTTCTCCCTAGATAGATTAATTATAGCCATATACCCATTTCTCTGGGCCTACTCATAAATTATGGTGGTATGACTCTGCCTGTCATTCATTTTGATACTTCTCACAATTCTGGTAATGTTGTCAGGAATCGACAGGTTTTAATAAAATTACACATATACATATATATTTTTAAGGTGTTTCGTTCAATTCCCCCATGCAGCCATATTCTGGATTACATTGATAATAAGATATTATTCCGTTTAACATATCCATTAATGTTAATAACTTTCTGATAAATAAATTGGATGTTGTTACAATACTCATCGTAAAATTAATAATTGGCTGGGACCAAGAAAAATTTCTGTTTTTTAAAAAAGATTTTTGTTAGACATTTCTGACACTTAAAATAATTAGGATAAAGACATTTTTTATGGAAGATGGAACCAAAGGCATGGAAGGTAGGAAGGTTACTTTCAGTTACTGTTCTCCTTCCATAACTCCACAACTCTCTTTTCCAGTTCCCAAAGAACATTATCAGAGGTTCTTCTTTAAAAATCTTTCTTTGAGATTCTCTGAACAACAGTGTAACTTAAAGTGTGAATACATCCTAATATTTTATTGCGAAAGTTGAAAATTATATGTGTTGCTGAAATTCTATTTTCCCAGATAATCTGAAGAACATTTGTCATTTATGGCAATAAATATTGTTGGGAGAGAAAATCGTCTTAAGAGTTTTCACTACAAATTTTATTTTTTTAAATTTTTTTGGGGGAAATGCATTGATGATGTTTTGAAACAAACTCATAATGTATATATGGCAATAAAAATTCAATTTAAGAATTTTGGAATTATAATTTCTAAGATATCAAAACACTTTTGCAGATTAATCCAAGTCCGAATATACAATTAGTACAACAAGTTGTATCTCCTACAGGACAAATACAACATGTTCCGGTAAATAATCTTTATATACTTTATATATTGTTGCTGCAAATGAAATTCATTGATATTAATTCGTTTTATGTTTTTTTAATTTTTTTTTTTATACAGCTACAGTTAACACAAAATCAAATACAAATGATTAGAATGCAGATGAACGCAAATCCCGGACAGTCAGTGATAATTCAACCTCACGTTATACAGGTATTATTATCATCATTTTATCTGACTAAATTGGAAATGAATTGATAATAAGACCACGAAGTATTCCTGTAAAATTTCCCCTGATAGGAATTTACACTCAGTGGCTTTTCACTAGTCTTGCCAGTGCTAGGGGTATCACATTTTTTTAAATTAGAGATTGCATCACAATCAGATTGTACATAAGAAGTCGTACGTCTTCTCTTCTCATTGTACAGCGAAGCTGTATCCACCCACTGTAGGACATTTTGTGGTGATTTTTCGTTAGGTTATCTTATTGTGAACCTGCGGGCAGTTAGCGGTTGAACTTGTATGTAGCATGGCTAGATCTATGTTATTACCTCTCAAGCTCAAGTGCCAAAGGAACCGTAGTGAACGAGTGTTCTTCGTATAAGTCAACACATCTTCTTCAGCGATCTCAGTGAAAGGATTTTTCCAATGTTAGGAGGTGCCCAACGACCGCCCGAAAATTCCCTATTTAGGTAGGAGGCAACTCTAATTAACCAAACTCAAAAAAACTATTCCCTGTTATACCAGTTTGATGGACGTTTATCAGGTATTGTTTTTATTGGTGTAAATATATATGTTGTTATTTATTTAAAAAGTTGGCTGATAATCGTATGAAAATTGCAATACTTTTTTCGTTCTAATTTTTAAATGTGTGATGTTCCTTAGTGGAATAAAAGTAGAGTTGGAACCAAAAACTCGCCTTTGGTTTAAAATATTTTTTAGAAAAACTTGTTTTAAGCAATGGAAGGGTAGAGGTAGACCTTCCTGTAAGGTATCATTCCCTTGTAATTTACGGTTTTACAAACCGTTTAATGATGGAAAAATATGGACTAAAAATGTATAGTTCGATGGAAATGTTGTGAGTTAAAACCTTGAGAATTTGAGTTAGAGAAACATTTGTTAGTGTCTTCCCCATAATTTTTAATAGCACTGCTAAATTATTTATTTAGATTATGGTAACAATAATTATTTATTTGTGTGTCTCTTATTACATTTTTTCCTTTTAGGTAACCCAACCTACAACCAATGCAACTACAGTTTATCTACAGACAAATGCAGGTACGTCCGCTGAAAATTAAAAAAAGAGAAGTTTGCATTGGTAATTTGTGTAAGGCTTGTTATTAAACATTCAAATTTTATATTTTGCACAAAAAAAGAAGAAGAAATTGATGTCTTAAGATTTTCTTACAAAAATTTTGTAAGGATAAAATTAAAGGTTTCAACTATAATGAATACTATATATAAACGAGGGTCAATTCCTTCGATGATCTCATTCAGATAAAAAAAAAAACTAAAGGAGTAAATAAAGAGATTTATTTTATCTAATTTATCACCAACGTAATCATTTTTAAGGAAAAAGAAAACTAAGGAAAAATTAAACCTGATTAAATATTCTTAAAGGTTTTTTTTTTTTGTTTTTACAAAAAAGTTCAAATCTGCCGTTTTGTTTCTTTAAAAAGAGGGCAAAAATGTTGGAAAAATATTTATTTACTTATGGGTAAAGTTAAATGTAAAGAATGTTTTACTTTACAATACGAATAATACGCACGAAAATAAGGCTGTATTTTTTGAAAAAAATAAAATATATATATAATATATCTCTAATTTAAAGAATTTGTACATAAGTGATTAGTAAATGTAAATAAAATTTATTTTTCCCATAAAAGCTTTTTTTTTAAACTTTAAATTTCATCATTGGCGATTTTTTCTCTGAATAGTTTTTTGTTTTGTTCATACCTAGTTCCTTGTGTTTCTAAAACAATCCCTTATCTTAAAAAGGCAGTTTATTCAATAAAATATAAACACGTGTACATTTTTTCTTATGGAGTTCCAGTTTACAATATAAATTCCTGACAATTATAAAAGGATCATAATCAGGCTTCTGCTCAGATGATTTTGCACAGGCACTGTGACCACAGTTCTTTGGTTCTACTTCAGGAGGTTCGTCAGTAAGGCAGATGATACTTCTTGAGAAAGTTTCTGTTGTCACTCTTCTGGCAATTTAATTTCAAGTAAGTGAGAAATATTCTTCTTCACCCTTGCTTATTTTGTGACCTTCAGGAAGTCTGGACGTAAAAGTACTTCTTAGTTATCGTACCAATACGGCAGTACACATTGCCGAAGTGGTAGATGATAAGAGCAATGTCCGATTAGCATTTGGATCGCTGCCTAATTTCATGACGAAACTTGGAGTAAGCATTAGCAATACTAATTTTGCTAAAAAGACTAAACACTTCAGATCATTTCCGGACAAAATTGCCGTAAGAATCTTGACTTAAAACTGAGAGTAAATTTTTTTGGCTTCCTCCTTT
The DNA here is from genome assembly GCF_049639745.1 of Rhodnius prolixus. NCBI lineage: Eukaryota > Metazoa > Arthropoda > Insecta > Hemiptera > Reduviidae > Rhodnius > Rhodnius prolixus. The sequence goes on from NW_027411582.1 coordinate 30,658,613, forward strand.
TGAAGCTTACTTTAGGAAGATTGGTTGCTTAAGCAAGAATAAGAATCCTTCTTCATTTAGATGGTTGTCTTATTCATCCTGGACTCGTTGATCTCATTGCTTTGGCTGCCCAGTACCCTAACACCCAAAGTGATCATCTCTCAGATGTGGAAGGTACGTAAAATAATTTTGAGCTATTACCCACTTATCTAATAAATCCCTTGCTTATAAAAAACTTTAACCGACTAATTAGAGTTAGACTGGAAATGGTTCTTTGTTTCTTTCTGAGCCAGCACTTGGATTCCAAAGTTTGAGTATACAAGTTAATATAAACAGATAAGTTTCATTTTCCCCATTTAATTTCGGGGCCAAATTCATGGTTTGTTGAGAATAGTTCTGCAATTTTTAAATATTTATTCCATTGATAGGACAGTTTGAAACAAACTTCTAACATCACTAAATTTCCCATTAGCTTTCCTCATTTTCCAAATACCTATGATTACTTCAAATCAGGAAATTTCATTTAATTTTGCCGTACAGAATCAAACGTTTTTTCAGAGAGTAAGTTAAGAAAACTGTATCAATTATTATTTACGTACTATTGGTTATTATTAACATTACAAACATATTAGATTTATATTGTATAAAATATTTTTAGTTTCACTAAACACCTAATTAAGGTGCTTGTAGAACAGGAAGGTTCTCTTAGGTTATACATATATGCCCAAATCACTTTCTCATTCTAGTGTGAGAGAGTTGTTGATCAATTCGATGAAGGTGGAAATAGTGGTAGCTGTAATATTAGCTTTTACTATTATTTGCTCTTCTGTATAGTTACGTTCAGAAGGTAGAGTTTGTAAACCTATTATTATTATTATTTTTTTTTTTTTTGAGAAATGTTTTAAGTGTACTGTGAGACGGAAATATAAGTGAAGTTGAAGTTCTCTTAAGTTACTTGAAGTCGAAGGGAAATACCAATGGATTTACCAAGGATAAATAATGAGCAGCTACATTAAAGCTGAAAACATGAATTTTCTAGGTAGTAAATTATTGAAATATATATCTTTAATAAGTAACTTTCCAACCATTTAACTATTGAGTTTTATTAGATGGAATAGATAGTAACATTTGATTGATTAGCAAGGAAAAAATAAAACAAGGCTATAGTTAATAAAAGGCTTGGGGAATTTTTAATAAATGTAGCTGATAAAAGTGATTACTAAGCAGTAAGAAATATATTTGTTGAATAATGTGAACAAACTTGGTGGGCTTTTTAAAACTTTCAAAGACTGTCAGTAGATTTGCTGCAGTCTTAGGTTGGGTATTTTCTTTAAAACCGTACCCAGCTATAAGTGAACACTTGTCAAATTGGTTTTACGTAATCAGGCAATAGAGCTTTTGTAAAAACTTGTTTCCGCATTATTAAGCCACTGCTTATATCCACGGGCTTTTTGTCAACCTGCAGCCTTGTTAAGCCTCACGTTTACCAGAAATTATTTTTTTTAAGGATCTCTCTATTCCAGCTGTAATATCGTAAATATGAGATGATTAGCATAAACTTTATTACCGAGAATAAACTAAACAAAGGAATCTATCTTGAAACACAGTTTAACAAAATGAAAAAGGTAAGAAAACTTACACGAATAGATTATATCAGTACTTTTGTGGTAATATTTGAAAATTTTAACTAGTTTATCAACTCTATTATTATTGTGTATTTTAATTAAATCTTTTTCTAATTGAACGGCCTTAAAGATTTACCATGCTAATATAAATAAACTTTTGCTACACACTAAAACATAACAAATTTGCGAAAGTCAAAACGTTTGTTTAGGAATCAATTAATAAAACAAATATGTAGTTATTGTGTGTAATAAGCAGTGGTTTGAATGGAATGTTGAGTACTTGCTGATTTGGTACACTTTTTGTCGTTCAATCAATGCTTATACTCAACTTTTTGAACTAAGTTTTTGTTAAGGAGATCGTCTTTATTAACTGGGTCAACCATCTTATCTTTTTCTTAAAAACTTGAATATTACGTGGACACTCATCCAATTTCTGCCCTGATGTTCGAAGTTTGAAGGGGTAAATACAAAATAGACTTCTGAAAATACGATGTTTGCATTTTACACCAGTAAAATGATTGGAAAGCTTAGCACTTTTGGATGAGCTAGATCTAGTTAGAAAGTACTTACCGGCTGGATGGAATGTGACAGAAGAATAACATCGTAATCCCAGGTATTTAAATATTTTAACAGTTATACTTTAATCCTTATAATGGGACATATTTCCACTTCTATGAAATTTTGAGATTTGTTTTTTTCTCATTTAATGAAAATGTAAGACAATACTCGTTATAATGTTTAAACTGCATTGCGCTTATTGCCAGACATATGAAAGGAAGACGTATCATGTCTCATAGGGTGTCATAATAACTCGTTGTGGTAACTTAAATTAAAGCCTAAAGCACCCTCCTCACAAAGTTTGTATCTGATGTGAAAAGGAAAAAAAAGAGCTTAAATCTCCTCTTGAAGCGTCACTTATAACATTTTTGGAATTGCTTTGTAAGATGGGTTTTTGTTCAATAAAAATTGTAGCATTAATAAGCTACATTTTCGTTTAGATAATTCAAGAGCTACTTTTGCTCGAATTATTTCATAAAATTTTTTGTGAGGTTTGTAAGATAAAAGAAATAACAACTTTTTCAATTTCACTATTTTAAATATATTTTTATAATTAATACAGAATACATTTCGCTCCATAACAACATAGAATTAATCGCTCAATTATTACAATAGTTACTTCAAATGCAACTAAATTTTATAGCACTATTTTTATCCCTTTCCAATTTGAGGTATATTGTGAATCTTCATGACCCTCGCAGTTTGGGATTGACATTATATACTCCTTAAGCACGCAGTTAGTTTTCCAACTTCTTTTCGGTTTGTGTATCGGCATCTAAGGGCCATTTCATGAGAAAATTCGAAGTTTTTCTTTAATAATAACTCGTCCATGCTCCTTCTTCGCCACTTTAAATGGTTAGCACGCTTTCTCATTATTTCTCCTTCGACCTACATGATTAATTTCGTCCTTTACCTAGGGATTTTGACTTGTTTTTGTGTTAACCTGCATGTATCCAAATTTTCCATTCGGCTCTGCGTCTTGGGAACAGGTCTAAAACAATGTAGGAGAATTAATAGAGTTAGCAATTAATTATAGATTTATTTCGGCAATCCTAATAAACAAAAACAGTGCAATTGATCTAGCAAAAAAAAAAAAAAAAAAATGATGCTGTACATCACATGGTAGTATTACGAGGTAATAACCTTACATGTGTTACAATACATGTTGATATGGTTGCTGATCGTAGTGGATAACATTCTGCTTACTGCTTACACCACTCAGCTCAAATTAGAAGTTGTACTTTGCTTTTTGGCTGAAAGCTATCTAGAGAAAGTGAAAAAGAGATTTTACGAAACCTTATAATTTCCACGATAACACTTTGAATGAAAAAAAAGGTATTATACTTGAAGGCTCATATGCTATCAAATTCAAATCGTAGAAAAAGTGATGGGCCAAATTTGTATCAGTGAGCTAATTAAGTAATTAAAGAAAATATTTTCTAATTGTAATATGAAAAAGTGCACAGAATTTAAATTTGTCAATTATTTCTTTGCAATCAATTGATTCGCACTATTTTTCTCCCAATATCTGATCAGTTCTAACATCTCTCTCCTGCCCCCATATTAGCTCGTAGATAATTGTTTTATACTTTTAAGTACTTTTAGTGGTGTTTTACACAAAAGTCTTACAACAATACTAATAACTGAATTGGATATAGATTCCCTTATACTTTTTATTAGTTTATCCTCCAATGATTTAGTTCGCTTTTGTTGAATGCCTCTATTTAAGTTTATTTAACTCACTGGTAAACCCCAGAAGCAACAAAGTTGAGAATATTGTTTATTTTATTGGGAAACGAGTAAAAGGAAACTTAGCCATACTTTTAGGGTAAACTGCCGTCATTTTTATTTACACTAAATGGGGTTGTTAAGATTTATACATTTCTTTTATGAGAAAGTTTCGAAATGCTTTTGTTGAACTGATACAAAGATAACATTAACAAACATTAATTACATTCAAATTAATCTTATTTATAAATAATAACAGCACTTTTAGAAAATTTATTTCATTTTCATTGAATAAAAAGGTGCAAGTACTCTAGCATTTATTGTAGATGTTTTTCTCTAGCTTCTTCATTCATGATAAAAAACATTAAGTATTTTATTTTAACTAAATTAAACAATATGGATTTTCAGATTAAATAATGCTGATACTTGAGTACCGCCTGCAAAACTGTTCATCAATAGAAGCCCAAGTGGAAACTTAAAACTTCTAACTGATGCAAATATACCAACAAATTTTATTAGGAATCAATCAATAAAACAAGTATGTAATTATTATTTTAATGTGCATGTGTATTTCAAATCATGAATGTTTACAATCTGAGTTGGGCAAAATTTCTAGTCACGACTAAAACTAGTGATTCACAAGACTTACATAGTACCTCCTAACACACACATTTAACCATGTTTCGACTCACTGGATTTATATAGGACGTCTATACACTTACATTTTACCGTGTTTGCAACTCTTAAGATTTATAAAGGACCACCTTACACTCACATTTAACCATGTGTGCGACTCACAAGACTTCTACAGGACCTTCTTTCACTCACATTTAACTATGTTGGCGACTCACAAGACTTATACAAAACCTCCCTTCACTCACATTTAACCAAGTTAGTGACTCACAAGACTTACACAGGACCTCCTTTTACGCACATTTAACTATGTTGGCGACTCACAAGACTTAATAAACAGGACCGTCTTACACGCACATTTAACCAAGTTGGTGACTCTCAAGACTTATACAGGACCTCTTTTCACTCACATTTAACCAAGTTAGTGACTCACAAGACTTATCAGGACCTCCTTTCACTCACATTTAACTTAGTTCACGACTCTCAAGACTTTTACAGGACCTCCTTTCGCTCACATTTAACATTGATCACGACTCACAAGACTTATACAAAACCTCCCTTCACTCACCTTTAACCAAGTTAGTGACTCACAAGACTTATACAGGACCTCCTTTTACGCACATTTAACCATGTTGGTGACTCTCAAGACTTATACAGAACCTCCCTTCACTCACATTTAACCAAAATAGTGACTCACAAGACTTACACAGGACCTCCTTTTACGCACATTTAACCATGTTAGTGACTCTCAAGACTTATACAGGACCTCTTTTTACTCACATTTAACCAAGTTAGTGACTCACAAGACTTATACAGGACCCCCTTTCTTGCACAATTAATCATGTTGGTATTTAACAAGATTTAAACAGGACCGTCTTGCACGTACATTCAACTATTTTTTTTTACACGACACATGTAAAGCACATGAATTTCTATTTTTTGAAAAACAGTTCTGTTTAAATCTAGTGAGTTGCCAACATGATTAATTTTGCAAGAAAGGGAGTCCTGTATAAGTCTTGTGAGTCACTAACTTGGTTAAAGGTGAGTGAAGGGAGGTTTTGTATAAGTCTTGTGAGTCGTGATCAATGTTAAATGTGAGCGAAAGGAGGTCCTGTAAAAGTCTTGAGAGTCGTGAACTAAGTTAAATGTGAGTGAAAGGAGGTCCTGATAAGTCTTGTGAGTCACTAACTTGGTTAAATGTGAGTGAAAAGAGGTCCTGTATAAGTCTTGAGAGTCACCAATATGGTTAATGTGAGTGAAGGGAGGTTCTGTATAAGTCTTGAGAGTCGCCTAAATGGTTAAATGTAAGCGAAGGAAGTTCTATTAATGTCTTGTGAGTCAACAGTCGATTGAAATTTGCCCATCTCCCAAGTAAAATTGTATACAATTTATTGTAAAAAAGTTTATAAATGATTTTTAAAAAATAAAAATTAGTTAATTAATAATATTGTTTTTATTTTCCCTATTAATCTCTTAATAATACAAAAAAATAAAAAAAAAAGAGAAGAAATAAAAAGGAAAACATTAAAAAATAATTAAAAATGGCTACCAGAGTCTAGAGAGTGTGTAAGAAGAAGTAGGAAAAGTTACAACAATGGCCGCCAAAGTCTGGGGAGTGTGTAAGAAGATAGCAAGGTTACAACAATGGCCGCCAAAGTCTAGAGAGTGTGTAAGAAGATAGCAAGGTTACAACAATGGCTGCCAGAGTCTGGAGAGTGTGCAGGCAAGGCTACAAGAGATAAAACAGACAGCACGTGCAATCTAGTGGCAGCTGGTGGAACTAAAACTAGGGGGGGAGCCCGTTGTCATGGTGATATGACGCCATCTAGAGGGTATATAAGAAAGTTCGCGGCGCGGGCCGGGCCGGGTGGGGCGAATAGTTGCCTTCCGACCGTCGAGGTGAACACATCTCCCTAACCATTACCCATAGACATATTATCAAGATTGTATATGTGGAGAGAAGTGTTTTGACTAGATTAGATATTTTTGGAGCGACGAGCGACATAGCCCCCTCCTCACGAGTACGACTCTGCAGTCGTACTGAGGAGACATCTTGTTTGACAGTTGTATATAGTTATAGTGCTGCTATCAGGTGGCAAATATGTGAACTAAGATTTGTTTAAATTTTTGACAATTATAGTTAGTGCTGCTGCCTGGTGGCAAATATGTGAACTAAAATTTGTTTACATTTTTGACAGGTCCAGTAAGTGCTGCTACCTGGTGATTTCTTTCATATTTGTTGTTATTAGTAGTTTTTTTCATTTTTTTTCTTACAATTTGCTTTTTTATTTATTTATTTGCGTTTTTAAAGATTTTTTAAAAGTTAATTTGTATTTTTTTTAATTTTTTTGAGTTTTAATAATTTTTTTCTTTCTTTCTCTGCAAATTTTCGGTATTTTTCTAACTTTTTATAATTTATTTATTTTTGCATTTGCAAATATAATAAAATTACTAAGTCTAAGTGTCAATGGGAAATAAATGGAGGCTTTTTCGTGTTATTTTTTTTTATTTTCTTATTAATTACACATATTCAAACATACTTCTATGAAAATAATTATTAAAATTAATAAGCATAACACATTTTATAACATTATATTACAATTGTTAACAATAAATAAATCACAATAAAAGTTGTTTATATATTTCCAGCGTCGATTTCATTTGAACTTCATTTGATGAACAGTTTTGAAGGCAGTACATCACTATCGGTTGTTTTCAATCTGAAAACCAACATATTTAATGAATTTAAGTTTTTTGTTTTAGTATTAAGTAGCTTTCAATTCATCAATACTTCCAATCAGAACTTCATCGTAGTTTATGACAAATGTGTATGAAATAAAATAACTGCTGAATAAACCTATTACTACAAGATTTCATGTAGAGTTAATTTTTCTGAAAAATACAATCTCTTAAAATAAGCATTTTCTAAAGGTTTCAACTTTTTTTCAAGGTATTAAATTTCAAATAATTTTAGCTCAGACTGAAAATAGATTTATTGAATGAATAGTGCTACCTATATTGATGCGAATCACCTTAAATTACTTACGGATGTGCAGTTGGCGTAAAGAAGGTTGCCCTCAATGGTAATCATATCAGAACACGACTGAGCTTTGCTGGAATGCGAGCCGGCCAAGGACCCATGGATGAAAGTAATGGATTAAAAACCTTTATAGATGATATGTATTTAATTAAAGTAGCAATTGTAGCACTTCGCTGTTAAAAAAAAAAACTTTATTTAAAAATGTACGTTCTTTCTGTATATATACCTATAGAGAAATATACTACTCTTTTTCATCTAAAATTACAGTGTTTCTATCTATATTTTCTACACCCATATTTTAGTTTCTTGCAGCAACAGATCACAAAATGACAACTGAACTTCCAGTGCGGAAGTATTTCTTGATGGAAACCTATTTCTAAAATTTGAGATTTGAAATATATATTTCTCTTTCGATTTGATAAAAATTATCCACTAATAAAAAGACAAAATGTTAAAAATTTAAAACATATGCTTCTTTTCTCTTTTAAAAAAAATAAGAAAACATTTCAAATAGAAAATAATTCCAAATTTGATTATAAACTTTATTCGCACAAAATTAATTTAGTAGTGAGAAAATAAAAAAAAAATAATTAGAAATGGGTGCTTACAGTAGTAAGAATTTCTTAAAATGTGTTAGCACGGGTATAAAGTATTTGAATGGTAAGTATTTTTTATATTTCTTTGTTTGATATAGAACATTTACTACGATTTGAAATGAGATTTTTAATGAAGATCTAAGGCTTAAAAAAGATAAAATTGTAAACAAGGTTTTTCGCTTTTATGTGACTCGCTCCTATCATTTTCTAATTTTGTAGCGAACAATTCCCACCTAAGACATTTCCGGCCTTTAGTTATAAAATTGGAAATAATAATTACCATTCATAACAAATCACAAGCCCCCTATAATTGCGAACTTTTTTTTAAAGTTATACTGTTAAAAGTGCAGTAGAAAAAGGTACAGAACGAGAGCATTATACCCTAGAACGTACGCGTTTTTTTTTTTTGCAAAATATCCCAAATAAAGCAACTTATTGAAAGGAAACATAAGAGAAGTTCACCAATGTATGATTATTTAAAGCTTGCGATCCACCCCCAGGAGTAGTGTTTAGCGTCTAAATCTATATGATTCTCTAAGGATTTGGTTCATGCAATTAAAAATGTTTTTAAGAATGAAGAATGCCAAATCATATAGAAAATCATATAGGATTAGAATCGGCAAAAAAAGGAATGAGCAGTAAAGTAATCGTCTATTTTTTAGGCTGGGGTTAACGTTTAACTCCACGGAAACGTAATAACATACTTTAAATTAATTTTGTAACAAAAAGTAGCTACACACGGAATTCAAACTAGAGATCTTCCACTTACCAATCCACGTTCGTGTCCACTATACCAACACCTTCCCTAATGTTGTGCAGTATCCCTACTTATTTAACTGTTTAAATTGCTATTTAACAAATAAATAGGGCAAGTTTTAGAACTATAGAAATGGAAAGATTTGCGAACGACCGTTATGGTCGGAGACCATTTACTAAACACCTTGCAGTTTACTGATAATCAGTTACTGATTGCCACATTCCATGTTGATATTGTTATGGAAACACATGTAAAGTGTGGTTTAGAAATTATTTTGGCATGATGAAAATACAAGCCAATAAAAGCTTCTTTAAAAGACTTATATTTTGAAAGTTAAAATCCAAGAGGGACCGCAAACTTAAAATGCTTGGAGTAAATTTAAATATAAATTTTAAAAGTTGTATTTTAATAAATATTTATAGAACACAATATTGCGTTTTATTCTTGTTCTTCATCTTTACACATTTTGTTTTGAAGAAAGTTATGAAGTCTTTCGACACTCTACATTGGTTTACACGATCAGTTAGTTCACTGATAGGTACTCTTTAACAGAATTTTGGGGCCACTTGTTCGTATACTTGTTTTTAAATAATTGTGATAACTAAATTTAGACATTTTATTTTCTCGGAAGCAATGCCTGCGTGGAAGACTGCAAGTATGGGTAAACGAAAATATCAGAAATACAGAGTTTCACCGACCACAAGCAGTTTCTTTAATCTACTGAAAGGTGTCCAGCATCGCTACCCACAACTCACATATAAACAGGTATATTTTCAAGGCGGTATTTTATTATTAATTTTACTTTTCTCCCAGGATTTTACGTAAATCTGAATGTAAGTTTATATACACAGACCTACAAATTTTACGTTATTCGTTTTACTAATTGAATTGAATACTTACTGAACGTATATATGTATGTAAATACTGAAATAACACTTTAGGTTGTTGCTGTTGGTACCCAAGTGTGGAACCAGATGACATGGTCAGAAAAGAAACCGTATTACATGCTCGCATGGAAAGAACAATTAAAAAAGGAAGTCAGACATAAAAGATATGCTCAACAATTAGATTACAATACGAAACTTAAAATGCCCGAAAAAAATGAAAGAAGGTAATGTTTGGGTTTATATAGATTGTAATGAAGTGAATATTAATAAAGATGACAAATAATTAATTAAAGTAAAAATGTTAAGTTAAGCCTATGAACTTCAGGAGGGCAACGATCCTAGATTAGGTATCGAGGAAGTAGGCGAATAGATAACATTCATCAGTGAGTAGGGGTTAAACCAAATGTATATGGAAGATATGTATCTCTTTAATTTTTTTGTATTGGCAATCTCAATTTTGAAATAATCTACTTGACCAGAAATTGTATGTTGATGATGTTACAACTTTTTCTTAAGCTTTTGCAAGTTCCTCACCTTTACCCAAAGAAAAATTTTCTTGATAGAGATCTTCTGACAGTCTTTCACTTCTCGGTTCTGAAGTCCGATTGCGACACTAAACAAGTGTTTCCTTTCAAGGAAACATTACTTGAAGGTGATACGGGACAAGAATAGGACATACTGCAACCGAGTGAAACATGACTTCCTTAACTCTATAATTGTTATAAAATGTACTAGTATATGTCGCACAAAAAGTAAGAAACATTATGTTGACTTCAGATATGAAACTAGAATCACCGATAGGAAAATATGAAAATATTTCTTACCTTTCTACTCCATGCAAGCCAGGCGACGTTCTCATATGATTCTGATTTAGATCAAGGGTCCTTAATTAGGTTAAATTATTCTAATCCCAAATAAATATTTCACTGTTATACCATGATTAACTGATTTCCCTGTACCAAAAATATATTTTTAATTTTCGATTGTACTGCACTGTTATCACAACAAACCAACAAAAAACTTTTCCGGCTCTACACCACTTTTAAGGAACCCATTAAGTAAATTACGATACAAATAAAATAATTTTTTACATGTCACAAATGCTATGCACAACATTATTGGTTAATCAGCTAAAGGAGCGAAATAAAATATTGGCCATCTCAATTTTATTATACGTAGTATTGTTTTTATGAAGATATTCAACAATCACTTTAAAAATCATCATGCTGTGGTCTTCATGATCGGCACCGATTGTGCAGTTACATGAATTTGCTTTTTCACCCATGTAATGAAATGAGTTCATTAAGAAGCAAAAGCGAAGCAAACTTTGTTAGAAATAACTGCTTTATTACTTGAAAACAGCTTTTATTAGTGGGAGTTCAACAGCTCGCTTTCAGGTCTCAGCACACTTGACAGAGGAAGGTTCATTTTTGGTTATACATACATCCTATAATATACATAAAATAAAATGAACCTGGCAATTTTGGAGTTACTATAAAAAAAAAACACAAAATTTAGGCCAGAAACTAAACAGCAATTTATACTTTGATTTCCTTTCCGTTAAATTTTTGGCTATATGGCTTATGTTAAATTAGAAACAGCGATAAAAATAATTAAAAACCCAAGGAAATGACCCGATTAAAATGTAAAAAATATTACTGCATCCTATGAAATTTACTGTAATTCTAACACAAGTACTTGATATCACAGGCAATGTGTAAATTACTGGCCTTAATATTAACTATAAATTAATTTCTAATCAGATACACTCAAATGAGTCTATCGTTTCAGAGTAGATCAACGATTCACTGTGCATTATCATTTTTAATATCTCTGTCTTAGATATGACTTGCGGTCTGGTGCTCAGCGTACTTTTACGAATCAACCGCCAGCAGATGTACGTGCAAGGAACGAAGTTGCAATACCGAGAGAGCTACAGCTTTTACATTTTCCACCGGTCGCAGTAAATCATACATTCAATGCAATTAAAAGGGATGTTGTTTCCGTGGTGAACGAAATGACTCATAGAGCATCAGAAACAGCCTTAAATGTAAGAAGATATCGTTCATCTACACAAGATCTTATAATTTAAAAGAAAGAAAAATGAAGAAACAAAATCTTTTCAAATTTTAAGTTAATTTACATTCTTCTGTTCATGTTACTGAAATTGTCTTGTTTTAAATTGTTTTAAAAGCGTCTCATTATTTTATTTGTCAATATATTTTAAAATTTCACAATAAACTGTGTATTCATATAATTTTTTTGAACTGTCTAGTTTAAACTAGTGATTTCGATTTGCAATTAGTGAAAAACACTTTTTAAAAAAAGAGAACACAAGGAGTTGCTCAAAGAAGCGTACTTCAAAGATCTTGGATGCAATCTACTTGGAATTTTTAAATATTTATTGCTCAGTATCCAGACTTTTCTTAGTCATTCTACATCCAACTTAAAAAACTTAAAACAATAAAAAAATAAAGCTTAAACTTCGCTCAAACTAGTATTTTGCTTTATTCATTTATTTTATCTTCAGAATTTCAGAAAACAAACAGATGGACGGCCTAAACATACTTTAACAGACTATTTTAATGTCTTTTAATAGCATATTGGCTACCTTCTCATCTATTCATGCAAAATGTAAATAAATATTAAATAATATTTTAAAAAAGCTATACAAGAATTAAATGATAGTATAAAAAATTCAGTACAAAAATAATAATTTTTTTTTTTTTATAACAGCACAAATAAAGTTCATATGGAATTGTTTAAGAACAAAAAATAAATTAACTCTGCAGCCCATACATACGATTTACATAGGTGCAGAGTAAATATATGTATATTATTAATCTATACTCATATTTCACACTTTATTAACTGAAATAAAACGTGAAATAATCTCGTTTGAAACAATTTACAATAAATATCTAAATAAACTATATTTATAAAACTTATTTACAAAAATATTTTTTATAAACACGTAAAATAGGCATTGAACAATTTTGAAAAGTAAAAAACTAATACTGATATATATTTAATTATTTATAATATTTGCATATTTATAAATAAAAAGTCAATAATTTACATTCAATTTCCATTTAAATAAAAAATATTCCATTATATGGCACCGAAAATGTAGGGATGTTGACGTTATTGCACTTCTTTCATTGTTTACTTGAATAAAATCCAAAGTGTACTGAGTTCTGAAAACAAAATACATTACTGTTTCAAAACAATTTAAAGAATGTTGAAAACATTTGAGAAGGATTAAAGAAATATTTAGTAAATCCCTGGATGAGTCGAATTTTTGATAATAATTTTGCTTTTTTACTCTACTGCACGATTAAATAGAAACAAAACTGTTAGAGAGCTTTTGGTTGGAGCGATGTACACTTAGGAAGTATCTCAGTTTTGACATTTTCCCGAATATCTCCCTGAGCATTTCAATCGAGTATGGATTTAGGGACACCTTAAGGATGTTATCACATTTTATTAAGCAATAGAACATAAACAAAGAAGCTCCTAGCTTGTAAGACTTAAAAGAGACTTAACAGAACCTCAGCGCTTTTTAGCTCTAATTCAAAACAGGTTTCAATGAATTCCTGCAAACAAATTTTGGGCTCAAGCTAAACTTGCTAAGATTTTTATAATCTTTGAAGTCGTGCACATCCACAAAATAAGATATCTAACGCATAATATTTTACAATATCTAAAATTAATAACTCCCTTATCAAATATTGGGTTTCAACATCCCTTTTATCGGTTTCATAAAAATTTATAGAAAAAAAACTGTTTGGGATTGCCATCAACTTCATTTAAGTTTCGTTTCGTTAAGTTGAAACGCGTAATAAGCTTTTACCTCTAATCACGATTGTCATAAATATAATTGATCGCTATTCCGGCATTCTCATGACCTAGCAAAAACTAGTAACCATGAACTCTTACGATAAGTTTCTCTAATACAATTTTTATCCTTTGTGGACGCTTGAGAGAACTGTGTCGCTAAAATGAATCTAATTACAAAACTCCTATCATTGGTTTGAAGTCTAACATAGTTGTGAATGTTTTGTTACATACTGGAGAGGAAGGTTGATCAATATTCCAGCCTCAGAATCGCCTAATTCATAAGATTTGTGGGTAATTTTACTTGAGTTAAATATTTGGTGTAGAGGGGATTTCTTTATTTTGTGTTAATTATGTCGACAATGGAAAAATGAGCTAGTTTTGTAAATAAACACGCCAATGTCAAAACAAATATAACAAGAATTTTACAATTTTATTTACACTCTAATTTATTTTATAAATGCTAATGAAACAGCAGGTAGGATATCAAACATGAATTGTCCTTAGCAAAATGTTGGTCAACATTTTGAAACAAATTCAAAATAATTTAAAATTCGACGTACCCAGTTCTACTTTATTTTTAAAACCATTAATCCCTAGATTTTATAAAATGAAAAATATTGTAAACTTTAAATCAATTTCTTGAATGTTAATTTTTTTGAAGAATTTATTTAAAAATTACTTACTCGAGGTTTATTTTATAAGTTATCGTAAAAAAGGTCCATTTTATTTTATTTATTGTTTACTGAATTTTTCAAGGAAAGAAAAAGAATAATAGAAATGTTAACTTCATTGAGAAGGAAAAAATTTTCTAAACTTAAATAAAAAGAAAATCACGCATGAAGTTTTTCCTTCACCAATTGTAGGAAGTTCTGAAAGGATTCATGAAGTTTTCGATTTACTAACATCCTCGGATAAAAGAATCTCGTAGCAGCCTAAGACTATCCTCGTAATTTTGGTGAATAGGACACTAATAATATGAATATGTCTTCAGTAGATCAGCCAAAGGCAGATTTTCAGAATTTATGGATCTGAATAGCCTAGAAAGATGAAAACGGGTAATCAGAAAAAAGCTTCACAAATTAATGCAGAGCGTGACTAAACCGAATTCGAAATGGAATAGTCTAAATACCATTACGTTTTCTGAAAATCGTCAGGTTTGAAGAAGAAACTATTATTAGCAGCTAATTGCAGCTGATACATAAAAAAACATCGACCTTTTTGCAGTGAACAGCATGTTTTTGATAAAGTGTCTGGTTTCTACCAATTCAAAGGCAGGCCAAGACTTTTCTAGGCAAACGGTAACAGGAAAGTGTCTTAGTACGCACTGAAATGCTCTGGGAACTTTTTCACAGAGCTTAGCTGGAGATCCAGAAAAATACTCTAAAACACCAATTACGGACTGCGGTCACATTATCCACATAATCTGATGTTACCAATATCCACATCTGAGGTTACCTCCTCCATAATAGCTACTCCATCGAATTGGTATACAAAGATTTGGGGTTTTCCAGCCTCTCCACAAAAACTATTGTATTAAACACATTTTATTTTTCTGATTTTCATGATCCTTTCAAAAACTTCCTAGAAAATGAAGCATAATAGGTTTTTTTTTTTAAAAAAAATAATTTATATATTTTAGAAATTACGAGCATGCTTTAATAGCTGAATAAATGAAAAATAATTCCGACAAAAAAGTTCTAGAGTGGCTAAGAAAAAAGTAAAAACCTCGTCTGTAATAAAACTTTCATTATATAAATAAATTGAAATGATTATTACAAAAAAAAAAAAAAAAAGGAAAGCAGATCAATGCATGTAAAATATATTTTCAATTGTTTACGACTTATGAGTAAATAATAAAATATAACGTTACAATGAAAAATATATTGTACAATGCATAATTGTAGAATTTTTAAACAAAATCTGCTTTTTTTTGGTTAGTTTTCGAAGGAGAAAAACTATCTAATCAACTATATTACTTTCAGTAGAATTAGTATAAACAACTAAAATAAATAAATAAATTATTAAGAATAAAAGAGATAGAATAAGACCCACAAGATATTTTTCTTTTTGTTCTATTGTTATTTAGAAGATGTTATTTGAAGATAGTAGAATTTTTGTAATTTTAGTTTTAATTTTTTTTTTAAATTGTAGATTTTTGTTTTGGTTTTATGTAAGAACAACAGCTTTGTAAACACAATTCCCTCCGGGTGATTCAAGTAGTGCTGGCCATAAATACGTTCTGATTGTGTTACACTCAGTGTCAGCTGAATGCAATCGAACGTGTAATTCTCGCCTAAATATACGTTCCTCGTATTCAAGACAATACCCTGCTCCCTGAATAACAAAAGAAAAAAACAAAATAAATAAATAAATAGCAAAAGAATGATCTTCATTTATTGATTATTTATATTGCAATTTATATAACAATTTGAATTTTGTCGCAAAGCATTTGTGAAAGAGTATACTTAGCGTTGAAAGATGTTTGTTTTATGTTTTAACCTTATTTTATTTATACTTTGACTATAAACAATATTTTTTTTGACAAATAAAAAGTTATCAAACGCGGGATTCGTACTGGGGATGATCCCCACTTACAAAACCACGCTCTTGACTAATAGATCAACACCTGCCACTAGTTGTTGCTTTAATAGAAGTACAAATGAATCAAGAGTTTTAGTTTCCGTCCATTAGGATACTTATAAGCATCCTTATGTGCACAAGGGTGCACATGAACATATCGCACCCTCTAATAGTACGAATATATGCCTTTTCAGATTCCTGATTAACAGAAAAGAGGAAACTGAAGAGACTAAGCAGGCTCCTCATCCTATGACTTTTAGATGTTGACAGACTCAAATTAGAAAGTAATAATAATAGTAGTAATAATAATAATAATAATAATAATAATAGGGGAGGGAAGGGATTAGCTATGAGGTTAGCATACTGGACTCCCACGCGGAGGTCCCGGGTTCGAATCCAGCAGCTGACCTTAGATTTTCTCTTCCTAGGAGCTTCTTACAGCTCACTGTCCCGGTGATGGACAGTGTTGTCTGTAACGAGAGAACACTGTCCGGAGGCCGGCAGTGCACTGGAAAAAGCTCCGGGCGCTGCTAATAACCTCAGCTGTTGATGCGCCAAAAAAAAAAAATAAAAAAAAATAATAATAGTAGTAATTTACTTGCCTGATTGACCAGAGCCCAAGCTAGACGGACAGAATCTTTAATATACTGTTGTAAACCCATGCAGCTTTTCAAACATGGATAATCATAGAGAGTTGCCCACAATTGTGAACTTACTTCCTAGAAATTAAAAATAAAAAACAAGAACTAATTAATAATTTTTTAACCATTATGATATTAATAGAACCCATTGTGAGCTTACTTTATTCGATTATTTTGCAAATAATGCTGAATTAATCTGGGAAATATTCGCTTGAAATAATCTAGTCATACAATTTGATTAATATTGATCATCAATGATATTTACCGATTCGAGGCTGTGCTTGATATTTAGACAAAATATAAAGCAAGAAGAGAACATTAATTCCTATTTAAGGGGGAAATATTCATTAATAATGAAGTTGCACACTGAACTTAAATGATACTTTTAGAGAAAAATATAACTCTATCCGCCCCTCTATAATTTCCTTTAGAAGAATTTACCTGATTAAAAATCTTAGCAGTGATTTTCGAAAAGAACCCAAAAATACTGAAAAATCTGTTCGTTAGTGTGTGCTACTCTCGATCGATTCGATGTTTTACGATTTGCTGTTGGTGCCTAAATCAAATATCAAATTCGCATTTTCCACGTATTATCCGTTTTTGAGTTATGCAGCTTACACAGGTATATGGTATAGGGAACATTTGATCACGCACAAGACCGAAGGAAATAAGCTATTAACTATTATGGACCACGACAAAAAAAAAAAAAAAAAAGAACTAAGTTAAATTTTCCCTCAACCTTTATTTAAATTTACTTAATTTGGTGTTCTAATTTACAGATTAGATTTTATATACGTAAATTTGCCAATTACAATTATAATAATTGCAATAAGAAAAAGTCATGTGAGTATGTCGCGAGATTTTTTAAATTTAATTTTAAAATGATCCCTCTGAGAATTAAATTGACCAGAGGCTGGATGTGCAAAAGAGAATTGCTCCAGACAAGAATTAAAACAGTTAATAATTGATGCATAAATAATATAATAATGACAATTTGAGACGACTTACCTCTATACAATGGGCAAGATCGAATGTATCCACAGTCCTTCTTAGGTATGTAGCAACAGCCTCTTCTAATTCTTTGTGAGCATTGGATTGAGGCGCTGGTGACAGTAGAATCCTTTTAACTTGTTCCCTTTTGGTGGACAGCTGACTACCACTTGCCATGAATGCCAACTGAATATAAGTGTTGTTCATTAAGTTCACTGAATGATAATTTTGTTAGTAAGCTTAATATATAATTTAGATTATTAATTTTTGCTTTCTTATTTATATGTATTTGAGTTTTTTTTTTTTTGAGAAGGAATTAGGAGTGTTACCAATAGTTCATCATTGATAACACTGATTAAATAGTAAAGTTGAGAATAGATGGCTTGAAGGGCTTTATGTCCGTATAAAATATATAAATAAAAAGAAGATACATGGCAGACAATATTTCTGCCTTTCTTTTGCAAGACGCAAGGAGGAAGTCCTTGAATACAGGTTGTCACCTTCACGAACAAGTGAAATAAGTATTCGCTTAATGACATAAAAACATTCAGAATGCGAACCTCTGAAACGCAGTAATACGAGGGTCGTTTGAAAAGTCCGTGCAAAAATAAAAACTACTATACTTAATTTTTTGGGGTAAACCTTTTTTATTTTTCAACATAGTCTCCTTTTAGGCTTATACACTTTGTCCAACGCTGCTCTAGTTTGTTGATCCCTTCCGAATAATAGGATCTGTCCAAGTCTGAAAAATAGCCATTCGTTTCTGCAATCACCTCCTCGTTTGAATAAAATCTTTTTCCCGCCAGCCATTTCTTCATATTGGGGAACAAATAGTAGTCCGAGGGAGCCAAGTCTGGAGAATAGGGGGGATGTGAAACGAGTTGGAACCCTATTTCCATTAATTTTGCGGCCACAACTGCTGAGGTGTGAGCTGGTGCGTTGTCGTGATGGAAAAGGACTTTTTTGTGGGCCAATCGTGGGCGTTTTTCTTGCAGCTCGGTTTTCAAACGATCCAATAACGATGAATAATATGCACCTGTAATAGTTTTACCCTTTTCCAGATAGTCGATGAGGATTATTCCTTGCGAATCCCAAAAGACAGTCGCCATAATTTTTCCGGCCGAAGGAACGGTCTTCGCCTTTTAGATTGTTCTTTGGTCTCAGGAGTGTAGTGATGTATCCATGTTTCATCCACAGTGACGAAACGACGCTTAAAGTCCTGCGGATTCTTCTGGAACAGCTGCAAACCGTCCTTGCAACACTTCACACGATTTCGTTTTTGGTCAAGCGTGAGCAATCGCGGCACCCATCTTGCGGATAGCTTTGTCATGTCCAAATGTTGATGCAAAATATTATGTACCCGTTCATTCGAGATGCCCACAGCACTAGCAATCTCACGCACCTTCACTCTTCTGTCATCCATCACCATATCATGGATTTTATCAATGATTTCTGGAGTAGTAACCTCAACAGGTTGTCCAGAACGTTCAGCGTCACTTGTGCCCATATGGCCAGTCCGAAAATTTTGAAACCACTTATAAACTGTTCTAATCGAAGGTGCAGAGTCACCTCCATGTTTATCAAGCTTCTCTTTAGTCTCCTCAGGCGTTTTGCCTTTCATAAAGTAGTGTTTAATGAACACACGAAATTCTTTTTCGTCCATTTTTTGAAAATCACTCGACTTCCTCGATTCAAACGAATGCCAAACACAAAGAAATAGACCGATCTGGCTGAAACTTGGTGTGTGTTCTTCCAAGAGATGGTACTAACTAAACATAACCTCGATACGCGCCAGTAGTGCTATCTCTCTGACTTTGCACGGACTTTTCAAACGACCCTTGTAAGAGTGAATACGAAGAATCCGAAACCTAGAAGTTGTAGATCCACGAATAGATTAATCTGAAATTAGTAATGTTTGGGAGACAAACCATTCTCTACAAAACTGGAACTATAAGATCACCTAATACAAATGGATGGAGATAGCTTGAGAGGATTAAGCTCACCAGAAACAAGAAAACGGGGCACAGATCGAGAAAGCACTGGATGAAACAAGGATGGTGATATGAAGACTGCTGATATGAAATGGAATTGACGACAGAGAACAATAGCTTCATCGAATATTGGAGTTATATTATCTCTTAGATAGTGATCCCATAAAGTAAATCAATATTAAACTCACCACCACCACGGAAAATAATATTTTAGATTTGAGCTCTGAATCATCTTTCAGCTGGGAAAGTGCATCCAAGGAGTTTAATGCCTCCACCCTTCCTTGTGAGTACAAATTTCCATAGCAACGCACTAATCTTGGACCGCTCAGTTCTCTGAAACAAAAGCAGAAAGGATTAAAAATTGCATTAGTAAAATTTACTTTCTGTAGGCAAAGCGATCTATCAGATTTTCCATTTTGAAATACCCGTTTTGAGATCCTTTGAATCTGGAAAAGTGGTTCTTACGAATTATAATCTGCTTGAGCATAACTCAAAAACGGAGAGTCGTCAAGTGAAAAGTGTAACACACACCCAATCATACTGTTACGCTCTACAGATAATCATTAGAACAAAAATTGGAACCTAAGGAACCAGTTAATAGCACCTTAGAAAGCAAGAGTATAATTATGAAAGCCATTGGAGGCTTACTTAGCCTGTGCATGAGCGTCTAAGACTTGTAATCTGGTTTTGGTTTGTTCAAGTTCCATTCTTGTACGCTCTAATTCTGATTGTAAGGATGCTACTTCATTCTGATGGGATGTCGTATCAGGAACAGTTATCTAAACAGAAAGAAATAAAAATATCAGTTTTTTGTTTTTTAATCACTTAGAAAGAAATTTCCATCAAAATAGCCTCTTTTTGAAGAGCAATTAAGATATATTTTATTAAAAGATTTTTAATAAGGTATCTGTTATCACATTACTATGTGTTAGAACAAAAATGTCTAGAATAAGATAATAGTCCAAAAAAATTATACTAGTACCCTTGTTACCTGAAGAACAGCCCTATCCTCACACGAAGAACACCAAGGCTTAACTGTTGGTGATTTTTTAATTACAGTTGGTTCTCGTTCGGTCGATACAACCGATCGACAGGTATTGCTCTTGGTTGGAGACCATTCCCAATCGGTTGTTGATCCTTTAGAACATCAGAAAAAATAATTTAATTAAATAAACATTATATAAGTTGCACGAAGTGGAATATTATTTTTACCAGTTCGTTTGCAAAACACCGTAAAACGAGAACTAGTCATATTATTAAGCAATGTTATTGAAAAGAACTAGTACTTTATTAAAACTTTAAAAGAAAATAAATAAGTTTTCACCTCCAGCTGGTGGACTGTCCGTACTGGAACTGCTGAGACCAAGCCTTGTCCTCCCACTTCTGTTACTACCTGATCTTACTGGAAATTATAAATTTATTTAAAGATCTAGTAATTCACAAAATTAATAAAAACATTGTTTCCAGGTTGTTACAAGTTTTCGTACATGAAAGCAATGTTAATTAAAATAAGTATAAAAATTAAAGGATAAATAGAAATTATTCCTTTAATAATATAGGTTTTAAGGCGAGAAACATTTCGCTTCCTAATGGAATTGCTTCATAATTTTCAAAGTTATGTCCTTGAGGAAGTGATACCATATCGCGGGACAATCACGCAGAACAACATAGAGACTAAAAGTCCGAAACTTAGCGGCCTCTCGATGATTTTACCTCAGACATCCAAGAATAATGGATGGTAACGAGATCATATTGCAGAATTGTTTTATTTCTTTAAAACGAGCGCTTTGCTGTTAAAGGCATTCATAAACTCTGAACAGCCTTTCAAGATTAATATCCCAGAACATACTCTAAAGCAGATTATTACAACCAAAATTAAAAAAAATGTAGTTATAAAAATATTCAAAAAGAGGAAAGAATTCTGCCAAATTCAGTCATGTAAATATTTTTTTACATTGTTATATGTAAGGTTTTCTGTCTTCTGTCTTGTACTGCTTATTTATGAGTACATAAACTTCTCTTCTTAAAGTATATTTTATTTTCTGCCATCAATAATCAGCTTGTTTTCATTAAACAAGTAACCTAGTAATCACCAAGAAAACAAATAGATATGTGGTAATGTATATTGGCGCGGCAATCCCAAATTCGAGTCTCAGATGAATATATGATTTTTCCCAATCTTGGATCATCTGGTGAGGTAAGTGTAGACTGTAACAAGACAATACTATCTGGTGGCCTTCAGGAAGGAACTTCCATTCGTAAGAAAATACCTCAGATGTTTTGGTACGGTTAAACTAAATTATTTCAAATGCAAGAACCTTACTTGATCTAGTCAGGAAATTATGCCTAGCTCTCTTCGTAACATAGGGTGAATTTCCGGACATCATGATGGCACTATCCGAGTCTGAATGGTAACCAGAAATATCGCTAGAATCCTCATCGTCTCCGACTTCTTTCATCAATTCCAACACCTGTAACATATTAAATCAGAATCAATACAAACATAAACGATAATAAAGCTTCTTTTTTTAAAAAATTTATTTTGTAATTTACAATCTGTACACATCGTTTACAATAAGTAAATATGGAAAGAGTGATGAACTGGTGCGGGAGGAGAGAAACTACCCAGCGGTAGCAGGAGAATGTGAGGAGAAATCGAGGAGGAGAGTTAATAAAGCTTTAAAAATATAAATAGTATAAAATGTTATTAATACAGGTAATTAACTGTAGCCTTTTAAGGAGTGAGCACTTTCACAGCCTATGTAAAAAAATAAGGAGGACATAATATTTAACAAAAAAAGAAATAAAACAATGGGCTACATCTCCACAACGAGATCCTTTATTTGCCAGGGTCTATAAGTTAGGTAGAAAAGCTCACCACTGTTAGCTGATGAACTTACGTCAAAGTTACTTTGAAATTATGTGATGTCTAGGACATTTTAATTAAGGTAGTTTAACGACTGAATTGCTGAGCACAAAAGTAAGCTAATTTCAGACCAGATAAATTAATTGAAGCCAAAAAAGTTAAATGAGTGAGCCAACAGTAAAATACATCGAAAAAGTTTATTCCAAAGCCAAAACAAGAACAAGACAATACTTACAACTAACTGGGTGCATTTCCTTTCAGTTCATAAGCAGTTTTAATTTATCATAAACGTTTCCAATTATTGTTAATAAAAAGAGAAATTAAAATTTGCTTTTTATTCGCTGAAAATTTTGTTTTCCTTAAATAGTTTTAAGAATTTGTAGGAAACCGTACCTCAATCGATTCGGCAACTCCCTCAGTTTTTCGCTGATATTACTGCGAAAACTGTAGGTGAACTTTTTCTTAACAGTTTCCAGCTGACTTAAATAATCTCTATAATATTGTAAACTATGTATGTTTTGATTTTCTTCTAGTATTGCATATATTTCTAAAGATAAACTTAAAGAATTATTCCAAATCTAATAAACATGGAATAAATAATGCATAAATTCATTACCTAATTAGTATGCAATAAGTGGAGTAAAACGTGGGCCATCTAAAAGGGGTGGTGAAACCTTGAAATGCTAATTTATTTTAACTAAAACTTTAACAAATATTGTAAATTGTTTATTACAGAAAAGTGCCTAATTGAAACATTTAAAACCTAGTTTGTCAGCGTTTACTTGATTCCAAAGCGGAGAACCCCAGGTTCGAATCCAGCCCTTAGATTATCTCTTTCTAGAAGCTTCTTTTCTTACAGATCACTGGTCCGGTGATGGACAGTGCACTGAAAGAAGCCCCGGGAGCCAATGACCTATACATAAAAAAAATAGTGCCTGTTGGGTTACGTAGTATCTATTTCGAAGAGAAAAGATTCAGTATATATATATATTTCTTTTAATAATCATTAATTACAATGTGATATAGATCGTAATAATAAAGAAATGTATCAGAGATAACAATGGAATACGTACTTCCTACCTGTATTTAGACTGGATAAAATAGTGAATAGATGAGAATAGATTTGGAAGACCTCTCCCTCTTCTTGCCCTTGCTTACATTTTTTCTATTGCCCAAAAGTTTTGTGTTGGAAACTGGTACGTGACCAGATTGTTGAACACAGTAGGACCAATAACTGGTATTACGTGACATTGTAAAACACAGTTCTATTGTTGTACGATGGCCAGCTAGAAGCAGACAGTCAGCATGTTCTATCTAGAGAGGGGAGGCGATAACGTGAGAACATCTAGAATAGACCATCTCGTAGACTATGAGATCACTCGCTGTCCTAGAGTAGCTTCTTTCTAACCACATTGACCAACTCACAACACTAGTTATCACGATTATTCATATAAATTTAAGGAAGTAATATTGAATTTATAAAAAAAAAAAAAATAAATGTTTACTTCTTATTTTTTCGTTTCCTTGGTTATTAGAAGTCTTGCAGACGAGTCAAATTATCTGCAGGTAAATGAGATAGATATAGAATGTAATCCGTGGAGAACAAACCGAAAGAGCTTCTTCAGCTAGAAAGGGTACCTAAAGCAGCAAATGAGATTCGATAGCCTGACAGGAATTACATATATATATATATATAAAGAACAGGAAACTCGCATAAAGAGAATGTAACTCATTACCTTTATTACAAGATTTTGTTGTTAATCAGACTAACAGAATTTCTCAATAAAGAATTTATAATATCCTCTGATTTAAATATTTTTAATACAACCTGAGCAATTTCCTATATTTAAATGCAGCAATGCTGATCAACTTTTATTTCTTGGTAGGTCACTTTCAAAAGAGCGGAAGCAATCTGTTCAGACAAGTTTTCTTTAAAGAAATTGTTCTCTGAACTTTAATTGTAATTCATTTTCTGATAAATCATTTTTAGACACTAAAATCAACTTGTTTGTGAACTAGGTTGATTATACTTCATCTTCACGGGAATACAATAAATCAAATCTTCTGGCAATTAAAATAGAAACAGCTTTCTAATTACACAGTAATTTTTAAACAAAGAATTATTTAAAATTGAAAATTAAGGTGTTCATAAAAACTTACGTTAACTTTTAGAAGAATAGTAACGTCAGATCGGTCCATCCGTTGTGTAACTAATTGTAAAATCTATTCTATCTATTGAATGCTCCCTGTGAAATTAGGTAGGTCTTTTCTATTTGAACGGTTACAACTCATATATATCGCGCTTTATGTTGTATTCTATTGATTACCGAGTTTCCACAGCATCTTTCGTTCCCATGCTGGCTGTTTCTTCTTCTTCTTTTTTATTTAGCAAATCCATTATCAAGGTAGGTGTCCCACAAATATCTCTCATCTACTCTCATCTTTTGAACAACCTATTCTTGTTCAATATTTTTTTACTTTGCGTTAAGGTGGTGTGACGCCTAAATTTTATGACTTTTTTTTTGCAACGTAGGATAGATGATGCATGTGATCAGTTGGTTGTGGCCAGATATTTTAAAAAGTATCAAAAATTTATTCATAAAAATAAATTCTTGATAGAACGATCTTAACTCTAAATTCCTTCAAAGCAGCAACCTTTGGCTGCCATACACTTCTCACAATGGTTCTGCCATGTCAGAAGCACTGCTAGAACGCCTCTGTTGATGAATCCAGGTAAAAGACAGAATTTAATAACAGAACAACGTCATGATTAATATCTACGTCATTCTTTATGTACGGTTAATAAATATGTATTTTAAAACAAATAATTGAAACTGTTTTAGAAGCAAATGAACAAAAAATGAATAAACCTTTTAGGTAAACACTTTCGGTAGATAGATTTTGATTTTGTTTAAGTAGTGATGCGGGGGTGAGAGAAAATATGATTAAATAATTTGTGAGAAAGGAAATAAAGGATGTTTCGCCGTTATCAATTTTACCTCTCATTTCTTCATTATTAGCCCTTCTTGGAGTTGTTGTGAGCATTTTATAAAATTGAGATAAAAATTCCCAAAAAGAATATACAGGTTCCATTTCCTGCGAGTTATGTAATTAGTTTCCATAGGGAACCACAAAACATAAAGAATTAAGAGAAAACACTCGAGCATTTTCTCGCACACAGCGGAAAATAAAAAACACGAGATGAAAAGCCACATTAGCTGGTTGGTAAACAGTAGAACTCTTAAATATGAAGGACAATATCCAGTGATTTCTCTTTCTTTCTCACTGTCCCACATACATACTCTCCTCTCGCTCTTTTAGTCCTGGTTCTGTGATCACTCTAAAGTGATAAAGATGTACAATGTACACTAGTTTCAACTTTACTCAAGCACTACATTGTGTATGTGTGTACGAGTGTAGAGAACATTATATTGAAGACGGTATTGTACAGTATCCATTCTAAGGAAGACACACTTAGCACAAAGATGGAGATATATCGCTTCTCTTTCTGTACGATATAGTAGCACAACTGCAGGTGGTATCTGATCTTGATCTTGTACCTGGAAGAGGAGAAATCTACTACCATTTATCTTAGATTATTTTTGTACAACTTGTTTAGAAATGATCTCTTTATTGACAATTATCTTTTAAAACAACTAGACTGATTTTTACGAAAGAAGTTTAACTAACTTGAAACTATCTACTGAAAAAAAATACTTTCTCTTACTACAAACACGAATAATAACCTTCAGAGTAACCTCTCCCTCTAACAAACATAGTTAACCCAGTTGAAATCACAATCAAATTCCAGCAAACCAAAAACAAACCACAAAACTTCTTTTTTTTTAATTTCCGTATAAATAAATCATTTCTTTATATTTAAAAAAAAAAAAGTAACACAGTGCACATTTGTGTCACCAGATTGCACTTGAGAACCTATGCTATGTTAAAAATGGTAGAAAAATGAAGATTTCCAGGCAAATAAACCGTGTCGGACTGTTTCCTGGTTTTACTAGAGAATAATACAATAGTTTGTTTTTTCTAGTTCTTTGTACGCAACATTGTTCCATACTAGTTTTTAGTTCTTTTAACATACTGTTTCTAAGAATCTAAGCATTCCTGTATAATTGTACAGTTCTATTTCTCAAACTATTGTCTTGAAGAAATTTTTAATCTTCTGTATATTTAACCACATTTTATGAGAATATTTTCTTAAAGTATGCATATAATCTATTACTACGATAATACGAACATGTTTCAAGTAAAATTACGTATAGAACCATGTATCCACTTGTAGCAAAAAAAGTATGTTTTATCATAGTACGAATTCAGTGATACAAGTGGATTCAGTATATATAACTTCGTTTCTGTATAAAGCGACGCAAACAACTTGACCGATCGGCCGTTAGGCAGTATTTCTCCTGAAACATGAAAGAAGTCATTCAAAATGCAAAGTTTGTTGAGAGGGACTTTATTTCTTTCACTAAAAAGATGGAATTTATGAGAGAGAGAAAAAAAGATTGAAAAATTTAAATAAATGTTTCTTCATTTACTTATAAGCAACAGTTATGCACCAGTTGCATAGCTACATTAACATGCAATTTTTTTTTTGCATTAAACTCTTCTTATAAAGCCGTAACTAGTAGTGTTACAACAGTATCGTAATGTATGTAAAATACATTTACCTAGTTATAGCTGATAGATTTATGTAAGAGACAACTCTATTAGAATTTATTTCTTTATTTTAGATTTATTTTTACTATTGAGAAGAAGTGATCTTGATGGATTAGCTATATTGATTTTTTTACCTGATATACTACTCTTCCCAAGTTGAGAAAGTAGTTCCAGAAAAGTTATTGTATATTCGAAACCACCCTAAAAGCCAAATAACGTAGAAAGCTCAAAATTTATATATTTTTTGGATATCCCATTGGAATCGACAGAAAGTCAGCGGTCAAAATCCGTGAACAGAAAGTGGAACCTTTTACACCCTGAGCTGCCGAAGTCCTACTAAAAGGACCTGGACCCCTTTCAATAGCTTTCTTATGTAAGAAGCTTCCCGATCGCCACAGCCTTAGAAGAAGAGCGTGTCATCTACACACTCTTACTCTCCACAGATCAAATTCTACGTCTTCGAGCCATCTCAAACAAACAACAACAACAACAACTCCCTCTTCGGCCTACATTCTTCGGCAAACGTTCCCTTGGTTCCACATTATTTGACAATCTGAAGGAATCCACTTTTCTTCATGACCATCACAAAATCCGGTTTCAAGTGTAGTACGTCTTTCAACTCCATAGTCGACCTAATACTTCACTGATTTCCTTACTTTACAGGCCCATATATTCTTCTGAGGCTTTTCCTTATCTGCACAATTAGAGCTTGCTCTAATCCTCCACAACACCCAGTTTAAATTTTCATAATTATGTTTTTCAATCTGATCAATATTATAAATCTATTTAGTTAAATACAGCTATTTTGTAATTGAAACCAATAACAGAACTTTTAGCATGTTTCTTTCGCTAATTACAACCAAAATTCAGTCCCCCGGGACTCTTAACTGATCTACTTTTTTGGTGACTTCATCTAAAATCATCAAGGTCGAAATTACTTTGTCAAAATAAAATTTTAATCTTTTACAATTACATAAATATGGAAATGTGAAAATGTACTCCCACAATATGACGTGATTTCCACGATAAAAACGTGATCACTTAAAGATAGGTGATATACAGTGTAAATTGACTCGTGATGCATTTATTATTTTGTTGGCATAGCAACTGAAAGTGAAAATAACTTTTCTCTTTATTACGTGACTTGGCACGAAGGAAGTTGTAGATTGTTTTATTGTTACAATAAATTAACAAAAACTCTTTAAACAATATTTAGAACAGATAATATAAAAAAATTGTATTATGTTTTCTTTTATGTATGCAATAAAAATAAATTACATTTCTTTTATTTATTTATTTTTATTTCTTACGTATTTTAAAACATAATGGTGAAACTCTGGGAAGGATTCTCACGATTTTAGTTCTTTTTTCCTTTTAACTTGATTTTTTCTAGTTGATAATCTACAATTTAAATTATATGGAGGAATGTTAAATGGTTTTTCTTGCTAACGAACAGGAAAAGTTGTAATGTTCACATTAAAAACAACAAAAAAGTCATTATTTATAATTAACACACACACACACACACACAAAAATGCAAAAGAAAGATGTACGTAAACAGAAATAAAATAAGAAGCGCAACTTTCTGTCTACCACGAATAATACAGGAGTAGATGCACGAAGTCTTATAATTAAGACTAACTGCTGCACACTAACAGTTTTTTTTGTTTTTTTTTTTCATTACTTGAAAGATTGGTCAACAGATTCCATGGAATGCATACGACTGTATCCGCAAGTAATAGAAGTCATGAAGTAAGACGTGTTGTACACAACTTAGTTCACTATCAGTAAGACGGCCAATGATTAAAAAAAAAAAAAATAAAGTTTCGAAGTTCCACAGGATTTAAAATAAATTATGTTAATATTACTTTCAACCAATAATAACTTTTTCAATATAATTTCAAAAATTAAAGGCAATCAAACAGTCAAAAAGGCCATGATCAGTAATGAAATCGGATAGAATACGAAAAAATCACAATTCTATAACAGTGGCAGACAAAAAATTCATCAAAATAAATAAATAATACAAATTTTGGACAAGAAAGGACGATTGACTACTTATGTAAAAAGTCCGTACTCACACTTTTTTCCCCTTCATAACAATTCACCATACGGAAATTACCATAAAACTTTTAATTTCTCAGAAAAATCGCAATAAAACTCAAAAAATGATTAATTGGCATTGAATATTTTAAAGAAAGACTTGGAAATACCAATATTGTCCTGCTCATTCATTCTGTGCCTTTGATTTTTTACTGCGATTAATAAAAGATAATCTTGGAACGAGCATGAAACTTTGTTTGCTCAAAATGGTTTAAAAATAACTGAACTTATGGAAAAGACTCACAGTAATGATACATAGTTCCTGCCACGAAATGTTATAAAAACTATTATTTTACACTAAGGACACTTGCTAGCAAAATACCCAAATGAATGAAGTTCAAATAAATAGTAAACTTAAGGTTACAAATCCTGAATCCTATTGTTGCAGTGTCGTTACGAAGCGGTAATAAACCTTTTTAGCACAGAAGAGAAAGTGCCATACTAGTATTTATAAAAATGCTTCATCATTAAAAAAAAGGATAATGTCCTACGTGTGAAGTGTAATTAGCAGATCTGTTTGTTCACTTGTACGTAAACAAAGCATTGTTAATAAAAATTTATAGGTTTTTAAGAAAAAGTATTATACCTTAAGTCAAGAACAGTAGTAGGATCCAGTGGTAGTTATTATAAATTGTCTGACAACTGGATGTTCTTCGAATTTATTCTACCATTCAGTAAGAAATATAAAGCTACCTCACTAACTTCTCTGGCCTACCTATCCTATACCTATACTGTCGATTTTCTGATCTAGTTAGTGTATAGTGCTGGAAATTCCTCGCATCTAAATTTAAAATTGAAACTATTATCTACACTCAGATAAAATCAGTTACCGAGAACATCACCCGGTAGCCTAAAATTTCATTCAAAAATATTCACCTACTTGCAAGCTAATCAAATTAAAGTATTAGATTAAATAAGTTCACTTTCATCATTTTCCAGGATGTCTCTCATATTAATCTCAAGATGTGCAAATCTTCCTCTCATAAGATAAGGTTCACCAGCTTATGAAGGTGCACTACGTGTGAAGGTTACACTTTGTACAGGTTAATATGAAGTTCGACTCCCCGATGCTGCTGCTATATAGAATAAATTTGTATACTATATTTTATTGAATTTGGTCAATAAATTTTTGTAAAATCTCCCATACCTTCTTAATTTTTTATTAAATTTTATTAAGTAAGAAAAAATAATTTTCAAAATTGAGTTTTCATTGGAAATATCTGTTTTGAAGCTCCAATGAGTCCAAAAAAGAAGTTTTTTTTTCTTTATTGAACTGCACAACTTAAAAACTGATAAATTACAGAAAGTTCAACTTTGATATTTAGTTTAGTTTCCAATCTTGGACACGGAACTAAGCTTTTGGATGTGATCAGATAATTGGAAACTGGTACTTCTAACACTAACCTTGGAATACTAATTCTAGATTGACCAATAACAGATTGATCTAAAAAATTGGAAACAATTCCTAAAGGAAATTCAAATAAAGTTACATTTGGGTGAGGTGGTAGTTGCTCTTTCCTCTAAGTACCATTTCAGTGTAATTTATGGACTTCTCTCCTACTAAATAGTAGAAAATTACGACAGCAATACCTAAGTGTAATTTCAAATTTGAAGACAGCTCAATTTGATCAGCCGACGATAAGCGCCACTGTATATCACAATCATTTTTCCAGGCAACTGTATGTTTGCGGGGTAGTTAGGGGGGAGTGAAGTAAGGCTATCCTCTAATGTGCCATTTTAGATATGGTACAGTTTTAACATCCGTTCAACATTTTAAAAAACATTAAAATAATTAATAGGTGTTACAATCGAACTTCACACAACTGACGTGTTCTCTTTAACCGGTGTCCTGATTGATATAAAATAAGATATAAAGTTTGAACTTTTAAAGCGAATCAAGTTTAAACACGTTCACCACTCACAAACAACCGTAATCTGTTCTATATGAGCAGCTTTTTTTTTTACCTGTTACCTGTTCTGCAATGATGACATTTATATAAAGAAACTCCATGTTTTTTTTTGTCATTCAAGTGGTAAGTAATGCAAATTACACACTTTGTTTACCAACTAGAAAGATAATCACAACTACTGCTGTGGACAATAATAACGGAAATCGTGCGCACACTAGAGTAACTGTGATATAATTTGAGGTGAAGTAGTCTACTGCACAAATAACCACCCTTTCAACACAATTTACAGACTTATTGATGTTTAGAAAACGTTATGACAACTTTTACTAATTTATGTAAGAAAGTACGAATAACATTGCTTATTTTCTTTTTCTTTTTAAATTATCTGATATGATCACTCACTTCACTTTCTATTACTTTAATTCTCAAGGTTTTCTACTTTCTTGGAAATTTTGCTCTTTGGGCTCTTTGGCTCATAAGTTTGCCTGCATACGGAGTATGTTGAATCATTTTGTTGTAGATGGTCCTGCACTTGTTAGCGTAGGATGGTTCTTCTTACTTTTTCAAGATAATACGCTGAGCAAGATGGGATCTCTCTGAATCTGGCCACCAGATACCTGGAACTCATCAGAGGGTTGCTAATCTGTACCTAACACCTCTTATTGCTCCAGATCGCCTTTAAGAGTTGTATTAGTAGTTGTTGCTGAAGAAATTATCTCGTAAAAACCATTGACCAGCAGTGCTGTAGGATCATGTCAATTTTGGCACATCCCATTCTGTCGCTTTTTTTTTTTTTTTTTTTTTTTGCGTAATAGGCAAACCTGTGCTCTAGCTAGATCCATTCTTTGCACTAAAATAGTACTTTAGAGAGGTGCATAAACTACCATGTTCCCAAGAAGTGCCTTGAAATAAAGCTCCATCGAAAATGTTACAAATAAAATTGTATAGATCAAGAATCAAAACAGGAACAACCAGAAGACACCAGAACTCAAAAAAGTGTGAACTAGAAAATATATTCAGAAAAATATCATGACCTATGGGATCAATTTTGATGGAAATCTTATTAAAAGGTTCTTAACCCAGATGATGTCTTAAAAAAATTATCTAATTCAAATGATTGTGATTTTCCATTTTTTGAGATACTACGTAGACCAAGGATAGACATACAGATTTATAAAAATCAATTTTCCTTATTCAAAGAAACTAAAAACCTACAATCCTGTTAAAAATTCGCACGATTACGATAATTCCTCAAATACCAGAAAATAGAAAGTAAAAATAACAGGAGCTTAATTTCCATAAAAGAGAATACTCTTTAGTAACGCAGTAACAATAAGAACAAACAAAATATCCTCTTTATTATCTGAAAACAACAAAAAATGAATTGTTGATTGTAAAAGATCTACAGCAAACTGGTAACTGTACGAAGTTAATTACCGTACATCCTCTCCTATCGATATGTTAGGTATTTCTGTAAAGTTTTTGTAATGGTTATCTTTTGTTACTAAGAAATTTTCGAAATTGAATTTAAGCAAATGATCTTCAAAAGTCTATCACAAAAATGGTTTAGCTCATTGTAGAGTACGGAAGCGATTTGAATACTGGATTCCCACTGAATCTAAAAACTTCCTAAATAATTTTTATGTGAGAATATTCTTTTTAAGATTGCTCCATTGTGTGCTCTATTTTCAGAACCATTGCGACATGTTCAGGAAGTAATTTATAACGAATTTTGTTTTAAGGTGAATATAATTAAAACTGTCCGATAGGATTGATCGTTAAAAATTGTTGGAAAAAGTTGAATTGAAGAACACCCAAATTTGACATGTTTTTGCTCTTAAGGATATATCATATTACTTTTAAATTTAGTTTTAAGAGATTTTGTCAATTTCATTTATTGAAACCTGCAAGAAAGTCGTGTGACTATATAGTAGTTTTTAAATTTAATGAATATAATTAAAATTCGTTTTAGTTCTTAAGCTTTTTTAATACTGGGCTATGTCGGACTATCCTGATAAAAAAAATATTAAAAGATTTTTCATACAAAAGGGCAGGTTCCTTTTGTTAGCATCGGTCGGTTTTAACAATTGAAACTGTCACGGTTTAATTTTTTGGGCGAGAAAGAAAATAAAAGGGTTAATAATCGGAGAAAGGAAGGACTTGAACTTTGTCTGGATTTTTTTTTCCCCCAGAGCGTAATTGAAGAAGGTTCAGGATATTCGATCTACAGACTGGCTGCTTGAATCTACTACCACTGTGCCCGTGAGAAAGCTTCTAGCTTTTATTTTGGTTGATTGAGTTTTGGTATGGTATACAAATACTGCCTTACAAATCAGCGCACTTTACATTTTAGATGGCGATGGTAAAAGTGGCTGTAATCTTGAAGGATATCTCAGGAATTGCGTCTCCGTCAGCATGACTCTAACTGCGAGAGTGAGTGAATAGTTTTGGTGCTTCTAATTGTTATTAATCACCCACCCATGTAATTACTGTTTACCTTTTAAAATAATTTCCATCTCTCATTACCTCCTAAATATAATTATGACCTAATTTTATTAATCACCGGAAACTATTTTGCTAGTATTTATCGACAAGAACATAAAATGATGATTACTTGATGTCGAACGTCATGTAATATTAATAATGCAGAATATTAAGGAGTTAATAAAACTGTGGGTGACCACTTACATGATTTTCTCTTATCTTTGTACGAGTATTTAATAACCATCAATGAGCAAAAGTTACTGATCAAAGTGGAAGGCCTAAAATAAATTATATCCAAATTGAACTCTTTGGCGATGATCTACTGGAAAAATACAAAACAAAAATCAGGTTGAGTAGATCTATCTCCGGCATATCCATACATCAAATTTGTACTTTACTACGCGGGGGGAAGGTTACCCTTTTTGCTCTGAGGACAACCTAAAACGGATTTGACCGATTTTGAAGGGGATTTATTTTTTTTTGAAATCAATGATTTACCTGGATCTGATCTTTCACAGTACTTCAGTGAGAATGTTTAGAACAATTTAAGCCAATAGGATGCCTGTTATAATTATGGTGAAATCCAAAACTGAGAGCTGGCACTTGGTATCATAAAGTGCTTTTGATTTTTATCTGTTGCAGCACGGATGTTTGTTGTACCGGTTTTGGGCTTTCATCTATCTTAATAGAGGTAGATTAATCTGTTTACTGTAGAAGATTCTTCATCTATGTTTCTGTCTCGGCAGTACAGCTTACTAAGTAAGGGAGGTTATATGGTTTTTGCAGTGACTGTCACTAGTAACCTTCCTTATTCAGTCAGCAAGTGTAGTAAGAGACAGAAACAAAAGTCAGGTCGAAATCTCAACACCAAACTGATCAATCTAGGTCTTATGATGGCTGAAGGTCTGAAACTCGTCAAAACAAACATGCATGCTGGGGTTAATATCCAGCAATGCGGATTTAATCACATTTGAAATCATGACTTACATTCACAGTTACATTAATAAAGAAAAAAAAAAAAAACTTGCTCAATGATTTTTACAAAAAGCAGTCGATGAACTTATAGCTAGCTATATTAAAAATTCTCAACCCATTCATAAGAGAGTGTAATTTTACAAAAA
Source organism: Rhodnius prolixus (assembly GCF_049639745.1). NCBI lineage: Eukaryota > Metazoa > Arthropoda > Insecta > Hemiptera > Reduviidae > Rhodnius > Rhodnius prolixus. The sequence goes on from NW_027411582.1 coordinate 30,693,616, forward strand.
TAGACAAGAGAGTTGCGAGAAAGAGAGAGAAGTACAAAGCCGGCCCAGTTAAGGGAATGTTCTAAGAGACTCAATGAGCCGTACAGGAACCGAGTAGAAAGTACCGGATGGAATAGAAATAATCAAAAACAGGTTTTTAAATGGGACCCAATAGGGATGTGTGTATACACACTATACACTCAACTCAAGAGAAGTATCACCTCACTTTGCCGACCCCCCACTAAACTCCAACTTCCTCGGTAAGTTTATTTTCAACTTATGAGCACACACACAGAGTAAATAAAGCCTCAAGGTACACACACTTTAGTAGAGAAACTTTTTTTTATTTACCTGTGTGCCGCCAACTATTAAAACAAGCTAATAGGTCACACCACATCTTTCTATTTTAAAAAAGGATGATCAAATCTTAAGAATTTTTATAAATTTGTTATAAATTTTCAAAGGCCTAATTTGAATTAATTATTTCTTAGTTTCTGTTACTCTACTAAGTAAGGCAAGATATTTGTAATCATGCAGATCTTATATCATGACTTTTGCAAAACAGAAATATCGGGTTTGAAGTCCCCTAAGTTCGAAAGAATTTATTTTTTTCTAAAGCTTTATTGAACTAAGAACACAAATAGCCTCACAGGATTGACATATCCAAGATCAATTATTAATTAATTGACCGAGGCAGACGACGCCGTTCTGACGGCTCATAGCATTAACTCCTTAAGGCTGGAAACATAGTGGAGCGGCGAGCAAAGCGGCGAAAACAAACACTCTCTATAGACAGCGTTGCTCTATCTTCGCTTTGCTCCCCACTATGCGCGGTCCCATATGTTAACTTGTGTTTGATTTCGCCGCTTTGCTCGCCGCTCCACTATGTTTCCAGCCTAAGGGATAACTTGAAAAAGTTCGGGGATACGGCTTAGAGAATGGGGCTCCCCATGTTAACGAACAGAAAACACAGTTTCTAGAGACATCCAGGGGACTTGAAGAGGGACAAGGAAGCCTGCAAGTAGAGGACAAGATCTATGAACGTGTTGAGGTCTTTAAGAGTCTGGGTGTGGGGTTGACTGAGGAGAATAACGTTGGAGCCGAAGTAAGGGTCCAGCCCTAAATATTCCTAAATAGCAGCGGCAAACCGATGTTATTATGCCTTGCACAAAATTTTCGAATCCCGTGATATTTCCAGAGAGGCCAAATTATTAATATATAAAACGGTCAGGCCGTTGTTGGTGATGTACGCCTCCGAGACATGCGACTCTAACGAGTGTCCTCCAACAAATGTTGGAGGTATGGAAGAGGAGAAGTCCTATGCAGGATCTACGAACCAGTTTGTGAGTACGGCCAGTGGCATATTCACACAAATGCTGAGCTGACAAATCCTTTTCGAGGAAGCGAGACTAAGATGGACTGGCCATCTGATGAGAATGGATCACCAGGCGCTGGAAGGCAAGCTTGGCGGCAGGAGGTCCAGTGGATGTATTGACCAGGTGGAGGAGGATCTGAGGGCGATGGGTGTAAGAAGGTGGAGGTGGACGAGAGCCCAAGAAAGAGAGGAATGGAAGAGGATAGTGGTGGAGGCCTTGGTCCTTTTCAGAATTGTTGAGCCTTAGAGAAAGAGAAACAAAGAATATATCCATTTATTGCAGGACATACGATAACCAACCAGCTGGTGAGGATTGGAGCTGCCCAACTCGTACCGCCTACCAGCTATAAAAAAAATTATCAGCGCCTCTAACAAGAAATGTTTCTTTGAAAAAAAGATTTACTATTTCTCTTTATAAATCCAAATCTCTAGCTTATTTGATCACCTAATAAGGTACCAACTAAGGCAATATTTATCTTTATGGCTAGTTAGTAGTAAAAACATTCCTTTTACGCGAACAAGCGAACCATATCTCTTTTTCATCAATGTTGTGGATACATCCAATGTTGCTCCGTTTATAAACGTTGCAAGCGTGGATTAAAATGCAAACATGGAGGGCTCAATATGCGATTACTCAAGTTTTTCTCAGTAAAAAAAAAAAACGGTTATCTACAAATGATGTTCAAAATCGATAGAAACTTACCCAATAAGTGATATAATAAATATAAATAAATCGATCAAAAGGCCCGTTTGGATAGTGAATAGTTTTAAATAACGGTAAACTTTTGGCCATCACAACTTTAATAAAAGAGAAAATATAAACACGTTGTTCTGAGGGAACGTTTGGTTATGTTTGACTGGACAGTATAAACAGGTATTATAAAGTGACTGTTAAAAAAGATTTAGATCTATACAAAGATTTTAAAAGTTCTTTGAAAGTATAATCTGATCTACAGTATGTATACACAACCAAATCTGATGGGAATAATGGTCAAGAATTTCTTAATGCAAATTTCCGCTGTTCTATCAATTGGCCAAATTTTTTTTTAAGAATCGTGTCAAATATTTTCAGCGGTTGTAAGTTTGTAAAAAGCCTGACAAATATTTTAAGTGCGAAGTATGTGTGAGCGAACGGAATATATTTTTTTTTTAAAAAAGTGAAGCTCGTGGTTGAAACCATTTTTGCTATAATGCTAATATTATCTCTTAAAACGTTGTTATCTCACAATTGTTCAAAGTAACATTAAATATATTGTAAATGGATATTTCCAAGGTTTTCAATGGTAATGGTTACTCTAGCTTAGCGTGAACATTTTTATGGCTCACGCTTTTTAATAGCGATCTTTATTTCGCTTTAAAGATGCAGGTTACATTGTTGACTTAAAACAAAGAAAATATTTTTTGTATTAAACCTAATAAAAGTAAAGGAACATTGGGAGTGAAATAAACTAGCAATAGGCCTACTAGACTTCCCTGTAGATGAATATCCAGCCTAACTGCAGTTTGCAATGAGCACTCTAATCAAGACTTCAATTTATAAAAAATCTGCAAGTGCCAATGGGCAAATTCTAGCTTATTATCAACCTAAGTACTCGAGTCTCCATAGATTTTTCTGAATTTTGAAAAATTCAATTGAAAGTACGCTTTAGAGGAAGTAAAATACATATGAATGTAGTAAAGTAATCGCCTATTTTTTTTTTCAAGTGAATATACTATACTATAAACACTTTTTTTTCTAACAAATAAAAAGTAGTCATTCACGGGATTCGAACTGGTGATCTCTCACTCACAAAGCCACACTCTTGACCACTAGACCAACTCGTATGAATATAATTGCAGGATTAAAAACAAATTGTATAAATTTAAAGAAAATCGTGCAAATAATTTTAGCAATTCATTTACCTAATCATCGAATTTACAAACGTGATGCTAGTACATTAGAAAAACAGTTACAAAGCAACAAATTTATAGGGATGCAAGTGCACTTCTAATCTCTTCCTGAAGTGCACTTATTCAAATTTGTCCAGAAAAAAAAAAATGCATCCAGGAAAAAGTTTATAAAAATCTAGGTTTTTAATTGTAATTATACAGATTTATTATTATTTTTTATTAAATAAAAAAAATTATTACTTAAAATATGAAAGTACCAGGAAAGTACGAATCTGATATTTAGTTCAGGGTCATCTACAGAAGAGATAGATTGTAGAAGCAAAATGGAAATGATCATTTCAATGAGAGATTTTTCATTAGGCCCATTACTTTTATTTGTACTATTTACTCTGAAAAAAAAAATCACTTAAGTGGGGCCCTTGGGTAGGGGGACGAAATGCACTCATTACTGATTACTGTACGGGACGGTTCTAACTTTTGAACAATATTAATGAGAACAAAAATTATTATTATGGCCGAAAATTTAAATTAAAACCAAAAAATACTATTTTTTTTTTATAGTCCGGCGTTTCATGTTACTCGATAACGACTCCAGCGATGTTCTTTAAAGACTGTCTATACCCTTTGTTGGCCAACAATTTACATCAATTCTTCTGAATAATTCATTTTAGCGTACGAACCGTTGTACCGCTAGCAGCTCCAAGTTTTCTCTTCTATGTACAGTTGTAACAATAAGTTTAATTGAAAGCAATTAACATTTAGTAAACAAAATATTAAGTTTAATTTTAGTTTAAAGTATTGTTAGAAGCTTAAACTGAAGTTATTTTATCTAACAGAAACATTAAATGATCAGTTTGTAAATGATATGTAACAATTTAAATTCTTCTACTTACAATAAAAACATTCAAGTATGTTAAAGTCAAGAAAATAAAATGAAGATCAATCATAACTTTCGCACTAACATGTTGCTACATTTTTCATTTAAGTAGTAAAATCAAAAATAAACAATAAGTAAAAAATCAATAAACTGATGATTCCGATTTTGAGTGATTTCTTTATTTTCTGGTAAATCCATTTTTTTTTTAAAAAAAAAAAAAACAAAGTATTGCATTCCTGCAAATTTTATATTTACATTTTTTTTACAAGAAATATTTTTATATTTTTCAAGGAAGTAATCTGAATATGGAAAAGAGCTTTTTTACAATGTGAAAAAGCGTCAGTCTTTGGTTAGTACAACTTAAAACTTGAAAATGACAGAACAGTTTAAAATTCATAGTTTGTTATGAGTCCTATTTTAGGAGACCTTCTAATAAGTTTTCAATCAAATTCAATATTTAAACTTGATACAGACTACTTTGCATATATGTAGATCTAGAATCTTTATTTAAACAAAAATTGATCTCGTGAAGTGGATTTTTAAGAGGGTTCGGCGCCTCTCTTAACGTCTCACAATAGTTTAATGTATCTATTTATTAATAAAATAATATTATTGAGCATTAAATGCAAATTTTGAAGTATTTTCTATTGTTTCTAAAGGTTACCGCGAATTTTTGGAAACCCGTTACAGGTAATGTCTTTAAACTTAGTAAGCTAACTCGTAACCACTTAAGAAGGAAATTTCAGATTGGCCTGGTAGTGTTTGTGAAAATTAATTTCAGAAGCTGTTAAAAAGGACAGGGTTTTTGTGGGTCTCCCTTTTGATATATTTTTTTTGAAAATTACATTCCTTGCTATTCAATTTGCGTTAGTAAAATTAAGAGTAACAGAACGTATAATGAAATGTTCAGACAAGAGTTTTTGTGTACTAATATTCTTAAATTCAATATTTTATATTCAAATATTCAATACAAATTGCAATTAAAATTCTGCTTGTGACAGCAGTCATAAGAAAGTGAAAACTAATTAAGCGTTAAAGGTAAATTAATTAGGGAGATGAGCAATAATTTGTAAGCTGAATAAACAAAGAAATATGTCTTACTTGGTCACAAGCGTGCGAATATCGCATGAGCAATGGCGCGACCACTTGTTCGGATTCCATTTTCAACTCCTTTCTGAGCTGCGTGAATTGAAAAAGTGCATCCTTGTCGCATTCCACACGTCTCTGTAAGATTGCCAAGAGTATGGCCGCAGATCGGTTAGAGGTGGCCGGCTCCACCACATTCAACAGAGTCTTATTTTTGATCAATCTTTCCTGGATGTCCGCTTGTTTCAATGACAATTGTCTTTGGTGTGAAGCTTGTATGGGTGCGCTAGTCTTACCATCGTTCTTCTTACCGGACAAAGAGAGCTCTTCCAGTTTCTGCAAAGCTGTCTTATAAGTGTCCACTAATCTTTGAAATTCCACTTTTAGAGCGTCATGTAGATTTGTCATGGATTCATCAGTTGTGCCGACCAATCCATGCTGTCCAAGTCCCTCGACAGCTTTGTCCAAAGCGCGTCGTTTTACTTGTAAAGCTTTTTTCAATTTCGGCTCGGAGAGTACGATAACTTTTAGCAGTTTCCTAGCACTGGCCAGCCAACGGTCTGGCGATCCAGTACCGGCAAATAATTTCACCAACTGCATGAGCACACTCTCAGGACGTAATACCCGTATACCGCAATCCGAAGACAAGAATACTTTTGCATACAAAGCTTCCAGTATGGACACCGAATGGGGCATGGTTTCCACGAATAAATCGATCGGCAACTGCGTAAGTATAGTTTTGAACGTACCATGGCTGAGACGGTTGATAAAATTTGCAGCTTCTCTATACTGGGAATTTTCATACAGCAATATAATTCTTTTCACAGCAAATCTTGGCGACACATCCGCAATAGTCATAGAAGATACCATTTCCGGAAATCCGTCAACCCAATTTGAATTTCTCCACTGTAGTTTATGCAGATTCACTCCATGGCGGCTACGTTCTGGTTTGAATCTTTCTTGGCCAGCTCTGACCGGCTCCGAAGTATATGAAGTCCATGTAGCTCCTGGATCGGTTAAAGGCGGCGGAGGCAGGGTCAACATCGCCCCCGGTCTCCTGTAACCCTCGTAGTATCTGTTCATGGTCACTGCACTCTCATGACTGGTACCAGTCTACCGGATGGACTACGCCCCTCTCCGCTAGATCCCCACCTCTTTTCACACCGACTGGAATCAAACTTACCAAGTTCAAGACTTTCCCCACACAACTGTTTGCCTTAGTATGCGCACGCACTAACGAGCACCGCACATTACACTCATCATTACACTTTCATACCAACAGGTGTAATAAATGTTGTTACTAATTGTAGTGAAAAGAATACTACTTAACCGTTAATCAAAATTCTTTTATAAATGCTAATTTTTATTTATTCTGTTAACGCAATTATAAAGTTTTTTTTTCTTAATATTATTATTTAAAGGATTCCTTTATTTTAAATTAGGTTAGGATACTTAAAACTGCTGATACAAGAATTCTTAAACCTACCTAATTGTAAATAATGATGATAAAAAAAAAGTAATTAAAAAATAAGAAGGTTTTTAGCAGATCGTTACAACAATTCGCCACATCAAGTTCTCATGTTTTACTTTTGGAAAAATTTAAGAACAAAGTTGGAATTTTAATCAATTTTGATTGTCCCAGAACATAATCGAGGGTAAAAAAAGTGTATATCAATATTATATGTGCCTAAGATTTTGGAATTCAATTATTTATTCCATAAAAAATGGCAATTCTAGAAGAATATTCAGTGTATTTAAAATAAATGTTTAACAACCACAATTTGTTGTTACTAATTTTTGTATATATTGTATATTGACCAGATATAATACTTCTGCCAAAAAAAATACTGCATTATATGAAAATGGTTCTTTATAGGACAGTCCGATTCCTCCCTCTCAGAAAAGTACCCTCAAATCAAAATTTGAACGAAAAAATGTATCAAACAATCTTAGCCATGAATAGAATGTGTACAATAAGAAGTTCGTAAAAAAACTGAACTATTTTCCAAAAGTAAAAGAAAATCTATTTCATAAATTGATTCTCTGGTTGAGGAATCGCTAAGTTACAGTAGAGTACTTGATAGGTACACATCGAAAAATTAAATTTCTCCTTTCTTTTTCGATTTTAAGATATCCTGTTATCTTTTATAGAGACCATTTGAAAAAAAAAAAAAACAATTTTTTCGGACAAAGAACGTCAAATAGGATTATGGAGAAATCTTGACATTTAATTAGCCAATATAAAACAAAACATTAGTTTTATAACATTAAGTATCAAGTATTTTATACTCGTACTCCCAGGGCATGATATAACATAGAGCAGTTATCATTAGAACAGCGAGCAGAGCTCGTGGAATATTATAACATGTCAGACAGATTCCCTTCACTAGTTAGCTATTTCTTCTATAACATCTTTTACACTTTAACAGTTAACTCAGTTTCTGTACTTTTTTTTTTTATACTTTATCTTCTATTTTGTACGCATCTGTCACAGAGAAAGAGAGGCTGTCACTTTGTTATGTATTTATGTCTTCATTCTGACACCAGAGTTCTTTTTGTTGTTTTCAGTTATGTAACGGTTGAGGTGCAAGTATAGTATTCTTGATGATAAGTGATAAATGATAAAAATTATCTTTGGCTGAAGATCCATCTTTAGATGAAGTTAATTAAAGAGGAAACCCTGTTCTTGTATTGATCTATAATCTATAATTCATCTTTAGAATTAATCTATAAGTAGATTGTGATTGTCGCTACAATTCTAACAATTCAATTTAACCTTAGCTTGTCTCATGTTCTGTCTCAATCGTTAGCGTACAGAATTCCCAAGCGGAGATCCAGGTTTCGAATCCAGCTGCCGACCTTAAGATTTTCTCTTACTAGGAGCTTCTTACAACTCATCGTTCGCAACGAAAGAACACATTCTACTGAAAAAAAAAGCTCCGAGCGCCAAAAATTACACACACACAAACACAAAAAAAAAAGCAATACACCTCAGAATGATAAATATTACATAGGAACCTAATTAGAGAGCGTTGAGAGTTGAGGGAAATAGTTGACACATTATGATCAATTCGAAATCCTAATTAACTCACGACAGTGACATAAATAGATTCAGTTCACATCTGTTAAGGATATTACAAAATATAGGACACCGCTTTGCGATTCATTAAATTAATTCCTGTATACAATAAAAATTAAACTTTTAAAATAATGCAGGTAGTTGCGTCAACTTATTACGAATAAAAAACATAAAAAAATGAGCGACTATACAGAAAGTTTGGAAATCACTGTACTACAAAGGAAACTGTACTCGTATATCTTGATATAGATCTTAAGGAAGGACTGATAGTTCTACCTTTCATTTTTGAACCTTAACCTTTAATTTTCTATTTGAAAAACTATTGCTTAAAAGAGAATGTTTTGTTGTTATAAGCTGAGGGTGGGACTGGATTATGATCTACTTTGGAGAAAGGTATGAGGCTATACCATCTGCGTAGATGAAAGTTAAGGTGTGAGGGTGAACGGATTGTCCGGTAATGTAGGTGGTCAGGTGATTAATACCTACATATATTGAAATATTTCAGCTTCATGGATAAAATGTAGAGTATGTGGTTCTGCTCGACTTAAGAGTGTACGGTTTGGCTCATGTTTAACTCTTTGAGGCACACGATTTAAAGAAAATAAAAGCCCTAGTTGCACAGAATTTCTTTTATTATAAAAAAATAGAAATAAACATTCATTTCCATTATTTTACATATGTAATCATCTCTCTCAAATAATCACTAATCTCAAAATACGAAAAAAAGAAAAGAAAAAATTAATACCATTTCAATAGTCCTTTTTTAGTGCGGGACACTGGTATTGTATAATACCACTATGCAACTAATACTTTATATGATGTTCATTCAAACACAACTTTTTACCAAAACAAAGCGGAACTTTGCAGATAGTTCAGCACTGTCCTTCAGCGCACTCTTCCTTGAAATGTTTAAGTTCCATGTTTTGACCCAATTTTTTATAAACAATATATGAATTAACAACAGCTGCATCCAAATAATAGAACAGAATGCGGTGCCACCATTTTTTACTATCGGTCAAGTTTATAATAAATATAAAAAAATTTTCACTTCTTTACGCATTTACCATTGGTGCATAGAACTGCCAACTGAATGAAAAACTTTAAATAACGTATTAAGCGGTATGTATGAATATCTTCAACTTTTTGAGGTGGGTTAAAATATATCCCATCATGCATCAAAAGCTAAGCAAAAGGTGGGACAGTTTTTAACCTACCTAGCCGCAAAGAGTTATGGATGAAATAGGAGTTGTGACAAAAACAAATCTATTTAATCGTGAGGGAGAAATCGTTTCAATCGCGCATAATATAGACAAAAAAAATTTAATTTTTATGAACCCTAATTCATTTACTAGTAAACTCCCTAATTTAAAGGAAAAAATCGAACAACTTTTTTTTTAAAAACTTAACTCGTGTAATGGTAAGAAAAAAGAATATTATAAAGTACACAATTCAAACTGCTGAATTTTATATATATAATATATAAAACAATACAAGAGACCAGGTAAAAGACCTAGTACGGAAGATAAGAGTATGTAACAATCTACTTCCGTTCCCACCGATTTGTGAGCAGCGTGCAGAGCTAGGATATAAGCAATTACATCAGACGCATCATCAGTTGTGGACTTCCGTTTTCAATTTAATATCACCTCTCTCAATCCCCCTCACCCCCCCAAAAAACCGTGAATAAAAACTGGTAAGTTGTAAGCGGCGAAATTTCCTAAATACTTTTTTCATTTTCAAATACAAGTTTCAAGGGTTCTTCAGGTATGAAACGAATCCGGTGTGAACGACACTTTCTCGCCAGGTCAAAGGTTCATTTGGTTTTTCTCAATTCCTATTAGTTCGCTCACAGTTTGGTGAAAAGTATTTATTTAGGTAATAATGTATTAGATAAAATAAAGAAGAGAGATAAAAATTATAGTATCTAGAAGATTGGTCACAAGATTTATTAATAAATCAAATGCCAGCTTAAAAAAAAAAATTACTCGTATATTTGTGCGATAAGTATGCCGCACGAAGAATATTTACATTCTTGACGTTTATCTGGGTTTGGCTAGACACGATTTTACCACGATTGGTACTTAAAATGTAGATAGTTTACAAGTCAGAGAGAGGATATTTTTCGGTTTTAAAATTCTTAATGCAGAATAAATCAATTAGCATAAATACTAAATTCTATTACTATAATTTTCAAGCTTTTGCTTTAGACATTTAAAGTAAGTATTTCAGCTTTTGAAGTGTTTTTAACAGCTTGATAGTGCACTAATAAAACCCATTTTTTTTATTGAATATACTAACTAAAAGTCGTTTTAAATAAAAACAATAAAAATAAGAGCGAATAAATAAGTTGCAGACAAAAAAGGCTCAATAAATAACACGTCAGAGAAGGAGTTAACTCAGTCAGTTAGTTAGCGGACTAAATTCTAAATCCTGGGTTCGAATCCAGCTCCCAGACTTTCCCTTCCTAAATTAGTCCGATTTATTGTCCATCCACGCTTAGATGGTTAACTTGCCATGGCATTTTGTAACGATAGAAAACGGTACGAGTCTCTTGAGGGCTTCAAACTCTGCCGTCTCGTTGTTTCTAGATAAGACCTGGCTAACAATTTTCTTACCAGGACATCTAAAAGGATAAAGACTCCGCCATTAGTTGGGCCCTGATATAGATCTATGCTTAAATACCAGTAGTAGACGTATTCACTTATTTTTTACATAATAAAGTTTTAATTACTGCCTAATCAAAAATACTAGACCTAGTTTTTGTTTATTGATTATGTGGACCAGCTTTATTTGAGCTCAAGAAATTGAGACTCGGGGCAGGATTTAAGCCCTCTCTACAATGCCTGCATCTGCATAAAGTGCAGGGCACTCCGAGAAAGGACTACCTAAGTAGAAATACTCATCACATTACTTCAGGTCAGGCCCCTTATTGGGCGTTTCTCGCACCTCTTTCATTTGGATCTTCCAGATTCCAATCAGGTCTCCTTTTTTTCTTTTTTTCTTTTTTTAAAGCGAACTCCTTGCATAACTTGCTACATGGCACCCGGTACCTTCCTTGGAATCACCTTAGAGCTAATTATTTGTTACTTCTTAGTTGCAGGTCACCTGTTCAACTAATATGGCACGGTCAACAATACGAGAGCAAAGGAGTGAGACAAATAATGGTACATTACTTGGATTACTTGAATGTTAACCAGAAGATTGTGGATATCAGATTCAGGATATTCAGAACAGATGAGTTAGTGAGATACAGGTTCAGGAATTGGTTTCTAATAGTTTTAAAAAGCTATGTTTATTTTATGGAACTACGATAAGAGATTTCTAGTTATATAGGGCAGTTTGTAAATTTAAGTTAAAGAAAGAGTTTTAGTCTTGTTTCTAGTCTGGTTGGGAAAAGAGCTACTTAAGACCTAAATCCTGCTGATGAAGTATCATCTTTATAGTGATAAGATAATCTCCAGAGATCCAAGCGGCAAACCATTTATCACAAATAAAGGATTCTTACACCAATAGTACATACATCAAATGTTGTTCTCCTTGCAATAAAGATCAGACCAAAAATAACGATGTCCAATTGTTAAGAAATAAAAATAGTTATAGTTATAAGAATCAGCAGAAGTGCGCAGAACCAATAAAAATCATCTAGAACCAAAAAAAAAATAAAATAAAAAAAGAAATCGCATTCCAATTGGACCGATTTCTGGCCTACTTATTTAAAAAAAAAAAACGGGTAAACTAATTTCTCATTAAAAAAAATACTAGAAATGCAAATAAATAGTACGGAAACTAAAGTCAAAAAAATTAACAGAAATTTCTAATTTAAATCTAGTAGACAAAAAATAAATAATAATAATAATAATAACACGGAACTTTCTAAAGTTGCCCATAAATCAACAGGAAAAGAAATTATGACAACCTTGATAGGCATATTTGCAGCCTACGCTTCTTTTATCTAGTATTATAAAAAAATTAATTTACTACGCATAACTTTTAAGAAATTTTGACAATTTATTTTAAACAACAGAGTAACCTTGAAAATAAAAAGAAAAAAGTTATTGATTTTTAAAAAGAAAGAGGCAAACTGACACACAAAGGATGTTTAATACAGATGTTTAATAGTTTGAGCATAGCAAAAATTACGTGGTCTTCTAAGTGACAGTGTTGGTGAAGGTCTAACGAGAAAGTTGTGGTCTTACTGAACTGATTAATACTTGCAGAGTTAGGCTGGACGGCAATTAGAAGGAAAGTGAATATGAGTGATGGGGCTCCCCCTTCCCATTCCGTTATTCTAATTTCAAAACTGTTGTTTATCCATTCAGAAAGGATAATCTTGTACGCTACATCATCTTTTTTTTTTTTAATGATTTCAAAAAAAAAAAAAAAAAACAATTATGAAGTGACCCCATTCTGAAATTAGGTTTCAAATCCAGTGTTCATGTGTTTCCGAATTCACACAAAACATACATTTTAACGTTTTTTGGGGAAATATCGAAGTGAGGTCTTAAATAAAAACAACATTTTTGCTTTATACCAACGTTTCGGTAATTTTTACTACCTTCTTCAGGGTCTGTACAAAAGGAATATACACTAATATAAATAACTTTACCATCAACTTTAGGACAGACACGAACAACCTTTCAAATTTCTACAATAACATTCTTCAAACAGTAACTTAACAAATTACTCACCACACACCTTAGGTTTTTCCAGCCCTATTGTTTTCACCCCTCCCTTACCTCTATATAAACCCGCTTTTCCGTGAATCCTTAACAGTTATGATGATATACTCGTAGCTCTACATTATGCTTCACAAACTTTTTTTATAATGTAAGTCATTCCAAATTATATTTATCTATTTAATTTTATGTTTTAGAAATATTTTGTATTTATTTATTTTTTGGATTTCAATTTTATTTATATTAGTGTATATTCCTTTTACAGACCCTGAAGAAGGTAGTAAAAATTACCGAAACGTTGGTATAAAGCAAAAAAGTTGTTTTTATTTAAGACCGCACCTCCATATTTCCCAAAAATCATCTATCAACAACGGTCGAAAAAAACTAAATCATAAAAAAAAATAATAATAAAAATAAAAACCGATTATTTTCTGTTATAATCCAGAAGTATGATTGGTCTCAAAACTGGGAGAAAAAAAAGGGATTGTACTAAATTGGTCTGAGAATTTGAGGTCAGTATAATTCAAAAGCTTCAAATCTAAAATGCTATTTTATGATAATACAAAATCGAGAGAGAATTCCACGTCAGACTGTTTTTAACTGAGAATTTAGAAGTCAATTATCATTATCACTAATTATCCTACAAAATGGCCCCCACAGTTAGTTCTATCAGATAAACCATCTAAATATTCTCCCAGGTTTTTCTTGAATAGTAATTATTTTAACCTTAATACAAACTACGTGTTCCGATCAATTAAAATAGCTTCTATTATCATTAAAAAAAAAGATAATCTAACCCTTCTCAGCCGATCAGCAGATATGTTCTCAATTTTGTAGAATAATCTGATTAAAAAAATAATTCACAATATTCCGACAAGATATACCGCCTTTCCAAAATATCGTTTCAATTTTTCACATCTCATGACGAAAACATTACAGATGGAAATCGAATTATTCGTTGTGATGGTACGAAAACTTCCCTTAAGTATTAAAAATTTATTAATTTTTGTCTATAATTGTTTTATCAACACAGAAAAATGAACTCTAAAACTTAAGAGGAAAATGCTACCAAATTAGCTTCAAAAATTTGGATCTATAACTGTCAACTGTTTTCACCAATTTTCAAGTCAATCTCAGCGTTTATTTAACTGCCTTTTTCGAGTAAAATTTCAAGCTTACAGAAGAAAGATAACAGATCTATTCAAAGTTTATTCTACTTTTTTGTTCCTTTTTTTACTCATCATGACTTGCCAGGATGAGAAAATTACTATTAAAGAAAGAAAAAAATGATAACTCACTTCCTGAATACCTCTTTCATTCATTAAACTTGGTCTACCTAAGATCAGTGTTTACTGTAGCGTAAGAAGAAGACATGGACCCATTGTCTCAAGGTTGATTTCTTTTATTTTCTAACTGCTGATGTACACCCAATTATCTGCTGCGGAATACAGGCACGAGTTTTTTTTTGTTTACCGCAGTCCACGTGATTGATTACCACTGACAAAATTTTCTGCAACAATAAAAATTATTTTATTAAATTTAAGATAGTACCTATATTATATAGATTGAACAAAATCAAAATTCTAAATTAAAGGAAATGTTACCGAGTTTCTAATACCTAAAAATAATTCCTAAAATCATTTTTCTCTGAAAAATCTTTCTAGCGATGATATTTGTGCTAGGGAAACCAAAATGAAAAACAAAGTTGTTTTGGTCAACTGGTTTAGGTTAAATATCTCTAAAAAAACTGATCTAAAACTTCCTAGGCAACATCCAAACGATTCAAACTTGGGGATATAGCGCTGCCGAGACAAAATAATAATAATTGAGCCGAGATTTGTCAGTAAATCTTAAAAAGTTTGTCGTTACACCCGAATAAACTGCACAACAATTAGCTATGAAAGGAGTTGTAGAAAACACAGGGAGTGGCTATAGGCATCTTAAACGTTCTATTTTCGCTACTTAAAGTAACAGTATTTGTGAATTACTGCCTGAACAATTTTAATTGTCATATAAAGTTAAAGGGTGTATGTTAATGAGCTCAAGTATTGTTTTTTTTTACTCAATTTACCGCGCATCAACATCTTAAGTCCAGAAGTGGCTAGTTCACACTCTTAAACGAGATGACGCAGGTGTTAGCTTGAACTTCTTAAGCTTGATATTCACTAGCAATGTCTAGTTCCTTGAAAAAGTGGTTAGTCGACTTCTCCCAACACATGAATATCTCCTAGCTACTAAGAGTTGACACAGAAACAGTATCATTGTTTCAGTAGGTCACCCTGTAATGTGATTCCAGATAATCTTCCACATGTTAAACATTAGAAAGTGAAATTTTGAAATAAAACTTCTTGATAGAAATAAGAAAAAAGTACCTAAATATTTATCTACATTGATTAGATTAACGATTTTATTTCATAAATAAGAAGCTTATAAGGAACTGTTAAGGAATAATAAAATCTGGAATCAGTTTGATTCGATTAATCTGGACGTTCAACTAAAAGACGAGTTCTGGATTCACTATAATCCTATTAAAACAGCTGCAAAGAAAATCAGCTGTAACGTGTCAACTAAATTTACTACATCAGAATCTATATCGTATTTTGAAAATAATTTATTTTATTTAAAATTTTTATTATTAACAGAAAGAACTTTCACCTTTAACTATTTTAACATCAGCTCACCCACCGCCTTCTATATAATACAATACAACAAAACTACAGAGCCATGAAGAATATGTAGCCCTAAAATAAAACCTTCACTGGAACTCCGATCATATTTCCAGATATTTATCTTCAGCTGACTGGATGAAATCTAAGTCTTAAGGCAGTTAAAATGGAATTTCTGGACCAACTAATATTTAATGTTCTCTGACCTACATTTTGTCCTTTTTACTCTCGCAATGGTCCTTCTTAATATGAATACATATATTATACTTTCTATTAATGCTAGCTGGCAAAGGGGTGTATATATTTACAATCGAGATCAGATTTCCTAAAAGAAAATGTTAGTTTTCATTCGGCTAATAATGTTAGGGAATTCAGAAAAAAAAAAAAAAAATGGAACCGAACGTGCGGTATAACTTCCCTCAGATCACCTCGTATCATCGAGATGTCCAGTCTTCAGCGGGATTACCTAGATAAGCACATACTGACAACTTATAGTTATCATTTGGGAGGTCTCAGAATTGAATCCAGCTAGGGGACTGCCTATACAGCTCACTGCTTGGAGGTCTAGTAAAAGTCAAGTAATCGCCTATTTTTACAGGCAAGGCTTAACGTCCCAATTAGGTGTCATGGACGGTGGCGGAACTCTGGACGCCCATGACCTAAGATTTAAATAAATAAAAAAATTAAAAAAACATAGATCTTGTCTCCCTTCTTAATTCCTTTTGTAAACGTTTTTAGTCTGGCGAACACTTCTTTCGCATAATACTCCAATAATCAATTCTCTAATTTCATCCAGAGGACCTTTAGCTAAGCTCGTGACTCGGAACGATAGAACAGTGTCAAGATTCATTCCAATTTGAAGACCAGTTACAAGTCTTCTACCACGTTAAGTAGTTTGGTGTTCCAGTAAGGCTTGTTCAAAAGCTTCCCTCCTGATCAACGACCTACTATCCGGAAACTTTCTCACCTAGAATTCACAGCCACTTCTCCAGAAGCTAGCAGCTAAATTCAGTAGCGAAATAAGCTCATCCTGGACCAATTTGTCCATTGTAGTCCTCGGCAGCGAAAACTGAAAAGGAAAACAAATCAATTAGATGTCTCTTTTTCTAATTCCAATTATCATAATTCTAATCTGTATCGAGTGAATTGCACTGGACGTTTTAGTTAGGACTGCCTAAAATTTACCTAGCAGATGAGAAAAATTATGGTTACTCCAACATGATGGTAATTTTTAATTAACAAGTGTGTCTTTCATAAAACTTCACAAAATAAAACAATAAATCTTGATTTACGATCTTACATCATCTTCTCAAATATAGAAAAACAGAAAATCTCATTAAAATTCCCAGTTGACATCAATGAGAAAAATTTGTTATAAATATTAAACAGTAAGGTCAGTCACTCTCTCTCTTGCACACCACCACTCTGATTATGAAGGAATGCAAGAACACGGAAGGAGAACAAACTTACAAATAGGTAAAGAGTAGAAATTTGTGAAAGTTTATTTTATATTTCGGAACGATGGCCTAATTTTTTAGTTTTGAAAAGTACAGGGGGGCCCGGTCCTGCAGCTTGTCGTCACTTGGATGCAATCACCTTTCTTCTTTTTGTTCATGCCGATCTCTTATCATTACTCTTTCTTTTTTCGACTTCTGTAAATAATTATTATTTATAAGAACAACTGAATGAAATTACATATTAGTAATAAATAAAGTTTTGTAATTATAAATTGAATTAAAAAAACAAACAATCTTCACAGGTTATCATGATGCTTGCTTAGTTTATAAAGATGTGATCCGGTTTATAATATTGAATAAATGAGGTCAATTAAAGGTTATTAGAAATATTATTATTTAGTATTTAATATGACTGTCATTTACGTAAAATAGTGGGTGCTGTACATTACAAGTTTTCCAATATTTTTAGGTATAATCTAACCATAACTTATTTAGGCCTATCAACTTCAATCTTGAATATTTTGTTTTCACTGAATATTGATTTTAAGGGATTCTAGGTGAGCTATAGGTTTTTCATAATAATTTCATTACCATTATTATGAAATCTATTATCAGTACTAAATTTTAATTTTAATTAAGTTAATTGCAGTAAAAGAAAGTTGAGCTTGAGTTCACACAACTTTTTCTTTAAATTGTAATTAATGATAAATATCTATAATATTTAAATTTTATTACTGTTTTAATTGATAAATTAATTTGGATCATTTAATAAAACTGTGAGAAGTGAAAGTTCTTGTTCTAGATTCACGTTATTTTTTAAATAAATTTTCTTTGAACAATCAACAAAAAGCAGAAATAAAAAATTGCTATTAAGAAAAAATAAAGAAAAAGAAAACATGTACACTTCACATGTTTTTATAAATTTATCTAAACAATTTATCAACGAACTTGGACACAGTTTTGAGAAATTATCTTTGGAATAATCTTTATAAATGTTTACACCCTCATTATTACATTCTTATCTAAATGAAATCAACCTGCCTTTGTACCTGCAAGTCTGATGTATTACTTCTTTAAATACTTTTTACGATCATCAAGACGAATTGATAATTTTTCTTATTTTCACTTATCACTAAAATAAAAAGCTTTTCTTGAACTTGAATACCAAGGCATGGAGAGAAAGCATAAATCATTCTAGATCTGGAACAAAAAAAATGAAGTATTACGACGAAATACTTTTGTAGGGTTGTTATTAAAAATGTAATCTAGTTAAAGTAGTAAAATTGTGCAAATGCGTTTTGGGAACATAAATGATACAGTGCAAGTGAACATTTATTATAAAAAAAATGGACTAGCAACATATCAACTTAGTTGTTTACCTGTCCACCCAAGATGCAATAATTCTAAGAATGATGCATAGCTCAGCTGAGGTGGAGGTTACAAGTAGTGTTATGGTGAAGGTGTCATCGAACCTGCTCTCTTACTCTCTCCCCGCTAAACTCCATACACTTCGTAGCGGATTCTTTTTTTCTTTCTAACTTCAACAATAGGGTGTCTCTTCCTCCACGCCCCGCGCGTACACATCCTCCTACGACCCAATCTAGAAAAGATCTACGCTTGTTTATATATATATTCTCACAGTACGTTGTATGCAAGCTACGCATGTACCTTCATGAGAGAGAGATAAAAAGGTAGCGCTGCGTGCTTGTAACTCTGCTACGATGATATAGAGGATGTGAAATATAACAGTAGTTTGAACAGACGGGTTGCGTGCCGGTGTTTAAAACTGTCCAATAAATCATAAAAAAAGAAGTAATAAAAATAACTTTTTTTAATCTTTATAGTAACAGGAACTGATTTGGACTTAGTAGTGCCTGGTTTGAATTCATTGTCTTTCCGTTTTTAACGCTTTAGAGAAAAAAAAACAACAAAAAACTGTTATTTCGAACAAAGAAAATGAAAATTACAGTTTTCTTCAAGGCCGTGAAAAACCCAAGGCTTAATTAGAAAGGATTTTAGCCATTTTTCGGTCAGCAGGCTTTCCTATAGATACTGACAGCTTCAGGTCTATCTCATCTAACGTCTTGGAAGTGCGGAAACTCCCTCTGACCCAGCGCAACAATGTTACTAGTTAATTCTCTTAAATATGGCTCATACTCGAAATAATGCAATGGACTTAGTAGACCACTACTCCATTCATTGGTTTAAAACCTGGTCTAGATATAACCGAAGTTACCGATTGGACATATCTTAAACCTGGAACGTAACTCTCATGATATAAAATGCTATACTAGCATATATATTTTTTTTTTAATCAAAAACCTTATCACTTAATACTTACTAATAATCAAAAAAGGAGCCATTAAAAACCTTCATTTTTTCGTGAAAAAGTTTTCCAGGTTTCGGGATGGGCATTTATACTAAACCATGAATAAAATTTTGCTGCATTTAAATTGCTACGTATGTTGCTGATGTCATTAAGCTTTTGGTTGAGTCTGACAGACATCAGGGATTTGTAGCCGCTGAAGTACGTCCTATCCAAATAACTGCAATTTGATTTTAAGTTACTAGACGCGGCGTTATTTCTTGCTAAACCATGGTTCGGCCAAATTCTTTCTGTCCTCGCAGCTGTTCCCTTAAAGAAGCACACTCGGAATATATATCCACAGCTATCTATCCATCACTCCTTTTTACACTAATTTCTTTCTTTATTGAAGACTCCACCACCAATCCTCTCTCTTCACTAAGCGATCCCAAGCTTACCTTTAGAAATCTTTAAAACCATACAATCTCTTTAGAAAATAGAAAACATGGAGAATAATAAAATTAATAAGACTTTCTGAAGTTGTTGTTTAAAAATCCTCAGTATTCCAAGCCAACCCACTAGAGACCACTCTGATCCTATTTTCTGAATCCAAAATGTCCCGCTTACTCTAGAGTAAGGCTAGTCATTGTGTCTCCCTTAAGGAAAACTATTCTATTCTATGAAATATAGAAAACTATTCACGTAGAAAAACACATTGCATGTTATTCAAACAAATTTAGTTCATCAATTAAGGAAAAATAGAAAGCATTTTAAAATAGAATGCAAATAAAATGATATCTTACGTACAACTGCACTTTATAATTCCAGATTAATGTGCAGCTACCTTGTAAATTAGCAATGTAATTTGTCAAGACTAGTTTCTCCATAATTGCAGAAAGTAAATTAAATCGGATTAAATAACTAAACCATTTACTAGTTAATATAATTAATATGGAAAAGAGAAAAAGAAAACTATTTTACAAATTAACATGTTCTTATTTAAAAACAAAACAAAAAATTCAAAAGGTGAGCCGTGTGCTAGAATATTTAGTTCTTTAGGAAATGAAATTTTTCTAATAATCCAAGAGGCTAGTTTTTAATTGCTCTGTTAATATTACATTCATTTATTTATCAATCAGTTAAATACATTTTTCATCTTTTTTTTTTTAGTTTATCCTCAAAACTACAATAAAATTCCATACTTAGTTATTCCTTACTTAATCCTAATCAATATAGAGTGGCACCCAAAAAACAATACAAGATTGTTCCTAACCATTTTCTACAAGTTCTACCGCTAAGAGTTTTTGCAACTACCTTTAGTATCCACAGAACATGGATCAGCGGTTACCTGATGACCGCATATTTTACTACACAAGTTCTAGAATCATTAAAATTATTGTGGCCTGCAGTATTTTTGCTCCTTTTTTTTGTTTTTTTGAAATTATATTAACTCTAGTTATGCCCACACTTTGTGGCTAACTTAAAAAACATTCAAACAAGGTAAAATATCCATCTTTTGAATAGTTACTGATGTCAGCTGATACGGATCAAACACTTGGAACTATTTTTTTTTTACTTGGACCACAACAACTAAGAAGGTTTTGCTCTTTTATTTATGTTTTGATTTAGTAGGGCACCGCAAAAGGTAAAAGTGCAAGATTTATCTTTATGTAAAGAGAAAAAAAGAACAACTCCTATTGCACTGATTATTGAAGGAAATCATTTTCTTTAAAAAATGAGGTGACAAAAAAGAGGGGAGATGGCTCATTAATGATTTAATGAGGAAAACCAATTATTTAAAATAATAATAATAATTTCTTACTTTGATGACCAGAAATCATTGCAGCTATCATCAAACTACAGCTATCATTCTGTAAAGTGCACCTCCGATTTGTTCATTTTTGGTTAAAACCAAAAAGAAGGTTTAGTGGAGGCTTTTAAAAGAAACATCATATTTAAATTACTTACGGCTTTCTATTTTTGAGTTTTACAGGGCGCACACAATCTTTTTTCCATTATTGTTCATAGTTTTTGGTGACTGTGATTTATTAATCCAATTGGTAGAAAGAATAACGACAGTTTCAGGCATGATTTTTTCATTCAATTTTTTTTGATCTGAAAAAAAGCGTAAGCAGAGGTTAGTATTAAAATCTTATTTTTCTTTTTTGTCTTCTCTTTTAAGTATCTTTTCCGTGTGATAACTTTTTTTAAAATTTTTGTTCTTGAAATCCTAAAAATATTTTCTGTAAAATTACCTACCATTTTCAAAATTTGAGAGAATCGCGACATTTTTGCAGTTTAAGGAAAGTATATTTATAAGGTTTGTGTTATGATATTAATGTAAATCAAAAATTATTGTTGTTATCCGTTATTGTTAGATATTAATAATGCAACAATATTGAGAGCTATCTATAATTACTCTTAAACCAAGGTAAGACCTGATTCACATAGGAGATCGCCCGATTTCACTTAGAATAGCAAAAAAAAAGGGGGAAATCTATGTGTTCATTTTATTAAACAGCTTCAAGTCCATTTGGTTTACCCTGGCATAATTCTCATGTGTTCTTACTTCACCCAGTTGCAGGAAGTAGTGTAAAGTAAGTTTCCTGTTTATTGATATTTAGTGAGATTATGATTGGGCTTCAGCATTTTTCGTGATACTGGGGCCAGAAGGTACTTTATAGAAGAGATTTTTGCAGGAAGAACAAGTTTTTAGCCCTTAACCCTGAAGGCATGATCTACGATTCTCAATCATAAATGTGAACTATAGCTCCCCAGTTTAACCCCTCATTAGTAGAGCATAAAGAGCGTTTAAATCTTATCTAATGCAGTGGAACGTTGAACCAAGTATTTTTTGTAAACTTTCTTGGTGCGAGATTGAAGCCTATACAGTATTCCAATCGATGGTGCAAAAAATTCAGCCTCGTGTTCGATTCTTCATATTATTATAATACATGTGGCAAGACTGTACAACAAATAGTAAATAAATAGGCAATTTAGAGGGGAGTAAACTACTACCTCTCCAACAAGTACCCTAAATCGAATTTTTCAGAAGAAAATGATTCAAAGAAAAGTTATAGATCACCAAACATGCAACATATACAAGTTAAAGGAAAATTGGAGAGCCAGATTTTCAGAAAATCTTCCAAAAAACTGGAAAATTAATTATTTTTTTCTGAAATGGTCAGAATAAAATAAATCAGCACGATTACAATGCTTCCTGTTACTAGTGGAGTAAGAATAAGTAATTACTCATTTCATAAATTTTATAAGTGAGGGACAAGCTGACGGAAACGAGAAAAACTGCCCCACCAAACCACATTCCTCTGCTACCAGAAATAAAAAAACAAAAAATTAACTATGCCGTATATAGATATATAAGTAACTTTAGGAACTTAATTTACTTTATCAATCAAGTCCCAATTTGGTGAAATAATTAATAAAGTAATAAGTATTTATTAATTACATACAATTAGTAATTTTAATTTTACCTGCGAGGATTCTATAAAACAAGATTCTAGCTGAAGATAATATAAGGAGGCAGTGAAACCCGGCAATAATAATTACGACCAAGATAAGCCCAAGTGAGTAGCACTTTGTTTGGCCTAGTTTCAAAGTGAAATTCTACTTGTGGCATATTTAACCTCTCCGTATTGGTTATATTTTATTGCATTCCCTTCCTACATTAGGATTTAACTTTTTTAAAAATAATTTATCGAAGAAGCGGGGCAAAGAGGAGGTTCACACTTTATTATCTGTGAAATTTCTAGAGATTATTTTATTTTATTTTTATTCCTTATAAAGTTTACGAAAGATCCAGAAATCAGGATTACACGTAGAGGATGGGTCTTTACTTTCCTGATAACTAGCCACATTGCCTTTTCCTATTTTTTCGTGGTAATAATTCTCAAGAGTATCCCGGATGAAGGAAGAACAATGAACCACATTTCAAAATACGCTGAATCTTGGTATTTGGTGAGGATGTACGGCACCATCTAAGAGTCAGTTTTTTCGGACAGGTCTTTTTTTCGTGCATTAAAAAATATCAACCACTGTTTTTAGGTCGTCCTCAAATTGGCGAGTACGATCACAGAGTTGAGACCCCTTCAATGTCGAAATTATCCTTTGGTACGGAAAAACCATCTTCATCTGTAATGGCCATGTTGCCTTAAGTAGGAGACTTAGTCTTGCTAAGTAATGGTACCATGGGATCGTGAACCACAGCCTGCTGGAGTTCTGTCTTCAGCCTCACGAGATGTGGTATCGTAAATGATGATGGTAGAGTCCCTCCTTTTATCTGAATTATGTAGGAGAAGGATGGTTAGGTTTGTCTTCGAGTATAGTTTCGCCATCTTCTATCCCTCCACAAGAACATGTAGAAGTTATCTCTTAAGAATCTAGACAACCTACTTTCGAGCTGTCCTAGCACCAAGAGTAGCCACTGCCGCCTACTCAGCACAAATTCCCCGAGGAGCTTCTACAATTGAAGACCCTTTGTAAAACTCCGAGAAGCTGGCAGAAGCGCAACTTTCCATAATTCAGGCCCTCCAATCAGACCAAACTTTTAACCCTAATCACATAACTTAATGCGATTTAGACAGGCAATAGTTCTAGATATATTATCAAATAGAATTTTCCACCTGCAGCGTTATTTTTATTCCTATATTAAAACAGCCTGCAAAAAGCCTAGACAGATTTACATAGCTAGTACTACCTTGATCTTAAGGAGCAATACTATCGAATTCAAATGAGCATTCCAATTGCTTTGTTGGTAGAAGTGCACCTAATCTTTCGAGACCATTCAATGTACTTTGAATAATGTAGCTTGAAACTACATGCAATTTAGGAAGATACACTACTTGGTGTGCTTCGTACGTTTATCTGCTGTGTTCACTTTAAATAACAGAAACCAGAAACATTCAACGGCCAATAATGAATTTACCCATCAATCGATAGACTCCTGTTGTACACAGGATGCTCTTTTTGGTTGATGTGCTCTAATACCATGGCAATGAACCAGCTTGCTAATTTTTCACTGTACTGAAATATTAAAATTCTCGGTGAGTCTAGACTCATATATGTATCTACTGTACCTTCCACTGATGCCAGTGAGACCACTCATCCTTCAGCATCTCCAGGTGATAAAAATAAAAGAAGCTACTCTCTCAGATTCTCTAAGACAAATTTTAGGAAGAGCTGGGATCCCGATTCACACAGGTAAACTTTCAGCTTTTTGCTAAAACTCCTTCTCTGCAATACCCGTCCAAGAAATTCTGTAACAGATAGCAAAATATTAGAACAAAACTGGGAATATTCTATGTAACCTCCAATATTTGTGAAGTATTAGGCTCCCCCGGAAGCCTGTACTTAGCGATGATATCAACTTATAATACCACTGAACTTAAGTTTTTTTTTGTCTTAAGGAGGAATGATAACTCAACGATTTCAATGCGCTACTTCCGAAAAATATTCTTAAGATGACATCCAAAACCATCCTCCAAAAATGAGATCTAGATCAGAGAGCCTCTGTCCAGCTACATATCTCCCGAAAAGAGAGTACAATTCCTGATAAACCCATTTTTTTTTTTTTTTTTAACCCAAGCACTCAGTTCTCTGCCATGTCCAACTTAGAGAAACCCTTTTTTCGAATTCAGAAGACTTAAAAGATGTCCTTAAATAACTTGTGATAATTTCTAAAGCCGGCCAATTTGCTATGTGCTATTTTTTTTAAGAGGATTTTTAAATAAATAGTTCCACATATAAAAATTAATACTCTAATACCACGATAAAAACAGAATTAATTGTTAAAAAGAATCCGAATAATCTGAAAGTTAAAAAGAAAGGAAATAATTTAGCAATTCTAAAGATTAGATACGACACAACAAATTATAGAGGTAGTAAAAATTATGGCGGACATAACTAGTTTATTTTCGATCAAAGAAGAAATAATAGGAAATAATCTTAGTGATGCTGAAGAAGAGAGATTTGAATGGAATGTTTATATGAATAAATTTTATTTATTATACTGCAGATAGAATCATCCAGCTGGCGTTGATGATACGTCTTATTCGACTAGTCTTAGGCAGACTGTCCACTAAGATAGCCCCGGTTGCTTTAAGTAGTACAGAATAGGAAATTATATTACTGTACGCTTGAATTTTATTTTTATAAAAACCTAGGTAAGTGGTTAGTCTTGCGATTTATCTCAAATTTTTGATTTTTCTAGTTATCACCGTAAACACAAAAAATCATCCGTTTTTAGTTACCAATTGTACGAAAAGTAGTTTTAAAAATTACATATGTGTGAATAACAGAAACCTGTTTTTAGCTTTACTGTTATTATTTTTGCGAAAAATTTGTTCTAAGGGCCCTTCTGGGCGAGGAGGAATGCTTGGCAAATCCCTTAATGTCCTATCTCACTTTGTATTTAAGGACACATCCTTTATTAAATATTAATTAATTAATTGATCTTTTACTTTATTTGTATTCCCAACTGCAGTACATTTCTGCCATAAGTGAAGCTGACACATCATGATAAATAGTATAAAGATATGAGTAGCATGATGGAAGAATTCACCATTGTGCGCTGGCACTTACTTCATTGAGTAGATCAAGTGGCCACCGGCGGGCGCTTCAGCCGTCTTGGGAGGATTTTCTGGTCATGCAGCTAGTTAGGGATACAAGAGGATTAGAATGTAAGGGTCATTGATGTGTGGAATTTAATGTAATGGGATATTGCAGCTTCTGAAACATTAGGGGAACAAGTAGATCCTCAGTCCAAGATAGAGTTTGTCACAAAGTAAGGGGCATTAACGTTACGAAGGAGAAAAATAATTGCCATTTCAGTCGTGATACATTTATTCTACCGAGTTTTCGACCTAGAGACTAGGTCATCTAGTCCCTAGGTCGAAAGCTCGGCAAAATAAATGTATCACGACTGAAATGGCAATTATTTTTTCATCCTATTGAAACTATGAATCAGTCACCAAAAAGAATGAACAACAGTTACGAAGGAGTGTTTTTCGATTGCAAGTACTTAGATTCTGTAGATATTGGAAGCTTTGGTTGAGCCCCAAAGTTCCATTCAGCATGTCCTGACAGGTTTTTAGTTTCATGGTGTACGATAAGTCGTTTTGTTGTTTAGTGGATCGCTTGTCGAGAAGAAGTTTGAATCGTCTTGTTAAGTTCTTTCCGTTTAATTCTAGTATTTGGATCGCACAGATTAGTAGTGATTATAATTCAAAAATTTTGTCTTAAAAAAAAATATACACAATACAGAAAATTCTATCTTAACCTTCAATCACATCACAATCCACTTGTACAGCATCTATCTTCCAGAACATTTCCAGACAACACTTCTAGACGTCTTAAAAGATAGTGGCCTCGCGATCTCCTCTCTGATGAAGAGAGTCAGTAGAATTTAGAATGTTATTGGAGTATTACCGCTGGGTAACTTCTCCACTCTGATATATGCGATATCTTGCTTATTGTTACCCTTGTTGCTTACAATAAAATGCGTTGATTGTAACTAAATAAATTATTTTAAAAAAATTAAATAAAAAACAATAAATAAAAAGAAAAAAATACAGAAACTAAAATACATGAACTTTTCTTTTTTTTGGCGGGATTTTTTTTTTTTTTACAAAAATGGCTTTTTTCTTTGTAAACATTCCAAGTTTTATTATTATTTATGTTTTTATTTTACACAGGAAAAAATACTAAAATATTTTTAAAAATAATAACAGAACAATAGAACTCTCTGTCTCATAAAGACAATTTTTGGGTACAATGATCGACAGAGGAAAATTCTAAGTTTTCAAAAAAACATTTGATTACGTAAAAAGACAGTCGTGTGAGTGTGTTTTAGCCCAGATTTTCCTTTTTTTTTGTCATTAAAATAAAAGGAAATGGGGTTCACTAAGTGTATATACATTCATGTTTAATGTTTTTGCTATGTATAATTCCATTGTTTTAAAGCGAAAATATCATCTGAACAATAAAGATTTATACATGCACTCCTTACATGAAGTTATCTATGTATATTCGTTATATAGGATAAGATAACCACTCACGCGGTATGATATTCCCACGGTGGGTATAGGTACTTGGAGCTGGCGGAACTTCCTCTTTGTGCTGTTTGCCCATCACTTCTCTATCTCTCTCTATAATCCTTTCACTTCCTTCCAGCAACTAAACAGGATCTTCCTTTCCAATGGTGCATGATGAGATCAGTGTCATGGCCAAGGTTCAAATCATCATGGAAGTATTTCGTCACCTATAAAAAAAAAAAAAAAAATATCATGAAAGTAATGGACTTAAGATAAGTTGAGAAATCTCAAGTTGGCAGTGGATACACTGAGATCTTCAGTTCACACACAAAAAATGTATTAATTATTTTTTAGGAAATCTTCATGCAGTTCAATGCAATTAAGTTTAATAGAACTACCAAATTAATGTGATTCTAGATGTGAGCAAAATATTCTGTCTACCATTTCTATTACCAATATAAATTAAATTGGTTTTAGTGACCGTAAAAATATTAAATTAAGGATTCAAATTGGCGAGGAATCGGTCCAAATAAAAAACCACAACTCGTCTTTTTTTTGCCAACGTTTCGACAAATATATTGCCTTCTTCAGGGCCTGGATATTACAAATACAAAGAATACAAACAATTTATAAAATTTAAACACAGTAATACAAAAAAATATATATTTTTTTTAATCATTTATATTATTTAGTTACAATCAACGCATTTTGCGCTATAAGCAACAATGTTAACAATAAGCAACATACACACAGATCAGAGTGGAGAAGTTACCCAGCGGTAACACTCCAATAACATTCTACTCTCTACTGACTCTCTTCTTCAGAGAGGAGATCGCAAGGCCACTGTCTTTTAAGACTGTCCTAGAAGTGTCGTCTGGAAATGTTCTGGAAGATAGTACAAGTGGATTGTGATGAGATTGAATGTTAAGATGGAATTTTCTGTATCGTGTTTTCAGCAACTTGTGTTGTACGAAAGGAATGTTGTAAGTCTGTGTGAATGGTTTGATTGGTGACGTGGTAAGGAGGGTTTACTATAGAGCGAAGAATTTTAGACTGCAAGGACTTGAGCGTTTTGGTTGAACCCCACAGTTCGATGCCATAAGCGCAGACTTGCTTTAATACACTAACAAAAATAAGTCTTTTGTTGTCCAGAGTTAAGTTTTGATCTGTTGTCTAATAGTCTTTTCAGTTGTCGGAAGCGTCTGTTGAGTTCTGTTCTCCTTAAGTCGAGTATGAGGGTTCCATGTAAGTCATCTATCAAGGTAAAGCCCAAGGTAGCGGACTACGTTGACTACTGGTAAAGGAATTAAATTATAAAAGATAGGAGGAAGAGTGATGCGTCGAAGAGTGAAGGTAATGTTTTGAGATTTAGTTTCGTTCAGTTTGATAGAGAGGGTTCTGCTTGAACAGGGAGGACGAATTCCCCATAACCTCCCCAGAAACGAATTAGTTGCCTGTTTCAGACTAGCCACTGGACACGATTACCTGCAGGCTCATCTTGCCCGAATTGGAGTCGTGAACAGCCCTACCTGTGTGTTGTGTGGCGTTGGGAGCATGACTGGCTCTCACCTAGATGAGTGCCAAGCTCTTTTAGACATTCAACAACTGCCAATTAGGCAGACTGATAACTATAAGTATCAATCTATTTTATATTGGACTGCTCGAAGTCGAATGGCTGAACGCCAATCATGACGGCATTGGAAAAAATAAATTAAAAAAAAAAAAAATCAATAAACATTTTTTAATTATTGAAACTTACGTGCCTGTGCAGGTTGGTTGAATTTTAGTTTAGTTTTCTATTTGTCGAAACGTTGGTAAAAAAAGACGAGTTGTAGGTTTTTATTTGGACCGATTCCTTGCCAATTTGAATCCTTAATATTTCTATTACTCCTTGTGATTTGAATCGAAAAGGTTTTCCATAGCCATCAATATCTGCAGATTTGATCATCGGTGAAAAGAAGCGAGTGCCGAATCTGGTGGATGGTAGATTCCAACTTAAAGTACCTCAGTTTTACCATTGTCAAAGCATCTACGAAAACATGTTTATCTCTCTAATGAAACATCGATTTCTTTTTTTTACTCCAATTGTCCATAAGATTGGCCCCTATTTGGTAGTTATTGCTTAGAATACTTCTTGCATCCCAGGCAAAAAAAAAATTGGCCACGACCCCCTTTAGATCGATAAAATCGACTTTCCTTTTTTATCGATCCACAGTGAATACTTAAAAAGACTGAAAACCCTATCAAAATAAACACATAGCCTGCACAGATTTTGAGAATGTAAACAACTATTTGGGTTTAGTGTATCCCTAAGGCAAACTCTTACTTATACACATGCAAAACAGGTTGTGGAATAAATATTTAATAATTTTTTAAATAAAAGTACAAAAACTCTACAAATTAAGAGCCAAATCTTTCAATCTTAGTAAAATTGATTTTGACTTACTTTCACTTATTGCTTAACCTATCACGGAAATAGGAAGTACACGATTTCCGGTCTTTTAAATTAGTAAATAATATCTTAGAAAACCAATTACTTATATTATAATTTTTATAGATTTATCTCCTAAAAAAGTAAACTTACAAGAAATTTACATGTTGGAATTTTGATTACTGGAGAAGTGGACTTGTATTCCTGTTTTGTAAAGAGGAAAAAGGAACGTTTGGAATTGGCCATTAAATAATTATGTAATTATATAATGTTTTAAGTTTTAAAACTTGACTTCATCTGTGTTTTGGGGTAATTTCTGTTTTTTAGGAATGAAACAAAATTTGATAACCATCAATGGATGGTTAAAGTGTTTTTTCTTGCTAGATAATTGTATAAATTATTAAACAAAACAGAAAACCAAAAAATTGATGTTAACTGATTGGTTAAAAACAATGTAATGCTGAGTAGATTTGAGGTTAATCCTATTAACAGAAACTCAGCAAGTTTCTAGTGTCAACAGGGAGGGAACACAATTAATTAAAGACGAATTCTCTTCAATAAACTGAGATTCATGTATCGACATGTCCCACTTCGGGTGACGGATTGTGCCGTGGGCTGCCACTATCAAGTACCTTGGAGTAGTAATGGATCGTGGGCTGACCTTTACTCCCCACATAAAGGGCCAGAGTCAATAAAGGGTAAGGCAGCCATTCGAGTGTTATTCCCGCTGTTCTGCAGGGACTCAGGAACTGCCTCCAGAGAATAAACTCCTGCTGTACAAGGTAGAGGTTAGGCCCATGTTACTTTATACTTGTTCCTCCTGGAGTCTGGACATGTCGATCCAATATCGCCTCGCTGCAGATCATACAAAATAAATTCCTCAGACTGGTCACAACTTCCACCCGCTGCAGACAGTATTATAGACTTTCACTCGAACACCAATATGGACTATGTAGAACACTGCCATCAAGTACCTCGCTACTGGTTTCTTCAGTAAGTGTGAATCAAGTCGCACCCACCTATGCAGACTAACAGGGGGACTATAGTATGGACACGGTGCACAGGCACACAGGAGAGTTAAGGACTCCCTGAAGTAAAACTTTCCTTGGAGGCTGAGGGTTTTTCATTGTTTTTTTCCCTCATTACTTACTTTTATATTCTGTAACAATTTATGTAATTAGCTGGAGGTTATAGTATTTATACTGGCACTCCTTATGTACATATGTACGAGGGTCGTTTGAAAAGTCCGTGCAAAGTCAGAGAGATAGCACCACTGGCGCGTATCGAGGTTATGTTTAGTTAGTAGCATCTCTTGGAAGAACACACACCAAGTTTCAGCCAGATCGGTCTATTTCTTTGTGTTTGGCATTCGTTTGAATCGAGTGATTTTCAAAAAATGGACGAAAAAGAATTTCGTGTGTTGATTAAACACTACTTTATGAAAGGCAAAACGCCTCGCGAGACTAAAGAGAAGGTTGATAAACATTGTGGTGACTCTGCACCTTCGATTAGAACAGTTTATAAGTGGTTTCAAAATTTTCGGAGTGGCCATATGGGCACAAGTGACGCTGAACGTTCTGGACGCCCTGTTGAGGTTACTACTCCAGAAATCATTGATAAAATCCATGATATGGTGATGGATGACAGAAGAGTGAAGGTGCGTGAGATTGCTAGTGCTGTGGGCATCTCGAATGAACGGGTACATAATGTTTTGCATCAACATTTGGACATGACAAAGCTATCCGCAAGATGGGTGCCGCGATTGCTCACGCTTGACCAAAAACGAAATCGTGTGAAGTGTTGCAAGGACGGTTTGCAGCTGTTCCAGAAGAATCCGCAGGACTTTAAGCGTCGTTTCGTCACTGTGGATGAAACATGGATACATCACTACACTCCTGAGACCAAAGAACAATCTAAACAATGGGTTACCAAAGGGGAATCTGCGCCAAAAAAAGGCGAAGACCGTTCCTTCGGCCGGAAAGATTATGGCGACTGTCTTTTGAGATTCGCAAGGAATAATCCTCATCGACTATCTGGAAAAGGGTAACAGGTGCATAATATTCATCGTTATTGGACCGTTTGAAAACCGAGCTGCAAGAAAAACGCCCACGATTAGCCTTTTCCATCACGACAACGCACCAGCTCACACCTCAGCAGTTGTGGTCGCAAAATTAATGGAAATAGGGTTCCAACTCGTTTCACATCCCCCCTATT
This sequence comes from Rhodnius prolixus, assembly GCF_049639745.1. Classification (NCBI taxonomy): domain Eukaryota; kingdom Metazoa; phylum Arthropoda; class Insecta; order Hemiptera; family Reduviidae; genus Rhodnius; species Rhodnius prolixus. Next base: position 30,725,699 of record NW_027411582.1, read on the forward strand.
CTCCAGACTTGGCTCCCTCGGACTACTATTTGTTCCCCAATATGAAGAAATGGCTGGCGGGAAAAAGATTTTATTCAAACGAGGAGGTGATTGCAGAAACGAATGGCTATTTTTCAGACTTGGGCAAATTCTATTATTCGGAAGGGATCAACAAACTAGAGCAGCGTTGGACGAAGTGTATAAGCCTAAAAGGAGACTATGTTGAAAAATAAAAAAGGTTTACCCCAAAAAATTAAGTAGTTTTTATTTTTGCACGGACTTTTCAAACGACCCTCTTATATACCTTCAATTGTTAAATATAGTTTATCTATCTATCTAGAGATTCATATACCTCTGATGATGGGGGAAAAGTTAGGGATACAATAAATATTACATGCTACGATCGATAAAATCATCGATTTTATCCAGAAATGTGAATGGTAACCACATTTTCAAAAGAAAGAAAACTGTTTTTCACCACAAAACTGATGTTCTCAGTGAGAAAAATTAAAAATCATGCCTAATTACAACACGAGAAGCTCCTAAAGCTGAGTGGTTATAGGTTCGACTTCCGGTATAGGCCTTGGATTTTATTTGATAGTTGAGAAAATAAAAACTTGTGAAGGCTGCTTGAAAAAATAGATATTACCGCTTTTTTTTAAACGATAATGGCTTCTTCTCTAATCGCCTATTTTTTCAGGCGGGGCTTAACGTCCAACTACCAATTAGGTGTCGTGGACGGAGGCGACTAGCCTAACATACTTTACTGTAAATCTCTTTTATTAACCATTAAATAAAATCCAAGGCCTAAGACCGGAGGAATCGAACCCAGTACCCCAACACACAATTGCTTTACAGGTCACCGCCTCCTAACCGCTCGCTTACCGTGGCGCCCTACTTTTTTCTTTATATGGTACAAGGAACAAAAACAATAAATCAAACAGGAAATATTTCTATGAAACAATTTAAACTATACTCTACAACAACGGGTGGACCAAAACCAGGTAGGCGTATTGGATGTTAACAGGTGGCAGGAGCACAGTTAACAGATAAAAAACCAAGTTCCATGCTGATCTTGTGCTCTCAGTTCCAAAAAAAAAAAAGTCAAAAATAAATGGATCTAGAGAAGAGTTATCTTCCCCCAAACGAGACTCTCTGGCAGATAATGGCGATCAGTATCTGGCTGTAAACGATCGTAAGACAATAAGTGTTGCAAGTTATATGGCGCACCTGAATTCGTCTTTAAAAAAAACAAACAAAGAAATTGGCGCATGGTATGCAAAAAGGTTGGCCACCCTGCGTCTACATGAGAAATAAATATAATTTTAATCGATTTATTTATTTCACCAACAAATAAAATCGCCGCAAAAGTGAAAATAACCAGTGAGGAAGGTTACCACTAATGGTTTAGCGAAAGGACTTGTGTTTATTTCTTTAGAAGTAAAGCGCACATTAATTTGATAATGACAATGAGAAAAATCAAGTGAGTAGACAAAAGAAATTACTAGATTGAGGTTTAATGGAAAACCACAACAAATTTAATAAAGAAAAATTAATATAATAATGTGAAAGTAAAACCAAATATAAAGGAATTTAGAAAATAGAAAATATATATTTTATTACCTCATACTTCCGCTAAGAAAATACGAGTTGTGGCTATTAAATAACGAGACTGATGCTGCTACAGAAGAACTAAGCATGCGCCAAATCTGAACGACCGACAGCTGTGCAGCGTAAAGCCCCTTCTCTTTCGATTGCAGCGTCTCATCGTGTTTGTAGAGAAATCTGCCTGACCGGAACCGTCGTTTGTGTAAGTTGGTGTTAGTTTCGTTTTGCCGCAAAACATGATACTACACATGTAGTAGAGCAACGAATTGTCGTGAAATTTCACATGAAACTGGGTAAAACCGCTAATGAAACTTATCTTTTATTAAAAGAAGTTTATGGCGATGAATGTTAATTACGTGCGCAAGTTTTTGAGTGGTTCAAGCGTTTCCAAGATGGCCGAAAAGACGTTGGAGATGATGACGGCCCGGGTCGCCCTTCCACGTCCAAAACGGATATGAAAATATCGATTATAATTAATCAACATTACCTTACCGGTGAGGTGCTTGCTCAACTCCGTGAAAGAGTAAGGAAAAAAAACGACCCGATTTGTGGATGAACAAGTCACGGGGTTCTCCATCAAGACAACGCGCTGGGCTCACACTGTCTGTCAAGTATAACATCCCAGTTTTAGGCCATCCGCGCCTTATTCGCCTGACCTGGCCCCATGTGACTTTTATCTGTTCCCCAAAGTCAAATCAACATTAAAAGGAACACGATTTCAGTCCGTTGAAGCTGTGAAAGAAAAAGCGGCACGCGTCATGCAGGAGCTCACAGAAGAAAAAGGCTTCCAGCACTGTTTCGAACAATGTTAAATTCGCTGTGGAGCGTTGTAGGGATAGGGGAGTGGTGTATATTGAAGGTGATAATAACTAAATATGTATAAATTTAAAATAAAATGTTTTACAGCAATAGTCTCCGTTATTTAATAGCCACACCTCGTAGTATTGGAATCGTGCAGATTCTTCTATTTTGAGTTCCAACGGAAGTATTGAGAAATTTTTTTGAAAGGTCACAAAAATTTTTGAAAAAGTATTACAGAGAATATCTTGGATTTTATTCGCCCGTAGTACGCGTTAATTGTTGTTAATTCTTATCCCTAAGACCCGGTTTTGGATATTCATTCATCCAACATCAGATGTGTACGGATGAAATTATTCTACCACTTTTGGGTGGTTGAAAGTCTGTAAATCGGGACTCAGGGATATACAATAAACATGAATGCTACAATGAATAAAATCAAAGATGTTATCCAGTTCTGTGGGAGTTAACAACATTTTCAATATTTCAGAGATTGTTGTGTGTAAGAGGGGGTGAGCGAGGGGTTTCGATTTTCTGACAAAAATGGTTCTCAACTAATCCTTAGACTTGATACATTTTAGAGGGTCTACAAAAAAAAAAAATAATAATAAAAAATACTAATCTATTTTAAAGACATTTCCATGAAAATTAGAATTAAAGGCACTCCTAGGAGTTAGGAGTGAGAAGATCCTCTAAAGTGCTATTTTAGTGAAATTTAAGAATTCAAAAAATTTTTCAGAATTCTCTGTTTCATCAATTGTACTAAAAAAAATAAAAATTATTTTAATAAAATCACAAGTTAGAGTGTTACAATTGCGACTGACTGGAATTGAATAAATAATTATAAACCTACCAAAAACAGAAATATGTTAATGAGTTGTAAAACAAATAAAATAAAATTAAAGAGAAAAGAAAACATTAACACCATAAGAGAACACATACTGACATATAAGACAGACTAACATAAGTACAGACAAAGGAGGGACAAGATATATAAGTGGACCGACGTCCTACTGGTGCTTCTTAAAAGAGCAAGGTAGATAAAGTAACCAACAAGCCCTTTCGGAGAAAACAACTTTGTGCTTGTTGCAAGTTATTTCCTTGTTAGAGAGTGAGCTAACACTAACACAGAGAGAGAGACGGACTTGAGACGGAACTAAGTCCGGCCCACTTAAGTCCTCCCCTCCACCGCCTCCAATGGAATGCCTATACCACTTCTATTCGCAAATACTTTTTTTTAAAGTACAAGGACGGCGGCGGTCGGAAGAGACGGAAGAATGTTCCATCTTTCTTTTAACCTCATCTGATCGTCTAGGTCAAATAAATGCAATTTCCTACCAGTGCATTTTATTTTAAATCTTTTGTCATGGAACCAAGCAAAAATTAAGTGACAAAAACCCGCGTTTTCTACAAAGAGCAGCTGTTTTATTAAATTTCGAAACTTATGTAAAAAAGAAATATGAAGTGTAAAAGCCATAATTAAGGTTATGATCTTCTGAGGGGAGGGGCCATAGCTGGAATTTGGGAAGACCACAGAGTAATTTTGTAATTAATGTCATAATAGATTTTGCCCAGATTTTGTTTCAAAATAAAATGCTATCCCTTCATGAAGTCAGTATAATCAAGTAAGTCAATTAGAGAATATTAATTGTTGATTTGGGATATAATACCTGTTTGTGAGTTGAGCAAGACTCCACAATTTAGTGTTGAAACACAATAAAGAAAAGATAAAATCGATGCTAATTTGGACTCGCCAAGCAGATGAAAAGCAAGCTGATAGCTAGGGAGACTAAAAATCATCTTCTACAAGTCACTGATTCGCCCAGTTATTACTTATGGTTTGGAAACGTGGGCTTTTTCTAAAACAGATGGAAAAGACCTCCTGATTTTTGAGAGAAAGATTTCAATAAGAATATTTGGACCAATTCAGGATGGCCAGACTTGGCGAAAACGCACTAAAACGGAAATTCAGTAAAGTGATAAGAGGATAGGCAGACTAAGAGATGGGCGGGACATGTGGCTAGAATGTGTGATGATGACGTGCCAAAGAGGTTTACTACACGGCGGTAGGAAGAGAGGCAGGCCAAGGCTATGTTGGCTGGACGGAGTGAAGGAGGATGTCCTGGCGTTGCTGGGCGTACGTAACTGCCCAAAAATAGAGAAAACTGGTAGAAACATTTGACGGAGGCCAAGGTTCGCTAGAAGGACTGTCACGCCAAATAAGAAGTAGAAGAAAATATAAAGATGTGTTACACAATAAGAGCAAGATTCTCACTACAATATGTTATGTACAAAAAAAATTTATTCTGTAAAAATTCAGTTCAGCCGAATTAAACAGTAGATTTACCATTTAGATAGAATTATATTAATAAGCGAATTCATAGTTAAAAAATGTCACCCAGTAAATAAATATTTGTTTACTTTTAATAAAGCCCTAAATATAGAAACAATAATGTAGACCATTGTGTCCTACATGTTTAAATAATCCTCTGGACGATATTATAAACAAAAGAATATTTTGTTTGGTTATTTTATGATGAACATAGAAGTAAATATCTTAAGAGCATACAATCAAGATATCTCTATTGTATTAAATACTAAACATAACAATCATATTGTTAATATCTATTATTCTCTGGCTTAAGTCCTGAGTATTAGTATCGATTCAAACTTTGTTTCTCTTCATGAGAAATGGATTTATATAATTTTTGTTTATATACATTTTTATTTGGTTTTCGGTTTATCTCAAATTTCCACTGTTTGATTTGTTTAAAATTAAATTCATAGCTACAATTTTATTTTATCATTATTACTTTTAACAGTATTCTTTTCATTATCTAAGTTTTGTTTTGTTTTTCAATCTCTCTATTTTGTGTGTACTTCTAATTACGAGGGCCGTTTGAAAAGTCCGTGCAAAGTCAGAGAGATAGCACTACTGGCGCGTATCGAGGTTATGTTTAGTTAGTAGCATCTCTTGGAAGAACACACACCAAGTTTCAGCCAGATCCGTCTATTTCTTTGTGTTTGGCATTCGTTTGAATCGAGTAAGTCGAGTGATTTTCAAAAAATGGACGAAAAAGAATTTCGTGTGTTGATTAAACACTACTTTATGAAAGGCAAAACGCCTGAGGAGACTAAAGAGAAGCTTGATAAACATTATGGTGACTCTGCACCTTCGATTAGAACAGTTTATAAGTGGTTTCAAAATTTTCGGAGTGGCCATATGGGCACAAGTGACACTGAACGTTCTGGACGCCCTGTTGAGGTTACTACTCCAGAAATCATTGATAAAATCCATGATATGGTGATGGATGACAGAAGAGTGAAGGTGCGTGAGATTGCTAGTGCTGTGGGCATCTCGAATGAACGGGTACATAATATTTTGCATCAACATTTTGACATGACAAAGCTATCCGCAAGATGGGTGCCGCGATTGCTCACGCTTGACCAAAAACGAAATCGTGTGAAGTGTTGCAAGGACGGTTTGCAGCTGTTCCAGAAGAATCCGCAGGACTTTAAGCGTCGTTTCGTCACTGTGGATGAAACATGGATACATCACTACACTCCTGAGACCAAAGAACAATCTAAACAATTACCAAGGGGGAATCTGCGCCAAAAAAAGGGCGAAGACCGTTCCTTCGGCCGGAAAGATTTATGGCGACTGTCATTTGGGATTCGCAAGGAATAATCCTCATCGACTATCTGGAAAAAGGGTAAAACTATTACAGGTGCATATTATTCATCGTTATTGGACCGTTTGAAAACCGAGCTGCAAGAAAAACGCCCACGATTGGCCCACAAAAAAAGTCCTTTTACATCACGACAACGCACCTGCTCACACCTCAGCAGTTGTGGTCGCAAAATTAATGGAAATAGGGTTCCAACTCGTTTCACATCCCCCCCCTATTCTCCAGACTTGGCTCCCTTGGACTACTATTTGTTCCCCAATATGAAGAAATGGCTGGCGGGAAAAAGATTTTATTCAAACGAGGAGGTGATTGCAGAAACGAATGGCTATTTTTCAGACTTGGACAAATCCTATTATTCGGAAGGGATCAACAAACTAGAGCAGCGTTGGACGAAGTGTATAAGCCTAAAAGGAGACTATGTTGAAAAATAAAAAAGGTTTACCCCAAAAAATTAAGTAGTTTTTATTTTTGCACGGACTTTCCAAACGACCCTTAAACAAACTCTCTGTATTTTACTTACGTAAAATAAAATAAATAATTTTGTAATTGAGGGGGCAGCTGTAAACACAATGAAGGGAACCGGAGGAGCTTTCCACTCAGTTGACGCCTTTTTCAAGAAAAACTTTTAAAAAAAGAAAATTGTTGGTAGGCTTTTTGACTTTTTTCCTTTTTGAGTTACGGAATCACATGAACACACGTACACCTCTAAACACAGGCCAATTTATCAAAAGCTATGAGAATCTAAAATTGAAACTCGAATTTGTTTTCTTCTAAATTGTGTTTATTTCAAATTACTTCTCTATTTAATCAAACTGGCACGCGCTCTACATCACATAGTTTAAAAGAACAGGAAACGCATGCTTTTTACTATTTATCAAGAATGTCTATAACAGCTGCAAGAAAGAATTACCTTTTTTTTTTAAAAAAAAAGTCAACGAAATAAGAAAGCAAACAAAAATGCAGCAGTCAATCATAACAAAACCGGACATTGTCACGGTCCAAAGAGTCCCCCTACTATGCCGCAAGACCCACTAAGTATAGACTTCTTTTTTAGGCAATACATCCTTTGAAACACTATTCCTCCATGTTTTTTAAAAAATTAAAGAAATTGAATATATTTTTTTTTGTACTGATGTAGGTAAATATTTATCTATATTTAATTTTCTTTAAAATCAAAGACTTTTCTTCAAATTTGGTATTTTAATTAAAATTATCATTACAAATAATCTGCTTCAATTCACCCCATTTGTTCCATTGCCTTTGGGGTGTCCATTATGTGAAGCAGTCACATAGTTTTACACCGGAAATATCTGGTTTTGAGGCCCTTTAAGGTCCCCAAAAAAATGAGGACTCAAAAACAAATAGCACAAAAGTTAACATGTAATATTTCCGCTTAGCTCCCCATGATATCAACGATTTTTGGAAATGTTTTAACTCATATTTTGAGCCCGTACACTGCGCATAACTCGATCAATTCCATAAAACGAAAAAACAAAAAAAAATAATGGAGAAATGCGATGAAATAATGCACATTGTCTGGGTTCTATTCCCGGTCTTAGGCCTTTAAATTTAATTTAATGATTAATATGAGAAATTTACAGTAAAGTATGGTTTGCTAGTTGCCTCCGTCCTAGACACCTAATTAGGTAGTTGGACGTTAAGCCCCGCCTGAAATAATAGGCGATTACTTTACTTTTTTTAATGCACATTGTTTATTTTTAAATTCCTGTTTACAATATAAATTCAAATAAATTTACTGCTATCATTCAGCGCCAGCTACTTGAATTTGAGTTGAATTATTGCTACGATTTACAATTAGAGCATGGAGTTGAATCAAAATGGCTTCTGAAATAAATTATTTATTATTTAATAGCAGAAAATTTTGTTGTCCTTTAATGGTATTGAAGCGACGACTGAACCAAGTGCATTTGACACTTAATTTGCATTTGATACATAAAAAGTGCAGTAAATCGAATTGTGCGCAGTGAACGGGCTCATTTATTAATAATAATCGATAGAGGGATTGCATTTCTGAACGTAAGTGCCCCCATTTTTAGTGATTAAAAACAAAAAATTTAAAAATTCTTACATTCTCCCCTTAAAATTCGATTAATAGCACTTCTGGAGTTTGGGATTGGGTATGTTCCTTCTAAAATCCATACGGATTAAAACATGACTCATCATTTGACTGTAGGCAGAAAATTTGCGAAATAGGAAGTTGACAGCCACAACCTTCTCAGTTCACTGCCGGCCTCCTAACAGTGTTTACTCTCTCTCTCTCTCCACAGACAATCCATTACCGGGGACAGTAGTCTTGTGCTAAAACAAAAATTAAGAGGATCAAAACAACCCCTTTTTGGATCTCCTTTTACTCCTGCTATAAGTTACAACTAATATTGTCGTTGCATCTGCTTGAAGGAGGTTACAAAGCAACAACTGTATCGATCGAAACTAACCGATCTGTTTTGGAATGAACAAAAAGTCCCGGTACATTGTATACAGACAAAAATTGGGGAATATCTTCTGTACAGACATTATATAAGATATAACAGGATTAGAGAAGATTTGTACGCTACGTCAGAAATACAAAAAAAAAAAATACAAAAATAAGAAGGAAATTCGTGTCAATCATGATGGCATATGGCAGAGAAGAAGAACATGGCGGAAACTGAATGAATTGTGAAAACGATAGATATATATCGTTTAACGTTATCGTTATACGTATCTATCTAAAAGTAGTTTGACCTAAACATACTTCTACGCTATTGGTGTAACGTACGTAGATTTCCCAATAACTCTGCAGAGAGTGTGAGGTATTTAGTCTCACCATACGGTGTACTGTATTTCCGTCTGTCCCAGAGCTGGACTACAAAGCAGTACTACCAACAAAACAGTACACCACTTGTCGGCTTAACTCTTCACAACACAACAACGTGCGAATGTTCGACGTCTGTTTATCAGTTAGGCCAACTTTTCATTCTGTTCTTATTTCACGTAGCTTCCCTTATTATTTTTTTTGTATTTCTTTATAAAGAATTTTGTTGTGAATTCCAGCCATTTTTTTATTTTTATTTTGTTGAATTCGTATTCGAATATTCTGTTAGCATTGGCCGCGTATTCAATGTTGATTTTACCACCATATTCCGCTATCTGTATGTCTATTAGTTCTACTGTAGAGCGTGATCTGCTACAAAGCCGTTTTTAGAAAGAAGTTCAAAGATCTAGTCTTGAACAAAAAAATTAAGAAATCTTTACTGAGCACGCACACGATTCCGGTTTAATTACTTACATTAATTATAATGATTTTCTTGGAAGCAAAAATAAAAAAGAAAACTTCCGGCAAATGTTACCGGAACACACGGTAATCTTATCCCAAAAAATGAAAGTTCAACTCCCATTATTATGAGAAGGTTAAGGAGGAAGACTGGTTACCTAAATGAAAAAAAGGTCACATCTTGCTGTGAAATAGATAATAATAACCTTTGGATCTGAAGTGCGTACAGTGGCCATATTACAGTTAGGTTTTATTGTGTAAAACTCAATACTTTTATTGTGTAAATAACAACTCATTTTGAACACAATAAAGTTTTTCTTTACTGTAACAGGCAAACCTATTTTTTTTTTTTTGTATTACTTTAATCCACTAATCTAAATTACAGTTACTTTATTTTCTTGGTACAGTTATTATATATTACATTGAGGCTACTGTAAAGTACTTTATAATATAGTATAGATGTTTTAATACAACTTAAAGTCATCAAGTCACGAAAATAAAGGAAAAAAGAGTCACCAATGCCTAACTAATCCAAGATAGCTCCTTAGAGAGGCTTCAGGAACAGCTGAAGACTTGGTTGCTAAGAAATATAACCACTTCCTTGTGCCTACAGCTCCCTTCAACCCCATTTAGAATCTTTTGAGCCTTGGCTAAAGAAATGGAGAATTAAAATGAATGAAAACGAATGTAATTACAATACATTCTCCCTAAGGCGAACTATTCTTCCACCCGTTTACGTAAACCTCACTCCTATTCCTACAACAGATTGTGATCAGGACTCTTCATGGACAAATGCCTAACCTGACAATCCATATACTAGACTCAAACGGGGAAGAACTGAACAGACGATTCAAACTTCTCTCTAGATTTCTCGACAAACGATTCTACAAGGGTCGTTTGAAAAGTCCGTGCAAAGTCAGAGAGATAGCACCACTGGCGCGTATCGAGGTTATGTTTAGTAGCATCTCTTGGAAGAACACACACCAAGTTTCAGCCAGATCGGTCTATTTCTTTGTGTTTGGCATTCGTTTGAATCGAGGAAGTCGAGTGATTTTCAAAAAATGGACGAAAAAGAATTTCGTGTGTTGATTAAACACTACTTTATGAAAGGCAAAACGCCTGAGGAGACTAAAGAGAAGCTTGATAAACATGGAGGTGACTCTGCACCTTCGATTAGAACAGTTTATAAGTGGTTTCAAAATTTTCGGACTGGCCATATGGGCACAAGTGACGCTGAACGTTCTGGACAACCTGTTGAGGTTACTACTCCAGAAATCATTGATAAAATCCATGATATGGTGATGGATGACAGAAGAGTGAAGGTGCGTGAGATTGCTAGTGCTGTGGGCATCTCGAATGAACGGGTACATAATATTTTGCATCAACATTTGGACATGACAAAGCTATCCGCAAGATGGGTGCCGCGATTGCTCACGCTTGACCAAAAACGAAATCGTGTGAAGTGTTGCAAGGACGGTTTGCAGCTGTTCCAGAAGAATCCGCAGGACTTTAAGCGTCGTTTCGTCACTGTGGATGAAACATGGATACATCACTACACTCCTGAGACCAAAGAACAATCTAAACAATAGGTTACCAAGGGGGAATCTGCGCCAAAAAAGGCGAAGACCGTTCCTTCGGCCGAAAAGATTATGGCGACTGTCTTTTGGGATTCGCAAGGAATAATCCTCATCGACTATCTGGAATAGGGTAAAACTATTACAGGTGCATATTATTCACCGTTATTGGACCGTTTGAAAACCGAGCTGCAAGAAAAACGCCCACGATTGGCCCACAAAAAAAGTCCTTTTACATTACGACAACGCACCTGCTCACACCTCAGCAGTTGTGGTCGCAAAATTAATGGAAATAGGGTTCCAACTCGTTTCACATCCCCCCTATTCTCCAGACTTGGCTCCTTCGGACTACTATTTGTTCCCCAATATGAAGAAATGGCTGGCGGGAAAAAGATTTTATTCAAACGAGGAGGTGATTGCAGAAACGAATGGCTATTTTTCAGACTTGGACAGATCCTATTATTCGGAAGGGATCAACAAACTAGAGCAGCGTTGGACGAAGTGTATAAGCCTAAAAGGAGACTATGTTGAAAAATAAAAAAGGTTTACCCCAAAAAATTAAGTAGTTTTTATTTTTGCACGGACTTTTCAAACGACCCTCGTATGCTTCCACTAAACAACAAAACGACTTATCTACATCGTGATACTAAAAACCTGTCTGGACATGCTGAATGGTACTTTTGGGCTCAGCCAAAGCTTCCAATATCTACGAGAATCCAATCTTTCCAGTCAAAAACACTCCGTAGTATCGCTAATGCTCCCATTACTTTGTATCAAACTCTACCTTGCACCGAGATTTCCTTGTTCCCTAATGTCTCCAGAAGCTGCAAGATCCTGTTACATTAAATTCCACACCAATCAATCACCAAACATCTTAATCCATCTTGGTATCCCTAATTTACTGCATTGCCTGGAAATACTCCCCAAGACGGCTGAAGCGTAGGTGGCCACGCGATCTTATAAATGAAGTAAGTGTCAGTCAGGGCCGGATTTAGATGAAAAGAGAGGCCCTAGGCTATTCCACTTATGAGACCCTCATACAAACGAACAGACCCAATGAGCCGAACGCGTTGATCTTAACCAATACATTTTTATGTTAGTTTATTAGTCATATGCGTAGAATTTCTCCATATTTTCGGTTCAGTGTTCACTGTTTTTAGAATAGTGTAATTTTAATTTTGCTAACAATTTGAATGTAGGCTCTTGATCTTGAGGCCCTAGGCTGAAGCCTAGTTAGCCTATAGGAAAATCCGGCCCTGGTGTCAGTGCACGATAGTGAACTGTTTTTCTTTGGGGGGTTCCACCAATGGGTGAATTCTCCCCTCACGTTATTCATGTTTATACTTGTCTCATGCTGTATCAGCTTCACTTATTGCAGAAATATACTGCAGTTGTGAAAATAAATAAAGATAAAATCAAATGAAACCTTACATTACCTTTATATTTATACAAATACCCACAACGCAACATTTTTAGAGAGTTCTCTTACTCTTCTTTCTCCTGCAACCATCTACTTGTCCATCGTTTACGATATCCATTCCCCTTGTTGAGGATTCTTCCGGAAAGCTTCCGGCCAAATAATTATATCAATATTGGCAAGGGTAATAATAGTTTGGCCACGCTGAGTTGTGTCAATTGGATGAATATTATGTATTATTGATCTACACTTAGAATCTCTACGAGAAAAACATGCAGTACAAAGCATCACCCTGACGCAAGCCACTCTAAATTTGGATAGTTATCAATAGTTATCGAACGCAGCATTCTGCTCCAGTCATATTCATTATAGATAATCACCAATAGATCGTCAAGAGAGAACAAATAGAAGTTTGAAAAATTTGGAAATATACAAATATAAAATATAAAAGATTACTAGGTCTAGGATTACTATTCTTCATAAATATTGGCGAAGCCCTGACTGCTAGCACAAGAAGTACCTGAGTCTTACAAACATTTTAGCTGTCAATAACCTTTATCCTCAAACCAGAACAGACCTTTGCTTGGTCTAGGCAAGTAACTAGACTCTCGTAGAACTAGCTAGAACGTTGGTAACAGCTCACGGATCGTGACCCAGTACTGAGTTCTCAATCTAGCTTCAAGAGCAATCTTTTTTTAATAATCTCGAGAACACATATAATCGGGTTGGTTTGGAAGCTCCTAGACCTTGCAATAGAGAGCCAATCGCAGCATCTCACATTGCGATAGTGCCCGCCCACATTCTTCCAGTCTAATTTAATCAGAAAAAAAAAGCATATTAAAACTATTAGACAACTAAACTTTACCAGAAAGTAAACTATTATAGACTATAAGCATTTAAATAGACTGACAACTAGTAACTATAATTAAATTTAAATAGTAACTAGAAGTTATAATCAAAACTATCAGAGAGTCTAGTTAACTAGCAGCAAATGTAGTAGTTTACGGTAGTGAAGGTAATCCTAAAACTAGTGCACAGTTTTATAGCCAACTGGATGTGGGAATTGCTGGCACGAGTCAGTTTTCTATCGCAGGTTCGTGACTGGCAACATTTTAATTTTTTTTTTTTTTTGCTTTCATTCTTCCCATCTCACCGCTCATTTACTTTTGATCTAAATTTCTTTTACTTACAAAAAGCATTCAATTTTTTTTTTTTTTTGTTAACTACAAGACAGGCAGGCTTTTTCTAATTAAAGGTAACTAAATGCTGATGTTATCAGTTTTTCCCAGTCTCTCAATTTTTATTACGTCAAAAGATTATTGTGACCTTGAAAATGTCAAGGTTTCACCGGAAGTATTTGTTTTTTGTTCTTTTAAAGATCCTCGAGAGTCCCTTGATTGTGGAGTCGGTATAATTTAATAAAACTAAAAATAGCAGGGTGTTGAAATTTTATATCCGGTTTTAGGTACTACCTATTGGACCCGGAAATAAGCATTCGGGAAAAGTCAGTCAACCGGAAATTCCACTTTTCTCAATCGATTTTTCTTTTTATTTTTTTTTGAGATTTTCTCGAAACTTGCTCAGACTTTTCCCAACTAGATACACTAAGTTGTTCAAAAATTTAATTCTACAAGTTTTAAGAGGTACATACCCCTGGGAAAATCCGAATTAAGGGCTTTTCTTGGCGTGCAAGGAGGGAGAGTTTTGCTCTGGAGCAAGGCCGCATTTGGATGAAAAGAGGACCTAGGCTATTCCACTTATGAGGCCCTTTCACCTCCCATTTTTAAATTTGTAAATTACATGAGAGATAATAAAATACATCACTACTGTGTTATATATCAATATGTTAAATGAAACATGTTGTTATTGGTACTAACCTTTATAAAAAAGATGGATAATAAATAGTGTAATTTTAATTTTGCTAACAATTTGAATGTAGGCCCCTCTTGATATTGAGGCCTTAGGCTGAAGCCTAGTTAGCCTATAGGAAAATCCGGCTCTGCTCTGGAGTACCATTTCAGTGCTTTGTTTGGATTTTTAGCATTCAGACTGAGATATAACAGTTTATTAACCTCTCCTACTTGTTGCGCAGTAATTTTAAGGCTAAGAACCCATGCTGACTTAATCTGAGCTTCTTATACGGTATTATAATGTCAGAAACAACTGCCGAGTGGATTCAGATCGGAAAAGATGACAGAAAATATCTTTAAAACCCTGTCAGTTTGTGCAAACAGGTTTCTTCTGGTCTTTCTGGTAGTTTCGAGACCAGAAAAGTAGTGAGAAAAACTAGCCTAGATAAACAGGCGAGGTGTTTCATAATTGAACCGGAAGGAATTGCAAAGTCTCTTTTCTTGAATGGTAAGATTCGATTTATCAAGAACTCTTGTGCCGACTGGGTGACCGAAGAAGTGGAAATGAACACCTCTATTTGTCGGCGATGCTATAAGCTGCATTAAGAGCTGGATGACCAGAGGTGATCATCTCGCAAAAACAACTAATAGATAGAACCCAGCACTATATAAACAGAAGAAGCTTTATCTACTAGAACTTTCTAGGAACAATAAGCCTCTACGGTTGCAGTGACTTGAAAGTAAAGGATCTGCCCCTCGTTCCAATATTAATAATAACTCCATAATTGCAGAACTTAGGCGCCACGGTAGCCGAGCGGTTAGAGGCGAGGCCCGCAAAGCTAATATGTATTGTGGTACTGGGTTCGATTCCCGGTCTTAGGCCTTGGATTTTATTTAATGTTTAATATAAGAAGTTTGTAGTAAAGTACGATTGCCAGTCGCCTTCGTCCACACCTAATTCGGTAGTTGGACGTCAAGCCCGCCTAAAAAAATAGCCATTACTTTACTTTAATTGCAGAACTCGTGCAATATTAGAGGCCGACGTTGCATCAAAAGATCTCTTTAAAAACATCGCATTTTTAGGCTCCCTGTTAAATGACTCCAGTCAATTTAAAAAAAGAACCTAATGTAGGAATAAATAAAATATATAAGAATATAGTTTCCTGAATTACTTTAAAGAATAAACGCTACAAGCAATAAATAACACTTAAGATGGTCTTCGTAAGCTCTTTTTGATGAATCAAAAGAAGTGGCCCCCGTATTGTTAGCAAACAAATTATACTGTTATTTTTGTTAAATTACTCTAAATACGTGTTTATGTTATTTTTTTATCTAATATAATTATAGTATTTAATAGTACGTGGCGATTGTAAACTAGCTAGGAGCAAGCGGCAAGGGTCAAATCTATCTCATAGCATTTAGCTTAATTGTAGCTCTCTCTCTATATATTTATAGTTGTAATAATATCTAATTATTTGAGTAGATACAGGAAATTATTATCTTTTTTTTAGTTTTTTAATAATATTAAAACTAAAATTCGCAAAAATACGGCTTTTAATTTCATTTCTACCAATTTTAGAACTCTCAAGAGCTCAGTGTGGTGCAAGGTGATTCTGCATTTACTACATGTTTTACAGTAAGATAGCTACTGGGAAAAAAATAACGATAAAGCAATAGATTTTGGAAAAATCTTTGTAGACCAAGAGAAATAGTAAAAGTAAAGTAACTGCCTATTTTTTCAGGCGGGCTTTACGTGGACGGAGGCGACTAGCAAACATACTTTACTGTAAATTTCTTTTAATAACCATTAAAACAAAATCCAAGGCCTAAAACCGGGGAATCGAACCCAGTACCACAATACATATTAGCTTTACAGGTCTTGCCTCTAACCGCTAGGCTACCGTGGCGCCGACTAGAGAAATATTTAGAAAAATGTACACCAATTTCCGGTGCTGAATTTTCAAAACCAAAATCCATCCAGTACCATTTTACTGAATCAAAAAATTCAGTTTCGGTTCTCTTGAAACTGGCTCCTTCAAACTACGTGCACTAAGTTGTTCGAAATTTAGTTCTACAACATTTTAAGAGGAACATACCCTAGGGGAAATCCGAATATGGGCTTTTCTTGACGAGTTAAAGGTGCCATGATAATGTTTGGATTTATTTAGCATGTGACTTACCACCAGTTTATCTCATTAGCCTTTTTTTGGTGGACGCCTCAAGACAAGACCAAGAGCCCATGCTCACTTAATCTGGGCTTCTGTGCTTAGGTACCATGGGTCAGAGGTTCATCTCCACAGAGTGCTCTGCTTTAGCTGGGGTTCAGATCATGTGGAAGATTTGACAGGAGCAGTTGAAAATCTCCTCTTTAAAGCCCTTTCAGATTGTACCAGGTTTGATGGTCTCTTCTAGCCTATGGTACCTACCTGCGGGAACAGAAGAGAAAATACAAGTGATGAGAAACCTTGGTCTGGATAAACAGGCGACGTTCTTCCTAATAGAAGTAAGGAAGTCTCCTGTTACATTATGCCTCTTTTCTTCGACGGCACATACATAACTTTCATCTTAAATGCATTTAATTATCAAAGAGCTTTCTTAAGGCATTGTGGTTTTAAGGCTATCCACAAAAAGGCCATTCATTTCAACTCCTTTTTAAGAATCAATAAATTTTATTCGAGTCTAATATCAAAATCAATTGTGTCAATCACATTCAGTCCAGGAATAGACAAGACAGAAGACACACCAACCCTGTAATGTAATAGTATTACTTTCTAAACTAGCCCTGAAGATGACCTAGTCCCTAGGTCGAAAGCTCGGCAGAATAAATGTATCACGACTGAAAACTGGTATTTATTTTTTCATCCTATTTTTTTTATTAACATTATTCTATTTCATCTTATTCTTTTAATAACATCATTCTATTTCATCCTATTCTTTTACTAACATTATTCTATTTCATCCTATTCTTTTACTAACATTATTCTATTTCATCCTATTCTTTTAATAACATTATTCTATTTCATCCTATTCTTTTAATAACATTATTCTATTTCATCCTATTCTTTTAATAACATCATTCTATTTCATCCTATTCTTTTAATAACATTATTCTATTTCATCCTATTCTTTTACTAACATTATTCTATTTCATCCTATTCTTTTAATAACATTATTCTATTTCATCCTATTCTTTTAATAACATTATTCTATTTCATCCTATTCTTTTAATAACATTATTCTATTTCATCCTATTCTTTTAATAACATTATTCTATTTCATCCTATTCTTTTAATAACATTATTCTATTTCATCCTATTCTTTTAATAACATTATTCTATTTCATCCTATTCTTTTAATAACATTATTCTATTTCATCCTATTCTTTTAATAACATTATTCTATTTCATCCTATTCCTTTAATAACATTATTCTATTTCATCCTATTCTTTAATGTTACATTGTCACAATTAGCCTTGAAGATGACCTAGTCCCTAGGTCGAAAACTAGGCATAATAAAGTTTATAATGACTGAAACTGGCATTAATTTTTCATCCTATTGAAACTATGAATCAGTCACCAAAAATAAAGAACAGTAATAATTTTTATAGAGCGATTTGATTTGACAGAGTTGGCCAATTATTAGCGATTTAGAGATCCTAGCCATTTTTGGAAGTTGCTAAGAGTTGTGGAACATAATGTTGTTGCTCATCTTACCCCATAGTTTTATCTCTCTGGAGAACTTACAATATATTTAATAAAAATAAATTATGCAAATTTCATGAGGAGAAAGTTGGGTCAATCATTACAAATTTTTGGAATATGTATACAATATAAAAAAAGAAAGCAAATTCTGTCAACTAATCGTTGGGAAGAATGTTTAAGCCTATAATCTTGGAGAGATTTGATTTTTTAGTGACACTGAAATGTAGGAATATATATATAGGAGGTGTTCTAGTATTTTATTATATAGATGGAGGGCGAACTAGAATGGAGAGGGTAGATTCTATTAACTAGGAGCAGAAGACTGGATTATATAGAGGCGGCGCTGAAAAATACGAGTCAACGTACCCGCTGGTATTTCGGTTATACTTCCGAAATATTATAATACATGATTAGTGGGAGAGATGAAAGAAAGTAAGGCTAATAGTAGTGCAGGCAGCAATAAATAGATGAATGTATTAGTTATAGTAGTTCCGGTTGGCCTTGACTTCTGCTATAGAAAATGTCCTTAAATCTTCAAAAGGAAACCTTAATTCAAAAATTTCTTTAGGCTTTAAATTAAACTCGTTCAAAATATCACGACTCTTAAGAGTTAAGAATTTTTAATACAAAATAGTTTTTAAGGAAAAAGTTAGTTTACCTAAAAATTTTCTCTTCCATTGGCCCCCCCCAAAAAAAACATTTTCTAAAAAGTAAAAGCGAGTTTCTTGAAGGATTCCCCCCCAAAAAAAACTACAGCTAATTTCTTCTTTTTATTAATTTATTTTTTAGATGGGACTGTACCGAGGAGGTCTCAAAACATTTACGTTCGGTAAATATTCAATTAAAAAAAAAAAAAATGTTGACACGACTGCAATTCTGCCACTTTCTAGATCACTATTTTAGTTAAAGATTCAGTTTAGATCACTGTAATTAAATAATAAGTAGGTCTAGATAATTAAAAGCAAACTGATTGGTAGAACAAAATTGGTAGAAAAGAGATCTACGCCCATGCACTTGTTTGTTTTTTTTAAAAAAAAGAAATCAATGCATCTGATTGGCACAAATATTTCAACATTTAGCACACTTCAAAGATCTCGTTGAGAGAGAGAGAGAGAGAACGATCCAATCAAAATGACAGTTAAAGAAAAACGAAAAACCTAAACGAACAGCTAATTATAAACTGTCAGTTGCAAACGAGTCACAGTACAAATCGTACGTACAAAATGCTGCAGCTGCAAAAAAAAAAATACACCCAGAAAGAAAATCGATCACAAGAATCGATTTAAAAAAAAGAATACACTACGCCCAAAAAATGGAATTTAAAAAATAATTAAAGTTAATCACAAGAGATATTTTAGGAACGGTTCAAATACGTCATCTTTTACATCCGGGAGATCCATTTTTTGTTTTTAGTTTTAAATTTTCAGGTTCCTGTATCTTTTTTTTTTTTAACCAATCAAAAAATACTTGAATTATTGAAAATTCAATTACCATAAATACTTTGAATTTAAAAATGTGTCCAGTTTAGTGGTGTCTAAGCTTGGTAATAACTAGATCATTTAATTTGGAGCTATTACTGTGTACAATATTTCCCATTTAAAGCTGTTTAATGCACCTTATTTATTTCTACAGGAATATACAAGCCTTTCAAAGTCTTTAATTGGGACCGGGAGGCTTGGAGACGCGGCCCTTCAGTTGTGGGGGACTCAATGTGGTACACAGACGGCTCCCAGAATAGAGGAGGGTGTGGGAGCGGGAGTGTAAGGGGTGAAGCCGAAATGTAGGGTTTTCGGTTAGCCTAGGAAAGCTAGATACAGTTTTTAGTTGTAATAAGGTTCTATGCTGCCGAGATTAAAGGGCGAGGAATAACTAATTCTAAGGTGATTTTCTCGGACAGCCAGGCGGCTCTGCGAGCTATTAGTTCCTACCAGGTCAACTCAAGACTGGTTTGGGACTGTCTGGGTGCCTTGAAAAAAAATTAGTGACCACAATAAGGTCTTTCTAGTTTGGGTGCATGGTCAACTCAGGGACATAAGGGATACAAAGTGGCAGATTTATTGGCAAGGGAAGGCTCAGCGGGACACTTCGTTGGCCTGGAGCCCTATTTTGGGGGGGGGGGTCTCCAAGTGTCTTAAGAACTGCGACCATTAAACTATGGATGCAGACTAGGTCTCAGGAGTGGTGGCTTGCCTCTACTGAGCAGAGACTGGCGAAGGAGTTCATCACGGGCTATCACGCCAAGGCTGACTGCAGAAGAATTAATCCGTTAAGGCCGCGTAGGGCTATAAGGATAATTGTTGTGCATGTTAAGTGGGCCACTGCAGGCTCCGAAAACACAGGGCCTGGCAGATAATAGCCTTTGTAGGTTCAGTCAGGAGGAGGAGAAGGAAAACGGCACTGCACGTGTTGTCAGTGTGAGGGGCTAGTATGGCTAAGGATGTTACTTCTCGGGGAGGAAAACCAAGGCCTGTGAGCTTTACCCAGGAGTCGCTCTCCAGAATTAAGAGTCTGATTAAAAGGACAGGTCTGGAGGGCGAGCTCTAAAGTTGGGGAGCCATAGTAGATCCAAAGGGGGTCGCAGTGGCGTAGGCCTTGAGGGCCGCCCTATTAGAATCTTAATCTACAGGAATATACAAATAAAAATTAGGTTTTAATAAATTAATTTTGACAAAAAAAAAAAATAGCAAAGAACAGTGCATATATTTTTTTGGGTATTCCTGATCTTGTTTCATATTTTAATACATCATCAGAGGTCATAGCGATTCTGTGAAATATTTATTATTATTATTATTATTATTTTAATGATTTAAGGCGCGTCAACATCTAAGGTTATTAGCGCCCGGAGCTTTTTTCAGAGCACTGCCGGCATCCGGACAGTGTTCTCTCGTTACAGATAACACTGTCCATCACCGGTCAGTGAGCTGTAAGAAGCTCCTAGAAAGAGAAAATCTAAGGGTCAGCAGCTGGATTCGAACATGGGACCTCCGCGTGGGAGTCCAGTATGCTAATATTTATTATTAAAATGTTTTCTGTAGTTTCTTTTTTCTAGGACAATTACGTTACTTTTAAGTTAATAATATGATCAGCAAAGATGGGAAAGGACTTAATTATTGTTGCTAACTTTTGTAACACGAATTTTTTCATTTATTTAAATTAAAAAACTTTCGATTAATCAAAAGTGTCAAAAAAAGGAAAACATTGGCCAGATGTGATGGCACTTCCGGTTTTGGGAATTATCTTCAACAAAACAAACAAACAAATTAGGAATTTTAACAAAACATTTGTCGACTAACAGATGAAGACTTTCTTTTTTTTTTGGGGATAGAAGTGGAATTAATCAAAGAAATAAATGCTATTAAATCATTTCAAAAATCAAAATCAATTTAAAGTGATTCGATTGCACCATAGCACTCACGTACATTAAGCTCCATTTTTAGTAAATCTGAAAAACTAAACCTGGCTATACATAGAGACATTAAAGGCACAAGTAAACCGGATTCTCCTAACATGGTTTTTGTATTTTCTTTTCTTTCTTTATATATATATCGAACGAGTAGTTAGTTAATATATTGAAGATCGATTCCTAGTTCGAGACAACTTGACTGACAAACACAAGTAAACTTTACGACCTTTATCTTAAAGACAATATCAAATGTTCAGTCTCAAAGCTGTTTTGCAATCTAATTTGTCCAATTTGTACTAAAAACTTCTAAGATGAAGATGAAATAAAACTAATTCTTTTATCATTAAGTTGCACCAAATTGAGATCGCATTTAGACTTAAGTTTTGTGTGTTTTTTTTTTTTAAATCTTTTATTGCAATTGCACCACTGCAACAGTTGTTGCAACAAGCAAATATGGTAAAAGAAAATAGAATAGAAGAAAATCATGAGTGGAGAAGGCACTCAGTGGTGCCACTCCAGTGACGAGGTTTGCTCTCACGATAAGAGATCATCTTCTCTTCAATCTCCTTAGAGGATTACCTGGTAATGTGGAGGAAGATAGGTGTTCTATGAGAGGATTAGGATGAGCTGCTGTAGAGGAATGAAATTTGAAGAAACGGGTGTTAGCAAGATCTGTAATGAAAGGGATTTTGAGGTCATTATGGATAGTGGAGGTTAGATACATAGAACGGAGCGTTAAGAAGTTTTCGAAGTATTGAGTTCGAGAAGTAGTGAGTTGGAACGCTTAGTCGATCCCCATACTTCTATGCCGTATGACCAAACAGTAGATATAAGAGTCTTTTGTTATGTAGGTTAAGTTTTCTGAACTTAAAGAAAAAACGTTTACTGATTAAAAGTAAACAAACACTTTACGGAAATGAATTTTTGTCAGCAGCAAGTGACGAAGTGAGAGAATCGCAGCCGGTAATAGATGTGTCTGGGCGCTGCAGCCAGTTTTTAAAAGGAAATGCTTGTGCCCGAGCTATAAAGATAAGAATGTACCAGACTATTCCTGCGTCCAATCGTTACCTACGGTTCAGAAGCATGGGTATTATTAACCAAAGCGGACGAGCAAAGGTTGTGCAGGTGGGAAAGAAAAGTATTAAGAAGGATTTTCGGACCTGCAAGTGGCGCAAGATGGCTGTAAAAATCAGAACGAATCGAGAAGTCACTGTTCTGTGAGCCTGATATAGTAGCCACTATAAAGTATGGTAGACTACGATGGCTGGGACACTTGCACCGAATGGAGGAGACGAGAGGTCCCCCAGGAAGCGCACTGTATGGACACCCTGGTGGATAAATGGCCGAGGGGTAGGCCTCGACTAGGATGGTTGAACGATGTACAAGGACGATTTGGAAGCCCTTGGTCAGCAGAGATGGAGAACGTCGGCCAAGAGACCAGAGATACGGCGGAGAGCTGTAGTGGCTGAGGCTAGGGTCCTTCATGGACCGTTATAGCCCTTGATAAAGTAAGGAAGTGACGAATCCTTTTGCTTCCTATGACCAATTTTTTTAGTTCACCCTTCATCCTTCAAAAAGAAGAAGAAGAAAAAAAAAACTAGTGTGAATACACCAGAATAATAATAGGGTTCGAATCCAGCTGCTAGCTCTTAAAATTTTCTCTTCCTAGGAGCTTCTTACAGCTCACTGTCCCGGTGAAGCACAGTGTAGTCTGTAATGAGAGAACACTGTCCAAAGACTGACAGTGGACTGTAAAAAGCTCCGGGCGCCAATAACCTCAAGATGTTGACGCGCCTTAAATCATAAAAACATTTTTTTTTGTACTCACCTGACCTAAAAACGGATATTTCAAATTGTGAACTCAAATTAAAAATCGGCACGTTTACTGTAGGTACTTGCTTTTAATAAATTAAATTTTAATTGATAAAAAGAAATAAAATAACGCAATCTTTTAATTAAAATAGCAAAAATCTATCTGTTTTTAAAGCAAAAAATTGAAGCATTAAAGTCTGACCTGATCTAGTGGCTAGACTTCCAGATACTCCAGTGGTAATATAGATCTAGTTATAACCGACAAAACTGATCAAATATTTATACAGATCATATATTAGATCAGTTTCTAAGAATTTAATTAATACAGATACTGAAAAAAGATTTATAATTTATGCAAATCTGGTTTCTAGTGGCGAACAGCTGTCTCCTATATAACATATGCTATTTTATAATCCTTCTGTTTGTAGTTAGTCCAAAATCTTGATTTATTAGTGAAAACAAAATGAATGACGCACTACAGGATGTTTATTAATTAAATTCTTGAAAAGTTCCAAACGAAATTCTTATTCAAAACATTAATTCTGTTACATGAAATGGTAAAGAAGTTTTATGTTTCTTCTTAATCCCGGATTAAAAAAAGAAAAATAAATATAAATTGTGGGAGAAGTTTGTCTATATTTAAATCTGGGACTAGTATTAAGATTTTAATCTTTAAACTTAATATTAATTTTCAAACATAAATCTTGTACAAATACTCGCAAAGACTTCTTTCAACTTTTTTGAAAGTTAAAAGTCCCGCTTAAGATCGCGAACGTATTTTATTCGGCAAAATATTACTTCCGCTCAATGAACTTCCTGTATTTGGAATTTTGCTTTTAAAAAATGATTTTTTATTAATATTATTCTTGTCACTTAATTATGTCACAATTGCAATTAAGTAATGATCTGTTAGAGCAACAATGGTTCACACTAACACTAATGTTTTCCCCTAAATTCGACTATGGTTGCTTAGTGGTATGGCAGGTCTTTCTGGTGATATTGAATCTAAAGCTCAAGCGCCTCCATGAACGGCTTTATACGATTTATGTTCAGCATTCCCCAGAGACACTCGCATTTCGCCACTACTACGATGAGTTGAAGTGGCTTTTTCCTGCTGTCCACCGCCGCCAATGTGTTTTTGGCTTCATTCCTTTTCCAAGTTATCCCATCACAAGAGGCCATCTTATATTTTCCAACTCTTCAAGTTCCAAATCCTCGATCCATTCTAGCAGTACTAGATCTCGTTCCTCTGATCTCTGTATTCCCTCTCACCGTACTTCATCCCTTGACAAATCCTTCCTTATACGTGCTACCTCTCTCTCTGGAACTCCTTGCCATCATCTGTCCGCCATGCTCCTACCCTATCTATCTTTAAATCCCGTCTATTCAGTTATCTCCTTTCTATTCAGCTTCCTCCGAAATAATAACTGAATGCATTTATTTCCTTAATTTTAATATCTTAAATACAGGCCAAACCAATAGGGTCTCCAATTGTTCCTGTATTTATTCTAAGGGGACAATAGTCCCAGAATAATAAATTTCTTTTCTATTCTATTCTATTCTAACACGACTTTTTTTGTTACTACTATTTTAAAGTTCTAATTTTCAAATCTTTATTACTTTAAATCCCTAATATTTAAGTCATATTTCATGTTTACCAACATTATACACTTTATAATCCTACATTACACAGAAATATAACTCTCCTCTGATACAGAGAGCAGTTGATAGCCTCCTGGCTAACCTGGCTTGCGAGCCAGAGGAGGCACCATTGAAGGCACAGTACATGCTTCACAAGTTCAGTAAAGTGCATTATTTGGTAAATTAAGGAATAAGTTTGATCGTTTAAATGAAAGATATTGATCACTTAAATATGTGGCAGGAGGTTTCCAATTTTTTTTGGTAATTAAACGCAACTCTCCCAAAATTACCAAATAATTATTAAACCTTCTTGTTTGTAACAGATGTAAAATTAATTTTTAGCCATTTTGTGTGTGGTTGAGAACATCTAAAGCTCTTAACATTTGATTTTTCTTAGAAAAATCACTCGGAAAACCACTTATTTCCTGATATTAAGAAAAATACTAGCTTTACTGCCTTGGCAATATTTTTAGTAGAAAGGGGATGAAAAAATACATAAAAATGACCTATCGCGTGCTCTTCTTTCTCTTTGATAACGAAGTTAAAAAACTTGAAATATGATTAATAAATATCCAGATTTTGAAATGGCCTAGCACCTTTAATTTTGGAAGATAACGAATTGCGGTTTCCGGTTTCTTTCATAACTTTTTTGTACTCTTTAAAACTGTGTATATGAAAATGGGGGTCATCTGCGGAACTCTTAATTTTGGACGCGCGTCAGCCGCGTATGCGGGCAGTAATCTAAAATCAAGTTACATATTCTGAAAATAGAGGTGACGGGCAACAAAATTTTGTCTCTACCATTTTTTGCTCAGATCAAACGTTTAAGCATGAAATGCATTTTGGAGCCGTATTAAAATAAACACCCTGTAATATCTATATAATATTTTCCAACATGAACTACACACTTATAGACAAATTACTTTAATAAAAAACATGTTTTCCCTGACTTAGAAGACATCAAGGCGGATATTGCCGAAGATGCACGAATTACAAATATCTTTTACTTTCTAGTAGATCAAGAAGAAGTGAAGAAAAATAAAATAAAATAAACAAAAATAAAATTTACGGGCTGCTGAAATAGAGAGGGACACCTGCTAATGAAATGCAAATCTTTCGCGGTGGAGAGGGGGGCCCTAAGATTGTCCACGCTCATTTAATCTCTCAGCATCATTTTAAAGACTACCCCAAATCTCTAAAGCTTCATTCAACTCCTTCTAAAATTATTGTATTTAACGCTCCAACACTAGAAGCCAACAACTTTTTTGTAAAGCAAATATTCACTAAAAGTAACAAAAAAACATAAGGGGCAGAATGTTTAAAACCCGTAACTTCCTGTGTAATTTTTTTTAGAAATAGCGAGGGAAACAAAAGTCTATTTTAACGATATCCTGTCAGAGGCTAAGACAATTATATTATTTTTCTAATAAATATTAAGAAACTTAGCTGTACATAGAAATGAAAGTGAAATTTTAAAGTTTTAAATCCAAGTACGTCTATTTAATTATAATTATTGAGAACGGAAATAGGGAGAAATTCATCTTGTTTTCTCTAACCAATGAAATCAATCAATTTACACAGGAAGGAAATCTTCCATTATTATTCTCTCTTTTCTCTAATAATGATAAAATAGAAAGTTAATATTTACAAAAAAATAAAAGATAAAATATCAACTCATTTAAATAATAATTATAATTGCAAAACACGGTATTATTTAAACTCGTTAGATTTGTGGATAAATTTTTAACTTTTTTGAGTGATTTTTAAATTATAGGTACTCAAACTTCAGTACTAATACTAAAGTTCGGTGTAAATACTGTGGTACACTTACTAGACTACTATCACTAAAACTTTGGATATGATTTCCAAAAGAAAGTGAAGGTTAAGGAGAGGACGCCTTCTTGGGTAGGCCATTTTGTTTGTCCTAGACATAGTAAACACTATATACAGTGAACTATATGATATATATAATCTTCTAGACTGGATTATCTTCGATAAAGTAAACAACTTTTATTCTTCCAACACGGAGAAAGATTTCGTGACTGACTCGCGCCTTCTCTCCATTACTTTCAGGAGAACTGGAAGTGGTGTAGAAAGAAAGGTTAATTTCCAAGCTTCCGTCGGCTAAATGATGACTTGGATTCAGCTCTGTTACTTTTACCTTCTTTTTTGTGGTTTACCAGAGGCTAAAGAGATTTTGTGGCCTCACAAGTTGGGTTCTTATTCAATTAACCATCAATTTGTTATTTTGAAAACTAGAAAGCGATGGGCATATGTATTTTATTTTTAGATAAATAGGATGTTTTCTGGATAGGACCAAATCGTAATATTATGATAATAAACCGTAATATTCCATCTTAAAGCTAATTTAAATTTTTAATTTATTTTACAAATATAGGACATTTTCTAAACCCCCTTTGTCGGCTTCAGAGCACCGTAAAACCCTCCTTTTCGGCTTCTGAGCGCCGTAAAACCCTCTTTTTCGGCTTCTGAGCGCCGTAAAACCCTCTTTTTCTGCTTCAGAGCACCGTAAAACCCTCTTTTTCGGCTTCAGAGCACCGAAAAACCCTCTTTTTCGGCTTCAGAGAACCGCAAAACCTCTTTTTCGGCTTCAGAGCGCCGTAAAACCCTCTTTTTCTGCTTCAGAGCACCGTAAAACCCTCTTTTTCGGCTTCAGAGCACCGTAAAACCCTCTTTTTCGGCTTCAGAGCACCGAAAAACCCTCTTTTTCGGCTTCAGAGAACCGCAAAACCTCTTTTTCGGCTTCAGAGCGCCGTAAAACCCTCTTTTTCGGCTTCAGAGCACCGTAAAAACCTCTTTTTCGGCTTCAGAGCACCGTAAAACCTTCTTTTTCGGCTTCAGAGCACCGTAAAACCCTCTTTTTCGGCTTCAGAGCGCCGTAAAACCCTCTTTTTCGGTTTCAGAGCACCGTAAAACCCTCTTTTTCGGCTTCAGAGCACCGTAAAAACCTCTTTTTCGACTTCAGAGCACCGTAAAACCCTCTTTTTCGGCTTCAGAGTACCGCAAAAACAGATTTTTCCATTGAAAATTCAATATACTAAAATTTGGGCATGATCTACCATAATTTTCTTTATTAATATTATTTTAATAATCCAAAAACTGCTTAGTAAGCACATCTGTCAGATAAATAAATATTCTTAATTTATTCACACCGAACACTTAAATGATTAATCAACGTTTCCTCGACGTCATTTTGTTAAATAAACAAAAAAAAAAGTCTAAAAATATGTCACCCAACGTTACAAAAGATTTTGGTTGTGTAGGCGATTGTTAATTGTTTAAATTCGTTGTTGAAGTTCAGTTACCTTAAAGCACAGATACATACAGACAGACACTTTAATGTTGTGAACTAACTTTCTTTTCAAAACACGCTGACTTCAATGAACAACACTTTCATTAATCGTGGTAAAGACAAACTTAGGGGAAAAGGAAATGACCCTTGACGTTTTTTTCAAAAAGGGAAAGTCATCGTTACACAAAAAAGAAAAGTAAGAAGGTAAGTCATAAATGATTTAATTTCATTCATCAAAATGAACAAATAAAACGTTACATAACGATTTTTACAACTATTTACTAATTTTTCTTTTCTGCATTATTATTATTATTTTTTAAGAAGAAGACATAGTAGGATCACGATTTTTTCAAATTAGTGAACAAAGCAACGTTTCTATTCTAATCCACTTAGATTAGAGAAATTAATAAATTACGTTAAGAGAGATTAAAATATGAGTTCAGACAAAACTTATTATTCAAATGTTTCGTGTTATTCTCAGAGAAAAGATGCAATAAGACGTAATAGCAACATCTTCCCAGCCAACAGAATTATAGGATTAAAAGACAATTACAAGGAACACAAAGGAAGCTTTGAACTGTGAACACCGAACGTACAAGTAACACGAAAATGAATAATGATAGTAATTTTTATTTAGATCAACAGCGGCCAAGTCCTAGCACTGTAGTTAAGCTAGAATTAGAGCTATAATTCTTACGCCATCATTTGTAGCAGCAGACATGTACAGAAGAGTGACACTGGAGGATTTTTTTTTCCAAGGACAAAACAGGCCAGGCTATATATGCTCAATATAAACTAAGACAGTACGTTTACCTCTTAGCCAGTGTTATTCTGTACACCCTTTATTCTCTTTGGAAAGATTCATTTGGTGGGAACATATGGCTGGTATTTAGAAGAACGAAAGAATATTGCCAATTTCAGTGATTAGAATAGAATAGAAAATAAATTTATTATTCTGGGACTATTGTCCCCTTAGAATAAATACATGTACAGTTGGAAGCCCTATTGGTATCGTCTGTATTTTATATATTTATTTACAAAAAATAGGCAAGTATTTACAAAAATAATAATTAAAATTAAGGAAATAAATGCATTCAATTAATATTTCGGAGGAAGCTGAATAGAAAGGAGATAACTGAATAGAAGGGATTTAAAGATGGAAAGGGTAGGAGCATGGCGGACAGATGAAGGCAAGGAGTTCCAGAGAGAGGTAACACGTATTAGGAAGGATTTGTCAATGGATGAAGTACGGTAACGAGGTCTAGTACTGCGAGAATGGATCGAGGATTTGAACTTGAAGAGTTGGAAAATATAAGATGGTCTTTGAGAGATTGGATAACTTGGAAAAGAAATGAAGCCATAATGGCAGCGGTAGACAGGTGAAAAGCCACTTCAACTCATCGTACTAGTGGCGAAATGCAAGTGTCTCTGAGAATGCTGAAAATAAATCGTATGAAGCAGTTCATGGAGGCGCTCCAAGATCATCTGAAAAACCGGCCATACCACTAAACAACCATAGTCGAAGTGGAGGGGAAAATAAGATAGAATTATTGCTGATTTTGGCCAAACTTTTTGCCTTGAGATTTGCAGATAATCGGAGACAGTGTATAAAAAAATGTTCTATTATTGTAAGATAATTATCTAATCAAAATAGAAAAAGATCCGACACGGATGCAGTAAAAGATGTTATACTAACGAGTAAACCAGAAGAAAGCAACTGGACACAATGCTTTGTCTCTTACACACAGTAACTGAATAGTTACGTTACACAATACTAACAATGACGTAGACTAAACAATATGACGTAATTACTTGGCCTTGTTGCAAGGGTTGAACTAAGTGTGCTTATGCCCGTTTTTTTGTTTAAGGCAACCTTGTATGTCCGGAATGCTCGCTTCATATTCCGGATACAGTTTTTTTTTTAAGAATGAAGGTTAACAGAACCGTAAGTTCATCAATTAATCTTGAGGAAGTTTTAGGGAAAACCTGATGAAAAGGTAGAAACAGGAAGTCTTCTAGAAGAGAGTGAGGAGTCTAGACAGGAAATTAAAGAGCTGGAGGAAGTATAGAAGAAAAAGATAAACTGGGAAATCTAACACTTCCGTTTAAAGACGGTAAAAGAAATTTAAATGCGGTCATATCCTAGGGTACTAATACAAGACAAAATGATGCTCCAGTATATAAAGAAAAAGGACCCCTCCACCGCTGTTCATAGTGTACGAGACTATGTCTAACATAGAGTGTGTTACAACTCTTATGTTTTGATTACATGAAATTTGTCACACAGTATACAAGAGCAAGGTAACTGCTACTTACTATTTAGCTGGACAAAAGAGGCAGATTTCCAGAGTACTTTATATAATAATAAAGGAGACAACACCACTAAGCTAGCCATCACAGCGTAGCTTAATTATAAGCCAACTACTACAGGGTGCAGGGAGAGAGAGGTAACTACATGGTTATACATTGTGTAAAAGTGAAGAAAAACCTGGAAGTCAATTTCTCGTCTATTGCTAAGAACTATCTCTTTCTCTGTCTTCCTCTTCCACTATAACCTGACCATCATCATCACTTCTATATCAGAGCCAATAAGAAAAAGTAACCTACCTACTACCTGCCTTCTCATCTCTATAACAGATATAAAGAGAAGTAATATATAGATATATATATACAACTTCCTAGAAGAGATCATCGTCCACTGCCTTTATAAAGTTCATTGACCTGTTTTTCATCGCCACTACCATCTGCTGAGTTCTATTGGGCAATTCGGGAGCGTCGTCCAAGTCAGCGGTTCTCAACCTGTGGGTCGCGACCCCGGCGGGGGTCGAACGACCAAAACACAGGGGTCGCCTAAAGCCATCGGAAAATACATATTTCCGATGGCTCTAGCCTCTGAGAAGCCGCGCTACCGTCTGCAGCAGCGCTATTCAGCTGGAACGCACGCCGTTAATATTATTTTTTGGAATTAGTTATAAATATTTCTCAAAATATAATTAAATATTGTTTTTGTGATTAATCACTATGTTTAAATTATGTTTGATTTGTAGCAATGAGAATACATAATGCATATCAGGTATTTACATTCCGAATCATAAGATAAGATAAGAAAATAGATGGGACGGGACCTTACGCCCCACGGCACCGCAGCCACAGAAGACTTATTGTGCCAGCCCCTTCTTAGTCCTAGTAAGCGAACCCTCCCCTCCTAAAGAGGTTGAGGACTTTCCCTGCTAGTTCTTTTTGAACTCCTATCTCCTTAGGTCTCAGCGTTCCAAAGGTTTCATAGCGCAAACGCTCGATTGCAACGCAATCGAACAGCAGGTGAGAGGCCGTTTCCTCCTCATCCTGGCTACAGTTCCGAGCTAATAAGCCCCACCTTGCGCAGATGCTTCCTGAACCAACCGAGCCCCGTGAATAGGCCTGTAATCAGAGTAATCTGATTTCTACCCAAACCTCTTTGGTTCTTTGCTTACACAGCCATGGCAAGTGGGACCGAAGTGAACCTGCGCTTTGGTTGATTTTCCGAATCGTAACTGTAGCAAAATTTACAATTAAGAAGTAGCCACCAAAATTAATTTTTTGATTTGGGGGTCACCACAAAATGAGGAACTGTATTGCTGGGTCACGGCATTAGAAAGGTTGAGAACCACTGGTCCAAGTAGTCTGTAAAGCAGTTTTGTACGCTATTGTCATTACTTGTCTTTTAAGTCTAGTGTATGGGTTGCAAATGCGTCGTTTGTCTATATAGAGCCCAAGGTAGCGCACCAGATCTGTGTACAAGGAAGAGGATTGCTGTTGAAGAGGACAGGCGGACAGGAACTCCGCCGGACTAGTAAGAAAAATAAAATTGAAAATCAGTACGATGTAGTCGATCATTAAAATGGTATTTCCGGTTTGCCAGAATCACCCAAAACCTTCTTGTTCGGGGCCCCATCGTAGCATCATCTTTCACTTCCGACGGAAATCTAAAATCATCCCGAGTACCATGATCGATATCAGAAAGTAAAAATTATTTATATATTTACATTAAGATTTATTTACTGAAGTTGTATTTTTATAAAATATTTAGGCCAGTATGTTTGTAAGTCTTGTCTTTACAAGTTATCAGTCGGCAGACAGCAGCAGCAGCAAGACCTTGGCATTTGTTCTCTTCAGATCTAGAAGGCAATGGCACAAAACTTGATTCTCTCTCCATCTCTCTCCCTTACACACACAGCTCTCTCCAACCAATAGAAAGGTAACAGCTCTCTCTCCATCTCTCTCCCTTACACACACAGCTCTCTCCAACCAATAGAAAGGTAACAGCTCTCTCTCCATCTCTCTCCCTTACACACACAGCTCTCTCTTCATCAATACCATCAGTTAGGAGGGAGCGACTGTGCACGTTATTCCAAGTGGCTTCTAATCATTTGTCAGTCAGTCTGAACCTACTCTAGTTCCAAATGATAACTCGCTATTTCCGGGGTCAACTTTAATTTGAACCTACTTAATTTTTTTTTTTTTTTTTTGATAATCGTGCGCCTTAAGAGTGTGGGGGAGCAGAAATTAGGAGTCCCCCCAAAAAATATTTCAAAATTGAGAAGAGCACAGATATTAGCAGATTATGACTGGTTTCCGTTTTAACCTGGTACAACCTGTGGTACCATAACTGGGAAATCTGGTATGTGTCCACTCGCACTATCCCTGACTAATATTATCAAGGTTGTAACCCACCAATCATATTCAAACTCTGAACGTTTAGAATGAAATCAAATCAACAAAATTATCCCAACAGCTACACAAAGTCAAATTATATCAAAATCGGGGGAAGATTTAAGAGTTATTATCAGTAATACGATAATTTTATCCAGTTAACTGTTTTATGTTATGACGAGTATATTCGTCATGCGTTTTCAATAGTGACCATCGGCAGTTAATTTTGAAATTTTAGTTATAACTAAAATATATTCTTAACCTGCAAGAAATTTGGAATAAAAGTAAAGTAATCGCCTATTTTTTCAGGCGGAGCTTAACGTCCAACTACCAATTAGGTGTCGGTGGACGGACGCGACTAGCAAACATACTTTTCTGTCAAATTTCTTTTATTAACCATTAAATAAAATCCAAGGCCTAAGACCGGGAATCGAACCTAGTATCACAACACATATTAGCTTCGCAGGTAGTTTCAAGTTTCCGTACCATTAGGGACATCAATATAAAGGTGTACGTGAACATATCGGACCCTCTAAGTTTGGAATATTTTGAGGCCATCTCGAAATAAAAAGAACTAATAGATAGATATAGTATGAAATTAGTCTTCGTAAATGTATCCTTGTCTTTTATTAGTCATCACTGAATCAATAACGAATTCATATTATTGTGTTAGGCTAGACTATGCAGTAAGTGGCGCGTCTGTAATAAAAAAACGGGATGAGGATCCTTTTGTTCCTTATTTACCTGTATTCAAGAGGCGGAGCTTTTTTGCTCATGTGCGGGGTTCAAGATTTAGCCATCATCCAAAATGCTGCGTCGTGGGCTACTAACGAAATATGCCAAGATAATTGTTGGTATTTTATCATCTGTGATCAGGGATTCATTTGCATACGATACCAGGGTCTGTAATGTTGCGACCTACTCGGGGGATAATTGCAGCAACCCAACCAAACATACACTGGGTTTGACGAATATAATCGTTATCGCTTATTTTTGTTCGACGCACGTAGGGGGACATATTTTCCAACAATGTCGAAAAAGTTAACTGGTTAAAGGCGTAGGCCTCACTTACCTACCCCCTTGAGGTGATTTTTCAACTTCGGGAAGAGAAAAAAAGTCACAAGGACTCAAGTCAGGCGAATAAGAAGGCTGAGGAGCCACAGGAATGTTTTTACTGGCCAAAAACTCTGGTTTATTGAAATTGCTGTGTGACAAGGAGTGATGCAACCACCCACTTGTTCTTGATGTTTGGTCTCACACGAATGGACCCTTTTTCGAAGTTTTTCAAGAACCTCTCGGTAAAAGTGTTGATTGACCGTTTTTGATCTTGAGGTAGAAACTCTTTGTGGACGATTCCCCGTGGATATCGAAAAAACAAATCAGCATGCTCCTTGTCACACAGCAATTCCAATAAACGAGTTTTTGGCCAGTAAAAAACAGTCCTGTGGCTCCTCAGCCTTCTTATTCGCCTGACTTGAATCCTTGTGACTTTTTTTTTCTCTTCCCGAAGTTGAAAAATCACCTCAAAGGGAACTCATTTTGGGATAGTCGAAAACATTTAAACGGCTGTAACCGACCAGCTGAAGGCTATTCCAGTATCCTGCTATGAGGAGTGGAAGAAACGTCTCCAGCGCTGTGTGGCTTCAGAAGGAAGTTATCTTGAAGGTGACAATATAGAATTGTAATTCTTTTTGAATAATTTTTTTTTTAAAAAATCAGTCTCATTACTTAATTTACAGACCTCGTACATGGGGCAAACTCCCCTCCTTAACTATGTACAGCATCAAGACCCCCAAAGGCACATCTAGATGAAACTCCGGAATCAAATGACACCTCATTCATGAAAATAGGTCCACACGTTTTGGCGTTACGTTGTTTACAAAAAAAAAAAAAGGTAACAACAAGAACCATTTTTGAAAATACCGTTTTTCCCCCAAAAAAACCTGAAAGAAGTTTTAGTTTCGAAATACCAAATTTTGAAACCCTCAGCCTAAGCTAAGTCAAGACTATTATTTCTAGAAAGGTCATTCTAATACATCGAAATTGGAAGGATGATAATGTTAGTTGCAACATGTTTTTTGGTATAAGATTAATTAAAACTGATAGAAATGTGAGTAATTTACAGTTTACGACATAGAATTAAAAATAAAACATTAAATGGAAGTAGAAAGGCAATAAAATAGAAGTAGAAAACAAATTCTCTCTTCTCGTTCTCCTTGATGCCCAATACTCCGGCCGAACGCAGTAACAGAAACAGAAAAAAAATAATAATTTAGGTTAACAGCCTTCGTTCTCAAAACTAACTTTCTCTTAGTGGTGGTACTAAAAATGATTACGATCGCGTCCAATTTTCAAAAAGCAGTATAACCGGAAATGCTAATCTGCCGAATTCCGGAATGCAAATGAAAAATTTCTTTTTTTAAAAATGTAAAAAGTATGTTCAAATTTGTTCAATTGGTTCAACAGCCATCATGGAACAAAGTTAATAAGCTGTAGAACCAAACGGAAGTGATACCTTTATATTTACAATTTTGTCGGTTATGGAATTCTCCTTTAAACTTCCGCCTGACGATTAAATCTTGAATGTAAAGTACCATTTAGATCGGGAGGGGGAATGATTCTATTCAGTGATTAGCCATTCTAAATTTTTTGAGGAACCGGTCCCATAAAGTCGAACTGATAGGAACCAATTCTTTATTTTTTTTTAAGAGTGTAAAAACAAATCATTTACCTAGCCTCGATTTGCTTTAAAAGTACCACTTTTTTTTCGCGCAACATAGTTTAATGAAACTAAGTCTCAAAACATCACCTTCACTCTTCGTCGCATTACTCTTCCTCCAGTCTTCTATAACCTAACACTTCTACCAGTAGTGAACGTTGCCTGGCTACCTTGGGCTTTATTTAGGATAGAAGACTTTCTTGGAAACCCCCACACTAGACTTAAAAGAACAGAACTAAACAGACGCTATCGACTACTTAAAAGACTCTTAGACGCGATAGATCTAAACTCTCTCTGGATAACAAAAGACTGATTTATACTTCTATTTTGAAACCCATTCAAAATCTTGCACCACTTCACGTATGCATTGCCTCTAGTTAACTAGGGGATGCAAGAGCTTTTACAAGGAAGAAAAGAGCTTTTTGAATTCTGTGCTCAAAATGAAATCATGCTCGTACTGAGGTCTGAATCTCTATCTAAAAGGTAAAAAGTGCGCATTGCACAAGGGTTGAGAGCTTCTATTTGTGTGCGTAATTCCCCAATCTCTAATGCGGAGACCAAACATGTACCAACCACTTATCATTTGGCTGGCACCCACCGCAGTTCTATTGGTAAGATAAAGGAAACATCTCACCAAATAGTATTCTTATTGTATTTTATTAAAATTTCGAGTTTTTATAGTTAAATTTTTCACAACGAGTATACACGTCGAACGCACCGTAATAAGAGATTGACGCTCTTGCCTCTCTAGTTAACTAGAGCAAGGCATACGTGAAGCGGTGCAAGGTTTTGAATGGGTTTCAAAATAGAAGTATAAACCAGTCTTTTGTTGTCCAGAGAGTGTTCAGATCTATCGTTTAAGAGTCTTTTAAGTAGTCGATAGCGTCCGTTTAGTTCTGTTCTTTTAAGTCTAGTGTGGGGTTCCAAGAAAGTCTTCGGTCCTGAGTAAAGCCCAAGGTAGCGGACAACGTTTACTACTGGTAGAGGTGTTAGGTTATAGAAGATTGGAGGAAGAGTAATGCGACGAAGAGTGAAGGTGATGTTTTGAGACTTGGTTTCATGAAGCTTTAAAAGATAGTTTGACGTGTATACACGTCAAACACACTTAACAGGTTAAGATTGGGTATAATATTAAAGTTAACCATCTTATTTAGAACATATTCAAAGCTTAAATTCAAGAAAGTTAATTTACTTAAATTGCAACGTCTTAAATGGTTAAAATTTGTGGATTTCTTTTTAAAAACCCCATTAAACCGGAAGTATAATTAAAGAAGGCTCTAATTCTCTAGAGAGCTAAAATAAACAAACACAGGCAGCCTAAACTGATTGGTTCATTAGCCTTAAAACTCCACTGGAATGGCCTTGAAACCAATATTTTTGCATGTGCATAAAACTAGCCACGTCCGCCGGCGTCTCTCTTATTAAAATATACCCCTCCCCAAAAACCGGTCCATCATCTTTATTAATTTAGGGATGGGGGAAAAATGCCTATCTCCAGGTTGATTACTTTTTAATTAAATGAGAAAGTTCTTTTTAAGAATTTCAAACAGTTATATTTTTGCTTCTTCAATCTTTAGGTATACTCAGACATACGCACTGGATGCACAAATGCATTAGTTCAACAACTTCCGCCATGTCCACCAATCTCTTAACACAGTTAAAAGAATTATAATTGATTATTTTATTTTTGTTGTCTTTTAAACTAGTTTTTATATTCCGGAAATGGAATTTTGAACTCTCGGAATTTTAACAATTTTTTTTTGTTTAATTTTTCTGTCGTAGCAACGTTTATTTATTATATCCCGGACTGAAAACCATTTTACTGAATCAAAAATTCAGTACCGGTTTTCTCAAAACCGGCTCCTTGTTTTTCCTTCAAACCTAAATGCACTAAGTTGTACGAAATTTAGTTCTACAACATTTTAAGAGGAACGTACCTTTGGAAAAATTCGAATTTAGGCTTTTCTTGGCGAGTTAAGGTGCCAAGATAATGTCTGGATTTATTTAGCATGTGACTTACCACTAGTTTATCTCATTAGCCTTTTTTTGCTGGACGCCTCAAGACAAGACCAAGAGCCCATGCTCACTTAATCTGGGCTTCTGTGCTTAGGTACCATGGGTCAGAGGTTCATCTCCACAGAGTGCTCTGCTGTAGCTGGGGTTCAGATCATGTGGAAGATATGACAGGAGCAGCTGAAAACCTCCCCTTTAAAGCCCTGTCAGATAGTACCAGGTTTGATTGTCTCTTCTACTGTTCTATGGAACTTGCGGGCCTAGAAGAGAAAATACAAGCAATGAGAAACCTTGGTCTGGATAAACAGGCGACGTTGTTCCTAATAGAAGTAAGGAAGTCTCCTGCTACATCATGCCTATTTTCTTCGACGGCACATATATAACTTTCATCTTAAATGCATTCAATTATCAAAGAGCTTTCTTAAGGCTTTGTGGTTTTAAGGCTCTCCACAAAAAGGCCATTCATTTCTACTCCTTTTTAAGAATCGATAAATTTTATTCGAGTCTAATATCAAAATCGAATGTGTCAATCACATACAGTCCATTAGCAGACAAGACAGAAGACACACCAACCCTGTAATGTAATAGTATTACTTTCTAAACTAGCCCTGAAGATGACCTAGTCCCTAGGTCGAAAGCTCGGCAGAATAAATGTATCACGACTGAAAACTGGTATTTATTTTTTCATCCTATTCTTTTAATAACATTATTCTATTTCATCCTATTCTTTTAATAACATTATTCTATTTCATCCTATTCTTTTAATAACATTATTCTATTTCATCCTATTCTGTTTAATAACATTCTATTTCATCCTATTCTTTTAATAACATTATTCTATTTCATCCTATTCTTTTAATAACATTATTCTATTTCATCCTATTCTTTTAATAACATTATTCTATTTCATCCTATTCTTTTAATAACATTATTCTATTTCATCCTATTCTTTTAATAACATTATTATATTTCATCCTATTCTTTTAATAACATTATTCTATTTCATCCTATTCTTTTAATAACATTATTCTATTTCATCCTATTCTTTTAATAACATTATTCTATTTCATCCTATTCTGTTTAATAACATTCTATTTCATCCTATTCTTTTAATAACATTATTCTATTTCATCCTTTTCTTTTAATAACATTATTCTATTTCATCCTATTCTTTTAATAACATTATTCTATTTCATCCTATTCTTTTAATAACATTATTCTATTTCATCCTATTCTTTTAATAACATTATTCTATTTCATCCTATTCTTTTAATAACATTATTCTATTTCATCCTATTCTTTTAATAACATTATTCTATTTCATCCTATTCTTTTAATAACATTATTCTATTTCATCCTATTCTTTTAATAACATTATTCTATTTCATCCTATTCTTTTAATAACATTATTCTATTTCATCCTATTCTTTTAATAACATTATTCTATTTCATCCTATTCTTTTAACAACATTATTCTATTTCATCCTATTCTTTTATGGCACAAAACCGTACATTATACTCACAATGGTCTTTCAGAAGAAAAGCAATTAACAGAAACCCTTCTTTCCCAAAAGGACACTAGCCCTTAATTCGATTTTCCTGAAAACAAGCTTTTAAAATTAAAGCTATAGACTACCAAGAGGGCAACATGTTATATTACCTACTTATGAAGGGAAATTGTTAGAATAGGTTACAAATGAATAATTCCGGTTAAATAAAAAATCGAAAATTTGGTCTTATTCCAGAAAAAAATCGTAAAGTTATTAAATTCTTCTTTTTTTTAATTAAGCACTTTTACTAAAAAAAATAGGGCGGTAAACTTCAAACTTCATACTTAACTCTTTTAAAATCTTAAAGCAAAAGAAGTGGAAGCTGGCTAATATGCAATCCTGCATACAAATAGAAGAACACCATAACATTATGTATGCATTGCATCGTATGTTCTCTTAATAGTAACAATTAATAGTTCTGTAGTTACCCCACACACCTTATGTGCAACAATAGGTATGTAGGGCATCAGTTCTCTGTGAATACAACAGCATTCATATATGTATACTTAATTAATGCAAGGAATAAGAGATTGTAGATACGAGGCCAATCATTTATCTTACGAGTACGTGCTGTTAGGTAGTAGTTTTGTTAAGGCTTCATTTGACTTTTGTTTTTACAGAATTAAAATTAAAATCTCGACAGTTAAGGAATTCGAAATTTTAATAAGATAAATCTTTCTTAATATTTTAAATACCCGAAAAGAATTTTTCATCCAATTTTGCATCCTAGGAGCAGCTTGTAGTTCACTTTACGGTAAAAAGAAAACTCGGCATTTCCCACAGAAGACTTTGGATGCCCAAATACCGTAGACTTCAAATCACATCTTGAAAGTTTAACCTAATGTAATACAGATAAACACAAGGCAGCGGAATATACAGGGTGAACCAGTAAGTATTGTCCATTGGCCTACTGTGTGTAGTACATCTAAAGTGGACTTCAATGACGTATTGGCCAACTTCATATTTTCCTCTGTTCTTAAGTGA
The DNA here is from genome assembly GCF_049639745.1 of Rhodnius prolixus. Taxonomy (NCBI): domain Eukaryota; kingdom Metazoa; phylum Arthropoda; class Insecta; order Hemiptera; family Reduviidae; genus Rhodnius; species Rhodnius prolixus. Next base: position 30,765,717 of record NW_027411582.1, read on the forward strand.
CGTCACTTTAATTTTTTTTCCCCTAAAATCATTACTTTTTTTCCAATAAAAATGTTATTACTCAGAAAGTTTTAGTCCGAATTCGATTCTGATGGCACGGTTAGAAATACAGATAAATTTTCTCACCATTTCGAAGCATAAGTTATTCTCCAAACAGCCTCAATCTTCCTCCTGGATACTGGAAAAATAAAAGTAATCGAAATTTTTGAAGAAAACTCATTAGGCCCTTATGTGTGATCATTATCAGACCTAGGTGCTGGCACTTTTTTTAGTAAAAGTTTCCTTGTCTAATGGGCTTTCAAACGGTATATCATTTGCCCAGGATTCCTTTTAACTTCGTAATGAGAAATTACGTTTGTTTTTGCAAGAAAACGTGTTCACGAGCACGTAACAGTGTTAGTTTATCAAGTTGTTTAATTCATTGAAAACTCTTTTAAATGAACCAATTTTCAATGAATTAAACAACTTGATAAACTAACACTGCTGTGTGCGCGTGAACACGTTTTCTTGCAAAACAAACGTAATTTCTCATTACGAAGATAAAAGGAATCCTGGAAAATTATATACCGTTAGAAAGCCCATTTAACAAGGAAAGATTGAGGCTGTTTGGAGAATAATTTATGCTTCAAAATGGTGTCAATTTTTAGAAAATTTATCTGTCTTTCTAACCGTGTCTTCAGAATCGAATTTGGACAGTGGAACATATGAAGTTGGCCAATACGTCATTGAACTCCACTTTAGATGTACTACACTCAGTAGGCCTATGGACAATACTTACTGGTTCACCCTGTATAACACATTGCAATTCCCCTTTTTAAACACAAGTTAGTTCATACGATAACTGCAGAAGAAATGCATTTACAGCCAGTTGTAAAAAAAAAAGGTGAAAACAGTTCCTGGTGGTCAATTCATGTAATTTGATTGGAAGACGATTAGGGTGAAGCTGTAATTGTTCAAAATTGTAGTCAGGGTTCTTAATCTCACGTGGAACCCACACACTAGACTTAAAAGACAAGCAATGACAAAACGTGCTAAACTACTGTACAGACTTCTTGGACGACGCTCCAAATTGCCCATAGAACTCAAACGCTTAATATACAACAATATTCTCAAACCTATGTGGACTTACGGACTAGAGCTGTGGGGTTCAGCCAAACCTACAAACATTCGGACAGTACAGGACATTTCAATCTGAACTACCGCCCCGACAGATAGCTGATGCTCATTTCTACGGTGACTAACCTCACTCTTCACACCGACCTCAACATTCCCTTCATAGACCAACTCGCCAAGACTAAATACCAAAAATTCCACACTACTCTCTCGACTAGCTCTAATTCTCTTGTACTGTCTCTCGCTTCCTCTGACATCCCTAATACTCCTCGCCGACTGAATCGCCAGTAGCGTACCACTGGGTAGTTTCTTTCCTCCTGCTCTCCTCCCGCACTAGTTCATCACTCCCTCCTCCTCACATTCCCCTATCTCCTATAGAGAGTGCTACCGCTGGGTAGCTTCTCTCCTCCTGCTCTCCTCCCGCACCAGTTCATCACTCCCTCCTCCTCACATTCCCCTATCTCCTATAGAGAGTGCCACCGCTGGGTAGTTTTTCTCCTCCTGCTCTCCTCCCGCACCAGTTCACCTCATCCACCTCCTCACATTCCCCTATCTCCTATAGAGAGTGCTACCGCTGGGTAGTTTCTCTCCTCCTGCTCTCCTCCCACACCAATCCATCACTCCCTCCTCCTCACATTCCCCTATCTCCTATAGAGAGTGCCACTGCTGGGTAGCTTCTCTCCTCCTGCTCTTCTCCCGCACCAGTTCATCTCATCCACCTCCTCACATTCCCCTATCTCCTATAGAGAGTGCTACCGCTGGGTAGTTTCTCTCCTCCTGCTCTCCTCCCACACCAATCCATCACTCTCTCCTCCTCACATTCCCCTATCTCCTATAGAGAGTGCTACCGCTGGGTAGTTTCTCTCCTCCTGCTCTCCTCCCGCACCAGTCCATCACTCCCTCCTTCTCACATTCCTCTCTCTCCTATAGATAGTGCCACCGCTGGGTAGCTTCTCTCCTCCTGCTCTTCTCCCGCACCAGTTCATCTCATCCACCTCCTATTTACTTATTGTATATATTTATACAAACTGTAAATTACAAAATAAATAAAAAAAAAGGTTCTGAATCTTAATAACTTTGATTTTAACTGCCGTAGAATTCTTGTATCTTTAACTTGTTTCGTCCTTCAATCCATCATCAGTGAATTAACCAGTTCAGAGTACAGATTTCTCCTGACAATGACTGGTAACCCGAAACCGGACAGGGGTTTTTTTTTTGCTTTTTTTGGCATTGGCTTCCGCCATACAGCCAGCATCGTCTAGGTGCTTATCACTAGAATATCACTCACTCTCCATTCTTACCTACAAATACATTCGCTTCACACATTCATCATTCTACTATATACCGCTATTTACATAAACTACTGCTAATGGATGGAGCAGCACTCTGTGCTCCTGCCATTCTTATAGCTTAACCAAAATTAAAATCACGTAATCCTTCTCTAAGCATTTTCTTCCATTCATTCTAATTCGGCTATAGCTTTTAAATACATTCATATTTCATTGCTAGCTCTGCTATCGACTTAAGCACATAAATGTTGGTGGAGAATATAATGTCTTCGTAGCGAAATGGTGCACCTAAATACCTGTATATGTCGTCAAACATTCGTTTCCTTTCTACTACATAACGTGGACATATCATTATTACATGTTTGAAATCCTCCTCCTCATTGCATTGTACGCAAAGAGGAGAGGACCTTTTGTTGATCCTGTGTAGATACGATCCGCACACCGCGTGGTTCGCTCTCAGCCTGCTTATTGTCGTAACAACCCATTTATTAGTGACAATTCCCTTAAACCATGGTTGTCTAGGTAACTGATCTGCCTTAGTTTTATAGAATCTACCTTTCCGGATAGGGTTACAAGAAAAATTCCGTGCTACAATGTATAAAATCAAACCTATAATTTGTTAGATTGGCAACTGCGTTGGTTGTAAAAAGCAAACGTTGACTATATAAAGATTTTTTATTTAAATTATCATTTTCAGAATTAGTCCTAAAGTGCTGTTAGTATTTCCTGGTCTAAAACTAACTGAGAGTTGTAACTTTTCAAACATCCAAAAAAATAAAAAAAGTAAAATGAAATACTAATATTTTAAAATTCAAATTAAAAAGAGAAAACGCAGAAGAAGTAAAGAGACAGAAACAATAAAACAAAAAGTTAAAAGTGGTAAAGCAAAAAAAAACTAAAGTTCTATATTTACGATTAATTTAAAAATTAGTTTGGTTAAATATCAATAAAAGGAAATGGTTGACATTTTAGAGAGACGGAAGTAGCACTAGGTCTGGTTTCAGGGCAACATCCAAATTATAATCGCCTTCCGGGCAAAATTTCTCTACCAGATCTCAGCTCTTGTATGTTTTATGTGCGTGTGTTTGTATATATATAACTATATATGTGTGTGACCTGAATGTCTGCGGTAAACTGCAGTTTGTGACGTACGTGCGGGCCAATCAAAGAGGCTGTGGGGGGGCTATTTGTAAATACGATCTCTGCGTGGTCTCGGCCGCGTGTTTTTGCATATTTTCACCCTTTTTTTTAAATTAATAAATAAAAATGATTTGTTGCCCAATAAGAAAAACCTTACTCAATAATTTGATCTGTACCGGAACTCTTGAAAAACAAAAATATTCACGAAATATTTATTAGACTCAGTTTTTCGGATTCAGAAATTTTAGAGACAAATTTCTCACAAATATCATTTTCCTTAACGAAAAACACAGTTTAAAAAAAGGTAAGTTTAACGATTGATTAAACGCGACAAAAGGTACACAAATCATGTATCCCAAATCTCTTGCCGCTTGCATCCACATCCTGAAACAGTTTAATAGTTCCGGTTACCAATTAAGACCCGGCCACTCCTAGTTTCCTCTCTTATTCCCCCCCCCCCATTTCCGTGTATGGCGGTGTTTCTCGTAAGCTCAAGCGCCTCCATGAACGGCTTCATAAGATTTATGTTCAGTATTCCCCAGAGACACTCGCATTTCGGCACTACTACGATGAGTTGAAGTGGCTTTTCCACTGTGTACCGCCGCCAGTGTGTTTTTGGCTTCATTCCTTTTCCAAGTTATCCAATCTCAAAGAGACCATCTTATATTTTCCAACTCTTCAAGTTCAAATTCTAGATCCATTCTCGTCCCTCTGATCTCTATATTCCCTCTCACCGTACCTCATCCTTTGGCAAATCTTCCTTATACGTGCTACCTCTCTCTCTGGAACTCCTTACCATCATCTGTCCGTCATGCTCCTGCCCTTTCTGTATTTAAATCCCGTCTATTCAGTTATCTCCTTTCTATCCAGCTTCCTCCGTAATTGATTGCATTTATTCCCTTAATTTTAATTCTTATTTTTGTAAATACTTCCTTATTTTTTGTATATAAATATCTAAAATACAGGCCAAACCAATAGTGCCTCTAAACTGTACATGTATTTATTCTAAGGGCACAATAGTCCCAGGATAATAAATTTATTTTCTCTCTTCTTAAATCAGCTAGTACCCAAGATTTCATACTTCAGTTCGTAATTTCAGTCATTTAAAGGTGCGGGAGCACACACGACTTAAAGGAACTGAAGTTAACTGGCGTTATCGACTACTTAATAAACTAATAGACCAACGTTCAAAACTTTCACTTAATAACTAAGGACTGATTTACAATTCTGTACTAAAACCCGCCTGGATGTACTGGTATTGAACTGTGATGTTCAACGAAACGCTCCAATCTTCAACGAATTCAATCTCTTCAGTCTCAAATTCTCTGCACTATCGTTAACGGCTCCATTTTCTGTTTCAAATCTAACCATCCACACAGACTTGGAAATTCCGTTTGTAGGTCCAGGTAGCTTGGACTTGCTATAAAAGTTTTCATCAGAACTTCATCACTCTCATTCCAATCCTCTTGTTCACCATTTATCATCTCATCACCATCCAGTTCATCATCCCAGACGATTAAAACGCCGGTGGCCTCGCGATTTTCTCACTCCTGAAGAGAGTAGCTAATACTGGGTGACTTTTTATAAACTTTTTTATTTTCTACCATTTATTACGCGTCCCGAAGCTTTATGGTAATCCTAAAATAAAATAAATATTACATTTTCATAAATTTTAATAAATAGGAACTTTAATTTGAAATACTTTTCTGAAACCGTACATACATTAAACTCATAAGTAATTTTTACGCGGAAGTCTGCCTTAAAAATAATTTACTACAAAAACTCTGTGTTTAAATATGTAATGTAGAGATAAATTCGGTTCAAATATTCTTAATTTAGTTACAAATTTAATTTTCCTTAATAGAATAAAATTGGTTGACCTTTATATGCTCTACAATGGCCATTTTAAAGGGAAGTAACAGAAAGGGCTTCTACCTAAGAAGGGTTCACAGAGAGTTTCCCTAGAAAGTGAACAATGAGTACGCCATATTTAAAGAGAACATAGTAAAAGTGTCGGGTTAACTTCCGTTTTGAGAGATTTTTTTCTTGGCTAAGTTTACTGTAAGGTTGTGATCATGATCGCTGTGACTTCCTGTACCAGGTAAGAGCTAGTAAAAAAAAAAGGGTGAAAAATACAATAAAATGGCACACTTCCGCGGTTTTTATTAAGAACGTGTTTTGACCAAGTCTCGAATGGTATTTAACGGAAAAACGAATTGCATAACGCGTAAATTGAACAGTTTTTCTTTTCCTTTTTCAGCAGAAGCAGGAAGCAGGTACTGAAAAATCTGCAAGGTTTCTCTTCTTAGGGAGAGGTTAAAGGAAGAGAAAAAAAAAGAGAAAAGATGAATGAGACCGATCGCAGTACTTCCTTTTTTATTCCCTGATAAGAGAAAGTAATATTTATTAAACGAAAGGGAAGAAGTATTGATTTTTTGTTTTTATTTAACCATATTATTATACACAGGACAGCGAATACACGAACATAGCAGACTAACTAACTACACGTGGCCCCGCCTAATAAATTTCGCGGGAGAGAATGCTCGTGTGTAAGTACGCGCGCCCGCCAGAAATATCTGACTTTTACGGCTCTCACTATACCGCCATCAAGTTTTCACCTGCACCGAACTACCAAATGGTTGTGTTGGTACGCCTTGTGCGTATGTTGGTATGAGCCTTGTACTTCCCTCTACTACCAATCAAAGACGAACAGACCTACTGACCTACTTTGTATATGGGCGAAAAATATCACAAACCAAGTTACATGTACTTCCGCCTTCATTGCCGTCTGTCTAATATTTCTTCCTTTAATTAATTTTAATTCTTCCTTTCTCAAAAAAAAGCCCTACAAAGGAATTTACTTACGAATTTACTTACGAAATTCATTTTTTTAGAAAAAAAAAAAGTCAAAGAAAAGTAATAAATACATTCATTACGCTTCCGGAAATGACTTCCAACTCTTAAGTTACTGTAACTCATATAACTGTCCTTTATAATGCTTAAAGACTTACATTTCAATGAATGCGTACTTTAAGGAAAAGCCACTGGAAAAACTATTTTTTCTGCAACCATGTAGGAATGTTCTCATTACTCAATTAAAATCAGCTGTGTAATGCCCAACTTTACCTCACTAGTGGGGAAAAAAATTCCCATTAGTGGCACTTTCCTCACTAGTGAGTGGGAAAACTTTATTGTGCTTCCTTGATATACAGGGTGATCCATTTAAAACGCACCAATCGCTAATAACTTTTTAGGGAAGCGGAATTTCGAAAAAAACCCACGAAGTAAACTAAATGTTTTTTTCGGTCTAGCTTTCAAATTTTCAACTCCCGATGCTGTATCTTCATTTTTGGCGGAGTTAGGGCTAAAAACCGGTTTGGGATTTCCTAAGGACCACTGGTTTTGACAATGATTATAAAAACTACATAAAAAACTGTGAAAAATGACGTTAATCCCGTTTGGATATCCCTAATATTTGTTGAGATATTTAAGATCTACTAAATAGTGTTAAACATCAAAAACTCAACATCAAAAAACAAAAAAAGAACTAGATTATTAAAATTATTACCAAGTATTGGCAATTCTTGGCCAAACCGGATGTTATTCGCTCCAATAGTGATTAAATATTTCCTCAATTCATTCATACCTAAATTGTTTGGCGTGTTTATAGTTGCTCAATTTCCAATAAACTGGAATAACATAATTTAGGCCACTGATTTTCAAATATTTTAAGTAAAAACTTGCCAATCTAATTTAATAATAATAATAATAAATATTGTATTTCACATAAAGCCCTGCCAGTTTTCGTAATAATGTATAGGTTGGGCGTGCCATTTAAATATTGTTTTATAATATTGTAACATTCTTTTTCTAAAAATATTCAATACGAGAGCTGGAGAGTGAATCCAACAAAATGGATTTAAGAACATAATTACAAATTCCTTTTTTTTATTACCTATTAAATAAAATCGTAAGACCTAGACCAGGGGGAATCGAACCTACTAAACCAACAATACATCATAGCTTTGCAGGTCTAGTCTCTTAACCAGCTCGGCTATCGTGGTGGCAATGAGGAGGAGGATTTCAAACATATAATAATGGATATGTCCACGTTATATGGTAGAAAGGAAACGAATGTTTCGACGACTTATTCAGGTATTTTAGATGCACCATTTCGCTACGAAGACATAATATTCTCCACCCAACATCTATGTGCTTAAATCAAAAGCAGAGCTAGCAATGAAATATGAATGTATTTAAAAGTTATAGCCGATTAGAATGAATGCAAAAAAATGATTAGAGAAGGATTACGGTGATTTTAATTTCGGTTAAGCTATAACGATGGCAGGAATATAGAGTACTGATCCATCCATTAGTTGTAAGTTTGTATGTAAATAGTTGTATATAATAGAGGGATGAATGAGTGAAGCGAATGTATTTACGAGGGTCGTTTGAAAAGTCCGTGCAAAGTCAGAGAGATAGCACTACTGGCGCGTATCGAGGTTATGTTTAGTTAGTAGCATCTCTTGGAAGAACACACACCAAGTTTCAGCCAGATCGGTCTATTTCTTTGTGTTTGGCATTCGTTTGAATCGAGGAAGTCGAGTGATTTTCAAAAAATGGACGAAAAAGAATTTCGTATGTTGATTAAACACTACTTTATGAAAGGCAAAACGCCTCAGGAGACTAAAGAGAAGCTTGATAAACATTATGGTGACTCTGCACCTTCGATTAGAACAGTTTATAAGTGGTATCAAAATTTTCGGAGTGGCCATATGGGCACAAGTGACGCTGAACGTTCTGGACGCCCTGTTGAGGTTTACTACTCCAGAAATCATTGATAAAATCCATGATATGGTGATGGATGACAGAAGAGTGAAGGTGCGTGAGATTGCTAGTGCTGTGGGCATCTCGAATGAACGGGTACATAATATTTTGCATCAACATTTGGACATGACAAAGCTATCCGCAAGATGGGTGCCGCGATTGCTCACGCTTGACCAAAAACGAAATCGTGTGAAGTGTTGCAAGGACGGTTTGCAGCTGTTCCAGTAGAATCCGCAGGACTTTAAGCGTCGTTTCGTCACTGTGGATGAAACATGGATACATCACTACACTCCTGAGACCAAAGAACAATCTAAACAATGTGTTACCAAGGGGGAATCAGCGCCAAAAAAGGCGAAGACCGTTCCTTCGGCCGGAAAGATTATGGCGACTGTCTTTTGGGATTCGCAAGGAATAATCCTCATCGACTATCTGGAAAAGGGTAAAACTATTACAGGTGCATATTATTCATCGTTATTGGACCGTTTGAAAACCGAGCTGCCAGAAAAACGCCCACGATTGGCCCACAAAAAAGTCCTTTTCCATCACGCACAACGCACCAGCTCACACCTCAGCAGTTGTGGTCGCAAAATTAATGGAAATAGGGTTCCAACTCGTTTCACATCCCCCCTATTCTCCAGACTTGGCTCCCTCGGACTACTATTTGTTCCCCAATATGAAGAAATGGCTGGTGGGAAAAATATTTTATTCAAACGAGGAGGTGATTGCAGAAACGAATGGCTATTTTTCAGACTTGGACAAATCCTATTATTCGGAAGGGATCAACAAACTAGAGCAGCGTTGGACGAAGTGTATAAGCCTAAAAGGAGACTATGTTGAAAAATAAAAAAGGTTTACCCCAAAAAATTAAGTAGTTTTTATTTTTGCACGGACTTTTCAAACGACCCTCGTATAAGTAAGAATGGAGAGTGAGTGATATTCTAGTGATAAGCACCTAGACGATGCTGGCTGTATGCCGGAAGCCAATGCCAAAAAATAGGCAAAAAAAAAATTTCTTTTATTTTAATTTATAATAAGTCATTTAATCCTCGTCAATGTTTAGGGCCTAACATTGTGCCTAGCAAAATATTACTACGAAGGATGTAAACAAAAATCAAGATCTTTGCAAGAGTTCAGTAAAAGTGACAAGTTTGATGAAAATGAAAGAATAAATATGAAAATCCCTTCAATGAAGTGGTAATATCTCCTCCTCCTCCTTCTCGCTGTCCTTTTATCCTATTTTGCGATCTGCAAAAAACATGGCCACCCCCTAGCAAAGTGTCTATAACAAGGAATTCATCCCCCCTTTTCAAGAGGTAAGACCGTAGGCCAATTAGTGAACTTGATGAACATTATTAAATAGAATGTAAACAGTAAGTTGGGTATAAAAGGAGATCCCTCTAGAGTTCTGGTGGCCATATTTCCATCAAGTATCTCCTTTAATGGGCTACAGCCTACACTATGGCCGATATAAATGGAAAAGCCCACTCTCTAGACTCTAATAGAAAAAGCACATCTCTAAATGGATAATTAGCTATTATAACTACTTCTACTTCTCAATCATTAAGTTAGTTTCTGACAAGTTATAAAAACAAAAACAAAATATGTTCGCACAATAATAGAATACAATTCTACTTTGTTTTCCTTATTTCACTCAGAACTCATCATAATTACAGTATGAGTTAAATATATGCAAAAGATATAAGGCCAAGGTCACTTCTAGCAAGCAGGGAAAGGAACACCATTCGGAGTGAAAGGTTCGATCGATATTCTTCCACTCAATGCACAACTCAACCTCAGTTTCTCCCACTTATTTACTCTAGCGATGAAAATCCTACATTTTCTATGGCTAATATTCAGCTAATAAGAAAAAAAAAAAGGATTGAGTCTTGGCAACACTGTTCTTTTTTATGGAGGAGGATCGTCTGCCTCTATCTTAGAAGGCCTAGTACTTCTGGGTTTACTCCCTGGTCGTAGGACCTTATTAAACGAAGCGGAGGTACACCCCTATGTGTGTGCTGTTAATGTCTTTGAGAAGCATATAAGTTCTAGGGGTGAGAGAAGCAAGATATCCGTGTAGTGAGTTCGGATAACCCATGGAAACGCTGCTTTCCAAGTGTTTTACCTTACTGGTGCAAGGATCTGTATCTATGGCGCAACCGTCCCAAAAGGACCCAGGCCTTGTCCACAAAGCTTCTGCCAAGACATCCCTGGTCTTTGGCGCCTTCATTCACCACCGCATAACACCCATTGAGGTAAGATCATCTTGGAGATAGATCATCCAGCCCAGCGCAAGCGAGGTCTTCATCTCTGGCGAGAGCACCACACCGGGTCGACCATAGAGGAGCCTTTTAGAGTGAAATGACTTGACCAGCGGACGAAGACCTTTCTTTATAAAGTTCACTATGTGTCTTCTTCCTTGACATCTTTACAATTCTTCGTTTTTCCTAATCCTCCAAAGTATGGGCCAAATATTTTCCTCAGGACCTTTCTCTCACACACTCCAAGCAATCTTTCGCTCTCTTTAGGGCAAGGATCACTTTAGACAATAAATACTATTTTGCCAATCCAAAAAGTTACTCTGTTTCAAAATTCTGTCCAGACGAACCTAACTACTGATTAAATCTATTATTAGAACAGTATTCATATACACAAGTGTTGTCTCGCGAGTGGTGAGCGAAGTCTGAATGTATGGAAAAAGAAAACCTCACAGAATCCTCAAAGGGTCAGCGAAGAAAAGAGATCGGTGGAGGACCAGGTTGTAAGCGGAACTAAAGGAGGGACCTTTACTAGAAAACAGGATCTCTTGACCTTCATGAAAATTAGGACGCCTTAAATGGTTAAGGCTATGTAGGAGCGAATCACCCTTAGGCTATAGAAGTGCTCTTTGGGGTTTCAAGGGTGAAGGAGGGGGTCAGCATTGATTGAGGGATGCTTCGTTAAGAGATGTTTCGGATGGCATAGAAGCGGACCTGAATGCATTGATGGCGCTCTTGATCAGGATGAATGGAGAAAGCTTAAGGAAGAGTCCAGGATCATCTAGGATTGAAGCGTTTAAGTGATGAAATGAGAAAGAAAGACAGATGGATACTCTCTCACGGATAGTTTTTCTTGAAAACCACTCTTTGTTTTTGGAACTCAGACGTCTTCAAAACGAGTCACTTACAGCGGAAACGTGATATCAAGAACATGATCATCCAATAAGTATTAAGAAAAATTGAAACATTATTAAATTTGATTTAACTAATTGCCATAGTAACTCGTACTATGAAAAAATATACAATTTATTATCCAATGAAGTTGATAAATTAAGCAAAAACTAACTTAAGTTGAAATTGTATTAATGAATTGTTTAGTGAATGGTGAAATTTCGTGTAATTCCTCAGCGATGAATAATATAAAAAAAGATATTAAGGATTTTGGAGATCTTCTGTTCGACATTATGCCCAAACAATTAGAGCTGAAGAAAGACAAAACGAAAAAGACGAAGCCACCACCACCACCTGGTTAGTCTTCCGTTTTCTTAGCACTTCCGTTTGAACAAGGTAGGGATTTACTGGAACTCCTAGCCAAGCCATTCCAGCAACTAATGTCAAACTATCTTTCTGATGTTTTTTTTATTTTTATTTTGCACAAGCATCATCGTTAGTCCCAAATCCTATATCATCCTAGCACTATTATCAATTCTTCACTATCCTTAGATCTTGGCCCACTTGAAGCCGCTCAAAATATGCTTGTTTGATCTTTGCAAACAAAAGCGGTAAGTGGACTGTATAAAATAGGGTGTAGTTCTTAATGCGGGCAATCAAAATGAAATTATACAAACAAAGTGAAATAATAAAGCTTACCTTCAAGATGTGGACACTGGCGTGACAAAGCTCTAAGGAAATGGAAACCCCAAAGGGAAAAGAGAGTCGACTCCCCCCCTCCCTGGCCCCAGATACCTTTATGAGCGTAGATTGTGTCCTCGTGACTAAAGGCGAGCTGGTTGAAGGCCAAATAGGCGTAAATATTCTTTTATAGCGGTGAACATGCGGTGTAGCGAGAATAGCGGAAAACTGCGTACCCGTGAACATGCGGTGTAACGAATAGAAGTGAACACGGGTTAACACTAGAAATTGCGGTGTAACGAGAAGAGTAGTAACTGAACACTCGTACACTTTATAGCGGTGAACATGCGGTGTAGCGAGAATAGCGGAAAACGGAAAGCACTTCAGTACGAGTGCCAGCGGAAGAAACGTTACGACAGGCGGCGGAGAGCGATTCGGACGACAAACTTGAACTGAAGGATGAAACGGAGCAATGAGCCGTCGGAGGTTGTCGTAAGTACGACAACTGTTGAGGTCGATGCGTGCGATGCGATTAGCCTACATTGGGGGACAGAAAGGAGTTAAAACTGAGACGAAACAATGCTGGGCCAAAACAAACTAATTAATTGAATGAAGCATTTATTTGCGAATAAAATTCGTTTTAATTCCATCCATTCATGAATTCACTCTTATAGACAAAGAAAAAATTCAAAATTTTCTATCTGGCCGATGATAGATTTGTACATCGTACTGAACTGACACGTTAGAGCAGAGACTTTCCAACTATTTTCACTTAGCGCCTCCGAAAGAAAAAGAAAAGTTACTCGCTGACTGCTGCTAATCTGTAGTTTTTCTTTTTTAACCCACAGATCTAAAAAGAAAATGGCACAAGGATTGTCGAGTTAAACACTTCAATCGGAAAATTCCCAAACCAGAAGATAAGCTAATTTTCTTTTCTTGTATGAGAGTAAGTAATTTTAACTTATTTTCTTTTTTTTTTTTTGTAAATTACCACGTGTACACATAGTGCATAGTTCACTTCCGAAAGCTCTTTCATCCCTTTCCTTAATGAAAGTAATAGGAAACAATTTTTTAAAATTTTCTGGATAAACCTCTACCTTCCCTCCAAAAAAAAAACAACTGGAAAAACCTCTGTATCATACTCTAGAGTAGGGATGGCGAACCTCTGTGAGACGTGGGTCAAATTTTGTTCATTTTTTTCTTTTAAGTACTAGCTCTTGGGTCACTAATGCCCATTTGCACAAGAGTTAAGTTTAAACATTTTAAACTGAATATTTTCAAAACTAAACATCTTTAAAATTCAGTTGGCTTAACGGGGTAAAACGGGGACGCAACAAGTGCTATGGAAGTCTCTCTTTTTACAAACATTACTGAACAAAACCTGAACAAAAAGTGTGTTTTATCTGAAGAAAAATCTAAATATGGTTATTTGCTTTGGGTTGTCGATTTTTTTAACAAACAAAATATGAGTAAAATTATACATTTTATATTATATTTTGTAAACACTTTTGCTTTATTTCAAATATTACAAAAAGCATTTGTCGTTATTTGCGTTTTAGAACTGTAATGATCAAACTAAAGGTTATAGATAGGCATTTAAATTGCTTTTGTGTCAATGCGTGATTGAAAAAAAATACAGATAGAATATAAGTATTACCCATACAATTAGAAAATCTAAATCAACCCGCGTAAACAAACAAATGGTTGCCTAGCAATTGTGGGTCAGTGTCTGTCCCGCGGGTCAAAGGTTCGTCATCACTGCTCTAGAGGAACTCAAAACGTTGTATTACGTGGTAAGCACTCAAAATAGAATATATAAAAACTGCACAATTGCTGTACATCCTCCCTTTGAATAGAACGGGGTAGTTTGAAAATTATTAAAAAATTAAAGAAAACTTAATATTGAAATTTTCCAGGATTATTATGAAAACCGTGAAAACCCTCCAGTTTATAGTTTTTTGCCAAATTTCGCCGTAAAGGTGGCCAAACTACTTTATCACGAAAAACTCAGAACATTACGTAAGAGAAATTTGAATTACTTTATTTACTTTAATATGAAACTATTTTTTTTTCTTTTTTTTTAATGTATGGCTTAAGACTTGACGAGGTTTTCCGGATACTGCCGGAAAAAAACGATCACAAACCCTGTTGCAGAACTGATTAAGGACACCTCTCTGTTACAACTATTTCAACGATGTATAGGATTTGTTCGATTGCCTGAACTGAGATAGCGCTCAAATCTCTTGCTGAGGGAGCTGTTGTCAAAGACAGTCAACAACAAAAACCACTGGCGACCATGTTTGGAGAGAAGAAAAGGGGTGAACAACTCGGCCCCTTTGGAGCAAGATATCTCCAGAAAGCTGCAACTCTCTCTTGCAGGCACATCTCTTGCTCAATCCAAAATCGTAATGCGATCCTTGGTAAAAAAAAAACAAAAAAAAAGAGAATACCTCAGGAATAAATGGGTTACAAACAAGAACTAAGTAGAGGAGGATTTCTACCCTTTTCCAAAGCCAATCTGCTGACTTCCCTCACTTCTGGACTTAGCCAGATATTGTAATGGCATATGTCCTTCCCAAAGAAAATGGTGTAGGGGGGTCTGACACCCCGATCTATCTACATCCCGATCTTCAAAAAATTGCCATAGAGATTCTGGAAGGTTATAAAGGACACAAGGAGATGATTCCTATGATTACTGATCCCTGCTCTCTTCCTAGAATCACTATAGACAGCTTGGAGGAGCCACCCTTAGAATATCAGAAGAGTATTGTGCAATGTTCACTCTTCATGGAGAACCTGAGTAATTACCAGGTGTTCATAAGCTGAAGAGTTGCTGTTCCATTCAACAAGGCAAGTAACTCAGCCAGCGTAATGATTGACACAACTCGATAAGCTTTTTTTAATTTTTGCAGATTCTTTAGATTTTATTATTCTCCGCCATTACGAAAAATTATTCCCAAAACTTTCCTTTATCAACTACTTAGTCTCGCGATATTTTTACCCCAAAAATAATACGACACCTGGGAAGTCACCTGGGTAAGGATATACCTTAGCTAAATCATCAGATTCTTATTTCTTAAATATCTTGAAATGGTGAGCGATTGTAGAGAGTCAGTGCTGGCACTCAATAAAAGAACACAATAGATCTTGAAGGACACAGTATATCATGATATATACTGTGTAAATTAATAAGATAATAAAAGTAATAATAATAAAATTAATAATTAAAACAGTCCAGCAAGACAGTTCTAAAATCTGACAAAGATGGCTGCATAAAAATTAATGTTTATCATTTTTCAGCTCTTTTAGAACATCCAGAGATGGTATCAGATCTGTTAAATTACGAAAAACTATTGCATAAAATGGAAAAATTACAAAATATTTTATGGAAGAAATTCATAAGCAAAATGAATGAGGATAACAATCAGGCAGAGATGAAAGCGAAAAATTGGTTCCGACAAAAACTTCGACGTTTCTATGAAAAACTAGTTCCTTATACAGAAATAACTGACGTAGGTGGTTGGCTAGCTTCCGATCATTCTTAAAACAGTTCATAAAACACACACACACACACACACACGGACACTGAGAGAGAAGTGAGAGAGACCAATATGTGAAAACCACTTTTTCGTATTTCAGAGGACCACCTTAAACCAAAGTACCAACTGAAAATTCGAAATTAAAAAAAAAAAAAAAAAACAAATCTGCACGATTTTAATACTTCCTGTCTTACGAGGAAGGAGAATATTACTTTTAAGGAAGGAGAAACATTTCTGAATGAAAGTGTGTGAAACGTTTGCATATAAATATGTGTCGAGGGGGTGGAGGAGTAAGAGGAAGAAAATTGTATAATACAGGAAATCTGGTTTTGATTTAGGAAAAATATCATAATCCAATATTCATGATTTCTGGAATGATAATTCCAAAAAATGGGCTCTAAAACTTCATTAGCAAAATAAAAACCCGTTTTCTGAAACATACGAGGGTCGTTTGAAAAGTCCGTGCAAAGTCAGAGAGATAGCACCACTGGCGCGTATCGAGGTTATGTTTAGTTAGTAGCATCTCTTGGAAGAACACACACCAAGTTTCAGCCAGATCGGTCTATTTCTTTGTGTTTGGCATTCGTTTGAATCGAGGAAGTCGAGTGATTTTCAAAAAATGGACGAAAAAGAATTTCGTGTGTTGATCAAACACTTCTTCATGAAAGGCAAAACGCCTCAGGAGACTAAAGAGAAGCTTGATAAACATTATGGTGACTCTGCACCTTCGATTAGAACAGTTTATAAGTGGTTTCAAAATTTTCGGAGTGGCCATATGGGCACAAGTGACGCTGAACATTCTGGACGCCCTGTTGAGGTTACTACTCCAGAAATCGTTGATAAAATCCATGATATGGTGATGGATGACAGAAGAGTGAAGGTGCGTGAGATTGCTAGTGCTATGGGCATCTCGAATGAACGGTTACATAATATTTTGCATCAACATTTGGACATGACAAAGCTATCCGCAAGATGGGTGCCGCGATTGCTCACGCTTGACCAAAAACGAAATCGTGTGAAGTGTTGCAAGGACGGTTTGCAGCTGTTCCAGAAGAATCCGCAGGACTTTAAGCGTCGTTTCGTCACTGTGGATGAAACATGGATACATCACTACACTCCTGAGACCAAAGAACAATCTAAACAATGGGTTACCAAGGGGGGGAATCTGCGCCAAAATAGGCGAAGACCGTTCCTTTCGGCCGGAAAGATTATGGCGACTGTCTTTTGGGATTCGCAAGGAATAATCCTCATCGACTATCTGGAAAAGGGTAAAACTATTACAGGTGCATATTATTCATCGTTATTGGACCGTTTGAAAACCGAGCTGCAAGAAAAACGCCCACGATTGGCCCACAAAAAAGTCCTTTTCCATCACGACAACGCACCAGCTCACACCTCAGCAGTTGTGGTCGCAAAATTAATGGAAATAGGGTTCCAACTCGTTTCACATCCCCCCTATTCTCCAGACTTGGCTCCCTCGGACTACTATTTCTTCCCCAATATGAAGAAATGGCTGGCGGGAAAAAGATTTTATTCAAACGAGGAGGTGATTGCAGAAACGAATGGCTATTTTTCAGACTTGGAAAAATCCTATTATTCGGAAGGGATCAACAAACTAGAGCAGCGTTGGACGAAGTGTATAAGCCTAAAAGGAGACTACGTTGAAAAATAAAAAAGGTTTACCCCAAAAAATTAAGTAGTTTTTATTTTTGCACGGACTTTTCAAACGACCCTCGTATGATAAACTAGAGAGTAAAGGTAGTTCATTATCCAACTAATTTATAAGTAATATACCATTTCCTCAAATTACAGTGGTTAATTGATAAATTAAAAAAGAAGTTTGAAAAAAAATTGAAAATTTATGCATTTAAAGCACGAAAAGAATTAGAAACATTAACACAAATCAAACTGATGAGAGATCTACAAGATATTGAAGAAGATTTTCGTATAGAAAGAAAAATAAAATTACAAAAATCCATCGATGATCAACACAAAGCTCTACAGCTGTTTGAATTGTAAGATTTTGTTATTTAAAATTATTATTTTAAGTTTTTTTTTTAATCAGCTTTGAAAAGAAAAAAAGGGATGCTGAAAACTTGCTTCTTCTACTGCGAATCCTTGCGGGCAATCTGGAGAGGGATTATTCTCTTGCTTCAAGTTTCATTTTTTAAATGTTAATACTTTATGAACTCGAAATATTAGTAACATATCTAATTTTACAGTGACTCTATAGTTAAATCAGTTTTTAGACAGATCTAAGGCCTACCATAAAGTATATTCGAATATTTTTCAATGCTTATGCTCATAACAGCTTATGTCGTCAACGTATCTAAGAGTAAGCTAATTACAAAGAATCTATTTTATGTCTATTTCTATTTAAACACAATGTGTTACGCTAATACGCTTTGTTTTTGAGATGTGCTAAATTATTAAGATGAAAGCCAAGACAGTAATTACTTCTACAAAAAAGCAGTGCAGCAAATTTGAAGTGAAGATTACTGATAGCGGTTCAAAACTAGCAAAGACAGGCATAAGAATCATAAAAAGCAAGTAACTTTGTAGATTAAACGAAGTTATAAAGTAGGATCACCTTAGGATTTAAATTAAGTATCTAATAAAAGAGCAACCTTTTTCATTGTTTTATATTGAAAGACGTAAGAAAAGAGTAAATTTATTGCGACTAATCACTAAGGGTTACAATTACATCATTGATCATTATCATAAGATAAAATTACTTTCAATATGAAGGTTATTAAGTATCTCTAATTATTAAGAAACACGAATATTCCTATTGATCTAAAAATAATGATCTGCTAAACCTTTTGCACAAAAAATTCGAATAAATCCAGCTAGATTTTATCTCGTATACTTCTTGAAATGATCGCTTTTGTTTTTCAGAAAATATCTTGAAAATTATTACAAAAAGTTCAATAAATTACAACAGACAAAACTCAAAACAGCTTTACGTGTAACGACATTATTAGAGATTGAACACAATCAACAAATTATTGATCATGCAAGAATACAATTTCAACAATTCAATGAGAAACATAAATTGAAAAGCATGGAATCGGCCAAATTATTTGCACAAACAAAACGTCAGGCACAAGCACTTTCAGAAGAAATTATTGATAAAATTGAATTAAATCGTAACCTACACGAACGTATTAATACATGTAAATCAATGACCAAAGAAGTTATAGAACAGGCTGTCAATTTAATAAACTATTTTATACGAGAAAAAGATAAAGATGTGGAACCATTCCCACATTTAGATAAGAAATCTATTAGAAAGGTTAGTCAAGAGATTTACTTTACTTAATATGTACTTACTCCAGATTAAGCCCTATTCTTGTTAATAATTCCAATTTTAATAACCAATGAATCAATTTGAGATTAACTTGAATAGATGGAAGGTTGTTGACCACAAATTAAGCACTTAAGATTGCACCATAACATGCCACTGATAACCTGATGCACGTAATGAAACAAATAGCATAGATGAACTTGCAAATGGCGGCAAAATTTAAATTTAACCATAATTTTTCTTTTACTTTTTTAATACTTCTATTAGAAACATGAAATTCGTAAAAAAATATATTTTTTACAATTTTTTCGATAACAGTTTTGACTAATTACTTAACTCACTTTCATTCTCAAAAATATCTAAATTTTTTCGAATATTTTGCAGAGACTAGCTAAAGAATAAAAAAATTACGAACACTACCACTTACCATAAACTCTTTATAAGACTTAGCAGTCAAATACATACATCTTGTGGAACGCCCAATAGATTTAACAGTTCGCAGTAGATTTGACAATCTTCACCGAACTAAGCATAATTCTGTACTTATTCTTCCACAGTTGTCTAAACACCGACAAAAAATACAAGACAAAAAGATGCTCGTTTAGTTTTTTGCCTTAAAAACGAACGATGGCCAAGAATTTTTTTTTGTAGAGTTAAACACAACTTTGTACATCAAGTTGCAAGTTGCTACTCCTACAACAGATACTTAATTTTCTACTCGCATATGTTTAATTCGTAATTCTTTTCTTTTAAAAAAAACTCCCTACTGTTGAATAAAAGTTCTGTTTCAGGATGGCTTTCATTTAATTAAACACCTAACACAATGCTCGTAGAACCCCAATAATTAAACAATAAACTTGAAGGTAGGGAATAAAGATATTTTCTAAAAACTTACTGTCTTGATTGAATCTCTGCAACCAATTATCTGATATGTATCTCTCGGAATGGCATTTGTCTTTAAGCGTCAGCTCTTAAGAAGAAATTAAATCTTCTTAATATTTCCTGCATAATTTAAAGTTAGATTCACTAATAGTAAAACATACCAAGTAAAGCCAAATATAATTAAAATAATAAACGTACCGCCTGTTCCCATTCACTGCAACGGGGCCATCTTGTGACGTAATGACCAAATGGTTACTATAAAATCAAATCTGTTTAATTTGTTTTCTTTGTAAAAATATCAAATTAAAATAAACTTTAATAAAAATAGTTAGCAAAAACAAAAAGAAAATCCAAAATATGGTTAACAATTTTTTATTTAATATTTTAATAATTTAATTAAATTAATCTTTTAATTTTGTAGTTAAGGAAAATTCTTTATTCTCGTGTTGTAACTGTATTTTTAATGGTATAATTGTAAACCTAATCGTACCTCTTACATGATATGAAATGCTTAAACTAAACATTCTTCATGAAAAACCGCTTAAAATGCTTGTCAAATGGATTTTTGCGACAAAGAATTTAGTTTAATCCATTCTATTTTGGCAGGGAGGGCTAGTTCATTTGACAATATCCTCTGAACTTTCCTAATGCCGTTCCCATAGTATGGATATGACAGTTTATGTATCTTTAGAGACTGACATCTTTAAGTAACCACACTAATAGCTAAAACTTCAACTTCAGATGCGGACTTCTTAATTTTTTTTAAAAGGGTGTACAATCAATTTACCAACAAGCTTTTCTAAAAAGCTCTCAATTGACCTAAGTATTCGAAGGAGGACATATTATGACGAAAGCCAAGGGCGCGTATATTATACCTTCTAGAGAGCCCGAACATTAATTTAATATTGCGGATGTAAACATCAAGCATTTGCAGATCCATTTTAAGATTTGGGCAACCTCAGAAGTAGAAAAGATTGTATTTTTTTGTGGCGGACACTCCCATTAATTCAATATTTTCATTATTTTTGTATTTATTTTCTAGATATTAAAGCTGGTATATGTTTGCATACCAACGGATACATCAACAATCGACACTGAGATGGTAAGCTGTATATCAGCAATGGAACGGAAAAAATGTTTACTCAAATTTCTAACGGGCGAATCAGATGTGGAGTATATAATAAATGAAGGCACCGACCCGATGAGTGAGATCGATAGTATAGTCGATACTCTGCTCAATCGTGTAATACTAATTACAGAAAAACATAAAATAAAATCTAAGATACTTTCTACAAGTCCAAGTGGAGATTTTGACATTTTCGATGAGGAATTGTTGATTGATGATGCTCTCCACAAGAAAAGGGAACAAGAAATGTTCTTCAGGTTGGTAGACGATGGTTTAAAAGTGCCCAGAGGTGGTGATCGTATGGATTTTGCCACAAAAAGTTTGAAAGTCATTGCCACCATATTGAATAGAGACAAAGAAGTAATGAACGCTCTATTTGGAAAAGACTAAAATGATAAAACCATTGTACCGTTGTCATAACTTATTTACAAATAAATTTGTAACTTTATCAGTCTATTTTTGTTTAATGATTTAAGGCGCATCAGCATCAAAGGTTATTGGCGCCCGGAGCTATTTTCAGTGCTCTGCCGGCCTCCGGACAGTGTCCTCTCGTTACAGACAACACTGTCCATCACCGGACAGTGAGCTGTAAGAAGCTCCTAGGAAGAGAAAATCTAAGAGCCAGCAGCTGGATTCGAGCCCGGCACCTCCGCATGGGAGTTCAATACGCTAACCGCATAGCTAATTCCTTCCATTTTATCAGTCTATTATTTGGACATTCGGTGTGTGAATAGAAATGTGGAAATGAGTTTTCTTAACAATCTAAAGAGGGGAGTTAAGAAAAACTGCCCATGATTCACTTTTTACTTCCTTTACAGACCTAAGAAATCCGTAACCGAGAATGGGGATCAACCCTTTCACTTTTAATGCAAATTAAATTATAATTTTTTGGTCTTATTTTACCTTTTTGCTCAATGTAAATCAATAAGGCATAACAAAGCACTAATGTTGCTTTTATGGTAACAATTATTCTACATTTTTAACTGATTACCCGTGGCTACAATTGTAAAATTAACTGTACCACTTTGTCGATTAATGGATTCCAAAAGTTCAAACTGTAACTACTTCTTGTCAATTTAACGACAATTTATACCATAAATTTACACTTCCCAAGCTATTGATTAACTTTTGAGACCAAAGAAACTGAAATGACATTATCAGATTTCCCAAGTCAGTACTTAAAAAAATAAATTACAGTTTCAAATCTACACTGAAAAGATCTGTTCAGACTTGTGCATTATCTGTGAAAGAATAAATCAACAAATCAAAATGAATTCACCTTCCTCCTTCTTCACTGTTAAAACCTATTTCGTAAATTTATAGAAAAAACCCCGTTCTTTCGACTAGGATTTGCTTCTTATTTTTCAAAATAGGTAGACCCAACAAGAACCATATAGCATTGGGCTAATTATTAACTATCAAAGATAAAAAAAAAAGAAGTACAGTGAACTTAGGGAACTAAAATCACTTTTTCCACTCCATTTAATGTATAATATTTCCAAATATTATAGATCGACCAATCAACTACGATCAAGCATTGGCCTTATTGTTAACTATCAAAGTAAGAAAATGAAGAAATACAACGAACTTGGGGAAAAACCACCACTTTTTCCACTGGTTTTAACATATTATATTTCCAAACAGATCGAACAATCAAGTACGATCAAGCATTGGCCTTATTGTTAACTATCAAAGTAAGAAAATGAAGAAATACAACGAACTTGGGGAAAAACCACCACTTTTTCCACTGGTTTTAACATATTATATTTCCAAATAGATCGACCAATCAAGTACGATCAAGCATTGGCCTTATTGTTAACTATCAAAGTAAGAAAATGAAGAAATACAACGAACTTGGGGAAAAACCACCACTTTTTCCACTGGTTTTAACATATTATATTTCCAAACAGATCGACCAATCAAGTACGATCAAGCATTGGCCTTATTGTTAACTATCAAAGTAAGAAAATGAAGAAATACAACGAACTTGGGGAAAAACCACCACTTTTTCCACTGGTTTTAACATATTATATTTCCAAATAGATCGACCAATCAAGTACGATCAAGCATTGGCCTTATTGTTAACTATCAAAGTAAGAAAATGAAGAAATACAACGAACTTGGGGAAAAACCACCACTTTTTCCACTGGTTTTAACATATTATATTTCCAAACAGATCGACCAATCAAGTACGATCAAGCATTGGCCTTATTGTTAACTATCAAAGTAAGAAAATGAAGAAATACAACGAACTTGGGGAAAAACCACCACTTTTTCCACTGGTTTTAACATATTATATTTCCAAACAGATCGACCAATCAAGTACGATCAAGCATTGGCCTTATTGTTAACTATCAAAGTAAGAAAATGAAGAAATACAACGAACTTGGGGAAAAACCACCACTTTTTCCACTGGTTTTAACATATTATATTTCCAAACAGATCGACCAATCAAGTACGATCAAGCATTGGCCTTATTGTTAACTATCAAAGTAAGAAAATGAAGAAATACAACGAACTTGGGGAAAAACCACCACTTTTTCCACTGGTTTTAACATATTATATTTCCAAATAGATCGACCAATCAAGTACGATCAAGCATTGGCCTTATTGTTAACTATCAAAGTAAGAAAATGAAGAAATACAACGAACTTGGGGAAAAACCACCACTTTTTCCACTGGTTTTAACATATTATATTTCCAAACAGATCGACCAATCAAGTACGATCAAGCATTGGCCTTATTGTTAACTATCAAAGTAAGAAAATGAAGAAATACAACGAACTTGGGGAAAAACCACCACTTTTTCCACTGGTTTTAACATATTATATTTCCAAATAGATCGACCAATCAAGTACGATCAAGCATTGGCCTTATTGTTAACTATCAAAGTAAGAAAATGAAGAAATACAACGAACTTGGGGAAAAACCACCACTTTTTCCACTGGTTTTAACATATTATATTTCCAAACAGATCGACCAATCAAGTACGATCAAGCATTGGCCTTATTGTTAACTATCAAAGTAAGAAAATGAAGAAATACAACGAACATGGGGAAAAACCACCACTTTTTCCACTGGTTTTAACATATTATATTTCCAAACAGATCGACCAATCAAGTACGATCAAGCATTGGCCTTATTGTTAACTATCAAAGTAAGAAAATGAAGAAATACAACGAACTTGGGGAAAAACCACCACTTTTTCCACTGGTTTTAACATATTATATTTCCAAACAGATCGACCAATCAAGTACGATCAAGCATTGGCCTTATTGTTAACTATCAAAGTAAGAAAATGAAGAAATACAACGAACTTGGGGAAAAACCACCACTTTTTCCACTGGTTTTAACATATTATATTTCCAAACAGATCGACCAATCAAGTACGATCAAGCATTGGCCTTATTGTTAACTATCAAAGTAAGAAAATGAAGAAATACAACGAACTTGGGGAAAAACCACCACTTTTTCCACTGGTTTTAACATATTATATTTCCAAACAGATCGACCAATCAAGTACGATCAAGCATTGGCCTTATTGTTAACTATCAAAGTAAGAAAATGAAGAAATACAACGAACTTGGGGAAAAACCACCACTTTTTCCACTGGTTTTAACATATTATATTTCCAAACAGATCGACCAATCAAGTACGATCAAGCATTGGCCTTATTGTTAACTATCAAAGTAAGAAAATGAAGAAATACAACGAACTTGGGGAAAAACCACCACTTTTTCCACTGGTTTTAACATATTATATTTCCAAATAGATCGACCAATCAAGTACGATCAAGCATTGGCCTTATTGTTAACTATCAAAGTAAGAAAATGAAGAAATACAACGAACTTGGGGAAAAACCACCACTTTTTCCACTGGTTTTAACATATTATATTTCCAAACAGATCGACCAATCAAGTACGATCAAGCATTGGCCTTATTGTTAACTATCAAAGTAAGAAAATGAAGAAATACAACGAACTTGGGGAAAAACCACCACTTTTTCCACTGGTTTTAACATATTATATTTCCAAACAGATCGACCAATCAAGTACGATCAAGCATTGGCCTTATTGTTAACTATCAAAGTAAGAAAATGAAGAAATACAACGAACTTGGGGAAAAACCACCACTTTTTCCACTGGTTTTAACATATTATATTTCCAAACAGATCGACCAATCAAGTACGATCAAGCATTGGCCTTATTGTTAACTATCAAAGTAAGAAAATGAAGAAATACAACGAACTTGGGGAAAAACCACCACTTTTTCCACTGGTTTTAACATATTATATTTCCAAACAGATCGACCAATCAAGTACGATCAAGCATTGGCCTTATTGTTAACTATCAAAGTAAGAAAATGAAGAAATACAACGAACTTGGGGAAAAACCACCACTTTTTCCACTGGTTTTAACATATTATATTTCCAAACAGATCGACCAATCAAGTACGATCAAGCATTGGCCTTATTGTTAACTATCAAAGTAAGAAAATGAAGAAATACAACGAACTTGGGGAAAAACCACCACTTTTTCCACTGGTTTTAACATATTATATTTCCAAACAGATCGACCAATCAAGTACGATCAAGCATTGGCCTTATTGTTAACTATCAAAGTAAGAAAATGAAGAAATACAACGAACTTGGGGAAAAACCACCACTTTTTCCACTGGTTTTAACATATTATATTTCCAAACAGATCGACCAATCAAGTACGATCAAGCATTGGCCTTATTGTTAACTATCAAAGTAAGAAAATGAAGAAATACAACGAACTTGGGGAAAAACCACCACTTTTTCCACTGGTTTTAACATATTATATTTCCAAACAGATCGACCAATCAAGTACGATCAAGCATTGGCCTTATTGTTAACTATCAAAGTAAGAAAATGAAGAAATACAACGAACTTGGGGAAAAACCACCACTTTTTCCACTGGTTTTAACATATTATATTTCCAAACAGATCGACCAATCAAGTACGATCAAGCATTGGCCTTATTGTTAACTATCAAAGTAAGAAAATGAAGAAATACAACGAACTTGGGGAAAAACCACCACTTTTTCCACTGGTTTTAACATATTATATTTCCAAACAGATCGACCAATCAAGTACGATCAAGCATTGGCCTTATTGTTAACTATCAAAGTAAGAAAATGAAGAAATACAACGAACTTGGGGAAAAACCACCACTTTTTCCACTGGTTTTAACATATTATATTTCCAAACAGATCGACCAATCAAGTACGATCAAGCATTGGCCTTATTGTTAACTATCAAAGTAAGAAAATGAAGAAATACAACGAACTTGGGGAAAAACCACCACTTTTTCCACTGGTTTTAACATATTATATTTCCAAACAGATCGACCAATCAAGTACGATCAAGCATTGGCCTTATTGTTAACTATCAAAGTAAGAAAATGAAGAAATACAACGAACTTGGGGAAAAACCACCACTTTTTCCACTGGTTTTAACATATTATATTTCCAAACAGATCGACCAATCAAGTACGATCAAGCATTGGCCTTATTGTTAACTATCAAAGTAAGAAAATGAAGAAATACAACGAACTTGGGGAAAAACCACCACTTTTTCCACTGGTTTTAACATATTATATTTCCAAACAGATCGACCAATCAAGTACGATCAAGCATTGGCCTTATTGTTAACTATCAAAGTAAGAAAATGAAGAAATACAACGAACTTGGGGAAAAACCACCACTTTTTCCACTGGTTTTAACATATTATATTTCCAAACAGATCGACCAATCAAGTACGATCAAGCATTGGCCTTATTGTTAACTATCAAAGTAAGAAAATGAAGAAATACAACGAACTTGGGGAAAAACCACCACTTTTTCCACTGGTTTTAACATATTATATTTCCAAACAGATCGACCAATCAAGTACGATCAAGCATTGGCCTTATTGTTAACTATCAAAGTAAGAAAATGAAGAAATACAACGAACTTGGGGAAAAACCACCACTTTTTCCACTGGTTTTAACATATTATATTTCCAAACAGATCGACCAATCAAGTACGATCAAGCATTGGCCTTATTGTTAACTATCAAAGTAAGAAAATGAAGAAATACAACGAACTTGGGGAAAAACCACCACTTTTTCCACTGGTTTTAACATATTATATTTCCAAACAGATCGACCAATCAAGTACGATCAAGCATTGGCCTTATTGTTAACTATCAAAGTAAGAAAATGAAGAAATACAACGAACTTGGGGAAAAACCACCACTTTTTCCACTGGTTTTAACATATTATATTTCCAAATAGATCGACCCATCAAGTACGATCTAGCATTGGCCTTATTGTTAACCATCAAAGTAAGAAAATGAAGAAATACAACGAACATGGGGAAAAAATGAGAAAAGTTATCTAATTTCAATGAATTCTTTCTATAATATGATAGTTAATATTAAGCCCAATGGTAGATCGTACTTGTTGAGTCGATCTATTTTGAAATAACAGAAGTAAAAACTAGTGGAAAAGGTGGAAATTCTTCCCCAAGTTCACCGGATTTCTCCTTTTTCTATCTTTGATAGTTAATGTTAAGGCCAATGGTAGATCGTACTTGTTGGGTCGATCTATTTTGAAATAACAGAAGTAAAAACTAGTGGAAAAGGTGGAAATTCTTCCCTAGGTTCACCGGATTTCCCTTTTTCTATCTTTGATAGTTAATATTAAGGCCAATGGTAGATCCTAATTGTTGGGTCGATCTATTTTGAAATAACAGAAGTAAAAACTAGTGGAAATGTGGAAATTCTTCCCTAAGTTCACCGGATTTCTCCTTTTTCTATCATTGACAGTTAATATTAAGGCCAATGGTAGATCGTACTTGTTGGGTCGATCTATTTTGAAATAACAGAAGTAAAAACTAGTGGAAAAAGTGGAAATTCTTCCCCAAGTTCACAGCATTTCTCCTTTTTGTATCTTTGATAGTTAATATTAAGGCCAATGGTAGATCGTACTTGTTGGGTCGATCTATTTTGAAATAACAGAAGTAAAAACTAGTGGAAAAAGGTGGAAATTCTTCCCTAAGTTCACAGGATTTCTCCTTTTTCTATCTTTGATAGTTAATATTAAGGCCAATGGTAGATCGTACTTGTTGGGTCGATCTATTTTGAAATAACAGAAGTAAAAACTAGTGGAAAAAGTGGAAATTCTTCCCCAAGTTCACAGCATTTCTCCTTTTTGTATCTTTGATAGTGAATATTAAGGCCAATGGTAGATCGTACTTGTTGGGTCGATCTATTTTGAAATAACAGAAGTAAAAACTAGTGGAAAAGGTGGAAATTCTTCCCTAGGTTCACCGGATTTCCCTTTTTCTATCTTTGATAGTTAATATTAAGGCCAATGGTAGATGGTACTTGTTGGGTCGATCTATTTTGAAATAACAGAAGTAAAAACTAGTGGAAAAGGTGGAAATTCTTCCCCAAGTTCACCGGATTTCTCCTTTTTCTATCTTTGATAGTTAATATTAAGGCCAATGGTAGATCGTACTTGTTGGGTCGATCTATTTTGAAATAACAGAAGTAAAAACTAGTGAAAAAGGTGGAAATTCTTCCCTAAGTTCACAGGATTTCTCCTTTTTCTATCTTTGATAGTTAATATAAAGGCCAATGGTAGATCCTACTTGTTAGGTCGATCTATTTTGAAATAACAGAAGTAAAAACTAGTGGAAAAAGTGGAAATTCTTCCCTAAGTTCACCGGATTTCTCCTTTTTCTATCATTGACAGTTAATATTAAGGCCAATGGTAGATCGTACTTGTTGGGTCGATCTATTTTGAAATAACAGAAGTAAAAACTATTGGAAAAAGTGGAAATTCTTCCCTAAGTTCACCGGATTTCTCCTTCTTGTATCTTTGATAGTTAATATTAAGGCCAATGGTAGATCGTACTTGTTGGGTCGATCTATTTTGAAATAACAGAAGTAAAAACTAGTGGAAAAAGTGGAAATTCTTCCCCAAGTTCACAGCATTTCTCCTTTTTGTATCTTTGATAGTTAATATTAAGGCCAATGGTAGATCGTACTTGTTGGGTCGATCTATTTTGAAATAACAGAAGTAAAAACTAGTGGAAAAAGTGGAAATTCTTCCCTAAGTTCACCGGATTTCTCCTTCTTGTATCTTTGATAGTTAATATTAAGGCCAATGGTAGATCGTACTTGTTGGGTCGATCTATTTTGAAATAACAGAAGTAAAAACTAGTGGAAAAAGTGGAAATTCTTCCCCAAGTTCACAGCATTTCTCCTTTTTGTATCTTTGATAGTGAATATTAAGGCCAATGGTAGATCGTACTTGTTGGGTCGATCTATTTTGAAATAACAGAAGTAAAAACTAGTGGAAAAAGTGGAAATTCTTCCCTAAGTTCACCGGATTTCTCCTTTTTCTATCTTTGATAGTTAATGTTAAGGCCAATGGTAGATCGTACTTGTTGGGTCGATCTATTTTGAAATAACGGAAGTAAAAACTAGTGGAAAAAGTGGAAATTCTTCCCTAAGTTCACAGGATTTCTCCTTTTTGTATCTTTGATAGTTAATATTAAGGCCAATGGTAGATCGTACTTGTTGGGTCGATCTATTTTGAAATAAAGAAGTAAAAACTAGTGGAAAAAGTGGAAATTCTTCCCCAAGTTCACAGCATTTCTCCTTTTTGTATCTTTGATAGTTAATATTAAGGCCAATGGTTGATCGTACTTGTTGTGTCGATCTATTTTGAAATAACAGAAGTAAAAACTAGTGGAAAAAGTGGAAATTCTTCCCCAAGTTCACAGCATTTCTCCTTTTTGTATCTTTGATAGTTAATATTAAGGCCAATGGTAGATCGTACTTGTTGGGTCGATCTATTTTGAAATAACAGAAGTAAAAACTAGTGGAAATGTGGAAATTCTTCCCTAGGTTCACAGGATTTCTCCTTTTTCTATCTTTGATAGTTAATATTAAGGCCAATGGTAGTTGGTACTTGTTGGGTCGTTCTATTTTGAAATAACAGAAGTAAAAACTAGTGGAAAAGGTGGAAATTCTTCCCTAAGTTCACCGGATTTCTCCTTTTTCTATCTTTGACAGTTAATATTAAGGCCAATGGAAGATCGTACTGTTTGGGTCGATCTATTTTGAAATAACAGAAGTAAAAACTAGTGGAAAAGGTGGAAATTCTTCCCTAAGTTCAGAGCATTTCTCCTTTTTCTATCTTTGATAGTTAATGTTAAGGCCAATGGTGGATCGTACTTGTTGGGTCGATCTATTTTGAAATAACAGAAGTAAAAACTAGTGGAAAAGGTGGAAATTCTTCCCTAAGTTCACCGGATTTCTCCTTTTTCTATCTTTGATAGTTAATGTTAAGGCCAATGGTAGATCGTACTTGTTGGGTCGATCTATTTTGAAATAACGGAAGTAAAAACTAGTGGAAAAAGTGGAAATTCTTCCCTAAGTTCACAGGATTTCTCCTTTTTCTATCTTTGATAGTTAATATTAAGGCCAATGGTAGATCGTACTTGTTGGGTCGATCTATTTTGAAATAACAGAAGTAAAAACTACTGGAAAAAGTGGAAATTCTTCCCTAAGTTCACAAGATTTCTCCTTTTTCTATCTTTGATAGTTAATATTAAGGCCAATGGTAGATCGTACTTGTTGGGTCGATCTATTTTGAAATAACAGAAGCAAAAACTAGTGGAAAAAGTGGAAATTCTTCCCCAAGTTCACAGCATTTCTCCTTTTTGTATCTTTGATAGTTAATATTAAGGCCAATGGTAGATCGTACTTGTTGGGTCGATCTATTTTGAAATAACAGAAGTAAAAACTAGTGGAAAAAGTGGAAATTCTTCCCTAAGTTCACAGGATTTCTCCTTTTTCTATCTTTGATAGTTAATATTAAGGCCAATGGTAGATCGTACTTGTTGGGTCGATCTATTTTGAAATAACGGAAGTAAAAACTAATGGAAAAAGTGAAAATTCTTCCCTAAGTTCACAGGATTTCTCCTTTTTCTATCTTTGATAGTTAATATTAAGGCCAATGGTAGATCGTACTTGTTGGGTCGATCTATTTTGAAATAACAGAAGTAAAAACTAGTGGAAAAAGTGGAAATTCTTCCCTAAGTTCACAGGATTTCTCCTTTTTCTATCTTTGATAGTTAATATTAAGGCCAATGGTAGATCGTACTTGTTGGGTCGATCTATTTTGAAATAACAGAAGTAAAAACTAGTGGAAAAAGTGGAAATTCTTCCCCAAGTTCACAGCATTTCTCCTTTTTGTATCTTTGATAGTTAATATTAAGGCCAATGGTAGATCGTACTTGTTGGGTCGATCTATTTTGAAATAACGGAAGTAAAAACTAATGGAAAAAGTGAAAATTCTTCCCTAAGTTCACAGGATTTCTCCTTTTTCTATCTTTGATAGTTAATATTAAGGCCAATGGTAGATCGTACTTGTTGGGTCGATCTATTTTGAAATAACGGAAGTAAAAACTAATGGAAAAAGTGAAAATTCTTCCCTAAGTTCACAGGATTTCTCCTTTTTCTATCTTTGATAGTTAATATTAAGGCCAATGGTAGATCGTACTTGTTGGGTCGATCTATTTTGAAATAACGGAAGTAAAAACTAATGGAAAAAGTGAAAATTCTTCCCTAAGTTCACAGGATTTCTCCTTTTTCTATCTTTGATAGTTAATATTAAGGCCAATGGTAGATCGTACTTGTTGGGTCGATCTATTTTGAAATAACAGAAGTAAAAACTAGTGGAAAAAGTGGAAATTCTTCCCTAAGTTCACCGGATTTCTCCTTTTTCTATCTTTGATAGTTAATGTTAAGGCCAATGGTAGATCGTACTAGTTGGGTCGATCTATTTTGAAATAACGGAAGTAAAAACTAGTGGAAAAAGTGGAAATTCTTCCATAAGTTCACAGGATTTCTCCTTTTTCTATCTTTGATAGTTAATATTAAGGCCAATGGTAGATGGTACTTGTTGGGTCGATCTATTTTGAAATAACAGAAGTAAAAACTAGTGGAAAAAGTGGAAATTCTTCCCCAAGTTCACAGCATTTCTCCTTTTTGTATCTTTGATAGTTAATATTAAGGCCAATGGTAGATCGTACTTGTTGGGTCGATCTATTTTGAAATAACAGAAGTAAAAACTAGTGGAAAAAGTGGAAATTCTTCCCCAAGTTCACAGCATTTCTCCTTTTTGTATCTTTGATAGTTAATATTAAGGCCAATGGTAGATCGTACTTGTTGGGTCGATCTATTTTGAAATAACAGAAGTAAAAACTAGTGGAAAAAGTGGAAATTCTTCCCTAAGTTCACCGGATTTCTCCTTCTTGTATCTTTGATAGTTAATATTAAGGCCAATGGTAGATCGTACTTGTTGGGTCGATCTATTTTGAAATAACAGAAGTAAAAACTAGTGGAAAAAGTGGAAATTCTTCCCCAAGTTCACAGCATTTCTCCTTTTTGTATCTTTGATAGTGAATATTAAGGCCAATGGTAGATCGTACTTGTTGGGTCGATCTATTTTGAAATAACAGAAGTAAAAACTAGTGGAAAAAGTGGAAATTCTTCCCTAAGTTCACCGGATTTCTCCTTTTTCTATCTTTGATAGTTAATGTTAAGGCCAATGGTAGATCGTACTTGTTGGGTCGATCTATTTTGAAATAACGGAAGTAAAAACTAGTGGAAAAAGTGGAAATTCTTCCCTAAGTTCACAGGATTTCTCCTTTTTGTATCATTGATAGTTAATATTAAGGCCAATGGTAGATCGTACTTGTTGGGTCGATCTATTTTGAAATAAAGAAGTAAAAACTAGTGGAAAAAGTGGAAATTCTTCCCCAAGTTCACAGCATTTCTCCTTTTTGTATCTTTGATAGTTAATATTAAGGCCAATGGTTGATCGTACTTGTTGGGTCGATCTATTTTGAAATAACAGAAGTAAAAACTAGTGGAAAAAGTGGAAATTCTTCCCCAAGTTCACAGCATTTCTCCTTTTTGTATCTTTGATAGTTAATATTAAGGCCAATGGTAGATCGTACTTGTTGGGTCGATCTATTTTGAAATAACGGAAGTAAAAACTAATGGAAAAAGTGAAAATTCTTCCCCTAAGTTCACAGGATTTCTCCTTTTTCTATCTTTGATAGTTAATATTAAGGCCAATGGTAGATCGTACTTGTTGGGTCGATCTATTTTGAAATAACAGAAGTAAAAACTAGTGGAAAAAGTGGAAATTCTTCCCCAAGTTCACAGCATTACTCCTTTTTGTATCTTTGATAGTTAATATTAAGGCCAATGGTAGATCGTACTTGTTGGGTCGATCTATTTTGAAATAACAGAAGTAAAAACTAGTGGAAAAAGTGGAAATTCTTCCCTAAGTTCACCGGATTTCTCCTTTTTCTATCTTTGATAGTTAATGTTAAGGCCAATGGTAGATCGTACTAGCTGGGTCGATCTATTTTGAAATAACGGAAGTAAAAACTAGTGGAAAAAGTGGAAATTCTTCCCTAAGTTCACAGGATTTCTCCTTTTTCTATCTTTGATAGTTAATATTAAGGCCAATGGTAGATCGTACTTGTTGGGTCGATCTATTTTGAAATAACAGAAGTAAAAACTAGTGGAAAAAGTGGAAATTCTTCCCCAAGTTCACAGCATTTCTCCTTTTTGTATCTTTGATAGTTAATATTAAGGCCAATGGTAGATCGTACTTGTTGGGTCGATCTATTTTGAAATAACAGAAGTAAAAACTAGTGGAAAAAGTGGAAATTCTTCCCCAAGTTCACAGCATTTCTCCTTTTTGTATCTTTGATAGTTAATATTAAGGCCAATGGTAGATCGTACTTGCTGGGTCGATCTATTTTGAAATAACAGAAGTAAAAACTAGTGGAAAAAGTGGAAATTCTTTCCCAAGTTCACAGCATTTCTCCTTTTTGTATCTTTGATAGTTAATATTAAGGCCAATGGTAGATCGTACTTGTTGGGTCGATCTATTTTGAAATAACAGAAGTAAAAACTAGTGGAAAAAGTGGAAATTCTTCCCCAAGTTCACAGCATTTCTCCTTTTTGTATCTTTGATAGTTAATATTAAGGCCAATGGTAGATCGTACTTGTTGGGTCGATCTATTTTGAAATAACGGAAGTAAAAACTAATGGAAAAAGTGAAAATTCTTCCCTAAGTTCACAGGATTTCTCCTTTTTCTATCTTTGATAGTTAATATTAAGGCCAATGGTAGATCGTACTTGTTGGGTCGATCTATTTTGAAATAACAGAAGTAAAAACTAGTGGAAAAAGTGGAAATTCTTCCCTAAGTTCACAGGATTTCTCCTTTTTCTATCTTTGATAGTTAATATTAAGGCCAATGGTAGATCGTACTTGTTGGGTCGATCTATTTTGAAATAACAGAAGTAAAAACTAGTGGAAAAAGTGGAAATTCTTCCCCAAGTTCACAGCATTTCTCCTTTTTGTATCTTTGATAGTTAATATTAAGGCCAATGGTAGATCGTACTTGTTGGGTCGATCTATTTTGAAATAACGGAAGTAAAAACTAATGGAAAAAGTGAAAATTCTTCCCTAAGTTCACAGGATTTCTCCTTTTTCTATCTTTGATAGTTAATATTAAGGCCAATGGTAGATCGTACTTGTTGGGTCGATCTATTTTGAAATAACGGAAGTAAAAACTAATGGAAAAAGTGAAAATTCTTCCCTAAGTTCACAGGATTTCTCCTTTTTCTATCTTTGATAGTTAATATTAAGGCCAATGGTAGATCGTACTTGTTGGGTCGATCTATTTTGAAATAACGGAAGTAAAAACTAATGGAAAAAGTGAAAATTCTTCCCTAAGTTCACAGGATTTCTCCTTTTTCTATCTTTGATAGTTAATATTAAGGCCAATGGTAGATCGTACTTGTTGGGTCGATCTATTTTGAAATAACAGAAGTAAAAACTAGTGGAAAAAGTGGAAATTCTTCCCTAAGTTCACCGGATTTCTCCTTTTTCTATCTTTGATAGTTAATGTTAAGGCCAATGGTAGATCGTACTAGTTGGGTCGATCTATTTTGAAATAACGGAAGTAAAAACTAGTGGAAAAAGTGGAAATTCTTCCATAAGTTCACAGGATTTCTCCTTTTTCTATCTTTGATAGTTAATATTAAGGCCAATGGTAGATGGTACTTGTTGGGTCGATCTATTTTGAAATAACAGAAGTAAAAACTAGTGGAAAAAGTGGAAATTCTTCCCCAAGTTCACAGCATTTCTCCTTTTTGTATCTTTGATAGTTAATATTAAGGCCAATGGTAGATCGTACTTGTTGGGTCGATCTATTTTGAAATAACAGAAGTAAAAACTAGTGGAAAAAGTGGAAATTCTTCCCTAAGTTCACCGGATTTCTCCTTTTTCTATCTTTGATAGTTAATATTAAGGCCAATGGTAGATCGTACTTGTTGAGTCGATCTATTTTGAAATAACAGAAGTAAAAACTAGTGGAAAAAGTGGAAATTCTTCCCCAAGTTCACCGGATTTCTCCTTTTTCTATCTTTGATAGTTAATGTTAAGGCCAATGGTGGATCGTACTTGTTGGGTCGATCTATTTTGAAATAACAGAAGTAAAAACTAGTGGAAAAGGTGGAAATTCTTCCCTAAGTTCACCGGATTTCTCCTTTTTCTATCTTTGATATTTAATGTTAAGGCCAATGGTAGATCGTTCTTGTTGGGTCGATCTATTTTGAAATAACGGAAGTAAAAACTAGTGGAAAAAGTGGAAATTCTTCCCTAAGTTCACCGGATTTCCCTTTTTCTATCTTTGATAGTTAATATTAAGGCCAATGGTAGATCGTACTTGTTGAGTCGATCTATTTTGAAATAACGGAAGTAAAAACTAGTGGAAAAAGTGGAAATTCTTCCCTAAGTTCACAGGATTTCTCCTTTTTCTATCTTTGATAGTTAATATTAAGGCCAATGGTAGATCGTACTTGTTGAGTCGATCTATTTTGAAATAACAGAAGTAAAAACTAGTGGAAAAAGTGGAAATTCTTCCCTAAGTTCACAGGATTTCTCCTTTTTCTATCATTGATAGTTAATATAAAGGCCAATGGTAGATCCTACTTGTTGGGTCGATCTATTTTGAAATAACAGAAGTAAAAACTAGTGGAAATGTGGAAATTCTTCCCTAGGTTCACAGGATTTCTCCTTTTTCTATCTTTGATAGTTAATATTAAGGCCAATGGTAGTTGGTACTTGTTGGGTCGTTCTATTTTGAAATAACAGAAGTAAAAACTAGTGGAAAAGGTGGAAATTCTTCCCTAAGTTCACCGGATTTCTCCTTTTTCTATCTTTGACAGTTAATATTAAGGCCAATGGAAGATCGTACTGTTTGGGTCGATCTATTTTGAAATAACAGAAGTAAAAACTAGTGGAAAAGGTGGAAATTCTTCCCTAAGTTCAGAGCATTTCTCCTTTTTCTATCTTTGATAGTTAATGTTAAGGCCAATGGTGGATCGTACTTGTTGGGTCGATCTATTTTGAAATAACAGAAGTAAAAACTAGTGGAAAAGGTGGAAATTCTTCCCTAAGTTCACCGGATTTCTCCTTTTTCTATCTTTGATAGTTAATGTTAAGGCCAATGGTAGATCGTACTTGTTGGGTCGATCTATTTTGAAATAACGGAAGTAAAAACTAGTGGAAAAAGTGGAAATTCTTCCCTAAGTTCACAGGATTTCTCCTTTTTCTATCTTTGATAGTTAATATTAAGGCCAATGGTAGATCGTACTTGTTGGGTCGATCTATTTTGAAATAACAGAAGTAAAAACTACTGGAAAAAGTGGAAATTCTTCCCTAAGTTCACAAGATTTCTCCTTTTTCTATCTTTGATAGTTAATATTAAGGCCAATGGTAGATCGTACTTGTTGGGTCGATCTATTTTGAAATAACAGAAGCAAAAACTAGTGGAAAAAGTGGAAATTCTTCCCCAAGTTCACAGCATTTCTCCTTTTTGTATCTTTGATAGTTAATATTAAGGCCAATGGTAGATCGTACTTGTTGGGTCGATCTATTTTGAAATAACGGAAGTAAAAACTAATGGAAAAAGTGAAAATTCTTCCCTAAGTTCACAGGATTTCTCCTTTTTCTATCTTTGATAGTTAATATTAAGGCCAATGGTAGATCGTACTTGTTGGGTC
The DNA here is from genome assembly GCF_049639745.1 of Rhodnius prolixus. Taxonomy (NCBI): domain Eukaryota; kingdom Metazoa; phylum Arthropoda; class Insecta; order Hemiptera; family Reduviidae; genus Rhodnius; species Rhodnius prolixus. The sequence continues at coordinate 30,802,944 of NW_027411582.1, forward strand.
GATCTATTTTGAAATAACAGAAGTAAAAACTAGTGGAAAAAGTGGAAATTCTTCCCTAAGTTCACCGGATTTCTCCTTTTTCTATCTTTGATAGTTAATGTTAAGGCCAATGGTAGATCGTACTAGTTGGGTCGATCTATTTTGAAATAACGGAAGTAAAAACTAGTGGAAAAAGTGGAAATTCTTCCATAAGTTCACAGGATTTCTCCTTTTTCTATCTTTGATAGTTAATATTAAGGCCAATGGTAGATGGTACTTGTTGGGTCGATCTATTTTGAAATAACAGAAGTAAAAACTAGTGGAAAAAGTGGAAATTCTTCCCCAAGTTCACAGCATTTCTCCTTTTTGTATCTTTGATAGTTAATATTAAGGCCAATGGTAGATCGTACTTGTTGGGTCGATCTATTTTGAAATAACAGAAGTAAAAACTAGTGGAAAAAGTGGAAATTCTTCCCTAAGTTCACCGGATTTCTCCTTTTTCTATCTTTGATAGTTAATATTAAGGCCAATGGTAGATCGTACTTGTTGAGTCGATCTATTTTGAAATAACAGAAGTAAAAACTAGTGGAAAAAGTGGAAATTCTTCCCCAAGTTCACCGGATTTCTCCATTTTCTATCTTTGATAGTTAATGTTAAGGCCAATGGTGGATCGTACTTGTTGGGTCGATCTATTTTGAAATAACAGAAGTAAAAACTAGTGGAAAAGGTGGTAATTCTTCCCTAAGTTCACCGGATTTCTCCTTTTTCTATCTTTGATATTTAATGTTAAGGCCAATGGTAGATCGTTCTTGTTGGGTCGATCTATTTTGAAATAACGGAAGTAAAAACTAGTGGAAAAAGTGGAAATTCTTCCCTAAGTTCACCGGATTTCCCTTTTTCTATCTTTGATAGTTAATATTAAGGCCAATGGTAGATCGTACTTGTTGAGTCGATCTATTTTGAAATAACGGAAGTAAAAACTAGTGGAAAAAGTGGAAATTCTTCCCTAAGTTCACAGGATTTCTCCTTTTTCTATCTTTGATAGTTAATATTAAGGCCAATGGTAGATCGTACTTGTTGAGTCGATCTATTTTGAAATAACAGAAGTAAAAACTAGTGGAAAAAGTGGAAATTCTTCCCTAAGTTCACAGGATTTCTCCTTTTTCTATCATTGATAGTTAATATAAAGGCCAATGGTAGATCCTACTTGTTGGGTCGATCTATTTTGAAATAACAGAAGTAAAAACTAGTGGAAATGTGGAAATTCTTCCCTAGGTTCACAGGATTTCTCCTTTTTCTATCTTTGATAGTTAATATTAAGGCCAATGGTAGTTGGTACTTGTTGGGTCGTTCTATTTTGAAATAACAGAAGTAAAAACTAGTGGAAAAGGTGGAAATTCTTCCATAAGTTCACCGGATTTCTCCTTTTTCTATCTTTGACAGTTAATATTAAGGCCAATGGAAGATCGTACTGTTTGGGTCGATCTATTTTGAAATAACAGAAGTAAAAACTAGTGGAAAAGGTGGAAATTCTTCCCTAAGTTCAGAGCATTTCTCCTTTTTCTATCTTTGATAGTTAATGTTAAGGCCAATGGTGGATCGTACTTGTTGGGTCGATCTATTTTGAAATAACAGAAGTAAAAACTAGTGGAAAAGGTGGAAATTCTTCCCTAAGTTCACCGGATTTCTCCTTTTTCTATCTTTGATAGTTAATGTTAAGGCCAATGGTAGATCGTACTTGTTGGGTCGATCTATTTTGAAATAACGGAAGTAAAAACTAGTGGAAAAAGTGGAAATTCTTCCCTAAGTTCACAGGATTTCTCCTTTTTCTATCTTTGATAGTTAATATTAAGGCCAATGGTAGATCGTACTTGTTGGGTCGATCTATTTTGAAATAACAGAAGTAAAAACTACTGGAAAAAGTGGAAATCCTTCCCTAAGTTCACAAGATTTCTCCTTTTTCTATCTTTGATAGTTAATATTAAGGCCAATGGTAGATCGTACTTGTTGGGTCGATCTATTTTGAAATAACGGAAGTAAAAACGAGTGGAAAAAGTGGAAATTCTTTCCTAAGTTCACAGGATTTCTCCTTTTTCTATCTTTGATAGTTAATATTAAGGCCAATGGTAGATGGTACTTGTTGGGTCGATCTATTTTGAAATAACAGAAGTAAAAACTAGTGGAAAAAGTGGAAATTCTTCCCCATGTTCACAGCATTTCTCCTTTTTGTATCTTTGATAGTTAATATTAAGGCCAATGGTAGATCGTACTTGTTGAGTCGATCTATTTTGAAATAACAGAAGTAAAAACTAGTGGAAAAAGTGGAAATTCTTCCCCAAGTTCACAGCATTTCTCCTTTTTGTATCATTGATAGTTAATATTAAGGCCAATGATAGATCGTACTTGTTGGGTCGATCTATTTTGAAATAACGGAAGTAAAAACGAGTGGAAAAAGTGGAAATTCTTTCCTAAGTTCACAGGATTTCTCCTTTTTCTATCTTTGATAGTTAATATTAAGGCCAATGGTAGATGGTACTTGTTGGGTCGATCTATTTTGAAATAACAGAAGTAAAAACTAGTGGAAAAAGTGGAAATTCTTCCCCATGTTCACAGCATTTCTCCTTTTTGTATTTTTGATAGTTAATATTAAGGCCAATGGTAGATCGTACTTGTTGAGTCAATCTATTTTGAAATAACAGAAGTAAAAACTAGTGGAAAAAGTGGAAATTCTTCCCCAAGTTCACAGCATTTCTCCTTTTTGTATCATTGATAGTTAATATTAAGGCCAATGATAGATGGTACTTGTTGGGTCGATCTATTATGAAATAACAGAAGTAAAAACTAGTGGAAAAAGTGGAAATTCTTCCCTAAGTTCACCGGATTTCTCCTTTTTCTATCTTTGATAGTTAATATTAAGGCCAATGGTAGATCGTACTTGTTGGGTCGATCTATTTTGAAATAACGGAAGTAAAAACTAGTGGAAAAAGTGGAAATTCTTCCCTAAGTTCACAGGCTTTCTCCTTTTTCTATCTTTCATAGTTAATATTAAGGTCAATGGTAGATCGTACTTGTTGAGTCGATCTATTTTGAAATAACAGAAGTAAAAACTACTGGAAAAAGTGGAAATTCTTCCCTAGGTTCACAGGATTTCTTCTTTTTCTATCTTTGATAGTTAATATTAAGGCCAAAGGTAGATCCTACTTGTTGGGTCGATCTATTTTGAAATAACAGAAGTAAAAACTAGTGGAAATGTGGAAATTCTTCCCTAGGTTCACAGGATTTCTCCTTTTTCTATCTTTGATAAATAATATTAAGGCCAATGGTAGATCGTACTTGTTGGGTCGATCTATTTTGAAATAACAGAAGTAAAAACTTGTGGAAATGTGGAAATTCTTCCCTAAGTTCACAGGATTTCTCCTTTTTCTATCTTTGATAGTTAATGTTAAGGCCAATGGTAGATCCTACTTGTTGGGTCGATCTATTTTGAAATAACAGAAGTAAAAACTAGTGGAAATGTGGAAATTCTTCCCTAGGTTCACAGGATTTCTCCTTTTTCTATCTTTGATAGTTAATATTAAGGCCAATGGTAGATCGTACTTGTTGGGTCGATCTATTTTGAAATAACAGAAGTAAAAACTAGTGGAAAAGGTGGAAATTCTTCCCTAAGTTCACCGGATTTCTCCTTTTTCTATCTTTGATAGTTAATATTAAGGCCAATGGTAGATCGTACTTGTTGAGTCGATCTATTTTGAAATAACACAAGTAAAAACTAGTGGAAAAAGTGGAAATTCTTCCCTAAGTTCACAGGATTTCTCTTTTTTCTATCTTTGATAGTTAATATTAAGGCCAATGGTAGATCGTACTTGTTGGGTCGATCTATTTTGAAATAACAGAAGTAAAAACTAGTGGAAAAGGTGGAAATTCTTCCCTAAGTTCACCGGATTTCTCCTTTTTCTATCTTTGATAGTTAATATTAAGGCCAATGGTAGATCGTACTTGTTGGGTCGATCTATTTTGAAATAACAGAAGTAAAAACTAGTGGAAAAGGTGGAAATTCTTCCCCAAGTTCACCGGATTTCTCCTTTTTCTATCTTTGATAGTTAATATTAAGGCCAATGGTAGATCGTACTTGTTGGGTCGATCTATTTTGAAATAACAGAAGTAAAAACTAGTGAAAATGGTGGAAATTCTTCCCTAAGTTCACAGGATTTCTCCTTTTTCTATCTTTGATAGTTAATATTAAGGCCAATGGTAGATCGTACTTGTTGGGTCGATCTATTTTGAAATAACAGAAGTAAAAACTAGTGGAAAAGGTGGAAATTCTTCCCGAAGTTCACAGGATTTCTCCTTTTTATATCCTTGATAGTTAATATTAAGGGCAATGGTAGATCCTACTTGTTGGGTCGATCTATTTTGAAATAACAGAAGTAAAAACTAGTGGAAATGTGGAAATTCTTCCCTAGGTTCACAGGATTTCTCCTTTTTCTATCTTTGAAAGTTAATATTAAGGCCAATGGTAGATGGTACTTGTTGGGTCGATCTATTTTGAAATAACAGAAGTAAAAACTAGTGGAAAAAGTGGAAATTCTTCCCCATGTTCACAGCATTTCTCCTTTTTGTATCTTTGATAGTTAATATTAAGGCCAATGGTAGATCGTACTTGTTGAGTCGATCTATTTTGAAATAACAGAAGTAAAAACTAGTGGAAAAAGTGGAAATTCTTCCCCAAGTTCACAGCATTTCTCCTTTTTGTATCATTGATAGTTAATATTAAGGCCAATGATAGGTGGTACTTGTTGGGTCGATCTATTATGACATAACAGAAGTAAAAACTAGTGGAAAAAGTGGAAATTCTTCCCTATGTTCACCGGATTTCTCCTTTTTCTATCTTTGATAGTTAATATTAAGGCCAATGGTAGATCGTACTTGTTGCGTCGATCTATTTTGAAATAACAGATGTAAAAACTAGTGGAAAAAGTGGAAATTCTTCCCCAAGTTCACAGCATTTCTCCTTTTTGTATCTTTGATAGTTAATATTAAGGCCAATGGTAGATCGTACTTGTTGGGTCGATCTATTTTGAAATAACGGAAGTAAAAACTAATGGAAAAAGTGAAAATTCTTCCCCTAAGTTCACAGGATTTCTCCTTTTTCTATCTTTGATAGTTAATATTAAGGCCAATGGTAGATCGTACTTGTTGTGTCGATCTATTTTGAAATAACAGAAGTAAAAACTAGTGGAAAAAGTGGAAATTCTTCCCTATGTTCACCGGATTTCTCCTTTTTCTATCTTTGATAGTTAATATTAAGGCCAATGGTAGATCGTACTTGTTGGGTCGATCTATTTTGAAATAACGGAAGTAAAAACTAATGGAAAAAGTGAAAATTCTTCCCTAAGTTCACAGGATTTCTCCTTTTTCTATCTTTGATAGTTAATATTAAGGCCAATGGTAGATCGTACTTGTTGGGTCGATCTATTTTGAAATAACAGAAGTAAAAACTAGTGGAAAAAGTGGAAATTCTTCCCTAAGTTCACCGGATTTCTCCTTTTTCTATCTTTGATAGTTAATGTTAAGGCCAATGGTAGATCGTACTAGTTGGGTCGATCTATTTTGAAATAACGGAAGTAAAAACTAGTGGAAAAAGTGGAAATTCTTCCATAAGTTCACAGGATTTCTCCTTTTTCTATCTTTGATAGTTAATATTAAGGCCAATGGTAGATGGTACTTGTTGGGTCGATCTATTTTGAAATAACAGAAGTAAAAACTAGTGGAAAAAGTGGAAATTCTTCCCCAAGTTCACAGCATTTCTCCTTTTTGTATCTTTGATAGTTAATATTAAGGCCAATGGTAGATCGTACTTGTTGGGTCGATCTATTTTGAAATAACAGAAGTAAAAACTAGTGGAAAAAGTGGAAATTCTTCCCTAAGTTCACCGGATTTCTCCTTTTTCTATCTTTGATAGTTAATATTAAGGCCAATGGTAGATCGTACTTGTTGAGTCGATCTATTTTGAAATAACAGAAGTAAAAACTAGTGGAAAAAGTGGAAATTCTTCCCCAAGTTCACCGGATTTCTCCTTTTTCTATCTTTGATAGTTAATGTTAAGGCCAATGGTGGATCGTACTTGTTGGGTCGATCTATTTTGAAATAACAGAAGTAAAAACTAGTGGAAAAGGTGGTAATTCTTCCCTAAGTTCACCGGATTTCTCCTTTTTCTATCTTTGATATTTAATGTTAAGGCCAATGGTAGATCGTTCTTGTTGGGTCGATCTATTTTGAAATAACGGAAGTAAAAACTAGTGGAAAAAGTGGAAATTCTTCCCTAAGTTCACCGGATTTCCCTTTTTCTATCTTTGATAGTTAATATTAAGGCCAATGGTAGATCGTACTTGTTGAGTCGATCTATTTTGAAATAACGGAAGTAAAAACTAGTGGAAAAAGTGGAAATTCTTCCCTAAGTTCACAGGATTTCTCCTTTTTCTATCTTTGATAGTTAATATTAAGGCCAATGGTAGATCGTACTTGTTGAGTCGATCTATTTTGAAATAACAGAAGTAAAAACTAGTGGAAAAAGTGGAAATTCTTCCCTAAGTTCACAGGATTTCTCCTTTTTCTATCATTGATAGTTAATATAAAGGCCAATGGTAGATCCTACTTGTTGGGTCGATCTATTTTGAAATAACAGAAGTAAAAACTAGTGGAAATGTGGAAATTCTTCCCTAGGTTCACAGGATTTCTCCTTTTTCTATCTTTGATAGTTAATATTAAGGCCAATGGTAGTTGGTACTTGTTGGGTCGTTCTATTTTGAAATAACAGAAGTAAAAACTAGTGGAAAAGGTGGAAATTCTTCCCTAAGTTCACCGGATTTCTCCTTTTTCTATCTTTGACAGTTAATATTAAGGCCAATGGAAGATCGTACTGTTTGGGTCGATCTATTTTGAAATAACAGAAGTAAAAACTAGTGGAAAAGGTGGAAATTCTTCCCTAAGTTCAGAGCATTTCTCCTTTTTCTATCTTTGATAGTTAATGTTAAGGCCAATGGTGGATCGTACTTGTTGGGTCGATCTATTTTGAAATAACAGAAGTAAAAACTAGTGGAAAAGGTGGAAATTCTTCCCTAAGTTCACCGGATTTCTCCTTTTTCTATCTTTGATAGTTAATGTTAAGGCCAATGGTAGATCGTACTTGTTGGGTCGATCTATTTTGAAATAACGGAAGTAAAAACTAGTGGAAAAAGTGGAAATTCTTCCCTAAGTTCACAGGATTTCTCCTTTTTCTATCTTTGATAGTTAATATTAAGGCCAATGGTAGATCGTACTTGTTGGGTCGATCTATTTTGAAATAACAGAAGTAAAAACTACTGGAAAAAGTGGAAATCCTTCCCTAAGTTCACAAGATTTCTCCTTTTTCTATCTTTGATAGTTAATATTAAGGCCAATGGTAGATCGTACTTGTTGGGTCGATCTATTTTGAAATAACAGAAGTAAAAACTAGTGGAAAAAGTGGAAATTCTTCCCCAAGTTCACAGCATTTCTCCTTTTTGTATCTTTGATAGTTAATATTAAGGCCAATGGTAGATCGTACTTGTTGGGTCGATCTATTTTGAAATAACAGAAGTAAAAACTAGTGGAAAAAGTGGAAATTCTTCCCCAAGTTCACAGCATTTCTCCTTTTTGTATCTTTGATAGTTAATATTAAGGCCAATGGTAGATCGTACTTGTTGGGTCGATCTATTTTGAAATAACAGAAGTAAAAACTAGTGGAAAAAGTGGAAATTCTTCCTCAAGTTCACAGCATTTCTCCTTTTTGTATCTTTGATAGTTAATATTAAGACCAATGGTAGATCGTACTTGTTGGGTCGATCTATTTTGAAATAACAGAAGTAAAAACTAGTGGAAAAAGTGGAAATTCTTCCCCAAGTTCACAGCATTTCTCCTTTTTGTATCTTTGATAGTTAATATTAAGGCCAATGGTAGATCGTACTTGTTGGGTCGATCTATTTTGAAATAACGGAAGTAAAAACGAGTGGAAAAAGTGGAAATTCTTTCCTAAGTTCACAGGATTTCTCCTTTTTCTATCTTTGATAGTTAATATTAAGGCCAATGGTAGATGGTACTTGTTGGGTCGATCTATTTTGAAATAACAGAAGTAAAAACTAGTGGAAAAAGTGGAAATTCTTCCCCATGTTCACAGCATTTCTCCTTTTTGTATCTTTGATAGTTAATATTAAGGCCAATGGTAGATCGTACTTGTTGAGTCGATCTATTTTGAAATAACAGAAGTAAAAACTAGTGGAAAAAGTGGAAATTCTTCCCCAAGTTCACAGCATTTCTCCTTTTTGTATCATTGATAGTTAATATTAAGGCCAATGATAGATCGTACTTGTTGGGTCGATCTATTTTGAAATAACGGAAGTAAAAACGAGTGGAAAAAGTGGAAATTCTTTCCTAAGTTCACAGGATTTCTCCTTTTTCTATCTTTGATAGTTAATATTAAGGCCAATGGTAGATGGTACTTGTTGGGTCGATCTATTTTGAAATAACAGAAGTAAAAACTAGTGGAAAAAGTGGAAATTCTTCCCCATGTTCACAGCATTTCTCCTTTTTGTATCTTTGATAGTTAATATTAAGGCCAATGGTAGATCGTACTTGTTGAGTCAATCTATTTTGAAATAACAGAAGTAAAAACTAGTGGAAAAAGTGGAAATTCTTCCCCAAGTTCACAGCATTTCTCCTTTTTGTATCATTGATAGTTAATATTAAGGCCAATGATAGATGGTACTTGTTGGGTCGATCTATTATGAAATAACAGAAGTAAAAACTAGTGGAAAAAGTGGAAATTCTTCCCTAAGTTCACCGGATTTCTCCTTTTTCTATCTTTGATAGTTAATGTTAAGGCCAATGGTAGATCGTACTTGTTGGGTCGATCTATTTTGAAATAACGGAAGTAAAAACTAGTGGAAAAAGTGGAAATTCTTCCCTAAGTTCACAGGCTTTCTCCTTTTTCTATCTTTCATAGTTAATATTAAGGTCAATGGTAGATCGTACTTGTTGAGTCGATCTATTTTGAAATAACAGAAGTAAAAACTACTGGAAAAAGTGGAAATTCTTCCCTAGGTTCACAGGATTTCTTCTTTTTCTATCTTTGATAGTTAATATTAAGGCCAAAGGTAGATCCTACTTGTTGGGTCGATCTATTTTGAAATAACAGAAGTAAAAACTAGTGGAAATGTGGAAATTCTTCCCTAGGTTCACAGGATTTCTCCTTTTTCTATCTTTGATAAATAATATTAAGGCCAATGGTAGATCGTACTTGTTGGGTCGATCTATTTTGAAATAACAGAAGTAAAAACTTGTGGAAATGTGGAAATTCTTCCCTAAGTTCACAGGATTTCTCCTTTTTCTATCTTTGATAGTTAATGTTAAGGCCAATGGTAGATCCTACTTGTTGGGTCGATCTATTTTGAAATAACAGAAGTAAAAACTAGTGGAAATGTGGAAATTCTTCCCTAGGTTCACAGGATTTCTCCTTTTTCTATCTTTGATAGTTAATATTAAGGCCAATGGTAGATCGTACTTGTTGGGTCGATCTATTTTGAAATAACAGAAGTAAAAACTAGTGGAAAAGGTGGAAATTCTTCCCTAAGTTCACCGGATTTCTCCTTTTTCTATCTTTGATAGTTAATATTAAGGCCAATGGTAGATCGTACTTGTTGAGTCGATCTATTTTGAAATAACACAAGTAAAAACTAGTGGAAAAAGTGGAAATTCTTCCCTAAGTTCACAGGATTTCTCTTTTTTCTATCTTTGATAGTTAATATTAAGGCCAATGGTAGATCGTACTTGTTGGGTCGATCTATTTTGAAATAACAGAAGTAAAAACTAGTGGAAAAGGTGGAAATTCTTCCCTAAGTTCACCGGATTTCTCCTTTTTCTATCTTTGATAGTTAATATTAAGGCCAATGGTAGATCGTACTTGTTGGGTCGATCTATTTTGAAATAACAGAAGTAAAAACTAGTGGAAAAGGTGGAAATTCTTCCCCAAGTTCACCGGATTTCTCCTTTTTCTATCTTTGATAGTTAATATTAAGGCCAATGGTAGATCGTACTTGTTGGGTCGATCTATTTTGAAATAACAGAAGTAAAAACTAGTGAAAATGGTGGAAATTCTTCCCTAAGTTCACAGGATTTCTCCTTTTTCTATCTTTGATAGTTAATATTAAGGCCAATGGTAGATCGTACTTGTTGGGTCGATCTATTTTGAAATAACAGAAGTAAAAACTAGTGGAAAAGGTGGAAATTCTTCCCGAAGTTCACAGGATTTCTCCTTTTTATATCCTTGATAGTTAATATTAAGGGCAATGGTAGATCCTACTTGTTGGGTCGATCTATTTTGAAATAACAGAAGTAAAAACTAGTGGAAATGTGGAAATTCTTCCCTAGGTTCACAGGATTTCTCCTTTTTCTATCTTTGAAAGTTAATATTAAGGCCAATGGTAGATGGTACTTGTTGGGTCGATCTATTTTGAAATAACAGAAGTAAAAACTAGTGGAAAAAGTGGAAATTCTTCCCCATGTTCACAGCATTTCTCCTTTTTGTATCTTTGATAGTTAATATTAAGGCCAATGGTAGATCGTACTTGTTGAGTCGATCTATTTTGAAATAACAGAAGTAAAAACTAGTGGAAAAAGTGGAAATTCTTCCCCAAGTTCACAGCATTTCTCCTTTTTGTATCATTGATAGTTAATATTAAGGCCAATGATAGGTGGTACTTGTTGGGTCGATCTATTATGACATAACAGAAGTAAAAACTAGTGGAAAAAGTGGAAATTCTTCCCTATGTTCACCGGATTTCTCCTTTTTCTATCTTTGATAGTTAATATTAAGGCCAATGGTAGATCGTACTTGTTGCGTCGATCTATTTTGAAATAACAGATGTAAAAACTAGTGGAAAAAGTGGAAATTCTTCCCCAAGTTCACAGCATTTCTCCTTTTTGTATCTTTGATAGTTAATATTAAGGCCAATGGTAGATCGTACTTGTTGGGTCGATCTATTTTGAAATAACGGAAGTAAAAACTAATGGAAAAAGTGAAAATTCTTCCCCTAAGTTCACAGGATTTCTCCTTTTTCTATCTTTGATAGTTAATATTAAGGCCAATGGTAGATCGTACTTGTTGTGTCGATCTATTTTGAAATAACAGAAGTAAAAACTAGTGGAAAAAGTGGAAATTCTTCCCTATGTTCACCGGATTTCTCCTTTTTCTATCTTTGATAGTTAATATTAAGGCCAATGGTAGATCGTACTTGTTGCGTCGATCTATTTTGAAATAACAGAAGTAAAAACTAGTGGAAAAAATGGAAATTCTTCCCTAAGTTCACAGGATTTCTCCTTTTTCTATCTTTGATAGTTAATATTAAGAACAATGGTAGATCCTACTTGTTGGGTCGATCTATTTTGAAATAACGGAAGTAAAAACTAGTGGAAAAAGTGGAAATTCTTCCCTAAGTTCACAGGATTTCTCCTTTTTCTATCTTTGATAGTTAATATTAAGGCCAATGGTAGATCGTACTTGTTGAGTCGATCTATTTTGAAATAACAGAAGTAAAAACTAGTGGAAATGTGGAAATTCTTCCCTAAGTTCACAGGATTTCTCCTTTTTCTATCTTTGATAGTTAATATAGAGGCCAATGGTAGATCCTACTTGTTGGGTCGATCTATTTTGAAATAACAGAAGTAAAAACTAGTGGAAATGTGGAAATTCTTCCCTAGGTTCACAGGATTTCTCCTTTTTCTATCTTTGATAGTTAATATTAAGGCCAATGGTAGATCGTACTTGTTGGGTCGATCTATTTTGAAATTACAGAAGTAAAAACTAGTGGAAAAGGTGGAAATTCTTCCCCAAGTTCACCGGATTTCTCCTTTTTCTATCTTTGATAAATAATATTAAGGCCAATGGTAGATCGTACTTGTTGGGTCGATCTATTTTGAAATAACAGAAGTAAAAACTAGTGGAAATGTGGAAATTCTTCCCTAAGTTCACCGGATTTTTCCTTTTTATATCTTTGATAGTTAATATTAAGGCCAATGGTAGTTCGTATTTGTTGGGTCGATCTATTTTGAAATAACAGAAGTAAAAACTAGTGGAAAAGGTGGAAATTCTTCCCTAAGTTCACCGGATTTCTCCTTCTTCTATCTTTGATAGGTAATATTATGGCCAATCGTAGATCGTACTTGTTGGGTCGATCTATTTTGAAATAACAGAAGTAAAAACTAGTGGAAATGTGGAAATTCTTCCCTAAGTTCACAGGATTTCTCCTTTTTCTATCTTTGATAGTTAATATTAAGGCCAATGGTAGATGGTACTTGTTGGGTCGAACTATTTTGAAATAACAGAAGTAAAAACTAGTGGAAAAAGTGGAAATTCTCCCCTAAGTTCACAGGATTTCTCCTTTTTCTATCTTTGATAGTTAATATTAAGGCCAATGGTAGATCGTACTTGTTGGGTCGATCTATTTTGAAATAACAGAAGTAAAAACTAGTGGAAAAGGTGGAAATTCTTCCCTAAGTTCACCGGAATTCTCCTTTTTCTATCTTTGATAAATAATATTAAGGCCAATGGTAGATCGTACTTATTGGGTCGATCTATTTTGAAATAACAGAAGTAAAAACTAGTGGAAATGTGGAAATTCTTCCCTAGGTTCACAGGATTTCTCCTTTTTCTATCTTTGATAAATAATATTAAGGCCAATGGTAGATCGTACTTGTTGGGTCGATCTATTTTGAAATAACAGAAGTAAAAACTAGTGGAAATGTGGAAATTCTTCCCTAGGTTCACAGGATTTCTCCTTTTTCTATCTTTGATAAATAATATTAAGGCCAATGGTAGATCGTACTTGTTGGGTCGATCTATTTTGAAATAACAGAAGTAAAAACTAGTGGAAATGTGGAAATTCTTCCCTAGGTTCACAGGATTTCTCCTTTTTCTATCTTTGATAAATAATATTAAGGCCAATGGTAGATCGTACTTGTTGGGTCGATCTATTTTGAAATAACAGAAGTAAAAACTTGTGGAAATGTGGAAATTCTTCCCTAAGTTCACAGGATTTCTCCTTTTTCTATCTTTGATAGTTAATGTTAAGGCCAATGGTAGATCCTACTTGTTGGGTCGATCTATTTTGAAATAACAGAAGTAAAAACTAGTGGAAATGTGGAAATTCTTCCCTAGGTTCACAGGATTTCTCCTTTTTCTATCTTTGATAGTTAATATTAAGGCCAATGGTAGATCGTACTTGTTGGGTCGATCTATTTTGAAATAACAGAAGTAAAAACTAGTGGAAAAGGTGGAAATTCTTCCCTAAGTTCACCGGATTTCTCCTTTTTCTATCTTTGATAGTTAATATTAAGGCCAATGGTAGATCGTACTTGTTGGGTCGATCTATTTTGAAATAACAGAAGTAAAAACAAGTGGAAAAGGTGGAAATTCTTCCCCAAGTTCACCGGATTTCTCCTTTTTCTATCTTTGATAGTTAATATTAAGGCCAATGGTAGATCGTACTTATTGGGTCGATCTATTTTGAAATAACAGAAGTAAAAATTAGTGAAAAAGGTGGAAATTCTTCCCTAAGTTCACAGGATTTCTCCTTTTTCTATCTTTGATAGTTAATATTAAGGCCAATGGTAGATCGTACTTGTTGGGTCGATCTATTTTGAAATAACAGAAGTAAAAACTAGTGGAAAAGGTGGAAATTCTTCCCTAAGTTCACAGGATTTCTCCTTTTTATATCCTTGATAGTTAATATTAAGGGCAATGGTAGATCCTACTTGTTGGGTCGATCTATTTTGAAATAACAGAAGTAAAAACTAGTGGAAATGTGGAAATTCTTCCCTAAGTTCACAGGATTTCTCCTTTTTCTATCTTTGATAGTTAATATTAAGGCCAATGGTAGTTGGTACTTGTTGGGTCGATCTATTTTGAAATAACAGAAGTAAAAACTATTGGAAATGTGGAAATTCTTCCCTAGGTTCACAGGGTTTCTCCATTTTCTATCTTTGATAGTTAATATTAACGCCAATGGTAGATCGTACTTGTTGGGTCGATCTATTTTGAAATAACAGAAGTAAAAACTAGTGGAAAAAGTGGAAATTCTTCCCCAAGTACACCGGATTTCTCCTTTATCTATCTTTGATAGTTAATGTTAAGGCCAATGGTAGATCGTACTTGTTGCGTCGATCTATTTTGAAATAACAGAAGTAAAAACTAGTGGAAAAAATGGAAATTCTTCCCTAAGTTCACAGGATTTCTCCTTTTTCTATCCTTGATAGTTAATATTTAGGCCAATGGTAGATCGTACTTGTTGGGTCGATCTATTTTGAAATAACAGAAGTAAAAACTAGTGGAAAAGGTGGAAATTCTTCCCTAGGTTCACCGGATTTCTCCTTTTCCTATCTTTGATAGTTAATATTAAGGCCACTGGTAGATCGTACTTGTTGGGTCGATCTATTTTGAAATAACAGAAGTAAAAACTAGTGGAAAAAGTGGAAATTCTTCCCCAAGTTCACCGGATTTCTCCTTTTCCTATCTTTGATAGTTAATGTTAAGGCCAATGGTAGATCGTACTTGTTGAGTCGATCTATTTTGAAATAACAGAAGTAAAAACTAGTGGAAAAGGTGGAAATTCTTCCCTAAGTTCACCGAATTTTTCCTTTTTATATCTTTGATAGTTAATATTAAGGCCAATGGTAGTTCGTACTTGTTGGGTCGATCTATTTTGAAATAACAGAAGTAAAAACTAGTGGAAAAGGTGGAAATTCTTCCCTAAGTTCACAGGATTTCTCCTTTTTCTATCTTTGATAGGTAATATTATGGCCAATGGTGGATCGTAATTGTTGGGTCTATCTATTTTGAAATAACAGAAGTAAAAACTAGTGGAAAAGGTGGAAATTCTTCCCTAGGTTCACAGGATTTCTCCTTTTTCTATCTTTGATAGTTAATATTAAGGCCAATGGTAGATGGTACTTGTTGGGTCGATCTATTTTGAAATAACAGAAGTAAAAACTAGTGGAAAAAGTGGAAATTCTCCCCTAAGTTCACCGGATTTCTCCTTTTTCTATTTTTGATAGTTAATATTAAGGCTAATGGTAGATGGTACTTGTTGGGTCGATCTATTTTGTAATAACAGAAGTAAAAACTAGTGGAAAAGGTGGAAATTCTTCCCTAAGTTCACCGGATTTCTCCTTTTTCTATCTTTGATAGTTAATATTAAGGCCAATGCTTGATCGTACTTAATGGGTCGATCTATTTTGAAATAAGAGAAGTAAAAACTAGTGGAAAAGGTGGAAATTCTTCCCTAAGTTCACAGGATTTCTCCTTTTTCTATCTTTGATAGTTAATGTTAAGGCCAATGGTAGATCGTACTTGTTGGGTCGATCTATTTTGAAATAACAGAAGTAAAAACTAGTGGAAAAAGTGGAAATTCTTCCCTAAGTTCACCGGATTTCTCCTTTTTCTATCTTTGATAGTTAATATTGAGGCCAATGCTTGATCGTACTTAATGGGTCGATCTATTTTGAAATAAGAGAAGTAAAAACTAGTGGAAAAGGTGGAAATTCTTCCCTAAGTTCACCGGATTTCTCCTTTTTCTATCTTTGATAGTTAATATTGAGGCCAATGCTTGATCGTACTTAATGGGTCGATCTATTTTGAAATAAGAGAAGTAAAAACTAGTGGAAAAGGTGGAAATTCTTCCCTAAGTTCACCGGATTTCTCCTTTTTCTATCTTTGATAGTTAATGTTAAGGCCAATGGTAGATCGTACTTGTTGGGTCGATCTATTTTGAAATAACAGAAGTAAAAACTAGTGGAAAAAGTGGAAATTCTTCCCTAAGTTCACCGGATTTCTCCTTTTTCTATCTTTGATAGTTAATATTGAGGCCAATGCTTGATCGTACTTAATGGGTCGATCTATTTTGAAATAAGAGAAGTAAAAACTAGTGGAAAAGGTGGAAATTCTTCCCTAAGTTCACCGGATTTCTCCTTTTTCTATCTTTGATAGTTAATGTTAAGGCCAATGGTAGATCGTACTTGTTGAGTCGATCTATTTTGAAATAACAGAAGTAAAAACTAGTGGAAAAAGTGGAAATTCTTCCCTAAGTTCACAGGATTTCTCCTTTTTCTATCTTTGATAGTTAATATTGAGGCCAATGGTAGATCGTACTTGTTGGGTCGATCTATTTTGAAATAACAGAAGTAAAAACTAGTGGAAAAAGTGGAAATTCTTCCCTAAGTTCACCGGATTTCTCCTTTTTCTATCTTTGATAGTTAATGTTAAGGCCAATGGTAGATCGTACTTGTTGGGTCGATCTATTTTGAAATAACAGAAGTAAAAACTAGTGGAAAAAGTGGAAATTCTTCCCTAAGTTCACCGGATTTCTCCTTTTTCTATCTTTGATAGTTAATATTGAGGCCAATGCTTGATCGTACTTAATGGGTCGATCTATTTTGAAATAAGAGAAGTAAAAACTAGTGGAAAAGGTGGAAATTCTTCCCTAAGTTCACCGGATTTCTCCTTTTTCTATCTTTGATAGTTAATGTTAAGGCCAATGGTAGATCGTACTTGTTGGGTCGATCTATTTTGAAATAACAGAAGTAAAAACTAGTGGAAAAAGTGGAAATTCTTCCCTAAGTTCACCGGATTTCTCCTTTTTCTATCTTTGATAGTTAATATTGAGGCCAATGCTTGATCGTACTTAATGGGTCGATCTATTTTGAAATAAGAGAAGTAAAAACTAGTGGAAAAGGTGGAAATTCTTCCCTAAGTTCACCGGATTTCTCCTTTTTCTATCTTTGATAGTTAATATTAAGGCCAATGGTAGATCGTACTTGTTGAGTCGATCTATTTTGAAATAACAGAAGTAAAAACTAGTGGAAAAGGTGGAAATTCTTCCCTAAGTTCACCGGATTTCTTCTTTTTTTATGTTAGATACTTAATGTTAAAGCCATTGCTGTATTGTACTTTTTGGGTCGATTTAGTTTGAAGAATATGTAGTTTAAAGTAGTGGATAAAGTGGTTTTTGTTCTCTAATTTCATAGATTTTCTACTTTTGCTGAGGATGATAGTTAATATTAATGGTAATGCAAGATCGTACTTGTGGGTGGATGTATTTTGAAAGCGTAAGAAGTAAAAACTGCTGGTAGAAGTGGTTACGATTCCATAATTTTATACTATTTCTGCTTTTTCTTTCTGTGATATTTAATATTAACCGAAATGTTAGATGGTACTTGTTGGGTGGATTAGTTTTTGAGTAACAAGAATTAATAAGTGCCTATCACTTTTCAGGATCACAAGAAGTATTGATTGTAGTGAAAAATTTCATAGATACAATTTCGTAGAAAATTTTATTCTTTACATTTGTTGTAATACTTTAGAGCTTTTAAAACTAGATATTCGTGACTTTTTTCAACTGATTTTTGGTGACACTTAGGCTATGAGACTTTTAAGGCAACTTTTAAAATTCCAAAACTCTGTGTTCAAGGATTTATTCAAGATTTATTCAAGTTTATAGCTGGTTATCTCCCATTCCTTTATTTACCTCTTTTTTACTTAATTTGAATTGTCTATTATATGATTTTTGGAAAATGAGAAAAAATATTATTGCATACATCAATGAAATAATAAGACAATTTTAAAGAAAATTAGTTTAAAAAAAGAAAATAAAATATAAAGAAATGTTTTATCAAGATCCAGCAAACGGAGAAAGATTTCGAAAACAGTTTCAGTTGATTGGGTCTGAATTCTGAAGTTCAACCTCTATGTTCAGAACAAAATTGTACTTAATGCTCATTCTCGTGGATTTTATGTACACTAGTTTGCAAAGAATCGAGAAAAATTAGTTTTGTAGTTTTTTGTTTCGACGCTAGATAGTGTTAACGTGTTAATTTGTTGGTTTGATTGTTTAAAGGAATTATTAATTTAACAATTCCACACTTGCTGTTAATTAATTGACACTATTTAATCTTCAATTTATTCTCGAATTTCGCAAACTCTTTTGAAACGTTACATCTACAACTTTTAATTCAAAATAAATTATTAAAATTATGATGTGGGTTTGATTAGTAAAAATTGAGATTACCCGATAGCTTATAAGAATTTTGGTAGGTAGTACTTTTTTTAGGATTTCTTTTTGTATAAATTTTAATTTCGATTTTCCTAAATGGCGATTTTGAATTTTAAACTGTTGAACGAGTGATTCGTTCAATTGATGTTATGTAATCAGTTGTAGCAGTAGAGCGGTTCTATTAAAATCCGAACGGACTTTGTCATCTTTACAGAAATAATGCAATTACACCTGAGTATTATAATTGTTTTGTTTTAGAATGTTTTTCAATTCGCCAAGTTTAACATGAAGATTAGTTTTAAATTTAAAGTGATTATGCCGTTTAATAGAAGTTGACATATTATGCTACCATCTAAAAAGGAAGGTATGTAATCACGTTTTAACAGTTGAATCTTAAATTAATGTAATATTGAGTTAGAATATAAAAACGTTTTATTCCGGCGTTCAACGAGTTGAAGCATATATTCTTTATAATTAATTAAGTTTTGTGGAAATAAAACAACACTCGTCTGATTTCATAGTTGGTTTACATCAACAAATGTTGAAATTTTGTTTGATATAGTTCTTTGGATTGGGAGGTCAAATTGAGAATTTTTGAAACACACTATTTGTAGAGTGAAGTTGAGTCTACTCCTTCTTGAATAACTTTTTGTTACAGATTATCTTTGAGCTAATAGTTGGACTAATAAAATTTACAGAATAACTATCCAACAGAATGTGTTTTCGTTAGACTTATGACTTATGTGATTTTTAAGACCCAAAATAAATTTTAAATAGCATTTGTGAGTACCATACTAGCCAATTTTCTTTTCTTTTATCTTATCGGCAAAGTAATTATTACTGGAGAAGTTCCTTGCACTTTGTTTGCCATTGACTTCGTCACTGGCGATACGGATTTCACTTAAAATTCAGAAATAAGAAATTGTTTCAATTTTCTCATTCTTTATTCATAAACTTGAATAAACATGTTTTATCAGTAACTATAATGTAATATCTGGTACTATTCAGTCTTTTGTAAAGTTGGTACGAACGTTAATGTCAAAAAAGTATAAATTTAATTGAAATTTAATAATTGAATAATTTTTATTAAGAGAGAAAGATCCAAAACATTTTAGAATTTCGTTAAAAATGTAAGCTCTTACTGAACGTTTTTTTCCAATGTTTGTACCTTCGCTTACCCCTAATTAAAGGAAATTACTATTTTCTATGTACTCGTTGTTGGTTTAAAAAAGGGTGATATTTAGGTATCTCTCTCTCATTCGTGACTCTTTAGGAATTATACAAGCTGTTATAAAATAACCTAATAACACGTTGAAACTATTATATAACATCTACCTATATTATGTAATAGGCTGGAGCTAAGAGAAAATCAAATGACCAAAATATTGATTGCTCGCTGCTATGAAATGTGCCGCTATTACATTATGGTTGTGGTTTTAATTCCTTATATAAAATAAGGGAAGAAACTAAATATTAAGTGCAAATTTGGTATATATCTGACTTTTAAAACCATTGAAACGGCAATTAAAGAAGTAGTAATAGCATTTCAGACTTCGGAGTCAATGCTGTTCATTGGTGCCTTATATTTTTATTAATTTATATGTGTAGCCTTTAGAAGAAACAAAATTTAGAGGCAATAAGAAAACAACTAAGTAGCTTTTATAAACATTCCACCCGCGCTAAGTATTAGAGTAAATTCTCGGAAGGAGAGTTTAGCGCAGATTGTCTGATGCCTCTGGTGGATACCTCAGCGCATAGATTTTGGATCATTCTTTGCTGTATTTGAATGGAAGTTAAACAAAAATCTGAAAGAAATTTGTACCTAAATTTGGACAGTCAGATTTCGTTTAGTGCAGGGCAAACACTTAAGAATTTTTTTTTTCCAGTATGTTCTAGTAATGGATTCCAGATCAAAATGGAATTTTTGAAAAAAAAGGGAGGATTTTATATGTCCCAAAATCCTTCTTATAAGAATGTTTGCATTGTTGAGATTGATCAAATTTACTCTACAGATGAGCACTAACGCCACTAAATATGCTAGTGTAACAGTTTAACAGAGAAATATTTCTCCTATTTTTTCGGAACATATTTGCAAACTTTGACTTTCTTAAGGTTATTTGTTTCTATAGGCTTAATTCTTTCCAATTACCTGATGATATTTTATCAAATTTGTGAGTATATAAATGGATGACGTTTAGTCAGACCCAAATTTGTCCATCCAGGTGATATTATCTGTAGAAGAGCAACTAAATTGCTGTGAGCAGCTTAGGGTATCTTGGTGAAATAAGATCAAAGTTGCCTATTCAGTATTCTCTGCATATATAGCTGTTACTACATTTTAACTTGAAGTTAATTTTAGTATTTCTAAACATAAATAGTTTACATACATATCTTGTACAAAAATAACATAAATTAAAATAATCTCTTTATGATTTAATTTAGGAGTGGTATACATGCAGAAAACCTAAGATAACCAAAGAAATAGGTAGATAGATTGCATTGCTTGGAACTTTTAAACAATAATAATAAAAACAAAATCGATTAAGGTCAACCGACCACTTTTCGTCAGTTAATTCTAAAGGTAAAGCATGTAAATTGTTAACATGTCTTTATATTAAAGACTTTCATAATTTTTTTTCTTCCAGTTATCTCATAAATACATCTTTCTATGTAATCTAATAAGATTATATTACTGTTGGATTTATTTTTTACATACTCAAATATCTAATAGCGACATTTGAAAAAAAAAAAAAAAAAAGTTTGCGTAGGTATATGATTCCCCATAAATATTGACAGTATATAGATTATGTTGATTGTAATTGGAGATCTCTGAGAAACCTTATCACTTTTTTTTCTTGTAACAAGTATGCAAGGTTTCTTACTATTGCTGCACTGTGTTACATAAGTTTCTAAGCAGTTAGAGTAGTGGTAAGTCTATGTAAGTGTTTTAAATTTAATCTGTTACTACATCTTTCAGAAATCACTTATTGTTGTGCGAAACTTTTGAATCTATCGTTTACATTGTCGACAAGATGTTGAAGAATATGAAACATCATCTCTCTATGTTGAATAATGAAAGCCCACATGTTTTACAAGATCTACACAATTGTAGTAATGATAAGGTATTTACGTTAATTTTATTTATTTATTATTAAAATATTTATTGAATTTAAATACTATGTTTTTTCTTTTCCTAACCCCTTAGAAAGAGGAGGTATTGCGTTCTTGTTAATTTTTTCAATTATGAGTTTTTAAAAGAAACACATCTTTTGAGAGCCCCATTTGTATTCCACTTTTTATAAATTTGTTAAATATTGTCTCCAGTTTAAATTAATTTAAGATGAGAAAAATTTAAATACATAAAATTAAAATTATTACAGAATGGAGAAGTGAAAGGATCAGAGATGAATGGTTGGACTTTAACCTGGAGTGACCTATCTGTCTACGTCCCTTCTGAAGAACATAAACTGTTGACACGATCTCGTACTTCCTATAAACGGATTATAAACAATAGTCAGAGCAATTTTACTAATTGTTCATTAAATTTTTGTATCGATGTGTTTACTTTTATTTTATATAAAATCATTTTCTAGTTTCAGGAGCTGTTCCACCAGCAAGTTTAGTGGCAATTTTGGGTCCAAGGTTAGCACAGAACTGATAAGTAATATTATTATTTATTATTGTACAACATAATATACGTGAAAACCTTTCTTATTTCAGTGGAGCTGGAAAAAGTACAATGTTATCAGCTATTGCGCACAGATATCATGGTATAAGACATTAAATCTGTTATATCAGTAGTGTTTAGTAGAAAAGTGCATTTTTTTAATCTTTTTTTTTTCTTAAATCTAATGTAGGTAAGACATTGGTGGATGGTGATGTACGATTGAATGGTAAAAAGACTAATGAATCTATGTGCTATTTATCTGGATTTATGTACCAAGAAGATTTCTTCATTGGAGCGTTAACAGTACGAGAACATCTAAGTTTTATGGTAGGTTATTTTTGGCTTATTTTGTCCACAAATGTTTGTAAAATAAGAACAGTTTTTTTTAAAACTAAGCCCATCTCTACGGTACCGTAGCTTTTTGTTTAGGCTATGCTATGCTAGCGCTGTGGCTGTCAGATAAATGCTCTCCTTTCATCTCAATATTGTAGCTCCAAAGCACCCTCTTATTTTTACACCGTTTTTTTTTTCGGAAGTGGCTCTTGATATTAGATAGCTCGCCCATTCCATATTCGAGAAAAGTAAAGTAATCGCCAATTTTTTCAGGCGGAGCTTAACGTCTAACTACCAATTAGGTGTCGTGGACGGAGGCGACTAGCAAACATACTTTACTGTAAATTTCTTTTATTAACCATTAAGTAAAATCCAAGGCCTAAGACCGGGGGAATCGAACCCAGTACCACAATACATACGAGTATTAGCTTCGGAGGTCTCGCCTCTAACCGCTCGGCTACCGTAGCGCCTCCAAGATAAATAGACAATTTTCACCAATTTCCGGAGCTGAGTTTTCAAAACCAAAATCCCTTCAGAGTACCATTTTACTGAATCAAAAATTCAGTTTCGGTTTTCCCGAAACCGGGTCCTTTTTTTTCCTTCAAACATTATTGCTAGTTGAAAACTTTTACCCACATTCAAGATAGATTTTGTATTTCTGACTAAGCCGTTTGGCCTTTAAAGCAAGGCTTTCCACAACTTTACTCCGTTTTCAGTTTTTCTATCAATTTTCTGCTTCCAATTTCAGCCACACTCACTTTTTTATAATACCCATATCTATTTGTATGGTTAGGGATTCTGAGAACCTGCTCTAGTTGCCATAAATTCTACATTATTCTGGTATCCTACGTAAATAATATTCTCAGTAAATAATTGAGGTCGGAGAGAGTGAGGAATCTCAGCTACGTCACCAGTAAAAATGCACATGCGTTTTCTTTAAACTTATTACATTAACTGCACTTATGTAGATCTTTTTTTTTTTTTTAAAAAAAAAAACAATTAAAAGAAGCAAGAGTGATTTTATGACACTGGTGGATGTTAAGATTCCTCAGAAGAGTTCTTTAATTAAAATGAAATAAATAGATAATATTGAAGGCAACTAAAATCTTTACAGTTTCCAAATACAATATTTTTTAAAATAAATCTCAAGCCTTCTGAGAGTCTAAAATTTCTTAACAATACTGTATTTCATTAAATTTAAGGCTCGGCTGAAAATGGATCGTCGAATCAGCAGATCTTTTCGAGAATCTGTGGTCACTTCATTAATCGAACAATTGGGATTATCAAAAGTGGCAAATTGTAAAATTGGAAGCTTAGCAGTTGATGGCGAAAAGGCATGTGAGTTGTTTTTATTATTAGTTAATTAAAATTTAGTAATAATGGAGAGAGATTTCATTACCTTTAAGAAAATTGAAACAGTATAATCTTTGCCTTGTTTTTTTTTTTTTTAAAAGAACAAAACTTTTCATCCCAAATTGCAGACGTTACTATCTGGTGGTGAGAAGAAGCGTCTATCTTTTGCCACCGCGTGTCTTACATCGCCAAAGCTGTTATTCGCTGATGAACCAACTACTGGTCTTGATTCTTATACAGCTGGACGCTTAGTAGCTTTAATGAGAGCTAAAACATGTTCAACTGGTGCTTCCTTGGTCTGCACTATACACCAACCTAGTCCAGAAGTGTTGGCCATGTTTAGTACTATTTATCTGTTGGCTGAAGGTATGGTAGTGTTTGCTGGTACTACGGAGGAAGCTGTGAATTTTTTTCAAAGGTAAGAAACATTTGTGATTTACCGATATTGACCTAGATTAAATTCGAGGAGTATTGGCCAGTAAGCCTTCTCCATCTGTCTATTATGGCACTTTATAGAGCCAGTAATTTCTGTTTAATTAAATTTAGAAATATGGTTAAGGATTCTGGGCCAAGAAAATGTTTTACCTAAGTAGGCTATTTTCAGGTTACTATAAATAATCTTGAACCATCTCTTTGGTTAAATCCCAATTCTACTTAGCTCAATCATTCTTAATTCTTGTATATTCTAATTTTTATTTACTAGATGTATATTTACGCAGTTTTTGATATCTCAATAAATAATTTAAAAATCATTAAAATTCTAACATTAAGTTACAGCTAACAATTATTGTATTCATTGCATAGGGCTGGCTATACACCTGAAAAACAAATTACACACGGTGAATTTCTAGTTAAATGTGTAGCACCAATACCAGGGGCTGAAAATGCTACGAAAATAGCTATAAAAAGATTTGCTCATGAATTTGCCATATCTGAACATTACAAAAGTATAGAAACTATGATAATTTTTCATAAACAAATAGGCGAGGTAATCATACTATATTAATGCTATTAAATTTTTACAGTATTTGGTATATATTACAATGATAATTAATTTTTTTTTAAATCTACTAGATTTTTTGCCAAAAATTGCCTGATTAGTAAGTATTATATTTCTAATTATTTGATGATAAACGAGCTCGTTAAAGTTTTGTCTCATTTATAGTAAACAAATTGTTTCCAGTAAACCAGCTTTTTGGGTGACAAAACTCTATTGGCTTTGCTTTCGTGGTTATTTAGAAAATTTAAGAAATCCAAACCTTCAGTGGTTAAAAATTTTCCAAAAAATGGTAGGTACATAACTAGTTACATTCACGGTGGATCAGAAATAGCAGAGAAAATGAAGATTTCTTTACACTCTGTTGCTTCTTCTTCTTTTTTTTTTTTTTTTTTTTTTTTGTAGATTCTGGCCGTAGCAGCTGGTTTATGTTATTTTGGTACAATTCAACTTGATCAACCTGGAGTTCAGGCTATACAAGGTGCACTATTTGTACTTGTAACAGAGAACACCTTCGCTCCAATGTACGCAGCGCTTACAAATCTACCTCAGGAATTTCCAATGTTTATCAGGGAACATTCAAATGGAGCGTATAGTTCGTTAGCATATTACATTTCAAAGATCATTTCATCTGTAAGTTTTAGACACGCTTTTCTCAAATTTCTTGAAGAGTTAAAACAAAAAATGAAAAAGATTTTAAAGCAAAATCATGTTAAAACATTCACCATGTCTATCCGTCTCCGGTGCTATAGCCACTTCTCTCTGCCAACCCAGTTTAGCCATCGTACAACCTGACGACCTTTCTTCTGCCCCTTGGGTTTGTAATCCAAAACCGTTTATGGGGGGAAGGGATACCCTTTACAAATGACCTGCCCATCGAAGTCTATTAGGATGAAATTCATTAAAAAGATATCCTTATATTTTTCGTATAGCTCTTATTATATCTCTTCCTAACATCACTCTTTTGCACAGGCACATTAATTCTTTGCAGTAATCTTGCTTAAACACAGCGATTCCACATTGTCAACTTTATAACCCATCATTCTGATCTATACGTCAGGCCAGCCCAATGTTTTATTATCTAAAGTGGTTTTTGTTCCAGTAATAAGAAGTGTTTGGGTTAGGCCATAATAGCTTTTTTACTTGCGACCTAAATTAGTTTTTAAATTTCTTTGAAGAAGTAATTATTAACAACTTCATATGATTCTAGGTACATATATATTCTTAACGCTTTCGTCATTTTCTGGGTTGCGTGGGATAAGCCTAATTCATGTAAAACATTTACTGGTGTTACAAGGTGGACCCGTTTCTGGTTGCTGTTGGAAGCGCCAATCTTTCTGCAGAACTCATTTACTCTTCATGGTAAATGAAAAAGAAGTAATCCAAGAACATAGAATTCAATTTATTGAATGAATAGTACAAAAAAAAGGAGGCATTCGAATCTGAAATTGATTTAGCATAATCTAAAAAGAAAGAACAGTAAAAGCCTTCTCAATGTTATATACAATAAAATAGTAGCGTACAAGGAATCCATTAGATTACTTAATATCACTTTAAGCTTATAAATATTACTTTTTATAATTATCTCAAAGTAAACACTTTTTGCATCAAATTATTTCATTTAAGGACACAAAAGTTCATAGGCATAGCCTGAAATTTAGTCCGTTTTTCATTATTTTAAAATATTTTTTACAATTTTCAGTTTCCAGGTTTAGTAATAGAAGCGATAACATTTACTACATGTGTGTACGTCCTGGCTGGATTAAGAAACACATTTTATGCTTTTACAATGATAAACTTATTAACAATTCTTTGCATTAATGTTTCAACATCTTGTGGTAATTTTTTTTTTTTCTAATTACTTGATTATTTAAAATGATGCTGTTAAAAATATTTTATTTTTAAACTGTTTTTCGTTTAGGCACGTTTTTCTCTGCTGCTTTTGATTCAGTTCCCTTAGCCATGGCTTACCTAGTCCCGTTTGATTATGTGGCAATGATTACGTCTGGATTATTTATCAAATTAAGGTACGTTTAGTAAATTAAGTTGAAATAAAAGACAGATAACTGCAGTAAGATGTTTCTTCTAAAGAATGATCAACAATGAGAACCTAATGTGTAAATGATATCATTCTAGCACCTTACCTATAGCTACAATGTGGATGCAGTATTTATCATGGCTTATGTACACATACGAATCATTATCAATATTACAGTGGGAAAAAGTGGGAAATATCAGTAAGTTATAAAAAACAGTACATATAAAAATCAGTTTGGATTTATAAAATCAAAATTTGATATCTTTTGAACATAAAAACTTCTTACGAATGTAACTTTCACAAGATATTGTATACAATAAATTAATGACCAAAAAGATATCAAATGTATTTATTAATTTTTAAACATATATTAATTTCAGCTTGTGCCGATGATGAACCATATCTACCTTGTTTAAAGTCAGGAGAAGAAGTTCTAGAAAATTATAGTTTTTCTGAGACACATTTGAATAGGAATATTTTAGCTTTACTATTATTATATTTAAGTTTTCACTTTTTAGGCTATTTATTCTTTATTAGAAAAATAAATAAGAGATTTTAATTGATTTTCTTTTTAAATGTTTGAAAGTTAATTTTTGTTTTTTTGATAAACAGAGATTTTATTGAACCAATGTCAAATCATTGTGAAATTTGAATAAATAAAATTATGCTCTTCTATAGTTTATATATTTTTTTGCCTCCCCAGTATTTCTTGAAATTGATAATTAGTTCTTGGTTTAAAAAAAAATGAGTTTTTATCATCAATACATTTATTTCGATAACCTCTTTCCTCGAATTTCGGTCACCTAGGCAACTTAACTTTCAGTTTTGTGTTAATAAACAAGAAAACAACAACTTCCAGAAAAAGTAATCTCAGAAATGGAATACTCGTAATTAAATACAATTATCCTCCGATTTGCACAAAGATGGTTCCTCAAGATGTCGCATAAATAAATATTACGGTCTTTTGAAAATTGAAAATTCATTTATTCCAACAGAAGGTGGAGATTAGTACAGTAGATAGCTCACGGAGATCCCGAATTCAAGTCTACCTTGTGAACAAAATTTGTTTGCTAATAAGGATATACCATTGTACGAGTACATTCCTCCTAATAGTTAAATGAAGGTGGTTAATTCGGACTCCAAATCGCCCGTTATCATCTATTTGTATCGCGCATCGCAGTGAAGAAACGATCAATTTGGTAAATAACAGCAAACACCTTGCCCTGTATCAATTAATGAGTGACTAAACGGTTTCGTATGATACACCCATTTGAAACGAGATGCTTAACAACTTCAGCATCTCTTATTTTCTTCCAGTTATCTTTTAATCATGAAATTGTTTACGGCAACTTGTACTATTTTTCCACTTGTTGGTCATTCATTTCATAATCAAGCAGTTCTTAATTAAAGCAAGTATAGCATGCTGGTGTCACTAAGAAGTAAATTTCATGATATTATGGAGTTGACATCACCTGACGAAGTATTCTATGCATAAATATTCGCCCAAAATAAATTTCTAGCTATGATTCTGTATTTGAGTAATTGAGACAACTTTCAGCTTATTTTTTTACGTAAAAGAGATCAGAAAGATTAAGCGTTATTTTGCATCAGGGCTTTGTGGTTTTAATAAAAATTTGTGGTAATATCTTCCTTTTTTTTAAACATCTTTAAAAGCAGAGTACTAGTAAAACTTCCGACCTCGTTCATATTTATGCCACCCCATCGATTAGTGTTGTGAAAATATAAAACGTGTTTTAATTTTTAAATTCGTTGACGAGAAGTAGTAGCTAATTTAATGTATTCTTTCTGCAAGCATTATTACAGTAACAATCAAATAAACGGGAAAATGGAGATAATTATCTTTTAAATGAAGGTTACCGGTTACTAATGCTCTTTTCAAATGGTACCGTTAACAGTGTGGAAGGTTATAAAGCTGGTGTAGCAGTATGTAAATAGAAGTGTATTAAAGTTGAATGTTGATGTTGTTTGTGTGATACTACAAGAAAATTTTCTGTGTAAAATACTGTCAAGGTAATAATATGTAAAACTTTAGCCTCTTAAAATATGAAACGATTGTTTTGAAAGGGAAAAAAAAGGGTTGCTTTCTTGTAAACTGTTTCAGAAGTTTACTCATCTCAGTTACATAACTAAATTGGATAATTGTTCTATTCCTTTGGTACGGCTTCATTGTAAGTTCCTTATTAAAAGTAAAGTAATCTTATACCCAACAATGTATTGTGTTTCTTCAAAGAAACAACTTGGATGTCACACTTAAAACATTTGCACACTTATCTTCAAACTTCCAAACCAGCTTATAAGATATAATGTCTTTTGAAGGTTGTTATAGTTTAAAGATCCTTTGTTTTCACTGGTTTTTGTTATTTTAAAAGCTATAACGTTGTTTTTCTATATTCCTTTTGGCATAAGTGGAGTTGGTTAATGATATTATTGATGGTTGATGTATGCCATGTTTATTATACATAAATTTGCCTTTTTGCTTGCCGAAATTGAATTTTTGTTTTTTTTTGAGAAGTTTTAACTGAAGGATGTGACTAGAATGCCTATCACTGGGAAAAGACAGTTATTTTCGCTTTCTCAAGAATGTTGGCCGACAATAGTTCCTTGATTACAGATGTCTTCATTGTGGACAATGAAAGAGTTGTGTAGTTATGTGGATTTCCACAGAGAGACTAAGGTTTCTGAAGAAGTGATACATCAACTTATTTTTTATAAGATTAATGATTCTTAGGGATGAGCCCATAAGTTTTCTTATTGCTTATAGAAATGTTCGAGAGAATTCAAAACACCTTAAAAAAAAAAAACTAGAAATAAGAATCTATTATTATTGCGGCTAATTTTACCGTTATTTTTGATTTTTTTGAATACGTTTTGTTCATTTATTCTGATTGAATTAAGTTCATCTTGAGTTAAAATTCAATTTCTTGAAGACATTTTTAGTCGAATAAAATAATTTCTTCAATTCTTTAGATTTCTTTACTAGTTAAAAATATTCGTGTTCAAACTTGTATCATTCTAATTCTCTAGATTTTCTCCGCACCTATTTCCCGTTTTTGCTGCGAGTGGAATTTGAAAAGAATGTTGCGGGGAGAGTCGATCCCTAGATTTAAAAAATGAGATTTGTTTTTGTTTTAGTTGTGAACCAAATTTATTATACATATAAATAATATATAAAGGTAAATATATCTTACTCACCATGTTCAGTAGTTTTAATTTGTCCAGTTATACTCAATTTTAAAGAATAGTCTGTCACATTAACTATTTTCAGGTTTTGTCAATTATTTGCTTTTTATAATTCAAACAGCTCAATATTTTTTGATTATAATAATATAGTTTTCGTTTAATTTTGTAAGAGAAATGATGTAAACGAATCTTATACACTTCATTTAAAGTGGTTTTGGAATCTATGGAAGTCATAGATTTATAAAAAAAAAAGAAATGTTTTTAAGTGAGAATAAAAAAGTATTGTCTTTAACTATTTTATTTTATTTTGTCATTAAATTATCTGTTTTGAGGCAGAAAAAAATTAAATCTTTACATGAATTTGACTGTGTACACAGAACGCGCGTTAGTATGAAGAAAGGTCTAACAAGTGCTGCTAGTTAGAACCTAGTGGTGAAAAGTGGAATCATATATTTATGGACTGTTAGGTTCCATTTTTAAATACGGTTTTGTATATTTGTGTTTTCAGTTGAGAATAAAAGAAAAAGTTTTTTGCAAAATAAGAAAAACATAAAGGATATTCTTGAATAATTTTACTAGCATCATAGTTGGTTATTCTGTACTTGAAAATTTTGAATTAAAATTACTTTATAATGGTAATTATAAACTGTTATTTTTTTTTTATCAGCTAATTGAAATTAATAATAAATATAAAAGATATTTCTTATTTATGTAATAATTTCTTTTTAAAAACTTGTGAAATTTATAATTAGTTCGTCATAATTTTAGAAATACCTTTAATTAATGTGAAAAAAAGGAAATGTAAGATAAAATAGGCCGTGATCATTGCAAGTAGGTGATGACGTATAGTCTATTCTTTTAGTTCTTGGGGCCTTATTTTTTAATTTTTCACAATTATTACAAGTAATATTGTCGAATAATTAACAGAATTTTAGTAGGTTTTTGATTTCATAAAAGTTTTAGTCAGTTTATAAAATAGGAACAAAGAAATATGTGGTAAGTATTTTGCAATTCAAATGGTAACTTTCTTCTTTAATATCTAGCAAGTTTTAACAAATTAAGACGATCTCCTGACATAATATTTTTAGTATGTTCCTTTATAACTTAATTATTATTATATTTAAATTTATGTAATTTAAGTTCATGGAGATGAATAAAGACTAAGCTTTCATCACATCCATTTGTTCTTCATCTTTGGGCTTAATTCCAATCAAAAGGGAAGTTAAAGTTTAAAGACGCCATGTTCATTTTAAGAAAGATTATCAAGCCGGCTTTTAAGAATAATTTGGTTTAAGATTGAGATAATGTTAATTGGTGCTTATTATTGATATTAGATTCTTTTTGTTTTTTTAAGTGTACAGAAATTATTCTAAAGAGTTTGATTATTACATCAATCGCTGTAAAAAAAAAAAGTAACATTTACTTGAGAATAGCTTTGAATGATTAATTTAAATTGTAGTTTTTGATTGAAAATTGCCCAAGTATGTCCCAAGTTTTTAAACTTGTATTATTTGTAACTTGACTTTTATGACTGAAATTATAATTAATTATAGACTAAATCATTAATGATTTTGCAGATGCAGTTTGCGGGTTCACTTTCTATGGAATGGTTTGCAGTTTAGAGTCATCAATTTCGTTATTACTTCAAAGAAAATATGGTAAGTGATCATGCTTATATAGTTATTTATTATTTTTTTAGTATTATTTAAAGTGCATTTTATTAATTGTTTTGCACATTTTGGCATTGTTTTAAAGACAGATGTAGTTTAATTTTTGTTTCACCTCAATCTTGTAGGATATAGATGATCTTTCACAGTGTGTTTGGGAGAAAATAACCTTAAAATATTGGTTACTTTTTTTTGTGAAAAGTCTTTGGAAGCATTTTCACTATTGTTACATTTCATTTAGGCTATTTTATCAAATCGATTGGTTTTTTTTTCCCACCACATTTGTTGTGCCGATTTGATGATTTTGTATTTGCAAAACTATTTGCGTAGAAAACGTGCGATTTGCGAACATTTCTTGGTATAAGTGATTTTGGTTATCATCTAAAGAGGCATTTTGGATGGTATTAGGGTGATAATGCGCAGCCAGAAGTGATTAGAACTATTAAAAGGATTTTAACTAATTATACACATACTTTTTTTTTCTGGCCTTTAGTTCTTTTGTTATCAACGAAGCCTTCAGTAAGAGCGAGACCTAATATACGAGGGTCGTTTGAAAAGTCCGTGCAAACATAAAAACTACTTAATTTTTTGGGGTAAACCTTTTTTATTTTTCAACATAGTCTCCTTTTAGGCTTATACACTTCGTCCAACGCTGCTCTAGTTTGTTGATCCCTTCCGAATAATAGGATTTGTCCAAGTCTGAAAAATAGCCATTCGTTTCTGCAATCACCTCCTCGTTTGAATAAAATCTTTTTCCCGCCAGCCATTTCTTCATATTGGGGAACAAATAGTAGCCCGAGGGAGCCAAGTCTGGAGAATAGGGGGCATGTGAAACGAGTTGGAACCCTATTTCCATTAATTTTGCGACCACAACTGCTGAGGTGTGAGCTGGTGCGTTGTCGTGATGGAAAAGGACTTTTTTGTGGGCCAATCGTGGGCGTTTTTCTTGCAGCTCGGTTTTCAAACGGTCCAATAACGATGAATAATAT
Organism: Rhodnius prolixus; assembly: GCF_049639745.1. Lineage (NCBI taxonomy): Eukaryota > Metazoa > Arthropoda > Insecta > Hemiptera > Reduviidae > Rhodnius > Rhodnius prolixus. The sequence goes on from NW_027411582.1 coordinate 30,835,284, forward strand.
GCACCTGTAATAGTTTTACCCTTTTCCAGATAGTCGATGAGGATTATTCCTTGCGAATCCCAAAAGACAGTCGCCATAATCTTTCCGGCCGAAGGAACGGTCTTCGCCTTTTTTGGCGCAGATTCCCCCTTGGTAACCCATTGTTTAGATTGTTCTTTGGTCTCAGGAGTGTAGTGATGTATCCATGTTTCATCCACAGTGACGAAACGACGCTTAAAGTCCTGCGGATTCTTCTGGAACAGCTGCAAACCGTCCTTGCAACACTTCACACGATTTCGGTTTTGGTCAAGCGTGAGCAATCGCGGCACCCATCTTGCGGATAGCTTTGTCATGTCCAAATGTTGATGAAAGATATTATGTACCCGTTCATTCGAGATGCCCACAGCACTAGCAATCTCACGCACCTTCACTATTCTGTCATCCATCACCATATCATGGATTTTATCAATGATTTCTGGAGTAGTAACCTCAACAGGGCGTCCAGAACGTTCAGCGTCACTTGTGCCCATATGGCCACTCCGAAAATTTTGAAACCACTTATAAACTGTTCTAATCGAAGGTGCAGAGTCACCATAATGTTTATGAAGCTTCTCTTTAGTCTCCTGAGGCGTTTTGCCTTTCATAAAGTAGTGTTTAATCAACACACGAAATTATTTTTCGTCCATTTTTTGAAAATCACTCGACTTCCTCGATTCAAACGAATGCCAGACACAAAGAAATAGACCGATCTGGCTGAAACTTGGTGTGTGTTCTTCCAAGAGATGCTACTAACTAAACATAACCTCGATACGCGCCAGTAGTGCTATCTCTCTGACTTTGCACGGACTTTTCAAACGACCCTCGTATATTGTTTCATAGTCTTTCCCCAGAAAACGTTGATTCTTTTTCTTTTAGGAGGAAAATTTTTCGATCTTACATCAACATTTTTGTTAAAATCCACACCATAATGTTGATAATACCAAAATTTAAATGTAAGTTCATTTTTTTTTTTTTGCTTTTTGTTTTATAAACTCTTTCAATTTTACCACCTGGAGCAGAATTACTCCATTAAATTTTTTTTTTTACATCGTTTTTACTCATTGTATATTTTTACATATAGACAACATCTTTTCATTAACTAACGTTCACGGAGTAATGTACACAGAAAAAAACGAATTTTTTGTATATACATTGAATAATTTATTAACTTGATATTTTTTGTTTTTTACATTAATAATTTTCACAAAAAAAATGAAAATTTGGTTTTTCTTTGTTTTAATGGTTATTTTTGTTTATTCTAGTTTTGTTTTGTGTGTGTTATGTGTATTTATGTGTGTGTATTTTTGTGTTGCATTATAGTTAATGCATTTTAATCAGTTAACAATTTCTTTATATATTTATAATGATGATTATTATTATTAATATTAAACTACCTTAAATAAAACAAAATAAAATAAGTGGGGGGAACAAATAATATATTCATAATCTACAAATTCTCTAAAAATGGGGAAATGCGAGTTTTTTTTTTTTTTTTTAAATTACTTTGTAAATTGTTTTATTTTTATTTTACATCAAGTTTGGACGAAAATCTTATTTTAAAAATATATATGTATATTAGGTTTTTAAGAAAATACTTCTTTTTTTTATTTTGATTTTTGAAAAATCACTTTATTGATTAGCAGTTTTATTGATAGATTGATTTCAATGATTTTATTGCAGTTAAGTCTCATTAATAAATTATTTTTTGGGACTTGAAAAATTGCTCCTTTTTTTTCCTCTTTAAAACAAAACAAGAAAAAATCAGAGAAAATTATTTTCATTTCATTTTTTATTTGATTCAGGATTGAGATACACATTTTGTGGATTTTACATGTTGGTTGATTGTAGTTAAAGGGGTGGGGGAAATCAAGATTTATTGCTTACTGCTCTCTTATTTTTTATGCACCGCTTCGTAGGGCGTCCTCTTGCGTCCCATATTGCAGATCTTGAAATGACACAATGACATGTCTGGAAAATAATAATTATTATTGTCAATAAAGGTATAAATTTTGAACTGTAGGGGAGAGCAATTTTACCCTCTTCCTGGGGATATTGAGGTCAATTTAATTTCATATATTTTCAAAAAAAAAAAAAAAAATTGAAATTGAAATTTCTGATACAGTCCCATATTAGTCCCATAATTACGTATATTTTACTTCATACTAACAAGAAGCCCGTTTCTCCGCGGATAAATGTTGAGCAGCAGATTGTTGTAACATGTTTTGTCTTAATAGTTCATCATAAGCATTGGCCAGCTCCCTTAGTCTGTTTTTGTTACTGTTAGACTCCAGTAGACCATTGTTGCCTCCGCTGTCGTTTTGTGTTCCATCGCTAGCTAGTGCTTCTAGTTCACGATTCTGTAACAATGTTAAAGTAATAATTTATCTCTTCCAATAGTCTTGAATTAGTTTTTTTTGGGGGGGGGGTTCCCTTCTTATTTACAAAGGGACGGCAATTGTTTTTTGGGGGAAGGGCATTACCGATTTTTGTGATTATCATTTCTGATACTGTACCGAAACAAATTTCTGCTTTATAGTAGTAGCAGTAGTAATCGCCTATTTTTTTCAGGCGGGGCTCAACGCCCCAACTACCAATTTAGGTGTCGTGGACGGAGGCGATTAGCAAACATACTTTACTGTAAACTTCTTTTATTAACCATTAAATAAAATCCAAGGCCCTAAGACCGGGAATCGAACCCAGTACCACAATACATATTAGCTTCGCAGGTCTCGCCTCTAACCGCTCGACTACCGTGGCGCCTTTCTGCTTTATATTTGCGATATTTAGGACCTAATTTTTTTGATTATTCTTTTAAATAAATTAGGAAATCTTACTCACATATTTGACCTAATCTTCTTTGTAGGAACTTTGAAGTGCATATTGGACAGAAAACCCAGTTTTCGATAGGACTTTACAAAAAAAGGTTTTTGAAAAATCGGGGTCCCTAACCTGTTAGTTGTTACGAATGCCCTCGTACATAGCCGTAGTTAATGATTATTACCACAGTGTTACGAATGCAATTCTGTACGAGGTCCCCCCCCCTAAACTTGGAATCTAAATAGACGCAATGTTAGGTGTTTTCACAAAAACTCGATTTACAGCTTCAGCTGCAAGGGAAATGAAGTCTCCCAAATTTGCTGGCCACAAACAGTGCATCCATTTGTTGGTCTAAGAATCGGAAGTCCTGAAATTCGATAGAACCTACAATGGAAACAGGCTCTGCTAGGAGGAAAAAAAAGGAAACTCCTTCTCACAACCGGTTACCATCGTGTGGTTACACTATGAGATTTTTTTTTGGCTCTTGGCGGCCACAGAGAGGAGGGGAGTCATTTCGTAACTAAGGAATTGTGGTAAAGTTCCCTGGATCTTTTAAGAAGAGGGTTTATTATTAACCTATTAGACCATCAAGAGCAGTGATGGGCAAAGTACGGCCCGCTGGCCAACTCCGGCCCGCGAAAGTATTTAATCCGGCCCGCCGAGGGTCCATCGGCATGGATAGTATATGGCCCGCTATAATTACGTTTTGACGGTCGAGAAGTATAAAGTAGATTCTACTTAGTAGAATAATAGATGCATAACCTATAGGTGAAGCTAAACTAGCCGCGTAGTTACACAAGTGTGTAATCCTGTAATGTTTTTATAATATTATGATTAAAAGCTTTAACACAAAATGCATTTTTTTCTAAAAATTCTGGCCCTCCTCTAGAATTTCTTAAACTTTGTGGCTCCCTCCATTAAAAAAGTTTGCCCACCACTGATCTAGAGGATGGTACAATAACCTTCCTGGTTGCTATGCCCCAGCGAAAACCTGGACTCGCCCTCCGAATACCGATAATAATAACACAACAGCTAACGTGGTTAAAGCTATAAAAAGTAATGAAAAAATTTATGCAAAAATGACGGAGGACTTTTGTAATTAAATTTCTGCTTTAATTAAAATCTTAATTACTTTAATTAAACAGATTTTTTTTCTTTGTTTTAAATTAAAAATTTAATTTTATGCCTCAAATAATGAACCGATTATAGTATTAGTTTTTAGCGATTTTGTTTTTGAATTGTACCGATAAAATGAATATTTAATATTGTGAAGTGAACTCTCTTTACAGTATAAATGCTATGTTTTAAGAAAAAGATAATTCTGTACCATCTGCTGATGGATGAAATACCGATACAGGTATACATAGAAGAGTGCGTAAATGAAAAAAAAAAAAATCTTGAAAATGTTTCCCTTTTTTCTTTAATCCCCTGGGGCGTGTATTTCCCTTAAAGTTACCCTCTCTTTATATTTGCAAACATTTTCTCTATATCCGGTCTTGACGTGGGTCATCAGAAGACTGCAATTGACAGTAAATGGGGTCAAGTATGGTGAAGAGTATTTTTAAAGGTATTGCTATAAATATCAAGATTTAGGAAAAACGTTTGGCCGTAACTGACTATTATTGGTTTTTCAAGATCTTGTTTTGGTCGTTACAATATGTGGCATAGACCAAGAAAATGTATAATCCAAACCTTTTACTGCTGTAGCCCTTAAAGTTGGGGTACATCTAAACACATAATTTTGAAATCAAATAATATTTAAAAAAAAAAAGACATTATAACCAAAATATTACCTACTTGTAGATAATCAAATAGTGAGATTAATTGTTGTAAAGATGGACTTGATTCTTGTAGTTCTTGTGTACGTGTGCTAGACGGCGAAGATGCTGGTACCTGGGTTAGTAGTCCCAATAATACAGCGCACGCCATCACCTGCCTTGATACTCCTGTAAATTAAAGGGGAAAAATTAGTGTCTTTGAACCAATTCTGATTGGTACCGCAAATTTTAGGAGTCCAGTGTTGGCGAGAGGAAATATTATGTCTAAATATATACCAGGGTGACTTTCTTAAATTCTTTTAAAAGCTCTTAGCTTTTTTAGAAGTTCCTAATTAACTGAATCAAGTAACATTTCATTATAATATCCGGTCTTGTCGCCTTCCTGTATACTATTTAGTTTTTTTTTTATTATTATTATTTAAGGCGCGTCAACATCTAAGGTTATTGGCGCCCGGAGCTTTTTTCAGTGCACTGCCGGCCTCCGTACAGTGTTCTCTTGTTACAGACAACACTGTCCATCACCGGACAGTGAGCTGTAAGAAGCTCCTAGGAAGAGAAAATCTAAGGGTCAGCAGCTGGACTCGAACCCGGGGCCTCCGCGTGGGAGTCCAGTACTCTAACCGTTTAGCTCATACTATTTAGTTATCCAAAAAAATATTGGATCGTTTTCAAATAAAAGGGAAAAAACTACAAAAAATAAATAAATAAAGAACAAAAAAACATGGAGTTCAGTACTGGATAATGAAAGAGCATTCTGTAAGAAGTTGACTTTTTCTCAAAACAGTTCAAGGAACCGCGAATCAACTGGGCTGTTGTGGATGGTTTAAAAAGCATCGGAAAATCGGATAAAAATTCTCACAATTGGAGATTTGTTCTTCACTAAAATTCCGTAAAAAAAAGGAACGATTCTTTTTTTTGTGTGACCGAATCGTGATTTTGTTAAAAGTGGTTCCTTTAAGAGAGTTGCTGGAGAAGGATGAATCTTCGTAAAGGTCCAATACCCTTAGAAAAAAAAGTGAAGAAAAACATGGTTGAGTAAAGAGTGGGGGTTAATCTTTAAAGGTTATACTATACATTTTTGAAAATCGGGAAAAATCAATCAATGCCCCAAAAACAGCTGGTTTGGGAAATAAAGAGATCCGTTCCTATTGCTCGCAAATCACTCCAAAAAATTGAATTGAGTTTTAAAGATCGAAGTTTTGCCTCACTTAGAGCTCTCTCCAAAATACTGATTATCGTCTTGTTTTCAAACTGTTAGAACTTTGGAGAACTAGCAAAAATGGGCCCCTGCATCGAATTCTTTTGAATCTCGAAGTAGTGTAGTGGTATAAAAAAAGAACACTTGTTATTGGCCAAGATGTGTTGATACTACTGAATTTATTTCATTTAAATCGAACGAATATTAATTGTATCTATCTGTACATGGCGCAACAGTCCTAAAGGACCCAGGCCTCGTCCTCAAGCTTCTGCCAAACACCCTTGTCTTTGGCCTTTAACACCAATTGAGGTGAGGTCATCCTGGAATTTCGTCCAGCCAGCGCAATCGAGGTCTTCTTCTCCGGCGAGCTCCACCGGGTCCGACCATAGAGGAGTCTTTTAGGCAATCTTTCCTCCTCCAGTCTCTCTACATGACTTAACCACCGGAGACGACCTTTCTTTATTAAGGTCACGATATCTTCTTTTTTGTACATCTGGTACAATTCTTCTTTTTTTCCTAATCCTCCACTGGCCGTTCACAAAGCATGGGCCAAATATCTTTTTCAGGATCTTTCTCTCCCACACCCTAAGTAACCTTTCCGTTCTCTTTAGACAGTACCCACGTCTCACTAGCACACGTTGCAACTGGTCTTATTATGGTTCTGTATATTAGTACCTTGGCGTCATGTGACAAACCTCTAAGGAGGACAGCCTTCGCTAAAGCATATAAGCATCTGTTGCCAGCAGCTGTCCGTGCTTTAATTTCGTTTAACGCCTTGGGGGTTGGGCGTGGAGTTAACACATCCACCCCGGAAAACCTTCCTGTTACCAACCGAACATAAACAAATATCCGGACGGATTTAACGAATATTAATTTGAATTATGGAATTTTAAAGTGTTACTTCTGGAAGACGCTTTAAAAATCCAATAAATTAATTACTGTAAAAAATTACGAGATTTTTTTTTCGCGGTTCCTGGTTGATTGATGTTTATATTGTAATAAGATGGCCTAGATTTATTTGTGTCCTTTTTTGGCAGGAGGGTTTCTAAGGAAGTAAGATTTTTCATTAAGCTATAAAAGGTAGTTGGATAGAGTGAATTGATAAGAAGTTTGGCGGATATCTGTTGAAATGAGAGCGGAAGCAGATTTATAGGCGATGAAAGTAGAGCCAGAAACAGATGGAGAAAAGATCTTACTAAAGAGAGTGAGAGAGAATGATTGGCTATCTCTGTCGATGTGCGTGCGTTGATGGCCTTAACTGGTGGTAGAGAGTGACTGACTGCAGACAGACTCGTGATTACTCGTCTGCACACAGCTCACCACTACTCCAGATTGTGATGTCAACAGGTTGGTGGGTTTGTTTGTTGGCGGTCTTGGCGGGATGATAATATGAAGTGAGGAGCTCTGTCCTGGGGTGGTTGGAAGAGGTTTTGGGTTGACTGTACAGCGGTTATATAGTAGGGGAGGGCAAGTTGTTAAGGGCATACCACGGCCATCTGTATTAGCAAAAGTAAACCTTACTGATACCAACCCTCTTTAATGATGTAAACACTGCAATATCCATTAATTCTCAAAATGTATTTTTTCTTGAAATTTTTTGGGAGGGGGGACAGCGCTTTTGAAAGGTCAAGAGGTCAAGATTGTGGTCGAGTATCCGGGGAAGATTTAAGTTTTATTTTTAATTTATTTTTTTTAGGTGAAAGCATTTTCTTATTTTATTTATTTATTTAGAGGAAATGGAATAGAAAATTGCTTTTAATAATTAAGTTCTTTCGATTTACATGGTTTCGATGGCTGAAATCGATAATCTCTCTTTTAACTCACAGGAAATACTATTTTATGGAAAGGTTACTCAAGTCGTATCCCTTAAAAAAAGCTGTAAGTGCCCATTTTGCTGTAGTCATTTTTGTTTCCAATTTTCTAGCCAAGGGCTATTAACATTCTATTGGTGTATTTAATAGTTCTATGTCTTTTATTTTAAATATTTCTCCGACTAGGGGGTGGTTTCCAAAAGTGCCCATTGCTCAGCGCCACTGTACACTTACGTCGTATAGTGGGTCCCCATTCGGTGAAAGAAAGCTCTAGAAACGGAAATATTGGCTGTTTGAGGCGCCACGATAGCCGAGCGGTTAAGAGGCGAGACCTGCAAAGCTAAGATGTATTGCTGGTTAGTGGGTTCGATTCCCCCTGTCTTAGGCCTTGGATTTTATTTAATGGTTAATAAAAGAAATTTTCAGTAAAGTATGTTTGCTAGTCGCCTTCGTCTACTAATTGGTAGTTGGACGTAAAGCCCGCCTGAAAAAATGGGCAATTACTTTACTTAGTTTACGCGTAACATTTTTTCTAACATTAAAAGAAAAACTAGCTACAAGTGGGATTCGAATTTTGGTTCTACCGCTTCCGAAAATCTGCACGACACAACTCTCTGCTTTGTTATGATTTCCTCAATATCCTTTCTTTCTGCCGAACACTTCTACCTCTAGTGGCACTGCGGGCCTTGCAGTTCCTCAGCCTTCAACAGAAGAATATGCTATCAGTCTTCTTTACCATTGTTCTTTTTCAATCTTTCCCATATCTTCTTCTTCATCCAGGAGCTACGTATTTTAAAACGGAGCCTTTCTTGCAGTCTCTTTCCTATAGGATGTCTTTTACCACGCGGTTGCCATCCAAAGTGTAGAATTAGTAACCAACGTCTTGTTGTTACAAGATTTACTCGTATCTTGTGTTATTAGTATTAGTAATAATTAAAGATGGTTTAAATTAAGTTTATTGATTTAAGATGGTTCAAGTTTAGAGCAAAAGTAAAGTAAAGTAATTGCCTATTTTTTCAGGCGGGCTCCGTCTACGATACCCTAATTGGTAGTTGGACTTTAAACCCCGCCTGAAAAAAATAGGCGATTACTTTACTTTACTTACTACTATTGGCTGTTTTGCAGAATTTAAGAACCATATTCTAGGCAACGGAAGTATGCGGAAATTGGCTCAGAATTCAGGACATTCGCCCACTGAATGCGTTACTTTCCTGTTGGCCATCTTTTTAAGTCCTGGAAGTGAACGTCTGTCAAATGATTGAATAAAAAAAAAAAAAAAAAATCTTTGAAGGTATACCCTAAATATAATATAACTCAAGTTAGCAATGGGCCCCGAAATTGAAACCCGGTAACTTTAAAACGGGATCTTGGCCTTTATGTGTGACCTACAATTATAAATCCTAGACCGGGAATCGAACCTAGTGGTTACGCTATACATTTTAGTTGTGACAGTCTAATACACTCTGCCTGCTATTACACTTAACTTTAGATTTATTTTCTAAAATGAAGGCACCTATATGACGTCACATTATTATTGTACCTTGTCTTCCTCCACAACCATTTTAACACCTACACACTATCCAACAATTTTCAGTACGTAAAACAGAATAGGATGTCCTAGTAACTTTTCTAGCATTCTGTCTACTGAATACAGCCAATAGAATTCTACTAAATAGTTTTCCGATTAAAAAGGAAAATGTAACCGAGTTGTAACCTACCCACTTTACAAAAAGGGGTAACATTTCTGAAAACCACATCCTCTAGGTAATATTAGGGATATAGCGTCCAGTATGACCACAACAGGAAATTGTAAAACTGGGTTATTGCGTTGTATAGAAATGTAATAGTTTTGTGAGTGTGTAGGTGTGGGTATGTACGTATATATTTTTGAATTTATTGTCCGTGTCTGTGTGTGTTTTGTTTTGTCTCCTACACTTTATTGACTTCGTCGGTTCATTCAATTTTGTTCGTACTATCAGTTTCATTCATGTTGAATTGAATTTATTTTTGGAGCTTTTTTTGGGGCGTGGAAGGGGGAGGAAGGGGAGTTCCAATAATTTGATGTATATCATGAATGGGAAAGTCTGGCTACAATTTTTGTATGAAGGTAATATACTATTTTATTTTATTTGATACGATGTCATTGCCCTCAAAATATCATTCATATGAAATTATTTATTTATTTATTTATTTATGCAACGTAGTGCTAATTGCACTCATTTACGTCTATAAGTTTTATAAGTGTAAATAACGGCCTCATTACTAGGTGTAATTAAAACTGTCCGGTAGGACAGTTGTATAAGGGTTGATCGTCAAAAACTGCACCAGAAAAAGCGTAACGTTGAAAAACACCCAACTTTGACAATTTTTTTCTCTTTTTCTATAAAAGATAAAATTCCCAAATTTTCTTTAAAATAAAGGGCAAACCCTCCTTTATAACTGTAATTTTTTTGTAACAACCTAGATCTGATAGATTTTGAGAAAAAAGTTGCTGAAAATGAGCAAAAACGGCATTTTCAGAAAATGTTCTTGTTCTTCTTCTTGTTACCTTTTTTCTTTGTAAACAACGTAGCACCTAAACGTGCGAAACGATTTTCATGAATGAGGTGTCATTCGATTCGGAATTTCACGTAGATGTGTCCTTTGGGGGTCTCGACGCTGTACATCGAATGGGAGAGGAGTTAGCCCCATATATGTGTGAGGCCCCTCTTCAAAATTATTATTACTAAAATAATTCAGTCTTAAATCTTAGCCTGTTTTTTTTTGAAAATATTTTCGGCAGGATTAAAAGGGATAGGGCTCCCCCTAGGTAAGATTAAAGGGGACTTTCTGTTCTTACACCTATTAAGGGGAAGTTTGTAACATCTATTCTAAAAAAAATATTAATGATAATTTAATGCAGTAAAATTACTTAAATGATATCAATTCTACATAATAATTCGTGCTGCTTTTACAGACGTTTCTAAATGGCTGAAATTACGAGCGGAAGTATTAATGAAATGTTGGGTACCTTTTGTCGTTTAATCAACCATTATTCATAACTTTTTAAACTGCAAGTTTTTTTTTAAAGAGATTTTAAATAGGAATAATTACTTGTGTAAGAAAAAATTCTTAATTTCAAGACATTTCGGGTTTAACGGAAGTGCCCATTTTAAATTTTGACGTTAGAACGAGAGTGTCATGTGTTTCCAAGAAGTCATTTTCAGAATTTTCATCTCAGAAAAAGTGTTTTATTCATTTAACTTTAATTTTTTGGAGGGGCACCTTATGAATTAAGCAAAAATACTAATTATTTCATCGCTTGTACGATAATGTTGCACAATTTAACTGTGTGATGGAGAGAGACCATATAAATAATTGTGAAATGAACAATGTGTAGCATTATGTGCTGATTGGAATTATTTAATTTTTTTAAATTAAAACAAATTTAGTTTCGTGGCTTATTAACTATTGTATAATAGATATGGTCGGCGCCTATAGTTCAATTTTATTCAATTATACAGGGTGAACCAGGCCTACTGTGTGTAGTACATCTAAAGTGGAGTTCAATGACGTACTGGCCAACTTCATATTTTTCCTCTGTTCTTGAGTGACGTCACTTTAATTTTTTTTTCTAAAATCATTACTTTTTTCCAATAAAAATGTTATTACTCAGAAAGTTTTAGCCCGAATTCGATTCTGATGGCAAGGTTAGAAAGACAGATACATTTTCGTAAAAATTGATACCATTTCGAAGCATATGCTATTCTCCAAACAGCCTCAATCTTCCACCGGAAACTGGGAAAATAAAAGTAATCGAAATTTTTGAAGAAAACTCATTCGGCTCTTACGTAATAATTATCAGACCTAGGTGCTGGCACTTTTTATAAAAGTTTCCTTGTTTAATGGGCTTTCAAATGGTATATCATTTTCCAGGATTCCTTTTAGCTTCCTACGAGAAATTACGTTTGTTTTGTAAGAAAACGTGTTCACGAGCATACAGCAGTGATATTGTATTGTGTTGTTTAATTCATTAAACTCTTGTGGATGGAGCTGTAGTCAATTTTTAAAGTAGATTGTCTTAAAATAAGGTAGTCTAAGATTACTTATTGCACATAAAAAAAAAAAAAATGTATATTATTATGAAGTTTATTTTTAGTTTATGTTTATTGTGAAATTGTAATTTAGAGTAAATAAATACAACTATAAGAATTTTTGTTTAAAATATTTCCTAACATTTTTCGATTAGTAACCTTAGACTACCTTATTTTAAGACAATCTACTTTTAAAATTGACTACAGCTCCATCTACAAGAGTTTAATGAATTAAACAACACAATACAATATCACTGCTGTATGCTCGTGAACACGTTTTCTTACAAAACAAACGTAATTTCTCATACGAAGCTAAAAGGAATCCTGGAAAATGATATACCGTTTGAAAGCGCATTAGACAAGGAAACTTTTATAAAAAGTGCCAGCACCTAGGTCTGATAATTATTACGTAAGAGCCGAATGAGTTTTCTTAAAAATTTCGATTACTTTTATTTTCCCAGTTTCCGGAGGAAGATTGAGGCTGTTTGGAGAATAGCTTATGCTTTGAAATGGTATCAATTTTTAGAAAATTTATCTGTCTTTCTAACCGTGTCATCAGAATCGAATTCGGACTAAAACTTTCTGAGTAATAACATTTTTATTGGAAAAAAGTAATGATTCTAGAAAAAAACTTTAAAGTGACGTCACTCAAGAACGGAGGAAAATATGAAGTTGGCCAGTACGTCTTTGAACTCCACTTTAGATGTACTACACACAGTAGGCCTATGGACAATACTTACTGGTTCACCCTGTATAATATTGTAACGTTCAGAATGAATGAATAAGTTCAGAGTAATTCAGCAAATCTTGGGCACTTTGAAGTGCGATGTATTGTAAAAATATTTTATAAAATTGTTTTATTGAATTGTAGACTGAAACAGTCCACAAATTTAAATTCACCAAAAAAATTAAGGTTTAATCTTTGATTAAAGATGATGGAAATTGGTTTTTCATTTTACACCCTGGGGTTTTAAACTAGATTGAATCTGATTCAAGATTATCTGAATTTGGCGAAAATGCTATAGTAATCCTTCCCTTAAGGTGAAAATAACGACAGCTTATTTGCAATTTTTCCCTAAAGTGAGCCACTAACTTTGTGCAATAACTTAGCTCTCTATACTGATAGACCTTTTTTTTTCTTTACCATTAAACTAGCCCTTGTTGTTGCATTTTCCCTGTATATTAACTACCTTTTATATGCAAAAAAAAGATAAAAAAAAAAAAAGTTTGCGTTTATTTTATAACCTACGGTTTTTCTACGTTTATTGGATTCAGTTTTCTACTGGATAGGAAAAAAGCTTTGGATTTTCTCGCTATTTCCCAGTGTATCCTTTTTAATGTTAATACAAACGTCACCAAGTGGAAATATTAAATAATCTAAGTATTCTTTAAGAGTTTTAGTGTTTATTCGTGATGCGAATTCACTATTTTGTATTTTACCATTCTTTGCTTCAAAACGGAAATGAGTTTTCAAGTTATGGACACTTCTAAGAGTGTTTATATCCTGCCTCGTGTCAAGGAAATTTTCTAAGATATATATTGTATATATATTTAGCTGTAGTGATATTTAAAATTTGGAAATTTAAATTAAATTTATTTGAACTTTTCGAGAATTAATCGTTTTGACCTAGAGTAATTAAAATTGATGTCAAATTTTAATTTAATTTCGACATTCTTCTGGTAAAGTGTTGATTTGTAAGTTGGAGATCCCTGGTTCGAATCCTGCGAGTAGCTACTTTTTTATTTAATTTTATTTTTTTTAAAGTAAATAGTGAAATATGCGCTTCCGCCTCCGTCTACGTCACCTAATTGCTAGTTGGTTGTTAAGCTCCGTCTGAAAATTAGGCGATCATGACTTTATTAACTTTTTTTTGTAATTTATTTCTTTAAAGCGCATCATCATCTATGGTTATCCGGAAATTTTTTTCGGTACATTACCTCCGGACAGTATGGCCAACCTATTTTTCTATTTTCTTTAAATTTCCCTTAAAATGTTACTAATATATTTATCAATATTTCCTTCTAAGTAGTTCCGATCGTGGCTTTTCCCCTAAGTAATTACACATTTTGGGGGTCCTCTGAATCCCAAAAAAAGTGTTGTTTTTAACCAAATGTTCTGGTGAATTTGATTTCTGGTAAGATCAGCGCATAATTCTCATTGGATAAACATCCCCTCGATATTTATGAATGGGGTAATTCTTGATGTTTCTTGATGAATGAACCTGTCGTCGTTAGTAACTCTATATACAATGCTCTCTTAGTTAGTTGTCCTTTTCTAACCATTCATGGTAATTTGTCTTGGTTAACAAGCATTAGCAAGGCTTTAATCTGCATTTAAGCAAATATCGGCTAATTTAGAAAACATTTTACGAATATATTTAAGTCATTTTTCTTTATTAAATAATAAATTATTTATTGTGAAAATTTATATTCTTATCATTTTCCCCCTATAACTTTTATTGTTTTACAACAAAGTCTTTATTAAATTACTGAAACACAAGTTTTAAGTTATTTATTTGTATTTACAGTTTAAAATTTCCTAACTTCTATTTTATTATTAACTTCTTGTTTTTCACATTGCATTAGTTACAAAATTTCAACCATAATTTGATATCATCTCCTTTTTAGCGTAACAGTATTCTTGGGCATTAAATTTCCCCCCATTAACATATAATTCTTGTCTGTATTTGTATGAAAAGTTTATTAAGACTAGAAAGCTATATATGACTATATTCGCGATAAGTAGAAATTATATTTTATTTCTTGTCTAAAAGTTGGAGTTAAAGAGAAAATGAGTTATATCTTGAAAGTAATAAGGAAGCCAAAATGTTTTTACCAATTTCTGAAATAATTTGTTCATTTTCTGTACGACAGCTTTGTCTCATTTATAAATTATCTTGTAACTTAAATATTAAATAAGTTGGATCTAATTAATTATCGTAGTCCGGTCGTTAAGTTTAAGGACGTTCTTAAGTAATTTGATTACGTCATATTTTTGAAATTGATTTTCACCAGAATTTTTCGGGTGTCTTACTAAACGAAATGTGGCTGAAAGATTAGCTAACCATACTTTACTGTAATGTTCTCATATTACCCATTAAATAAAATCCAAGACCCTAGACCGGGGTAATCGAACCCACTAAACCAACAATACATCTTAGCTTTGCGGGTCTAGTCTCTTAACCTCCTAACATACTTTACTATAAATGTCTCAAATTAAACATTAAATAAAATCCAAGGCCTAGACCCCAGAAATCGAACCCACCAACCAACAATACATCTAAGCTTTGCGGGTCTAGTCTGTAACCGCCTAACATACATTTACTAATAAATTTCTCATATTAATCATTAAATAAAATCCAAAGCGTAGACACCGGGAATCGAACCCACTAAACCAACAATACACCTTAGCGTTGCGGGTCTAGCCTATAACCGCCTAACACACTTTATTATAAATTTCTCATATTAATCATTAAATAAAATCCAAAGCGTAGACACCGGGAATCGAACCCACTAAACCAACAATACACCTTAGCGTTGCGGGTCTAGTATCTTTACCACTTGGCTATAGTGGTGCCTAAAATAAGTTAAAAAACTATTTTGGGTTATACGAAAATTTTTTCCTGTAGATATATACCTATATATTTGTTAATTAATTTAAATTTTAGTTAAAATATAGTTGTTGTTTTTTTTGAAAACATCTAATGTATTGTGATACAACATTTTTCCCTGGGTTTTTCCATTATTTAACATAGATCTTCCAGACTTTTGCCTTTATTTTCCAGACAGTTCCTTTGGAAATTGTCATATATTACCTGGTTAACGTCATATTGCACTTACCTATTTTGTTTTATTTAAAGTTTTTAACATTTTTCTTCTTCTTTCTACGTTGTCTTATTTTCGTTGGCAAAAAAAAAAGAAAAAAAAAAGCACATTTTATTTTTCGAGTTACATTTCTTCTCTTCATGGCAGAAAATTCTCCTTTAAGTTCGAATTTTTAAAGAAAATGAGACTTGGTCTTTAATTTTAGTTTGTAATAATTAAAAAAGACTTTTAGAAAAATAATAAACATTATGTCCCAAAACCCTTCTTTAAAAAAGATTGTTGTTAATCTGAGTAGACATGTTTGAAGACTGAGAGCAAGTCGTTCATTTCCTGTCATTCGATTTATTCCCCTCTGTACTCGAATGAAAAGAAACCCAAGCAAGTAGTAAAATCTCAAAAAAGTGGAAGCGGATATGGTCGAAAGTTATAATGCTGAAATTTTGTTTTGACTAATTGAATCTAAAAATTGTCGTGTTTTATTTTAATCTTTATTGAGCTCAAATGTTCTTACACTAAAACAAATATACGTACACAACCTCACGTACATTGACAATTTTCTAAAAATTGATATAGATACAAATTTTTTTTTTTTTTTTTTTTAACCTTGAAAATATTTTCGATATTTATATCGATGTTATATGACGACATGACACTGGTAACTGGTTGATGTGGTGGGGATTTAATGGTAGTTTTTAACTGAAAATGTTTTATAGCAAGCCCAATTTTGGTGAAAACGACTTGAAATTCCTTCATAAGGGGTGAGGGGTTCTTGGGGGGGGGGGTGACGTTTTAAGGGCAGGGTTTCGAGGTGGGCGGTCTTAGCGAGGGGTTGGTGGTGAATGAAATCTATCGTATCTTAAAGTATGATTAAAGTTTTACAATTCATAAAACAGGAAAATGCTTGACATTTTTAGGGGGGGGAAAAATTGTGTACTTCCTGTGTAAACAATATTTGGCACGATTGCAATACTTCCTTTTTTTTCTATGAGTAAGAGAAGTAGAAAATAAATAAAAATTAAAATATCAGTAAGAGTTCCAAAAAGCACGATTTAAAATAAATAAATCTAAATCTACGCAAACTTCAAACTTCAAAATAGGTAATCTTGATTCACGAAAATGTAATCTTTTTTGTTCCCCTCGCCACCCCCCACAGCCCTAAAAAATAAAAAATCTCGTGAAAATCTGTGACATTTTGATTTCATGGTTCATTATGCTGGAGATTGATGGAAGCTGTAAGAGATCTATATAATCAATCAAAGTTGTTGTTCTTGTTATTTTGTTCGCTCCTATATAATCGTTTAACTTGAGTATGTATAGTTTTTAGACGTTTTAATATAATTTTCTCTTTAAGAAAAACAACATATTTTTGTCTGCGTGTGCAAGTTTTTTCTTTTTCTGGTGTTTCTCATGAGAATAATGTTGTGATGAAATAGTGCACAGTTAATTGATTAAAATAATAAGGTAAGTGGGGGGAAGATGCCACACTTAACACTTATTTCCGTTTTGTAGGAAACTGGGTTATCGAAAAAAACACCAAATGTATCAACGTCCAGGTTGTTTTTTATTCTTTAATTACATATATATATTAGTATATTTAATTAAATGCAAAACCATTAAAAATGCATTCGAATGAAATTTGTCAAAACTGGCAACTTCCCCCATCATATGGGGAAGATGCCAGTTGATGCGGGGGAAGATGCAACAATATCTTAAGATATAAATTGAGAAAGAAAAAATTACAAATTTAACGTTAGGTAAACAGCAAAATATTCTCATTAAACACTGAGGGGAAGGAACACCGAACAAAAGACATTTTTTGTTTAATTTTTAACATTTTTTGCAATGCAAATTGTCTTTGCTGCAAATTTCATGTAGCCATCTCTTGCATGATATGCATTGAAGCCAATCGCATTTTGGGCCCTTCCTATCATAAAAATATCCTTTACACTCAATACAAAATTCATCTTCCTCCTCTTCAATGTCACTGTCACCACTGGTCATTACCAAATTATCGGGAGCGGAGGATGCTGAAGATGAACTGTCCTTCCTTTTCTTTTTCTACAGTACTTTTTCCCCTTTTTTTTTTTGTCGGCAAAGTCGCCTTTCTTCTCAATGCCTACCGTTTCTCCTCCGTCGTAAGGACTTCAGCAGTTTGTTTCTTTCTTCGAGTTTGCTTGGGTTTCTGAAATCTGGGGATAGGACTAATTTCTTCAAAAGACGTGATGGCACCGCTGCTGCTTGTTGAAGCTATTACCAGAGGTGCGTTAACTCCTTGTGTGGCATTCAAATTTTCTTTCATATTGTCAGAAATGGTATAAGCATGTTCTGGAATTTTTTGCGGATCGTAAAAGATAAATTCTTCATGCAGAAAATCCCACGCTGCCATTTCCAACAGTATCTGCCCTATTCCACGCGGCGCTCAGCAAAGACCCAAATTGAAATCTCTATGTTAGAATGGATCCAGTTGTTAAGGGCCTGCTGCCAAAAAGTTTTGTCTTTGATTTCTTTTCCCTATAACATCATATTAGTTAGTTTTTCCTTTTTATTTAATAGTTTTTAATGCTGGGTCAATATGGCCCGAGGTGACGGCTTATGGCACTTCACATAAGGTTACGGCTCAAGGGTTAATAATATTAATGTATTATACAAAAACTATATTTCGTGTGTCAGTAATTGTTTTATATTGATTTTATATTATAAAATATATCATTATAATGTAAAAATGAATGAGAATCAATATGAAATTGAAACACTTCAATAGGTGGCATCTTACTCCAAGCACTGGAGGAAGACGCCACATAGGTTTATTTTTTTACTAAGGCTTCAGTCATGTTGTTTCAAGCTAACACGTACTCACCAAGATGTACACGACACAAATATCACGGAATTATTACGTTTAATCTAGTCAATCCGTCACCAAACCTTAAGTATCGACAACGAAATATTATAACATGGGTACTCACCAGGTTCAAAGAGTTGAATTTTCAGTTTAACGACGATTAAACTAGATATAAATAGAAATATTCACAAGCACGGTATTCACAGTTGTTTATTACACACTTTAACGTAGGAATCGCTGTCATCCAGTTGTAGATATGCAAAATATGACGATACTTGCATCTTCCCCCAACTGTCATCTTCCCCCCACCTACCTTATATCATTTTTCTCCTTAAAAACTATTCTTGTACGAAAGAATTCCTAACAATAGAGGGAAAGCATTTAGCTGAAGACGCTCACTCGAACGCTAAAAAAAAAAATAGATGTTCAAAAAATTCAAAAAGATTGGTTAAGCCATTTTGTTTTTTTCTACTCTAGTGAGTCAATCCAATTTTTTAGAAAATCTCAGTGAAAAGAATAAATAAGAAATAAGGTTTATGCTGTTATCGTATTTGTTTCCCACGGGTTCGAATCCAGCTGCTGACCCTCAGATTTTTCTCTTCCTAGGAGCTTCTTACAGCTTACTGTCCCGGTGATGGAGGACAGTGTTGCCTGTAACAAGAGAACACTGTCCAGAGGCCGGCAGTGCACTGGAAAAAAAAAGCTCCAGGCGCCAATAACCTTAAATGTTGACGCGCCTTAGAATCATAGAAAAAAGGTATTCCAGGTAAATGATTACTTCCGGTTAACCAGTTAAATGTGTTTGACGTGTATACACAAACCAAATCTCTATTAGGGTGCGTTCGACGTGTATACTCGTTGTGGAAAATATAAAATTGCCATTAACTGATAAAAACTCGAAATTTTAATAAAATATAATAAGAATATTATTTGGTGGGATGTTTCCTTTATCTTACCAATAGAACTGCCAAGTATTTTATACGGATTGGGTGGAGGGAGCCAGCCAAATGATAAGCGATTGGTACATGTTTGGTCTCCGCATTAGAGATTGGGGAATTAGGCACACTTTATTAGAAGCTCTCAACCTTTGTGCAATGCCCGTTTTTACCTTTTAGATAGAGATTCAAACCTCAGTACGAGCATGATTTCATTTTGCATAGAATTCAAAGCTCTAGTTAACTGGAGCAATGCATAACATGAAGCGGTGCAAGATTTTTGAATGAGCACAGAATGCACTGGTAATCTCAAGCCCCAGGGATTGCAGAAAAAGTCGCTTGCAGTGACTATTACGACGTTGTAAACTTTTGGTTGTTTTGCCCCCTGCGTTCGACGTGTATGCACGTCATTGTCTGATTTTAATTCCGCACACTATGGGTTTAGTTTTTTAAAACTAAATTCCGCGCTTAACTGGTTAAAGTAATTTTACATTTATGAAATGAAATTTAAATACCTAAATAGTAAAGTAAAAGTAAAATAATCGCCTATATTTTCTGGCGGGGCTTAACGTCCAACTACCAATTTGGTGTCGTGGACGGTGGCGACTAGCAAACATACTTAACTGTAAATTTCTTTTATTAATCATTAAGTAAAATACAAGGCCTAAGACCGGGAATCGAACCCAGTACCACAATACCTAAATACCTTAATATTTATTAAATAATAAGTAAAGTAACTACAGTATTGCTTCTTAATTAATGAGATGGGTGTGTGCCTGGTGTTTCTTTGCAAGGTTCCCTATATTGGGTTCGAAATTTGATTTTCCTATTACCCCCTGGCTCAGATCGACCCCCTTACTTTTGTTAAATAGACCCCCGAGTGGTCTCTATAGACCACTTTTTGGCGGACCTCTGCTCTAGAATGTTGACGCGCCTTAATTGATAATAATAAAAAGAAAAAAGATACTCCAATTAAATGATTACTTCCGGTTAAAAGAAATTTGTTTTTTAAAAATTTGAATTTCAGCCAATTGTATTTAATCTTCTTTAAACGTTAGTTTAACACTTTCAAGAGCATTTCAGAGAGGATAACATATCGTATCTCTTTTTTGCCTGAAGTAATTGAATCTTTTTTCGGATTAAAATATTTCAAATAAATGTTTTTATATATCCATTTGTGCAATGGGTGTGCATAGTTTTAAACGAAATCGTTGGAGTGTGAAGTTAGACTCTGCTTCAGTGGAGTTTTAATATTTTATTTTCTGTACTTGAAAAACCCTTTATCGAACTATGTAGACGTCAAACCGGATACTTCCGGTGGAACTCTGAAAATAGAAAATTAATACGATTCTTTCTTCCTTCATTAATATTTCAAGTGCGAGAGAGAGAGAGAGAGAAATGGCTTAGCTTCTCTCTTAGAACTAAATGAGTATGAATATTCCTAAAACGTTTTGAATGAAAATAATTATAAATGTGTTCGTAATTGTGAATCCAAAAGTTTTCATTGAATTTTAGGAAACATTTTTGAGAGAGAGAGAGAAATAATAATAATAATTGAATTTTAGGGAAGGGATTAGCTATGCGGTTAGCGTACTGGACTTCCACGCGGAGGTCCCGTTTTCTAATCCAGCTGCTGACCCTTAGATTTTTCTCTTCCTAGGAGCTTCTTATAGCTCACCGTCCAGTGATGGACAGTATTATCTGTAACGAGAGAAAACTGCCCGGAGGCTGGCAGTGCACTGAAAAAAGCTCCGGGCGCCAATGACCTTAGATGTTGACGTGCCTTAGAATCATTAAAAAAAATAATAATAATTGAATTTTCCGGATTTAGGAATAACCGGAACTTCCTTACTATGGTACAGACAAGTCCATTAATTGGGCGTACACCAACAGGAAGTAAGGTTCTAATAAACTCTGCCTGGGATTTTCTTTTTTTTAAAAAAAACTATTGTTCTCAGAACAAAAGAACATTTTTTTTTGTTTATACTTAAAAAACTTGTTCATTAGGGGGTTTCAAAAAAAAAAAAATTGTCTACTTTTAAATTTTAAAGAGCGCCGGGCGAAAAATAAAAGTTTATTTAAAAATAAAAAATTTGGGTCCGTAGTAGAGCAAAATCGATTAATATTAAGATTGATAGTAATTCAATTTCAAATTATAACAATAAATGTCAAATATTCCCTAATTTAGAAGTTTCAATAACCAAAAATATATTTGTCTTTTAAATTCTGTACGAAACACATAAAAAATGAGAATTGATTTTAATGTTAATTAATCGAAATCTTTCGAAAATGTATATTTTTCTTAATATTTTTTTTTTTTTTTTAAATACAGCTTCTTTAAATATTCATAACTTTGAAAAAGAAAATGGCCATTAAAATGATCCCCAACTGCTTTGTCTTTATAGCAAATAATATTTAAATAAACTTTGTACAATTACATGTTTTGCTAATAATTTTAAAAAAGTACAAAACATGTAATTGTTGATTTTGTTTTATTTAATAATCGATCCATCGTAGTAGCGCATGTTTATTGTATCTTTGACCGGGTTTCGTATGACCAAAACCCGGCCAGGAATACGTATAATAAACACACTACGAAAGATAAAAAAAATACAACGATATTTTCAAGCAATGCGCAATTTAAAGCCAGATTTTCAATAGTGTTTAAACTTTACACTGCCAGCCTCCACAAGATGTTCTCTCGTTATACACAACACTCTCCTTTCGAGGCATATAAAGTAGCTCCTAGGAAATAAAATCCTTCGCTTAGGAATTATACGGCCAACCACTGAGAAGGAAGAAAGAAGAAGAAGAAAAAAGAAATTTATTATTCTGGGACAATTGTCCCCTAAGAATAAATACAGGAACAAATAGAGGCCTTAACAGTTTGGCCTGTGATTATACAGAAAATAAATAAATAAATAAGTATTTACAAAAAGTGAAAATAAAAATAACAGCAGAAATTAAGGAAATAAATTAAAACAATTAGAATTTCGGAGGAAGCTGAATAGAAAGGAGATAACTGACGGGATTTAAAGATAGATAGGTTAGGAGCATGGCGGACAGATGATGGTAAGGAGTTCCAGAGAGAGGTAGCACGTATCAGGAAGGACTTGTCAAAGGATAAGGTACGGTGAGAGGGAATACAGAGATCAGATGAACGAGATCTAGTGTTACGGGAATGGATGGAGGATTTAAACTTAAGGAGTTGAAAAATATAGGAAGGCCTTTGAGACTGGATGACTTGAAAAAGGAAAGAAGCCAAAAAATATTGGCGGCGATAGACAGGAAAAAGCCAACTAATCGTAGCAGTGCGAAATGCGAGAGTCTCTGGAAATGCTGAAAATAAATCTTATGAAGCAGTTCATGGAGGCGCTTGAGCTTAGCTTCAATATCACCAGAAAGACCGGCCATACACTAAACAACCATAGTCGAAATGGGGGAATATAAGAGAGGAAACTAGGAGTGGCCGGGTCTTAATTGGAAAAAGGTGACGGGAACTATTAAACTGCTTTAGGATGTGGATGGAACGACGAGAGATTTGGGAAACATGGTTTTTCCAGGATAGGTTTTGATCGAAAGTGATACCAAGGTTTTTCACAAAGGAACAATATTTTATTGGGGTATTGTAAAGGAAAAGATTAGGAAGAGGAGCCAATGATTTAAGGAGTGAGCTACAATCCCTACTTTAACATCAATATTTATTTGTAAAGTGCAATAATATTGACTAATCTGTGCATTTATGAATCAAATGATACCTGAAAATAGCATTTAATTTCATTTCTCCCCCCCCCCCTACACCCTCGCCCAATAGGGGCTGCCATATGTAAGCGAGTGATATATACATCCATAGCAAAGGTTTTGATAGCCTTAGGGGAAGGTTGTAATAAAATCAAAGCTCTTTCATTCCTGTTTTTGATGTTTTTATACGCCTTTATTAACCTTTATTTTATTTACAGTTTTATATTTATTTTTCTGATTAAAATAAATTGATTTGAAATTCAATTTATTCTTTATTAATAAAAAAAATCGATTTTGAACTCTCAAATGAGTCTTTACAATAATATTTTCTTATAACTGTGAACTTATAAAACATATTTACCTCACATATTAACGTTATTCAGTTTATTAAACCTGAAATTAAAAATAATTTTTCTGCAACCATGTAGGGAAGTTCTCATTACTCAATTAAAATCAGCTGTGTAATGCCCAACTTCCCACACTAGTGGGGGGAAATTCCCATTAGTGTCACTTTCCGCACAAGTGAGTGGAAAAACTTTATTGTGCTTCCTTGATATAAGAAGTTTTGTTATTAACATAAATATTTTCTGTAAAACTCTAATAAGCTTATTTAAATTTATTTTATTTAAATAATTAAAAAACGAATATTAAAAAATAAAATAAAAATTGAAAGGAATATAAAAATAAAAATAATACTTTAATAAATAATTAGATATTTTTAATTATAACAGTTAAAAAGGTTATAGTGTTACCTTATAGAAATTTAAAATGGATTCTAGTGATTCCTGTTTAGAAAACACTCCTCCATCAATAAAAGAAACAGCAGAAAATGTAATAAGTAATGTAAATACGTAAGTAATGTAAATAATTGTAATATAACAATAAATGTTTATAATAAATAAATTACTTTTTGTAGACTGTAAAAATGAAATTTTTAATTTTATTAGTTAATAAATGGTTGCAGAAAAAATATAATATTTAACTCTAGTGTAAAGTATTTTCCTCACACTCGGCAATTTGCACTTGCACTCGCATCGCTTCGCTCGCTCGTGCGTGCAAACCCTGCCTCGCGTGAGGAAAAGTACTACTTTCCACACTTGTTAAATAAATAACTATTTTTCAAGAATAATCATTTTTAAAAAAGGTTATAAAGAAATACGAGTTTAGTATGCAGGGTGTTCAGCATAAGACTACGGTAACTCCGGGAGCCGATTCTGGGCATCATTTGCAACAAAAAAGTCTATATAAACTATGGCTCGATTCGGCTCCGTTTTATAGATATTTTTAATTTTATGTTTTTTCAAGGTGTTACTACTTTTTAGCAAATAGTTGCCTATATTTCTCAAACTATTAAAGCTACAGCAATTTCAATAAGCTCATTAGAAAGAAGGTTAAATTTCCTTTTAAATAAGCTAATTTGTATTCTAAAATAATAATATTAAGTATTTTACTTTGTGGCCCAAACATAAGGAATAGCAAGTTTTGCAATTAATCACAGATTTCTGCGTCAATTTTTAAAATATCCCCTTATGCATTGTATACCTTTCGAAAGGTGATTGTATGTAGATGTTTTTCATGAATAGTGCACGTTTTAAACTTATACAATATTTTTGAGAAAAATGAAGTCAAAGTTTTGGCGAAAAAAATTAGAAACTTGCTATTTCTTATGTTTGGGCCACAAAGTAAAATACTTGATATTATTATTTTGAAATATAAATTAGCTTATTCAAAAGGAAATTTAACCTTCTTTCTAATGAGCTGATTGAAATCGCTTTAGTTTTAATAGTTTGAGAAATATAGACAACTGTTTGCTAAAAAGTAGTGATACCATGAAAAAAACATAAAATTAAAAATACAGTGGAACCTCGCATAACGAGCACCTCGCTTAACGAGTAATTCGCATAACGAGTAAAACAAATTGATTCTTATAGCGAGCGATGTTTCGCATAACGATAGTTTTCTAATGACATTTCGCTGACTGCGCAGTTTTCGCTGACTCATCGAAAACTGCGCATTCTTCGATTAGTCATTCCTGTTTACGCATATGCGTTTCATATTCTCCACGTATCTAATGCACTGATACAGTCGAAACCGAACTTCACCGAATGAGTGGTGTATAGGGAAAGTCCATATAGTGACATTTGTGTTTAAAATATTGTAACTAAGTTGACCTGGGCAGAGAAGAAAGGCTTAGATTGTTCTAGGGGTTGAACGATCAAAGTGAAAATTTTCACTGATCTCCGTACGAAAACTCCAGGATCGTCAACAGACGAAAAAGAATTTAAAGCAAGCCGTGGGTGGTTTGAAAAATTCAAAAAAAGAACTGGCATTCACAGCGTTATGAGGCACGGTGAAGCAGCAAGTTCCGATAAGAAGGCAGCTGAGAACTACGTCAGCGACTTCAAAAAACTTTTGATTTCCGAGGGTTACTTGCCACAACAAATTTTTAACTGTGACGAGACAGGTCTCTTTTGGAAGAAAATGCCCAAGCGAACCTACATAACAGAAGGAGAAAAAGCATTACCCGGCCACAAGCCCATGAAAGATCGCCTCACGTTGCTGTTTTGTGCTAATGCAAGCGGTGACTTGAAAATTAAACCATTGCTGGTGTATCATTCGGAAACTCCACGAGCCTTTAAGAAATGCAACATCCACAAGAACAAACTAAATGTAATGTGGAAAGCCAATAACAAGGCTTGGGTGACACGTGACATTTTTGTTGAATGGATAAATGAAGTGTTTGGTCCTTCTGTGAAAAAATATTTATTGGAGATGAATCTGCCGCTCCATGCGTTGCTTGTACTGGACAATGCTCCCGCTCATCCTCCAAGTCTACAAAATGATCTTCTTGACGAATTTCAATTTATCAAAATTCAATATCTGCCTCCTAATACTACACCGTTACTTCAGCCTATGGATCAACAAGTAATTTCCAACTTTAAGAAACTGTACACTAAAGGTCTCTTCGAACATTGTTTTGAGGTGACTGAAGAGACAAACCTTACTTTGCGAGAATTTTGGAAATACCACTTCCATATTGTTACATCCCTCAAGATAATCGACAAGGCGTGGGACGGGGTTACCAAAAAAACTCTAATTTCTGCATGGAAGAAGCTCTGGCCTGAAATCCTCGTCGAATCTGGTTTTGAGGCGATTGAATCCGAACCTGTGGAATCTCTAGATAATGAAATTGTGTCTTTGGCCACGGATATGGGATTGACAGTTGATAAAGATGATATTGATGAGCTTGTAGCAGATCATAGTCAAGAGCTATCCACAGAGGAACTTGTTGAGTTGCAACACATTTCACAACAAGAATTGGTGGAAGAGAATTTATTAGACAAAGAGGAGAAAATATCAGAGGAACAACAATCTTCCAGCGCAATAAGAGAAATGTTGAAAGCATGGGAAACTGTTGCAACACACGTAGAAAACTATCACCCGAATAAGGCTGTGGCTATGCGATCTATAAATTTATTTAATGATAATGCTGTGTCACATTTTGAAGACATTTTGAAGCGACGGCAGAAACAAGGAACATTGGACAAATTTATAATTAAAAAGGATTAATTATGAATGTACATATTTATCTCAATTAATATATGTAATTTATATTATATTACATCATATGTACATATGTATATAATTTTTTCGAAATAAATGTTATAAAAAAAAATTTTATCAATATTTTTTTTGCATGGAACCAATTATCCCCTTTTATTTTAATTTAAATGAAAAAAATTGTTTCGCTTAACGAGTATTTCGCTTAACGAGTAAGGTTCTGGAACGAATTATGCTCGTTAAGCGAGGTTCGACTGTATCTATAAAATGGAGCAGAATCGAGCCATAGTTTATATGGAATTTTTTGTTGCAAATGATGCCCAAAATCGCCTTCCGGAGTTACGGTATTCTTATGCTGAACACCCAGTATATAAGTAATCTTCAAGTAGTACCTACATTCGGTTATGAAATTTACTTTAAATTTACAAATTCAGCCAATCATTTTATCCTATTTAATGGCCTAATAGTAGATAAATTTATGATCTCTCGTACACTTATTATATGAACACTTATATGCCGAAATGATACTTCAAAGTGAAAGGGAGAGTGATATGAGTCAGTAAATAACCGCAGCATTTACGCTAAATATTTGAACTATCTTCTCTCTCCGGGGGAGATACAGAGCAAGTAGTTTTGCTTTGCTCTAAGATTTTGAGGTCTATTGGCCCTGTACTTGAGGGAATTTGTTCGTAGAAGTCATTAAAATCTATTTAATTAAATATATAATTACTTGAGGAGATCATTAGTGACTTCACGAGTTTCTCTCTCATTTTCTAATATGTATTTGTAAAAAACTAAATTTTCTTTAATAATAATAATAAAAAAAAAAAATTATAATTTAAATGACCTAAAGTTGCAGGCCTTAAACAGCTTTACGTTTTACTTGAACTTGTAAAACAGGACATACAATTAATTCTGTAATAAAAGTTTCTCTTTTGCTTGTAAGATTGAGAATATTAGAGAGAGTCGGAATATTATTCTCAAATATTTTTTTTGTTTTACTTCTCAGTTTGAAATGGAAGGATTACGTAGAAGTTTGGAAGAGGTTACAGAGTTATCCTATCTTATTCCTGTTTTTATAAAGAAGGATTTTTAGATAGATATTAAAATAAATAAATAAATATTGGTTAAAATCAGTGATCCAAGCTCCGCTGGCCCCCCCCCTGCATCAATCAGCCCTTCAGATTTGGGGAAAAGGGAAATCTTCTCATACTTTCCCTCCTCTCCCCAAACAGTATTTCAAAGTTTTTAATGAAAAATCGTGGTAGCCCCTTTTTTTAAGAAAATGGCAAAAGAAAAATTGAAAAATCAATTGAGCTAAGCAGCATTCCCTAGTTCAGGGGTTGGCAACCTATGTTATTTTAAGTAGAGAGCAATTTCTCCTTAAATAATTTTAATAAATCTTACCAAGAGCCGCAAGGATGAGTTAGTGTAAACAAACTCTGTAGATCATTTGTATTCGCAAATTATGATTTTATGATATTCAGTAACATTTAAATGTTTTATATATTTATTTTCACATATTGCAAAGTAAATAAATAAAAACTAAACCTGTGTTTGAATGAAAATGGCGGCAGTCTTATATAATTACGTACTGTATTTTAATATAATTCTATTCAATTTCTAACCAATCACATTTAAAATTCTTTTTGAAAAAATATCTTTACTTTAATAAATGAAATTTTCATTTGTTTCAATAAAATTGAAATATACAATTTATATACAGGGTGACCAGAGTTATATGCTCCACCCACTTTTTTTTTAAACGGCGGGAAATTTCGAAAAAATAAAAAACACGTATTTAATCATTTTTAGTCTAGTTTATTTTCAGTGATTGACCCATTTTTTTAAACCCCTGTATCTCGAGATACAGCATCCAACTTTTGTTTTTCAAAAGGAACGTTATATTTTTTGTTGCATATTTTTATAGTATTTGAGCTCCTAAAAAACCCCAAAAAAATGTTTTGAAATCGGTTAGGTTTTACAAAAGTTATGGTAATTTAAAATATGAAAAACAAATTTCAGTTTACTGTCAAAATTACGTTTTTTTTTTTAAAGAATCTGTTCAAACTGGGCACCATCAACGGATAGGCAAGCCAAAACTCTGGACTCCCACGCTCTGCTTGTAGCAGCACTTATGGTGGTGAAGTCAAGATCTAGGCAGGTTAGAGTTGTTCGACGTTTCAGATCATCGACTGAAGCCACGGAATTAAGGTTACTGTACACTCTATTTTTTAGATATCCCCACAAAAAATAGTCCATTGGGGTTAAGTCCAGAGATCGAGGTGGCCATTGGATGGGACAATGAGTCCCTAAGCACTTTTCATGGAAATTTCTGTCCAGATAACCTCGAACAACTCGCATTATGTACCGGGCAACCATCTTGTTGAAAATACATATCTAGCCGACGTTGTAGAGGAACATCTTCAAGCAGAACTGGCAAAATGTCTATCAAAAAAAGTCAGATACCTTGCATCAGTTAAGTTCTCTCTATAGAAGTATGGGCCGATTAGTTGATTTCCTAAAACTCCACACCAAACGTTTTTTAAATAAACCACCTGAACGTCTGAATAACACTAGCCTGCCCTAGATCTTGACTTCGCCACCATAAGTGCTGCTACAAGCAAAGCGTGGGAGTCCAGAGTTTTGGCTAGCTTATCCATTGATTGTGCCCAGTTTGAACAGATTCTTTAAAAAAAATAACGTAATTTTGACAATAAACTGAAATTTGTTTTTCATATTTTAAATTACCATAACTTTTGAAAAACCTAACCGATTTCAAAAAAAAATTTTTTGTTGTTTTTAGGAGCTCAAATACTACAAAAATATGCAACAAAAAATATAACGTTCCATTTGAAAAACAAAAGTGGGATGCTGTATCTCGAGATACAAGGGTTTAAAAAAATTGGTCAATCACTGAAAATAAACTAAACTAAAAATAATTAAATACGTTTTTTTTATTTTTTCGAAATTTCCCGCCGTTTAAAAAAAAAAGTGGGTGGAGCATATAACTTTGGTCACCCTGTATACGAGGGGGTACCCAAAAAAAACCGGAATTATTTTTTAAAAGCTATTTATTTACAAATTTTTTACAGAACAACCTTATCCCCTTCAAAATACTCTCCATTACAACTAATACATTTGTCCCACCGGTGCTTCCACTGTTCGAAACATTTTTTGTAGTCATCTTTAGAAATGGCTGACAGCTCCTTCTTCGTTTTTTTCTTGACCTCTTCAATGTTGTCAAATCGGTGACCTTTCATGCCCTTTTTCATGCGTGGAAATAAGAAAAAGTCGCACGGAGCCAGGTCAGGCGAGTAAGGTGCGTGGGGCAGCGGAACCATGCCATTTTTAGCCAAAAACTGTGTAACAGAGATGACTGTGTGTGCAGGTGCATTGTCGTGGTGGAAGAACCAGTCTTCTGTTTGCCACAGATCGGGTCTTTTTTGGCGAACACTATTGCGCAATCTTTTCAAAACTTCCAAATACAAGGTTTAATTGACGGTCTGACCTGGGGGGACAAACTCTGAATGGACTACGCCTTTGGCATCAAATAAGCAAATCAGCATTGTTTTGATGTTTGACTTGACTTGACGACATTTTTTTGGTCGGGGTGAAGATGACGTCTTCCATTGGCTCGACTGTTGCTTTGTTTCTGGGTCATAACCATAGCACCGTGACTCATCACCAGTAATGACCTTTGACAGAAAGTCTGGATCAGTTTCAAGCTGTTGTTTCAAAGCACGACATGTTTCAACTCGATGTTCTTTTTGATTGTCAGTCAGAACTCGAGGAACAAACTTGGCAGCAACCCTTTTCATCCCCAAATCTTCCGTTAAAATTCGCTGAACCGAGCTCCAAGATAACCCACTACTCTCTGACAGTTGATCAATTGTCTGTCGACGGTCTGTGAACACTAGCTCTCGAATTTTTTCAACATTTTCGTCGATTCGGGCAGTTGATGGACGTCCAGAACGAGGTTTGTCATCAATCGACATGTCGCCATTTTTAAACCGAGTAAACCACTCGTATACTTGAGTTTTTCCCATAGCGTCATTTTTGTAAGCTGTTTTCAACATTAAAACACTTTCAGCAGCATTTTTGCCGAGTAGAAAACAAAATTTCAGAGCTGCACGTTGTTCACTTAAACTTGCCATCATAAAAAACGAAAAAAGAACAAAACAGCGCTGGTAAAAACAATCACTGCAGATGAACAGAACAAGCCAGGCAGACAACACAGGCAGGACTGAACTGGCAAGGAATTGCGCTATACACGTCTAGCGGCAGAAATGCGTACTACATAAGCTCCATGCGCGGCAACGCAATTCCGGTTATTTTTGGGTACCCCCTCGTATATGGGCAGGCTGAAGAGCCACACTATTTGGATAAAAGAACCGCATGCGGATTGCCGACCTCTGGCTCTAGTTAATTGATTTTTTGAATCCAAATGCTTATTACTTAATTGTCGGTTCTTTTGGTGACACCTAAATCAATTATCAAATTTGAACGCTGCTGATTTTTTCCCCCTAAATTTGGGTTTTTGTGGGCTCAGTATTCTTAGAATTTTTTTCTGACAAGAACCCAGTATCGGAAAATTGGTCAATAACCAAAAATGTTTTTGTTTTTTTGAAAAGTAAAAGGGAAAATAAAAATTATAGAGGAAATCCTTCCTAATATCCGTAAATAACTTTCTTGGTTTTTCCCCACCAGTATTGGAAAAATCTGCTCCTTCAAAGGAAATTCCTTCTTTAGCTTTTCATAAACAAAAAAAAAACATTTATCTGCCACTCTTTTTATGTACGTAACCTTCCTGGTTTAAACATAGCTTCCTTCCTGGGGAAAACCGATTGTGGTCAAGTGAAGTTCAGCGGAATTTCTTTCCTCATTTCTCTTGTGTCTTATGGCTGCCACCATGGGACTTCCGGTAATATAAGGGCTTTCAGAAATAAAATTAGCGAACCGAAAATCAGCACCAGTTTACTAAGCGTATTTTTCGCGAAAACGGCTCTTATGATTCTTTTTTTTAAACCCTCTTTTTTTTTCGTAACTTCTTTTACACTTTTTGTTTGGCCATGGCGTTCGTTTCAAAACAATAATTTTGCACCTTGATACTTTAAATAATTCATGCAGCATTGGGTATCATAAATACAAGAAAAAGATGAAAAATAATTATGGGGAATGCGAGATAATTGAGTGTATAATGTATTGATCGTATAAGACGCTTTCTCATAAATTCGACAGTTAATGGACCCTTTTAATTCATTCATTATTTATTGGCTTTTATCTTCCATCTTTATGAATGAAATAGTTTCTTTCATAAGCATTTAGTGTTGGTATGACAGATGTCTGAAAGAAAATTATAATGGAAATGCATCACCAAATCAAGGCCACTCAAATATTAAACATTTAATACAAGAATTCGCACAAAGAAATTTTGCCACATTTGTAGTAACATGAGTTAAAGGTTAATCTATTTTGGCCGAGTCCATTTTAGTGTCATCATTTATTGTAAAATATGGTTTAGGTTGGTAGTGCTGGATAATATCGTTGCAAGGCATGTTTATTTTATTCCGGTCCGGATATCGAGCTTTCATCCATTGTCAGAAGTAATCTAATGAAATAAGTTTGTGTATAGAGATTACGACTTGCTTTCCGTTTCTTACCAGCTGACTGAGTGTCAGTGATTCCTTTTTATGTATGCATTTTATTCAAAATGTTAATAGAAATAAATAAAAATGGAAATTCCTACACCAAACTAAATAATCTACCCCTAATGATGGATAGAAGTCCGAAATCCGGTCATAGATACAATAAACATGCGTACTAAGACGACGCAAAAATAATCGATTATTTAATTTATTGTATGAGAAAGGGATGAAATATTTCCCAAACTTTTTTGCGCGCTTTTCTCCTCAGAAACAATGAGTTGCTACCCTAGGAGAGTTTTCAATTTGATATCTAATAAAGGTTAATATAAGGTTACTGTAGGTTTAATTACGAGTATATATTTATAATGCATAGGTTTCCTTACAGGAAAAATTGTTGATCTTCCACTTTGTTTTAGACAGACATCTTGTACAGAACCCTTTTCAACTTTTTTTTTTGGATAACTTTTCCTTTTTTTGTGTTTGTGTGTGTCCATGTCCATTTCCATTAGTAAATTGGAAAACTTACTCTATATTTTTGTTCTAGAAAAACTTATGCATATTGCAGTATTGCATTTCTATTAGTTTTTTCCACCAAAACTTCACAATATATCCAAAAATAGGAAAAACAAAAGTCAAAAAATTAAATAAAAACTTGTGACAGATACAGTCAAATGGTAGGCAGAAAATATTTAGACGAAATAATGTATTGTTTTAATAGTGATTGTGAAAAATCCGTGGTTATTTCTCACTGTGTTATGGTTTGGTGGTTAAGCAAGCAAGCATCGATTTGTAAGTAGGAGATCACTGGTTCGAATCCCGGGTATAGCTACTTTTTATTTGTTAGCAATAAAAAAAAAAAATTATAGATCTAATTTTTGGAAGTTTCTATTTTTTTTCTATGTCATAGAAAAAATTCTATTTTGGATTTGAAATCTATAATTACCCGTATCTTCCTTATTTGACGCACTGTTATTAACATTAATAACTCTGTTTCAAATTTTTGCTGGTTTTTCATGTTTAATGGTTTATAACAGCGTTTCCCAACCTTTTTTGGCTTGCCTACCACTTGGTACATCATGCTAAATTGTACCACTTCGTAAAAATGATTGTATTTCGTGAAATTAGTGTATTCCAAGCAAGTAAGAAGCAAGTATGTTATTTTATTATTATCATCTTTATTTGTATAGAGATACAATGTATCTGTTACAAAGGAGTTCAAGTTCATGTTCACTTTATAAACTTCGTTAAGTGTATAAGTTCTTAGCTTTAAAACTTGTTTTAAATAATTAAAAATTGCGTAAATATTTTTCTCTTCAAAATTATTAATTAATTTACAAAGTTCTTCTTTAGGATTATTATATTTGTGCACAAAATCTTATAAATTAATTTCTTTTAAGCATTCAACTACCTGTGAGTACCAATTAAATTTAATGTTGCTTGGATAGAGCTTACTCATTACAATCCAGTCTCTTTAAGCAGATTTTTACATAGTTATCATTTAACCCGTTGCCGCAAATGACGGCTATAGCCGTCCGATCTTTGTTGATATGTAGGCAAACGACGTCTATAGCCGTCGAGCACATTTTAATTAATAAAAAAAAGTACAGCGTTAGTACGAAGTGTACTAACGCATACACTTGTTAATTATTGAATTAGTAAAGCAAATGCTGTGTATAGTCGTCACGACGGTCATAGCCGTCATTTGCTCTGGAAAGAGAAAAAATGACATGATGAGCAAATGACGGTTATAGCCGTCGAGAGGTTTTTTGGAAAAACCGTGGCCAAATGTGATAATTTTTACTTCCAAACATACAACTTACACTTGATTCCATCTGGCAGTCATAAACAATTGAGAAAAAAAAGTGTGTTTCTGAGCACGATCATCAAATTAAAAGTGTGCGGCAACGGGTTAAGTTCTGTCACATTATAATTCTATTAAATTTTCTTTATCTTCTATCGATAATGATATAGCTTTTCCTAAATTTTCTTTATAGGGGGCTTTGAAATCCAATTAGCATTTGTGTTTTCGGGTTTTGGAAAATACTCCATGAAAGACAATTTTAATCCTGCTAAATGTGCTATTATATTTTCTCGTATATCTTGAGGCAGACTAACCTTACTACTGTACGTATTAACAACTTTACTGTATAATATTATTAATTAAAATAATTTTTTATTTAGGTACTACACAAAATACGTTACTATACGAGTGTATATTATTCATCGTTATTGGACCGTTTGAAAACCGAGCTGCAAGAAAAACGCCCACGATTGGCCCACAAAAAAGTCCTTTTCCATCACGACAAAACGCACCAGCTCACACCTCAGCAGTTGTGGTCGCAAAATTAATGGAAATAGGGTTCCAACTCGTTTCACATCCCCCCTATTCTCCAGACTTGGCTCCCTCGGACTACTATTTGTTCCCCAATATGAAGAAATGGCTGGCGGGAAAAAGATTTTATTCAAACGAGGAGGTGATTGCAGAAACGAATGGCTATTTTTCAGACTTGGACAAATCCTATTATTCGGAAGGGATCAACAAACTAGAGCGCGTTGGACGAAGTGTATAAGCCTAAAAGGAGACTATGTTGAAAAATAAAAAAGGTTTACCCCAAAAAATTAAGTAGTTTTTATTTTTGCACGGACTTTTCAAACGACCCTCGTATGTTTCTAAAAAGCCCGCCATTATTCATTATTTTTCGTGTACCACCAACCAGCAACTCGCGTACCACAGGTTTGGGAAACGCTGGTTTATAAGATCCAGATTATAGAACACAAAGCATTGCAAGTTTACAACTTGATCGATAATTTTACTGTCAGATTGTTAAATCAGTCCATATTTTCTGCTAGTTCATACCCATTACTTCACTCTATATTCCCTATTTTCACCATGGATACATAGATTCACTGATCATAGAGCTATGTTTGATGTTTACCTTGCTGTTAATATCAGATTAAGGGGGGGGCAGAGATTGTAGGCATGAATGGATTATCGGTTGATTGCGTTCAATCAATCTATGTTCATTTGATCAAGCAAATTTTTTTTTTTTAATATAATGCATTTGCCTACTAAACCATCGATTACAAAAAATCGAAAATAAATATTTAAAATAGTTTTACGCTAGGAAAACTTATCGATCAAAAGTGAGCTGCTGTTTTTAGAAAAATAAATGAAGTCCAAAAAAATTGAATTCAATATATTGGTAGCACTGATTGCAAGTATTACATTTGAACTTCCGGCAAAACTTATTGACGTGCTTTGGTGGTAATTATTCGAATGCAGATATATTTCCGTACTTCCGGTCAAAAAAAACTGAAAATCGGAAGCCTCCTCGATCGCATCATCTTTTTTTTTTCTTCTTCTTCTATAGATGGCATTTGTAAGAGAATTGTTTAAAGGTTCTTTGTAGTATCAAAGTAAAAGAACTTTAATAGAAGAGCAAAGCGGAAGTTTTTCAATAACTTCCTTTAATGAAAGCATGTAAATTTATGTCATACAACAATTATGAATTTATTTTTTTTAAAAAAAGTTTAATTTTAACTTCTTTTATTTGTTATTAATTTTTATTTTTGAACTTTTTAACATTTCAAAAATTCAAAAGTTCAAAAACTCTTCTCCAAATAAGGTATAATATTAAATATAATTGCATGTAAGGGAACGTAATTTAAAATTTCTACTTTCTTTCCGTTTATTCTAATTTGATTTTTGTTTTCCTCCTTTGTAAAAAAATTTAAGATTAAGGAAAGTTGTCCATTTTTTGAACTTCATTCGCAATAACTTTTTGGAATCAATTATTTCTATGACCCTTTCACCATCTCCAAATCTTTGAACCCTGCCAATGAGGGATCAAGATTGTGGAGTTCAAAAAAAATCCAAATACCCAG
This sequence comes from Rhodnius prolixus, assembly GCF_049639745.1. Classification (NCBI taxonomy): domain Eukaryota; kingdom Metazoa; phylum Arthropoda; class Insecta; order Hemiptera; family Reduviidae; genus Rhodnius; species Rhodnius prolixus. The sequence continues at coordinate 30,871,413 of NW_027411582.1, forward strand.
TGTACATCCTAATACGGCAAAACTGTTGTGTCCCCCCTCTTCAATATATCAACAATATTTGTCCAACTGTGCCCATTGTGAATCAAAAGTGAAATACTTTGGGCTTTATCTGGAATTAAGTGGCTTATACAAGGGTCGTTTGAAAAGTCCGTGCAAAAATAAAAACTACTTAATTTTTTGGGGTAAACCTTTTTTATTTTTCAACATAGTCTCCTTTTAGGCTTATACACTTCGTCCAACGCTGCTCTAGTTTGTTGATCCCTTCCGAATAATAGGATTTGTCCAAGTCTGAAAAATAGCCATTCGTTTCTGCAATCACCTCCTCGTTTGAATAAAATCTTTTTCTCGCCAGCCATTTCTTCATATTGGGGAACAAATAGTAGTCCGAGGGAGCCAAGTCTGGAGAATAGGGGGGATGTGAAACGAGTTGGAACCCTATTTCCATTAATTCTGCGACCACAACTGCTGAGATGTGAGCTGGTGCGTTGTCGTGATAGAAAAGGACTTTTTTGTGGGCCAATCGTGGGCGTTTTTCTTGCAGCTCGGTTTTCAAACGGTCCAATAACGATGAATAATATGCACCTGTAATAGTTTTACCCTTTTCCAGATAGTCGATGAGGATTATTCCTTGCGAATCCCAAAAGACAGTCGCCACAATCTTTCCGGCCGAAGGAACGGTCTTCGCCTTTTTTGGCGCAGATTCCCCCTTGGTAACTCATTGTTTAGATTGTTCTTTGGTCTCAGGAGTATCCTGTTTCATCCACAGTGACGAAACGATGCTTAAAGTCCAGCGGATTCTTCTGGAACAGCTGCAAACCGTACTTGCAACACTTCACACGATTTCGTTTTTGGTCAAGCGTGAGCAATCGCGGCACCCATCTTGCGGATAGCTTTGTCATGTCCAAATGTTGATGCAAAATATTATGTACCCGTTCATTCGAGATGCCCACAGCACTAGCAATCTCACGCACCTTCACTCTTCTGTCATCCATCACCATATCATGGATTTTATCAATGATTTCTGGAGTAGTAAACTCAACAGGGCGTCCAGAACGTTCAGCGTCACTTGTGCCCAAATGGCCACTCCGAAAATTTTGAAACCACTTATAAACTGTTCTAATCGAAGGTGCAGAGTCACCATAATGTTTATCAAGCTTCTCTTTAGTCTCCTCAGGCGTTTTGCCTTTCATAAAGTAGTGTTTAATCAACACACGAAATTCTTTTTCGTCCATTTTTTGAAAATCACTCGACTTCCTCGATGCCAAACACAAAGAAATAGACCGATCTGGCTGAAACTTGGTGTGTGTTCTTCCAAGAGATGCTACTAACTAAACATAACCTCGATACGCGCCAGTGGTGCTATCTCTCTGACTTTGCACGGACTTTTCAAACGACCCTCGTACATGGAATCTTGACTGAAATGGAAATCCAATGGGTACAAAATTGACGAGAATCGCTTGATAATCGCTCAAAATTATTATTTTTTTTTTTGCCTTTATTGTGCTACAATCAGCGCGTTGGCGCTTTAAGTAGCAATGATACAATAGAGTAATAAATGATAAGGTAACGAGTGGAGAAGTTACCCAGTCACTCTCTTCGCTTGAGAGGAGATCACGAGGCCACTATCTTTTAAGACGTCTTGTCCGGGTTATCAGGAAGAGTTCTAGAAGAAAGATTTTGGAGCTAGAAGATTTATATCGTGTTTTCAGTGACTTGTGTATCAAAAGGAATGTTAAAATCAGTGTGTATAGTCCAGGTTGGGAGACATAAAATGGAGCATTTACTGTGGTTCGAAGTATTTTAGATTGAAGAGAATTGAATCCTTTGGAGGATTGGTGCGTTTGGTTGGACCCCACAGCTCTATTCCATACGCCCAGATGGGTTCCAGAATAGTAGTATAAATCAATCTTTTGTTGTCCAGAGAGAATTTTGATCTATCGTCTAAGAGTCTTTTAAGTAGTCGATAGCGTCTGTTCAGTTCTGTTCTTTTAAGTCTAGTGTGGGGAAATTGAATTTAAACAATGTTTTTTCTTACTTTTCTAGCAAATATTTAGTTAGGGAAATGCCTTATTTATCTGGAACTAATTCTGGTTTGGTCACTTACAAGTCCACTCTACTAAAAAATGCTTAGTAACTGAATGTCATGAGAGTGTTCACACCAAATATTTTTTGTACTTCTATTTTTATATATATAAAAAAAAAAAGTTTTAGATTTGAAAATCAGATTCGATCCTGTGAACCGTCCATTATGCTCTTAACGAACACGACAAGTAAAATTAGGAGATGTCAGGTGTTATAAAACTTACCTTACACTAACTTAATTTTCTCTCTCTCTCCCTCTCTCTCTCTTCTAGTCTCATTTTTCCAAAAACAACACGTGAAGTGTCCACGTGAAACACTCATACGTCATTTTTTTTTAGCTGCAATTTATTTAAATGATCTAAGGCACATCAACAGCTAAGATCATTGGCTCTAGGATGCATTTTTCAGTGCATTTATTTATTTAAATAATTTGCGAATCATAAGCCATACAAATGAGTACAGTATTTGCCACTCAAAAAAATTAAAAGTAAATTAAAATAATCTTATACCAAAATGAATATAAATAAACAACAAAAACGAATACTTTAACCAAATTGTTGAATAATGAACCAGAAAAGAACATAAATTAATTCAGTATTATTAAAAAGCAAAAAATAAACTCATTTCTTAAAATAAAAATAAATAATTAATCAGTATAACTGCTGTTAAAAATGATTTAAAAAATGAAAAACACAAATCATACAAAAACTATTCATCCAAAATGAAGGACCTCAATTTAAGCTAATTGATCTTTATCTGCTATGGATTGCAAGCTTCGAAAAATTAGAGATATAATGTGTTCTCATACAGGACAATCAGTACATGATGGAATGGTCTTGAATTCTCGTTGCAATCACAAATTGTGCGTAAAAATTATTAAGAAAATAGCATCTAATTCTATTCTTAAAAGAACGTCTCAATTGGCTAATAATTCTCAACTTGACGATGCTAGTTCTGAACCCGAGATAATCCTCACCCCAAACCCAGGGGTACTGGCAGATCCATAGAGAAGATATACCGCGAGTGAATTGCAATGTTCACATCAATACTTAAACAATGATTACAAAATTTCTCGATTTGAGTGCATTACCGGCTTCTAGGCAAGGTTCTCTAGTTAGAAGGCAACACTGTCCTTCAACGGAATGCATTGCAATTGCAAGTAGAAAGTTTCTTCAAGTCAATATTACTGAACTTCTTTTGGAACCATGCTGGTAATACTTTTCTTACGGAATAACTAACAATAAAATGTAAAGAAATCAATGCAATTCGAGATTACAGAAAACTTAATTATTTTGTATTGAGAAAATGGAGATAGTATTTACAAAAAATGGGTAAAGGTTCCACCATTTCAGCGCCGTTACAGTTGCTCGTTCGATCCCCTAAAACTATGCAACAGGTTACTATACAGTCTCCTTATTTCTTACCTCATCTGTACTTGTTGGGAGAAAGAAGCTTTCTGTCTTTACAGACAACATTGACCCCTGGGCGAAGTGAACATTGAGCTGTAAGAAGCTTCTAGGAAGGGAAAAAATCTTAAGGCTAGCTGCTGGATTCGAACTTGGGTTCTCCGCGTTGGAATCTAATGCGTTAACCGCATAGCTAATCCTTTCCCTAATATATATCTATATAAAATATACAATAATTAAAAAAAATAGTTATTGTTATGTCCCATCAACAAACAAATACCCACGTACAATATATAAAAAAAAACACTTGTTTGTTTGGACTCAAGGAACCATTAAAACGTCCTGGAAACAGGATATCTACGTCGATACGATCGCAATACTCCTTTAGTTTTGGAATAAGAGAAGATTATATGTTCCTTTTTTAAATGGTTTGAGGCGCGTCAACATCTGAGTTTATCAGCGCCCGGAGCTTTTTTCAGTGCACTACCAGCCTCCGGATACTCAGTGTTCTCTCGTTACATACAACACTGTCCAATTTTACCGGACAGTGTTGTCTGTAAGAAGCCCCCCTAGTAAGAGAAAAATCTAAGGGTAAGGATTCGAACCTGGGATCTCCTAAGACGCTAACCGCATACCTAATACTTTCCCTGAGTCTTTACTGTTTTTATTTTCACTAATTTTATTTTCTCTGAATTTTCTTTTTTGTTCTTTTTTCTTTTGAGAAGGAAAATAATAAAGAAAAGTTTTGTCCCCCCCACTTCATTATTATTGTGACCATGTTTCACTTACCAATTTTTGGGCTAAATAACTTTTAAGAAGAAGAAAAACTTCTTTTAAGTAAAAATTACTAAATTGAGATGAAAATTCAAGAAAACTGTAATAGAGATATGAAATTTATCCATATAATGAAATTACATGTTTTAGTTTTGTTGTGGAAAATTTAGTATTATTTTCTTAGAAACTTATCCAACATCATTCGATACATTCTTTCTGTCATCTTTTCCTATTTCGCTTATTGTTTTCAAGCGTTTACTTGCCCAAATTAGCATTTTTTTTTTTTGTAATAAATAAAAATTAGCTAAACGCAGGATTCGAACCAACGATCTACAACCTATTAATCCAAGTTTCATAACCATTGCATCAATACAACCGCGCTGTGTATATACGAGGGTCGTTTGAAAAGTCCGTGCAAAAATAAAAACTACTTAATTTTTTGGGGCAAACCTTTTTTATTTTTCAACATAGTCTCCTTTTAGGCTTATACACTTCGTCCAACGCTGCTCTAGTTTGTTGATCCCTTCCGAATAATAGGATTTGTCCAAGTCTGAAAAATAGCCATTCGTTTCTGCAATCACCTCCTCGTTTGAATAAAATCTTTTTCCCGCCAGCCATTTCTTCATATTGGGGAACAAATAGTAGTCCGAGGGAGCCAAGTCTGGAGAATAGTGGGGATGTGAAACGAGTTGGAACCCTATTTCCATTAATTTTGCGACCACAACTGCTGAGGTGTGAGCTGGTGCGTTGTCGTTATGGAAAAGGACTTTTTTGTGGGCCAATCGTGGGCGTTTTTCTTGCAGCTCGGTTTTCAAACGATCCAATAACGATGAATAATATGCACCTGTAATAGTTTTACCCTTTTCCAGATAGTCGATGAGGATTATTCCTTGCGAATGCCAAAAGACAGTCGCCATAATCTTTCCGGCCGAAGGAACGGTCTTCGCCTTTTTTGGCGCAGATTCCCCCTTGGTAACCCATTGTTTAGATTGTTCTTTGGTCTCAGGAGTGTAGTGATGTATCCATGTTTCATCCACAGTGACGAAACGACCCTTAAAGTCCTGCGGATTCTTCTGGAACAGCTGCAAACTATCCTTGCAACACTTCACACGATTTCGTTTTTGGTCAAGCGTGAGCAATCGCGGCACCCATCTTGCGGATAGCTTTGTCATGTCCAAATGTTGATGCAAAATATTATGTACCCGTTCATTCGAGATGCCCACAGCACTAGCAATCTCACGCACCTTCACTCTTCTGTCATCCATCAACATATCATGGATTTTATCAATGATTTCTGGAGTAGTAACCTCAACAGGGCGTCCAGAACGTTCAGCGTCACTTGTGCCCATATGGCCACTCCGAAAATTTTGAAACCACTTATAGACTGTTCTAATCGAAGGTGCAGAGTCACCATAATGTTTATCAAGCTTCTCTTTAGTCTCCTGAGGCGTTTTACCTTTCATAAAGTAGTGTTTAATCAACGCACGAAATTCTTTTTCGTCCATTTTTTGAAAATCACTCGACTTCCTCGATTCAAACGAATGCCAAACACAAAGAAATAGACCGATCTGGCTGAAACTTGGTGTGTGTTCTTCCAAGAGATGCTACTAACTAAACATAACCTCGATACGCGCCAGAAGTGCTATCTCTCTGACTTTGCACGGACTTTTCAAACGACCCTCGTATTTCTTTGTACAAAATTAATGGAAATAGGGATCCAACTCGTTTCACATCCCCCCCAATTCTCCAGACTTGGCTCCCTCGGACTACTATTTGTTCCGCAATTTGAAGAAATGTCTGGCGGGAAAAAGATTTTATTCAAACGAGGAGGTGATTGCAGAAACGAATGGCTATTTTTCAGACTTGGACAAATCCTATTATTCGGAAGGGATCAACAAACTAGAGCAGCGTTGGACGAAGTGTATAAGCCTAAAAGGAGACTATGTTGAAAAATAAAAAAGGTTTACCCCAAAAAATTAAGTAGTTTTTATTTTTGCACGGACTTTTCAAACGACCCTCGTACTTAGGCTTTAGCCGAAAATATTCAATGAAAATTTTGGAGGGGATAAAGCAAAAAACAAATTAACTTAAATTAAATAATTATATTTTCTCCTCAAGCATTAACTTCATTCACACATGTACATATGTGAATTGATAGTTAAAACTGTCCGTTATGTAAACAAGGGGCCAAAGTTATGCAGACCATGATATACTTGTATGTCTTGCATGTTAGGCGTCGAAGATAGGCAAGACCTGGGGATATAATTTGTTGGATATTTCATAGTAATAGACGAGAACCATTCTATTTTTACTTCCTTCCGATCATACTTTTAATTTATAATAATACAGCATTATATTTCTAAATTTTAAAATTCTTTATTTGTTAATTACATAAAATTAATTTAAATAATAATTTTAGGACATTTTTTTTTAACTATGCAAACTTTTTAAAAACTTGTTTAAATAATGTTTTTTTTTATAAATAAATATTTCAAAATTGAAGGAATCAAAAGAACAAAATTTAGGATACAGTTCCATTTAATATTTCCGTTTATGTAGTGTAATTTCTTCATTATTTTTTCAACGCATTTTTTACTAATTCAAAAATTTTTATTAATTTTTTTATAACTATTATAAAAATTATGCAAAATTGTTGTAATAAATAGGGCAATTTTTATTTTATTTATTAATTTTATCAGGAAATTAACAGTTTCAGCGAATTCTGGATTCTAAAGCGGATATCACGGGTTCGAATCCATCTGCTGGCCCCCTTAGATTTTCTTTACCTAGGAGCTTTTTACAGCTCACTCTTACAGTTCGGAGATTAGAAAAAAAATTAAATTTTTTAATTTCAATTGCTTAGATCAATTTTAAGTTTCGAATCCTCCCCTCCTTCAAAAAATAAAAATAAAAATAAATAAATACAAAACAGAAATGGCATATAACACTGTGTACTTACCCATTATGGTTTCAAACGTCTGTGAAGGCTGGATACAGAACAGTGTGAGGGTCGCAACTTACTTACCCTTTTATATATATATATATATATGTATGCCGCCCCCGTTCTGTTGTGAATGTGTTTAGCGCAGCCGCCTCTCAATTTAACTGTATTACTATACTTAACGTTTTATATTTTTTTTTAAAAAGATAGTCAGTATTTTATTTTTGTTTTTGGTTTGTTCTTTTTCCTGTTCGTCTTTTGTGGTTATTATAACAATGCGTAATGATTGGTAATGCCACCGGAAATTATTAAGATTGTATCTAATTTTGGAATGTGGCAAAAATTTATTTATCGGAAGTATCCTGGTGTCAAAAAAAATGGCGAATTGGTTTGTGTGTGTGTGAATGACTGTCTTCTTGTTTGTCAGTCTGTGTAGTGGGTCAAAATAACTCAAAAGATGAAATATCGTAGAAAGGTCAAATTTGATGTTCGGTTTTTACTTAATTAACTACAGTTAATTGGGCAACCGAAGCTTTTTTCATTGCATTACCAGTCTTGAAAACAGGTTGACCAACAGTTAGCTGTAGAGGTTCCTTAGTATCCGGAACTCTTAACAGTATTCGGCTGTTCTTGAACACGGGATCTCTTCTTGGAAGTTGTAATTAAACTCTGAGCACAATAAGCTTGTGACTCAAGTCAACATTTAATGCCTTCCTTGGAAAGGCAATTTTTGTGACGTTACGATTAAAGATTACAGGGAATTTGTAGTAGCCCTGGGAAGATTTATAGTGAAGATACGAGGGTCGTTTGAAAAGTCCATGCAAAACTAAAAACTACTTAATTCTTTGGGGTAAACCTTTTTTATTTTTCAACATAGTCTCCTTTTAGGCTTATACACTTCGTCCAACGCTGCTCTAGTTTGTTGATCCCTTCCGAATAATAGGATTTGTCCAAGTCTGAAAAATAGCCATTCGTTTCTGCAATCACCTCCTCGTTTGAATAAAATCTTTTTCCCGCCAGCCATTTCTTCATATTGGGGAACAAATAGTAGTCCGAGGGAGCCAAGTCTGGAGAATAGGGGGGGATGTGAAACGAGTTGGAACCCTATTTCCATTAATTTTGCGACCACAACTGCTGAGGTGTGAGCTGGTGCGTTGTCGTGATGGAAAAGGACTTTTTTTGTGGGCCAATCGTGGGCGTTTTTCTTGCAGCTGGGTTTTCAAACGGTCCAATAACGATGAATAATATGCACCAGTAATAGTTTTACCCTTTTCCAGATAGTCGATGAGGATTATTCCTTGCGAATCCCAAAAGACAGTCGTCATAATCTTTCCGGCCGAAGGAACGGTCTTCGCCTTTTTTTGGCGCAGATTCCCCCTTGGTAACCCATTGTTTAGATTGTTCTTTGGTCTCAGGAGTGTAGTGATGTATCCATGTTTCATGCACAGTGACGAAACGACGCTTAAAGTCCAGCGGATTCTTCTGGAACAGCTGCAAACCGTCCTTACACGATTTCGTTTTTGGTCAAGCGTGAGCAATCGCGGCACCCATCTTGCGGATAGCTTTATCATGTCCAAATGTTGATGCAAAATATTATGTACCCGTTCATTCGAGATGCCCACAGCACTAGCAATCTCACGCACCTTCACTCTTCTGTCATCCATCACCATATCATGGATTTTATCAATGATTTCTGGAGTAGTAACCTCAACAGGGCGTCCAGAACGTTCAGCGTCACTTGTGCCCATATGGCCACTCCGAAAATTTTGAAACCACTTATAAACTGTTCTAATCGAAGGTGCAGAGTCACCATAATGTTTATCAAGCTTCTTTTTAGTCTCCTGAGGCGTTTTGCCTTTCATAAAGTAGTGTTTAATCAACACACGAAATTCTTTTTCGTCCATTTTTTGAAAATCACTCGACTTCCTCGATTCAAACGAATGCCAAACACAAAGAAATAGACCGATCTGGCTGAAACTTGGTGTGTGTTCTTCCAAGAGATGCTACTAACTAAACATAACCTCGATACGCGCCAGTAGTGCTATCTCTCTGACTTTGCAAGGACTTTTCAAACGACCCTCGTAAAAGGTTGATGACAGGAATAAGACGGGAATCCGTGAAGTGTCCCTACTCTCCAAAGAGTAAGGGGACGCAATTAAAAGATTGGTAGGTTTGCTTACAGGGCACTCTTTACGCTTAGGTTACCAATCACACTGGCATCGATGACGATGGCATCAGGAAAATGGAGTTTAGATTTGGAGATCAGGGATTATAGTACGATATTTTAGGCAGATCATAAGACTGTTTCAGGGATTTTTTTTGTTTATGTTCGTACGAGCGCGGTCTTTCAAAATTACTAAAAAAATCGGGATCAACTAGAATGAAATGTTGAAAACTATTTTAGAAAAAATTAATTAAATATTTTTTTTTTTTCATCAATTTTTTTGGGGGGGAAAGTTCAACTTTGAAGCTGCTGCACCAAGCTGCTGTTGCACACATCAACTCTTGCAGTTAAACTGCATGCTCCATTGTTTGAGTAAGTTAGCCTGGGAAACCCAAATGGTTGCAATCAAGAAAAACCCATTTTCTCTATTCATCCCTCAGCGCTACGTCTAAATTCCATTAAATTTGATAACTTTATCCCCTCCTCATCCCCAAAGAGAGAATTCTTAGGACGATTCTCAGATAACTGCTGCAATTTGGTTCCTTTCCGTTCAAAGTTCTTTAATGATGGTGTTGGTGACATCAGAAGAATCTGTTCATTCAGTGGTTTTTGTCCAATTGATAGTTCGAATATATTTTACGAACTCTTACTGAGTGCGGAGACAATTAAATTGTGTAATTAATTTAGATAATTCCAGATTGGTGCCTCTCTAAAAACTTCTCTCGCTATTTCTGCACACCTCCCACTACTTTTCTTTGTTCCATTGCATCTTAGGGTAGGGGCTACCCTCTGCAGCATCCCTCCGCTCATTATCACACTGTCTTCATTAATGTGTTGCTTTTTTTTTATCTCTTGTGGGATTATTCTTTTTGTCATTTTGTTCTTAATTACTAGCACTGCAGTGATACTCTTTTTTCTCCAGATATTAGTTCTATTTTTAACAATTATAACAAAAAAAATTCCATTGGTAGAAATAAGGAAATTAGAAAAATATTTTATCCAAAATTAAAATTGACACTTTTTTTCCTTTTTTTTTGACAGGAGTTTTCTGAAATGTAATTTTATTGAGACCCTTTGTGTCTCCTTAATAATGCCAGGTGAGACCCTTCATTCTCTCCACCCCTCCCGGGGAGTTGCAACAACTCAACTCACCTAGGTATACTAGGGGAAGTTCGTGGTGGAACAGAAGGACCCGGTAATTTTGGATAACTACTTCCGGAAGCCAACTTACCCTTCCACTAGATTGCTCCCTAAATATTCTTAGTATATTCCCAACTAAATCCTTTCTGCCAGGCTTTCTGCAAAGCACCTTCCTTAGCCACGCTGCTAAAACCTTCCCTAAATTGTTTAAGGATAAATGTTAAATACACATACACACACACAGAGAGAGAAAGAAAGAAAGAAAGAAAGATACGTTTATTATGCCCTGGGACTCATGTCCCTTAAGGGCAACAAAATTAAATAAAATTTACATAATAAACACAAAAAAACTCACGGTTAAAATAATAAATATAAAATAAAATCCAAACAGCTGTTCACAAAAAATTATTTACAATAAATACAAACTAATAAGAAAAAATTATGAATAACTTTCACAACTAGAATAAATAATAAATAATAAAAATAAATAAATAAACTATTTCCTCCTAAATTCCTGTAATAAGTAGTCATAAAATAAAAATCTTAAATTAAAAATTGTTTTCCTGTTCATAAGGTCCGTTGGTAGGTCGTTCCACAGTCTACAGGAAGTGACGAAAAAAGAGTTCTGATAGGTAGCAGTCCTGTAAGTTGGTATGTACAGTCTGGAGTGGACAGTCCTTGTAGTCCGTAAGTCCAGTACACCCTTAGCAGTAAACAAGTCAAACAGATAACGTGGAGTCTGCGTCCTAAACAACTGGTACAGAAAATTGCCCTTAAAATATTTCCTGCGGAACTCAACATTAAGCCACCCCAACTCATGGTAATCTGCTGTTATATGTTCGTCTTTTCGCACATTTAATATAAAACTGACACATGAGTTTAGTGATCGTTTTAGCTTTAAGTTGAGTTCCGCAGTCAAATCAGCATACACTAGGCAGCAATAATCTAAATAAGGGAATATCAGTGTACTGACCAGCTGTCTACGGAGCGGTACAGGTAGCAAGTCTTTGTGGAGTCTTAGCTGGTACAGTGACTTGTAAATACTGTTTGAAATATCACTGACATGATTATTCCAGGACAGTGTATTCGAAATGGTCACTCCCAAACATCTAGCAGACTCTACATAAGGTATTGCAATGCTATCATTTACAATAATTTTCGGTACTATATCCAGCTTAATAGAACTTATATATCTGTTACTGCCAATTATCATTGCTTTAGATTTAGAAATATTAAATGAAATAAAATTACACTTTGTCCAGTTATAAATAGCTTCTACATCCGCCTTGACTTTTTCTATTCCATCTTCTAATTCTGACGGTAGACAGTGTAAATATATTTGCAAATCATCTGCATAAAGCGCATGTTTACAATTTTTCATTACATTCCATAGATTATTAGAAAGAGAGAGAGAGAGAGGATGTGTGGATAACTTTGGGTTCCTCCTACCTTGCAAGACAAGGTATCGTATATACGTCACAGATGCCATCCCAGCTTGAATGGCCTCGAATTTGGAAAGAAAATGTTCTTAAGGGTGCTAATGGTTAAGAAGTCGGACGCGAACAGAAATCTATTACAAACGATAATGTTTTTTTATAAAACCCAGATAAGATTACAGCCATAAATATTTATAAATATTTTTTTTACTTTGTCATCTTCGCGATTTACAAAAAATTTAGCACATGGCAATATTGGGTCTATCACATTTGAACCTTTTGAAATTGAAGATTAAAATTGGCAATGATTTTGGGGTAATATTGAGGTGCGGTCATAAATTCAAAAACAAATTTTGTTAACTTCATATACCAACATTTCGGTAAATAGTATTTACCTACTTCAGGGTATTGGGAAAAAAATTTTTGTGGAGTTAAATGTTTACCTGAAGAAGGTAATATATTTTACCGAAACGTTGGTATATGAAGTAGATTGTTTTAAAAGGGCGGTTCCACCAAAAAGGGGAAGGAACGCAGGCAATCCAAAATGCTCATTGTTCCCCGCCCACCCCTCATCTCATTAGAGATACCGGGGCTTTAAAGCAACCATTTCGGCTGAAAGTTGCCAGAAGCCAATACAATAAACTAATAAAGTAGCAACAGGACACTAGGGAGCATGGCGACTCAATCGCCACAGTTCACTGGAATAAACCTAGAAAGTTCTGGTAAAGATTACTGGATGCCACAAATCTCCGGTAGGGAGACATTTGACTTTCCGAAGAAGAGAAATCTAGTTTTAGAATAAACGGGGCACAGTCTCATTGGACTCACCACAGCCACCGCAGATTGGCCACTGGGGTAAGGCCGCACTTGAAAAGATGGTATATGAAGTAATAAAATTTGTTTTTGAATTTATGATTGCACCTCAATATTCCCCCAAAATGAACAACGGTCGAAAAAACCAAAAGAATCATTAAAATTGGCAATATTTATTTTCCCCAATTTTAATAAATATTTCGTCACCAAATCAAAAAAAAAAAAAAAACTGCGTTTCCACCATTTTGAGACCATAAATATCAACTTTTCCAAATAATTTGTTGATTTATAATAAATCACGTGTACTATGCCTTGTGACTTTTAACAATTTTCAGTGGTTCACGTAATAGGTTTAATTAAATTTGTCTAAACACCATCTTGGTGATCATTTTAATCGATTAGTTCATTCAGAACGGGTTGGGTCATTTTGTTTCATTCAATATTTCCTTGTCAAGCTTTTTTTGGTGTGTTTATTGAGATTTCAACTAGCTACCCACGATGGATTTGCTGATTAGACTAGAATGTTCTGGAATGGTCTCGCTTTATTTGATTTTGATTGGCTTCATAAAAAAAAAGGTGCCAATTTATTTGAAACATTCACTTTGATTTTTTTCCCTTTTATCCAATGTTCAAATATATTACTGTCCCTAAATCAGAATCCCTAAAAATGTGACTTCAAGAATTAAAAGAATTAAAAAATAAAACTAATTTAATACTAGTATATTATTCCCTAAAGTAGAAGAATGCTGGGCGCCAGGGTAGCCGAGCGGTTAAGAGGCGAGACCCGCAATGCTAAGGTGTATTGTTGGTTAGTGGGTTCGATTCCCCTGGTCTAAGCCTTGGATTTTATTTAATGGTTAATATGAGAACTTTATAGTTAAGTATGTTAGGTGGTTATTGGCTAGACCCGCAAAGCTAAGATGTATTGTTGGTTTAGTGGGTTCGATTCCCCTGGTTTAGGCCTTGGATTTTATTTAATGGTTAATAAAAGAAATTTACAGTAAAGTATGTTTGCTACTCGCCTCCATTCACCACACCTAATTAGGGTAGTTGGACGTTAAGCCCCGCCTGAAAAAAATAGGCGATTACTTTACTTTACTACTACTTAGAAGTATGTCCATTCGGCTGCTTCCTCCCAATCCCCCCCCCCCAAACAGACAAGTAATGTGTTTTCAAGAAGGAGGAAAAGACAAGTCTTTTCCCAAAAGCAGACTATTTTTTTTTCCTGGAATAGCCCTGAGTTCTAAATCTATCCCAGCATTCCCCTGAGAGCAGCCGGCTTCTTCCGAATTCAGTAAACTTTGGGATACTTACTTTCATAGTGATACACTGTTTTCCCAATTTCTCAATCACCAATTCTGGTCTTCAAGATCGATTGTCCTGCCCGGATGTCCAATCCGACCATTCAGCATGTTCGGTCTTGATCGGAGACGTTCGGCCAGTTCGGCTGGCTATGACTTCGCGCTGGTCAGCCCATCGCCCGCGCGCGTACTGATGTAAGCATCCGCTTGTTGGACTTTCAGCTTTTCGTGTAGATTTAAAATCTTATTCTTATTCTCTGAAGCTTTGTATATATTTTAACTTATTTTCTATGTTATTCTGTGCCCTGCTTACGCTACCCAACTACCCCCTCTACCTTCTCTTAGACCATATGGTCACCTCCTTATCTATTGAGGGTGTCCGCTACTGACCAGCGTCCTGTACAGGGCTTGGGTCTGCTGTATGTGCTGTTGAGCCTGCTGGTTTTGCTGTGCTTCTTACCGCCTATCTACGCTGCTACGCTTCCGCCGAGCCTTGGTGGTATACACATACCATCACTCGATTGGCATCAAGGGACATCGCCCCAATTATTCTACGCTTCGCGAGCCATTCCGTGGATCCGTTTCCGGTGGAAGGTTTGTTCTCTCCTTACGCCTTTCCTGAGATTTCCCTCTTCTTCCACGCTACACTTAACCCACAGACACGTCTATACATGTACTTTTTCCGCTCTCCTTAGAGACGCTTATACCTCTACCATATTCGCTTTCCTGGTATTCGCCCATTTACCTCTAGCAGTGTGCTTCAGGAGCTTCACTTCCGGCTACAAGGTTAAGTGTTACTCATTCCTACCTCTGCCCTACTCTGTATGTATATTTGCATGTATTTAATTGTGAACTATTTACGATTATTGTAACCCGCTTCGCCACTTCCGGTTTTATCCGCTGGCATATAGCGTCCCGCTTAACGCTTCGCTTCGTGGTGACAACGCTCACGCGCTGACACTCTGAGAGCAGCAGGCTTCTTCCGAATTCAGTAAACTTTGGGACACTTACTTTCATAGTGATAGGTACACTGTTTTCCCAATTTCTCAATGACCAATTCTCGTCTTCAAGATTGATTGTCCTGCCCGGATGTCCAATCCGACCATTTAGCACATTCGCAGAAACTTTCCTTATCTTTTCGCCTTTCGTGAATCTTATTAGCTTGCCACTTTTACTTCTTGTTCTCCCCTACCTTGATAGACCTAAACCATTAACGGCTCAGCAAAGTAAAACTGAACGCAAAATAAATTACTACAAGAGGAATTCTGGTGAATGTTTAGTTGCGGATATCATTATTTATAGTGGTATAACTTCCAATTTTTCTTAGATTCTCGGGGATGAGAACTGGTTTAATCCTTAAACCCCCCAAGGAGTTGCCTGTGATTGGTTGCTCTCAGCCTTTTGTTATTTCACCCTAGTTTCCTAGTGCACAATAAATGCCTACATATAACAATAAAAATTTCTATCAATATAAAATGGGAAAAAGAGAAAAATAATTTTCCAGATAAAGAAAAGAAAAAAAAAAAAGAAAAAAGGATATCATCATATGGACTTTTCCTTACTTGCGGAGGTTGTGGTATTTCCCAAAGTATGAACCCTTGAAGTGCAAACACTCTCACAAATATTGATGTATTTGTTCAAAGGGCACATATAAGTTGTGTGGCTGTGAGTGTGTGTTAGATACCTGTTCAAGAGGGTTTTTTTTTCTAGTACAGAACTGGAAGAAGTTGTTTTTTTTTGTAAAAAAAAGAAATCGCTTAGCGTCTTCCGCCATCCCAACAACTTCTTTACAAAGAAGAGTACTTCCTTCTCCTCCCACCACTTTTACACGTTTCTAATAGTCCCAGAATACGGCGCTTTTTAACTTTTATCCCTGCTCTTTTGAACTGTTCACAATAGTAAGTTATTTAGGGAAGATATTTTAATGTTTCGTAAGTTTTTTTTATGTTTTTTGTAAACTAGGACAATGTTGCCCTATTTACATGTAAGCTTGTGTAAATAAGATGGCCGATTTTGCTTTAGGTTTAACAATTTCTTCGCGTTCGCCCATTTTGTTGATGAATAAATACTTTTTCTTTTTTAAAAGTTAAATTTGTCCGCTGGAGTTTCGCAAGGCAGCATACTAGACCCCGTTCTGTACACAATCTACTCCTCAGACATACCAACTCATCCTCAAACTACTCTTCTCACCTATGCTGACGATACTGCCATCTTATCTACTGACAAAGATCCATTAATAGCTCATAGAAACCTTCAGTCTCATCTCACCTCCTTAGAAATCAATGAAACAAAATCACAAAACATTACTTGATCTATTCGAGGCATCCCTCTTCCTCCTGTCTTTTACAATTTAATTCCTTTACCAGTAGTCAACATAGTCCGCTATCTTGGGCTTTATCTTGACAGAAGACTTACATGGAACCCTCATACTCGACTTAAGGAGAACAGAACTCAACTGACGCTTTCGACAACTGAAAAGACTAACTAGACAACAGATCAAAACTTACTCTAGGCAACAAAAGACTTATATATGTAAAGTATATTAAAGCCAGACTGGGCTTATGGCATCGAACTGTGGGGAGGTTCAACCAAACTAAAGCACAAATCTGCAAAGGATCCAATTCCTTGTAGTCTAAAATTCTTCGCTCTATAGTTTGACGCTCCTTACTTACGTCACCAATCAAACCATTAACAAAGATTTAAACATTCCTTTCGTGCAACACATGTTGCTGAAAACACGATACAGAAAATTCCATCTTAACATTCAAACAAATCACAATCCCACTTGTACAACACTTCTATCTTCCAGAACATTTCTAGACAACACTTTTAGACGTCTTAAAAGACAGTGGACTCGCGATCTCCTCTCTGATGAAGA
The DNA here is from genome assembly GCF_049639745.1 of Rhodnius prolixus. Taxonomy (NCBI): domain Eukaryota; kingdom Metazoa; phylum Arthropoda; class Insecta; order Hemiptera; family Reduviidae; genus Rhodnius; species Rhodnius prolixus. The sequence continues at coordinate 30,888,348 of NW_027411582.1, forward strand.
GAGTCAGTAGTATTTAGAATGTTATTGGAATGTTACCGCTGGGTAACTTCTCCACTCTCATATGTGTGATATGTTGCTTATGGTTACCCTTGTTGCTTATACCGCAATGCGTTGATTGTAACTAAATAAATGATTAAATAAAAAAATCTGTCCGTTGGTTCCCCCTTCCCCAAAAAAGTTGAATCATGTTAAAAGCATTTGGTAAAATCTCAAGCTTGGGTTTTGTTTTTCGGTTCATCTCCTGATTAATAATTATTTTTTTTTTTTTTTTTTTGGCGCATCAACAGCTGAGGTCATTAGCGCCCGGAGCTTTTTCCAGTGCACTGCCGGCCTCCGGACAGTGTTCTCTCGTTACAGACAACACTGTCCATCACCGGACAGTGAGCTGTAAGAAGCTCCTAGGAAGAGAAAATCTAAGGGTCAGCTGCTGGATTCGAACCCGGGACCTCCGCGTGGGAGTCCAGTATGCTAACCTCATAGCTAATCCCTTCCCTCCATTTTTATTAATAATTAATAATTATTAAAGCAACTTAAATAGAAGGTAAAATTGTAAAAGCAGCATTTACAAATTGATAAAAACTTTTTGCTTAATTATTAATTGAGATTAATTAAGTCAAATTTTTATGTATTCTCATAAATTTAAAAAAATATATATGTTTTCGGGAAAACATCAAATTTTCGGGATTTTTCAACGACCAACTCTGGTGTGAACACTCACACGACTTTCTCTTACTAAAATGCTTACAGTAAGAGAAAACTTACACTTGTAAACTTTCTAAGAATGCCCTTTAACAAACTGGTATATAATATATTATATAATATAATATAATATAATATATAATATAATATAATATATAATATAATATATAATATAATATATAATATAATATATAATATAATATATAATATAATATATAATATAATATAATATATAATATAATATATAATATAATATATAATATAATATATAATATAATATATAATATAATATATAATATAATATATAATATAATACAATGCTAATGAGTTCCGATCTGTAAATTTTTATGAAAGACGTAGATATATGAAAGGATCCTTAATTACCTAAATCCACCATTTACGTCCCGAAAAATGTTTTATTCCAAAATTTGTAGTTAAATGATTTTTTGGTTTTTGTTTCTTCTAGTTCTTGGTACAAAATTTAAAAAAACATAAATAATAAACTTGAAAGGAAAAAAAAAAGAAGGTAAATTTACGTACCAAAGGAAATATTAGAAAACTTTATTGCACTTACAGATGTGACGGGCGTGCTCTCTCTCTGTTATTAAGAAATTGAATATTGACTTAAGGTTGGCTGCTGGATGTTAATACGACAAGAATAATAAATATTTTATTTCCGCCACTTGAGTACTCACTCTTCGAAAAGAGGATGTACTGTAATAGTAGCTCTAAATTGAGTTTTAGAAGGAAATTCATTATTCTTAGATCTCTGAATTATAATTATAATAATAAATCTAATTCTAAAACGGTCTAAATATAAAACAGTCCAACCTTTAACGTGAACAGTGTAAAACAAATTATAATTGTTAATAATAATCCCTGGAAAATAATCTTCCTTTTAGATTAATGAATCATTCAACAAAAAAAACGATGAACAATACTTCTAAACACAATATATTCTCGCATTTATTTCCATGTTTTTGTTTTGTACTGTACCCGTAGTTTGATAATGAAATGAATTCTAAACGTTAAATACCAAAATACAAAAACAAGTTTTATCAAATTTGAAGAATTTGTTAAAAAAAACTGTCCTACAGAATAAATTGTTAAAAATAGTGAAAGAGTATTTCATTATACTTGCAAAAGAGTATTTCATTATACTTGCAAAAATGTTGAACATTATTTATTTAAAATAAATAAAATTGAATAATGAATCTCCCAATTTACAGAATACCACAGACTACATTAATTTGTCTTCTGCAAAACGTGCCTAAATGCGGGTCATTTTTCATTATTCTGCATAAGATTAAATCCGATAAGAATCTGTGGTAAACCCACTGTTAGGTATTACTTTAAACACATGCTGTGCAGCTTTGCGTATCTACTTTGTGCTTCATACAATCTGTGAGCTTAATCAACGAAGTTATGAACCTACCAAAGAAAGTTCTACTGCTTTATCTTTTTTTTTTTTTTTGTACTTAGAAAATTTCTTATTTTTTCATTAGGTTAAACTAATAAAGTTTTAATATAGTTTATTGTGCCAATAATTTAAAGAATAAAATGTTATTTGATTTATTTAAACACAAATTAACTGAGCAATGTAGCCTTACAATGGCTCTTACTATTCCAAGAACGTCCGACAAAACGAGGATCCACCGGAGTGGAATAGCAAAGGTGAAAAAGAAGTAGCTCAAATTTCTAATTTCATCAAAATGGAGATTAGATGGATTGACAACAAAATAAAATAAATAATTGGATAAGCTAAAAAAATAAGTTAAATGTAAGTTTAAGGTGATCCTATATAGGTCTAGTGAGTGACGAACATGTTTAAATGTCCAGTAAGGCGATCCTATATAAGTCTAGTGAGTCACCGACATGTTTAAATGCGAGTGTAAAGTGGTATTATGTAGGTCTAATGATTAACCAACATGGTTAAATGTGAGTGTAAGATTGACCTATATAAGTCTTGTGAGTCGCCAACATGGTTAAATGTGAGTTTCAAGTTGACCTATATAAGTCAAGTGAATAATCGCTAAGATGATTAAATGTGAGTGAAGGATAAACCTATATGGATCTAGTGAGTGACCAACATAGTTAAATGTGAGTGTGAAGTGGTATTATGTAGGTCTAATGAGTAACCAACATGGTTAAATGTGAGTAAGTAAGTCTTGTGAGTCGCCAACATGGTTAAATGTGAGTTTTAAGTTGACCTGTATAAGTCAAGTGAATCGCTAAGATGATTAAATGTGAGTGAAGGATAAACCTATATGGATCTAGTGAGTGACCAACATAGTTAAATGTGAGTGTGAAGTGGTATTATGTAGGTCTAATGAGTAACCAACATGGTTAAATGTGAGTAAGTAAGTCTTGTGAGTCGCCAACATGGTTAAATGTGAGTTTTAAGTTGACCTATATAAGTCAAGTGAATCGCTAAGATGATTAAATGTGAGTGAAGGATAAACCTATATGGATCTAGTGAGTGACCAACATAGTTAAATGTGAGTGTGAAGTGGTATTATGTAGGTCTAATGAGTAACCAACATGGTTAAATGTGAGTAAGTAAGTCTTGTGAGTCGCCAACATGGTTAAATGTGAGTTTTAAGTTGACCTATATAAGTCAAGTGAATCGCTAAGATGATTAAATGTGAGTGAAGGATAAACCTATATAGATCTAGTGAGTGACCAACATAGTTAAATGTGAGTGAAATGTTGATCTGTATAAGTCTTGAGAGACACCAACATGGGTAAATGTGAGTGTAAGGTAAACCTATATAGATCTAGTGAGTCACCAATTTGGTTAAATGTGACTGTAAGGTTGACCTGTATAAGTCTTAAGAGTCACCAACATGGTTAAGGAACTATTTCATGAACTCAAATAGAAATATAAAACCTTCCGAGAAAATCCAATTTATAAACCTTAAAAAATACTGAGGAGAATATCAAGAAACGCCCAGCTGTAGTAACAACAATTATGTTTACAGAAATCGCCGCTAGAGTTCTCCACCGGATGGAGCGTTAAAGTAAGCTTACCTCCCATTTAATGGCGGCTCACATGCCTATTTCTCTTTTATCTATTTCTCAATAAAACAATACAAATTCTCAACTTTTTTGATACAGTTAACGATAATTGTGTAAATCATGAGGTATTATGCCAAAAGAAATGTTATTTAACTTATTTTTAAAGGGAAATTTTTTTTCTTGTTTAATTAGAAAGTTTATCAAATACCTATGGGAGAAATGTTGAAGAAAAATTTTTAAATTAATTATTTCATTGAAATAATTACGTTTGAAGTAGTGGCCAATCAGAATGCAGTACGGTTGCAGACTGTGGGCGGGTCATGCCCACCTCTAGTGTAACCACGCCCCGTCCAATGATAGCGAGTTGTGGGCTGGCCAAAGCGTACTTAACAATGGTGCTTCAATACCTTTCACTTATTTTTCTAAATCTTTTATTATTTTCTCTTATTTTCTTAACTTTTTTTTGTTATTTTATAAATATTAGTAATCTTATGTAGGTATTAAGAAAAAATTATAACAAATTATTTTAAAAAAAATCATTCTCAATTTTCGAGAATTTTTGCTTAAGTTAAGATCGTTTTCGACAGTTTCACTTTACTTTCTCAAGAAAATAATCTCGAATGAACACTCACATGACTTTTTCTTGCCATAATTTAGGAATATATTTGAATTTTATTGTAACTTAGAATTGCATGAAAGATAGATCAATTTAATAATAATGTTGATAGAATGCGACACATTACCAATGAACAAAACTATTAATGGAGAAAAACCTACATGCCAAACTGCTTAATTTAAGCTTAACTACATTAGATCAGCTCCAAACGAATCCGTTTGGCAAATCCATAGTAAATTACAGAAAAAGCCCTTTTTTTGAAACTGCACATCTTGGAAGTTTGGTTAGAAATTTAATAATCAAATACTTAGAAGTAGTAAAATCTTAAAATGTCTGAAATGGTAATTTGGAAAAAAACCTTATTTAACCCCTCATAAATTGAAAGTATAAGATGGTCCTATGTAAGTCTAGTGAAACACGGTTAAATGTGAGTGTAAGAGAGGAGCTATCTTGGTTTTAGTGTGCTTGTGAAGTCGAAGACTAAAAATTAATCCATATAGTTGAAGTTACTGAGAAAGGTGGCCTCGCCAAAACGTGGTCTGAACCATTTGTTGAAAAGTCAATTTGATTAACGATTAAATTTGAAATTTAGTTCACTATTTAATTGTCATATGTTTTACAAGTACGATGAATTTAGCCGTGTAGATGCGAGCCGGATGTATAAAATTTTGATATCACATCGTTGAAGGTGATGAAATTTAATCAGTTTTCTATTTTATTAGATTTAAAAGAACTTTCTACTTATCCCATCCTCTTTTAATTTCTTCTTTACAAAATTTTCTAAATTTAATTGGGTTAGTTAAAATTAAAAGTGTCAGGGTGTAATTTGATTTTAAAGGGTTCCTCAATTATAACAATTAATGACATTAATAAGAGAAGGAAAAGTTTTAAATTTATTCAGTTTCACAGTTTCCTTTAGTTATTTGACAACTGGAGGGGAAAAAAATATGGTTTAAAATATCTACTTATTTTGTAACTGGGCACTTTGTGGCTGGGTCCAGAATTCCACCATTTAAAAGGGATATTGATCAGGGAACTTACGAGTACTTTTTATTGAATTAATTTTTTCTTCTTGAGGAGGGAGTTGGTTGGTTGTTTACCCAGGGTCTCCGCGTTTTTGCGTTCCAATATAATAACCATTAAATAAGATAACTGAATAAATGTTTTTAATAATTGAAAATCCCCAAAACACCAATAAATTTAGATTAAATTTGATTTTGATTAATTTTACTTGTAAGTGTGGAAACTGCATTCAAGTTTTCTGCACCTTGTTAACTTTATTTGGGTAACTAACATTAATTCTCTTGTCAGAGATCTTTTCGATCTGGTCTTTTACCAGAGTATTTTGTTGATTAAAAACACAAATCTTATAAATGATTCATTCCCATTAATATAATGACTCAAGTTATTTCGATTTGGTATTTATTCATTGGCTGTTGGTTTAGGCCATTCATTTTATTTGTTGTTTGCCAAGGGAGATATTAATTGATGATGTTTTACTTTTAGATTGCTACCATGGTAATGAGTTTAAGCTAACCTAAACTCAGAATATACTTTTATTTTTTTAAATTAGAATTGGAGAGGAGTTTTTGTACATTTAGTTTTTACAGTCTATTTATTAATAAATGCAATAAATGTTTGTAATGGTGAAGATGTAAATAGTACGTGAAGAGTACGGGAAGAGCAGGAGGAGAGAGAGAGTATCTCAAAGAGAAAGAGAGAGTGAGAGAGAGATCTTCAGACCTCAAGAAAATCTCATTGTTTATCTTTTAAGCTGAGTGTACGTGTTCAAAGTGAGGGAGTTTGTCTTTTGAAGAGCCTAAGGTAGAGCGCATCAGATCAAGGAAGAGAATATTGCTTTTGAAGAAGACAGAGAGGCAGGAGCCCCCACACCGGAGAGTAAATCTGGTTAATCATTTTAATCCGCCATCTCTTGGCCCAGGATTCCATTTTATGTTAAGTGTGTCTGTAACTTGTTTGGAGCTGATGCAGTATGTACTTCTTGTAGGTAGTATGGGCTGTGGTCGCCTCCATGTTTATAGGGATTAGTGTGGAAGGATTTCTGTTTTGTTTACTGTATAGAGGAGGACATGGCCAAGAATACTCTCCCTACGGCATTGTCGTTCCCCCTATTGATCCAGGTTGCCCAAACACGATCGAAGACCAGGGTAGAATTGACTTAAAAATTAAAGAAAGCCATTCTAGTGAATTTCTTTAAATAATAGTGTTAAATCCATTATAATAATTTAATTCAATTAAGATATATATTTAAATAACTACAGTTCAAAATCCAAACATATTATTTATTTCAACATTTTATCTTGTCCAAACAGGTGGTCTTGATGAATAATTAAAAACAAAATGTCTGACGAAGAAAGTGATAAAGAAAAATTTCTATTCTACGCTGATCGTGCAAAAAGTGGTCGAGCTGGTTGTAAAAAATGTAAACAGAAAATCGCCAGCGGTGAGCTTAGAATGGCCAAAGCTGCTAGTAATCCATTTGGCAGTGGAGTTATGAAAATGTGGCACCATGTGGATTGTATGTTTCAAGTAAGTGGTAGTAATTAGTTCTGTTTTTTATTTGTTTAATAAAACTCTGGATATTTAGATATGTAGAGAAAAATTTAATGGAAAGAAAATCTGTGTGAAAAACTTGAACACAAACCTTTTTGTCTTAAGTTTTTCATGCTGACATAAAGTACTTATTTATTTGTAAGAACATCTGTGTTCATACAATGGGTTTTGGTCATTGATACTTAGTATATATTTAAACGAAGGGGGCGGGTTTGGTATAATGATTATAACATCTGATTTGTAAGTAGGAGATCCTCAGTTCGAGTCCGGAGTTTTGCTACTTATTTTTTTTATTCGTAGAATGCTAATAGTAAAGTCTGAGCTTCCGTTTCGATACCTAACATGTAAATAGGAAGTTGAATGCTTGCAAAAATAGGTAATTACTTTTTATGAATCACTATAAATAAATGAAAATGAAAAACCATATTAAATTAGAATATCTCTTTAACAAAAACTTACAGTTTAAAATGTTAAGTATAAGGGTTGATTAAACGCCAAAAGGTACACAAATCAGCAAGCACCCAACATTTCATTAATTCTTCATTAATATTTAAGTAATTTTACTGCATTAATATTCATTAATATTTTTTAGAATTTATTAGATGTCACAGACCCTTATGCTGGCCATTTTCGTCTACAAAATATTTGTTCAATTAGCACTGTAGATTGACTGTAATATCTAGTTATTTATAATAATCAAACTATAAATTACAGGTTAAAAAGAAAAACGTTATAAAAAATAAAAAAAAATTATGAGGCTAAAAAATTCAAAATTTTTTTTTATAAAAAAAAATGTAATATGTAATATAAAGTAAATAAGATATGTATATTTTTAGGACAGCTAATTATTCCAGTATTTTACTATAAGTAAAATTAAATTACAATAGAGAAATCAATAATTGTTGTTGAATAATCTACTTGTTATAACTGTGTGTTATTTGTGCTCTCGAATATTTCGGTAAGACGAATTCAAGACAGTAGCCTACTCTAACTTTGTCTTTTTCTACTTTAACATGCATGTACATATGTGTGATTTATCATAATTATAACAAAAAAATATTATAAATGAAGTGGCCAGCATAAGGGTCTGTGACATCTAATAAATTCTAAAAAATATTAATGAATATTAATGCAGTAAAATTACTTAAATATTAATGAAGAATTAATGAAATGTTGGGTGCTTGCTGATTTGTGTACCTTTTGGCGTTTAATCAACCCTTATACTTAACATTTTAAACTGTAAGTTTTTGTTAAAGAGATTTTTGTACCTTTTGGATAGATTTTCCTTTTTGTCTATTTTACAAAGTTACATATCTGCTTTACAGATTTTTTTAAATTTGGAATAAGCAATTCTATCATTATAACCTGATAAGATGGTAAGTCGGAACCGTAACTACCACTAGAGAGATCTTTTTAAAGAATGATTATCGTTAAGGTCCCCCAAACCATCCTCAGTAACAACTTTTTTTGAAAAAGCGTTTTGAATAACATAGGAAGGTATTTGTGCGTGAATAACAAAATTAAACTGCGATTTCATTACTTCCTTTTAAGAGGAGTAAGAAAAATAAACTGCGATTGCAGAACTTCTAGGCAAAGAGGCAAAGATTTTTTAATCGAACGACAATTCATTGATTTAAATCGGTTCACTCATTGATAATTTAAACGATTGCAGTACTTCCTCTTAGTAGGTGCAAGAGCATCAGCAATGTAGAGGTGCTTTAACCACTTATTCGAGCTGAATTTTATCAAAATCGGACTAAGCGTTATAGAAATATTGGTAATAATAGTTTTAGAAAGGGCCTTATTTGGGTGGGGCAAACTCCCCTCCTTATGAGGCACGGCGTCGAGACTTTTAAAGTGCAAATCTGTACAAAATTTCGATTCGAATGACATTTCATTCATGAAAATCGGTTCACGTGTCGATAATTTGAAACGATTCCTATACTTCCCCTTAACAAGTGTAAGAGCTGATCGCCGCTTTAATGTTACGTAGGGGAGCCCTAACCCTATCATCCTACCAAATTTTATCAAAATCGGGCCAAGATTTACAGAGTAATTAGTAATAATAATTTTGGAGGGGGCCTTACATAACTCCTCTCCCATTCGATGTACAGGGTCGAGACCCCCAAAAGGCACATCTACATAAAATTCCGAATCGAATGACACCTCATTCATGAAAATCGGTTCGCGCGTTTAGGCTGTACGTTGTTTACAAAAAAGGTAACAACAACAACAACAACAAGAACAAGAACAAGAACATTTTTTGAAAAAGCCGTTTTTGCTCATTTTCGGCAACTTTTTTCTCGAAACCTATTAGATCTGGGTTGTTGCAAAAAAATTACAGTTATAAAGGAGGGTTTGCCCTATATTTTAAAGAAAATTTGGGAATTTTATCTTTAGTAGAAAAAGAGAAAAAAATTGTCAAAGTTGGGTGTTTTTCAACGTTACGCTTTTTCGTGCACTTTTTGACGATCAACCCTTATACAACTGTCCTACCGGACAGTTTTAATTAGAATTCAGAGAAAGAGAGTAACTAATAATACTAAATAAATTCGTCCTCAAAATGCCCTTCGAAGTATTGTTTTGGAAAACCATTAAAATAAAAGTTTATTTTAACCTAAATTTCACAATACCAATTTCTAAGTTTCGAGTGGCCTTTGAAAGGAGGTTTTTTCTGCTTGAACTAAGAAAAAGAAGGTTAATATTTTACTGTACAGATTTCGAAACCTTAGTTTCAGAAGCTGCAACGTTGTCAAAGAAAAAGAAAAACAGTCACCAAAGATTTTTTAAAATATTCAGCCCACAAACTTAGAAGCACTCTCTTAAACATACCACACGTTTAAAAAAATGTAATTATTTTTCAATTTCAGGGATCTGAAATAATGTACGAGGGTCGTTTGAAAAGTCCGTGCAAAGTCAGAGAGATAGCACTACTGGCGCGTATCGAGGTTATGTTTAGTTAGTAGCATCTCTTGGAAGAACACACACCAAGTTTCAGCCAGATCGGTCTATTTCTTTGTGTTTGGCATTCGTTTGAATCGAGGAAGTCGAGTGATTTTCAAAAAATGGACGAAAAAGAATTTCCTGTGTTGATTAAACACTACTTTATGAAAGGCAAAACGCCTGAGGAGACTAAAGAGAAGCTTGATAAACATTATGGTGACTCTGCACCTTCGATTAGAACAGTTTATAAGTGGTTTCAAAATTTTCGGAGTGGCCATATGGGCACAAGTGACGCTGAACGTTCTGGACGCCCTGTTGAGGTTACTACTCCAGAAATCATTGATAAAATCCATGATATGGTGATGGATGACAGAAGAGTGAAGGTGCGTGAGATTGCTAGTGCTGTGGGCATCTCGAATGAACGGGTACATAATATTTTGCATCAACATTTGGACATGACAAAGCTATCCGCAAGATGGGTGCCGCGATTGCTCACGCTTGACCAAAAACGAAATCGTGTGAAGTGTTGCAAGGACGGTTTGCAGCTGTTCCAGAAGAATCCGCAGGACTTTAAGCGTCGTTTCGTCACTGTGGATGAAACATGGATACATCACTACACTCCTGAGACCAAAGAACAATCTAAACAATGGGTTACCAAGGGGGAATCTGCGCCAAAAAAGGCGAAGACCGTTCCTTCGGCCGGAAAGATTATGGCGACTGTCTTTTGGGATTCGCAAGGAATAATCCTCATCGACTATCTGGAAAAGGGTAAAACTATTACAGGTGCATATTATTCATCGTTATTGGACCGTTTGAAAACCGAGCTACAAGAAAAACGCCCACGATTGGCCCACAAAAAAGTCCTTTTCCATCACGACAACGCACCAGCTCACACCTCAGCAGTTGTGGTCGCAAAATTAATGGAAATAGGATTCCAACTCGTTTCACATCCCCCCTATTCTCCAGACTTGGCTCCCTCGGACTACTATTTGTTCCCCAATATGAAGAAATGGCTGGCGGGAAAAAGATTGTATTCAAACGAGGAGGTGATTGCAGAAACGAATGGCTATTTTTCAGACTTGGACAAATCCTATTATTCGGAAGGGATCAACAAACTAGAGCAGCGTTGGACGAAGTGTATAAGCCTAAAAGGAGACTATGTTGAAAAATAAAAAAGGTTTTCCCCAAAAAATTAAGTAGTTTTTATTTTTGCACGGACTTTTCAAACGACCCTCGTATATCCGGTAAAAATAAATAAATATTATAAATAAAAATATACCGTTAATATTTAAAAATATTTTTTCAACACTAATATCAGTTTTCAATGTAAGATAAACAATTTAATCTGTACAAAATTATTGGATATTCCCAAAGATCATCCTTATGATAAGTACCACTCAGGGAATATTGCATTTGTAGTCCATCTATGTCTTCGTTCAGTCTTGGGCAAATACTATTGTTCCGTCTTGTAAATTTGAATTACAAATCTTAATTAATATCCTTGAAATGCCCAATCTGTGTACATTAAATTAAATAGTTTTGTCTATTCAACGCCACAAAACAATTGTGCTTATCTTTTCAAGTGAAAAGACTTTAATTTGTTTTTGTTTACAAAAATTAATTATAAATTGACGTCATTAAAACATGTAAAATACAAAGTACTACAGATAATATGTTTTTCGTGCGAATTTGAATTTCGAAACGGTTGTACAACTTGCTTCGAGTTTCATTCTCCTCTCTGCCAGAAACAACAAAACATATTTTCTTCCATGTTACTGTTATTATATATATTTTTTTAATTAAGTGTAAAAATCAGTGAAATTGTACTAATCAATCACTAAATAATGGACTCATTATTACTCTAAATTTAATGGAGGAAGTTCATATTTCAATTGTTAGTGATAGAAAGTTATTTTTTAATCACTATTATGTGTGTTTAAATAGGTTTATAAATAATTATTATTATTATTATTTTTTTTTTGCATCAACAGCTGAGGTCATTAGCGCCCGGAGCTTTTTCCAGTGCACTGCCGACCTCCGGACAGTGTTCTCTCGTTACAGACAACACTGTCCATCACCGGACAGTGAGCTGTAAGAAGTTCCTAGGAAGAGAAAATCTAAGGGTCAGCTGCTGGATTCGAACCCGGGACCTCCGCAATAATTATTATTATTTCATTTATCATACAAACAAAATAATAATAGTAGATATTAAACTGTCAGATAGGTCAGTTGTATAACGGTTGATTAAATAGATATTTACATTCAGTATTATTAAATACAATTTTAAATTTAAAATTATAAGTTACCATTTAAATATGCTTCAAAATTTAGGCAACCCTGTTCTGTAACCCGAAAGAAACCTTCTTACATATTGGTCTAATATCAAAAAAAAAAACGTTGTGACTAGTCGCGTGTAACAGTTATGAATATTTTTCCGAAAATGCTCCTCCTGAAATTTAATGATTTGCTGACAACCAAATAGATAACTTACTTAAAACTTATTAGTTTAATAGTGGTAACTAATCAACAGCAAGATTACCTACATCACACTTCAGCAATAGAAACCATTTATTGTGAATACAACAAACATCCAATTCGAAGCCTTAATTTACAAAAATTAAATAAGTGAATCGTAGCAATTTTAATCTGGTTCGTAAATTTTTACACTTCTAAAGCTCAAGTTAATTCGATATTCTAAAATTGCAATAACCTACCGAATCTTCTGCGGGTAGCTTATTTGAAAATGTGGAAATAAAGAAAGGTAGCCTTTTTTAAGTTTATATTCTAAATTAATGGTAATGTGAAGCTATAGTCTCTTGATGGATATGTTTTGGTCCATTTTGTTTAACTCCATTTTTCAAGCTTCTAAAACAAGTGTGGGCTTAACTTTGAACTTACTTGATGAGTGAAAAGTAAACTTTTACTTAATAAATGTCCTGTCATTTTAGGTATTCGCAAAGCAGAGAGCATCTACTGCCAAAATTGAATCTGTGAACGACATTGGTGGTTGGGAACTTTTATCAAAAGAAGATCGAGAGGAAATCTTAAACAGACTACCAGATAGTTAGTTTCTTCAGTTAATAGTTTCAAGTGAAACAATATTTTTTGTAAATAATTTAAATAAACAATTTAGGTGTCAGAGAAACGAATAAAAAACCAGTCAATAGTTCTGCAAGCAAAACGAGTCCAACTAAAACGAAGAAAACCGATCAACCAAGTACTTCAGGTATTTCAAAAAATGAACCAAATATATTGAAAGATCATAAAGATAATTCCTTGAGAGAATTTAGAAGATTATGCGCAGATATTGCCAATACACCAGGTTATCTTGATAAAACTGCCGTTGTTAAAAGATTCATCACTGAAGGAACTGACAAAGGTAAGAGCTCGTATATTTTATGTAGTATTAATTTTTGTCCATCACAACGCAATGTATTTCTTTTTTAATTTTATTTTTGAGAAGTTTCAAATTGTTGCCAATCATTAAAGTTTGATGATAAGATTTTTGACTTCTACTTTTAATGGTTCCTTCATTAACTTATTGGCCTGGACTTGAAAAAATGTGTGGTGATTTATCATATCATCTTGTAACCTACCTTGTTTGGAGGGCACATTTTAACAATTAATAAACTTTGAACAAAATTTTTAAGAATGTTTTAAGATACACTGCTCCACAAAAAAAGTGGCGCACTTTAAAAATGCGTTATTTTTTTTTCTCTTTAACTTTTTTATTCTACATTTTATTTTAGTTAGCAAATATAAGAAGTATAAAGTTACGGGAAGGCTAAAATAAAATAAAAAATGATCTAAAAGAAATGAAAACCTTTAATTTAACAAAAAAGTACTTCTCGGCAAAATATGAGTTTGGAAAAAAAATGTATTTCTTCCGATTCAAAAAAGAGAAAAAGAATTTTAGTAACTTGTATTGCTCGCATTACTGCATCCAATCTCCTCGGCATACTCCTTATTAAATTTCTCACGAAATCTTGTGTTAATTCCTTCCGTATCTCCACCAGAGCACCTCGCAACTCTTCTAAGCTTCTGGGAGGATTATTTCTCCATCTTAATCGCCTACCAAGCTCATCCCAAAGATGTTCAATAGGATTTAAATCCGGGCTGCGTGCTGGCCACCTCAAAACAGGAATGCTAGTATCTATCCTATAGATATTGAACAACACAGGCGGCAGTGTGTGGTCGTGCATTATCTTGCATAAAAATAAAATTCTCCCCAATAAATGGTGCATAGGGTATCACATATTGCTGCAAAATTTCCCTCACAAACAAATCTGCATTCAAGATTGCCCTGTTGAACACGTGGAGCTCAGTCTTAGCCTCCATAGAAATCCCAGCCCACACCAGCACTGAACCACCTCAGAATGGTAGTCTACCAGAAATATTGCACGGAGCGTAGCGCTCCCAGGCCTTCGGTAAACTCGTTGCCTCCCATCAGGTGCATAGAGAGCAAAACGGGACTCGTCTGAAGAGAGAACGTTTCTCCAATCGTTCTCATACCAGTTGCGGTGTTTCCTAGCGAACTCTAGACCGGCTCTCCGATGATCTACGGTAAGCAATGGTCCTGTGGCTTGCTTCCTAGAGCGTAAATTCGTTTCAGCCAACCTTCTTCGTACGGTTTCGGCACTGACTGAAACTCCACGAACAGTAAGCAGTGTTTGAGCTGTTTCAGAAGCAGTTGATGTACGATTTCTTAGAGTGTGAATTCTAATGAATCGGTCATCTAGTGCTTCTGTGGCTCTTGGTCGACCCGAACCTTGTCTGCGAGTGCAGAGGCCTGTCTCCCGGTAACGATGGATGGCTCTACGGTCGGTGGTCTTAGGCAACCCAAACGTTCGTGCTGCGTACCGCTGACTCCGTCCATCCTCAACTAATGCAATAATACGGGCCACTTGCTCTGCTGTAATTGAGAGTTCGCAATGCTTTCAGCTTGAAAAAAGTCGAAACGCAACTGTAGAGGTCAATAAATTTATTTACTGTTGAGGTGAAGTTCACGTTGTTGTTTACACAAAAAGACCGAAGGGGATTAAACGAGGAATTGCGTCTCTATTTACAAGAAACTTTGGGCCTTGATTCGATTAATTGTTCCCAGACAGTTTATGAAAATAATTAAAACTAATAATCTTTCCCCGAAATGTGATAAAACAAAAAATAAACGCTTTTTTCAAAGTGCGCCACTTTTTTTGTGGAGCAGTTTCTTTTAAGCCTGTTAAAAGAGAAATATTCCTTTTTAAAATAGGGTTTAGTTTTTTTGAAAAAAAGTAAAGTTGTACAGTGGTCTAATCAGATTATTAGTGAAAAAGAGGGCAGATGTGTTTTAATTAATGAATATTGAGTTGTAACCTTCTCTCCTATTCATTGAAAAGAGTATATTCTCTGTATACGAAGAAAGAGCATTAGAAGGGACAGCATTATCTGGTGGTAGTAAAGAGATAAGAGCGAGTCTGCAGTTGAGGGTGTCTATTGGATGAAAACTTGCCTTACGCCACTAACCCAGTCCACCCAACCAACTCTAAAACCCACGTTTTCAGTTTCCAACCTGTGTGTAATTAATTTTCTTTTCTAAGTTGAAATGGTTCTTTGCAAATCTATGTATATTTTTTTATCTTGGGAGGAACTAACTTGTGGGTCCATAAGCGAAAATACTTTCCACTGTAGGAGAGAATAAAGAATAACTTCTTACAAAGAGACTGATAACACATAACTCAATTATGTGTAGCCTATGTCCACCAAATTCTGTCAAAATATTTTGATTGCTGTTGTTTCCTGAGATGTTAGCACTGTGCGACAGACATAGTATGAAATATTTTATTTCAGCTCTAAGTGAAAATCAATACCCACTTAAAATGTAATACATAAATAATTATTCTGATTGTTGTAATTGGATATATTTTATTAATTTATATACCTGTTTGTATTTGTCTGTTTCAGAATCGTATAAAGGAGATCTTTTATTATTAATTAAACTGCTTCTACCAGGTGTAATAAAACGTGTTTATAATCTACAATCAAAACAAATAATTAAGTTATTTAGTAGAGTGAGTATTAAAATGTAATTTAGTGATTTAATTTATTCATTTTGTTCAGGATGTATCTGCAGTGAGGATTAGATCCCAATCATCATTTTAATGTTCCATTTCAGGGATTTCAGGGATCTATTGAGCTTTTTGGAATTTTCATTATGTCTCTCTCCCTTTACATGATATATTTTAATAAATAGAATACTTTTATTTAATTTTTTTTCGAAACTGGGCCCTCTAGTGTCTATTTAAAATGCTATGTAAGATAGCTCATCAAAGGTGTTGAAAGTTACCTCTGTAAATAATTAATCAAAAATCATAATTTTACAGCTATTTGGTACAAATCAAGATGATATGCTAGAAAGCCTAGAACAAGGAGATGTAGCTGAAACAATTAGAGAATATTTTGAAAAAAGTGAAAAAATTAAACCATCTACCAAAAGTAAACTATCGATACAGGATGTTGATAATTTTTTGGATTATTTAACAAGATTAACCAGAGAGGAAGATCAATTAAATCATTTTGCTTCAATTGCGCCAAAGTAAGTTTTTTTTTTTAATTTCCGGGGATATCTGGTTTTGATCATTGCTTCATTGCAGGATCAATGTCGATCCTGATACAGCAGATAGAAACATGCAGAACCATATCAGACTTCCTGGTTGTCTCTTACGAGTTTAAAGAAATAGATCCTCGTAGTTATAAAATAAAAAAAAGGCAACTACCATTTTTACGCTTCAAAAAATAACATTGTTTCCTCTATAACCATACTTCTCTCCCAAACTCTTCGCTATCTTCGGTTATTCACCGATAAAGGACATACAAGTCTTAAGCGTCAAGGTACTTACCCACAATTTAGATAGTCCAATAGATTATACAATAAGTCAGTACTATAATTAAAGAATAAACATATTCATTAAGGGAAAAAATTAATGTCTTTCGATACAGATTATCGTAAGATATCGATTTTGTACCTAATTTCTAAAGTTCTCTCCCTTTGCCTTGTTTTATTTTATTTTATTGAAGGGGCAACGCTTAGTTCCTCCTTGCCTTTCAATATTTTAGAGAACATATTGCGCTTCATTTGCAATCGTTCTCCGATTTCCTGGTTGCATTTGACCTTCCAAGTCTGGATTCTCTGGCAGCTCTCTACTAATCCATCACTGAGTACAATAGCTTCCTCTTTAGATATTCATTTTATGTTTCTGCTGGGTAGCAGTGTACTCTCGTCTAATGAGGTGATTCATGTTTTTCATTGCTTTTTCGGTCATTGCTTCTTGAAGGAATTCATGCACTGCCTCAAAGTCCAAATCAAAATCCTTCACACTAATCTACACCCCTACTAATTATCCAATTATATTACTCATAACAGCCTCAATATTTTCTTACTACCCAACTTAATCACAATAAGTTGTAATAAACTTCACATCTTATTGCCTTTCAATATTTTAGAAAACATATACATATTTGGGACTGTCTGGGTGCCCTGAAGGAAATTAGTGACCAAAATAAGGTCTTTCTCGTTTGGGTATTTGGTCATTCAGGACATAAGGGAAACGAAGCGGCAGATTTATTGGTCCGGGAAGGCTCTGCAGGACACTTCGTTAGCCCAGAGCTCTGTTTTGAGGTTCCGAAGTGTGTTAAGACTGCGACCATTAACTTATGGGTGCAGAACAGGTCTCAGGAGTGGTGGCTTGCCATCACTGGGGCAGAGTCAGGCGAAGGAGTTTGTTAAAGGCTATTCGCCGAGGATGACTGCAGAATTAATCCGTCAAGGCCGTGGACATATAAGGATGATTGTAGGCCTACTAACTGGCCACTGCAGGCTCAGAAAACACATGCATTGCATGGCCTTTGTAGGTTCTGTCGGGAAGAGGAGCAAAACGGCACTGCATGTTGTATCAGTGTGAGGGGCTCTTGTTGCTAAGGATGTTACTTTTCGGGGAGGAAAATCCAAGGCCTGTGAGCTTTACCCAAGAGTCGCTCTGCAGCATTAACGAGTCTGATTAAAAGGACAGGTCTGAAGGGCGAGCTTTAGAGTGAGGGGAGCCACAATAGATCCAAAGGGGTCACAGTGGAGTAGGCCTTGAGGCCGCCCTAGTCTAATCTATATTCATATTAGAATCCCTAAGCCAGTAGCCTCACTTCTCGATCTCTTTCCTATAATCATGCCAGACATCTTAAACTCCACTGACATCGGGATTTACTCAGAGTTAATCTGTTATTATTTTTTTTTTTTTGTTTACCCTACTTTACACCTTGTTTTCCAGCTCTGGAAATATCTTGCCGTTGTAATGGTCAATAGTCAATTTTTGATTATCCAAAAAATTGGTACTCCATAAAATGAAGCTTTCATTTATATATTTATTTTAATTCAGGTGTACAGCAAATGATTTGAAAATCATCATACGTTTAATAAAACGTGATTTAAGGATAAATGCTGGAGCTAAACACATGTAAGTTCATTTATCAGTTTATTTATTTATCTCCTTTTAATGTACAGATTAGAACATAATTTCTTCATTTTTTTTTAATTATAATTTCAGCTTAGATGCCGTACATGCTGACGCATATGAAGCTTTTCAAGCTTCACAAGACATTGACTCCATCATTGAAAGTTTTCAAAAATCTGGTGATCCGACTTCTGGTAGCGTGGGAAGCAGTGTAGAAGTCAAGATTTCAGTTTTAGTACCAGTACTACCAATGTTGGTAGGTGATTGCTCTCTGGGTGCACGTACACAAAGTACGAAGTGTAGACATTCCCTTATTCTTTAAGGAAATTTGGATCTAGAAACCCTGATTTAGACATTAAATAGTTAGTTAATACTATCATCATTATTATTATTATTTTCCAGGCACAAGCATGTAAATCTGCCGACGAAGCACTTAAGAAATGTCCTAATGGAATGTATTCCGAAATAAAGTACGACGGTGAAAGAGTTCAAGTTCACAAACAAGGAAAAACGTTTAAATATTATTCTAGAAGTTTGAAACCAGTTATGGCGCATAAGGTGGGGCTTATTTGTGAAGTTTTCAATTTCTTGTTCCTTAATTTTACTATATCAGAAAAAAAAATTGCCATCATATTTTCAGTAATGAGTATTGAGGTCCAAAAAAGTGGGTTTTCTGAAAATGGTGAACAAAATATCCCAAATAAATAAGTAATAGCTAAATCGGAGGTAACACCAAGCCTGTTAATAATAACAGTAATTACAATAATAGTAGTTAATAGGGAAGGAATTAGAGCAGTGGTGAGAACAACACGATTCCCACGCCGAGTTGTTGGGTCCAGATCCAGCTGCCTTCTCTTAGATATTTCTCTTCCCAGAACTGTTCACTGTTTAGGTGACAGACTAGAGAACACTGTCCGACGGCACTGAAATAGGCTGTGGGTGCCGACGACCTCTGTTTTTGAGATAATTATGTTTTTGTACAAATAAGGGTTAAAGATTGCTTTCAAATTACTCTTTCGATAAGTTCGAAATGCACTTAAACATAAATAAAATGGCGTCAAGCTACAGAAGAACCTCACTTTACAAATCCAAGAAAAAATTCAAATTAGTGAAAATCTAGGCAGTTGAATCTTGCCAACGCAATCTGGGTCCCTCAACTCTTCATCCGGAGTCTTGCGCAGCAGTTCGGAGGGAATCTCGTCGGCACTCAGCTTCACCATATAGCCTGCCCATCTCAGTCGGTTTAATTTAATCCAAGCTACTAGAGTATGCTTCTTTGTTAAAGCAGACAGCTGCCTATTATTTCTAATTTACCAGATCGTGCCTCTTCGCATACGTTCCTCTTCTGAATTCATGTTTCATTTTTCAGTGGAAATGGCTTAGATGGTTTTCTCATAACTTGTATTTACTTTACTCTACGCTGATATATAACTTTTCTTAAAATCAATTTTTCTAGGCAAATTATTTTTAGGGCAGTTATATTGAGGAAAGTTGGTTTCTCCTAAAGTATCATTATTTCACAATGTACGGTTTTACGAAATTCGTTTTTTAAAAATAAATACATACTGAAAATTGAAGTTTGCAGAATATTAATAAGTTGGAACCTTGATTATTGTCTCATTTGAATGTTTCAATCCTGATTTCTTTAAATTATCGTATTTATATAAATATTTTAAAAATAATCTCCAGGTGAAACATCTCCAAGAATATATACCACAAGCTTTTCCTCATGGTAAAGACTTAATTTTAGACAGTGAAATATTAATGATTGATACAACCACTGGCAAACCGCTTCCATTTGGTTCTTTAGGCAAACACAAGGTAAGGTAATGGTGAGGTTATACATTTTCAAGTATACAAGCAATTTATACGTTTAAGACAGGGTGTGATTTTCTTTTTTCTATTTGTTTTCCGCCAGAAAAATGAATATCAAGACGCAAATGTTTGTCTCTTTGTGTTCGATTGTATATACTACAATGGTGAATCGCTTATGAATAGGTTTGTTCTCAATTTGTCTAGTAATAATGATGGTAGAAACTGATAACAGAAAATTGATTATTACTTTCATTGACAGACCACTTAAAGAAAGAAAAGAAATTTTACAGCAAAATATGACAGAAATTCCATTCAGAATTGTATTCTCTGAGATGAAACATATAGATGTAAGTATTGTGCATTGGAGCATTTGTTTTTAATATTTCTCTTTTCAATTCCGTATTAGTAGCAAATGATTTGTTATTAGTTAGTACATATTCTAAAGTTTAGTAATTTACAAAAAAAACTATGTTTATTTGTGGAGTAGTATTCATTGAAGTACAAAACAGGAAAGTTTTGAGCTTTTAAAATAACCTTCATAAAAATCTTCAACAAAGATCTTAATTTGAATTTTAGAATCACTATTTACTAATGAGCAAGTATATTTGTAGATAAAAAGAAGTGATTAATTAGAATTCGGGCTAGTGTTTTGAATTTAGGGAATTCATATCCGTATCTGGGGATGAAAATTAATTGCGTAGCCAGGATGTGGATGGTTGTACACTTCACTTGCTATTTGTGCTTGGTTATCCGAATGTAGATAGTGTAGCATCTCCTGTGGTAAGTTACAGCTTACTGGAAGTGTGATGTTGGAATACCTAAATGGTCGTGGCTGGTCCACTCTTGGAAGTTTAAGATTTTAAGTCTTGTATCCCTTTTTAAAGCATACTTTATTTATTTACTGATTTTGAATTGCTATTTTATTAATAGTAAATTTTTTAATTCTGAAGTACTTTTAAAGTAGAATGGTTACACATACTTTTACCCTTAAGTTAGTTCCAAGTTCGAAATATTTTGCATGATAACTGTTATTTTCTTTACCTTAAATTAGCCTGATTTGAGTCTAAGCATTGACCCAGAAATTAACTAATTTAAAGTCAGTGTTTTGAGATTGTAACAGTTTAATGTTTTTCTGACAACTTTCTTCTTCCATTATTCTTTTATATTCAACATTAAGTTTAATTATTATTATTATTTTATGATTTTTGTTTTAGACAAAAAAAGAACTGGAAATGATGATGACTGATGTTTTTAAGCAAGGATTGGAGGGACTAGTATTAAAAGATATAATGGTTAGTTGATTTTTTATTTTATTTCTTCGGTTTTATTTTAATTTAAATTCGTACATCTGCTACGAAGTTAGGTCTTTAACGAAAGAACACTGTCGGAATTCCCTGTCACTGAAAGGCTAGCATGCACGCAGAGCCGTGCTCTGAGTTTGCAGCGCTTGCGCTTATCTGAATTTGTTTTCTAAAATGAATTCCCTGATTAAAACTAGTGCACTTTCGGTCTCAGTACAATGTTCTCTCAGAGTCCATACTGAATTTCACCGAAAGTGAACCGCACAGACTCCTAGGATTACGTTCAAGCCCTTTGGTCTGATATCAGTGGTGGTTTCTTCATAACATCTATATTGTGTTCAATGTTGTCCTTGTTATCTTCATTATGCTCTGTCCATCTAAAAAAAAACTACACAGCTTGGACTCAAACCCAAGACTTCTGTGCCCAAAAGGGGGGTGATACCTCTCTAAATTAATCCCTTCTCTGGAAATTGGAAATTTTACTGATTCATTTCTGTAAACATTTAAGTCATTATGGACAAACTCTTAGCTTCTTCCACTATTTGTAAGGCATTTGTAAAATAGATCTTTGGATTCGAACGTGTTTTGTTGTAGTTATTCTATCTGAAAATATTGTCCATTTTTTGAAATTAGAGAGCGTATTGACTTTAAAAACTTGATAAGGCTCAAAAATCTATTCAAAAGGCTTTTTAAAGAAACTATTGTTAATGATTAAAAGGAGTTATTTCAGTTACTTAATATTTAATACCATCAAAGGTATTTTTACATAGAAAACTTCAAAATATTGTATGATCTATTCAATTTTGTTTCCCCCACAGAGCGTATACGAACCAGGAAAACGACATTGGTTGAAAGTAAAGAAAGATTACCTCTTTGGCGGTGCAATGGCGGATAGTGCAGACTTAGTAGTGCTCGGTGCGTGGTACGGTACCGGTCAGAAAGGTAATTGCAAGTAACGCTAATTTTTTTCAATCAGCTGTTTTGGTATCGATAAAAATTCCATTATTTTTGTTTCTATAATTAATTTTTGTTTTAGGGGGAATGATGTCTGTATTTTTAATGGGTTGTTACGATGAAAGAAATGCCCGATGGTGTACAGTTACCAAAGTGCACACTGGACATGATGATAAAACATTAAAAAGATTGCAAGTAAATTATTAAACGAAGGAAATATTATTCAGCAAATATTAATTATTTAAAATAAGATTTTAATAAAAAAAAATTTATTGTAGACTGAATTAGACATGGTAAAAATAGGAAAAGATTCTACCAAGGTTCCTTCTTGGTTGAATTGTAGTAAAACTATGGTACCAGACTTTGTCGCCCAAGATCCTAAGGTATTTAATATTTTATCAATTCAATTTTTTTAGTCTTTGATTAAGGAAATTATAGGTTGAGGCTCATAGAAATCCTTGATTTTACAGAAACAACCAGTATGGGAAATCACCGGAGCTGAATTGACCAAAAATATTGTCCATACTGCTGACGGTATTTCCGTTAGATTTCCAAGAGTAACCAGAATTAGAGATGATAAAGATTGGAGTACAGCAACTACTCTGGATCAATTAAGGGTAAATGATCTTTCTATTACTACATTTAAGTTTATTTTAAATGTTCTTCCGTTACTGTCAAGTTTTTGGAAATCCTTTTATAAGATTAGCGAATTTTTTTGAACTATAAATTGTTTACTTGTAGATAATTGCGTTTTTGTGAAGTAGTGGTTTGTATTAGGAACGCCTTTAAGCTTCCCTTGCGTTTTGAAGCAGTAGATGATTGCGTTTTTGTGAAGTAGTGGTTTGTATTATGGTTATCTGGAGCGCCTTTAAGCTTCCCTTGCGTTCTGAAGCAATAAAACAATCCTTTATCGTTAATAGGTGTTCATCTATTCCGAATTAGGCATCACCTCACTTGGTTATTGTAATCTTATGCATTGTGCATTAGCCAAGCTTGCCATTCCACTTTTTGTTAATCATCCCATCGTAATCTGTCCTCATTAATTCTTTTCCGAACTGAATTCAGGATGTAAAACCTAATATTTAAATTAATTTTTACTAATAAGCAGCATTTTCTAACTGCCATGATAAAGTGCATTCCAAATGTAATAAATAGCAAGTATTTTTATTTATTAAGCAAGTACAATACTTCCTGTAAAGAGATTATTGATTAGCTAATTTTTAGGGACCTCCATCTACATACGTCATAGTACATTACCCTGTTGTCCAAATCTTGTAGAATCAATCAACTACAAATGTACTAGGGTTCAGCACAAGTAGCTAGCTCTCTTTCATTTATGGTTTACATAGATCTCCTTTTAAACTGAAATTGTCTTATCCTTCTAATGTTTAATGAATACTAGTGCAGTTTGTCTTCGAAACTTTTCAAGACGAATAAGAGCCACTCCCCTGGAATCTAATATAAGCTAATCTTGCTGTGGTTCAAATAAAAATCTTTATTAAACGATGGATTTTACAGGAATTATATGAAAAATCAAAACATACAACTGATTTCACATTGGATGCTGATGTAGACGTCACACCACCTAGCTCACCAGAAAAGAAGCGTTCTCCAAGAAAAGTTAGTTTTTTTTTTCTTCTCATTAGTTTTTCTTTCAACTTCTTTGAAGTTATCTAGTTCATCCACTGTTTTTATTCATTACAGAGACCAGCAGACTCTCCGCCTGGAACTAACGCTCCAAAGAAGGGCAAATATAAAATCAGAAATGTAGGATATAGAAATGAATATCTTTAACTAAATGAACTCGATAAGTTTTTAATTAAACTATAAATAATTTTGTTTCAGCCACTACCTGATATATTTATTGGAATGAAAATAGTTCTGCCTGCCTTTATTACGGATAATGAACGTGAAATTTTAGAAAGATACTTCATTGCGTATCCTTTTCTGCTATGATTACTACGATATGGTAATGTTGACTTAGCATTTCTTGCTATAAATTTGTTTGAATGATCAGAATTAATTTTTTCATAAAGTTGCCTTTAAACGGGCCACGAGTTGTCAGCCATTTTTCTCCCCTAATTAAGACGTGTCAACATCTGACAAAGTTGCAGGCTGCCCACAGCCTTGATTGGTTGGAAGTGTTCTTTCTTTACAGATATCACTGTCCATCATCGGACAGTGAACTAATTATAAGGAGCTGCCGGAAAGAAAAACAAATAGGTAAGGACATGCAGCTTCGAAATTCCCATTTAGTGTTCTAGGTTGCTCGTCAGGTTATTTGTTGGATCTCCTAAGATTCTAATCATTAATAATAGTTAATTATTTGCGTGAAATTAAACTTTCTTAACTAAACTTTATAAACAGCTATGGAGGTGAAATCGTTGAAAATAAAAAGAAGAATAAAGTTACCCATAAAATTGTACCAGAAGATGAGGTTAGTTTCTTTTAATTTAATCATTTTTATTTTACGATCAAAATCGGTGTGGTCGATTTTATTAGCAACTCATGATGCTGTTAAAACCAACTCTAATGTCTCTAAAGTCAACTCTAGTGCGTCCATGATTTTTAGGGAATGTGTAGAAGCCCAATTCTTGTAGAAGCACTAAGAAAACTTGCTGGTGGTTTAGGAGTGTCCTCTTTACACAACGAAATAAATGTTGCTCGACATTATAATGGTGACTAACATCTTTAGGACAATCCCCAATTCAATCAAAAACATGTAGGTTTGGCCCGCCCAGCCTAAAGCCTGGAAAGGAGAGGTTTAAGAAAAATAACGCACTTAGAAATCTTGAGGGAGTTTTCCATCTCCATTTGTTTCCCTAAGGGTGAGCTATTTCTTCAGAATCCTATTGAGCATAAGTACCCATTTTTAAACAACAGAAAAAACAAAAAAATCTACAATAATCACAAAAACTACTCATCAGTTTGAAAAATTATCGTGCTGGAATTTTGATAAAATTGTTTATTCTTTGAGTTTAATCGTATCTTTTCATTTGTTCTGACCAGTTTCGTATTTTCATCTATTGTTGGGATTTTGAAAATGAAAATCATGAAACTAATTAATCTTGTTTCAAATCATCATATCCATATCTACATTATCCTGATTTGATTTAAATAAATTCAATTTAATACGTTTCTGTGGTTAGTTAAGTACACTAACAACAAATTTTATTTTAATTTGGGAAATTATTTGTTTGTTTTTATACAAATGGAAAATTTTCCATTATTTTCTTTCATTTAAATATTTCGATTTTTTTTTAAAAAAATATCCTTTTGATTAAAATATTCTTTTTTAGCATAAAATTATAAATATATCAAAAATTATCTGTGTGATTAGTTCAAAATCCGCAAGATGTCTCTGCAATTTTCGTTTGGTATCCATTTTGTTACGTCCATTTTTTTTTTAAGTAATCCTTTTCTTGTGGTAATACATAATTTATTTTGTGTTCTTTTTCTTTCTTATTCACATCGAAATCTATCAGTTTTTTCATATTTTCAAAATAATACAATGTTTAACTGAAATATCCATAAAATAAGTTAATGATTCCATTAAAATGTATGCTACTTTAAGTTCAAGTTTCCAAGTTCATAACTGATGAACTAACATAAGATATTGCAAGATTACAAAAGATATCGAATATAAATTTCAAGATGTATTATAGTAAAGTTATACTTCAAAGGATAAACATACATTTTATAAACAACAAAATTCTTGGATCATCCACAGAAGTAATTTGTAAGTACACTATAAAATACTAAATATCGACAAAGAAGCAAATTGATAAGTACAACTTATGTACATATTTCATTATTAAACGTTTTTTTTTATTTCATTGACAGTCGCAAGTAATGTTGTAATTGTATTAACAGTAATTTTCATCAGTAATGTTTGAGGAATTATCAGCCATTTAGTGAAATTTAATTTTTAAGAACGACACCGTCTACAAATACCTAGTCTATTCTTTAACGGATATTATTATTGCAAAAGACCTTGATTAGTTTTGGTTTTTTCATGAAATTATCCCAAACGGTCTTTTTACTGTTGTTTATTTTTAACATAATTGTTTTTAAAGTCTGTATTCGGTCCATTAAGAAACAGAAATGATTTTATTTTGAAAAAAGACATCAATATTCATTTATTGTGTGCACTGTTTGGAAATATTTTTCTCCAAATTTCTAGCTAATCATTAATAAACTGCCTCAGTTCTTCAGAATCTAGCGTAATCTGTGCTAGAAGTGAACTGCCTTGATAAAAGAGAAGTAGTGAACTAACTTGATAGTTATTTTCTCATTTCAGATTATTTAAAAAAAAAGATTCATATCTCTGTTTGCAGTTCTTGTATCCCATAATCTTTATTAGTAATTACTTAAAACATTTGGCAAAACATATTTACGATTGTGTTCTTATTTAGCATCTATTGTTAGTGTCTCTGTACAAAAGTCTTACAAGAACGATATCTACAATTTCAAAGTAACTGTAGAAAAGGTGTTCGCTTTTTTAACTATTCTGTAAGCCATTTAGTGAAATTTAATTCTTAAGAACGACACCGACTACAAATACCTAGTCTATTCTTTAACGGATATTATTAATGCAAAAGACCTAAATGGCGATATCTATCTTTAAGAAAGTATTAATAATGTGGCAAAAACTATAAAGTTTTAACAATAATTGCCAAGTTATAATTAGAGGTGAATAGAATTAAAACTTAAATAATTGGATTCTTGTGAATTATTACAGGGCTTATAATAATATTACCAAGTTTCATAAAACTAATTTAATAATTTTTATATTTAAGTTTTAAGGATCCTGTGGGATAACTTTTAATAAAGGAATATATTGAAACTTTTTTATTCTTATCAAGTAGTTAGAAAGAGTCAAGTTACAACAAATATCAGGTAAATTTAGAACCCACCTCTCTCTCTATCTCTCTGTAATGTTTGAAGTAAGTTTGGATTGCTTTGAAGTAGTGCAAGTACTTGAGAGTGTTAAATTACCTTTCTAACAAAGAAGGGGTTGAGCTTGTTGAAGTCCATTCTAACCTCTTAGCTTTAGTACTTCATGAAATTATGCCACGTTTCAACATCTTGTATAACACTTCTCGCTTCAACAGTGTTTAAGATTATTCCAGTTTTACTAGTATTATATAGCATTCCTCTCAGGCTAAACTAGGATATAATTTTGTTTTTTAATTACGATTAGATTTTACTTTACTCTGCAGCTAAGACAGGCAAGAAGTAACGTATATGGTAAAAATGACGTGTTTTTGAAATATATTGTTCATGGTTGGATGCAGCATCATTCTTGAAGCAGATTTACTGGTAGTTTAATTCTGATATTTGATTCTTCAACTGGGAACTTTTATCTTTTAAAATGATGCCTAATGTTTTTACAAGAACTGATCTTGTGCCGGTCTTATACTAGTTATATATTATATAGTTTCGGATTTCTGTTATTTAATAGGAGTATTCACTTGTAGACTTTGGTTAAAATCAGCATGATAGTTCATAAATCTACCGTGGTGTATGTTGTTTTATTGTGCAGCACTGCTTTCACCCATCTTTATTTTATGTCTTCCATTCCGCTTTTGAATAAAACCATTTTGACCACCTCCTGGAGAGGTTTTTGTCCAATTCTCCTTTCAATGGCTGTAAAGGGGCAAATGATTGTTTCTTTGACGTCTAAAATCCACTGGACTTCTACTACCAACTAATCTTACTGCTTACTGTGCATGTTGGCATGGAGAAAAACGTCAGCAACATAGTATTGTCCAGCTTAATCTTTTTTCCAGTAATAATATTAAAAGAAAAGAGGGAAATTCAAAAATTAAAATAAATACAAACAAACAAAAAAGTTAAACCAAATTCTCTGCAAGTAACGTGAATAAATTTTATTAATTTTATCATTTTTAACATATAAATTAGTAAAGTGTTTTTACATTGATCATTAGGGGAAGTTATGGATAAAAAAAAAATGTCTAAAAATGTATTTGGGGGGGAATTTGAGATTTTTAACACTTTTTTTTTGTATTAATCAGGTAAAAATTTAATGAATTAAAAAAGAGATTCATAACAATATTTTTTATTATGTGGATAATTCTCGTGGGTGATCAAATTTTTTGGGAAACTTATGAGATTTTTGGGGAAAAAATAATAATTATATAGGGATAAATTTTTTTTTTTTAAATTTTATAACAAAAAAACTTGTTTTTTACTATTTTAAAGTTTTATTTTAAAATAAATAAAATCTTTTTCTGATTTTTAAAATTTTTAAAAAAGGAATAACAAATAAATGTTAACAAACTTAAATTTTAGAATTTCGTGTGTCTGTTTTACATATTTGTATATTTTTGTTTCGATGACCAGTTCTTTTTTTTTTTTTAAATTTACAGTTTTTATTTATTTATTTTTAAATTTATTTATTGTACATTTTTAAATGAAGATTGCTTTTTCTTTTTTTGAGTGAGGGGGAGAATATAATGTTCTTCCGCCCCCCGAAAGTTTTATTTGATTTAGAAAAATTTATTTTCTAAATCTGAAAAGATTAGCTAGGAAATCCCATCTCCCATGCACGTTGTTATCGGCGACGAAGTTAAATCTTGGACCTTCACGTTTCTGACCTAAAAATTGAAAAATTATTTATGATAATATAAAATTTAAGAAAAGAAATTGATAATAATAATTCTAAATAAATTAACAAAAAAAAAATATATGTAAATAAACAACTTGCATGGGCGAAAATGGATTTTTCAATACACTTTTTTTTGTGTGACACACATAGAATTCTAAATTAACAAAAAGCATTTAACAACAGAAATGGTGGATTTTTAATAATATTAAATCAATTTAAGTTCTTAAAAAATAAAATTCAACAAGGCTTATTTACAACTTACATCAATTTAAATAACACTAATTACATAAAATTCTAATACATATTGTGATTTTACAAGCATTTTATTAATAATAAAACATGCACATTAACTAATTTCTATTACAAGTAAATGGGGTTTTGCTTAATTTAAATTTATTTAATTCAATTTCATGCAACTAATTTTTTATCTTTTTTCATTTACTGTAAATAATCCAAAATGCTTGAATCTGGTTTAGTGCACATTCTAGTGGAGTTCATACTTTTGAAATAAGACATTATCTACAATCAAAAATAAGGACAACATTTAGCGATGATGGTTTTATTTGACTTGGGTTCAAAAAGGTGGATTTTTTTTTTTTTTTTTTTGGCATCACCGAGTTTTGAAGCTACCAGAAATCGAGAAAAAAATGAGAAATTAATACGTGTTTTAGCATGATACTTGCTGCCCATTCATCTTTTAACATTTCCGTTTGCGTGTTAATACCCACCAAAAAAAAAAATTAAGACTTACGAGAAAGGATTTGACCAAAGTAGAAATAATAGTTTGTCCATGATATTACTTCTTCAAAAAGGTAAAAAAATGATGATCATATTACAGAATTATTGAGTTCCACACACAAAACAAAAAATAGTAGATTTCTAGTCTCTTGCAAGATTCTAACTCTTATTTTGTTTGCAATTTAGATTGCTTAAAAAAAAAAAAAAAAACAGTATAAAATTGTCAGCTAAATAATAAATCTTATCAATTGGAAGTAAAAACCCTCTTTAGTTCTTCAAAACTACATTTCGAGATTGTGTTTATAAATGATCAAATTCGTATTTAATTATTTAAATAACACTTATAATTTTCATGAAATTTCAAGTGATATTTTATAATTGAAAACACGAGTATAACCTACAGAGTAAAAACAATCTTGTTTGTCTCATAAAATTATAACCTTTAAAGTTGGTACCCCTCTTCACTAAAAAAGTTAGTCACCATTGGCGAATGACGTCACTGTACCTAGCAAGTTTTTTCTAAAATGGCTGTGTTTTATTGCAATTCATCTATCTTTAATTACTTTTCTATACTTTATTTTGAGGAAAAAAAAAAGTAAGGTGCGTTATTTTCAATGAAACTAAAACTAAGAAAAGCATTTTGAATTAACTTATAACAATTAATGTGAAAGAAAACTAAAATTCAAAGTTCATTACACAAGTCTAACCTTTTTACTATCTATAAGCCAAGTTGAATAGTTTTACACATTAAAAAAAAAGAGTATGTTTTACAATAAAAGGGGAAAAAAAACTAGTGAATAGTTTTACAATTTTACATAAAAAGAAAAAGAAGTAACAAAATGAATAAGTTATGTGCAATTATCAGGCATTAAAAATACTAGATTCTAAAGCAGTGTGAGATGATTCAACTACAATTAAGCAAAATTACTACAGCAGTTAGTGTTTTAAAGTATTATAAGGTATTTCTTAACAATCTCAGTTTATTTTCTGATTAATTAAATGTTTTATTTATTGTTAAGTGTAGAAAAAAAAATCAATCTTCTAAACATCAAACTCTAAATTAGAGACCCTGTTTTCATTTACAACATTTTACACACTGCTGGTTTAAAAAAAAAAAGAAAACAACTAACAGAAATTTAGTAACAATTTAAAATAATATTTATAAAATAAGAACAAACAAATTATGAAACATGCTATCTTTTCAATTTTTATTTTATTTTATTTTAAATTTGGCAGATCGATGAATCAGACAGGACATGTCTAACGATGGAACAACTATGGAAGAGTATTCGTGAACAAAAGTTTATTTCAAGAATTGGATGATAAATAAAAGAAGGTATAAAATAATTACACATTTATTACATTTAAATATTTCTTTATTCATTTTCCAGATTTCCTGAAAAATATTTGATTTTTTTTTTCAAAATTAAAGATGGAATAAAATTTAGAAGAAAAGATATGTGTACTTTTTAACTGTCTCTATACAATTTATTCTTATTTTTAAACGTTTTTAGGAAATATAATGTATATATATATTTTTAGTTTCTTTTAATTTTTTTTGGGAATCATACTCTTTTGGTCTGGGGAAAAAAAGGGATGTTAAACATATAGAAAGTGGGGTTCTTCTTATTTAATGTTTTGGAACACATAGTTTTTACTTGCCGAAGCAGGAGACCGCATTGAAGGCGCATTGTTTCCAATAGCTTCGTTTGCCTTGTTGTATTTCAGCAGCGCCTGCTTGTGCTCTTAGTCGGTTGAATAGTTGCTTTGCGTAAAGATAGTCTATGACAGCTCGGTCAATTGAACCATCATCTTCAACCAACTGTGAACATAGATTTTTTTTTTATACAAAATTATGGTCTATTTATCTACTTTTTAAAGCAATTAAAAGGTTCAATAAACTTTTCCTTTTCAGCGGTGTACCCTGTAATGAAATATTCATGAAAAAGCGTGTTTAATTTCAATATTATGCATGTTCACTAAAATAATAGGGCATTGTAAGCCCCAAATCACCCTTACTAGAGTCAATGTACCCTGAGAAATAGTATAAAATCAAAAAATAGTTCGACCTAACATACGTGCGGTCAAAGTTCAGTTGGAACCCTTTGACCAACTGCCTAGACAATTACTGTAAATATGTAAAAAAAACGTGAGACGGTTAATGAGTTTGGCTATCTAGGGACCCTAATTAGTAGTGAAAATCAAGAGAGCCTGGAAGTTAAAAGAAGAATTATGGCCGCAAATAGGTGCTATTTTGGCCTAGTAAAGTACATCAAAAGCAAGCTTATCTCCCGCAGCACGAAAATTCAAATGTATAAGACGTTGATCCGGCCAGTGCTTATGTACGGCTCCGAAGCATGGACCATGTCAAAAGTAGATGAGAAATCCTTGGCGGTATTCGAGCGGAAGGTTCTCCGTAGAATTTATGGCCCTGTACGTGATGGACAGAACTGGAGGATCAGGAAAAACCGGGAGGTATATGCTTTGTTCAAGGGGTTCCTCCGGTTGGATATCGTCAAAATTGTAAAACTCGGAAGACTGCGATGGGCAGGGCACGTGGCAAGGATGGGGGATGAAGAAATACCCAAAAGAATTATGGATGGTAGCGTACAAGGTCCCAGGAGGGTAGGCAGACCAAGAACGCGATGGCAGGACTGTGTGGCAAGAGATGCTTTAGCATTGCCTGGATTCCGTAACTGGAGGCCGGCTGCGCAGGAAAGAGACGCCTGGCGGGCACGTCTTGAGGAGGCCAAGACTCTTCTTGAGTTGTAGCGCCATTTAAGAAGAAGACGTAAAAAACGTCATTCACAGTTGAATTTCCATTGAATAACATTATTCAAACCAAAAACTTTTGGCTATACATTTCTTACTAATAAGTATTTTACAGAAGTACCGTACATTTATAATTAATCAGTGGTTAAGATAAGAGCATAATTTCTAATCTCTTAATAAACAGAAACTTCAAATTCAATACTTGATTTAATTGCCACAATGTGACCCCACAATCAATTTTGGTCTTACTGTGTTAAGATCTACTTACTATCACTTAAGGCACAATAAGCCTCGTGTGGCTGCAGTGCCGTGGGGATAGGGTCCCGCCCCGTCTTTTCAAATCTAATCTACTATCACTTGGTCACATTGACGTGTGCAATATTGATTGATTGATTTGATGGAATTTTGGAGGAGCTGATGATGACATCACAGTTAAAGAGGGCGTGGACAAATATTAAAGTTAATTCTTTGTTATAGTACAAATTCCGACTTTCAAGAAAATTGTACCTATAATTTTGGTTTGAGTATGCACTCGTCATTCTTTATTTTACGTCATGGATGTTTTTCTATCCAGTGTTATTCTTGAATAAATATCTTTTAAGAAGGGAGTTTCTTTTCAAAATTTAAGAAACATCGATTTCTTTATTAAAATTATTATTTGGAACAGAATAAATCTTTATTGTAACATAAATATGTACAAACCAAATAAATAATACGAAGTGATTTTTTGTTTTTTTGGTTTTCAGGAAAAACAAAAACTACAAATTACCTAAAATATTTGTTTTTTGATTTTAGTTCACTTTTAGGCGATTGAAATACAAAATGAAGAAAGGGTTCTACTAAAAAGGAAGGATGTTCTGGAAATTAAAATAGGGAAGATAGGAAATGGAATTCTGCAGATTGTTAAGAAGTCTTCTTCTACCCTCTTCTAAGAAAATATTTTGGAACCTTTTTTTTTATTAAATATAATGTAAGAACATGCAAAATTTTGAATAAGAAATTGACTTTTTTTTATTTGTATTTTTAAAATAAAAGACAATTCTAGAGGGCTAAATGAAATTTTAGATCCTCCATTTTTGTTTGGCCTCTTTTTTTTAAATAAATGAATTTTACAATAATTCTTTTTACATTTAAAAGAAATTGGCATGAATAGATTTTTACTTTACCTCCTCATTTTACATGTAAGTTTTGTCTGTGTAATACAATATTTAATTATTAATTAGGAAAATATGTGTTTGTTTTTTTGTACGAATGTGATCATGAATAATGTCACCATTTTTTCAAGCTTTACATGATAAATTTTTTTTTTATTAAAATTTACTTTTTCTTGTTGTTTAGTTGAAAAAAAAGAAAGAGGTGCGATCCAGGGGAGAATCATGACTTTTTTAAAAAAAATCTTAACAACTTAAATTCAACCAAAAATAATTCATCAAAAAAGAATGTTCATTTTGGGTAAGTTGAGCTAAAAAAGTTTCTATAAAGAACAAATGATCAATCTTTTTTTTAAGCAAAAAAGATAATTTTTCTTTTTGTCTTTCTAAAAAAGAACTTGATTATTTGTTCCTGGCTGAGACATAAGAAAAAAAAAATCTTAAGCTTTCAAAGATATATAAATGGTTATTTTTGTAATTGGTTGCATTCTAAGATACATCAGATTTGGTTATTTCTCATCTATATAGTACATCTTTCGCTCTCGAAACCTCTTACTTTCTTGAAGGTTGGGATTACGCCTAATCCTCTATTCAGAACGATGGTACCCATGCTTTTCTCAGAGCAAAATGTTCAAAATTGATGCATTAAAGAGTGTTTTTTTTCGGTTCAGTCTGTGTGCAATTTCTATCGAATATTTTCTCTTATGAAGTTGGTTAAACTCGCATATAATGCTGCCTTCCAGCCAATTCTTGGCTTAGAAAAAGCCCCGGATGCACTTGGTTGAAAATTAAAATCATAAACAGTTAAAATTTAATTTTTGGGATACTCTATTGTGCAGTTTTGGGAATAAAATGTTTACCTTTTATAGTTTTAATTTCTAGTAATATATTTTTTTTTAAATGTTGCCGAAGGGTTTAGCGTTTTGCAGATAATCGCTTTAGTTGCAACCTACAAGATGTATTTTAGTGCAACCTTAAAACAAAAAATGCAACCATTTAAATGTCTTTGAAGATTGAGGTTTTTTTTTTTGGGTCTATTTTTAATGAAACACCTTTGTTCCCAAGAATATCGTGAGAAACCTTGCCCTTATGAAGGTACCCTGATCTGAGTACGCTTACTCAAGAAACTTATATAACATTGGCTGAAATTTGATTTATTAAATTAGAACTTTTTCTTTTCTTTTTTTGAAATAAACGTTGTTGTCTTTAAGACATATTAAAAATGTGATAAGAGAAAAATTATTGTCCATCCATTTGACAAATTTTCTCTTCTTTTCACACTCCAAAACTTGTGTCCAATTCCCTGTAGCGTTTCAATAAAAGTTTCATCAAAAGTTATAAATAGAATTAAATGACCGTTCGAGAGGAAACTACGTATGAAGCAGTTGATTCGGCCTCTAGGGGCAGAGAATTGAAAACAAAATTTTGCTGGAATTGAGAAAAACCAAGTTTATTTGATTTTCAAACATTAATTTGTATATGGGTGGGATTGGTTGGTCTTCTTGATGTTAATGAAGCTAAGAAGATGTCTGAACTTACTGTTAGATTTGTCTGATATGTTAGCTGTCTTAATGATTTCTAAAAGTCAAAACACAATTTACGGGAGACTGTCGATGCGATGTATTACCATCTTTTCCTGTAGGGGATCATGATTTTACGTGAAATCAAGAGAGAAGAAGTATTAGTCCGGCGTAAGTGTCATAAGATTTTAATAGCTCTCACCTCTTTGGATTCTTATCAGTGGAGAAATTGAAGATAGTGATAAAACATAAAAAATGCATCAATCAGTAGAGCACCGAGACTATATTTTTCATTTCAAGTTTCAAGGTAAGTCATTGTAAGCAATTCAATCTTTGGTAATCTCGGGCTTTGACTGAGGCTTCAAAAAAAAAAAAATATTCAACTAGGATAAAATTTGCAAGAAGCTTTAAATTCAGGTACCACCAGAGATGTCACAACGGAAGTTCTAGTTGAAATTTATTACGAATTTAAAGATTTTCTTAGTAGTGAATGCCTCAAATTGGTAATTTGGTAGCCCAAATATAACGGCCAATTTCATGTTAGTACCGAGATTTCCTTTAGGAAAACTAATTACATGGCGGGTGGACAGTGTCAAGCTCGTTGAAGTGTGCTGCCAATGAAA
The DNA here is from genome assembly GCF_049639745.1 of Rhodnius prolixus. NCBI lineage: Eukaryota > Metazoa > Arthropoda > Insecta > Hemiptera > Reduviidae > Rhodnius > Rhodnius prolixus. The sequence goes on from NW_027411582.1 coordinate 30,924,186, forward strand.
AGTCGAATGAACGATTTAATTGTCGAAGATTTTGGTATGGACGTCGATGGCTATAGGTATTAAAGCTACGTCAAATCAAAATTGTGACAAATGCGAGTTTTTATTGCAAGAATATGGAACAGCGCTAATGATCGTGGCAGTCAACGTGAAAAAAAGAAAGTAGATTCTAATGCAGTGGGATTGTGGCAACATAGAGGGCAGCACAAGTTAAGTTACTTTGCAGTTGAACGCTAACTTTTTACACAACTTACTACACCATCTCTGCAACTGAAAACTTACGTAACCCAATATTTGTTACTTCTCCTAAACAGTTTTCTTCATACTTATCAATTTATTGTACATTTCAATACAAACGAGTTGACCAAATTTTTAAAAATTAATATACATAAGTCACAAAGAATAGCTTTAAGGCTCTTGAGTTTTCAAGTTTTGTTAATAGTTCTGCAGGTGGTAGTGGAAGCTTCTGGCACAGATGTGGTAGACAGAACTAAGGATTGTCGCTTGGGTTTTTAGTAACTGTTCAAACAATGAAGCTAAAAAGGATAAAACAAGCAAGTCAAAACGTGTGTGCTTTGAGGAGGGAAGATAGTTATGATTAAAAATAAAACAGTAGGCAAGCGTACCGCAATCGAACCCTCGGTGCGGTTTAAGGCGAACATGGTCCAGAGCATTTTTTATGCTAAGTTTATTTAACTAACTCATCGTCATTATCTTACTGATCGAATTGGGTAGCACGAATTCGAGCGGTTTAGGAGTAAATCTCCACTTTCCGATAAAAGTTGAATAACTCGCCAGACATACCCTACTCTTAGCTAAAGCTATTGCTATTGGTAGTTGATGTAATTAATTCATAAATAAAATAATTTTTATAAAAGCTTCTTTTTATATAAAGTCATTAAAAAAATAAAACCTTTACGTTGACTTTGCCTATTGGTAGCTCCCTGAAAAACGTGTAAAACTTATCTCACATGGGACAAACTTTTTCAGCTAATACTTATTCTGTACACGTGAGAAGTACTCAGGCAAACAATGTACTATAAAAGAATATCACTAGGAAAAGACGAGTGAAGTTAAACGTTTCTTTTGTGCCTCTTAACTACAACATTTCCACCTATTAAAGGGTAACTATTATTGTGACTGTACCTGCATGCTATGTAAGTTAGGAGTTTACTTGACAAACTATGAAAACATGGAATCAATATTAATGTTTTGTTTTTTTTACTATTTTTGACAATGATAGAAATGCGAAAAGTTGTTTTGAGAATAGTAGCGATTCTAGTCTAGTTATTGATATTATTTTTGAGGAATCTTCAGTTCTGGTCAATTTATCAACTAAAAAATCCTAAAGCCAGTAATTCCATCAATGTTTAGTTCATCCCCAGGATTACAAAAACAAAAACGAACAATCCTGGAGTTTACTATTTATCATGGAAAACTACGACATTATTTACCTTTCGACTTAAAAATAATGAGAGACACAATTAATCTGAAAACTGTAGACAGTTATTATTATAGTTTATTCTATATTTATAATTGATAATATAATAAAAATTCTTAACTAAACTAAAATCTAGTTATAATAATGTTGATTTACCTTAGATTTCCTCTATGATTTCGTTTGAAAGAAAAATTACATATAATTATTATTTAAACTAGTTTTTCATCTAGTTAAGAATTTTAATTGTACATACGAGGGTCGTTTGAAAAGTCCGTGCAAAAATAAAAACTACTTAATTTTTTGGGGTAAACCTTTTTTATTTTTCAACATAGTCTCCTTTTAGGCTTATACACTTCGTCCAACGCTGCTCTAGTTTGTTGATCCCTTCCGAATAATAGGATTTGTCCAAGTCTGAAAAATAGCCATTCGTTTCTGCAATCACCTCCTCGTTTGAATAAAATCTTTTTCCCGCCAGCCATTTCTTCATATTGGGGATCAAATAGTAGTCCGAGGGAGCCAAGTCTGGAGAATAGGGGGGGATGTGAAACGAGTTGGAACCCTATTTCCATTAATTTTGCGACCACAACTGCTGAGGTGTGAGCTGGTGCCTTGTCGTGATGGAAAAGGACTTTTTTGTGGGCCAATCGTGGGCGTTTTTCTTGCAGCTCGGTTTTCAAACGGTCCAATAACGATGAATAATATGCACCTGTAATAGTTTTACCCTTTTCCAGATAGTCGATGAGGATTATTCCTTGCGAATCCCAAAAGACAGTCGCCATAATCTTTCCGGCCGAAGGAACGGTCTTCGCCTTTTTTGGCGCAGATTCCCCCTTGGTAACCCATTGTTTAGATTGTTCTTTGGTCTCAGGAGTGTAGTGATGTATCCATGTTTCATCCACAGTGACGAAACGACGCTTAAAGTCCTGCGGATTCTTCTGGAACAGCTGCAAACCGTCCTTGCAACACTTCACACGATTTCGTTTTTGGTCAAGCGTGAGCAATCGCGGCACCCATCTTGCGGATAGCTTTGTCATGTCCAAATGTTGATGCAAAATATTATGTACCCGTTCATTCGAGATGCCCACAGCACTAGCAATCTCACGCACCTTCACTCTTCTGTCATCCATCACCATATCATGGATTTTATCAATGATTTCTGGAGTAGTAACCTCAACAGGGCGTCCAGAACGTTCTGCGTCACTTGTGCCCATATGGCCACTCCGAAAATTTTGAAACCACTTATAAACTGTTCTAATCGAAGGTGCAGAGTCACCATAATGTTTATCAAGCTTCTCTTTAGTCTCCTCAGGCGTTTTGCCTTTCATAAAGTAGTGTTCAATCAACATACGAAATTCTTTTTCGTTCATTTTTTGAAAATCACTCGACTTCCTCGATTCAAACGAATGCCAAACACAAAGAAATAGACCGATCTGGCTGAAACTTGGTGTATGTTCTTCCAAGAGATGCTACTAACTAAACCTCGATACGCGCCAGTGGTGCTATCTCTCAAAGTGGTACTTTGCACGGACTTTTCAAACGACCCTCGTATTATCTATTATAATTATACCATTAGCTTTTAATTGCAGTAGTAATGTTTTTAATTACTATTTATAGTTTTCAGATTAATTATGCTTTAAATTATTATTTTATTAATTGAATTTTGAATGTCTTAGTTTCTATTTGTAAATAAAAACCCAGATCTCTCTCACTTTTTGGGTTTTTTTAGTCCTGGAGATGAACTAAATATTATTCGAAACGTTGGCGTAACATCGGCTGTTTGAGATGTACATGAGCAAACATTTTTAGCTCAAAAACCAAAATTATTGGGAAGCTTAGACTTTATATTTAGTTTGGCGTTTTCCTATGAGATCGGAACTAGGAGCTTAGGAAACAGAATCTCAGTACTGGTAGTGCCACATTACAGTTTGGACTTTTTTTTTAATTAATTTAAGGTTCTCCTGAAAATGAATCCGAATGCTTTTTCAATTATTTGTTTACATATTGGTCTACAAAATTAATTTAAAACATATCTTTAGGGAAATTAGTTAAGGGCACATCTAGGAGAGTTTTAAGGTCTGACTAACTTTCTTATACCTATCGCCCACTAGTTCTGCATTAACTAACTAAAGCTCAAACTGCAACTGTACTCGTTATTTAAGAATTGGAAGTAAAATGGAAACTACGAGGTTTAATTTATATGTTCATTTGTTCTTTGTGTGTGTTTTGTGATGCAAGGAAATCTGCATGTTGATGCATTTCCATCGTTACAGAGCCTATTAATGCGTAAGCTGGATTAAATGGAGGAAAAAAGATTGACTTTTTCAAAAGTATTGACTCATCAATTGATTAATGAGGTACAGTCGGTTTCTCTATTTGGTGAAAATATCATCTGTCAGCATTTAAGCCTGATTCACGACTAGATATTAAATGCTGAAAGTTATCAATAAATGGGATATCATTTTCAACATATTTGGGTAAAATGTTGACAATTTTTGATTTAGTCATAGGATTTTTTAAGTCCTACCACTGTCAAATTCGTACAATACCGCTAAAACTTAAAAATTCACCTACTAGATATCGTTAGTGACCAGTTATGAAATATTAAAAATAAAAAATTTTGGGTGAACACAACGAAAAATATGAATTAGATTTTTTTTTTTTTTCCTTTACCTCTTGTGACAGTTCATTCAGCAATTTCTCTTTGTCAGGTGTTGGCTGAGACATGCCCAACATAATCAGCATGGATAAGCAGAAAAGCACACCTGCACAAATTTGGCTGGAACTCATTTTTGCAAATACTTTCATCTTCTTCGGTTTTCTGTAACAGAGAAAAATGAAATTAATAAATTAATTATTTAATACAGAGCGAGAGAAATTACCAGTTATCTAATTCTGGCTAACATTATCCAAAATGTAGAACGCACATTGCATCATAGATTTTGGCCATTGTCATATTTTTGGGTTCCTTACATCCAAAAACGAGGTGAGCCACGATGTTAAGAGCAGAATAGCAGCTGGGAATAGATGCCTGGGCATGCTAAGACAAACGCTCCGGAACAAAAACTTGTCCAGGCAGGCCAAAGCGGTCATCTATAAAACGATTATTAGACCGGTTGTTATGTATGGCTCGGAGACGTGGGCGCTGACGGTGACTGATGAAAATAGACTAAATTGCTGGGAAAGGAAGGTCCTTAGAACTATCTACGGACCTATAGCTGACAATGGAGTTTTCAGATGTAGAAGGAACATCGAGCTGAAGGAGCTTTATAAGGATGCAGACCTGGTGACCGCTATTGAAGTCGGAAGACTGAGATGGTTGGGGCACCTAGAAAGAATGGATCGTGGAAGAGGCCCACGCAAAGCTTTAGAAAGACATCCTGTGTGGGGGGGGGGAAGAGACCGCGGGGGGTAGACCGCGACTCCGTTGGCTACAAGATGTGGAGGAAGACCTCCAAAAAATGCAGATTCACCAATGGAGAAAAAAGGCAGTAGATCGAGAGGGCTGGTCTAATCTGCTTAAGGAGGCCAAGGTCCTACAAGGGCCGTAGTGCCAAAGGAAGAAGAAGGCAATATCAAACTGTTCCAAGATTTTTCCCCAATTTTGAGTTATGCCGGCCTTAGTCAGAAATTTGGGGACCTAGATTTTGGTAACGTGAATTTGCAAACACATTTAAATAGACACCAAAATTAAATAGGAACAGTAAATATCGACTTATTTTCTAAAAAGTAGAATTATTATTTTGTTAAACTGATATTCTATATGGAACTGGCGGGCACAATCCATTAGGTTATCTAGGGCAGAAATTTTCCATCGGTATCACATGTCCGTCACATACACTTTTAACACTGTAGCAGGGGAAAATTCAGTTTATATAACAAGAAAAGTTTTCTGGCTTTTTTTTTTAATTTTATTTTCTCGCGGTTGGGGTTAAGCGATGAAAATCAGATCTTTTTAGATCGGGGTCTCCTATCAATGGATTGTTAATATTTTTATAAATCAAATTATGATTTGATCTCTGCCTCTCTTCCTATATTACTGTTTAAAGGGGAAAGATTTACAGGTGTTAAGATGGGACCATGTCCTGCTCAGCGAAATTCTGGCGACATGGGAATGATTTATCCCAGTCTGCCGGAGCTCTCCGATTTCTAGTAGTCTCTAGAACAAGGGACCCCCAAACTTTTTTGCACAGGGGGCCAGGTTCACTGTCTCTCAGACCGTTGGAGGGCCGGACTATAAAACAAACTATTTTAAGGTAAAAAAAAAAAAAACGGGAACAAATAGAATATTTCAAAAAAAGAATAAGTAAATTTAAATCACCGAACTGCCCAGTATTTCTGTGGGAATTATGGACCTGCTTTTGGCTAATGAGATGGCCACAATGTCCGGTTTAGTTATAGTGCTTTGCCTTTCTTCCTACTTCTGGCTGTTATTTTGCACTGTTTTCGGAGCCGAGACGCGTGCATCCCGTGCGTCGACGGAAGTAGTACTGTACATGAGCGACGCAGCGCTTTGTGGCACCGCCACATACAGAGCTCCTCTCACTGACCACCAATGAAAGAGATGTCCCTTCCGAAAGTGCGGCGACGGCCGGATAAATGTCCTCAGGGGACCGCTGCATGTGCCTCGCAGGCTTTAATTTGAGGAGCCCTGCTTTAGAGAGTCTAGGCGATTGGAGAATTGGTAGATTGTGTCTCCTTCCTTATAATATACATTTCCAAACTTTTAATTTTAGGATCACTTTTTGTTTTCTTGAATATCTGGAGAGGGTTATGCGATGTCTCAAGGAAGATTACTACATAATTAAACGACTCCCCTAACTCTCTCTCGAGAACTTCCCTGCAGAGCTTGGTTACACTTCTTTTCGGGTAAGTTTGGTGAATGAGAGAATCTCCACACTTCCCCAAGGAAGCCTGGATAGTTACCAGAAGTTGTGGGGAATATATTGAATCCTCATAGAGCTTTCTTCAGAATATTTAGGGAGATTAATTTAGGGAAGGTTTCAGTTGGCTTTAGGGGCTATAATCAAAACTTTGTAATAATTTGTAATAAGAAAAAGTCACGTGATTTTTCCTCACCATACTTTCATTGATTACTAAATAAGAAAAAATGCTATTTTCACTGAAGAATGAAATTGAAATCAACACTCATGTTTGTCTTCTTTTTTTTCACAGGTTGTGCGTGTTTGCGTTCAACTTCCGGGAAATATTTTCCTGCAACGCGTAAACTTTATTATCAAAGAAATATTTTAACTGGTGCGAATTAAAAAAAAACAAAAAAGTCGGATACCCAAAATTGCGTCCGAAATACTAATTTCTTATACGAAATCGAGTTTTACGTTATATACTTTTTAAATTGTGTCAAGTGTCCAGTGCGAGGGAGATCCATGTATGGTATTCTGGCAGCAGGAACATCAGCATCGATGGATATGTAACTGCAAGAGATGGTTGCATATACTTATGCAATTGCAGGTAAGATGAGGAGTTATAGTCGGCCATGTTTATGTTCTTCTGCCTGCTGCAATTTGGCAATTTTTCCCTAATCCCAGTCCAATCCCAACTAAATCTTGCACCGCTCGCCTGATAATGGTTATAATTCCACATTACACTATTTCTAGTTTTAAGTCGTTTTTATGTTTCTTTTTTTGCCATCCAAATGGAATTATAATTATTTGAAACATTAATATGGCCACTATAAAATCCTTCTTCGGAACTTCCAGCCCAAGTAGAGGAGAGTTGGTTAGTCAATTTTAGCACGTTCATTTCTTATATATTATTCTTGAGTCAATCTTGGTTTTGAGTTTATTTTGCTGAGGAATCCAGTTAGATGCAACTATTGTATGCAATCGCCTAGAGAGTAGCGACTACTCCAAAGCGCACTTTAGTGTACAGTTCACCGTACATCCGTCCCCAGACGGTACATCGCCCTCTACACTATATTCTATTTCGTTTAATTTTTAAATGTAGACTAGAAACAGTACAAAACCTACCTTCCCTTAGGGACCCTCCATACGGGTCCTGTAAGCTAGGCGAAAATAAATTATTAATAGTATTTATATTTTTGCAGAAAATTGAGGGTAGGGAGTAAACATATAAAGTGACGTCATTGTTTCTATAAATTTGTAATAAGATACGCGGCAAGTAATGCATTTATTTATATATTTTTTGGGGGGTTTATTTTTTAAATTCTACGGCTATGCTATTCACAGCATCGAAGCAACGACAGCTTCTTTTCCCCTTCTAATTTCTAAATTCAAAGTGTTCCCGGGGTTACCGTGGAAACTCGAGGGCATCCATTCTTCCAGTGCTAGTTCATCCATCCTACAGAGTGCCAGTTGTCCAAAGCACTTCCATTTCTCCTGTATTTCCCATCCTGGGGGTGTTTGTCCCTTAACGGAACTTTCTTGCTCTAATTTTATACACAGTATTTTGTACAACTATTTGAATACCTAACGTCCAGCTAATGTCCAGAATGGCAGGTTACACTTCCTACCGCCAAAAAGCCTAGTACGGAAGTTGCCGCCGTTAACTAATAATAAAAATAAATAAACTGCTCCAATTTATCCATCCATTTACTGTAATCAATAATACTTCTTTTTTTAGAGATTAAATTGTGTCTAAAATTTGGTCTGCATCAAACTTTGAGTCAACGTTTTTGAGTCTAGCAACAAATAATACTTTAAAGTATTTTTATAATACTTTAAAAGGGAATTAAAGTAAACAAAGTAACAAACCCTTTTACTAACATTACCAACGATAATGGCTAGCGGAGACAACGATATCAACGCTATCTGTTTAATTAAATGTAGACAATCACAACTGCTCCCAATTTCTTAAGATCTACACTTATACGGAGCCAATTAACTTTGTCAACTAATTAAAATTGTTTTTTTTTTCTTTAGTTGTTTCGAAACACCTGTATGGATTTTTTTTTCAATTTACATTAGAAAAGTTTATAATATGTACTTGACTTTTCTGCCAACTAAAACTTAGAACTGCTTTTTAAATTACTATTTAATGATAATAATAATAGTAATAATTATAAGGCGCCACGGTAGCCGAGCGGTTAGAGGCTAGACCTGCAAAGCTAATATGTATTGTGGTACTGGATTCGATTCCCCTGGTCTAGGCCTTGGATTTTATTTATTGGTTTAATAGGAGAAATTTACAGTAAAGTATGTTTGCTAGTCGCCTCCATCCGCGACACCTAATTGGTAGTTGGACGTAAAGCGATTACTTTACTTTTTACGTACTCACTTTTTTTTAGAAATAATTATAATGTAATAATAATATTGAATGTGTAGTTCTTGTTCTTAAGTTTTATCGACATTTTTTAACCTATTCTTTTTTCTTGTGCTGGTTTTTTCCCTTAAATATGATTGGCAGGCCGAACCCTTAGATTAGGGCATACTTCTAATAATAGAGTTTTCTCTATTATTATTCTAAACTTAAATCCAAGACTCCTTCTATTCGAGAGTTGACATCACAAGTAGACTCCGTTCTGAATGTTCGTCTGAAGAAAATGTTCATTATTAAGTTGTTGTGATGGTGAAGATGAGGCAGTAAGTTTCAAGAATTTGAAAAATGTATGAAAATGACGGTGTTGATCGAATAGAAGGCTTCGCATGCAGAGTATTTGGAATAAATGAACATACCAAGTTTAGCGATTCTCTTGTTACTCAAATTTTAACTTAAATCTCTCACTAAATGTATTCATTATTCCAATAACTGGAAAGATCATGTTTCAAATTTGAAGATTATTAGTTGTTTTTATAATAATGACGGGAGAATTGAAAATAATTAATCTTGATCTAATGATTTAGAGATGATGATGAAACTAATTTGTATTAGATAAAACAATAAGACCGCTTTAGTCTCTGCAGTCCTTCTAATTTTGCCTCCTTCAGCCGTTCAGCTTGGTAAGACCAAGAGTCTTGGCACCTCTGATAATAATAGTTGAACTAAACGATGAGTTAATTGCTTACCGTGCCGCGCCCTTTAGTTGAGTAAACCGCAGTAACGCTGAACTATGCTCTGTAACAATACAACCGCATGCACGATCATTCTAGAAGAGAATATATTTAATTAATACAAAATTGATTTATCAATTAAGGAATTCATTTCCACGCTTAATCTCATCAAATTAGCATTTTTAATTTGATGGGGTATATTTCAAATTTTTTTAAAATGTCGGTGGGGATGAATTTAGGAAAGGGCATCCATGATTCATCCCCTCTTGAGATGGATTTTTTCCCCCCTAATATTGTGATATAATTAGGTCGGATTTCATGGTGGCACTGGAATAAGGTCGGAACTAGAACAAACTAGAGCTTCCTGCGATTTTTCAATCATTATCACAATACATCCACTTACTAGAAGTATGAGGACTTAGTCTCCAGATTTTTTGTATCGAGATAAGTTTTTTTTGTAAAGTAGTGACATTAATAGCTGAGACAAAGTTGTCTATCTTCTTTTTATTTACCATCTAAAGCCAAAATCAAGTCGTAAGCCAAAATATCCAAAGATGTCTCTAATAAACATCGGATATTAAGAACATTGAAAACGGAACATTGGAAATGTAAGCTGGAAATCAAATAGACTAGGGTTAGATGAGTATGTGCGAATGAAGAGATCTTGGTCTGGAACTCCCTTCCTCATCTTGGCGGTACTTTGGCCAAACTGAAGACAGAGGAAATGGAGTTTTTATTAACACACTATGTCAAGGCTTGACGATAAATAGACCATCTTGTGGATAACATCCATACTATGTCCTTCTTTTTTTCTGGATCGGCGAAGAGCTTCGTTCCGTGGGGGAATTGGACGAGGTTTTAGGGTGGGAGCCCTTTCTCTAGAAAGGAATTGATCTTAGAAACACCCCTGCCACTATAAATATTGTCTCTCTCTTTCTCGTTTCCACTTGTTGAATGGGAGATCTTTCTTCTTATTTCCTCACCCTTGAAGTACGTCTCTCCCAAGTGGATCTCCCAAAAGCAGCAGCCCTTCTTTTCACTCTTCAACTTGATTTAGTGGCCTAATAAAGTAAATCCACTAGTTCTTCTCATCCCTTGCTAGCCTTTTGGCCCTTTGTTACAGCCTAAGCAGCGTCAAGATGAACAAGACTAGCTTGTCACTTGTCCCCCATTCCAGGAGCAGTATCTTCTTCTCCTGGCCTTCTTGTTAAAAACAAAGACTATGTAAACTAACCCAGGGACAGTCCAGCTTTTGTCTCAACAATCCGGGTCCTTGTGAATTCATTCCCATCAGTACTAGAGCTGGCTCTAGTGAATTCTTCTCACACTTCATCTTACGTTCCTTGCACAGCAGTTATAAAACGCTAATGAACACTTTGTAGGCGTCCATTTTACAAAATGCTGGCAAATAAATCACTTGATTCATGGTAGTCACTCAATTTCTATAGCCAAATCCTTTCCGGTTTATTTTATTTCCGCTTTCAGCCTTCATGCAATATTACCTTCTTTTCTCGTTGATTCATCTACTTCATCACAGGATTCTGTAATTTTGTCAATTTATTATTATCTGTTTCTTCTTCTTCCACTCTTTCCTCGTTCTACAAATAATCGTAAATTATTTTCCCTCTGGCCGTGCGGGAAAATCATTTTTCACTACAAAGTTACGAGAGTCAAAAGAAATACTTCTCATTTAAGCGTGAGGGATACGTGAAAGCGTATCGCATTTAAAATTACTAAAAATCTATTTAGTTTGATTCGGTAAGGTTATTGGTGCCCAAATTTTCTTTTTTTATTGACTATCAACCTCCAGGACAGTGTTGCCTGTATCGAGAGAAGAACATTGTCCATTACCCGCTCTCTACTCTAAACTGATTATTCAGCCTCTGATGATGCATAAAAATCAGAAAACCTGTCTGTAATTTAAAAAAAAACAAAAAAAAACATTTTAAGCCTTCAATGTGAATCATATGCAGTACCGCAATACAACTCAGTTTTGCGGGTCTAGCATACTATAAATATTGTAAGAAAATTTTTTAAGTTACAGCAGTACGAAATATTACTAAGTTTAAGCTTTATACGACTTTTTTTGCGATATTTTATATACAGGGTTAGTGCTGCACGAGACCGAGACGAGGCGAGACTTTATGCAGTCTCGATCTCGGTCTCGGTCTCGTCGAGATATCTCGGTCTCGGTTTTTTTGAATTTTTGTATTAAAAGTATTAAAAGCGGTTTGCTATTAATAATCTTTTCAAAAAATGTTATTATTTTCTAATAATTATTTTAATTTATATATTGGTAATGAAAATGTGTGTAAAAGAAGACAACTACTTACACTTCAATGCATCATATATTACTATTACTGTTATATATCTTTATATAATTTCAAAAAGATGTTAAAAACGCGCCAAATGAAAGACCCTAATAACATATCTGCCTGCTATAACAAGTCGATTCGTGAAATAAAAAATACACCTCCCAACAAACTTCCCGCTCCATTAGTTATGGCTGTTGGTGAAGATAAAGAATCTGATGATTCACCTTTTGACGACGACGACGACGACTGCATCAATATTTTTGCACCATTTGCTCAAAAATCAGCAAATATCACCGAAGCATGGAAGACAGAAATAATTAATTACACCAAATTAGACCAAGCACCAGTAGACGTTGACATTTTAGAATGGTGGAAAACACTTGAGAATTCCTTCAAAAATTAGTCTAGAATGGCGATAGATATTTTTAGTATCTGTGCAATTTCAGTGCCATTGGAAAGATTATTTTCGCAAGCTGCGATGATAATGACCAATAGAAGATCTTCTCTAACTTAGTAAAAGCTCTTTTATGTATCAATGCTTGGGCAAAGTGTATCTTAAAAACGAAAATTTGTGGCAATATTTTTTAGGTGCATAGATAGTCTTTTTTTTCAAATTCATTAATTCTAAAATTCTAAAATATAATTCAAATATAATATCTAAGTTCAAAGTATTAGATTATTAATAGTGAAATTTATGAAATTGAATAAATGAATGATATGAATTGCGAAATTTAGTTAATTAATGTAAAAATTAGGTAATTCGAAGGGGGCGCTACGGTAGCCGAGCGGTGTATTGTGGAACTGGGTTCGATTCCCGGTCTTAGGCCTTGGATTTTATTTAATGGTTAATATGAGAAATTTACAGTAAAGTATGTTTGCTAGTCGCCTCTGTCCGCGACACCTAATTGGTAGTTGGACGTAAAGCCCCACCTGGAAAAATAGGCGATTACTTTACTTTGCTTACTTTACTTATGTAATTCGAAGTCAAATAGATGTAGTAATATTGAACATATATAATAAAATCGTATCTTTTAATAATTAATTCAATACCCGTAATGATTATTTATTAATTAAGAACACAGTTTTATAATTTTGTAGCTAAAAATTAATATTTGAAAAACCGAGACGAGACCGAGATTTCTCGACGAGATATATATCATGTCTCGATCTCGGTCTCGGTCTCGGTTGCTCAAGTCTAGTCTCGGTCTCGGTCTCGTTTCTCGTGCAGCACTATACAGGGTGAACCAGTAAGTATTGTCCATAGGCCTACTGTGTGTAATACATCTAAAGTTGAGTTCAATGACGTATTGGCCAACTTCATATTTTCCTCTGTTCTTGAGTGACGTCACTTTAAAGAACGTGCTCGTGAACACGTTTTCTGGTAATTCAAACGTAATTTATCATACGAAGATAAAAGGAATCCTGTAAAGTGATATACCGTTTGAAAGCCCCATTAGACAAGGAAACTTTTATAAAAAGTGCCAGCACCTAGGTCTGATAATGAGTTTTCTTAAAAATTTCCGATTACTTTTATTTTTCTAGCATTTGGAGAAAGATTGAGGCTGTTTGGAGAAAAACTTATGCTTCGAAATGGTGCCAATTTTTAGAAAATTTACCTGTCTTTCTAACCGTGTCATCAGAATCGAATTCGGACTAAAACTTTCTGAGTAATAACATTTTTATTGGAAAAAAGTAATGATTTTAGAAAAAAAAGTTTAAAGTGACGTCACTCAAGAACAGAGGAAAATATGAAGTTGGCCAATACGTCATTGAACTCAACTTTAGATGTACTTCACACAGTAGGCCTGTGGACAATACTTACTGGTTCACCCTGTATATAGATTTTGAATAGATAAATGCATTTTTTTTTTAACTTTTTTGGGTTTTGGAGGGAACTTAAAAATTGTAGAAATTTTGGAAAATTTCGATAAAGTTTGCAATAATTCTTATTAGAAGTAGGAGAAAGTAGAACATCTAGTGTTTATACTCATACGCCTTTTTTGTCACTGTTGTAATTGATCGATGTAATCGATTGATTGATCGATAAATATCGATGTTTCCATTTTTTTTAGTTTTTCTCCTCATTAATTATTTTATGATTTTTGGGGAAGAATATTGAGATGCGGTCATTAAATTTAAACACAAATTTTTTTTTTCTCCATAAGAACGTTTCGATAAATATATTTACACCTTCTTCAAGTTATTAGAAAATTTGTGGGGGGTTTTAATGTTAAGCAACATCATCATAACTGTTTGTCATCATAAAAAGTTGTGTTTAAATTTAATGACCGCACCTCAATATTCTTCCCCAAAAACGGTCGAAAACCAAAACTATCATTAATTATTTGGATGACATTTCAGTTTCACTGATTTTTGTCATAAAACTTATTATCTTTGACAACTTTTTTTGGATTTCAAAACAAATTTTTACCGGTTTAAATGCGACATCGAAAATATTACAATACCTTTATATGGGCCTAGAATGGTAAGGGAAAAGATTTAGTCATTAAAAAAAAAAAAAAAAAGAAACCTTTGATAAATATAAATAAAATGAATAACTAAACAAAACGGGAAGTTGCGCTTTAATAACTGAGAAGTAAAGTTAAAAAGCTCTAGAGTTTATTATTTTTTTAACTCTAACTGTTACCATCCTCGGCTACGATGTTTGCCCATTATTTTCTGTACTCTCGTACGTATGAAAGTATGTTGTGGCAGATAAAGCGCCGTGAATATTTCATAGTTCAATGTTTTTTTGTTCTTGGGCATAACTATTCTGTTCGCTAGTTACTATTTTTTACAGTTTATAAAAAAAGAAAAGAAATAAAATGTGATTTAAATAATTTTTATAAAAATCTTTAAATAACTTCAATTTTGATTAAATTTTTTGAAGTTTTACAAAAATTAATTTTGCTTTGCAGCGGCTTATTGATGTAAATAAAGCAATAAAAAAATTAGGGTAAAAAATTATGCCAATACACATACGAGGGTCGTTTGAAAAGTCCGTGCAAAAATAAAAACTACTTAATTTTTTGGGGTAAACCTTTTTTATTTTTCAACATAGTCTCCTTTTAGGCTTATACACTTCGTCCAACGCTGCTCTAGTTTGTTGATCCCTTCCGAATAATAGGATTTGTCCAAGCTCTGAAAAATAGCCATTCGTTTCTGCAATCACCTCCTCGTTTGAATAAAATCTTTTTCCCGCCAGCCATTTCTTCATATTGGGGAACAAATAGTAGTCCGAGGGAGCCAAGTCTGGAGAATAGGGGGGGGGGATGTGAAACGAGTTGGAACCCTATTTCCATTAATTTTGCGACCACAACTGCTGAGGTGTGAGCTGGTCGTGATGGAAAAGGACTTTTTTGTGGGCCAATCGTGGGCGTTTTTCTTGCAGCTCGGTTTTTCAAACGGTCCAATAACGATGAATAATATGCACCTGTAATAGTTTTACCCTTTTCCAGATAGTCGATGAGGATTATTCCTTGCGAATCCCAAAAGACAGTCGCCATAATCTTTCCGGCCGAAGGAACGGTCTTCGCCTTTTTTGGGCGCAGATTCCCCCTTGGTAACCCATTGTTTAGATTGTTCTTTGATCTCAGGAGTGTAGTGTAGTGATGTATCCATGTTTCATCCACAGTGACGAAACGACGCTTAATGTCCTGCGGATTCTTCTGGAACAGCTGCAAACCGTCTTTGCAACACTTCACACGATTTCGTTTTTGGTCAAGCGTGAGCAATCGCGGCACCCATCTTGCGAATAGCTTTGTCATGTCCAAATGTTGATGCAAAATATTATGTACCCGTTCATTCGAGATGCCCACAGCACTAGCAGTCTCACGCACCTTCACTCTTCTGTCATCCATCACCATATCATGGATTTTATCAATGATTTCTGGAGTAGTAACCTCAACAGGGCGTCCAGAACGTTCAGCGTCACTTGTGCCCATATGGCCACTCCGAAAATTTTGAAACCACTTATAAACTGTTCTAATCGAAGGTGCAGAGTCACCATAATGTTTATCAAGCTTCTCTTTAGTCTCCTGAGGCGTTTTGCCTTTCATAAAGTAGTGTTTAATCAACACACGAAATTCTTTTTCGTCCATTTTTTGAAAATCACTCGACCTCCTCGATTCAAACGAATGCCAAACACAATGAAATAGACCGATCTGGCTGATACTTGGTGTGTGTTCTTCTAAGAGTTGCTACTAACTAAACATAACCTCGATACGCGCCAGTGGTGCTATCTCTCTGACTTTGCACGGACTTTTCAAACGATCCTCGTACAAACAGGAAATAGATAAACAAAATGGGAAAAATAATTCATTTAACTCTTTGAGGCACACGATTTTAAAGAAAATAAAAGCCCTAGTTGCACAGAATTTCTTTTATTATAAAAAAATGGAAATAAACATTCATTTCCATTATTTTACATATGTAATCATCCCTCTCAAATAATCATCACTCTCAAAATAAGAAAAAAAGAAAAGAAAAAATTAATACCATTCCAATAGTCTTTTTTTAGTGCGGGACACTGGTATTGTATAATACCACTATGCAACTAATACTTTATATGATGTTCACTCAAACACAACTTTTTACCAAAACAAAGCGGAACTTTGCAGACAGTACAGCACTGTCCTTCAGCGCACTCTTCCTTGAAATGTTTAAGTTCCATGTCTTGACCCAATTTTTTTTATAAACAATATATGAATTAACAACAGCTGCATCCAAATAATAGAACAGTATGCGGTGCCACCATTTTTTACTATCGGTCAAGTTTATAATAGATATAAAAATTATTTCACTTATTTTCGCATTTACCATTGGTGCATAGCACTGCCAACTGGATGAACTACTTTAAATAACATATTAAGCTGTATGTATGAATAACTTACAACTTTTCGAGGTGGGTTAAAATATATCCCACCATGCAGCAAAAGCTAAGCAAAAGATGGAACAGTTTTTAACCCACCTAGCCGCGAAGAGTTAAAACAGGACACGTAAACTATGAACAAAAGTTAGACTTAAACCAATATGGGCCTACGGAATCGAACTATGGGGTTCTGCCAAGCGGTCCAACCTCTTAAGAATGGAAACCTCGAAGTCAGTAATCCTCTCCGCACAATGCTGTCAATGCTCCCTTCTAGTATGTATCCAGTCGAACCATTCATTGGTAACCTCAATATTCCTTTCCTAACTGAAATAACCTCAATCCCCTATTACAAATTCCATAACTCCTTATCTGCACATCAGAATTCATTATTCTGTCAACTCTCTTTCCATGGTTCTCTTAGACATCTAACTTAACCGCTAATGTCTTCGTGATTTGCTCGAGTAGGACCAAAGCTATTAAATCTCTTATGCGGAGCACTCACTTAGTTTCTCTCCTCATTAATTTTTAAAAATTGTTCAGGGCAGCTGTAATAATTATGGGCAAAGGATTGCCTTTGTAAATAATCTAATAAATAAATAAATGTATTAATTTTACTTAAGAAATTTAATGCGCGACATTTAAAAAGCCGGAGCTTTTCTTTTTCGGAGCACGGTCGGCCTGTCCGGACAGTTTTGTCTGAAACGAGACAACACTGTCCATCATCGGACAGTGAGCGGCTAGAAGCTCCTGCTAAGAGAAAATTCAGCGGGATCGTCAGTGTACGGTACCCGCTGAGGTAATCCCTTACCTCTGTTTATCTAATATAATAGAATTGTATATATACATCTTAATCAGATTATGAACTCCTAAGTATTCAATTTAGTTGACGACCACCTTTACAATTCTATTAATGTAACTTGTAGACAGTAGTATAACCTTACTTCCGGATATAGATTACTATTGAGGTTACCCAGCGGCTTGCTAATCTGGACCGCTACAGTAACTGCAAGTTATCACCAGACAACAGCATTTGAATGGAACGAACGGTTATTTGTCAAGCTAAACTTAGCTGTCTGAGTAGCCCAAAACTTCTAAGTACAAGTTTTAAGTACTTGAAATGTATTTAAGATTAATAAAAAAGTCTCAGAAAACTTTTCTTTTAATGAAAAATTTTTAAGTTTTTAATTATCTAAAGAGGGAGTAATTCTAAACTTAAACGAAATTTAGAGTTTGAGTTTTTCGCGATATATCGTTTTCAAGGTTAGATTGTTTAAAACCAAAGATCATTACTTTTTCAAAACTCGGAGGACTTTCCAAAAAAAGAAATTTCGGTGGAAAACTCTTAATAGAGAAATCGTCCAATAAAAAAGGCGCCAAAAAAAAATAAATAAAATTTAAATAAAATACTCCATTTTTTAAATCTCTTTTTATATATATATAACATCCATTCTGACCACCAGATCCCATTTATCAATGACCTAATCCAAACGTGTTATCGCAAATTCCATTCTATTCTCGCATTCTCACCATTATCCCTTTAATCCACGCCAACTTTTTCTCTGGCATCCATTCCAGATAATCCATCTCAACGACTGCGGCAACACGCTATCTCTTCTTATTACTATGTAGTTGGCGATAGATTTGAAATAGAAGGATCCAACCAATTGGGATGATTTTACTCTCTACGCTGTCATTAAATCGCTTTGTTGCTAGTATCCGCAAACAGAATCAGTAATTTGGAACCAAAAAAAGAAGGTGGGGGGTGAAATGTATTTTTTTTTTTGGCGCATCAACAGCTGAGGTCACTAGCGCCCGGAGCTTTTTCCAGTGCACTGCCGGCCTCCGGCATGAAATGTATTGGTTTTACTTTTAATATTTTGTAGGAATTATTTGGAAATTCAAATTTTCTCGATTACAACAAAAAAAAAATGGCGTTATTTTTCCAGTTTCCCTAAATACGTAAAACTAATTTTTCATTTGAAAGATTTTGTTCACGAGGAAAATTCAGTTTAGGTCAGTTCTGGGTGAGAGATTTGGTTAGGTTTTTCTCCTTTTAATGTTTTTCCTTTTAAGTTTTAATGTTCCTTAGATTAATGAATATTAAATGTGAGTATAAAAAGAACTTAGTATGAAGTAAATAGAATTACTAAGTAAACTTTTGTGAAGGATTTTCTTAGTTTTCCTTGATTTTCTTTTAATTTTATATACAGTAGTTATAATAATTTTTTTTTATAGTGCTTTTCTCACTAGTTTTTGGGGGAAAATCTTAAGAAAAGTTTTTTTTGCCTATTTTTTGGCATTGGCTTCCGGCATACAGCCAGCATCGTCTAGGTGCTTATCACTAGAATATCACTCACTCTCCATTCTTACTTATAAATACATTCGCTTCACACATTCATCCCTCTACTATATACAACTATTTACATACAAACTTACAACTAATGGATGGATCAGTACTCTATATTCCTGCCATCCTTATAGCTTAACCGAAATTAAAATCACCGTAATCCTTCTCTAATCATTTTCTTCCATTCATTCTAATCGGCTATAACTTTTAAATACTACATTCATATTTCTTAGCTAGCTCTGCTACAGATTTAAGCGCATAGATGCTGGTGGAGAATATTATGTCTTCGTTGCGAAATGTTGCATCTAAATACCTCGTATATGTTGTCAAACATTCGTTTCCTTTCCTACTACAAAACGTGGACATATCATTATTATGTTTGAAATCCTCCTCCTCATTGCAAATCTACGCAAAGAGGAGAGAGGAAAGAGAAGAGAAAAGTTGTCTCAATTAATTGAACATATTAAGAAGAGTAACGTGTGAAGTTAAAATCTGATTTTTCTCATAAGTTTTTTTTTATTTCCGGTTTTCAAAGTGTTACAAAAAATATTCGCTCTATATAATATAAAGGAAGTTGAAGATTAATGTGCTATATAATGCTAGGATGGGGTTGTAAAAAACGGAAAGATTTAAGGGTATATAAAGAAAAGTAGAGTTTTTCCGGTTTTGCGGGTTGGTACATTTAATTTTTTAATCAGAAATAAATTATATAACTCCTTAACAAAAACTTACAGTTTAAAAAGTTAAGTATAAGGGTTGATTAAACGCCAAAAGGTACACAAATCAGCAAGTACCCAACATTTCATTCAAGCTTAGTTGATATAATTTAAGTAATTTTGCTGCATTAACTTTTCCTTCACATTTTTTAGAATTTATTAGATGTCACAGACCCTTATGCTGGCCAGTTCGTTCATAATATTATTTGGTTATACTTATGATAAAATGTATATTATATCTTCGTTTTTAAATAGGTACTTTATTTTAACTCTATTCCAAATAATTATTATTCTTCTGATTTATCTTTAATATGCCCTTTATTCTGAAGTTGTCACATCTTATACATGCATGTTAAAGTAGAAAAAGACAAAGTTAGAGTCGGCTACTGTTTAAATTTGAATCACGGAGGATTTAAAACAATATTTCAGACTTGAATTCGTCTAACCGAAATATTCGTGAGCACAAATAACACACAGTTAATAACAAGTAGATTATTCAACAATTATTCATTTCTCAATTGTAATTTAATTTTACTTACAGTAAAATACTGGAATAATTATCTGTCCTAAAAGTATGCAATACTTATTTATTTTATATTACATAACATATATATAACATTGTGAGAAGAACAGCTACATTGAGAGTGTGATTGAAGAAAACTATATTATTTTCTATAAAGCCAGATAATTATTACCTATTATTATAAACGTTTGACTACTACATAAAGTAACAATTACTTTAATCGAAGAATGAACTTAAACAGACGATTTTTATTAAAAATAAAATAATCGAAATCATTGATGTATGTTGGTGTAAGCATTTTTTTAAAAAAGTTTTTAAATTTTGTAGCCTCGTAATTTTTTTTATTTTTTATAACGTTTTCTTTTTAACCTGTAATTAATAGTTTGATTATTATAGATTAATAGATATTACAGTCAATCTACAGTGCTACTTGAACAAATTTTTTGTAGATGAAAATGGCCAGCATAAGGTTCTGTGACATCTAATAAATTCTAAAAAATGTGAAGGAAAAGTTAATGCAGCAAAATTACTTAAATTATATCAACTAAGCTTGAATGAAATGTTGGGTACTTGCTGATTTGTGTACCTTTTGGCGTTTAATCAACCCTTATACTTAACTTTTTAAACTGTAAGTTTTTGTTAAGGAGATTTTTGTACCTTTTGGATAGATTTTCATTTTTGTCTATTTTGCTAAGTTACATATCTGCTTTACTGTTTTTTTAAATTTGGAATAAGCAATTCTAACATTATAACCTGATAAGGTGTTAAGTAGGAACCGTAACTACCACTGGAGAGATCTTTTTAAAGAATGATTATAGTTGCGGTCCCCAAACCATCCTCAATAACAATTTTTTTGAGAAAGCCTTTTTATATAAAATAGGAAGGTATTTGTACGTAAAAAGCAAATTTAAACTGCGATTTCAGACCTTCCTTTTAAGAGGAGTAAGAAAAATAAACGGGCGATTACAGTACTTCTCCCTAAAAGGCAAAGAGGCAAAGATTTTGAATCGAACGACAATTCATTAATGTAAATAGGTTCACCCATTGATAATATTAACGATTTCAGTACTTCCTCTTAGTAGGTGTAAGAGCATGATGGCACTTCACAGCCATGTAGAGGAGCTTTAATCACTTCTTCGTGCTAAATTTTATCAAAATCGGACTAAGCTTTGTAGAAATATTGGTAATAATAGTTTTAGAAACGGCCTTACTTGGGTGGGGCAAACTCCCCTCCATATGAGGCGTAGCGACGAGACTTTTAAAGTGCAAATCTGTACAAAATTTCGATTCGAATGACACTTCATTCATGAAAATCAGTTCACTTGTCGATAATTTGAAACGATTGCTATACTTCCCCTTAACTAGTGTAAGAGCAGATCGCCGCTTTAATGTTACGTAGGGGAGCCCTAACTCTATCATCCTACCAAATTTTATCAAAATCGGGCTAAGATTTACAGAGTAATTAGTAATAATAATTTTGAAGGGGGCCTTACATAAAGGGGGCTAACTCCTCTCTAATTCGGTGTACAGCGTCGAGACCCCCAAAAGGCACATCTACATAAAATTCCGAATCGAATGTCACCTCATTCATGAAAATCGGTTCTCGCGTTTAGGCGCTACGTAGTTTACAAAAAAGGTAACAACAACAACAACAACAACAACAACAACAAGAAGAAGAAGAAGAAGAACAACAACAATTTCTGAAAATGCCGTTTTTGCTCATTTTCGGCAACTTTTTTCTCAAAATCTATTAGGTCTGGGGGGTTGCAAAAAAATTTCAGTTATAAAGGAGGGTTTGCCCTATATTTTAAAGAAAATTTGGGAATTTTATCTTTTATAGAAAAAGAGAAAAAAATTGTCAAAGTTGGGTGTTTTTTAACGTTACGCTTTTTCGTGCACTTTTTGACGATCAATCCTTATACAACTGTCCTACCGGACAGTTTTAATCTATCTAAATCTTTCTTCTTTATCATAAAGAAGATTCTGTCACCTTCAGAAGTGGTTATATTTATTATTTTCTCTGTGGTAACTTCTAACAGCGAAGTTATTGCTTTAACTGAAGGGGAAAATGTCACCAATAATTTCACAAATAATTTGTTTTGTTTTGGACAATTTTCATTTTATATATATATATATATTTCAAGTGAATAATGGCGGTTTTATTTAGAATAGGAAAACGGGGTTTTTGTTGTTACCACTTTTTTTAGCGTAATTAGACAAATCTCTCTAAAGTGTAATCGTTTTATCTTAAAGATAGTTTGGGTCTACGAGGGCCGTTTGAAAAGTCCGTGCAAAAATAAAAACTACTTAATTTTTTGGGGTAAACCTTTTTTATTTTTCAACATAGTCTCCTTTTAGGCTTATACACTTCGTCCAACGCTGCTCTAGTTTGTTGATCCCTTCCGAATAATAGGATTTGTCCAAGTCTGAAACATAGCCATTCGTTTCTGCAATCACCTCCTCGTTTGAATAAAATCTTTTTCCCGCCAGCCATTTCTTCATATTGGGGAACAAATAGTAGTCCGAGGGAGCCAAGTCTGGAGAATAGGGGGGATGTGAAACGAGTTGGAACCCTATTTCCATTAATTTTGCGACCACAACTGCTGAGGTGTGAGCTGGTGCGTTGTCGTGATGGAAAAGGACTTTTTTGTGGGCCAATCGTGGGCGTTTTTCTTGCAGCTCGGTTTTCAAACGGTCCAATAACGATGAATAATATGCACCTGTAATAGTTTTACCCTTTTCCAGATAGTCGATGAGGATTATTCCTTGCGAATCCCAAAAGACAGTCGCCATAATCTTTCCGGCCGAAGGAACGGTCTTCGCCTTTTTTGGCGCAGATTCCCCCTTGGTAACCCATTGTTTAGATTGTTCTTTGGTCTCAGGAGTGTAGTGATGTATCCATGTTTCATCCACAGTGACGAAACGACGCTTAAAGTCCTGCGGATTCCTCTGGAACAGCTGCAAACCGTCCTTGCAACACTTCACACGATTTCGTTTTTGGTCAAGCGTGAGCAATCGCGGCACCCATCTTGCGGATAGCTTTGTCATGTCCAAATGTTGATGCAAAATATTATGTACCCGTTCATTCGAGATGCCCACAGCACTAGCAATCTCACGCACCTTCACTCTTCTGTCATCCATCATCATATCATGGATTTTATCAATGATTTCTGGAGTAGTAACCTCAACAGGGCGTCCAGAACGTTCTCAGCGTCACTTGTGCCCATATGGCCACTCCGAAAATTTTGAAACCACTTATAAACTGTTCTAATGGAAGGTGCAGAGTCACCATAATGTTTATCAAGCTTCCCTTCAGTCTCCTGAGGCGTTTTGCCTTTCATAAAGTAGTGTTTAATCAACACAAGAAATTCTTTTTCGTCCATTTTTTGAAAATCACTCGACTTCCTCGATTCAAACGAATGCCAAACACAAAGAAATAGACCGATCTGGCTGAAACTTGGTGTCTGTTCTTCCAAGAGATGCTACTAACTAAACATAACCTCGATACGCGCCAGTGGTGCTATCTCTCTGACTTTGCACGGACTTTTCAAACGACCCTCGTAGTTTAGAATTCTCAGCTGTAAAGATCCCTGCCACCCAGATTTCCCCCCTCCCCAAAAAATATCCCAAAGCTTCGGGAAAGCCGAAATTATGCTATTAACATAGTTTTCCTAACAAATTACCCCCACCACTTCCAAATACACGCTTCATAACCACCAACACTCGACTCTCAACTTATTACGTCAACTTGTTACTTTTCTAAGTTTCTAAATCATTTAATTACGTATTTGAGGTATAAGTAGTATGAGTTGACATTAAAATTTTTTTTTTTTTTAGTATTATCCCAGATGACGGTGACATAATGAGGAATATTTTTTTTAATATACCTTAGAGTCATTTTTTTAAATAAATTATTATCCCTTATTTGTAAAACGTCTCTCGCTGGTATTATTTTTATTATTATGATCTCGTTAAAGATACAGAAAACTTTTGGATTTTAGGTAATATTTTTTTAAGGGTTGTTTGGGTTTTTCCTCTTAAATTACCCAACTTTTTTTATTTTTCATTTTGTTTTTGTTTACGAAAATTGTGTTCCAGGATATTACTCGTAGAATTAGTCCTTGCGGTTGGTTTTCTTTTTTTTTTATTATTTTTATTTTTTGAGTGAAGTTATTTTTGGGACGTAATAAATAGCGGGGAAGATTTTTCCCTTAGAATCTAGAGGGTTATTTCTGTCAAACGATGCAAGTCTACTGCGCCACCCTCCTTTACAATGTTACTGTACATTAAAAGCAGAACTGAAATTGAAATACCGTTGTTTAAACTATATAATTTTGATCACTCATTATTTCCATCATTTACTTGAAAATAAATTTAATGATTTATTTACGTGATTTATTACAATCATAATTGTTTGATTGCATACAATTAAATGACCAACCGATTCTTATCATCTCTGTTTTCTGGTAATGTAGGCGGTTGTTTGTAATTCGTTATTACTTGCAATTAAATAGCATTAGGCTCATTTTTTCCCCCAAATATTTGAGCCAGATTTGGTTTAATTGACTTTCTTTTTCTTTTTGGCACAATTTTGCACACTCAAATGAATCTTGGTTTGATTAAGACAGATTCTTGATTATTAAGACTGTTTGGGTAAGAAGATTGTTTATTTTCCAAATATTGTACTGCACGATTGAGAGCACTCCTGCAAGAACGGGTGGTTAAACGGAAGACCTAAAATGCTGTGAAATTCCATTCTTCTTTTTGCAGGCGAACTTAAAGAGTTACTACCAAATTAGTCGTGTCGTGAACGGAGGCGACTAACAAACATATTTTATTATAAAGTTCTCATATTAAACCATTAAAGGGTATAGACTGGAAATATAGACAAGTACCGCAATACATATTAGCTTTGCAGGTCTAGCCTATCACCCGCCTAACATACTTTACTACAAATTTCTCATATTAACCAGTAAATAGAATCTAAAGCCTTGACCAGGAGAATCGAACCCACTAAACCTACAATACATCTTAGCTTTGCGGGTCTAGCCTATCACCCGCCTAACATACTTTACTACTTTCTCATATTAACCAGTAAATAGAATCTAAAGCCTAGACCAGGAGAATCGAACCCACTAAACCAACAATACATATTAGCTTTGCGGGTCTAGCCTATCACCCGCCTAACATACTTTACTACTTTCTCATATTAACCAGTAAATAGAATCTAAAGCCTAGACCAGGGGAATCGAACCCACTAAACCAACAATACATCTTAGCTTTGCGGGTCTAGCCTATCACCCGCCTAACATACTTTACTACTTTCTCATATTAACCATTAAATAAAATCTAAGACCTAGACCAGGAGAATCGAACCCACTAAACCAACAATACATCTTAGCTTTGCGGGTCTAGCCTATCACCCGCCTAACATACTTTACTACTTTCTCATATTAACCAGTAAATAGAATCTAAAGCCTAGACCAGGAGAATCGAACCCACTAAACCAACAATACATCTTAGCTTTGCGGGTCTAGCCTATCACCCGCCTAACATACTTTACTACTTTCTCATATTAACCATTAAATAAAATCTAAGACCTAGACCAGGAGAATCGAACCCACTAAACCAACAATACATCCTAGCATTGCGGGTCTAGCCTATCACCCGCCTAACATACTTTACTACTTTCTCATATTAACCAGTAAATAGAATCTAAAGCCTAGACCAGGAGAATCGAACCCACTAAACCAACAATACATATTAGCTTTGCGGGTCTAGCCTATCACCCGCCTAACATACTTTACTACTTTCTCATATTAACCAGTAAATAGAATCTAAAGCCTAGACCAGGGGAATCGAACCCACTAAACCAACAATACATCTTAGCTTTGCGGGTCTAGCCTATCACCCGCCTAACATACTTTACTACTTTCTCATATTAACCATTAAATAAAATCTAAGACCTAGACCAGGAGAATCGAACCCACTAAACCAACAATACATCTTAGCTTTGCGGGTCTAGCCTATCACCCGCCTAACATACTTTACTACTTTCTCATATTAACCAGTAAATAGAATCTAAAGCCTAGACCAGGAGAATCGAACCCACTAAACCAACAATACATCTTAGCTTTGCGGGTCTAGCCTATCACCCGCCTAACATACTTTACTACTTTCTCATATTAACCATTAAATAAAATCTAAGACCTAGACCAGGAGAATCGAACCCACTAAACCAACAATACATCCTAGCATTGCGGATCTAGCCTACAACCGCTCGGCTATCGTGGCGCCACCAGTTGACTACACAAACTTTGTGAGAGTTAAATCTGTTCTGGTTTTTCGATTTTTTTTTGAAGAAAATGAACAGAATTAGAATTTTGAGAATCGTATTAAGAGAAAACTCTTTCTCTGATCTTTGAACCCTCGTAAAAAAAGCTCCTGGACTGAAAAACTGCTATCCTTTTTCATTTTCCAGAATACAATTTTATTTAATTGATTTTTATTTGAATTTATTAAATTTTCCGTTTTTGTACTATAATTTTTAATGATCTTTTTATAAATTTAAAAATACATAAATTTTAGTATAAATTTCTGGTTTTAAAAACGGTCAATTATAAAACGGTCACATTTAAGAAATATCAAACATATTGCTATCACGATTTTTTTTAAAAATTATATTTTATTAATTTCGCACCTTCCTGTATAGTTTCTACCTAAGCTATTATATTGCTTAAGAGTTGGAATGAATGGTTCTTCAGGTGCTTTAAGAAGTATTAATATTGTCCTAACATGTAGCGGACATTTCAAGAACAATAAGTTGGGTTAGAAGTAAGATAAATTATTATAAGGTTTCTGGGTTTTTCTTCTCTCTTAATGGCTCTGAGGTGGACATTACCAGTCCGGCTGTAATGTACAACTATATAGATCAACAAACTGGGTTTCCTAAACCCAGATTTACAAGAAACCATAAACTATAGTTCCCCATGATTAATGGTATTGTTACAACGAAATAACTGCTATTAATATCATTTGAACTATAATTACTACCATATAATAGTGGATTCCATTCATATATGTAACCATTATTAGAATCTTGATATATCGTTTCCAAATTTCCACATCGTGTAAAATCTCCCAATGATAAATATATTTTCTGTCCATATATCTGTCAAACAGCCGAACTATCATTCTGTTGACAGATATACATTACTGGTGTGTGTCCACCAGAACGGGTCTTAACCAGAAATATTGCCATTTCTCTGAATCCTGTTTGATTTATTTTCCTGTTTGGTTCATATTTCTTTTTTACACTGATTATTTGGGTTGTTGCGCTTAATTTACTTGATTTCCTGTTAAGTAAGATTTCTAGTTTAACATTAAATTCATCAAATTTAGTGTTCATCATTAGAAACGGAAGCACGCTCAAGAAAAAAAAATAATAATTAAATTGAAACGTAATTGGAATCGTTTTAACCTAAAACTGTAAAGTGCCTTAAAAGGCGTATGTATTTTTTTGGTTTTGTTTTATTTAAGGCGGGTCGACATTCGTGCTCATTGGCGCCTCAAATTTATTTCAGGTACACTGCCGGCCTTCGGACGTGATTCTCTCGTTACAGTTTTCTTAGGAAGAGAAAAATCTAAGAAACAGGAGCTTGATTCGAATCCGGTAATCCAGTAGGCTAATCCCGTTCTTAAGATACGAATAATAATTAAGTAATGACTAACTAAACGGGGGCGACTAAAAAACATATGTTTAACACATGTTAAATTCTTACATTAACCAATAAGTAAAATCCTAGACCTAGACCGGGAATCGAAAACCCAGTACCTCATTATAGTTCTAAGCATTGCGGTCCACGCCTGTAACTGCTCGGCGCCCATGCAAATGCACCTGTTCCAGCGTCAATACCAGCAGGTCTTTCAAATAGTGCTCTGAAAATTTTTTTTTTGTCGAAGTACTACAATGTTGCTCAATGTGTCCCTTTGGGGATTTAGCCCCTAAAAGAAAACCGGTATGATTGTAAACCCTGTTTAGCTTCTTTCTTTTAAACCTTGTTTGTGTGGTTGAGGAATCGTAGCTAACGTGCAAAATTTGGAAATAGCCCACGTACACGCATTGTTTGATGTACCGTAGTAGCCACCAGGATATGTCTTTTGAAATGTGAATAACACCCGAATTCATCTAGAAACGTCAAGTTTATTGTTCTTATTTTTTGCACCAGCCGGAAACTACGTATCTCAAGGAGTTCTCGTACAAAGTAGAATCTTGAAAGTGGTATATCAAGTTAGTACTAAGCTAGTTGAAGTTAAACTTTGGCAGAATTCTATTAATTTCTCGCTTATATTTGGGCATATTTAATTAGGCATCATAATATACAGAAATTTTGTGAATAATTCAGGCTAACCAAGAACGATTAAGAAACATTCTATTACGCCTTTAGAAGTGCGTTAATTTAATAATATTATGTACAGCGTTGTAATATTAGAACATTGTTACGCAATAACAGTTTAATTAGCAATTAAAAGAAAGAATAAATTAGGGCTAATCAGGTTATTAATCAGTTAGAATGATGACAGGGCGAGTGCTTCGGAAGGGCATTATGTAAGCGAACGGGAGATGCGTCATTTCTAATTAAAATTAAAAAAAAAATACAAAAAATATGCTCCAAAAAATATTTTAATTACGTCAAATTATTTTAATTTCCCATACTTAAAAAGAGAAGATACGCGGTGTGGCTATTAAATAACGAGACTGATGCTGTAAAATATTTTATTTTAAATTTATACATATTTAGTTATTATCACCTTCAATATACACCCCTCCCCTATCACTACAACGCTCCATGCGAATTTACCATTGTTCGAAACCGTGCTGGAAGTCTTTTTCTGTCAGCTCCTGCATGACGCGTGCCGCTTTTTCTTTCACAGCTTCAACTGGGGACTGAAATCGTATTCCTTTTAATGCAGATTTGGATTTGGGGAACAGATGAAAGTCACATGGGGCCAGGTCAGGCGAATAAGGCGGATGTGGCCTAAAACTGGTATGTTGTACTTGGCTAGAAACGTCTGGCGACAGACAATGCAGGGTGAGCCGGCGCGTTGTCTTGATGGAGAACCCATGACTTGTTCTGCCACAAATCGGGTCGTTTTTTTCCTTAATCTTTCACGGAGTTGTGCAACCACCTCACGGTAGTATTATTGATTAATTTTAATCGATATTTTCATCCGTTTTGGAAGTGGAAGAGCGACCCGGGTGGTCATCATCTCCGACGTCTTCTCGGCCATCTTGGAAACGCTTGAAACACTCAAAAACTTGCGCACGTGATTAACATTCATCGCCATAAACTTCTTTTAATAAAAGATAAGTTTCAGTAGCGGTTTTACCAAGTTTCATGTGAAATTTCACAATTCGTTGCTCTACTACATGTGTAGTACTA
The DNA here is from genome assembly GCF_049639745.1 of Rhodnius prolixus. Lineage (NCBI taxonomy): Eukaryota > Metazoa > Arthropoda > Insecta > Hemiptera > Reduviidae > Rhodnius > Rhodnius prolixus. The sequence continues at coordinate 30,953,805 of NW_027411582.1, forward strand.
TCATGTTTTCGGCAAAACAAAACTAACACCTCTTACACAAACGACGGTTTCAGTCAGACAGATTTCTCTACAAACACGTGGGGACGCTGCAATCGAAAGAGAAGGCTTTACGCTGCACAGCTGTCGGTAGGTAGGATTTGGCGCATGCATAATTCTTCTGTAGCAGCATCAATCTCGTTATTTAATAGCCACATCTCGTATTGCAAACAAACAGATCATTGATTATCAGTTTCCACTAGTGGTATCAATTTTTAGGCTCTCTGAGTCAGTAAAAAAAGGTGATACTTATTCTGTAATGCTCTTGTGGTTAGTGGAACATGACCTCATGTTTATCAGCGTATTCCCACTCGTTAAGATCGTTTGTCTTCCTTTTGTATAGTTGAACCCCTAAACACCCTACACATTATTCTCTGCAAATCATGCAAACCATACACCTTAATCGCGTTGCCTACCCTCGACGCCCGTCTGTTCTTCGTATTCAGTTACACTGATTTCCTCCATTACCAGCCACCATAATCTAGAGCCATCTTTGCTCTTATTACTATATCCTTTTCTTTTGCACAGCTTCCAGTTCTTTAGCGTCCATTCACTTATCGTAATGGAAGTTACTACAGAGTCCTTTTCTTTTTAATTGGGACGAAGTTCATCAAACAAAACGGGATTCATTGCCCCACTTATCTTAAAGCAAGTTCTCGAGGAACTCCTCCGCTACGTCGTTACCTAGGTTACAATATCCAGTGTTCTAAATTGTGTTTTATCACCCACTCAATTTTTTTTTTTTCATTATACTGTAAATATTAGCCAATAAATAAATAATAAACACTTGAATAAGGTTACCATTTATCAGGTAACCTCACCAGAATCCGACCCAATTTATTGCCCGAGATAAAACAATAATGTTTTAGGAATACAAGCGGTAATACATTACCTTTATGACTGGTTACTAAGACCGGATAACTTAATTTTTATGTTCCTCTTCCAGTGACTTCCGTTTAATTTCATTAAAGTTGTCTGGACTTTATTTTTATTAACTTCCTATTTATAAACTAATAAAATGTTCTCCCAGGCTCGTCATATCACTAAATGATGATTTTGTTCAAGTTTAATTGCGGTTAATAAAACGTAAATTGAAATAAATAAAAAGTAATTATTAAATTAAATATTACATAATAAATTAAAAGTAAATTGAAAAAGGCAGTTCTTTTGCGGCTTCCTCCCATTGTTCTCGTAAGGTCTAATTATGTATTTTCTTTCATCTCAGACAGATTTATTTATTAATAACATCATGAGCTTGTTGTACAACCATACTTTACCCTGGGTTGGCACATAAGAAGCAAACTTACCCACACTTTCTGTAAGGAGTGCCCTTAATTCCTTAATAAAATTCCACTGAAGAAAACCTTTCGTTGTTCATTAAAAGAAAATGAATTGAAAGAAAAATTGTTTGAAAACTGAATAATCTATTCAGTAACGTGCTACTTCTGAGGGAACCCCGCTAAGTTTTCGTTGGCTCTCATGGGACCCAATCAAAATATAAGATTTTATAAGGTGCGTCAACACCATTTGCTGAGATCATTTGCTTTCGAACTGGAGAGTGAGTGTTCTCTCGTTACAGTGTCCATTGTAGGACATTTAACTGTTAGAAAATCTAAGGGCCAACAGCTAGATTCGAACCCTGGAACAAGATTCCTTTTATTTCTACAATTATCATATTTAAATATCTTCTTGGGATAACCAATTAAAATTCTTGGAGTTCTTCTCGACAAACGATTCACATAAAATAAATTCAAGTAGAGAGAAAATGGCGGTTCTGGCGCACCTAAATTGTGCCAGATCCAAACACCTCCAAATCTGCCCGGGTAATCATCGAGTTCAACGAAGCTGTAAGCCATACCCATCAGCACCATTCTACCCCCACCTATCATCGAATTTGACGAGGCTGAAATCCGCACCATCATAAAAAAAAGAGGAATCGTTTTAAAAGATCTAAAGATTTAAAAGATTTAAATCGGTATAGATATACTCAGATCTCAGAACTGTTAAATAATAATTTTGTTCAGAATAATGTTTGAAATAAATAGGTTTATGACAGAGAAGTTTAAAATAAACAACAGACTAAAGGTTTTTTTTAAGCGTATGCTTATTTTTTACGAAAAATGAGTTTAAAAAAGCACTCACACAAAACAAATAGGGTGAAGGGAGCTTAAGAAAAAAATCGAGTTTCGTTTAGAATATCTTCCGTTATTTTGGCTCCAGGTGTTGGTTGGCACAATTGTGCCGCTCCATTAGATGGTATTACGTATTCAGTAAATTCGATTTTTATGTCAACCAAAAATTATTACTTTTTTTTAAGTATCTCAATTGACATACCGAATTTTCGGTGGTACCAGTGTTTGACATGGGGTGGGACCAGTGATTGACAACAAGTATATTCCTGAAACGACCTAAAAAATTCAAAATATCTAAATCACTGTTCCACTTAGATTTTTAACAAAAAAATCAGTCTTATTCATAATTAATAACAATCGGTTTTTAAATTGGCCTACCTAAATAATGTAATATTTTTCAACATTACGCTTTTCCATGCAGTTATTGACGATCAACCCTGCTACAGCTATCCTACAGGAGAGTTTTAATTTCGTTCAAACCTTCTAGGGCATCTGCGTCGTTCAATTATCGAGAAACTTCATTATACAAAACGTTCAAACTAGTATTGGTTACTTTCGCTCAAGAAACAGTTCGCTTATCCTTCTTGCAATGATAGGACGACAGTTCCGGAATGCTTTCTACCAAGATTTACCTGGTAGGTTATTATTGAAAGGGTTCGGTATATCTAGTTTTTTAATAAGTTGCCACACACTCATCAGTAGATGCCTTTTAGTGATGGGATACCCAGCTCTGGCAACGGACGTGATCCACAAAACTAAAAAAAATCCTCTTCCGCAGAGGAGAGTACTGTACATGGCTCCATTCGTCTGCTGACTGTAGATTTATCTTTCACATTGTACAGTAGGGTAACTCCACGACTGGGAGCTTTTTAGCACCTTTACTAATTGATGTTTCATGACCTACAACTACCTCCCGCAGTTAACAACACATTATTGGCATGAAATTTTGTTCACTTATATACTAAACTTTACTGAGTTATAAGTTATATGCTGTAGTTTCCTTGGGTACAGATCCATTAGTTGAGAAGATATTGAGAGTTGAAATTTTTTTGGGTCATGGTTTTGCTGTGAAGTTGGGCCCTTATAATTCCAACAGATTATTCGTATGAAATTTTGTGCTCTTACACACTCTGTTTTACTGGAATATACAGGAATATACTTGTTGTCAAACACTGGTACCAAGAAAATTCGGTATGTCAATCACCGAGTCATTGAAATACTTAAAAAAAAGTAATAATTTTTGGTTGACATAAAAATCGAATTTACTGAATACATAATACAATCTAATGGAGCGGCACAATTGTACCAACCAACACCTGGAGCCAAAATAACGGAAGATATTCTAAACGAAACTCGAATTTTTTCTTAAGCTCCCTTCACCCTATTTGTTTTGTGTGAGTGCTTTTTTAAACTCATTTTTCGTAAAAAATAAGCATACGCTTAAAAAAAACCTTTAGTCTGTTGTTTATTTTAAACTTCTCTGTCATAAACCTATTTATTTTAAACATTATTCTGAACAAAATTATTATTTAACAGTTCTGAGATCTGAGTATATCTATAGCGATTTAAATCTTTTAAATCTTTAGATCTTTTAAAACGATTCCTCTTTTTTTTTATGATGGTGCGGATTTCAGCCTCGTCAAATTCGATGATAGGTGGGGGTAGAATGGTGCTGATGGGTATGGATTACAGCTTCGTTGAACTCGATGATTACCCGGTCAGATTTGGAGGTGTTTGGATCTGGCACAATTTAGGTGCGCCAGAACCGCCATTTTCCCTCTACTCATTCACAAAGATAAAATAGACCGAATCTTAACGGACGGTACGAAATTGCTTATTTCTATCTCTTTAACAAAAACTTACTTACTTTAACTTATGTGCTCGGTACTACCTTTCTAAAAATGAGTAACCTTTCTAAAAAGGGCTCTAGGATGTGTTGTCGTGAGAATGAAGGCACCCGAATAGATCCGTTGCCGATCTTACGCTAGCAGTTCCAATATAAATGATTCCTTACTGCAGTGAGCACCACTCCATCCTTACTTTGGCAGTCGACTACAGCTCTCCTAGTTTTTGCTCCTCCATTTTGGATGGAGAGAGAGATCCTTTATTGCAATCTCTTCTCCACCCGGAGCTGCTTTATGAAAATATATTCTCTTGTGTCAAATATTGTTCATTTGGGTATATTGTTTTCCCCAACCGGTTGGAGTCTTTCTTTTATTGTTGGAGCAACCTTGCTGAGCTTGATGGAGGCAACCTTCTTCTAGTCGCCTACTTCAAACGAGTCTTTTGGTGGCAAAAATGGAGCAGGAAATGTTAGCTCTATTAGGAGTTGTTGAATGATGTCATAAATAAAAATTTAATCTAAGAAACATCTCAGTGAAATATTTATCAAGTTCTTTAGGCAAAAATTTGCCCAAGATGGTGGAGCTAAGATTTAATACATTTCGAATGATGTAGAAATTAACAAGATATTCGGTCAACTTTTATTGCATTTATCTTCGTTAAATCAACAATTTCAAATTGTTTTATTAAAATTTGGATAATACCCCCACACATTTTAATGAATAATAATACTAACAATATGTATTCATTGATAATAATACTCGTCTTTTGTATATATTGTATATTTATTTACGAGTACATGGTAGCGTGCGTGAGCTGATTGTACGGCTTACAATTTGGGAAATCTCTCAGCGTATTATCTAACGATACTCCCTTTAGCTCTTCTAATACACTCTATTCTTCCCGCATCTCTCCCAGATCCCACCAAAATATTATTTATATTATTACATTCTATTATTACCATAGATTACATATTGTTTCAGCACAGTTAGTATTGTTCAAATAATAACATAAATCATATCCATTCTATTCTATTTTATTTTCTATAAATGTTTCCATTTAAGGAATTATTTTTAATCCATAATCCTAAATCCATTTGCTAATCCTACTTATATACCGACATATGGTTGGCAAGTAAGAATATAATTATTACATTTTCCATTATCACAAATAGAAAATTCCAATTTTCAGATACTACGTAATAACCATTTTAGTTTTCATTTTGTATTTAAATCACATCAACAAATTTTACTCTTTTCTCTTGTATTAAAATCAATTAAAGCAATTAAATTTTTATTGAAATTAGGTTTAAGTTTCCTTAAATCTTTTTTGTTTTTGATTTATGCTGGCCCTCAGATCTCTATAAGGATAGAAGTTTTCTCTTAGAAAAAGAAAACTCTACCTATTTCTTTGTTTAAATTTTTTTCTATTAAAAAAAAAACTGGGTTCTGGGCTACCCTAACCCCTGCTAAAGGACGCTCTTAACTAGAGGGTTAAAAGTCTCGAAATTGTAGGTAATGTAAAGTAATGCCTATTTTTTTAGGCAGGCTTTACGTCCAACTACCAAATTAGGTGGTCGAGGACAGAGGCAACTAGAAAGCAAACATACTTTACTATAAATTTCTCATATTAACCATTAAATAAAATCCAAGGCCTAGACCGGGAATCGAACCTACTAAACCAACAATACATCTTAGCTTTGCGGGTCTAGCCTATAACCGCCTAACATACTTTACTATAAATTTTTCATATTAACCATTAAATAAAATCCAAGGCCTAGATCGGTTATCGAACCTACTAAACCAACAATACATCTTAGCTTTGCGGGTCTAGCCTATATCCGCCTAAATTGTAGGTATATTTAATCTGAAGAAAATTTTTCTTTCCATTAATGAATTAATTGCAGTAAGTTATTTGAAATTTGACTTCATTACTTTAATTATAATAATTTATATTATATAAATGAAAATATTATTGTAGAAGAAAAGCGATGAAAAGTGGGCGTAGATTTTTCTCCCCTTCTCCGTTTTCTCTCTCTTCTACCGAGTGGGGGTGACATATTTAGCCAGGGAGGTGGTGTAAAGAGAGCAATGAAGGGGATAGGACGGATACTGGTCTGGCACTAATAATTCTTGTTAGCAGCAGGTTGATGAACGTCCTAATTCAGTTACAAGTTCTTGTGATGATCCCAGCAGCCAGCAGAGGGGGGTTTGTTCGTCCAGATCTTCAGGTCCATAACTTTTTTTTCTTTTTGCTATTTCTTTGCCAAATAACATCGCCACCATATTGTCTATTGCCATCTATCTCCAACAACTTTGCCACTTAATTTCTTTTTATTACTTCTGAGATTTATTTTTATTTAATTTGATTTAAATAAATAACCCGAGTTGTTGCCATCATGTCTGGAAGACGCAGTGAAATTTAATGAATTTAAATATATATATATATATATTTAAAAGGAATAAATATCTGAAAGTTGGAAATAATAATATTAATAATACATTATTAACAAAATTAAAGAAAAAAAAAATTTATGAATAAGTATTTTACGTCATTGATTGAAATCCGTCTGCCGGAAGTCCTAAAATCTGCTTTAAAATCTGGTTAGGTCCGAAAATTTTATCTTCAAATTGATAGTGTACGTATAAGCGTCAATTATTTTTCAAGTATAAAAATTTCAAGTTTATAAAAAACAATCGTGGTATAAAAAAGTCGTGTGAGTGTTTACACCAGATTTATTATTTTTTTTAAATTGTGTTTAACCATTTTTAATTTGGTGCTAAAAAATCTGGATGTCCCAAAATTTGGTGAAAAAAAAAGAAATAGATGTAGGAGCCTATTGAACGTGGTTATGTGGTTATGGTACACACATTACATACGAGTGTTGCGGGTTTAGCATAACTATAAACAGGAAACTTAGAATCGGTTCACTTGATGTATAATATAGCGGTTTGTTATTAGATTGGCAGATTAGTTCGTTCGGTTTTTGAGGGTTGAATGAATCACAGTTTTTTTTAATGAACACTCATAATTTTTAATAATACATTGACCATTCTTATTGATGACCTCTTCATCAACTTCATTTTACCTCAGATTTAATTCATAATGTTTTTTTGACAGGTCTTCTCGTTATCGAAAAGTTTTCCGTTCTTGGAGTTCTGTAATGATCGGAATAAGGGTACGTTTACAACGGAGCTGTGAGTATAGATGATAGCAGAGATGATAACTATAGAGTAAAATATAATTGCTGATTAGTGTGCACAACAGAGCTGTGATACATGCAACATGTCCGAGTAGTGAAGAAGAGTTTTTATGTTCAGCAGCAACGAAATGGTATATTTTAAAGAAAAAACGCTTAAGAAAATATCATGTACATCCCATAAATAAAAAACGAAGTACTTTGGGTGAATTTCACTATTTATATAAGGAACTTAAAAATTATCCGGATCGTTTTTTTGAATATGTGAGAATGGGTCCACCCACATTCGACTATATTTTAGAAAAAATAAGGTCAAAATTAAGAAAACTTTGGAAAAATTGTCATGGAAATCCTATAACCATAGAAGAAAAACTAGTGATTACTCTCAGGTAAGTAATGGTTATATTGAGAAAAAAAACAAATAAATACTCATGAAAATAAATGTAAGCACGATTTAAAAAACAAAATATTGTTTAAAAGTAAATAATAACCAAAAATAATGAGTAAAGACAGCACTAAATAATTTTTCGACGTCCATTTTGAAGCTCCGATACTGGAGTTCAGCTAGCAGAAAAATGTAAAATTCAATTCTATCATCTATGCTCGTTTACAGCAGCGCGTATGAGTCACTAGTCGAAGCTTCGTTGTGCACGCTCACATAAGAATGTACTAGGTTATTCTATAAGCGCTGATGCATCACTGCTATCATCTCCGCTATCATCTATGCTCACAGCTCCGTTGTGAACGTACCCTAAATGATCAAATCAGAAGAAGGTACCAGGTTCGGTGAATAAGCAGGATGAAGAAAAAAAAAAAAAATTATTCCGAGTGGTCAATGACGTATGCGGTCGGGCGTTATCGTGGTGGAAGACGACAAATTTGCAATTCTTCGCTAATTCTGGACGTTTTGTGCGAATTGCTTGGTCCAATTTAGCTAAATGCGAGCAGTATGCGATTGATTTGATTGTTTTGCCTCCTCGTAATGGATGACATCATTATAATCCTACCATATGGAGAGCATGATCTTATTCGGTTACAAGCCTGCCTTCGAGGTTGTTTGCGGCGGCTCACTGCTGCCCTTCCATGATCTTTTCTATGCACTAAATTATCGTAGACGATCTATTTTTCATCTCCCGTTACCATCCGCTCTAAAAATGGGTCGTTTTCTTGACGTTTCCGCAGCGAATTGCGTATAGATATGCGGATTGAATCTGTACCAAAATAAAAACCGAACGAACTAATTTGCCAATCCAATACAATGTATTAAGTTCCGTAATAATTCAATAGGATGAAAAAAATAATGCCAGTTTCAGTCATTATAAAATTTATTCTGCCGAGCTTTCGACCTAGGGACTAGTTCTTATCTTCAGGGCTAATTTACAATATACTGTTTTGTCCATGAACAGACAAGACAGAAGACACACCAATCCTCTAATGATGTAAAACAGTATATTGTAAATTAGCCCTGAAGATGACCCTAGTCCCTAGGTCGAAAAGCTCGGCATAATAAAGTTTATCATGACTAAAACTGACATTAATTTTTCATCCTATTGAAACTATGATTCAGTCACCAAAAATAATGAACAGTATTAATTCAGAACTTTCCATTAAACACTTTATTTTATTTATTTCTTTGTTATTTATTACTCCAATTTAAAAATTAATCAATTTTTTTTAAATATAGGCGATTTTATTTTCTTTCCAATATTGGTTAGTTCATTTTTGTATTAAATCTTTTGTAGTAACCCAGATAAAGGCAATAAATTTACTGGAACTTTGGTAAAAATTAAGATTTTGTATTGTTCTTTTAAACTGATGACCGTTTCTCAATAACCAACAAATAATTCATCAAGAAATTGCGGTCGTTAACTGTACCATAATATTATACCAGTATATTAGTAAGAAATATCTTTTTTTTTGTAATTCGGAGTCTGGTGGAAATTCAGATTTTTATTTATTTATTTATTTTTTTTGAACTTTAATTACAAAAAAAAAATCCACATTTTTATTTCTTTTAATTATCTTTAAAGCTCTTGTGTTTATTTTTAGTTTTGAAGAAAGAGTTAGAGAGAGAAAAAAAAATAGAGCTCCCTTAAAGTGCATTAAAACATATCAAACCTGTTCTCCTGATCTCCTCCTGTTCCCCCTTCTTCATTCTATCATTCCCTTCACCCTGCAACCCTCTCTCTCTCTCTCAAACCCACTCACTGTCTTTCACTCTTTGTGCGTATTTTATTTTCAACACAATGAGGGTTTTAGAAACTTTTCAAACATGTTGGATAAAAATACACGCCTTTGTGTTTCTCTTTTGAATAGTATTTGGTACAGCATTTTGTGTGGTTTTAACCGCACTATTTCTTTTTTTGTGTGTTTGTTACTTTCTTCTAGTTTTCTTTTTTTTATCTATTATTACATTTATTTATTTGAATTTAACCTCTTTAACAAAAATAAAAAAATAAATAAAATTAAAAAAAATGAAAAATACGGTGTCAACTTGCCCTTCAAGATTCTCTCAAGATTTTATAACTTATAAAATTTTCTCTAATTTCGAATTTTAAAGCCTAATTCTCACTAACATTTAACCAAGACCGTAAAACTGTACCTTTTCACCGAAATGGCACGTTTTACGTAATCGTATACCTCTTCAATGTGCTCTAAAACGGATACTCCTTTAAAGAAAACAAAAAATTATTCAAATTACAAATTCCAAGATATATAGATTTTTCGTGGACGTAGTAAATTTGAAGTTTAGAAAAAAGTTTTTTTGAAGTTTTCTTTTTTTAATCAATTATTTAGTTACAATCAACGCGTTTTGCGTTATAAGCAACAATGGTAACAATAAATAACATTCACACATATCAGAGTGGAGAAGTTACCCAGCGGTAACACTCCAAAAACATTCTACATTCTACTGACTCTCTTCATCAGAGAGGAGATCGCGAGGCCACTCTGTCTTTTAAGACAGTCCTAGAATTGTTGTCTGGAAATGTTCTGGAAGATAGATGTGTTGTACAAGTGGGATTGTGATGAGATTGAATGTTAAGATGGAATTTTCTGTATCATGTTTTCAGCAACTTGTGTTGTACGAAAAGAATGTTTAGGTTTGTATGGATGGTTTGATTGGTGATGTAGAAAGGAAGCGTCAAACTACAGAGCGAAGAATTTTAGACTGCAAGGACCTGGATCCTTTGCAGAGATTTGAGCGTATGGTTGAACCTCCCCACAGTTCGATGCCATAAGCCCAGACTGGCTTTAATATACTCGTACTTTACATACGAGGGTCGTTTGAAAAGTCCGTGCAAAGTCAGAGAGATAGCACCACTGGCGCGTATCGAGGTTATGTTTAGTTAGTAGCATCTCTTGGAAGAACACACACCAAGTTTCAGCCAGATCGGTCTATTTCTTTGTGTTTGGCATTCGTTTGAATCGTGGAAGTCGAGTGATTTTCTCACGCTTGACCAAAAACGAAATCGTGTGAAGTGTTGCAAGGACGGTTTGCAGCTGTTCCAGAAGAATCCGCAGGACTTTAAGCGTCGTTTCGTCACTGTGGATGAAACATGGATACATCACTACGCTCCTGAGACCAAAGAACAATCTAAACAATGGGCTACCAAGGGGTAATCTGCGCCAAAAAAGGCGAAGACCGTTGGAAAAGGGTAAAACTATTACAGGTGCATATTATTCATCGTTATTGGACCGTTTGAAAACCGAGCTGCAAGAAAAACGCCCACGATTGGCCCACAAAAAAGTCCTTTACCATCACGACAACGCACCAGCTCACACCTCAGCAGTTGTGGTCGCAAAATTAATGGAAATAGGGTTCCAACTCGTTTCACATCCCCCCCTATTCTCCAGACTTGGCTCCCTCGGACTACTATTTGTTTCCCAATATGAAGAAATGGCTGGCGGGAAAAAGATTTTATTCAAACGAGGAGGTGATTGCAGAAACGAATGGCTATTTTTCAGACTTGGACAAATCCTATTATTCGGAAGGGATCAACAAACTAGAGCAGCGTTGGACGAAGTGTATAAGCCTAAAAGGAGACTATGATGAAAAATAAAAAAGGTTTACCCCAAAAAATTAAGTAGTTTTTATTTTTGCACGGTCTTTTCAAACGACCCTCGTATATGTCTTTTGTTGTCCAGAGTGAGTTTTGATTTGTTGTCGAGTAGCCTTTTCTCTTAAGTCGAGTAGTCTTTTTTCTTAAGTCGAGTATGAGGGTTCCCGTGAAAGTCTTTAGAGAAAACTGATCTAAAATTCTTTTAGTCAATCTATCCTAGCTCATTCTCTCTACATTTCCTAGCCATTACTTTTAATAAAGTCACTTATTATCATAAATTTTAATTTATTATTAATAACTATTAATATTAACCGTCCTGATCGTGATAAAAATCAGCAATCAAATATAGATTAAAATATAGAACATTCCGGCTTTTATTATAAAATTAAATTTTCTCAAACTCAAGTTATTGACATTTAAAGGAGACTTAAGGGCAGACCATACCCCCGACAAAGTTCTTTTCATGATCATGGGAAGCCCTAAAATTTGTAACATCCGGTTTAAACTAAATTTCTATTGTTTAACACGATTTCCTTTTTCTAGCAATAAAAAAAAAGAAAAGGTAATTCAATAAAAGTCTTTTGGATTAAGAAATGTTTAATTTTGATTCTTTATTCCAAGCTCTAGTTACACTTTTAAACAAAATAGAATAATGTCAAAGTTAAACCAAATTAATTTAAACAATCCTAATAAATATTTAAAAGTTAGTTAAGTGAATTACTGGCCAGAGACTTGTTTAAATATAAATGGATGTTACAATTAAACGAATTCAACTGAAACTCCCCGCCCCCGCCATCACAATTACTTCTCCCCTCACCATCATACTTGTTCTCTCTTTCTAAATTACTTTTAGTTTAATTACTTTTGTAATTAACGCAAATTGTAAACTAGTCAATATAAATAATGATTTGTGTCTTAATTAGTATCAAATACACTTTGTACTTGTTTTAAAAGAAATAACTTTGTGGACTGGTATTTAATTTTTTTTTTTTTTTTTTGATGTGTTAATCTAATTAAATGCTTGTAGGTATTTAAATTAAACACACCATTTTAGGATTCACAAGTTAAAAAAGTATCTTTTGTGAACAATTAATTGACTTTCCATTTACTCATTACTTATTTTAATTATAAAATTCGTTTTCTATTAATTCTCTAGTCAACTTATCAAAATTAATTATGAACAAAATTAATTATGTTCAAAGTTATGATCAAAATTCGAGAAAATAACAAAATTGAGTGCGATCAGTTCTCGCCGGAAATATATAGCTTTTTTTTTAAATTAAAAAAAGTTAGTTTTTACAAATTAGACTATGATGTTGGTGACTTAATCTCGGAAATTGGCGGAAATTTCAATTTTGATATTTAGTTAATTACCCGTCAGGCTAATGATTGGCTAGTGGGCTTGATCGGTTGGTGGGAGGGGGAGTAACAAGTAACCAACCCCTTTTGTGTAAAGGGGTGTGGATTAAGGTGAAAACTCTTATTATTTAGTGGACATGCAGTGATTGGGAGGGAGGAGAAAAAAATGGTGGAAAAGAGGGGAAGGGATTGCCGTCAGTTTTGTATTTTAGGTGTGCCAGAACCCTCACAATCCCTCTACCATGGTTTTATTTGAACTTGGCGTAATGGTTTCTAAAGTTTCTTTACCGTCATCCTGATCATAATAAATTGTTGTCCCCTGCATTTTTTTTTTTTTTTTTTTTAACACGTCAGGGTTATATTAATTTAATGAATAAAAAATTAATATTCTTTATTAACCTGTTAAGGGCGTTTGACGTGTTATATACGTCAAAGCAAATCTCTGTTACGGTGCGTTCGACGTGTATACTCGTTGTGAAAAATATAAAATTACCATTAACTATAATAGCTCGAAATTTTAATAAAATACAATAAGAATATTATTTGGTGGGATGTTTCCTTTATCTTACCAATAGAACTGCCAAGTATCTTAACAGAGGGAGTTGGTGGGAGCCAGCCAAATGATAAGTGGTTGGTACAATTTTGGTCTCCGCATTAGAGATATTGGGGAATTACGCACACAAATAGAAGCTCTAAACCCTTGAGCAATGCCCGTTTTTACCTTTTAGATAGAGGTTCAGACCTCAGGACGAACATGATTTCATTTTGCACAGTATTCAAAGCTCTTTTCTATTCCTTGTAAAAGCTCTTGCGTTTCTAGATAACTAGAGCAATGCATACGTGAAACGGTGCAAGATTTTTGAATGAGCACTGAATGCTCTGGTAATCTCAAGCCCCTGAGATTGCAGAAAAAGTGCTTGCAGTGACTATTACGACGTTGTAAACTTTTGGTTGTTTTGCCCTGCTGCGTTCGACGTCTATACACGTCATTGTCTGATTTTAATTCCGCACACTGTGGTGGGGTTTTTTAAAACTAAATTCCACCGCTTAACTGGTTACTGTAAAAATATTATCTTTATTAGTTATATTGTAAATTTTAATTCAGGCAAGCGTGAATTCACTATGCTTAAATTTTGGCTTAACCTTGTACCACTAACATTTATAATTTTGAGGTTAGTTTTTATATACTTAAAAAATGTTGCGCCCCATTGCGCATGTCTCGCGTCCTTCTGATTGGGTGTCATGGAGATAACTTGCCTTAGCAACCTTACATACAGATTTATAACTTTTTATTTTCTCAGATAATACTGTTTCTAGGCATGTTTTGGGTTGAATTCATGACGTCACCCTTTTTTTTAACGTCATCATTTGGTTGTAGTAAATTTGTATAATTTTTATTATAATAATTACGTTAAGAAAGAGTGATATTATTGTTCCAAACGTTTATAGATTTAACACCACCTAGATTTAAATAGATTCAGTTTCATTTTATAGGTTATAGAGTGGTTAACACGTTATTTTCATTCTAGGAGAATTTTGTTGACGTTCTAATGTTGGTTCAGGAGAGTTGCATGTTTACTTCGTATCTAGGAGGTGTGATGCTGCACAGTGGAGAACTGAAGTTTGTCTATGATGTTATTTCCTCTTTTTTAGTTCACCGCAACATTGGTGCCCATAATAGATAGATCTAGCGGTTACTATAGAGATACTAGTTATACAACCTGTTGAACGCAGTCCACTCTCCTAGTGTTCTGTTCTCCATTTGATCATGTATTTCAAGCTAGCTGAACTCCCAACTATCTCTATGTCGGTCTGTCTGCCTATGCGCGCGCGCGCATATTTGAAGTATACAGGCAGTTCTCCATTTCCTTCTGGTCTATACAGTTTTCGTCTAGTACGTTACAATCATGTTCACCGTTCTAAACATTTGTTCTACTGGAAATTTTAGCGATAGTCTTTAGTAATTCACTGAAATGGGTTTATTTCCTGCTTTATCCCATTTAAACTTTTGTTCGGTTAAGTTTCTCTCGCTAATAACTTACCATTTTGTCTATACCAAAGTAAGTGCAAAGTATAAACGCATTACAAAGTTTACAAACTATAAATGTTGAAAAGGAAAAGTATTTTCTTATGTAAAACTAATGGAAAATGCACGAAAATTATAACAGAATCTCTGCAAAATAATGTAATACATATACAAATGTTAATTACAGTGTCATTGACCGGTTTCGAACTTATATCCAGCATCAGTGGTTTTTATTAATTTATTTGTTATGGAGAATTCGTCTTCAACTGTTTTCCGTCTCACTCTAGGCTAGCTGACCGAATCTTAGGGTACGTTCACAACGGAGCTGTGAGCATAGATGATAGCGGAGATGATAGCAGTGATGCATCAGCGCTTATAGAATAACCTAGTACATTCTTATGTGAGCGTGCACAACGAAGCTTCGACTAGTGACTTATACTCGCTGCTATAAACGAGCATAGATGATAGAATTGAATTTTTCATTTTTCTGCTAGCTGAACTCCAGTATCGGAGCTTCAAAATGGACGTCGAAAAATTATTTAGTGCTGTCTTTACTCATTATTTTTTATTATTTACTTTTAAACAATATTTTGTTTTTTAAATCGTGCTTACATTTATTTTCATGTGTATTTATTTGTTGTTTTCTTCTCAATAAAATCATTACTAACCTAAGAGTAATCACTAGTTTTTCTTCTATGGTTATAGGATTTCCATGACAATTTTTCCAAAGTTTTCTTAATTTTGACCTTATTTTTTTCTAAAATATAGTCGAATGTGGGTGGACCCATCCTCACATATTCAAAAAAACGATCCGGATAATTTCTAAGTTCCTTATATAAATAGTGAAATTCACCCAAATTACTTCGTTTTTTATTTATGGGATGTACATGATATTTTCTAAAGCGTTTTTTCTTTAAAATATACCTTTTTGTTGCTGCTGAACATAAAAACTCTTCTTCACTTCTCGGACATGTTGCATGTATCACAGCTCCGTTGTGCACACTAATCAGCGATTATATTTTACTCTATCAGTTATCATCTCTGCTATCATCTATACTCACAGCTCCGTTGTAAACGTACCCTTACATGAATATTTCTTGATAGAATTGTATTTTTTTTTTTATAATATCCTTTTATTGAAATTTACACCTGTACCTACAGGTTACAATAAGTAAATGAGAAAAGTGTATATAAACAAATAACGTGGCAGACGTGAATGACGATCATCCAGTGATGGCCGCCATTAGTCACCCAGTTGGTCACGGGGCCAACGGCGCCTCAGCCGTCTTCGAGGATTGGAGGGTAGCGCAGTTGAATACAAGTTTGGGATGAAATGAGAGTTTTTTATGACAATTTTTATATCGGATTTTGGCAAGTTCGGAGATGAGTGGAATTTGGAGATCTGTATATAGTATTGTGTGGTTACCAACATAGAATGGAGCGTCTACTATGCGGCGGAGAATTTTAGATTGGAGTGTTTGCAGTCTATTGATGTTTGATTTTTTAGCTGTTCCGTATTGGCGGTGAGAAGAGCTGTATAGAGTGGTCGTTTGTTCTGTAGTGAGAGTTTTGAGCGTTTGTCAATTTGTCAGGGCTAGAAGTTTGTATCGTTTGTTTAGTTCGGTACGTTTAAGTCTCGTATGGGGGTTCCAGGTTAGTCTCTTGTCTAGGTACATTCCAAGGTACCGCACATGGACGGCTGGTGGGACAGGTGTATGATGTAAGAAGACAGGTGGTGGAGTTTGACGTTTGAGTGTGAAGACTGTGTATTTAGACTTAGTTGGGTTAATTTTTATTCGCCAGTTTTCTAACCAAGGTTCTATTGAGTGAAGGTGGGACTGTAGTGAGCGTATTACGAATTGTAATTCAAAATTTACCTATTAGTTCAATGTTAATTTTGTACCTAATTAAAAAAAAAAAAATTGTTCAGATTTTGTCGGCTTCCACTTCGCTGGATTTGCGCTACTATAGCGATGTATTTTGAGATGTTAAATCGTAACTTGAGGGGGTTCCAAAATATGAGAACTTATTAGTACATACTCGTAAATTATACTCGCTAATCGCCTCCATTCCGCGACATCTAATTTGGTAATTGGAGGTAAAGCCACGCCTTTTTAAAAAATAGCCATTACATAGAGCTCAAAACTTTGGTCACTCGTACTTTTCTTTTTTATCGAATTGTGGGCGTGTGTGTCCATTTTTTATTGATTTGTTAGGATAGTTAACTAAAATTTTAAAATGAATTCACGCTTTGCTGGGTAACTTCAGTAAAGATAAAAAACTTTTACAATCCATAAAAAAGCAAAAAAAAAAAAATCAGTTAATATTTAAATGAGAGAAAGAGAGAGGGGGTTGAGATGGAGCGAGCGGGAGCCGGAAGTAAAAGAGAGCGGAAGTGAAAGAGAGCGGAAGTGAGAGAGAGAGAGAGAAAGAAAAAATATACGTTACTATTTTTTACTACTGCCGAAAATTACATCTCAGACGCTTTATTTTTTATGGTCTTAGATAAGATGTCTGTTTCCAAAAGAGCTACTTACTTAATGAGAATTAGTGAGGAGGAGAAGGAGGAGGAGGAATTGGTGGTTAATGATCTCTCTTTCTCTCTCACTCCTATTTTAAGGAGCTCCCTTAAAAGTATTCGCTAATAAGATTGGGCTGCCTCATAAGTTCCTGTCACATACATTAGGGTTCTTCTTTTACCAAAACTTTTTTGGTCTTTTCCAAAAAAAAAAAGTACTCCCCACTGGCCAATATTTTCAGTTTATAATTCTTTTGTTTTTCAAAAGATGGTTGTAGATCCTGACGCTTTTTGAGGAAATCCTTGAAAATTAAAAAAAAAAAATCTGTAACTCATTTAACTTACGATACAACCGGAAAATGCCCATAAACGTTTGATCTAATTAAAAAAAATTGTTTTTCTTGTGAAAATTCAAAACATATTTTGGAAATTTTATTAAAAACATTTTAACCTTTCTAATTGCAATGTGTTGGCCACAAAAATGTTCGTCTTCATTATTCATGCGGTCCTTCAAAGGAAAGCCAATATCGATCTCACCCATTTTTAATAATTAATATGCAATAAAGATTAATTGAAATTAAAGTATGTCGATATTTGATCTCTTTGGGTTCGAAAAGAAAATTAAACTATACCTCAAATAGCGTTTCGGCGACCAACCGAGCATTCTAATTAAGGTAGCCACGGTAGCCAAGCGGTTATAGGCTAGACCCGCAAAGCTAATATGTATTGTGGTACTGGGTTCGATTCCTCCGGTCTTAGGCCTTGGATTTTATTTAATGTGGTTAATAACAGAAATTTACAGTAAAGTATGTTTGCTAGTCGCCTCCGTCCACGACACCTAATTTGTGATAGTTGGACGTAAACCCTGCCTATAAAAATAGGCATTTCTTTACTTTGCTTTAATTTCCTAATTGGAGGCCGTAAAAATGAAGTTTAAATTTTCTTTTCATCCGTTTAAAGCGCTGAACCGCTCAGTGAATGTACAACGAGCTCGCCTGCGTCCTGAGGCCTAGACTGAACATTTAAATCAGAGCTTATTGCCGTTAACGGCTTTTTTTTCGCTCATCCGGTCATGGCCGGGCCTCGCGTTGCAGTCTCTTATTTCCGTTAAAATAATTTTGAAAATATAACCTATAACACTTAACAGTATTTTTTATTTTACTGTTATATACAAATTTTAGGAGAAGATTTAATTTTATGTTTCCCTTTTTCTGTAGATGCTGTAGAGATATTATTAATAATGGGAATTGATCACATTCTTGTATCGATGTATAAATGCTAATTACCGTAATCTGATGTGTGATTGATATTTATACCAATCGAGGAATGTTGAAAGATGTACAGCTGTCTGAATATTCATTAGACGGTTCAACTAATCTTGTTGCTAGATGTTAATGCGTCTTTAGCAATAATAATGTAAATTTATATCATGTATAATTTATGGCAAGCCTATTTGAAGGATTTGGATCAAATTTAATCCATTTTATATATCGCTGATTCAGTTTAACACTCATAAATCAAAAAGGAAAAAGTTGATGTAAGCAATCCCGCGATTTTCTATTGTAGCGATTAGTTTTTTGCTTGCCGCTTTTTTTTTCTCAGTTTCGAATGGTTCTGAAAAAATTGGAAATAATTTAAATTTAAATAAATAAATGGTGCCTTTTTAAAAAGCTGAAAAATCGCTAGATAACTACGATTTCGTGTAAATACGTATCAAAAGCCATTAAGCTTACCTTGCAACATTACACAGCTGATAGAACCACAATTTCAGTGGTAAAACCTCAATTTGCGGGGAATCTCTTATTTAGAAATGCCTTAAATGTCTGTTCTGGCAAAAAAATAAACCTTTTTTGCTACTTTCTGCGCAGGTTAGCCAGTTTTCTGTTCTTGCGATAAGATAAACTTCTTTTGTACATTACATATATTTACAAAATGTATAAAGTTTAATATTATTTATTTTATGAATTTATATTAAGCTTTTAGTGACCGTAAAAATATTACATTAAGGATTCAAATTGGCGAGGAAACAATAACACGTCTTTTGGACCGATTCCTCGCCAATTTGAATCCTTAATATATTATTTATTTTGCCCAGTCCCGCTACATCAAATTCCACTCCAAATTTTACCTACACCATAATCCCTTGATCAGCAACCTGTCCTGCACTAACCTTCCAGTCAGAGCCTCCTCGCAGACTGAGGTGCCGATGGCCTCGCGATCACCCCTGGTCGAGAGATAAACTAGGGCATTCAATCCATTCGGTATTTTACTTTAACCGACTTATGATGGTCATCAATGGATGGCCCTCATTCAAGCCCTTCCTGTGCTTTATTTTATTTACTTATTTATTAATTTATTTAGTTTTATAGTATTATTTTGTTTTCTACTTTACTTTTTACTATATTTTATTTTAGTTTCTATTTCATATTTATGCTGTATTTTACGTTCCTCATATTTGCTTGTTACGTCAATGTATTTCGTAGTTGCGAATTGATCAATTCAGGTAAAAAGAATGAACTAAAAAAAAAAAATTATAATTAAATAAATTATTTTATGTGTAAATAGTTAAAAATTGTCTTTACTTGTCCTGTGTTTTCATGTGCAAGTGTATGTTGGAAATTAGGTGGACTTAGACCATATTATTAACTAAAATGGCCCTTCAAATGAAGTCGCGAGGTTTATTTATTTATTTTATTTCATTTATTTGAAGGAAATCATAATATTCAAACAGAACTATAGCTGTGGAAATTAATCTATTGGGAAAATCTTTCAAATAAAGCAATTACCTCATGAACGCTATAGCTGAATGAAAAATTGGTAGTGACGTGTTCAATAAGTCAACAAATAGCTAATAACAGCTAAAGAATTCTGATTGCTAAATACAGTCAGACCCTCCAACTGACTACGTCCTGTAGTTGGTAAACAGTCAATTGCAAAAATTTTACACAGTTGCATTACATGCAGAAGGTATTTCTAATAAAAAAAAAAAGTATTTTACTTGAACATACGGAAGTCACATTTATATTTATTAAATTCGGATGAACGACATTGCTGCCAACTGTTGTTGTTAAGAAAACTTATCGTGTTTTATTCATAAAATATCTCAGTGAAAAACGGATGAAGTAGTATTAAACGTCAAAAAAAGTGAACATTATTTATTGGTGTTGAAAGAGGTGCTAGTTCATCTAGTCAAACAATAAAATTATTCTGAACAAGTGGGGGGGGGGAATGGCTACCTATGTACGTAAATAATGCAAACGTTTTTGTCGGGGACATATTGCTAGATGTTTCAACTTTTGACATATTATTCTTGCAAGTTTAATAATCATATTTATTGGTAGTACTATATTGATGTCTGTCTTAGATGTCAATCTTTGCTTTATTTTATCTTAGAATTTATTTTACCTTAGAGCTGGTCATGCGGTTCTCAGACAGACTTCTGTGTAACTAGAGTAACTAATCGTTTAGTGCAATGGTTTCCAAATTTTCAGCTCCCCACGTTTTGGTCCAAAATAATTAGGGTTTTAAAGGGTTTTCCACAACTCGTGGTTCCCTTCAGTCATCGAATGTAAGTGCTTTCTTCCAAGTGACACGATTCCCTGGCTGTTCCTCCGTCAGACCATATCCTGCCATCATCTCCTTCATCTTGTCTCTCCATCTACTTCTAGGTCTTCCTCTCTTCCTTCGGCCATCCACCTCGCTGTCCATCACCCATCCTCCTTACATGTCCCATACTACGTGAGTGCCTCAGTCTGTCTAATTTCCAGGACGTTTTTCTCCACTCCCATCCTTTTCCTGATATCAACATTGCTCACTTTGACACCCGCCTCGAACATCCTGCAGATCTCTTCCAAAACTCCATTTCTACTGCCTCGCACTGAATTCTGTTCAACACCCATTTTTCTACGCCATACAATAGGATACTTTTGGAGAATCGATGTAAAGATCAGCCTCTTGGTTCTGGGTAGCAGGTTT
The DNA here is from genome assembly GCF_049639745.1 of Rhodnius prolixus. Classification (NCBI taxonomy): domain Eukaryota; kingdom Metazoa; phylum Arthropoda; class Insecta; order Hemiptera; family Reduviidae; genus Rhodnius; species Rhodnius prolixus. The sequence continues at coordinate 30,974,953 of NW_027411582.1, forward strand.
CCGCTCCTGGGAATAGCACTGGGTTCAATAGGCCAATTACTTTTCTCCTCCCTAAATCTATAAATACTATACTTACATCAAATTAATTTAATGGATCAATATTTTAAGGACTCCTCCAAAGTACCAGCCTGTAAAATTCCTTCAAATTTCGAATTTGAAAACATATTTAACATTATAAAGTTCGTGCATACGTAAATCTACTACGATGTGAAACTAGGACGTATTCTTCGCCATAACTGCCCCTAAAACTAATTTTGCTGGACTCATTATTGTAATAAACGTTTTTAACAGGAGAAAATAGAGAAAATCTTAGAAGCCATTTAGGAGAAAATTGCAGAAAGTTGAAAAACAATTTTGTAAAGTATCATTTCCGGTGGAGCAATTTTGATGGAATTCAGAAGTTCAACACCTAATTTTTAATCCTTCTTAATAATAAATAAGACTCAGAAATGTACATTGTACTGAAGCAGTACGTTAGAGGTGAACCTTCCAAATTCCTTCTTTACTAGTCCCATTTTTTTTTGCAAAACAATTTTTAGCTTTATTGAGTTTTAAAAATCAGTTATTCTGGGATTGAAAATATTTGATTATTCTTTTCCTTACATTTACTTAGAACGTTTATTCCTAAGGGGAATTAAACGTAGAAAACGCTGGATTATTGGTAGAATATACTGCTGTTCCCTTCCTTATCCGAAAAAATAACTCCCACTTATGTTAACGTGCCCTTTTCTAACAGAATCTGGACGGTTTCCTTATTTTTAATTTTTTTGCGGAGATTTCTTTTTGGTTTTCTATTTCTTTTTTTTTTTTTTGCATCAAAAGACAATTAATTTATTGAAATAGAAAAAGAAAAACCACCTACGAGGTCTTTCTCTGCCTACAGATTGCAGGAAGAGTCATTACGAGGGTCGTTTGAAAAGTCCGTGCAAAAATAAAAACTACTTAATTTTTTGGGGTAAACCTTTTTTATTTTTCAACATAGTCTCCTTTTAGGCTTATACACTTCGTCCAACGCTGCTCTAGTTTGTTGATCCCTTCCGAATAATAGGATTTGTCCAAGTCTGAAACATAGCCATTCGTTTCTGCAATCACCTCCTCGTTTGAATAAAATCTTTTTCCCGCCAGCCATTTCTTCATATTGGGGAACAAATAGTAGTCCGAGGGAGCCAAGTCTGGAGAATAGGGGGGATGTGAAACGAGTTGGAACCCTATTTCCATTAATTTTGCGACCACAACTGCTGAGGTGTGAGCTGGTGCGTTGTCGTGATGGAAAAGGACTTTTTTGTGGGCCAATCGTGGGCGTTTTTCTTGCAGCTCGGTTTTCAAACGGTCCAATAACGATGAATAATATGCACCTGTAATAGTTTTACCCTTTTCCAGATAGTCGATGAGGATTATTCCTTGCGAATCCCAAAAGACAGTCGCCATAATCTTTCCGGCCGAAGGAACGGTCTTCGCCTTTTTTGGCGCAGATTCCCCCTTGGTAACCCATTGTTTAGATTGTTCTTTGGTCTCAGGAGTGTAGTGATGTATCCATGTTTCATCCACAGTGACGAAACGACGCTTAAAGTCCTGCGGATTCCTCTGGAACAGCTGCAAACCGTCCTTGCAACACTTCACACGATTTCGTTTTTGGTCAAGCGTGAGCAATCGCGGCACCCATCTTGCGGATAGCTTTGTCATGTCCAAATGTTGATGCAAAATATTATGTACCCGTTCATTCGAGATGCCCACAGCACTAGCAATCTCACGCACCTTCACTCTTCTGTCATCCATCATCATATCATGGATTTTATCAATGATTTCTGGAGTAGTAACCTCAACAGGGCGTCCAGAACGTTCTCAGCGTCACTTGTGCCCATATGGCCACTCCGAAAATTTTGAAACCACTTATAAACTGTTCTAATGGAAGGTGCAGAGTCACCATAATGTTTATCAAGCTTCCCTTCAGTCTCCTGAGGCGTTTTGCCTTTCATAAAGTAGTGTTTAATCAACACAAGAAATTCTTTTTCGTCCATTTTTTGAAAATCACTCGACTTCCTCGATTCAAACGAATGCCAAACACAAAGAAATAGACCGATCTGGCTGAAACTTGGTGTCTGTTCTTCCAAGAGATGCTACTAACTAAACATAACCTCGATACGCGCCAGTGGTGCTATCTCTCTGACTTTGCACGGACTTTTCAAACGACCCTCGTATAACTTTATATATTAAACCAATTATTTTAGACTCATGTCTCTTAGTTTATTTCCGGAGTTACTTACTTACTTACTTACTATCTGGTGCAACAGTCCTTAGAGTAGGACCTGGTCCTCCTCAACAAGCTGCCCCCAACCGCTCCTGTCTGCGGCCTTAAGGCGCCATCTTCTAACTCCAGCCCGACGAAGGTCTTCCTCCACATCATCTAGCCATCTAAGTCTAGGGCGCCCTCGAATTCTTCTGCCTTCAGAGGTTTTCACAACAGTTTTCAGGGCACCCTTCCCGCAGGCATCCATCCTCTCCACATATCCCAACCATCTCAATCTCCCCTTCTTTATTTGGGCGACTATGTTTGGTTCTCCAGAACGATTCCATCAATTCGTGGTTCTTTCTGATTTTCCAGTCGCCATTCTCGGGCCAAATATCTTTCTTAATATTTTTCATTCCCAAACCCCGAGTATCTTTTCACTTTCCTTGCTGAGCACCCAGTTTTCGCTGGCGTATGTGACGATGGGTCTGATTATCGTTTTATAGGCTATTATCTTAGCCTTGCGGGGCAAATCCTTTAACCGCAAAACCTTTTGAATAGCGAAGAGGCATCTGTTTCCTGCCTTTATTTCTGCGGTTATGTCATTATTGTTTGTATTATTTTCGGAGTTACGAAGTAAAAAACTGAGTAATTATTTTTTTAAAATTATTATTGAAAAAGTTTTTTTAAATAACTAAAGTGGAAGTACAAATTATCGTAAGTAAACGTTTTAAAGCTTCTAAGAAGAGCTGCTGGATTCGAACCCAGAATCTCCGCGTAGGAAATCCAGTGATAGTCTCTTTCCTCAAACGAAAGTACCATTTTATTGTTTTTTTCCTCAATATTTTGATGAAATTTTCTTAAAAATAAGTACAAAAGCTTTTCATTAAACGTTGATTGAGGACAATTCCCCCCCCCTCAAAAACTGAAGAGCAATTGTAAGGAGAGGAAATTTTGAAGGATTTACCCTAAATCTAACCAAGTCTGGGTCTAGCTTTAACAGTTATTTCTGCAGATCGTGCATAAATGCTTTGGGAACCACATGATCTTAGATGTGGTTATATTCTGGTTTTACTTGACTCTGAGAAAGGGGGATATAGCTACTTGTTCTCCAGGATGGAGAAATTCTTCTAGTTATATTTTATTAGTATCAACTGCGGACAACCTTTGAGGAAAGATCTGATGAATTGCATTCAGTAATACAAACTACAAGATTGTAAACGTTATCTTTTTTTGGGGGGGGGATTCCAAGGGATTCTGGGCTTTGGGGACCTTATCCCTCCTTCCTTTTTTTTCTGCGTGCTCCCTTGGCGGTTACTTTCTAACAGTAAAAGAAATATTAGACCTCTATCTAGCTAGATGGAGTTGTATAAATCAAGTTAGTGTTTTTACAAGCAATATAACGAGAGTAGTAAAAACGTGAACAAAAATAAACAAACTTTTATCAGATGAAGAAACGGAAATGTGAAGATATACGTTTATAAGAGAATAATACTCAAGTTGTATATGGTTGGGAAAAACTTTAAGAAAAGTTAGGGAAGGTTTTTTTTCCCTTTGGAATAAATGTGTCTCCGAGTCGTAAAAAAATAGCAAAACCTAGAACTTGTCGGGCTTCTATTGTAGAGTATGCTATCCAGTAATACAGAACTGTTTTGTGGGTATAGCATAAAATTGATATTCTTCTTTGTTTTGTGGTTGATAAGAACATTTTTCATTTTCCATTTTATTTTACATTTGTAAGTAATTTTGGTTTGGTGTTAACCAATCACCCTTTGCGAACTATACGTAATATTCTAGCTTGTTCATAAAATTATGTTGTTATTTAAACTGTCTGGTAGGATCGTTAAAAAATTGCATCAAAAAGCGAAACGTTGAAAAACATCAAACTTTAACAATTTTTTTCTCTATTTCTATAAAAGATAAAATTCCCAAATTTTCTTTATAATATAGGGCAAATCCTCCTTTATAACTGTAATTTTTTTTTGCAACAACCTAGATTATATATATTTTGGGAAAAATGATTAGGAAAAATTGGCAAAAACAGTGTAGCACCTAAACGCTTGAAACGATTTTTGTGAATGAGATGTCATTCGATTCGAAACTCTATAATAGATGTCCTTCCTTATTTGGAAGTCTCGACTTGGTGCAGGCAATAGGGAAGGAATTAGCCCCACATATGTGAGACCCCCTTATTAAAATTTATTTTTTCTGCAACCATTTAGGGAAGTTCTCATTACTCAATTAAAATCAGCTGTGTAATGCCCAACTTCCCACACTAGTGGGGAAAAATTCCCATTAGCGTCACTTTCGTCACTTGTGAGTGGAAAAACTTTATTGTGCTTCCTTGATATAAGAAGTTTTGTTATTAACATAAATATTTTCTGTAAAACTTTAATAAGCTTATTTAACGTAACTAAATAATTAAAAAACGAATATTAAAAAATAAAATAAAAATTGAAAGGAATATAGAAATAAAAATAATACTTTAATAAATAATTAGATATTTTTAATTATAACAGTTAAAAAGGTTATAGTGTTACCTTATAGAAATTTAAAATGGATTCTAGGGATTCCTGTTTACAAAACACTCCTCCATCAATAAAAGAAACAGCAGAAAATGTAATAAGTAATGTAAATACGTAAGTAATGTAAATAATTGTAATATACCAATAAATGTTTATAATAAATAAATTACTTTTTGTAGACTGTAAAAATGAAATTTTTAATTTTTTTAGTTAATAAATGGTTGCAGAAAAAATATAATATTTAACTCTAGTGTAAAGTATTTTCCTCACACTCGGCAATTTGCACTCTGCAAACCCTGCCTCGCGTGAGGAAAAGTACTACTTTCCACACTTGTTAAATAAATAACTATTTAATAATAACTCTGTAACATTTTCAATCTAAATACGTAAAACATTCTTAAAAAATAGCCTTATAATTTATATTTAGGATGGAAGATTTGCGAGGAATCGGTCAAATAAAACAACTCGTCTTTTTGCCAACGTTTCTGACAAATATATTGTCCTCTTCAGGGCCTGGATATTACAAATACAAAAACAATTTAGAGAGTCAGTAACATAGAAAAAACAGTAAAAATCAGTAATACAAAAATAAACAGTAAAATACAATAAGTTCTTTATAATTATTGAAACTTACGTGGCTATGCGGGTTGGTTGAGTTACAGAAACTAAGAGCCAGAAATGGAGAAGCAGGTGTATATATATACAGATATAGCGGGACTTACACGGGAATTTTGGTACTGACAATGGGACAGATACAATAGACTAATTACACTACAGATACAATATATTTGTCGAAACGTTGGCAAAAAGACGAGTTGTTTTATTTGACCGATTCCTCGCAAATCTTCTATCCTAAGTTTAACAATTTGCGGTCACGAAAACTATATATTCAAACTTATAATTATATTTTCCTGATAACATGAACAAAAATTACGTATTTATTACCGCATTTCCGTTTATTAGTTGACCACTTGCGAGTTTCATATTTCTTATTTGAATAATGCTAGATCTTGGTACCTTAATCTTGTATTCTCTCCAAGAACGAATGCCAACAACGCTGTTGTCGTCCCCCGAACTTTTCTTTAAAAAACAAAATGTCCAGCCTCTATAACTGGGTTATTTCGTTAGATAACTGAAAATTATTTTTCTATTTATTATTAGAATTTAGAGAATTGTATTAACCCTAAATTGCTTACTTGAATTTCAGTTGTAGATGAATGCAAATACAAGAGGCTGAATTCTGATTATATGATTAAATATCAAGATTTATGTCTTTCATCGCCAATATACCGGATGTTGGTATATCAATCCCCCCGTTTAGTAATGGCCGCCTACATTGCTTGTTAAGGCCTCCTGTTGATCCTAACCAGAGGCCAACTTGGCACCACTGGTAAATCCTTTAACCCTTTAATCCACTTCCTGAAGTCTGAGGTCTGTACCGGGTAAATCCTAGACAGTTTTATATTTATTCTTTATCTTATCAGTCTTGCCACCTATCGCAGTAATGTTTAGTTATTGTAATTAAGTTTAAAATTAAGGTTTTAAATATTATAAAAAATATTATATATTTAACCCTTACCTCTTAGTACAGATTTTAAGGAAATTACCGGAAATGTACAAAATTTTTGATATTTTCTCGGCAATATCAATTTTTAGAAGCCTATATATTTTTTTTTTTATTGTACATATTCATTTATTTACAACCTGTATACATATACATCAATGTAAATGAGATCATAATTTTGTTATGCACAGATTGTAGGCTGCATCCGAGGACCCAGCGCCACAATCGGGAAGGCATGCTGAGAGGGGCCAGCCATTGCTGGAACTCTCTAGGGGTTGTAAGGAAGTTTAGGAAATAGGTAAAAGGTCACGGGGCCAACGTCGTTTCAGGCGTCGTGGAGGACTGTCGGGATGGGTTGCTGTGGAAAAGGCTTGTGCGGTGGGATTGGGTTGTATGGTTTAGGCTATTATGGAAATTAAGGAAGCGAGACTGGATTAGGTCATTGACAAAAAGGGATATTGAGATCTGTGTGGAGGGTTAAATTGGATACATAATAACGATATGTCAACGATATGTTGACGATATGCCAAAGGACTTTAGATTGAAAGGATTGGATTCTTTGGATGTTTGAAGGTTTCGCAGAGCCCCACATCTCAGCTCCGTAGTTCCAGATGGGTCTTAGTAGTGTCTTTTATAGAGTCAGTTTGTTCTGTACGTTTATGGTTGATCTCTGCCCTAGCCAGTCTTCGTAGTTGTCCGTATCGTCTATTGAGTTCTTGTCTTTTCAGTCTAGTGTGCGGGTTCCATGTAAGTCGACTGTCTAAATACAGTCCTAGGTAGCCGTACTTGAGTGGAGGTCGGTATTTCTCTGTTGTGTATGAGTAGTGGGGGGCAAGTTTGTCTACGTAAGGTGAATGTTATTTGTTGGCATTTGTCTTCGTTTAGTCTAATTTTCCATTTTTTGCACCAAGAAGAAGACTATATAATTTTCTTTTATCTTTTATTTTTAAGAGAATTGAAAAAAATTATTGCGGTGGCCTGTTCCCTGAAAATAATTAGATACTTTAATTTTCGATAAAACTTCTTTCCTGTTACTGCAAATTGAATGTAATCTCTTTGCCTGGCGTTGAATATCTTGATAAAATAATGGTCAATTAATTTCCATTCAATAATCACTTTTTTAATTAGGGTAACACTTAAAACTTTAATTAAACAATGTTGTGAATGTATAGGTGGAAATTTACGTAGGCCTAATAATGTCTGTAAAGTCTGTCCATTTATCAAATGTTTATTTAAGGCTTACCTACCAAATCTAATTAACACTTCTGGGGGGGCGCAAAAAACAAAATCAACCTAATTTTTCCACCTAAATTTTGTAACATCTGCTCAATTAACGGAAGCTACTAATTTTGTTCGAGTGGCCATTATTGTTCCTTCAATGGTGTCCAGTCGATTTGACGATTAATTCCCTAATCCTTAACCTTTTCAGATTGTTTTCTTATTATAATTGACTTTCACTAATTTATTACAAAATGTTTTTTAAGATGGCTGCTTAAAATACTTTTCATTGTTATTAAATTTATCATTTTTTTTGATGAAATTGTGATTAGGATCACCTATTGCTGCAAAGAAAATGAAAGAAAATTTATTTTTTTATCCTTTTAATCATACTGGATCTCCTTAATCCTGAATGGTATCAAATTTTCATCCATCGTCAGAGTTTTTTTAAGCAGAGTGTGTAAAAAAATGTGTCTTCTCCATTCAGCAATGTTCAGCTGCATGCTTATTTTATTTTATTTTTCAGAAGATTTTTTAGATATTTAATTATACAATAACACCTTTTCAGATGAAGTTCACCCAAGCAGAATTTGTAATTTATATAAATTTTTTAAATTAAAATGAACTCACAGAAATGCCGCAGCACGCCACGTTTACTTTCCTGCGGGGCAATTGTCCACCTGTCCTCTTCAACAGCCATTCTCTTTCTTGTACAAATCTGGTGCTAGCTACCTTGGGCTCTACATAGATAAACGACTCACGTGGAACCCACAACACTAGACTTAAAAGACAAGCAATGACTAGACGTGCTAAACTGCTATACAGACTTCTTGGACGACGCTCTAAATTGACCATTGAACTCAAACGATTACTATACAGTACTATTCTCAAACCTATGTGCACTTACAAGACTAGAGCTGTGGGGTTCAGCCAAACCTACAAAACATACGGACAGTACAGGACATTTCAGTCAAAACTCCTCCGACTCAGATAGCTGAAGCTCCTTTCTACGGTGACTAACCTCACTCTTCACAGCGACCTCAACATTCCCTTTATAGACCAACTCGCTAAGACTAAATACCAAAAAACTCCATACTACTCTCTCTCGACTAGCTCTAATCCTCTTGTACTGACTCTCGCTTCCTCTGACATCCCTAATATTCCTCGTCGACTGAATCGCCAGTGGCCCCGCGACTTCCTTGTAGTCTGAAGAACTAAACGCCATTATTCTCCTATCTCTCCTCTCTCCAGACATTCTCCTCTCTCCTACAGAGAGTGCTACCGCTGGGTAGCTTCTCTCCTCCTGCTCTCCTCCCGCACCAGTTCATCACTCTCTCCTCCTCACATTCTCCTCTCTCCAAAGAGAGTGCTACCGCCGGGTAGTTTCTCTCCTCCTGCTCTCCTCCCGCACCAGTTCATCTCTCTCTCCTCCTCACATTCTCCTCTCTCCTATAGAGAGTGCTACCGCTGGGTAGCTTCTCTCCTCCCGCACCAGTTCATCTCTCTCTCCTCCTCACATTCTCTTCTCTCCTATAGAGAGTGCTACCACTGGGTAGTTTCTCTCCTCCTGCTCTCCTCCCGCACCAGTTCATCACTCTCTCCATATTTACTTATTGATTACAATGTATGCAGATTGTAAATTACAAAATTAAAAAAAAATAATAATAAAAAATATAAATTTAAATTATTATTTATCTAAAATAAAAATTTGTTTATTTATTAAAATTATGTTTGATTAAAAAAAAAAAAAAATTAAGGTTATACTTAAGGCTATTAGGAAAGCTTTTTACATAGCACTGCCGGCCTTTGTAAAAGTGTTCTCTTGTAAAATGAGTTCATGTAATGTGAGATTATTTTATGAATTCTAATTGGACCACAAGGGGGATGATGGTGAAGTGGAGGACATTTTTAGCCTTTCTTCACTGAATCCTCAAGCCAACCCTGCCTCCACGCGGTGTGGTCTGGGCACCTCGTCTACTTCCAAATTTCCAGAGAGAGAATACCCTAAGGGAGAGAATATCCTCTTACGTTTGACTTAGATCATTCAAAATTGTAATCCACGTTATTTGATACTATGCCTTGAAGGCATAGGCTTCGGAGCATTTTCTCTTCCTTCATATTCAATTCTTCTGGTATAGAGACGAGGTGGCTAAAAGGGCTCTGGCGCATTGGGGTCAATGAGACTACTTCATTGACCCCCAATGACCCTTAACTTCTCCTATCAGGTCAGGCCTATAAGCCGCAACCTGATAAGCCCCTCCTAAACAGCAGAGCGTAAAATAATTCTCGCGCTTCTTTGTGTTCATTTTGGCTGAACCTCGTTTTGGCAGCCGGTAGAGATCGTGCCATACAATGGACAAAGAACCCCTTTCTTTATAGGCTTTGCTCCAAAATAAGCCTAGATCTTAAGGATGGCCGTTAAAGTTCTGGTAGATAGATTGTAGATAGTAATAAAAAGGGCGGAACTCCACCAAAAGAAAAGGGGAAGGAACGCAGGCAATCCAAAATGCCTCTGTTCTACAACGTCGACAGGATACAGGGATAACGGGGCTTAGGAGTCATCGTAATCAATGCAGCTCCTTTTCTTTGCTGTTTCATCAGCAAGTTCGTTACCCTGAATTCCGGAATGACCAAGGGAACCAAGAAACCAAAACAGGATTCAAAGCTCCTAACAATCCTTAAGTTCTTCTTGATGGAATTAGAATGTTTCCCACTGATAATTATAATAATTTGAAACAGCTTAGGTTGAACCTAAGTTAAGCAAAATTCCAAACTCAGTTCCAGAGGATTAAGTAACTTCTCCTGTAATTTGTTCCAAAAACAATTACCCCCTCCAAGTAAAAAGCCCAACTTAAATTATCCAAGTACATCATTAAAACTAAATCATAAAAAAATAATCTTTTGCTTCCATTTACAGAGAGTGCGGTAGTGTTCACTTCCGGGAGTGTTTGTAACGGTAGTTTTGTTGGTTTTTCTTTTTTTTAAAACTTTTAACAGTTATTTTTCGACTAGTGCGTTCAAAAAAAGTTGATACGGTACTTTCAAAATTCCGCCAAATAATTAATGCGCTTAAATATTTTTTGCGGTATAACTTCTTTTAAATTGTGTCCAGTGTCCAGTGACGTCAGCCTGATCAGCTGTAGAAGACAAAAACTGATTGGTATGTATTCCAACTTATTTTGTATTTATTTATTAATTTTTTTTTAAATAAAGTTAGATGGGAAATTATAGAGTTCTATAATTTCCCTAACGCTACACATATTGCTCATTTGTTTGACACTTAACGCTTTGATTGACCATCTTCTACTCTTCCTCACAATCCGCATCTTCGATTGAAACGGTGCTGGCCCCGTTAATTAATTCAATTATAATTTAAAATTAATGTTTTTTATATATACAGGGTGAACCAGTAAGTACTGTCCATAGGCCTACTGTGTGTAGTACATCTAAAGTGGAGTTCAATGACGTATTGGCCAACTTCATATTTTCCACTGTTCTTGAGTGACGTCACTTTAAATTTTTTTTTCTAAAATCATTACATTTTTTGCAATAAAAATGTTATTACTCAGAAAGTTTTAGTCCGAATTCGATTCTGATGACACGGTTAGAAAGACAGATAAATTTTCTAAAAACTGACACCATTTTGAAGCATAAGTTATTCTCCAAACAGCCTCAACCTTCCCTCCTGGATACTAGAAAAATAAAAGTATATGTGCTTTCAAACGGTTTATCATTTTCCAGGATTCCTTTTATCTTCGAACGAGAATTTACGTTAGACATTAGACAAGGAAACTTTGTACTTAATAGTGCCAGCACCTGGGTCTGATAATGATCACGTAAGGGCCTAATGAGTTTTCTTCAAAAAATTTCGATTACATTTATTTTTCTAGTATCCAGGAGGGAAGATTGAGGCTGTATTGGAGAATAACTTATGCTTCGAAATTGTATAAATTTTTAGAAAATTTATCTGTCTTTCTAACCATGTCATCAGAATCGAATTCGGACTAAAACTTTCTGAGTAATAACATTTTTATTGCAAAAAAAGTAATTATGTTAGAAAAAAACTTTAAAGTGACGTCACTCAAGAACAGTGGAAAATATGAAGTTGGCCAATACGTCATTGAACTCCACTTTAGATGTACTACACACAGTAGGCCTATGGACAATACTTACTGGTTCACCCTGTATATACGATATATATATTTTTTTAAATAAAAGTTTGTTCAATTACATTTACAGAAAAAAATTTTTAAGTCTTTAAAATTGTACCAATGTCTATATACATATATATATATATTGAGAGGGGTGGGAGAGATAGAGATAGAGCGATGGCGGCAAGCTGTTCTAAAAGTCTAACGTCTTACGTCTGTGTATTTAATTAAACTTACCCAATTACCAAGCAACATGTCACAAAATTTCCCAATTTAACTTCGAACTCTAACTCCTTGTAAACATGACTGGAAATAATATATACATACCTGTTGACTTCTAGCACAAGTTCATTTTGTTGGCTACAACCTGTAGGGAGGAGATTAGGGCAGAAGCAGTTTGTAGGTACTTTACTTTAAGTTCTATACCATAAACATGTGCGCTACAAAGGGCAATTATGATTGTACCAGTTTAAAAGGATATTTTAGAATTGACCCTTTCTGTGCGTTTTCATCAAGGCAAATCATTGCCGCAAATTATTTGAGCTTAACCCGTCCCTCGCTTGACCATAAAACGCTATCTTATTTAAATGAATTTTATTTAAATTTCATAAATTTATAATTCAATTATTGTATTTTAATTTTCACCAGCGAGGTATCCTCGTACAAAATTTAAATAGAAGTCCTTAAAAAAATTACTCTTTTGTCGCCTAATTTAAGGACTGTTTCTCCTAAATTGCGGAAGATACTGTTCATTATTTTTGGTGACTGAATCATAGTTTCAATAGGATGAAAAATTAATGCCATTTTCAGTCATTATAAACTTTATTATGTCGAGCTTTCGACCTACGGGACTAGGTCATCTTCAGGGCAAATTTACAAAGTTTACAATGTTTTCACAACATTGGTTGGTGTGTCTTCTGTCTTGTCTGTTCATGGACTTTGTAAATTGGCCATGAAGATGACATAGTCCCTAGGACGAAAGCTCGGCATAATAAGGTTTGTCATGACTGAAAATGGCATTAATTTTTCAGCCTATTGCGGAAGATAAGTTATTGACCATTGTACATTAAAAAGAAAAAATAAATAAAATCTCACAAAAAGTTGTGACTGCATATTATTTAATGCAATGATCGTTAGTATTATGAGAATAGGTACTTTTATAAAAATTATTTTTATACATATTTAAATTTCTCTTAGTTAAAACTTTTTTTCTTTTGTGAAAATAGGCCCTTAAAACGCTATAAAATATGGAAACTGTATCTGTACAGAGCAGAATCCTTATCTCATCCAGCCTCCTGCGGCCAACAAACAATATTAAACAAATTTCTTATCTAACAAGATTTATTATTATGATCAACAATTTACCGTTCATATTGCACGACACAATAAAACGAAAGGAAAAACGATCTTTTTAAAAAAGACAAATCATCTAAAATGGGGGAATACGAGGGTCGTTTGAAAAGTCCGTGCAAAAATAAAAACTACTTAATTTTTTGGGGTAACCTTTTTTATTTTTTAACATAGTCTCCTTTTTTGGCTTATACACTTCGTCCAACGCTGCTCTAGTTTGTTGATCCCTTCCGAATAATAGGATTTGTCCAAGTCTGAAATATAGCCATTCGTTTCTGCAATCACCTCCTCGTTTGAATAAAATCTTTTTCCCGCCAGCCATTTCTTCATATTGGGGAACAAATAGTAGTCCGAGGGAGCCAAGTCTGGAGAATAGGGGGGATGTGAAACGAGTTGGAACCCTATTTCCATTAATTTTGCTTTTTTGTGGGCCAATCGTGGGCGTTTTTCTTGCAGCTCGGTTTTCAAACGGTCCAATAACGATGAATAATATGCACCTGTAATAGTTTTACCCTTTTCCAGATAGTCGATGAGGATTATTCCTTGCGAATCCCAAAAGACAGTCGCCATAATCTTTCCGGCCGAAGGAACGGTCTTCGCCTTTTTTGGCGCAGATTCCCCCTTGGTAACCCATTGTTTAGATTGTTCTTTGGTCTCAGGAGTGTAGTGATGTATCCATGTTTCATCCACAGTGACGAAACGACGCTTAAAGTCCTGCGGATTCTTCTGGAACAGCTGCCAACCGTCCTTGCAACACTTCACACGATTTCGTTTTTGGTCAAGCGTGAGCAATCGCGGCACCCATCTTGCGGATAGTTTTGTCATGTCCAAATGTTGATGCAAAATATTATGTACCCGTTCATTCGAGATGCCCACAGCACTAGCAATCTCACGCACCTTCACTCTTCTGTCATCCATCACCATATCATGGATTTTATCAATGATTTCTGGAGTAGTAAACCTCAACAGGGCGTCCAGAACGTTCTCAGCGTCACTTGTGCCCATATGGCCACTCCGAAAATTTTGAAACCACTTATAAACTGTTCTAATCGGAGGTGCAGAGTCACCATAATGTTTATCAAGCTTCTCTTTAGTCTCCTGAGGCGTTTTGCCTTTCATAAAGTAGTGTTTAATCAACCACACGAAATTCTTTTTCGTCCATTTTTTTGAAAATCACTCGACTTCCTCGATTCAAACGAATGCCAAACACAAAGAAATAGACCGATCTGGCTGAAACTTGGTGTGTGTTCTTCCAAGAGATGCTACTAACTAAACATAACCTCGATACGCGCCAGTAGTGCTATCTCTCTGACTTTGCACGGACTTTTCAAACGACCCTCGTAGAATTCTAAATTTGAATCAGTTTTAAAAAATAAAAATAAATTAATTTTAGAGATACTGTCTAAATTTGTATTTGATTGACTGACAAATTTATTCTTTTGTTAAATAAAATTTGAAATATTTCTCAAATTCACATCTCTCACTTTATTATCTTCAATAAAACCTCCAAAAAAAAAACGTACAGAGGAAGTTGACAATTGTGATCTCATGCAATAACAGTTCAAAAAAGAAATAATAATAAAAATAAAATAAATAATAAAATAAAATATGGCTGTATACCTGCTAAAAAGTTCTTTGTTTCTAAAAAAAAACACTTTGTAAAGTTAAAAAATAAAGAACATTTTGTAAGAACTCGATGGCGAGTGGGGGGTGCAACGGGTTGAAATTTAATACGAGGGGGGTCTACGCTCATTTTTGTCATGACGATTCAGTTTTTATTTTTATTTCAAAGCTTTGTATCATGCTGTGAATAAAAATAAATAAATTAAAATTTAGAAGATGGTGCTTAAATTTTTGTTGTCAATTAATTTATTTTCAAAACTGCAGTAAATCAAATCAAACTTTATTTGTATAAAGATACAATGTATCTGTTACAAAGTAGTTCCAAGTTCATGTTCACTTTATAAACTTTGTAGACTACCAGCTCTTAAATTTAAAACTTTTTTTAAATAATTAAAAATTGCGTACATATTTTTCTCTTCAAAATTATTAATTAATTTACAAAATTCTTCTTTATGATTGTTATATTTATTTATATGGAATGGAATTCTGAAACTTTCATAGACTGATAAACAGGTGAATTAACGTTTTCGGCTCATTCTGATTACACATTAAACAAAGATCTTTGGGGTTTGATTGTATAAATGACATTATTGATTTTAAATTTAGTATATGCAGATGATACCGCTATACTTTCTCCTCACATTGATCCGGTAACTTCACACAGAAACCTTCAAACTCATCTCTTTTCTCTTGAGGAATGGTTCAAAAAAATGGAAAAATCAAGTTAAATGAAACAAAATCTCAGAATATTACTTTTACTCTCCGCCGCATCACTCTTCCTCCGATCTTCTATGACTCAATTCCAATTCCTCCTGCCAATGTTGTCCGTTATCTTGGGCTTTATTTAGACAAAAGACTGGATTTGGAACCGGCACACACGACTTAAACGAACTGAAGTTAACAGGCGTTATCGACTACTTAAAAGATTTACTAGACCAACGTTCAAAACTTTCACTTAACAACAAACGACTGATTTACAATTCCATACAAAAAAACCCGCCTGGACGTACGGTATTGAACTGTGGGGTTCAACGAAACGCAGTTTAAAATTCTCCGCACTATTGTTAACTATCTAACTATCCACACAGACCTGGAAATTCCGTTTGTTGGTCAGATTGGCACGAACTCGCTAGAAAAGTTTTCATCAGAACTTGCACTCTCATTCCAATCCTCTTGTCCGCCACTTATCATCTCATCACCATCCAGATCATCCTCCCAGACGACTAAAACGCCAGTGGCCTCGCGATTTTCTCTCTTCTGAGGAGAGTAGCTAATCCTAGAGATGACTTAGGGAGTGTTATCACTGGGTAACTTCTCCCCTCAATTAGTGAGTTTGTAGTGGTATCAGCTATTGACATTGTTACTAATAGTGCATCTAGCGCTGGTCTAACTTAACTAATAAATAAAAAAAAAAAAAAAAAAAAATTTAGTAACATAAGGGCCACCCAATCTTATTTCAGAAAAAATTCTTACAACTTGAAAAGAAATGAATTTATCTAAATATTGTTGACCAAAATTTTGTAATAAATTTTGGGAGTTCCAAAATATATTAAACATTCTTTGATTTACTTTATTTAAATCAGTTAAATGCAAATATTCCCTGTAGCTGTCTAAAATGATAGATACATTAGGTTTGTAATGCAAGCATTCTAATGCTCCCAAATCTTCTAAATTAATTTCTTTTAAACATTCAACTAATTGCAAGTACCCATTAAATCTAATATTGCTTGGATAGAGCTTACTCAATACAATTAGTCTCTTTAAGCAGATTTTTACATAGTTATCATTTTCACAAAGAATTTTATGCAGCCATCTTAACGCGTGCTTCAATACTTCATATTTTAAATGAGGTTGTTCTGTTTCAAGGCGTATTAAATGATTGGGAGTACATTTTGGCAAACATAATAAACGTTTCAAGAAACCTACTTGGACTTTTTCTAATTGATCTAGATGCCTTAAACTCCAAACTGGTGCACAATAAAATAAACAATTCTTCACCAAAACTGCAGTATAATTCTGCAACAAGTGCAGCTGATACAATATGATGCATAGTATAAATACAAGAGTAGCCGTGAGGGGAGAATTCATCCTAGCAGTGAAACTACTAAACAAGAACTATTCTGTTCACACTATTATGCCCTGGCAATTAATTAAGATCGCCGTGGCCACCGGCGCTTAAACCTTGTCTTGTAGAGGATTTCCTGTTAGTGTAGCTTTTTGTTAGGGATACAAGAGGATTAGAAGGGTAATTGAAGCGTAGAATTTAACCATAACAGGATCTTGCAGCTTCTGAAACATTAGGGGGAACAAGTAGATCTTGGTGCTGTGGTAGAGTTTGACCCAAGTTAAGGGGCATTAGCAATTCGACGTAGGGTTTTTGATTGGAAGGATTGGATTCTATAGATATTGGAAGCTTTGGCTGAGCCCCAAAGTTCCATTCTGCATGTCCAGACAGGTTTTTAGTATCTTGGTCTAGATAAATCGTTTGTTGTTAATTTTTTTTTTTTTTTGGTTATTTAATTTGCAACTGTAATAAATTACAACGAGCAAAAGAGATGAGGGTAAGGAAATGGCGCAAATACACGTGCACGCATATATATGCACTTACATACACGTACGTGCACATGCATGAGCGCCAAAGAGGCGTGAGTGGAGTGAACGACGACCATCATAATGATGGAAGCCGTTAGTTCCCCCACGTTAGCAAGCTTACGCAGCAACCATCCTAGGAGATCGGCGTTGTGTCTTGAGATGGTCGCGTGGCCACCAGCCGCTTTAGTCTGCGCTGTGAAAGGAAGTGCTTGTAGTAGACATTTTGTGGTAACAGAGGGTTGTAATGACTGTGTCTGGATTTGGGTGGAGTTTTGTGTATCCGAGATTGGGGCTATTTCCAGAGACGAGAGGAATATTTAGATCAGAGTGTATAGTATGATTGGAGACGTAGAAGGGAGCGGTAACTATTGTTCTTAGAATTTTTGATTGTAGTTGTTTAATTAAAGTTCGGATCGTTTATCGAGTAGTCTAGAGAGAAGTTTGAATCGTCTGTTTAGTTCTTCCCCGTTTATGTCTAGTCTGTCGATTCCCAGGTTAGGCGTTTGTCCATGAAGAGTCCCTAGGTACTTACCACAATCTGTTGTTGGACTTATAAATTTCTAAATATTTATTTCTACCTTTTCTTGTCCCTAATAAGAGGTAGCAATGTAGCAATCGTGCAGTTTTTTTTGATTATGAGTACCAGTACGACACGTTTTGAGGCCCCTAAAAAAGTGTTTGAACAAAAGTGTAATAAAAATAATTTCTCTTACAGCGGTTTACGTATTTTCTTAAAAATTACAGTTCGTCTTAAAAAAGAAGTTCTTTTCAAGATTATAAATGTTCATTTTTTAAGAATTATTTTCTCGGGGTAGGAAGAACTACTACGCCTGATCATCCAGTAAGATAGTAAGCTATTTGGCTGGCTTACAAAGAACCAGGGGCGGTGGTTAATTCAAAGAATTCGAACGGAAGTATGGATTCAATTGTTAACAGGAAATATATGCAATCGTGCCAACTTATTTTTTATTTCGATTTTCCACCAGTTTTGAAATGCCACCTTAAAAAAAATATTTTTTTTTAAAGGTGCATACATGTGAGGGTCCATCAAAACTCAAAAACGAAAAAAAAATAATCTCAATTTCAAATTTAATATCTAATTTAGATAAATCCACGAAACCCCAATGGTTCGCTTTTAGAAAAACCTACCAAAAGTACCACTTCAGTGAATAGACCTTTCACTTTTCTTGAGTTTCCCTCAAAAAAAAAAAAAATTCCAAGAAAATAAGGGCACTTCTGGTGGGGGAAAAGAGGTGGTTTTCTTTTTACTTGCCTCTTATTTTTTTTTTTTTTTTTTTTTTTTTTTTGCGCATCAACAGCTGAGGTTATTAGCGCCCGGAGCTTTTTTCAGTGCACTGCCGGCCTCCGGACAGTGTTCCCTCGTTACAGACAACACTGTCCATCACCGGACAGTGAGCTGTAAGAAGCTCCTAGGAAGAGAAAATCTAAGGGTCAGCTGCTGGATTCGAACCCGGGACCTCCGCGTGGGAGTCCAGTATGCTAACCTCATAGCTAATCCCTTCCCTACTTGCCTCTTATTGTTTCATTTTCAATTAAACGGACGGAAGTATCACCTATCAATAAGAATTAAATATGGTACCAAAACTCTAAATTTGTTGAAACGGAAGTGCTATTTCATCGAACTAGATTTTGTCTATGAATAGACTTTTCAAGACTTTTTTTGTTTGTTTTGAAAATGGCTCTTTTCAGGTACACCAGATTTATTTTTATTTCATTTTATTGCTATTTGCTGCCATTTAAACTGAAAAATGCGTCAGCTTCCATATTAGCGTCGGTTTATAGACTTTTTACGCTTTAAATATTTTTAAATGCTACGTACTATACAGGGTGTTCAGCATAAGACTACGGTAACTTCGGGAGGCGATTCTGGGCATCATTTGCAACAAAAAATTCCATATAAACTATGGCTCGATTCGGCTCTGTTTTGTAGATATTTTTAATTTTATGTTTTTTCAAGGTACTACTACTTTTTAGCAATCACTTGTCTATATTTCTCAAACTATTGTAGCTGCAGCAATTTAAATTAGCTCATTAGAAAGAAGGTTAAATTTCCTTTTAAATAAGCTAATTTATATTTCAAAATAATAATATCAAGTATTTGACTTTGTGGCCCAAACATAAGAAATAGCAAGTTTCTAATTTTTTCCAAAAACTTTGACTTCATTTTTCTCAAAAACATTTTATATGAAAAAACCGTGCACTATTCATGAAAAACATCTACATACAATCACCTTTCGAAAGGTATACAATGTATTAGGGTTATTTTACAAACTGATGCAGAATTCTGTGATTAATTGCAAAAAAGTAGGCCCCAAAACAGCGTCGGCATTAAGAAAGGAATCCACCTACCATAAGAATATAACTGATCAGAAACATCAAATCGATCTTTATAGCTCCCCACAACCGCCTAGTTCCAAAAGTTTGTTGAGTAGTTTAAAAAATCTGTGTTTTATTTAAATTATTTAGCATATATGTGAATTAACTAAAGAATAGCACACAGATCTGAACTCGTTAAACGAAAATCCTTTCTTTTGGAATTGGTACCTAACACTCATTTAACATCATATTCATTTCTCTTCTTTTTATTTTATTTTATTATTTATAATGTAAATTATGTATTTTTGAATATAGTTCTTAAATAAATTAATTATTAAATTACACGTTTGCAAAAAATCGTACTGGATTTGATGTTTCTGATCAGTTATATTCTTATGGTAGGTGGATTCCTTTCATAATGCCGACGCTGTTTTGGGGCCTACTTTTTTGCAATTAATCACAGATTTCTGCATCAATTTTTAACATAACCCCAATTATTGTATACCTTTCGAAAGGTGATTGTATGTAGATGTTTCTCCTGAATAGTGCACGGTTTTTTCATATAAAATGTTTTTGAGAAAAA
Organism: Rhodnius prolixus; assembly: GCF_049639745.1. Classification (NCBI taxonomy): domain Eukaryota; kingdom Metazoa; phylum Arthropoda; class Insecta; order Hemiptera; family Reduviidae; genus Rhodnius; species Rhodnius prolixus. The sequence continues at coordinate 30,995,123 of NW_027411582.1, forward strand.
TGAAGTCAAAGTTTTTGGAAAAAATTAGAAACTTGCTATTTCTTATGTTTGGGCCACAATTTGAAATACTTAATATTATTATTTTGAAATTCAAATTAGCTTATTTAAAAGGAAATTTAACCTTCTTTCTAATGAGCTAATTGAAATTGCTGTAGCTTTAATAGTTTGAGAAATATAGACAAGTGATTGCTAAAAAGTAGTAATACCTTGAAAAAAACATAAAATTAAAAATATCTACAAAACAGAGCCGAATCGAGCCATAGTTTATATGGAATTTTTTGTTGCAAATGATGCCCAGAATCGCCTCCCGAAGTTACCGTAGTCTTATGCTGAACACCCTGTATACTTAAATGACTATAATTAATTATACGTAAATGACTAAAAAATAATAACGCATTTTTTAACGCCAACTACGCGAATTCAGCCAGTTTTTTGTTTTTATAATTACAAATTTTGCTCCAGACATCCAACCATATTTTGTATACGCTACAAGTACAAAAAAAAATTATTCAAGACTGTTATATGACATTTAGTTTAGCGACTTCCTTTTTTAGCTGAAAAAAAATGTACTTTATAAAAAAGGTCCAGGGAATGTTAGGGTCAAAAAACGGTGCTCACCAAACTCGCAAGTGGAACGTTGCCTTTTTTACCCCCTTCACACATATATTTCCCTTCATTTTGTTCCTGGACGTTTTTTGCTCTCTAAATCTCCCTCTCTTTTACCTTTTTATTTATTTTTTTTTTGAATAAGTAATCTCATATATTAAACACATTCTTGTGAAATATATTATATTCCCTGGATATATTACATAATCCAAATGCCCTATCTTTTTCCAAATATTCTCGCCCTCTAAGCACTTTACTGCTTTTAGTTTTTTATTTATTGAGTTTTTATTGATTTTCTAAATTTAATTATATTTTTTATTTTTGTTTTTCTGTCTCTGTCTTTGTTATTGGCCTCTTGAGCTTAGCAAATTAGCCAATTAAATTCTTTTTTAGTCTTTTGATTACTAACAGAGTAATCCTGTTTTTTTTTTTTTTTTTTTTTTATGAGCTCAAAGATTTCTCAAAGATTCGGTTACGAATACCCTCAGTAGACTTTATGGGAGAGTATTGAAAAATAGAATTGAAAGAGAATATTCTGGGAAGTGCACAGAGGAGCAGGATGGTTTTCGAACAGGACGGTCCTGCGTGGATCATATTTTCTGCATAACCCAGCTGTTAGAGAAGAAAAGTGCTTGCAACCGAGAAGTTAACTTGGCTTTCATTGACTTACAGAAGGCATACGACACCGTTCCTTGGGTAAAACTCTGGGAGGCTCTGGGTAAAGCGGGCGTGAGCGATTATTTAATTCAAGCCGTACATAATATGTATAAGGAAGCGAGATGTTCGGTCAAAATTGGTAACTGCCTTTCTGAATCGTTCCCTATATCAAAAGGACTCAAACAAGGTTGCTGTGTTTCTCCCGTCCTCTTTAACATCTTTATCGATGTAGCCCTCTCTGATTGGAAGAGAAAATGTTCTAATATGGGAGTAAAAGTAGGAGAAGAAACCCTATACACGTTGCAGTTTGAGGACGATCAAATGCTTATAGCTGAAGATGAGGAGGACCTAACGTACATGTTGAGGAAGCTGCTTGCAGCGTACTCAGAATGGGGTTTAGAGGTCAACAAGTCCAAAACGCAGTATATGGTGGTAGGTGGATCTTCCCCTACGTCCCTGAATGTGGATGATTGGCAGCTGCATCCGTGTAGCGAGTTCAAGTACCTGGGTGCCTGGATATCTGCTACTGGGTCTTCAGAATTGGATATACAAAAGAAAATTGTAAAAGGAAAGCTAGCTATCCAATTATTGAACTCGGTACTTTGGAGTAAATCTATCCGCATGGAGATTAAAAAAAGGCTCTTCCACGTTTTCTTGGCAAATATAACCCTCTACGCGGCAGAAACTTGGAGCCTAACGAAGAAAATGGAGGATAGGCTATTGGCCTTAGAAATGGATTTCTGGAGAAGAAGCTGTGGGGTCTCCAAGATATGGCACGTGCCCAATCCGGAAATCCGAAGACGTGTTGGAATACAAAAAAACATTTTGTATTCAATTGAGAAAAACGGAAATGAAAATGGTACGGCCACGTGATGCGTATGAGTGGTGAGAGATGGCCTAGGAAGATGTTAGATTTCATTCCTAGTGAGAGGAGAAGGAAAGGCAGGCCTAGGAAAACTTGGATGGAGGGAATAACCGATGGAATGGCCTCTAGAGGCCTTCGGGAAGGGGAGTGGGAGGACAGGAAATCTTGGACTTTGGGCATTGAGGATCATCAGATGCAAGAATAGTGTTTAGGTTAGCAGGTACTTTCTTGGAACCCCCCAAACTAGACTTAAAAGAACAGAACTAAACAGACCGCTATCGACTACTTTAAAAGACTCTTAGACGAAAGATCAAAACTCTCTCTGGACAACAAAAGACTGATTTATACTTCTATTTTGAAAACCCATCTGGGAGCATGGAATAGAGCTGTGGGGGTTCAACCAAACGCATCAATCCTCCAAAGGATTCAATTCTCTTCAATCTAAAATACTTCGAACCACAGTAATTGCTCCGCTTTATGTCTCCCAACCTGGACTATGCACACTGACCTTAACATTCCTTTTGTCACACACTATACAGAAAACTCCACTTCAACCTGCAATCTCATATAAATCCTCTAGCTCCAAAATCTTCCTTCCTAGAACTCTTCCTGATAACCCGGGCAAGATGCCTTAAAAGAGACAGTGGCCTAGTGATCTCCTCTCTAGTGAAGAGAGTGACTAACCATATAATGTTTTGGAGTGTTATCACTGGTTAACTTCTCCACTCATTTACTTCTACTGTTCATTGTTATCATTGTTACTTATAGCGCTAACGCGCTGATTGTAGCACAAATAAACGTGAAAAAAAGCACGTAAAGGGCATCTAGTCGCTATCAGAGCCCTCCACAATCGTTCTCTTCCTTTATTATCGTTAGCACATTCCAGAATTAGGTGGTTGGCGTCTGCTATTACTCCAGAAGTACAGGAACACTGGTGAGATGTTTCCACCCCAATCCTGGGTAGATGGTGCGGCGAATAATTGTGATTAAACCGCATTCTAATGACTGTGCTAACAAACTTCCCATTGTTGTTCTTATATCTGAAAAACCAAGGTCTTTTGGGAATACTAGATTGTATGGCTGTGTATAATTGGGCCTTTTCCCGCCTTTGACAATTTGTATATCAGCTGCTATTCGGAACAGCACTCTGCTTTTGCATAATTTTTAATATCGGAGACTAAAATTGAGTATGAACATGTATGTTGTAAGGAGATCGCTTCCTTGGCTTTACGATCCACGATTTCATTTCCTCTCAGACCTGTGTAGCCCTTAATCCAGATTAAATGTACCGAATGGCCTTTTCTTAATTGGGAAGTTTCTAAGATTAAAGCGGGTCACATTATTTCCATAATTTTGTAGATTTTTGGACAACACTTTTGCTGTCAGTGAGAATTAAAACAAGGGATTGGTCTAATGAATCTACGTACTTTAAACCTTTTGATATACCTACTGCAAATAATTTGGCTGTGAATATGGAAGTGTTTTTATTTTTGAGTTGGTGAATTAACATCAAATAATTACCTGATATAGTTATTGATATTCACGTCCATATTTCTTGTAAGACCAAGTATTGTAACCAGGTAGACTTTTTTGGTTTTCTTTTGTTTTATATTTTCACCGTAAATAGTTTCACGGTTTCATGGTCCTTTGAGTACGTGTCTACTAATTTGGTCTGTCTGTACGTGAGTATTGTGGGCATAGCTTTTTTTTTTTATTACGTGACAAGGCTTACCCAAAATATTTTTTGAGAGAAAATAAAAAATTAACTACCATTAGAGTTCTTTTTTTATGTAACTTCTTAAAGATGGGGACCGAAAGGTTAAGAGGAGGCTTTCAAATCTAATAGGTATTGGGTTGTAGTTAACTGGGTTCAATTCCCGAGAATGCCTGTAAAAAGTGAAAAATTCCTTTAATAAAATGCTGACATCCGGTCAATAGTTTCGGCCATTTTGTTTTTTTATTTCCAACGCCCAAATAGGTTAGCCTACGTGTATTTAGTGCAGAGAAATTGCTCTAAGTCAAGGATGAGCAACACGCGGCCAGTCAAGCATTTCTAAAATTGAATTTATTTTATCGACTTTCTCCCATCAATATATTGTTATAGAATTAATTATAATAAAATGGTAGTAGGTACATACTGAACCGAAATATTTTTTTATGGCGAGTTACTTGTCGACGACGTTTTTAAACATGCAATACGAACGCGCCGCGTCTGCGCGATTTTTTTGTGACGAGATACACACTTGTCGGTGACTTGTTCAAACATGCAATACGGACGCGATGCGTTTCGTACGAAGTTTCGTAAATTATTAATAAGAGTTAATCTATGTGCGGCCCGCCAATAAAAATAAAAATTTAAATTGGCCCATTGATTAAAAAGGTTGCTCACCCCTGCTCTAAGTGATGTTCGCTTTGGCCTTAAAACGGTTTAAATAAGAAATATTATCGCAAAGCTGAATTCTTGTTAACAAGCGACCTTTTGACGCGGTTAAAATAAATGTTTTCAGCTACGGCCTAACTCTTATTAAAGTGACTAGTCTAATAATTAAACCCTTACACAAATGTTTAAGGCTCTTCCAAATTAGCTTGCTACAATTTTGGACCTATTATTAGGTCAATTTGCTTACACACTTCTGTTAACTTCTCTATGATAGTCTCATAGACAAGCCCTAGATGTTTTTAGGTATGTTATTTTTAATATATCGATTTATATATAATACATTAAGTATAACATACACAAAAAGCATCCAGATTACGGATATTTGAATCCAAGTGGCAAGATACAGATGATAGTTTAAATCGCCATCAGTTATACTATCAATTTAACCATTAAAGTGACGGGAAGCAATTATATTTAAATTATTTTTTTTTATTAGTTGGAAATACATGAACGTTGTTTTAATTATGGTATACATAAGTATACATGAAATACCAATCAATGATAGTGGCCGTAAATATTTGTTTTTATGATGTCATTGATTTTTCTAAGAGACTTCTTTTTATTTACTAATTCTAAAATCAATTTATTACAAATTATTACGCTTACTAAAAGTATTCTAATGTAGTCTTAATGTAGTCTTAATACTATTATAGTGCTATATGGAATTTTCCAAAATTTTTGAGAATAACATCAAAAATAGGATCGTCAAGTCAGTGTGTCTGAAACTTAGAGACCAAAATCTCTGAAGCGGAAGTGCCATTTCACTGAATGATTTTTCATTTTTTTTTTTAGCTTTACTCGAAAATTATTTGTAAAATTTTAAACTTAGTATTTATATTTTAAGCTCGTACGTCTCTTTTATTTGTGAGAATTTTTTTTATGAGATTTTTGAAAATTAATTCCTTTTCAAAAGTGGAGAATAAAAGTGAAAATCTAAATACATAGTATTCACCTTAAATAAGAAAACTCTCCCTCCTCTCTCCTTCCACAACACTTCTATACCAATCACTAACCAAGTACGATATCACGGACTACATCTTGACAAACCACTAACTTGGAACCCCTACACGAGACTCAAACGAATTGACCTCAATCTGAGGTATAAAATGTTGAAATGACTACTCGACAGACGATCAAAACTGGCCCTGACGAACAAACGAACACTTTATACCGCTCTACTTGCCCCAATATGGACGTACGGAATACAGCTCTACGGAAGCGCCAAAAAATCGAACATCAACCGACTTCAAAACCTTGCAGTCTAAAATTCTAAGAACAATAGTTAACGCTCCCTTCTACGTCTCCAATCATACTATACACTCTGATCTCAATATTCCTCTCGTTTCTGAAATAGTCCCAATCTCGGTACACAAAACTTCACTCAAATCTACACAGTCATTACAATCCTCTGATCCAACACTTCCTTCTAATTCTCAACGCAGACTAAAGCGGCGGTGGCCACGTAACCCTCTCAACATATAACGCCGACCTCCTAGGATGGTTGCTGTGTAAGCTTGCCAATCTGGCGAACTAACTGCTTCCATCACTGGATGGTCCATCGTTCACTCTACTCACGCCCTTGGCGCACATGCATGTGCGCGTATATGTATGGATATATATGTGCGTTCATGTATATTTATGCCATCCCTTATCTCTCACCTCTTTTGCTCATTGTACTGCATACAGTTGCAAAATAAATAAATTAAAAAAAAAAAAATCCTTTCGAAATTGATGAGTTAATTTTATTAATTACTAAGCAAATTAATTAAACACATGACGCAGCTTCCAAATAAGATTAAACACTGAGGAGCGATGCTCTATCTCTCTTTTAAGATAAATTCAATAAATTGATTAATTTTTCTCCTAAAAAAACAAGTTTATTTATGAGCCTAAAATTTTCAAGAGTGAACTTTTAAAGTAATCTTATAATAGAACATCTTACCACTTAACTGTCTCTTTCTACATCACTTACGTTACTGGCTCGCACTACTCCTTCTCATCTCTACACCAAAATGACGAATCTACTACTGAAAATGGCAGGAAGTCTGAAATCGGTTAGAAATACGTACACTAAACATGCGTATGCTACGACGGAAACAAATCAAATACATCTTTTTCTAATTTTTTTTAATAATGAATTTCCTGCCATTGTTAGAAAATGGCGCATAAATTACTGTTGGATTAGAAGTGAGCGATTTGGGAGGCTAAAACCGGAAGTTAAAGCCTCTCTTGATGTCAAATAACAAAATTTTGAAAAAGGAAATGTTTTAAACTTACAGTTTTATTGAAGTGAATACGTCTTTAAATTTGCTATCTTATGGAGGCAATCCAAAAAAACCTAATGATAACAAAAATCGGGCGGATACAGTTTGGCGTTATAGTTTCGAAACTATCGTCTACATCCAAAATTAAATTAGACCACTGGATAGCTAAAGGATCAAAGAATTCATTACGATAAGCGAGGACTGTGACTGTGGTGGAGGGGGAAGCGCCGCCATTTTGAGATCATTTTGCTGCGTATCGAGATTTGCAAATGGTATAACTTTTGACTCGGAGAAGCTACGATGTTCGTTTAAGTTTTAATCGTCAGCTGTCGTTACAATCTATCAATTGTATATATTATTATTATTGTGTTCTTTTTAAAGGTGCTCAACATCTAAGGTCCTTCGCACCTGACAATGTTGCTGTAAGACACTACACTAGCTCATTCTAAACTAAAACTATCATTCTAACAAAAAACACTCATGCATATAAATACATTCATCCAAATAAATACAATCACACACATTAAATCTAATCGCGATTTGTGATGGAGTACTTGATATTCCTCGCATCACATTAATAACCTAATCTAAGATAAAAACATATTTACATACTTTCATAATTAGAGACTAGCATAGTGTCGTATGAGACTACGAGGGGGTACCCAAAAAAAACCGGAATTATTTTTTAAAAGCTATTTATTTACAAATTTTTTACAGAACAACCTTATCCCCTTCAAAATACTCTCCATTACAACTAATACATTTGTCCCACCGGTGCTTCCACTGTTCGAAACGTTTTTTGTAGTCATCTTTAGAAATGGCTGACAGCTCCTTCTTCGTTTTTTTCTTGACCTCTTCAATGTTGTCAAATCGGTGACCTTTCATGCCCTTTTTCATGCGTGGAAATAAGAAAAAGTCGCACGGAGCCAGGTCAGGCGAGTAAGGTGCGTGGGGCAGCGGAACCATGCCATTTTTAGCCAAAAACTGTGTAACAGAGATGGCTGTGTGTGCAGGTGCATTGTCGTGGTGGAAGAACCAGTCTCCTGTTTGCCACAAATCGGGTCTTTTTTGGCGAACACTATTGCGCAATCTTTTCAAAACTTCCAAATACAAGGTTTGATTGACGGTCTGACCTGGGGGGACAAACTCTGAATGGACTACGCCTTTGGCATCAAAAAAGCAAATCAGCATTGTTTTGATGTTTGACTTGACTTGACGACATTTTTTTGGTCGGGGTGAAGATGACGTCTTCCATTGGCTCGACTGTTGCTTTGTTTCTGGGTCATAACCATAGCACCATGACTCATCACCAGTAATGACCTTTGACAGAAAGTCTGGATCAGTTTCAAACTGTTGTTTCAAAGCACGACATGTTTCAACTCGATGTTCTTTTTGATTGTCAGTCAGAACTCGAGGAACAAACTTGGCAGCAACCCTTTTCATCCCCAAATCTTCCGTTAAAATTCGCTGAACCGAGCTCCAAGATAACCCACTACTCTCTGACAGTTGATCAATTGTCTGTCGACGGTCTGTGAACACCAGCTCTCGAATTTTTTCAACATTTCCGTCGATTCGGGCAGTTGATGGACGTCCAGAACGAGGTTTGTCAACAATCGACATGTCGCCATTTTTAAACCGAGTAAACCACTCGTATACTTGAGTTTTTCCCATAGCGTCATCTTTGTAAGCTGTTTTCAACATTAAAACACATTCAGCAGCATTTTTGCCGAGTAGAAAACAAAATTTCAGAGCTGCACGTTGTTCACTTAAACTTGCCATTATAAAAAACGAAAAAAGAACAAAACAGCGCTGGTAAAAACAATCACTGCAGATGAACAGGACAAGCCAGGCAGACAACACAGGCAGGACTGAACTGGCAAGGAATCGCGCTATACACGTCTAGCGGCAGAAATGCGTACTACATAAGCTCCATGCGCGGCAACGCAATTCCGGTTATTTTTGGGTACCCCCTCGTATATAAATCTATATCTTTAAGGTATTGCAAGGCTTTCCTTGCATTGTCTTCATTATCGTCCAGGATCTCTTTCATGCTATTACCCATGTTTAACTTCCGCCTAGCCCATGTATATCTGGTACATTCTACGAAAATATGATGGACGGATAGTATTACATTGCAGGTTCCACATATGGGTTGCTGCTCACCTCTAAAGATATAGCCATGGGTTAACATCGTATGGCCTATTCTTAGTCTTGCAAGTATGACTTCTTCGTGGCGGGACTGTCTACTTGAAGTCATCCATTTCAATGGTGTGGATTTAATATTTCTCAGCTTATTCATTAATGGAAGTGTTTCCCATTCCCGTTTCCATAGCAATAAGGCTTGGGTGCGCAGATAGATTGTATATAAAACATTAGTGTAAAATAGTGACTGTGAATGTAATAAGGTGTTAGAATAAAAAAAAATATTATCAAAAATATATAATGTCGGCCAATACGATCATTTAAGGTTGGAAAGGGCTTCTCAAGAACAATCGAATGGTAATACTGAAACACCATATGACCGAGTCAAGCCGGGAACGTAAAAGAATGAATGCGGCCGAGCGGATCAACGACGGTGTCAGTACTTCTGCAGCTGGGGCCGGTTGAAATTATGCAAGTGGATGATGAAATCGCTTCTACATCGACAACGGACTGTAACGGGCATAGCTTGTGTTCGATCGTCGATTATGAAGACACATTGGGCAGCAGCTAGTGCACGTTTCACTACGACGTTTGTCAACAATCCATTCGGACATAAGTGTGATGTGTGTGATCGTCTATGGTTTCTGCGCTCATTGAAGCTAACAAAAGAAAAACACTTACCGCTGCTTAATAATATACTATTATTATTATATTACAAAAAATATAACCCGTTACGTAAACGTATTCACTTTTACTAAAACGTTTTTTACAGCGGATATTATTTGTACTAGTAATTTAGACTACAGCTGTTTCTAAAAATAATTTAATCCTTAAAAAACGGGGTAGAAGAAGTGGAAAAAAGATAGATTTTTAGTAAACATGGCTAGAGCCTAAGTCCGGTAATTTATTGACGAGCCCGTTTTTATTATACCATTAATAAATGACCGTTGTAAATTTTATTCCAGAGTAGGATAATAATCCCGTATGGTTTTTTTTAATATCTGTATAAAGAAATGAAAAACATTCCATTTATAACCCAGTTTAATTTAAACATTAATTTTTAGAATACGCTTTATTTAACAACCTGTTGCCACCTATCTCTTTTAATTTAATTATAACTCCTTTTAAAATGTTGCTGACTCATAAAACAAAAAACAAAAATTCACAGTTAAAAAAGAACTTAATGACTTACATTGAAAATACGAGGGTCGTTTGAAAAGTCCGTGCAAAGTCAGAGAGATAGCACCACTGGCGCGTATGGAGGTTATGTTTAGTTAGTAGCATCTCTTGGAAGAACACACACCAAGTTTCAGCCAGATCGGTCTATTTCTTTGTGTTTGGCATTCGTTTGAATCGAGGAAGTCGAGTGATTTTAAAAAAATGGACGAAAAAGAATTTCGTGTGTTGATTAAACACTACTTTATGAAAGGCCAAACGCCTCAGGAGACTAAAGAGAAGCTTGATAAACATTATGGTGACTCTGCACCTTCGATTAGAACAGTTTATAAGTGGTTTCAAAATTTTCGGAGTGGCCATATCAGGGCACAAGTGACGCTGAACGTTCTGGACGCCCTGTTGAGTTTACTACTCCAGAAATCATTGATAAAATCCATGATACGGTGATGGATGACAGAAGAGTGGAAGGTGCGTGAGATTGCTAGTGCTGTGGGGCATCTCGAATGAACGGTTACATAATATTTTGCATCAACATTTGGACATGACAAAGCTATCCGCAAGATGTGGTGCCGCGATTGCTCACGTTTGACCAAAAACGAAATCGTGTGAAGTGTTGCAAGGACGGTTTGCAGCTGTTCCAGAAGAATCCGCAGGACTTTAAGCGTCGTTTCGTCACTGTGCATGAAACATGGATACATCACTACACTCCTGAGACCAAAGAACAATCTAAACAAAATGGGTTACCAAGGGGGAAAATCTGCGCCAAAAAAAGGGCGAAGACCGTTCCTTCGGCCGTAAAGATTATGGCGACTGTCTTTTGGGATTCGCAAGGAATAATCCTCATCGACTATCTGGAAAAGGGTAAAACTATTACAGGTGCATATTATTCATCGTTATTGGACCGTTTGAAAAACCGAGCTGCAAGAAAAACGCCCACGATTGGCCCACAAAAAAAGTCCTTTTCCATCACGACAACGCACCAGCTCACACCTCAGCAGTTGTGGGTCGCAAAATTAATGGAAATAGGGTTCCAACTCGTTTCACATTCCCCCTATTCTCAAGACTTGGCTCCCTCGGACTACTATTTGTTCCCTAATATGAAGAAATGGCTGGCGGGAAAAAGATTTTATTCAAACGAGGAGGTGATTGCAGAAACGAATGGCTATTTTTCAGACTTGGACAAATCCTATTATTCGGAAGGGATCAACAAACTAGAGCAGCGTTGGACGAAGTGTATAAGCCTAAAAGGAGACTATGTTGAAAAATAAAAAAGGTTTACCCCAAAAAATTAAGTAGTTTTTATTTTTGCACGGACTTTTCAAACGACCCTCGTAAGTTCTTGAAGTCCAACAATTTTTGCTGTTCCCTTCCGGTTGGTGGATTTATTGGCACTACGATGCGGTTTTGACTTATTTCCGGAATCGCTAATTAAAATTTCCAAATTCAATTATTTGAAATTATCAGAACTTTTTCTGTTTTATTTAATTTATGATACAATTTTCTCTTCAAAGTAAACCACGAACATACATACATAATGTATAAATGTGTGAATGATTGAATTTTTAAGTGCTCTTGATTACAAATACGAAGTAATCAACATAATGTAAAAATTATATAATTTAATATTGTCCGGAATGTAAAAAAGAATTTAAATTTATTTAATTTTATTTTCAAATTCAATTAAATTTTAAATTAATTAGGCCCAAATTATTAAATTTCGTTCTCTTCAAAAATGTATTCATTATTTTGTGAAAATAAATATATTTATTTATTTTTAAGATTTTTAACCCTCAAACCACAAGATGCGGGTCGGCTCCGACCCGAGGAGAAAATATATTTCCATTGTTCCCCCCACAATTAAATCTTAGCGATTAGACTCGGTATACCCTTTCTGTGAGTCCTTAGGAAGAGACCACACTGTTTCCGCCGATTCGGTATGTGTCACTCCGCTCTCTAGGTTCTTATTTTTGTCAGTAAGTCAGATTCTAGGTCGGATCCGACCCGACCTTGGTATTAACGTTATAACTTGTTCGTCCTGTACAAGTGGTACGAAAATGAAGAAAGTTACTCTGGAGATGCACGTTCGACGTTTCTAAAGAAACTTGCATTTTCCTTGACGCAACCTCTTGTAGGAAAAAGACTGAAAGACGAGCGTTTTCCAAAGGAATTACTCCTTACGATTGGAAAATATGTCCTACTTATTCCCACTGATAATGGCGAACAATCAAATGATTTTTTTTCCCCTTAACAATGTGATAATTTTGTTACCACACCACTACTTTACTTTAATTTTCATTCAAGCTTTTTGTAAACTGTTTTGTTTTTATGGAGACAAAGTTCCTTTTTCAAGTTCATTTCTTCATGTATTAGTCTATTCTAAGTTAATTGTGCCATAAAATTATACAATTTATTAAAAAAATTATACATTTTATATAGAAATAAATGTGTTATTTTGAGTTATATTTGAGTTTTTCACTGTAAGTAAGAAAATATAGTATCGGGTCGGATCCGACCCTAACTTAGTGTTCGTGTCAGGAAAATTTATCTTGTGGTTTGAGGGTTAAATTAGAAAAGGTAACCAACCAGAGATGGGCACTGATTAAAAATACAATTTAATCATAAATTTAATTGATTCTTTAAATTTCAATCAGAATTTAATCGGCTAGATTAATCGTACTTGTAAAACATATGACAATTAAATAGTGAACTAAATTTCAAATTTAATACGTCGATCAAATTGACTCACTGTATTACTTCTCAACTAATGGTTTAGACCACGTTTTGGCGAGGCCACCTTTTCTCAGTATCTCCACCGAAATCTCTACGTATTAATTTTTACAGTCTTGGGCTTCACAAGCATTATCTTGGGCACTAAACCTATATAGCTCCTCTCTTACACTCACATTTAACCGTGTTTGGTGACTCACTAGACTTACATAGGACTATCTTGTACTCACAATTTAGGAGGGGTTAAATAAGGTTTTTTCTAAATTACCATTTCAGACATTTTAAGATTTTATTAGTTCTTAAAGTATTTGATTATTAAATTTCTAACAAAACTTCCAAGAAGAAAGCAAATCAAAACACTGGAAGTGCAGTTTTAAAGAAAGGCTTTTCCTGTAATTTACTAGGAATTTGCCAAACGGATTCATTTGAAGCTGATCTAATGGCGTAGTGCTTAAGCTTAAATTAAGCAGTTTGGCATGTAGTCTTTTCTCCATTAATAGTTTTGTTCAAAGGGAATGTGTCGCATTCTATAGACATTACTATTATATTCATCTATTTTTCCATGAAACTTTTTGGATTACTAAGCCCTGCAATGCGATAAAAAATTATTTGGGCTCTTTTAATCTAAAAAGTCTCATTAAATGAATTTGAATTGGAAAATTTCACTTTTCCCAGTGTATAAATATTGTATTTTGCAGGAATTTTTCTCCATTTTTGAAAAGTCCCATTCCCTTCCACAAAAAAACGATGATTTATTTGTTAAGTAAGCTTTGAAATTCGAGAAACCCTTGTTTTTGCCTTATTTTGCTCAAAAATGTCTTTTTTATTGATTTTGAATGTCGAAATTTCATTTTTATCATTTATAAAATACATGAATCTGTCGGAAATTCCCTCAGCTTCAAAATGCATGCATTGGTTTTGCAAAAAACTGTATTGTTTTTCCATTTATTAGGCTTAACAATGCAAAAAAAAAGCCGTTTTTTGACCTAAAAAATTAAAAACAAAAAAATCCGCAACGTAAACCGTTTTGGTTTTCAGTGGATTTTGGTTAGTTTTGACCCAAATAATAAGGAGAAAGAAAAATTTTTCATGTTGGTGAACTTTTCAATTAAAATCGTTCTACGCGAACCGTGATATAGGTTACACTCATATTTATCCAAGCTGGTGACTCACTAGATCTATATAGGTTTACCTTACACTCACTTTTAACTATGTTGGTCACTCACTAAATCCATATAGTAGGTCAACCTTACACTCACATTTAACCATCTTAGCGATTCACAAGACTTATATAGGACCACCTAGGCGCCACGGTAGCCGAGCGGGTTAAGAGGCGAGACCTGCAAAGCAAATATGCATTGTGGTACTGGGTTCGATTCCCGGTCTTGGCCTTGGATTTTATATTTAATGGTTAAATGAGAAATAGTAAAGTACGTTTGCTATTCGCCTCCGTCCACGACACCTAGGGTGCGTTCCACTAAGCGACCACAACGACCACGCTCATGACCGCGGTTTTGGCCGTTCCACTTGCTTGCGAGCGTTGCGATCGAAAACCCAAGTGGAACGGACTGTGGGCTTTTTAACCGTTCATGTAAACATTACAAATGGCGGCCTCGAAAATAAGTTAGAAGCTTGAAGAGGTTGTTTTTTAATTTTAACCCCGTTTATAAGCAGTTATAATAAACTAACATTTTAGTGGAGTATTTAAAAAATTTACGTTTAAATAAAATTAAAATGTCTTTTGTGGCAACAGTTGGATATTTATTAATGCAACGTAATATGTAATGTTCTTTATCTAGTTCCGATGAAGAGTGGAATGTAATTTTACAAAATCGCAATGATGAAAAGCGAAAACTTAGGCCACGTATTAATAGCTATATCAGAGTAATTGATCTTTATTCAGATGAAGAATTTAAAAGTTATTTCAGGTAAATGATTTTGTGTTATTCAGTGATTTAGTATGTAAAGGGATAAGTAATTATTTATTTATTTATTTTTTGTAGACTTTCGAGAAACACATTCTATTATTTACATGAAATAATACTTTCATTTACATGAGATAATTTTTTCGGTCGCCATATTTTGTTTTAAAAATTGCGCCATATTTCTGAACGCCCACTTCGACCCAGCTCTATAGATGGGGCGTTGTGGGCTTCGCGTGAGCGAAAATAGTGACGTCACTAGTGACGTTTTCGCCACGACCACAACGACCGCGGTCGCCAAGTGGAACGCCTGAAGGTATGTTTTGGTCGTTGTGGTCGCTTAGTGGAACGCACCCCTAGTAAATGGTAGTTGGACGTTAAGCCCCGCCTGAAAAAATAGGCGATTACTTTACTTTACTTAATAGGACCACCTTACACTCACATTTAACAATGTTGATGACGCACTAGACCTAATTTCCTTTTAATTTTCTCAAATTTCCCTACGATTTATCGCCTATCAAGTTATTTACATCAAGCACATGAAGATCAATAACTTTTATATTATTGATTTTACGTGGGATATTTGTGAGGAATGAAATATAGAATTGAACATGACTAAATTGGGAATTAAATTAGAACCACTTAAAGCTTAGCAGTTCTCTCCAGATTTTTAAACTTTTAAATTGTGAAGAATTTTTGTAAATTAATTTAAATTATTCACGTTTACTTTATTGGTTACAATTTAACAGTATGCAAGCTAATACACTACACTCCATAATGTAGCTCAAAGTGTTATCATGTTCACTGAAAATAACTCTTTATTAACAGATTATGTTATTGAGACTAGAATACAAACTTCTCAATTAATACATTTTCTCATCAAAATTTGTTGAAATTTAATTAAATTGTCTTGTAATTAGTGTTAAAACAGTTTTTCATTTGGATTAATTTGGGTAAAATAACAAGGAAACTTTTATTACAATTGTTTGGGATTGTTGGTACTTTTCGGGATCGATATAATTTGAGAAAAAATAAATAGAATTCTAATAGACTGGTCTACATACTCGTATTCTTCACTTTATCTGGGATTAAGTTTTATGAGCATGGTTAACTTACACTTGTACTTGGTTTGAGAGGGGTCTTCGAAATATGTTTTTTTAAAAAATTGTTTGTGTTCCCTCCAAAAGTAAAAGAAAGACTCACGTGTCTTTCAGGCGCGAACACACACGTGACATTCTTTTCATCCCCATTTATGTTTGGAAAAACAATTAGAAACTTTATAGTTTGTTTTATTGTGCTGGATATCTTTGATTTTTATCCCTCTTAACATGTTTATTGTTTATTATCCCTGACCGGTTTCGGAGTTTCATCCACCATCAGTGGTGTAGATTAGATCAGTTTGATGTGGAGATTTCGACTTCACTTCCGTTACCATCTCGCACTAGATTTAGTCTGACTGAATGAGGGAGGTTTACATTTTCAACAGTTCAACTTATCACGCTGTTCACCCCCTCCCCCCAATTTTGACGGAAAAATCGCTAAAATTTATTAAGTCAAATGGCACGACCGGAAATCAATCCGAACGCAATGTTTTCTCTTTCTTGTATTGCAAAAAAAAGAAGAAAAAAATCAAATACAGAATTTTGATTTACGAGTATTATTTCTTTACAAGAAAACGTCTTTGTTTTATAACCACTACCTGTGATAACTGATTGCTCCATGCAGGAGACTCCTTCGCGTAGATCATGAGTTCGAGTTCTGGCTATCCTTGGATATATTTTTTTCCCCCCCGAAGAGACGTCTTGTATAAAGAGAACTCTGTTCCGGAAGCTGATATTTCTCACACCATTAGTAAAAGCTCCGGGATTTTACGACTTTAGTTGTTGACAATTCTTAATTAAAATATACAGGGTGACCAAAGTTATATGCTCCACCCACTTTTTTTTAAACTGCGGGAAATTTCGAAAAAATAAAAAACAAGTATTTAATCATTTTTAGTCTAGTTTATTTTCAGTGATTGACCCATTTTTTTAAACCCCTGTATCTCGAGATAAAGCATCCAACTTTGTTTTTTCAAATAGAACGTTATATTTTTTTGGCATATTTTTATAGTATTTGAGCTCCTAAAAAACCCCAAAAAAATGTTTTGAAATCGGTTGGGTTTTTCAAAAGTTATGGTAATTTAAAATATCAAAAACAAATTTCAGTTTATTGTCGTAAATTACGTTATTTTTTTTTATAGAATCTGTTCAAACTGAGCACAATCAACGGATAGACAAGCCAAAACTCTGGACTCCCACGCTTTGCTTGTAGCAGCACTTATGGTGGCGAAGTCAATATCTAGGCAGGCTAGAGTTATTCGATGTTTCAGGCCATCGACTGAAGCCATGGGATTAAGGTTACTGTACACTTTATTTTTTAGATATCCCCACAAAAAATAGTCCATTCGGGTTAAGTCCAGAGATCTAGGTGGTCATTGGATGGGACAATGAGTCCCTAAGCACTTTTCAGGGAAATTTCTGTCCAGGTAACCTCGAACATCTCTCGCATTATGTGCCGGGCAACCATCTTGTTGAAAATACATATCTAGCCGACGTTGTAGATGCAACATCTTCAAGCAGAACTGGCAAAATGTCTCCTAAAAAAAAGTTAGATACCTTGCACCAGTTAAGTTCTCTCTGTAGAAGTATGGGGCCGATTAGTTGATTTCCTAAAACTCCACACCAAACGTTTGTAGAAAAAACAACTTGAACGTCGAATAACTTTAGCCTGCCTAGATCTTGACTTCGCTACCATAAGTGCTGCTACAAGCAAAGCGTGGGAGTCCAGAGTTTTGGCTTGCCTATCCGTTGATTGTGCCCAGTTTGAACAGATTCTTTAAAAAAAAATGACGTAATTTTGACAATAAACTGAAATTTGTTTTTCATATTTTATATTACCATAACTTTTGAAAAACCTAACCGATTTCAAAAATGTTTTTTTTAGGAGCTCAAATACTATAAAAATATGCCAAAAAAAATATAACGTTCCATTTGAAAAAACGAAGTTGGATGCTGTATCTCGAGATACAGGAGTTTAAAAAAATAGGTCAGGCACTAAAAATAAACTAGACTAAAAATGATTAAATACGTGTTATTTATTTTTTTCGACATTACCCGCCGTTTAAACAAAAAGTGGGTGGAGCATGTAACCATGGTTACCCTGTATATTTGAATTTATTTAATAATAATTATTGATTCCTTTTATTGAAAAATGAAAAACATATTTTCATATTCTGAAAATTTTTGAAAATAATCTCTCATGACTCAGTGCTACTAAATTTGATAAATACTAAATTGTTTTTATTTAAAAAAAATTAACCGGATATCTCGCCAAAACGACTAGAAACTTAAATACTATATTTTATAATCATTATTGGGCCATATTCAAGTTAAAGGTTGAAAATAACCATATTTGTCTGTATAAGATAGAAATTTAATTATCTCTGGAGTGTTTATGGCTAAGTTAATTGGTCCAAACTATGCCTTATCTCGCAATTACCTACATTAGCTCTCTTTTTCTGTCTACCTCAACGTTTTTTCAATGTTTACTTAGTTAGATAGTGCAAACTAATTCAACAATAATTAGAATTTCTACTGTCATTGTAATAATATTATTTTAGGGAATTTTATTTCTGTATTTTGTTGAATTTCCTAACATTAAGCTGTTATGTAAGGTACCATATTGGGATATGGTATCTTAAAATATCTATAAGATGGAGCAAGGGTAACAAATATTTGGTCCAAAAAGCAGATTTGGATAAACATTGGTCCACACGGGAAGCACGACAGTCCGGATAGATTATTTTGTAGTTTACTAGAGTATCGCCAAAGGGTTTTATTTGACCTTTATTTTTGTAGGGCTACAAGTTTGGTTTGACATTTAATCTAGAAAGCTAGGAGTGCAAAGGAAAGCTGTGACATCACGAGGGGTTCTGTAGGAAGCTGTGACGTCACATCTTTTTTTTTCTATTATCCCTTGTATTGTATTCGAGCAGATTTTTTCGCAAAGAGCTCAATTTAATTAAATAATAAGTTATTACTTTTATTGGTAACAATTTTCTGGGATAATAGCTAACTATAATTTGAAAAGATATACAGGGTGATCCATTTAAAACGCACCAATCGGTAATAACTTTTTAGGAAAGCGGAATTTCGAAAAAAAACCCACGAAGTAAACTATATGTTTTTTTTGGGTCTAGTTTTAAAATTTTCTACCCCCGATGCTGTATCTTTATTTTTGGCGGAGTTACGGCCAAAAACCTGATTGGGGTTTCATAAGGACCACTGGTTTTGACAATGATTGTAAAAACTACATAAAAAAAACTGTGGAAAATGACGTTAACCCCGTTTCGATATCCCTAATATTTTTCGAGATATTTAAGATCAAAGTTACAATTTTCTATATTCCTGATCAGTTTTCAATATTAATTTTCCACCAGAAATACACGTTTTAGGAGGTCCTCTGACTACAAAAAATGATATTTGTGACGCAAAGTAAAATAATAATAATAATTGAAGATTTTAAAAGATGTAGTGACATGTAATGGTTGTAGGTGAATCAGGATAAATTTGTTTTATCGTCAAATAAAAGCAACCATCACATCTTTTTAATGTACGCCTTATGCAAGTGTGGGAGATCCCCAGTTCGAATCCCGCGTATGCAGTCATTCTTATTACTTAAAAAATCATAATTTTGTTTTATAAAATATAGTCACGCGCGGGATTCAAACTTGAGATCTCCCACTTACAAAAACCAGCTCTTGACCACTAGACCAAAACCCGCCCATCCCTGGCAAGATATTCTTACCGTAATCATAGGTCAAGAAGTCTTGCACACTGGGTGCATTAAACTGATGTGATAGTTGCTTTAATTTGAAGATAAAACAAATTTATCCTGACTCACCCATAACCATTACATTACACTACATCTTTTAAAATCTTCAATTACTATTATTTTTTTACTTTGCGTCACAAATAACATTTTTTGTAGTCAGAGGACCTCCCAAAACGTGTATTTCTGGTGGAAAATTAATGTTGAAAACCGTTCACGAGTTGATAAAATAGTAATTTTGATCTTAAATATCTCGACTAATATTAGGAGTATCGAAACGGGGTCAACGTCATTTTTCACAATTTTTTATGTAGTTTTTACAATCATTGTCAAAACCAGTGGTCCTTATGAAATCTCAATTGGGTTTTTGGCCGTAATTCCGCCAAAAATAAAGATACAGTATTGGAGGTGGAAAATTTGAACACTAGACTAAAAAAAACATATAGTTTAATTCGTGGGTTTTTTCGAAATTCCGCTTTCCTAAAAAGTTATTTGCGATTGGTGCGTTTTAAATGGATCACTCTGTATACCTACTTCATATTTTAAATTTGACTGTGGCGTAGTCATGTGTTAAATTGTTTAATTACAATTTTATTAACTGCTTGAAATTTAAGCCGACAGACACATTGATAAATACCCACCGTAAATCCTTTCATTCTCTATAGATACTAAAGAATTAAATATGTCCTTGTCTCACTTTCTCTTCTGTAGCTACAAGTTTCTCTATCCTTTTTCATTGCAAATGATATTTTTGTTGCATCCCATTCTTGTCCAGTAAATTTCTTTTATAAGTAATATAAAGTAATGCCTATTTTTACGGGCATGCTTTATGTCAAAGTACCAAATTAGGTGTCATAAACGGAACCGACTTTCAAACATACTTTACCGTAAAGTTCTCATATTAACACATTAAATTAAGTCTAAAGCCTAGACCAGGGGAATCGAACCCACTAAACCAACAATACATCTTAGCATTGCGGGTCTAGCCTATAACCGCCTAACATACTTTACTATTTTCTCATATTAACCATTAAATAAAATGCACAAGGGTAGACCTGCAATAGAACCCACTAAACCAACAATACACATTAGCTTTGCGGGTCTAGCCTATCTATAACCGCCTAACGTACTTTACTATAAATTTCTCATATTAATCATTAAATAAAATCTAAAGCCTAGACCGGGGGCATCGAACCCACTAAGCCAGTGGTCGGCAAAGTGCGGCTCCAGAGCCGCATGTGGCTCTTTGGCTCCTTAAGTGCGGCTCTGGCACAAATATCCACGGAAGGCGCAATAATATTTTCTTTAAAAAAAACTTGGTAAGAAAAAAATTACATCTTATTTTGATAAATTAAAATTCTTCTATAAATCGAGAACATGTATATTTCTTTGTTTAAGTTAAAAGATAGATAGGTAATTAAAATTTTATATTGTTGTAAAAATACGTAACGAACATCGAGTTTAATTTTATTAGTTTTCGTAAACGTAAACACAAACCATGTACAAGCTACCGGCTGAAATTGTTCGTATGTTATAGCAGGTTTCAGGAATTTAAAAACAGCAGAGCAACTTTAGCATTTGTCAAAAATCCTCTTAATGGCTACGATAACCGAGTTGAAATTTTCTCCTTTTGAAATTGACATTGGTAGCTTTAAAATAAAATTGCTGGATTTAAGAAACAAGGAGATATGGCTCTCTAAATTCGAAGGTCTTTGTGTTGAATTGGAAATATTGGTGAAGAAAAAATGTGATCTTAGTTCACAACACAAGTGGTCTGCTTTGAATGACCTGGAGAAGGAAGACATGATCATTTTCAACGTTTGGAATAGTATTCCTGACTCTTACGATCAGCTGAAAAAGCTCGCGTTTGCTGTTTTTTCCCTTTTCGGTTCTACATATATATGCGAACAATCTTTTTCAAGCACGAACATTATCAAGAGTAAACTAAGAAGTCGTCTTATTGATCAGAACTTGGAATCATGCCTAAAATTAAAAACAACAACATACAAACCTGACTTACTCAAACTTTCCAAGGAGATGCAAGCACATTGTTCGCATTAATAAATATTTATTAAGTATGAAATTTAGTATTATTTAGTGTACTACTTATTTAGTGTAATAAAAGTTTACTAAGTAAGCAGATTTGGCTCCCAATTTTTTTTTAAATTGTTGTAATGTTCATATTTGGCTCTTTGGCTAATAAGTTTGCCGACCACTGGACTAGGCCAACAATACATCTTAGCTTTGCGGGCCTTTCTTTAAACACTCGGCTATCGTGACGCATACCAATGTATTAGAAGATGCAGTTATCTTTTTTTCTTTTTTTTTTAAATTGCGGAGACATTCTAGAACCTTTGCTTTATTCAATATTCATGGCAAACATCCCAAACAAATCCAAAGGCTAGCTCTTCATGTAATACATCTACTGCGATCTCCTTTCTCTCTGGTCCTAATACCCTAGGCCATTACAGAAACATCTGGTTACCACATGTTTCCTCATGGTAATTTCTATGCAGGCTAAGAATTTAATACAGTCCGGCATTATTAGAGAATATGGAAGACCGTGCTCAGTTGTTTGAATTCTAATAGAGTCATTGCTGTAACAGACGGTATTTTTCTTTAAAAAGAAAACTTCAGTAGAATATTTGAATAGATTTCATTTTCAAATAGAGTAGTCTTTTATAATAAGACAATTTTACTCGCCTGAGGCACGCATTTTCTATTTAAATATTGTAATTTAAGATAAAAAATAAAATTAAAAAAATAAACTCCAGGAATAGAATCTCCCAGAATATTTTGAACTACTTCCTTTGTACCTAAAACTTTTGTTGCATACGTAAGAGTTTTTCTGCGATAGTCGGCTTTTCGTCATCGGCCACCTTAAGACGATTGTCTATCTTGATGATGACGTTTGAAAGAAGTCAAAAAATTAAGAAGTGTGACTGTTAAGAAATTACTGTGGCTATAAACAATTTCTCTTCTTATAGAGACTTCCTGAAAAAGAAAGAGGCGTCGTGGACAATTGAACTAAGGATTCGAATAAGAATAAGGAATTTGAAAATAATTTTTGGGGAAGTTCTAGTAGCATGGCGAGGCGTAGTTTTTTAAACTGGAACTAAATATGTTTTTTCATCTCCCTTATTAATTAATGATTTCCCGCAAGAGTGGGGAAGTAGCGACCCCACGGGATATCCTGAGCTCAATAAACTATGCACACTCACCAGAACATTATTCATGTTCGAATACACTACACACATAATACGCACCAACAATACTCAAATTGGGAAAAATCCCGTTCTGTAATAGCTAATTATTATGAAAACTCCTTTTATAAAAAATACTAATATTTGTTTTTTTCTTTCATTGTTACAGGAAACTACGGGAGTGCTAAAAATCCCCGGAAGTACGGGAGTGTTAAAATCCCCGGGAGTGCGGGAGTGTTAAAATCCCCGGGAGTGCTTGCATCGGGAGTGCTTGATTATCCTTTATTAAGTTGGTGTGATTACTTTTAACCTGTGCGCTTGAAAATAAATAAAAGAAAAAAAAATTCTCCTGGTATTTTCAAAATTCCGTCACAAGACAGTAAATACGTCACAGTCTCATTTCCGTTGAAATCTTTTAAACTGTGTCCAGTGTCCAGTGTAGATGAGCTGCGGAAGACATCGATGGATATGTTACTGCAAGTGATTGGTGCATATCCCAACCGACAGCTAAAATCAGGTAGGGCGAGGAATTAATTATGTGGTCCATATTGATGACTCAGCATCTTTTAAGTGTCATTCTTCTTCGGAATGGCCCACTACTCCAGTCATAGATCTATCCTCTAAATAATAACTCTGTCTTCTATAATAATTATAGTTCCAATTATTTTGCTTGCATGAAAAAAAATGGCACTAGTCATTTTAGAAAAATAAAGGAAATTATAATTATTTAAAACATTTATATGGCCACTTATTAATATCCTTCTTCGGAACTTCTAGTCCAAGTTGAGCAGAGAAGGTAGGACAATTAATTTCTGCATGTTTTTTTTCTCTTTAAATAATTTATGTTAATTCAAAATGTATATTTTTATGTTTACAGGAAATTTATTTTTACAGTTTTAAGGGAAGTTTTGGTATTTAAGATACCAAAATCCAATCTCTTCATGCTCACACTCAACGTTGTAACTTATTTTTAGTGTTGTCGTCATTCATTCTGCTGTTGTTTCTTCAAATTGGTTCTTTAGTCAGTTGCGCTTTTCCTCTTTATTTAGGGTTCATTTGTCTTTGCTATTTCCTATTTATCAATTGGTTTCTTCTCTATTGCTTGAAGAGCCCCAGTTCCCCCTAAATCCCTTTTTCCCCAACGCGGTTCTTCACAAATAGCGTATCCTGTATTCTGCCATTCCTGCTATTCGTCCATTACCCTACCCAAAACTCCGTATAATCGTATTCCTTAACGGGTCCCAAGCTGGTTTTCTCTCTCCCCCTTTGTACATTGCAGGTAATGCATCTCCATTGTAATGAGATTTGCTACTTCGCCTGTTTAATAGAGGATGAAAACCAGTTGGAATACGATAATAAAGGCAGGATGGCATTTTTGGGGGGCAAAAATCTGAGCTCTACCTCCACGAGGTGCCCCCCGGAAAACTGCTCCCTGGAGCAGGCTAACAGAGCCAGTACCACTTCCTTTAGGTATTCTGAGTGGACATTTGTTAAGAATGAAGGCTCAGGTTAGTAGTAGTCCAATAGATTTCAAATATTCTGGCCGCTGCGCAAGTCTGTCTGCGCACAAAATTTCTGAAACACTATAGTACCGCTATAAACCTTCAGCCGCATTGATGTAGCTAAGTGTACTTCCCAGTAGTTAGGTATCCCAGTTACCATTTTTTGTCATCTACTTAAAGTAGTCCTCTAATTAATATAGAAGTTTTCAAATTCTGCAGCAATTCAAGTTGGTTCCATTTACAGCGAGCTGTCAGACCATCTAAGCCAAATTCGCATATAAATAAAGTAACGTCGTTAGGATTATGCAATATTCAGAACAAGAAGACATCTGTAGCTAAGTGTAACACCTTATCACATAATAGAGTTTAATAATAATAATAGAGTTTAAGTAATACTCTCGCTCGAGTACAGCCTTACATACATAATAACTTTTTGAAAGAAAATGATTTTTATTTCATAATAGAATGCTACTTCTATTTCTGAAAATATGTACTTATAAAATTGCCCCGCATGGAGTGACTGATGCATGCAGTCGCTTGGGGAGTAGCGACCCCACGGGTACCACAGCTCATTACACCATGCACCCAACAGCAACACAACACTTTCATACTGTAAATGATAATCGTTTAGATATAATGTTAGTGTATCACCAGCAGGTTGATACAGCTCTTCTTTACTGCCAGTATTACGCGGATAGATATAATGTTAGTGTATCACCAACAGGATGATACAGCTCTTCTTCACTGCCAGTATATCGCGTTTAGATATAATGTTAGTGTCTCACCAGCAGGTTGATACAGCTCTTCCTCACTGCCAGTATTGCGCGTTTAGATATAATGTTAGTGTATCACTAGCAGGTGGATACAGCTCTTCGTCACTGCCAGTATATCGCGATTAGATATAATGTTAGTGTATCACCAGCAGGTTGATACAGCTCTTCTTCACTACCAGTATTACGCGGATAGATATAATGTTAGTGTATCACAAGCAGGTTGATACAGCTCTTCGTCACTGCCAGTATATCGTGTATAGATATGTATTAGTGTATCACCAGCAGGTTGATACAGCTCTTCTTCACTGCCAGTATATCGCGTTTAAATATAATGTTAGTGTATCACCAGCAGGTTGATACAGCTCTTCTTCACTACCAGTATTACGAGTTTAGGTATAATGTTAGTGTATCACTAGCAGGTCGATACAGCTCTTCTTCACTGCCAGTATTACGCGTTTAGATATAATTTTAGTGTATCACCAGCAGTGTATACTGCTCTTCTTTACTGCCACTATTACGCAGATAGATATAACGTTATTGTATCAGCAGCAGTTGATACAGCTCTTCGTCACTGCCAGTATATCGCGTTTAGATATGTATTAGTGTATCACCAGCAGGTTCATTCAGCTCTTCTTTACTGCCAGTATTACGCGGATAGATATAATGTTAGTGTATCACCAGCAGATTGATACAGCTCTTCTTTACTGCCAGTATTACGCGGAAAGATATAATGTTAGTGTATCACCACCATGTTGATACAGCTCTTCCTCACTGCCAGTATTGCGCGTTTAGATATAATGTTAGTGCATCACTAGCAGGAGGATACAGCTGCCAGCATTATGCGTTTAGATATAATGTTAGTGTATCACCAGCAGGTTGATACAGCTCTTCGTCACTGCCAGTATATCGCGTTTAGATATAATGTTAGTGTATCACCAGCAGGTTGATACAGCTCTTCGTCACTGCCATTATATTGCGTTTAGATATTTATTAGTGTATCACCAGCACGTTGATACAGCTCTACATCACTGCCAGTATTACGCGTTTAGAGATGATGTTAGTGTATCACCAGCAGGTTGATGTAGCTCTTCTTCACTGCCAGTATTACGCGTTTATATATAATTCTAGTGTATCACCAGCAGGTTGATACAGCTTATCTTCAGTGCTAGTATTACGCGTTTAGATATAATGTTAGGGTATCACCAGCAGGTGGATACAGCTCTTTTTCACTGCCAGTATTACGCGTTTAGATATAATGTTAGTGTATCACCAGCAGGTTGATACAGCTCTTCTTCACTGCCAGTATTACGCGTTTAGATATAATGTTAGTGTATCACCAGCAGGTTGATACAGCTCTTCGTAACTGCCAGTATATCGCGTTTAGTATGTATTAGTGTATCACCAGCAGGTTCATTCAGCTCTTCTTTACTGCCAGTATTACGCAGATATATATAATGTTAGTGTATCACCAGCCGATTGATACAGCTCTTCTTTACTGCCAGTATTACGCGGATAGATATAATGTTAGTGTATCACCAGCAGGTTGATACAGCTCTTCTTCACTGCCAGTATTACGCGTTTAGAGATGATGTTAGTGTATCACCAGCAGGTTGAAATAGCTCTTCTTCACTGCCAGTATAACGCGTTTAGATATGTATTAGTGTATCACCAAAAGATTCATACAGCTCTTTTTCACTGCCTGTATTACGCGGATATATATAATGTTAGTGTATCACCAGCAGGTTGATACAGCTCTTCTTCACTGCTAGTATTACGCGTTTGGATATGTAGTAGTGTATCACCAGCAGGTTGATACAGCTCTTCTTCACTGCCAGTATATCGCGTTTAGATATAATGTTAGTGTATCACCAGCAGATTGATACAGCTCTTCTTTACTGCCAGTATTACGCGGATAGATATAATGTTAGTGTATCAGCAGCAGGTTGATACAGCTCTTCTTCACTGCCAGTATTACGCGTTTAGATATAATAGGTGTATCACCAGCAGTGTATACTGCTCTTCTTTACTGCCAGTATTTAGCGTTTAGATATAATATTAGTGTATCACCAGCAGATTGATACAGCTCTTCCTCACTGCCAGTATTGCGCGTTTAGATATAATGTTAGTGTATCACTAGCAGGTGGATACAGCTGCCACTATTACGCGTTTAGATATAATGTTAGTGTATTACCAGCAGGTTGATACAGCTCTTCTTCACTGCCAGTATTACGCGGATAGATATAAAGTTAGTGTATCACCGGCAGGTTGATACAGCTCTTCGTCACTGCCACTATATCGCGTTTAGATATGTATTAGTGTATCACCAGCAGGTTGATACAGCTCTTCATTTTTGCCAGTATTACGCGGATACATATAATGTTAGTGTATCACCAGCAGGTTGATACAGCTCTTCTTCACTGCCAGTATTACGCGTTTAGAGATCATGTTAGTGTATAACCAGCAGGTTGATACAGCTCTTCCTTACTGCCAGTATATCGCATTTACATATGTATTAGTGTATCACCAGCAGGTTGATACAGCTACCAGTATTGCGCGTTTAGATAAGTATTAGTATATCACCAGCAGGTTGATACAGCACTTTTTCACTACCAGAATTTCGGGGATAGATATGTTAGTGTATAACCAGCTGGTTGATACAGCTCTTCGTCACTGCCAGTATATCGCGGTTAGAAATGTATTAGTGTATCACCAGCAGGTTGTTACAGCTCTTCTTCACTGCCAATATTACGCGGATAGATATAATGTTAGTGTATCACCAGCAGGTGGATACAGCTCTTCTTCACTGCCAGTATTACGCGGATAGATATAATGTTAGTGTATCACCAGCAAGGTAATACAGCTTTTCTTCACTGCCAGTATTACGCGTTTAGATATGTATCAGTGTATCACCAGCAGGTTGATACAGCTGCCAGTATTACGCGTTTAAATATAATGTTAGTGTATCACCAGCAGGTTGATACAGCACTTCGTCAGTGCCAGTATATCGCGTTTAGATATGTATTAGTGCATCACCAGCAGGTTTATTCAGCTCTTCTTTAGTGCCATTATTACGCGGATAGATAAAATGTTAGTGTATCACCAGCAGGTTGGTACAGCTCTTCTTCACTGCCAGTATATCGCGTTTAGATATGTATTAGTGTATCACCAGCAGGTTGATACAGCTTCCAATATTACGCTTTTAGATATGTATTAGTACATCCCCAGGAGGTTGATACAGCTCCTCTTCACTGCCAGTATATCGCGTTTAGATATAATGTTAGTGTATCACCAGCAGGTTGATACAGCTCTTCTTCACAGCCAGTATTATGTGGATAGATATGTTTTAGTTTATCATCAGTAGGTTGATACAGCTCTTCTACACTGCCAGTATTACGCATTTAGTAAGGATTACTGTATCACTAGCAGGTTGATACAGCTCTTTTTCACTGCCAGTATTACGCGTTTAAATATAATGTTAGTGTATCACTAGCAGGTGGATACAGCTGCCAGTATTACGCGTTTAGATAAAATGTTAGTGTATTACCAGCAGGTTGATACAGCTCTTCTTCACTGCCAGTATTAGGCGGATAGATATAATGTTAGTGTATCACCGGCAGGTTGATACAGCTCTTCGTCACTGCCACTATATCGCGTTTAGATATGTATTAGTGTATCACCAGCTGGTTGATACAGCTCTTCATTTTTGCCAGTATTACGCGGATAGATATAATGTTAGTGTATCACCAGCAGGTTGATACAGCTCTTCTTCACTGCCAGTATTACGCGTTTAGAAATGATGTTAGTGTATAACCAGCAGGTTGATACAGCTGCCAGCATTACGCGTTTAGATATAATGTTAGTGTATCACCAGCAGGTTGATACAGCTCTTCGTCACTGGCATTATATTGCGTTTAGATATGTATTACTGTATCACCAGCAGGTTGATACAGCTCTTCTTCACTGCCAGTAGATCGCGTTTAGATATAATGTTAGTGTATCACTAGCAGGTTGATACAGCTCTTCTTCACTGCCAGTAGATCGCGTTTAGATATAATGTTAGTGTATCACTAGCAGGTTGATACAGCTCTTCTTCACTGCCAGTATTATGCGGATAGATATTTATTAGTGTATCATCAGTAGGTTGATACAGCTCTTCTTCACTGCCAGTATTACGCATTTAGATATGTATTAGTGTATCACCAGCACGTTGATACAGCTCTCCATCACTGCCAGTATTACGCGTTTAGATATAATGTTAGTGTATCACCAGCAGGTTGATACAGCTCTTCGTCACTGCCACTATATCGCGTTTAGTTATGTATTAATGTATCACCAGCAGGTTGATGCAGCTCTTCTTTACTGCCAGTATTAGGCGGATAGATATAATGTTGGGGTATCACCAGCAGGTTGATATTGCTCTTCTTCACTGCCAGTATTAGGCGTTTATATATAATGTTAGTGTATAACCAGCAGGTTGATACAGCTCTTCTTTTCTTCCAGTATATCACGTTTAGATATGTATTAGTGTATCACCAGCAGGTAGATACAGCTACCAGTATTACGCGTTTAGATATGTATTAATATATCACCAGCAGGTGGATACAGCTATTCTTCACTGCCAGTATTACGTGGATAGAAATGTATTAGTGTTTCACCAGCAGGTTGTTACAGCACTTTTTCACTGCCAGTATTTCGGGGATAGATATGTTAGTGTATAACCAGCTGGTTGATACAGCTCTTCGTCACTGCCAGTATATCGCGTTTAGAAATGTATTAGTGTATCACCAGCAGGTTGATACAGCTCTTCCTCACTGCCAGTATTAACCGGATAGATATAATGTTAGTGTATCACCAGCTGGTTGATACAGCTCTTCGTCACTGCCAGTATATCGCGTTTAGATATGTATTAGTGTATCACCAGCAGGTATATACAGCTCTTCGTCACTGCCAGTATATCGTGGTTAGAAATGTATTAGTGTATCACCAGCAGGTTGTTACAGCTCTTCTTCACTGCCAGTATTACGCGGATAGATTTAATGTTAGTGTATCACCAGCAGGTGGATACAGCTCTTCTTCACTGCCAGTATTACGCGGATAGATATAATGTTAGTGTATCACCAGCAGGTTAATACAGTTCTTCTTCACTGCCAGTATTACGCGTTTAGATATGTATTACTGTATCACCAGCAGGTTGATACAGCTGCCAGTATTACGCGTTTAGATATTATGTTAGTGTATCACCAGCAGGTTGATACAGCTCTTCGTCACTGCCAGTATATCGCGTTTAGATATGTATTAGTGTATCACCAGCAGGTTGATTCAGCTCTTTTTTACTGCCAGTATTGCGCGGATAGATATAATGTTAGTGTATCACCAGCAGGTTGATACAGCTCTTCTTTACTGCCAATATTACGCGGATAGTTATAATGTTAGTGTATCACCAACAGGTTGATACAGCTCTTCTTCACTGCCAGTATTACGCGTTTAGATATGTATTAGTGTATCACCAGCAGGTTGATACAGCTACCAGTATCACGCGTTTAGATATGTATTAGTATATCACCGGCAGGTTGATACAGCTGTTCTTCACTGCCATTATTTCGCGGATAGATATAATGTTAGTGTATCATCAGTAGGTTGATACAGCTCTTCTTCACTGCCAGTATTACGCGTTTAGATATTTATTAGTGTATCACCAGCTGGTTGATACAGCTCTTCTTCACTGCCAGTATTACGCGGATAGAAATGTATTAGTGTTTCACCAGCAGGTTGTTACAGCACTTTTTCACTGCCAGTATTTCGGGGATAGATATGTTAGTGTATAACCAGCAGGTTGATACAGCTCTTCGTCACTGCCAGTATATCGCGTTTAGATATGTATTAGTGTATCACCAGCAGGTTGATACAGCTCTTCGTCACTGCGAGTATATCGCGTTTAGAAATGTATTAGTGTATCACCAGCAGGTTGTTACAGCTCTTCTTCACTGCCAGTATTACGCGGATAGATATAATGTTAGTGTATCACCAGCAGGTGGATATAACTCTTCTTCACTGCCAGTATTACGCGGATAGATACAATGTTAGTGTATCACCAGCAGGTTAATACAGCTCTTCTTCACTGCCACTATTACGCGTTTAGATATGTATTAGTGTGTCACCAGCAGGTTGATACAGCGCTTCTTCACTGCCAGTATTACGCGTTTAGATGTAATGTTAGTGTATCACCAGCAGGTTGATACAGCTCTTCACTGCCAGTATTTCGCGGATAGATGTAATGTTAGTGTATCATCAGCAGGTTGATACAGCTCTTCTTCACTGCCAGTATTACGCGTTTAGATGTAATGTTAGTGTATCATCAGCAGGTTGATACAGCTCTTCTTCACTGCCAATATTACGCAGATAGATATAACGTTAGTGTATCAGCAGCAGTTGATACTACTCTTTACTTCTGCCAGTATTTCGCGTTTAGATATAATGTTAGTGTATCACCAGCAGGTTGATAGAGCTCTTCTTCACTGCCAGTATTACGAGTTTAGATATAATGTTAGTGTATCACCAGCAGGTTGATACAGCTCTTCTTCACTGCCAGTATTACGCGTTTAGATGTAATGTTAGTGTATCATCAGCAGGTTGATACAGCTCTTCTTCACTGCCAATATTACGCAGATAGATATAACGTTAGTGTATCAGCAGCAGTTGATACTACTCTTTACTTCTGCCAGTATTTCGCGTTTAGATATAATGTTAGTGTATCACCAGCAGGTTTGATACAAAACTTTACTTCTTCTCGTAATACGCAATTAGATGTAGTATTAGTGTGTCAGGAGGATAGAACATTTTAATTTATTTCTAGGAAGCGTGGCTGTGAATGTAGTTATCTATGTGAACTCTGTATGGGTAGGGTAGTAGTTTATTTTATTTTATTTACTTTTAGTACTACGTGTTTAACCTATTAGTGAGTCACTATCTGGTTGATTCACTACTTAAATTTATGGCTTGGGTGTAATCTGTTATTGGCTTCATTATTAAAACTAGTTTCCTAGTAAAATTAATAATTTCGGTAAATTAGACCAGTACTATCCTTCAAGATTGATGGAATAAACGGAGGTCGTTTCTTATTGGCATACTAATACACTTGAGTGGTCCATAATGTTTCTGGCTAGTTTTGGAGTGAAACAATGCCCTGATGAGGACGATTGGCTCATGGATTGCCTCTGAATTATTTCTGTTAATATTGCTGCTGGACTTCGTTAGATTAGCTTTATGGTTATGAATCATGAATGCAGCTTACAGTGAAACATTAGTGCATCTTCACTTTGCATATTAATAGAACTTTAGTGCTCTTTAATGATTATTAGAGTAATTAAAGAAACATTAATAAATATTAATAAAATTTCAGTGCACATTAATGCAACATTCTTGCTCTTTAAGAGATCATTAGTGCACATTATTGTAACATTAGTGCATCTTAGTAGAGTACTTTTGCACATTAATGGAACTTTAGTGCTCTTTAATGATTATTAGAGTTATTAATGAAACATTAATGGATATTAATGAAATTTTAGTGCACATTAATGGAACATTCTTGCTTGTTAAGAGATCATTAGTGCACATTATTTTATCATTAGTGCATCTTAGTAGAGTCTTTTTGCACATTAATGGAACTTTAGTGCACTTTAATGGTTATTAGGGTAATTAAATGAAACATTAGTGCATATTAATGAAATTTCAGTGCACAGTAATGGAACATTTTCACTCTTTAAGAGATCATTAGTGCACATTATTGTAATATTAGTGCATCTTAGTAGAGTACTTTTGCACATTAATGGAACTTTAGTGCTCTTTAATGATTATTAGAGTTATTAAATGAAACATTAATGGATATTAATGAAATTTCAGTGCACATTAATGGAACATTCTTGCTTGTTAAGAGATCATTAGTGCACATTATTTTATCATTAGTGCATCTTAGTAGAGTACTTTTGCACATTAATGGAACTTTAGTGCACTTTAATGGTTATTAGGGTAATTAAATGAAACATTAGTGCATACTAATGAAATTTCAGTGCACATTAATGGAACATTTTTCACTCTTTAAGAGATCATTAGTGCACATTATTGTCACATTAGTGCATCTTAGTAGAGTACTTTTGCACATTAATGGAACTTTAGTGCACTTTAATGGTTATTAGGGTAATTAAATGAAACATTAGTGCATACTAATGAAATTTCAGTGCACATTAATGGAACATTTTTCACTCTTTAAGAGATCATTAGTGCACATTATTGTCACATTAGTGCATCTTAGTAGAGTACTTTTGCACATAAATGGAACTGTCGCGCACTTTAATGGTTATTAGAGTAAATAACAGTAACATTAGTGCATACTAATGAAGTTAAGTGCACATCAGTGAAGCATTAATGCTCTAATATTTCACTATGCAACTACTAGATTTGTCTTAAATTCTACGAGTACAAACAACAAATTATATGTGGCATTTTCCGAGGTAATTCATGAATAAGGGCCCTCAATCGTTATCGTCATAATCCTGTATAACTTCCTAACTAGCAAGCTACTTTTGGAAGCACTCAGAACGGTTTCTTCCAAGTTAGGTTAAGTGATTTACTAGAGGGTAAAGGAGAATTCTCGGATTGATAGAACTATTTTTGGTTACAGACTATTACGCATTGAGAATTTACGATTAATGTGGTTCTATAAAGTATAGTCATCAGGTAGATACAACTATTTCTGTTACCGGCTGTCATGCATTTAGATAGTAAATTTTAGGTATCACCATCAGGTAGATACAACAAATTTTCGTTAATAAATAGGACTCGCATAGTAAATAAGTTTATGGTATCACCGTCAAGTTCTTAAACTATAAGTGTTACAGACTGTTTCGCATTTAGTTAGTAAGTTTAGGGTATCACCATCAGGTAGATACAACATATTTTCATTATTAAATATTATGCGTTTAGTTATTAATTGTAGGGTATCACCATCAGGTGGATACAACTATTTCTGTTACTGGCTGTTACGGATTTAGTTAGTAAGTTAAAGGTATCACCATCAGATTCATGCAACTACTTCTGTTACTTGCAGTTTCGCATTTAGTTAGTAAGTAAAGTAAATGCAACATTTTTTTCATTAACGAATATTTCGTGTTTTTTAATTAAATTAACGGTATCACCGTCAGGTTGATACAACATATTTTCATTATTAAATATTATGCGATTAGTTATTAATTGTAGGGTATCACCATCAGATGGATACAACTATTTCTGTTACTGGCTTGTAGGCATTTAGTTAGTAATGTAAAGGTATCACCATCAGTTGATAGAACATTTTCTCGTTAATAAATATGATTCGTTTAGTTATTAATTTTAGGGTATCACCATCAAGTAGATACAACTATTTCTGTTACTGGCTTTTAGCCATTTAGTTATTAATTTTAGGGTATCACCATCAAGTAGATACAACTATTTCTGTTACTGGCTGTTACGGATTTAGTTAGTAAGTTAAGGGTATCACCCTCAGGATAATACAACGTTTTCTCGTTAATAAATATAATTCGTTTAGTCATTAATTGTAGGGTACCACCATCAGGTAGATACAACTATTTCTGTTACCGGCTGTTACGCATTTAGTTAGTAAGTTTAGGGTATCAACCTCAGGATGATACAACGTTTTCTCGTTAATAAATATAATTCGTTTAGTTATTAATTGTAGGGTATCACCATCAGGTAGATACAACTATTTCTGTTACTTGCTGTTACGCATTTAGTTAGTAAGTTTAGGGTATCACCCTCAGGATGATACAACGTTTTCTCGTTAATAAATATAATTCGTTTGGTTATTAATTGTAGGGTATCACCATCAGGTGGATACAACTATTTCTGTTACTTGCTGTTACGCATTTAGTTAGTAAGTTTAAGGTATCACCCTCAGGATGATACAACGTTTTCTCGTTAATAAATATTATGTGTTTAGTTATTAATTGTAGGGTACTGTTTCTGTTACTGGCTTGTAGGCATTTAGTTAGTAAGTTAAAGGTATCACCTTCAGATTCATGCAACTACTTCTGTTACTTGCTGTTACGCATTTAGTTAGTAAGTTTAGGGTATCACCCTCAGGATGATACAACGTTTTCTCGTTAATAAATATAATTCGTTTGGTTATTAATTGTAGGGTATCACCATCAGGTGGATACAACTATTTCTGTTACTTGCTGTTACGCATTTAGTTAGTAAGTTTAGGGTATCACCCTCAGGATGATACAACGTTTTCTCGTTAATAAATATAATTCGTTTGGTTATTAATTGTAGGGTATCACCATCAGGTGGATACAACTATTTCTGTTACTTGCTGTTACGCATTTAGTTAGTAAGTTTAGGGTATCACCCTCAGAATGATACAACGTTTTCTCGTTAATAAATATAATTCGTTTAGTTATTAATTGTAGGGTATCACCATCAGGTGGATAAAACTATTTCTGTTGCTTGCTGTTGCGCATTTAGTTAGTAAGTTTAGGGTATCACCCTCAGGATGATACAACGTTTTCTCGTTAATAAATATTATGCATTTAGTTATTAATTGTAGGGTACTATTTCTGTTACTGGCTTGTAGGCATTTAGTTAGTAAGTTAAAGGAATCACCTTCAGATTCATGCAACTACTTCTGTTACTTGCTGTTACGCATTTAGTTAGTAAGTTTAGGGTATCACCCTCAGGATGATACAACGTTTTCTCGTTAATAAATATTATGCATTTAGTTATTAATTGTAGGGTACTATTTCTGTTACTGGCTTGTAGGCATTTAGTTAGTAAGTTAAAGGTATCACCTTCAGATTCATGCATCTACTTCTGTTACTTGCAGTTTCGCATTTAGTTAGTAAGTAAAGTAAATGCAACATTTTTTTCATTAACGAATATTTCGTGTTTTTTAATTAAATTTACGGTATCACCGTCAGGTTGATACAACATATTTTCATTATTAAATATTTTGCGATTAGTTATTAATTGTAGGGTATCACCATCAGGTGGATACAACTATTTCTGTTACTGGCTTGTTGGCATTTAGTTTGTAATGTAAAGGTATCACCATCAGTTGATAGAACATTTTCTCGTTAATAAATATGATTCGTTTAGTTATTAATTTTAGGGTATCACCATCAAGTAGATACAACTATTTCTGTTACTGGCTTTTAGCCATTTAGTTATTAATTTTAGGGTATCACCATCAAGTAGATACAACTATTTCTGTTACTGGCTGTTACGGATTTAGTTAGTAAGTTTAGGGTATCACCCTCAGGATAATACAACGTTTTCTCGTTAATAAATATAATTCGTTTAGTCATTAATTGTAGGGTATCACCATCAGGTGGATAGAACTATTTCTGTTACCGGCTGTTACGCATTTAGTTAGTAAGTTTAGGGTATCAACCTCAGGATGATACAACGTTTTCTCGTTAATAAATATAATTCGTTTAGTTATTAATTGTAAGGTATCACCATCAGGTAGATACAACTATTTCTGTTACTTGCTGTTGCGCATTTAGTTAGTAAGTTTAGGGTATCACCCTCAGGATGATACAACGTTTTCTCGTTAATAAATATAATTCGTTTGGTTATTAATTGTAGGGTATCACCATCAGGTGGATACAACTATTTCTGTTACTTGCTGTTACGCATTTAGTTAGTAAGTTTAGGGTATCACCCTCAGGATGATACAACGTTTTCTCGTTAATAAATAGAATTCGTTTAGTTATTAATTGTAGGGTATCACCATCAGGTGGATACAACTATTTCTGTTACTGGCTTTTAGGCATTTAGTTAGTAAGTTAATGGTATCACCATCAGGTAGATACAACTATTTCTGTTACTGGCTTTTAGGCATTTAGGGTATCACCATCGCGTTCATCCAACTACTTCTGTTACTTGCTGTTACGCATTTAGTTAGTAATGTAAAGGTATCACCATCAGTTGACAGAACATTTTCTCGTTAATAAATATGATTCGTTTAGTTATTAATTTTAGGGTATCACCATTAAGTAGATACAACTATTTCTGTTACTGGCTTTTAGGCATTTAGTTAGTAAGTTTAGGGTATCACCATCAGGTGGATAGAACTATTTCTGTTACTTGCTGTTACGCATTTAGTTAGTAAGTTTAGGGTATCACCCTCAGGATGATACAACGTTTTCTCGTTAATAAATATAATTCGTTTAGTTATTAATTGTAGGGTATCACCATCAGGTGGATACAACTATTTCTGTTACTTGCTGTTACGCATTTAGTTAGTAAGTTTAGGGTATCACCCTCAGGATGATACAACGTTTTCTCGTTAATAAATATAATTCGTTTAGTTATTAATTGTAGGGTATCACCATCAGGTGGATACAACTATTTCTGTTACTGGCTTTTAGGCATGTAGTTAGTAAGTTAATGGTATCATCATCTGGTTGATACAACATTTTCTCGTTAATAAATATAATTCGTTTAGTTATTAATTTTAGGGTGTCACCATCAGGTAGATACAACTATTTCTGTTACTGGCTTGTAGGCATTTAGTTAGTAACTTAAGGTATCACCATCAGGTAGATACAACTATTTCTGTTACTGGCTTTTAGGCATTTAGTTAGTAAGTTTAGGGTATCACCATCGGGTTCATCCAACTACTTCTGTTACTTGCTGTTACGTATTTTGTTAGTAAGTTAAAGATATCACCATCAGGTTGATACAACGTTTTCTCGTCAATAAATATAATTCGTTTAGTCATTAATTGTAGGGTATCACCATCAGGTGGATACAACTATTTCTGTTACTGGCTGCTACGCATTTAGTTAGTAAGTTAAAGGTATCACCACCAGGTTAATAAATATGATTCGTTTAGTTATTAATTTTAGGGTATCACCATCAGGTAGATACAACTATTTCTGTTACTGGCTTTTAGGCATTTAGTTAGTATGTTAAAGGTATCACCATCAGGTGGATACAACATTTTCTCGTTAATAAATATGATTCGTTTAGTTATTAATTTTAGGGTATCACCATCAGGTTCATGCGACTACTTCTGTTACTTGCTGTTACGCATTTAACTAGTAATGTAAAGGTATCGCCACCAGGTTAATAAATATGTTTCGTTTAGTTATTAATTTTAGGGTATCACCATCAGGTTCATGCGACTACTTCTGTTACTTGCTGTTACGCATTTAACTAGTAATGTAAAGGTATCACCACCAGGTTAATAAATATGATTCGTTTAGTTATTAATTTTAGGGTATCACCATCAGGTAGATACAACTATTTCTGTTACTGGCTTTTAGGCATTTTGTTAGTATGTTAAAGGTATCACCATCAGGATGATACAACGTTTTCTCGTTAATAAATATAATTCGTTTAGTTATTAATTGTACGGTATCACCATCAGGTGGAGACAACTGTTTCTGTTACTGGCTGTTACGGATTTAGTTAGTAAGTTAAAGGTATCACCATCAGATTCATGCAACTACTTCTGTTACTTGCTGTTACTTAGTTTGTTAGTAAGTTAAAGGTATCACCATCAGGTAGATACAGCATTTTCTCGTTGATAAATATAATTCGTTTAGTTATTAATTTTGGGGTATTTCCATCAGGTAGATACTACTATTTCTGTTACTGGCTTGTAGGCATTTAGTTAGTAACTTAAGGTATCACCACCAGGTAGATACAACTATTTCTGTTACTGACTTTTAGGCATTAGTTAGTAAGTTTAGGGTATCACCATCAGGTTCATCCAACTACTTCTGTTACTTGCTGTTACGTATTTTGTTAGTAAGTTAAAGATATCACCATCAGGTTGATACAACGTTTTCTCGTCAATAAATATAATTCGTTTAGTCATTAATTGTAGGGTATCACCATCAGGTGGATACAACTATTTCTGTTACTGGCTGCTACGCATTTAGTTAGTAAGTTAAAGGTATCACCATCTGGTTGATACAACATTTTCTCGTTAATAAATATCATTCGTTTAGTTATTAATTTTAGGGTATTAGAGTTGGATACTTTGTTACATTGTAGCTTATAACGCGTTTTGATTATAAGGTTAGTGTAAGCTGGCAATTGCGCATGATTTTTTATTATTAGTGTATCAGATTCGTACATTTTTCTTTTCCTGGCTTTGATTCTTTTAGCTTTTTATTTCACCATCAGTTCAACACAACTTCGTCTTATGGTCTGCTGGGCGAGTTTAGTGATTATTTTGGTGGTTTACAATAATGTTTACAGAATTTGTTTTTTTTACTATTAGCACTACGCGTTTAATATATTAGGGTATCACTTTCTGCTTGATTCAATACTATATTTAGGTCGTTATAGTGATGTTGCATTATCTACGAGTATGTAAGGTCTTGGAGGTTGGATTAAATCCGCAATATCATAATTTCTGTGTATATTTCTTTTAACTTGCCCCTTAATATTGTGGTGGTTGATATTCCGATGCTTGAGGACAATCTATTATTGGCTTCATTAATAAAACCAGTTCATTAAAGTTTTTTTAATATTTTCGTTAAACTTGATCAGTAATATCCTGTTAGTTAGATGCAAAATGGATGTTATTTCTTATTAGCAACCTAGTATACTTGAGTGGTCCATAAGGTGTCTAGTTAGTTTTGGAGTGAAACAGTGCCGTGATGAGGACGATTGGCTCATGGATTGCCTCCGAATGAGTTCTGTTAATATTGCTGCTGGACTTTGTTGAATCGATTAGCTTTATGGTTATGAATCATGAATGCAGCTTACAGTGGAATATTATTGCATATTATTGCAACATTAGTGCACATTAGATAATACTAGTGCTAATATGTGGAATATTAGTGCACATTAATGGATCACAGGTGCTCTTTTCGATATCTTTAGTGCACATTAATGTAACATTAGTGCAAGATAGTAGAGTACTGTTACACATTAATGGAACTTTAGTGCTCTTTAATGGTTATTAGGGTAACTAAATGGAACATTAGTGCTTATTAATGAAATTTCGTTGCACATAAATGGTACATTCTTGCTCTTTAAGAGATCATTAGTGCACATTATTGTAACATTAGTGCATCTTATTAGAGTAATGATGCACATTAATGGAACTTAAGTGCACTTTTATGATAGCTGGAGTAATTAAATGAAACATTAGTGCATATTAATGAAATTTCGGTGCAAATTAATGGAACATTCTTGCTCTTAAAGAGATCATTTGTGAACATTATTGTAACATTAGTGCTTCGTAGTAGAGGACTTTGGCACTTTAATGGAACTTAAGTGCACTTTTATGAAGATTAGAGTAGTTAATGTGAACATTAATGCAAACTAGTTAGTGTTTAGTGCACATCAGTGGAGCATTAATGCCCTAATATTTCACTATGAAATGCAAGTACTAGATTTTTCTTAAATACTTCCTGCAATATATTATATAGGGCATTTTCCGAGGTAATTCATGATTAAGGGCCATCAATCTTTCTCGTCATAGTCCTGTATAGCTCCCTAACAAACGAGCTACTTTAGGTGCCACACCGTTGGTTCGGTTTCTTCCATGTTAGGTTATCTGCTTTACTTTATCTAGAGTAATACTTCTTATTTTCTTTGCTATTTCCTATTTATCCATTGGTTTGTTGTCTATTGGTTCTTTAGTCAGTTGCGCTTTTCTACTTTATTCAGGGTTCATTTTGTCTTTGCTATTTCCTATTTATCCATTTGTTTGTTGTCCATTGCTTGAACAAGCCCCAGTTGCCCCTAAATCGCTTTTTCCCCAGAGCGGTTCCTCACAAATAGCGTATCCTGTATTCTGCCATTCCTGCTATTCGTCCATTACCCTACCCAAAACTCCGTATAATCGTATTCCTCAACGGGTCCCAAGCTGGTTTTCTCTCTCCTCCCTCTGTACATCACAGGTAATGCATCTCCATTGTGAATGAGATTTGCTACTTCGCCTGCTACTTCTTAGAGGATGAAAACCAGTTGGAATACGATATTTAAGGCAAGATGGCATTTTTGGGGGGCAAAAATCTGAGCTCTACCTCCACGAGGTGCCCCCCGGACAACTGCTCCCCTGGGAGCAGGCTAACAGAGCCAGTACCACCTTCCTTTGAAGTAGCTAGAATGGACATTCTCTGAGTAACTCAGATTAATCATCGTCCAATCGTGTAAAGCAATGGTTATTTGCAACATTTCGGAGACTTTATTTTACTAAAGTAATCAATTGTTATTTAAGTAACTACTTAAATACTAAAACCCAGTTTAGCTTCCCAGTTACCATTGTTGTTATCTTCTTGATATCGTCCTCCAGA
The DNA here is from genome assembly GCF_049639745.1 of Rhodnius prolixus. Taxonomy (NCBI): domain Eukaryota; kingdom Metazoa; phylum Arthropoda; class Insecta; order Hemiptera; family Reduviidae; genus Rhodnius; species Rhodnius prolixus. The sequence goes on from NW_027411582.1 coordinate 31,036,591, forward strand.
ATTATCCAACTCTAATCCACCTATCTCGTAACTGGATTTCCCTTCAAATATTCCAGCCTCTGCAGACTTGTTAGGTATTTATCATGGAAATATTTAGGTACTTTGTTCCGCTCCCATTTATTTTTCTTTGAATTGAAATATGTACCATGTCTTCAGATTGTGAATCAAAACTCCCCTAATTAATCATGAATCCATTTGGCAGATTTTCTGTTTTTAAAATATTGAACACGAAAATGGTTCTCTCTCTCTCTCTCTTTTTTATAGATATTCTCTTTCCAGGAATAGGGACTCGTTGTAAGAGATCTACTCATTTTCGGGTGTTGGCTCTCTAAAGTGGTGAAGAAATATTTCTTTCTCAATTTTCTTGCCTTATCTTGCTACTTATTAATATAAGTGTTTAAGTTGGTTATCACTGGCTAGTGATAAGGAAATTATAGCAATAGTGACGAATTTCAGCGAAAACTCTATCGCTTTTCTCTTATTTATAAGGCTGATTTCTTTTTTTTCAGCCTCTCATAGGATTTCCATCAATTCCAAGGAGATTAGATTTTTCTCCTTTGGTTTAGATTTTAGCAAAGACTTTCTTAAATATTTCACCTTAAAATACTGGCAGTTGTTCTTTAATTTCCGCACTTAATAAAGTATCATTAAATACTAAGTACCACTTACCTCAATTTCGAAAAACAAAAAATTGACGTGTGGCTGTGTCATGGACACGGCCATGTGTTGTACGTAAATACGTTCACGTAACTGGTTATATTTTTTATATAAAATATTTTTATTTATGTATTTAGGATGAAATCAAGGAAACACAAATCGACGATCGAACACAATCTATGCCTATACAGTACGTTGTCGATGTAGAAGCGATTTCATCATCCACTTCCATAATTTCAACCGCCCCAGCTGCAGTTGTACTGACCCATCGTTGATCCGCTCGGTCGCATTCATTCTTTTACGTTCCCGGCACAGCTTGACTCGGTCATATAGGTGTTTTATTATTACCATTCGATTGTTCTTGAGAAGCCCTTTCCAACCTTATATGATCTCTATATTTGGTTTTGGCTTTTCGACGTGTATAGGCCGACATTATATATTTTTGATAATATTTTTTTTATTCTAACACCTTATTATATATTCACTGTCACTATTTTACACTAATGTTTTATATACAATCGATAGATTGTGACGACAGCTGACGATTAAAACTTAAACGAACATCGTAGCTTCTCCGAGTCAAAAGTTATACTCATTGCAAATCTCGATACGCAGCAAAATGATTTCAAAATGGCGGCGCTTCCTCCTCCACCGCGCGCGATGCGTCACAGTCCTCGCTTATCGTAATGAATTCTTTGATCCTTTAGCTATCCATTGGTCTAATTTAATTTTGGATGTAGACGATAGATTCGAAACTATAATGCCAAACTGTATCCCCTGATTTTGTTATCATTAGATTTTTTGGATTGCCACCATAAGATAGCAAATTTAAAGACGTATTCACGTCAAAAGAAAAACATTTTCTAGCCAAGCTAAGTCAGTTTAATGTTGATCATAAGATTTAACGCTAAGCCGTGGAACCGTTAAGATAAAAAGGAATAACATGAGATCCTAAAAATTCTATAATATTGGGATTTTGCAGAAATTATCTCTTAATTTTTGCACTAAATTTAGTTTGGGCTAAGTAGATAATCTAGTCACTGATCACAGATTATTTATTTATTTTTATTTTTTTAAAAAATCAAACACAATTTTCATCCTGATTATCCCTTTAGCTTATAAACAATTTTTTGTTTTCATACTTTCCACTTGAATTAATTAGAATAGAAAATTTAATTTCGAATTATAATTTTTTTTATGAATTACGGCGTGAGCATTAAAATGCATATAATGGAATTTATATTTTATGTACATAAATTTATTATACATTATGTTCTCCTGCACAATTACACATATTTAATATTTCATAAATACATTAAATTTGTTTTTGTTGTTACCTAACATTATTTATTATTAATTTAAAATTGTTGGCTGCATATTCAGTAAAATTAACTATGCAAATTTTTCATTCAAATTAGCATTTATATTGGATATAACAACTTTAACTTAATCAGAATATAAAAATTTTATTAGCAACCTGGTAAATAATTTTCTTTTTTGAGAAAAATCGTTTTTCATAGGTTTTATTAGAAAATCTAAGAAAAAAAATTGAATCTAACCTTTTTCCATTTATTTTACGAATTTTCATCACTGACAGTTTTCTAGCATTTCACATCCCGATATGAACACACATAGGGTGCGTTCCACTAAGCGACCACAACGACCAAAACGTACCTTCAGGCGTTCCACTTGACGACCGCGGTCACTAATGACGTCACTATTTTCGCTCACGCGAAACCCACAACGCCCCATCTATAGAGCTGGGTCGAAGTGGGCGTTCAGAAATATGGCGCAATTTTTAAAACAAAATATGGCGACCGAAAAAATTATCTCATGTAAATGAAAGTATTATTTCATGTAAATAATAGAATGTGTTTCTCGAAAGTCTACAAAAAATAAATAAATAAATAATTACTTTCAAAAAACAAAATCTCCGAAAGGGCTAATTTGTTACGTATTTCAAATTGAACCCCGGGTCTCGGCTGACAAGCTTCTGCACCAATATCAACCTCCTGGGAGCACCACTTTATTAACCATTTTTTTCACATTATACGCACATTCCGCACTTGTAGATCTATAATTAATTTTTTTGATTATATTTAAACCATTAAACCAACAATACATCTTAGCATTGCGGGTCTAGCCTATAACAGCTTAACATACTTTACTGTAAATTTCTCATATTAAACATTAAATAAAATCCACCGAGACCTAGACCAGGAGAATCGAACCCACTAAACCAACAATACATTTTAGCTTTGCCTATCTATATTCTATATCTATATTCGCCTAACATACTTTACTGTGAATTTCTCCTATTAAACCAATAAATAAAATCCAAGGCCTAGACCGGGGGAATCGAACCCACTAAACCAACAATACATCTTAGCTTTGCGGGTTTAGCATATCTATAATCACCTATCATACATTACTGTAAATTTCTCCTGTTAAACCAATAAATAAAATTCAATCCCTAGACCGGGGGGAATCGAACCCACTAAACCAACAATTCATCTTAGCTTTGCGGGTCTTGCATATCTATAATCACCTAACATACATTACTGTAAATTTCTCCTATTAAACCAATAAATAAAATTCAATCCCTAGACCGGGGGGAATCGAACCCACTAAACCAACAATACATCTTAGCTTTGCGGGTCTAGCATCTTAACCCCCACGGTTATCGGTGACGCCTAGTAATTAAATATACATTAGAAGAAAATCCAGCTAAATAGAAAGTGCCACTTCACTTAAATGATTTTTAGCAAAGTTTTGCACATAAAATAGATTAAACAAAAATTTTATCTCTTAAATTACAGTTCAAATTTAACCAGTTCGATAGACTATTTCTCTTATCTTTTGAAACCTTTTTACAGGTAACTTTTTATCTTTTGAATAACAATGCTTGGATAGGGATGCTGTTAATCTCTTCTCTATGTCCAATACAGTTTTACAATCTAATCGGCAAACTAAGCGTAATTAAATTCTCTTTGTATTTCTTTTAATGACACGCAATAAAGTTTGATGTGCCTGAATATAAAGAAAAATTTAATTATTATTATTTTTTAATATGCATTGATGTTCACAATGTGTTGAGTAATCAATAATGATGATCAAAGTAAATTATGTTTAAAATTAAACCAAAGAAAACCCTGATGAAAACTCTGATCTAATATTTTCTTAAGTGATTTTTTTTTTTTTTTTTGCAAAAGGTTGTCTAAAAATATTCATCCCTAACACACACACACACACACACACACTCACAAAAATAAAAAGGAAAAACAAGAGGCAGTTTGGTTATTTCCTTCTATTTGGTTTACAACAGGAAGTAACACTCAATTTTCCAGTTTTCCATGATTTATCTTGAAAATGCAAACTTTGGTAGATGTACTGGTCAAATAAAAGATGATACTTTGGGTACCAAGAATGCTGTGATAAAATTTGTGTTTTAATAAAGAGTTTTAGCTGATAAGAGCGGTTTTCAATGTTGAGACAAATTTGGAATGAAAGATATTGGGGCTACGTCAAGCAAAAATTTTGGAATTTTAGGATCAGAAAGTGTAGTCTTGGTCTTAACATGGAAAAAAGTGTGGACTATGAGCCATATGATTTTGGAACAGTTGTTCCGTGCATCTCATGTACAGCTGTTTCTTTTTTTCGGGGTCATCCGGTAATTTGAGTACCTAGTTGCTTAGTTCCAGATGAAGCATTAGTACCCAGATCTGCAGGTGTACTACTAAATACCCCAATGGTACAGCCTCTTCAATGGACTCATTACAGTCTCCATTACATCTTAGTCCATACGTATTAGTGCTGTTTAGTTCGTAGTGCATTGTTACTGCCCCCCAGAATTACGTACAACAATGGACTGCAAAATACGAGTAATTAGTACGCTCAATGCTTTTGAGGTAATAAACATTTATTTAACGATTCATTAACCATAAACAATAATTTGAAACCAATTAGTGGCGCACCTAACCTCTATTTAAATTTTAAAGTAATAATTGTTCATTAGCCTTCCACGACAATTAAATTTATATATTATATATGTATATTCACACTACTATTTGTAATTAGTGTATCAACAATATAATAAAATTTGTAGTTGAGTTTTCAGTATTCAGGGAATTCAGTATTTGAGTTAGTCGGATAAGGTCGACCCTGGGCCGATTATCGGATTGGCGGGAGTCAGTATCTGTCCTGTATACAGTTTCCAGACTCCATTTCAGGTGTTTCTCAGATCGAGGACTGATTGGAGGGTGAACTGGACAGAGAAGCGGAAGAGAGTCGTTTGGTTTACCGACGGGCTCCAAGATGGACTGTGGAACTGGGGCTGGAGTGTAGGGGCTAAACCCGAGGTTCTCATTGAGAGCTCTCTTGGGAAATATGACCCCGTCTTCCAGGCCGAGGTCTTTGCAATGTGCTGAGGAAAACCTGCGGATGGATCTTAGAAATAGGGAGATCTGCATCTTTTCGGATAGCCAGGCTGCTGCGCTGAAGGCCATTGTTTCCTTCAGAATTACCTCTTCCCTGGTTTTTAACTCGACTAAGATTAAGATTGGAAACGGGACGGGACCTACTCCCCACGGCACCGCAGCCACTAGAGGCTTATTGTGAGTTCCCATTTTGAGTCTAATAGTTGAAACCTCCCCTTCTAAAAAGGTTGAGGACTTTCTCCCTACTAGTTCTTTTTGCGCTACAATCTCCTTTGATCTCAACGTTCCAAAGATTTCATAGCGCAACCACTCGATTGTTTTGCGACTCGAGTCTTCCTGGAATGTAGAAAGGCTCCCAGAACTACTAGCTCGGCACAATAAAGTTGTTCGGTTAGAATGGGTGCTGGGCCATGTGGGGATTAAGGGGAATGAGACAGCTGATCTTCTGTCCAGGAATGGAGCTAACACTCTTTTCATCGGCCCGGAGCCTGTCCTGGGGATTACCAGGGCGGTCGGTTCGTGCGGCTCTCAGAGATTGGATCTGGAGGGAGCACGAGAAGAGCTGGGTGATGTGTCCTGGGGTTAAACAGAGCAAGACTATGATGCCTTCGCTTTGTAAGCAAAGAGCCAAAGAGACCCTGTGCTTGGGTAGAAATCAGATTACTCCTGATTACAGGCCTATTCACAGGGACATGGTAGGTTCAGGAAGCATCTGCACAAGGTGGGGGCTTATTAGCTCGGAACCGTGGTGCAGATTGTTTCAGGAAGAGAAGGAGACGGCCTCTCACCTGTTGTTCGATTGCGTTACGAAATCTTTGGAACGTTGAGACCAAAGAAGATAGTAGCGAAAAAAGAAACTGGTAGGGAAAGTCCTCAACCTTTTAGAAGGGGGGGTTTCAACTACTAGACTAAAAAGGGGAAGGCGCAATAAGCTTCTAGTGGCTGCGGTGCCGTGGGGTGACCTCTTCCCGTCCCGTTTCCAATCTTAATCTTAGTCGAGTTCAAAAAAACAGTTGTTTTTACAAAATTATCGATGTGATCAATTTGAGCAACTGAACATTTAATATATTGGACATAACGGAAGAGTAACGTCACTGAATCGAGTTTTCAGTTCTTTTTTTTTTGTAATTTTGTTCTCAATCGATTCTTTCCTTTAACTTGATGTTACAAACTGCATACCAATAGATCTTCGACTTTTGTTTATAACAATTGCCCCAGACTAATTTACATTCTCTTGAGTGTCGTTTAATGGCAATTGAAAAAAATAATATTAATTTTTTTATTACTTTTATACTTCTTTGGTTATGTGACAGCTTTTAACTCGGTCCTAAATCCTCTTGAGTAATCGGAGAAGGTTAAACTGCGAGCAAAGCTGTCCCCCACCTCCTGGGGGATATCTATCATGCCACGTTGTATTCATGACAATAATTATTACAACTAACTATGACAAGAAGTTATAAAAATGCAATAGATATAAGCAAGGATGTTTAGTATAACCATTAAACTATTAATTTCTTACGGTGATTACTTTACTCGCTGTATTTTACATCTTAAAAGTATGATGTAGCTCTGATCATTAAAATGAATTACTGCTAAGAACAATCATGATACTTTATACTCTCATTAGAAAATTATAATTAGAGCGAATGACAGCAACTATTGATTACGTAGGAATTGATCTATTTTCAATCTCTCTTTAAGGAATCTTATATTTTAAATTTACGCGTCATTTTCGTAGTTTTTGTTTGCACTATTTCCGTGTATTTCTTGCGAGAAATTGAAAAACATTATTTAGATTTCTCTGTCAAATATTTTAAAGTAAGTTCTTCTGTAGCGGGCGAAGCAATTGTATTAATAAGGTCCGATATTCGGTGAAGTACATTTGGATGAAGATTTTGATAGATATACAGGGTGAACCAGTAAGTATTGTCCATAGGCCTTCAATTATAAAAATAGCACTTGTTCGAAAAATATTTCCTAACATTTTCTCAAATATTTCAGAGTTAAGAATTTTTTTTTTTTTTAAGTGCAATTTGTAACCTTTGACTTCCTTATTTTAAGATAATCTACTTTAAAAATCGACTACTGGTCCATCTAAAAGAGTTTTCAATGAATTAAACAACTTGATAACTAACACTCTTGAGTGCTCGTGAACAAGTTTTCTTGCAAAACAAAAGTTATTTCTCATACGAAGATAAAAGGAATCCTGGAAAATGATATACCGTTTGAAAGCCCATTAGACAAGGAAACTTTTACTAAAAAGTGCCAGCACCTAGGTCTGATAATGATCACGTAAGAGCCTAATGAGTTTTCTTAAAAATTTCGATTACTTTTATTTTTCCAGCATTCGGAGGAAAATTGAGGCTATTTGTAGAATAACTTATGCTTTGAAATGGTATCAGTTTTTAGAAAATTTATCTGTCTTTCTAACCGTGTCATCAGAATCGAATTCGGACTAAAACTTTCTGAGTAATAACCTTTTTATTGGAAAAAAAAGTAATGATTTAAAAAAAAAATCAAAGTGACGTCACTCAAGAATAGTGGAAAATATAAAGTTGGCCAATACGTCATTGAACTCCACTTTAGATGTACTACACGCGGTAGGCCTATGGACAATACATACAGGTTCACCCTGTAGAATTAAACTTTAACCCCGGCTACAGCCTAACTAGATAAATTAACCACGCTACACAACTATAGCCTTGTGTAATTGCTACAGTTGTTTCTAAAAATCTATCAATATGAATCGAGGTAGCGGTTAGTATTCGTATTAACTCTAAAATCTATGAACTAAACCCAGCTGGTCTTAAATAACGGATTCACTGAACGCTAGAAATGTCAAGAATAAAAGAAGAGTTTATGAGACAATTGATTGGATCTAGCCGACATCTTTCATCATAGCATCACCATAGATTGGCATGTGACAGTAAATTACAGTGAGATGACATATAAAACCTCAATTTTTCTAAAAATGCCAAAAAAAAAAAAAGAAAAATAGAGAAGATATGAAATATTAGTCGAAATATCTGGTTACAGCATCAAATATCAAGTCACTGACATCACTACATATTAATAAGCTAGCTCTACAATGACAAAGAAAGGGCTATATAAAGATAATAAGAGACTGGAGAGAGAGAGAGAGATTCACTGTAACAGCATACGTAGTAGTAAAACACGATCTCAACTTACCATCAAAGAGACTTAAGTTAATTAGATTAAATCCAAGTATAATGTCAGCTGGAATATGCAACAAGATAATCTACACAAAAACTTGAGGAATTTAAGGAAAATCTTAAAACATTTTTTAATAAATATGAAACTGTATGAGGAGGAAGAATTTAGCGAACAAAACTGGACAAGAAGAGACTACAAAGAGAACTTAATTATTAAGTCAATCTCCATTATTATGTTCTTTTACCTTTCTCTCACTTTATTATTTGAAATAAATTTTGGTATTCAATCAAGTATCTTTGGCTATTTTTTTTTTTTTTTTTTTTTTTTGGCGCATCAACAGCTGAGGTTATTAGCGCCCGGAGCTTTTTCCAGTGCACTGCCGGCCTCCGGACAGCGTTCTCTCGTTACAGACAACACTGTCCATCATCGGACAGTGAGCTGTAAGAAGCTCCTAGGAAGAGAAAATCTAAGGGTCAGCTGCTGGATTCGAACCCGGGACCTCCGCGTGGGAGTCCAGTATGCTAACCTCATAGCTAATCCCTTCCCTATCTTTGGCTATTATTGTATTTATCGTTATTTATTACTAAAAATAAAAATCCGGAATCCTAATCTTGTTAGGAGAGAGGAAGTTGTGGAAATATTTTTAAACTAACGTACTCCGGCATAATTATTAATAATAATAATTAAAACCTTATTACTGAATAATTAAGCCTTCAATTACTCCAAACTTCATGCTGTACCTTGAAACTGGTGTTGATTGGTTATCTACGTTCACTTTAAGGCTCCATTTCAGATTACGTTTTAAAAATTCTTGAATTACCGGCTTACAGACTTCCTAGAGTAGTGGCACTAGAAATCGTTAAACACAAGATCTTTTTAGTTTGACAGCTGAATAAAACTGTCTGAAAATATAGTCTTAATTTCAGTTATTGCCTATATAATAATGTGACATTGTGGAAGAATCAGTTTGTTATTCTGTCGGATAAAATAAAGATAGTTCATCGGGAAGTGTGGGTTACAAGTGCCAAAGATTCTAATAGATACATTTTTTTTATAGAGAGCTGTTAATGCTTGCCTATTTTCTTTTTGACGTGAATACGTCTTTAAATTTGAATCATATGGTGGCAATCCAAAAAATCTAATGATAACAAAATCGGGGGATACAGTTTGGCATTATAGTTTCGAATCTATCGTCTACATCCAGAATTAAATTAGACCACTGGATAGCTAAAGGATCAAAGAATTCATTACAATTAGCGAGGACTGTGACACATCGCGCGCGGTGGAGGGGGAAGCGCCGCCATTTTGAGATAATTTTGCTGCGTATCGAGATTTGCAATTAGCATAACTTTTGACTCGGAGAAGCTACGATGTTCGTTTAAGTTTTAATCGTCAGCTGTCGTCACAATCTATCGATTGTATATAAAAAATTAGTGTAAAATAGTGACTGTGAATATAATAAGGTGTTAGAATAAAAAAAATATCAAAAATATATAATGTCGGCCTATACGCGTCTTAAAGACAAAACCAAATACAGAGATCGTATACGGTTGGAAAAGGGCTTCTCAAGAACAATGGAATGGTAAAAGTCGCAAAGCCGGTGGAGTCGCCATATATCGCAACATCAATAGCTTCACTGATTGTAATAGAGCTAACATTGACATTCGGAAATTTATTTGGAAATGAAAGACGCAAAAGCTGGTGATGTCTGTCTAGTAAACGAAAAAGGCCAATGGCATCTTCACATTCGTACTCGGGCGTGTGTATATCCATCCGGGCACAGCGTTAGCAGAAATTAAACTCATCATGTTACGATCGTTGTTAAAATATTCCAAAATCATCTCTAAAATTATACCCGATTACCAGTCTGATCTTACTACACCAATTTTGATAGTTGGAGACTATCAAAATGTCTCACTAAACCGCTCATCGCCCGACTTCATGCTCAGCGAGTTCAATTTGTCTTATATTGAAACTTCTCCAACAACGTTAATACCTATATTGATTTAACGTTTACCAGAAATCTCGATGTATCTTGTATGCCATTTGTGTCGTACTTTTCATATCACAGACCTATAATTAATAAAGTTATATTGTAACACAGTAATTACTTGTTTCCTTGATTTCATCCTAAATACATAAATAAAAATATTTTATATAAAAAAATATAACCCGTTAGGTAAACGTATTCACGTAGAACACACGGCCGTGTCCATGACACAGCCAGTTTTTTTTTCAACTCTGTCTACAGCGCATTTTTAATAGAATTACTTTACGGTTGTTTAAGATGAGATGCGAACCGCTCTATTTGAATCCGTACCCCTTGGGTTGACTGGGAGGTAGAGTTGTGCTCACTATGCAATTTAAAGGCCAGAGAGAGGACATAGTCCATTTTTTTGGCCATCTGTCCTATATTGGGCAGAATTGTAAAGCGCGACACCTCGGTGTTCGTTCTTTAACTTTGCCTAATTTAAGAGAGCTTTTAAACTCTATTAACTGTCTAAATCTTATTAATCATGCTCGCTCTACCTGGTTGTACAGATGCCAACTAATTCAAGAGTTTAATTATTAGATTATGATGATGTACATGTAAATTAATTTCATTTCTGTTTTTGTGGCTTTATTTTTAATTTTCTCTTGACTTTTTCTATGAATGTTTATCAGTACTTAATAGAGGCAATTTTCCTTTATTGTATTTCCAAAATTATAGTGTTCTTTTTCCTTATTAATGATGATTTTGGTTTTGTGCTATTCTCATTTCTATTGAGTCTCTTTTTGTTTTATTTTTACTTAATTATAAAAAAAAGCACCTAACTTCTGGCTGACGGATTACCAAGCCTATACGGCTTTGTTTTATCCATTCTAAAGTTTGTCAATTAATTTTAGTAGTGTCTTATTATTATTACTATTATTATTATCATTATTATTACTTAATAATTAAAATAAAACAAGGAAGTGAAGAAAATTGAGGAAAACATATATAATTAATATAATTTCCAGAGGCAAATAATAATTCAAAAATAATAAAGTTTAAATGTTCCAAGTTCAAGAAGAATAAAGCAAAAATATATATTTATATATATTTTTTAATACATACAATATTTATAGTTCTTTATTTTTTTTAATTAGCCGCCATATTCCTTTATTAGAAGTCCATTGTTTTTGCCCACTCACTAGATAACTTTATTTTTTTTTAGAATTTTATTAAAAAATATTTTTTTTTTAACCTTTATTATATTTATTTTCTCTTTTTTCCCTTTCTCCTGTCTTTTGAAATAAATATATTTTCATATTCTTCATATAATTTTTATGAACATTATACGACCAACTTGTCGAATGATCTGGTTTTGTTTTTTTACCTTTCTCATTGCTTTTAATATTTAAGACACGACAATATCTGAGGTTATTGGCTCCCGCTGCTTTTTTCAATATACTACCAGCTTCCGGGTGAACAGATTATGTATTCAACTCTTTTAAAAGTAATTAAATACAGTTAATGACAGTCGTATTCGTACACCAAGTTTTTGTTTCAGTATCTGTTTTAATTTGATTTGTTTGTGGAGTCAGGGTGAACAAATCACACGCACATATTGAGTAAATTTTTATTTTTCCCAACATAACACTTTTTTTTAATTCACAAACTGTAAAAATTTAGCCAAAATAGGTAACAGTTTCGAAACAACTCCGTCACCAATATAGACTTCTATATTCATACATTTGCAACAATTAATATTTTTTAATTACAAAAAAAAAAAAAATTCAATATTTTGTTGGGTAGTCTTTTCTCTTAATTACTTCAGACAACCTCCTAGGTATCGACTCAACAAGTTTCTTGGTGGTTTCCGGAGTAATGCTATACCATTCTTCAATTACTTTCTCCTTCAGTTGACTTCCATTTTGGATCTGGTGATTTTTCAATTTTTTTTTTTTTTTTTAAACTCCGCCCACAAATGCTCGATTTGGATTTAGATCTGGTGACTGTGGGGGTGTTGCCATCACTTTGGGACAATTATATAATAGCCGTTCTCTGGTTTTTAAGGGCCTTGTGGTTGCGACCATTATCCTGATAGAAAATAAAATTCCTTTCAATTCCCCAAAATTTGGACTGATTCTTTTAAATTTTTTCTTAAAATATCTACGTACTTCTCACCTTTCATAATGCCGTTGATAAATTGAATTTTCCCTCCCTCCCCCCCCCCGGAAGCTGAGAAGCACCCCCAAATAATCATAGACCCATCTGCATAACATACTTTACTGTCTGTTAGAGATACTTTACTGAAAGGCTTTCATGTCTTTTCCTCCAAACTTTACTGTTTCCATCGCATTGAAAAATGTTAATTTTAGTTTCATCGGTAAATAAAATTCCCTACAATAGATCTCCGGTAACAGCCGCAAAGTAGTTTCAATTGAATTATTGGGCATAATGTGCGTTAAACCTCGGATATATATATTTTTTTTTTTTTTCAGAGAATATTATTTTTGTATCATTTTATTACAGACAAATTGTGCAATATTAAAATCAACTGCCTGTAAAGTACAAATTCTAATTTTAAAAAAAATATACAGGGTGTATACGGAGCAGTGGTCCGAAACTTTGGGAGGTGATTCAGCAGCTCAAATGCAACAAAAAATATTCTATTCACTTTGGCCCGATTCTCCAATAGTGTCCAAGATATTTTGCGTTTTTAACTTTTCAGGTCGATATTCGCGTTTTTCACCATAAAAACGGTTGTAACTTTTTTATCCTTTAACCTACCACAAATCTGCTTATTCCAAACGAAAGAGCATTAAATTTCCTATAAATCTGCTCAATACAGAGCCTCAAAACGATTCTTAAAACAATGAAATTTTTACTTGAATGTCGTTCTTGATTATTTTTGTTAAAATTTTCAACTGCATTTTCTCAATGGTTAATGAATCAAGGAATCACATAATTTCAGTAAAAGTTGCGCATTTATTGAGCTTCAAGACCATATGGACTTTTTTGGTTTTTAATAAAACCCTACCCCGAACAGAGGGGTGTAAATGCAGAAAACTGGGGTTTTGCGAACTGACTTTTCATTACTAATTTACTCAAATGTCAATTTTTGGAGCAGGAACAAAAAGAAAAGTAACCATTTTAGTTTTTAACAATTATTATTTAATAAAACGGAAGTAAAAAATACAGTAGCAATAAAACGCAGTAGTTGACTACAATTGTTGGTGCAACTTATTTTAATGACATAATGGAGGTTTTTTTGATCAAAGTTAATTAATAATAATTCAAAAATAAAATGGTTATTTTCTTTTTGTTCCTTCTCCAAAAATCGATTAGTTTTGAATTATTATTAATTAACTTTGTTGAAAAAAAAAACCTCCATTATGTGGTTAAAATATGTTGCACAAACAATTGTAGTCAAGAAACTAAAAATTTGCCACAATTCTTTCCCACTTCCTTGTTTGAATAGTTCGAACGATTTTTGTAGCAATTTTAACTAGGCACCTGCCTGTTGTACTTTTTCACTTCTGTGTTTTATTGCTACTTTATTTTTTACTTCCGTTTTATAAAATACTAATTGTTCTAAACTAAAATGGTAAAAATTTATATTTGAGTAAATTAGTAATGAAAAGTCAGTTCGCAAAACCACAGTTTTCTGCATTTACACCCCTCTGTTCGGGGTAAGGTTTTATTAAAAACCAAAAAAATCCATATGATCTTGAAGCTCAATAAATGCGCAACGTTTTCTGAAATTATGTGATTCCTTGATTCATTAACCATTGAGAAAATGCAGTTGAAACTTTTAATAAAAATCATCGAGAACGAAATTTTTAGACATTCAAGTAAACATTTCATTGTTTTAAGAATCGTTTTGAGGCTCTGTATTGAGCAGATTTATAGGAAATTTAATGCTCTTTCGTTTGGAATAAGCAGATTTGTTGCAGGATTAAGAATAAAAAAGTTACGACCGTTTTTATGTCGAAAAACGCGAATATCGACGGAAAAGTAAAAAATGCAAATATCTTGGACACTATTGAGAATCGGGCCAAAGTGAAGAGAATATTTTTTGTTGCATTTGAGCTGCTGAATCACCTCCCGAAGTTTCGACCACTCCTCCGTATACACCCTGCATATAAGTATATGTATATATTTAAATTGCTTTAATTGAAATTCTTGTGAGTAGTGTTCGTCCAGATTTTTTTAAAATATTTTTGTTTTAATTTATAAAGAAAAAAAAAAAAAAGAATATGCCCAATGCTTATTTTAACGTCAGACATCTGTTTGACAGATTTTTGATTAGAAACGTCAGATAAGATATTGAAATGCAAAACTAGCCCATGTGCGTCCCTATCAAATATGAAAAAATATTTCACATTAATACAAATATTATGCCAAACAACGTTGTGTAACGTTTTTGTCATTGACTGGCGTTTTAATTAAATTTATACAATGTTTTGAGCTAAGCGTTTATTTAAAACAACGTTCAACAATATTATCAGACCTCGCATTTGACTTTTTTTTTTTGTTTTTTTTAAATAAATAGTATCGATAAATGTTGGTTATTTTTTATCTTCTTGTAACATCTCCATGTTTATTTATGCTTTTTACAACCCAAATTATGAATATCTCCTATTTTCCTCTCAATAAATCTAAGTGCTCAGGTTTTTGACTGTCAATTTGTTTGTTTAATTGAGATTAGCGTACTGTTTCACAAATATTAGTACAATTTTAAAATACATCAAGTTTTTGAATTCATAAAATAATAATTTGAATTCATTCCGTGCGAGAGAAATCGATTTTTGAAGGTTTGTTTGAGGGGAATCAGGTGACGTTATTTCTGATTTAAACTCGATATCAGTATTTCGATACTAAGGCAGCATTTTGTCCACGGATATAGTCTGAGAGTAAGAATACTTTAGGAATTATAGAGGTCTAAAGAATAAATTTTAATTCGCATCTACTGACTACTCGCTAGGAATAGTCATTCACTTTAATTGAATGATGAATAAACCAGCGTTTGTTTTATATAGAATCCTTTTAACACACTCTTTCTAGCCATTGTTTTGGAAATGGACTGTACAATACAATTTGTGATTTATAATTCAATAATGGCCACACAAAAGCAAAAAAAAAGCAAAAGGTTTTGTTTCTTTGAACTGCAATCGCTTAATATTATAATTATTTTCTCTAGTAAAGTGTTGCTTTCAAGACACATTCTCGAAACGTGGTTTTTAACGGAAATATTCGTTGCGGGGAGGGGTCTTTTGAGACTGATAATGATTAGTGTGTGTTATATATACCTCTTTATAAAATAAATAAAAAATAAATGAAATTACAACTGCAGTTGCAATCGCTCCTTGCACCAAATCAATATAATTACTGATACAAATACTTGTGTTAGAATATTAATAATTATAAGTAAACAACGAGGTCAACGTCATCTCAGTCAAAGGTTGGCTTGGAAGTGTCACAGATGAAAGCTGGCCGATGAGAGATTTAGGTTTAGAGAGTGGAACCTCTTGAATCAGGGCGGAGATTTGGGTTATAAATGAAAGGTACCTTTTAGATTTGGAGTGAATGGTTCAGTTAAGAGACGTAGTATAGAGTATATGGCGTAGAATTTAACGATTATAGTGTTTTGGAGTCGAGATAGATGTTGGAATGCATAGCTGAATCCCCATAATTTCGAGTCCACAGGTCCAAATCGGTTTTAGTAGCGTGTTGTATAACAGGTATTTTTGTAGTTTAAAGTCAATTGTGATCGTCTGCCCTGGAATCTTGCCAGTAAAGTAAAGTAATCGCCTATTTTTTCAGGCCGGTTTTACGTCCAACTTAGGTGTCGTGGACGGAGGCGATTAGCAAACATACTTTACTACAAAGTTCTCATAGTAACCATTAAATAAACTCTAAGACCAGTGGAATCGAACCCACTAAACCAACAATGCATCTTAGCTTTGCGGGTCTAGCCTATATTCGCCTAACATACTTTACTATAAATTTCTCATATTAACCATTAAATAAAATCCAAGACCTAGACCGGGGGAATCGAACCTACTAAACCAACAATATATCTCAGCTTTGCGGGTCTAGCCTATAACCACCTAACATACTTTACTATAAATTTCTCATATTAACCATTAAATAAGATCCAAGACCTAGACCGGGGGAATCGAACCCACTAAACCAACAATACATCTCAGCTTTGCGGGTCTAGCCTATATTCGCCTAACATACTTTACTACAAATTTCTCATATTAACCATTAAATAAAATCTAAGACCTAGACCGGGGGAATCGAACCCACTAAACCAACAATACATCTTAGCTTTGCGGGTCTAGCCTATATTCGCCTAACATACTTTACTACAAATTTCTCATATTAACCATTAAATAAAATCTAAGACCTAGACCGGGGGAATCGAACCCACTAAACCAACAATACATCTTAGATTTGCGGGTCTTGCCTATAACCGCTCTGCTACCTTGGCGCCTGAATTTTTCCCACTAGGTAGGTAGTAGCGTTTTTTGAGTTCTTGTCGTCTAAGATGTGTAAAACAATAAAATAAAAAATCTCAGAAAGCTGAAACTTTAAATTTCAGGAGACTCACCGAATTTAGAGCTCGAAATCCTTCCAATATTTATAAAATGGATTTATCAATTATTTGAAAATAGCTCCAACGATATCCATTAAAATTTTAATTAGAAATATTTTTCTAAAGAAAATTCTAATAATGGAGAAGGTTTTGGTAGGCCCTTTTTTAAAGTACTATTTCAAAACATTTTCGGCCCTGTTTTTTTGATGTGTTATTCATAAAAATCGGTTCACGCGTTTAGGCACTACGTTGTTTACAAAAAATGGTAACAAGAACAATTTTTGAAAATGCCGTTTTAGCGCTCATTTTTGGCATCGTTTTTCTCGAAATCTATTACATCTGGAGTGTTGCAAAAAAAATACAGTTATAAAGGAGGATTTACCCTATATTATAAAGAAAATTTGGGAATTTTATCTTTTATAGAAATAGAGAAAACAATTATCAAAGTTGAGTGTTTTTTCAAAGTTACGCTTTTTCGTGCAGTTTTTGACGATCAACTCTTATACAACTGTCCTACCGGACGGTATTAATATAAGACGTGTTACGTATATCCGGATTTGAAGGAACTTTCTAAACAACGGAACTACCACTTTGTAGGTAGTTTACTTAAATGCAGTTTAAGAACTTTTATCGCAATAATTTTCGCAGCTCAAATACGATCATAAAGCCATAACTTTATTCTTACTCTAAAATACAAATGTCAATGATTCATCTAAATTTGTAATTAGTATGATCTTCTTCTTTTTCTTCTTCATGTGGCATATCCGGTTTTCTGAACGTTTACCAATCACTTTCGCGAACGCCTCCTATTCTCCGCCATGTGAAAGAGCTCTTCCGTAATTCCAGTCCAGCTTCTGGATGTCCCACAGCCAGGAAAGCTGCTTCTTCCCCCACACCGCGGCATTCCTTGTCCAATTTGTCCCTTCACCTTACTGAAGACTATACTTTTTACTCCACCAATATATGGCCTAGGTATTCAACCTTCCTGCTTCCGTTAGGTATTTGCTCTTGCAAGAACTTCGCCCTGTCGACCGACCCAATAGTATAATCTTAATTAGAAGATATTATTCTCAGTTTAGCTCTCGTATTATATAGTCTGTATTTATTAAATTCGAATTAATATTGAAAATTTTTCTAACAGTTTATTCATATAGAGATATTCTATCTAAAAGTTTGACATTTATTTTTCTTTCACATTATTAAAGTTGCTATTTGTTGCACGCCATTCCAGCTTTTAAAAGTAAACTTTACATAAAGTTTAATATAAAAGTTTTTTTTAAAAAAAACTGCTTTTCTATTTCTATATATGATTATTTCTTTTTGTGGTGCAGTTTAAAGAGGAAAAATAAAATTTCTTCAAAAAGAAAGGTACCCACTTTTCCACATTAAGTAAATAAAAATTTCATATTCATAGAGGGCTCTTGTTAAATCGTGAAAAATTAAATATGTTAACTTGTTTTAATATTCTACATTTTCCCATTCTTGGTTCTTAAATACACCCAACTTTTTCAAGTTGCAATTTGACGTAGTGGTTACTACTGGCCTTCCACTTATGCTTTAAATCTACACATTACCTCTGCACAGTGTTCATATCCTATTTTATGAATCCAGTAAAGCGTTTTCCTTTAATTATCTATACGGAATTCTTTTAAGAACGTTTTTTATTACGTACACATTGTAGCAAGGGTTTTACCCACATCTCTTTTTTGTTTTTGTTTTTAAAATAAAAGTTTTTGTATCTTTGTCCAATTAATCCATGAAGAGGTGGATTAATCAGATTGGTGTAGAGATTTCGACTTCACTGATGTTTCCGCCTCGAAATACACTTGATGATTCAAGAGTACCAAGTCGGAAACATCAGTGCAGTCAAATTCTCTACAATAATCTGATTAATCTAAGTATAATGATTGCTGGTAAAGTTCGAAACGTGCGGTGCTAATAGTGCTGCACGAGACCGAGACGAGGCGAGACTTTATGCAGTCTCGATCACGGTCTCGGTCTCGGTCGCTCAAGTCTCGGTCTCGGTCTTGTCGAGATATCTCGGTATCGGTTTTTGAATTTTTGTTTAAGTATTAAAAGCGGCTTGCTATTAATAATCTTTTCAAAAAATGTTATTATTTTCTAATAATTATTTTCATTTATATATTGGTAATGAAAATGTGTGTAAAAGAAGACAACTACTTACACTTCAATGCATCATATATTACTATTACTGTTATATATCTTTATATAATTTCAAAAAGATGTTAAAAACGCGCCAAATGAAAGACCCAAATAACATATCTGCCTGCTATAACAAGTCGATTCGTGAAATAAAAAATACACCTCCCGACAAACTTCCCGCTCCATTAGTTATGGCTGTTGGTGAAGATAAAGAATCTGATGATTCACCTTTTGACGACGACGACGACTGCATCAATATTTTTGCACCATTTGCTCAAAAATCAGCAAATATCACCGAAGCATGGAAGACAGAAATAATTAATTACACCAAATTAGACCAAGCACCAGTAGACGTTGACATTTTAGAATGGTGGAAAACACTTGAGAATTCCTTCAAAAATTTGTCTAGAATGGCGAAAGATATTTTTAGTATCTGTGCAACTTCAGTGCCATCGGAAAGATTATTTTCGCAAGCTGCGATGATAATGACCAATAGAAGATCTTCTCTAACTTCTGACTCAGTAAAAGCTCTTTTATGTATCAATGCTTGGGCAAAGAGTATCTTAAAAACGAAAATTTGTGGCAATATTTTTTAGGTGCATAGATAGTCTTTTTTTTCAAATTCACTAATTCCAAAATTCTAAAATATAATTCAAATAATATCAAAGTTCAAAGTATTAGATTAATTAATAAAGGGGGCCGCCACGGTAGCCGAGCGGTGCGAGACCTGCGAAGCTAATGTGTATTGTGGTACTGGGTTCGATGCACTGCACGTGTTGTGTCAGTGTGAGGGGCTCGTATGGCTAAGGAGGTTACTTCTCGGGGAGGAAAAACCAAGGCCTGAGAGCTTTACCCAGGAGCCACTCTCCAGAATTAAGAATCTGATTAAACGGACGGGTCTGGAGGGTGAGCTCTAAAGCCGGGGAGCCACAATAGATCCATAGGGGTCGCGGTGGCGCAGGCCTTGAGGCCACCCTAATTTAATCTAATCTACTGGGTTCGATTCCCGGTCTTAGGCTTTGGATTTTATTTAATGGTTAATATGAGAAATTCACAGTAAAGTATGTTTGCTAGTCGCCTCCGTCCGCGACACCTAATTGGTAGTTGGACGTAAAGCCCAGCCTGAAAAAATAGGCGATTACTTTACTTTGCTTACTTTACTTATGTAATTCGAAGTCAAATAGATGTAGTAATATTGAACATATATAATAAAATCGTATCTTTTAATAATTAATTCAATACCTGTAATGATTATTTATTAATAAAGAACACAATTTTATAATTTTGTAGCTAAAAATTAATATTTGAAAAACCGAGACGAGACCGGGATTTCTCGACGAGATATAAATCATGTCCCGATCTCGGTCTCGGTCTCGGTTGCTCAAGTCTCGAGACCGAGACCGAGATTTGTCTCGTTTCTCGTGCAGCACTAGCGTGCTAAACTGGACATCATTAAGATATCCAGTACTTTAGCGTCTAGACCAGCTCCAATACTCTTTCAATCAATACTAGCTCCATAATTCCTTCAGCAAAATCAGGATGTTGAGCAACTCGATATTTCCTATCGATACAATTTCAGTTATTAAAAAAAATTAAAAATACTTTGTAAATATTTTCAGAATTTCAAATATATTTATAGTGGTATTGACAGCCAGACGGCAGGTTGGATCATTAAAATCAGGGCAGAGAATTGTTATATCTGAATGGGTGACGCTATAAAACTCGTGTTCTTTGTACAATAGCAGGGATAATAAAGATGTGTACCATTTGTGTCTGCATTTGCCCTATACTAAGAGAGTTTCGCCTACGGGTACTTTGGTAAAGAAAAATTATTTTATGCTCAATTTCCTGTGGGTATCTTAACGGCAAAGACTGGCGCGCATAGATCAATTACTGTAAATCAACGTGGAATTACTGATATGAGCTCATAGAAGAATTTAATTACACTTGATTTGTCTGGAGCATTGAACTTGATGTAAATTACATTGTATTGATAAATTGTTTGTATTCGTTTTTGTCCCTGTTTTAGTTTATTAATACTAGTCTTGTCATTCTTAGTTTTTAATATTGTTCATAGCATAATTTATAATTTATAATTGTCTTTATTTATATCTGCAAAAATGTTTGTTTATTTCTTTTTTTTTTATTTGTTTTTTAATTAATGTGTACATCTATTTAATTTGAATTTGAATTATGGCAACTCCTCGGACGGTCCATGAGACCACGAGTAAGCCGGTTGAAATTTTTTATTTATAATTTATGTAAATTAAAAATTTATTTTCTTCAATAAACTAATAATAATTATTATTATTTTAATGCTTTAAGGCGCATCAACATCTGAGGTTATTGGCGCCCGGAGATTTTTTCAGTGCACTGCCGGCCTCCGGACAGTATTCTCTCGTTACAGACAACACTGTCCATCACCGGACAGTGAGCTGTAAGAAGCTCCTAGGAAGAGAAAATCTAAGGGTCAGCTGCTGGATTCGAACCCGGGACCTCCGCGTGGGAGTCCAGTATGCTAACCTCATAGCTAATCCCTTCCCTACCAATTATTATTATTATTATTTTCATAATTTTGTCTGTATTTATTTTTCTTAATTACTGTTCATTATTTTAGGTGACTGATTCAACGGATGAAAAAAAATAACTGCCAATTACAGTTATGATATTTTCTTATTATGCGGAGCTTTCGACCTAGGGACTGTGGAACCTATTCACAATAATATATATATATATATTGCGTTTATTGTGCTACAATCAGCGCGTTAGCGCTATAAGTAACAGTGATAACAGAGTAACATTGAATAACAGAAGTATACGAGTGGAGAAGTTACCCAGTGGTAACACTCCAAAACATTAGACTGTTAGTCACTCTCTTCACTGGAGAGGAGATCACGAGGCCACTGTCTTGTCGGGTTGTCAGGAAGAGTTCTAGAAGAAAGATTTTTAGCTAAAGGATTTATATGAGATTGCTGGCTGAAGTGGAATTTTCTGTATCTTGTTTTAGCAACTTGTGTGACAAAAGGAATGTTAAGGTCAGTGTGTATAGTCCAGGTTGGAGACATAAAAAGGAGCGTGTTCGAAATATTTTAGATTGTAGAGATTGAATCCTTTGGAGATTGGAGCGTTTGGTTGAACCCCACAGCTCTATTCCATGCGCCCAGATGGGTTTCAAAATATAAGTATAAATTAGTCTTTTGTTTTCCAGAGAGAGTTTTGATATGTCGTCTAAGAGTCTTTTAAGTAGTTGATAGCGTCTGTTCAGTTCTGTTCTTTTAAGCCTAGTGTGGGGGTTCCAAGAAAGTCTTCGGGTCTAAGTAAAGCCCAAGGTAGCGGGCAACGTTTACTACTGGTAGAGGAGTTAGGCTATAGATGGCTGGAGGAAGAGTGAAGGTAATGTTTTGAGACTTGCTTTCATTAAGTTTAATAGCCCATCTCTTGAACCACTGTTCTAATGAGGAGAGATGGGGCTGCAGATTTCTGTGAGCAAGAACAGGATCATGATTAGTGGACAGTGGGGCGGTGTCATCTGCGTTAATATATATTAAAGTGAATTTTATAATGTAACTTAATTTACAAAAATTATTTACCTAATTGACAATGTAATATTTTTAAATCAATTAAGGGTTGATATGTCTTCTGTCTTGTCTGCTCATGGGACTGAGTGTGATCGGTCTGTGTGTGATATGTGTTTGGTTGTAAGGAAGTCAGTGTTGCCAATTGTCAAGTATTTTTTGCAGTAAGTTGGCGTATATGTTGTTTAAATTGTTCGTGTCTTGAAATTTAGACTGTTTTCTGTCTTTGATATTATTTTTTCTTTGCTGCTTGTTTGTATATCAGTATTTGAATCAAGATAGAGAGAATAATTTAGAAGAGAATTTAGGACTTGTGGTGTCTGTCTTTTGTTTTCAATATCTTAGCTCTACTTTGTTGTTATTAATTATTTGCAAAACCCCCTACGCCATTATGGTCTAAGTTCCTATCCGATTTTCTAGCCTCTATCTAATTAGCTACTTATTGATTAGTAATTCCACTTTTTGATTTCTTGGGATCTTTTTAGTTATAGCTTATTAAACTCTACTTTAGTAAACAGATTGTTTAGTAAAATTCAATTTAGTTAGCACAGTTAGGAAAATCCATTGCCAAACTAGTGACAATCAACCTGGGCAATAACTCTTTCATTCGGTTCCACCTTTTTCATGTTCCTGGTATGTTTACACTTCACTCCAGTTAGGATTTGCTTGGTTTTCCCCTTGGAATAGATACTACATTTTATTTTCTTTTTCTTTATTTTGATGTTGCGACAGTTTTCTTTGGAGGGAGAACCGTGCGTGCAGATTTTATTGGAAAAGGTATTTCCTTTTTATTATTGTTTTTCTTAGGATTTTATTCACTTATTTACTTTTATTATACTCTCTTTCTCAAAATCCGCTTTACATTTTCTTTACTCGGGTCTCCTTTTTAAAATTAGTCTAGCAAAAACATGAAGATATTCACCCCTCTTAATTTATAAGCGATAATAATTATCAATTGATAATAACATAATTAGTTTACTTGGAGGAAGCTGAACGACGCCACAGTTGTCTTGGAGAATTATTTGGCAGAAGAAAAAAAGAGTTTGAGCCAGTGGATTAGTGGATTAGGATTGAGGACTTCGTTGTAGCTGCGGTATCTGGATGTATCTGGGTTCTTTTGTCTTGCTCGAGACTCTACAAGAATCTCTCTTATTTGGTGTATATAAAATCACTTTTAGGCCTTTTTTAAGATTATATACATTTTCTTTTTGTCGGTCGTAGTTCCTAATTGGTGAAGAAAAAAGATTATATGTATATTGTTATATCAGATTTAGACTTTTGAGTTCTTTCATTTCACTTCTTTGTAAAGCTATTCACTGGATAGAGTACGTTATACAGGGTGAACCAGTAAGTATTGTCCATAGCCCTACTGTGTGAAGTACATCTAAAGTGGAGTTCAATGACGTATTGGCCAACTTCATATTTTCCACTGTTCTTGAGTGACATCACTTTGATTTTTTTTTCTAAAATCATTACTTTTTGTCCAATAAAAATGTTATTACTCAGAAAGTTTTAGTCCGAATTCGATTCTGATGACACGGTTAGAAAGACAGATAAATTTTCTAAAAATTGTTACCATTTTGAAGCATAAATTATTCTCTAAACAGCCTCAATCTTCCTCCTGGATACTGGGAAAATAAAAGTAATCGAAATTTTTGAAGAAAACTCATTAGGCCCTTATGTGATCATTATCAGACCTAGGTGCTGGCACTTTTTATAAAAGTTTCCTTGTTTAATGGGCTTTCAAACGGTATATCATTTTCCGGGATTCCTTTTATCTTCGTATGAGAATTTACGTTTGTTTTGCAAGAAAACGTGTTCACGAGCACTCAACAGTTATCAAGTTTTTTAATTAATTGAAAACTCTTTTAGATGGACCAGTGGTCAATTTTTAAAGTAGATTGTCTTAAAATAAGGTAGTCAATTTACAGTAAATTTATCTGTCTTTCTAACCGTGTCATCAGAATCGAATTCGGACTAAAAAACTTTCTGAGAATGATCCGAGTCGGAAATAGCAAATTGATTTATGGCCAATTTCTCCTATTATCACATTAAATAAAATTAAATGCCAAGACCGTGATTCGAGTACAGTACCGCAATACACTTTAGTTTTGCTGTCTTTGTCCCCATTCCAACCGATAGCGCAGCATCATTCCTATCGGGCGCATCCTGCTTAATCTATTTTGTTTTCATCTTCGTAAATTTATGATGTAATTGAATAAAAGGAAGTTAATTTCTTTATTGCGCCTAATGGTTGATTAAAATGAGTAAAACTTCCAAGTATTAAAGAGTATCATAGTAAGAGAAAGACTCTTGTGAATGTGGCTACGACGCAAGTGAAGAAATATTAAAATTTAATGTCAAATTACTAAAAAATTCTGAATAAAGGCGCTCCAAGTAACCAAGCGGTTATAGGCTAGACCCGCAAAGCTAAGATGTATTGTTGGTTTAGTGGGTTCGATTCCCGGTCTTAGGCCTTGGATTTTATTTAATGGTTAATAAGAGAACTTAGTAGTAAAGTATTTTATGCGGTTATGGACTAGACCCGCAAAGCTAAGATGTATTGTTGGTTTAGTGGGTTCGATTCCCCCGGTCTTAGGCCTTGCATTTTATTTAATGTTTAATATGAGAAATTTATAGTAAAGTATGTTAGGCGGTTGTAGGCTAGACCCGCAATGCTAAGATGTATTGTTGGTTTAGTGGGTCCGATTCCCGGTCTTAGGCCTTGGATTTTATTTAATGGTTAATAAGAGAACTTTGTAGTAAAGTACATATGTTAGGCGGTTATAGACTAGACCCGCAATGCTAAGATGTATTGTTGGTTTAGTGGGTTCAATTCCCCTGGTCTAGGTCTTGGATTTTTATTTAATGGTTAATATGAGAAATTTGTAGTAAAGTATGTTAGGCGGCTATAGGCTAGACCCGCAATACTAAGATGTATTGTTGGTTTAGTGGGTTCGATTCCCCCAGTCTAGGCCTTGGATTTTATTTAATGGTTAATATGAGAAATTTATAATAAAGTATGTTTGGCGGGGGATAGGCTAGACCCGCAATACTAAGATGTATTGTTGGTTTAGTGGGTTCGATTCCCCCAGTCTAGGCCTTGTGCATTTTATTCAATTGTTAATATGAGAATATAACAGTAAAGTACGTTTGCTAATCGGCGATACCAAATTTGATAGCTAGACGTAAAGCCTGCCTGAATAGGCATTACTTTACAAAAGTCTGAATAAAATTTTTAGTATTTTGTAGTTTATTAACAATAAATGATTATAACAATTTTATTATAAACAGATCCTTGGTTGAAATTATATTTACTTATAAATTAAAGAAAAACATTAATTAACCTCCATCCCAAAAAGAAGGATAATATTCCCAAAAGTAAATAAACAAAAATATCAATTATGTAAACTGTAAACGGGATAATAAATACATTGAAACTTTCAGTATTTACTTTCAGGATTTTTAATTTTTTTCCCAATTCTGGACCACACCAACAAACTTTCTTAAATAAACACTCTACCAGTTATTTAGCATAAAATCAGCCTCAATGGCTGAAGGTTTGTTTAAAACAGTGCTCAGATATAAAGTAAACAATTTCACAAATAGATCATGTACTACGTATAAAGAAAAATAAGGAAATCTTTTCCCGAGATTGATTAAACAATTTTCTGAGGAGAAAAAATGGGAAATGGGGGAAAACAAATTTCAGCTTAAGTCGTAATAAATAAAAAAAACGTTATCGAGCAAAAAAAAAAAATTATGTGGCTTCAACCGGAAGTGATTATTATTCAGTGCATAGTTTTGCTCGATTTTCTTAATCTTAGTGGGTGTTCCTAAATGACTTACTGTAATTGCTTACTGTGAGATTTTGTTTTTTCTTTTAAGCTTTATTAATATATTTCTCTTTGTTTAAAAAAATAAGACTTATTCCACACTTTATTCTCTTGCTCATATTTATTCTCTTCTTAGACAATATTATTCGCATAATTTTTTTAATATTCAGTATTCTGATTACCCCCACCACTCTATTACAATATGTAGTCACCACAGTTAAGCAACAGCCATTATTTTATCCAGAATACTCTTTAGTTAAGAACTTTTCATTTAATCCAGTAATTTTGTTCGTCTCAAATACTTTTTATGTTTAAAGGGTGACCAAAGTTATATGCTCCACCCACTTTTTTTTTATACGGCGGGAAATTTCAAAAAAAAATTAGAAAACACGTATTTAATCATTTTTAGTCTAGTTTATTTTCAGTGATTGACCCATTTTTTTGAAACCCCTGTAACTCGAGATACAGCATCCAACTTTTTTTTAAAAAAATAAAACGTTATATCTTTTTTGCATATTTTTATAGTACTTGAGCTCCTAAAAAGAACAAATAATTTTTTTTTTAAATTGGTAAGGTTTTTCAAAAAGTTATGGTAATTTAAAATATGAAAAACAAACAGTTTAAAGTCAAAATTACGTTATTTTTTTTTTAAAGAAGCTGTTCAAATTGGGCACCATGAACGGATAGGCAAGCCAAAGCTCTGGGCTCCCACGCTCTGTTTGTAGCAGCACTTATGGTGCCGAAGTCAAGATCTAGGCAGGCTAGAGTTATTCGACGTTTCAGTTCATCGACTGAAGCCACGGGATTAAGGTTACTGTACACTTTACTTTTTTGGATATCCCCACAAAAAAAAAAAGTCCATTGGGTAACCCCTTAACTTAACTTAACAGTCCAGGGATCGAGGTCATTGGAACGGGGACAATGAGTTCCTAAACACTTTTCATCGAAATTTCTATCCAGATAACGTCGAATAACTCTCACATTATGTGCCGGGCAACCATCTTGTTGAAAATACATATCTAGCCGACGCTTTAGAGGAGCATCTTCAAGCAGAACTGGCAAAATGTCTCTTTAAAAAAGTTAGATACCTTGCACCAGTTAAGTTCTCTCTGTAGAAGTATGGGGCCGATTAGTTGATTTCCTAAAACTCCACACCAAACGTTTGTAGAAAAAACAACCTGAACGTCGAATAACTCTAGCCTGCCTAGACCATGACTTCGCCACCATAAGTGCTGCTACACACAGAGCGTGGGAGTCCAGAGCTTTGGCTTGCCTATCCGTTGATTGTGCCCACTTTGAACAGATTCTTTAAAAATAAAAATAAGGTAATTTTGACATTAAACTGAAATTTGTTTTTCATTTTTTAAATTACCATAACTTTTGAAAAATCTAACCGATTTCAAAAAAAAAATTTATTTGTTTTTTTTAGGAGCTCAAATTCTATAAAAATATGCAACAAAATATAACGTAACATTTGAAAAAAAAGAAGTTGGATGCTGTATCTCGAGATATTGGGGTTTAAAAAAATGGGTCTATCACTGAAAATAAACTAGACTAAAAATGATTAAATACGTGTTTTTTATTTTTTTCTGCAACCATGTAGGGAAGTTCTCATTGCTCAATTAAAATCAGCTGTGTAATGCCCAACTTCCCACACTAGTGGGGAAAAATTCCCATTAGTGTCACTTTCCGCACTAGTGTGTGGAAAAACTTTATTGTGCTTCCTTGATATAAGAAGTTTTGTTATTAACATAAATATTTTCTGTAAAACTTTAATAAGCTTATTTAACGTAACTAAATAATTAAAAAACGAATATTAAAAAATAAAATAAAAATTGAAAGGAATATAGAAATAAAAATAATACTTAAATAAATAATTAGATATTTTTAATTATAACAGTTAAAAAGGTTATAGTGTTACCTTATAGAAATTTAAAATGGATTCTAGTGATGCCTGTTTAGAAAACACTCCTCCATCAATAAAAGAAACAGCAGAAAATGTAATAAGTAATGTAAATACGTAAGTAATGTAAATAATTGTAGTATAACAATAAATGTTTATAATAAATAAATTACTTTTTTTTGTAGACTGTAAAAATGAAATTTTTAATTTTTTTAGTTAATAAATGGTTGCAGAAAAAATATAATATTTAACTCGAGTGTAAAGTATTTTCCTCACACTCGGCAATTTGCACTTGCACTCGCCTCGTTTCGCTCGCTCGTGCGTGCAAACCCTGCCTCGCGTTTAGTACTACTTTCCACACTTGTTAAATAAATAACTATTTTTCGACATTACCCGCCGTTTAAACAAAAAGTGGGTGGAGCATATAACTCTGGTCACCCTGTTCAAGGGCTTTGCCTATGAAACAAATAAAATAAATAATAATTATTACGTTAATTATATTTAATTCAATTAAAAGGAAGTTTTTTTTTGATAAAAATAATTAGCTTTGAAATATACAGAACTTTTATTGGTCGAAATAGCGATATACGAAACTGTTTTAAATTAGCGGAAGTTACGAGATTACTACCAAATTGTCATCAATGCTACCAACTATTTTTGATTGAAATAATTGACTAACCTTAAACAAAAAACAAAAAAAAACATTAATTAAAAGAACCTTTAATTTGTAAATAGAACGTGAATAATAAAAAAATGTTCACTCTTTATTTTCACCGGTTATTTACTTGAAGAAAACTCATTATTTTCTTTAGTATGTTACAGATTGTATATAATATACATTCCGGTTTATTCCAACCGGTGGTTAGAGAGGATGAATTAAAGATACCCTTTGGGAAATAAACATCTAGAAGACTGTATTTATAGAGTAAAAGAAACAAAATTACAATTTCATAATCATCAGTGCTCGCTAAGTATAATTTTTGAAATGAATATTGCTTTTGCCTGTAATGTTAGCTTACTACAAACATACAAATATATATATCCGGTCCTAAACAAAAAATCATTTCCTGTTATAGACAATAATGTACGAAGAAAAGGTGATTCACATTTCATCCGCATATCAATCCTCATTTCACGAAAATCCGCTTTACTTTAGGTGAATATTTTACAAATATCTAATCAAGGGAGTAAACCAGAATTTTATTCTCAACTCATTTGACTTCCGTTTAATTTTTAAAACTAAGTTAAATTGATTTAGGGAGAAAAAATGACCAAAAAAATCCTCTCCTCTTAAAAACCTCTTGAGGGTCGAAGTAACCACAAAGGAAGTATTTTAGAACTTCTCTTGTACATTCTTTAGATATCTCTTTTACAGATGAAACAGCTTCCAAATTCTACAGATCCCAGATCCTCTAATTATCATCCAAAATAATTCAAAGGTATCTCACAAAACTTGAAACAAGGAGAACACAAACGTTGGAAAATTAACCAATAATAAAATCAAGAGCACCAATGTAAACGTCCATCCTTAACCGAAATATCTGACCTCCTCTCTACTATAAAAGCAGTCCAATTCCGGTTTCTAAAGAGGCGAAATTCTTGGGCATGTTATTGGACAAAATCCCTCTGAAAAATGGTGAATTTTAAAATTTGGGCGTCGAAATTACTGAATATTACCCATTTAAATACGTATATAAATTAAATTATTAGCTTATAAACATTTTTTGCTTATTCTACTGGACATTCAGATGTAAATATCAGTAAATAAATAAATAAAAAAAAAACCCGAGAACACGAGCATCATCAGCGTTGCCATCTTATCTTGTTTAGATTCTTTTTATTTACACATCTGCTTCTGGCACTCATATATCTTCCTGTATCAGGGATCATGAAACTGTTTACTTGATCAGCGTTTTCCTCAAAGAAATGAAACATCTTGGATGTCATCATACCTCCACATCGAGCGGTTAGCGTACAATTAAATTATTTTTTTTTTGTATATTTTCGAAACGACACTTTCTTTCTTCAATAAGCCTCCAAAATAATCAAGCAGAAGAAGAAGAAGAATAGCTTAGTGATCTTTCGACAAGCATTAAACTGAAGACAATGTTTCTTTCTACAACTTTACCCAAATTTCAGAAGTGTTAGTAAGAATGCACTGGGTATCTTAGTTCCGTTTATAACTTCTGTTTTATGTATTACGGATTTCCTAAAATGGAGGTAAACAAATCCAAATACAGCCCAAGAATTTAATCATCGAATAAATGCTGCAAAACAGGCTCTTAGATTCCACTTACGACTTTGCTGAACGCTGAATTAGTCTATTATATTGATTGATTTAAATTTCTCCCTGAGTTCGTCAATTTTTCAAGAAATTGTCTCCTGTAATATCAACTAACAACAGTAGCAGTTCAATTAATCAACCAGTTTAAAGAATTCTTTGTCTGTACAACTCAAATCTAAATTGCTGTAGATATCTCAGTTCTTTGGGCGCCTGCAATTAAATGCTAACAAATCTAAAGCAATAATCTTCACCCATGAAAAACGCAGCATCTAAATAATTAGGGTAGACATAGTATCTTATAAAACAGTCAGGTTTATCCTAGCTAAAGTATCTAGGAATAGATTTAGAGACAGATACCGTTGCTTGGTTGCCTCTATACATCAGCTACAAACTCAATTTTGCATATGCCCGCCCGTCTCTCACAACACCCAAAAGTAAAAATTCCAAAAATAATTGTATCCGGTAAGCTGTTGTTCATTTCGCTCATTAGACTAATGTTTATGGATGTCTATCTTTAGCTCCAAAACTTAAAAACAGATCCTACCAAGAATAAGATTACAAAGATTATAACTGATATAGAATGATCTGTGCGGCGAAATCAACAGTTTCACAAATATCTGAATCATTCAGCTGCCACTGAATTTAATAAAACAATATCGGCAACATTTTTACAAAATCTCTAATATTCAAATATCGGATCGTGTCTCCGATATTCGCTTCAAACAGATGACTAGAAGAATAAGCACTGGACTGATCCGTAACAGGAATAGTTATCATGATGTTAAAATAGCTTGACTGTTATTTGAATCACTATAATCTTTAGTTATACCTAACCGTATAGGAGTAATAACTTACTGGACTGGATATAATTATACATTAACTAAATAAAAATAAAATTAACTTAATTCCATTACATCCTTAAGCATTTTTATCCCACTGTTTCGTCACAAATATCATGAAGAAGGAAAAACACGTTTCGCTGAAACGTAGTGATAAAGGATGTGTACCAAAAAAATAATAGTTCGTTTTTGTGAATACGCGTGTTTTACTCCTTTTTGCGACTGAATAAGTTTCAAGCACTACATTTTTAGTTGAATGGTTTAACAAAACATTTTGGTAATAATTTCTTTAAAGTTGATTTCCTATCTAGTTTATCTTGAATTTAAGATGAATTAAATTCTTTTCATTCAATGAATTTATGTTAAGCATGATTAGTTCAATTTTTTAAAGAATATTTTTCTAATTTTTATCCATTTATTTTCAATGAAGAATTAATGAATTTGGAAACTGCTGCCAGAGTGTATAAATTTCTTAGATGAAAAGAAAAATCTTTAGAAAACTATAGTTACAGTTTTCAACTTAAGTGAAAATTCTCACATAAATAATTCTTTAATTGTATAATTAAATTATTAATTATCTTTATTGCAGAATTTTGTACTTAATAATGTCTAAAAAGTTATTTTCTTTTTAAGGAACAAATTATTATTATTATTTTTTCTATTAATTAAAAATGCATATTTATAAAGTTGCATTAAAACAAAAAATTACAGCGTAGTGCATATGAAAAAGTAGTGTGATTATTTGAAGCTTACCTGTTTATTAGCGTCTCTAGATGTAGACAGAATGAAGTGTCGTGGAGAAGATCAGTAGGAGATGTGGGCCGCCTCCGGGTAGTTGGCCCGTTTATATAGCTAACAGTCCAACCGCCTCTCTAAACCACCCTCTCAACATCAACCCCGCCGTTTGCCCAGTTATTGCTGCCGCCAACTGTGTGTGTGTGTATAGCACACAGTTACATACAAGAAGTAGGTGTATACATGTGTGAAAGTGGCAGGTAGCCCCTTAAAAATCACTGTCTAATACTCTTATTATATATTTGCCGCCTCCAATCTCTTGGAAGATTTCATTCTGTTCTTATCTCTTGTGTTCTTCTACGTATGTTCTGGTAATCGTCAACTGTTTTATCACCCCTTCCGTTTTTAAGATGTAATTGTTCTAAGTTTTTATGGTGTAATTTCAGGTAATGATAATATTTGTTCCATATATTTTGCCGAATTACCTTCATATTTCATGGTACATGTCCAGTAAATCAATGCTACTTAGAGAATTCATAAACCATGGTCTCGAGGAAGCCTTTGGGCTTCCTGTAGGACATATTAATTCCAACTCCTCGATTCTAGCAACTGGGTGACTTGGGCCTTGACGCCCAAGAGTGGAGACCATCTGTTCTGAATCTGTTTTTCGATAAAAACTCTTTAACAGAAAGAATCTATTGATTCCGTCCAACCCAATTTTAACGACCACCTGTTTTCAAAGGCAACCCAGTCGCTGTCCACTTTGAAGATGACGCATGAATTCTATTAGTTAGACATTTTGATCGCGCCCAAAACACCCAGAAAAAAAAATGGTTCATACATTTCTGGTGTTAGCGCCGCCGCTTACTCAAATAATTACTAGGCAATTTATTGATAGATGTTCCAAAACATACGAGGGTCGTTTGAAAAGTCCGTGCAAAAATAAAAACTACTTAATTTTTGGGGGTAAACTTTTTTTATTTTTCAACATAGTCTCCTTTTAGGCTTATACACTTCGTCCAACGCTGCTCTAGTTTGTTGATCCCTTCCGAATAATAGGATTTGTCCAAGTCTGAAAAATAGCCATTCGTTTCTGCAATCACCTCCTCGTTTGAATAAAATCTTTTTCCCGCCAGCCATTTCTTCATATTGGGGAACAAATAGTAGTCCGAGGGAGAATAGGGGGGGATGTGAAACGAGTTGGAACCCTATTTCCATTAATTTTGCGACCACAACTGCTGAGGTGTGAGCTGGTGCGTTGTCGTGATGGAAAAGGACTTTTTTGTGGGCCAATCGTGGGCGTTTTTCTTGCAGCTCGGTTTTCAAACGGTCCAATAACGATGAATAATATGCACCTGTAATAGTTTTACCCTTTTCCAGATAGTCGATGAGGATTATTCCTTGCCAATCCCAAAAGACAGTCGCCATAATCATTCCGGCCGAAGGAACGGTCTTCGCCTTTTTTGGCGCAGATTCCCCCTTGGTAACCCATTGTTTAGATTGTTCTTTGGTCTCAGGAGTGTAGTGATGTATCCATGTTTCATCCACAGTGACGAAACGACGCTTAAAGTCCTGCGGATTCTTCTGGAACAGCTGCAAACCGTCCTTGCAACACTTCACACGATTTCGGTTTTGGTCAAGCGTGAGCAATCGCGGCACCCATCTTGCGGATAGCTTTGTCATGTCCAAATGTTGATGCAAAATATTATGTACCCGTTCATTCGAGATGCCCACAGCACTAGCAATCTCACGCCCTTCACTCTTCTGTCATCCATCACCATATCATGGATTTTATCAATGATTTCTGGAGTAGTAACCTCAACAGGGCGTCCAGAACGTTCAGCGTCACTTGTGCCCATATGGCCACTCCGAAAATTTTGAAACCACTTATAAACTGTTCTAATCGAAGGTGCAGAGTCACCATAATGTTTATCAAGCTTCTCTTTAGTCTCCTGAGGCGTTTTGCCTTTCATA
The DNA here is from genome assembly GCF_049639745.1 of Rhodnius prolixus. NCBI lineage: Eukaryota > Metazoa > Arthropoda > Insecta > Hemiptera > Reduviidae > Rhodnius > Rhodnius prolixus. Next base: position 31,070,737 of record NW_027411582.1, read on the forward strand.
AAGTAGTGTTTAATCAACACACGAAATTCTTTTTCGTCCATTTTTTGAAAATCACTCGACTTCCTCGATTCAAACGAATGCCAAACACAAAGAAATAGACCGATCTGGCTGAAACTTGGTGTGTGTTCTTCCAAGAGATGCTACTAACTAAACATAACCTCGATACGCGCCAGTAGTGCTATCTCTCTGACTTTGCACGGACTTTTCAAACGACCCTCGTATAACATTCTTATCTATAATTAGTAATTACTTGATTAAACGCAAATTTAATAATTAATGTGTAAAATTTACTCAAGAAACTGGTGTAAAACATTAAGAATTGTTCTCATCTTTATTTAAAATTGATCTCAATTAATTTTTTATCCTAATTTATTAAAACGATTTATCAAGTATTCGTGAATCAAAAACAGTCTTTAAATGCCCAAGAAAAACAATCGCATCATATTGTTAGTCGGCTAGAAACGTTTTCTTCTGTATTTCAAGTTTAAATTATACGCTACTAAATCGTAAAGTCCTTGTACGCCAATCATTTGATGACTTCAATTTTGAATCATTTATGTCACTGCTTTGACAAAATAAAAAAAAAGGCAAATCAACTATCCTCACAAATATTTGTGAACCGCAGACTCTGATGATGAAAAGAAATTTGAAATCCTTTGCAAAAAAAAAAAAAAAAAAGACCTGTTTTAATGACTCAGAAAGTTATTTTATAAATTTAACTATCTGGTTTAAGGGAACTGTCACTAATAAATGGGTTGTTACGACAATAAGCAGGCTGAGAGCGAACCACGCGGTGTGCGGATCGTATCTTCACAGGATCAACATAAAGGTCCTCTCTCCTCTTTGCGTAGATTGCAATGAGGAGGAGGATTTCAAACATATAATAATGGTATGTCCACTTTATGTGGTAGAAAGGAAACGAATGTTTGACGATATATTTAGATGGACCATTTCGCTACGAAGACATAATATTCTCCACCAACATCTATGTGATTAAGTCCATAGCAGAGCTAGCAATGAAATATGAATGTATTTAAAAGTTATAGCCGATTAGAATGAATGGAAGAAAATGCTTAGAGAAGGATTACGGTGATTTTAATTTCGGTTAAGCTTTATGGATGGCAGGAATATAGAGTACTGATCCATCCATTAGTTGTAAGTTTGTATGTAAATAGTTGTATATAGTAGAGGGATGAATGAGTGAAGCGACTGTATTTATAAATAAGAATGTAGAGTGAGTGATATTCTAGTGATAAGCACCTAGACGAAGCTGGCTGTATGGCGAAAGCCAATGCCAAAAAAGGAAACAAACAAAAAAAAAATATCTGATACCATTTTAACTGAAATTTCCTTTAAAGACATTACTACAATATTAAAGTATAAAAGAATCAATATTTTGTTTTTACGTTGACCTCCAGCAGACGGACTAGTTCCATGTTGTACATTATTTGTTTGATTTTGTTCATGAATATAGTTTTGTTCAGTATTTTAAAAAAAAAGTAATATTACGAGTATTATTAAAGTATAATTTCTCTATTCAGTTAAATTACTGAAGTGGCGATTGTAACGTTATACGATGTATTCAAAAGCTTGCATATAACAGCTTTCTTGGATCAATTAAAGCGTTTTTAATATTTCTTTTAATATTCAATGTTTTAGATAAGTGCTTTATTCATTCTCAAGTTCTTGCGTTATCCATGTACTCGAGTGTGACTGGGGAACGGAAATAGAAATCTCTGTTGAACTTATTTTATTGAAAAACTTGAATTGCGTAACCATGTTAGCAATTTTATGATGCGGATAACTGTGGAAAATTTACTGTTAGATGTTATCTTCTAGAAAGTTAATGGTACTTCTTACGTAGAGATAATATCGATTGTCCCTTTCGATACTATTTGGTGTAGCTGTACCATTAACCACTTCTCCTGCGAAGTCCTTAAGAGTGTTCCCATATCCAGGAATAAAAGGAAGCTACTTCCACTCTATTGTTTGTTTCTGTATGAGTGGCAGTTGCTTGGAGTTCATTGGTCATCATATTTCCTCTTAGTAAAATACTTCAGAAGTAGGATCTTTCTTCAATAGATACCATCTAAAATAGATCTTATTTTATTTGTGACTAGATCTTGCGGTAGATTTTGAGCATTGTATCGCTAATTGTTGATTACTCCCTACTCACTGATCAGTACAACAACTTAAGGCAGTTAAGGAAAACCATCGCGTCCAACTTGGAGGAAAGGTAAAGTGTCGCAGTTATACGATATTTTGTTGATGGGCTGCCATACTTGTCACAGTTTAAGGGTTCTGCATTAATTTACAAATTTATTATTGAGTAACTTTATCTAAACCATCTTTCTTTAAGACAGAAATTTCCAAGTAAGACTTGATGATTTTATCTAAACCAGACAGAAATTTCCAAGTAAGACTTTATGATACAGACGTTAATGGCCGCAAGGGTGCAGAGACTGGCCTGTCTGATGATCACGGGGGCCTTTAGTAGTACCCCTACTGCAGCGCTGGAGGTACTGCTGGGGTTGGCTCCGCTTCAATATGTTATTCAGGCGGAGGCAAGGGCCAGTGCGTACAGAATGGCGAGGAATGGTCAATGGAGGCGTATCAGCTCCTGCATCGGCCATATGAGTATTTCAGATAAGGTCGACCCTAGGCCGGTTATTGACATGGCAGGGGACAGTATCTGTCCTAAATACAGTTTCGAGACTCCTTTTCAGGTGTGTATTAAACCGAGGACTGAATGGAGGGTGAACTGAACGGTCCAGTACCGGAAGGGAGGCATTTGGTTTACCGATGGACTGTGGAACTGGGTCTGGAGTGTGTGGGGTTAATCCCGAAGTACTCATTGAGAGATCTCTTGGGAGATACGCCACAGTCTTCCAGGCCGAGGTTTTTGCTATTAAAATATGTGCTGAGGAAAACCTGCGGATGGAACCTAGAAATAGGGAGATTCGTATCTTTTCGGACAGCCAGGCTGCACTTAAGGCTCTTGTATCCTTTAGAATGACCTCTTCCCTGGTTTGGGAATGCAGGAAGGCCCTAGAACTACTGGCGCGGCACAACAAAGTTCGGTTGGAATGGGTGTCGGCTCATGTGGGTATTGAAGGGAATGAAAAAGCTGATCATCAGGCCAGAAATTGAGCTAACACTCCTTTCATCGGTCCGGAGCCTGTCCTGGGGATCACCAGGGGTTCGGTTCGTGCGGCTCTCAGAGATTGGATCTGGAGGGAGCACGAAAAGAACTGGGCGATGTGTCCTGGAGTTAAACACAGTAAGACCATGATGCCTTGGCTGTGTAAGCAAAGAACCAAAGAGACCCTGTGTTTGGGTAGAAATCAGATTACTCTGATTACAGGCCTATTCACGGGGCACGGTAGGTACAAGAAGCAACTGCGCAAGGTGGGGCTTATTAGCTCGGAACCATTGTGCAGATTATGTAAGGAAGAGGAGGAAACGGCCTCTCACCTGCTGTTCGATCGTGTTGCAATCGAGCGTTTGCGCTATGAAACCTTTGGAACTCTGAGGCCGAAGGAGATAGTAGCGCAAAAAGAACTAGTAGGGAAAGTCCTCAACCTCTTTAGTAGGGGAGGTTTCGCCTACTAGAACTAAGAAGGGGCTGGTACAATAAGTCTTTTGTGGCTGCGGTGCCATGGGGCTAGGTCCCGTCCCGTCTATTATCTTATCTTATCTTAAGACTTGATGACACCTTTAATACTAATCCTGTAAGGATTACAGTAGAAAGCAAACTCGGTCGTTCGTTAACCTACCGCGAACGTTTGCCTCCTCTAACATGGACATCAACAACCTTTTTTTTAAAAAAAAAAAAACAATAAGTAGCTGCAGTCCTTAATTTAGTCGGCTTAATTCTTTAATTAATCAGAAGAATGCAATGAACCTTTTTTTGGGGGAGCTCCAGGGGTTTCAAGAAACCTAAAAGTAAACAAAAGCCTGATGATCTTTTTTGAATCCTGAGTGTTGCCATCACTGGCAGCCTCAATGAGACAAAGAGTAGTAACTACAAGAAATGAGATGAGCCATCAACAAGCGCTCAATCGAAGGGATTTCTAACAGAATTTTAACCCAAAGGATTCGCTTGAGGTTATCAAATAGAGCAAGAAGGATCTATGGATCATAATGGCGAACATCCACCAAAGTGAATACACCCCTTTTGAAAAGCCGACGTTTGAATCTACCAGCGCCAGGACGAACCGAAAACAACCGAACAACCAAACAGGTTAAAAACAGAATATCTGACAGAAGCTTGTGGAGGGGACCCGTTTCCTTTAGGGTTGATGAGCCGTAATTAGATCGATTCTATTAAATAATTTTTTTTTTTTATTATAAATATTGTATCAGTAAAAATATAGTATCATATTTAAGATATATATAAATGAAAACTTATAATAAGCAGTTTCAAGAGCAGCTGTGAATATCATTAAGAAAAACATGGTTACAATATAATTTTTCTCATTTTCTCAACTTGTTAGTTCACTTTACTGGAACGTAGTAATTAAAAAGTAGTTTCTATATAATTTTTGTAGAAAATTCCTAACAGGTAATCTATTTCCTGTAAGCGACAACTTTAATAAGTTTTAATCATTATAATATTTATTTATTGTTATAAAATTGTCGCGATAATTTCACAGAGTTTAGTCGAGAAGAGAGATACTCATATTTTGTTTTGTTTCTACAAAATGATATCTTGTTTGTAATAAATCAAAAAGGTTAGCCAACAATCGTGCAATAAATGATTACCACCAATGGAGTTCATTCAGCCAGATAATCAAAATTATGATTTATGAAAGCTCTGGTGTGAAGATCTACAGCATCCTGCTACTAGAAACAATTCACAGAACTAGCTAGTTTTAATTACTGATTAGATGACCAATAACCAATAACTACGTTCTTCCTCAGTAAATTTTATTGGTTTAATTTAAGTAACGTTAATGCATTGTGAATGCATATTTAATTAAATTTGTTGACTTGATTGAATCTTATTTCCGGCGAGACAAAGTCTGAGCGTAATATGCAGATGCACCCACCGGTTTTGTGTTAAGTGTTCTCCGTGTGAAATTCTTAAACGAATTGGCTTTTATTGAAATATTTAAAGTGTATTTTACAGTAGTATAAGGGTTGATCATCAAAAACTGCACCAGAAAAAGCGTAACGTTGAAAGACACCCAACTTTGACATTTTTTTTTCTCTTTTTCTATAAAAGATAAAATTCCCAAATTTTCTTTAAAATATAGGACAAATCCTCCTTTATAACTGTAATTTTTTGCAACAACATAGATTAAATAGTTTTCGAGAAATACGTTGCTGTAAATGAGCAAAAACGGCATTTTCAAAAAAATGTTCTTCTTGCTGTTACCATTTTTGTAAACTGCGTAGCACCTAAACGCGAGAATCGGTTTTTTTATGAATGAGGTGTAATAAAAAAACAGCATAACTGTTGATCAACAGTTATGATGATATACTCGTAGCTCTACATTAAACTTCACAAACTTTTTGTTTTTATAATACCCTGAAGAAGGTAGTAAAAATTACCGAAACGTTGGTATAAAGCAAAAAAAGTTGTATTTATTGATGACCGCACCTCGATATTCACCAAAAATCATCTATCAATAACGGTCGAAAAAACCAAAACCATCCTTGTAATTATACTTAGAGGACTTGTCCCTCCTGAATAAGTTCGAACTGATCTCTCGTTGATTCGAAATTGTTTTAAATAATGTTTTCTTCTTCTCAGACCTTTAAGATCAAGTCATTTTTTTATTATTATTATTATTTTGTAATTTACAATATGTATAAAAATATACAATAAGTAAATAGGAGGTGAATGAGATGAACTAGTGCGGGAAGAGCAGGAGGAGAGAAGCTACCCAGCGGTAGCTCTCTCTATAGGAGAGAGGAGAATGTGAGAAGGAGAGAGTGATGGACTGGTGCGGGAGGAGAGCAGGAGGAGAGAAACTACCCAGCGGTAGCACTCTCTATAGGAGAGAGGAGAATGTGAGGAGGAGAGAGTGATGAACTGGTGCAGGAGGAGAGAAGCTACCTAGTGGTAGCACTCTCTACAGGAGAGAGGAGAATGTGAGGAGAGAGGAGAGATAGGAGAATAATGGCGTTTAGGTCTTCAGACTACAAGGAAATCGCGGGGTCACTGGCAATTCAGTCGGCGAGGAGTATTAGGGATGTCAGTATTAGAGGAAGCGAGAGACAGTTCAAGAGGATTAAAGCTAGTCGAGAGAGTAGTATGGAATTTTTGGTATTTAGTCTTGGCGAGTTGGTCTATGAAGGGAATGTTGAGGTCAGTGTGAAGGGTGAGGTTAGTCACCGTAGAAAGGAGCGTCAGCTATCTGTCAGAGGAGTTTTGACTGAAATGTCCTGCACTGTCCGTACGTTGGTTGGTTTGGCTGAACCCTAGAAATCAAGTCAAAATAATTTATCTTAATCGCAATGATTTTGTTGCCTGTTTATAATTAAAAGTAAAAATATAGAAAGAAAAATTGAGCCTTTTAAATCAAATTTAGCTTTCAAATATTGATCACAGAATACTAACAAGTAATTAGGGATTATAAATTTAACTACAGCATGCAATTCGATCAAAGCATATTAGCTATTGTGTTAATGGGAAAGAGATTCTAATGTAACGACCGATATTAATTATTTTGTCTAGTGAGCGATTCTGCTAACCAGGGCAGTTAGTGTCCACGTTTACCGCCCTAATTAAAACTAACAAGTAATTCCCTAAATGTCAATCGGCCGTACATACATCTGTCGGTTATTATTTGCAGTTTTAAAAATTTAATTCTCGTATTCGACCGCCAATTAATTTGAGTTAATTAATTAGTCAATAAACTTTTACCAATCTGGTGAATTCATTTAAAAATAGTTGTAAGTTCAACTTTAATATTATTTAACTCCTTTCTGCTTCTCCTGGAAATTTAAGAACAATAATTGTGAACACACACGATCTTATGTTTCTACAAAGTTCTTGGTCATAAGTTCCTATTCCAAATTTTGAGAAAATATTTAATTCTTCTTATCATAGTTCGTCAGTGCTACATATCCATGCGGAAATAGCACTCTTAAGAGATGACTCCTTCTCATCCCTTTTCCGGTAAAGTGATGATCCGAGATCATCCAAGAGGAAAGAGAAATTATTGCCAATTTTCAGGCTTCATCTTTTTGCGTTTGACCTGGAGACTAGGTCATCTCCTTTTTGCGTAGATTGCAATGAGGAGGAGGATTCCAAACATGTAATAATGATATGTCCACGTTATGTGGTAGAAAGGAAACGAATGTTTAAAGACAAATACAGGTATTTAGATGCACCATTTCGCTACGAAGACATAATATTCTCCACTAACATCTGTGTGCTTAACTCTATAGCAGAGCTAGCAATGAAATATGAATGTATTTAAAAGTTATAGCCGATTAGAATGAATGCAAGAAAATGATAACAGAAGGATTACGTGATTTTAATTTCGGTTAAGCTATAAGGATGGCAGGAGTATAGAGTACTGATCCATCCATTACCTGTAGTTTATGTAAATAGTTGTATATAGTAGAGGGATGAATGTATGAAGCGAATGTATTTATAAGTAAGAATGGAGAGTGAGTGATATTCTAGTGATAAGCACCTAGACGATGCTGGCTGTATGGCGAAAGCCAATGCCAAAAAAAAAGGCAAAAAGAGCACACTTAGATAGATTAGCTTAGGGCGGTCTTAAAAGGCTACGCCGCGACCCCTTTGAATCTATTGTGGCTCCCAATACTCTAGTGCTCGCAGCACTTCATACCCGTCCGTTTAATCAGACTCTTAATTCTGGGGAGCGGCTCCTGGATAAAGTTCCACAGGCCTTTTAGTTATTCCTCCCCGAGAAGTAACATCCTTGGCCAGACAACACTGTGCAGGGTGCCGTTTCCTCCTCCTCCTCCTGACAGAACCTACAAAAAAGGCTATCATCTGCCAGGCCCATGCGATGCACACTAGTTAAAGAGCAATTTAATATTGTAAACATAATCAGAGTGCAATATTAATTAGATAGCTTTGATTTTATTTATCATAGCAAGCATGTTTATAGTTATTCCTGACCGGTACCTCACTTTGATCCATCATCAGAGGGTAGATTATTCAGTTTGGTGTTGAGATTTGTAACGTTTTTGATCTGATGGCGGAAAAATCGAAATAACATTTTTCAATTTCCTGATTACGTAACCCTCCTCCAAGCTTCCTAAAGAAAGATTAGAAATAGATATGTTGTTCTTGTAGATGTCACTCTTCAGAACAAGAAACACACCCTAGAAATGGCAAGGAAATTGGAAGTAAAATATGTATACATATAAAATTCATCTGGGAAAAGATTATGTTTAGATTGGATCCACCACTTCTTTAGAAAGCCAATCTGAAGGGTGGGCATAGTCCCTTTGGGATGGAACTGTCCACTTTAGTTGACAAAACATTCCAATTACTGAGCTTTATGTCACTGCCTTCTTAAAAAAAGTTCGCCCAATAAGATTTTTGGCCAAATTTACTATTATTAGCCATGCGTTTACGGGAGTACAAATTAAGGCAATTGGGACTTCCTTAACATGTAGGGCTAGGCGCCACGGTAGCCGAGCGGTTAGAGGCGAGGCCTGCGAAGCTAATATGTATTGTGGTACTGGGTTCGATTCCCGGTCTTAGGCCTTGGATTTTATTTAATGGTTAATAAAAGAAATTTACAGTAAAGTATGTTTGCTAGTCGCCTCCGTCCACGACACCTAATTGGTAGTTGGACGTTAAACCCCGCCTGAAAAAATAGGTGATTACTTTACTTTACTTTTACATGTAGGGCTTGCTCTCTTATATATTTGGAGCACGTTCATCGTTTTCGGTGATTGCTCAAGTCTTGCTAGTATATGTTACGACTGGTTTTAAGATTATCTTATCAGTAGATGTTCTTACCAGAGGAGTTTTGGAGATTAGTAATTTCTGATCTGCAAAGTAGCGATATAGTATGTCCAGGCTTACTTCTATATTGAGTTATTTATAAAGTTTTAAGCCTCGCCAAAGCAGTTCTCCGTAGTGCCCGAGGATGGTAAGCAGAGTCCCGAGTTCAGGGTAAAACCTACAAAATTTAACCTTCTATATCTCAATAACTATTATAACGAAAACATTACTATTTATACCAGTTATAGAACTTACTTTTCACTACAATTCGGTGTAGAACTCACTAAAATCTGAACAATACGAAGAGAGATACAACGATTTGCAATTTTAACTATTTGCAAAACCTCCAAACTTTACCTTTTATATCTCAATAACTATTGTCAGTAAAACATTGCTATTTATACCACTTATAGAGATAACTTTTCTCTACAATTCGGTAAAGGATTCAAGACGAAGAGAGATACTCACGCTTGACCAAAAACGAAATCGTGTGAAGTGTTGCAAGGACGGTTTGCAGCTGTTCCAGAAGAATCCGCAGGACTTTAAGCGTCGTTTCATCACTGTGGATGAAACATGGATACATCACTACACTCCTGAGACCAAAGAACAATCTAAACAATGGGTTACCAAGGGGGAATCTGCGCCAAAAAAAGGCGAAGACCGTTCCTTCGGCCGGAAAGATTATGGCGACTGTCTTTTGGGATTCGCAAGGAATAATCCTCATCGACTATCTGGAAAAGGGTAAAACTATTACAGGTGCATATTATTCATCGTTATTGGACCGTTTGAAAACCGAGCTGCAAGAAAAACGCCCACGATTGGCCCACAAAAAAGTCCTTTTCCATCACGACAACGCACCAGCTCACACCTCAGCAGTTGTGGTCGCAAAATTAATGGAAATAGGGTTCCAACTCGTTTCACATTCCCCCCTATTCTCCAGACTTGGCTCCCTCGGACTACTATTTGTTCTCCAATATGAAGAAATGGCTGGCGGGAAAAAGATTTTATTCAAACGAGGAGGTGATTGCAGAAACGAATGGCTATTTTTCAGACTTGGACAAATCCTATTATTCGGAAGGGATCAACAAACTAGAGCAGCGTTGGACGAAGTGTATAAGCCTAAAAGGAGACTATGTTGAAAAATAAAAAAGGTTTACCCCAAAAAATTAAGTAGTTTTTATTTTTGCACGGACTTTTCAAACGACCCTCGTACAGAGCTTTAAAAGTTGAACCCTTCTCCAAGATTTTGAAAATTGAATGAAATATTTTATCCATTTATTAACCAAGCAAATTAAAAATTTACATTATACATATAATGGATGCTGTAATTAACTTTATCCATATACAATCTAATATTTACCTAATGTAATTCAAATTTGATTGCAAGGGAAAAATGCAAATCCTTAATCTAATCGCTGTTTTACATTTTTTAAAATTAAATTAAGTTTAATAAGTGTGCAGCGAGGGCTACCATTATCAGCATCCATGGTCTCCATTAGCTCATTGTTGCTGGCCAAGCAATTTAATAATAATAATAATTTTGATTTATTTTTAATAAATTCTTTAATCTGTGGTAGATTAAATTTTGCTTGTAAGCCTTCAAAATCTATTTTTTGTTAATTAGTTATTTTTTTAAAATTTGTATTTGAGGTTGAATACCAACTTCCGGTGGCATAAGGAGTGGCTTCATGGCCTCTTTGTAAAGGAAATTAGTGGAAACAGCATTTTTATTGCTTTCTTGGTTTTATTTATCAAAATATTGGTGTTTAATAAGAAAAGATTATTTAAATTTATTAAGGCAAATTAAATACAAGTAAATATTTGGGTACCCCACGCTATCACCAACTGTCTCAGCGGCTCTGCATCCCAATGCTGGGGTCCTGGCTTGCTCTAGAAAATTCCACGCCATATCCTCTCTATCTCTAGATAGATTAGACTAGGGCGGCCTCAAGGCCTACGCCACTGCGACCCCTATGGATCTATTGGTGGCTCTCCTCACTCTAAAGCTCACCCTCCCTGTCCAGACTCAGCACTCCAGACCCTGTCCTTTTTGTTCAGACTCTTGATGCTGGAGAGCGGCTCTTGGGTAAAGCTTTCACAGGCCTTGGTATTTCCTTTCCGTGAAGTAACATCCGAGCATCTATTAATCTATCTATCTATCTGGTGATCCACCAATTCAGGGCATTTCTTTCGTGACACTATCCAGCCATCTTGTTTTCGATCAGCCAATCTTTCGTTCGACTTCCTGGTTCAACGAACAGCACTGAAAATGGCAATTTCTTTCCTCCTTTATAGGCCTACCTGTTGCATTCTCGTCATCTGGATATACTTGATAATATCACCTTCCTCTTTGTGACGGACCCACCACTGTTCCTTTTTGGCTTAACTGGATCAAACATCCTTTTCTTAAAATTTTTCTTTCAAAGAGAATAGTTTTCACTCAGTCATGGTCCATGGTTTAGCTCCTCCACGTCAGAATAGGGCACTTTGTAATAAGTATATTTTGTGGTACTGACGAGATTTCGGCTTTTCGTTCACCTAAGTAGTCCATAATAGTATTTATTGGAGGCTATGAGCGTCTGATTCCTGTTTTTTTGACTTCAATATCCGGTGTTATCGTCGATGCTACTTCACATTATAGTCTACATATTGTAAGATGAAATTAAATCATACATTATTAACATTCATACTAGTATTCATACATTCATTCATAAAATACATTTATTTTATTAATTTGATAATTAATTTCATTCAATTAAATAATAAATAATATGCAAACGTGGAGGCTACTTAAATATTTTCGCTTCATTCACGGGGTGTAAGTTGGGTAAAGAAATAAAATATTTTGCTGACCGTTTGATAATTTTCTTGCATTTAAATTTAAAATAATTTACTTCGCTTAAAATTTGATACAAATTTAGTTGGATTTGTATTGGAGTCCCGGGTCCCTCTCTTTTGCTGCTTTTGAATGCAGAACTTGATGTTCAAATAAAATTACTGCTGTTCCAGATAGACAAGTTGAAGGATGAAACATTAGCGGCTGCCAGTGCTTAGTTTTAGTAGTCTGAAACGGTTCGCAACCTTTCAATTTGGGATGGAAGGGAGGAAGAAGAACCGTCTCTGCTGCACTGACTTTGTGTCAAAGAGAATATCGTATGACAACTTTACAGATTGTGTTTCTAAGAATAATTCTCCAATCTGACACCTTCAACACCTTCTATATCCAAGGCGGCAAAGACTCCTTCTTATTTTTATCGACAACTTATTTTATTCCCTATTTTTTTTGCCCCAAATATTCTCAGTGTATTTCATGCTTTCTGTCATGTTCTCTGTTCTGGAGACGCTGGTAAGAGAATACAGGGTGACCAGAGTTATATGCTCCACCCACTTTTTTTTTTAACGGCGGGAAATTTCGAAAAAATAAAAAACACGTATTTAATCATTTTTAGTCTAGTTTATTTTCAGTGATTGACCCATTTTTTTGAAACCCCTGTATCTCGAGATACAGCATCCAACTTTTGTTTTTCAAATGGAACGTTATATTTTTTGTTGCATATTTTTGTAGTATTTGAGCTCCTAAAAACAACAAAAAAAATTTTTTTGAAATCGATTAGGTTTTTCAAAAGTTATGGTAATTTAAAATATGAAAAACAAATTTCAGTTTACTGTCAAAATTACGTTATTTTTTTTAAAGAATCTGTTCAAACTGGGCACCATCAACGGATAGGCAAGCCAAAACTCTGGACTTCCACGCTCTGCTTGTAGCAGCACTTATGTGGCGAAGTCAAGATCTAGGCAGGTTAGAGTTATTCGACGTTTCAGATCATCGACTGAAGCCACGGAATTAAGGATACTTTACACTTTATTTTTTTAGGTATCCCCACAAAATATAGTCCATTTGGGTCAAGTCCGAAGATCGAGGTGGCCATTGGATGGGACAATGAGTCCTTACGCACTTTTAATGGAAATTTCTGCCCAGCTAACCTCGAACCACTCTCGCCGGGCAACCATCTTGTTGAAAATACATACATATCTATCCGACGTTGTAGATGAACATCTTCAAGCGGAACTGGCAAAATGACTCTGAAAAAAAAGTTGGATACCTTTCACCAGTTAAGTTCTCTCTGTAGAAGTATGGGCCGATTAGTTGATTTCCTATAACTCCACCTAAACGTTTGTAGAAAAAACAACCTGAACGTCGAATACTTCTAGCCTGCCTAGATCTTGACTTCGCCACCATAAGTGCTGCTACAAGCAAAGCGTGGGAGTCCAGAGTTTTGGCTTGCCTATCCGTTGGTTGTGCCCAGTTTGAATAGATTCTTTAAAAAAAATAACGTAATTTTGACAGTAAACTGAAATTTGTTTTTCATATTTTAAATTACCATAACTTTTGAAAAACCTAACCGATTTCAAAAAAAAAAATTTTTGTTGTTTTTAGGAGCTCAAATACTACAAAAATATGCAACAAAAAATATAACGTTCCATTTGAAAAACAAAAGTTGGATGCTGTATCTCGAGATACAAGGGTTTTAAAAAATGGGTCAATCACTGAAAATAAACTAGACTAAAAATGATTAAATACGTGTTTTCTATTTTTTCGAAATTTCCCGCCGTTAAAAAAAAAAAAGTGGGTGGAGCATATAACTTTGGTCACCCTGTATAGAAGATTCAATGAACTATTACAGAAGAAAGAAGTGAGCCTTTTTCTTGGAATTCTGGATACTAAGAAGTCCCCCTGAGTAAAGGAAAACCTGTCATAGCCACTTTCAAGAAAATGTCGCAAATGTGGAAGATAAAAACCATTTATAGAAATGGTATTCCAGCTTAGCCTCAAATGGTATTTCGCGGCGAGCCTTCGAAACGAAACATAATGCTTTGAATATTTGTTTTTGAGCTGAATTTTCACTTACAGAAACAGAAGGAGATCAATGGCTACTGGAAAAATCTAAATTAGAGCAAGAACACGATAAATCGTTCAAATAAATTAGGTAGTATTAATTAATTTAGATCAATTTCAAATATTTTTAATGATTTACACCAGTTTCTCGAGTTATTACATTTGTAACTTTTTGTAGACATTCACGTAACATCTATATCTAGTACGTGTATCAATAAATTTCTTAATTTTAAAGGCACTGTAATAGAAACTTCTTGACCACTTCGTCTGGTTGTTTTTCTGGTGCGACAGTACTTTCTAGCATCTGAGAGTACTACTTCTTTGATGTGAATATCAAGTAATCACCCTTCTAACCAGAGTGATACTTCAGAATTGCATCAGATTTACAGAACTGGCGCTGATTTCTGTCCTATCAATATTCCAAGGCAGTTGTAAATTAAAGCTAATGCGGTTAGTAGCTATTATAAATTTAGCTGACCTATTAAAACAATGAAACTTTACTATAACAATTTTAATGCCCCCCTCTTAGTTGATTATATGGAAATTATCTGGCAAAACTCCCAACTATTTAGCCACAATCCCGGGGTTCTTAATTAGCAAACGCTTGTTTGCGATGTTGGTTTCTTATTTGGAAATGCTAATGATATGGTAAAATTGAACCTTATTAACTATCAAATAGTTTCCTATACCTGAACGAATACTAAGCCAAGTCACCTTTACATTTCGTAGAAGACTATATTTAATTACCACCACCTTTTGCGGATTCATTCAACTTTGCATTCATTCAAAGACTATCTATTCATTACCCAAAAATCTTTCGTAACATTTGACTTATGTCTAAACGTCATTGATCCATTAATGCTATCAACATTGAAAGTGTGAATTTATGAATAATGTTCTCGACTAATTTTCTTAATTATGTGACCATTTTGGGTGATGGGGAGTTTTTACAGTTAGAGGAAGTGAATTGAGTTACTAACGGAACTGCACTTTTTGTTCTTTGACTTTCTTTGCAATGAAGGCTTGAATTGCCATTCTCAACCCTTTGGCTTTGGGTTGTTAATTGTAGAGGAGGTTAATGTCGATTAGTACATCCACGAAAAGGCGATTTAAATAGCTATTCATTTATAGACAAAAGTGGAATATTGTGGATTTGATTAGGAAGGCTGAAGGGATGAATAGAATAGAAGATAATATTGTTGTCTAAGAGTCCAACTAACTTGCATTACCATTGACTTAGGAACATTGCAATAACCAACTAGGGTAAACTAAATAAAAACTATTTTTAAATGTTCGATTTTATCCGTAGCATGCATGTTTATTGTTTCGGATTTCCATCCATCTTCAGTGTAGATTAATTAAGTTAGTGTAGAGATTTCTATTTTATTTATGTATCCGCCTCGCAATAGAGTGTGTTATAATGGTTAAAAGCCAAAGATGTTATCCAGCACTGTGAACCCTAGCAATATTTTTAAAAGAATTAGCTGAACGGTAATGTCGAGATGAGTAACATCGTGAAGAGAGTTGAAGAATGAATCCTCAGGGAGTAAATGCAATGCTCTGGACAGCGGTGATCTGACGTCCTTGTATACTCTGATTTCTTGGACACCTTCTATTGTTCTGAGCCCTACCTGGGCTATAATCCTTCAAAAACCTTTCACAGCCACTTTTTTGCAACTTTTTGAATTCCCTAATTCTAATTGAATGGAATTGAATAAATATTTATTACAATAAATATATACATAAAATAAATATAGAAGTATAAATGTATAAAACATTTCAACCTTCTTAACTAAGTGAAGAAAGAGAAAAGTTATGTGAGGAGGATTGGAATGCAGGGAAAAAAGGAGAGGAAAAACCTGCAGCTAGCGTAGAGAGTTAGAGTAGGATATGTTTTAGTCTTCTGTGTCCTGTATGTTGTAGAAGGATCTGTAGGAGGCTATGTCGCGGCAAAGGGGATTAGGATGGTCAGTCTAGGATGGAAAGGAGTTTGAGCAGAAGATTTTGGACATAGGAGTGTACCAGGGATAATGGACGCAGTCTCGTGGAGTGAGTCAATTCCCCAATTCTAATGACACCACATTTAGAGTAAAAAAAAATTAACGTGTGGCTGTGTCATGGACACGGCCATGTGTTGTACGTGAATACGTTTACGTAACGGGTTATATTTTGTATATAAAATATTTTTATTTATGTATTTAGGATGAAACAATGTGTCTTCATAATCGACGATCGAACACAATCCATGCCTATATAGTCCGTTGTCGATGTAGAAACGATTTCATCATCCACTTGCATAATTTCAACCGCCCCAGCTGCAGATGTACTGTCACCGTCGTTGATCCGCTCGGCCGCATTCATTCTTTTACGTTCCCAGCACAGCTTGACCCGGTCATATGGTGTTTCATTAGTACCATTCGATTGTTCTTGAGAAGCCCTTTCCAACCGTATACGATCTCTGTATTTGGTTTTGGCTTTTCGACGCGTATAGGCCGACATTATATATTTTTGATAATAGTTTTTTATTCTATCACCTTATTATATTCACTGCCACTATTTTACTCTAATGTTTTATATACAATCGATAGATTGTGACGACGGCTGACGATTAAAACTTAAACGAACATCCTAGCTTCTCCGAGTCAAAAGTTATAATAATTGTGAATATCGATAAGCAGCAAAATGGCGGCGTTTCCGCCTCCACCGCGCGCGATGCGTCACAGTCCTCGCTTATCGTAATGAATTCTTTGATCCTTTAGCTATCCAGTGGTCTAATTTAATTTTGGATGTAGACGATAGATTCGAAACTATAATGCCAAACTGTATCCCCCGATTTTGTTATCATTAGGTTTTTTGGATTGCCTCCATATGATAGCAAATTTAAAGACGTATTCACGTCAAAAATGAATTGTTTTAATGATACCGCGAAAAAAAAAAGAATGAAACAACCCGAAAGAAACAAGAATCGAGAATAATTTGGCTTCAAAGAACATAAATCAGTCAGTGCTTCTTAAATTGTAAGCTCAACTAGCTTGTGCTAATAAAAGTGATTGATTTATACTTTTTTGAAGTTCAATCAACCAAGGTTAACTTGATGTAAAGTTTTGTTTTTTTTACAGTTATTTTTAATCTATATTTTCACTTCACTGTACAGGAAATAAAACATTTTTAAACAGGAAATAACTGCAGATTACTTTTTTTTAGATGAGCTTTAAAAAAAAAAAAAAAGCGCGTGCATGTCAATTAGTGTTAGTTGGGCCATTATATTGGGCGGGGGTGTGAAAGCCGCGGGCGGTCTCAATAACTGTCAATGTTTAGCCCAATTGATATTATTAAATAATGCACCTTCATGTAATCCTCTATCTATCTTTCTGTCACTCATTTACACGTATTGAGGACACCAACAGTGTAAATGCAGACGATTTATTTATTTTGTATTTGTTATATATACCATATACTAATGTTTATATTTACTGTACTTCCATGTCAACTCTTTGGAGCTTCAATTCTTCTAGGTGGGGTGCCGAACAGAGTTTTCTCTTATTAAAGCTGCCCAGAAGGACAGTTTGATGATCAAAAACTGCACGGGGAAAGCGTAATTTTCAAAAATATCCAACTTTAACAACTTTCTGATCTTGTTCTATAAAAAAAAGACCAAATTCTTCTTTTTTTTCACTTTATTTGCCATATTTACAACTGCATCAATTGTTCCATCAAGTAAATTTGATCTTACTTCAGTTCTCTTGTAATGACATGGTTAGAGCAATCACCCACTGGTGAAACTCTTTCACAATGATTTAATCACAATAGATCTCTAAGCCACTTCCGCTTCAAACGAGGAGGAGGATTGTCTGGAAGGTGAGGAGAGGAGAGCTGTTTTACAAGAGGATTAGGATGGAGAGAGCTAGGAGGCTGTGAAAGTTGCGGTAGCGAGACTTTATTAGATCAGTGACAAAAGAGATGTGAAGGTCAGTGTGAATGGTAAGGTTAGAAATGTAGTATGGAGCATTCAGGATTTTCGCATAGGATTTTAGACTGTGTAGTGTCTGCAGGCGTTTTGGAGTTAGAAGGTTAGGATGAGCCCCACACTTCTGCTCCGTACGGTCCTAATGGGTCTTAACAGTGTCTTGTAAATTGTCAGTTTGTGATTCAAGTCGAGTTTAGATCTACGGTCAAGTAGTCTAGTAAGTAGCTTGTAGATCAAATTCTTAAATTTTATTTTAAGCAAGAAGCTCTTTTGTAAGTGTAACTATTTCTAGCAACAACCCAGAGCTAATAGATTTTGAAGAAAATCGATGCCGAAAATAGTTACTGATACAAAATTGCAAATGGTGATTTGCGGTTTTTTACTCGCAGTGAGGATTATTAGGGAATTAGGTGGCGAATTAGAGAATTCGAGAAGTTGCAAAAAAAGTGGTTGTGAAAGGTTTTTGAAGGATTAAAGACCCGTGTAGGGCTCAGAACAATAGAAGGTGTCCAAGAAATCAGGGTGTATAAGGACACCAGATCACCGGCTCTCCAGAGCATTGCATTCACTTCCTGAGGATTCATTTTTACCACTCTCTTCACGATGTTACTCTACTCGACATTCTCGTTCAGTTAATTCTTTTAAAAATATTGCTAGTGTCCACAGTGCCGGATGATTTCTTTGGCTTTTAACCATCACATAACACACTCTACTGCGAGGCGGATACATAAAATAAAGTTGAAATCTCTACACTAACTTAATTAATCTACCCCTGACAATGGATGAACGTCCGATCGGTCAAGATCGGATAAAATCAAACATTTAGAAATAGTTTTTATTTAGTTTACTCGCGGTGGCGGGCCCCAAAATAAAGGATGCTCGGGAAGAAAAGTCTACGGAAGGCGAGCAGGATTTCGTACCAATTTTTCCTTTTCCTTTAAAAATTACCTTATTTTACACGCCGTAAATAAATTGATTAAAATTAATAAATAATAAAAGTACAATTTTATCGATTATTGCACGTTCGCGAAGAAATCACTCTAAATCGTCTCTTAACAAGGGCCACTCCTACACGTGGCTTTAAGTTCAGAGGCCCCTTCGAACCGTTTCCTTCACGCTGTTTAACCCTGGTGATAATCGATAACTGATCCTCTAAGAGTTAAAAAGATTGATATTTCTTTAGCTCAAAATTCTCCACTCTATTACTCTAAAATGGCGCCATGTTGTAATAAAACCCAAAAACCGTTTACATTAGCATATTACGTAATAAAATATTGAAGAAGTATATAAAACTTCTTAAATAACTGTTTGAAAACTGAACAACCACAATTCAGCTGCAGCTGGCTGGCTTTGTTTACAGTTATCTTAATTTAGCTTTTTATGCGTTCAGTTTTACTCCTTTATGTTACTTGTTTTTCCACTTTTCACTTTTCTTTTGTTAATGATACGGGCTTGGCTATTATCTTACTCTATTAAATTTTGTTTTATTATTTTCATTTAAGGGTTACTATTACAGCTTCCCTTTGGTCCTTTTTAACTCGTAAGGTTATCACATAAAAAGGTAAAATTCTACTTTAATTCCACTACAAAAGTTTAACAAAACGAAATTAAAAATGTTAATCTAGGGGGGGGTACATACTAGTTTTAAAAAAACAGTTTCTCCTCAAATAGGCAATATTTATTTATTTTTATTTTTAAATACAAGTTTTTAGATCTACAAATATTTATTTAATTTATTAATGATCTTTAAAGAAAATCAAGCCATTTCCGGAAAAACCTCATATATTTTCCCCCTATCAATAGTAGCCCTGCTATGATAGGGAGTTTATTTACAATAATACATAACATGTACCACTGTTCGCACATGTTCTTATGTACAAATGTAAATCATTAAATAAATAATAAACTAAATATACATTATAATTCACAGTTATATTTACAATATCTAATACATAATATACAATAATAAACATTATACAAGTATAAATTAATAATACATTACACTACTTTACAATATACAGGGTGAACCAGTAAGTATTGTCCATAGGCCTACTGTATGTAGTACATCTAAAGTGGAGTTCAATGACGTATTGGCCAACTTCATATTTTCCACTGTTCTTGAGTGACGTCACTTTAAAGTTTTTTTCTAAAATCATTACTTTTTTCCAATAAAAATGTTATTACTCAGAAAGTTTTAATCCGAATTCGATTCTGATGACACGATTAGAAAGACAGATAAATTTTCTAAAAATTGATACCATTTCGAAGCATAAGTTATTCTCCAAACAGCCTCAATCTTCCTCCGAATGCTGGAAAAATAAAAGTAATCGAAATTTTTAAGAAAACTCATTAGGCCCTTACGTGATCATTATCAGACCTAGGTGCTGGCACTTTTTATAAAAGTTTCCTTGTTTAATGGGCTTTGAAACGGTATATCATTTTCCAGGATTCCTTTTATCTTCGTATGAGAAATTACGTTTGTTTTACAAGAAAACGTGTTCACGAGCACACAGCAGTGATATTGTATTGTGTTGTTTAATTCATTAAACTCTTGTGGATGGAGCTGTAGTCAATTGAAATATTTGACAAAATGTTAGAAAATATTTTAAACAAGTGCTATTTTTATAATCGAAGGCTAATTTGCTTAGTTTCAAAATCTAACATTGTGTCAAATATTTCAGTTTATTTTTTTTTATTTTTTTTATGTGCAATAAGTAACCTTAGACTACCTTATTTTAAGACAATCTACTTTAAAAATTGACTACAGCTCCATCCACAAGAGTTTAATGAATTAAACAACACAATACAATATCACTGCTGTGTGCTCGTGAACACGTTTTCTTGTAAAACAAACGTAATTTCTCATACGAAGATAAAAGGAATCCTGGAAAATGATATACCGTTTGAAAGCCCATTAGACAAGGAAACTTTTGTAAAAAGTGCCAGCACCTGGGTCTGATAATGATTACGTAAGGGCCTAATGAGTTTTTTTTTAAAATTTCGATTACTTTTATTTTCCTAGGTTCCGGTGGAAGATTAAGGCAGATTGGAGAATAATTTATGCTTCAAAATGGTGTCAATTTTTAGGGAATTTATCTGTCTTTCTAACCGTGTCATCAGAATCGAATTCAGACTAATACTTTCTGAGTAATAACATTTTTATTGGAAAAAAGTAATGATTTTGGAAAAAAACTTTAAAGTGACGTCACTCAAGAACAGATGAAAATATGAAGTTGGCCAATACGTCATTGAACTCCACTTTAGAGGTACTACACGCAGTAGGCCTATTGACAATACTTACTGGTTCACCCTGTATATACATACATAGCATAATATTTATATAACACATAATATACGAGTATACACAATGTTTTTGGAAAATTCCAGTCAAAATATAGTCAAAAAATGTCTTTTGGTTTATGGATTATGTTCTTAACCAGTTAAACGTGCAATTTAGTTTTTAAAAGAAAACCCACAACGTGCGGAATTAAAATCAGACAATGACCTGTATACACGTCGAACGCAGGGCAAAACAACCAAAAGTTTACAATAGTCGTAATAGTCACTGCAAGCAACTTTTTTCTGCAATTTCTGGGGGCTTACAGATAGATTACCAGAGCATTCTGTGCTCATTCCAAAATCTTGCACCACTTCTTCACGTATGCATTGCTCTAGTTTAACTAGGGACGCAAGAGCTTTTGACAAGGAAGAAAAGAGCTTTGAATTCTGTGCAAAATGAAATCATGCTCGTACTGAGGTCTGAACCTCTATCTAAAAGGTAAAAACGGGCATTGCACAAGAGGTTGAGAGCTTCTATTTGTGTGCGTAATTCCCCAATCTCTAACGCGGAGACCAATCATGTACCAACCACTTATCATTTGGCTGACTTCCTCCACCCTGCTCCGTATAAAATACTTGGCAGTTCTATTGGTGAGATAAAGAAAACATCCCACCAAATAATATTCTTATTGCATTTTATTAAAATTTCGAGTTTTTATAGTTAATGGCATAGAAATAGGGAGATTTGCATTTTTTCGGACAGTCAAGCGGCATTGAAGGTCCTCTCTTCCTTCAGAACTACTTCTTTCTGGTCTGGGAATGTAAAAAGGCCCTAGATCAACTTGGCTCGGCACAATAAAGTCCGATTGGAATGGGTGCCTATCCAAGTGGGGATTAAGGGGAATGAAATAGCTGATCAGTTGGCCAGGAATGGAGTTAGTACTCCTTTCATTGGCCCGGGACCAGTCCTGGGGATCACCAAAGGTGCAGTTCTTGAGGCTCTCAGAGATAAGATCTGGAGAGGACATGAAAAGTACTGGGTAATGCTTCCTGGGGTCAAACACAGCAAGAGGGTTATGCCCTTGTTGTGCAAACAAAGAACCAAAGTGACTCTGGGCTTGGGTAGAAATTCAGATTACTCCCGATTACAGGCCTGGTAGGTTCAGAAAGCACCTGCACAAAATAGGGCTTATCAACTCGGATCCGTTGTGCAGATTGTGCCAGGAAGAGGAAGAAACGGCCTCTCACCTGTTATTCTGAGAGACTGCGCTACAGATATCTTTGGTACCTTAAGACCGGAGGAGATAGTAGCGCAGAAGGAACTGGTAGGGAAAGCCCTCAACCTTCTTAGAAGGAGAGGTTTCATCTACTAGACTCAAAGGAAGGCACAATAAGCCTTTGGTCTCGTCTCGCCTTTCAAAATCTAAATCTAATCTAGTTAATGGCAATTTTATATTTTTCACAACGAGTATACACGTCGAACGCACCGTAATAGAGATTTGGTTTGACGTGTATACACGCTTTACTGGTTAATTAACCCCCCGCACATTTCTTAATGTGCAGCAAAATAAATATTGAAACCCAAAACAGTGAAAAGAAAAGTTGTATTGTTAAAGAATGAATAAAAAGCGGAAAAAATAATAAGATAAAATAAACAGAATCATTCGCATAAGATGTTTCTTTCCAGATGTTATATTATTTTATTTTTTAGAACCTAGGGAGGTTATAGTAATGGTTACACCTACCTTTTCTTTATATGTTTGCCATAAACAGACAGCATCCCCAGGTTATAAATAAGGTGGTATTGAAAATAGAGTTTTATCTTTGTTTATGTACATACATTGCTTCTCCCCATTCTGTGTTGGCTTCGATTTCTTACTCTTTTTTGATTATCCCTTGTGGTAAATTCGTCACCGACAAGATAATAAATCTCTATTTTGTAAAATATATAACCAAATTATCGAAATTTATTATTATTTTTTCATGTTAGAATGTTTTCATTTCTCTTAAAAGTTTCTGAATTGTGCGATAGTATCGATAGTTTCGAAATTATGCATTCCTTTGAAGAAGGTAAATTTCTAATTCTCCCAAAAACTGTGGTCGTGTCCAAAAATAAAAGATACAGCAAGTAGGATCTTAGTATGGTTTAAATTTAAAGTAATGCAGCTGTTAGGTGCGCATTGCTGCTGGATAATGTCTTTGAGTTCATGTCCCGTACCATCTCTATTGGATCTCTGACCTGTTTCGGACTTTCAAGTAGAGCGACAGAAAGTAATAGATAATCCAAAACTCTACACCAAACTTATTAATCTACCTCTAACGATGAATGAATATTCGAAACTAGTCAAAGGTACAATAAAATATACGTTCTATTTGTCTGAAATTGGGCATATGTTCAATACGCAACAAAATCGGATCAATTTTTACCTAGTCCTCCATTTAAGTAAGTTCATTAAGTTCTCCCTTCCAATAAGTGCCATTTTTGAGTTGGTTAATTATGTATGCAAATTTTTCTGCGTTCTTTGCGGACTAATTACTTTTTTGTTTTACAAGATAGACTATTGGGTAAATCTCAGCATCTTGTAAAGAGAGAGAGAATGCTTTACCTACTGTTCAAGGATATGTTGGATGCTGTGTCTCCAAACAGGATCCTGCTCACTAGAGCTAGATGCTACTAGATGAGTTTTTGGTCGAGTTTTCCTAGATAGAGTTAAGAATTTTGGTGGAAGTATGGTAATGATGGTAACATTGAGACAGAAACGTGTCATCTTTCTCTTTGGCCGGAGTACTGCTGTAGGGCGAGAATTAATCAGCAGTTTGTCTGTAGATAAGATGTACCCAATTAAACACGTAAAAAAATCCCTTGAAATTAAATAATTATTTAAAAACTGTAACAATCAGGTATCTGCTATTAAGATAACAGATGAAGAGCCTTGATACTATCAAAATAAGGGTTGCAGACTGTAGTATAAAATCAAGTAAACAGTATAAAATAGATGTGTTTATCAGTGGTGAGCTGAGAATGCAAATTGCGTGGGTGTAAAAAGCCGGTTGCAACAATGTGACAGTTCGAGTAACTCCAAGGGTTATCTCTTGTTTAAAATGAAAAACGTGCTATTTTACTGAAGCACAGAGGGGAAAGTGGGACCGAAGCGGAAGAACCGCCCGGTGTTTCGCAGTCACAGAACTCGCAGCAGGTTGGTAGCCATGTTGTTAATACAGTCATTGCAACTTGTACACCCATTGTTCCACCATTTGTGTGCATGATACGAAATATCTAGCTAACTACAGATAAAGTGAAATCTCTTTGCTTTTGATAGTATAATTATCTTTTATGAATCTCTTTGTATTTTTGCGTCATTTTAAGGCATTATCAATAAATTAAATACTAATTATCTATAAAGAGAGCTTTTTTAAAAGTCAGAATTCAATTTATGGGGAAACAAACTGTTGTTACCCCGAGCTTTATGATTATGGAGAGGCTTCATGAAGGGTGGTCCTCACAATTCCTGGACGTTATCTCCGAAGTTTGTTAGCACTTTCTCTGGTTATTGAAATCGCCATTGAAGTTAATATAGTTCACACTATTTGGCCCACTGGTGTCTTACTTGGTACTTGGACGCCCCTTATATCATGTCCAGTGATACGCCGATAGAACTAAAGATCAAACTACTGTTTTACTGTTTGCATGCAGATCCTTCTTTGTTTTATCCACTCTAATTGCAGCTGAGCCTATCCCATTTATTGGAGGCGACTATCTTTTGTTTACCCGGGTAGTTTACAACCTATGCGGTCATATCCCCGATACCCAATAGCCAGCGCTCTCTATCCTCCTAGTCCCCATCTCTCAATCCCCTCGCTACCATCGCTTGTTCCACATTCTCTCCATAGCTTCCTAGGTCGGCCCTGTTTTCTCTTTTCCTGTGGAATGAAGCTGTGGATTCTCTGTGGGCCAGCAATCCCCATCCATCCGCATTAGCCATTCTTTTGGTCTCTATTGTACAGAGAATGGTCTTCTCGACTTTGGCTTTCTTCCTAATTTCGGAGTTGGGAATTCGCTGGAGTCCTAGATAATACCACAACTTCTCCTCCAAAATTCCATTTCCAGGGCTAAAAGACTGCTCTCAGCTCTTCTGGACAACGTCCAGTTTTCTACTGCGTATGTGGCTACACTTTCCACAAATGAGTGGTAAATCTTCTCTTCTGTTTTTATTTCTATTTCCTTGCTCCAGAAGGTCGCGTTTATTGCATTTATAATCTTCTTACCATTATTTACTTTGTGTTCAATGCCTGTCTCACTGGTTCCTGCAGATGATAGCCAGTACCCAAGATATTTAAAGGCGACGATCTTCATGTTCAAAAATTTGCCAAAAGACGTTGGTTAACTGGACTGAAGGTGGCTAAGAATTCTTTCTCAAAATTTGGGCCCACGATTTCCCTCAAGGAACTAAAATCTGCATCATGCGCTCCGACAATATTTATCCTTTTAAAGTCAAACTGGAGTAACTGCATCCAGGCACGAAGATCATTCATTAATGACTTTGTCTTTAATTATAATCACTTTTTCATTTTTTTTTTTTACCCACAATTAGTGTTTAGAATATTTTGAATAACCAATGTAAGTTTTGAGCCTGTAACTTTTCTACTTCTATTTGTTGCAGTTATATTCTTGGTTAAATGGACAGGGTCTGGAGGGTGAGCTTTAGAGTGAGGGGAGCCTCAATAGATCCAAAAGGGGTCGCAGTGGTGTAGGCCTTGAGGCTGCCCTAGTCTAATCTAATCTACTTTCTTGGTTTTTGTGTATACAACATTTTTATATACACCCACAGATATTTTGTTTTTTATCTATTTGTTTATTCTTATAACAACTGAATAGCAACAATATGACTGTATTAGATTTATCTTATATATTATATATATATATCTCAGAACAATATTAGAAGCATATTTATTCGTTCGGTCTCTCATATTTATGTATATCTGATTACATCCGGTACATCCTTTCGTATTCTGTCATTCTCATTAAATTTCCTCAATACATTCATCCTCGATATACTACAAATATATGTAAATTTAATATGTATTTGTGATGACGTCTGAACGTACGTGTGTTTATCTTAGGTTTTCCTGATTTTCATCCACACTTTTCCTTATTTTTGTTAGGAAAAGGAAGTATAACGTGATTCGTTTCAATTTTTGTTTTTAAATTTAGTTTCAATTCTATCAATTAATTTGATTTAAAAGGGTTTTGTTTGTTTTTTGGGTTACTCATCAATAGAACCTTTTTTATTCACCCATGGTTTAACCTTCATCCCTGAAAAGCAAGAAGACATAAGTTGTAAATCATCAAAAAAGCCGAACGCTCAGCCATGAAGAAAAATGATGTCGCCCAAAGTGAATTTCAAAAAGTCATGACGCTTTTTTTTTTGTTTTTTGAAAAAAAGAAATTTTAAATCAAAGCTTAGTTTAAAATAACTTTTTGTCGCAAATATTGTGGAATAATCACGCCTTTTTTTCATAATTTTTTGTTTTGGTGGTCATTTCAACGTTGTAAATCCTGTAATTCATTTTATTAATGCATTCTCAGGTGAAGCATACTCTCAGACATATTTTGGAAAATAGAAATTAAAAAAAAAAAACTCTTTTCCGTCATCAGGAAAACATCATTTCCTGTGACATAAAAAGTAACTAGCCTTTGAATATTGAACTGCCAGATGCTACCATCTAGCGAGTGTGGGTAGAAACAGTGTACTACGTCATTATTAACAGGTGGTGATTACAGGAGCTATAATTATGTGTATGTACTCTTGTGATTAGCTTCCTCTGGTAATTTGATCCGTTATATAATTGGTAGGATCCATTTTCCTCCACCCTAACACACACACACACACACACAAACTTGCCATGGTTAACGCCTCCTTAATCTGTAATTATAACTACAAACTTGTGTCTCTTGAGTTTATACTCAGTTGTGTTTAACGCTAATTCTAATGAAAATATTTTCACCTTCAGTATTTACTGAGAGATTCAGTTCGCAGTGAATCTTTACACTGAATTTTGTATTATTATTTGAACGATAAGAATTATTTCAAAATGTATCTGTTGTATCGTAACTTAAAAAGTTATAATTCTTTGTCAAGAGAAGGAAAATGATCTGAGGTTAATGCAAAACGTTCTTTTGGTGGGGCCTACTTTTAGGCACCAGATTTTAATGCCTAATAAGTCATTCCGGAAGTAGCGTCTTTACCAGAATAGTTTCCAAAAAATCTCTCTGTTAAACTATGATCTGGTGGGTTTCGAACATGAAGCAATATTCTTATGGATGGTCGGAAGGAACTTTAAAATTTTTGTAACTTAACTAATATTCGAGCAATTTAATCGAAATAAGCATCATTAGCATCAGCATGTCTTTGTCAAACCAGAAATAAGACGTTTTTTTTTCTATGTCTGTAAAATGCTTTACAGACTTCTTGGACGCAGCTCCAAATTACCCATTGAACTCAAACGCTTAATATATAGTACTATACTCAAACCTATGTGGACTTACAGGACTAGAGCTGTGGGGTTCAGTTAAACCTACAATACATACGGACAGTGCAGGACATTTCAGTCAAAACTCCTCTGACAGATAGCTGACGCTCCTTTCTACGGTGACTAACCTCACTCTTCACACCGACCTCAAGATTCCCTTCATAGACCAACACGCCAAGACTAAATACCAAAAATTCCATACTGCTCTCTCTACTAGCTCTAATCCTCTTGTACAGTCTCTCGCCTCCTCTGACATCCCTAATACTCCTCGCCGACTGAATCGCCAGTGGCCTTGCGACTTCCTTGTAGGCTGAAGACCTAAACGCCATTATTCTCCTATCTCTCCTCTCTCCTCCTCGTATTCTCCTCCTCACATTCTCCTCTCTCCTATAGAGAGTGCTACCGCTGGGTAGTTTCTCTCCTCCTGCTCTTTCCGCACCAGTTCATCACTCTCTCCTCCTCACATTCTCCTCTCTCCTATAGAGAGTGCTACCGCTGGGTAGTTTCTCTCCTCCTGCTCTTTCCGCACCAGTTCATCACTCTCTCCTCCTCACATTCTCCTCTCTCCTATAGAGAGTGCTACCGCTGGGTAGTTTCTCTCCTCCTGCTCTTTCCGCACCAGTTCATCACTCTCTCTCCTCCTCACATTCTCCTCTCTCCTATAGAGAGTGCTACCGCTGGGTAGTTTCTCTCCTCCTGCTCTTTCCGCACCAGTTCATCACTCTCTCTCCTCCTCACATTCTCCTCTCTCCTATAGAGAGTGCTACCGCTGGGTAGTTTCTCTCCTCCTGCTCTTTCCGCACCAGTTCATCACTCTCTCCTCCTCACATTCTCCTCTCTCCTATAGAGAGTGCTACCGCTGGGTAGTTTCTCTCCTCCTGCTCTTTCCGCACCAGTTCATCACTCTCTCCTCCTCACATTCTCCTCTCTCCTATAGAGAGTGCTACCGCTGGGTAGTTTCTCTCCTCCTGCTCTTTCCGCACCAGTTCATCACTCTCTCCTCCTCACATTCTCCTCTCTCCTATAGAGAGTGCTACCGCTGGGTAGTTTCTCTCCTCCTGCTCTTTCCGCACCAGTTCATCACTCTCTCCTCCTCACATTCTCCTCTCTCCTATAGAGAGTGCTACCGCTGGGTAGTTTCTCTCCTCCTGCTCTTTCCGCACCAGTTCATCACTCTCTCCTCCTCACATTCTCCTCTCTCCTATAGAGAGTGCTACCGCTGGGTAGTTTCTCTCCTCCTGCTCTCCTCCCGCACCAGTTCATCACTCTCTCCTCCTCACATTCTCCTCTCTCCTATAGAGAGTGCTACCGCTGGGTAGTTTCTCTCCTCCTGCTCTCCTCCCGCACCAGTTCATCACTCTCTCCTCCTCACATTCTCCTCTCTCCTATAGAGAGTGCTACCGCTGGGTAGTTTCTCTCCTCCTGCTCTCCTCCCGCACCAGTTCACCACTCTCTCCTCCTCACATTCTCCTCTCTCCTATAGAGAGTGCTACCGCTGGGTAGTTTCTCTCCTCCTGCTCTCCTCCCGCACCAGTTCATCACTCTCTCCTCCTCACATTCTCCTCTCTCCTATAGAGAGTGCTACCGCTGGGTAGTTTCTCTCCTCCTGCTCTCCTCCCGCACCAGTTCATCACTCTCTCCTCCTCACATTCTCCTCTCTCCTATAGAGAGTGCTACCGCTGGGTAGTTTCTCTCCTCCTGCTCTTTCCGCACCAGTTCATCACTCTCTCCTCCTCACATTCTCCTCTCTCCTATAGAGAGTGCTACCGCTGGGTAGTTTCTCTCCTCCTGCTCTCCTCCCGCACCAGTTCATCACTCTCTCCTCCTCACATTCTCCTCTCTCCTATAGAGAGTGCTACCGCTGGGTAGTTTCTCTCCTCCTGCTCTTTCCGCACCAGTTCATCACTCTCTCCTCCTCACATTCTCCTCTCTCCTATAGAGAGTGCTACCGCTGGGTAGTTTCTCTCCTCCTGCTCTCCTCCCGCACCAGTTCATCACTCTCTCCTCCTCACATTCTCCTCTCTCCTATAGAGAGTGCTACCGCTGGGTAGTTTCTCTCCTCCTGCTCTTTCCGCACCAGTTCATCACTCTCTCCTCCTCACATTCTCCTCTCTCCTATAGAGAGTGCTACCGCTGGGTAGTTTCTCTCCTCCTGCTCTCCTCCCGCACCAGTTCATCACTCTCTCCTCCTCACATTCTCCTCTCTCCTATAGAGAGTGCTACCGCTGGGTAGTTTCTCTCCTCCTGCTCTTTCCGCACCAGTTCATCACTCTCTCCTCCTCACATTCTCCTCTCTCCTATAGAGAGTGCTACCGCTGGGTAGTTTCTCTCCTCCTGCTCTCCTCCCGCACCAGTTCATCACTCTCTCCTCCTCACATTCTCCTCTCTCCTATAGAGAGTGCTACCGCTGGGTAGTTTCTCTCCTCCTGCTCTTTCCGCACCAGTTCATCACTCTCTCCTCCTCACATTCTCCTCTCTCCTATAGAGAGTGCTACCGCTGGGTAGTTTCTCTCCTCCTGCTCTCCTCCCGCACCAGTTCATCACTCTCTCCTCCTCACATTCTCCTCTCTCCTATAGAGAGTGCTACCGCTGGGTAGTTTCTCTCCTCCTGCTCTTTCCGCACCAGTTCATCACTCTCTCCTCCTCACATTCTCCTCTCTCCTATAGAGAGTGCTACCGCTGGGTAGTTTCTCTCCTCCTGCTCTCCTCCCGCACCAGTTCATCACTCTCTCCTCCTCACATTCTCCTCTCTCCTATAGAGAGTGCTACCGCTGGGTAGTTTCTCTCCTCCTGCTCTTTCCGCACCAGTTCATCACTCTCTCCTCCTCACATTCTCCTCTCTCCTATAGAGAGTGCTACCGCTGGGTAGTTTCTCTCCTCCTGCTCTCCTCCCGCACCAGTTCATCACTCTCTCCTCCTCACATTCTCCTCTCTCCTATAGAGAGTGCTACCGCTGGGTAGTTTCTCTCCTCCTGCTCTTTCCGCACCAGTTCATCACTCTCTCCTCCTCACATTCTCCTCTCTCCTATAGAGAGTGCTACCGCTGGGTAGTTTCTCTCCTCCTGCTCTCCTCCCGCACCAGTTCATCACTCTCTCCTCCTCACATTCTCCTCTCTCCTATAGAGAGTGCTACCGCTGGGTAGTTTCTCTCCTCCTGCTCTTTCCGCACCAGTTCATCACTCTCTCCTCCTCACATTCTCCTCTCTCCTATAGAGAGTGCTACCGCTGGGTAGTTTCTCTCCTCCTGCTCTTTCCGCACCAGTTCATCACTCTCTCCTCCTCACATTCTCCTCTCTCCTATAGAGAGTGCTA
The DNA here is from genome assembly GCF_049639745.1 of Rhodnius prolixus. Lineage (NCBI taxonomy): Eukaryota > Metazoa > Arthropoda > Insecta > Hemiptera > Reduviidae > Rhodnius > Rhodnius prolixus. The sequence continues at coordinate 31,101,667 of NW_027411582.1, forward strand.
CCGCTGGGTAGTTTCTCTCCTCCTGCTCTCCTCCCGCACCAGTTCATCACTCTCTCCTCCTCACATTCTCCTCTCTCCTATAGAGAGTGCTACCGCTGGGTAGTTTCTCTCCTCCTGCTCTTTCCGCACCAGTTCATCACTCTCTCCTCCTCACATTCTCCTCTCTCCTATAGAGAGTGCTACCGCTGGGTAGTTTCTCTCCTCCTGCTCCTCCCGCACCAGTTCATCACTCTCTCCTCCTCACATTCTCCTCTCTCCTATAGAGAGTGCTACCGCTGGGTAGTTTCTCTCCTCCTGCTCTTCCCGCACCAGTTCATCACTCTCTCCTCCTCACATTCTCCTCTCTCCTATAGAGAGTGCTACCGCTGGGTAGTTTCTCTCCTCCTGCTCTCCTCCCGCACCAGTTCATCACTCTCTCCTCCTCACATTCTCCTCTCTCCTATAGAGAGTGCTACCGCTGGGTAGTTTCTCTCCTCCTGCTCTTTCCGCACCAGTTCATCACTCTCTCCTCCTCACATTCTCCTCTCTCCTATAGAGAGTGCTACCGCTGGGTAGTTTCTCTCCTCCTGCTCTTTCCGCACCAGTTCATCACTCTCTCCTCCTCACATTCTCCTCTCTCCTATAGAGAGTGCTACCGCTGGGTAGTTTCTCTCCTCCTGCTCTTTCCGCACCAGTTCATCACTCTCTCCTCCTCACATTCTCCTCTCTCCTATAGAGAGTGCTACCGCTGGGTAGTTTCTCTCCTCCTGCTCTCCTCCCGCACCAGTTCATCACTCTCTCCTCCTCACATTCTCCTCTCTCCTATAGAGAGTGCTACCGCTGGGTAGTTTCTCTCCTCCTGCTCTTTCCGCACCAGTTCATCACTCTCTCCTCCTCACATTCTCCTCTCTCCTATAGAGAGTGCTACCGCTGGGTAGTTTCTCTCCTCCTGCTCTTTCCGCACCAGTTCATCACTCTCTCCTCCTCACATTCTCCTCTCTCCTATAGAGAGTGCTACCGCTGGGTAGTTTCTCTCCTCCTGCTCTTCCCGCACCAGTTCATCACTCTCTCCTCCTCACATTCTCCTCTCTCCTATAGAGAGTGCTACCGCTGGGTAGTTTCTCTCCTCCTGCTCTCCTCCCGCACCAGTTCATCACTCTCTCCTCCTCACATTCTCCTCTCTCCTATAGAGAGTGCTACCGCTGGGTAGTTTCTCTCCTCCTGCTCTTTCCGCACCAGTTCATCACTCTCTCCTCCTCACATTCTCCTCTCTCCTATAGAGAGTGCTACCGCTGGGTAGTTTCTCTCCTCCTGCTCTTTCCGCACCAGTTCATCACTCTCTCCTCCTCACATTCTCCTCTCTCCTATAGAGAGTGCTACCGCTGGGTAGTTTCTCTCCTCCTGCTCTTTCCGCACCAGTTCATCACTCTCTCCTCCTCACATTCTCCTCTCTCCTATAGAGAGTGCTACCGCTGGGTAGTTTCTCTCCTCCTGCTCTCCTCCCGCACCAGTTCATCACTCTCTCCTCCTCACATTCTCCTCTCTCCTATAGAGAGTGCTACCGCTGGGTAGTTTCTCTCCTCCTGCTCTCCTCCCGCACCAGTTCATCACTCTCTCCTCCTCACATTCTCCTCTCTCCTATAGAGAGTGCTACCGCTGGGTAGTTTCTCTCCTCCTGCTCTTTCCGCACCAGTTCATCACTCTCTCCTCCTCACATTCTCCTCTCTCCTATAGAGAGTGCTACCGCTGGGTAGTTTCTCTCCTCCTGCTCTTTCCGCACCAGTTCATCACTCTCTCCTCCTCACATTCTCCTCTCTCCTATAGAGAGTGCTACCGCTGGGTAGTTTCTCTCCTCCTGCTCTCCTCCCGCACCAGTTCATCACTCTCTCCTCCTCACATTCTCCTCTCTCCTATAGAGAGTGCTACCGCTGGGTAGTTTCTCTCCTCCTGCTCTCCTCCCGCACCAGTTCATCACTCTCTCCTCCTCACATTCTCCTCTCTCCTATAGAGAGTGCTACCGCTGGGTAGTTTCTCTCCTCCTGCTCTTTCCGCACCAGTTCATCACTCTCTCCTCCTCACATTCTCCTCTCTCCTATAGAGAGTGCTACCGCTGGGTAGTTTCTCTCCTCCTGCTCTTTCCGCACCAGTTCATCACTCTCTCCTCCTCACATTCTCCTCTCTCCTATAGAGAGTGCTACCGCTGGGTAGTTTCTCTCCTCCTGCTCTTTCCGCACCAGTTCATCACTCTCTCCTCCTCACATTCTCCTCTCTCCTATAGAGAGTGCTACCGCTGGGTAGTTTCTCTCCTCCTGCTCTTTCCGCACCAGTTCATCACTCTCTCCTCCTCACATTCTCCTCTCTCCTATAGAGAGTGCTACCGCTGGGTAGTTTCTCTCCTCCTGCTCTCCTCCCGCACCAGTTCATCACTCTCTCCTCCTCACATTCTCCTCTCTCCTATAGAGAGTGCTACCGCTGGGTAGTTTCTCTCCTCCTGCTCTTTCCGCACCAGTTCATCACTCTCTCCTCCTCACATTCTCCTCTCTCCTATAGAGAGTGCTACCGCTGGGTAGTTTCTCTCCTCCTGCTCTTTCCGCACCAGTTCATCACTCTCTCCTCCTCACATTCTCCTCTCTCCTATAGAGAGTGCTACCGCTGGGTAGTTTCTCTCCTCCTGCTCTTTCCGCACCAGTTCATCACTCTCTCCTCCTCACATTCTCCTCTCTCCTATAGAGAGTGCTACCGCTGGGTAGTTTCTCTCCTCCTGCTCTCCTCCCGCACCAGTTCATCACTCTCTCCTCCTCACATTCTCCTCTCTCCTATAGAGAGTGCTACCGCTGGGTAGTTTCTCTCCTCCTGCTCTCCTCCCGCACCAGTTCATCACTCTCTCCTCCTCACATTCTCCTCTCTCCTATAGAGAGTGCTACCGCTGGGTAGTTTCTCTCCTCCTGCTCTTTCCGCACCAGTTCATCACTCTCTCCTCCTCACATTCTCCTCTCTCCTATAGAGAGTGCTACCGCTGGGTAGTTTCTCTCCTCCTGCTCTTTCCGCACCAGTTCATCACTCTCTCCTCCTCACATTCTCCTCTCTCCTATAGAGAGTGCTACCGCTGGGTAGTTTCTCTCCTCCTGCTCTTTCCGCACCAGTTCATCACTCTCTCCTCCTCACATTCTCCTCTCTCCTATAGAGAGTGCTACCGCTGGGTAGTTTCTCTCCTCCTGCTCTTTCCGCACCAGTTCATCACTCTCTCCTCCTCACATTCTCCTCTCTCCTATAGAGAGTGCTACCGCTGGGTAGTTTCTCTCCTCCTGCTCTCCTCCCGCACCAGTTCATCACTCTCTCCATTTTTACTTATTGTACACAATGTATACAGATTGTAAATTACAAAATACATTTAAAAAAAAAAGAAAAAGTGTTTACGAGATTCACGGAGAATGCCGTTTTTCGTGTGGTGAAATCTTGAAAAGGTGATGAACAACTTCATTAAATGGGTGAAAAGTCTGCGGTAGGCGGGATCAAGAACTTCGATCACCAATTTTGGACGAAGATTTGTGACAAGTAGGGCGTGAGCGTAGTTATCCTATTAAAACGGCATTCTTCTGTTCATCAGTAACAGTTCTTGGCCGGTTCTTTTCGATGACTTTGTTGGTTTTCAAAAATGTTCATATTTGATGGACACTAGTCGCCGGACCTCCTTGATTTTTTTTTTTATCTTAGAAGAGAGAATTGTCTTTAGAGAGCGCTTGGAAGTTAGTCTTTTCTAATCATGCAAATGAATGTATCCTATGGTCACACAGAATTCCACTTTTCATCGATAGTCACGATTCGATCTAAAAAGAAAGAAAGAGATCATTTTTCTTAGGCAAAGCATTTTTAGTTTTTAAAAAAGCAAAATAAAATTTAAAAAAATGAATTAAGAAGCGAGCTACAACGAATAAAATGAACGATATTATCCAGTAGCGCAGACCTATCCAAATTTTTAATGGACATTTTTATAAATAGATAACAATTTTTTTTGCAAATTCAAAGCCAGGTTGAAAGCTTAAGAACTATTATAAAAAAAAAAAAAACAGTTTGTCGTCTTCAAAATTTCTTTTTACGCCCAAGAACTGGTGAGGATTGGTAATGGTGTTAGAACACAAGTTGACTCGTTTGGTGTAAACGCACCTTAACCTGTAAAAAAAAAAAAAAAAATGAATAGACATATCCGGACATAAAACCTTGTTTTATATGACGTCAATAAAGTTTGGACCGCGATGACGTATTTATTGTTTTCTTCAGGTTGAGCCACGCGTAGTTCACAAGTCACAGAGTCCTCGGAGGGTATCCAGAAGGTTCATTGCTTTCTTCTCTTTTTTTGGAGCGGGGGGAATAATAAATATCCTGTTACGTGTAATAAAATTTAATGATCACTTCCTGTGTTGAAGTTAATACTTTTATTTCAATTCTCCTTCTGAAAAATTAAACGTAATTATTTTGGAGACAAAATTTCAGGAGAAAAGTCCAGGTAAAATTCAAATATTTTTCATATTTTTATTTCTCATGATTAAGATATTCATTGAGCTTGTTAGAGAACATCTCATTTATTTTCGTTTTATTAGTATATTTCAGCGGTTCTCAACCTGTGGGTCGCGACTCCAGCGGGGGGTCGAACGACCAAAACAGAGGGGTCGCCTAAAGCCATCGGAAAATACATATTTCGCAATTCCAAACACTTTTTAGCGATTAAACTGAGCTGCAGAAAATAGCTTACTTAGTGGACATCTTGAATGACTTAAATTTATCGCTGCAAGGACCAAATGCAACGTGCCTCGATTAGTTCGAAAAAATTAGATCATTCCAAATGAAACTTCAGCTTTGGTAAAAGTAAATTGGATTAAAATAAAATTTACATGTTTCCTACATTATCTGCCTTCTTTGAGAAGGAACATGACATTGAGCCATAGAAAAAATTATGATGATAACTTCTGTAAAAGAACATTTGCACATGCTTGCAGACGAAATTTCATCATACTTTCCTAATTTACCAGACATCCCATTTCCACTTGCCACAAGTCCATTCACAGGGAAAGGTTGAAGATGTCCCGGAGACAGCGCAAGAAGAGTTCATTGACCTAATTAACAATGATGCAGCGAGAACAGATTTCTCTTCAGATCAAATTAAGTGTTTACAGTTACAACCTATTCTGTCTGAGACTGTACTGCGCCTTCTTCTTCCTTTTCCAACAATATATCTTTGCGAACCAGTGTTTTCCAGCTTGCTGGTAATCAAGTCTAAATACCGAAGTAGACTTGTTGTGGAAAATAATTTTCGCTGTGCCCTTGCAAAGACTGTCCCAAGAATTTCTGAAGCAAGAAGCAACCACAACCATCTCACTGAATTTGGTAGCATACTGTTGCAAAATATTGCACTGTTGTTTACTGTTATATTACTGTTGATATATATAACCCATGCTATGCCATGATGAAATGTTATTTATTAGAATTAGTAATAAATATTTCTCAATATATAATTGAATATTGTTTTTGTGATTAATCACTACGTTTAAATTATGTTTGATTTGTAGCAATGAGAATACATAATGCATATCAGGTATTTACATTTCGAATCATAACTGTAGCAAAATTACAGTTATGAAGTAGCCACCAAAATTACTTTTTGGTTTGGAGTCACCGCAACATGAGGAACTGTATTGCGAGGTCACGGCATTAGAAAGGTTGAGTATATTTAATATCTTGGGTTGTTATTAAATTTGTTTTGATGTCAGCAGATCAGATACTATGTTAAGTAGAATAACCTGTGATATAGTTACCTCTCTATTTACTTATACAATCAGATGTCTTTGGTTCGTTATCTGTAATCACTATTTTGACTTGAATTTATTCTTGAGTTGAATGTTAATTTTAATTAATATAAATTTCAGAGAGTGTGAGGTTCGAGTGAAATTTCTTTTGGAAGCGGAAAAAAAGGTTGGGAATCACTGACTTATGAAGGACAGCATGATACTACTAACAAACCTTTTAGTTCATAAGTAAAAAGTCCCTTTAAAGTAAGGAGTAATATATTTAAAAAAATAAAATAAAAAGGATTAAATCTGTTTCTTAATGGAGGGAACCGTGATTTAGTTTAAGTGGATTTGTATGAAAGAAACTTTAGAGCTCTTCGTCTCCTACTTGAAATGATTTGTTACTTCACCAACCTTTTTATATTAAAGTAACTTTTCGCCCAATTTAGTAGCTTTAAAAGAAATCTTTTTTTTCCATCACTTCAAATTATAATAATTTCTATTTACTCTCATTAATAATAACCTTTTTCTTACTTTCTAGAAGTGATGATGTCGTATAAAGATTTTACACCGAAAATAAATATTTTGAAGTGTGATGAGTGACGAAATCATCTTCAGGAATCATCTGTTAAGTTCACTGGTCTAGACCTTGCAGATTTTGATTGACTGAGCCTAATAAAAGACTTAATCAATAGGGATTTCAAATATAAATTTACCAGCAGCAAGATTTCTCACTGGAGTGAATATCATCGCAAAGAACACAGGTGGGAGTAAATATATATATATATATATATTTATTTTTTCCAAGTAGGATGAGTAACATGAACCTTATTAAAAGAGTGTTAAAGGCTGTGCTCTACTGACGTAACTGTTATGTAATCCTAAAGATAATGTTACTTGTGACTATATATTCTTTAAACATGCTCTTACTTCATTATAACTTTGTTACATAAATGGTCAGGTAACTAACAAATAATTTGCTAGAGAAAACATTTTTAAAAAAATTATAAAAATATAACTATTCTCTAACAAAAGTGATAAATTCCATGAGGTGAGATTAATTCCTGCTCTTTTCACAGCGTCTATGGTAACCTTATAGGTTTTTCAATGAAAAACAGTAACTCAGGTCTAAATTAGGGCTCAAAACACGCGATACAGACAGCTCAGAAGACTATTAGGCTATAGATCAAGACTATCATTAGAGAACAAGCTTATTCTATACAGCATTTGACTTAAACCAATATGGAACTTAAGTAATCGAACTCAAAGAGGTCTAACTTCCTAAGAATTTAAACCTTGCAGTCAAAATATCGTCACCGCACAATTGTCAATGCCCCTTTGTAAGTATCCGTACTGAATAATGAGGACCTCTTCTTTTCTGTCTGACGTAACCTCAACTAGGTATACAAAAATAATTCTACAATTTGTGACGATCCTCCTAGAAGCCCTAAACACCAAAGGCTTCATGATTTGTTTGAATGAATATGTGGGACTAAAGCCAATTAATTCTCTTAATCGGGGTTCTACCACTGGGCAGTTTCTCCCCTCATTAATCATTTATTGTGTCAGAACTGATGAATGGTAGAGAGGTTATACATAATGCCAAATCCACTACAACCTAAAAAAAAAAATATTGTGAATCCCTTAAATGTAAAAATGTGTAGTCAAGTGTCCCAGAGTGTGTTTATGGATAAGGCGATCTTGAGATAGTCACGAGGTACTTGAGATTATGGGTGAGACGCTTGCCAGACAAAGTGGTTCAATTGTCTTTTCATTTTTAAGTTAATACAAATGGTTGTAATACAAATAAAAAGTTGGTAGAAAAGTCCATTACATTACCTTCAGTAAATTCTTTAATATTTTTTTTTAAATTTAATTTCATTGTATAATTCTTGTAACATTTAATCCTCTTCCCGAAAAAGTACAATATATAATTTTGATCAGTAAGTCATAAGTATCCTTCTAAAGATTATTAAAAAGTAACAAAGTACCTTATCCTTTTATACGATTTCCAAAAGGAAAGTTAATTCAGGAAAAAAGTAGGATTGAATCTCTTTCTAGTTGGAATTAAATTTCCAACCTAAAGACTTACTAAGGTTTCCCAAAGAATGGAAAAAGAAGTAATGTCGTTTCTTTTATTATAATTATTATGTTTTTTTAAAAAGAATTAATTCATCCTACTTGCGCTTAAAGGAATGAACAAAAACATGCCGGAAATGTTGAACGAATTTTTAGGGTTAGTTTCGATTAGGGAGTTGAATCCAAAGGCGAAATTGAGATATTAATAGAGATTTTTAATTAAGGAAACATTTTTTTTTAATAGGTTATTTTTATTTTCCCTTAATCTAATGGGAGAAAGTATTGCAATCGTGTTTTGTATTTTGGGTTTATAAAAACCCGAAAATATCCGTTTTTAGGTCTCCACAATCTGAACATGTGATTTTAAAGAATTTGTGAGTGTGTTTGTGCACAGTGTTTGGAGCACAACTTGAAAATACAAAATCTGAGTTAAGTTCGAATTTGATGTTTCGAATCGGAGCCACTATAAACAAGCTTTTATTCAAAATCATCCATGCTAATTTTCCTAAATCCATTTTTTCAGTTTCTTGAAGTTTTCTCAAATACCTCACCAACTATCTTCTTTGTATGCTCTATTGCGCACATATGTACATAAATATTGATGCATTAAAAAATTCTTGACGTAGTCATCAATCCGTGATGAGAAAATCTGTATAAAAAAAATAAAACCATTAAATAAAAAGTAATAATAAAACTTTTATGTCTTTTTAATTAATAAAAATTGGATCTTTCACTGTACGTTTGCCAGAATTGCACTTTTGTGAGCTTCGGCACAAAAAAAGAAAAAAATGGTACTGATAGTAAAAGTGTCGCCAGCAATGCCAGCTTGTAGTATCACAGCCCTTATTATTCAATAGTAATTTATTAATGTATTCTAAAGGTTAGGCGGCATTTCCTTCCTGAATTCTAAATCAGCTGGATTGTTAAACAAAATTCTATATCATTCAGATATAGAGCTAATACACGATGGTACATTTTCAACATGCTATTGTGACAGCGCCTAACAAATGTTGAATTGACTACTGCTGCTACAATAGGAATGAAATTGAATGTTATTGTCTTATTAATAAAAAATTCGAATAACATTCTCACACTAATAAAAGTGTTGAATTCTTTTTGCTAACATTCAATGATGTTTTATGAGGATACATTTAGTCGTAAAAAACTACTTAACATGATTTTCCTTTACAACATACATTTCAACTGTATTGATCATTGATTTTGGTGATCACCAGATTTGGGAAGGCTATATTTTTTTTTCCGAAGTACCCCCACAACTTCTTTGGGTTATCATTTAAATTTAACTTTATTTCTTTTTGTTAGTGAATAGATATTTCTAAATGAACTACTGAAGTAGTTTAGTACTAAACATGTAGTAAAAATTCTTAGTTTTAAATCTGAGTATATAAAATATTAATTGATAAATTTTAACTATTAAATTTGTGAATTTCATCAAGAGGATGTTCACAATTCTATTTTAATACAATTATAGCATATTATGATAATATTTTTGCATTTTCAGGTCAGTTTCGTTGAGGCTGTTATGCATGCAAGTTACACTTTGTTTTTACAGAATAGTTTGGCACAACATGATAAAAATGATACACATTTTGATAAAATGTCAGTGCATAAAATTAAAATTTGTTATATCACTTGGGCTCAGTTTTGGAGGGGCATATTTATAAGTATCATTTAAGCATGTTTATTATTATTTAAATACATCAGATCAACACATGCCTCCAAATTTAGGCCCCACTCGTTGAAATTTGAATTTGAACTTTCAGACACAGCTGTTCTATAACCTGTCAGAAACCTTCATAACTTCTTACGTATTAGGCTTACCAGCTTAAGCTTGCTACCCAGTTCTAATTGCCAAGCTTTTCGTAATCGCCTCCTTTTCAAAGGTTCAGTTTGTCTCCTGAATTAATGAAACGATTACCAAAAAATGTAAGGGAAGTCTTTCATACACACCTCATTTGTACAAAAACTATTTTTCTAAATCCTTTTCAGTTGACTAACTGCTGTATAAATAATTAATAAAAATGTGAACACACATTTCGAATGAAATGACTGTTAATCTAATGGATTTATTAAATTTTTAGTTGGCAGTATTTTGATTAAAATGAAGAACGTTATCGTGCCTACATTACAACGTCGCCGGTAATTTAACTTTATTACTTAATATTATTTTGTAGTTTTAGTGCTATTATACATTTATTTTTCCAGAAAAATTCATTAACAACTGACAGAACTTGGAAACAATACTAATTCAACTTGGTGAACTGTTATGGAAGAAGGGGATTATAGATGGAACTCGAAGATTTTGTGAATTTGTCTAAATGAAGTGAATAAATTAAGAGGTTTAATAGATTTTTTTGGGGTAAATCTTTAGAATAGCTCCCCAGAGGCGTGGCCTAATTCGAAGTGATTCTGATTCGCTGTTACTATAGAACCCGCCATATTCAAATATAAATATAAAACTATTTATTCATTTTATATTCACACTTAAATCTAGCGGGTTATATGGTACCACCGAATCAGAATAACTTCGAATTCTTTATTTATTTCTTAATGGGGGGCTTCGTCCCCCACACCCCCTGATTTTTTCTTTTTGGGGGGCTTCGCCCCCCATACCCCCTCCTAACCTACCTAATCACCCTCAATTTTTTAATTTTTGTCACAAGATTCATTACACTAATTACACAGAACAACACAAAAGAAACTTACCTTATTCCGTGGAGTCCCTTTCCTGAGGAGGATATATCTCTCGAACTCCCTCCAGAAAATCTCTCATAAGGTCGCCACTGGAAGAATGACTCCTATGCCACATATACTCCGCTAAGTAGGAGTCAAACTGGCCAGTGGCGGTCCTTCTTGGGAGCTGCCTTTTTATGGAACTCCATGTTCCCTCAATAGCATTCGTGTGCACTTCACTTTCCGGATCTTTAAAATTTAGGGAGTGATTTACTTTCAAATGCTTGAACCCTTCGTTTTCCAGACATTCATATGACTTCCAACAGTCCGAGTAAACTGTAGTTCCTGGCAGTATGAAAGTCTTAATGACATCTAGCAACGTATCTTTATCCCTACTTTCAACGACCCTGAAAAAGCATTTATTCGACCCCCTCTCCACACCTCCAAACACCCATCTACCATCCACATGCTTTCCCCTATTATATTTCCTCTTACCAAACTTGCTTTCATCTATTTCCACAATCTTGCCGACGCCTCCAAGCATACTACTTTCTTTAATAACCATCTCCATGCACACCTCTCTATAAAAACTCCGCCAGTCACACACAGAACCTTCACTCGAACCCAATTCAAAGCACACATCACTCTGCGTCCTCTTATACACAAAAAACTCCGTCATCAGTAATATATCAATCATACTTAATTTGCTACTTTCAAACCAAGAACCCTTTCGCACACTTCTCCTTACATCATGATCAGGGGTCGAATCGCCTCGGCACCTCCATACACACTTATCAATCACACTATTTTTTTTTCCATTTTCATCTCACATCCACACTTCGGACATACATATCTCCTACTAATCAAACCAACATCCATACAAAATTTTACAACATTCATTACCCCACCCTCACTCACACTACAGCCATCCTTTAATTTAAAACGCTCATACTCATAAAGTTACAAAAAAACCGCACCTCCGGTCACAAAGAGAGCACTCGCGGGAACTATTCATACATTGAACAGGAAGCACTTGCTATGCAGTATGTGTACTGCGCCTGCGCGCTACACAAAAGCGCTACAAAATTCGCACCATCCGCCACAGTACTACTTGGCGGGCAGTAGTTTCAATTTTCCCGCGCTACACAAAAGCGCTACAAAATTCGCACCATCCGCCACAGTACTACTTGGCGGGCAGTAGTTTCAATTTTCCCCGGTAGGTGCTCTGCACTTCCCACCCCCTAAAAAAAACAGGCCACGCCTCTGGGGCGCTATTCTAAAGATTAGCCTTTTTTTGCCATTATTGAGTGACCAATTGTGCCAAAATTTCAAAAATTCTCTAAAGAAATACATATTTTGAACTGTTTGCACGTTGAAATATTTAAAGCATATGTCAAGTTTTCTCGAAATCTACCTGATCTGTATTGTTTCCAAAAAGTTATAATCGAGAATATGCCCTTTAATTAAAAGAAAATTTAGTGTTTTTGAACGTTACTCTTTTTCGTGCAGTTTTTGTGCGATCAACCTACTGAAAGTTTTAGTGATGAGAAAACATTTGAAAACAACAAATAGAAAAGAAATTAGTAGAGAACACTTGAGGTAAGGTAATTTTGGGCCGTTGGTCTAATATACAATATTTGTTTTTTTAATGTATATCGTTGACGTGAGAATAGTTAATTTACAACAGAAATCCTGCGACTCAACAATCATCGCGAAAGGATTTTACCACAGTTCCAAGAGCACAACGATCATATTTCAAGTTGAAAGAGTGATTTGGAAAACAATAACTTGATTCTAATAATACTAATAAATATAATTACATATATAAATAAGCAAAACATGCTCCAAAATTGTATTTATATATTTTGAATATCAAAGCACGGATTCAGTTCGTCTACTAGAATTGTACAGAATGCAAAATTACATCAGCTCTCCGCAGGCCTCCAGTAGATAATACAGCAGTAAACTTACTATTATAAAGGTCTGCCCTGGAACCCCTAATACTTCTACTAAAGGTTGACTACTACCGCAGTTTATTTGAGAATCGAGGGAACTACATTCTCTTCTATCTTAATTAGCGCGGCAGTCCGTCTAGCGAACCTTAGCCTCCGTCAAATGATTCCGCCAGTTTCCCTATTTTGGGCAGTTACGTACGCCCAGCAACGCCAGGCATCCTCCTTCACTCCGTCCAGCCAACGTAGCCTTGGCCTGCCTCTCTTCCTAAACCTCTTCGGCACGTCATCATCACACATTCTAGCCACATGTCCCGCCCATCTTAGTCTGCCTATCCTCTTATCACTTTACTGATGTCCGGTTCTTTGTACAGAGAGTAGATTTCCGTGTTAGTGCGTTTTCACCAAGTCTGGCCATCCCGAATTGGTCCAAATATTCTTCTTAAGATCTTTCTCTCAAAAATCAGGAGGTCTTTTTCATCTGTTTTAGAAAAAGCCCACGTTTCCGAATCTTAAGTTATAACTGGGCGAACTAGTGTCTTGTAGAGGATGATTTTAGTCTCCCTAGATATCAGCTTGGCGAGTCCAAAGTAGCATCGATTCGCGCTTATGGAAACCTCTTACGATATGAATTTCATTCATTCTAATTTGAATCCCCAAACATTTTATCGGCAGGCTATATTGCAAGTAAATTTATGGTAATGAAAAAGATGGCTGCGAAAGTCTTTAAAGGAATGATGTACAAAACAATTTGCTCAAGGTTCTGAAGAACACAGTACCTGGATGGCAAGAAATGTGATGGAACACTATTGATATGTATAATGTCAAAGGCTACTTTGAGAGTCTACTAATTGTGAGTTTTAGTTTTCTAAATTTTACTGGTCAAAAACATTTTCTGTGAACTCAGGTAATCATAGCAATAACGTGATATTAAAATATAGTTATTTTTATTAATTATTAAGTTAAAACAAGTTTTATTAGTGCAACTAATATTCGCTAGGGCTGCCACCAGCCAACGCAAACTTAATTCTCTCTAAACCAATTATAGAATAATTGCTCATTAAACAACTTATCAATACTATCTGCCCTCATACATTTTGGCTCATTTTTTTAATAATAAAAAAATTTGTATAAATATTGCATGATAGTACAAATTTGTCTGAATAAACTGAACAATAATTTGATTATTATTATTGCTTTTCTGTTATAAAGTTAGTGATAATAGAATAAATGACACTAATATGATTTATTGTTATTGTAATTAAAAATGGTAATAAACAATGCAAACGCTACATAATAAGATAACTATTTATTGCTATAATAATTATTTAGTATCGAAAATTTCTTTTATAATTAGCATTTCGATGTTTCTTCTCTAAGAGAAGCAGATCGTATGTTGTACTAATAGCATTACTAAGGGTTATAAAGAGATTGTTTTACTTCATCATCAAAGGTGCAATTGAATAGCGGAGAGAGCGAGTGCTGCCCAAAACGAATAATACAAAAAGCAATTGCACTTTTGTATTTTCATAAAACTTTTTTATGTACTTATAGTGTGCATGAACCTCTTGCGTATTATAAGTTAGTTGTCCTGTTGTTACAATACTTCAAAATGTTACTTTTTCCAGCAATAAAGAAATTTGAGAGAGAAAAAGGGTAAAATATTCAAGGAAACATAATTAATTCTTTTTAAATAATAACCAGCCACCAAAGGTAATAATTTGAAACATTATTTTTTTTATTGCTCATATTAATTAATGAAAAAGGAGAACATACTTTATCGATCTAATTTTCAGTAATAAACTTTTTTACAGGTTTCTCAATGTTTTTGCCTTTATATAAAAAAAATATCAAATTAAATAATTAGAATTTACAACAACATGGATCTTAACACATTAAAATTAAGGTAGGTTGAACAATGTATTTTAATTTTGTTAGTTTATTTTTAGCTTAACAGAATGCAGCATCTGTTGGAGGAGATTTATAATAGAATAATGGTCTTTTAATAAATTATTTAATTTTTACTAAGTAAACTCTTAATTAAAAAAAAATATATATATATTCAATAATACAAAACTATACTTCTTAAAATACAAATGATCTATTATTATTATGATCTAAGTTATTCTATTAAAAAGGGATATTTATGTATATACTCGTATAACAATGAAAAGCAAAACTTCGTTGGCAGTAAAATAAATACAAAAATTATAATCAAATTATATCAAACAACTTCATTTATCTGTGAAATTAGTGGTAATAAATTTTAAGGAGAATGTAGTATTTCAGTTTAGCTATGCTGACATTCTGTTTATGCTGAATGCTGTTCTTTATAATGACGTCTGCTATAGAGGGAAATAAAAGGATAAATCAAACGAGTTTTATGATAATCCCAATCCTATACTGTCGTATATCCTTTTATAAACTTATCCTTTTGAACGACTTGCAGCTGAATGAGCAGAAGATAATAACGAATCTGTAGAATTTTGCTCTATAGATCTGTAGAAAATTCAGCCTGAAGATCCATAAATTATTTTACAAACAGGGTTTACACTCTATAGGGGCGTACAAGCCCTTCATTTTGGCCTTATTCATCTTAAAAACATTTCGATTTTTATTGTTTAAATTTTGTAATTATAAATTCAATTTAATTTTTCAGCATTGATATAAAAAAAAACTCGTCCTCTTTTGCTAACTTATTAACATCAGACACCTAATGAACTTAAGGCTATACCTACTTTCTTATTTAACATTATATATCTCACATGAATCTGGCTGAACGTTCTTTTGATCGTACCAAAGGAAATTGGCGATTCGAAATGTTACTACTTAAAATTCGTTGAAATTTATTCAATAATTTCATGCTCAATTGGGATTTTGCTTTATTTTTTTTATTTTATAATGAATTTTAGGTTAATTGTGCTAGGAGTGATATTTGCATATTTGATGAACACCTGTATTGCAGAAGATGAAAATACTAAAGTGAATGCAATCAATGAAGTTGGTGAAAATACTAAAGTGAATGCAATCAATGGTGTTAGTGAAATTTTTAAAGTGAATACAACCAAAGTTGTTTCAAAGAAAGTAAGTTTTCTAAATAAGATACATACGTAATAAACTTTTAGAAAATAATGTGTTACTTAATAATATAATTTGATATGGTATTAGTTTTTCGCAAGAAAATTGTCAAGGCATAATAATTACACTAGTCCTGAGGTAAGCTAAGGGATATCTTAGTTTGTGGAGACTCATTATGACTGGGCCGTGATTAAGAACCAGAAGTGCGGCTGAAACCTTACACATCCAAGATATAATAGTTCCGTACTAAAAAAGTCGTGTAAAATTTAAATTATTTATAATGCTATGATTGTTATTTTCTGCTAACTTAAATTTAGCTGGAATTTACACAGTTTGATGTAAAACGAAAGTTGATACTTGACGAGGCTTATTGATAAAACAGTACTTTTGTAGGGAGCATCATTAATATGTATTAATATATACAGTCGAACCTCTTAATAACGGACACTGGCGGGGGAAAGCAAAGTGGCCGCTGTTTCGAGGTGGCCGTTAGAAGAAGGTAGGCAAGTTTCATAAAGAAAAAATATGGGTCTTTTTTTCCCAAACATCTATTTAATAATTGTTTATTATTAATAGATTTATAAACGTGCATAATTGCATAATTATTTATCTATATGATATGCATAAAATTTTTCTTAATTATCCAAAAAATTTATCAAAAAAATACACTTATTAATACTTATTTAATAATTTTTATAATAATCATCTCATTTATTTATAACAATAATAATTTATATTAAAATTTATTTTACTAATCATTAACATTATTAATTTATTATTATTATTATTTACACATTTTTATTTATTATACAGATTATTTACACATTAATAATTATCATCATACTAAAAAATAATATTTTATTTAACCATTTTTCTGATAATTATCATCAAAAAAATCATTAATACAAATAACAATATAAATTTACATTGCATTTTTTATCCACATTTAACTTTTTTTTATTACTTTATGAGCGGTAAATTTTTGCTAAATTCAATGGACAGACGCACTTTTACTAAATCACTCCTCAACATTGTAAAAATAATCACTAATTTTGTTTTGCTAGCCGTTTTGTTTTCTCAAAGCGTAGTTTCCATCTCGGTCCTTCAAAATATTAGTAATCTCCGTTTTTCCAACTCCAAACCACATTGTACATAATTAACTTTTGGTTAGAAATTATGCAAACTTGCAGAATAATAGAATTTCTTTGAAAAACAGAAGAAACCTTTCGGCAAGTAACAATGGCTTGATTTGGTTTTTGCAAAATCTTCCAACACATTTATTTCCTCTTTTAGAGTTAACAACTTTCTTTTGGGAGACATATCGGAAAAAATAATATTGTTCATCCAAAGCAATATTGAAAAATTATTAAAATGGTACAAGATGTATGGAGCTCATGTAAGAAACTTTTGAAAAAAACAAAAAAAAACAAAAACTTGAGAGGAGATAATTATTTTGATCACCGCGTCAAACGAACTTTTAATAATAAGGTGGACGTTGGTGGGAGATGAAACATTTAATCCGTTCCCCAAAATCAATGTCCGCGTTCGCTATTTAGAGTGACCGTTAGGTGGAGGTTCTTTTATGTAAAAAGTGTATAGGGGTAAAACGGGGTAAATGGGGCAAAAACTGTCCGTAAATGGAGGTGGTCGCTAGTGAGAGTGTCCTTTATGGGAGCCTCGACTGTAATTAGTAATATATAGTAATATGAATACATTTATGAAGTATTAGTATGCTGGTCCAGTGCTTACCACTCTACAGAATTCCTCCCTCTACAATTCTTCAGCAATAAACCATTATTTACTTTGCAAAAAGGTTTTATGTTATCCCAAATTCCAACTGTACTGCTTTTCTTGTTTCTTGTAGATCAAATGAGTGATCTTAGATTGACTTCAAAAAACTACAAATCCTATGGTATTTATTAAAATAAAATTAACTTTGGTTTTTAAATCAATGTTTGTATCATTACCTTTGGTTCCGTGCGCTACGTATTCTTACTTCACACTAACCCGAATGAACCCTAGCATTATGGCTTCAATAAATAAAATGGAATTACTGCCTGACAGACTTATTTACAGTTCTCTAATCTAAAAGCTGTTGTATCTTTATTTTACAGAAAATAGTCAAGAAGAAAGTACATAAGCCGAAACCGAAGGTAATTTAATGTTTGGTTTTATTTTAAACCCTATTAACTAATAAATATCACCAGCATTACTTGTTATTATCTATTAAAGCAAATGTTGTTATGTTACCAGACCACTAGGAAGCCCAAATGTTTAGATGATTTCTTCGCATGCATTATGAGGTAACCAAAAGTTTTTTTGAAACGTTAATTGAAATTAATCATTAAAAAAATTATTTTAATTTTATTGTTTCAGAACTTCCCCCGTATTTGTTCTTTAGACTGGAAAAATTTTAATTTTCTTGTTTGCTCCTTGATCTGGAACATTTTTCACTTACTGTGAAAATAAACACGTTTTTGATTATATCTCTGTAATTTTTTTTCTGTGCATTGCCTGATATTCCTCTGTTTTTTCTTATACTTAAGTGTAATGATTCATGGTATGTTAATGATTCTTTAACAATTATCATTGAAACAAGTCCAGAAAGGACCACCTTCTTTTCTAAATACCATAATCTAGAGATTTTTTTTTTAGGTGTCGTCTATATTTCAGAAGCCGGATCCATAAAAATTTTAATTAAGAAAATCTGCGGTTACTGCTATGCATCACGACAAGTTAAAGATGTAGTCATCCAATATGATGAATGAAATGGATGATGGTACTTGACTAATTTTTCTCCATAGCCAGAAAGTGAAGAAAAATGAGATATATCCATTCTGCAAGTCCCTGGAAAAAGTTGAGAAAAAGGAAGATCAGGAAGTAAGTAAATTATCAGCTGTAGCTAATATGAGCTGATTGGTGGTTGGACTGAAAGGCGATTTTGCAAACTAAGCAAAGCAATAGCTGGTCAAAGGCAGCGATCTCTAGGGAGAAAGAATTCGTATTTGCCTTTTATACTGATGTATGTTTACTGACTTGTTATGAATGGTTCATTGAGAGGCCTTTAGTTTAGTATTTATCATTGAGACAAGTCTAGAAAGAACCATCTCCGTTTTTTATCTAATTACCATAATCTAGTTTTTTTTTTGAACCATCTACAAAAATTAGTAAAGGCGATAACAAAATGGTATGTTTTTTAAAGCAAATTAAAATGTATATATTTTTAAAAAATTATCAGCCCGGTTAAATATTATTTAACAGAGAAGGTAACTATACTCGATAAGTTGAACACATTGTTTCAGGGTCAACAAATAAATGATTAAAACAATTGCTGAAACTGCTTTAGAAAATTAAAACAAAAAATAGAAAAGCAACAAGGTGTAATAGAGTTGACCAGTTCTGGTTCTAAGTCAAAATAGGTGTGGAGCAATTAAGGCATACAAAAAAATTAAATTAAATTGTAAATGCAGAAGGAAGGACGTATGACAGCCAATTCTACAAGTATATCTAACCTTAGGGTAAGAAACAGTCAGGTATTTAGGAATTAGTTAAATTCACTGGAAACAACAGCTCCAGTTAGGTCATGTGACGTCAGTAAGTCAAGATATAATATATATGCACTGGCTAATTGCAACAAACTGAAGAAAAAAAATGAATAATATCAGGTTTTAATTAAAAGTAAAAATTAATTTTTAATATATTAAATTAATATTTGTATATTAACTTTTGAGAAAACTGTCGGTAGATTGTAATTTATTGAAAAAATATTTACTGAGTACGGTAGATTAGTTTAAATTTCCCGGTATTGTAGCATTGCTGCCAATTCGTCTAAGGTATTATTCGGAAGGCGGGTCATAAATTTCTTATTAAATCTGGCTACAAGCTAGGTAAGAGGGGGTAGACCTATCCCTTCTTATCATGGCGAATAGCTGAAAGCGGATTACGAGAAAAGACGTCATTTCCTTGAGTGAATTGTTTTGTTTTTGGCCAGGCGTGTTGCATTTTGAACTACTTGTTCAATTGTGTTAGTTTCCGGAAGTGTGCTCGCCAAAATTCGTGAACTTAGACGTGTGTTTGAGCCTTAGAGTATTATATTGGTATTGCCCAATATTATTTCTGATCGTCCAGGTGTATAAATCCAAGAGATCTTCCCCTTTCCTCTTCAAGTGCATATGCAGGAGACTCCAGTACAACCATGTACAGAAATCTAAAATTTACAAGGTAAGTTTGGTCAGTTACCCTTCGGTGTTGGTTGATAGTGATAAAAGGGTCCAGTGGGTGGCTTTCTGAGTTCAAATTCAGCTGCCCTTACAACAATTTTTCTTACAGCTCATTTTCCGAAATTGGACTGTCGGTACTACACTGCAAAACCACCAAAACATAGTTTCTTGAGCTCAGAACTGTTTTTAAAATTAACCATGCTGACGAAGAAAAAAGAAAGAGACTGCAAAATGTTGTGAACGGGTAAGTCTAGATTACAATTTTTTGCGGAACTTGGATTCATTGATGCCCAGAAACAATTGTGTGCCGTAATATTGCGGTATTTATTTTCTTAACGTGTTTCCGAGTTTTATAAAATTTTCGAAGAAAATCTTTATGAAATTGAAAACATCCTTAATACGTTTTTATACTGCTAAATCTCTCATTTGTTTATTTTAAATAATGAAAAATCATTTCTGCTATTTATTCCGAATGATAAATTTTGAAATCAGTGACTACTTGATAACTAGTTTTCAATTAATAAATTAATTTTTAATATAATTTATTCTAACTAATGTCCATCTAATTATCTTATAAGCTTTCTTAAGTTCATTAGTTTCATCCATTTTTAGAAAAGAAATTAATAAACCTAATTAGAATTAAACTTACAATAAATATGTATGTGTTAATTTTCAGTAACAAGGTGATATTCTTCTTACATTCGATTTTTTTTTTTGTAATCTTGGAGATTATACTCAACAGCAAAAGTTTGGTAACAATCAGTTGGACAACTTTCAACTCTTCAGTCCATAACGTCAGAGCTGCATTTAATCAGATAACCGTGGATAGCGTCCGTCTTGTTGTTTATTTTATTTTTTTTAAGTTAATTATGTAAAATGCCAACTAATAATGTTAAATTAAATTCAGAAACTAATTATCTGTATTTATAAATTTCAGGTTAACCATCATGGGAATGTTATTTGTCAAGTTGATAAAAATGTAACTTGCAGTAAGCGATGAACAGGACATACATACCTTCTATAGAACTTGCTCTGAAGAATATTGTAACTAACTGAATAGAGCTCCTAAACTTTACTTAAATATTTTGAGTTGCTAACAAGGTGATAAGTCTGTAATTCAGAGTAAACTGTTAACAAACTTAATTCACATCTTTTGGCATCTCTTTTAATCGTTTTAGCATCTTTATTTACTGTAATTCTTATCGGAAATAAGTCAATAGTATCTACATTTACTGATCTAACTACTTCTTTTAACTTCACTGCCGTAATGTTCGTAGCGTATTGTGTTCTCCAAAAAAGAGTTTTTACTTGATTCAAACAATTATATTTGTGTGTAACTTGTAAAAGTTATATAACAATTCCAATTTATGATTTAGAAATTACTTGTTCAATTGAATTGACGATTGGTTTTCTTATTTAATATTCTCATTTAATTATATTAATTTTGAAATTTGTGGTTGAATAGCTTTAGCGGGTGAAGCAGTAGCAGTTGCAGCAGCCGTAGTAGAAGCGGTGTAGTAGGAGTACCAGTAGTCGTAGCAGCTGAAGCAGAGGTAGTAGCAGAAGCAGTTGTAGTAGCAGCATTAGCGGAGTAGCAGTTGTAGCAGAATTAGTTGAGTAGCAGTGGAAATAGCTGCAGAAGAAGTTGCGGTATCAGCTCAGACACAGCAGTTTTAGCAGTAGCTGAAGTAGCAGCAGCAGTAGTAGTATCAGTTGATGCAGCAGAAGTAGCAGCCGAACCAGTTGAGCTGCAGTGGCGTAGCAGTAGCTACTGGCAAGTAGCTGTAGCTGGACAGCAGTAGCAGTTACATCAGTAGAAGTAGTAGCAGAAGCAGGTGGAGTAGCTACAGTAGCAGTCGCAGCAGCAGTAGCAGTTGCAACAGCAGATGAGCTGCAGTTGCTGATGCAGGAGTAGCTGTAGCAGCAATAGCTGTAGCTGAAGCAGTTGCAGCAGTAGAAGTAGCAGCAGAAGCTGGTGCAGTACCTACAGTAGCAGTTGCAGAAGCAGATGAGCTGCAGTTGCTGTAGCAGCAATAGCTGTATCTGAAGCAAATGCAGTTGCAGAAGTAGCGGTAAAAGCCGTAACGGCAGTTGAAGTAGTAACAGTTGTAGCAGTAATGGCGTAGCTGTAGTACCAGTAGAACCAGTTGCAGCTGTAGCAGCAGCAGTAGCTGTTGAAGATGTAGCTGTAGCTGTGGCAGTAGCAGTATCTAAAGGACACAGCAATATCGACTGATGTCTCTTTCTGGTTAGTTGTCCAGCTTTTATTTCCTGGCCTCACTAAATCATTATTCTTAGATCTTTTTTCTCTTAATTATAACTCTAGCTGGATTTCTGTACGCAGAGGAATTGGCACTTTTGATTTGGTGCTGAATTTTGAAGCTGATCAGAATAGGGACTTTGAGAGAATACTATTGCTATATTTGTATAATTAACCTTAATAGTTCACTATTTTTAGTACTATTAATGTCTTTTATGCAAAACTTTTAGCTCTGTAACATTTATTAACAGTGTTATATATTCTTTGTGATTGGGGTGCTGTAAAGTAATTAAATAATACAAAAAATACTAAGATTGTATATTTTCTTCGCTATATTTCTATATTTAATAAAGCATTAGAGTCATAATAATAAATTTCTTTATTGTATTGTTATAGATTTCTGTTTTATCTATATTACTGTTAGGAGCTTAGAGAGTGTACAGAAAAGTGGCCCAATAAAGTTGAGAAGTACCAGGGGACAAGGATTAGCTCTCAGTAGAGCGGCAGGGGTGCCAAGTCTTACTAAAAGGTTTTCCAAATGAAACAGTAGTAACAAACAAACAGTCGTCAACATTTTCTGTGTTCCATTTTCTTTCACACCACATAACACACAACTCAGTTTATAGTGGAATCCAAGTCTTTCATTTATATGATCTTTCTTTTAACTATTTTCAGATATGTTTTACTTTGCTTTTTGTTTTTATTTATGTTAATTTTATAATTTTTTCCCCCATTTTTACTTTAAATTTAAACAGTTTAAATTTAAATTTAATTTAAGACGAATGGATTATTTAAATAAAAATTTCCAAGCATTACGAGTACTTGGCGTTTTATCCGCTAGATGGCAGAGCCATGCACATTTTTAATATAATATACGCATTTTTGTGCAGTAATACATTTTCTTCTCTTTTTTTTCTTTAAATAAAGAAGCCAATTTAATGCCTATAAATTTTAAAGATAATTTTACGTCTTTGTAAAAAAATTTCATTAATTTGTCCACAGGATTGTTCAGAGGTAAATGCAGCTTGTACCAATATTTAATTGAAGAAAATTTAATACGAGTAATATTGGAATAAATTTTTCCTTGAATGACATTGGAATTATAAATGAAGATTTTTTAATGAAAAAAGGTGAGTTGAATTCTTGAATTCTTTGTATTTTAGGCAGAAGTTAATGATTTTAAGTATTAAGTAGGTGGATAGTTGCGTCGTTTTAATAAGCCCGGCTAGCTCAGTCGGTAGAGCATGAGACTCTTAATCTCAGGGTCGTGGGTTCGAGCCCCACGTTGGGCGTTAAATTTTTTTTTTTTTTACTATTCTAATAGAAAGAAATATTTTACTTTATTAATAAAGAAACTTATTAATAAATAACCTTTTTTTTTGCGATAAATTTAACGTAATACTAAGCATGAATTTGAGCTGCTACTAATAATTCAGTTAAAAGGGTTATTTTAGAATTTTTCTGGTTATTGTTCATTTATCACATTTTTAATTTAGCTTTTACCTGAAATATGGCTGACACCCTCTTTTAGTTTATCTTTTTTGTTTCCTAAGTTTTTTTGAAACTTGGAACTTATGCTGAATAGATATTTAACTTTAATGTTATTATATGTATTCTTTTTACAAATTTTCAAACAATATTGATAGTCGAGGGAAGGGATTAGCTATGAGGTTAGCATACTGGACTCCCACGCGGAGGTCCCGGGTTCGAATCCAGCAGCTGACCCTTAGATTTTCTCTTCCTAGGAGCTTCTTACAGCTCACTGTCCGGTGATGGACAGTGTTGTCTGTAACGAGAGAACACTGTCCGGAGGCCGGCAGTGCACTGGAAAAAGCTCCGGGCGCTAATGACCTCAGCTGTTGATGCGCCAAAAAAAAAAAAAAATATTGATAGTCTTAAGATACGTCTGTTGGTTCGGATCGTAAGTGGTAACTTATCACATTAATATGAGAAATGATGGTAGGCATAAAGTGATTGGCTCCAAGCTCTTTTTGTGCCTTCCCGAAAGGTGTATGGATGTACCTTTTTCCATATGTTAAGAGGAAGATATTCATCTAAAATTCCTTTTTCTTTAATTTACTTTCGATTCCAGGGTAAACATTTGAGGGAAGAGGTGTGTGTGCGTGAAATCAGAGAGGCCCATTTTTTTTAGACTTTGGGGATCTCAATAATAATAATAATAAAAAGAAAGTAGAAAACTCGATATCGAGAATCGTATCTAAGTTCGATAATTTGATACGGTCTTAGACTTTCTTACTAATTGATGAAAAGCGTTTTCCTGGAACGGAGACAGTTTTTTTTTTTTCTCCAAAATAATTTAATCATCTGCCAGTATTTTACTGTTCAAAAGATCTGCCTAAATATTCCAACTTTTATATTAAAATATTTCAAGTAAACTAAAACGTATTATTCTGGTGTAATAAAAAAAAAAAAATACAATATCTGACTGTAATAAAAGTTAAAAACTGTCACTTGTGAAAAAATGTAATATTACCACTTTCTTTTTTAGTCATACAGCGCGCTATGAATGTGTGGGAGGATTGTAGAAAAAAAAATATTATATAATTTTTAGGATAGCTTCAAACTTTGCAAGTTTTTAGCTTCTGCTTTAAGTTAAAAGTCGCTAAAAACAACCAGTGATCTATATAGTTCAGTAACCTGAGCGTAAGTTTTATAACCAACCGATAAGCTAAAAATCAAACAATTCAATAGTTCTTTAATTATCTGATAAAAAAGAGAACACACACACAAAAAAAAATAAATTATGAGCTCACTCGTTACTTTGTTAGCTTACTAATTACATCATGGCTCTAAAAACACTATCATAGTTTAATAAAAATAAAAATAGTTATAAAAGATCGACGCCAGTTTTTTTTTTTTTAATTGCGGTTGTGTAAAATTTTAAAATTCTAGGGTTCCAACAAAATGATTCATTGCAAATACACTCAAAAGTCAATATTATCTGTTCTACCATGAAGTTTCTCTTCTACTCACATGCATTTCTCTTACCATAAATCTTACTGTAGTAAGTTGATTATTTTCTCCTGATTTTCTACTAATTTGGAATCTTTGCAACATAAATTAATTCATAGCCGCATTATGTAAGACGTAAATCATACAGAAATGAGAAGTGACACGTTAGAGGCCAGCCGAAATCACTTATGAGCAAAACTGTTGCCCTTATTAATAGTTAGTTAGTGGATCAAGTTTTAAGAGATCAGATGGAGGGTAATTTGGAAAAATGGCGAGCGTTTTCAGTCACTGCTAAGTCACTTAACTCTGAATTTTATTTAATCGTGAATAAATGCTAGGCTGATTTTTTTGTGTGAACTATTTTTCAGCTGAGTGTGGAAAGAAGTGCTCTTTGGACGGTCCTAGTGTTCTACTTTTGTGAAATATATTACCACCCTCACTAAGTGATAGTAGAAATTAAGTACGTAGCTGAAATTGCGAGTTTATAGAGGAGGAATGTAGTCGTAATAAAGTAGTTAAAGTAATCGCCTATTTTTTTTCAGGCGGGGCTTAACGTCCAACTACCAATTAGGTGGTCGTGGAAGGAGGCGACTAGCAAACGTACTTTATTGTAAATTTTTTTTATTAACCATTAAATAAAGTCCAAGGCCTAAAGACTGGGAATCGAACCCAGTACCACAATACATATTAGCTTCGCAGGTCTCGCCTCTAACCACTCGGCTACCGTGGCGCCTTGTAGTCGTAATATCTGTACACAGTCAGAATTTTTTTTTTTACCGTCCTCTATAATTAGAGTTATTTCTTTGGCACTTAGTATTTTTCAGAACTAACACCGTCAACAAACATACTGCCTATTGATAAAACGAGGTTGTCAATAACGATCGAAGCATAGCAATATACTTATAAGGCTTAGGGCGCCAATGGTCACAAACGTTAGCCTCAGTCGTGCAGTTTAGTTTAAAAATACAAATAGTGTTGCTGTTTAGTACGTGTAGTGCCCGTATTAGTCGAGCGGTTCGAGGTAAAGTCCGCAAAGTTGAGATGTATTATGGTACTAGATTCGATTCCCGGTCGGGGCCTTGGATTTTATTTGATGTTTAATTTGAGAACTTTGATAGTTGACTCCGACTCAGACACCTAATTTGGTAGCTGGACGTAAAACCAGCCTTCCTGAAATATAGGCAATACTTTACACCTTCTTTTTTTCCTGGTAATTTTTGCTGTTGAGGTTTAAAAAAATTAAAAATTAAATTAAATTATTGCGTTTTCACGGTAGCCGGAAAACATTTATTTCATTATTGGTGCATATCATTTGAGAGTATTTTACAAATAATATATTTTGCATTAAGAAATGAAAGGAGAAATGGGACATCTACTAAAAGGGAAGCAATCAAAATTACTGAGTATTATAAAGTAAGGAAATTGACTTTTCGTAAACGTCTTCCTCCCCTTTTCAACATTTCCATCGGTTTTCTTCTATAATGAACTAATGACATTTCCTTTGTAACTATCTACAACGTTGTGAATAGCTCTGTTACTATTGGTTTTACTAATAATAAAAAACTATGTTAAATGTATTTTATGTATTCTGGAGAGGAAACAAGTCTTTCTCATATTGCCTTTCTTTCCTTCAAACTTGAAATTTCCGCAACAATATTTGTTGGCTTTAGAACAGGTTTACTAAGATAGATGGACTTTTAAGGGAAGTGTGAATACCCAAGAATCCCTTCTCCATAGTGAAAAATTTTACCCCTTTTGAACAAGATTCGTATGTTTTGAATAAAACAATTCAATGCGCAAGCATAATTGTTGCTGTCATCAGCGGTCTCCTTGTCGAGAGCCCATTTAATTCTACATGGACTTACCCCACTAGACAGACAGTCTGATACCACGAGGGCCATGTGTGGGCACTACACCATCATTGTGACTGACAGTCACTCTGCGTGATGTCATTGAAACTATGATTTCTAAATATCCAGCAAATCGTCGAATCACATTCACCACTCATCAGTCTTGAATTTTAGAATATCTCACTAAATTTCCATGCCAATAGCATCACTGAAATCTGCTGCCCGTGTTTGTTTTAGTACAAGGTCTCAAATGCATATTCAAACTGCGGAGCCATTCCACCAAATAGCATCTACCATTAAAACATTTTCAATATTAAATTAATTTTCTCTATTTTTTTGCACTTTAGCCATAATGTAATCATCAATATTGATTGACAAAGCTAGCAAAAAAATCCATTTTTTTTAAAAAAAAGCTTTTGCTCATTGCATCCAATAAATTTTGTAATGATAAATCCTCAAAATAAAAATGGTTGAACATTTTTCCAGAAATTGATTTTTAATCGAGTAAAAAAAAAAAAATAAATAAAAAACTCAAATTTGGTGATTATTTTGGATCTTTCGGATGCGATTTGCCTTTTTAAATATTTTCTTGAAAATGGATCATTTGAATCCAATTAGCCCGTGAAATGGATTTCTATGGTGATTCTGAGAAACTGCTATCTTCAGCTTCCGCCTAATAAAAACACTTGATATTTTTATGCAATGTTTGAATTTTAAATCTTTAGAAAATCATGTATTAATTTTTTTCTGAAGTGGTTTAAAATGAAAACAAAAAAATTGTAATCTTCAAAATGAAATTTGCTACTAAGCTCAATTATAAACGTAAATTTTTTAATTTATTTTTTGGTCCATGTTTTCAATATGTTCGATTAGGTTTTACTTTTATTAATTAATAATTTTTTAGTATTTTACGTTTCAGCCATCCATCGTTATCTGAAATCGTATCAGGTATGGCTGAAATGCTGGAAATTTAGAAGTGATTTAATAAAATACGAGATTAGAGACGTGGTTACTTCTTTAAAAATATATATATATACATGTAAAATAATTGTTTAACCAACGGTCTGCCGTGTTTAAAGATGCATTTAGCTGATAAAAGACGAATTTAGATTCCGACTGGGTCTAATTATAATATTTCAATTGACTCCTTTCTGTTTGAATGGAAAATAATGAATCACAATTGTCCTATTTTTATTGGATTTACACTAACAGAAAAGTGGAATAAAAATAAATTAGAAAATAAATAGAAATAAATTAAGCCCACGATTAAGAGTCTTATTATGTCCCGAGGCCCTGAGTTGGTGCTCTCCCAAATGGACGCTATTTCCTTGGTCTGTTTATTAACTAGATTATGCCTTGGAAAAAGGAGTCGGTGCCCCTGGACTTGAAGATAATTTGGTCATTTGGTGACCTTTAATTTTTATTTGTATGTTTTCTTTGGGACACTAAATGGAGGAAAATTCTACGTGGTTTTCTTAAAGGTTTTAAATTGAGTAAAACATCTTTTTCTAGGAGTTCAATGGCGTTTATTTCATCTAATCTTACTAAAAATAATAAAGTGTAAAGTTTGCTTAGGAAATGAATTCCCCATTTTAAAGCCGAGAACATGTACTAAAGAAAACTGGAGAAATGCGCAGTTCGGTTGCCGCCTAGATGCCGCCAAATCTCCATTTCCACCACAACCCCTCCTTTGTGCTCTTCTTGTTCCTGTGGCGCGCGCGGTAGTCTAGCCCCCTCCACTTTTCACTCTAAGCACTCCTCCTACTACTTGGTACCATTACTCAGGCTCATACACACACACACACACACAGAGGCTGAGTTACTGATAAAGTGGCGGTAATAGCGTTGTGTGAGCAGAATCCTACAGGTGGTGGTGTGAGGGCGACAATACTCTGGACTCTGTCTCGCTTGCTCTGTCACTCTCGATCTGCGAGTGTCCGGGGCTGAGTGCTATATGAGAGCCGGGTATCCAGTTTGCCACATTTAGTCGACCATGTGGCTACCGTCAGCATACATCAGGTAGGTCAGCCTCTACCTTCGACCCTTAACTTTTTTTTTCTGTCTTACTATTGGTGCCCAGTGTTTCTTATGGCTGTTTTTAATTTGAACATTCTCTAACAATAAGTATTGCGTTCTTAAAAAAAAATGAAAGTCGAAACGAAGTTTTCTGATTTCTTAACTGAAATCACGGATTTCTTAATATTTCTTTTTCGTTGTAAGTAACCATTTTACGGACTATTTTTTCAGGGGAAATTCTTTTTTTGGGGGGTAGCGTTAGAAGGAGGATTCTAGGACTTTAGCTTCTTCTGTTGGCGTGTTTTTTCTCTAAATTTTGCCTTTCTAAAAAATGTTTTCTGAAAATCCAGGAATGTGAGTGTAATGAAATATTTTTTCTTTAGTTTCAGGTTCTGTCTGTTTTAACCTGAAAGATGCATATATTTTTTGATTTTTTCTAGAGGTTTTTTTATTGTCTTTAGATAATTAGCATTAAACTTGAAGGTGAATAAGGAAGGAATTAGATGTTATTACGTTAATGTTGTTTTGTCCAATGGAAGCTCTAATTCTTTTTGAATATATCTTCAATGTTCTTAAGTGTTGTGATGAACGGAAGACTGCTTAGGTAATAGCAGTCCATAAGGCTGTCTCCACCTTTAGAAAATTTAAGGTCAATCAGCCAGCCATAGATTCCTTATCAATGACGGTTTGAAGATGGTGGGTAGAAAAGTTATGATTAAGAGGAGCCAAAGTTATGATGCCATAAAAATACCGGACTCTAAATATGGTTGCACTAAAAGTCTTCTTCAGAACGTAAAATGTTGTCAGTTCAGACATCAACAAATATTGAATTTGCTAAAGGTTAGAACGTATAGTTGCAGCCCATAATTAGGTTCCGTATGCCAAATTAGGTATTAAGATGACTTGATAAAATGAGTTTTAATCTTCATTAAAGAAGTCTTTTGAGTAGTCGGTTGCAGTTTTTAAGATATTTTTTGCTGATAAGTTGATCCTTTGCTAATCTAAAGTCCAAGTTAGTGGACCACATCAACAGTACGGGGGAAAAAAATAAGTTTACATCATACTGGAGAGTGATTATGTGGTGAAAACCCCTTTAGGGGAAGTGGACTAGCCACTTCTTCAGGGATCTTGGCGTCCCTGCGGGTATTCCAGTCTAACAACACGAACAACTTTTATGACTGACACCCTAAACACTTACACAAAACACATAGCGCCTATCGGTTGAAAATATGAGCCATTATTTGGGTTGAACGATTCTACACACGGAAATTATAGTTCATCGTCATGCGCTCGCTCATACTTCACGTATCTACAACGCAAGAAACTGAAACTTCACAGCTTCTATTGTAGGTCCCTCTAGGAGACCTACTATACTTAGCAATTTTAATCTTCCATGTATACCCCTTAGTACAGAGTTTTTTTGGGTGGTTTTCTTGAATTGGCTCCAGCGGTTTTCATGGGCTAACTTTTGCCCACTAATTATTTTCATCTACAGCTTTTATTTGATAAATAGGAAAACTTGATTAAGAAGACTGCCAGTAGGGTTCCTTCTAAGTACAATTTTAGTGTAGTTTACGGTTCTGCTTCTTGTAGATGTGGGATAAATGGGTTCGGTGCTCGGCCCAGGCCTTGGATAATAATGGTTAAGGAAAGGAATTTACAGTAAAATATGTTCGTTATCCTTTCTATTATCTGAATATTTCTATCTGAAATTTTTTTTTTTATTTTTTAGCGATTTTTTCCGAGAATGGTTTAAATTCTTAAACTTCGCTTACACTTCATATAAATTTAAATTTGTAACATTTTTATTTAGATACATTATTTTAAGCAAGGTTCATTGGAAAGCTTCCTCATGAAGTGTATTTTCTTTATTATAAAACCTGTATAGTATGTATAAGTATCAAATGTTGCCAGAATTCAGAAGGGATACTGAGGGAACACTACTAATGTTTTGGTCAAAGTTGGTTACCCGATTCCCACTTAATTACTGAATGGATTTTGAACTTTTTTGTTTGTGAATTTTATGTGTTACTTACTTAATGCTTACTTAATTTGTGTCTCTCTTCAACTAGGTTGTCGTCAGGGTCAAATCGTTTCTCCAAAATTCTCTGCACCATCAGACTTTTTCTCGCACTCCTCTGCCGGCTAGCTTCTTCATTATCTCGTACTCCCATCTTCGGGCTGGACGTCCTCGTTTTCTATTTCATCTTTCCGGGGACATTCTTCGCAGGTGTTTATTATAATATTTCAGCTTCCACTTTTTTTTTTAGATTTTTATTGTATTCTTTAAAGTCTCCTTAACTTCCATTTCCTTCTTCTTATGTCTTCTTTTCTTGCTTTTTCTCTTCTCTTTGTTTAAAAAAAAAAAAAACCTTCTCAATTAATCAATTTATATTGTACTTATCTTTGCACAAACCCTTTCTTGGAGTAGCCCAGGTTTCCGAGTCATAGGCAAGAATTCCTTCTAAGGATAATTGAGTAGAAGATTCGTTATTTATTTCTTTTTTATAGGAATGGATTCCTTATTACAGAGTGAAGCGACCTAATGTTCTTTCGAGCCTGACCGCTTCTATCCCGCAGTTCCTAAAACCATACAAAAATCCTTTTTCTCATTCCTCCTTCAGAAAGTCGTCCGCAAAGAATAAAGCTTATCTTCCAATGCGAGCCCATATCTTTACACCCTCTGAACCAATGAGAGCCTATCCTATATATTTTCAGCAAAATCGGTATAAAAGGTAAAAACTCCTTTTTTTTAGTAGCCTTAGAGGCTTGAAATGTTCTGGATATCTGATACGTTATCCTGATACTTCCTCAATACCTTATTAATCATCATACCTACTTCGGTTAAAGCTTACTGCAATCTTTTTTTAAAAACTTCATCGTAGACCTCCAGATCGATAAATGCCAGATGCAACTCCTTATTTATTGCTTTGCATTTTTATAATAACTGAACAAAAATCATAGCAGTTTTAGAATGGTTCTATTTTCGAAAATGGTACTTTTAATAATAATAAAGTAAATATTAATTACATTTTAGAACTATTGATAAATTTCAATAAAATTTAATTGCATTAACTGAGGTCAGAGAAAGTCGAGTGAATATTCACACCACTTTTTTGTTTCATTCGAGTGCATTATCCTAGTAAGTGCATTGGCTTTTCGTGATATTGGCTTAAACTTAGTTTATAATGGCATAAAAAGAAAAAAAAAAAAATGAATTTCAGATTAATAAATTGTTTTGCGCTGCAAACAAACGACGAAGAAAACATTCTATTGTTCGTGTAGTTTACAAGTTGGTGCTTAACAGAGTGTATTTGACAGCCATTGAACAGATCATGTGCGTATAAAATGTAAGGAGAAATGAGACAAGCTAATACATCAAATTGTCGCTACATCAAAATGTCGTACACCATCCAGTTCTTTGCACACCCATCCACCTAGTAACATGTAAATTTTTGTTTTCTTTCTTCCTCTAGCTCCATTATACACCTGTTTCCGGTTAATCTGTTGTCACATTGTTCCTCCTAAACTTCTCTCTTGCTCTTAGCTCCAGTCTTTCTTTTTTTTGCCTCTTTATCAATATATCTTTCCATATTGTATGCCTCGACTCCATATTAAGTTACATTTAGTTTTCTTTATCAACAAATTTTTTTGGTAGGAAGCCCTTTAGTGTTTGCAACTTTTTAAATAAAACACTTTATCACTTGTTTTCTTAATATTAATGAGAAAGTTTCCATCTTCATCGGGTTTCTTCAAGCTACTCCAGTTTATACTAAGTTGAACGCCACTACTTCCACTTCTGGTATTATTCATAGGTCAATTACCTGCCTACGCTTGAAAGAACTTGTACACTTTTGCTAGCCAGCCTGCGACAACATGATCCGATCTTTCAACCAAACAAGCCTTAAATTCGTAAACATTACGTGCTATGCCATTTACTGTTCTTCATTTCTACCCTACAGAGTCGTTTCCAGATTTTGTTATTGCATATTCTCAAGACGATATGATCAAGTGAGGTTTACGTTCAAGATTGCTTTTATTAATTTTTTATGACTACTACGAGTACATCACTATCCCAAAAGTTCAAGAATTATATCAAAACCTAGCGCTTTAAGCAGCCTCAAGTTCAGTTCTCCTCTTCATTACTGTTTACTATGATTACCACCGCTTTATAGTATCAGAGGAATTACGATCTGAACATGTCAATACCATTTTTAGTGACAAAACAGAATTTCTTGTAAGCTTGTTGCGATTTTTTTTTTTTCACATACATAAACACACACTGCAAACAGTACATGACCTAAGAACTTTATTAAATCATTTTTAATAACACGTGACAAACGGTTATCTTCTCATCCTCATAAGGCCTAAGGATATAAGAGGCCCAGATGAAAAAGAAAGGAAGTAATATCTCTGGAATTTGTTTGTCCATAGTGACAAACTTAGTAAATGGTTAATAAAACACAAGATGTGAAACTATACTATCTTGTAATAAATAATAATAATAACATTAAATATAAAATTTATAAATATTGTGAAAACTCGAGGTCATAATAAACCTGGAACAAAAAAATACGAGGGTCGTTTGAAAAGTCCGTGCAAAAATAAAAACTACTTAATTTTTTGGGGTAAACCTTTTTTATTTTTCAACATAGTCTCCTTTTAGGCTTATACACTTCGTCCAACGCTGCTCTAGTTTGTTGATCCCTTCCCAATAATAGGATTTGTCCAAGTCTGGAAAATAGCCATTCGTTTCTGCAATCACCTCCTCGTTTGAATAAAATCTTTTTCCCGCCAGCCATTTCTTCATATTGGGAAACAAATAGTAGTCCGAGGGAGCCAAGTCTGGAGAATAGGGGGGATGTGAAACGAGTTGGAACCCTATTTCCATTAATTTTGCGACCACAACTGCTGAGGTGTGAGCTGGTGCGTTGTCGTGATGGAAAAGGACTTTTTTGTGGGCCAATCGTGGGCGTTTTTCTTGCAGCTCGGTTTTCAAACGGTCCAATAACTATGAATAATATGCACCTTTAATAGTTTTACCCTTTTCTAGATAGTCGATGAGGATTATTCCTTGCGAATCCCAAAAGACAGTCGCCATAATCTTTCCGGCCGAAGGAACGGTCTTCGCCTTTTTTGGCGCAGATTCCCCCCTTGGTAACCCATTGTTTAGATTGTTCTTTGGTCTCAGGAGTGTAGTGATTTATCCATGTTTCATCCACAGTGACGAAACGACGCTTAAAGTCCTGCGGATTCTTCTGGAACAGCTGCAAACCGTCCTTGCAACACTTGACACGATTTCGTTTTTGGTCAAGCGTGAGCAATCGCGGCACCCATCTTGCGGATAGCTTTGTCATGTCCAAATGTTGATGCAAAATATTATGTACCCGTTCATTCGAGATGTCCACAGCACTAGCAATCTCACGCACCTTCACTCTTCTGTCATCCATCACCATATCATGGATTTATCAATGATTTCTGAAGTAGTAACCTCAACAGGGCGTCCAGAACGTTCAGCGTCTCTTGTGCCCATATGGCCACTCCGAAAATTTTGAAACCACTTATAAACTGTTCTAATCGAAGGTGCAGTCACCATAATGTTTATCAAGCTTCTCTTTAGTCTCCTGAGGCGTTTTGCCTTTCATAAAGTAGTGTTTAATCAACACACGAAATTCTTTTTCGTCCATTTTTTGAAAATCACTCGACTTCCTCGATTCAAACGAATGCCAAACACAAAGAAATAGACCGATCTGGCTGAAACTTGGTGTGTGTTCTTCCAAGAGATGCTACTAACTAAACATAACCTCGATACGCGCCAGTGGTGCTATCTCTCTGACTTTGCACGCACTTTTCAAACGACCCTCGTAGCACGATTTTTTTTTTTTACAGCACATTCCAAAGCCAAGCTTCAAATATAGAGTTTTCATTTGTAAATTTAGTAATCAAGTTTAAAATTTATTGTAAGGGGCTTATCCACAAAATAACATTAATTCATTTTTTACAAAATAAAGGTACGAGTATAAATAATCAACTAAATAAGAACATCATAGAGTCAAAGAAAGCGTTTCTTTTTACTTTACAAAAACGTACAAAACTTTTATACCATTAAATTAAAAAGTTTCTTTTTGCAACCATTTGAACATATACAAAAAAAATACAAAAATTCCTATACTCTTTAATTTAGAACTAATAAATGTATCATTTCTTGGTTTTAAGGTAACGCATTTAATGAACATAATAGTAAATATTTATTTTACCCAGTATTAATCTCATCGTTCCGATTTTTAAAATTGTTTACATTATTAAACAGAATTTTATTTTCAAAATTAGTTTTAGAATTTCATTTAGAATTCTTTTTGCTATTATGCCTAATTCAGGTGCGGAATTTTTCACATCTATTGATCTTATTCAGGCATAAATTTGATTTTTTTATTATTATCATTAAATGAATCTTAGAATAACTTTAACATTTCATAAATCCAAACAAATAATTCTTGCACAGTAACAGACTATAACTTTTTGTCCACATTATTTACTTTTAACTGTAATAACACTAGGTGTACATGGTGTGACAAACTTTAGTGCTACTTATCATTATTTATGATCATCTGAATTTCCAAAAAAATGTATGCAAATTAAATCTATCTACACTACAGCCATTACTAACTTACAAAAGTGAAGTTTCCTCTTTGTCGTTTAATGCCCTTTTGAATTAGTTTTATAATCTCTAGATTGTAATTCGATCATTTAAGGATTGTCGTTGCGATTTTTAAGATACTTTTCACTTTCTTTTTACTTTTTTTTCGTTGTTGCTCGCATTAATTATTTTTTTGCTCAGTGGTTTCGTGCGAGATGTATCCACCAAAAGATAAGGAAATAATGCAATTTTTCTTTTAATTCTTGCAAGATGTAGATAGTTCCATCTGTGAGTTTCTTCATTATTTCGTTGAGACTACTTTTTCTTGCTATTTTTAGGGCAGGAAATCAGTTTTATTCCCCCCTTCATATAGGTAACTTATTTCTGATTGATATAAAGCACTAAAGATTGGGCGCTTCTCGTTTACTTGACGTAGCGGCCGTATGAAATGTATATCTTTTACAATGATATCAGTTCCAATTTTCTACTACACCACATAACTTTCTCTTTCGTAGACTCGTAAGTTTCTTTCGCAGCCTCTACAACCTGAAAGATAACAAGATTATTTTTGTAGTCCTTATTTTTAAGAGAACTAATTTCTCTCTTTTCTCTTTTGTATCATTTTCATTTAACATAATCTTTTTTTTTGTTCTATACTAACTTACTATTTCTGATAGAGATTTCAGAATATTTATTTGTGATACTGAGTATATTAATTTATTCCTACCTTTCTTAATTTTTCAGAGCATTATCTGAT
Organism: Rhodnius prolixus; assembly: GCF_049639745.1. Taxonomy (NCBI): domain Eukaryota; kingdom Metazoa; phylum Arthropoda; class Insecta; order Hemiptera; family Reduviidae; genus Rhodnius; species Rhodnius prolixus. The sequence continues at coordinate 31,137,945 of NW_027411582.1, forward strand.
ATTATTGTGCAATAGAGTTATCACTCGTCTAACTCCCTCTGATTGACCTGCTTTTATTAAATTTAGTTCCATTTCTCATCTCTGTAGTGAAAAAAAACTTAGCTTTGTTACCAAATGTTCTCAGAGTATTTACTCTAAATGCATGCCTACTAAATTCAGCTCGATCAACCACATTAAAAAACTTGTGATTGCAGACTTCTGAGCTAACTAACCGTGGCCACTTCGTCAACTTTACTGGACCTATTCATTGGGTTCCATTGGTTCACTTGGGCTGTCCTCCAACGTTAGGATTTCATTAAACATCTATCTACGGGTAAAATACTCTTTATATAGGCTATTACACCAAATATATTCTACCCTTTTACTTCTTTAAAATAATAAGTATTGATTTTTTTTTTGCAAATTATTGAAGGGCAAAGAGGATTATCATTAATATTATTCATGAATAAATTGGAATTATTGGCAATTAAATGTAAAATAGGTATCTGCTAGCCGCCTATACTTCTCTCATATTAATTAATGTAATATCTACCTTCAGAGCCCTTAATGTCTTGTTGAGTGACGTCATCCATTTAAGCAGCTTCTAGCAGATGGCAGTGATACCTTTGATAGCTATTAATATTCCTGATTTTATATTTTTTTTAAATTGGATAAGAATAAATAAAAAAGTGATTACTAACTTTATTTTTCATTGTATTTAATTAAGTTTAAAAAGACTGAACTAAAGAAAAAAAAAAAGTAAAAGTAAAGTAATCTATTTCAGTATGAAAGTAAAGTATTCGCCTATTTTTTCAGGCGGGGCTTAACGTTCAAAACTACCATTTACTAGGTGTCATGGTCGGAGGTGACTAGCAAACGTACTTTACTATTTCTCATTTAACCATAAATTAAATAAAATCCAAGGCCAAGACCGGGAATCGAACCCAGTACCACAATGCATATTAGTTTTGCAGGTCTCGCCTCTTAACCCGCTCGGCTACCGTGGCGCCTAAAAAAAAAACGTTAAAAAGATATGACAAAATTTCTGTTACGGAAAAAATTTACTGCTACGGTAATTCTAAATTTACAAATCGTGTCGATCCAGTTGAAAGTTTGCTCTCCTCAGTGTATCTAAAGAAGGCATTTGAAGGAAGTGGTACAGTGACAAGCTACGATGTTGTCCCCGAGTGCTGGCTCCCCTTTCTGGAATTTCCCTACTGACTGAGTTAGAAAGGAAATCTTCGAAAGGAATTCTTCCTCAAAGCTGAAAAGGGAAAAGGTGGACAGTATTCTCACTGGTTTAAAAGAACATGCTACTGAATTGAACACGGTTGAATGAACGACCATAGGGGAGTTCGAAGTTATCGGCTAAGTAAGTATACTTAGTAAGGTACCTTGGTTCCATAGGTTCATTTCCACCATCTTCCAGGGATAAATTCCTACAGTTGATAGGTGAATTCTTGCTTAACCTCATATCAGGAATATCAGAAATGCAGATTGTTATTATTTCTGATAGCCAGGTCAGTTCGTTTCTGTAACACACAACCAACTTACATAACTACGCCCTGAGGAATACAATAAATTTGTCGAAACGTTGGCTTAAAGACAAAGTTGCTGTTTATTATTTGATCGAGTCCGAAGCGTTAATCCTAAATAACATCGCTCAAGTTATTCTGTTTCACTCACTCACACGTTAATAGGCAGCGCGCTAAAATACGTGCATTACTAGTCAAAAACTTATCTGTGAAAACTATGCAAATTGTAATTTTAGTTCTCTTAATCGAGAAATTTTGGCAATCATAACTGTAAAATGAAAGTAAGTTAGAGAAATTCAGGCGAATGATCCACTGAATTTGTTTTAGCTATTCAGCTAAAGTTAGCTGCTGAAACAGGTTGTGTTTAAGTGATGTATTTTTGACACTTCTCTCAACTAGCCTTTCAAAACTTTTTGTATAAAAGTTCGTTATAATTAAACTTCCTTCGGGAAGGATTGCTTCCTGATTGCCATGCAGTTTGGAAGTAGTATCCAGTTCATTTATTTTTAAACTATGGATGTTGTAAAAATAGATTTTTTTTCATCAATAAGAAGTGGTATTTTACAAAAGGTCACAGTCGAGCTTGCAAACAGCGTATCCGTATGTACGTAAAATTGGTCTGTGTATAGCTGTGAATGTTAAATGTAGTAAGGGTGAATGTTAAAAATGTAACCTAAGTGGGGGTGTTAGGTCGTTACCCTCTGGTTGACAAAATGACAATAGCGAAAGAGGTACCCCGTCAACCTGGGAGGTTCTGAGCTTAAAGAACATGTTAGTGAAAGTTATTTTGATACATCTTTCGACATCTGGAGACCCAGCTTGTTGTATTTCGGTTGAGCGAGTAAGGAACAATAAATGTAAATGAGATTTTTCTGATATGCTTGGGCCATCAGGCTGTACTGAAGACACTAAATTCTTATGTCTCCTGTTTCATACTTTGATCCTACAATGTTCCAGGAAATATTTTCTACCAAGAATGTTCTCTACGCTGAGCCAATCAATTGGGTATTTCTGGTAAATGACAAGTTGGGCAAATTTAGGCGCATCTCTTCTCATTATTGATGCTGTACATATCTATTAGCGCATCTTTTTTTTGGGCACTTGTTTGGCTTTCCAAGATGGACAGCTTTTCATAGTGTTCGTCGTTATGGACTTCCGTTTAACAGGTTTTTTTTGCAGGTTAGGAAATTTTACTTACGTATTTAATTTTTATTAACATTGCACAGGTTTTGAGCCACTTATACTGGCCACAGTGTATGTTCATTTCATAGTTCATAAACGTAGAAAGGAAATTTTGTCAAATTATAAAAAGTTTCTTTTAAATTGAAAATTTTATTTCCTCTCGTACATTCTTCTTCCTGAGCAATTTGGTACCCTCGAATCAATGTATCAGTTTCTATCATTTTCCTGTAAACATTAAGTGGTAGTATTTCTCTTCTCAGAATGATGAAAATGATCTTTTAAACCCATATTACGTACAGAAATACGTGTCCATACTCCAGTTTTTCAGATCTGTTACTGCTACTAATGTTTACATTAGAATTCCGATCCATTTTTCTATAAAAAAAAATAATAATAATATCGTTATTCCAATAACTGAAATCCTCACAACTTACTAGGAAATATCTTACACATTTCCTTTCCCTTTTTCTCTTAGTAAAAGTATAATAGACGACAATTTTATTGTCATTTTAATTGAAAATTAAATTACCAATAATTAAATCGAATGAAATTGCTGACATTTTGATTTTAATCAAAAAAATAGAAATATTAGGCTTACACTTTCTCTCCTCCTCTCTCCTCTCCTCTCTGAGTTTTGCAGGTGTTTGTGTGTGTGTTTTGCGCGGAAATAAATGATATTTAAGTAAAGTGATGTGATGATGATTATTGTAACGGAAGAAATTACGCAAAACGTTTTAGCGTAAGAAAAGGACGTTCACACTAATCCAGCTTGCCCCTCTAGCCAAGGCTTAAGGGCCCATCACGAAGCCTACGTAGCGCCTACAGACTAACTCAACTTTTACTATCTAAACATCTAAATATATCTTGATCATTGATCTTTTAACTGTAAATTTTTCCCCTTAAAATATCTTAGGATAATAAATCTTCTATTAACTTATTAGTATATCGGTATTAGTAATACTAATACCGAGCTAACTTAATTTTTGAGTGCTGATTGTATGGTTAATAATAATAATAAGCCTTTATTAACATATTTTACAGAAAAAGAGAATAATAACACAAATAAATATCCAATGCATAGATAAACAAGACAAAAATTAAAAAATAAATAAATAAAACATCACTGACTAATTTCATTGGATCATACAATTGTTTATAAATCATTGTTCATTGATCCATTCTGCTGTAAAATATGTAGGCCTTCCCATAGGGGAGTTTTGGTCCTTTGACGGTGACCAGCCGTACCTGATTGTATGGTTAAATATGAATTAATGATTATAAAGCACCTTAGAAGAACTTGCTAGATTGTCCATTCAAAGCGTACCAGCAAAAAGAAAAAAAAAAATCTTTGATTAGATAGTACTTCTTTCCTGGGTACCATTAGAGAGCATAGGTTTTGGTGAAATCCGAAAAGCGGATGTTGCAATTTTGCCCGAATGTTTTTCCACAGAGAGAGAGGAAAGTGGACTGACTACTTCTTCAAGATTTTAAGATCCCTGGCGAGTATCCAAATCCTTGGTAAACTACCCTAACAGTTGCCATGCTCAATACTCCCTCAATTTGCACAAGAGTTGCACAGTGCTTTTAGATGGGCCCCTAAATTGGGTTTAGCGTACTCACATCTAATTATCGAACCCACGAAAATCGCTAAATTTATGTTTCTTTTTTTTTTTAAAAAAAAAAAAACGAATAAGTAAATTGTGTGGTTTATGGTACCTAATTTGGCAGTTGGACATTGGAAATACTGTTGAATGAATAGGCACTTCCTTATTTCACTTTAATTGCAAAGTAATTAACAATATATTTTACACTTTCTCCTAAAATACAATCGATAGATTTTTATTTTGCGTTTTGAACACCTGTAATTACGAAAAAGTTTTCTTTTTCTCATTTCTGAGTAAGTGTGTATTGCCAGCGTAATCAAAAAAGACGACGTGCACTTTTCAAAATTGATATTTGATGTAGGTGGGATTCCACGGGTCGTGACAATAAATTTTTCAACAAAAACACCAGCTAATTGGATTTTATTATACTTTTCCTGTTTTGAGTAAATATCTTTTTCTGGGGCAAAGGATCAAATTCAAATTCTACAATGACTCATAAAATAAACTCTTACAAAAGAACTAGACATATTCTTTAAACAGATAAAAAGTTTACAGGCTAACAATACTAACATCAAAATCTATATTTAACGTTAATGACATTTTAGATAATCGTAGTTGTAGAAAGTATTTATGGCTAAATAACAGTTTTGTGTTGTAAAATTGTCTGTTATCGATTGTTTATCGATTTTAACTGTCTTCACATTTTTTTTATTTATTCACTTACTTTTAATTGACAATTTTTTTATGTTTATTATCGATGATACTATTTACTAATCTAAAAATTAAATTTGTTTTGTTTATGAAGGAGGTCTTTCGAGTCGTAGGCAAGTTTTGAGGCAAATAAGTCTAGCTTATTATGAGTAATTCATATTTGTTATTGACTTTAGTTGAATCAAAAGTTTCTAAATTCTAAAGACTTGATTATCATTCAGATGTAGATTCATTAACCCCATTTTGAAACTGAAATGTTTACCCAGAAAATTCATTTATTGAGAATTCTTATGAACTGCGATTTTGAGCTTCACTCTAATGAGCTTCTATAAAGTTTTGACAGAAACTCAATTTCGAAAATTTTACCTAAAAATGAAGTAAAAATAATAATAATAATAAATTATCGCAAAACTTGGAGAGAGAGATAAAATTGTTAACCAGATTTGAAATAATTTACCAATCCTTTTCTAATGAACTGTGTCCTTTAATTATAAATAGAATAGAGACGACTGTGGGTGTGATTCCAGGCGCATAGTTGATTCCTTTACACTTCACTCTAATGTGCATCCATTACGGGTTCCAACAACCACCAACTTATCCATTAAAAGACCTTTTTTTTAAGCGAGGGTAGGAGAAATTAAAAGGGTTTGCAGAAAATTTGTCTGTAGAAGTTTCAGAATACAATGTTCGTGTGATCGTTTCACACCGGGCTGTCAGTTTAGAGCATTGTTCTCCTAGCCTTCCTTTCTGTTTGCCATTGTTTAATGAATGTTCTGTGTTCACATTAATTTTTAAAATAACAACTATTTGTGGTAAAAAAAAGAAAAAGAAGTAAGCTTTCTAAATTAACACTAGTTTAAATAGCAAACACTTGGCAAGTACTTGGAAATCTGGGTTAATTAAAAGTATTACTTGGCCGAGACGGTGTCAGGTTCATAGTTAAGTCTTAAGTTATCGCTTGGATCCGGTGACCGTAATCATTTAGGTGGAGGACTTTTCTCCTAGACTATATTCTTCAATTTAAGTATGTCGTTAAGGTCTATCCTTATAGTACAAAGTTTAAATTTAACTTGTTTGGCATTCTCTAAAGGGCAAAAAAAAAAAATGATTTTGTTGGCACTATTTGCTTGAAGTAAGTTTACACTGGATAAGTTTCTAGAGAAATGCTTCTGTTGTAAACAGACTTACCAGGCTCACTGTGCTACTATTTTATGTGACTTTTTTTTCTGTTATAGTAGAATTCCCTGAACGATAGAATGCCGAAAAAGTCTAAACAATAGGAAATTACGTTAAGTTTAAACTCGGTCCCGAAGTAACGGATACTGGAGTTCTTAATCTTATCCGATATTCATTCAGTGCACCATAAAGCGCTGAGTTCACAAAGTAATCATCTAAAACAATGATTCGGGAATGCTTTGCCATACGGAGAAAATAAAAAGTCACTGGGATACGTTAGCTTAGAATGAAATGGAGTCTGGTTGGTGAGTAAAATTGTAAACAAATAACTGACCTAGTTCTGGGTCTTACTAGATTCTGTAAATTGATAAAGAAAACCCAAAGATGTGGGACCACCTTTCCCACATTCATTTGCAAAGTAACAGTATTCTAATTTACACGTTATTTACATATATTTGTTTTTCACTAGGATTATTTACTTTTCTTTCTAATAAAAGAGTAAATAAGTACTTTCTATCCGTACAAAACAAAACGGTGAATAGAAAAAGAGGTAGCTGCACTGTTCATTGTGCTCCAACTTAAAACCTGAGACAATATTTACTAATTAAATATTTATCTAATCAGACTTACTAAAGAAGTAAAAAAAAAATAACAAACAGATATACCCGCATTGGCACGCATGTTGTATGAAATAGTGTAGACTTAGTCGACTCATTTTGCAATTACTTCTATATTATTAACTACGTTTTGTGTGTCTAAAATTAGTTGCATTTAATACAAATTTCTCACTCAAACACTCCTATTATGAGAACATCTATTTAGAAACGATAAGATCGTAGAAATTCCCAGTATTGAAATTCTATTTTGGTACTATTCTCATTTCTGATGCTAAGATTTTATTCTTAAAAAACGTCAAATAGAAATGCGACTTTAAAGATTCAATTTTCCATTTTTCGCTATTATTTCAAAAATGTACTGCACAAATTTCTTTGAACGTCCATTGTGAAATGTTTATCATCTTCATTTAATGTATTTTCCCTTGAAAATAAGTTTTTAAAGTTTTCAGAAACCTAGCAAGAACTAGCTAGAATTTCAGTGTAGAGTACGGGGTACAAGACTTACTATACCATTTAAAATAAAACATTAATACTATTATATTTTTTTTTAAACATCGTTAGAATTTTAAAAATTTAAGGAAACCTGCTTAATCGAAATAAATTTTCAAGAAAAGCGTTAAAACAATTTTTATTCAAGTACAGTTCATCAAACTTGACAAAAAAAAATTGAACAACAATACGTGAAAAAAAGAGTAATACGCCCATTGCCCGGGATATCGTTCTCAACCCGTTTTAAAGCTTTGATTTTTTCAAAAAAAAAATCACTGTGAAGTTTCAGACAAAAAAAAATTAATAATCAAAGTGTAAATGTGTCTACGATTAATTCAGACGAGATTTTTTGCAATAATCGCACGTATTTCAGTCACAGTTTTAATTTAATATCATCTAGGTTTTAAAAAAGAATTTTCGGATACCCGTAATTTTCACTGCTTAAAAATTCCCCTTTGAATTAAATTAAAAACCGCATTCATTTTTTTTCTTTGTTTTCTTTGAAGGGTGGTTTAGTTCCATAACCTTCAGTACATGAGAATCTTGTGAATCCTTAAGGTTATTTGTATAAAGAAGGTTTTTTTTTTTAAGTTTGATCACAAAATTATCTTTATTTACATTTTAAAAGTGTATTGAAGTTTGATAAAAATGAAAACTTATTTATGTTATAGGAATATTAATGGTGAATTTTAAATGTGATTTATTGTAAAATTGGACTAGATGTACTAAAACCTAGAGACAGTGTTATGGCATAGGGTCAAGATTTTGCATTACTAATTCAATTGGATTGAGATAAAATAGCTCGGTTAGTGGCATTTTACTGCTATTTTCATACCATATTGTCCTTTTTTTTTATTGTTTTATGCAGGATTATCCTTTATATCAAATTCAATGTGTTGGATGCCGCACTTTACCTAATAACTTATTAAATAAGTAATACGATTTAGATAAGATTGCATAATTTAAATATTTAAAGCAACTTTGTCAGAAACAAGTTAATTTCCATTATAGAAAGATGTAGAAACATTATGGATCGAAATTTTTGTGCAATAAGTAGAAGTTTTATTTTTAAAAACTCCTCTTACTCTGATTTTATACAGTTCTTTTGTATTTTACTTTGTATTCTTTATTGAATAAAAATATTCTACAACTGTGGGGGCGGCGTGTTCATAGCTAGCGATTAATATTAATGGCCCTTTGCAATATAATGACGTCTTCCAGTTAATATGTTGCCAGTTACCGCGTACCTGTGTGTATATATATTTTTTTTTTAGATATATACTTTGTTATATTCATATTTATTATTCATAGGAAAATATGAGAGGCACTCTTCTTTTAACGTGCGTGCACCACCGCTTTCCATGAGATTTAATAGCCAACCATCACTCTCTAAATGTAGCCAACCTTTTCCAGAATATATCACCCAGTCAAATTTATTAGCCCTATCGGATAGCATCATTGTATCGTATTTAGTAGTAAATTCATTGAACTTCCAAAATATTCAGCTCAACCCGGGTGGTAAAAGTTAATTAAATGTGTTTATCTTTTCCCAGAACGTTTCAGCTCAGTTCATGTCTAATTTGCATTTAATAAGAAGGAAATTTCTTACCAGAACATTCTTGCTAAGTTTTTGTACCAAGGCTTAAGGGTTTTGAGCAGATTGTTTAGCAGTCTTTAGATTTTCTAGGAAGTTATGTTTAAGATTATTTAAAGACTTAAAAGTTTACTATAAAATAATTCTTGGGATCATAATTTTGAACTTTATATATTGGTTAAGGGAATGATGTAAAGTAAAGGATTGACACAATAAATCTAGGAATGTCGTAGTGCGTAGTCCTACCAAGAACCCAAACCCTACAGAGTTCTAGGGATTCAGTCGCCCCTAATAACTAAAATATTAGCGATTTTATGGTCTAATAATGAAACCTTGTATTTTTACCTTCCATCTTTATGAACTCGATCTCTTGATTTTCTAAAATGGGAGTACCAAGATTAATTTTGTATAGTTTTGTAAAGTTTTTATTAACTAGTGACTACTGCTAATTGAGTTCGACCTTAATATTACCGCCAAGCCTGTTAATAACGCATCTTTATTTTACAGACCTACACATAACTTCTTTACAAATACATAAAAGTCCATTTTTTTTTTCTTACCTAGAACTTTACACACAATCAGGATTAGAATATCTGGGACTGTTTTCTTAATATGCAATATATATTATAAATAATTCTTTATGTTATATTATATACATATATTTTCTAGTTAGAACGTTCTGAAGTACATTAGAAAATTTTTTATTCATTACTGATGGCAACACACCCAAATACTGGAAATAAAACCTCTTAAGTGGGGACATCTTTGTTGTAAATGTAATTTCTTCTTCGGCTAAAAATATTCTATTCATTGTCTGAGACGTATCTTTTACCCGACTCTATCATTTTTTTCTTATTTCTTTTTCAATGCTCTAACTTCATGTATAAATGTAATCCTTGAATCCTAACTTACTGACCTTCAGAAGATCTTATATACTATATATGGTTCCTTCACTATATGAACAATTCGACAAGTTTATCTGAAGTTAATTTTCTTTCTTGACCTTTTATTTATTGTTTTGATTGCGGCCTTTTCCCTTATTAATAAAAATAAATTGTAGTAATCACGAAAAAGTCCTTGCTATAGATCAATTACCAACAGTTTGGCCTCGCCGCTGAATTCACTATTACCATTCACGACGTGACAATATCTGTGGTAGTAGTCAAACTAAATCAATGATCGTGAAAATAGTTTCGTGTGCATAAGTTAAGTTATATTTACAAACTTAATCATGTAGTTAGCTCATTTTAGTTTACAATTTTGAAAGCTTATGGAAGAGTAGATTTGTGCGTGACATCCAGCTGTTAACAGATTTTTTTTATACCCAATCAAAGTTGAATTTTATTTTCATACTTACTAGTAATGTGTAATTTTATCTGTCGTTAGTTCATGATTCATAGTTTTTTCAAAAGTAATTATTTGTTATTTTTAGATACATATCTAAAGCATTTTATTTATTTGTTTCTGGAAATAAATTATTCAATGATTTCATATTTAAAAAAAAGATCGAATTTAGGGAATCACGTCAGAATTTTTTTTGTTTTACTGTTCAACCTTTCGAATAATAGCATAGATAGAAAAGATTATTGATAGTTGATAATAAGTAAATATTAACGTTCTTATTGGAAAAAATCGTAGACACAAACCACCATTTCTCGCTTACGGCGGGTGAATTTAGTACGTTGGAAGTTCGAAATTATCTTCCAAAAGTAGGTGCCACGATAGCCGAACGGTTAAAGAAAGAGACCCGCAAAAGGAGTATTGTGGTACTGAGTTCGATTCCCAGTCTATGCCTTGGTTTATATTAGAAATTCTTTGTGAATTATGTTTGCTAGTCAATTGCTTTCATCCACGACACCTAATTAGGGTACATGTAGACGTAAAGCCTGCCTGAAAAAAATAGTCATTAAATTTCTCGAAACATGTATTAACCTTCTCTATCCTGCCCTAAGTGCTAGAGGGGTACCTTTGTATAATCTCCAGATCGTCGAAATTTATTTAAAGGAATCTAAATATTTAAAGAAAATTTGGAGACTAATACGAGGGTCGTTTGAAAAGTCCGTGCAAAAATAAAAACTACTTAATTTTTGGGGGTAAACCTTTTTTATTTTTCAACATAGTCTCCTTTTAGGCTTATACACTTCGTCCAACGCTACTCTAGTTTGTTGATCCCTTCCGAATAATAGGATTTGTCCAAGTCTGGAAAATAGCCATTCGTTTCTGCAATCACCTCCTCGTTTGAATAAAATCTTTTTCCCGCCAGCCATTTCTTCATATTGGGGAACAAATAGTAGTCCGAGGGAGCCAAGTCTGGAGAATATGGGGGGGGGGGGGGGTGAAACGAGTTGGAACCCTATTTCCATTAATTTTGCGACCACAACTGCTGAGGTGTGAGCTGGTGCGTTGTCGTGATGGAAAAGGACTTTTTTGTGGGCCAATCGTGGGCGTTTTTCTTGCAGCTCGGTTTTCAAACGGTCCAATAACGATGAATAATATGCACCTGTAATAGTTTTACCCTTTTCCAGATAGTCGATGAGGATTATTCCTTGCGAATCCAAAAAGACAGTCGCCATAATCTTTCCGGCCGAAGGAACGGTCTTCGCCTTTTTTGGCGCAGATTCCCCCTTGGTAACCCATTGTTTAGATTGTTCTTTGGTCTCAGGAGTGTAGTGATGTATCCATGTTTCATCCACAGTGACGAAACGACGCTTAAAGTCCTGCGGATTCTTCTGGAACAGCTGCAAACCGTCCTTGCAACACTTCACACGATTTCGTTTTTGGTCAAGCGTGAGCAATCGTGGCACCCGTCTTGCGGATAGCCTTGTCATGTCCAAATGTTGATGCAAAATATTATGTATCCGTTCATTCGAGATGCCCACAGCACTAGCAATCTCACGCACCTTCACTCTTCTGTCATCCATCACCATATCATGGATTTTATCAATGATTTCTGGAGTAGTAACCTCAACAGGGCGTCCAGAACGTTCAGCGTCACTTGTGCCCATATGGCCACTCCGAAAATTTTGAAACCCTTATAAACTGTTCTAATCGAAGGTGCAGAGTCACCATAATGTTTATCAAGCTTCTCTTTAGTCTCCTCAGGCGTTTTGCCTTTCATAAAGTAGTGTTTAATCAACACACGAAATTCTTTTTCGTCCATTTTTTGAAAATCACTCGACTTCCTCGATTCAAACGAATGCCAAACACAAAGAAATAGACCGATCTGGCTGAAACTTAGTGTGTGTTCTTCCAAGAGATGCTGCTAACTAAACATAACCTCGATACGCGCCAGTAGTGCTATCTCTCTGACTTTGCACGGACTTTTCAAACGACCCTCGTAGTTTTTTCTTTTTAATAAAGAAAAAAAAAAATTGTTATTTATAATTGCGATGCCAGTTAGTCGTTTGAGCTTTTCATCATATATTTTAACTAAACATTTCTTAGTACAAAGCCTACATTCTACGTCATTTGATATTTATTCTACATAATTTTGTTATTACTGAAGAACTCAATGATACGGTTACTTTAGAAGAAAATGTAGTGTCAACTACTCCAAATAAGTGCAATGTGTCGTTTAATACTGTAAGCGGATAAATAAGTAAAAAAGGAAAAGTACAGGATTCAGTGGGATGTAGAAACGAATTCTCGTCAACTCCTCTTTTTCTCAAGGAAAGTTCCCGTCAGTTTAAAAGAAGAAGAAGAAGTCTTCTACAGTGGAAGATGGTGACGACGAATTTACTTCCACTAATAAAAGTAGATATCATATTACTAAGTAGGAGGAAGAAGGAAAAAAAGAAGTAAACAGGTAGAAGAGTTAGGGGTTTATGAAAGAGGAGAGGATTAGAAGATTGAGGAGGGAAGAGATGAATGTTGAAGGAAGAAGCAGCAACACTGTCTGGTATGGCGACCTACTTCGGCATCACGGCTTCATGCCCTCATTTAAACAAATTGTGTCAAGGAAGATACCAAGAAGAGGAAAAAAGTAAAGAATAAATTGTGTAAAGAAATCTTGATTTTTCGCTTTTTGCACCCATTTACGATTTTATTTATCTCTTCTTTATTTTCATTCAAAATTGAAATTGTTAGTTTATGACATGAAATACAACATAAGAAGAGTTACTTATGTATGTATATTAACAAAATACTTGCATGGATTAGGGGGCACAGAGTTCACAGAAATTTGATCCCAAGAAGTTCAGAAATAAAAATGCTGGGGAGGAGTTATTTATCTAAAGAGATAATAGTTCAGAAGAAAGTGAAGAACCTTCAAGGGCATCAGAAAGAACAGGAACGGAAATTTTATTAACACTGACTTCCTCTTGTGCGAATATTTCATTTATAATTGATACCGTCTTTTCAAATATTTCCTTTTACTTAATCGTAAAGGTTCAGCTGGTTTCACTCCAGTTATTATTGTACTGAAGTTCAGAAATCTGTAAACGCTTCTAAATACAATTAAAAGAAAAATAGACATTCATTAATTACTTGATTACAGTATCTCATTAAATTTAAAATTAATCTGGCTGATTCTAAATACATCAGTCATGGGCAGTTGCTCACTCAAATGGAAGTAATCTACAAATTACTATATACATTTTTGACAAAATTACTAAATTTTACAAAACAATATCATTCTCATTTTATTCTAAATCATCTTCAAAAATGGATACTCTTTCTAATTGAAAATGCCTCGTTAGAAAGATAAAACATTTTGAATATATTCTTTGGGATAAAATTTGAATAAAAATTTTTCAATTGTTCTACAGAATTAAAAAATTTATTAACTCAAAGAAAAAATAGCACAAGTATTAATTGTTGATTATTGCTATACGTACAAAAAGATTGAATAGTCCAAAACTAAAACTTTTCTTGACTTTATCTGTTGGCTTTAATTTTACTTCTCTCCATATCTTTCATGTTCAGGAGGCAGCCATTCTTCTGCATAAATTCCTTTTCCTCTCTAGGCGATTCACATTACATCTTCTTGGCGTTTTTTTATTTTTGGTTTCAATTGTGTCTCTGACTCCTTTTTCTTCTGGTCAGTTTGCGAGGGCTTCATTCTAAATATTTTCTTCGTCCATCTTTCTTCTTGAGCAGAATATTGTAATATTCTAAATGCTTTTACACTCGTAATACTTTATTTTCAGTATCTCTCATTCATTTTTGCTTCCATCCAATTTCTTCCTCAAAAATTAGGAATCTTTATCAAGTTAAGGGCAAAAAATTTACTTTTCTTCATATTTCTATTTATTAGTATACATTATTATTAAACAAATCATCGAAGTGACACTCAGGATAAACCTACGGATTTCCTTCTTAAAATGTTCTAAAAGAATTTTCTTAGATAAAATAATTCAATAAAAGTTATAGAACTGTAATGTATGTAATGTAATTATCAAGAATAGGCCTTAGATTTTATTTAATGTTTATTAAAAGAAATAATAGTAAAGTACGTTTGTCAGGCACCTCAACGACACCTGATTGATAGTCGGCCTGAAAAATTAGGCTTTACTTTTTACTAAATTGTAAAAACTGCACTTTCGATTGATTCAAATACTTGAAAATAAATCGTTCACTTCTAGCAACTTTTATATCGTAAACGAACAAAACCCCAGGCTAATTTTTTTTGCAAATTAAAAAAAACTTTTCACACTAGTTAGAGAATATAATAAATATTTATAGTTTGCTATTACAGTTTACTATTTGTATTCTAGACAACAATAAATACAGAAAATACCTATATATACTAAAAAATATTTATATTTTATTTTAAAATAAACGAAGGAAATAATATTTATGGGTTTTACGGTGACAATATAATCCTGAAATATAAATTTATATTTATATGGATCTGTCAACCAAAGTATTTATGTTTTATTGTTGCTTTTGATTGTATGCAATAGGTTTATTCCCTCCTTATTTATTTTATTTTTTTTTTTTTATCTTCCAGAAGACCGACCTAGAGAGTATTTATCTTATTCAATTTATTTCCTTATGTTTCAACTTCTTTTTGGTTTGATAGATCTAGAAAATATGGTTTAGATAATACTGTTTAAGAGATTTTATCGAATCAGATTCATTCATTCTGAATGTTTTACCTTTTTCGTTCAATCTTGATTTCCGCATCTATTTCCTTGGGTCCATGGGACTTTCAACTATCATGTCTGAATGCCTACCAGTTTATTAATTATAAGGCATTATTCGTGATTATTTTTTTTTTTTTCATCTTGCAAGACTGCCAAGCAGATATCCTGTTTATTCAGCAAGATTACTCTTCCTCAATGTCCACAAAATGGAACTACTGAGATGCTGGTAAACCTACATTATCAGAATTTCCTGGATTCAAAAAAAAAAAATGTATAGCTGCCAAAAAAAAAGAAGTTTCGACACTAAATCTTTATTTGTTAATACGAGATTCATAAATAACAAGTTTGTTTGTGGTCCTAAACGTTACGAACATCTACAAGCAAAATGCACTTTCGCATACTAGCTGAAAGAGCTTTCATACTGCCAAGTTTGGGCCCTCGATACACATTACGAGGCTGTGCCTGTAAACGTAACAAAAATGCTTTTTACTTTTAATTATTTTAAAAGATTATAATGGATAATAATTTTATAATATCAAAAGAAGCGCTTTCAACAACTATGAGTGAATTTTGTTAAGTTTTGTGCTCGTGAAACAGCACAAAATTGTGGAACATCTTAGTCTGCTACATGCTCTTGTTTATATATAAATTAAAGGCAATATCGTTTCTTAAGTGTGCCATAAAATGTAATTCTTCAGGGTTTTATGAAAGCTAATTCAACCATCTTGCTTCGTCTTACATCCAGTCTGGAGTCTCTACATTGGCTAACTGTACATCTAAATTGCATCCAGACAAGATTGTCTCTTCATATCTTTTTTCCCTTTTTTGAATTGGTCTTT
This sequence comes from Rhodnius prolixus, assembly GCF_049639745.1. Lineage (NCBI taxonomy): Eukaryota > Metazoa > Arthropoda > Insecta > Hemiptera > Reduviidae > Rhodnius > Rhodnius prolixus. Next base: position 31,153,757 of record NW_027411582.1, read on the forward strand.
TACTTTCGGTCTACCATTTCCCCTACTAATCCCTGCCTGCACCACAAAAAAATTTGGATAGAATTTTGTTTATAGATAACCGAATCCCAGCGTAAAATGGAAGTAAATTTGTACTTTCGGTTGCTATATTCTGGCTAAAACGTTAGAACAAGCTGAGCTTTTAGCTAATTTTCGTTTTTTTATTAATTCTGTTCCATCTACATACGCACGGACCATACGTAGAACAAATTTTATTCGTATTCAAGGGAACTCTGATCAGATATTTTAGTAAAATATAAATTAGGAATATTTAACGCATCATTCGCAATATTTCCACTTTCTAACAATAAAGAAAAAGTATAAAATCGAAGTTTGAAAAACGTTTTCAAGTTAGTAGCTACGGTTGTACACGGGTTAGTAGTTCGCGATTGTCTCAATTCAGGTAAGAAATAGGTAATTAGTTGTCAAAAATTTGGTATCTTTAATAGCGCCCCTCTTAAATATTGAACACCTAATTCCAATAATGTATTCATACACATAACGTGTTTGTATACGTATATATTTTTTTATTAAAATTAAAAAATAGTAATAATTTAAAGTTATCAATTGAAGTTGAACTTCTTTATAACATAAATGGCCCATAATTTACTTATCATAACTTTATCTATAATTAAAACTATTTATATCTTTTTAATTTACCATATAAGAAAGACTTGATATTATTTCTGCTTAACGTAACGTTGATTGGTTATACTTTCTGCATCAGCAGTCTTCTTTTATGAAGTGTGTGTGTGTATAGGTCTGTAATTATCAACCATGCTGTGTCCTTGGTAATTTTTCCTGATATGATTGGTCTGATCAAAGAATACCGCTGCTTTGTAAATTAATATTCTGTATATTTTTTTTTTTTTTACCTTATGATTTACTTTACGGTCATTCAAGAATTTAAAAATTATGTCAAGAAAATGGCCTTGCACTGTTTAACTGGAGAAATTAAATTAAAGTGGTTTGTAATGTGTAATGGTGTTTGAGGAGATGTTGGTTGTAGATGTTGATGGATAAATAACACCTTTTATTGGTATAAGATATTATATATGTATTTGACTGACTGCCAAGGACTGTATACTTTACACTACAAGAACAGAACAGACTGATTGACGTGGCTAAAACGATGTGTACAATTAAAGTGCAAGACTTTGAACAGAATCTCTTTTTTGACTTTCCTCTCGTTTTTATATACATTCGCCGAGCCTCCCTTCTCTGTGTGCCGAGGGGGCTGTCTCTTTCTCTCTGGCTAGAGTGGGTGAATGGTGGGGTTTCACTACCCCTACGCTAGAGTGGATGAGTGGTGGGGTTTCACTACCCTTACATAATGTCTTGAATCGTTGGCAAGCACTGATTATCTGTTTCATCTATAGCAGTATTCGGTAAATAACTTTCTGGCTCATTAATACTTTGTTTATATCCCAGCTTTTTTTTTTTCAGTAAATATGTTTTGTGGTCATTGTATACTGAAGACATAAGTATTTTGTGTAATATGTGTGCTGTTACTAAATCAGTACCCAAAGACTGGGTCTCTTTTAACTACAGACTAATCTAATTAACAACATTAACAGCAACGACTGAATAGCCACATTTCCCGGGCAGATTTTATAGTATTTGGAGGAACGAATGGATGAATTACAAAAAAAACACGTCACACCAACAATCCTAGTTTAGGATTTAAAAAATATATATGTATATTACTGGTCATAATTATAGTCAAAACTCGTACTTCAATTAACAGACACGAATAACTTTAATCAAATTTACCATTACATTATCATAACTCAAATCAAGAAGGCAGCGGCAAATCGCAGCCACCAGACGGTACCATAACCTCTGCACAGATCTAAACTGCCACTCGTTCGATACCCAGCGAACTGTATCTCTCGTCGGATTCACTAATAAGGATCTACACCTAGTCTATTCAAGTCCAAGCAAACTGAAAGTTCTATACAAGCAATGTTTTCATCTTCCTCATTTTTAAGCATAGTTTGCAAAGGTTAACACAAATATTGGTGACACTATGTAAATCCAATCTGTCTTCCTCAGATACCAAATAACCGGGCAAGAATACTATTATGCCCAATATATTCTGGCTTTCAAATGATGTTTACTGAGTTCACCAAATCATTTTCGAACTGATGATCTCAACTTCCCAATTTCGAAATTGAATGAAACATATAGAACTCTACTAGTAAAATGTTGGCTTACTTGTCAGTCCGATAAGTTTTTAACAATTTGTGACGTTTTAAAGGATTTCTCTATTAAGGTCAGATCTTATTCACTATTAGAAATTCGTAGAATGCTTTTTGGCTCAATACTTTTTGTATAACTTAGATTTTAATCTATTCAGGACTAGATAATCAACTAAATTTTTATGTATTCAGATAGAAAAACAAATGTGAATATACACGATAAAATGTTAATCGATCTCAAACTAATTGGGTAGATATAGGCTGGATCACATAGCTATGTTCTGATAAGATTTGTAATGGAACTATTGGCACTTTGAGAATTTTTTATTACCATATCTCTCAATCAAGTCGGATAAGCAGTTTATTTCAGTCTTTTATTTATATTTATTATCCTTTTTCATCAATTTGCTTAACGTTCTATCTACATTATCTTATATTTACTAAGAATACTATGTTCTATTTTATTATTAATAACTGTAAGAAAAACATTTTATATTATTTATTATTTTGAGGAATATTCGTAATTACTTGTATTTTTTCTTCGCTTTATATTTGCCTTACAGTCATTTAACGTAAGGTAAGAATAAATGAAAAAATAAAACAATTGTCCTGTAAAAAAGTTGTAATCTATGCCCCATAAAAAGAAATGTATTTGGTATTAAATAAATTAATGTAATTTTGCAGCAGATTAAGTTGGTGGTGCTTTGCATTGGTTTTCACAACTCTACTGGCTGCGACATGCGTCCTCACGAGTCCAGCACCTAGTTACAACGATTATCAACAAGTTGGCGTCTCCTACGATGAATACCCAGTAAGTATTGTGTTTGAAATACGTAAATTTACTGTGGTAAGGTTGGTAGACTTACTAATTTTTACTTCTTTTTTTTTCACTTGTTTTACCTACTTCATTGTATAGAAATTTGTCTGTAAATTGTTTCAATGTTTTTTCTGAATACTTTTTGTAGACACTGCAACATATTGGTAGACCAATTACTTGAATTTTACACTTCTAATCCTTTAAAATATTAGTTATGTATGAGTGAATTTAACTTTACGTAATTGTGAGGTTGAAGTGCAACTGCACACAACGTCTTTTTTTCTGTAATTTTCGAGACAATCGGCTTAGAGTTCGATTTGACTCTCGCTATTTCTGGGAATGTTGATTTTGGTAGAGAAGAAGAAGAATGTATATTGTTTGAGTCTGCTCACATTTTTTTGCACAAATTTTAAATTTAATTATTTGAATTACGAATATATTGATCAACATTGATGGATGAAATAGGTTAGGTTAGAGATAAAAGAGATTGATAAATGAATGGAATAACAGGCACAACTCGCTGACTTCTGAACATTGTCCATATTATAATCCAGGTCGATTAATAGAAAATCTTCTTCGATTTATTCGTTCAGGTGTTCCGTTAATTTTAACATTTAAAATTATGGATGCTTCAAGAATGGAGTACAACTGCTGCTGTTACTAGAATGCGGAGTTGAGTGTGAATGGGTAAGATAATACGGTTACCTCCATCTAATAGTCGAAAATCTCACATTATTATGGTTCCATACATGAATCGAATTCAATATTTGTAAAATCATGAGTATTCATAGCTTAGTTTTAAAAGATGTTATTAATTATTACATTTGTCTAGGTTATAAAACTCTACATTACACCGAAATAACTGTTTACGGTGGAATCTACACCCGAACAGTCCTGCATAATGCTTGTAGTTGGCATTGTACAATATATATACTTCGAAAAATGAAAAATTAATTCAGTTAAGTGCTTCTTTCGGTTATTGAATTTTAGGAATCCATTTTTTTCCTTCATTTACAATGAATAAGATCGAGTACTTTAGAGATATAACATTTTCTCCCAAGAGTCCCCTTAATCGAATTGCTCTTGAAAAAAATTTCTAATAGAAGTTGTAGACCATCAAGAATACAATGTGTGTATGATGTTCAACGAAAATTGTTAAAGCTGATTGTTGAGAAAATTGAAGTGAAAAAGCCATTGAGTAAAGAGTTTAGGTTCGGTTAAGGAATTGCTATCGCCAAATTATACTCGGTTTTACTAGTGAAACCAAATAAAAATATGAAATCTCAACTTTAAAATATTTTAGTAAGTACTGCATGATTGCAATACTTTGCTTACCAAAATTAGGGAAATTTAAAATTTTGATAATTACGACGATAATAAATGCAAATCTTTGGTTGGTTATTACGTCACGTTCTCGATTAATTAAATTTGTTTTGAAAGTAACAAGGATTATATATTCCATTGTAGAATTCAAATAAAATGATCTAACAAGTTGATTTGCATTGTCTAATAGAACTCCTTAACTACTGCACCATAATCCTAAGTATAAAGATCAGTGTACATGTATAAACTCAAATTATAATATCTAATCCTTGTTTGGGAGTGAAGCACTCCATCGTGAGCGGATTATACATGGCACTTGGGCCCAAAATATAATTGACTATCCTCCACCTATAGGATATTATTTGTAGGGTACAACTGTTGAGGATTTTCCTTGTTCCAATCAAAACCTAGTTGTCAGCTGTTGGCCAGCTAATTGACAAACTTTCTATTTAATATGTTTTCCACTCTAGTCTCTCTAATACTGAACAAATATTGTATCCATTCCTAGAAAATCTAATCAGATTGAAAGATATCTTGACAGCTATCTGGTTATTTCGCTTATCTCTCTCGTTTTCTCTGTCAGTTTACCATTCTACCTACCAACGAGGTTCGTCTGGGTGTAATTTGTCATTTTAAGCCCCATTTTTTTTTTTCCAGTCGAGTGTCTTCTTTTTGCTTCTTGTTAAAACTGTTTAGTGTAAATTTATATTCATCCTTCAAAAATCTAGCGTGTTTCTTAGTGATGCCATTGTAAATCAAAGTTTACATTGGCAAAAAACATTTCTGGTAAAAACTAAATTATAATTGGCTTGCTTAAAGTGTAGACAAGTGTTAACTTTACTATGATCTTCAGTTGAAACAACTCATCCGGGTCCTTTAGGGATATTCTATCCCTAATGGGAAGGAATAACAATTTCCTGGAGCCAACTCACCTCTGTTTCCATTTCTCTCCCTAAGTATTCTGGTTAAAACTAGGTACAATATATTTTCCCCTAACGTCTGTTTCAACTCCTGCTTTCCTCTCTTGCCTCTCTCCTAATGCTCTCAAGATGATTTAAGGATAAACTATCTGGCTGGTATTTGCCAAATGCTTGTAACACGCATTAAGTTTAGTTATCTAGCATAACATGCCTGCAAATATCGTTGATTTTATTCTTCCTAACTTCACAGTTTTACTTATTTATGATTAGTTGTGGATGTTCATCCATTATCAGTAGATTTATCAGTTTGTGTATCTCTGTTTGAGGGAGGCCATGTAATGGAAGTTATGATAGAATATTGACGACTAGAAATAGAACATCTACGCAAATTTTTATTTTGTGAAAGAATAGTTCCCTTATGTCCCGTAAAGGGAAGTGGTTTACTTCTTAACGACTCTGCGGGTATCCCAGCCTAACAACCCAAACGAACGCTTGCATTGACAGTCACAACACTCACACATAATACATGTTGAGCCTATTAAGATAGAATTTATTTAGTCTATTTTAGAGTCTATTTGGATTTGGCAAACCAACTCCTTAGCTTCACCATGATACTCTTACTCTTACAAGTTTCGAAAACTTACTGGGGCTTTGGTAAAGATGTTCTTTGATACAAGATGGGGCACTTGTATCAAACATTACTTACGGTTTTTGGTGTGAACACGTCCGAAAAACCGGCAAAAAAAATTCACTAGGATAATCATTTATTAAATTAATTAGTAATTAAAGTTATCAGAGAATTCAAGTGTATCTCATATGAATCAACTTGCGTCGTAGGGCAACTTTTTGCTAAAGAAATGCGAGAAATTGCATTGATTTACCTTACATACAATAAGAAAGTACAACACATATTCTTTCACTGTCCATTACTGCTTATCTTTACAAAGCACGTTTACACTCACTAGTATCGTGGAATATTCTGCAATTTATTACAAAAGGGCGTAATAGATTTGTAGATTATTACATTTATTTTACTTGTCACTAATTAATTACGAATTTTTTCATCTGCATAATCTTGTCTTGTTGGGATGACAGGTGTACAATGCATCATGTATTGTTTGTATAGTACGAAACATAATTAAATGAAGTTGATATTTAATTATAATTTTAAAAAAAAAATTCAGTTACACTTACATAATATGCACTCTGCAACAGACACAAATACATCATACGCCCACTAACGACTCACACTGGGGAAGCTAAATGAGCCCATTGGGGCTTTAGATAGTGTAAGGCTTCATTCCTTGCCATCATTACTAATAATGAATATGGAAGTGGGTGATAATTGATAAAATAATTGTAAAAGGTACTAGTTATTAAGAAGTATAAAACTACCATCTTATCTTATAGACATTTTAAGATCATTACTAAACAGTACATTCTCGATTTTCTGGCGATAGCGACCGAAATTCACCATATGGAAGTGCACTTTGTTGACCAGGGGGCTTTACAATCATTGAGGCACCGGTTTCAATTAAATTTCTTTTAGTGAAATAATGCACTGGCTTCCGAAGGATTCGTTTTTGTAAGCCTTCTTGACCGAGAAAAAAAAAAATAGTTTTGATCTGAAACCTTTTGAGATAGGAACCAAGGATTTTATTTTGAATTACTAGAAGCTCCCCTTTTGGCTTTTAGTATGCATTTGATATTTGGTATTTTCTTCACGGTCAGAAACCTATTTCGAGGTTCAAACTTTCATTGAATTCACTCCAGCGTGGCTTTTATTCCAAGCTTTCTTTTTAAAATTGGATTAGGGAATTCAATTTCTCCATTTCCGTCGTGGATGATTCGTTTGGTACTTTTATTTATTTATTTTAATCTCCTAGATCTTGATAACTTATATCTCCTATCAAATGCATAATCCTATTTGTTCAATGCACAATTTCGAATTTGATGAGTATGAGAAGGAAGAGTACAATGCATCATGTATTGTTTGTATAGTACGGAACATAATTAAATGAAGTTGATATTTAATTATAATTTTAAAAAAAAAATTCAGTTACACTTACATAATATGCACTCTGCAACAGACACAAATACATCATACGCCCACTAACGACTCACACTGGGGAAGCTAAATGAGCCCATTGGGGCTTTAGATAGGAACCAAGGATTTTATTTTGAATTACTAGAAGCTCCCCTTTTGGCTTTTAGTATGCATTTGATATTTGGTATTTTCTTCATGGTCAGAAACCTATTCCGAGGTTCAAACTTTCATTGAATTCACTCCAGCGTGAATTACTTCAAAGTAATTATGACGCGTCTAAATATATAACCATTTATAAAATAATCATATTAAAACTTTTTTTATCATTATTATAATTAGCTAAAAATATCCTGCGAATTAAAATTAAATCAAGAAAAAAAAAGAATACTCTGTATTAAAACATATTTTTTTATTTAGGTTGAAAGTAGTACATAATAAACTCTGACGTGGCTTTGATAACCTGGCTCTGACGTCCCTTGCACGTAAAGAATTCAGTGAATGGTGGTTACCGAAATGTATATAATGAGATATATTATTTAAATTAAATAAACGGGTGTGTGGAAGGTTGCTTAGCAACTTTACAGGGGAGTGGGTAGGTAATTAAGAAGCATGCTTGGTTATCTAGCAGATTAGAATCACAGAATGGAAAAAATTAAATATATTATATATTTTTCTATTAAATCTCCCCTTTTTATAATTTACTTCTAGCAATCTCACAGAAATTATTTGCGATCGCGTGAAATCTGCGAAGCGTAATGACCGTAAAAGAATTATTAAAAAGCAGCAGTTAATACTTCCATTGCGCTTGCCTGGTAATTTTCTAAGCTGCCCCAAAAAAACTTAAGCTTAAAAAGCTTATTTTAAGCGCGTTATGATGTGATTATTATAATTGATTTAATGTAATGTTTATGGTGATGCCAAACTACAGTGCAATTACTTCTGAACCAGAAGTACCAGTTTTGGACAACTGTTCTAACCATTTAACCGCTGTAAGCTAGCTACTGAGGGATAAGGTGGGAGATTTTTAAAGACCAGGTTAAAATCGCCTAGCCATCACCCGCCTAAGATGTGAGGTTGTTTGTTGCTTGTTTACTTATTCATTACGACTATCTGCAAAAACCAACCTCCATTGTGACAGAGTCAAAGGTAGCCAGACATGTGTCCGTGTGGTAATGGGATATGGACGCTGATCAAATCTGTATCTTCGCTTTTCTAGATGTAAGGGAATCTGTACCAGATGATGGCTTAGTGTAAAAAGAAGTGACAATATCTTGAAATAAGGTACAAGTCATGAAACAGTTTTACACGAAAAATATTTACTCTCTAGTCTTTCATTAAATCTTAACATTATCCTACTCCAAACCAATGGTATATATATATACTGGTATATACGAGATACTGCGTCACACTTTATGGTACAACAAAAAACCATGTTTTTTGTTAATCAATATGTAGTTGATGACGCCATCGTTTGCGTAGGCAATAGGTATTTTTATGAATACTTTTAAGAATATATTCACAAATCTTATAAATATGTTCTGTAAGATCGGAGTAGATTTTAGTGCGGTCATCCACTTTTAGTGCTTCCCATTGTCATAGTCTTTGCTCTTAGTCTCATAGTCTTGCATCATACTTATTTTAAGTAAATATAAGATATCAAAAATGATAAGCAAAGGTAGTAAATATTTATATCGTATCCTAAAAATATGGTATACCTTAAATAACCTAATCACAATTTGGTCTTTCAAGAAAAAGAAAATTAAAAAAAATAATACTACATTTGTTTTTATATCGCGTATTTTCTACCTTAAAATTTGGTTTCCAATACTTGAGTCTCTCTTATAATTTAACTAGCTGAATTATCCATGCTTTTCTGAGGAATAGAACAATACACATTATTAATAGTCACTCTTGAATAATAGTTGGTATTATAAGGATTATAACGTTTCATTTCCATTGAAAACATGTCATAAACCGGTAGAATTGACAAGAAGTAAGTTCCAAGCAATTCAAATAGGACAAATCACAATTAACAACTATAACATAGGTTGAACCCACCACCTCTCCTAGCTGTTTGACCTACATTACGAGGCTGTTCAATTCCTTCCTCAGAACTACCCTATAAACATTCCTGGCTTCAAGATGCTACTGACAAGTAAAATACAGTGCTGACAAGTTAAAAAACTACTGATGTAACTATTCAGAAGCCAAATGGAAAGTAGAGAAATAAATATTAAAATAATAGAAAGCTATCAGTTTGAAAAAATTGAATTATAAACTCTAAATTCGGTTTCAAACTTATTCCTTTGTTTCTAAATGAATCAAAATCTAAACTCTTTTTTAATTTTCTTTCCAATATTGTTTTCTCATAGATAAATTAAATGTTAGCTTTTATTTAAATCAGCTAAAATATTAATAGTAATTGTAATTTATAGGTTGACGGCTTTTGAACAGTTCTAAATCCTGAACGGCTGCAATAGTAGTAATATTTAACTACTGATCTAAGTGGTTTCTCTTAGTTCACCGATTTGTGTCTCTCTGAATCTATTATTTTAGGGAAACTTTCAAGTCTTATGTTGACGAGCTTTAATTTAAAAAAAGTCGAACTTTCCTAGTTACAAATTCTCTCTGCTCTTGTTATCACTCTACCCCAAGTGCATTTAGTTTGAAAATCAATCCAGGTATAACTAATAATGGCTAGGAAGTCAGTAGCCTTATTCAGTGGTTCTACCTTTTAATTAAACATAAATGAGATAAAGGATGTGCCACGAAGGAAACTGGTAAGAGATGAAAAGCCTCTTTCAAAGAAAATGCGACTGGAAACTTGCCCATGACTACCATCCAAGTATCCTTCATCGAAAAAATCTTTTTGAAACTAAAAAGGGCCACCATCTTCTTCGCTTTACAAAAACTACCAAAATATCGATCTAAATCTTATGTCATTTCTGTAGATATCTCTTTGGAGTTCAAAAATAAGTTCGAAATGAATGTCTGTTTGCCGTGCCTAAATTAGGCTGTAAAAGAATTCCCCATTGTGCGGATAAAAAAAAAAGAACTTAGACGAAAATTAAAGAACAATACTACTGAATCGTTCCTATTGCGAATTGAGAATATTTTTAATATTTACGGTGTGTATTACGTAATAAGCCCCCTCACTTATCCTACAAACAATGAGGGTTTCAAATATACGAGGGTCGTTTGAAAAGTCCGTGCAAAGTCAGAGAGGTAGCACCACTGGCGCGTATCGAGGTTATGTTTAGTTAGTAGCATCTCTTGTATAATCCTCTTTTACCGGTAATACGTATATCGTAAGTCAACCATGATGTGACAATGATGTAGTACTTACACCGGTATCTAATTCTTTGTCACAATACTTTATGAAAACTGCATAAATTTTCTTTCATACTTTAAAAAAAAACAAAAAAAAAACTAAAAACTTAGGCAAACATTGTTATAATCAAATGATTATGAATTATTCAGATAATTTAAAAATTTTATGTTCTAAAAGAAAAAGCTATAAATTGAGAAAATAATTATTACCCTGAAAACTTCGATAAATGAAGTCGAAAGGTTCCAAACTAGATCCGTAGCAATAACAAGGCAATAATCTTCTATTGCATTTATTCATTACTGTATTGTTGGTTTGTTATTTGGAAACGAGAGTATTTTTATTATTTTCTCAAGTTTTAATGCTAAATGTTGGAAAAAATAAAAACTAAAAGAAAATCGTCTTCTGCCAATTGATTATTTTGTAAGCAATGAAGATTATATAGAAGAATAATTTATGCACATGATTAAATTTAAATGATTAATAGAATATCTTAAGGAGGATTTATGGTCCAGTTTTCGACACGACTTCTCGCACATGGAGACCCAGAAAAAACTGTGAGCTTTATGCTCTATATGGGGCTGAGAATGTGGTCCGTTTCATCAAGGCTCGACGATTGGAACGGTTAGGCCATATTGCAAGAATGCCAGAAGACAGGATGCCGAGCAGAATGCTGCGTACTGGTACCGTCATAGGCATGAAGAAGAGAGTTGACCGACCGCGAAGACGTTGGCTTGATGATGTTGAGGAGGACTTGAGAATCCTTGGAGTGTCAGGATGGAGGATAAAAACAGCCAATAGAGATGTCTGGAGTCGCATTATTAAGGAAGCCAAGGCCCACCCCGGGCTGTAGAGCTACGTAGTAGTAGTAATAGAATATCATGTCCAACAATCAATGGAGTACTTCACCATTTTACTTCTCATAACTGTTCTTTAAATCGACTGTGGTTGGCCGAAGTCAGCAACTGTTTTTTTTTTTTTTTTGAGGTCCTCTGATGAACCCTTTAGCCAATGATAGTTGCCATTTGGAAAAAAAGAAAATGCCAGTTTCCGATATTTCAGTCACACGACTTTGGACAGCCCAATGTGGCTTGACTGACGATTACTTATTCATTGATTGATTAGCCGGATTGGCTACAACAGCTGATTTGAAGGTAATTTCTCTCTTGTTTTCTTTGTAACTTTGCGGCAAAGCAAGCATTGCACTGAATTTGACACACTGTCAGTAGTTATTCACAATTCAGTTATAGGTAAGCGGTTAAGTAAGGGGATGTTACTTAGTAAGGTTTTAAAGGCTATTTTTTGTAACTCCATAAGTTAGAAAAATTGTGATAATATGTTTTCCGAAGTTAATTACTTTAATCTTAAATTAATTTTCTTCATAAAAATTAATGGTGTCAAGTTTAATTCCTTGTTATATTTTAGGTAATTTAAGCTTGATGTGAATAATTTGTTCAAAGAAATGGAATCAGATTAAGAATTTAAAATATTGATAATACTTATCTCACTTCCCCACATTCACACACGTACTCAGAACTTTCTGAGGGGTAGTTGATGATGTGTGCTAGGGCCTTAAAGGAACCCTCAAGTAAACTTTTGCCCAACACTTCACACGCCTACCGATTAATAAATAGATTCTACTCAAAAAAAAATAAAAAACTTCTTAATTTCATAAATGCTTACTCCTGCTTAAATTGATGGATAAGGAGGGTTCCGTGTACTAGTGCTCGGTATAGACGACGCAATAATGTCTCGGGGAGGATGAAAGTTTAAGAGCCATGTCAGGTTCAGAGCCCTTAATTACTATAATTATATGCCCTTCACATGCAGTGCCATCTTCCATACTCTTCTAAACGCTTTTCCGAATATTATTTTAGAAGCCACAGAGTTACCAATTATAATTTTATATATATGCGAGAGAAATAGGAGAAGGCTAAGAATTAAGATGTCAAGTTTATCTTAATATCCATGGCCGAAGGTGTATTATTAAGTGAGGAAAATAAAAAAAATTATTTTGACTAAATTGAATATTCTAATTTCACTAATGGTAATGGATACACATTTGACATTGAAATTTTCTCTTATACATGTAGTATTAAAATATTTAATTTGTTAAAGCAATATTTTCGGTACCTTAATTGGGGAAATATTATTACTATCCGAAATGAAATTAAAGAACACTTGTATTGCTTTCCAGTTACAGTTTGAGAATATATTTAAATTATTAGTTTAAAAACAGCAGACCAGAGTGACTGATGAGGTATAATCAGTCAGCCTTTTAATTAGCTCCTTCGGACATCAGGCTCCCTACCTGACAAGTCCAATTATAGTAACATCAGTCTTAAACCATTCTAATGACAATTTCTTACGTTAATTTTCACCTAAAGTTCTGTGTTAAAAGAAAACTTTTACTCTCTAATTGTTAAAGATGTGAGGGAAAAATTGTTTGTAAAATATGAATTTAATCATATAATTTTTTGGATCCTTCTATTCTTAAATAAAGCCTAGGTTTTAGCTGACAAAATCCATTAAAAAATGATGTATTTTTAAGCTTAATTAAAGTATATCATCTGTCTAGGCTGCGCTGAAGCTTTGCTGTGTTACGAGCTACAAATTAGTGAGAGAATGTAGAAGAAGACTTCTATCCATGGCGTTGCTTTAAAAAGTATCTCACCTTCTCTTATTAAGAATTCACGGTTCGAAACTCCGAAAAAAAATTACCTAAAATTAAGGCTTAAATTAAGGTATTAAAAGCGATAGTTTCGCACAGATACCTTCCTCCAAAATGGTATCTAAAAACAATTCCACTTTCCAAAATTTGGCATGCTCGTAATATTTTTTCTTACAAGGTATAAGAGAAAAGAAAAAGACAATTTGCAAAGAAGTGTGTGTTTTTCTTTCATTTTATCTTATTAAGTAAGAGCCCTTTTTCGCTTTGCTGCCCTTTTACAAGGACAGTACAGAAAAGCGGCTGAAATAAAAACAACATTTAGCAGTCAAGGTTAATTTCTGTTTAGCTTCAATGATATCCCCAGTGGTGCGATCAAACTAAGAAGCTGAATAGAATTGGACCATGGTAGGAAAGCAGGGATTTCAATAGAAAAAAAGAAAAAATCAGATGCAGTATGTATAATTACCTTGAATGTCACGACATTGATGTCGGCTTCATCTTCTATTTTCTCCTTTAGCGAGAGTTTAAATGTTAGCTTGACTCACATTGTGTCCAACATAAGTTGTACATTTGTTACTTCGTTTGTAAATAAATCGCACATTTAGTGCAACAAATTATTCATAAGTCATAAAAAGTTTTTAGAAAGTTTAATTATTATCAGTTGCACTTTAATTTCGGTTACTTAATTTATTTCATTAATTGTTTAATATTCTTATTATATTTATTAATTTTTCAGTTTAGTGTAGCAAGTGATACCGATATCACTGCACCAGAAAAGATTTAAATTTTTGAGTAAAGAATTTATAAAGCTGAGGATGGATATACTCATATAAATGAAAAGCTTTATCCAATAGACCCGTTTTATCATTAAGAAATTTTTCACGAAAAATTAAATAACCAGTCAGTGTAGGCTAAACATTTTATTTAACTTTTGAAAATTAACATAGAAGGTCGAAACTTTTTTAAAAATACGTATGCAAATAAATACAAAATAAATAATTTATTTTTTTAGAATAAATGATCTATTTTTTTTTCTCAAAAAGTATATAATTAAAAATAATTATAATTATTTTATTATTTATTTATTATTAAATAAGTATGTTCCTAAAAATAAGTTATTTTTATAAATAACCACTTGAAACTTTTGTCTTTTTTTTTTTTTTAAGAAGTTCATACAACTTTCTGTAGTTTAGGTGTGAAATTTGCCAACTATTCCAAAATTGTTTTACTTTGTCAGTTCGACTTTTTTTTAAAATTCATACTTGGAATATTTTTTTCTGTGTTGATTTTTTTTTTTTTATTAATCCAAACGATAAATGTTTTAGGTAGTTGTACCAAAGAGGGCAGCACTCTTACTGGACAGAATTATGGTGGCCTTACAGAAGGCCGTTGATGAGGAGAACTCGGTGAAATCAACTAAGAATAGGATACCCATTGAGGAAACCGTAGGGATAATTTTTTTTTTTTTAATTATTTTTATTATTATTTTCTAAAAATATGTTTCTCCACTTTTATGTCCACTTAGGAAAATGTCCAACTCTCTAAAAAAATTTCAGAAACCTTGAAGTTGCCCCCCCAAAAAAAAAATCCCAGAGCTTTTGTTAATTACTCTGTTAACTCAGCAGTAGGGAATTTATTAGCCATTTCATCAGGGATCTCGGGTGTTCCTGCGGTTATTCTATTCTAATCACACAAAACAATACGCAATACTGAACCTCCAATGCACACGTATTTATTAGGATTGTTAAAATTTTCTAAGTTGCAAATTTTGTCGAGAAAATATTTCGAAAAGGACTGCATCGATTCTACAGTGATAGAATATTGTTCATCGTTTTTGGTGACTTGATTCTTTAATCCAAAAGGAAGAAATAATATTGCCAATTCTAGTGTTGCGAATTTTGCCGTAAATACTGGAAATTTCAAGTGTAATGAGGCTTGGCTATATTGTAAAGCGAGAGAAGTAATTATCCCCTGTCTCATTTCCTTTATTTAAGGGAAACTAGAAGATTGAAGAAAACATCAATGATAATTGTAATTAGTGAAGGGCATTAAGAGATATTTCTGTCAGTGTTCACACATTTTAAGTTCCTAATCAAAATACAACTTACAACTTTTGAGTTAGTAACATTTCTTGATTAATTAAAGAATATTTTTTGTTCATTTCATTTATTTTATCCTGTAACTTGTTATCTCTTTTTAGATGGACTTACAAAGGCGTGGCCAGCAAAAAGGTGGAAGAATCTATTGGAGATGTTATTTCAATGCAGTGACTTGTTTCTAGTCAATTTACAAGAATAGATAACTAACAAAAAATGAAACTGAATTACTAAATAACAATTTGTGCAGAAAAATTGAAAGAAGCTTAGCTTGTGAACAAACAAAAAAACAAAACTAAAAATCTTGTATTCAATGTGATAAATACTCTTTTGGTAAATTTTATTAATTTAACAATAATTATTATTTTCTTAAAGAAATATTATAACTGTTTCTATTGAATATTAAACAAAATACATTTTATGATAATGTAATGCAAACTAAATTGAAGGAAATAAAATGGATTCTTTCTTGAGAGCAAGTTGTAAAGTTTTATTTTATATCTTGATATTTATATTTTATAAATTAAATCACCACTTTTTAAACATTATTATGGGCCAATAATAGTTTTAATTTTAAAATTTATATTTCAAAACTTATCTCTAATCAGAAACTATTTGCATTACAGGATTAACATAAATATTTCAATATTTATATATAAAAAAAAAAAATAAGAAGAATAATACAGAAACCTTAAACTGTATTTATTGTAAATTAGATGTGGTTCCTTTGTAATATATCTTCTATTTTAAATAAAATTCTTTACTAATTTTTCTTCCTTCTGTGACGATTGCAATGAAATTTATTATTTTTATTTAGTACCAATAAGCAATATTATCCTGGATCTTTGGCTAAATGTGTTTCTTTTTTTTCAGATTATGTAACAATAGAATAATTAGGAATTACGATTGTGTTACTAAGACTGAATTAGTTAAGGTGCTTAGTTTTTACTGTTAAGGAAATATTTTTTAAAAATTAATTATTTTAACTTTTAATGCTAACAAATTATTAAAATAATATTACAAAAGTTAATATTCTTCCTTCTTCTATTTTAGGAACCCAGAATGAATGAATATAAAGAAATTAGAGATCCATGAGCATTAAGCTTTCGCCACCGTGAACCCAAAAGGTTTATTGTGGATTTTCTCCCACGATTTAGAGCAATTCCAGTCAGTTATAATTAAATATTGAAGCTAGTAAAAGTTTCTTGGGTAAAATAATTCGCCAGAGTTGAAGAAATTGTCCAGTGATTCGCCTTAAATACAGCAAAGTGGGGCAAAATTAGTGAAATAGAGCCAGAGGGATAGATAAGGAGGTAAAACAAATTAAAATGTATAACCCTTTGTAATAAAGTTTGTAATAAAAAGAATGAATAAAAGGGGAAAGTAAATTCAAATTAACTCAACAAATTTACAATAAAATAAAAGTGGAACTTAAGGAACTGACAACAAATTCAACTTAATATCAATAATCATCGTTAAGTAATCTGTAATTACTGTAACAAAATCATTAATTTTTGTTTTGGTAGTTATTTATGCATGGATATTTTCACTCATCCTTAGACATTACATCAAAAAAATTCAAGTATTTGGCTCTAAGCTGGTTGTGAAGGAAACTAACAACATGTACATTATGCTCTACCCATTCTTTAACTATGAAATCACAAACTTGCAAGAAAGCTTGTATTAATTTCGACTTCTTTCTATTAAGAGAAATTATCTGAACTGTTCACCATTATTTAAAAAACATTAAAGAGTATTTAGCTAATAGTTTTCCCTGAATAAGTGTATTAATATTCGAATGAAGCCACAGTGGTGAACTTGATATCTTAAGAGTCTATTTGAAATAATTAATTTGTGTCAGAGTTCTATTTCTATTAATATTAATATAGTAGAACTCTGAAAGTTTACGCACCTGTTTCAATTGTTTCTTTTAATGAAGTCGATTTACTTTTAACTGAAATTTATTGGCTAAAATTGCACTCATGCTTATTTTCATAGCTTTAGATGCATGATAGAAAAGGTCAATAGAAAACTACTCTGATTTTACTTTTATTTATTATAAACAAAGGTTTTTAAGGTAGTTTTTTTTTGTAGTTTAAAATTTTATATGCTCTAGGCTGTAACACAATAATAGACAACAATTCCTAGAGTTAGTAAATTGGGTTAGTGGTCAACATTACCTCTTGTCTAGTCTTTGCTTCGTGCTTGCCTTTTGCTTCAAAGTGATGTTTCAGATTGTGGCGATGTACTTTAGATTTAGAATTCCCTGCTATTGTCAGAAAAAACTAAATAGTTATTTTTTGTCTTGTTGGTACATTGAGGGATAGAAAAAACGTATCACATTGGGCGTTTTAGCTACGGTTCCCTAACGCTTACGATTGTTAATATATTGTTTAAAAATAAATAAATAAACAGCTCCACCTTCTCCATCATTTAAACATTGTATAAATAGAAGCATTGCATCTCTTCTATCTTCTTTGTGACTACCACGAGGTAACGATATTTTAAGCGCTACATGAAGATTCATTTCTTGCTGGAAGTTATGCAACGGTTGACCAAATGCGACTTAGTTGAGTAAGCAGTCTCTGTGACAAATTAATCCATTCTTTACCCTCTCTACATCTTTACTTCAGTCTCCGCTGGTAAAGAATTATTAGGAAGCCAATTTTGAAGACAGCCTCCTCTTGTTTGTGTCGGCAGAATGGAGTCCTTGCCCCGATTTAAATCCATCCGAAAATAATTAATAAGGATTTCTTTAATAAGCGCCCGTTTAATAGCTTTTTGATATTATTCTATATTCTGTGACTTTCAAAATCTACATCTTATTAATTGTGGTATTAAATTTTTTTATTCACAATAGTATCATTAGAAGAAAAGGTATTATCGTTGATTTTATCCCCCGCAGCACGTATATTCTATAGGTGGTAGATCTCAGGATTTTCAAGCATTTTTTGAGGTTGATTGATCAGTAGGGTGAACAGAATTTGACTTTCAATTTTAATATTTTTTTCTCACGGCAAATCACTCAAGTATTCAAACACAAAGGACGAAACACTGAAACTTTTCATGAATAGAAAAATAAACCTGTGTTTATTTGACGGATGAAATTAATGATATTGTCCATCCTTTTGGAGCCAACATAAAGTATTACAAAAGGAAGCAAGATTTTTGACGATTCCAATCTTAATGTTTAATTATTTTTTGCCTAGCTTTTGATCTAGGGGCTAGATCTTAAGTAAGGGCTTGAAGACATTTATAATTTGTTTTAGAAGTACTTAAACCAAGTCTTTCTACTATGATTGCTGATTTTTTCGAGAGACTGTGTTGTCCAAAAGCGAGCTTGGAAAAAGCCGGCAGTATGAGATAGAATTGTTTTATTATGAGAGTCTTTCACTTTTCTAAGTTTGCCACACTCATTGTCGGTACCGACATATCTTCAGTGTTAAGTTGTAAGTACTAATTGTGACATGTAACTAATTACAGCTAGGTATAGTCAGCACAAGAATGTCTCTTGTGTTTTTTGAAGATGAATATTTTAATTTTGCCTTACAGATAGTGGAAGCTTGAAGAAAATTGCCTGAGCAAATGTTTTAATATGAACTGATGGTATTAAGTTGAATTTCATTCTTACCATTTAAAAAAAAACTAGCTATTTTTGATTTTCAAACTTGAGATCAACGATCACAAAGGTAAAATATTCTTCGCTCATAGAAACTCAGCTAGTACATTGGAATCGGCATAATGATTCTTTAATGAAGAAACAGTTACATACCTATGTTCATTGCTTTTCAGCGGTGAACAAAACTTCAGCAAAATTCACAAGTTAAGTAAAGTTAATAGCGAATTGCAAAATGATAAATTCTTCTGCATCAAAGGATGATGTTATTCTGTAATTATAATTAATATCTATTGTCTGTAACAAGAGAACACTGTCCGGAAGCAGGCAGTGCACTGAAAAAAGCTCCGGGTGTCAATAATAATCAGATGCGCTTAAAAAAAAAAAAAAAATCTAGTTTATATTAGATTTACTTTGTATTTGACGCGTATTTTTGTGTCCTAATGCTAGTTAATTCGATGTCAGAATTTTGCGTTTATTATTTAAATACTCTTAAGCGATGAAAAACGCCTCGCGATATTTTCTCTTCTGAAAGAGAACAGTTAATCCTCGAGACTTCTTAGGGAGTATGGCCTAAGTTCTTCTCTCAATCAGTAGATGAGTTATAATGCCAGTATTACTTACATTGTTACTTATAGTCAAAATAAATAAAATAATTTTAATTTAAATATATTTCGTTTCGACACCCTTCCTCGGTATTGATAATTTTCAAATTCATTGCTTGGTTCGGAAATGATTGAAACCTCAAAACATCAAATTTTCCAATTATGTTTTATGCATTTTCATCAGTGTTAGTTGAAAGCCAACCTTAACTGAAAGAAGGAAAGGAATAAGAAAGGACAGAAATATTATTTAATCGGGAGTTATGCTTTTATTCAGTTACTTCTTCACACCAGAAGCAATACAAAATGAACTGATATTAGGAAATGTTAATTAATCTAAACTTTCAAAATATTTGCTTTTTTGTTTCATTATTGGAACTGAAAGTTGTTTAAAAAAAGAATAATGTGTAACATTTTTATTTTAAGGGACGCCCTAGTAGTTGACAAGTATTTTTGTAAAAAAATATTGTAATAATTTACTTATTTATCGAAATTACTATAAAAATTAAGGAAAATTGGTAGTGAACCTTTTCATATATTTTTATTAGTGTTTGAAAACAGCAGAAACAAAAAAGTTTCTTAAGTACATTAAAATAAGGGGGTGTAAATATGGGGGTGCCGCCCTACTTTTCTCGTTAAATTTTAGGTTTTCTTCTTTCATCTTTTTATTATTTAAATTCTTCTTATGTATAACTTCATTTAGTTTTATTAGAATGTTCAATGAAAATATAACGTTATCCATTTTATTTTTAAATTGTCTGGTTATGTTGGCTGCATTGTTTATTCCAAACAAATGTTATGATTGTAGACCAGAGTAACATACGGTGTTAAGGTAAAATGGCGAAGTCTGTTGAGAATAATACTATCAATGTATCAGCAATCAAATTGGCAGATCCTTATTTGGATAAAATATTGGAGAGAGCTGCTCATGTAGCATTATATAATTTTAATGCCAACAACGAATGGGAGAAAACTGATGTTGAAGGTGCTCTTTTTTTATACAGCAGAACAGGTGAGCCCAAATATAATGCATTCGTATTAAATAGGCTAAGCACTGTAAATTTGATAGAACCTATAAATGAAGGCTTAGATTTGCAGTTACAAGAACCGTTTCTATTATATAGGACTTCTAGTGGGCAAATTCACGCTATATGGTTTTATGATCGCGATGAATGTATTAAAATTGCTAAAGCTGTTGAAAAATTAGTTGCAGATGTAACTGAAACAAAAAACAAAAAAGTAATGGATTTTTTTGCCAAAGCTGGAAGTAAAACTCCATCTCAGTCTTCGGGTAACGTAGTGATAATAGGACCGAGAGCGCCTCCGCCTGGGATACCCCGTCAGGATGGAAATGATGTGAATCCTTTATTACAACGTCTTATATCTAATCCTGTACAAACCGTTGAACAAATAGAAAAACAGCACACAGCTTTAAGGAAGTCTAAGAAAGAAGGGGAAAAGCCGAGACCAACATCACTATCTGTTACACCTCAGGGTAAATTGGAAAACGGGCTCACCTGCCTGCGTATATCAGAATCTCCACCGAAAGTGTATACACCGTTAGCAATTTCTACACAACATTTTTTTAACCAGTCTAAGTTGAAACAGTCACCAACTTGTGAACTACTACAGCAACCACAACAGTCGCAACAGCAACCGACATCAACAATACAGCAACCACTCGAGGTATCACTTTTAGAGAGATCTGTTACAGGTTTTACAACCCCGACCAAACCAGCACTGCTTCCGCCAGGCATGTTCACAACACCAAGAGAAGAGACTAGAATACAACCGGAACCATTAACCAAAACACAGCTATTACAAGCAGTGTCATACCTATTGAAGAATGATGCAGATTTCATTAATAAACTACACGAAGCATACGTAAAATCATTTGTAGATATGGTTTCATAAAATCTTCAATCAATTAATTCAACAGCTAAGTCACACGACTGTACCCCTACCTCTCTGTCTATTGCTCTAAATTACACTTGTATATATTTAATATTAATGAAAAGGAAAATTATATATATAATTTATATATATGGAGACACAGGTATTTATATGCCATGCGAATGTGATTGTATGTATATATTTAATCAAATATTTTTTTTAATTTACTTTTCTTTGTAGATTTACGGATTTTTTTTTGGTACCTTTGTTATTATTTGTTTAAGGATAAGGGTACTAATAAGAGACGAAGGCAGCCAAAATGCAAAAAATTGTATGTATATTGCATAGATTTGTAAACATTTGATTTGTTGTAATTTTATAATATATCGTGTGATAAGGAGATTGAGCCTGCAAATGGCAGTGATATTTTTATATTAAATATATAAATATATTTGTCTTTTTATTTTATTTTTTTGACGCAAGCACCAAACTTGAGTTTACAAATCACTTTGGCATGAAAAAACAAAAATATGGCATGTCAGCATGACTATTTCAAGAGTAGCATTTTAAAATAATACAATGAGATTTAAAGATAAGATTTGTTCGAAACTTAACTTCACTTCTAAATTTTGAAAGTAGGATATTTACTAATATTGTATGCGAACAATTATTTCATATATTTTAGAATTAATGATAAGAATAGTTGCTGTCAAAAAAAAACAGACAAAACCTATATTTAAAATGTGAATAAAGATAAATTCACCGATGGGATAAAGAAAAGAATTTATGACAAATGAATTCTTTTGTTGTACCAAAAATAAAAATGAGGTGAAGTTTAGATCCCTGTTTTAAGCAATAATGTTTTATTTTTGTTATTCTGTATAGTTTATTTAGATTTAATTATTTCATAATGTCGGTATTGTTACCTAAAATTATGTTTTCTTGAAATACCGATGATATTGAGGTAAATGTGATTTAGCTGTCAGATTGAATTTGAAGGTGATAATGCTTAACTGTATAGTATTTAAAAAACAATAGATGATTGAAATTTAAACTTTATTCTATACAAGTATTTTTTAATATTAATCACAAAAAATAAAACTGTTTCTGTCATTATCTGTTATAGAATATTTGTAAAACGACCGGTGATATTATTTATCATACAACTCTATTAACAAACTTTTTTTCTTGAAATCATCTAAATAAATACTATACACCGATTATTTTTGTTTTTATTCAATTTTGACTAAATCCTTTTCGAATCCCTCATTCTCAAAATAATTTATTTCTGTTTATAGTACTCAGAAGTTGACTAAGTGAAAAGGAATGGGCCCAAAATACCTCCAATTGTAGTTACAGTATTCTATAATCATGGCTATGGTTTCCTCTGAGCTCAGATCTTCTCTTTTAACAGCGTTAAGATATGACGAGCATAACCTTAAATGAATATTAAGAACTGCTTTGCAATGTTTTAATATTGTTACAGAATATGATCTTCCATATTGAATTGGAGCATACAAGTATTTAAAAGCTAGAGTTAGTCTGCCAGTTTGAACCTACTCAGAAGTCGTTATCACTGCAAGAAAGTTTGGATCAAAAAATACCATCAATTTCTGTTTCTGTATCTCATAATCGTCATTTCTTTGAGCTCAAATCTCCTATCATGGTAAGAATGAAGTGCTAGACGTTGAGTGATTAACTTCGCTGTGTTTTGTAAGGTAAACTAGTTAATCTGCTGAAATGGTGTTAGGGTTGGTGTGTACCAATCTAAGAGCACTTCCTTAAGTTACAGTTATTTCAGTTTGATCTTAACTATTGGCCGGTGAGCTAGACTTAGATCAATGCTAAACAAACTATCTTGGACTTGTTCTTGTTAATACTTGGCTCTCCATATCATATTTTGGAGGACTAAATTTGTTATTTATC
This sequence comes from Rhodnius prolixus, assembly GCF_049639745.1. Taxonomy (NCBI): domain Eukaryota; kingdom Metazoa; phylum Arthropoda; class Insecta; order Hemiptera; family Reduviidae; genus Rhodnius; species Rhodnius prolixus. The sequence goes on from NW_027411582.1 coordinate 31,177,215, forward strand.
TCAATCTGTCACTTCCAGAGCAAGGAATGATTTTTCATTATAAATTGTTTTATTAAAAACTCTATTGTCCAGATCCTGCTATTGTATTCTTTAGTTCTACCAAAATGTGAGCGGCTTTACCGAATTAATATCTTGGTAAAGCTCATTGACTAGTTTCTTATTAAAGGCAAGATAGGGCTCTTTCCAAGTAAACTTAGGCCGAGCTTCCACTGAAAGGTTATAGTAAAACTTATAACTCTATACATAAACTTTAAATGTGGATTACGTAGGTTGAGTTCCAAATAATGCTCAATTTGTTTTTAACGCTAGTTAATTAGTTAATAAATGCGGCATACACGCGTAACACTTTGAAAAAGATAGCCTTTTTGCTGTTCAAATAAAATATTAATTCGAAGGGAAAAATTAGTTAAATAATAAACATTTAATGAAGCAAAAGTAAGCAATATTACACTTTTATTTAATGTACATTTATTTTTAAATATTCACAAACTGCACTAATGTACGAAATAAAAAAAAAGACGACAGAAATAGTACAAAGAGAAATGAAAAACAAACTTTTCTTAATTACAAACAACTTTTTCAGTCAATTTGTTTTTGTTTGGTTTCATTGTATATACACTAGCTTACATATTTTTTCCTTCTCACTTTTTTAAATAGCGATTCTTCAGAAAAATATACCTCGCATTCTTCGTCCCATACCTTGTCTATCGTAGAGAAGATTAAACTTATTCACCAGTTGATTCATATCGTTACAACCTTTGGTAATAGTGCCCAAATAAGTCATTAAACCAACATCGTTGCATTGCTAAAAAAAAAAAAAAAATTAGTGTGAAAATTACTAAACTTTTTGAGGAGAAACAAATTTGTTTAAAGAAATCACACATTTATTTAAATAAACTTAATAGGTGATTAAACCAACCAATTTTACATTTTAAGGTGAAAAACGTAGGAACTTAAGTAACACTTTGGTTTAAATAGGTTTGCTGACATATTTCTAAAAATACTTCGGAGTCCAGGTAGCACTTAGGCATTTGGAATCAAGATTAGAAGAGAAAATGTCCTTATAGATAAGCAAGAATTGATTCTGGCGCTATCTTCGCCGGACATTGTAATAAGTCACTAGGCAAACTGGTAATTCAAGATATTAAATAGGCAGAAAAGGAAATAAGGTTGAAATGAGTTCCAGTATTTGGTATTAAAAGCCCTTCAGCCCTCTAACATCGAAAGAGCAAAAATGAACCAACTCAGAATGAGCTAAGAGGTCAGAGGTAATCAGAGGAGCCATGTAAGGAAGTTGAAATTGTTGAATTGTATGTATATGCAAATAATTTATTTTCTCTAGAAAAAGAAATTATTATGAAAGGCGCGATAAGATTGGCAGAATTAATTATTTTACCCACTAAAATGTAATTTTAAAGCTTAAGAGTCGTACTAGTCTATGAATAATAATAATTATTTATTTGCAGCTCGTTAAAAACAAAATTTTCTTTTCTTTTGTTTGTCCAAATTGGTCTTTGTTAACATTAATCAAACATCATTTGGTGATTTTTTGTTATTACTAATCGGGGAATGTTTAGAATACTTACGTTATAGAAATCCGTATGAAAGCGTGGACTCTGAACCACTGGCAGTCTGTGGCTTAGTGAATACGCCTCCCTTAAAACTTCATGATTACGAGGTAATTTGCCAGCCTGTACAGCGCGTAAATATTCTAACACTAATCTCACTCGTGAATGTAACATTTTTATTGCAGAATGTTGAGCGCTCAGGTGTTCAGCGACTGTTAGCAAATAGAAAATTGAATAAAAAGATTATTGCTTTTAGAATAAAATAAAAACTGATAATAATGTACACTTCATCATTATACTTAAACACTTCATTTTTTGTTTTAACTGATGTCCAAAACATAACCCTTTATGATTAACTGTCGGAAGCCATCTGATACATCCTAGCTTTCGCAATCAAAAACCTACTGCATTATATTGTATTAAGTTTCAAATTTTGGTAAAGTGTGTATGGGCTCTTTCTTATGGAACAATAAGTACATTACGTCAGACAAAAGCTGGATATAGCTAGGCAAAACTAAATACATTCTACTTAGTTGTTAGTATTAAAAAAAAAAAATATTCTTCGAATTCCGGGAGTTATATACACGAAACCTCGAGACTCAGCATAAATATATTTCCTCTGATAACAGCAGTCTTCAAACATATAAATACTTCACCCAGGCCAGGCAAGCCAGTTCTTTCCAACCGCTGCCCGAGCTAAGTTCTGCCCAGACTCTGTCCAAGTTCCGTTCAACCTATCAGTAGTGAAGTTCCCTTCCCCACATATTTCTTGTAACCGTTATTATATATATATCAGTTAATATTGTAATAAAGGATTTGTGTTTTTAAATAAAAATTCTTTTTAAAAAAAAGCCCCTAACGGTTCAAGTTATATAACTCGGGTAAATTATTCTATAGTTCCAGTCACTCATCTACTTTTGCTCTAACTGTCCATTTGACTTGAAATGCCATTTTAAAGCGATCCAATCAATGAGTTCGTGTCTCACGATTTCGCTAGATCACATCCATTGCAAACCACCTTACTTTTATTACAGCGCATGCCAAATTAATTTTTTTTTTCTTAGACAAATGGTAATTATTCATATTAATGGAGGGCTTTGACTCTTTCCATTTACCTTCTTTTTAATACTTCCGATTTTCTTTTTAACTGTCCTCTCAATTTTGATTTAGCTTCTCTCAACAATGCCTCAATTTACACTGATTATGAAAAATTCTCGATGTCTCATTGCACTTATCTTTGCATATTTTTTTCTAGTAATGATTTAAAATTTAAAGTAAGTATTAAAACTATCCCCTCTATCTCTCTACAACCCAGATAGTTGGGTCCTGGCTTCCTCCATCTTACTCCGCCAGTCGTCCTTCTCTATTGCAACCGCCTTCCAGTTTCTAGTGTGCAATAGCTACTGTCCATTATCCAGAGTCAAAAATTAAAAAAAAAATATATGTCTATAAACATTAGAAGTTATTGTCACATTAGGGTTTTGATTAAATCCGTGGAATGCATCAAGTTAAAATGTATTTAATTTTAATATTAACAGATGCCAGTATATTAAAATGAATTTTTTTCCTACCTAGAGAACTTTCGGACGCATCATTATTCGACATACGAGCCACATGATCAACGCCTATCCTTTCTGCTTCTTCAGTGGCTAAAGTATAATGCAATTCTACAAAAAGCATTGTAGCTTCACCACTCACTAGGTCTATAACTGATTCATAACAAGTGACAGGCAGCTGTAAAATTAATAAAATATGAAGACCTTTTACATATTGAACATTTATTTAATTTTAATGTTTTAAGTAAACACTAACATCAGAATGTCTGGCCTGAGGATTCAGCTTGAGAAACACTGGACTCTCATTTATTTCACAAATCTGTTTGTGAACCTTAATATCACTGTCGTCAGGAGGTCCCCCTGTTGTGTACCAACCAAGAAAATCCAAATCCGAAAACACTTGTTTGACTAGAAAAAAAAGAAAAGAAAAAGATTTTGTTCATTAGTTAATTAGGTTTTTAAAAGCCCCACACTGAAATCAATCGCGTGTTAACTAAATTAAAGCGTATTAAACTATTTTTTCACATTAACACCAGAGGAAATTTCAACGTTTTCTTTCCTCTCACTTTTATCTTGTAGCGCTAAACAGTTTTATGAATTACTAAACATACTAGCCAAGAATAATTCTGGCAATCAAATATTTCTTTTCATGAGATAACAAAGTGCATAACGTTTTCTATTAGCTATGCTGTTTATGGTGATAGAATCGGGAAATAATACAACCAAAGATAAGTCTATAAATCATCTTCAATATTCGGTCCAAAATGCGGCCTTCAACTAGTGCGACATTCAAGTTAAAAAGCCATTAAAGAAACAGCACTTTACTCTGAGTATCACTTGAACTATGGCATAAATAAAAAGGAATCTGATGAGTAAATTTTTTTAAGAATTATCAAATATATTTAGAACTTGGAACGATTACTAAATGACTCCTCCAATCATTGAAGTAAACCAAGCATTTGAGATTCATAAGAAGAAAACTTATAAGATTTGCAACGTGAGTGTTGAAGTGAATATTTCCTACAATCGAATAGCCAAGGATTTTTAGAGTTTAAATATCCATGATGGTAGCGTTAGTTGCCTTTAAACGGTCGTACATAATGAAAAGATTACAAATCAAATCAATTTACTTCAATAGTAGCTTCACTTTCAAAGGACTAATTTGGATTATTATTTTCAATCAAAGTAATTATTTCACTTACATTGTTCCTCTTTAGTATTATAATATTCCTTATCAATAATTATATCACCACCAATTTTGGTAAACATTAACTCAAAAGAATTCATAAGCTCTATGTTGCGGCCTTTCTGTTTACCAATTAATGCTCCAATAACTAAAAAATTAAAAAGTGGCAAGAATGAATCCTAAATTATAAAACGTCCAAATTAATAACAATTTCCAGTAGGTAATAAAGAGATATAGATATATAAAAAAAACTTCACCTTGTTGGGCAGAACCTTCTTGAGCTCTGATCCTTGTCCAGTGTTCTGATATATTCATCAAGACCAGTGGATGTAATGATAACGAGACACTTCCAACCGTCGCGGAAGATGCCATAACATTTTTTCCACTTTCATCCACTTCCATTTGCGATGTCATGGAGGATAAAACTGTACAATAAAGTTCTGTATTCTAAATATTTTATTTTCCTACCATTAAGACGTATGTAACCTCAATAACTAATAACCTCTACTGGAGGTTTCAGAATGCATTATCGGCGTCCGTACAGTTTGGTACGTCTACAATTTAAATGTTAAAAGTCGTCATAGAAATTTAATTAAGATATTAAATAACATATCTATTTAAATTTCAATTCAATTACAATTCAAAAATGAATCCAACTCGTAAGATCTTGTTTATTAACAGATCATGTGTTCAAGAAAGTTTTTAATGGGATTGTCATTCTGATTATTTTCAGGAAAAACGAAGAAATCATCAAATATTTTTTAGAAGACTTTACCTTTACACCGACTCAGTTCACAAAATAGAATATTCAATTTCCAATAACAATCGCTATTTTGCATGGGACCGTGTAATTTATGAGAAACGTAATAGTAGAACTTTCTTCAGTGTCAAAGGTAATTACGAATAAATTATATCATTTTTGATTGCAAATTAAACTTCTTCTCTCTCTTTTTTTTGTAATGTTAATGGCAAAAACATGAATTTGAGATATCTACTTTTAATGTAGCTACGTTATAACTTTTTTTAAAGAAAAATTTTGGTTAATCTTTACAATAGCCCACGGCGGTGTGGCCCATTTATTTTAAGTGCATGCTCGAGTAATACTTTTTAAAAACATTTTATTAGTTTCCTTCACAGTTACCTCAATTATTTTTACTTTTATTCAATTGATGATAAAATGGTATATAAGGGGTATGTAGGGTAGTAAAGACAATAAATCCTTAAACTTGGCTTCATCAATAGCTCTTCTAGTTGGATATATGTAACAAGTGTAGTGTTGTGGACAAATAACAGTTGTTCTTTTTTCCAAATTAACATTACTAAATTACGCTGACTCATTGTTGTTGTAAGTATTTATAAAACATAAGGTTTTGTGCTTGAAAAATGAATCCACATGGATGGGCCATTCTACTTTATACTTTTCAGAATTTATTTTCCTATTTGTATCGTCTTCCAAACACTTTGTTGATTTGAAGTTAGCAGATTTCATTTTAATGATCTTGAAAATTAGGAATGGACAAAAATAACATATTAAAATCATGCCAGAGCTATCTAGCGACAATAGCTTAAACTAGGATGATGTAATTACATAGAAACTAGTTCCAGTGATCACCGCTAGGTAGCATGAACATGTACTTTGACACTATTAAAATAAACATTGGATAACCTCCTAATGAAACAACTGCCCGGTAAGGAAGTGGGGTAAAAAGGTTATACGGTTTTGTCCAAATATTCTCTTTATCATGTAGCAACAGTAATCATTTGATTTATTTATTGAATGTTCTTCACTCACGTTGATAAGTCAGTATTTTAAAAATACGTTTTCCTCTAAAAAAAAAAGTCCATGTTTAAAATTCACTGATTACCTCATAATTAGATGTTTCTTTATTTATGATTGATAGAGTTTAGTTGATGCTGCCATAACTAAGTCTGCGAGAACTTTACATAGCTTAGAAAACTGATTGCATTATCTATTTGCATTAAGCGATAACTTCCTAGGAAATTAAAAACCAGTTTTTGCTTCATTACTGCGTTAAGGACTTCTGGCAGGTAAGCAGCATTTTTTGTGTATTCTATTATTTTTAATTACGAGTTGATGTATTAGAAGTGTTTATGAAATTGACAAGTTCCCAAGACAGTTGATAATAGATGCATTTTAAGTGAACGCATGTAATTTTAAAAAGTTGATTTTAGTCTTCATTATTTTGTTTCATAAAAATGTTTTAACGGTCATTAGTAGGTAGATTTAGTTCGCAACATGTTAATACTTTTTGGTCGTCTTTATTACTGTAAAAGTAAATTGCAAATTACGATTATGTATTTGGAAATTACGAACTTCCACGTAAATATTCACATTTCTCTCATTATAAGTATCTCCATGAAATTTATATTAATAATGTAAAGTTAAACAACGTTCTAAAATTATGGACCTTGGATTTAGCAAGGTTCGCACCAGTAGTTTTAAATTCTAACTTATTAAAAATTTGGTTTTTTTTTCTAAGTATTTGTAAATTACAATGAAAACAATTGTGTAAATAATAGTTTATGTAATTTTTAATTTTGTTCTCAGCAGCGTTCTTTCGACATTCTAATGGTAATTCTGAACTACTCGTAGTTCAATTCAGACAAATGGCTGGGTTGATAACATTGATGACATTTTATGCTGTGTAACACATTTTAACTCCTACAACAATAGTAAGTAAATGTTTTCAGCTTACAGCATGTTGTTTCTCAGTTAAGATATTATGTCTTATTATCTAAAGATAAATAATGAAGTATGCAGAAATAGATTAGATACCTAGAAAGTGCAACGATTTGCCTAAATTCAAACTATCAAGAAGGTACATGAACTTAGATTTACATTTATATATGTGCTTACACTTTTAATGATTCTCTATCATCTTAGGGCTTTTTAGTGATCAAATTGGTTTACTGAAGTGAATTATTAAGTCACAAACATTAGTGCTGTACAGATTGCACATTCAGAATAAATCAAATTATATAATTTGATTGGTCTTTTTACTTCTTCAAAACTGAACTTTTTGCAACAATTAAGTCAAGTATCTCAAATAGCAGATGAGGCGTGCTGTCATCCGCTATTATAATAATAAATCTTTATAATTACATAAATTTGACAAAAATTACTTCTTGGTATAATGAATGTCACTATGTTGGTTTTACAACTGTTACAGAGTGGGTAAATGAACTCATATACTTTTATTCAAAATAAATAGAAATAAAAACCAAAAGATAAAATGAGTAAATCGTACTAATAAAAAATAAAATCAAAAGTAAACCAACTTTGCTGTGTAACACATTTTAACTCCTACAGCAACAGTAAGTACATGTTTTCAGCTTACAGCATGTTGTTTCTCAGTTAAGATATTACGTCGAATTATCTAAAGATTAATAATAAAGTATACAGTAATAGATTAGATACCTAGAAAGTGCAATGATTTGCCTAAATTCAAACTATCAAGAAGGTACATGAACTTAGATTTACATCTAATTAACTAAATATTCTATACACACTTTAATAAACAATAAAAGACAAAATCAAAATTTCCTCTCTTAGTTTCATTCAATAGGTTTAAACTGGTATATCAAAACTAAATTTGACATCTACATAATACTCATATTTCTGCGTAAATATACTCAAATACTTATCTCTCCTTAGATCACCATATGCTGGACATTCAATCAAAAAGTGATGCAAATCTTCCACAACCTCCATATTACACATTGGACACGCATCTAAATAATCTTTAAATGGACAGTTCCTTAATTTTATTGTATCAATTCTTATTTTTAATAATCCATCTTAGATGGTCTAAGGACATATTACTGGTCAGTTAATGATCATCATCCAAATTGAATTCAAGCACTCTATAATGACTATAATATTCACTATTAATTACATCATCAACGAACTTGATTTTTAACCATGTCTCTAAACATATTCGAATATTCTGGAATGTACCATCCCACTCAGAAACGGTTACTAAGTGACAGGACAGTTTTCATATTTAGAATGTTCATTACTTTTTTAATACGTTCAGAGTAATACTACATAAACTAATACTTATTTCATATAAATTTTTATCTTTGTAGCTAAAATAAGTTTTAATTTTCTAAATAAAGGTTTATTTATAATCATATGTATCATATTTGTTGTTGTATTGTTCAATTAGAGATCTTTTTAATAAAAAATAAGTATGTTTTTTGAAAATATATTTCATTTTCTTTGTAAGAAAGGGTTAGGAACTTTAAAAAATGATTTAAACTGTCATATCAATGCTTTAGTTTTATGGCAGTCAGATTTATTTAATTTTTATGAATACATAATAATCACTTATTATAAATGTTTTTTTTTGTCTATGTTCTTAATTAAAGCTAAACTCAGTAAAAACTAATTATTTTATGTACATAAATATTGTTGATTGTACATAATGTTTTTTTCAGATTAAATATCTCTGATGCTGGAGTACTGCCTGCAAAACTGTTCATCAATAGAAGCCCAAGTGAAATAGACGAAAATCATCTACCCTAGGAAATTTTTGTGAAGAATCAATTAAAGTAAAAGTATTTTGAAGTTACTATGTGTAATATGCACGTTAATTTCACAATTTAATGTTAGAATATACTTTTATATACTTCAAATTGCATGTTCTTTGTTTTTAATAAAATGTTTAATTTGTTTGCTGTAGTTTAAAGGAAATATATAAATTTAGATAAAGAATCTTATTAACTCTCCTTTCATCTCAAAAAAAAGGAAAGGAAAAGTTCAAAAATTTCGATAGCGAACAGACAACAGGATGAAAGAAATAATTTCCAAAAATAAAAATAAACTGTTAAAGATAATTTTGTTTGTTACTTGTATGTTACATGAATAAAGATAGCATGATAGCTGCGAGAGTGGAAGGAATAAAAAAAAAATCCTTTAACAAGGTTAAAAAAAAAATCTGAAAAAGTGGAGATAGTCTCTTAATTTCACTGTAATACTGCTGTTTCTGCATTTGATAGTTAATATTAAAGGCAATCCTAGATTGTATATGTTGGGTCGATCTGTTTAGAAAATCAAGAACTATTGGGAAAAGTAACTGGCTGTATGGCGAAAGCAAATGCAAAAAAAAGAAAATTAGTTTCAAAAATGGCCACAAGGTAGTAGCACTTACTGGACTTGTCAACTATATAAACACATTTTAGTTTACATATTTGCCACCAGGCAGCTCTAAATCTCTATACACAGCTGTCAAACTAGATTTCTCTTCAGTACGACTTGAGCATCGAAGGGGAGAGTATCGCTCTGTCGCTCGTCACCTTCAACATAATATCTACTCCAGACTCGCATCATCAAATATGAAAGAGGTATGATAACAAATGTCTTACTAGTCTAAAAATTACTGTCATAAACATGTATTAAAGATTATTAAAAAAAATATTCTAAACATCAAATGTGAAATGGGTATCATGACATATGTCTTGTTCTAGTCAAAATAAGAATTATTCTAAAATAATTAAGAATTGTAAAAAACCATTCAAATATGAAATAGGTATCAAGACATGTTTTGTCCAGTTTAAAGTAAGAATTATTCCAAAATATAAACGTCCCACCCTCCCACCCTGCAAAAATCATCTACCTATATACTCTGGCAGTACTACTGCACATTCGACAGGCAAGAAACATTTTATGCACTTTTCTCAGCATAAAACAATTTATTTTAGCTTACTTTCGGTATCAATAATTAACACATACATAATGCCATCTAACTGCAATATTTTCTAATTAAAAAAAGCTTCAGCTACATAATATTTAATAAAAACAATGTGCAGTTAATAACGAATGAACTGCAGTTTGTACTGTCACTCCTAGCTAGTAGAAGAATCACTACTTTAAAGATTATAGATTCTCTTTCAACACTTTGGAGGCCTTTTTTAACTATTTTTTTTATGTTTTCTTTTTCGTATTTTTTTTTTATTATTTTCAAATTCTTATTATTTAAGAGATTAAAAGGAAAAATAAATACAATATTATTAATTAACTACTTTTTTTTATTATTTAAAAATAATCTATAAACTTTTTTACAATAAGTTTAATAAATTCTTTACAGAGTTTGGGAAAACTTCAATCGAATGGTACTCTCCGAGTTTATTTACATGGAGAAAAGTGTTAAGAAAATGTAATTACACTAGAAAATTAATAATGAAAGATTTATTAAATCAAATGTGTACAATCTAATGTTTATAGTCTAATCTAAGGATATCTATAAAGTAAGTACATAAACATCTTGAATGTCACAATAAAATTGTTTTAAAATAAATCCAGTGCCGTCTCTTTGATGCCTCAATTCGTGATTTTATTATAAAGTGGTTAATTCCTGTAGAGGTAGAGGTTTTGTACTGTAGAGGTAAACAATCGTAGAATAACACTTTTCTTTAGGTTTGGTAGCTTGTTCAAGGTCTTACACTTGTAACGTTAAAAACTGACTCACTCGTATCTGAAAATGATAGAAATAATTCATTTTAAGTTGCTTTATAAATATTAATAAACATCTTGATCACATTATTTTACTTATCCTATCAATAGATGGCTGTTTTTAGCCAAATTAAAAAATATAAAATTTGTACTTAATGTTTTAAAAATGGTTACTTTTTACTTTATACATGACTTAATTTTATTTCATAAAATTTACTCCTGACCATCATTTTTACTTTTACCACTTTAACTAATTTCTTTTTTAAACATTACTAGCATTTATAAATGTTTTTTTTTTTTTAAATGCTAGTAATGTTTGTTTATTAACTCAGATAGATCTATTTTTTATTTAATTTCAACAGACGACGGTTTATTTAAAGCGAACGAAAAATTGTTTAATTTGGATTAAATAAGAGATTTGGTATGTTTAAAATATGCTTTCATTTTTCAAGTATTTATTGAAAATTAGGGGAATGTTTTAAACCTAATTAATCATTAAAATTGTAATATATGAGTCATCATGCAATACTTTAAGGGTTTTTTATTTTTTAATAAGGTAAAATCATTGGAGAAACAATAAATAGGATTGTTCCTAAAAATTTACCTGGCATTGTTGGAGTTATTATGCTAATACATAAGTTTGGAAGACCAGTGTGAGAGAGATGATGCTGATTTTTTTTAAAATTTGATCTTCAAATGACAAATTATTTTGCTGCAAGCACGTTAAGGGCACCCATTCCTGTAATTACATTTAAAGTTACATTTTAAACATTTACATTTCCTTACAAAATAATTTTATTCATTTTCTTTCCTAGATAATAAGTAGTGCAATAGGTTTAATAAGGAAGCTCTTGGGTTTCAGTAACTTGATTTCCACTGTACACTATTCAGAACGGCCCAGCCACTAAATGACTTAGATGTGATCGCGCCTAATTAAGTTCAAACTAATCTACGCTATCAGAACTATTTACTATTAAATGCTAAAGTATTCTATTTAATGATATTAAATAGAAGCCGCTGAAACTCAATTCTCTTACAGAAATCATTACCTTATTCCCAAAAACACAACTTTACAATACCAACCATCTTGACAATACGTCAGATAGTGGATCTACAAATACTCATTCGCAATTACTTATCCAATTTCCATACACTCTGCGTCCTGTATTCTACTGATAATTAAGCAAAATATTATTTAAGAGCAATCTGAATTCATTCCAGTCCACTAAGAACTTTCACTTTATCCACATATTGCCAATTATCAGCAATTACTCGAAAAAAAAAAGAAGGTGGGAAAGTGGCCTAAATTCGCCGTTTTAAGTAAGCAATGAGCAACATAAAATCATCTAAAACCACTTTCTTTTACAATGGTTATAATTGGACCAATCTTATTGATAACTCACATCAATAAATAAAGAAGGTGGCAAAATATTGTTAACTGAAGTGTTTCAGAACATTTGGATCCATCCGAATTGATTTTTCAAATCTAACATTTCATTTAGGGCCTATGACTCTACACTGTAGTAGTAAATGCATGTATTTTATCTAATAAAACATTCATTTTTATTGGAAACGTTTAGAGAGTTGATTTTTTAGATATAACTCATACATAGAATTAAATAAATCTATATTTCTTCAAAATTCGTGGTTAGTATTTAAATTTTGCTGCCTTCTAGAACCTACTATAAGAAGATTTTAGTAAACCATACAATTTGTTGATATTTTTGAATAAAAAGAAATGCCTGTAATTCAATGTTTCAAGAATATTAACTTTTTTACTATTATTACAAATATAATTCACAAATTTATCTTTGCTTTTAAGCTTAGTTTGATCTTATTTGTTGGTAAACTTTATTTGTTGGCTAATCTGGGTAAGAAGATTATACAGAAACTGAACGGTAATAAACTATCATCTTTTTTACAACAACGTTTTACAGGTATGATAAAATTTATTAAATTTTCAAAGATTTCTATAGAAATTACATAGAATAACTTTTTTTTGATAATAAACTGCTGTACGTTCACATAGATGATGGTAAATCACATAATTGATGGCATTTTGAACGGAATGCGATCCCAGATTCAAATAATTTTTACGAATTTTAATCTTCAGAATTCTAAGTGGTATTTTATTGTTAAAATACATTAATTTGATCTGAAATTGCTATTTTTATAAATATTGATCAACCAGAAAAGTAAATATTGTATGTACATATATGTGGTTGAGTATTGATTGGTTTTGGAGCTGTCTTGGTGAACTGAACATCACATCTGGAGTCTAAACTGCCCTTAAGTATAACATAACTTGTTTAAAGCAGCCACATCACATAAACAGAAACTAAATTTTATTTTTTAGACCAACAGAAAGAAATTGATTGAGAACACTTACGGGAAAAAGGAAGATTGGGTAAAGGCTGATTTAAGTTATTTATAAAACGGCTCACAGGTAAAAGTTTCCGCCTACACTTAACTATTATTCTTAAATATGATGTACAATTCAATTACAATGAATAAATGATCAGTAAATGCGAGCTAAACTTTCAATATGAAAGATATTGACGTAACTAGTACGTAGGTTTTACTTTAGGGCTTACCATGAACAATTTCAACACAAGATTAATATCTTACCACTAATGTAGTATTACAGGCAATGAAGATTTTGCAAAAATAATAACTTAAAAAAGAAAATTATCGCGTAGGTTCGTGGAAATTTGCCACGTACAAGAATAGGTAATAGGTTAAGTACTTTTTACGGATTTTCTAAAAAGAGCTTCAAAGATTTTGTTTAAACTTTGTGTACTTTTTATTTAAGCCGCATTACATAAATTTTACTGAAAACCGTTCTCTGAAAACTTATTTTGAGACCACTTTTGGAGTACAACTTCAGCCCTAGGTCAACATCGTAAAATAGCATTTAAATAAAATTTTGAGTTTTACCCTTAACTTATCATTAAACTTTACCTATTATTTAATAAAAATACCAAATTTGAAGAAAATCTATCGAGCAGATTTTCAGGAATTAGCCAAAGAAGGTCAGGAGTACAGGTGCTCATTTTTGCCTAATAAAACTATTTCTAGTGGGAAAAAATCCTTTTAACTACTTAATTCACCTTGATAATTTAATATTCTTTCATTTTTTAAAAGAAAAAAATTAGTATTATTAATTTTAAACTGGAACTACTTTTTGTATTCTTCCGCAAAACCATGTGCTTTTGAGTGACGTCATAAAGTAGTCCCAAATTAATAATTTAAAAAAAGCCTTTAAAACTATTAGTAGTGTGGGAAAATAATTTTTTTATCTAAATTAACTTGTTATTAATCCATTTTAAACAGAATTATGCTTAAATTTGACTTTATAAAAAATCAAAGTTCAAATATGGCGACTAACGGATTTTTGCAGTCAGTTGCCATTGGGCTCCCGACAAGTCAACATCTATGCTGTACACGTAAGTAAGATTTTATTATTTATTTAATTAATTTCAATCAAATTTTTATTAAAATTAATAAAGTGATACAACTATATTAAATTTACGGAGTTTTAGATATTTTTTTACTAAAAAATTAAAAGAAATGAATTAGCACGTGGTCGACCAACGAATCTTGCATGCCCGAACAAGCAATAATTCTTATTTCTTTAATTATTTTCCTATTTCACTCAATTAATTTTTAGATTTTATCATGAAATTAATTTTTATTATTATTTTAAATATTTTTTAACGAAAAAATTTAAAAAATTGAATTAGCACGTGGTCGACCAATGAATCTCGCATGTCTGGACAAGCAATAATTCGTATTTCTTTAATTATTTTTCTATTTCACTTTAATAATTTTTACATTTTAACATGAAATTAATTTTTATTAATTTTTAACTGGAACTACTTTTTGTATTTTTCCGCAAAACCATGTGCTTTTGAGTGACGTCATAAAGTAGTCCCAAATTATTTATTTAAAAAAAGACTTTAAAACTATTAATAGTGTGGGAAAATAATTTTTTTATCTAAATTAACTTGTTATTAATCCATTTTAAACAGAATTATGCTTAAATTTGATTTTAAAAAAAATCCAAGTTCAAATATGGCGACTAACGGATTTTTGCAGTCAGTTGCCATTGGGCTCCCGACCAGTCAACATCTATGCTGTTCACGTAAGTAAGATTTTATTATTTATTTAATTAATTTCAATCAAATTTTTATTAAAATTAATAAAGTGATACAACTATATTAAATTTACGGAGTTTTAGATATTTTTTTAACTAAAAAATTAAAAGAATTAAATTAGCATGTGGTCGACCAACGAATCTTGCATGCCTGAACAAGCAATAATTCTTATTTCTTTAATTATTTTCCTATTTCACTTAATTAATTTTTAGATTTTATCATGAAATTAATTTTTATTATTATTTTAAATATTATTTTTACTAAGAAATTGGAAAAATTGAACTAGCACGTGGTCGACCTACGAATCTTGCATGCCTGAACAAGCAATAATTCTTATTGCTTTAATTATTTTTCTATTTCACTTTATTAATTTTTACATTTTGACTTGTAATTAATGTTTATTCTAATTTTAAATTTAGTTATTTATTTTTTGGTTGTAAAGCGCACAATAAGAAAGGCAACCTTCACTTTGGAGATAAGCATTGAATAAAAGGAAAGATATAAATATATTTGATTTAAAATACATACACTAAGCGAATTTATGATTCTTATGAGTAATGGGCTAGTCAATTACTTCATAAAAAAAAAATTTAAGCTATGGAAAGATCCATCAATTTCTATTTAAAACAATTGGAGGACTTTTCGTTTCCCTAAAAATATTTCTTATATTCTTAAATATAATATACTAGACTGAAGGAAAATAAAATATTCAAAGTTTATGAGAAATTTTATTATAATAATTCTTCCATTACACTTCGATACAGCAAATATTAAAACGTTCTCAATTATTGAAAACAATATCTAGATTTTAAGTTTGTATAATGCATTAATAAGGAAAGATAATCCTTAACCTTATAGTTATTGCGATAATTGGTAAATAATTTTGGGGAGCGAAATCTGATCTCTACCTCCACGAGGTGCTCCCTGGGCAACTACTCCCGGGAGTAGGCTAACAGAGACAGTACACGTTTCAAAGCTCAAATGTAGCTTCAATTAACACTTACTTTTACAAATTTTCTAGTATAATCTTTCGCTTCAATGTTAATTATAATTCCACTTATTTTATATGTTCATATTTAATTACTATGGTGTAACTAATAGCATGATAATAGTGCATGAAAAAACTAAATCATTTCACTAATTGCATGTTCACTAATCACCTAAATGAATACTTGGAATTATAATTATTTAAAACATTTTAGTGGCCACTAACAATGTTTTTACTCGGTTTTTTAAAAGTTAATGTAAATCAAATATACCAACTAATTAATTATTGTGTTTGATTTATCACGGATACACATCCTGCACAACACTTCGTGACAAAAAACACTGGCTCCGATTTTATACATTACACGTTTCATCGTTTTAAAATCTTTTGTTTCTTGGTTGATTTGTTTAATTTCAGGCTGGGGTTTATGTTGCTAATCGTCTTCTTGTTCTTTCTTGAATTTCGTTTCTTTGTTGGTTTTGCAGACTCTGTTTTCTTCAAGTCTGTATCTTTTTGTAAGCACAATTACCCACCAGTCCGATCAGAAAAAACTATATCTTAGGAATTTCAATGAATGACTAAAATATCTAGTTTATAAGTTAGGATAAGCTTGGTTGTAAGTTAGGCAAGTGAGCCCTTGCCATATAAGAAGAAACCATATCAAAGGAATTTCAATGGATGACTAAAATATCTAGTTTGTAAGTTAGGTTAGGCGTAGTTGTAACTTGGGCAAGTGTGCCCCTGCCATATAAGAAGAAACCATATCCAAGGAATTTCAATGGATGACTAAAATATCTAGTTTGTAAGTTAGGTTAAGCTTAGTTGTAAGTTGGGCAAGTGTGCCCCGGCCATATAAGAAGAAACCATATCAAAGGAATTTCAATGGATGACTAAATTATCTAGTTTGTAAGTTAGGTTAAGTTTAGTTGTAAGTTGGGCAAGTGAGCCTTTGCCATATAAAAAGAAACCATATCAAAGGAATTTCAATGGATGACTAAAATATCTAGTTTGTAAGTTAGGTTAAGCTTAGTTGTAAGTTGGGCAAGTGTGCCCCGGCCATATAAGAAGAAACCCTATCAAAGGAATTTCAATGGATGACTAAAATATCTAGTTTGTAAGTTAGGTTAAGCTTAGTTGTAAGTTGGGCAAGTGTGCCCCGGCCATATAAGAAGAAACCATATCAAAGGAATTTCAATGGATGACTAAAATATCTAGTTTGTAAGTTAGGTTAAGCTTAGTTGTAAGTTGGGCAAGTGTGCCCCGGCCATATAAGAAGAAACCATATCAAAGGAATTTCAATGGATGACTAAATTATCTAGTTTGTAAGTTAGGTTAAGCTTAGTTGTAAGTTGGGCAAGTGTGCCCCTGCCATATAAGAAGAAACCATATCTTAGGAATTACAATGGATGGCTTAAGTATCTAGTTTGTAAGTTAGGTTAAGCTTAGCAGTAAGTTTGGCAACTGTGCCCTCGCCATATAAGAAGAAACCATATCTTAGAAATTACAACGGATGGCTAAAGTATCTAGTTTGTAAGTTAGATTAAGCTTAGTAGTAAGTTGGGCAAGTGTGCCCCTGCCATATAAGAAGAAACCATATCAAAGGAATTTCAATGGATGCCTAAAGTATCTAGTTTATAAGTTAGGTTAAGCTTAGTTGTAAGTTGGGCAAGTGTGCCCCGGCCATATAAGAAGAAACCATATCAAAGGAATTTCAATGGATGACTAAATTATCTAGTTTGTAAGTTAGGTTAAGCTTAGTTGTAAGTTGGGCAAGTGTGCCCCTGCCATATAAAAAGAAACCATATCAAAGTAATTTCAATGGATGACTAAATTATCTAGTTTGTAAGTTAGGTTAAGCTTAGTTGTAAGTTGGGCAAGTGTGCCCCTGCCATATAAGAAACCATATCAAAGGAATTTCAATGGATGACTAAAATATCTAGTTTGTAAGTTAGGATAAGCTTAGTTGTAAGTTGGGCACGTATGCCCCTGCCCTATAAGAAGAAACCATATCAAAGGAATTTCAATGGATGACTAAAATATCTAGTTTGTAAGTTAGGTTAAGCTTAGTTGTAAGTTGGGCAAGTGAGCCTTTGCCATATAAGAAGAAACCATATCAAAGGAATTTCAATGGATGACTAAATTATCTAGTTTGTAAGTTAGGTGAAGCTTAGTTGTAAGTTGGGCACGTATGCCCCTGCCATATAAGAAGAAACCATATCAAAGGAATTTCAATGGATGACTAAAATATCTAGTTTGTAAGTTAGGTTAAGCTTAGTTGTAAGTTGGGCAAGTGTGCCCCTGCCATATAAGAAGAAACAATATCTAAGGAATTTCAATGGATGACTAAATTATCTAGTTTGTAAGTTAGGTTAAGCTTAGTTGTAAGTTGGGAAAGTGAGCCTTTGCCATATAAGAAGAAACCATATCAAAGGAATTTCAATGGATGACTAAATTATCTAGTTTGTAAGTTAGGTTAAGCTTAGTTGTAAGTTGGGCAAGTGTGCTCCTGCCATATAAGAAGAAACCATATCAAAGGAATTTCAATGGATGACTAAAATATCTAGTTTGTAAGTTAGGTTAAGCTTAGTTGTAAGTTGGGCAAGTGTGCACCTGCCATATAAGAAGAAACCATATCAAAGGAATTTCAATGGATGACTAAATTATATAGTTTGTAAGTTAGGTTAAGCTTAGTTGTAAGTTGGGCAAGTGTGCACCTGCCATATAAGAAGAAACCATATCAAAGGAATTTCAATGGATGACTAAAATATCTAGTTTGTAAGTTAGGTTAAGTTTAGTTGTAAGTTGGGCAAGTGAGCCTTTGCCAAATAAGAAGAAACCATATCAAAGGAATTTCAATGGATGACTAAAATATCTAGTTTGTAAGTTAGGTTAAGTTTAGTTGTAAGTTGGGCAAGTGAGCCTTTGCCATATAAGAAGAAACCATATCAAAGGAATTTCAATAGATGATTAAATTATCTAGTTTGTAAGTTAGGTTAAGCTTAGTTGTAAGTTGGGCAAGTGTGCCCCTGCCATATAAGAAGAAACCATATCTTAGGAATTACAATGGATGGCTAAAGTATCTAGTTTATAAGTTAGGTTATGCTTAGTTGTAAGTTGGGAAAGGTGCCCTTGCTATATAAGAAGAAACCATATCTTAGCGATCTCAATGGATGCTTTATGTAATTACTTGGGAAATATACACCTGTCATATCACAAGAAATCACATCTTAGGAATCAAAATATATGCCATATATAAATAGTTTACCAGAATGCGTCTGCCATTTAAGAAGAAACCATATCTTAGGAATTACAATGGATGGCTAAAGTATCTAGTTTGTAAGTTAGGTTAAGCTTAGTTGTAAGTTTGGCAGTATGCCCCGACCATATAAGAAGAAACTATATCAAAGAAATTTCAATGGATGGCTAAAGTATCTAGTTTGTAAGTTAGGTTAAGCTTAGTTGTATGTTGGGCAAGGTGCCGCTGATATAGAAAAAGAAACCATATCTTAGGAATTACAATGGATGGCTAAAGTATCTAGTTTGTAAGTTAGGTTAAGCTTAATTTTAAGTTGGGCAAGAGTGCCTCGGTTATATCAAAAGAAACCATATCAAAGGAATTTCAATGGATAGCTAAATTATCTAGTTTATAAGTTAGGTTAAGCTTAGTTGTAAGTTGGGAAAGGTGCCCTTGCTATATAAGAAAAAACCATATCTTAGCGATCTCAATGGATGCTTTATGTAATTACTTGGGAAATATACACCTGTCATATCACAGAAATCATATCTTAGGAATCAAAATATATGCCATATATAAATAGTTTGCCAGAATGCGTCTGCCATATAAGAAAAAACCATGTCTTAGGAATCACAATTGATCGCTTAAGTATTTAGTATTAAGTATTTAAGTATTTAGTTTAAAAGTTAGCTTAGTTGTAAGTTGGGCAGTATGCCCCTACCATATAAGAAGAAACCACATCAAAGGAATTTAAATGGATGGCTCAAGTATCTAGTTTGTAAGTTAGGTTAAGCTTAGCTGTAAGTTTGGCAACTGTGCCCTCGCCATATAAGAAGAAACCATATCTTAGAAATTACAACGGATGGCTAAAGTATCTAGTTTATAAGTTAGGTTAAGCTTAGTTGTATGTTGGGCAAGGTGCCGCTGCTATATAAAAAGAAACCATATCTTAGGAATTACAATGGATGGCTAAAGTATCTAGTTTGTAAGTTAGGTTAAGCTTAATTTTAAGTTGGGCAAGGGTGCCTCGGTTATATCAAAGGAAACCATATCAAAGGAAACCATATCAAAGGAATTTCAATGGATAGCTAAATTATCTAGTTTATAAGTTAGGTTAAGCTTAGTTATAAGTTGGGCAAGTGTGCCCCTGCCATATAAGAAGAAACCATATCTTAGGAATTACAATGGATGGCTAAAGTATCTAGTTTGTAAGTTAGGTTAAGCTTAGTTGTAAGTTGGGCAAGTGTGCCCCGGCCATATAAGAAGAAACCATATCAAAGGAATTTCAATGGATGACTAAATTATCTAGTTTGTAAGTTAGGTTAAGTTTAGTTGTAAGTTGGGCAAGTGAGCCTTTGCCATATAAAAAGAAACCATATCAAAGGAATTTCAATGGATGACTAAAATATCTAGTTTGTAAGTTAGGTTAAGCTTAGTTGTAAGTTGGGCAAGTGTGCCCCGGCCATATAAGAAGAAACCCTATCAAAGGAATTTCAATGGATGACTAAAATATCTAGTTTGTAAGTTAGGTTAAGCTTAGTTGTAAGTTGGGCAAGTGTGCCCCGGCCATATAAGAAGAAACCATATCTTAGGAATTACAATGGATGGCTTAAGTATCTAGTTTGTAAGTTAGGTTAAGCTTAGCAGTAAGTTTGGCAACTGTGCCCTCGCCATATAAGAAGAAACCATATCTTAGAAATTACAACGGATGGCTAAAGTATCTAGTTTGTAAGTTAGATTAAGCTTAGTAGTAAGTTGGGCAAGTGTGCCCCTGCCATATAAGAAGAAACCATATCAAAGGAATTTCAATGGATGCCTAAAGTATCTAGTTTATAAGTTAGGTTAAGCTTAGTTGTAAGTTGGGCAAGTGTGCCCCGGCCATATAAGAAGAAACCATATCAAAGGAATTTCAATGGATGACTAAATTATCTAGTTTGTAAGTTAGGTTAAGCTTAGTTGTAAGTTGGGCAAGTGTGCCCCTGCCATATAAAAAGAAACCATATCAAAGTAATTTCAATGGATGACTAAATTATCTAGTTTGTAAGTTAGGTTAAGCTTAGTTGTAAGTTGGGCAAGTGTGCCCCTGCCATATAAGAAACCATATCAAAGGAATTTCAATGGATGACTAAAATATCTAGTTTGTAAGTTAGGTTAAGCTTAGTTGTAAGTTGGGCACGTATGCCCCTGCCCTATAAGAAGAAACCATATCAAAGGAATTTCAATGGATGACTAAAATATCTAGTTTGTAAGTTAGGTTAAGCTTAGTTGTAAGTTGGGCAAGTGAGCCTTTGCCATATAAGAAGAAACCATATCAAAGGAATTTCAATGGATGACTAAATTATCTAGTTTGTAAGTTAGGTGAAGCTTAGTTGTAAGTTGGGCACGTATGCCCCTGCCATATAAGAAGAAACCATATCAAAGGAATTTCAATGGATGACTAAAATATCTAGTTTGTAAGTTAGGTTAAGCTTAGTTGTAAGTTGGGCAAGTGTGCCCCTGCCATATAAGAAGAAACAATATCTAAGGAATTTCAATGGATGACTAAATTATCTAGTTTGTAAGTTAGGTTAAGCTTAGTTGTAAGTTGGGAAAGTGAGCCTTTGCCATATAAGAAGAAACCATATCAAAGGAATTTCAATGGATGACTAAATTATCTAGTTTGTAAGTTAGGTTAAGCTTAGTTGTAAGTTGGGCAAGTGTGCTCCTGCCATATAAGAAGAAACCATATCAAAGGAATTTCAATGGATGACTAAAATATCTAGTTTGTAAGTTAGGTTAAGCTTAGTTGTAAGTTGGGCAAGTGTGCACCTGCCATATAAGAAGAAACCATATCAAAGGAATTTCAATGGATGACTAAATTATATAGTTTGTAAGTTAGGTTAAGCTTAGTTGTAAGTTGGGCAAGTGTGCACCTGCCATATAAGAAGAAACCATATCAAAGGAATTTCAATGGATGACTAAAATATCTAGTTTGTAAGTTAGGTTAAGTTTAGTTGTAAGTTGGGCAAGTGAGCCTTTGCCAAATAAGAAGAAACCATATCAAAGGAATTTCAATGGATGACTAAAATATCTAGTTTGTAAGTTAGGTTAAGTTTAGTTGTAAGTTGGGCAAGTGAGCCTTTGCCATATAAGAAGAAACCATATCAAAGGAATTTCAATAGATGATTAAATTATCTAGTTTGTAAGTTAGGTTAAGCTTAGTTGTAAGTTGGGCAAGTGTGCCCCTGCCATATAAGAAGAAACCATATCTTAGGAATTACAATGGATGGCTAAAGTATCTAGTTTATAAGTTAGGTTATGCTTAGTTGTAAGTTGGGAAAGGTGCCCTTGCTATATAAGAAGAAACCATATCTTAGCGATCTCAATGGATGCTTTATGTAATTACTTGGGAAATATACACCTGTCATATCACAAGAAATCACATCTTAGGAATCAAAATATATGCCATATATAAATAGTTTACCAGAATGCGTCTGCCATTTAAGAAGAAACCATATCTTAGGAATTACAATGGATGGCTAAAGTATCTAGTTTGTAAGTTAGGTTAAGCTTAGTTGTAAGTTTGGCAGTATGCCCCGACCATATAAGAAGAAACTATATCAAAGAAATTTCAATGGATGGCTAAAGTATCTAGTTTGTAAGTTAGGTTAAGCTTAGTTGTATGTTGGGCAAGGTGCCGCTGATATAGAAAAAGAAACCATATCTTAGGAATTACAATGGATGGCTAAAGTATCTAGTTTGTAAGTTAGGTTAAGCTTAATTTTAAGTTGGGCAAGAGTGCCTCGGTTATATCAAAAGAAACCATATCAAAGGAATTTCAATGGATAGCTAAATTATCTAGTTTATAAGTTAGGTTAAGCTTAGTTGTAAGTTGGGAAAGGTGCCCTTGCTATATAAGAAAAAACCATATCTTAGCGATCTCAATGGATGCTTTATGTAATTACTTGGGAAATATACACCTGTCATATCACAGAAATCATATCTTAGGAATCAAAATATATGCCATATATAAATAGTTTGCCAGAATGCGTCTGCCATATAAGAAAAAACCATGTCTTAGGAATCACAATTGATCGCTTAAGTATTTAGTATTAAGTATTTAAGTATTTAGTTTAAAAGTTAGCTTAGTTGTAAGTTGGGCAGTATGCCCCTACCATATAAGAAGAAACCACATCAAAGGAATTTAAATGGATGGCTCAAGTATCTAGTTTGTAAGTTAGGTTAAGCTTAGCTGTAAGTTTGGCAACTGTGCCCTCGCCATATAAGAAGAAACCATATCTTAGAAATTACAACGGATGGCTAAAGTATCTAGTTTATAAGTTAGGTTAAGCTTAGTTGTATGTTGGGCATGGTGCCGCTGCTATATAAAAAGAAACCATATCTTAGGAATTACAATGGATGGCTAAAGTATCTAGTTTGTAAGTTAGGTTAAGCTTAATTTTAAGTTGGGCAAGGGTGCCTCGGTTATATCAAAGGAAACCATATCAAAGGAAACCATATCAAAGGAATTTCAATGGATAGCTAAATTATCTAGTTTATAAGTTAGGTTAAGCTTAGTTATAAGTTGGGCAAGTGTGCCCCTGCCATATAAGAAGAAACCATATCTTAGGAATTACAATGGATGGCTAAAGTATCTAGTTTGTAAGTTAGGTTAAGCTTAGTTGTATGTTGGGCAAGCGTGTCCCTGCCATATAAGAAGAAACCATATCTTAGGAATTACAATGGATGGCTAAAGTATCTAGTTTATAAGTTAGGTTATGCTTAGTTGTAAGTTGTGAAAGGTGCCCTTCCTATATAAGAAGAAACTATATTTTAGCAATCTCAATGGATGCTTTATTTAATTACTTGGGAAATATACACCTGTCATATCACAAGAAATCATATCTTAGGAATCAAAATATATGCCATATATAAATAGTTTGCCCGAATGCGTCTGCCATATAAGAAATAGCCATGTCTTAGGAATCACAGTGGATCGCTTAAGTATTTAGTATTAAGTATTTAAGTATTTAGTTTATAAGTTAGCTTAGTTGTAAGTTGGGCAGTATGCCCCTACCATATAAGAAGAAACCACATCAAAGGAATTTAATTGGATGGCTAAAGTATCTAGTTTGTAAGTTAGGTTAAGCTTAGTTGTAAGTTGGGCAGTATGCCCTACCATATAAGAAGAAACCATATCTTAGGAATTACAATGGATGGCTAAAGTATCTAGTTTGTAAGTTAGGTTAAGCTTAGTTGTAAGTTGGGCAGTATGCCCCTACCATATATGAAGAAACCATATCCAAGCAATTTCAATGGATGGCTAAAGTATCTAGTTTGTAAGTTAGGTTAAGCTTAGCTGTAAGTTGGGCAACTGTGCCCTCGCCATATAAGAAGAAACCATATCTTAGGAATTTCAATTGATGGCTAAATTATCTACTTTATAAGTTAGGTTAAGCCTAGTCGTAAAATGGGCAAGTGTGCCCCTGCCATATAAGAAAAAACCATATCAAAGGAATTTCAATGGATGGCTAAAGTATCTAGTTTATAAGTTAGGTTAAGCTTAGTTGTAAGTTGGGCAAGGTGCCGCTGCTATATAAAAAGAAACCATATCTTAGGAATTACAATGGATGGCTAAAGTATCTAGTTTTTAAGTTAGGTTAAGCTTAATTTTAAGTTGGGCAAGAGTGCCTCGGTTATATCAAAAGAAACCATATCAAAGGAATTTCAATGGATGGCTAAAGAATCTAGTTTATAAGTTAGGTTAAGCTTAGTTGTAAGTTGGGAAAGGTGCCCTTGCTATATAAGAAGAAACCATATCTTAGCGATCTCAATGGATGCTTTATGTAATTACTTGGGAAATATACACCTGTCATATCACAAGAAATCATATCTTAGGAATCAAAATATATGCCATATATAAATAGTTTGCCAGAATGCGTCTGCAATATAAGAAAAAACCATGTCTTAGGAATCACAATGGATCGCTTAAGTATTTAGTATTAAGTATTTAAGTATTTAGTTTATAAGTTAGCTTAGTTGTAAGTTGGGCAGTATGCCCCTACCATATAAGAAGAAACCACATCAAAGGAATTTAAATGGATGGCTAAAGTATCTAGTTTGTAAGTTATGTTAAGCTTAGTTGTAAGGTGGGCTGTATGCCCGTACCATATCGGAAGAAACCATATCTAAGGAATTTCAATGGATGGCTAAAGTATCTAGTTTGTAAGTTAGGTTAAGCTTAGTTGTAAGTTGGGCTGTATGCCCCTGCCATATAAAAAGAAACCATATATTAGGAATTTCAATGGAAGGCTAAAGTATCTAGTTTGTAAGTTATGTTAAGCTTAGTTGTAAGTTGGGCTGTATGCCCGTACCATATCGGAAGAAACCATATCTCAGGAATTTCAATGGATGATGTAATTAGTTTAGGAGGTAGCTTAGTTTTAACTTAGTGAAGTGTCCGTCCTACAGCTCAGAAGAAAACTATATCTTTGGAACCTCAGCAGTGGATCTCAAAGTATTTGATAAGTAGTAGTTTAAGGAAATTGTTTGGAACAAATAGTTTATTTAGTTACGTACTGACTATAGTAGTAATTTTAGTGCAGGTCATCTAATGAATACACAACTTAAACTAATTTGAGTGAACACTTCAATTTTGTTTTGCAGACTGTTGAAGTGCTCTTGAAGTATTGGTATATGTTTAAATTTCACTTGTATTTTTTTTTCTACACTTAGCATTATTGGTACATTTAAGTGGCTTTTTTTCTTTTGGAACAGATAGAGTATATTTCCTGACAATTTATATTTATTAATTAATCTTCGTTTTAATCTTAAAAAGAAGGTTGTATTTTGGTAAAAGAGTGACATTGATTGGTAGAAGAAAACGGTTGAACAGGTTGAAAGCGTACGCTGGTTACTGAGAAACTTGTCGGGATGGTTTCATTTTAAATTCGTCTAAGGGTAGGAGATCTTTTCTAGTTATTATTGATAGCATCCTCAAAGCAGACTTTTTGTTTCTACATTAATAGCTTTGCAGTCAGTCGAAAATCTTTAGGTGTTCTGTTATTAATAATTGAAACACTTACTTTTACAAATTTTGTAGTATAATCTTTCGCTTCAATGTTAATTATAATTCCACTTATTTTACATATTCATATTTAATTAATATGGTGTAACTAATAGCATGATAATAGTGCATGAAAAAACTAAATCATTTCACTAATTGCAAGTTCACTAATCACCTAAATGAATACTTGGAATTATAATTATTTAAAACATTTTAGTGGCCACTAACAATGTTTTTACTCGGTTTTTTAAGAGCAACTGTGAATCAATTTACACAGCCTAATTAATTATTTTAGTAGATTTATTTTAGATACACATTCTGCACAACACTTCGTGACCAAAAAAACACTAGCTCCGATTTTACCTATTACACGTTTCAGTTTTTTTTAATTTGTTGTTTCTTGGTTGATTTGTTGAGTTTCAGGCTGGGGTTTTTGTTGTTAATAATTGTCTTCTTCTTGTTTCTTGAATTTCGTTTTCTTTGTTGCTTTTGCTGACTTGGTTTTCTTCAAGTCTGTATCTTTTTGTAAGCCCAATTACCCACCAGTCCAAAAACCCCTTTCTTTCCGAACGCATTTCTAATTATCCTCTTATTTCTCTAATTGCCCCATCCTAAATATAACCTAGAAATCTAGGTTTACGACATTCTAGTCACTGGTCTATGCAGACAGATCTCCCTGTATATCCTTCAATCACTAAACGATTGATTTACCCTATTCCCTTTTCCTCCAATTTTTTCCCAGACCATTTTTACAAGCTCCATTGTATGGAGTTCTACGTATCCCTAAACCTGCTTAAATGACCAACTAGAATGCGGATGTGGGTAGAAAGGCGTTCTTTGGGGAGCGAAAACTGATCTCTACCTCCTCGAGGTGCTCCCCGGGCAACTACTCCCGGGAGTAGGCTAACAGAGACAGTACACTTTTCAAAGCTCAAATGTAGCTTCAATTAAAAATTTTTCCAAAATTGATTAAACTTTAAATATACAAAGATGTTCTTCTTTGTATTTTCTCACTAACTATAAATTGTGTTATCTGGTGCAGTATCGCGAACGCGGTTGAGATATAGTATATCTAAATTTGATAACAAAAAATAAACTTCAGTTCGAGCTTGAAATAAAACTAATTAGATCTCGTCAAGTTAATTCTTCCACTCCAGCAAGCGGGTCTAATTTTTTTCAACTTTTTTCTGTATTGGTGTTCTCTTTTGACTTAAATTTGCCGTTTACTTTTTATGATCGAAACTTAAATTAAGTAGCGAAAAATTCATTGCCAGCTAAATATACAATTTCTGTACTAATCTAGGAATCAGGGTCCTTCTTAAATCAATAATGGTTTATTTACAAAAACAAGTAAAAGTGATAAACAGAAAAATATATACATAGCGATACTTCATAGCAGAATAAACATTCTGACCTGACACAATTAAAGAAGGCCTTTTGTTAGGTTAAGTGTAGTTTATTTAGTGACGTTACACGGAAATAACTTTATAGTTTACATAACAAATTAAACTATTCATGTTCCAAACAATTAGTTTTAAGTATAGTTAAGATAATTAATAAGATCAAGGATAATGAAGAACGTCCAATGATAATGAAGATGTTGGGAAACCAAAAAAATTGAATGCTACTTTGTTATAAGTTAGTTTTAAGTAACGCTAATCCCAAGCAGTGATGAGGAAAACCAACTTCGTTTAGTTAAGTTAGTTTTAAGAGACTTTAAGTTTGTACATTGTATTTAAAAAAAGATATCTCTTACTGTTTTTCTCCATAATCCTCTTGATATTAAGCACCAATATGACATTAAATTGTATGACCAAGGGCAAAACAGCAATGATATGGAGGCCAAAAATGGTTAATACGAATTAAATAAACAAAAAGCTATAGAGTGAGCCAAATCCTGACACTCAGTGAAACATATGTGGAAGTCAAACATAGTTTTAAATTAATTAATTTAGTAAATTTGTAGCAATAAGTGTGATGCAGTGATGTGAATTTTGTGAAAAAAATTTTGTTAACATAAGTTAGTTTTAGAAAAATGCTTAAATTATTCTGGGGACATATTATTGTTTAGTTGTTAATTAGTTATAAGATATTAGTTAAAGAAACGCTAATTCCAAGCTGCGATAAGGAAGCCAAATACCATTTAAATGCTTATTATTAATAAGTTAGTTATAAGAAACGCTAGACCTAAGCTGGGATGTGGAAAAAACTTATAATTTAATCGATAGTTAGTTATAAGCTAGTTTTAAGAAAACGCGAACGCTAATGCTGTGATGAGGAAACCAAACATCGTTTAGTAATTAAGTTCCCTAGTTTCAAATAATAATTATAATTCTGATGCAGTAATGTGGAAACCAATATGTTTTCAAACGTAATTTAGTTATTAAGTTAGTTCAATAAGATAGTTATAATCTTAATGAGATGATGTGAACACCAAAAAATCTTTCAAACGTGGTTAAATTAGTTAGTTTACTAACTCTTAAGTAAGTATAAACCAGAAGCTGTGATGTGAAAACGGTGTAATATAATACGAAGTTACATGATTCGCACATGTACCAACTTTGATGTCACACATGAGATGGATAAATAGAAAAAGGAATCTAACTCTACAATATTTTTACGTATGGGACATATGTTTTTAACATTCTCATCCAGGTAAAAAAACAAACTTAGTTTTAAGAATTAGTTTTAATGAGTCTGGGATGACGTTATGGATGAGCAAAGTGGATATGGATGAAGGAATGGATTGGAAGTCCTAGAAATATTTTGGATGTAATGGTAGATGGCTTCACGGACAATGGAGAAAAGAATTTGTTCTAATCAATTTGGTGTTGGTTGTAATTGGTCCTTTCGTTGTTGCAAAATCTTAGTTTCTTTTTTTTTACGAAAATGTTTATTGGATCTATTGTAGTTTGTATAATCTCGCATTTGCTTTGAGTGCTATAAGTTGCATTGATACTCCAAAAAATGATTCACATGGACTTTATAAAAACAATTCTTTCCTAGTGTTCAGTGTTCCATATCCAATCGATTATTAATCTCGATTGAATTATAATCACTGCTACTCATCATTGAATTTTTTGGGAGCAGATTTGTAAACTCTGTTCTTATTAGTATTGACCCTCTATATTTATCATTAGCATTTATGTATTTTATTATTTCTCTCATAACTAAAACTGTTGATTATATAGGCATTTATTCCTCCTGAAACTCATCAGTATTGACACACGTTGGAATTTCGTAAAGTTACAAGTTGATACTTGATTAAACTTTTCTTAATGAATCATTCCCTTATGTATTAGGAAGTAAGAATTGAAACTGACTATATCATAAGTGACAATGAAAACTGATAGATAGCACTAGTTTTAGTTACATTTTTAGTTGTAGTTTTGTTTAAGTATAGCATTAGTTTTAGAGTAGCGATAGAATTAAGAATTAGTTAGGTATAGTTGTAAGAATTAGTTATAGAAGTAGGTATATTTTTAGCACTAGTTATAGAAGAAGGTATAGTTTTAAGAATTCGTAATAGAAGTAGTTATAGTTTTAACGAATTAGTTATAGAAGTAGGTATAGTTTTAAGCACATTTAAAGGCCATCATATCAGTTTACATTCATTGAAAAAGTTCAGGTGTAGTGAGAAGCAGTTTTAATAGATAACTAACCTAATTTGTTTAAAATTCTAACTTCTCCTACATTATGTTACTAACCTGTAAAAAACTAGCTCCTAACCCAACTTCGAATAGAAGATAAGTGAATTTGAAGCTAATTTCCAGACATTCAATTTTACTCTTTTATTCCTCTAAAACTATCTGCACCTTACGCTCCTTTGCACGTTAATAAAAAAACAATTGCTAGCTTAAATGTGACACTTAATTCTTCTAGAGTTCACTACTAATACGATATATTTTTAAAGTATGGTACCATACTACTTATATCCGGACTAATATAAAATAAAACGGTGCGATTTGTATTAGCGGTCTTCTAGGAAACGATAAAATCCGGGTATTTAGATAATCCGTGAACGTCAAAACATTCGCTATTAAATATCCACCGTCCGACTTACTATTTTATTTTAAAGAGTTTAAAAGATTATTCGGCGCGGAGCGTGTTCGGGAAATAATTCGGTGTGGCAAACGGAACTAAATCGGTTACCGGTGTATTTCGATGGTACGTGATCTCTAGAACATTTATATACGACATATGTCGCCAAAGAATTAATTTACTGTTATTAATGTGCCAAGCAGAACTGGGCGCAGAGTATGTAGGAGTTCTAATTTAGTGAAATTGCTTGTCTTACTTCGAATTGTGTGCTTCAGTCCATTTGTACGGTTTTATGTGTATATTATAATGTTGGTTAAACATTTATGTAGAATTTAAATTCTATAAAATTTCAAAAAATGTGCTTTTATTTAATACGTTCAACGTTTTGAATTTAATGTTTTGGAATAGTTTTTCTTTCTGTTGAGAGTTTAATGTTCATGGACTTGTTTTCGCTGCAGTAGATTAACAATCCATAGGGGTTAAACTCTAAATAGATGAAATCCTTTTTTTTAGATTCGAAACGTGTGAAGTTAAATAAAAGTATTTTTGTCTTTATGGTTAATGTAAATTTTAAACGTATTAGTAATCAAATATTTAGAAGCTCATTTACTTCTTTCATTTTTGTGTTTACTTTGACCTTGATCTCCGAAATCTGACTAGATTGTTAGGCGAACAGAGAGCTTCGTTTTGTTTGGTTAGTGTTCTAAGTGAATTCTCGATAGCTGTTCTTCAGACAAAAATGGTCCATTGTAAATTAATTGTATCTTTAAAGGCAGTTACTTTCGTTTTGTAGATAGTAAATGGATGTAAACCTGATACCTCTTTTTTATGATTCTTTGATGTTCTTGGTTCATAGATTCTTTGTAGGCTGTTATTTCTGCTATGCAGCTAGAGCATGGAACTAATCCAAACCACCGCATTACGTAAATCTACGTCTTATGAAACTCCAACCTAGCAAAAATTAGAATAGAAAAATCATTAGTTTTTAAGTTTACTTAGTTATAAGATGAGGAATTTTTAGCTATCATGACAGAAGAAAGCTATATGATTGGAATCCCAATGGGTGCCAGCTGAAATCAGCTCTAAGTTAACTTGGCTACAAGACAAGAGAAATGAACCATTTATGTCAGATGAATGTAATATTCTTAGAATCGCAAAGGTTGCCTAACCAAATTCACATTTTACGAATAATATTGGGTGTGACAGGTGTTTAATTTGTAAAGTAATGGTTTAGATTAAGCTTTAAAAGTTCGCGTTTATATTTTAAGACTTCATCTATTGGTCTTCACATCACTTGCAAGTAATTAAGTAATTTAGGAGTAATCCATATGCACCCTCAAATTCAGACGAAAACGAAATCTTAGGAATCTGAATGGCTGCCAAAGGTGATTAGTTGTTAGTAAGTTAAGTTAGCTGTAAGTCGGGCAAAATACTCCTTCAGGACAGGCAAAACCCTTATCGTTGGAATATCAACGTTTGCCAAACGTGATTAGTTAGTAAGTTAAGTTAGCTATAAGTTGGACGAAATACACCCTCCATGTAAGACGAAACCCATATCTTTGGAATATTAATAAAAGCCACACGTGATTAGTTTGTATGGGAATAGAATAATTTAACCTTATACTCTTGTACGCGATATTAATTCAATGATATTTTTTTTATTCACATCATCTGCAGTTAGCTTATTTAGATAGTAAATAGTTTTTAGTTAGCATAGTTATAAGTTGGGCATCATGCCACCGCCTTATTAGAAGAAACCTTGTCTAAAGAACCTCAACAGATGCCTTAGTAATTAGTTTATAAGATGTTTTAGTTGTAAGTTGGGCAAGTGTGCCCCTGCCATATAAGAAGAAACCATATCTTAGGAATTTCAATGGATGGCTAAAGTATCTAGTTTGTAAGTTAGGTTAAGCTTAGTTGTAAGTTGGGAAAGTGTGCCCCTGCCATATAAGAAGAAACCACATCAAAGGAATTTCAATGGATGGCTAAAGTATCTAGTTTGTAAGTTAGGTTAAGCTTAGTTGTAAGTTGGGCAAGTGAGCCCCTGCCATATAGGAAGAAACTATATCTTAGGAATCTCAATGGATTGCATAAGTATCTAGTTTATAAGTTAGGTTAAGCTTAGTTGTAAGTTGGGCAGTAAGCCCCTGCGATATAAGAAGAAACCATATCAAAGGAATTTCAATGGATGGCTAAAGTATCTAGTTTGTAAGTTAGGTTAAGCTTAGTTTTAAGTTGGGCAGTAAGCCCCTGCAATATCTGAACAACCATATCTTAGGAATATCATTGGATGCTTCATGTAATTAGTTGCACAACATGCACTTGTCATTTAAGAGGAAACTATTTATTATGGATCTCTACAGGTGGTTTGAGTAATTAGTTTATAAGTTAGCATAGTTGTAAGTTGGTGCAGTAAGCACCATCCTTCAG
Organism: Rhodnius prolixus; assembly: GCF_049639745.1. Taxonomy (NCBI): domain Eukaryota; kingdom Metazoa; phylum Arthropoda; class Insecta; order Hemiptera; family Reduviidae; genus Rhodnius; species Rhodnius prolixus. Next base: position 31,209,896 of record NW_027411582.1, read on the forward strand.
CTGAGAAGAAAAGCATATCTTTGGAATCCTAATTGTGCATCTGACATTAGTTCATAAGTAGTTGATAAGTAGTTTTTTAAGGAAATTGTTTGGAACAAATCGTTCATTTAGTTACATACCGACTATAATAGTAATTTCAGTGCACGACATCTAATAGGACATCACTAATTTGAGTGAATACTTCAATTTTGCTTTGCAGACTGTTGAAGTGCTCTTGATGTATTGTGTATGTTTAAATTTCTCTTGTATATTTTTTTCTACACTTATTGGTGTGGAATTCCATTGATATTGGTGCATTTAAGTGGCTTTTTTTCTTTTGGAACCGATAGAGTATATTTGCTGGCAATATATTTTTATTAATTAATATTCGTTTTAATCTTAAAAAGAAGATTGTATTTAGGCAAAAGAGTGACATTGATTAGAAGAAGAAAACGGTTGAACAGGTTGATAGCTACCCCAGCAAAAGATAGTTCCCAGGAGTCAGATAGTATTACGTTAATAGCTTCGCAGTCAGTCGGAAATTTTTAGGGCTTTTATTTTTAATAATTGATTCACTTACTTTTACAAATTTTCTAGTATAATCTTTCGCTTCAATGTTAATTATAATTCCACTTATTTTACATTTTCATTTTTAATTAATATGGTGTAACTAATAGCATGATAATAAGGCATGAAAATATTAAATCATTTCACTAATTGCATGTTCACTACTCACCTAAATGAATACTTGGAATTATAATTATTTAAAACATTTTAGTGGCCACTAACAATGTTTTTACTCGGTTTACACAGTAATTCACAGCAACTGTGAATCAATTTAAACAGACAAATTAATTATTTTAGTAGATTTATTTTAGGTACACATTCTGCACAACACTTCGTGACAAAAAAACACTTGCTCCGATTTTACCCTTTACACGTTTCAGTTTTTTTTAATTTGTTGTTTGTTGGTAGATTTGTTTAGTTTCAGACTGGGGTTTTTGTTGTTAATAATTGTCTTCTTCTTGTTTCTTGAATTTCGTTTTCTTTGTTGGTTTTGCAGACTTTGTTTTCTTCATGTCTGTATCTTTTTTTTTATAATGCCAATTACTCACCAGTCCAAAAACCCTATTCTTTCCGAACGCCTTTCTGATTATCCCCCCTATCGTCCTATCCTATACGTAACCTAGAAATCTAGGTTTACGTCATTCTAGTCATTGGTCTACGCAGACAGATCTCCCTGTATATCCCTCACTCACTAAACGATTTATCTACCCTATTCCTTTATCCCCCGATTTCTCCTGATCCATTTTTAAAAACTCCATTGACCGGAGTTCTACTTAATCCTAGCCTGCTTTAAAGACCAACTAGAATGCGGTTGTGGGTAGAAAGGCGTTCTTTGGGGAGCGAAAACTGATCTCTACCTCCTCGAGGTGCTTCCTGGGCAACTACTCCCGGGAGGAGGCTAACAGAGACAGTACACTTTTCAAAGCTTAAAAATAGCTTTCACTAAAATTTTTCCAAATTTAATTATACTTTATAAATACAAAGATTTTCATTAATGATAAAACCTGCCTTAAGGTGTAAGTGGACTAGCCACTTCTTTGGGGACCTTGGCGTCCATGCGGGTTCCCTAGCCTAACAACACGAACAATATGCAGTAACAGAACATATGCTCATTTTAATGCAAATTTTTTTAAAAAAATTCAGTTAAACTAGACTTACAATTCTTGTTTTCTAAAAAATCAAAGAAAATCTATTACTTACTTTCCTAAAGTCGTAAAGAGAAAATGTAGATTGCTAGGTGATTAAACTGGAAACAGAGCACTCATATTTCACGTTTTCCAAATGAAACAGCCTGCAGTCTTGTACACCTCTTGACTGCATTTCTGTTAAAATTCAATACATTTATTGCAAAAAACCAAAACACTATTTAAAGAACCAAAGTATTCCACTTTTGTTCTTTATTACCTACAATCACAATACACCAAAAGAAATGTACACTTGTACACTGTACAGTATTAATGGAGGGAAACTTCTAGAATCATGTGACCCTTTTGTGACTTTTCAGAAAGACAGTGTAGCAATTATATATTTAATATTTAACAATATGAAATATGTTATAATCAATTGAAAGTATTTTTAAATTTTAAATATAAAATCATTTTTATAAAACCTTCTGAGAAGTAGTTATAATAATGTTTAAAATAATTTCTTATTTCTTTATACTGTTCCTGTGAACCTATCAAGATAACATACTTACTAGATTCACTTGAGCATCATGATTCAGTGACTAAATCTAAATCACTAAATCAAACAGAAAAAAATTCAAGAGAACCATCATGCGATTTTCTTTTATTATAATAATTGTCAAGGTTCTTCCATTACACTTCGATACTGCTAATCTTAAAACTTCTCAAATCTAAACAATATCTAGATTTTAAATTTGTACATTGCATTTATAAGAAAAGATATCCCTAAATCTTATTGTTATTCTCCACGATACTGGCATTCGTATTCTGAGATGACCAGCACGCAGCACGGATTTAAATCCAATTGAACATCTTCTTTTAGCCCTCCCGTAACGTTATACTTCTTATATTTGCTAACTAAAATAAAATGTAGAATAAAAAAGTTACAGAGAAAAAAAATAACGCATTTTTAAAGTGCGCCACTTTTTTTTGTGGAGCAGTATAGTTTACCTGCGAAATAAACTATTCATGTTCCAAACAATTAGTTTTAAGTATAGTTAAGATAATTAATAAGATCAAGGATAATGAAGAACGTCCAATGATAATGAAGATGTTGGGAAACCAAAAAATTTAAATGCTACTTAGTTATAAGTTAGTTTTAAGTAACGCTAATCCTAAGCTGTGATGAGGAAAACCAACTTCTTTAGTTAAGTTAGTTTTAAGAAACTTTAATTTTGTACATTGTATTAAAATAAAGAAAAAAAGATATCTCTTACTATTTTTCTCCCTAATCCACTTAATATTAAACACCAACTAGCTATGATATGGAAGCCCAAAATGGTTAATACGAATTAAATGAATAAGAAGCTATAGAAGTGAGCCAAATCCTGACACTCAGTGATGTGGCCAACATCACACTTGAGATGGATAAATAGACAAACAAGTCTCCTATTTTAATAAAATATTTTACATATGGGAAAATAAAGAAAAATATTTTTTGTAATTAACATTCTCGTTCAGGTAAAAAAAACACTTAGTTTTAAGAATTAGTTTTAATAAGGCTAGGATGACGTTATGGATGGGCAAAGTGGATATGCATGAATTAGTAGAATTTTAATAATCCTACAAATATTTTGGATGTAATAGTAAGTGGCTTAGCGGACAATGGAGAAAAGAAATTGTTCTAGACAATTTTGGGTTTGTTGAAATTGGTTCTTTTATTGTCACAAAATCTTATAGTTGTTGTTTTTTCCTATTCTTTTTTTTTACGAATATGTTGATTGGATTTTTTGTAGTTTTTATATTCTCGCAATTGGTTTGAGTGAATTGATACTGCAAAAAATGAATCACATGGTCTTTATAAAAACAATAGGTTCCTTCAGTCACAGACCCAGTCGATAATAATCTCAATTGATTAATACTCTCTGCTACTCTTCATTAGTGCGGAATATTTAGGGAAGCAGACTTGTAAACTCTGCTCTGACCCTCTATATTTATCATTAGCATCTATAGATTTTATTGTTACTCTCCTGGCAGAGGCTTTGTTAATTATTTGGGCATTGATTCCTCCTTAAACTCATTAGTGTTAATACCCTCTATTTCAACCATCCTTATGTTTTCTTATTACCGATTATCACGTGTTGTAATTTCGTGAAGTTAAGCTATGATTTTAGATTAGCAATTTTGTGCTAAGCGTATATTATACTCATTAGGTCGGCTAGTTTTCTATGTAGAGTTTCAGGAAAAATGGAAAAATGCTAAATCCTCAGTACTTTACATGAATTTCCTTGTGCTCGGTTGCCAACATGGAATTTTATGCCAACCGTATATTATACTCATTAGGTCGGCTAGTTTTGTATGTAGAGTTTCAGGAAAAATGCTAAATCCTTAGTACTATTACATGAATTTAGTTATTTTGATTGAATATTGGACATGTTTAAAATATAAATAAATGTAAAACTCTCAATTGAATAATCTAAAAGATAGGTTGAGAAGGTTTGCTATTATTGTAATTTTATGCCAACCGTATATTATACTCATTAGGTCGGCTAGTTTTGTATGTAGAGTTTCAGGAAAAATGGAAAAATGCTAAATCCTCAGTACTATTACATGAATTTCGTTATTTTGATTGAATATTGGACATGTTTAAAATATAAATAAATGTAAAACTCTCAATTGAATAATCTAAAAAATAGGTTGAGAAGGTTTGTTCTAGAAAAAATTGCAAAGTCTTCCTGTGGTAATGGTAAAAAAGTTAATAGTAAAACTTAAATTTTCGGTATCGAGCTGAGTGAAGTTTTTAGTAAGTGATATTGTGATCCGCTAAAAGTTTGACAGCAGTGCATTTAAGCACGAAGCCACCTTTTTGCCAATCTATTATCACCTTCAATGTATTTTCATATTAGCATAAAGTAATTGCAGAAGATTGAAGTCTTACGGTTGATGCAATGGATTAGCATAGCTGAGGAACAACGTTGGTTTTGTTGACAACCTTTTACTCCACATCTTCAACTCCTTATAAAAATAGTAAGTTTTTCATTGATTTACTTATGGAACTTTTAGTTACTACGTTACTTGTAAGTAGTGAAAGATCAATACATCTTATGGAGATTTATTAAGAATTTTCCTCGCTTGTTATACCAATATTATTGTCCCATAATTATTAAAATAGTTTCATCAGATTGGTTCTATTGTACACAATGTGGAATTTATATTATTTTAGTATTTGCTCTATTAAATCAAAGAATAAATCAGAATCTGAAGTCTTTATATTTAAATTAAAGTAATTGAGCAACCTTATTAGAAATTCTATACATTCTGTTCTTAATTTAAAATTAAAAATAAAAAAAAATAGACGTATTAAGGTCATGCCAATGCTATCTAGCGGCAATAGGCTAAACTAACTATATGTAATTACATAGAAACTAGTTCCAGTGATCACCGCTAGGTAGCATGAAAATGTACTTTGACACTATTAAAATAAACATGAAATAACCTCCTAACAAAAGACGTTTTCCACTAAAAAAATGTTCATGTTTAAAATTCACTGATTACCTCATAATTTGATGTTTATTAATGATTGATAGTATTAAGTTGATGCTACTGTAACTAAGTCTGCGAGAACTTCACATACCTTAGAAAACTATTTGTATTATCTATTTGCATTAAGCGATAACTTCCTAGGAACTTAAAAACTAGTTTTTGCTTCATTACTGCGTTAAAGATTTCTAGCAGGAAAGCAGCATTTTTTGTGTATACTATTATTTTTAATTACGAGTGTTTAATTAGAAGTGTTTATGAAATTGACAAGTTCCCAAGACAGTTGATAGAAGATGCGTTTAAAGTGTACGCATGTAAGGTTCGCTCCAGTAGTTTTAAATTCTAAATGATTAAAAATTGATTTTTTCCGAAATATTTGTAAATTACAATGAAAGCAGTGGTATAAATAATAGTTTATATAATTTTTAATTTTGTTCTCAGCGTTCTTTCGACATTCTAATGGTAATTCTGAACTAGTTCAATCCAAAAAAATGGCTGGATTGATAACATTTATGACATTTTATGCTGTGTAACACATTTTAACTCCTACAGCAATAGTAAGTACATGTTTTCAGCTTACAGCATGTTGTTTCTCAGTTAAGATATGTCTTATTATCTAAAGATAAATAATAAAGATTACGTACTAGAAAGTTCAATGATTTGCGTAAATTCAAACTATCCAGAAGTACTTAGAACGTAGATTTACGTTTTAAAAAAAAAGTGCTTCTGCTTACACTTCTTTATCATCTTGAAGCTTTTTAGTGATCAAATTGGTTTACTGAAGTGAATTATTAAGTCGTAAACATTAGTGTTGTACCGATTGCACATTCAGAATATTTAATTATATAATTTGGTCTTTTTACTTCTTCAAAATTGAACTTTTTGCATTATTTAAGTCAAGTATCTCAAATAGGCAGCTGGGCGTGTTGCCTTCCGCTATTATAAATCATTTCATTATTTTGAAGGATCCTTCTATACTTCCAGCAAGTACGACCTTATTTACGATGTAATTCGCATCCATTCTATTTTGATAATGAACTAAACTAGATTCTCCAATTGTGGAACTGTTTATCAAGTATTATTACCTATTATTTACTACGTTCAGAGTAATAGTACATGAACTAAAACTTTTTCCATATAAATTTTTATCTTTATAGCTGAAAAAAAGTTTTAATTTTGTTGTAAGGTTTTAATTTGATTTAAATTCTGTTATATTCTCCAATCACAGAACTATTTCTATTCTGTATAAAAAAAAACAAAAAAAAAATCTAGAATATTAGTAGCATGTTTGTTGTATTGTTCAGTCTGAGTAATCTTTTTGATAAATAATAAGTATGTAAGTATTAAAAATATGCAAACAGAAAGCCATTCACAAAGGTTGAATATGCTAGCATATTGCATGCTGATTAAAAGTTTTCCTTTAAAGATTTTACTAATTTACGCATTTTTTAAATGATTAGAATCGCATATTCATTCATATTTTATTTAATAATTATTCCGCAGTGAAAATGCAAAAATGTCTGTGTTTTAAACTTAAATTCTCGCGCCTCCCTCGTATAAAATACGTTTCAACTTTTCAGTTATAAAATATTACTCGCACAGAATTAAAAAAAAACAAACATTTTTTTTAACATTTACTAGATTTAAATTATTTTAATACATAGTTTTTACAAACGTTCGTCAATTCATTAATATTTTGGATAACACCACGTAACCTCCCTTACTTAGTCAGCTGAGTTAGTAAGAGTAGAGCGGCATGAGAGCGTAAGTGAAATCGAAATCGCTATCCTAATCTGGTTATTCTACCTCTGAGATGGTTGAAAGTACGAAACCGATAAGGGGTATAATAAAAATACGTCCTATTACGGACACAATTACGATTATTACGCACAGCAGACGTAACCTCATTTTCATAAGACTAATAAATTCTGAAGCCTTTACGAAGACCCATAAAAAGTAAGGTTCGAGAAGTGTTAGTTCAATATCTAAGTGAAGTGACGAAAACCACAAGTTAAGATTTTAAGTCGAGGCAGATGAGTACGATAAGCTTAATTCGCTAGTAGAAAGAGTTAGACCTGTACATGAAATTGACTACTTAAATTATGTACAATAACAGTTAAACTGAGGAGTCATTATGTCAACAGATATAGATTTAATAAGAAGGAACCTTATGATATTAAGTAACCTAAGTAGGCAATGGTTTCTGACTATTTCGAACAATAGTGAAGAGGGTAGTAGTGCCTACAAGGAGTAGAATGAGAAGTACTTGCTGGAGCAAGTGTTATGTGAACATGACTTTTCCTTTGGTATCGGCTTCATAAGGTATTTTGCTTATTTATGTCACTTGGCCCTTTAATTTTTCATTATTACTTTAATATCCACCAAGCACTCGTTACAATTTAATTACTTTTTTTGCCTAAAATATTTACAAGGTGTTAAGATCAAGTAGAATGTTACTCAGTTCTCAACGGATATATTTGTTTTCTGTAAATGTTTTTACTAATCGTCAAGTTTCGTGTTTGATGAAAATCAATAATGAAAAATTCAAATTTTGATATTTAGTTTAATGTCTCCTTTTGGCGAAATCTGTCAATCTTACTACAAATTTTCTGAATCTGATTTTTCGTATTTCCTCTTGAACAGCATTTACGATTTCCTGTGAACAACGTACTTTCATTGTTATTATGATCTAGAGCTTGTTTCCAAAAATATTTCCAATCGTCAGTGAATCCAGTCTCCCTAATCAAATATCTTTAGGATAATAGTAAATGCTCTTCGGTTGGCATTGATCTTACCATTCATAATGACCTCAAAAGCTTTTATCCTCCATCTAGCGAAAACCTTTTTCCCCGATTTTTTATTGTTTTGAAAAAGCACTTACACTTTTCTTAAAATACTTATAATACTTAGCATGTAAAATATTGAAAAATTACTTCATTATTATGTTTAAGGAAAAGTTTTGTATTTAAAGAAAATTTTTATACGTATGTTGTGACGAGAATTCGTGAATACTCTCAAGTTTTTAGATTGTGGTAGCTTTTAATCGATCTTCTAGGTTACACCGGGTAAATTCTTTTTAGTTTTATTTCCGCTTAAAGTTCACTAAACATTTTTTACATATGTGAGATATCTTTAGTTAATGGGATAACTTATTCGGTGTAGCGTACCCTTAGTGTCACATTTCTACCTATTTTCACCACTTCATTTCAACTTTTCTTTTTTCAGACGGCAATGTCTTATGATATTTTAAGCTGTTATTTGCAAATTTCATTTCTATAATAAGAAAATTGTCAGTATTGTAGTCAAGTTTATCGTTTAGTAAAACTTAAACGCGATTCACGGCTAAATTAGTTACAAACAGATAGAAGATTTAGGTATTTTAAAAAAAGATCTCTTCTTTAGATTAATCATAGTGTTTATTTAATTTATAATTTACATAAATTGTTATAGATGTTTTTCTCGTGCTTCTTAATATTAGGTAAAACTCAGTATAATTTAAATTATTTGAATTACAATAAATAATGTTGATTTTCAGGATTAAATACTGGGGATTCCAGAGGACTGCCTGCAAAACTGTTTATCAATGGAAGCCCCAGTGAAAAAGACGTAAAACATCAATCCAGTGTGAATATTCTCATATTTAGTATGTAGTATTTAATTTGGTTAGGAATCTAATAAAAATGGTATGTAATTATTATACGTAATAACTAATAAGCATGCTTTTATCAAAATTAAAAATTGCATTTTTAAAAAAAGGATAATTTTTTTTGCTAAATAAAAAGTCTTCAAAAAAAGATTTTTCCATTTAATGTGTTAATTGATATTTTACACTCACATTTAACCATGTTGACGACTCACTAGGCCTATATAGAACAATTTTACATTCAAATTTAACCAAGTTGACGACTCAATAGACTTATATAGAACAATTTACACTCACATTTAAGAATGTTGACGACTCACTAAACATGTATAGATTTATCTTACACTCATATTTAACCACGTTAGAAACTCACTAGGCCTAGGCTTATATAGGTTCAACTTACACTCATATTTAACCCTGTTTGCGTCTTACTAGACTTATACAGCACTATCTTACACTCGCTAATAGCCTATTTTTTTTACCGCTTCACATGTAACCTATTTACTAATTTGTTTACTTTTGTCAATCTATATATACAAAAAAAAAAAAGAAACGTTTTCTACGTTCCAAGCACACCTGTTCCTTTAGAATTTATAAAATACATAAAAAACAAAAAGTGGGACCTTTGCTAAGTTTACATATTTATTTTTCGAGGTTTTCGCTTTGAATGATAACATATTTCTAATTTTTTTAAATATATATTGACAAAATTAACAAATAGGTTTCAAGTTACATGGTAAAAAATAAGATTAATATGATTGTAATGTGGTTCTCTGTAAGTCTTGTTAGTAACCAACTTGGTTAAAAGTTGGTGTAAGATGGTGCTTTATAAGTCTTGTGAGTTGGCTAATCTGCAAGCCCAGAAGGCCAAAAAAAAAAGAAAAAAAAAAGTCTTGTGAGTCACCAACTTGGTTAAAAATGGGTGTAAAGTAGTTTTATATAAGTCTTGTGAGTCACCAACTTGGTTAAAAGTGTGTGTAAGGAAGTTCTTTGTAAGTCTTGTGAGTCGCCACATGGTTAAATATGGGTGAAAGGAAGTCCTTCCTAAAGGAGTCACCAACATGGTTAAATATGAGGTTGTAAAGATTTTAGATAATTTATTCTAAAAAAATGTATCAATTTAATATATCAATTAATAAATAATTATTTAATTATAACAATATTGTATTTATTTTCCCTATTAATCTCTCAATAATATGAAAAATTAATAAAAAAAAATGAAAAAATTGCGTGGAAATTAAAATCAAATATAAAAAAAAGGTTAAAATGGCTGCCAGAGTCGTGAGAGTGTGTAAGAAGATAGCAAGGTTACAAAAATGGCTGCCAAAGTCTAGAGAGTGTGTAAGAAGATAGCAAGGTTACAACAATGGCTGCCAAAGTCTTGGGAGTGTGTAAGAAGCATTAAGGAAGGTTACAACAATGGCTGCCAAAGTCTAGAGAGTGTGCAAGGAAGGCTACGAGAGGTAAAACAGACAGCACGAGCGATCTAGTGACAGCTGGTGGAACTAAAAGTAGAGGGGGAGCCCGTTGTCATGGTGATATGACGCCATCTAGAGGGTATATAAGAAAGTTCGCGGCGCGGGCCGGGCCGGGTGGGGCGAATAGTTGCCTTCCGACCGTCGAGGTGAACGCATCTCCTTAACCATTACCCAAGACATATCAAGATTGTATATGTGGAGAGAGGTGTTTTGACTAGCTTAGATATTTTTGGAGCGACGAGCGACATAGCCCCCTCCTCACGAGTACGACTCTGCAGTCGTACTGAGGAGACATCTTGTTTGACCGTAGTATATAAACAGTTGCAGTGCTACCTGGTGGCAAACATGTGAACTAAATTTTGTTTACATAGTAAACAAGTCCAGTAAGTGCTGCAACCTGGTGGCAAATATGTGAACTAATTTTCCTTTTTTTGTTTTACGTCTTTCTGATGCATTTTTTTCAACTTTTTCTGCTTTTTAACGCTCTCTGACGCCATTTTTTCGTACTACTATTACTTTATTTTATTTTTTTTTGTTTAATGTAAACAGAAATTTTAGTTTTACATTACTTTATTTGCCTCTTATCATTTTTAGTCTTTTTTAACTTTTGTTTTTAGTTGTAACTTTGCAAGTACAATAAAAATAACAAGACTATGGGAAAAGAGAAAATACATAATGACTTTTTTTAATAATTTATAAATAATTCTTTATTTTGCTGCCAATTATACATTTTTTTTCTTTCGTATTACAAAAACATTTTAAATTCAATTACATCTTTTAGGTAATGATTCTTAAAATTACCTACATAATAATATTAAAATTTACATTACATTTTCAAACTTCAAATATATTTTTTTTACAAATAATCGACTAAATAATAAAGAATTGCAGTTGGATAGGTGTTTTCCAACGTCTTTTTCATTTTGGCTCAATTCGATGAACCTCTTTGGCAGGAAGCACTCCAGTTTCGCCTGTTTTAACTCTGAAAAATAACATTATACAATGAGATAGACTGTTCGTCTACTGAATCCTCCTACAAATCAAACTCAACTTCCTTGAAAATCAATGTTAATTTTTTATACGTTTAAATAAAAATAGATCAATCTTTTAGAAAGAAAACGCAAGAAAGTAAAACTGAGTGTTGGTAATTACATGAACTTAATTCATTTTGAAAATAGCAGTTTACTGCACTCTTTTAAGTGAAATAAACATTTTTTAAATAAACACTCGTCATTTTTTGTTCTTGTACCTTTCAATTTTCCAATCAAATCAAAACTGTCTTTACAGAAAACAGAATCTTTACTATACTCATTCCGATTCAGGAATGTATGAACAAAAAAGTTTAATCACGTAAAAATGCTCAAGTTTTAATAAATAATGGATAAGATTACCTGGAAGATAACACCACAGAGTGGTAGGTAGATTTCCTTATTTGGATATTGCAGGAATAGAGATGGATGGAAATCACCTCTTATTTACGGAAGTGCTGCAGCATTCAAAGGAATTCCCTCAAAAGTAATCATTTTAGATTATGTCTCAGCTTCACTGGGCTGCGAGTCGGCCAAGGGCTGAAAGTATTAAAACCTTAGTAAATGATTCGAATTTCATTCACACTTATTGTAGTACGGTAGCATTTTACATACAAAATCTTAGTTAATTCTGATCATAACTAATTAAACCATTCTGCAACTAACTCGGAAAATCTAATTTAAACCATCTATTGCGCAAAATAACAACTTTTTATTCAGATTCAAGGGAAAATATTTAATTTATCGAAATAAAGGTTTAATTGATGTTAAAATGCTTTAGATGCTTATCAATAATGGATAAGATAACATGAAGATCAGCTCCATAAGGTAACATGGTAAGTATAGAGATTTCATCATTGATTTATTTGAATGTAGAAATAGTTGCGAATTATCTCAAATTACATGCAATAAATAATAGTTAAGACTACCTGAAGTAGAATTCTACAAATTAACAGGGTACGTTCCAAGATTTCCTGATTTGTTTCATGAACGAAATGTAGAAATTAGTTGTGAATTACCTCAACTTATGTATGAGTGCTGCTGGATGTAAAGAAGGGCCATGATCAAGAATAGCCAGCGAAGGGCAGAAAGGGTCCTTGAGCAAAGGCACTGGATGGAGAGAAATACATACTACATTTTAAAACACATAACTTTTATTTTTTAATGCAATTTTGATATTGAAACATTAGTTGAAGTTGAGGCATAGCCTCTAAAACAGTCCACTATATGGGACCCAAGACTTCAATATAAACAATTAACATTGCAAACGAATAACCAATTTTGAACATATATTTATCACATAGAAGTCTAAATGTTGTAAAGAAGATTTAATCTGAGTAAACTTCATAATCAAACTCCTAATTAATATTACGTTACAGGTAGGTATTACATAATGTAGAGCCAGGACAAAAGTAATTTAGCACATTTCCCTTGAGCATATATAAGACTAACCGAACATATTATCTCTTTTATAATAATTTTAATGGCATAATCTGATAATTTACCAAGTACGTATGGGGAGAAAATTGTTTTAAACATCTTAATTTTTCTGTGTAATAATAAATAATTAAAGACTGCAGAGGAAGGGGAGCAAAATGAAATATAAAAAGCAGGAGCTAAAAGGGATTTATTTATACTTTATATTGCATAGAAATATTGAGTACAGAAAATCAGTGAACTTGTGGAGGTGTTCCTGCCATGCACATGCAATTTTATGTAAGGTTAAGAACTTACTTGTTTTTCAACCAACTTTGCACTTAAAGTTTCCTTATTTTTGTAGAATATTAGTTTCATTCTTCTCTCTCAGGTGGTGTGTTTGTTAAGAATAACTGCGCACTTATTAACCGACGTTGGTTACTACCTACTCTACTGTGACTCCAGTTTACCTCTCTAACCTAGAGAATAGTTGCTATCCGACCTAAACAGACATATATATAAAAAAAGTAAAGAAACACATTTATTATCTGTAACTACTGATGAAATATTATTCATAAAATTAAATAAATGTGACTGTAATTAAACTAAAAAAATTATATGCAAATGTAATATATGAAGTCTATGTAAAAACAAAATAGGTAAGCAAATAAATATTTTTCTTTTAAATTATAAGTTTTTTTTTATTCTCCTACTAAATAATACTTTTTATTTTCACTTTAAGTAAAAAAATCATTTAATAAATAAAATTGTGATACAAACATGCAATATGTCTATACCTAAATAGTACATTTTTTAAGTAATTGATTCACAAAAAAAGTTGATTGTACTTACTCATTTGATCGATGTTTTCTCAACGTCTTTTACATTTCCACTTCAGTTGATGAACGGTTTTACAGTTATTGGCTCACAGTATTGGCTGTTTCCAATCTGAAAATCATTATTCAAAGAAATAAACAGTTTATCGATTTAATCTTAAATTAAAAGCATTCAATTCAATGCTACTACAACTTAAAATGCAACCATTTGTTCAAGACAAATTTGTATCTTTCAAAAATTAAAAAAAAAAAATAAAATATGAATGCTGAAATTTTAGTTTAAATCTTTTAAGCGGATCAATTTTTTAGAACGTATTCGTTCATTAAACATTAAATTATTATATCATAAAAACAGATTTAATCTGAGTAAGCTTCATTATCAAACTCATAATTAACATTATGTTACAGGTTGGTATTACATATTGTAAAGGACTAAAGTAATTTAGCACACTTCCCATGAGCATATATAAGACAAACCGAACATATTATCTCTTTTATAATAATTTTAATGGCATAATCTGATAATTTACCAAGTACGTATGGGGAGAAAATTGTTTTAAACATCTTAATTTTTCTGTGAAATAATAATTAAACTTAAAGACGGCAGAGGAAGGGGAGCAAAGTGAAGAGTAAAATGTAAGAGCTAAAAGGGATTTATTTATACTTTATATTGCATAGAAATATTGAGTACAGAAAATCAGTGAACTTGTGGAGGTGTTCCTGCCATGCACATGCAATTTTATGTAAGGTTAAGAACTTACTTGTTTTTCAACCAACTTTGCACTTAAAGTTTCCTTATTTTTGTAGAATATTAGTTTCATTCTTCTCTCTCAGGTGGTGTGTTTGTTAAGAATAACTGCGCACTTATTAACCGACGTTGGTTACTACCTACTCTACTGTGACTCCAGTTTACCTCTCTAACCTAGAGAATAGTTGCTATCCGACCTAAAGAGACATATATAAAAAAAGTAAAGAAACACATTTAATAACTATAACTACTGATGAAATATTATTCATAAAATTAAATAAATGTGACTAATTAAACCAAAACAATGATATGCACATAATAATTTTGCAAAGAAAGGATTTCGCTAGATGGAGGATAAAAGATTTTGAGGTCATTATGAAAGGTAAGATCAATGCGAACCGAAGAGCATTTACTATTTTAAGATTTTTGATTGGGGAGACTGAATTCGTTGACAATTGGAAAGGTAGTAAGTACCCCACGATTTCTGTCAAAGTACAGATTGCTCCATACCAGCTGCTATAGCAGTCTTTTATTTATTACAGAGAGTTTTTAGTTTTTATCAATTTTTCGAGAGAAATGTTTCAACGCATGCTCTAGATCTAGATTATAATAACATAACGAAAGTAGGTTGTTCACAGGAAATCGTAAATGCTGTTCAAGAGAAAATACGTAAAATCAGATTCAGTAATTTTGTAGTAAGATTGACAGATTTTCGCCAAAAGGAGCCATTAAACTAAATATCACAATTTGAATTTTCCATTATTGATTTTCATCACACACGAAACTCGACGATTCGTAAAAACATTTAGCGAAAACAAATATATCCGTTGAGAACCTAATAACATTCTACTTGATCGTAACACCTTGTAATTATTATAGACAACAAAAAGTAATTGAATGATAACGAGTGCTTGGTGGATATAAAAGTAAAAGTGAAAAATTAAAGGGCCAAGTGACATAAATAAGCAAAATACCTTACACCTGCTTGTAGGCACTACTACCCTCTTCGTTCTTGTTACGAAATAGTCAAAAACCTGTACCAACGAAACACAGAGATAGTAACTTCTTATCAGTCCTATCTACGAAGTTATTTAATTTTTCATCTGAATTGCCGAAATCACCATCATGTATAAATACCAAATTTTCGATATATTTCACACCTTTTTCAAGCCCTGAAAATTACGATAAATACACATTTGTCATCTTGTTATTTTCTCTCACACTGGCTATATTATACGAAGTACAACAGTAATAAAAACATGATCGATTCTCCCAAAATACATAAACAATTGTATGTAATACGTACATAGGTTACTTAATATCATTAAAGAAGGTTCCTTTTTATTAAATCTATATCTGTTGATTTAATGACTCCTCAGTTAAACTGTTAATGTAATATAAGTAGTCAATTTCATGTACAGGTCTAACTCGCTCTACAAGCGAATTAAGCTTATCGTACTCATCTACCTCGTCTTAGAATCTTGACATGTGATTTTCGTTACTTCACTTAGATATAGAGCTAACACTTCACGAACCTTACTTTTTATAGGTCTTCGTAAAGGCTTAAGAATTTACTAACCTGATGAGGATCAGGTTACGTCCGCGGTACATATTTGTAATTTTGTCCGTAGAAGGATGTATTTTTATTTTACTCCTTATCGGTTGAGGTGTTTCAACCATCACAGAGGTAGAATAACGATATTAGGTATGGATTTCGGCAACACTGGTCCCCTCTGGCCGCTCTACTCTTACTAACTGAGCTGACTGAGTAGGAAGGTTACATGGTGTTATCCAAAATATTCACGAATTGTCAAACTTACATACATATGTAAAAATTATGAATTAAAATAATTGAAATCTAGTACATGTTAAAAGGATTTTTTTTTTGTTTTAGTTCTGTGCAAGTAATATTTTAGAACTGAAAAGTTAGAAATCTATTTTATGGTGGGAGGGGGAACGAAATTTAAAATATGGCATTTTCACAGTGAAATAATTATTGTTAAATAAAATATGGATAAGTACATATAGTATGTTAGCCAAAAAATGCGAAATGAGTAATATCTTCAATTTTTTTCCTAACTACACTGGAACGCTCCGGTTCTGTATTTGATAGTAATATGTGTATTGTATTATATGTTATGTTATTATTAAATGTTACTTAAATTATATTTTATTGTAACTGGGTGATTGCCCGTATTGTAAATAAATAAATAATTATTAAGACCAGGGCTATATTGTGTACGTTAGATCTATTTTAAAAACCTGAAGTAAACATGATTAGAAAAAGTACATTACTCATAATTTCACTAGAATACTCATGTTTCTGTATAAGGCAGTTAATACTAAGGGCAATGCTGGATTGTATACGCTAGGTCAATCTATTTCAAGAAAAAATAAGAAAAACCATTGGAAAAAGATGATATTATCATCTAACTTTACAGGAATGATGCTGCTCCTGGATTTAATAGTTGACACTCAAGCCAATGCTAGATTGCAAGGGTCGATCTATTTTGAAAAACAAGAAGTAAAAACAGTTGGGAAAAATGGAATTTTTCTCCAAATTTTACTAGAATACCTATGTTTCCGTATTTAAAAGTTAATTTTAAGACCAAAGGTAGATTATGTAAGCTGGATCAATCAATTTTGGGAAACTAGAAAGAAAAACCATTGGAAAAAGTGAATCAGCAGTCTTCCTGGGGACAATTTCTTCTATATCCAATACAATTAAAGATTGCCTTTAACACTAACTATTAAATGCAGAAACAGAATTAAGAGACTATTTCCATTTTTTCCAATGGTTTTTCTTCTTGTTTTTCAAAACACATCAATCCAAAATTGACCAACTTTAATTGACCTTATTATTAACAATCAAATACAGAAACAGCAGTATTCGGAGAAATGAGGCAAGAACTTCAACTTTTTCCAACGGTTTTTATGCTTTCTTGTTACAAAAAGATCGATGCTACATTTACATTCATAAATCTGATTTAATACTAACTATCAAATACGAAACAGGGGTTTCGATGTATTCAATGTTTCTACTCGACACAGTTTCAGCGTTTGAAGACTTCTGATTGAGCAAAATTTCGCATGGATCCTTAAGAATAAACAACGAGATATTGTAAGTCGAAATTTGGGTGCTTTGTGTGACCCTAAATTTTCAACATCCTGTATCTCCGGCACTAATGTACGTTCAATGTTTCTATTCGATACTGTTGTAGGGTTTGAAAATGTATTTAATTCAGCAAAATTTATGATATTAGTATCATAAAATTGTTTTTCTAGACAATCGCATAGATCATTCAATAATAAGGGTGTTAAACAAAAGAGAAAAATTAAATCGTAAGATTTCAGAAAACCTAATTTTATAACTTATTTGGATGCTTGATTACTCGTACGTGTGAAATAATTAATTTTTCAAGCAAAATATTTATTAAAAATTTACCTGAAAGCTTTAATATTTTGTTTTGTAAGAAAATAACATTAAGAAGTGCACATTGCAGTTTATTTCCAGGAACAAAGGAAAGTGTTTAAAGGAATATTTTCATTAATTTAGATTTTATTATTCCAAAATTATATAACAAATAAATCAAAAGATATTTATACATTATAATTTATTTATTTTTTTAAATAGAAATTATAAATTTTTGTGAATAAGCTCAACATACCCTTAAAGCAAGTTGTTTTGTAATTTCAAGGAGTTTTGTTCATTTAATTTCTATTTCTTCTTTGTTCCCCTTTGCACTCACCACACACTTTATAAGGTTATTTGAAGTAATTTCACTTTATTTGAACAGAAAAATAAGTACCTCATTTTTACATTTATAATTATAGGAAGATAAAAAAAAAAAAAGGAATGTAGAAAATTTTAAGATTCAATAAAAATCATAATAGAAAATTAATACATAAATATAGAGAAATCTTGGCAAGCACTTATAATTTAAGAACAAAGAAGTGTTCAGAGTTTAATAATTCACTTTTTGAAGTTTAAATGTCTAAGCATGAATTGAGAATGAAGCAAACCCCAGGTACGTATGAATCAAAGTGAAAATAAGTTATCAATATCTTAATTTAAGAGTGATGTCCGGGTCATCTGGCTTATTCCTTACTAAGATTCCTGTAGAATCTTAAATGGCTGGGGGTCTTAGATCACGCTCTCAGCTTTACTTTTGCATCACAATCTATTTATTTATTATGTTTATAATCAAGAATAAATTTACCCGGCGTAGAACATCCTTCGATATGTACCCCAGCAAAATTAATCAAACAACATATCCACCAAATGTTCTTTGAAAGTCATCGGTTCGTTTCAGCAGCCTCTATATTCCAAATAAGCGTACCAAAATTTCTAAACAGCATCCCATAGATGAAACAGAATGTCTTATCTTCTTCTATTGCCCTGTATAAGATACAATTCTCTGCTAAAATAAAAATGCTTGGTTTGCTCGTAAGATGTCAAGCACTATCCACCATTCCCTTATCATTTGCAGAGATACTCGTATTTAGTTGGAAAGTAGATCAAGTTAAGTTCAATCGTAACTTGTTTGCTTCTTCTACTTTCAAATTAAACTTAGCTCGATTAACTTATAATAGAAACCACGATGTTACGTGTTATTCGATACGTTCCTTTAGTTTGCCTAATTCTTGTTCATGAGCAAAGTGCATCACCACCTCCCTTTAGTAAAAACAATACAATAGACAAAACTAGAAATGCGATTCCTAAAAATAAAAACTAATACACCAAGTTTTTGTTTTTGACTAGTTACACGATTAACTTCAATAATGTTATAACAATGACAATTGTGAAAATAATACAATTAATATAAGTTTTATTTCATCACTTTTGTTGTTAAGGTACTTAGAAAATTTTAATTGTTCTTCTCACAAAAAAAAATGTATTGATCTTTAATCAAATCTTGAAACAACATCAATACAATTTTGTTTTTTCAATATATGAGCTGCAAATATTTATTCCCTTTTTTCCATATTGTTCTCAATAGTTACTGATATAATTTAAAGTATTTTTTAGATCTTTATGATTAATATAATAATGAAAATAGATACTTTTTGTTTGGTTTTTTATTTTATAATTTTAAAAAATCTTTTATTTTATTACCTGTTCTTGGTTTTATACTTTGTATCCCATTTGCCAGACTTTATAGTTTGTTTTTTTTCAATTCTTTAATATTCTAAATTGTAGAAAACATATATGTATATAATATAAATATATTCTCCATTAAGAAAGAGACAATCAATTTTTATATATATATGTATTTTTGTTGTTGTTAATTATTAGCAAAAAATGTCTAAACTATTTTAATAATGTTTTATGGACATATGGAAAGATTACTTATTTTCGTAATAGAATATTTTTCTTTTTATATTAAATTCTATAAAAAACTTTGAAAAGGGGAATAACAAATTAGTGAAACTATACTAATTACATTCAATTCTAAGGAGAGAGAAAATTTTATTTAAAAAACTTTATTTCCAAAATCCTACTTCCATTTTATACTTGTACTAACAATTTATATGAATATTTAATTTTGATTTGAATATTAATAAAAAAAAAGAAGAAAGCTTTCAGGAAAGACAAATATAATAACCAACGTTACATTGAGCTATTTCTTATCAATGTAGAATTTATATTTTGGGATTGTCTAGAGTCATAGCTGTATTTTATCATAGAACTGTTAAAACTAAAATGAGAAGCTTCATCAAATTACTCTCAGCAAATAAAGCTTTAGTAAAATAAAACGAGGAAAATTCTCTTAAATATACATATATGTATATATAAATTTAAGAGAAGAGATTTGACAACAGCTCCGGGCAAGTAGGCGGAAAAGGAGAAAATACTTTTCTAGGATTCATAACTAAGAGATTGACTGGGAAATAGAAATTGGGTTGATACAGAAATTCGTGAGTTCTATTACGAGATTTTTCTACAGGAGAGTAGACTGTGCGATGATAATAATAATAATAATAAAAATGTAACTAGTTATATTCCGTACCTTATCATATTAAGGCGTTTCGAGCGTCTGATGGTAGTTCCTGAAGCATGGAATGTCAAGTAAACCTGAAGTTTCATCTATTAACTGATCCTGATGTAAGAGTTTCTTCCACTCCAGAACTGCTCAAATTTGGCATAACTGGATGGACCCAAAATATTAATCATTTGACTTTAGTAAGTGTTGCAATTGTCGAACATCATCAAGTATACCTTCCACCACATTTTGACGTGTCAAAGTGTGATGTGAATATTCAGAGTATAGAGTCAATGTTGTTGTCTAAATCGTCCCTTCAAAGAAAAAAAAAAAAAAAAAAAAAAAATCACGTCAAACCAGTTTCTGGCCGTCCGTTATACTTGTACAGGAGAAGATTTTCGGTGATAGAACTAATTGAAGATCCATTAGACATTCCATACTTCAGGACCTGCAAAGAGATGGTACTTTTATCCATAATCAGACAACTAATAGTTTACATAAACAATAATAAGTAAACTACATGTGCACATACTGAAAATGATCTTGAAATCTCATGTCACAAATTTCTGCATTAACTCCATAATTTTAGGGTTTGAAAAGTAAATGAAATAGTTTTATAGTGCTTTAATATCAAAACAGCTTCATTTTAATGAACTAATTCATTACGTTGAAGATAATGCTCAAATGTTAATTAGATTCCGATGATTTCTCAACAAATTCATTCAAAAAAATTCTATTTCACTTCTCTTATAATGTGAGTACGAAAAGCATCAGATTATCTTATTTACTACAGGAAACAAAACAAAAAACAAATACAAACATAAAAGAACATTCTTTTATGTATTTGAAGAACAAGATATTTTTACTTTGGGACAATAATTATCAATTTAAAGGGCTTTAACGAAGAAGTAGCTTTATTTAAATAAACATTTCTGCAAATAATACTTAAAGGGCATCTATTTGAGATTGTAATATTCTATATAAATTATGATAAAAAATATTTAAAAATAATTTACCAGTTGTACAATTATTACATTATTCAACACACATATATATACTTTTTAAGCACCTACTATTAAATAAATAAATAAAAATTCTTACAATGAAATTTAATTATTTACAAAAAATAAAAGAAAATAAAGCACTGAGCACAAAACTAAGTTACAATCTCTTAAGGAAGATTAAAACTTCAAATATGAACTATAAAACATGCCGACACTAATCTTTTTATTTAAATTTAGAATATCTCTTCTATTAAAATAATTTAAATAAATAATTATAAAAACAAAATTCAACTAGTAGGCACTGTTGTTTTAATTTACGTTTCTGAATTTTTTTCTTTTTTTTTTTTTAATTAAATATATAAGCGTTTTTACCCTTACATTGTTTCATTTGTTTGAAGCACGAGCATTCAGCATACTTTCAAATTATAAATTTGTAACCTAAGAGCAAATTAATGGCAAAAAAAAGAGGGGTAAACTTGGTATCAGATCTAATAAGCACTTCCTGACATTATTTGTGATGTCAATATTTTCTTTCCCTGAGACTGAATCTACTTTTATACGGAAATTTGATTAATATAAGTTAATCAATTCCTAAGGGTTTTTAAAATACCTTTATTTTTCGAAATTTAAATAAAAATTTATCATTTATTAGAAGCAAGTTTTGAAAAATACTTGAAACAGAAAACTTACAATTTGTGTTTTGTGCTTTAACAGTGAAGACTGTTGCCCAGACGTCCTGTGGGAATCATCAACTACTTTGAGTTTGATGCGAATGCATGGGCAAGCGCATTTAGCTCACCAATTCCTGAGAGTATCTAGCTATTTGATTCATAGAGGCATGGGTAGTAGTTATAAAAGGTCGGCTCCTCCTCATGGCAGAAATAATAAATATGTCCGCTCAAACCACAGGGAAAAAGTGAACCAGTCAAACAAACAATGTAATAAACTAATCTGAAGCTAACATTAATGAATCATCTATATCTTTTCACTAATTACAAAGCAAAAATATTAAAAAGAGAAATCAAAAAAAAGTCTATACATTGTAAATTATTTTTTGTTCACCGTTTTTGGTGACTGATTCATTAATCCAAAGATGAAAGAATATTGCCAATTACTGTAATTATTTCTTTTATATTTTGCCAAATTTTCGATCTAGAGAGTAGGCTATATTAGGAGGGATTATGCTATAAATAATTTCATAATTCTTTTTACATTGTTATATTTATAATTTGCATGTCTTCTGTACTGAATGTGAAGGTGTACATGAACATTCAGGGCAGAAGACACCAACTTTAGACTCAGCAATGCAATATAAAATATTATTATAATTGATTTAGCATAACACCCTGAAGATGGCTTAGTCCCTAGATTGACAAAATATAAACAAATAATTACTGAATTGGCAATAATCTATCTTCCTTAAAAAATCTCTATACAAATCGTTCTTTAATTACATCTACACTCTCGGATCTTCGATCTCAGAACTAAATTAAGACATTCACCAAGCCCATATACATTCACATGTTAGCAATTAGCTTGAAAGATGTTTTAACTACCTGAAAGGCTAGTGAATCTTCTTGTACACCTTAAGAATGATAGCTAGTAAAAGTCTGGGCGAACACAAAGTAAAGGTGGTACTGCAGCAATTACTTCAGAAAAAATTCTTCCACTAGGCATTCTCAGCAAAAATACTAGATGAATTTCTACAAAAACATAATAATTGTAACGTTGGTTTTAAATAAAAAAATTGAAAACATAACAAAACAAAATTAAAATTAAAAAAAAAATGAAAAATATATTTATATCGGAAAGAATAAGCACTTATCACAATATTTCAACTATTCAAAAATATAGTTCAAAATGATAGTTTCAAGAATTAAAAAAAAAACTATAAAAAGTTAATATTATACAACGATGCGATTATCTGCAGTCTTAGAGAGCTATTAGACTTCCTTTTTTATGCTATATTTTTCTTAAGATTCATCTCGGGTACACTATATAAAGCTTTCAGTAAAAGTGAACGTACATAAGGCTTTTATTTAATCCGGTCTTTGGCAGCAAAATGTTATAACGTTCGAAACTACTAACTGGCATTATTTGAGAAAATATTGTCGTATACTGGATTTTTGGATTTACTTATACTATACCTATAAAATTAGATTACAAACGTAATCTCTAAGGGTACCCTTTACACCTTAATTCAGTTTGGTTTGGTTAGTTTGATTTAAAAAAACTTAAAAGAAAAGGAGTATCAAGTACCATGATAATGATAAGAAATACCTGAACAACCACAATTTCAAAGCTATTTAAAATCAAAAGAAATAACAAAAAGAGAGGGCATTCCCTAAAAAAATCTAGGATAACATAGCACTGTAGTAGGGACAAATTCAAGAAACAGTCTCAATTCACAAAAATTTGGTCTTCCCGTAAGGACAAAAGCCATTAATTCGGACAAACTTGACCGTAACCGTTGCCTTTTGCTGTCCCATTAACTAAAAAACACCATTTGTATTTATGAACAAGAGACCTAATGAAGTTACTTCAATGAATTTGGAAGCATAGTAATGTTCCCAAGGATAAGGGAATTTTTGCTCTTAACGGATTATGCTAAAGAATCTAAAACGTATCTTGGTGCAGTAACATACTAGATAGAACTCACCAGAGTTATATATCTTGTCTATATATTTTGATTGACTGATTGGTACGCTGTGTGTCTAGCAACCCGATCTATTTGGGCAGCACCCTTTGTTTTGCAAATATTTGCATTAAAATGTTTCTCTCTCTAGGTTCTTAGATAAACTAGCTCTAAAAACAACATTTTTTTCAAAAGCTCCTTTGAGCTGTAATGCTTAGGAAACAGGACCCCATATTGTTTTCTAATCTAACGCTAACTACACAGAACAAAAATTCATTACATCATACATACTGTAATGAACATCTATTCTTCATAGCTTGATTTTTACAAATACCTCTACCAGATCACTTCTTTTTTATTATGAATGTAAGAATTTAATAACAACATTGTAGAAGGGGGGGGTCTGCAGATTATCGCATCGCGTATACCATCTTATTTTGATAAATATTCTGTATTTCTTTTTGAAATTTTCAAATTTTAAGCTTTCATTTTCCACTTAAATAATGGGAATTAGTAATTATCAAGGTTAAACTACCTAAATATATTTATATATACATATATATTCAATATAAGGCTCTATAGGTTAAAAAAAGTAGAGGGCATTACAACAGTTAAGCACTATTCTACACTTTGTAAATATACTTTTTGAGACTGGGAAAATATACATAATGTTTACGTTTAAACAATGTAAAAAAAAAAAACAACTAAATGTTCAATTTTGTTTTGTTTCAATTAGATTGCTAAGAATTTTGTTTCCTAAACTTGCTGTTTAACAGCATGAAAAACGATTTCATTGAGATCTTATTATAATTTTTATTTTGTGACGTCTTTAATATTGAACGCATAGCAAGTAATAAATTAGCGTTTTTACGATTACACAAAATAAAAAACATCTTTTAAGCCTACAATTGAAAAATTAATCACAATTTGCTTAAAAAAATTATTTCTTTTTAAGTTTTTTCTTTTTTAAACAAGTATTTTTAAAAACAAGCAAGATAGATTAAATAATAAAAGTATGAGCAATTTTCTAAAACTCCAATGGCAAAGTTTTGGCTTATGAAAAATCAATAATTTATCTTTCAGATGTGATTCAAAAGAAATATCGTATTATTTTCCAACTGTCCTTCAGAATGTGACACATTCTCTAAGTATGCAAGAACTTCTGTAAAGGATAAAATTTGTATTATTAAATTTGCTAATACAAAAAAAATTTATTTTTCCAACTTTCATAAATTGAAAATACATGTAACATGATCATAAAAGAATGGATGAGAAAGGAATCTCGAGTTCAATTTTGAGCAGAAGTAGGTATGAAGATGTCACGGAGAAGAAGATTTGATAAAGAACAATGAAAGACATGCTTTGAAGTTTTGTTCGTAAGCTAAGGGGATTCCTTCACTTGAACAGATTTTTGGGACGTAAAGGGAACCTTAGCGTTACAATATACTGAAAAGGTCCTCCACACAACTGGGCAATACCTTTAATTTTATTCATTGTAGCATGCATTTTCACTTTTCATCCATTATCAGAGGTTGATTAAACAAGTTCGGTGTAGAGATTTCGACATCACTTATGTTCCCGTCACGCTATAACACTTGCTGACTCAAAAATGCAATAAACAATGTGTGCGGATGACGTACAAGATATGAAATTTATTTAAAAATTATTGAAAATGTTTTCTAAACAAATTTTAATATATAATTTCTGGCATACCACTGCCAGGAGTAATAAAATGGTGAATCGCCACCAACTTCTGAGCAGATATATTTTCATTCTTTTTTATAACTATCAGCGCATTCTATTGTCTTATGATGAAAGTCAAAAACTGATTTCACTACCACTAAAACTAAAAGCCAGTTGGAGTATAACGGCCATCATATTATTGACAAAACAAGTCCTTATAATAACCCTATTGCTATAATCGAGTTCGGTATATTCCGTGATTATTACAGGCCATATTGTGGTAAAAAAAAAAAAGAAGAAAAGTATCATGACCTCTATGAACGTATCAAAAGTCGATATTATGGGCCAGAATAATGTCAGTTCGATTGAATAAGAATCCAAATCTTCGCATACGATAATTTTATGTTTATCCACTTATTCGTACGACTTTTTTTTAATATAAATTTTTACGACATAAATAAATTTCTGAAAATTGAAAACATACTTTTTCAAAAAATTGTTTTTGCGTCGTATTTTTTTGTCTTTAAACTAAAAAAAAAAAAAATATTTATTCACAATTCAACATACGTGTATTCTAAGTTAAGCTAGCAAAGTTCATTTTTTGTTTATTTTTAGCAGGGATCTTTCAGATTTTCAAGCGGTAGATGTCATTTTAATTTTACATCATTTATTTAATTTAATGTACATTTTTTTACCTATAATAATAGTGACTGGTAAAAAATACAAACTGCAGATTTATTGCTTTCTAATCGATCTACTATTTTAAGCAATGATTAAATACTTCGCGCTAAAAGTTCATACAATCAAGATATTATTACATGGACCATAGATGCTGCGTGTTTGTAGATCTCCAATAAAAGATGAAAAACCTTTTTTCGTTATATTTTGATGAAGAAGGTTAAAAAAGTACTTACTTTGCACACTCTTCATTCTCGGTTTTGTACTTTCAAACTAAAAACTCTGTTAGTGAAACCAGGTGAATTTATCTAGCACAAATTTAACCTCTTCCAGTCTGAATCGAACCTTGTACAATCAAACTTAATCCAATAATAGTATTGATAATGATAGAATTTCCAATCTTTAGGCATTCATCAAACTGCCCATCTGACCAATACCTTTGATTTTCCTGCTAGAAATAACGCTTTGCAAAGAGAGCTCACTGCTAATACCAAATGAAACCAAATCTAAGAACAAGAAGGATCGTCATTGCATGAGTGCCAAATGTTGAAGCGAGATAAATCTACAATTATAGTATTCTCCATCAATATTAAAAACTAAAAAATAATAATTATCGAAATATCACATAAGACATCTACTCGTCGAAATTTGAAAACCAGATCCTTAATAACTTTTCAAATGTGAGAAAATTATAATATTTTCAAATTATTTAAAAAAGAAAAGAAAAGAAAAGAAATATAATCACCGCCATTATAGTGTAGTAGAATCTGTTGAATTATCTTGTAATGACAATAGTTCTAAAGCTGCTTCAGTGGAATCTACTCGTCGGAAGATGGAGTTCGCTTGACGATGTTTATTATTAGAGGCGGCAACACTTGCACCCAACACATTGAGAGTGCTGCCGCCCCCGCTGGTTGGTGATGTCCCTTCCTCTGTGGGCCAGTTTCCGCCAACACCTGTTCCGCTTCTACTACCCACATTATTATTATTATTATTATTCTCCGGTATTGATATTGAATAAATGTCTGAATCAAAATTATAGAACAATCCTAATAGTACGGATAATGCTGACGCGTCGTGTCCATGGCACCCAGAATATCGATAATTGGGTTTTTTATCGAAACGACAACCACCTGACTGTGCACCTGCAATAAAAACATAATACATAAATTCTACTATTAAGAATAATAAGTGATAATGATAATTAAGATTTTATCATAATTAAATATATGTATCATAAAATACATTATTAATTTTTTAATGACGCCTTTATTCCTCAAACTTTCAAGTAACGTAAAAAAGAAAAGTAATACCTATTTTTCCAGGCGGGCTTTACGTCCAACTACCAAATTCGGAGTCAAGGAAAGGGGGCGACTATTAAATTCTTATATTAACCATTAAATAAAATCCAAGGCCTAGACCTGGAATCGAACCCAGTACCACAATACCCACCAGCTTTGCAGAAGATCTCGCTTCTAACCGCTTGGCTACCGTTTTATTCAATTAAAAATTTCAAAAAGTAACTAGAGAATATGTTAGGAGGGAGTCATGTAATTTGTTTATAAACAGCATGTATATGGAGGTTTGAAAATAAAAATATAGGGCTTAAAATCAGGTTATTTTTCGTTGAACTAAGTACATAAAAAACGGGCTAACTCAAGTTATTTAATAATTGGAAGGAGAGAAATGGCAAGTTTATCTAACCAGATACGTTATCAAATTTGTAGACATTTCTTATATTCAAAAACTTTCATTAATGAATAGACAACAGTCAAATTACCTATTGGTTGTATACAATCATGGTTGAGAGCACATTTAACCCAAGGTAATAGCACACTCTGTCGGACCTGCTGAGTATTATACATTAATAATCTTGATAGATCGACCATTGGCGTAAAATAGAAATATTCAGCCGCAGGACTTTGTAAATATTTAAACATTCTAGGATGTGTCAAAGCGGTAACCGGTCTAGAGGCTACACGCCACGTGACCACACCATTAGAACTTGCACGATGTATTAGTGTGCCAATTTCACTGGTCGTTAAACGTTGATCATTCTCTAAATAGAATACTGCACCCGTACGACTAACTGCATCCTGCAACAAAAAAAAAAATATCACATTAGTTATTATATCAAAGAAGCCGGTAAATATAATAAAGATGCAATTTAATTCTAATTTCAAGGAAGGTTTTATCGAAGTAAAATTGGGAATGGAACTCCCCAAGTTTAAGCTGTTTGCTTCTTGCTTTAAGGCGCTTTCTTGTAAGAATAACGCTCAATCAAACCAGCATTCTTGGTCATGATAATATTTTGATATAATCGAAGTAAAGTTTGAGGAAACCGTAGCTGAGAACTTTTTTTTAAAAAAAATACAGAAATCTGAAGTATCTTTCACAATTTAAAGTGAAATAACGAAATTGGGGCATCACATGACCACAGCAGTCGATGCGCTAAAATAAAGAAACCAAATCAGATTTTAAGAGATGGAATCCCCACGCAGAAATTCCAGGGTTCAAAATTCTCGCTACTGGCACTTACGATTTTCTCGAACTTTCTACAGCTCACTGACTGGTGACAGATAGTCGTAGTGTTGTTTGTAAGGAGGAGAATACATTGCAAAGGCGGCCGGCAAATGCATCTGAGAAGGTCAAAGGTGAAAATGAACTTAGATGTTATTGCACCATTATTAATGCAATAAATACAAAAAAAAAATGTGAAGAGACATGGCTTACTTTTGCAAAATTAATATTAGTGATTAGACCAGCTCAATTTATAGACAATGTAATTACTCACATCCTAAATAAAAACATTAATTAGCATAATTATATAGACATTTTTCACAGACAAAAAATTCAAGGCTATAAAAGTTTTATTGTTAACATAACTTTCCCTAATATTGCATTATATCATTACAATCATGCAGATTTTCAATTTTTCTGGATTTCACCAAAAATAAGTTTTCTGCTTTTCTCTCCGACTGTGAGAGTTTATGTACTCTCCTCTACGAGGGTCGTTTGAAAAGTCCGTGCAAAAATAAAAACTACTTAATTTTTTGGGGTAAACCTTTTTTATTTTTCAACATAGTCTCCTTTTAGGCTTATACACTTCGTCCAACGCTGCTCTAGTTTGTTGATCCCTTCCGAATAATAGGATTTGTCCAAGTCTGAAAAATAGCCATTCGTTTCTGCAATCACCTCCTCGTTTGAATATAATCTTTTTCCCGCCAGCCATTTCTTCATATTGGGCAACAAATAGTAGTCCGAGGGAGCCAAGTCTGGAGAATAGGGGGGATGTGAAACGAGTTGGAACCCTATTTCCATTAATTTTGCGACCACAACTGCTGAGGTGTGAGCTGGTCGTGATGGAAAAGGACTTTTTTGTGGGCCAATCGTGGGCGCTTTTTCTTGCAGCTCGGTTTTCAAACGGTCCAATAACGATGAATAATATGCACCTGTAATAGTTTTACCCTTTTCCAGATAGTCGATGAGGATTATTCCTTGCGAATCCCAAAAGACAGTCGCCATAATCTTTCCGGCCGAAGGAACGGTCTTCGCCTTTTTTGGCGCAGATTCCCCCTTGGTAACCCATTGTTTAGATTGTTCTTTGGTCTCAGGAGTGTAGTGATGTATCCATGTTTCATCCACCGTGACGAAACGACGCTTAAAGTCCTGCGGATTCTTCTGGAACAGCTGCAAACCGTCCTTGCAACACTTCACACGATTTCGTTTTTGGTCAAGCGTGAGCAATCGTGGCACCCGTCTTGCGGATAGCCTTGTCATGTCCAAATGTTGATGCAAAATATTATGTATCCGTTCATTCGAGATGCCCACAGCACTTGCAATCTCACGCACCTTCACTCTTCTGTCATCCATCACCATATCATGGATTTTATCAATGATTTCTGGAGTAGTAACCTCAACAGGGCGTCCAGAACGTTCAGCGTCACTTGTGCCCATATGGCCACTCCGAAAATTTTGAAACCCTTATAAACTGTTCTAATCGAAGGTGCAGAGTCACCATAATGTTTATCAAGCTTCTCTTTAGTCTCCTCAGGCGTTTTGCCTTTCATAAAGTAGTGTTTAATCAACACACGAAATTCTTTTTCGTCCATTTTTTGAAAATCACTCGACTTCCTCGATTCAAACGAATGCCAAACACAAAGAAATAGACCGATCTGGCTGAAACTTGGTGTGTGTTCTTCCAAGAGATGCTACTAACTAAACATAACCTCGATACGCGCCAGTGGTGCTATCTCTCTGACTTTGCACGGACTTTTCAAACGACCCTCGTATAACTCAAATAGCAGAATAATAGCGAACTCTTGTGAATTTTTGTACCAATATTGGCTACTAATTCAAAAAATTTAAGCTTTAAGTATAAATAAAATTGATAACCGACTGAATATTTTTTTTTTAGTCAAAAGTTGATACAAAAATAATTTACAACTAAAATAAATTGCTGTAATGCACCTGTTTGAAAAATGGGTCAAGTAATATTTAAAAAAAAAATAATAATAATAAACTTATTCCATGCTCCTTGATTTTTTCCTTCAACATGCAACCGTTACTGTATTTATTTTTAGTTAAAAATAACATTTAAATACCTCACGGGAGAGTTTTGATTTTTTAAATGTCATATTTTAATAAATATAAGGCAGAATGGTGGCGCCTTCAAGTATAACTTACAGGTACTAGTTTGTCATTTTACATTTTGGCAGACTATCAAGTTAATATCTATTAATCAAATTTATAAACAGTAATTGATGTAGTTCAACTTTTTCAAGTTCATTAAATTTTTATTTATTATTTTATTTATTTTTTCAGGGGAGAATTTAATCATTTTTAGCACCGGCCAACTAATGGGTGTTCTCTTAATTTAAAAAAAAATTTGGCGAGAATACTAACATAATTTTCTCTACATTTTAAACTCCTAACATATTAAATTCTTATGAACAATTTCCAGATTTTGCAACACAGCACATTTCACCTATACTATGCCTGGAACGTATTTATGGCAACCTCATGTTCCTTTTGATACTATTCAGTTGTGTTTCATCTTGGGCAAGGCAGAAAGTTCTGGATCTTATACAGAGTTTTGTTTTTACATTCAGTTGCATAACATATCAACAAAATAAAACTTCATTGAAACAGGTAACCTGGAATATTAGCGCCATTAAAACAATTTCTTTTTGGTCCGTTTACCGCCGACAGAAATTAGAAATTTAAAGTTAGTAAAGGGAATTCTACAGAAATTTGTGATTGAAAAACATTTTGGATACAAATGAAGATTATGTTCATCTTCCCACACTTTAAGGACGAAATTTATTTATAAAAAAAAGCGTTAGATACCTAACTTAAGCAGACGACAAAATAAATAAAATATATTTCGGAATTTAAAAAAGAAAAAATACACACAACTAGACTGTGAAATTTTCACCTTTTTCTTGAAAAACAATCAGGCAAACGAATGTGGATAAGTTGAATTATTTTTATTAAAACTGTCCGGTAGGACAGTTGTATAAGGGTTGATCGTCAAAAACTGTATGAAAAAGCGTAACGTTGAAAAACACCCAACTTTGACAATTTTTTTCTCTTTTTCTATAAAAGATAAAATTTTCTTTAAATTATAGGGCAAACCCTCCTTTATAACTGTAATTTTTTCGCAACAACCAAGATCTAATAGGTTTCGAGAAAAATGTTGCCGAAAATGAGCAAAAACGGCTTTTTCAAAAAATGTTCTTGTTCTTCTTCTTCTTCTTGTTCTTGATACCTTTTTTGTAAACAACGTAGCGCCTAAACGCGCGAACCGATTTTCATGAATGAGGTGTCATTCGATTCGGAATTTTATGTAGATGTGCCTTTTGGGGGTCTCGACGCTGTACATCGAATAGGAGAGGAGTTAGCCCTCTTTATGTAAGGCCCCCTCCAAAATTATTATTACTAATTACTCTGTAAATCTTGGCCCGATTTTGAAAAAATTTGGTAGGATGATAGAGTTAGGGCTCCTCTACGTAACATTAAAGCGGCGATCAGCTCTTACACTTGTTAAGGGAAAGTATAGCAATCGTTTCAAATTATCGACACGAGAACCGATTGTCATGAATGAAGTGTCATTCGAATCGAAATTTTGTACAGATTTGCACTTTAAAAGTCTGAACCCAGGCCTCATAAGGACGGGAGTTTGCCCCACCCAAGTAAGGCCCTTTCTAAAACTATTATTACCAATATTTCTATAACGCTTAGTCCGATTTTGATAAAATTCAGCTCGAATAAGTTGTTAAAGCTCCTCTACTTCCACTTGGCTGTGAAGTGCCATCAAGCTCTTGCACCTACTAAGGGGAAATACTGCAATCGTTTAAATTATCAATGAGTGAACCGATTTAAATCAATGAATTGTCGTTCGATTAAAAAATCTTTGCCTCTTTTCCTAGAAGTACTGCAATCGCAGTTTATTTTTCTTACTTCTCTTAAAAGGAAGTACTGAAAACGCAGTTTAATTTTGCTATTTACGTACAAATTCCTTCCTATGTTATTCAAAACGCTTTTTCAAAAAAAATTGTTATTGAGCATGGTTTGGGGGACCGCAACTATAATCATTCTTAAAAAAGATCTCTCTAGTGGTAGTTACGGTTCCTACTTAACACCTTATCAGGTTATAATGATAGAATTGCTTATTCCAAATTTAAAAAAATCTGTTAAGCAGATATGTAACTCTGCAAAATAGACAAAAAGGAAAATCTATCCAAAAGGTACAAAAATCTCCTTAACAAAAACTTACAGTTTAAAATGTTAAGTATAAAGGTTGATTAAACGCCAAAAGGTACAAAAATCTCCTTAACAAAAACTTACAGTTTAAAATGTTAAGTATAAGGGTTGATTAAACGCCAAAAGGTACACAAATCAGCAAGAACCCAACATTTCATTAATTCTTCATTAATATTTAAGTAATTTTACTGCATTAATATTCATTAATATTTTTTAGAATTTATTAGATGTCACCCTTATGCTGGCCACTTCATTTATAATATTTTTTTGTTATAATTATGATAAATCATATATACGTACATGCATGTTAAAGTAGAAAAATACAAAGTTAGAGTCGGCTACTGTCTTGAATTCGTCTTACCGAAATATTCGTGAGCACAAATAACACACAGTTATTTTTAATTTTTTATAACGTTTTTCTTTTTAACCTGTAATTAACAGTTTGATTATTATAAATAACTAGATATTACAGTCAATCTACAGTGCTACTTGAACATATATTTTGTAGACGAAAATGGCCAGTGACATCTAATAAATTCTAAAAAATATTAATGAATATTAATGCAGTAAAATTACGTAAATATTAATGAATTAATGAAATTGGGTACTTGCTGATTTGTGTACCTTTTGGCGTTTAATCAACCCTTATACTTAACATTTTAAACTGTAATTTTTTGTTGTAATGTCGTAAACAGTTTAAATTTTATAAAATGCCTTTAATCTAATCACACGCTGTATAGTTAATAAATTGATGAAGTGTTACTTCAGAGTTAATAAAGCGTTCCCCCTACAGCGATATAACAATGGGCACACCCCCTATAACATATAACAGTTTTATACTAACAGAATATTTATTTAAGGAAGTAATAATGGTACCAGTTTTATGTAATGATTTTTTTAACTACTCAGCTACGAAAGAGTGAAGGGTCACCTTCTCTTTGTTTGGACCAGTGCCTAAATCAGCTCAACACTTGCAACACTAAATGAAGCTGTCAAAAACAGAACCTCTCAGCTAAACCCTTTTCTTCAAACTTTTAATTCTCAAATTATAGGTTTACTCAAAACTAGTTTAAAATTAGAACCACCTCATATTACTGGCAGTATATACAAGCTTGGTATTTTATTTTATCTAAAATGACTAAGTAATTAATAAAATTTCTCTTGCGATAAAGAAAATTTATAAAATAATAAATCGGGCATAAAATTAGGTACAAAATTTCTGGAGTTGAAAGCTGGATTACTTGGAAAACTTAAAGCATTTAAAAAAAAAATCTGGTCAATAATTTTATTTTCTATAGAATGTAATAAAAGCGCCCGGAAAGTGAAGAGAAAAATGTAAAAGTCTGAATCTAAAGAAGCAGAATTAATAGGTGAGCCATGTTAAAAAGCAAAGTATGTACTTTAACTGCCTGACTTCACACAAAAGGGCCTGCGCCTCTCGACTAGTCATAAATCCCAAGTCTAGAGCATATACGTATACAAAAACCTACCCTACAAAGGTACAAGCTAACCTTCATTAAATTTAGTAGAAGCTATTGAGAATAAATTCATTAAATACGTCTACTTCATAAATAGAAACTTCGCCTTGATACATTATTAGCACACATAAGCGCGCACAAATACCAAAGAGAATTCTTTTTAAAGGTAGCCTAACCGGATAGGTTACGATTAATTAAAACAGTTGAAATTGCACAGTGCACTAAGTGATATAATTTAACGACTAGACGGATCTACTATTCATATAAATTCTTTCACAACTACCTTTCAGATAAATACAGGTATGGTACAAGTTAAATCTCCGCATACAACACGTCATGAATTTTATAACATTACTGACAGTAGCGTAATCTCGCTAATACACTTAATATCACGAATTCACCAAAGGATATCCTGTCATTAGTGTTTCGAAATGCACGTTCGTCCTTCTATTTCACTAAGCCTACTTTTCAGACCGATATCAAGCCGGTAGATAATGTGGAAACCCTAAAAAGAAATTTTACACGAAAGGGTGCCGTTTTAGAATGAGAAAATATTCCATCCCAGATACGGTTTATATAGCATTCATCCAGTTTAACAAAAGCTCTTCACTGACCCTATATTTATGTTCCTCTTTTATGGCACTGAGTGAAGGGAAACAACCTCTTAGGGAACCTCACATTCATCACAATAATAACTTCTCTCTAAAATTCTACCTCAAACCTAAATTTATTTGTGTGGAGAATTTCACTTAACTTGACTTCCAAGTTAACTCAAAAACCAGAATTGAAAAAGAAAGATTACAATTAAATGCTCTATTTGGAGACATTCCATTTCCATGACGCGGTTGAATCCGATATTCGGAATTCGTTATTAGAGGTTTTCCTAATGTTAAATAATTGGTGATTCACCCCAGGCTCCTATCTATCCAGATAAACTAATCACGCTACGCTACTGTACCAAACTCATTAAAATTTTTTATTCAACACATTTATCATAACAGATATAGGCTCCACTATCGTTTAGTTAGTAATAAATAAAACAGAATGGACTAATTCATTAAAATTAACCAATTAATAAAAAAATTAAATTGGGTTAATTAAAAGCGTCAGACACAACATTCCAAAAGATTATGATAAAATGAAAACAGACCCAATCAACACTGGTCAGATGTAAACTGAAGTAATAAAGGGGTTTTAAAAATCTAACCATTAGACAATAGTTTTAATTGCGTGTTCACAACTATAGAGTATTCAGAATAAATTTCCAAATAGACTGAAAGTTTTAGAGCAAGTCGCAATATAAAAATTAAGAATA
Organism: Rhodnius prolixus; assembly: GCF_049639745.1. Taxonomy (NCBI): domain Eukaryota; kingdom Metazoa; phylum Arthropoda; class Insecta; order Hemiptera; family Reduviidae; genus Rhodnius; species Rhodnius prolixus. Next base: position 31,245,797 of record NW_027411582.1, read on the forward strand.
ACAACCCACTACAATTGTACACTTTCGATTCCAAAACATATACATTTTAACAGGATATGCAAAACTAAATTAACCACTAACCTGTATGATAAGAGGACGGAATGCATGAAGATTTTCATCAGATACATGGGGCGGAAATACTGACAGTTCAAATTTCACAAGTACACATCTTGAATTGTTGCAGTAATTGGCAAGCTGTAATTTAAAAAAAAAGGAAAACAACCATTAATGGCTTTTAAATAAAACTTACTTCAAAATAAGCAATGATTATTACATTAAAAGAAATGAATTTTGTATAAAGAAACAAAACTATCTGTGTTCAGCGGAAAAATGATAAATCATTACTTTGCATGCGGTTAGGTAATTGATTACAACGTAGGTAGTAATTATGAAACTAAAGGAACTAGATTACATCACATTGTAATTTATTAAAAATTTAGCAATATTCTAATTTTTATTATTATTAGCAATTTTATTAATTTAATTACTTAATTTCACAAATTTACTAAATTGACATGTTTGAAAATACACTCACAGCTAACACAAAAAAGAGATAAGCAGGGCTAGCCACATTTTCAAACTTGGCTACGCTTTAAGGTGGAGGTTATACTCGTGTTAAGTTACAGGTGACAGGCAGCACTTGCCACCGCCATTTTGATTAAGTTTTGAAAATGCTGTTATATTCTTCGGTTTAAATTATTTAGTCTGTTTTGTAACGAATTAAATTGGAATCTCCATTATTGTATTTCATTTTTGGTTATTTTTTAAAATATTTATATATTTTTTATTATATGTATATTTCTTGTTATTTTTATAAGAAATAAACGTTTATTGAATGTACCTCTTTTTAATCATTTCTATTCCTATTTATTACTTCCACTTACAGCTAATAGACTGCGATCTCGATCAACTTTCGAAATTGACAGTCTGGATCTATCTTTGAGGCCTCTAAATTTAAAAATTATTATACTTAGCTAGGCACTATGTATTGTGGTCCTAGGTTCACTTCCCAGTCTAGGCTTTGGATTTTATTAATTGTAATATAAGAAAAAGTAAGTTCGCTAGTCGCCTCCGTCCAATACAACTCATTTAGTTTGGACTTGAAGCTCACCTGATAAAATTGGCATTACTTTCTCCTTGTTTACTTATTACCAAACTTGTGTAGAGAGAGAAAGGTGGAAGAGAACAAAAAAAAAGAAAGTTTAGAAGGAAAAGAATATGATGGCAAATAATGTTAAGTAAACCAACAGAATTCTATATGATAGAAATGCAACAATTTCTGTCTACAGCGAGAGAATGTCAGAATGATTTGTCTGCACTTAAGAGTGGAGGAAAAAATCAACGCCCAACTGTCACAACAGTTTGTCAAACTGAGGTACAGATAGCAATGAGGGAGAGGCGCTTAAGGAAACTAAGGAAAATGACAATTTTAGTGTTTAGATGAAAGAAACACTGAGGAATCATTACGAATTCTTAATTAAAACAGGTTCATAATAAAAATAAAAAGGAACAATAAACTAGTGAAAATGAAATAATAAAAGAATACAAGGATCAGTGATATTAGACTGAGACAGAGAACGTGTATATCCATTTTTTTTTTTTGTAGGCCCCCATTTGATCGATAGAATAGAAATGAGTTGTAGATATGATGTACTGGCGCACTGAAGTATGGCACCATTCGCGTTTATATGTCTGTCATGACTAAACGGATATTACCATTGTTATTATGATAAATTAATGACTAATCTGAATCTCCGTACCCTCTGCCACTTCTCCACTATCACTCTATAAAATAACAAATCCTCTACACACAATGTGTTTATTTCTAGCTTGCATACTATTAATTGAATTATATTTGTTTGCTTTTTTCTTTTCCTTGTAGAAGTTACACTGGTTTTACTTGTCAGGGGAATTTACCACACAATCTGCTTATGATTTTCTGTAGCAATTCTTGCTTTTATCTACCACAACTACATATTTGCGGTGATAATTCATATCTAGTATGACCGGAAAGAGGTAGCATAAGATATTGATGCTTCCCTAATTTCAAGTATTAGGGTCACCAAACTTCCTTCACATAGGCCTTTTCCATCTCATTAATTGGGTGTCCACGGCTGTTTGTCTCTCCTGTCAATGATAGAATCGTTCTTACCGAGATTACAACGTATTTGGCTGGTCAAGATCCAGACACTTATTCTCTTACACTCCAGTATTTTTATTATACTCCCCCATCTTCTTGATGGTGTAAGTTGCCTTTTATTCCTTTTCAGAACCCCCCTATTTCAGCCCCCATCTCTCACAGGCCCTTCTTTTAAAGTCGTTTCTTTCTATTGAGCTGCCGATTCTGTCATTTCCATCTTCTATAGGAGCACATCATTTCTTACTCTGGTCATTCTGGTCTCCACTGGACGTCTTCTTCAGTGATCCATTTCTAACATTCCTGATTTCTGAGAGTTAGTCCGGATTTCTGGCCGTATAAAACCCCTCCAATAATTTATTTATTTATTTTTTTGTAAATATCCCATCCAACTTCCATTACGAACCCATTAAAAACAAATAAATTTAATTGAATCTTCCTCCAGAATTTACTATTTTCGTCAGACTTCCATTTTGTATTGACGCAAAAAAGCACTGCTAAGGGAACACTGCACCAGTAGACTCCCTGTATAGGTATATAATCGAAGTATTATAATGCTGCATTATGCTTACTTTACCCAGACACGCTACCTTGGGAATTTCCACAGATATGCCCTATCTATAGAACCCTTCCGTAATATTAAGAAGCCCTAAATAAAATAAGAAATCAATAACAGGTAAGGGTAAAAAAAAGGACAATTGTTGACTTTTTTTTTTCTTCTTTCAAAGTTTTTTAAAATAAAGTTAAAAGTTTGTTTTTACTGAGTTGAAATTCTGCTCACTCACTAATTACTGTTAATTAAGTAGAAAAAAAAAAACCTTGGTTATGGAACAGTTTCAACCACGTCAAACTCATTCAACATTCTTTTACTAACTTCAACTACTTCTCAGAGGGAAGGGATTAGCTATGAGGTTAGCGTATTGTATTCCCACGCGGAGGACCCGGGTTCGAATCCAGCTGCTGGCCCCTTAGATTTTCTCTTTCTAAGATCTTCTAACACCACACTGTCCGGTCATGGACAGTGTTGTCTGAAACGAGAGAATACTGTCCGGAGGCCGGCAGTGCACTGAAAAAAAGGTCCGGGCGCCAATAACCTCAGATGTTGATGCGCCTTAAATAATAATTTAAAAAAAAGTAATATGTACTTAATTTTTGAAAACCACTATATTTCAATAGTTTTGGTATGGTTATTAAGTAAAGGATAATGCATTACTATTTAAACAATAAAATGGCGTTAGCGCTCTAAGATGTCGGTGGGTGTCCCCTACTAAACAATCTGATATGACCTCTTACTAATCAGAGTTTACTTAATAATTAAATATTCTTGAATATTTCAAATTGTTATTTAAAAAAAAACAGTTAACTTACATTCAGCGGAATAAAATATTGTTAACGTCACACTCAAAACACACACTGTATTCTCTAATTAAAAGCTTCAAAGCAAACAAAAGGCTTACTTAGCACAAATTTGTAAGTTAGTACAGAATGGTGTTTTATTAGAGATAAGCACATTAAAAATGTAAAGATAAAATAATACAGTCGCTACCTCGCTACTTCGCGGTTCATTTATCGCGGCCACAGTACATTGCGGATTGTTCAAAAATTAAAAATTGAGGAATTATGGCGCGAAAGTTGCCCGCACGCCAACAGAAGGCAGGGAGTTACACCTATCATATTAATATCATTTATACATTATTTTATGTATGTTATTTATACTATTAATATTTTATTTACATGTTTGAAACTATTCTTTAATGTTCTAATGATAACATATACACTTATTGATATTATACATACACTAAAAAATGTCCGTATGTTAAAAATGAGAGGATGACTCTACTTCGCGGTTTTTCACTTAAGGCGGCTGGTTCTAGTCCCTATTAACCGCCATAACTGAGGGATGACTGTACAACACTTATAGGACAATGGACAATCTGTCCGACTGCCAAGTTAGCTTGTAAATATAAACCCAAAACGCTCTCCTTATTTATTATTATTATTTATTTTTTGAACAAGAAATAAACTAGATTACCTACGTTAAAGCCAATTAAAAAAAGAACTAAAATTTGTGAGTTTTTTTGCGTTCAAACGAATTTCTATGGAAACTGTCTATTAAATTACAGAAAATTTAAAAACTCTTTTGTTAAATCGTAGTTCGAAGTACTGATAATTTTGGTTACACATTTCATAATCAAATATTGCTTGGGAGTTTTTTTTTTTCCTGTGGCCGCAGTGTGTCCAAAAAGCACACAGATATCTCGAGATAGAAACATGGTAAAAACTTAATTCTTACCTTTTAAAAATTAAAAACTCTCATGACTACAGTTGGCTGGAAGATCGTAGGAGCCATTTTCAAAATTTTTCAGTAAAGAGTAACTAAAGTATCCTCTTCTGAATCAGAGAATAGAATGACCAGGTAGATTTCAAATAAACCATCTCCTTTGCCAAGCATAACCAAGAATAACTAACTAAGACGTTCCTAGTCTTAAGCAAGACTGGGCGCCTAAATTCTCTCGAGATACAATTTTGAACGCCTTTACTTTGAGTGAATTTGAGATCGTGGTAACTAAAATTGGATCACTGAAGTTAGATTCGAAAATATTTTCACTGAATACAGTTATTTGACTATCTTGGCTAGACTCTTTCCTGTTTTGACTACGTTTTTTATCTCGAGATTGAATTGTGTGATTTTTGGACACACTTCGGCCACAGGAAATGATCACATTTTAAAAAAGACTGGTGGGGAATGATCCTAGCCTTTAAACGGAGATTAATGGATGCACATGCTGATTGTACTGCAATTGGGGGAACAGAAGCCCCCAACGTAATACAATAATAGTATTTTTTCCCCCCATTTCCATAAGTAAATCATACAATAAATAAAACTGGCCCATGTTAATAATTTAAACGTAGCACGATTAACAGTCTGCTGTTATCTAACGAATTACAGCGATAATAAAAAAGCGCACCTCGCCTTAATTCCATTAATCAGTTGGCAATATTGGGTCATAATACTAATACTATCATGTCAGCTTTAATTTATAATGATTGAATATCTAATTGTAAATATTTTAATACCTCAATAAATAATAAAATAAAACGCAATTTTTATTTATTTTTTTGGCTTATGAGTGTGCATGAATTACCCAATTCAACAATTTGGACAGTTTGCGTGAGTGGTGGGCTGTTGAGAAACTTTTGAAAGTGTTAGCAAAAGTGTTGACAAAGATAATCGCTGGACATTTCCACGAAATGAATAATGATGATAATTATTTTTCCTTCAGAAATTTTAAATTATCGAAATTTAAAGTAGATTAAATAAGCTGCCAAATTATCAAAACAGTTTACCATTTATGGTAATTTAATGAGTGTCTAGGGAAGGGATTAGCTATGAGGTTAGCATACTGGACTCCCACGCGGAGGTCCCGGGTTCGAATCCAGCTGCTGACCCTTACATTTTCTCTTCCTAGAAGCTTCTTACAGCTCACTGTCCGGTGATGGACAGTGTTGTCTGTAACGAGAGAACACTATCCGGAGGCCGGCAGTGCACTGGAAAAAGCTCCGGGCGCCAATAACCTTAGATGTTGACGCGCCTTAAATCATTAAAAAAAAAAATAAAAAAATGAGTGTCTATTATCTAGTGGAAACAAGACACGAGTTAATAATCTTCTTCAAATTACCGAAGGAAAAAATAAGTTTCCAATGATTATCTTAGTCGACTGCTGCTTACCTAAAGAAAAGTTCCTTAAGAGCCACTAGCTAGCTGTCCAAATCATTGGTGAGCCTTGCCGAAGCTTTGCTGAATTATTTTCGAATTTATGACAAAGGTCTCAAGGCTTTAGACCCAAAAAAGTTGGATTTGAGCGAGGCCCCAATAAGCTTTTTGCTCTAGTAACTATTCTATCAAAAGATTCTGAAATTATATACTTTATTTAAGGGCAAACAAAATTACTACATAATGAAATAAACTATTATAAACCTCCTTGTATGTTTTCTTTTGTTTTACAGAATTAAAAAAAAAAATTAATTAATTAAGTTGAAGTACCATTACAAAGTTATTTCTAATTTAAAGCAAACAATGTAACGAATGAATATCAAAAGCAATAATAAGGTTTATGTTTGCAACGAACACTGCCAACATATTTAGGTTAATTAAATACATTTAAAAATTCAGGACTAGATCAATATAAATTATGAAATAAATTTAAATTAAAAAGCACAGAGATCCTTGGTGGTTTGAATACAGATTCCTCAATCGTTAGATTTTTCTTTTCATAAAAACCTCTTACAGCTTTATTATAGACAATGTTGTCTGTAACGAGAGAACAAAATCCGAAGGGCGGCAGTGCTCAGGAAAAAGCCTTCGGTGTACTTTAAATGGTAAAACCTTACGCAGCATCCTTATGAGAAATGAGCATGGTGCATTGTCGGTAGACCAAACTGGGGGATCCTTCCAAGAATATCGACTATTTGATCACGATCACAGTACTTCCTCTTGCCACAAGAGGAAGTAAAAAGTATAAAATTCAATGTGCCCTGTTCATCTAAATTAAAAGGGGGAAAAAAAAATTCAGCAAGCGAGTAAGTTGAAAGTACTGAAGACAAAAGTAGAGGGATAAAGAAGCAACAGTGATGTAAAGTAATGAAACAGAAGAAAACCACGTCAACAGGAGAGGGAACAGATGAGGTGGAATCATTGAAGACTGAAAGGAAACTAGGCTTCTAAAAAGAGGCACTCTAGATGATGAAATGAACGGAAAACTAAAGCATAGAAAGTTTTCAAAGTCAGAAGTTTCCTACAGAAAACTTTTGAAAAATATAGCGGAGAAAACAGTCACACCATTTCCCGATACTTTTGATAAAAATTTCCCTTCAATCTAAGCATTTTTTTAATGTTCAACTTTGTATTATGACTTGCAGAGAATAAATCTAAATAATACTAAAAAAATTAATTTTCAAGGTCAAAGTACTTCCAGTTTGAGAGAGAGAGAGAGAGAGAGAGTACTTTAGGCCAGGTGGTAAGCAAGTGACAAAACTGCTATAACCAGAGGGGAATGCTGTTCAAATAAACAGGGAGGCAAAAAAATGGGCACGCCAAAAATTAGATGATTGTATATACAGAAATTGAAACAGGAATACTGATTATCCAAAATTGGGGGCAGATAGCCGGATTGTGGAAGAAAGAAATGCTACGGAAGATTCTTAAGCCTAGCTTTTAGCGCTTGTTTCAGCACCACGAAGAAAGAAATTATTCCTATTTTACTTAAGATGAGGTTAATATCAATGACACCTGCAGCATTGCACTGCCACACACAGGACAATGTTTTCTCTTTGTAGATAACACTTTCCCAATACTAGTAGTGAGCTGTAAAAGGCTACTTAACGAGAAAACTGAAGTACATCGAACCTGACATAACCTTGTGAGAGACAATAATTACACTTAAACACTCACCTAATATCGAGTTCAAGTGGAAGTCAAAATCTCTTTACTAAACCTGGATGAATCAACCTCTGATAATGATTTAAAATAACAAAATTATGCATGCTATGACATGTAACTGTAAGATATATTTATGTGTACACAATTTGTTTGTTTTGGTTTTTTAATCTACATATTTTCAGTTTAAGCTGCATTGATAAAAAGAGTGGAATTTGATTAGATAAGATATTTAACGACCATTTTCAGAATCAGTTTAAAAAAAAATCGTTTAAACGATAATCACTTTAAGTATAATAGTGTAATATTCATTAAAAAAGTAAGTTTCAAATTACTATTTTTTTAAATTATTTATCTTAGCCAAGCTTCGGCCTAAGTAATTTTCAGGACTGTGCAGCATGTATGTCCGAAAACATTAAATTTTACATTATTTGATGATATGCAATATATTTAACAAGATTATTTTTTACTGATGGGACTTAACGGTCAAATTTTTTGTTTTGTTTTCAAATAATCTTTTTTAAAACGGTAAATGTTTTGCCTTCTCAAGGGTCAGTACAAAATTTATATTCAAAAGCGGTTTAAATAATTTAAAAATAAGTAATACATAAACAAATACACAATAAATATACGCATTTGAAAATAACTTAAAGTTTGACTTACAAAATAATTTTCTTTTTAGAGTTCTTGATGATAAACAATCATAATGTTAAGAGATATTATGGAAAAATCTTTCACCCATGTCAAGGTTTTGACTTTAGAAACACATAAATATCTGGCACGAGCACTAATAGAATCAAATATAACATACTAGAAGTGGTACTCATAAAAAACAAACAAAATATTTCCGTTAATTTGTTTGGCAAACACTAAAAACCTCTCCAACTTTTAAATAAATATATATTATCTGTTATTCTGTTATGATGGTGAATTCGACAGAAATGAACTTAAAAGATAACTAAGAGACTACTATTTTCAAAAGTACACACATTGTGTATAAATTAGCTAAGCATTTATAAATTACTAGGTACAGAACCAGAAGATAGCAATAAATTTGCTGAAACTTCAATTCTTAAAAAATAAACAAATAATTATTTTTTACCTCATACCGATCCAACTGCACTTTTTTTTAACATGGTAAATGTTTGTTATCCTAAATGGTTTTCATTTCTTTTTTAGTGACCGCTCGGATACTGACTACTAAGTGGTAGGTTTCGTAAACCTTGTTAGAGTTGTGTCAGTGTTGCCATTTGTCAAAAATGTTTTTAATGGATTGTAGTAAGTTGGTGTTTACGTTATGCCGATTGTTATTATCTGTTTTGAAATTTTGTTTTTGTAAAATGAATGATGAAGCTTACGAAATTTAATTTCCATTTTTTTTTTTTTTAAATACTAAGTAAATCCTGAATTACGCTGCATTCTTCTAATTATTTCCAACTTTTCAGGTCATATCTCACGAATCTTTTTCTATTTATTCAGTAATAAAAAATAAATTATTACTGTCCTTTTTTGTTTGTCATTCCAAAGATAAAAACAGAAAGCAACGTAATAAAAGTTGTTTCTCAAGAAAAAGATAAAAAAAAGTTGATTTTATTTTTATTTATGCTGTTAAATTACTAAGTAAATGGATATCAAATACGAAGTGGCAGCTGGTGGTGTCTACGTAAACAAGTTGGACAGGAGGTATAACTTCCCTGATATTGCTGAAGGTCGTACTCTTAACATGAAATGAAGAGAATCTAAATATTCGACCTTCATCAGAGTTGCAAGTAGGCGTGCCAGTCCAATTTACAAAAAAATGAAAAGAAAAGCAATTCGAATATTAACAATTCAAATGCATTTGTTTACTATTCAATACAGTATTAAAATATACTAATTCAAGCACACAACAATGGGGAAATAGCCTTGACCAAATTCAAAAAAACTGCAATGTGGAACTCACAACCTTACTGCAATTTAAGTAATTAATTTATTTTTTTTCTTATCGAATGGAATAATAGGCTCTCTGTTTATTACAGCATGCACTGCAGATATCCTAATCCATCCTAATATAATCATTTCCATGTATGTATGCTGATGACACTGCTCTGATCCATTCCTCTACCAATTAACTACCCAAGGAATAAGTGGCCTTACCTTACAAGTCTAGAGAAATTCTTCCAATCACTGACGTCGTCTGTTACCTTAGGGTGGTTCAACAATACAATGGCACCCTCACAAGTTATGAACACACGATACTGTCAAACCAAACCTTAAACAGTAATTTCTAGTGAGTGTACCGTGGTAGTGTTTTTATTGATGAACAGCCCAAGGCAACAGACATTAGTGTGGTTGGTTGTAATACTTTTTTGTGCACATTTTATAGTTTAATCAAAAACCGTGCACTTTAAATTCTAAGTGTTACTTAAGAAGTAATTAACAGATACTAACTCTCAGATGTACACACACTGCCTAACACCAGTATTGATTACGTAATAGCCCCACATTTCCAATTTGGTAATGCTTGCTTCATTAAATTGTAACTAATTACTTTTAGGAGGTAAATCACAACTATTTTTCATAGGTTCCGTTATTTTATTTTTTCTCTATTTGTGCCCAACTTTTTGGCCATCCTGGGCCATCTTTAGAGGCAAATACAGAGTTACATAATAGAACATTTTCGTATAATATCTTCTTAACAGTTATGTAATTAAAAATATAAGAATATTTTTTTACAGTAAAAATCTTGATTCTTATTTAAATTATTATTATTATTACTATCAGTTTTTCATTTTTATTTACAAGCTTTGTCATTTTAATGCTTTTTGTAGCCATTTTAAAAAACTTATTTTTTCCTTCACAAAGTTTGCTCCAAGATAGTTGTATGGACTTGTTAACCTTGTCTTTCGTATAATTATTTTTTTATTTTTATATTATTTGTTGCATGTTTGTTTATTAAATTGTCCGTATTTTATTATTTTTAAAGAATTTCCAAATCTTTAACGAGTGAACTACGCATATTGGACCGATGTGTTATCTTTAAATTTTATTTTTAATAAGTACTACCAAAATTTTTATGCAACAAAGAGGTAGGAAACTTAGGGAGAAAATAAGAGATCATTAAAATTTAAAAATGGGCAACAACGTCCTTAAAAAAGAAATACAATCAATTTGGTCTCAAACAAGAAAACAAAAATTGCAACTGATAAGAGCGAAAAAATAATTAAGGCAGTAATTAACGATAAAAATAGTTTTAAAAAAGGGAGCATATTTAAGACTAAATTTATTCACCCCTGACAGCTGTTATCATTATTTTCTTTCTAATTATCTGTACGTTACACACAGTTTCAAGTTTACCGATATTTATGATGTAATTATCTAGCTATTAATAAATATTGACAGTGTAGTTACAAAATTTTATTGCCATTTATTTTGTTGTACCAAAATACAACCATTTTATGACACTGACAATTTTTACCTCTCCTAGATATAAGGAAAGTATAGCTAAAATGTAGAAAGTACGTCTAATTTTCTGTATCGAGTTTACAAATTTCATTTTGTGGATCCCAGAGTCACCCCTCTCGCCCCCCCCCAAAAAGAGTTATTTTCAGAAAACAGTTTAGCTCAAAAATGGAAACTTTCAGGAATCTCAGATTTTGGATTGAATTTAAGTAGTCGCTAGGACAGTAAATGTATTGCGATACAGTAACCGTAGCAGAAGTCAAAATCTTTTCACCAAACTGATACAATAAACATGCACGCTACGATAGATAAAAATAAAAAAAATATTATAGAACACTGTGGAGCTAACAACATTTTTCAAGAGGTTATAGATCGAAAAGTATAGTAAAGTTGTTCTTCCAAGTTAACTGATTTAAGATCAAATTCATAAGTGCAATGAATACAAGCATAATTATGCACACACCTTGGGAGGGGAGACCAATTTCTAAAAACTACTTTCAACGTATTCAGCCTGTCCTCAAAACGAATATTTACGTTGAAATCTCAAAATCTATACGATTCCAATTCCTTCTATGAGTATCAGAGTAACAGAAAGCCTCCCCCAAAAAAAGACCTCGTCTTACTGCCTGCAGAAAAAACAATTTATTACAATTCTCTCTAGCTCCTGCTGGTTATAAGAAATATTGGGACAGTATAAGATACTTTGGTAGTAATTGATTTATATTACGTTGAAATATATCCCAGACCTCTCAGCAGGATAAGAAAAATGTTTTTAGAACGTGGACATTCGGTGAGTTGATTATTAGGTCATGACTAAAAATCTGGTGAGTAGAAATATTGACATGATATTTCTTTTAATGCCTAGCAACACAATTCTCAAAATTCTAACTTCAATATTTTTTCGCATTTAAACAAAAATAATAAACTTTGAAATTTAATTGAAAATTAGTAATTTTTGCAAAGTCTTCACAATGAAACTGAACTAATTATGTACCAGTTTACCAAATAATCCCAAAAATGGACTCCAAAAATGTATTTTGAGTCTGAAAACTCACAATATTTTATTTATTTATTTTTTTTTAAAGTAAAACTTTCAAATTTTTTATTGATTTTAAAATGGAATCTGTATTAGAATTCTTCTAATGGTATAATATGTAAGGAATTCAACCACAGAAGGTATAACAATAAAAATAATTTAACCTTTTTTGCTACAAAGTTGCCTATTTTATTTAGTAAAACTAATTTTACAACACTACGGGAACCTGTCTTTCTTGAACAATTTGGAAAAACAGATGAAAAATTAATTGGAGCCTACATATTATTGATATAGTAACTACACAGAAGAATGGATCTATGTTTAGATATCTTATTGAAACGAATCTAATTTTCACTATCTCTGTAAAATGGAAAGAAAACGCGACAGTTCGGAGATAGTTGATCAAACAGATTATAGCGTGAGTCCAAGTATTTTGAAGTAAAATTAATTTTAGAAGATCAAACTATGATAGCATAGTTGAATAGTTAATAGGTAAATATATTTTTATTATTGAGAATTAGTTTGCTGGCAGTAAACACCTATTTAGCGTTTGGCTAACTGAGGTGGTCGTAAAATGATTTTATTTCTAGACTAATCTGTAGGCTCCTTAACTATTAGACTACATATATATTATACATTCTAATCTAGTAGTTTTAGAGCTTACAGTTCGTTAAAACAAACCATATATAGTTACTTACGTACACGCAATGCTGTCAATAAACATCTTATCGATGATTATTTTTCAGGATAAGCAAGCACAATTTGTGATTATCGATAGATCTCACATTAATGATAGGCCTACTGATGCCCATATTCAATATCGGTATGATGCCTAACCATGTTTCATAACCAATAAACTAACACCGGCCCAAGCAAATAAAAAGTACTGAAAATGTGGTTGTTAGGGTCCCGCAGGGCTGGATATTATCGTTTTGATTTCACTCATCGTAACATCGCGTGTTTATTGGACCCCTAACCGATTTCGGACTTCCATACATCATTAGAGGCGGTCGCTTATGTTTCCGTCCCACGCTACACTGAAGTTTAACTGTCAAAACTTATCTAACTGATCTACCTGTGTTGTATGAAAGGAGTACTATAAAAATGCGCATTACGACGAATTAAATCGACGAAATTAAAAAAAAAAAACAGAACTCTAACTTGGGATCTATCTTCCACTAACTAGACCGCACTTACAACCACTACACAAAACCATCTTTTGCTTCAAGATAAAGCACAACTTAAAAGAAAAATTTAGTCTTCCCTTTTAAGGACCATTTCGGTTCTTTTACAATCAAAGAAGCTTAAATATGGTTGCTTTAAGTTTAAAAAAAATTCTTTTTACTATATTTTTATTGTAAATTAATTTTTTACTTTTTGGAGTTTTTTTCGAAAATAATTAGGGGTAGTCCGAAATGTCCAAACGTTTCATTGTATGAGCACTCTCTAAAGGAGGTTACTTGATTGTTTATACAACCAAATATATTTATGTTTAATTTAAGATTATATACTGGTTTATTTTTCGAAAATAATTATACACATTAAAAGCACATAGTTTTTTAATTTAATTTTTTGAATAATAATTTTTTCAAACAAATTCATTTTTTTAGAAAAGAGATAGGAAGGAGGTAACCTCAATTTTTCATTCATTCACTCACTCAGAGTGTGGGCTATTACCCTCCAAACCACAATTTTCTAAAAATTCTTTTACGACTTTCTAGAGGGGTGTCAATGTTTTTACATACGAAGTACTTGTCTAGAAAATGAACAGCGTGAAAATATGGTCAAAGTTTACTCCAAGAGAATAAAGTAGTTTGCTTTCATGAATAAAACTTGCGACTAAATATATTAAAAAAATTGAGGCCTTTGGCAGCAGTAACCCAAAAAAAAAGATGCGAGGTATACGAGCTTTGTTAGAAAAGAGATGGATATTTGACACACAAACTGTGGCTATAAAGGGAGTTCTATTGTTGTAGAGAAGACAGTAAATCTCAAGAAAGATACCTGAATTACCTATCTTCAGGGAATCAGAGAGGAGGGCAAGCGAAATTGTAAAATCTGATATTAATGGATGACGCAAATGGAAACATCTAGCATTGAAGGTAAATAGGTAGAGATACTGCAATTACTTTGGCGAAGCAATTAAGTTAATACAGATGCTGGAAAGTCTAACAGTGTGTACATCAGGCAATTTGATGAAAGGAAAGAAGAAAATACTGACCGAGTTTCACAAACAGAACTGATGAAAAAGATATGGGATATCTCAGGTTCGAATACAATCGTTTGCCCTGAGATTTCCAGCATAAAATTTAAATTAAAGCAGCTCATCAGAATTTTCACGGTGCAAAATAGGACATCGTGAGAATAGAGGCAAATTTTTTTTTTTTTCATGCTCCGCCTTGACTTAGCTGACATAGATAAGATTTACAGGGCAGCAATTATGACTTAGCCTTGAAAAATAACTGACAAGCACAAATAAACCAGACTTTCTAAAAAATTGTAATTATTTAAAGAATAATAAAATAAAGAATATGTACGAGAAAAAGGCAATCGACTTTTATAATAAACATCCCACCGCAGTGAAATGACATTGAAAGCTTGACTTCATAGCTCTCTTACGAGCTACACTAAATTCAATTTCCTCAGAAAAAGATTCCAGTCAAAGTGGTAAGCCCAATGGTAAGTTATCTACAAGTTCAAAAGAAATCCTTTGACAAGACTAGAGATTTACAGACAACTCAAAAAAGTCGTTTTGAACAAGAAACCATCTTGAAACTATCAACACATCTAATACTCATAAATATTTAGGACTGTGCAATATATTAAAACGTTACATTATACGTGAGTTATTTGCCAAAAAAACTATTATAACAAATATTTATTAACATTAATATTAAAAAGAAGAATGTTAAATAATGACAAAGTAGCCATTGAATTGCATTGTGGCGATTTGAATGACCCTGAATTAAAATTTACTGCCCAAGTAATTCGCTAAAATTACTAAAACGGTCGAAATTATATGTGAGCACATTGTGAATAAACTCTACTGTTGGTGTTAATTGGACAAAATAGAAAAATAGCATTGCATAATTCTATAGTTAAATCGTACCATGAATCTTTTGGATGCAATGTCTGTAAATACTACACTTATAGTTCCATTATTTAGCTAGAAGATGTTTTATTAAGAGAGGGAATAAAAAGAACCTTTTGTAAAATATTTTCAAGTCATATCTCTAAACTATAATAATTTCAATCAACACTGATAAATTTTATAACATTGCATTTTTCAAAACCCAAAATTATTCTTAACCAAAATAATCGTATTCCAAGGAGTCAAGTGAAGAGCTAGGAGTTTTGTCGCCCTGTGCAGAATTATACTCCAAAAACATGTAAAGCTTAAGACTACCATAAATTTAAATTGGCGTAAACACGTCTCACCATTAATAATTGGTTAATGTAAAATAACAGCAATAGCATTAATTATCAATTCAAATAATCATAAGAAACGTTTTCACGAAAAAGACAACATTTAAAAGAAGTAATAAAATTGGCAGGCATAGAACGTCCCACTTAGATATAATACAACTGACGCATTGCTAAGCAAAATTATCATGACTTCAGAGATGTTATAATTGATTAGTTGAACTATAATTACCTACTTAAAATCATAAAATGTTTCAATTCTTTTTATTAAATAGTAAAATTTCTCAACTAAATCCAAGATATAGGATAAGAGAAAGAGATTTAATTTAGTGCTGTTTCACTCAAGGATAACGGAAAAAAACCTGCGGAGAAATAAGTTTGAGATAAAGGATATTTTCTTTTATAAAAATCCTTACTCATCGGATAAATTTTCGATTTTCGAAGAGGCCAAAAAAAGAAATTATTTTCAAAGATTTTGGAAGTTAAACAAGCATTCGGAGTTAGTAACCGTAGTGAGTGACAGAAACACATAACTGAAAGTCAAACTCTCTCCAATAAACTGATAAATTAAGCTCTAAAGATGGATGAAAATCCAAAAACCAGTCATAAATACCCATATTCTTTTGATGGGGGAGCTATGGCTTCAAGTTTTCTTTAAAATTGCCACTATTGTAATTTACGTTTGTAATTTTAAGGCTAACTTTTTTTTAAAAAAAGTAAAAATTCTAAGCTTCATGAAAGATTGTTTACGTGAAATTAGAGAAAGACATGTAGATCTTAGCACAAGATTATTCACGTTACATTATTTAATGTTTGTGAAATTTTGGCCACTTATGCTACTATGTGCACATTCGCGTGTTTCAACCATGGTAGAGTCGACCGTTCATATTTATGAAGTTTTTATGAAAAGACAACAGCTGATTCTTCTAAGGCTTTTATAAAGCTTAAAATAAGTAATTACGTAATACTTTTAAAAAATATAGGGCAACAATAAAAATAACTTTTTTCATTAACATATCAACTGAAGTAATTTCAGGAAATAATGGTACATCGCAGGCAGCAAATTGAGGGTAATATCGCCGAAAGCAGTAATGTATTTCATTAATTCATCTTTCGCTAATAAACACTAATATTTTTCTAGGAGATTATATTTAATAACTGTATTGTAAATTAAATTATTGAAATAGTACAGGTAAATTTTGAGAAAAATGGTGGCCAGTGAAGTGCCACATTGCTTAAAAGATTTTTATAGTTTTCACTGATTTTTTTTCTCGAAAATAGTTCCATATTGCCAGAAAAAGTAACAAAAATAATAATAATTAACCTTTGCATCTTCATTCAAACTTTCTCAAATAATATCAGTAAGAGATATACTGGTAGAAATTAAACGAAAATAGTCTTCAAAGGTACAGGTATTAAACTCAAAGGGGCCAAGGTCGACATCAATACGCTGTTGACTTATTTAGATAAGTCGTTATTTGCGAGCTGATTTTTTTTTCTTTTAAAATCATTGGGGAATTTCTTCGATTACTTGCTTAAAGAATTTTTGGGCGATAGCGATTAATAGATAGACAAATGTTTCCAGTTTTCAACTTTGTCTCTCTTTAAAAAACATTTGAGAGTAAAAAAATAATAATAAAAAAAAATATATATACAATAAATCTACTCACCGTTTGTAGTTGTTGTTCAGGTAAACCGAAATTATAGATGAGTAAGGTATGATTTGGTAAGAAGTGGGCAATATTTCTCGCAAGACCTACAGCCTGTCCTAAATCACCAGTTCTAACATAAGATACAACTACTGGTAAAGAGGAATTGGTCCATACATCATCTGGATACAGTCTGGGATGATCACCACTCAAACCGACTAGCGTAAGGTAACGTTCATCAGCGGATGCACCTTCTTCATCCGACGTAAAGTCTCCGCCACCTTCAAACTTTTCCTGAAAGTAAAAGAGAAAAATTTAACTAAATAAATTATTAAAAATGAATCGTTCATTTGATAAGGGCATAGGCCAACATTTTTCACAAAACTCACTTAAGAAAGATTTCGATAGGTCTATGAAACCTGAGCGTGAACAAAAAAAAAAAAGCAACGCTTTTATAAATGAAGTAGAAAAGCTAAGTCTCAAGTTGCATAAACAACTTTTTTCTAAATAGACGTTCTTGAATACACTCCGACACAATTTGTGGATACAGTTAACAGTATAAATTTCTCTCGTAAGAAAAATCAAACTTGATATGACAAATTTACGAAATTCAGTTTTAATTATTTATAAAATTTCATTTAAAATAATACTTTTAGCTCGTAGCCTATATTTACAAAAAATGAAAATCGCATGATGCTCAAACTTAGTATTGGATTTTGATACTATGGTGCCTTCTTTGGGAAACTTTTTCCCAAAATTAGAAATCGGAATAGCAACTGTACTGAGGAGTCTCAAAAATACCAGTTTAACTTTAGGGCCAAATCTTGAAAAACACCTAATCCAATCAATAAACTCGATAAGAGGAATTTTATAAAAGTTTCATAGTGGTTTTTTAGTAACAGAAATTTAAATTTCTCTATTATCACCACTGAAACCACTGAAATTTAAATGAAGATTGAATTGAAGCGCAAGCGGCTAGATAAAAGACAAATAAATACATTGCAATCTGGCTCCCTAGGGCGTGTCAGTGTTTATATCAGAATTCTTAATTGTAAATGAGTGCGTGACGAACTAGAGATAGCCCTTGGGTCAAAGCAGAGCACACATCAACTCTTTTTTTATTGCTTTGTTGGAGGGCCACAATTGAAGTTGTAGGACTTAAGATAACGGTGTACGCCAAGAACCTTGAAAACTAGCTAAATAATTCGTTGAATATGATATCTTGACTAGTTCTCAGACCTAAACAGAACTCGTAAGAAATATATAAATTGACATCAAAAAATTAAACATTCAACAAATATGAAAACTTCCTAATGGTTTTACGTTTTTTAAAGAAATTCTTAACACGTTCACAAGTACAATAAAAGACTGCCAAGTTTAGAAACATAACATTCATTAATGACAGTTGCGGTGATTTCAAATTCGGTAAAACTATAGAATCTTTCCCGGACCTCGAGTGCAGACAGGTAAATTGCCCTCACCGGACTTTACTCTTTAAAGAAATAACCAAAACCCTCCTATTGCTGAACACAATAGCCCGGAAAAGATTCTTAAATTTAACCTCAAATTATTTTTAAAATAAGAAGTAATGTCTTGATTACTTTAAAATTATAAACAAAAAACTATTCAATAACAAGTCAAATATCAACTAATGGGATAGTTGGCAAATCCTAGCATGAATTTAAAACAATATACGACTTTGAAATGATAGGATACAATAAAAAAGTTATTCTATGTATTTTCAAATATATAAATAAACTACTGATAATTACTTAAACATACCTTGATATTTTTGAAATTGTTTTTCAATTGTCTGTGAGTCTCAGATACAAGACTCTGAATCTTAGGCCTTTGATCACCGAATGTCAGCAGGATAATCGTTGTTGCAACCGTGCATATAAATCCTATCAGGGAAGTTTTGGCCCTCATTGATCATGGATAACAGCGGCATTGAGCCTTTTTATTCACAGTTATAACACCGGTAAAATAAAATTTGCACAATATTCGATACTATCCATAGTAAACTTAATTTTCATATTTCTAACTTTGGTTTTAATATAATTAATGTTATAAATCATTTCAAGTCTGTAAAAAATACAATTTACAACCTTACATAATCATTAGAATATGTAACGTTATGACTCAAGCAATATCACTTTTGTTCATAAAAATATAACTCCTTTTTCTTAAACGAAACTCCCAAAACTTCTAAAGCCTCCAGTAAAACGATCGAAATATAGCGTAATATACTTCACGCTCCATCGACAATAATACCCTCGAGCTAACTAAAAACTAAACAGAACTGATTAACAAACATGCTTGATAAACACAGCCCACACAGTGTGACCAACATAATTACTAAAAATACCTTTCATCTATTCTATAATCTATTTCTTTATATTAGAATAAATATAAAAATAATCTCCTAAAAAGTAACTACAAAAAAAGCTTTTAAAATTAAAATAAAAACCAATCCATCAGTATAGGAACCGTAAGGCCCTCTATTTGCTGATATAGATTAATATTTGTAAATTGTACAAATATAACTGAAAGGCCCCCCCACAAATCCCAAGTGATTTTTTTTATAATAGTCTGGATTAAAAGGAACTCGAAAGAATTCTTAGGTACGTCTTTCTAATCATTACACAAGTCTGTAACCATGTATAATGACAATGCGAAATATTTCCACATTCCTAACATTAATCTTTGAATAATCTAGCTACAATCTATTCAAAAACTCAATATGGACGTTGTTTCTACTCCAATTAGACCATGAATGCGTTTAATGAGAAGAGATGGAAAGACCTTTTCCTACAAGTGGAGAGCCATATATCTAACAAACACATTGTTTTCTTAAATTTCTTATTCTTCTTATCATGTTATCGACTTGCTAATGCCTTTTTGAGCCTTGAAGCTTGGATGATTAATTAGGTATCGCTTACCTGGCAAAAAAGGACCTCAATAAATGCTACTGTCTGCTTTGCAAACAATGCTTTACAAAATGTGATGACAAGAGTAGAAACTAATCTTAGAACCTCTCGAAGAACCCGTTAAATCTTAAGAGAAGTGTGAAGTAAAGATGGCATTTCGAGAGAGAGGCACAGTTTAGGGATTTTGTTTATTTAAATTAACTATTTATAACAACAAAAAATATTTGCAATCCTTGTAACGGAAAACCATGTAGTATGCATCAAAAATAACCACTTAGAAGTTGATTCCTTTAGTTCCAAAGCTACAACCAATTGCAAATCAACACTGTGATTGATATTATATCAATATTCTGTAATATTGTTTGAAAAAAAAGCTCAGTTAAGAAGAGAATTTCAGAAAACTAACACGACCCATGATATAAAACCTAACAATTTCTTTTATCCAATTTTCCTCCCTCTCTAAAATTATATCTTTAAATTTGGAATTTAAGAAAAAATTGATTTCATTGAATATAAATTTATAAAAAATAAATTGTAAATTCGGTCTATTATATTTCATTACCTCTTCAAAGGGACATATTTATATGTAACAGCTTGGGGCAGCAAGTAAAACTGTTTTCAGTAAAGCTGAAATTCTGTTCGACATAAATTGTTCCGACAGATTTTTGTGCATTTCAAATCCTTTTGATGACTTAAAACTTTCAAATTCACTTGAGCTAATTCTTAAAAAGTTTCTTTTTAGTATATTATACACATACTGAGCATATATTTCTCGTAAGGAAGCTCGAGTTCCCAAACTAAAAAAAAAAAAATATTCTATAGTTACCTAACTCATTTAATTTTGTAAATAACAATTTTAATCTATAACTCGACATGTTTTTCGTATACTCACCAGCACCTTGATTACTTTAAATTGCCACTGAAGTCCAATCCTTGGTAGTAAGGTGCGACACTTGATGAGCGTACTGAAAATGTTCTGCGAGTTCGCATAATAAATAAAGACGGAGGCAAGTATTTAAAATCGAAACCGCTGGAATTTCCTTCATTTAAAAGAATAATCAGAGCAAACAACCTGCGGTTCGCTTTTATATTCGCTATTGCCGTTCATTAACTTAAATTTCAAATAAAAGAAATTTAAAAACAGCATTGTGCGTCGATGCGTTGTGGTGACACAACCATAGTGTTGTAGTGGTGTAGGCTGTCTATAGCCAAGCCTCACGAAATCTTAATCTAATCTAAAAAGTGGTGGTGTTCATTGGCGCTCGAAGACTTCACACAGTAAACTACTTGCAACCAAACAATATTCTCTCGTTACATCACTGAATAGGGAGTGAGAAATAATGAAGCCTAGGAATCGAAATACTAAAGGTTGTAAGTTGGACTCGTACCCACAATCTCCACGTTAAATGATTTTTGCAGTCAACAATTTCAATAAGTTGATTATTATTGGTATTATATTTTGTAGAAAACAAAGTGAAAAATACTTTTCATTGCTTACATTAAGGTAATTTCGTTTTTGTTTTGTTTTGTTCTATGCGTTGTCTTCTGTATTAAAGCCTAGGGAATCAAATTTCATGACCTAAAACCCATAAAATCAAAATTATTGCACAAATAATATTGAAAAAGTTTACGTTTCCAATCAGTAGCACTAATCAAACTGTCACTCGTTTCAATCATTACTTATGTATAAGATTATTGTTAATAATATTGACAGTATAGGGTTCTTCTTCGCTCTAGTTAAACGTAAATTCTGGATCTGCCTGTACTGAGTTGCCTTCCACATAAGGACAAAAACCCCTGAGAATGGATTCGTGTATAGACACAGCGAAACATATAATAAAGTCACAGAGAGGGAAATGTCACATTTACATATTTAATAACGCTGTAAATTAAATTAAATTAATTAGTAATAAAAATTGAGAATAATATTAAGAAAAGACACAACTTTTTGTCAATTTCTTTTCTTTGTTTTTCTTGTTCATCAGCTTAATTCCAATAGTTATTATTACAATAAATACATAACACAGCTCTAATTGTAATTCTTTGCGAGTATAGAAAGAATAAATGGCGAAAAATAATTAATTTCACATTTCTTTTTCTTAAAATAAACATCATTAAATATTATTTACACAAAAAATAAAACAAATAACCGCAACGATACTATGTTTTCTGAAGTTGAACATTACATGTAAATATAAAAATACACATATCTCAATAATTGTTAGATTTTTCAATTTATTTTATTTTTTGTATATATTATTTACAGTGTAAATAGGATCAAGTAAATATATATCACAATTGTTTTCTAAGAGTTCTTTTTTTGTTTTTAAACAGCAGTGCTCCAAAAAAAATGTTTAAACACTAATTAATTTTTAAAATTATTCTTGTAATAATGGAATGGTAAAGTGATACATTTCTAAATTGAATACTTAAGAATTATGAAAGATTTTCTTTGTGTTTCCCTAAAAAATTAAACATTAGAAAATAAAATTCTTTTTGAAGTTTAGTCAATAATTTAACAATATTTACTTTCCTCTTCAACGTTTCGACTGACGTATAGAGAAAGCCAAGCCCATGCTGGGCCTATCTGACGCCCATTGAGTTCGACACCATGTCCATTAGACGTAGACGTGTTCTTCGAAGGCTAGCAATTTCTTCAGGGATCTTGGCGTCGTCCCGGCGGGAATCCCAACCTACTAACACGAATAATACGCTCACATAATGAAAAAAACGTTTGTACCGTTCCAATTTATTTTGTATTTCATGCCGCCAAAGGTTGGATTTGCATAGAACCGGGGCGACTTCCTACCCTTCTCCCTCATTACTAGACTCGTGATTTGCAGGAGTAAATCACTTTTCATTGAATAAACTGCGTAGGCAGTGAGAATGTGAACTCGCCGAATACATATCTTCCTGAAGACAGTGAATCTAAGAAGGGGGGCTATACTGCCAACAAGAGATTGACACAAAGTCCCATAAATTAATTAGAAAAGTTACATTCAGTAAGAATATGATCTATTTTTATTTATAAATAAATAAAACATTTATTATGAAGAAGAAGTAATTTTAACTCCGTGGAAACGTTGGCTTGAAGTGTAAATGTTTGTTTTATTGACCTTTCCCTCAATGAGAATTTTATTTCGTTTAATAGCCGTAGTCGAAAACTATTTCTACATTATTCATTACCTAAATAAATTAAAAAAACAAATTATTTTCTCTCAGTTAAGGAAGCAAACATTTTATGTTTGTTCTTAGTTGTTTTATTTTTAAAAAAAGTAAAAAGAGAATAGATTTATTGGCAGATTTAATTAAATCTTTTTATTACAACCAGCCACAAAAAAGCTGAAAAGGAAAATATGTACAATACGAGCAAAGCGTATAATTATTTGACTTCGGTAGTGGAAAAAGCTTAAAAATTATAAACAACTCTAAGTAAGGATTTGAACTGCTAAAAAAAAAAAAAATCTAGTGAGTAGAGCAATTTAATTGATTTTAAATTATCCAGTAATAAAAATAATAAAAACCTAAGCCATAAAAAATTCACTTAATTCACTTTTTGTCTCGTTTTCAACTATCATCAAGAGATTGGTTCTTCAGATTTCGTGAAGAGTATTTTGACTCCAACGTAGGAACGTTTCGACACAAAAGAGTATGAACTTTTTACTGAATGTGGCATGATTACTTTAACACATCTGCAATATTAAAGTTTAGAACCTAACTCAGTCTCTCCAAAAAAAGATAATTATGGTTTTGAAAGAAAGAAGAGTATTATTTATCTAGGTTCTTTGGTGGGCGTACTAAATTGCCAAAAGAAATTCTCACGAGCATGGGAGTCATGGACTGTAAACAAAATTAAAATGAAAAGCGTACCAATCCTTAAGTATATTAAGTTCTCCAATTTAATCCAATGCGAATATACTACACTCTTAACTACCTCAGAGTTTTATCCTTTACAGCATCATCCAAAACCACAATAATATAAGAATCGGGATAGTAAAAGCAGCCATTGAAGAACTAAAATATGCCTTACAAATATCATTTGAAGAAACATGTGTTTTAGTAAGGCCAAGTTCTTGAATTCGCTAGTAAATCGCCCTTATAGTGACGTTGGACTTTACGAAAACTGAAAGGGGACTTAGGATAGAGTGAAAGAAAAAAATCGATTATTAATTAATTATGAAACACTAGTAAGCTGAAGAGAAGCATTACTGGAAAAACGGGTCAGATTTTATTATAACTTACACAACTAAAAAGTTGCTTTCTTTAAGGCCTTTGCATTGATCTCTTTTTTTTTATCAATTTTATCTCTTCATTGTTTGTTACAGGTCTAGAACGATAATAATTGCAGAGTGTGCCTTTTTCAAAAGCTCTGAACTTGTCACAGATTTTTTTTTTTTTTTTTCGAGCAGTATACCTTAAAAGTTTTAAACTATTTGGTTTAGTGATGAAGGAGTCACCTGCAAATATTCTATAAAATAAACTAACACAAAAATTAATTTATTTTTATTAAAAAAATAAAATTAAAAAAATAAATTAAATTCACACATACATACATTATACACTCATGCCATTCAGTCAGTCTCTAGATGTTTTTCAAGATATAAACTCTAAAATATAGCTTATTATCGTTAAAGATTCATCTAAAATCTGATCAGTTAAACTTCACAATTTTTAGAGCAAGCTCTAAAAAATTAAATGAATTTGGGAACTCTTAAAAAAGAAGTTAACTAAAAATTGTTTTCTAAATTTTAAAAAGAAAAGAAAAATAATTCAAGTAAAGCAGGTTATACTGAAAAGCTGTTGTGGCTAAATATATGACGTCAGTTTTTCTTTTGGGGATAATATCAGGTAAAACAGAAAAAGTAAGAAGCCCATTTAAACAAATTAAGTTGTCCGTCAAAAAATAACTAGCAACAAATTGATTTTTTGTTTTTGTTTTTTAAGGTACATATGTCCATTAATAAAAAGAAACAAAACAATATCACTAGATATACCCAAGAAACAGATTCCTCCAGAGATACTTTTATATGCCATAGAATCAAAATAATTATGCGAAGAAATCTATCACCAGGAGTATTTGTATTTTTTTAAATTTATTTCTGAGGTTACCACCGTTGTTAAAAAGTTTACCTGTTGATTAAAATTCAAAAATAAATAATAATGAAATAAAGAAATTAAATTGTTTTTCTGTTCGATGTTTAAGAAAAAGATTTTATTTTGCTTTACTAACCTAAATTTACAGTCGTGATTCACCTAGGTTCTTCGATGTGTTGTACATTTTGGTCCAGTGCAACATCACTTCGATTTGTATTGCTATTTCGTCCTTCTTCATTCTCCTTATCTACTTCTACTTTATAAAGAATATCATGACATAATGGACATCGATCCTGGAAAATTAAATTAAAAACAAACAATAATTACCAATTATAACTAAACACTTTTAAGGTTTTTCTAAGTTCAGATCTCCTCAGATGAAAAAATCTGCTTGCTTAAATCCCAACATTTTTATATTTTATTGTAGCATTTTTATTTTAAACCATGGCATATTACTTGTTTATCGAATTTGGAGCATGCCTTTGATTCAGTTGATTGTAAAAGAATAATATTGGCTATAAGAAGAGGTGAACACGAAAAGTTAATAAAGTTGATTAGAATGAACTAGAAGATATCGAATATAACAGTTTAAATAAGGATTCAAGATTGGCGAGGAATCGGTCTAATAAAAATCTAAATACGGTCACGAAACCATAACAGTTTAAGAATGAGAACAATTCTGTCAACTGAAGACAGAATGACACATTACGGTCAGCCATCTTACAATGAAGCCTTGAAATGCGACATCACGGTAAAGATTAAATCTGCAAAATGTGCTCAGAATACCTTGCATAGCTAGCTGACTTTAAATTGTTCACAGATTTGACTCGCAAGTGCAAAAGCTTTATCAGCCTCAAAGAAAAAAGTTACAAGTTTTATTTTACAAACTTAGAAGTGGTTCTGATTTCAGTATTTATATTTAAGGCTACCCAAATTGTATGCAATTTGTTTTACTTGCATAAAATAAAATATATTTTGCATTTCAGTAAAATGCCACTTACTAAAGACACATGCCTTTTACTTAGTAATGTTGGATGTGACCACAAGAATCTTTTTTGAATTCTTCGACGAAATCAAACCCAAATTCATAAAAAACGAAATCGCGCCATTTTCACTTCTAGTTATTCTCTATGAAATTCCAGATTAAACTGCTAGTGCAGCCAAAATATAAGCAGAAAAGAAATAAACTCGTGTTTAATTTTAAAGCAATTGGAATGCGAGAAAAACCACGGCAGAAATGCTTCCGAAGGCAATAGATTACAGCTAGTAAAACACTAGCCCCATATTTACCCAAATGCAATATCTACAGAACAATTTTTACGACTGCTATTAACTCAGTTCTTAAATTATTAAAAATAATACAATATAAAACTTAATAAAAATCAATGTCTTACCTGTACATAAAGCCATTTCCTGAGACATACACCATGGAAAAAATGATTACATCTGGTTATCTTAGCTGTTCTCATCTCTTGGTAACAGATGGCACATACATCATCCAGACGAGCAAGCTGATGCTCACTAGCTTCTGGTAATGATTCAATTTTATTGACGGCAGTTCTACGTTTCATAAAAACTGACCAACCAGCTCTTGCTTCACACCTGAAGGAAATAAATTATACTCTTTAATATTCATATTTAGTTATTTGATTTATAATCAATCATTTGATAAATTTACCATATATTAAAGTATGCATGTATGCCCATCATCCCAGCACGAATAGCACCACCTGATTCAAACATTAATATCCAAGCTCCGTTGAAAAATAAAAATATTCCAAAGCAGAACTCAACCTAAAATTTATGAAAAAATAACTTTTTATTTTTACAATTAATAATTGTTTTGGGTTAAAGTTCTTAAACTATAGGGCAATACCGGTACTCACACTTAAACTTGTTCCTAATGTTCAGGAGCTCTTACAATAGTGAGAGCTCACAAACTCGCGTGGGACACTTAAGGCAACGCAATATATGAATACATATACGAGTATTTAAACCGAATATCTAAGGAGCAAACGTAAGACCAACCTCCGCCTAGTAGTACTTTTGCGAGTTAAATTGGGGTCTATTGATACTACTGAAAATTCTACAAAATATGTAAGACAAAGATTAATGTTGCACCAATATTAATGTAGTAACTACTGTTATTATTATTTTTATTGAGCTTTTTGAGCTTCTGGGTTTTATGCTCACGATAATTACATTAAATTTATATTTTCGATTTCCAAATTTGGCGCATCGCTCATACTGAATCAGAAGAAACTTTCTTCGAATGTAGACTTAAAGTAGTTAAAAGGACGTGTTTGGGTTCATAGGTTTACATTAAATCTCTTTATTTAGACTTGCTCTGGCCTAAATTGAATTTAACTTGTGTTGGGATCTACATTCCAGCCAAATTTACTACTAGGTAAAATGTCTACGCCATGCGGCCCTGTACTGTTCGTAAAAACATATTTCTGAAATAGTCAATGGCTTTTATTTCAACACCTCTTAAGCTATCTTGTAAGTAAAAAATTCTGTATAATACAATAGAAGATATTTATTATTCTACAAAAAATGTTATGAAAAATCAAGGTTCCCTGGTTAGAAAGTTACGTTTGGCTCCTATAATACATTTATATTTGAACATTTAAAAAATAGCATCCGAAAATCGACCACTTTTCTATTACAGCTATGCTTCTTGTTTGGGGCTTATCACAATTTCCAAGCTAATACCGGATTAAGAAATCATCGCAAAGTATATAGTATACTAAATGCAACTCAAGATGTAAAATAATATTTACAGATATTACTGAATAATAAATTTGTTAAACGCAAAACATACTTACAGTATTTCCAAATGCCCTAATATAGTAAACATAATCATCTAATTTTTCCCAAAATGTAGATCTATAGGCGTCAATAAGGAACAGGGCGTAGATCAACAGCGAAACAACTACCTTAACAATAACTTCAACACTGAACGCTGAAACAGCAAGTAACCAGGTGCTCATTGGATGATGTGACCACAGGTATGCTAATAAGCTCATCGGATATACAATTAGAAATAGACAAACAGCTAGAGCACGTACATGCCTGCAAAAATAATGATTGATAATTAGATAAAAATAATGATAAAAACATATTAATTAAAGAGAAACTGAGCAGAAAACTTTCTCTTTTTGTTAAATATGCAATACTTAGCCGACAAAACTCTCCCTACTTTTAAATTGTTCATTGCTTTTCTGATTACTTCAGCACACAAAAATTCCAAGCAGTAGTTAAAACTAAATTCCGAACAGAGTAAGAAGAAACAATGCTTTTACAAGCAAAATATATTCATTCTACACCTTGGTGACTAACATTTCTATATTACGACTTCTCAAACTTGGAAAGGAAATAAAGATTTTTCACATTCTTAGAGGCACAGATTAGCCATCAAAGATGGAATTTTAAGGAAACCAGGGACGCATCCAGTATTTTTTTTCGGAGGTTTTGGTTTGAGAAGTAAATCTGGTACTTATTCAGTTTAAAATTATATTTTCATTTCAGATAAAACAGCGTAACTTTCTTATTGCAAATGTTTCTGAGAATATGTTTAAAAAATAATAATTTAGGCAACTTGATAGCTTAGGTACAAAATGAACATTAATAAAACACTGTCATTAATAATTACATGGTCATTAGTAATCTCTTTAAACTTAAGACTGTGTTGATCCCGAACGATTTCAGAATAGAAGCAGAGGGAGCCGAAATTTACGGTGATAATCCGAGGTAAGATATCGCGAAATAGGTCTAAAAAAATTGCCTTTTCAGACATAGTTAGTTGTAATTAAAATTGTGATTATACGAGCATAATAATAGCATAGTAATTTCGTTTACTGATTATCAAGTCCTATGAAGTTAATTCAAGGAATGAAACTGCCCTATGGGACATTCTAATGAGTATTGGTTCGTATTGACTCCATGTTTTCAGGATTGTCAGATAATGAGATGGCAGTTTATCTGGCCCAAGAATCCTCCCTATGATACTCACAAAGAATTTGGGCCATTAACAGCGAAATAAAATGCCGCAATAGTAAAAAAAGGCGATGAAATTAGACGTAGCAATTGGTACGAGAAGACCTAAAGCTTGAGGCTTGAAAGAAGTTCATTATTAGCCATTCGAACATTATTAAATTCTTAATGTTTACTAAGGCATTACTTCAACAAGACGTAACTCGGATGATCGTTGGTCTATTGAAGCACATCCTAATTTTCAACGGTTAGCATTAGTAGATTAATAGAAAAGAAAAGAAATAACGCTACACTTATTGAGTATTTCCTGAAAGGGTGAAAAGCATGAAGACTAAATAAGATTCAACACTATTCAACTCGTTCCTCTCTCCGGAAGTCAAACGGACGGGAGAGATGCCACAGGAAATCTCTGGGTTGGTAGAATGTGATGACTAAACAACAAAAATACGTTTAGAACGAAGATGGATTTGGATAGAGTTTACCCACTTAATCTTATAGCCGGAATTTCGTAAATATTGCATGTAATCTTCGTGACAAATACATTTTTTTTATAGCTTATCATTGGAAAACTTTCTTTCTGCAATTTTAGGAGAAGTTATCGACTCATAAACCCTTCTGAGTGCGCCAAATGCACTGATCAAACAGTCACAAATTCCAATTAAATCAGTTTCTACATAGCCAAAGTAATACAACTGCTATCTTTAAATTAAACATATTATAACTATATTTACAAATACCAAATACCAACCTGTGAAGAGATGGATTGTGCGAAGCGCTTAGAGACATCAATAATGGATTAACAATATTATGTATAAAATGCAATAATGCGGTGAAAAGAAGACAGAAATTTCTACATAAGCGGACAAATCTTTTTTCAGGTTCTAATCCCGTAAGTCCAGTTTGCAAAGCAAGTATGTAAAACAGAATAGCCGATACGGTACCAATACTTTTGTCATCTTCATCTTCAGTCAATAGGACCTAAAAAAAAAAAAACGCAGAGATGATAACTATTTACTGGAGTTTATATTATTTACAATATCTAAATTGTTTTACTTCAATCTTTCAAGTATGTGTGTAATATTTAGTTTCATCTTGAATTAACAATAAGAAATAATCTTAATAAAATTTTAATAAGTTTTCTATGTAGCTCCAGTCATCAATGTACAGTGACTCCCATTAATATTGGGACAGTACATACAGAAGTTAAAAACTGACGAAAATTAAAAGTGGCACCCATTTATTCAAATTTTTATAAATTCATTTCATTTTATAATTACTATTAATTAAATAAAAACTATTTAAATAAGTACATAAAAATGTTTTGGTAGATTAAAAAAAATATATATAATAATAAGAGCAAATTCTACCTCTCATAAATATTGGGACACTATTATAATTTATAGTTTGTCCAAGGTTTTGCCCGAATATTTATACAATTTGTAAATATATACCTTAAGCATATATTCAATATGAAATTAATAATTAAATTAGTTTATATAAATCAAGCCAGGTGTAACATGTCGCGCAAAAATACAAATACAACGATTGAACAAAGAAATATTATAATTTCTTTGCACAAAGACAATAAAAAGTGTTAGAGAGACAGAAAAACTGATCGGACCTAAAACATCTACTGCGTGGAACATCATTCAGCGTTACCAAAAAGAAAAAAAGAATTGTTTCAACCCCACAAAAAGTCCGTCCTCAACTGCTCTCTGAGAGGGAGCAGCGTTATATATTAAAAGAATTAAAAAAGATCACCGACTTAGTGCTCCAAAACTTCAATGTGAAATTTTTGACATGTTCAGAGAGCAAAAAAGGAGCAGAAACAGTTCGGAGAGTGTTAAGAAAACTCGACTATCATGGTAGAGTAGCCTGGAAGAATCCTTTTGTCAGTAAGATAAATCGTGTTAAGAGAGTGAAATTTGCCGAAAAATATTCCAATGTAAATAGTGACTTTTGGAATGATATACTCTAGCGATGAATCAAAATTTAATGTTTTCCAGTCAGATGGAAGGGTTATGGTCTGGATATCCTTATTTTACACTTTTTCAAAAAGTGCTACCTAACAGTTTGGAATTTCATCGATTTATACTTATATATAATTTCTACAGATGTTGCTAATGTAATTTAAAAAAAAAAAAATTCCAAACTTTTGTATGTTGTTTTCATTTTCCTTTTAAATCATTTTGTAATAAGTGTCCCAATATTAATGGGAGTCACTGTACATGTCACATATCAAAATTTCAGCAATGCGGTCTCAAAAATTGAAACTGATTAGACATATAACAAAATCTTCAGAGAAATTAAAATTTAAAAACAGAAAAAAAAAAGAAGCTAATTCGTTCAAAGAACCTTCAAAAATGAAACAAGGAAATTAGATCCAGAGGTCATTACAGGTTAAGATATTCTGCATGTTTACATACAAATGAATTGCCCATTTGATTTCTGTTAATGAATAATAATTTTCAGATCTTAAAAAAAGCAAATTTTAGCCCTAGCAGGAGGAATGGTAATGGAAATAAATTTTTAAAAATTTAGTTTTTGCAGTAAATACATGCACATTTTTACTCCAAAATATGATAAATGTAATTTAATATCATGCTCACGAATATAACAAACATAAATAGAGTGAAATGATCATGTCAATGGCTTTATAGTTGAATTTAACTTAAAACATATTTAAATAAAAAAACTCGTAATTTAAACTGTTCGATAGGAGAGTTTGTTTAAGTTAATAAATTAATACTATTTTTTAAAAACCTTCAATAGTATAAGATAATTATTTTATTATTATTTATTCACAAGCTGGGAGTTGTAACAACAATGCAAATACAGTAAAATTAATACAGTAGTAAAGTAAAGGAAATGTAACTATAATAGAATAAGATAATAGAAGATCTAGTGTTGATGCAAAGTTAAATTGAAATTAAGACAGGAATATTTTGTTTAAAAACCAATTAGCAGAAAATAGATTTTTAAAAATATTTTTATCAGAAAGGGTTAAGGGTTAAAAGCGAATTTAACTATTATCAGCTTATTTTTATTTTATTTTTTTAAAAAAGTTTAATATTTTTAACATGAAATTTTAGGAAAGTAATCAGTTTGGAGAGAAAAAATTGAGGAAAAACTACATTAACTTGTTTTTTGTTTTGATGTTAATGAGTTTTACAAGGTTATTCGGAAAATAATCTCAACTGAATGTGTGTGTGTAAATTTATTAAATGAGTAGAACGGAAATCATAATAGCTGAGCTTATCATGATGCCCTCGCAAATGTAACCAAGCTACCGCATAACTATATGTTAAGTTAAATAAAAAAAAAAAATTGGAGTAAATACTCTTTAATAATTTTTCTTGATACATAGAATTTGTAAACTAAAATGAAGATAGTTGACTTAAAGATTATAAATGTTCGCAAAAATAAAATATTTTTAAAAGGAACGTAACGATATACATCAGAACTACAATAAAATAGTTATTTCCTCTGAGGAAGAAAATCTCAAAGCAAATTATAGGTTTAACACACATTGGATTTGACATATGCACAATTTAAAAAATTCACATGAAATCGTTATAACCGTTATCAAGAAAACCGCCAAAAACTATATCTTGTCAAGTTGCCCTAGCAGTTGACCGACTTAGAAGGAAAGATTTCTGCGGGGCCTTCCCAAGAAAGAAAATCTTGTGCAACGGCAATATTTTCTCAAAAGATAGTTAAAAGAAAGTTAAATTCATATAAGCCTTTTATATGTTTCTTAAATTCAAAGTAGAGAGAAGATACTTACCCACTGGAAGAAACAGCCAATATAGTGACAGATATAGGAAATCACCGACGTCATTCCAAGAACAGCAGTCAGCGTTTCACAGCCAGTAATTAGTAATGACTTCCCAGTTAATAGCAAACTTCCAATATTCAATCCAACTGGGAGCTGAAGAGCCACAGCTTGTTCAATCAGACGAACTAACCAGAAAGTACGCAAAACGCAAGGTACATTAAGTCTTAACCATTCAGTTTCCATTAAAGCTGATAATCCAAAATTGCTAGAAAAAAATAAATAAATAAATCAAAATTTTTGATAGCACACACTGTTACAATTAAGTATCATTTAGTTTATCCAAGTTTCAAACAAATAAATCTAATTTAAAAGGTTATTCCCTGAATTCAGAATTTTACTCTTCTTACAGTACCCGTTTTGATGAAAAATTATTTCGTATTTGCACATATAAGAGGGGGATAAAAAAAATATTGTGAAGAATGAATCTTAAATGCAATAACAACCATTACGGCAAACTTTACTTACCTCACAAATGTTCTGGCATGGACGTATCCACCATAGACAGTTTGTATTATAGAAAATGAACTGCTCCATAAAACAAATTTTACCATTGCAAGCGGTAAGACGGCAGCAAAAACTGGTGCATGATGTAATAATGACTGTGGTAACGGCAATAAGCACAAAAATGAAGGAGCAAGAAATATTATAGGCCAAGATTTTTGTAATAAGGGATATTTAGGTCCAAGATGAACGTAGGAGAATATATATGCCATACCACATTGGGCTGCACAATTTTCTAGCAATACCATACCACATCCATCGATTCGCAATAAACGTTCAAAATTTAAGGATAAAATATCTTCAAGTATACTGGTCGGTGATTCATTCATAGACATCATAATTGTTTTTATAGTTGTTACGTTGCCCCAGTAGGATACAAAAACAACTCCTACTGAAATTAGATACATATATACTACAAGCAAATGTTTCGTCCATAGCATAAATGTGCAAAGAGCAGCTAGACAACCTAAATCAACATAAAAAACAAAATAATTGTCAAAAACAAGTAGTTAAAAGTTTTTAATAACAATATAAACTGTAGTAAAATTATCGCAGCACCTTTAAATAAAAATTTAAGTAGTACTCCAGTTCATTTGATTCCAACTACAAAACTTTACATTCCTTAAATTAAATGAATGAAATTAAAGATTCAGAAAATAAAATGTAATTGAAAAAAGTACAAAATGTATATTTCAAAGTGTTTGTTCGATGCTCTTAACACTGTTTGGCATTGTTAAAATAAGGTATTCATTTGTTCTGATGATCATCCCCAAAAACTTAATTAGGATGTGTATCATAACTTCTCTAAAAGTGAGATCCGTGTCTCTCACCCGACATACAAGAAACAATAAAGCAATCTATTGCGAAGAAAAAATTCGACCACTTTGATTCACTTATGTCAAAACAGACCATAACTTCTATCATTCTGGAACCCATTGTGCAATATTTTCTTGTAATTATTAAGTAACAAACTAGGCCAAATTATCATTAAATCCAGTAGACAACGTAATGTCGTCACACACTGCCAGAAAGAGAATCTACTGAAGACTTTAAAAATCATCTCACAAAAACTAGTAGAGTGAATACATCGCTTACCTTGTCTGAAACCTGACGATTAATTCTATAACACTTTCATAGCCAGGTTTTTGTACCTCTTCAAAGGGATGTGGAATCGAATGGGTATAGAGACCCATACCATAATGGAGATTGCTAAGGGTTCTAAGATGTTTCAAAGAAAATATGTATTTGTCTAGAGTTTTCTTTTGGTTCAGAACTTCAAAAGCCCTCTAGAGCACAACAGCCACAAACGATCATTTCTTCACCTTGTTACAGTAAGAAATCAATTTTCTACTGGGCTCACTTGATTAATTTAATTTAAGAGACAAAAACTCTACAAATTCTAGGTTAAACAGCAAGAAGATAGTTAAAAGAACCTGTTGGTGGCTGTTAGAAAACTGCAACAGTTCCTTTAATCTCTAGCAATCACTGAGAAGCCCTGTCGACTATTGCCCAAAACCATCTTCATTGTATACTGAGTTTTTTACTCTGAAATGAAGATAGGTTTGCTCTACCTTCACCAGATGAAAGATAACATGAATGGAAAAGGGAAGAGTAGAGTCAGTTTCGAAGGAAGATCATTATGGTGAGTGGGTGGACAGGAACCAGCTTTCTGGAACACAAGGAATATTTTTCTGCACCAAGTTGCCTTAGGCTGCACAAAGTAAATCTGCTTCAAAGTATAGTATTTCTAAAACGTTGGTATCTCTCCTCTAACAATGCCTGCAATAAATTCTAACCTCAATGCTGTTAGACAACCTCCTTATTGAGAGACAACAATATATTCCAAGTATTTTAAGAACCCTTAGCGATAGTAAGCTATACTATTACAGAGTTAATGTAGAATGGTATAGTATATCGTCAGAACAGATAAAAATCTTATTTCATCCATGCCCCTCACACTAAATGAAGATATCCAAGTTAGTGTAGCTACACAAAATTCTACTGACAATTGTGAAAGATAGAATTTGTATTTTAGTTTCTTGCTATTCAATCAAATAAACTGAAATGATTATATTACACTTTTTGTGAGTTGAATTTCAAATAACATGGAAATATAACATTACTAAAATATATAAATGATTTTTTCTTATTTTGAGGGGAGATGCGATTATTTTGCACAGCAGTACCACAAGAAAAATTAAACCTACTTACCTACACATGAGAAGATAAATTTCAATAGTACCATAAAAAATAATTTATAAAACTGTGCGTCATATTGGAAAATAGGACTACCAGTTTCTGTCACTAATTCACCATCAATATCCACTATATGTATTGTTTCATTACTTTTTTCATAATTTGATGGCAATGAATGTCCTTGAGGTAAACCTAATCCCATTCGAAATAATTCATCTATGATAAAAAGTGGAGGAACTCGTAGTAGTACATCCACTAAACTTAAAAGTCTTGTTTGTAAAGACATTTATTTAATATATTTACACAAAAACTTGGTCCTTCTTCCTGATTAAAAAAAACGGCGAAAAAACTATCTTCTCGTGATCACTATACATGCACTAAAAAACTGAAAACGGACTGTTATCCTTCATTCAAACAACATGTACCTTGCACTGATAATAGTTGAAGTTAGGTAAGGCTATGCCCTTCTCCTACGCCAATACCCCTTACCAAAACAACAATAAAACCCGTTGTGAACAGATGTTGGTCGAACATCACGGCCAGATTAGCCAACGCAATTTAGATTCCCCGCCATTTACCCGTTTCAAATTGGCTGCTTAACTTGTATAATTTTTCCATTATCAATAATTTAATTTGAGTACTAAAACTATGTTTATGAATGAGAGAATGTGACGTGTCTTAGTGATGATTTCAGGTGATTATATGTTTTAAAAATGTTTAACAGTCAGCTGATTATTTTACTTTTAATGATTTATTCTTATCTTATTGATAGGAAACGTAAACTTTTTTTTATATATTTTACTAATTAAGAAAAAAAAACAATAAAAATGGTAAAATATATTATCAATGAAAAATCATCAGAGGCATTTCAGCAAAATAAACCATACTTCTGATTTATAAAATTCGTTTCATTTCTTTCCTGATTAAATATTAAGCTTTACTTTAGATAACAATTATTACAATGAAATTTT
Source organism: Rhodnius prolixus (assembly GCF_049639745.1). Taxonomy (NCBI): domain Eukaryota; kingdom Metazoa; phylum Arthropoda; class Insecta; order Hemiptera; family Reduviidae; genus Rhodnius; species Rhodnius prolixus. The sequence continues at coordinate 31,282,446 of NW_027411582.1, forward strand.
ATTGGTAAGAGAAAATTGAAAAAATGAAGATAAATTGACTAAAGGGTGGGGTCATTAAAAAAATATCGTTACTCAGCACAATACTATGTATGACCTCCAAATTTAGTGAAACTTTTCTTCACTTCCTTATTTTAACCTTGCAAAGCGATTGTTTGCTACAAATTGATTAGAAAATAAGATGTCCTAATTTTGTAGAATTTTAAAAATAAATTTCTGTTTTTTACTTTTATCCAATTCTTCTACGAGTAAAACTAATTTGAAAACACATATTCGAAGCTTTTAAAGGCTGATTATCCCTTCTAAGGTTGTTATTTTAATGTTGTATACTTTCTTTTCATTTAACAAAGTTATTTGAAAAGTTCAGACTATGTGTATGCTGCAAAAGCGAAAATATGCTTGTTATTTTTGTTACTGTGTAGGAACAGTTTGTTGTATAACTTTTTGTCAAGGACGGTCTATAAATTGCAGGCCATCCTAGAAAGCGGGCACTGCTGAATTTGACTTTGCTGCCCTCTTACAAGCATCTAACTAATCTAATTCGATTTGATCAATAAATGCTTTAAGGATATCCTACTGCTAGTATTACGAACTCTATCAAGGAATTTCTTAAATTAAACCCAGTACCACAATACATATTAGCTTTGCATGTCTCGCCTCTGACCGCTCGGCTACCGTGGCGCCTTCTTATACATATATAATCAATATTTTATAATATGAACGTTTTTTGACAGAATAACAAATTGAACTGACATTTTATTTCCTTCAAAATCATCTACTGCTCGGTGAAGGTGTGTTGTCAAGAGAAAACGTGCAGCAGTTCGTTTTTAATTTAAGAACGTGCAACTCACCGCAACGAAACGGCAAGAGAGGGCCAAAAACACGTGAAAGCGAAGCACGAGGCGCGGCCGCGGATGTCAACTCACCTCTTCTCAGTTATGTAACTATGGCGGATACCCTCAACAATGTTTTTGTTTATTTACTTGCACAAAAACTGCTGATTTGCTTTTATTTGATGTTAACCTGACGAAATACCTCCATATTTTCAGTAGAATATCTATTTGAAAAGCTTTGGAATTTGGTAAGGGGTCATAGATACGTGTAATAACTCCTACAGAAAGACAATTACTACTTACATCCAGTTTGACAATTCTGGGACTTGTCCCTGTTTCACTAGTTCATGTTTTAGTAAGAAACCACGATCCTTGTGCACATTGGAGCACAGTTTTGCTCTTAAAAATTCCTCATTCACTTAATTCGAGTAAATAAAATTGCTGAAAATTTTAATGAACCTAGAATGAGTTAATAAATTAATCATAAAAAAAGATTAATGTAGAGAAGCGAGTGTAATTTTAAACTCACTTCCATGAATTATAATATTTAGCACAAATACACAAACAGGAATAGTAAGAACCAAACATCCTTCTAAACGTGGAAACTTGAATAGCAAGTAGAGGGGAAAACTTCTGGCCAGCACCAAACTGGATTTTTGAAGATCAGAAATACATTTTAAAATCCAGAAAAAAAAGAAAATATGTGATAACGATGTAAGTTACTTATAGTTGTTTCAAAAGGCAGAGGAAAAGAAATGGAAATGGTTCAAAGAATAGAATGGGCAGAAGGAGACTGGTCCAAGAGATCGAGGACTGAAAAACCCGTGACTCGAAGATATAGATGCACAACGAAAGTAAAGAGACTTAGACTTTTTTTTCTGCAAACATTTTTAAAATAAAAATTTTAAATATTACATGTGGAGTGAATAAAAAGAAAACTGGAACTGTTTTAGAAAAAATTATAAAAAAAAAACACCGTAAAGTGGCATTATTGTTTGACCCATATTATCTTCAAGTTTATTTCTGGGTCCCAACGTCGCACAGATTCGAAATTTTACAGCATTACAATTTAATTATCTGCTATGAATGATAATGCGAGTAATGCTGAGTTATGTAGAAAACTATTTTTCAGACTCCGAGACTTGTTCTGCTGAAAACTCAAAATTCGAAAAACAGCACCATCTTTTCTTACTTGAAAAACAAGAGAAAAGACGAAATTCTTCAATTAAATTTTCCATTGAACGAGTTTCTCTTTACGAATTTTTATTTATTTAAAATAAAACTGAAAATAAATCACTTGATTTCGTTAAACCTTGAAGAGAACTTCATTATAGGTCATGGTCTTTTCGGCACAAACTGACACTTGAAGGTGTAAACCCTTAAAAAAAATATTTTTACAAAAATTACTTTGACCTTCAGTCTGAAATGTAGAGCATATTAAATTAGTAATTTAAGTTATTTTCAATTTAGGTTAATACAATTAAAAGTTGAACGTTAATTGAAATTGATAAGAATTTTTTTTATCTTAGTATACATTATGAATGTTAAAGTAGGGTTGAATTCGAATTACAGTATTTTTCGTTGATAGACTGTAATTGTTAGTGATCTAAGTTGGAGTGCCAAGCGCTATTGAAATAACGTCTTCAAAGCTCAGGTAATAAATTGCTCAGGTTACATTAAGTTGAAATGGAATAAAGATAAAATAGTTTCCTATCAAAGAATTGTAATTAAATAGTTTTTGGCCAGTCAAAATTATTAGCTAATTATAGCCAGAATTAGCGTATTGTAACTTTAAACGGTGAATTGTTTAAAAATTAGTTAGGTATAAAGCTTGCTTTTTGGTACAAAACCAATAAAGCATTGGAATCTATCTCTCGGTGAGTAACATCCTGACTATCAACATTCACTTAGCAAAATTGTTGTTGTAAAAGACTATTGAATAAAGTATGATTAAACAAAATAAGCTAACTGCAGCTTACCTCCAATTCTTTATTTTATACACTGCATTCGTAGAATGTATTACTTTTACAAACTGTAATTCTTCATAGATGAATTAAACTCAGTGTAATCTAAACAGCCGAGATTCATAGTTGTATTTCTTTTTGTAAATCTGAGAAAATTATTACCCTTAGGTTATTAAAAAGAATTACAAACTTATCAACTAGTAACATTTTTAACAATGATAAATAAGAAAACTTAGAAGCCTCCACCAAATTTGATATGTAATTTTTTGTAATTATTGAAAATTTTACAATGTTAGAAAATATTACAATCATACATTTAATTAAATATAAATACAAAGTAAATTACATGATATAAATTTCAACTTTTATAAGGAAAAAACTGTAACTTATCTCTTTGATGAGGCACAAAAATTATAGACCCACCTTCAAATATAACTTAACAGCATTTGCTTAATATTATTTCTAGCTGTCTCCTCTGTTGTAAATTAACATTCTGTTAAGAAAACTGTGCACTCTAATTTCAACTTCTTGTCCAATTTCGTTTCTCGAATAATTATTAATTTATTCATTTATTACTTACAGAAATGTGGGAAACTATATCATCAGTTCTTTCTACTGGACTTGTACTCCTAATAATTACATTATTGCTGCTTTATTACTATGGAACCAAGAACTATGGTTACTGGAAGAAGTTAGGCGTACCCTATATGAAACCAAAATATCCATTTCTTGGAACGTTATATGAATTTCAATTCGGCTATAAATCTGTAAAAGAATTTGATGAAGAAATTTATGAAAAGTTCCGAGAGAAACCATACATTGGAACATTCTGTTTTACCGAACCAGAATTATATTTAATAGATATAAAACTAATTGAAGCAGCATTAGTAAAAGATTTCTCTTCATTTTACAACAGAAAGAAACGTATGTTAAAGAAAAGTGGTTACATTACTTCACATTTACCAAATTTGGTTGATCATCAATGGAAAAGTCTAAGACAGAAATTATCACCAGCATTTAGTCTTAATAAATTAAAAGGCATGATTGAACAATTTCTATTTTTTTCTCATGGCCTAATGAAAAATATTGACACCTTTATCGAGAAATCTGAACCAATAGAAAGTGATTTTCTATTTAAAAGATATTTATCGGATGTTATTGGTTCTTGTGCTTTTGGAGTGAATGCAAACGCTTTAGACGATCCAAATGGTGATTATTCACACTTTTGTGAAAATATATATAAACCATCTTCTTACAGATTACTTATGCGTTTGATTAGAGATTATTATCCAAATTTAATGAAATTGATCAGAGGAAATCGTTATGATGAACGTTTAGAAGAGTTTTTTGTGGGGTTAATCAACAAGAACAAGGAGTACAGAGAGAAAAATAATATAGTTAGAAATGATTTTTTCCAGAGTTTAATAGATTTGAGAAAACAGGATGGTGAATTGGCAAAGAATGGTGGACACACTTCGAGTCACCGTAAGTAATTTGTCTAATTACTTTTAGGGGGCACTTTCTTTAGCTTGCATATTGGATTATCACCTACCTACTCACGGAAATCAATTTTTAAACAAGCTAAAAGCAGAGAAATAGAAAATCTGGCCCCTCTCCAAAAGTTTGCAAGCTCTGGCTGGCGATGGCTGTGCATCGAGCTTAATCAGGTCATTTAGTTGACTAACTTAGTTTAAATTAGAGCATGAGACGGGTGCTGTTCTCCACACAGCAAAGAAAGTTTACCGTGCTTAACCCCTGAAAATTCTAGTGGCAGACACCGCTTCTTTTTAGATCCGGCGTTTTTTTGCCGACATTGTTTTTTTTTGCGTTTTATTTCCTCAGATCAGCAAGTAGCAGAAATCACGTAAGTTAAACTAGCGATTACAACGGAATCTTTCCCTCTTTCCGAAGCTACAATCTTCACAGAGTCTCTCCTCACTAGGACATCCAGTAGAGATGTTTTCTGAACTTTTCTAGCATGGGAATGATGACATGGATACAGGTTACAGGCATGACTGATTACAGAAGTGTGATCAGCAGCAATGTTGGGCATAAAAATAAATAATACCTAAAGGGCCTACAGCCCTAAAAACCCTCGAGTAGGATAAGCAGGTTTTTTTTTTGTCAGAAAAATGATTTGTTCGGTCCATTGCAATAGAGGTTTTGTTGGATCCCCCAAATTTATTTATTTATTTTAAAGGGGACATAGAATTAACTTCAATTTAATGTGCCCATAAATAAATTATGCTACGCTATATATATTTTACTCGCTACTACTTAAAATATCTAATAGTGTTCTATTTTCGTGTTTATTTTTTCAGTAATTTTCGATGACGTACTCATGTACTCCAATGCATTTATCTTCTACACAGCTGGTTTCGAAACGGTGGCTTCTACACTTAGTTTTTGCCTTTATGATTTGGCAACACACCACAAAGTACAAGAAAAATTACACCGCCATATTGTAGCCGTATTAAAGGAGCATAAGGGCAAAATAACCTATGAGTCAATTAATGAGATGCATTTTTTAAATCAAGTGGTATCTGGTTAGTATACACAGTAGGTTAAGTCAATATAACACCGGAAAAAAACACGGATATTAAAAGAAATACTACTTATCGCGAAATTCAAATTCTTCTGAAACTTTTTGAATAGTCTCCTACTCACAAAAGAAATGAGAGTTTTTCTGTTGTTGATTGTTATACAGTGTGGTGATGAAATCCGGATGCCGAAGATGCGTGGAAAAAAGCTTTCGGCGCCGACGATGTTAGTTGTTAGCGCGCCTTAAATTAAAAAAAAAAAAAACATTACGGATAAATTCGTTCAAATTCAGCACTCATATCTATCATTGAGCAATCACATTTTTATACACTTAACAAATAAAAACTTATAATTATTTTTATTTATATACTTATTTAAACTTACTAAAATTCTATTTGCTTGTGGCAGAATCACTGAGACTACGCCCACCAATTGGCGAAATACGAAGAGCAGTAACCAAAGCGTATCAAATACCTGGAACAAACATTGTATTACCAAAAGGTATATCAATAGTTGTACCAATACAATGTATCCACATGGATCCTAAATATTTTCCAGAACCGGAAAAATTTCTACCAGAAAGATTTGATCCAGAAAAGAATACAATTAGAAAGGAAGCATATATGCCGTATGGTGCCGGTCCTAGAATGTGTATAGGTATGAAATAATATATGATGAATTCAATGTTTTCAATAATAAACTTTAAATGAATTGATTTTAAATAACTTATACATTTTCAGGAATGCAGTTTTCAAATATACTTTTAAAAATAGTCGTCTGTCAACTTATATTAAATTATAAATTTAAACTTAATCCTAAAACTGAGATACCATTGAAATATGCAACTTCTACTTATTTTACTGCACCAGACGGTGGAATGTGGTTTGATGTTGAAAAAAGAGTGTAAAAGTATTTTAAAAATTCAGCTAAACAAAATTTTTCTCAAATTTACGATGACTATTGATAGATCTTAGAAGTTTAATTCAAAACATAATTATTGATGACCAGATTTAGCTTACTTAACAAGTGGACACCTATGCTATCTAACGACAGAAAAGTAAACTAATAACAGTACGACTAAGAGTTTCAAGCTTTAGTTCACCTTATTGCCACTAGATAGCAGAAGTATTTACATTTCAGTAACTTAACTTTATTTTTTACCAAGCTGCTCGCAACGAAAACTGTGCTCTGCTTTTAGCAGAAATTATTAATTTTTGGATAGCAAAGAATAAACTAATTTAATTACAATTTTTTTTTTCCACAATTATTTTGTATTTACGAATAGCCCTATCTGCAAGCCCTTACAACGTTACAGGTCAAAGGATCATGAATGTTAAATAAATATATCTCCTGTTTTAATCAGAAGTAATGTGTGCAGCAGTTTTTAGATGTTTACATTTGTATTATAAAATTTATGAACATTATTTTTTTTTCTAATTTTGTGCACATATTCTGTGTCTGTTGCATATTTTGCGTGCTATATGAGACATTGTATTTTGAAAACAATATCTTTCTGATATGCTTATGAAATGATTCATACTGCAAATAAAGTAGATTTTGATTAAGAAATTATTTTCATTACATATTTTGTATTTAAAATTCTAGGATTTAAGAAGTTTTGTTTTAGTTGTTTTACTATAATGAGTATTAATAAACATATTATTCTTTCATTCTTTCTAATCACTTCACCCTAACTTTGTGCAAACAATTTAATTCCTCTTTCAGTTCACGAAGGACTTGGTGGCAAAATAGTCACTGTTAATTTATTTTATAGCACTGGGTTTATCAAGAGAAAACTACAATTTAATTGTTGAAACAGCTTCGTAAATCTGACGCAACAAAATTGTATTTGAAAGAGGTACTTACGTAGTAAGACAGTGGTTTTTATGTGGAACTACTTCTGGCCTGGAGAAAGCGATAATTCAGACAGAAATTCCTTGGGTAATTTCTAAAGCTCTTCTCATCTAAAAAATATAGAAAAAACAATGTCACTTTGTGCTGGCAGTCCTTCACTTGTAAGAATATAACCCTCAAATTACCTACTTGCCAATTATGCCAACATGAATCACAATAAATAAACCTATTTTTTTATTTTGCAAAGACAAGATTGTGGCAGCAACTGAGTAAACTTGAGAGCTGAAAAAAAGACACTTAGAAGTGAAATGATGTCACACATATGTATTTTTCTTGCAAAATTCTTGTGTTTAAATTAACCATTTAAAGGGAAGATTGAGTTGGTTAGGAGAGGATGGTGGAGAACAGAATCCTTAAAAGTCAGGGCCGGATTTAGAAGAAATGAGGCCCTAGGCTATTCCACTTATGAGGCCCTTTCACCTCCTATTTTTAAGTTTGTAAATTACATGAGAGATAATAAAATACATCATTACTGTGTTATATATCAATATGTTGAATGAAACATGTTGTTAATTGTACTAACTTTCTGAAAAATGTGGCACGGATAATAAATAAAAAAAAAGTCGACTTTGAATGTAGGCCCCCTCTTGATCTTGAGGCCCTAGGCTGAAGCCTAGTTAGCCAATAGGAAAATCCGGCCCTGCCTATAAGACTTTTATATGGAAGACGTCAGGAGAAGAGGTAGGCCAAGACTAAGTTGGTTTTATGAGGTCGAAGAGGAAGAATGGGTGTGCGAAGGTGGAGACTAAAGGCTTTTGATAGAGCTCAGTGGAGAGCCTTGATTGAGAAGGCCCTGGTTCTTTCAGATATGTAGCGCCGAGGAAGAAGAAGAATGATCTTTTAACATTTTGAAACACTTTCACCCACAGATATTAGCCCGATGTCTATCATACAGGAATCTATTTCTGATGTCCAAAAAACCCCACTATATCTAAAAGCTAAGGTTGGAAAACAAACAAATACCAACTCATAATTTTTACCCACTGTTTGGGCAAAACCATTGAGTATTAAAAGAAAAGATTCGGATACTAGTATCGTATCGGAAATATTGGAACGTCTCCCAGTAATTGGGACACTCCTCGAGGTACCTCCAGGCAACTGATACTCAGAGTAAACAGAATGTACGAGTAACATCACATATTGTAATTCTAAGAACTTATTTTTAAGAACTGAATTTCGGACGTAAGGCTTGAAGCTTACAAGCGTTTAAAAAACAACACAAATTAATCTGGATTGAATTTTTACGTAAAAGATATTTTGCTAAATTCTGGACACCCTTATTAAATCAATAGAAATTTTTCATCCAAAATGTGAACGGAACAGTTTTCTTAAAGAAAAACGTTCGATTACCTTATTGATCCATAATTTCCAATGTAGGCACTTCAAAATAAAGCTGGTAAACTTACCGGAACTATATGTCTAGTCATATAGTTTGTATTAGAGATTATAGGTGACATAAACGTTAGTTCTTAAAACGAAGGAGGATGATAATGTTTGAGGGAGATAAAATATTTGTAATAAATCTAGTAGGAAGATAGAGGTATGGAAAAAGATGGAGATATTAGTGAAGAAGGCGGAGGTGGCACTCAAGTTTACACACACACACACAATCTTGGAGGTGGCATATTGGCGGCGGGGGTTAATAGCAGCATCTCCTTCACTGGCCCCGACAGTCCTGCCAATCACCAAGGCTCACTCAAGCAAAACCGACCAGATAAGCTTTTTCCCTTCAAAGCTCTCCTTTATAAAAGTTTCCTATATATTACCTATACACATGTATAGCTTTTACTGAGCGTGTTTGCTTGTGTTGAGTAAGATATCCTGGCACACAAGCCTTCCTTCAGGATGATAAAAATGGGTGTCGCACCGAATTGGCCGGAGCAAATTCTTTTTTCACGCCATCTTGAATCACCCTTTCCTATCCTCTTTTTCTCTCACAGACGCACGCTCTATATCCTGCGCAACTAGGCAGCCGACTAGGTTACACACCCTTGCTACCTCCGGATATTGCTTTCCGATCTTTTCCCAACACGTATAACCTTCCCCCATTTACAATGCCTCCAGTCAGATAGTATACTTTTATGGGAGGTTTCCAACACTACATAATACCTATTTTCTTTCTTTTTCCACCCACACCCTCGTTTTAGCTTTGGCTACTTCCCATACTACCAAGTACTTTTTTATCGGTCCACAACTTTGCATAGCAGAGCTTGTTAAACAAAATTTCTGATATTAATACGATTTTCTGTTGCTATTACAAAACAAAATCTGACGTAAACAGTTACACTAATACTATTCTCTTTATTTCTGGCTTTATCTCAACTACTATTTATCATAAATGTTTAATATATTTAATCATAAAACCTATTTTTGCAGAATAATTATTCAACTTAAAGCTTTAAATCAATAAATGGAATTTGGATACTATGGAGTTCACTTTATACATGCAACAAAACACTGTTTCTTGAGCAATGAATCGTTTAGAAGACGGTGAATCAAAGTTAATACACAAAAAGTGTTTAAATATCACGTTCATAAAGACCGCAATAGAGCACAGAATCACAACACATCTTAGTTTTGTGGGCCTTGCCTCCAATCACTTGCTACAATGGCGCCTGAGTAAGAGTCCACTGAATTAGAATAGAAAAGAAATTTATTATTCTGGGACAATTGTCCCCTAAGAATAAAAACAGGTACAATTAGTGGTTTTAGTAGTTTGGCCTGTGATTAAACAGAAAATATACGTAAGTATTTACAAAAAGTGAAAATAAAAATAACAATAGAAATTAAGGAAATAAATTAAAACAACTAAAATTCCGGAGGAAGCTGGATAGAAAGGAGATAACTGAATAGACGGGATTTAAAGATGAAAAGGGTAAGAGCATGGCGGACAGATGATGGTAAGGAGTTCCAGAGAGAGGTAGCACGTATAAGGAAGGATTTGTCAAAGGATGAGGTACGGTGAGAGGGAATATAGAGATCAGATCTAGTGTTACGGGAATGGATCGACGATTTAAACTTAAAGATTTGAAAAATATAAGATGGCCTTTGAGACTGGATGACTTGAAAAAGGAAAGAAGCCAAAAAATACTGGCGGCGGTAGACAGGAGAAAAGCCACTTCAACTCATCGTAGCAGTGCGAAATGCGAGAGTCTCTGGAAATGCTGAAAATAAATCTTATGAAGTAGTTCATGGAGGCGCTTGAGCTTAGCTTCAATATCACCAAAAAGACCGCCATACACTAAACAACCATAGTCGACATGGGAGAAAATAAGAGAGGAAACAAGGAGTTGCCGGGTCTTAATTGGGAAAAAGGTGACGGGAACTATTAAACTGCTTTAGGATATGGATGGAACGACGAGAGATTTGAGAAACATGGTTTTTCCAGGATAGGTTTTGGTTAGAATTACGAGTATATCAGACCTTTTCTTTTTCTTCAACAGTTCAGGAAGAAAAACAAATGTTGAGATTCCCCTAAAATAGAAATAAAGTCTAATAAAATGAACTAAGATCACTAGAGTTCCTATTCCCCTTCTTTTTGTTTGCAATGTACGGGATGTTTGTTGTCAAGTAATCTATAAGAAGTTTTGAAATCGTCTCACATCTTACAGTCTTGTATTTGTTTCTTTAACTTTTCCCCTTATTTCCTGTTCTGAAAAACACTCAAGATGCATATCATTTTCATTGGCCTTGGAATGGGAGGGGGCCTGTTTTCCGTTATGGAAATTTACAAAAGAGTAACATTAAAAGATTACCCGAGAAGAGTTTGTGTATTCAGAAGTTGTTAGTGAGAAAGAGAGAGGAGGATGAGTGGACGACCCTATCTGCTCATTAGGACTATTGTTTAAGCCGCTTTACTGAAGGACATTTTAGGGATAACTTAATAAGGGAGTCTGAAAGATTCATGTCTCCAGCGGTAGGGTCCTGTGGATGGGTTACTCCTGCTCCTCTCCTGGACGTCCCTTTATAATAACCGTTCCTCGTTATTTGTTCACGTCAAATACCTCATTAAAAAAAAAGAAGATCATAATCTACACTCCATTAATCCATGCTTCAATTCCCAATATGGCGCTTTGATTATTTACTTCTTTTTCCCTGTTAGTCTGCCGTACCTATTAAAAGTCCTTTGGCGTACTAATCTAGATCTTGTTAATCAATTTATTTAAACAACCCGTAGTTATCTGTGATCAGAAGCCTAAAGAAGATATTAGTCGTAATGAGGACATCGTTTCTACCAAGAGGTGATTAGAATTTCGATGCCTACTACAGTTAAGTTTTCTACAACTACCGTAATCTAAAACTCCCTTGGAATTTGTTTAATGCTGAACATCCTTTTTTTTTTGCTAATTCAGTCAGTCTTAAAATTGCTGAGTTCTTATTAAATTAAAATATTAAGACAAGAAGTGTATATCCTACCTAGAAGTTTCAAGAATTTGGCGAATTCGTTGTGGGATGTTTTTATGATGATTCTATCTTCTCTTATTTCCTAGTAGTTCTTTATACATAGATCCAGGGAAGGTATCACATGTTGGTGAAGAATATATGACCTCTTCGAGTACAACAGGGAAGGTACATAGAATTTAGGCACCAGTTAGAGTTATTCATGATTGCCAGCTTTCTGAAATGCAGAAAAATAGAATAGATTTAAAGTAAATCACAATTTTTTTAACTGAAAACCCAAAACAAATAGACAATTTGATTCAATCAACATGCTTCCACATTACTCTAACCTAATTCCGATTACCTTCCTAGCCCTTTATCTTTTTAGCCAGTGATGACAACAATACTCTAGCGGCTACAATTATAATTACGACGAGATTTGTTGAAGAAAAAATTAACTTATCGACCCTGAGAATTCTTCAGTTTCTTGTTTTGTGAAATGGAAATAATCTTTTTTTTCCCCATTTTATTGATATATAATATTAAATAATGAATTCCACGACTTGTACGTTCAATGAATTGTAAAATAATGTAGTATAATATATATTTTAGGTACAAAAAAAAAGAAAGTTATACCCAAAGATTTTCATTCATCCCGATTTTTTTTTTTCACTCTTTCTCGACTAAAGCAGGGATATTAGTACCGTTCTTGTAACTTTCTCACGGAAATCTTTCTCGCATAATAGTCGGACAGTCTAGTTTATAAATCAAACTTAATAAAAACTTTTATGGATGACTTTAAACAGATTTTTACAATAAAAATTATTGTATAAAATTAGTCTAGGGCTATCTATCTTAACATTTTTTTTTTTATGTTGAAGTTTTGGACGAACATTTTTTTCTTTTTTTTGGATGAATGGTTAGGTAATAGGTGTGTGTAAAGTACAATAAAGCTTTTGGATTTTATCTACCTGATGAGGTGTTTTCATAGAGAGTGTATTGTTCAATGAGTGTCTGCAGACAGTGTTAGTAGAACTTGCTGCCTCCTTTCGGACAAAAACTTCAATGGCCATACAATCATCTCCAGGACTAGTTGAATGGGAAGATATCCACTGATAAAAAAAAAACAGCCTCCGGTGAGCTCCAGCTTTGTAGATATGCCGACTTTTTTTTTTTTTCTAATTTCTTGTCCAGTTGAAGGTGTTTTGTTAAAACGGTTCTTTCATATATATTTTTTTTTTTATCCCTTTTCATTTCTCTTTGGACTTCAGGGTTATAGTTATTAAGAATGGGGAAAAAAATTCCTTGTTAAAAGCTCGATGTCACTAATATCCTCTATTACAGCGTGTCAGTTCATTAGCATATTGTTAAACAATTTTTATTGTGTCATTGTTACTTATAGGATGATTACTAGTCTTATTGGGGACATAGATTTCAAAGCAAATTATTTATTCTACAGCTATACAGGTCAGGTTGATCTAAATTTTTAAAATCTGATGTACACAACTATTGAATAACTTTTTATTTGGCATTGGCTTTCGCCATACAGCCAGCATCGTCTAGGTGCTTAACACTAGAATATCACTCACTCTCCATTCTTGCTTATAAATACATTCGCTTCACACATTCATCCCTCTACTGTATACAACTATTTACATAAACTACAGCAAATGGATGGACCAGTACTCTGTGCTCCTGCCATCCTTATAGCTTAACCGAAATTAAAATCACCGTAATTCTTCTCTAATCATTTTCTTCCATTCATTCTAATCGGCTATAACTTTTAAATACATTCATATTTCTTAGCTATAGTGCTATAGATTAAATAACTTTCTTTTACTATTTTTTCAAGGTTCTTATCAACATTGTGAAACAGCACATTACTCTGTATCTTATAGGATTCATTTAGATGCAAATGAAAACAAACACATATAATGTAAAACAATTTTTCACGAGTGTAAGCCCTGAAGATGACCAAGTTAGTCCTTTAGGCAAAAAGCTTGGTATTAATACGAGTACAACAAAAAATTATGTCTGAAATTGGCAGTATATTTTCTTTCCCTTGAATTATTGAATCAGTAATCCTAAAAATAATAATAATTATTATTATAATAAAGTAAATAATTGGGTCCCAGTAAGACTTCAACTAAATTTTGGGTATCATTGCAGAGAAATTGAGTAATGCTAGGTTACAGCTTGAAATTTACAAGTTATTGAGTTACTTCAAAATCAAGCTCAAATTGTTCAATTGTAAAACCGAAGTTTCGTATAAATGAATAAAATTTGTTTCAGTTTCAGGTTTATTAAATGTTTAAACCCAACCCTCTACTTAAACAAAATAAATGGATATAATTTTTAATGGATAAATAAAATATTATGATTTACAATAATGGCCGTTACGTCAAATAAAAAGGCATGCTAAGTACCTTTAAGTTCTAATCTAAAGCTTTTGCATTACAGAAAGCCCCTCGTATCTATAAAGCACTATGAAAGTATTAAAACTTCGTTACTCTCTCCCCTCGTAATTTTGACAACTTTGTCCATTTATTGCCATCCACTGGCGGGAATATCTTTTACTATGGAGTATTGGTACTGCTTATGGCTCCTCTCACTTCGTATATCGTCTATTGATGGCCTTAGTTAATATGCTACATTGCGATTGGTAGGGATTGTTAACAGTTATTACACGTAATGGGCCATTAAGTAGTAAGTAATGTTCATTGCTTTTAATATTGTTTACATAAACAGAATTTCTAAACAAAAGCTTAGGACCCTCTTGTATTGTAGCCAGCAGGAGCTCCAAAAGCAAATTCTTGAAGGATCAAAATTACGTATTAGCAACTTCTATGACGTTTTAAACTTCCTTTTAAATTTTAGGTATTTCTTTTTTATTAAGCACCTGGGGGAATCTTTTTGCTTTCTAAATCTGTTTTATTATTTTTGATTTTTATAATGAAGCTTAACTGGACTTCTTCATCGTATAATCAATCGTTTTAGTTCAGGAATTTTTCGGAACCTTGCACAATACATACCCTAATTTAGGGAGCTGTATTCATATTCCTCAGCACTATTCTTTCTCCAGTTATATCGGCATCCTTGCATTTATCCAACTCCCATAGAAAACCCTAATTCTCAAGCAAACTATCACAGACACTCTCTCTTTCAAAAAGCTTCAGAGATAGTGAGGAGCGGCCGTAAATTCAAAAACAAATTTTCTTACTTCATACCAACGTTTCGGTAAATATTGTTACCTTCTTCAGGGTACGGTAAAATTTTTTTTTGTGGAGTTAAATGTTTATTTACATTATCATAGCTTTCATCATCATAACTCCACAAAAATGGTATGAAGTGCCAAAATTTGTTTTTGAATTTATGATCGCACCTCAATATACCCCAAAATCATCCATCAACAATGGTCGAGAACCAAAACCATCATTGAAATCTTCAGAAATGGGTTTATAAATTCCTCCATCTGAGGTAAATTCACACAAAAGATCCTTGCCGAATTGTTCAGGTCTAAGGGGCTAGTCTGTTAATCAACACTTCTATCTATCTGTTCCTCAGACGCTTCTAGTTCCATAAGGAAGTAAAGGAGGTAGACTTCTTTTCTTTTTTTTTGCCTTCTGAATGCGCAGATTAGTCATGAATACGGTGTAGGGGTATATTCAATCGACCTGTAGCTAACTAATTACTTATATTGAAATTTGATTACTGTTGATATGTTTTACTAATGCCTTGAGTGTTGTCAGATTAGACTTCATCAGTAGTTGTTGCAAATTAGTCGGTAGTTCCAACTTATTGTCCCATATTGCTTCCCAAAGTAAGTCCCGGCCTTTACTCCTTTGGGAGCATGCCAAAATTAGGTGGTTTGAATCAACCTCTGATTCCTCCCCACATGTGCACTTCTTATCCGGGAGAACCCCAATGCGGAATAGATGGCTTGGAGTAGACTTCTTTCTAAAGTAGTATTTCATTATGGTGTACACTTTTACAAAGTGTATATTTGTAAGAAAGAGTTAATTTGTTTTGAAACATTTTAAAGTTTCAACTAGAAGGAGACCTTCATTGGTTTCGATGAATGTCACACAGCGCGAGGTGTAATTATTAGGATGAATGTAATGAATGTAGTGTATATATACTTTGTAGAAACAGGTGGTTTTAAAATTTAGGTTAGATCTCTATGGGGTGCGAGGATTATCGAGTACTCCACCTCAACATTAGTATGGTTAGGTTAGAAGGAAAGACAAGTTAGGGCAACCAATAGGTTAGTTTCTACTAGATCAGATGTTGGTGTAGGATTAGGCTGTATAGCAAAGTGTCTATTCTCCAGTATAGTTCAGGTGCAAAGGACCTTCCACTTTGTGCACCTTTTCAAATTGAAAAAATGAAATAAAATAAAGTTTAAACCGAATTTGGAGGCCGAAGAATTTAGAAATTGTAAACAAAGTCGTGTCCGTTCATTTTTTCCTTAAATTTCCTGGTTACAAAACTATTATTTAGTTGTAACATTTACGTGAAACATGCTCGCATATATGCACTGATATTTGAGACACTATTTAACACCACACACTAACTATTATCTTAAATAGAGATGTCAGCATTGGCCATGGTACACTAAAAGGTTAATTATGTTATGTTTGACTTTGTCATATATCTATCTCATACTGTGAGCGAGTACAAGTTCGTCGGTTTTGTATGTCCATATCGTACTGAACGTCTATTGTAAAACTGGTGTTCGAGTGAGACAGTATAGGACGACCGGTAATGGAAGTAACCTTCTCAGGTGAATGGAATCTGTTTTGCCTGCGATGTTCCAACCACCTGTCGTACGGTGTAAGTGGAGCTGTTTATTTGGTTTGGGAGCATTCTATCATTTCCTAGTGTATCCCCTCTGATAACTGTCTCGTACACACCCACACACACACATACACGGCTACGAAAACCTTTTCTCCCTAGGTTGGTTATATTGAGATAGAGTACTCAGTGTTGTAGTCAGTATTGTTGTGGCTAACACGTATGAAATGACGTGAGGGTTTTTGGTTATATATATATATATATATATGTACAAGGATGCCATCCAACACGGATAGAATTCAGAGTATGGTGAGTAAACGGGGGAGGGGCGGAGAGGTTGCAAAATGATTTGGAGAAGTGAGAGAACAAGGTGAGAAAAGCTTTTTGCATGGCCAATGAATCTAAAGGAAGGAGTAGATGCTTTTGGTAGCTATGGCTTCCTCGGGCAGAGTAAAACAGTATTTCAGATAGCGATAATTGGGAAAACGCTGGTGAATCCTCCACAAACCCTTTTGGGGGGGGGGGGAAACTTTCTCTGTCCTCTTGGATGGGGTAAAACAGAAACTATAGGGTAAGAGAAGGGAAATGTTGCGCGCGCCATTCTCTATTAACACTCTATCTTCTCCCGCAAAAAAAAAAAATATATCCGCGAAAACTTGTCCTTTATATTTTTAGCGCGAAAGTTATACCGGAAACCGGTTGCAACGGCTTCGTTTTTTTTGTATTTTTTTAAAAAACAAAAACTTCTCTATCATTTTTTTTTGTTATTTTTGTGCGTATGTCGTTGCAAAAAATCTCTCTCCCTCTCTTACCCGACACCAGTTCTTCCTCCAGCTATTCCTGCCCCCGTTTCCCCTTACCAAACCGTCAACCAAAAGCCCCTGAAGTGGTCTACATTTTCCCTAGATAACACCATTTGTCAGTTTGGCCCTGAGCTTTTCAATTAAAAGTTGTTTCATTTTCCAACGGAAGTTTGGTTGACGTTTATACCTCACACCTTCCTCTTGGATGTTTGTAAACCAGACAAAGCGAGCTCTGTACGAGGTTGGTTGGTTAGAAGCTCCACTTTCTACCACCCCCAATCATCATCAACAACATCAACAACAACTGTATACTGCAAAGTGAATGTGTCGATTGCATTTTTGGCCTGCCAAACACGTAAATATAGGAGACTACAACCGCAAACCACCTCGCACCCTCCGTGGAGGGGGGCCTGGTTAGCACCTTCACTAACTCAAAACAACTCCGTATCTCATTCAGGCAACTTCCGCCTAGAAGCTCTGTATAAACCCGTTACATACATACATTTACTACACCACAAATTTTCTCCATTTAACTTCAAAAAACCAGGATTCCTTGTCATGGTATAATACAATATAACTGCAGTACTGTCATATTGGATTTTTTTTTTTTTCTTTTATCGAAGTGTTGACTTTTTTCGTTTTTAATTTCGTAAAAGAGGAAATACTTCGATCGTGTAGATTTATATTTTGGATAAACACGGAAGTAGGCACATTTTATGTTGGGTATATATACCATAAGTAAATAGGAAATGAATGAGATGAACTGGTGCGGGAAGAGCAGGAGGAGAGAAGCTACCCAGCGGTAGCACTCTCTATAGGCGAGAGGAGAATGTGAGGAGGAGAGAGGAGAGATAGGAGAATAATGACGTTTAGTTCTTCAGACCGTAAGGAAGTCGCGGGGCCACTGGCGATTAAGTCGGCGAGGAGTATTGTTAAGGATGTCAGAGGAGGCGAGAGACAGTACAAGAGGATTAGAGCAATTAGAGAGAGCAATATAATATTGGCGATTCAGTCAGCGAGGAGTATTGTTAGAGATGTCAGAGGAGGCGAGAGACAGTACTAGAGGATTAGAGCAATTAGAGAGAGCAATATAATACTGGCGATTCAGTCGGCGAGGAGGATTGGTAGGGATGTCAGAGGAGGCGAGGGACTGTACAAGAGGATTAGAGTAATTAGAGAGAACAGTATAGCACTGGCTATTCAGTCGGCGAGTATTGTTAGGGATGTCAGAGGAGGCGAGAGACAATGCGAGAGGATTAGAGCAATAAGAGAGGACAGTATAGCACTGGCTATTCAGTCGGCGAGGAGTATTGTTAGAGATGTCAGAGGAGGCGATAGACAGTTCAAGAGGATTAGAGCAATAAGAGAGAACAGTATAGCACTGGCTATTCAGTCGGCGAGGAGTATTGTTAGAGATGTCAGAGAAGGCGAGAGACAATGTGAGAGGATTGGAGCAAATGGAGAGAACAGTATAGCACTGGCTATTCAGTCAGCGAGGAGTATTGTTACAGATGTCAGAGGAGGTAAGAGACAATGCGAGAGAATTGGAGCAATAAGAGAGAACAGTATAGCACTGGCTATTCAGTCGGCGAGGAGCATTGTTAGGGATGTCAGAGGAGGCGAGAGGCAGTAAAAGAGGATTGGAGCAAATAGAGAGAACAGTATAGCACTGGCTATTCAGTCAGCGAGGAGTATTGTTACAGATGTCAGAGGAGGTAAGAGACAATGCGAGAGAATTGGAGCAATAAGAGAGAACAGTATAGCACTGGCTATTCAGTCGGCGAGGAGCATTGTTAGGGATGTCAGAGGAGGCGAGAGGCAGTAAAAGAGGATTGGAGCAAATAGAGAGAGCAATATAATACTGGCGATTCAGTCGGCGAGGAGTATTGTTAGAGATGTCAGAGGAGGCGAGAGACAATGTGAGAGGATTGGAGCAAATGAAGAGAACAGTATAGCACTGGCTATTCAGTCGGCGAGGAGGATTGTTAGGGATGTCAGAGGAGGCGAGAGGCAGTAAAAGAGGATTGGAGCAAATAGAGAGAGCAATATAATACTGGCGATTCAGTCGGCGAGTATTGTTACAGATGTCAGAGGAGGTAAGAGACAATGCGAGAGAATTGGAGCAATAAGAGAGAACAGTATAGCACTGGCTATTCAGTCGGCGAGGAGGATTGTTAGGGATGTCAGAGGAGGCGAGAGGCAGTAAAAGAGGATTGGAGCAAATGGAGAGAGCTGTATGGTTACTTGTGATTTTCGTCTTAACGAGTTGGTTTACGAAGGGAATGTTGAGATCGTAGTGAAGAGTAAGGTTAGTCACCGTAGAAAGGTGCCACGATAGACGAGTGGATATAGGCTCGTCCCGCAAAGCTAAGATGTGTTTAAAATAGTGCTTTTTTTTTGAAAAAAATTTAGTTTCATGTATCACCTTAGGCGCTACCTGGAAATCCAGCAATAAGATTTTGGTGAATAGAAACTAACTGTAAGTTGCCATATCACTGAAAGGATAGTTTTATATTTGCTCGAAAATGGCTGGAGTTTTCAAGAAATGGCAAAAATGCGTAGGCCTATTATTTTAATTTAAAGGACATTTATTTTTAAGAAATTTTATTAAAGCGGAAATACAAGAGAAGGGTGAAGTTAAAGGTGAAGATATATATAATGGGTCGCCGAACTAGCCTAGAGCTGTAACGGGAGGACGTGATGTTGAGAAAGCAGCCAGCGCAGGCACTCTCTAGGTTGCAGGAAAAGGTTGAGAAGCAAAGAAGTTTGTAGTTGGAGAATTATCATGGTGGAAGTGTGTTGATAAGAATTAGACGAACAAAAATTTGACTGATCTGCCGAATCGGGTGTGAACTTCAATGCCATGATGGTGGATACGATTGGAGATATAGTAAGGTATGTTGACAATCCTGCGAAGGACTTTGAACTGGAAGGGCTGCGTAGGTTGAATATTGGAAGGTCCAGGGTGAAAAGCTGCTAATCGCAGTGCGTAGTAAAAATTAAAAGAGATTTACTGTTCAACAACAGAGATGCTGTATCCCCCTGAAAAGAAGGAACGAGAATGGGAATGGTGGTTGTAGCAGTTAAAATGAGCACTCTGAGGGGGTGGAGCAAAGGTTTGTCCAGAAATGGTTAGAAGAGCGAACTCTGGAGGCCGATATGGAGAAGTGTAGTTCGCATACCCTACAACAATCCTGGCAGTTCAAAGTAATTTCCTGAACGTTTCCTCGCCTTCTTAACTGGGCGGCCCCCTTGCTCTGCCGTCTCTGGCGTCACCAGAGTGGTGTGGCCGAGATTGTACCACCCTGCCGTGTTCCTAAATATTAAAACTCAACACTCGACTATTGTAGCTCCTGGCTACTTACAATGCAACTCCTACTACCACCTACAATACCACACTTCGGGAGGCTTCTCCCCATAATGAACATGTCACCCACACGTGTCTTCTGTCTAAATCAACTCTTCATTCATATTTGAATATTAAATCTCTTTAACAAAAAAACTTACAGTTTAAAAAGTTAAGCATAAGAGTTGATTAAACGCTAAAAGGTTCACAAATCTGCAAGAACCCAATATTCTCATTAACTATTATAACCAAAACATTGCAGTTAACATCAGTTATATAGACCTAACTTTTCTCTACAATTCGTTGAAGAATTCATTAAAATCTGTTAAGTACGAAAAGAGACATAAACGTTTGAAATTTGAACGATTTCAAAACGTACATCGAGTACATCAAAAATGTAACCTACCATCACTCATTACCTATTATCACTAAAACATTGCAATTTCTACCAGTCATAGAGCTAACTTTTTCCTACAATCCACTGAAGAGTTCATTAAAATCTGATAAGTACGAAAAGAGATATAAACGTTTGAAACTTGAACGAATTTGAAAACATCCAACAACCTTCAATATCTCGTTAATATATTACTGTACCATTTTATTGATGAAATTGCCGACTTAAGAGGCTGTGATATCTGATAAATTCGGACATATAATTAAGGAAATTATATGTACTTGCTGATTTGTATAACTTTTGTCCTTTAATCAGCCCTTACACTGAACTTTTTAAACTTTTTGTTAAGGAGATAATTACGCCATTTTGATAGATTTTTCTTTTGGTTCCTTAGATGGGAAGAAGATGAGACTAAAAAAAAGGTTGTGAGATAAAGTGATGTCTAATTACATCCTATTATAAGAGATAATAGAAAGAAACTTGCGATTACTACTGTACTCTTTCCAGTATGAGCGGTAAGACAGTGATAACATTAAACTCCTTAAGGGATGTAAGAGAAGTTAAGCTGTGATCACAATAACTTCTTCTAAAAGAGCGGAAAGAAAATTTATCTGCAATTACAGTTCTTCTTCCGGGCAAAGAGAGATTAAACTTTGAATTCGGCATGATTGCATTACTTTCCCTTAAAGGAGAAGGTAACAACAAGTGGAAGAACAAGAAAAAGAACATTTTCTGAAAATGCCGTTCCGCCAACGTATTTCCAGTAATCTATTAGGTCTGAGTTGTTGCAAAAAAATTACAGTTATAAAGGAGGATTTGTCCTATATTGTAGAGAAAATTTGGGAATTTTATCTTTTATAGAAAAAGAGAAAAAAATTGCCAAAGTTGGGTGTTTTTCAACGTTACGCTTTTTCTGGTGCAGTTTTTGACGATCAACCCTTATACAATCGTCTTACCGGACAGTTTAATTAATTACTAAAATGATGTTAATTTTGTAGTCATTTCTGTTGTAGGTAATTCAGTTGAAGAGCCCCTAATATGTAGACCCAGAATCCATAGTTCCTAACTTAGTTTTACTAAAGAGAAGCTCAATTAAACCCTTATTGCTTACTGGTAGAATTAGATTAGATTCTAACGAGAGATTGGATACAAAGTCTAAGCCACCGCGACTCTTAATGGTAATAAGAAAAATATCTGGCGAATATTAATAAAAGATTTTATATAAAAAAATTATTTGCAGTCTGGAATGGGTGAAAATAAAATGGATTCTTTATCAGCAGTCACTTCGCGAAAGGCAGAAAGAGAGGTGAGGAGGTCTCTTCGCGAAAGGTAGACATTCATAATAAAGAGAGGCGAGGAGGTGTCTGAGCGAGGTAGTTGGAAAATGACAAATTTATTCCACTCCTGTACCCGCGTTCAACTTATTTCTATTCAAATTATTATTTTTATTACATTCATTTTATTAAACTGAAACATTTATTATATACAATTTAATTTTTATTACTTTTGCTTACTGCGCATCAGAAAGAAAATATTTTATTTCCGGTTTTCACCGAAAGTATTCCGCTTTAAAGTTCCCGAGTTTGACCAAAAAAAAAAATGGTTTTAACCAATTGGTTTTTGTGTTTCTGTGAAATTGTGTGAAATTTTACCGCAACAAACTGTAGCAGGAAGTTGATATAAGAGATTTCCTTTAAGTGCCATTAGCGACCAATTTCATTCAACAGTTTAAGGAAAAACAATCCAGTGTATTGTTTAAAGAGAACTGAATCATATGACAGCTTGAAAATTAACTTATCAACTGAGAAGACGATATAGCTAGAAGTCAAAATTCAGGCCGAAACGTCTTCGATCAAGTGAAGATTTAGATTCTGACGAGAGATTGGATACAAAGTCTGGCCACAGCAACTCATAAGGTTTTTATTGTGGCACCCACCAGTTAACTGTTTACGACGAAGATATTCGTCATGAAAGAAGTGTAAAATTTTGTGTTATGACGAATATATTTCGTCATGCTTTTTCAGTAGTGACAATCGGCAATTCATTTTACAATTTTTAGTTAAAACTAAATTGCGAGAAGTTTGGAATATTTTGAGGCCATATCAAAATAAAAATAACTAACAGATGTAGTATGAATTAGTCTTCGTAAATGTATCCCTTTTATTAATCATCACTGAATCAATAACGAATTCATAGATTGTGTAATGCTTGACTATGCAGTAAGTGGCACGCCTGGGATGAAAAAACGGGATGAGGATCCTTTTGTTCACTTTTTACCTGTATTCAAGAGGCGGAGCTTTTGGCTCATGTGCAGAGGTTCAAGATTTAGCGATCATCCAAATTGCTGAATCGTGGGCTACTAACCTGCCAAGATATTTCCCTGTATAATTGCTGGTATTTTATTATCTGGTCAGGGATTCATTGGCATAAATACCATTCCTGTAATGTTGCGACCTACTCGGGATAATTGCAGCAACCCAATTTCATATCAAACATACACTGGGTTTGGCGAATATATTCGTCATCACTTAATTTTGTATGACGCACTCATTTTTCCAACAAGGTCGAAACAGTTAACTGGTTAAAAGCCCTTAAAATTACTCCACAGGAAATACCCAAATCTTTTGTTCTTTTTCTTAAATAGTTTCCCATAATTTTATTAATGTTAAGCATGCTAAGAGCATAAATGTAGTTCCTAATTTTGTCTGAACCTTTTATTTCATGAAAATTTGATTTAAGTTCCTTCTAAGACGGTCATTAAAACAGTTGCAAAAAATCTCATTAGATCCTCAGTACTGGGTAATCCAACTCAGTTGTCCATAAGGTAAGCCAAGAGAACTTTGAGAAGTTCTTGAACAGATGGTGGTTTAAGTCTCTACTTAGCAATCGCACACATGGCCGCTCTTAGCAGCCTCCACATCAGCGGCGAAAACATTGTTCTTCATCCAAGTTTTTGGGACCAATCTTTTGATCTCTTCTGTTGTCTACAGAACTTCACTGCGAAACACTAAAAAAAACCTCTTTAAGAACCAAAAATCTCTCTTAAATCATTCAAATCTCTCCAGTTATTTCCGGTTCATTTTAATGGCTTCCAGTTTTTGATGGAGAAATTAAATTAGCCATAGATAAGATCTTCTATTCTTTCACTGATTACTTTAATTAAAGTGATCACAATAAGGTGACAAAATTGAAATCAATTCCTTGAATTGTAGCTAATTCTTCCTTTCCCAAATGATTTTCGGAAAAGAATAAAATCGTTAAGGACAGAGAGAGAGAGAGAGAAGGATAGATAAGAGAGCGCAGGACAAAAAAAAAAAGAAGGGATTGTGTGAAAGAATGCTGAGGAAAATTACAGGAGCCCAGAAGAAGTGGGAGGTGGTAGAGCTAATAAAAAAGGGAAGAGCACTCATGTTTTCAGGTCGAAGTGTATAAGTGGAGTGCGGCTTTTCTCACTTCGGAGGCAGCGGAGAAAATTGGAAGGAATAGCGTGCACCCCTCCGGGGGTGGTAGGTCGCTTTTCACAGGGAAATTACCTTTAGTCAAAGTGGCATCTACTCCTCGGCAGCACTTTGCCACCCCCGGGGGACCGTCTCTCTTCTACTTCTCACTTCTTCTCGCTTCTTCTTCCACAGGACTATCTTTCATTTACGCCCGACTTTTCTTATTCCAATTTCCTGAGCTGTCCCCCTTTTGTGTACTCCCCGACACCTCTCCTCCACACAAGGTCCTACCCGCGCGTTTACTATCCTTCTCCCTTCGTCAGACCGAAATGAGCCATTTTCTGATAAGAGTGAAGCCGAAGCAGCATCCTCCCTCTATGTGGGGAGGGGGCTGCTGGAATGAGGTGTGAGGCTGTGCCGTTCCTGTTCGCCACTTCTTGGCCTTCCTGATGGTTGGATATGTGTGTGTGTGTGTGTAAAGTGTGATCCTTGTGGACGTTGTAATAGTGACTCCAGCCCAACATCCCACTAAAGCTATTATGTTACACTCTATATGATTGCTCCATTATTATACCCCTACCGCTCTCCGCAATCTCTCCCTCTTCATCGTTAACAACAAACTCCTCATTCCAAACAGATCCAAGAGAGTGCGCCGCCGCTTTACAGCAGGGGGGAACGCGCGCGTCGTGCGTCGGGCTGACTACCCTCTACAGATTAGCTCACAATGGCCCCAGACCGGAAATTGCCCTTACTCCCCAGTTACCCCCGTCACCACTCTGGCTATTCAACTCTAATTCCCAAAACTTATCTTCAGCACAAACTCTTCTCGTTGCTCTCTATTGTTTACCCTTCCCCCCACCGCCGTTACAGCGCTAACGGAGAGGCTCAACAGTTTGAACTCAATTTGACTTCACACACCATTACTAAACAATGAAGATCGTACACTCCTCTCCCTATTTAGTACTATATTTATGTACATAATGATGTTAGAATATTTGCCCTCAACCTTCATCCCTCAAAATTCCAGTCAATCCTAAACCGTAAAATTTAAACAAAACTATTTTGTCAAAAAAAAGGTAACAAAATGTACGGAGCATGCAGTTGGAGTATCCGTCACTGCTTTGAAGTTAAAACATGGTAGAGAAGAATAGACCAAAAGAATTTTATCTTAGCTATCAGAAGACTTCGTAGACGAGAAACCAATTAGATTTTTATACAATTGTAAGAAATAACTGTATGACCTTTATGTTGTAAAAAAGAAAAGAAGGTACGATTAGAAATGATAACGGAAAACCGATTAACTTATCAGCTGATAAATTAAAATAAAATTAATTATCGTATCGTATAGAAAGAGGATAGAAAAGAAACTCTTCTTGTTCACTCTAATTAGTGAGAAGAAATCTAGTGGAAGGAGGACGGACTAATTAGGGCAATTGTTTAAGGGCCCGTAAAGTGTCGGCAAGCCAAGGGACCCTTGGCCAAAGGCCAACCAGAGATTACTCTCACAAACGCACACACTCAAGAGCTTGATATCAATAGCAATTATGCACTGTTTATATAATTGGTTGGAAGCTAATTGAATGGATACGATAAAACTAGGCGGCTAAAGAACCGGGCGGGAATGGAGAGGTAACCTATTGTTAACGAAGGCAGCGGACCCTATGGCTGCAGAGTGGATACAAAAAGAAAAAGAAAAGAACTAGAAATGGTTACTAAGAAATAGAAACTGAAGTTCCTAAATAGTTAAAACTAGAAGTCTATTATAATTAGTGGTTAATTGCAAAGAAATGGTGCATTAAAAACGATTCAGTACATTAGAGGGAAGCCTAACAACCGGAAATCGTTTAGAGAAAAGCTCAAAAATTGTGGAAAAATCGAATTCAGTGAAGTAGTGCTACCAACAGAAGAATTCAAGTTTACATTTGCCTCCTTAATCGGGTAAAATAAAACAAAATACAAAGTTCCATCTTCTTCGGATTATTGGTCCATACTTTGTTCAAACACAAACCCACTTGTACTGATTATTTTTTTGAAAACTAACCTTTCCGGTATCACAGAGGACCTTCCAACAAATAGTCATTGTGAAAACTTGAATTTTGAAAATTTGTGACTTACCAGACATTTTTAACCAAAACTATTCAATGATTCCAAAGTTTCAGCCTCCCTCTGCCTAAAATCCTCCAAAAGAAATGCTCCTGAAACAAGAAAAGATGTATGAAATACAATATAATTGATACACCAATAGATATTCTTAGGGGAATTTAAAGACAATCTTACTGGCAAATTTTGTTGAAAAATGCGGATATCTGAGAGCAAGATTTTCGCAAATTTAGAATTCTGGCTAAAATCTATATTCATCGCTTAAAAAGTTTTAGTTGCCTCACAAGAACCGAGCAATCCTTTGTTTGAGCCAAGGAGGGCCCTATTTAAGGGATTAAACTTCGCAATCCTTAAGCCCAATTATATTATAGTATTATTACGTAGAACGGTGTGAATTTGAGCACTGTAGTATTTATGAACTTAAGTATACTCTGAGGATCAAATTAGCTGGAGATTTGAGTCAATCAGCCCACATCGATTAACTCATTACTCAAGAATTTTGATTTCAGAGTTATTCCTTGTTTTATAAAAAGTTGTGCTAATGTGGTTCAAGGATTCTGTACAAGTCCTAGGGTCTATTGGTCGGCTAAGTTTCCCGTACAAGTCCTAAGGTCCAGTTCTAAATTAAGGAACCCGTTCGAATCCTACGGTCCAACGGTCGGTTAACACTGCATTGCCAATACTCGAACTTAGTCAGTTATTGCCAATGTGGGGTCATATTGACTCCATATCTTATTTATTTTTTATATCTTTTTTACATTGATTTCAATTTTAATAATAAAATTTGCATTAAAGGATGCGGAAGAATAGGAATTAAGAACGAAAAAAAATTTTTGGCGCTGACCACAAATCGGCTTCAACATTTCACGCAGAAGGAATTAACTTCAACTTAAGATCGCAGTAATTTCGCAGAATTTTCTAGAACCCTGATTGGCTGCCTTCTGATCAGGGACTTTTTCATTTTTTTTTAAATTACATTCACTATTTTTTCAATTACTGTGCGCTGTTGACACGGATCGGAAATTACCCAATTCGCTGCAAGTTTTTGCTGCAATTCGGACAGAAAATCAATTCTAGAAAGAGGCTTTTTTTTGTGCCTTGATACTTTCCATGAAAATTATGTTAATTTATCAAATAAGCATTTAGGCAATAATCTGGAGTCAAGATAATAACAGAAAATGTACTTATATTGCCAATTAGGAGTCGATATGACTCCATTATATTTAAGTGTAATGCCAATCTGGAGTCAAAATGACTCTTATGATTCAAGTAAACTAATCTGCAAAAAGAAACTAAGAATTCCATGGTCTTCAGCTCTTGACTATCGAATGGAGAGAGAGTGGGGATAGCATTTTGGGATAGCTATGTGATGTGGGGAAACAGAGACCATTCCTATTTTTTTTTTTTTTGAAGTCAAATTGACTTCGGATTGGCAATGCAGTGTTAAGGAAACCGTAAAAGTCCTATGGTCCAGCTCTAAGTTAAGGTTCCCGTACAAGTCCTATGGTCCAGTTCTAAGTTAAGGTTCCCGTACCAGTCCTGCGGTCCCAACGGTCAGTTAAGTACAAGTCCTATGGTCCAGCTCTAAGTTAAGGATCCCGTTCGAGTCTTATAGTCCAGCTCTAAGTCAAGGTTGAAGCACAAATCCTAAATTGCAGCTCTCAGTTGATGGGTCTAACCAGAGTTAATTAATCAATATATATATTTTTTATCTCTTTGGCAGAAAGAATTAAAAAAGTGTAAGACAGCAAGTGCTAAACAGCTGACCGATAATTGAAATTCGACACTTTGGATAAATAGCTTTTCTTTAAGTACATGAACAACCTTTTTTCAATTCATAAACCTATTAGATCCGACACCAATTCATGTAAATTATGTTGTGTTTTCTTTACATAAACAAAATCAACGAACAAAGAACTAGGCTCTCCGATGAACCATGGGCGCACCATTCACCTATGTTTTGCTCCAAATTAAGAATAAAAAATATTCGATAGCATAAAAGAAAAATAAATAAAAAAAGAGAGAACAACGAACGGTCGGAGGACAGTTATGGTAGTGTGCTCGCCAATTAGCGGGGCTGGTTGTTCCACCAATGGGAGCTCGCTAGTCAACTCTGGACACATTTTATTCTTCTTCATTCATTCCATTTATCGTGGATTGTTTTATTTTTTCGAAATCTGTTCTCTGTATTCTTTTTCCCTTTTAATTTTCTGTTACTATTCTTAACAAAACAGTTTTGCAAAACTTACGAGATGAGTTCACGCCAGAAAAATCCTTTTTAAGAGCTGGTGAGTTGGAAAACGTTATTTTCACCGTTTGGTGAGCGTGTATTGTGAAGCTCAAAACAACTGGCACGATAATAATAATAATAATAATAATAATAATAAGTAAGTTTATCTCACATAATACCGTAAAAAGAAAGAAATACATTCATTAATACATATGAAAACTTAATACGGCAAGGATAACCGTCTGCCGGGGTTTGGTTAGATACAATTATGGCAGTGCCTTTTATAATATATATAATATAAATTCAACAAAATATTACCATTAATTTCAAAATTTATTTACTACAAATTTAATAATAATAATAGTGACTATTAACTGAAAATTAAAAAGAGAAACAAATATAAGAAAAGAAAAAAGAAACGAAAATTTGAGAGAAAGAGAGATAAATAAATTACAATTTTGTTATTAAATACAAATCAAAAGACATCCAAAACTGCTAATAGATAAAACAATTCATTATTGAACAATATTTATATTGTATTCGTTGAAGAACTACTGAATACTAAATCTAGGGCTAGTGCGTTTATAATTAACAAATAGTATATAAGAGAAATTTAAAAATTAAATTCATTTTTTATTATTCTCCTGTATTGCCATGCTGCAACCACGTATCTAATTAGGTGAGACCAATCAGGACCGTTCAGCAGATTGAGGAAGAAACCGAACGAAAGAAATCTTTCCCCAAACACAGATAAACGGTAGGGAGCAAGAATAGGGCACTCTGCAACAAAGTGAAAGGTGTCCTCCTTTACCCTATAATTACAAAGAGAACATTCCTCCTCTCTGTCAAGGTTGTAAGGTTTATGGTTGAGGTTCAGCAATTCTCCTCTCAGCTTTAATATCCACCTTATCTCAGTAATACCGTTTTCCATCCCGCCACCACCAGTCAAATCTGCGCACCTGACCTCGTGGTCAAGCAACTTGTAAATCGTATATCTATGTGAAGCCTGCGCCCTTTCAAGTTGGTTCAGCAAAAAACCCTTCCTCAACCAAGCAATAATGGACTGAAAGCGTGAAGGGAGTCCCTCTCGCTCCAGAACGCCCAACCTCAGATTAACCTGAGCCCGCTCAGCCAAAACGTTCCAACTTTTAGCCCATGATATACCCACTCTTACGATCTCCTCAGCAACTATCCTGGGAAACCTCGATTGACAACTGGCACGAATTTACTTTGTAATTTTGGTTACATATTTGATTTTATATCGATTTCTGCTGACTAATTCTCTTCAAAGAGTTAGACCAGAAAACGTTCTCAAACTTATTTCGTGTACCGCCCCACATTGAGAATCAATTATTTTCCTAGCGCCTCTTAAAATTTGTAACTTTACCACATCTTAAAAAATCACAATCGCAATCATTACTTTAATTTAATTATAGCGTGCCTTATGAGTCTTATCCTGTTTCTGAGTTCGAACTTACATTTTAAATGAGAATGTTCTAGTGAAAGCAATAAATCGCAGCTTCATAAATAATATTTAGGAAAAAAATTTGTATTCAAATTAAAACAAACAGTTCAATTTAAATTTTGAAACTAATCTAATGCGAAGGAATGAATCTGATGATCTTTAACAAGTTTGGTTAATATCAGGCTGGAATTTACTCAAAAAAACAGCCGGGTAAATCACCGGGCTCGGTAACAAGCAAACGATTTCTCTTTCTAGTTAGCAGCGTTGCCACAGCACTAAATCTTCGTTCACACAAAATACGACGATGGGAATGCGATCAAAAATCGACCACTATCCAGGGGTACAGCTGCGGGTTTGGCTTTTGTAGCCTACAATTAACGAAACAACGAAATAATCGATGTGGTAAGTAGGTTTTGATTTTAGTTTAAAACATAATAAAAACATGAATCAGCCATCGCCTCCCAATTTTTCTGTGGGCCTATTTCGGCCCCCCCCCTATAAGGCCTCCAACTCCCACAAGGGGGGTGTTATCGCTCACTTTGAGAAAGACTAAGTTAGACCGTTGACCCATCTTGGTTGGCTGACTAACACCCAAAGCCTAGGAAGTTACAGTAAAGTTTTGCCTACAAAAGATGGAAGTAGTCTAAAAGATCCGGTTTATATTGGATGCAATCTTAAACTAAGTTACCGCAATCATGCCAATCACAACAATGCTAGTAATCAATAATTTGATCACATCCAAGCAATAACAATAAATAATGATTTCACTCGTTATTGATTCTGTTTTCACCATATATAAAACTGGACTAATAAAATAAAAAAAAACACGATAAAATCGATTACACCAATCGATCCAATTGTCCTGATTCAGCTACTGCTTAAAAGTTTCACAATAATGATTAAAAAAAAAAGAAAAAAAAGAAGACCAACAATTCACATAGTCTTACTGGGACAAAGACAAGTATAATAAAACTTAACGGCACATTTAAAAAGACGTTAACTGTTAACTGATAACGTATTTATTTATTTTTTAAAGATTTCTCTACTGAGCGGTCTAACCGGTAAGGGCGTCTACATCTCCACTTATTTGGAAGGTATTTCCCTTCTTGGAAACACTTTGCCCACTGGATCATGTGCAATCCAACAACTCGGTCCACACAGAATCCGATTGCTTAAAGGCAATTTTTAAATACAGTTTTCTTATTGGTATTTAAAATAATTTAATTCCTAATTTAGCCAAACAATAAACCTATTTCTCTAGTTACCAGTTTCAGTTCAATTGCAGAATTTCTCACAATAAATTAATGATACTTCACAATAAAGTGTTCATTTATCTGTCTTATAGCTACGTTGTAATTGTTTGTATTCTTTCTTATATGGTTTTACTTGATTAGCAATACATCTGACGATGTTTTGTCATTAATTATTTTTTAGAAAATCTTGTTTAGTTATAAACATAAAGAAAGAAAATCAAGCTGGCAGTGTAATACCGTTAAAGTCGTCTATAAAAGCCGTCCATAAAAACAGGTATGCTTCCATTCCATAATTCTGTAAGAATGTATCATGTAAGATGATCCATAAATTATAAATGATCACTTTGTGCTTATTATAAAGTAGTTCTTACGTCATTTGATTGTAGAAACTGATTGTAGAGCTACAGCATCCGGACCCCCTTCACCGGAAGAATGAATGATGAAGAAAGTTGGAGGGATTGAAGGATTTTGGAGGCGGTGGATATTGGATCACTTGGCTGAATTCCATAACTAGATTTCCCAAGTTCAAATTGGTTTTAATCTATCCAGCAGTTATGTTTTTAGACCTATAAGTGATTTCCAGATCAAGCTATTGTCTATAGAGTACTTGAAACAGTGTATGTTTCAAGGTAATGTCGTATCATCTCCCTTTTATACATTCTAATACAGCTTATAGATCATCCCACCCACAAACAAACCATCCATTACAGATAAAACGATATCAACATAAATACCTGACAAACCTGGTCCACAAGATCAAAACTGATAAAAACAAATGCATAAACTTAATCCTAAAACATGAAGCCAACCTCCCACCTATCCTTCTCTGTGGGTCCATAATCCTAAATGTTAATATAATCCGGATATCCTAGATCAGTGATGGCGAACCTATGACCCGCGCAAGCTTTTTCACTGACCCACAATTGCCAGGCAACCATTTCTTTGTTTACGCGGGTTGATTTCGATTTTCTAATTGTGGTGGATAATTTATATTCTGTCTGTATTTTTTTTTCAATCACGCATTGACACAAAAGCAATTTAAATGCTATCTATAACCTTTAGTTTGATCATTACAGTTCTAAAACGTAAATGACGACAAATGCTTTTGTAGTATGTGAAATAAAGCAAAAGTGTTTAAAAAATATCAAATAAAATGTATAATTTTACTCATATTTTGTTTGTTAAAAAAAATCGGCAACCCAAAGCAAATAACCATATTTAGATTTCTCTTCAGATAAAACACACTTTTATAAGGTTTTGTTCAGTTATGTTAGTAAAAAGAGAGACTTCTATAGCACTTGTTTCGTTCCGTTTTACCCGTTAAGCCAACTGAATTTTAAAGATCTTTAGTATATTCAGTTTAACATTTTTAAACTTAACTCTTGTGCAAATGGGCATTAGTGACCCAAGAGCTAGTACTTAAAAGAAAAAAATGAACAAAATTTGACCCACGTCTCAAAAAAGTTCGCCATCCCTGTCCTAGACTCAATCTAGATGAGCTGGAACTAAGCTAAAACTCTTCTCTCAAGACTACTTCAGCCGAAGTTCTAAATCCCCAACAAATAACTAAAGACATATACACAAAACAGTCATCTACAATGGATCAAGCATTCCAATACCTACTGTAGCCAATCATTCCAGTCAAAAGTGCTGCGGAGATCAGTCCCATGGTATCTACTATGTTTTAAATCCACCCCTTTACTCCGACCTTAAAATTTTCTGTTGTCCACCAACTAACAATATTCGGCTACAAAATAAAACACCATGTCTGCCCTATCCTGGATCCTCTTTTTTTTTAAAAAAAAGGACTATTCACACTCTTGCTATCCCTGATGATCCTCCCTTGAAGACTGAAATGTCGTTGAACACCAGATTTCCCTTAATACCTCCACCATACCGTCCAATGGAAGGAATCTCTTGACTTTGTTCCGTACGATTAATTCTATAAACTTTGTATAATATGATTCATTATTTTTGGTGACTGAAACATAGTTTCAATAGAATGAAAAATTATTGCCAGTTTCAGTCATTATAAACTTTATTATGCTGAGCTTTCGACCTAGGAACTAGGTCATCTTCAGGGCTAATTTACAATATACTGTTTTACATCATTAGAGAGTTGGTGTGTCTTCCGTCTTGTCTGTTCATGGACTCTGATTCGATTGGCTCATGAACAGACAAGACGAAAGACACTCCAACTCTCTAATGATGTAAAACAGTATATTGTAAATTAGCCCTGAAGATGACCTAGTTCCTAGGTCGAAAGCTCAGCATAATAAAGTTTATAATGACTGAAACTGGCAATAATTTTTCATCCTATTGTATAATATGTACTATATCTTCTACTGTGAATTCTAAAATGGAAGAAAAAACAAGAAAAAGAAATCAGTTTAGAACCTCGAGACGTCTGAGAGTGCTTCACTTCAAAATGGATGAAGATTATCCTAGCAGAATCTGTAGCTTATAAAATTTAAGATTCGAAGCCAAAATTTCAAATGTTTCAAGATTTTAACTATGGAGAGACTTTCAATGCTTAGCTTGGATACAGAGAGAGAGAAAAATGAAGCGCCTACTTATTTGAAGCACGTACAGACATCAGCTGTGAATTCTTTTAAGCTTTTTTTTCTATTATTTCCCTTTTAATTCCCTCATTATCGATTCTTTTTTTTCTCATTCTTTAGTTCATAAGGTAATTTGTTATCACTATGTATGGAATGAAGTGGGAAACGTACATATAACACTCTGCTTCAGTCAGTACGTCTCTCTACTCGATTTCTTCTCTAGGATTTTAATCACGTACCACAGATCACTTAGTAATATTCTACTTAATCTTCTTTTTAGGAAAATTTAACGCAAGAAAAAGGAAGAAGGAGAAAGTCAGTACAAAAAGAAGAAAGAGAAAAAAAGGCCAATTGTAGGAAATATAGAAGGCAGTGGATTTACCGTCATTAAGTAGAAATGTTAGCAGCTAGAACATTTTACCTTGAAATCACATAAAACACAAGGCGGGGGGCACAAAAAAAAACCCAAGCAGATATTCTCATTATAGAATTTTCACTGCCTTATAAATAGACTTATTAGGCGATACAGGAGGCACAATCCTAGCCAAGGATAGATCGTAGAAAGCCGCAAGGTGGGGAGAGAACATTAAGACTCTACTGCGAACTCTTAGCCGCTGTACTAATGGATCAACTATCACACACTCGCGTTATTGGTTGGCCATTGCTATTTCCTTTTTTTTTTTATTCTTAGTAGTTTATTCTCAACTATTCGTTTTCTTCTTTATTGAACTATCGTGACGTGGGGCAACAATCAAGTGCTCAACCAGTGTGTGGTCAACCATTCTTATTGGCTCATCTCCATCAGTTTTCTTTAAATGCAGGGAAATTTAAAATACCTCTTTAAAAAGTTCATACCTTCGTTCACTTCCTCAAGTAGAACTTTCAGAAATTTAATAAATATTTCATAGAAATAACTGTATTCCGGTTTAATCTCGTCAAACTTGTTGAAAATATATATATTTCTTTTGTCAGGAATCCGTAATGGGGAGGAGGGTGACCCAGATGGCAGACAGCCATGAGCAAGACATTTGCTGCTCGCAAAGGCTACTAGGAACTGGTTGATGATTTACTAGGAATAATGAAATCTGGCAAGCGGTGACTTCTTTGGGAGATTGATCAAGGGTGCAGCGCAATTCTAAGGTAGTGATTTTCTCGGACATCCAGGCGGCTCTACAAGCTATCGGTTCTTACCAGGTCAATTCAAGGCTGTTATATGGGACTGTCTGGGTGCCCTGATGGAAATTAGAGACCAGAATAAGATCTTTCTAGTCTGGGTAATGCTGGTCATTCAGGAACTGGCCAGGAAAGACTCTGCAGGCCACTTCATTGGCCCGGAGCCCTATTTTGGGAGTCTCCAAGTGTCTTAAAAACTGCGGCCATTAAACTATGGGTGCTGACTAGGTCTCAAGAGTGGTGTTTGGCCCGCTACTGGTGTGCAGAGACAGGCGAAGAAGTTCATCTTATACGGGCTATTCGGCTAAGGCTGACTGCAGAATTAATTTGGTTATCAGAATAATTGTAGGGCTACTAACTGCAGCAACTGCGGGCTCAGAGAACACATGCATCGCATGGGGGGTCTGGCGGATGGTAGCCTCTGTAGGTTCTGTCAGGAAGAGGAGGAGGAGGAACGTGTTATGTCAGAGTGTGAGGGACTTGACTGGCTAAGGATGTTACTCCGCGGGGAGTGAAAAACCAAGGCCTGTGTGCTTTACCCAAGAGTCTGATTAATAGGACTGGCTTGAAGGGCGAGCTCTAGAGTGGAGGGAACCACAATACATCCAAATGGGTCGCAGTGGCGTAGGCCTTAATAGAATCTTATCTTAAGGAAGCAGGGCCTTGGACAGAAAGTAGGTTAAAAAAAAAGAACTTTTGAGTTTACAAGAGATCAGCAATATGTTTAATTACTTCACGAAGTATATGCGAAGAAGGATCTACCCAGGGATACCAACTATAGAGCATTAAATTAAACAGCTGTGTTTACCAAGAGATAAGTTCAATGCAACAAGCGTCTAGAAATTATGCACTCCGTCTTAAGTTGCTAATTTATTGTGCAACAGAATTTACTTATTTTACAAAAGTAAAGATTTTTAAATAATTTAATTGATTCAAGTTGAACAAAAATAATTGATTATATATAATATATGGACACGAAGAGATTCAAGTATAGTACGAGTATTTAAAAATAGTGTGTGGTCAGACTGCTTAATTAAATATTATCAAGATTTAAATTTCTTGGAAATGGATTCAACCGACCCTTCAGACACCACACAGCTGGTCAACAAAACTCTTGGAGGTCCAGCTGAAAACGAATAGAGAATCATGTTTGTTTAATGAGCAAACCGAACTATAGTTATCTGGGCTAATCATTTGTTGGGAGAAAATGCTTTGAAAAGTAAAAAAAAACTATTTTTTTCTCTTTTAGAAAGAGAAAGCGGGAGAGAAGAGATTGACGATCTTTTTAGGAAGGGATTGTAAAAAAAAGGTTCATGATTTGGGATCAGCCATTGAAATATCCGTTTTGGAAAGCCCTTAAAAAAGTGTTTTTTTGATTTTTAAGTTGATTTGAGTGTTGGAAAAAAGGGGAAATCGTGGAAACTTTGTATCCGGTATTTTTTGCAATAAAGGTACTTAGATACACGGTTCTTAGCTTTTGAATGAAACACCGGAAGTGCTACTTTAAAAAAAATAGATTATCCATTTTGGCAGGGGATATAATCACAAAATGGCTTCGATATTCTCGTTTAAATGTAGTTAACTAATTTAATTTTGCATATATATATATTTTTAAAATCTTTTATTGGAATTTACCACTGCCACGGTTGTTGCAACAAGCAAAATGTGGTACCTGATAGCAAAAAAATACGTGAAAATCACGAGTGGAGAAGGCACCCAGTGGTGTCACTCCAGTAACGTGCTCTTGCTATACTGCTCTCACGATAAGAGTAGAATCACGAGCACCATCTTCTCGTTCAATCTCCTTAGAGGATTACCCTGGTAATGTGGAGGAAGATAGGTTGAGCTGCTGTAGAGTGGAATGATGGATTTGAGAAAACGAGTGTTTAGCAAGAACCTGTAATGAAAGGGATTTTGAGGTCATAATAGACGGTGAGGTTTAGATACATAGAACGGAGCGTTAAGAAGTTTTCGAAGTATTTTTGTGACTGTAATGCCTGGAGGCGTAGTGAGTTGAAACGCTTAGGTCGATCCCCGATACTTCGATGCCGTATGACTCCAAATAGGTCGCAGTAACAGTAGATATAAGAGTCTTTTGTTATGTAGGTTAAGTTTCGAACGTTTGTCAAGTAGTCTGGCGAGAAGTTTTGTAGCGTTGGTTAGTTTCTTATTTGCATATCTAATACTTTTAATTTTTGAAAATATTTTGTTCAAATAATTGAATTCATATTAGTATTTTTACCGCCAATGAGACTGCATATTGCACTTAAATGACAGTTTGGAGAGGAGCTTCTTTTAAATGAATCTTCTTCAACGTAAACAATGAAGAAAATGACAACCAAAAATCTTCCATTTTTTGTAAGGAAACTGGTGAAAATTACATGTTTATTGCAAAATACCGGTTTGCCATACATTTTCACGATCTGAAAAAAGGGGAAATTTTTACAGCACAACCATTTTACGCGAAATAAACGCTACCTATGGCATCCCAATTACGTTAAGAATTAAAGTAATTGGCCCAACTTTACCTTAATCTTAAGCGGTGAATATAGCGGCTTAACATACAGTTGTTTGTCTATAAGTAGTATGGAATTGCAAAGGTGTCGTCTGGGGTTATAGAGAAAAACAAATAATTAATAAGCCTACAAGAATTAGAAAGACTAGAAAGAAGAAAGACTGAACTGAAATTAAGAACGGAAGCTAAAGTTAACCGTTTGAAAGAACAAGGAATAAGTCTCTCTTGTGGAGGGGATCTTGTGGATGGTTGGGTTCCGTATACGGGCTAGCAGAGACATTACTTCTTTGTCTTCTTTTTTTTTTTTTTAACCACTCTCTTTGGAAGTTGAAGAGAAGTATGTTGTACGCGCTCTCCTCTGTGCTCTTCTCCAGGCTAGCCCTGGCAGTTGGCCACAGTGGCCGCAGGTTGTCCTGGGAGAAGGTGCACAGCTACCGTCCCATTCTTACTCTAATTGGCAGTATAAATCCTGAAGCTACACTCAAAGCCCAGTTAATGGTCCCCCCTCTCCCCTTACCACTCCATCCACAGTGTGTGCTTTAAAGTCTGCCACCATCTTGATACGCTACTGTCTCGTTTCCTTCCATCCTCTCTCTCTCGCTCTCTCTCAACGGCCTTCTCTATCATCAATACTTCTTCATTGTCCACCACGTACGACCAACACTAACCCTCGGGGGGACCGGTGTGCGATGCAAGGTAGGTGTTCTTGGGAATATCTTACATTAGTCATTCGGCTACTGTCTTTAAAATTAAAGAAGAGAAAAAAAGTACCTTCCTTAAAATGGACCCACAACTTAAGAAAAAAAAATCAAAATTAATTTTAGGAGTGTTTAAAGTGGGCCAAAAATTGAAATACCTAAAGAAGTCAATTTTAATCCTTACAGCCCATTAAATAGTTTAGAATCCCATTTCCAGTGAACCACCCATTTCTCTAGGTTAGGGACTCTTCTTGGACAAGCGACTCCCGACTAGTGTTTTATCGTTCGACCAGCTGATCGCGAGGCCATCGGCGCCTCAGTCTGCGAGAAGGATTTGACGGGAGGTTAGTGCAGGACAGGTTGCTGATTAAGGGATTATAGTGTAGTTTTGGAGTGGAATTTGATGTATCTGGGCAAGGTCAGAAACAAATGGGATTCGCAGGTCTGTGTGGATGATATGGTTGCTTACATAGAAGGGTGCACCAATGATGGTTCGAAGGATTCTTTCTAATCTAAAATCCTAACTCATAACTGCTCATCCAATGAAGGCAACCCCAAATTTTTTCAATTTGTATTTCCAAATTTCTTTCCTAACCAAAAGCAAAGTTCCTAAGATTCTAGATTTATTTACAGATCTTTAATTTCCACCTTACTCCAAATTCTTTATCCCACTTTCTCGACACCCATTTCCTCTCTAGACACCACGAACAATTCTCGAAACACTTCTTAAATAACTATCAGATGGTTACTATTCTATCTGTTTTCAATTTCGATTTCACAATAACAAACGCTAACAACCCAGGACGAAATTAACGAACATAAAATTAATGATTGGTTAGCCAGCAGCAACTGAGTACTCCGAGTACTTCTTTTCATCTTACCCACCACCATGATGCTGCGTACTATGTTCTTGTATTGTTATTCGTGATTCTCCATCTCTTTCACGCTAAAAACGGAGTCAGTACCAATTTAATTGGGACTGATTTAAGAATATCCAACCTTTACAATAAGGGAGATTGAGATATCTGCTTTGGGCTGCAAATAAAATGTTGCCCCCTCCAATCTCCCTCCTCACTGCCTTCACCAATAAAAAGCACACACTACAAAACACACACACACACACAGACACTTACATTATATTTATATATAAAGTTGTTACATGTCAAAACGACATTCAACACAAAGTTAGAGAAAAGTATGGCGGAATGGTAATCCAATGCGCGTTGACTTTATACCAAGAGGATATATAGTATCACCCAATCGGAGTACTCGTTAGTGTGGTTTTAAGGGCCTATCTTCCCGTTTTGCTTCCATTCCGTCCTCATGGTAGTTTGTTATAATACAGAACTTTGATCTACATCAAACTTGTTGTCAATTATATAGAAAGAAGGTCTCTGGAGCTTAAATAATGTGTACAAATCAAAGAAAGAAATTTTTACGTAACAAAAATACAAAAAAACTTTAACAATAATTGAATCAATTAACCAAATAATAATCAAATGATTCTAGTCATTAGATTTGCTCGAAGTTGACAAAAAATTCTAACAAATTTATTCTGAAACTGGAATTAGTTTTCGAAAGTTTATTTGAAATGTGCTTACTAGAAAAGTAGAGCTAATATGTGATTTCCTTCCGAGTCTGCGAATACGTCAGGAAAGGTATTAGTCCCCCTAAAGTTGAAGCGACCATACTTGGAAAGGATAGTCAGCTCAAGGGGGTGCCGTCTCTTAGAGATCTCTTGACGCCCGATTTATTTTAGTCTTAAGGAATGTTAAATATATCAGAAAAAATATCTCCTCAGGGGTGTTCCGCTCGCACACAGGATACACGGACATGTCAGGGGAAAAAGGACACGGTCAGAAAGAGAGTCTTTTATTCCCAGACAGGTTGAATTATAATCGTTAATTTACGATATGAATCCTCAGATTCTTGGAAGGCAGTAGAGAGAACTGCTAGGAGAGATCCCGGAACTTTGATTAGTATCTTTCCCAACTAGACGCCACTAGGAGCTGTTTCTGTAAGTCCTCTTTTCTTTACAGGATCGAGTTTGATTAACCTGTATAGATTGTTAGAAAACGGGCGCCCTTTTTGACGACACACCAAAAATTCAAAGATCAAAAAAGTAGTAAAAGTAATCGCCTATTTTTTCTGGCGGGGCTTAATGTCCTACTACCAATTAGGTGTCGTGGACGGAGGCGACTAGCAAACATACTTTATTGTAAATTCCTTTTATTAACCATTAAATAAAATCCAAGGCCTAGACCGGGAATCGAACCCTGTACCACAATACATATTAGCTTCGCAGCAAATAATTGCATATCTTTGCATATCGCAAAGAGGACCAACAAGATAAACCCTGGACCATACAATGGGGGTGCTGCTAAGCCTTCTACAGATTCAGCTTAATGATTCCATAAGCTTATTGGGTGCTTACTGCAATGAGAAAAGATGCATTTCGCCCGTGAAGTAATAAATCTATTTATCATTTTATGTTGCCTCGCGATTTTCTCTCTTCTGAGGAGAGTAGCTAATCCTAGAGACGACTAAGGGAGTGTTATCACTGGGTCAGTTATTGTCATTGTTACTTATAGCGTATCCAGCGCTGGTGTATCTTAACAAGTAAATTAAAAAAACAGAAAAAATGTTGCAATGAAGATGATCTATTAATTATGAAAGTTGATTGGAGTTTTTACTGTGTTCTGTAACACGAATCAGGAACATTCGTACTTTTTAATCGTACTTGAATTTATGATTACATTCCTAATTTGAACTCGTTTTCATGTTTGATATTTACTGGAAATTTCAAATTTGGATTTGTTCGATGACATTTCATTTAACCTCCAGTTTAAAAATGATTGCACCTCTTTCATGGAACGGTAACTGGAAACAAAAATGGACTACTACTTTTCTCTCCTAATTT
Source organism: Rhodnius prolixus (assembly GCF_049639745.1). Taxonomy (NCBI): domain Eukaryota; kingdom Metazoa; phylum Arthropoda; class Insecta; order Hemiptera; family Reduviidae; genus Rhodnius; species Rhodnius prolixus. Next base: position 31,323,767 of record NW_027411582.1, read on the forward strand.
AACTTAATAACTCATTAATTTTTTGAAGCAACTTATAAAAAATGGTCCACCCGAAGGATTCTGTGAAAAGAGAAAGTGAATAAGTGAACAGCTGGCTAGAAAGAAAGAGTATTACCTGGCAGTAAAGTTATGCTCTTTTTTTAAAGGAGTGGCATCCCTTCCCAGAGTATATTACAGAGCTAACTATAAATCATTTCACACATCCCAGTTATTATATTATATACATATTGTGGAGAAATAACAGGAGCCTATGCTGTCCAGTTTATATATCTACTCTTCATTTCTAGTCGCAAGTGTATTAGGTGTAGATGATGAAGTAGTTCGGGTAACAGGAGAGAAGCTGGCCGAACAAAACGGATATTCCTGTTTAATTAGTGTTAAATTAAATTATAAATCAATCGGACATAAATTAAACTTTAGACAGGTAGTCTATTACCGGCAAGCAACCTCCTTTATTGACGGGTAGGGTAGCCTGCTCCAAAAAAGAGAGAGAACCGTTCTCGTATTTTTACATTCACTATCCTCTCTTCTTCATAAGATACAAAAAACTTATTTGTCCTTTAATCATAATTATTGGATTGTAATTGTTAGCCTGATGGTTCCAGGGCTAACCTGCACCAGCCACTGTTTGACTTATTGATATTAGATCTCTTTTATTTGTTACGAAACGTTTTTTTTCAAAAACCTTTAATAATTTACGACATGTTTACCCCTACCTTGACCATTCTTCGCTGTTGAACATAATCTGAAGGTGGAAATCCAATTTATATTAATGTAAGAATATATATATATACTAAATAGAAGCAATAAACGCACGCCATCCATACATATGTACTCGCAGACCAACCTAAACGCTTATACATAAATATAATGAATCATTTTTCTTTATCGAAATCTAACTGTTCTCTACAAATGCTAACTCACCCAAACGATTCCCTCCCAGCTGTAGATTACAGCTTCCAAAAAAAAAAATTAGATTATTTTGAAAGCTTACACCAATCTTTCTGCCCTTCTCTTTCTCCGGGTAATTCATTATTTAATTTATCTTTAAAGCAATAAATCAAAATAAAAGGCAAAATTAATTACCAGTTTAAAGAATTAGGTTTCTTTTTTGAATGGTTCATTTTTATTGAATATTATATTTAGATTTTTGGTTAATCTTTTATTGGAATATACCACTGCAACGGTTGTTGCAACAAGCAAATGTGGTACCTGATAGCAAAAAAATCACGAGTGGAGAAGGCACCCAACGGTGTCACTCCAGGAACGGTGCTCACGATAAGAGTAGATCTCGAGGCCACATCTATCTCGTTCAATCTCCTAAGAGGATTACCTGGTAATGTGGAGAAAGACATGGTTTTCTATGAGAGGGTAAGGGATGAGCTGCTGTAGAATGGAATGATGAATTTGAGAAAACGAGTGTTAGCAAGAACCTGTAATGAAAGGGAAATTTTAAGGTCATTATGGATAGTGTGAGGTTAGATACATAGAACGGAGCGTTAAGAAGTTTTCGAAGTATTTTTGGACTGTAATGTCTGGAGGTGTAGTGAGTTGGAACGGTTTAGTCGATCCCCATACTTCGATGGCCAAATAGGTTGCAGTAACAGTAGATATAAGAGTCTTTTGTTAATGTAGTTTCGAACGTTTTTTCAAGTAGTCTGGCGAGAAGTTTTGTAGCGTTGGTTAGTTTCTTGTCTTTTCAGTCTAGTATCGGAGGATTCCAGGTCAACCGTTTGCTTCTAGGTGCAGTCCAAGGTAACGTACTTTGTCCTCAGTTGGTATAGGAGTTTGGTTCAAGATGATAGGCGGTAGGATTTTCCGTCTGAGAGTAAATACTATAAATTTTGATTTCGTAACGTTAGTTTTGAGTCGCCTATTTGAAAAGCCAGTCCTATAAGGAGCGTAACCCTCTTGCCGTGTTTGACCCCAGAAAGCATCACCCAGTACTTTTCATGCTCCAGATCCAATCTCTGAGAGCCTCACGAACTGTACACCCTTAGTAATCCCCACGACTGGTTCCAGGCCAATGAAAGGAGTACTAGCTCCATTTTTGGCCTGCAAGGCCCCCAAAGAAAACTTTTATATTGCAGTGGACGTTGTTTTGTGCACAGCCAACCTTATTGCATACATAATATCACCCATAATGATACTAGGCGCTACCCACGGTGGACGATTGAACTGAACAAGTGAGCTAGTTTTCTTTGCATTTTTGTAGGTTTTGGTGCAACTAATGCTAGCAGTCAATCTTTTAGACTCAAATAAGCGTAGTAAGGTAGTAGAGGGAAAATGGCGGTCCTGGCGCTCCTAAATTGTGCCAGATCCAAACACCTCCAAATCTGACCGGGTAATCATCGAGTTCAACAAAGCTGTAATCCATACCCATCAGCACCATTCTAACCCCACCTGTCATCGAATTTGACGAGGCTGAAATCCGCACCATCACAAAAAAAAGAGGAATCGTTTAAAAAGTTCTAAAGATTTAAATCGCTATAGATATACTCAGATCTCAGAACAGATTATTCGTATGAAATTTTGTGATCTTACACACTCTGTTTTACTGAGTAGTATACTATAGTTTTCAAGAGTACAGATCCATTAGTTCAGAAGTTATTGAGAGTTGACATTTTTTTGGGTCATGGTTTTGCTGTGAAATTGAGCCCTTATAATTCCCACTGTAAACAACAGATTATTCGTATGAAATTTTGTGCTCTTACACACTCTGTTTTACTGAGTAGTATGCTATAGTTTTCTTGAGTACAGATCCATTAGTTCAGAAGAAATTGAGAGTTGAATTTTTTTTGGGTCATGGTTTTGCTGTGAAATTGGGCCCTTATAATTCCCACAGTAAACAACAGATTATTCGTATAAAATTTTGTGCTCTTACCCACTCTGTTTTACTGAGTAGTATGCTATAGTTTTCTTGAGTACAGATCCATTAGTTGAGAAGATTTCAGATTTGTGTAAGAGCACAAAATTTCGTACGAAATGATCACGAGGTTTTACTTTAAAGTTTGCTAGAAATCTGCCAAACAAAATACTTAATTGAAGTAAGAATATAAATACAAAAAACAGCTTCTTTTATTAACTTTATACACTAACACGAACTAAATGACGAAACCTTAATCACAACTATAACCTAGACTATAAAGAAACCTACACTCCACTGCCTACTCAAGTTAATAAATAAGCGATATAAATAAATCAGCTGTTACATCTTAATCACATACTGTTTATATTATGACTTTTTTTTTATTTTTTGATACGCCATAATTATTTAACATTTTTATGACCACCCCTATTCGCCCATTTTTGTTTTCTTCCAAATTGAAATCGATATAAATATGTAAATCATGTTTATTAACTTAAAGAAGACAAAATAAAAATAAAAATTTACAGCTACTTATGTTGCGGTTAATGTTTTGAAGCAGCTGTGTCAGAATGAAGTTAAAAAAAAAAAAATTCAAGTTCATCATACCAAATAAGGGAACTATTAATTTGTAAATAGCGTATAATTTTCTTCCTGTTTTTTTTAAAAAAAGGATAGAAGATAGAAACCAGTAAAACATCTGTCCTGGTTGCATTGTAATTATGAAGGCGTGAAAAATGATCAGGTATTAAAAAGGTTTTATATTCAGAAATATGAGAATCCCATTTATATAACGTCTACATGCACAACTAGACAAATTACATTTTTAGATGCTTTATGTGGTTATCCAATTAAACAATTAGTCCCTGATCTGTAATTTATTATTTGACTAGATCAAAAGAAGATGGCGGAAAGATCTTGAAAGATGATTTGTTCTTAGCTAATAAAAGAAGCTGTAAAGTACAATGGGCCATTACAGTGATAGCTATTTCCACTGTCAGAAATAGTTCTTGGTACGGAAAACCATCTTCACTTATAATGGTGTAGTAAGTCCAAGCTGGCACCAGGAGAGTGCGGAGAAACCGTAATTCATGTGCTGGGCATGGCTGGGGGCCAGTGACCATTCTAGGCCTTAAATAGGAGACGAAGTCTCCTATGTAATGGTACCACCGGGGATCGTGAGTCAGCCCGTTGGGGATTTTGTCCCCAAGCTCACGAGTTGAGGAAAGGTTTCGTGGTGGTCGAGGTATTGCAATGATGATGGTGGAGTCCCCATGATCTATTGTGTGGGAGGAGGATGGTTGGTTTGCCTTCGGTAATAGATACGCCACCTTCTAAGGGTACGTTTACAACGGAGCTGTGAGTATAGATGATAGCAGAGATGATAACTGATAGAGTAAAATATAATCGCTGATTAGTGTGCACAACGGAGCTGTGATACATGCAACATGTCCGAGAAGTGAAGAAGAGTTTTTATGTTCAGCAGCAACAAAAAGGTATATTTTAAAGAAAAAACGCTTTAGAAAATATCATGTACATACCATAAATAAAAAACGAAGTACTTTGGGCGAATTTCACTATTTATATAAGGAACTTAGAAATTATCCGGATCGTTTTTTTGAATATGTGAGGATGGGTCCACCCACATTCGACTATATTTTAGAAAAAATAAGGTCAAAATTAAGAAAACTTTGGAAAAATTGTCATGGAAATCCTATAACCATAGAAGAAAAACTAGTGATTACTCTTAGGTAAGTAATGATTTTATTGAGAAAAAAAACAAATAAATACACATGAAAATAAATGTAAGCACGATTTAAAAAACAAAATATTGTTTCAAAGTAAATAATAAAAAATAATGAGTAAAGACAGCACTAAATAATTTTTCGACGTCCATTTTGAAGCTCCGATACTGGAGTTCAGCTAGCAGAAAAATGAAAAATTCAATTCTATCATCTATGCTCGTTTATACCAGCGCGTATGAGTCACTAGTCGAAGCTTCGTTGTGCACGCTCACTTAAGAATGTACTAGGTTATTCTATAAGCGCTGATGCATCACTGCTATCATCTCCGCTATCATCTATGCTCACAGCTCCGTTGTGAACGTACCCTAAGTCTCCACAAGAACATGTCAGAAATAGTAAAACTGCGAGAGACAAAGTACATAGTACTAGAGCAGCGTTTACCAACCTGTGGTACGCGAGTTGCTGGTTGGTGGGTACGCGAAAAATAACCAATAATGGTGGACATCAAAAAATTAAATCATAAAAATGTCATAGATACGTTTATAACTGTAATTTTGTTGCAGACAACATAGATTAAATATGATTTCGAGAAAAAACGGTGCTGAAAATGAGCAAAAACAGCTAGTGCTGCACGAGAAACGAGACAAATCTCGCAACAAATCGAGACGAGACTTAAGCAACCGAGACCGAGATCGAGACATGATATATATGAGAAATCTCGGCCTCGTCTCGGTTTTTCAAATATTAATTTTTAGCTACAAAATTATAAAATTGTGTTCTTTATTAATAAATAATCATTACGGGTATTGAATTAATTATTAAAAGATACGATTTTATTATATATTACTTATTATATATTACGAGACCGAGATATCTCGACGAGACCGAGACCGAGACCGAGATCGAGACTGCATAAAGTCTCGCCTCGTCTCGGTCTCGTGCAGCACTAAAAACAACATTTTCAGAAAAATCTTCTTCTTCTACCTTTTTTTTTGTAAAGAACGTAGCGCCTAAACGCGCGAAGCGATTTTCGATGAATGAGGTGTCCTTCGATTTGGAATTTCATGTAGATGTGCCTTTTTGGGGTCTCGATGCTGTACATTGAATGGGAGAGGAGTTAGCCCCCTTTATGTAAGGCCCCCTCTATTATTGAAGTCAGCAAGCATTTAGTCAAAAAATAGGAGTAAAGAAGTTTTAAAACAAAAACAGAAAGATGCATATTTTTGTTCTTTTTTTTTAAAAAACTTAATCAACTATCGATATATGTATTTTTTGAGAGGGGGAAGGAAGAAACCAATCAAATCAGACGAATTAATAAGAAAAGGTAAACTAATAAATTAAAAGTTATGGCAGTTTTATTAGATTGTTTTTTTTGGTTTAATCTCAATATGAAACAATCTAAAAATGATTGGTATGATTTGGAATTGATTTGATTTTTGATTATAGAAATCAAAGCCCACATTTAAATTAAAAAGAAATTTATAATTTCATTCATTCAGCGAATCAAATTTAGAAAAGTGAATCAATTTTAATTTAATTAGATTTCTGCTTTATTTATTATTTTATTATTTACTGTTAGTGTGCCTGTGTATGTACACGATTAATTAATACAATGCACACTCAAATAGATTAAAGTGTTGCTGAGATCAAACAACAGAGTTACCGTCAATAGTTCAATAGAAGATTACATCCTAAACTTGAAACTTGTAAAAGAAATAACTGATCGAAACTGAACTTTTAATGTTGATTATTTATAAACTATTAAAAAAAAAGAACACCATCCAAAAACTGAACCACTTATCAATATTAATCAATGTTTTAATTAGAGAGAGATAGAGAGAGAGAATGAAAGATTGGTCCATACAGTCTCCGCCAGTTAGCTACAAAAGAAAGCGAGAGAAATCATAACACAAATTAGAGACTTCTAAAAGAGGCGTGAATCTACTCGCATCTAAGCATTTTATTATTATTTATTAACCCAAAAGTGGGCAACAACTTTTATGTGTTAAATTTTAATAAAGCAATTTATTTAATAAAGAAAATAAATAAATTTGTATATAAAGGTGTTAGTAAAAATTATTATTTATTATACTTGATTCAATATATATATATAATACATTAGAATATATATTGAATAAGAATAATTCTTTGACATCCCTACAATTAATTGTAATCGATTATTTTTAATGTTTTATAGCTTCCTGGATAGAAATTGTAGGACCTTTAATTCAAGGGTTCATCCAACTTCTGAGATGATTGGCGCCTGAATTTTTTTTAAGGAGGATCTGGGTCCTTGAATGGATAAACTGGTATATCGTATCATCTTAAAAAATTTATGGATGGATTATAAATAATGAAAATTAATCCAATGCTGGCCGAAGCCAGCTCCTTTATTTTCAACTAGGATGAAAATAGGGAAGACGAGTAACGGTGGTCGCAAAGGAAGAGAGGAGATCACGAGGCCAAACTGTCTTTTAAGGCGTCTTATCCTCGAATTATCAAGAAGAGTTCTTGAAGAAAGATTTTGAGCTAGAGGATTTATATGAGATTGCAGGGTGAAGTGGAGTTTTCTGTATCGTGTTTTCAGCGACTTGTGTGTCAAAAGGAATGTTAAGGTCAGTAGAGTTAAAGTCAGATTGGAGACCATAAAATGGAGCGAGTACAATATTTCGAAGTATTTTAGATTGAAGAGATTGAATCCTTTGGAGATTTGAGCGTTTGGTTGAACCCCACAGCTCTATTCCATACGCCCAGATAGGTTTTAAAATAGAAGTATAAATCAGCCTTTTGTTGTCCAGAGAAAGTTTAGATCTATCGTCTAAGAGTCTTTTAAGTAGTCGATAGCGTCTGTTTAGTTCTGCTCTTTTAAGTCTAGTGTGGGGGTTCCAAGAAAGTCTTTGGTCTAAGTAAAGTCCAAGGTAGCGGGCAACGTTCAGAGGTGTTAGGTTATAGAAGATTGGAGGAAGAGTAATGCGACGAAGAGTGTAGGTGATGTTTTGTGACATCAAGAATTAAAGATCAATTTATGGTAATGGCTAAATATACTACTTAAAGTCGTTCAACTTAAGGCACGCTCAGTTCAAAGTTAAGAGTGAATCTAGGAATTCCTCTGAATTAAAGTGCAATGGCTGCTCGAAAAGAGGAATTAAATTACAGTTATCTAATTAGAAAAAAAGGATCGTAATTAATTGGGCAAACGTTTTGGAAATTGTATTCAATTCAAGTTAAAAATAAGATTTCAAAAACACACAATCAGAGACAAAGTGTTAGTGGAATGGCGCTTAAAGACGGCAACAACGCAGATAGCGGCAAAAAAAGTAAGAAACCAGCCACTACCAGTTTGTGGTGCTGTTTTATATAGTACGATGGCTGTTCAGTTTTACTTGCTGTTATTGTTGCTGTTGTTGTTGTTGTTGCTGTTGATGAAGTTGATGTTACTCCTACTATTGAAAGGCTACTGTTCTTAACTCTTTGCAAAGAGCAATTAAGTCTTTAACTACATATACACGCGAGCGTGCCTGTGGCTATATACAACCGTTTTGTTTCCCTTTTATCCTGTTGTGTAGGGATGGGGAAAGAGAGGTCAGTTCCGCCATTTTTATTGTACATTTTATAGACAACGGCTTTACAGGACTACCAACTTGCCAGGTTAATAATAATTACATTTTATTGGTTCGTTGCCTTTAAAAATTTGCAATGGTATAAGTTGGAATTCACTGTCGGCAAGCTGTACTCTCTCTCGCAGGAACTAACTTTATTATAAGACTTCCGTACATCATCAGCAACTGTTGCTGTACTCTAGAAGTCTTTTCCTGTTTTTATAAAAAACATTCTTATTGCTAACTTGTACTATATTTGCAATATTATACTTCAAAGATCTATTGTAGAGCTATTTAAGAATCAGTGTTCAGCCCGCTCTTTACACAAATCAGACACTTACACAACCATACTCCTGTTCTGTAATTACAAATACGAATCACCCAAACTATCGGCAAGCTTATATCTAATCTTAGCTCATAAAAACGAATCTAAGGCAAACGAGTGCGAATTAAAATGAGAACCCACAGGACTGCCATATTAATGAGGGATCCCCATCTGTCTTCACCCTCTTCGTGGTTGCAGATCTGGTGCGCTAACTCTTCATAGACAAAACGATTCACTCGGAACCCTCAGACAAGTCTTAGAAGACAAACAATGCGTAAGCAAGCTAAATGTTTTGTTTTGGCAGGCGATCTAAGTTGCCAATAGAGCTCAAATAATTGATATCTTTATAATACTATCCTTGTCAACTTATGGGCTAGATTAGATTAGATTAAATTAGGGCGGCCTCAAGGCCTACGCCTCCCTTTGGATCCATTGTGGCTCCCCTACACTAGAGCTCTCCCTCCAGACCCGTCCGTATAATCAGACTCTTAATTCTGGAGAGTGGCTCCTGGGTAAAGCTCTCAGGCCTTGGTTTTTTCCTCCCCGAGAAGTAACATCCTTAGCCAGACAAGCCCCTCACACTGGCACAACACGTACAGTGCCGTTTAAACTTATGGGCTAGAGCTTTGGGGTTCAACTAAACCCACAAATCTATTGATTCTAAAAAATGTACAGAGATTCCAATGTATGTTACCACGATAGAAGTTGCGTCACAAAAACCTTGTACATCACACAAATCTTATCTTAATTTGAATGAAGAAAATTTGACAGAAATGAATGAAATGATGGATAAAAATCAACGAAATTATGCAACACTTAAACCCCAAAAGATTTGCAATACAAAAAGATATCTTGCTAAAAGTCTGACGGTGAAACAAGAAACTATAAGACTATGCTAAGATTTCTATTGAAGGACCTACAGCTAGCTATTTGAAGATGACAGATTGACGTAGGCCACCCTACTACGGCGCTGTAAAGTAGTAAGTTGGTAGCGAAGATCATCTAGAAGTTGTATCACGTACAACACTCTGCAAAGTCCCCTTCTTGAACACACCCAGACGTAGACGGACTGGCAGAAGGTCGGATGGAACATCGTTTTACTCATACATGTTAACTAGACGCTATCCACTCCACATGAACCTTTTGTTTTTCTAAAAACTACTTCCAGAGTTTGTTGTAAAAATATATATGTATAGTATAAGTGCAATCAATTTCCACAAACAACTACAACAAACTAAATCAACCAAAAACCAACAAACAAAATCTTTTGTTGTCTGTGTGGTAAGAAACAGATTATCTCTAGTCCAATTAGCCATACACTTATGAATTAATCATTTTATGATCTTAAAATACGATTTCTACTCTTTTCTCTTTTTTGAATACTGACAATGCCTGTAATTTAAATAAGATCAATGAATCAGTTGTTTGTGTTTACAAACACATTCTGTTGATTTGAATTGTTAACATGATAGTTTCTAGGCAAGTTAAAACTATAACTTTAGATCTAGTGACTATCAATCTTTAAGAACAAGTTTTTTAAATATTTTTTTGTTGATTTGAAACAAATTTCTTAGTAGAGAACAACAATAACAGCAGTGCGTTTGTTGGTCAAAAAGTAATCAAAAACATAGCGCGACAGTTCTTTTTTGGATCACTCGCCATTTTGCTGAGGTTTATCCCAACAGAACCACTTATTGGTCCTGTAATTATTGACCTTGTAAAAATGCAAGGAGAAATTCATCACTATAAAAACATTTTACTAATTAAATCTTAAGGTAATCTCCAGACTACAAACTGGTACAATTAACTGTGGGGTACCGCTATCTACTGGAATGTGAAACATCTCCATGGACAGAGAATAAAGAGAAGTCTAATTAGATAAATTCTAATCAAATTAATAAAAAAACTAAGTATTACGTCACTAATTAACCTTTACATTTGCTTTCTTTAATAAGAATTACTTCTTTATTTTATCAAATATTTTAATCAAGAATTTTGAAATTTATTCCCTAATTGGCTGAATTAAAATTTAATTCTTATCTACTAGTGGTTAATTAGATAATTTGTCTACAAAAAAAATCTGTTGCTAAAAAATCTAAACTACAAATTTAAGATGAAGGAAAACAGATGATACTATGGTGGGATGCCTGCAACCACAGCCATCAAATCAAACGGGAGGCTGTTCCTATCGCGAAGATCTTTCAGAAAAACCAGAAATGGGTTTCCAAAAATCAACATAGAGGGTTCTGCTTAAACTCGTGAAAACCGCTTGGCCAAAAAAGAAATGAAAAAAGTACTCGTATTTTCTTTTGGACGGGGACTTTACGATCAACTACCAACTTTGGGGTATCGTAAACGGTGGTAACTTATAGGCAAAAGTTTTCAGACAATGACGTGCATACAGGTCGAACGCAGGGGGGGGGCCAAACAACCAAAAGTTTACAACGTCGTAATATTCACTTGCAACCACTTTTTCTGCAATATCTGGGGGCCTTGAGATTACCAGAGCAGTCTGTGCTCATTTTCAAAATCTTATACCACTTCTTATTGCTCTAGTTAACTACGGACGCAAGAGCTTTTACAAGGAAGAAAAAGAGCTTTGAATTCTGTGCAAATTGAAACCATGCTCGTACTGAGGTCTGAATCTCTATCTGGGCATTGCACAAGGGTTGAGAGCTTCTATTTGTGTGCGTAATTCCCCAATCTCTAATGCGGAGACCAAAAATCTACCAACCACTTATCATTTGGCTGACTCCTACAGCAGTTCTATTGGTTAAGATAAAGGAAACACCCCACCAAATAATATTCTTATTGTATTTTAATAAAATTTCGAGTTTTTATAGTTAAGGGCAATTTTATATTTTTCACAACGTGTATACACGACAAACGCGCTTAACTGGTTAATGGACGTTTTTGAGGTAAACTTCATGCAGAACTCTAATTTTGGCACATTTAGAAATAAATAATTTGTTAGAGATGATCATTCAATCAATTCAATAAATTCAAGCTGCGCGGTAAAGTTTCACTACTTCACTGTTTACATTATAAGGCTTACTGAAAACATCTAAATCTTTTTCAATTGCACTGAAGTCTTGATATCTTCTTTCACAAATACTCCATGATCTGTGCTTATACGCTCGCGCAAGTTTCAAGTCAGCAGACACAACCAGTAGCTTATTATACGAGGGTCGTTTGAAAAGTCCGTGCAAAAATAAAAACTACTTAATTTTTTGGGGTAAACCTTTTTTATTTTTCAACATAGTCTCCTTTTAGGCTTATACACTTCGTCCAACGCTGCTCTAGTTTGTTGATCCCTTCCGAATAATAGGATTTGTCCAAGTCTGAAAAATAGCCATTCGTTTCTGCAATCACCTCCTCGATTGAATAAAATCTTTTTCCCGCCAGCCATTTCTTCATATTGGGGAACAAATAGTAGTCCGAGGGAGCCAAGTCTGGAGAATAGGGGGGATGTGAAACGAGTTGGAACCCTATTTCCATTAATTTTGCGACCACAACTGCTGAGGTGTGAGCTGGTGCGTTTCCGTGATGGAAAAGGACTTTTTTGTGGGCCAATCGTGGGCGTTTTTCTTGCAGCTCGGTTTTCAAACGGTCCAATAACGATGAATAATATGCACCTGTAATAGTTTTACCCTTTTCCAGATAGTCGATGAGGATTATTCCTTGCGAATCCCAAAAGACAGTCGCCATAATCTTTCCGGCCGAAGGAACGGTCTTCGCCTTTTTTGGCGCAGATTCCCCCCTTGGTAACCCATTGTTTAGATTGTTCTTTGGTCTCACAAGTGTAGTGATGTATCCATGTTTCGAAACGACGCTTAAAGTCCTTCTGGAACAGCTGCAAACCGTCCTTGCAACACTTCACACGATTTCATTTTTGGTCAAGCGTGAGCAATCGCGGCACCCATCTTGCGGATAGCTTTGTCATGTCCAAATGTTGATGCAAAATATTATGTACCCGTTCATTCGAGATGCCCACAGCACTAGCAATCTCACGCACCTTCACTCTTCTGACATCCATCACCATATCATGGATTTTATCAATGTTTTATGGAGTAGTAACCTCAACAGGGCGTCCAGAACGTTCAGCGTCACTTGTGCCCATATGGCCACTCCGAAAATTTTGAAACCACTTATAAACTGTTCTAATCGAAGGTGCAGAGTCACCATAATGTTTATCAAGCTTCTCTTTAGTCTCCTGAGGCGTTTTGCCTTTCATAAAGTAGTGTTTAATCAACACACGAAATTCTTTTTCGTCCATTTTTTGAAAATCACTCGACTTCTTCCATTCAAACGAATGCCAAACACAAAGAAATAGACCGATCTGGCTGAAACTTGGTGTGTGTTCTTCCAAGAGATGCTACTAACTAAACATAACCTCGATACGCGCCAGTAGTGCTATCTCTCTCTGACTTTGCACGGACTTTTCAAACGACCCTCGTATATAAATCAAAATTCGCAATAGTACCCCAATTTTTTCTACTCTTATTAAAAACTTGAAATTTTTACTTAACCAATGTAACCTTTCACCGGGCCGGAATTGGCCCGCGGGTCGTAGTATGCCCATCACTGGCCTAGATGATGGGGACACAAGTTAAGATTGAATCTCAGTCTGGTTATTAAAGTAATAGAACTTGCTGCTTGCGCTGAAGGCATGGGCCCAAGCGAAGTTAAAACCTTTATTATTGTTATAAGAGAAACTCATCAGGGTATCCCACAGCTGATTTTTACTGATAATTGGTTGGTTAATTACTGTTAAAAGATGATAAGCCCAATCAAAACAGCTGTTCAGTTTTCTAATGTCCACAATATTTATGCGTAAATTATTCTCAACTAATTTGACTGTTTTTTTTGCAACTAAACAAAAAGGTTAACAGAAGGTTTTTAAAATAAACATTCTTGCAAAAAAAAAAAATATAAAGAAAAAACAAAAAAAAAGATTGAAAAGAGAGAGAGAGAGACAGCGTGTTGCGCAGTCGCAAGAAAAGGATTCAATTGTATTTAAATAAAGGTTTGCCTATTAGGTTAGGAGAAAGGAGAGTGTTGCAGGCTGTAAGAAGGTAAAGAAGTGGAAGGATGTTCAAATAGCGAACAGCAGAAGGGCAAGGTTTACACAACCATTGTATGTACCATACACTAACAGACACACTCGGATACCTTACTGAAGAGAGATGCCGGCCGTCCTCAGGGTCTTTCCTTGCTACAAGAAGACCGACTTGCTAACTAAGAATCAAATCTGCCACCCGACCAACTATCGCTAACTCCAATCTTCCAATTATATTTATCTTTTATTGCAACAATAGTGATTTTTTTATTTTTCTTTTCTAAGTTTAGAATCTAAACAATTTGCCAATTACACTGAGTATGCAAAATGTAAGTTTATTTTAATTCGTTATAAGAAAACTTATAATGTTTCCAACAATAGTTGAATATCAAGGAAATTATCTTTGAATTTACCAATGTTTATTGCAACGCCTGATAAGTTTCAGTCTTTAATGCATGATCAGAGGTACGAGTAGATTTATCAGATAATTGTAGAAAATTCGCCTTCAGTCAGTCAGCCATAATAGTCAAAATCTCTACAACCAAACTGGATTATCTATCTCTGATAAATGGATGAAAGGACGAAACCGGTCAAGGATTACAACAAATATGATGGATAAAATTAAATGATAATTATCCAGCATTGCGGACTTATCATTTTCATCATCAGAGATTATCTCTACTAAATTTAGCACACCAGAATTATTGCTCCAAACTTTGGTCCTGTAATGGCAAACCCTACATAAGATTAACCAGCAAGAGTGGCTTATCCTCTACCCTCCGAATTGCCGCGCGCTCTCTCTCTCTCTCTCTCTCTAATCTTCCTACAAGGAACTGGATAACCTACTGATAACCATGTAAAGAACTATCTCAGATCAGAAAATTAAAAGTTCATATTCACTGGGAAGGAAAACAGAAGGCACCATTAAAGGTATAGACTAGGAATATAGACTAGTACCGCAATACATCTCAGTTTTGCGGGTCTAACCTGTAACCTCTTAACATACTTTACTAATAAATTTCCCATGTTAAACCATTAAATAAAATCCAAGCCCTAGACCAGGGGGCATCGAACCCACTAAACCAACAACACATCTCAGTTTTGCGGGTCTAGCCTATAACCGCCTAACATACTTTACTAATAAATTTCTCATATTAACCATTAAATAAAATCTAAAGCCTAGACCGGGGGAATCGAACCCACTAAACCAACAATACATCTTAGCTTTGCGGGTCTAGCCTGTAACCTCTTAACATACTTTACTAATAAATTTCCCATGTTAAACCATTAAATAAAATCCAAGCCCTAGATCAGGGGGCATCGAACCCACTAAACCAACAATACATCTTAGCTTTACGGGTCTAGCCTATAACCGCTCGGCTACCGTGGCGCCTGATTATTAAATAGCTAAAGCTTTAAAAATGTAAAAATTAAGAATGAAGAATTAAACTAATTTTTTTATATTGATGTTTATTAAAACTGTCCGCTGGTTGATCGTCAAAAACTGAACGAAAAAGAGTAACTTTGAAAAACACCTAACTTTGACAATTTTTTTTTAATCTCTTTTCTTTTAAAAGATAAAATTTCCCAATTTTTTTAAAAAATATAGTGACATATCCTCGGTTATAGGTGTAACTTTTTTTTTGCAACAACACAATTCAAATAGATTTTCAGAAATTGTACTTACAATTGCTCCCATAACTGGCAGAGATAGGGGTAATCCTGATGAAAATTAGTTACGACTGTTATACTATTAAGTTTCTAAGTTAGTTATCTGTTAGATTTAATTTGAAGGAGATCATTTACAGAATACTATTCACCACATGATCATACCGTGAATGTTACAACAGTAAATGAGGAGGTTTCTCTTAGGGTTACAGGAACAGGTGTGCCAAAAGTTTTTATGAATTGCAGAGAAAGAGGAAAAAAAATAAATACTCGTACATTTAATTCAATTGTTAACAATAAACTTACTCATTTTAATTTAATCATCCAGCCAAAAATTCGAAACTGTTATTTCAATAATTTTGAACACCTTGTTAAGATTAAATAAAATTTTAATTTTAATTATTAACTGGAAATTCGGTGATAATTTATGGATCAAGATTTCTGGTTATCGCCCAGCGACGATCTTTATAGCGCTTTTGGATAAGAACCCATATATGTATATATATATGTTTAGATAGAAGAAATATATATATATTTTGTTTTGTATATAAGTGTGGAGATAATGGTATGTGAGTAATGCAGCACCAATTACTACCATATTACTAATACAGAAATACCATTCTTGTCGACCATTACTAACACAAAGTTCCACATTCTATGTGTGTATCTATATATATGTATATATATATATGTATTCACTCACACAATGGCAGAATCTCGCTCTCTTTTACAGAGAGAGAGGGTGAGAGAAAGAAAGAGCGAGCTGTTTCCCCCCTCCTTACATCCCAGCACACCAAAACCATTCTGTCAATTATCAACAATTTATTGTTTTAAAGAGGCTTTCACTAAAAGAGCTACAGTCGGAATACCACCAGTTAGAGCTAACATTGTCTGTCTGTCCGTCTGTCATTGTGTGTGTGTGTGTGTGTGTGTGTGTGTTTGTGTGTAGCTTTTTTCTCTTCCTTTTCTCACAATTCTCTTTCTCTTCAGAGTAGCAGTAAATATATATTTTTTTTTTGCGAGCAATTATTTTTCTAAAATTTTATTGATTTTTTTTATTTGTATAGATCGCTAATTTAAGCAAAATAACTTTGAATATAATTACCTTACATTGTTATTACATTTATTATAACTACAAATCATCATCACCATCATCATTTATATCAATACTTTGGGGACAGATGGTCTGCGCGTACTTCTTGTAAGTTGCAGATCCCCAATTCGGATTTTCGCGTATAACAACTTCTTATTAGTAATAAACCAAATTAGTGGTTCTTTATAAATGCATATAATAGGCACTAGAATCAAACAAAAAGCTGAGAATTTGAAGTAGTGATTCAGAATTTAAAATTAGAAGATAATTTAAAAAAAATACTATAAACGTTCATGTTTCAAGGCAGTTTGACGCAAGTTTTCATCCTGGGCATAAAGTAGACAACGTACTATCTAATGCAGAACGGAAATTTAGTCTATTTTTCAGAAATCTCTAGAACTATAAATTTTTAATAAAACAAATACTGGTTAATCAAAAAAATATAATAACGTCTAACGAATGCTGGAGCTGAAGTTAATGAAGCATTCAAAAGTCTAGCTTTAGTTTTTAGTCTAAAGTGACGAAATTTAGTATTTAAATTAAAGTAATGCCTAATTTTTCGGGATGGCTTTACGTCTAATTAGGTGTCGTGGACGGAGGCTACTAAAAAACATAATTTACTACAAAATTCTCACATTAAATATTAAATAAAATCTAAAGCCTAGACCGGGAGAATCGAACCCACTAAACCAACAATACATCTAAACTTTGCGGGTCTAGCCTATAACCGCCTAACATACTTTACTATAAATTTCTTATATTAAACATTATATAAAATGCAAGGCCTAAGACCAGTGAAATCGAACCCACTAAACCAACAATACATCTTAGCTTTGCGGGTCTAGCCTATAACCGCCTAACATACTTTGCTATAAATTTCTTATATTAAACATTATATAAAATGCAAGGCCTAAGACCAGTGAAATCGAACCCACTAAACCAACAATACATCTTAGCTTTGCGGGTCTAGCCTATAACCGCCTAACATACTTTACTATAAATTTCTTATATTAAACATTATATAAAATGCAAGGCCTAAGACCAGTGAAATCGAACCCACTAAACCAACAATACATCTTAGCTTTGCGGGTCTAGCCTATAACCGCCTAACATACTTTACAATAAATTTCTTATATTAAACATTATATAAAATGCAAGGCCTAAGACCAGTGAAATCAAACCCACTAAACCAACAATACATCTGAGCTTTGCGGGTCTAGTCTCTTGACCGCTCGGCTATTGTGGCGCCTTCAATTTTAAATTTAGCCTTTAATGAATCGCTTAAAGAATTCAGAAGTGCCGAAAGAGCTCACAAATTCTCGAAAATAGCATTAAAACAAAAGCCTAGAGCAGCCTAATTACATTACATAAACCTTGTTGGCAATTCTATCCATCAAAATGTCACTTTCTTTAGGCAGGTTAAGATTGGAAAGGCAAAGAGAAAGAGAGAACAGAGTAAGTGGAAGAAAAAAAGAAATAAATATCTGCTTGTTAGAAGCATGGAATTGGTGTGAAATGTTGGCGATAGATAGACAGAGAGAGTAGGAGCTCAGGCATGTTTACTAAGGGCACACTCTATTTTGTGAAGTGTCCGTGAGTAAGTGTGTTAGTTTGCTTGTTTTAAAGAGCTCCTAGTTGTCACCTCTTTGTGGCGCACTGAGTGACTGTAATTGGCACACATATTGTCTTCACTTATACCACCCATGCATTGGCTAGTTCTAACTGCTCCCATGAATCACCCACCATTTGCTAAATCTAATATTCATGCACATCGTCTACTTCATTAGATTTTTTTGTGTTGTCTAAAACCACTAAAGTTCAAAACAAAATTTAACGTAAACACAAAGGATTCTTTTATAAATTTGTTGTTTTTCAAACTTTGAAAATTTGAGTCCTATTCCATTCACAGCAACATTACAAACTTTGTAACATTACATAGTTTGTTACGTTACACTGAAATGAAACTTTTTATAGAAAAATTCACACCATTCTAATACGATGTTTATGAGAAAAACCGAGGAGCCATTTTGAAGAAAGTGAATCACCCATTGAGTAAGGAATCTTCTTCGTACACAGTTTTACCAACATAAAAATGGTTTTTTGTTTTTTTTAAATCTATATGTTCCATTTGATCAAAAAATCATGTTCGTCACATCCTGTTCCCTTTTAAAATTTATAATATCTAAAATAAATAAATACAAAATAAAAAAATGTTACGATTTTATAACGGACTTTGCAAAACTTTATTCTTCTATTGTATATATAACTTATTCAAGTGTTAGTTACTGTGATAGACTTAACGGACATGTATAGTCAGCCCATATGTAATTGCTATTTATTGACGGACATATTTGGTCTTCTAGATCGTGTAGACACCAACTAAGCCCATAACTTGATTATTACTCTCTGGCCAAGTCGTTTATATACTTGGAAATATTTATATAAATACATAAACAACGCTGAAAGAGAAATGAGATCGATAGATGAAGAGAAAAGAGAAGGAAGGAGTAAAAGAGAGAGACAAAAATAATCACTTGTTTTTTAAAAGGTTTCTTTTTTGGGACGGTTCAAAAAAAATCATGAGTTTGAAAGTTCAGCAGTCCACAACAAGTGTACAAAAATTATTATAAATTACAACTCTACCGTAAAATCTGTTCCACAGCCCTAAAGATGACCGCAGTCCCCGAAAGGTCGGCAAAAGATTATTAAATAAAGACAGAAATTGGCATTATTCTAATAATAATAATCATAATAATAATAAGGCATAATAATAATAAGAGTGGCATATATCGTCGATATCGCCATACCCAATAATGATAACATGCAGAAAAGCAGGGGCGATAAGATCCGGAAGTACCAGGACCTTAGTTTCCAACTAAGAGAAATATACAACCTGGAAAAAAACGACGATTGCGCCTGTAATACTTTCCACGAGTGGCCTCGTGCCCAGAACAACGGTGACTACTGTCAATGAGTTGGGCCTATCCACTGATCTGGTTGTAGAGACGCAGAAGGCAGTCCTCCTAGATACGGTCCGTATCGTCCGAAAGTTCCTGAGTGCTGCCCATTAAGCAGATCAATACAGCCAAATCACCGCGTGCAGCCCGTTATTATTTGGATTTAGTTTTTTAACTCCGAGAGATAGATTATGTAATTTAGATAAGGGGTTGTGGCAAAGTCCACCCCCCCTGAGTGATCGCCCTAATAAGGAGTCAGAAGTGATAATAATAATAATAATAATACTGGACTCCTACGCGGAGGTCCCGGGTTCGAATCCAGCTGCTGACCCCTTAGATTTTCTCTTCCTAGGAGCTTCTTACAGCTCACTGTCCGGTGATGGATAACAAGAGGATACTGTCCAGAGGCAGTGCGCTGAAAAAATGCTCCGGGCGCTAATAACCTTAGATGTTGACGCGCCTTAAATCATTTAAAATAATAATAATTTATTGAATGAAAAGAATCAATCTCTCTCTGAGAGCTATTGAAGTTCCGCCTCTTGAGTTTAGTTTAGAGTTGCCAAAATTGAACGGAAGGATTGTCTGAATGAAGTGTATCATTACCGGAAATCACGTAATTCAAATATTGGACTGAAATCATTCTTCCGGCTTTGAGTACGGAGTTTTGGCTTCTTCGTTTTATTTATAATAATTATTATTAATATTTTCTTTTATTAATACTAAACAAACACTTTTTTTCTTGCTGAATCAAATTACAGCGGTTATGTTGCGGAATTTACCCTAATAAAGATGTGAATAGGTGAATAAAGAATTTTGTATGGCGAGAGAAAGAGAGAGCTGTATGTAATTCTGTCCATCCAATAATAAATTAGGGCGCGTCAACATCTAAGGTTATTATTGGATTGTTAATTTTGATCTTTATAATAGCCAATTAAACCAGTTATTTTTTAAATTGGTCATTATTATTGGATGGACAGAATTACAGCTCTCTCTTTCTCTCGCCATACAAAATTCTTTATTCACCTATTCACATCTTTATTGGACATTCAAAAAATTGTTGCCCCCCCAACTAGTCGAGGGGCTGGTGGCGCCCTTGATGAACTGCCGTTGTCACGCGTGTGTTCATGAACTTCAGAAAATCCCAAAATAACTCTGAATGCTGATTGATTGTAAACTAATTAGAAGGAAAAGCCAAAAACAAATTAAAAAAATCTAATTGGAGGAATTTCTTTTAGCTTTTTTGTTGTAATAATGAAACCGGAAAGCCTGTTTCAATTAGATCTATTACTTCAGCGAGAAAACACCGGAAATGATTTACAGAAAAAGTGGTAGAAAAGAGAGAAAGAATGAAAACAACAAAACTCCTTATCAAACAACCTCATCTTCAACAACAACAACAACAGCAGCAATAATGTCGTGACAAATATGAGTATACAGGTACAAATTTGATATGCAGTTGATTTGCTGTCATGACGATTTGCTGTCTACTTCCTGATGTGGTCGATGTTGTCGTTCTGCAAACCAGTTCGACAAGATATTTTGCTCTTAATGTCCTCTACATTTAGCTCCTCTTACTGCCTTTGGAGTGTTAAGATTTTTTTTTTCTTTTTTTTTTCTATATAATTCTACAACATTAATGGTTGCTGCAAAGATATTTTGTTAATTTTGATCTTTATAATAGCCAATTAAACCAGTTATTTTTTAAATTGGTCATTATTATTGGATGGACAGAATTACATACAGCTCTCTCTTTCTCTCGCCATACTAAATTCTTTATTCACCTATTCACATCTTTATTGGGGTAAATTCCGCAACATAACCGCTGTAATTTGATTCAGCAAGAAAAAAAGTGTTTAAGATTGTTTAAATTCCTAATTTGTCCAGTAGAAAGAACTTAGCCTGAACTTCGCAAGATATTCTGTTCTAGGAAGATGAAAATCTGCTGAAATGACTCATTGAAACTGTGTTCATAATTAGGCAATTGAAGTGACTTGCCTAAATCTGCAAGGCGGACATACAGAGATGTTGCCAAGGCAAACAAAAAAATGGATAAGGAAGGCTTTGGAGGTTAAAAAAATGAAACAAACAAATATCCTACCAATCTACACTATTGGAACTGTAATATTAGGCGCCACGGTAGCCAAGCGGTTAGTGGCGAGACCTGCATGTATTGTGTTATACTGGCTTCGATTTCCGGTCTAGACCTTGGATTTTTGTAGAACTTTGTAGTAAAGTAGCCTCCGTCACAACACCTAATTAGATAGATGGATGTAAAAGCTCGCCTTCAAAAAAATAGGCAATTACTTTACAATTGGAACTGTGCTTCGTGTCTCCAGTAAATGCCACTAAAATGATATCCTGCAAATTACTTATGCCCTAAACTAGGCCAGCGCTAAAAAGGAATAGTTGAAAGTGGAATGAGTAGGCATTTCTCTTCAGTACAAGAATATAGAAGTGGTTCATGATTCACTATTTTTTAGGCAGGCTTTAACGTCCAGCTACTGCAGTTAGGTACACGGAGACGATTAGTAAGCATACTTTTTATTATATACAAAAGTTCTCATATTAAACATTAAATAAAATCCAAGCCCTAGACCACGGGGAATCGAACCTACTAAACCAACAATACATATTTGCTTTGCGGGTCTCGCCTCTAACCAGCTCGGCTACCGTGGCTATAACTCAGAGTTTAAACTAAATTCTTCAATATTTTACCACTTTACTGAATTACGTAGTAGACGTTAAGCTTTTATAATTTTCTTAATTCCCATTGGACCTTTAATGGGCTTTAAAAAAACCCAATTTCATTATTATTTACAATAATAATTTCTAGCTTTTCCATGAGGTATGAGAATCATTCCAAATATTTTTAAACTTGAAAATTGTGCTGAAATTAGGATCAACTAATGGACAGTTAGGGTTATCAAGATGGCTGGAAATTCTATAAACCGAAGTAACACTTAAAAAGAAAATGAATTTTTCACTTTTCTGCTATTTTTGTATTGTTTTTGTTTTTGAAAATGCTTTCAGTGATTGTTGTCATTTTTATGACATTCTGAAGACAGATTTAAGTACACTGTAAGTATAATTTCGTTTTAATGTACAGTTTTACAATCTGGACGTTAGTTAGAATGAAATATGTTACAAAATTTGAAGCACGAAACTTATAATATGTGAGTTATAACGTCCACAATAATTTACATGGGTTTTAAAAAACAAGTATAAATCAATCTTTAGTTGTCTAGAGAGAGTTTTGATCTATCGTCTAAGAGTCTTTTAGGTAGTCGATAGCGTCTGTTTAGTTCTGTTCTTTTAAGTCTATTGTGGGGGGGATTTGATCTTCTGCAAAATTAAAACTGAATAGAAAATGATATTTCCGTAAAATGGGTTCACATATGCGATCTCTTGAATTATCAAAGTTCCAACTTATTCATTGGTTAAGAATTAATAATATTTTCAGGCTGTTAATCCATTAAAAATCGGTTGAAGGATTTATGGTCCAGTTTTCGGCACTACTTGGAGACTCCGAGAGAATACCGTGAGCTTGATACTCTGTATGGGGATGAGAATGTGGTCCGTTTCATCAAGGCTAGACGATTGGAATGGTTAGGCCACCACATTGCAAGAATGCCAGAAGACAGGATGCTGCGTACTGGTACCGGTCATAGGCATGAAGAAGAGAGTTGGCCGACCGCAAAGACGTTGGCTTTCTCGATGTCGAGAAGGACTTGACAATCCTTGGAGTATCGGGATGGAAAGCAAAAAAACAGCCAATAGAGACGTCTGGAGTCGAATTGTTAAGGAAGCCAAAGCCCACCCCGGGCTGTAGAGCTACGTAGTAGTAGAAGTAGTAATAATTTACAGCTAATGGTGTGAGTTATTAGAACAGTTTTTTGTTTTTTGAGGGGGAGTTAATTAATATTTTAAAAAATGTCTATTTATAAGTTAAACGTCATAAATTAATGCGAAGCTACTTATTTCCTGTATTTCTCTTCTATACCCATTTATATTGTTGCACTAAAATATGAAATATGAAAATAAATACACATTATATTTTTATTAATGACTAGTAATTTCGTCTAGGAATGGTGTACTCAGTTCAAACTAGATGTAATAGTAAAAACTGTATGGACCATATGTCTACCTATTTATCCCCCCACTCTAGATCGGAAATAAAACTATTTAAAAGAAAAAATAGAGTGAGTGGCTATATTTAGTTGGTTCAGTGAAGCCAGGATACTAATAGTGGGATAGTTAAACGGTTTTGTAGCTGGATAGTTTTGTACACACTCAAAACTATGGGTGTGATTTACAACAAGTCCATGTCAGTTTGGTTGGATAGTAAAAACAGGGTCTCCCGTTTTGTATTCGTGTAAAAGATGTGCAAGAGAGAGAGAGAGAGAGAGGGAGACTCCCGGTTGTCTAGAATCCCCCTGAGCCCGAGGAACATATCGTCAGCGATCCTTACACACGCGCGCGTATTCCCGTTGATTATTTAGGAGGATGTTCAAAGTTGTCGCCTGTCAGTTGTTGGCTTACCCCCACCCATTTCCTCTGTGGTATTGAGCTCCATCACTCAAGACATATTAACTCTCGTGTATAATCGTTTTAAATACACCCAGTTACTTAAGTGTCCTATGTTTACTGCTCTTCTCCCTCTAACAACCGTTCCGTTTACAAACCACTAATCAAAATATTTATGTAGAGAAACCGGAAATCTTTAACTCTCTAATTTATGTTCCTAAATGATTTATGGATTTTATTTTATGTTAATTTTAATTTTTTGTTTAATTCTTTATTAGCTAAAAGTAGTGTAATTTTTTAATAGTTTTTATCTTCATTTTTTAGGGCTTAATAGGAAGCTACGCTACTGCTCAAGGAGGCCCTGCAAGGGCCGTAGTTTCAACGCATAGACAACAAAAGTTGTATTTTGAATAAGTGTATTGAACTTGACATAAATTATTATTTTGCAATATAACTATATATTATATATTGAAGGCAAACAGGCCAATAACAAGTCAGTAACACAAGAGGACAAATCTATTATACGAGATGGTGGTTTGGATACTAGAACCGCAATACCTGTATGTCTTGATATTTAGTATAACCTATTTGCCGTTCACATGAAACAATCATGTTTCAATTTGACCCAAAATTCATTAATTTTATAATAACCAATATAATATGATTTTACTTACATTTACTCCCAATAAGGGGAAGTAGTGTGATCGAGTTAAATTTTTGTTACAGATTTTTGTACAGGAAATGTACATTTTGAGATCCCCGGAGTTCGAAAAAAAAAAAATTGTTTTTAATAAAATTTTATCATCTTATATCTTACGTATATTTCTCGATTGGCTTCCTGTGTAGTGCCCGGATATAACTTAAGAGCTTTTATACTTTTTATGGATTTCCGGCTTGCAATTTTCCTGGTAATAACACTAAAGATTTTCTAAATTTTACTCAGTGCACTTATGCAGATTTATGGAAATTTATTTCAGATTTTTCTTCCAGGGAAATTTTTGATAAAGTAAGGGATTGGTTAGGCTTTTTTTTTTTTTTGGCTAGTAAGGTTCGTCATATTATGGTTTCTTGTTGTAACATGTAAAGAAAAGTAATGCCTACTTTTTAAGGCGGGCTTTATGACCATCTATAAAATTAGGTGTCGTGGACGGAGGCGATTTAGCAAACATACTTTACTACAAAGTTCTCATATTAAACATTGGGAATATAGACTAGTACCGCAATACATCTTAGCTTTTTGGTTCTAGCCTATAACCGCCTAACATACTTTACTGTAAATTTCTCATATTAACCACAAAATAAAATCTAAAGCCTAGACCAGGGGCATCGAACCCACTAAACCAACAATACCTCTTAGCTTTGCGGGTCTAGCCTATAACCGCCTAACATACTTTACTACAAATTTCTCATATTAACCATTAAATAAAATCCAAGACCTAGACCAGGGGAATCAAACCCACTAAACCAACAATACATCTTAGCTTTTTGGTTCTAGCCTATAACCGCCTAACATACTTTACTATAAATTTCTCATATTAACCATTAAATAAAATCCAAGGCCTAGACCAGGGGCATCGAACCCACTAAACCAACAATACCTCTTAGCTTTGCGGGTCTAGCCTATAACCGCCTAACACACTTTACTATAAATTTCTCATATTAACCATTAAATAAAATCCAAGACCTAGACCAGGAGAATCGAACCTACTAAACCAACAATACACCTTAGCTTTGCGGGTCTAGCCTATAACTGCTCGGCTACCTTGTTGAGAAAAAGTAGATATTTAAGCCATTTGTCCCCACTGACCTACACAAAACCTGCTTCTCAAACTAATCGAAGAAACCTAAAAAAGGTAATTTTCCAACAACCTTTTTGAGTCTTCATGAAAAACCGATCAGAAATCTACGTGCTGTAATACATTTAACTGTACATACATTTTTTTTTTTTTAATAGTCAGTCGTTTGTAAACAATTAGGTGAAGTCCTAAGGCGGTGCTACCGTAATGATGCGCCCTTAATTGTTCACGCGGTTGTTTCATGCACTCTTCTCTCCTCCCCACCAACTTTCGTGAAACAAATTTTTAGTGTGAAGTGGTGGGGGAGAGACAGAAGGTGCCGTGAAGAAGAAGAAAAAGGAGAATCGCTTAGTTGCCCAAATGAGATTGAAAAACCGACAATGAATAGGAGAGGCAGATAGAGGCAACAAAAAGAGAAGAGAGTGAGGTTTTGGGTTTATTTTTTTATCCGTGGGTGTAGGTGCGTGAAATGGTTGTCTCCCCACTATGCTTTCATGACACGCCCATATCTCCATCTAGTTTACCAATAGCCGTAGCCTGGAGGCGGAGTTCCTACTCCCACCTCCATTACCTGCTCTCAAGTGTTTTGTAGCTTGCACTGCAGATAGAGGGTATATCTGTGTGTTTGTGTATTAGAAAGGTGTAGAGGCCTTGTCAAAAGGCTGGTTGAAGGTCTCCCCACCCACCCGCCGCGCACAGTCTGGGACCGACAGTTTCTCGGAGTACTTCAAGGGTGAAGTACAGTTAGGGGTGGGAGTGAGAGAGAGAGAGAAAGAGAAAGTGACGCGAGAAAACCCACACAAGAGGGTAACGTACAAACTTCCCCTCCTTGGTGGTGGGGATGGATAGGTGGTTTGAGAGAATGAACGAGGTAACGCGCAGCTCGTGCGTAGTGGGGCGGACAGATTGAATTGGTAATGAGCCGATAAATATCAAGGGTGCCGCCGAGAGAAGCACTGCAGTATGTGTCTGTCCGCCTCCACACGGCCCCCACTTAGATCCACTTCTATATCACTAACCCCTAATGAGTCTCTTCTACTAGACGCTATACTCTGTCTGAATCTCAGTTCGTCAGCTATACCAGTTTTTGCTCGTCTATCTCCGGACAAACATTTCATTCTTTGGCAATTTCCTGTCTACTCTAATGTTTAGATTCTCTCCTTCTAGAAATCGGGGATATTGCAATTATTTCAAATTTTATAAATTTGTCTTTACAGGAAGTACAAGTTTTGATATCCCCGAATCCACTAAATTGTTTTTCTTAGAAAATGATAAGTGCATGTGCATCATCCAGTCCTGAATTTGGATGCAACGCTGGAAATCATATTAATCTTGACTTTAAAGTCACAATTTCTTCCTGAACTATATATCAACATACAATAACTAAAAACGGAAGTCTCACTATAAATGAAATACTATCAGACGAATGTTTAATTTCAAATAAAATAAATGCCAATACAAAACCATTACTACAAAAATAAAACCCATTAACTACATTTGCACAATTCATGCACTTCGCTCAAGAACAGAGAAAATATTTACACGAAGTTCTGCAAGTAGCTTGTCTTACAAGTGCAGCTATGTATCTTAAGCACAATTATTGCCGCACTTAGAAACAATGTCCACGAGTGCGGTTTTTTAAATTTTTAGGCAGATAGTTTATTTGTACAGTGGTGCTGAACGTTAGCATGAACTTTGGGACAAAAAGTGTTGCACCAATATACAGGGTAGACGCCCACAACCAACCAAAGAACACTTCTTTCTTCTAACAACACTGCCAACCATCTTCTCGGGACCTGATGCAGAAATTAAGAATATACAGAACCATGTCCCTATTTTAATGAAGGATGGTTTAATAATCATGGAGAATTGATAGGAACAATAGAAAATGAAACAATGAGTCAGTACATTACCTTCACCTTACTAACAAATTATTCCCCGTCCCTTTATCAAAACCGAATTCCTCTTGGAACCCCCCCAAACTCATCTTAGAAAGACAGAAGATGAAAACTGGCTACAGACAAAACTAAAATGGTTGCTAGGTGACGGATCTCGACTGCCAAATAGTTCCAACATCTACCGTGATCCATTTCCTTAACAACCCAAAATCCTTCTAATAGACGTAAAAACGCCTATGTGCCTAATCAAATGATCCACAATGACCTACATAATCCTAGTACCTACACAAGCCAATCCTCCTAGTTCGTCGCCTTTTCAACACAATCAAAAACACCTTACAATGCTCCCCGATGGACAGCTATCTCGGGGGATCCTTTTTCGTGAAAGTCTGGAGACAAAGCAAATCCATTGGGTGGTTTCCCAACTAATTTGTATGTATTTATATATTATTTTCGACATATTTATTTGTGACACTAGGGTGCCAGTGTAAATTTCAAATAAAAACATGAAAGCACTTTTTTAGTACTCGGGTGTTGCCTAACTATAAAATATAAATATAGATGCATATAAAGCACTAACCTTTCTCTTAATTTGATGCAAATTAGGCGGCATGCGGGACCTGAAACAAAAAGAAAGGTTGTTTTACTGGTCAATCCTCTGGAGTCTTAGGAGCTTAGCAAATCGCTCTTAAGAAGAAGTATTAATTTAATTAATTAAGCACATAGTTGGGCTAAGCATTCATCCGTAGTGAGAATAGAATAAATATTTATTATAATAAATATATACACAAAAGAAATATAGAAGTGTAAATGTATAATACATTTCAACCTTCTTAACTTAGTGAAGTAAGAGAAAAGTTATGTGAGGAGGATTGGAATGCAGGGAAAAAAGGAGAGGAAAAACCTGCAGCTAGTGTAGAGAGTTAGAGTAGGATATGGTTTAGTCTTCTGTGTCTGTATGTTGTAGAAGAATCTGTAGGAGGCTATGTCGCGACAGAGTGGATTTGGATGGCAGTCTAGGATGGAAAGGAGTTTCAGCAGACGATTTTGGATAAAGGATTGTACGGGGGGGTTAATGGACGCAGTCTCCGTGGAGTGAGTCAACTCTAGTACGTCGTGGAGAGGGTCTGTTGCGAGTCTGAGAAATTTGTTTTGGGTTATCTGAAGTTGCTTGATGTTGCTACCTACAAGTCCAGGCTCCATGCGGTGCAGGCGTATTTTTTTTGTAAAGGAGTAGTTTGTTAGTCACAGTCATTTTGGAGTCACGTGAGACGAAGAGGAACTAATAGTCGTGTAGTCCAGTTTGCCTGAGTTTACTTTGTCCTGAGCGTAGTGAGAAATTCAGCGAGCCAAAGCAGGGAATTGATTTTAAATGGGATTAAGGCAGTTATGGGGTGGGGGGGCCTCATGTTAGGAAAAGGACTTGATAGGTGTTTATGGCTGCTATGCAAGGAATATTTTTTGGTTGTGCGAGAACTGATATTAGTCTCAAAATAAACCACTGATTCAAACACCTTCTGGCGTCATTCTAGAACTATCCGTTTAACACATGAGATAAGCTAAGGAAGCTGCGCCACCTTCTGGTTGAAAGAAAGAAGAAATCTTCAGTAAAGCTCCAGACAGAGTTGCTACAAGAGTGAAGAAGAAAACAGTAAATGCAAAAGCTACCCAAATCTCTGGGGGGATTCCAAAAGGATGGGAACATGGAGCTAGAGATTTTACCCAGGGAAGCACTAGAAGCAGAACTCCAGTATGCCTATTATGTTCGCTTCGCAGTTCACCACCGTCCTGTCTAATATCCGTGCAGTCTGAACCACATCTATTGAGATGTAACTAACCAAGAAACCTCCTAGCAGATTTCATTAATGTACCCTCCTAATCTGAATTCTGATGAGCCCTTGCTTATTAAAAAACGTCTTCTGGTATTTCTTCAGCAATGCTTTGTTAATATTACAAATTAACATGTCAATATGAATGATATATGACATCACTAGTTCTATAATTTATACAATTATTATTCAATGATTTATACAGTTAACAATTAGACAGGTGTATATTGTGAAAGTATAGAATAGCTTGTGATTGAGCTAATTGTGAGCAAAGATTGAGTAAACGGAGGGGGAGGGGATGATGTCTGTGAATGAGGCTTATATTAATCATTTGCATAAAATAAAAAACAGGCTAAATTATATTAGCAAACTTAAAATTAGTTTTTAGTTTTTAGTTTTTAGTTTTAAAAATCATCAATCATTATTTTTTAGTTGACATGATGAATGAACTAATCATTTAAAGAGACTGTAAAGATTTATTAAGGCGGATCTACTTTGTATTTATTTTTCAATTTTTTTTGTTTCTTTTAAATTAATTTTCATGATGTGTTTTTACGAATTTAATTTGAGAATTTGATTATTTTGATTCTGTTTTGATTTTAAAATGATTTTATTGCATTTAATATTGATTTATTTTTAATGATATGTGTAATTTTCTTTGCAATAATCTTCTGTGTCTAATTTTAATTTGCTGCAAAGATAGATGAGCTTTATAAGATTGAAATGTTGCAAAATAAAAAATAAAAAGGTTGTTTTTCCTAAATAAAGGAAACGCTTAATATTAACCTGTGTAAAGAAAAACTACAGTAGAAGAAAATAAATTTTCTTCGATTTTTGAAATTCTATTTTAATATTTGGCCGTTCATTTTCAAATAACTATTGAAGGTAGGATATTGATGGGAAATATTGATGGAAGTTGGGTTCATGTACATTCTAAGAAGTTGGAAAAAAAGAAAGAAGAAACAACCGTTAGATAGTGGTAGATAATGAACAGCCAATAATAGTTGAACAGCATAATAATGTAAGTACTAGATAGTGGAGAAACATCTGTCCACAGGCCATAATTTCTAATAGTGCCAACAGATCTGTAGTTAGCGCAGGTCCGGGTATTGTGGCGAGAGAAGATGAACACATGGAAGAAAGCAAAAAATAGAGATAAATAAAGCAGACAAAACAAAGGGAAAAAGAAGAAGAGGAGGAAGAAGTAAAACGCTGCAGTAGGAACGCTGCTGCCTCTAGAGACAGAGAGGGCACAGGGACCACAACGAAGGGGAAGGCCACGCTGGAAGAACGTGCGCCATAAACATGCCAATATCCAGCTAACTTAATACTTTATTGCGAACACCACAATTGCGCGGCGGCTAGGCTGTACTTCATCCACTATTTCTTAGGCTAAAACTGAGTGTAGTCATTCAGACAAAGACATATACACCACAAAATAACTCGAGGAATACTCGTTCAATGTGATATTTAGACAATATAGTTTAACTTCAAAATTCACTGTTAATAATAACCAGTTTCAAATTGTTTTTTCCCCAATTTTGTGTACCAAAATAATATCTCAATGAATAGCCAACGCTTAACTCCCACATTCCCCAAAATTTGAACGCCATCCCTCTTTAAATACATAAATATTTTTTTTAAAAATTTATTTTGTAATTTACAATCTGTATACGTTGTACCTATACAATAAGTAAATATGGAGAGAGTGATGAACTGGTGCGGGAGGAGAGCAGGAGGAGAGAATCTACCCAGCGGTAGCACTCTCTATAGGAGAGAGGAAAATGTGAGGAGGAGAGAGTGATGAACTGGTGGGAAGAGAGCAGGAGGAGAGAAACTACCCATCGGTAGCACTCTCTATAGGAGAGAGGAGAATGTGAGGAGGAGAATATGATGAACTGGTGCGGGAGGAGAGCAGGAGGAGAGAAACTACCCAGCGGTAGCACTCTCTATAGGAGAGAGGAGAGTGTGAGGAGGAGAGAGTGGTGAACTGGTGCGGGAGGAGAGCAGGAGGAAAGAAACTACCTTGCGGGAGCACTCTCTATAGGAGAGAGGAGAGTGTGAGGAGGAGAGAGTGATGAACTGGTGTGGTAGGAGAGCAGGAGGAGAGAAACTACCCAGCGGTAGCTCTCTCTATAGGAGAGAGGAGAATGTGAGGAGGAGAATATGATGAACTGGTGCGGGAGGAGAGCAGGAGGAGAGAAACTACCCAGCGGTAGCACTCTCTATAGGAGAGAGGAGAGTGTGAGGAGGAGAGAGTGGTGAACTGGTGCGGGAGGAGAGCAGGAGGAAAGAAACTACCTTGCGGGAGCACTCTCTATAGGAGAGAGGAGAGTGTGAGGAGGAGAGAGTGATGAACTGGTGTGGTAGGAGAGCAGGAGGAGAGTAACTACCCAGCGGTAGCTCTCTCTATAGGAGAGAGGAGAATGGTGAGGAGCAGAGAGGAGAGATAGGAGAATAATGGCGTTTAGGCCTTCAGCCTACAAGGAAGTCGCGGGGCCACTGGCGATTCAGTCGGCGAGGAGTATTAGGGATGTCAGAAAAAGTGAAAGTCAAGACAAGAGGATTGGAGCTAGTCGAGAGAGTAGTATGGAATTTTTGGTATTTAGTCTTGGCGAGTTGGTCTATGAAAGGAATGTTGAGGTCGTTGTGAAGAGTGAGGTTAGTCACCAAAGAAAGGAGCGTCAGCTATCTGTCAGAGGAGTTTTGATTGAAATGTCCTGCACTGTCCGTATGTTTGTAGGTTTGGCTGAAACATAAATAGAATAAATTAAATTACTGTCCTCCAGCAAATGCATCTTTTTCAAAGATGTGCAAACAAGAAAATGCACGGAGGAGTTACTTGAAGTTATATGCGTAAGTCTAAACAATTACTCTATTTAATCCTGAGCTATCAGAGCATCCAGAGTTACTTCATAGCCCCCAAAGAGGCTATGATAGCCTAATTTTGGGGGAAACTATGTTCTAATTCGTTCAGCAGAAAATTTCGATAAACATTTTTAAAGAGAAAGAATTATATGTTATTCTTTAATTAAATATGGATATTTGTTTTCAGCTTTTGTTAGAATTTCAGTTATTAATTTCAGCGGACGGTAATAAGCATGATAAGGAGGAAGTGATTCGAGTTTCAGGTGTAAAGTTTCTTGATTAGAAAAAGGATATTAACAATGAGAAACCTCAAATGGTACAGTTGGAAGTCATCCCAATCTGAAGACTTTAGGATTCTCCTCCTGAGGAAAACTTAAATTGGTATTGCTCGAATTTAGAATAATAGGCTAAATCGACTTCTTTCTTAAGCGGATGCTAATGGTAATAGTTTAGAAACACAATTTTAAAGTAAAAACTCTGAAGCTTACACATTTTTCCCTTCTAAACTACGAAATAATATCTACAATTCGAAAAACTAAGAAATGTGCGCACCAATGATTAAATTAAAATATAATAAGTTAACAAGCTAGCCAATTAGAAAACGAACGAAACAGCGAGCATTATTTTTGCCCAATAATAATAGGGCAGAAGTGAGATAGAGTGAAATAGGGGACTTAACTAAGCCCTAAATAAACATAACCCTAAACTTAACTTAGGACATATCCCCGCCGTGTTCCTCTATGGTGTACCAAACCCTCCTCCATTGTTATAACTAAATAATTCCACAAAGAAATATGCTTTCAGGCGTAAATTAAATGCGTGATTTATGTGTTGGCACCCCCTCTTTTGGCAGGGGACTTTGCAATATGCCCGTTCCAAGAATATATTATTAATAGCAGTCAAAGGGGAATGTGTCATTTATTAAGGGAACTTATCATCATTATTACTCTATTTATTATAGTTTTTACTACCTCTAGATATTGGTGAAAGGAAATGTGGCGATCGACTTCAATTTTTGATGTCGACTTATCGCAGGAAATGCTCAGTTTGAGATCACTGAGGTTAAAGAAAAAAAAAGAAAGATGTAGAACCATCAAACTTTAATATTAAGGTTGGACGTAACCTGGAGATTAGACTGTAACTTACTCGTACAGCAATTTTCTCTACTTCAATTTAATCTAGAATCCGGGACCTCCTTCAGGAAGCACCAAGATGTCGACTTAGGCTACACGTTGACGTATTGTGTCTTCCCTGATAATACCACTCACTTCAAGTACAGCATCATTCAAGAAGAACACCAGGGCTTTGCAAAGGCTTTGAAACATCAGTTCGGCTCCTGTTCGCCAAATCTTTAGGAATCGTTAGCGAGCATAATACTGACAATTAGGAGATGCAACGGACTTGTAACTTAAGACGATTAAATTTTGACCTTAACTGGTTGTAAAAGAAAACAGATTACCAATTAATGATGATGATGATGTAGAGATTTGATTCAATGATTTCATGTAACATTCATTCAGATTCTAACTTTTTTTTTAAAAATTTATTTGCTTTCACAATCTACAAAGAATAAAATGTGATAAGTGAATATAATGAAAGAAGACTTAATGACTGGATCAACTTGAGGAGAGAAGCTGCCCACCGGCAACACTCTCGCTGGAGTTTCTTACACTACTGAAGCTGGTCACGAGGCTAACAGTGTTTCAATCGTCGTGGAGGACGATTTGGAATCGTTTTAGAGGCAAGATTTTGAACAAGAGGATTGGTACAGAATAGAAGAGAGTCAAAGAATTTTCTATATTTAGATTTAGATTCGTCAGTTACGTATGAGATCTTGAGGTCGTTATGGAGGGTGGAGTTAGAGACATAAAATGGAGAATTCGTAATCTGACGGAGTATTTTTGGGTTGGAAGGACTGTATTATTTGTGAATTAGAAAGTTTGGCTGAACCCCTCAGTTCGAGTCCGTAAGTCCAGATCGGTTTGAGTACGCAGTTGTATATTAGTCTTTGATGTTCCAGTGGCAGCTTAGATTTTCTGCCAATTAGATTCTTAGGCAATTATTGTCTTTCAATAATTATTGACCGGATACAATGATTTTTTCAAAGTTTTGAAATTTTTTAATTAGCGCACAAAAAATACACATTTTGTTCCCCCCCCCCCCAAAAAAAATAAGATTGGAGCCCAAAGCTTCCCAATTAGAAAAACAGGCGCTTTTAGACCTTTTTTCTCGCTGAGCAGATAAAATACTACGCTCCACACAACGAAATAATCAATCTCAAATGAGAATTAATTTGGTGAATGCATTCCACTGCAGTCTATCGTGGGCTTAACCAAAAATGTCATAGAAAAAAACCATTTACTAGCTCAATCAACTCAACAAACCACTCGATTTGCTCGCTCGTGAAAAAGGATAGAAAATAAAATTCTAACCTAATAATAATTAAAATGGAAAATTAGTTTTTGGCGCACGCGTGTGTATGAACATAATAATAATAATTAAAAAAAATCAGGCTGTCCAACCTACTTCTATTAGCAATAAAAGAATATACTAATTAAAAGTTGTTACGAGGTCGTGACAATCTAAGATATAATTGTATAATGGAAATTGTAAAGGACGAAATGAAAAAAAAGAAGTAAATGTAAAAGTTTAGGACAGAGCGGAACAGAGGACAGAGAGTTGGGGGCAGAATGGAAGGAGCAATATTTAGGAGCCGGGGGCGGCGATATCATTGGACAAAGAATATATATATATATATATATACAATAATGATATAACCGTAATGAAAGTTACAGTTAAATAAAAGTTGTTAATGGCCGGCCTCCTCCAGTCGCCTCAAACCGCTTCTTATTTTCCTCTCTGCTGAAAGGTATTTTCCACAAACAATTTATTTAGGTATAAAGTTTTCCCTTATTATAGGTATATTACATAAAGTAATAAAAGTTTGTTCCAGGAAATTACTTTTAACTTTTATTTTCACCGAGTTGGAGAAATAGAATGAATTTGATATGATGCTGTATAAAAAAATATAAAGTTTTTTTTACAGTACAATTTCTTTCTTAAAACAAAAAAGAAATTGTACTGTAATTTAGTTTGAATTTTATAGAGTAAATAGAAACAGTATTTTACAATACCTCGCGAAGAAAAGGAGATTCTTAAGTCAAAGAAGGCAGCTAGAATGGACGACTAAGAACTATCAAAAACACTGAGTAAATTCTGAGACTCATCTTCTGTAAGGAAATAGGAGATAGCCGACTTGAGAATGGGGCTAACATGGGTGACCCCAGGTAACCTTAAGGGGGGGGCAATTCAATACATTATTAGGGTGCGTTCCACTAAGCGTTCACAACGATCTCGCTCACGACCGCGCGGTTTTGCCCGTGCCATTTGCACTTGCGAGCATTTACAATAGAAAGCCCAAGTGGAATGGACTACGTAGCGTTTTAACCGTTCATGTAAACATTACAAATGGCGACCTCGAAAATGACTCAGAAGCTTGAAGAGGTTGTTTTTTTAATTTTAACCCCATTTATAAGCAGTGATAATAAACTTTACTAATTATTGGTAAAGTTGACTTATATTAAAAATATATACAGGGTGACCAGAGTTATATGCTCCACCCACTTTTTCTTTTAACGGCGGGAAATTTCGAAAAAATAAAAAACACGTATTTAATCATTTTTAGTCTAGTTTATTTTCAGTGATTGACCCATTTTTTTAAACCCCTTGAATCTCGAGATACAGCATCCAACTTTTGTTTTTCAAATGGAACGTTATATTTTTTTTTGTTGCACATTTTTATAGTATTTGAGCTCCTAAAATAAACAAAAAAATTTTTTTTGAAATCGGTTAGGTTTTTCAAAAGTTATGGTAATTTAAAATATGAAAAACAAATTTCAGTTTATTGTCAAAATTACGTTATTTTTTTTAAATAATCTGTTCAAACTGGGCACAATCAACGGATAGGCAAGCCAAAACTCTAGACTCCCACGCTTTGCCTGTAGCAGTACTTATGGTGGCGAAGTCAAGATCTAGGCAGGCTAGAGTTATTCGACGTTCAGGTGGTTTTTTCTACAAACGTTTGGTGTGGAGTTTTAGGAAATCACCTAATTGGCCCATACTTCTACAGAGAGAACTTAACTGATGCAAGGTATCACCAACTTTTTTTAAGAGACATTTTGCCAGTTCTGCTTGAAGATGTTCCGCTACAACGTCAGCTAGATATGTATTTTCAACAAGATGGTTGCCCGGCATATATGCGAGAGTGGTTCGAGGTTACCTTGACAGAAATTTCCATGAAAAGTGGTTAGGGACTCATTGTCCCATCCAATGGCCACCTCGATCTCTGGACTTAACCCCAATGGACTATTTTTTGTGGAGATATCTAAAAAATAAACTGTACAGTAACGTTAATCCCTTAGCTTCAGTCGATGATCTGAAACGTCGAATAACTCTAGCCTGCCTAGATCTTGACTTCGCCACCATAAGTGCTGCTACAAGCAAACCGTGGGAGTCCAGAGTTTAGGCTTGCCTATCCGTTGATTGTGCCCAATTTGAACAGATTCTTTAAAAAAAATACCGTAATTTTGACTATAAAGTGAAATTTGTTTTTCATATTTTAAATTACCATAACTTTTGAAAAACCTAATCGATTTCAAAAAATTTTTTTTGTTTATTTTAGGAGCTCAAATACTACAAAAATATGCAACAAAAAATATAACGTTCCACTTGAAAAACAAAAGTTGGATGCTGTATCTCGAGATACAGGGGTTTAAAAAATTGGTCAATCACTGAAAATAAACTAGACCAAAAATGATTAAATACGTGTTTTTTATTTTTTCGAAATTTCCCGCCGTTTAAAAAAAAAGTGGGTGGAGCCTGTAACCATGGTCACCCTGTATATAATTCAATTTTTATATTACATTTTCGTGGAGTATTTATAAAATTTACGTTTAAATAAAATTAAAATGTCTTTTGTGTCAACAGTAGGATATTTATTAATGGAACGTAATAATGCTTTAGAAAGTTCTTCATCTAGTTCCGATGAAGAGTGGTATGCAATTTTACAAAATCGCAATGGTGAAAAGCGAAAACTTAGGCCACGTATTATTAACTATCAAAGTGTAATTGGTCGTTATTCAGTGATTTAGTATGTAAAGGGATAAGTAATTTTTCATTATATTATTTTTTTTAGACTTTCGAGAAACACATTCAATTATTTGCATGAGATAATACTTTCATTTACCTGATATAATTTTTTCGGTCGCTATCTTTGCTTTTAAAAATTGCGCCAAATTTCTGAAAGCCCACTTTGTCCCAGCTCATTAGTGACGTTTTCGCCACGACCACAACGATCGCCA
Source organism: Rhodnius prolixus (assembly GCF_049639745.1). Lineage (NCBI taxonomy): Eukaryota > Metazoa > Arthropoda > Insecta > Hemiptera > Reduviidae > Rhodnius > Rhodnius prolixus. The sequence goes on from NW_027411582.1 coordinate 31,361,354, forward strand.
GTCGTCAAGTGGAACGGCTGAAGGTACATTTTGATCGTTGCGAGAGCTTAGTGGAACGCATCCTTAATACAATCTATCTAAGTTTACTAATTATTATTAAATTATTTAATATTTCTAACGGGAAATAAGTTTGCAAAGTACGTGAAAACCAGCCAAACGTTTTCCTCCAATAATATTTAATAATATTCTTTCGTAGATAAATAAATAATTACTTCTGTGCGGTATGGAGGGGGAATGAAAGAGAAACGTACCCTACAAAGAACTGGACAGTCACTTTAGTACAGGTAAAGAGGTTGTCAGGTGACAAGTTTGACAAAGGGACTAATTTTCTTTTCAAAAAAAATCTTGTTTTTCTTTTTACTTTAGTTTCTTTTATTTTTTCCACTTCTTTGACTTAGTGGCCATCATTTAATCCCTAGTTTGTACTTGTCTAAACACTTTCAACAGTTTCTGATCATGCCACCCACGTTCATTCCTCTGTAGGCGGACTTAAAATGTACTTAGTACCCGGTAAAATGCATACTAATAGGGATTGGCCTACTGGAGCAAATTTATGGTCAAGTTGCTAAGTGGGATGCACTTATGAGATATTTACAGATTAGTGTACTTTGTAATATCCCTTAACAAGAATTGACTTTTTTTTTTATAACAAGTGACTAATAAAAGGAAAAAGGTATTTTTCATTTTCCCTTAAATCTGGTTGGTACTGCGTGCAGATATTTTTTTTAAAAAAATTCTCTCACTTGTTAAGAAAAGTATTAAGAACATTCTAAGTTTTCCCAAATTCAGTTTTCTACAGAAATATCTGTAAATACGAGGGTCGTTTGAAAAGTCCGTGCAAAAATAAAAACTACTTAATTTTTGTTGGGGTAAACCTATTTTATTTTTCAACATAGTCTCCTTTTAGGCTTATACACTTCGTCCAACGCTGCTCTAGTTTGTTGATCCCTTCCGAATAATAGGATTTGTCCAAGTCTGAAAAATAGATCAAGCCATTCGTTTCTGCAATCACCTCCACGTTTGAATAAAATCTTTTTCCCGCCAGCCATTTCTTCATATTGGGGAACAAATAGTAGTCCGAGGGAGCCAAGTCTGGAAAATAGGGGGGATGTGAAACGAGTTGGAACCCTATTTCCATTAATTTTGCGACCACAACTGCTGAGGTGTGAGCTGGTGCGTTGTCGTGATGGAAAAGGACTTTTTTGTGGGCCAATCGTGGGCGTTTTTCTTGCAGCTCGGTTTTCAAACGGTCCAATAACGATGAATAATATGCACCTGGAATAGTTTTACCCTTTTCCAGATAGTCGATGAGGATTATTCCTTGCGAATCCCAAAAGACAGTCGGCATAATTTTTCCGGCCGAAGGAACGGTCTTCGCCTTTTAGATTGTTCTTTGGTCTCAGGAGTGTAGTGATGTATCCATGTTTCATCCACAGTGACGAAACGACGCTTAAAGTCCTGCGGATTCTTCTGGAACAGCTGCAAACCGTCCTTGCAACACTTCACACGATTTCGTTTTTGGTCAAGCGTAAGCAATCGCGGCACCCATCTTGTGGATAGCTTTGTCATGTTCAAATGTTGATGCAAAATATTATGTACCCGTTCATTCGAGATGCCCACAGCACTAGCAATCTCACGCACCTTCACTCTTCTGTCATCCATCACCATATCATGGATTTTATCAATGATTTCTGGAGTAGTAACCTCAACAGGGCGTCCAGAACGTTCAGCGTCACTTGTGCCCATATGGCCACTCCGAAAATTTTGAAACCACTTATAAACTGTTCTAATCGAAGGTGCAGAGTCACCATAATGTTTATCAAGCTTCTCTTCAGTCTCCTGAGGCGTTTTGCCCTTCATAAAGTAGTGTTTAATCAACATACGAAATTCTTTTTCGTCCATTTTTTGAAAATCACTCGACTTCCTCGATTCAAACGAATGCCAAACACAAAAAAATAGACCGATCTGGCTGAAACTTGGTGTGTGTTCTTCCAAGAGATGCTACTAACTAAACATAACCTCGATACGCGCCAGTAGTGCTATCTCCCTGACTTTGCACGGACTTTTCAAACGACCCTCGTAGAGTTTATGGTACCACCCAATTCTTGGTTCTACACTGTACGATACGTTCCTTAGAAAATCGTACTTAAAAAAATCGCGTAAAAAATTACGTGCGACGTAATTTCGGGGATATCTTCCACAACTTTAAAAAAATCTTGTAAGATGAAAAAACTCTCAATTTTTTCTTCAAAAAAAACCTTCCAAAAAAATCCATATGAAATCCATATTACATATTAAATACGTATCTAATTAGAAAAAAAAAATTCAAATTAGCGTACAGTAAAAATTCAGTACATATAAAAATTTAAATTGAAATTAAGAGTAAAAATCAATTTAGCAACAATTCATCGCTACTTGATGACAAGCGTGCACGTTTATCACGAACTGGATCAAAACAATGGTATCATCAGTCAGTAAATGTGATATACTGAACACTTTAAACACTGAACAACGATATGCTGGGTCCCAAGTTTAAGTACAACGAGATAAAGAAAAAAAGTGATAATAAAATTCGGGTATTCCCCCGGTAACTCCGGAATACAAAGTAAACAAGTCATGAAGTCATGTGAAGTCAACAAGACCAAGTCACTAACATAAGTGTGGGCATAAACTGACCGGACTTCTGGATCACACTGTCATAATTAGAAATAAAAAAAATAATTTTTTTTTTGAGGGGATTCGCCATAGAACCAAAAATTCGTGTGAAAAAGTTTTATTTAAAAATCGTGTAAAAAAAAAAAATGCCGTGTACGATATATAAAATAAAATATCACAACTACGAACAAATCGCTGAAAATTTGAAACTTCACATTACGTTTTGATCCTTCTAGAGATCTTAACTGTAATTTAGCAATCGAATTCCCATCACCGGAAGTATCGTTTTACTTAAATCGATTTCTCAAATTTTTATTTTTTAGATATTTTCAAAAATGATTCCATCTAAAATCTAAAATATTATTTATTTTTTTTAAAAAAAAAGATCTAAAACCAAAAATAAGTGTAAGCCATTACCATAGAAATGTCCTGAATTAAAATAATCTAAAACTAAAATAGTTAGATCAAGAAAAAATAAGCTAACTTAAAAAAAATGGCGCCAAACAAATTTTTAGATGTACCCAAGTCAGTAGTTATTATAATAAAAATCCGTGGTATAGTTACTGAGCCGAAATGTTGGACGGCCAGATATTTTGCAAACTTCGCCATAAGTACAGCGCCCAAACGTTATGAAATGGATATGAAATTCTTATTCGAATTAGAATGGATACATTTGAAACGTACCATGCATACGGAGATTTTAGAAGCGAAGCCAGAATGTGCTGTCTGGATTAATGAGACGTACATTGGTGATGATATAGCTTTGTACAGATTTCTGAGACATGATGAACATATACCGCTGAATTTATTGGACGATATTATAAACGTTTCCGTACAGATCTCCACAAATCCATTAGAATATTGTCCAAGGAATATGGAAAGATCGTATGTATATTTTAATGTTATTTTAAACGGAAGAGATATTGGCAGGATGTTGTTTGAAATATTCAATGATTTAATGCCGATCAGCTGTGCTAGATTCCTTAAAGAATGTGTACGTTATAACGGCTCACCGATACATAGAATCGCGCACAGTGGATGGTTTGAGACTGGCCGTTTTGAAAATGAAGATCATCCTATAAGGGAGAAACGCCCTCTTGGATTAAGCAATTGTCGAGAAGGTATGCTATCCTTAGTGAACGCTGGTAAATCGAATAGTAAAAGTAGTACATTTCTTGTGACAATGGCACCGGCTACTTACCTAGATCCGTATCAATGCCCTATTGGTGCTTTACTAGACGGAGACCAAATCCTAAAGGCTATAGATAATGTCGGAACCCATTATGATTCCCCAAAAGAGCTAATCAACATAGCCAATGTAAACATACTTTATACGCCCAATCATGTAAGCGAGAAATTTAGCCTAAATTCCGTAAAAGTTGTGGAAAAACCATCATATGTTTGGTCATTAGAGAGTAAAGTGCGTAGGAAAGTTGATCAGAACGAACTAATGAAATTCAGGATAGATTTGAAACCAGATTTCAAACCACCAGCTGCTACATGGTTAGAACAGAGAATCACTGAAATACGACGACAATTGAACCAAGAAAGTAGTAAATTCAAACAGGTGGTTGATGAAGCAAGATTCCAAAAGATTGTCTACAGATTATTGCAAAAGAAACAAATTTCTGATGATGAATTTGATTTAGAAAAATTAAAAATGGCAAAAGATGATGAAAAATGGTACAAGATCTTATTGAACGCTGATAGTGATTTTGATTTATATTACAAACAACCGCATATACCAAAAGTTTGCCTAGAATCGGTCAATGATTGGCTAGAAAAAAGTTCAACAATTGAAAATCCAATAATATTACGTTTATTAGGATATGTTGACAAAAAGGAGCTATTACAAGTTATGGATTTAATAAAACGTCTAATTGGGGAGGCCATTGAAATAGCGATAAACAGGCCAAATGAACTGTATTTACTAGAATATCAAGCTGATATTGATTATAGTAAACCTTTCGGCGATGATATTGATCGTTTGCCAACAAAAGTAAAAAATTTATTAAATAAGGAAGTGGTAAATTTGACAAAAAGTGGTGTTGAACTTTTACGAACAAGTCTAAGGCATATAATTGAAACTATATCAGACACTAAACTGGATGATAAGTCAACAATTTCAGGAAATGCAGTGATGATCATATCGGCTACTAGTTCGTTATTAGGCGCCAAGATGCTGAGCCAAGAAGAAGTTATCAGCCGTAAAGAATCATTAGTGAATGATATCGATTTGTTTACTAAGAGCATAATCATTGCGCATGCTAAGACAAAAAGTGAAGAATTGCCAAAAAAAGAAAGACATCCTGCTTATTTTAAAAGCATTTCCAAAACGACGTTTTAAAAAATTCTCTTCTGTCTCTGTCTTTAAATACATTTTTTTTTTGTTGTAAGGACTCCCACAGTCAGAGGGCGAAAATGTATTCTTGAGAATAAATAAAATATATTCAATTTGATTCAGTGTAAATAAGTGAAATTAGTGCCAAAAAAAATATTGTAAATCTGTTTAGGTTCACAGTACTGGATAATCTCTTTGATTTTATCGGGCATGTTTATTGTCCATCATGAGAGTCTACACTTGCTGACTCTTGTGAGACGGTAGTGCGAAATCACTACACCAAATCTGTCCCTGATGATGCTCGAGCATGCGTGCTATGACGTATAAAAAAAATCAAAAGACAAAGAGTTTCATTTCTTGCTACTTTAATTGAACGGTAACTTTTTGCTAAGAATATAATTAGGATCTTTGGAGCAGCTGTAATGTAATAGTTAATATTTGGTAACTATAAGTTGGTATAATATTAAATTCAACCATCTTTTAGAATAATTTCTAAGTTTCAATGGGATTTTATTATGTACATTGAAATTATAGAAAGAGATGTCAGTGTTCATTATACAGGTTAAAGTACCATCAAGTATTTCCGGACTTAAAAGACCCCATTCTCAACCACAATTTTTCCGTTCAGGTTGAAGTTATGCCCTCCACCTTCCTTGCTTCATAGCTATTCTAAGAAAAAGATCTTCCTTGGAAATCCCGCAAACAGAATTATACCGGAAATAACCCCTTACCAAGTTATTAAACTTACTCAATAAAACCAACCCAGTGCCAAATAAATCGTAAGTTCAATTCATCTATGAAAAATGACACCCAAGATGGCTTTTTAATAACCATTAACTTAGTTGAGGAGGTCTTTTTGCTTTATTATTATTATTTTTTTTTTGTAGAAGCATCTGTTTGCTTTGCTTTGAATTGTATACAGATTGGGTTATGTATTATACATAATAGGAGGAGTGTATATGAGTGAAATGACGGAGATTTCCTAAGGCTAGTAGTAGATGACACCCGGTCTTTAGAGGGGGGTCGCCACTCAGCCATGACGTTCGCCTCTAACGTCATCTAAAACGATCTGCATCAATCTGTACACCCTTAACTGTGTCCCTATTATGTGCATAATAAATATTTATTTGAATGTATATTATTATAATATAGTAACATTATTATAGAATTAATAGGATAGACATTAGTGAACTAGGTTAAATTATTATTAAAATGTACAAGTTTTTAAATATTTCGAGCAGTTTTAGTCGGTAATTGGATATAAATCGTTGAAGGACTCATTTCAGTCAAACTTGGATTCAGTAAGTAAAAAGAGGGTATATTGGCAAAATAGGTAAAACTTCTTTTTAAAAAATATTACATTAAATATACTTATAAATACAAAAAATATTAAGACTAAATTCGATCCTCATAGAATATAACAATGAACGATTTCCATTTATTTTAAATAAGTAGTAACAATAAGTAATTATTCATATTAGTATTAATATTCGCCTGTAGAAGGAAACCCTGCACTTTCTAATCGCTCTTCTAATGGTTATGTTGTAAATGCCAATGCTTTATAGATCATGATCACATTGGTGTGTAAAATAAAAATATTACCTCTTTGGCCACGTCATACCAGTCATAGTTATCCCTACACTTGGTTATATTTTATACAATTAGAGGTTACCATTCTTGGTTTAAACAGTATGCGCCTGTCTTATCCCGCGCAGCTTCAAAAAAAAAAAAAAACCGCAACAGTTACCGGACCTGGAATGAAAATTCAATCCCACCTAAAATTCAGAGCAACCGTCTCTCATCTTCTCGATCATCAAACAGTTCCCTACCAAAGATCCAAACTAAACTAGCCTCTTCTCATAATCGAGAACAAATCGTCGATAAGATGGATGATGGGGTGTTATGGAGTGTCTCACAAAATGTCCAGTGAGAGAAGAACCAACTTCAACGATCCGAGAGAGGTCACAATTTCTGTACTATCACCAGTCCGCAGAGTTTATACCATAAGAATGGATGCTGTAAGGCCATCTGCGCGACCGTATGCCTGACATAAACGCCTGTCAAAGAGCAAAACCTGATGCGGACACCGATATCAAGGAGTTTTTAAGTCAGAAAATCCCGAAATCCTGATTACATGGTCCCTGTGCTTCTCTATATGCGATGGATCATATGAATTTACTAATCGATAATGGAAACTATCGCGCGAACAATTGAAGGATATCAATTAATCGTAATTGTTACCTTTTCAGTACAGACAATTTTATGCTTGAAATCAACAATCTTTTTGCGCAAACTCTGTACGATAAGTTAGTGGTAAATAAGAATAAATACTTAGAAATAAAAAGCAAAACTTACTGTTTAAACCAAGAATGGTAACCTCTAATTGTATAAAATATAACCAAGTATAGGGATAACTATAATGACTGGTATTACGTGGCCAAAGAGGTAATGTTTTTATTTTACACAACAATGTGATCATGATCTATAAAGCATTGGCATTTATAACATAACCATTAGAAGAGCGACAAAGAGAGTGGTGTACACGTAAGTATATTATCCTCTTTGTTATAAAACATATGGTGATCATACTTCAATGTCTACCCTAATCGTCCTAATTAAATTTACTATATAGGCGATTTGCATTCAAAACCTATTAGCAAAGTTAACGTGGTGTCAATTTGGAAATGTTAAAAAGTTAAAACCATGTATATTTGAAAAGGGGCAGAGAGATGTGGGGCGGGGGCGGGTGGAAGGGCTATAGGTGCAGCCGTGAAGTGAAATAATGGCAGTATGGCGACCTGATCGGGAGACAGATAGAACGAGAGGTAAGAGCGGTATTCAGCTACTTTTACATCTCATTTCAACTCTAGTTTCTTAAACAATGCACCAGCAACACTTGTATGCACTTCTTTAAACTGCACCACCGAGACTATATAGATACAAAGTCAAACATTAATTGGATATCCCCTGCACTTATCAATGTCGAATTGGATTATTTTTTGTTTTGTTCTGTTGATCTTAAATTGTAGTTGTCTACATTGAAATTTAGCTTTCAATATTTCAATAATCAAGTAATGAGACTTGGGACAATCGACTTAGTTTGCCTAATTAATTTGGCTTTATTATCAAGCGCATAGATCGATTTACTTCTACTTCCTACTTAATTAAACTTAAACTAAAAGGACCAAGAACGCAAGAAGATGTAAACGTAAACATTCGTTTGAACTCCAAATTAACGTAATAATAATAATAGCCTGGAAGCCCTCAAGAAGAGAGGAAATATTAAATGATCAGGGGCGCTAATGACCTCCTCAGAAATCTTTTTTTTTTTGGCATTGGCTTTCGCCAAACAGCCAGCATCGTCTAGGTGCTAATCACTAGAATATCACATCCTAATCCCAACAGCACAAGCCTTATCCACAACAATCCATCCCGACAGTCCTCCACAGACGCCTGAAACGACGTTGGCCCCCGCGACCTTTTACCTATTTCCTAAACTTCCTTTCAACCTCTAGAGGGTTCCAGCATTGGCTGGCCCCTCTCTCAGCATGCCTTCCAGATTGTGGCACGGGATTCTCCAGGATTCAGCCTACAATCTGTGCATAACTCAATTAAGCACACATTTACTTAATGTATATGTACGTATATGTACAGGTTGTAAATAAAATAAAATAAATAAAAAATCTAAAGGGGATAAAAAGTGAAAATTTAAATAATGTAGGACCAAAATAATTAACTCTAATTTATATGTTGAGGGTGGTATACCACCCTGAAAAGGGTTAACAACCAGTTAATATTTTGTAAGGCTAATAAGCCTAAAGGGTTTCTGCTTTAAGGCTACTAGCTGACACAAACTGGTTAGTTTAAACTGCTAAACTTTATTTTTTTAACCCTAGAATACGCGCTTCCATAGCCGTACCAAACAACCCTTCTTCCTTTGACAATCTTATAACAGTTATTTAACCTCTTCTCATATTTACCACCATTGGGAAATTTATATAAAAGGGTGTCATGGTACATTAGGTAACAGCTGGGGCTGCTCTCCACCAATAGTAGCCCCATTCTTAACGCCGCTAAACAGGCACTCGATTCCGTTTCCCCCCTTTATCAACCCCACATACATGAGCACCATATACACTCTCGATTCGTATACTAAACGGTTTTGCTCAATTAATAGATATTAAATGAGTGAAAAGATGGTCGTAAAAATAAAAAATACCTATTTCAAGTTTCCAATAGGGGAGAGAATCCATTTTGTATGTCAGTCTATTTATCTAGTCCTTTTAATTTTGTTTTTCCCCGTCCCTGTTCCGGTAAATGAATAGACAGGGACCAGGGACCATGTATTCCGCTATAACGCTGACACTTTGTGTGAAGAGCGTGCTATATTGGGTCTGGAATGTACGATATTTCATTTATAGTTTAGAACTGCAGTCCTGACTATGACTAATCATAAAATATAATAAAAACTAATAAATTTTATTATTAACATTAAAACGAAAAAAAAATACTTTCATCGCAAAGAGGAGGCTTTCGAAATATCTCCCTTGCTTTCATTCTACTAGATCAGAGAAATATCCGCGGCGTTCTGGGATAAATATTCGAAATTAAGAAAACCGGAAACGATCCGTTTTGAGGTCCAATGAAGCTAAAATCAACTCACAGGGGAGCTCAAAACTGGATACGAGACTGATGCTGCTACAGAAGAACTATGCATGCGCCAAATCCTAACGACCGATAGCTGTGCAGCGTTAAGCCTTCTCTTTCGATTGCAGCGTCTCACGTGTTTGTAGAGAAATTTGTGTTTGACCGGAACCGTCGTTTGTGAGAAGAGGTGTTAGTTTCGTTTTGCCCGAAAACATGATACTACACATGTAGTAGAACAACGAATTGTCGTGAAATTTCACATCAAAACTTGATAAGACCGCTTACATGAAACTTATCTTTTATTAAAAGAAGTTTATGGCGATGAATGTTAATTAAGTGCGCGAGTTTTAGAGTGGTTCAAGCGTTTCCAAGATGGCCGAAAAGACGTCGGGTCGCCCTTCCACGTCCAAAACGGATATGAAAATATCTATTATAATTAATCAATATTACTACCGTGAGGTACTTGTTCAACTCTTGTGAAAGAGTAAGGAAAAAAACGACCCGATTTGTGGAAGAACAAGTTACGGGGTACTCCATCAAGACAACGCGCCGGCTCACACTGCATTGTCTGTCAAGACGACGTTTCTAGCCTAGTACAACATCCCAGGTTTTAGGCCATCCGCCTTATTCGCCTGACATTGGCCCCTATGTGACTTTTATCTGTTACCCCAAAGTCAAATCTGCATTAAAAGGAAAACACGATTTCAGTCCCAGTTGAAGCTGTAAAAGAAAAAACGGCACGCGTCATGCAGGAGCTCACAGAAAAAAGACTTCCAGCACTGTTTCGAACAATGGTAAATTCGCATGGAGCTTTGTAGAGATATGGGAAGGGGTGTATATTGAAGGGGATATTAACTAAATAATGTTTAAATTTAAAATAAAATGTTTTACAGCAATAGTCTCGTTATTTAATAGCCACACCTCGTACATCCGGCGGAACCCATAATCGTAAATTTGGTATCATCGTGGTACTTCCCTTATCTAGTGGGTAAATTTAAAAAAATACGAACGGCTACCGTGGCGCCTTCAATTTCAGTACTATTTTAACTAAATGTATTTTGTTTTAGCCTCTAAAGAATGCAATTAGGCTAAATTTCAGTATTCTGGGCATCTAAAAGAAGCAGTGACAATTCAAAGCTAAGAGCAATGAGAATTACATTTTAAAAAATAACAAATACTAATAAAACAAAATAACAATAACAGATTTTCATTTTCAAAGTCACTATGACAAATGACAGGTGTTAAAGTTTAACGTAGGCTGCTATGCCAGACAACTGACACTAACATAAAATGTTTGACATTTTTCTAAGAATTTTGTTCATATTTGTTTACCTATACTTTTTACCTGTAGATCTTGCAGGGCTATACCTGGACTTTGGGGGGGGGGGTACTTTAGTTTTAAATGAAAGGAAAGAGCCCCACTTTGAAATGGTTTCAAAATTAAAAACAAATTAATGGGATGTAATGACTGACTGGCTAGACGTAGCACTTGAGGTGGCTGCGATTAATTGTGATCTCAAAATGTGGATATTGGTTTCACCACAGATTTGATTGGAACGTGTTAATCCAAATTTTCAGAAACAATAGGAATTATCTAGGAGCCAGGATATCCGGTTAGTTAGTATTTGTGGTACTGGGTTAAATTTCCGGTTTAGGCTTTGGCTTTTATTGGATGATGATTAATAAAACGAATTAACAAATCCTACAAAATTCCCTCCAAAACTCCAAAGGAACTTATGGCTCCATTTACAGCCATATTTATTACTAACAACAAAATTGTTCGCAATCATATATTTTCCTCAAAAATGTACCCATTAAAAGGGAACTTCCTTTAGAACATACTTAAAACAAATTTTTCTTGAAAAAAAAATAAAAAAGAAATTTATAAATAATAAGTTGTTAGTCAATAAAAATCGATAAGACCTATAGAGGAACATGGAAGCGAAAGGTAAGCTCTTATGAAAGAAGATAGAAATAGAAATAGAAATAGAAATAGAAATAGAAAAGAAACTTATTATTCTGGGACAATTGTCCCCTAAGAATAAACACAGGAACAAATTGAGGCCTTAATAGTGATTAAACAGGCCTGTGATTAAACAGAAAATAAATAAATAAATAAGTATTTACAAAAAGTGAAAATAAAAATAACAGCAGAAATTAAGGAAATAAATTAAAACAATTAGAATTTCGGAGGAAGCTGGATAGAAAGGAGATAACTGAATAGACGGGATTTAAAGATAGATAGGGTAGGAGCATGGCGGACAGATGATGGCAAGGAGTTCCAGAGAGAGAGGTAGCACGTATTAGGAAGGACTTGTCAAAGGTTGAGGTACGGTGAGAGGGAATATAGAGATCAGATGAGCGAGATCTAGTGTTACGGGAATGGATGGAGGATTTAAACTTAAGGAGTTGAAAAATATAGTAAGGCCTTTGAGACTGGATGACTTGAAAAAGGAAAGAAGCCAAAAAATATTGGCGGTGATAGACAGGAAAAAGCCAACTAATCGTAGCAGTGCGAAATGCGAGAGTCTCTGGAAATGCTTATGAAGGAGTTCATGAGGCGCTTAAGCTTAGCTTCAATATCACCAGAAAGACCGCCATACACTAAACAACCATAGTCGAAATGGGGGAATATAAGAGAGGAAACTAGGAGTGGCCGGGTCTTAATTGGAAAAAGGTGACGGGAACTATTAAACTGCTTTAGGATGTGGATGGAACGACAAGAGATTTGGGAAACATGGTTTTTCCAGGATAGGTTTTGATCAAAAGTGATACCAAGTTTTTTCACAGAGGAACAATATTTTATTGGGATATTGTAAAGGAAAAGATTAGAAAGAGGAGCCAATGATTTAAGGAGTGGGTTGGAGCCAATAACTATAGCTTTGGTCTTTTCTACATTCAGGGTAAGCTTATTGTTCGTGGCCCATGCTGAGATATTATTGAGGTCTTCTTGAAAGATAAAACGGCTGCTCAGAACAAAAAAAAAAAAACAAAAACGTAAAATTCTTAAAAGAATTGTTGGCCTTATTCGAAAAGGGAATGAATAGAGGATAAGGATATGCAGAGAAATAAGGAGATGTGGAGACCCAGATCAGGGATACAGTTGACCTTGTTAAGAACAAGAGGACTGAAGTGACTTGCCAGCCATTTGGAGAGCGCAAAGGAATGGAGATTATAGTCAAAAGATATTTGTAAATGTTGAACAGACGGAGATAGAAAAACGGGGAAAACCTCGAGTAAGATGGCCGCCTAACAGCGTTGAGGCTGATCTGAAGGTAAACGAAGAAATTAGGAAATAATAAGTCAAAAAAAAGAAGGAAACCACGATTAAAAACATCGATAGCACAAAAGTTAACCTAAAAAAAAATTTACAAAGCAGTCAAAATGATATATTATCATTGCTTTTAGACAAGTTTTTAGCGGAAGACTTTTATATAGAGAAACAGGACCACAAACACATGTTCAAAGACTCACGTAAAGTCTATATCCAGTTCATTAACTAGGAACTAAGAGGGAAAAAGGAAAGCAAGAAATAAATATAGCGCTATCTACAGGAACAGTGATGGATGATTGGTGTCTCCTGGGTTTCTAAAAGGGCCACAATTAACAAGTATTTAGGTTAGGTAGCCCCAAAAGAAAAAGAAAAAGATTTAAGGGCGGCGCCCTTACTGGGAGGAGAGCCCCAGTTAGTAGACTTTGGTCAGGCGGCATGTCCACTACATTCTGTCCCTTGTAAGTACTGTTGTTTTTTTCCTTTCTGTTTTTTTTTTGTCTTAAGGGAAGAGAGAGGACCTTGTCTCCAAAAGGCGGGACACATTAAGCAAAGCATAAATTTGTCTTCGCCTGTAGCAATAAATCAAATAATACTTTGATCAATTGATTAGGGCATTTTTTTTAGAAAAACTTAATTAGCTAATTCTTTTGGATAAATTTCCTCCAGCCATGTATTAATTATATACTGTTTTATCTAGCCCAGAATACCTGGATAAGGCAGGTGTATGTCTAGAGATGTTATCATCTCTTGCAGAATACCCAATTTTATTTTATTTATTTATACATATTGACAGCCTTAGACGATTTAGTACAGAAATCAGGCAAGAAAAGTTTTACATAAGTCAATGGAGAAGGATTAATTTGATCAATAAATAAATCAATCAACGTTTGATTTTTGGATGCAAGTCCAAAACCAATCAGGGATTCAATAAACATTCCTTCCATCAACGATATTTTCCAATCACTGCAGATCTAATCAAATCATCAATAATTCTTTACAAAAGATAATAAAACTGAAACGAGTTTGTATTCAATGTAAATATAGTAAAAGGTGTAATTTATGTAATAATTATCCAGTTCGAACTCTTCCGAATTCATTTCTACCAATCGGTGACTTCCTTAGTCGAGAATGTTCAACGAATGTTGGCGTTTTTTTTTCTCTCTCTCTCCTTGTTATTGGCTGCTTAAGCTTAGCAAACCAGCCATTTAAATTCTTCTTTCGAAGCTTCTTTAGTATATTAAATATTTACACAGTTATCTTGTTGTTTGTTATGAACTCAAAGAGCTCTGTGTAAATGCTGCCATCATCAGCTGCCAGAATAGTATTTAAATTGGTGGCAGGTAAGGGGACATCCAGTCGATTTCACAGCCCTCCACAATCGTTCTCTTCCTTTAGTATTGTTAGCACATTGTTGTCAATGTTGGCAGTTGTCGTTGCAGATGATAAGGAGCGATCTCTACCTTACAGAAAAAAAGGTACAGCATCCCTGCGAGGACTTTTTCTTGAGGCAAGATTAAGGTGTATCCTCTCATCAATCAAACATCAAACATCTGAGGATATTGTTCCAAGTTCTCGTTGGGCATTACGTACAATTGTTCTGCTCCTGTTTGGAGCGACGTTGCGGATAAGGCTGCCTTTAAAAGGAAAATTTATAATCGCTGATGATGCCTTCAGATTTTTCTTAATTTTCTGAGAGTTTCAGGCTGATATGGAGCCTCAGTAGTTAATGAGCGCCTTCCCATATTTAATCACAGATAGGATGGGGCGCCAAAATCCGGACAAAATACAAATTGAGATTCCCGCCTTTCGAAAACCACTGGGTAGATGTCGCAATTAGCGTTCATATAGCTTGACGGCATCTACTAAACCATGATAACCTCTAAACAGTCACAATGTTGAAACCAAATGCGGAGTATAACCGTAGAATCGCGATTATCGTAAGTGTTCGCGCTGAGCGCTCGGTGACAGAAATAATTCGGTTCTTCGGGTACCCGAGATCGGCTGTGTATGATCTCATCGGAGAGTATAATGAGTCGGAGAAGTCAAACAAAGGTTTTGCAACACCGGCGAGAAAAAAACACACTCGAAGGAGCGCGTTGTCAGGATGCCCGACATTACCAGATGTTTTTTTTTAAGAAGACATTTTTTTCTATCTTTTATCTAGAAGATCAGCATGTTTATACCAGCTTAATTTATATATAATCTAGAATATATTATCTAGGCAGAATGGAAAAGTCCATATTTTTCAATAACATTCCTCAAAATACCGAGGAGTTTTGATTACTGTAAAGCTAACACAGAGCTGGAATTCCGTTTTTGGGAAGGATTCACGACTATTTTGTCGTAATTAATTTGTAAAATAATAATAAAAAAAAGAAGCTGTGCCAAAAGTCTATTTGTATCATTAAATAGAAAGAAAGACAAAGAAAGAAAGTAAGTTAAATCTATTTGTCAAACGAAAATGTTTAATTATTACCTAAAAAAACAGGTGACCAATAAAAGTGTCTACATAAAAATAAATGAATTTAATTTTAATTGGACCTCCTCAGACATCTAGAAGCAAGATCAGCCAGTTATATTTAAATTAATCTCAAAATGGTTTAAAATAAAAAGAATATAAATAAATACGCTTCATTTAGTGATCATTATCTTATTTTAATGTGTATTTAAAGAGGATTTTTTGTAAAAAAAACTGAGAAATAAAATTAAATAAGGATAAAAATAAATTATGTTTAATGGAGGATCAAAACAAAATCACCATGAATTAGTAAAGAAGGAAGAAAATAAGTTATATTTTCGAAATAATAATAATTATAAAAAAAAATATGATATTAACAAACAAAGTATAAAGATATTTAGTTAAGATTAGTGTTTTTTAATAGACCCAAGAGTGGGGCAACGTATAACAAACGTATGTGTTGTAAGGATGGTTTTAGGAGAAGAACCTGCCAGAATCAGATAGTATATATAAAGAATAGTAAAAAAAAAGGAGACTGCAGATAGCAGCACAGGTGCATGTACGCTGAAAAAAAAATTCAGCAGGCTTTGGATAGCTGAATAATCATCATAGATCATCATCACCCTAGTCTTGCTGGCCCAATCTTTTAACTGGAGTTTATTTTTACAGGACAAAGTTTATCGGATGCTGATCAATATATTATCTGCCCTCTACCAAGCAAATAGGGCCGAGGAAAGGGATTGCCTAATTAATATTTAGGTATATTATATATGAGGTATGTTAATTTGTAATTAAGTTAGATAGTAGCGCACAAGTGTACTTTATTTTAATTTTTTTTTTTTTTTTTTTTTTTTTTTTTTTTTTTAGTGACTAGTAAATCAGTTTATGTTCTTTAAAAAAAAAAAAATTGTCTTTTACTGATTTGAATCTTAAACTATAAAGAGATAGTTTCAATTTAAGTATGAATAGAATGCACGCTTCAAAAGCTGGACGGGTCTTTGAAGAGAGCTAGTTCATATATACCATAAATACATCGTCCTAAATTGGCTTGATTTTGGAGCCGCTGAAAACTGTGCCTTCAAAGTAAAAAAACTATTCGAAATCTTTTCTTTACGTGAAAGAATAAATCGGACACAATGCATGTTGGTCTTAAATGGCACTTCATAATGTCTTAAAACGAATTTTTACAAATAAAAAATAAGTAAAAAAGTAAAGTAATGACTTATTATTTCAGGTGAGCTTTACGTCCAAATAGGTATCTTGTACGGAGGCGACTAGCAAACATACTTTAAGGGTAAATTTCTCATATTAACCATTAAATAAAATCCAAGACCTACATCGGGGGAATTGAACCCACTAAACCAACAATACATCTTAGCTTTGCGGGTCTAGCCTATATCCGCCTAACATACTTTACTATAAATTTCTCATATTAACCATTAAATAAAATCCAAGACCTAGACCAGGGGAATCGAACCCACTAAACCAACAATACATCTTAGCTTTGCGGGTCTAGCCTATATCCGCCTAACATACTTTACTATAAATTTCTCATATTAACCATTAAATAAAATCCAAGACCTAGACCAGGGGAATTGAACCCACTAAACCAACAATACATCTTAGCTTTGCGGGTCTAGCCTATATCCGCCTAACATACTTTACTATAAATTTCTCATATTAACCATTAAATAAAATCCAAGACCTAGACCAGGGGAATCGAACCCACTAAACCAACAATACATCTTAGCTTTGCGTGTCTAGCCTATAACCGTATAGCTACCGTAGCACCTAAATTTTCCTCAAATAAAAGTGATAGATTTTACTGTACCATTTTACATGGAAACATTCAGAGAAAATCGTAAGAATTATTTTCCAGGAAAATGAAAAATGTATTTAACAAAAATTAGTGGTTCAGATTGTGAAGGGATTTCCTCCAGAAATTTTGGAAAAAATTAAGCACCCTACCACTTTTTTAACGAAAACCTCCTAAATTCAGTGGAAAATTCGGTTAAGCGATTTTTGATTTTTAAGTTTACAATCGAGTCGATTAAATTGGATCTAGAAATCGATTAATATATTTTTTTTAAACACATCCAGCTGTAGGTAGGTATAGATAGCATGCCGTGACTCTTGGAGAAGACGTTATTTCCAGAAGCTGTAACTGCGTTACGAAATAAATAGCCGGCGCACAGAGATTGGATCATAAAGGTAATTCCTATAGTCTTTTAATAGTTATATTGTATAGCTTAAGTAGAAGATAGTTAAGGTTCCCTTACAGGTCGCCCGAACTAAGCCGACACTCCGTACCCTCTGTCTTCTTCTTTCGACAACCATCCAACCAAGTCTGTTTTTCTTTCTTCGACTTCTTCTTCTGCGCTTGCGGTGCTTTCTTATAGTTTTAATGGTTCTTCTTTCTAATCATATGAAATGGGGAACAGAAGTCTAGCCTCTTCTGTTTCTTTTTCTCCTCCTCCTTCGTACGTAAGTTTCTTCTTCTACTCCGCCCACTCGTTTCCTACACTTCTTTGGATGAATAGAACTGAAAGCGGCCGGCAAATTCTAGACAAATAGTTAATGTAATAGTGTTCCGTGTCAGTGTGTATAATATAAGGCACACATCTAAACTGTAGGTAGTGTGCCTAACTAATTGGTAGTAAGGCGCCACACTTGGTCCGCTCCAGCCCTATAGTAGCAGTAGTACACGCTTCGGCATCATTTAACAAGCTTTCTGCTTGCCCTTGTGGCATAGTTAGTCAATTTCAGTAGTCTCTCTCTAAATTAGCTATAGTCGGCCCTTTCATATTTTTTTGTTTGTCTTGTTCCTCTCATCATTAATTTTCTCCCGCAATAATCAATTTTCCAAAAAAAAGATTTATATTGGGCCTCATTTAAAATTATACACCACATTAGATCGATGATTAATGAAAATAGATTTAAAGCAATAAAAACAATTCGTTTTTTATATTTTAATGGCCAATGATTATAAGAGCCAAATCTGCTCTGAAGATTGGCAACTTTCCAACTAAATGTTGGTTTCCTTACACCAAAAAAAGAGCTTACTTGGGAAGTCACAATTCTCCAAAATCTAAGTTAACAATGAAAGAATTCCAGACAAAAGCAATAGATGTTTGGAGTAGATGGAATAATAGAGCTACTAATTGGGGATCAGTAGCTCAAATTGGGAATTTCAGCAAGAATATTATTCTTTCCAAAGTTCCTGGAGACCGCAGAACAAGGATGGCTAAAAGACACCATACTTTCTGAATAAAAAGGAAAACAGCGAGCAGTTTCTTTCGACAAATGACATAAACACCAAGAAAACCAATTGAAGATGGTCTCCGAAGTGGTACGAAACGTCTTATTAAAAATGATAATAAGCGGAGGTCCCGGGTTCGAATCCAGCTGCTGACCCTTAGATTTTCTCTTCCTAGGAGCTTCTTACAGCTCACTGTCCGGTGATGGACAGTGTTGTCTATAACGAGAGAACACTGTCCGGAGGCCGGCTGTGCACTGGAAAAAGTTCCGGGTACCAATAACCTTAGATGTTGACGCGCCTTAAATCACAAAAAAAAAAAAATAATAATAAAAAGGCAAGCCTAAACGACTGGTTTTTTAAACCCATTAAATAAATCAGGTTAAGTCATTAAGTCAATGTTATATACAGTCTAAGTAAAGTAAAAGTAGTAAAGTAATTGCCAATTTTTTTAAGACGGGCTTTACGTCCAATTACCAAATTAGGTGTCGTGGACGGAGACGACTAACAAACATACTTTACTATAAATTTCTCATATTAACCATTAAATAAATCTAAAGCCTAGACCAGGAGCACCGAATCCACTAAACCAACAATACATCTTAGCTTTGCGGGTCTAGCCTATAACCTCCCAACATACTTTACTACAAATTTCTCATATTAACCATTAAATAAAATCCAAGTACTAGACCGGGAATTGAACCCACTAAACCAACAATACATCTTAGCTTTGCGGGTCTAGCCTGTAACCTCCCAACGTACTTTACTACAAATTTCTCATATTAACCATTAAATAAAATCCAAGTACTAAACCGGGAATTGAACCCACTAAACCAACAATACATCTTAGCTTTGTGGGTCTAGCCTATAACCTCCCAACATACTTTACTACAAATTTCTCATATTAACCATTAAATAAAATCCAAGTACTAGTCAGGGAATTGAACCCACTAAACCAACAATACATCTTAGCTTTGCAGGTCTAGCCTAAAACCGCCTAACATACTTTACTGTAAAATTTTCATATTAACTAGACCTAGACCAGAGGAATCGAACCCACTAAACCAACAATACATCTTAGAGATCTCGTCTCTAACCTACCAGTGGCGCCAGTTTTTGCTTCCGTAGAAGTACAAATCAATTTACCAGAGTTTCAGTTTCCGTCCATTAGGACATCAATCTACAGTTTTCAGTCTATTAAAGCTACTATATGTTAAACTGAATTGTAACCTTACAGGGAAGCCTATTCCTGAAGAATCCAGTAACCCCTACAAGGAATTTTTTTCTAGAAAATGATCAAGGTAAAAGTTATAAATCTGTATGTTCGTTTGGAGGTTACACAAATCAGCGATAATCAATCTGGATAGAAGACACACCAAAACATTGATGTTAAAAGTGTAAAAAATATCATCATTATCAACAAGGACAAGCCCTGAAGATGATCTAGCCTAATTGGTCGAAAGCTTGCCAATAAATTAAGTCTGAAATTGGTATAATCTTAATAACTTTAATTTATTTTAATTACCTACCAAGACAATTTTCTTAAACAAACCATTCCAATAAAGAATTTTTTCTACTTTCTATAGAACTAATAAATAAAAGAAATTATTTGTAAGCCACTAATTAACGTGTTTTAGTGAAAGCACAGCCAATAACGAAAAAAAAAAAGTGTACAAAGGTACTTAGCAAAGTAGCGAACCTGCCTTCCAGACTATACCGGACACAGTGAGAACAACTGTCCGGCGAACAAACCCACTAACATTACATACTGGTGGTTCGTGACACAAGTGCTTATGGTTAAAACAGTTTAATGGGTCTACATTCTCCATTCGGGATGGACCTGTTTTAACCATAGATGGTAGATTTTTATAGCTTCCTGTTAAAAGGAGGAAATACAGGAGAAGAAGAAGGAGAAAAAAGAGCCAACAATATAAAGGACAAGTAGAAATGGTACCGGGATAAAGAGAGAGAGAGAGAGAGAGAGAGAGAGAGAGAGGAAAACAAACGAAGAGCGAAGTTAACTGACAACATATTGATTGAGGAACCGTTGTTTAAATGGCGTCGCCACTTCGCAGTTAATGGAGTTCTGTAAGAAGAGGTGGAGGATTGGTAGTCACAGTGTAACAAATAATATATCACTACAAGTATAAAGTTTATTATTTTCATTCTCGCGTTATAATATTATTGTTTACACGGCATTCGTTAATAAGCGCTTAGAAGGGAAGTTGAATTACAAAAAATAAAAATAAATAGTAATAATAAATATCCGGTAAGTCCACTTAAGGACGCCGTAACTGTCCTGATAACTTACGGAACCAATCATAAAGAGAAAATCTACTTCAAGATGGAAGGCTAATAATTGAAAAAAAAAATGGTCATAAAAGTAGCTAGGGAACTTTTCTGACTTTTCTGACGACTTCTCTCCCACAAAAGAGCTGAAACAAGGATGTTGCGCGGCTCCCACACTCTTCAAGATATACCTGGAGCATGTGTTGTCCCAAATGGAAAAGGAAGGTCTCTGCTATGGGGTATCCCTATTGATGATGCATGTCCTGGCTTCCCAACATTTGGCAGAGGATCAAGTAGTATTAGCCCAGGATAGTGAAGATATAATCTTTATGGTCAAAAATTTAGGAAAGGAATATAGGTCCTCCTGGGGGGCAAGAAATCAATTTCGACAAGTCAGAATATATGGTAGTGGGAGGATCAGGCAACCAGAAAGATTATCCAACTCCCAGATGGATCCACAATTAGGAATGTGAAAAGCATTAAATATCTGGGGGTCTATATTTGAGAAGAATGGCTTCTCAGATAAAGATATAGAATCCTGAATTCAAAGTGGCCGAAAAGCCGTAAGAATGTTGAATCCAGACATATCAATTGGGGCGAAAAAGCAAATTTATACGTCCATTGTGTAGATTATACTGCTGTATGGGAGCGAGACCTGGACTCTCACGACAAAAACAAATGCAAAAGCTTAGAGCTATCTAGAATGGACTTCTGGAGAAGGTCGGGCTCAAGAGCACAACGGGTGGAAGTCAGAAACAATAAGAAGACTCATGGAAGTGGACAACGACGTAATAGTCCGGATATATCAAAGAGCTTTAACTTGGTATGGTCACTTTCAGAGAATGGGAGACGATGGAGATGGCCCGGAGATGTTTAAGGTGGCTTACCGCGCTTTATTTGGACTGGCAGCAGTGCATCCAGGAGGTTATGGCCGGCTGGGGACAGCGGGACAGTGATTGCCAGGATAGAGAAGTTTGGAGAGATAAGATTCGTGCAGGCAACCTTCAGGAGACGCTTGAGTAAATAATTATAATTTTAAAAAAATTTAGTGTACAGTACAGACACACATAATTCTCTTATTACCGCAATGATTTTAGTAAAAAGTCCACAAAAAAAAAATAAAAAAAAATTAACAAACCATTTGGTTCTAATAAATTAATTTAAAGAACGAAATTATCTAAAAAATAAAAAATAAAAATTATGTAAAGAATTAATAATGATATTATTATGAATAATTAAATATAAATCACACATAATAGAGATATCAATCAAGTGTCACATAATATCTAGTATAGTTTGTGTTCTTGGCAGAGATACCGGTGTGAGAGAGATATGTCTCTTGAAATGATAATATTGTTCTCTAGGAAACAGTCCTTAGTTTTAGAAGTTAACACCGGTGTGAGTTAAAATTTGTAAATATGATATTTATTTGGTTAAATATCTAAGTAATGTTGAGCGTGGTAATTCTAAAATGGGAGTATAATGTTCATATTGTACAAATTCTTGAATTTTTTTTTTAAATCATGCTTTGGAAACCATAAATAAATCTAGCAACATTACTGGCTCCTTATAAAAACACAGTAGAAACTAAGATAAAAGTTACCTCTATATCCTACGTCTTCAAAAAGAAATAAGGAGCACCCATCTTAATGTAGAAGAAAATTAACTGCCCTAATTTGGGCATTCAAATATCCTGGACAGACTTCACAACATTTAGAGAGAGAGAGAGAGAGAGAGAGAGAGAGAAAATAGAAAAAAGAAGAGCACGAAAGAAATATGATTTTGCGTCGTGAAAATCCGACTTTGAAATTCGACTGCCTTTTTCCATTTTAATCAAATATTTAATGAAGTAAAACAATCAATTATTAATTAACTATTAACACATTGCCGACCACTCGAGGAAATCTCTCCGTTTTGTAAAATGTCAGTGCACGACCGATTGGGGAAATCTCCCCGTTTGACAATGCATTGCAATGGAGTACTGAATACATGGTTTTAAGTATATTAGGTACTTGGTATATATTTTGATGCCCGCTTCTCTACGTTGATCGCTATATATTATCACTATATTTTTTAAATAATAGAGAGTAAAAGAATTAGGAGATGAGAAAGAAAGAGATATTGCTAAAAATAATGCTGATAAACGGTCCATGAAATTTTCAAAAAAATATACGCCATATTGGATTACAGTTGATAG
This sequence comes from Rhodnius prolixus, assembly GCF_049639745.1. NCBI lineage: Eukaryota > Metazoa > Arthropoda > Insecta > Hemiptera > Reduviidae > Rhodnius > Rhodnius prolixus. The sequence goes on from NW_027411582.1 coordinate 31,384,471, forward strand.
CATAGTCGATCTACAATTCCAGTCTTACAATTTTTTGTATTGAGCGTAATAACTCCATATCTACGAGGGTCGTTTGAAAAGTCCGTGCAAAAATAAAAACTACTTAATTTTTTGGGGTAAACCTTTTTTATTTTTCAACATAGTCTCCTTTTAGGCTTATACACTTCGTCCAACGCTGCTCTAGTTTGTTGATCCCTTCCGAATAATAGGATTTGTCCAAGTCTGAAAAATAGCCATTCGTTTCTGCAATCACCTCCTCGTTTGAATAAAATCTTTTTCCCGCCAGCCATTTCTTCATATTGGGGAACAAATAGTAGTCCGAGGGAGCCAAGTCTGGAGAATAGGGGGGATGTGAAACGAGTTGGAACCCTATTTCCATTAATTTTGCGACCACAACTGCTGAGGTGTGAGCTGGTGCGTTGTCGTGATGGAAAAGGACTTTTTTGTGGGCCAATCGTGGGCGTTTTTCTTGCAGCTCGGTTTTCAAACGGTCCAATAACGATGAATAATATGCACCTGTAATAGTTTTACCCTTTTCCAGATAGTCGATGAGGATTATTCCTTGCGAATCTCAAAAGACAGTCGCCATAATCTTTCCGGCCGAAGGAACGGTCTTCGCCCATTTTTGGCGCAGATTCCCCCCTTGGTAACCCATTGTTTAGATTGTTCTTTGGTCTCAGGAGTGTAGTGATGTATCCATGTTTCATCCACAGTGACGAAACGACGCTTAAAGTCCTGCGGATTCTTCTGGAACAGCTGCAAACCGTCCTTGCAACACGTCACACGATTTGAAAATCACTCGACTTCCTCGATTCAAACGAATGCCAAACACAAAGAAATAGACCGATCTGGCTGAAACTTGGTGTGTGTTCTACCAAGAGATGCTACTAACTAAACATAACCTCGATACGCGCCAGTAGTGCTATCTCTTTGACTTTGCACGGACTTTTCAAACGACCCTCGTATTTTGTAATTTATCTTCGTAACATAATGAAATACCTTAATAAAATCTCCCAGGAAATTGAAGATGCTTTTAATGAATTTCATCTTGATACTAGCATCAGAATGTTCAGAAGACAATTTTGATATCCATGATGGGCGACATTATCAAACCAGGAATTAGATCTACTCTTAGAATAATTTCAAGCGATTCAGAGAGTAATTTGGAAGATTCAGACAGTGATTCAACTATATTCAGTTGCAACTAGTGCGGTCGGTAATGTGTTAATCAAAGAAATGGATTAACCGCTCACAATAAAATTAAAAAAAGCCAATATATAAATAAAATAGTATATAAATATCAAATAATAAAACTGCTGAGTTTAAATAACCAATAATAATTCAATAAAATAACTGCAATACCCAATAAAATCAATGAGCACGTGTTATTAGAAAGAATGTAAAAAAGACCCAAAAAAATTGTTACAAAAAATGCATTTTTGTAAGAAAATATAGTAAAATAAAACTGCAATATTTTAATTTTAGCTTTTTTAAATAAAAAAGTAATAAAAAAATAAATTTAAAGAAATTAAATTAAATTTTATTATCAGAAAACCAATAACTAACAATTTCTATAGAATTTCAATAACCGAATCGACCTTCTGCGCAAGACTAACATTTGATAACATTATCGATAAATTTATTGATTAATGTTGGATGAATCATAAATAATTATAGTTCGTCTAATTTTTTAATTAATTATACTTATAATTATAAGTGTTGGTTAACGATTTAAATAGAATAAAGTTTATTGTTAAGATGTCTAGTTTTGTACTTATTTTTGGGGGGGGGTTCAATAATTTGCTGCAATAATTTATCAATGAGACAATAAAGTGATAAGGGAAATGTGTAACCTGATAATGGTAAGAATAGTGTGGGTGTTAGTGAAGAGGAATTGCCAGTGGGTTCTCTAAAGGTGACAGTAGAAGTCTTGTCTGTAATTAGGGCGCTTAGATACTAGAAGAAAGAGGTTAAAAGGTGTTTATAACCTCCTGAGCTAACGGATTACTTCTAAACGGAAATACTTGAAACTAAATAACCTCTGACAAGATAGTGGCGATATGTTCCAAAATTTTTCGCTAGAAAAACTTGCGAGCAAAAGTGGCTTACTAAGCATGATTAAGTGCCTCGTATCATTTTTGAAAATTTTTAACTTCAAGTTGCAAGAATTTGAAAAAAAAAAACATGGCATTTAACTTAAAACAACTTATAAACCGTAAAAATGTCAGTTTGAACAAATGCCTACCGAGATAAATGTCTCAGTTTAGTTCGGCGTCTTGTAGGAAACTATATTATCCCTCAGGGAGCAATAGTGTTCCCTGTTGTGAGTAAAAATGTTCCTTTTAGCAAAATTACAAATATTAGAGAATTTTAAGTATATAATTCTTTTTATATGTTATTATTTTTGTTTTAAATGAACGCCTGGACGTACGGTGTTGAACAGAACGCTCCAATTCTCCGCACTATCGTTAACGCTCCATTTTACGTTTCAAATCTAAACATCCACACAGACCTGGAAATTCCGTTTGTAGGTCAGTTTGCCTCGAACTCGCTATAAAATTTTTCATCAGAACTTCATCACTCTCATTCCAATCCTCTTGTCCGCCATTTATCATCTCAAAACGCCAGAGGCGTTTCTCTCTTCTGAAGAGAGTAGCTAATCCTGGGAGACGACTTAGGGAGTGTTAACACTGAGGGAACTTCTCCCCTCAATTAGTGAGAGTTTGTAGTCGTGTCAGTTATTGTCATTGTTACTTATGGCGTATCTAGGCGCTGGTGTAACTTAATAAATAAAAAAAAATTAAAGATGGCAATGAATCTAAGCTGTCTTTTGTTTTTGAGAAACTCTGCATTATTTAAAACACTGTTCTCCAGATGCAAGAAAACAAACAGTCGGAGAAGCAAGTGAAAAGCAGTTCACAAGGAAACATAAACTGGAGCAAATTGATTGCAGATCGAAAACCGAACATAAGATCATACCACCTGTATTCTTAGGATCTTTTTTAAGAGAACAACGATGAAGGCAGTGGACAAGGCATGTGAAGGAAATAATCTCAGAAGATTAAACTTTAGTTTTTTCACCTCAAAATTTGGCGTCTAAAACTTGGTGCCGAACAGGAAGTCGAAATTCCCCGGTAGCTAAAGCCCTTGCCGTTCTTTAATATTGCGGAAATGATGTGAATCTTATTTACAGGAGCCTTCAAAATTGACCAATTTTGGGCCGTAACTGCAGCTCTTATGGAGCCCCTTGAATCATATTGGGACACATCATAGTATTCCCTATTAAAGCTAGGAATGCCTTTTGTCAACCATTTTTCAGAAGCGCTTGATGAAAGGAACATATGCTACCCAAAACAAAGAGATATAATTAAGACATTGGTCTTTAAAAAAATACTTCAACTTATCTCTACCCAGAAAAACATTCTCATCAAAAAGGAACCGGAAATTTAATTTTTGGTTTAATGTTCAAGACTTTCTAAAGCCATTTTCAAAAAAAATATCGTAACAGCGTAAATTTTAGAAGCGATGATGCTACACCTAAACTGAACTAGTGATGGTTCATTTTAAAATCATATTTTATAATTTTTTTCACAGCTTACAAAACAGATGAATTATGAGAGTTAGTTCAATAAGAGAAAAGGGGAAAAAAAGAAAAATTAGATATTATTATAATTATTTGTACAGATCATGTCGGCCGTAACAAAATTTCCACATTCAGTACAACCTAAATAATTCATACACTCTCTAGAAAGCAGTGGCATTAAAAGATAATTAAAAACAGCTGGTCTTTTCGTTGGTAATTTATTACAGCTGGAAAAAGAAAGAAGTATTCCAGAGATTCTCAGACAATAATAATAGACGATTAGCAAGCATTTTTAGAGTTCACGCTATTTCTAAAGTTACCTTTTTTTTTTGTCACGGAGATGTTGATAGAAGAATAAGTCAGAATTGTAGAAGTGGGAAAGGAAGGCGAGAAAAGGATCTAAATTAAGAAGAAGCTGCTGGAGCAAAGTGTAGACTCCATGAAGCGTGATAGATTCCTTCTGTACGTGTGCAGGAACCCCAAAATGAAAGAGGCTATTGTCAACACCATTTTCTAAAAGATGGGTATTATTATAAAGTAGAATATGATTTGTGAAGTTATTATACTGAGTGTGTTTTCTGTTGCTTTTAAAGTTTGACAGCATACAGTGGAAGTTTTTGGAGATTTGATGAAGGGTATAGGTCCATCTCCTTTCCAGAATCCCAATAATGGTTAATATTTTCAAGTATATTCAACAGCGGCGAACACCGAAGGGCCTATATGACTATTCCCATGTTACAAATCACATTTTAATATCCTTTCTTATACGAACATTTCAAAGCATGTTACAAGGAATTATAGCATTTATCTAGAAATGTCTGTGAGGATATTAACTTGGAAATTGCATAAAATAAGTGAAGTGTAAATAGGAAATGCTCCTGTAGCGTTAAAGTTCAACATTGCGTCATTAAAATGATGCACTTTATCCCAGAAATAAGGTATTTATCTATAAGTTATTTTATTAAATCATCCAGGAACAAAAACGTGCCTTATTGCAATCATTTTTGAAATTCTCAAATAATTAACATTTCTAAACGAAGTTGCATACTCTCTTGTCATTTCTATGGTAGTTAGATAGTGATGTCATGAAGAGGTGGATGAGATTGGTTATTTTGTTGAGTTTAGTTTCTAGTCAGAGACGCTTGCTAAGTTTGAAGTGGCTGCAAAGTGCTTGGCTGCACTGGGCATTCCCTTTGACTCTAACCAATTACTTTTGTTCCTTTTTCTTGATATACTTCGGCTCTTGGAGAGACCTGGAAGATAATAAACTTTGGGCTGAATCACGACCTTCAAATGCATCCCTCAACTTTCTGTTGATCAATGCAATTAGCGTACCCCTTTTCCAAGCTACTGCAGTTATATAGTTGCAAGACTTGATAAGGACACAAATACTGTGCCCTGGCCGAGGCTATTCCATCTTTAAATCTTTTTACAAGGTACAGTAGACTCTGGAAACATCTCTATGAGGAGAAAAGATTTTTTTTTTTTTTTTTTTTTGACATACCCCACCGCTAGTTTATTGAGTACTTGGAGACTAGAGAAAGATTTTGGAAATCAGAAAACAGAAAACTGTGAGGAAAACATTGAACCTTGGAAAAAATAAGCAACTCTGTCCAGCTAGAACTATTAGGGTTGAATTAGAATAGATTTGAGTAGAGCAGCCTTGAAGGCTACGCTACCGAGATCCCAAGGATCTATTGTGGCTCCCACCACTCTAGAGTTCGCCCTCTAGCTCTAGAACCGTCCGTTTAATTAGAATCTTAATTCTGGAGAGTCACTCCTGGGTAAAGCTCACCAGCCTTGGTTTTTCCTCCCCGAGGAGTAACACCCTTAGCCCAGACAAGCCCTTCATACTGGCAGAACACATGAAGTGCCGTTTCCTCCTCCTCCTGACAGAACCTATAAAGGCTATCATCTATTTTTCTGAGCCTGCAGTGGCCGGTAATAGACAATAATAGGCAATAGACCTACAATTATTCTGACCGATTAATTCTGCAGTCAGCCTTGGCGAATAGCCTCTAATGAACTCCTTTGCCTGTCTCTGCGCCACTCTTGAGACCTACTCTTGTACCCATAGTTTGATGTGGCCACACTCTTAAGACACTTGGAAACACCCCAAAATAGAGCTCCAAGCCAACGAAGTCTCTCGCAGCGCCTTTACGGGCTATTAGGGTTGGATACATCAAGGAGTTGTGTTTCTTAGGAAACAAAAGACAAAGTTCTGGGGTTCAGAACTCATCCGTTGCTAAAGTCTAATCTAATACCACTCAGCCCATAAATTTCGTTATAATTAATTTACTAGAATAATATTTAAAATAAAACTTCATAGAAAATGCATGAGTTAGAATCTTTAGATAATGGCAGTAAGATAGAGTCGTGCGAGTATTCATTAATTAAATTTTTGCAAAAGTAGACGCCTAAATGAAAAAAATAAAGGAAATGCAACTGAATGAATTCGATTCCTTTCAGAACTTCCGTTTTATTTTGAATTTCAACACACTCTACTGGGATAAGTTTTAACTTAAATTTAAATTAAATGAAACATTTCAATGCATCGTAACTGAGTGAATTTAAATTTGGATCCATTAAATTCACAAAAAAATACGAATAAAATTGTCTTGACAGTCAGATAAATATCATCACAGTCAGTCTTCGTTAAAACCTGATGTCATTTAGTTGGCGATAAACGAGACGTTTTTTTTTTAAAGCTATGCAGACGTAAACTTGAATTTTATTTTAACATTTATTTTTTATTTAAATTTGATATGTAAATATAAATTTGTTTAAATTTCAAGGTCAACTGAATGAAAAGAACAGCAAACGAGGCAGGTGGGTCAGTTTCCATGTAAAGCAATACAATTAAAAATATTAGACTGGACAATAATTCGTCTAGATAATTGGCTGACATTACACCTGGTTTCCAAAATATTACGTCTGGGCAAGACAAGACAAGGCAATGGCTCTCACACACGGAAAAGAAAACATTGAGAACTGACAATTCCGTTTCCGATATACAAGCTAATTAACTCTAAAAATATAAAATAAAATACCGTCGTTTATATTGCCACAAATGGGAAAAAGAATTACTAAAGTCAAATTTTATGATAGGGGGGCTTGGTTGTTTGAAATCATCCATTGTGAAACGTTAAATTGGTGATTAGCAGTGATGGTACATAAAGAACAAGTTATGTCTTTCTCTTCTTCAAATTATTAAATATTATTATTTTGGGGGGGCCACTAAATGCCAAATTTCGTTGTTTATATCCTTAGTAGCAAGCTCGTTTATCGTATCCCTGTCCAGTTTCGGATTTTCACCCATTATCAGAGGTAGATTAAACAATTTGGAGTACAGCATACGACCAGATTTAATCTCAATACAAGAAATTTCACAATTTCACTCTCGCAACTCCGCTCATCCTTAACCGTCGACTGAGACAACTGAATGGCCACGTGATTTACTTAGCAGTGAATTTGGGGGGGGGGGTCATTAACAGGATTTACTGGAGAGCCGCTTTTTAGCGGGAACAATCGCACCGAAAGTTTGTAAATTTTAATGGAGTAAATCCTTTCTTACCTTGCAACTAGTCTATGTCTAGGCTGAGGATACAACTGGCAACGGCTCCTGCAATGCAAGAAGGGTTGTTAATGTTACTGTTTATCGTTAAATTAAAGTTAACTTAAATATACTGGGTGTATGCGGAGGAGTGGTTGAAAGAAAAAAATATTCTGTTCACTTTGGCCCGATTCTCCAATAGTGTCCAAGATATTTGCATTTTTAACTTTTCCGTCCAATAAAAATGGCCGTAACTTTTCTATCCTTTATCCAATAACCAATCTGCTTATTCCAAACGTAAGAGCAACGTAAGAACAATGAAATTTTTACTTTAATGTATAAAAAAATTCGTTCTCGATGATTTTTTGTTAAAATTTTCAACTACATTTTTTCAATTTCATTGTTATAAGAAACGTTTTGAGGCTCAGTATTAAGCAAACATTTATAGGAAATTTTATGCTCTTTCGTTTGGAATAAGCAGATTTGTTGTAGGATAAAGGATAGAAAAGTTACGGCCATTTTTATGGTGAAAAACGCGAATATCCACGGAAAAGTTAAAAATGCAAATATCTTGGACACTATTGAAAATCTGGCCAAAGTAAAGAGAATATTTTTTGTTGCATTCGAGCTGCTGAATCACCTCCCGAAGTTTCCACACATTCACCCCTGTATATTTGTATCAGAAAAAAATAACCTTGTGAGATATTAAATCAAAGATTTTTGAAGAAAAAAAATTTACTTAATAAATAAATAATTTTTAACTTCCAAACATTTCATCGTAGAGATCTGAGCACGTGTGATTTTTCTCCAAAAGTTTTAATATTTTCTTCAAAAAGTAAAAACCCTAAAGGAATATAAAAGCTAAAAGGGTAAGGAAAGTTATAAACCTTTGAGTGGTTAACATTCAATGTTTAAAGATATCAACTAGAGTAAAGCAGTACGATTGGTTAATGTTGTCCATCAGACTACAACTTACTATAACTAAACAGCTGACAGAAATTACGACCGTCATCGTGACAAAAGCTCCGTATCGCCACTTGGGTGTGAATAAATTTAAGTCTAGTTAGGGCTAAGGACATTTGGGTTTACTTTCAAATTGATTTCTAAACTAGCCATAAGTCTTGGCTAGATGTACGACCGTGGAACTGGCTACTTGTAAAGAGAGATTGGTGCCCCAATCTTCTCCCTCTTACTTAAGCTACAAAAAGTAACCCTTCAAAGTACAAGTTGTGTCTTCATCAAAAAGAAAAAATAAAAAGTGAAGTGACTAGAAGGGATTGTTAAGTTGTTCACTCTCTACCCCAATAACAATGGCTAAGCTCCTCAAGAGTTAAAGTGCATGGTTATTGACTGTTAAACTCTTCCCGCAGGATTGGCCTCCCTGATCATCCTCTCTCTCTCTCTTTTCACTTCCTCCCTACCACTGCTGTCTTCAGTACTTTGCAAAGTCACTACTAACACCTTTCTTATGGGCGCCGTTCCGAGGGTTATATTTTAAGATCCTCACTTGTATAAATTAAAATATTTACTACACATAGTATACAATACATGTTTATTATGCCGACTAAGTTGAATACAATGTATAATAGGGATTGCTGTAATGTATTCAATTCAACTGTGTATATATATACATTTTATACGCACACAAAAACACACCAAAAAATCTATATAGAATACAAATACAAGGGCGATGGAAAAAGCACTGCTACATGAACTTAGAAATAAAGTATAAATACAAATTAAATAAAAAGGAATTTAGAACTAAATCACCGGAGAATTTCAGTGGATGTTTGAAAGCCAATTATTATAACAAATTTTTGCATTTTCTCTCTTGTGCAACCAAATCTCTGGGTTAACTTGGAAGATCCATTGCCCCCAAAACTCTCTGATGGAACTCGCCATAAATAAATCCTTCAATTCAACTCCTTCCGGTTTCGCGTTTACCAAAGATTTTCGCTTTAAGCTTGAGTTGTAACCAGAGATTTCTCATTACACATTATTAATGGCTGAAACACTTTATTTTTGTCTTCATTTGATAACCCAAGCACTTCTTTAGATAAGATTAGATTGTATTAAAAGGGAGGTTCCACCAAACACGGGAAAGGTACGCAGGCGATCCGAAATGCCTATTGTTTCGGGGCTTCAAGGCCAATAAATCCGTCTAAGAGTGTCTGGATGTCAATAGTATAAAGTAATAAAGTAGGAACAGGACACTAGGAAGCATGGCGACTCTATCACCCAGTGCACCGAATAAACCTAGTGAGTTCTGGTAAAGATTACCGGATGGCACAATTTTTGGTAGGGAAACTCCCGAAGACGAGGAATCCTAGTTTTAGAATAAACGGGACACACCTCTACAAAGTGCCGCTTCAGTCTCATTGGACTCACCACAGATTGGAAACGCAAAATTCGCATGTCCACTCAACACCTGAACAAACTGGCGGATCCAGGACCTGCTGAAGCCAACCGTAACCGTTTTTCGACAGGTCAAGAATTTCCGTAGCCTGATTACTCAGCGCTACTTACAAAGCACTTTAACGATTTAGCCACAAAAGTGCCTCTAAGAACATGGGAGTATTGATTATATTTGAAACATTCGGAGATAACGCCAAAGTCCAAGATAAGTTGGCTATCGTTTTTCATTCTACAGTATATGGTTCACCGTCGAAATTGGCAATAATAAGAGTTCTTTCTTTTTTTTATGATCAGTGAATCTGTAACTAAAAACGATGAACTTTTCTCTAGAATGTAAGACGACAGCCAATAAAAACTAAACATCAAAAATTGACTACAAGATTAAAAGAGTGATAAATGCTTATTTGAAGCATCACCCAATAAAATGTTACTTGAAAAGGCCGTGGAAATCGAAGTATACTTGGGTTCTGCAACATAACTTTTGGTTAACCGCAGTTTCACATTGTTATGTTCTATGGATGGCTAAAGGAGACAATTTAGAAAAGTCCTTCATCATGTATTGATGTTAATAAAGATCAGTAAAGCTCATTAAACTTTGACAAAAAGCTTGATGAAAAATTAAATGATGTGAACATCGTAGAGAAAATGTTATTCGACAAAAAAAAAATGTCCACCAAAGATTTTTGATATATCATAGAAATAAAACTTAGATCAAAAGATCGTCTAGATTTTCTAGGAAAAGATCGTCTCTGTAGTCGTAGGAAATCAAGCGTAAATCTCAATTCTCTGCAGCGTAAAGAGGACGTGTGGATGAGCCATTGTTATTGTGGGTTTATTAATGCTTTATTAAACCCACCATAAAACTCCATTTGAATGCAACACCGTTCGGCAATGAAGATGAAAGCATCATTACGCTACATTACACTCCCAGGTGTTTTATTACTACATCACCAATGTAGTAACATCTATATTGAAGATGGGTTCCCTCCTTCTGCCACAGCAGCTTCTTTTTATCAAATGTTTTCTTAAAAATCTATCGATACACCCGTTACGGGTCATTATTCTTTAGTATTTTCATTTTCTTTTTTATCTAAAGAGATTCTCGTCAGCGGATTATCATCATACAGTTACTTCCATAATTTACCTCAGTTTTTAGAAATCAATTGGATTATTGATTAAACTTAAAATCGATAAAAATAAACAATTAGTAATAAAAAGTAATTGCCTATTAATTCAGGTGGATTTTACGCCCAACTACCTAATTAGATGTCGTGGACGGAGGCGACTAACAAACATACTTTACTGAAAATTCCTCATATTAACCATTAATTAAATAAAATCCAAGGCTTCTAGACCAGGGGAATCGAACCCACTATACACCAACAATACATCTTAGCATTGCGGGTCTAACCTATAACCGCTCGGCTACCGTGGCGTCTAAAATAAACGATTATTAAATAAATTATAAAATAGGCGAAGCTCCTGTCAACCTGCAATCCTCTTCAACAGCAATCCTCTTCCTTGTACAGATCTGGTGCGCTACTTTGGGCTCTACATAGACAAAAGACTCACGTGGAACCCACACACTAGACAAGCAAAGACAAAACGTGCAAAACTGCTTTACAGACTTCTTGGACGAGGCTCAAAATTACCCATTGATCTCAAACGCTTAATATACAACACTATTTTCAAAACCTATGTGTACTTACAGGACTAGAGCTGTGGAGTTCAACCAAACCTACAAACATACGGACAGTACAGGACATTTCAGTCGAAACTTCTCCGACTCAGATAGCTGACGCTCCTTTCTACGTGACTAACCTCACTCTTCACAACGACCTAAACTTCCCTTTATAGACCAACTCGCCAAGACCAAATACCAAAAATTTCATACTGCTCTCTCGACTAGCTCTAATCCTCTTGTACTGTCTCTCGCTTCCTCTGACATCCCTAATACTCCTCGCCGACTGAATCGCCAATGGCCCCGCGACTTCCTTGTAGTCTGAAGGCCTAAACGCCATTATTCTTCTATCTCTCCTCTCTCCTATAGAAAGTGCTACCGCTGGGTAGTATCTCTCCTCCTGCTCTCCTCCCGCACCAGTTCATCACTCTCTCCTCCTCACACTCTCCTCTCTCCTATAGAGAGTGCTACCGCTGGGTAGTTTCTCTCCTCCCGCACCAGTTCATCACTCTCCTCCTCACATTCACCACTCTCCTATAGAGAGTGCTACCGCTGGGTAGCTTCTCTCCTCCTGCTCTCCTCCCTCACCAGTTCATCACTCTCTCCTCCACACATTCACCACTCTCCTATAGAGAGTGCTACCACTGGGTAGTTTCTCTCCACCTGCTCTCCTCCCGCACCAGTTCACCACTCTCTCCTCCTCACACTCTCCTCTCTCCTATAGAGAGTGCTACCGCTGGGTAGTTTCTCTCCTCCCGCACCAGTTCATCACTCTCCTCCTCACATTCACCACTCTCCTATAGAGAGTGCTACCGCTGGGTAGCTTCTCTCCTCCTGCTCTCCTCCCTCACCAGTTCATCACTCTCTCCTCCACACATTCACCACTCTCCTATAGAGAGTGCTACCGCTGGGTAGTTTCTCTCCTCCTGCTCTCCTCCCGCACCAGTTCATCACTCTCTCCTCCACACATTCACCACTCTCCTATAGAGAGTGCTACCACTGGGTAGTTTCTCTCCACCTGCTCTCCTCCCGCACCAGTTCATCACTCTCCTCCTCACATTCACCACTCTCCTATAGAAAGTGCTACCGCTGGGTAGTTTCTCTCCTCCTGCTCTCCTCCCGCACCAGTTCATCACTCTCTCCTCCTCACACTCTCCTCTCTTCTACAGAGAGTGCTACCTCTGGGTAGCTTCTCTCCTCCCGCACCAGTTCATCACTCTCCTCCTCACATTCACCACTCTCCTATAGAGAGTGCTACCGCTGGGTAGCTTCTCTCCTCTTGCTCTCCTCCCTCACCAGTTCATCACTCTCTCCTCCACACATTCACCACTCTCCTATAGAGAGTGCTACCACTGGGTAGTTTCTCTCCACCTGCTCTCCTCCCGCACCAGTTCACCACTCTCTCCTCCTCACACTCTCCTCTCTCCTATAGAGAGTGCTACCGCTGGGTAGTTTCTCTCCTCCCGCACCAGTTCATCACTCTCCTCCTTACATTCACCACTCTCCTATAGAGAGTGCTACCGCTGGGTAGCTTCTCTCCTCCTGCTCTCCTCCCTCACCAGTTCATCACTCTCTCCTCCACACATTCACCACTCTCCTATAGAGAGTGCTACCGCTGGGTAGTTTCTCTCCTCCTGCTCTCCTCCCGCACCAGTTCATCACTCTCTCCTCCACACATTCACCACTCTCCTATAGAGAGTGCTACCACTGGGTAGTTTCTCTCCACCTGCTCTCCTCCCGCACCAGTTCATCACTCTCCTCCTCACATTCACCACTCTCCTATAGAAAGTGCTACCGCTGGGTAGTTTCTCTCCTCCTGCTCTCCTCCCGCACCAGTTCATCACTCTCTCCTCCTCACACTCTCCTCTCTTCTACAGAGAGTGCTACCTCTGGGTAGCTTCTCTCCTCCCGCACCAGTTCATCACTCTCCTCCTCACACTCTCCTCTCTCCAATAGAGAGTGCTACCGCTGGGTAGCGTCTCTCCTCCTGCTCTCCTCCCGCACCAGTTCATCACTCTCTCCATATTTACATATTGTATACAATGTATACAAATTGTAAATTACAAAATAAATTAAAAAAAAAAGAAATATTATTAAATAGTATATTATATTATAAACTGCACAGCATTTATGCTCTTAGGAGTACTCGATGGATTGTCAGCCGTCTAACATATTGATCAATACAGAGGTATTAACTATCTTTCGTGGAGCCTCCAGATTAGATTCCTTTTGATCCTGGGAAACACAGACGAAGACGATAATAAATCAGCTTGGTGAAAGAAATTCCTGGATGAATTGTGCGTTAAACCTGCGGTAGCTACGTCTTCCACAGATTTCAGGACGGGTTTATCCCAAAAGGGACAGCTGATTTGAGTCATCTAGTACCGTAGTCATAGGGACATAGATTCTTCTTAGAAGTTTCACCATTTTTTCTGATGTTCTTCACCAACGTGAACTGGCAAGATTCTAGGAGTTCACGTATTACATTTAAACAATATATTCCCATTTTTGGATTCTTTTTTTTAAAGCCATTTTGTTTATCAAGAAAAAAATTTACTAACAATACAGCCTGAAATATATATCACAGCCATTTTGATAGAAAACTCCCGGTAATAACACCCCCCCGGCTCTGGACCCTCCTTTTATCATTTCTGATTTCCATCACTTAATACATTAGTTACGTCACATTAACTGTTCACTCATGTACTACCACTGTTCACATTGCTCCTTTTGAATTGGCCATTTCACCGCTTTGCTGTACGTGCATCTGTCTGACCGGCTGTTGAATTCCTCTTTATTATCATGTTAAACTTACAAATAAATGATTTCAGTGTATAAATAATTAAGATAAGTACATGAAGCGGGAACCATTTTCTAAATGGTAATCTTAAAAATCATCACCCCATTACAGAGATTTTTCATTTAATATGATGATTCGTTTACCATGTTTAACAGCACCCAAAACTAAATGGTCTGTACATTGGAATCTATCAGACATACGCGCTCTTCCACTCTATTGTATGATCACTGTATGATACATTATGTTATAAGCGTTTCATATTCTTAATATAGTGGAGCTATAATAACTTTTAACTTTATTATAATCGATATTAATGGCCTATTAATCGCCCTCGGTTAATGGCGGAGAGTTGTGTGTATGTGATTGGGTGCATGTGTGTGTCAATGAAAGAGAGGGTGGGAGATCGAGTGAGAAAGAGAAGACTTTCCCAGGCCGAGATTGAGGTAATCCTTAATCTCACTAATCTCCTCCGTCATGCTGAGAGGTGGACCTCAGAACCTCTGGGGAAGATGTTTGCGGGGAGGTAAGGGATCATATCTCTGTCTCTCTCTTGCCATCTGTGCTGGAGGATGAATAGCTCGGAAAAGACTGGACAGAAAATGGAGCCTCCAAGATGCCGGAGGCCTTTATCGGAGTAAGAAGGTTTTTTTTTTATGTTAACATCAGCTTGAGAGGGCTTTCAACTTTCAAGAAATACTTAGAAAATTTCAGGTGGAGGATACATCCTCCATTGAGGAATGGCCACCTCAATCTACTGGCTTCTATATCTTCCTTAATAGCCTAGTTGGTTACCATAGCACGAAGTATGAAATCCTGTTTCCACACAGGCCTTATCAACTCAGAGCCCACCTGAAGAAGCTGGAAGAACATGGTGCTAGGTGTTGATTCTTACCGGAAACAGGAAAGACTCCATTACACCTCCTGGCTGACACATACCTGAGAAAGTACCTGGTGCTTTGACACTTTTGCCAAGTACTCTCTCAGAATCTTGAGATTCACCAAATATCTTTGATTGGAGATGTTGTTACACTGTTCAGGCCGCATCATTATAAGAGACTAAACGGTTCAAAAAACTTTGGATATTCATGATCTGATGATGAATAACTCGAATCACTTTTATGGTAACAATTAATAGTGCTACAACATGCTCTTTTGCTAGAGAAAGGAACGTCATCAATTTTAAGAGATCTTCTTTGACGACACTTTTTACAGCAGCTGATATTCTTTAATGGATGACTGAATGGTTAAACTTGAAACTTAATAAACTGTTTCTATATTTAGGGATACTTTGTATAACAGAACGGGCGTAGTATGTTTATAAGAGAAACAGAAAGAGAGGATGATAAAATTATGACGTACGATTTACGGTATGACATAAAAAGGTTAACATTTAATCAGCAAACTTATTTTTACCTGAAATATGTTTCACTTATTCAGAAAATAGACATAGATAAAGAGAAAATTGGTACATAAAAATCTTCAACAAGAACTGAAACGGTGAATACTTAATTAACGAAACACTGAGAAGAAGAAACACAAAGTTCAGACAAATGAAAGAAAAAGATGAACAGACTAATCAAAAGGAATGTAAAGAATCAAAAGAAAAGGGTGGCCACGATTAGGAGAGTTATATACATGTATACATATATATAAAATATTATTTACAATACAGTCGGTAAGTATATTATAGTTAAGCCCGTCTCTGAAAGAGTCAACATCATTGGCGGGCCGCCAAATAGTATGTTTTTTGTTTGAAGAGAAGAATTGCTTTGAAATATATCTTGTCAGTTTTGTCTCAGATCTCTAATTGGGAGAGATCATATTCAAGCAGTGAAGAAGTTAACTGCTAAGCTGTGGGGGCTTTCGAACAAAAAAAGGGCAAAAAACGCAAAAAGCTTCGCTAATAAGACCGCTTAAACTTTGTCTCAGACATCACACATGTTGTATAATATGTGCCGTTTATTTTGAAAGTGGGGCAAGTCCATTTTTTGTTATTTCGAGATATTTAAGGTTTTGCGTTTTAATAAATTTAAAAATATTGGTATTCCATAGTGCTCTCTCCACTTGCTCCAATTCTCTAGTACAGTCTCTCGCCTCCTCTGATATTCCTGACAATCCTCCTCGCCGACTGAATCGCCAGTGGCCCCGCGACTTCCTCGCAGTCTGAAGGCCTAAAATAAACATCCTGTAGAAAGTGCTGCCGCTGGGCAGTTTCTTTCCTCCTGCCTTTCACGCCTCTATACTTCTATCTCCTTATTTACTTATTGTATAGTGTATTATACAGATTGTAAATGGCTAAATAAATTAAAAAAAAAAAAAAAAAAAAAAAAAAAAAAAATATTGGTAAATATTAATAGACATATTTTTTGTATTTTGTGGTGTTAGATAATGTAAGTTTATATTCCAATAGTGTTTATAGTGCTGGCTAAGAAAAATAAAGATTTATTGTAACTAAATGGACTTGCCTGACTTTCAAAATTAATGAATTATTGTAATCGTTGATTTAAATGGATAATATTTCAGTCGTATCAGTCTTTTTTTAACTATAAAAACAAAATACTAATCAATAGTTCTTTTTTTTGAATCATTTTGGTCCGAATTGCCTTCGTATTCAGATTCTGATTCCAAGATTCTTCTTTTATTACCGATTGTCATGGGTCTTATTTCTACAAACATAATAAAATTACTTGCAAATGAGGATTTTATTGAAATGGCATTATTACCCATATTTATTTTATTGACGTGAATACGTCTTTAAATTTGAATCATATGGTAGCAATCCAAAAAACCTAATGATAACAAAATCGGGGGGGATACAGTTTGGCATTATAGTTTCAAATCTATCGTCTACATCCAAAATTAAATTAGACCACTGGATAGCTAAGGGTACGTTTACAACGGAGCTGTGAGTATAGATAATAGCAGAGATGATAACTGATAGAGTAAAATATAATCGCTGATTAGTGTGCACAACAGAGCTGTGATACATGCAACATGTCCGAGTAGTGAAGAAGAGTTTTTATGTTCAGCAGCAACAAAAAGGTATATTTTAAAGAAAAAACGCTTTAGAAAATATCATGTACATACCATAAATAAAAAACGAAGTACTTTGGGTGAATTTCACTATTTATATAAGGAACTTAGAAATTATCCGGATCGTTTATTTGAATATGTGAGGATGATACTAAATTTTATCTTATAATTACCATTATCTTCATTTTTTTTTTTCAAAAATGGACTTGCCCCACTTTCAAAATAAACGACCCTCTTATATAATAATATATCCCACGTTAACAGCTCTTTATCGTTGGTTGGTTAATTCTAACAAGTTTGTGCCAGTTATAAATTTTGCTTGAATTTTATTTCCAAAACAAAAAATTTGAACGAAAGATCAAAAGATAATTAACAAAAATTCAATTAACTAATTATACACTTAATTATCAAAAAAACCATTAAAATCTTAATTAATTGATCTTTCTGAATGAATGAACTTCCTCAAAATGAACATAATTGGCAATATGTAAAATAGAGATAATTTATTGGACGATAATGAAATATTCTACTATTAAATCACCTCATACAATAAATAATATGCGCTCTGTTTATTAATAAGCAAAATTTTTATTAAATGAAGTTATTATTAGAAACAATTCCGAAGGAGAAATATAAAAGATAAAATTATTGTCTATTGCAATATCATCCAATTTGTTATCGAAAATAACAAAAAAAATTGTGTTAATGTTAATTTTGACGTCAATGAAATAGTTTTATTGGCTACTATTATAAGAAATCTGATCACTAATAAATCTTATCTTTAAACAAAAAAAATTGAATTCATATTATTGGAGGCCAATTATTTAAAATAGAAGCAAAAAAAGATCAATTATAATTTTTGTTTGCTTACAATTTAAAGTTTTGACTAGAATCAAAAAATTACGGAGAATCACCAAGTCATTCGGGTGAAAACCATCGAAACTTCGGACAAGTTCGGCTAAGATGGGAGCTCCTCTAAATCTAATTGGTTTTTCTTTTTTTTATAACCAGTTAAGCGGTGGAATTTAGTTTTTCAAACAACCCACAGTGTGCGTAATTAAAATCACGACAATGACGTACTGTTTAAGCTGAGGGAGATTCTTCCTCATACTTACTACCTCATCCTCAAATCTTACCTAAAAGATCGGTACTTCAGAGTCAACTGTGGAGCAGCAGACTCTGATATCCGTCTAGCTCGAGCTGGTGTTTTTCAGGGCAGTGTCCTAGGTCCTATTCTTTACTCCTTGTATACAGCAGACATACCTCAACATCCAAATACTATCCTCTCCACCTTTGCTGACGATACTGCTATCTTATCACCACATTCCGATCCTCTTATCGTTACACGAACTCTACAAACACACATCAACCACTTACAGGACTGGCTTTTCAAATGGAGAATCAAAACCAACGTTTCGAAGTCAAAGTTTATAGTATTTACTCTCAGACGGAAAATCCTACCTCCTGTCATCTTGAACCAAACTCCTATACCAGCTGTGGACAAAGTACGCTACCTTGGACTGAACCTAGACAAACGGTTGACATGGAATCCCCATACTAGACTGAAAAGACAAGAAACTAACCAGCGCTACAAACTTCTCACCAGACTACTTGACAAACGATCGAAACTAAACCTAGACAACAAAAGACTCTTATATCTAATGTTACTGCGACCCATTTGGTCATACGGCATCGAAGTATGGGGATCTACTAAGCGTTCCAACTCACTACGCCTCCAGACATTACAGTCAAAAATACTTCGAAAACTTCTTAATGCTCCGTTCTATGTATCTAATCTCACCATCCACAATGATCTCAAAATCCCTTTCATTACAGATCTTGCTAACACTCGTTTCTTCAAATTTCATTCCTCTGCAGCAGCTCATCCTAACCCTCTCATAGAACACCTATCTTCCTCCACATTACCAGGTAATCCTCTAAGGAGATTGAAGAGAAGATGGCCTCGTGATCTTCTCTCATCGTGAGAGCAGTGTAGCTGAGCACGTTACTGGAGTGACACCACTGGGTGCCTTCTCCAATCATGATTTCCTGTTATTTCTTTTCTCTTTCACCATATTTGCATGTTGCAACAACTGTTGCAGTGGTAAGTTACAATAAAAGATTAAAAAAAAAAGACAAAAAAAAGACAATGACGTAGTATACACGTGTTGAACGCAGAGCAAAAACAACCAAAAGTTTACAATAGTCATAATAGTCACTGCAAGCGACTTTTTTCTGCAATCTCTCTGGGGGGTGCTTGAGATTCAAAATCTTGCACGGCTTCTTCACGTATACATTGCCACTAGTTAACTAGGGACGAAAGAGTTTTTACAAGGAATAGAAAAGAGCTTTTTGAATTCTGTGCAAAATGAAATCATGCTCGTACTGAGATCTGAATCTCTATATTGCACAAGGGTTTAAGAGCTTCTATTTGTGTGCGTAATTACCCAATCTCTAATATCGGAGACCAAACATGTACCAACCACTTATCATTTGGCTGACTCCCACCATTCCCCTCCGTATAAAATACTTGGCAGTTCTATTGGTAAGATAAAGAAAACATCCCACCAAATAATATTCTTATTGTATTTTATTAAAATTTCGAGTTTTTAACAGTTAATGGCAATTTTTATATTTTTCACCACGAGTATACCACGTCAAACGTGCTTAACTGGTTTCAAATTCCCATTTAGCGATGGTAATTGATTCTAATGGAGGAGAGAAATTTGTTTTTTAAGTAAAAATTGTAATTTTCTGGAAAAGTAAAAATCACGTAAAGCTTTTGTCACGTAAAGCTTAGTGCTGCACGAGAAACGAGACCGAGACGAGACTTGAGCAACCGAGACCGAGATCGAGACATGATATATATCTCATCGAGAAATCTCGGTCTCGTCTCGGTTTTTCAAATATTAATTTTTAGCTACAAAATTATAAAATTGTGTTCTTTATTAATAAATAATCATAACGGGTATTGAATTAATTATTAAAAGTTATGATTTTATTATATATGTTCAATATTACTAAATCTATTTGACTTCGAATTACATAAGTCAAGTAAGCAAAGTAAAGTAATCGTCTATTTTTTCAGGCGGGGCTTAACGTCCAACTACCAATTAGGTGTCGTGGACGGAGGCGACTAGCAAACATACTTTACTGTAAATTTCTTCTACTAACCATTAAATGAAATCCAAGGCCTAAGACCGGGAATCGAACCCAGTACCACAATACATATTAGCTTCGCAGGTCTCGCACTATTTTCGTTTTTAAGATACTCTTTGCCTGAGCATTGACACATAAAAGAGCTTTTACTGAGTCAGAAGTTAGAGAAGATCTTCTATTGGTCATTATCATCGCAGCTTGCGAAAATAATCTTTCCGATGGCACTGAAGTTGCACAGATACTAAAAATATCTTTCGCCATTCTAGACTAATTTTTGAAGGAATTCTCAAGTGTTTTCCACCATTCTAAAATGACAACGTCTACTGGTGCTTGGTCTAATTTGGTATAATTAATTATTTCTGTCTTCCATGCTTCGGTGATATTTGCTGATTTTTGAGCAAATGGTGCAAAAATATTGATGCAGTCGTCGTCGTCGTCAAAAGGTGAATCATCAGATTCTTTATCTTCACCAACAGCCATAACTAATGGAGCGGGAAGTTTGTTGGGAGGTGTATTTTTCATTTCACGAATCGACTTGTTATAGCAGGCAGATATGTTATTTGGGTCTTTCATTTGGCGCGTTTTTAACATCTTTTTGAAATTATATAAAGATATATAACAGTAATAGTAATATATGATGCATTGAGGTGTAAGTAGTTGTCTTCTTTTACACACATTTTCATTACCAATATATAAATTAAAATAATTATTAGAAAATAACATTTTTTGAAAATATTATTAATAGCTAACCACTTTTAATACTTAAACAAAACTTCAAAAAAACTGAGACCGAGACCGAGATATCTCGACGAGACCGAGATTTGAGCGACCGAGACCGAGACCGAGATCGAGACCGCATAAAGTCTCGCCTCGTCTCGGTCTCGTGCAGCACTAGTAAAGCTCTAAGCTCATTACAATTTATTTTATTTTTTAAGTCAGAATAAAAAAATAATAAAACAAATTCCCAGTTAATTTTAGAATTATGGCAAAATATTTTATGTAATTCAAAGCAGAGGGCCTTCCGTAAGGATTGTGTTTGGGATATTTAAAAAAGAACAAACCTATAATGGAAATTAGACTGCCTAAAGGTAATATATTGACAAAAAAAGCATTAAAAACTTCTATATTAATTAATGAAGATTAATTAAAACATATGATTTATTAGAAAATATCCAAAAAAACAAAGCGACAAGAACCTGAACGATAAAGAAAACGACCAAAAAAAAAAATAGAAAAACAGGAAACTTATAATTAACCTAACTGGTTAAATTTATAACGACCAGGATAAGAAAATATGGTGCTCAGAGTAGAGGAAAATCGTGCCAAATTATCAGTAAATAAATTTTGTATATCCTAGCCAGGTGTGCATTATTTTACAGGACTCTGGATGGAGGTCCTTTAGATAAATATTACTTGTTTTTTGTAAGAGTAAGCTAGTCGTTCTAATAATTCTTTTAAAAAAAACAAAAGCGGCGAGTCTATTTAGGGCATTGTCAAATTATCTAACGTGTTCTAAATTAAGTTATATTACAAGAAGATAACAGATAATAACATGTTGTACAGTCAATTAACCCCTCTCCCCTCTAAGCGCCCTGTCTCATTTTTATTATTACTCTATTCAAAAATTATTTATGAATGAAAGATTTATTACAAAGAAAAAATAATTTAAAAAAATTTATATAAAATATCGGATGAATGAATTAAAGTCTTTATGACTCAAAATTAACAAAGGAAAAAGACTGAGTTGTTTTTTTTTTGTAAAAACTATGGTCGTACTTAATCTGACGCTCAGTTTTTTGTAAAATACTTTTTAAAGTAGAAATAAATAATTTTTCTTTTTTTGTTAATTTATTAGTTAAGTTAGACCAGCGCTAGATACAACACTATAAGTTACAATGACTGACACCACTACAAACTCACTAATTGAGGGGAGAAGTTACCTCCAGTGATAACACTCCCTAAGTCGTCTCCCAGGATTAGCTACTCTCTTCAGAAGAGAGAAAATCGCGAGGCCACTGGGGTTTTAGTCGTCTAGGACAGGGGTCGGCAAACCGTGGCTCGCGAGCCGCATGCGGCTCTTTTATTCAAATTTTGTGGCTCTTCAGCCTGTCCAGAATAAATTGTATATTTCAATTTTATTGAAATAAATGAAAATTTCATTTATTAAAGTAAAGATACTTTTTCAAAAATAATTTTAAATGCGATAGGTTAGAAATTGAATAGAATTATACAATATCAAAGTGAAGTACTTTATTTCTATTGTAAGACTGCCGCCTTTTCATTCGTTAAGTTATTATTTATTTGTTTATTTACTTTGCAATATGTGAAATCTATATATATATAAATGAATGTGTGTCTGTTTGTTTGTTTGTACTCGATAGATTCAAAAACCATACATACAATCGCCGTGAGAGTTTGGGAAATTATTAGGTATATCCCCGGGAAGGTTTTTGGATTTTTTTTTAAAAATCAGAGTTGGGGTTCTAGGTGCTCCCGAACAAATATCCCAAAAATATCAAAATAACAATTAATTAGTAATATTTGTTGAAAGTGTAACCATGAAAACCATGAAAAACAGTTTTTTGCAATTATTAATACGAGAATAAATTATACCGAGGATGGTGGAAAATCCATTAAACTAAAAGTACTCAACAATACTATTGACGTTGATAATCGTTGGGTAGTACCATATTCTCCATTACTACTAAAAACGTATAACGCACACATAAATGCTGAGTACTGCAATTCAGTGAAAGCTATAAAATATATTTGCAAA
Organism: Rhodnius prolixus; assembly: GCF_049639745.1. NCBI lineage: Eukaryota > Metazoa > Arthropoda > Insecta > Hemiptera > Reduviidae > Rhodnius > Rhodnius prolixus. The sequence continues at coordinate 31,407,471 of NW_027411582.1, forward strand.
TATGTGAACAATGGAAGCGATATGGCAGTGTTTGGAGTGGAAAATACAACTACATCTAACGATGAAGTCACCCAATATCAACTGGGACGCTACATAAGTAGCAATGAGGCTGTATGGCGTATTACCTGTATATCATTTTCCATTCATGAACGATATTCAACGGTTGTTCATTTAGCAGTACATCTTGAAAATGGACAACGTGTGTATTTTACATCAGAAAATGTACGTGCAAGAGCAATGTCACCACCGCCAACAACATTAACTGAATTTTTCACATTATGTAGAAATGATACCTTTGCAAGGACACTACTGTACTCTGAAGTAGGGATAATTTTATTGTTAATTTTCATTTCGATGTATTGTATACATTTGATCATTAATAAATTATGTTTGAGGTATCAAAACTGCCTTTTTGTTCAAACACAGCAACGTGTGAACGGGTACAGCTAGTAAATATATAAAACAATTAAATGTTATTGAATATCATAAAATCATAATTTGTGACTACAAATGATCTACAGAGGTTTTTACACTATCATCCTTGCGGCTCTTGGTAAGATTTATTGAAATTATTTAAGGAGAAGTGGCTCTCTGTTTAAAATAAGTTGCCGACCCCTTGTATATTAGTATTTTAAGTAATCGATAACGCCTGTTAACTTCAGTATCGTTTAAGTCGTGTATGCGGGTTCCAAGTCAGTCTTTTTGTCTAAATAAAGCCCAAGATAACGGACACAACATTAGCAGGAGTAACAGGAATTGAGTCACAGAAGATAGGAGGAAGAGTGATGCTGCGGAGAGTAAAAGTAATATTTTGAGATTTTTGTTTCATTTAACTTGAAAATAAATACTAAAATTTAATTTTGGTCGATTGGACCAAATCTGATTTCCCCAGCTAAAATCCCCGGCGTAAATTATTTTCCATTAATAAATTAAATAAACTATTACTCGGAAAGAATTATCAATGACGTCAAAGCTATTAATCAAAAACCTTTTTAATTACCACATTATATTATTTTATTGTAAACACCATTAATCTGATCATATTAATTATCTGTAATTATTATTGCGTTTAAATTTTTTTAAAAAATTATTACTTTGTTTTCTAGCAATATTTCGATAATTTTATAGTAAAAAAATATTTTTTTCAAGCCAGGGAATTTTATACTGAATAAGGTCAATACTATATTTAAAGGTTAAAAGCGATGAGCCCGAGGGGTCATGATAGTGCGATAAAACTAGCGTGGAGCCGCCAATGTTACCAGGCGCCGAAAGTAAGTAGACTTTTCTGTTCGACGAGGGCTTCGAAGGGCAATTGGAAGACCCCAGTGAGAAAGTGTTCGCATCTGGTGGTGAAGGAGAGAGGAGATTAATGGTTTAGGGAGTGGATCCCAATGTGTTGTGGCTTCTGTTCTCTTTCTTCCTGGAGGAAATCGGGGAAGTGACTATCCAAATTTGCTGGGCTCTCCATGCCTGGAGAATTATCCTCTAGAACAGGGGTCCCCCAAACTACGGCCCCCTGAGGACATTTATCCGGAAGGGGCATCTCTTTCATTGGTGGGCCAGTGAGAGGAGCCACTATATGTGGCGGTGCCGCAAAGCGCTGCGTCGCTCATGTACAGTACTACTTCCGATGACGAGCGGGATGAACGCGTCACGGCTCCGAAAACAGTGTAAAATAATAGCCAGAAGTAGGAAGAAAGGCAAAGCACTATAACTAAACCGGACATTGACCATCTCATTAGCCCAAAGCAGGTCCATAATTCCCACCAGAAATACTGGGCAGTTTGTTGATTTAAATTTACTTGTTCTTTATTTGAAATATTCTATTTGTTCCCGTTTTGTTTAGTTTTTTACTTTAAAATAGTTTGTTTTATAGTCTGGCCTTCCAACGGTCTGAGGGGCAGTGAACTGTGGCCCCCTGTGTAAAAAGTTTGGGGCCCCCTGCTCAAGAAACCTGGGCAGCTAAAATAATTGGAGCGATGTGTAAACCCCCTTCATTAAAACTATATCCCAATCACCTTATTTTGAAATATCTAGGGGTAAGTTTTTCGGGAAGTGGTGCCCCTAGGAGTGAACCCTAGTAATGTTATATATCTGACTGCCATGACTTCGCTCTCTATCTAGAATTTCCTAGATGAGATTGGCTCTCTTTTTTAATTTATCTTATTAATGCTTAGAACATCTGGAAGGCGTTAGAGCCATAGCATGTAAGTGGAGAGCTCTTGCTTCAGGAAGGTCTAGGCAGAAACCAGGTATTAGAAGGGAAATACCCAGCACAGAATCCTCTCGGGGAGTTTCCTCTAGAAAGGCAATGAAGAGAGAGGGATGAGTTATCCTTTACGTTTACCGGGGAAAAGTTATCCTTTACTGCTGGTCCCACTTCTTTCCTTCAAACTTCCTTTTCAGTTCCTAGTAGCGTTGTTTTATTGCAACCGAAAATGTTTTCGCCCCTGTGTAGAGTATAATTCAATAGTGCCGGAAAGAGTGAAGCTTTTTAAGGCAGAAATCAACCTATAAATTACCAATTTGGGATGTCCAAAACTAGGCAGAAAAAAAGACAAAAATGGCTACAATATCCACCACACCAACAATACTTTAAACAGTTATTGTTTCAGTGAAGAGTAGGAATCATTAGACGAAAGACACGCTTCACTGCGAACAATAATTTTTTTTCCTAATTATTGTTTATTATTAATGACCGTCACTTATGAAGAAAACTCTGAACTGTTTCAAGGAACACTCTTTTAACGTGTTACTGGATGAACTAATTGCTCTTTAAAAGATCTACGAAGACTGGTGCAGAGGGAGAGGGAATACCTGTGCAATTACCACAGCTTTAGGTTTGTCTGAAGCAGGTTACTGGAGTTGGTACTGGAAATGGTCCACTGGTAAAAGGCGAAGAGTTTACAAAGAGTTAACTGAACCAAGGTGTTTATTGTCATTAGAAGTATTAAAAATAAAAGTATTGTAAAAGTATTCCCTTTTAATTCACATCCAGCCGACGGCTGTCTAACCTTTTTTAAGAAAAAAGAGAAGAAACTAATTAACCTCAAACCAACTTGGGAGGTAAAGTTTCCTTTTTAAGGAGAAGCATCCATCCTTAAAGTCCATTTACTTAGAAATTCTGAAGAGTGTCAGTTTTATGACAGAACAATTATAAAAGTATTAATGGAGATTTTGTTTTGTTTCTTTATTAACCTGGGAACTTGGTTCTCTTGGCTGAAAATACGCTTTAAGAGGCTTCTTCGGTCTGGGTTTTATGGCCCTTAAAAGATTGGGTGGTGGTGGGGGGGATTGGTGTGTGAACACAAACACGACTTGTTAAAAGTTGCTAATAATATTTCGCCAACCTTAAACAAGGCTATTGCCTTCTTCCAGGTCTGGAATATACAAATATTTTTCATTATTTGCGAATATATAAGACTTCCTTCGACTCCAAAGCATGTGCTTCCCCAAAAAGAACTATCTACACTAAATTTCGGATCGAATGAGATCGCATTCATGGTAATCGGTTTGCCCGTTTAAGCACTACGTAGTTTACAAACTCATTAGTTTTATTAGTTCTTACATTAGTTAATTGCAGAAACTGTAATTTAGACTATGGGCACCCCTCCCCTATTCACAGGAGTAAAGTAATCGCCTATTTTTCAGGCGGTCTACCGAATTAGGTGTCGTGGACGGAGGCGACTAGTCGATTTACCTTACTGTAAATTTCTCATATTAACTATTAAATAAAATACAAGGGCTATACTAGTACCACAATACTTCTTAGCTTTGCGGGTCTAGCATATAACCTAACCTAACATACTTTACTATAAATTTCTGATATTAACCATTAAATAAAATCCAAGGCCTAGACCAGTGGGGAATCGAACCCACTAAACCAACAATACATCTTAGTTTTGCGGGTCTAGCCTATATCCGCCTAACATACTTTACTATAAATTTCTGATATTAACCATTAAATAAAATCCAAGGCCTTGGACCAGGGGAATCGAACCCACTAAACCAACAATACATCTTAGCTTTGCAGGTCTAGCCTCTTAACCGCTCGGCTACCTTGGCTCCTTATTGAGAGGTGTATGACAAGAGGAAAGTGAACATCAAATAACTTCGCTGCGCTACTGTTTACATGAAATTCCGATTTAAAATTTCCATATTTTACTAAAAACTAGCTGTACCCGGTCACTCACGTTGCGCTGTGGCTCAGTCTGAGGTATTGACTAAGGCTATTGTCATTTTTGGAATCGAATTGCTGCCAGAATCAATCCTAATTAAGAATCAGTTTTGTACAGTTCCTGCTGGCGTATCTAAGAGAAGAAGCTTTCTCCAACCCCCCCGTTATTGATAGTTTTGCATTATTTAGATCGAAAAATGACTTTTTTTGGCTCAAGCATTGGCTTAGGGAATATTTGATTGCACCTACGACAGAAAGATCGCCCATATTGTAATAATATCACCCGGCGTCATTTTGACATAACTCTAAGAAAACAGTAGAACGTTGTAGCCCGATGGATTCAGGGCTATTTGATGCACATTTGAAATCTCTAAACAATCAATTTAACAATGCAAACGGAAACATTGAAATCTAGTACAGCGTGTATTGCTTTTACGTCCAACAGATGACCCCCCCTCTCCACAAAAAAAAACATGTTTTTACCTGTCACAGGTGTGACATTTATTGTACAGTAGGTATTTAAAAACAAGCCCATATTCGAATGCAACGTTATGTCCAAATTTCAAAGCAATCAATGAAGAACGTTTGGTGATTTTTTAGATTTTGAATAAACGAACATTTAAATTTTTTATTTAAACAGATTAAATCGTAATTGTATTGAGAGGAAGCCATTCAAATTGTAGTAACCGGATATACCAACAAATTTAACGATAATTTCTCCTTCTTTTTTTAAAAAAAATCTGATAATTATTTATACCCAAGAAAGTCAATAATAATGACTGACAAATGTTCCTTTAACTCTAATTAATATTGTTTAAACAAAAAATTCTCGTTTATCCCCCCTCCCCATTTCGAGTTAAAATAAAACAAAATCGTAAAAAATAATTAATCAAGAGACTAGCGATAAAAGTAATTACTAGGCCAATTAGAACAGACAGGGTAAAAAAATAAACTAAATCGCCTGCCTCTCTCACACAAGAATGTTTCACTTATCGCCATTGATAAAATTATACCGATAATACCGATAATTAAATAGACGAAACCAAAAAGAAAAAAAATATTATTTTTTTACAGTTTTATTGCTATTAATTTGTAAAAGTGCGCGCTCTTTAGGAAATAACAATAAACAAAAGATTCATGAATAAATAATATAATACACATAATCGGGGAGGTTATCGTAAGGTTCATTGCTTTTATTGTTATTAGGATGGTGGTCTGTTCAAATAAATTAATAATAATTAAAAAATTACGTCAATCTACAGAATATTTTTTTATTTTTTATTAGTTTTATTATTTCCTGTTAAATATATACATTTTTTCTTTCTTTTTTTATAAGAAATGGTTCAATTATTTTTAAAATTATGATTAGGCCCTGGGGCGCTATGGAATGACTCTAGGAGGGAGTCAGTGTTTAGTGCTGCACGAGAACGAGACGAGGCGAGACTTTATGCAGTCTCGATCTCGGTCGCTCAAATCTCGGTCTCGGTCTCGGTCTCGTCGAGATATCTCGGTCTCGGTCTCGGTTTTTTGAATTTTTGTTTAAGTATTAAAAGCGGTTTGCTATTAATAATCTTTTCAAAAAATGTTATTATTTTCTAATAATTATTTTAATTTATATATTGGTAATGAAAATGTGTGTAAAAGAAGACAACTACTTACACTTCAATGCATCATATATTACTATTACTGTTATATATCTTTATATAATTTCAAAAAGATGTTAAAAACGCGCCAAATGAAAGACCCAAATAACATATCTGCCTGCCATAACAAGTCGATTCGTGAAAGAAGTTTCTACTTCCCGCTCTATTAGTTATGGCTGTTGGTGAAGATAAAGAATCTGATGATTCACCTTTTGACGACGACGACTGCATCAATATTTTTGCACCATTTGCTCAAAAATCAGCAAATATCACCGAAGCATGGAAGAGAGAAATAATTAATTATACCAAATTAGACCAAGCACCAGTAGACGTTGACATTTTAGAATGGTGGAAAACACTTGAGAATTCCTTCAAAAATTTGTCTAGAATGGCGAAAGATATTTTTAGTATCTGTGCAACTTCAGTGCCATCGGAAAGATTATTTTCGCAAGCTGCGATGATAATGACCAATAGAAGATCTTCTCTAACTTCTGACTCAGTAAAAGCTCTTTTACGTATCAATGCTTGGGCAAAGTGTATCTTAAAAACGAAAATTTGAGGCAATATTTTTTAGGTGCATAGATAGTCTTTTTTTTCAAATTCACTAATTCCAAAATTCTAAAATATAATTCAAATAATATCAAAGTTCAAAGTATTAGATTATTAATAGTGAAATTTATGAATTTGAATGAATGAATGATATGAATAGTGAAATTTAGTGAATTTATGTAAAAATTAGGTAATTCGAAGGGGGCCGCCACGGTAGCCGAGCGGTGCGAGATCCGCGAAGCTAATGTGTATTGTGGTATTGGGTTCGATTCCCGGTCTTAGGCCTTGGATTTTATTTAATGGTTAATATGAGAAATTTACAGTAAAGTATGTTTGCTAGTCGCCTCCGTCCGCGACACCTAATTGGTAGTTGGACGTAAAGCCCCGCCTGAAAAAATAGGCGATTACTTTACTTTGCTTACTTTACTTATGTAATTCGAAGTCAAATAGATGTAGTAATATTGAACATATATAATAAAATCGTATCTTTTAATAATTAATTCAATACCCGTAATGATTATTTATTAATAAAGAACACAATTTTATAATTTTGTAGCTAAAAATTAATATTTGAAAAACCGAGACGAGACCGAGATTTCTCGACGAGATATATATCATGTCTCGAGCTCGGTCTCGGTCTCGGTTGCTCAAGTCTCGTCTCGGAGATTTGTCTCGTTTCTCGTGCAGCATTATCAGTGTTGCCATAGTAGGGTTTTCCTTGAGGAAGCGGATAGTCAAGTGGTTGCTAAATTATTACGTCACCTACATATGCACGTCATACTTTAATTGAAAGCAGGGGACGCTAATCTTATCTCTATTAGCCAGCGGTGTCCCTCAGGAAAACGACTACTAGTTCCGGTTAAGAGAGACAGAATGAAGATTTGTTTTTTGTTTTTTTTTCAACAGTCATCCTTAATCACTTAACTTGGCAGAATGTTTGGTTGATTTTTTCATCAGTCTGGCCAACAGAAAAAAAACTAAACGTGCGTTCGAAAACTACGAAATTACCTAAATATTTATATAAAAATATTAAGTTTGCGCTAAAAAAATAATGGCACTAGATTTTTTAAAAAAATTCTGATGTATCTCCACAGATACATTATCAAGAAAAGGGTTAATCATCTACCTCTTCAAAGATGATCTTCAAGTGTTAGATCTTGTAGATGACAATTGGGTAAAGGGGTATGTTCTTAGTTCTTTTGAGGAAAAAGCACCAAAAAGTAGCCAAAAAATTAAAACTGTCCAGGCAAGACAGTTGTATAAGGGTTGATCGTCAAAAACTGCACCAGAAAAAGCGGAACGTTGAAAAACACCCAACTTTAACAATTTGTTTTCTCTATTTGTATAAAAGATAAAATTCCCAAATTTTCTTTAAAATATAGGGTAAATCCTCCTTTATAACTGTAATTTTTTTTTTGCAACAACCCAGATCTGATAGATTTCGGGTAAAAAGTTGCCAAAAATGAGCAAAATCGGCATTTTCAGAAAATGTTCTTGTTCTTCTTCTTCTTATTGTTGTTCTTCTTCATGTTACCATTTTTTTTTTTGTAAACAACGTAGTTTAGTGCTATAGGGTGTGATGATCATTGGTTGCTGGCCAATATCTCTTTTTTACAGCCTCTAAAGGCTATCTTTGGAAAGCCTGAATGGTCACCAGGTGTCGCTACTGGGAATAAACCATTTCAACCCAATTTTTCTTTAATTTATTAAAAATATCATGAAATGCGATTAAAGGGCTCAAGATACTGGCACAGGATGTACTCTTCCTCATGCTCTCTTCCTAGAATTTCTCTGGAGAACCTAGACTGCATAGTTTCAACATCCTGTGAATGCTGCAGGATGAATAATCTCGTAGTGTGTACATTTCTGTTGAAATTCTCGATAGTAAAAAAGTGATAAGTAAGGAACGGATTTTTATTTATTTAAAAATGCCAAATATTTAATTAAAATATGCATTTATTTTCGTCAATTATGTGGAAAATATGTGATTTTCTTAAAATATTTTCTGGAATATTTAAGTAAAATGGACATTTTTTTTTTATGAAAATCGTGAAATGGTGGAATGATTGCATTTTTCGAGAACCTCACAGTTCAAAAGGAATGGCTTTGAATCCACATCAGCATCACTATCAAGTTTTCCAATAACTGCATTGGCAATATACCTGCCCTCAACGTCAGTGGTTTCATCAATTGACACCCAAATCGGTCCATCTTTGATAAGTTCTCGAATTTTGGTTAGTGTATCTTTATAGACATCTTCCAGGTAGTTTTTCCTCAGAGCGCTCTCGTCAGGCATTTTTTTCCCAATATAGGTCTCTAAGAATCCTTTGAAATGAGGATTTTTAAGTTTGTGGAAAGGGATATCTGCTCTAACCAAAGCCGGACACAGATCTGTACTCAGAGTAGACTTACTTGATGGAGATGTAAGGAAGGCTTGATAGGACGTCCTCTCTTTCTTTCTGTTTTTATTCTCTATGTGCGATCCGGTGGCAATATGTTGGGTGACTTGGGAACGTTGAGAGCAAGAAACGCGCTTGTCACAAGCTGTGCAGTACAAAATGTCTCCATCACTTCGAAAAAGTTCTGCTGGAAACTCGCGAAGATATTTAGCAACCAGTTGTTTGTTTGAGGCCGATGTTCGTGGCATTTCATCCAAAAAAGAATACACTAAGTGACCGAACGAAATGAATTGGACACTTCAAAGAACGAACTGAAAGAACAGACAACGTCAGACAACTTCAAAGAACTAACAAGTGCCCGTCACTGTTTAGCAGCATTCTGTATAAATTACAATAACCATTGTACCCACTGTGATTCACAGCCCTACATTCTGTGGTTCACAGTTCCTGTCAACCACCTCCCAATTATGAAAATATGCCCAAAATGAAAAATATGTACATATTTTGATTAAATATGTAGAAATATTTATTTATTTTAATCAAATATGTATAAATATGCGATAACATCCAAATATGTGGAAATATGTGAAATAAAAGTAGACTCAAACGACTTAAAAAGTGTCAGTATGAATACTTCTAGTTGAATAACGTCTGTAAATTGCCTAGAAAAAAATATGTAAATACATACGAATCCGTTCCCTAGTGATAAGTATTGTGATGCTGCGAAATTTTATAGCTAGTAATTTAGATATTTTTTTTTACATTTTCCTCTTCTCTAGGAATTGGATAGATTTCTGTTATCAGTCCCAAATAGAATGTCCTAGACATAACCGAGAACCCAGCGAAAATTATTATTCTTTATCGAAATTATAAATCAATTATAATCGAATATTTATTTGGTTATCTTTTCAAAAAGAAATAAACTTTTTGAACGGAAGTTACGTTAGATCAAACCGCTAAAACTGCCCGGAAGTTACGAAAAAAAGGTTTATTTGAATTTAGAAAACAAGGCATAATAAACCCCTTATCCTAAATCCTGTTAAGGCATTTTTCAGGCTAATAGCAGGCTAAAAAAACTTAATGGAACATCTAAAACCAAAATTTTTTTATGCATTAAGTATAGAACTTCGTGAGATTGACTACGTTATTCTAAAATATCTTTGCAACTACGAAGTTCGAAACGCATTAGAAGAAGGATAATCAATAACAGGATGATAATTTAAAAATACAATAAAATAAAATGGGCATACCTCTTTAAAAAAAAAAATCCATTAAATCTAGATAACTATTTCATATTTTTTTGTTAATCTACGAACATTATTTGAAGATATTAAATGGTTGCCCTTGTGGAAATACACTCAATTAAAAGAGGCAATTAATTTGTTTGGAACAGCTTTTTCCACCAATTGGGTTTAATCGTATTGATTTTTTTTGTTGTTATCGATTATCTCAGTTTGTACGTAGTAAACATGTTTTGTATTAGAAAAACGCATATTATTGATGATTTCATTAAACTATTTTATTAAAACAATAATAATAAAAAGTTAACAATTATATTTTGTAAGAAAAATATTTATTTCTACGTTATTGAAATATATGGAAAGTAGTTTAGAGAAAATCGAATGAGCTAAACATCATGGGAAAGCTGAGATAAAGTGAAAAAAATCGATTCACATAAAGTAGGACTAACGATTGTAAAATTTTCTCTATGTTCGGCGTATTATCAACACATTTATCTCCCCCCTTTTGCAGAATATAAGACACAGGAATTGATGTACCTATTTCAGATCATAGTATCTGACTCAGTAATGGTTACTTGTTAATAGAAGCCATTAACAATCTTCCAGCCCTCCCACAGAATAGAGTTTAAAGTGCTGGAGCCATTTTTGGAGAAAAAGAAATGAAAAACCAACTAACTTCAACTGTATATTGTTCGTAAAATTTTCCTACGAATCCCTGGAGTTTAGCTCTTTATAATACAATAAGGACAGAAAGTACATTATACAAAAAATGGTACTCAACGAAGCGGGTACCCGAAGCCGGATGTTAGTGTAGTGGGTTTTGCGAAGCTTAGGAATTGCTTAAAAGGATTCCCACAGTTCGAATCCCAAATGAGGACGTAAAATATTGACTCGCCCAGCCTTTCAATTTCAGCTTATTGTGATAATACTGTAAAGCAGGGGTGTCAAACTAGCCGCCCCCAAGGTAATTTTTTTTGTGGCCCACTTTGTTCTGAAATAAAATGAAAATAGAGAAAAATTGTTATGAAGAAAAGTTGCGCTTAGAGGTGTCGGTGCACTATCCGTACTCTCACAATTCCCTCCCTCGTTATAACCCTTTAGCTACTGAAGACGAGTATACTACGTGGCCCAGCGCTTTACCTGAAGGCCTACGGGCCATGTACAAAACACGCTAACTCAGTTCCGGTGACGTTTTAAAAGCGATATGTCCTGCCACTCTAGGGAGCTTTTTAAGGAGGCGAACATTGTAAAGAGCATTAAGCTGGAAAGACTACGCTGGCTGGGGGCACCTCCACAGAATGGACCAAGATAGAGCACCTCGCATCGCCTATGAAGGGCATCCCGGAGGCAGAAGGCCTAGAGGGAGGCCAAGACGGAGATGGTTGAACAAGGTGGAGGAGGACCTCTCCAAGTTAAATGCGGGAGGATGGAGAAGGAAAGCGAGTGATAGAACGGCTTGGAGTGAATTGTTGAAGGAGAGGCCAAGGCCCTACAAGGGCTGTAGAGCCATGGAGTAAGTAAGTATGTCCTGCCACTCTAAATGGAATTACAGAATGATTTGGTTTTAAAAAGACAAAAAGGAAGTAGGAATTCCCCAAAATATATTCTTACGTTCCCAGATCTTTGAATCCAGATTTTGCAAAACTTGGTACGAGGGAAATCGCTGGCCAAGTTTTGGGGTAAAAAAGAATAATTTTTCGTTTTATAAATACGAGTATATAGTACTTTAATTATCCTATCCATGTTCCTAAATTCTCACTTCAGGATATAAATTGAACAAAAATTTGTAAACGCGTTGTGGCCCGCGTGAATCTTGCCTGTAGCACCAATTGGCCCTTGTTTTAATTGAGTTTGACACCTCCGCTCTAGAGTAATATTCAATAAAATGATTCTTTAGTGGGGGAATTCCTTCGCTTAATTAGGGAATGTCAACAGGAAAGTGATGGTACATTGCAAAATGTGTAAACAATGGTCCCTTAGAATCAACTTAATCACAAATTAAACATTGGATAGAATTAATTAAAATTATTTGTAAAAAGTTAATTTTTGATAAACGATCTGAACACAATAAAACAGTAAAAAACTTAAAAATTTAAAAAAAAAACAACACCAAAAGCTTATTTGAAAGTCTTGTTTAAATTCTTTCGAAAGAAAGCATTCTTTTTTTTATCTTTCTTTTTTTTTTTTTGTTAATTCTTTAAAAAACAATAAGTGGGGATAATTCAACAGCAAAAATGTCTATATACATGTGTGTATAAGTGAAAGATTATTATCTCCTTATTATTGTATTATAGTATTGTAATCTCTTTTCTCACGCGTCCTTCCTCCATAGAACTCACGTACAAAACAGGGTATACATTACAACTTAAGCACAAAACTCTCAATAAATTCCAATCATTTAGAAAATGTGTATTAGTATAAATAAATACTAAATAAAGTAACCATTTACTGCATACTTTTCTCCTTCTACGAAAATGGAATATAAATAGCCAATGACTTTTACGCTTTGTTTTTTGTAATTCCCGCAAGATCCGTTATTTATTTATTTATTTTTTTTGTTGCAATTTTAATTTACATATAAATATATAAATTGGCTGGGCAAATCTGCTAAGAAATAACTATTACAGCATTGCTTGTCTTTATAACTGTTTATTGGGTTCTTTTAATTTTAATTTTCATTAAATTATTTATTAATTGCAGTAGTTTGTTTGTTTTTTTAATATTACACTTCAGGGATTTTTTTGAATTAGGAAATTTGTTTTATTCTCTTTAAACTCCTTTAAGGGGGAAATGCATTTCTTCAGGGATATTGTATCCTTGAGGATAAGACCAGTTTAACACTTGTACAAGTGATATTTCCAATAAAAGAGCAATAATCACAATCTGTACTTTTTTGGGGGGGCATTTATTTATGCTACAATCAGCGCGTTAGCGCTATAAGTAACAGTGATAAGTAACAAATAATAAGTAACGAGTGGAGAAGTTACCGCAGTGGTAACACTCCAAAACATTAGATGGTTAGTCACTCTCTTCACTTGAGAGGAGATCACGAGGCCACTGTCCGTCTTGTCCGAGTCATCAGGAAGAGTTCTAGAAGAAAGATTTTGAGCTAGAGGATTTTTATGAGATTGCAGGCTGAAGTGGAGTTTTCTGTTTCGTGTTTTCAGCAACTTGTGTGACAAAAGGAATGTTAAGGTCAGTGTGTATAGTCCAGGTTGGAGCGTTTACAATAGTTCGAAGTATTTTTAGATTGTAGCGATTGAATCCTTTGGAGATTGGTGCGTTTGTTTGAACCCCACAGCTCTATTCCATACGCCAAGCTGGGTTCCAAAATAGAAGTATAAATCAGTCTTTTGTTGTCCAGAGAGAGTTTTGATCTATCGTCTGTTATGGCGGGAACAACAGGTATGAAAAGGTTATGAACGCTAGAGAAGGTTTTTGTATTGTTTTGAGTACTGTATGTAACCAATTTGTATTGTTTATTTGTTTCGTCTTTTAAATAAAGAATTTGTTAAGTATTATTATTTAGTTTAATAGTATCACTTGTTATAATAATATAACACGTCTAAGAGTCTTTTAAGTAGTCGTTAGCGTCTGTTTAGTTCTGTTCTTTTAAGTCTAGTGTGGGGGTTCCAAGAAAGTCTTCGGTCCTAAGTAAAGCCCAAGGTAGCGGGCAACGTTCACTACTGGAAGAGGTGTTAGGTTATAGAAGACTGGAGGAAGAGTAATGCTACGAAGAGTGAAGGTGATGTTTTGCGACTTAGTTTCATTAAGCTTTATAGCCCATCTCTTGAACCACTGTTCTAATGAAACAAAATTCTAAAGAAATAATACTTGCTTTTACCGAAAGCTTTTTACTGGAACTAAGACGGCACCAATTAGAAAAAAATCAAATTAATACTATTTTATGTATGAAAAAGAAGAAAAAAAAAACACTTTTTCCGGAAATTAGGGTACCTTAAAATGGCTACTTCCTGTTAAATACAAATAAATTGAAAGCCTGCATGATAGTAAAAAAAAAAAAAAAAATACTGGCCCCTATATTCGATCCTACACGTCTTGTGACTTAGAAGTAAGACTTCTAACCTTCAAGTAGACTTCTAATCCCCTCTGGTTCGAGTTAACAAAAGTTCTCATAAATTTGTAACCAATTTCTGTTCCCTTCCTCTTTCTAGGCTCAATATCAACCCTAATTCAGCATCTAATTAGGGGGCCCCTTTTTGTGCTGCTACAATTTCCTTAACCACACTCACACACACACACATATATCATGTAATTTGTAGAACAATAAGAAAAAGGGTAAAATGGCAGTAAGGAGGGTTTAAATGTTTGATTGGGATAACTTGGGAGCTTTTGATATCAAATTAAACCACTTATGGGAGGTAGGTTGTAAATCTCTCAGGTACTGGAGGTTACCGTCTTCCTTTTTGGATAGAGGGACCCTATTTGTAGTGAAGAGCAAGGTGAATAGTTCATTTGAATGTAACCTATAACAATGGTTTGCATGAGAAACGTTGGAATCTTGAGTAGCTCAAAAAAAAATTAGGTCAACACCCGAGGATACGAACTCAGTACCACAATACGAGGTGTGGCTATTAAATAACAAGACTGATGCTACTACAGAAGAACTAACGACCGACAGCTGTGCAGCAGCGTAAAGCCTTCTCTTTCGAATGCAGCATCTCACGTGTTTGTAGAGAAATCTGTCTGACCGGAACAGTTATTTGTGTACTAGAGGTGTTAGTTTCGTTTTGCCCGAAAACATGATACTACACATGTAGTAGAACAACGAATTGTCGTGAAATTTCACATCAAAACTTGATAAAACCGCTACTGAAACTTGATCTTTTATTAAAAGAAGTTTATGGCGTTTGAATGTTAATCACTTGCGCGAGTTTTTGAGTGGTTCAAGCGTTTCCAAGATGGCCGGAGAAGACGTCGGAGATGATGACTGCCCGGACTTCGCCCTTCCACGTCCAAAACGGATGAAAATATCGATTATAATTAATCAACATTACTACCGTTAGGTGCTTGCTCAACTCCGTGAAAGAGTAAGGGAAAAAAACTGCTCGATTTGTGGAAGAACAAGTCACGGGGTTCTCCATCAAGACAACCGGCGCCGGCTCACACTGCATTGTCTGTCAAGAGCCATTTCTAGCCAAGTAAAACATCCCAGTTTTAGGCCAACCGCCTTATTTGCCTGACATGACGGCCCCATATGACCTTTATCTGTTCCCCCAAAGTCAAATCTGTCTTAAAAGGAACACGATTTCAGTTCCAGTTGAAGCTGTAAAAGAAAAAGCGGTACGCTTCATGCAGAAGCTTACAGAAAAAAAGACTTCCAGCACGGTTTCGAACAATGGTAAATTCGCATGGAGCGTTGTAGGGATGGGGGAGGGGTGTATATTGAAGGTGATAATAACTAAATATGTATAAATTTAAAATAAAATGTTTTACAGCAATAGTCTCGTTATTTAATATCCACACCTCGTTCAGCTTTGCGTGAATTCCGCTCCGAGCGGCTTACATACCCAGATACAGATATATCCGGTAAAAAATCAATTTAAAAAAATGGTAACATGATCGCGAATCTTTCTTGAACTTTGTGATAACAGGAAGTAAAACTAAAACAAACAAAAAACAAAACATCCTTTATAAAAGAGGCATACATTTTAGGAAATATATTAATAGAAAAACAAATTTCCTGCATTCTCCTAAAAGAGTATTTGTAACAGACAATATTTTTAAAAAAAACATAAACGATAAAGAGGAAATAAAAAAAAAGAATGACAATTGAGAAAATACTAGAACAAAAATACAGGAACTAAATCAGACAGAACAGACATATAGAACAGAACAGACGAATCCATTTAGACGGATCATTTTTGTTCCATAGCCGACAGCAAAGAGGTATAGTATCTGCCGTTTTTTTTTCAACTTTTAGGTCAAATTTTATTTATTTATTAAATATTTTTTTTTTTACGAACAGTTCAAAAAAATAAAAATAAACAGTCGTCTGATGACTGTCGGATTATTACATCTATAAATATTTCGCACGAACTGTCAAAAAATTTTTTTTTGTATATATATTAAGAATTTATATATCATAGTTGTCATGTCAACACCTTTTAAACAAAAAAACAGTGTCGGCAACTGCTGAAAACAAAATGTACGCACAATCTGGGAGGAGAGTGAAGGGGGGCCGATTGAGCAAGAAGGAAGAGAAGGGTAAATAGGGGAAGTTTAGGCTTATAACAAGGTCTGCCATTCTGGTAGACACACAGAGTCTACCCATTCATTGCCCATCTATCACATGTTTGATAATTCACGTACACAAGCGCGAATACAGACACACAAACTAACAGACATATACACACAAAATCCTGATGTTTTTATACACATATAACGCCTAAAGTGAGAGAACACGTCAGTCCGGAACAAAAGCTATTAAATTGTCTTTTTGGGAAAATAAAAAATAAAATTAAAAAAAAAATCATCCACTCATATTCCCCTTCTGCATTCTCCATTCCCAGGACATCTCCTCCAACAGGTCGGCAAACTGGGAACGAGATTATGGGATATGGGAAAACATGGAGGAAAAAAAAATTCCCTGTATATACATCTGTATATTGAAATGCAATAAGAATTATTATTATTTTCTGTCGAATTCATCCCGGATATTCGTATCTGCTGTTATCTTGACTGGAAATTGCA
The DNA here is from genome assembly GCF_049639745.1 of Rhodnius prolixus. Taxonomy (NCBI): domain Eukaryota; kingdom Metazoa; phylum Arthropoda; class Insecta; order Hemiptera; family Reduviidae; genus Rhodnius; species Rhodnius prolixus. Next base: position 31,424,194 of record NW_027411582.1, read on the forward strand.
AGAAGTGTTTTGTATGTAAGTGTGTGAAGGATGCTGTCTGAAATTATGTACGTATTTTTGTTTTATTTATTTATATTGATATCCTTTGGATTTATTTATTTTTGGAGGGGGTGTGCTGTTATTTTGTACCATTTTTATCGGAAGTTCAGAAAAAAAAAAAAAAAAGAGTTCCAAACAAATTCCGGTTTTTTGACATTTTAATGAAATTCAGTAACTGTCATTGCATTTAAGCAAAGTTATGAGTTTTAACCTGGAGAAAATTCATGTTTTCTTTATTTAATTTTCATTTTCTTTTTACTTAGTAGGAAAGGATCGTATCTATTAAAAGAGCAATTAAAATTAGATCTAATTAGTGCACGAATCTCCAAAGTATTCAATCTCTTCAATCTAAAATACTCCATTTTATGTCTTCCAACCTGGACTATGCAGATCTTAATATACCTTTTATCATCCAAAGATACATGAAACTTCATTTCAACCTGCAATCTCATATAAATCCTCTAGCTCCAAAATCTTTCTTCAAGAACTCTTCCTGATAACCCGGAGACAAGACGTCTTAAAAGACAGTGGGCCTCGTGATCTCCTCTCGAGTGAAGAGAGTGGACTAATAGTTCAGTGATTTGGAATGTTATTATAGGGGTAAATTCTCCACTCGTCTAATTCTACCTACCTGGAAAAAATGCCAGGGAGTGATAAGATCACAAATGAAATGCTGAAGTTAACGTTCCCGCAACTTAAGGAGTTATGGATGGAATTGTTCTTGAATACTGAAGAAGTACCATCATCCTGGACAGTCTCAGATATAATATTGTTGCACAAAAAAGGTGACAGGAATGATATAGCTAATTACAGGCCTTTGAATATTACTTCTACTGTTAGCAGATTGTTTATGAAGATCATTTCAGAAAAATTAAAGCCCGTACTGGAGAAGCATCAGCCAGTTGAACAAGGTGGATTTCGTTCTGGCTTTTCTACGATCGATCATATACATGTACTCAACCAAATTATTGAGAAATCAGCCGAATTCCGACAAACTATCTATATAGCATTCATCGACTACGAGAAGACGTTTGACTCCATATCACACCAGTTTTTGTATAAAGCATTGGAAGCACAGGATGTTCACTCAAAATATATTAATCTAATACAACAGATGTATTCCAATAGTAAATCCAGAATAGTGTTGGACAGAAATGGACCTTATTTTAACAACTGCAGAGGAGTGAAACAAGGGGATCCATTGTCGCCTATATTGTTCAACTGCGTGCTCGAAGAGGTGTTTAAGAAGTTAAAATGGAATGTTATCAACAAATACGGAATTGATGTCAATATGAGAAAGTTGACTCATATTAGGTTTGCCGACGATCTGATACTGTTCGCCCAAAGTGCAAAAATCATGGAAAAAATGTTAATGAATTGGATATTGAAGGCCGAATAGCCGGACTAAAAATTAATGAAAAGAAGACCATGATTATAACAAACGGGTTAAACGGAGATATAAAGTTGTCGGGCAAAACACTGAACTATGTAGTTAGCACTATATACGAGGGTCGTTTGAAAAGTCCGTGCAAAGTCAGAGAGATAGCACTACTGGCGCGTATCGAGGTTATGTTTAGTTAGTAGCATCTCTTGGAAGAACACACACCAAGTTTCAGCCAGATCAGTCTATTTCTTTGTGTTTGGCATTCGTTTGAATCGAGGAAGTCGAGTGATTTTCAAAAAATGGACGAAAAAGAATTTCGTGTGTTGATTAAACACTACTTTATGAAAGGCAAAACGCCTCAGGAGACTAAAGAGAAGCTTGATAAACATTATGGTGACTCTGCACCTTCGATTAGAACAGTTTATAAGTAGTTTCAAAATTTTCGGAGTGGCCATATGGGCACAAGTGACGCTGAACGTTCTGGACGCCCTGTTGAGGATACTACTCCAGAAATCATTGATAAAATCCATGATATGGTGATGGATGACAGAAGAGTGAAGGTGCGTGAGATTGCTAGTGCTGTGGGCATCTCGAATGAACGGGTACATAATATTTTGCATCAACATTTGGACATGACAAAGTTATCCGCAAGATGGGTGCCGCGATTGCTCACGCTTGACCAAAAACGAAATCGTGTGAAGTGTTGCAAGGACGGTTTGCAGCTGTTCCAGAAGAATCCGCAGAACTTTAAGCGTCGTTTCGTCACTGTGGATGAAACATGGATACATCACTACACTCCTGAGACCAAAGAACAATCTAAACAATGGGTTACCAAGGGGGAATCTGCGCCAAAAAAGGCGAAGACCGTTCCTTCGGCCGGAAAGATTATGGCGACTGTCTTTTGGGATTCGCAAGGAATAATCCTCATCGACTATCTGGAAAAGGGTAAAACTATTACAGGTGCATATTATTCATCGTTATTGGACGGTTTGAAAACCGAGCTGCAAGAAAAACGCCCACGATTGGCCCACAAAAAAGTCCTTTTCCATCACGACAACGCACCAGCTCACACCTCAGCAGTTGTGGTCGCAAAATTAATGGAAATAGGGTTCCAACTCGTTTCACATCCCCCCTATTCTCCAGACTTGGCTCCCTCGGACTACTATTTGTTCCCCAATATGAAGAAATGGCTGACGGGAAAAAGATTTTATTCAAACGAGGAGGTGATTGCAGAAACGAATGGCTATTTTTCAGACTTGGACAAATCCTATTATTCGGAAGGGATCAACAAACTAGAGCAGCGTTGGACGAAGTGTATAAGCCTAAAAGGAGACTATGTTGAAAAATAAAAAAGGTTTACCCCAAAAAATTAAGTAGTTTTTATTTTTGCACGGACTTTTCAAACGACTCTCGTATCTGGGACAGCTAATAGGATTTGAAAAAAGGAATGAAAGAGAGGTAGAAAGAAGAATTACATTATCGTGGAGAAAATATTGGTCGCTGAAGCATCTAATGAAGAACCGCAATGTGCCAATAAAGAAAAAAGGAAAAATATTAGATTGCTGTGTAATGCCTTGCTTAACATATGGGTGTCAAACATGGACTTTAACAAAGAAGTTAATTAATAAGTTAAAAGAGGAAGTTCATTTCTTAACTAACATAATTAAAAGTGCGTCTATATCTAATGAAAATAACAAACGTCAAATTATTCGTAAAAATAATTGGTTTGATAAAGATTGTAACACGGCAAGATCTAAATCGTTTAAGCAACTTAAACTATTTAGAAAAACAAATGAGATGAAAGATAGATTATTATATTTAAATTACAACGTTATGTATAAAACTTTATGTAGGGATAAGAGAAAACAATACTACTTAGATTGTGCTCGACAATTGTGCGAAACTAAAAACAGTAAAGAATTCTGGCAAAAGATCAAGTTGTTTAAACATGAGAATTCCTGGACAGTAGGTAACGTGTGTGCCGAAGATTGGTTATGGCACTTTAAAAACTTACATAATCCGTCATTAATTACTGGTAGATTTTCTTACGCTGAACCCCACTTTATCAATGACCACTTAGACAGACCGTTTCTGTTAGAAGAGTTAGACATAATACTGAGTAATTCTAAAGAGAACAAAGCGCCCGGGACTGATCGAATAGGTTATGAGTTTTACAAGTACGCACCAAAAGATTTCGTAATAAGGTTGCTGAAATTATTTAATAAATTATTCGAAACTGGTAATATTCCAGCCTCCTTTAAGGAATCGATTATATTTCCCTTGTATAAGAAAGGCAATAAAGATCAGGCAGCTAGTTACAGGGGCATATCTTTTATTAATGCCATCAGCAAGCTGTTCTCAGGGCTAATTTTAAATAGACTGACTAGTTGGGTAGAAAATAATAATATACTGCATGAGTGGCAGGCTGGCTTCAGGTCGAATTATTCGACAATAGATAATATATTTAATTTGACCAATCTAATTAAGCTAAAATTAAGTATGAAAAAGCAAAAAGTTTATGTATTTTTTGTTGACCTTTCTGCGGCCTTCGACAATATCGATAGATTTGGTCTAATCTATAAACTGCACTCTTTAGGTATCTCCTCAAAAATAGTCAAGATTATAAAGAATTTGTTAACTGACACAACGGCTTCGGTTATGTGTAAAAATGGTCTATCTTCGAGTTTCTTTACTGAAAGAGGGGTGAAACAGGGATGTCTTCTCAGCCCCTGCTTGTTCTCGTTGTTTGTAAATGACCTAGAGAGCTATCTGGGGGGAGGTGTAGTCGTTGACAGCAAATGTAAGATAAAGATGTTGGCGTATGCCGACGATATTGCCCTATTGGCCTCGGATCCGGTATCACTCCAACTAATGATAAACTCTCTCGACGAATATTGCCAATTGTGGAGCCTGAAAATCAACCTAGAAAAGTCCAAAGTCATGGTCTTTCGAAATGGCGGTAGACCAGCCAAAAATGAGAAATGGTTTTTGGGCTTAAACAGAATTGAAGTGGTCAGTGAATATAAATATCTCGGCATAGTTCTTACCCCCACATTATCTATGTCTAAACACTTAAAAAGCAAGTCATCAAAAGCAAAATTGAGCGTAAACTTAATATGGTCACAATTTATTGATAACAATAATATTTCATACTCATCAAAAATTAGAATTTTCAACTCAGTTACTAGAAATATCATTTGCTATGGTGCCCAATTGTGGGGATGGAAAAGATATGACGAGGTTGAGAGGGTTCTTTATTTTTTCATGAAGAAGTTAATGAGATGCCCAAAGTACGCACCCTCAGCGTTAATACATTTCGAAACCAAATTACCGCCTATTTACCTTTACACATTAAAACTGCACTATAAATATCTACTCAGATCCTTAAACCTTTCCGAAAATAGATATCCCAAAATTTTAGCTACTGAAATAATAAAAAAGAATATTTTTTGGTTTTCAGAAATTAAGAGTCAAGCTGAAAAATTTAATATTAATTTTAATTTAAACTTCACAAATTGTAACAATAGCGTTTTGTGGAAAACTACGCTTAATATTATAATTGAATCTTTAAACAGTGATTTTAATAACATTTGCAAACTGAAGGTATTTAATACAAGTTATTACCCATTTTATAAAGAACTTCATTATACTTTAGAGGATAAATTGTATTTAACTGATGCTTTTTCTTTGAAATCAATGAGATGGATATTTAAAATTCGAGGTGATCTATTACCGTTGAATTACAAATATTTTAAGAATACCGACCTTGAATGCAATCTATGTGTCAGTAATGAGTATGAGGACCTGTTTCACTTCCTGGCGGATTGTCCAGCATTGGCTGAACTGCGCGGTCGTTACTTTGGTTCGCCTACTCTTTCTAGACAGAGCTTTGTGGATTATTTGAACGGCAAAGACTGGGTTGCTTTGGTTCAGTATTGTACTGTAGCTTATGCAAAACGAGTATCACTTATTAATCCAGGATAATTATAAATCTATTTTTTGTTTTCCAATTTTCGGTTTAATGCTTTATGTTTTATATTGTATAGTTAAGACAGAAAGAAGGAAGTATATAAGGTAATAATAATAATAACAGTATAAAAATAATAATAATAATAATAATAATTTAAAAAAATATATATATATATTGATATATATATATTTAAATATATATATACAAAAATAAATAAATACAAAGTGCAACAATAAATCATAGACTCCACGGACGGTCAATGACCATGTTGTTTGTCTTTATAAGGAATTTATTTTTAGTTTTATTTAATTTCACTGTAATTGAAATACTATTTTACATGTATGTAATTTTGTAAATTAAATAAAGACTTCTTCTTCTTCTTCTTCTAATAAGTTAAAAGTGACGCAAAGGGCAATGGAAAGAAGTATAAAAGGTGTAAAAAGAAAAGACAGAATCAGAAGCTCAATAATTAGGCAAGAAACGGTAGTTAAAGATATAGAGAAGACTGTGAAGACCCTGAATTGGAAGTGGGCTGGCCATGTTGATGATTTTATAAATCAGTTAATATGTATGTAAATATGTAAAGTAACCAATAAAGGCTTATTATTATTATTAACTCCTCCACTCGTTTACTTCTACCTACAATCACACGTTAATCCTCTAGCTCCAAAATCTTTCTTCAAGAACTCTTCCTGATAACCCGGACAAGACGACTTTAGAGACAGTGTGGCCACTAGATCTCCTCTCAAATGAAGAGAATGCTTTACAGTCTAATATTTTGGAGAGTTTTCACTGCGGTAACTTCTCCACTCGTTTGAATCTACGATTCACTTCAATCATTGTTGCTTACACCGCCAACGCGCTGATTGTGCCACAAATAAACGTAATAAAAAAAAATTGTATCCATTTTTGTTTTCAATTAAAGTGACAATACCCTAAGCCACAAATATGTACAACAATACTTCGTTAATAATGTATTAATTCTAATTTTTCATAAGTCGTAATTCTTAAATTTGCACACGTTTGGAAAAAAAATTTTTTTTTATGTAATTAAGAAACTTCATTTATTGCAAAAGATGCTGTTTTTCATTTAAAAAATGACTGAATAAACTCAATGCCTTCCTTGGCTTTGCGTGGGCCACCGGAAAGGATAGTCTTCAGACCAGTAATGCGCAAGTGCAGAAGTCTGTGAATTCTATTCTGAGTTTTAACGATTCCTCACAATTCCTGTTACAATTCTTGTTCCCGTGAATTCCCAAACACTCCCTCTTAAAAATAAGGTCCATTTAAATATTTAAATGGCTGTATAACAAAGAATTGGGAATAGAGATGGACGACCAAGTTAAATTTAAATCCATGTAATTGTTCTTTGGAAAGTGCAGACCTCCCGTAATTTTTTTTTTTTTTTCTTTCAACCCCACCTAAGTGTCCCTTGATCCCTTCTTTAAAGTTGTTACAACCGCTTACCTTTCTACTATAGGTACATAATAATAAAAAAGGGACATACAGAGAGAAGTTCAAAAACGTCATTGAATACAATTTCTATTGACAATAATGTCTCTCCCTTTTAAAGTTATACTTTAGGATGGAGTTACAACAAAAGGTGGTTCATTAATACCTAGTTTCCATTGTAGTTACTGAGTTTTATATGCGAGGGTGCCACCTTCTTCGTCGTTCCAGGTAACCAACCCTGAGGACTCCCTCAATTGTGGAATGGTGCAAGAAATTACTGTTAACCAAATGCGCCTATACTTCCTTTTGTGACGAATAAAGTGAGTGACTTACTCCTAAGTTCATATTCTCAACAAAAGCCCCCACTTCAGGCCCTCTTACTCCCTTTTTCAACTTTTTATTTAGTTCATCCTGTACCTATCACAGGACAAGAGAAATCAAAACTTTTTTAACAAAAAAAAATAAAAAAAGAACTATAGTTCCTTCAATACATTTCCAAATTAATCATCACTCAATTTTGACATGGTCAGAAATAGTTTTTAATAATTGTATTCACAGACAAACTAATTTATCTATCAATCTAAATGTCTAGCTCTTGAAATGTTAAGACACGGCTTCACCAAAATTTTTGTGCAAAGCATTCGTTTGTAGAGGCACTAACCAACACACAATTATGTACCTATAAAAAAATATGGTACTCCTCATACACTAGCCGAGCCGTAGTATAATACAAACTGAAGTGTATACAAGCAAAGTATATTTAGTTTAGTTTGCAACATCATTAATTAAAAGCTCTTAAGAGGTTCATCATACATACTATACAATAAGTGAGAGAGATGTTGTATTAATTAATTCAAAATAAGATTATCTCGAGTGAAATTAATGATTCAGTTAGCAGTGAATGTTGTGGTCGTTTTTGTGAAGGTTTATAAATGTTTAACCATCATCAGTTTATAATACCTCCTCTTGAAACTGAAACAACATCCTCTTCAACGATATGAGGAGGTCTTTTACTCCTTCCCCTCTCCTAATAGACCAATCAGTTAATTAATTAATATTATGCTAGTCAGCAGGATGAAAATAATTATATGCCACTTCATAATTTCAATTTACATATTATTTAGAGCTTCTTCAAATTTCTTCAACTAGAACTGCTTTAAGCTGATTTTTTTTGGATATATTTCGAAAAGGACTTTAGATCTACGCAGCAGCAACGAGGGCCCCCCCCGATATTTAAATAAAATCATTATACTAGTATTCAACAATTTTTTTTTTGCGTTTATTTGCGCAACAATCAGCGCATTAGCATTAGTAACAATGATACAATAGAGTAATAAATGATAAGGTAACGAGTGGAGAAGTTACCCAGTGGTAACACGCCAAAACATTATATGATTAGTCCACTCTCTTCACTGGAGAGGAGATCACGAGGCCACACTGTCTTTTAAGACGTCTTGTCCGGGTTGTCAGGAAGAGTTCCTGAAGAAAGATTTTGAGCTAGAGGGATTTATATGAGATTGCAGGCTGAAGTGGAGTTTTCTGTATCTTGTTTTCAGCGACTTGTGTGACAAAAGGAATGTTTAAGGTCAGTGTGTATAGTCCAGGTTGGAGACATAAAATGGAGCGTTTTACAATAGTTCGAAGTATTTTATATTGAAGAGAATTGAATCCTTTCGGAGATTGTTGCGTTTGGTTCAACCCCACAAGCTCTATTCCATACGCCCAGATAGGTTTCAAAATAGAAGTATAAATCAGTCTTTTTGTTGTCCACAGAGAGTTTTGATCTATCGTCTAAGAGTCTTTTAAGTAGTCTATAGCGTCTGTTCAGTTCTGTTCTTTTAAGCCTAGTTTGGGGGTTCCAAGAAAGTCTTCGGGTCTAAGTAAAGCCCAAGGTAGAAGGCAACGTTCACTACTGGTAGAGGTGTTAGGTTATAGATGACTGGTGGAAGAGTAATGCGCCGAAGAGTGAAGGTGATGTTTTGCGACTTAGTTTCATCAAGCTTTATAGCCCATCTCTTGAACCACTGTTCTAATGAAACAAAATTCTAAAGAAATAATACTTGCTTTTACCGAAAGCTTTTTACCGGGATCTAAGACGGCACAAATTAGAAAAAAATCAAATTAATACTATTTTATGTGTAAAAAACACTTTTTCCGGAACTTAGGGTACCTCAAAATGGCTACTTCCTGTAAAATACAAATAAATTGAAAGCCTGCATGATCGTAATAAGAAAAAAAAAGTAAAGTATCGCCGCGTATTTTTTCAGATGGATTTTACGTCCAATTAGGTGTCGTTTAGGAAGACGGCTAGCAAACATACGAGTTCATACTTTACTACAAAATTTCTCATATTAATCCCATTAAATAGAATATAAGGTCTAGACTTCGTTCGTCTACCATGGTGGTAGAATTTGGACAAACGAGATTTAGATATTTCTTTAAGATTATCCAGCTTGAATGTCACATCAGATATTGTAAATAATCCCAGATTATTGTACACTAAACTGACACTTAGAACTCTTTCTTCCTCCCCCCCCCCAAGAGCAAATCTTTCTTCCATTTCTCTCCAAAAAAAAAGGGGCAAGAAGAAGTACTTAATTTTGGTACCAAGTATGAACCAATCTGACAAGTGTCGGTCCCTCTTTCTTTCTCAGAAAGTTTTCTGTGTTCCTAGATCTTCTAAGCTTGTGAAGTCTTCATAAAAGATTGAACTATTACAAAAGCTTGCAAAGTAGATAGGATTTAGGGATTTTCACATATTTGTAAACGTTTGTAGTAGTAGTTAAGGGCAGGCAAAAAAAAAAAAGCATCAATAGGAAAAAAAGAAAAGAAGAAAAACGCCATGTAAATGTGTAAAAGGAGATTTAGATTTAAAAAGCTAACTCCCACAGGTAGTGGAAAAACTACTTGAAAAGTATTACTTACTTTTTTGAAAAGTGGGTTATTTGTATAAGGTAGAAACTTCTTGAAGAGGGTGGCTTTTCTAAGTGGCGTTAGAAGGGCACGCGCTTCACAGAAAAGCTGAACGACGGCAGCGGGGGTGCCGATGTCTTTCTTTCTTCCTCTTTTTGGAGAGGAAAAACAGAGAGAAGGACTGTTGTAACTTTGTGTGAGGTTCTTCTAGAATGAGAGCCCTTTCACAGCTGTTTACCAGCTGACAGTAAATAGATCACGCCCCTCCACTTCAAAACTCATTGTTATTATTTGGTTAGTAAAAGCTAATATAAAGAGCTGTACGGTATATTTTATATTTTTTGTCTATTTTTCTAGAAATACTTCAACTCATTCAGTCCCATAGAATTCTTGAACAATACCTTGCTCCATCCATACCAAACTATTTTCTACTGTATTCAACCAAAAATCTTCTACAAATTCAAAAAAAAAATCATTAACAATGGCCAAATGGTCGTTCCTCAAGATCCAGAGGTACTCATCCATTCTATCTTGTGGTAATGGTTCTGGAGTTGGGTCCATTTTGTCAAGTTATACACCTACGGTGAAAGTAGAAAGGAAACCACTTCAGGAGCCCTTATTTGAAAAAGAAAAAGGGCCCAATGGAATACATATTATCATTCTCGCCCTCAAGCATTACAAGCCAATATAGGGCACAAGCCCTCCACGGTTATGCATCGTTGACTTCAAGGGAAAGGACGATTGGACACCTTACATCTGCTCTTCCAAGATGAAGACTGTTGCTTTAATTATCACAAAAATTTCAACAATTTAAAGATTACAAGTTGGAAACAGTTCAAAGTTCTTAAATCTGGCAATGATAAAACCAACTTATTACAAATGATATGGAGATACTGGAAAAAGAATAACCAAGAAGGGCTGGATACTGCCCAAATTCTTATAAAATTGAACAGGATGTATAAGTAGAAGGAAGAGGACAGACTGTCTAAAAGGCTCCTCTATGGTGACCCGGTGGAGCTCTCGCCGGAGAGGAAGCTTGCACTGGCTGGACGATGACCTCACCTCAATGGGTATTCAGGCTGTGGAGAATGAAGGCCAAAGACAAGGATGTCTGGCAGAAGCTTGTGGACTAGGCCCCCGGTCTTTTAGGACTGATATAAGTAGAAGGACAATCCCCTTTGAATCTTAGTGGTCTAGGCAGTCTGGCAATTCCATACAGAATAAATAATCCAACTTAAACTTATGTCCAATGCTCAGATTAGAGAATGTTTAGAATTCAAACACGGATGGATTTAGGTGACTTAGACAATTTAATCCAGACTTTGAGCTGGAATTTCCTTAATAACAAGCATTTGGAAAATTTTGATTTTTCATTTATTGAGTAGACTATACAGTTCTCCTGATGAGGCAGTGAAAAATATATTTAAATAGGTTTTCCCAAAAGAAATTTTTGAGTCATAATAGTTTTCCATTCAGCCAGAAAAACGTTTTAAAAAAACTTTTCGATTTTATAAATAATAATTTCTAATATGGAAATATTTTAATCCGGATATTTCTCTTTGATATAGCGGGGAAAATAGTTGTCTATTCTGAGTGAAAGAATCCCCCCCCCTTTTGAGACCCAGGCTGCGATGGTTTGGATACATCGATCGAAAACTTGGTTGTCCTTGTGTCGGAGACAGATGAAGACTTTGGGTCGGTTTTAAGCCATTTCAACCAAGAAATAAGTAAGTAATATAAGCCTTTTTGAATAAAAACCAAGAATTGCTTTTAAAAATTCAGCGTAAAAACGAATTTCAAAAAGGATACATTAACAGAAATTACCGTAGAAATTGGATGCATTTTTTCCTTGCATTCAGTTGTTGCACAGTAGCAATTTACCCAACAGTGCAGAACATGTGAAACGAATGTGAAGTGAGAAGAACCATAGTAAGTTCCATCGATCAACCAACCAACATCTCACCAAAACCAAATAAGGAGTTTTGGTTTGACAATGATTGAACGAATAAGAAGTAAAGGTGTTCCTTTTTCTAGAAAAAAAAAATAAGGTGTTTTGAGAATTGAGGACACTTATTATTATCTCTTTGAGGTGGGCTCGATACTTTGAGTGCTATTCAAGGAGTATATATTTCTTCTGAGAGTCTATTATTACTGAATAGCCCTTCATTCTGGCCCTATTAGAATCGCACCTATTATTTGTCCTACTTTTAAAGTGATTTCTTTTTGAACAGCTGTTCGCTCAACTTAAATATAAAGTCAGTTGTTTTTTGTTTTTTTTTTTTTTTTCTAAAAGCAACAATTTGTGCAATATGAGTTACACGAGGAATAGAGGGTCTCGGGTACAGTTACTCTGGGTAAGTGGTCATTTCAAGGTTACCGCCAATGAAGGGGTAGCTATGTTTACTGGGAGGAATGGAAGATTTCTGATTTCCTGCAACAGAGATAGAGGGAAAACAAAACGTGGCCGTGAATATGGCAGCAACAGCGTCAACAGCTGAGAGCTCTTTCTTATTCTGAGACCCAGGACCTTATTCAATTTCACTCTGAGCAGGCATATCCTATTATAATTAGTAAAGGGTCTTGTACGGTCTATAGCGAAGGAACTGTAGCTCTGGATATCGTTCTCTTCCGGACGATTAATTTTAATAATTTTTAGAAAAAACACGAAACAATTTTGTCACATAACGAAACCCAATAGTTATGGTTAGGTAAACCCAAAAATATTTCATTTTTACTCGCTTCCCATTAAAAAAAAAAACCTTTTTGAGCATTGTGGTACTGGGTTCGATTTCCGGTCTTGGCCTTGAATTATAATTCATTTTTAATTAATAGAATCGAAAAGACAAGAAACTAACCACGCTACAAAAACCTCGCCAGACTAGTTACTTGACAAATGATCGAAACTTAACCTAACAACTCTTATACCTGTTGTTACTGCAACCTATTTGGTCATACGGTATCGAAGTATGGGGATCGACTAAACGTCCCAACACTCTCTAAGAATCCAGACGAAATTTCGTCAAAGATCTTGCGTAAACCCGTTTTCTAAAATTTCATTCCACTACCGCAGCTCATCCTAACCATCTAATCGAAAAACTATCCTCTTCCGGCAATTACCAGGTGATCCTCCAAGAAGATTGAAGAGAAGATGGCCTCGCGATCTACTGTCATAAGAGCATACACAGGTCCAAGATAATGGAATGACACTACTGGGTGCCTTCTCCATTCGCATATTTACACGTGATATTGTTTTAATCAGGTACCACAGTTGCTTGTTGCAACAATCGTTGCAGTTGTAAAATTCAATTAAAGATTAAAATAAAAAAATGTTTTTTATGTTTGCCAGACGTCTCCGTCCAAGATACCTAGTAATTTGGTAGTTGGACGTAAAGTCCGCCTGGAAAAAAAGTAGCCGTTTGTTTTTAAATTTATTTTGGAAGTTAACACAAGCTGCACCACATGCAACAAGTACAACTAACTCACTAACTCAGAGGAGAAGGTTTTACCCGATGGTAAAACTCCGTAAGTAAAATCTCCAGGATTAACCACAATCGTGAGACCATTGTCGTTTTATTCGCCTAGAAGGTTGCTCTGCAATGTGACGAGATGGTAAATGAAGTACTACTAGAGCATTAGAACGAGACGCGATAAATTAAGTATGTAAGTTGATAAATTATTTAAAACACAACATTTAGCCTCAACAGATGATTATAAAATAACCTTGCTTTTCCTCTTTTTTTACTAGTAAGAAGGTAATATTATTGTTACAAGGATAATTGAATGATTGTGAGAACCCAAGGGGCCGTCACTCCAGGGCTCGTTTACATGTTTAATAATCAGCGCTGTATTCACAAACGGACGGTTGTCATTCCAGGACAATGGCGTACCAAGCCGGGCGTTACATTGCCCACCCCTCCTCCTTAGAACATCCCTTCTCCTCCTCCTCCTCCTACAACAACTACTACACCACTATTATTGTTACAAGTTCACCCCTTTTTTTTTTCTAAATACTCCTGTGGGAATATACCGGCTTCGGACAATACATACGCAGATATTTTATTCTATGCACCATGGGATGGTGAGGTAAGGTCAATCTGTAACATTTACATGATTAAATAATCATTGCATTTATTGTCAGTTATTTTAATATATGTGATTTCATTTAATTCAACTCAGTTTATTGTCAATGGGAATAAATAAGTCAATGCTAATTTTAATATAGAGCGATCTATGAACAAAGAGGCTAACTTTTTGCAGGTGGTGCAAATGGTACTACTCCAAATTGGGCGCCACGGTAGCCGAGCGGTTAGAGGCGAGACCTGCAAAGCTAATATGTATTGGTGGTTTAATGGGTTCGATTCCCGGTCTTAGGCCTTGGATTTTAGTTAATGGTTAATTTACAGTAAAGTATGTTGGCTAGTCGCCTCCGTCCACGACACCTAATTGGTAGATGGACGTTAAGCCCCGCCTGAAAAAATAGGCGATTACTTTACTACTTTTTACTTTTACTACTCCAAATTTTAAAACTTCTAATCTAACAATTTCTAGATTATAAAACTGTACACCACAACAAAATGGCACAACGTCCTAAACAGAGTTTTGTTAAAATATTAATAAAATACTGTGTATTTACAAAGTTTTAAAACAATCAAAAAAATCAATTTCATAAAGGGGTAATTCAGGTTTTGAATTAATCTTTTTAAATCTGGGAATTTATACTACGTGTACCAGGGTCGTTTGAAAAGTCCGTGCAAAGTCAGAGAGATAGCACTACTGGCGCGTATCGAGGTTATGTTTAGTTAGTAGCATCTCTTGGAAGAACACACACCAAGTTTCAGCCAGATCGGTCTATTTCTTTGTGTTTGGCATTCGTTTGAATCGAGGAAGTCGAGTGATTTTCAAAAAAAGGACGAAAAAGAATTTCGTGTGTTGATTAAACACTACTTTATGAAAGACAAAACGCCTCAGGAGACTAAAGAGAAGCTTGATAAACATTATGGTGACTCTGCACCTTCGATTAGAACAGTTTATAAGTGGTTTCAAAATTTTCGGAGTGGCCATATGGGCACAAGTGACGCTGAACGTTCTGGACGCCCTGTTGAGGCTACTACTCCAGAAATCATTGATAAAATCCATGATATGGTGATGGATGACAGAAGAGTGAAGATGCGTGAGATTGCTAGTGATGTGGGCATTTCGAATGAGCGGGTACATAATATTTTGCATCAACATTTGGACATGACAAAGCTATCCGCAAGATGGGTGCCGCGATTGCTCACGCTTGACCAAAAACGAAATCGTGTGAAGTGTTGCAAGGACGGTTTGCAGCTGTTCCAGAAGAATCCGCAGGACTTTAAGCGTCGTTTCGTCACTGTGGATGAAACATGGATACATCACTACACTCCTGAGACCAAGGGGGAATCTGCGCCAAAAAAGGCGAAAACCGTTCCTTCGGCCGGAAAGATTATGGCGACTGTCTTTTGGGATTCGCAAGGAATAATCCTCATCGACTATCTGGAAAAGGGTAAAACTATTACAGGTGCATATTATTCATCGTTATTGGACCGTTTGAAAACCGAGCTGCAAGAAAAACGCCCACGATTGGCCCACAAAAAAGTCCTTTTCCATCACGACAACGCACCAGCTCACACCTCAGCAGTTGTGGTCGCAAAATTAATGGAAATAGGGTTCCAACTCGTTTCACATCCCCCCCTATTCTCCAGACTTGTCTCCCTCGGACTACTATTTGTTCCCCAATATGAAGAAATGGCTGGCGGGAAAAAGATTTTATTCAAACGAGGAGGTGATTGCAGAAACGAATGGCTATTTTTCAGACTTGGACAAATCCTATTATTCGGAAGGGATCAACAAACTAGAGCAGCGTTGGACGAAGTGTATAAGCCTAAAAGGAGAATATGTTGAAAAATAAAAAAGGTTTACCCCAAAAAATTAAGTAGTTTTTATTTTTGCACGGACTTTTCAAACGACCCTCGTATATCCGTCCTTTATACAAGAATAGGACTCTGAAATGATGAGAGCAAAGACTATCAAACCCCTTCTCCAAAAAAAAGTGCCTTTAATTAAACTATCCTAAAATAACGTTGCACATAAAAATTATGGACCACCTTTTTCCAGTAATATGGTGTGACCAAAGTTTAAAAATTAAAAAAAAAAATTGGTAGTCATTTTTCGGGACAAAAATTCTTGCAAAAGAAAAGTGGAAAAATTTCGTTCTTTTTGAAGATTTACTTCCGGTTAGGAGAATTTACAGTCGGGAGATTTCGGAGACCCTAAATACGTATATTTCCGCTGAATTTCGGAAATTAGATTGCTTAAATGTTAACTAAGATAACATTTATAAAAGTTTTGTTAATAAAAAGGTACACTTACTTGTATTGTGAAATTTCTGCACGTACAACTTATTTTTTCCGTTCAAAAAATCAATTTAAATAACAATGAATACCTTTTTACTATTTACTACGTTCAAAACGGAAGAGGAAGTAAAAAAACGCTAAATTTTTGTAATAATTCAAATTTGTTTTGAAATGTTGGGGAAAAAATAATACGTAAATAAATATGTAAGCAAATATAAATTATGTATAAACTTACACCTGGATTACAATAGACGTTACAGAAATGTTAATATTTCCACCCACATGATTTTGGTTATATGTAAAAAAAAAATTAAATAAGTAAAGAGGTTAACGGCTACGCGATCCTAGGCTATATTAAAGATCCTAGGCTATAAAAAGAGGCTAAAATAAAGATCCAGTTTAAATAAAGATCCAAGGCGTTGACCGATAGTCAAACTCAGTACCGCCATACATCTTAGCATTGCGGGTCGCATATCTTTCTTTTATTTAAAAAAAAAATGTATTTTGCACATGGGTACATTGAGAATTAGTTTGACTGCTTGCACTAAACCAGTGGTGAGCAAACTTTTTTAATGGGGGGCCACAAAGTTTAAGAAATTCTAGAGCAGGGCCAGAATTATAGAAAAAATGCATTTTGTGTTAAAGCTTTCAATCATAATATTATAAAAACATTACAGGATTACACACTTGTGTAACTACGCGGCTAGTTTAGCTTCACCTTTAGGTTATGCATCTACGTATTATTCTACTAAGTAGAATCTACTTTATACTTCTCGACCGTCAAAACGTAATTATAGCGGGCCATATACTATCCATGTATATGGTTTGGAGGTAAATCTGGCGAAGTCCAAGATTGTTGTTTTTAGAAGAGGAGGTAGGCTTTCGTCAAGGGAAAGTTGGAGATATGGGGATATGCTGATAGATGTGGTCAATTCATATAAATATTTGGGGGTTACTTTGACACCTCGCCTTTCCTTCCAAACGTACATTAAGGAAAGAGTCTTTATGGCTAAAATGGCCCTTAATACAGTCTGGTCAGTCCTTGTTGCTCAGTGCATGGTTCCCTTGTCCCATAAGTTCCAACTGTTTAATACTGTCTTCAGATCTATCGCTTGTTATGCTGCTCAGGTTTGGGGGTATGAGCAGTACGATGTATTGGAGAAATTATTGCGTTTTTTTCATTAAGAAATTATATTCCCTGCCATCAATTACTCCAAACTTCATGCTGTATCTTGAAACTGGTGTTGATTTGTTATTTACGTTTACTTTAGGGCTCCATTTCAGATACATTTTGAAAATCCTTGAATTGCCGGCATATAGACTCCCTAGAGTAGTTGCACTAGAAATCGTTACACACAAAACCTTTTGGTTTGACAGCTGGATAAAACTGGCTGAAAAGTACAATCTTAATTTCTGTTTCTCCCTTAATAATGTTTCATTGTGGAAGAATCAGTTCGCTATTCTGTCAAATAAAATAAAGATAGTTCATCGGGAAGTGTGTGTTACAAGCGCCAAAGATTCTAATAGATACCTTTTTTATAGAGAGCTTAATGTTAATGCTGGTCTATTTTCTTTTTCATCTCAGACTACAGAATTAAATTTAAAGGAATTACGTTGGCTGTTTAAGATGAGATGCGAACTGCTCTATTTGAATTTTACCCCTTGGGTTGACAGGGAGGTAGAGTTGTGCTCACTATGCAATTTAAAGGCTAGAGAGGACATAGTCCATTTTTTGGCTATTTGTCCTATCTTGGCAGAATTTAGAGTGCGACACCTTGGTGTTCGTTCTCTAACTTTGCCCAATCTAAGAGAGCTTTTAAACTCTACTAACTGCCTCAATCTTATTAATTACGCTCGCTCTGCCTGGTTGTACAGATACCAATTAATTCAAGAATTTAATTATTAGTTTATGAAGATGTTCATGTTTATTAATTTTATTTTTGTTTTAATTTTAATTTTTAATTTTTCTATTTACTTTTTCAATGAATGTACTTTATGGAGGCGAGTTTTTTCTTTTTTCTTTATCTTATCTGTAATATTATGTATTTTCTTGTTCTTTATTAATAATAGGTTTTGTTTTATACAATTATCATTTCATTAAGTCACTTCTTGTTTTATTTTTGCTTAATTATATTATATTATAAAAAGCACCTAACTTCCGGCTGACGGATTACCAAGCCGTATACGCTTTTGTTTTGTTTTCAATTCTAAAGTTTGTAATTATTTTCAATAAAGTGTCTTATTATTATTATTATTATCCATGTCGATGGACCCTCGGCGGGCCGGATTAAATACTTTCGCGGGCCGGAGTTGGCCCGCGGGCCGTACTTTGCCCATCACTGCACTAAACTGTTTCTTTCATTTAGATCTGGTCAAAGATTCGATTTAGAGGCATCTGAAGACCGGAAAATGTGTTTTAAGGAGTGGTTAGGTCTTCCTACAGGAAGAGGAAACGTACGATGTTTTGAGCAAAAAATAAAATAAAATAATTTAGAGTCAATGCCAATAATATCTGAAAACTATTTTCAGTAAAGTGCTACGCTTGATTGACTGATTTTGTTGGACAAAAGCCTCTTACAACGTCCCAAAGATGATACTGAATCTAAATATCAATTTTTAGACTTCTACAATCATCTATGTTTTGAGATAAACTAATCTCAAACACACCAATCAAATATATCACTCTAGAAAAGACCTCAAAATTTATATTTCCGCTAAGAACAGGAAACCAAAAAATGTGAAAATACTTAAATGCTTTTTTTTCTGGCTAAAAGATAATAACAATTTTTTTTTTTTAATTTTAAATTTTAAACTACCTACTTGACAAACGATCTAAACTCAACTTATAAAACAAAAGACTCTTATACCTGTTGTTACTACGACCTATTTGGTCATACAGCATCGAAGTATGGGGGATCGACTAAGCGTTCCAATTCTTAACGCATCCAGACATTACAGTCAAAAATACTACGAAAACTACTTAACGCTCCGTTCTATGTATTTAACCTCACCATTCATAATGATTTCAACGTAGGACCTTACTAAAACTCGTTTCTTAAAATTTCATTCCTTTACAACAGCTCATCCTAATCCTTTAATTGAACACCTATCTTATGGCTAAGGATGTTACTTCTCGGGGAGGAAAAACCAAGGCCTGAGAGCTTTACCCAGGAGCCACTCTCCAGAATTAAGAGTCTGATTAAACGGACGGGTCTGGAGGGTGAGCTCTAAAGCCGGGGAGCCACAATAGATCCATAGGGGTCGCGGTGGCGCAGGCCTTGAGGCCACCCAAATTTAATCTAATCTAACACTTATCTTCTTCCACATTACTAGGTAATCCTCCAAGGAGATTGGAAGAGAAGATGGGGGCCTCGCGATCTACTCTAATAACAGTATAGTGATCTGTTCATGTTAATGGACTGACGCCACTGGGTGCCTTCTCCAATCTTCCATCAAGACACTATATTACATCACATTTGCTTGTTGCAACAACCGTTGCAGTCGCAAATTCCAATAAAAGATTAAAAAAAAAAAAAAATTATTATTATTCTTACGTTTTTAATGAACACGTAAGCACGAAAATGATGGTCCAAATAGTTATTATATCAGTCACCCATTCGACCACATGTGGGCTTATTTAGTTATTCGTGAAACGTTTGCAACTAACTTTACTAATTGACTTAAAATTGAAGAAATACTGGCCAATAACCTAGAGAGAGAGAGCCACCTGTCCCTGCGGCAGTGTTTAGGTAAAATACCTGCGCACAAAATATAACTATACCTACCTATAGGATATGCGAAGGTTGTGTGAAGCATTACTCGGACTAAGTACAACTCCCTCTATTACATTACAGTTTGATATATTTCTTTTTAAAATGCGGGTCTTTCGAATGCTACATCCTATTTGTATTTTTTTATATATATTCTGTCTTTCTTTTTATTTGTTCGCTTTTTCAAATAATTTATTCGTTAACAAATTAAAAAAAGAATATATATATATATATATACAATAGGAGAGATGTCAGTTTAAAAGGTGGGCATTAAATTTATGTGTTTATGTAATAGCAATTTATGAATAACTAGCCTCCAATTAATTCAAAATGAAAAAAATAATAATTTATTAATCTCAATTTTAATTTTAATTTACAGGTGAGAATTTTATAATTATTTAATTGTTAGCTAATTATTGCTGCATTTTATTAAAGAGGGACTTCGATCAGTTTTAGCTGTTTTATTCTTGTCTTCCTATATTATGTAGAAATATTCATTCATCTGAGATTTGTTTTATTTACGAGTATGTGGCAATTGTAATTTAATATTTGATATACTTCTTTTTTTTCTCGTCTATTAGTAAATGATAAGGTAACGAGTGGAGAAGTTACCCAGTGGTAACACTCCAAAACATTATATGGTTAGTCACTCTCTTCACTAGAGAGGAGATCACGAGGCCATGCTGTCTCTTAAGACGTCTTGTTGGGTTATCAGGAAGAGTTCTAGCAGAATGATTTTTAGCTAGAGGATTAGCGTGTGATTGTAGGTAAAAGTAAACGAGTGGAGAAGTTACTCCTATAATAACATTCCAAATCACTGAACTATTAGTCACTCTTTTCACTTGAGAGGAGATCACGAGGTCACTGTCTTTTAAGGCGTCTTGTTGGGTTGTCAGGAAGGAGTTCTTAAAGAAAGATTTTGGAGCTAGAGGATTTGCTGCGTGTGATTGCAGGTAAAAGTAAACGAGTGGAGAAATTACTCCTATAATAACATTCCAAATCACTGAACTATTAGTCCACTCTCTAATGAAGAGAGTGGACTAATTAGAGACTGTCTCTTAAAACGTCTTGTCCGGGTTATCAGGAAGGAGTTCTTGAAGAAAGATTTTTGGAGCTAGAGGATTTATATGAAATTGCAGGCCGAAGATGAGTTTCCTGTATCGTGTTTTCAGCGACTTGTGGTGATAAAAGAAATGTTAAGATCTGTATAGTCCCGGTTGGGAGACATAAAATGGAGCGTTTACAATAGTTCGAAGTATTTTAGATTGAAGAGATTGAATCCTTTGGAGATTGGAGCGTTTGGTTGAACCCCACAGCTCTATTCCATACGCCCAGATGGGTTTCAAAATAGTAGTATAAATCAGTCTTTTGAAGTCTCGTGAGAGTTTTGATCTATCGTCTAAGAGTCTTTTAGATAGTCGATAGCGTCTGTTTAGTTCTGTTCTTTTAAGACTAGTGTGGGGAAATTGATCTTCTGCAAAATTAAAACTGGATAGAAAATGATATTTCCGTAAAATGGGTTCACTCATACGATCTCCCCTCTCTCTCTTGAATTGTCAATGTTCCAACTTATTCATAGGTTAAATATTAATAATATTTTCAGGATTTTAATCCGTTAAAAATCCGTTGGAGGATTTATGGTCCTGTTTTAGACACTATTTCTCGCACACGGAGACTCAGAGAGAACCGTCAGCTTTATGGGGATGAGAATGTGGTCCGTTTCATCAAGGCTAGACGATTGGAATGGTTAGGCCACCACATTGCAAGAATGCCAGAAGACAGAATGCCAAGCAGAATGCTGGTACTGGTACCGTCATAGGCATGAAGAAGAGAGTTGGCCGACCGCGAAGACGTTGGCTTTCTCGAAGTCGAGGAGTACTTGAGAATCCTTGGAGTATCGGGATGGAAAACAAAAACAGCCAATAGAGATGTCTGAAGTCGAATTGTTAAGGAAGCCAAGATCCATCCCGGGCTTCCAGAGCTACGTAGTGAGTAAGTAATCCGTTAAAATCCAAAGAAATCCATTAAAATTAAACTTTATGGATTTTTTTTAAAAATAAATAATATTGGTGCCATTTTCTGGAGGGGGGAACAGGTAAATACTAAAAAGAAACTGCTAAGAAATGAGGCACATTCAAATCTTCAGTATTGTTGTTAAAGAAAACCAGTCAAAATTTTATTACTCCAAATTTTTCCTAATTATTATCTATTAAAAAAATATATAATTCAATAACTTCTGTTCGCGCACGCGTAAAACCCACCACACTCCCGTAGAACAATATTACGTATAAAATAATTTCTAGAAATCAGATTGGAAAACAAATGACTATCATTTCCTTAAATACCACCCTAGTTCCGGTAAAGTATAGAGAATTAATTCACGCGCCAGATTATCCGCCAATGCCTGATATATTTATACATATATATATATGTAGGGCATTAGTATACAATTACACGCACACACTCACACCAATATACTGTAGCAGCAGCTAAATACGATTCAGTGCGCAGTGCTTGTCCTAATAATACCAGGTAGACGCTCAGTTAAACTAGTGACGTAATAAATCATTATGCAGATTATCGGGGAACTAAGTTAGCAGTAATGATGTAATTCTACCTCTTGCTGTTACCAACCCGTTCCTCACAAACCACATCTAATTCATCCCTTCTATTATATTATTTGCACAATAATTGGTAAGATTGGAATGTATAATGATGAATTAATAGACGGTTAGGCACCCGTATTATTATTATATAACAAGGTGCCTATTTTATTGTCTATTCTCGGCCTTGCAGCGCATCTGGCGTTCAAAACAGAATTCAAAAACACAATCAGTCAGTTTCAAATAAAATTATCAGTTTCCTAGCTGTGCTATTCGTATCTCAAGTTAAGGTAAAAATAGCGAACCCTTCTCTACCCAAATTTTTTTTTAAAAATCTCGTATTAAAATTGATCTAACATTAAGAAATAAGGTAGAACTTTTTCTGTTAGATGGCTTCAAACAAGAAACAGACTGATCAACAGCAGATCATATAATCATTTTTTAAAAAAAGCTGTACTCGAAAAGTTTCTTAAAAATAATATTGATTTTCAAAATATTAACAACGTCACACATACCGGAAGGGGCAGTTCAAGCTCGTAAACAAAGTGCACGAGTAGGATTGGCGCAGGGCTTTTTAATTTCAGCAACATCATCACCAAAATCAGAAAATTTCGATTTGAATATTGCATTTAAAACAGTTTAAGGCGTGTCAAAATTTTGAGCTCAACGAACGCGTGGAGCTTTTTGTTGCAGTGCTTTGCCAGCCAGTGAGCTGTAAAAAAAAAAAAAAGCTCCTAGAAAGATAAAATCTAAAGAGCCAGCAGCTGGATTTGAACCCATGGTTTCTGCGTTATCAATGTTACCAATGAGCTAATTTCTCCCCTAAAAAATAGCCATCCCGGCTCAATAATATGAAAGACTCAAGACCGAACATTAAAGCAGAAATGGTGGAAAACCTCCCAACCTGTCTCCTAAAAGTCGCCTTAATGGAAATCTCCTTAAAAAGAAAAAGAAAATACTTAAAAAAAGTTGTAGCTCGACATGAGTACAAAGTGCATAACCGGTTTTTTCAGGAAAACCTTTACAAAAAATGAAAAAAATCTATACGGTTAATTTTTTTTTTTTTTTTTTATGATTTAAGGCGCGTCAACATCTAAGGTTATTGGCGCCCGGAGCTTTTTTCAGTGCACTGCCGGCCTCCGGACAGTGTTCTCTCGTTACAGACAACACTGTCCATCACCGGACAGTGAGCTGTAAGAAGCTCCTAGGAAGAGAAAATCTAAGGGTCAGCTGCTGGATTCGAACCCGGGACCTCCGCGTGGGAGTCCAGTATGCTAACCTCATAGCTAATCCCTTCCCTATACGGTTAATTAACATCCGGTTTCAGAGATTAAAATGATAAATTAAAAAAGTAATAATTGTACTTTAAAAATAAAATAAGGTGAATGGTTTTTTTATATGAAACTCTCCAAGTACATCCTAGACGGAAACAGGTGGTTGGCTGAGTGCAAAGGTTGGCCAAAAATGATGGTCAGTGGGGGGTATGGGGAGAAAATATCCAAGAGGTCGACTGTCCTAGAGATACGATCTCTGACTGAACATGAGAATGAATACGGTGTATTCCAAGTTGTTGAACCGGAACACTGCCCCGTACTTTTTTTGTTTAAATATAATCGATTTCAAAGAAATGCCTAAATTTAGGCGATCACATCGATTACTACAGCGAATCAAATTTATTTTTAAAAAAAAAATCCAAAAAAATGATTGGGTGTTGAAAAATATCATTAAAAAATACAGGTGAATATTTCAACTTAAAAAAAAAAAAAAAAAATACAATATTTATTTGATATACCTTCCGGAGCAGTCAACGGTATTAATTTTTAATAAATGTCAAAGAGGAAACAGGAAATTACGGTTATTCTATTGAATATTGTGTATTTTGTATTTAATATTTATTCAATTGAGAGAAGTGAAACGAATTATGTAAGTTCACAATTCACAATCATCTTGACATGCATTCATAATTTGAAAGATATTTTTTATCTTATTATTATTTAAATATCTTCTGATTCAAATTTGTAGCTTCTTTTCTCAATGAATTTTTCTTTGTGGGAATGGGGATACGAGAAACTTCCGTTTCTCATAAGCAGACTAAGTACGCATAAATTGTTGGAACTTCCGTCAAAGTTATACTGTTCTTAAAAATGAGAAATGAATTTTAAGAGAACGTGGAAGGTTAGTTAGAACAGAGCGGTGGCAATCGTCCAAAATTGTAAAAAATCAATTCAGTATTAGAGAATTTAAGTTATAATTAGGCTTAAATTATAATTACCCTTATCTTTGGGGGAGCGTGGCGATTTAAGTTCCACAAGTTGTGTCCCTCATTAATTGATATCTGCAAAAAAAAAAAAGACAAAAAATGTTATTGTTTTATTAATTAATTTAGAGAGAGAGATTAACATTGAAAAACTAATTGTATTCATCAGCTACATCTACAGGTGCTCAGTTTTAGTTTGGGATACTCGGTAATACACTTTGGATGCCAAAGAAAAAAAAAATCCCTAAAAGTGTTCCCTGGTTCACTTCCATCAAGACGAGCTAATCTCTCGAGAAATTTAAATATACGAGTACGAGGTGTGTTCAAAAAGTAACGGGAATTTTCGTTTTTTGAAAAAAAATATTTATTTATTCATCTAAATTAATATTGTCGCCTTCAAAGTAGTCCCCTTCGCATACAATACACTTGTGCCAGCGCTTTTTCCAATCCTCGAAACACTTCTGAAACTCGATCTTTGTGATAGCTTTCAGCTCTTTCAGCGATTCGCTTTTAATGTCATCTATGCTTGTAAAACGACAGCCTTTTAATGTTCTCTTCATGTTTGGAAATAGAAAAAAGTCACATGGAGCCATGTCTGGCGAATATGGAGGCTGGGGCATCGTTAAAGTTTTGTTTTTGGCCAAAAATTCACGAACAAGCAATGAAGTGTGAGCAGGTGCATTATCGTGGTGCAAAATCCATGAATTGTTTTGCCACAAATCCGGGCGTTTTTTTTCGGATTGCTTCACGCAAACGGCGTTGAACTTGTAGGTAGTACTCCTTATTGATTGTTTGACCTTGTGGCAAGAATTCATGATGCACTATGCCATTAAAATCGAAGAACACAGTGAGCATAACCTTCACATTCGACCGCACTTGTCGAGCCTTTTTCGGTCTTGGCGATCCAGAATGCCTCCACTGGGACGATTGAGCCTTAGTTTCGACATCATATCCGTAAACCCATGTTTCGTCACCTGTTATAACACGTTTCAGTAGATCCGCATCGTTGTCGACTTCATTGAGTGACTCTTGAGCAACTTCCATTCTCCGCTGTTTTTGTTCGAAATTCAACAATTTTGGAACAAATTTTGCTGCCACACGTTTCATACCCAAAACATCCGAAAAAATTTCATGGCATGAGCCAATTGATATGGCAACATCATCAGCGACTTCTCTGATTGTGATTCGGCGATCGTTCATAACCATTTCTTTCACTTTTTTCACGTTTTCATCGGTTGTTGATGTGCTTGGACGTCCAGGTCGTTTGTCATCTTCAACGTTTTCGCGGCCATCTTGGAAACGCTTATACCACTCGTAAATCCTTGTTTTACTCATAGCAGACTCACCATATGCCTTTATTAACATTTCACACACTTTATTACACTTTATTTCATTTTTTACGCAAAATTTAATACAAATTCTTTGATCCATTTTTTTTAACAAACAAAAATCGCCAAGCTCGAAAAACACGTCTAACCTTAACGGCTGCCACTTAAGAAGTAAACAATGAATATTACTGAAAATTTTATCGTACTTCAGGGGCATGTGTACCAACATAATAAAAAAAAAAATTTTACAATCAGACTCTCCAAACCCGCGAAATTTAAAAATTCCCGTTACTTTTTGAACACACCTCGTATTTCAAGTCCTACACCAATCACGTCACAACTAATGTAATCATTAAAAAAAAAAAGTGAAATAAAATCTAGCAATGCTACATTAAAAAATATAAATAAATTTATATAGTAAATGACGTGTTTGCTAATAAACACACGATTACTTCATATATGACGTCATCTGGGAAATCTTAATGAGCGTTGTGGTAGTCTTAAAGAAAAAAAACAAAAAACCTTCCGTTTAATGTACGTAGATAACAGTTTAACATAAAGAGTATATTCATTCATATTATATTATATGATTTCTTTAATAAGAATGACTTAATCCAGTAGGCACTGATAATTTAGACAGATAATAGTGTTTACTAAATTAATGTGTTCCCTTTAGATTTATCGCTATTTTAAAGAGAAACTAAAAAAAACAAAACGCAAGCGTAACACAATTCAGTAACACCCAATAGTTGATGAAATAATTGCATCATTGTAAACTAAGCAGAATAGCAAGATTAATTAATTATATGACGATGATTCATAACAGAGGGGGAAAGATAATCCACAAAGTTTCTAAAGTATGAAGACAAAATGGTTACCGGTGGAAGATAAATCATTGAGGATGCAACAAGTAACGTTTTGAATTGAATACAAATTTGATGATTACTTCCGCATTTTGTATAAGGAGAGATAAATACCATTCTAATGTGAGAAGTTAGTAGTAATATTAGTATATGTACAGGAAAAGTACGTTAGAAAATTTATTACCATTCTGAAATGAATTTTCCATAATTTATAAACAGTAAAATATATATTATAAAGAAAAACAAAATATCTAATATGAATAATCTTAGTTTTAAATTAATTTTTTTTATTATTAGGCTCCAACACGGTTAAATGTAAATGCAAAGTGGTCCTATATAAGTCCTGCGAGTCACCAACATAGTTAAATGTAAGTATAAGTCCTGCGAGTCACCAACATAGTTAAATGTAAGTATAAGTCTTGTGAGTCGCCAACATTGTTATATGTGAGTGAAAGGAGGTCCTATATAAGTCTAGTGAGTCACCAACATGGTTAAATGTAAGGTTGACTTGTGTTAAATGTAAGGTTAACTCTTGTGAGTCGCCAACATAGTTAAATGTGAGTGAAAGGTTGACGTACATAAGTCTTGAGAGTCGCCAAGTTGGTTAAATGTGATTGTAAGGTAAACCTATATAAGTCTTGAAAGTCTTACTTAACATAGTTAAATGTGAGTGAAAGGTTGGCCTGTATAGGTTTTGAGAAACACCAACATGGGTAAATGTGAGTGTAAGGCTGACCTATATAAGTCTTGTGAGTTATCAACATGGTTAAATGTGATTGTAAGGTAAACCTACATAAGTCTTGAAAGTCTTACTTAACATAGTTAAATGTGAGTGTAAGGTTGGCCTGTATAGGTTTTGAGAAACACCAACATGGGTAAATGTGAGTGTAAGATTGACCTGTATAGGTCTTGAGAGACACCAACATGGTTAAATGTGATTGTGAGGTAAACCTACATAAGTCTTGAAAGTCTTATTTAACGTAGTTAAATGTGAGTGTAAAGTCGACCTATATAAGTCTTGTGAGTCGCCAACATAGTTAAATGTGAGTGTAAGGTTGACCTGTATAGGTCTTGAGAGACACCAACACGGTTAAATGTGAGTGTAAGGTAAACCTACATAAATCTAGTAAGTGTCCAACATAGTTAAAAGTGAGTGAAAGATAAAACTATATAGACTAGTGAGTGACCAATATAGTTCAATACGAGTGTAAGGTACGTATACCTATACAGAGCTAGTGAGTGTCCAACATAGTTAAATGTGAGTGAAAGATAAACCTATATAGATCTAGTGAGACACCAATATGGTTAAATGTGATTGTGTGGTAAACCTATATAAGTCTTGAGAGTCACCAACATGGTTAAGGAACTATTTCATGAACTGAAATAGAAATATAAAACCTTCCGAGAAAATCTAATTTATAAACCTTAAGAAATAATGAGGAGAATATCAAGAAACAGCCAAGCTGTAGTAACTGCAACTGTGTTCACAGAAATTGCCGCTAGAGTTCTCCAGCGGATGGAGCTTAAAGTAAGCTTACCGACCCATTTAATGGCGGCTCACATGCCTATTTCTCTTTTATCTATTTCTCAATTAAAAAATGCAAATTCTCAACTTTTTTGATACAGTTAACGATAATTGTGTAAATCATGAGGTATTATACCAAAAGAAATATTATTTAACCTATTTTTGAAGGGAATTTTTTTTTCTTGTTTAATTAGAAAGTTTATCAAATACCTATGGGAGAAATGTTGAAGAAAAATTTTTAAATTAATTATTTCATTGAAATTATTACGTTTGAAGTAGTGGCCAATCAGAATGCAGTACGGTTGCAGACTGTGGGCGGGCCATGCCCACCTCTTGTGTAACCACGCCCCGTCCAATGATAGCGAGTTATGGGCAGGTCTAAGCATACTTAACAATGGTGCTTCAATACCTTTCACTTATTTTTCTAAATCTTTTATTATTTTCTCATATTTTATTAACTTTTTTTTTGTTATTTTAAAAATAATATTAATCTTACGTAGATATTAAGAAATAATTCTAACAAATTATTCGAAAAAATATTATTCTCAATTTTCGAGAAATTTTGCTTAAGGTTAGGGTCGTTTTCGAAGGTTTCACTTTACTTTCTCAAGAAAAGAATCTCGTATGAACACTCACATGACTTTTTGTTACCATAATTTACGAATATAATTGAATTCTTTTGTAACTTAGAATTATGTATAAAAAAGAGACCAATTTAATAATAATGTTGATAGGATGCGTTACATTCCCTCTGAACCAAAGTGTTAATTAAGACAAAATTACCAGCCAAACTGACATTTAAGCTTAAGTACGCCATTAGATCAGCTTCAATTGAATCTGTTAGGCGAATTCATAGTAAATTACAGGAAAAGCCTTTCTTTGAAATTGCACTTCCTTTATACTGATTTTCTTTCTTCTTGGAAGTTTGGTAAGAAATTTAATAATCAAATTCTTAGAAGTATTTATGTACAAATGAACAACTTTAGATATTGATAAATAAAGTTCAAATTCTATAATTTTAAATTAAACTTTAAACAAAAAGCTCCTCTCACTGAATAACCCAATAACTTGCATCCATAAGTTACATTAATTAATGGCACAACTACTGAGTGGTAGTGCACCGGTGCTGAGCAAGAGGCGCTTTAATCGTTGAAGATCGTCAGACCCCCCGTGGGTCTGTTATACAACAGATCATGACAGATTTTAATTGGAACGTTTGTGGGGACCTCATTAGACTGGGAATACTGCCAAAAAGAGACTTTTAAGATTACTGAAAGCTAAGGCAGAAGCCCGCCTGCGGGAGATATTTCCCAATAAATGAATTTCAGTGTCTTGAAAGTTAAAAGAAAATAGAAAGGGCAAAAGATGAAAGCCACCTAAGTATTAACTGAAAGTAAAACATATAAAATTATACTTGTACAATTCTAATCACAATACGACAATCTAATTTTGCATTGTAACATTATAAATTGTGTTTTTATTACAACAGATTAAGGTTGGTAAAAGAAAAAAATGTGGCTCTTTTATAAAATGGAGAGAAAGGTTAAACAGCTGTTAAACACAACCGACAATCTAGTAGATAGGAAAGGCAACGGCGACTAAAAGAATAACAATAAAGAAGGAGAAGAAGCAGAAGAAGCGTGGGCGAGCATCATGCATTAGACGATATGGGAACATAAATGATCTGAAGGTGAGGAGGTAACCGGTGGTGTCATCAGCAATTACCATCCTTTCTTAAGTCCAATCCGAACACTATTGTCCCAAGATTTAGTGAGCTAGAGACCTAGCGTTTAGAAGAGAAAAGATGAAGCAGAGGAGGTGGACGAAGAAATCTTTGTTCAGGTCCTCCTTTATTGCTCTAACCTTCACCATCACCCTCCACTCCTAACAGAGGGGGAAGACTCACCGATTGAGTGAGAGAAAGAGACAGAGATGATCGCTCTGAGACCAGTAGGTTAACACTGGGCAACTTCCAATAAGACTAATTGAAATCTAAAAGCTCTGCCGCTTATTTCTGGTTACAGCATCACAAAGAGAAAGAGAATAACAAAGAGGAGAGAGAGAAGAGGAGGAATAGTGCTCTTTATTTAGTTGGACTAATCTTGCCGCACGTGTTGTTATTTATCGTCTTCTTTATTTATTTATTTATTCTCTTTTATTTGTAAACGTTGGAAGGTGAGAAAGAATATCTGGAAGTGGAAAGAATATGAGCTAAAGATGCCTCCCCACCAAGCCTCGCCCCTCCACTACCACAATCCAGAGAAAAAAAGCCGAAATAGAAGCCAACCAACCCAAAAAAAAAGAGCCGACAAAGAGCCATAGATCATAGTTTTTAATCCCATTCTAATGCCAGGTTAAAAGAGAAAAAACTCCTTTACAATCTGGAAACATTATAATATGGCTGTTGCTAGACTGATTTAGGAAATATATTTGGGAATGTGGTGTGAATACTCACACGATCATTCACAAGCATACAATTCACGCATTTTTTTTCCCCCAAATTCATAACGTTTAAGTTAAATTTATTCTTAACTTTAACAAATTACTTTAAAAGATTACTGAAGAGTGACATTTCTGATTTAAAAGAATTAAAAAGAAGAAAGAGGTGTGGCTATTAAATAACGAGGCTGATGCTGCTACAGAAGAACTATGCATGCGCCAAATCCTTACAGCGTAATGCCTTCTCTTACGATTGCAGCGTCTCACGTGTTTCTAGAGAAATCTGTCTGAACGGAACCGTCGTTTGTGTACCAGAGGTGTTAGTTTTGCCCGAAAACATGATACTACACATGTAGTAGGGCAAGGAATTGTCGTGAAATTTCACATGAAACTGGGTAAAACCGCTACTGAAACTTATCTTTTATTAAAAGATGTTTATTGCGATGAATATTTATCACGTGCGCAAGTTTTTGAATGGTTCTAGCGTTTCCAAGATGGCCGAGAAGAGTCAGAGATGAAGACCGCCCGGGTAGCCCTTCCACGACCAAAACGGATGAAAATATCGATTATAATTAATCAACATTACTACCGTGAGGTGCTTGCTCAACTCTTGTGAAAGAGTAAGGAAAAAACGACCCGATTTGTGGAAGAACAAGTCACGGGGTTCTCCATCAAGACAACACGCCGGCTCACACTCTGTTAAGACGTTTCTAGCCAAGTACAACATCCCAGTTTTAGGCCATCCGCCTTATTCGCCCCCATGTGACTTTTTATCTGTTCCCCCAAAGTCAAATCTGCATTAAAAGGAACACGATTTCAGTCCGTTGAAGCTGAGTGAAAGAAAAAGCGGCAAGCATCATGCAGGAGCTCACAGAAAAAGACTTCCAGCACTGTTTCGAACAATGGTAAATTCGCGTGGAGCGTTTTAGGGATAGGGGAGGGGTGTATATTGAAGGTGATAATAACTAAATATGTATAAATTTAAAATAAAATGTTTTACAGCAATAGTATCGTTATTTAATAGCCACACCTCGTAGATCGCTAAAATGTTGGTTGTTTTTACTGGTACAAAAGTTCGGCAGCTGGCGATTTCTCGTTTTTAAGCTAACTATCGCTGAATTACAACGTTTTGTAATTATTTAAGGAATGAATGCTAAGAAGTAATTATCATTTTGTTTTGTAATGAAGGATTTAATAGAAATTTATTTCTACCTTAAAAGTATTTAATAAAACAATTTTAAGTAATTGTCTGTGTCCGCCATTAAAAAAATAATGTAATAAACATTTAAACAGCTTAGAAAACCACACTCCAGTACCTAAGCCAATGAGTACCTAAAGGATACCAACCTATAAATAAGTATAAGGTAAATAAATGTTTGTCAACTATTTTTTGTTTTTGTAAAATTTGTCCCGAAGCCCTGAAGATGTTCTAAGTCCCTAGTTCGAAAGGTTGGTTGACTGAAATTGGCAATAATCTTTCTTCCCTTTTAAAATCCCTTCCCTTTCCGTGTAGTTTTCAAATGTGATTTTTCTTTTATTTTGTATTATTATTATTATTAGAAAACACTGCTGGAAAAAATCTTGAAGGCGCCAATGACTTGTGGAGGTTATCCTTTCCCGGCCCCAGAATAAAACAAAGCCTTATTCAAAAAATATTCAACGGGCGCAAAACTTGGTATTTATTTTTAAAATAGGGTGACAATGACGTGTGTACAAACCCACAGGAACACTACTGTTTGGTAGTCTCAATTTATTTTACAGTAATACTTATGGGAGAAGGGGACGCTCTAAAAATCTCAATGAGATACAGATCTTGAAAACAGTACAATTACCACGATTGTCTACCGTTAGATGTTGTTTATTTCAACCACGGATGGTTTAGATTGCTCACAGCTTCCTAAATAATACAGAATCTTTGTTAGGTTTCTTTTTTTTCCATCGGTAACCATTTAAAACGGGTGGTAAAAAAAACAAAACAGAAGAAATATAACCAAACACGTGTTAAAACATGTGTACAGTTAGTGTTTAACTTAGGTAGCAGAGTATTTGGGCAAAATATTTGTCACAACCACCCTGATTTCCTGTCTTTACGGAAATCATTAAAATATAAATGCTGTTTAATTTTCTCTTTCTCTCCCCCCACCCACCACACGTTTCGTGAAACATGTTGAATCATGCACAGAAATAGACTAATTGTGATTAGGGAAATGGTGGGAAAAAACAGTAAATAATACAAACGATTTAAAAACTTATTTAGTGATACATCGTGTTCTTATTTTACAATGTGGAAAAGTCCTGATCAAAACAACTAAAAATTTGTTTTCCGGGTTGAGGAGACTCGATTGACACAACACTGGGATATAGGCATAGGGGAGAGGGGGCATATTTGAACAGGGGGCACCTTTGAAAATTTTTAATTTCAACGCCAAATATTAAAAACATTTATGATTGGTAATTTTCTCCATAGTTGTGGTGGTAGACCTGTTGTATAATTGACAGAGTTTCCCTTTCGTTTTCATTGTTTGGTAAAGTCCAGAATTGAGGAATGTTTTATTTTGTAAGGTGGAAGTAAAATTTTTTGTTACAGCTTTGGAAGTGTATTGGTGAAGATTTGTAGTGGACAAGGTGTAGTCCATATTAACATTTGGAATTCGTATTTTTAAATCTAGTATTTACAAAAAGTCTATTTACTTGCAAAAAAAAGTGTTGGATATTATATTTTCTTTTATGGAAGGAGAGGGGGGCCACATTTCAACATCACCAGTTAAAATGTGCCGCCCTACCGACTCCTGCAAGTTTGTGACTTTTTTTTTTTGGTTTAATCGCAGAGAAGGGGAAAGTGGGTCCGAACCTACATTAAGAAGCGCAACGAACCGAATATTTTGTTCAAACTTCTTAAACCCTTCGGCTACAACATCCCCGAACTGAGTCATTCTTGATTTTTTGGAACTAGATTTCAGTGGTTTAAAAGAGAAAGTAACGTAGTAGTGAGAGAGAAATAACTGATAGAAGGTAGATTCAGAGTAAAGTACAATATCATTTTTCTGCAACCATGTAGGGAAGTTCTCATTACTCAATTAAAATCAGCTGTGTAATGCCCAACTTCCCACACTAGTGGGGGGAAATTCCCATTAGTGTCACTTTCCGCACTAGTGTGTGGAAAAACTTTATTGTGCTTCCTTGATATAAGAAGTTTTGTTATTAACATAAATATTTTCTGTAAAACTCTAATAAGCTTATTTAAATTTATTTTATTTAAATAATTAAAAAACGAATATTAAAAAATAAAATAAAAATTGAAAGGAATATAGAAATAAAAATAATACTTTAATAAATAATTAGATATTTTTAATTATAACAGTTAAAAAGGTTATAGTGTTACCTTATAGAAATTTAAAATGGATTCTAGTGATTCCTGTTTAGAAAACACTCCTCCCTCAATAAAAGAAACAGCAGAAAATGTAATAAGTAATGTAAATACGTAAGTAATGTAAATAATTGTAATATAACAATAAATGTTCATAATAAATAAATTACTTTTTGTAGACTAAAAATGAAATTTTTAATTTTTTTAGTTAATAAATGGTTGCAGAAAAAATATAATATTTAACTCTAGTGTAAAGTATTTTCCTCACACTCGGCAATTTGCACTTGCACTCGCATCGCTTAGCTCGCTCGTGCGTGCAAACCCTGCCTCGCGTGAGGAAAAGTACTACTTTCCACACTTGTTAAATAAATAACTATTCTTTCAATTTTATATTGTGTTCAAAGCTACCAGATATTAACATTTGACACAACATTTTTAAATTAAAAAAAAATATAGATATGTACATAAAGTACCAACTGTTTATTGACATAGATCTGTTAAGAAGACTTGAAAGTTGTAGAAAACAAAATAAAAAGGTTCAATAATACGATTCTGGTGCACTCTGCAACAGAAAAGTGTAAATTCTGTTCAAATGTGCCCCACCTCTCCCCAACTATTGATCGATGTAGAATTAAGGGGAAAAAAAAGCAAAAATGGTGACCCCTTCCTGGGTCAATGGATTAATGATTAAATAAAAATAATTTATTTATTAATAAATATCATAATTATATTTCCTATTTTTCATAAATATTCAAATTTTTTAAAATATAAATTATTATTAAAGCCAAAACCTGAGGCGAGAGAGAGTTGGCACTACTGACAAGAGTTTTTGGATACCAGCCGTTAGTCATATGTCATAACACTTTATTACAGTTGAATCGATTAATATTCCGACTTTTTTTTTTGGCAACACTGTCTTCTTTTTTTTTTATGATGTTACGTTGGTAGTGTTGCTAGTCTATTAAGGTTTTTTTTTTTTTTTTTTATAAACGGAGAGAAATTGTCCAGGATTTATAAATATATATTGTCTTTAATGATTTGTAAAAGAGTGTAAAACAAACAAATGTAAAAATATAAAATAATATTTAGAAAAAAAATATATATACCAGAAAATAATACGATAAAAAGATATGGAGTAATGGCGTGTGAAAGATTTTTAATGTCCGTAATGATACGTTTTTTAGTTGGTTCATATATTTTAACACATATAGATACATTACTCATTTTCTATATCATTTATTTAATTAAATAGTTTTCCTTCTTAGATGTATTCTTCAAAGCGGGAGAAAGATAAAAGAGATGACAAACAGACGGTGTTGAAATATTACAATTTCTACGGATTAATGATCTGTTTAAAAAAAAAAAATGATTACATATTTCCTAATATTAGTGATATCACTACCGCTCGTAACGGGAAATACTGCAATAGTACCAACTTCAGTTTTTGAGTTTGAAATACTTTTCTGAGTTGGGAAAAATAGTTTTTACTAATTATTCCACGAATCTGTTTCATCAATTTTTTTAATTTAATTGAAAATTATAACATCAATAATTTTGCCATAATTAATACAGCTGTTATGAAATATTAATAATTAATGAAGGGGGAAAAACTGCCCAATGGTAGACCTCCGCTTATAAGATTTAATTAGTTTTAGAACCTATATATTTAATCCAGCAAATCATGAGGGCTATTGGCGGTTAAGAGGTTTAGGAGGTTCGTCTGGAATTGTCCAGGAAGAAAGGCGACAGACTTAAGGATTCTGTTGTTCATTCTTTTTGGTGACTGATTCGTAGTTTCAACAAGATGAAAAAATGATTGCCATTTCAGTCGAGTAAAATTTATTTTGCCGAGCTTTCGACCTAGGGACTAGGTCATCTTCAGGGCTGTGGAACATTTTATTTAGGTGAATAATTTTTGTTAATTTCGTTATATTATACATATTCATTTCAATAGAATAATAACAATCTGTAAATATGTTCCACAGCCCTGAAGATGACCTAGTCCATAGGTCGAAAGGTCGGCAAAATAAATTTTACTCTACTGAAATGGCAATTATTTTTTCATCCTATTAAGGATTCTGATGTGCAGTAAAGGTTTATTTTATTTTTTTTTATTGCCGTATGAAGTTACGTCAGACAGGAAAGAAGAGGTCCTTGTGGTTCAGTAAGGATACTTAGAAAGGAGTATTTACAATTGAGCGAAGACGAATTCTTAGGAGGTTAGACCGCTTTGAGTTCGATTCCGTAAGTTCCGTATTGATTTAAGTAAACTGCTGTACAGAAGACGTTTCTTCTCTAATGATTGTCTTGATCTGTTGTGTAACAGTCTTTTAAGGGGTTTGTAAGCAATATGCACAAGAGGTCGATAATATACCTTATTAATATCTTAAAATTATTACAATTATCAGTGATAAGTTCGCTTTTTCTTATTTCGTCATATGTCCATTTAAAGACGTCAATAAACTTCTAATTTCTTTCGTATTACATGTAATTTATAATTAAAAAAAAAGTTGTTTATGGAGCAATCAATTGCTAGCCAACTGACCACTTCATTTGCAAAAAAAATAGCTTCCGGTTTTGGATTTTGGTACATTAAAACCCTTAAGATTTTTTTTTTGTTTTTTCTGCAGACTAAGTTTCAAAAGTTTAAGCTGAAAAATTAATAACAGCTTAAGCTAGCTGCGTTCAAACACACACACACATACCCCATCAATTTAACACGATCACTCTACTTCAAGTAACCAGTAATAAGAGAAAGTTAACAGAGATAATTACATTTCCTGTCATAAGAAAAAATATATATATATAACAATAATATAACCTTTTACGGACGTGTAATTGCAAATATGGGGGAAAAGGAAACTGTAAGTCTGTTTGTTCTTTTTTCTTTTAAAAAATTAAAAACGTTCTTTACTTTAGAAGTGCAGTTTGTGTCGCTACTGTATGAAATATTGCACAGGTTCTCTCATTCAGTAGGAGGAGGAGGGAATATCTCTGTCTCTGTTTACAAAACTATTGTAAATAAAAAAGGTCGTATTGTTAACTTTTTCTATTATATCGCTTAATTAACTCGTATCCGAGTTCGTGGAAGGTTATTTAGAGCATGATGGTTATATACAGAACCATTAAATAGGTTGGAATGTTTTTTTTTTTTTTCAGACTATAAGACAATAATCTTTAATAGTTTATTACAAAGAGTTGTCTTAAATACATTATTACTATTATTTTGTTAATAAGTTCAATTCTTTTTTGTTCATTTTACTTTATTTTTCTAAAAATTTATCTCAATGTCAGAGATGAGATCGAGAGGCTACTGTCTAGAAGAGATGTCTAGGATAATTATTTGGAAGAAAGATGTTGTGCCAGTGGATTGTGATGAGATTGTAAGTTAAGATGGAATTTTGAACAACTTGTGTGGCTAAAGGAATATTTAATTCTGGGTGAATGGATTAATTGGTGACGTAGAAAAGAGCGTCATCCTGTAGAGAGAAGAAATTTAGCATGCAAGTACTGGGAGTCCTTTGCAGAGGTTTCGTGACGTTTGATGGGAAATTTCACAATTCATAGGCACAAAGTTAGGCTTTAATAAACTTGTATAAAAGTCTTTTGTTGCCCCAAAATGAGTTGTCTGTTGAAGAGTCTATTGAGTTCAGTTCTCTTAAGATCAGAGTACGAGGATTCAAGTCAAGTGAATTTTCAAATTGAGCTCATATCTTAAATTTGAGGAGCAATATCTTTGAGCTTGCATGTCACACGTTATATACGTTCTGTCAATTAACACAAAAACCTAATATATAATTACAAATGAGCCTTTCATGTCCATATGTTAACAAGGAAATTGTACTATTGTGTATTTAAATGAGGTGTCAGGGTGGCTGTTAGGAACAATGCCCTTATATGGGCGTAGCGGGGTAGAATGGGACTGTTGATATGTTGTTGTAATATTGCGATTGTGTCGATGTTATATTCCGATTCTATTATCTATAACAACAGAGACAACAGTATTCTGTTTAGGATGGACTAGACTGTGTCTCCCAAACCATTCCCTTGGATAGTTTGGTTCAAACAGAGTGAGAGAGAGAGAGGGTTTGGTTGATGTTGGAGGACATTGGTAGCCAAGAACCCCACAAGTGCGTAGTGCAGTAACCGTCATGGTGGAAGGCCGAGTTGACATTTCAACAATAGGAAACCAGATCCTCCTTTGTCAAACTAGTTATACTATATTGTTAGCGGTGTATATGTTTTAACAATGGTCAATTTCGTGCCGCCAACTGGCATGAGGTGGTAGGACTGACTGCTGATATTCTACATCACTGTACTGTGCTATTTAATTAATTAAAAGGTATTTTGATCACAGAACCGAGTTTTGGTGAAAGCATTCTACAGCATTCTGGAGCAGTACCAGTTTAAAGATGAAACCTAGACAGAGCTATATAAGGGAGCATGTTTTGTGGGCAAACCCCAGGTGATGCTATTCTCCCAGAGAAAACTGAACAAGCTTAGAAGCCGGGGAGAAACAAGGTGGAACGTTTACAAAACTCATACTCGCAGATAGCGCGCCCCCCCATCCACAGCAGATCTTAGATATGGGAAGCAGACCCTGGGTCCTGGAGAGGTACCTGACGATGATGCTCTCATGGTATTGGAGGATTGTTTTACTGTTACCCCATCACAGCCCGAACACAAGAGTTGAGTTACGCGTCACCCTGTCTGACGTCTAGTGTTTGTCAGAGTCTGTTTCCTCTTTGCCCAACGTATCATCGTATCATTTCATCCTTTAGACAATTTACATCAGGGAACATCCTTCTCGTTCCACGCACGTTTAGTACACAAATAAATAACAATCAAGACTAACATGTTCATTGCTTAATTCATTTTTTAATTAATTTGTAATTATTATTGCCTGCTTGCGCATTTTCTACAAATACGGAATTTATAAACATATTTCCGGCAGAAGGATTTGATCACTAGGTTAATGTGGCTCCTGATAGCAACAGATCGAAATATAAAGATATATTTTTTTAAATTCACTTATTATTTTCTTAGAAATGGGACCTCAAAATTGATTTTGGGAATTTCCCATGATCTTAGTAGTTTCTCCGCTTAATATGAGAAAAGGAAAAAAAAATAAGAGGTTTCCATGTTTGCTTTCTCTCATCCTTCATTAGAGGAAGTATAGTAATCGTGATGATTTTCAATATGAGTGTATCAGCCATCTCAATAACTCAATAACACTCAATTACTTTGGCCCCACCTCCAAAACTAGCCCAAACTAGAGGCTGTGAAGCTTTTAAGTGTACAACCATTTTGGGTTTACCAAAATCAAAATCAAATCTTTGGTAATTCTAATCAAGGTTTCATACGAAACCATTAACAGTCAGGGGAAGGCAAAGGTCGAGAACAAAAGCTCTGTTCTAGAGAAACG
This sequence comes from Rhodnius prolixus, assembly GCF_049639745.1. Lineage (NCBI taxonomy): Eukaryota > Metazoa > Arthropoda > Insecta > Hemiptera > Reduviidae > Rhodnius > Rhodnius prolixus. Next base: position 31,463,903 of record NW_027411582.1, read on the forward strand.
CTAAGTAGCCTCTTCTTTCCCGGATTTACCCGGACTTGGGAGAAGCTACGATAATCCTAACAGGAAGTCTACGTAGTTAATAAGTGTTGGGAAAGGATATACTCTCTCGTGGGAATCGTTTAGATCAGTGATGGCGAACCTATGACCCGCGCAAGCTTTTTTACTGACCCACAATTGCTAGGGGCAACCATTTGTTTGTATAGCGGGTTCATTTAGATTTTCTAATTGTTGTGGATAATTTATATTTTATCTGTATTTTTTCAATCACGCATTGACACAAAAGCAATTTAAATGCTATATCTATAACCTTTAGTTTGATCATTACAGTTCTAAAACGCAAATGACGACAAATGCTTTTGTAGTATTTTTTAAATAAAGCAAAAGTGTTTACAAAATATCAAATAAAATTGTATAATTTTACTCATATTTTGTTTGTTAAAAAAAATCGACAACCCAAAACAAATAACCATATTTAGATTTTTCTTCAGATAAAACACACTTTTGTTCAGGTTTTGTTCAGTTATGTTTGTAAAAAAAGAGACTTCCATAGCACTTGTTTCGTCCCCGTTTTACCCGTTAAGCCAACTGAATTTTAAAGATGTTTAGTTTTGAAAATATTCAGTTTAAACTTTTTAACCCTAACTCTTGTGCAAATGGGCATTCGTGACCCAAGAGCTAGTACTAAAAAAAAAAATGAACAAAATTTGACCCACGTCTCAAAAAGGTTCGTCATCCATGACCTAGTGGTTTGAGCACTTAATTGTTGGCCCCTTCATTTCCCTGAGAATAGTTCCCAAAATTGGGTTTTAAGAAGATTCGAAGTGTGTATAGACTCCATAGAAAACTACCACAACTTCTTAGCTTAGAATATTTGAATGGAGGGTGCACAACCAAAGAGACTTCTGGCTCCCCTTCCTGTGGAGTCTGATTCTCTGTGGTTAGGTAAGCCTTTTGGAGGTAGAGTGAGTTGTAAAAGTAAGTAAAGTAAAGTAATCGCCTATTTTTTCAGGCGGGGCTTAACGTCCAACTACCATTTACTAGGTGACGTTGACGGAGGCGACTAGCAATCCTACTTTACTATTTCTCATTTAACCATTAAATAAAATCCAAGGCCAAGACCGGGAATCGAACCCAGTACCACAATGCATATTAGCTTTGCAGGTCTCGCCTCTTAACCCGCTCGGCTACCGTGGCGCCTCAGGTACATATATCGTGGAGTGACTTGTATCAGGAAACATTTATCCTGGACCTCCAGCTCCCAGTCTGATTCTCTCGGTTTAGGCATCGTTTGGGAGCGAGTATGTAAGCAAAGTGAGATAATAAACAAAAGGAAAAAATTAAAGGAAAACCGGAAATATAACTAGCAAAATAGTTGGGCAAGGAAAGATATTAGGAACCCTTATACCCTACTTGTTGGTCTTGTTCTAAAGTTCAGGGTACTTTGATTAATAGAAAATGCTTAACATTGGGCAGATAGAAATCATAATGTACTTATATTAAATTAAATACGCCTAGAACATAACAGTTATCCCAATAATATTTATTTGTTAAATAATAAAATATGTTAAAATAATAAAAATCGTATAAAACAAGAATAAAATTATTATTTTAGTGTTATATAACTCATTTTGTTGTTTTTTGTTTTTTTTTAATTGCACATTTATTGCAGTGAAGAATGCATAATTCCGTGCGAATAAGCAGTTACCTTCAATGCACTTTATTTCCACTCATCAGGTAATTTATATCACGTGTCGATTAATTTTACACAACCTCTTCGTTTTTCTACTTCGTTTTATTACAACTCTTCTTTAACTTGCACTTTATTACTTCCGGCTTGAAGTAATAATAAACTGAAGATAATAATCGGTAATATTTCCAATTGTAGCGTGCGCTGATTAATATTTGTATCGATCTTAAGCATATATATAAGTATGTATCTGAAGTAGATTGTGATAAAGTTCATTGGACTTCGTGTTTTAAACTTAGCAATAAACTATGAAGTAAATAGAAAGAGAACTAGTTTTCAAAAAAATGGTGCACCGGAAATCGCGATGATAATCTGGCACGTCGGAAACTGAAGTGTGCTGGACCAATTGGATTCATGGATTAGCTGGACTACAGAGAACATCTTTGCAGTAGAAAGTGGCAAAAAAAAAGAAGAAAAAAAGGGCGTTTGGGGTACATGTTAGCTTTGAGTCAGGATGAGGAGGAAAAGGCCTCTCACTGGCTGTAGTGATTGCGTTGCAATCGAGTTGTGGTTGAGCTATAAAACGTTTGGAATATTGAGACCAAAGGAGATAGTAGCGCAAAAAGAACTAGTTGGGAAAGTTGTCAACCTCTTAAAGTAGGGGAGATTTCGTCTACTAGATCCAAAGGGAAAGACACAATAAGCCTCTTCTGGCAGCGGTGCCGTGTGGCATAGGTCCCCGCCCCGATAATCTAATCTAATCTGATAATGGATGAAAGTGTGAAAACCGGTCAGGGATACGTACACTGTAGAAGTCTCCTCACACACACTTCCGTTGACGTCAATATTTCACTTGTGATTATGAAGTTTTAGAGATGAGCTACTTGTTTTAAATTTTAGACCCTATTATCTTCATCTACGAGGGTCGTTTGAAAAGTCCGTGCAAAAATAAAAACTACTTAATTTTTTGGGGTAAACCTTTTTTATTTTTCAACATAGTCTCCTTTTAGGCTTATAAACTTCGTCCAACGCTGCTCTAGTTTGTTGATCCCTTCCGAATAATAGGATTTGTCCAAGTCTGAAAAATAACCATTCGTTTCTGCAATTACCTCCTCGTTTGAATAAAATCTTTTTCCCGCCAGCCATTTCTTCATATTGGGGAACAAATAGTAGTCCGAGGGAGCCAAGTCTAGAGAATAGGGGGGATGTGAAACGAGTTGGAACCCTATTTCCATTAATTTTGCGACCACAACTGCTGAGGTGTGAGCTGGTGCGTTGTCGTGGTGGAAAAGGACTTTTTTGTGGGCCAATCGTGGGCGTTTTTCTTGTAGCTCGGTTTTCAAACAGTCCAATAACGATGAATAATATGCACCTGTAATAGTTTTACCCTTTTCCAGATAGTCGATGAGGATTATTCCTTGCGAATCCCAAAAGACAGTCGCCATAATCTTTCCGGCCGAAGGAACGGTGTTCGCCTTTTTTGGCGCAGATTCCCCCTTGGTAACCCATTGTTTAGATTGTTCTTTGGTCTCAGGAGTGTAGTGATGTATCCATGTTTCATCCACAGTGACGAAACGACGCTTAAAGTCCTGCGGATTCTTCTGGAACAGCTGCAAACCGTCCTTGCAACACTTCACACGATTTCGTTTTTGGTCAAGCGTGAGCAATCGCGGCACCCATCTTGCGGATAGCTTTGTCATGTCCAAATGTTGATGCAAAATATTTTGTACCCGTTCATTCGAGATGCCCACAGCACTAGCAATCTCACGCACCTTCACTCTTCAGTCATCCATCACCATATCATGGATTTTATCAATGATTTCTGGAATAGTAACCTCAACAGGGCGTCCAGAACGTTCAGCGTCACTTATGCCCTGATATGGCCACTCCGAAAATTTTGAAACCACTTATAAACTGTTCTAATCGAAGGTGCAGAGTCACCATAATGTTTATCAAGCTTCTCTTTAGTCTCCTGAGGCGTTTTGCCTTTCATAAAGTAGTGTTTAATCAACACACGAAATTCTTTTTCGTCCATTTTTTGAAAATCACTCGACTTCCTCGATTCAAACGAATGCCAAACACAAAGAAATAGACCGATCTGGCTGAAACTTGGTGTGTGTTCTTCCAAGAGATGCTACTAACTAAACATAACCTCGATACGCGCCAGTGGTGCTATCTCTCTGACTTTGCACGGACTTTTCAAACGACCCTCGTATTATCTACATCTTAGCTCCGTAAGGCATGGCCCCTCTAAACGCTTGGCTACCGTGGCCCACAGTTACTCCTGTGCAACCCAAATTTTTCGGCAAGGATCGCATGACACCCTTGGATTGGGCTAGAAAAGATATGGGAAGAGAGAAGCATCTCTATTCTGAGATATCTTGCTTCCTAGCGCTAGTTCTCTCTCTCCCGATGTTCTTTAATAATTACTAGATCAACCGCTGATCAAAATAGCCTAATTTTTTTTATTCTGTTTTAGTAAAAAAATAAATGTTAATTTTAAATTTAAAAGATAATTGATTAAATATTCACCAATTTCCGGTTAGACAAAGTTTTTTTATTTATTTAAAGATAAATGACGATGTTTCCTGTGTTATTACGTCACTTGACTAGACAAAAAAAAAATCTATTTTTCATTCTATTTTTTCCAAGACTAACAAAAAATAAAAAGAAAAGCTCCGATCCTTTGTGGTATTTATTTTAACAAGGTTTTCCAGATTTGGTATTATTTTATTCAACGAACAAACAACGAGAGAAATATGAGAAAGAGAGGAAAATATTTTATAAAAATGCACACAAAATGATTGTATATTCTGTCTCACTTCCGTGGCAAAAGATCTATTCAGCCTGGAATCTGATGGAGAAGCAACGAATAAAGTAAAATATAATGAAGTTAATTGGCTATGGTTGAATAATGATATAACAGGCTGTGGAATACCCACTTTTTGGAGGCAGAAGGAAGAGGTATTGGTTTTTTTTTTTTAATAATGGCCGAGATCAGTTGGGGGGGGCCACCCCGCGTTGTTTGTTTCAAGATAAAAAAAAATGCGCATAATATTAAACCCGCCTCCCTTGTATTTTCAAAATAAAACCTCTCTATAAGGGCTCGTACAAAAGAAGAACCAAATCCACATTTAAGGGCTGGTTTTCCATCATTATTATTGGAATTTATACCGCAGTTCCAGTAGCAAAGGGCACAAATTGGTTTAAGGAATGATATGGGGGATGATATTTTTTTATTTTATTCTTCAAAGGGTTTCCTGTAAATACTGTAAGAGTACTTCTTCATCATGGTAAAAGGATTTAGCTGTTAAGGGTCTTTAATTCTTCTATTGGGCTCTTTCTTCTGTGTATATTAAAATATGCCCTTTATATGTTCCTGTCTAATTATTTATAAGTTTTAATTCAACTCTATCAAAAGAGTTTTAATCGCCTATAATCTGATAAAAATCTTGTAAAAATTCCCCTTAGGACCAGGGCAATTTCCTAATAGTCTCTTAGGGAGAAGCACTTTACCATCTACGAGTCGTGGCTATTAAATAACGAGACTGATGCTGCTACAGAAGAACTATGCGTGCCCCAAATCTCAACGACCGACAGCTGTGCAGCGAAAAGCCTTCTCTTTCGATTGCAGCTTCTCACGTGTTTGTAGAGAAATCTGTGTCTGAGCGGAACCTGATGTGTTTGTGTAAGAGCTGTTAGTTTTGTTTTGCCGAAAACATGATAGTACTACACATGTAGTAGAGCAACGAATTGTCGTGAAATTTCACATCAAAACTTGATAAGACCGCTTACATGAAACTTATCTTTTATTAAAAGAAGTTTATGGCGATGAATGTTAATTACGTGCGCGAGTTTTTGAGTGGTTCAAGCCTTTCCAAGATGACCGAGAAGACGTCGGAGATGATGACCGCCCGGGTCGCCCTTCCACGTCCAAAACGGATATGAAAATATCGATTATAATTAATCAACATTACTACCGGTGAGATGCTTGCTTAACTCCGTGAAAGAACAAGTCATGGGGTTCTCCATCAAGACAACGCGCTGGGCTCACACTGCATTGTCTGTCGCAAGACGTTTCTAGCCCAAAGTACAACATCCCAGTTTTAGGCCACATCCGCCTTATTCGCCTGACATTGGCCCCCATATGACTTTTATCTGTTCCCCAAAGTCAAATCTGCATTAAAAGGAAAACACGATTTCAGTCCCAGTTGAAGTTGTGAAAGAAAAAGCGGCACGCGTCATGCAGGAGGAGCTCATAGAAAAAGACTTCCAGCATTGTTTCGAACAATGGTAAATTCGCCGTGGAGCGTTTTAGGGATAGGAGAGTGGTGTATATTGAAGGTCATAATAACTAAATATGTAAAAATTAAAAATAAAATGTTTTACAGCAATAGTCTCGTTATTTAATAGCCACACCACGCATATATGTAGAAAGGGATACCATTGTTCAGCCGCCTTACTTCAGCAAACCCTTTAGAATTGTTTGTTCTTTAAAGTGCTTAAAAAGGTTGACCATGAATTAGATAGACCACAAACAACGTAAGCTCGCTGAAACGGATATGAGAACAGATTTGTGAAAAACCTACGTGTTTAAAAAAAGTGGTACATTTACTGGTTTTAAGTCTTTTTATCTTTAACTGCAAAAGTTCTTTCTTGTTTTTAATTAACAAAAGAAACGAACAAATCTCTTTTCATTTAGAAGGAGCTGATGATGAAGCAAGAAAAAGTAATAATAAAAACTGAGAATAAATATGACGAAAGAAAGTAACCAGCAAAGCGATGAAAATAAATGTAATAATTTTCCACTTTTATTCAAGTCATTAAACTTTAATTAGAAACCATTTAGAAAATTGTGCATGCTCGATGGAGGGCGCTGATAGTGAATGAAGAAATTATTATACTATCAAGAAAAGGTTTCGAGTTTTGTGACTGGATTCGACTCTTAGAAATATGCCTACTCAATCTCTTCAAAACAAAACCAAACCCCCACTCAAAAACTGTACTGGTGATCAAACTCTTGATTGACTTGTCAAACAATAGCATCCGGCTTCAACTATTAGATGTCAAACCCATCGCCAGTAACCTATGTTCAGTGCGTGGTACCAGTAAATAAGGAGGAAGATGTGGAAGGGGAAGTGGAAATGAGTAACCAAACCCGTCAACCCCTACTTAGCCAGGGGGCAGGAGGGTTTTCAGTAGTTACCGTTTTAAGAGGGGCCCCCCGGCCTACGGAGGCTTCATCAAATATGTATATTCATAACTAATGTAATCATGTTCTCTCTCTGGTGGCCGCCATCACATCGTCAATAGGACAATAAGCTGCTGGATGATGTAAAAGGCTGGGTGGAGGGAGACTGTACGATAGTGGAGGTGCTAAAGTGATATACATCAGTTTTGAGGACATATCGCCCAACAGTCGCACTCTAGCACATTCTCTGCCATAGGAAGTGCAGATCAACTTTCCAATTAATGTTATTTGTAGTTGGCAAGCGTGGCAAACAGGGGGTCCAACACTTCCTGTAGATAGCACGTTATACACCGAACCTCTCCATCCAATACTCTCTCATCATTCTACATCCTAATCTCAACCCCTTATCAAAGTCCTATTACTTGCTGTTATATTCCCTTATAAAACACATTATCGGCGGACAACTTTTTTTTCTTTTTATTTATTTAAAAAATATTTTTTTAAATCGTTATTTATTACACAAGAGTGAGAAGTTGAGTTTTTACGCTCATGATTTCCCAGGTTTTGCCTATAGTGGGCACAGGACGAGGAATAGAATATATTTCACTTCAATTTATATTAATTTTTGTGTTTTTACCATTATTTAATTCATTCAGAAGATAAATGCCCTAGTCTGGAATCTCTGCTACCTAAATTTGGGTTTAAATGGAGACTTTTTATTATTAACATTAAGCAGACCTGGTGACAAGATTGAAGCAAGCAAGATTAAGATGGGCTGGCCATTTAATGAGGATGGATCGCAGCCGCGGGCCAAGTATGGCGCTGGAGAGTAAGCCTGGGGGCCCAGGGGCCGCCCACCAAATAGATGGATTGACCAGGTGGAAAAGGACTTGCGGGCGATGAGCGTAAGAAGGTGGAGGACGAGAGCCCAGGAAAGAGAGGGATGGCAGAGGATAGTGGTGGAGGCCTTGGTCCTTTTAAGGGCTGTTGAGCCTTAGAAGAACATATCCCTTTATCCCTATTGGCGGATACCTAGGAATCCAGGGAGTCCCCTTAGAGACTTAGGGCCAGCATGGGGTCCATAATTCATCAACATTTTAGACAACAAACATACATAAAAATTAACTCTCTCAATTAGCATGTGTACTGTGAGACGGAAACATAACCGAAGTCGAAATCTCAGCGCCAATCTATCTAATCATCCCTGATGAACAATGATGATTAAGCTATCCCTGAAGATGGATCGAAATCTGAAATCGGTCAGGGATACAATAAAAACAATGGATAAAATCAAAGAATTCTTTTTAGAACTCTTTTAAGAACATTCTGTTGCCTGATGGTATAGTCTCCTTTAACTGTAATTGCGGTGTAATGTATTAAGAAGAGATTACAGTGTTTCAGTCCAAACCAGATTTTTTAGTAAGGTTTCTGACGTCATAAATGATGCCCTATCTGTTAAACCACTTTCTCTGTATTCATGGGTTCCCGAAACCATTGCAGTACTTCCGGCTAAACGTACGAGATAAGAGACGAGGAAACTTTATTGGACTACAACAATACATTTGTTACGATTTAATGGCTGCATTGTCTTGCGATAGATCTTACAACAAAAAACTTGTTATAACATTGGTGTAGAAAGAGATGATGCGGTTGACGGTAATCAACGATGCGACAAAATATATTATACTCATCAGTGGTGGAAGTAAACTCAGCGTAAAGATATCTACACTTCAGATATGAGGGATACAGCCTCCTAAATCGACGCGATTTGGTGTGGAGTTAGTTCCCTACGACCACCAAACCAATAGAGCTATTGTCGTCGTCACATGTGTGTGTGTGTGTGTGTGGCTGCTAACTAACTCACTTTCATGATGTTGAGAGTAGCCATATTGGCTTTAGGAGAGGATTTTAACCGGAAGTGCGAGATTGCTGGTTTTGTGTCTGTGTGTCTGTGGGTGTAGATGAAAGCGCCGGTGTGAGTTGTTGCTATAACAATAGCCTCCTAGAAAATGTTTGTTAGTGTTAGTAGAAAATGGTAAAAGATAATTGTAAGGCCACATCTCACTTGTGTAATACGTGAAATTGTCCGCAAATAGGTGTCTGGTGAAGCTGGAGAGATTTCACAGTCTTAGTGGAAATACCCACTAGAAGATTGGGCCTGAAGAAAGAGGCAATGGTGTAGAAGAGATAGCAGGATATCCACCCCGCCCCCTGTTGTGTTTGGAGGATGGAGACATAACCTGGGCTGGGGAGTTTGGGGGGGGTGTCTTTCAAGATCTCTATATTAGTGGAGTGAACGTCACCCCTCTTTGTGGGCGCTCGCTTTCTGGAGTCTGGGTTTTAGCCGCGCTAAACATCATCAACGAGAAAGACAACCTACATCCTATCCCAGGATCTTCCTCCTTCTAGTCATGTCATCCATTCACACTTGATCATTGTCTTCCTTCCTTCTTCAAAACTTCTCCTGTCCTCTGTTACTCTGACATCATCATTACTTTCCTTTATATTCCTCCCCCACATAATCAAGTTCTACGCTTGCCACCTCATCCGGATCACTTTATTGCTGGAGATAGCAACAATGATTATACAGCTGCACACCCTTATAGTAAATCCAATAAACAAAATTTAGACCAACAAAAAATAAACTTTATAAATCAAATTTGAGGTAACTTATTTGGATATGTACTTAGAGATTGTACGTCAATATTATACAACAAACTGAGACCAAGGCTCACAGAATTGACCGTATCTTCTATTCCCCTTCGCACAACCGAAAATCAAACTAAAACCGAAATGCACACCATTCTTAAAATAAAAAATTTTTTATTTCATTCGGATCCAAAAGTATATGCAGCATCTCAGCAAAAGGTTGTCCAAGAATTAAAAGTGAATCTAGTGTTTAACACACCCAGTGGTGGATCTTCCTTACATCACCTTAGATTTCACTAAATGAACCCGATGCTCCTCAGGCAACGCCTTGGGTTTCCAGTGAGGATGGATGCTGATAATGAGGATGTCCAAGGGATTGACTTGATTGGAAAGTCAGGCGATGAAATTTTTTCTATTGAAAATTAAGTAGATCAGAAAGGAGAAAGGCTTATTGAGGTTATAATACAAGGTAAGCCTGGAAGCCAAAAAATGGGCTTAATTGAACCCCATAATTCATAGCTCCATTAGTCCAAATTGGGCTATAATTATTAAGTAAATTAAGTCTTTCATTTGGTAGAGATAGTCTGGACTAAAAAAAAAGTAAAGTAAAGTAATCGCCTATTTTTTCAGGCGGGGCTTAACGTCCAACTACCAATTAGGTGTCGTGGACGGAGGCTACTAGAAAAACATACTTTACTAGAGATTTCTCATGTTAACCATTAAATAAAATATAAGGCATAGACCGGGAATCGAACCCAGTACCACAATACATCTTAGCTTTGCTGGGCTCGCCTCTAACCGCTCGGCTAACGTGGCGTCTATGTCTAACCACTAGTTTAATATGCTCCACTTGAGTTGTTGGTCAGTTAGACTTTCTCATGATTGGTGATTTAATCGATACAAATCTGACAATTCGCTTTGATAAATAGAAAGAGAATGATTCTATTGCAAGAAATGCTCGCTCAACACGTTTGGCGAATCGATGTCAAAAAATCGAATGAATTCGTGGAGTGAAATGAAAAGTTAATAGAAAACTATAAAAGAAAAATTGTAATTCTTCCGTTTTGCATTAATAGTTGGATGTTTAAAAAAAGATAATAAAGTAGTTTACGAATATAGTGCTCAATAGAATTAGGTTTACGCGCTTGTTATTTATAGTTACGTATTAAAAATAGTTATAACTACCGTAGAGAATTTTAAAGATGTACTTTGTCAAGAGTTAGACCACCTTGGTTCTGTTACGCTCAATCTATCTTTAATTGTCGGCCACACATCAACACGCGTATATAACACCGCATATAGTACGTCACACAATCATCATGGCTGAATAGAATAGATTTCAATATTGGAGATCTTTCCGTTTCTTAGCATGCTCATTTTCATCGGCAATGAGCGGAACCGCACAGGTTTTTGTGTGTGTGGGCCACCCTGATTGTTACGACCGCACATCCGTTTACAAAGAACTTGGGGAGGGGAATATACGTAACATTTAAAGTATGACGTAATGTTGACGTAATTGTTATTTAAAAAATAAAATTTGGAGTGAACACACTCAAACGACTGTCTCTTACTATTACTCTCGAAGTTCGAACTCATAAATTTTCTTTAAATGCCCAATATTTCAGCCATATTTAATTTCTACCAACATCGTACAGTTTGTAACCTGTACATTACAATTAAATATAACCTTAACCTGTGATCCCCCTAATCCCCAAAATTGATCTGATTTCTTTAGAAAATTGTTTATTGTTAAAAAGGTAATTGTAGGTAAACGGATCAAGAAAGTTTATTGAAAATCTTGGAATCCATTTTTGATAAAATCTTTTTTAAAAAAAACTGAAAAATTGACTTCCGGTAGATCTATTTTCCTAAAAAAAAACTTATTTTGGCATTCCCCTGTTAGCACCTACGTAAATCATCAAATTTTTCTGAAATTTAGACTCAAAGGAACCTCAAAACGAGGATATTTCCTGTGAAAGAAAAAACTCAAAATCAGGTATTCTAGACTAAAGATGGCGAATCTTTTTAAGACGTAGGTCAAATTATGTTCATTTTTTTTTTTTTTTTTTTTTTTTTTTTTTTTTTTTTTTTTTTTTTTTTTTTTTTTTTTTTAAGTACTAGCTCTTGGGTCACTAATGCCCATTCGGTACAAGAGTTAAGTTTAAAAAGTTTTAAACTGAATATTTTCAAAACTAAACATCTTTAAAAAATTCAGTTAGCTAAACGTGGTAAAACGGGGACGAAACAAGTGCTATGGAAGTCTCTTTTTTTACAAACATAACTGAACAAAACCTGAACAAAAGTGTGTTTTATCTGAAGAGAAATCTAAATATGGTTATTTGCTTTGGGTTGTCGATTTTTTTGTAACAAACAAAATATGAGTAAAATTATACATTTTATTTGATATTTTGTAAACACTTTTGCTTTATTTCAAATACTACAAAAGCATTTGTCGTCATTTGCGATTTAGAACTGTAATGATCAAACTAAAGGTTATAGATAGCATTTAAATTGCTTTTGTATCAATGAGTGATTGAAAAAAGAAATACAGATAGAATATAAATTATCCACACAATTAGAAAATCTAAATCAACCCGCATAAACAAACAAATGGTTGCCTAGCAATTGTGGGTCAGTGAAAAAGCGGGTCATAGGTTCGCCATCACTGGTATAGGGCGTAAGAGTGAGTTAGTGTGAGTAAGTGGGACGAACTGGAGTTTAACTGGAGGGGGTTCGCTAAACCCAAATAGTTGCGAAATTCCTTCTAGGTGCAATCTAGGCACAATCTGTGACGGTTGGAGGACGGGGGGGGGACTCTTCATTTTAGAAGTTAACTTGGGATATCCAGATAGACCCCTTTTCATGGAGTCAATGGTATCACCATATGAACAATTCTTCTTCATTTTTTTTGAGAAAAATTTTAAAGCTGAGAAGTGAAAGATCACTAATTCTTGGACCTAATGAGACTGCATAAGAAACCAATCTCGCAATTTATATTTACTCGTCATCATCTAAATTAACCCGCGTAAATAAACAAATGGTTGCCTAGCAATTGTGGGTCAGTGAAAAAGCTTGGTCTGACCAGCGGGTCACAGGTTCGCCATCACTGTTCTAGACGATTACAAATAATTCCTTTCAGAGCAGGAAGTAGAAAATTGGATTAAGGAGCTATATAATTTCAGGAAATTAACCCTTTACGTTTACACATTTCTTAGTATCACGGTTTATGGTTTAAGATCCCTGTGTTTTTTTTGGGGAGGCGCATTTTATTTTATTTTTTATTTATTTATTTATTTTTATTAAAAATATCAACCATATTTGGTGCTTAAGGTTATTTTTTATTAAGCATTAAGCATCTTCCAATCGGCATTCCCAAACCCTGCCTTTGAACGCACGCTAAGTCCAGAATCCATTAACCCGTAAGTACTTATTAACTGGAGCCATTTTATAACTAGCAATTATAAGTAAGTGCTTAGCAAGTCTCATTAAACAAATGGTGTAAGTAATTTTAAGTATTTTTAATTACTATTGTTCGCAATTATTTTTTTAGAGCAAGGTGAAAAGTTCATAGACTGTGCGCAGAGATGTGGCGATGCTGCCAATGAACATTTTTTTGTTTTATTTTAATTGGTCCATTAGTTCAACCAATGGTCAACTTGATTTGTCGAAAAGTTTTCTTAATTTGTCTTTTTTGAGGTCATTTTTCGAAATGGATAATTAGGAATATAGTGCTGTTGTTAATATCCTCTTTTTTTAGGCTAGTTTATCTGCAACGGGCATTAGTCCCGGCAAAAAAAAATGGGTGGGTAAAGAAGTCAACATGAAACCAGGGCTCAAAATTGCTACCTAAACATGAGAAAAAATCGAAAAGGTGCCCAACATAGTTTTGGGACAATCGGCACAGCGATTGAAAATATTTGTGATAATTAACACCACAGGTTATCAAGGGAAAAATATATACGAGGGTCGTTTGAAAAAGTCCGTGCAAAAATAAAAACTACTTAATTTTTTGGGGTAAACCTTTTTTATTTTTCAACATAGTCTCCTTTTAGGCTTATACACTTCGTCCAACGCTGCTCTAGTTTGTTGATCCCTTCCGAATAATAGGATTTGTCCAAGTCTGAAAAATAGCCATTCGTTTCTGCAATCACCTCCTCGTTTGAATAAAATCTTTTTCCCGCCAGCCATTTCTTCATATTGGGGAACCGAGTAGTCCGAGGGAGCCAAGTCTGGAGAATAGGGGGGATGTGAAACGAGTTGGAACCCTATTTCCATTAATTTTGCGACCACAACTGCTGAGGTGTGAGCTGGTGCGTTGTCGTGATGGAAAAGGACTTTTTTGTGGGCCAATCGTGGGCGTTTTTCTTGCAGCTCGGTTTTTCAAACGGTCCAATAACGATGAATAATATGCACCTGTAATAGTTTTACCCTTTTCCAGATAGTCGCCATAATCTTTCCGGCCGAAGGAACGGTCTTCGCCTTTTTTGGCGCAGATTCCCCCTTGGTCTCAGGAGTGTAGTGATGTATCCATGTTTCATCCACGCTTAAAGTCCTGCGGATTCTTCTGGAACAGCTGCAAACCGTCCTTGCAACACTTCACACGATTTCGTTTTTGGTCAAGCGAACCCATCTTGCGGATAGCTTTGTCATGTCCAAATGTTGATGCAAAATATTATGTACCCGTTCATTCGAGATGCCCACAGCACTAGCAATCTCACGCACCTTCACTCTTCTGTCATCCATCACCATATCATGGATTTTATCAATGATTTCTGGAGTAGTAACCTCAACAGGGCGTCCAGAACGTTCAGCGTCACTTGTGCCCATACGGCCACTCCGAAAATTTTGAAACCACTTATAAACTGTTCTAATCGAAGGTGCAGAGTCATCATAATGTTTATCAAGCTTCTCTTTAGTCTCCTGAGGCGTTTTGCCTTTCATAAAGTAGTGTTTAATCAACACACGAAATTCTTTTTCGTCCATTTTTTGAAAATCACTCGACTTCCTCGATTCAAACGAATGCCAAACACAAAGAAATAGACCGATCTGGCTGAAACTTGGTGTGTGTTCTTCCAAGAGATGCTACTAACTAAACATAACCTCGATACGCGCCAGTGGTGCTATCTCTCTGACTTTGCGCGGACTTTTCAAACGACCCTCGTATATACAAGGGATGGCTGAAAAGTAATGCCCAAATGCTAGGAGAGGGGGAAGGAAAAGAGTTATCAAGTTCAGGCAGAAAGTATATTAAAGTGCAATTCTTAAGCTTCACGATTATGTATTACTTTTCAATGTAGTCACCATTAACGCTAATACATTTCTCCCAACGTGAAACAAGTTTTCCATTCCGTCACCTAAGAATTCTTTTGACTTTTCTTGAATCCAGGAATTGACAGCTGCCTTCACCTCATCGTCTGAGGCATAGTGATTACCCTTGAGGTCTCTATTGAGTAGAGGAAACAAATAAAAATCGCAGGGGCCAAGATTTGGGGAATAAGGAGGGTGTGGAATTGGTTCAAACTTTAGTTTTTCCAGAGCCTCTGCATTTTCGCCGCGAGAGGTGTGAGGACGAGCGTTGTCTTGTCGCAAGATTATTGGTGCCAAACTGGCCTCTAACACGGACAAACTCGACGTCGGAGGTTTCTTAGAGTCTGTACGTAGTACCTAGAAAAGAATTTACCGTTGCTCCTGGATCCAGGAAAATCGGTCACATAAACTTGGTGAGCATCCCAAAACACAGACAGAAGAAATTTTTTTTTACGGACGGTTGTGTTTTGAACTTTTACGGCCGAGGAGAAGACGCATGTCGATATTCAATGCTCTGCCTTTTCTCTTCTGGGTGTCGTAATGATGGACCCATGATTCGTCCCCTGTCACAATATTCAAAAGAAAGTCCGATAACAGCACGCTGTTTATCTCGCAGTGACATAGCACCAGTACACGTGTCCATATTTCGGCGTCTAAAAATACGAGGTATGTTCAAAGAATAAGGTGAATTTTCAAATTTCGCGGGCTACGTACATTCGAATTTCGATTGTCTTTTTTTTTTATGTTGGTACACTTGTCTCGAACATATTTTCAAAGTTGTAGCTATATAGCATGTTTAGTTCGTATGTTAGAGGCATAAATAAGACAAGTGTTTTGCGAGTTCGGCGATTTTCTTCTGTCGAAAAAAATGGATCTACGAATTTGCATCAAATTTTGGGTAAAAAATGGAATTAAGTGTTAAAAAACACTTGAAATGTTGAGAGTGGCGTACGGTGAGAGTACTCTGTGTCAAAAAAATGTTTACAAGTGGTACAAGCTTTTCACAGAAGGTCGAGAAGATGTGAATGACGACGCTCGCCCTGGACGCCCCAGCACATCAACAACCGATGAAAATGTTGAGAAGAATCGTCGAATCACAATTAGAGAAGTTGCTGAGGTTGTCGGCATATCGGTTGGCACATGTCCTGCAATTTTTTTCGGAAATTTTGGGCATGAAGCGTGTAGTAGCGAAGTTCGTTCCAAAATTGCTGAATTTTGATCAAAAAAACCGTCGCATGAGCATCGCTCAGGAATTGTTGAATGACATTATCATGTCTCAGCCACCGTATTCACCAGATTTGGCGCCCTGCGACTTTTTCCTGTTCCCATGATTGAAGAGACCCATGAAAGGACGGCGATTTGCGACGATTGAGGAGATAAAAACCGAATCGCTGAGAGAGCTCAAGGACATACCAAAAAGTGCATATCAGAACTGTTCCGAGGATTGGAAAAAACGCTGGCACATATGTATTATATCTGAGGGGGACTACTTTGAAGGAGACAAAATAAAAATCGATGAATAAAAAATATTTTTTAAGAAAAATGAAAATTCACCTTATTTTTTGAACACACCTCGTACACTAACTGAACGTAGCGAGTTCAAACTGCGCCTACGTAATAAGAGGAAATGTGTCTTCCAAATGCCATCTCGCGCGCTTTTTGAAGCTCTTCGTTCGCGCTCGGCAAGCATATGTGCATTACTTTTCAGTCAACCCTTTACAGTACTTGTTACACCTAAGAATCTCTTATTTTGAGAACTGCATCC
The DNA here is from genome assembly GCF_049639745.1 of Rhodnius prolixus. Lineage (NCBI taxonomy): Eukaryota > Metazoa > Arthropoda > Insecta > Hemiptera > Reduviidae > Rhodnius > Rhodnius prolixus. The sequence goes on from NW_027411582.1 coordinate 31,480,502, forward strand.
AAAACGGAAGCGCAAATAAAGCAATGAGAGAAGAACGATAACTATTTAAAGTGAACATGTATTACGTTGTAAGTTTGTAAGGAAATTTTATTACGTAATCTTCGGATAACAGGAAGTCGTGTAAGTAGTCAAATCAGATTCTTTAAGAGAGACAAAGAGAGATTGAAGAAAAGAGAGAGAGATAGGAGGCATACTAATTACCACTCTATTTCTATCTGTTAATGAGTTGAGAAAAATCAGGATCCAAATTATTATCGAGTCACATCATTAATGCAAAAACTAAGTCTTACTTTAATTTCAAGACTAACATACAAACACACTAACATGTAACGATCATTTGGCTCGATTATATCACTTCTTTTATTTTTTGGCAAACAATTAAACAGGCCACCCAGCGTTGTGGTGAATCTTGCCCTGCCATCTCATATATAGTGTCGACTTTTATTTCTTCAATGGCAAAAAACAAAACAAACCAAACGCCAAAATCAAGATCATTATAATTTTTTAGTTACCCTACTCTACTCTGTTAACTTAACCGTGATTGTTGATTATAAAAAACTAAACTAAAAATACAAATGAAAATAAATTGTGTGAAGTCTCACAATTTATTGTTATTTGCCTAAGAAATTGTGTACAAAAAAAAAAAAAGGTAAATGTCCCAGTTATTTTTTGATTTGTTGAATATTAATTAATAATTAATTATTGGTCAAAAAAAATAATTAATACTTTTATAGATAGATAGACGGATAGACAAATTTATTGTACATTTATTTTTTGGGGGGGGGGACTCATTAAACCGGAAGGAAGAAACAACATTGCCAATATCAGTCATTAATTTTTTCTTTTTTTTTAATTTTAGCCAAACTTATGACTTAGAGACTTGTTCAATCTTCAGGGTATAGGGCACAGGTCTCGCCAAATTTTTTTTTGATCATGGACCCCTATTTAATTTTTCGAAATCTCCATCGACTAGTGCTGCACGAGACCGAGACGAGGCGAGACTTTATGCAGTCTCGATCTCGGTCGCTCAAGTCTCGGTCTCGATCTCGGTCGCTCAAGTCTCGGTCTCGATCTCGGTCGCTCAAGTCTCGGTCTCGATCTCGGTCGCTCAAGTCTCGGTCTCGGTCTCGGTTTTTTGAATTTTTGTTTAAGTATTAAAAGCGGTTTGCTATTAATAATCTTTTCAAAAAATGTTATTATTTTCTAATAATTATTTTCATTTATATATTGGTAATGAAAATGTGTGTAAAAGAAGACAACTACTTACACTTCAATGCATCATATGTTACTATTACTGTAATATATCTTTATATAATTTCAAAAAGATGTTGAAAACGCGCCAAATGAAAGACCCAAATAACATATCTGCCTGCTATAACAAGTCGATTCGTGAAATAAAAAATACACCTCCCAACAAACTTCCCGCTCCATTAGTTATGGCTGTTGGTGAAGATAAAGAATCTGATGATTCACCTTTTGACGACGACGACGACTGCATCAATATTTTTGCATCATTTGCTCAAAAATCAGCAAATATCACCGAAGCATGGAAGACAGAAATAATTAATTACACCAAATTAGACCAAGCACCAGTAGACGTTGACATTTTAGAATGGAGAATTCCTTCAAAAATTTGTCTAGAATGGCGAAAGATATTTTTAGTATCTGTGCAACTTCAGTGCCATCGGAAAGATTATTTTCGCAAGCTGCGATGATAATGACCAATAGAAGATCTTCTCTAACTTCTGACTCAGTAAAAGCTCTTTTATGTATCAATGCTTGGGCAAAGTGTATCTTAAAAACGAAAATTTGTGGCAATATTTTTTAGGTGCATAGATAGTCTTTTTTTCAAATTCAATAATTCACTAATTCTAAAATATAATTCAAATGATATCAAAGTTCAAAGTATTAGATTATTAATAGTGAAATTTATGAAATTGAATGAATGATATGAATAGTGAAATTTAGTGAATTTATGTAAAAATTATGTAATTCGAAGGGGGCCGCCACGGTAGCCGAGTGGTGCGAGACCTGCGAAGCTAATGTGTATTGTGGTACTGGGTTCGATTCCCGGTCTTAGGCCTTGGATTTTATTTAATGGTTAATATGAGAAATTTACAGTGAAGTATGTTTGCTAGTCGCCTCCGTCCGCGACACCAAACTGGTAGTTGGACGTAAAGCCCCCGCCTGAAAAAATAGGCGATTACTTTACTTTGCTTACTTTACTTATGTAATTCGAAGTCAAATTGATGTAGTAATATTGAACATATATAATAAAATCGTATCTTTTAATAATTAATTCAATACCCGTAATGATTATTTATTAATAAAGAACACAATTTTATAAGTTTGTAGCTAAAAATTAATATTTGAAAAACCGAGACGAGACCGAGATTTCTCGACGAGATATATATCATGTCTCGATCTCGGTCTCGGTCTCGGTTGCTCAAGTCTACCGAGACCGAGACCGAGATCGAGATTTGTCTCGTTTCTCGTGCAGCACTACCATCGACCCCCACATAAAAGGAATTTTCTTTTAATTAAAATAAAACTATCTATTAAGTACTGTGTTTGTACATTTATTTTTATGATTTTTAAACATTCATTAAAGTAATTTTACTTTGTGTAACAATAGTTTTATGAAAAATATCTTTTTTTTTTGCGCCTATTTTTGCTACAATCAGCGCGTTAGCGCTATAAGTAACAATGATACAATAGAGTAGTAAAGTAAAGTAAAGTAAAGTAAAGTAATCGCCTATTTTTTCAGGCGGGCTTAACGTCCAACTACCATTTACTAGGTGTCGTGGACGGAGGCGAATAGCAAACGTACTTTACTATTTCTCATTTAACCATTAAATAAAATCCAAGGCCAAGACCGGGAATCGAACCCAGTACCACAATGCATATTAGCTTCGCAGATCTCGCCTCTTAACCCGCTCGGCTACCGTGGCGCCTCAATAGAGTAGTAAATGATTAGGTAACGAGTGGAGAAGTTACCGCAGAGGTAACACTCCAAAACATTATACGTACGGTTAGTCACTCTCTTCACTTGAGAGGAGATCACGAGGCCACTGTCTTTTAAGACGTCTTGTCCGGGTTATCAGGTAGAGTTCTAGGAAGAAAGATTTTGGAGCTAGAGGATTTATATGAGATTGCGGGCTGAAGTGGAGTTTTCTGTATCGTGTTTAACCTTGGGTGACAAAAAGAATGTTAAGAGCAATGTGTATAGTCAGGTTGGAGACATAAAATGGAGCGTTTACGATAGTTCGAAGTATTTTAGATTGGAGCGTTTGGTTTGAACCCCACAGCTCTGTTCCACCCAACACAGATGGGTTTCAAAAATCTGTCTTTTGTTGTCCAGAGAGCGTTTAGATCTATCGTCTAAGAGTCTTTTAAGTAGTCGATAGCGTCTCTTTTGTTCTGTTCAAGTCTAGTGTGGGGAAAAATATCTTAATTTTAAAAATTAAATACCTTAATATTTATTAAATGATAAGTAAAGTAACTATAAGTATTGCTTCTTAATTAATGAAATGGGTGTGTGCCTGGTGTTTCTTTGCAAGGTTCGCTATATTGGGTTCGAAATTGTTTTTTCCTTCGACCCCCCTGGCTCAGATCGACCCCCAACTTTTATTAAATAGATCTCTGGGGGTCATTATATAGACCACTTTGGCGACCTCTGGCTTAGGCTATTCACAATTACGAGTATATTTATTTTTGTTTACATTGTTGTATATAAGGTTTGTCTGTCATTTGTCTCTTACTGCTTATGTATAAAAATATTACAAGTGTTGTAACAGCCGTAAGCCCGGAAGATGACGTAGGGTACCTACCTAGGTCGATAGTTTGGTGTGTGATTACATCTTAACATTCTAATCGGTAATTCTAATGATTGCAATTAAAAATGCTGAGTCTTTAGTAAAACCAAAAATAAAATAAGAAAATCATTTCAAATAAGAATAAAAGAATTTAAAAAATAAAAAACAAATTCGCGTAGGTGAGAAACGGAGTTAGTTCATTAACGCTAAACTTCTGCACATCTTCCACAATAATTAGCTGGTATAGAAATATCTATCTGAAAGTTGGTGTGTGTGTGTGTGTGTGTATTATTAAAACCGGTCTTGAATTACCTGCAACAAGCTCTAGAGGCTGTATAACTATCTACCCGTGAGACAGAGTGAGACAGAGAGATGGTATCAAGTGGGAGATTTAGTGTGCTAGACAGGGACAGGGAAATATGGTCGGGTTTGTTCGCGTCTTAATCTTTTAGCCATCTCGGCTACCGACCGTTTCTACTTCTTCTACTTCTTCTTCTTCTTGTTGGCTACTTCACCACCAGCTCCTTTCAGCTCTGTTTTATTGCTGTACACCACTAGCGCATAGCTTTATTACAGCCCAACAAATGACCCATACACGCTAAAAACTCTACACTCTTTTATCTTATTTAATTTATTAACCATTAGTGCCATGAAATACCACTACATGTACACTCTCATCCCATCTCTCTCCTTCTATCTTCATATCTCCCTCTCTCTCCAGTAAAATAGTTAACCATCTTATCATGGAGAACTGTTTTTCCAGCTGCAGAATTGCATGATAGTCTAACTTAACCTGACAAACTACTTGCCGATTTCATTTTATCTCCTAGTTTTCAATAGATACAGAAAAAAAAAAATATTTTAAAATAAAAAAACTTGCTGTGAAGTTTTCCTTCCAAATTTTTCCTATTTTTTCACTGAATGTTGATTAGATTTTCTCTGCTCTAGTCACGTAAACAACTTTTTCCAATTATAGTGCAGGAAAAAGAAAAATCGGATTTTACTACGTAGTCATAAGCGCAGGAAGCGCGTAATATTGATGTCACATTTAAAAATATGACTCGCGAGGAACCCACACGCTAGACTTAAAAGACTAGCAATGATAAAACGTGGGAAACTGCTTTACAGACTACCTTGGACGACGCTCCAAATTACCCATTGAACTCAAACGCTTAATATACAACACTATCCTCAAACCTATGTGGACTTACAGGACTAGAGCTGTGGGGTTCAGCCAAACCTTTAAAACATAGGGACTGTACAAGACATTTCAGTCAAAACTATTACGACAGATAGCTTACGTGACTAACCTCACCCTTCACCACGACCTCAACATCCCCTTCGTACACCAACTCGCCAAGACTAAATATCAAAAGTTCCATACTGCTCTCTCGACTAGCTCTAATCCTCTTTGTACTGACTCTCGCTTCCTCTGACATCCCTAATACTCCTCGCCGACTGAATCGCCAGTGGCCCCAAGACTTCCTTATAGTCTGAAGAACTAAACGCCATTATTCTCCTATCTCTCCTCTCTCCTCCTCACATTCTCCTCTCTCCTATAGAGAGTGCTACCGCTGGTTAGTTTCTCTCCTCCTGCTCTCCTCCCGCACCAGTTCATCATACTCTCCTACTCACATTCTCCTCTCTCCTATAGAGAGTGCTACCGCTGGGTAGTTTCTCTCCTCCTGCTCTCCTCCCGCACCAGTTCATCACTCTCTCCTCCTCACATTCTCCTCTCTCCTATAGAGAGTGCTACCGCTGGGTAGTTTCTCTCCTCCCGCACCAGTTCACCATACTCTCCTCCTCACATTCTCCTCTCTCCTATAGAGAGTGCTACCGCTGGGTAGCTTCTCTCCTCCTGCTCTTCCCGCACCAGTTCATCTCATTCACCTCCTATTTACTAGTTGTATATATTTATACAGATTGTAAATTACAAAATAAATTTAAAAAAAAGTTCAAAAATTTCTAGTTCTTCAAGCGGAAGAAAGATTATTGCCAATTTCAATTACAATTAATATATTTGTGTTACGACCAAGTGACTAGATCAACTTCCCAGCCATGGAGCGACATATCTACAGAAACAGATCGTAATTTACATCAATTTGTTGGCACTAACAACCACAACAAGAACAAAAAAAGTTACCAATTATTTACCTAATTGCTGTTCATTATTTTTGGTGACTGATTCAATAGTTTCAATAGGATGAAAAAATAATTACCATTTCAGTCGTGATACAATTATTCTGCCGAGCTTTTCGACCTAGGGACTAGGTCATCTTCAGGGCTAGTTTACAAAGTAATATTTTTACATTACAGGATTGGTGTGTCTTCTGTCAGTCCATGAACAGACAAGACAAAAGACACACCAACCCTTTAAATGATGTAAAATATTACTTTGTCAATTAGCCCTGAAGATGACCCCAGTCCCTAGTAGGGGTCGAAAGCTCGGCAGAATAAATGTATCACGACTGAAAACTGCCATTCATTTTTTCATCCTATATTTACCTGATGTTCTTTTTTATTTTATTCGTCTTAATACGTTTTTTTTATCGTATTCAAGAACGGTTTTGTACTTTCTGCCATCATCATAGGTATATTAATCTCATTTTAGTGTAAAGATTTCGGGACTTATCTCGGATTACCCTTAGTGACTGAACGAGGGAGGATAACGTGTTTTGTGTATTGGTGTTATTTAAAAAGATGTTACTGAATCGTAAAACATTTTTGTAAAAATAATAAAAAATAGAAATAAATGACACCAGTAAATTGTTTAATGTTTCTGTACGTTTAGTGCATTTATAAAATGTTTTATAATTAAAAAAATAGTTGTATTTTATATTGGGGGGGGGGGGCAACGAATTTTGAGCAGAAAATGTAATAGAAGTGACATTTTCTTTGTAGCTTTAAAGTTTTTTCTTTTTTTTAAAAAAGATTTTCCCTTACTTTAGATTATAAAACATTACATAAGCACAAAAAAACACTTACAGTAAACCCCTTGAAATGAAAAGTAAGTACAATTCTTACATTTTCCGAGATTCAATCTTGTAAAATATTAAAACTGTTTCCGGTAGGACAGTTGTATAAGGGTTGATCGTACAAAAAGTGCTGGAAAAAGCGTAACGTTTTGAAAAATACCACAACTTTGACAATTTTTTTCTCTTTTTCTATAAAAGATAAAATTCCCAAATTTTCTTTAAAATATAGGGCAAATCCTCCTTTATAACTGTAATTTTTTTTTTTGCAACAACCCAGATCTAATAGGAATTTCGAGAAATACGTTGCTGAAAATGAGCGAAAACAGCATTTTCAGAAAATCTTCTTCTTGTAACCTTTTTTTTTGTAAACAACGGAGCGCCTAAACGCATGAACCGATTTTCATGAATGAGGTGTCATTTGGTTCGGAATTTTATGTAGATGTGCAATTTTGTGAGTCTCAACGCTGTACATCGAATGGGAGAGGAGTTAGCCCCCATGTATGCAAGGCCCCTTCCAAAAATTAGTATTTATTAATAATTTAGAATTGAACTAAGCGAGGAGGATTCAGTCAAAATAAAATTTAAAAAAAAATAGCATTTCTGTCAAAATTTCGCACAAATTATTCTGCAATGGAGTCTCGGTTATCCGTCATGACCGGGACCGGACACGAGACGTATAGTCGAATAGACGGATAATGGAGAAAAACAGGAAAATTTCCAGATTCTTTTGTTTAACGTGTATAAAACTTTGTATTACCTAACTGGTATACGAGGAGCAAAGTCAGAGAGATAGCACTACTGGCGCGTTTCGAGGTTATGTTTAGTTAGTAGCATCTCTTGGAAGAACACACACCAAGTTTCAGCCAGATCGGTCTATTTCTTTGTGTTTGGCATTCGTTTGAATCCAGGAAGTCGAGTGATTTTCAAAAAATGGACGAAAAAGAATTTCGTGTGTTGATTAAACACTACTTTATGAAAGGCAAAACGCCTCAGGAGACTAAAAAGAAGCTTGATAAACATTATGGTGACTCTGCACCTTCGATTAAAACAGTTTATAAGTGGTTTCAAAATTTTCGGAGTGGCCATATCAGGGCACAAGTGACGCTGAACGTTCTGGACGCCCTGTTGAGGTTACTACTCCAGAAATCATTGATAAAATCCATGATATGGTGATGGATGACAGAAGAGTGAAGGTGCGTGAGATTGCTAGTGCTGTGGGCATCTCGAATGAACGGGTACATAATATTTTGCTTCAACATTTGGACATGACAAAGCTATCCGCAAGATGGGTGCCGCGATTGCTCACGCTTGACCAAAAACGAAATCGTGTGAAGTGTTGCAAGGACGGTTTGCAGCTGTTCCAGAAGAATCCGCAGGACTTTAAGCGTCGTTTCGTCACTGTGGATGAAACATGGATACATCACTACACTCCTGAGACCAAAGAACAATCTAAACAATGGGTTACCAAGGGGGAATCTGCGCCAAAAAAAGGCGAAGACCGTTCCTTCGGCCGGAAAGATTATGGCGACTGTCTTTTGAGATTCGCAAGGAATAATCCTCATCGACTATCTGGAAAAGGGTAAAACTATTACAGGTGCATATTATTCATCGTTATTGGACCGTTTGAAAACCGAGCTGCAAGAAAAACGCTCACGATTGGCCCACAAAAAAGTCCTTTTCCATCACGACAACGCACCAGCTCACACCTCAGCAGTTGTGGTCGCAAAATTAATGGAAATAAGATTCCAACTCGTTTCACATCCCCCCTATTCTCCAGACTTGGCTCCCTCGAACTACTATTTGTTCCCCAATATGAAGAAATGACTGGCGGGAAAAAGATTTTATTCAAACGAGGAGGTGATTGCAGAAACGAATGGCTATTTTTCAGACTTGGACAAATCCTATTATTCGGAAGGGATCAACAAACTAGAGCAGCGTTGGACGAAGTGTATAAGCCTAAAAGGAGACTATGTTGAAAAATAAAAAAGGTTTACCCCAAAAAATTAAGTAGTTTTTATTTTTGCACGGACTTTTCAAACGACCCTCGTAAAACTCATTTTATTTTATAACTATTTACAAAATACTTTTAATAATAATAAATAAAATGCATATTTTTAAATTCAAAACTAGTTAACCATGAAGTCAGTAGTTATTTGTATGCTATTTGTAATGATCACTTTTGATCAAAATAAAAATATAATTGCATACATATATATATATTCAATTTAAGTCTGTTTCTGTAAAGTTGCATTTCAATTAACTAAATAAAATAAAAAATAAATAAATGGATACGAATCTTGTAAAGTTGTCAATGCGAAGGCTGTTTGTAATTAATGTAATGTATCTTTAATTAATGTATTCACTAATACACTAGCTATGTTTGTATTTATATTAATTTATTTATTTGCAAGCAATGAAGGTAAGGTAGGTGTTCAGTGTCAATAAATAAATAAATAATGTATTTTTTTGTTTTTAACACATTTCGTATCTTTTTCTCTCTTGTCACTAATTTATTGTTTCTCATTTTATTTATTATGATTTTTAGTAGAAATACTAAACAAAATTAATCAGCCAATCGTTTTTTTCAAATTTACCATTTGTTAAATCTGTTTTTTTTGGATGTGAATTGGGTGGGGAGAATTGTAAAATTAACAAATAGAACTAGGCATGGATGTGTGCCTGGTTCTGTTAACTTTTAAATCAACAAAATGAGTATTAATGTGAAATAATTAACTGGTTAAAAAAAAACAGGTTATTTTAGCATTAATCTTACTTTTTTTTTAAAATTGGAATTTTTATTGATTTTATTGATTGATTTATTTATTTATTTTGTTATTTACAATCTATATACTGTATACAATAAGTAAATATGAAGACTGAATATGATGAACTAGTGCGGGAGGAGAGCAGGAGGAGAGAAGCTACCCAGTGGTAGCACTCTATATAGGAGAGAGGAGAATATGGGAGGAGATACGAGGAGGAGAGAGGAGAGTAACAATTTAGTCCTTCAGCCTACAAGGAAGTCGCGGGGCCACTAGCGATTCAGTCGACGAGGAGTATTAGGGATGTCAGAGGAAGCGAGAGACAGTACAAGAGGATTAGAGGAAGTGGAGAGAACAGTATAGCACTGGCGATTCAGTCGGCGAGGAGTATTAGGAATGTCAGAAGAAGTGAGAGACAGAGCGAGAGGATTAGAGCTAGTCGAGAGAGTAGTATGGAATTTTTGATATTTCTTCTTAGCGAGCTGGTCTATGAAGGGAATGTTGAGGCCGGTGTGAAGAGTGGAGATTAGTCACCGTAGAAAGGAGGAGTCAACTATCTGTCGGCAGTAGTTTCGACTGAAATGTCCAGTACAGTCGGTATGTTTGTAGGTTTGGCTGAACCCCACAGCTCTAGTCCTGTAAGTCCACATAGGTTTGAGGATAGTGTTATATGTTAAACGTTTGAGTTCTAAGGGCAATTTGGAGCGTCTTCCAAGTAATCTGTAAAGAAGTTTCGCACGTTTTGTCATTGCTTTGTCTTTTAAGTCTACTGTGTGGGTTCCACGTGAGTCGTTTGTCTAAGTAGAGCCCAAGGTAGCGCACCAGATCTGTGCAAGGAAGAGGATTGCTATTTGAAGAGGACAGGTGGACAGGTTCATTTTAATCCGCCACTTCTTTGCCCAGGATTCTATTTTATGTAAGTGTGTCCTGTAACTTGTATGAAGCTGATGTAGGATGAGTACTTGTGGCTAGTATGGCTATGTCATCTGCATATGTACACAGAGTAGTGTATGTACAGGTATGTCTGATGTGAATACTGTGTAGAGAACGGGATCAAGTATACTCCCCTGCGGCACTCCCGCCCCCACTGTAGAGAAAGAAGAGATTGCTGAGCCAGTGGAATTTTTATTAATAAATTTAAGACAAATTTTACGGTAATCTATTCCATTCAAGCTCTCTTGAAATTCAGTTTTTGTACTGGCTCAGTTTAATGATGATTCTGTTCTAGAATTCGGAACGCCAAAGTTTCCCCAAAGTCCCAGAAAAAACATGACAAAAAAGAAGAAGTCCCTGAATCCCCTAAAGAATCCCAGAGTGAATTTAGTTTTCTGGGAATGTTTTAACCAATTTCGAAAAAAATCGCTAAGAGATGAAAAATTGATTCAATAATGGCCGGAAGTCGAGTCACGCTTCATATTTAATATTTTTTTTTACGTATTTCGTTAATGATATTATAAATTTAGGAAAGGAATTCGATAAATGGTTAGCGTACTAGGGATTCCCACGTCGAGATGCTGGGCTCAAATCCAGCTGCTGGACCTTAGATTTTCTTTTTTCAGGAACTGCTTACAGTTAACTGTCCGGAAATCCGTAGTGTACTACAAAAAAATGCTCCTGGAGCCCCCTGATCTCAGTACAAGGTTTATATAGACATAAACAAGGATGAAAAATTAATTGCCATTTCAGTCGATTAAATTTATTTTGCCGAGCTTTCTGACCTAGGGACTAGATCAACTAGATCTATAAACATGTTCTACAGCCCTGAAGATGACCTACTCCCTAGGTCGAAAGCTCGGCAAAATAAATTTTACTCGACTGAAATGGCAATTATTTTTTCATCATCTATTGAAACTGTGAATCAGTCACCAAAAAGAATAAACAACACATAAACAAGTAATGAGTTTCTACATTTTACCAAAATCGTACTTTAGAGGAATACCAATTTTCTCTTTAAGAAAAATGCTACGGGAATCATTAGACTTGGTTTGATCTCTCTCTCTTGTTCAGTCCACGGATCCAAGTATCATTGTTAAGTTCTTTGTTTCCCAGGTGAACGTTGTGATAGGTAACTCCTAAGTCATGTACGAGTAGTTTTGGCGAGAGATTTAGGATTATACTTTATCCTTGCACAGAATCGGGACATTTTTTAAGCCCCAATCATTTCTTGGCAAAGTTTTACAAAAAAAACACCGATACGACCATTATAGGCTAATTTAACAGACTATTTTTTTTTTTTTTTTTTTTTTTTTTTTTTTTTTTTTTTTTGGCGCATCAACAGCTGAGGTTATTGGCGCCCGGAGCTTTTTCCAGTGCACTGCCGGCCTCCGGACAGTGTTCTCTCGTTACAGACAACACTGTCCATCACCGGACAGTGAGCTGTAAGAAGCTCCTAGGAAGAGAAAATCTAAGGGTCAGCTGCTGGATTCGAACCCGGGACCTCCGCGTGGGAGTCCAGTATGCTTAACAGACTATTACTTACAGTACTGCATTGAAAATTGTAATAGTCGACTATATTCGTGGTAAAATGGACTTGCCTCCTCTCCGCCAAAAAAGGAGGGGTATCGGAAGTTTATGACGTATGATTTATTTTAGTGGAAACGCTTTTAGCTCGGCCAGCCAGCTGTAATCTAGATTATTAGTATTTTTTTTCTTCTTAATGACTATATTAATGGTAAAGCCAATCAATCAATTAAATTGCCCCGCCCACAGATGTGCCGGCGTTTTCTTTCAACTCTATCTGGAACAACATCATCATCACCACCGCATTATAAAATATAACAGTTTGGGCGGGGAGGCTGCACCCGCCTCTGTGTTATCGATATTAACACTACAGTTCTGAACTTACCACAAATGAAATCTCACACCTGTCATTACTTGGCACTTTTTCTCTCTGTATTCAACTATTTCATTCATTGAACATCAACTCGTGTTCTATTTCCTTTTCTTATTTTTAATTCATCCTTTTGTCAAGGTAGAAATATCTCTTCATTATAGTTAATTGATGTCAAATTTAACAGGTATATTGTATACAATTAACTTTAATTTTGTTTATGCACTCAAGAGATTTTCATATTCATAATTTAATATCAATAGCGGATTGATTCAATCAATAAAATAAATCAAGCGTTTTATAATTGAAGTCTTTTGATTCTTTTGCGGCTTAAAATGCGTCCAAGAAAAGAGCCCAGAAGGACAATCCTTAATCGAATTTTTCTTTCAAATAAATGTTTTAGTAGGATGAAAAAATCCGTTCAAGGACAGACAAGACAGAAGACACAACGACCCTTTAAATTTTGTAAAATATTTCATTGTCAATTAGCCCTGAAGATGACCTAGCTCCCCTAGGACGAAAGCTCGGGACAATAAAAATATATCATGACTCTGAAACTGGCAGTTACTTTTTTCATCCAATTGAAACTATGAATCAGTCACCAGTAAATGAACAGTAAATGTTTTAGAACAACATCTTGAGTTCAAGGTTTGCAGGATTGGCCTGCAAGGAGAATGAAGGACAAGAGCAAGATTCTTGTTGTTAAAAGAAGAGTGACGGTACCCGCCGCCAGTACTGCGAGAATGGATCGAGGATTTGAACTTGTACAGTTGGAAAATATAATATGGTCTCTAGTGAGATTGGATAACTTGGAAGAAGGAATGAAGCCAAAAAATACTGGCGGCGATAGATAGGGGAAAAGCCACTTCAACTCATCGTAGTAGTGGCGAAATGCGTGTGTCTCTGGGAATGCTGAAAATAAATCTTATAAAGCAGTTCATGGAGGCGCTTGAGCTTAGCTTCAATATCACCACGGTCGGTATCCACAATTTTGATGCAGTTAGCATGAGGTAACAGAACTATTGATTGGGGAAAAGTTTTAAACATGAGCCTGAGTGCCTAAAAAAGGCTATATAGGCTAGAAGTTGTAATGAATGCAGAAGCCGTTCGACACGCTTGCTTCGAAAATCTGGACGTTCAATCCAGAAGTCGACGAACCCGCCTGATGGACTCATTTTGAGGCCAGTTAATTTACAAATGGCCAATGGCAAAGAATTAATGGTTTCGTGCTAACTGGGATGCAGACATTGTGATCAGAGTGTAGTAAATGAAATAGCTGGAACATTCTGTGGATGGAAGACTTCTAGCATTGCCCCCAAAAAATATGAAAATGGAAAAGGTTCCTCAATGGTTTCTTCCGGGAGCTGGCATACTCTTTTTTGGCCAAAAGAAAGAAAGAAAGAAAGAGAAGCACTTATAGTTTCCTCTCTTATTTTCCTCCCATTCCGACTATGGTTGCTTAGTGGTATGGCCCGGTCTTTCTAGTGATCTCGAAGCTAAGCTCAAGCGCCTCCATGAACTGCTTCATACGATTTATTTTCAGCATTTCCCAGAGACACTCGCATTTCGCCACTACTACGATGAGTTGAAGTGGCTTTTCCCCGGTCTACCGCCACCAATATTTTTTGGCTTCATTCCTTTTTCCAAGTTATCCAATCTCAAAGAGACCATCTTATGTTTTCCAACTCTTCATGTTCAAATTCTAGATCCATTCTCGTCCCTCTGATCACTGTATTCCCTCATACAGTACTTCATCCTTTGACAAATCTTTCTTAATTCGCGCTACCTCTCTCTGGAACTCCTCTGTCCGCCATGCTCCTACTCTTTCCATATTTAAATCCCTTCTATTCAATTATCTCCTTTCTACCCAGCTTCTTCCAAAATACTAATTGAATGCATTTGTTTCCTTAATTTTAATTCTTATTTTTGTAAATACTTGCTCATTTTTTTGTATAAAAATATCTAAAATACAGGCCAAACCAATAGGGCGTCCCAACTGCACATGTATTTATTCTAAGGGGACAATAGTCCCAGGATAATAAATTTATTTTCTTTCACCTTATTGTGGTACCAAATATAATTAATAAATTGGCGATTAATGAGCATTCACAAAAAAAAAAATCTATAGCAGAAAGGCAATAGAATCATGGCAATAATCTATAAAAACAGCAAAGGACTTATATCAAGTCCTTAAAGGTGTAAATTACTACTAATGAACTTAATGTTACTAATAAGGGAAGGATAGCTATTTCACACAGTATAGCCAACCAACAAATAGGGTGTGTGTTTTATGCCATAAGTAGACAATTAAATATCCAACTTCCAAATACCCTTCTTTTTTTTTTAGTTGGCTATACTGTTAGAAAGAGAGAGAGGGATAGCGATAGAAGACGCTAAAGAAGTTCACTGAGGCTGCCCAAGAAAAGAGTCGTACTGTGATGGTAAAGTTAGGGGCTAGTCACGAACTGGATTGTGCTTAATTAGTTTGCTTATTGCCACACATAATGACCTATAGATACATATATATATAATAGCTACTCCATTAAAAGTACATACATATATTGTATACATCATTAAACATATTTCACAATTTGCAAAAATAAAATAAAACTAATTACTGTTCGATAGAAAAGTAAAACATAACAGAATCCAACATTATTTGAACAGATGGTGTTACTAATGATGTCGTTAAAGTATTAAACGCGAAGTATCTAATTTATTAAGGCTTCAGTTTCTGTAAATCAAATGATTTTTTTTTTATTTTGTTATATTTTAAAATTTTAAACAGGTTCCTTTCCATTTTTTTTTAAATCAGGCTTCCGCCATTACAGGATGTAAAGTTTCTTACTCATTAAAAAGAAAAGAATCCACAGCCTTCTTAAGTCATTTTGAAGAATTGCTTTGCCCACCATCTGGGTTATTAGGAGTTCAAAGGAGTACATGATGTTCCGTATAGTCACAGACATGCTAAACTCCTGAATGATGACTAGGTAATTTCTGGTACCAAAAAAAAGGCTTTCGCTGACAGTTTCACTAATTAAAAGAACCCCCTAAAATATATCACCAGAATCTGACCAGAATTTAGAAAGATGAACATAGATTTACTCCGTAAGGTGACGTTATCATCTACAAAATGACCAGATACGAAGTGACATCTGTTATAAGTATGAGGGTCGTTTGAAAAGTCCGTGCAAAAATAAAAACTACTTAATTTTGTTGGGGTAAACCTTTTTTATTTTTCAACATAGTCTCCTTTTAGGCTTATACACTTCGTCCAACGCTGCTCTAGTTTGTTGATCCCTTCAGAATAATAGGATTTGTCCAAGTCTGAAAAATAGCCATTCGTTTCTGCAATCACCTCCTCGTTTGAATAAAATCTTTTTCCCGCCAGCCATTTCTTCATATTGGGGAACAAATAGTAGTCCGAGGGAGCCAAGTCTGGAGAATAGGGGGGATGTGAAACGAGTTGGAACCCTATTTCCATTAATTATGCGACCACAACTGCTGAGGTGTGAGCTGGTGC
This sequence comes from Rhodnius prolixus, assembly GCF_049639745.1. NCBI lineage: Eukaryota > Metazoa > Arthropoda > Insecta > Hemiptera > Reduviidae > Rhodnius > Rhodnius prolixus. The sequence continues at coordinate 31,496,407 of NW_027411582.1, forward strand.
GTTGTCGTGATGGAAAAGGACTTTTTTGTGGGCCAATCGTGGGCGTTTTTCTTGCAGCTCGGTTTTCAAACGGTCCAATAACGATGAATAATATGCACCTGTAATAGTTTTACCCTTTTCCAGATAGTCGATGAGGATTATTCCTTGCGAATCCCAAAAGACAGTCGCCATAATCTTTCCGGCCGAAGGAACAGTCTTCGCCTTTTTTGGCGCAGATTCCCCCTTTGTAACCCATTGTTTAGATTGTTCTTTGGTCTCAGGAGTGTAGTGATGTATCCATGTTTCATCCACAGTGACGAAACGACGCTTAAAGTCATGCGGATTCTTCTGGAACAGCTGCAAACCGTCCTTGCAACACTTCACACGATTTCGTTTTTGGTCAAGCGTAAGAAAATCACTCGACTTCCTCGATTCAAACGAATGCCAAACACAAAGAAATAGACCGATCTGGCTGAAACTTGGTGTGTGTTCTTCCAAGAGATGCTACTAACTAAACATAACCTCGATACGCGCCAGTAGTGCTATCTCTCTGACTTTGCACGGACTTTTCAAACGACCCTCGTAAAGTAAAGTAAAGTAATCGCCTATTTTTTCAGGCGGGGCTTAACGTCCAACTACCAATTAGGTGTCTAATTAGTAATCTACTCGTATTTCTGAAATAAAAACTTCACCTCACCATTTGAAAAAATGAAGTTGGTGCCTGTATCTCGCTTCTGGAAGCACCGAAAAAAAAATATACAAATTAAATTTGGATTCCTAACAAAAAACTAAGGGAACACTTATTTTTTTAGTTTTTTTTCTAGCTATCATAGTTTTCGAGAAAAAGTCGTTATCCATTATAACTTGGGACACCCTGTATACATTGGAGTGCCAGTTAAGTACTATAACCACCAGACATAGTTCCAGAAATTGTACAAACAAATGAAATTAAATTATATATTAAGGGGAAAAACAATGAAAACCCCCCTGCTTATAACTACACCAAACTCGTGCCTCCCTGTTATGGACGAGCTTTAAAAAGAAAATTTATCATTTATAGGTTAAAGTTTTCTAATTAAGCTCTAGTTAAACGTAAAGCTTATTAGTGGGAGCCACAACGCAATGATTGATACCAAGATAGGGCAGCTTCTGTTAAGATTATAATATTCTAATGAAGGTAAAAAAAAAAAAAAACCTTAATTGGTTAGATTATAAAACTATAGAACTCTGTTTTAATAATGTTGTACAGTAGTGTTTGAAACTCACTAACACACAGTACAGTTCCCTCGGAGGGGGAGGTTTATTATCATAGTTGTTGTTACTGTGTAGATGTGTTTTTATACCCACACAATACAAATACTAACAGGGCAAGTATCGCCTTGCTCCTTGGTCTTCAGTATTTATTTATTCAAACTACCTACCACATAGAGTCATACCATTAGCACTGAGATAGAGAGAGCAAGGGAGAGAGAGGAGACCTTTAAAGAGAAAAGGAGACAATCTGATGACTTCATTAAACTTCTAAGAAAACCTCACCAATTAAAACACCCCCTGTGTTTGTACTGAAAGTATCTAGGAGCTACGTCCTTCCTGTATGTAAGTATAGCTTAGTTAAGTATTGGAAACTGACTTAGACAGCCATTAAAGAGATAGGATAGTTAACAAAAACAAATTAATAATTTATGTGCTTTAATTACGCCAATATAAAGCTTGCTTCTAGTTTTTAAGCTCAAAAACGAAAAAAATTGATCCCGTTTTACTTCAATTTTATAGAATCTTATCTGGCCAATAGTAATCCATTACAACTAAGTCCAATGACTTTATTTAGACAACCTGCTTTTTCTTGTCTGCTACTTTAAATTAAATTAATTCAAAAACATTTATTGAGTTCATTTAAACAATATGGACGGGCCGTGCAATATGGCTGTTTCTTCTCGGGTGTCTTTTCCGGGCGCGTTCATATCCTAGAAGTGGCGTTTCCTCAACAGACGTCGTAACTTCTAGCCGGCTAGATACTTGTCATGCTCTCCTATTTCTGAGATGACTGTACTATTAGAGCTTTCTTTAATTCTTCATCGGTTCCTTCAAGGAGAGAATTAGTTGACCATACACTCCTGGGCTTCCAGTGGTTTCAAAATGTAGTCATTGCGGGATAGTAGTAGAATATTTTGTCCAGGAGATTGCAAAATTATTGTCAAATTTCAATTCACGCAAAATGTAGGCAAATATTTACGATTTATGCGACTTAATCCGTCTTTAGTTATGGACATAATTAAAGCACATACTTAATTTGGTAGTTTCTCTCAAAACCAATTTAAGGAATAATTGAAGTAAGTGGAAATAACTGAGTTATCAGCTCAAAAATGGTTTTGGGAATACGTTAACCTCAATAACTGAACGGGCCTAGCAGGGAAATGAGAAGATGGACATTCCATCATATCTAGGCCCTGTATTTCCTCTTCAGGGGCTAAACACCGGACAGAACTGCCTATTCACCTTCATTATCCACTCAGAGAGGCTTTAAAAAAAAAAAAAGAGAACTGTGAGATGGTATCTGCAGATACCATTTTGGGGAAAATGCAGGAAAATCTAAAATAACATAAAGTACAACGTAACCATCACCAAAACCAGATTGAGATTCTTTGCTTTAAATTACTATGGGGTGAAAGAGGGACATACCCTCATGGTAAAAGTAAAGTAAAGTAATTGCCTATTTTTCCAGGCGGGCATAACGTCCAACTACCAATTAGGTGTCGTGGTTGGGGGCGACTAGCAAACGTACTTTACTGTAAATTTCTCATATTAACCATTAAATAAAATGCACAAGGCCTAAGATCGGGGAATCGAACCCAGTACCACAAAACATATTAGCTTCGCAGGTCTCGTACCCTCCTGTTTTTTTTTTGTAAACAATCATGTTGAAAAGGATGCTGAAAGATGAAATGATCTCAGCGAGAGACTGTTATCCCAAAATAGAAATCAATGTTATCTAATGCGATGAATCAGTTTGGTATTACCAAAATTAAGGATCTACATATACTACGAAGGCGCCAAGGTAGCCGAGCGGTTAAGACGCGAGACCTGTAAAAGCTAATATGTATTGTCGGTCTTAGGCCTTGGATTTTATTTAGAGGTTAATCAAAGAAATTTACAGTAAACTATGTTTGCTAGTCGCCTCCGTCCACGACACCCTAATTGGGTAGTTGGACGTAAAGCACGCCTGAAAAAATAGGCGATTACTTTACTTCTTACTTTTTACTACATACTACCAAAAAACTTAATGAATAAGTGAAATCTGAAATACTTAAAAATTAAAGAAACAGCTAGTTTGTTTCATTGAAAAAAACAAACAGAATCAACGTACGTCTTAGCTCTTACAAGTCAATGAAATGAACAACCCAAAAATTTCACTGAAAACTTAATTGAATGCTCATTAAAAGGAATGCTAAAGAAAAGTAGTATAATTATACTATATGAAAGTAATCAACTTTCCTAGGCAATGTGTGGGAGCTAATTACAACTTGTATAATATAGTTTAAAATATGGTAGGTAATTATGGAGCAGGTTAAGTCTGCAGGAAGTTATAGCAGGGTGGATATGACAGGCGTATTAAAGTAACATCCTCACAGGCGCACGCGCGTACAAACGGACAATTTCTATTTTTACTTTTTTCCTTTTGATCATTAACTCCCGTTTAAATACTAAAAAAAAAAAAAAAAAAAAAAAAATACACCACTTAATAATACTAAAGTGTTCCTCTATTAAATTTCATCTCCCCCACCCCAACAAGGCCAACAGGATCATCTGGCATCATCATAGCCCTCCAAGTAAGTTATTCTCCACAGTCTGAAAGACCTCTCCACTTCCCGTTTTGTACTCCAACTACAACGGTTTATCACCTTCGTCTCCTATATATCTTCTTCAAGTCGTCATATCTGATATATGAATACATATTTTGTTTTTTTGTCTATTTTAGTTATATTTATTATAAACCAACTGGGAATGAACTCTCCCTGTCCAAAACTATAACTCACCCACGAAAAAGAGGGAAAAAATTTAATTAACAATTAAGCCAGTTTGGTCACTTGATATCCAGACATCCTGTCCTTTTTTCTATATTACGAGATAATTTATCGCAAAATTTATTTCTGCCAAAAAGATAAAAATTATCCACGACCATAATAATTAAAACCTTTTATTGATAAGTAATTTTTGCACACTTTTGTTTGTTTTGTTTTGGCAGTTATCCTAAATTTTAGTGAGCTACAGCAAACATTTAAATGAATAGTAATTAGATGATTTATTTTAATTAATATTTCTAATAGTGGGTGGTCTGAAAAATAAAAATTGATGATTAAAAAATAAAAATAAACATCGTTCATTTTCTGTACAGTGCTTATCGTTTATTTTTAATTATACTTTAAAAAAACGGACGCTACTTGGTAAGTAGAGATTAAAAGTAACAGCTAAAGAAGTTTGCACTTTTATTAGGAGCGAATTGGGTAGCTTCCTCCCGGTGCAGGAAGCGGAGACGATGGCGTAAAATATTCTGGGGCAATTGAAGATATGTAAGCCCCGAATCTAGGCTTCAGCTCAACGGCTGAAGTAAGCTGTAGCCCTATCTTGGGCCGGACATGAATGAGGATCAAACTTTTCCCCCCCCAAAAAAATTAAACTTTGAATTCATTTTTACAGGTAGCTATTAGACCAAGAACTGACTGGGGGGGATATAGGCTGAGGAAATCCATCTAGCTTACAGATAGTTCCCTGGTTCCTGGACCCGGGATCTTTCTGGTGTATAGCGAAAGAGACCAACAAGAAATTCTCTTGACAGAGACAACCCCTAACCGTTTCTCAGGCCGAATTAAAAATCTGCTCTGAGGAGAACCTGAGAAGCGGCTTAAAGTTTAGGAGATTATCACTATAATGAACAGTCAGGCATGGGTCCACCAAACTACGGCCTGCGGGTCACTGCGGGACATTTATCCGGCCCCCCGCTGCACTTCCGGAAGGGGCATCTCTTTCATTGGTGGTCAGTGAGATGGGAGCACTATATGTGGTGGTGCCGCAAAGCGCTGCGTCGCTCATGTACACAGTACTACTTCCGATGACGCGCGGGATGCACGCGTCACCGGCTCCGAAAACAGTGTATGAAGAAAGGCAAAGCACTATAACTAGACCGGACATTGTGGCCATCTCATTAGCCAAAAAGCAGGTCCATAGTTCCCACAGAAATACTGGGCAGTTTGTTGATTTAAATTTACTTGTTCTTTATTTGAAATATTCTATTTGTTCCCGTTTTGTTTTTTTTTTTTTTACTTTAAAATAGTTTGTTTTATAGTCCGGCCCTCCAACGGTCTGAGGGACAGTGAACTGTGGCCCCTGTGTAAAAAGTTTGGGGACCCCTGCTCTACCGTCTTGTAAAACGATTTCATCACTTGATTGAGAGTGTAAGAAAGTTCCCTGAAGCAGCTTTACCGGCACAGGGTGCTTGGTTTACGGTGTCTTCAAGAATTATGAAGTTACTGATCAGTGGGCCCAAAAAATCTATAGCATTCATTTCTTTCCTTCAAAATCTATCAATATCTAAAATCGGCCAAACTTTCTGCGGTATTAATGATGCCCAACGAACATTCGGGATGATCCTGGGGTTTTCTTAACAGAATATTGTTGTTGATTAAAGAAACACAACTATCATAAGAGTCTGTGACAGAGTATAGCCCCTGTGTTGCTGTGTTGTTCTGGGAGGGAAAGAGAAACGACGAAGAGGTTCGACTCTTCGGGAAAGAAGTCGACTTACAAGAAGAACTCACGCCTCCATATTTTGCCAAAGAATCACTCAACTAGGTGTCTAATTTAACTGGCAGCATAGGAAGAGGTGTCCTAACTAGTGGGTGTTACAATAAATCTTCCGGCTCAAAATCCTTTTTGACCAACTGCCATTGAATCTTTCTAAATCAATTTCTTTTACAAAGAAAAGAAATAGATAATAATGTTTTAGTAAATACTTGGACCAATTTCTATGGCACCTACTAACTTGTCAAATTATTTATAAATAGACGCTTATGTTTGAAAAATCTTCTCTGACATAACAAGATGTTTAAAAAAAACCACGTTTGTGCAAGGAAGGAGGAGTTTGGATGATGGACCACAACGTAGTTTGTGTGACTTGTAACACTTTTTAAAAGTTGGACATGTGTTAAAATTATGGTTAGTATATTGGGGTACCACTGTACACTGTTTTACTCACTCAAACACAAACGCATACTAGAGACATCTGGCCAACATATGTCCAACACAAATCAAATGTAATGAGATAATCTCCTATCTTGCACTCGCTCAATTTTTGTGCGTGTGTCTGTGTGTAGCCCTTAAAACGTATCCTCTCTCTAAACAGTGCTACCAATTATCTTTTGTTAGTAATAACTCGTAAATACGGCGCAAACAATTAACTTGTTAACGAGTAATTTAACTGCAAAAGCTTATTTTTTTTCTAGTTAACCTCTAAATTTAATGACATTAATTAGGTGGACTATTTTAAAACGCCACTGCTAGACGAATGACAATATTGTGACAAGTAACTGGTTCAGCTATTTTTCTTCCCGCTCTATCTATCTCTATCTCTCTCTCATAGTATTCAGTTGGTCATGGCAATTATATTATTTAAAATGAAAACATTTGCAAACCCATATATATTTTGCAGACAAAATATTAACGAACAAGGTCAGAAAAAAAATTTGTTTTATTCATAATTTAATTATTAAATTTCCTATCTATCTGCTCTAAAGTGTTCTATTAGATAATTCTAGCTAAAAATTAGTTGATCTGAGCTAAAATAAACGTTTCTTTTAGTTACAATCCTGAGATTCTAACTTGCACATTTCATTCAGACGTCGTATAAGTCCAAACATAATACATAAGAAGAGCGACAACTTAAGCTTAAATAATTGTGAATAAAAAATATATTTTTGAATCCTGAGCTTTCAGAATCAATCTTACGCACGAATATTTTTTCATATAAAAGTGTCATCAACGTAGAGACTTTGACGTAAATACATGTCAAAACCAAATCTCTTGTTACGGTGCGTTCGACGTGGTATACTCGTTGTGAAAAATATAAAATTGCCATTAAAACTATAAAAACTCGAAATTTTAATAAAATACAATAAGAATATTATTTGGTGGGGATGTTTCCTTTATCTTACCAAAAGAACTGCCAAGTATTTTATACGGAGTAGGGTGGAGGGAGTCAGCCAAATGATAAGTGGTTGGTACATGTTTGGGCTACGCATTAGAGATTCGGGAATTAGGCACACAAATAGAAGCTCTCAACCCTTTGTGCAATGTCCGTTTTTACCTTTTAGATAGAGATTCAGGACCTCAGTACGAGCATGATTTCATTTTGCTCAAGAATTCAAAGATCTCTTTTCTTCCTTGTCTCTAGCGTCTCTAGTTAACTAGTGGCAATGCATACGTGAAGAAGCGGTGCAAGATTTTTGAATGAGCATAGAATGCTCTGGTAATCTCAAGCACTCCCAGAGATTGCAGAAAAAGTCGCTTGCAGTGACTATTATGACATTCGACACGTGTATACACGTCATTGTCTGATTTTAATTTCGCACACTGTGGCGGGTTTTTTTTTTAAAACTAAATTCCACTCATAACTGGTTAATTAAATTAATTAAAAAAAATTTAAGACCTAGACCGGGAATCGAACCCACTGACCAACAACTGTAACATATACTATCATAGGAAAAAAAGAATAATGCCCATTTTAGTGATTATTTTGCCGAGCTTTCGACCTAGAGGCTAGCTCATCTTCAGGGCTTATTAGCAATATAACATTTTTACATTATTATAAGGTTGGTGTATCTTTTGTCCTGTCTCCTTATAAATTGTTCACAGGTTAATTATATGGTAATAATGTAAAAACCTTATATTGCCGATAAGCCCTAAAGAAGACCTAGTCCCTGTGGCGGAAGCTCGGCTAAAAATAAAAAATAATGGCTGAAAAGTGGCAATATTCTTCCTTCCGGATTAATGAATCAGCCACCAAAAACAATCAACAGTAACATATCCTAGCTATGCGGGAGTCGCTTTTAATCGCTCGGCTACAGTGGCACCATAGAGGCTACGACAAATGCTCAGCACCATAGAGACTGCGACAAATGCTTAATACCATAAAGGCACCACAGAGATTGCGACAAATGCTCAGCACTATAGAGACTACGACAAATGCTCAATACCATAAAGGCACCACAGAGACTACGACATACGCTCAATACCATAAAGGCACCGTACAAACTACGACAAGCGCTCAATACCATAAAGGCACCATAGAGACTACGACAAACTATAGCTAAAATACACAACTACATTAGGACGATCCAAACTATAGTTTAATACAATAAGTTATCATACAAAAGTGGTTTAAATAATTAACTGTGATAAACTTTTTAAAAACGTTATTTTCCATTTTGGATAACTGCCATTAACAATTAAATTTTTTTTTATAAAATGGGGAAGCGCTTAATGTTAAGATTGTGTAATTAGTTAATGGCTCTTTTGTTGACGGACTTAGAAACTTATCAAACTCAATTTATTTATTTATAATTTTTGTATTTTAGTTAAGTTGATAATTTTTTTTTTTTTTGTTACCCTATTAACAAATAAATGTGTAGCTTTTTTGTTTGTAAGTCTTAATTACTGAAATTTTGGTAGTCACTTTTAACAAGCTTCAAGGCAATAGTTGGTGAACATTTTCCTAGTCTGATTTTATTAACAATCTATTTGAAAGCTCATGCTTTGATGAGGGTTGTATTACAAAATTATTTTGAGTTTTCCAAAGGAGAGGGACTACGTGACTCTTTTTTGGACTCAGGGAACCTGGAAAATAGGATATTTCCGGCCTAAACTGTCATCAGCATGATCTTAAATTAAAAGAAATTAAAGCCAGAAGTTTCTAAGATCCCATAGCTAGCAGGAAACTGGGATATTTCGGGATATAATGGCTAAGCCTCCTTGAGAAATTAACCATTACTGGATTATCATTTAACAAAGCTGCTCATTAAGTTCAGCTAACAAATAGGAAATTAGAGCAATAAATTCCTGTGCCCAGCTTATCTATACTTTGTACCATTAGGCCCCAGCAATTTTGTGCTGGAACTGTGCAGAAATGAGGCGGTTGGACGATCTGACCTCCGCGTATCCTCTCTCACTTAGCCATCGATCAGTGGAACTCCCATCCCCGACCCTATAGTTAGCAGGTTCCTGTACTGGAACTCCATCCCCGTTCTACACAAGAGTTTATATCGGCCCAGGGTTTTGAATTAACTCCCAACCCACTTTAATCACTCGGCTCAGATGTTTATTATTACAGAAACTCTTGCTAATAACCCTTCCATAAATAGAGGGCTGAAAGTTCAGGAACAAAGGGATAACTAAATTACTGCCAAGAGAAGTAAGCAGTTTTGGAAGATAAAGGGCTTGAAATACGCCCTTTTAATAGGGCGCAATTAAGGGATAGTTTTGTATGTTTAAATCATAAACCACTGATGTTTCAGTTGGGTTTTGGTGTGTGGTTGGTTTGGTAATTATTTGTGTTGACTTCATCCAAGACATGGGCGGCGAATAAAAGGGAAACTTCTGATCCCGGGGACACAAACTACCATTCTATCTCCCTGCAGTACCACAGTACCCTCATAATGAGTGAATGCCCCACTACAAGACTCCCCGTTCTAATTCTAAACCAAACTTTTGGGAACTATCCATGTAATTACCAAATAGGACCTAAAACAAACTACTCCCGCCTCCCCTATACTCCACAGTCCCTCCTGAAACTAATTAACTATAACGACTCAAGAACTATTTTTCAAAATATATTCCCCCCCTACCATCTCACATCACCATTTTTGACGAACGGTTGTTCCCCTTAAATCTCTCTTCCGAAAATCTACGTTTTCCTCAGAACAATTATCTGGGGACTATTAGTCTCTAACAGTCCCATTCCTTTGCTTAAAACTAAGAGAGAGATGGAGATAGCAACTACAAAAAAACTCCGCAGTATTTCATCCATTTGGAACAATTATAACTTCCGTCACCTCTACACCTAATTATTTGTTTGTGCAGATGTACAAATATTTTCATTTTCAGCTGGAGTAAGCTGGGTCTGCTATTGGATGGTGAGAAACCGATTCGACTTAATTTATTTTCCGCCACAGCTAAATTCACTTCGCCATCAGAATTCTGGCTATTAAATAACGAGACTGATGCTGCTACTGAAGAACTATGCATGCGCTAAATCCTAAACGACCGACAGCTGGGCAGCGTAAAGCCTTCTCTTTCGATTGCAGTGTTTGTACAGAAATCTGTCAGACCGGAACCGTCGTTTGTGTAAGAGGTGTTAGTTTCGTTTTGTCCGAAAACATGATACTACACATGTAGTAGAGCAACGAATTGTCGTGAAATTTCTCATCACTTGATAAGACCGCTTACATGAAACTTATCTTTTATTAAAAGAAATTTATGGCGATGAATGTTTATCACGTGCGCGAGTTTTTAAGCGGTTCAAGCGTTTTCCAAGATGGGCGAGAAGACGTCGGAGAGATGACCACCCGGGTCGCACTTCCACGTCCAAAACGGATATGAAAATATCGATTATAATTAATCAACATTACTACCGGTGAGGTGCTTGCTTAACTCCGTGAAAGAGTCAGGAAACAAAACGAACTGATTTGTGGAAGAACAAGTCACGGGGTTCTCCATCAAGACAACGCGCTGGGTGCACACTGCATTGTCTGTCGCAAGACGTTTCTAGCCCAAAGTACAACATCCCAGTTTTAGGCCACATCCGCCTTATTCGCCTGACATTGGCCCCCATGTGACTTTTATCTGGTTCCCCTAAAGTCAAATCTGCATTAAAAGGAAAACACGATTTCAGTCCCAGTTTAAGCTGTGAAAGAAAAAGCGGTACGCGTCCATGCAGGAGCTCATAGAAAAAGACTTCCAGCATTGTTTCGAACAATGGTAAATTCGCATGGAGCGTTGTAGGGATGGGGGAGGGGTGTATATTGAAGGTGATAATAACTAAATATGTAAAAATTTAAAATAAAATGTTTTACAGCAGTAGTCTCGTTATTTAATAGCCATACCTCGTATATATGTAGAAAGGGATACCATTGTTCAGCCACCTTACTTCAGCAAACCCTTTAGAATTTTTGTTCTTTAAAGTGCTTAAAAAGGTTGACCATGAATTAGATAGACCACAAACAACGTAAGCTCGCTGAAACGGATATGAGAATAGATTTGTGAAAAACCTACGTGTTTAAAAAAAGTGGTACATTTACTGGTTTTAAGTCTTTTTATCTTTAACTGCAAAAGTTCTTTCTTGTTTTTAATTAACAAAAGAAACGAACAAATCTCTTTTCATTTAGAAGGAGCTGATGATGAAGCAAGAAAAAGTAATAATAAAAACTGAGAATAAATATGACGAAAGAAAGTAACCAGCAAAGCGATGAAAATAAATGTAATAATTTTCCACTTTTATTCAAGTCATTAAACTTTAATTAGAAACCATTTAGAAAATTGTGCATGCTCGATGGAGGGCGCTGATAGTGAATGAAGAAATTATTATCAAGAAAAGGTTTCGAGTTTTGTGACTGGATTCGAATCTTAGAAATATGCCTACTCAATCTCTTCAAAACAAAACCAAACCCCCACTCAAAAACTGTACTGGTGATCAAACTCTTGATTGACTTGTCAAACAATAGCAACCGGCTTCAACTATTAGATGTCAAACCCATCGCCAGTAACCTATGTTCAGAGCGTGGTACCAGTAAATAAGGAGGAAGATGTGGAAGGGGAAGTAATAGCCACACCTCGTAATTCTTGTCATTGTATTCGCAGTGAAATTAATAATAATTCGCTCTATTCTTTGGCTCTTCTTCTCCTTCGTCCTTTTCCTAATGTTTTATAAGAGTACGTAGTTCTTTTTACGTTCCTAGAGGGTCCTATATGTTCACGTATTTCTTAGCATCCTGCTCCTTCTTGTTTTCGAACTACTAATTGTTTTCTTGTTCTTCTTCTGACGCTTCCTCTCTTCTTCTTCTTCTTCTTCTTAAGTGAATCTTCTTGTTCATACCCAAATACTTGAAGAGTGCAAGAACTGGTCATGCAGTTGATCCTAAGTTGTACTTAGATGGTTGCATAGTGTAAAGGAAAATTCTTAAAGTCCATCAAGAAAAACAAAACACTAACTCTCTCTCACTTTCCTGCCGCTATCTCTCTGTCTCTCTCTTAAAATTATTGATATCGTGGCCAGATGTGAACAGAAACTGCCTCCTTTTCTCAATCGTTAATAGGGGGGCTGGAGGTACATCAATCCACCCCCTTAAAAACATACTTATTTCTGCTGACCACCCCAATCATTCTCGTTCCTAGATAAAGATCTACCCAAAACTATTTAACAAGGCCATAACAGAAGACTATCCCTAATTTACCATTTAAAAGATTTGACAGATAGATAAAAGAAAAAGAAAATCCCCTCTCCTTGAACCCCCCCCCCAAAATGAGCACCTGGCTCTATTATCTCATTGTGCATATGATCGTTCGTTAATTAAATTTTATTATCTCCTCTTTCTGGACGAGCTTTTATTCTTCTCTGATGTCTTTTGATGATTGTCTCCCCACTCCCATTTAGGCAGAATCATCGCAATAATTGGATTAATTTTACTGTTCGTTTGTAAAAAGGTATTGTTAAGGGTTACTTTCATGTTTTTAAACTTGCCCAAAAAAATTAAAAAAAAAAAAGGGCTTATTGTACCAGTAGTATGCTTTGTCAGATTATGTGTCTCCCAGTACCAAAGCTGCTGCAGTTCAACAAAAATTCCACGAAGAAGATAAACAGAAAGAAACTAGCACTGGGGATGTGGAGTGTTCGGATTTAAGGGGAGAAATGAAAAGCAGGAAAAGTGGGTGGAAAATGAGCGGGGGAGGTTTCCCGCTTTGTGTGTAAAAGTACATCTTAATTAAGTCGGTAAAGTATTAATTTAACATTATAATAATGAAGTGAAATCTTAATTTTTGAAATAAAACAATTTTATAGGAGTTATTGTTCAGTTAATTATAGAACAAAGACTTAGTCTTAATTTTAGTTAAACATAAATTCAACCTAATAATGAATACATATACGTATATACATAAAATACAGTAAAAAAGTTACGCAATTGTATGTCAGTCCAGAACCACTCGAGAACAACAACAGAAAATTCTTTGAATAATGCCAAAATATTGTAACACACATTATTGTTTTTTCATTTAAATATAACTTACAAAAAAACCAGGGATATAGTATATGGAATATTGCCTATTTAAGATTAGGTAATGTGTTACTAATGGAAATAAGCAATTTTAGTCTAAACCTTGAAATTCGAATAATGTATTCTATTTAATTTATCAATTGGTAATTTATTATGATAACTATAATTTTCACCGTAAGTAAAAAAGCGTTACTTAATACATACTAATATCTTACTACCAAAAAATACGATTAGTTTGTTGGGTTTTAGTTTAGGTAAAGCAGGGGTCCCCAAACTACGGCCCACGGGCCACATGCGGCCCCCCTGAGTACTTCCGAAAGGAGCATCTCTTTCATTGGTGGCCAGTGAGAGGAGCACTATACGAGTATATATATGGCAAAGCGCTGCGTCGCTCATGGTACACAGTACTACTTCCGATGACGCGCGGGATGCACGCGTCACCGGCTCCGAAAACATTGTAAAATAACAGCCAGAAGTAGGAAGAAAGGCAAAGCACTATAACTAAACCGGGACATTGATCATCTCATTAGCCAAAAAGCAGGTCCATAATTCCCACCAGAAATACTGGGCAGTTTGGTGATTTAAATTTACTTTGTTCTTTATTTGAAATATTTTATTATTTGAGAATTTTTTTAGCATTGTTTGTGCTCGTTACAATAACTAAATTTGTTCTTGTGCCCATTTTAAATTGTTATTTTTTATTACCAAATTGTAAAAAAAAATAATTAAAAAAGTTTTATATTATGCATTTGTATATATTTTTATTACCATTACGTGACATTTAATACGAAATTTATTAATGATTAACCTACATTTTTTGTTTAATGAAGGTCAGAACTACTAAAGTAATGTTTAATATAAATTATGTGTGAAAGAGCCAAGAACTAACTTAATGGCTTTAATTTTCCTAATTAATATATATATTTTCAATTTTTATATGGCAATGAATATTTTTGTTTTTTCTTATTGCTACCTTCAGAATTTGGCTTAATGATTGCAAAAGAAGAAAAAGAAATTTAAGCTGAATTGCTAAAGCACGTTTAGGGACGAGTTAACTTTCAGGAATGCGAGAGGGAGGAATCTAGTTAGAAAACTTTGCACTGGATATGTAAGAGATTGGTTAAACTTAAGGTCACCATGCTTCAGAGGATTGTTGAGCAAGAGTTCTGTTTGGAATTAGATTTAAACAGTGGGGCATGTGATCCATGCTGACACTTTGGTGGAAACGTTCTTAATTTTGAGACCGTTTGTGCTCTCTATTATTGATGAAGCGTCGAAGTTCACGTAGCATGCAAGCAAAGAAGAATAAGCACCTAGAAATCAAAGGTGCTCAAGTTGAATTATGCTAACTAATTTCTGCTCTCCAAAAGTCAGATATAACGATTAAAAAACAATGGGTTTCGAGTAGCGTTGTAAAGTTAGCGTCATGCACTTGGGAGAGGATATACTCAAGATTCATGAACGAGAGAAATGGCGCAGTCAAGGAAGATGAGGGCTTGTTTACAAGTATTGGGAAGTATGGCTTCCCTTAGAGGTTGAGATGTACGAGGGTCGTTTGAAAAGTCCGTGCAAAGTCAGAGAGATAGCACCCATCGAGGTTATGTTTAGTTAGTAGCATCTCTTGGAAGAGCACACACCAAGTTTCAGCCAGATCGGTCTATTTCTTTGTGTTTGGCATTCGTTTGTAATCGAGGAAGTCGAGTGATTTTCAAAAAAAATGGACGAAAAAGAATTTCGTGTGTTGATTAAACACTACTTTATGAAAAGCAAAACGCCTCAGGAGACTAAAGAGAAGCTTGGTAAACATTATGGTGACTCTGCACCTTCGATTAGAACAGTTTATAAGTGGTTTCAAAATTTTCAGAGTGGCCATATCAGGGCACAAGTGACGCTGAACGTTCTGGACACCCTGTTGAGGTTACTACTCCAGAAATCATTGATAAAATGGGTTACCAAGGGGGAATCTGCGCCAAAAAAAGGCGAAGACCGTTCCTTCGGCCGGAAAGGTTATGGCGACTGTCTTTTGGGATTCGCAAGGAATAATCCTCATCGACTATCTGGAAAAGGGTAAAACTATTAAAGGTGCATATTATTCATCGTTATTGGACCGTTTGAAAACCGAGCTGCAAGAAAAACGCCCACGATTGGCCCACAAAAAAGTCCTTTTCCATTACGACAACGCACCAGCTCACACCTCAGCAGTTGTGGTCGCAAAATTAATGGAAATAGGGTTCCAACTCGTTTCACATCCCCCCTATTCTCCAGACTTGGCTCCCTCGGACTTAAGGTCCCCAATATGAAGAAATGGCTGGCGGGAAAAAGATTTTATTCAAACGAGGAGGTGATTGCAGAAACGAATGGCTATTTTTCAGACTTGGACAAATCCTATTATTCGGAAGGGATCAACAAACTAGAGCAGCGTTGGACGAAGTGTATAAGCCTAAAAGGAGACTATGTTGAAAAATAAAAAAGGTTTACTCCAAAAAATTAAGTAGTTTTTATTTTTGCACGGACTTTTCAAACGACCCTCGTATGTATAATGGAATGCTGCCGCCAGTTGGATTTTTTGACAAAGAGATCATAAAATGACGTCATTGGGAGTGGTAGTGCTTTCAATTGGTGGGTGGTATTGCTCAGAGAAGAACTCCATAGTATTCTGGATATATCTGCCGGAATTGTTATCAAGAAGCTGGCCAAACGAGAACCGATTGAAATCTAAACGAATTCGAAAACATCAAAAATTTAACCTTATACATCACACATAAACTATAATCACTAGAACATAGCAATTTATATAGTAATTTTAGCGCAAATTTTTCTTTACAAATCAGTAAAGACTCCATTGAAATCTGACAAATACGAACAGAGAGATACAAAGGTTTTAAAATTTGAACGAATTTTGAAATCGAGTTTAAACATATTTGAAAACCTTCAAAATTTAACCTTTCATATCTCATCAACTATTATAACCAGAACATTAAAATTTATACCAGTTATAGATCAAACTATTCTCTAAAATGCGGTATAGAAGTCATTTAAATCTGCAGAAATTGAAAAGAGGTACTAAGGTTTGAAATTTGAAGTAGTTGCAAAACCTTCAAAATGTAACCTTCTATATCTCAGTAATTACTGTCACTAAAACAATGCAATTTATACCAGTTGTAGAGCAAAGTTTTCTCTACAATTCGGTAAAGAATTCATTGAAATCTGGACAATATGAAGAGCGATATAAATGTTTGAAATTTGAACGAATTGCAAAACCTTCAAACTTCAATCTTCAATATCTCATTAACTACTGCCACTAAAGCACTGTAATTTATACCACTTAGAGAGCTAACTTTTCTCTTCCTTTTAGTAGGTGTAAGAGCATGATGGCGCTTTAGAGTGACGTAGGGAAGCTTTAATCACTTCTTCGTGCTAAATTTGGTCAAAATCGGGCCAAAAGTTATAGAAATAATATTGGTAATAATAGTTTTAGAGACAGTTTTAATAACTTAAAATCGCTTTCAAAATTGGTACCAGAGAGAACTTGCACCATTTGATAGCTCGAATAAGTACTAAAAAAGAATATATCATTAAAGCGATTCCTAGGCTCCAGGAATATAAATAATGGAAATCCATAATGAGGATTGCCACAAACCAGCTGGCCGTCGGGAATATAAGAGGGGCTTTGTTTCCCCTCCACTCATGAGCAAAGTCAAACCGTGTAGAAGTAGTAGAATTCCGTGTTGTATAAAATTTATACACCCACACAACTGTATAAACCCCCCACCCCCCATGACTTGACCAGATAAATGTGTCCGCAGAATAAATCCTGTTTATCTTTTGGTAAATGCTTACAACGCTTACGTACAACCAAAGTTTTGTATGTATATATATAAGTGTGTCTACTAACAACATTGCGCTTTATACACTTAGTATATATACAATGTGATGTGTTGAAGTGAGACATACAATAACACGTCATCTTGTTTGACGGAATACAGGAAATACTGATTCTACCAAAAAAAAATGAATAAATAAATGACATTCAACCAAATCTCACTCGTGAACTTCCGGTTAAAAGTAGGAAACTTCCACAAAAAGAGTCAAGGGACATCTCTCACTCTCGAGATTGAAGGGACTAACCAGAATAGATTGTGTCATCCCCTACACGACAAGTGGATTTACCGACTTAGAAACTTTTATCATATCGAGAGGGGCAGGCATTTTAAGCAAAACAACACGACAAAAATATTTTGAATCTAGATCCCTCTTTGGTTTAAGATATCTCTTATCACTTTTATCAACTGTACTAAAAAATAAAATATTGGTACAACAGTTATCGTGCTTTTTGCCCAAAAAGAATCAGACAAAACTAAAAAAAATCTTTGGCGATAATGCGATGTCAAGAACATTATCTGGTTGAATGAAAGGGTTAATTTATTTTTTTAGAAAGGGCGATATACTTTCAAGCTTGTGTGTGCGTGTATTTGTTTCTGTGTGTGCGTGTTTTTTTTGGGGGTCACATGACATGAAAACATACTTTATTCTTGGGCATAAAGACTTAATTCAAAAAATAAATTCTTAATCAGAAAAAATAAAGCGATTAAAAATTTATTTGTCTTAAAGAATAGTATTGAATAAGCTGAAGAAAACTGAAGAAGAATCAGAAATGGCAAGCTGGAATTGAAAGAGATGAAAGTAGAGGCAAGTTTTTGAAGATTGACAGAGAAGAGGATTGATGGATGAATTCAAGGTAAAGAGTTTAAAGTGTGACGATGACTTCTTGACTGGAAGAACCAGAACAGCGCTGGCGGGTTCTTTTTTTAAGGATTTTGTAGCAGCTTCGAAGAAACTGGGCTTAAAAAAATAAATCAGACGAAGACGAAGTTTATGGTGTGTTCTCGAAGAAACCTGGGCTAGTGATGAGGCGCCTATTGTACGCACCGTACAATTTTGAGAGGGTTTCATCTTTCAAAAATTTGGGGGGAGCCGTTTTAACCGATAAGAATGAAATTAGAGTGTAGAAATAAAAGGCAAAGCTCCTAGGTTAACGGCAGACGATAGGTGTTTCTGGGGAGTGCAGAAGGGAAATCTGGGAGTAAGAACTTGGAGAAGGGTTGCTTTTGAGAAGGTGATAGAGGCGGCCAAGATCCTTCGAGGACCGAACAGCCAGAGGAGAGAGAGTTTAAGAGTGAAATGGCATCGATGAGCTTCAGTCTTGTAACAGAGAATATCCTCAAAATTATTTTCAAGTTGTCTAAAACTATCAAGGGAGACAAAGCTGAGCGTCTATAAAAAAAAAAGCATATTGCGGCCAGTGGTTTATGTATGCCAGTGAAACGTGGGTCTCTTAACCAAGGAGGATGAAAGATTGCTTAATGTCTGTGGAGAGGAAGATTCTAAGGAAAATTTTTGGCCCAGTGAAACAGTGAGGGGGAGAGGTACAGAATTAGGAAGAACAGGAGAAATAAGAGAGCTGTACCAGGAGCAGGATTTAGTAGGATGCATTAAGGAGGGGAAGATTGAGATGGCTAGGGCATTTAGTGAGGATGGAAGATTCCAGATTTCCCAGGAAGATAATGAATGGGCACCCAGGAGTGGGGCCAGAAAAAGAGGAAGTCCGAGGATTAGGTGGCTATGGATGATGTAGAAGAGGATATTAGAAATATGGGAGTAAGGACATGGAGGATTGCTTTGGTGATAGAGGAGGCCAAGATCCTTCGAGGACCAGAAGAGCCAGAGGAGAGAGAGAGGTTAAGAGTGAAAAGGCACCGATGAGCCTCAGTTTCGTAACAAGGAAAAATTTTCAAAGTTATTTTCAAAAAAAGAAAGAAAAGATCATCCTGTAAAGAGGATTTCCTATTAAATAATTTTCTACTGACTCGAAAAATTTTAAAAATTAATTTAATCTCCATTAAAAATAAGGATAATTACACAAATAACGTAAATTGTCCTATAAAAGAAAAGTCTACCTACAAAGTGTACTTTACTGGAAAAGATCTTAACGAATAAAATAATTTGAAGAAAATCATTATAACCATTTTTTTTAAGAAAATTTAACTCAGTTCAAGGTCTTCTCATCTGATAATGATATGTCCACGTTATGTGGTAGAAAGGAAACGAATGTTTGACGACATATACAGGTATTTAGATGCACCATTTCGCTACGAAGACATAATATTCTCCACCAACATATCGTATATGTGCTTAAATCTGTAGCAGAGCTAGCTAAGAAATATGAATGTATTTAAAAGTTATAGCCGATTAGAATGAATGCAAGAAAATGATTACAGAAGGATTACGTGATTTTAATTCAGGTTAAGCTATAAGGATGGCAGGAGCACAGAGTACTGATCCATCCATTAGCTGTAGTTTATGTAAATAGTTGTATTAAAACTGTCCGGTAGGACAGTTGTATAAGGGTTGATCGTCAAAAACTGCACGAAAAAGCGTAATGTTGAAAAACACCCAACTTTGACATTTTTTTCCTCTTTTTCTATAAAAGATAAAATTCCCAAATTTTCTTTAAAATAAAGGGCAAACCCTCCTTTATAACTGTAATTTTTTGCAACAACCCAGATTAAGTAGATTTTGAGAAAAAAGTTGCCGAAAATGACCAAAAACGGCATTTTCAGAAAATGTTCTTGTTCTTCTTGTTGTTGTTGTTACCTTTTTTGTAAACAACGTAGCGCCTAAACGCGCGAACCGATTTTCATGAATGAGGTGTCATTCGATTCGGAATTTTATGTAGATGTGCCTTTTGGGGGTCTCCACGCTGTACATCGAATGGGGGAGGAGTTAGCCCCATATATGTGAGGCCCCTTTTCAAAATTATTATTACTAATAACTCTGTAAATGTTAACCCGATTTTAATAAAATTTGGCAGGATGAAAGGTTTAGGGCACTCCTACGTAACATTTAAACGACGTACTGCTCTTACTCTTATTAGGGGGAAGTATGGTAATCGTTTCAAATTATCGAAACGTGAACCGATTTTCATGAATGAAGTGTCATTCGAATCGAAATTTTGTACAGATTTGCACTTTAATATAGTAGAGGGATGAATGTGAGAAGCGAATGTATTTAGAAGTAAGAATGGAGTGTGTGATATTCTAGTGATAAGCACCTAGCTAGACGATGCTGGCTGTATGGCGAAAGCCAATGCCAAAGAAAAAAGCAAAAAAAAAATAAAACTCAGTTCAATGAAGTGGGTATTTCCGGTTTGGATCGACAAGTTACAGACGAATTTTCCCGGAAAGGCTAAATCAAAATATGAAGTGATTTTTCCATTTTTGGAGATATTTTGTAAGCACACACTCATTTTTTTTAATAAAACAATTTTTTTTTAGTACTCACCGGAAGTCAAAATAGAGGTATTTCCGGTCTAAATATTTCGTAAATTGGGCACGATTACAGATTACTTTTTTCCTTTTTTTGGTAAAGAGAAAGTAGAAAAGATTAGCCTTCATTTACAATTTCTCTACTAAACACATTGTGGTAGTTTTCTTTTATTGATTATTTAAATTGTTAAAGGTTATAATTAATTCTAATTATAATATTAATTAGTTGTTATAATATATTTAACAGGTGATAAATTTTGTTGCAGTCATATGTGGCGTGTTTACGTAATGGTTTTATAAAGTGCGTATTGTGCCAAGTTAAATATCCGCTTACCACTCTAGGGGTTGGTTTGTTCCACAGAGAGAGACAGAGAAAGACAGAGAGAGATAAATATCAAGGTATGATTATGTATGTGTGCCTTGTAAGTAAGTACGTAAGCAAAAGTAATGGGAAACTTTGTTCTTGTCCGTGTACATAAAGTAAGTTAGTGAAAATAAGAGCCCGCTTATACTTGTCGGGTGCAATCATTAAACTTAAGTTTTATATGTATATGTATACATATTATGTGTGTGCATTATTGTATTATAATATACAAATAACATCTTTAAACTTGCATAATTTTTTGTTGCAAACATGCACTTGTCTTTTCCGTTTTTTTTTTTTTTTGTACATCCTGTTGCCTTTTATTATCACTTAATTTACATTTTAACACGCCCGCATTAATGTGTTATTTCTAATTATTTATGGAAAATGACTTTATGTAGATTTAAACTAGAGATAATGTTTTTTACAAAATGTCTATGACCTAAATTTTCTAATTTCCATCATACGGGATAGAATATGCTAGTCGAAACGTCAGAAAGAAAATTAATTGTCTAATTTTAAACCTCACTCAGAAACTGAAATTGTCACGAAACGTTTAAAAGAGAACTTGTTTAACCAGAATGTTGATAATAACCTTACTTTTAAATATAACCTACCAGGAAAGTCTATTCCAAAACCCCCAAGACACCTCTTTCCCAATGCCTTCAAAGAGGCATGTATCCCTCTCTCTTAAACATCTGACCGCTCTAAAGAAGCTTAGAAGAGAAAGAGGAGCCGTCAGAATGAGGGAACACTCCTACGTAGTACCAAAACACTTCTATTCTCCCGAAAGAGGATATGACGTAAGATACTCCAGGTTACAATACCCTCCTATATAAGTCAGAAAAGGCTGCTCACTCCAAAACGGGGTTCCTGAAGCTTGGAGGCTCCATTCACTGTTATCCATCCTTTAGTAAGGGGGGAGGCGCAATCACTTCTTGGACTTTGCTGAAACAGACTTTGACTACGGGTACGCTAAAAGCCGAGTTGATCTACACAAAGCACTGCGTATATTGAGTGAGTGTTAGGACACTCCAAGAAAGTCTCTAAAACAAAATTTTTCTTTGAAAATATGGTTAAACCCGCAGGGCTCTGTATAATACAGCTGATTTTATTCGTCGTCTGCATATCCAACCCATTCTGAAGCCTACCCGGAAAAGGGAAACAAAATGATTATCTCTGGGATGATAGTCAGATGATAGATGATCCGGTCAGTGGAGTTTAAATAAATTCTTAATACGGTTAGATAATAGTATCAGACTAATTAATGTGAGCATTGTGGACAGAGTTGGCAAGCTATAATTGGGTAATAAAGGGAGATGGAACACCATTTTCCGATCTAAACGTCGGAGAAGAGAGGTGAATACTGAGCCGCCTTCGAATTGGACCTCCAAGAAAGACTCCCTCCTTGATAACATGTGAATCCCTAACACTGTCTATCTGACTCACGACTCACTTAGGACTCACTCACAGTGCAATAGCTCCAGCCACATTAAAAAACATTTGATTTCCTCAAAACCACTAACCTCTATATGATTTAGAAGACTAACAAACATATATTACACATAACACAGATCAATTGAATGTTTGTGAATATTTCATACCTAAGTTTTGAAACTTCAAACCTATGTGGACTTACGGAGCTGTGGGGCTCAGTCAAACCTACAAACATACGGGCAGTACAAACATTTCAGTCAAAACTCCTCCGACTCAGATAGCTGACGCTCCTTTCTACGGTGACTAACCTCACTCTTCACAACGACCTCAACATTCCCTTCATAGACCAACTCGCTAAGACTAAATACTAAAAGTTCCATACTGCTCTCTCTATTTGCTCTAATCCTCTTGTACGGTCTCTCGCCTCCTCTGACATTCCTAACAATACTCCTCGCCGACTGAATCGCCAGTGGCCCCGCGACTTCCTTGTAGGCTGAAGGCCTAAACATCATCCTCTCTCTTATAGAGAGTGCTACCGCTGGGTACACCTCCTCCCGCACCAGTTCATCGTACTCATCATATTTACTTATTGCATACAATGTATACAGATTGTAAATTACAAAATAAATTGAAAAAAAAAAGTTTTGAAACTGAGAAGATCAATTAGAAGAAAAAATGAAGTGTTAAATTTAGCACAGTCTCATTTTTTAGATGTGCATAAGAATGGTAACACATAAGACGGTTAAATGATGTAATTTAGTTCAAAGAACATTTGATTGGAAGGAAATGGCGTTGAAGACCAAATCTCTAATCAAGAAGTGAACAGAAGAACTGGACACTGCTGACTAGCCTATTGTGTTTAACAATATTGTGATTAACAATAAAATGTGGGCATCCCTTTTCGGGATCAAGAGAAAGATTTGTTCTTCTGTAACCAGCTATTATGTTATTTTTGAAACTCAAATATATCCTTTAAGAGGAAACAAATCCCTATTAATCAATTTAAATCCCTGGGGAGATTATCATTAGATATTTATAAAAAAATAAAATAAAAATAAAATGGACCACTCAGCTTCATTCATCTGATCATCCCGATATTTAAAGTTTTAAATAAATCAGAACTCAACAAGAACCCATATTATTTATTTCATGCTTTTACTTAGGCAATTCTAAATGATAATGCAAAATTTTTTATAAATTTGACAATAAATTTATTTATAATACATACTAGCACGCTTTATTCCTTTTAAAAAATAAAATAGAATGGAATATATAAGAAGAAATTTGAAAAGAATGTCCTATTTTGAATTTAAATACGGAAGAAGATAAATTCTCTTATGGATTGTGATTTTCATACATTGTTATGTATATTATATAGTAAATACATTTCCTTCTTAATGTAATCATGCATAACTGTCTTGATTTATTTACTTTATGATTCTGTTTTTTGATTAAAAATGTAATTGGGTTTATTGTGATATATTTATTGTTATTTTTTTTAATTTATCTGAATAAATATTGAATAAATTTTGAATAAATATTGAGTGTATCGGTTTTTTTACATTATTGGTAAATATTTTTATTTTTTATTGTCATTTATTGTACTGTCATTGGGTACAGTGCAGAATCGTAAAATTATTAAACTTGTGATTAAATTTCAATAACCAATAAGATTTACCGTAATCCTAACACTCGCTCAATATACGCAGTGCTTGCGTAGATCTACTCGACTTTTAGCGAACCCATAGTCAAAGTCTATTTCAGCAAAGTCCATGAAGTGATTGCGCACCCCCCCCCTTACTTAAGGATGGATAACAGTGAATGGAGCCTTCAAGCTTCAAAAAACCCCTTTTTGAGTGAGCAGCCTTTTCTGACTTATATAGGAGGTTATTGTAACCTGGAGTATCCTACGTCATATCCTCTTTCGGGAGAATAGAAGTGTTTTGGTACTACGTAGGAGTGATTCCCTCATTCAGTTGGCTCCTCTTTCTCTTCTAAGCTGCTCTAGAGCGGTCAGATGTTGAAGAGAGAGAGAAAGAAAGAAAGAAAGAAACTTTTACTTTGTCCTGGGACAATATCCCTTAAGGACAACAAACAAAATTTAAATTACAAAATTAATTACAATAAGTTCTCTATAAGTAAAAGCAATATAAAAGTAAAATTATTATAACAAAAATTACATTGAAATACACTTAATTAATAGATATAAAACTAAATAATAAACTCTCTAATGAGAAGCGTCTTCCATGAAAGACCGCATTAAGAAATCATACAATGCATTTTTAAATGAAGCTATTGTACTTTTATGAATTAATGTAAGAGGTAAAGAATTCCAGAAAAGAGAAGATTGTACAAGAAATGAATTTTTATAGGTAACTGTTCGATATGGAGAAATATAAAATTTGGAATTAGCAGTTCTGGTATTTTTTAAATCTAATTGGGCCTTCCTAATAAACAGATTAAATAAATGTTCAGGACGTTTATTTTTTAGAAGCATAAACAGAAACCTTCCCAATAAGTACTTCCTTCTATACTTGACATTCAGCCAGTTAAGAAAAATAAAATGAGGAGTAATATGCTCATCTCTTCTTACATTTAGAATAAAACGAACACAGGAATTTATTGACCTTTGTAATTTTATGTTCAATTCAGCTGTTAAATCATTGTACACTAGCGAACAGTAATCTAAATGCGGAAATATAAGAGAGAGAGAGAGAGAGAGAGAGAGAGAGAGAGAGAGAGAGAGAGAGAGAGAGAGAGGATACATGCCTCTTTGAAGGCATTGGGAAAAGAGGTGTCTGTAACCAGCAAAATGGTTTTTACAGACCGTCGACTTCCAAACAATGTCCTCCCGTAGAAACCTGCCACTTATGGTGTGCTACCTTTAAAATAAGTTGAGAGGACGTTGCAAGTAGTCTTGCGAAGGACACTAGCGTGCATTTATCCCTTACTACCGGCCTTCCTAGAATTCCTGGATCGCCTTAATTTTGGGGATTTATCTCAGAATAACCAAGGGAGGCGTTGAATTATACACCAAGGAGTGTTTATCCATTATTACCGCCTGTCTAATTCAGGAAATGATTATCCCTAAATGCCAACTCCCAATTCCCTCCTTAGGACTAAATGCCAGGAATTAAATGAGTTGATGTCAGTTTCCAATGATCGCTGTATAAACAGCTGACCGATAAAAGTCATAGTGATGTCATATTCAATAATAATGTTATTAATTAATTATTTAATAGCTAAAAATAGACAATATTATGATAATCTTTTTAGTAAATATAATTTTAATGAATCTTAGTTGCATTTTATGGGTCAACTAGTGCAGTAATGAGGTTGTTTACATATTATTTTTGTTTTATTACTAATATTTGAATAGAAGTGCATATTTTTTTTTTTAAATTACTTTCGGATTGTGGGTTAGACTATCAATCTTGATTTGATTAACCATTGCTCAACTAATGATTATGTTTGTGCCATACTCAAAACGCTGATAATGGTCCCTTAGGAAACCATTTCCGGTAGAAATACCATTCTAAAAAAAATATGACGTGTTAATTTTGTTGAACATAGAGTGTGTATCGTCTAATTGCGTAATCATGTAAACGAGCAAAATGCAGAATACATAGAAAAAAACAAATTCTGTGAAGCACTTTTTGATTAAAGATTTTTCTTAAGTGAAGACGAAATCTCTGCGCCCACTCTAATGATGAATAAAAGTCTCAGAGATACCATAAACAGTGTGCTGCGCCGAATAGAGTCAGCGATACTTTTTTATAATCAGGGGATCAAAAAAAAAGAGTTATATAAGAGAAAACTCAAAATGAAGAAGCTGTGAGAATACAGTTCCTCTTACGAGAGATCCATTGAGTTTTAAAGAGGACGAAATTTAGAGCTATAACACAAGTATGGCCGACTACAAACTCCTTGCCTACCTTAAATGCTGTAGGATGGGATATGTAACCAATCACTTGCAGTTACATATCCATCGATGAGATGTATCTGCAGTAGCCTGAAGATCATGACACTGGACACTTGTCACAATTTAAAATATTAGAATTTCAAATTACTGTAACGTATTCATTTATATTTTTACGGAATTTTGAAAACACGATTTGCTTTATTTTATTTTTATTTTTTTTACAACGCACTAGTTAAAAATATCCTTTATTAAAGGGAAGTCAAAAAAATAAAGCCGGAAGTAACACTCCCGGAAATTTAACACAACCCTACCACCTGAAAATCAAAACAAAATTGAATTAAATACAAAAGATTTTTGTTTTTTCAAAACTTAAGGCTAATAAATAATTAAGTTGAAAACTAGAAGCAATATAAATTTATGGGAATTTGCTTGGTTCTTAGTCAATACCGCTTTTTAAAGATAAAGATCTCATATTTGCTTAATACTTAAAATTATAACGACAAAGTATAATACCAAAGTCGACTTTATAATGTTAGCAGTTTTCCGTAGTTAGCAAGTTTATTATTAAGAAGAAGAATAATAAAATGAATTTATTATCCTGGGACTATTGTCCTCTAAGAATAAATACATGTGCAGTTGGAGGCCCTACTGGTTTGGCCTAACTATTAAATATTTATAAATAAAAATAATATTTACAAAAATGAAAAAATAAAATTAATAAAATAAATGAATATAATTGTTATTTCGGAGGAAGCAGGGTAGAAAGGAGATAATTGAACAGGAGGGATTTAAAGATGAACAGGGTAGGAGCATGGCGGACAGATGATGGTAAGGAGTTTCAGAGAGAGGTAGCGCGTATTAGGAAGGATTTGTCTAAGGATGAAGTATGGTGCGAGGGAATATAGAGATCAGAGGAACAAGATCTAGTACTGCGAGAATGGATTGAGGATTTGAACTTGAGGAGTTGGAAAGTGTAAAATGGTCTCTTTGAGATTGGATAACTTGGAAGAAGGAATGAGGCCAAAAACACACTATTATGAACATGAATATTATGCGAAAAGATCGAGTTGAGCTGTAACTATTGTTCAGTTAACATAGCTGCCAGTGCTTTTGATTATTTCGTTATAAAAGCGAAGTTCTATTGGGATTTCCGTTTTAATATTTAGTACAGTTACAGTGTATAGTTTCTTGTTAAATCTATTAAATTTTTATAAAGATTTATCGAGCGGTTTTCGTGATATTTAGAAGATAACTTCCTCTAAAATTCGTAAAATTATTAGTGTAGTGGTGCGATTATTGTAGTGTGCGTGTATAAGTGAGGAGACTGTTTTGTTCACTTTTCCCTCTCCCTTAAAATTATTTATCTTCAGCTAATATACTATTATGTGAAAAGAGTCGTACAGCTAATCGCCTTAGAAACTGGATGGCGTATAAAATACAAAGAGGCGTCTAGCAGAATATAAGATCAAGGAGGCTAAGACCCTACAGACTTTGTTGCAGTGCCAATGAAAGAAAAAAAAGGAATAAAAGTATCTCTCTGGACAGTTCTTCAGAGAACTTAAAGACCCCGGAAGTGGACCAGGCTAAAAAGATGAACAACTCTTTCAAAACTCCTTGTGTAGAGGGTAGTTGAAATCAGGGAACATGTACTGGCATCTTGAAACTGAATATCGTGACATAAATCCTAGATTTGCCAAGTTCTACGTATATTATCATAAATGACCTACATTAAAATATAAATTGGTCGCATGAACTAGAAGAGGTGGCTAGAAAAAATATAGCAATACTAGTCTCTAGGGTGGAGACTGGAGTCTTACATAACCACTACAATATTTCCTTTGGTTGTTTGGAATAAGAGAAACCTAGAATCATTGGATCTAATCTCTAACAGCTGCCGGAAGAGTGTGACATAATTGATGAGATCTATTCCTAAGATGGAAGATGTTGCTAAAAAAAAAAAAAAGGATGAACTACTATTTGGTAAGCGACATTCTGTCAGGAGTGATTTCGCACAAAAGAATAGGACCATTGGACAAGAGCTGAGTTGAGACTTGGAGTACTGAATTTCCCATACTTGCACTGATTCGCGATTTCAGTGAAATAAGTGGAAAAAAGCACGAATTTCGAAACCAATATGAGGGCCTTTCCTGCTAAATAGTCTAAAAATAGAGAATTAAATTATTAGTAATTCATTAAGAGCGTACTGCTTACGTGTTAATCCATTTTCCACTGCCTTACCTATGGAATGAAACACCCAAGTATATCTATTGCGTGGGCCGTGGCAATCAACGATTAAACATATGATTATACATAATTTTGTTCGGACTTTTTTTTTTCTTTTATTCTTTTAAGTACATTTGTCTGTCGCGTGTTTAAAAAGGAAGTCCACTGGGTCGTCGCCCAACCATAAAAACAAATAACTCTATTAGGAAATTATGGTACCATCCGGGTAAAAAAAAACTGAAAATAATTCTTTCGTGATTTCGTGAGCTTAGAACTAACTTCCGCTTTTCTCTCTCTCTCTCTCTCGTTAAGAAATTCAAGGTGTTTATCTTGATTGGCACTTAGAAAGTGGTAGGCAATTTCTCTTCTTTTTTTGGGCCCAATTAGCGTGAACATATTTTGGCGGTAATTTTAATTTAGTTATACTCTCTCACTCTAACCTTTCTCTCTCTATCTCTAATAGTAATAAAAAATATTAATTTTAGGTTTTCGATTTCCGCATTATAACCAGAAATATCCACTTTAAGATCCAGGTTTAAACATAACTGTTATATGTTTATGAGTCTGTATATGGCTTTGGGCCACGTTATGTGTTAGGGAGAGAGATGTATGTATGTGAGTAGCATAAGTCAAAAACGGAAATCCCTCCACGTCTTTGTTAAAAACAACGAAGACGACGAAGAACCCCGCGATCTTCTTCGCTTCCTGCAACCTAGAGAGTGGCAGCACTGGCTGGTTTCTCTACAACGATGGGTCCTTCCGTTGTAGGTCTAGGTTAAATTTAAAAATTTTAAACTGAATATTTTCAAAAAACTAAACATCTTTAAAATTCAGTTGGCTTAACGTGGTAAAACGGGACGAAACAAGTGGCTATGGAAGTCTCTTTTTTTTACAAACATAACTGAACAAAACCTGAACAAAAGTGTGTGTTTTATCTGAAGAAAAATCTAAATATGGTTATTTGTGCTTTGGGTTGTCGAATTTTGTTAACATACAAAATATGGGTAAAATTATACATTTTATTTGATATTTTGTAAACACTTTTGCTTTATTTCAAATACTACAAAAAGCATTTGTCGTTATTTGCGTTTTAGAACTGTAATGATCCAAACTAAAGGTTATAGATAGGCATTTAAATTGCTTTTGTGTCAATGCGTGATTGAAAAAAAAATACAGATAGAATATAAATTATCCACCACAATTAGAAAATCTAAATCAACCCGCGTAAACAAAGAAATGGTTGCCTAGCAATTGTGTGGGTCAGTGAAAAAGCTTGCGCGGGTCATAGGTTCGCCATCACTGCTCTAGGCTAACTCGGCGACCCAAACGTGTACATATCCGCTATTGTATATAAAAATTAAATTGTAAATAAATAAATTATGGTTAGAATTATGCTGTAGACCTCGCTTGAAACGTCATTAATCAACAGCGACAAGTGATCTTAAGTACAAGAAGCTGTCTAAGAACACTTTTTTGAAAGTGTAGCCGTCTTCAAAAGGGAGTTCTTTAAATTCTTGAAAGTATCGGCCATAGAAAGAGTTAAAGCGGTGGTTTTCGTTAAATTCCATTCACTTAGCCACTCCCTCGAAAAATTCATTCATGCAAATATTTCGATTCTACGCTTCTGATTTTAAGTGTGGTGTAAGTATGTAGTGGTATTTGTCTTTGTGAAGTTGTTGTTTTTTCAGGCAAGGAAAACCTCCTTATTTTAACACTTTAAAATGGATAAAATGAATTATGAGATATTAAATTTTTATTTGAAGTCCTCGAGTGTTTCACAAAAGATTATTTTTTTCGTGACGTAGCGACCGGAAATACGTATTCTGGATGTTGGAAAATTATTTTTAGATGCAGAAGATATCGAAACTATCCTATAGTCAATGTTTCAATTAGCAAACCACATGGTTGAACAAGGTCACTGGAAGGTCAGGGAGCCAAGGATACCTGCGGGTCTTTCCTTCTATATCTTAGAATTACAAATGATGCTGGCGGAAGAAGTTATTTTGAAATTAATTCACAGCACCCGTACAATTAACATTTTTTTTTAATGATTAAAAAAACGGTCGGTTCTAATTTCTATTATTAAAGTATCAATTACCGTCACAAATTAGAATGTCAACCTAAAATTCTTTTTTATAAAAAAAAAAAAACCCTGCCATTAATAATATTTAATATAATTCCAAATTGTTAATTAAATATTGAAACCCCCCCCCCCCAAAAAAACTAGTCCACAATTAAATGATGGCCAAAACAATTAGAAGTTTCAATGAATGAAATTGTCAAGGTGTTTTATTTATATAAAAAAATAAAAGACCAAAAACATTTTGGGACACATTTAATTATATCAATTAATTGAAGCCATGGTCTTATTAAACGGAAATTAGCACAATTCTATAATTGTAGGTTACTAATATAGAGTTTTATGTTAAGGACGAGCTGTCTTTATTTTTGTTAAAAAGAAAAATAAATAATAATTCAAAAGCAAAAAAAAATAATTTTTTTTGAACCGAAACGTGAAACAATTGTTTGCAGAGCAGAGTTTTGCATGTTTAGACATGTGTATTTTTTGCAAACCGTTTTTCTGAATGAAATATTTAATTGTTAGACAAATTTAACTTATCTTATAAACTCATTTAGTTTTTTCATCATTTCAAAAAAAAAAAAAAAAAGAAGGTAAACTAATTAAAAACGTAAAATTTTGGTAAAAAACAAAAAATTGTGTGCCCACATACTAAACTAAAAAGACTGGAACTCAACAAACGGAATAAACTGTTACTAAGACTAATCGGCAGACGGTCGAAACTTCCAATAGAACATAAACGACTATTATACAACACCATACTTAAACCAATGTGGACTTATGGACTCGAACTGTGGGGTTCAACCAAACGCTCAAACTCACAAAAAATCCAGGCCTTTCAATCAAAAATTCTCCGTCAAATTACAGATGCTCCATTCTACGTTCCAATCTCTTCTCTTCCTAAAGATCTCAACATACCCTACGTGACTGAAACAGCTAAAACTAAATACCGAAAATTCCATAACTCTCTATGCTCTAATCCTCTAATCCAAAATCTCGCCTCCATAGCTATTCCGGACAACCCCCCCACGGCGGCTGAGGCGTTGCTGGCCCCGCGACCATCTCATGGATTGATAACCAACTCAAGCGGGAGTGTTGCCAGTGGGTAGCTTCTCTCCTCCAGCCAATCACGTCCATAGCATCATTCATCGGATTTGCTGATTGCATTGTTTGTTTTGTAGATAGTAAATGGCAAATAAAAATTAAAAAAAAAAAAAAAAAAAAATTTTTATCAAAATAAAGATAACTATTACTTAAATTACTGTCTTCCCCTTTTTCGTCTAAGGCTGGAAACATAGTGGAGCGGTGGGCAAAGCGGCGATGATAGCTACTTCAGATCAAAGAGAGCGACGAGCAGCGAGCAAAGATTCGCATGCACATAGTGACGAGCTTAGTCGCGTTCTCCTTTTGACAAAACAAGATGGAGGAACTATTTTTATATGAAAATTCTTCGTTGAAACTTTGGTATTTGCAGCAGCTTAGTAGTAGGAGCTGCAGTGTACATGACATAAATAAGTCTAGAAATGAACTTGGTGAATTTCATCACTTGTACCAACAACTTCGGGAGCATCCTGGCAAGTTTCATGCGTATTTTCGAATGCCTATATCAACATTTGATTACATATTAGCCCAGTGTAACCCCATTAATCAAAATCAAATTTTATTGTTTTTGAGTAATACAGCTCATAACATGAGTTAGGCACAATATAGAAAAATTAACTATTTAGGTTATTTACTAAATACAAATCTGTGTAACCCCATTAATCCTAGCAGTTACTTTAAGATAAGAAAATCAAAATAAATAAAAATAAAATAGAAATATATGCCGATAAAAAGAAATTAGTCAATTAAAAAAACACAATAATTTTATTAAATCACTACACCATGATTTGTCATAAATTAATGTTGTTCATCTGAAAAACTGGAGTAGTACGACGCTACAGAAGAAGGATTGGAGAATTCGTCCTGATCAGAAGTAGTAGGACGTGAAAATGTAATTTAATTTTGCCTAGTATTTAGATGAAAGTTAGCATTAAGGGATTGAGAACCAAATTAAATGTAGCAAAAATTACCTGAATTCTCCATTAACTACTAATTGTTAATTAATTTAAACTATTAATTATTAAAAACTATTGTAGCTTCACAAATACTATGGCCCCACAGAGGTTTCTTTAAACAAACAACTAATAATGTATCAATATCCATAACCTTTGAAAAATAACCTTTACAAATTGAGCGCGATGAGAGCGAAGAAATCAAACATGTCATAACGCTTCGCTCTACTCTTTATAGATAGCGTTGCTCTATCTTTGCTTTGCTCGCCACTATGCGCGGTCCCATATGTTTACTTGTGTTTGATTTCGCCGCTTTGCTCTTCGCTATAATCGCCGCTTTGCTCGCCGCTCCACTATGTTTCCAGCCTAAGTTGGCAAGCAGTGAATTATTATAGAGATAATTTTTTTTTTTTTGAACTATCAGGAAAATTGAAAATTAGAAAAATTGTTGTTTTTTGGGCGTTTCTCCGGTCCAGGAAGATTAAATTTGTGCCGGAAGTGACTGTAAAGTCAAATAAACTGCGTCTACAAAAGTTAAAGCTATTGAGGGTTTTTTTATATGTTGAAGTTTGAAAAAAACTCGTTTGTTTATTTATAAGCAGTTATGCGCAAGAGATAGGCGATGCTTCCCCTAAAAAAAGGCGTCATTTCCGTTTGCAATAAAAATTTTTAAAAAGGTCTAGTAAAAGTCATCCAGGATTACTGACGAAAATCAAAGATATCCGGCGCCATATTTCCTAATCCTTAAGTCATAATTTGAGGGACCCAGTATTAACCAAATCGTACTCCAATCAGACGACTGAAACTAAATTGCAGAAATCCGAAGTAAGACATGAAGTGACTTCAAGTGGGATATCTTTTCTGGCATTTAAAATATGTTTATAATCTATGGAATTTGGAATCTTTGAATCTTAAGAATTCTGAACAAGAGGAATAGAATTAGAACTAGCCTGTGTCCATATCCGGTTTTTTCGTAATTTTTAAAAAGAATTAGGAAATTTTTAATAATAAATATTACGTTTCAGGAAGGAAGTAATTAGTGATAATAGTTTTAGTTTATAGCTATACAGGTTAGGCCAAATAATTTTAAAACTTGGCCATATTTATTCTATCCAAGAGACGAATAAAAATGACAAGAAGAAGAAATATATAATGTTGTGAAAGGTTGAGTTCATGTGAACTGGATAGATGTACAGTAATTGGTGTTTGGATTTTTTTTGCTTGTATGCGTGCGTTTGTTAGTTTAATAGGGGCTTAAAGGGGATGAGACTAGTTAAGAAGTATTTGTGTGGCTTATAGGTAGGGTTGGAGAAGGCGGAGGAATGAATAGTGTGGTTACATTCATGTAGTAAGGTTATCAATAAGATAGATAACTGGCTGTCTTCCAGAGGCGCAAGCAGCAGCCTTAGCTCTGGAAGAGTTTATACAGTTGGGTGTGCTGCTGGAACAGTGACAATATTATTAAAATAGTGGCAGCTCGGCTCGGTGAAGAACGGGGCTGGTAGATGAAGAAGAAGTGCCTCATTACAACTAACAAAGCCCCCTAACCAGACGTCAATTTAAACAGCCAACAAAGACATCTCGATAATTAAGGGTGAAAAAGAAGGAAATTTATACAGGAAGAGAAGAGTGGAGAGAGAGTTTAAAAGGAGCAGGGTTGGGGGAAAAACCCAGGGGAAACAGTGCTCCCCCTTCTGGGTCCTGTGAGTGGAAGCAAAAGTGGAGATTTGCTCTCTCAGTAAGGGGCGTGGTTCAAAAATGTTTTACTTCGTACTGTAGTGGGAGACCAGAATAGTTAGTTGATATATAGCGCAAGTGGAGATAGGGGGCGTGGCCAAACTGCCAAGTGGGTGGGGAATGTGCTTTAGCTTTAAGGGGGGGGAGTGGCGGACGGGCAACTCTCGGCGGCGGGGAATGTTCCACAGTGGGACAGTGTGCACGTTTCAGTCCAGTTCGTAGCTTTACAGAGATAGGTAGTGTTGTGATATGAAGAGTTTCAGAGCGTAGATGCTGGCATCCTCTTCACCAAGTATGACAGTGCTAAAGATCACCAGGATGGACGAGCGGAAGAGCCCGGAGAGGAGTTCTCCAAAGACGGGCATCAGTTTTAGTGTAGCCGCACTGTTGGCCGACACGAGGCCGCCTCGGCCGGCCACCAAAAGTCCTACAAGTACAACCACACAGACCACGATCAAGACAACCATATCGCCACCACCGCCACCAATTGTGGACGATCATACGGACGAGGAAGTTGAAGAGGAAATCGAAGAGTCCACGGAGGAAGATGTGGACGTTGAAGAGGAGAAAAGCCCACCGCCGCCAAGTTATAGCCCACAATCAACGGCCGTACATCAACATCAACAATCGCTGATGGCCGCCCGGCTGATGCTTGGACAAAGTCCTCCATCAGCTACTCCTGGCGGTCCGATAAGGCCGACACCGTTTACAGCGTTTGCAGCTGCTGCTGCAGCAGCCGCAGCTTATTCAGCTGCAGGATTGCCACCACACTCTACCCCATGGGGAGTGCACCCGTTTCCCGGAGCGCCCGTGTTCCCCACCTTTCATGGACCGCTATCCTCGTCACCAGGTAATACAAAAAAAAAAAATATATCTTCATAACTATTAACCTGTTCTATAAATTAATTGCTTTATTAATCTTCCAAACCCTGTGATTAAACCTTGCCGACAAGACATAGGCTGAACCGACTGAACATAGTACTTAACGCTCAAAAAAACTCTCTTTGAAAAACCAAGCGTTTTACTTCCATCAAAGAAACTTAATCTCTTATTAATTATTTTTGATTTATTAAAGAAAACTGAATATTCATCCAATAAAAACAATCTTGATAATCATGTCAAAAACACGGTGTTCTAATCGCCCTCATAATTCGACCTAATTAATTTTTTAAAGCCTAAAAACTAAATTCCTTATCTGATGATTTAAAAAAAAAAGGCGTTAAACACTTTTAATGTTAAGCCTCTTCCAAATCGTATTTTTTAAAAATTAATATTTCCTGTTTTAAGTTCTTTTTGTGTCCGATAATCGTTCTACAAAGTAAGTCCCAGCTTGGGAAAAATTGATCCCGAAGGAGTTTGCAATCTTCTAAATTAAGACTATAAATTGTAACTTTGGTACCTAAAGTTAAAACTTAAATTTGGTCTAAAGATAACCAATTAAAACGACATTTAAGTGTACACTATGTTAATGCAAAACAGAAAAGTTTTGTTCCTGTTGTTAGTTGATTCTTGATATAATATCGGAGAGTTGCCGATAATATAAAACTTAATGTACCGCTGCAGTTGCAATCCCTGAACTGCAAAATAAGAAAAATCACACCTTAAATGAACCCAGCTTAAAACGCATGACCAAGGATTTGCTTATGTTGGCAAATTTGTCAAAATTTTCTTTTCCAAAGTACAGCGGCAATTTAGAGCTGACGGAAATGTGAAGAATAATTCGGTCAAAACAAACTGGGGTTATGCCTAAACATTTAGCATAAAGTATTGTTTAGGATTTAGGTGCTCTCTAAAAATTTTGCCGATAATGAACCCGATAATTGTTGCAAATAAATATAATAAAGAGTAATTTCCATTGAATTTAAATGTGAACCAAAAAGAAAAACATTTTCCTTTAAAATTCATGGCTTTTACTGTTATTAATTATTACGTCATAATTCCTAATAGAGCTAAACTAGGGACTTCTTTTACTTAACTCTAGACTTTTAGACTTAGTTTTTTTTGGAACAAGCATTAAATTGTTCACTTATCGATTATCGTAAATGTTTTATAAATTCGTACGGTTTTACGGGTGATAATTTTTTACTATTACCATTCTTAATAATTGATCCCAATTATATCGGCTTTTTATTTTAATAAAATTTAAATTTTGATTAAATTCTTTGCAAACTTAAAACCAAAATTATAAATTTATTTACACACGAGTGCGTTTTTTAATTAGAATATAATTATCAAGTATAAATAGTTATCTTTCAAAGTGTAAACAAATTCAGTGTTGCCAAACTACAAGTTCAACTGTGGTTCAAGTTTGTATCCCTGTTTTTTTATTTTTTTAGAGCTAAGATACCCGCAGAATATAAGGAAAAGAATAATTAAATAACGGCCGGTCTTAATTTTGAACCGGCACTTTAACCCGGTATGCACAAAATATTCGCTAATAAGTCCAAGTTTTTTTTTTTTTTTTTTATACCTAGGCCACCACAAATTTTTATTATTTCCGGTTTAGAAAGAAAAGAAACATTCTACTAAAAATGCTACGCGTATTTCATCCGCACAAATATAATGAAAGTGCCGCGGGCCGATGAAATGATACCCGATTTGCCCCTATGAATTATTATAAATTATCGATACTAGAATTAATTAACAGGTTTTAATTGAGGTAATACCATATAATATACATTTTTAATTAAGACTATTTTTGAATTTTATGAATTATTTTTTTAATTAATCAAAAAACCAATTATGGTCAACAAAAAAAATCAATACCTAAATAATTTTATTTTTAATTAATCAGCTTAAATTAATTATTGCATTGCATTAATTCTTGTTTAGATGATTTATTGCAACAGTTTTTTTTAATTAATTAATTATTATTTTGTTCACATATCCATAATTACAGTTGACCTGTAATTATAGTTGAACTTTAAAAGGGGCTTAGGCCTAAATGAGTTTTAGCACCTTTTCATATTAGAATTTTAATTTAATGTTAAAATCGTGGATTTCTCAAAATTGTTTTTGAATTAATAGAAAGATTTACCCTTAATTAATTAGAAAAATCGGGGAAGGGATAAAATTTCCTCTTCCTCCCACATAAATTTAATTAAATAAAATTTCCGGGCCGTCTCGTAAGCAACTTACGGGGTTATAGGCAGTCAGAAGCGCCAAAAAAGTCATTTTTTCAATTTTTTTGGGGGGGAAAAACGTGTTTACTTTTTTATTCGGGAACTTTTGCGTCATATCAGTCCATGTTTAAAGAACTTAGTGTAAATTTTTCGTTACAAATTAATAATAATTGTACTAATGGCGAATATTTTAATGCAACACGTCAAAAAAATGCAACCCTCTCGTGGACATGATATCTTGAGACTGGGTCATCTGAAATCAAAATTTCGAAAAGATTTCGTTAGTAGATGACTTTATCTCGTACTTGACCGAAGGATTTAGAAAAAAAATTGAATTTTTAATTTTTGGGACAACTTTAAAGTTTGATTCACGATTTTCACTAAAAAAAATTGCCTATTTTATGTTTGTAAAACAAGTTCTATTCATTGAAAAAAAAAAATCCTTCGTCCAAGTACGATTTTAATATGTGTAAAAGAAATACGTAAAATTTCAAAAAGATCGGTGCAGTAGATTTTGAGATATCGTGTCCACCGACTTTGAAAACGTAGTTTTGAGAAAAACGCGTTTAAAGTTTTCAGCGGTTAAAGGTTTGCGAATAAAACCTGGATAATTTTTTTTTTTTCAACTT
Organism: Rhodnius prolixus; assembly: GCF_049639745.1. Taxonomy (NCBI): domain Eukaryota; kingdom Metazoa; phylum Arthropoda; class Insecta; order Hemiptera; family Reduviidae; genus Rhodnius; species Rhodnius prolixus. Next base: position 31,534,595 of record NW_027411582.1, read on the forward strand.
ACACAGTGTCATCGATTCCAGGCCCATAAAATAAGTCCTCCATGTCTTCGAAAATGTCGCAAGTTTTCCGATTTCTGTTGTCTGCGTAGGATTCTTGCCTCCCGCGTAGCAAGTTGAGCTCTGTGCTCAGCGATGGTAATTCGAACGGTCGGGGCTTGTATACACTTTCACTCTTACAATTTTGCACGGATCGACTTGAAATTTTAGGACAACATTCCTGAGATACTATACTTAAATGTAAAAAAAAAAAATCGATTTTTTCAAATTTCTGACTGCCTATAACCCCTTAAAGGTAACCATTCCCTTCAGCATATTCGCAAAAATTATTTTTTTTAGAATAATTAATCAAATATCTACAATATTTAAGACTTGATGACATGGTTCTGTTAAAAAATACTGGATAACATTTATTTATTTATTTTTTTAATTCTAAACGGTTGTAGTTTTTTCATCCATCATCAGTTTTATTTATCCAAAAACTTGTTACGTCATATATTGTATACGTCACAAAAAAAACTAAAATCAAAATTTGGAGGGATGCCTAACCTCTTTCTATCCAGGAACTGTGGCTTTTAATCAGATTTATTTTTTTTCCTTTCTGGGTAAATATTTTTAAAATAATATTTATATATAACTTCCTGTGGGTATGCAATTACTGATTGAATTCAAGTGTCACATCCGGTTTGGCTGTTATAGACCAAAGTGTTACTGTGATGGGTACACGTGATTGATACCCTAAACTTTATATATTTTGAATTCAGTGATTTTTCTGCCGTTTGAGTTTTGTGGTTGACTTGAAAATTGAAAAAAAATTTACACTTATTATAATGCTTGCACTTTTAACAAGAGAAAAATGAAAAAAATAAGAAAAGCTTTGTGTCCTAATTTGAGAAATCATACTTTCTAGGTACAAAATGGAATTTTTTGGTCCATTATGTTGAGTAAAATGTGAAAAATTGAGAGAAATATAAATAAAATAACAGGTTGACCAATTGTGTCAGAAAAACTGAAATATACAAAAAAAAACAAAGACAGTTTTACCAATCATATTATTTAAATATTGAGCTAATGATTTTTTTTTAATTTTCTAATGATGGTTTTGAAAACTATTTTCCCTGCTCAGTGGTTTTCAAAAAGACCTGGTGAAAATTAAATGTCCCTTCTTACGAGTTAATGTTTTTCCGTCTAAGTAACGTTAAGTAACAGTTGATATACCCTTTCCTTTACTACAATTCTCATTTCTTATTAACTTTCAACAATTTGGAAAAATCTTGAAAAGAAATTTTCCCATAAATAAAAATTATCCCAATAAAAGTTTTAGATCCATGTTTACCGAAACGAGATGTATACTAAGTTCAAAGCAAATCGTTGGTGACGTTACAAAATTAAGTAAAATGGTACTTTTCTTGGATAACGAAGTTTTTCATCGCTAAGTTATTAAAGCGAGTCTCAATGGAAGTATTCAAACAAAATATTCAAACTCAAGGGACTTACAAGAAACCAAATGATATTGCTAGTAAAAACGCATTATTGAAAAAGTTGCTTAAACTAGATAGCAGTCAAAAACTATCGTTCTTACTTCTGGTCTAGTGCTTTTCCTTATAACTACGATTTTTAGCCAGTTTTTATACAAATGGTAAAGCTATAAAAATTCATTGGATGGTTACTTTAGAGGTACCTAATTCTAAAATTACTATCTCAAAAAAGGTTTTTTGGTTCCTCCAAGTTACTTGTGCCCACAGAATCTTATTTTCAAATTCCTGAGGATGGCTAACAGTTAAATCCATATCTCTTTTCAAGGTCTCTAGGATCTATTCTACTAGATTTTTGTGGCTATATAATCTCATCTGGCAGCAGGAAGCCAAATATCTCTGGCTACTTCGCGATGTTAAAACGTCATCCTGCAGTAATTGCAGTAATGGAAATTTCAGTGAAAAATTGCCATGTTTGACTCCAAAATTAAAGCATTAGGTCATTCAGTTTGTGATCTAGTCTGCCCTTGATCGCAAAAAAATCGCTTGAAATTTGGTCTTTGTACAGGGTATTTTTTTATAAAAAATAGTACTTGTTTAAAATATTTCCTAACATTTTCTCAAATATTTCAGAGAGATCAAAAGTGAATGTTTAAAGTGCAATTTGTAATCTTTGACTTCCTTATTTTAAGACAGTCTACTTTAAAAATTGACTAATTGTTCCATCTAAAAGGAGTTTTCAATGAATTAATCAACTTAATAAACTAGCAACTGTTGTATGCTTGTGAAAACGTTTTCTTGCAAAAACAAACGTAATTTTTCATACTGAGATAAAAGGAATCCTGAGCAAATGATATACCGTTAGAAAGCCCGCATTAGACAAGGAAACCTAATGAGTTTTCTTCAAAAAATTTCGATTACTTTTATTTTTCCCAGTATCCAAGAGGGAAGATTGAGGCTGTTTGGAAGAATAACTTATGCTTCGAAATGGTATCAATTTTTAGAAAATTTATCTGTCTTTCTAACCGTATCGTCAGAATCGAATTCGGACTAAAACTTTCTGAGTAATAACATTTTTATTGGAAAAAAGTAATGATTTTAGAAAAAAAAATTAAAGTGACGTCACTCAAGAACAGAGGAAAATATGAAGTTGGCCAATACGTCATTGAACTCAACTTTAGAAGTACTACACACAGTAGGCCTATGGACAATACTTACTGGTTCGCCCTATAGATGCTTAAAACAAGGACAGTGGTCCTATTCAATTGATATCTGGTATAAACCAGGCTAATCAGGTTTTCTAAAAAATAATGGCCCTTATTGGTAGAAAATTGTATACAATTAAGATATGTCCGGTTGGAAGATGGATAAGTTACAGCTTATATCCGGATTCTGGTTTCTGGGTTTTGTTTTCAAGCTTACGTGTTCTCATATACAGGGTGACCAGAGTTATATGCTCCACCCACTTTTTTTTTTAACGGCGGGAAATTTCGAAAAAATAAAAAACACGTATTTAATCATTTTTAGTCTAGTTTATTTTCAGTGATTGACCCATTTTTTTAAACCCTTGTATCTCGAGATACAGCATCCAACTTTTGTTTTTCAAATAGAACGTTATATTTTTTGTTCCATATTTTTGTAGTATTTGAGCTCCTAAAAACAACAAAAAAAATTTTTTTGAAATCGGTTAGGTTTTTTCAAAAGTTATGGTAATTTAAAATATATAAAACAAATTTCAGTTTACTGTCAAAATTACGTAATTTTTTTAAAAATAATCTGTCCAAACTGGGTATAATCAACGGATAGGCAGGCCAAAACACTGGACTCCCACGCTTTGCTTGTAGCAGCACTTATGGTGGCGAAGTCAAGATCTAGGCAGGCTAGAGTTATTCGACGTTTCAGATCATCGACTGAAGCTAAGGGATTAACGTTACTGTACACTCTATTTTTTAGATATCTCCACAAAAAAAAAAACAGTCCTTTGGGGTTAGGTCCAGAGATCGAGGTGGCCATTGGATGGGACAATGAGTCCCTAAGCACTTTTCATGAAAATATCTGTCCAGGTAACCTCGAACCACTCTCGCATAATGTGCCGGACAACCATCTTGTTGAAAATACATGTTTAGCTGACGTTGTAGCGGAACATCTTCAAGCAGAACTGGCAAAATGTCTCTTAAAAAAAGTTAGATACCTTGCACCAGTTAAGTTCTCTCTGTAGAAGTATGGGTCCGATTAGTTGATTTCCTAAAACTCCACACCAAACGTTTGTAGAAAAAAACAACCTGAACGTCGAATGACTCCTAGCCTGTCTAGATCTTGACTTCGCCACCATAATTGCTGCTATGAGCAAAGCGTGGGAGTCTAGAGTTTTGGCCTATCCGTTTGATTATACCCAGTTTGAACAGATTCTTTAAAAAAAAATTACGTAATTTTGACAATGAAGTGAAATTTGTTTTTCATATTTTAAATTACCATAACTTTTGAAAAACCTAACCGATTTCAAAAAAATGTTTTTTGTTTTTTTTAGGAGCTCAAATACTATAAAAATATGCAAAAAAAAATATAACGTTCCATTTGAAAAACAAAAGTTGGATGCTGTATCTCGAGCTACAAGGGTTTAAAAAAATGGGTCAATCACTGAAAATAAACTAGACTAAAAATGATTTAATACGTGTTTTTTATTTTTTCGAAATTTCCCGCCGTTAAAAAAAAAAGTGGATGGAGCATATAACTCTGGTCATCCTGTAGAGAAGAATATTACAAAATATACATATATGTATCTGGTGACTCGGGTAACCTCAACTCGTGTATTTCCGGCGGACATTCACTAACGAAAATTCGTAACAATCGTAGTACTAATTGTGGAGAATTGAGAACGAATTAGAGAAGAGAAATCTCACGCAGCAAAGCAAGAGAAATCCGAAGAATTAATAGGCTCCTCTCTCACAAAGAGACTTACTCCCACTCTCCTAGAAGTAGATAGGAGCCAAACTAATATTTCATTGTCAGTCTAGAAAGTCGGTAGAGAGCTAATACACTTTAAGACATCATTAACTAACTCATTTAGCACTATTAACTCCCCGAAACTCACAAGAGCGTGGTGTAAAGGGGAGTTGAGAGCGCTCCCACTTCTGCCTTGAAGAAGACGGGAGAGGATCTTATTCAGCGCCTCCCCCTATTTCTTGTTCTTAACTCATCTTGTACGATCTATTTTTAGAAAGAAAAAAACACCCGAAAAAGAGAGATATATAACCACCTAAACTTCTCTATAAGTTCCTCTCGCTTCACTCACACTTCCCTGAGTAAGTTTGTCTGTTCTGTCCATGTGTGAGTCTGTGCGACAACTACACACAAACGCACCTCGCAACTATAAACGGACCGTATTAAAAACATTATGTTTAAAGGATGTACAGGTAGTAACTAAAAAGTTAAGGGCAAAAATGTAAACAGTCTTCCCTGTAGGTAAATTGAGTTAATTGTCTACCTATTATCCTATTTCTTGCTTTCATTTATCTTTTTTAGCTCTTTACTGTTCATTATTTTATTTACTTAAATATAAATAGCCTCCCCTCCAAAAAAAAAAACACTTCTAACCATACATTAGGAAGCTCTACACATATACATATATTAGTCCGGAAGAACGCGATGTATTTTTTTTTGACCAGAATTAATTTTTGACGAAATTATCAGCAATTAAAACAAAAAATTATGACGTCATTTCCTTCATTTTCAGAAATTTAAAAAAAAAAACTCATTTAAATCTCTTTTAAATTAAAACCAAAGTTTAAACATTTTCATTGGTTGTCACAATTATATAACGGAAATAATTTTTTCAAAGTAGCTTGTTTTTTTTTGTTTTTTTTCTGAGCTAATATCAGCATATTACGCTTATTTTATTGGAGGATTTTTGTTTTGTTTTTTTTAGCGTAAAATACGCTCAACAAAATTTTTTTTTTTGCTCACCTTATTCACAGACACATATAAAAACTGCTAATTTTTATTGGTGCAAAAAAATTTTATTCCAGCAATCATAATTTAAACCAAATTATTAGTAAAACTGAAAACCATTTTACGAGGGTCGTTTGAAAAGTCCGTGCAAAGTCAGAGAGATAGCACCACTGGCGCGTATCGAGGTTATGTTTAGTTAGTAGCATCTCTTGGAAGAACACACACCAAGTTTCAGCCAGATCGGTCTATTTCTTTGTGTTTGGCATTCGTTTGAAACGAGGAAGTCGAGTGATTTTCAAAAAAAAATGGACGAAAAAGAATTTCGTGTGTTGATTAAACACTACTTTATGAAAGGCAAAACGCTTCAGGAGACTAAAGAGAAGCTTGATAAACATTTATGGTGACTATGCCACCTTCGATTAGAACAGTTTATAAGTGGTTTCAAAATTTTCGGAGTGGCCATATGGGCACAAGTGACGCTGAACGTTCTGGACGCCCTGTTGAGGTTACTACTCCAGAAATCATTGATAAAATCCATGATATGGATGGAGAAGAGTGAAGGTGCGTGAGATTGCTAGTGCTGTGGGCATCTCGAATGAACGGGTACATAATATTTTGCATCAACATTTGGACATGACGAAGCTATCCGCAAGATGGGTGCCGCGATTGCTCACGCTTGACCAAAAACGAAATCGTGTGAAGTGTTGCAAGGACGGTTTGCAGCTGTTCCAGAAGAATCCGCAGGACTTTAAGCGTCGTTTCGTCACTGTGGATGAAACATGGATACATCACTACACTCCTGCGACCAAAGAACAATCTAAACAATGGGTTACAAAGGGGGAATCTGCGCCAAAAAAGGTGAAGACCGTTCCTTCGGCCGGAAAGATTATGGCGACTGTCTTTTGGGATTCGCAAGGAATAATCCTCATCGACTATCTGGAAAAGGGTAAAACTATTACTGGTGCATATTATTCATCGTTATTGGACCGTTTGAAAACCGAGCTGCAACAAAAACGCCCACGATTGGCCCACAAAAAAGTCCTTTTCCATCACGACAACGCACCAGCTCACACCTCAGCAGTTGTGGTCGCAAAAATTAATGGAAATAGGGTTCCAACTCGTTTCACATCCCCCCTATTCTCAAGACTTGGCTCCCTCGGACTACTATTTGTTCCCCAATATGAAGAAATGGCTGGCGGGAAAAAGACTTTATTCAAATGGGGAGGTGATTGCAGAAACGAATGGCTATTTTTCAGACTTGGACAAATCCTATTATTCGGAAGGGATCAACAAACTAGAGCAGCGTTGGACGAAGTGTATAAGCCTAAAAGGAGACTATGTTGAAAAATAAAAAAGGTTTACCCCAAAAAATTAAGTAGTTTTTATTTTTACGGACTTTTCAAACGACCCTCGTATACCTTCAAACAAACCCTAAAAAATCATATACGCGTTCTTAATATTATCTTCTTAGATTGCTCGATTATACTTTTTAGACGCTGTTAGATAATATTTTGGTATACCTAATTATTTATTCGTATCCTTAGATAATGTTCTAATTTCATCGACTAATGTTCAAAGTAAAGTTAAGAAGATACTAAGCAAAGATAATTAAATATTGACATGTTAAAAAGGTTACCAAAATTCTATTCCTTATTTTGTTAGTCTCTTCCACTCAGGTAGACCTAAGTAGGTAATATGTTTCTAAGTATTAGGTCTGTACCTTTTTTTTTCTCTCTCTTTGTATTTAGGGCTTAGGTATTTTGTCTAATAATAAGAAATAGTTTGACAGTTTAAAAAGTCATTGTAAGAATGTGTAAAAGTATTTTTTTGTTCGGACAAATTGTTACTGGTTATAACTCCTATTGGAATGGTTAAATCATACTCTAGTACTGTAAAGACATTACCAAATGATTACAGATTCAAATTGCATTAGCAATACGGCATTAATTATGCTGTGAATTCTTAAGAAGTATATTTGGAATTATTTTAAAGAGAAATCTTAAATCTAATATTGGTTGAAATCGATTTGTACCAAAGTGTAGCTCCGCAAGTGCTCTGAATGTCTTCGACTCTTCCGTCTTAGCATGAATGTTTATTGCATACCTGACAGATTTTGGGGCTTTAATTTTTCATTAGGAATGGATTAATCACTTTTGTTGGTGCAGAGATTTTGAGATCGCTTAGGTTATCGTCCCACTAGTCAACTTTAGATTAGGTAGGAAGTGAAGTCCGTGGCCGGTAAAGTAAAGAGAAGCCGAAATCTCTTCAAATTGATGAAAGTCTTAAGCAAAGATTTAATCTACCTCTGATGGTGCAATTGAAAGACCGAAGTCGGTTAAGGGTACAAGGAAACATGCGTGCTAACGACGGATAAAAGCAGAAGATTTGTTATGCGTAATAGTTTTTCTGTAAAAGTCTTCTTTTTTTTTTCTAAGACGATGGGGCTGAAGTCATTTCTTAGTCATTAAAGTCCTTTATTTAGGGTTCTATCTTTTAAGTTGTAAGTCTTTAACGATGAATAGTTCGGGGTAGCGGGTACAAGAAAGAGTTATTTTGCGGAGTGTTGTTGGAAATCTCTGGAGGATGGACTTCCTTTTGATGGAGTGGTAAAAACTTTCACTTCTAACCACTCCTCAGGGTGTAAGATTGGCGAGGACTGTTTAACAATGGTACCATCTGTTAGCTGTTCAGTTATTACCAATGTAACTTGGACAATTCCAGAATTGGAACTGAAGCGGAGGACTACTATTTCGAGACTAGATGATGTCCCTTGGGAAGTGGACCCTCGTTATCCAAACGAGATTTAGACTATTCCCTCTGTTGTGTTTCGGATGAGCTAATCTGCGGCATAAGAAGTTTGCATTTGTGTGCAGATAGTCAGGCTAGAAGGTACAACTTTTGGGGCTTTCTTGTTCATTAATTCTAAATTAATTCATAAGATTTCTAAATTTAAGTAAAAACTCCCAAATTTGAAGAGAATCACTTATGAGGAAATGGCTTTTCCACTGAAAGAGAAAAAGATTTGTGAGTTCGCACTAGTTTTCATTATTACGTATTATTATTATTTTCTAAATTTAAGGCCGCATCAACATCTGAGTTCACTGGTGCCCAGAGCTTTTTTTTTTTTGCAGGGCACTTCCGGTCCTTCAGACAGTGTTTTCTCTCTTAAGAAGTTGTAAGAAGCTCCTAGGAAAAATAAAAATCTAAGTTTCAGCAGCTGGATACAATGATCACCACGTAAAACACTGAACCAATCCCAATCAATTATTATTTATTGTTTTAAAACTGTTAAATTTTAAATAGAAATGCGTAATTAAGAATTTGGAGAATTATTATAAGAGTAAGATGTGAAAATAAACGGAAAAAAACAAAAATTTAAAAGACCGCGAAAACAGTAACGGTCGTCACTAATTATAAAACAATAATACAAATGGATTGGGGACTTCGAAAGACGGGGAGATAAATCACATTTACTGAACTTGCCAGATATAATTATCTGTCTAAAGCTGATATATGTATATATATATCAGCTTTTTTATTTGGCTTCTTTCTTGCTTATCGTCTTATCTGTCCATTTCTTTCTTTTTATTAAATCAACTCTTATTTATAGTGTTTTTATTGAATACAGAATCCCATGTTACATTAATAAAAAAACTAGCCATTGATCTTTTATTCTATTTTATGGTTACTATTGAATAAAAAGACATGCTTTGCTTTATATTACCAGCTTAGGTATACTGATCTTCTATTCAAGAGAATAAGAATAAATTAAGTATTGGAAAAAAATAAGATAACATAGATTTATCTTTAAAAAATAAACATAATAAAGTTTTTTTAAAATAATATTCAACTTAGTTAATTTGCAAACAGTTTTTTATAAGATTGTTAGATAGTTTTGTAAATTGTAAGACTTACGTCATTTAATATGAATACAAATAGGTTAATTTGTGTAGTTTAATATTAATTTAATATACGAGGAGCTGATAATTTTGGGTACATTTTTTTAGTTAGCCATCATTATTGTGGGGGAGCTATGCTTGTTTTAAAGTTAACTATCTTTTAACCGGAACCAAAGAAGTAATAACGGAGACAAAAGTGACGTAAATTGGTTATAAATTTCCGTTTATTTGGAAATAAAAATCACAGGATTAATTTTTTCAAAGCTGGATTTTTAAATCTTTTTTTTCTAGTACAAAAAGTTTGAAATTAGGGTTTTTATTAACCAGAAATTTGGGTAAAACCTATGAGTAAAAAAATCCGGTGTAAACACTTCCTATTTTATATCAATTAATGTATTTAAATTTTATTCTACCTCTTCCGCTATTTTGGCGCGCAATGTACGTCTTTTGATAATTTTCTCCTGCACTGAAAATAACTTGCATCGCACGTCTACTAAATTTTCTGAGATACTGTACCTACTACTTAAAGTAATCGTCTATTTTTTTTCAGGCGGGGCTTAACGTCCAACTACCATTTACTAGGTGTCGTGGACGGAGGCGACTAGCAAACTTACTTACGAGGGTCGTTTGAAAAGTCCGTGCAAAAATAAAAACTACTTAATTTTGTTGGGGTAAACCTTTTTTATTTTTCAACATAGTCTCCTTTTAGGCTTCGTCCAACGCTGCTCTAGTTTGTTGATCCCTTCCGAATAATAGGATTTGTCCAAGTCTGAAAAATAGCCATTCGTTTCTGCAATCACCTCCTCGTTTGAATAAAATCTTTTTTCCCGCCAGCCATTTCTTCATATTGGGGAACAAATAGTAGTCCGAGGGAGCCAAGTCTGGAGAATAGGGGGGGATGTGAAACGAGTTGGAACCCTATTTCCATTAATTTTGCGACCACAACTGCTGAGGTGTGAGCTGGTGCGTTGTCGTGATGGAAAAGGACTTTTTTTGTGGGCCAATCGTGGGCGTTTTTCTTGCAGCTCGGTTTTCAAACGGTCCAATAACGATGAATAATATGCACCTGTAATAGTTTTACCCTTTTCCAGATAGTCGATGAGGATTATTCTTTGCGAATTCCAAAAGACAGTCGCCATAATCTTTCCGGCCGAAGGAACGGTCTTCGCCTTTTTTTGGCGCAGATTCCCCCTTGGTAACCCATTGTTTAGATTGTTCTTTGGTCTCAGGAGTGTAGTGATGTATCCATGTTTCATCCACAGTGACGAAACGACGCTTAAAGTCCTGCGGATTCTTCTGGAACAGCTGCAAACCGTCCTTGCAACACTTCACACGATTTCGTTTTTGGTCAAGCGTGAGCAATCGCGGCACCCATCTTGCGGATAGCTTTGTCATGTCCAAATGTTGATGCAAAATATTATGTACCCGTTCATTCGAGAAGCCCACAGCACTAGCAATCTCACGCACCTTCACTGTTTTGTCATCCATCACCATATCATGGATTTTATCAATGATTTCTGGAGTAGTAACCTGAACAGGGCGTCCAGAACGTTCAGCGTCACTTGTGCCCTTATGGCCACTCCGAAAATTTTGAAACCACTTATAAACTGTTCTAATCGAAGGTGCAGAGTCACCATAATGTTTATCAAGCATCTCTTTAGTCTCCTGAGGCGTTTTGCCTTTCATAATGTAGTGTTTAATCAACACACGAAATTCTTTTTCGTCCATTTTTTGAAAATCACTCGACTTCCTCGATTCAAACGAATGCCAAACACAAAGAAATAGACCGATCTGGCTGAAACTTGGTGTGTGTTCTTCCAAGAGATGCTACTAACTAAACATAACCTCGATACGCGCCAGTAGTGCTATCTCTCTGACTTTGCACGGACTTTTCAAACTACCCTCGTACTATTTCTCATTTAACCATTAAATAAAATCCAAGGCCAAGACCGGGAATAGAACCCAGTACCGCAATGCACATTAGCTTCGCAGGTTACTGTACTACTTGCTACATTTTTATTATTTTTCGTGTTGGTAATACTATAATCTTAACTCTTAACTAAACACCGTTATTCAAATGTGAAATTAAGTGCAATTACACAGAACACTACCTTTTTTATTCAGTCGTACATATTAAATTTATAACGCGGTATAATAAATTAAAACCTGGTCCAGTACATATAATAGTTTCATTGTTATTTTTAGTAAGTTTTATCCTTATTCAGATCCCTAAAATGGGATAATGATAGTGAAGGTAGTGATATTATTCGACCACTCTCAAAAAGAAAGCGAGGATGGAGAAGACTGGGTAGTGAATCTAGCGATATTGTTTGTTCATTTCGGGGGGGGGGGAATCTAGAATTCCAGACGAAGAAGATGGAACTGTTTGGGTGTGGAAAAATGGACCAAATAATAATAAAGTATGGCATTTCTCGAGAATTTCCGGTATAAAAAAAATCAACCTCACATACATGGGGGCTAACTCCTTTCCCATTCGATGTACAGCGTCGGTGACCCCCATAAAGCACATCTACATAAAATAACGAATCGAATGACATCTCATTCATGAAAATCGGTTCACGCGTTTAGGCGCTACGCAGTTTACAAAAAAGGTAACAAGAAGAAAAAGAACAATTTCTTAAAATGCCGTTTTTGCTCATTTTCAGCAACTTTTTTCTCAAAATCCATTAGATCTAGGTTATTGCGAAAAATTACAGTTACAAAGAAGGATTTGCCCTATAATTTAAAGAAAATTTGGGAATTTTATCTTTTATAGAAAAAGAGAAAAAAATTGTCAAAGTTGGGTGTTTTTCAACGTTACGCTTTTTCGTGCACTTCTTGACGATCAACTCTTATACAACTGTCCTACCGGACATTTTTAATTCTATATTGAAAGCATATTTTGCTTTATTTTTTTTCCCAGTGGGATGGGCACACATTTTTGCTGATTAATTAATAGCGCAAGAGGTTAATTACTTAAAATTTGAAGTAAGTACAAAACTGTAAATGTTCACCGGTGAAATTAGAAAAATTACTGTTACAGAGAAGAAAGAATAATGCAAATTTCAGTCGTTATTATTATTTTTTTTCATGTCAAGCTTTTGACCGAGTGACTACGTCATCTTCAGGGCTTAAACTTATTAAAAAACTGTAATTTGTGTTACATTATTAATAAGTATAAACCCTGAATAAGACCTAGAGTCCCTTAGGTTGGAAGCTTGACTAATTAATACATAAAAAATAATGACTAAATTTGGGTCTTTCTCCCTTTTTGGTTTTCATGAACCAGTGACGAAAAAAAAGATAAACGAGGTGTGGCTATTAAATAACGAGACTGGAGCTGCTACAGAAGAACTATGTATGCGCCAAATCCTAAAGACCGACAGCTGTGTGCAGCGTAAAGCCTTCTCTTTCGATTGCAACGGCGTCTCACCGTGTTTGTAGAGAAATCTGTCTGACCGGAACCGTCGTTTGTGTAAGTTGGTGTTAGTTTCGTTTTGCCGCAAAACATGATACTACCACATTTAGTAGAGCAACGAATTGTCGTGAAAATTTCACATCAAAACTTGGTAAAACCGCTACTGAAACTTATCTTTTCATTAAAAGAAGTTTATGGCGATGGATGTTAATCACGTGCGCAAGTTTTTGAGTGGTTCAAGCGTTTCCAAGATGGCCGAAAAGATGACGTCGGAGATGATGGCCGCCCGGGTGCAGAAAAAAAGAGTCGTACTTCCGGTATTCTAGCTCGGAAACTTTGGTTTGAAAGTTCACATAATCAAATATTTTATGGAATTTAGAACCGTACAATATCTAAAATGTCCACCTTTTTTTTTGTAGGAGAGCTTCATCGTTTCCTAGCACCACCGCAGAAATACAGTTTGACGGTAAAAAAAAACTAATTTTACCCAACACTTTATTGTCTTACAAGGTAAGACAAAGTAAAAAACAAAAAGAAACCACCTTCAGTAAAAGAAAAAAAAGCGTAGTCGATTTACAGACTAATTGATAACAAAATTAATCGAACCTTGTTTATGCGCTTAATAAGTGTGTGCTACTTAATTAATAAAAGGAGCTTGATTAATAGAATGACAGAGAGATAGAGAGAGGAGACTGGAGAATAGCTAGGAGAGGGAGGATAAAACAAAGAGAGAGAGAGCGTTACAAAACACTCCAATTATATAACCTGCTGCTACTGGTAACAGCTTATTGCAACCTTAATCTGAAATAAACGGTTTTTATTTGGGGGGGGCTTTTATTTTTTTAATTCGTGTTTTTAACGAGGAATTCGTGGGTGATCTTGAAGCACTCTTTAATTTTGTTTTCTTTTTGCTGAATTCGTATTAAAGGAATTTAAAAAAAATATATACGAGGGTCGTTTGAGAAGTCCGTGCAAAAATAAAAACTTCATAATTTTTTGGGGTAAACCTTTTTTATTTTTCAACATAGTCTCCTTTTAGGCTTATACACTTCGTCCAACGCTGCTCTAGTTTGTTCATCCCTTCCGAATAAGAGGATTTGTCCAAGTCTGAAAAATAGCCATTCGTTTCTGCAATCACCTCCTCGTTTGAATAAAATCTTTTTCCCGCCAGCCATTTCTTCATATTGGGAAACCGAGTAGTCCGAGGGAGCCAAGTCTGGAGAATAGGGGGGATGTGAAACGAGTTGGAACCCTATTTCCATTAATTTTGCGACCACAACTGCTGAGGTGTGAGCTGGTGCGTTGTAGTGATGGAAAAGGACTTTTTTGTGGGCCAATCGTGGGCGTTTTTCTTGCAGCTCGGTTTTCAAACGGTCCAATAACGATGAATAATATGCACCTGTAATAGTTTTACCCTTTTCCAGATAGTCGATGAGGATTATTCCTTGCGAATCCCAAAAGACAGTCGCCATAATCTTTTCGGCCGAAGGAACGGTCTTCGCCTTTTTTGGCGCAGATTCCCCCTTGGTAACCCATTGTTTAGATTGTTCTTTGGTCTTAGGAGTGTAGTGATGTATTCATGTTTCATCCAAAGTGACGAAACGACGCTTAAAGTCCTGCGGATTCTTCTGGAACAGCTGCAAACCGTCCTTGCAAGACTCAATTTTTTGAAAATCACTCGACTTCCTCGATTCAAACGAATGCCAAACACAAAGAAATAGACCGATCTGGCTGAAACTTGGTGTGTGTTCTTCCAAGAGATGCTACTAACTAAACATAACCTCGATACGCGCCATTGGTGCTATCTCTCTGACTTTGCACGGACTTTTCAAACGACCCTCGTACATTCCTTCATAAATCTGGTTCTTTAAAGGTCGTTCGTAGATATTCATTAGTGTTCAAGATTTTTAGTTTAACCGTGTCAACAGAAAACAACAAGAGGTACAAAAAAAAATAGAGCTCAACTTAGATTAGCTGAGTGGTTAGAGAATACTGGATTCCTGATGCGGAGATTGCAGGTTCGAATCCAGCTGTAGACTCTTAGATTTTTTTTTTTTCTTACTAGGAGCTTATTACAGCTCACTGTCCTGGTGATGGACAGTGTGTTGTCTGTAAAGAGAGAGAGAGAGAGAGAGCACTGCCCGGAGGCTGGCAGTGCTCTGAAAAAATGCTTAGGGCGCCCAGTAACCTCAGATTGTTGATGCGACTTAAATATATACAGTTATGTGGCAGGAGGTTTCCAAATTTTTTTTGGTAATTAAACGCAACTCTCCCAAAATTACCAAATAATTATTAAACCTTCTTGTTTGTAACAGATGTAAAATTATTTTTTTAGCCATTTTGTGTGTGGTTGAGAACATCTAAAGCTCTTAACATTTGATTTTTCTTTAAAAAAAAAATCTCTCGGAAAATGACTTATTTCCCGATATTAAGAAAAATACTAGCTTTACTGCCTTGGCAATATTTTTAGTAGAAAGGGGATGAAAAAATACATAAAAATGACCTATCGCGTGCTCTTCTTTCTCTTTGATAGCAAGTTAAAAAATTGAAATATGATTATTAAATATCCAGATCTTCGAAATAGCCTAGCACCTTTAATTTTAAAGATATCGAATTGCGGTTTCCGGTTTCTTTCATAACTTTTTTATACTCTTTAAAAGTATTTATATGAAAATGGGGGTCAACTGCGAACCCTTAATTTTGGACGCGCGTCAGCCGCGTATGCGGGCAGGAATCTAAAATCAAGTCCCTGAATTCTGAAACTAGAGGTGACGGGCAACAAAATTTTTCCTCTACCATTTTTTTTTGCTCAGATTAACCGTTTTTAAGCATGAAATGTATTTTAGCCGTCTTAACACCCTGAATATAGTCTCGGAACTGGTCAACGGAAATGGAATTTCAGCAGCTACTTTTTTGCGAGTAATTTTTTGGAAGGGGCGATTAATTTGATAGATTTAATTTATCAAAGAATTTTGGTTCCAAAAATAAAAAGTTAAGAAATATAAAAGAACCTATACAGTGGCGTAGCATGATTAGAAAGACTTTAAAAAATATGGAAACTGTCCATGCCAAACAAGATACCCAAATAGGAGGGGGGTAAATAGGGTTAAATAGTCGTTTCCGTTTTGAATTATTGCCGAAATTTTGTGACATAATATGTTAAAAATAATTAATCTAAATACGTAATATATAACTATGTCACTTATGTTACTTATACAACTTTTTATAATGTCTTTAATGTTATTATACAGGGTGTTCAGCATAAGACTACGGTAACTTCGGGAGGCGTTTCTGGGCATCATTTGCAACAAAAAATTCCATATAAACTATGGCTCGATTCGGCTCGGTTTTGTAGATATTTTTAATTTTATGTTTTTTCAAGGTATTACTACTTTTTAGCAAAAAGTTGTCTATATTTCTCAAACTATTAAAGCTACAGCTATTTCAATAAGCTCATTAGAAAGAAGGTTAAATTTCCTTTTAAATAAGCTAATTTGTATTCCAAAATAATAATATTAAGTATTTTACTTTGTGGCCCCAAACATAAGAAATAGCAAGTTTCTAATTTTTTCCAAAAACTTTGACTTCATTTTTCTCAAAAACATTTCATATGAAAAAACCGTGCACTATTCAGGAAAAACATCTACATACAATCACCTTTCGAAAGGTATACAATACATTGGGGTTATGTTAAAAATTGATGCAGAAATCTGTGATTAATTGCAAAAAAAGTAGGCCTCAAAACGGCGTCGGCATTATTATGAAAGGAATTCACCTACCATAAGAATATAACTGATCAGAATCATCAAATCCAGTACGATTTTTTGCAAACGTGTAATTTAATAATTAATTAATTTAAGAACTATATTCAAAAATACTAAAAAGTGGGTAGTACCTTGAAAAAAACATAAAATTAAAAATATCTATAAAACGGTGCCGAATCAAGCCATAGTGTATATGGAATTTTTTGTTGCAAATGATGCCTAGAATCGCCTCCCGAAGTTACCGTAGTCTTAGGCTGAACACCCTGTATATTACATATTATTTAACAAAGCAAATACATTTATTATTGTACGTAATAAGATATATACTACCGCTTAAAACTCATTATTTATTTGCCATTAAGGGCTAAAGCCTTCTACAAACGGAGACATTTATGGAATATATTTACAAGAGTGATACAGTTAATACAAATTAAATAAACATAATCGAAAAAAAAGATCTGTGATTACAAAAATAGAGGCTGTGAATTATTAATTAAAATATTTTTTTCCTGCTTTAAATAATAAACATATAATAAAATAAATAAAATAAATAAATAAATAAAATAATAAACATAAAATAATTAAAGCCCAATTAAATTCTCAATTTAATTGAACTAAAATACGGTAAATAAATAAACAAAAAACAGACAAACATAATTATCTAGTTAATAAATCATTTTTAATAAGTAAAAAAAAAAACAGAATATGTGCCAAAGTCTTAGAATATTCCCCCCCCCCCCCCAGTAATGTAATAATACATAAATCAATTTATTTATGTATTCATTTTATTTGTATCTTATTTCTCATTTAATTTGTATTTTTATATTTCAAATAACTACTTTTTTTAAATAATAATTTTATATCTCTTGTTAATTAAAGAAACCAGAAGTTTACATATTTTTTCCCCCCCTTTTACCGCCGTCAATTCTAAATTGGAGCTAATTAAGCAGAAATGTTTTATTATAATTAATTCAATATAATTATCGTATTTATCCCCACCATAGCTCCAATACTCTGGATGTGAATAAAAAAATTAAAAGAAAAGGAATTAGCAAAAAGTTTACTGTTAATTAAATGATTAATAACAGTAATAATTAAAATAAACAAATGGAACTTTAAAGTTTATTTAAAAATTTAATTATTTTTTTGGTTAGAATTAATTATTTATTTCATTTTTTTTGAAACCAAAAAATAAATTAATTGTTTAAATTATTTTGTCATTAGAATCAAATAATTTTTCTCGAAAGAGAACTACGAAAGCACATCCGGTCCGCCATTTTTTAATTTGGGGATATTTTTGGGAACAGATTTAATACGTAATAATTTCTGATACCCTGATCAAAATTGGAATATTTTATTTTATTTAAGAATTTAATTTCTATTTATTAATTAATCGGAAAATGTTTCAAAAATTTCAGTGCTACAAGTTTCGAGAAAATAATTGAAAAATCGATCATGATATTTCCTGTTACGTAATTTGGTCCAGATGCTTATATTATCAATTACCATGGTGACACCATGAAATTACAAAATATTAATTTTTTTTTTTTCACAACTCAGAATATCTCAAAAATGCAAGTACAGTGGAGTCTCGGTCATCCGTCCCCCTTTTTTTTTTTTTCCGTCTATTCCAATTAACTGTCACTGTCCTCATTTTTTCCTTTGTCTTTTAGGTACATACTCGTGTCCATCATTCGACAGTTTGTGGGTTCCCCCCCCCCAAAAAAAAAGATCAACTACAAACAAAACCGCCCACAAAACCGATTAGATGTCGCAGACATTGTATTCATTAATTTTAATACACAATAGAATGAATTGAATAATGAAAGATAACTGATCTTTAAGGCTTAAGCGTATAAACGTATAAAATATGTACGAGGGTCCTATGAAAAGTCCGTGCAAAAATAAAAACTACTTAATTTATTGGGGTAAACCTTTTTTATTTTTCAACATAGTCTCCTTTTAGGCTTATACACTTCGTCAAACGCTGCTCTAGTTTGTTGATCCCTTCCGAATAATAGGATTTGTCCAAGTCTGAAAGATAGCCATTCGTTTTTGCAATCACCTCCTCGTTTGAATAAAATCTATTTCCCGCCAGCCTTTTCTTCATATTGGGGAACAAATAGTAGTCCGAGGGAGCCAAGTCTGGAGAATAGGGGGGATGTGAAACGAGTTGGAACCCTATTTCCATTAATTTTGCGACCACAACTGCTGAGGTGTGAGCTGGTGCGTTGTCGTGATGGAAAAGGACTTTTTTTTGGGCCAATCGTGGGCGTTTTTCTTGCAGCTCGGTTTTCAAACGGTCCAATAACGATGAATAATATGCACCTGTAATAGTTTTACCCTTTTCCAGATAGTCGATGAGGATTATTCCTTGCGAATCCCAAAAGACGGCATAATTTTTCCGGCCGAAGGAACGGTCTTCGCCTTTTAGATTGTTCTTTGGTCTCAGGAGTGTAGTGATGTATCCATGTTTCATCCACAGTGACGAAACGACGCTTAAAGTCCTGCGGATTCTTCTGGAACAGCTGCAAACCGTCCTTGCAACACTTCACACGATTTCGTTTTTGGTCAAGCGTGAGGAATCGCGGCACCCATCTTGTGGATAGCTTTGTCATGTTCAAATGTTGATGCAAAATATTATGTACCCGTTCATTCGAGATGCCCACAGCACTAGCAATCTCACGCACCTTCACTCTTCTGTCATCCATCACCATATCATGGATTTTATCAATGATTTCTGGAGTAGTAACCTCAACAGGGCGTCCAGAACGTTCAGCGTCACTTGTGCCCATATGGCCACTCCGAAAATTTTGAAACCACTTATAAACTGTTCTAATCGAAGGTGCAGAGTCACCATAATGTTTATCAAGCTTTTCTTTAGTCTCCTCAGGCGTTTTGCCTTTCATAAAGTAGTGTTTAATCAACACACGAAATTCTTTTTCGTCCATTTTTTGAAAATCACTCGACTTCCTCGATTCAAACGAATGCCAAACACAAAGAAATAGACCGATCTGGCTGAAACTTGGTGTGTGTTCTTCCAAGAGATGCTACTAACTAAACATAACCTCGATACGTGCTATCTCTCTGACTTTGCACGGACTTTTCAAACGACCCTCGTACAAAGTTTTATACACGTTAAACAAAAGAATCTGGAAATTTTCCTGTTTTTCTCCATTATCCGTCTATTCGACTATCCGTCACGTGTCCGGTCCCGGTCATGACGGATAACCGAGACTCCATTGCAGAATAATTTGTGCGGTGCAATATCTCGAAAAGAAAAAAATATAAATTAAAAAATAAATAAATGTTCAAATATTATTATTTTATCAAATTGTTTAATATTTTTTAATTTTGATAGAAAAATAAATATTTAATAATAATTATGATAATGGTACAGAAATGTTAAAAATAAATGAATTCTAATGCGTAAGAGATGCAAATCAAAATTATTAACCCGATATAAAACCCAAATGATATCATTATTAACCTTTCTTTTTAACCTTATTTAATGACCTCTTTTTTTAATGACCTCAACCTAAACAATGAAAATGAAATAATAATAATAATATTAATGAATAATAAATAGTTTATCAAATTATAATTATCTTTTATAAAATTATTTATCTAAAAACGACGAAATGGTATTTTTTTTTTTAAATATTTTTTAATGATTTAGCAGACTGTTTGGCTCTGCTAATGACGTCAACTATTTTATGATTATCTTTCACTTGAATTTAAAAGTGGAATTTAATATGGAAAATATATACACATATTATTTTGTACAATTCATCCAATTAGATTCAATAATTTTTATCTAAATAATGATAAGAAAGACATTACATTATTAGACCACGAAAAAAAAATTAAAAAATCTTAAATTTTTGCTTAAAGGATCGGATTGGATTAGACCTTTAAAAAGGATCCCGGTGCCCTGTGCACAGTAGCCAGATGTGGCTTATTGGGTAGTTAGATCTGTTAGGCGGAGCCTTTGGTTTCTTTTTACAAGATTCCTCTCGGTTTACCTATCAGTTTCTGGCTTCCAAATGCCGTACATGGTAAACCAGCGATCTTAACAGAATCAGAAACGATATAAGGCCATGGACCTTTCTTCTTCTACTGTTATAGTTTATCACAGCCTTCATGAGATCATAAATTGTTTAAATAGATTCAAATTCTTGCTTTGAACCCAAACTACGTACACATAATAGTCGTAAAGGGGACAGACACGAAGTTATAACCGAAAGAAGTTAAAAAAAAAATAGCCTTAAAGGAACACGACGCAAAACAGTGGCTAAGCATAAAAAGCATAATACAGCATTATGTCAGCATGGGCCACTCAATATAGCCTGAGCTTTGACCTAGTTCCTGTCCTCCTGAATGGCCATGTTCAGCCTTTCAGCTCTAAAAGCTTCAAGGAGCTTCAAGGATGTCTCGACTACTCCAAAACAGCTTCCACTATTAGACTTCGCTGGTAGTTCCCGAGAGTGTATAGAATCATGCTGGACATCCCAACAAATAGCCCAGTAATTTAGGTGATTTTTACACACCTTAGACTAGAAACGTAAACTAACATCCCTAAAATCAAGGAAATGGAAGTTCTAAAATTGGAAATAAAATAGGTAGCTCGAAAATAATAATTACTGAAATTTAAATCAACAGAAATTTAGTTTCAGTTTCACCCACTAAAACGGAAATATGTTATTCGCAATGTTAGGTCGTTTGAAAAGTCCGTGCAAAGTCAGAGAGATAGCACTACTGGCGCGTATCGAGGTTATGTTTAGTTAGTAGCATCTCTTGGAAGAACACACACCAAGTTTCAGCCAGATCGGTCTATTTCTTTGTGTTTGGCATTCGTTTGAATCGAGGAAGTCGAGTGATTTTCTCACGCTTGACCAAAAACGAAATCGTGTGAAGTGTTGCAAGGACGGTTTGCAGCTGTTCCAGAAGAATCCGCAGGACTTTAAGCGTCGTTTCGTCACTGTGGATGAAACATGGATACATCACTACACTCCTGAGACCAAAGAACAATCTAAACAATGGGTTACCAAGGGGGAATCTGCGCCAAAAAAGGCGAAGACCGTTCCTTCGGCCGGAAAGATTATGGCGACTGTCTTTTGGGATTCGCAAGAAATAATCCTCATCGACTATCTGGAAAAGGGTAAAACTATTACAGGTGCATATTATTCATCGTTATTGGACCGTTTGAAAACCGAGCTGCAAGAAAAACGCCCACGATTGGCCCACAAAAAAAGTCCTTTTCCATCACGACAACGCACCAGCTCACACCTCAGCAGTTGTGGTCGCAAAATTAATGGAAATAGGGTTCCAACTCGTTTCACATCCCCCTTATTCTCCAGACTTGGCTCCCTCGGACTACTATTTGTTCCCCAATATGAAGAAATGGCTGGCGGGAAAAAGATTTTATTCAAACGAGGAGGTGATTGCAGAAACGAATGGCTATTTTTCAGACTTGGACAAATCCTATTATTCGGAAGGGATCAACAAACTAGAGCAGCGTTGGACGAAGTGTATAAGCCTAAATGGAGACTATGTTGAAAAATAAAAAAGGTTTACCCCAAAAAATTAAGTAGTTTTTATTTTTGCACGGACTTTTCAAACGACCCTCGTATTTACGCAAACAATAAATTTTAGTATTCATTTTATATAATTTCGCTGAAAAATATAATGTTATCTAATTATACCCCGATAACTTCTAAAGAACGCAAGAATAAGAGAAATTAGAGGCACCGATTAAAAATAAATAAATAAATAAAATAAAAATAAAAAGCAATCCAAGAAACAAGATACCGTAAGAAATGAAGGGTCGCCCAATAAGACTTCAGGCCAACTTCTACGCCACCACTATGTTGTTCCACGCCCCGCTAACCGCCAATTAGTATTTTATAAAAAAAAATTCACTGCTATTGTACCAAAACGTTTTAACTTTTTCTCCTTAAAAGATAATTGCCAATTAATCTGTTAAGAGTGTTTTATTATATATAGAAATATATATATATGAGGGACATAATTAGTTGGAGGTTTTGATAGGTAATTAGTTTTCAACTTTATAAGGATATTAGTGGTTTCATAAATTATATATTAGATTTATATAAATATGTATAACCAACCATTTGAGTTGTCAATAGCAATAAAATTAAATGAGACTTTGTTGATTTAAAGTGAGAGGAGAGAGGAAATATGAAGTTATTTATAACTTTCTCTTACAAAGAGAAGATATTTTGTAACTGTGCAGATAATCGATTTTGAGTTTTATCCTAGAAATATCGATTTTAAGGTCCTCTGAAATCGATTGGTTACCGCAAAATGGTCTATCTCTGTTTGTTTTTTTTTCTGTTGAATGATGTATCCACCCGTAAAATACAAAAAAGGCAAAAACAAAATCATCAAGAATTGAAATTTAATATTTAGTTTTAATCTAAGTTGCTAACGGATGGTGCCACGATAAGATTTTTGATCACCCGGTAAGGTATCACTTCCGGAAAAAGGATATTTTTCCCGTTTAAAGATTTCCCCAACCCCAAAAAGAATGGCTGCAATCATTTACTAAATTCGGTTAAGGGCACTTTTTAGAAAAAAATAAATATGGTGGATAGATTCGCCCATTAGTGGACATTTTTTCCCCCCTTTAAATTTAAGGCGCGCCAAAATCTGAGGGATTTGGACCTATTTTGTTTTTCAGCACATTGCCAGCTCTGGACACCATTCTCTCGTTACAGACTGTCCATTTTCTAGGAGCTGTAAGAAGCTGTTAGGTAGAGAAAATCTAAACGCCAGCATCTCTGGGATTTGTGCCCCAGGATCTGCGCTTTGGAAACTGAGCTAATTCGTTTCCCTTTGATTCCAATTTTGGTTTCAGAAAAAGTGTTTAGTATAAGAGTGGTCTGATTTTTTTAGTGGTGGGTAGTCTTGATCTATTGTCTAATAGTCACATTCACGATGGTCTGTATTGTTCTGCTTATTTCTTAGCCCTCTTAAGTAGAGTTCTGAGAGTTCTACTTGGTCTTTTATCGATGAAAAGGTAACGGAAAATAGCAGTGGTTAGAAGAGGAATTTGGATAAAACATTGAGAAGGTACTGATATTTTTCTAAGTATGAAAATATCACGCTAACATTTGCTAAAAATTATTTTTTTAATTTTTCTTTATTTAATGATTTAAGGCGCATCAACATCTTAGGTTATTGGCGCCCGGAGCATTTTTTCAGTGCACTGCCGGCCTTCGGACAGTATTCTCTCGTTACAGACAACACTGTCCATTACCGGGACAGTGAGCTATAAGAAGCTCCTAGGAAGAGAAAAATCTAAGGGGCCAGCAGCTGGATTCGAACCCAGGGGACCTCCGTGTGGGAATCCAATACGCTAACCGCATAGCTAATCCCTTCCCTTAAAAATGAAATTAATTATGATTCTCCACCAAAGAAATCATTTCTCTAGGTAAGGCAAGTCCCAATATTTATGAGAAGCGAGATTATTGGGTCAGTGATCCAAATGTAGTTTTAAAAGATTATTTCACATAAATAGACCACCCTTCTTCGAATCCTTGGTGAAGCCGTCGACTTTAAAGCGATTACAAAACTACCACTTTCTTTAAAAAAAAAAAAAAAAACAGTTAAAAATGGACGCCTTAATATTTCCACAAACTACATGATAGTACAAAGAACAATAGGTGATAATTTGCAAACAGCTAGCTACCAATCAAATAGTTATTGTATTTTAGCATCAACAAGGCTATTGGCCCCCCCAAAAAAAACAACCTAGTTTGCAACAATTGGAACTTGCCTGAATCATGACTTTTGCTGGTAATATACAGATCAATAAGAAACATAACAACAACAAGTTGGTACAACAATGGCGTACTGTGTAATGTTACGTAAAAAAAAAGAAGATATATTTTTTACGCAAATAGTGCGTGTAAAATTGAGAGAATACTTTTTCACTCTTGGGTAAATATCATTTTGTGACGTTTTGATGAGATATTAGGTAGGAAGCCGCAATGCTTACTAGTTAGAGCGAATCAAAAAGATTAAGATTAAGTCTCGATTATTTGGTAGAACAAGAACACTAATAATTGTCAAATCTAATCCAAGAATACTGACACAACAAAATAGCTAGGCCTTCTTTGTTTATTCAATTTGGAATTACTAAATAAATAAACCCAAAATTTATGTATTTAAAATAAATTAATAAATTAAAAAACTTCTGTGAACAAGCTATAAAACTAAAGCCGGTCTTGGTGATCCTTAAGGACGTCTGGTTTTTGAAATTTTACTTCATTAACTCACATTAACCGCTTCCCTTTATTTTTCCAAAGCCTTCTCAATAAATTTTACAAATGTTTTCTTGTCTAATAATTCGCATTTCCGGTACGAGTATAATGATATTCTTCCTACTCGAAATTATTGAATTTATAATACTAAAGCAACACCTACTTACAGACAGACAGACAGACAGATAAATTTAAGTGATTTTTATATTTAGTATTCGAGTCACAGTTTTACTTTGTTTATTCATGACTAATTCATGATTTTGATTTAATAAAATAAATTTTAATTAGTAGAAGAGCACTTTAAGAAGTAATCGCTTGTTTAGTGACGCAAATGGTAAGTTGATAAGTGATAACTTACTTTGCTCACTTATTTAGGAATTATCATTTTAACGACATATTTTTTGCTAATTATTGTATAAAAAAAAATGCCATTTATTTATTAATTATTTATTTTTAATTTTATTTGCAACGGAATTATGTATTTTTTTCTTTTTTAAAGTTTTTAAAACGAATTTGTGAATATTTTATTTTTATTCGTATCGCTAAAATGAAAATTATTATTTTTTATAATCTCCTACTGATTGGAGATTATTAGCTTTTTATTAGCTTATTATTAGCTTATATTAGCTTTTTCTGCAGTGCACTGCCGACTTCTGGACAGTGTTCTCTTGTTACAGAAAACAATGTCCATCACCGGATAGCGTTAAGAAGCTACTAAAGAAAGAGAAACTCTAAGAAACACACCCACGTGGAGAATCCTGTACGCTGTAAGAAACTCCTAGAAAGAGAAAAATCTAAGAGGCCAGCAGCTGTATTCGAACTCCGGGGAAGCTCTACGTGGAAATACAATACGCTAATCGCATTGCTAATCTGTTCCCTAACTCTGCTTATCTTCCAGAATCCCATAAAAAATATGGTGTGATTATTTCTGGCAACAGAATCTCCTCACTTTAAAACTTAAACATTTTTTTTTTTCTTTGAATTTTAGATGGGCGGGTGCTGGGTCTAATACCTTCCAAATTCTTCTAATTATCATTAAATTCAAATTAACACATTTTTTAACAATTCTATCAATCAACAATTTAGAAAAGTGTTCGCCAAAATTCAGAATTCAAAGAAAAAAAAAAAATGTTAAAGTTTTGAAGTGAGGAGATTCTGTTGCCAGAAATAGTCACACCATATTTTTTATGGGATTCTGGAAGATAAGCAGAGTTAGGGAACAGATTAGCAATGCGATTAGCGTATTGTATTCCCACGTAGAGCTTCCCCGGGGTTTGAATACAGCTGCTGGCCTCTTAGATTTTTCTCTTTCTAGGAGTTTCTTACAGCTAACTGTCCCGGTGATGGACAGTGTTGTGTGTAACGAGAGAACACTGTCCAGAGGCCGCGGCAGTGCACTGAAAAAAAGCTCTGGGCGTCATCAATAACCTGAGATGTTAGCGCACCTTAAATTATTAAACTAAAAAAAAAAAAATTAGCAGAATTCAGCTTCCATTTTATGTATCAAACTGGACCAATGTACTCGTAAAACGTTTTACCATTTTTATAAATATAAATTAGCTTTTGCTTGTTAATTCATTAGAATTTTTGCTAAAAATAAGAGGTTTATGGTTGAATACGAAAAAAAGGGTATTCTGAATGCGGATATGTTGGTCGGCAAAATTTTTAAAAAAATACAAAAATTTGATACCGGAAATAAAAGTTAGCACAATAATGTTTTGGACCAAAATCAGCTAAACCGGAAGAGAATGTCAATTTTTTAGTGTTTTTTTTTTTTTACGATTTACTCGAAAAGTCTTGTAACGAATTTTTCTTGAATTTCCTATTTCCTATTGGACGCCATCTTAATAATTTAACAAATTTCTCCGTGTAAATTCAGTTATTTTCTAAGATCTTTGTCACTAAGTTCAACTTCTAAACTGCCTTTACAGAATTTCAATTCTTTTAAACCCATTTGTAGTGTTATCTCAAGTTTATTACGTAATAAGAAGTTGGGAGAAAAATTTAAAATAGTAATTTTGAGTACGTAAGTAAGAACGTAAGTGGAACGTAACAAAAAGAAAACCACTTACAGAACAAAATGGCCGTTCCCCTCTTGAATACTTTGTTCAATGTGTAACAAAACGCCCCTATTAGATGGTGCTTAACACTTATTGGCAGAGCAATAGAAGAACCCTTAATCGAACCCTTCACTTCTCGACAAGACAATCAATGTTTACTTTAAAGAGTAGGGAGGAATTTAGGGTTTTTTTTTTCCAGATGTAAACGGTTACTGGTTTTGTAAACACCCTACAACTGAGCTTAACTGAAAACTTGCCAAGTAACTACTGCTACCGAACGATCTTTGTACTCGACTAACTTACACGAGACGTTTCCATGGTGATAACTCCTTTTGTTTGGACCAGGTTTCCATTTTTGTTCTCCCCTCCCATATTTTTTTTTTGAGAGAGAGAGAGAGATATTATTTTAATATTTTAGAAAATAAGTCAAAAGATAATACTTATGTTAACATTTTTTTTTTTATTATTATTATTACTTCAAAAATTTTGTATTGTTAATTTCAAGTTGGCATTAAGAGTGGTTGCTGGTTTGCAGAGCCGACGAATGGTGAACCACCAAAATTGAAATGTAATCTAAGGAAACATAAGCCTAACCGGAAACCAAGGACGCCTTTTACTACGCAACAATTACTTAGTTTGGAAAAGAAATTCCGAGAGAAACAATATTTAAGTATTGCGGAAAGAGCGGAATTTTCCAGTTCGTTACACCTTACGGAAACACAGGTATGTATTTTTGGATTTTTTTTTTTTTAAATAAATTTAAGAATTAAATGTTTTCTCTTACTGTTGTAAGATGATACTTACAGTTAAAAGAAAATTATCACTTTTTACAAAAAAAAAAAAAAAACTGCAGTAAAAATTAGTGACACTCGCTTAATATTTTGTATTTAAAATATTATCAGTGACATATCAACTGTAAATGCGTATATGAACAGTTAACTAGCTTCGCTGATCCATCTAACAGATTACATTTAGCTTCACAGTAGATCCGCCACTGCCTCTTAAATTAGCTAATTATAGCCTTTACAAAGAAAACAAAACCTCCCCTTTATCTCCGCCCATTTCCACGCCTTCTTTTTTTTTTTGAAAATGACGTAACCATTTCTATAATCTTGTCTATTTGGAAGCCGCAGCTGAGATTAATTATTATAGTATAATATGGTGAGGCAAATAAAACTATTTTAATTCAATAGAAAATTATTTAGTATTCATAAATATATCAATGAATAATGTTTTCGACTTACCACACAACACAAGGTCTGGATCAATCTGTAAAGAAAAACAAAAAATTAGTCTTGTAAAAGAAAATGTCCAAAAAACCTGTAGATGAATTTAAGGGCAGTGGTAGAAAGGAAACGAATGTTTGACGATATATACAGGTATTTAGATGCACCATTTCGCTACGAAGACATTATATTCTCCACCAACAGTTATGTGCTTAAGTCGATAGCAGAGCTAGCAATGAAATATGAATGTATTTAGAAGCTATAGCCGAATTAGAATGAATGGAACAAAATGCTTAGAGAAGGATTACGTGATTTTAATTTTGGTTAAGCTATAAGGATGGCAGGAGCACAGAGTGCTGCTCCATCCATTAGCAGTAGTTTATGTAAATAGCGGTATATAGTAGAATGATGAATGTGTGAAGCGAATGTACTTGTAGGTAAGAATGGAGAGTGAGTGATATTCTAGTGATAAGCACCTAGACGATGCTGGCTGTATGGCGGAAGCCAATGCCAAAAAAAGAAAACAAAAAAAAAAAAAAGGCAGTGAATTTATAAAGCAGATAATCTCATAATCTCGTTCAAATATGCGATTATCGATCTATCATTCGATTATCGATTCCAATTTCCCAATAAAAGTGATTTCCTTTAGGGGAAAATGACTAAATAAATGGCCAAAAGAAGATTAGGAGATTATTTTTTCGTGGATTTATTAAACCAAATTTGTTGAAAAAATCAACTCCTTTTTCGGTTGTGCCTTAGGTTACACTTTTTATATTTTATCGCAACATTTCTAAAGTAATGATAAGTCAACTTCCGCTTTATGGGCTCTTTTATTAGATAAATAACGCCGAGAACACACAAAAAATCACAAATTAACTCAAAGAATTTCTGATGAGATTTATCATATCTTAAGTTAATCTCTTGCTGGAATTCACTTATTGACTGCTTCTATTAAAATTGATAGGAGAACGCCCAAATTACTGAGTTCTAGCTCTTAAATCCAGCATTCTCCCGTTCCCTTAATGTAGTGTAGTAGTTATCTAGTTCCAGACTATGATCAAACTTTGCATATCCTTTGTCACGCCAATAATCCATCTATGCAGAGACCATCCAACTTATCTGACTCCATTTAGCAAATTCATCCAATCATCTTCTGACCCGGTTACATCGTTAGCCCGATGAAGTCATCAGCTTAAAACTACATGCATGATGTTCGGCTCTTAGTAGAGACGGTAAAACTCCAAGATAGATTACCACCATATAAGTGTTAGAAGCGAAAGTATAACCAAACCAGAATATCAAGTTTGAAGTTTTTGCGAGCTTAGTTCTTAATTTTTTTTTTTTTAAACACACACACACACACACATTTATACATATACTTCCGGTAAAACACCCTTTTTTTTATCATGAATTTATTTTACAAATTGCAATATGCATATAGGTAAATATAAGTAAATGTTGCGCCTACTAATAAATGGAAAGAAACTGACGTAATAGACAATTTAGGGGACGTCGTCTAAGTTAGTCTGTTTTGTCCATTGCTTTGTCTTTAACAAAGTCCTGAGCGTGATCCCCCCAAATAAGGCGCTTTTTCTATGAGGAGCCCAAGGTAGACGGCGGTAAAAATTCCAAACTTTCCAAAAATTTGGCACCATCTCAATTCTTTCTTTTACTAAGAAGTAAGGGAATGACTATTTTAAAAAGAAAAAATAACATTCGTATTAACCAGTTAAGCGTGGAATTTAATGTTTAAAACCACCCCCACAATGGGCGGAATTAAAATCTGACAATGACGTGGACATCAAACGCAGGGCAAAACAACCAAAAGTTTACAATAGTCGTAATAGTCACTGCTAGAGACTTTTTCTGCAATCTCTCCTGGGGCTTGAGCATTACAGAGAGCATTCTGTGCTCATTCCAAAATCTTGCACCACTTCTTCACGCAGTTAACTATGGGACGCAAGAGCTTTTACAAGGAATAGAAAAGAGCTTTGAATTCCGCGCAAAATGAAATCATGCTCGTACTGTGAGGTCTGAATCTCTATCTAAAAGGTAAAAACGGGCATTGCACAAGAAGTTGAGAGCTTTTATTTGTGTGGTAATTCCCCAATCTCTAATGCGGAGACCAAACATGTACCAACCACTTATCATTTGGCTGACTCCCACCAACCCCCTCCGTATAAAATACTTGGCAGTTCTATTGTTAAGATAAAGGAAACATCCCACCAAATAATATTCTTATTGTATTTTATTAAAATTTCGAGTTTTTATAGTTAATGGCAATTATATATTTTTTTCATAACGAGTATACACGTCGAACGCACCGTAACAAAAGATTTGGTTTGACATGTTTAAACACGCTTAAACTGGTTAAACATCTATAATAAAGGAAAATATTTTTACAAATTTTCCTGAGGGGTGGCTCAACCAAATAGTTGACGCTGATCCCTTAAAAATATGATTGTCTCAAAAATTGGGTACGTGAAATTATCACATAACTTTGCTAAAAGCACACTTTTAAACACAATAACGAGTATATACTTGAACCGCAATACTGCCGTGTATTGCGTGTTGCCGAATTTATTTACAGCCTTAACGTATTTACTAATTTCATTTATATTCACTAATATTTTTACTAAAAACTTACTATATCCCATATATTTGAAATATTTGACGTGAACCCACCCTAAAAAAACCTTGACACCTTACTTTGATTTCAAAATATTATACCAGGAAATAAGATAATTTAATAAACGCGCAGTAAAAAAAAAATTTAAAACGTAATTTATTTTAACATTGCCATTCTAAGTAAATATGTAAATACTTAATTGTATTGTAATGCGCTTGTCATTATTCTTAAAAACTTAATCACGTTTTGCTGTAAATAATACACCATTACTATTATGGACAATGTCCCGTAGAATTTATCTATGTATTTATTGTTATGTTCTTTAAATTAATCGTCTAATTAAATATGTTTACATAAATCTGGCCATGATCTGTTATTATTAATTAAGTCGAGAAGTTGAATGCTAGAAAATTTGAAGAGAACAGAGAAAATGACAGATATAAATCTCATTTTAACCACTCCGAGGTTAGACTGACACAATGGTAGGTTCTATCTAGATGTTTTTTAAATCGTACAAATATCTGTCTATACTTGAGATTCAATATACAGGGTGTTCAGCATAAGACTACGGTAACTTCGGGAGGCGTTTCTGGGCATCATTTGCAACAAAAAAATTCCATATAAACTATGGCTCGATTCGGCTCCGTTTTATAGATATTTTTAATTTTATGTTCTTTCAAGGTACAACTACTTTTTTAGCAAACAGTTGCCTATATTTCTCAAACTATTAAAGCTACAGCTATTTTAATAAGCTCATTAGAAAGAAGGTTAAATTTCCTTTTAAATAAGCTAATTTATATTCCAAAATAATAATATTAAGTATTTTACTTTGTGGCCCAAACATAAGGAATAGCAAGTTTCTAATTTTTTCCAAAAACTTTGACTTCTCAAAAACATTTTATATGAAAAAACCGTGCACTATTCAGGAGAAACATCTACCTTAATCACCTTAATTAATTAATTTAAGGACTATATTCAAAAATATAAAATTTACATTATAAATAATAAAATAAAATAAAAAGAAGAAAAATGAGTATGATGTTAAATGAGTGTTAGGTACCAATTTCAAAAGAAAGGATTTTCGTTTAACGAGTTTAAATCTGTGTGTTATCCTTTAGTTAATTAAAGAAATATGCCAAATAATGTGAACAAATCACAGATTTTCTTGAACTACTCAATAAACTTTTGGAATTAACAGGTTGTGAAGAGCTAATGAATAAACCGAGAACTTGCTTATCGCTCTAATCTCCAAGTTAAAAACTGACATGTTTTATCCTAATACGGCTTATAAAAACAAATAAATACAACAAGCAGAAAAGATTTTAAAGTCTACATTTTCATTAGATATTTAGTTGTCATTTTGCTATCAATATGCCAACGTATTCGAATATTGAATATCGCGATATGTTATACATGTACGGTTTCGTAGATTGGAATAGTGGAGAAGCTAGGTGGGAATATTCTAGATGTTTTCCTGATAGGGTGTTCTGAACGCTTATTAAATTACACGTTTGCAAAAAATCGTACTGGATTTGATGATTCTGATCAGTTATATTCTTATGGTAGGTGAATTCCTTTCATAATGCTGTCGCTGTTTTGAGGCCTACTTTTTTTTGCAATTAATCACAAGATTTCTGCATCAAATTTTAACATAACCCCAATTATTGTATACCGTTCGAAAGATGATTGTATGTAGATGTTTCTCCTGAATAGTGCACGGGTTTTACGTATAAAATGTTTTTGAGAAAAATGAAGTCAAAGTTTTTGGAAAAAATTAGAAACTTGCTATTTCTTATGTTTGGGCCACAAAGTAAAATACTTAATATTATTATTTTGGAATACTAATTAGCTTATTTAAAAGGAAATTTAACCTTCTTTCTAATGAGCTTATTAAAATAGCTGTGGCTTTAATAGTTTGAGAAATATAGACAACTTTTTGCTAAAAAGTAGTAACACCTTGAAAAAACATAAAATTAAAAATATCTATAAAACGGAGCCGAATGGAGCCATAGTTTATATGGAATTTTTTGTTGCAAATGATGCCCAGAATCGCCTCCCGAAGTTACCGTAGTCTTATGCTGAACACCCTGTATATACTTATACAATAGTATTGTACAAGTGTTTAACGTCTGGCCAGCTCTCTACAATAATTACCAAAGTATTTTGCTAAGTGTGTACCAATTAAGTTGGTACTTGATGATTGCGTGTGAAACGACCGTAAATCAATCTGCTACGCATGTCATTTAATTATTGTATTAAAGAATGTAGGGCCGACAATAGAAGGGCTGATTATGTGCCCTTTATTCATGTTTTGATAAAAATTAAGCTCAAAGAAGTAATGGAATAAAAGCAAAAAGAAATATTCTAGCTTTAATATTAAATAAATGAAATTAAAAAAAAATGCCATTTTTCAGTAATAATTCAAAATCTCTGTTAATAAAAATAATAAATAATTTGTAAAACTTAAAACATTGTACTGAAAAGGCATTTCAGACGATAGCAAACACCTTAAAACCCTACCCCCCCACACAAAACTGCCAAAAACAATTTTTTTATCAAAAATAAATCCTGTATAACTATGCCGGAAGATTGCAAAGTGTAAGTCTGAAAATTCAAAGATTT
The DNA here is from genome assembly GCF_049639745.1 of Rhodnius prolixus. Classification (NCBI taxonomy): domain Eukaryota; kingdom Metazoa; phylum Arthropoda; class Insecta; order Hemiptera; family Reduviidae; genus Rhodnius; species Rhodnius prolixus. The sequence goes on from NW_027411582.1 coordinate 31,567,921, forward strand.
TTTTCTATTTAAAGAAACTATTAAAAAAATTGTCTACTTTCCTTATTGTTTTAGGTGAAAATCTGGTTTCAAAATCGACGAGCAAAAGCGAAACGTTTACAAGAAGCGGAAATCGAGAAAATCAAAATGGCAGCCGTAGCAGCGGCCAGGCCGCATCATCCACTTTATGGTCCTGGTGCGCATCATCTACATCAATATTTCCCTGGCCATCCATCGGCTGACCCGTTATTACAGCCACCACATCCGTTGACAACCCTTCTAGCCGGCAGGCATGCAGTATTAGTACCACCACCGCCGACACCGCCACAATCGCAACAACAGTCGCAAAGCCAACAACAACAACAACATTCACCGCCTCCGCCTTCACTTACCTAGTCCTTAAATTGGTGATGGCCGGAAAAAAAAAAATAAAATAAAACAGAAATGTAAATTTTCTCAGGCGTGAGAGGGCGACAAAAAAACATTGTTTCTCGTAAAGAAACAGTGAATGGAACTTAAGAAAGAGAATCGATTGATGAATTCGATTTTTTTTCACAAAAAAAAAATGTATAATTTTTCTACCTTACGCCATCGTTTAAAGATCAATTTCTTTTGCTAATTGATCAATTATCAATCTTGTCACCACCATAATGACCTTTTCTCTTTTTGTATAGACTGACCGAGACCACCCAAATTATCAAAATGAACAAAAAATCAAATTTCTATATGAACTGTAAAATGTAAATAGCAACTCGATGTGATGTAGTGTAAATATTGAACAAATTTATTTAAAAAATATAGTGAGTATTATATATATATATATATAAATATATAAATACAAATATATATAAATATATCTTCGATTGTATAGATGTGATACGTCAATGTATATTATTAAACGTCATAATTCTTTAAAAAAAAAAAACTTATTTATTTACAACCTGTTTTATAAACGTCATCAGAAAACAGAGCCCATGGTGCGTACAGTTATCCTCAAGGAGGAAGGGATGAGATCTGAGGAGTGAGCCCGCAGTAAGCTCTCTATATCTATAGAGAGTAAGCAGGTTTTGTGGGCTAAGAGGAAATGGATTTCATGGTCCCGAAACTAAGCTAGAAAGCTGTGACTGAATCAGACATTAATTCTTGTTTGAGAGCTATTATAACCGGGTAAAGGGCAGGCGAAGAGAGTTCTTCACGTCCGTATATGAGTGCCACGCCAAAAGTTCACGCTAGACTGGCTTAATCAGGAATCAAATAAGAATTACAGTGTAAAGAATTACTGTGGGTCTGATTACCGTAAGTTTGTTTCTCTGGTTCTAGGAGAAAAGGCAGTTTAGGAATAACCATTCCCTGGGAGTCAACTCATCTTTTCTCCTACATCTCTCTAAATGTTCTGAGGATAGCTCCCACAAGAGAATCATAAGAAGAGTCTACTCTCTTTTAGTGATAGTGTAGCGAGTCGGGCCATTAAACTAGTACCACAACAATTTTCCACATACTCTTGAGAATTGTTTCCTTTAGGAAGGAACTAGATTCTCAAGAAACGTACTAGTAACGTAACAGTCACTCACTAGAGTTCTAGCCCAGCTCTTCTCGCAACGCCCTCTATAGATTATTCAATCAATTAAATTAGGAAGTTGAGAGATTTAAAAGGTGGAGATAAAAAGAAGATAACTATGCTCTGGACCAACCTCCCGCATGTAAGACAGATGCAAAGACTCTCTGGGGGATAAATGTGAAGTAAGGTCTGGTTAAAAGAAACTGTCACCACTACCTGGTAAGATTTCAAGACACTAAGTGGAGAATGATCTGTTTTTCTCCAGAGCTACTCTGATTCCGAGTTAGAGAGATTGGTGTACAGTTCATTTAACCTAACACCCAGATCTTAGAAAAAGTCGAGTACGTCATTATACCTCATTATTATGAAAAAAGCTTCTTTTATTTTTGAACCCTCAGCGTCCGGTGAATAGTGGTTACTCTAAGCTGAGGAAGAAAAAAAAAAAAAACGTCCTCATGTCATTGAGAATATATGACAAGAACCAGTTCCTAAGGCTGGGCGTTGAAACGTCCAACAGTTTAAGCCATGGGTCGTTTAAGCCATGGGTCGTTACAGACATAATAACAAAGGAAGCCACTAGTAATGGCGAAGTAGAAGAGTATAAATTGCTTCTAAGGAATTAGTCTTGGAGTCTTGGCTAGCTCTTTCCGCTCCAGTTATTCCAAAAAGTGGCACCCCCAAATTAGGAATTGGGGAGTAACCAAAAAAGTTAAAAAAAAAGGTCTATTGATCAAAAGAAAGGCTACTGGTTAGATCATTTTTAAGGCCAAAATTTTGTGGGTTCACATCTTTACCGAATCTTCATAAGAGATCTTAATCTAAAAGAGCTAAGTAGTTGAGGAAGATTATTCACAAATTTTTCCACATAATTTGTTTTTATGTCATGTAAAACGAAAGAATGAGTCAATACTTTTTATTTAAGCACTTAAATTACCCTTAGCACTTAGATAAAGAGAATCTGGACGAGCTAGAACAGGCTCAGGATTAGATGACCAAAAATTATGTGGCACAACTCTGTGAGCTACCACAGCAAGCCAGGAAGCCAAGGAACCCACCAAACAGAATATATTTTATGATCGACCCAAATAATTTAATACTTCATTCAATAATATAGAATGCAAATTCATTTTGAAATTATTGCGGTCAATGAAAAGCCTTGGCTGCAATAACTTAAATATTAATAGAATATCTATTCTAAAACTATTATAAATTTTTAAATAAGTTAATAAATTTAAAAATTGAAAGAGAATTCTACTGTCCTTTAATGTATAAGCAAAATAGAAAAGTATAATACAGCTGTTTAGGGAGTGGCTACAAAGCCCATAACTAGCACAATCTATTGCCACTCTTTCTAGTGTCAGTGTAGTCATTGGTAGCGTGTGCTGTGTGTAGGCGTAAGTAAAAAAAGACCCGAGGGGTTTTGCTTGTGGTTCCTCTAAACCCAAACAAATTTCTTAAAAAGAATCGCTTTTCTTAAATATTATTGGACGAATGGCTGGACTGTCAAAATCCAAAATGTTGCTATTGGATAATCACAGGGAAAAAGGGAAACACACCCACATTTAAAAAAAGGAAAAACCCCCTCAAAGTATCTTTATAGTATAATTTTGAAAAAAGAAACCCTTTTTTTTGGGGGAAATCAGAATTTCAAATGAACATTAAAGCGGGGGGCCCCCCCGTAATGGATATTTCCGGTTTATTGTAGCATGATACAATATTTCCTCTTGCTTAGTACAGCTAAGAGGAAGTAAAACTTAATAATCGATTTAGTGAAGTGGCAGGCTTCCGGTTTGGCTGATTTAGTCAGCTGTGATCACAATAAGCTGTTCTTACGTCTTATAAGAATGACGTTGAACTGCCATTTTTTTTGTGGGAGTCCCATTGTAAAATTCCCGGATATGTGCGCGTACGTTTAAAGCAAATACTTTGCAAACACTGAGCTAGGCGTTAATTTAAGTAGAAAATATAAAAAAAAAATGGCTACAAAATAATTTTAAATAATACGAAAAAGATTAAAGAATCGTATTCTTATAGAGGTAAATCTAGAAATGTTTTTGCTTAGTTCTTAAGCACGACATGATATTTCATACGAGAGCGTGGCAGGCTCATGTCATCGACCATTTACACGCTACGACACCCATGCCATCTAAATTTACCTGCACTCCACTAACCACTCGCACATACACACGCACACATACAGACTTGCATACCTGGTTTCCACCCCCGCCTATTAACTTTTTTTTTTCTAACTTTTACTATTCAACACTCGTAACAGGACAACAGTTCTTCTTTGAGAGAAAGAGAGAGAGAGGAAAAAACATTTTCTCTTGGCTTAACTAAATTCCCATTAATGGTTAACCATAGGTCGTCATGGTAACAATTCCTCCTCTCAACCCCCAAGTAGAGAGGCAGTAGTATATAATGTCCATTCATGTGACCTTAGAAGTTATGAATCAGTTTGGCAGTCTATTAATAACATCCTGTCACCAAAGTATAAAAAGGAAACTTTACGAGTATATTGTATAACATATATGCAACGTGAATTTGTCTGGGTAAAAATGTTAGGTGACCACTCATAAGACTTCCTCTAACTACTGTCCTTGAGATTATAACTTTTCTTTAAATCCCAAATTTGAATCCATAACTTTATCTGGATAATTAAACTATACATTACACCAAAGAAAATACAATTTAGGCTGAACTTGTAGCGTCCTCAGAATGCCTTATAGCTTATAGTTTGCTTAAACTACAATTATTCAGACAGAATTTCTCCGCTAATATGAATTTATATTGGTTTTAGTGACCCTAAAATTATTATAAATATTAAGCATTCAAATTGGCATGGAATTAGTCCAAACAAAATACTACTACTCGCATTTTTGCCAAAGTTTCTGGCAAATATATTGTCTTCTTCAAGGCCTAGATATAACAAATATCCAAATAATTGTATTGTTTTATTTGTAATATCCAGGCCCTGAAGAAGGCAATATATTTGACAGAAACGTTGGCAAAAAAAGACGAGTTGTTGTTTTTTTATTTGGACCAATTCCTCGCCAATTTGAATCCTTAATATTTCACCGTTAACTTGGACTGAACCCAGGGTACAAACGGTTGACATGGAATATTCATACTAGTCTGGAATAGACAAGAAACTAACCAGCACTATAAAACTACAAAAACTTGACAAACTATCATAACTCAAGCTAATTACTGCGATCTATTTGGGTCATACGGCCTAGAAGTATGGGTGAATCGACTAAACGTTTCAATTCTCTGAGCATCCAGGCATTACGTTCACAAAATATCTCAGAAACGTTCTTAAGGCTCTATTTTACGTATCAATGGACTCAAAATCCCAAATAAAGTGAAATTTTATTCCTCTACAGCAGCACATCTTAACCCTCAAATCGAACACCTATCTTCTACCATAATACCAGCTAATCCTCCAAGGAGTTCCTTTAGAAAAGATGGCCAAGCGATCGTTAGAGCAGTGTATAATAGTCACATAATTTTGGAGGAGGCCTCACATATATGGGGCTAACTCCTTTCCCATTCAATGTACAGCGTCAAGCCCCCCCCCCAAAGGGCACATCTACATGAAATTCCGAATCGAATGGCACCTCATTCATGAAAATCGGTTTACGCGTTTAGGCGCTACGTTGCTTACAAAAAAGATAGCAACAAGAAGAAGAACAACAATAAAGAATTCCTGAAAATGCCGTTATTGCTCATTTTCGGCAACTTTTTTCCCGGAAATCTATTGCATCTATATTGTTGCAAAAAAAAAAAAAAATTACTGTTAAAAAGGAGGATTTGCCCGATATTTTAAAGAAAATTTGGGAATTTTATCTTCTATAGAAAAAGAGAAAAAAATTGTTAAAGTTGGGTGTTTTCCAACGTTACGCTTTTTCCATGCAGTTTTTGAGGATAAACCCTTATACAACAGTCCTACCTGGACAATGTATAATTAAGTGTTCACGATAATGGATTGACTTCTCTAGGTGTCTTCTCCACTCAAATACTCCTGACATTGTGTTATCAATATCATACACCACATTCACTTGTTACAATTGTTACAGTTGTAAATACAAGATATAAATAATCTGATAAATAAAAGTTCTCGATCTATGTGTGTGTGGGTGCCCTGTAATTATTATTTATGTATTTATTTGCATGAAACTTAGAGACAAACGTTGGCAAGAACTAATAAATCAAAAAAATAGATCAATTTTTCAGAAATAGTAAAGATTTCTTTTTTAAATTATTATCCTATTCTTCTACCACTTTCAATACAGAAATGTAGACAAAAATGAAAAACAGTATTTTGGTAATATATCAAAAAATCACAATAAGTATTGAAAAATGTTTCTCCCATAAATTTCAACGCTTACAATTGTAAAAGAATTGTAAAGATAGATAGACGATTTATTGTGAATCTTACATAAGGTACAAATGCCCAGTATGTGGTCTTTTTTACAGTTTAATAGACTTGGTACAACAATAGTGTTTTGAAGTGAGTATATTATACTGTTTGGTTACTATTAGTTATAATAGATTCTATCTGCCAACTATTACAATAAAGTTGTAAAACTAGAAGCCCATTTATATTAGCTAAACAGTGGACGAGTTCTTTTTAAGACAGTTAATAAAAATGCCTTCAAGAGAGCGTGACGATCTGTTGTATAAGTATGTATAGCAAAACAGATGGGACAGAAGAAGTTGGTTCAAGAAGTTAACATCCACTTTCAGCACCATTTCCTTTGAAATTTTGAGAGTTATTTGTGTAAAAATGGGCATTGAAATCCGTTTCTACAAGAAAAACATCAAAATATAGAACTTGTTATGTCATCTGAGTTTTGGGGGTAGCAGGAAAAATGAGGTAAGTACCGTTGTAAGTATGTTTATATCTAAGAAGTCCCCGTCATATCAGAGAAGATTCTATGAAGGTTTCCTTTCCTCCTGCATCACCCAAGCATTCAAATCTCCGATGAACGATTGCGTAGTTTCTTAGTGGTTATGCTCATATCTTAGGCTCAGTTTCTTTAGGTACCCCCCCCCCGAGTTTGGCTGTGCTCCAGTGGGAAGACTCAGAACGAGGTGGATCTCAGTTTGCTTCCGATTATAATTGCTCTTACAGTTCTGCGACTGTCTCAGTAAATAAAAAGGACAACCCCAGAGCTTAGCTAGTCAATACTTCTGTTGGTGAAGCCTGTTGCCTAAGAAAGGAGAGATCAAGCTCGCTTTCTCGGCCAGGATGTCAGTCTCCTCATAGTGGATATAACTATTTTCTTTTTCTACAGATTGCAGCTCAGCATATTTGCATACATTAATATTATCAACAACTCTCACTGGTGAGTCTTCGTATAAGTTTCAAAAGTAAGTATCCAACGTTTTTAAGTTAATAAATATTACAAAACATAACCGCAGTATTTTTTTTGTTTTTTTTAATAAAAACTATATAAGTGTATGGATAAAATATAAAATAATTACAATGTTGACATTTTCAATGCATTATACTAACAATAAGGGGCATCTAACTGGTTGCATATTGCCGTGCACATACACTTACATAGTAAAATAGTAATAACATAACCATTAGGATAAATTATGCATGTGGATGTTGTTAGAATGCAAATTTGCATTTTATACCCACTAACTAAAAGATATATCTACAAGTTTTTGTAGAAAGAAAAAGAGACAAAAGATGAAGACTAGGAGAAGAGAATAGGAGAGAGACAGAGAGAGAGAGAATGTTCCGTCGGTCGGTCAGTGAGATGACTATATTAGAAAATGTAACGTGCTACTCCTTGTATCGTGTGATTAGAATATGGTAATTTATTAAAACCTATTTCATTTATTTATTACATTTTTTAAATAATTTATCTATTACTATTTGCTAAAACTGAGTAAAAATAAATTTACTCATCTTTTCTTTTAATAATTTATTATTGGTTCTGGAAAATAATAAATTATTATATTTTGTAGAATTAAAAAATAAAGTAATGGGTAATTTTTTAGGTAGACTTTACGTCCAACTACTAAAATAAGTGTCGCGTACAGAGGTGACTTGACGGGGAGCATCGAACCCACTAAACCAACAATACATCTTAGCTTTGCGGGTCTAGCATATAACCGCCTAACTTATTTTACTATAAATTTCTCATATTAAGCATTAAATAAAATCTGAGGCCTAGACCGGGGGCATCGAACCCACTAAACCAACAATACATCTTAGCATTGCGGGTCTAGCCTATAACCGCCTAACATACATTACTATAAATTTCTCATATTAAGCATTAAATAAAATCTGAGGCCTAGACCGGGGGAATTGAACCCACTAAACCAACAATACATCTTAGCTTTGCTGGTCTAGCCTAACATACTTTACTATAAATTTCTCATATTAACCATTAAATAAAATCCAAGACCTAGACCGGGAATCGAACCCACTAACCAACAATACACCTTAGCTTTGCGGGTCTAGTCTATAACCGCCTAACATACATTACTATAAATTTCTCATATTAAGCATTAAATAAAATCTGAGGCCTAGACCGGGGGAATTGAACCCACTAAACCAACAATACATCTTAGCTTTGCTGGTCTAGCCTAACATACTTTACTATAAATTTCTCATATTAACCATTAAATAAAATCCAAGGCCTACACCGGGAATCGAACCGACTAAACCAACAATACATTTCAGTTTTGCGGGTCTAGCCTACAACCGCTCGATTAAAAATGGCGACTTAGTTTGTAGAATAAATCTGTGACGACATAACTTTCTTATCACCTTGTATATAGTTCACGTAATTAAACTTTCTCTTTCTCACTTAAGGTACTCAAAGGGCAGTAATCCCCAAAGAAACTTATTTCACTTACTAGCGCGATTACTTCAATAGATGATCAAAACTAACAGTGGCCAACAAAATATGGAGATATACGAGTACAACGTCACGACTGAAAGTGCGGACGAAGTCTGGGGTAGGGGGGAGAGTCGGCAAAAAAACATTCCACTATCTACCGCCTCCGAACATTTTTAGTCTACAAAATTTTTTTCACCGAATAACTAATGCTTCATGAAGATCTATAATGATCTTAACAATTTCATTCATCGTTTCATTTAAACCCAATGAGTTTCATATTCTCTTCACACTCGTCATCCTAAATCCATTTGATCCATCACAGCTCTCATAACTTAATTCTCTTAAACAATCCTATTCTTACATCTGAATCGACGATGGCCATGGAGGTCAGTAATGAAATATTCATTTTTGGAGAGTCACTAATTTGTGATTTCTGTCTGTCACCTCTGACCATCACCATATCTACTTGTATCAGGACTACGAATTTAGGGAATTGAGAATAGCCTAATTCTCTTGTCAAATATTAAATGCCTAGGCAAATATACGAACTGATTTTTCCAAAGTATCAACAAGTGTATTCAAAAAAAAAATAAATCGAAATTTCCTTATCGATAAGAGCAATTAAAAATACCCATAGGTGGAAGATCGTAATAAAATTATTATCAAATATTATTCGATTTTTTTGGTTTGTTTTTTTATCAATTATAATTTGATTGCGTACTTGAATAATATTAAATATAAACAATTTGCTACTTTATTATTGCTTTTTTTTCACTTAATCATTAATCAATAATACTTAACTTTTATCACAATCAATTAACTTTATTTTGCAATTATTGAAAAACAAATTTATTATTTTCATACTTTTGGTCAATGACCAACGTTTGGTTAATTATACAATAATTATTTGTTAATTTTCAAACTGTCAAATTATCTCAAATAGATTATACTGTAATTATAACTTTTAATTATTTTTTTAACATTTAATTTAAATTAGTTTAAAAAAAAAATTACAAAAAATATTAATTACTGAATTTTTAAAAGATAAAGGTGATAGTTTGAAACGGAAGTGAGTAGAAAACTCTTAAAAGTTCTAAATAACGGATGTAATTACTATTTATTCCTAATTTTCCGATAGTGTTATCTCTCTAGAGGAAGTATTCTATTCATCCGGAAAAACAGGTTTTGGAGGTTTCTTAAACCGGGGGGGAAAAAAGGGGTTTTATCTTTACAAATGCGTGGCCATGGTGAGCATGACAGGAAAACAGGAAATACAATTTAGATGATGACTTGTAAATATAAATTGTGAGATTGGTTTCTTACGCAGTCTCTTATGGTCCAAGAATTAGTGATCTTTCACTAATTTTTCTCAAAAAAAAATTGAGAAGAATTGTTTATACGTTGATATCATTGACACCATGTAAAGGTCTATCTGGATATCCCAAGTTAACTTCTAAAATGAAGTCCCCCCCGTCCTCCAACAGTCACAGATTGTGCCTAGATCGCAACTAGAACAGGAATTTCGCAACTATTTGGGTTTAGCGAACCCCCCTCCAGTTAAACTCCAGTTCGTCCCACTTACTCACAGTAACTCACTCTTACGCCCTATACCAGTGATGGTGAACCTATGACCCGCTTTTTCACTGACCCACAATTGCTAGGCAACCGTTTGTTTGTTTACGCGGGTTGATTTAGATTTTCTAATTGTGTGGATAATTTATATTCTATCTGTATTTTTTCAATACAGAGCAATTTAAATGCTATCTACATCCTTTAGTTTGATCATTACAGTTCTAAAACGTAAATGACGACAAATGCTTTTTGTAGTATTTGAAATAAAGCAAAAGTGTTTACAAAATATCAAATAAAATGTATAATTTACTCATATTTTGTTTGTTAACAAAAAGTCGACAACCCAAAGCAAATAACCATATTTAGATTTTTCTTCAGATAAAACACACACTTTTGTTCAGGTTTTGTTCAGGTTATGTTTGTAAAAAGTGACTTCCATAGCCACTTGTTTCGTCCCCGTTTTACCCCGTTAAGCCAACTGAATTTTAAAGATGTTTAGTTTTGAAAATATTCAGTTTAAAATTTTCTAAACTTAACTCTTGTGCAAATGGGCATTAGTGATCCAAGAGCTAGTACTGGAAAAAAAAAAATGAACAAAATTTGACCCACGTCTCAAAAAGGTTCACCATCCCTGCCCTATACTCTTCACATATGATCTGCATTTATTAACACACATTAACATTTAGGGAAACTGCAATAGATATTTTTAGTCGCAATGGATTTCATTTGTCAGCCACATCTTCTAGGCAATATAGTCAGAAGATAAGTTGGAAAAAATAATTAGAGTCGAACGTAAGGATTAAACAAAAAAAAAAATCAAAGAATTTAAAGTAAGAATCACAAATCACTAGTTAAACCTTGAAGACCAAATACAACTTCTCTGTAGGGTTTTCTGTAAACTAAAAAGAGCACCTAAATCATTTTCTAAAGTTCGAAAACTGGATGAATACATCAAGAACCATGATCAATATCGCTCTAAATTGGTCGAATGACGTTCCAAAATGTTCTCTTTATAAAAAACGTTTTAAAAAAACATTTCTAAGCGGATATTTTTATGATAAGGTTATGAAATTTTATGGTACACTGTATTTAAAAACAATTAATAATTAAATTAAAACAATAACTAAAACAAAAAGGTTCGAATGTCACACTATATTCTCACGATAAGACCAATTTGAAATTCATAAATTTTATTCTTCATTCTCTACTATTGATTGAATACAAATTGCAGTTCAATTTTATGTTTTACATTCTTGAATAATTGTTTTCGCTTTTTTAATTGAATGACATTGTTTTTAGTAAACTTTTCACATTTAGTTTTCTTATTTTATCTTAACTGGACTGTACTTTGCTGCAATGACAAGGTACACAACTTCGGAGTGTACATCAGGATGTAAGTTTACCATTGAAAACCACAAGAATTGATCACGATAGGAAGTCAAAATGCTTTATTGCCTATTTGTAAGACACACCTCAAAACTGGTTTAAATAACCAAATTACGGGATCTAATAAAACTGATTTGAATTTACAAAAATCGCAGTGTGAAATTCAGACAAGATTATATCTGTCGACTCCAAAAAAAAAATTGCAATGAAATATTTAGTGGCATCTAACTAATACTCCAGACTATTTGACTGACAGACCTAACTATTCGTAGGAGGGTGGTTTGAAAAGTTCTCGGAATCACCGCTAGATGTCTGTGATAGAGCAACGAGGTTCCCGCGCAATAATCGCACATCCTTTGTGAGTGAACACGTGGCGCGTCAGTGCTCTTGCTGCAGGAGAGTGATAGTGACGACTCTTTATTGTTGTTCCCGCGTAGTGATTTGTGACAATGGAAAAAAAAACTGAGATTCGAGCAGTGATTAAGCACTTTGTAAAGAAAGGTATGTGAAAGCAAAGGAAATTCATGCCGACTTTCAGAACACACTCTGAGTGGGGACTCTGCTCCTTCATATTCAACTGTTGCCAAGTGGACCAGCGAGTTTAAATTTAGTCGGGAGAGCTTAAGATGATGATCCGCGTAGTGGACGGCCAAAAAGTGCTACGACCCCAGAATTTATCGCCTAAAGTGCATAAAAAGGTCATGGAGGATCGTCGACTGAAAGTGCGAGAGATTGCTGAAGCTGTAGGGATGTCATCTGAACAGGGATGTATCACAATTTTAACCGAAGAATTGGGAATGAAAAAATTATCCGCAAGATGGGTGCCGCGGCTCTTGACATTGGACCATAAACGTACTCCGATCTGAAAGTAGATTTTTTTTCGCTGCCATAATCACTACCAGTTTATGGGCCACAAATCTGGGACTCTACATCGACAAACGCTTCTACACATGAAACCACCCCACTCGATTTAAGCTACATGAACTTATTTTATCGACTGATCAAAAAATGTACACGACAAATGATCCATATGAATTTCCGTAGTCTAAAAATGCTCTTAGATCGAATTATCCAAAATAAATATTCCCCCCCAAAAAAAATTGTAAATCCAAGCATGTGCAATCAAAGTTTTAGACTCCGGAAACCACGTAAACATGTATTTCAGGATGAAAAATCATCAACAACAACAACAAATTTGTCACAATTTAGAGATAAAAAGAGAGAATACCATTGGCCACCGACATGTTTTGTGAACGATTAATTAATTACAAATTTTATAAGAACCGGAAATACACTATCCTCGTTCGTTCCCTTTAATTCACTTGTTAAACAAAGTTATTGCTTAATTCCAGAACTTTTGAATGATCCGAACGTAACACCTGTTTTAGTATAAATTAATTTATTAAAATAAAATAAAAAAGTTGTTTTTTAGATTATTTAGCATTACACAGCCACCTGTATTGGAACTATATGTAATGTATATTTATATTATATTAATGGTTTTGAAATTTATACATCCGGTTTTTGGAGAGACATTAAAATGAAGGTTAAGAAATTAAATAAGAAGGTCGTGCGAAGAACCTATATTTCTTAATAAAACAATGTAAGTTGTTTTTTTTGTGACTTTACTTCCGTCAAAGCATTTTTTTTGGTCTTTAATATAATGTAAACAAATAAAGACAACTTTTACAATTAAAACTTCAGTTCAGTGGAGACAATGAAGAGATTGAAGTCCCGGAGCGGGGTCTTGATTGTATTTATTTAAGGATCTCCTACGTTGTAATAATCTCACGATAAATATAAAATGAAATAATTTTCTGGTGCACTGCCTGCATTAGATAATAAATCCAAAGACGACAACATTCACTTGGAAATAAAAGTGGGAAGTCGGAGAGAGGATGGGAATGAGTGAGAGGCTTTGTGATCCACTGGGAGAGGCTTGTCACTTAAACACTGAGCCACCGCATGTGTTTCTAATATAAAATAAGAACCTTTTAATAAGGGAACATGTATGTACTCAGTATTAGTTAGTTATTGCTCAATTAGAGTGTACATATGATATCGACTTGGAGGTCTTCTCACTAATACTAGTTAATAGTTATTTTATCTAATACTTTGGTTTTTTGCTTTTAAATTGTTATAATATTCATAGTATAATTTTAAGGAGCGAGCACATCTAAGGTCACACACGTCTGGAGCTATTTTCAATACACTGTCTCGTTAAAGGCAACACTGTCGATCACCGAATGAAGCTGCTAGCAAGAGAGAAGCTAAGCTGGGATTCGAAACCTGGGGTCTCCAAGTAGGAATCGAGTTCATAACCTCTAAGCCAATCTCTTCCCTTTTTAATTTATGTAAGAAGTTTTTTCTTATACCGAATTAGTTGTCGCCTTTAAAAATTTATTAAATTTACTTCCGTTTAAAGATTCCTATAGTTGGACTAGCCATTTATTCAGGGATCTTATCATCTTGGCGGATATTCCAGATTGACAACACAAACAACCCGCTGATACCATAAACACTCACATTATTACAGTAAAGTAAACGCCTATTATTTTCAGGAGGGGCTTAACGTCCAACTACCAATTAGGTGGTGTCCTGGATGGAGGCAACTAGCAAACATACTTTACTGAAAATTTCTCATATTAACCACTAAATAAAATCCAAGGCCTAAGACCGGTGAATCGAACTCAGTACCACAATACGTATTAGCTTTGCAGGTCTCGCCTCTAACCACTCGGCTACCGTGGTGCCTATAAAAGTGGGCCGTTCCCCGGAGGTACTGCAATACCCCGGAAAGATTATGGCGACTGTCTTTTGGGATTCGCTAGGAATAATCCTCATCGACTATCTGGAAAAGGGTAAAACTATTACAGGTGCATATTATTCATCGTTATTGGACCGTTTGAGAACCGAGCTGCAAGAAAAACGCCCACGATTGGCCCACAAAAAAGTCCTTTTCCATCACGACAACGCACCAGCTCACACCTCAGCAGTTGTGGTCGCAAAATTAATGGAAATAGGGTTCCAACTCGTTTCACATCCCCCCCTATTCTCCAGACTTGTCTCCCTCGGACTACTATTTGTTCCCCAATATGAAGAAATGGCTGGCGGGAAAAAGATTTCATTCAATCGAGGAGGTGATTGCAGAAACGAATGGCTATTTTTCAGAGCTTGGACAAATCCTATTATTCGGAAGGGATCAACAAACTAGAGCAGCGTTGGACGAAGTGTATAAGCCTAAAAGGAGACTATGTTGAAAAATAAAAAAGGTTTACCCCAAAAAATTAAGTAGTTTTTATTTTTGCACGGACTTTTCAAACGACCCTCGTATAAATTTAAAATGAAATGTTTTACAGTAATAGTCTCGTTATTTAATAGCCACACCATACTGGAAAAAACATTCCAGGCGCCAACGACCCCCCAGCTGTTGACGCGCCTTAAATTGAAAAATAATAATAATAATAATAATTTAAAAACCACATATATATATTAATAATAAAATAGGATACAAAAGAATAGTTCTAAGTAGAATTATTTAATTTGAAATTATAATTAATTTAAATACAAACAAGGTCATCAAAAGGAAATTGAGATCAAATGTTGTTTTGGAATACATAATTAATATAATACATAATTAATTTATATATTGTGACAATTTTTTCTTTTTTTTAAATGAGCAACCAATTATTGTTTCATTTATATATTATTGTATTCTAATTAGTAAAAATATTATTTTATTTTATTTATCTTTAATTGCAGCGTAAGGAAGGAAATGAGAAGTTCAAAAAATGGTGACTTTATTTCTTTAATTTAACCGCGTAGTAATTCTAAATTTCCCTATTTACAGTTCTTGTATATTTTTAATATATTGCTATAGGTTAGCGTATTGGATACCCACGCGAAGGACCCCAGGGTTCGAATACAGTAACTGGCCCTTTAGATTTTTCTCTTCCTAGGAACTTCTTACAGCTCCGGTGACGGATAGTGATGTCCGTAACGAGAGAACACTGTCCGGAGGCCTGGCAGTGCACTGATAAAAGCTTCGGGGCGCCAATAACCTCAAGATGTTGACGCGCCTTAAATCATATTTTTAAAAAATACAGCTATCTAATGTTGTATCACGTGCGCAAGTTTTTGAGTGGTACAAGCGTTTCCAAGATGGCCGAGAAGACGTCGGAGATGATGACCGCCCGGGTCGCCCACTTCCACATCCAAAACGGATGGAAATATCGATTATAATTACTCAACATTACTACCGTGAAGTGCTTGCTCAACTCTATGAAAGAGTAAGGAAAAAACGACCCCGATTTATGGAAGAACAAGTCACGGGGTTCACCATCAAGACAATGCGCCGGCTCACACTGCATTGTCTGGTCAAGACGTTACTAGCCAAGTACAACATCCCAGTTCTTTAGGCCATCCGCCTTATTAGCCTGACCTGGCGGCCCCGTGTGACTTTTGATCTGTTTCCCAAAGTCAAATCTGCATTAAAAAGAACACGATTTCAGTCCGTTGTAAAGCTGTGAAAGAAAAAGCGGCACGCGTCATGCAGGGAAGCTCACAGAAAAAGACTTCCAGCACGGTTTCGAACAATGGTAAATAATCCAACGTAACATTGAATTTAATGGACTTCCGGTTACAGTTGAATAGCCCTTTCTAGGAGCTTCTTACAACTCCATTGGCCGGTGATGGGACAGTATTGTCCGTAACGAGAGAACACTGTCCGGAGGCCTGACAGTGCACTGATAAAAGCTTCGGGGCGCCAATAACCTAAGGTGTTGACGCGCCTTAAATCATTTTTTTTTTAAAATACAGCTATCTAAATAATCCAACGTAACATTGAATATAATGGACTTCCGGTTACAGTTAAATAGCCCTTTCTAGGAGCTTCTTACAACTCCATTGGCCGGTGATGGGACAGTATTGTCCGTAACGAGAGAACACTGTCCGGAGGCCTGACAGTGCACTGATAAAAGCTTCGGGGCGCCAATAACCTCAAGATGTTGACGCGCCTTAAATCATTTTTTTTTTTAAATACAGCTATCTAAATAATCCAACGTAACATTGAATTTAATGGACTTCCGGTTACAGTTGAATAGCCCTTTCTAGGAGCTTCTTATAACTCCATTGGCCGGTGATGGGACAGTATTGTCCGTAACGAGAGAACGCTGTCTGGAGGCTTGACAGTACTCTGAAAAAAGCTCCGGGCGCCAATAACCTCAAGATGTTGACGCGCCTTAAACCATATTTTGTTTTAAAAAAAAAATACAGCTATTTAAATAATCCAACGTAACATTGAATATAATGGACTTCCGGTTTCAGTTGAATTGCTGAAAGAGGAAGGACCACAGGAATTAAGTTCACTGATTTCAAACTAAATATTTTTGGCTAATTCTTTAATGAAAAATTTGTAAAAGCTTAATTCGAATGAGAGAGGGATTAAGGAGACGTGAAAACTTCCGGAAATTTTTTCCAAAATCGGAAACGATCGTAATATCCCCTTTATATAAGAGAAAATAAAATAAAAAGAAGAAAACTTCGTATTATAAGTCTTTTTTTAATTACATCTAATTTTATCTCTTTTTTTTTTTTTTCTTGATAAAGAAGATAAGCGAGATGATAAAACTTTGATAATTATGTTTAGTAATTAAAACCGTTTAAAAGTGTAAAAGTTAATATCCGGTGGGTTTGGTCAGTTCTTGTCATAGTTGTCGGATCTTTAAAAACTGAAATAGAAGCGGAAGAAGGTCGCTGATTACGAAACAGAGCAGCTTACTGTTAAAGGTTATTATATGTGTAAAGATGCGTATTAGTATACAGCTTATCGTGTTCGTTTGTACGAGTATGTATGTGTATCCTGTAGTTCTGTGTATTTATAAGGATATGATTGAAGCATGAATGAGATTATATAAAGTATGAGTGGTTTCTCATTATATTATTTAATGTTAACACTCAACTATCATAGTGACTATACTATAATAAGCGCGCGCATGTGCCTAGTTAATCCTATTACGATATTATATATTCTCAAGGTGTGAACTTTTATTCCACTAGTCATTTTTTCAAACGATATGAAAACTATTAATAGAACTTTGTTGCGAAAAATTTGGAAAATAATTTCCTCTATACTGGGGATTAAGTATTACGATCTTCAAAGTTTTCCAAATTGAATTTTCATTGTACATATCCGTTATAAGATCCCTTAAGACAATAGAAGCGTTTTGTATGAATTGATCTGCGAAAAAGACTGCAAAAAACGAAGAAAACAGAGTAGAGTAGAAATAGAAATAGAATAAATTTTTATTTATTATATACATAAAGTAAATATAGAAGTGTATAATATATAATACATTTCAACCTTCTTAACTAAGTGAAGTAAGAGAAAAGTTAGGTGAGGAGGATTGGAATGCAGGGAAAAAAGGAGAGGAAAAACCTGCAGCTAGTGTAGAGAGTTAGAGTAGGATATGTTTTAGTCTTCTGTGTCTGTATGTTGTAGAAGGATCTGTAGGAGGCTATGTCGCAGCATAGTGGATTAGGATGGCAGTCTAGGATGGAAAGGAGTTTGAGCAGACGATTTTGGATAAAGGAGTGTACCGAGGGAATAATGGACGCAGTCAGTCTCGTGGAGTGAGTCAATTCTAGTACTCGTACGTCGTGGATAGTGAGCAACATCGGCCTGAATGGCCACCTTTGCAATAGAGGAGTTTGTTAGTCACAGTCATTTTGTAGTCACGAGAGACGAAGAAACCAAACGTGAAAACTTCACATTTGAGATACGAGTTTCCGTTCTACTATTGATGAAATCAGGCTAAAATCAGCAAACGGAAGCATCTACTTTGTTAAAGAGAATTTTCAGCTTTTCTTTTATCTTTTTGTGTTTTCGAAAACAGCTCCTTCTACTACCAAACAACTGTACAGAACACAAACAATAAGTAAGTTTGCTTAGCACCAGCGTACATATTAAAACTATCCGGTTGGTGCACGTCAAGAGCTGCACCAGAAAAAGCGTAACGTTCAAAAACACCACAACTTTGACAATTTTTTTCTCTTTTTCTATAAAAGATAAAATTCCCAAATTTTCTTTAAAATATAGGGCAAATCCTCCTTTATAACTGTGTGTGTTTTTTTTGCAACAACATAGATTTGAATAGAGATACTGTTGCTGAAATTGGGCAAAAACGGCATTTACAGTACTTGTTCTTGTCCTACAATGGCTTGACTTCGTGAACAGCGGCCGCCATCCAAGTGATAACAGCCATTATTAGGCTCCCCTTAAGGCGTTAGATAATGCCTAACTTTGGTTAGCAAAGTTCAAATGTTCACGCGGCCCCAGCGTCGCCTTAGGTAACTATTAATATGACGCCTAAAGTCGATATTAATTAGACAGGCCAGAAATGGGTGTCATCATTTCCGGTTATTACACAATTTTGAAAATTTAAAATTTTAAACAAACAAAAAAATTAAAATTAAAAAAACTCAAGAGGGAAACGAAAAAAATATCTTAAAAAACTAAATTATTTATTAATTGATTTCAATTTAGTCATTAAATTCAAGTGGCAGACAGTCATTAAAATAATAAGTACACCAACACCCACCTGTATACTGTCTCAGTGTATTATTACTGTTTTTTTTGGGCCAGTTAATTATTTTTTTATTTATCAGTTTGTGAGTATGTATTATCATTTGGAGACGATAATTGGTTACCTAAATTTAATGAGCACCTAATTGCCAACTCTTTAATTTGTTGTCCAACAAAATTTTTAAAAAACAGTTGCAACCCGTCTGCAATTAAAATTTTTAGCAGAAAAGATATATTGTACGAGTACCTATAATTATTTCCACAATTACTGAGCCCCCCCCTCATTGCTACCATCATCAGCTGATATGTTCATTGATAAAAATAAATATAAAATAAAATAGGAAAGTTAATTAAATTTTTAGAAAAATTTTTTCAATGAAAAATTATCATGTGAACAGAGTGACTAGAATTTCCTGTGACTACAATCTTCCTGTATTTTAATTTTTTTTATTTATTTATCCTTTTAATGAAATTTACACATGTGTCAGACGTGAATGACGGTCATCCAGTCACGACGGTCACCGGGCCTACGGCGCCTCAGCCGTCTTCGAGGAGTCTTGGAGGGTAGCCGTAGTTGAAGATAAGTTTGCAGCTAAAGGGTTGTGATGAAGTGAGAGTTTTTGGTGAAAATTTTTATATCGAATTGTGTCAAGTTCTCGGAGATGAATGGAATTTGGAGAGCTGTATGTATTGTGTGTGGTTGCTAACATATACGAGGGTCGTTAGAAAAGTCCGTGCAAAGTCAGAGAGATAGCACCACTGGCGCGTATCGAGGTTATGTTTAGTTAGTAGCATCTCTTGGAAGAACACACACCAAGTTTCAGCCAGATCGGTCTATTTCTTTGTGTTTGGCATTCGTTTGAATCGAGGAAGTCGAGTGATTTTCAAAAAAAAATGGGCGAAAAAGAATTTCGTGTGTTGATTAAACACTACTTTATGAAAGGCAAAACGCCTCAGGAGACTAAAGAGAAGCTTGATAAACATTATGGTGACTATGCACCTTCGATTAGAACAGTTTATTAGTGGTTTCAAAATTTTCGGAGTGGCCATATGGGCACAAGTGATGCTGAACGTTCTGGACGCCCTGTTCAGGTTACTACTCCAGAAATCATTGATAAAATCCATGATATGGTGATGGATGACAGAAGAGTGAAGGTGCGTGAGATTGCTAGTGCTTTGGGCATCTCGAATGAACGGGTACATAATATTTTGCATCAACATTTGGATATGACAAAGCTATCCGCAAGATGGGTGCCGCGATTGCTCACGCTTGACCAAAAACGAAATCGTGTGAAGTGTTGCAAGGACGGTTTGCAGCTGTTCCAGAAAAATCCGCAGGACTTTAAGCGTCGTTTCGTCACTGTGGATGAAACATGGATACATCACTACACTCCTGAGACCAAAGAACAATCTAAACAATGGGTTACCAAGGGGGAATCTGCGCCAAAAAAGGCGAAAACCGTTCCTTCGGCCGGAAAGATTATGGCGACTGTCTTTTGGGATTCGCTGGAAAAGGGTAAAACTATTACAGGTGCATATTATTCATCGTTATTGGACCGTTTGAAAACCGAGCTGCAAGAAAAACGCCCACGATTGGCCCACAAAAAAGTCCTTTTCCATCTCAACAACGCACCAGCTCACACCTCAGCAGTTGTGGTCGCAAAATTAATGGAAATAGGGTTCCAACTCGTTTCACATCCCCCTATTCTCCAGACTTGGCTCCCTCGGACTACTCGGTTCCCCAATATGAAGAAATGGCTGGCGGGAAAAAGATTTTAGTCAAACGAGGAAGTGATTGCAGAAACGAATGGCTATTTTTCAGACTTGGACAAATCCTATTATTCGGAAGGGATCAACAAACTAGAGCAGCGTTGGATGAAGTGTATAAGCCTAAAAGGAGGCTATGTTGAAAAATAAAAAAAGTTTACCCCAAAAAATTAAGTAGTTTTTATTTTTGCACGGACTTTTCAAACGACCCTCTTAGAATGGAGCGTCTACTATGCGGCGGAGTTTTTTTTTTTAGATTGGAGAGTTTACAGTCTATTGATGTTTGATTTTTTTAGCTGTTCCGTAAAGTTCGAGTCCGTAAGTCCATATTGGCGGTGAGAAGAGGTGTATAGAGTCGTCGTTTGTTCTGTAGTGAGAGTTTTGAGCGTTTGTCGAGTAGTCTGGTCTAGAAGTTTGTATCGTTTGTTTAGTTAGGTACGTTTAAGTCTCGTATGGGGGTTCCAGGTAAGTCTCTTGTCTAGGTACATTCCAAGATACCGCACTTGGTCGGCTGGTGGGATAGGTGTATGATGTAAGAAGACTATTTATTTAGACTTAGTTGGGTTAATTTTTATTCGCCAGTTTTCTAACCAAGGTTCCTGTTGAGTGAAGGTGGGACTGTAGTGAGCGTACTGCGAGGATAGGGTCAGAGTGTGTGGAGAGAATGGCAGTGTCGTCAGCGAAGGTGTAAATAGAGGTATTAAGGTTAGAAGGTAAGTCGGCAGTGTAGATTGTGTAAAGTAGAGAAGCTAAGACACTTCCCTGTGGCACACCAGCAAGGACAGGATAGATGGAAGAGTGAGTAATGCCTTGAAGAGCTTGGAAGAATTTTAAAAATTAAAACTATAAATTTACTCTGAAATGGCTTTCAGCGAAGAATTCTCTAAATACTCTGCGAGTCTCTTTTTTTTTTTATATTCCGGGGAACTCAAAAATAGACACTTCCGGTTAATACAGGAAGTCTAAGGCGCCACGGTAGCCGAGCGGGTTTAGAGGCGAGACCTGCAAAGCTAATATGCATTGTGGTACTGGGCTCGATTCCCGGTCTTTAGGCCTTGGATTTTATTTAATGGTTAAATGAGAAATAGTAAAGTACGTATGCTAGTCGCCTCCGTCCACGACACCAAATTGATAGTTGGACGTTAAGCCCCGCCTGAAAAAAGTAGGCGATTACTTTACTTTACAGGAAGTCTACTATTGCAGGAGAGAAAAGTTTATTAAATGATTCATATCAGAATTATTAAATGACTTTTGAATTAAAGTGGAAAAATTTCACTAAGAACTGAAGATCAGTCGCAAAATTTAGGGTTCAACAATTTTGGGAACAACAAAAGAAGCACGTAATAAATCAGTTGTACAATAAAATTGAGGAAAGAAAGAATTCAGCTTGGAGATGTCAAATGAATTTTTAAAGAAAACAAATACGCAGAAAACCGTGGCAAATCATTTACTGCCTCTGGAGGCAGAGCGAAGAATAAAAGCGGAATGCACCTTAAACACATTTACTACCATGGTTAGATGCACATTTCCAGAGAACAGTAAGAATACCGTCTCCATAGAGGCGGCACCTCTAACCAAACGCCTTTCCACCAAATCAGACCAGCCACCCCACCATTGCCACTTCAATTCTGAAAATAACCAACGTCTCTCACAACCAATGGCCCTCCCACCACCAACAACTTGAGAGAGATGGTGGGAATGATGAGGGAGTTTCGTTGGGTGAGAGAGGATAGGGAGTGGAGATGGGTGAAGCGCCGCCAAACAGAAGCCGGGAGGCGGCCACAGAAGGAGAGATTGTGAGAGAAGAGATGCTTTCTAACCAACCACCCCCGGCAACGCAAGAGGGTGAGAGAGAACAGCGCATGAGCGCTCAATACAAACACTTAATCAACCTTATTGATTCTCTCCAACCGCCTCCGGGGGTGGGCGAACAGAGGAGTCCGCTCCTCCGTACAACTCGCTACCACCACTCACAATACAAGTAAACGTTTGTCTGTTGTTTTGTCTGTGTGAGTACACAACCATCATCCTCCACTAAAAACAGAATGGCTGTTTTTCTACAGAATAAATTTCTCAGCCTCCGGGATCCTGTCCGATGGAAATCTTTAAACAGTAATTGTACGATAACTAGCACTTAAATTATAATTTCTTGTTAATTATTTACAAACAGGTAAATCCGTTTTTTTGTTTTTGTTTTACCACTTATTGTTTGGTTATTCCCAAAGGAACATGGTTATGCTAACGTACAGGGAACAGGAAATTCTTAAAGAATATACAGCGAGAAAATATGTAAATTTTTAAATTAAAAAAAAAAAAAAACGGATGTAAACATGTACTCTTACTAGGCGCCACGGTAGACGAGCGATTAGCTGTAAGCTCAAGCGCCACATACGATTTATTTTCAGCATTCCCCAGAGATGCTCGCATTTCGCCACTACTACGATGAGTTGAAGTGGCTTTTCCTGTGTCTACCGCCGTCAGTATTTTTCCAAGTTATCCACTCTCAAAGACCATCTTATATTTTCCAACTCTTCAAGTTCAAATTCTCGATCCATTCTCGCAGTACTAGATCTCGTTCCTCTGATCTCTATATTCCCTCACACCGTACTTCATCCTTTGGCAATTCTTTCTTAATTCGCGCTACCTCTCTCTGGAACTCCTTGCCTTCATCTCTCCGTCATGCTCCTACCCTTTCCATCTTTAAATCCCTTCTGTTCAATTATCTTTATACTACCCAGCTTCCTCCGAAATGCATTTATTTCCTTAATTTTAATTCTTATTTTTGTAAATACTTCTTATTTTTTTGTATATAAATATCTAAAATACAGGCCAAACAAATAGGGCCCACCAATTGTAGATGTATTTATTATTCTAAGGGGATTATAGACCCGCAATGCTAAGATGTATTGCTGGTTTAGTGGGTTCGATGCCCCCGGTCTAGGCCTCAGATTTTATTTAATGGTTAATATGAGAAATTTACAGTAAAGTATGTTAGGGGTTATAGACTAGACCCGCAAAGCTAAGATGTATTGTTGGTTTAGTGGGTTCGATCCCTCCGGTCTAGGCCTTGGATTTTATTTAATGGTTAATATGAGAAATTTACAGTAAAGTATGTTAGGGGTTATAGACTAGACCCGCAAAGCTAAGATGTATTGTTGGTTTAGTGGGTTCGATCCCTCCGGTCTAGGCCTTGGATTTTATTTAATGGTTAATATGAGAAATTTACAGTAAAGTATGTTAGGGGTTATAGACTAGACCCGCAAAGCTAAGATGTATTGTTGGTTTAGTGGGTTCGATTCCCCTGGTCTAGGCCTTGGATTTTATTTAATGGTTAATATGAGAAATTTACAGTAAAGTATGTTAGGGGTTATAGACTAGACCCGCAAAGCTAAGATGTATTGTTGGTTTAGTGGGTTCGATCCCTCCGGTCTAGGCCTTGGATTTTATTTAATGGTTAATATGAGAAATTTACAGTAAAGTATGTTAGGGGTTATAGACTAGACCCGCAAAGCTAAGATGTATTGTTGGTTTAGTGGGTTCGATCCCTCCGGTCTAGGCCTTGGATTTTATTTAATGGTTAATATGAGAAATTTACAGTAAAGTATGTTAGGGGTTATAGACTAGACCCGCAAAGCTAAGATGTATTGTTGGTTTAGTGGGTTCGATTCCCCTTGGTCTAGGCCAGTGGTTCTTAACCGGTGTTCCGGTGTTTAAATGTATTGAAATTTAGAAGCTTAGGAAAGATACGAAAACAAAAAATTGTTCCTTTTTTTTTAATTTGAATTTAATTTTAAGTTCTTGCTAAATACCGAATTTCAAATTATTTAATGTTAGTGTTCCGCGAGAAAAATATATACATATAATTGTGTTCCGCGCCTATGAAAAGGTTAAGAACCCCAGATATAAAGGGTTGAAAATTTTTTGGGTCATGAAATTCTGTAAAATTATGGCCGTTCTATATCTCCCACTGTGAACCACGTATTGGTATGGAATTTTATTCTCTTATACGCTTGGTTTTTCCCAATTATAAACTATAGTTATTTTGTGCACAGATCTATAAATGTAGAAGATATAAAGGGTTGAAAATTTTTTGAGTCATGAAATTCTGTAAAATTATGGCCGTTCTATATCTCCCACCGTGAACTACGTATTCGTATGAAATTTTTTTCTCTTGTACACTTTGTTTTTCTCAATTATAAACTATAGTTATTTTGTGCACAGATCTAAAAAGGTAGAAGATATAAAGGGTTGAAAATTTTTTGGGTCATGAAATTCTGTAAAATTGTGGCCGTTCTATATCTCCCAATGTGAAGCACGTATTCGTATGAAATTTTGTTCTCTTGTACATTTGTTTTTCTCATATATAAACTATAGTTATTTTGTGCACAGATCTATAAATGTAGAAGATATAAAGGGTTGAAAATTTTTTGAGTCATGAAATTCTGTAAAATTATGGCCGTTCTATATCTCCCACCGTGAACTACGTATTCGTATGAAATTTTGTTCTCTTGTACACTTTGTTTTTCTCAATTATAAACTATAGTTATTTTGTGCACAGATCTATAAATGTAGAAGATATAAAGGGTTGAAAATTTTTTGAGTCATGAAATTCTGTAAAATTATGGCCGTTCTATATCTCCCACCGTGAACTACGTATTCGTATGAAATTTTGTTCTCTTGTACACTTTGTTTTTCTCAATTATAAACTATAGTTATTTTGTGCACAGATCTATAAATGTAGAAGATATAAAGCAGTGGTTTTTAACCGGTGTTCCGCGAATATGGTCCAAGTGTTCCGCGAAATTTCAATTTTAAATGTATTGAAATTTAGAAACTTAGGAAAGATACGAAAACAAAAAATTGTTCCTTTTTTTAATTTGAATTTAATTTTAAGTTCTTGCTAAATACCGAATTTCAAATTATTTAATGTTAGTGTTCCGCGAGAAAAATATGTACATATTATTGTGTTCCGCGTCTATGAAAAGGTTAAGAACCACTGGTCTAGGCTTTAGATTTTATTTAATGCTTAACATGAGAAATTTACAGTATGTTTGCTAGTCGCCTCCAACCACGACACCTAATTCGGTAGTTGGACGTTCAGCCCTACCTGGAAAAAATAGGCAATAACTACAATACATGTACTCTCACGACTTCTCCTAAATCCCAAATTTTAAAACAATTAAATTCTCCCAGCTCAAAACGCCCTGTTTTTCAAATAAAATTATAGATCTACATCTATAGCTGCACAAGAAGTTTAGCAAAAATGATGGGAGAGATTTTCAAAAAAAAATTTTAAAAAAAGGAAAATCCCTTAAAAGTGAAAAATCCTGTCAGTAAATGAACTTACTTCCGGTTACGGGATTTCCTTCAAATCTTAGAAATCTTAGCAACACATTTAACGCGCTTTAATGTGCTAAATATGGTACCATAAATTTTAGAAAGCTCACTTTAAGTAAATTTTTCTTTCAAAAAATAATAAAAGCTTTAAATTATTTAAAAAAAAAAAATTAATAAAAAGACAGTGACCACACTTTTCTATGTTTAACATGGAAAAACCTATTAATAGATCTGGTTAACATGTTCCTGGACTGTTTTAGGAGAAGAGAAATCGTAGGTGGCTCACAATATTTGAGAGAATTATAGGAAAAGAGAAACTTGGCTAATCAAATACATTGAAGAGAATGAATAAATTACGTCAGTTTCATGGACAATTGCTTTACCTTCAAAAGATTGTTAAATTTTTTAATTATTTAAATGTTTTTTTTAACACGTTCCAACTCTTTAAATGTCGGTTTGTATTTATTTTTCAACACGGCCTATTTAATAAGTAGATACTAAAAGTTTATTAATACAAGAAGCATGTATTATGCAAAAAAAAAAAAAATAATAATATTAATTACGTACTAGTCATATTATATGATCGCTTGACACCTCTTTAATCTACACAAGAATAGCTGATTAAATGGACCACGAACTGTGGCCACACGCAAAGAGGTTGTACTTAATGGAGCTTGAGATATTATTGTTTCTATTGTATTTTTTAAAGATGTAATAGTAGATCTATAAATAGTATGAGACCTATTTCCGATTTAATTTCTTCTTTTTTTTTCATTCTAATATTGCTGCATGGGAGCAAGACCTGGACTCTCAGGAAAAAACAAAAGAAAAAGGTTAGAGCTATCTAGAATGGACTTCTGCAGAAGGTCGTACGCGATGCTCCAGAGCACAACGGGTGGAAGTCAGAAACAAATTTGAAGGCTCATTGAAGTGGACAACGACGTGATAGTCCGGATATATCAAAGAGCTTTAACGGAGATGGAGATGGCCCGAGAGATGTTTGAGGTGGCTACCACCCTTTAATAGAACCAGAGGTGGGATTGGCAGCAGTGCATCCAGAAGGTTATGACCGGCTGGGGACTGCGGGACAGTGATTGCCAGGATAGAGTGGTTTGGAGAGATAAGAACTGTGTAGGCAACCATCAGGAGATGCCTGAGTAAAGAATTGCTAAGAATTCCTCCAGATTTTTGGTGCTAATTAACAACTATAAATATTAATGGGAAATGAAGCCCAAAAGGAAGTAAAAAAAAAAAGCCAAAAAGTAGGAAAAATATCAAATTACCAATCAGAAACGTTGAATTATTTTAAAACAGAAATGATAAATTTACATTTTGTCCGTGTTTTATAAAACAGCGCTGCGGTTAGTAAAAGTGGGGGAATAAAAACCAAGAATGAAAAATTGCTTGAATCGATTTGATATGTTCAGTTTTCGATGTAAAAGTCCTCCCACGAATCATCCACAGGACAGAATTACTAACCGTGATGGGAGGACTGAATCCGATTGGCCAGTTAGAGGTGGGCTTGCTTTTTTTTTTATTATTTGGGTTTGTGACCTTAATTAGTAGGCTATTGGTGAAAACTTTTCATTTAAAGCTTCACTTATTTTCCAATTTACAAGTTGTCTTATCAATGGCCGCCAGTTGTTGTGACCACCATGTTATTTCCAGCCCCCACCCACCTCACACACATACACACGTGTTGACAAACTGTTCCGCATACATGACTATGATTACCCGTATATACAGAATGGTGCGTATATTAACAAAAAATTTCAATAAAAAATCAATTAACAAATATACACTCGATTAGAGGAGCTTTCCCCGATCGATAATCACAGTTATAATTGGTTTTATTCTCACTTGGAACATTTTAATTCACTAAAATATTAGTCTACTAAAATTTGAGTACACGTAATTAAAACTTAAGTACTCGTATAATACTTTCTCAATATATTAGAGTATCCAAGAAATCTACAACCTTCATGAGCTACCAAATGGAAGTAAAGGAAGTGTCCTCGTGAAGAAGCAAGAATCCAAAGAAGTAATTCAAGTACGTAATGGCGCTATAAGTAACAATGATAACAGTGAATAGAAGAAGTAAACGAGTGGAGATGTTACACAGTGGTAACGTTCCAAAACGCTGGGATTGTCCATTCTCTTCGCTTGAGAGGAGATCACGAGGCCATTGTCTTTTAAGACGTCTTGTTAGGTTGTGAGGAAGAGTTCTACAAGAAAGATTTTCAGCTACAGAATTTTCTGCGAGTGATTGCAGGCAGAAGTTACCCAGTGGTAACATTCCAAAACACTGAACTAATAGTCACTCTCTTCACTAGAGAGGAGATCACGAGGCCACTGTCTCTTAAGGCGTCTTGTTAGGTTGTCAGGAAGAGTTCTACAAGAAAGATTTTTAGCTAGAGAATTTTCTGCGAGTGATTGCAGGCAGAAGTAAACGAGTGGAGAAGTTATCCAAAAAACTGAACTATTAGTCACTCTCTTCACTAGAGAGATCACGAGGCCACTGTCACTTAAGGCGTCTTGTCAGGAAGAGTTCTACAAGAAATATTTTGAGCTAGAGGATTTTCTACGAGTGATTGCAGGCAGAAGTAAACGAGTGGAGAAGTTATCCAAAAAACTGAACTATTAGTCACTCTCTTCACTTGAGAGGAGATCACGAGGCCACTGTCTCTTAAGGCGTCTTGTTAGGTTGTCAAGAAGAGTTCTAGAAGAAAGATTTTGAGCTAGAGAATTTTCTGCGAGTGATTGCAGGCAGAAGTAAACGAGTAGAGAAGTTATCCAAAAAACTGAAGTATTAGTCACTCTCTTCACTAGAGAGGAGATCACGAGGACACTGTCATTTAAGACGTCTTATTAGGTTGTCAGGAAGAGTTCTACAAGAAATATTTTGAGCTAGAGGATTTTCTGCGAGTAATTGCAGGCAGAAGTAAACGAGTGGAGAAGTTACCCCCAGTGGTAACACTCCAAAACATTAGACTGTTAGTCCCACTCTCTTCACTTGAGAGGAGATCACGTGGTCACTGTCTCTTAACGCGTCGTGTCGGGTTGTCAGGAAGGAGTTCTTGAAGAAAGATTTTGAGCTAGAGGGTTTATTTGAGATTGCTGATTGACGTAGAGTTTCCTGTATCTTTGGATAATAAAAGGAATGTTAAGATCTGTATTTATAGACCAGTTAGAGACCTAAAAAGGGAACATCGAATTATTTTAGATTGTAGCGATTGAATTCTTTGGTAATTGGAACGTTTAGTTGAACCCCAATACAGCTCTATTCCATGCGCCCATGAATGGATTTTGAAACAGTAGTATAAATTAGTCTTTCATTGTCTAGAAACAGTTTTAGACTTATCGCTTAAGAGTCTTTTAAGTTGTCGATAGCATCTGTTTAGTTGTGTTCTTTCAAGTCTTGTGTGGAGATTCCCACTTTGTCTTTAGTCTAAGTAGAGCCCAAGGTAGCGAGCGACTACTGGTACTAGGTTATAGAAGACTGGAGGAAGAAGAGTAATGCGACGAAGAGCTAAGGAGATGTTTCGAGACTCACTTTTTACGTATTAAGCTTAAAAAGTGAAAAGAAAAATAAGTACAATTCTCACGAGCGGTAAGTAGAAGTAGAAATTGCTTTTAATTAACAAAATTATTACTTTTATTTAATTTATTATGCCATTCATAAAACTTTGTTACAAAACACAATTGGAAGATTGCATTATTACAAATATATTGCGTAATAATGCTTATTAAAAAGAGAAATATACTTTGAATGGTATAAAATGGTCTATACCGGGGTTTTATGTTAAAATTTGTATATAGATAGATCAACAGGCTGTTATTTCCATTTATTTTATACAAATGAAAATGAATGTAAAGAGAGGGTTGTGTATAAATGAGTTGGAATATTTTCAATTAATATACCAAGAGTGGGGGCAGGGGATATTTTAGTTATCAGTGTTGAAGCAAAGAAGGGACAGAATTGTGGCTCGCGACAATCTATAGCATTTCAAAACTGAAATGTTATTAATTTCTGAAATTAATAATCCCCAACCGACCCAAATGCATGTTTGAGCATGGTATTTTGGAAAACAATGATTCAATCAATAATGCTTCCAAATGATTGATTTGGGTATAAATATTGGAAGTTTAAGAGTTATTTTTTGGGTTTCAATTTTTGAAACTTTTATGGTGAGACAGTGATAAGACTATCTCTCACTGAAAGTCTTTTAGATAATTTTTTTTATTTAATTTGAGAATTTAAGAACGTCTTAATTCGAATATTATAAGCAGTAAGATCGTGCATTTCAATGAAATATCACATGAGAGAAGTTTATTCCACCTCATCTATGTCTAAAAAAGTTCTAGATTAAGTGACAGCGTATAAAATTGTAAATATGAAGTTAAAAGAAACTATTAAGATGTCTTCTAAACTTTGACTTCCTCTCTCAGATAAATGTAGATTATTTAATCGACGGGAAACAATGGTTTTCTAAAAGAATTTGCGTCAAATCCAGGAGTAGATACATAGAGCAAAACATACGTATAATAGGAACGAGAGAAAGTTAGCCAATGCTAACATGATCAGAAGCAGTAAATAAAGTAAGCATCTTCCATTTTGGAAATCAGGAACTGGAGAAGAAGTAGTGCAAAAAAAATTGAAAAACCTAGGGAGGAAAAAAGAAAGAACACTTTTGGAACAGCAAGAGTCACTAGAGGGCTGTGGAGTCACTGATGATGATGATGATGAATTTTCACCGGAAATGGCCATCTTGTGGTCCCAAAACAATCCGAAATAATAGTTTTTAGTAAACTATATGTGTTAGTGTGTAAGCAGTTATAGTTTCATCTGGTTTTTCCGAAGTATTACTTTTGTTTTAAATAATCTGCAACTTTTCCGGGACTGTAAGTATAAAAAGTTTTCAACAAAAGAAAAAGTAGAGGAACCCACAAATAAAACTAGAATAAAGATTGATAAGAATGATTACGATGATTAGGGAATGAAATAAAAAAAAAAGGAAAAACGTTTTCCTTAAAAAGAAGACGAAGACCGAAAAGTCTTCGATAGATAAAGCATTCAAGACTGGTGAGATTAGGAGGAAAACTTCACTAGATGGAAATAAAATAAGCGAAATGTAAGGAGGAAGAAAAGGAGAGTCTCCTGTTCCTTAATAAGATGATCAATCCTTCGGGAGAGCTGAGAGAGAGAGATAGAGATACTCCCATTAAGCGATTATCCTTCAACGAGACTTTACTCTCTTTTTAAACGACAAAAGGGGAGCCCCATCCGCACTTTCCTTCTTACCGTTGCTCAGGTTAAACAGGAAAAGAGAGAGATGAGAGCACTACGGGTAGGTGGCCAAGGTAACAACCCAGGAGAATAAGTACGCCGTAAGCGCGGAGAGCGGTAGTTGAAGATAACTAAGAGCCCATCGTAAATCGCCCCTTAAACGGGGGAATGAACTGGTGAGGCACAGGAGGGCTTTCAAAAAAAAAAAAGAAAAAAGGGAATAAGTAGCGGGAAGAGATTACATTTGCAAAAAAGGAAGGGCAAAGGGAATTACTAGTTTAGTTGCACACAGGCACAAACATCTCTCTGGACCAAGGGATACTGTGCGCGCAATCTAAACTGAGAGGTAGGTGGTACAATTAAGGCAATTAGCAGCACGCTGGAATGGTTCAACCCATTTCTAACACTTCCGTTTTGTAGGTAGACTGTTCTTCCCCCTTCTCCTTTTTTTTTTTTAATTTTTTTGTAAATGAAAAACTTAATTATGGATAATTTATTAAGTTAGAAAATACTTTAATATTCTGCTGACAGAGTATGGCCGCCATTTTGGTGGCTTTATTTAGTTGTTTTCTCTCTAAAGACGTTAGTTTAAAGTTAGAAACTGGACAAAACTCTAACTGAGATTCTTTTTACGGACGAATATATTTTTCTGATTTTTGTGTTCCTAAAATGGAGCTAACAGAAAAACGAAAAAATCCATTTAGAAACTGATTTAGAAATGATGAAGGATCTCAAATGCTTCAATTCTTTTGCAGATTCTGCTCTTTCTCTTCTATGTGTGGGTTGCCAGCTCAAAAAACACCCCTAGGAGTCCGCAGTTGCTGCATTCAATAGAAAGCCAATGCGTTTATTTATTTATTTTTTTTTTTTATTTTTTTTTTTTTTTGTCCGGCGCATCAACTGCGAGGTTATTAGCGCCTCACACTCTTTCATTTTCCACTCGAGCTAGAATGGCGCTTGCCCAAAATACCCAGCATCCGAAACAACGCCTTTGAATGGTCAAAGGCGGAGGGAGCTAAGGAAGTATGGTATTATGGTCTTGACTTACTCTCTTTACCATCGCATCCGACGACGGGGAGAAGTCAGCCCAACGTTTCGCGCCATTCTCTAACTAGTATCAGGGGATTGCTAACGAAATCACTACCTAAGCACTAACTAAATAAATACATTCATACCAGAAGATACATTCATACTAGAAAATACACTCATATCAATAAATACATTCTTACTAATAAATACATTTATACCAGCAAGTACATTCATATCAATAAATACATTTTTACTAATAAATACATTTATACCAGCAAGTACATTCATACCAATAAATACATTCTTACTAATTACATACACGCTTTCTACATTCACTCTGGAGGAGTGTACTCGATATTCCACTCCTCGCTTAAGATATCCTAACCTAGCCTAACCTAACTGATCTAAATTTTACTATACAAGTTACTACTCTTCAAAAAGTCAAACAGTTTTCCTATATAAGGGGAACCCTCTTTTAAAATTGCCCGCAAGTTACATGGTAGCCCTGTTCTTTGTCTCTTTCCTTTAAGGGCCTGACACTCTTCTAACATGTGGATCACGGTCAGACTCTCTCTACATAGTGGGCATTTCGGCTTTCTTCCGTTCACTAGCAGGTATCCGTGGGTGACTCTTGTATGCCCAATTCTGAGTCTGGTGAGCACTACCGACTCTCTACGCGGGAAATTCTCTACTATTTGATTAAGCACTTGTGGCTTAATTTGCTTCAACTTCTCATTTAAGAGATCCCATTCGGACTGCCACTTTTTAAACATGGAGTACTTTGCAAATGTTTTTACGTCGTCCGGTCTGACAGGGATGGCTAGATCCGCATTTGAGCAGGCAGCCTGTTTGGCCGCTGCATCAGTTCTCTCGTTTCCAGCCACCCCTATATGACCTGGTACCCATACAAAGATTACCTTTTTATCACATGTATTCAGATTATGCAATGTCTCATGGATACGGATAATAAATGGGTCGTCTGAGAATCTATCCTGAAGGGCCTTTATTGCGCTGAGAGAGTCTGTCAGCACCAGGACTTTAGAGTAATTTCTTTCAGATATCGTTTTTAATGGCTCGTAATTTGGGGGAGGGGCATTGTCTCGATTGATTGGAGTAATTGGAACGATCGCCTTTTTTATTTAAATAGCTATGAGCCAACAGAAATGATTGGAAAATATTTAAAGATTTGCAAAATATTTCCGCGATTCAAATACGTACGCCATTTTGGCAAATTAAGCCAGGGAAATTATTATTTAAAAAGAACTTTTTTAAAAAAACTGTTGCAAAAAGCAAATGTGATATAAGATAAAACAATATCATGAATATGGATCGGAGAAGGCACCCAGTATTGTCACTCCATTATCATGAATCTAGTACTACACCGCTCTTATGAAGAGAGTAGATCTCAGGGGCCATCTTCTCTTCAATCTCCTTGGAGAATCACCTAGTAATATTGAAGAAGGTAGGTATTCTATGAGAGGGTTAGGATGAGCTGCTGTAGAGTGGAATGAAATTTTGTGAAAACGAATTTTAGCAAGACCTTTAACGAAAGAGATTTTGAGTTCATTATGGGTTTGGTGAGGTTAGAAATATAGAACGGAGCTTTAAGCAGTTTTCGTAGTATTTTTGGACAGTAAAGTCTGGAGGCGTAGTGAGTTGGAACGGTTTAGTCGATCCCCATACTTCGATGCCTAATTACCAAATAAGTTGCAGTAACAGAAGGTATAAGAGTCTTTTGTTATATAGGTTTGTCAAGAAGTCTGGCGAGAGGTTTTTTGTAGCCTTCGTTAGTTTCTTGTCTTTTCGAGTCTAGTATCGGGGGGATTCCATGTCAACCGTTTGCTTATAAGTCCAAGGTAGCGTACTTTGTCCCACAATTGGCACAGAAGTTTTGCTTCATGAAGAAAAGAAAAATTATTTTCAGGGCCGTTCTCGTAGAAAGGTGAGCTCCCCCAGTAAGTGTCATTTCAAAGTAATTAATGTTTTTTTTTAAAAAAAAAATGCAGACAATCTTGGCAAAGCATTGAAGAAAATTATAAGACCAAAAAACTGTGAGAAATGAGTATTAGTAAGAAATAGTCGTGTGAATGTGCACGCGAAATTTCAAATTATGCCAAAACCACAAACAGACGCACCAGACAAATCTGTAAAACCGACAACTTAGTACTCAAGAGATCACCAATTTTGTTTTATTTCTGGTGAGAACATGATCGCTATACTTCCGCTTTCCCATTACTTTAAAGGCAGTAAAGATGATTGTACTAGTTAAGTTGATCGAATATAATCGATATCATTTATATCGTATAAAGATTTATTGTAATCAGCCAGAATGGTTTTAGATTGCATGTACAGGGGATTTTAGAAAAACAAGAAGGGAAGTGTCCAAGTTTTTGTGTATATACAGTAATAAAGTTCCCTGTGTGTGATTTAAAAGCAAGGAAGATTAAGTTTGGGGGAACCTAGGATGGTTTCTAAATATCCTAGTGAAGGGTGTACGAACATTAGAATATTAATTGGTTGTATTTGTTCGCTTATGGATATCCCGAAATGAACTGATAGCGACCTCGACTGGGTTAGCACGTTCACATTTCTGGTGTATCATTCTAGTTCACCAAAGGGGTTGGCGGGTGGGGTGGGGGGAATGTGTTGTGTATTCAAGCTGCTGCTGCTGCTGCTGGTGGTGCTGACTCAGTCCATCTTATTGTGTGATAATCGATTATAAATACTACTTGCGCCTATAATAAGCTTATCTTCTTTTTATATATATAATATGTCACGTGACCTCTATCAGTACCGCAACCATTCCCGCCTTTCTACTTAGTTACCCGCTCCAAGAAGGGCGGCTACTCTTATCTATTTACATTCTTTCCTAAACATGTAGATAGTGTACCGAAAAAAAGAAGGGAGATGTATACAACCGGAAATCACTTTTAACAATGCTTTACTACTTATACATTAATGTGTGTGTAATGGATTGTTAAGTGTGAATGTTTGCAACTTTTAGGGGGCCGGAAGTGCATGAGTTAGTTCGTCGGGGAGGCTCAATAGAGCGTGGTTTTTCTTCACTAACTTAAATGAAGACATTAAAGCACAAACTTAAAGCGTTCTTTTGCGATGATCGTTGCCTAATGATGGCTAATCGATGAAAAGCAGCTAGCGATTAGGTGAAATGGATGGAGGCGAATAACTACGTATTATAGATTGCTCAAATTTCTCTCATAACATATTCCACATAGTTTTTTGGCGTATCCTAAGTCTACATCAAGCTGGGCTAGCCTAAGTTGAGTGAACATTACCCAGTTTTTGCGATATTTAATAATAATTTCTTGGGAGTATGTTACATAAGTACTTAGACCTGTGAAGCTAATATGCATTGTGATACTGGGTTCGATTCCCGGTCTTAGGCCTTGGATTTTATTTAATGGTTAATATGAGGAATTTACAGTAAAGTATGTTTGCTAGTCGCCTCCGTCCACGACACCTAATTGGTAGTTGGACGTTAAGACCCGCCTGAAAAAATAGGCGATTACTTTACTTTTTTTTTACATAAGTACTTGCTTCGCTAGTTACTAAGTGGGATTTTTTTTTTTTATTGGTATCGGACGGTACTTAGAAAACCTTAAAATGACTTTAATACAACTTAAGCGCGAAGCCTAAGAACTCCTTAAAATCTTTCGCAGGGGAAAATATCTCAAAGGCTATATAAATTGAAAATAAAAATTTTAAAGAAAATTTTTGGAATTTTAAAATAAATAAATAAATAACCTTCCGGTTATTTCCGGTTCCAGGATTTCATGCGTTCACTTTCCGTAAAATTATTTTAAAAAAACAAAAATTTAGGCTAAGATGATGACGAAATGGAAATTTGGGATGATAATTTGAAAAAAGAAAATTTGGCATAAACACAATATTTTCCTTACACTTACAAGTAACAAAACTAGAAAACATTTATAACAAAATTGTAGTTCCGGCAGTCGAATTTGTTCCGGAAATGGTTTTTTTTTTTTCGGCAAAATATTCTTTTGAGATATTCTATTTATAACTGCACCTACCATTAAACATTTTTCTCCCCCCAATTTTTTAGAAAACCTCAAAATGTGTGAATTTAATGTACACGATAAAATTTAAATTTCCTGTTTGAGATCCGTGACACTTCCTTTTTGTAGTTTTGTACAAAGCGTAAGGAAAGAAACAAAATGATTTAATAAAACTTGGGTGAATATACTATTTTAGCAAGACAAATATGTAATGAGGGTTTAATATAAACTGTGCGCCGTTATCGCTGAATTATTTTCAAAGTAACAGTAGCTAGCAAGCAGTTAATGCTACCTAGTTTGCGTCATAACTTAATTGCGTCATTACCTTGTATTTTTGTCTCTTTCTCTTTACTTTCTCATTTTTTTTCTCTCTCTCTCTCTCTCACACACAGAGCTTTATACTTTTTAATTATTCAGGGATTTCATGTATGTGAAAGATTTTTTTTTTAAATAAAAGAATGGATACGAAGTATGATGAGAGGAATGAATCTGAGGGAGATTTGAGAGAGGAAATAAGGAAGAAGCGGAAGGACAGGAAAAACAAAAAAAAATTGAAATGGGACCGAATGGTGGGGGGAATCAGAAAGAGAGAGAGAAATAGAGAGTCCTGTACAGCAGTTTGTGAGGGTTAATTGTTAAGGTTTGCCACAGTTTGTTTGGGGCTTAGGAAAAGGGGCGTGTCCCTTCCACCCCCCCCGCTTGAGATTTTACGCAAAAGTGAGAGAGGTGAGATTTCAGCAAAACAAGAAAAACGCTTCCCCCCCATAACCGCTCTCTTTAGAGAGAAAAAAACAGTTGGGGGGGAGAGAAATAATTATTTTTTATTAAAAACTTTGTAAGCAAAACTTATTTACAAACCCTTTAATTACCTTTTTAATTGCGTTTAATTAATTTTTTTCAACCTGATTTTTTTTATTTATTTTTTTAAATGCAAACATTTTTGTTTAATTTAAGAATATTCAGTAAGATGTAAGCATTCCGCCACCCCCCCAAAAAAAAGTTACTAAGATTTTGGTTAATTTTGGAATATGTCTTTTTTCTGGAGAATTGAGGGAGCAGTCTGGAGCCAAGTAGTCAATTTTCATCCACAAATTATCGGCTTTCCAATCCCTGGGATTTTTTTTTGGGGGGGGCGGTCCCCGAGCGCTAGCTCATACCCGCCCCACGTACACACCTCTACCGCTCATCCAAACGTCCACAAAATGTCAACAGCCACAAACAATCACAGCCACAGCAACAACAACAACAACAACAACGTCAACAACAACAACAAAATTATTAACAATAATCACATAATTACAAACAAATAAAACAAAATAAAATCACATACGCACACGCCCAACACAAACTCGTGTATTCCCTTCTTTAAATTTTAACATTTTTGAATATCTGGGGAAGGAGGCCGAGCGGTTAGAGGCAAGACCTGCAAAGCTAATATGTATTGTGGCACTGGGTTCGATTCCCGGTCTAAGGCCTTGAATTTTATTTAATGGTTAATAAAAGAAATTTATAGTAAAGTATGATTGCTAGTCGCCACCGTCCACGTCATCTAATTGGTAGATGGACGTTAAGCCCCGCGTGAAAAAATAGGCAATTACTTTACTTTACTATCTGGAGAAGGGATAACTGGGCGCCTAAATATAACCATTTTAACCCTAGATCTTCGCTAGAGAACTTGGCTCTCTTGGATCCATTCTTAGAAACATCTGGGGTGCTTTAGGAGCGTGAAAAAGAGTGCTCTTGAAATTTCTTAGAGAGCCTGGATAGTTACCAGATTTAGAGGATATATTTTCTGTCCCGAAACCTTAAAGGGAGAGCTGAGAAGGGCAAAGGGCTGGATGAGTAAATTGGTTCTAGGAAGTAATTGACTTTAGGAGGGCCATTTTTAACATAATATGCCGTTTAACTTTATTTTAAATATTTTTTTTTTTTTTTTTTTTTTAAGAATTCGTGTTTGCCCAGTTGTAGGGGAAGATATAGCGATAGACTTCCGCCAAAAATTCATTATATTTTGTGAAGAAGACAGAATAGGCTAAGAAAACATCTCCAAAGAATACGAGGTGTGGCTATTAAATAACGAGACTGATGCTGCTACAGAAGAACTTATATGCATGTGCCAAATCCTAACGACCGCGACAGCTGTGCATCTTTCGATTGCAGCGTCTCACGTGTTTGTAGAGAAATCTGTCTGACCGGAACCGCCGTTTGTGTAAGAGGTGTTAGTTTCGTTTTGCCGAAAACATGAAACTACACATGTAGTAGAATAACGAATTGTCGTGAAATTTCACATGAAACTTGATTAAAGCAGCTAGTGAAACTTATCTTTTATTAAAAGAAGTTTATAGCGATGAATGTTAATTACGTGCGCGAGTTTTTGAGGTGGTTCAAGATGGCCGAGAAGACATCGGAGATGATGACCGCCCGGAACGCCCTTCCACGTCCAAAATGGACATGAAAATATCGATTATAATTAATCAACATTTCTACCGTTAGGTGCTTGCTCAACTCCGTGAAAGAGTAAGGAAAAAAACGACCCGATTTGTGGAAGAACAAGTCACGGGGTTCTCCATCAAGACAACTCACACTGCATTGTCTGTCAAGACGAGTTTTCTATGCCAAGTACAACATCCCAGTTTTAAGCCATCCGCGTTATTCGCCTGACCTGGCCCCCAAGTGACTTTAGATCTGTCCCCCCAAAGTCAAATCTGCATTAAAAGGAACACGATTTCAGTCCGTTGATGCTGTGTAAGAAAAAGCGGCACGCGTCATGCAGGAGCTCACAGTGAAAGACTTCCAACACTGTTTCGAACAATGGTAAATTCGCATAGAGCGTTGTAGGGATAGGGGAGGGGTGTATATTGAAGGTGATAATAACTAAATATGTTTAAATTTAAAATAAAATGTTTTGCAGCATCAGTCTCGTTACTTAATAGCCACACCTCATAGAATGGCTCCCAAAGTTTCAGCCAAAGCTTTTGAAATCAGTACAAGGTTGTCGACTAAAAAATGACATTGAATCGTAAAAGAATTAAATAGTGAAACAGTTACTATTAAAGTATTTTTTACGAAAAACATCATTGAAAATAAAGAAATTTCCCGTTCGAGAGAAAAATGAAAATTAAAAATCCGACAATTATGATTCAGTAGGCATAGAAAGCATAATAAAGATAAATTAAGATTTTAAAACGTGATAAACCCTTTATTATATAAAATTAGGGTTTCCCATTGTTTAAACCCAATAAGCGGTTAATTTTCCCCCAACAAAACAAATAAGCACAAAACAAAGATGAACAAACGAGCACAAAACTGTTCTAATACAATTTTGTTTTGTTCAAAAAATTTGTTCAAAGTCTATTCTAATTATTGTTTATTCTTTTTTAACGAGCTTATTGAAAGATGGTGCCGCCCATCTATTTAAAATAAAAAGAAAACATGGTCAAACACAAATAAGATGGTAAAATAAGGATAAAAGAGCCAACAAAGAAAGAAAAAGTCAAAAGTAACAAATAATAGAACTAATGATCTTTCAAATTGTCATCCTATTGTTACCATAGTTACATCTTATTTTTTGTAGTAGTCATGGTAACATTGTTTTGGGGACATGTTTGGAATTTTTATTTTACAGTTTAAAATTCTTTTCGAGCATTTATAATTGTTTACAAAATGGTTATTAGAATATTTCAAAAGTACGAAAATAATACAGCCTGATCAGAATAGACAATTTTTGAAAGTTAGCTGATTCACATACGTGAAGAAGAAATTTTAAGTTAACGAAGTTTTGTAGTTTTTCTATTTTCTGTGATAGAAAAATAATAGTTTGGTTACATCAATTTATTGAGGAGGCGAGCGTGATGGATGAAATGATCGAAGGAGCCCTAAAACTATAATGAATAAGAACGTAATATTTTTATTTTGTTATAAAATTATTAATAAATTAGTGAAGGAAGAAACTGACTTCCGCATAAGAGATTTAACAGCTTTAGCCATGTATGGGAGCAAATCAAGAGGCTATTGAGAGCTTAAGACGTCTAGGAGGATCGTCAGGAATTGTCCAGGAAGAAAGACGATGGACTAAAGGATTTGGTTGGGTAGATAATTTGTGGTGGAATATTAGAAGTCTAAATATTGTTTAATGTTTTCAATGACATCTGGCCGTTCACATGAATGTCCTAAAGAAAGCAGAGGTTTTTCCTAGTTCGGGAAAAATTGTTTAAAAAACACTAAGACTACTGTGGTAAAAATAAAAGATTTTTCCAAATAAAGAGCTTTTTCGTCCTTCAAAGAAGATACCCATCGTTTAAAGAAAACATTTTTCAGATAAAACCAAATAAATGAAAAGAAAACCAATAAAACAAATGAATTTTCCAAAATTTAAATTAAATAATAATAACCAAACAAACGTTTCTATTTTTCTGGTTAGAAATTATAAATAAATAACTTGATCTTAATGGTGTTTGAAAACTAATCAAAGATTAATCTCAAATCAAAAGCACATTGTAATTCTACTTCTGTCATAAATAAACAGTATATAACAGAATTGTAAGTAAGTAAAGTAATTGCCTATTTTTTTCAGGCAGGCTTTAAGTCCAACTACTACAGTTAGGTATCTTAGACAGAGTGATTTGCAAACATACTTTACTATAAAGTTCTCATATTAAACACTAAATAAAATCCACGGCCTAGACCAGGGGAATCTAACCCACTAAACCAGCAATACATCTCAGCTTTGCGGGTTTAGTCTATATTCTCCTAACATAATTTACTATAAATTTCTCATATTAACCATTAAATAAAATCCAAGGCCTAAGACCAGGGGAATCGAACCCACTAAACCAACAATACATCTTAGTATTGCGGGGCTCGCCTCTTAACCGCTCGGCTACCGTGGCGCCTTATACAACGCAATTTTGCCCTGCCATTTCGCCTAGTCTTGTTCCAAGATTATCTCTTTTTGTGACTTAAAGTGACGTCCAAGTTTTGTAAGTTAAAAAAAAAAGAATTTCTGCCGCCATTAAGATCTTACTTAGTTGCCGCCCCCACCCGGGTGTGAGTGTGGAGGCAGACAAGTATGAAATTTTGTAACAGTATTCACCTATAGACGGACATGTCTTAACTACGAAATGTAAAAAATAGAAATTAAAATAAAATAAGCGCAAGCGCAAATGGACCCATATTTGCACTCATCGTATGGTTTTGGTGAACTGTTTTATGTAGTGGTATATTCAATGCGCACTTGGGTTAATGTCAACATGTCCGTGTGTAGAGGGCGAAAGAGATCATAGCGGTCTCTCTCTTTCTTTTTTTCTGACAGCTTCCCTGTAGCGTAATTGTGGTTATAAATAACGTTTTATTGTCCAATAAACCAGCGCAATAGGATATTAATATTAATGTGCAAAAGAGCCTCTGAAGAGTACATTGTAGCAGGATGGGCGGCTTTTCTCTCACACACACACACTCTCTTGGTGGGAGAGCAAGGAGAAATATCAGTGCTCTCTCTCTCTCTCTCTGCCCCCGTTTAGCCACCTCCAACAGGATTAGAGGAACAAGAACAGGGTAAGAACCAGAATATAGGCTGGATTAGGTGAGACTGAGAGAACAGACCTAAAGACGATATACAGCGCTCTTGTTTCCAGAGATATCAAGGCGCGCAAGAAATGCGATACAAACTGTAGAGAAACAATGAGAAAGAGAGCGGAAATAACATTCGGCGGGAATATTGCGCGCCGGCGGCTCTCTTTTTCTCTTTTCCCCCTCCACCCAATATGGCGCGCTTATGTCACACTGTTTTTTTCTTTTTTTTTTTATAAGCGTAAACTAGGATCGAATGTAGACTTTGGGCGGGTTAGATTTTATTGAGTTATAAGAGGGGGGAGCATATAGTGAGATTTCGAAGCTTTTCCTTCACGTACACTTTTCAATAAGCTCTATTATTGCTTATATCCAAAATATTGAGATGCTTCTGGGATTTCAATTTAGGCTACTATGACGTCATATAAATCCTGATTTGAATTGTAAGTGTGTTAAACGCAATATATATTCGGTTATTGGGTCTTGTTCAAATACGTACAACAATAACTGAGATAGATTTAGAGATATAGAAGGTTGACCCAGTACAGACTCCTTCGCTGCAGAAAAATCCCTGGGATTCGAACCACCTCTCTCCTACAGATACACCATATCTATCTCCTCTTTTCTGCCGGAAAAGGAAGTTTGCAATCGTACAGTTCTTTTCTTTTTATAAATACTAAGTCCTTTTGTATAGGCTTCTGTAGCATAATTAGACCTCTAATGTGT
The DNA here is from genome assembly GCF_049639745.1 of Rhodnius prolixus. Lineage (NCBI taxonomy): Eukaryota > Metazoa > Arthropoda > Insecta > Hemiptera > Reduviidae > Rhodnius > Rhodnius prolixus. The sequence continues at coordinate 31,610,615 of NW_027411582.1, forward strand.
TATTCTCGTGTCTTTTACAAGTCTATCCTAGCTGAACAGTGCATTTAATTAGAAGTAAATTGTTGCTGAAAACTGCGTTAAGTTGACTTAACCAGTTAAGAGTGGAATTTAGTTTTTGAACCCCCCCCCCACTCACAGTGTGCGGAATTAAAATCAGACAATGACGTGTATACATGTCGAACGCAGGGCAAAACAACCAAAAGTTTACAAAAGTCGTAATATTCACTGCAATCTTTGGGCAGGGCCGAATTTAGATGAAAAGAGGCCCTAGGCTATTCCACTTATGAAGCCCTTTCACCCCCCATTTTTAAGTATATAAACTACATAAGAGATAGTAAAATACATCACTACGTTGAAACATCACTAAGGCAGTGTTTTAGTGTTCACTGTTTTTAGAATTTGTAATTTTAATTTTGCTAACAATTTGAATGTAGGCCTCTCTTGATCTTGAGGCCCTAGGCTGAAGCCTAGTTAGCCTATAGGTAAATCCGGCCCTGTCTCTGGGGCTTACAGATTACAGAGCATTCTGTCCTCTTTCAAAATCTTGCACCGCTTCACGAATGCATTTCTCTAGTTAACTGGAGACACAAGAACTTTTACAAGGAAGAAAAGAGCTTTGAATTTTATGCAAAGTGAAATTATGCTCGTACTGAGGTCTGAATCTCTATCTAAGAGGTAAAAACGGGCATTGCACAAGGGTTGAGAGCTTCTATTTCTGTGCGTAATTCCCCAATCTCTAATGTGGAGACCAAACATGTACTAACCACTTATCATTTGGCTGACTTCCACCATCCCCCACCGTATAAGATACTGGGCAATTCTATTGGTAAGATAAAGGAAACATCCCACCAAATAATATTCTTATTGTATTTTATTAAAATTTCGAGTTTTTATCGTTAATAGCAATTTTATATTTTTCACTAGTATACGAGTACATGTCCAACGCACCGTAATAGAGATTTGATTTGACGTGTATACACGTCAACCACGCCTAACTGGTTAAGAGGTTTTCTTGAAAAAGTTGTTAATATATCCAAGAATGGTAGCGCTTAAAAGAAAAATGATTATATTCTGCTTAACTGGTGAACAGAAACAGACTTTGAGGATGGAGTACCAGTAGAAGGTCTAAGGGTACAATACATCTATGTTGATCTAATCTAGAATAGTTGTTAGCTAAATTCCATTGGCTGTAGACTAAGAAGCGGAAGTTACTGAAGCTATGACGCAAGAAGGGTAAAAGAAAATCAAGGGAAACCAGTTTAATGCGTAAAAAAAGGGAAAAAAACCTTCGCGCAATATCATCACGTTATTTAAATTTAATGATACTGTGAAGAGAGCTCGTAAAAATATAGGAGGTCTTGACAAAGAAAAAAGGAAAAACTAGGAGCTATAAAAGTAAGAGAAAGTAACAGGAGTAGGAGAAAACAATCGCACAGAGTAAATGTGAAGAGAAAAGAAGTAAAAAAGAACCCAAAGAGAAAATTCTCCCCCACTCCTTTGGCTTTCCGGCAAAGAGAGGATTTACCCAAGTAGGCTTTCCTCTCTCTCTCTCGGCACTCTGGTGGAAAACTCCAACTTTTCTCCTCGCTTCTACTACCACCGCTATAATAAAACTTAATCACAAAGCTCCTTCTAGAAGAGGTTCCCTTAGGCTCCTATTTTCCATTCTTTATTCACATATTTCTTACTGGGAGCTAGACAAATTTATTTTTTACTTCCTCTACGCTCTTTCTCACTCTTTTCGTCTCTCCAGCAGCACTCGAAGAATATAAAATAAAATTAAAAAGATTTATCATTTGCAAACTCTTATATAAAAGATTCTTTCCTTAGCGGTTTTTTTTGCACTTTTTTCATTTTCTTATTTGAATGATGAAAAAAATTTATGGCCGAAAGAATTTTCCACTTTCGGAAAACACAGGAGAGTTTCCGAAAGTTTCCCACCTTTAAATCGACTTTGTTATATTGTATATACTTATGTTACTAAAGTTTTGAAAACGTTTGGATAACGGAAAAACTGAAGCTGATACTCGATTTTCTCTTTCATGCTTATTAATATCTAGTAAATTAAGGACTTAAATACTTATATTACAGTGGAGTAATACTCCTTATAATTTGAGGAAAGCCCACCTGTACCGCACTTGGCACTGTCGCGTTCTACTTCATCCCCCCTTAATCTAATTTCTTCGGGAAAATATTTGGAATAAAAGTTAGATAATATTGAAGCAGAAGACGTGGGGGGCGGAGTCCTACGTCATACCTAAAATTTTAATAGATTATGCACGATATGTAGATGTGCAGGTCACGTTATTAGAATTGAAGAAGGCGAAATAGCCAGGACAGTGTTAAAAGAAAGAGATCCACAGTCTTAGAAAGACGCTGGCTGATGGCGAAGTAGATTGATGGTGTTACCCTCGGATGCAAGTTCATTATTTGGCATCACAAACTGGATGGCTGCCGCACAAGATAGGAATGCCTGGCTGAGGCTCAGACTCATTAGTAGGTAAAAAGGTAGAGTAATGCCGATTTTTTCAGGCGGGCTTTACGTCCACCTACCAAATTACGTGTCATGGACGGAGACGACTCCTTCACGGTTAGGTTAAGTAATCACATACTTCGGTTGGTTGTATTATCGGAACGAACAGTATACTCAAGATACCAGAGACGGATATTTGCAAGGAGTACCAATTACTTAAATGCATGACCGGGAATCTAACTGATTAAAACGTCTGTAGACTCATTAGTTGTGCCATTTAAGTAAGTAAGTTATGCCCCAATACTAATGATATTACTAGGGTTTGTGGGGAAATGGTGAGAACAGGCCGAAGATGTCTGACTGACCGCCCACTACTGCATATCCTCCAATCCAGAACAGTACGGATTCCTGGTTAAGATGTAGAAAACTCTGAAGAATAGTACACCAATGGAGCTCTTGCTTGAGTACAGAAATGGGTATCTCAGTACTCTGATTTCTGTACAGAGAACTGCCAACCCAAGTCCTAACTTTTAACATGTCTGGGGAACCAATGTCTCACAAGATATTAAACATCTTTAAACCAAGGACTATTGAGGGGAAAGGCTGGACTACTTTACAGAAGAAAAGAAACCATCTGGTTTTTTTTCCAAAAATTATAAAAGCCCTACTGCCCAAAAGAATCTGGGTGTAGAACTGGGGGCGGACCAAAATGGAGCTAATTAGTTGGGATGTTTCTGGCTAACTGAATATATGAAGCAATGTTAAAGGGAGAATAGTCGTCTTAGGGTCATCCAAGAACCTGGAAGGAGGATAATAAAGATGGCTTTAGAGTTGAGGAGATGCACTGGATAAGGAGAAGGGAGTTTGCTAAGATTCGGGGATGAAGGAGTAGAAGCTGTGTAAGGCTTCTACCCAGAAGTTGGATTAAGTATGGTACAGAAAAGGCTGTGTTATTTCGAATAATACAATCTACAGAGAAAAATTGGTTAAACAGGATAAAGGATAAGAAAAGCAGGAATTGGAAAAAAAATAAATAAATAAGAATAAATAATGTAACAAAGTAAGTGATTTAGAATAATGTCAGATAGAGGGGTGATAATGTTTTAGGTGACGAAAAGAAAAAGTGATGTAGACATATGTGTTTTTCCCTTTTTCACTTTGGAAATGAAAGAAAAGCTAGAAGAAGGAAAAAAAATCTATGGGAAGTTGTTGTTAGGGAAGAATTGTGATGTGGAAAGGGGGGGATCAACGAATAGAGTTGAAGAATCGGGTAGTACCCTATAGAAAGAGAATAGCAGCAAAAAGCGGAAAAAAGATTGACTTGTATGGTGAAATACTTATGCAAAGTAGTGTGTAGCTAACTAATAAATCGGGGTAACATCGGGTCACACAGGGCATCTGATCGAATACTTGCACCACACAGGGTCGATTCCGGTGTTGGGGGGTTCTGGAAATTCTTTTTCCCTTTTCTTACAGTCGGAGGGTTTCCCTTGGCCCTTAGTATGTCTCCAGTAACGCTACTATCCTTCTACGCCACACACACACACACACACACACACACAACTACACACTTTATCCCATTCTATTTTTTTTGGATAGGAAGGTTATACTTACACAGCCTTCTAGATATGTAGATAAGTACATACACAAAGTTACAACTTCCCCAAATCTAAACTTGCAGTTAGAAATAAAAAGCAACTTTTATTGCCCAAAAAAAGCTTTAGAGAAGTTAAACTCCCTCAAAAAGAAAAAAAAGCTCATTTCAACTCCCTGAACAGTTCCCTTCAATCCAAACAGAGCTTTACACCCACCTTTCTCATACATGAACACTCCTGAACAATTTCACCCTCGTTTTTATGTATTCCTCCCACCATTACAAAGCTCAAAAAGCTCAACACACTCGTGATCCATCCAGGGTGACTTTGTTTTTTTTTTTTTTTTTACTTTTTACTTCTCCCTTATGTTACAACATGAAGCTTAAGCTTTTCTCCAATTTTTTTTTTTTCGTTTTACTTTGACATCCTAAACATTTGAATCTCTACATTGAATCTACAAACACAGACTCACAAAATAGGAAATAGAGGGTGGCAAAAAAAGGTAAAAATCAAAAAGAAAAACCTTTCATTCAACTTTTGTAACCTTCCCCTCGTTTAAACTAATCTTATTGGTGATTTGAATAGAATTTGATAAAATCTGAGGTCCTTTTCTTTACTCGACTATTTCCGTTCTCAAGTTATACGTAATACTACCGCTCTTCTTCTTTTTTTTTAAATTGGATAAAAACGTTAGTGATCGAAAATAAAATTTCAATTCTAATCGATTCCATTGGGGGGGGGGGGGAAATAACTATTTACCAGAAAATTTGAGGCAGTTGGGAGTTGAAAGGAACGATAGGGAAGCTGCAATAAAAATAAACAGCCGATTTAAGGGAGAGAGCAAACAGCTGGCTGAGATTGTTGCCTTTATAGGCACTATTTACATGCTAACTTAATGGCAAGCAAGGAATCAGATATCCTGCTTTTATTTGAATGGAAAAGAACTACTAAAATTCTAACCGGAAGTTAGATTGCAGAAATTAACAATTATTCAATCTAAATTAGAGCTTAAAGCTCCATCTATCTAAACACAGAAAAAGGAATCAGTCGCTATTATAAACTAAAAAAAAAAAAAAAAAAAATTAAACTAGTTCTGGCACGCACTCTACCAAAAGTAATTTTTAATCTCTTGTTTACTAGCGCTAAATATGGCCCGGCCAATAAGGGGGCAAACAGCTGGGCGTATTGTTTGATTCTACTCTTAACAAATCTCCCGCTAAATTCACAAAATAGACTGGCCATTGATTCATTGGGGATATAAACACACACAAAAAATCGTGCAAGGAAGAGGGAAGAAAAAAAAAATTTCGTTGGACTAAATCCAGGACTATTATCATCCTGGTATAATAACAGAGGACAGGCGCCACTTAAACATTAAATCATTACTAATACACACGCATAGTTATGTCTTAAAGATTGTTTTACCGAAAAATTTATTAGCCATAAGCAAATCACCAAACTGGAGCTATCGATATTACAAAAAAAAAAAAAAATAATCGATTAATCGACTGAACACAAACACTGAATAAAATATTGTTTATATATTTCTTACTAACAGAACCCAACATTACCCCTAGTCACTCGTAACTGTCATGCGACCTGTCACGAATGGATGGACAACACTGGAGGTGACTGTACCGAAAACAATGCCACCAAGATATCAGGCAATTATAGTCAATAATATAAGGCACTGAGTTGAGGGCGCAGCCTAACTTAGAGGGAACAAGAAAATTAAGGCTATAAGTGGTCATCTCCAACCTATCGGATCTTCCTTTTTTTCTCTCTGGAAGTTGCCAGGTGTTAGAGAGGTACAATGTTCTGTATAGTGGGGGGAATCAGGAGCCAAGGAGTACTTTATCCCCAATCTGTCGACTTCCCGGAGATCTTAGAGCCGGGGTTCTTAAACTATGGCCCGCGGGCCACATGTGGCCCCCCGTTGCACTTCCGGAAGGGGCATCTCTTTCATTGGTAGACCAGTGAGATGGGAGCACTATATGTGGCGGCATCACAAAGCGCTGCGTCACTTATGTACAGTACTACTTCCGATGACGCGCGGGATGCACGCGGTACGGCTCCAAAAACAGTGTAAAATAACAGCCAGAAGTAGGAAGAAAGGCAAAGCACTATAACTAAACCATCATTAGCCAAACTGACCATCTCATTAGCCAAAAAGCAGACCCATAATTCCCACAGAAATACTGGGCAGTTTGTTGATTTAAATTTACTTGTTCTTTATTTGAAATATTCTATTTGTTCCCGTTTTGTTTTTTTTACTTTAAAATAGTTTTTTTTTTTTATAGTCTGGCCCTCCAACGGTCAGTGAGGGACAGTGAACCTGGCTCCCTGTGTAAAAAATTTGGGGACCTCAGTCTAGCGGGCCGAATACAGCGAAAAAGTTTTAGAATGAAATAACAGTACTATCTTAGCACTACATCCTCGTATTTCTTTAAAATATTAATTAAGGATTAAATATTTAATTTTATTTATTCCAAATACGAGGAAAATCGGCGGAAGTGCCACTTTGCCTTATAAAAACATCTAACAAACTGTCATCATTAATAGCGATAAGCGTACGTCATGTAATCGTTCGCATCGTATTTATTTTTTAAACAGAAAACCCAAAATAAATATTTCCGTTCAAAACTCAATTAAATCAATACAATATTTCCTCTTTATTAGCTATCTAGTTAGCAAAAATAATAATTCAGCAAAAATGCAAAGAAGAAAACAAAAAAATGCTGATTTACAGCGGGTCTAAAAGGGAGTTGAGATTAACTCCGGATATTGATTTATTCTTACATCCTTTTTCATTCCAACAATTGTTTGACTACGTAAAATTACTTAATCATGAAATATGTATTGCGTCATCACTAAGGATTGAAGAACTTGTTCTTTTCAAATTCGGAAAAAGCAAGGATCACTAAAATTTGCGAAACTTACATTGAAGACTTTTTTTTCAGAAAATGCTTCTCAAAGAAGTCCTGGGAAAATGATGGGTTTTAAAGCTTGCCTCTAAAGTGTCATTTAAGTTCAAATTATAAGCTCATTACTTGATTAATATTATCAGGAATTCAATAAGTAGTTAAAAACTTCAATTTTGAAATAAATCGGTTGAACGGAAGTACCATTTTGTGGTTTTTTAATAGATTTTTTTTCGGAATATTTGAGATAATAAAATGATTTTAATGATTGCTCTCAGATAGCAATCAAATTCAAGTCAATTTACAGTTGCACTGGTAAATTTAATTGAGCAATCTACAAATAAATCAATTCTACTTCACTCTGTTAACAGAATAAGAAATTGTGCAAATAGAATAGTATAAGAAAAGTTAGCTACCGAAGAAGCAAGAATGTAGAAAACGAGCCACTGGTTATAAAACAAAAAGTGTTTTGTTGCCGGACATAAGTTACTGCAGGATATGAGAAGCTGTATGAAGATGAAGGTTTTACTTCTTAAGAAGTTTTGCTTGTAATATAGAAATTTTTATAGCTATATATATATATATCTTTTTAGAGTTTCTAAATCCCTTTTTAAAGGGGTTTTTAAAGGGCTACCCTATTTATCCTTACTTCTACTTAAGTGAAGTTCCTTTACTTAGTGCTTTTCTCTCTCTAGCTTCTACCTACACCGAGAGGAAGTGTTGTTTTTGTAACGATTTTCGCCCTAGAGCTTCCAACAGGACAATCCGTCAAAAGATCAACGGGTGTTTAGTCCATCAACTCCCTAAATCTACGATCAGGCAAGAGCTCCATTTTGTACAAGTATCTCCTCTACATTATTCGCAAGTGAAGCCCTTCTGAGTCTAAATAAACCTAGTCCAGGACAGAAGTCTAGTTCCGGAATAACAACCTTAAGAATAAACAGCCTCAGTTTCACTACCATCCACCTACGAACGCCCTCACACGCTAGACAATCCGTCAAAAGATCAACGGGTGTTTAGTCCATCAACTCCCTAAATCTACGATCAGGCAAGAGCTCCATTTTGTACAAGTATCTCCTCTACCCAAACAAGGAAACCAACTCGCGGCTGTGAGAGACCCTACAGCCTCGTATAACAACCCTGGACGATGTAGGGGTAGTGAACTCCCACAACTCATCCACTCTAGCGTAGGGGTAGTGAAACCCCACCACTCACCCACTCTAGCCAGAGAGAAAGGGACAGCCCCCTTGGACACAGAGAAGGGAGGCTCGGCGAAGGTATATAAGAACAAGAGGAAAGTCAAAGAGGATCAATTATCATATTCATTATTATATTCAGATTCAATTATTATATTCAATTCAGTGAGATATATATTCAATTCGGAGATTCGGAGATTCTGTAATTCTGTTCAAAGTCTTACACTTCAGTTGTACACATCGTTTAGCCACGTCAGTCAGTCTGTTCTGTTCTTGTAGTGTAAAGTATAGAGTCCTTGGCAGTCAGTCATATAAATACATAAAGTCTTATACCGATACTAAAGGTGTTATTTATCCATCAACATCCACAACCAACATCTCTCTCTCTCTCTCACATCTGAACCCATTACAACGAACTTCCAAACTAGCCCAATCATGTTGATGGTATCATCAACCCCAGTTTCTAAGTTAAACCCCCTGTTCCATCCATACTTTTAACATCTGCAGTAATTTTCAAGAAACACAAATGAAGGCCTCATAGATAACCAATCATACCTAGAAGGCAGTGTCTAAAATTATAAGTTTTGACCACTTTAGCTAGATAAAAGACCAACCCTCAGAGAAATTTCAACAACATCTCGGCGATATCCGTACCGTTTCTCAGCCCGAAAAACCTGCCAGTTTGATTCTCCAACAGGCTTTCATAGCCAAGCTTCGTTTACACCTTCACAAAAAAGAGATGTAAGTTTCGATTAATGCCGGACTAACCAAGGAGAACTCATTTAAAGAACCTAGGTATGATAAAGTGGGTTTTAGCTAGTTGACTGTTTGAAGTCACAAGAATTAGTGAGCAGGACAATCTCAGTAACATACTATGCCTGCCTCATTCCGTTACAATACATTCTACTCCTTGGCCCATCGCAATATATCTTAGACTTATTAACAAAGAATAAATACACTCAACGTAAAAAACAAAAACAAAAATTATAATAGCCTCACAAGGAAATTATTAATTTCTAGGAATATCATTGCGATTCAACAGTTCAAGTAATTATTGAATATTCTGTGCAATAAGATTAAAATTCTCTGTTTTTTTTTAAAAAAATTTACTAGTCTGCTTAATTCTGAAGATTATTTATGAGGCTCTCAGTCAAAAATTGCCCACCCATTCTCTGAAGTTATCAAAAAATTGACCTTCACTTTTAAATACCTATTTAAGAAGTTACTTTCTATAAATTAGACTATGGTTTAGCTAATTGCCACTTAGTGGTTAGTTATTATTTTTAACAACTTAAAAACAATATTTTAATTTAAGTCGTAATATTTATTATGAATATTTTTCAAGGGCAATTTTAAGTGACTAGATATGAGGAGGATATGGCAAATAAATTAATTTAAAAAAACCAGAAAAATAGAAAATAGAAAAACAGAAAGAACAAATTCCTAGTCAAAAAATAGTTGTGGACAAATAGTTCTTAATTTCAATAACGTTTTTTGGTATCCATGGCCATTAAACTGCAGCATTTTTAAAACCAACAAAACGAACTAACCCATTTTCTTTCTTAGATGACCTCGGAGAGTACAGGGGCCAAAGTTAAATTGGTTTTGTCCATATTCTAATAGATCAAATAGAGCAAAAGAGAGAATGCGTTAAAGTTATACTTTTGATGTTTCAGGATCAAAAACTGCTGAATGGCTGGATCAGTTTGTATCATATTTGATTTGAAAACGAGGCTACACGCTACTGCATACACAGATAATTCGTTGATAATAAAGTCAACCCATAAAGCAGCAAGAGGCTTAAGAATTTAGAGAGATTGTACAATAAATTAAGCCTACAATTGCATTAAAATGTAAAGAATGCATTGTTGCTTAAATTTTCAAAATGTGTTGAGCTTAATAATATAAACATCTACCACCTATAAGTATCAATAAGTTGGACAAAACAAGAAAAGAAATCTCAAAAATAAGTTGCAGTAACCGTTTAAAGTATGTTTGGTTTTGCCGCCAAGTATGGCAGTTACAAAGTTACAAACATAAACAAAACAAATTCAAATCTATTCTACGCATTTAGTGCAGAAAGTTAGGTTATAATGTTGTAAAGGTTTGGTGAGGTTCTCAGAAAGTAATTGATGGCTTCCTAATTAAATGATTGTGGTGGGGCTACTAGATTGGTCTCATTTCTTGCTTTCATTTTTTAGGTTATGTGTGAAATGTTACTAGTTTTACTAGCTTCTAACTTCTCTATTTGCAGCAAAACGGTGGTTTCTGAGTAGAAGTTTTAGTGAATGTGAACGTGGTTTTTCATGAATTTTTGTTGGGGTAATTCTAACAGTAGTAAAAATCATTTTGAAAACAATTTGCTAGTTGATAGTGTTAAAAGAAAGCATGGCACCATGAGATAGTTCCAACAGTTTTCTGTTATTAACATCCAAGTGATTAAAGAATCAAATCTTTGAAGAGCTTGATTATATAAGTTGATAAAAAGGATTTAGTTTTAAATTAGCGAAGAGTTAATCTAATTTTTTTTTAACCTGGATTCAAATCAGTAAGTAAAGCACTACTTATTTTGGCGCCTAATTCATCAAAGAGGAATTTGTCTTATTTTATTTTGTTAAAGCTTTCAATCTAGGGACTAGGCAATCTTCAGGGCTGAATAAATGCACTGAAGATGATCTAGCACCTATATAGGTCGATAAAAACTAAAAGCAAAAAATTGGTAAAATGTAATGGCTCAAAGCAGGCAACTGGATTAGAAAATTTTTTGTATTAATTACTATAAAAACCCAATTATTTTTTTCCCCCAAACAATTTTACACCTGCTTTAGACATAAGATAGGAGATCGATTCTACAGATAAAGAGCTAACTTTGGAATGGCCTTTGTAACGTTTACTAGGTGTCAATTAAAATAAACATGCACAAAATAAAAACGTGATAAAATATCCAAAGAAATTATGCCACACATCATTCTTAAATTTAAATTGGTTAATTGTTTCTTGTAAAGATGAACAAGTTTATAGAATCAAATGTTCAAAAATGATTTGCTCTTTCTAAATAACATTGTTATTAAATATGCAGCATATTTATTTGAATGTTATGTCAAAAAAAATTAATAATTAATAAGCAATTTTTACAAAAACTTACATTGAACTGCTTCTTCTAGGTTAGATTCAGCTACCACCAGAACTTGGCACTCACTCGCGAACACTGATTCACTCGCGGCAATCTCACCATCCTGAAATTGTCAAGAAAAGATATTCTTAGATGGGCTAAACCTTCGTTTTCCAGGGAATAATTAACACATGATGTTCAAGATTAGCTAGAAATCTTGATATCACACTTTGAACTAGTGAAATTAAAGGTTAGTTCTAAAATTTTCTATTATTTTTACAGAAATAAGATTAGGATTCTTGTTTTGTGCACCTTTAAATCTAGAGAACATCCTGTAGCTAATAAGAAATTTCATTTCAAAGTATTCCCAAAATGATACTTATAATTCCCTCAAGGAGGAGAAAGATTATTGCCAATTTCAGACTCAACTTTCTATTTGTTTTATTGCCAAGCTTTCGACCTCGGAACTAAATCATTTTTAGGGCTTATTAACAATTATAATTTGTTTTACATTCCTAAGGTTGGTGTACCTTCTGTCCAGGACTGTTTAAATACACAGTTTTACATGGTTATTTAAATTGTGTATGTGAACAGTCAGAACAGAAGATACTGTTAACCTTTACTGTTAACAATGTACAAATAGCAAACTTTTCAGTAAGTATAAGCCCTGAAGATGACCTTAGATCCTAGGAAGAAAGCTTGGCGAAAAATTATGACTGAAATTGGCAATAATCTTTCTCCTCTTTGGAGAAATGCAACATTCACCAAAAACAATGAGCAGTACTCCACAATTAACATTTCTTCTTACTTTAGACTTAATTTTCATTGTAATTTATGTTAATTTTTCAGGCATGGCTCCTTTATTAATACAGCTTCGATGCTAACTAACAATTTAGTGAATAGCAGATTCTAATATCAATAAATAGTAAATCTGTTGAAGAAATCTATCTGGAGTGTTTCAAGATTAAGGATTTTTCGTTTCAAAAGTGAATTTAATGAAGAAAGTGAAGTTACAGTGTTCAAAAGACATTAAAAGGCAAAAGTGATATGTGTTTGTGTAACTTATTAAATAATTTCTGACTTTTAAGGATTTATTTCTAAGGTGAGAGATCAATAGAAAATTTTTAGCATAGAATTTCATGTTTTATTAACGTAAAATCATTATTTTTAATGATGCAACCAAAAAGAAAACTGCAAATTCTTATATTGACTCATATGATACAATATAGTTAGAAAATTAAGTTATCTTCTTTGGGAAAACAAATAATTATATGAATTTTCATGAAAATATCTTTTAAAAAAATGTGTAATATCTAACCATAAATTCATTTTAATATTATGTAGAAGGAAAAAATACTTTAAATGTTTCATAAAATCAAAACTAGAACAGTAACTTAAGAAAAGCCAAAAAAAAGTTCAATCTTACCATAAAAAAGGCTAGATTAATCTATACAAATTGAGTATTTCATTTATTTTATTTTATTTTTTAAGAAAATGATACTCTAAATCAGTAGTTTAAGAACCAAAATTCATTTAGAAAATGAAATATTTTAGATGATATGATATGATGATGATATTTCAGTTCTTTTTTTTTCTACTATTAAGATATTTTATTTAAACTTTTCTTTTATGATGAAATTAGTTTACAAAAGAACATTTTCTTTAATTTCACATGTATATAAATTAATATTTTACCTAATAATGATAATTAAAATTCAAATAAACCCAGTTCACTTTTTGATGTTCAAGGTCAAATCACAAGATTATTCAAATCCAAATTATCTAAAAGAATTCATTAAAAAACTTTTAAATAATTTTGTAATATTGTTTTTTAAAGTGGATTACTAAAGTTTAAGTCTTTAAATAACTCATTCAAAGTAGTTTTTTTAGTTAAATTACTCATTAACTTACCAAACGCCATATTGGACCCCCCAGTTTTTTCAACACACTTTTTTTACTTTACAAATTTAACAAAGTAATCCAGCATAAAACACCATAAATTTTATGTACTTTTAAAGCTTATTTTTAGACAAAATGAATGCTGTAATTGTTTATTGGTATATTCATAGTTTTTATTTAAAAAATAAATATTTTAAATAGACTTACGTTAATATGGTGAACGTTCAGCTTCGGGGCACCACGACTACGAATGGGAAAGGGGTGGAATGATCAAATATATTAATTATTATTTCAGTTAATTGTATCACAATAAATAATAAAAACTATTAATTTTATTTAATTAAATAATATATTTATTGTTTACCATTAAATGATTGATTAAAAAATATTTTGAAAAATTGACGTCAATCTCATTAAGCAAAGTATTTCAATTATGTTTTTTGACCTAATATAAAAATTTATTTTAAATTTTTATATTTTTTTATGTAATTACTTATTTTTTTAAAAAATAAAATTTGTAAATTAACGTTTTGTATATTAGCATTGTACTACTAGTATTGTCCAGTAATCGAGTTACGCCATTAATGACTCCATTTTCAAATCTGTACTTATATTTCATGCTAAAATGATGAAAGTTATCAAATATTGTAAGTTTCACTAAAGAAATTACCTCATTATAAGTAAGTAGAAGCACAATAATATAATAATTAATGTAGATATCAAAAATAATAAAGTTTTTTGATTAAACTGAAATGTGAAAGTCTCTTTACAATTTAATTAGTATTTGAAATTTCCTAAAGTTCATACTTTGAATAATTTTGAGTTTCTCTCTGTATGCTGTGATTCTTACGAAAATAAAAAGAAAATTAATTGAATTTGATCTGAATTTTCCAGAACCTATTGAATACTTCCAACTTATCTTAGTTCAAAAAAAATGGATTCTTAAAAATAGGAACAATCAAATTCAAGATGGACTATTCAAGATAATGGTAAGTATTTTCTTTAGTTCAGTTATAATTAAAATTTCAATGACAAATTTGAATAATCTAAATATATTATAGTTGCTAATTCAAAAAAATATTTTAAAGCAAAGAATTTTGTATTTAAATCAATTGTCTCTGCACCATATATTTATCCAGGTTTCTTGATAAAGTGAACTGTGAAAAAGAAGCTGACAAAATGTAGATTAGGGAAACTTACGAGTTTGCTTTCAGATGATTCATTTTTCAAGGTTAATGATTTCAATGATACTTAGTATGATTTGATCGCAATCGTATCATGGAAAAGACTTTATTAAAAGAAAAGTACAATTATATTGTTGAAATATTTAAAGCAGAAGTTGCAATTTAAGTATTTTTAGAAGTTGTAAGAGATTATAATCTATAATTATTGAAGACTTATTTGTGGATTATAGAAAGAATAATCATTTTTCTATTCTTTCTTTATTAAAGCAACTATTGTGCTGCAATAACTACATATGCTAGATCTTCAAAGCAAATATTTCTATTTTTATGCGAACAAAAATGCATTTTATTTTTTACCCCGTTATGTTACTTTCTATTACGTATTTTTCTGTAGTTTGATGGCAAAAATTTGTATGAAATGGTCTTCTAATGTCCATTATATCTTCATGGACACTAAAAAAATTTTTTTTCACTTTATTTGTATATTTACAACTGCAACAATTGTTGCATCAGGTAAATTTGATCTTACTGGTTCAGTTCTCTTGTAATGACATGGTTAGAGCAATCACCCACTGGTGAAACTCTTTCACAATGATTAATCACAACAGATCTCTAGGCCATTTTCGCTTCAAGCGACGAGGAGGATTGTCGGGAAGGTGAGGAGAGGAGAGTTGTTGGACAAGAGGATTAGGATGGAGAGAGCTAGGAGGCTGTGAAATTTGCGATAGCGAGACTTTATTAGGTCAGTGACGAAAGGGATGTGTAGGTCAGTGTGTATGGTAAGGTTAGAGATGTAGAATGGAGCATTCAGGATTTTCCGTAGGATTTTAGACTGTAGTGTCTGCAGGCGTTTTGGAGTTAGAGGGTTTGGTTGAGCCCCACACTTCCGCTCCGTACGGTCCATATGGGTCTTAACAGTGTCTTGTAAATTGTCAGTTTGTGATTCAAGTCGAGTTTGGATCTGCGGTCAAATAGTCTAGTAAGTAGCTTGTAGCGTCTGTTCACGTCTTGTCGTTTCAGTCGAGTATGTGGGTTCCAGGTGAGTCTCTTGTCAATGTACAGTCCTAGGTATCGTACTACGTCAGCTGGAGGAATCGTTACACCGTTCAGTTGAACTGGTAGACTTGCAGATTTTCGTAAAGTAAACGTAATGTGCACAGATTTTTGTTCATTAATTTTCATTTTCCATTTTCGGAACCAGGTTTCGAGAAGATTTAAATGGATTTGAAGACACTAGAAAATAGAATTTTAATTTAGATTTACACTTACTTAATGGCAGATTCAAGCAATTTAACTATAGATTAATGGCCAGTTTATGCATATCATGAAATTGAACGTATGATATTCTAGATTTCTTTACTATTCTGCAACGACTGATGTTGTATTTGCACAATTTAATTGAACCTTTATTTAGTTTAGTTTAATTTTTTTATATGCAATTGAATTTATAATTATTATTACTTGATACTAAGTAATTAGGAATGTATTCTGCAATATGTTTAGTTGATTTTGTAGTTGATTGGTGGATAATACTGTTGATTTTATCCGAAATAGCATCCTTGTATGCTTTTTGACACTGATCGGTTTCAAATTTACAATCTACCATCAAAAATTGATAATTTTGAATGTAATTTTTGACAAATTCTAATGAATGATATAAGGTTGATTGAAAAACCAAACAGCCTACCCCTTGTAGCTACTATTATGATTTATTCCATTTTGTCAAGACATTTCAGACCTTAATTTATTCATCATCACTCTTTTTGGTCCATGATTTTTTTTTTTGTTTCCCGCCCGAAGATAGAATTACAAATCAGATAGAAGATAGAATTACGAATCCCCAAAAATTCACCGTTTAAGCGTTTGCTTTCATTTAAGCATAATTATATCTTAATCTTTATGAATATCGCAATAAACGTTTCAAAGATATCGAGAGAAACAAAATTTTGAAAGTATCTCCTCTGAAGATGAGGAACTTGAAGAATCAAAATTTGGTAGTCTCAGTTTAGTGTGGCTTCTTATCGACTCATCTTTATCCTCATCACAATGTTGACTGTCAGCGCTAAAATGATCTTCTTTGTAAATAAATAAATAAATGTTAGGACTCCTACCAATACTTTCAGTTAAATCTTACTCAAAGAGAGAAGGTGACATGATGTTTGTCTCACTTTTACCGAGTACCTTGTATTGTTTTACCTCGTACCTGGAAAACTCCCTTTTTCTGCTCCTGCAATGCTTTCCCAATTCACCAATTTTTCTGTTCTCTTAAAAAAAATTCATGAAGCACCATCTGGAGCACCACACCACGGTTCCTAATCAACTCAATTCGTCCGGCCGCTTCTCTCGTTGCCTTCAAATCCCGTCTTGTTCTGCTAAACAGAAGAGCTTCACATTAAACAAGCTCCTCATTGAGTCTTTTCCTACTTTTACCCTTAATTTTGGAGCGCTGCTTATTTATTGCTCAAAGTCTCGAGCGTAGCTAGGCGGCTATCCTAAAACATTTCAATCTACCTGGTCGTACCTTTCTAAAGCAGAATACTTCTGTAATACCAATGATATCATTCAGAAAACCCTTACCACAACCACAAATACTAGACATCTCCCTTTATACAAACAATATAACCAAACTGCAGCTCCAGAAACGCCAGGATATCAGCAGTCTACACCATAACTCTCTCTCCTCAAGCTTATCTCCTTTTAAAAAAGTGTCAGAGTTGGGTGTTCTTCAACGTTACGCTTTTTCTGGCACTTTTTTTGACCATCATCCCTTAAAAAAGTGCCCTACCGGACAGATTTAATGATTTGCTGACCTTTAAAAAGTCACAACTTTTAATTCTACACTTTGAACTCAGATTGTATGTCTTAGAAAACCTCTGTTTTTTTATATACATTTGCCTAAGTTTTGTAGACAGGTTTTACCAACAATATTTTGGAACCTTCTCTCTTCTAAATAGGGTATACAATTTATGTATCTTTTGACGTTTAATGAACCCTTACACATGACTTTTTAAACTGTAAGTTTTTGTAAAAGAGATATGAAATAGCATTGTATTGACGACTCCCTGACGGTCAATCAACCAAGAAGTAGCCTTTAGTTTGAAGTTATATTGTTGGCACTTCCTATATTTTTGTACTAAAGTAATATTAATAGTCATTAAAAGGGAAGGGATTAGCTATGAGGTTAGCATACTGGACTCCCACGCGGAGGTCCCGGGTTCGAATCCAGCAGCTGACCCTTAGATTTTCTCTTCCTAGGAGCTTCTTACAGCTCACTGTCCGGTGATGGACAGTGTTGTCTGTAACGAGAGAACACTGTCCGGAGGCCGGCAGTGCACTGAAAAAAGCTCCGGGCGCTAATAATCTCAGCTGTTGATGCGCAAAAAAAAAAAAAAAAAAAAAATAGTCATTAAAATAATAATCGGGTTTAAAGCCAGTTCCGCCTTGCGTTGTGCTGAATTGAATTTGTCCAAGTTGATGGGTAGGAAGCGACATGAAGTTTTCCTTTTTGAAGTTTTATCGGAGTCTTTTTTCTACATTTTTGTATCTCTGGTTGAGATTAATTCTTTTAAATCTCACTGTTGGGTTCATGTTAATCATTTGTCAAGATGTAGTCTGAGATATCGTACTTGGTTAGTAATTGGTGAAGTGTTGTTGAAGTAGAGTCTTCTTGTTCAGAGTGAATACTGTGTTTTTGGATTTAATTTCCTGAACTTTGATTCTCCACTTTAGCAGCCAAGGCTCAAGTACATTTAGAAGAGATTGAAGTGATAAAGTTGCAGTGTCAACGGCGAACGTGAAGGTAATTGTAGTTGAATGAGTTGGGAAGTTGGAATTCAGTTTGGAGTATGAAGGGGTATGAGTACTACCTTAAGGAATTTCAACGAGTATTTTGGGAGGATAAGAGAAGAAGAAAGACCTAGTTTCACTTGGAAGAAAGGATAAGATTTAAGATTGAGGTAAAAGGGTGATTGAAGAAGGTGTGCCATTCACTTTATGAAGCAATGCTGTGTGCTAGATCCTGAAGAATTCTTAGTAAATGTTTAGGGAAGACCCTCCGGCAGTACTTTGACTTAGTGATTAGCAGACTCGGATTCATCCAGTACGTTTTGGTGATACTCGAACCAAACATACATCATCATTTCTGTAGCCCAATTTTATTTCTGATTCCTATTTTTTCCAACCCTCGTATTTTTTTTTTTTTACTATAAAAAGCATAATTTTATTTATTAGAGTTAATATTACATTTTTATTATGCGTAAATATTAAAGTAAAAACAAAAGAAACTATTTTAATTCCTATCTTGTAAAGTTGGCCGTGGCGGATCAACGAACTAACAGCGCTGCCGTCGGTTTTCCTCTACTAGTCTACAAAAGAAGTTCCCGTTTCTGTGTGATTTTACAGTAAATTTAAATTTTAAAGCAATAATTTCTGAGTGATTTTCATTATTTAACCTCTGATTATAATATTTAATTAAATAAAGTTTAACTAAACATTAACCTGTGAGAAAATTTAATTAAAATTAAGTCAGACTAAATAGTAAGTAAGTAAGTATAGTTCAACTTAATTTTTATTCATTTAAATGAAATTAACAGAACTTAAGCATCTGTTCTTAAAAGATATTTACTAAATCTTAGTCGCGTTACATACATTCAGACAGAATTTGTCTTTATAAGTAATAATTATTGAATTGATGGTACATCTTTAAAGTACATAAGGTAAGGTTTCAAGTTGGTTTAAATTACAGATTAAGCAAGCCATATCAAAATTGAAATTGAATTTAATGCCTTGAAAATGTCACAATTAAATTGTTATTTCTGATTTTAAGTGCTATAATTTTCGCTGTTTATTAAACTACACATTTATGAAGTCAATTAAAGTTAACGAGTTGGTTTAGAGACCCTTTTGGCCCAAATACAGCTTAAATCGCTGCTTGAATTTTACAACTTTTTAATATCTTTTGACTATTAAAGGTTTTTCTCAATCTTTCAATTATTATTATTTTAGATCTTTAAAAGAAAACATGTTCTAAAGTGGGACTTATTATCCCCAAAGATATTTATTGATTATTGATTATCTATTCAATAAAAACTAATTATTTTTTGTAACAATTAAGTTGTTAAAATGTTATTAAGGTTTTACACTTCATTGGGCTTCATTGAAACTTATAAATTTAATAACAAAATTAACATTATTTTCAAATATTGATTATTTAGTTTTAAGTTAATTATTTGAATTATATTACGCAACTAAATTCAGCCAGAACTTGAAACAACATAATATCAAAATCATTTCTCTTTATTTCATCCATTTGCTCCAATTTTCCTTCCAATTCAACAGAAAACCACTTTTCTCCATAGATACTTTTCCTATCCTTTTCCATTCTTGCTTCATTTAGATTCACAACTTTGCAGCAGTTATTCTTTTCTTGGTTCCCAGTTTTGTCTCCGTCTCCTTGACTTCTTAAGATCAGTTCTTGTGGGCTCCATATAGTATTTTCGTTTGACCATCTTTAGTCCTGAGCGAGCACAATATGTTCAATACATTCCGTGCTATACTCGACAATTGTCTTTCCTGTCATTTTTATACTTTTTTGCTTCAATGCCCAATGATTTGCCTACCTTTCTTTGTCGCTAATCTTTGGCATACTTCTTTTCCTGCCATATTTATTTAGACTTCATGTTAGGACGTACCCAGGGCCGGATTTAGATGAAAAGAGGCCCTTTCACCTCCCATTTTTAAGTTTGTAATACATTTTTATGTTTGTTTATTAGTCATATGCGTAGAATTTCTCCTTATTTTCGGTCCAGTGTTTTAGTGTTCACCGGTTTTTAGAATAGTGTAATTTTAACTTTTCTATCAATTTGAATGTAGGCCCCTCTTGATCTTGAGGCCCTAGGCTGAAGCCTAGTTAGCCTATAGGAAAATCCGGCCCTGGACGTACCACATTTTGTAAACCCTCCAGCATGGAACAAATTCTCATCTAAAGTTAAGTTACCATGAGGTTTCCATCAACAATGACCAATGGAAACCAATTTCTTTGTTGTATCTCTTACGTTTCGGGTACTTTTATCAGGGGAACTTCTTTAGGAATGGGGAATTTCCAGTATGCACATCAAGAACATTCTTAGAACAACTAAAGGAACACGGTTTTTCACCGAACGAACCTTAAAATATGGTCGTTGTTCTTGTTCTAGTCTAGGCTCTAGTTAAGCTTTTCAGAAATGATTATACCGTTACTAGCGCTATCCAGCGGTGGCCATTTGAACTCTACAAATTATCACACATACTGTTCCATTCATGGTAGTAAATAATAATAATGTTTAAGCATTTTGTCTTTTCAGTGCAGACACCTACGTTAAAAAATAATTAATAAGTTAACCAGCTGTTAAATAGTGTTAGTGTTAATGTTATTTTTGCAATTAACTGTGGATTCCCTTGGTTTCTTGCCCTAATGTTCTATGTTTTGTTACTAAACTGCTGAATTTTGTGCATTATTTTTCTGTAGCAACCTTCTTTATTAAGTATGAACTTATTAATAAAAGGTTGAACTTAATAAATCATGACGTAGTGAACTGAGAAAGGGATATTACTTCAAGGCAAATTCATTTTGCAATTTTAAGTGAGGTAAAAAGAGGAATACTTTACACTAGAACTGTATGAAACTTCTTCTTCCCTTTGCTCTTTTACAGGAAGCCGAGTTGAATGACTGAGTTTGCATAATTGTATATGTTTTAAAATTATGGCCTTATTTCCATCTGGATTGTAGGGATAAAGGTTGTTATATAAAACGCTTCTAAAAACAGGACTTTTTTTTCCTTTTATATTTTAGGGAGAGCCGTTATACGCAGATTGTTGCGTTATTAAACTATAATTTTCACTATTACTCGCTTTCTGTGAGGGGACGGCCTACTGTCAGTAGCGTAACCACTGTCTCCGCACAGCCTCTTCTATCCAATCTCCATCTCTCTCTCTCTGTCTAGAAACGCAATATAGCGGTTTATTACTCTTCTACGACTTCTCTGCTCTACGTATTCCTCCCCCCGTTTCAACTCTTGGCCAGCATTTTAAATGAGAACCTTCCTACGTTTTCAACTTTCTCACTTTGCCCTACTGGGGTTACTTTTTAATGTTTAAATAATAATACAATAGGGACTTGAATAAAAGTTATTATTATCAAAGTATGTTCTAAGCATTCTACTTTCTACTTTCTGGAAGTATTTTGCAAACTACATTTGAATCTGTGGAAACAATCACATCGAGACGTCCGGTTTAATTTTCTTTTCTTTACTGCCATTCCTGAGGGTTGAAAATCTATATTTTTGTAAAGGGATTTTCTGAAGTGGGTCCCTTTTCTAGATCTATTGTTCCCGTAACTGTTGGCAGGTTGGTAGGCCACTCACTCTAAGCAGTGCTGGGGGGTTGAAATACTATATCTTACCTAGGCTCTCTCTAGGGGAAGTTCTAGGTGCAGAAATGGGATTTCCATTTCTCCATTGACTTCCTCAGATATTTTGGATGAAACTATTCCAAATGAATTCTAGGTTGTGGTAAATTTTCCACCAATATTATCATAACTAATCAAGACTCTTCCTTGGAAGTCACAGATAGAACGGGGAACCTGTTGTTCAGAGCAATGTACCTACATATCTTCTTCTACACGCCGCGGGTGTGCTGAGTATGGTGCTCCCAAATTAAGGAACTTCTGGTTCCCCAGGGAAGTTCTAGAAAGAGTGAGGAGCCGGTTTCAGGGATAACTATCCCCTGGTTGGTCCTATGCATTCCCTGCTTGGCCTACCCTTTCTCATATTCCAAAGATAGCTCCCCAAATTAAGAAGAGCGAAATTTCTAGCAAGAGTATTCACTCCTTCATTATTCAAGAGAACATCCATCACATGGAAGCCCCTGCAGACTGGAATAATCACTTCCCTCGCCTTCCCAAAGAGGGCATTTCTTCCTCCTCTACCTGGTGCCACTATCCCATCGATCCCCTCCTTCCAGATGTCCTCTTTAAATATTGTGAGAAATCTATTTAATAATTTCAAAGCAGTATTGCAACCATCTTTTGAACTTCATTGAGATACTGGACTTCCTTTCCTAGTACTACTTCATAGTCTATTCCTGTGATAGTAATTTGTTAAAGAGGCAAAATTACACCTTAAAGTGGTGCAACCTGAACTCGAGCTCCCTCTGGAACACACTCTCGCGGATTTGTGTCCCTCCCTGAACATAATGAATAATACTGTTTCCTTAACTAATAACCTGTTGTTTTCTTTTGCAGGTGTTCGGGAGTGTTAAGTTTCGGGTGTGTTAAATTTCGGGAGTGTATTTCACGGAAGTGATTTCTTTCATTCACAAACTTTTTTAAAATTAGTGCGTAAAAGAAAATAAATTCCGTGTATT
Source organism: Rhodnius prolixus (assembly GCF_049639745.1). NCBI lineage: Eukaryota > Metazoa > Arthropoda > Insecta > Hemiptera > Reduviidae > Rhodnius > Rhodnius prolixus. The sequence continues at coordinate 31,633,395 of NW_027411582.1, forward strand.
CAAAATTTTCGTAACAAAAAGCCAATCCGTTAGTTCTTTTTTTTGTTTTTTCTAAGCGAATCAATTTTGTTTTAAACTGTGTCAAGTGTCAAGTGAGGAGATGACAATGTAGCAGTGATCTATCTCCAGGACATTAACAGCTCTTCGATGGATGCAAGCAATTGTTACGCATCCCAACCATCTTCAACAATGTAAGGTAAGACTGAGTAATTGTTGCATGATTATATTGTTTTATTAATATAAAAAAGGGAATTACAATTCTTTAAATTTACAACTATAATACGGCTACTACTTATATCCTTCGGAACTTCCGGTCCAAGTTGAGATGGTGCGATGTTGTGTTTTGAAACTTTAGCGTTACATTATTTATTTAAGATGTATTATTTGGTACTGGGTTCGATTCCCGGTCTAGGCCTTGTGCATTTTATTTAATGGTTAATATGAGAACATTATAGTTAAGTATGTCGGCTAGTCGCCTCCTTACAAGACACCTAATTAATTACTTATTTGCCTCTTTACAAAATAATCTTGTTTTGCCACCGCCTGGCTAAGTGGATGATTTTTTGAGCGTATATGATTCTGGCAGAAGGATGAAACATCTTCAATTGATTCTCTTCTTCACTTTAACTACTTGGACTAAAATATCACCAGGACTAGGGGACTTGCATCATTTCCTTGCAGTCAGTTGTACTTTCTTGGCTTTCTGTAGGAATAAAATTATATGGTTTTTATTACTTACTTTCAAAAGAGATGCTCTCAGGAATAAGGACATCTTTCTCTTTCTTTTGTGGCTTTCCAGTCGCCTGAGCTCTTCCCGGCACTTATCATCTTGGACACCATCTTCTCACTTTTGTCCAAAATCTACCACTTTTTCTTCTACACCCGATAAGAAATAACTCCTATTCGATTTTCTCTAATTTTCATGTAGTTCTATGTACAAACAACTTCATAATTTTTCTTGAAATAATTAGTTTTAGGAGGGATTAGGGATTTAGGTAAATGATTATTGTGCTGGATTCTCTACACGGAGATGCTGGGTTCGAATCCAGCTCTTAGAGTTTTTCTTTTTTGGGGCTTCTTACAGCTCACTGTCCGCTGATGTATCGAGAGAGGCCTCTCTCGCTGAAAAAAAACCTCTGGGCGCCAATTACCTCAGTTATTGAAGCGCCTTAAATTAACAAATAACATTAACAAGTAAATAAATAACATTCACATAATTTTTGGTCTTTCACGTTTTGAACTTTGACTTTATGGGTTTAGGTCTAGAGAAATTCATCTTCCTCCATTTGGCCAATTTCTGTGCATTATAGATTTAAGAACTGATGCTATAAAGAGACGTTTAACTGAGATCTTTTGGGCCGGAACAAGAAATTATGTTTTACAAAATTCGGAATTTCTACTTTTGATACTTTTTTAAGAGAATATAGGGTTCACATCATCTTTTTAAAATTACAAATTGTTTGGCAAAGCTTGCTTAAGTAATTCACATGCGGGGCGCCACGGTAGCCGTGCGGTTAGACGCCGAGACCCGCAAAGCTAAGATGTATTGTTGGTTTAGTGGGTTCGATTCCCCAGGTCTAGCTCTTGGATTTTTATTTTAATGGTTAATATGAGAAATTTATAGTAAAGTATGTTAGGCGGTTATAGACTAGACCCGCAAAGCTAAGATGTATTGTTGGTTTAGTGGGTTCGATTCCCCAGGTCTAGCTCTTGGATTTTTATTTTAATGGTTAATAAGAGAAATTTATAGTAAAGTATGTTAGGCGGTTATAGACTAAACCCGCAAAGCTAAGATGTATTGTTGGTTTAGTGGGTTCGATTCCCCTGGTCTAGGCCTTGGATTTTATTTAATGGTTAATATGAGAAATTTATAGTAAAGTATGTTAGGCGGTTATAGGCTAGACCCGCAATGCTAAGATGTATTGTTGGTTTAGTGTGTTCGATGCCCCTGGTCCAACCCTTGGATTTTATTTAATGGTTAATAAAAAAAATTTACAGTAAAGTATGTTTGCTAGTCGCCTCCGTCCACGATTGGTATCCACCTAATTGGTAGTTGGACGTTAAGCCCCGCCTGAAAAAAATAGGCAATTACTTTACTTTACTTTACTTTTACTAATTCACTTGCGTAAGCTATAAACAAATCAGCTTCTTTTAGTGATTCGAGTTACTGTCAAGGAGTCGTAAAAGCAGTCACTTAAAACTATTTCTTTAAAATAAAATAAAAAGTACTAATTTAAATTGTTCTAAGCCGCCCTTTTAGCACCCTACCAGAAAATACCAAAACATTTAAGTACCTACTTAGCTCCTCCTACTGCTGCTGATGTTACCCATAAATCTCGCACCATTTAACGATTCCCTCACCTAACCAAAAAATACCTAAACAACCCATCCACAAAATATCCTAAATAAAAGTGTTACATTTTTCACCATTATATAGAGAAATTTGGCTTAAAAAATTGAGATGACTTTTGATCTCTTTGAAAGGATGCCGCTTTCTTAAACAAGTGGCTGAACACTTTCCAAAGTAAATATATATAGTTACAGATTTTGGTGTGCATGTATGTGTTAAGGTTTTTGCTTTGTTTAGATTTCATTATGTCACCCCCCTACCGTCCTCTATGTTATGCTTTAGATTGAGAAGGGCAATTATCAGTTTTGAGTGGTTCCCTCTTCGCTCCCTTAAGGGTGATCTTTAGTTCCCGCTTAAGGGCAGCTGCAAACCACTAATCGTTTAGTAAACACGCACACATATATATACACACATTTAGCTAGGAGGTTTATGTGAATTATAGTCCCAGGGTTCTATTGCTGTTTGTCTGTAACTCTGAAATGGTGCTTATTTTTTTGGGGGAATATCCGCTTTTATCTCATATTTCATTCAGAATCTTCTATTTGAACGTTTTACCTTATTTCAGGTTAAAAATAAATAATTTTTTTTTCCCCAGTAAATTTTGAAGGAAACTTAAAAGGGCCATTTCAAAGGGACATTTTACTAAATTTTGTAAATACAAATAGCCCTTTGTAAATAGGGATACATTACTTCCCCTCCTTAAGGAAATCTAGGACGAAACACTCCATTCTTCTCATTCTACTTAACGTAAATTATTCTACTTCTTAACCAGTTAAGGGTGGAATTTATTTTTAAAAAAACCCGCCACAGTGTGCGGAATTAAAAACAGGCAATGACGTATAAAACAAGACGAACGCAGGGCAAAACAACCAAAAGTAAAACAACGTCGTAATAGTCACTGCAATCTCTGGACAGAGCTGGATTCAGATGAAAAGAGGCCCTAGGCTATTCCACTTATGAGGCCCTTTCACCCCCCCCCCCATTTTTAAGTTTATAAATTACATGAGAGATAATAAAATACATCACTATAGTGATACATCACTAAAACAATGTTTTAGTGTTCACTATTTTTTAAAATAGTGTAATTTTAATTTTACTAAAACAATTTAAATGTAGGCCCCTCTTGATCCTGAGGCCCTAGGCTGAAGCCTAGTTAGCCTGTAGGAAAATCCGGCCCTGTCTCTGGGGTTTACAGATTACCAGAGCATTCTGTGCTCAACCAAAAATCTTGCACCGCTTCTTCACGTATGCATTGCCACTAGTTAACTAGGGGATGCAAGAGCTTTTACAAGGAAGAAAAAGAGCTTTGAATTCTGTGCAAAATGAAATTATGCTCGTGCTGAGGTCTGAATCTCTATCTAAGAGATAAAAACGGGTATTGCACAAGTGGTTGAGAGCTTCTATTTGTGTGCATAATTCCCCAATCTCTAATGCGGAGACCAAACATGTACCAACCACTTATCATTTAGCTGGCTCCCACCATCCTCTTGCCCAACACCAGAAATTCTATTTAGTACCATTTTAGCAGGATGGAAAAAATAAATACCAATTTCAGTCATGATATATTTTTATTATGCCGAGCTTTCGACCTAGGGGACTAGGTCATCTTCAGGGCTAATTGACAATGTAATATTTTATATCATTAAAGGGTTGGTGTGTCTTCTGTTTGTCTGCTCCATAGACCTAGGTTGAAAGCTCGGCACAATAAAAATATGACTAAAATTGGCATTTATTTTTTGCATCCTATCGAAATATAATGGGTATAATGGACGTACCATTTTAGTATCTCCTTAACAAAAACTTACAGTTTAAAAAGTTAAGTATAAGGGTTGATTAAACACCAAAAGGTACACAAATCAGCAAGTACCCATCATTTCATTTACACTTCATTGACATTATTTAAGTAATTTTACTGCATTAACTTTTCCTTCACATTTTTAGAATTTATTAGATGTCACAGGCCCTTATGCTGGCCATTTTCATCTACAAAATATTTTTTCAAGACTGTAGACTAGATTGTAATATCTATTTATCTATAATAATCAAACTATTAATTGCAGGTTAAAAAGAAAAACGTTATAAAAAATAAAATATGAGGCTAAAAAGTTCAAAAACTTTTCTAAAAAAATGTTTACCCCAACATACATTAATGATTTTATTTTATTCATTTTTTATTTTTATTTTTAAACAGAAATCGTTGGTTTAAGTTCATTCTTCGATCAAAGTAATTGTTATTTTATGTAGGAGTCAAACGTTTATAATAATAGGTAATAATTATCTGGCTTTATCGCAAATAATATAGTTTTCTTCAATTACATTCTCAATCTAGGTGTTCTTCCCACAATGTTGTATATATGTAATATAAGTGGCCGACTCTAACTTTGTCTTTTTCTACTTTAACATGCATGTGTATGTGACTACTCAGAATAATTCATAACTCATTTTATCATAATTATAATAAAAAAATATTATGAATAACTGGCCAGCATAAGGGTCTGTGACATCTAATAAATTCTAAAAATGTGAAGGAAAAGTTAATGCAGTAAAATTACTTAAATAATGTCAATGAAGTGTAAATGAAATGATGGGTACTTGCTGATTTGTGTACCTTTTGGTGTTTAATCAACCCTTATACTTAACTTTTTAAACTGTAAGTTTTTGTTAAGGAGATTTTTGTACCTTTTGGATAGATTTTTCTTTTTGTCTATTTTGCAAAGTTACATATCTGCTTTTTTGAGAAAGCGTTTTGAATAAAATAGGAAGGTATTTGTGCGTAAATAGCAAAAATTAAACTGCGATTTCAGTACTTCCTTTTAAGAGGAGCAAGAAAAATAAACTGCGATTACAGTACTTCTCCCTAAAAGGCATAGAGGCAAAGATTTTGAATCGAACGACAATTCATTGATGTAAATCGGTTCACTCATTGATAATTTTAACGATTGCAGTACTTCCTCTTAGTAGGTGTAAGAGCATGATGGCACTTCACAGCCATGTAGAGGAGCTTTAATCACTGCTTCGTGCTAAATTTTATCAAAATCGGAATAAGCTTTGTAGAAATATTGGTAATAATAGTTTTAGAAAGGGCCTTATTTGGGTAGGGCAAACTCCCCTCCTTAAGAGGCATAGCGTCGAGACTTTTGAAGTGCAAATCTTTACAAAATTTCGATTCGAATGACACATCATTCATGAAAATCGGTTCACGTCTCGATAATTTGAAACGATTGCTATACTTCCTCTTAACAAGTGTAAGAGCTGATCGCCGCTTTAATGTTACGTAGAGGAGCCCTAACCCTATCATCCTATCAAATTTTATCAAAATCGGGCCAAGATTTACAGAGAAATTAGAAATAATAATTTTTGAGGGGGCCTTACATAAAGGGGGCTAACTCCTCTCCCATTCGATGTACAGCGTCGAGACCCCCAAAAGGCACATCTACATAAAATTCCGACTCGAATGACACCTCATTCATGAAAATCGGTTCACGTGTTTAGGCGCTACGCAGTTTACAAAAAAGGTAACAACAACAAGAACAAGAACAAGAACAAGAACAAGAATAAGAACAAGAACAAGAACAAGAACAAGAACATTTTTTGAAAAAGCCGTTTTTTCTCATTTTCGGCAACTTTTTTCTCAAAACCAATTAGATCTGGGTTGTTGCAAAAAAATTACAGTTATAAAGGAGGGTTTGCCCTTTATTTTAAAGAAAATTTGGGAATTTTATCTTTTATAGAAAAAGAGAAAAAAATTGTCAAAGTTGGGTGTTTTTCAACGTTACGCTTTTTCGTGCAGTTTTTGATGATCAACCCTTATACAACTGTCCTACCGGACAGTTTTAATAATGTAAAGGATTCATTAAAATCTGAACAATACAAAGAGAGATATAGTGGTTTGAAATTTGAACAGTATACAAAACCTCCAAAATTTAACCTTCTATATCTCATTAAATCTTCCATCCTAAGTTTAACAATTTACGGTCACGATACCAATATATTCGAAAACTGAAGTTATATTCAATTAAGCTTAGCTCTTTTGTAACCTAAGATATTTATCTATTAAAACCGGAACACTTTCGCAAATAAGAAATCCTACCAAATATTACGTCAATTCCGTTTTACACTTAAAAATATTTATTCAATTTAATTAGGGTGGTGGTGGGGGTACCAGGAGCTATTATCTGCTTAATAAATGTTCAGGAGAACATGGTAGTTATTACTGGAAGACCTAGTGGTTTACTAGTGGGCTCCTATATTGGAAGCGGGGTACAAACTGTATCAAAAAGGGTGACCCCAAGCGGAAGACATGCTTCCCCCCCCCACTGCTGTTCTCTTGGTCCAGATGCCCATTTAGAACAAAGGAGAGACCGCAAAAACCGGCACCCCCTCCCTCCTCATCTAAATATCTAATACCTTTAAAAACTAATATCAGGTAGTTGTAAACAGTACCCCAAACCATAAACTCCTGCGGGAGGGTGTATTGGTTTTTCTTTTATTTTCGGCGGGCTCGAGGAGGTTTTAAAGCTGTCCAAACATGTGGTACTAAAACCTTCCACATTTATTTAGTTTGGCTCTCTCTATCTCTCTCTCTCTCTCTGTGTATTTAGTAATTTAAGTTGCTATTCTCTTGTTTGCCGAATCCTTTACCACGGCCTCTTATATAAGTTTCTCCATTCCATGTGGTCCACCTTTATTGTTACCGCCGGCAATTATAACCGCAATTATATATACACTTATTAATAAACATTATCTTAGAAATTATTAGATAAATAACTGCGCTTCCCTGCTAAGGAAGATGTTATTATTATTAATGTGACACTCCCTTATAATTTTGGGGTACAATAATCTGGGATATAACTTTATCGGATTGTTCATTCATTTATCCAAAAGCAAGATAGGTTAGTGCCAGTAGGATGAAAAAATAAATGGCAATTTCAGTAATGATATTCATTTATTGTGCTTTCGAGCTTTCGATCTAAAGACTAGATCATCGTCAGAACTTATTGTTAAGCTAGTTTCCTCTCTTATATTCCCCCATTTCGACTATGGTTGTTTAGTGTATGGCGGTCTTTCTGATGATATTGAAGCTAAGCTCAAGCGCCTCATGTACTGCTTCATAAGATTTATTTTCAGCATTTCCAGAGACTCTCGCATTTCGCACTGCTACGATGAGTTGAAGTGGCTATTTCCTGTCTATCGCCGCCAATATTTTTTGGCTTCTTTCCTTTTTCAAGTCGTCCAGTCTCAAAGGCCTTCCTATATTTTTCAACTCCTCGAAGTTTAAATCCTCGATCCATTCCCGTAATACCAGATCTCGCTCATCTGATCTCTATATTCCCTCTCACCGTACCTCATCCTTTGACATATCCTTCCTGATACGTGCTACCTCTCTCTCTGGAACTCCTTGCCATCATCTGTCCGCCATGCTCCTACTCTATCTATCTCCTTTTTATCCAGCTTCCCCCGAAATTCTAATTGTTTTAATTTATTTCCTTAATTTCTGCTGTTATTTTTATTTTCACTTTTTTGTAAATACTTACGTATATTTTCTGTTTAATCACAGGCCAAACTGTTAAGGCCTCTATTTGTTCCTGTATTTATTCTTAGGGGACAATTGTCCCAGAATAATAAATTTCTTTTCTATTTCTATTGTCTTTATGATTTTTTTACATTATTAAGTTGGTGAATCTCCTGTCTAGTCTGCAGACAATAAGCCCTGAAGATGACCTACTTCCCTAGGTCGAAAGCTCGGCACAATAAATGAATATCATTACTGAAATTGCCATTTATTTTTTTTCCATCCTATTGAAACTATGATTCTTCTTCTTCTTCTCTTCTTCTTTCGCTATCTCCTTTGTGCCGTGACCCTCAATCCAACCCTTCCATCGATCCCTATCCCATGCTATCCTTCTCATCCTCGCAAGAGATTCTCCTCTAGTTCGGCCGAGACTTTCAATGTACACCTCGTATAGGCTCTGGCATCCAGCATTTGCTTTGGCCCTTCTGTCCATCCTCCATTCTCAAAACATGGCCAAACCATCCCAGCTGTCGGGCCTCTAAAATTTTACCGCGCTGGCTGCACTTTTAAATCTTCGAAATTATGATTCAGTCACCAAAAACTATGAACACTTATTCATAGTTTTTTTTTTTAAATTTATTCTTTTGCCAAGCCTTCGGCCTAAGGGTCTAGTTCATCTTCAGGGCTTATTGTCCATTGGATATTTTTACATTATTATTGTTAAGTTGGTGTATCCTCTGTCCTTGTCTGCAGACAATAAGCCCTGAAGATGACCTAGGTCCCTAGATTAAATGCTCGGTACAATAAATGCCAATATCATAACTGATATTGGCATTTATTTTTTGTTCATCCTATTGAAATATAAAATAGGTATGCATATTTTTAGTCGGTTATAAAACTTCTTTACAACAAGTATTCAATGAAAAGGCTACATTAAATTAAAGTTTGAAAAATTAATGAATTATAATTACAAGTATTAGTTATTCGTTACTGACTATGTAATTTGTGCTCACGTAAGACGAATTTAGGACTGAAATTTCGTTTTAACTCCGTAATTCAAATTCCAACAGTAAAAGACCAACTCCAACATTCCCTTTTTCTTCCTTAATGTGCGAGTGAATGTGATGATTATTCAGAATAAAGATAAATCACAAGAATAATTTGGAATAGAGTTAAAACGAAGTGCCTTTTTAATACTAACTATGATGATGAGATACATCTTTTATTATTCTAACAGAAAAATATTTATAGGTGATAAAAGGCCAGCGCAAGGGTCTGTGACATCTAATACATTCTAAAAATATGATACTAGAAGTATGAATGAAATGTTGGGTACTCGCTGATTTGTGTACCTTTTGGCGTTTAATCATCCCTTATACTTAACTTTTTAACTGTTTTGTTAAAGGGTTGAAATAAAGAATCAAGTCACCAAAAATAATGAACAGTAATTGCCAAAGTAATTCATAATTTTGTTTTTTGTATGGCATCTTACTAGCTATAATAGTAATCGTGATATAGAATGTTATATTTTCTATGTTTTCCATCTGTGTATTCGAAATGAATCAAAATTCAATCGTTTATATCTCTTTTCGTACTAGTCGGATTTCAATGAATTCTTTGCCGCATTGTAGAGTAATCATAGCTCTATAACCGGTGTAAGTAGCAATGTTCTACACCCAACAGTTTTTGTGATATGGAAGGTTAAAGTTTGAAGATTTTCATATTCGTTCAAAATTTCAAACTCTTATTTCTCTTTTTGTATTTGTCAGATTTTAATGAATTCTTCATCGAAATGTAGAGAAAAGTTAGCTGTATAAGTGGTATAAATGGCATCTTACTAGCTATAATAGTAATCGTGATATAGAATGTTATATTTTATATGTTTTCCATCTGTGTATTCGAAATGATTCAAAATTCAATCGTTTATATCTCTTTTCGTACTAGTCGGATTTCAATGAATTCTTTGCCGCATTGTAGAGTAATCATAGCTCTATAACCGGTGTAAGTAGCAATGTTCTACACCCAACAGTTTTTGTGATATGGAAGGTTAAAGTTTGAAGATTTTCATATTCGTTCAAAATTTCAAACTCTTATTTCTCTTTTTGTATTTGTCAGATTTTAATGAATTCTTCATCGAAATGTAGAGAAAAGTTAGCTGTATAAGTGGTATAAATGGCATCTTACTAGCTATAATAGTAATCGTCATATAGAATGTTATATTTTATATGTTTTCCATCTGTGTATTCGAAATGAATCAAAATTCAATCGTTTATATCTCTTTTCGTACTAGTCGGATTTCAATGAATTCTTTGCCGCATTGTAGAGTAATCATAGCTCTATAACCGGTGTAAGTAGCAATGTTCTACACCCAACAGTTTTTGTGATATGGAAGGTTAAAGTTTGAAGATTTTCATATTCGTTCAAAATTTCAAACTCTTATTTCTCTTTTTGTATTTGTCAGATTTTAATGAATTCTTCATCGAAATGTAGAGAAAAGTTAGCTGTATAAGTGGTATAAATGGCATCTTACTAGCTATAATAGTAATCGTCATATAGAATGTTATATTTTATATGTTTTCCATCTGTGTATTCGAAATGAATCAAAATTCAATCGTTTATATCTCTTTTCGTACTAGTCGGATTTCAATGAATTCTTTGCCGCATTGTAGAGTAATCATAGCTCTATAACCGGTGTAAGTAGCAATGTTCTACACCCAACAGTTTTTGTGATATGGAAGGTTAAAGTTTGAAGATTTTCATATTCGTTCAAAATTTCAAACTCTTATTTCTCTTTTTGTATTTGTCAGATTTTAATGAATTCTTCATCGAAATGTAGAGAAAAGTTAGCTGTATAAGTGGTATAAATGGCATCTTACTAGCTATAATAGTAATCGTCATATAGAATGTTATATTTTATATGTTTTCCATCTGTGTATTCGAAATGAATCAAAATTCAATCATTTATATCTCTTTTCGTACTAGTCGGATTTCAATGAATTCTTTGCCGCATTGTAGAGTAATCATAGCTCTATAACCGGTGTAAGTAGCAATGTTCTACACCCAACAGTTTTTGTGATATGGAAGGTTAAAGTTTGAAGATTTTCATATTCGTTCAAAATTTCAAACTCTTATTTCTCTTTTTGTATTTGTCAGATTTTAATGAATTCTTCATCGAAATGTAGAGAAAAGTTAGCTGTATAAGTGGTATAAATGGCATCTTACTGGCTATAATAGTAATCGTCATATAGAATGTTATATTTTATATGTTTTCCATCTGTGTATTCGAAATGAATCAAAATTCAATCGTTTATATCTCTTTTCGTACTAGTCGGATTTCAATGAATTCTTTGCCGCATTGTAGAGTAATCATAGCTCTATAACCGGTGTAAGTAGCAATGTTCTTCACCCAACAGTTTTTGTGATATGGAAGGTTAAAGTTGGAAGATTTTCATATTCGTTCAAAATTTCAAACTCTTATTTCTCTTTTTGTATTTGTCAGATTTTAATGAATTCTTCATCGAAATGTAGAGAAAAGTTAGCTGTATAAGTGGTATAAATGGCATTTTACTAGCTATAATAGTAATCGTGATATAGAATGTTATATTTTCTATGTTTTCCATCTGTGTATTCGAAATGATTCAAAATTCAATCGTTTATATCTCTTTTCGTACTAGTCGGATTTCAATGAATTCTTTGCCGCATTGTAGAGTAATCATAGCTCTATAACCGGTGTAAGTAGCAATGTTCTACACCCAACAGCTTTTGTGATATGGAAGGAATTTTGTTTTTTGTTTATACTTTTGCCAAGTCTTCGACCTAAGGGTCTAGTTCATCTTCAGGGCTTTTATTTGTTAACAATTAATATCTTTTTTCTCTCCATTGTTAACATCAAAGATTGACGTGTCTTCTGTCCTGTCTATTCAGATACCTAAGAAGAGTTTATTTATCTGTTTATTTTTTTTTGTTTTTTGTTTTAAGAAATATATTTTGGATAATTATAAGCTTAATCTTGGAGCTTATGCTTCAAATAATTGAAGAGAAGCTTTGCTTCAAATAAACTCTCAATTAATTAATAAGAGCCAAAAGAATCACCAAATCTTTATCTCAAAAATAGTTTTTCAATGTTTTAAGTTTACCTGTACCTGTAAACTATCCAGGTAAAATTTCTAGGTATAAACCCATAAACCCTAATTATTACCCAGTTGTTGTAGTAGTTTGTAAAGAAAATTAAAAAAAAAAAAAACCTGCTCTATCCCCTGGACTCCAAACAGATTCCCTGAAGAGTTATTTCTCCTTTTTTTAATTAGTTGTTGTCCCTAAAAAATAAACAAAAAATGTTTTACAGTTCCTTTATTTTTTATGTTTATATAAGTTAGTTGTTTGTATAGTTGTAGTTGGCGGAAGCGGGGGGCCATCTTTTTTTTTTCTGTTCAATGTTTTCTTTTGTACTTTACATGGAAAGTGATAATCACTGTAAATATTCTTGGTTAAAAGAAAATAACAAGAAAGGCCAGAATATAGTGGGAAACATTCATGGAAGTTAGAAATTAGGAAATTTTAGTTAAATTGGAATGGCACGTTTCTAGATCGTGACGTCATTTCCACACAGTAACTCTTGTAAAAAAAAAAAAAAAAAAAACAATGACGTCTAGTATTACAGTACGTGTTAACGTTTCGTTCACGTTTCTTTTTTTTTTTTAAAAAAAAAAATTATTTATTCAAGTTGTATAATTACTAAGTCCTAATTTTTGTTAATTATTTTAAATGGTGGGAGAAGAGAACGACTTAATAATTAATTAATTTTTTCACCTACGCAAACTAAACAAACTTTTGACGTGAATACGTCTTTAAATTTGCTATCATATGGAGGCAATCCAAAAAAAACCTAATGATAACAAAATCGGGGGATACAGTTTGGCATTATAGTTTCGAATCTATCGTCTACATCCAAAATTAAATTATACCACTGGATAGCTAAAGGATCAAAGAATTCATTACGATAAGCAAGGAATGTGACGCATCGCGCGCGGTCGAGGGGGAAGCGCCGCCATTTTGCTGCGTATCGAGATTTGCAATTAGTATAACTTTTGATTCGGAGAAGCTACGATGTTCGTTTAAGTTTTAATCGTCAGCTGTCGTCACAATCTATCGATTGTATATAAAACATTAGTGTAAAATATTGACAGTGAATATAATAAGGTGTTAGAATAAAAAAATATTATCAAAAATATATAATGTCGGCCCTATACGCGTCGAAAAGCCAAAACCAAATATAGAGATCGTATACGGTTGGAAAGGGCTTCTCAAGAACAATCGAATGGTACTAATGAAACACCATATGACCGAGTCAAGCTGTGCCGGGAACGTATCTATGCGGCAGAGCGGATGAACGACGGTGTCCAGTACATCTGCAGCTGGGGCCGGTTGAAATTATGCAAGTGGATGATGAAATCGCGGACTGTATAGGCATAGATTGTGTTCGATCGTCGATTTGTTTCCTTGATTTCATCCTAAATACATAAATAAAAATATTTTATATAAAAAATATAACCCGTTACGTAAACGTATTCACGTACAACAAACGGCCGGTGTCCATGGCACAGCCACACGTTAATTTTTTGAAAAAGTATTCTTTTAGTTCAATTGTACTAGAAGTTTAAAAAAAAAATAACTCCATTAAAATTAAAAAACAAAAAATGACAGCTAAACGGGACGATCATGACAAGACAATCCGGTAAACCGGAAATCAGTATAAACAAAAGCATCCTCAACACACTTGAGAACTGATAAACTGGATCTATAATTAGTATTTAAAGAAGGAAACTCCCATAGTAAGTTAAACTTCTTCCGTTGTTGAGAGCTTGTGTTTTTGTGTGAGTTAAGTATTCACTCTGTATGTGTGTATGTAAAGTATGATTATAAGTATATGTAAGATTACCCCCATACGTTTACCCAAACTATTCCTAAAAACAGTAGCGTTTCTTCATCTCTATCCACTACTCTCCACCCTTTAACCACTATCAACTAACTTCCCTATACCCGGAAGTAGTATTTATTGAAATCTGCATTTGGTTATCTTTAGTATTTACCAAAGTGGTGTGCTTGTATGTACGTATGCAGTTATTTAAAGAAACTCCTTCGTCAAGTTTAGTTTAATTTTTACTTCCGTTCCTTGTTGTTTTTTTTATATAATCGTTCTGTCTCTGATTTCCTGTTGACAATATTGTTTCCAAACTTTTTTTTGTAATTTGTATTTCTGGATCAAAACAAACAAACAAGACAAAGAACTGTGTTTTTATAGTTTTGATCAATTTTTTTTACGTTTTGTTGATGAGTAGCCGTAATATTTATTTAAAAACTTCGTGCTAGCCAACTTCCTGGGATAATTAACCAAACCGGAAGGGATTAAGCTCAGGCTCCGTGTGTATTCCACTACATTTACATACATATACAAGGTGTCCCAAGCTGTATGGATAGTGCTGCACGAGACCGAGACGAGACGAGACTTTATGCAGTCTCGATCTCGGTCTCGGTCTCGGTCGCTCAAATCTCGGTCTCGGTCTCGGTCTCGTCGAGATATCTCGGTCTCGGTCTCAGTTTTTTTGAATTTTTGTTTAAGTATTAAAAGTGGTTTGCTATTAATAATCTTTTCAAAAAATGTTATTATTTTCTAATAATTATTTTAATTTATATATTGGTAATGAAAATGTGTGTAAAAGAAGACAACTATTTACACTTCAATGCATCATATATTATTATTACTGTTATATATCTTTATATAATTTCAAAAAGATGTTAACAACGCGCCAAATGAAAGACCCAAATAACATATCTGCCTCCTACAACAAGTTGATTCGTGAAATAAAAAATACACCTCCCAACAAACTTCCCGCTCCATTAGTTATGGCTGTTGGTGAAGATAAAGAATCTGATGATTCACCTTTTGACGACGACGACGACTGCATCAATATTTTTGCACCATTTGCTCAAAAATCAGCAAATATCACCGAAGCATGGAAGACAGAAATAATTAATTATACCAAATTAGACCAAGCACCAGTAGACGTTGACATTTTAGAATGGTGGAAAACACTTGAGAATTCCTTCAAAAATTTGTCTAGAATGGCGAAAGATATTTTTAGTATCTGTGCAACTTCAGTGCCATCGGAAAGATTATTTTCGCAAGCTGCGATGATAATGACCAATAAAAGATCTTCTTTAACTTCTGATTCAGTAAAAGCTCTTTTATGTATCAATGCTCAGGCAAAGAGTATCTTAAAAACGAAAATAGTGCGAGACCTGCGAAGCTAATGAGTATTGTGGTACTGAGTACGATTCCCGGTCTTAGGCCTTGGATTTTATTTAATGATTAGTAGAAGAAATTTACAGTAAAGTAAGTTTGCTAGTCGCCTCCGTCCGCGACACCTAATTGGTAGTTGGACGTAAAGCCCCGCCTGAAAAATAGGCGATTACTTTACTTTGCTTACTTTACTTATGTAATTCGAAGTCAAATAGATGTAGTAATATTGAACATATATAATACAATCGTAACTTTTAATAATTAATTCAATACCCGTAATGATTATTTATTAATAAAGAACACAATTTTATAATTTTGTAGCTAAAAATTAATATTTGAAAAACCGAGACGAGACCGAGATTTCTCGACGAGATATATATCATGTCTCGATCTCGGTCTCGGTCTCGGTTGCTCAAGTCTCGTCTCGGTCTCGGTACCGAGACCGAGACCGAGATTTGTCTCGTTTCTCGTGCAGCACTATGTATGGATAACGACTTTTTCTCGGAAACTAAGATAGCTAGAAAAAAAAACAACTAAAAAATACGTGTTCCCTTAGTTTTTTGTTAGAAATCCAAATTTAATTTGTAAATTTTTTTCGGTGCTTCCAGAAGCGAGATACAGGCACCAACTTCATTTTTTCAAATGGGGAGGGGTGGTTTTTATTTCAGAAATAGATTCCTCTATTTTTTTTAAAGAAAAATTTACTCGAACGTTTTTTTTTTCTGTGAGCGATATTTTACAAGTTATGAATGAAAACATGATTCTTATAAGAAATTTCAAAATGATAATATTGATCGGCCCCCCCGGGTCGATATAACACCATCAGGCATGTAAAGAGTTATGCATCGATAGGCAATTTGATGGGCGTGTTATATCGATACGGGGGGGGCGATTCAGTGGCCACCTAGTTCATCGGATTTGTCACCTATAGACTATTTCCTTTGGGTATCCCTGAAAAACAAGTTGATTGGCCTCCTTCAACAATTCACTCCAAGCCGTTCTGTCACTCGCTTTCCTTCTCCATCCTCCCGCATTTAACTTGGAGAGGTCCTCCTCCACCTTGTTCAACCATCTCAGTCTTGGCCTCCCTCTAGGCCTTCTGCCTCCGGGATGCCCTTCATAGGCGATGCGAGGTGCTCTACCTTGGTCCATTCTGTGGAGGTGCCCCAACCAGCGTAGCATTCCCAGCTTAATGCACTTTACAATGTTCGCCTCCTTAAAAAGCTCCCTCAGCTCAGCATTTTTCCTACATCTATAAGTACCATTCTCCACCACCGGGCCATAAATCCTTCTCAATACCTTTCTCTCCCAGCAGTTCAGCGTACTTTCATTCGCTGAGGTTAGCGTCCATGTTTCTGAGCCATATAATAGGACTGGTTTGATAATGGTCTTTGATAATGGGACACCCTGTATACTTACACCTCTTTAAGGAGAAGAAAGGTTATAGACCCTTCTTCTTGGAGTGTGCAGATATAATAACGTGATCTATTTGGTTAACCGTACATCCTTCAGTAACCTCCCTAAATGTATTCTATTAAATCTTAGCATCAAATCTGAAAGCCAAACTACCAGCTAAAAAGCGAGCTACAGTCAGTCTCATGTATGTGACAGTGTTCTAAAATTGATAGCTATATGTTAATGACCATCATTCAGTTAGAACTCCAGTGTTTGAGCACTTCTCTTTAAAAAATCGTGACCTCCTAATTTATCTATTCTCTAATTTCTCTATTTATTTCCTATGTTTTTATTTGCGCATGTCTTCTATTTTAAAAACAGTCTTTCATTTAATGACGTATACTTTAATAATGACTTTTTAAATGCTCTCTTATACAGGGTGATCCATTTAAAACGCACCAATCGCTAATAACTTTTTAGGAAAGCGGAATTTCGAAAAAATCCACGAAGTAAACTATATATTTTATTTGGTCTAGTTTTCAAATTTTTCACCCCCGATGCTGTATCTTTATTTTTGGCGGTGTTACGGCTAAAAACCCGATTGAAATTTTTATAAGGACCACTGATTTTGACAATGATTATGAAAACTATAAAAAAAATTGTGAAAAATGACGTTAACCCCGTTTTAATATCCCTAATATTTGTTGAGATATTTATGATCAAAATTACAATTTTATCTTTTTCGTGAACGGTTTTCAATATTAATTTTCCACCAGAAATACACCAGTTTTGGGAGGGTCCTCTGACTGCCAAAAAATGTTATTGGTGATGCAAAGTACTAAAAATAATAATAAATAATTGAAGATTTTAAAAAATGTAGTGTAAAGTAATGGTTGTAGGAGTATCAGGATAAATTGTGTTTTATCATCAAATAAAAGCAATCATCATATCATTTTAATGCACCCAGTATGCAAGACTTCTTGACCTATGATTACGCTGAGAATATCTTGGCCAGGGTGTTGGTCTAGTGGTCAAGAGCGTGGCTTTGTAAGTGTGGGAGATCCCCAGTTCGAATCCCGCGTATGCAATCATTCTTATTACTTAGTTGACATCTGTAGTCAACCAGAAAGATAGGCGAAGGAAAGTTATGAAAAAAAAAGATGTAGAAGTAAGAATGTAATAGGAGGATCCAGGAATAAATGAGAGTTTAGAAAGGACATAGAAGAAGATAGAAAATGAGAAAACAGTAATAAGGAACCTGGAATAAATAAGAAGATTAGACTTGAATGAAGAAGATAAAGTTAGAAGGAGGAATCGAAAAGGAAGGAGAAGTTAAAAGGAGAATGCAGAAGTTACTAATCAGAAGATAGGAGAAAGGAACTTAGAAGAAGGGAGAATTTGGAAAAGAGACAACGTGGAAGGAACCGGAACAGGAGAAGGAGAAGGAAAAGGTAGACATCAGTAATTCGAAACATCTAAGCTTACTCCCGAAACTTGTATACTGTAAAAACCATTATAGGTTTAATAAACAGTAAAAAAACTCCACGGATATAATGATCAAAAACTTATCTCTCCAGCTGCATCTCCAAGTATACCATAAACAAAGACTGAACTTTGGTCACATTTTACTTTTGTACAAATCCGGTCTTAAAATGCAAACAATAAGACATAGCAAAGAAAGAAAGAAAAATCCGTTAAACAAACGAGAAAATGGGAACTAATTAAATTTGGAATGTATTAATTATAAAATTTGCATAACAAGATAAAACATAATAATGGTAAAAAAAAAAAGATATATTTATTAGTATACAAAACGCAATCTTGCCAACATAGGTCTGGAAAAAAAAAAATTCCCCAAGAATGTGAAGAATTTTAATTTATACGATACTTCTGAGATGTGTGCAAATAAAAAGAAATGACTTGGTCTAATCTAGAAAGCATTCATTTAAGGAAATAATAAAAAGTTGTGACATTCTCCTATTTCTTCTAATCTTTCTTGAATTTTATTTCATTTTTTTTCTTTGTCGTTCAATTTTTTTGGGGGGGTTTTATCGAATAGTTGAAAAACAAAACAATATCAAAAGCAATTAAACTTTGGTTTGTATAGCAATTAGCTGGAATTCTATTATCAGCTACATTAAATTCTAATCCTCTCGTTTTTCTTTGTGAGTGTAGGTATATATACTCGTATATACTTTAAAGGGAGGGAAATTAGCTGTTATAGCTTAGTGGTTGATAACAACAGCACTCAGCAACCGGTCACCAGGGATATTTAGATCTTTATACTTATTGGTGGCAAGATAACTTCACCAGCTGTAAAGATTTACCTTAACATAATTAGAAAACCTGTTCTACATTATAACCTAACTTGTTGATATCATCTTCTAATTTATTTTCTTTTATTGATTTTTTATATTTGCTATTTATGTTTTTATACTGTTATCTGCTTTTTTATCGAGTATTTTTTTAAGAGTATTTTTATAGCTAATGGTTGGTTATTAACTTAAGTGATTGCAGCTATCATGAAATTTAATAAAATTTATTTGGAATTAGAATTTGCTGATACAATTTTCAGTACAACCTGGATTAACCGGGCTGACCTCCCGGCTATACCCACCCCGGAAAACTGAAATCCCCGGTTATACCGAATGCACAGTATTACATATTAATACATTACGAGGGTCGTTTGAAAAGTCCGTGCAAAAATAAAAACTACTTAATTTTTTGGGGTAAACCTTTTTTATTTTTCAACATAGTCTCCTTTTAGGCTTATACACTTCGTCCAACGCTGCTCTAGTTTGTTGATCCCTTTCGAATAATAGGATTTGTCCAAGTCTGAAAAATAGCCATTCGTTTCTGCAATCACCTCCTCGTTTGAATAAAATCTTTTTCCCGCCAGCCATTTCTTCATATTGGGGAACAAATAGTAGTCCGAGGGAGCCAAGTCTGGAGAATAGGGGGGATGTGAAACGAGTTGGAACCCTATTTCCAATAATTTTGCGACCACAACTGCTGAGGTGTGAGCTGGTGCGTTGTCGTGATGGAAAAGGACTTTTTTGTGGGCCAATCGTGGGCGTTTTTCTTGCAGCTCGGTTTTCAAACCGATTCAATAACGATGAATAATATGCACCTGTAATAGTTTTACCCTTTTCCAGATAGTCGATGAGGATTATTCCTTGCGAATCCCAAAAGACAGTCGCCATAATCTTTCCGGCCGAAGGAACGGTCTTCGCCTTTTTTGGCGCAGATTTCCCCTTGGTAACCCATTGTTTAGATTGTTCTTTGGTCTCAGGAGTGTAGTGATGTATAACGACGCTTAAAGTCCTGCGGATTCTTCTGGAACAGCTGCAAACCGTCCTTGCATCACTTCACACGATTTCGTTTTTGGTCAAGCGTGAGCAATCGCGACACCCATCTTGCGGATAGCTTTGTCATGTCCAAATGTTGATGCAAAATATTATGTACCCGTTCATTCGAGATGCCCACAGCACTAGCAATCTCACGCACCTTCACTCTTCTGTCATCCATCACCATATCATGGATTTTATCAATGATTTCTGGAGTAGTAACCTCAACAGGGCGTCCAGAACGTTCAGCGTCACTTCTGCCCATATGGCCACTCCGAAAATTTTGAAACCACTTATAAACTGTTCTAATCGAAGGTGCAGAGTCACCATAATGTTTATCAAGCTTCTCTTTAGTCTCCTGAGGCGTTTTGCCTTTCATAAAGTAGTGTTTAATCAACACACGAAATTCTTTTTCGTCCATTTTTTTGAAAATCACTCGATTTCCTCGATTCAAACGAATGCCAAACATACTGTTTCGTCCCAAAGATCGACTCCTATCTTAGGCTGAAAACATAGTGGAGCGGCGAGCAAAGCGGCGATGATAGAGTAGAGCAAAGCGGCGAAATCAAACACAAGTAAACATATAGGACCGCGCATAGTGGCGAGCAAAGCGAAGATAGAGCAACGCTATCTATAGAGAGTAGAGCGAAGCGTTATAACATGTTCGATTTCTTCGCTCTTATCGCGCTCAATTTTTAAAGGTTATTGCTCGCAGGTTATGGGTATTGATATATTTATTGGTGTAGTTTTTTTTAAATAAACCTCTGTGCGACCATAGTATTTGCGATAATAGTTTTCAAAAATTAATAATTAATAGTTAAAATTAATTAACAATTAGTAGTTAATGGAGAATTCAGGTAATTTTTGCTACATTTAATTTGGTTCTCATTCCCTTAATGCTAACTTTCATCTAAATACTAGGCAAAATTAAATTACATTTTCACGTCCTACTACTTCTGATCAGGACGAATTCTCCAATCCTTCTTCTGTAGCGTCGTACTACTCCAGTTTTTCAGATGAACAACATTAATTTACGACAAATCATGGTGTAGTGATTTAATAAAATTATTGTGTTTTTTTTTAATTGACTAATTTCTTTTTATCTGCATATATTTCTATTTTATTTTTATTTATTTTGATTTTCTTATCTTAAAGTAACTGCTAGGATTAATGGGGTTACACAGATTTGTATTTAGTTAATAATTTAGTTAATTTTTCTATATTGTGCCTAACTTCTGTTGTGAGTTGTATTACTAAAAAACAATAAAATTTGATTTTGATTAATGGGGTTACACTGGGCTAGTATGTAATCAAATGTTGATATAGACATTCGAAAATGAGCATGAAACTTGCCAGGATGCTCCCAATGTTGTTGGTACAAGTGATGAAATTCACCAAGTTCATTTCTAGACTTATTTATATCAAGAACACTGCAGCTCCTGCTTCTAGGCTGCTGCAAATACCAAATTTTCAAGGAAGAATTTTCATATAGAAATAGTTCCTCCATCTTGTTTTGTAATAAGGAGAACGCGACTAAACTCGTCACTAAGTGCATGCGACTCTTTGCTCGCTGCTCGTCGCTCTTTTTGATCTGAAGCAGCTATCATCGCCGCTTTGCTCGCCGCTCCACTATGTTTCCAGCCTTAAGAAGGCAATCCTTTTTTTTTTTATTTTATTTGTTGTCATCCCAGGGTCTTTTGTAAGATCTTGTGTAAGACAGTGGTAAATCCCAAGAAATTCAGTACTAATTGCACCATATTTTGGGGTTTTTATATACATACATACATACATAATGACCCTTCAAGAAAATCAGGTATAAAAGAGTTGCTGCCATGCCTACCAATTATGTGTTACATCGGAAGACAAAAAATGTTTCCTGTCGCCACCGAAAATTAACTATTGTTTTGGGCGCCCATCCAGGTGTTCTTATGATGACTCAACATGATCCTGGTTAACCGAGAGCCGGCTAATCGAGGTTGTACTGTAATTAAAACCCCATTTTTTTTTGGAGTTTAATTTAATTTGATCCAATTTGGAACGTGTAATCTCAATTGAGTGGTCAACTTTCATCACCGCAAATCAGCTGGGGAAGTAAGTTCTTATCGCAAAGAATTTTGGATCTACGGAGTCGAGCCATAGGGGTTCTGCCAAGTGGTCCACTCACCTGAGAACCCTAAAAGTCCTCCGCAAAAAAAAACAAAAAAAAAACGCCTTTATTGCGGGAACACGAGGAGAAGCTGAGCCAATAAGTTTTGGCTCTAAATTTTGTCTGAAATGCTGTCCCGCAAGGAACTAATTCTCCTGCTCATAAATTTTGGCCACCATTTTTCAGCCAAGTTCTGAACAAAAAAAAAAAATATTTTTTTTGTTCTACAATTCTTTTTTGTTCGTCCGCCATTTTTGGGCCATTTCCAAGATGACGTAGCGACCGGCAATAATTTTATTGGATCAAGTCTACTTCCGTTTACTCAATAGTTTTCTAGAATTTTTTAATTGACTATAAACAAAAATAATTTTTTTTTTTTTTTTTTTTTTTTTTTTGGCGCATCAACAGCTGAGGTCATTAGCGCCCGGAGCTTTTTCCAGTGCACTGCCGGCCTCCGGACAGTGTTCTCTCTTTACAGACAACACTGTCCATCACCGGACAGTGAGCTGTAAGAAGCTCCTAGGAAGAGAAAATCTAAGGGTCAGCAGCTGGATTCGAACCCGGGACCTCCGCGTGGGAGTCCAGTACGCTAACCGCATAACTAATCCCTTCCCTAAACAAAAATAATAAATAAATAAATTGATGGTAACCATTGGTTACTCGATGGAATATTTAAAACGTGCTGGTTCCATATTGAATTACACGTTCCGCAAGTCTGAACATGCACGTCTACGGTTAATATTGCTGAAGATAAAACATATATTGATGTCTGCGCTTCTGTTGAAACAAAAACACACACACACACACACACACAAAATAGAAGACAAGTGCATTTTGAATAATGACCAGTTGATGACCAAAAACGTTTTCTTGGCGTTGTAATTAATCCTACATTGACGTGTGGTGTATATAGGTAAAACGTAAACTTTTTTTTATGGTTTTGATTTTGTTTTTAAACCGAAGGAGATCAAATAAAAATCGGAGGCTAAAACTTCTTTTTGAACATGCTCAGAACAAATGACTTGAGCCGATGATTGAGAATCTAAAAACAAAGAAGACTAATGGATGATTTGGGAAGCTGCGGCTCTTAGTGAATGAGAGATAGTTGATAGGTAATATACACGCGCTGTGAGTGAGTGAGAGAAGAAATTGAGATAGTCTGACACAAAGTTAATGTTGTTTTAATCTATAAAAACCCACTTCTATTGGCTCTATTTATTTTTTCTTTAATTTCTTTTCTAACGACAGCCGGACGAGTATTTTTTAAAGTGATTACTTTTTTAAATTAAGTACAGAAAATAAAATAAAATAAATAATGGAGAAGGAAACAAGATTGATTTCTGGGAATTTCCTTCAGAAGCTCCACAGAAAGCTTTAACCAAAAGTATTTGCAAATAACCGGACGTGAACTTGGTAACAAGGTATGACCAAACCAATATACGCTGCCCAAAACTTCCTTGATAGGATCTTATTGGTGCATTTGCCTGACCACAAAATGTAAGCTTTGGGTACCAAATATCTGCCCTGTCTCAAGAAATATTCAATATAATTTTAGGCAAAAAATAAAGACGAAAGAAAAAAAAATCATTGCAACTCCAGCTGAACCGAGGCTGACTGCAGAATTAATCCGTCAAGGCCGTGTGGGGGCTATAAGGATAATTGTAGGACTATTAATTGGGCCACTGCAGGCTCAGAAAACACATGCATCGCATGGAGGCCTGGCAGATGATAGCCTCTGTAGGTTCTGTCAGGAAGAGGAGGAGGAAACGGCACTGCAACGTGTTGTGTCAGTGTGGGGGGGGCTTCTCTGGCTAAGGATGTTACTTCTCGGGGAAGAAAAATCCAAGGCCTATGACCTTTACCCGGGGAGCCGCTCTCCAGCATTAAGAGTCTGAACAAAAAGGACAGGTCTGGAGGGTGAGCTTTAGAGTGGTGGGGGTGCCACAATAGATCCAAAGGGGTAGCAGTGGCATAGGCCTTGAGGCCGCCCTAGTTTTGATCTATCTAACACCAGCTGAATGAGTCTTTAGGCTTAAATTTCTGCTCTAATTAGATTCTTCTAAGTTCCACGGTTACTGGTAGCCCAATAATCTGCTAGAAACAGTTAGCAAGAGCTCAGGGCTCAAAGAAACGTTGAGAAGAAAGGTTATTCTCGCTATCTTTTCCATTGATCAGAATTCCTTGGTGCCTAGGAGTTGAGATATTATGGCTTACTGCTTTCTTCAGTTTAATGAGTCTTCTTCTACTACTACTATTGGCGCTACAGCCCATTACTGGGCCTCCTCAATCCGCTTCCGCCAGTACTCCCTATCCATTGCAGCAATCTTCCAATTCCTCACTCCTAGCAGGTTTCTGGCATCCACGCCTATCCCATCATTCCATCTCAATTTAGGTTTGCCCACTCTCCTGACTCTGTGTACATCTTCTTGTTGAAGCTTTCTGGGTGTTTCAAATTCAGACATCCTTGCCACATGGCCTGACCATCTGAGCCTGGAGTCTTCTTCTACATTCTCTAATTTTACTCTTTAATGAACATTCTGATTTATGGACAAAAACGAAAAAAGAAACGATCCTGACTTTTGGAGAAAGTTCTTAGTCCCCTACCCTGTTCTTCTCCAGTTACCTCCATCGGGCAAAATACTGTAGGAACGTCAAGAGCTTTGCTTTTTTGTTTGCTTTTTAAATAGATTTAATGTTGGAAGAAAGGGAAGAGATTAGCTCAGTAATTAGCGTATACTGGATTCCAAAGCTGAAGATCCCGGTTTCGAATCCAGCTGCTGGCCGTAGCCTCTCTTCCTAGGAGCTGATTGTCCGTTGATGGATAGTGTTGTCTGTCCAGAGGTTGGCAATGCACTGAAAAAAAGGTCCTAGAGCCCATGACTACAGAAATTAGATTAGTTAGTGTATATTTTACAGCTGATTTTTAGATTCCTTTTAGTTCCATTTAAACTAGTATTTCAAAATAGTTCACATTAATCAAACTATTGAGTAGACGGTAGTTCTTTTCACTTACTGTTCATTAACCGCCCATTAGCTGTCCACCAGTGACAAGGTATACTGTTCAGTAGTTCTGTAAAATAATGAGTATTTAAATGTGTAGTACAAAGGGTCTATAGTTACACAATTAGCTGCCCTTTATCCCTTCATTAGAGGGATCCTTTTCATTTTTCTTCTCTTTTTTTATGGCTCTAAGTAACCGTGAGTAACACAGAACAGTAAGAAGTAAACGAGTGGTAGAAGTTACCCAGTGGTAACATTCCGAAACGCTGTTCTGTTTCTCCACTCTCTTCACGAGGCCACTGTCTTCTTGGGTTGTCAGGAAGCCTAGCGTGTGCCTTTTCTGGGTACATTAGTAACCATAGGGGTTACTGTACCAAACTATAAGAAGGGGTGTTGTAGATTAACTTAAACACCAATGCATGAATGAGGAGGCTAAGCTACCTCATAACTTAGTAGTTTAGGTTGTTAGGGTGTGACGTAATTTTGTATATAGTTGATGGCTGGGTGGGTGGTGGAAGATATGGGGATCAAGGGGAGTAGAATATGAAAAATAATAAATTCCCTACAGTACAATGATATAACTGTGGACTTTGTTCGTACATGCAATAATCCATATTGGCTATACACTTCACTAAGTACGGGTATAATATCTCTGTGGTTACATGGATTAACTGTTTAGTGCGGAAGGTTCCTTTTTTTTGTTTTGTAGGAGGGGAGAGCTAGTTAGGGGAAGGTCTACCCACCTCCACTTAACTGTTATAAAATGTGTAAGGGAGAAGGGAAATTGACGCGTACCCTTTATTGTATTATTAAAAAAAAACAAACTCCTACCATATACCATGTTGAAATGTTTACTTTTCCCAAGCAGAGCGAGCCGTCTGTCCAGAGAATCCAATTATATTGCTGGTAATCAATCATGTACGTATTTCTATGGCTAACCTCTTTTTTCTTTAACAACAACAACACAAACAGTGCCGCCAACGTAATGATCAAATAAAAAAAAATAAGACTGCCTTCCTGTGCTGGGACACGCTTCCCGTAACAAATAGCAGTTTTATAACTCTGTAAACTAAGTCTTAGTAGTGCTGCTGCAGAGATTGTAAGACATTAATTCCTGGGTTTTTGCCATCTTTGGTCTGTGATAGCCAGGCTTATAACTCTGTGAGCTAAGCTATAGTCTTTCTAGTATTGCTGCCGAAATCATAAGACATTATTTAATTCCTGGGTTTTTGCCATCTTTGTTCTGTGATAGCCTGGCCCCGTCTTACTGGCTAACAATAGATCTTATAGTTTGTTGAAGGCTATTGTAGGGACAGTTTTAGAAATCCTGCTGTGAGAAATGATGGCGCCTCAATTAGAACTTTGTTAATAATTTGACAGCTGATTGCTTATCCCGGGGAAGGTGGTCTTCGAGGTTTTCACAGGAATCGAACACTATTAGAGGCATTACAGGATGTCACAGCCAGCATAGACTACGTGAACGGTGAGAGGGAAACTCCTGGCCAAAAAGCAGACGAAATAGAATATCAACATCCATTCGTTCCAGCTTACCACCGCAAATAACAAAAACCGGGTGGCCATTCAAGGAAGATTGCAGTCCCCTTGAAAGGCCGTTGTGATTAGAAAGACCACATATGTCCCTTGCAAAAGATAGCCTATGTACGTTGGCTATCAGGAGGCTAACTGGCAACTGCATTCCACGTTTTACGGAATAAAAGAGGGTATGGCTCAGGGTTCAGCTTCAAACTTTACCTAGAAACCTCTCACCAGATCCTTTAATCTGACAGGACTAAAAGTGGTCCCAATAATAGACCTCCTGGACAGCGGGGGCCAATTAAACGAAATTGAAACTTGGCGCTCTAGGCTGCTGCATAGGACGTCTAAGTAAGGGGCCGACCCTGGTCAAATCTTGGAAGTTTTTCTTCTTTTTCTTCATCTTCGTCTTCATCTTCTTGCTGTTGGTTCTTCTTCTTTTTCTTCTTCGTTTATTTCTTGTCCTTGTTCTTTTCTTCTTCGTCTTCTACTTCTTTTTCTTTTAGAATCATCTTCTACCTAGACTCCAAGGATTTCTGAAGAAAGGTTCCTTCTAGTAGGGAAAGTCCTCTTTCCTCTTTAGTAGGGCAGGTTTCGTCTACTAGATCCGAAACCGGGAAGGCTCAATAAGTCTCTTGTGGCTGCGATCCCGTAGGGCATAGATCCCGTCCCTTTTCTAATCTATTCTAAGATCCAAAGAAATTTCATTATGTAAATTACGATAAGAGAATTTGTGTTTAACATCAGACATCCAATATTTTGTAATAAACTTTAAATGTACTAAATGGGAAGAATAAATACAGACGGAGGTTGATATTCGATTATTCTGCGGAGTATACTGATTTTTCCTTATCTGAGCACAGTAGATCATTTTATTGGGTTAGATATTTACGAAGTGTAGGGAAATTAGAATATTTTATGAGGAAATTATTATTTTATCAGGTAATTAACCAGGTGATATTTAGGTTTAATGACGTACATGATGTATAGACGGATAGAAAATATCTTTTATTAGAAAATACATCAATCTATGTGAATATGAATTACTTTTTGGACTGTCCCCAGATTTGGGATCAAATGGGAATTGCAAAATTGTTAAGGTTGTCGAGTGAAATGAATACAGGGAAATCCCTACACCAAAATTGCCATGAATCAAAATGATACAGGATAGGAATATACGTAGGTGAGAGGTGGGGCATATGCATTACACGGTTGCATTGGCTACCTATTGCATCCGGCCAGTTTATATACACGTAAACCATTGCAACAACAGGAAATCGTTTTCACCAGCCCCCGTGGGCGGGCGAGTGGTGGTAGTATATAGGTTTGTTTGTGTTTTGACGGACACCAATTTGCAAACATTTTTGATCGAATATTATGTGTACACAATATCTATATAGGTACAGGGTAACACCGTGAGGTTTTGTGAAAACGGATGGAACGGAGGTTGGTGTATGTGTAGTTGTGTGGTAGAATAGCGGGCTGTCTGGTTATACTATGGTAGTAGAATTGGTTTTGGTTATACTATACAGATAACCAAAGTGCTCCGGAGAAATATCATAGCTCTGCGGTGCTGGAAATTTGTCCAGACCAGGTTGGTCACGATTGGCTATCTTGATTTTGATTTCTGTACCACTCTCCAGCCTCCCAGCTCACACACACACACACACACACACACACACCAACGTATTCACACATTTCAAACAAACTCAACTCTTTATCTACAGATCATCCGTTTTCAATTTTTACAACCTTACAGTTTTTTATTTTTTATTTTTTGGACATGTTTAATCTTCTCTTTCACACTTTGTTATGTTCTCATCTTCTGATCATTTATGAAAATCTAAATAATAAAAATAAATATTGTTCCAAAAAAACTTTAGATATTATATTTCCCCAAATGGGTGCCTCATTCTTCCTTGAGGAGATATTTGAGACTTAATGAGTGTTAAAAAAGGATAAAAAGAATGGTCGAATATCAACCTTTATCTGAATTTATTCTTCCAATTTAATAAATTTAAACTTTATTACAAAATATTGGATGTCTGATGTTAAACACAAATTCTCTTATCGTAATTTACATAATGAAGTTTCTTTGGACCTTAGAATAGATTAGAAAAGGGACGGGACCTATGCCCTACGCCACCGCAGCCACAAGAGACTTATTGAGCCTTCCCGGTTTCGGATCTAGTAGACGAAATCTGCCCTACTAAAGAGGAAAGAGGTCTTTCCCTACTAGAAGGAACCTTCCTTCAGAAATCCTTGGAGTCTAGGAGGAAGATGATTCTAAAAGAAAAATAAGAAAAGAAGAAGAAAGAGATGACGAAGAAGAAGAAAAACTTATTAGTTGTTCTATTGCAAGAAGTACAAGAAGAAGAAGTAGAAGAAGAAAAAGAACAGAACAAGGGCAAGAAATAAACGAAGAAGAAAAAGAAGAAGAGCTGATCAGCAAGAAGAAGAAGAAGAAGACGAAGATGAAGAAAAAGAAGAAAAACTCCAAGAATAAAAAGAAGAACAGATTAAGAGCAAAAAATAAAGATAGAAGCAAAAGAAGAAGAACAGCTAACATCAAGAAGTAGAAGAAGAAAAAGTAGAAGACGAACAAGAGCAGAACAAGAGCAAAAAATAAAGGTAGAAGAAAAAGAAGAACAAAAACATCAAGAAGAAGAAGAAGTAGAAGATGAAGAAAAAGAAGAACACAACAAGAGCAAAGAGAAGATTTAGGAGAAAAAGAAGAAGTTCAACAGTAACAAGAAGAAGAGTAGAAGAACAAGAAAAAGATAGACGTCTTAGAATGAGTGGCCACGTAAGAGCCTAGCGAATACGGAAGTGATCAATGATAAATTTGAGCATGTTTTTTCATGAAAAGATCGGCCCTTGCGAGCTAACTAAACATTTTCATCGCCTCGTCTGTTGGAGGAGTTTTTT
Source organism: Rhodnius prolixus (assembly GCF_049639745.1). Classification (NCBI taxonomy): domain Eukaryota; kingdom Metazoa; phylum Arthropoda; class Insecta; order Hemiptera; family Reduviidae; genus Rhodnius; species Rhodnius prolixus. Next base: position 31,662,906 of record NW_027411582.1, read on the forward strand.
CTTTGGAGGGCGGTCACCACTTCTACAGTAATTTTACTCTTTTTTTTCTTTTGTAACTATGTGCATAAATTTTGACTAAAATCGATACAGAGATTTATAAACCGATTTGCAGTAAAATATCGATAATTGAAATCGGTGAGATTAGTTAAGAGGTTTATACAGGATTCCTACATGAAGATTTCGGATTCCAATCCAGTTGTCTTAGACTATCTTCTCCTAAGAGCGTCTTACAGCTCACTTACTGGCGATAGACCGTGTTGCCTGTTACGAGGGAACACTGTTCGATGGCGGGCAGTGCACTGGAAATGTTCCAGATGTGGTGCCTAAATAAATACGATAAAACTAATTAGGTTCTACTATACACACATTACATTGCTGTGTGGGGGCGTAGTATGCAATGAAATAATACAACAGCTTTACACCGGCTTGCTATCATTGAATTGTTTAAACTTTTAAGACCTAAATTCACTAAGGCCTTCTGAAGAATTCCTTCCAGTAGAAAGTCACTGGAACAGTCCTAAGATGGCCTATTTGATATCCTTAAAACTTACAACCAATACTTTTTGTTCATATCATGGTAGTTGTCAACAGTAAGATTCAAGAGCAACGCTAAGCTTTCTTACTTCCTGTTCTCACAGGTGGCGGCCCAGATAATCCTTCGTCGCTCCCACTCCGAAGAAAACGCTAAAAAAAAAAAACTATTCTACATCAACCTTCAATATCGAAACAAAAACGGTGCGAAGACTCAGACAAAGCAACGTTCGCATTTCAGACGTAATCGTTGATCGTTTAGATTACTATTTCAAATTCACTTCCTGCTTTTTTTTATTGAAGAATCTTATAGGCAGAAATTAATCGATATATATCGATGGTAGATTGTATCGAACATTCTAAGCTCAAGCGCCTCCATGAACTGCTTCATAAGATTTATTTTCTCAGAGGCACTCGCATTTCGCACTAGTACGATCGGGTTGAAGTGGCTTTTCTCCTGTCTACCGCCTCCAGTTTTGTTATTGGCTCCATTCCTTTTACAAGTTTTCCAATCCCATCAGACCACCTTATATTTTTCAACTCTTTAAATCCTCGATCCATTCTCGTAATTCTAGATCTCGCCCCTCTTCACACCGTACTTCGTCCTTAGGCAATTCCTTCCTAATTCGCGCTACCTCTCTCTGGAACTCCTTACCATCATCTGTCCGCCATGTTCCTACCCTTTCCATCTTTAAATCCCTTCTGTTCATTTATCTCCTTTCTACCCAGCTTCCTCCGAAATAATAATTGAATTTTTTTTGTATATAAATATCTAAAATACAAGCCAAACCAATAGGACCTCCAAACTGTACAGGTAGTTATTCTAAGGGCACAATAGTCCTGTAAAGCTAATAGTATTGTTGGTTTAGTGGGTTCGGTTCCCGGTCTTAGGCCTTGGATTTTATTTAATGGTTTAATATGAGAACTTTATAGTAAAGTATGTTTGCTAGTCGTCTCCTTATACGACACCTAATTGGTTTGGACGTAAAGTTCTTCTGAAAAAATAGGCAATTACTTTACTTATAAATTTATTATCATTCATTCATATATTTATTTTTTAATTATAATGAACAGAAATTTTTAAAAAATTTCTTGTGTTAGTTGGTTTTTAATCTGTTGTATGACTAAAGATGCAGATACAGATGCAGACTCCTACAATAATAAAAATAAAAACGTAATAAAAACTCTTGCCTAATGTGGATATATGGTCCTAATTTTTGTAAACATTTTATGCGATGTAGAGAGGGGGTAAGTGCCATTAAAGAAGGGCGGATATTACCTTTAAGTGGTTGACACTCTTCACTTTGCCGCCAGTGAAAGTGTTAACACCCCATAGTCTAAATAAACACTCTGTTCTTCTTAGATATGCTTCCCTTATCTCGGTTAAATCAAGAACTATCTGTGAGGGGTGCAAGAAGAAAAACTAGTCCTGAGGTAGGGGGGCCAATGCCGGGGCAGGGGTGGCAAACTTTTGTCTTCTTGTCTCGCAGGACGTCTTCCTGCACTTTCTCGGGAGCCACTGCTTTCTAGGACGGGTGGGTCTGTGTCGGGATTGGCAACCTGGCACGCGTATGAATGGGCTGCGTAAATGTAAATAGATTTAGGATTGTAAATGAGTGAGAGGAATATAGAGTACTCCACTCAATGTATATATAGGAATATAACTATTAGGATGATTGTATTTATTAGGATGAGTATATGAGTGTACATATAAATTTTGTGTAAATAGGTTTTTTTTAAAATTTAGGTTAGATCTCTATGGGGTGCGAGGAATATCGAGTACTCCACCCCAACATTAGTTAGTTAGGTTAGAAGAAAATAGGAGTTAGGCCAACCGTTAGGTTTGTATCGATCAGATTGACTAGGTGTAGGTTAGGCTGTGTAGTAAAGTGTCTATTCTACAGTATAGTTTAGGTGCAAAGGACCCTTGTTGTTGCGCACCTTACAAAACCCCAAAACAAATAGTCCTGAGGATGTTGCCTTCATTAATTAAATGTTCCATTAAGTATGTATAAAGATACATTTCCGTTCAAGATTCCTTTCAGCCTCTTTGGGAAGAATTCTAGAGAAAGCGCAGAGCTCTTGCTGTTGGAATCTTTTAGAAAATGAAACGGTGTAACAGAAATCAGAAATGGGATTTTTAGGATATTATGGTTGGGTCTGTTTTCGTTAGCAAAAGAAGCTGCGTTGATAATGGTGTACAGGATTCAAGATTATTTGATTTAAAGCGCTTAGTTCAGTTCAGGTGCTTAAGTTCCTTTTTGTTTAGAAAAACTCAATTTAGATACTCAAATCATTCGGTAGCGAAAGTTAAGTACCTGTCGGTTGTAGTAGAGTCCAGGTGAGGCCACAACTACCCTTTTTTTTCTATTCCTGTAGTCGCCCTGGCACCATCGAGCTCACTACAGGAGCACGGCTATTTTTTTTGTTTATCCTTGTCTCATCGTCAGTGATGGCGAACCTATGACCCGTGGGTCAGACACTGACCCGCGCAAGCTTTTTTACTGACCCACAATTGCTAGGCAACCATTTGTTTGTTTACGCGGGTTGATTTAGATTTTTCTAATTGTGTGGTGAATTTATATTCTATCTGTATTTTTTCAATACAGAGCAATTTAAATGCTATCTATAACCTTTAGTTTGATCATTACAGTTCTAAAACGCAAATGACGACAAATGCTTTTGTAGTCTTTGAAATAAAGCAAAAGTGTTTACAAAATATCAAATAAAATGTATAATTTTACTCATATTTTGTTTGTTTCAAAAAAATCGACAACCCAAAGCAAATAACCATATTTAGATTTTTCTTCAGATAAAACACACTTTTTGCTCAGGTTATGTTTGTAAAAGGAGACTTCCATAGCACTTGTTTCGTCCCCGTTTTAACCGTTAAGCCAACTGAATTTTAAAGATGTTTAGTTTTGAAAATATTCAATTTTAAATTTTTAAACTTAACTCTTGTGCCGAATTCGTGACCCAAGAGCTAGTACTTAAAAAAAAAAAAAATGAACATAATTTGACCCACATCTCAAAAAGGTTCGCCATCCCTGGTCTAAAACCTCTAGGGCTCTAGTTTAGCATCTCCTCTTACCTCGCTACATCCCTTTACGATTTCCACGGGGAAGAAGTAGTATGGAGCCGAGGGGATACTGAGCATATCTTCCCTCTTCAACCTTTTGGCCATCGTATCCAGTCGACGGATGGAAGAGTCTTGCTGTCATACAGGCACCATACTATCTCCTCTTTTATGCTTCGGGTGGACTTCGGTCAATATCCTTATCTCCACCCTACTTCCAATTCAAATTTATCTCGTGTCTATAGCTCAAGTTTGACTTCTAACGTCATTCAAACATAGACACGTCACAATTAAAACTGTCCAAACAACAGGACAGTTGTATAAGGGTTGATCGTCAAAAACTGCACGAAAAAGCGTAACGTTGAAAAACACCCAACTTTGACAATTTTTTCCCCTTTTTTCTATAAAAGATAAAATTCTCAAATTTTCTTTAAATTATAGAGCAAATCCTCGTTTATAACTGTAATTTTTTTTGCAACAACCCAGATGTAATAGATTTCGGGGAAAAAGTTGCTGAAAAAGTGCAAAAACTGCATTTTCAGAAAATGTCCTTGTCTTATTGGACTCCTTTGAGCAGTTTAAAATATATTCAATAAAAAGACGTTTAAGGAATACTTAATATTTCCTGTAAGTTGACAAGAAGGAAGGATTTCCTTCAGCTTTGGAATCTCAGTTATTTTTTTTTTTTTGCTGCATTTTAATAATAGGAAGTCTTTAAATTAGATTCATTGATTATAAATGATTAAATGAACAAACGTACGTACAGACACACAAAAATTAATATCGGGTTCTTTTATTGAGACTATAATTATTATGGAGACGCGTGTATCTATCGCCGGCTCTAAACTGGCTGCAATAGGGTTCTATAAAATATTTATTTAAAATACAAAAAAAGAAATAATAATATTTCAAAATTAACAAAAGCCAAACTATTGTCCTTATTTATTAAAGTAATAAAATTGAGAAGGGCGTTAGATCGAGGGTGTGAGAGGCTGTATATGTAATGATACAAGGAATTAAGTGTGTTTGATCGATGATGATCGGTATTTATGAAATAAAAAAAAAAAATAGGGTGAGCAAAGAGTGAGGGGAAAGGGCACACACACACACACACACACACACACACACACGTATATCACAGGAAGGGAGGAGATTTTGGAAGGGCTCAATGGTGTGGAGAGAGAATTATTTAGATAACGTGGCCCTGGACACGTGACCAAGTGAAGATTATCTTTCCTGTATCCTGTTATAACAGTATATTTATATGTTTAGACGTGTGTGTGTACGTCTGTGTGTAAGAGGAGGGAATCTGATCCTAGAGCAATGCGTACACACTCCCACTGATACTAGAAGTTTATATTTGAAAACCCATTCAGGATTTCTAGGAGATTTCCAGTCGTTTGCACAAAACAGCCAGCAGCATGGTTACTAACACCCCCCCACATTAAAACTGTTAAAACAGATTATACAGATCCGTCAGGCTGGGATTATGCCCCATCAATGGCCAACCGCCCGCTTTCAGTGTTCCTTCATTTTCAATTTTCTTCATTTCCAGTGAAATCCCTGTAATAATATCGTGGGAATTGATATAAATACTCTCCTACTTATATCTCCTTTCTGCTAAGTTCAATCGTCAATCAAAACTTATTAGAAATAATCTGTCATCTGTCATCTAAGTTGTCTAATTGGCCAACCGTCATTTGACTTTCTCCTATGACCAAGACGAGCTCTTCCTAGGACCCAGACAGAGCCTCTTACATCCTTTTTCTGACGGTTATTGGGCTACCAGAATCAAAGACATATGATAGGATCAACTCTTTGGAATTGATTCATAAAGAAGGCCTGATACTGACGTCGTTAAGAGAGAGTGAGAATGAATCCTCAGGGAGTGAATGCAATGCTCTGGAGAGCCGGTGATCTGACGTCCTTATACACCCTGATTCCTTGGACACCTTCTATTGTTCTGAGCCCTACCTGGGCTATTATAGTCCTTCAAAAACCTTTCACATCCTGCAACTTTTTGAATTCCCTAATTCTCTGCCATTACAGGCAAAATCCTGAATGAAATTGAATTTTTGTTCATCTAATTAATCTTTCTCTTGTGATAATGGCCGGAAGTTTGAAACCAATCAGGGATTAAATAAAAATGATAACGATATAATAAATACTTCCTGTTTATTTAAAAGAAATTGTCCCGTCATATCCTCCTCGCAGACTGAGGTGCCGATGGCCTCGTGATCGCACCTGGTCGCTGAGATAAACAAGGCCATCCTTCATATTCAATCCATTCGGTATTTTACTTTAACCGACTTGTCGTTGGATGGCCCTCATTCAAGCCCTTCCTGTGATTTTATTTTATTTTTCGTATTTATTATTTATTAATTTATTTTGTTTTATAGTATTATTTTGTTTTTGGTTATTATTTTAGTTTAGTTTATTTTTGGTTCAATTTCATATTTACGCTGTTATACATTTGCTTGTTGCGTCTATGTATTAATCAACAAAGGGAAATAAATAAATAAATGAAATTGAGGAACTAGGTATTAAATATTTACCGGAAATAATCCAATCTAAACATGTAAGATCATGCAAGAGTACACTTTATTTTCCTGTTTAGTCATGTTTCTCTTCAAACTGTTGAAGGAAGCGCTGGAAGAAGTCGCAGCTTTCTCCACTTCCTTAAACTCCGTTTCCTCTCTGAACAAAACTAAAAAAAAGAATGTCTTGACTTAGTTGATTCTTGATGAACTTTAGAAAGAAGGTTTCCTGCAGGAGGAAATCTTTTAAAAAGGAAAAATCTCCCTCACGCGTAGTGGAATTGGCCTGAAAAATTAAAGAAAATAACATTACATTAGTTTACATAATAGATTTAGGAGATTAACATTGATTTACCAAAAAAAAAATCTCATGAGAGGGTGCAAGGGATAGAAATCATGGGAACCAGCGTTGTCAACAAGTATCGATAACCATACTAATCGGATTAAACCAACAGCAAGCTTGTGTACAAGATTATAATGGAGGGTTAGATATTGAATACTGCTCTAAGTAGTATAGTCGATTCTAGTAAGGGGTCGTCGGAATTACCATCAATTCTTGGTAGTTTCCATTCGGTTAAAGGCTAAGTCCATAATAGCTCCCGCCTCTATAACTGCTCTTTCAGCTAAGGATTACATGACAAACCAAAAAGTCAAATGGATTATATTGTATAACTAAAATATGGATTACTAAATACGGATTCTTTTGGGCGAATACTAATCGTACTGAGGAAGTTATTGTTTATAGCAGAAAATTGCTGTAGCTATAATAGCTTAAGAAATATAGACAACTGTTTGCTAAAAAAGTAGTAATACCTTAAAAAAATATAAAATTAAAAATATAAAACGGAGCTGAATCCAGCGATAGTTTATATGGAATTTTTTGTTGCAAATGATGCCCAGAATCACCTCCCGGAAGTAACGGTAGTCTTATGCTGAACACCCTGTATATTGGTATACTGGACATAAGTAAATCAACGCGTATTCTAGTTCGATGGCTTGAGATGGCAGAATCTCTGAGCATAATAAGTAAATATAATTACTAATTTTCGTTTTTCGAGCTGATGTTTTTTTGGTCTTCAGCATCCACCTGATTACCATCTTTGTTTTGCCACAAAATTGCATCAGAATTATTCACTATTAATTATAAGCTACATCCGTAATAAAGAGTACAAATATCCGGTCACGAAAAGTGCCATTTTCTCTTTAAAATAAAGAAAAAATATTTTCCTCAAACTCATGCAAAAAAAAAAAAATACCAGGAATTGGGGGTGTTTTCCCACCAACTGGCGTAACCATAGCAACCCCGTAATTGGACTCATTTTATCTCTGCAATTCTACTAGCTGCTGCTGCTGTCTATGTGGGTGGAATGGTCCAAGGGCGGACTTTCCACTGTGGATGCTGCGCACCATAGTTCTAATCTCATCCCTCTGTTAATTATTTTTTTATCTCTTAAGCCTTCGGCTCCCCACCAAGCTTCTGTATACCACCGAGCGGCGGCTCCATTACCACTACTCACACCCCTCTCCGTTTAGTCAATTCATTTTTTTTTTTTTTTTCTGTATTTTTGTACCTACTATCTTTATATCATCCGGTTAGATTTTAAAAGTTTTAAAAAAGACTAAATTATTTGTATTAGTCGATTTAATTTTAATTTTTTTCTTCTCTTTTCCACTTTTACAAGTAAAAACTCGCAAGAGGAAGTCTCCTACAATCGTGCAGATTCAGTTACCACCGGGTGAAAATCAATTTCCGGATAGTGAATTTCCTTTAAACGCGAGTTTTCCCACCAAATTTCTAACCTTCCTTAACCTTTGCAGCAGAAGTAGGGGTCATACTTACGTAAAAAAAAATGGCACTTATGACGCGATATACCTAACTTAAAAAAGGTTTAAGGTCTAAAGTTTAAATAAAAACGAGGAAGTTGTTCTCGAGAAAATGAGAAAATTCTATTCAGTTGACCATTTCACTTCCGGTGACTACTTTTTTATACAGATAATTAGACAGTAAATTGTACGGAAATAGGAAATCACCATGCTTTTCCAGCAGTGCCCTTCATGGAAATTCCTAGACGAAATGTTTGAAAGATGTTATTCTTTTTCCGCTTTGTCTTAGCCGTTATGCCTTCCAGCTTCGAGCTTCAATACCTCTTTAGCTCCCCTGCGAGCTCTTTATATTCCTTGTTCCCAATTGTAAATCCTTGTACGCGCCTTGTTTATCCCTTAAAATCCGTCAGTTATTGAGGCTATCTTTTGTTCTCTGAATCATACTCTATGCGGGTAATTAGCCCAGCATTGGAGGCCTCGCTACCACAGGATATCTGGTTTATTTCCTGGTCAAGAACATATGTATATCTAACTAGGTGATTCCTTGGGATTGGTAGCCCTAAAGTGTGTACTATAGGTGACCTTGTCTACAGTGATCTTGCTGTAATATTGGTGTACTGTGTCCTGGGGGTTAGATACTCCCCAGGTGTCTGCATGTATCAGACACCCCTTGCGAGGGCCAAAAGTTATTAATGCACGTAATTACATGAGGGTCAATTCAATGATTAGACCAAAAAATCGAAAATAGCTTTTTAAATCAATACAATTTTTTTTTGTTAATTATTCCACGTAATTCCCAACTTCCGTCTTCTTATCTCCCCAGCGCGGAATTCTTTACCATGAACTCGAGGTTAATTTTTCTACTTTGTTTCTTTACCACTTCATTAACGGTGAACTTGATTCCTCGCAAAGCTTCTTTCAGCAGACTAAAAAGATAAAAATCTGGATAGGACAAGATCAGGGCTGTAAGGAGGGTGTCCCAGGACCAGTGATGGCGAACCTATGACCCGCAGGTCACAGACGCTGACCCACGCAAGCTTTTTCACTGACCCACAATTGCTAGGCAAACATTTGTTTGTTTACGCGGGTTGATTTAGATTTTCTAATTGTGTGGATAATTTATATTCTATCCAGAGGCGGCTCTAGCTCGTGTAGCGCCCTTGTGCAATGAAACCCTGGCGCCCCCTAGGCCTGACCCCCCCCCCTTCGTGGCTATAACTATTAACTAAGTTATTGCGTTTGATAACTGCCGCCACCGCGCTGGCTGGCCGCTTCTGTCATATCATTGTTGTACCATGATGGTCCAAGACGATGCTCTTAGCTGTCTCAGGGAGCGCCGCGGCGCCCCCTGAGACGGCGGCGCCTGTGTGCATTGCACACCCTGCACTACAGGTTAAGCCGCCCCTGATTCTATCTGTATTTTTTCAATACAGTGCAATTTAAATGCTATATCTATAACCTTTAGTTTGATCATTACAGTTCTAAAACGTAAATGACGACAAATGCTTTTGTAGTATTTGAAATAAAGCAAAAGTGTTTACAAAATATCAAATAAAATGTATAATTTTACTTATATTTTGTTTGTTAAAAAAATCGACAACCCAAAGCAAATAACCATATTTAGATTTTTCTTCAGATAAAACACACTTTTGTTCAGCTTTTGTTCAGTTATGTTTGTAAAAAGTGACTTCCATAGCCACTTGTTTCGTCCCCGTTTTACCCGTTAAGCCAACTGAATTTTAAAGATGTTCAGTTTTGAAAATATTCAGTTTAAAATTTTTAAACTTAACTCTTGTGCAAATGGGCATCAGTGACCCAAGAGCTAGTACTAAAAAAGAAATGAACAAAATTTGACCCACGTCTCAAAAAGATTCGCCATATCTGGTTTTTAGGAGCTTCCAGCTCACTTTCCCAATAGTTTCCAGCCGTACGAAGTCGAGCGTTTTTCTTAAAGATGAAGCACGTACGTCCTTTACTCTGCATCGCCTCATCAGCGCGGGTTTGACTTTGTTTACAATCGTGCCTGAGTAGTATAGACAGTTGAAACTCCCAAAAACACACCGCTAAAGTCTGACACTGCCATTGTACACCTCTTGCGGCCATTTTAAATCTTTTCCACTCATGCGTAGAAATCTCGTCCGGTTTTCCGAAAGTAAAAAAATCGGATCACTTAATTAATATAAGAACTTAAAATCGCATTAGACGTTTTCAACAAAATCTTCAACTAAAAAGAAAAAATATTCAATAACATGGTACTTTCGGTTGAATTACTTTGGCTAAAACCTTCTTGTTGTACCGTTTGGTGGCACCTAAACGAGATATTAAGTTTTGAACTATTTTTTAGGTTTTTAGGGAACTCAATGACCAATTGTAAAAACACTTTTCCGGAAGTCTAAATGGATATCTCCGCTCTTGAAAATTCAAGATCAAAATTCTGCACGATCAAAATACTTGATTTTCCTTCGAGAAATAAGAGAAAGCGAATATATTTCACACAAAAGGTTTTTGTGCTTTATTCAAAGCCCTAAGTAGGGTAAATTATGTGGGTATAAAGGAGCAAGTTCTTCTTCTACTTCTACTGTTTCTTTTAGTCAAGTTGGGGATTTTTAGGACGAAGTCTTTACCACAAATCTGTCTGCTCATTCAACTTATTCTTCTTTCCAGTTTACTTCATAGAATAAGCATTTTTCTACCTTACTGTGAGTGTGAATACTGGTGGCTCCAGGTTCTCCCGCAGGAGGAGAAGAAGTAAGAGTTTTGGAAGAAGAGAAGATTTATGCGCACATTACCGACCCAAGAAATTAGAACATTTGTATTCAAGTATTCCGAGTTGGAAGTTATTTTTTTTTGGTCTTTCTCTGCATCCACGAAGAAAATGTTCCCTTTGGTGAGGGGGACGTAGTATTTTCCAGGTGTGGAAAAATCCAGGAAAATGTATTGGAATAAATACTCCAGAGGAGAGACCCTCTTCATAGGGTTTTTTTCCCTTCCTGCGTAGGCGCCTCACTATTTGGGACGACTTATACGGTGCACACCAGGCTAGACGGGAAAAAACGACCAATCTGAGCCCAAGTAAGGGAAGTTAGCTTCCTGTCTCATCTCCAGACAAAAACGACCCTTGTTATTAATATTTACAACATGGGCCGATTATGGTAAATATACTCACTTAGAAGCACCTCACCAAAAAAAAAAAAATCTTTCAAAATTTCTACGACGTAAATCTGAATAGCGTAGGACATCAGCGTTTAATTATTCCATGCTGAATACTTACCCGCCCTCATTCCTTTTCTTTTTTTGGTAGGATTTAGGAGCATTTAGTGGAGGGGGGATGAAGGAGAGCCGCTGTCAAGGAGGGTGTGGCTGATTCTAGCAAAGAAGTTTAGACCTCTTTGGTTATTCTCCATTACTTCATACCTGAATTTATTCAAAAGGAATTTCCACGTGCTCCTGTCTTACGAGGGTCGTTTGAAAAGTCCATGCAAAAATAAAAACTACATAATTTTTTGGGGTAAACCTTTTTTATTTTTCAACATAGTCTCCTTTTAGGCTTATACACTTCGTCCAACGCTGCTCTAGTTTGTTGATCCCTTCCAAATAATAGGATTTGTCCAAGTCTAAAAAATAGCCATTCGTTTCTGCAATCACCTCCTCGTTTGAATAAAATCTTTTTCCCGCCAGCCATTTCTTCATATTGGGGAACAAATAATAGTCCGAGGGAGCCAGGTCTGGAGAATAGGGGGGATGTGAAACGAGTTGGAACCCTATTTCCATTAATTTTGCGACCACAACTGCTGAGGTGTGAGCTGGTGCGTTGTCGTGATGGAAAAGGACTTTTTTGTGGGCCAATCGTGGGCGTTTTTCTTGCAGCTCGGTTTTCAAACGGTCCAATAACGATGAATAATATGCACCTGTAATAGTTTTACCCTTTTCCAGATAGTCGATGAGGATTATTCCTTGCGAATGCCAAAAGACAGTCGCCATAATCTTTCCGGCCGAAGGAACGGTCTTCGCCTTTTTTGGCGCAGATTCCCCCTTGGTAATCCATTGTTTAGATTGTTCTTTGGTCTCAGGAGTGTAGTGATGTATCCATGTTTCATCCACAGTGACGAAACGACGCTTAAAGTCCTGCGGATTCTTCTGGAACAGCTGCAAACCGTCCTTTCAACACTTCACACGATTTCGTTTTTGGTCAAGCGTGAGCAATCGCGGCACCCATCTTGCGGATAGCTTTGTCATGTCCAAATGTTGATGCAAAATATTATGTACCCGTTCATTCGAGATGCCCACAGCACTAGCAATCTCACGCACCTTCACTCTTCTGTCATCCATCACCATATCATGGATTTTATCAATGATTTCTGGAGTAGTAACCTCAACAGGGCGTCCAGAACGTTCAGCGTCACATGTGCCCATATGGCCACTCCGAAAATTTTGAAACCACTTATAAACTGTTCTAATCGAAGGTGCAGAGTCACCATAATGTTTATCAAGCTTCTCTTTAGTCTCCTGAGGCGTTTTGCCTTTCATAAAGTAGTGTTTAATCAACACATGAAATTCTTTTTCTCGTCCATTTTTTGAAAATCACTCGACTTCCTCCATTCAAACGAATGCCAAATACAAAGAAATAGACCGATCTGGCTGAAACTTGGTGTGTGTTCTTCCAAGAGATGCTACTAACTAAAGATAACCTCGATACGCGCCAGTAGTGCTATCTCTCTGACTTTGCACGGACTTTTCAAACTACCCTCGTATATATCTCTTGTGGAAGATAATTTCTTTCCCAGGGACTTCATTTAAGTATCCCTCTATTCTTTCAGTAATAAAATTAGCCAACCATTTTTTTTGTTTTTAAATTTATGGCGCGTTAACATCTAATCTAGGTTCGTTACTATCGATGTATCTGCCTCATTCTGATTTTAAAGCCTGTATTAGGACGAAAAGTGTCAAAGAATTTGCTCAGAATCACCTAAGGGGCAATTTTATAAAATCGTTAAAGTCCCTAAAATAGGTGATAAACCTTGGTTTCACGATGGATCATGTTCTAAACCGTATGTCTCCATTATCGCCATAGACTGCGAAGTGATACATTATCTATGTAAGAAATATCTGCATAAAATAGGTAATGAGGCATGCCCACCTCTTTGTACAACTTGTGATTGTCCATGGAGTACATTGTCCATGACCTGCTCCAAATTTGCATCCAACAAGAGGCTCTACTTTTTAAAAATTTTAAGAAATCAAATTGTCGGCGAATATAACATACCCTTAGCATTCTAAAGCAATGGTTCTTATCCGGTGTTCAGCGAATATGGTCCATTTGAATTTTAAATGTATTGAAAATTAGAAACTTAAGAAAGATAGGAAAACAAAAAATCGTTCCTTGTTTTTAAAAATTTTGAATTTTCTACTACAAAAGCTGGCCTATCTTTTTAAGTCATAGTCTTTTACAACATTTTTCCAGTGGAAGTGAATTAGTGATGGGCAAAATCGTTGATTTCAAAGATGTTTTTTTTGTTATTTGTAGCAACGTACTTTTATGTTCATTATTTGATTAATTTCATTTTCAGAAATTATTTTTGAAAACTATGTAATAATTTATCCTTTTTAATTTTAATTAATACAAGTACCTTTTTTAAAAATTATATTCGATTTTGGTACTGTGACACTACCAATGGTAGGGTCGTCTAGTAGACGCGGTTCCGCTGATGTGGTCAGATTAGGGCAAGGAACTTCCGAGAACACCGAATAATCACAATAACAATAATTACAATGAGGGGAATAAATAACAAGTCTAGAATGTGTACAGCCTTATTTTTACTTGACAAGACAAAGATTAGAATAATATTAAACAAAATAAAAGGATCCTTCACCTAATTTACCTATAATATATACATTGATCTGTTTTGTTAATAACTGAAATAAAATATTTATTCTTTATATATAATATACGAAACACAAAATAATCTAGTGCACGGGGGGGGGTTAGGTTAATAATTGTTCGGGTTTGGCGATTAATTTGCCCTGCCAGTCCTGGTGGCTTGACGAGGAGGGAGGAACCACACCACACTCAGTACCTGTTGGGGGCGGCACGGTCACCTGGTTCTGCCGATGGTTCCTGGTAATTCGTGGCTCGAGCCAGCGGTTTCTGTCTCTCGGTGTAGAGTGGAACGTTTAGAAGAAGCGGGTCGGCCGATTAGCTCAATTAGTTCTGCTCTTTTCCGCAGCTAAGACGCTCTCTGTCTCACTCTCCCTCCAGCACTGACTTACTCCAGACTGCTCCACACCCCTCTCCGACTGCATTACCCCTCTCGCCACTACCACATTCCCACCACTGCACTTGTTTGAAGCTCTTCTTGCTCTTCTTTGTTATTATTATTATTATTAACACTCTTATTATCATTATTATTAAATTTATTATTATTGTGACCATTTTTGACTGATTAGCCTATTTTTCGACGTTACGTCACAGTACTTTACCGTTAGCCGGGCGGAAATGTCGCTAATTGTGAACCAAACGCGAGCCAAGTCAACGGAATAAAAGTCGAAAACGTTCAACTATAAACAAATATTAATGAATTGTAAAGAAAAACAGTTTTACCCAAAACTGTTTTTCGCTTGCGCCCGGCTCGATTTTTTTTATTAGATATTCATTAATTTTAAGTTCTTGTTAAATACCGAATTTCAAATTTTTTTAATGTTGGTTGTTCCGCGAGAAAAATATAAGTATACATAATTGTGTTCCGCGTCTTTTGAAAAGGTTAAGAACCACTGTTCTAAAGAATAGAAAAACTTTCGATGAACTAGTCCACTTCATTACCAGTCGTCTTAAGGCTACCCTTTAGAAAAAAATTAGGATCTATGAAGATAATTTTCTGGCTAAAACTGATGCCAAAGGTGGGGGCGGAAAGTGGTTGGCGCCCGGAGCTTTTTTTTTTTTAAAGGTACTGCTTGTTTCCGGATAGGGTTCTTTCGTTACAGGACAACACTGTCCATCACCTGTAAGAAGCTCTTAGCAAGGGAAAAACCTAAGGGCTGAATGAATCTGGGAACTACTAGAACCACTTAGCTAACCCCATCCTAAAAAAAAAAATTATTGTATTTCATTATTTTTTTTACTTTCCTTTTGGGGATAGTGGGGATGGATAAGCCTTCGATGTTACTGGGTGCCCTCCCCAAGAATAAGTAGCCTTCTTTTGGTTTATACTGGACTGGAGTGCATTTGATCCTTTCTAGGAAGTTCTTGGTATTTACAAAGAGGTGAAGCGTAACTCTGTAAAAATGTAGAAAGAAGTGAATATCTAAACTGGTTCCGAATACTCGTTTTCAAAGAGCCTAGTTGGTTTTTAGGTGGTTTTTAGATTGGGTGTGGGTATACCACATCTCTGCGGGACAAATTGAAGTCATGCCAAAGTTCAAAACCTTAAAAAAATAAAATAAAAATAAATAAATAAACCTTTAACCTTTAACCAGCAAGTGTAGCGTGATACTTAAACACGGTTAATGCCGAATTCCCTACTCCAAACAGATTAAATCTATCTCTGATGATGGTTGAAAATTTGAATCAGTGATACAAACAAAGGACCAAAATCAACAACTTTAATATTTCTCTTGCTATAATATTTTCATGAATCCTAACAGAAGTACTAGGGCACATTAGTTTAAGGATTCTGTATAGGGATTTACTGCTTTAGTAAGTTGGTAATCATGTCGTATTTCCAGGAAGATTGGATGATTAGCCTTGTAGGGAAAGTGTTTATTCCTTCTCACGCAGTAACTTTGTTGGGTTACAGCCGCTGCTATTTCTTAAAGTGGCCGGAACATTCTGAACTGCGCCACAGTTCTGAACAGTGACAAACTTGGAACTTCATAAACTCTCTCTCTCTCTCTCTCTTCTGATCTGTTATTGAGATATTCTGGTTTGTTTTGGGGTTTTGTAAGGTGCGCAACAACAAGGGTCCTTTGCACCTAAACTATACTGTAGAATAGACACTTTACTACACAGCCTAACCTACACCTAGTCAATCTGATCGATACAATCCTAACGGTTGGCCTAACTCCTATTTTCTTCTAACCTCACTAACTAATGTTGGGGTGGAGTACTCGATATTCCTCGCACCCCATAGAGATCTAACCTAAATTTTAAAAAAACCTATTTACACAAAATTTATATGTACACTCATATACTCATCTTATTAATTACATTCATCCTAATAAATACAATCATCCTAATAAATACAATCATCCTAATAAATACAATCATCCTAATAAATACAATCATCCTAATAAATACATTCATCCTAACAGATATATTCCTATATATACATTGAGTGGAGTACTCTATATTCCTCTCACTCATTTACAATCCTAAATCTATTTACATTTACGCAGCCCATTCATACGCGTGCCAGGGTGCCAATCCCGACACAGACCCACCCGTCCTAGAAAACAGTGGCTCCCGAGAAAGTGCAGGAAGACGTCCTGCGAGACAAGAAGACAAAAGTTTGCCACCCCTGCCCCGGCATTGGCCCCCCTACACCTCTTTCACACACACATTCACACTGCCTAACCTACTCCTTCCTAAATTGTTACTATTATCAAATACTACTGTTATTTTTACTGCTACCAAACTTTTGTAAGATACCGATTTCCATAAGTTTGTATGTTAAAAGTGACCTCGCGTAGTAAAGTGTCTATTGTTACATTGAATTAAAAACATTAATATCTTTCAGAAATCGCAGAGTGTTTTGTACGCTGTTTTCATCGTCCTTCAATACTTCTTCCATTTGTGAGGAAATGTTACACTTTTGCCTAGCTCTGGTATACTTGGGGCATTCAACCAGGATATGGCGTACAGTTAAAGGGACGTTATTACACTCAGTGCAAATAGGTGGTTCTTCTCTTTTGAAGATTTAACCATGGGTAAATAGCGTGTGGCCAATCCTCAACCTGGCTAACACCACCTCCTCACGGCGAGTGTTTCGACATGATGTTACCCACTTCATTGGTGTTGACTTTATATTCCTCAATTTGTTAGTTAGAGGAACTAATTCCCAGTCTCTTATCCACTGGGACATAATTTTTGGTCTAAGAAAACTTTTCCAATCTGAGGGCAGAATAATTTCATACTTATCGTTCAGTAACGTGGCATCTTTAGCAGCCCTGTCAGCGGAGATATTCTTATCAGGTTAGATAATTAAGGCTAGATGGTGTGATTGTCCATATTTCAATCAAAAATTGTCGAATTAATAAATGAAAAATAAAATTAGTAAGACTCGCAAAAGAAAAGTTCAAATCAAAAAATTTCTTTAAAAATAATGAAGTGACAGTTGATGATGATGATGATGCATTTTGTCGCAAAAGACCATTTAAGATCCAGATAACCTGGCCATAATTATATAATATGAGCATATGATTTTTTTTGAAAAAATATATATATTTCTAAGTTATTTTAATTTTCTGTTTTCTTTTTTTTATATATATATATATTTTTTTTTTTTTTTGGAAAACTTAAAGAAAAGTGTGTTTTTTGTGCAGAAATTTATTTTTTATACAGTTTTTCCTTTGCGTGCAGTTAAGTTGTAACATAGAGGGATTTACGTCTTGATTTAGTGAATGTTTTCTTCTCTTATTGATGCGCCAAATGAAATTTCTATTATAAATTAATTAGAAGAAAGAAAAGACAAAAACAAAAACAAAAGAAAGAAAATCATGGAAAAAACGAGTTCCGTAGTGCAAGATAGTGACGATAATTTCTCTGATAAAACGCCAGCATCTGTAGATGATTCAAAAGAGAGAAAATCATTAACACAGACTGATAAAGGGATATTCGATGATTGGCTAAAAACTAATGTACCACAGCGTAAATTTAAGACAGAGAAAAAGAATAAATACTCAGATGAATTATTGAAAGATATACTAAATACAGATGGAAAAGAAGTGAAAACTTGGCGTGATTATTTAGATAAAGCTAAAGCTGCTTTTGAAAAGCGAATGTTGAATACACAAATGCCGTTGATTAAGAAAACAGAATTTGATTTTATGAAGACAATTGGTACGGGTGCATTCAGTAAGGTATTATTAGTAAGACATATTGAAACGAAAACATTTTATGCGGCCAAATTGTTGACAAAATCCGTATTAGTACGCGATCGACACGTACAGCATGCACGTAATGAGAAATTAATTTTACAAAGTATTCGTTTTGTTTTCACAATACATATGGAGTTTTTCTTTCAAGATAATGTCTATCTATTCTTTATAATGACTTTAGTGCCCGGCGGAGAATTGTTCTCCTATCTAACAAAGGTGAATCGTCTTAAAGAAGAACATGCTAGATTCTATGCAGCGCAAATTGTATTAGCCTTTGAATATCTACATTATTTGGGCTTAATTTTTAGAGATTTAAAACCAGAAAATATATTAATCGATGCGAATGGTTATTTAAAGTTAGCTGATTTTGGTTTTTGTAAAGCAATCGAACTAAGAACGTATACATTCTGCGGTACGGCAGAGTATTTAGCTCCGGAAATGTTAAGCTGTCGAGGTTATGGTAAATCGGTTGATTGGTGGACATTTGGAGTATTTTTGTACGAATTAACCGCCGGATATACACCATTTTATTCAAAATTACAAGCAAAAACTTATGATAATATCTCCAGATGTAAATATAAAATACCATATCATTTTTCTAGCGATCTCAGAGATCTAATTAGAAGTATCTTATTATTAGATCTAACAAGACGATTTGGTAATTTAAAAAATGGTGTAGACGATATTAAAGATCATAAATTCTTTAGCAGTATGCCTTGGACAATGTTATTGAATCGTGAGGTAAAAGCACCATATATACCAGTTATAACAAGACCCGATGATACTAGCCATTTTGAACGATTTGTAGAAAAACCACAGCAAACTTCTGCGGTAGACCTTTACAAAAAAGAATTTGCCGATTTTTAAAAATATCAAAAAGTAAACGCCCGTAAATTAGATTTGTTTAATAATAAATAGTAAATAAAAAAATATGAAGTTTGTTTATTTAATTCTATTTTTATGATGCTAAGATTATCTACAAATAGGTTTAGCCTAAAAAAAAAAAAGGCACTCTTCACAGCCTAAAAATCCTTTCTAAAATCCTGTAAAATCCCATAGGTCCTACGAGAGACGCATTTAAGGTACTGCAATGGTTCAGCTTGCAATAGATTTACCTTTTTTAGTGTGTGAACATTCTCTCTCTCTCTCTCTCTCACTGCAATTTTCCGAGTTTTTCCCCTACAAAATTTTTATCCAAAACCTAAAATTTCAAAATAAAGAGATCTAGTTAGAATTTTATCCTCATCTCAACCTAAAATGAATTCCCTCAGCTAAAATTATTTGATAGACAAAAATAGTTACAGATAAGGTGCATGTAAATTTAAACCTCTCCAGAAAACCTATTTTGAGGGTGGGGAGGAAAATGTTCAGAAAAAGGAAAAACCCAGTTCGTATTTATTTCAAAAAAGAAAACCTTCTCCCTCCACACCTATCTCTTGGAAAAGCGCTCTTATTTGAAAACTTTTTTCTGGGAGAATTTTCCATTTAAAGGTAATAAATTACCATGCCTTTAAAGGAAATCGTAAGAGTCATTTTCCGGGAAGACTTTTTTTTCAACTGAAAAATCCATATTTAGTAATATGGTTTTCCGGTTGGCTGAGATCCTCCCTCCCAATAAAATTTAAAAGGTATGAGGCTCCAGTTATTGGCTGGGCTGAAAAATAAGTGTTTAAAAAACCTGAAGAAGGACATCCACGCTGTCCGAAACTTCAAATTTTAAAGAGAATTTTTCCCAAAATAATTTTTTTTGGGGGGGCTCCTTTGTTTGTTTGTTTTTTTAATTATTTATTTTGTGATTTACAATCTGTATAAATATATACAATAAGTAAATAGGAGGTGAATGAGATGAACTGGTGCGGGAAGAGTAGGAGGAGAGAAGCTACCCAGCGGTAGCACTCTCTATAGGAGAGATGGGAATGTGAGGAGTGGAATATGATGAACTGGTGCGGGAGGAGAGCAGGAGGAGAGAAACTACCCAGCGGTAGCACTCTCTATAGGAGAGAGGAGAGCGTGAGGAGGAGAGAGTGATGAACTGGTGCGGGAGGAGAGCAGGATGAGAGAAACTACCCAGCGGTAGCACTCTCTATAGGAGAGAGGAGAATGTGAGGAGGAGAGAGGAGTGATTTAGTTCTTCAGACCTCAAGGAAGTCGCGGGGCCACTGGCGATTCAGTCGGCGCGAAGGATTGTTAGGGATGTCAGAGGAAGCGAGAGACAGTACAAGAGGATTAGAGCTAGTCGAGAGAGCAGTATGAAACTTTTGGTATTCAGTCTTGGCGAGTTGGTATATGAAGGGAATGTTGAGGTCGTTGTGAAGAGTGAGGTTAGTCACCATAGAAAGGAGCGTCAGCTATCTGTCGGCAGTAGGTTTGACTGAAATCTCCTGCACAGTCCGTACGTTTTTTTGGCTCCTTTGTAATATATCCTTATATATTTTAACAACAACCAAACATCCATAAATTATCTTTATTTTAGTCCTTTTTTTCCAAATTGTTTTTTTAAAAAGGATTCCTTAAATTTTTTTAATCCTTTCCTTAAAAATAAAGAAGACAATTAAAACAGGAATTTGGGTAAATTTAGTGAAAGAACATGCTACTGTTTACAGTTACACACAATAAACTAACACAGTTGATACTTTTACAAAGGAAAAACTTAATTGTCCTGTTTTTCCGCTGAGTATATCTATGAAGGCTGAAGACATTTTTATCATTTTTTTTTTTTTGGGAGGGGGTTTTCATTTCTGTAATTTGGTATCAAATTTCTTTGTAGTAATAATTGTTGTTTAATTATTAACTACGTGCTTTTTATTAGACATTTTTTTAAAAATTATTTTCTGTACATTGATACACCACGTTTTTACAAACACTAATTGCTCTCAATTATAATTTCCCCACCTCCTTTTCAAAAATTAATGAAACGTTCGTCAAACGGTTTAGTTATCTCATCTTCAGGTGGTGTTGGCGGAGGTTCCGGTGTAAAATATAGATTATTTGGTAATGTCACTATTGGTAATAATGGTGAAGGAATTCTACGATTGATTAATTCTAACCAATTAACATCTTTAAAAAATTCATGCTTTTTTATATCGTTGACACCATTTTTTAGATTACCATATCTTTTTGTTAAATCTTTCTGTAATAGATGGGTAACTAAATCTGATAATGTGGTTGAAAAATATTTAGGCATTTCATACAAAGCTTGTGTAATTAAATGGAATATTTCAAAATATTCAGTTGCTAGAAATGGTGTCTGGCCGGAACAAATTTCAAAAGCTAAAATACCAAATGACCACCAATCAGCTGCGATACCATAACCATTATGATCCAATACTTCCGGCGCTAAATATTCAGCCGTACCGCATACAGTGTAAGTGCGTTTATAATTAATCCATTTACACATACCAAAATCGGCTAATTTTATGTAGCCAACATGATCGATTAAGATGTTCTCTAGTTTTAAATCTCTATGGATTAAGCCAAGATAATGGAGATATTCTAAGGCTAATAATAATTGTGACATTACGAAACAGCATAGGCTTTCTTCGAATCTTCCCATTTTCTGTATATAACCATATAGTTCACCGCAGGCTAATAATGGTAAAATGAAATAGATATTTTTAGTGTCTTGGCAAAAATATTTTAAATGAATTGTAAAAGGAAATCTTATCGATTGTAGAACAAGTTTTTCGTTTTTAACTGCTTGGAATTTACGATTTAATATTATATTATGTTTGCTTAATGCTTTACTAGCATAATACAGGCGATTATCCTTTTTTCTAACCATACTTACTACACCATAACTACCCTGGCCAAGGTATCTAATATATTCAAATTCATCTTCATTACATTCACCAAATGTAGTGTGATAACGTATTTTAAAATTTATTTTCTCTTTCTCTAAATATTTTGCTATATTTATTATTGGAATAGTTTTCTCACTTCTACCTAATTCTGGAAATTTTTTCCTTATCACTTTTCTCTTCTCTACTATTTGTTTTTTAGGTTTTCTAATTGGTATATAAAGTGCGGATGAATCAGTTGGGATTGGGATAATTATTGGTGATTCTTTTATATCATTTCTCTTTTGTTGTTGTTGTTGTTGCTGCTGCTGCTGTTGCTGCTGCTGTTGTTGTTGTTGTTGTGGTTGTGGTTGTCTGGCCGTTCGTACTGGTTTTGGTGGTGCAGACTTTACTGGTGCTGATCTACTTGGAATATTTTGCCTTCTTACTTGTTGCATTTATAACAAATTTATTAGAACACTAAAAGATCCACGGAAATGAAGGCTCTGTTCACAATAAATTTATTTACTTAACTTCCTGTGCATCTTTTATTTTCTTTTTTTTATAACACATCCTGTATAAGGTATACTTTTGTCTTTTTTTTTTTTACTTGATAATTTAAACTTAATAATAAGTAAATAAAAAATTGTTTATTTAACATTAAATTTTTCAGGCGCACATGATTTATAGTTAATCAATAACATATGGCCAAGCTATAGCTACAAACATATCGCTACACATATCGCTTACTCAAAACACCAATCTTTACAATCAAAATGTGAATTTTGAAACGTATCAATTTTTCATTAATGTTATCCCAGTATTTTGTTACTCTTCCCTTCAACTAAGGAAGAGTACTAAACTCAATACTGGACTTCCTTGAGGAGATCCAGGGTTCGAATTCTGCCTGCTAGCCGTTAGATTTTATTTTTTTTATCTCACTCTCTCTCTTAATTAATTTAATATCCGCGATCTCTATGATTTAATCTAAGGACCTTTTCTTCACTGCAATCACTTTTCCTTTCCTCTATTCCTTATTTCACTTTCTCTTTAACCTAATTTTCTCATCAGGATAATATTAAATGTTGAATATTCACCCTCAGACGGGAAACAGAGGTTTTGTTTGTATGTGCACACCGTATAATTCTAAAACCAAAAACAGTAAGTTCAAAATTGACATTTAGTTGCCACGATAAACGTTGGCCCAAAAATCTGTACCGCTTTTCCGATTTTTCTATAAAATACTAATTGTTCACTTGAAAAACCTAATAAATTTTCTATTGCAAACATTTTTTTTATTAAGGGGGCAGTTGCTTTATCTTTGAAGCGTCATTTCCTGTTTATTGTCTCGTCCACCTAACAATCAAATTCCTCAAAATTTGAGGCTAAATTCACAAATTCAAGATAAAAAAGAATTATTTTATGTGGTGCCCCTCCACTAAATTTATTTTCACAACATTTCGTGATTTTTCATGAACATCTACGTATAGATGTACACATATATGTACACATATATACAAACATATATGTACAGGGTGTTCATTTTAAGACGGCTCAAATGTATTTCATGCTTAAACGGTTAATCTCAGCAAAAAATGGTAGAGGAAAAATTTGTTGCCCGTCACCACTAGTTTCAGAATATGTGACTTGATTTTAGATTCCTGCCCGCAAACGCACAGTACATGCTGAACAATCTGCGTAAAGTGCATTATTTGATAAATTAAGGAATAAGTTTGATCCTTTAAATGAAAGATATTGATCACTTAAATATGTGGCAGGAGGTTTCCAATTTTTTTGGTAATTAAACGCAACTCTCCCAAAATTACCAAATAATTATTAAACCTTCTTGTTTGTAACAGATGTAAAGCTACTTTTTAGCCATTTTGTGTATGCTTGAGAACATCTACAGCTCTTAACATTTGATTTTTCTTACAAAAATCACTCGGAAAACGACTTATTTCACTATATTAAGAAAAATACTAGCTTTACCGCCTTGGCAATATTTTTAGTAGAAAGGGGATGAAAAAAATACATAAAAATGACCTATCGCGTGCTCTTCTTTCTCTTTGATAACAAGTTAAAAAATTGAAATATGATTAATAAATATCCAGATTTTGAAATGGCCTAGCACCTTTAATTTTAAAGATATCAAACTGCGGTTTCCGGTTTCTTTCATAACTTTTAATACTCTTTAAAACTGTGTATATGCAAAATGGGAGTCAACTGCGGAACTCTCACTTTTGGTCGCACGTCAGCCGCGTATGCGGGCAGGAATCTAAAATCAAGTCACATATTCTGAAACTAGAGGTGACGGGCAACAAATTTTTCCTCTACCATTTTTTTTGCTCAGATCAACCGTTTAAGAATGAAATGCATTTTGAGCCGTCTTAAATTGAACACCCTGATAAAATTTATCTTTGGAAAGCATGAAGTAGATTTCCTCTGAGGTGTCATTTTAAGTGTAATGTACGGCCCTATCTCTTAATTATTGCTACAAAAATTAACCCAAATCGATAGCCACTTCCTCTAATTTGTTGCACAGGAAAAAACCGGAAGATTAAAGAACAAGTCCTGAAAACAGACAGGTTGAGAAACTGTTTTTCTCAGTTCATTGACAGTTTTTTTTGGCGCACTTCCGGCTTGCGGACAATGTTCTGTCATTAAAACACTGCCAATGAAACAGTGAGCTGTAAGAAGCTGTTAGCAAAGAGAGAAAATCTAAGGGCCAACAGCTGGATTCGAGTATCCAGTATACCACTGAGAGCTTATCTCTCCCCAAAGAATACAAGTATGATTATTTATTTTTTTTTTTTTAAAGTAATTTTGAGAAGTACGACTCAATTATTTTTCGTTCAAATAATTTGGTCCAACAGTTCCGATTCATTTATTTTCCAAAAATTTTTTGTGTATTTTCTTCCCGCAAAACTAAAAATCATCAAAAATTGAATCAATTTTAGTTTTTCCTTCTTCAATAATTGGCGGCTGATTTTGCGGTTCAAAGAAATTATTACGTGGCAAAGTCATCAATGATAACATCGGTGAATCAATTTTACGATTAATTAAATCAAGCCAATCAATATGTTTAAAAAAATCATGTCCTTTAATATCATTGATACCATTTTCTAAATTACCATATCTTTTAGTCGGATTCCTTTCTAGTAAATGACCAATCAGATCGGCCAATGTATAAGAAAAATGATTTGGTATTATATATTTATCGTGTGTAATTAGATGAAAGATTTTTAGAAATTCATTAGCAACAAATGGTGTCCTGCCGGAACAGAGTTCGTATGTGATTATACCAAATGACCACCAATCCGCTGCTAAACCATAACCTCCATGATTTATAACTTCCGGTGCTAAATATTCGGCCGTACCGCAAATAGTAAATGTACGTTCTTGTTTTATATATTTACACATACCAAAATCTCCTAATTTTATGTAGCCAAAATGATCGATTAAGATATTCTCTAGTTTTAAATCCCTATGGATTAATCCAAGATAATGAAGATATTCCAAGGCTAATACCAATTGGGATAATAAAAACTGGGCAGTACTTTCCTTTAATCTGCCATATTTCTTCATATAAATGTATAACTCACCACCAATCATCAAGGGCATTATGAAATGGATGTTCATATAGTCTTGATAATGAAATTTCAAATTAATTATAAATGGAAAACCTAATGATTCTAATATTTTTTTCTCATTTTTCACTTCGCTAATTTTATTATTAGCAAATATATGGTTTTTCCTCATTTCTTTCCTGGCATAATACATACCGTTATCTATTTTCCTAACCATATTTACGATACTGAAAGCGCCTTTACCCATAAATCTGATAAATTCAAAATCATCTTCATCAACCGGAAACATTATTGATTCAGGGCTATTGTAACGTTTTTCGAAATTAGCTTTTGATTTCACCAGATATTCAGCAATATTTCGTATTGGTGTGTATTTTGTTTTACTTCTACCAAGTTCTGGATATAGTTTTTTACCTTGTAGAACGTTTTTTGCCTGGGATGAATCACGATTTTCATGTTCTTTGTATCTATATATCTCTCTTATTGGGCTAGACAGTTTAATTTTGTTTCCGCTGACGTTTGTTCTATAATAGGGCGTTCTTTCCGCTTGGCTATCGTTCTGCATTTACTGAGAGGTTTTTTTTGTTTTTCATTCAAAGTGGATATGCTTAAATAGACTTGGAGATATAGTAAAATTTAAATACTGATTCTTTTGGAGGTTAGCCATAAAATTTAATTGCACTTTTTGGTTTATACAAAACTGTTTATGGAACATTTTTAAGGTACTAAAAGAATGAGAAAGAAAACTGAAAAAATTTAAATTTGAAAAAGGCACATGATTGTTAACTTATTATTTATATTTTGTTCAAATGTTCGTATGTACATCATATGTAGTAAAACAAAAAAAAAGCAAATCTACAAAAAAATCAAATATTATTCCAGCCTTAAGAACTTGGTTATGAAATTCCAGACAACTTTTTTTGGGTAACTTCCAGAATAGATTACAGTTTATTGTCTCCAAGTTACCTCTTACAAATCGATGATCGAAAATGATTGTAAAAAATAAAAATTCAATTATTCATGTTGCAGAAATCGGGAATACAAAAATTACGTGGTATGATAAATTTTTTAGGCAACGAAAAATGAAGAAAATTCCCCAAAAATGGAGTTCCCATTTTAGACTATGGTTGCTCCAGTATATGGGCCGGTCTTTCTGGTGATCTTGAAGCGCCTCATGCTTTATAAGATTTATTTTCAGCATTCCCCAGAGACTCTCTGCAATTCGCCACTACTATGATGAGTTGAAATGGCTTTTCCCCTACCTACCGCCGCCGGTGGCTTCATTCCTTCTTTTAAGTCATCCAGTCTCAAAGAGGCCATCCTATATTTTTTCAACTCCTCGAAGTTTAAATCCAGAGATCCATTCTCGCAGTACTAGATCTCGTTACTCTGATCTCTATATTCCCTCACACCGTACCTCAACCTTTGACAAATCCTCCCTAATACGTGCTACCTCTCTCTCTGGAACTCCTTGCCTTCATCTGTCCACCATGCTCCTACCCTATCTATCTACTTTCTATCCAGCTTCCTCCGAAATTTTAATTGTTTTAATTTATTTCCTTAATTTCTGCTGTTATTTTTATTTTCACTTTTTTGTAAATACTTACGTATATTTTCTGTTTAATCACAGGTCAAACTGTTAAGGCCTCTAATTGTATCTGTTTTTATTCTTAGGGGACAAATTGTCCCAGAATAATAAATTTCTTTTCTATTTCTATTCTATTCTAAAATTGGCCCCCCCCCCCAATCAAAAAAAAAATATCCAAAGATTGCACTCTTTCCTTTTTGAATTTATTAAATTTTTAAAGTAAAAAAAGAAAAATGGCCACCAACTACACAAAACCTCTTTCATTTTATCCATAATAAAAACACGTCTCTCGTTTTGTGAAAGGGAGATTCCACAGTCAGCAAGTTTAGTAGAAAGACGAATTTTAGCATACTGATTAATTTATTCCCTGATGATGGATGTAAATCCAAAAATCGATCAAAGCTCCTACTTCAACCATTAAAACAGAAAAAAAACAAAAAAAAAATCCACCAATCCCTTTCAACGCAGTCCCCAAACCCTTAGTCCGCCGCCATCTTTCATCGCGCATCATCTCAGCCAATGGGCCTTGCACATTTACTCATCGAGTGACTAGTACAATTAGCTCAACAACTGGGGTAGTTTTACCGCTGGGTTAGCTTCTTTCTCTCCACGGAGTGGACGAACATATGCGCATGTCTATACATGCATATTCAGTGCTAACAATGTTAGTTACAGCAGTAATTCTTTAATTTTCTTAAAGTAATTTTGAATACACTGATTTATTAGTAAAAAAAAAAAAAAATTGTTAAGAAAACGACGACAAAACGCATATTTTCCAAAAATGATACCGAAAATCAAACTTCTGCAAATCACAATAACTTCTCTAATTAAGTACAGTAAAATGCAGTAAAAAATTTATCGACTTGAATTGTTATCGTTATATATAAATATATTTATGTATATAAAAAAAAAAAAAAAAAATTATGCGAGCTTTTTAGAGAAAACAGGAAATGTTTACGTTTTCTAATATTTTTGCAAACTTCTCACTTCCTTTGCAACATGTTTATCCTCGCTAAAATATTTAGTATCGTGTACTGAATGTAATTGCGGCCTATATGGTGGTGTCATTTGTCGATTGACCAACGATAACCAATCGATAAAATTATACCATCGATGAAATTTTATATCGTTTACACCATTTTTCGTAGTACCATAACGTTTACTTACATCCGTTGTCAAAAGATTTCTTAATAAATCGCATAGATCATCACTAAAATAGGATGGTAAATTAAACTTTCCTTTTGTAATTTTAGTAAAAGTATGTGTCCTGTCAAGTGACATAAATGGTGTATAACCACTGCATAGTTCATAAATTAGAATGCCTAAAGCCCACCAATCCACCGATACGCCATAACCTTTATGCTCAATCATTTCTGGTGCTAGATATTCTGGTGTACCAGTCAGTGTATAAGTTCTGGTTTGGACAATTTTACTTGCACCAAAATCGGTTAACTTTAGGTAACCAAGGTGATCAATTAGTATGTTTTCTGGTTTTAAGTCTCTATGTAATAAATTGAAATTATGTAAATATTCAAATGCTAATACCATCTGGGCTGAATAAAAGGCTGAAGCTTTTTCTGACAATTTATCCATTCTCTGTAAATGAGTGAACATGTCGCCACCTAATAGTGCTGGTACTATCAAATACATACAAATTGCATCCTGCAGGAAGAATTCTAAATGTAAAGTAAATGGGAAAAAAATGGACTTTAAGATATCCTTCTCTAGTGTAAACTGTGCTACTGCTTTTCCTTTTAGTCGATCTCTTCTGATGATCTTGGCCGCTAGATAAGTTTCAATTTTTCTCAAAAATACTAATCTCACATCACCAAAACTAGCTTTACATAGCCTTTCTAATATATCAAAATCACTTAAATCTATAATTCTAACAGCTTTTTTCAGCATACGTTCACCAAATTGATAGCTTTCATCAATCAAAAATTCATCCCAATCTTGAATTTGTTCATGATATGTATAACTCATACCATATTCATCAATTTTGATACCGCTAAGTATAAAATCACGTAAGTCTTCAATTTGTGTATTCCTGCGTGGCTTGATCCACGGTTGTCGGTGTGACACCCTTGTTATATTGGCTTCATTTAGTTTTTTTGGCGTTTGATCACTTTCTTTTATCGGATTTATATAAATTACCTTTACCTTTGTATTCCTGCGTGGCTTAGGCATTCTATTTTCTTCCTTCTCTTTTCCTTTGGCCATCCTGCCTATTTAATGACAACTGGATTATATATAAACACTAAAAAAAAAAATAATAATTGTACTTAGTTACCCTAGAAACTGTAAGGACAATAAACTATTATTTAATCTAGTCACCACATGTACATTTTCTTTCAATGATAATAATGTAGCGATTAACTATTATCTACAACTTGTTAATTTAGCTTGACCTTGGAAAATATCTCATTATTTATTTTGGGGGGGGCCTCTAAGTATCCAAAAATCACGACTTTCCATTACCATAGTAATTTTCTTTGAAAGTTACTCGTCAATAAGGATTTTTTTTTTTCCAGTGCTCCGGACAATTAATCTCTCCTTAAAGATTGCCCTGATCACTCTGTCTCTCGTTAAGAGAATTGAATTAGAGCTATCCAATGATGACCTGAGTCGGCTAACTCAGGATACAGTCTGTAAGCGACACTAAACTGATTATTGATGCATGAAATTCCGAAATCGGTCAATGGTTCAATGAAGATGCGTTCTTTGACGTATAAAATCAACGTATATCTTTCTTTCTTTTTTTAGTTGTTCTATCTTTTTCCAAGATTTAATTTATAAGACAGCTAATTTGTGTAGATAGGATCGATATAGACTATCGATAGAAGCTAATTTGGTAATAATACTTTTTAAACTCTTGTTTACACTAGTTTTGTAAACAATTAAAAAATTATTAAATTAAAGACTAATGTACGAGGGTCGTTTGAAAAGTCCGTGCAAAGTCAGAGAGATAGCACCACTGGCGCGTATCGAGGTTATGTTTAGTTAGTAGCATCTCTTGGAAGAACACACACCAAGTTTCAGCCAGATCGGTCTATTTCTTTGTGTTTGGCATTCGTTTGAATCGAGGAAGTCGAGTGATTTTCAAAAAATGGACGAAAAAGAATTTCGTGTGTTGATTAAACACTACTTTATGAAAGGCAAAACGCCTCAGGAGACTAAAGAGAAGCTTGATAAACATTATGGTGACTCTGCACCTTCGATTAGAACAGTTTATAAGTGGTTTCAAAATTTT
This sequence comes from Rhodnius prolixus, assembly GCF_049639745.1. Lineage (NCBI taxonomy): Eukaryota > Metazoa > Arthropoda > Insecta > Hemiptera > Reduviidae > Rhodnius > Rhodnius prolixus. Next base: position 31,693,164 of record NW_027411582.1, read on the forward strand.
CGGAGTGGCCATATGGGCAGAAGTGACGCTGAACGTTCTGGACGCCCTGTTGAGGTTACTACTCCAGAAATCATTGATAAAATCCATGATATGGTGATGGATGACAGAAGAGTGAAGGTGCGTGAGATTGCTAGTGCTGTGGGCATCTCGAATGAACGGGTACATAATATTTTGCATCAACATTTGGACATGACAAAGCTATCCGCAAGATGGGTGCCGCGATTGCTCACGCTTGACCAAAAACGAAATCGTGTGAAGTGTTGCAAGGACGGTTTGCAGCTGTTCCAAAAGAATCCGCAGGACTTTAAGCGTCGTTTCGTCACTGTGGATGAAACATAGATACATCACTACACTCCTGAGACCAAAGAACAATCTAAACAATGGGTTACCAAGGGGGAATCTGCGCCAAAAAAGACGAAGACCGTTCCTTCGGCCGGAAAGATTATGGCGACTGTCTTTTGGGATTCGCAAGGAATAATCCTCATCGACTATCTGGAAATGGGTAAAACTATTACAGGTGCATATTATTCATCGTTATTGGACCGTTTGAAAACCGAGCTGCAAGAAAAACGCCCACGATTGGCCCACAAAAAAGTCCTTTTCCATCACGACAACGCACCAGCTCACACCTCAGCAGTTGTGGTCGCAAAATTAATGGAAATAGGGTTCCAACTCGTTTCACAACACCCCCTATTCACCAGACTTGGCTCCCTCGGACTACTATTTGTTCCCCAATATGAAGAAATGGCTGGCGGGAAAAAGATTTTATTCAAACGAGGAGGTGATTACAGAAACGAATGGCTATTTTTCAGACTTGGACAAATCCTATTATTCGGAAGGGATCAACAAACTAGAGCAGCGTTGGACGAAGTGTATAAGCCTAAAAGGAGACTATGTTGAAAAATAAAAATGGTTTACCCCCAAAAAATTAAGTAGTTTTTATTTTTGCACGGACTTTTCAAACGACCCTCGTAAGAAAATTACCATAAGTAAATTACGTATAAGTAAGTAGTTTATAAAAAACAAAACTCATTCAAAAATTATAATTTATCCAAAACTCTTAAAGAAATTGTTCAATTCAATATCTTCTTCAGATTCTGCATCGATCTCAATCGATTCAGTAACTTTTATTGCAATCGATATTTTTGGCAAGACGGGCGGTTCAATTTGACGATTTAATAATGGCAACCAATTTATATTTTGAAACCATTTATGCCTTTTAATATTGTTCAATGTAGTTCTTTTAGTTTCTTCTTTTTGCAACAGTTTCCAAACTAAATCTTGTAATAATTCTGTAAAATATGATGGACATGTATATTGCCCTTGTATGATATTGTCCAGAACTTTTGTAGCTTTAATATGATAAAATGGCGTTTTACCACAACACAATTCATAAATCATTACACCAAACGCCCAGATATCGATTGTCTCACCATAACCGCTTTTAGATAAGATTTCTGGCGCTAGATATTCAATGGTACCGCATAGTGTATAAGCGCGACTATTATTTAAAGATTTACAAAAACCAAAATCAGCCAGTTTTATGTAGCCTAAATGGTCGATTAATACATTTTTTGGCTTTAGATCTCTATAGATTAATGACATAAAATGTAGATACTCTATGGCTAGCAGAACCTGTGCTGAATAGAAGACGGCCGTTTCTTCAGTCAATTTACCACCACAATCTTCCATGATTTTGGTCAAATCACCGCCAATCGCTAATGGCATGATGAAGTACATATGTTTACTAGTTTGGAAAAAATGATCTAAATATAATGTAAAAGGAAATCTAATCGATTGTAAAATCAATTTCTCATTCAATATATACCTGATCATATTTTTCTCATAAATAGTTTTCTTTTTAATAATTTTTGTAGCATAAAATATTTTCGTATCTTTGTTAACTGTTAATAATACCCGACCGAAAGCGCCTTCGCCAATTAATTTTAAAAATTTAAAATTACATAAACTCAACTTAGTTGGTACATAATTTGTCATTTTCGCTTTGTAACTCTCTAGTTCTGTTTGTAGATATCTTTCCCAGTTTAATACCGGCGTCGGGCTATATGTTGTGCCTAAATCATTTTTATCTAAATAGATTACTTCGTTTTCTTTTATGTCGTTCAAATGTTCGCATTTTGAATTATGCATAACTCTTGTTAACATCTTTATACTTGTAATCTTACTTTCGTTACTATTGTGCTCAGGATGTTTTCCGACTGACATTTTCTTCTAAACTAGTCCTTAATTTTGATTCCTTGAACTCCTATTTTTTTTTTTAAATTCATTTAATTTTATATTTTATTAATTTTTTTAAGTTTTACTTATTTTCCTTAACCCATTTTCATTAAAAAATTAATAAAAGTTGGTTAACTGGCAACAAAAACAAACAAAATGGAAAATAACTAAAAAATATCATATGGAAATTCTCTCGTCTGATAAAATACTTTTACAACTACCCGGAAGTTGCCATAAATTTTCACCAGAATTTTGTTTAATAAAAAAATTGTCGTTTGGCTGGCCAAAAAATAAAAATATAATCATTTTAAAAAGTTTCAACTTTGGTAGGTATCCATTGTTTATTCCATTTTAAGATTTGGATAAGTAATCTCCACCTCCCTTGAAAAGAAGAAGTGTTGTTCTGGGGTGTTCCTTGATGTGAAGCAGGCTTTCGATCGGGTGTGGCACACTGGACTTCTCTGGAAGCTCAAGACCATCCTTCCAGCCACCTATTTCCTCATTTTTAAAATCATACTTGTCTGACAAGACATTTTAGAGTGAAGGTAGGAACTATTCTTTCTCCATTCCACGCTGGAGTTCCGCAAGGCAGCATACTAGGCCCCATTCGGTACACAATCTACTCCTCAGACATACCTACTCATCCTCAAACTACTCTTCTCACCAATGCTGACGATACTGCCATCTTATCTACTAACAAAGATCCATTAATAGCTCATAGAAACCTTCAGTCTCACCTCACCTCCTTAGAAAAATGGTTCAAAACAATGGGCTATCAAACTGAACGAAACTAAATCTCAAAATATTACCTTCACTCTTCGACGCATCACTCTTCCTCCTGTCTTTTACAATCTTATTCCTTTACCAGTAGTCAACCAGTAGTCCGCTACCTTGGGCTTTACCTTGACAGAAGACTTACATGGAATCCTCATACTCGACTTATGAGAACAGAACTCATCAGACGCTTCCCCATTTGTCCCACTGAAAAGACTACTCGACAACAGATCAAAACTCACTCTGGACAACAAAAGACTTATATATGTAAGTATATTAAAGCCAGTCTGGGCTTATGGCATCGAACTGTGGGGTTCTACCAAACGCTCAAATCTGCAAAGGATCCAGTCCTTGCAATCTAAAATTCTTCCCTCTATAGTTTGACTCTCCTTTCTACGTCACCGAATTAAACCATTAACACAGAGTTAAACATTCCTTTCGTGAAACAAGTTGCTGAAAACACGATACAGAAAACTCCTCACAACATCTATCTTCAAGAACATTTCCAGACAACACGTCTTAAAAGACAGTGGCCTCGCGATCTCCTCTCTGATGAAGAGAGTCAGTAGAATGTAGAATGTTATTGGAGTGTTACCGCTGGGTAACTTCTCCACTCTGATATGTGTGAATGTTATTTATTGTTATTGTTGCTTATAACGCAAAATGCGTTGATTGTAACTAAATAAATTATTAAAAAAAAAAAAAAAAGATTTGGATAAAAAAATGATCCGAATCGAATATGAAGCCGAACTTTAATGAACCGTTCATTTTTTTATTCCGTCTCTTAAATCGAGTAAAGAGAAGATAATCGAATAGATTTTCAGTTTCTCACCGGAAATAATAGTTTTTTTTTTTTTTTTTTTTTTTTTTTTTTTTTTTTTTTTTTTTTTTTTTTTTTTTTTTTTTTTTTTTTTTTTTTTTTTTTTTTTTTTTTTTATAAAAAAAGTCCCATATCCTGAAAAGTGGTTTAACCTTTCAACCTCCAAATCTACGTTCAGGACCAAAGTAAATTCAGGCAAAACTGATTACACGACTGTTATATTTCCTTCTACACTCACGTCACTCCAAAATGGACAGTGCCCATCAAATTCCTCCTTCATCAGCTTCTGGGAGCGCCTGGACCAGATAGCAGAAAAAAAACATCAAGAAGCTTCTCCAGGGGATGACACCGGTACAAACTTAATCAGACTTGCGATAGACTCTCTTCGACCTTACTAAAAGTGGCTCTCTCCAGGAGACTACATCCACTATCCCTGGTACACTCCTATGATCCAAAATCAGTCTGCTGAAACTCCTCTTTCTATCCTAGATTGTCATTCTAATCCACTCTGCCACGACATAGCCTCCTACAGATCCATCTATTCCCCTACAGACCCAAAAGACTAAAGCACTTCCTTCTCTAATTTTCTCCTCTAGCTGCAGGTTTTTCCTTCCTTTTTCCCTGCATTCTTTATCCTTCACATCTTAAGCTTTCCGCATACCATTGTTATGAAGGTTACAATGTTTAGTACATTGTCACTTCGTGTATTTATTTTTTTATAGATATTTATATTGTAATAAAGATTTATTCTATTCTATTCTAAAAAGACCAAATCCAATGGACCGGAAGTAACAAATTGTTGAATAGTATTTAGTCGCGCACAACGTTCTCTTGGTGGTTCTTTAATCTTTTCTGCCATTGCGCTACTCATTTTCCCGTGCTTCTGGTTCCCGACAAACTATAACCTTTACAGGCTACCAAGAGACTGCATCTCCTTCCATCGGCAAGAAGAAGGAGCAACAATCACCTTCCTGTATCCCTTTTTTTATATTTATCTCTTCAGCATCAGTGTTTTCTTTATCTTCAGCTTTAGGATTGGCCCTCTCGGTGTTCTTATTTTCGCCCACTCTTTATAGCCCTGGCCCTTACGACCTTCTCCCCACCTTGTGACCCCAACCTTGACGAGTTGGTGGGGCTTAGACACCAAACAGACTAGTGTCTAACCCTCCCACTTTAAAATTCTCTCGTCTTCTGCCTAGAGGATGAACAAGATGCACTGTCCTGGCAGCCTGGAAAGAAATGACATGAAAAAAAAAAACAGCAAAGGTTATAGAAAGTTTGGCGGCAAACCAGAAGCGCGGGAAGATGTTTAGCACGATGGCAGGAAATCTAAAAGAACCGCCAAGAGAAGGTTGTCTGTGTCAGAATAAATAGTTTTTATTTTCATTTTTTTTTGGGGGGGGATTCTCCCCCTGCCGAAAACTATCATCAATGATTTATCCCTTAGACTTCTTCCAAAAATTGACACTTCCAGGACTGAATCCCAGAAAAATGATTCTTTTGGGATTATCCAGGATACAGATTGGGCCATTTAAGGGTATTTGTAGTGTCGCCATTATCTTTACATAAAATCGAATTGTTAAATTTAATTGATTTTATCATTAAACTTTGTCCAATGATTAAATCTTGAAACTAATTTTCTTGCATATGAAATACATACAACCTATATATATATATTTATATTAAAATGAAAACATATGAAAATAAAACGATTTTTTTATTTATTTGAAAGGCCTGGAATTGTTAGTTGCCAGATTTAATTGTTCGTAAACAAGGATGAAATAGTTGTTTTTTCGTTTGTTTGTTCCTATTTTAGTAAATATTTAGCAGAGTTATGAAACCTAGGAAAAAATCAAGATCGTTCGAGAAAAATCAGCTAATCAGCACTGGTGAATACCTTCAAAATGAGAGTCAAATTTCAGTATGCAGTAATAATAACAGTAAACGTATAAAATTACTATTTGGAAAGACTTATCATCCTATAGAAGTGTCCGACTGGGAAAGTTATCTGAAAACGTGTAAAAGTAGTTTCCAAAAACGATATGATGATTTTAGTAAATCAACGATGAATCGTAATGATCTAATAATTATTAAAACTTTAGCAGAGGGAGAATTTTCACGTGTATCGTTGATGGCTAACGAAGGAAGTCATGTATTATTTGCTGCTAAATGCATAAATAAACGGAAAATTATGAACATACATATGGCCAAACAGATTGTTTTACAAAAACAGATATTAAAATCAATCCGATTTCCATTTTTACTATATTTAGAAGGATTTTTTCAAGATTTTAATTATATATATTTCATTATGCCATTTTTAATTGGTGATAGCATGGAGAATCTATTAAGAAAACGTTGCCAACTATCAGAAAATTTTGTGAAATTCTATTCAGCTCAAGTATTATTAGGCTTAGAATATCTACATTTTTTAAACATAATTTATAGAGATCTAAAACCAGAGAATATTTTATTCGACCATCATGGTTACATCAAATTAATTGATTTTGCTTTTGCTAAACTTTTAACAAATAATCGTACGTACACATTTTGTGGCACTCTTGATTATCTAGCGCCAGAGGTTATCCTCCAAAAAGGTTATGGTCTATCTGCCGATTGGTGGTCTTTTGGTGTATTATTGTACGAACTATGCTACGGACGTTCACCTTATCATGATGAAGATGATGAAAACATTCTGGAAAATATTTTTTTTGGTAAATTAAAAATGCCTGATTGGTTTAGTACATCTTTAAAAAAATTATTAAAAAAATTATTAACAACGGATACAACAAAACGTTTAGGATGTTCTTTTAAAGGCGCCGATGATGTTAAAAGACATTATTGGTTTAAATCTATTGATTTTATGGCATTGGTTAATCGTAACCTAAAACCACCCTACGTACCGGACAATGAACAACTGAAAATGGCGGTTTATTTGGACAGCTCAACTGAAAGCGATTTGAACAGTGTTACTGAAGATACAAAAGATAAATTTGACGATGTATTCAAAAATATATAACATCTTGAGAAAAAGAAATGTTCATTTTTTTTGTTTTAAATTAAATTAAATTTAAATAGTTATAAAAGATCCATTAATAGCTCATAGAAACCTTCAGTCTCACCTCAACTCCATAGGGTAAAATGGGCTATCAAACTGAACGAAACTAAATCTCAAAATATTACCTTCACTCTTCGACGAATCACTCATCCTCCTGTCTTTTATAATCTCATTCCTTTACCAGTAGTACGCTACCTTGGGCTTTACCTTGACAGAAGACTTACATGGAACCCTCATACTCGACTTAAGGAGAACAGAACTCAACAGACGCTTCCGACAATTGAAAAGACTAACTAGACAACAGATCAAAACTCACTCTAGACAACAAAAGACTTATTTACTCGTACGAGGGTCGTTTGAAAAGTCCGTGCAAAAATAAAAACTACTTAATTTTTTTGGGGTAAACCATTTTTATTTTTCAACATAGTCTCCTTTTAGGCTTATACACTTCGTCCAACGCTGCTCTAGTTTGTTGATCCCTTCCGAATAATAGGATTTGTCCAAGTCTGAAAAATAGCCATTCGTTTCTGTAATCACCTCCTCGTTTAAATAAAATCTTTTTCCCGCCAGCCATTTCTTCATATTGGGGAACAAATAGTAGTCCGAGGGAGCCAAGTCTGGAGAATAGGGGGGGATGTGAAACGAGTTGGAACCCTATTTCCATTAATTTTGCGACCACAACTGCTGAGGAGCTGGTGCGTTGTCGTGATGGAAAAGGACTTTTTTTTGTGGGCCAATCGTGGGCGTTTTTTCTTGCAGCTCGGTTTTCAAACGGTCCAATAACGATGAATAATATGCACCTGTAATAGTTTTACCCATTTCCAGATAGTCGATGAGGATTATTCCTTGCGAATCCCAAAAGACAGTCGCCATAATCTTTCCGGCCGAAGGAACGGTCTTCGCCTTTTTTGGCGCAGATTCCCCCTTTGGTAACCCATTGTTTAGATTGTTCTTTGGTCTCAGGAGTGTAGTGATGTATCCATGTTTCATGCACAGTGACGAAACGACGCTTAAAGTGCTGCGGATTCTTTAAGTCAACAGCTGCAAACCGTCCTTGCAACACTTCACACGATTTCGTTTTTGGTCAAGCGTGAGCAATCGCGGCACCCATCTTGCGGATAGCTTTGTCATGTCCAAATGTTGATGCAAAATATTATGTACCCGTTCATTCGAGATGCCCACAGCACTAGCAATCTCACGCACCTTCACTCTTCTGTCATCCATCACCATATCATGGATTTTATCAATGATTTCTGGAGTAGTAACCTCAACAGGGCGTCCAGAACGTTCAGCGTCACTTGTGCCCATATGGCCACTCCGAAAATTTTGAAACCACTTATAAACTGTTCTAATCGAAGGTGCAGAGTCACCATAATGTTTATCAAGCTTCTCTTTAGTCTCCTGAGGCGTTTTGCCTTTCATAAAGTAGTGTTTAATCAACATACGAAATCCTTTTTGTCCATTTTTTGAAAATCACTCGACTTCCTCGATTCAAACGAATGCCAAACACAAAGAAATAGACCGATCTGGCTGAAACTTGGTGTGTGTTCTTCCAAGAGATGCTACTAACTAAACATAACCTCGATACGCGCCAGTGGTGCTATCTCTCTGACTTTGCACGGACTTTTCAAACGACCCTCGTATGTATGTATATTAAAGTCAGTCTTGAAGCACCGAACTGTGGGGAGGTTCAACCAAACGTTCAAATCTCTACAAAGGATCCAGGTCTTTGCAGTCTAAAATTCTTCGCTCTATAGAAAAACGCTCCTTTCTACGTCACCGAATCAAACCATTCACACTTGACTTGAACCATTTCCTTTCTGTACAACACAAGTTGTTGAAAACATGATACAGAAAATTCCATCTTAACATTCAATCTAATCACAATCCCACTTGTACAACACTTCTATCTTCCAGAACATTTCTAGACAACCCTTCTACGACTGTCTTATAAGACCTTTGGTCTCGCGATCTCCTCTCTGATGAAGAGAGTCAGCAGAATGTACGTTTTTATGTGCAATGCACAATGCAGTGCAAACGCAGAATGTGCAATTCTCGAGCGGACTCGCCATCGTTAACTGAGTAAATTTGAGGTTATGTTTACAAAATATAATTGAACAGCTGATCAGATGTCATCGCAAGGTTGCCAACTTTATGTCCTGAAAGTTTCATACGGACCAATTTAGCTGTTTTTGAACAGTAGTAATTTGTCTCGTTACTTATTGAATGACCCTCGTAGAATGTTATTGGAGTGTTACCGCTGGGTAACTTCTCCACTCTGATATTGTGTGAGATGATGCTTATTTGTTACCCTTGTTGCTTACAACGCAATGCGTTGATTGCAACTAAATAAATTATTTTTAAAAAAAAAGCTTTATTTTATTAATTAAAAATAGTAAATATATATTAGGTATATATAGACATTAAAATAATATTTCTATGGTAATATTTAATTTATATTTTAAAATTATTTCTACGCGAAAATATTTTAAGAAATACAAAAATAGGTAAAAAAGTTAATTATTAAAAGTAACTAAAAGAAAAAAATCAAATATGTTTAAATGTGAAGAAAGTGAACTTAGTAGCGATGGAAGTGATAAGGAAGAAAGAGCTGCTGAGAGGGCAGAAAAAGAAAAAAAATTAGTTGAGGAAATGAAGAAACGCAAAGTTAGAAAAGAAGAGAAATCGGATGATGATGAAGATTCAGATGTGGATTTAGATGAAACCAAAATAGTTGACATAGCTGAGGAATATCTAGCGGCCGCTTTTCCACAAAAGATTTCAACAAATTTTGTATTTACTAAAGTAAATCAATTAGGTAATTTCTTTGATTTAAGGCCAGTGAAAAATTGGGATACCTATATGAAAATGGAGAATAGTGAATTTTTAAAACGTTATCGTTTTAAACCATTTAACAATACGTATACTAAAAAAGATTTCCAATTTTTAAAAAGTTATGGCAGGTCAATGTTTTCCGAATGTTTACTGGCGAAAAATAGGAAAACCAAATTATATTATGGTATAAAGTGTTACAAGAAGAAAACCATTCTACAGTTGGAGATAGGAAAATTAGTTGAAAATGAGATGAAATTATTGAATGCAATCAGGTCTCCATTCATTGAACATGCCAGTTATTTTTTCGAAGATTCCAAAAGGCAATTTTTTACCATACCATTAAGTCTTGGCGGTACAGTATTTGGTTTATTAAAACGTCATTATCGTTTGACCGAATATTATTGCAAATTTATTGCAGCTCAAGTTGTATTAGCTATTGAATATCTACACAATATGGAAATCATTTATAGAAATCTAAAACCAGAAAATATGCTAATCGACCATCATGGTTTCATCAAATTGGCTGATCTAAGTATTAGTAAAAAACTAGAAGATACTACGAGAACTTTTACTTTATGCGGCGGTACAATTGAATATCTAGCACCGGAAATGTTAACCACAAGTGGCTATGATAAATCAGTAGATTATTGGGCCATTGGTATACTGATCTATGAACTCTACACAGGGATAACACCATTCTACAATGAGGATGAACTATTGGTCTATAAAAATATATTAGAAGGAAACTATCATAATCATTTTACATTTTCCTCAACTTTAATCAATCTAATTAAATCATTATTGAAATCAACACCAAACGATCGATTGGGCAATCTAGAAGATGGTATAAATGATATTAAAAATCATTATTGGTTTAAGGATATTTTATGGTTACCATTGTTTAACAAAGCCGTCATACCGCCTTATGTGCCGGAAATCACTGAACCACATGATATGTGCTTTTATGAGGGACTTGATAATGAGGATTCTGAACTGAACGAATCGTGCGAACTAAAATGAGTCAGGAAATGGAACTAATCACAAATTTTTTTGTTTAAATACGGATTTTGTTTTAAGTAATTAAAAATTTTAATTTGAGTAATTAAAATTTTATGAATTGGTTGTGGTTTTTATTTTAATTTCTTATTTATTATTTTGTAATAAAGGCGTGTCAAGAACTAAGTTCATTTGTGCTCAGAGCTTTATTCAAAGCATAGACAGTGTTCTCTCGTTAAAGACATTATCCATGACCAGACCAGTGTGACCAGTGAAGTGAAAATCAAAGGACTAGAAGCGGGATTTGAACCCCGGGGATATCCGCGTGGTTATCCACCCCTGAACTGGATATCCTTCTCACTAAAATTTAATAGCTCCTGTTTACCGACTTCTGTACAATAGGGGAAAGGCGTAATTTTACTGTGTGTGACATTATTGATTTTAAATTTAATAACATAAGGGGGCCACCCAATCTCATTTCAGAAAGAATTCTTATAACTTGAAAAGAAATGAATTTATCTAAATATTGTTGGCCAACATTTTGAGAATTCCAAAATATATTAAAAATAATGTTATTAACTTTTTTTTTTAATCATCTAAGTGCAAATGTTCCCTGTTTTATTATAGAAATACGAGGGTCGTTTGAAAAGTCCGTGCAAAAATAAAAACTACTTAATTTTTTGGGGTAAACCTTTTTTATTTTTCAACATAGTCTCCTTTTAGGCTTATACACTTCGTTCAATGCTGCTCTAGTTTGTTGATCCCTTCCGAATAATAGGATTTGTCCAAGTCTGAAAAATAGCCATTCGTTTCTGCAATCACCTCCTCGTTTGAATAAAATCTTTATCCCGCCAGCCATTTCTTCATATTGGGGAACAAATAGTAGTCCGAGGGAGCCAAGTCTGGAGAATAATGGGGATGTGAAACGAGTTGGAACCCTATTTCCATTAATTTTGCGACCACAACTGCTGAGGTGTGAGCTGGTGCGTTGTCGTGATGGAAAAGGACTTTTTTGTGGGCCAATCGTGGGCGTTTTTCTTGCAGCTCGGTTTTCAAACGGTCCAATAACGATGAATAATATGCACCTGTTTTACCCTTTTCCAGACAGTCGATGAGGATTATTCCTTGCGAATCCCAAAAGACAGTCGCCATAATCTTTCCGGCCGAAGGAACGGTCTTCGCCTTTTTTGGCGCAGATTCCCCCTTGGTAACCCATTGTTTAGATTGCTCTTTGGTCTCAGGAGTGTAGTGATGTATCCATGTTTCATCCACAGTGACGAAACGACGATTAAAGTCCTGCGGATTCTTCTGGAACAGCTGCAAACCGTCCTTGCAACACTTCATACGATTTCGTTTTTGGTCAAGCGTGAGCAATCGCGGCACCCATCTTGCGGATAGCTTTGTCATGTCCAAATGTTGATGCAAAATATTTTGTACCCGTTCATTCGAGATGCCCACAGCACTAGCAATCTCACGCACCTTCACTCTTCTGTCATCCATCACCATATCATGGATTTTATCAATGATAACCTCAACAGGGCGTCCAGAACGTTCAGCGTCACTTGTGCCCATATGGCCACTCCGAAAATTTTGAAACCACTTATAAACTGTTCTAATCGAAGGTGCAGAGTCACCATAATGTTTATCAAGCTTCTCTTTAGTCTCCTGAGGCGTTTTGCCTTTCATAAAGTAGTGTTTAATCAACACACGAAATTCTTTTTCGTCCATTTTATGAAAATCACTCGACTTCCTCGATTCAAACGAATGCCAAACACAAAGAAATAGACCGATCTGGCTGAAACTTGGTGTGTGTTCTTCCAAGAGATGCTACTAACTAAACATAACCTCGATACGCGCCAGTGGTGCTATCTCTCTGACTTTGCACGGACTTTTCAAACGACCCTCGTATTAGGTTTGTGATATAAGCACTTCTGATTCTAGAAGGGGTTTGAAATCCAATTATCATTTGTGATTTAGGGTTTTGGGAATATACTCTATGAAAGACAATTTTAATCCTGTTAAATGTGCTATTTATATTTTCTCGTATACCTTAAGACAGACCAACCTTACAACTTTACGGGCATATGATAATTTTGCCAGAAATATTCCTTAGATTTTTTTAAATATCTTTCAAAATTGGTATTCTCATTAAGGTATTCCTTTTTCTTTAAATTTACGAACCTTATTAATTTCATTTTGTACAATTCGTGCTGTAGCAGACTGAACGGTTGATAATTTATACCGCCTGTAGTTCTCAGCTTTGCGCTGAAAGTAGACAACGCACTGGAGGCTGCCGCCATATTGCTGGGATTCCACTTCCTTCCTTACTTAGCAACTTCCCGTTTATTTTTTCCTTTCTTTCATAGTGAACTTGGACGGTGAATACTATTCACTTATGTTTAGAAGCTATTTTTCAGTTTTCTTTTGAATTTTCCTTATTGTTTATTTTTTCTTTTCAAAGATAAGAATTTTCTAAGATAATTCCTTGAAACTAACAACCTAAGAAGACCTTTAAATCTACACAAATAACTATTCAAAATAAAACATTGAACGTTTCCTAGCAATTTTTTTGAAGCTATTTTTTTAAACTCCAGAGCCAGATAGATTTTCATTTTCTCTTCTTTTCCCTGATCGGGAATATCCGGTAAGAGAGACCGCTCTCAGTATTAAGAACTATTATTTAGACCAGCGATTCCCAACCTGTGGTACGCGAAAAATAATCAATAATGGCGGACATAAAAAATTAAATCATATAAACGTTTTTTTCCTATAATACATAAAAATTATTTTAATTAATAATATTATACAGTAAAGATGTTACTATATCACGGTTCGCCTAGAACGATTTTAATTGAAAAGTTCACCAACATGAAAAATATTTCTTTCTCCTTATTATTTGGGTCTAAACTAACCAAAATCCACTGAAAACCAAATCGGTTTACGTTGCGGATTTTTTTTTTTTAATTTTTGGTCAAAAAACGGCTTTTTTTTGCATTGTTAAGCCTAATAAATGGAAAAACGATACAGTTTTTTGCAAAACCAATGCATGCATTTTGAAGCTGAGGGAATTTCTGACAGATTGATGTATTTTATAAATGATAAAAATGAAATTTCGACATTCAAAATCAATAAAAAAGACATTTTTGAGCAAAATAAGGCAAAAACAAGGGGTTTCTCCGTTTTTTTGTGGAAGGGAATGGGACTTTTCTCAAAAATGAGAAAAATTCCTGCAAAATACAATATTTATACACTGGAAAAAATGAAACTTTTTGGATTACTAAGCCCTGCAATGCGATAAAAAATTATTTGGGCTCTTTTAATCCAAAACGTTTCATTAAATGAATTTGAATTGGAAAAATTCACTTTTCCCAGTGTATAAATATTGTGTTTTGCAGAAATTTTTCTCCATTTTTGAAAAGTCCCATTCCCTTCCACAAAAAAACGATGATTTATTTGTTAAGTAAGCTTTGAAATGCGAGAAACCCTTGTTTTTGCCTTATTTTGCTCAAAAATGTCTTTTTTATTGATTTTGAATGTCAAAATTTCATTTTTATCATTTATAAAATACATGATACATGTCGGAAATTCCCTCAGCTTCAAAATGCATGCATTGGTTTTGCAAAAAACTGTATCGTTTTTCCATTTATTAGGCTTAACAATGCAAAAAAAAGCCGTTTTTTGACCTGAAAAATTAAAAAAAAAAAAAATCCGCAACGTAAACCGATTTGGTTTTCAGTGGATTTTGGTTAGTTTAGACCCAAATAATAAGGAGAAAGAAATATTTTTCATGGTTGTGAACTTTTCAATTAAAATCGTTCTAGGCGAACCGTCATATAGTAACATCTTTACTGTATAATATTATTAATTAAAATAATTTTTATGTATTATAGAAAAAAACGTTTATATGATTTAATTTTTTATGTCCGCCATTATTGATTATTTTTCGCGTACCACAGGTTGGGAATCGCTGGTCTAAATAATAGTTCTTAATACTGAGAGCGGTCTCTCTTACCGGATATTCCCGATCAGGGAAAAGAAGAGAAAATGAAAATCTATCTGGCTCTGGAGTTTAAAAAAATAGCTTCAAAAAAATTGCTAGGAAACGTTCAATGTTTTATTTTGAATAGTTATTTGTGTAGATTTAAAGGTCTTCTTAGGTTGTTAGTTTCAAGGAATTATCTTAGAAAATTCTTATCTTTGAAAAGAAAAAAAAAAACAACAAGGAAAATTCAAAAGAAAACTGAAAAATAGCTTCTAAACATAAGTGAATAGTATTCACCGTCCAAGTTCACTATGAAAGAAAGGAAAAAATAAAGGGGAAGTTGCCAACTAAGGAAGGAAGTGGAATCCCAGCAATATGGCGGCAGCCTCCAGTGCGTTGTCTACTTTCAGCGCAAAGCTGAGAACTACAGGCGGTATAAATTATCAACCGTTCAGTGTGCTACAGCACGAATTGTACAAAATGAAATTAATAAGGTTCGTAAATTTAAAGAAAAAGGAATACCTTAATGTGAATAACAATTTTGAAAATTATTTAAAGAAATCTAAGGAATATTTCTGGCAAAATTATCATATGCCCGCAAAAACTAATCTAACTAGTGCTGATTTTGATTTTATTAAAATCTTAGGCAATGGTACTTTTGGTGTAGTATTGATGGCTATGAAAAGCGATAATGAACATTTTTATGCTATAAAAGTAATCAATAAAAGATTATTGATTGAGAAAAAATATTTACCACATGTAAAATCAGAGAGATTTGTATTGCAAGCATTGAACTTCCCATTTTTAATCAATTTAGAATATTTTTATCAGACTGTAAACAATTTATTTTATGTAATGCCATTGGTGCTTGGAAATAATCTGCACGAGATGCTAAAAATAGAGTTTAAATTTAGAGAAAGCGTAGCTAGATTTTATCTAGCACAGATTGTTCTAGCTTTAGAATTCCTACAATTTATCGGAGTTATACACAGAGATATTAAACCAGAAAATATCGTTCTGGATAGTAATGGTTATGTGAAACTTGTGGATTTTGGGCTTTGTAAATTATTAAATGGTAGGACTTTTACATTGTGCGGTTCACCAGAATATATGGCGCCAGAAATTTTAAAAAATCAAGGCTATGATGCAGCTATAGATTGGTGGGCATTCGGTATACTAGCTTATGAATTATGCAGTGGTACATCGCCATTTAAAGCCCATTCAGTAAAAAAAATCTTTACAAAAATATTAAAAGGTGCCTATCATTTTCCATCATATTTCAGCATAGAATTGAAAGATTTTATCTCTCGTTTTCTAATTACTGATAAAACAAAACGTATCAACTTTGTACATGAAGGTATAACATTTATAAAATCGCATTTATGGTTTTATGGTATCAACTGGAATGGAATAATAAATCGTACTTTACCGCCGCCAATTATCCCAAATTTAACAAAATTTGGTAAATTAATAAAGCTAGAAATAGTAGAAGCCAATGAAGGTGATGACCCTAAAAAATACGAACGATGGTTTAAGGATTTTTAAATAGACATAAAAAAAATATATATATATGTATATAAACATTAAAATCGCGTAATATTTTTTCACAAAACTTTTAAGTTTTAAGTTTTTAAAGAATACGATCTTCTTTCTCCCCACTTAAACATATCGACGCTGGAGTTCCACAGGGCAGCATTCTGGGTCCTATTCTCTACTCCATTTACACTTCAGACATACCAACAGATACTAACACTACACTTCTCACATACGCAGATGACACCGCGCCTTACTGTCCACTATTCATGATCCTGTACTTGCTCACAGAAATCTGCAGTCACATCTCTCCTCCTTAGAACAGTGGTTCAAGAGATGGGCTATTAAACTTAATGAAACCAAGTCTCAAAATATCGCCTTCACTCTTCGTCGCATTACTCTTCCTCCAGTCACCTATAACCTAACACCTCTACCAGTAGTGAACGTTGCCCGCTACCTTGGGCTTTACTTAGACCGCAGGCTTTCTTGGAACCCCCACACTAGACTTAAAAGACCAGAACTGAACAGACGCTATCGACTACTTAAAAGACTCTAAGACGACAGATCAAAACTCTCTCTGGACAACAAAAGACTAATTAATACACCTATTTTAAAACCCAACTGGGCGTATGGAATAGAGCTGTGGGGTTCAACCAAACGCTCCAATCTTCAAAGGTTTCAATCTCTACAATCTAAAATTCTTCGAACTATTGTAAACGCTCCTTTTTATGTCTCCAACCTGACTATACACACTGACCTAAACATTCCTTTTGTCACACAAGTTGCTAAAACAAGATACAGAAAACTCCACTACAACCTGCAATCTCATATAAATCCTCTAGCTCAAAATCTTTCTTCTAGAACTCTTCCTGACAACCCGACAAGACGCCTTAAGAGACAGTGGCCTCGTGATCTCCTCTCAAGTGAAGAGAGCGACTAATATCCTATTTTGGAGTGTTACCACTGGGTAACTTCTCCACTCGTATTCTTCTGTTATTGTTGTTACTGTTATCACTGTTACTTATAGCGCCAACGCGCTGATTGTAGCAAAAATAAACGCAAAAAAAAAGTTTTAAAGAATTAAAAAAAAAAAAAAAATATGCTTATAACAAGACTGTTGGATAGTTCGGGACCTAAAACGGAAATAGTGCACAACATTGAACTAAAGGGTGACCCAGTGAAAATGACCACATTTATTTCTTTAATAACAACAAAAGTATTACAGATATAAAAGTAGCAAAAAAATCTTAGAAAAGTAGAAACATGGGAGATTATTTGTGGAATATTACATCCTTCAAATGATGACCGTTCTGGGCTTTACATTCTTCCAATCGTTTAACGAAGTTTTTGAATACTTTCTTCAGCATGGAAGCCGAAATTTTTGCGAATTCAGCTCTAATCCTCGATTTTTAAATCCTCTAGATCACGGGGGCTTGGTTTCATAAACACGACTTTTCAAATACCCCCACAGAAAAGAATCTGGAACCGTCAAATCTGGCGAGCGAGGCGGCCAAGCGAAATCTGAAGAACGTGACAATAAACGAATTCAACGCAAACGAACACAACAACGCAAGTGTAAGAGCAGCGGTGTGACAAGTTGCCCCGTCTTGCTGGAGGAACCAGGTTTGATTCAAACGACGTTTGCGGCGGAGTTAGGGGATGAGGAACAAGTTTAACATCTCCCTGTACCTCTCTCCATTGACGGTTCCGTCGAAAAAATACGGTCCGATAATTCCCCACGATGCTACACCGGCCCATACTGTAACTCGTTGGCTATGTAACGGTTTTTCTGGAATGAATTGGGGATTACCACTTGCCCAGTACCGAAAGTTTTGTTTATTTACCGATCCAGAGAGTTCGAAATGAGCTTCATCGCTCATTAAAAGATTATTTAAATCAATCTCACCATCGTCCAATTTCTTTAACGTGTTTACGGCGAAAAGTAATCTCTGTCGGTAATCAGTTTCTTTCAACTCTTGAGTGATCATCAACTTATATGGATGGTGGTTCAAGTCTGAGGTTAGAATTCGACGCACAGATTCCCTTGATAACTTTAAAGAAGCTGCGTGACGGCGAGCGGAACGAGGTGGACTAATTTTTATTGCTTGGCAAACTTTTCCGATGTTTTCCGGTGTACGAACTGTTCTTTTGGCACCTGGATGAATCTTATCAGCCGTCTTGCCATTTTCACGGAAGTTTTCAACCCACCTGAGGATCGATTTTCGCGTAGGAACAGATTCATTACTTTTAACTTTGAACTGTTTACGAAACGCTCTATGAACTTTCACAACCGATTTATCTCGAAAATATGCTTCTACACAAAATGCTCGTTTTTTTTTGCAGTGTAACGTTCTATGATTACTAAAATGTTGATAACAGGAATCTACCAGGTCTCTATTAACCATAGAGCGCGCGTTCGTCCCTGTAGCAGTGTTACCACCACAGTTATTCAAAAAAGAAATGTGGTCATTTTCACTGGGTCACCCTAGTATTTTGTGGGATCCTGTGTGGAGTAATGTGTCACTAGTTTGGATTGTCAGTGTGTTAATGCAATTCGCAAGGATGCGACAAAGGTTCTATTGTAGTAAAAAAGAGAATTATCTACGGGAAAACTTACTGACGTAAGAGGAAGCAATACGTCTCACTAATAGCTGGAACGTAGCTAAAAAAAACCTCCATCAGAGCGCTCTAGTTAGCTACTTTTTTGTTTTTAAATTTAACTTTTTGAAGAGATTAAGCAAAGTTAAGAAAGCCATTAATGAAGTTCAAGGTAACAAAAAATTTGGTTACCTACTTTAGGTTACCACAATCGGACCGGAAATCAGCTTTTTAATCAAAATCACCTAATCAGTCACTTTACTGAATCCAGTTTTTTTTGAGATTTTATCGAATTCAACTCCTCTGACTTTTATTCGGTAAATTACTTCAATAATATTATAAGAACTTTGATTAAGGGTTATTTTTACTTGTGGGAACTAGGGTGATTATATTGCCCCTAAAGTGCTTTTTTTTTTTAGTGTGTTGTACGGTTCTATTAAGAATCATTAAATTTGTTGTAAAACTCCGAGTTTAAAGGAAATGACTTTACCAGAAATATCTGTTTTTAACCAAAGGCTTCATTACTTTTTTTTGGATAATTTTCTTGAAAATGACTTTTGGGAATTGAATTTCTCTCGTTTAATTATGCTATCAATCAGCGTAGTGGTGCTGTAAGTAACCATGATAAAACTGAATAGTAAGAAGTATAAGAGTGGTAGAAGTTAATCCAGTGGTAACACTCCAAAACGCTGTGTTTGTCCACTCTTTTCACTAGAATGGAGATCATGAGGTCACTGTCTCTTAAGACGTCTTGTCCGGGTTATCAGGAAGAGTTCTAGGTAGAAATATTTTGAACTAGAGGATTTCCTTTGCGTGTAATTGCAGGTTAAAATGGACTTTCTTGAATCCGCGTTTTTAGAATTGAAATTAAACTTCAGTTATTTATTTATTAAATACATAGATTTATTTATCAATTTTTCTAGAATAGTTTTTTTTCTTAGAAGCTGTATTAATTTGGTAAGAATTAAGTATTAAAACTGTCCGGCAGACGTTACGTTGAAAAACACCCAAAATTGACAATTTTTTTTTTCTCTTTTTCTATAAAAGTTAAAATTCCCAAACTTTCTTTAAAATAAAGGGCAGATCCTTCTTTATAACTGTAATTTTTTTGCAACAAGCCAGATTTCGAGAAAAAAAGTTGCTGAAAATGGGCAAACATTTTCCAAAATGGTTTTTGTTACTTCTTTTTTTTTGTAAACAACGGTAGCGCCTAAACGCGTGAACCTATTTTCATTACTTAAATAGTATACATAGTTCCGCGAAACATTTTTAGTGAAGAGAAAAGAGAATTTCAGTGAGAGAAAGTCGTAGTATTAAAAGAGAATCTCACCGGATGATTCCATATTCAGTGAAGTACGAGGTGTGGCTATTAAAATAACCAGACTGTTGCTGTAAAACATTTTATTTTAAATTTATACATATTTAGTTATTATCACCTTCAATATACACCCCCTCCTTTATCCCTACAAAGCTACACGGCGAATTTACCATTGATCGAAACAGTGTTGGAAGTCTTTTTCTCTGAGCTCCTGCATGGACGCGTGCCGCTTTTTCTTTCACAGCTTCAACGTACTGTGAAATCGAGTTCCTTTTAATGCATTATTTGACTTTGGGGGAACAGACTCTAAAATCACATGGGGCCAGGTCAGGCCCCTCATAAGGCGGATGGCCTAAAACTGGTATGTTGTACTTGGCTAGAAACGTCTTGACAGTGTGAGCCGGCGCGTGATTTGTTCTTCCACAAATCGGGTCTTTTTTTTTTTCCTTACTCTTTCACGGAGTTGAGCAAACACCTCACCGGTAGTAATGTTGATTAATTATAATCGATATTTTCATATCCGTTTTGGACGTGTGGAAGGGCAACCCAGGCGGTCATCATCTCCGACGTCTTCTTGGAAACGCTTCAACCACTCAAAAACTTGCGCACGAGATACAACATCCATAAACTTCTTTTAATACAAGATCAAGTTTCAGTAGCGGTTTTACCCAGTTTCATGAGAAATTTCACGACAATTCCTTGCTCTACTACATGTGTAGTACCATGTTTTCGGGCAAAACGAAACTAACACCTCTTATACAAACACGTCAGGTTCCGGTCAGACAGATTTCTGTACAAACAAGTGAGATGCTGCAATCGAAAGAGAAGGCTTTACGCTGTGAACAGCTGTCGGTCGTTTAGGATTTGGCACATGCATATAGTTCTTCTGTAGCAGCATCAGTCTCGTTATTTAATAGCCAAATCAGCGTAGATCAGCGATTTTGGTTGAAGAAAACTTGTTATCGTAAATTTGGAACCTAACGCCAACTTCTTTCTAGAAAGAAAGGAAATAAATATAATTGATAAATGTTTATTTTTTTCCTTTATTAAATTAAAGACTTGTTCTAATTAGTAACAAAATAAGTAACAATTAACTTGGTTAAACATTTGTGTGACTTACAAAAACCAATTCCAATAAATTATTTATTTATTTATTTATTTTAGCGTTAGAGAGATAATGAGAAAGATAGTGAAAGAATGAGAGAGAAATAGTCGTTAAATAAAATATTACTTACAAAATAAATATAATAATGTACAAATGTAAATTAAATTAGAAAATCTCCAATCGAAAACTGTTTTTTATTAAACTTACTTCTTTAAATAACAAGTTTTAGATGGTGAAGAATGATAAAGAATTTAGAAAAAAAAAAAAAATACAGTGGGTTGACATTTGGGTTTCGAACTTGTTGTTCAAAGTCGTCTTGGTGGTAGTGGAATATACAAGCAGAACAGTACAAAGCCAAACTGGTGTAGATAATATAAATTATCTTGTGTTCCTAATTGCCCCGGCACTGAGCTACTGGCACTGAACTTTATTTTCCTTGAATTAAAATAAAAATAAATAAATAAATAAATACTAGAACTAATACTAAAACACCAAGAATTTATTTAAATTAGGTATTTTTACTCTTATTCACTGTGTATGTGTGTGTGTGTGTGTGTATATATAATAACTTTCGCTATACAAACACACACTCATATCTACAAAAACATAATAAAACAGTCTCCCCCCCCCCCACCACCAACTACTCTACTCTATCCAATTAACATCTCTTCTCCAAACTTTCAACCTAACAGCTCCTTTACATTCTGAATTATAACTCCATCTCTTGAAATTTGTTTTTTCTTTTGCTTCAACTTTTTACCACAAGAAGGCTCTAGCGTCTGCCGGTGCGTTCGCTTCCTGCTAAATATAAAAAAATCATCCGCTTTTCTATTTTTTTTTTTTTTTTTAATTCAAAAAAAAGATCAAATTGATAATGATCGCAAAAATCTTAACATCAAGATTGGCACAGATAATTCCAAACAGAGGAAGCCTAAAGAAGTTCTAGAATTATACCCAAAAGATGGAGCTTTAGGTTGAGCATTTAAGTTATTATCGCTTCCTGTAACTATTGCGTTGTGTAAATTATCACATATACACAACCAGTCTGCAGGAATGAATCACATTATCGCAGAGATTGTAGAAACTATTGCCATTTTTAAAGAGAAGGGAGTCTGCATTAATTTTTTGTGGGTAAGAGGTCATTGTGGTATAAAAGAGAATGAAATTGTTGATACACTTGCAAAGGAAGCCACCAATAGTGGGGAAATGGCTAATTATAAATTACCACACACCGATATCAAGGGTATAATTGCAAAAGCAGCACTACAAAAATGGCAGACAGATTACAATAATGGTGATAAAGGTAGATTCTATAAAACTATGGCAGAGCAGTTACCTAGACAACCATGGTTTAAGGGAACTGGCACTAATAAATGGGTTGTTACGACAATAAGCAGGCTGAGAGCGAACCACGCGGTGTGCGGATCGTATCTACACAGGATCAACAAAAGGTCCTCTCCTCTTTGCGTAGATTGCAATGAGGAGGAAGATTTCAAACATGTAATAATGATATGTCCACGTTATGTGGTAGAAAGGAAACGAATGTTTGACGATATATACAGGTATTTAGATGCACCATTTCGCTACGAAGACATTATATTCTCCACCAACAGTTATGTGCTTAAGTCGATAGCAGAGCTAGCAATGAAATATGAATGTATTTAGAAGCTATAGCCGAATTAGAATGAATGGAACAAAATGCTTAGAGAAGGATTACGTGATTTTAATTTTGGTTAAGCGAGAAGGATGGCAGGAGCACAGAGTGCTGCTCCATCCATTAGCAGTAGTTTATGTAAATAGCGGTATATAGTAGAATGATGAATGTGTGAAGCGAATGTATTTGTAGGTAAGAACGGAGAGTAAGTGATATTCTAGTGATAAGCACCTAGACGATGCTGGCTGTATGGCGGAAGCCAATGCCAAAAAAAAAAAACAAAAAAAAAAAAAAACTATTGCAGATATCAATCACATTGTCTTTTCAAAAACAGATTATTAAAACCAAAAATACTATATTAAATTTAAATACTCAGTGGCTGTCCAGTACAGTTGGAAAATTAGTTTGTCGCTTCCGGGCAACCGCTTTCCACTGCTTTCTGGTTTTATTAGAGCGTAACTTTGTATAAGCTTGAAAGATATGTTCAGATGGACAATAAAATTTAGATCAATCCTTTGTTGCATCCTTCTTCTTCTTCGTCTTCCAGTGCTGCAAACCATGATGACCTCTCGCCTGCTCTATCCGAGTGGAACCATGGTACCTATCGGTGGCTAAATGGCTCTGAAATCAATTTTCCTCTAATCAGGGTTTGATCATTGCCAAGATACAAACTAACAGCGATTGGCAATTAATGGACAAACTGTAGAACAATTTCATATTTCTGGTACAATCGGCCAAATGGCATTCCCCTCTCGTCGGCTAGATCGAAGTTGTAAGTAAGAAGCGCGGCATGCTTCCGTTTGCCTAGGTACCATCCCAGCTCTAGTGGCCTTTGTATGAGAAAAGAAAATGTGTAGTAGGAGCTAATGGCCACAGACGTCGATGCGCCGGAGAAAAAAAATTCATATTTCTTTTTCTTTTTTTTTTATCGTTAATTAACTTGTTTATTACCCGTGCAGATCCGGAAACAGAATAGATCTTCTCCTGTCCAGGATGTCGTAAAAGGCGACCTAATAAGGCTACGCACGTATGATTCTTTTACAGCCGTATGGGTTATAGTGCACCCACGGAATCCTAGATCAGCACCACACATGCACAAGTACACAAAAACACTCTGAGCCATCATTCATTGCTCACGGTTTTTCCATCCTTGTCTTTGCCTTTCAGACTTGATCAGCGCCCGGATGCTGGAGGTTAAAGGTACAAGAAAACAAAAAAAAAATACCAGACGGCGCGCCCGGGGGTTACCCGGGGTCTTTACAGTGGACCCAGTTTTGCAAATTTTCATTAATTGGCTCATGTTTCCAGGTAAACGACCAGTAGTCGTCTTAATAGAACCTCAGTTCTATAATTTTTGGCATATTCCCCAAAAGTCAAGCACTTCCAAACTGGTTGGGAGTTGTCTGAATTCTGGATAACCCTAGCGGAGATCTCAGTTAGCGGAATCCAGCTGCTGGCCCTTAGTTTTTTTCTCTTCCTGTAAAGAGCTACTTACTAGCTTACACTCTGAAAGGTCGATAGTTTACAGAAAAAAAGCTCCAGGCTCGAATGACCTCAGATTATTTTAAAGATAATCGTTGGACAAAATACATTAGAGTAGTTCTGATTTCCTGATATTAACCAAAACTATATTTAGAGCCCTCTGGTAGCACTTAAACGAAATATTAAATTTCAACTTCCGGCAATTATTTTTTCTTAAATTTTTGCTAAAAACGCCCCATGCACGATTACAATACTGCAGCTAAGTAAGAGAAAACTAAATATAATAAACTTTTATTGGAAGTAGTTGATTAGTAGTGACAGTACACGATTAATCGATTGCCGCGTTCGATTGCTCGCTCTCTCTCCCTCTCTCTCTTGTTCTTTGTAATTAGCCAGGGTATGCAATTAACATGGTATTGGCTGGCATTGGCTGCTCGTTGGTTAAACCTAGACTACCTGTGTCCGCCTATCTATTATTCCTATCATATGGCCACGAACATAGCTACTTAATTGGAGCACATTTATTAGCTATTGTAACTCTAGCTACTGCAGCTACTAACACAGACACACACTATAATACTCGTTTTTCTTCAAACTCTGATTTATCTAATACTTATTTCTTCCACTAGAAAAATTTCCTTTCCACCCACGCATTTCTTGTGAATAGATTAAAGTTGTTTTGTATACTAGTAATGATTTAATTAAAGTATTTTAATGACTTCTTTTTAGTATTAAGTTTTGAAACTCAAAAGAGGGAGGGAATATTGTGTTCGTATAGATTTTCAATTTTGAATGATTTTTTTTTTATTTTTTGAGTTCCCCTCTGAGCTCGAAACAGTAGCTTTTAAAAAATGTTAGTGTGAGTAACGAAATTAGGGGGGTTATTGGAAAGAGGAAGATTGCAAAAGTACAAATTTGATAATTCGATAATCGAATGTTTGGGGCCGGTTAAAACAGCGAACCGGAAATGCCACTTCCATTTTTTCGATGTTTTGTTCCCTGGCTCAGAAAAACGGAAGAATAAGTTGTTAAAAAAATGAAAGTAAATACGCACATACGACTTTTAGGAATCTCTATTTCTGCTTCAGGGTACCTCAAAAACCGATATTTACGATGACAATACAGTATCAAAAATCGACAAACTTTTTTATTTATTTATTTATAAAAAGACCCCCCCACACACACACTAGATTTAAAAGAACAGAACTAAACAGACGCTATCGACTACCTAAAAGACTCTTGGACGAAAATCAAAAACTCTCAAAAGACTGATTTATACTTCTATTTTGAAAACCCATCTGGACGTATGGAACAGAGCTGTGGGGTTCAACCAAACGCTCCAATCTCCAAAGGGTTCAATCTCTACAATCTAAAATACTTCGAACCACAGTAAACGCTCCATTTTATGTCTCCTAACCTGGACTATACAGATCTTAACATTCCTTTTAAGTAGCTGAAAACATGATACAGGAAACTCCACTTCAACCTACCATCTCATATAAATCCTCTAGCTCAAAATCTTTCTTCCTAGAACTCTTCCTGATAACCCGGGGACAAGACGCCTTACGAGACAGTGTGGCCTCGTGATCTCCTCTCCAGTGAAGAGAGTTACTTATTCAGTGTTTTGGAGTGTTACCACTGGGCAACTTCTCCACTCGTTTACTTCTGCCTGCATTTCACACGCAGAAAATCCTCTAGCTCAAAATCTTTCTTCAAGAACTCTTCCTGATAACCCGACAAGACGCCTTAAGAGACAATGGCCTCGTAATCTCCTCTCTAGTGAAGAGAGTGGGACTAACAGTCTAATGTGGCATGGAGGAGCATATCAAGAGTTATATGAAGAGCTGGAGGCCGATTCTATTTTGGGCCTGCCTTCGGATTCTATGACTCCCAAATATAACTTCGACAAGCCGTTCAAAGTCTGTATTGGAGACCGGGAGGCTTGGAGACGTGGACCCCCAGTGGTGGGAGATTCAATGTGGTACACTGATGGCTCCAAGATGGAGGAGGGAGTGGGAGCGGGAGTGTACGGGGTGAAGCCGAAATGTAGCTTTTCGGTTAGCCTAGGGAAGCTAGCTACAGTTTTTCTGGCTGAGCTGGCTGCAATTAGGTTCTGTGCTACCGAGATTGAAGGGCGAGGAATTATTAATTCTAAAGTCGTAATTTTCTCGGATAGTCAGGCTGCTCTACGGGCAATTAGTTCCTATCAGGTTAACTCAAAACTGGTTTGGGACTGTCTGGGTGCCCTGAAGGAAATTAGTGACCAAAATAAGGTCTTTCTGGTCTGGATACCTGGTCATTCAGGACATAAGGGTAACGAAGCGGCAGATTTATTGGCCCGGGAAGGCTCTGCGAGATACTTCGTTGGCCCGGAGCCCAGTTTTGGGGTTCCGAAGTGTATTAAGACTGCGACCATTAACTTATGGGTGCAGAGTAGGTCTCAGGAGTGGTGGTCTGCCACCACTGGGCAGAGACAGGCGAAGGAGTTTATTAAAGGCTATTCGCCGAGGCTGACTGCAGAATTAATCCGCCAAGGCCGTGGGGCTATTAGGATGATTGTAGGTCTATTAACTGGCCACTGCAGACTCAGAAAACACATGCATCGCATGGGCCTGGTAGATGATAGCCTCTGTAGGTTCTGTCAGGAAGAGGAGGAAACAGCACTGCACGTATTGTGCCAGTGTGAGGGGCTTGTTTGGCTAAGGATGTTACTTCTCAGGGAGGAAAAACCAAGGCCTGTGAGCTTTACCCAAGAGTCGCTCTCCAGCATTAAGAGTCTAATTAAAAGGACAGGTCTGGAGGGTGAGCTTTAAAGTTAGGGGAGCCACAATAGACCCAAAGGGGTCGCAGTGGCGTAGGCCCTGAGGCCGCCCTAGTCCAATCTAATCTAATCTAACAGTCTAATGTTTTGGAGTGTTACCACTGCGGTAACTTCTCCACTCTTCGTTACCTAATCATTTGTTGCTCTGTTATCATCCTTACACAAAGCGCCAACGCGCTGATTGTACCACAAATAAACGCAAAAAAAATACTATAAAAATGCCAAAGAATAATGTAATTTCCATTCAAACTAAAAATATTAAATATAAAATGTAATTTATCTACAAAAATAAATTAAAAAAAAATATATAATAATAAAAGCTCATAAATTTTATGAACACTTTATTATACAAAGAAACAAGCTATAAATAAAACAACCGTTTATCATAATTAATTTACACATTACTCTCTCATAACCGAGTGTAAAAAAAGAATATTACCGAGGTAATAATTTAATGTGTGTAAAACTTATACCCCCTGGACATCGATTATATGCTAATTCCTTCATTATTTCTCCTAACACTTGTTTTACTATAAAAAAAAAAAAAAAAAAAATGGAAAAAAAGAAATTTAAGCAAACTGTTTAAATTTTATTAAAATTAATTGCGCACGATTATGGTGCAAATAGTAATAAAATCTGGTACGCGGGGGATCAGCTTAAAGGTTTAAAATTTACTGAATTGGAACATGGAGATTGTAAAAGTGAATATATTTTAAAATTCAGGAGTTTAGTGAGGCCACAGAAAGTCGTGTGAGTGTTTTAAGTTATTTATTAAATCTTTACTAGCAAGGCGAAACACTTCAAATAACATAAAATACAAAGTAAGTGGATATAATTAAAAAAATAAAGAAAATAAAATCGCTATATACATATAAAGCGCCACGGTAGCCGAGCGGGTTAGGCTGGAAACAGTGGAGCGGCGAGCAAAGCGGCGATGATAGCGAGGAGCAAAGCGGCGAAATCAAACACAAGTAAACATATGGGACCGCGCATAGTGGCGAGCAAAGCGAAGATAGAGCAACGCTATCTATAGAGAGTGGAGCAAAGCGTTATGACATGTTCGATTTCTTCGCTCTCATCGCGCTCAATTTGTAAAGGTTATTTTTCAAAGGTTATGGATATTGTTACATTATTGGTTGTTTGTTTAAAGAAACCTCTGTGGGGCCATAGTATTTGTGAAGCTACAATAGTTTTTAATAATTAATAGTTTAAATTAATTAACAATTAGTAGTTAATGGAGAATTCAGGTAATTTTTGCTACATTTAATTTGGTTCTCAATCCCTTAATGCTAACTTTCATCTAAATACTAGGCAAAATTAAATTACATTTTCACGTCCTACTACTTCTGATCAGGACGAATTCTCCAATCCTTCTTCTGTAGCGTCGTACTACTCCAGTTTTTCAGATGAACAACATTAATTTATGACAAATCATGGTGTAGTGATTTAATAAAATTATTGTGTTTTTTTAATTGACTAATTTCTTTTTATCTGCATATATTTCTATTTTATTTTTATTTATTTTGATTTTCTTATCTTAAAGTAACTGCTAGGATTAATGGGGTTACACAGATTTGTATTTAGTAAATAACCTAAATAGTTAATTTTTCTATATTGTGCCTAACTCATGTTATGAGCTGTATTACTCAAAAACAATAAAATTTGATTTTGATTAATGGGGTTACACTGGGCTAATATGTAATCAAATGTTGATAAAGACATTCGAAAATACGCATGAAACTTGCCAGGATGCTCCCGAAGTTGTTGGTACAAGTGATGAAATTCACCAAGTTCATTTCTAAACTTATTTATGTCATTTACACTGCAGCTCTTACTACTAAGGGGCCGTACTTAAATTACGTAACGCAATTTAAAGAGCTTTTTAATCCCTCCCCCCCCCCGATGTAACAGATCGTAACAAAATGTCAACCTCCCCTCCCCCCCTAGCCAAATGTACGTAATTTTTTGTTATGGAATATCGTCATTGCATAGTATTTAATTAAAATCAAACATATATTTTTTATTTATTACTTATTTAATTACATTATCACTTAGTATGAAGGTTGGCTATAGTAGAATTTGGCGCGAAAAATATCGTTAGTATTTTTCCATTAATGACCAAAAAATTATAGATTCAATTGGAAAAATTACGTACAAGCATTAAAAAAAACCCTCCCCCGAACCATAACGAATGGTAACAATCGAGCCTTACCCCCCTCCCCCCTTGCGTTCGTTACGTAATTTAAGTACGGCCCCTAAGCTGCTGCAAATACCAAAGTTTCAACGAAGAATTTTCATATAAAAATAGTTCCTCCATCTTGTTTTGTCAAAAGGAGAACGCGACTAAGCTCGTCACTATGTGCTTGCGAATCTTTGCTCGCTGCTCGTCGCTCTCTTTGATCTGAAGTAGCTATCATCGCCGCTTTGCCCGCCGCTCCACTATGTTTCCAGCCTTAGGAAGTTGTTAGAGGCTAGACCCGCAAAGCTAAGATGTATTGTTGGTTTAGTGGGTTCGATTCCCCCGGTCTCTAGGCCTTGTGCATTTTATTTAATGTTTTAAATGTGAGACTACTTTTGTAGTAAAGTATGTTTGCTAATCGCTTCCGTCCATTGCGCATCTAAATTTGGTAGCTTGAACGTAAAGCCCCCCAGCAAAAGTAGGGTATTACTTTAAGAATGTATTAGTATATCTTAGAAAATATCAAGACGACTAAGATGGAATCCTAGTTTGTTAATTCATGTATGTTTTATGGCAGCAATTTGGGTTTAAAGTTAGTGCTTAATAGCCGTAATAAATTTATGAGTCGGTTGGAAATAAAAGGTGCCTTAAGAGGCAAAAAAAAAAATAATACAGTTGCTATTCATCTTTACTACAACTATGCATTTTTACTAATGATCTAATACGTTCTAGCTGGTCATTTATTTAACTAGAATACTCCCCCTAGCAACCCTCCATTCAGCTTCCTGCCTTCTTTTTTTCCCCATTCATTAATTCTTAGTTTTATCCGAGTCCCCGTTATCTCTAGATCTAATCAGATTTTTAGAAGTAAAGTGATAGTAAATTATCAAACTAGATATCAAGCTAATTATTAATAATAAAAAAAAGAAGAATCTTAACAAATAAGTAAGCCCTCAAGTTATTCATGAATTCAAACCCTATCATTTACCTGGCAATAAAAAAAAACTAAAATAGTGTTCCTTAATTATTATCGATCATTTTTTTAAATACGATAATTAGCAAACGATGCTATCGTATTTTTTTTTTTTTTTTTTAACTAAGTTATGTTGTAAATCGATTTAATTTTATAAAAAATATTTTCAAAATTTTTCTTTTACGTTTCCTTAGGTAAAGATGAAGTCTTGGAAAATGTGTCAAATTTTCAATTTTTGAATTTTTACCGGGAAATATCCGGTTTGACCACCCTTAAGCTGTTTAGTGCAAAGTTTAACGAATTTTAATGTTAATAAAATCCCGAATAAAGGTACCTATGCTAAATAATTAAGGAGACAATAGAGTGTCTTCCCTATCAGATTTTTACGATCAATTTAAAAAATAAATAAAAATAAAAAGTGTGTAACTAGATACCGCTTAGTGCGGAATAATGAGAGTATCCGGTCCCGCAGCCGATCCAACTGTCTGGTAGCAATCTTATAGAGAAAGAAATAGAAGAAAAAAGATCCACATAACCAAACCGGTTTTGTATATACGTGGTATTTAATTAGGAACAGTAATAAAATTATAATTATAGCTTGTTAAAATACGGTAGCTGATTTATTGACCGTTCGAGAATAATTTAATTTGTTCCCTCTTCTTATTTATTTCTTTATTCTCTAATTCTAACCTGTATATATATTTATATATATAAAGGACGGCGTCCGCAAAGAGAAAGAACGTTCAGAGAGTGAGTATTCAGGTTTCTTCTTTGTCTTCTTCATGGTACTTCTATTAATTTTATAATCTTTAATATTTTTTACGATTTAATAATAAAACATGAAATCTAGCAGGACGCGCGTTAGTTAACATTATGTTTAACTGTCGACCAATAAAATAAAAGATACAATATTCAAATATCTTTCTTGGAGGATCAACTTTCATCTACAACCGTTTAACTTTCTCTCGTTGATGGTGAAGTTCGAGCTTCCCGGATATTTGAGCCTAGAAATGGGACAACAGCGATGATACAAGAGACTTGTCCCCGTAGCCGAGTTTTGAGGAATTCCTCAATTTTCCCATCTCATCATCTTACGGTGAAGGAGGGAAACGGATTAATGCTCAGAACAGCTGAGGAAGAAGTTCTTCACTAGCCCAAACTGGGGGGCGTCGTGCAAGGCTATAAAGTATGGATGGTCTAGGACAGGGGTCTCCAAACTTCTTGCACAAGGGTCACTGTCCCTCAGAAGGTTGGAGGGCCGGACTATAGAACAAACTATTTTAAAGTAAAGAAAAAAAAAACGGGAACAAATAGAATATTTTGAAATAAAGAACAAATAAACTTAAATCACCAAACTGCCCAGTATTTCTGTGGGAATTAGGGACCTGCTTTTGGCTAATGAGTTGGTCAATGTCCGGTTTATGTTAGTTATAGTACAGTTTACACTGTTTTCGAAGCCGTGACGCGTGCATCCTGCGCGTCACCGGAAGTATTACTGTACATGAGCGACGCAGCGCTTTGCGGCACCGCCACATATAGTGATCCTCCACTCACTGACACACCAATGAAAGAGATGCCTCTTCCGGAAGTGCGGCGGGGGCCGGATAAATGTCCTCAGGGGGCCGCATGTGGCCCGCGGGCCTTACTTTGGGGACCCCTGGTCTAGGAGGTAACTTGATCGAAAACGGAATCTTCAAGGTAACCGTCCGTAATCCCTTGGATTTAGTGACTTTTCCTAGTTAACTCAGGCTTGAGAGAGCATTTAAATATTTTCAGAAAATCTTAGTAGATGAATACAATGGTGAAGAATACATCGTACTATGAATGGTGGGGATCTAAAGATATTAGTGAATGGTTATTCCAACTTTTCGGATCCTCAGCGATTCTTAGAAAGCCTCTGAATATGGTTTCCAATTATTTTTGGGGCGTTTGCTGCCAATTTGCCGGCTTCCTGGCTTCATGGTATTTTCTTAGAGAGCATGGATGGTTACCAAAGTGTGAAACGGCTATCCCCACCTTAATTCGTGTATTATTTCCTAGACAATTAACCAAGAGTTTCATTGGAAATTTGGGTTTAATGAGAAGCTGTAATGTTACGCTTCCTTCATTTTATTTCATTAAAAGGGCATGAATAAAATTGGTATCAAATAATTTTTTAGTACAAATCCTAAGTTTTCTAAAAAAAGAGAATTACGCAGTAAGAAAGAATATAGTGTTTTATTTACGCACAATTTTCGGGAAAATCAGATGATTTAACTCATAGGTTTCCGGCGCGAATCATTATTCAAAAATTTTCCCTTCTACGTATTAAAAGTAAAGAAAACCTACCTATAGATATTTAAACCAAAAAAAGGCAAACAAAGAACAAACAGTTTCCTTAATGTGAAGAACATTAGAGATTATCTTGTCATAAGTTTTGTTACCCACACGTACATCCTCTTCTCGTACACTGAAGTGGTGTCGATCTGTTTTTAAAGAAGGAGCATCTCCAGACTGAAGAAGCAATATATCAATCTCACCTGGAGTACCACACGGCTGTAGAAGTAATCAAGACATCACGAGGAGGCTTCGTGTATTCTAAGGTGGTAGTGACTAAGAGAGCGAGAGAGAGGGTGATATTAGGTTTTAGTAATGGCCGGAAGAGGAGGGACCGACTTTACCTTCTCACTGATTATTATTAATCTTTATCGGAGTCCGTGCGGTCGGCCCAAAAGAGTGGTAGGGCCCAAGTGGATGCTGCTTCATTGCCAACATCCATCAAACTGGAAGATCTATGAAGAGTCTTTTACCTGTGTTAGTGCGTAGTCAGCTTTAAGGCTACATTCTCACTTACTAACACTAACACTCTTCGACAACACCTAAAAATCACTTCTTTTTCTTCATCGTCTTCATTTCACATCTAAGTCTAAGTTCCGGGTTTAACACTAATTTCATTTTGAAATATTTGTCCATATTTTTTTTATCTTCAGAGCTCTTCAATTTATATCCAGATGGTTCTCAGCTGCATACAACGCAGTAAAAGGTACAAATAGAAAGATAAACTTCATTGTTAAATATTTACAATTAATTACAAAAAAATAAAGTGCTAATTTGAATTTCAACCTTCATTAGGAGAAAGTTAGAATAGGAAATGATTTAGTCTTTTGTGTCTGTACAGAATGGAAGGTTCGTAGGTGGATGTTTGGGGGGCAGAGTGGGTTAGGATGGCGATCTAGGTTGGAGAGGAGTTTTGGATTAAGGAGTGTACAGGGGATTATGGAAGATATCTCTTGGTGGGAGACGATCCTAGTCGAGGAGAATCAGTCGCAAGTCAGAGAAATTTGTTCTGCATTGTCCTGGAGTTTCTTGATGTTACTACTACCAGGACTGGCCTCCAGGCAGCGATTTACTTCGGCCTAATGTCCACTTAGTAGAGGAGTTTTTTTTTCTTTCTTTCTTTCTGTTCGGTCATTTTCGAGACTTGTGACAATAACGGAAAGAGTAGTCTTGTAAGTCAGTTTGCCGGAAATCATTTGGTCCTGTAGGTGAGTTGAGAAGGTAGTTTGTAGTTGAAAGTTAAGCCGAGGTACCTTGACGTGGTTAGACCACGGGGATCAGAGTATTGTTGTGTCCAACTTGTCTGTTGAGGAAAGAGTTCCTGAGCCTCCATAGTAGTTAGTTTTCTCATGATTCTCATTTTGAATTAGTGCATTATTTAGTCAGTTAGTCTGTTGCTAAAGTAAGTTTTTTGATTCGAATATCTCTAAATGTACCCAGAATATATGAAATTGGATTTGACAGAGAAAGTTAAAAAAGCTAAGATCGCTGTAAACAGTATGTGGAAACAGTTTTTTATGAAGCAAGAGATACCCTTATCGTGTAAAACCAAGGTATACGAGGCAACTGTAAGAAGCATATTATGCTATGGTACGCAGGCGTGGGGATATCAAAGTTCTGAGGTGTTGGAAAAATTTCAGAGGTTTTTCCTGAAAAAATTGTTGCAACTGCCATACAATACACCAAATTATATGTTAAACTTAGAAACCTCATACAATCTAATTCATATTTATACATTTAAATTGCATATGGATTATGTTCGGAAAATGTTGAATTACGGTAACAATAGATATTGTACAATGGTGGCAAAGGGGATTGTAAAGTGCAACATTTCATGGTATAAATACTGGACAGAAACAGCAAACACGGTGGGGATGTCTATTGATTTAGAGGCGCCAAATTTAAAAGAGCAGCTAGAGAGAATGATTCATGGGTATACATCATTATTAAGGTGTAAATCGATTGATCGAGCTGAAGCTGGGACGCATCATGGCTTTTATTATTTACTTAGAAAGGATATGAATTGCTTTAAGGATGAACATAATTTAAGAAAAATCAGTACTATAATAAAATGTAGAGGGGAACTGTTAAACCTTAATTGCAGACCATACAGTAAGGAGAGTTCTGATTTATGTTCCTTGTGCAATTTGAGTAAAAAAGAAGATGGTGAACATTTCCTTGCAGTCTGTCCTGTTTTGAGTGAATTTAGAATCAGGTATTTGGGGAAAAAAGAGCTCACACAGGCAGAACTGATAGATGTGCTAAATGGTAAAGACTGGGACAGCCTATGTAAATATGTTAATGTGGCCAGTAGGTATAGAAATTTTTTAGTTTCTGAGTTCAATTACTAAGAAGTTAATGTAATTTTGTTCAATTAGGGTTTTATTATTATTTTGATTTTTAATAATGTTCTAATTCCTCGTTATTTATTGTATAATTTTCTCTTGATCATTGTTTAAGTTCCGAATTTATGCAGCTTTTCCATTTCTTTATAGTTTTTATTTGTTATTGAGTTTAGTTTAATATAACGACTCCTGGCAGACGGTTTTTTATACCATGCCTAGAGCAAGCTTTCTTTTTTTCAATTTTGTAAGTTTATTTTGTATGTTTATATTTTTTTGTAAATAAAGCTTTCTTCTACTACTACTACTACTACTACCCAGAATACTTGAGTTAGATGAACGATGACCATCTAAGTTGGCCACCGCTGCTTAGTTGCCACTCTGCTAGGAAATTCGCAGAAAAAATGTTTTCTGGTGGATATGTTGTGAATCAGAGAGTTCGTAATGACGGACCCAGCTATCCTAGAATCACACTAAGATCATTTCACGTACGTTAGTTCCTGTTTTTAGGATTAGGCCGGATACACAAAACTTAGACCAATTTGAAAAGAATTTTCTTTTTCTCGAAATCAGAGTACCTTAAAACTTGTATTGCCATAGAAATACGAGAGAAAGGGACAACATATAAAGAAAATTTCTCTAAAGGAAATAAAATAAACGGGGGAAAAAATGCTGAAAATTTTAATAAAAGATACATTTAATTAATTCAAGACACAAATTTTAATGAATTTGATCCATAAATTAATGAACAGAGATGCCCACCATCATTGGTACCAAAATAGAACAAAAAATTATTGACAATAAAATAAACCAATAGGAAATCGTTCCACTCCCATAAACCAGGACACCAAAATTTACACTGAAAACATTTATATATGGCTAGCTTGTTTTAATTTTCTTAACAACATAATTCAAGTTCTTCAATCTTCAATAAACATCTTCATCAAAGTCTAGAAAACAAGATTATACAGAAAACAAAACTATAAATGAAGATAATAATAAAATAAAATAAAAAAAAAGTAATAAAAATACAACTGGAACAAGTATAACACTAATAAAACTTATTTTAATTTCAAAAAGTTGTAGAATACTTTTAAATATACATCGATGTTGAAAAATAAAATAAATTAAGATCTAAGTAAAAAAGACAAATATCAACTAAATTATTAATGTTAATATAGAAGTTATAATGTGACGTCATTATGTAAAAGTCATATAAAATTATATAAACAGAAGATATATATGTATAAAATAGTGCAGAACATATATACCTTTACGAACTATAATAAAAGATAGCCCAAGTGGAGGAAGTTATGTAAAAAATAAATAAAATATAACAAAGAATAAAAAAAAAAATGAATATAGAGAAACAAATGGTCAAAGAAAGGCCTCTGTGTGTTACAAGAAATCCGTGAAGAAGAGGAAGAGGACACACAACTCTGTGAAGAAAGAAGAACAACTCTTAAAGGAGGAGGCTGTGGAAGAAATCCTTTAAACTGGCAATAAAACAAATTCGGTTGCTGCTACCTCCTTCTACTTCGTCTTCTTCTACTTCTCCTCCTTCCGACCCTTCGCCTGCCAAAAAAAAAAAACACCACTTGTTAGTGAGAACTGGTTATTTGGTTTTTATTCGTATTTTCTGTTATATCTAAACCAATTAGAATGTGCCATCTAAATCAAGCTAAAAAAAGAAGTATGTTTCTTTCTTAATTAGGGGTTAATTGCGATAAGTTATAAAAGTATTTTATATCCACTTAAAAAAAGAAGCTTCGCCTTAACAAATTTGGTGAGTTAATAAAGATTGAGTCACGTGTTATTTCAATATTTTGTAAAGGGAAAATAATAAATTAATTTTTATATATTTTATAAAATACAAAATTTTCCCACTTAGAGATAATACGAGGTGTGGCTATTAAATAACGAAACTGATGCTGCTACACAAGAACTATGCATGCGCCAAATCTTAACGACCGACAGCTGTGCAGCGTAAAGCCTTCTCTTTCGATTGCAGCGTCTCCACGTGTTTGTAGAGAAATCTGTCTGACCGGAATCGTCGTTTGTGTAAGAGGTGTTAGTTTCGTTTTGCCGCAAAACATGATACTACACATGTAGTAGAGCAACGAATTGTCGTGAAATTTCACATCAAAGCTTGGGTAAAACCGCTACTGAAAGTTATCTTTTATTAAAAAGAAGTTTATAGCGATGAATGTTGTATCACGTGCGCAAATTTTTGGAGTGGTTGAAGCGTTTCCAAGATGGCCAAGAAGACGTCGGAGATGATGGACTGCCCGGGTCGCGGATATGAAAATATCGATTATAATTAATCAACATTACTACCGGTGAGGTGCGTGCTCAACTCTGGTGAAAGAGTAAGGAAAAAAAACGACCCGATTTTTGGAAGAACAAGTCACGGGGTTCTCTCCATCAACACAACGCGCCGGCTCACACTGCATTCTCTGTCAAGTACAACATCCCAGTTTTAGGCCATTTCGCCTTGTTCGCCTGTGACCTGGCCCCATGTGACTTTTATCTGTTCCCCCAAGGTCAAATCTGCATTAAAAGGGGCACGTTGTAGGGATAGGGGAGTGGTGTATATTGAAGGTGATAATAACTAATTATGTATAAATTTAAAATAAAATGTTTTACAGCAATAGTCTCGTTATTTAATAGCCACACCTCGTATATTTGAGCTTTACTAAATTGACGACCATATTTAAGCGCGGTGCAGCCAGAATGGTCGTAAAAAATCCTGGGCGCCTAGCCCAAAAGACACCTGATGGATAGCGTCACCAGTGACTAAAACTTTAAGCCAAGAATTATATCTTTCTTGGGTCCGTACGGCGGAGTGATGTTCCAGTTCTCAGTGCAGAGATTAGGAGCCAATCAGGAGTTCTAGTAATTTAAGTGCCAGTATGGGCCTAGCTCATATAAGGTTGCCCACTTTAGAATCGAATTCTCCTTTGACATTTATCACCATGGGTTTCTGATTGGTTTCAAATTATCCACAGAAATAAATGTGTTTTAATTTCCAAAATGGGCATCTTATGGTACAATTCCCTTGGGGCCGCCCCCAAATTTACTCTTAAATACCTAGAACACCCGATTAGCTCCTTGCATTGAACTGGAACATCTCACCGCCTTACAATCCAGGTAGATACAATTCTTGGCCTAAAGATCGTTACTTAAAGAGATAGTTAAGATTATATTGTCAATTTTAGTTTCAAGAATTTTATTTTTGCGTTTATTTGTGCTAAAATCAGAGCGTTAGCGCTAGAAGTAACAGCTGATAACAGAGTAACAAATGAAGCAAAGAGTGAAGAAGTTACCCAGTGGTACCACTCCAAAACATTAGACTGTTAGTCCACTCTCTTCACCAAGAGAGTAGATCATGAGGCCACACTGTCTCTTAAGACGTCTTGTCTGGGTTATCAGGAAAAGTTCTTGAAGAAAGATTTTTAGCTAGAGGATTTGCCTGTGATTGCAAGTTGAAGTGGAGTTTTCTGTACCGTGTTTTCAACGTCTTGTGCGATAAAAGGAATGTTAAGGTCACAGTGTGTATAGTCAGGTTGGGAGACATAAAATGGAGCGTTTACGATAGTTCGAATTATTTTAGATTGTAGAGATTGAATCCTTTGGAGATTGGAGCGTTTGGTTGAACCCCACAGCTCTGTTCCATACGACACAGAAGGGTTTTGTAATAGAAGTATAAATCAATCTTTAAATTTGAAGAAATTTAAAGACGAAACATTAAGTTTCAAGATATTTCTTTATCTTGAAACATATTTCTTTCTTTAAAGTAAATGACTATTTTTTTGTTTTCTTGTCATTAAAAAAAAGAGTAATAAAACTTAAATATAAGAATAAAGAACTAAACAAATCACAGTTAGTGATGAATCAGTTAATCAAACGTCATGTTAACAATCATCAGATACTACTGGCCAGAATGATTCTTTTATTTTTCCATCATCCTCTAATCATACGTCAGCATACGTCATCTTTTATGTTCATTTAGATGTGCATTGTAATATTATTGTTACAGTCGAACCTATTTTTCACTTAGAATAAAGCGTTGATCAATCAAATCATCTAAATCAAATTGATGATGTAATATTTATTTTTTTAATTTTTCTTGCAATAAAACTATCTAAATAAAAGTCTGATTATTACAAATTATTTCACATTGATCTTATAGTTTATGTATGGATTTTAATAAAAAGTTATTTATTTGTATTGAATTCATTTTAAGTTAAAATTCTTTGGCTTTGAATGAAGTGGAATAGTCATGAGCTTAAATATACTTAACACGAGTGACTTACAATCATGATCGAATTCACTAGTGGGGCTAGGGGCTTCGGTTGCCGTGGAGATTTGTCAAGAATGATAGATATAGATAGATAAATAAATATTTATTATAAGTATGTACAATAAATACAGACATGAAGTGCCAATGTACAGTACATTATAACCTTCATAACAATGGTATGGGGAAAGCTTAAGATGAGAAGGATTCAGAATGCAGGGAACAAAGGAAGGAAAAACCTGCAGCTAGAGGAGAAAGTTAGAGAAGGAAATGTTTTAGTTCTTTTGTGTCTGTAGGGGAATAGAAGGAGGCTGTATCGTGGCAGATTGGGTTAGGATGGCAGTCTAGGATGGAAAGGAGTTTCAGCAAACGATTTTGGATCGTAGAAGTGTACCGGGGGATAATGGATGCAATCTCGAGGAGTGAGTCAATCTTAACGCATCGTAGAGAGTCTGTCGCTAAGTGTAAGAAATTTGTTCTGTGTTGCCTTTGGAGTTTCTTGATGTTACAGGCTATAAAGTCTAGGCTCCAGGCGGAGCAGGCGTAGAGCAACATCGGCCTAGTGACTACTTTGTAGAGGAGGAGTTTGTTGGTCCACAGTCATTTTGGAGTCACGTGAGAGTAGAGGAAATAATCGTCTTAGTAGTCCAGTTTGCTTGATTTTACTTTGTCCTGAACGTGTTATAGTGAAAGACAGTTTGTTGTCCATAGTTAGGCCTAGGTACTTAGCGTGCGTAGATCAAGGGATCAGAGAAAAGCATGGTAGAATAGGCGAGAGGACTTTATAAGAAAGGATTAGGGGAATGAGAAAAAGTATAGAGCTTGGTAATTTGGGAATTTCTCATTGGCTAGCTGCGGTGTCTTTAGTATCAGGGAAAACACATTGTGGAAAATCGAAAGCGATTACAAGTACTTCCACTTATCGATAGATCAAAGCCTAATTACGGTATTAAAAGAAAAAAAAGTCATTTGTAAGAAATGGTAAAAAAGTAAATTTACCACTTTGCACACTAAATGACCTCCCTTATGTATTTATGTATATTTGAAGCAAAAAAAAAGTAATAAATAGATACATTAATAACCAGTATTAATAAAAATTAATGGGATTTTATTAATATACAAATAGAATGTAATAATAATCGAAAAATAACATCGATTAAATAATCCCACGCCTTCAGAATATTTTATTTCTAAATTGCTATTTAATAAAATTAAAATAGAAGAGAAAAAAAGGCTAAAAATCAGAGAGTTGTTAGTTTCTTTCAGATTTTATTGCCCAGATAACATTTAAATAAGCTGCAATTAATTTGTTTTTGGTATCCCCCCTCACTGTTACTGCTTTTATAATTTAAATATTCCATTTTTGCTCTAGAGTGGCGATAAAACTGATATTATTAATGTTTAAAAGGTTATGATTTTTTTTTTTGGGGGGCGTTTATGTTTGCTACAATCAGCGCGTCGGCGCTATAACTAACAGTGATAACAGAACTATGAATTACAGAGGTATACGAGTGGAGAAGTTACCCAGTGGTAACACTCCAAAACAGGCTATTAGTCGCTCTCTTCACTTGAGAGGAGATCACGAGGCCACTGTCTCTTAAGGCGTCTTGTCGGGTTGTCAGGAAGAGTTCTAGAAGAAAGATTTTGAGCTAGAGGATTTTATATGAGATTGCAGGCTGAAGTGGAATTTTCTGTATCTTGTTTTCAGCGACTTGTATGACATAAAGGAATGTTAAGGTCAGTGTATATAGTCCCAGGATGGGAGACATAAAATGAAGCGTTTACGATGGTTCGAAGTATTTTAGATTGAAGAGAATTGAATCCTTTCGGAGATTGTTGCGTTTGGTTGAACCCCACAGGTCTATTCCATACGCCCAGATGGGTTTTAAAATAGAAGTATAAATCAGTCTTTTGTTGTCCAGAAAGTGTTTTGATCTATCGTCTAAGAGTCTTTTAAGTAGTCGATAGCGTCTGTTTAGTTCTGTTCTTTTAAGTCTAGTGTGGGGGTTTCCAAGAAAGTCTTCGGTCCTAAGTAAAGCCCAAGGTAGCCGGGCAACGTTCACTACTGGTAGAGGTGTTAGGTTATAGAAGACTGGAGGAAGAGTAATGCTATGAAGAGTGAAGGTGATGTTTTGAGACTTGGTTTCATTAAGTTAAATAGCACATCTCTTGAACTACAGTTCTAATGAGGAGAGATGTGACTGTAATGAAATATATAAATGTATATTTCTCTTTGAAATAATCGAGTAGATTATCGATTTTTAGTTTTTTTCGCCGGAAATATCCAATTTGTGGTCTCTTGAGCCCCTGATAAAGTGTAATCGCTGCTTGAGTACCCATGTATCGATTGTAATCGCTGAAAGTTCAAATTTGTTATTTCGTTTAAGGTACCAAGAAAGGTTACCTCTTTAAGGTTACCAGTCAAATATGATATATATATTGGTTAAATTGCACACAGTCTAACCTCTAGCACAGCGTTTCCCAATCTTTTTTTTGGCTCGCGTACCACTTGGTAAATTGTACCACTTTGTAAAAATGATCGTATTTCGTGAAATTTGTTATTCCGAGTGCTATTTTATTATTATTATCTTTATTTGTACAGAGATACAATGTATCTGTTACAAAGGAGTCCATGTTCACTTTATAAACTATGTAAAGTATAAGATCTTAGTTTTAAAATTAAATTTAATGTTGCTTGGATAGAGCTTACTCATTACAATCCAGTCTCTTTAAGCAGATCTTTACATAGTTATCACTTAAGTTCTGTCACACATGATAATTCTATTAAATTTTCTTTATCTCTTATCGATAATGATGTAGCTTTTCCTAAATTTTTCTTTGTAGAAGGGGTTTGAAATCCGATTATCATTTGTGTTTTCGGGTTTTGGAAAAATACTCCATGAAAGACAATTTTAATCCTTGATAAATGTGCTATTAAGTATATTTTCTCGTATATCTTGAGACAGACTAACCTTATTACTGTACAATATTAACAACTTTACTGTATAATATTATTAATTAAAATAATTTTTATGAATTATAGCAAAAAATGTTTCTATGATGTTTTTATGCTTTAATTTTTTATGTCCGCCATTACTGATTATTTTTCGCGTACCACCAACCAGCATCTCGCTTACCACAGGTTGGGAAACGCTGTGTCCTACAGGATACTTACTAGATATACTTTAGATAGATAGACTTTACTATATACTTTACGACTTCTTCTTCTCTAAGGCTCAACAGTCCTTAAAAGGACCAAGGCCTCCACCACTATCCTCTGCCATTCCTCTCTTTCTTGGGCTCTCGTCCTCCACCTTCTTACGCCCATCGCCCGCAGATCCTCCTCCACCTGGTCGATCCATCTATTTAGTGGGCGGCCCCTGGACCTCCTGCCCCCAGGCTTGCCCTCCAGCGCCATTCTTGGCCCGCGGCTGCGATCCATCCTCATTAGATGGCCAGCCCACCCTTGAAAATCAGTCAGGCTTTTCTTTGGTGGTTTCTGAACAATACTCTTTTTTCAGGTGTGAAGTTGTTAGCCCCACGCCCAACCCCCGCTAACTTGGAGGACCTGTGATTTTGAGGGTTTACTTCCTTTGCATACGCCAAAGCCTAGGGGCGGTGGCCCTAGGTTATGTACTGTGAATGACCTTGTCTGCATTGTGTATGTGTTGTAGTGTAAGTGTATTGTGTACTGCTTGGTGTGGTGATAGTGCATGGTGTCCTGAGCTGGGATACCCGTGGGATCGCTACCCCCAGGTGACTGCATGCAACAGTCACCGCTTGCTTCACGACTACCAAATATTATTTAAAAAATTGTAATTTAAATGAATTACGTAGTTTTTTCCTCACCATGATTGTACTGGGCAGTTGGTTAAAGGTTACCTATTTTGTGTTTAAATGTTTTATCTCGTACAGGTATATTTGTTAAAGGCCCTTATAGTTACCAATCTACTTTTAAGGAAACAATAGGAGTTCTCCGGTCGAAAACAAATATATATCACTTTGTTTAAAAATAAATAAATCACTAAATAAAAAAAGGCATTCTGAGATTTTTCTCCAACTCAACAGACTGTTGTAGAACAGAAGAGACTTATACTATCTTGTTGTATAAATTCAATGTAGAGGCATTATAGATTAAGACATCACACAGTGGTATAAAACAATTCAAAAGAGTAGGGAAGGGGTCCCTACCAACTGCTTTGCTTATAATGTGGGATCCAGGAATGAATAAATAAGACAAAAAGGGGGGAAGGTTAAATAAAGGAAACCTAATTTGAATATACGTATGCTTGAGGTTTTTTTCTTTTTTTGAGAGAGAGGAGGGCCCCTTGTTTGAAGATTGTGGTGGCATTTTCTAAAATGTATCAACAGCAACCGACGACCTTTCAGGTTCAGCCGTCTTTAGAGTATCTCTCTCTGTCTCTCTCTCACACAGCTTCTCTCCGAGGCATGATGTATGCCTCTGCTACAAGTAAAGGTTCCATATTTATTTAAAACCAATTTCCTCCCCACCCTCTCTCCTGCCGCTCTGTTTGACCGGTGTTCTCCATTCACTGGAGGCTCTCTCTCTCTTTATCTATATATCCAATCGTATTGG
The DNA here is from genome assembly GCF_049639745.1 of Rhodnius prolixus. Taxonomy (NCBI): domain Eukaryota; kingdom Metazoa; phylum Arthropoda; class Insecta; order Hemiptera; family Reduviidae; genus Rhodnius; species Rhodnius prolixus. The sequence continues at coordinate 31,737,085 of NW_027411582.1, forward strand.
TGATATTAATTGTGGACCATTGGACAATTTAATGTCTCTTTAGAATCATGTTTTGTATCCCAGTCAATCTTGTTCAAATCTCATAAATTCATTTATTCTATAATAATTTTTTGTTATTAAAATTAATATTTATTTATTTAAATATTTCTTCCAGCTATTTAGAACTTGATACATAAAGTGATTTTATATAAATGTAGGCATGCTTATTGAAAATTTGCATGTTTCTACATGTTATTATTTTGTTTATTTATTTTTTGAACTCTGAATCTTGTGGTAATCATTATCTTTCAATTAAGATCTGGAGAGAACATGAACAGAACTGGGTGATGTGTCCTGGGGGTCAAAAACAGCAAGACTATGCCTTGGCTGTGTAAACGAAGCGCCAAAGAGACTCTCTGCTTGGATAGAAATCAGATTACTCTGACTACAGGCCTATTCTCAGGGGTACGATAGGTTTAGGAAGCATCTGCGTAAGGTGGGGGCTTATTAGCTTGGAACCGTGGTGTAAATTGAGTCAGGAAGAGATGGATACGGCCTCTCACTGGCTATGAAACCTTTGGATCTTTGGATAGTAGCGCAAAAAGAACTAGTAGGGAAAGTCCTCAACCTTCTTAGTACGAGAGGTTTCCTCTACTAGATCCAAAGATGGATGGCACAATAAGTCTCTTGTGGCTGCGGTGCAGTAGAACGTACGAGTAGGTCCCGTCCCATCTACTATTATAATTCTAATTCTAATCTTTCAATCGCTAACTACATTTACTTTCACCCCTTATTCAAACATTCACGATCACCTCAATCATACAACTTAACGCAATTCATAACAATTATTAAAATCCGGGTTGGGATAGAGTACTCTACAGCGTGTACACGGAGAAGTGGTCAAAACTTCGGAAGGCAATTCAGCAGCTCAAATGCAACAAAAAATATTCTATTCACTTTGGCCCGATTCTCAATAGAATAGAATAGAATAGAATAGAATAGAAAAGAAATTTATTATTCTGGGACAATTGTCCCCTAAGAATAAATACAGGTACAAATAGAGGCCTTAATAGTTTGGCCTGTGATTATAGAGAAATTAAATAAATAAATAAATATTTACAAAAGTGAAAATGAAAGTAAAAATAAAATAATAAAACAGCAGAAATTAAGGAAATGAATTAAAACAATTAGAATTTCGGAGGAAGCTGAATAGAAAGGAGATAACTGAATAGACGGGATTTAAAGATGGATAGGGTAGGAGCATGGCGGACAGATGAAGGCAAGGAGTTCCATAGAGAGGTAGCACGTATGAGGAAGGACTTGTCAAAGGATGAGGTACGGTGAGAGGGAATATAAAGATCAGATGAGCGAGATCTAGTGTTACGGGAATGGATGGAGGATTTAAACTTAAGGAGTTGAAAAATATAGGAAGGCCTTTGAGACTGGATGACTTGAAAAAGGAAAGAAGCCAAAAAATATTGGCGGCGATAGACAGGAAAAAGCCACTTCAACTCATCGTAGCAGTGCGAAATGCGAGAGTCTCTGGAAATGCTGAAAATAAATCTTATGAAGCAGTTCATGAGGCGCTTAAGCTTAGCTTCAATATCACCAGATAGACCGCCATACACTAAACAACCATAGTCGAAATGGGGGAATATAAGAGAGGAAACTAGGAGTTGCCGGGTCTTAATTGGAAAAAGGTGACGGGAACTATTAAACTGCTTAAGGATATGGATGGAACGGCGAGAGATTTGGGAAACATGGTTTTTCCAGGATAGGTTTTGATCGAAAGTGATACCAAGGTTTTTCACAGAGGGACAATATTTTATTGGGGTATTGTAAAGGAAAAGATTAGGAAGAGGAGCCAATGATTTAAGGAGTGGGTTGGAGCCAATAACTATAGCTTTGGTCTTTTCTACATTCAGGGTAAGCTTATTGTTCGTGGCCCATGCTGAGATGTTATTGAGGTCTTCTTGAAGTTTAAATACAGCTTCAAACAAATCCGACGGGGAAAAGGATATGTAAATCTGAAAATCATCAGCATAGAGGTGATACTGGGAATGAGAGATGGAAAGAGGAAGGTCATTGATGTAAATTGAGAAGAGGGTGGGAGATAGGGAAGAACCTTGAGGTACACCGCGTGACAAAGGAAGAAGTGAAGAAGGATTACTATCGGGAGTGACAACGAATTGGGAACGATTAGACAGGAAGGATTGGAACCAACGGAGGGTGCTATTGGAAAAAGAGAGGGATTGTAGTTTAGATAGCAGGATATGATGGTCAACGGTATCAAAGGCTTTGGAGAAGTCTAGGAGTATAAGGATGGTAAGTTTTTGGTCGTCAATAGCCGTCTGCAAGTCATGGGTAATTTTCAAGAGTGCAGAATGAGTGGAATAAGAAGGACGAAAGCCAGATTGGAGTGGATTAAGGAGATTGTTTTGTTCGAGGTAATTAGAAAGCTGGGATTGCACTAAACGTTCAAAGGGTTTGGAGAAATTTGATAAAATAGAGATGGGACGAAAATCAATAGGAGAGGTGGGATTTGAGATTTTATTTAGAGTACGGACTAGGGCTGTTTTCCAGCAGGATGGGAAAATAGAATTCTGAAGGGAGAAATTATAAATATGGTAAAGGACTGGCAATATCGCTGGGAGGCAGGCTTTAATTAATTTAACAGGAATGTTGTCAGGGCCATAGTCATTTGTACGGGATTTCAGAACTGAGGTTAGGAGATCTTCAGGAGTAATATGATGGAAAAAAATATTGTTAGGATCAAAGGAGGGTAAAATGAGAGCAGGAACATTACAAGAGGCATTGGTTAAGAAGGAAGTGAAGTGGACGTTCAGGTCATCAGGAGATATTGAAATGGGGCAGGAGCGATTAGATCTACAGAGGGAAAGCTTACGAAGGATAGCCCATTTCGATTTGGAATCAGGAGCATTGGAGAGAGATAAGTGAATATGAAGGGATTTGGCTCGGCGGACAGAGGCCAGAGTAAGGTTACGCAGGAGCTTATACAGAGAGTAGTCATGAGGAGAACGCGTGCGTCTAAACCTCCTCCTGGCTGCCTCTCTTCTCCTCATCATGTCCTTGAGCTCCGGTGTAAGCCAGGGTGCAGGAGGACGTCGAACATGACAGGTTTTAATGGGAGCATGGGAGTCTAAGATGTTAAGGAGGTGATGTGTCCAAGATATTGGCATTTTTAACTTTTCCGTCGATATTCGCGTTTTTCACCATAAAAACGGCCAAAACTTTTCTATCCTTTATCTTACAACAAATCTGCTTATTCCAAACGAAAGAGCATTAAATTTCCTATAAATATGCTTAACCCAGAGCCTCAAAATATTTCTTATAAACGATGAAATTTTGTACTTTAATGTCTAAAAAAATGGGAGTTCGTACAAGAGGCTACGGCCACCTCAACTCTATTCCAGGTTAGTGCGGGACTCACTCTAAGTCTTGTCTGTAAATTTTAGACGGGTAAAGGGTTACTGAGCGGAGTATCAAGGCAAGAGATTTTCGCTTCTCTAGCTCAACGTGTACACGTTGTGTTTATCAAATTATTATCCTGAATGGCAGGACTCTTTGCCAAGGTTGGGCAGTTAGCCTAGTCTTTTACAAGAGTTCAAGACATACCAAAGTCTGATCGCAACTCTCGATTTTGAGTCCAGATTTAGGTTCTTTCAATGATTAACTCGTATAATTCGATGTAATGAACAGTTAGTAAAAATTGAATATGTTTCGAAAATTCCTAGTTTAAAAAAAAATGTATAAATTAGAGCGTCGAGATTCTTTTAGATAGAAATTTTAGAAAGAAAGAATTCTCGAGATTTAGAAAGAGATAAAAAGAAACATAACCGTTGTCATGAGGTCTTTTTCGACCTAATTGATAAAAAATTCTTAATATATATATATATATATATATATATATGTGTGTGTGTGTGTGTGTGTGTGTGTGTATGTGTCTATGTGTAGTGGAAGTATTACAAATAAAAATAGAATATAATGTAATATGTAAAATTGTTATTTGGTAAGACGATAACATGGTAAGTTGTAGATCAGTGTCAGAATTAGGCTTTAATTAAGAGATTTTGTGGTGGTTGACATTTAAAATGGGCTGAGCTTCGTGTAAGCGGTGCGTGTGAGTGTGTGTGTGTGTGTGATGTAAGAGAGAGAGGGTGAGAGAGAGAGGGTGAGAGAGAGAGGGTGAGAGAGAGTGAGACCAATGGAGGGAGAAAGAGAGTGATCGTTAACGAATTAGAAAGAGTGAGAAGTAGCGAGAGATGGTTTTATGTAGCAGGATAACAGTGGCAAAGGAGCTATTTCATCAGGAGAAGAGGTGTTCATCTGTAAGACAAATGATTAGCTCACATGTTCAAACATGCTCGCACCCTAACATCTTTGTTTATGTATATTCATAAAAGTGTGAGTGTGTTCGATTGATTATTAATTTACTGTATATAATATCTGTTAATCACATAAATGATGTCTTCTTTAATAATCCCCACTCTACAAAAAGCCTTTATTATAGCTCATTATTTGTTTATTTATTTTATTTTCACCCTCTTAACATATTTATTTTAATTTATTAAATCTAACCTCTCTATTTTATTAATTTCCATTTAAAATTCATTAAAAACGTGTAATTTCTTCTTCCATTTCTAATTTATGTAAAACATATTTTAAATTCTTTCTTATAGGGACCAAGTACTTTTATTATTTTTAAGACTTTTTTTTTATACAAATTATTATTAAAAATGTGGTTAAGTAGTCAGTGCTGGATAGATATATTTCGATTTTATCCATCGTGGCGCGCATGTTTATCGTATCCCTGACCGTAATCTGATTAAAGTACCTCTGACGGTGGATGAATGTCTGAAACCGGTCAGAGATCCAATAAACATGCGTGCTTATTTCAGAAATTATTATTATTTCGTTTAATTTTCACACAACTAGATAATACTCTATTTAAATAATCTATAAAGTGAAAATTGTAAAATTATAATCGTGTTTTCCAAAGCGTGCTGCCGATTTTCCTGAAAACACGTTAAGAATAAACGCACAAGCATGCAATATGGACGAAAAAAGTCAATGGTTATGAAACATGAGTTCAAATTGCAGAATACATTATGAGACTCGAAAAGTTTTTCAACTTTTGGATAAAGGCATGAAAACCTATCTGTGCGGTAATTTGGAAGAGTAATGCCTGGTTTTTCAGATGGGCTTTCCTTCCTATTAAGTGTCGTGGACGGAGGCGACTAGCAAACATATTTAACTATTCAGTTCTCATATTAAATATTAAATAAAATGCACAAGGCCTAGACTGGGGGCATAAAACCCACTAAACCAACAATACATCTTAGCTTTGCGAGTCTAGCCTTTTACCGCCTAATCTACTTTACTATAAAGTTCTCATATTAACCATTAAATAAAATCCAAGGCCTAGACTGGGGGCATAAAACCTACTAAACCAACAATACATCTTAGCTTTGCGGGTTTAGTCTATAGCAGGCTAACGTACTTTACTATAAACTCATATTAGCCATTGGGAATATAGACTAGTACCGCAATACATCTTAGCTTTGCGGGTCTTACGGTTGGAAGAGTAATGCCTGGTTTTTCAGATGGGCTTTCCTTCCTATTAAGTGTCGTGGACGGTGGCGACTAGCAAACATATTTAACTATTCAGTTCTCATATTAAATATTAAATAAAATGCACAAGGCCTAGACTGTGGGCATAAAACCCACTAAACCAACAATACATCTTAGCTTTGCGGGTCTAGCCTTTTACCGCCTAATCTACTTTACTATAAAGTTCTCATATTAACCATTAAATAAAATCCAAGGCCTAGACTGGGGGCATAAAACCTACTAAACCAACAATACATCTTAGCTTTGCGGGTTTAGTCTATAGCAGGCTAACGTACTTTACTATAAATTCCTCATATAAGCCATTGGGAATATAGTCTAGTACCGCAATACATCTTAGCTTTGCGGGTCTAGCCTATAACCGCTTGGTTACCAAAACTGAGATCTTCTGCACCCATAGCACTCCTGGCTTTTGGGCGGTAACCTCATTTAACGACAGTGGGCCATCAGTAGTTTCTACAAAGACAAAAGACATGGATTAGAATTAAGATTTGTGCTAACTTGTCCCGTTCTTAGTGTAGCAGCTAATTATTATGAAAAAATATGATCTTATAAAAAATAACTAATTTTTTTTTCTTTTATTGTTACAGGAAACACGGGAGTGTGCTCGAGAGTACGGAAGTGTCCCCGGAAGTGCGGGAGGGTTAAAATCTCCGGGAGTGCTTGATTACTCTTTATTAAGTTGGAGTGATTTATTTTTAACCTGTGCGCTTAAAAATAATTTAAAAAAAAAAAATTCTCCGGGTTTATTCAAAATTCCGTCACAAGACAGTAAATACATCACAGTCTCATTTGCGTTAAAACCTTTTAAACTGTGTCCAGTGTCCAGTGAAGATGAGCTGCAGAAGACATCGATGGATATGTTACTGCAAGTGATTGGTGCATATCCCAACCGACAGCTAAAATCAGGTAGGACGAGGAATTAATTATGTGGTCCATATTGATGACTCTCAGCATCTTTTAGGTGTCATTCTTCTACGGAATGGCACACTACTCCTGCCACAGATCTATCCTCTAAAAATTAATAACTCTGTCTTCTATAATAATTATAGTTCCAATTATTTTGCTTGCATGAAAAAAAATGGCACTAGTCATTTTAGAAAAATAAAAGGGAATTTATAATTATTTAAAACATTTATATGGCCACTTATTAATATCCTTCTTCGGAACTTCTAGTCCAAGTAGAGGAGTAGAAAGGTAAGGCGATTTCTGCATGTTTACTCTGCATGACTCCTGTGCATGTTTTTTTATATAATTTTTCATTTATTTTATTTAAAAATGTATTTCTTCAATAACTATAGCATTTGTATTTTATTTATTTGATCCATCCAGTTTTGATTTTTGATTAAGTTGTAGATTAATTTTTGATTTACTTTGGGTAGACTGTTTTGTTGTATCAATTCCAAGTTTCTATCGCAGAATTTTTCAACTTAGAGTCTCTGAAATTTTTCTTTCAATCTAAAACAGGATAATTGCGTTTTTTTTTTTGGTTTTTTTTTAAGGAAGCTATAAATTACTTCTAATAAATAATCAATAAAATAATCCTGCAGCAGGATTATTTTATTGATTGATTTCTTTTTGTTTTTCTGTAAAAATAAACAAAAAGAAAAAGAAACTATACATCGTGTATTTTCAATGTTTAAAGACAATCAACAAGGCATTGTCTTCGGATTTTTATTTTTTTTATTTATTTTTTTTAATTTAAATAGCAAAAAAATAAATAAATGTTTGCGAACTGGCTCTCTAAACATTGCCTGATTGACATAAACAGGGTTCTAGATTTGCATTTCAAGAGAATGGTGTACCTTAGCCCTGGAAGTACAGGAGGAATTATTCTTCTTGATGCTACAGCAGTAAAGGTTGGCCTTATAATTTTTTTGCTTAGAAGATCTTTTCTTGGACGGATATTGTTTTAAACCATTAGAACAGAGTAGGTGACTGTGACTATTGAGGTTTATGACCTCATAGTTTCTTTCTAGATTCAGGAGCAGAAGCTAGTAGTTCTCTTTCTCTCTCTATCTCGCTCTTCTGTTCTATTCTGAGTAGACTTTGATTTAATGACGGCGATTTACGCCAATGAGGAGAAGAGAAATCAACCTTCTCTTTTTTTTACCCGTCTATCTCATGACCCAGGACGGTTACTCCTCTTTCTCTCCTAAATCGCTCTCTCTCAACTTCTTGTAACAAATCTCTCTCTCTCCCGCTCTTTTGCTTTTATCAAGAATTTAATTTACATGCTAGACAACTATTGAACTCTGACAGACATTTATTTACAGGTAGTATTCGTCATTTGTCAACAAAGAAGTAGTCAGAAGAAGTACAGTAAAAAGGAATGCAGAGAGGAGAATCTTCTTGGCCTACCATCCTAAGGGAACTATGAAGTGGAAGAAAATAAAGATAACGATGTGTAAGTACAGAATACGAGCCATGGATTATCTCGAGACACCAGTTTCTCTTACCGCTATTCCTGCCAAGAAAGGGGGAAGTGGATTAGCTACAAGAGTGAGAAGTGGATTAGCGTCCTCTTTCCTCAAGAGTGGGAAGTGGAATAGCCTCTTCTTTCCTCAAGAGTGGGAAGTGGATTAGCCTCTTCTTTCCTCAAGAGTGGGACGTGGATTAGTCTCTTCTTTTCTCAAGAGTGGGAAGTGGATTAGTCTCTTCTTTTCTCAAGAATGGGAAGTGGATTAATCTCTTCTTTCCTCAAGTGTGGGAAGTGGATTAGCCACTTCTTTCCTCAAGAGTGGGAAGTGGATTAGCCTCTTCTTTCCTCAAGAGTGGGACGTGGATTAGTCTCTTCTTTCCTCAAGAGTGAGAAGTGGATTAGCGTCTTCTTTCCTCAAGAGTGGGAAGTGGAATAGCCTCTTCTTTCCTCAAGAGTGGGAAGTGGATTAGCCTCTTCTTTCCTCAAGAGTGGGACGTGGATTAGTCTCTTCTTTTCTCAAGAGTGGGAAGTGGATTAGTCTCTTCTTTCCTCAAGTGTGGGAAGTGGATTAGCCACTTCTTTCCTCAAGAGTGGGAAGTGGATTAGCCTCTTCTTTCCACAAGAGTGCGTCCTTCCGAGTATCCTAACCTAACCCCTGACACTCTTACCAATCACTTACCTTTATTTTATTTGTTTACAAGTCTGACCGGTTCTCGTTTTCTTCCATCTTCAGTCTTTGAGTCATTATTAAACGTGGTGTGATAATTTTATGAACGTTATTTTATGTTACTTTTATTCCTAACTTTACGGGGCGGGGAATTGGATTGTGGATTAATTTCTAGGTAGATTCCTCTTTTTGTAAGTACCATTTTTATGACGATAACTCGTTTGCATAATTAACAGGTGCTTAAATTTGTTTCTAAAATTTGATTTTGAAGAAAATTCCACCACCAGAAGTAGCTCTTAAATTAAATTACTCCGGAAGTACTCAATAGAATCTTTTAATTTTTCCCAAAATATTTCTTAGGCTTTTCTGTAAACTTCATATTATACAAAAATTTTATAACTTTATCTTTTATCATTTTCTTTCCTGGCGAAAAAAAAAATCTTTTAAGGACAATTTTCGGGGAGTGGTAAGGTTAGGCTACTGAGTGAGGTTACAATTCAGTGTAATGTATGGTTTATAAACTGTTTACAGTTGATAAGAATTAAGTATTACTCAAATTTTTGTGGGTTTTTTCAAGAAATTTGAGAATAATAGCAACAGTGCTTTGTTCTCGAATTCCTATCATTTCGGATACAGGAAAATATTGTTTATGACTGGTATTGTGGAAAAGCTGTAACATTACGCTTTCTTGTACAATACTACGAGGGTCGTTTGAAAAGTCCGTGCAAAAATAAAAACTACTTAATTTTTTGGGGTAAACCTTTTTTATTTTTCAACATAGTCTCCTTTTAGGCTTATACACTTCGTCCAACGCTGCTCTAGTTTGTTGATCCCTTCCGAATAATAGGATTTGTCCAAGTCTGAAAAATAGCCATTCGTTTCTGCAATCACCTCCTCGTTTGAATAAAATCTTTTTCCCGCCGCACCATTTCTTCATATTGGGGAACAAATAGTAGTCCGAGGGAGCCAAGTCTGGAGAATAGGGGGGATGTGAAACGAGTTGGAACCCTATTTCCATTAATTTTGCGACCACAACTGCTGAGGTGTGAGCTGGTGCGTTGTCGTGATGGAAAATGATTTTTTTGTGGGCCAATCGTCGGCGTTTTTCTTGCAGCTCGGTTTTCAAACGGTCCAATAACGATGAATAATATGCACCTGTAATAGTTTTACCCTTTTCCAGATAGTCGATGAGGATTATTCCTTGCGGCCGAAGGAACGGTCTTCGCCTTTTTTGGCGCAGATTCCCCCTTGGTAACCCATTGTTTAGATTGTTCTTTGGTCTCAGGAGTGTAGTGATGTATCCATGTTTCATCCACAGTGACGAAACGACGCTTAAAGTCCTGCGTATTCTTCTGGAACAGCTGCAAACCGTCCTTGCAACACTTCACACGATTTGAAAATCACTCGACTTCCTCGATTCAAACGAATGCCAAACACAAAGAAATAGACCGATCTGGCTGAAACTTAGCGTGTGTTCTTCCAAGAGATGCTACTAACTAAACATAACCTCGATACGCGCCAGTAGTGCTATCTCTCTGACTTTGCACGGACTTTTCAAACGACCCTCGTATTTTTATTGGAACTTAAGAAAAATTCAAGGTTTTAATAAGTGGTTTCGAAATTTTTTTAGAAAGTTTTGATTAATTAAAAAAAAAAAATAAGGTTTTTAGCAACCCCTGTATCTGAAAAACTTATTCTTCTCACTTTGTCAACGTCTGCTTAAGTCTAGGTTATCTTTTACATTGTTGAGGGGAAAAAAATAACAATTTGATGCAACTGAGTAGCTTAAATGAGATGTAAAAGATAAACAGAAATATGTTCATTATGTTTAGAAAAGAAAAAACAAAAAAATGATTGACTATAATTATGTGCATTTTGTCAAAAAAGAAATAGAAACGATAAAGACATTCCAAAGAAACAAAAATTTATATTTACGTTCATGTAAATATACGTATATAAGGAGAAATGGCGCCAGAAATAAAAGGGACAGAAGCTGAAACGATATAAATTTTGAAAATTAAAAGAAAAAAAAAAAATTCAAAACGACTTACAAACAACAAAGAATATTGGCCCGGCTAGTAAATCTTTTTACCAGAAGACAGAAAAATACTGAGGCTGTAGAGGAAAGAGAGAGGTAAAAAAAGGAAAGAAACCAAAAGGACTCGACGGGCTTTGGACATCGAAGACCCAAAACGAGGGGCCTCTTTCATTTGAAAAACATCCTGGGTGCAGACAAACCGAGGGCTATCTGTAACTTAGATCTACAGATTCCTTCCTTAACAACTCTCTTCTCTTTTATAAACTCTTTCTCCATCTCTTTCTCTTTCATCTACCTTCATCACATTCTCAAATATAATGTAGTAACAAATGTTTTACTTTCTTAATTTTATTTCCTTTTGTCCTCCTTCTTAAAAAGAACAACACAAATTTCTATTCAACTCCTTTCCAACAAGACAAAAATAAAACAATTTTTAAATATAGGATAATTTGTCAAAGTGGTTATATCTTGAATTTTCTGTATCTTCATTGCTCTCCTTGCGTCTTAAGAAGATAGACAAGACAGGTAGACTTGACTACCTGCTTGCTGATGAGAGGTGAACCTTTTTATAAAATAGTAATTTGTCCTAATCTAGGGTGATAGACTCGTAAACAGTTCTTATGGGCTAGTGATGTATGTACAAAGTCTGACATGTTCAAAGAACAGATTAGGTACTGGGAGGATGGGTGAATTATCTGTCAATGTTAATATTTGATCTTATCTGAGTATGGGAAAAATGATTATACGCTAACATCACTTAGTCTTACTAAGTACAGAATGTTTTCGTACGTGTGTAAGTGTGTTGCCTGTAATTCTCTAGAGCAAGGGTCGGCAAACCGCGGCTCGCGAGTCTCATGCGGCTCTTTTATCCAAATTTTGTGGCTCTTCAGCCCTGCCCAAAATAAATTGTATATTTCAATTTTATTGAAGTAAAGATATTTCTTCAAAAAGAATTTTAAATGCGATAGGTTTTAAATTGTATTAGAATTATATTAAAATACAGTACGTAATTTGTAGCCATTTTCATTCAAACACAGGTTTAGTTGTTATTTATTTGTTTATTTACATTGCAAAATAAATATATAAAACATGTAAATGTTATTGAATATCATAAAATAATAATTTGTGAATACAAATGATCTACAGAGTTTGTTTACACTATCATCCTTGCGGCTCTTAGTAAGATTTATTAAAATTATTTAAGGAGAAATGGCTCTCTACTTAAAGTAGGTTGCCGTCCCCTGCTCTAGGCAATTCCCAAGAAGTCTTAGTTCAGTCATAATGAACGTTAAGCCTATCTTTACCCTGGATGTGATTGTTTTTCCTTAAGAAATATTGATTGTAGTGTGTTTCTGAGAGAGCTGTGACTGCACTTCCTGCAACAGTATTAAAAATTGTCCAGTAGGACAGCTGTATAAGGGTTGATCGTCTAAAAGTGCACCAGAAAAAGTTGAAACTTTGAAAAATACCTAACTTTGACAATTTTTTTTAAATTATTTTTTTCTGTAAAAGATAAGACTTCTTAATTTTCAATAAGATGAAAAAATTAATGCTATTTTCAGTCATGATAAACTTTATTATGCCGAGCTTTCGACCTAGGGACTAGGTCATCTTCTTCAGGGCTAATTTACAAAGTTTCCAATGTTTTACATCATTAGTTGGTGCGTTTTCTGTCTTATCTGTTCATGGACTGGCATTCACATTCAATCCATGAACAGATAAGACAGAAGACACACCAACTCTCTAATGATGTAAAACAGTTAAAAAAAAAAAGGTAAAGTAATCGCCTATTTTTTCAGGCGGGGCTTAACGTCCAACGGCCAATTAGGTGTCGTGGACGGAGGCGGTCTAGCAAACATACTTTACTGTAAATTTCTTTTATTAACCATTAAATAAAATCCAAGACCGGGAATCGAACCCAGTACCACAATACATATTAACTTCGCAGGTCTCGCCTCTAACCGCTCGGCTACCGTGGCGCCCGATGTAAAACAGTATATTGTAAATTAGCCCTGAAGATGACCTAGTCCCTAGGTCGAAAGCTCAGCATAATAAAGTCTATCATGACTGAAAATAGCATTAATTTTTTCATCTTATTGAATCTATGATTCAGTCACCAAAAATAATTAACAGTAACTCTTAATTTTCTTTAAATTAAGGAGTATATCCTTGTTTATAAGTATAATATTTTAAAAAAACGCAGATTAAAATAGTTTTCGAAAAAAGGTAACCAAAAATGGGCATTTTCAGAAATTGTTTTTTGTTACACAACGTAGCGCTACCAAACGCGTGAAATGATTTTCATGATTAAGGTGTCATTTGGATTCTAAATTATTAGCACACTAGACAGGAAATTGCGAACAAAAGCTCGTACCGAATTTTGATATGTAACTCAAGAGTCCACTCAATAATATTGCGTCACTCAACCAAAAAAAGATATTTTTCTTTTTGAAGGGGTGACATACAAACAGACGAATTCAATTAACCACTCTATGATCCACCTCCTACTCTTAAAAAAAACAATATGAATGCCTTCACTCTCCTCTAACTTAAAAAAAAAAGACATATATCAATGCAGCAGCGCTAATCTACAGCCGAAACTAAATCAAAGACACCTTCCACCTATTGTCTCCACTTCCGGCGCCAGACTATCCAGAAAAAACAAAAAAACTACACGTTGTTACGTCAGTTCATATTTTACACATTATTTAAAAAAAAAAAAAAATACCCCCTAAAGTTTAAATGTATAACATGGCTGATAGACTTCAGACATATTTATGGTGCACGGCCACCTATATAATTTTTTTTTTTTGTTTCTACCCATTACATACCCACGTGTATTTTATCATATTTTTAATAACATAACTCCCTCTCAGTGTGGGAGATTTTTTTCAATTTATATGAAGATAAAAAAACATTGTTAGTTATAAATAATAAAAAGTAGTCTACATTAAATCAAGGTAGCACTGGCATACTATATTGTTGACACGCAGTAAAGGAAGTTTATGTTTTGGACAGGGTGAATCTGCACAAATCTTGTTGCAGAGATTTGTAAATAAAAAAGGTTTTGGGTGAATGGGGGTTATCTCTTAATATGTTACAAATGTTAAAAAATAAATTATTTTCTATTAGACGCGCAGAAAAACTTGGTCAAGTATTATAAGTGGTAAAATAATATTTATTTTGAAGTGGCAGGGTTAGACAATTTTTTTAATTTCTGTTACATTTAGTAGATCACCGAGTAGCCGAGGGGGTTAAAGGGCTAGGACCCGCAATACTAAGATGTATTGTTGGTTTAGTGGGTTCAATTCCCCTGGTCTAGGCTTTAGATTTTATATAATGTTTAATATGAGAAATTTATAGTAAAGTATGTTAGGCGAATATAGGCTAGACCTGCAAAGCTAAGATGTATTGTTGGTTAAGTGGGTTCGGGGCCCCTGGTCTAGGCCTTGGAGTTTATTTAATGTTTAAAATAAGAAATTTATAGTAAAGTATGTTAGGAGGTTATAGGCTAAACCCGCATTACTAAGATGTATTGTTGGTTTAGTCCAGGGATGGCGAACCTTTTTGAGACGTGGGTCAAATTTTGTTCCTTTTTTTTTATTTTTAAACTGAATATTTTCAAAAAACTAAACATCTTTAAAATTCAGTTGGCTTAACGGGTAAAACGGGAAGAAACAAGTGGCTATGGAAGTCTCTCTTTTTACAAACATAACTGAACAAAACCTGAACAAAAGTGTGTGTTTTATCTGAAGAAAAATCTAAATATGGTTATTTGCTTTGGGTTGTCGATTTTTTTTAACAAACAAAATATGAGTGAAATTATACATTTTATTTGATATTTTGTAAACACTTTTGCTTTATTTCAAATACTACAAAAAGCATTAGTCGTTATTGCGTTTTAGCACTGTAATGATCAAACTAAAGGTTGTAGAAATAGCATTTAAATTGCTTTTGTGTCAATGCGTGATTTAAAAAAAAAAATACAGATAGAGTATAAATTATCCACACAATTAGAAAATCTAAATCAACCCGCGTAAACAAATGGTTGCCTAGAAATTTTGTGGGTCAGTTAAAAAAGCTTGCGCGGGTCTTAGGTTCACCATCACTGGTTTAGTGGGTTCAATTCCACCGGATATGAGAATTTAACAGTAAAGTACTGTTTGCTAGTCGCCTTCGTCCACTACTTTTGATTTTACATTTTGACCTAAAGCTCGCTTGAATTTCCAAAGAAAAAAATATCCTACTAAGGTCGCTTGAGTCTGAAAATTGAGTCTACCTAAGATTTTTGGTCAAAATCAATAAGTCGAAAGTTTCACTATACTGAATTAATTTTTCAGTTTTGTTTTTTTTTTTTTAGAATTTTCATGAAAACACTTCAACGGATTTCCTTATACGAGGAATGGCTGAAAAGTAACGCACACATGCTAGGAGAGGGGGAAAGAAAAGAGTCATCAAGTTCGGACAAGAAGTCTATTAAAGTGCAATTCTTAAGCTTCACGATTATGTATTACTTTTCAATGTAGTCACCATTAACGCTAATACATTTCTCTCAACGTGAAACAAGTTTTTCCATTCCGTCACTGAAGATTCTTTTGACTTTTCTTGAATCCAGGAATTGACAGCTGCCTTCACCTCATCGTCTGAGGAGTACTAATTACC
The DNA here is from genome assembly GCF_049639745.1 of Rhodnius prolixus. Lineage (NCBI taxonomy): Eukaryota > Metazoa > Arthropoda > Insecta > Hemiptera > Reduviidae > Rhodnius > Rhodnius prolixus. The sequence continues at coordinate 31,752,502 of NW_027411582.1, forward strand.
CTTGAGTAGAGGAAACAAATAAAAATCGCAGAGGGCAAGATTCGGGGAATAAGGAGGGTGTGGAATTGGTTCAAACTTCAGTTTTCCCAGAGCCTCTGCAGTTTCGCCGTGCGAGGTGTAAGGACGAGCGTTGTCTTGTCGCAAGATTATTGGTGCCAAGCTGGCCTCTAACAAGACAAACTCGACGTCGGAGGTTTCTTAGAGTCTGTACGTACCGAGAAAAGAATTTACCGTTGCTCCTGGATCCAGGAAAATCGGTCACATAAACTTGGTGAGCATCCCAAAACACAGACAGAAAATTTTTTTTTGCGCACGGTTGTGTTTTGAACTTTTACGGCCGAGGTGAAGACGCATGTCGATATTCAATGCTCTGCCTTTTCTCTTCTGGGTGTCGTATTGATGGACCCATGATTCGTCCCCTGTCACAATATTCAAAAGAAAGTCCGATAACAGCACGCTGTTTATCTTGCAGTGACATAGCACCAGTACACGTTTCCATACTTCGGCGTCTAAAAATACACTGGCTGAACGCAGCGAGTTCAAACTGCGCATACGTAATAAAGGGAAATGTGGCTTCCAAATGCCACCTCGCGCGCTTTTTGAAGCTCTTCGTTCGCGCATTACTTTTCAGCCAACCCTCGTACTATGACTACAGTTTATTACCCTTTACAGGAAATCTAATCATCACTCTGCCTCCAACCCTCTACAATCGCCCAGAACTGCCCTTAGTCAAATTTTCCTAGCGGAAACGTTTTTCAAATTAAAAATTAAACTTCCTGTAATTTTTCCTTTTTTTTATATATTAAGTTACGCTGAACATAGAATCTACTGACACACGGACAGAACAAGTGAAACTACGAGGGTCGTTTGAAAAGTCCGTGCAAAGTCAGAGAGATAGCACTACTGGCGCGTATCGAGGTTATATTTAGTTAGTAGCATCTCTTGGAAGAACACACACCAAGTTTCAGCCAGATCGGTCTATTTCTTTGTGTTTGGCATTCGTTTGAATCGAGGAAGTCGAGTGATTTTCAAATCGTGTGAAGTGTTGCAAGGACGGTTTGCAGCTGTTCCAGAAGAATCCGCAGGACTTTAAGCGTCGTTTCGTCACTGTGGATGAAACATGGATACATCACTACACTTCTGAGACCAAAGAACAATCTAAACAATGGGTTACCAAGGGGGAATCTGCGCCAAAAAAGGCGAAGACCGTTCCTTCGGCCGGAAAGATTATGGCGACTGTCTTTTGGGATTCGCAAGGAATAATCCTCATCGACTATCTGGAAAAGGGTAAAACTATTACAGGTGCATATTATTCATCGTTATTGGACCGTTTGAAAACCGAGCTGCAAGAAAAACGCCCACGATTGGCCCACAAAAAAGTCCTTTTCCATCACGACAACGCACCAGCTCACACCTCAGCAGTTGTGGTCGCAAAATTAATGGAAATAGGGTTCCAACTCGTTTCACATCCCCCCTATTCTCCAGACTTGGCTCCCTCGGACTACTATTTGTTCCCCAATATGAAGAAATGGCTGGCGGGAAAAAGATTTTATTTAAACGAGGAGGTGATTGCAGAAACGAATGGCTATTTTTCAGACTTGGACAAATCCTATTATTCGGAAGGGATCAACAAACTAGAGCAGCGTTGGACGAAGTGTATAAGCCTAAAAGGAGACTATGTTGAAAAATAAAAAAGGTTTACCCCAAAAAATTAAGTAGTTTTTACTTTTGCACGGACTTTTCAAACGACCCTCGTACTAGGATCTGAAATCGGTTACTTCCGGTGAACATCTGATTCGATTGATTATACATCCACTTAATTCGTACAGTTAAAAGTGTTTGACTTTAATTGCATTTTATTACTCAGAAATTTTCTCTGACTTAAAATAAAATAAAATACAAATTAAAATAAAGTACAAAGTATAGAATAAACTTGAAAGAATTTCTGTACTTTATTTTGTAAAATTTATTAATTTATTTACTTTTTGTACCTTTTTTCCCCTTTTTATTCCTACTATAAAACCCGGGCCTTATAATAAAAGTCACATAAAGTACTCATTTAGAATAGAAGCTAATCTGAACAAATGTTTTTTCTTGTAGCTTTGATAATAAATGGTAATAAAAAAGCCCGAAATAATAACAATAAATAATAAAAAAAGGAATAATAAAAATTAAAGGGAAAAAAAGAATGTCAACCTTTTTTGGAGGAGGTGGTACCATTTTTTGGATGAAAGAGATCCTCTGGTGACAATATATGGATATGGAATACATATTTGGTGGGAAGTGTAGGGAGGAAATTATGATGATTATGATGATGATGACGACAAAGGGTAGAGGCTTAAGTCTGAGAAATGGACCAGTTTGTTTCTTGTTCTCTATTTTTGTTATGGTCGTAATGGAGTGGCCAAAGAAGTTCTCGGGTGTGTGCAGAGGCGTCTTTTTTTCCCCTAACTAGTTAATTAATGTTTGATTTTTTTAAGTTATTCTTTCATCTTCAGCGTGATACCTTGTCCTCGACACATTTCTCCACCAGTTTTGTTAGAAAAAGGGTTAAAAAAAAAAAGAAGAAAATTTAGTGTTAGCTCCTAAACATTCACCATGAAGTGAGCACAATTTGTTGAAATGGAGTTCTTTTTTTTTGAAGAGGAACCCAGAAGGGGGGCCGGAGATATTCTTCCCTCTCTTTCCTTCACAGCCTCTTTATGGGGCAACCCGATCGCTCTGTCTCATTCACCCATACACTAAATATTATTAGCTTGAAATGAATGGAAACGAAGTGGTGTCGGCACATATCAAAGCTTACTATATCTTTCTCACTTACTTCCTTACCACCAAGTCTTGCCAACTCTTTCTAATATTAACGCACCTTTTAAAATGAAAATATACATAAATATATTCTTTTATTATTATTATTTTTTTTTTTTAAGGCGTTAATAATGGGGTGAAAAGGACATCATCGTTCACGCGGTTGGTGTACGACAAATTTTTGCTTTATTGCCATGTTTACTTACGCGAATCTTATTTTCTCTTACTCTAAAAAGACAAAAATATTGCTAGCCTGTAGTGCTGCACGAGACCGAGACGAGGCGAGACTTTATGCAGTCTCGATCTCGGTCTCGGTCGCTCAAATCTCGGTCTCGGTCTCGTCAAGATATCTCGATCTTGGTCTCAGTTTTTATTGAATTTTTGTTTAAGTATTAAAAGTGGTTTGCTATTAATAATCTTTTCAAAAAATGTTATTATTTTCTAATAATTATTTTAATTTATATATTGGTAATGAAAATGTGTGTAAAAGAAGACAACTACTTACACTTCAATGCATCATATATTACTATTACTGTTAAATATCTTTATATAATTTCAAAAAGATGTTAAAAACGCGCCAAATGAAAGACCCAAATAACATATCTGCCTCCTATAACAAGTCGATTCGTGAAATAAAAAATACACCTCCCAACAAACTTCCCGCTCCATTAGTTATGGCTGTTGGTGAAGATAAAGAATCTGATGATTCACCTTTTGACGACGACGACGACGACTGCATCAATATTTTTGCACCATTTGCTTAAAAATCAGCAAATATCACCGAAGCATGGAAGACAGAAATAATTAATTACACCAAATTAGACCAAGCACCAGTAGACGTTGACATTTTAGAATGGTGGAAAACACTTGAGAATTCCTTCAAAAATTTGTCTAGAATGGCGAAAGATATTTTTAGTATCTGTGCAACTTCAGTGCCATCGGAGAGATTATTTTCGCAAGCTGCGATGATAATGACCAATAAAAGATCTTCTTTAACTTCTGATTCAGTAAAAGCTCTTTTATGTATCAATGCTTGGGCAAAGAGTATCTTAAAAACGAAAATAGTGCGAGACCTGCGAAGCTAATGAGTATTGTGGTACTGGGTTCGATTCCCGGTCTTAGGCCTTGGATTTTATTTAATGGTTAGTAAAAGAAATTTACAGTAAAGTATGTTTGCTAGTCGCCTCCGTCCACGACACCTAATTGGTAGTTGGACGTAAAGCCCCGCCTGAAAAAATTGGCGATTACTTTACTTTGCTTACTTTACTTATGTAATTCGAAGTCAAATAGATGTAGTAATATTGAACATATATTATAAAATCGTATCTTTTAATAATTAATTCAATACCCGTAATGATTATTTATTAATAAAGAACACAATTTTATAATTTTGTTGCTAAAAATTAATATTTGAAAAACCGAGACGAGACCGGGATTTCTCGACGAGATATATATCATGTCTCGATCTCGGTCTCGGTCTCGGTTGCTCAAGTCTCGTCTCGGTCTCGGTACCGAGATTTGTCTCGTTTCTCGTGCAGCACTACTAGCCTGCAGATATTTAATTATAAGTTTTTGACCGGAAGTGAGTGTGTGCCTACTACGTGTAGGCTTACTGTGTGTATGTACATCTAAAGTGGAGTTCTATGACGTATGGGCCAACTTCATATTTTCCACTGTTCTTAAGTGACGTCACTTTAATTTTTTTTATAAAAACATTACTTTTTTTTGCAATGGAAATGTTATTAATAAGAAAGTTTTAATCCGAATTCGATTCGAAATAATGCACTTTACGCATTTATTAAATTTTGTGTAATTACTTTTACAGATAGGTAGCGCAATTTACTCGCAAAATTTCAAATTTTTGTTATCTACTTAGATAATATAATAAATATCCCAAATATTTCACTTTAAGAGTTAGGGTCCTAAATTAATAGTTTCTAGTTTCTCATTTTCAATCTAGTTTTTCAAATTTCTGGTTCCGGCCAAATTTATGGCCTCCTTAAAGCATATAATTGAACCTATTCAATATTACCCATGAATCGTTTTAACATTTTAGTACGACTTTCCAATTTGACAAGAAAGACAAAATTTATCACTTTAATGGTAAAAATTTAAAGGGACGTTTTAGTGATAGAATAAGAAGGGCAGAAAAATTAAAGGCGGCACCTAAAATGTCTATTTAAAGATGAAGGGCAAAAATGTCTATTTTTGTAAAGTCACTTAAGTGTTACTGTGGATGGATAATGGTACAAAAACTAAAGGTGTATGTAGGGGTCTCTGGTTATATATTTTAGTTTGTCCTACACACATTATGCCAGGTGAAGTACATAATAGGCCCTTTTTAGGTAATTGCAGTTTTCTTAAAAGCATAATTTGTCAAAAAAAAAAAAAGTTTAAAACTGAATAGCCCGATTTCATTACCTAAATTGGCATCAGTTCGTCAATTAGGTGAAGGTTGACACCAATTATAATCAGGTGATTATACTGTTTATAACTTTTTTTTCCTTCAAATATTATAATTCAAATTTTATGTTTTCTTAATACTAAACAAGGCTTTGCAAAGTTCTCTAAACTTAAGAACAAAGGTGCTTTATTTAATGGTTATTATAAATTTATTTGGTCTAAAAGATTTCGAGTTCATCCGGCTTACAGTTTATTACTTAGTACAGAAAGTAGTGCCAAATTTTTAAGGCGACCTTTAGTCCAACTATCCAATCAGATTTTGGGGTTCCGAAGTGTGTGAAGACTGAGGCCGTTAACTTATGGGTGCAGAGTAGGTCTCAAGAGTGGTGGCTTGCCATCACTGGGGCAGAGACATGCGAAGGAGTTCATTAAAGGCTATTCGCCGAGACTGACTGCGGAATTGAAATCCGTCAAGGCCGCGTGGGGCTATAAGGGTGATTGTAGGCCTATTAACTGGGCCACTGTAGGCTCAGGAACACATGCACATTGCATGGGCCTGGCAGATGATAGCTTCTGTAGGTACTGTCAGGAGGAGGAGGAAACGGCAGTGCACGTGTTGTGTTAGTGTGTGGGGCTTGTCTGGCTAAGGATGTTACTTCTCGGGGAGGAAATACCAAGGCCTGGTGAGCTTTACCCAAGAGCTGCTCTCCAGCATTAAGAGTCTGGTTAAAAGGACAGGGTCTGGAGGGTGAGCTTTAGAGTGAGGGGAACCACAATAGATCCATTGGGGTAGCAGTGGCGTAGGCCTTGAGGCCTCCCTAGTCTAATCTATCTGTCCAATCAGATATCGTGAGTTATGAACTAATTAAAAACCCCGAGTAAAATTATTTAACGCCGGAAAACGAGCATTTTATGGCAGTTCAGTTCATAAGTGGAGCCGTAAAGTAGTAAAATTAGAGGTTTTTATTTAAAATATTCTTGTAGAATCAGCATTTTTATACACCAATCGCACCAAATGAGCTTCTTGCTTCACAAGATTGAGGCCTTCAGCGGAAGTAGAGGTTTTATAATGGACCAAGGGTTCTGCTGTTGATCGTTGATCTCTTCGATGTTTTCCTTCTCCACGGATGAAGCTAATTCTTGTTTCATCTCTTCAAGGCTGTTTCCTATGCTAGGAGCAAGTTGTTTGTAATTGCTTCTTTTTTTTAATTAGGTTGATTTCTTCATACTTCTTGTCCACGAGCACCAGTTATGCTAAATAAGTACACTGAGAGCTTTTTCTTTAAGAGAAAATTATTCAACATCGGAAAACGTATACATCACGTTAGAGAGAGAGAGAGACAGAGAAATAAAAGAAAATTGTTGCCAGAAAAAATGAGACTTTTCTATGCTAGTAATTTGAGGAAAAAAAATGCTGCAACTGTGGTCGGATACAAATCTATGGATATGTTTTACTAATTTTTGAATCCATTTTTGGGGGTTTTTCCTGTTTTGTTTTTTTTGCCCCTTGAATCCTCATCCATTTTCATTTAATGTGAGCTGCCATCTTAGGAAGATCTTGGGAGGTGGTCTTAGCATGGTGGATACATAAAATACATACAATTTTCCTGCAAAATATTTGCAGTTTGTTGTTTTTCCTCTTAATAGATTCTTAAAAGATTTTTTTGGTTAAAGACAAAAATAATTTCTAGTATTTTTTTGAGAGAACATTTTGACTATCAGATTTTATCTCTGGGAAAATATATTTTATATCCCCCCAAAAATAGGGGAAAAAGAGGAAAAGGTGTGAACAATAGTCTCCCTCTCACTCTCTCTCTCTCCCTCTCAAAAAAGAAAAAGACTACAAAAAATTGACCATTGAAGGACCTGCGCTTTGCGAACAAACACACAGACAAGAAGAAGAAGAAAAACCACCTGCTTTTATAAATGGCATGATTTTCATGGTTCATTTATTGTGTCCACTTAAGTTACCACCAGTTACTGTTAAGACCAGTCCCCGTGGATAGTAAATCAAAGTTCTTTAATAGAAAAGTCTGCTAAGAAGTTGGTTCTTGAGTAGTGTAACTCTATGTTTGCAGTTAATCTAATGTAAAAAATTTCTTTTCATTTCAATTTATTACCTTGTATATATCCAAAATAAACCATAACTGTATCTGAATTTTTACCTTTTTCTTGTTGGTCTTCTTCATTGAAGAGAAAAAAAAAGTCTTCTCATCGATTTAGGGGACATAAATTATCTAGAACCATCTATCGAAGACCAATAAATCGGTGTAAAAGGAATTATGAATGAAACTGAAGTGTGGGAATTTTAAGTTCTGTAAAGTTTCAACTTGATAAAGTATTTATTGAGCTTCACCTGGATATGGTGAATTATGGTGTGGCTGTATTGTTAAGCATGATCCATATGAGTTTATCTATGCCTTGCTATTTTAATTTTGAAATGCCACGGAGTACTCCATATTTCTTGGGCCAGAATCTGTTCTAGGTGTAACTAAAGGGTGCACCGTAGAAAGCACAGCTCTTAAACAAAGACTTAGGGAAAAGCAGGGCAAAGGGATTTGTTGCATATTGGGGGAATAGTTTAGGCGGATTTAGCCTTGTCCAGCGATTGCCTAGAAGTTTTCCTATATCCTTTTTTTTGGATCACGATTTGATCCGGAAAAAAAATGGTGAGTTACCTATTTTTTCCGAGTTTTGTCTCCTTCCCCAAAAACACTGTATAAATCAATAACTACATTAGTAGTTTGGCTAATGTTCCGTAGCTCCGCGTTTGGATGGTCTTTAAAATAAAAAGTAAAAGTAAAGTAAAGGGCGGAGATCAGCCATGAACGTACAGAACAAACTGACTCTATACAAGACACTACTAAGACCCATCTGGACCTACGGAGCTGAGCTCCACAGCTCTGCGAAACCTTCCAACGTCCAAAGAATCCAATCCTTTCAATCTAAGGTTCTTCGGCATATCGACAAACGCTCCTTATTATGTACCCAATTTAACCCTCCATATAAGACCTCAATATCCCTATTTGTCAATGACCTAATCCATTCTCGGCTTCCTTAATTTCCATAATAGCCTAACCATACATCCTAATCCCAACAGCACAAGCCTTATCCACCAACAACCTATCCCGACAGTCCTCCACGACGCCTGAAACGACGTTGGCCCCGCGACCTTTTACCAATTTCCTAAACTTCCTTCCAACCTCTAGAGAGTTCCAGCATTGGCTGGCCCCTCTCAGCATGCCTTCCCGATTGTGGCACTGGATCCTCGGATTCAGCCTACAATCTGTGCATAACTAAATGAAGATCACATTTACTTGATGTATATGTATATGTACAGGCTGTAAATAAATAAATAAATAAAATGTAAAGTAAAGTAATCGCCTATTTTTTTTCAGGCGGGGCTTAACGTCCAACTACCTAATTAGGTGTCGTGATCGGAGGCGACTAGCAAACATACTTCACTGTAAATTTCTTTTATTAACTATTAAAAAAATCTAAGGCCTAAGACCTGGAATCGAACCCAGTACCACAATACATATTAGCTTTACAGGGTCTCGCCTCTAACTGCTCGGCTACCGTGGCGCCTTGGTATTTAAAATATCATCTACAGTTATCACCGTTGGCTAAAGCTTCTAGCTCATGATTTCCAAAATTAAATTTCTAGAACCAACGTAGCAGAGGTTTCATTCCATAATTCAGCGCATATTCTCGTAGATTGAACTGTAACAGGAGATTGTTCGAAACTGCTTCCTCGGCATGTCGTAGTGGTCTTTAAAAAACACGCGAAAGCCTGTAAACTTAATAGATGAAGAGATTCATTGGTGGATTTGAAGTAAAATTTAAAAACAAACCAAAAAAATGGCTACAAAAGATTAATGTTAAAATAAAAAAATAAAAATACAAAGAAGCAAGTAGAATAAGAATTGAATAAAGGAATATTGTTATATATTACACAAGGGAGGATTGGAGCATGCGCAGATTGCTAAAAAGAAAAACGGGCGACGACATATAAGGCGCGATTCACCAACACTTTAACCCACCCTTGTGTTACTTAGCTAACCCAAAGGGGTGGGGGGGAGGAGGCAGCAAGTCCGGCGTTGCCCCTAAGTACTTAACAAAACTTTATAAAGACGTAAAGTATAGAAGGTCGTGACTTGTAATGGCTACAACAACTTGCCCATACATTTTAATTCGTTCACATACACACACACTCACAGACACAACACTATAGTGACTAAATCACCACGGCCATCTATATATGTGACCATATTGCCATGTTATTTCCATATGTATGTATATATAACTACTTCCATAGTACTTCTATATATTGCACTGTCTATATATCCATTATATATACTCGTATCTTTGTATGTATTAATGTAAATAAGTAGATAACAACTTTTTATTATTTTACTTTTTAAACGCCTAAAGCTCTATTCAATTTGCAATTCAAAAAAAAATATTAATAACAATAATAAAATCTGTACTATCGAGTTCCGATTATGATTTCGGATTTAGATAATCGATCATCAGAAGTAGAATAATCAGTTTGATTTGTAAAGATTTCGACTTCACTTATGTTTCCGACTTGCCCTGCCACTTCCTGTTGCGAGACGGAAACAATAAGTGAAGTCGAAATCTCTGCACCCAAACTGATTATTCTACCTCTGATTATTGATTAAAGCTTGTAACCGGTCAAAGAAACAATAAACATGATGATAAAAATCGAAGATTTTGTCCAGCATTGTGGACCTAAACAGATTATTAATATTTTTCGTGACTAGGGCGTATTTCTCTTAAGGAATTAGGCAATTTTAGGCGCTACACGGTAGCCGGTTGTAGGCTAGACCCGCAATGCTAAGATGTATTGTTGGTATAGTAGGTTCGATGCCCCCGGTCTAGGCCTTGGATTTTATTTAATGGTTAATATGAGAAATTTATAGTAAAGTACGTTAGGTGTGTTCAAAAAATAAGGTGAATTTTCATTTTTCTCAAAAAATATTTATTTATTCATCGATTTTTATTTTGTCTCCTTCAAAGTAGTCCCCCTCAGATATAATACATTTGTGCCAGCGATTTTTCCAATCCTCGAAACAGTTCTGATATGCACTTTTTGGTATGTCCTTGAGCTCTCTCAGCGGTTCGGTTTTTATCTCCTCAATCGTGGCAAAACGCCGTCCTTTCTTCAATCTTGGGAACAGGAAAAAGTCGCAGGGCGCCAAATCTGGTGAATACGGTGGCTGAGGCATGATAATGGTGTTGTTTTTTGCCAAATAATTTTTCTCAAGCAAAGATGAGTGAGCAGGTGCATTATCGTGATGCAAAAGCCATGAATTGTTTTTCCACAATTCCGGGCGTTTTCTTCGTATTGCTTCACGCAAACGGCGCATAACTTCAAGGTAATACTCCTTATTTACCGTACGACCTTGTGGTAAGAACTCCTGATGCACTACGCCACGGTAATCGAAGAAAACAGTGAGCAAAACCTTGACATTTGAACTTGGCGTGCTTGTTTCGGTCTTGGCTCTCCTGGACTCTTCCATTGAGACGATTGCGCTTTGGTTTCGATGTCATAACCATATACCCATGATTCGTCACCAGTTATGACCCTTTTAAGCAAATCTAGATCGTCGTTGACGTCATTCAACAATTCCTGAGCGATGCTCATGCGACGGTTTTTTTGATCAAAATTCAGCAATTTTGGAACGAACTTCGCTGCCACACGCTTCATGCCCAAAATTTCCGAAAAAAAATTGCATGACATGTGCCAACCGGATATGCCGACATCCTCAGCAACTTCTCAAATTGTGATTCGACGATTCTTCATAACAATTTTCTTTACTTTCTCAACATTTTCATCGGTTGTTGATGTGCTGGGGCGTCCAGGGCGAGCGTCGTCATTCACGTCTTCTCGACCTTCTGTGAAAAGCTTGTACCACTTGTAAACATTTTTTTGACTCAGTGTACTCTCACCGTACGCCACTCTCAACATTTCAAGTGTTTTTGAGCACTTAATTCCATTTTTTACACAAAATTTGATGCAACTTCGTTGATCCATTTTTTTCGACAGAAGAAAATCGCCAAACTCGCAAAACACTTGTCTTATTTATGCCTCTCACAAACAAACTAAACATCCTATATAGCTACAACTTTGAACATATGTTCAAGGACAAGTGTACCAACATAAAAAAAAAAAACAATCGAAATTCGAATGTACGTAGCCCGCGAAATTTGAAAATTCACCTTATTTTTTGAACACACCTCGTATGTTAGGCGGTTTATAAGACTAAACCCGCAAAGCTAAGATGTATTGTTGGTTTAGTAGGTTTGATGCCCCTGGGGCCTTGTGTATTTTACTCGTATTTAATATTTAATATGAGAACTTTGCAGTACAGATTGTTTGCTAGTCGCCTAATTTGGTAGTTGGGCGTAAAGCCTGCCTGAAAAAAAAATAGGCATTACCTTACTTTTTATTTTTTTAAGAACGCAATTTTGGCAATTACAGAAGAAAAAAAAATTGAACTGAAACAATGGAAATTAAGTAAAAGAGAATATGCTAATGAGGTGATAAACGATATGAATGGATCGCTCGGTGGGTAATTGTTAGATAATTTATTCAAGTAAGATTAAACAGTTATAATTGGATGAACAGTAGGTGGAAGGGGTGAGAGAGGGAGAGGCAATATCGTTTAATGGTTTAATGTGTATGGTTAGTTGAACAAAGCAGAGAATTATCCAGCAAGCAGTAATATTGGTTGTGCCGCGCACAGAGTTAGTTAGTAGTAAATGGTTTGGCTGTGGGGTTGAGTTAGGGCCTGTTTCCAGTAATAAGGCGTAATAGAAAGGAAAGAGCCAGCCAAATGGGTATGTTTGTACGTACGCACGCGTATGTGATTATAATGTACAGCCGTGCGTAGATTATACACTATATATGTGGGAGTATGTATACGTATATATATATACGAGTAACTACGTTACACACAAAAGGTGGGATATGATGGTTAGCTTTTAGTGTAGGGGTAAGGTTATGTTCCAGCCATGGTAACCCGTTAATGGTTTTTACCTCCCTCTCATTAAACCGTTTAGCATTAATTATGGGTCCTAGAAACAATAGTGAGCACAAAACCCCTGACTAGATAACTTTAGCCGCGCGCTTCGTGCAGCTGTGTGTGTATTTTCCGTGAAGCGCGAATTTGTGCGTAATTCTAGGCTACAGATCACCTGTACTAGGTTAAGCTTTTCTGTTCACCTAATTCCGTAGTTTTTTTATCTCCAACGTTGTTTCTTCATTTTTAGGAAATTTTGTGTGGCCACGATAGTCGAGGGGGTTATAGGTTCGATTCCACTGGTATGATTGTTAAGCGGATGTATTCCGAATTTTCAAATATTTGATATCACTTTTCACCGGAAGTATCCTCCGGAAGGCCAAGGTCCCTCTACCGGAATTACCACCATACAGAGAAGAATTTTTTTTCACTTTTTTGAGATTTTAATCTGAAATCGCCCCAACTATTAACTAAGTACTCACTTTGCATTTATGGAATTCAACATTTTTTATTATTATTATTATTTTCAAGAAAATTCGGTTAAGAGCATTTCAGGAAGGAAGTAGGGTTTATGCTTTTCTCTAAAGAGCAATTTGAGCATAATTATTGCTTTCGGGTTCTACAAATTCTGAATAAGGTTTACATGTGTTGAAAAGAAAGTTAGTTGACAGTTCGAGCACTAAGCAAACAAAAGTTATGAGTTATAACACTGCAAAAAGAATATAAAATTTGAAGGTCTAGTTAGATAGATAAATAAACTTTTATTATTAGATATGTACATGATTCTGCGCCGAATTTCAGAGGGGAAACCTAGAGAAGGCGCTCTAATGCTGGGCTAATACACCTATTCCAGGCCCTGGACACCGTTAAAGTGGTAAAATTAAGTAGGTTGCGTTGGGCAGGGCCATGTAATTAGAATGGCAGATAACGAGATGTCCAGAAAGGTAATGGCAGCGCACAAGAAGAGTTGGACGCCCTAAAGTTACGATGGATTGATGGTGTTAACGAGGACTCTAAGAACATGCTGAAAATAGAGAGGACTGGCGGAAGCGGATCGAAGAAGCCAAGGCCTATTGATAGGGGCTGTAGAGCCGAGCAAGAAGAAGAAGAACAGATATGTACAATTTCTGTACAAACATGAAGTACCAATGTACAAATACATTAAAGTTTGGGGAACGCTGAGGATGGGGGGAAAAAGCAAAAGGGGAAAGGATAGAAAAACCTGGAGCTGGTGGAAGAAGTTAGAGAAGAACACGATTAATTTCTTTTGCGTCAGTAGGGAATGGAAGGATCTGTTGGAGACTATGTCGCGGCAGAGTTGGTTATGTCGACTGTCTAGATTGGAGAAGAGTTTCAGCAGACGATTTTGGATAAAGGAGTGTACAGGGGATGTCTAGTACGTTGAGAAGAATCAGTCGCAAGTTTAAGAAATTTGTTCTGCGATGTCCTGGAGTTTCTTGGTGTTACAACTACAGGACTCATATTACCTTAGTTAGTGGGGAAAATTAATGAAAACTTACAAGAAAATGCAAGTTGCTCAGATAAGGATAGAGACTTCCTGTAAAATTCAGTCTAAGTAAAAAAAAATTTATCAATTTAGAATTTTAAACATTGTAGGAATAAAATCCATATAAGTGTTGAATCCAGATTCTTTCTAACAATAAGAATGGCTGGATTAATAAGGTCTGTTGAATATGTAAAGGACAAGAAGACAAAGCGACAAAGAAGAAGAGCCAACAAAATAAAGAAGTAAAAGAAAAAAAAAATATATAATGGTCTGGGGCGCCATATTTAAAGGTAGTGGAAATATATAGTGGTTAAGAAGATCGATACAAATCTACTGCATTTAAGAAGAATAAAAGTGGATATCTGTTAGGGATGTGGTAATCATGCGAGAGATCAGGGTTCATCCTCAGACCAAATACACCCACCACTCGGTCTCAAGACTGAGGAGACAACATAATCCAGTTTCTAGGCTGCAATCAGGACGAGCGGACACTCTGGAAGCCGTGTATACTCATTGACAGTTATCATTTGTCATCTTAGAAAAGAGACCGAACTCTCTGAAGAGCTAACCAGAGTGAGCTCCATTCTTCTATCTCTTTTTTATTATTATTAAACTAAACTCCACTTGGGAACTTTAGAATTGAGGGGAGTTCTCACCTCCGCAACGTCCTTCTCTCCCCTTTCTTCGTTCCCTGCTGTTCCCTGCGATGATTTAACTGGCCAATGAGCGCCTTAAGTGTCTCAATTGCAGTCTCATTAATTTTGTATTTATTATTTTATTCTTTTGGTTATTCTTCTTCTTTTTCTCAAATGAATACATATTCATGAATCAAGAACAGGTGTCTAGTTCAAGGCAGCGTACTGTGTACATTTCTATGTACCATCTTTAACGCTGGCGTCCCTATTTATCCTTACACCTTTATCTTTTGCATTTCTATCACCCAACCCTGCAACTTTTCTCGATTCCATCTCTGTTAAAAGAACACCTTAAGCTTCTACCACCACCTTTACTCCAAAGAGGTAATCTCAAAATGCGGTTTTGAAACTGTTCAGCAGTTTCAAAACCGTAACCTCCCTTTTATGTTCATATATCGCTTTTCATTTTTCAGTGAGCGCGTGCGAAGGTGTGGCTATTTTGGAGGTAGGAATTATCTAGCACAAGATTTTTTTTTTCTTTTTAGAGTTGAAGATTTCTAGTCTGTGATGCTCCTGCGTCGTCAAGGAGACTGACAGATTGGGGTATCTCCCTCAGGGAGCCTTGAAAAATGGACCACAAAAAGAAGAAAAGAGGAAAAAAAAAAAAGCCTTGAAAACTGCTTTGTCACATTGCTTAACATTCAAGGAAGATGAAAACTGCTGAAAAAAAAGCTGAAATTTACAATTAAATTAATTAAGCGGATATGCAACTCATTTCTGCATTGAACCAAAACTACAAGTGAATAGAATTGCAGCACCAAGATGAAGTAAATTATATTGACGTGAAACTGACACATTTGATTTCTCATCAATCTCAGTATTACTTGATTTCAATTGATAAATTAAAAAAATCATCGTAAACAATCAATTAAATTTTCGTAAAGACTATTGTATAATCAATCCTTGTTTTGTCTAGAATTTTATGAGAAATTTAGAGAATAGAACTTCCGCTGTTTGCCAAAAGTTAATGCTTTCGAGACAGTTTGTCTGAAGCGAGTAATTTCCGAGAGTAGATTGGACCGGAAACCAATCTTCAGGGCTGCCAGCTTGGAGATCTCGGTCTTGTGATCTTTCAGCTACTTCTGAAAGTGAAAATTTAAATACGTAACCTTTTTAACATAAGTATTAAATAACTTAAATTTTGGGGGGATAACAATTAAACAGCAAATTTTTAGCATACGAGGGTCGTTTGAAAAGTCCGTGCAAAAATAAAAACTACTTAATTTTTTGGAGTAAACCTTTTTTATTTTCCAACATAGTCTCCTTTTAGGCTTATACACTTCGTCCAACGCTGCCCTAGTTTGTTGATCCCTTCCGAATAATAGGATTTGTCCAAGTCTGAAAAATAGCCATTCGTTTCTGCAATCACCTCCACGTTTGAATAAAATCTTTTTCCCGCCAGCCATTTCTTCATATTGGGGAACAAATAGTAATCCGAGGGAGCCAAGTCTGGAGAATAGGGGGGATGTGAAACGAGTTGGAACGCTATTTCCATTAATTTTGCGACCACAACTGCTGAGGTGTGAGCTGGTACGTTGTCGTGATGGAAAAGAACTTTTTTGCGGGCCAATCGTGGGCGTTTTTCTTGCAGCTCGGTTTTCAAACGGTCCAATAACGATGAATAATATGCACCTGTAATAGTTTTACCCTTTTCCAGATAGTCGATGAGGATTATTCCTTGCGAATCCCAAAAGACAGTCGCCATAATGTTTCCGGCCGAAGGAACGGTCTTCGCCTATTTTGACGCAGATTCCCCCTTGGTAACCCATTGTTTAGATTGTTCTTTGGTCTCAGGAGTGTAGTGATGTATCCATGTTTCATCCACAGTGACGAAAAGACGCTTAAAGTCCTGCGGATTCTTCTGGAACAGCTGCAAACCATCCTTGCAACACTTCACACGATTTCGTTTTTGGTCAAGCGTGAGCAATCGCGGCATCCATCTTGCGGATAGCTTTGTCATGTCCAAATGTTGATGCAAAATATTATGTACCCGTTCATTCGAGATGTACCCACAGCACTAGCAATCTCACGCACCTTCACTCTTCTGTCATCCATCACCATATCATGGATTTTATCAATGATTTCTGGAGTAGTAACCTCAACAGGGCGTCCAGAACGTTCAGCGTCACTTGTGCCCATATGGCCACTCCGAAAATTTTGAAACCACTTATAAACTGTTCTAATCGAAGGTGCAGTGTCACCATAATGTTTATCAAGCTTCTCTTTAGTCTCCTGAGGCGTTTTGCCTTTCATAAAGTAGTGTTTAATCAACACACGAAATTCTTTTTCGTCCATTTTTTGAAAATCACTTGACTTCCTCGATTCAAACGAATGCCAAACACAAAGAAATAGACCGATCTGGCTGAAACTTGGTGTGTGTTCTTCCAAGAGATGCTACTAACTAAACATAACCTCGATACGCGCCAGTAGTGTTATCTCTCTGACTTTGCACGGACTTTTCAAACGACCCTCGTAAAATGTCTCTGGTTCTTTGAGAAGAACGATGGAACCTTCCCAGGCCCAGCCATCTTGGCGTCTCCTAACTCTTTTGTACAGAATACAATTTTAGAATTTTAATTATAAACAGCTGCATAGTCAGACAAAATGCAATACCGCTGCACACTAATACAAATGCAAAAAACAAAACAATGCAATACATCTACACGCACAAACATTCTCATAATGCGTTGAAAAAAAAAAGTATATTGGCACAGTATCTAAGGAGAAGTGTCGGTTAAAGATCAATCGCCTTCCCATCCGATACGACTGCCAAAAATGCAGTTCTAATTAGTATCTATTTAGTGCCCGTCTATTTTTAGTAAACTAATAGGGGAAGATCTAGTAGGACTAGTAGTGTTGCATTTCTAATAGGAAATTAATTGCAAGCTCAGCTAGTTAGAGCTTTCAATTCAATTGTTTTTTTATAGTTTTTATAGTTTTAATTTAATGTTGCTTATTTATGTGGATTGGAAAATCAGAATCAACAAACTATCATTTATAATCATCATTATGATGATGTCATAACATTATCCATCATAGATGACTCTCTTCTAATTATAGGATCAAAGGTAGCGAACATGCCAGTTGTCCTACAGAAGATTGTTACTCTTAGTACCATCGTGTAAGTTGATAAAAAAACGGTTCACAGAGCCACTGGAGATTAGCCACGATGTTGTTAGGTTCCAAAGCGCATTGGAAAGGCTATGTAGCGGCAGAATTGGTTAGGTCGACGATCTAGATTGGATCAAGAGTTTTTAGCAGACGATTTTGGATAAAGTAGTGTAATCGGAGATTATGAAAGATATCTCTTGGTGGAAGTCGATACTAGACGAGGAGAATCAGTCGCAAATCAGAGAAATTTGTTCAACGATCTACTGGAGTTTCTTGATGTTACTACTACAGGACTCATGGGTTGAGAGTTCGAGCGGCAACCAAGAAAAAAGTTAAAGAGGAAAATAATGGAAACTTATAAGAAAATGCAAGTTGCTCAGATAAGGATAAAATTCAGTCCTGTAAAATTCAATTATTGGGTACCTCAAGATTTTTTTTTTTTTTTTTTAACAATCGACCAAAAAACGATCCTTTTTTTTTTTGGATTGAATCGTTGAATTGAGATAAAATAAAAATTTTGGTTCCTGTACTACAAAGGAAACGTTCTTGACAGTTATTGGACCAAGCTGAATTACCAAACACTTCCCAAGGTATGAAACCCATAAAAGAAATAACATGGTACTCGGGCACTGGTTTTCTCAATTAAACCATGGTTCATCTTTATCATCGCTAGTTCTATGCCAGCTCTTTCCAAATCATATCTTGGCATCTGAAGTAATTCCCTCTGCAAGACCTCAATAATGGAAAGAATTATACATTCCTTATAAAAACAAATATATAATATATAGCATTCTAAATGCGAACAATTTTAAACATATTAAATTACACTTTATCAAATCACTGCCATCTAGATAGAAGACCAAACCGGAATGGATAAATAATGAATCAGACAGCTGGAATTTAACTGGTCACATGTTTTCCCCTCCTTTGCAAAAAAAAAAAAAAAAAAAATGTAAATGTTACAGAAAACAATTTACAATTTCAGTGGAAAATAATTTCCTTATATGGTGAATATTATGCTCATCAAAGATCTTTTCCTTTCTAAATTTAAATAATAAAAATTTAAAGAAATAAGAAAACATGGGATATAATTTAAATTGATCTTTATCATTATCGGAATTTATTTCTAAATTAGTAAAAAATACACATTTTGGAATAAAACTTTAATAAAATAAAAATTATATAAATTTTTTATACTTCTAGTTTTCTATTATAAATACGACAATTTTATTGGATGAATTTATATTTAAATTTAATGTTGAACACCTGAATATTATTTGATGAATCTGATAAAACGCTACAAAGATAAAAGTGACTTGTTTTAATATATGGCTATGCAATTTTTTAAAATAAATTCATTTAGTAATTTACAATCTGTATTTATTAAGTAAATAAGTGTAAAGAGGTATGAGATGGGATGCGATAAACGGAAGAGAAACTGGCCAGCGGTAGCACTGACTACAGCATATCGTTGTTGATCTTCAGTTTACAAGGAAGTCTCTTGAGGCCATTCTGTGTACTGGAGAATTGTTAGAGATGGTGAAGAGAGAAGAGTGACTGTGAGAAGGAGGATTTAGTATGTAGAGAGAGAGAGAGAGAGAGAGCAGTCTGGAACTTGTGACATTTTGTCTTGGACAAGTTGTTGTACGACGGAGATGTTGAGGTCGTTATGAAGAGTAAGAAATGAGCGTCAACCATCTGTCTGTCCGGTGGGAGATCGCTCGTTTTTACCGTAGTTTGGCCTTTTTAAGTCTGAAGTCGTGGGTTCTACGAGGGTCGTTTGAAAAGTCCGTGCAAAGTCAGAGAGATAGCACCACTGGCGCGTATCGAGGTTATGTTTAGTTAGTAGCATCTCTTGGAAGAACACACACCAAGTTTCAGCCAGATCGGTCTATTTCTTTGTGTTTGAATCGAGGAAGTCGAGTGATTTTCAAAAAATGGACAAAAAAGAATTTCGTGTGTTGATTAAACACTACTTTATGAAAGGCAAAACGCCTCAGGAGACTAAAGAGAAGCTTGATAAACATTATGGTGACTCTGCACCTTCGATTAGAACAGTTTTATAAGTGGTTTCAAAATTTTCCGAGTGGCCATATGGGCACAAGTGACGCTGAACGTTCTGGACTCCCTGTTGAGGTTACTACTACAGAAATCATTGATAAAATCCATGATATGGTGATGGATGACAGTAGAGTGAAGGTGCGTGAGATTGCTAGTGCTGTGGGCATCTCGAATGAACGGGTACATAATATTTTGCATCAACATTTGGACATGACAAAGCTATCCGCAAGATGGATGCCGCGATTGCTCACGCTTGACCAAAAACGAAATCGTGTGAAGTGTTGCAAGGACGGTTTGCAGCTGTTCCAGAAGAATCCGCAGGACTTTAAGCGTCGTTTCGTCACTGTGGATGAAACATGGATACATCACTACACTCCTGAGACCAAAGAACAATCTAAACAATGGGTTACCAAGGTGGAATCTGCGCCAAAAAAAGGCGAAGACCGTTCCTTCGGCCGGAAAGATTATGGCGACTGTCTTTTGGGATTCGCAAGGAATAATCCTCATCGACTATCTGGAAAAGGGTAAAACTATTACAGGTGCAAATTATTCATCGTTATTGGACCGTTTGAAAACCGAGCTGCAAGAAAAACGCCCACGATTGGCCCACAAAAAAGTTCTTTTTCCATCACGACAACGCACCAGCTCACACCTCAGCAGTTGTGGTCGCAAAATTAATGGAAATAGGGTTCCAACTCGTTTCACATCCCCCCCTATTCTCCAGACTTGGCTCCCTCGAACTACTATTTGTTCCCCAATATGAAGAAATGGCTGGCGGGAAAAATATTTTATTTAAACGAGGAGGTGATTGCAGAAACGAAAGGCTATTTTTCAGACTTGGACAAATCCTATTATTCGGAAGGGATCAACAAACTAGAGCAGCGTTGGACGAAGTGTATAAGCCTAAAAGGAGACTATGTTGAAAAATAAAAAAGGTTTACCCCAAAAAATTAAGTAGTTTTTATTTTTGCACGGACTTTTCAAACGACCCTCGTAAGTGGGAACGTCTGTCTATGAAGAGCCCAAGGTAGTGCAATAGGTCCTGTGCAAGGAAGTGGATTGCTTGTTGAAGAGCCACAGGTGGACAGGAGCTCCGCCGGAGTGTAGATATACGTGACATGCTGGCATTTCTATTGGTTCATTTCATTTGGCGCCACTTCTTTGTAGAATCTCAGTATCATCCTCTTATGCCCGCAGACAGTAAATAAAATCTCCTTTCTTTCTGCAAAGATGTACGGGTTATATGGCATGGTCATTAAGGCTTTTCTTTGGATCTGATTAATTAAACTCTTGTGGCATCATTAGGCTTGAAATGGGTCCATAACTACGCGAAATAGTTCCGGCTCTTCAGAAAAATAAAAAAAAAATAGTTCCTATTCAGTTAGTACATATCCGGTAGCCCAGGATAAATAGCCAAAACTCCCATTCAAATTGTAGCAAGGTTTACTACTTCCCTTGGCCTGGTTTCTTCCTGTTTTCGAGTATGTCTTATCTTTTTACCTTCATAGCGAATGGAATAACAAAGATGTTTTGAGTTAGTCCTGTATCATATTTATTCTATTACAGTAGAGGTCGCCAAAGTGGTCTATATAGACCACCAGGGGTCTATTTAACAAAAGTAGGGGCCGATCTGAGCCAGGGGGGCGAAGCGAAAACAATTTTGAACCCAATATAGCGAACCTTGCAAAGAAACACCAGGCACACCCATCTCATTAATTAAGAAGCAATACTGTTGATACTTTACTTATTATTTAATAAATATTAAGGTATTTAAATTTCAACATTAAGCTATTTTTCATAACTATTATTATTAAAACTATTGTTGTTTTTTTTTTGCTTTTTTTTTTTGGCATTGGCTTCCGCCATACAGCCAGCATGGTCTAGGTGCTTATCACTAGAATATCACTCACTCTCCATTCTTAATTGTAGGGGTCCATGATCAAAAAAAAAGTTTGGCGACTCCTGTATTATAGTCGTCCTTAATTGCTGGCTTTCCTGCAGAAACCTCTTCAGTTACTTGAAGATGTACCCACCCTGAATTCTCTATTTTAATATCTGAGGATAGAAATTGGAGAACGAGGATGCGATAAAAATCTGGCAGTGGTTATCCCACTTGTCTTCGTAGAACATACCTAGAGAACGCTGCTGGATGAATTGTTTCATCACCTGAGATGCTGTAGGGAGCGTAGTCCCCTGTGAGGAAGCACTATAGATCTAATTAGTGCAATATAGCCCCCCCCCCAAACTCCTATCAATGGAATTACTCGAAACAGGATGAAGATCCCAAAAAGTACGGCTGATCACGGAAATGAATCTCTCTGATACTATCCAACTTGAATAAAAATAAAACATAACTCATTTCAATCTAGAAAGCCGTTCACTAATTCACTGGGTTTACAAAATTAAAAAAACACACAGCCAGCTAAATATCAAAGTCATTATAATATTACATTTAAACTTTTAACATTTTCATCTCATATAATAATAGCACAATTAATTAAACAAAATGTACGACTAATATCACAAATCAAGGACTCAACTGCGACATGTCACGCGATTCTTGTTATAAAGTGACTCTAATCTGAGTACAGCATATTTAATTTTATTTTTTAATATGTTCAACCTAATCTTTAGTATGAACCTAATATTTAAAATGATTAACATTTATGGTTTTAAAAGTGGCTTTTAATTTAATTTTTATCCATTTATTTAAAAATTAGCTTTTTAAAAAAAAAATATTGCAGAAATAGCTCTAAGATTTATTCCATAAATCAATATTTAAACTTCTAATTAGCTCTCATGAGGGAGCCCACAATAATTGATAAAGCGCCAATGAAGTCTAATGCGAGGAACATCCAAATGTAGACCTTAAAAATAATCTGATCACACATTAGACGCTCTCTTACCATATTAATTAAATTTATTCTATCTATAAATCTATAATTTGTGCCTAAAAAATTGTTGACTTCAACAATCTGAGGGACATTGACGCCCGGATTTATCGTTCCTAGCAACACTGTGAACTTTAAGAGAAAATCTAAGGAGCCAGCAGCTGGATTCGAACTCGGGGATCTCTGCGTTGGAATCTAATAAACCGCTGAGCTCAACCCTTTCCTCATGACACCAATATTAAACGTGTTTACTTTAAAGGAAGCACTTTAAATGGGAGAAACCATTAAAAGCTAAGAAAATCTCCTTATTGAATTGTATTTCCGGTTTTTTGAAAAAAAAATTAATTAACGTTTTTTTTTCCTTTAAAGCAACTGCGTAATACATGGACGCAACAAGCATATATGATAACACGTATAAATACATCATAAATGTGAAATAGAAAAAAATAAAATAAAGTAATATGTAGTGTATAAACAAAATAAATTAATAAATAAGTAAATAAAATAAAATCACAGGAAGGGCTTGAATGAGGGCCATCCAACGATGACCACCAGTCGATTAAAGTAAAATACCGAATGGATTGAATACGATGGATGGTCTTGTTTATCTCTCGACCAGGTGTGATCGCGAGGCCATCGGCAACTCACTAAACAGAAAATGTATTTTCATTTCCAAGATACGTAAACAGCCAAACTTCTTTCTTATCTCTTTCTTGAGTTGACTACCGTTGAGGAAGGTAGATATATCTTCTTCTATGGCACTTTGAATAGGAAGAGATTTATATAAGGGAGAAGTTATCCCTAAATGCCCTGTATTCAGTTTTTTTCTGGGGCCCTCTTGGAGAGGAAACTAGCTTTGAAAGTAGCACTCATCCAGTTTCTTTCTATTTTGGGAAGTCTTCTTTAGAATATCCTTGGAAGACGCTAGGAAGTGTAGGTAATGTTGGTACAGTAAGTGGTGAATTTTGACTGCTGACTTTCTTCTTTCTAAGACATTCCTGTTGAGAGGTTCCCTTTAACTGGTGGAATCACTCCCAGGACGTCTTAGGATATTACAGGAAGTTTAACTTTAGATGGTGGTTATCCCCAGGTTGTCATTTCTTAGGTTGTCTTAGTCTGGATCGTTACCAAGAATTGGAACGGTACGTACTTTAACTCATTGTTGCAGTTTCTCTTAATTTGGAACAGTCTTCTTTCTCTTTGGAAGTCATTTGGTGGTGATCCTAGACTGTCGGCCTCCATCTCGTTCTTCTTAGAACTTCGAAAATCATCTTGAGCTTAATAAAGCTACTTACATCATAGTGCAGTTAATAAAAAAGATCCATTGAGAGATTGAAGTGATTCCGGAACAGCACTACTGTTCCCGATAATTGCCGAACTCTAATTTACAGCTTAAGCAATGAAAGCTACAAAAAAAAAGGTGAATGCCCTTCTTCAATTCTTTCTTGGAATAGATCTTTTAGTCGGCTGGAGGGGGTGGGGATAGAGGATTTTTGTAACGCGTAATTTAGAAATGATTGTGAATATTCATAAGAACTGGATATGAATCAGTCTCTTACAAATTTACTAAGAAATCGTAACAATCTTATAACATTTATATTATAACGAAACAATGACAAATGAAATGCCTGTTAAGCAAACCGGAACGGTTATCGTATCGATAAGTTTTTTTTTTTTCTACATATATACATTTCAATAAACTCTTATTAATCGATTATCAAAAGAATTTATGATTAGATATTAGAAAGGCAAAATCTGTGATATGTTGTTTCCAACTTGTCTAAGAAAACAAGGACGCAGGATGAAAAAATGTATTTCAGGGTATCCTCAGTTAGAAATGGAGTAACATTGCTGAGGCCATCATCTGTTCGGGTCATTAGATCTAATTAATTTTTAATTGGCAGATGATATTGCTATTAATATTACGTTCAAGGGTAAAACAAAAAATCTTATTCCAGAAATTTAATCAAAATGTTCTCTTCTATATTGCTGACGTCGTCGTCTTAATTGCAACAAATTCTAAAGATTATTTGAAGAGATTCATTTTTAGAAAACAAAGAAAAGGAATACGATTTTTCGGGACTTACGTCCTAAAAACCAGAGTTAACCAGAGAAAACCCTTTTAGACGGAAATGGACCAATTTTTTTTAGAGATCTTGCATCCTTGCGGGTATCTCAGACTAACAACCTTAAAAAGAAAGACTTTCCGTACGTTGATAGAAATATTGCATGAACACAATGGTGTCAAATATAAAATTGTAATGAGGCGCCACGATAGCCGAGCGATTATAGGCTAGACCCGCAAAGCTAAGATGTATTGTTGGTTTAGTGGTTTCGATTCCCGGTCTATACCTTTAATGGTTAATATGAGAAATTTATAGTAAAGTATGTTAGGCTGTTATAGACTAGACCCGCAATGCTAAGATGTATTGTTGGTTTAGTGGGTTCGATTCCCAGTCTATACCTTTAATGGTTAATATGAGAAATTTATAGTAAAGTATGTTAGGCGATTATAGGCTAGACCCGCAAAGCTAAGATGTATTGTTGGTTTAGTGGTTTCGATTCCCGGTCTTAGGCCTTGGTTTTTATTTAATGGTTAATATGAGAAATTTATAGTAAAGTATGTTAGGCGGTTATAGGCTAGAGCCGCAATGCTAATATGCATTGTGGTATTGGGTTCGATTCCCCTGGTCTAGGTCTTGGATTTTATTTAATGGTTAATAAAAGAAATTTACAGTAAAGTATGTTTGCTAGTCGCCTCCGTCCACGACACCTAATTTGGGTAGTTGGACGTTAAGCTCCGCCTGAAAAAAATAGGCGATTACTTTACTTCAATATTCATAAATTATGCCTGGAGTAGAATTTATTTTATTAATGCAATTGCTTAAGACTAACGAACCCATCCAAGACCAAAAGATCATCAAGTCGTCTCATTCTCCAAGTTGTTTCCTCCGCATTTAACTGTGATTCTTATTTCCTCCTTAAAAAACAGTTGATGACCTAGGCAGACTAGCACCATTGCCTGCAGAGAAATGGGACATTAGGTAGTACGATTATCTTACTAGAAGGGGATTGAGCGTACTCAAGGAACTGGTCGATACCAATAACACTTACTGGATCTTTGATTAGGGATAATCAGAAACAGGAAACAGAGATGTAGACCTTTTAAAGCCGGTATAGAATTAATAAACAATGTAAACAATTTCCCATTATATCAATGAGAGAGGCGCCATTATTAGTCCAGACATTTCTACATTATCTACTGGAATAGAAAAAGTTAATTACAGATTAGTTGTCACCATATATAGACAAAGAGGAGGAAAGCAATGGAGATGAAGTAGTAAATAATAGTTAGCGGCAATTATCAAAGAAGACCCTAAATACTAAACTAGATGGGTAGAGAGAGTAGTGGAGAAATAAGTTGAAGTGGCAATTAAGTTCGGTAGCGCCGCTGTACAGCCCAATAACTAACCGTGTAGAGAAACGGACGGTCCAGTTGGTACCTGCGAAGAGGCCCAAACACCACCACTGCTTTCCAGCTCCAAAGGATATTAAAGTATTAGTAATTAGTACAAGGTGATTTATGTAAGTTTTGGAAAGATGTAGTAAGAAGACATGTTACCGCCTCGTCCTTACATGTATAAGAGGGAGACGGGTCCAGGCCAACACACCAAGTAAGGTTATAATATAAGAGGAAGGTTATGGCTTTCAGGTAGCACCAACTCGTTATCTACTTCTCTTTGTCTACTTTTAACGTATTACTTTTTCTCCACCCTCCTTAAACAACTGTCCCGAAAAGAGAACTTAGGCACTAGTATCCGGTAGGTTACATCGAGATAAGATTTTTTCTAGTTTATGTTAAAAAATTTTAAGAATCTCTTTCAAGGCCCCGACAATGTAATCCAATAATGTATTTTTTATGATAAAAATGTAATCAATAAACTTTTACGTTGAATGCTTTGTTCTGATAAACTGAATGTACAGTACAATCTCGATTAACTGGGATTCGGATTAACCGGGATCATAAGAACATTTTTTGTCTTCCGATGTAACATAATTGGTAGGCGTGGCAGCAACTCTTTTATACCTGATTTTCTTGAAGGGTCATTATGTATGTATGTAAAAACCCAAAATATGGTGCAATTAGTACTGAATTTCTTGGGATTTATCACGGTCTTACAAAAGATCTTACAAAAGACCATGGGATGACAACAAAATTTTTAAAAAAATATGTACATATCTAAAAATAAAAAAAAAGGATTGCCGTCTAAGACTGGAGTTGATCTCTGGGACGAAACAGTAATGTATTACTACGTAATACTGTGTATTCGGTTTAACCGGGATTTCAGTTTTCCGGGGTGGATATAGCCGGAGGTCAGCCCGGTTAATCGAAATTGTATTGTATTAACTAAAATTGAAGGCTCAAAACGGTTTTTTACAATAATTTCTATGAGTTGCCTAATTTTTGGGCATTCAACCGGATTAAACTTGGGGAAAAAAGATCAAATTCTGGAGATCTTAGCTGGACGGTAACACCATAGACCTGTCTGTTTTGCAGGAGCAAAAAGGAGATAGTCCCTCCTGTACCTTTTTCTTACTTATCTAAAGATATAAAGCAAAAGCAAGTGTCATCTTAATCAAGCTCCTCGTATAATGTTCTGCTTTGTTCAGTTAGTCTATTAATTTGGTTTGATAGATCATCTTTTTCACTTAATCTTAATAAAGATGTGTTTTTCCGAGTTAGGCAATGCAAATTTTATCGCCAGTAGGTTATAATTCAACTGTATGCTGCACTCCGCCAAGCATTGCTTTAATAGAAAATAGCATAAAGTGCCAAGTAGTTTCTGCAAAAGTTGCACCAAGTGCCATAAATCCATATACAGTAAAGATTTTGGTACAAATCTTATTTCATCCTCCATTAAAGAAGTAACTAAAGGGGAAAATCATTATTATTCCAATAGCAATGCCTGCAACCAGGATCAATCTTTTACCTTCTTTGACGTCGTTACTTTGCCATCATGCCAAATTTTTGCCAATTGGATTTTTCAACCCGAATAATATCTGTTTCAATTTGGTTGTCCCTCACAAGAAGACGATCAAAAGTGGCTTTAGCTTAAAGTCTTCAATGATTTAAAACGTGTCCATTGCACTCATTGCTGATTTGAGGCACCTTAAATTAAAATGATAAAACTAAAAGGAAGTGGCCTCCCTGACCCCCCCCCCCAAAAAAAAACTGTGTACACAATTGAATTGCTAGCAAATAAAAAATACTGAACATAAAAAGGGCCAAAAAAAAAAGAAAAGCTCTGGGCATATCGGTACTAACAATATTGCTCGATTACAAAGAGTGTTTGGCCCAACCGGAGTGGAGAACGAGGAAGGGTCAAAGCGCCATTTTTTGAAGCCGGGAGCTGGGGGGTGGGGGGGAAAAAGTACACGCACAATTGAAAATCGACAACGATTGTCGAAAACAAAAAAAAAAAAAAAAAAAAAAATCCTGATAGAGAAGAACACTGGAGATTGGAAAGAGTTGTCCGAGATATCTCGGACAGTGCCTCCGGTGGATGTCATTCTTCGGGCATCATCAGCATTCACAAGGTGGACGGAACAAGTTGCAAGCGATGAACGAATAGGAAATACAAAACTGGAGGCGTGTAAAAAAAAAAATTACTAAAAAAGAGAAGAGGAAAAAATGGAAGCTGTATCCCCTCCCTAGTGTCTGTCGGTCGGTATGTGCAACTACCTGGTTGGAAAACAGCATAACCTAAACGGCGATAAGTAACTTCGTATGATGTCAATTTGATGATGAAGAGAGGTTAAAATTCCCCAATCATCATGCTGTTTTTTAGAAAAACAAAACCTTTTCTGAACTAAAAAATGAACACTTTTGTTTAAAATATAAACTCATGACGTAATAGTTAAACCATCAGCTGGTAATTTTATTTTATTTTTATTTTTTACAGCGATAAGCGATGTGAACTTTAAAAGCGATTTTTTTTAAAAAAAAAAAAAAAAGAGTAAAAAACTAATCTACTTTACACTGAAAAAAATACTGCGAAATTTTTCACACAATTATTTGGCCTTATTGGTGACGTAAACTTCCTGTCCTGGAAAAAAAATCGCTGACGCTGCCTCCAAAATTGGTAATGATTCCAAAGATTTTAAAAAAAGAAATAAAGTTCAAACTCATTGGCCGTGTGGGTTCTTTTAAAAATTTCAGTCCTTTTTTTTTATAATTATTTTATATAAATACACTATTTTCCTATCGAATTTCTAATTTAACGCTCATGATTTCATAATTTATGAGAAGATATCTAATTCTGATTATGTTCTCTGAGTCTTCAAGAGAATCTAATTAAATTCAATGATTGGTGCAACAGAAATAGTCTTTTTTTTTTAATTCAACAAATTGTTAAATATTTCTTTGTTTTAGTAGACTTACATCTTTTGTTTCACAATTTTAAAAAAATCGCGAACTCCAGTGTGGTGTTGACAGCTTCCGCTCGCTTTCTTAGCATAATTTCCGTCATATTGGTTCCATAATGAAATAAGTAAACTAGTATGAAGCGTTAGATCTTAGGTTCTATGCTGCTGATAGAAATCATTTAAAATATGGTTCTTTTTACATTGGTCTTCTGAAAAGCCTTAAACGTTCTGCACAGCACTGAATGGCCAACCAAAACAAGATGATACGCTCAAAAGACTGTTGAATTTGAAATTCCAAAATTATGAAACCTTTTACAAGAAGTCTTCAACCTTTTACACCTTTCGAGCTCCATGGTCTTTCTTGGAAGGAACCTCATGTTTAAGTAGTAGATAAAATAGTTTATCAAAGCTTTTTTTCTTCTCAAATTGGCCAAATTATTCTTGTATCTTTATTCAATCTTAATACAAACATCTTAATTAGAGAATTGTATAGTGAGGTAGCGAATTAAGGATCTTCAACCTTTCTACACTTTTAGGAACCCTTAGGAGCTCTTGGTCTTTCTTGGAAGGAACCTCATGTTTAAGTAGTAGATAAAATAGTTTATCAAAGCTTTTTTTCTTCTCAAATTGGCCAAATTATTCTTGGATCTTTATTCAATCTTAATACAAACATCTTAATTAGAGAATTGTATAGTGAGGTAGCGAATTAAGGATCTTTAACCTTTCTACACTTTTACGAACCCTTGGAGCTCATAGTCTTTCTAGGAAGGAATCTCATGTTTAAGTAGTAGATAAAATAGTTTATCAAAGCTTTTTTTCTTCTCAAATTGGCCAAATTATTCTTGTATCTTTATTCAATCTTAATACAAACATCTTAATTAGAGAATTGTATAGTGAGGTAGCGAATTAAGGATCTTCAACCTTTCTACACTTTTAGGAACCCTTGGAGCTCATAGTCTCTCTAGGAAGGAATCTCATGTTTAAGTAGCAGATACGCTAACGTCACCTTACAATTCAAATTAGATAAGTTCGCTTCCATATTCACAGCCGAATTATTTGCAGTATATCAATGTTTAAAGTATGTCGATTCAATAGACCAATCCCCTTGTTTTAATTCTCACTGACAGCAAAATTGTTGTCCAAAAATCTACAAAATTATGGAAATAATGCGACCCGCTTTAATCTTAGAACTTCCCAATTATTAAATAGTATTCTAAAAAAAAAAAGGCAAATCGGTACAGTTAATCTGGATTAAGAGGGTCACACAGGTCTGAGACAAAATGAAATCATGGATCGTAAAGCCAAGGATGTGATCTCTTTACAAAAAGCATCTCCATTCTCAATGTTATTAAAAATTATGCAAAAGCAGAGTGCTGTACCGATTAGCAGCGGATATACGAATCGTCAAAGGCGAGAAAAGGCCCAATTTTATACAGCCATACAATCTAGTGGTCCCCAAAAGACCATGGTTTTTCAGATATAAGAACAACAATAGGAAGTTTGTTAGCACACTCATTAGAATGCTGTTTAATCACAATTATTCGCCGCACCATCTAGCCAGGATTGGTGTGGAAACATCTCACCAGTGTTCCTGTACTTCTAGAATAATAGCAGACGCCAAACGTCTAATTCTGGGAATGTGCCAACAATACTAAAGGAAGAGAACCGATTGTGGAAGGCTGTGATAGCGACTGGATGTACCCTTACCTGCCAATTTAAATACTATTCTGGCAGCTGATGATGGCAGCATTTACACAGAGCTCTTTCGAGTTCATAACAAACAACAAGATATCTCTGTAAATATACAATATACTAAAGAAGCTTCGAAAGAAGAATGTAAATGGCTCATTTGCTAAGCTCAAGAGGCCAATAACAAAGAGAGAAACAAAAAAATAGTTTATCAAAGCTTTATTTGTATTTATTTTTTTTTACAATCAACTGCTTTTTTTATATCCAATTTATATTAATATTGTAATTTTTACTTAAATATTATATTAATCTAATATTTTAATAAGACAGTCCACTACCCCCTGTTCCTGCATGAAAAATTCCTTGTATAGATGATTTCCATTTTACGTGCGTTTTGGCCGAGCAAATAGTGATCACTTGCGGCACCCCTGTTAACATTCCAGGGAACATTAGGGTACCCCTGCCTTAAACTAATGCAAAAATAAATAAATAAATAAATAGTGATAGAAAATTGGGCTTATTCAAGATGACGAAAAAACTATCAGAAATCCGTTCACAATCTAGCCTATACTTCTAGCAAGGCACGTGCCTCTTACAAGACTAGAATCTCCGTCAATACAAAAATCCGGTCTCCCACCTCCCAAGAACTAATTGAACTGAACATGAACCTAGATAAATTTCGTAGAAATCTAATAACTAAAAGTTATTGCATCATCAATAAAAAAATAATGAAAAAAAGAAATAATAATAAAATATGAATTTAAAAAGTATTTTTACGGTTCATTGGCTAACCTGCCATCTTAACTCGATAGATAATATGATCTAGTCGTGCATAATTCTTCATTTTTATTATTCAAATAATATTGCTAATATATATATATGGACTCAGAGTCAAGGCCTTTTTTTTTATACATATATAACATATGAATAACAAAAAATTTTGCTTTTCCAAATATAATTATGAGCTGTACGCAAAAAACAAAATGAAATCAGCTGATGTGATTTTTCTATTAGATAATTTAGGTTAGGAATGGACGTTTTTGTTAGCGTGTGTGGTTTTTATGTTTCTAATTGTATAGGCCATTAGGGACATCACGAGGCTAATTGAGGACAATTAGCGGGCAGAATGGCCGAATGTTAAAGGGGCGAAAAATATTGTCTAATCGATTAGACAGATAGATCCCTTCGATAGTGAAGAAAAAGATGGGAGGTTAAGGTTGGGTTTTGGTTGATGAGTGTGAGCTTTGTTGATGTGTATTTTGTTTAATAAAAAAAATAGTTGTGATATAGTTGTTTATTTTATTCTTATGTTTGTTTGAACATTTTCAACTCTTCCCTGACTGTGAGTTAACATTATTTCAGAAGTGGGCCTATTACTCACTATACCTCCTAGGTCGTCTCCTCTTCCGCTGGCTTCTCCTGCGATCACTCGAACCGCGGTCTTCTTCTTTCCCCTTGGCAGGCGCTTCTTGTTGCTGAGGTAAGCGCGGGGTCCCTACGTTTAACTGAGAGTTCGATTCTTCCTCAATCCCCATCGCTTCACCCGCCTTACTTTCAATGTCTGTTTCGCTCCCAGCTAGTTCTTCATCTTCTTTATTCTCTCGTCCTCCAAAGCCCTTTAGCAAGCTCACATGAGCCACTGTTGCATAGGTGGCGCCGACTTCGTTTCTCAACGACATCACACGGTAAGTATCCCCTGGTAACACGGCGGTAACCACTAGAGGTCCTTTGAACTTGATCTGGAGCTTGGTTGGTTCACCCGTCGGGACAGGTGGTCTACGTAAGAACACAATGTCCCCAATATTGTACTTCACGGTGGTGTGGTGTTGGTCGTATTTTTCTCTCCAACGCTTGTGTTCTTCTTCTATTCGCCTCCTCACTTCGCACTGGAGTTCCCCTACATCTCTTCTTTCACTCTCGGACTGTTGAGTGAGAGTTCTCAAAGCACCATCTACAAAACTCGGTTTGTAACCAAACAAGGTTTGAAAGGGTGAGATCCCTGTAGTCTTATTCATGGCATTATTCAGATGACTTTCCACTTCCTCCAACTTCTTATCCCATGTTCTCTCCTTCATCATAGAGACTTGAATTACTGGTAGTAAAGTAGCATTCACTCTCTCCACCTGGCCGTTTGCCTGTGGATGTCGCACTGATGTTAAGATATGATTAATGCCATTCGTGATGCAGTAGGTTTCAAACTGCTTGGATGTAAAGCAAGTGCCACGATCGGTGATAATCCGATCCGGCAACCCATAGTTTAACACAAACGATTTTACACTGTTCAACACTTGAGCAGCTGAGGTATCTGCCACTGGATACAATTTCGTGTACTTGGTTAAATTGTCAATTATCACCAAAATGTGTCGCTTCCCTTTAGTACTTCGTACCAACGGTCCCACATGATCTAAGTTTATCGTACTGAACGGCCGCTTCCCCGGCGTGATCGGGTGTAATTTACCTGGCTGTTTTCCTCTGGCAGTCTTATATAATACGCATTCCGGACAATTCCGAATGTGAAAACGTACATAGCGTCTCATCTTTGGGAAGAAATATCGCTCCTTAATTTTTTGAATCGTTCTATCTATGGAGAAATGCCCAGCGAGGTCGTGGAACTTCACCACCAAACTTTTCCGCATCGCTTTCGGGACAACCCAACGATAAATTCCATCTGTCTTATCCTTTTGGTACAACATACCGTTCCTAAGGCTAAATTCTTGTACTCTTCGATTCTGTTCGGCGGATCTTTCTTCGGGTTTGGTTTTGAGATCCTCTATGAGGTCCTTTAAGTCCTTATCCCCGTACTGCATCGCCATCACATGATCTTCTTCGGAGAGCGCCAACATCACTTCAAGTCTCGACTCTATTATGGTATCCATTACATCATCTGCCGGCTCCACCGCAGCTCTACTCAGCGCGTCTACGTGCGCCATCCTTTCACCTGTACGATGTTTGACCTCCACATCGTACTCTTGGAGTAGGTCGAACCATCTGGCAACTTGTGAACTCTTCGTTTTATTTGCATTTAAATACACCAATGCCTGACAGTCGGTTATCACTGTTACCTTTATTCCCAACAACATGACTCTTAATCTGTCTAGACACCAGACGATGGCCATTAATTCCAACTTGGTGGAATGGTAACGACTTTCCGCCTCACTGGTCTTTTTGCTTATGCAGTACACCAAATGCATGAGCTTGTCGTCCCCTTGCTGAAACAGCATCCCTGCTAGTCCACTCGCCGACGCATCCGTATGTAGTTCAGTGTACCTCTTAGGATCGTATAAGGCTAAAACTGGAGCACTAGTTATTTTCTCCTTTAACATAATAAAGGCTTGATCTTGCTCTTCTTTCCAGCTGAATTCTTCCTTCTTCTTTGTCAGCCTAGTAATCGGTTCAGCCATTCTTGCGAAATCTGGAATGAATCTCCTAAAATAGCTTACTAATCCAATGAATCGTCGCACATCGTGTACATTTCGCGGCGGGGGGTACTGTGTAACCGCCTCCATTTTCTGGATTCCAGGTCGCACACCATCACTGGATAGCCGTAATCCGAGGTATGTCACCTCTGGCATAGCGAATTGACATTTGGAGGGTTTCAACGTTAGACCTCCCTTTCTCAACGCCTCTAATATTTGACGAAGTCGCTCCTTCATGTCATCATAATCTCTCGCCGGAACTAAGAGATCGTCCATATAACAGACAGCCACTGAGTTTTTCAACGGTCCTAGAATCGCATTCATCGCCCTCGTAAATTCATAAGGCGCGTTCATGAGCCCAAATACCATCTTTTTAAATTGTCCTGTTTCATCTGGTGTGACGAAGGCCGTTTTCTCCTTCGCTTGGTCGGAGAGGGGCACCTGTAGATAACCGTGGGCCAGATCCAAAACGGTGAACATCTTGCTCCCGGCTAATCGTTCTAGAATCTCGTCTAGATGCGGCATGGGAAAAGTCTGCTTGACCGTCAGCTCGTTCAACTTGCGATAGTCCACCACAAGTCTATACTCTCCCGACTTCTTTTTTATAAGGAGTACTGGGCTTGTAAAAGCCGATTTCGTCTCCTCAGCTATTCCGTTTTCTTTCCATTCCTGAACAATTCGTTTTATTTCCTGTCTCTCACCCCAACTGGTTCTATATGGTTTACAGCATGGAGGTTGACTTCCAGGCTTCAGTTGTATGTCCATAGGGTCGCACCTCGCAGTTCCCAACTCAGTGATATAAATTGCAAAACAATCGCGGTATTCATTCAATAGAACAATTAATTCTTCTCGTTCTTCTGCAGTCAGTGTCTCGGATATATTTAGCTGCTCTTCCGTCAACGGCTTCCTTGGTTTTACTATATCTTCGCTTATCTTGTTCACCCCAACTTCTGCATTTCTGGCAATCACTTGTCCTTCCACAATCTGCTTCTCATTCTCCGAATGGTTGGTGATAGGTATTTGCAAATGGAGATTATCTACCCTGGCTTCTATAAACATGCAGCTCTTGGCAGGCACCTCTACCGGTTTTGTGGCCACTACTTGGCTGCGAATCTTCTCCTGTAATTCTATTTCTAAGAAAGGAAATCTGCCTGACTTTCCGAAGCTGACCTTGTTTCCGAGTTTCACCATTTCTACTTCGGGAGCCTCAGTCCAATTTCTACCAACAATCAGATCATATGGTTGGCATCCGTCGGCTACAATGAACAATTCCGTACCTTGAACATGAACATCATCAATGGAAAGCTTTACAACAGCTTTCCCCAAGGCGTACGACACAGAGCCTTCACCAAAGCCATAGACAGGAGCTTCACACGGCCTAATATGCACTCTGCAACGAATCGCGGTACTCGCTCTCATTATACAAACACTGCTGCCTGTATCAATAAAAGAATCTACTTTGTAGCGATCATCAATTACAGCTTCTTTTTTATACCTTTCGACGAAATCGTTTTGTGGCATCCTGGTTAATAATGCCTTTTCTGGACAGTC
The DNA here is from genome assembly GCF_049639745.1 of Rhodnius prolixus. Classification (NCBI taxonomy): domain Eukaryota; kingdom Metazoa; phylum Arthropoda; class Insecta; order Hemiptera; family Reduviidae; genus Rhodnius; species Rhodnius prolixus. Next base: position 31,788,106 of record NW_027411582.1, read on the forward strand.
AGCCTTTAAGTGCCCGATTTTCTTGCACTTGTGGCATATTTTCTCTCTTTTGGGTGAAGGGCAATCCCTAGAGATGTGTCCTACTTCTCCACAATTGTAGCACTTTGATTCGGTCTTCGTGCAATTGTTCGAAAAATGACCAGTACCGCCACATCGGTAGCATCTAATTGTTTGTGGCTTGGCCTCAGCCTTATCTGTCACGGAACCCACTTTAAATGGCGGCCCATCTTTGTTCCTTCGACTTGTTCCAACACTGTCTCTAATGCTTCTCTCTTTTCTCACACGCTCTTCCCTAACCTTAGTCAATTTCTCCAAGGCTACAAGTGACTCCAATAGCTCGTCTTCATTTTTATGCTCTTTCATGAGTAAATGATTCGCTACATCCCGAGACCATAGTCCTTCAAGCATTAATTTCTTTACTTCGGCGAATGGTAGGTCTAAGCCTGAGCATAAATATATCTTCTCATGGAAGTATTCCACTGCGGACTCATTTCGGTATTGCATTCTATCATACATTTTCTTCCAACGATCAACTTTGTCGCACTCACGAACGAAAGTACCGTTAAATTGTCTTTCAAAATCTTTCCAGTCCTTAAACTCTCTTCTCAGGTACCAGAATTTGGCAGGTCCCGCTAGGTGAACTCTAGCAATTTCAAATTTCATACCCTCAGTCCATCCATGAATTTTACCAACGCCATTAATCGTACGCAACCAGTCTTTTGCACCGCTTGTTACCTCAGTACCCTCAAATTGAGGTATTTCTTTGTTAAGGTCTGGCATGATTTGTACGTCAGGTCTTCGCTCCACAAGTTGAGTCAGAATATTTTGCTGATTTACTAATATGCGAAGTAAATCCTTATTTTCATGCTCATCTTTTACCGTGATACAGTGCGGACAAAGCCACAACACTTCCGGACTAGCAAGTACTTTCAATTTCACCTCCGTCATGCCAGGAATACATTTACTGTGCCACCAAAGGCTACACTTTCCATCACACAATATAGATGGTTCACCCTCATCTATTTTGTTTTTACAGCCTCCACAGTTTTCCATCTTCATTTAATTATTTTTATTTATTTTTCTATTTAATTATTATTATTGTTTTTTTTTTTTTTTTTTAAACTATATATAACTCTAATGAATTTATAAAATCAACAAAAGTATCTAATTACCTGCCCTGAAGATTTACTGGCACCAGAAACAATTTAATTGTAAGGGTCAATTGGTTAACACATATAAGTCGTCAGTAATAAGTAATAAGTAATAAGTAATAAGTAATAAGTAATCCGTAATCCCACTTCTGAAATAATGTTAACTCACAGTCAGGGAAGAGTTGAAAATGTTCAAACAAACATAAGAATAAAATAAACAACTATATCACAACTATTTTTTTTATTAAACAAAATACACATCAACAAAGCTCACACTCATCAACCAAAACCCAACCTTAACCTCCCATCTTTTTCTTCACTATCGAAGGGATCTATCTGTCTAATCGATTAGACAATATTTTTCGCCCCTTTAACATAATAGATAATGGGTTCATCATAATTAGTAGAATTTACTTCTTTATACTTTGCCGACACTTTTATTGTGCAATAATATTGTCATCCTTTCTTCTGATTTGCAGATATTAACTGGATTCAAGATGTCAGTGGTCAAAGATTCACTCAGATGTACCTAAAAAAAAAACGAAAGAGGCAGAGCAAATGACATGTGAGTTTTGAGTTATTTTTTTATAGATTTTTGAGAAGTTAGAGTTCATAAATGGTGAAGACTAATGCAATTTTTCACAATCTACAACAAGAGTTTTGCTAGAAATGTTTAAATTTTTTTGTAGTTTTTTAAAGTAATATCTAATATGTTGAAAATGGGGTTAGACCCACAGTGCTGGGGATAATAACTTGTTTTTAGCCTTTTTAATACGCATGTTTATTGTATCCCTGAACGGTTTCCTTCCATCATCACATGTAGAGTAATTAAATTTTATGAAGTAGAACCCCCAACTTTACAATTCTAAAATATTACACATGCTCTAAACCAGAGTGGTTCTCAAACTTATTTCGTCTACCGCCCCTTTTTACTTACTTTTTGAGAATCAAATATTTTCTAGTGCCTCCTAAAATGTTTAACTTTACCACATCTTAAAAATCACAATCGCAATCATTACTTTAATTTAATTATCGCGTTCAAATTAAAACAAACATTTCAATTTTAAATTTTAAAATTCCAAAGCTTCCAATATCTACGAGAATCCAATCTTTCCAGTCAAAAACACTCCGTAGTATCGCTAATGCTCCCATTACTTTGTATCAAACTCTACCTTGCACCGAGATTTCCTTGTTCTCTAATGTTTTCAAAAGCTGTAAGTTACCGTTACATTAAATTCTATACTTCAATAACCTCACATCCCTCCAATCCTCTAGTATCTCAGCTTACTACTCTACACAAGAAATCCTCCCAGGCGGTTGAAGCGCAGGTGGCCACGCGATCTTGTTAATGAATTAAGTGCCAGTGCAAAATAGTGAACTAACTGTTCTTCTTTGGTAGCTTCACCAATGATGTGAATTCTCCTCTCATGCTATTCATGTATTTATTCTATGTATCATGTTGTATCAGCTGCACTTGTCGCAGAAATATACTGCAGTTGTGAAAGTAAATAAAGTAAAAAATAAAAAAACTAATCTAACGTGAAGGATGAATTTTTTAGATTTGTTAGTATCAGGCTCGAATTTACGCAAAAACAAGTAAGTCACCCGCGTTCGGTAACATGTAAACGATTTCTCTTTCTAGTTAGCAGTGTTGCCTCAGCACTAAATCCACGTTCACACAAAATAGGACGATGGGAAGGCTATCAAAAAATCGACCACAATCCAGGGGTACAGCTGGCGGGATTGGTTGATTTTATTTTAAAATTTTAGAAAAACCGAAATCAGCCATCGCCTCCCATTTTTCTGTGGGCTTTTTACTGCGCCCTCTGCAGGCTTCCAGCACCCAGAAGGGGGCTTTATCGCCCTAAAGACTGATCTAAACGTACAGAATCATTAAACAGATATTAGCTTTCATTAATGTTTTTTTCCTGTAACAGAAGCTTGAAATATTTCATAGCTTCATCATATTTCCTGAAATTAGTCCATAAATTTGCGCTACTTCCATGAGTTATTGTGCTCTTCATACTCAGGACCTCATTACGTCAATACTCAGGCTTCTGTATTTGTTTTTTTTTTCTTTTTATATTCCTTTATTTGACGTCTTATCCTTTTGCACCATAAATTATTTAATTCTTTTTAAGGACAAGTGACTCATTTATTTTATAGACCAGCGGTTCCCAACCTGGGGTACGCGAAAGATTGTTTAGGGGTACGCAAAAAGAAGTTATTATGGCGGAAGATATAAAAATTATACAGATATATTATTAATGAGAAAAAAATTATATAATAAATGATTCCTACAACTTAATTACAAAATTATTATAATAAAACTGAATAACATATAAATTGACAAGAATTAAGTACTCATTCGATACTGCAGTATTTTTTTTAAAAGTAAATATATTTGTATATCAAAAATTATCAAATGATTTCTTGAAAATGTGAAAATTGGAAAAAATGCTGCTTTAGTTTTGACTAATATTACACATGGCCCGCATATAATTTACTTCTCCTTTATTAACGCTTTGCTGTTTCAATTTACGACCCCTGCAATAGTTATTGGTTTGAAATGTTAACCTATTCATAAATTATTTTTTTAATAGGAACATATCATATGTATATGGTCTTTACAAGACACATTATATTCAGATTGTTTTGCTGTTAATTTGAAGTTACAATACGTAAAATCAAGGATACGATTATTTATTATATATATATACTATAAGGAAACAATCAGGTAAAGGGGTACACTACTTAATGAAAAAAGATTGGGAACCGCTGTTCTAGACAGTTCAAAAACATTAAACCTTGTTCGTATTTTTATAAATTTTGTAAGAATAAGACTTTGAGACAAGAAAAATCTTAATAGTTATTGTTAAAAATAAATTAATTTATTTTTACAGATTTCAAAATAAACAACATGGCTGGTTGTAATTTAAAAAAAAAAAAAAAAGAGAGAGAGAATAAAGAAAAAGAAAAATTGATAACAATTAACCCAGGAAACAGAGATAAAGCGAGAGTGTGGGGGAATTAATTTTGTAATTTTCTAATAAAATACTGGAAAAAGGAGAGAGTGAGACTTTTGTAAGGGTTGGATTATATTTGGGGTGATGAGAAGGGGGACCCCTGGAGTGCGATTACGGCACCCCCAATATCTTGCCGCCCCCGTCGGGGGGCCGCTCCGAATGGCAAGCAACAGCGGAGGCGGCGTGGCTTTTCTAAAGCTGCCATCAATAAGATGGTGGAAAATGATAATCCAGCCCAGCCGGGAGCGGATGTTTCACCAGCCTAGTATAATATAAAGGAGGTAGATGGCTGTGGAAGAACTGTGTATCTAAACTGAATAGATTAACACTTAATTGTGGTGGCTGTGGATTAAGCTTTCTTAATGAAATTGTGCAGCTCACGGCCGGAGGCCGGGCGTTGGGCTCGTTATTATTTAATTAGCCCTGGCTTCCATTTTACTGTCCTAATTTAAACTTGTATTTTATTACATTATTAAATTAGCACACAATTCCCTTCTGCAATTAAAACTAATAAAAAAGAACGCAATAAATTGTTTAATTACAAAGTTTCAGTGCATTACTTAAACATTTTTGGGATTTGTGCGCCGATTTATGTTTTCATTGTGAAAAATTGTGGCCATTATTTTTTAAGGTCAGACAGATCATTTAACTGCAGTCTAAACCAATAATGCATAATGCTCGCCCGGTGCAATCGTGGACACGCTGTAAAATCTTTTTCTAGAAACTTCATTTTTTATTGGTACTCATAAAAACTTTTCACCTAAAGTACCACAACTGTTTTTTACTGTTCTCCATAATATTATTATATTTTAATGAAAAGCTATGCTTAAATTTCCCTACCTAGAATTACTTAACAAAAAATGAATGAGAAAACAATGTTGACAGCTAGTAAAAGCAAAATTACTTCAAGGGACAGACACTTTGACCATTAACACCATTGTTTCTAAAATAAGTCACTTTGTCCCAGATAAATAATATAAATAAAAGACCTTTAAAACGTTTCAATTTCCCTGGACAGTTTTCTGCTAACTATAATTTGCATTATCAACTCTTAATCATTGTACCATTCATGGACACCTTATAGAGGATTTAAAATTGGAGAAATTGTATGATATAGGAAGGTGTTTGGGGGATTTTTATTAGCGTGGATTTGGAAAGTCCCTGAGGACGTCTCTGGGGAACCTGAAGATAGATCGTAGGCAACAGTTTTCATCAAAAGTTGAGTTTGAGCTTCGAAAACCCAAAAAGAGGCTACCATAAAGCGAACAAACTTAATTGAATTTTTGCTACAATAGAACCAAAGTGTTTTTTTTTAATCTACAAAAAAACACTATAGATTGAATACCTAACTTTAGTAGCAATTAACCTGTTAAGCGGTGGAATTTAGTTTTTAAAAAAAAAACTCCACAGTGTGCGGACTTAAAATCAGACAATGACGTAGTTTACACGTCGAACGCAGGGCAAAACAACCAAAAGTTTACAATAGTCGTAATAGTCACTGCAAGCAACTTTTTCTGCAATCTCTCTGGGGGGCTTACAGATTACCAGAGCATTCTGTGCTCATTCCAAAATCTTGCACCGCTTTTTCACGTATGCATTGCTCCCAGTTAACTAGGGACTTAAGAGCTTTTACAAGGAATAGAAAAGAGCTTTTTGAATTCTGTGCAAAATGAAATCATGCTCGTCCTGAGGTCCTGAATCTCTATCTAAAAGGTAAAAAACGGGCATTGCACAAGGGTTGAGAGCTTCTATTTGTGTGCGTAATTCCCCCTATCTCTAATGCGGAGACCAAACATGTACCAACCACTTATCATTTGGCTGACTCCCACCAACCCTCTCCGTAAAAAATACTTGGCAGTTCTATTGGTAAGATATAAAGGAAAAATCCCACCAAATAATATTCTTATTGTATTTTATTAAAATTTCGAGTTTTTTGTAGTTAATGGCAATTTTATATTTTTCACAACGAGTATGCACGTCGAACCACCGTAACAGAGATTTGGTTTGACGTGTATATGTTACCGTGCAAGACCAAAATTGGAGAATGTCAAGATTCACTTGGTGAATGTTGAGATTCACATAGTCGCTTGGTTTAAGTACGAAATATTTGCTAAATATCCCTTATTTCTCCTTATTTGCATCTGTAAATGTCGACATTCACTATGCACTGATAGTGAGTATTGAATAAAAATATTTCTGTTAGGGTGAAGGGACCAGTAATTGACTGCTTAAGAAAAAATTCGAGTTTAAGATAGAATAACTTCCGTTATTTTGGCTCCAGGTGTAGGTTGTAAAATTGTACCGCTCCAGTAGGATGTACTTTATTTTATTAATATTTTAAATGCAGTAAATTCGATCTTTATGTCAACCAAAAATGACTTTTTTTGTAAGTATGTCAATGACCCAGTAATTGACAGCGAATTTTCGGTGGAACCAGTGTTTGACATGGAGTGGGACCAGTAATTGACATACAAATATATTCATGAAACGACATAAGGTATGCATTCAGAATCACTTTTAAATCTAAATAAATCACTTAAATCACTTTTTCAATTGGATTTATAACAAAAATCAGTCTATTCATAATTAATTACAATCAGTTCTTAAATAGGCAAACCTAAATAATCTAATATTTTTTCATCGTTACTCTTTTTTATGCAGTTTTTGACGATCAACCCTTACACAACTGTCCTACCGGACAGTTTTAATTAAATCTAAACCAAGACAGGTAATTTGAAGAACAGCCCTTACTTTCAATAGTACCAAGGAGATATTAGCTAACATGCTTGTTAGATCGTACACAATGTCTGTCGGCTCGCTTTTATCTCTTTCTCTCAACCCTTCCGCTTTCTTATCCTTTCAAGTTTCCGCTAAATATTTTGTTACTTAAACCTTTTTTTTTTGGTTCTCACTGTACCAAACTCTACTTCCGATTGGACTATTTGGTCACATCCTTGTTTTATTCATTCCGCCTATAACGCTGCTACCGATCGCAACTACGCGACTTTGTGTTCGAGTTGTTGGTGCTTTCTAGTGAACCAAATTTCTCCTACGCTTCCCTTCTTTTGGAGCGCTTCGCTAATATTTTCCACAATCTGTGCCGCCAGTGTCATTTGCTTCGAAACCAAACTATCTGATTGTAATTCATTCTTACTTTCTGCATCTATTCAGTATTTTATTGTTTATTATTACTGAGTTACCTCTTGGGCACATGTATATATACATTGTGTGCACGTTCCTCGCGTCCCGCCACAGGTTGTAAGCATTCGCACTTATAACAGTAATAAATAAATGAAACGTCAATGAAGAAACAACTAGATTAAAAAATATATATCTGTTATTGACTCTTTAACTTGGAAAGGATAGGTATTAAAATACACATACCTACAAATAAACCACTGATATTCACATAACTAGGTAACCAATTGACAAAAATATGTGTTATTAAAATAGGCACACCATAAAAGAAAAAATGAATGAAAAAACAATATATTCTTTCGGAATACATAGGAAATGAACATCATAATATATCTTATGTAATTGATAATTAGCCACTTGAAATCACAAGCCATTTGAAAACCTCACACATCAACGGTTTTATTAAATTGGTAACGTTCTCCATAAAGTAGTACAGGGCGATCCAACCTTCACGTGTTTAGGAATTAAAAATGGTTTTCATACCGATTTCATTTTTTTTTAATACAGTTTAGCCTATTTAGCCTTTGGGATGCTATATATTCGTCTTCGGACAACATGTCTGTCAATTGGTAAATACAATAGATCTTACAATCTTTTTTATGTTATTAATGTGTAACATCACAAAGTCACCAACTTCTCCACGTACTCGTATGTTTGATTTCGCACCTGGTACTTCTCTTGAGGAAGCTTCACTTTTCCTCTGGCCGTTTTCTTTGATGGAATTCTATGGTTTAGCCATTTCCTCCCTTTCTTCTTTGTCATGTGGCTAGGACCCAAAACTGAGGGAGAATGAGAGATTTTCCAACTCCGATAAGTGGGCGTCGTTTTTATTAGTCACGTAGGCCTCGTGAAGCTGTTCGGCGATCACGATTATTCCAGTTTGTTGTTCATACATTGTTGTTCTGTACAGAATAATCATTCTGCATACCCTCTTGAAATAAGGCGTACATTTGCTAATTCATTAATTTAAACATATTTTGTTGGAAGTTTTACTATTTATTTTGCCGATTTTTATCAATGATTTTATTTTACAATGATTGAATTTTTAATTATAATAAAATTTATCAACCTATCTTACCATTTTCCCAGGAAGTCAATCACTGGTCTCAAACAAAAAAGCTGTAGGACTAGTAATTGACATACATGTCAATTACTGGGCAGATTGCCGTTTCAAGGACCAGTGATTGACAGCCCCAGTTTAATCCTCAATGCTTCTTATAATTAAAAAAAAAACTACATAAATGAAATCTACAAGTAATACTAATTATAACAGAACATTGATAACCACACGAATATATGAACAAATAAGCGAAAAATAAGAAAAAAGAAAAATTATTTTCTTATCAATCCTCCTTAGCAACGGCTTGATTTTTCCTTGATTTTGAACTTTTAACACAAATAACCTTCCACTGATACCAAGGAACCTTCCAATAATTAATATTTTTCTGGAACTGCTGCCCAAAAGCTTCTCAATAACGAAATTGAAAGAATCACCACTAAAAAGGCTCATATTCCTTATAATACCACTTTATTTCTGGTATGTCAATTACTGGTGCCCAGTCAATTACTGGTCCCTTCACCCTACGTTTTTAATGATACTTTATTATTAGAACATATTATCAAAATCAAAATAGGAGAAAATAAGAGCATATGTAAATAAACTGTAGAACTTAAAAGTAAAATTACATTCAAAATGAGTAAAGAAAATAATACCAATAATAAACTTCATTATATGATTGACGTTAAAAAATCTTATTGAAACAACTTAAACCAAATAACATATTTGGACATACACCAAGCGACTATGTGAATCTCAACATTCACCAAGTGAATCTTGACATTCTCCAATTTCGATCTTGCACGGTAACACGTACACGTCAAAAGCGCTTAACTGGTTAATATTATTAGAATCTAAAACTGAACACACAGCTTCTACCCTGCTGAAACTGTCAATTATTAAGCGTACTTTTTTTTAATACATATCAATTACAAAATAATAAAAAGGAATAACCCTTTAGAATGAAATTTGTACTCTCCGAGATTGAAATGCTTGAAATTATCAGAGTTACAAGTGAAGCTACTATTTGGTGAGTGCTGCTAGCTAGTGATCATTTTTGGTACTAATATCCTCATTTGTGGTTAGTTCTGTTGTTTGGTGGCAATAATTTGAACTACTATTTATTTATTTCAACATTTCGCTCGTAAGCAGATTAATTTCTACCTCTACTAGCTAATTTTGGAATTTACGTATTAGTTAAAATAGCTGAACAAACGTTGAGCCTATTATTCTAAAATCTCCTTAACAAAAACTTACAGTTTAAAAAGTTAAGTATAAGGGTTGATTAAACGCCAAAAGGTACACAAATCAGCAAGTACCCAACATTTCATTCAAGCTTAGTTGATATAATTTAAGTAATTTTGCTGCATTAACTTTTCCTTCACATTTTTTAGAATTTATTAGATGTCACAGACCCTTATGCTGGCCAGTTCGTTCATAATATTATTTGGTTATAATTATGATAAAATGTATATTATATCTTCGTTTTTAAATAGGTACTTTATTTTAACTCTATTCCAAATAATTATTATTCTTCTGATTTATCTTTAATATGCCCTTTATTCTGAAGTTGTCACATCTTATACATGCATGTTAAAGTAGAAAAAGACAAAGTTAGAGTCGGCTACTGTTTAAATTTGAATCACGGAGGATTTAAAACAATATTTCAGACTTGAATTCGTCTAACCGAAATATTCGTGAGCACAAATAACACACAGTTAATAACAAGTAGATTATTCAACAATTATTCATTTCTCAATTGTAATTTAATTTTACTTACAGTAAAATACTGGAATAATTATCTGTCCTAAAAGTATGCAATACTTATTTATTTTATATTACATAACATATTATAACATTGTGAGAAGAACAGCTACATTGAGAGTGTGATTGAAGAAAACTATATTATTTTCTATAAAGCCAGATAATTATTACCTATTATTATAAACGTTTGACTACTACATAAAGTAACAATTACTTTAATCGAAGAATGAACTTAAACAGACGATTTTTATTAAAAATAAAATAATGGAAATCATTGATGTATGTTGGTGTAAGCATTTTTTTAAAAAAGTTTTTAAATTTTGTAGCCTCGTAATTTTTTTTATTTTTTATAACGTTTTCTTTTTAACCTGTAATTAATAGTTTGATTATTATAGATTAATAGATATTACAGTCAATCTACAGTGCTACTTCAACAAATTTTTTGTAGATGAAAATGGCCAGCATAAGGTTCTGTGACATCTAATAAATTCTAAAAAATGTGAAGGAAAAGTTAATGCAGCAAAATTACTTAAATTATATCAACTAAGCTTGAATGAAATGTTGGGTACTTGCTGATTTGTGTACCTTTTGGCGTTTAATCAACCCTTATACTTAACTTTTTAAACTGTAAGTTTTTGTTAAGGAGATTTTTGTACCTTTTGGATAGATTTTCATTTTTGTCTATTTTGCTAAGTTACATATCTGCTTTACTGTTTTTTTTAAATTTGGAATAAGCAATTCTAACATTATAACCTGATAAGGTGTTAAGTAGGAACCGTAACTACCACTGGAGAGATCTTTTTAAAGAATGATTATAGTTGCGGTCCCCAAACCATCCTCAATAACAATTTTTTTGAGAAAGCCTTTTTATATAAAATAGGAAGGTATTTGTACGTAAAAAGCAAATTTAAACTGCGATTTCAGACCTTCCTTTTAAGAGGAGTAAGAAAAATAAACGGGCGATTACAGTACTTCTCCCTAAAAGGCAAAGAGGCAAAGATTTTGAATCGAACAACAATTCATTAATGTAAATAGGTTCACCCAATGATAATTTTAACGATTTCAGTACTTCCTCTTAGTAGGTGTAAGAGCATGATGGCACTTCACAGCCATGTAGAGGAGCTTTAATCACTTCTTCGTGCTAAATTTTATCAAAATCGGACAAAGCGTTATAGAAATATTGGTAATAATAGTTTTAGAAACGGCCTTACTTGGGTGGGGCAAACTCCCCTCCATATGAGGCGTAGCGACGAGACTTTTAAAGTGCAAATCTGTACAAAATTTCGATTCGAATGACACTTCATTCATGAAAATCAGTTCACTTGTCGATAATTTGAAACGATTGCTATACTTCCCCTTAACTAGTGTAAGAGCAGATCGCCGCTTTAATGTTACGTAGGGGAGCCCTAACTCTATCATCCTACCAAATTTTATCAAAATCGGGCTATGATTTACAGAGTAATTAGTAATAATAATTTTGAAGGGGGCCTTACATTAAGGGGGCTAACTCCTCTCTAATTCGGTGTACAGCGTCGAGACCCCCAAAAGGCACATCTACATAAAATTCCGAATTGAATGTCACCTCATTCATGAAAATCGGTTCTCGCGTTTAGGCGCTACGTAGTTTACAAAAAAGGTAACAACAACAACAAGAAGAAGAAGAAGAAGAACAACAACAATTTCTGAAAATGCCGTTTTTGCTCATTTTCGGCAACTTTTTTCTCAAAATCTATTAGGTCTGGGGGGTTGCAAAAAAATTACAGTTATAAAGGAGGGTTTGCCCTATATTTTAAAGAAAATTTGGGAATTTTATCTTTTATAGAAAAAGAGAAAAAAATTGTCAAAGTTAGGTGTTTTTTAACGTTACGCTTTTTCGTGCACTTTTTGACGATCAATCCTTATACAACTGTCCTACCGGACAGTTTTAATTATTTGAAGCTAACAAAATGAAACATAAAAAGCTGTAACAACCGTAAGTGTCCAACATACATTGCATATCGAACATTAGTTGGGTTCAGTTGACCAAACAAATTATGGTTTTATGGTCCAGCGATGAAAGAATGAGCTACTGCAACCATATTTTATCTGAGGTAGTTCAAATAAATTCTTTCCTTTATCAAATTCACACAGATCGATCACCACGCACATTCCGAATGAATCTTGTAATAAATATAACAATGTTTTTTTAAAAGCTATTACAAATTTTCTTACCTACGATGGAATTATTATCTTAAATTTAGAGCTAATTGGTGAAGCTGTATTTTCTAAATATATCTAATTCGGCACAATCAGAACTTTGTAAAATTACTCTCTTCTAGTTTGCTGATTTTTGTATAAACTTGATTTGCTATTCAACTTAACTTAACTGACTTGACCTTTCTTCCGTCGCTAATATTTGTTTAGTCTTCTGGCTGGAAGGGCTTGTTGGTCATCAGTTCTATCCATGGTCTGTGAATCAGCTCCAGCACCCTTTAATTTGCCCTCGATTACAATTAAGTTTGTTCGCTTTATGGTAGCCTCTTTTTGGGTTTTCGAAGCTCAAACTCAACTTTTGATGAAAACTGTTGCCTACGATCTATCTTCAGGTTCCCCAGAGACGTCCTCAGGGACTTTCCAAATCCACGCTAATAAAAATCCCCAAAACACCTTCCTATATCTTTCAATTTCTCCAATTTTAAATCCTCTGCGCGTACTCGAAATACTTACTCTTGTCCTTCTAACCTTGATTTTTTTTTTTTTTTTTTTATAGGACGAACCCTTCCTATATACATTAACTCCACTTCATTCGCTGTTTCCAGAACTTACCTCTATCATCACCTCTTCCAATTCCAGTGCCAATTCCAGTACATTCTATTGAGTTTTCTTCAGCTTCATGTAATATTTCTTTTTATTATAATATTATATTTATTTATTTTTATCTACTAACAAAGATCTATTAATAGCTCAAGAAACCTTCAGTCTCACCTCACCTCCTTAGAAAAGTGGTTCAAAACAATGGGCTATCAAACTGAACGAGACAAAATCTCAAAACATTACTTTCACTCTTCGACGTATCACTCTTCCTCCTGTCTTTTACAATTTAATTCCTTTGCCAGTAGTCAACCAGTAGTACGCTACCTTGGGCTTTACCTTGACAGAAGACTTCATGGAATCCTCATACTCTACTTAAGGAGAACAGAACTCAACAGACGCTGATCAAAACTCACTCTGGACAACAAAAGACTTATATTAAACGTAAATAAGTATATTAAAGCCAGTCTGGGCTTATGGTATTGAACTGTGGAGGTTCAACCAAACGCTCAAATCTGCAAAGGATCCAGTCCTTGTAATCTAAAATTCTTCGCTCTACAGTAAACTCTCCTTTCTACGTCACCAATCAAACCATTCACACAGACTTGAACATTCCTTTCGTCACACAAGTGGCTGAAAACATGATACAGAAAATTCCATCTTAACATTCAAACACATCACAATCCCACTTGTTCAACACTTCTATCTTCCAGAACATTTCCAGACAACACTTTCTAAATATCGTCTTAAAAGACAGTGGCCTCGTGATCTCCTCTCTTATGAAGAGAGTCAGTAGAATTTAGAATGTTACTGGAGTGTTACCGCTGGGTAACTTCTCCATTCTGATATGTGTGATATGTTGCTTTTTTGTATTTGTATTTTGTGTGACCAATGTCCTGCAATAAAGTTACTCAGTTGTATGATGATGATGATGATGGTGGTGATGATCGATTTTATGGTGATGATATTCTGGTTCTATGTGTTCATGATGATGGCGTCCATGGTGATGATGGTGTCCATAAACCAAAGTTTAGTGTGAGTCGGTGACGTAAGTGAAGTAGTAATCTGTACACCAAACTATTAATTTTCATCTGATGATGGATAAAACACCGAAACCGATTAGGGATACAATAAAACACGCGTTTTACGGCGGATAAAGTTAAAGATATAATCCAGCAATTCGGATCTCGGATCTAACCACATTTTCAATTATATCTTGTATTTGTTGATTCAAAGTTTAGTGTTACCTACCTTCCCATAACCACGCAGGTTAAACAAAAATTAAACTTTAAAGATAATGTTTTTTTAATTGAACAAAAATTTATAACAAAAAGCTTTTCACGAAGTCATGAAAATGCAAATTAAAATTATTTTAAAAATTAAATTAATTTCTCGTAGAATACTTTAAGAAACAAAAATGGTATTTTTGCTAAGATTAAAGTAAACCACAAATCACATAGGTACTTCCAGCTGATCGTTGTGGGTTCTTTTATAAAATATTTTTGTAATGTATTAAGTCTTATTATTTTTTTGTATTTTAATTATGAAATTCAGTCTTTCTTAAAATCCATGCTCATGCTGTTCCTCATGTTTATGCACAAATACTGGGACTGGCTCTTTAACAAATTCAGGCACTTTTACTTCATATGGTACTTTCTTTTCAACTGTATATGGTACATGTTTTTCAACAGTGACTGGATATGGTTTTGATATAACAACTGGGAATGGTTTTTCTACTGGTACTTTAACCTCATATGGTATTTTCTTTTCTACATAAAATGGTACTTTCTTTTCAATAGTTTCATAAACTTTAAATGGTTTTGGCACTTCATATGGTACTTTAATTGGTATTTTAATCTCTTTTTCTATCGGATATGGTATTTCTTTCGTTACATAGACTGGATACGGTTTTTGTACGTGATAAGGTTCTGGTTTTTCTACTGGTACTTCATATGGTACTTTCACTTCTTTTTCTATTGGATATGGATGTGGTTCTAGTATTTCTACTGGATATGGTATCTCTTTTTCAATTTTCACTGGATATGGTTTTTCTACATGAAATGGTACCTGTTTTTCCACTTGAATATATTCTGGATAAGGTATCTCTTTGATTTTCTTCACTGGATAGGGTATTTTCACTTTTTTAGTTATATGTTTGGTTGTATGATGATGATGGTGGTGATGATCGATTTTATGGTGATGATATTCTGGTTCTATGTGTTCATGATGATGGTGTCCATGGTGATGATGGTGCCCGTGGTGATGATGGTGTCCATGATGATGGCGATGATGTGTGAGGTGATGGTGTCCGTGATGATGGTGCCCATGATGATGATGATGATGTCCTTTAACTATATAGATACGATGTACATGACCACTGTAAACACCAATCACACAGACTGTCACTGCTAACAATATTGCACACTTCATGTTTTTTTTCTTTCTGTTGCAAAGAAATCTTATCCTAACTGAACACTGAACACAAAACAACTGGAGTTCAATATCCGCACTCTCCTGTATTTATATAGACACAACACAATTCACTTGTTTAAACAATTTATAATATAATAACCATTATATAATAAACATCATATATTATTACGCTATAATTATTTTCCAAACAAAATCTGGGTTAGAAAATGAAAAAAATTATCAGATTGGAACGGAATGATCATGTACATGTAAAATATTCAATGCATTTGAAATTAAAATATCCTAATGATGTCGTAAAATTATTATGCAAATGTTTGTTTTGTGAATTCTTTTATTCGTTTGATTATAAACGCTGTGTTTTTGTAATTTTTTTGCAAAATAAAATAACTGAGAAATTGGGTTTTAAAATAACACTTGACTCGGAAAAGTATTCTCAATTATTCAAGAATTGGAAACATACAACTTTCACTAATAATAACTGTCCAAAAATTCACGCAAATTGTAATTTTGATTGAAAACACAGGTTTGTGATTAAAAATTGTTATTGATTCATGAAAATATTCAGTATTGGGTTACGTGCGCAACAGCATGTCTACTACTAAAGTAAAAGTAAAGTAATTGCCTATTTTTTCAAGCGGGCTTTATGTCCATCTACCAAATTAGGTGTCGTGGACAGAGGCGACAAACAAACATACTTTACTGTAAAGTTCTCATATCAAAGTATTAAATAAAATCCAAGATCTAGACCCCAGGATTCGAACCCACTAAACCATTAAAGGTATAGACCGGGAATCGAAACCACTAAACCAACAATACATCTTAGCTTTGCGGGTCTAGCCTATAACCGCCTAACATACTTTACTGTAAATTTCTCATATTAACCATTAAATAAAATCCAAGGCCTAGACCTGGGGAATCGAACCCACTAAACCAACAATACATCTTAGCTTTTGCGGGTCTAGCCTATAACCGCCAAACATACTTTACTGTAAATTTCTCATATTAACCATTAAATAAAATCCAAGGCCTAGATCGGGTATCGAACCCACTAAACCAACAATACATCTTAGCATTGCAGGTCTAGCCTATAACCGCCAAACATACTTTACTGTAAATTTCTCATATTAACCATTAAATAAAATCCAAGGCCTAGATCGTGTATCAAACCTACTAAACCAACAATACATCTTAGCTTTGCGGGTCTAGCCTATAACAGCCTAACATACTTTACTATAAATTTCTCATATTAACCATTAAATAAAATCCAAAGCCTAGACCTGGGGAATCGAACCCACTAAACCAACAATACATCTTAGCATTGCAGGTCTAGCCTATAACCGCCAAACATACTTTACTATAAATTTCTCATATTAACCATTAAATAAAATCCAAGGCCTAGATCGTGTATCAAACCTACTAAACCAACAATACATCTTAGCTTTGCGGGTCTAGCCTATAACAGCCTAACATACTTTACTATAAATTTCTCATATTAACCATTAAATAAAATCCAAAGCCTAGACCTGGGGAATCGAACCCACTAAACCAGCAATACATCTTAGCTTTGCGGGTCTAGCCTATAACAGCCTAACATACTTTACTATAAATTTCTCATATTAACCATTAAATAAAATCCAAAGCCTAGACCTGGGGAATCGAACCCACTAAACCAACAATACATCTTAGCATTGCAGGTCTAGCCTATAACCGCCAAACATACTTTACTGTAAATTTCTCATATTAACCATTAAATAAAATCCAAGGCCTAGATCGTGTATCAAACCTACTAAACCAACAATACATCTTAGCTTTGCGGGTCTAGCCTATAACAGCCTAACATACTTTACTATAAATTTCTCATATTAACCATTAAATAAAATCCAAAGCCTAGACCTGGGGAATCGAACCCACTAAACCAACAATACATCTTAGCTTTGCGGGTCTAGCCTATAACCGCCTAACATACTTTACTATAAATTTCTCATATTAACCATGAAATAAAATCCAAGGCCTAGACCGGGGGAATCGAACCCACTAAACCAACAATACATCTTAGCTTTGCGGGTCTAGCCTATAACCACCTAACGTACTTTACTGTAAATTTCTTTTATTAACCATTACATAAAATCCAAGGCCTAAGACCGGGAATCGAACCCAGTACCACAATACATATTAGCTTCGCAGTTCTCGTCTCTAACCGCTCCGCTACCGTGGCGCCTATGTCTACTACTATTTTGTTGCAATTACCCACGACCGTTTTGCATAAATTTGCCTGAATTTCGTTGATTCAGTGCTCAATTTCCTCCATTAAGGTGTGGGGTTGTCGTGGGTTTGTTCTCATACAAACCTTAGGCTCTTCGAAAAAAAAAAGGCGTTAAATCGCTCGATCTGGGGCGGCCAATTCTGATCAACAGAACGGGAAATTAACCATTCTGCAGTAATTGAATTGTTTTTCGGGTTGTATGGCATTTTGAAAACCGTCTTTTTGTGAACCACATGTCGTTTATAGCCATATTTTGGAATTTAGGCACACGAAAAAAATTGGTTTATCACATGTTGCGATAGTGGGCCCTATTAAACTGTTTTATTGGCTGAGCAGTCGCATTTTCGGAGAAGCATGGTGTACCTTCATCCCAAAAATCCGCGAAAACCAGTTATGAATGCTTTTTGTTTCTTAACAATCACTCGTCCATTTTCTGAAATCCCTAAATTCCCTGACAGTTTTTTGTAGGTTAAACAAGTAGCCATCAAGATGAAAGTGACCATGATCGCCGCTGGCGAAGATTAGGCGCCAAATCTTCATGACTCTGGTAAAAATATTGCCCAACAATGAAGACGCTTTGTTCCTTTGGTATAGTGCGTGAATTCTGGGACACCCTACTTTTCACGGAAGACTGTCACAAAAGAAGAATTGGAATAGCCCACTTCTTCCAGGATCACTGAGGTCTCTGCAGTTTATCGTAGTTTGAAGGTCGGGTTTGGATAATTCATTTTTGACGTGTGAATTCACTTTTTCACGAATAGTTTTAACTAAATCTCTAGTTTGAATACACTTTACTTTCACTACGGAAGAGTTTATGCTACTACAAAGAAATTTGGATCCGGTAGTCCATAATGGACAATGAAAATTTTATTTAAAAAAAAGGTGAAAGTAAAAAAAGAAACATTTCATTAAAAAATACATTAAATAACAATTTTCAAAAAAAAATAAATCATATTAACATAAAGAAACAAAAAACAAACATAAGGTTGGTGATTATTCAAGACATTTATTACTATAAGTTATCACAGTCTGCATTTCTCGTTACACCTTTAACTTCCTGTTCTGCCCCTGACTGGACAGTGTTCTCTCTTCACCTCAATGTTAACACTCATACGTAACATGCATTGCTCGCTCAAGTTGCCGTCAAAATTTACGTAAATTACAAGATGATAGGTATTTAGCCTAAAATAAAATCACAAATCCATTTTTTGTTTCTTAATTTATAACGAAAGAATAAACTTACTGTCCTCTTTTAATACATAACATTACAGTAAGAATAGTCCCGCAGGGAAAGCAATGAGCGTTTCATATCCCTGAGGGCATTTAAACGAAGCTAAACGTCATTTGTCCTGACGCATGTCTTAAATGGTTCAAGTCCGTAAACTAGATCTAATGTCTACCAAAATAAATTAAACACGTTACTCTATTATTTGTTAACATGAGAGAGACATGGAAAAATAAATAAATAAAATTTCAGGAAATGACATTGAAGATCACATTCCGTCGTAGTCTGTTGATTTAAATGGTATGCAGTCCGTGACATAATACTGTACGCAAGTCATTATGTCTGACGTAACCAACCAGTAAAGCGAATGACGATTTTTGCACTATACCTCATCAATTTAGTCATTTACACTTACCTACGATGCAACTAAATCATGTACAAGATACCCCTTATTTAATGGATATAAACTTCTTATCAATTTTGTAACCACTTTCTCCTGGGTAATGCAAATATCTTTTTACGTGTACTAGGGTCGTTTGAAAAGTCCGTGTAAAAATAAAAACTACTTAATTTTTTGGGGTAAACCTTTTTTATTTTTCAACATAGTCTCCTTTTAGGCTTATACACTTCGTCCAACGCTGCTCTAGTTTGTTGATCCCTTCCGAATAATAGGATTTGTCCAAGTCTGAAAAATAGCCATTCGTTTCTGAAATCACCTCCTCGTTTGAATAAAATCTTTTTCCCGCCAGCCATTTCTTCATATTGGGGAACAAATAGTAGTCCGAGGGAGCCAAGTCTGGAGAATAGGGGGGATGTGAAACGAGTTGGAACCCTATTTCCATTAATTTTGCGACCACAACTGCTGAGGTGTGAGCTGGTGCGTTGTCGTGATGGAAAAGGACTTTTTTGTGGGCCAATCGTGGGCGTTTTTCTTGCAGCTCGGTTTTCAAACGGCCCAATAACGATGAATAATATGCACCTGTAATAGTTTTACCCTTTTCCAGATAGTCGATGAGGATTATTCCTTGCGAATCCCAAAAGACAGTCGCCATAATCTTTCCGGCCGAAGGAACGGTCTTCGCCTTTTTTGGCGCAGATTCCCCCTTGGTAACACATTGTTTAGATTGTTCTTTGGTCTCAGGAGTGTAGTGATGTATCCATGTTTCATCCACAATGACGAAACGACGCTTAAAGTCCTGCGGATTCTTCTGGAACAGCTGCAAACCGTCCTTGCAACACTTCACACGATTTCGTTTTTGGTCAAGCGTGAGCAATCGCGGCACTCATCTTGCGGATAGCTTTGTCATGTTCAAATGTTGATGCAAAATATTATGTACCCGTTCATTCGAGATGCCCACAGCACTAGCAATCTCACGCACCTTCACTCTTCTGTTATCCATCACCATATCATGGATTTTATCAATGATTTCTGGAGTAGTAACCTCAACAGGGCGTCCAAAACGTTCAGCGTCACTTGTGCCCATATGGCCACTCGGAAAATTTTGAAACCACTTATAAACTGTTCTAATCTAAGGTGCAGAGTCACCATAATGTTTAACAAGCTTCTCTTTAGTCTCCTGAGGCGTTTTGCCTTTCATAAAGCAGTGTTTAATCAACACACGAAATTCTTTTTCGTCCATTTTTTGAAAATCACTCGACTTCCTCGATTCAAACGAATGCCAAACACAAAGAAATAGACCGATCTGGCTGAAACTTGGTGTGTGTTCTTCCAAGAGATGCTACTAACTAAACATAACCTCGATACGCGCCAGTAGTGCTATCTCTCTGACTTTGCACGGACTTTTCAAACGACCCTCGTAGATTGTATATAGCCCACAAAGTGTGGCTTATAGTTTGACATCTACCAATTCAACTTGATCTATTTTATTTTATTTTACTTTTTCAACTTGTTGCTAACCTAGACTTGTCTATGTAAATTTAATTTGGGGGGGAAAAAAGCTAATTTAGAAAGGCCTTTTTCTTAAGGACTCAAGTCGATGAACATGATTCTTCGTTTTCACAAACAATATTTCGGTAAAATAGTGAACCCAGCAGCTATAATTTTGGAAAACAATGAATTTATATTCAATAGAATGTTACAAAATCAATGTGAAATTACGTTAAAAATTGTCCAAAATAATCAAATCTTGCTTATTTCAACAAAGATAAGCAGTATATTGGTGAAAACGTAATTCCGTAATTCTTTTTTAGATTCCGAAGAGAATAACGATCTATAAGGCTTAATATAAGAAGAAATTGTGGACAAATTTTCATTATTAACATTACTTGACTTTATTGGGAGCAGGGCATTGCTAAAATAGCAAGTAAGTATTCAGCATTACATTTAGAAATCTCTAGATTTATTATTTTATTATTATAATTCTTTTTTATCAAAATTAAACTAAAATAAGATACATTTTTATATACTAATTTATTTATTCCTTAAATTTTGAACACTGAACTAAGATAATCCTCTGAAAAGCGCTTCCCTAATACAATACGATTTTAACTCCTTAATTGAAGAAACGCGCACACGTCCATATCTCTAAAATGTTAATCACTGCGCTATCTATCAATTCTAAAAACTACTAATGGCTAGAGTGTATGGGCATTCATCTTTCAAATTTTCACTTCTCAAATTTTTGTAGTTTAAATCTAAAGTTTATTAGTTAAGTAGTTATTCAAATAAAAATATTTGTTGTCCTTGAATATGTTTTCTTTTTTATTAAAATATGTTATTTAGTATAATATTTTTTAACGTGTAAGAGAAACGAAACGTGTCTCATCTCGTTTATAAGAAACGAGGTATATAAACCATTGTTTAAAAGGTACATAATTTCGTAAAAAATTAGAAAATATCAAACAAAAGAAAATATATAAATTATTCCCAGCACATAAGAATTAAACTTTTATTTTAAAATTCTAATAGACAAAGAAAATAGAATCGATAAATAAAAAAAAAAATTAATATAAAAGTGCATAATAAATTACGAGTGTATAAATGTCAATCACTGCGCTATCTATCAGATTTAAGAAAAACTAGTTTAGTTGTAATGAAAGCCGCTAGAGTGCACAGGTGTTAAGTAACCTTTATTATCGGTTTCTTTAGTTTAGTTTCTCTTCAACATATTTACAAAAGCTGTAATTGTGCTCACTTTTGATATAGACATACTAAGTGTATTAATTTATATTACATTAATTTAATAGATCATTTAATATTGTTAGCAGAGATTTTAATAGTACAGGTTAGGTTTAAGTTTATACTTACGTGCTATTTCTTTGGTCAACAGGTTATTGCTATCACGAGTGTTAGTGAATCTTATCATTCAAAATCTATTGAACACATCAAAAGAATATCTTTTCGAACTGGCATAATAGTGTTCTTGAACAATTAATTAAATGATGACATGCGATGAATTGAATATTGAATTGTGGAAATCCTTAGAGAAACTTAAGTAATTTAAAAATATCATCAGTGGACAAACGAGTATGATTAATAATTTTTGGTGTATATTATTTTAAAGTATGTTTTATTAGTGGCATTTTACTTATGGTTTAATTTAATTCATGTAATTTTTACAGAACAAAGTTTAAGCTTGAGCAAAATAAGTATTTACGAAGAATTCCATTTGGAAATTATGTGAGAAATGGAAATCTCTTTTTAATAACTACTGCTGGAAGTTGAAGCTTTAAGACTTTTGAATAATCAGTGAAAAAAATGACATCGAACATCTTATGTGAGTTCAATCTTATGATTGTCTTTGCTACAGATTCTTTACTATCAATTACTTCATTGGCAAGTTGAGCAAAAACTTCATTTTTTTTCTTGAAAATCACTAGTTTGGAAGTTAGTTGAGTGCGAAATTGAAATTTTCATTTTGTTTCTGTTGTAACGGTGAATGTAACATGTTTTGAGTTTATTTCGGTCAATGTCATCTAATTTCTCTATCTGTTATTAGGTAGAATAATTTTCAAAAGTACTTTCTTCTTATTTTTACTTCTTTGTGTTCGTTGCCAGAAATGGAAATTATGACCGAAGTTCGTTAGTTTCAGATCCCTTTGAGTGATAAAGTTTTATTGCATTTTCCATCATTAATACCTTGATGTTGCAAACAATATTTGTTGGTTAGAAAAATGTTTTAAAAAATAAGAATACCATGAACTAGTTAGTATACCGAATCAAAAACTAAAATGTTTTCGTGTAATTATATCCAAAGTGATTCAGCTTTATTTATTTGTCTTGCTATTTTCATGTTTTTTTTTAATTTTTTTCGTTGATTTCCTTTAAACTGCTTAATAGACAACATCAAGCCTATTCAGTGTTATTTGGATTTTTTCTTTTTAAATATCAAGATACCTGAGATACTAACTCGATTATAAGGACTTCGAGGTTTATGGTGGAAGAGTGTATTGTCAGTACCCTCAATATTATATAACAAAACAATATCTTCAGTCGATCCACAGTTACAAATGGTAATAAAATTCGATCTTCCTCATCAACAAAAGCAAAACCCCAGACTTAATGGTTTTGGGAAGTTAGCATTTAGTATTTTTCGTATCTTCATAGGGGACCATTTTCTTTTTCTTATTCCAAAGCCATTTCATCTCTGGAAAGCATCCAACTATACCTGCCTTATGCTCTTTTACCAGCACAAACTAGTACTTCAAGTCAAATTGGTTGTTCGATTCCTGTTTATACTTAATAAGTACTCACATTAACTTTTAACGTTCTCTTTGGCCTTGACGATTGCTGATCTTACATTAAAAACTGTTTCGTAAAGTAGAATTCACTTTTTCCTTTTCTTGTTTTACACACTTCTCATTTTTAACTCTTGGATTTAGTAGAAGTGGGATAACTTTGACGGCCGTTATTAGGGAATGAAGTTTGACAAGCCCTTTGTTGAAAGATTGCTTACTTTACCTACACTTACGTTTAATTATTTATCTTTAGTATCATACAATATTTAGCTGATCTCTCGATAAGCTGAGAAAGTATTAATCAATTTTTTTGTAATTGAAAATTTGTAGCTTTTTTAACCTAATGTACTGAAAACTTAAATTGGAAAATACAAACTTAAATGGTTGCATGGGGCCAAAAAGAATTAACTTTCTTAAATGTTCGAGAAATTGCAAATGTAGTTTTAATATTGAATATTAATATAATAGGAAAGACACCAGAGGTATCCGAACATCGAACATTTAAGAAAATTTAATCTTTTTAGCCACAGCCAAATATTGAAGTTTGTAGTAGTGTGACAATGACTAAACATCCAACTTATTCATCATTCATACTATAATAAAAGTAAAATTCTAATAAATTATAATTAAAACTTTCTAATGTCTTACCGTGATATTTCATTAAATCTAATAGGAATATGCGTCATATATACAACCACATTTCCTTTCCTAAACTACGAACTAAATTATAGATTGAAAATGAAAAGTACTTTATCCATTCTTAAAATTTGTTGAAGTGTAAACGTATATTATTATTCTGTGCAGGCCGAAAAAGCAGTGACCGTTCCAAGCACTGACAGTGAAAAGCACGCAATATCCAAATAAAGAAGGAATAATTAACAGCTTTAATTTGATTTTTCCAAGTTTGTAATCACTATTAAATTCTATCAAATGTTATCAAATTAAAAGAAAGAGTATTATGATAAATATTTTTATTGTAGATTACATAAAACTTTTTAGTTTATGATTAATATTTTTCTCGTAAAATGTTAAGAAATTCTTAGTCTAATTTGAATAGAATTTAACTTTTTTTATGTTTGATTTAGATGCTCCTCACGATTTTGAGGCTATTATGAACGAAATGAGGTGAAAATAATGAGGAAAATGCTCTTCATGTGGTCCTTATTCTCTTAATTCTAACACTTTCTTCTTGGAGAAGTGAGTACAGCAACTGGATGATCTACTGCACACCTATTGCTACTAGAGGTTACTTGAGTATATTCTTTTGATGGAGGACATCCTTATTCAAGAAAGTTTTCTTTCTAAAATGGTATCACGACATCAGGTAAATACCCCAGGTCTTCTAAACTTACTCTTAATGATAAGCGACCCAGTTTGTCTAGAGATGTATTGAATTTTAGAACTTCCTTTTCATCTTCTCAGATCAGATTTCCTTGGTTATTACATCTGAATTATTTATCAGGAAATCTTAGAAGATGAATGAATGAAAATGAAACAGGAAAGCAAGTACATTATCATTGATATCTTTTATATTAATTCGGACTCAACCGCCTTACCTGTCACGGGAATTCATTACTTCCTGAAATATCGTAGTACGTAATGCTTGCTGTAGTTTGTAACTTCTTTGTTTTGACTGTTTAGGAAAGTTGAAATTTGAAGTTCCGTTAAATTTCTAAGTATTTAACCAACATCCCTTCTGTTGTGAAAATATTTGAAACCATTTTTTTCAAAACCTATCGAGCATGACTTAGATAAATTAATAGTTATAACTGCCAAAACACGAACTTCAAATGGATAACTGATTATTTAGTTCGTTTCGTATGGTAATGGTAAATGTCACATCTTTTTTTTGTGTGTGTGTTACTGAATGAAGTGTTGATTACAAAGACAAATTGTTACCTACGCTATCTGTGAATATAGGTTGAAATCCAATGAAAATATCTATTCAACTCCGTATTTATCTTTCCATGTTGTGGTGTAATCCGCAGTGATGCGAAGAAGCGGTTAGTTTTATAATCTAGAATGGTTGTTAGCTAAATTTGGGACGATGCTGTGGGGACATTTAGGCATTTGTTGGATGTTACATGCACTACAACCCATTACCAAAAACCTGACAGCAGTTGCCATGGACACCCTTCCCAATAACGACCCTTGGAACTTGTAGGAAATGAAATTACTGATGAAACAAACCTACACCAAAGTAAAAAGGAGAGGGTTTTTTTCTTCCAGAACTACTGGAAGTTTTCCTAACATCACTGGCTGCAGTGACTGGAGTACAGAACTAATGTAATAATGAGTGGTTATTTATACCGTGAGTCTGGAGATAGATTGTGATTGGATCCTTATACACTCATCCATTTCAGTTTCCTTTACTGTCGAGTTTTAAGGGAATTTAAAAGATTTAATGTGTTTCTTATCTTGATTCAGTTTTGACACTATGTACATTGTAATAATCTTGAAGAAATTAGGCTGACGTTAGGCATCTAAACCAAGAGATTGTGTGAAGTGAATTAAAGTAAATGTCACTCGGGATTCTGTTGAGAACCCAAAACCCTACTTCCAACTCGTAAAATGCTTCTTGGAAGAGTTTTTCTATTAAAAAAAAAACACAGATAATTTTTCCTACTTTATGTACAATTTATTAACAATTCACAGACACTATAAACAATATATGTACAGTTATTATGTATATGGCATAATAAGTAATTGTGGTCAGCCTTAATGATGTTCCTCGATTTCTTGTTGGTGCTGTTCCTGTTTATGTACGTAGACAGGTACTGGATGTTTCACATATACTGGTACTTTAACCGTGTATGGTACTTTTTTCTCGACAGTATATGGAACTGGTTTTTCCACTGGCACAGCGTACGGTTTTGGTATAAATACTTTGAATGGTCTTTCCACAGGTATTTTTACTTCATATGGCACCTTCTTCTCCACATAGTGTGGTACTTTCTTTTCAACAGTTTCATACACTTTATATGGTACTGGAACTTCGTAAGGTACTTTTACTGGTACTTTAACAATTTTTTCCACTGGATATGGTACTTCTTTGGTTACATAGACTGGATATGGTTTTGGCACATGATATGGTTCTAGTTTTTCCACCTTTACTTCATATGGTACTTTCACTTCTTTTTCTACTGGATATGGTTCGGGTACGGGTACTTTCACTGGATATGGTATCTCTTTTTCCACTTTCACTGGATATGGTTTTTCAATATGTATTGGTACAGGTTTTTCTACTTTAACATGTTCTGGATATTTTACCTCTTTGATTTTCTTCACTGGATAGGGTATTTTAATGATTTTCGTCACATGTTTGATTTTATGATGATGATGGTGATAATGGTCTAGTTGGTGATGATGATGTTCATCGTGTTCCTCTTCATGATGTTCATGATGATGATGATGACCCCCGTACACTACACATATACACAATACACTGATTGTTAAAACTGTAGAATACTTCATTCTTCTCCAATGTGAGTATTACAACTGATGATAGACAACTAATTACTTGTTCCTTTTATATTTATATCTTCTTCGTAACTTCCCACTTATTACACAATCTGCTTAATTTTAATCATATACTATTCTTAATTATGTAAATTGTTATGAAGGTGTTTGCGCATGTCTGTATGTATTATGTCAGATAATTAGATTGGAACCGTTCCGTTCAAAAATCTTCCCGTTCCGTTTTGTTATTGTTCTCATATCGTCCCACGTCTCACTCTGCATTACCATTTCATTTTTATTTATTCGTGTTCAATTAGATAATCATAATTAATTTGAGATGCTGTTAAATAATAATATGATAGTAAATTATTTATATTACTCCACACAATTTGAAGTAGTCTTATTAAAACTAATCTGTGAGTGAACAATCTCCTTAATTATTATAAGGATTTTTTTTTTCTTCTACAATACTAAAAATAGGAAGTATTGCAATCGTATTAAATTCTCCTTATTGATTTTTCTCTGAAAATATCTGTTTTGAGAGCTAAGTGCGTAAAAGTGCTTTTTAGAAAGTAACCCGTTTTGTGGAGGAACAAAATTTCTCAAAAAAAAAATCGCAATTTCATTGTGATTTGTGATCTGTCTGCAATATTATGGATTTTTAACTTCTTTTTATTTTGAGATTTTTCTTTAAAATGGGCCCCATCGTTTTAAATTTAACTTTATAATTGAACACTCACATTTTCGAGGCAATTGCAAAATTTTAGTTGTAAAAAAAGACGCATTTTTTCATCTTCACTTGCTAGAAATGACATTTAAAATAATGGTAGGAAATTATTATGTAGTCCGAATTCACTTTGTAATGGGCCGGAATTCATTGTGAAGGCAAAGTGTTCTCAATCATGCAGACTGTAGTAGAATATCTAATAAATATGTTGCAAATTGCGCGTTTTGTTATAAATTAATATTCCTTCATTTATCCGTACATTTCATTGCCGATCCCCAATTAAAGATGGAATGGGTTTATAATTTGTACAATAAAGTAATTAAATGACTATTTATAATCATTATTAAAATAAGCTTTTCGACATGCCAATTTTTTCTCCAACTTGAAATTCTAAGTTCACATTGTTCTATAACTTTAATTTGGGCACTTTCTCCTACAAACTTCCAACTTAAGACTTTTTTAGGGTATGAAAAGGATAGAAAATAGGCATTTTAGTACAATATAAGTCCCCATCACTCCTGCTGCTCTATCTATATAAATAAAATCCCGAATCGAAGAAAAACAGTTCGTTGAAAGAGACACTTTATTAAATTTTTTTTTTTAAACGGAAATGGTCGAATGATTTTCCTGAAATATTGCATGTACATTGTAGGGCTATTCCATCTTTCTCGTTAACTTACCTGGGTTATTAAAGAGCACTTGAAATTAAGCTGTATCCCAAATTGTCGTTTTAATATAAATATACAGGTTGTTTCAGGGTTAAGTGCCCTAACTGAAAATATGAATTTAGGACCTCAAAACAAGAAAAAAATTTCCTTTGACGGTATGCCCGTTAACGCTTTGTTTACGAGATATTTACGTCTAAAGATTTTCATTTTATGAAGTATTATTAGATAGGTTATAATAAAAAAAATTAATAGTGTCTTCCAACTACTTTATTAATAGAAAATAGTGACAATTAAAGTAAATAAATAAATAATAAAGAAAATGAGGAATCGGTATCTTTCTTGTTATTGATTCAATTACTCTTCTTTTTAAAGAATGAAGATCATTGACCGGCATTTCATAGACTTTTCCTTTCATGGCACCCCAAGCAAAAACAGTCCATTGGTGTCAGATCTGGAGGGCAAGCAGCCTAAGCCGTCGATTGGGATAATGTTGATTTAGCCACTTTCGTGGACCTCTGCCGAAATGTGCTGGACAACCATCTAATTGAAACCATGAGTTCCTTCTGAGTTGAGGCGGAACAACTTCAATCAAAATGTAATAATCATTACTAATAAACTGCAGAAAATTGTCCGCATAAGGCCTAGGTAATAAGAAATGCGGAGCAATTAAAATATTGTCTAATATCACTGAAACTCATGCTGAAAATGTGCTTGAGGATTTTCGAGCATCCAGAGATGATAAGTTTTTTTGGCTGGCTGAACATTTCTTGTGAGTGTGGCTTCTTAAGAGTGTGATGCAAACTCTGTAAAAGCGTCAAACTGATAAATGTTATTGAGAAAGAGTTATTATTTAGAAAGTCCACAGTGCAAATTCCAGATGGTATTATTCCGTAAAATGTCAATATTGGTATGTGCAGTTAGAGACACAAGGTGATTTTAGCAGTTATACAATCAATTTATCATTCGTTCTAATATCTCATAAACAAAGCGTTTACGGGCCAATACCTTCATAGGGAATTTTTTTCTTGTTTTGAGGTCCTAAATTCATATTTTCAGTTAAGACACTTAACCCTGAAACACCCTGTATATTATAATTAAGGTTCTAACTTTCTTCTACATCATTTATGAGTTTGAAAGTCTACTCGAACTACCAAGTTTGAAGAATAACAATCAAAAGAAAGTACGCGTACCTTTTCACGTTTTCTTTAAGTCCCTAGAGTAATACAATGAGTTTGTCGGTTGCTAGGTTTTGAAAAACAACAATGTCATTTGACAATGTCATAAGTTGAATAATTTGGAAAAAGATCTCTTAATTAATAGAAACTGAGCTCAGCAATCATCACTTTAGTTCAACGTTTTGCAAGGAATAAAACCATCGTAGTAAACATTGTATGCCTATGCTTTACTGTTTAAGGCGATTAAGAAAATTATTAAGAAATCAAGGGTTGAGAATAGTAAAAACATTACAAAATGTTCCTAACAGACTTGAATATGGTGTCTTTCCATTTGTCGATTCCTTTATTTTTTAGCACGGCTCAAAAATGTCGTAGTGTTTGTGAAAAAAAAATATAACCTGCAAAAAAAAGAACTTTAAAATAGGAAACATATTTGAAAACGAAGATAATGTTTACGTAGAAAGATAGAGAAAGAGACAAAGAGCTTCTCAATGTGAGTAAGTTCCGGAAATGTGCTAACCACCCATTTAGAAAGTTATGAAAGAAGTTACACGTACATATGTGGTGTCTATAAGATTTTGAATGTGTTGTCATGTAAGTTGGTTTAAGAAATATTGTCTACTAGGTGGGCAGAGGGGGTAAGCGAGGAAGAGCATCAATTTATCTACCAGATGTGGTTGTTTGGGTCCGTTTGGTAATGAAATACAACATATATTGACAAATAGTGATGTCTAGTACGGCGCCAACTACATCTCTCTGTTACTCTGCAACACCTGGTCGTCCGTAACCTTCCTCTGGGCACGTCTTTCAGCACGAGATTGTATCCTCCCAGTTCATCCACATAACACTTGTTTAGTTCTTGATCTTCCAGTTCCTCATAAAACGTTTACTCCACAATAATCTTCTTCCACTACTTTTTCAAATTAAAAATACTTCTAGGTTTATTTCCCCTTTAAGTTGTAGGAGTAAGCATTAAGACCGTGGCCTGAATTGAATTAAAAACCTAACAACAACCAGAAGAGTATCTGAATAATTTGTTTAACTTAACTACCAAGATTCAAAAAATTACAAGTTGTTCTTTAGCTTAAAAAGTTTATGCAGGCGAAAATGTATGTACAACTGCAGTATAATGTTTATCCGTGACCAGAAAGCCCACAAGTTTTGGTGTAGAAATCAGTTAAAAAAGAGATATGTTGCCCTGTAACAGTGAGTTGAGTAAGGTTCGGATGTAATCGCACAACTGACAAAAGCAGCTCAAAATGAACGTTGAATTTGAAGATGTCTTTAATCAATCTAATTCATTGATTTTTTTGGGGTTGTTTAGGTTAGTAAAACAAATCTTTTCTGATCAATTAAAATTTTTGTTTAAATAATTGTAAATCTGATTTTAAAGTCATCACGCGTGTCATCAACATCAATGTGTTGTTTCCATGCCGACTGTTTCGAGGTGTCTTATTTGTTTAATAAAACTGGATCTTTTAATTTTTTTTTTTACTGCGTAATACACGAAACTTTTAATAAAACATTTGGTAGACAGAACAAAAGGAGCAAGAGATATAAGAACAATAACTCTGAAACTTTACACCATATTTAAAATTATTTATGTTTTTCGCATAAGATTTAAAACAAAAACAAAACAAAAATTGAAAAAAGTAAGTTGTTGACATGTTGAATAATTAAGTTCTCATTACATAGTTAATTAAATTAAAAATAAATATTTAAAAAGCTTTAAGGAGTAGAAACTTCTTCAAGTTGTTACTAATTAGACGTGTTAAGTTTCAGATCTGGGCTGACATGAAAGTTGAAAACCCACTGAGGAGCGAACATAAAAAAAGAAAAGAAAAGATAAAAATATAAACAGTAAAGTAAACAGTAGGGTTTCCTTTTTCTGACACCCAAGATCCTGACAGAATCTGACCTGCACATGATCAGGGTCACCCAGCACCCAATCTGTTGGTCACTCTTTGCATTTAACTTAAGCCTCCTAACACTTAACATTATTAGTGTTAGAATTTAATTGCAAGTGTTTGTGACGATAGAGATGAGATTGATTTAGGAACACTTCAAAGAAAGTACTATAACGTTTCCCCAAGGTCCAATGTCATGACCTCAATTCATTTATCACTCTGCTAGTAGTTAAAGGTTGAACTGTCTATTATAGCGAATAGAAAAGTCTAGTTTTAACGCTGTCTCACGAATTCGGAATTATAGAAAAAAAAAGAAAGTTAACCAACCCTTCTTCGTTGAGTGGTAAAACAGTAGATTACACTGAATAGGCACTTTCCCGTTTGTTCAGTAAGTACCCTTAACCTCTTGCGCTTTTAATTAATCAGCAAAAATGTGTGCCTATCCCACTGGAAAAGAAAAAAAAGAGCAAAATATGCTAACAAATATAGCATTGACTACTTGGTAACGGTGTAACATTTTGTCCCATAACTTCAAGCTTTGATTTATCATACCGGTAATTCTCGAGAAATGCCATTCTTTATTATTATTTGGTTCATTTTTCCACACCCAAACAGTTCCATCTTCTTCGTCTGGAATTCTAGATTTTTTCCCCCCGAAATGAACAAACAATATCGCTAGATTCCTACCCAATCTCCTTATCATCGCTTTCTTTTTGAGAGTGGTCGAATAATATCACTACCTTCAATATCATTATCCATTTTAGGGATCTGAATAAAACTTACTAAAAATAACAATGAAACTTATTTGTACTGACCATTAAAAATCTAATATGTACGACTAAATAAAAAAGGCAGTTCTGTGTAATTGCACTTATTTCGCATTTGAATAACGGTGTTTAGTTAAGAGTTAAGTATTATAGTATTACCAACACGAAAAATAACAAAATGTAGCAAGTAGTACAGTATCTCAAAAAATTTATTTAGTAGACGTGCGATGCACATTATTTTCAGTATAGGAGAAAATTATCAAAGACGTTGCATTGAACGCCAAAATAGCGCAAGAGGTTAATTAGAAAAATGTTTCAGGCAAAAAATACATCAACATGTGCACAATGAGTGCATACTGTTGAATGAAAAAGTTATGAAGCAACTTTTTTTGTAAATCTTTTTAAAATTATTTTTTACTTTCTGTTACTAGGTCAGTAAAATAGTGCAATCACGAACATAAGGAAAGCATTGAAATACAATAATTGGAAGCAAGAGTAACATTTATATTAATTTATAATGGGGCTTTTCGACCTAAGCCTTCATTGTCTGAATTCATTTGTGAAGCAAGGTAGGCATTTTAATTCTTTTACCTATATGACTTTATGAAGACCAACTGCGAATACTTAGCTAACTGGGGCCGCTTGGGTTTCAAGTACTCATATACTTTGTCTTAGCTTAATTTTTGTCTGGAGTCCCATATTTCGGGCAGCTGCTTTCAAAACAGGACTGACCTGGCCACAATATCTGTGCCAATAATTAGCAAATCCTGCTAAATATTGTTCCATGATATGAGTTCCATTAGTCAGCAATTATAGTGTGAGACCGTAAAGTAAGTGTAGTCGAATTTCCACAATACATAAAAAAGTATACAAAAAAAATAACATGCTTTCTATCGACGGATGAAATAATCGATTAAACTATTTGTTCCTTTTTGTTTTCTTGTTTTTATTTTTTTTTTTTTAACTTTTATCAAATTTATTTGACCTAAAAGATGTAATAAGTTCCAGAAAATAAGTTTAAAGAATACCACTTGTTTCGATTAGTAAGGTGCAACATCGATAAGGGGGTCCCTGTTTTTCGGTGGCCATTATAATTGAAAGTTTTATGTAACTCTTTATTAACTTCAAACACCTATAAAAACAGGATTAAAGGTTTAAAAATCATTTACTTTTTATTAATAACGCCTCTAAAATTGAAGGCTAACATAGCAATGGATTAAATAAAAATAACTTCCCGACAGAATAGAACCCCTAATGGACAGAATCTGTTTATCGTCACAATAATTATTTCCTGCAGAGAAGTCTGTATGTGCTTCGTTAATGGAAATGTATATTAAATAATATTAGATCTGATATCGTCCTTGTAATCGACTTTGATGGGTTACAAAGTAAACATAGGTTCGCGTTAGGTTTTTTTTTTTTTGAAGTTGTGCTTTGAAAGTACAAAAAAATTTATACATAAAATAAAGGATGTGATTTATGTATAGAATTGATTTAGCTTTTTGGACATATGCTGAGCTATGTGAAATGGAAAAGCAATGTGTTGTCCTTGAAAGAATAATGACGTTATGTGTTTATTCAGTATTATTTAGCTAAAGATGAGTTGTGGAATGTTCAAATTGATATTACGGTTAGAAGATATTGGTTTTGATCAAAATTGGTTAACCATAAGTGCATCTTTACTTACAGTTAGGATTCTCTACTTTAAAAGATTTTTGTTTTGTTTAATATTGGCTCTTCTTAATTTTTGTTTTTTGGACGCATACGTTTATTGTAAATTATTCGTTTAAAATTAACTGCCATTAATGAAAGCCAAACTATTAAATAGTTATTGCCAACATCAAATAGTAATGTAACAAAACTTAATTTTTCCAAGGAACGTACCCATGGTCTGACTGAAAACGTAATGCTCTAGATACCTTATACAACCATACATAGGGCAGTCTAATAAATAGTTAAGTAAAAAGTAAAGTAATCGCCTATTTTTTTTAAGGCGGGCTTTACGCCCAACTACCAATTAGGTGTCGTGCACAGAGGCGACCAGCAAACATACTTTACTGAAAAAATTTTATTAACCATTAACTCAAATCTAAGGCCTAGACCAGGGGAATCGAACCCACTAAACCAACAATACAACTTATCTATGCTGGTCTAGCCTATAACCGCTCGGTAACCGTGGCCCCTGGGTAGTCTAATAAATGAATAATCAACTATTTTTAACTATATGGAAAGAATGGGTAACAGATAGACAATGGACAATGGGCATACAGTCTAAGGGAACGCTGTGTTTACTAGATTTTGGGTAGCGCAGATTGGTTAGAGGAGCTGGAAAGCTGGATTTATAGGGATTAAGGTTGTTAATATTTTCAAAAAAAAAAAAAAAAATTAGAAACACAACGAAGCTACAAGGACTACATCCAGTCTTCGTAAAGATTGCCAAAAAAAATGTGTCAATCTGTACTAGAAAGCAAGGACACGTGTCATATGATAATTAATTGATTTTTTTTTAAAGAATAAAATAAAATTAATGTTATTCACAGGTGTGCAAACAACTTATAAAATAAAATATTTTTCCCCAATAATAATTTTTCTTACAAAACAAAAACAAAAAAAAACTCGTTTACATAGTTACTTTATTCAATTTAATAGTTTTTTTTATTAGTATTTATTGATTATTATTCAAGACAAAAAAAAAAGTAGCAATAAGGTGTTAAAAAAATAATTTAAAAAAAAGATGAATAATAAAGGACTACACGAAGAAATTCGTTTACTAGCGGAAAAGAAGACGAAAGGAGCCAAAGATTCACATGATTCAGATTTTTCTTTAAATATTGATGAATTAAGCAACAAAACAAAAATTGAGGAAGAAAATATTGATCATGATTATTTCAAATACATATTGGGCCAAGATTATGATGAAATAGTGCAAAGTACTTATAAAGAATTTCAAAGTAGTATTGTATCTAATAAACCAAGCGAAGAAGGTTCGAACTCACTAAGCACTACAAAAACTGAAAAATTCAGTAGCGGCAGTGATACATCATCGTTTGAAAGTAATATTGAAAAATTATTGAAACAAGAGGAAATACTAACTTATAAATATGAACAATCAAAAAGTAGCATGAGTAATAGAGATTTGGCTAAAAGCAGTAGTGAAAGTGTAGAATCAATAGTGAGTTTTAAAAGTAATAAAATCAGAAAAAGTAATAATCTAGTAGAGCAAAAAGATTTGCTAGAAGAACGACTTGTAAAGCTAATAGAAGAAAGAGAAGAAGAAAACCAATCCGTTGAGACAAAAGAACTAACAAAACCATTCCAAACTAAAGAATCATCGATAAAATCATCATCAGAAGTCGATGAAGAACAATCAAAAGCATCCAGAAGTTCAGAAGAACGGTCAAAACCACTTAAAATTGTAGAAGCACGACCGAAAACGCTTAAAGTTACAGAAGAACTATCAAAACCATCTAAATTCATAGCACAACGAACAAAACCAGCCAAAATTGTGGAAACACGATTGAAATCTTCAAAAATTGCTAGCGAACAGCTAGTTGAAAAACTAGTAGATCCGCTTGAATTGGAAGTAAAACAGGAAATATCAAAAACAATAGACAATAAGTACAAAACCAATAATGAAGCAATAATGCAGAAATTAAATAATTTTATAAATTCTTCGGACAGTATTCTGAACGGTAATACTGAAAATGAAAGTGATACCTCTCAACAATTAAGTGAACAGAGACAGACACAAAGTCGTGAAAATTTTGCAACTAAAGATGCTACGAAAACTGGTGGAAAAATTGCGCAAAATGCAACAGCATGCACGATACCGAAGCGTTCTGAAAGCAGGCAATCTATTCGATCAATTTGCAATCGGCGCAGCAGTATTGGTAATTCGCTTGTTTTTTATGTTTTTTATTTTTCGCTCTGCTTTTCTCCGTTTAGTGTCTTCTTCTTTACAACACACTATCACCGGTAGTAAGCAGAAGTGGTTTCAAGGCACTAAGAGGCCGCCCTGGAGAAAATACACGGATGACAACCCTAGGCGAGACACACTGACGCCTGAATCCTTCACATACAGCGTCCCACTTTTTCAATAATAAGGAATTTTTCACTTTACGATTCAAAAATTATGTCTTTATTAAACTTAATTCTCGAAGTAAGGTTACTTTTCTACATCTGGAATCCATCTCTGGACAAAGATTTGATGCTGTCCCCTAAACCACCATTTGAGCACAATAAACATTTTTGTAACCTGCATATTATGAAGCAGGTTAAATATGTTGCTAAAATTCCTCCACCAGAAACCGCTTTACTGAATGGGTAGTTCATTTTTTTTGAGATTTGAAGTCTCTAATGGATTTTCTTTACACTTTGTATCCTCTTTGCACTAGTGTTGGCTTACAATCTTTATTTTAGAACCACTTATTAGTAAAGGCGTTTAGGAGTTATTAAGATTAAGTTCTGAGTTGTAGGTGAAAGAGGGAACAATCTGATACAAAGTGCATAATGTCTTATTAACACGACCCAGTTTTTTAACAAATTTCATAGAATTTTTGATTTTTATCTTTTAAAATTATCACATTACTTTGAATTACATATTAAAGAATTTTCTGAATTTCAGATTCTCCAAGTTATATGCAGTCACAGAATAGCAAAGAACTTAAAGAACCAATCGATGATTCTGAAGTTGAAGAAGAATTTAAAGTAAATGAAAAATTATTGAAGCGTATGCTAGAAGAGAATAAGCTGATGGCCATGAAAATTGAACAAAATAGATTATTTAATGATGATAAATCTATTCAACATTCATTTATTGATGAAAATACTGAAGAAAATGTTGAATATTCATTGAGTGAAGACATGCCATTGAGTAAAAAATTATCTTGTTCTAATGTGAAGCCGATTACAAAACGATTTAAACGTAAAAATTTATCATTTTCTGATGTAGAAGTTAGAAAAATTGAATGCGAAAATAAACATTTAGAATCAAGAATTCGTGATCTAATGAAAAAAGGCAGTAAATTAAGCGTTAATCCTTCGGCTAAGTATTGTGTTGAAGCCAGTTCGTCTATTAATCGTAGAAAACTTGATGCCAAAACATGTCGAGAAAATTTGGTGAGTAAATTATTTCTTATTTAATAATAATATATAAAAATCTGGAGTTTAAATCTTCAAATGACTTTCTATTTGTTAAATGTTAATTCAAAGAGTTGAATAAATAATTCAAATTTAACTAATTTCCAACTTAATTAGATTTTGAAATCAATCTTTCCCATAATCCCACTTCTTTTTAAAATGGTTACTTTGTGAATTACAGGGCTAATTATTGAACTTATTTCAATTGTTGAGATAGTTGATTTAAGTGATTACCACATTGGTGTGTAATGTACCCACTATTTAAATTCTATAATCGGTTTCTCCCTTTTTGGCGGCTTTTCGTCAGATCATTTCCTGTTTCCAGTACTCTAGTCCACTGATCTCCTTCTCTTGATGCTCCAGCCAGTTTCCTCTTTCCTTCTTTTCGCAGGATTCCATTTCCTCGCCTTTTAATGGTTATTCTTCTCATGAGTTTGAACCATCGTTTTCTTTTTAACAAATCTTTCTTTCATGGTTTCTTTTTACATCACAGTTACCACCAATAAAATCCATCATTATTGCATTGTGATCCAGGTTTCATTGGTAACGTAGATTATGTTGTAGAAAAATGTGTTATATTATTATCTTTTGAGATAGTTTTCTTCTTTTGATAGAACTGTGTATAGATCTTCATTGCTGTACACGTCTTTTGAGCTCTCCCATTTACTTCCTCACCACATTATCCCCTTCCTCCAGCATTCGAACCCCTTCCCCAAATACTAAAATTTTGACTATTTTATCTGCTACTTGCACATGCTGATCATCTTCAACACAGGCGCCTGTAACCTGCAACTTTGATTTATTGAAATTTATTTTCATTCTCCATTGTTCTAAGAATAGATTTTCTTACCATGAACTCAAAATCCTCCCGTCTTTAGCGATCAGCAGTTGATTAATTGGTGAAAAAAATAAATTTTGAGAGAAGCGATCTACTTAAGCCTTTCCAGATATTGTGATATCAGGAAAAATCATGCTAAATAGTTAATAAAACTTGAAAAACTACGTTATTAGCTATTGAGGGTACATTTTTCCTTTTTTTTGCTCCATATTATTATTTTCCTTTAATTTAGTGCCCCTTTTACTCTGATCAATTAAGACAAGCACCCTCTCGCCTCACAATCTATCCAGACTACCAGAAATCTTGAAAAATGTCCAATTTTTGTTCAGCTAAAAAAAATAAAACTGTAATTATAAAAATGTTGTATTAATTTTCAGAAAATAGAAAGAAAAATAAGAGACATAAAGACGAAATCAAATCAAAAAGCACCATGGGCAGTCCCAGTTTGGATATGATTAGTAATGAAGAAGGAAGACAAATTTTACTTGAAGTCTATTCCGGTAAATACAATTGAAACTACATATTGTTTGGAATTGGACAAATATAAGAGCTACCTTATGATTTTTGATTTTTTTTATTTTGTTTTTGTTTTCTATATAACTTATGTTAGTTTTTCATTTTAAGTTTGTTAAATCTTATTAGGTTATCTCACACCGAAAAGTAGGTCTACATTTTATTTGAAATGTTGAGTAATATAAGAATCAGACGACTAAATTCCAATCCGTTCTTATAAAACAGATTGTTTTACTATCTTGTTTTTATTGTTTATTGCCTCCTAAATTAGTGATTATTTAACGCCCTCTTTCTCGCTCTACAATAAAAAATAATAATATGCTGATTTCATTTCTGAATATTGAATCTATACATAAGTTGAACTTTCTCTTAGTTGAACGAACTGTTTTCTTAAAGTGTTGATATTGCACTTTGTTCTCTTAATACTGATTATTATTGTTATTATTATTCGTGACCATATATTCAATCAAATATTACCGCAATTAAAAGTAAAAAAGCAACCGGGTGAAGTCCTGTGACCTCCTTCGTTACCTGTGCTCTAAACCCACCTGCTATTTCCTTCAAAATTAATGGAATACACAGTCTTCCACATTAGACATTACAAGATTGGAACTAAATAAGTATGGAGATTAAAAATTGAAAGGTTTTAGTATTTTTATGATTTATTTTATTTACTATCTGTATAATATACTATACAATAAGTAAATAGGGAGATTGAAGTATAAAGGCATGAAAGGCAGGAGGAAAGAAACTGCCCAGCGGTAGCACTTTCTACAGGATATGATTTTTTAGGCCTTCAGGAAGTCGCGAGGCCACTGGCGATTCAGTCGGCAAGGAGGATTGTCAGGAATGTCAGAGGAAGCGAGAGACAGTACAAGAGGATTAGAGCTGGTCGAGAGAGTAGTATGGAATTTTAGATATTTAGTCTTGGCGAGTTGGTGGTACGAAGGGGATGTTGAGGTCGTTGTGAAGCGTGAGGTTAGTCACCGTAGAAATGAGCGTCAGCTATCTGTCGAAAGAGTTTTGACTGAAATGTCCTGTACTGTCCGTATGTTTGTAGGTTTTGGCTGAACCCCACAGCTCTAGTCCTGTAAGTCCACCATAGGTTTGAGGATAGTACTGTATATTAAGCGTTTGAGTTCAATGGGTAATTTGGAGCGTCGTCCAAGTAGTCTGTAAAGCAGTTTCGCACGTTTCGTCATTGTTTGTCTTTTAAGTCTAGTGTGTGGGTTCCACGTGAGTCCTTTGTGTATAAAGAGCCCAAGGTAGCGCACCAGATCTGTACAAGGAAGGTTTTAGTACGAGTATTTAATTTAATGAATTCCAGTTCTGGAAATATCAAACGTTCCCGATTAATTCTTAATGTTATAAAGAATATAAGAATAACATAAAGTTGGCTGTCTAGGTGAGAACAGATCTTGGAAAATTGCTGTAAAATTGTTAATATTTCGTGTCACATTTTTTATTTTATTGATAAATTAAAAAAAATTGTTATAATTATTATAATATAATGTTTTATATAGTAACATACATTTATACTTAATGCACGCAGTATATGGTAAAAGTTTGTTAAATTATTAGATAATTGTGGTACTAAAAGAGAGAGGAATATTGAATCTAAATTTGGGGTAGATACGTATGTTGAGCTCCGTTATTAGAACATCCAGAACACGTGTATCAGTTTGTTGGTAGCCTTGCTGCTTTTTTATGTACCGCTCACCGACTAGTTTTTAGAAGCTGATAAAGTAAAAAAGAATCAACCAAATCTTTCATATCTGACACAGATTTATTAGTTGAAACAGAAGGCGGACGCACTAGGATAAGTTATTTAAGAGTACCCCTATCTTTGGTAAATTGGTATAAAAAATAAATGTGCATCTTTATAGGCGATTCAAGGGGGGACGGAACTTTGGGGGCTAAGTAATAGAACTTTTTACAATAATATGTTATAAAAACGTAATTGTAACTTAAGTCCCTTTCCTATATTAGTATTAAGATAGTTGTTCTATCAATTCATACTTCAAATCCCTTGTGTTCTCACTTTTGTAGGCAATTAAATTGTTCTAATGAAAGATTATTTCTATTTTTGCAAATTAAGTCTTTGCTAATGAATTATTTAACCATTTCGATCAGATGCTTTGCGTAGTGTCCGCTAGGAAATCATAAAAAGAATCTTTTATTCGTCGCAGAAAACATTAAATAAAATACACTTCTCCTTTTTTTTTTTAATTTCAACCATCTTCAGCATATTGCTTTGATTGCATTTTATTGCCGCCTTGCAACAGATTCACGTCTTTTTTTTATTAGCATTTCTTTTTTTTTTTATTCAGCAATTAACAGATGCTTCTTCCATTTCCTCTCTTTCGAAAATATATGTTTGCATCCTCCTGATGTTTTCATCCGTAATAGTAGACCTCAAAGTAGATCCTCTTCAGCAGAACTATGACTATGGTAACATTCTTTCCATTTCTTCATTAAACTAACTTCCACACAAAAGTGAAAGGTAAAAATCTTCAAATTGGAAGCCCTTCCTCTGCACTGGACTTTACAGTCTGCCAGGAAAGTGGTTTAGAATCAGCAAAAATATAGGTTTTCAAATCTTTTTGAAGATCTAAAGAGTTCTGCTTAGCAATCAACCCAACTAGAGAAGTTCATCAACCTCTTGCTTTTTCATTGGTAATATTTTTTTTTTTTGCTGACTTACCTAATGCTACGCAATTCCTGACGGTGCTTCGTTCTTTTTATTTGTTTAAATGCAAAGATATCCTCATTTTCTCATAAATCATATCCTCATAAAAATATCTACGTTATTAGTTACGATACATTTCCCAATATTCAGTAAAGAAAAAAATAATTAATAAAGCACTTGAAATTAACACTGGTGGTCATATAATTCAAATTTCTTGACTGTTAAAAAAGAAAAAAAAAATATTGATGTACGGTAACTTCCCAGGCTGTATCTCTGAGTCATCCAATATAAAGTTTAGAGTACTTGTATGTGTCAACTCTAATAGCTCTAATAGCTGTAAATAAAGTGCGCGTGGTACGATGTCTCTTTTTAAATGTAGAAAAAGAAGATAGATTTTATATAAACCTAGAATATTTAATTGAAAATTTTTATTTATTTAAGATGCGACATCTAGGTTATTTTCAGTGCACATCACTGCCTATCCTCCCGATTATTAATTTTAATGTTATTAAACTTACTGTGCTTAATGTGTAATTGAGTATTAATGAATTCTATTTGCGAGCAATCGATCCAGGACAAAAAACAACTCCGTCTTCTTGCCAACGTTTCTGGCAAACTTATTGCCTGCTTCAGGGCCTGGTTATTACAAATAAATACAAACAATTTCAGAATATTGAACTGCAGGACAACAAATACAACATATTTATAAATGGTATTAAAACTATAAGAAACAAAATTAGATTATATAATTATAAGAACTTACGTGGCTTATGCAGGTTGGTAGAGTTTACATTATTGTGTTTACAATTATAACGGAATACATGGGAAATATTGGTAATGGCTATAAAGAGATGAGACAATTACAATGTTTGTTTTGACAAAACTAGATATTGACTTGATATTTAGACTAGTTATTGCAAAATTATTTTATTAAATCGATGACAACAAAGGAGAAACTAAAACACTTATTTATTAATTAGAGAATAAATATAAACCAAATGATCACTTGTAAATTGAAAACACAGCAAAAATTTTGAAAAAAAATAAAATGGATATTTTTATTTCTTAACAATAAAATTGTGACAAGTGGCTAAATTAAATGTGTCTGTCCTGAAGTTAACTAAATTTGCCGAAACGTTGGCAAAAATACGGAGTTGTTTTTTGTTCTGGACCGATACCTCGCTATTTGAATCCTTAATGTAATTATTTTACTGTCACAGAAAGATGATAGAAATTTATATGGGTAATTGAGTCTTTTAGAATCTGACTAAATCCTTAATTGGTTTACACTCCGAACTATTCTTTTGTTAAGCTGGAT
This sequence comes from Rhodnius prolixus, assembly GCF_049639745.1. Taxonomy (NCBI): domain Eukaryota; kingdom Metazoa; phylum Arthropoda; class Insecta; order Hemiptera; family Reduviidae; genus Rhodnius; species Rhodnius prolixus. The sequence continues at coordinate 31,830,911 of NW_027411582.1, forward strand.
ACAGTAAAATTTGTAATAATATATTTAGTAAAGTAGAGGAATTTTCTCTAAATTCTGAATTTAAAATACATATTTTACTCTCCTTAATAGAATATAAGAGAATCGATGGAACGCTGTAAACACTATTTAGAAGGATTTGATTTATTTATTTATTTATTTACAAGACGGGCAATCACCCAGTTACAAAGAAATATAATTTAAAATAACATTTAATAATAACTCAATATATAATAATTATAGAATATACATATATCATACATTTATACATATATATATCGTAGAATAGAAATAAAGATAAAATAGAAATAATATATACACATAATTTACTTAATAGATAAACAAAATACTTCAAAATATGTACTATAAAATATACTTTAAAAATAGAAACTTTACTCAATTAATAAATCATTTTTATCACAAATAACCGGTAAGTTTTCCCTAGTACCAATCACCGCAAAATCAGCTATTTAACAAATGTTTCAACTCGATCATGTTGGTGTTAAATATATCAAAATCAGCGGGTAGATGATTAACTTGATCCGCAACTCTTGGAAAATAACTGAACTTACGATAATTGGTACTATGGCACACTTTAGAAAACACTTGTTTTTGTCTAGTACCGTTTGTTGGCACGTGAAAATTTAACAATGATAAAAGTTCAGGGCAGTTTATATTATTATTTAGAATTTTGAAAATAAAATTTAAGTCTGTGGCTTGTCTACGAAACTGTAAAGTACTCAAACCAGTAAATTCCATTACGTCATCGTACGGTACCTCCGTCATGACTTTTGTCTCTCGATACCAGAGCAATCTTAGGAATCTTCTTTGAAGTGATTCAAGTTTGTTGACGTAAGTTTTCTGATAAGGAGACCATAAAGCAGAGCAGTACTCAAGAATAGGTCGCACCATTACTTTGTAAAGGATAATTATGGTTCTGACATCTTTAAAGTTTCGAGTAGATCTAGATATAAAGCCAAGCATTTTATTTGCCTTTGTGACTATGGAGTTCATGTGGAGGTTGAATGAAAGGTTAGCACAGAACGTAACACCAAGGTCCTTCACTACATTAGATCTACTTAGAGTTGAAGCATGAAGAGAATAATCGAAGTTTGTACACGTCCGACTACGATGATAGGATACTACCTTACATTTAGAGATGTTTAGGCTCATATCATTTTCATCGCACCAAACACTCAGTCTAAGAAGAGAGTTTTGGAGGAGGAGAAAGTCATCCGCAGAGTTAATGGCAGTATAAATCTTTAAATCGTCAGCAAAAAGCAGAAAGTTTACTGAATTGAAACATGTAGATATATCATTGATAAAAATTTTGAATAAAAAAGGGCCAAGAATAGAACCTTGAGGTACACCAGATGATACAAGAAATTCTTCTGACATTAGTGATTTGTATTTAACAGATTGATGTCTTGCGGTGAGGTAGGAGTAAAACCAGTCAAGTAGTGATCCATGAATTCCACAATGGGATAGTTTATGAATTAGTTTGGAATGATTGACACGATCAAAAGCTTTGGCGAAATCGAGATATACAGCATCGACCTGCTTGGCAGTAACTAAGGCTCTCCGCAGATAGTCCTCAAATAGTAACAAATTAGTGAGCGTCGATCTACCAGAATGGAAGCCATGCTGTTCACTGAGGATGAGGTTGTCGAGTAAAGGCCGAAGAATGTCAATTACAGACTTTTCAAATATTTTCGCAATTGCTGATTGAATGCAAATTGGTCTATAATTTGTAACATCCCTCTTATCTCCAGATTTGTAAATCGGAACTACAAAACTTGTTTTTAGCATGTCCGGATAAATCCCAAATAAAGATTTGGAACTGTATTCAAGAGTTTAAGGAAGGTACCTCTTTACAGAAAGAATTGTTTATTTGAGATATTTTCAAATCGAAGGTTTTCTCTGGACCTATAAACATTATATTCACATAGTAGATCTACAACTTATTTTTATGATTTTTTCTAGAAGAGTTGGTGAGTAGAGCTAGTCATCCCACTAACAAGTTTTTCCAACATAATTTATTGAATTAAAAATTTATGGATTTTGGAAAATTGAAGAAAAAAGAATGTGTGAGTGTTTATATTATGTTATATATAACAAGTGCATTTATTTCTCTTTTAATGGTCCTGGATATATCTGTCCAAATAGCTTTTATTTATAATTTATTTCAAATTGGCGCCACGGTAGCCGAGCGGTTAAAGGCGAGACCTGCGAAGCTAGTATGTATTGTGATATTGGGTTCGATTCCCGGTCTTAGGCCTTTGATTTTATGTAATGGTTAATAAAAGAAATTTACAGGAAAGTATGTTTGCTAGTCGCCTCCTTGCACGACACCTTATTGGATACTGCATTAGTTTCATTAATAATGTATAAAATTCAATACAATGCCAATATTATTTAATGGATATAGAAAGTAAATTAAACGTTAATTATTACATAAATTACTGATAAGCATTAGATCTGTTTGTCTAGAAGCGAGTGGTAGAGCTTACGCCTGATGGATAGATTGTTTACACAGGGCGTTATGATATAGGAGGTATGTCGGTCCAGTGGTAGGGATGCTGTGGAAGTCTGGCCAGTGTTCATCTCCATAGCCGCAGCCATCAGGATATGGCCAAGTGTTCTGGAAGTGGTGGTGGGAACCTTTTAAGGAGCCGCCCGCGCTATTTAACTTTTTATTTTTTTAGTTCTCTGTATTTTTCTTCTAGTTTTGTTTTTTTCTCTTCGTTGTGTTGTTACTTTACCAGCCAAGGTCTCTTACCCTTCTCTTAGTATCCCTTCCAGTTTATATATTGCCTGCTCTGGTTTAAAAACTATTCCCACTAATAAGTCATAAGGCACAAATTAGCCGCCTTGTTACAGCCGTAGCGAGAAGAACGCCATACACACTCCTCACCTAATGCACACTGAGTGAAGCTCCCCCCCGCTAATAGGGCCATTCTAGAATCCTTAAGAAAGGGCCCTCCTACTCTACTGCCACTATAAAACCTCAAAAAAACAACCACCCACTTGTCAAATATTAGTAAAGGGTTTTCTAAAACCTATTACTCTTTTTCCAAGTCAACATATTTACCAAGTGTTCTCCTTTTTTCTTTTTTTTTTTACATTAAAAATAAGGCCCTAAAATTAATTTTGGAACTTGTTTTCTAATTTATGGGTAAACAAGGTTAATTTTCTTTTTTAAGTAATTGTTTTGAACAACTAAAAGTTCTTTCTTAAGTTTTTGTAGACTGATTTAAAAATTTGTATTTTTGCATTAAAACCAAACCTGTATAGTCTCACTTTACTTCTTTTTTTTTTTTTATTGATTACTTAATGTTACAAAATTTTTAGTTCATTATTGAAACGTTTCAGACTAACAGATCCATCTTCAAATTAAAATTACATACATGTATATTGTAGTTCAGCGTTTCCCAATCTGTGTACGCGTACCACTGGTGGTGCGCGACTTGCTAGTTGGTGGTACGCGAAAAATAATCAATAATGGCGGACATAAAAAATTAAATCATAAAAATATCATAGATACGTTTTTCCTGTAATTCATAAAAATTATTTTAATTAAATATTATACTGTAAAGTTGTTAATATGTACAAGAATAAAGTAAGTCTTTCTCAAGATAGACGAGAAAATATAATAGCACATTTAACAGGATTAAAATTGTCTTTCATGGAGTATTTTCCAAAACTCGAAAACACAAATGATAATTGGATGTAATTTTAAAAAAGTTTTAAAACCAAGATCTTACACTTTACAAAGTTTATAAAGTGAACATGAACTTGAACTCCTTTGTAACAAATACATTTGTATCTCTATACAAATAAAGACAACAATAGTAAAATAACATACTTGGAATACACAAATTTCACGAAATACAATCATTTTACAAATTAGAATGATGTACTACCAAGTGGTACGCGAGCCAAAAAAGGTTGGGAAACGCTGCTGTAGTTAATTAAAATTGTAACATCACTCTATATAAAAGAATTTTTTAACTAAAATTTTGATACACTGAAATGAATTACATACACTTAATACAAAAATTTAGACATAAATAATATTTTTATTTAGAACTAGCTGTACCCGTTCACACGTTGCTGTGTTTGAACAAAAAGGCAGTTCTGATACCTCAAACATAATTTATTAATGACCAAATGTATATAATACATCGAAATGAAAATTAACAATAAAATTATCCCTATTCCAGAGTACAGTAGTGTCCTTGCAAAGGTAGCATTTCTACATAATGTGAAAAATTCAGTTAATGTTGTTGGAGGTGGTGACATTGCTCTTGCACGTACATTTTCTGATGTAAAATACACACGCTGTCCATTTTCAAGATGTACTGCTAAATGAACAACCGTTGAATATCGTTCATGAATGGAAAATGATATACAGGTAATACGCCATACAGCCTCATTGCCACTTATGAAGCGTCCCAGTTGATATTGGGTGACTACATCGTTAGATACAGTTGTATTTTCCACTCCAAACACTGCCATATCGCTTCCTTTGTTCACATATTTGCAAATATATTTTATAGCTTTCACTGAATTGCAGTACCCAACATTTATGTGTGCGTTATACGTTTTTAGTAGTAAAGGAGAATATGGTACTACCCAACGATTATCAACATCAATAGTATTGTTGAGTAATTTTAGTTTAATGGATTTTCCACCATCTTCGGTATAATTTATTCTCGTATTAATAATTGCAAAAAACTGTTTTTCATGGTTTTCATGGTTACACTTTTAACAAATATTACTAATTAAATGTTATTTTGATATTTTTGGGATATTTGTTCGGGTGCACCTAGAACCCCAACTCTGATTTTAAAAAAAAATTCCAAAAACCTTCCCGGGGATGTACCTAATAATTTCCCAAATTTTCACGGCGATTGGATGTATGGTTTTTGAATCTATCGAGTACAAACAGACAGACACATATTCATTTTTATATATATAGATAATGTTCCAATTTTAACCAACTATAATAATTGTTGACTGAAAATGGATCTCTTATTCTCAAATTTTTCTAAGATCTTTGTTGGAAAAGTAACGCTAAAAGAAGAACTAAAGAAAAAATAGAAAGACTGTTAACCTTGTTTTTCTCGTCCTCGAAACTACTTATTAGCTTAATGTGATTGACTCTGAATAATTCACAAGTAGTCAATTATATTATATGGCTTTTAAATTCGTAAATTATACTAAATAAAATTTAACTCTTCATGGTAGAACACCTGAAGGTCAGACCGTACTTTTCACAAAAAATGACACTTTAATGTAATCCTACTTCGCTTTCAGAATTTCCTTCAATCAAATTTTGTGTTACAAAAAAATAAATAAATAAAAATGTTCGCTGTAAATAATTTTAAATGCAATCGTACGGGCTGGTAATGGAAGACCAATACGCTAAAATATCACTTCCAGTTGGTCGACCTTATTCAAGTTCAGTCCCACAATTAATTCTTATTATTGTTATACAGTGGCAAGCAAGACATTACTGTCAAAATGGCACATAAGAGTTAAGACTAACCACCTCTCTCTCCCAAAAGTGTAAGGGAAATGCTTAACTGAAAAATGGTACTTCTGTATTTTTTTCTAAAACTTTATTTTTCTTTTTTGATTTACGGTGGATATCCACACATGCAGACCTATTTGTAAAAAAAAATAATTTTTCGTACACAGAGCACCTCAAAAATAATATTACCCTTGTAAGCTCAAAATCGTAAGCTGTATGATTACAATACTTCTGTTTCTCTCGAAGAGTAGGAAAAAATAAAAATCACTGGAAGAAGTAGAATTTAGCTCAAACTGAGGCCAATAGCTGACCATTTCTTACAAGTTATTTTACCTACTTACGTGTAAGTGATTAATCAGTATAAAAAATACCGTATCCACAAAACTCTTATAGAACTAGAGTGATGTTTTAGTCACAGTGAAAGCACAAAAGCCAGAACTAGAACTAAAACTGAATGTATTTGAGACACTTAAAAACGATCTACAAGCTTGTGTTCTCCACTTCAAATTACCACTTGGAACTATTTAAACACTTTAGTGTGGCCAAAAAGGATGATGCACTTATATTTTTAGACAAAAATTGTACTTGAAAAGAAATTGAAACTTTATAAAATTTTATGCGAGATGAAAATTCTACAATATTTTAAAATAGCTGAGGGGCTAAAAGATTATTCAATTTTTATTTTATTTTTGTATCTATTCACATTAAAAAAAAACTTATTTTGAAAATAAGAATATGAATTATGTACTAAAACTAAAAGGATAGGGGAAAAAAACATTCGTATATTTCAACCTAAATTATTATTTTCATTCGACGTTGGGTTTGACAAATTTCGAAAAAGAATTTATTAGCCGCTCTAATGCTTTTGTTCGGGCAGATCCTTAATAATAATTAATATAGTCTTTATTATTATTATTTTACATAAAATTGAGTATATCAAGTATAAAAAAAGAACAAATACATTTATTCTAAATCACATTACAAATAAAACATCTTTGTTCACATGCAAAGTATGCGAATCTTCTCTCGAGTAACTACCGTTTCAAGTTACATTTACTTTTTCTGCCTAAATAATCTGACTCTTTCGGGAGCCCGTTTATTCCCTTTTCTTTCATGATTTCGTCGGATCATTTCTTTTATTGTCTACTCCATTTTCCTTCTCATGTCCAGAAGTGTTCATTCCGTGAGAATCACTTAAAGCTATCTCTCCCCATAAGGTCAGTCCAGCGCGTCTCTTAATGAACGTCTTTTTTTTCTATCAATCTCGTCCCCTACTTTATCGCTTCTTTTGATGCCTGTCGTAGTAGTGTGTTGGAATCTCCACTTATTACCACAGAATTTCAGAATCCGGACGTGTTTCCTGCTTTAGGCTCCCTATTGCGAACCTTAAGCCTTTTTTGTTGATGGACATATTTAACACAAACACCTTTCAGCACTATTAGGTAGTTTAATTAATGCTGATTCTAATCTCGTCATCCTAATCTTTACCTTCGATCCCGAAATTCATGCGATTAAAATCTTTTTTAGCCAGACCTTCAGAAAAAGCAATTTTTTTTATACCAGCATAATAAATATTCATTTTTGTGTACAATAATTATTATCAAGTATAATTTGAAATTGAAAAATAATTTGTTCTAGTATTATAAATGGTGCCAACATTTTAAACTATTGAAACTTCGAGGAAGTGAATTTGTTTACAAGGCAACTACAAAAAGGATATAATAATGAATAAAAACCAATCAACTTGTTTATAAACAACATTTTATTTAAAACAAAAGGTTAGTATTAAGTATGAAGTAAACTTATTGCGTCATAAAAAATACTTAAAAAAATAATTAGAGGAATTTTAAAAGAAATATAATGAAATATACCAACAGCCCTGGCGTCATCAGTAATTTTAGTCTGTGATGATAAAAAGGATGGTAGAAACATCCATATTGTTTACGTATTATTTAATGTTAACAGATCTCCATTGGATACATTCTTGTCCATCAGTTCATTTATGCCGAGCATTAGGATTTCATTGTTTTCGTTAATTATATATTGTATTTTAGTTGTAAGAGCTGCTAATCTTGCTAAATAAATTTTATTATCTCGTATATTTTGTAAAGAAACACAATATTAGAGTAGGCAAGAATCGAGTAAAATAGGTCAGAAAATGAATATTGGTAATTCGTTCTTGAAGTGTTAGTGTTCCTTACTGAATTCAGGAATGGAACCGAATTTTATCGAGTTTCATAAGTAAGTATGTAAATGTATACGATATTTCTCACTTTCTTAAATACCGTTCAAAATGAATGATAGACACAGCGAAAGTTTTTTTTAATTTTAAATTAATTGAATTAACGTGGTTGTTAATTACATGTTTAGATCAATTTTGAACTGCAGACCGCGCACAAAAATGTTACGCAGGTACGTATATTGTGGGCCGCGATCGGCGCAAACGTATTTTAAAGAAAGAACAATGAAATCTCTAAATTTCTCAAAAAAGCGGTCAAACAAACGGGATACTTGGAAACCATTTGCACCTAGCCGCAGTACATTAAAAAAAAAAAATGGATTAAAACAGAAGATGGCAAAGTAGTTACAATGTTTAAAGCTTCCGAGAGGTAACGAAAACAACACCAACATTGATTATTACTTAACTTGTACGTATCAACAAGAATAATGAGTTATTAGCGTTTGAACTTAGTATAGCAAAGGGTTGATGATAAGTTCCCTCGTTTATCCGTAGATTTTGTTTCTTTTATATCAGTAATCGATCAGAATTAATCAACTATTATTCTCTTACAGTTTTTACGAAAATGTCCCGACGTTTTGGGAAAACTAATACCCCATTTCTTCATAGAATGTGAGAATGAAGATCTGGGGATAAGATTTGACTATCTTAGCGGGGCGTTATCGTGCAGGAGGTATGAATTTTTGTCGTCGGTTTTGTTTTTAGTTGTTTCAAACAGTTATTGGTCTAATTTCTTTGCTATAGTGTTATAGAAGAAGTCCGGAGATTGGTCTTTTCTACTTGATATTCTGTAATTTGGACCCAGGTAAGAGAAACATTTTAACCGCATCGCACAACTTAATATGTTAACGAATCTTGGCACAAGTCAACCAAGTATTTAAACTTCTGACTTAATCTTTATTGGGTTACAACTGTTCACTGTCCCAACGCGTTTGTTTGGATGAATAAGGTAGGACTTCCTTTTCGAAACATATCTGGTAACCTGCTACGGTTTTTATTCAACTCTTATCCATGAATTCATACCATACTTTTCCTGAATATTTTACTATTTAGCCATTTTCATAATTTTCCTGTAACTATTTTTTTTTTATTTTTAATTTTGTAGGTTCACATTATAATATTACACGTACATAACCGACTAGGGAAGTGAGTTGGCCACTTCTTCGTGGATTTTGAACAGTCTTGTAAAAGCTCGGTCTTATTAACATGAAAACAATCTTCACTGACTCCCAATGCTTGCACAATTTATGCTAGAGGCTTTCAGAAGTGGTTAGTTCAGCGTGCCCTCTTAGTGTAACCATTTTATATAGGTATAGTAGACCGTATGTCCTCATTTTGTAAACAAATTACCGAAACCGAAGTGAATCACAGTAGACCTTTTATCAATAATAATAAAAAATTGGCCATGGATGATCATATTAAGTTCATTCTAAGAATAAGGGTTAGGTTTTAGCGATTGGTCAGAATTTTCATCTAATGTAACAATTTTCTGATCGCCCATTGCTGTTATACTTAATAGTTTTTATTTTCCGAATAACCTGGAAAGATGGACATGGATCTAGAATTGTCATCTGAACTGATATTAGTCTTTAAATCTAGTGAAATTCTGTGAACTTGTAATTTTTATTTTTATTTCAGGTGTCTAACGAGAATTTATTTAGGATGACATCTCTGTAATTATTTCTTGTGGAAAATATCAGAGGACTAGATATAACAGTGGGATTAGAAGAATCCTTTTTACCTTTGAATCAACAAATTACAGGTAAATTACCAGATATATGAGTTTTACTTTATTCAGTTATTTTTACAACAATGTCTAATACTCGTAAGCCAACAAGGTTATAACTATTTACTTAATATCAATGGCAATAGCAGTAAATACGGAAAGGATTAACCCAGTGATTAGGGCACTCGAGTCCCACGCGGAAATCCCTGGATAATCCCAGCTAATTACCCTTATATTTTCACTTTCTAACTTGAAAAAAAGAGCTGTCTGTAACAAGATAACAATGTGCAGAAGTTTTTAGTGCACTGAGAAGGCTTCGAGCATCGATGAGCTTAGGAAAATTAAGGCGATTCCCTTAAAAAAAAGCTTTAACAACTAACAGTATTTATTCGGTTAAAACGTACTCAGTTTTGAGTTCGAAAGATATCAGCCTTTGGATACAAATTTAGAAGTAGTAAGAGGATTTATATTGATATAGCCCTGAATGTTTGAAGCACAAAATGTGGTAGAATGGGAATAAAAGTTAGTAACAATTGTTGTCTTCTGAGTACAGGTAGTCAGTCAGAGCTGCCATAAGATTATGCAAATTGAGGACTAATAATTAATGTTGAAAAGACAGAGCATTTGTCAATGAAGTCTTGTTTATAAATTGAACAGGAGCAGTAAATTGAACTGTTTTAGACATTTAAGGTCTCTGATTCAACAAGATGGTGGAGTGAGCTATGAAGTTGACCGAAGAATTGTGCTGGGCAGATGAGCCCTCAACTCAATTCTCTTGATTACCTAAATTACAAGGAGCAGCAAGAGGTTAATAATCAAGTCAGTAATCGAATGTAGGCCAGTGATCGCTCCGAAATGCTTCTTTGTTCACATATGAATGGAATAATGTTAATTTTTAGTATGAATCAAAATTATTTTTCCATTTTTAAAGTGTATTTTAACGTCAATAAACCAAGTGAAACTCCATTCGGTTGATCAGGCTACAGGATTAACATATTTTCTCAGCTACCTTTACGTTTAAACAGAATAGAAGATAAAATCAACCACAATGGCGTACAATACAAGAAAACTGTTTTATAATGAGAACTCTGTTAGTGTTCTTTTATTTTTTGTATTTTATTTTTTTTTTTCACAGTGGTTGTGCGTTAATGTGAACATAGTTAGTTGTGTGAGTTTGGTTTGTGGAGGGGACAGCAATATTAGGCCCAGCCCTTCTCACAAGGCGTGGTTTCAGTCGACTCGGGGATGTTGTCTCCTTGCTACGATCAGCTACATCAGTATATCGGCCCAGATACCCATCCACATAGTGTACCACAATCACAGTTAGTCACAGCGGCCGCCAATATCTCTTCATCATCATGTTCAACATCGTCCACATCGCCGCCACAATTCTCTACACCGTTCTCAGTAAGAGATATACTCGCTTTGCCAGAAGGACCATATCTAGGTGGCTTTGATAATTTCGATTTAGACGAATATACGGTAACTGATCCAGTGGCCACTTGTTGGGTGCCAGAGAATTTTGAATCGCAAGATTGGTTGGCTAGTCGTGACAATGTACCACAGTATGGTATGACATCGCATCATGTACAGCAGCTCAGTAACATCACTGTACCGTATAAGATCAACGAAGAGAACCATAGTAAGTAAATCAGTGTGAGGAAAAGAAGAAACGCTACAGTTTTCAAGTTTCATTTTGAAATTTAGTGTAATCAAATGTTCGTGATGCATTTGAATATTCTTAATCCAATCGGTACCTTATTAACATACTAAATATTAACTCATTGCAATGTAATAATGTTTTTGTTCAAAGTTTTTGGTGACTAATTCATTAATCCGGAAGAAAGAAAGAATAATGCCAATTTCAGTCATTATTTTTTTGTATTTTTGCCGAGCTTTCGACCTAGGTACTAGGTCAGCTTCAGGGCTGAAGAAATTAGCATTCTTTCTTGCTATTATAATAATTTTCTCAAATTTCAACTTAACACATCCAGAAATTCTTCTTTTTTCTTTTACATTGCCAACACAAACGCCAAACATCTTTAAAGTAGTCTCAAAGTTGCAAGTTATTTCCGTTGAAAGCGATGTGCAAAGTTCCTTTTTTTTAAAAAATGGAAAAGTTTTATTGAAGAAACTATAGATATTTTCGACATTTTTAAATAAATTAATGTAATTCAATTTAAATTGTTAAATTTTAATCAGGTCATTCAAGTGAATAGGCAGTAGTCCTTGGAAGACTTAACTGATAAGGATATTCACAGATTAATCGCCTAAAACAGATTGTAAATATTCTGTTGTAGGTGATATTTACATATATGTACTGGATAGCCAAACGATTATTGCATACAGGGTGTCCCAAGCTATATGGATAACGACTTTTTCTCGGAAACTAAGATAGCTAGAAAAAAACTAAAAAATACGTGTTCCCTTAGTTTTTTGTTAGGAATCCAAATTTACTTTGTAAATTTTTTTCGGTGCTTCCAGAAGCGAGATACAGGCACCAACTTCATTTTTTCAAATGGGGAGGTGCGGTTTTTATTTCAGAAATAGATTCCTCTATTTTTTTAAAGACAAATTTACTCGAAAGGTTTTTTTCTGTGAGCGATATTTTAGAAGTTATGAATGAAAACATGATTCTTATAAGAAATTTCAAAATGATAATATTATAACGGTTTTTTGATTGAATAAGAAGAAAAGTACTATTTTATCATAAATTTTACTCCTCATTAATATTACAGATCATGCTCGAAATGGCCTCCACCATTAGAGATGCATAGACATGCACTTTCCTGCCAATTGCCCCTTACTGCCAAAGAAGTACATTCGGCTTTAACCGAGTTACAGGCATCTATTATTCTCTGCTTTAGTTCATCTACAGATGCAATTCCGGCTTGATTCTGATACACCTAGATTTAGAAATGCTTTTAGATAAGCAGAAATAAGGAAAGAAAGAAAAAAGTTATGAATAATCACCTTGTTTTTAGGTATCCCCAAAGGGAATAGTCCATAGGTGTCAAGTCCTGTGAGAGAGGTGGCTACTGAATAGCCCCCGTGTCGATATAACATGCCCATCAAATTGCCTATCGAAATATCTCTTTACATGCCTCATGATATTATATCGAAATGGGGGACGATTCAGTGGCCATCTCGTTCACCGGATTTGACACCTACGGACTATTTCCTTTGGGGATACCTGAAAAACAAGGTGATTATTCATAACTTTTTTCTTTCTTTCCTTATTTCTGCTTATCTAAAAGCATTTCTAAATCTAGGTGTATCAGAATCAAGCCGGGATTGCATCTGTAGATGAACTAAAGCAGAGAATAATAGATGCCTGTAACTCGGTTAAAGCCGAATGTACTTCTTTGGCAGTAAGGGGCAATTGGCAGGAAAGTGCATGTCTATGCATCTCTAATTGTGGAGGCCATTTCGAGCATGATCTGCAATATTAATGAGGAGTAAAATTTATGATAAAATAGTACTTTTCTTCTTATTCAATCAAAAAACCGTTATAATATTATCATTTTGACATTTCTTATAAGAATCATGTTTTCATTCATAACTTCTAAAATATCGCTCACAGAAAAAAACCGTTCCAGTAAATTTTTCTTTAAAAAAATAGAGGAATCTATTTCTGAAATAAAAACCGCACCTTCCTATTTGAAAAAATGATGTTGGTGCCTGTATCTCGCTTCTGGAAGCACCGAAAAAAATTTACGAAGTAAATTTGGATTCCTAACAAAAAACTAAGGGAACACGTATTTTTTAGTTTTTTTCTAGCTATCTTAGTTTCCGAGAAAAAGTCGTTATCCATATAGCTTGGGACACCCTGTATATAAGAAATTTTAAGACTGAATTCGAAATCATACAACCTATATCAGATCAGAAAAGTTAGTTAAATTAATTATATTACATTAAGGAATTATATCAGTATCAAAAAAAAAAAAAACAAACAAAAAAAGAGCATCGCAAAAGTAGAATGAAATATGAAGTTTGGCAGACTTCACAGTTAAGAACAAATGAACTTTAAAAATGGTCGATTAAAATAATAATAATAACACTCTAGTTTATTTAAGAATTTTCCTGTTATTTTGAACTATAATTTATGTAACTAAATAATATTTTACAGGAACAAAAGAAGAGGTGAAAAGAAAAGAAAATACCAAACAAAGAACAAAAAGAAAACCAAGAATTTTATTTACACAGGTATGTTAATATTATTTTTACTGTTAGTATTGTTTTTTAAAAATTCGATAATTTTAGATACTCGTATTCCCATTTTTGAACGGTTTCCTAGAGCAACATCCTTTTTTTTTCTTCTTTCTTTCTAGCTATGAGAGGATTTAATTAGATTTTCACTGGAGTAATAGGACCCAATTAGATTCTAACTTTAGGGTAATTCTGTGTAGCGGTGTTCAGAAAAAAATTAAATAAATAAATAAGCAGCTAAAAATCCATCCATAAAGTTGCTCATCGGTATTAAACTAATTCGATAAAACAGTAATGAGAATATTTCTGTTATAAAACAGGAGATCCGTATTGCATTTTATTAGTGTTTTGTAAGGAGTAATAAAAAAAAACCTTAAACCTTATCGAGTGTACGAAAAGAGAGCTATTTACAGTAAGTGTAGCCCATTTTTTTTTTTAAAACAAAATCATTGGTTTAGTTTCCGAAAGATAACCGAACTAAGCTATGAAAAATTGGGCTTTATCGAAGAGTAAAGTCACCGATCCCACGGAAATGAAGTAGGCACAAAAATGAAGGTGATTACCAGCAAAATGTATATTACTTTTGGATTTATTTTAAAAAAAATTGTTGCGAACATTTTCACGACTTCCTCTTCTTAATATATATAATAACTGTCGGGCGCTAACTTAGTTTTTTTTTTTTTTTTTTTGCAAAATCTTAAAACATTTTATTCGATGTAAACATATTAAGCTTTTCGGGCTCTGTATTATACCAATTCGTATAGCATCTGTCTTATCACTTATCTGTTTTTGCTAGAGAAATGATTAGGAAACATTGCGACGTGTCTGATTCTCTGCCAGCAATCTATTTTGAATTTTAAGAAATTTGAAGAAACCCAGTTTTAAGGAAACGGTTGCTTTTTTTTAGTATGAAATCTCAAATAAGTTTTTAAATTCTTGCATGGTAGATTTTACAATAAAAAGGTAAAGTTTTGAGTTACTTTGTTTTCTCTGACACACTCTTATCTCAAACACTCACACCTACAAAGCGAGAAAGAGAATTACTTTTTAGAACCTCAAAACACGGATTTCGGTGAAAAACACAATTTGTAAAATTGTGACGCGTTTGCAGAACTTTTTCTCACTACTCTTAAGAGAAAATAATTCATAATTTCAACGCTGTACATTACTATTACTTTTTTTTTTTTTTAATTATTAGGCCCAAGTGTATGAATTGGAAAGAAGATTTAAGAGGCAATGCTATCTATCGGCACCAGAACGAGATGACATGGCCGCTTCTATTAAACTTACATCAACCCAAGTGAAAATATGGTTTCAAAATAGAAGGTATAAAAACAAAAGAATGAAAGCTGAAGAAGAGAAACAGTTACCATATTTTCCAAGGCCACAATCATGGGATCCGCCTCCACAAAATTATAATCATTTAGCCAATTTTAATAATCATCAAGTAGACGGTGCACAGAATCCTGAAGAATACAATTTAGGACAATCATCTTGTGGGCAGGAAAATTTATGGAGATATCTTTAGTAAACTGGGAAGTAATATCATTATTTTCTTTTTCTTCCATACAGCTAATTTGTGCCAAAAAAAAATGTGTATGCCAAAGCAATAAATTCCAATAGTTTTTTAATTACCATAATTTTTAACTATTCCTAAATATTACAAGGAACTTGATTTTTAAATTTAACATAATTTTATGACTGGTGAAATGATAGATTTACTTAGATTCATCTCTTCCACGTATATTTCGTTTATAAATTTCAAGACTTGGCCTTCTTTCTTATATCATCTCTAAAAACTCGGCTTCTAAGGCTTTTCGGAACTATAAAATTAGATCCCTTGAGAAGATTATTGATGCACAGGAAATCACTGAAAAGGCTTTTCCAATATGGATCAAAAAGGTGCCATATAATGTAAATTAAGTAAACTGACAGTATATTGTTTTGTGCCTTACATTTTTTAAAAAGTCTATAAAGATTTCGGCAATAAAGATTTTACTCATTTATTTTCATTCAAAGTTAATTTATTATGATGACTGAATTTATATTTTTAAGTTATTATTTAATTTTGTTATTATTTTTGTGGTAATCGGCTGTAATAAAAAAATATTTTAATATAGATTTGCTTGTATTGCATTTTCATTTAATGAATGGGTAGTTGCAATATTATTATAAAAATTATTAGAGAAATTTAATTTAAAAATTTGATCTTAAATGGCTAGTTTCATTACTGGATTGGATTATTTGCCGTTTCTAAGTGCTAATTTTGAAATTCCGGTATCAGGTAAATTGAGTTGGAGTGTTTACTGTTTTCTCTTTAAATTCATTGTCATTGAATTAAGTTGCATATGTATATTTCTTTTGTAAATAAAAACAACATTTTTAAATCTTTTTTATCTTCATTTTGTTTTTCAATTAGTATTCTTTCATTGTCGGCAATACATTATAATTTGACCAAAGGTTTTTAACAAAAAGTTTCGAAAAATTTGTTGAATGTTTTATTCAGGTTTTACCATTTTCTCGCATACTATTCTGACATTTATTTTACTTCCTCTTTTTAAGGAAGCGTTGTGAAATCATTTCCTTTTTTTTTATAAATTTAATTTGGTAGCAGAAGTATATGTTTTAAGGTTCCCGAAACTTTTGCGTGACGCCTCTTTACTGCAACAACATCATCTTCCAATGCTGCTTGTCTTTTACAAGGCTCTCATTTCTTTCGAATAACTCCATCTTCTTCCTACTTACATCGCGGACTTCCTCTTCACATTTCTGCTTCAACCTGAGTCTTACACTCTGACGGATCTGACTGTTTCCTGACAGCGCCAAATAGCCTATTTTGTGACGCATATCCTCTCATTAATTTGTAAATCCATCACCCATATTCGCTTAGATATGCTACGAGGTTAAACCGAAAAAAAAACATATTTAATACTTGAATTGATCTAATTCTGCCCCATTAAGAGGAAGGTCGCAATGGAAGTAAGAGGAGCCTCTTTAGTGATGCATTAATGACACAGCTTAGCGTATATCAGTTTTGGTTTGTTTGCCTCTTTGGGAAATAGTACAAAGTTGATTGCTATTGATAAAAATCATGTCATATAGTTAATGTCCATAGGCGTATCGTTTTTATTACCATATGACATTTGGGTTATTACTTTTCGATACATAGAGTTAGTTCATTAACCATTTGTTCCAGTTGGGCGCAGTCATGGCTACCGTACATATCGGAGAGTCCCCCAGAAAATTAATATGGAAAGAATTGTTTCCATTATTTACTATATCAAGATGTTTAGGAATTTTCCCATACGATAATCGATTTAAGTCATCAAAAATCCTTGTTCTATATTCTTATATAGTTACCACATTTTTTATGTCCTTATCATTAATTCTAAAACTTTGGTATATGTTTAGTGTAAATGATCCATGGTTTGTCACATCTGATAGGATATTTTTAGGCATTATCCAGATTTTTGGTGAAGTTGGTACAGTTTGTGTACATCTATTGTGTGATAGAAAATGGAAACTTGTATCGAAAGATTTCCGTGAAATTGGATTGGTTAAAACGAAATTTTCACAAATGTTTGCAACATGGTTGACAATATTTACATTAATATATGTTTTTGGATGTTGCATGGTATATTCATTTTTCACAGAATGGGCAAATATCTATGGCTTTTTTTTAATTTTCTCCAATCTATTTCATTCTCTTTTTTTCTATATTATTATTTTACAATTTTGTAGTTCTATAGAGATTGTTAATTGTATGCTAAAAGATGTTAACAAACAATTAAATCTATTCCGAACACCCGACGAGGTGTTAAATTTTATAAATTTATATTATCTTTTGCAAAACAAATTCATAAAAATTAATAACAGATATTCACTTTCAACGTTGACAGCTATATCAAGAATAGTAGTGCAACTTGTACTCTGTATATATTTGTCTATTAATTTATTGAACGTTGCATCGCAGGAAAATCTAACCCAAGCAATAATGATATGGATCAACAGTGTGTTCGAAGTGTTCTTACTTTATTGCCTGACTGGAATTTGTATGAAAACTTATAGACAGGTCTGGTTCCCTTGATCGTAATTTTGATTTATAATTCAAATCAGTTTCAAACCGATTTATGGAATGGTATGTGAATTGGCCGCTGAAGGAAGTATGCTTCAGTTTTTCACGTTTTTCAAGTTTTCCCAAGGGTCATCACTTGGTATTTAAGTTAATCAAATAGAAAAACAATCAAGGAGTTGCTCCAACTACATTTTAACCTTTGAGATTTCGTGAGTCGCGGATAGTCTAATGGCTAACTCCCTCAGAGTTATCTAATCTAAACATTGGTTCAATTATTAGATCAGAGAATTTGTTAAGAATGCAGACATTAATGTTTCTGTAACAAGTAGGAGAGTGAATTTTGTATTATAGCTGGAATTCCCTAAGTAATCTATATAGTCTACACAGCCACTTATTTTAAATAAAAAATTCTATATTTTCTAAACGCACTTTCAAGGTGTAACTATGGTATCTACACCCTACCATATCTACTGCAATTCTGACAATCTAATGATTTGCCGTAAATCATTTAGATCGCAGAATATCCGGTTTTACATCAAGTTTTAAGCATATAATTTAACATCATCTTGTTCCCAGAGATCTTTGCATTTCACAGTTAATATATTTATTGTTATAGGACGAGCATTTCAAAAACAAAATATTGTTTCTCATGCTTAGAGATGAAAACTTATTAAAAAATGTGCGTAACCGAACATAAAAATAATTGAATAATATCCGTTATTGAATTGAATAGTTTGTTTTTTAATAATGTAACTGTTATTTACAGGAGAATTTACAAATATTTTTAAGAAGGAAAACTCAATTGATTTTAACTGCTCATGGTTTCTTTACATTAGGATATCCATTTATTACATCGGTATGAAGTCATGTTTAATAACATTCAAACAATTATACATAAAACATTTCATTTTTTATTATTAAACCCATTGTTATAGATTACAGGAGCTGTAGTGATGTATGTAATAATATTGATGCAGACAGATCAATTAAAGTTGGAAGAAGTGGATGTTTTAAATTAATATTTTCTAATAGTGAACAAGTAAATAAAGTAATAGAGTGAATAAATAAATTGTATCTACATAAATGAAAGATTTAGAGTTTATTAAAAGATAAATCAACAAAAATACTTTTATTTCAAGCTATCATCTGTAAAAATACAAAAACCTTGAAAAGTGAAGAGAGATTTTGAAAGGATTCTATTACTCGCAAAATTTTAATGAGTGTGTGCAGAGTGCATAAAAACGAAAAGTCGAAGAAAGCTGAAAAATAGGTCTCCCACTTTGGCACTTCTCACACGGGAAGTGTGACACGAGATGCGATTTTTTAGTTATTCACGATTTTCTCTAAATAAAAGTCCAAATAAAGATTTCTTTAAGCTTCGCATACTAATTGGCCTTAATGCATATCAATTTTAAGTTAACAGAAATTAGGAAATTTCTTAGGAAAATTGCTGTTGAGTAATGGTCTTTATTATTTTTCTGATTCGTATAAATAAAAAACACATATCTGGTTCAAAATTCAATGGCAATTTTAGAACTGTTGAAAGAGAATTTCATAATTATGATTTTTAAATCGTTAGAGGAACCGTATCATGAGAAAAAACTTATCATTTTTGTCCATTATGTGTTAAGCATATAAAATTGTAAAGTTTAGAAGAGAAATTTAAGACAAAATTAAATGAATGTAAAGTACCCCTGCCCCATCAGTTTATCCCTAGATTTTGAGCAAAAGATTTAATGTGATTTAAAATTAATTATAATAAAAATAACAGAAGTAATTATAAATTTTGGAAGCTGATAGTCAGAATCGAACCATTTCTAGATATCGAATGTATGCGATGCTGTAACCATCAATGTAGCTTCCCTAATCTAAAGATATTGGGTATTACATTTGCGGAGTTATAGGCGTAATTAAACTTGTATAGCATTAGTTTTATTTGTTAAATTGAATATGCTTCCATCATCTTAGAAGAAATTGATACCTAGGAAATGCTCTACTATTTCACTAAAAATGGGAAAAAAGCCTGGAGAGTAAGGCTATAATTAAAATATTTAACTTGAGCTTAATTCTTATGTAATTAGTTAAGATGTTAATGACATTGTGTTCTGGTCATTACTTTTTATAGAAAGGGTAAAGAATGGGAAAAAGAGCGGAGGGACAAATTAAACGTAGGCTTTCAAGAGCTTTGTAAACTTCTTCCTGACCACGATCCAAGTATTACTATGAGCAAAATGGAAATATTGAGAAAAGCAACGGAATATATTAAACATTTACAAGAGAAAAATGAGGAAATTATAAAGTGTGGAAACGAAAACTTTTTGAGTGAGTAAAAATAAAATTTTCATGTTTGTCTAGTTCCAATTTGTTTTCAAACTTTTTGTTACTTTTAATCAAATAATATTTCTTTTTTTCCATGTATTTCAATAATTTACAGAATCAGAAACAGAGCGGCTAAAAAAGAGGGTAGCTTATTTGATTCTAAAAACGACAGAACTTGTTGATGCTTTAAGGCAAGCTGGAGTGCCTATTCCATCTAAAAATAAAAAGAAGAATGCAAAGGCAAAATCTAAAGTTGGTTCCAATTCCTTAAATCAACAAAACAGTGATCCATGTAAGTCATTTATTGTCTTAAGATCTCATCGTCATAATCAAACCTGTTGAAGAAATCTCTAGATTAACTAAAGTACTCCTTTAATGTCAAATAAATGAATGTACCTTATAATTGCTTTAAAAAGTTTGTATAATCCGTTAACTGCTATTATAATTCAAAATAATTATGGACAAAAATTTAGTTGATTACTTAGATAGTTTCAACTTCAGAGAAATTGCTTTTAAATTGCATGACAATAATAGCCTTTATGGGACGTGAACTTACAGATTCGATTAGATATTTAAATAAAATCATAATACATTATTTTTCAATTTAGCCTTTACTTCTTTATTAGCAAAAGAAGCTTCTGTCTTAAGTTCGCATCTTATGTCCAGCTCATTCCTCCACTTTTACCTTCTTCCATATTTAACTTTACTTTTTGAGAGCAGTCTACCGTTTTTTATTTTCTCATTTATACTTTATCCTGTTTTTAAATTTTATATCAAGTAATTGTTCAAGTACCTTTATTATTGCTAATTTTCTGTTTTAGCTCTGGCAGATAAGGTAGAAAATAGCAACAAACCTGGAAAAACGACAGTAAAGAAGAAAGTCGTCAAATGTGGCTGTGAAAAGAAAATACAGTTAAATAAGAAACCATTATCGGAGATTAATCCAATGGTGTTAGTTAGTGGAACCTCTGCAAGTTGTCCAGCAACTGCTAGTTTATCAAAGACTGAAAGTGAAGTGTGTAACGGTGTACCTCAGAGTACATCGGACAGTGCTAAGTGTTCGATTAGTTCTACGGACAAAAGCATTCCTCAAGTGGTCACTCATAAAGTTGTTCCTTCCGGTAATTTAGTTTCACAGATTACAACAAATAGTATTGTGACTCAGAGTGTAGTTCATCCTCTAATACAGACTACTATGAGTGTACTCAAACCGACACAGACATTAAGTGTTGATAAGAAAGAGTTATCCAAACTTGGACCTGGGACATTAATTTTTGCCGATGGCCGTATAGTTAATGTTCCACCAGTAATTCCTCAAATTGTGGTAAAACCACCGCCGTCTGCACCCGCTCCCGCTGTTATACTCATGCAAACACCAGAAATAGCCCTGCAAAAACCGATTGTCAAATTAACTACTGCTGAGGATAAAAAAGAAAAATTTATTGTACCTAAAAAACGTGAAATTACTATGACCACATTTGTGAATAAAGTGCCTATACCGGCTGTAAAAGCGTTTAGATTAGAACCGTGTGCCAGAGAACCACGAACGAAAAAAAAACCAAATAGAGAACAGAAAAAACATCATCCGGTAGATAATACATCCACTGCGTCTTCAACATCGACTTCTAATGGGGTAAGTAACACTGTTACGAATACTACAGTTGGTACTTCAGCAGAAACTTCATTAACTAAAAGAAAAAGACATGAGGAACCAGATGCAGTAAATAAAAGCCAAAAAAGTAGTTCAAAAATAGATAGCGTAACTGACCAAGGGGAAACTCAATGTCCGGAAAGTACTAGTGGGAAAGAAGAAAAATCACAAAGCGTTAAGCACTCAATTGTTGATATTTTTAATAAACAATGTGGAAATGAGGTTGAAAATTTTAACGGAGCATCAAGTGAAGGTACAGAACTTACTTGTCACAATCCAATAACACAATCTGAAAAAATCGTTACTGAAATACCTAGTTCCTTTATTTCTTCTCTGACCACATCTGCTCAAACAGTGACAGATGCTGTTAATTCAGAAAGTACAACAAACATAGCGAATAAAGATATGTCTGAAAAAAGTTCAGAATCTGTAGAATCTTTAAATAGAAGTATATCTGCTGTCGAATGTGCAATACCTACTACAACTGTCACAATTACTTCAGTAATAAACACTACCGTCTCAAGTAATTCTCTAAATGAAGAAGTAGTTAGCTCAATTTCTGAAGGAACTAAAACTACCTCCGTACAGAGTGGAAATGACTGCGATGTTATAACTAGCGATAAAACTAAGAATTCATTTACTTCTGCGTCAATACTATCTCAATGTGTTGTTCCAACTGTAAACCCTACACCTGTAACATCTGCATCAGAAACAACCAAAGATTTGCCGAGTATTGGTAAAGGTACTGAATCTGTTTGCAAGAAAGTTAATGATGTTTCTTCCATTGCTACAGTGGAAACATCAATCGCCGCAACTTGTGAGACTGGAAGTATCTTCAACAAAACTTCATCTCAGGTGACTACAGCTAACATGGAAACATTTTCATTAGCTATATCTTCTACTACATCAACCATTTCTGGTGATACATTTACAAGCAGGTCGTATACTGCTACTAAGATGAATAAGACAAACATCATACCCCCAAAAGCGAATGTGCGTACTGCAGTAAACATTCCTATATCTTCTGCGTCTGAAATAGTTGTTAATAAAAATTCGCATCCTGCTAGTTCAGGGTGTACTCCCTCCAGGATGACAAATGTCACAGTAACATCCACGATGATTACAAAACTCCCAGAAAATTCTGTATCTGGAAGATATATGAACTCGAAAAGCAATGAGCCAAAAACGTTTTTCTCTACCAACAGCTGCCATAATTTATCTTCATTCAATATGACACCTACTACCTCAGTGTTCAGTATGACTCAGGGATATTCTGCACCACTTGTACCCAACAATACTTCCAAGAATACAGGCGTTTATATGATGCCAGATATGTTTTCCAATAGTTCTCATGTACCTTCAAAATCAGTGACTAACTTTAATCTAGATTATTCTTACAATAATACAACCAATAAGGCAAGAACTTTGCCATCATATACAACTGCAGATGTTTTTGTTAATACAGACCCACTTGGTCAGCACGGACAGTCCTCTTCAACAGTCAGCTTAAACGATAGTAATGTAAACCCAGTTGCTACTTCTTCGACATCTACTTCCTTTAGAATGCCGTCCGTAAGTGTGGGCAATGCAAATGCTTTTTCAAAAACTTATGCTTCTTCTTCGTATTCTATGGCGGATGTGTTTGTAACGAGCCATTTAACGTATAAAAATTCTTCTTCATTCAGCAGTACTGGTACAGATCCTTGTTGTTTACCTCCTATTGTACCGAAACATAATTCATCTTGTTGCATGAGTGGTGCGGATGCACAGAACGTGACTACTGCTAAATCAACAACGTCTTACCCAAAGAATAATTTATTCCCTCCCATTGCTTCTTCTTCGTACAAAACGCCAGGAACATTTGGTACAACCGACATTAGCGTAAATACTTCTTCAATTGTTACGAAACCTATAACAACATTCAATATGAATGAAATGTTTACTCATAATGTGGCTAATGTGACTACAGCAGCAAAAATGGCAACTTTCAGTATGCCCGATGTACATACCTCGTATAATACTCCTCTTTGTTCGTCCAAACCTGCATCTTTTAGTGTAGCTGATGTTTTCACAACCAGTAGCTCAACTTTAGCAAAATCTTCGAATACATTTACCATGCCCGATCTTTATTCTTCCAGTTCTGTAGCAACAAGTAAGACTTCACTGTCGTTTACTAGCGGGCAAAGTTCCACAGTGTCTTTTACAATGAGCAACGTTTCTACAGATCGTCCAAACAAACCGTGCGAACAAACTGCTACAACGCTTACATCAATCGCTCAACATGCGCCTTTGTATGATGCTCAACATAAGATCCCACCAGTTCCTGTAATTACCTCGAATAAAACGTACAATACTGGAGAAAAAGATAAAGCATATCCAGTAAGTTCGGTTGGTAATAATTTTAAAAATGATCAGTGCAATGACTTTTTACGCACAGCCAAAGATATTGATAGAAATTTTATGCCTGTAATGGAAGAAGTTAGATTAACTTCAGACTTTTCAAACGATCTCTTCAGCTCGTTACAAGTTCCTTCAGGTGGACACCATTCAGAATCTATATCACCAACAGCAGCTTTCCTTTTAGCTTTTCCACTAGTATCAACTTCTAAAAACACTGAAAACTTAGCTGATACCGACAATCATGAGAATCATCAAACGTCCACACCGACTACCATATTGCAAATTGGCAACATAGAACCACCGTCTTCTGAATTATTCCATTCCATAGATTTTGCTAAGAGTAAGGATTTTGAAGTACAAACTGATTTAGATTACAAAACTAAACAGAAACAAAAACAGAAAAATCCAACCTTAAATAATCATAATCAGCCCTCTTATTCTTCCTATCCTCTTTTTACAAATGATTACAATCATCAGTGTGATGCAAATTGGTCTAAACCTATGGAAAAGAAGAAACCAGAAAAAGTTCAAAAATATCAGTATGATTGTTATAAACAAGACAAGAAAAAGAGGAAAATTTCCGTAAATTGGATGACAACACCGGAAAATGATATTTATAGAGATGCTGAATTTCCTTCTTCAAGTGGCCAGTACAATATTGAGATGGAAACATTTCCAGATTTATGTAGTACTAAGAAAAATCAAGGCAATTATTCTTGGTCTCCTAGTAAATCTCTTTTGCCATTGGATAATCCTTTGATGATCCCCTCTACATTGCCAACGCTTGTTGGAGATCTTGCTCTTGGCACAACCACTCCTTCAGATCCTTTCAAAAGGTAAAATATTATAAAATAGCTATTGTATTTCTTAAAATACACAGTATTTTTTTTTTCAGTTACCTTAACTCGTTCCTTGCTTTTTAAAAATATTTACGTCATTAGTCCTCCTCCTATAAAATCATTTTGTTTGAAAATTCTTTTGGCAGGAATCCCATCAATCAACTTGAGTGAAACTTTTCTTTCATCTATTGTAGTATTTATTTTATATCCATTTTTTTTATGTTTTCAGATGTGATAAAAAAGATAAGCAAGAGGAAAAGAAGTTTTCTCAACCGAAATCACAATCAGCTAATTTTCTATCTGTCAGCCAATTAGTAGATCCTAAATGTAAAAAACAGAAACCTACTACTGATCGCCAGTACAATAAACAAAAGCATGCAACACCCACAAGTGGTGCTGATAAAAAACGACAATGTATGGGTCCACCGACGAATCATAATCAAAGAGAATATCAGAATACATCAAAACGTAAAGAATCCAACGATCCATCTTGCATGTATCCAGACAATTTCGTTCCGCATTTTAATTGGGATAATAAACATCGTTATAAAGGTGGCAGTTATAGCGCTGAATCGTTAATTCAGCAGGATGTTTGTGATACGTTTAATTTTAATTATCAACAGAATAATTTCTTTCAAAATTCAGAATTTGGACACGATGCTACACAGTCTGGTTGTGGGCAGTATCAAAATTTTCTCAACATTTCTCAAGGTCATTTTTCATCATGTGTTTCTGAAGAATACCCTGCAGATAATTTCACGTATGCATTTTTTAATATTTGGATTTATTTTAGTTCAAATAGATACTCTATCAATTAAATCCTTTTGTAAATTTAAATGTAACTTGTTATACAAATTAAGGTATTGATGAATTGATAAGTTAAGAGTTGCTATTCGGGTTGGGTTTTTTCTATTTTCTGCATAATTTTACTTCTTTTTTTTAGGTTAACTGGTCAGTCCAATAATCGAATGGGCGCCACTCCAATTGGGCAAGGAGTTGTACCCTCGTCCAATGAAAAACAAAGAAACATAAGTCATCCACTGAAAGATTTACATTTACGCGATGAAAGTGGATATCATTGTGGCAGTGGTACCGCAGCTACTTTTCACCATTATCCACCCCATCATCACCAGCATCAACAGCACCAACAACAGCAACATCCGGCTAGTTACAGTACCACAAATCTTCAGCATAATTTCAGCAGCGTTGGTGGATCAGGTACAGGACCACCTGTACCACCACCTCCACCTTTGCCGCCTCCAGTATCTAATTATTCTGTTACTACTACGTCTACGCTTGCTAATTTCAATTTGTCTACAATATTTCCAGAAATGAATGACCAGGTAACTGTCTGTACTGTATTCAGTAATGTAATAATACTTGTTAAATAAAGCTCAACTATACTCATTTGTTTATTTATTTTTTTCAGAGAGTTGGGACAGCGTCTGGAGCTCCTCCACGAAATCATTTAAACACATTTAATAACAATCAAACATGTCGAGGTCATGTTAGTATGCATTAATCCAATTAGCATTAGGTAAAATACTAGATTATTCTAATCATCTCCGCTAGTGTTTCTTATTTTTATTCGGAAAGGAGGGCACTGGTATTCCCTATGCCAAGCAGTCAGTCACGAAATAGGGAGATGAGGATAACCTTGGAAGTGTAGATGACAATTCATTGATTTCATTGATTCTTACTATGCTTACGTGACTTTTCAATTATTTGTTGGTTGTGTCCAGCCATTTACTATGCCAGCCCTTAGGTGAAAACAGATTTGACCTTAATGTTATTTTTGTTCTAGAACTAATGTGGCTATTACTAATTCGTCCCAGATATCAATCTTTCAGCCTTGCTGCAATATTTGAGTATTATTTTTTGTAAATAATTTTACAGACCAACATATATATGTCATACATGACATGTGTAAATAATGTATTTTATTGCTTAATTAGATTGCGAGAAAACCAAATGGGTACCCATAACTTTCCAGTAAAGTTAAAATCACTTTTATAAAATACCCAACTTAGTTCACTTGAGAACATCGTGTGTCAGACAATTAAGTACCAGAAGGTCTTCCTAAGTTGAAATTCTGAGCTCAGGTCGTACCTTTCTAATAGACTATGGAAAGTTTTTGAACTTTCGTACGATAAATTGAGTTCTAAACCTCACAGCAAATCAACGATCATTTTAGGCAATTCTGACCACTTAGATTTGAACACCTGTATACTCTAGATTTTAGATTTTTGTTCTTCCTCTCCATGCCTCACTCTAGTATATAATCAAAGTCCAGAGATTATTTTTATTACAAAATGATAGAACTTTCTGTCAAGACTAAGTAAGAATATATGACATCCGTGTACTCTTAACCATCCAAGCATTCCCTTGGGAGAAATATCTCTCCCTGATATATTCTCACTTCTGTAGCATCCTTGCTACTTCCTCCTCTAGTGAATAGTAGCATTCAATTATTTCAATGATCCCAGCCTGGAAAACTATGGCCATACTCTGAGATCCAAAGATATTCCTTTAGTTAAAGCCAAACTCCAACTCTTAGAAGGTTTCATTTTCAGACTGAAAGAGTCAGAATTACACTTTGTAAAAATACCTTTAATTACTTGAGAGTATTTTTCTCCTTTATGGAATACAAACATCTAATGGAAGCTGGGGAACTAGACCAAATTTTACGTGCAGATCATGAGAACAAGAATGGTATTCCTTAATGATAATTAATTATGTTACAACCTACTCCTAAGTTAGACTCGATAGGTCAACCTCATTTCTTATTTCTTCATCCCTTCAAGCTTTCAGTATTAATTAGCGCAGTCTTAGATACACTTTTAACATCCTACTGGTCATTTAGAGGGGCCTTTTTTCGAATGGTTCTTAGGATTCCTAAAACAGTTCCTTCAGTGAACTGTCTCAAATGTTTTTAATATGGAATAATCTCTCTTGCTCTTTTCTAGTTTTCCCAGTGATTCTCTTGATGTAAAAACAGTGATGAGTTCTAGGGAATAAAAAACATTGCATGTAGAACTCATACATTTGTTTGGGTACAATTTAATAAAAACATATTTAATATCGTAAGAGGATTATCAGAAGAATACTGTGTAGGTTATATTTTTGCATTATTTAATTTGTTTTATTATTCTTATGAATTTTTAATGTTAAACTACGCATATTTAGAATAATTTTTTTTTTTATTTATTTACCGTAGTGTATTATTCGGGATGCTTGCCAATGCGTGTGATTAAAGTACATTTATTATTTCACTCACCAAATAAGAGGGGAGATTCAAAAGAGTTACTGTAGTTATACGTAAGAATGGTAAATATCTGTTGAAAAGATGGTATGTTTGTTTTTATATTTTATTTGTTATCATTATAACATAATGGCTGTGTCTCATGTGAGGTAAACAACGTGTATTGCGATTTCGCCGAGATAGTTGAGATTCCTTTTTTCTTTAATAATAAAGTTTAGTCTGACAGTTTTTTATGAAGAAAACAAATATTTTGTTTAGGAAAATCATTGCAGATGTGGTCACTTTTGACCAGCAGCTCTTAGACGATAATAGCTGTTTAGTTAGGAATTTTTTATTAACTTAAAATCGGTTTCTTCTCTTCTGTGCTACCGTCAGCTCAATATCTGGCACAATAATTTCGATTCACCAATCCCCATTACTTAATCCTCGTCCAATCATCTGTTCGCCAGTATCCTTCTCCCAGGTCTTAGCTGTTCTCTCTTTTCTTCTTTTCCTACTCGCAGAGTTTCATTTTTTCATCTTCTTTGGCTACTTATTCGGAGGCTACACACTTTACAACAAGTGCCTGTATTATTTAAATGTTTTTGTAATTTTTATTTTGGCCAATCTTTTCGCATTGTATTCACACTCAGCTCCAAAATTCCATCTCCAATCCAAATCTTGTAAGTATCTACTATTTTCTGTTTTTGAGATTCAAGTAATGTCAGTCAAACAGGTACACATTTCTGTAAAAACTACTTGTTCGTGGAAAGCTCAAAAAACCCTAAAAATGAAAAAAGTCAACCCAAAATTCTTTTTATGCGAGGGATAACGTAAAAAAAAAAAAAAAAAAAACTATTTTAAATCTTGTACGTTTTCTTCTATTAAGACTGATCTTCAATTATTTGTTTGATTTTATTTTTTTCCGATGACAAGAAAGGAAGTGTTAATAAATTAAATGTACCTGAAATTCATCTGTTTAATGTATGTATTTAACTTTATTTGTTTAACATATATTTCTTGTGAGCCTTACATATATGTTACTACAATAACTCGAGTTCAATTTTAAAATAATCTTCTTTTTTTTTATTTTTAGAACAAGGGCTAAGTTATGTTTCTGAGGAAAAATAAATATTTATTTATTGCTTCCCAAGTACATTTGCGTGTAAGATTATCAGTTGCTTATTTATCATATTCAAATAATAGCTCTTTTTTCTTACTACATATTTTCCGTTTTTTTTTTTTTCGATGTTTTATTCAAAATATTAAGTATGATAAAAACTATCATCTTAATTAATCTATGTGGTTTTCATTAACTAGTTTTGCCACTTTTTTTTTCAATAACTTTGTTTATAAATTCTGACGAAATTACATTCCTTAAATGTACATAATTATGTACATATAAACAACCAAGTACCTGAAATAAATGTTATAAGATGTGTAACATTTATATTGTATATGAATTTATTATTGTACATGTACAGTTGGTCAAAGACTAAAAAAAAAAAAAAAAAATATTTAAAAAATGATATGTTGTTATCAAATTGCTACATTAAACTTTATTAAATATAAAATATATCAAAGTTGTAAATATATATACGTATGTGAGTGATTATGGAATTATTGTATACAATATATCGTATGTTAACGTCAAAACATTAAATTCACGTTATTAAACCTTTGCAACCCATCATTAAATTTTTTTCAGGGGAATGTTTATTCATTAAATTGCTGAAAAGTAACAATTTGTATTCTTACCCTTTTTCAGGTTCGCTAATTTTCAGAGGAATGCAAATTTCATTTATGAGCCAATCGAGACAATCCTTTCAATCAAAATCACAGTCCAAAGCAAAAGAACGATTTTTATTGCATATAGCGTATTGCGTATAATGAAATGTCTGAATATTTTCATCAGTGTGTCACTCCTTGTTATGCAATTGGACAGCATACGTCATGAGAAGTGCCTTTTAGAGTTCTACGGTATATTTTTTTTTAGTTAATATAGGTATTTGTCTAAGAGAATGTACCCTTGTTCCAGTTTATAGTTAATGTGGAGTCTCACGTGATAAAGATCTTAGGTAGATCATCATTCTGAAAACTTATGATTTATTTATTCAGCTTTTGTTTTTGATACCGGTTTATTATATGATTAGTTGTCACTAGGTCGGGTAATTTTGTTAAGGTGTGTGTTGGAAAAGGCTAACATAGTATCCTCTGCCTATGTGGCTAGCACAGTTGAAGTAAGTATGCTCGAGTAGTCAAGGTTAAAGAGAATAGTGTTCATGATAGATAATCCAGCAAGAATATGTTGTTTGGTGTTATAAATCTGAGTCTTAGTAAGTTCTGTTTTTAAAAAGAAAAATTGTACAATTAATGTGATTTAATCAGGTGTGTAAGTGTTATTAAGATTGTAAAGCAGTCCAGCGTGCAAAAAGGAGTCAAATGCGGAAACTGTTTCATGAACTATAGCTATCATTATTTTCTATCATTACTATTTATACTCATTATTAGTACACTGTTGTAGTTGATTAGCACTATGTAGTAAGTAGCACTATTAGTAGTTGAACGTAAATCACGGCTGAAATAGGCATTACTTTACTTTCTTATATTTTCTGTCTTAGATATATCGTATATATACTAAAATTTGTTTAAGTTAATTGATTGGTAAGTCCGTGGTGTATATTCTTTTGGAGATGCAGTTGGTGTGAACTGTGAATATTACTAGTTTTTTTAAATGTGACTTTTGAATTTAAATATGGCGCTACTTATTACTAACAGATGTACGAATTAATTTGAGGAGGAGTGAACTTAATTTAGTGGCAGGTAGTAATGGATGCAGGTTATGTTATGAATGTCAAGCATGAAAAGAAAATAAGTATTTTCATTTAGCAAAAACCAACTAGTTTGTACTCTGTAAAAATCATGTGGAAGTGAAATTGCATACAAATTTTACGTATTAATGGGCTCAGCCACTCTGCAGATTCCTTATGAATTTAGGAATCTTTAATAGAGTCAATTTGAAGGTATGAATTACGTCAGTATATTACTAATTTTGTCCTAATTTCAAAACGTTTTTGTTGGAAATTTATGCTAATGTTATGAATTTGTCTTTTATTCTTTAAATTTAAAAGTTATTTAAATCCTCGTAAGCGAGAATGAAATATTGAGTTTTATTTCCTTTAGATATGTTACATATTTTTCAAAAATTTAAACTGTGTTTCTTAAAATTTCATTTTTATCAAACATATATTTATTTTATTCTATAATATTGATGCGTTAGTTTATTCTTAATATTTTGTTTTAATAATTAGTAATAAATCAACACGAACTATTGATTTAAGAGCAATGCATCATATAATTAGCAAAACTGATTTAGTATAATTAATAACAGTATGGATTACGGGATTTGCCTGCATTAACACTAGAACTTAAAGCTTTTAAGTTTAATCAGTCAAAATGACAGACCTAATTAACAAATTCATCAATTGCTTCTAAAAACCAGTGCTAAGTAGCCAATATGAAAGACAAAAGCATGACAAAAAACGTGCGACGGTTGGGTATATTTAAAATATTCTTTTTTAATAGTAGAGTAATTCTTGCTTTAATATGATTTTGTCAAAATTTATGTTGTAGAAATTCTTAATACAAAATTATATTAGTCATTTGACTGGTGTTCTAGTGTTAATAATAATAAAGTACAACATTATGACTGTTATTTATTGTGGATTCATTTATGTTGACTAAATGCAGGAGAACTTCGAAATGTTTTTCGATTAGATTTATAATTTTTTTTAAAAAAATACAAAATTTCATTACCCTAGGAGTGCGAGGGCAGCGGCATGTACTCAGAATGGGCTTCTTTAGCAAACATAGTAAGGGATGAAAGATCTGAAAGAGAGAGTGTACTTACGAAATTTTCGCCCGACACTGGTAAAGAAGTCGCAGTATCAGTGGTACGAGAGTTATCGTCAACCATTGGACTTACCCAGGCACCTTCTCCTAGTCGATTGGTTACTCATAGGGATGTTTTGTGGTCTATGGAAGTTAGTGGAAAGCTTTTTTGTAACATAACTTAGGTAATTCTATAATAGGAATAGAATTATTATGTTTAATTTTTTTTCAGGTAATATGCTACGGTTTGAGTTTGCCTTTAGCCGATCACGATGCGATCAGAGATTGTGTACATATTTATTGTGACTGGATGACTGTATTACATCCAGTACCAAACATCAGTGTACCCAAGCCTTTGTTGGATGATCCTAATCTATATGCTAGGAAGATGATAGTTCATTTGCATAATTTGTTCATACCAAGGAAAGGAGAAGGTAAGGAATTCATTTTACCCTTGTGGTTTTTCTACTGTTTGAACTAAAGACAAAATTAGATAATAACCCACTAAAATAATAGATATTTAGTAGTATTAATAATTTTTTTAATTCTTTAAAAGATTTAATGAATTCCTATTAATTCATAAAACATCAAGAAAAAAGTAAAAATTATCTTCTTTTTTTTTGTCCATTCATTTATATAAGTTCAAAACATATGGTCCAATTATCCGAAAGTAATGTCAGGCTTTGATTGTATCGAGCTAGGGATAAAATCTTTTCTGTTAGGATTTCTAGCAAGTTTGTTGAGGGTGTAAATCACAGACATCTTTCTTTTCTAATCTGTAGATAAAAAATAACGAACATATTCCCAAAAATTATTAGAACTGATAACTGGGAATAATTATTTGGAATATTTTTAAAAATAGGTCTTTGCTTAAATTTAGCTTTTATATTGCTCGCTCTGTTCAGAGACTGACCTGTTGATTGTCTTCTCAATAAATAAATTCGGTTTTATACATATTAACCACATATTACACAAAAGGGCCGATTTCTGTTGTATTAATATGTAATATTCACTGACTGTCCATGGCAAATTAGCTTTTCGGCGCCATGCATATCCGAGTAAAGGATGGTTTCAAATTTAGTTGGTCGTAGTGCGCAGTTATTCCTCTAGTTGTATGAGCGTTGCATGAATAGAGGTGGTGAACGTCCATTCTAGCGTCATGACACAAGGGGGCAGACATCAGATTTAGAGATGTAGGTGAGCTAGATTTAGACATGCTCTCATTTAATAGGCACTCATAGATGGCCGAGAATAAACATCATTAAACTTATTCCACGTCTTCTGTATATTCGTCTGACAAGAGAATTAACAGTAATTCTCAGGCCTGTTCCTAAATTCTACGTTTAAGGATAAAGAGTTTGGCTTTTGGGCATTTAGGAAATATGTAGATCTCATTAGAAAAAAAGAAAAAAGGTCCTCACTTCTTTAAATAAGAGAAAAGTAAATCAACACAACATTGATTTGTGATTCTCTTTAAGTTAGTGGTTATTTCAAAAATAATTTTAGGTAAGGAGGAACAATTTAAATTATTTGTTTTTGTTTCTACTTCTTCTTTTTATATCGTTTTACTTTTCATCGCACATCTTTCTTCTGTTTTTAATAATACTTTTTCTTCGTTCACATTTTTGTTTATCAGTTTTAAGCACAGACAAATCACCGGTTTTGGTTCAATGATTTAATAACACCCACTTATTAGTGTGATCATTTCTTTTGGTTGTTGTATTCTTAATTATATTTTATTTTTCCAAATGCCTAATCTTCTGATTGAACTGTCATTAATCGAATACACTTTGTTAAGGAGATGTAACAATTTGTCTTCATTCATTTGCTAGCGGCAATTCTGTCATTGAGTCGTGGCTACTTATGTCTGTGTTGAGAGTCATTGAATTTTTAAAAAGACTTCTTCGATACAAAAATTCAAAATAGTTTTATAAAATTTTCGTACCAATTAAATATATTTATTTTATTTAATTTGTTTTCTATAAATGGTGTTGGATTCTTTCCGACAATTCAGCCTCCTGATTTTGTTCAACTTTTTTAATTTAGTTTCCATGAATTTGTTAGAAATTTTGTTTCTACCTTAAAGTTAATGCTTGCTACAAGTTGAAACAAATGTGCCATATTTTTTTCAGTTTCTATTTTTCAAGCTATACAGATAGTAAATTTTCCGAAATTTTATTTATTAAATACGGCCACCCCCAAATTCAGTTACCGATTCAAGTTTGCCCTCAAAATTCCCCATATTCAACTCCACTTCCATTATATTCTGATCTGCAAGAATGAACTAGTATTTCTGGCCACATACCAGTTGGTTTTATTAACTTACTTCCAGGTAAACCAAGATTGATTTAATGCGCTGTTGTTGAATTCCTCTAAATAAGGTAGTTACCAATAATCTTTAACACGTTTCATCACTATTTCGAATAATTTATTATTACTATATAGTTCAAATTGAATTTTTATAATTTAGCTTCTACATCAATTTATCAATTGCATTGATTGGCAAGATTTAATATAAAAATGTATTCTGTTTAGATTACAAGCTTTCAATATCGAAAAAATGAAAAATGGAAGCCACACATTTTATATTATCTGTTTTTATGTTTACAGTCTGGGCATTCCTGTATTCGGATCTCGGTTTGTATTTTTGAAGTTTTTTTTTTAATTAAATAAAAGAAAAAAAAGTATATGAATTGCTGTCTACGTAGATCTTAAATTGGTGAAGGTTTATTCATTGCTTTTTTTAAGTCTCTGTTCTTATTTAAATTTGTATGTAAAAATGCATTGTTGCCTTGTTATTGTAGATTTTACCTTTTCTTTTAGCTTGGTTCTTATTTCATTCTAGGTGATGGTGCCTTTGTTTTATTATTCATGTATAATTTATTCCTTTTACTTTTATTTTGCAGCAAAAGAAATTTAAACTGTGTATTCCCAGATTCCTTAGTATTATTTATGTTCGGAATGTGTATTTATTTAATTATCAACGGAAATATATTGATTATTATTTTTAGGGATAATGTTTCTTAAATATAAGTTGGAAATGTTTATTTATGTAATGATTAATATAATAGATTTTAGGGAGTATCCAATTTTAACTAGTTTACGCTCTAGTATGGATCAATGTTCTTGCTTCGAGGTCAGCTCGATAAGTGCTTAAACCAAGAAAGAGAATTTTTTATATTAGCGAGTCTCTACGTTCTTGGTAGCCTATAGAATGATTTGATCCATATGGTTAATCATCAAACTGCTTGCGAATTGGCCTTGATCGTGGAGAGTGATCAAAGCACTTATATGTACACATTTGCAACGTATGAGAAGTATCCAGAAATTTGGATCTTGGATACTGGGAACAACAAGATGTGGATCATTGTTTCCCCGCTATTGACAGAAAACTTGTTCGTCGTACTGTTACAAAAAATTCAAAGAGATGTCAGCATATTTAAAATAAATGGTTTAGCTCAAACTGGAAGCCAACACCACGGCCCAAGACTTCATCCTCAGAAGATCATATTGTGTATCTCAGTGGAATCTGATCATTAACTGTGCACTGTAATTTGCGAAAAACTCTGCCGCTTTTAAGTAGCATTTCAAAAGAAATGGCTGAAACGACAATAAGGGTTCTTTCTCCACATTGTAATGCCCGTCCTCACTGAGCTGACATGGCTAGTTACCTAATACCCTCATGTTGCTCCTTCCGTTTTTTTAAAAATGAGAGCGACCTTCAGAATTTTCTCGATGAATATTCTGCTATTTATAAAATAAGTATATGTTTTTAATTGAAGCATCTTCTACCGTCGACTTCATGAGAGGGAAAAACTTTTTAATTCTGAGTCCTCTTCTGACGTAATAAATTAATGAATTACAGTTGGAATAAACGGCTCGAATTTAAGCTCCATCCCAGTAGCATCTTCAGAAAAGAGTGGTTTAAATTAAAGAAGTACATTGTTCAGAAATGAGATCATCTTATTCAGATTGTAACACTATCTACACTTCGTCTTTTCTCATATTATTTATTATGATTTAAGAAGTTATTTATTTTTTCTCGCTAAAACATATTATCAATACAATTCTTCATAAAATGTATTCCAACTTTAATTTTACCTTATTTTTTGCTTTTAAGCTAAGCTTATCAACTAATTAATGAGAAACATTCCTGTTTAGGTGCAGACACAATAAAGCGGCAAGCTGTACTTTGTCATAGGGTACTTAGAACTTTACAACAGGCGGCACAATGTTCTACGATAATGTCTCATGAAACTTGGCAGTCATTACTTGTATTTTTATTAGCAATTAATGAAGAACTACTTGCAACGCCTACGATAAAAGGTTTATTGATGTTTTTTTTTTTTATTTTGTTCAATTCTGATTCATTTAATGGATAGGCTTTGTAAATTAAGATTTAAATATTTCAGATGATGTAGGCGATCAGTTATGCGAACGAGTACTATCCGTCTTATTTGAAGTATGGTTGGTAGCATGCGCTAAATCATTTCCTGGGCCACCATTATGGAGAACTCTGAGAGAAATGGCTATCACCTGGCGGCATCGGACAGCCTTAATAACTACTTGGGCCAGAGTTTGTCTAGCTCTAACACATCGACTAATAGCTTTTGTGTATCCACCATCATTTCCTAAACACCAATTTTGTAAGTTGATTATAATTATGTAGTTTGGATGCTTTCTTAAGATCTTCTCAATTTTCTACTTTAGAGTTTGCTTTTTTTACATTTTCTTCTATTTAATTGGTTCTTTCTTTTTGATAGATTATCATGACTTTTTCATTATAATTTTTGCGTACCACTTATTTTTCTGGGTAGATATATTGTTCAAATAACTGAAGTATGATTCAGAATTTCAAGTTTCTATTAAATTACACGTTTGCTTTATTTAGGTTGATTGTCTCACAATAAAATTAGAATTTCAACGAATTCCTTAGTTTTAAATTGCTACATTATTTTTTATTCATCGGAGAAATTTCTGATGTTTCGGTCCGCATTCAATTAAAAACTGATTCGGATTGATAGCCACGGTCAGATAGCAGAGCTCCGCCTTGGAAAGACGCCATTTGTCTTGATCAAAGCAGACGCTAGTTCGATGAAATTGTGTACCGCAAGCTGGTGCTTAAGTTAGGTATTGCTTAAAGTGTCCATGTTCTAGTCTTCATGTGGCTCCGTACTTAGTTTACAGTTATCCTAAATGAGAAACTAAACTCTAAAAACTAGCTCCTGCTTTCTGTTATTATCCCCCCCCCCCGCGGTTACGGTAATGAAAAGGAAAATTTGGTGACGGAAAGTGTAACTACCTCCTGCCTGTGTTGTTAGATTTAGTGTATGTATTTAAAAATCTGTTGTGAACGCTTTATATATTTCTCCTACTACAATAATTACAATTTGAATTTTTAAATTTTCTACTAACATTCAATGTTGCTGTTAATACTTCCGATTGATTTAAAAAAAAATTTTTTTTACCCAAAACCTGGGAATATCCAGAAGAAACAGCTTCCTTTCTTAATCGCACAGGTGTCGGGATTTGGTAAAATTCACTGTTAAATTTTCTTTTTTGCACTAAAGGTTATTGGGAAAAGTAAATGTTTTATGCATTTTTTTTTAATAGCTTCATCATTTAATGTAAATAGTGTCATCAAATCTTAGTAATTTATCATCTTGTATTTCATCAAAAAGTTAGCTACATTTTAAAACACATTACATTAACTTTTTTAAAATTACTTCGTCTGCTATGTTTTTTTTCTCTTATTCCTTTTTGCATTGTGACAAATATATATATATTTTTTTTTGTTTATAGTTAACAAATTTTCATTTCATATTTATTAGTTAATAC
The DNA here is from genome assembly GCF_049639745.1 of Rhodnius prolixus. Lineage (NCBI taxonomy): Eukaryota > Metazoa > Arthropoda > Insecta > Hemiptera > Reduviidae > Rhodnius > Rhodnius prolixus. The sequence goes on from NW_027411582.1 coordinate 31,868,872, forward strand.
CTTCATTCTCTCAGTTTTTGAAGACATCGCACCAAAGCACTCATTCAACAGTAAGTTCTATCATACTTTATTTTGTTTGATTATTCATTTTGATTATTTTATTTTTAATTTATATTCTTAATTTATTAAGACGTAAACATTTTTTTTTTTTTGTAAATAGCTTTGTTTGTAAATATTGCATGTTAAAACTGGTGTTCTGTTTTTGATCCTTAAAATGAAAACTATTAATATACAGGGTGTCCCAAGCTATATGGATAACAAATTTTTCTCGGAAACTATGATAGCTAGAAAAAAAACTAAAAAATACGTGTTCCCTTAGTTTTTTGTTAGGAATCCAAATTTAATTTGTAAATTTTTTTCGGTGCTTCCAGAAGCGAGATACCGGCACCAACTTCATTTTTTCAAATGGGGAGGTGTGGTTTTTATTTCAGAAATAGATTCCTCTATTTTTTTTTAAGAAAAATTTACTCGAACGTTTTAGTGATATTTTACAAGTTATGAATGAAAACATGATTCTTATAAGAAATTTCAAAATGATAATATTAATCGGCCCCCCCGTGTCGATATAACACTATCAGGCATGTAAAGAGATATCTCGGTAGACAATTTGATGGGCGTGTTATATCGACACGGGGGCTATTCAGTGGCCACCTCGTTCACCGGACTTGACACCTATGGACTATTTCCTTTGGGGATACCTGAAAAACAAGGTGATTATTCATAACTTTTTTCTTTCTTTCCTTATTTCTGCTTACCTAAAAGCATTTCTAAATCTAGGTCTATCAGAATCAAGCCGGGTTGGCATCTGTAGATGAACTAAAGCAAAGAATAATAGATACGTGAAAGTCGGTTAAAGCCGAATCTATTTCTTTGGCAGTAAGGGGCGATTGGCAGGAAAGTGCATGTCTATGCATCTCTAATGGTGGAGGCCAATTCGAGCATGATCTGTAATATTAATGAGGAGTAAAATTTATAATAAAATAGTACTTTTCTTCTTATTCAATGAAAACACCGTTAAATATTATCATTTTGAAATTTCTTATAAGAATCATGTTTTCATTCATAACTTCTAAAATATCGCTCATAGAAAAAAACCGATCAAGTAAATTTTTCTTTAAAAAAAATAGAGGAATCTTTTTCTGAAATAAAAACCGCACCTCCCCACTTGAAAAAATGAAGTTTGTGCCTGTATCTCGCTTCTGGAAGCACCGAAAAAAATTTACAAAGTAAATTTGGATTCCTAACAAAAAAAACTAAGCGAACACGTATTTTTTAGTTTTTTTCTAGCTATCTTAGTTTCCGAGAAAAAGTCGTTATCCATATAGCTTGGGACACCCTGTATAATGAGGTGTAAATACAAATTAGGACTGCTTTAAACATAAATAAATAATCAGAGAAAAGGAAATTAAGCTAACAGCTTTTCTGTACTTGTAGTACGCGTACTTGGAAATACTTCATTATTTGAGAAAACTAAATTAATTAGTACAAGTTAGGTAAATAACTATACGAATAAATAAATTAAGGGTTTTTCTTTAAACATCTAAATGAAACAAGAATGTAGTATCGGAGATCAAAGAAACAAATTTGGAAAGGTTTTCAATGATGTTATTTTTCAAGATCTGTTGTGTTGTGTCTCTTGCGGTGCCTAGTTAGACCTTATTATGTTGTTACCGATTATATGCACAGACTGATCTTTGTTCGCCATATCCGAGTAGATCCGTAGCTTAGATCTCTTCTAAGCCCTCCACTGGAGATATCTATAGCCTATCCATTGTAAAGATTTAGGTATCGTAACATAGAGGGATTTTTAAAAATGAAATTGCTGAAACACGCAGCACCCTGTTCACCAGAGTTTGCATCCTCAGCCCTTCTCAAAATCTCCAGAAAATTAGTGACTGAAAGACATTGTGGACTAAATGAAGTTGTGGATAAGCTGCTGTAGATGGTGTATTTTGTATACTTTTCAGATTTTTGGAACGGAATCTGTTCATTAAAACAGCATGAAACTAAGTGCATTTCTGTACTTAAAAAAACAGTCTTTCTTTACTTGCTGAGAAAATTTGGCATTTATCCATACTCCTGACTTGATTAGGTGTAAGATTTATAGCACCAATCTACATGATCTTTTTACCTGACCCACTAGCAAAGAACTGACTATTTGAAGGTGTGTTTAGATACTTCCAATTCTGCAGCAAACAGATTACTTATGCTAGGATTTTGACTCTGTATAGTCTAATGTAAATTCTTATGACAATCACCACGATCTTTTCTCACTTTTAGAGATTCTCTGATTACTAAATTTTTGAAACCAGAGCTGCATATCTTTTGCAGCAATAACCCTGATAATTAACTTAAAAATTACTAATGTATCATTTAATTGGACTTTAAGCTCCGCCTGAAGACACTTTGAAGAAGACATGAAAAAAAAAAAAACACTCTTAAATGAAGAGTCTTAAAAATATAACTACGTGTTTGAAAACAGACTTATATGGATGGGCTTTATAAAGTCTGTTGAATATCTTTTGTTAATTTTTTGGTAATGCACTTTTCCTTTTTTTAATTAACAATATTGGAAAGGATATTTAATTAAGTATTGCAGCCAGCTGTTAAAAATTAGTTCACAAGTTTGATAATATGTTTTCACTCGTAATTATTGAAAGCAATTTGGTTTTTATCTCTTACTAGTAACTTCTAATTAGCTAGTAAAATTTGTCCTTGAGTTAAACTTTTGTGTCGTTTTTAATTTAACTTTTTTTAGTATAAAAATTATACTTTATTTTTTAATATAAATTTTAAAAAGTAATATTTTTTTAAAAGCTTAATTAATATTGAAAATGAAATATAATCTTATTATTTTTCAGATGACAACGACCATTGGACAGTGCCTACAGATTTAAGTGATGAAAAAGTTGCCCAAGCCTGGTTTAGATTTTTACATACTATTGGTTCACCAGTTGATTTAAGTCGGCCACAAGTTATATCGCAAACACCAAAGTTTCTACAGTATGCCATGGTTTCTGATACAGATCCAAGCTCTCATCCATGCCTTTCATCTTTACCAATCAATTTTCTAATCGGTATTAAGGGCATTTCAAATCTTGTCGACACATTTCTAGGTGTGTATTTTTTTGTTTAAATTAATTCATCTTTTAATTCATTAGTTTGATAAGTGAATTCCAATCACGTTTTTCATTAAAGAAACCCTTTCTTTATTAAAAGTAATTCTTTCTTTCTTTATTCAAGAGTTTCTAGCAAGTATTGTGATTAATATAATCTGTAAAGCAAGGTGTCTACTCAGTTTCGAGTTTATCCTGCTGATTTCTTACTTTCTCTAATCTTAATCACTATGATAAGAGAGAATCATATCCTCTAAACTGAGTTTTTACCAAAAGTTCAAGTATGAAGGTCTCCTACATTCCAAAAAATGAATTTTTAGAAAATGATTAGTGTTTGAGTGGTTAGTAATATGAGCATGTGAGCTCAAACAAGTAATCATATTTCACGATATATTTTAGTTGATGTCAATTACTATTATTATTCTTCTTCTTGGTATATCTCCATTGAAAAATATTTCTTCAATATATAACAGTATATTCACCTGCCTATGATTGTGTTTAGGTATTCCCAGCGAACCGTTGATTCTACCTGAGGAAGAAACAAAAAAAGAAACACCAACACCGCCACCACATCGACGTCCTGCCAAAAGTTTCAGTGTATCCTCGGTCTCACAGAAAGGTAAATTATTGAATAATATGTTTTAAAAAGTAGTTTTTGGTCCTTATTAATGTAAATAAAGGTTCGATAGGAAAGTATGTACACTTTTATTTGGAATTATATAGAGTAGAGTATGGCACCATTAGAAAGCGTTATTTTACGTCCATAAACTGTGTTCTCTTGGAGGTATCGTAAGGTACCATCAGTCTAAAAATTGTATGAACAATAACAATTGGATTTTTTATTACACAGTCTTGTTGAGAGTTTGTAATTCTATATTGATTTCATTATATAATTTAGCTACGTATTTTATATCCCAAAGTGTTATATTAGCAACAATATCTTTTAGGTTATTCGTGTCAATAGCAATAAACCTTAGCTTTCTAGTTGTCCCATAAAATATAAACTCACGCTGAAATCTATTTTACGTAAAAACCACCTATATATTCCGTTTCAATGATCGTCCTACGATATTCCCCTGGTCGACAGGTTCATCGATTCATAAGTTCATAAATTCATCGTAATAGGCTTTGTTTAATTTCACTCTTTTGGTGTCAAATCATTAAAATACATTAGTAATACAAATTCAATTGTAACTGAATAATTGTTTATTCAAACATAGGCTCCCAAAGTGGGATACTACTTTTTTAATGTTGATATTATGTACAATAACAATTGGATTTGTTATTACACAGTCTTGTTGAAAGTTTGTAATTCTATGTTGATTTCATTAAATAATTTAGCTATTTTATATCCCAAAGTGTCATATTAGCAACAATATCTTTTAGGTTATTCGTGTTAAATTGCTAATAAAATTTTGTATCTTCACCTTTCTTGGTTGCTTATTAATAATACTTTTTCTTTTTTTTGGAAGTTCAAGAGTTGAAGTGTATTCTATGCAACATATATTATTAATAAATGCAAAATTTGTGATTGAATGACTGATCGACCAATAATCTTATTTAAAAATTGATTTAATATACTTTTGTTTATTTGAACAGTAAAAGGAATTATTTTAATCCAGTATAGATGAGGCTGTAAAAATGGTATTTCCTCTTAGTGACCTACGTAATTAGTATGCAGTAGTGGTTAGCTTACTCATTCATTCTCCAGTCAGTAAGAGTTATGTGTGACTTAGGTGTAGTAAACGTAAATGCACCACATTAATAACAACGTTAGCAAAGTTTTGTTGTTTAACATAATTTTTTTGGTTAATATTTCGGAGAATTTCTTAATTGTTTATTATAAGAACATTTAATTAGCAATTATTATTTGTTCCAGTTTTTTTTTTTTTAAATACTTTATTTAAACATATCAAAAGAAACTACTTTTCTTAGTAATAATTACAAAAATTCTTTACTTATAGGTGCATCTAAAAGTGCATTAATTGGCTTGGCCGGCCGGACAATGAGTACCGCTAGTTCGAGTAGTATGCCTGCAACTTCTACTACAATGAGTAAAGTATCATAATTTTAACAAATTTTTGTATATCTAGTAAATTATCTAAATAGATTGCTTCATAAATCTATTAGTAGAAAACTAGAGAAAAAGTTTCTTGCTTGACTTATTTTGAGTAAGATATCAGGTCAACTGGGAGACGAAAGTAACGGACCTTATGGTCAATACTATTTATTGCACATATTCCTTATATTTTGAAAAAGTTGAAATGAAGATTTTTACTATTTAATTGTAGTTCGTTCAATGCTAGCGGTAACCTAATTATGCTAATGTTGACAATAAATTTAATATAAAAGATTCTATTAAGAATAAAAACCTAATTAATGTTCTTAGTAATGATGCAGTTAAGGAGTACATTTCGGGAGGGAAGGGACTTGCTCAGTGGTAAGGAACTAGTTTTCCTTGCGAAGATTTTGGACCTAAATTCCTCCCTTATTCTTAGATTTTCTCTTCCTAGAAACTGCTCACTATGTAATAGTGGAAATCGTTGTCTTGACCTCTGATATTGAAGGTACATTGGTACCTGACATTCTGGTAAAAAAAACATCAGCCGAAAATTTTGCATAATTGAATAGTTCTTTAGTTACATTCCTCGGCAGCACTCTACAAAAGAAATTAGGAAATGAAACTTGTTTTTTGTTTGATTAATATTAATGAGCCTAGCAACGACAATTAATTCTGTAATACTTTTCTAGACCAGTAATTATAATTGTTCATTCTTCTCCTGAAACATTCATGGATCGTAATTGAAAAAATAAATTATTAACTCTAAAATATTGTAGCCTTGGAATCCGCACTTTTTGGTGGTTGCTCCCATTCACACTGTTCTTTTACTGAACGCATTCCACTTTTGGAATATTGGTTAAAAAGAAGATCGTCCATTTGATTTATTAAGCATAGCATTTGTTGTGTTTAAAATTTCTTTTATATATTTGTTGTATTATGAATTTCACTATTATGTAATCCGTTTTCTTTATCATAGCTTCCATAAGCGGATCTTGGGAGATATCTTCAGCCAACACCCATCCCCTAGCACCCGCCAGACCAAAATGTAATAGTCTTCTACATCTTTTTGGTGAATGGTTGTTCGAAGCTGCTCAAACGGGTACTGGTCTTTATGCAAATCCAAATTTAACAAGTAAGTGAGGAACAAATTGTTTTTTATTTCCCAAATTGTTTACAGAAATGTGTTGTAATTTACAGTGTTCTAATTTTTTGTTCGTTTGTATTTTTTTATTTATTTATTTCTTAATCAATTCTTTTATATTTTTGGCGTCTAGTTTATTACTAATAATTTCTATATTTTAAATAGTTTTCATTTTTAAAAAACAAATTTCAAATAACAATTTTGTAAAAGTCATAAGATTTAGAAAATGTATCAAAAAATGCATCTTTCTTGCATGCTAAAGATTTTGTTTGCCTTCATGAAATTGTATTTTGAAAAAAAAAAAAGACGAAATAACTTTAATGGTGTTAAGAACGTTCTTATTTACCTAATTAAAACTTTATTTGCTGTTCCATCATTCTCTTTACAAATTTTGGTCAGTTTCTCGGCCTTTATTAATAAAAGAATACTTTTGCCTTTAAACATAAATAAGAAAAGACTTTTATCAGGATTTTGCAAAATGTGCAGATAAGTTGTTTGTACTACTTTTGTTTTTCCTTCTAAGCTTTCTACGCACTAAATGCTATTCGTTTTCTAGGAGAATTTATAGGTTCCTTTTGCATATTACCAAAAAACTCTCATTAAACAAAGTAGTGCAAGTAGAACGTGGAACAACTATTCAGGAGATCTTCTATTCTCGATATTGCCCTGATTTTTGTTCATCGTCACTGCCTTGGTCTCTAAAACCAATCCAATTGAGCCCTTCCTTGGATTTTAATCTTCCTGCAAGTCTTTCTTCTGTCTGTCTAACCGTAAATGGAATCATAGCATCTTATTGTCCATATTTTGTTTTGTTATTTTATTATTTTTTTTTTGCGTCGTTAGTCAGCATCCTTAAAATTGTATGCCTTACGCTGCAGAGGTCTCTTAATAACTCTTCATAGGTAAATTTATTTTATTTATGTAGTCGCTGCCAGGCTCCTCAAAGACTTAATCTCACATTCTCACTTTGGTGAATGGTAATAATTTGTTTCGTGATGAACATATTGACAATTTACCCCAGACCTGGAAATCTATTCTGTAAGTTCTTTATCTAGATGGGGCTTGAAGAATCACGAATATAAGGATTAATATTACAGCTAAAAATTATTAGGAATACTAGTTCTAAAGTTCTAAATCGATAATAGGTAAACGCTTACCTAGACCCTGTTTTATTGTTTTAATAGAAAAGGGAAATTAAGATCCTAAAACATTAAAAAATTTAGATACAATGTATTCTCTTTATAAATCATGTAACTGCAATATAAGTGATTTGCCTCTTTTAAATTCGCTTTGAGTAAACAAATGTACTGAATTTAAAGGATTTTCGGTACTTAGGGGCAACAGTACCTGTAGAGTGTTTTAGGCATCTTAAATATCTATCTGATAGAAAAAATGGAACAGACTTTTATAGGTCAGGAGCCAACCAAGCTCAAGGTTGGCTAAAATAGGTTAAATATCAGAGAATAGCTGATTTATGGACAATCTATTTGCATTACACAATTCACAAATTACCTTCATCATCTGTTTATTTTAATAATAATATTAAGAAAACTTTGTAAACACAACTTCAATTAGCTTGCTTTCTTCGTCGCAACATTCTTCAAACATGATGCTTTTTTCTATCACAAAATTATAATTACTTTTTTATTTAAAGTAAAACTGCTATGCTTCTACAGCCAACAACATCTTAGTATCAAACTAGTAAACTGATCCTAAAATTCGCCGTTATGCAACTAAATAAATACATAATCCTAACCAAATTTAAGCTGGTAGATCACTAAAACATAATTTTATATTGGTTTCTACTGTTTAGTAAACCATCAAATCATAAATAGCTGTGTTCGTAATTCTAAGTATGAAGAATGCTCTCTCTAAAGTAGTTCTATGTAGATTAGTGAAAAATCCCTGCATGTTTTGGTAATTATATTCTAAATAGAATAAATTCTTTTGAAAATTTAATTGGAAGCGCATTTTGACGTACCTAGTTTGTGTTTAGACAACCAAATTGTAGAACGTATCTCTTAACTCCTGGGTGCTCCTACAAAAATTCTTTCTCCTATTCGATTTTGCCCCACCCAAATATATTAATTTAAGCCCATAAGTAAAGGATATTTAGAAAGAAACTTCAAGATAATTTTTCTGAATAATCGTATGTATTTTATTTGATGAACTGAAATACATTTTTTTTTACTTCATTATTCTGATTTGTGTGTATGTTCATACATGAGCTCAGGTCCGAAGATATTATGTAGTCCCCAAACGTTTCGATGTGAGCCCTGATTCATGGCTGTGATACGATTTTGTAATGTGGATACTAAGTTGGAATTTTAGGTTTTAATCAAGTGACATGCTCTGCCGCTGATTGGGATTGATTACCTATGAGTTTTATGCTGATTTTCTGAAACAATATGAAAGAGACAAAAATAATAAGTAAAGAAACATAAACTAGACATTTTAGGCTAGAATACTCGCATATAATCACAACAATAAAATCAAAAATAACATATTAGAAAGTCCAAGCACATCTTACCTCAATTTATTTCAGTTCAGATACAAACTTTAATATTTTTAGCCACATAATAACCTCCAGATTGAGATAACAGCCGCTATTATGGATACCTGTGTAACCACAACAAAATAAAACCTCCTCTTCTACACTTCGTATCGTGTTTAATAGTGAATGAATCATGGGCATCCGTGTCAGAACGTAAGGGAATGAGGACGAAACACTTATTAGATCTGAATCTAACAAGAGTAAAGTTTTAAGCATAAAAATTGAAAAAAAGAAAAGATAAACATGTAAGTAATTCACATGTTAATCAGAGTATATTTTGATGAATTGAAATTGCAGTTCAATCGTTAAAACTTTTATAAAAATATTGAATAGATGCAGGTTTTTTATTAATTATTTTCTCACATATTTCTCTTACAAATCCATAAGCAAAAAATGTTGTATCTTTTAAAGAATGCATGCAACTAATTTATTAATTTCATATTATTCTTTTTTAAGAAGTAATTTGGTATTTAACGAGTGAATAATGTTATAAACAAAATGTTTTTGTTTTTATTATGGTTTAGCCACTCCTTGGCCAGTACGCCTATGTAAGTTAAAATTATCTTTTCTTTTTTTTTAATTTCAAAAATATTCCTTTTTTTCATTCTATTTTATTTTTGTTACTACGAGTTGAACATTTTGTTAAGTATAATTTTTGAATGCGGCATGATTATTTTCTTCACAACTTTCTTGAGACCTTGCTTAACCAATTTAAAAAAAACATTAGGTCTTATAATTGTAATGCAACTGTTAAAAAAAACATTTATTGATATCTTTTACTCTATTTTGAGTAAATGAGTGATGTAATTTTTAAAATATCAGTTATTCTATCTACTATCCCTGAGAATCATTTATTCTGGAAGTTATGCCGTCTTTCAAACGCATCACAGTCTAGTACTGAGAAATTTAAAGGAAGTGGCTAGTAATAGGTATTGTCTGTGTGGGCTCCTGATGCATTTATCTCTGATTGAGTCCTTGAAGAACAATATCAATTTAACATCATAAAAAAGTATTTAAAGTACCAAATCGGTTCTCAATTAGTTAGTCTTCGTAATGGATACCAGAATATCTCCGAATGAAAAAGAAGCATACATTTAAATTAATAATACAAACTTATATTACCAATTTCATTTCGTTTTGAGTAACATTATAAGAATAGGGGTTCAATTAATGGGATCTTTGCGTGTGTTTATTTCATTATTTTTTTTTTCATAAAAATAGGATTTTGAAAAGATTCTTTCTTTGCAAGAGTTGTGTCTGTAAGATTTTTCTCTGCCCAAAGTAATGTGTAAAACAGTTTTCTTTTTTGTTGTTAATTTTTTTATTTTTATTTTGTTGAAGGGTCATTTTGTTTATTTTATTTTAATTAGCTGGGTTGCTTTTGACAAATTTTAACATTTACAGGTAATTGAAGGTTTTTTTTTTGGTTTTTTGTTCAATCCAGTTCTAAAATATTACAATTTATTCATGCATATAATTATTGAATGATGAACAGGGGAAAGTAGCAGTCGTCGTAGTGGATCGCTTGGATCAAACACCAGCGACAGTCTGGAAGCAGATATAAGTATATCCAGTCTTGCTACAAAGTATCAAGCCGGCAGAGCAAACGCCCTGGCAGCACTTTGTAGAATATTTTGCTCAAAGAAGACCGGTGAACAGATCCTGCCTGTATATTATTCAAGATTTTATCTAGTTTTATTTCACGGACTCAAACTTAATGAGGTAATCATTGTTTTAATAATTCATTTACTTTGTTTTAGTTTGTTTTCCTTGTATATTTTCTAATTTAATTTCATTTTATTTATTTAGAAACGTGATGTAGAAGAGCCATTAGTGAGCATTCTATTGAATTGTGCAGATTTATTAAGATTAGATCTGGATGGTATACAAATTTTAGTGCCTCATATTTTAGATGCTCTGGAAAGAGTGCTTCCAGATAAAGATCTCATAATCAGGCGAGTAATGATTTAGATTATAATATTTAGGAAGCTTCGAAAATAGTGTTAGAGGATTTCTGTTTCCATTTCTGACGTATATCATGGAGAGATTTGTAAATAGTTAAGCAATTGTGCTGAATGGAAGCAAATTGTTGTTTGATTGAAGTATGAGTAAGATGAAAAATAAATTCGTAGATATTGTTTAGTAATTGTAATGTAAGTTAGGTTCTTTTTAGACAGGTAGAGTGTGTCTAGATTGAATTTAATATATTTCCTGAATATGGGAAGTTAAACTGCAATTTGTTGGGTTTTTGATCGTTTTATTTTAGTAAGGATTATCCCGTACTCGGTGGAGATAGTTAAACTACCTACTTGCTAGTTGGTGAAGGTCGATGCGTGTACTTTTAAATGTTAACCGTACTTGCAAGAAAATCTAATGATACTTTTAAAGTACAAACCTTTGATTTAGATTTCAAAGCACTATATTTTATTGGTTACTTTTTATTCATCTTTGTTTTTTCTTTATAGATCTAATGTTTCTGTAGCTGAATTAAGGAGGGCATCAATTCATCTTCTCCTGTCTATGTTACCTCTTCCATTACACTTTCCTGTGAGTGTTTGCATTATTTATACTAACATTAAAATTTTCTATTTACATATTTATTTTTACAATGTCATTACATTAAATCTTCTTTTGCAGAATCTAATAATCAAAGATTTATTGAGTGGTGTAGGTGATAAACACAATCCATTACTGTTTGGGCAATTAAAATGTAGGGTAATGAATCTGTTAATAAATGCTTTACAAGTAGAAACCGATGCTCATAATACACACTTATTACTAGGTATATGCTTTGTGCTTAATTCTAAAGTAATTTAACAAAGATGTTATTTCATTATTTGAATAATTTATTAGGATTTAAATTTTTAGGTGGCCTTCTTGTAATGGTACAAGATACTGCGAGTGTTGAAAAAATTTTAAATGAAAAGAATATTGTCCAAAATCCCGTGTATCCAACAAGTGTACAAACATCTGGTATGTACTGATTCTCTGATCATATTTTGTTAACTAAACAAATAGTTGAGTTTCCTCTTTCCTCGTAAGAATTCATTTTCTTTTCTTCTTATTATGAAAATAAAGTCATTATATTTAGCTTATAATTAGAAAGAAGGGAAAATTATTGCCATTTAATGACAGTAAAAACAGTTATTGATTAAAGACGCTATAACTCTAGTAAAAAATTTGGAATATTCAACAGTTCACTGTTTGGTGCAGTTTTTGACGGTTTACCTAATACATCTAATCTACCGGATAGTTTAAATAAACTAAAATTAAATTTTTCCAGATTCAGCTAATAGTTTGTTCGTTAAAGCTACGTATCTCGTTTGCCATCGGTTGATTTCTTCATGGAAAGGTGATCTAGGAATATCTTTAGCAGCTTTAGAATTATTGTGTGGCCTTGCGAATTCTGGCATCAAAGATATTGGTAAGTACTTGTAAGTTTTGTTATAGTTGATGCTTATTCCTTCCTCAAATCTAAATTTTTGAATGCCTCTTTTTTATTTACTATTTTTATAAAATCGAACAACATAAATTAAAAAAAAATATATTTCTTCAGAACATGTTGAATGGGAACGAGGAATGAAATGGGTCTGCGATTACATAGTATACCAGTGTTGGCGTCCTCCGCAAGCTCATAGTAAAGATCTACATTCTTCCGTGGTTGCAGCATTCACCACAGTCTCCGTTTGGATTATGGCCCATCCTCAGTTATTACAAAGCAGACATTGTTTACACAATGTACTAGAAGTGATTGAATTGGGTATATCTGGTGTTAAATCTCAGGTAGATTATTTCTGTTGCATGTTGTCTGAAGCATGTTCTTATTTTTATTTTTACAATAAATTGTAGCGTTGAGAATTTTATGACTCTTTTTTTTTTAGGGAAAACGAAAGGATGAACCTTTAAAAATGAAGGATGAAAAAGAACTGAAACCGGTTTCTATGAGAGTCAGAGATGCAGCTGAAGCATTACTCACCATTGTGTTAGAGCATGTAAGTTTTAATTCGTAATTAATAACATTTATTAGGGAAGAGATTAGCTATGCGGTTAGCGCACTGGACTCCCACGGGGAGGTCCCGGGTTCGAATCCAGCTGCGGTCCCTTAGATTTTCTCTTCCTAGGAGCTTCGTACAGCTCACTGTCCGGTGATAGACAGTGTTGTCTGTAACGGGAGAACACTGTCCGGAGGCCGGCAGTGCACTGAACTCCGGGCGCCAATAACCTTAGATGTTGACGCGCCTTAAATCATTAAAAAAATACAATTATTTTATAGCATAATAATTTATAAAAACAAAAATTTTGAATTAAAAATTTGTTACAAAAATAAAAATGTAAAATTTTAATGCCACAATTATATTTTAGGCAGGATATTTTCCATCTCCTTGTGGACCTGAATCAGTTTCAAGTATGGTCGATGAATCAGTTTTGCTTAAATACTCTTCAGCGAACTCGATGACCTCATTTAAGTATTTTGTATTACATAGCAGTATTTTATTAGCATTACTTGAAGATCCTTTAGGAAATTATCAAGGTAAAAGTGATATTTTATTGACTGCTTATTAATAAATTTTACAAACAAACTTTTTTATTAATAAAAGTTTTACGTTCCTCAGAACCTCAGCCAGTTGTAAATGTGATATTGAGAGGAGGATTTGGAAGACATGCTTGGAATTTCCAACTCAGACAGCTTCCAAGACATAAGTAAGTTTACTATAAATAATATGTTTTATATTTTATTTGAAACATTTTGTACAAGAAAAAAGAATTAAGGGCAATTTGAGAGTGAGATGAGTAGACTTCCCTCTAATGTGCCATTACTGTATATTGTACTGGCTTACCAAGTGTATAATATTGGTTAGAATCAAATGTGGGACTGAATTTCTAAATTTGATGGAAATCGACAAATCATCAATGCCATTTACTGAATAAATTTTAAATATTTTGATATTTACTCGAAATACATCATACGATTTTATTTAACCATGTAAAAAAAAAAAAAAATCTTGAAATTGGTTAAGGATACTTCTACGAAAGAGAATGAATAGATTACTTCTAAAGTTATATTTTTCTGTAAAATACAGTCCCATATCTAGTCAACTGTTAAGAGGTTTACAAAAATCGACTTAGAAAAAGAAAATTCTCAACTGGATTTTACTCAGTAAACTTTTTCAAAAAAATAGGCTTTTTCATTTACTTCTTGTCATAGATTTATGACTTTTTCTCTTATCTTTAACCTTTATTTAACCTTGAAAATAGTAGTACGAGAAAATCATGTGATTTTTCAACCTTTTTTTTTTTTTGTATTATTATTGAATTAAGCACTGTTATTGGTACTATCTTTCAAATTGAACTGTTCACATAGATCCTCTACAAATCGTGGTAGAAGCCATTCTGGTCCTGGCCGACCAATTCATCTCAACATGGGTCCTCAACAACATGTCGGACATCATGCATTTTTTCCTGATAACATATCCAGGATTCCACAGTGTGCCGCGTTAGTAATTATTTTTTTTTTTGAGATTTTATTTTTTTATTAACCACTGATTCAACTTTTCTTTTTGGACACTAATACACGCATGTTCATTGTATGTATCCCTGACCGATTTTGGTCTTTAATCCACCATCAGAAGATGATTTGTCAGTTTCACACTTAGCCAGTGAGAGTAGTGGTGAGACGGATACATACTTGAAGTTTCGAATTCTCCACACCAAATTGATTTTTCAGCTTCTGTTGATAGATGAAGACCGAAACCGGCCAGTTATATAATAAACGTACCTGCTAAGACGGATAAAATTATGCTATATAATGTTTCGACTTTGCTTATTTTACAACTAAGTAAAATACTATGAACTAAAAAAAATGTCTACATTATTTCACCTATATTACCAGTAAAGAAATTTATTATTTTAAAGATTTCAATTTAGAATTTAGTTTTGTTTGTTCTAGCGAGAGAAGTATACCAGAATTGGAAGGTGATACAAATGAAATGAGTCAATTATTGCGTGTACAGACAGAAATTGAGAAAGAATTAGCAGAAAGACCAACGAATTTAGACAGAGTAGAATGTACACCACCAGGTCTTTGTGCTGAATTTCAAACCGCTAGACTATTTTTATCGCATTTCGGTTTTATTAACAAACTAGTTAGTATATTGAAGCATTTGTTTGTTTTTTTTATTTTGTTTACAATATTATTTATTAGAGATGTTAAATTAACTATTGGAACATTTTAGGAAGGTGGAAGGTGCTCTATTGTAGCCTTAGATTCTAAAAAAGATAGTTTTTTTAAAGAAATAGAATTCTTGGATAAAATGGAGCCTAGAACTAGTGACACTTGTCATGTATTTTATGTAAGAGCCGGACAATCTCATTATCAGGACATTCTTGCCAACGTTGTAAGTGGATACAGTTTAACAAAAATGTATTTTATAATATGAATACTCTGGCTATAATTAGTTAATCTATACATGAAGTATTATTTGACAATAATTCCTCTTATACATCGAAATTTTTATTGTTGCAAATCTTATAGATTAAAAAATAAGAAATTTGAACCAAAATGTTTTAATAAAGAAAGTCTTCAATGTTAATAAAAATTATTTGTGTCTGCATTTTCGAAATAAAAAGTTTATATTTTTGTTTAATTCTTTCTTAGGAATCAAAGGAATTTGTGTCTAATAATTTCCTACAAATACTTGGAAGTTTAGGATGGCCAATCAATGTTCCAGGTTCAAATCAAGGTAAAATTATTCATTAAATCAATTTTTGGTAAAATAGTCTGCTGATGTATATTCTATTAAGTTTGTAAGAAGCCTAGTTTACATTTTCAGATTGGTGTATTAAATTTTTCTCTCTAAGATCAAAAAAAGACTTGTTTCGAATAATTATACGTTCACATTCATTCTGCTACTTCATTTTTTCAATTTCAGGCTGAAGATGAACGTTATAATTCGAAACGTTTCTTATATAGTAATGAATAATTAAATAGACTATTATCTAGGCTTCTTACGATCTATTGGTAAACATTTCTTTATCCCACTTTTTTAAGTAATTAATAAAAAAAAGATATTCTCCCCCCCAAATTAATTTCTTTTATGGTAGAATTGGAGAAAAATTCAGGATCTGGAGGTGGAAGATATTCAGGGCATAAAGAAGCCCTATATTGGGCTGATTCCATGTCCCAGATGACGTTTCTTGTGCCAACATTGAAACCATTACCTTTCATTAGACATCATCATGCTGGTAAATATCTGCGCATGATTGTAAGTTCGTTTAAATTATTAGTTTTACCCATTTGCAGTTTTTTTTTATAACCTTCTTGTTAAAGGTAATGATGAGAGAAGTAAACGACAGATAACCACGTATCCAGTTTTTGTAGTTTGGTTGGAGAGTTTAGAAGATCATGTAACTTTTCCATTGGGTATGTATTTTACATTTATTTGGTTTCAATAAATTCTTCCTTACATCTAATATATACATTCTCTATCAAATCTAAATATGTAATGAAATTTTATCATTTCTTATTTGTGTATTTGCGTTTGCATAAGTATTTTTATACATATTTCACTCGGTGATTTTATTTTTGTCCCATCAGTGAATGTACAGGCAATTAAATATGGCTGTCGCCCTATTTAAAGCTAATAATAATAAATAAATTTTTAATCTTCTGCTTAGCATGGAAATACGCTATCCAGCCAACTTCTTCGTGACATTACTTCTGGGAGGAGGATTTGTGCAACCAGATATTCACCACTATTAATAAATACTTATTTTTCTTACAGAGGATATGGTAACGCATACGGGTTGTGGGCAAGAAGGCTGGCATGTACAACATTGCACAGTAATATTCTTGCACGCTCTGCAAAGTGGTCTGTTCAGAGTTAAACTACAACCATCGCCTACAAGGTATTTTTGAAAAAATTTAGGCTTTAAATAGCAATTCATAGTCTTTCGTTTGTTAATTTATTGTTATTACTATTTTTTAAATAATAATTTAATTATATTTATAGGCCGAGCGTTGCCACACCTTTAGTAGATGGCATTGTCGTGAGTAGAACTAAGGTTGGCTCTTTTGTAAGGCAAACTGCTCTAAATATTTGCCGTAGAAAAAGGCTGGATAACGAAAGGTAAGTTGTAGATAGATATAGACACACCACCGAGTAAGGAAAAGGTTCTTTTTTGCTATACCGGATTTTGGTGGAGTTAAAGGGCGAATTACGAAGATTCAACAATGGCGAGAATTGTATATTTCCAGTAGTTCGGCGTTGATGTAATTTGTTTGTCGGTTACGATTAGAAAATCCCTACCGGAACAAGTTGAACCATCAATGTACTTGTAATATGTACCGGAGTAATGTCATTACATAAAAAAAAAAAAGTTGGCGTTATTAATCAATCGAAGACGGTATAGTAAAAATATTTTGGTTAAAATTCAAGTAAAGTACGATCTTCGGCACCCAAGGAGCTTCAACAAGCTGAAAAGGTGCTGAGTGCGCGGCACTCTGACCGATGTACAGGTGAGAAAAATCGATGTTATAATAATTTTGTCATTTAATAGTAATGTTCAAAATGTCCAAATCATTATGTTTAAGTTGTGAGTTGTCTTTAGTGATAGCCGTAAATATCCAAAGCACAATACGAAATTTAGAAATAGAAATAGAAAAGAAATTTATTATTCTGGGACAATTGTCCCCTAAGAATAAATACAGGAACAAATAGAGGCCTTAACAGTTTGGCCTGTGATTATACAGAAAATAAATAAATAAATAAGTATTTACAAAAGTGAAAATATAATAAGTGAAAATGAAAGTAAAAATAAAATAATAAAACAGCAGAAATTAAGGAAATAAATTAAAACAATTAGAATTTCGGAGGAAGCTGAATAGAAAGGAGATAACTGAATAGACGGGATTTAAAGATGGATAGGGTAGGAGCATGGCGGACAGATGAAGGCAAGGAGTTCCAGAGAGAGGTAGCACGTATTAGGAAGGACTTGTCAAAGGATGAGGTACGGTGAGAGGGAATATAGAGATCAGATGAGCGAGATCTAGTGTTACGGGAATGGATCGAGGATTTAAACTTCGAGGAGTTGAAAAATATAGGAAGGCCTTTGAGACTGGATGACTTGAAAAAGGAAAGAAGCCAAAAAATATTGGCGGCGATAGACAGGAAAAAGCCACTTCAACTCATCGTAGCAGTGCGAAATGCGAGAGTCTCTGGAAATGCTGAAAATAAATCTTATGAAGCAGTTCATGAGGCGCTTAAGCTTAGCTTCAATATCACCAGAAAGACCGCCATACACTAAACAACCATAGTCGAAATGGGGGAATATGAGAGAGGAAACTAGGAGTTGCCGGGTCTTAATTGGAAAAAGGTGACGGGAACTATTAAACTGCTTAAGGATATGGATGGAACGACGAGAGATTTGGGAAACATGGTTTTTCCAGGATAGGTTTTGATCGAAAGTGATACCAAGGTTTTTCACAGAGGAACAATATTTTATTGGGGTATTGTAAAGGAAAAGATTAGGAAGAGGAGCCAATGATTTAAGGAGTGGGTTGGAGCCAATAACAATAGCTTTGGTCTTTTCTACATTCAGGGTAAGCTCCCTATTGTTCGTGGCCCATGCTGAGATATTATTGAGGTATTCTTGAAGTTTAAATACAGCTTCAAACAAATCCGACGGGGAAAAGGATAGGTAAATCTGAAAATCATCAGAATAGAGGTGATACTGGGAATGAGAGATGGAAAGAGGAAGGTCATTGATGTAAATTGAGAAGAGGGTGGGAGATAGGGAAGAACCTTGAGGTACACCGCGTGACAAAGGAAGAAGTGAAGAAGGATTACTATCGGAAGTGACAACGAATTGGGAACGATTAGACAGGAAGGATTGGAACCAACGGAAGGTGCTATTGGAAAAAGAGAGGGATTGTAGTTTAGATAGCAGGATATGATGGTCAACGGTATCAAAGGCTTTGGAGAAGTCTAGGAGTATAAGGATGGTAAGTTTTTGGTCGTCAATAGCCGTCTGCAAGTCATTTAGTGTAGTTTTGTTGGAATAGAATTCATCGTTTTGAAATAAGATAAATATAATCGTTATTTAAGCTTTAAACAATAATTTCGTACACTAATTACGTCAACCTGACCGCCGTTTTAATTGGATGTACTCGTATATTGATAGATTTAGTAACACGCAAGTAATACATAATAGAGATGTTAATGTGATCTTAAGAAAAGGCTATATAATCTCTCATTAAAACTCAAAATTATGTAAATTTATTTTTTAAATTTCAGTTATCAACCACCGCCAACAAGAAGACGACTGAAGATACAAGAAATCGCTACAAAATTTGAAATCAAAGGGACTAGAGCCGACCTTCTCACTAGTCTATTTTCATGATCTGTATTTTCATATATGTATAGGTATTTATTTAGATGACTTTTTTATTTTTAATTTACATTCTCATGTATCATTTGTAAATAGGTCTCCGATTATGTATATAAATAAGTACAATATAATGAAAATAATTATATACAATAAAAACACTTTACATTCCAATAAATAAATAATTAAAAACATAAAAGAATAAAATTAAACAAATAAAAATGTGATACACAAAAATAGTATTATTAAGCAATTAATTTTTAAAAAAAGAAACTTAATTTATATTTATTTATATTTTCACTATATTATAACGGGATATAATCTAGATAGTAGACTGTTATAATTGAAGTAATATAAATTTCTTTAGGGGGGTGGTAGACACAAAATTTAAGTAAAAAATTAAAAATAGGTTTTTCTATAGGGCTATACAAACTCCTCTCTGGCCTAATAACTAATTTATATTTATATAAAAAAAATTAAGGGAATATAAAACGAAGTAAAAAACAAATTTTTATAAAAAACAGTAGGTGCATTTTTTTCTTTAGGTTATAATTATTTATTGTACTTAAAAAAAAAAAAAAAAAAAAAAAAAAAAAAAAAAAGTGAGTAAGAGTCAGCTGACTGCTCTAATGTAAGCAAGACGCGATTATTTATTGTGCTTATTAAAATTAAAAGTTTTTTGGTAATTTATGGACTATTTGTGCCGATTTTTGGTAAGTAAGTACCTTACCTTAAGTGGTACTTGTTTCTAAAACATTCTCCGGTACATTGTGTTCGGAAGTTTGTTTTTTCTTTCTTTTCCTAGTGACAATTTATTAGCATTATTATTAACTTATATTATGTGACAATTATTATTTTTAGTGAGTATTTCAGTTTTAGGATCTAATAAACTATATAAATAACAGCAGTGTATTAAAAAAGTAATTTTATAAATTTAACCTGGACAGTAACTTTAACATTTTTTTTATAATTATAATCATCTGTAAAATTGTAAATATTATTATTAGTGTTAGGCAGTGTACATACGCATATAGTTCGATTTTCTTTTTTGTTTACTAACTTTTTATTACTCTCTTTCTGTTTATATTGTTATTCTCTTATTTATTTCTCTTTCACGATGAGCAATTCTAGTGACCGCACAGTAATAGCGACCTCCACGGACAACGAGTCCACTACGTCCACTTCTTACAAGAGGAACTATCCTTCCGGTGTCTCCCCCAAAAAATGCAAAAAAACCAAAAGCACACGGAATGCCTCTGCCAAGAAAGGACCCCAGGGCCCCATTGATCAACCACAAAACCTTCCTGCCTTTTTGCAACCAGCGACGCCCTCAGCTGAGAAACCCGAAGTAGCTCGGGGCCTAGCAACTGTTACGGCTCCTCCAGGAGTGCTGACTAATAATCCCTTCGCTCCTTTGACTGATCTACAGGACATGGAGACTGCAGCGCCCGCCTCAATACGTGTCCACAAGCCA
This sequence comes from Rhodnius prolixus, assembly GCF_049639745.1. Lineage (NCBI taxonomy): Eukaryota > Metazoa > Arthropoda > Insecta > Hemiptera > Reduviidae > Rhodnius > Rhodnius prolixus. Next base: position 31,889,602 of record NW_027411582.1, read on the forward strand.
CCTCCTATTTACGTGAAAAACCTCAGTCAGTACAGTGTTTTATGCGCTGCATTATCGCAACTCGTGGGAAGAGATACCTTTATATGTAAAGCAAGAATCTCAGATCTAGTCATCCACGCAAAAACAATCGACAGCTACAGGGGTATCATCAGGTACCTCAAACAAAATAATGCAGACTACCATACCTTCCAACTGGAGGAAGACAAACCCTACAGGGTAGTCTTAAGACACCTCCATCAAAGCGTTCCCGTCGAATTCATAAAGGAAGAACTAAGTGAGCTGGGCCACACTGTTCGAAATGTGGCTCCAGTTATTCATCCAATCACCAAACAAACTTTGCCTCTCTTCTTTGTGGATCTCGAACCACGGCCAAATAACAAAGATGTTTTTAATATAGAAACTCTTTGTTACTCTAGAATAAAGGTTGAAGAGCCACACAAGCAACGGATTGTTGTGCAGTGCAAGCGTTGCCAGGAGTACGGGCATACGAAGAGCTATTGTCAGCACAGACCAAGGTGCGTAAAGTGTGCCGGCGAGCACTTTACTCAAGATTGCGGCAAGATGCCAACCACACCAGCCAAGTGTGCTCTTTGCAGCGGCGACCATACAGCCAGCTATAAAGGGTGTATGGTGTACAGAGAGTTGCAGCGAGCTCGGAGACAGCCTCCCGTGTACGAACATCGGTCAGCACAACGGAGTACTCCACAACCACCTCCAACACAACAGTCAAGAAACTTTCCTCCTCTGCATACTCCCTTCAATAACCAAAACCTATCATATGCAAGGGTGGCCGCGGGACCTCAGCCGCCTCCTATTTCTCAAATGCCCACAACCTCATCCACAGGAGACATCAATACACTTCTCACAAGCTTCTTAACAGACTTCAAATCCCTCATCACACCTCTGATATCTCTCCTTACAACTGTCGTTTCCAGACTCCTTCCTAACCAATCTCCTTAATGGCTCTTTCACAACACTCTCTCACCATCATCCTCTGGAATTCTAATGGACTGATTAACCGCAGACATGAACTAGAAATATTACTACGAGACAAACGTATTGACATCGCCCTTATAACTGAGACGCACTTCACTGACAGATCAAGATTTTTCATCCCAGGCTACACGACTTACAAGACCAATCACCCCGACGGAACTGGACACGGAGGAACTGCAATACTTATTCGAACTTCTTTACAACATTTCTTAATTCCCTACAACGCTACACCCTTCCTACAATCTACAGTAGTCTCTTTACTGACAGAGCCCTTCTCCTACACTTTTGCAGCTGTTTACTGTCCTCCTAACCACAATATCCATCAAAACGATTTCTCATCCTTTCTCTCTTCTCTCGGTTCTCGTTTCATATGTGGTGGCGATTACAACGCTAAGCATCCCAGTTGGGGCAGCCGGGTGGCGAATCCGAGAGGTCGAACTCTTAGCACCATCCTCAATCAAAATAGTTACATTTCCTTATCCCCTTCTCAACCGACTTACTGGCCAACTTCTCCACGCAAAAGACCTGACCTTCTTGACTTCTTTATCTGTTCCAATATTACCTCTTTACACACTGACATACACACATTAAACGACTTGTCTTCAGATCATAGCCCCGTCATTCTAACCCTTGACATTCACCCAAAACAAGCTCTTCCCCGACAAACCCTAATAGACGGAACTGTTGACTGGGACTTATTTCGAGAAACTCTTGACGAAAAACTGAACTTAAATGTGTCCTTAAAAACTCCTCAACAACTAGACGATAACGTGGCATACTTGACTACCGCTATCCAGCAAAGTATTTGGCATTCTTCTCAACGGACTTCACCCAACAGAACTGCACCATTACCTTTAAATCTACCTATACACTTGAGAGAACTGATAACGCGCAAACGTCGCGCAAGAGCTCTTTGGCATCGCACCAGATATCCCTCTCACAAAAGACTGTTTAACCAACTTACTAGAGAACTGACAACAAAACTAAGGGACTACTTTAACGACCAATTCTCTGATTATACACAATCACTCACAACTGAAGACAACTCTCTGTGGACAGCAACCAAAAGAATTCTCAAATACAAAAAAACTTCTCACCCACTAAGACGCCCGGACAATTCTTGGGCTAAATCCGACGAGGAGAGAGCCCAGTACTTTGCCGAACATCTTTCTACAGTCTTTACTCCTCATCCCGACGTACAAGACTTACAACATACTGAACATATTCTCAAAGAACTGGACATCCCTTTACAACTTTCACCTCCTCCCAAGCCATTCACTCCTAAAGACATCATGGACGTAATCAACTGTCTTCCCAAAAAGAAAAGTCCGGGCTATGATCTGATTACTGCTAACATCCTTTTACAACTCTCCAAGAAAGCAATAGTATTTCTTACTACTCTTTATAATGCTGTACTTCGAACCACTTACTTTCCTATTCTCTACAAATTCTCTTCTGTAACAATGATCCCTAAACCAAATAAACCTTCTCATATCCCAAGCTCTTACCGACCCATCAGCCTTCTACCCATCCTGGGGAAAGTCCTGGAAAAACTTCTACTACTCCGCCTCCAAACTGAAATAGCCCCTTTAAATATCATTCCTGACCATCAGTTCGGTTTTCGGAGTTGCCACTCGACTGTTCTCCAAGCACATCGAGTGGTGGATGTAATCGCTACTTCCCTTGAATTAAAGCAGTATTGCCCGGGTGTCTTCCTTGACATATCTCAAGCATTCGACAGGGTATGGCACACGGGACTGCTTTATAAACTCAAACGCCTACTGTCTTCTACCTTTTACCTCATTCTTAAGTCTTATCTCTCCGACCGTTTCTTCCAAGTCAAACAAGGTTCTTCTTCTTCTCTTATCCTTCCAATACTCGCTGGAGTTCCTCAAGGAAGCATTCTAGCCCCCTTACTTTATATTCTCTATACTGCCGACTTACCAACTAACCCGACTACAATTACTTTCACATTCGCCGACGACACTGCAATTCTTTCTCCTCATCTAGATCCTGTAATAGCATGCCGTGCCCTCCAATCACACCTCAATCTTCTAGAGCCTTGGCTGCAAAAGTGGAGAATCAAAGTGAATGAAATGAAATCTAAATACATAGTATTTACCTTAAACAAGAAAACTCTCCCTCCTCTCTCCTTCCACAATACTTCCATACCAATGACTAACCAAGTACGATATCTCGGACTACATCTTGACAAACGACTAACATGGAACCCACACACGAGACTCAAACGAACTGACCTCAATCTGAGGTATAAAATGTTGAAAAGACTACTCGACAAACGATCAAAACTGACCCTGACAAACAAACGAACACTATATACCGCTCTACTTGCCCCAATATGGACGTACGGAATACAACTTTACGGAAGCGCCAAAAAATCGAACATCAACCGACTTCAGACCTTACAATCTAAAATTCTAAGAACAATAGTTAACGCTCCCTTCTACGTCTCCAATCATACTATACACTCTGATCTCAATATTCCTCTCGTTTCTGAAATAGCCCAAACTCGATACACAAAACTCCATTCAAATCTACACGGTCACTACAACCTTCTGATTCACAACATGTCTACCACAACACTTCCTTCTAATCCTCAACGCAGACTAAAGCGGCGGTGGCCACGCGACCATCTCAACACAACGCCGACCTCCTAGGATGGTTGCTGTGTAAGCTTGCCAATCTGGCGAACTAACGGCTTCCATCACTGGATGGTCGTCGTTCACTCCAATCACGCCCTTGGTGCACATGCATGTGCGCGTATGTGTATGGATATGCATATACGTGCATGTGTATTTGTGCCATCCCTTTTCACTCATCACTTTTGCTTATTGTACTGCATACAGTTGCAAAATAAATAAACAAATTAAAAAAAAAAAAAAAAAAAAAAAAAAAAAGTGGATTTTTAAAAAAATACCACATTGTTTATTTTAATAAATTATATTTAATAGTTATTATTAAAAATTTTCCTCTTATTTGTTTTGAAACCTTGATTTTTATTTAAATTATTATTATAATCTTTCATTCCTAGGTGTGTTGAACAATTATTGGGAAGAAAGACGAGACCTGTGAAGCTAATATGTATTTGTGGGACTTGGTTTCTGGTCTAGGCCTCGGATTTTATTTAATGGTTAATAAATGAAATTTACAGTTAAGTATGTTTGCTAGTCGGCTCCGTCCACGACACCTAATTTGGTAGTTGGACGTTAAGCCCCGCCTGGAAAAAATAGGCAATTGCTATTGGGAAGAAAGCAGCAACAGTATCAAAACAACACTATTTTTCATTTTCGGATTTCCTAAATTTCTAAATGTAACTTCGTTAATTATTTTAAAAAAATCTACAAAACAGTTTGTAATAATTGCAGTCTAGGCATTCATAGATTTAATTACTGATCTAAATTTAGAGCCTTCCCTTGAAGAATTTCTCTGCTATTTTTTCAATATCATTTTTTGGACTGCTGAGATCTTCCTTGGTATTAAGGTTGCAATTTTGGCAACGTTTCAACATTAATAGGATAAGACTTTTGCAAGAGCTTTAAAATCTCCGCAGAAGGTTTCAGTAACCGATGGGCTGCTACTTTTTCCATAATCATTGCAGAAGTAATGTCTCATCCAGATTACGGAACATTGAAGAAAAACTCCCGTATACTAGAAGCTAGTAAGAGTGTAACTCGTTTGAGCGAGTTATTAGAAGATCTGGTGCTGGCGTCTCTGGTGAATTTGCAAGTGTTTCAGTAAAAGTACTGATATAATCTATTCGTGTAAGTTTTCTTACTTTTTTCATTTAGTTAAACTGTGTTTCAAGGTAGATTCCTTTGTTTAGTTTATTCTCGGTAATAAAGTTTATGCTAATCATCTCATATTTACGATATTACAGCTGGAAGAATAGAGAGATCCCTAAAAATAATAATTTCAGGTAAACGTGAGGCTTTAACAAGGCTGCAAGTTGACAAAAATCCCGTGGATTTAAACACTGGCTTAATAATACTGAAACAAGTTTTTAAAAAAGCTCTTTTGCGTGATTATGTGAAACTAATATAACTCGTGTTCACTAATAACTGGGTGCGGTTTTAAAGAAAGTACCCAACCTAAGAACTGCAGCATATCTACCGATTAACTTTTGAAAGCCTATAAAGTTTGTTCACATTATTCCTTAAATATATTTCTCATTATTTAGCACTCACTTTTATCAATCACATTTATTTCCCCTGATTCATTTCATCCTCGTTAATCAATAAAATGTACTCTATGTATAAAATGCAATCTATTCCCTCAATAGTTAAATGGAATCGGGTTCCAAAAAGAAAAAGAAAAAAGCTATTTATTGAAGACATATATTTTCAATAATTTATTTCCTCGAATATCCATTATTTTACTTTCACTTATAATTATCATAATTGCTGCTCATTATTCATTATGTTTATGAGCTTTCTGCTCATGAGTTATCTAAGACTTCGTCACATAAGAATTCAACTTCACTTATGTTTCCGTCCCACAGTAAACAAAACACATTTCTCAAAGGAAAAAACACAGATTAATTGCCATGAATATAAAAATAAGTAGTTATTTACCTGAAAAATAGTATTTTTAACTTGTGTTTTCAGGTTTACAAACTCTATCTCCTAAAGGTAACTATACAGACAAAATAATACTTAAAGCTAGTCTTATCCTAAATATTAATAGTTACGGGCACTAAAAGATAATACAAATAAGTTTTAACTAGCAGCCCATGATTTGCCGCTATTTGTGTGAGGGTAAAGATTAATATGAATACATAATCAATTATTATAAATGTTTCTTTATTCCTAGGTTCTTAATTCAAGCTAAACTCAGTAAAAACTGATTACTTTAAGTACATAAATATTGTTGATAGTGCATAATGTTGATTTTCAGAATAAATACCTATGATACTGGAGTACGGCCTTCAAAACCGTTCAACAATAGAAGCTCAAGGGAAATAGACGTAAACCATCTATCCTAGGAGATTTTTGTGAAGAATCAATTAATAAAACAAGTATTATGTAGTTACTGTGGGTAATATGAACGTTAATTTCACAATGTAATATTAGAATTTTTACTTTAAATTGCATGTTCTTTGTTTTAATAAAATTTTCAATTTGTTTGCTTCATAATGCGACATGTTGGTACAGATTTATTCTTTAATAAAACAAAAATAAAAAAAAGCATAAAAAGGAAAACAGAAAAAGAAGTTTAGAAACATCTGCGAGAGTGGAAGGAATAAAAAAAAAATCCTTTTAACAAGGTTAAAAAAAAACATCTGAAAAAGTGGAGATAGTCTCTTAATTTCACTGTAATACTGCTGTTTCTGCAATTGATAGTTAATATTAAAGGCAATCCTAGATTGTATATGTTGGGTCGATCAGATTAGAAAATCAAGAAGTAAAAACCATTGGAAAAAGTAAAAATTAAACAAAAAAAAAATTAGTTTTAAAAATATCCACAAGGTAGCAGCACTTACTGGACTTATCAACTATGTAAAAAAATTTTAGTTTACATATTTGCCACCAGGCAGCACTAAATCTCTATATACACAGCTGTCAAACTAGATTTCTCTTCAGTACGACTTGAGTGTTGTAGGGGAGAAGATCGCTCTGCTGCTCGTCACCTTCAACATATCTACTCCAGTCTCACATCATCAAATATGAAAGAGGTATGATAACAAATGTCTGACTAGTCTAAAAATCACTGTCATAAACACACATGAAAGTTCTATTAGAATTATAAAAAAAAATATTCGAAACATCAAATACAAAATAGGTACTATGACTTATGTCTGTCCAGTCTAAAATAAGAGACTTCAGGATTATTCTAAAATATAAATTAAGAACCATTCTAAAATATAAATCCATACATCAAATATAGGTAACATGACATATCTCTGTCTGTCTAATGAAAAACAGGAATTATAACACCCCGCCCTCCCACCCTGCAAAAATCACCTACCTATATACTCTGGCAGTACTACTGCACACACGAGAAGCAGGATGCATTTTATGCACTTTTCTCAGCATAAAACAATTTATTTTACCTTACTTCCGGTATCACTAATTAACACATACTTAATGCCATCTAACTGTAATATTTCCTAATTTAAAAAAGCTCCAGCTACATAATAATTGATAAAAACAATGGAATTAAAAACGAATGAAGCGCAGTTTGTACTGCCACTCCTACGTAGCATAAAAATCACTATTTTAATGATTAAAGATTCTCTTTCAAGACTTTGGAGGCCTTTTTTAACTATTTTTTATGTTTTCATTTTTCGTATTTTTTTCACTACTTTAATTTCTTATTATTTAAGAGATTAAAAGGAAAAATAAATACAATATTATTAATTAACTACTTTTTTTTATTATTTAAAAATAATCTATAAACTTTTTTACAATAAATTTAATAAATTCTTTACAGAGTTTGGGAAAACTTCAATCGACTGGTTCTCTCCGAGTTTATTTACATGGAGAAAAGTGATAAGAAAATGTAATTACATTGTAAAATTAATAATGAAAGGTTTATTACATCAAATGTTTAGAGTCTAATCTAAGGATATCTATAAAGTAAGTACATAAACATCACAAATATTAACTAAGACTTAACTAAGATTTTCATTATTAATATTTCTACATGAATGTCACAATAAAATTGTTTTGAAATAAATCCAGTGCCGTTTCTTTGATGCCTCAATTCGTAATTTTATTATAAAGTCATTACTTCCTGTAGAGGTTTTCTCTATTGTAGACTGTAGAGGTGAATAATCGTAGAATAACACTTTTCTTTAGGTTTGGTAGCTTGTTCAAGGTCTTGCACTTGTAACCTTAAAACTGACTCACTCGTATCTGAAAATGATAGAAATAATTCATTTTAACTTGCTTTATAAATATTAATAAATATCTTGATTATATTATTTTACTTATCCTATCAATAGATGGCTGTTTTTAGCCTAATTAAAAAACATAAAACTTTACTTAATGCTTTAAAAAATGGTTACTTTTTACTTTGTACATGACTTAATTTTAATATGCTTTCATTTCTCAAGTATATATTGAAAATTAGGATCCATCCGAATTCATTTTTCAAATCTAACATATCATTTAGGGCCTATGACTCTATACTGTAGCAGTAAATGCATGTATTTTATCTAATAAAACATTCATTTTTATTGGAAACGTTTAGAGAGTTGATTTTTTAGGTATAAATCATACATAGAATTAAATAAATCTATATTTCTTCAAAATTCGTGGTTAGTTTTTAAATTTTGCTGCCTTCTAGAACTTACTATAAGAAGATTTTGGTAAACCATACAATTTGTTGATATTTTTGAATAAAAAGAAATGCCTGTAATTCAATGTTTCAAGAATATTAACTTTTTTACTATTATTACAAATATAATTCACAAATTTATCTTTGCTTTTAAGCTTAGTTTGATCTTATTTGTTGGCTAATCTGGGTAAGAAGATTATACAGAAATTGAACGGTAATAAACTATCATCTTTTTACAGCAACTTTTTACAAATTTAACAAATTTACAAAGATTTCTATAGAAATTACGTAGAATAACTTTTTTTTGATAATAAACTGCTGTACGTTCACATAGATGATGGCAAATCACATAATTGATGGTATTTTGAACAAAATGAGATCTCAGATTCAAATAATTTTTACGAATATTAATCTTCAGGATTCTATTGTTATATTATTATATAGGTATATTATTGTTAAAATACACTAATTTGATCTAAAATTGCTATTTTGATAAATACTGATCAACCAGAAAAGTAAAAAATATTGCATGTACATATATGTTCTTGAGTATTAATTAGTTTTGGAGCTATCTTGGTGAACTGAACATCACATCTGGAGTCTAAACTGCCCTTAAGTATAACATAACTTGTTTAAAGCAGCCACATCACATAAACAGAAACTAAATTTTATTTTTTAGTCCAGCAGAAAGAAATTGATTGAGTGCACTTACGGGAAAAAGGAAGATTGGGTAAAGGCTGATTTAAGTTATTTATAAAACGGCTCACAGGTAAAAGTTTCCGCATACACTTAACTATTATTCTTAAATATGATGTAAAATTCAATTACAATGAATACATGATCAGTAAATGCGAGCTAAACTTTCAATATGAAAGATATTGACGTAACTAATATGTAGGTTTTACTTTAGGGCTTACCATGAACAATTTCAACACAAGATTAATATCTTACCACTAATGTAGTATTACTGGCAATGAAGATTTTGCAAAAAAAAAAGAAAATTATCGCGTAGGTTCGTGGAAATTCGCCAGTACAAGAGTAGGTAATAGGTTAAGTAGTTTTTACGGATTTTCTAAAAAGCAGCTTCAAAGATTTTGTTTAAACTTTGTGTACTTTTTATTTAAGCCGTATTACATAAATTTTACTGAAAACCGTTCTCTGAAAACTTATTTTAAGACCACTTTTGGAGTACAACTTCAGCCCTAGGTCAACATCGTAAAATAGCATTTAAATAAAATTTTAAGTTTTACCACTAATTTATCATTAAACTTTACCTATTATTTAATTAAAATTCCAAATTTGAAGAAAATCTATCGAGCAGATTTTCAAGAATTAGCCAAAGAAGGTCAGAAGTACAGGTGCTCATTTTTGCCTTAAAAAACAATTTCTAATGGAAAATATATTTTTAACTACTGAATTCAACTTGATAATTTAATATTCTTTCATTTTTTAAAAGAAAAAAATTAGTATTATTAATTTTTAACTGGAACTACTTTTTGTATTCTTCCGCAAAACCATGTGCTTTTGAGTGACGTCATAAAGTAGTCCCAAATTATTTATTAAAAAAAAGACTTTAAAACTATTAATAGTGTAGAAAAAATTATTTTTTTATCTAAATTAACTTGTTATTAATCCATTTTAAACAGAATTATGCTTAAATTTGATTTTATAAAAAAATCAAAGTTCAAATATGGCGACTAACGGATTTTTGCAGTCAGTTGCCATTGGGCTCCCGACCAGTCAACAACTATGCAGTTCACGTAAGTAACATTTTATTATTTATTTAATTAAATTCAATCAAATTTTTATTAAAATTAATAAAGTGATACAACTATATTAAATTTACGGAGTTTTAGATATTTTTTTACTAAAAAATTAAAAGAATTGAATTAGCACGTGGTCGACCAACGAATCTTGCATGCCTGAACAAGCAATAATTCTTATTTCTTTTATTATTTTTCTATTTCACTTTATTAATTTTTACATTTTGACTTGTAATTAATTTTCGGTATTATTTTAAATATTTTTTAACTAAAAAATTTAAAAAATTGAATTAGCACGTGGTCGACCAACGAATCTTGCATGCCTGGACAAGCAATAATTCTTATTGCTTTAATTATTTTTCTATTTCACTTTATTAATTTTTACATTTTGACTTGTAATTAATTTTCGGTATTATTTTAAATATTTTTTAACTAAAAAATTTAAAAAATTGAATTAGCACGTGGTCGACCAACGAATCTTGCATGCCTGGACAAGCAATAATTCTTATTGCTTTAATTATTTTTCTATTTCACTTTAATAATTTTTACATTTTAACTTGTAATTTATGTTTATTCTAATTTTAAATTTAGTTATTTATTTTTTTGTTGTAACTTAACTCTTGGAATAGCTTTAGACCTTGGGACATTTCTTAACACCTTTTCTAAAACATACAATAGTCCGAATTGTGAAGCAAGTCACCCCGAACGTGCGACTGTCTTTACTACCTTGAACTGAATACGCAGGGGTTAAGTAAATTTTGGAAAAAAACAAGTAAGTAATAATATTTATTATTTTATTCAATAAGAACTGCAAATTAAAATTTTTAATAGAGATTCAAATAGTTTAAAATAAAATTGAAATCAATTAAGGATTCAAATGAAACATGCTACAATCTACAATTGATTGGACTTAGAAATAATTTTAAAGCGCACAATAAGAAAGGAAATCTTCACTTTGGAGTTAAGCACTGAATAAAAAGTAAGATATAAATATCTTTGATTTAAAATACTCTAAGTGAATTTATATGATTCTTATGAGTAATGGGCTAGTCAATTACTTCATAAAACAAAATCTATCAATTTCTACTTAAAATAAAACAATTGGAGGACTTTTCGTTTCCCTAAAAAGATTTCTTATATTCTTAAATATAATATACTAGACTGAAGGAAATTAAAATATTATTCAAGGTTTATGAGAAATTTTATTATAATAATTCTTCCATTACACTTCGATACAGCAAATCTTAAAACGTTCTCAATTATTGAAAACAATATCTAGATTTTAAGTTTGTATAATGCATTAATAAGGAAAGATAATCCTTAACCTTATAGTTATTGGATAATCGGTAGGTGATTTTTGGGGAGCGAAATCTGATCTCTACCTCCTCGAGGTGCTCCCTGGGCAACTACTCCCGGGAGTAGGCTAACAGAGACAGTACACGGTTCAAAGCTCAAATGTAACTTCAATTAACACTTTACAACTTTACTAGTATAATCATTCGCTTCAATGTTAATTATAATTCCACTTATTTTACATTTTCATATTTAATTAATATGGTGTAACTAATAGCATGATAATAAGGCATGAAAAAATTAAATCATTTCACTAATTGCATGTTCACTACTCACATAAATGAATACTTGGAATTATAATTATTTAAAACATTTTAGTGGCCACTAACAATGTTTTTACTCGGTTTTTTAAGACTAAATGTGAATCAAACATACCGACTAATTAATTATTGTGATAGATTTATCTCGGATACACATCCTGCACAACACATCGTGACAAAAAACACTGGCTCCGATTTTATACATTACACGTTTCATTGTTTTAAAATCTTTTGTTTCTTGGTTGATTTGTTTAATTTCAGACTGGGCTGGGGTTTCAGTTGCTAAACGTCTTCTTGTTCTTTCTTGAATTTCGTTTCTTTGTTGGTTTTGCAGACTCTGTTTTCTTCAAGTCTGTATCTTTTTGTAAGCCCAATTACCCACCAGTCCGATCAGAAGAAACTATATCTCAGGAGTTTCAATGAATGACTAAAATATATAGTTTGTAAGTTAGGTTAAGCATAGATGTAAGTTGGGCAAGTGGGCCCCTGCCATATAAGAAGAAACCATACCTTAGGAATTTCAAAGGATGGCTAAAGTATCTAGTTTGTAAGTTAGGTTAAGCTTAGTTGTAAGTTGGGCAAGTGTGCCCCAGCCAAATAAGAAGAAGCAAGCCATATCAAAAGAATTTCAATGGATGACTAAATTATCTAGTTTGTAAGTTAGGTTAAGCTTAGTTGTTAGTTGGGCAAGTGTACCCCTGCCATATAAGAAGAAACCATATCTTAGGAATTTCAATAGATGACTAAATTATCTAGTTTTAAGTTAGGTTAAACTTAGTTGTAAGTTGGGCAAGAGAGCCCCTGCCATATAAGAAGAAACCATATCTTAGGAACTTCAATAGATTACTAAATTATCTAGTTTTAAGTTAGGTTAAACTTAGTTGTAAGTTGGGCAAGAGAGCCCCTGCCATATAAGAAGAAACCATATCAAAGGAATTTCAATAGATGACTTAATTATCTAGTTTGTAAGTTAGGTTAAGCTTAGTTGTAAGTTGGACAAGTGTGCCCCTGCCATATGAGAAGAATCCATATCAAAGGAATTTCAATGGATGACTTAATTATCTAGTTTGTAAGTTAGGTTAAGCTTAGTTGTAAGTTGGACAAGTGTGCTCCTGCCATATAAGAAGAAACCATATCAAAGGAATTTCAATGGATGACTTAATTATCTAGTTTGTAAGTTAGGTTAAGCTTAGTTGTAAGTTGGACAAGTGTGCCCCTGCCATATAAGAAGAAACCATATCTTAGGAATTTCAATGGATGGCTAAAGTATCTAGTTTGTAAGTTAGGTTAAGCTTAGTTGTAAGTTGGACAAGTGTGCCCCTGCCATATAAGAAGAAACCATATCAAAGGAATTTCAATGGATGACTTAATTATCTAGTTTGTAAGTTAGGTTAAGCTTAGTTGTAAGTTGGGCAAGTGTGCCCCTGCCATATAAGAAGAAACCATATCAAAGGAATTTCAATGGATGACTTAATTATCTAGTTTGTAAGTTAGGTTAAGCTTAGTTGTAAGTTGGGCAAGTGTGCCTCTGCCATATAAGAAGAAACCATATAGGAATTTCAATGGATGACTAAATTATCTAGTTTGTAAGTTAGGTTAAGCTTAGTTGTTAGTTGGACAAGTGTACCCCTGCCATATAAGAAGAAACCATATCTTGGGAATTTCAATGGATGACTTAATTATCTAGTTCGTAAGTTAGGTTAAGCTTAGTTGTATGTTGGGCAAGTGTGCCCCTTCCATATAAGAAGAAGCTATCTTAGGAATTTCAATGGATGGCTAAAGTATCTAGTTTGTAAGTTTGGTTAAGTTTAGTTGTAAGTTGGGCAGTATGCCCCTGCCATATCAGAAGAAACCACATCTCAGGAATTTCAATGGATGACTTAATTATCTAGTTTGTAAGTTAGGTTAAGCTTAGTTGTAAGTTGGGCAAGTGTGCCCCTTCCATATAAGAAGAAGCTATCTTAGGAATTTCAATTGATGGCTAAAGTATCTAGTTTGTAAGTTTGGTTAAGTTTAGCTGTAAGTTGGGCAGTATGCCCCTGCCATATAAGAAGAAACCATATCAAAGGAATTTCAATGGATGACTTAATTATCTAGTTTGTAAGTTAGGTTAAGCTTAGTTGTAAGTTGGGCAAGTGTGCTTCTGCCATATAAGAAGAAACCATATCAAAGGAATTTCAATGGATGACTTAATTATCTAGTTTGTAAGTTAGGTTAAGCTTAGTTGTAAGTTGGGCAGTATGCCCCTGCCATATCAGAAGAAACCACATCTCAGGAATTTCAATGGATGACTTAATTATCTAGTTTGTAAGTTAGGTTAAGCTTAGTTGTAAGTTGGGCAAGTGTGCCCCTTCCATATAAGAAGAAGCTATCTTAGGAATTTCAATTGATGGCTAAGGTATCTAGTTTGAAAGTTTGGTTAAGTTTAGCTGTAAGTTGGGCAGTATGCCCCTGCCATATAAAAAGAAACCATATCAAAGGAATTTCAATGGATGACTTAATTATCTAGTTTGTAAGTTAGGTTAAGCTTAGTTGTAAGTTGGACAAGTGTGCCCATTACCATTTAAGAAGAAACCATATCTTAGGAATTTCAATGGATGGCTAAAGTATCTAGTTTGTAAGTTAGGTTAAGCTTAGTTGTAAGTTGGGCAAGTGTGCCCCTTCCATATAAGAAGAAGCTATCTTAGGAATTTCAATTGATGGCTAAAGTATCTAGATTGTAAGTTTGGTTAAGTTTAGCTGTAAGTTGGGCAGTATGCCCCTGCCATATAAGAAGAAACCATATCAAAGGAATTTCAATGGATGACTTAATTATCTAGTTTGTAAGTTAGGTTAAGCTTAGTTGTAAGTTGGACAAGTGTGCTCCTGCCATATAAGAAGAAACCATATCAAAGGAATTTCAATGGATGACTTAATTATCTAGTTTGTAAGTTAGGTTAAGCTTAGTTGTAAGTTGGACAAGTGTGCCCCTGCCATATAAGAAGAAACCATATCAAAGGAATTTCAATGGATGACTTAATTATCTAAATTGTAAGTTAGGTTAAGCTTAGTTGTAAGTTGGGCAAGTGTGCCTCTGCCATATAAGAAGAAACCATATCAAAGGAATTTCAATGGATGACTTAATTATCTAGTTTGTAAGTTAGGTTAAGCTTAGTTGTAAGTTGGACAAGTGTGCCCCTGCCATATAAGAAGAAACCATATCAAAGGAATTTCAATGGATGACTTAATTATCTAGTTTGTAAGTTAGGTTAAGCTTAGTTGTAAGTTGGGCAAGTGTGCCCCTGCCATATAAGAAGAAATCATATCAAAGGAATTTCAATGGATGACTTAATTATCTAGTTTGTAAGTTAGGTTAAGCTTAGTTGTAAGTTGGGCAAGTGTGCCTCTGCCATATAAGAAGAAACCATATAGGAATTTCAATGGATGACTAAATTATCTAGTTTGTAAGTTAGGTTAAGCTTAGTTGTTAGTTGGACAAGTGTACCCCTGCCATATAAGAAGAAACCATATCTTAGGAATTTCAATGGATGACTTAATTATCTAGTTCGTAAGTTCTGTTAAGCTTAGTTGTATGTTGGGCAAGTGTGCCCCTTCCATATAAGAAGAAGCTATCTTAGGAATTTCAATGGATGGCTAAAGTATCTAGTTTGTAAGTTTGGTTAAGTTTAGTTGTAAGTTGGGCAGTATGCCCCTGCCATATCAGAAGAAACCACATCTCAGGAATTTCAATGGATGACTTAATTATCTAGTTTGTAAGTTAGGTTAAGCTTAGTTGTAAGTTGGGCAAGTGTGCTTCTGCCATATAAGAAGAAACCATATCAAAGGAATTTCAATGGATGACTTAATTATCTAGTTTGTAAGTTAGGTTAAGCTTAGTTGTAAGTTGGGCAGTATGCCCCTGCCATATCAGAAGAAACCACATCTCAGGAATTTCAATGGATGACTTAATTATCTAGTTTGTAAGTTAGGTTAAGCTTAGTTGTAAGTTGGGCAAGTGTGCCCCTTCCATATAAGAAGAAGCTATCTTAGGAATTTCAATTGATGGCTAAAGTATCTAGTTTGTAAGTTTGGTTAAGTTTAGCTGTAAGTTGGGCAGTATGCCCCTGCCATATAAGAAGAAACCATATCAAAGGAATTTCAATGGATGACTTAATTATCTAGTTTATAAGTTAGGTTAAGCTTAGTTGTAAGTTGGGCAGTATGCCCCTGCCATATCAGAAGAAACCACATCTCAGGAATTTCAATGGATGACTTAATTATCTAGTTTGTAAGTTAGGTTAAGCTTAGTTGTAAGTTGGGCAAGTGTGCCCTTTCTATATAAGAAGAAGCTATCTTAGGAATTTCAATGGATGGCTAAAGTATTTAGTTTGTAAGTTTGGTTAAGTTTAGTTGTAAGTTGGGCAGTATGCCCCTGCCATATAAGAAGAAAACATATCAAAGGAATTTCAATGGATGGCTAATGTATCTAGTTTGTAAGTTAGGTTAAGCTTAGTTGTAAGTTGGGCAAGTGTGCCTCTGCCATATAAGAAGAAACCATATAGGAATTTCAATGGATGACTAAAGTATCTAGTTTGTAAGTTAGGTTAAGCTTAGTTGTAAGTTGGGCAAGTGGGCCCCTGCCATATAAGAAGAAGCTATCTTAGGAATTTCAATGGATGACTTAATTATCTAGTTTGTAAGTTAGGTTAAGCTTAGTTGTAAGTTGGACAAGTGTGCCCCTGCCATATAAGAAGAAACCATATCAAAGGAATTTCAATGGATGACTTAATTATCTAGTTTGTAAGTTAGGTTAAGCTTAGTTGTAAGTTGGGCAAGTGTGCCCCTGCCATATAAAAAGAAACCATATCTAAGGAATTTCAATGGATGCCTGATACAATTAGTTTAGAAGGCAGCTTAGTTTTAACTCAGGAAGTGTCCGTTCTTCAGCTCAGAATAAAACCATATCTTTGGAACCTCAGTAGTGAATCTGAAAGTAGTTGATAAGTAGTATTTTAAGGAAATTGTGTGGAACAAATAGTTTATTTAGTTACGTACTGACTATAATAGTAATTTCAGTGCAGGTCATCTAATAAATACACAACTTAAACTGATTTAAGTGAACACAATTTGTATTTAGGTAAAAGAGTGACATTGATTGGAAGAAGAAAACGGTCGAACCGGTTGAAAGCGTACTCTGGTTTCTGAGAAACTTGTCGGGATGGTTTCATTTCAAATTCGTCTAAGGGTAGGAGATCTTTTCTCGTTATTATTGATAGGATTCTCAAAGCAGTCTTATTGTTTCTACATTAATAGCTTTGCAGTCAGTCGGAAATTTTTAAGACTTTTATTTTTAATAATTGATTCAATTACTTTTACAAATTTCGATTGTAATCTTGCATTTTAATAATAATTATAATTCCACATATTTTACATATTCATATTTAATTAATATGGTGTAACTAAAAGCATGATAATAATGCATGAAAAATTAAGTCGTTTCACTAATTGCATGTTCACTACTCACCTAAATGAATACTTGGAATTATAATTATTTAAAACATTTTAGTGGCCACTAACAATGTTTTTACTCGGTTTTTTATGGGCAACTGTGAATCAATTTACACAGACTAATTAATTATTTTAGTAGATTTATTTTAGATACACATTCTGCACAACACTTCGTGGCAAAAAAAACACTAGCTCCGATTTTACCCTTTACACGTTTCATTTTTTTTTTAATTTGTTGTTTGTTGGTAGATTTGTTTAGTTTCAGACTGGGGTTTTTGTTGTTAATTTGTCTTCTTCTTGTTTGTTGAATTTCGTTTTCTTTGTTGGTTTTGCAGACTTTGTTTTCTTCAAGTCTGTATCTTTTTGTAAGCCCAATTACCCACCAGTCCAAAAACCCCTTTCTTTCCGAACGCATTTCTAATTATCCCCTTATTTCCCTAATTGCCCCATCCTATATATAACCTAGAAATCTAGGTTTACGTCATTCTAGTCACTGGTCTATGCAGACAGGTCTCCCCGTATATCCCTCAATCACTAAACGATTGATCTACCCTATTCTCTTTTCCCCCAATTTTTTCCCAGACCATTTTTACAAGCTCCATTGTATGGAGTTCTACGTATCCCTAAACCTGCTTAAATGACCAACTAGAATGCGGATGTGGGTAGAAAGGCGTTCTTTGGGGAGCGAAAACTGATCTCTACCTCCTCGAGGTGCTCCCCGGGCAACTACTCCCGGGAGTAGGCTAACAGAGACAGTACATTTTTTAAAGCTCAAATGAAGCTTCAATTTAAATTTTTTCCAAATTTAATTAAACTTTATAAATAGAAATATATTCATAAACGATAAGCGAAATGATTACAAATTAAAAACTGAGACAGTTTTAAAAGAGTTGTAGAATATGAATGTGTTATATAAGAAAAATAGCTAAAAAAAATAGACCTGAACTACTCCAGTTCGAACTTGAAATAAAACTAATAATATTTCGTCAAGTTATTTCTACAGCAAGCGTGTTTAATTTTTTTCTGTATTGATATCTTCTTTTCGCTTAAATTTGCCTTTTTCCTTTTATGATCAAAACAAATTAACTAGCGAAAAATTCATTGCCAGCTAAATATACAATTTCTGTACTAATCTAGGAATCAGGGTCCTTCTTAAATCAATAATGGTTTATTTACAAAAACAAGTAAAAGTGATAAACAGAAAAATATATACATAGCGATACTTCATAGCAGAATAAACATTCTGACCTGACAGAATTAAAGAAGGCCTTTTGTTAGTTTAAGTGTAGTTTATTTAGTGACGTTACACTGAAATAACTTTATAGTTTACCTAACAAATTAAACTATTCATGTTCCAAACAATTAGTTTTAAGTATAGTTAAGATAATTATTAAGATCAAGGATAATGAAAAACATCCAATGATAATGAAGATGTAGAATCAAACTTTGATGAGGAAACCAAAAAATTTAAATGCTACTTAGTTATAAGTTAGTTTTAAGTAACGCTAATCCCAAGAGGTGTTGAGGAAAACAAACTTTGTTCAGTTAAGTTAGTTTTAAGAGACTTTAAGTTTGTACGTTGTATTATAAAGAAAGATATCTCTTACTATTTTTCTCCCTAATCCTCTTGATATTAAGCACCAGTATGACATTAAGTTTTGACGAAGGGCAAAGCAGCTGTGATATGGAAGCCAAAAATGGTTAATACAAATTAAATAAATAAGAAGCTATAGAAGTGTGCCAAACCCTGACACACAGTGATGTGGCAGTCAAACATAGTTTTAAATTAATTAATTTTGTAAATTTGTAGCAGCAATAAGTGTGATGCAGTGATGTGAAAACAAAAACATTTTGTTAACATAAGTTAATTTTAGAAAAAAGCTTAAATTATTCTGGGGACAAATTATTGTTTAGTTGTTAATTAGTTATAAGATAAGTTAAAGAAACGCTAATTCCATGTTGCGATAAGGAAGCCAAATGCCACTTAAATGCTTATTATTAATAAGTTAGTTATAAGAAACGCTAGACTTAAGCTGAGATGTGGAAAAAACCCATAATTTAATCAATAGTTAGTTATAAGCTAGTTTTTAGAAAACGCAAGCTCTAATGCTGTGATGAGGAAACCAAACATCGTTCAGTAATTAAGTTGGTTAGATTTAAATAATAGTTATAATTCTGATGCAGTGATGTGGAAACCAATATGTTTTCAAACGTAATTTAGTTATTAAGTTAGTTCAATAAGATAGTTATAATCTTCATGAGATGATGTGAACACCAAAAATCTTTCAAACGTAGTTAAATTAGTTAGTTTACTAACTCTTAAGTAAGTATAAACCAGAAGCTGTGATGTGAAAACGGTGTAATATAATACGAAGTTATATGATTCGCATATGTACCAACTTTGATGTCACACATGAGATGGATAAATAGAAAAAGGAATCTAATTCTACAATATGTTTACGTATGGGACATATGTTTTTAACATTCACATCCAGGTAAAAAAAAAAAAAAAACTTAGTTTTAAGAATTAGTTTTAATGAGTCTGGAATGACGTTATGGATGAGCAAAGTGGATATGGATGAAGGAATGGAATGGAAGTCCTCGAAATATTTTGGATGTAATGGTAGATGGCTCAGCGGACAATGGAGAAAAGAATTTGTTCTAATCAATTTGGTGTTGGTTGAAATTGGTCCTTTCGTTGTTGCAAAATCTTAGTTTCTTTTTTTTTACGAAAATGTTTATTGGATCTATTGTAGTTTGTATAATCTCGCATTTGCTTTGAGTGCTATAAGTTGAATTGATACTCCAAAAAATGATTCACATGGACTTTATAAAAACAATTCTTTCCTAGTGTTCCATACCCAGTCGATTATTAATCTCAATTGAATTATAATCACTGCTGCTCATCATTAAATATTTTGGAAAACAGATTTGTAAACTCTGTTCTTATTAGTATTGACCCTCTACATTTATCATTAGCATTTATGTATTTTATTATTGGTCTCATGGCACAGACTGTTAATTATTTAGGCATTTATTCCTCCTGAATCTCATCAATATTGACACACGTTAGAATTTTGTAAAGTTACAAGTTAATACTTGATTAAACTTTTCTTAGTGAATCTTTCCCTTATGTATTAGGAAGTAAGAATTGAAACTGACTATATCATAAGTGACAATAAAAACTGATAGATGGCACTAGTTTTAGTTACATTTTTAGTTGTAGTTTTGTTTAAGTATAGCATTAGTTTTAGAGTAGCGATAGAATTAAGAATTAGTTAGGTATAGTTTTAAGAATTCGTAATAGAAGTAGTTATAGTTTTAACGAATTAGTTATAGAAGTAGGTATAGTTTTAAGCACATTTAAAGGCCATCATACCAGTTTACATCCATTGAAAAAGGTCAGGTGTAGTGAGATGCAGTTTTAATAGATAACTAACCTAATTTGTTTAAAATTCTTACTCCTCTTACATTATGTTACTAACCTGTATAAAACTAGCTCCTACCCCAACTTCGAATAGAAGATAAGTGAATTTGAAGCTAATTTCCAGACATTCAATTTTACTCTTTTATTCCTCTAAAACTATCTGCACCTTACGCTCCTTTGCACGTTAATAAAAAAACAATTGCTAGCTTAAATGTGACACTTAATTCTTCTAGAGTTCACTACTAATACGATATATTTTAAAAGTATGGTACCATACTACTTATATCCGGGCTAATATAAAATAAAACGGTGCGATTTGTATTAGCGGGTCTTCTATGGAACGATAAAATCGGATATCCGTGTGATAATCCGTGAACGTCAAAACATTCGGTATTAAATATCCACCGTCCGAGTTACTATTTTACTTTAAAGAGTTTAAAAGATTATTCGGCGCGGAGCGTGTTTGAGAAGTAATACGGTGTGGCAAACGGAACTAAATAGGTTGCCGGTGTACTTCGATAGTATGTGATCTCTAGAACATTTATATACGACATATGTCGCCAAACAATTAATTTACTGTTATTAATGTGCCAAGCAGAACTGGGCGCAGAGCATGTAGGAGTTCTAATTTAGTGAAATTGCTTGTCTTACTTCTTATTGTGTGCTTCAGTCTATTTGTACGGTTTTATGTGTATATTATAATTTTGGTTCAACATTTATGTAGAATTAAAATTCTATAAAATTTCAAAAAATGTGCTTTTATTTAATACGTTCAACGTTTTGAATTTAATGTTTTGGGGTAGTTTTTCTTTCTGTTGAGAGTTTAATGTTCATGGACTTGTTTTCGCTGCAGTAGATTAACAATCCATAGGGGTTAAACTCTAAATAGATGAAATCCTTTTTATAGATTCGAAACGTGTGAAGTTAAATAAAAGTATTTTTGTTTTTAGGGTTAATGTAAATTTTAAACGTATTAGTAATCAAATATTTAGAAGCTCATGTACTTCTTTAATTTTTGTGTTTACTTTGACCTTGATCTGCGAAATCTGAGTAGATTGTTAGGCGAACAAAGAGCTTCGTTTTGCTTGGTTTGTGTTCTAAGTGAATTCTCGATAGCTGTTCTTCAGACAAAAATGGTCCATTGTAAATTAATTGTATCTTTAAAGTTTGTTACTTTTGTAACGGAGATAGTAAATGGAAGTAAAGCTGAAACCTCTTTTTTATGATTCTTTGATGTTCTTGGTTCGTAGATTCTTTGTAGGCTGTTATTTCTGCTATGCAGCTAGAGCATGGAACTAATCCAAACCACCGCATTACGTAAATCTACGTCTTATGAAACTCCAGCCTAGCAAAAATTAGAATAGAATAATCATTAGTTTTTAAGTTTATTTAGTTATAAGATGAGGAATTTTTAGCTATCATGACAGAAGAAAGCTATATGATTGGAATCCCAATGGGTGCCAGCTGAAATCTGTTCTAAGTTAACTTGGCTACAAGACAGGAGAAATGAACCCTTTATGTCTGACGAATGTAATATCCTTAGAATCGCAAAGGTTGCCTAACCAAATTCACATTTTACGAAATATCACAGGATGCGATAGGTGTTTAGTTTATCAAGTAATGGTTTAGATTAAGCTTTTAAAGTTCGCGATTACATCTTAAGACTTAACCTATTGGTGTTCACATCTCTTGCAAGTAATTAAGTAATTTAGAAGTAAACCGTATGCACCCTCAAATTCAGACGAAAGCAAAATCTTAAAATTCTCAATGGCTGCCAAAGGTGATTGATTAGTAGTTAGTAAGTAAAGTTAGCTGTAAGTCGGGCGAAATACACCCTCCATGTTAGACGAAACCCATATCTTTGGAATATTAATAAAAGCCATACGTGATTAGTTTGTATGGGAATAGAATAATTTAACCTTATACTCTTGTACGCGATATTAATTCAATGATTTTTTTTTTATTCACATCATCTGCGGTTAGCTTATTTAGATAGTAAATAGTTGTTAGTAAGCATAGTTGTTAGTTGGGCAGTATGCACCTTCCACATTAGAAGGAACCCTATCTAAAGAACCTCAACAGATGCCTTAGTGATTAGTTTATAAGATGGTTTAGTTCTAAGTTGGGCAAGTGAGCCCCTGCCATATAAGAAGAAACCATATATTAGGAATTTCAATGGATGGCTAAAGTATCTAGTTTATAAGTTAGGTTAAGCTTAGTTGTAAGTTGGGCAAGTGAGCCCCTGCCATATAAGAAGAAACCATATCTTAGGAATTTCAATGGATGGCTAAAGTATCTAGTTTGTAAGTTAGGTTAAGCTTAATTGTAAGTTGGGCAAGTGAGCCCCTGCCATATAAGAAGAAACCATATCTTAGGAATTTCAATGGATGGCTAAAGTATCTAGTTTGCAAGTTAGGTTAAGCTTAGTTGTAAGTTGGGCAAGAGAGCCCCTGCCATATAAGAATAAACCATATCAAAGGCATTCAATGGATGGCTAAAGTATCTAGTTTGTAAGTTAGGTTAAGCTTAGTTGTAAGTTGGGCAAGTGTGTACCTGCCATATAAGAAGAAACCATATCAATGGAATTTCAGTGGATCGCTAAAGTATCTAGTTTGTAAGTTAGGTTAAGCTTAATTGTAAGTTGGGCAAGAGAGCCCCTGCCATATAAGAAGAAACCATATCTTAGGAATTTCAATGGATGGCTAAAGTATCTAGTTTGTAAGTTAGGTTAAGCTTAGTTGTAAGTTGGGCAAGTGTGTCCCTGCCATATAAGAAGAAACCATATCTTAAGAATTTCAATGGATGGCTAAAGTATCTAGTTTATAAGTTAGGTTAAGCTTAGTTGTAAGTTGGCCAAGTGAGCCCCGGCCATATAAGAAGAAACCATTTCTTAGGAATTTCAGTGGATCGCTAAAGTATCTAGTTTGTAAGTTAGGTTAAGCTTAATTGTAAGTTGGGCAAGTGAGCCCCTGCCATATAAGAAGAAACCATATCTTAGGAATTTCAATGGATGGCTAAAGTATCTAGTTTGTAAGTTAGGTTATGCTTAGTTGTAAGTTGGGCAAGCGAGCCCCTGTCATATAAGAAGAAACCATATCTTAGGAATTTCAATGGATGGCTAAAGTATCTAGTTTGTAATTAGGTTAAGCTTAGTTGTAAGTTGGGCAAGTGTGTCCCTGCCATATAAGAAGAAACCATATCAAAGGCATTCAATGGATGGCTAAAGTATCTAGTTTGTAAGTTAGGTTAAGCTTAGTTGTAAGTTGGGCAAGTGAGCCCTTGACATATAAGAAGAAACCATATCTTAGGAATTTCAATGGATGGCTAAAGTATCTAGTTTGTAAGTTAGGTTAAGCTTAGTTGTAATTTGGGCAAGTGAGCCCCTGCCATATAAGAAGAAACCATATCTTAGTAATTTCAATGGATGGCTAAAGTATCTAGTTTATAAGTTAGGTTAAGCTTAGTTGTAAGTTGGACAGTAAGACCCTGCAACATTAAAAGAACCATGTCTTAAGAATTTCAATGGATGCCTGATGTAAATAGTTTAGAAGGTAGCTTAGTTTTAACTTAGTGAAGTGTACGTCCTTCAGCTCAGTAGAAAACCATATTTTTGGAACTTCAGAAGTGGATCTCAAAGTAGTTTGTTTGGAACAAATAGTTTATTTAGTTACATACTGACTATAATAGTAATTTCTGTGCACGACATCTCATAAATACAAAACTTAAACTAATTTTAGTGAACACTTCAATTTTGTTTTGCAGACTGTTGAAGTGCTCTTGAAGTATTGGTATATGTTTAAATTTCACTTGTATTTATTTTTCTACACTTAGCATTATTGGTGCATTTAAATGGCTTTTTTTCTTTTGGAACAGACAGAGTATATTTCCTGGCAATATATTTTTATTAATTAATCTTCGTTTTAATCTTAAAAAGAAGGTTGTATTTAGGTAAAAGAGTGACATTGATTGGAAGAAGAAAACGGCTGAACAGGTTGATTGCGTACGCTGGTTACTGAGAAACTTGTCGGGATGGTTTCATTTCAAATTCGTCTAAAAGTAGTACATCTTTTCTCGTTATTATTGATAGCAGTCTTAATGTTTCTACATTAATAGCTTTGCAGTGAGTCGAAAATCTTTAGGAGTTCTATTATTAATAATTGATTCACTTACTTTTACAAATTTTCTAGTACAATCTTTCGCTTCAATGTTAATTATAATTCCACTTATTTTACATTTTCATTTTGAATTAATATGGTGTAACTAATAGCATGATAATAGTGCATGAAAAAACTAAATCATTTCACTAATCACCTAAATGAATACTTGGAATTATAATTATTTAAAACATTTTAGTGGCCACTAACAATGTTTTTACTCGGTTTTTTAAGACTAAATGTGAATCAAATATACCGACCAATTAATTATTGTGTTAGATTTATCTCGGATAAACATCCTGGACAACATTTCGTGACAAAAAACACTATCTCCGATTTTATACATTACACGTTTCATTGTTTTAAAAGCTCTTGGTTGATTTGTTTAATTTCAGGCGGGGGTTTCACTTGTTAATCGTCTTCTTGTTCTTTCTTGAATTTCGTTTTCTTTGTTGGTTTTGCAGACTTTGTTTTCTTCAAGTCTGTATCTTTTTGTAAGCCCAATTACCCACCAGTCCTAAAACCCTTTTTTTCCGAACGCCTTTCTAATAATCCCTCTATTTCCCTAATTGCCCCATTCTATATAAAACCTAGAAATCTAGGTTTACGTCATTCTAGTCACTGGTCTATGCAGACAGCTCCCCGTATATCCCTCAATCACTAAACGATTGATCTACCCTATTCCCTTTTCCCCCAATTTTTTCCCAGACCATTTTTACAAGCTCCATTGTATGGAGTTCAACGTATCCCTATGCCTGCTTAAATGACCAACTAGAATGCGGATGTGGGTAGAAAGGCGTTCTTTGGGGAGCGAAAACTGATCTCTACCTCCTCGAGGTGCTCCCCGGGCAACTACTCCCGGGTGTAGGCTAACAGAGACAGTACACTTTTCAAAGCTTAAAAATAGCTTTCACTAAAATTTTTCCAAATTTAATTATACTTTATAAATACAAAGATTTTCATTAACGATAAAACGATAAAATCAAGAAGTAAAAACTACTGGAAATAGTGGAAATGGTTTCGTAATTTCACTTGAATGTGGCGGTTTCGTATATGTTAGTTAATAATAAAGTCAATGCTAAATTACGAATGAAGGATCGATCTATTTTGAAAAATATAAAGTACGAGTATAATCCATTAGAAAATGTTGAATTTATTTCTTTATTTCACATGAATCCATCTTTTTCCATGTTTGATAAGCCATTGCAAGATTATGCGAATTAGCTTGTTCTATTTTGCAAAACAAGAAATAAAAGCCATTGGAAAAAGTGGAAATCGTCTTCTAATTTCCTCGAAAACTCCTGTTTCGTATTAGATATTTACTATTAAGGCTGATGTTACAATGTAAATGTAGGTACTATCTTTTTTCAACAGTAAGAAGCAAAAACGATTGGAAAAAAGTTGAAGTTCTTGGCTAATTTCGCCTGAATACTGCTGTTTCTGAATTTGATTGTTAATAATAAGGTCAATCTTTGATTGTATTGAATATAGCAGAAATTGTCCCCAGAATGGCTGCTGATCCACTTTTTCCAATGGTGTTTCTTACTTGTTCCCCAAAATAGATTGATCTAGCTTACATAATCTACCCTTGGTATTAAAATTAACTTTCAAATACGGAAACATAAGTATTTTAGTGAAATTTGGAATTCCGCAACTGTTTTTACTTCAAACTATTAACACACTGAAGCAGAAATCCTAATACTTGTGGAAACTCTAAACGAGAATTCCTAATTTTTTAATTAATTCTGGAGTGGTAACTTCACATTCGGGCTACCCTGAGTGTACATTTCACCTCTTGCTTAATAATGAAATGTATTAAGCAGAAATTTCAATCTATCCAAACAAACTAGACGAGAATTCATTCTTTTTCATTTTATTTTGTACTCGTAACTTCAAATGCGGCCGTCCCTTCGTGTACAACCAAAGTTTGGTTTTGTTATTTATACAATAAAGTAGAAATCTCAATCGTTCTAGTCAAACAAGATGAGAACTCCTTATTTTGCTATTAATTTTGCAATCATAATTTCAAATTCTGGGCTACCCTGTGTGTACATTCCACCTCTGGCTTAGTAATGAAATGTATAAAGCAGAAATCTCAATTTCTCCAGTTAAACTAGACGAGAATTTTTTTTGTTTTTATTAATTTTGCCATCGTACCTTTAAATTCGGTTTTACCTGTTTGTATAATGTATTTTTGTCTTAGTTATTAATGCACTGAAGCTGAAATAAAATATTTTTCTTTAAAACTAGACAACAATTACTTATTTTTCCAATTGCTTTGTAATAGTAATTCTAAATTCAAGCATGAAGTGGATTGTTCAAGCGGGGCTTTGGAATCTGAAGGTACGATTGCAAGATAAAAGTAAATGAGATAATGATAAAGTAATGAGAAATTTTCGTCTAGTTAACCGGAAAGATAGAGATTTTAAATTTCAGTGAATTACAAAATAAGCCAGAGGTGGTGTGGAAGGATTCTCGCCTTAATTCACTGGAAAGATTAAGATTTCAGTTCCAATGAAGTAATAACTATGCCAGACATGGAATGTATACTCAGGGTAGCCCAAAGTTTGAAGTTACGTCTGAAAAATGGAGGGATAAATAAGAAATTCTCTTCTAGTTTTAAACAATAGAATGAGAAAGGTAGCAAAATAATAAAGAAAAACATTTTTCCATAATTTCTGCAATCGTAACTTCCTTAGTTATCAATACTATAAAGCAGAAACCTTAATCATTCCAGTCAAACTAGGCCAGAATTACCTATTTTTCCATTAATTTTACAATCGTAACTTCGAATTTGTATGTATTATATCGCATTGATTATTTTAATGTAGAATCGTTCATTCTCAATTAATTAAATTTTATACTTTATGAACCAATTTCATAAGGTTTCTGTTTTATAAAAACCGAAGTGTTTCTGCAACGGATAGAAATGTTAGTATTAGAAATATGCAAACAGAAAGCCATTCACAAAGCTTGAATATACTAGCATATTGCATGTTCTTCGCTGATTAAAAGTTTTCCTTTAAAGATTTTACGCATTTTTTAAATGATTAGAATCGCATATCCATTCATATTTTACTTAAAAATAATTACTTCGAAGTGAAAATGCAACAATGTCCGTGTTTTAAACTTAAATTCTCGCGCCTCCCTCGTATAAAATACATTATAACTTTTCAGTTATAAAATATGACTCGCACAGAATTAAAAAAACAAAAAAAAATCCTTTTATCGTGTACTAGAATTCAATTATTTTAATTAATAATTTTTACAAATGTTTGACAATTCGTTAATATTTTGGATAACAGCACGTAACCTCCCTTACTCAGTCTGCCGTGTAAAAAAGTGTAGTGCAGCTCGGGAAAAGCAGGGAAGTTACAATCCCTACCCAAATCTGGTTATTCTACCTCTGAAATGGTTGAAAGACCGAAACTGATAAGGGGTATAATAAAAATACGTCCTACTACGGACAAAATTACAAATATTATTACGCACTGCGGACGTAACGTCATTTTCATAAGACTAATAAATTCTTATGCCTTTACGAAGACCTATAAAAAAGTAAGATTCGAGAAGTGTTAGTTCAATATTGAAGTGAAGTAATGAAAACCACAAGTCAAGATTCTAAGACGAGGAAGATGAGTACGATAAGCTTAATTCGCTTGTAGCACGAGTTAGACCTGAACATGAAATTCGACTAATTATATTACATTAATAGTATAACTGAGGAGTCATTAAGTCAACAGATATAGATTTAATAAAAAGGAACCTTATGATATTAAGTAACCTACTTAGGTAATGATTTTTGATTATTTCTTAACAAGAATGAAGAGGGTAGTGCCTACGAGCAGGAGTAGAATGAGAAGTCTGGAGCAAGTGTTTTGTGAACAAGACCTTTCTTTTTGTATCGGCTTCATAAGGTATTTTGCTTATTTATGTCACTTGTCCCTTTAATTTTTCACTTTTAATTTAATATTCACCAAGCACTCGTTACCATTCATACTTTTTCTCACCAATAATAATTACAAGTGTTATACAAAAATCATTGGGGTACTTCCTACCTTTCCAATTGTCAACGAATTCAATCTCTCCAATCAAAAATCTTTTGGAAAATAGTAAATGCTCTTCTGTTCGCATTGATCTTACTATTCGCGTTGATAATGACCTCAAACTTTTTATCCTGTATCTAGGAAAATCCTTTTTTCCCGATTTTATTTTGTTGTTTTGAGGAAGCTCTTAAATTCTATAATATTTAACATGTAAAATATAGAATTACTTCATTATTATGTTTAAGGAAAAGTTTTATATTTAAAGAAAATTTCAATACATATGTTGTGACGAGAATTCGTGAATGCTCCTACTCATGTTTAATGTAATATTTTTTTCAGTTCATGCGGCGCTAACATCAATCGGCTTGTAAGCTTGCAGCTCCGTTAAGAACAGTTTTTACCAGAGATGAATATTTAAGGGTCCTTCTGTACTTCCAGCAGCACGACCATTATTAATATGAAGTTTTTTCGCATCCAGGTAAGTCTTATCTTATTATTTATTATTTTAGGAGTGATACAACAAGAACCAAAACTTTTTTCATACAAATTATTCTTCTTTTGTATCTTAAAGAAATTTTAATTTTTGTTGATTGTAGGTAGCAGTAATTTAATTGAAAAATTCAACATCAAACATGCATGTGAATTCTGCATAATTTTCCAATCACATAGAACTATTTTTATTCAAGATTATAGTTTTTTAATAAATTTTCAAAAAAATAATTTCATAATACTAGTAGATTGTGTTATTTTATTTTTCCAATCAAATTAATTTTCTTCCCGAGGAATGTGCCTTTTTTGGAAATATATTTCATTATCATTGAATGAAAAGATTTAGGTTTAAAGAAATAAATAAATTCTTTAGTTTAATTACATTTGTCTTTATTTAATCTTTTTTTCTACATAAATTGTTACAGATGTGTTTCTATAGCTTCTTATGCTAGGTGAAATTCATTACATGTTAATTACAATAATGTTAATTTTCAGGATTAAATACTGGGGATTCCAGAGTACTGCCTGCAAAACTGTCCAACAATTGAAGCCCAAGTGAAAAAGACGTAAAACATCAATCCAGCATGAATATTCCACCAAATTTGGTTAGGAATCTATTAAAAATGATATGAACCGCCGAAGCGACAACATCTCCTTCACTTATGATTCTTTGGGAGAGAGGTGATGAATGTTAGACTGGACTAGATAACATATGTTTGGGGAGACAGAGCGACCTACCCTCCCTGCATTACTCAAGTCGTACTGACGAGAATTTGTGCTGTTGCCGTATATATAGAGGAAGGTTACAGCACTGCTACTTGGTGGCAAGTTCTGACTAACTAAACTTATATAGAAGTGTCTCATACTCATATTTAACTATGTTGACGACTCACTCACTAGGCTTATATAGAACATTTTTACCCTGACATTAAACCATGTTGACGACTCACTAGGCCTATATAGAACAATTTTACATTCAAATTTAACCAAGTTGACGACTCACTAGACTTATATAAAACTATTTACACTTAAATTTAAGAATGTTGACGACTCACTAAACATATGTAGATTTATCTTACACTCATATTTAACCACGTTAGAAACTCACTAGGCCTAGGCTTATATAGGTTCAACTTACACTCATATTTAACCCTTTTTGCGTCTTACTAGACTTATACAGCACTATCTTACACTCGCTAATAGTTTATTTTTTTACCGCTTCTCATGTAACTTATTTATTAATTTGTTTACTTTTATCAATCTATATATACAAAAAAAAAGAAACGTTTTCTACGTTCCAAGCACACCTGTTCCTTTAGAATTTAAAAAATACATAAAAAACAGACAGTGAAACCTTTGCTAAGTTTACATATTTATTTTTCGAGGTTTTCGCTTTGAATGATAAAATATTTCTAATTTTTTTAGATATATATTGACAAAATTAACAAATAGGATACAAGTTACATGGTAAAAAATAAGATAAATATGATTGTAATGTGGTCCTCTTGTGAGTCACCAACTTGGTTAAAAGTGGGTGTAAAGTAGTTTAATATAAGTCTTGTGAGTCACCAACTTGGTTAAAAGTGTGTGTAAGGAAGCTCTTTGTAAGTCTTGTGAGTCACGAACATGGTTAGATGTGAGTGAAAGGAGGTCCTGTATAAGTCTTGTGAGTCACCAACATGGTTAAATGTAAGTGTAAGATAGTCCTGTAAAAGTCTTGTGAGTCGCCAGTGTGGTTTAAAGTGGGTGTAAAGTGGTCCTATACATGTCTTGTGAGTCGCCAGCATGGTTAAATATGGGTGAAAGGAAGTTCTATATAAGTCTAAAGAGTCACCAACGTGGTGGTTAAATATGAGGTTGTAAAGATTTTATAAAAATTTATTGTAAAAAAATGTATCAATAATTAATAAATAATAAACGATTTAATTATAACAATATTGTATTTATTTTCCCTTTTAATCTCTCAATAATATGAAAAATTAATAATAAAAATGAAGAAATTGCGTGGAAATTAAAATAAAATATAAAAAAAAGGTTAAAAATGGCTGCCAGAGTCTTGGGAGTGTGTAAGAAACATTAAAGAAGGTTACAACAATGGCTGAAAAAGTCTAGAGAGTGTGTAAGAAGATAGCAAGGTCACAACAATGGCTGCCAGAGTCTTGGGAGTGTGTAAGAAGCATTAAACAAGGTTACAACAATGGCTGCCAAAGTCTAGAGAGTGTGTAAGAAGATAGCAAGATGACAACAATGGCTGCCAAAGTCTTGGGAGTGTGTAAGAAGATAGCAAGGTTACAACAATGGCTGCCGAAGTCTTGAGAGTGTGCAAGGAAGGCTACGAGAGATAAACAGACAGCACGAGCGATCTAGTAACAGCTGGTGGAACTAAAAGTAGGGGGGGAGCCCGTTGTCATGGTGATATGACGCCATCTAGAGGGTATATAAGAAAGTTCGCGGCGCGGGCCGGGCCGGGTGGGGCGAATAGTTGCCTTCCGACCGTCGAGGTGAACGCATCTCCTATAACCATTACCCATGACATATCAAGATTGTTTATGTGGAGAGAGGTGTATTGACTAGAATTAGATATTTTTGGAGTGACGAGCGACATAGCCCCCTCCTTACGAGTACGACTCTGCAGTCGTACTGAGGAGACATCTTGTTTGACCGTAGTATATAAACAGTTTCAGTGCTACCTGGTGGCAAACATGTGAACTAAATTTTGTTTACATAGTAAACAAGTCTAGTAAGTGCTGCAACCTGGTGGCAAACATGTGAACTAAATTTTGTTTACATAGTAAACAAGTCTAGTAAGTGCTGCAACCTGGTGGCAAATATGTGAACTAAATTTCCCTTTTTTTTTGTTTTACGTCTTTCTGATGCAATTTTCTCAACATTTTTTAACTTTTTCTGCTTTTTAACGCTCTCCGACGCCATTTTTGCGTACTACTAATACTTTATTTTATTTTTTTGTTTAATGTAAAGGGAATTTTTAATTTTACATTACTTTAATTTGCCTCTTATCATTTTTAGTCTTTTTTAACTTTGTTTTTAGTTGTAACTTTGCAAATACAATAAAAATAACAAGACTATGGGAAAAGAGAAAATACATAATGACTTTTTTAATAATTTATAAATAATTCTTTATTTTGCTGCCAATTATACATTTTTTTTCTTTCGTATTACAAAAACATTTTAAATTCAATTACATCTTTTAGGTAATGATTCTTAAAATTACCTACATAATAATATTAAAATTTACATTACATTTTCAAACTTCAAATATATTTTTTACAAATAATCGACTAAATAATAAAGAATTGGAAGAATTGCAGTTGGATAGGTGTTTTCCAACGTCTTTTTCATTTTGGCTCAATTCGATGAACCTCTTTGGCCGGAAGCCCTCCAGTTTCGCCTGTTTCAACTCTGAAAAATAACATTATACAATGAGATAGACTGTTCGTCTACTGAATCCTCCTACAAATCAAACTCAACTTCCTTGAAAATCAATGTTAATTTTTTATACGTTTAAATAAAAATAGATCATCTTTTAGAAAGAAAACGCAAGAAAGTAAAACTGAGTGTTAGTAATTACATGAACTTAATTCATTTTGAAAATAGCAGTTTACTGCACTCTTTTAAGTGAAATAAACATTTTTTAAATAAACACTCGTCATTTTTTGTTCTTGTACCTTTCAATTTTCCAATCAAATCAAAACTGTCTTTACAGAAAACAGAATCTTTACTATACTCATTCCGATTCAGGAATGTATGAACAAAAAAGTTTAATCACGTAAAAATGCTCAAGTTTTAATAAATAATGGATAAGATTACCTGGAAGATAACACCACAGAGTGGTAGGTAGATTTCCTTATTTGGATGTTGCAGGAATAGACATGGATGGGAATCACCTCTTATTTACGGAAGTGCTGCAGCATTAAAAGAAATTCCCTCAAAAGTAATCATTTTAGATTATGTCTCAGCTTCACTGGGCTGCGAGTCGGCCAAGGGCTGAAAACCTTAGTAAATGATTTGAATTTCATTCACACTTATTGTAATGCGGTAGCATTTTACAAACAAAATCTTAGTTAATTCTGTTTATAACAAATTAAACCATTCTGCAACTAACTCGGAAAATCTAATTTAAACCATCTATTGCACAAAATAACAACTTTTTATTCAGATTCAAAGGAAAATATTTAATTTATCGGAATAAAGGTTTAATTGATGTTAAAATGCTTTAGATGTAATCAATAATGGATAAGCGCAACCATTTGTTTAATCTAAATTTGTATCTTTCAAAATGAAAATGTTTAGTTAATTTTACCTAGCATTAAGAAAAACATCTATAACAATTTATGTATATTATAAAGATTAAATAAAGAAGACTGTAATTGAACTAAAGAATGATTTTTTTTTTTAATCCTAAATCTTTTCATTCAATGATAATGAATGCACTTATTTCATAGGAATACAGTTAATTTGATTGGAAAAATATAACACACATAATCTACTAGCATTAATATTATGAAATTATTTTTAGGAAAATAAGTTGAAAAATTATAAGCTCGACTAAAAATAGTTTTGTATGATTGGAAATAGATGCAGAATTCACATGCGTGTTTGATGTTGAATTAATTAAATTACTGCTACCTACAATCAACAAAAATTGAAACTTCTTTCAGATACAAAAAGAAAAGAATAATTTGTATGAAAAAAAGTTTTAGTTCTTGGTGTATCACCCTGAACATAACAAAGAATAAGATAAGACTTACCTGGATGCGAATAACTTCACATTAATAATGGTCGTGCTGCTGGAAGTACAGAAGGACCCTTAAAAATTCATCTCAGGTAAGAGCTGAGCTTAATGGAGCTGCAAGTTGACGAAAAGCCCACTGATGTCAGCACTGCATGGACTGAAAAAAATATTACATTAAACATAAATAAGTAGGAGTAATACCAATTTTATTCACATTACTTTAATAATTTATTTAAAACGTAGAATTTATCAGTTAAACTAAACATTTTTTCAAAAAAATATTTGGAAAATATTTTAAAATTTTATAATATTCACAATGTGCTTATTACCAGAAAAAGGTACGACTGATCACATACTTCTATAACAAAATAAATGAACTTGGACGAAATAGACCTAGAGTTGAGATGTTTAAAAAAAAAAAAAATTAGGTATTTACTTTTTTTAAACTAATTTATTTATATTATAAATATTAAATAAACACTATGATTAATCTAAAGAATTGATCTTTTTTTTAAAAAGCCTTTAAAAACCTAAATCTTTTCACTAATTTAGTCGCGATTTAGTTTAGTTGATGCACTAATGAGCTACACCAACGAATTCTGTTGAGAGCATTCATGACATTCTCTCGTCACAACATACGTATTGAAATTTTCTTTAAATATAATACTTTTTCTTTAAAATAATAATGAAGTAACTCTTCAATATAATACATGTTAAGTATTATAAGAGAAGTGTAAGAGCTTCCTCAAAACAATAAAATAAAATCGGGAAAAAAGGATTTCGCTAGATGGAGGATAAAAGATTTTGAGGTCATTATGAATGGTAAAATCAGTGCGAACCGAAGAGCATTTACTATTTTAAGATTTTTGATTGGGGAGACTGAATTCGTTGGCAATTGGAAAGGTAGTAAGTACCCAATGATTTGTGTCAAAGTACAGATTGCTCCATACCAGCTGCTATAGCAGTCTTTTATTTATTACAGAGAGTTTTTAGTTTTTATCAATTTTTCGAGAGAAATATTTCTATACATGCTCTAGATCAGAGGTGGACAACTTTTCTGTATATAAGATCTACTTTTTTTCTTAAAAGTCGCGATCGACTTTTGTCATAGGCGTAGTCTAAGGGGGAAGAAGGGGTGTGAAATGCATACTATGTTTATACACTGGGTTTCATTAGAACTAATTTTTTTACCTTAATTTCTTTACTATTTTATGTTTCTTTGTTAGTTTTCGACGTTTTTTAGCAGTTATTTTTGTATTTTATTTATATGTTTTTCCCCCCTTATAATAGAATGTATAATGTCTATGTAAAAACCAAATACGTATGCAAATAAATATTTGTTTTAAATTAAAGATTTTTATGTATTCTCTTACTAAATAATGCTTTTTATTTTCACTTTACGTAGAAAAATCATTTAATAAATAAGATTGTGATACAAACATGCAATTTTTTAAGTAATTGATTCATAAGAAAAGTTAATTGTACTTACTCATTTGATGGATGTTTCCTCAACCTCTTTTTCATTTCCACTTCAGTTGATGGACGGTTTTGCAGTTACTGGCTCACACAATTGGCTGTTTTCAATCTGAAAATCATTATTCAATGAAATAAACAGTTTACAGTGTTAATCTCGAATTAAAAAGCATTCTGTTCAATGTTACTGCAAATAAAAAAGGCAACTATTTGCTTAAGACAAATTTGTATCTTTCAGGAATTTAAGAAATAAATAAAATATGAATGCTGAACTTTTAGTTTAAATTATTTTAACATGAATTACTCCTCCGTTGCAATGTAACTGTTGTACTAACTAAACTTGTTTTACCTATGTTACACTTACTGCCATAAATTTATTAGGTTTGTTAAAACCAAAATAAACTATTTTTTATTAAGTTCAATTTTGTTCAAAATTCTTTCACTTAAACTTTATTCTACTAAAAATAGTTTTTAGTTTCATTTGGTTAACAAATTATTCAGAATTTATAAGACTTCGAATTTTTCAATCAAAGTACTACTACCAACTTACAGCAAAAATTAAAACTTTTTTCAGATATCATAGAAAAAATTGAATTAGTGTTTAAAAAAAAGGTTTCACTTACTGCTTTAATGCTGTTATACGTATATGGAACAATAGATAAGACAACCATCACTATTCCATAGTCAGAATGGAAGGTAGGTATCGTCGGCTTCTTATACTCCGGAATAGAATGGATGAGAATCGACTCATATTTGCCAGCGTTATGTTGCAAGTAATGATGAGCCCATCGAGGTAATCATTTCAGAGGAAAAATGAGCATCATCACTTAGCTGCAAGCTGAAATAGCGTTGGAAAGGCCCATGGCTGAAGGCACTGGATAATGGAAAAGAATATTACATTAATAATTATGATTTAATTCACACCAAATGAAAGATTGTTGAAATCGAAGCATTTTTCTATTAAACAAAATCAAGAGATGTCTAGAAATGTACGTTTAACTTTAAATATTTCAATCAAATATCATTATTTTAATCAAAAATAACAACTACTAGAGTCGAATGTCAATTGAATTAATTTGACTAAAACATAAAATGTACCTTTACGTATTTGGATGAAATTTAAACTGTTTCCATGAAATTGTAAGAAAAAAATATATACCGTTTTATTAAAAACAAAAATATTTTTGAAAAAAGTGAATAATAGTTTTATTTGATGATTAATGATGCAGGGTTGATGTGTACACTTGAATAAATATTTGAGAACAAAGACTATTTTTAATATATAGTAATTATTACCAAGCATGAAATACAATATTATTTTCGAGTTGTAGAAAAAGTAAAATGTAATTTTTATTTGCTTTAATTGTGACCATTTTCCAATAAAATTGTCATTTTGCAAGAAAACTTATTTTTAAAAAGTAGTTAGATCGAATGTAGCACGATTAATTTCTAAAAAAGTAGAACATTTCTTATCAGCATTCACCAATATTTCAATCAAATTTTACGAAATTTAAACATTTATTTTATCAGAAAAAAGGTTTTAAGTTGTAATGCTTAAGTATTACTTGTAAGGCTTAATAATGAATAAACGTACCTGAAGAACAAAGGCAGAGTGGTAAGTAGATTTCCTTTTTATACTTAAGAAAAGACTAGATGAAAATAATTTACTATCGGCGTGCTGCTGGATGTAAAGAAGGGCCCATAGAGGTAATCATTTCCAGTTGAAAGCTGAGCATTACTAGGCTGCAACTGCAGAAGTGTTGGAGAGCACTGGATAAAGATTGAAAACTCCTTACTGCAATTTCCACAACTGCACTCATTTCAACAGGATATTAAAGTATAATCAAACTTACTGTTTTTCTTTTAGTACTTTAAAATACTTTTATCTAAATTTCTATACGGCATTAACGAAGTTTGTAAAAGATATTTCAGTATGCATAATTCATTAAAAAATTTAAACTACTTTTAAGACAAAAATAATGGTCACCATAAAACAAGGTAAATCTATCATCAGACGTTTATAAATAAGTTTAAGTATATATAATATAAAGACTTTACCTCTACTACTCCTCCTGCTTCCAACTAGTTTCTGAGTGAGGAGGTTACCTTTTGGTTACTGACGAGATATCATATGGTATTTGTGAAACTGAAATTGTTATTAAACTGTGAAATATTTTTTGTAAACAATAAAAAATGTGAATTACAATTAATGAAACCTAATATGAATTTAAGGCTTGTAAAGATGACCAATTTTTTTTCTTTTAAATTATTTTACATCAGGGGGCGCCCTTTATGTAAGCAGAAAACACTGAATTAAACTAGGTTCATTTGTACAGGGAAATACTGCAACAAAATGAAAAAAAATTAATACAAAGTTAAATATTGTTAAGCATATTATTCTATCTGATTAATAAATAATTCGTAAATAGAATAATATTAAAAACTTTTAACATTAAACAACAAGCGACATGCTGGAATATTCAAGCATTTCATTTTATATTTTCCTATACTGTTTTAGTGAATTTTGCAAGTGTGATTGGTATAGAATGAGTTTAAACAGTGTGTCCCAGTTACATTTAAGTTTGGTCATTATATACTCGGCCAAAAAGTCTTTGAACACCTACCGAAATCTTATTACATACTTGTATTATCTTAG
This sequence comes from Rhodnius prolixus, assembly GCF_049639745.1. Classification (NCBI taxonomy): domain Eukaryota; kingdom Metazoa; phylum Arthropoda; class Insecta; order Hemiptera; family Reduviidae; genus Rhodnius; species Rhodnius prolixus. The sequence continues at coordinate 31,927,758 of NW_027411582.1, forward strand.
TAGGAACTTCTTTTTTTTCTTTTGTTAATGATATATACATACCTACTACTCGATATAGACTAACCAGAGTTCTTTATTATGTAGTAGTCAATTTTATCCCATTCTTCTGGAATAGCGTTTCTTAATTGTTCACTGTTACTTATTTCTCTTTTATTTACTGCTTTTTTTTTATTAGGACTGCCGAAATAAATCTATAATTAATTAATTGCTAATTCAATTAATTCTCCTAGATTGTTTTAGATCTGACCCCAAGAACCAGAGCTGAATAGAAAATGTGGAAATATACAGGATACCACAAAAACAATGCAAAAACTCTTAGGTAAAGAATGAAATTAAACGAGGTTAATATGCAGGTAAAAGAAGAGATAATGAGAAAGCGTTCCGACCAATTAAGGAGGCAAAGAAGGGGCACATATTATTAATGAAAAACTACGAATCTACACAAAAAAAATAGCCCTTAGATGGTGACTCACTGACCGAAGGGAAGATAGAAAACTAACTGAATGCTGATATAAGTCCCAAACTAAGAGGGTCATATGAAGGTTGGCCTTAGACCACTTAAACTGAATTATAGTGTAATAAAATGTAAATGTATTTTAAGTAATTATTGTAATGACAGGGAGATCAATCCTATGTTGGTAGAGAAATACAGTATTCTGTATTAATTATAAAAATATATTTAGATTTGTGAATTTTAAAAGGTTATTTCTTTTATCTTACAAACCTCAGTATTAAGAAATACCTGGAGCTAAAAGCAGCTCTAAAATGTTTCTTTTTTTTCTTTAAGAATTTTACAACTGTACAAGTAAAAAAGATGAACGCACAATAAGTACGTGTGTTGACTTAGCGCCAGCGCTAAATTCTCAAAATGTAGCTCATTAATACTACAATTTTTATTCAGCAGAATACCATCTTACTAAGCAATTCCAAAAGTGTCAGTAGTGAGAGCAGTTTTTAAGCCTCTTTTTTTTCCTTTTCATACCAGATATAGTTACAAAATTTGAGAGCAGGGTGCTATGAGCAGGAAGGCTCATCTGTTAAGGCAGAAATTGGATGAGCACACGTAAAATTTGTTTATAAGAGAGTGAAAGGAAAATAGACCCAGTTATTAAATATGGACGTTGGAAGAATTCTAGAAATGTGCAACAGTAGATTTCTTTTCTTTAAAATAATACTCTTTCAAATTAGCTACCACATTTTAAAATATTATTTTAGCACAATACCTTCAGACTATATGAAGATATGAAAACGTATATGAAGCTTATTATTAAAGCCTTTTTGGCAAAATATTAAATTCTTCCTATAACAATCCTTGCAGAATCTTATGTCCATACGGGAAGCTATCACATATTCTTGCATGTAGTTTGTAACACAGAAAGTGGACAATAGTAGCTCGCTGAGGATGGTGATAATTCAAGAACTGTTCATGAAGTCATTGCTCAGTTTTCTCCTGATAAATGAATGAAAAAAGAATGATTTTTAAGCGCCCTGACAAACCAAGAATATAAGCATTTAAGGATTATCAAACCCTCTTAATGTAACTAAAAATTCGATAATTTTAAAACAAAACAGTTATTGTTATGGAATATTAACAATTGTATAGTCTAATAAGGGAACTTCTTATCGATTTTTTTTTAAAAGCTCAATCACGATTCCCGTCTAAGAAGTCTTATATAGAAAATAAGTACTTACATTCTTATAATGCTTTAGATTTTACTGAAATATTCTTTAGCGGTATTTTTTGTTTCTCACAAATGAAACACAATAGTGACCTCACAAATGAACATTGATAGTATTTTTTAAGAGAACAAAAACAGAACTCATATAAAATACTACGTAAACACAACAATGTTATCTAACGTACCCGATACTGAAGAATACACAAATAGGTTAGTTTACCTTCCAATATAAACGCACACAAATAGGTTAGTTTACCTTCCAATATAAACGCACACAAATAGGTTAGTTTACCTTCCAATATAAACGCCAAATAGAGCAGCAAGCGGTCTCTCTTAGAAGTTGTGTGAACTAAAGATGGTTATTTAGTTACAAATGTTGCCGCTAGATCATGTTGTCTTGTTAATTTTTGAGATTCACTGTTGTAGAAGAATTTTTAAATGGATTAATCTTCTTTACTTTACTTTATTTTCTATATTTGTTACTATTTAATAACTACTATTAGTCCGTTCTTCTTATTACTTTTCCAAAATAATAGAATGATTAAATGATGATGATAGAATGATTATTAGGAGAGAAGAGAAAAAACGAAAAAATAAATTTTATTAGGACAGACAACCTTACTATTTAACTATTTTTTATCGCTTCACTTGTGACCCATTTATGTATTTGTCAATTTGTTTTGTCAATCCATCTACTACACATCTCTCTATTATGCACATAACTTATTTTTCATATCAGTCCGTTAAAAATCTCTCGTACTCATACCTAATATAAATATGTTCATATTAATATATTTTGTAAGTGAGTTTGTTTATTTGCTTAGTGTTTTATATGATAATAAATATATACACACAAAAACTAACGTAAAAAAATATATAATATGAATAAATATATTGCGTTTGTGAATGTTGAGTATATTTAATGGGCGAATATAAAAATAAGTTATTTATACTACAAATATTATACTATATTTGGACCTGAATTTGCCCAAATATAGTGTAATTTCCTTTTCTAGGCAGTGTGTCTTATAGACTACACGCTGAACGTTTCTGTGCTGGTAGGATAGCGTCGGTAAAGGATTTTGGGCATCAAGTTCAACTGTAAATTGGATTTTATGGAGCACATGAATATAGGATCAGAAGGGAATCTTAACAAATGCTTGGGTTTGTATTTAGGAACACGAGGAATTTCTCTGACAGCCGTTCTTATCTCACTTATATAAGTCCCTTGTAAGACCCCATTGGTTCAGTAATTTGGAGTCCGTTTTGCAAGGTACATATGGCTTCTATTGAGGCTGTTCCAGAACAAGTTCTTTCGGTGGTTGGCTTGCCAATTGAAAATCTCTAAAGAAACCCTTAACGATTCCAATCTACAGCTAACTCTCAATATTCCTCCACTTGTCACCAAAAGAATTTATTCTGATCTCTCTTTCCTCTTCAAACTTCTCCATACTTCTCTTCCTTACCTTCTTTCTCTAATTTCTTTTAATATCTCATCCCACACTACACGAAATTCTTCTACAATATACCGTCCTGCAAACATAATTACGTTTAATACTCCTCTTTCTTTCGTATGATGTGGACAGCCAATCATTTTTGATATAGATTTCTCTGGCACTGATATACAAAAAATTGTAAATAAAGACGGATGTCAAAAATTTCTTTAAACTATTTGTATTATTATTAATTGTTGTATTTGTAAATAGTAAAATTGCATTATTGTTCTGTTTATTTATTTAAAATAAAATAAGAAAGATATGTAGCAGATAGATAGGCAAAAAAATAGAAAAGAAATAGACCAAAGTTGTCCTATGTAAGTCTAAAGTCACGAACATTGTTAAATTTGAGTATAAGGTAGACCTATAAAAGTCTTAAAAAAAGTTTCAATGTCAACTTAGGAACAATGACTTTGAACATAAGGCAATACTGAAAGAGATTGTCTTAATTCTTTTCTCTAGCACGAAAATAAAAAGGAGTCTTCAATGTACATGTAGAGAAATGTTTCTTTACATTTTTTGTTTAAATATCTTCAATTAAGATAGTAGTGGTGTGAAAAAAAAGGGCGGATTTATTCCAAAGGTAGTTGTAGTTTTTTTTTGTGTAGTTGTTGTTTTAAACTATCATGCTACTACTAAGTGAATGATTTCCTATAAGAGGAGTTAAGATAAATTACCGATCTCTTTCAAAATTAGATATTTGTATTTATCCAGCAAGAAAGAACAAGAAAAGGTAAAACTAGTATCAACCAAATCAAAGCTTTTGCTAAAGTACATAAAATAAAACCTATATATATTATTTTATTAACAATAAAACTAACTACACTTGGCACAACACGATGTAAAACAAAAAAAAACCTAGGGGAAGAGACGCTGGTACATTATATCGCAAATAAGAGTTCTTAAGCCTATTGTTTTCTGACCTGTGAGATTCATAAACCTAGTAATAAGAAATATTTTGTAAGTCGCAAAAATTCAGCGACCAAGGTACAATGGTAAATGACATCAACTGTTACCTAGCAGATTCATCGAAAGTACGCTATTTCGGCCCAACTCGACCATTGCTAAGTGTACTATTTACTTCGTGAAAGTTGAGATAGAAAACTTAAAAATTCCATCACTAAAATTAAGTATCTCTGGACTAAGTATCTTCTAAAAGACGAAAAATGAACCTGCTCAATGTTACAAGGCTTTACTTGAAGCCTTTTTTTTTTCCTAATCAAATTGCATTTAGTTAAGAGAACCAACAGTACCTTTAAAAGATAAAATTTAGCAGAAACAAACTTTGAACAAAACTTTTAAAAACTAAAACTTTACCTGCTTAATCCTGAAGACCAAAATAATTTTTAAAACTTGAGGCAAAATTTATTTCGAGCGCGTAACTATATCTGATATACTTAATATAAGACTACACTAAACCATACTTGTTCATACGAAAGAACGATGCTATCCCCTTCAAACTCTACATATTACCTACTAGAGGAAGGTTACTTCAACTGTTCTGTAAGTGCAACTGCCTTATGAATCTGTCTTGCAAGCCTTTTCTACTAAAGTTAATTCTGGAAAATAAAAATACAATAAGAACGTTTAATTTCTGTATTTCTTTTTAATTATTTTTTTTACAATAATTAGACCAGATTAATTACAACACATCGCATATTCTATTTTTTTTTTTTTTTATTACAATTTGTCAAATCTAAAATTAAATCCTATATTCATATTTATAAACGTTTTATTTATTAATATTTCAATTTAAATAAAGTTTGTTTATGCTATTTGTTCTCTTTTATTGTCCCTTTAGTACAATTCTTTCTTTCGGGGAGGTGGGCTGCTACAGAAACAAAATTTAAGTTCTTATTTTTAAATTTTAAGAAGTAGCCTTTTCTTTTAAATGTATTCTTTCCAGACAACAAAAATGATGATTTTAAAAATTCTTCTTTTATATACAAAATAAAAAAAATTACATCCAAAGATGATTTTGTTTTTATTAAAAAAAGAGAGCTTGGCACACAACATTTATGTATTTATATTTTTCTAATATATAATTATGTTTTAAATAATATTCTTTATTTACAAATATCAAAAACATATTTGTAAAACATCATTTATATATACCCATATTCCCTCCGAACTTGGGGATGTGTTCTCTATTTGCTTCGTTTTTTTTCTTTTTTTTAAAATTTAATATTTATAAAATTTTAACTCGAGATGTTCATCTGTTTACACCCTATCGGAGTTATTTACGAATTTCTAATTGTTAATAAAATTACAAGAAAAGTTGAACTAGCTTTATCTTCGAAATGCTATATTAAAACTGGGTATTGATACCTTGTCTCCAAACGTTTATTATGGTTAATTTTCCGTGATCAAATTCTTTTAAGTTAAGAAGAAGAAATTAAAAGTTGTAGCAAATATACCTTACAATCAACAAATTGATATCAGGCTTGTCAAGAAAGTAGCAATGAAGTTTCTTGTTCTAGAAAAAAGGCTGTTCCAGACCAAAGCTCTGCAAAACTACTCTAACGAGAGATTGATTTATTGCCTATTCCATAAGTTCAAATGAAAGGAGATTGATCCCCGCTTTGCCTGGCTATCTCATTTCCTTCCAGGCAAAAAAGCCCTGATCCTAGGAGGAACATCAGCGCCATTCAGTTTGCTTAGTCATTCCCATACTATTTTTCAGCTGAGGACAAGAGAGCCTGGCGCTCTAATGGTGCTAATCTACGGATTACATTACTCCCTTGATTCAAATATTTCCTGACGAGGTTAAACTGGACGCCTCTTTCGACTACTTGAATTACCGCCAAAGATAATGCTGGCTTTGAATACGTGGACCTTAGTCTAAACACTCCAGATTCAGAAAACTTGATCGGTATCCAGAAGCTGCAACCTCCTCCATTAATAGGAGGTGGCATTTAGGTCTAAGTACGATTAAATGAGCTAAGTACGAATTGATTGATTATTAGGTACGAGTGTGAATCAACAGTACAAAAGCTTGCCAAAATTAAGTTTCAAGTCGCCGAATTGAGGGAATAGCAATGGCACTGGCGTTATATAAATAAATAAATAAATAAATAAATAAAACAAAATCACTGGGAATGAATATCTAACACCCTAAGGCTAAACCCTTCTTTTCGTGACTCAAAAAATTGCAACTGTTAAACAAAAATCAGCCCAACTTTAAAGCGCTTGAAGTCATCATTTAACATTTTCCTTGCAGTACAAAGTTGAAGCATTATTGGGAAATTTATATGAAACAATTTGAAGCAGAATATCCAGGAACCCCAATCAGTGTATAGACAGAGAAACATCTGTATTTAAACAAAAAAATAATAATAACAATAATTGAATAAAAAAATAATTCCACTAATACATACTAATTGAATACATATATTTAAATATTTACAAGAGTATTTACAAATTCATAATTTTTCCTCTCTAAATATTTTGAAAGTAATATCATTCATATAAATATATATGTATATATTAAAATTAAACAATCATAAACTTACATTTATATATTTACAATATATATTTTTTTAAAAATAACATAATTTAAAAGCCTCTTTTTTTTAATATATAAGGTACATGTATAAAATTAAGTTGAAACATTTTATACAACAGTTTATGTTTTAGTTAAAAGAAAATGATTTCAAGGCTTTTCTTTTATGTAAAGTGGGAAAAAAAAAAATTAAAGGGGGAAAATGATATGTTACTGAACACGCTAAGTTCCTGCAAATCTCCGGGACTCTAAGAGGTTTGCAGAATCCTTATGCATATCTTGAACTTCCCACTTTTTCTATTTTTAAACTTAAGATCCATTGAAAACATATTTGAATATTCCATAATTAGTTTCTATCTATTCTTTCTAAAACAAATACGTTTTTGCCAATATCACAAATGTATAAATATAAAACTGATCTTATTCGGATATATATATATAATTTGTCTTTTTTTAATTAAATAACTTAATAAAATAAACTTTCAATAATTATAATATCTATACAGGTAACTCAATTAAGTTACCAAATTCACAAGTATACAACTTTATTTGACCTAAGCTAGACTCTCATCTTTTACTAATATTTATGAATATATTTTAAATTGTTACAACAGAGATTTTTTATTATTATTAATTGTTCATTAAAATTATTCTTTAAAAAAAAAACTTTTAACTATAAAATATGGCAGAATTAAATTCTCACTTTTTTTTTTGTAATTATATACATTACCTCGCAATACTCCTCTGTTGAAAAATCTAAATGCTCTCACAGCAATGATAATAATTAAAAGTGAATGAAACAACCTTTAAAAAAAGAAAAATTCATTTTAGATACAGAGAGTTTACCTTTTAGATTGAATTATTTAAGCTTAGAATATTTTTAATATAACGACAATTTAAAAAGACGAATAGCTTACACGAATTGGGCCGAACTCGCAAGAGTAGAATGCAGAAAGGAATGTTAGATATTTGGAAATAAAATTACCTGAGAATCCAGTGCGAGATTGATTGAAATTTTTTTGTGTTTGGGGGGCGGGAACTTGAATTAAAATAGTTTATTCCTAAAAATTATTAAAAAGCCAATCTAATGACTACCCGATCTAATTGTGCCTATTTGAAAAAACATGGCTGCTGTTGTTTGTTTGACAAATGGAAAGAATTATCATTAACTAGGCGAGTGTCCGTCCTTAAGTATAAAAAAGAACTGAGCCAGTAACCCAATCTAAGTCTCAACCATTCTTTCAGTAAAACCACCTGGTCTTGTTTCAGTTCCTCTACAAATTGGTCACGAGAGAGAACCTCTTTGAATTACGCAAACTCCAAAGATTCTAAGTTTGTTTTATGGAAAAAGGAGAATATATTTTTTAAAGGTAGTGGTGCCCACCGACTCGGTTAATCTTAGTCCTGCTGACACAATGTTACGACGATTTACTCTGTATTTTTGAACCTCTGGCGTGCCATGGGACATGTACAATAATCTAGAAACCTTAAATCACAGAGTTAAGAAAAAGTCTCTCAGCCAAAAAATGTCTTACGAAAAAAACAAAAAAAAATGGAAGCCTTCAATTTACTTCTTTCTTTAAAAGAGAGATACCGACATAACAGTACTGACTGATTTTTTGGGTATTCAAATGGCTTATGCAGATAATTTACCAAAGAGAAACTGGTCATCTGTTTTGAAGTAAATGTAAAGTTATTAAATTTAATGAATAATTGGTTAATATTTTCTAAACCAAAGTTAACTCAATTAAATCTTCCAGTTTACTTAAAGAAAGCCAGCTGTCTATAAGAACCAAGATTCCTTTTAAATCTCACATGGGGGGAAAAAAAAACATGGGAAAATATCCTAAAAGAAAAATATATTTAAAACTAATTATTTTCAAAATAATTAACCCTAAAAGCTTGTAGAACGTTAAAGGTCTGTGCTTATAATAACTATTTTAAGCTATAATAGTTTTTTTGTAACTTGGAAAATTTAGGTCAACAATTTGTAAAATGTCAAATCTTCCTATTTCAATAAACACAGTGAGAAAAATGTATCAAATGACTACATAAGAGGAGAAATCGCATTAACATGTTATTTTCCCAGTTTATCAATTTTTTTTTTATAATGAAATGAATAATAAAACCTTTTACAGGAATAAACATTCCTTAATTTAAAATGTACATTCAAAGCTAAACAAAAGAAACTTTTTCATAAGGAAGTCTTATGTATTCGTTAGCATATATTGTACTTTTTTTGAATGTAGAAGAAATAAAAGTTTATACTTTTTATTTGTATTATTTATTTATTTATTTTAATTGATAACAACATATCCCACACATTGAAATTTTCTTTTGCAAACGATAAATGTACACCACATATATTAGGCCAACTTTGGACAAAGCAGTTATTTTATTAGAAATAACTGATATAAAAAGTTCAATAATTTTTTTAAGCAAAATTATTTTCACATCTATTAAAACAAAAGATTAAAATAGATCCATAAAAAATTTAGAGATTTTCTCAAAACATTTTTTTGAAAATTTCCACAATATTTTCATCCTTAAAAAAATAACAAAAAATGATATGAAAACATTACTCACACATTAGTAGTATTAACGATAGTTTATTATAAAACTTTTAATTGATGCAATTTTTAGCTTTGAATAACGTAAAAAAAAAATATATATATATATATAATGGCAGGGCTAGCATAAACTTACTCACGGAAGGGATTAGCTTTGCGGTTAGCATACTGGACTCCCACGCGGAGGTCCCGGGTTCGAATCCAGCTGCTGACCCTTAGATTTTCTCTTCCTAGGAGCTTCTTACAGTTCACTGTCCGGTGATGGACAGTGTTGTCTGTAATGAGAGAACACAGTCCGGAGGCTGGCAGTGCACTGAAAAAAGCTCCGAGGGTTAATAACCTCAGCTGTTGATGCGCCAAAAAAAAAACAAAAAAAAAAACTTACAACAGTGTACTACAAAGTATTTGCACCACTTACATCTACTTAAATCTATTTACAAAAGCAAACGTTGTTTCAAGAGTAAATAAAATTTTTAATTATTAAGATAAGGATATAGGACAGAAACCTGCCACTTCTTCGTGAGTACAAGCAGTCCGCTTCAACAGATCAAAAAGAGAGTTCCAAGTAACTCTGCTAGTAAAAATGTTTTTTTTTTTTTCTTTAATCAAATGGCACATCGCCAAGAGGAAAACAATATTCAACTGAAGTCAAGCATCTTGAATTCGCTAAGGAACATATATATATATTTTTCTTGGCATTCTTCCACAGTAATTTGTATTGAAGAAAACATTTAGAGGTGAGACAATAATCTACCTCGCCACACTAATTTAGACATCTTTGTTTGCAGGATTCTTGTACTGGAAAAAAAAGAGGCTTATTTTCTGCCCGTACCCTTCTCAATTACTTTCGTTTAAAAAATAACAAACCTAACTTGTGATAACATTTACTTTGATTGCAAAGACTAATAATAATAAACTATTAATTATTTTATTAAAACAGAAAACGAAATGAGTACATACTTTTTGTTCTCTGTATATGATGGTTTTAAGCATACAAAACCTTCTTAAGAAAACAAAAACCTAAGTTTCGATAAAGCCTCGAAACTGGTTGGGAAACTTTAAAGTCAAAACCTTAAACAATAAAGCAAGATAAAAAAAAATGAAACTTCAAAATAGTTATAATCTCCCCACAATATGATGGGACTTTTATTGAAACTAATTTATTTTGTAAACTAAACACAAATGCGATGCAGTAAATGAAACTAATTTCGTTTAAAACAAACTTTTGCCATAACTTAAATGAAATAATTGAAAAAAATAAAATAGTTATCAACTCTTACCTGATGATAAACAGAAAGAAAAAAAACTGAAGTTACATAAACTAAGGTTATATTATGTTACTTTCATAAACTAAGGTTATATTATGTTACTTTCATAAACTAAGGTTATATTATGTTACTTTCATAAACTCTTCCTTTATAGTTTTAAGAATTAAACTCCATTGCAAGGTTTTATTCCTATACATCCTATGGAACAATACATAAATTATCATCTCAGTTTAAAACTATTACTATTTATTGACTATACATTTTAATTATATGAAATTGCATTAAATTAAAAATCTTCATATAAAAAAAAAGATGCACAATTATTATTAATTGTTAAGAACACAATAAACCAAAAATTACAAACTATGATGGTGAAAAGTACGTGTGAAAAACATAAAATCTATTCAGAAATAGTTGATTGTCGGGATGGGCGAATTGGACATTTAAGGGGTGACCGGTAACAAAGGTAATAATTCATTTAAGGGCCAGTAAAAATATGTATATACAGGGTAACCATGGTTACAGGCTCCACCCACTTTTTTTTTAACGGCGGGAAATTTCGAAAAAAAAATAAAAAACACGTATTTAATCATTTTTAGTCTAGTTTATTTTCAGTGATTGACCCACTTTTTTAAACTCCAATATCTCGAGATACAGAATCCAACTTTTTTTTTTCAAATGGAACGTTATAATTTTTTTTTGCATATTTTTATAGTATTTTAGCTCCTAAAAAAAAAATGTTAAATCGGTTAGGTTTTTCAAAAGTTATGGTAATTTAAAATATTGTAACGAAGTTGACCTGGGCATAGAAGAAAGGCCTAGATTGTTCTAGGGGTTGAGCGATCAAAGTCAGTAACAGGCCGCCACTGCATAAACAAAAGGCCGGTATCTACCTGTGGCAGAGAAGAAAGGCCTAGATTGTTCTAGGGGTTAAGCGACCAAAGTCGGTATCAGGCCACCACTGTGTAAACAAAAGGGCCGGTCTCTACCTGAACTAGAAAGGAAAGGGCTAGATTGTTCAAGGAGTTAGTGACCTGTGTAAAAGCCAGCAAAGAGAAAGGCCTCAGTTGGGGTGGTGGCATATGTGTTTTCCCAGCCAGTGATTGACAGTTAGGAGCGAGACAGAGAGTAGGAGGAGGGCGGCCCCAGCTGAGGTGGTGGCAGTATGTTTTCTCCAGCCAATGAACGTCAGGAGGGCGTGGAAACTTATGCTCAGAGAGTTGGAGGAGGGCAGTCCCAGTTGGAGGGAGGCACGCAGTTAAAAGGAGGCAGACACAGCTGGAGAAGTCAGTTTTAAGGAGTCATTAGAGTTGTTAATCAGTTTTAATCAGTTAGTTTTGAATGAGTCTGGGAGAGACGTTAGTTTGGAGAGACACTTTGGAAGTGACAGTTTGAGAGAGTCAGTGTTGCGGAGTGCTTCAGAGATAGCTAGTCAGGCGGTTAGTCAGTTAGTGAGTAGAGCTTTGTTTGTGTAGCAGAGACTAGTGCAATTCGGTGCAGTGCGGACCAGTGGTCAGTCGTGGAACAGTTTTGTGGCGTACGTAGTGAGTTAGTAACAGTAAACTGTTGTGACTGTTGTAAATGGTTACTGTAATGAATAGCGTTAGTTGCTAGTAAATGTTAATGTGAGTAAAGGTAATGTGTTAATAAATCAGGTTATTACTTACAAATTTAGCGAGTTTTATTATTTATCAAACCCACATATTATTTAATAACTAGTGGCAGGCATTAGTTGTGTAAGTAAAGTTCTTTCTTAGTAAAAGAACAAGAAAAACTTTACAATATGAAAAAAAAATTTCTGTTTAATTTCAAAATTACCTTATGTTTTTTAAAGAAGCTGTTCATCAAACTGTCCATCAACCATCAACGATAGGCAAGCCAATACTTTGGACTCCCACGCTCTGTTTGTAGCAGCACTTATGGTGGCAAAGTCAAGATATTGGCTGGCTAGAGTTATTCGATGTTCCAGATCTTCGACTGAAGCCACGGGATTAAGGTTACTGTACACTTTATTTTTTAGATATCCCCACGCAAAATAGTCCATTGGGGTTAAGTCCAGAGATCGAGGTGGCCATTGGATGGGACAATGAGTCCCTAATCACTTTTCATAGAAATTTCTGTCCAAGTAACTTCGAAAAAACTCTCGCATTATGTGCTGTGCGGGCAACCATCTTGTTGAAAATACATATCTAGCCGACGCTGTAGAGGAACATCTTCAAACAGAACTGGCAAAATGTCTTTTAAAAACAGTTACGATACCTTGCACCAGTTAAGTTCTCTCTGTAGAAGTATGGGGCCGATTAGTTGATTTCCTAAAACTCCACACAAAACGTTTGTAGAAAAAACAACCTGAACGTCAAATAACTCTAGCCTGCCTAGATCTTGACTTTGCCACCATAAGTGTTGTTACAATCAAAGCGTGGGAGTTCAGAGTTTTGGCTTGCCTATCCGTTGATTGTGCATAATTTGAACAGACTCTTTAAAAAAAATAACGGTATTTTGACAATAAACTGAAATTTGTTTTTCATATTTTAAGTTACCATAACTTTTGAAAAAACCTAACCGATTTCAAAATAATTTTTTTGGTTTTTTTTTTTTTGGAGCTCAAATACTATAAAAATATGCAACAAAAAATATAACGTTCCATTTGAAATAAAAAGTTGGATGCTGTATCTCGAGATACAGGGGTTTAAAAAAGTGGGTCAATCACTGAAAATAAACTAGACTAAAAATGATTAAATAAGTGTTTTTTATTTTTTTGGAAATTTCCCGCCGTTTTAAAAAAAAAGTGGGTGGAGCATATAACTTTGGTCACCCTGTATATATCAAAAAATAAATACAGAATTTTTGCTATCCTAGGGAATGACATGTGTCATTCCAATTCTCAATCCAATTCTGCTTTTAACTTTTGTAGGCAAGACATTTGATCTTAATTTCTGGTCTAACTTCATTGGGTTTTCTGGAATTTTATATATATATATAAAAAAAAAAAGAAAAAGTTTTCTAAAGGAATCTAACTTGACATTTGGGATTTGTGCGAGGTTTAAAAAGAATCATTTTATCTAAGAGCACTGAGTACACTAACGTGGGGAAAAAAATACAAACTGACATCACCTATAAATGTTGTAGCTTATATTTTAGGTAAATTGAATTTTGATTGGTTGACGAAAAAAAAAGTATAACAATATATTTTTTAGTTATTTTTCGAATTGTATGTTCTGTAGAGGTGTCGGTCTTGAAAATAATATTATATATAATATAACTGGCAAAGTAAGGTACAGATGAGTTTTCATCAACCTGATTGTGTTTTGATTCTGTGATTATATGTGTATCCAACTACTTATAACAACTGCCACTCATGGTAGCATACATTCGTGCCGATCGTTAGCCAATTATAAGAAAAAAAACTATTTCTTAAGCCATTAAAACCCCCCAAAAAATATAGGACTTATAAGTAGAAGACAACCATTATCCGCCTCCTGTTTAAAACAAATTACGGTAGAAATAAATTAAAAAAAAAAAAACTTGAAGCTTCTGAAGGAGTTGCGAGGTTAAAAGGAAAACTATTCTCTCTACCTGAGATTTCTCGGTCTAGAATGGCTAACACCGCAGAGTATCCTTTTGAAAGCCTGTCGGAAATCTGGTGAGAATATTGTGTAAATGACCGGATTCAAGGTTGAATTAAAATAGCCCAGCCAAAGGAATAAAGATGCTAGATTCTCATTAATATAACATGTATGACATAAAGGCATCAAAAGAGCCATTATAAAGAATGGCAACCAACAGACAACAAACGCTCCGGTAATTATCGCTAAAGTTTTCGCCGCTTTTCTTTCCCGTTTCGCTTCGATAGATTCTTTTTTAGCGTCTCGTTTTGGTTTGGTTTGGACAACGGGCGTGGAAGGCGGTTGTAACGGCGGCGGTGGTTTAGAATTTGCCGTTAATTCTGCTGTAGACCGTTCAGGACTCACATTGGACGGTGTGTGGCCATGATTGGTGCTAATTGTGAACGCCGTAGTCGCTCCAGCATCACTGCCTTCTTTATCTGTTTCCACATTACCTTCTACTAGTGCCACCTCGCCTGTTCGCTTTGTCTCCCATTCTTGCACCAACCTGAACCAATTAACACTAATTAAACTCAATCTGGTTAATTTTTTTTAAAAAAAGAAAAATATTATACGTGTTTATAAGTGGAAGAATTTTTAGTTTTTAGTTATTTTATATGTAATTACATGGTATTTTAATTTGTTTAATATGTGTATCAATACTCCATTTGTATAGAGTAATACCCTGAAAGCAAATAAAATTATACTTATACTTATAAGTGGGAGAGAAAACTTTTCTCCAAGTGGCAAGATTTAGACAGTTTGCTAAACGATTCTGAACCCTTCAATCACTTAGCATTAACGTGTTGATCTCGATTGAACTAATGCACTGAAGTTCTGCACATTTCCAATTCTTTCAAAGTTCAAGTTTTCCATCCAAGATAAGAAATACGGAAAAGTTTCTCAGATAAAGGTTGCAATAAATCTTATTGGTGTACAATTTTCAGTAAGGAGTTTGAATTTAAGTAAAATTTTTAAAAATTATTATAGAAGCACAGAATAAGATCTTAAAAGAAAATTAGTAAATTCAAAATTTATAAAAACAAAAAAGAATAAAATAGTAGGGATTATTAAATGAGAGCATTTATGGAGATTGTGACAGATATCTATAAGACAATTTATGTTTTTCTAAGAAAAAAGACAAACTCTACGGAGTCGTACTTCAAAATAAAAACAAATTTAACTACAAAAAGAAAAGAATTTTCAAGAACAAAAATGACATGGCAAGGTAGTTACGAGAATTCTCTCTTACGTAATTCTCTGAACTAAAAATACTGTAATTATTTTTTTATATACCTAAGAAAAGATCAGACGGATGATTAAATTAATACTGGAGAAGTAAAAACTGTCGCTGCAACAACCTGGTCGGATACTAGAAGGTAGGTCAAGTAAATAAGGGAGTTGACTAATGGAAGAAGTAAAGGACTTGAGAAATGAACTAGTGGGAGACTTAGTGAAAGGTGCGTGACCTAAGTGGTGAATACAGTCAAGCCTCAACTAACCCACTACCTTCAAAGAAAGCCTCCTGGTCCCCCAATGTGAAAAGCCGACAAACTTTTCTTTTCACTACTACTACTACCACTACTAGCAACTCAAATGGCTTACACCCAGTCATGTCACGTGCAGCTCGTAAAGTTTTTGCTTTCTTAAACAGCCGTTAAGCGCTGATAAGGTCTCCAAAAGAAAATTACAGTTCACCTAAAGAGAAGTATTGTCAGGTGCTATTAAGATGATTTTGTAAAAAAAAAAAAAAAAAAAAAAAAAAAAAACGGAACCAGATTGAATTTAAAAATGAAATACTTCGAATATGATGATTAAATAATATGAATTACTTTTTTTTTTTTTGTAAAAATTGAACTTCAGAATCGATTTTATAAAAATACATTTCCAAAGATTGAACTAAGACAGAAGTAACAGCTTTCAGCAAAGTTCGAACAATCTTCCACTTGAGAAGGTTATAGTGTAACCTTATATTCACTGCCATCATAAGTGCTTAATGCTTTTTGCAAACATGACTTGCTATCTTCAGGAAGATAAGAAATAAAGACCATTCAATAATATTTCAATTAAAATAAAGGATAAAAAAAAAAAAAAAATCAGAAATTGGGGAAACTTCCAAATGAGGGATTGTAATCCCGTCTTTTCTGTAAATATCCTTGGAAGAATTCAAATAAAATTTAAAGATTGAATTGTATATGTTATACATCTTTTTTAGTAACTGATTCATTCATTCAAGACAGAAGAAAAACTTTTGAAACCTACCCTAATAGTTTAAAACGGCCGTCGTCGCCATAGAAAGGACGGTAAATCGTAGAAATGGTGGATGATAGAATAGATTAGATTAAATTAGGCCTACGCCACGGCGACCCCTTTGGATCTATTGTGGCTCCCCAACTTTAGAGCTAGCCCTCCAAACCTGTCCGTTTAATCAGACTCTTAATTCTGGAGAGCGAACTCCAGGGTAAAGCTCTCAAGACCTTGGTTTTTCCTCCCCAAGTAACATCCTTAGCCAGACAAGCCCCTCACACTGACACAACACGTGCAGTGCCGTTTTCTACACCTCTTCCTGACAGAACCTACAGAGGCTATCATCTGCCAGGCCCTTGCGATGCATGTGTTTTCTGTGCCTGCAGTGGCCTAGTTAATAGGCCTACAATTATCCTTATACCCCCCCACGCGGCCTTGACGGATTAATTCTGCAGTCAGCCTCTGAATACCTTCGCCTGTCTCTGCCCAGTGATGTTGAGCCACCACTCCTGAGATCTACTCTGCAGTTAATGGCCGCAGAGTGGTGGATGGTATTTACGTCATAGTTCAAAAATAGCCTTCAGGTCGCTTCCCACTTATGATAGCAAAACAACCCTCTTGAAAATGTAATTAGGTCTTCAGTGCTGGATAATATCTTTAATTTTATCCTGCCTTAGCATGCATTTATATTATTATCTTAGCATATCACGTGTTTTATGCGTTCATGGTAATGTTTTACTATATGACGATGGATAAAGGTCCGAAATTGGTCAGGGGTATAGTGCTGAGATGGATAAAATCAAAGACAACAAACCTCTGTTCCCCGTTGCTGCGGAAGGAATTTCTTTCAAAAAATTTTGCTTCTTGGCCCCAGCCAATCATTATAACGAACATCACATAATAACGGCCATACAACCAATTAATTCTTTAGATAATTAATAGCCATTACTTTGCCACAGAATTATTTTAACAATAACATCCAGTTAACCTCATGTAAGTAGCCCTCCACAAGACTTAACTAAAACTAAGGATAAAGAAAATAAAACAAAAAAATTATACTTACTTCTTTTTCGATAGGAACTTAAACGGGCCGCTAGATTTCTGTTTACCATCGATTTTCATTTGAGCGGTATGTTGTTTTGTACGTCTTCTTCGGATTCTTTTTCTTGCAGTTTGAAATATTTTCCAATACAGTACCAAAATAACTAACAAAGGTACATAGAACGTTGAACACGTAGCAAATATTTGGTAACCTACATCTTGTGATACTAAGCAACGTTGCTGTATTGTTATACGATCCAAATAGTCTGGATCTTTCCAGCCGAATTGTGGCGCTAATGAGACGACCAAAGCAACTGACCATACAACCACGATCATACCGACAATGCGACCACGATTTCGGGTATGAATGTAATCAACATTAGTCACTGCCCAATATCTGGAAACAAAACAAAATGTGTAATGAGTAAAATTATTTATTTTATAAGCTTTAACAAATTAATAAAGTTTGTTTTCCAACAAATTATTTGTGGTTTAGTTAATTTTGTATCTGCCATAGCCCGCATCTTTTCTTTATTTCTGACCAATTTTGGACTTCACAAAGAGTTTGATAGATTTATGGATAAAAGTTCGTAAACAGGTGAGAATGCTAGCTTTAAACGATTCAAGAGTAATTTCTGAGTTCTATTTATTAGAAGTGCCTTTAATGGAGACCAAAGTAGTAGTTGATGCGCTAAAATTATAGGAGGGAGACTTAAAAATGCAAAAGGAGTGGTTAAGTTAAAGCTGACCGCATTAAAAGTACAGTAAAAACTAAATACCACTTGATAACACATCATGCTAAATTGTACCACTTCGTAAAAATGATTGTATTTCGTGAAATTTGTTATTCCGAGTGTGTTATTCTATTATTATTATCTTTATTTGTGTAGAGATACAATGTATCTGTTACAAAGGAGTTCAAGTTCATGTTCACTTTATAAACTTTATAAAGTGTAAGATCTTAGTTTTAAAACTTTTTTTAATCAATTAAAAATTGCGTACATATTTTTTTCTCTTCAAAATTATTAATTAATTTACAAAGTTCTTCTTTAGGATTATTACATTTGTTCCCAAATATAAATTAATTTCTTTTAAGCATTCAACTACCTGTAAGTACCAATTAAATTTAATGTTGCTTGGATAGAGCTTACTCGTTACAATCCAGTCTCTTTAAGCAGATATTTACATAGTTATCATTTAAGTTCTGTCACATGATAATTCTATTAAATTTTTCTTTAAGTTTTATTGATAATGATGTAGCTTTTCCTAAATTTTCTTTATAGAAAGGGGCTTTGAAATCTGATTATCATTTGTGTTTTCGGGTTTTGGGAAAATACTCCACGAAAGACAATTTTAATTCTGTTAAATGTGCTATTATATTTTCTCGGATATCTTGAGAATAGATTAACCTTATTACTGTACATATTAACAACTTTACTGTATAATATTATTATTTAAAATAATTTTTATGAATTATAGGAATAAAACGTTTCTTTATAATTTTTTCATGATTTAATTTTTTATGTCCGCTATCATTGATTATTTTTCGCGTACCACCAACCAGCAACTCGCGTACTCGCAAAACGCTGGTCTAAAAATCTATTTGCTCGTTGTTCGTTACATCCTTACGTTAACATCAATACGTTTTCTTTCGATAAACGTGTTTAGAAATCCTAACTTAAAGTGTCTAAAATACTCGCGTGGTTTTAACGTTATAGAAGATTTTTTATTAAAATTTCTTAACCACAAAAAAAACCAAATAAAAAATTTAATTTATTACCCTGAAATAAGTGACATGGAGCATGCGTGAAGCAATATAAAGTGGTAGTTGATACAGTTAAAACCCAGGGTTTTGTGGTTTAATTAAAAACCCAACGCAATTCAGAATATGCTTCCTCTATTGGCCAACTAGTGAATGTTTATATACCCAACAAAACTAGTGTGAAGATTCATGGATACAATTTTTTTGGAGCAGAAGATGTAAACGTCTAGGATACTTTTTTCAGGCGGGGCTTAACGTCCAACTTACCAAATTAGGTGTCGGTGGACGGTGGCGACTAGCAAACATACTTTACTGTAAATTTCTCATATTAACCATTAAATAAAATCCAAGGCCTAAGACCGGGAATCGAACCCAGTACCACAAAGCATATTAGTCTAGGATACTTTATCAAATTTCTGGGCAACTATTTACTTTTAATTGCTTTAAATGATTTATATATTTGTGAAAAACGTTAAAAATAAAAATTTAAAAAAAAGAACGAGCGGTAAAAGATTATTTGCAAGAACTAGCAATTTTTTTTTAGAGAGAGAGACAATTGCAGAAGAAACATTTACAATTATAATGATGTGAATTTTTTATATATTTATCTATGCAAATTAGATGGTAATTCAGTAAAGTCGGCGGGTGAGAAACTTACGAATGCGACTAAAGAATCATTTTTTTTTATTTTCTCCTACTGGTGAGATGGAAATTATCACAATCCTGCCTTATAAATCCTCACCCTACTAGATATTCCTTATAGATTTCTCTTATTTTCACTTTGCTCCACTAGATTCTCATCAATCCACAGTGGAGTTCCTCAAGGATGTGTTCTTTTTTCCACCGCAGATATCCCCCATCCAGAAACAATCCTCTAAATCCAGTGCTTCCCAACCTTATTCTGGCCATGGCACATCAGTCAGATACCAAACAGTAAACGGCACACTGGAACTGAAATTTCATTTTAAAATGACGTATTATGCTCTCAACTAGTGCTGTAATAACAACACCTATTACAATCCAACAAAAATACAAGTTTTCGTGGCAGGCTTTAACATTAATTAATAACAAACCCAATCATTCACCCGTCTATACCGTTCTACATGTATACAGTAGCAATCAATCTTATAACAAAGAAATTCTTTATTTTAATGTCCATTATTGATGTCAAGAAGTGCCCCTGTAATTCATGTAAAATTGTAACCAAAAAGAAAGTGATTATAAAAAGCCCCACTAAATGTGATTAAAGTTACCAAAAACTGAACAGTCAATAAAGATGAACGAAGAAAGCTGTGACATATTTTACTAGTTTATAGTTGAACAGTTACTAGCCAAGTGACCAACAGTGTGTGGTTAATGCGACGGCTGACTTTGCAAGGACCACAATGAAAGTGTTTCAATTTGAGCGTTTAGGTTTGTTTTTTTTTAGAAACTGATGGTATTCCCGCATCATTTTGTGTAAAATTTCATTATAGGAATATGAGATTAAAATATATTTTAACTTATAATCCATTTTAATGCAACGCGTGGCACAATTGGGTGCCTCGGCGCAGCATAGGTTGGAAAGCACTGCTCTAATCAGATGGCCAAAAATCGAAGAAATTGTGTTGAATTAGAAATTTAGAGCTTTGAAATTATTAAATGAATTAATGATTTAAAGGGTGCAAGTTTTAATGTTTAAATTCCTACGATAATATAGCCAATTCATAAGTTCCAGTCGTTTAGTTAGGAAGAAGAATAGAGTAAGGTTATTCTAGGGACCCAATTCGTGTTTTTTTAAGGCTGAGTTACCTCTGACTTTCGCTTAAATCTAATAATTCTACAATGTTCCACAAGTCTTTTATAATTTACAAAGAATTTTATTTTATTAATACCCCCTCTCCTAATTAGGGAGTTAGAATTTATTATTAAAGGAACTTTTAAGTTTCTTAATAGGATAATAAAATTTAAAGTGGTTATTTTAGGTTTAAAGCAAAAAAAACACCTGAACGTTAAATTCTAACGCCAACCATCCTTATAACTAGCATTTAAAATAATCCCTTTATCTAGTTTGTGCCCTATTAAATTTTGTAATCCTCTTTAGCACGGAAAAGTAATCAAAACAACTTAAATTTTCCAGCAAGATTAAAATTGTAAATGAAAAACTTTTAAGTAAATTAATAAATTCCTTTAATTTTTTTTATATTAACTTCGTTTTCATTTTTGCAACATTTTTCCAAATTATTGAAGTAATATCTTTCAAGATTTTACACAAAGTTTTCTCTTGATCTTTTTTAAAAGCTTCTCTCTATCATAATTTACTTTCCATACAAATTCAAATCAATAAAATTAAACTCAGTTTTCTTTATATTTATTAGGGTGTTCCTTTTCTTTAAAGAAGAAAGTGATTTCAAAAGTTTTGCTTTGTCAAAAGAAAATTGTAAACCATTTAAAATTTCATCATTGAATTGAAATATTAATTATATAAAAGTATTTTATATTTCTGTCAAATATATTTTAAATATGAAAAGTTTTTCAGGTTATAAATAATAAACTTTAAACCAGATCCTGGATATAGCTTCTAGCGGACTTAATTGAATTTCTAAAGTAAACAAGTTTTTATGGCCACGAAGTTTGACGTTTTGATCATTAGAAAAAAAAAAAATTACTAAAAATCAATGATGAAATACAATTACAGCGTCTACACGAGGTTTTTATGTGACAGTAATCAAGTTACTAAAGCAGCAAAGGTTGTCAATTCATAAGACAAACTTATTTAAAAATTAAAAGAATATTTATAATAATTAAATAAGAATAATTAAAAAATAATTAAAAGAACAGTTGAATGGTAACTCAGGGCTTTGTACACATCGGAACGAAGTTACTTACTCCATAGGGGCCGTACTTAAATTACGTAACGAACGCAAGGGGGGAGGGGGGTAAGGCTCGATTGTTACCATTCGTTATGGTTCGGGGGAGGGGTTTTTTTAATGCTTGTACGTAATTTTTCCAATTGAATCTATAATTTTTTGGTCATTAATGGAAAAATACTAACGATATTTTTCGCGCCAAATTCTACTATAGCCAACCTTCATACTAAGTGATAATGTAATTAAATAAGTAATAAATAAAAAATATATGTTTGATTTTAATTAAATACTATGCAATGACGATATTCCATAACAAAAAATTACGTACATTTGGCTAGGGGGGGAGGGGAGGTTGACATTTTGTTACGATCTGTTACATCGGGGGGGGAGGGATTAAAAAGCTCTTTAAATTGCGTTACGTAATTTAAGTACGGCCCCCATAGTTATATACTATGTAATAATATGTTCCAAGTAATAGACTATTCCTTGCGTTCGGCTAAAAGCCAAATGGTTAAGACTGTTTAGTCCAAGATCTTATGTTAATATTACTGGATTCCGATGTGATGGTAGGACAGTTGTTACTGTTGTAAAGAAATAGTTACGGTTGGAGGTAGAGAGAGGACCCAGTCTAGAGTGGGAGAAGACATTATTTGCCGTCATACCCACCTTGCAAGAAAACAGACTTGATAACAGCAGGACACATTAAGAACCTCCGAATCGATGGAAAACAGTCACCAACTGAATCATCATTTCGAGAGTACCTGCAGCATTCGCTCGAACAATAACTTCATGTCTATATTTTGCTTTAGAATCATTAATTCATAAGTAACCGTACTATGAAACCCAAAAATTATGTTAGCTCGGTATATTACAGTAGTTTTTTTAAAAATAAATTTAAGGCCCACCTACTCCTAAGTTTAATGGCGCCACTACCGGACTGTGAACTGTAAGAAGCTCCTAGGAAGAAAAAAAATCTGAGAGCCATCAGGTTGTCTCGAACCTGGGATCTACGCGTGGGCCATACTCATCAACAAACAACATTTACCATCCCTCCCTAAATTTACTAACCTTGTTATCCATTACATCTATAACAACAATTTTATATTACGTTAAGTGGAAATAAAAAACAAATATATTCTCACCTATCCACAGCTATGGCCACAAGATGTAAGATGGAAGCTGTACAGCAAAGAACATCCGACGAAGTCCACATATCGCATAGTTCTGGTCCTAGAATCCAACCTTGGCTAATCTGTAAAAGTGAATTTTCAGTTAATTTCAATTTTAGTAGGAAGAATCCTGAATCATGTGATGAAATGTTTAATTCAACTTGAAAATTTTGAAAACGAAATAATATTAAGTCGATAAGTAATCAATAATTTTTTTTCTTTTTTAAATTGTGTCTGCTACAGCAAAGTTCCGAATATGGCAAGAATACCATATGATTTTCATTATCTTAGAATGCTAAGGCTAACGTTACATATATCAGTTTGAAGAACGATATCAGGGATCACCTCTTAGAGGTGCCTTGATGGACTCGAAGTTCTCAAATAGAAATCAGCATTAATGAGTAAACGCTACCTGAGGTGGCCAATGATTCAGTTACCACAAGAATTATTAAAACTATAATCGGGAAAAAGAGAAGGAAAATTAGCCCTCTCTCTGCATCTGATTGGCAGACTCTTCGGCCCACCTTTTTCTTGTGATTCTTGCAGCCCAGCATTTCATAATGACATCTCTGTAACTAACGTTTAATGTCACTGCTCTTAGTTCTTACAATCTTCACTGCAATAAAATATAAAATAATAATCAGCCTTTAAGAAGTTCTAAATTTTGAGTTTGCACATTGTCTCCAACAATTTTATTTACAAATTTGTACTCTTATTGCTCTAAGATCTAGAACTTATTTAAAGAAAAATCCTTCAAAAGATTTCAGGAGGAGTTCCTGTTTAAAGCAAAGGTTTTGGGTGAGACTTTTTTTTTTAGCCAGTGAGTTTATTACTGGTCATCAAAAACTAGGAGTCTCTCCTACTCAAATTCCTATCTCATACTACTCAACGTGGTCCAATTTATAATTACGTGATGAACTCAAATAGAATGATTACAGTACAACCTTTCTTTATGCAAGGAAACAGGGAAATTAATTTCAATTAAAAGAAAACTGCAGGAGCAAACCTTTTTCTAATTTATTATTAACTCAGAAAGACAATAAAAGGTCGTAAAAGTAATAAAAAAAAAAAAAGCAATAAAAACTGCTAAAACAGACGTAATAATTCTAAAAAGGTTATAACATGAATTATAAAAGTAATGGTGAAGAGTGGGAGAAAAGTGGTGGCTATTATTTTGTAAACAACAATAGTAGCAGATTGTAAGGAAAGAAGAAGAAGCTATGTTCACAATGTTAGTTTAACTACATCATAAAGTATCAAAACAGCGCTCTAGAAAATAAATGGAAGACAATATAAAAGATGACACTGGCAAAGGGGAAAGACAGCGCAACATGGAAGGGAGAATACTGAAATGGCAAGTAGAAGAAAAAAAAGAAAATGCGAAGAAAATTCTTAGGATGACCTGTAATATAAGAGGTGTGGACTTCGTACAGTATTTATCAAATTACCCACTCACTCAAGATGACAACTTTGTACTACCATCAAAGTCTCAACTCTCTATTTCTCTCTGGTCTTGGAATCTTCCTTTAGATGCTATTCACTAATTAATATTATACTTTACGATTGTGACTTATAATCTCTTTGCACACTTACATACCAAGTGTACAATAAAATGTACTCTAGTCTTTATTAAACTTGTTTAATCTAGATCTTAAAACCAGACACTCTAATTATAGACCATATCTTTAGGTTCTTTCAGAAGAAAATTCATGCAATGGTTACAGATGTCTAATTTAATATTGGCAATGCAGATTATGATACTCAGCTTGTAAGCATTCCTAGCCACTATTAAAGCACTAAGTTCTTACTCTCGGGAGTGATATCTGCTTATGTCTTGAATGCGACATGTCAGTCCATCCCTTTAAGTCCTAAGAAGACAAATTCTATGAGCACTGGTTAGCGTCAAGAGACTTTGGCATTTTAAGAACAGGGACAGTTTTAAGAAAAGAAGTATTAGCCAACAGCCTTTTAAGAAAGAAACTTATTTTGTAACCCTGAGTTACTAGACACTTAAAAAATAAAAACTCTGAGAAGACATTAAGGTCTCACTGGCGAGAAGTAACTATTCGGTTCATGCTCCTTACGTTTCTGTGAATTAGGTGACATCACAAAGAGGTAAGAGGGACTATCTACTCTGGTTTCCGCTGCACGTTGGCCCAGCCCTTGTGGGGACTCTGCAACAGCAGGCAAAGAAAAATATCCGGTCAGATTGAGTTGTTATTTCTAGTTTGTGTTACAGGCAGGCCAATGTGGCTAATCCTCAGTGCTCGATGAACTCCCAAAATTGGCACTTCAAATAAAATAGTTGGAAATGCACTAAGGAGGATGCACATCACTAACCATGGGTAACCGACCAGGCTTTCTTTAAAAATTCCTTGGGATAAGACAAAATCGAATCACGGAAAAACTAAGACATCTTAATAAATTATGTTTCAGAGAAAACACATCTTCATCTCCCAGAAATGAAAAGGA
The DNA here is from genome assembly GCF_049639745.1 of Rhodnius prolixus. NCBI lineage: Eukaryota > Metazoa > Arthropoda > Insecta > Hemiptera > Reduviidae > Rhodnius > Rhodnius prolixus. The sequence goes on from NW_027411582.1 coordinate 31,953,418, forward strand.
AATTTATCAACTTGAATGAAAGGTCAATTAAATACAAATGTTTCAGAAATTGAAGTAATTTGGTCTGATTCAGTATTCCCATTGAACAGTAAAGATTACCTGTTAATTAACCCTTTCCGGGCCGAATTATTGTACAGAAAAAATGCAGATGAAAATGTAAAAATCACGACTTGTGCCTCAACAGACATGAAAGAAAACTAAAATGATGCCAATTATACCAAAATTAAGCATGAAATAATACATTTTAAACTAGTGATGCCATATGGCATCATCGAGCTGGAAAGGGTTAATTATATTTTCAAGACATTTTATATGCTTTCCAAGCGACAGAGTAATCTTCATTTATTGACATGCACAAAACTAAATCAGAGGCAAAACTTACTACAATAATTTCTCTTTCAGAAACTTCAGTTTCTCTTTCTATCTACTTTCTCTGACTGCCAAACTAGTAAACCTTCTTTCTGAAGTTCTGCCAAAGTAAGAAGTTACCAAAGAATAAGTCTTCTTCTGCCTTAAATAGTTTAGAAGTATAACAAAAAAACTTTTTATCATTTTCTTTTCAAATTCGAATTTAAAAAACTTTTCTTGATTTAGAATTTCTTTCTCTTGTTATTCGTATATGAGAGTATTAAGATTGCATCCACTCAAAATTCGAGTTTTCTCCAGTATTGCATGTTGTTTTTAAGTAGACCAACTTTTACAATAATAAAATAAGCCCGCATTCAATGTACGAATAAAAGCTCATAAATTCTAAGCAATTCGAAGAAATGAATCAATTTCAATTAACGAAATATTTGCCTGATTCTTTACTGTACAAGTGAAAGCTTATCACTTCCCTAAATTATTAAATAATAGATTTCTCCAGCAATCGTTTCAATAATTCAAAAGACCAACTCTAAAGTTGGACCTAAAGAGTACCTAGTGAAGATTAGGTAGATTACTGAATTTAGAATATTGGATTAACTTGAGCTTTAGAAGTGTATAAATTGAAATTGCTAAGCTATGTTTTAATTCTTTACGAATTATTCTTTCTATATTGATATTTAATGTACTTACAACAAATTTGTTCCAAAACAGGCATATTAAGTAATATTGCTGTTAACTACTTTCTACTATTGTTAGTTTTAAGCAAGTTATCTATTAGTAATTGATTTAGTTTTATGAGTAGTAGTTTAAAACACAAATTTCATCACCAACGCACTACGTTACATACATCACGTTGTTCAACTAGTACGCACTAGATGGAGGTTTCCGTCAGGTTACAGAAACAGGGATAACTAATATTTAAAAAGTATTGCTAAAATATAATTTAAAATTATATTTAATGCTGAGAATTTAATAATCCACTAAATTATTAGATTTCTATTAATGATTAATGTAAAAATGATGACTTACTAATTAAACGCACATAAGTACAGGGCACGAAAAAGTGACTGCAAACTAAACTTTCAAATGTTTCTTTACTTAATTAAGATTAATAATGGGCCTTTTATTTAACTGTTGCAAAAAAAGTTGCAACCCATTTTAACGGTCCTTCCTTCTCATACTTTCTCTTGTTGATTCATTTCTTTCTTTTTTTGTAATGATCAAATAATGTACCATTCTAAGAAACAGAGAAAATTTAAGGTAGCCGAAGAAAATATTTAACCAATTATTGGCTAAAGTGTAACTACAAAAACTAACAAAGACTGTTGAAAACTCTTACTTTTAGGCAGTGGATGTTTGGATAGCATACAAGTAATGCCTAATCTTTGGCTGTCAGGGGCGGCAAAACTATATACTTCACAGAGTACTAATCTAGTTAACTGATGAGAACGGCAAGCAGGAGCTCTTCGACATCATCATCCCTCATTGAATGATGCTCCATCTACCCGTACAGATCCTTCAACTCTAAGAAGGGCTGTTGTACGTGCCATCTGAACATCACTTCATTACCGGGGAATAACCCTGCTGGCTGATAAGTAATTCTATTAACTTGGCCAGAGAGTTCACTCTTAGTGGCTGGTCAATTCGTCAATACCAAGAATGGACCATCAACACGTATCAAGGAAATCTTTATAAACTTTATATTAAAATTGTAAATGATATACTTCATAAATTTAAGTGGGAATAATAAATAGTCCTACCTGCACCTTTTCTGTATTCTCGAGCACAGGTGAATCATTAATGCATTTAACAAAACACATTCATTTGTCTTCTTTCCTTCTCACAATAACAATGATGTAAACTTCCCTATCTTAATCAATCGACCGCTATAAAATAATCGATAACAAATATCCCATACTGTACAGAGCTTTTTGCCACTATTAAGTGCACAAAAAAGTAGAAGGAAGTGATATAAGAATAGTTCAGCTACTTCTTGGAGAATTGATAGATACAAGAAAGAAATTACTGCCACAACTTATTGAAGCTCAACATGGAAGGAGACAGTTTGCGATGCTGACACAAAAATAATCGATGAGACCATTTTGTTCCACTTTTCGTTTTAGATTTGTAATAACGTGTACGTTTTGTTTAAACCAACCAATCATTCTTGTCACAGTCACCTCTCCAAATCCGTCAGAATTATATTCATCCCAATGAACTCTATGGAATCTTCAATCTTACACTGTTGTCACCTGACTGCCTACTTCATGTTGAACAACTGGCGAGTCCCCTATTGCATATCCATGAGAAACTATCTTCAGTTGCCCCAGCGGTACGATCCGTTTGCGGAGTGGGGGAGAAATTGAAGAGAGATTTTTGTCTTTCACAATGCAGTTAGTTTGATTGTTAGCCTCAGATTAATTTTAATTATAAGAGTTTTTATATAATATAACCCCCACATAAGTAAAATAAGGAGACTGGTATAAAATTGTCATAATCCAGAAAAAAATACTTGGTTATACAAACTTAGTTTGTATTTTGTGAGAAATCAAAAGTAAATTAAGATCAACTTTTGGTAGTATGAATGGTCTCATAATGTACAATCGATAGTATGGAAATCTCTGGTAGTTTTTGCACCATAACCATCTACAAAAGCTCTCCAGAGATTGGGCCATTAGCATTACTGTGTGCTATATACTATGTATCGCCTTAGTATTGTTTTGGAGAAATGGTAAGAAATTTACAACAATAACTTCCTTTTATTATTATTGGGATAATAACTTTTTTTTACCCATCTTACAACTTTTTTAATGAAAAATGTAATTAATGGTGATAATATTATTCATTCAAATATATGCAAAGAGATCCGTCATGAAATGAGATTCCATCAAATAAGACCATACAGTTTACTTCTTTTTTTTAAAAAAAAGCCCGAATCAGTTAAGTACTTAGCAGAGCAAAAGTTCATTTAAGTTTTGTTACAGTTTTAGCCACAACTAAGGAACCTTCCAATTGTAGGACCACGAAGCACTTAAGTATCTACTTTAATCGCCTTAGGGAGTATCTGAAGCTCAAAGAACCAAGTTGCTGTGAACTGTAAAGCCAAAATTCAAGGTGGGTAAAGTTATATAGTTCCACGTTAAGTAACAAGAAATGACAACTTCAGGCTCATTATTATAACAGACTAACTTACAACCAAGAAAGTTTTTTTTAGACTAAGATTTGGGTTCGAATTTCAGTTATGTGTTCGTCTAAAAATTAATTCTCTAGATCAAAAAGATATCCGGTTCCATAGTTCACATTGAAACATGTTTGCTTTTTATTAATGCTAGTTTAACTGTGTACAGTTATTTGTTATTTCATAATGTTCTTTTATAAAAAATGAACCAGTCAACATTGTTTACAACAAAATATTTAATAGGAAGTGAACTGCAACGGAAAGAGCAACTAACTACTCCAATATTGAATGAAAGAACAGCGCAGAGGTTGATAATTCTTGCAGACTTCATCTCTTTAAAGACAACATCTTCCCTGGCATAGTATAACGTCCTCCATTAAGTGCTTCTTTATTCAATCTTAATAGGATCTTGATGTACTTTGCTACTTGTACTTAACCTGAATCACTCACCCTCTCTTGTCCATACAATCTTCTCACAAACGTTCCTTCTTCGTACTTCCCCTGTCTTGCCGCTATCGTTTCCTGTACTTAGTTTAATACTAGGTGTTCTTACCAGTTAATACCAGGTAGTCAAAGTACATCATTATCCCGTTTAACAATTCCAAGATATAATTACCAATAGATTCATTCCTTTTTTTATGCCTAAATATTTTATTTAAGGTAACTCAAATGAATACTTAAAACAAAAAACAAAAAAAGATCAAAGTAAGATCTTTATTACTTTATTTATTTATTTATCCTTTTAATGAAATTTACACCTGTACCTACAGGGTACAATAGGTAAATGTGATAGGTATAAATCAATAGCGTGTCAGACGTGAATGACGGTCATCTAGTGATGGCCGCCAATAGTCGCCCAGTTGGTCACGGGGCCAACGGCGCCTCAGCCGTCTTCGAGGATTGGAGGGTAGCGTAGTTGAAGATAAGTTTACAACTAGAGGGTTGGGATGAAGTGAGAGTTTTTGGTGAAAATTTTTATATCGAATTTTGGCAAGTTCGGAGATGAGTGGAATTTGGAGATCTGTATGTATTGTGTGTGGTTGCTAAAATAGAATGGAGCGTCTACTATGCGGCGGAGAATTTTGGATTGTAGGGTTTGCAGTCTATTGATGTTGGATTTTTTAGCTGTTCCGTAAAGTTCGAGTACGTAAGTCCATATTGGTGTGAGTAGAGCTGTATAGAGAGTCGTCGTTTGTTTATTTATTACTTTATTTACTTTTATTTACGTTTATTACTTTAAAGATAGAAAACCAACTTGAGCAACAAATTACTGAACACATATTTCGAAAGGTGGCACCACAACTCCCCAGTGAACACCACAATATTCCTTAGGGAAAGAGGTTTCAAACTTATTAGATACAGTGGAGCCTCCTATAAAGGGCAGTCTCACTAGCGACCACCTCCATTTACGGACAGTTTTTGGATTTCCCCGTTTTTACCCCTATACACTTTCTATATATAAAAGAACCTCCGTCTAACGGACACTCTACATAGCGACCGCGGACATTGATTTTGGGGAACGAATTAAATGTTTCACCTCCCACCAACGACCACCTTATTATTAAAAGTTCGTTTGGCAATAAAAAGAATCATCCCCTCTCAAGTTTTTGTTTTTTCCCTGGTTTTTCCTAAAGTTTCCTATATAAGCTCATACATCTTGTACCAATTTAATCATTTTTCAATATAACTTTGGAGGAACAATATTATTTTTTCCGATATGTCTCTCAAACGAAAGTGGTTTAACTATAGAAGAGAAAATGTATTGGAAGATTTTGCAAAAACCAAATCTTTGCCATCGTCAACTTGCCGAAAGGTTTGTTCTATTTTTCTAATAATAGATGATAGTATAATGATAATTTTACCATAAATTATTAATGTTATGAATAAATGTGATGATTATTATAAAAATTGTTATAAAAATGATTAAATAATACAACAATATGTAGTTTTTTGATAAATCTTTTGGATAATTAAGAAAAATTTGATGCATATCATATAGCTAACTAATTTTATGCAATTATGTGCGTTTACAAATCTATTAATAATAAACAATTTTTAAATAGGTGTTTGAAAAAAAAAAAACCCATATTTGTTCATTATAAAACTTGCCTACCTCCTTCTAACGACCACCTCCAAACAGCGGCCACTTTGCTTTCCCCCGCCAGTGCCGTTATTGAGAGGTTCCACTGTAGTTCTAGCACACGTTTTGCCTAAATGAATACCTTTCACAACTGGCTAGTCAACATATGTATGTAACGGAAAACGCCAAAAAATGAAAAAGAAAAAAGTGAACTCACTTTTCCAATGTATTCATATTCTTGGTACACGAATGAAATCTCGAGATTGAAAGTCCAAACCATCACAAAACCTACTCAAAAGTGAGTAAGAAAAAGTGGAAAAAGAGAAAATAAAAATTAATTTGATTGAAGGTGAATAAAATAGTGGAAGAGAAAGTCTGTCGAGTGGAAGGGAGAAATGGTTGAAAAGAGTGGAAAATATAAAATACATTGGGAAATGAAAAAAAGGAAGGAAAAGCAGCTTTTCAGAGAAAGAGAGAGTGAGAGTGTTCTTGAAATAGGACAAAGCGTGCTAGCCGCTACAGGTAGCACCCTCCAGCTCCTGTCTGGAGCTAGTTCTTTCCTCTCTCTCTCTATCCGGAAAATAAAAGGAAAATAGAAAGTGAAAAAGAAATAAAAAGAAGTGGCCAGCCACAAGTTGTTCAACCCTCTTTTAATCCACACAACATTCAGGATTTTAGAAACGTAAATATTTCTACGGACAGATTTTAAAAAGCAAGTAAAATCCTGGAGATTTAACTAATTAGGATATTTCTTTTTTGTAAATATATATATTTAACTTCCTATACATGAAAGGAAATACTGCGCAACCGTATCCAATTTTTTGTGTTACCCAATTTTCAACGGAAATACTTCATTTTTGAGGTTCACCTGTGTCCAAAATCGGAGGTTACTTTTTTTGAGTTTCACAAAAAACAAAAATGGCTTCCCTGTTTCCTATTAAACTTTAGTATAACGATTGTGTTATTCTTTTTTAGAGAGATAAATATAATAAAATCTCAGAAAAGAATTTAATTATCCTTCTGTACATATATGCCCACGGGGATAAGATGTCTTCAATCACTTATCCATGTCACATCCTGCGGGATTATACATCAATTCACTACAGTAACCTTATCTGATGGAAACTTCCCAGCAGGAGAGTTAGCTTAGGAGGTAACCAGCTAGATCCATCAACCAAGTCTTGACACTATTGTTTACAGTGATATGTTGGCGGTAGACTATTGTGAGGAACGGGTTGGGCATACTTCATTAACTCCATCCTCAAGCAATCTCATTCAAATATTCCTTGAATGAGAATATTAACCAATATTCAAATTCTATTCCAAAGAACTGACGTAATGAAATCAGGAGGCAAACTTACGCCATAGGGTGGTTTCTTCAGAATGTTTGTTGTGTGGAAAAAGTTGCACGCCAAGGGAGATTATATCTGGATTACAGGCTTCCCTCTCTTCATAGAACATACCAGAGAAAGCTTGGCACCATTTTGATCTGCGATAGATGATTGTAGAACATCTGGGAAGTGTTTGAGAAGCTTGGTCCATGGTTCCCAGTTTATTAGGCCCTAGAATTCTCATGATAGCCGAACGGTTAAAGACAAGGTTACCTAAGTCTTGTATTGTGGTAGATTCTCGGTCTAGGCCAATGGTTTTTATTTAATGTTTGGTACTCTTCTCCGTCTGTGAAACCTAATTAGTTAACTGGACGTCAAGCCTACCTGAAATGCATTACCTTAAAGTCTCCGGCGAAAGCCTTCTATAAATTACTAAGCAGGACAATGAGTGAGGGAAATGTTAACTACAGGAGCAAATATCCTTAATATCGGTTCCCACTTTTACTACTTGAACTTTCCTACAGTACCTAGTGGAGTGAGGCGCTTCATAAATTTCAGGATTTCATCTGGAATAGGTGGGAGTCATTGCAATATATCTAACAGAAGCTCGCTCTGAAGAAAACCCGTTAAAAATATTTTCTATATATTTTTTTTTTTTTAAATAATGAAAGCAGATTATTGTACTTGTCTTTTTTCCGACAACAGGCAATCAGTACCATCTAATTGGTACTTAGTGACATCATTTCAACTCATCAGCCCAGCTGAACGGCAAAGTACGAGCAATATTCGTACTATATGCTCGTGTATTCTGAAAGGTTATGACTCCATCATTTTAGTCATGACTTTGAAAATTTTTATTTGAGATGAATTTGACTGATTGCAATTACGTTTAAATAATGGAAATAAAAACCTTATCAGTTATGATGATATAGCTCTACATTAAACTTCACAAACTTTTTTTTATAATACCCTGAAGTAGGGTAGTAAAAATTACCGAAACGTTGGTATAAAGCAAAAAAAGTTGTATTTATTGATGACCGCACCTCGATATTCCCCAAAAATCATCTATCAACAACGGTCGAGAGAAAACCAAAACCATCATCATTATTATTATTATTACATTACATTATTACATAGACGACATTCTTTCGGAGGACGTTGTCCCATTCGTACCATACTTTGGCGATGAATTTTCTATTATTCACGATAATGCACGGCCCCCCTACAGCAAAAATTGTTTTCCGCTACCTGGAAAACGCTTCAATCCGATGTTTAGAGTGGGCCCAGCATGTAGTCCACATCTAAAGCCTATTGGCAAATCTATGGGATGAGTTGTCAAGACGAATTAAGAGATGTCCAACATTAAGCAGAGATTCGCTTCAGGAGTTAAGGATTGCACTAAACGTAAGAATATGAAAATATCCCTCAGGAAATTATTCAAAATCCTATTAGGTCAATGTCCCGTCGAATGCAAGCCCTAATAAACGCAAGAGGTGGAAACACACCTTATTAATTGGAAAATTAATAAATAGTTTTTCTTTTCTTTAAACACCACCTGTTATTATTTACTTTTAATATTCTTAAGTAGGTATGTTACAAGTGGCCTGTTATTTATTCTAAAAGTATGTGGAGACGTTAATAAGAAATTGATCGGAAATCAGTACACATACTGAAGGGCGGCCACTTTTTTTTGCATCTTAGTGAATTATTATTATTATTATTATTATTATTATTATTATTGTTATTTTGTGAAGTGGAAAGAAGCCATTTTCCCACGCACCTTAACATTTCCATGCCCAAAAATTTCAGCCATAAGTATACATTGTGAAACAAGAACAGAATAAGACAATTTGACTTTCAGTAATCAAATTTGACGCTCTTCAATATCAACCAGCGCCACTTGAAATTAAACGCAATTGAATAGGAACAACGATCCAAAACACAAGTACAAGATTATAATATTATGGAGGAAGCTATTTACTTGGAAACCGGATGTTTAATACTAAAGAGAATGATTATCAAAAGGGGGGAGTTCTTCATTGTTAGGAAATCCCCCAAACCGGCAAACTACTTGCTTAAATAAGATAGTATTATTTATGGAATTTCCAGCAAAGTCAAATAATTAATCACTGTCTCACAAGGAGGGAGAGACTCGGCAATTAGTTTGACGTATCTTGTTGTATTAAAAGGAGAGGCGGATCATTACTAGTGTTGTCAATGGTTACCTAAATACAAAGCGCCAGACATTTGTCAAGATTTACAACACGAATAAAGTTCTGTTCAAATCCAGACATTACAGTGTAATTTCAAACATTAGTTATGTATAATTATAAATTCATTTTAGCAAATCAATTGTTTGTTAGACACCATTCAAATTGACTCAAGTCGAATAACTGCACAAAAACACAAAAAGTGGGAGAAATGCGATGAAATAATGTTCATTGTTTTTTATAAAATACGAAATTTCAAATAAATTGACCGTTATCATTTATCGCCAGCTACTGAATTTGAGTTGAATTATTGCAACGATTAGAAAAAAGACAATTTTTTTTCGAAGCTAAAAGACCAGAATGAAAAGGACAAACAATCAAATCTTATATACGAAATTGAATGCAAAGACTGTCACAAAAAATATATAGGCGAAACATCACAATATTTTAAAAAAAAAGACTGTACCAACACTCTTACGACACAAAACTAAAAAAGAACACCACAGCACTTTCCTTACAAAGCACAGAAAATCATCACATTTTCGACTTCCCAAACACAAAGATACTTTTAAATCAGAAACCAACCCATCAAAAAAAGGGAAAGTGCTAGAAATGATATACATATCTAAGACAGAAAACTGCCTAAATTTCAAAAACAGATACGAACAATTTAAACAACATATACGCAAACTTACTACAAAATACTTGGACAATTGGCAACACTGACTTCCACACAACCTAACACATATTACACATAGACCGATCACACTCAGTCCATGAACAGACAAGACAGAAGACACACCAACCCTGAAATGTAATAGTATTACTTTCTAAACTAGCCCTGAAGATGACCTAGTCCCTAGGTCGAAAGCTCGGCAAAATAAATTTTACTCTACTGAAATGGCAGTTATTTTTTCATCCTACTGAAACTATAAATCAGTCACCAAAAAGAATGAACAATAATTCAAGTACGTTTAATTTGATACATTTCCGGTGGGAGAATTTGATGAAAAGCCCCTTAGGCCGAGAGTGAGTTTACTGTAAAGTGTCCTTATGACGTTAATTATGGATTCGCCCACTCTTAGGAATTAATAAAGATTAAATTTGTAACAAAAATTCAAAATTTTAAGTAGACTGGCTGGTTATTGCCATTTCTATTTTTGTGATGTACTGTACACGTTCAGAGGACCGGAAAGGCTGGTTTTTCCAGCTAAAATTGGTCATGAATGACCCAAAATGATATTTCAAACAAGGATATAAGCATATGATATCAGTATTAACCAAAGATTCTCGTTGATGTTCCACCATAAATCTGGCACATCCCGCGATATATAAATACAGTCATGTCCTGTATTAAATGTATTAGCTTAAATAAATATAAGAAAGATTTATTGAAATCTATGTATAGAAAAAGGAAATACAAGTAAAGGATAGCTAGGGAAAATTTGTGAAACGTAAATAGATACATATATAAGCTGTGATAGGCAGAATGTATATAGTAGGATTATATTAAGGTACCACCTGGAGTTTTCCAGGACAGCAGATGGGGCGAGGTAAGTTGGATGAGATGGTCCCAAGGGAAATATAACCATCCTGCTTGGTAATCGGCTTGAGTGGAGAAACCTAAAGACCTGGGTGTTACATCATCGTTTGTACTTCCTTCCGCTGGGCTGATCTTCGCTTCTTTTTTTTTCTCTCTCTCTTTACTGGCGACAGGATTTGGATGACGATCCGTTCCTCTGTGTACGCTGATCGTCAGAAAAGGGGTATGAGAACTGGGGGTAAGGGGCTGTGTAAAAGGAGACATGGATATATTTATATTAAAGGAATAATCTAAAAAAGGAGGCTGTGCTACCGTAAGGGACAGATTCATGTAATTCAATTTAGATTACTATTTTATTTGTATTTAATAAATAAACATTGAATAATAGTCTCTATGTAAAAAAAAAAACAAAAAAGTCTTGAGGAATTCACAATCTTGAAGCTGACAGAAACTTGTAGGTTAGAACAGAAATTAAGAAAGGAATTAAGGCGGAAGTGGGTTTCACTAACTAGAAACAGTTTTTTTCCCCCTTTTTTCTTTATGAAATGCAAAAGTTTTGACAGAGTTGCCAATTCATTCTGCGGCCATCAGGTCAAGATGATCTCCTCAACCCACCGTTCTTTGTTATGATTGAACAATGAAGTTCAAAAAAAAAGAGAAAAGAAAAGCAATTAAAGATGGAACATAACTCAGGATTTAGAAGATGGAACAAGTTTTTCTCTTAACGTTGATTTTCTTTTGCTGGTTCAGGTTGTCAAACTATTTAGTATAATCTGAATATCTGTAATGAAGATCTAGAGAAGGGAGGAATTTATTTTGTGATTTACATCTGTATACATTGTATACAACAAGTAAATATGGAGAGAGTGATGAACTGGTGCGGGAGGAGAGCAGGAGAAGAAAAACTACCCAGCGATAGCACTCTCTATAGGAGAGAGGAGAGTGTGAGGTGAAGAGAGGAGATAGAAGAATAATGATTTAGGTCTTCAGCCTGCAAGGAAGTCGCGGGGCCACTGGCGATTCAGTCGGCGAGGAGGATTGTTAGGAATGTCAGAGGAGGCGAGAGACTGTACAAGAGGATTAGAGCAATTAGAGAGAACAGTATAGCACTGACGATTTTAGGAAGGGTTCTTTGTTGTGCCCTTCCCTCATATATTCTTGCTTGGGAACTATTCTTGTTTCGGGATCATTGGGGAGGAGTGTAATCATTGGGCTGTTATGAGCGAGAGCTCGGGAACGGCCCATCCGGTGTGTGTAAAAAAAAAAAAAAAAAAAAAAAAAAAAAAAAAAAAAAAAAAAAAAAAAAAAAAAAAAAAAAAAAAAAAAAATAGCACTGACGATTCAGTCAGCGAGGAGGATTGTTAGGAATGTCAGAGGAGGCGAGAGACTGTACAAGAGGATTAGAGCAATTAGAGAGAACAGTATAGCACTGACGATTCAGTCAGCGAGGAGGATTGTTAGGAATGTCAGAGGAGGCGAGAGACTGTACAAGAGGATTAGAGCAATTAGAGAGAACAGTATAGCACTGACGATTCAGTCAGCGAGGAGGATTGTTAGGAATGTCAGAGGAGGCGAGAGACTGTACAAGAGGATTAGAGCAATTAGAGAGAACAGTATAGCACTGACGATTCAGTCAGCGAGGAGGATTGTTAGGAATGTCAGAGGAGGCGAGAGACTGTACAAGAGGATTAGAGCAATTAGAGAGAACAGTATAGCACTGACGATTCAGTCAGCGAGGAGGATTGTTAGGAATGTCAGAGGAGGCGAGAGTCTGTACAAGAGGATTAGAGCAATTAGAGAGAACAGTATAGCACTGACGATTCAGTCAGCACTGGAGGATTGTTAGGAATGTCAGAGGAGGCGAGAGTCTGTACAAGAGGATTAGAGCAATTAGAGAGAACAGTATAGCACTGACGATTCAGTCAGCGAGGAGGATTGTTAGGAATGTCAGAGGAGGCGAGAGACTGTACAAGAGGATTAGAGCAATTAGAGAGAACAGTTTAGCACTGACGATTCAGTCAGCGAGGAGGATTGTTAGGAATGTCAGAGGAGGCGAGAGACAGTACAAGAGGATTAGAGCTAGTCGGTATGGAACTTTTGATATTTAGTCTTGCCGAGTTGGTCTATGAAGGGAATGTTGAGGTCGTTGTGAAGAGTGAGGTTAGTCACCGTAGAAAGGAGCGTCAGCTATCTGTCGGAGGAGTTTTGTCTGAAATGTTTGTACTGTCCGTATGTTTGTTGGTTTGGCTGAACCCCACAGCTTATGCTTATTAAGAGAATAACTATAACTTTATGACTGAAGGTGGAACGATGAAGTTTTTTTTTTTTTTTTTTTTTAGATCTGGTCAACTCTTTACAAATTTCTTCTCAAGTGAAGACGTCAAAGATGAACGAAGAGATATAAATGGCCAAAATGGGGGCATCAGCGGATGTGGCAAAGCTATGGATCACAAGTAGTGGACCAGTGAGACTAAGCAAAGCAACAGAAGATTAGAAGGGCTGCCAACCTCACATTTAAATTCATATTAAACAAGTTTAAAGAAAATCTGAACATAGGCATCACATTTCCTGTACAGTATTTTTGATTAAAAAAAAAAATATATATATATTCCAATTATATTTTACGGCTGGCTGGGTGATTGATTACCATCGAAATTGGAGTAAAAAATAAGAAGAGTTCACAGAGTAAACTTCAGCTAAATGATTTTAATAAAAGGAAGAGAAATACGAAAAAAACAAATTAAAGGAGGAAAAAGAGAGTCTAAGAAGATACTGTCTTTCAAAAGAAGTCTTTCAAAAGCAATTATAAGTTCCATTTTTCAGGAAAACTTTGTTCCAACTTTGAGAGATGAAAAAATATATAAAAAAGAAAAAAGAAATCACAGTTTTCATTTGAGTTTAATTGAGTATGACAAAATGGCTGAAAGATTATCTTCGAATTACTCTACTATTTCAATAAAGTAGAAATAAATAAATTAGATGAAATTTTGTCAATATCAGGGTTTACTAAATAAAAGCTTGTTTAGTTTGGATAAAAAGTAGAAGATTTTTAACTACAAAAAGATATTTAAACCGGAATATTATAAGATTAGTTTGAAATTAGAGAAAATATTCTATAGGTAAAAACGCTGTAGTCCAAACAACAACACCTTATACGTTTGCGTTTACCTTAGACTACCCAAAATTTTGTTTACGTATTTCTAAAGTTGACTTTAAAGTGTGTGTGTGTGTAATTAAATGAAATTGATAATCTGGACTATATCCTGTCAGAATATTCTGTGGTTCGAAGGTCTAGCAACAACGGAAATTCATCCAAAGTAAATGGAGATTTGTAAGAAGGTCTGCATCTTCATTTTCAGTAATGAAATTAACGCGTGGATAAATTTAAAAGTAGACGTTCTTCTCTTTGCACTGCAGCTGCTATCAGCAATAGTTAGTTCCTCAGATTGGTGGCCGATCGTCGCGCCGATAAAAGGTGCAAACCTGCGCCTGCACCGTTGCTAAACTTCGCCCAAAATATGGCCGCTGACCATGTACTGAAAGTTACCATGCAGCAGTTTTCCGACATGCGCAGTACTGGTGAAGTAACAATGTCCTTTGTTAAAAGATTGGAAACTTAAGATTTTGGGCACTGGCTACCAGTCAGAGAAGAACGAAGAACGCTCTACTTTTTTTAGAATTGCCGTGTAGCTAGGGGGTTGTTTGTAAATTTTCTTCCAAGATAATAGATTTTGTAACGCACTTTTACACTGTTACAACGGATGGAACATTAGTAGATCCTTAAAGTACAGAATCGAAGCAACATCAAAGCTATAGGCAGATGGAAGCTGCTAGGTTTGCATCGAATCAGGGGAAGTCAATTCCTAATTTAAAAAAAGTAAAAGTAATGCCTATTTTTTCAGGCGGGCTTTACGTCCATCTACCAAATTAGGTGTCGTGAACGGAGGCGACTTGCAAACATACTTTACTGTAAATTTCTCATATTAACCATTAAATTAAAATCCAAGGCCCTAGACCAGGGGAATTGAACCCTCTAAACCAACAATACATCTTAGCTTTGCGGGTCTAGCCTATAACTGCCTAAAATACTTTACTGTGAATTTCTCATATTAAACATTAAATAAAGTACAAGACCTAGACCAGGGGAATTGAACCCTCTAAACCAACAATACATCTTAGCTTTGCGGGTCTAGCCTATAACCGCTCGGCTACCGTGGCGCCTCAATTCCTAATAATATCCGCTGGATTTGCACCTAATAATAATTTAATACGATAAGATTCATTCATAAAATTAAACACTATCTATTTAAAATTATTCTCGTTCAATGAAACACAAACACTTTTTAATATAATCATATATACAAGTTACAGAAAGTTATAGCTAAGAATAAAAAGTTATAATTCATACTTAATATTAAACCGACATCTATCATCGTAAAAAAAGGGGCTCCCCATAATTCTAACTAAACTGCGAAATAAACATTAGTAGTTAGTTTTAACGACAGTAAAAATGAATAAATCTTTAGTTTATATTCCATTTTATGGCCATAAAATAGAGCGTCTGAAGCTTTTATTAAAGATTATTAAACAGTCGGTGTTGAGCGCAGAAGTGGGGGGCAGGTTACAGGTCTAGGAAGGAGCAATCATTTTAGACTTGAAGAGGTTTACGAGTTAGTTTTCAAAAATAATAGATAACTAGCTCTCTTTTTTTAAAAAAAAATCATTTCCGTTAGTGCATAATGCAAGAGAAAGGAAGTGGGTTTCAATCTCGTTTGAACACGACGTTATTTTTGTTGTTTGTCATAATTGATGACTTTCTAACTTGTATATACGACATATATTGCACATACAGGGTGAACCAGTAACTAATGTCTATACATTGCGTAGTACATCTGAAGTGGACTTCAATGGCGTATTGGCTAACTTCATATTTTCCACTGTTCTTGAGTGACGTAACTTAATTTTTTTTTCTTCTAAAATCATTACTTTTTTCAATAAAAATGTTCATTACTCAGAAAGTTTTAGTCCGAATTCGATTCTGATGACACGGTTAGAAAGACAGATAAATTTTTCTAAAAATTGATACCATTTTGAAGCATAAGTTATTCTCCCAAACAGCCTCAATCATCCTCCGAATACTGAGAAAAATAAAAGTCAAATCGAAATTTTTAAGAAAACTCAATTAGGCCCTTATGTGTGATCATTATCCAGACCTAGGTGCTGGCACTTTTTTAGTAAAAGTTTCCTTGTCTAATGGGCTTTCAAACGGTATATCATTTTCCAGGATTCCTTTTATCTTCTTATGAGAATTTACGCTTGTTTTGCAAGAAAACGTGTTCACGAGTACCAACAGTGTTAAGTTTATCAAGTTGTTTAATTCATTGAAAACTCTTTTAGATGGACCAGTAGTCAATTTTTAAAGTAGGCTGTCTTAAAAGAAGGAAGTCAAAGGTTACAAATTGCACTTTAAACATTTACTTCTGATCTCTCTTCAATATTAGAAGAAATATTTTAAAACAAATATTCAAATGTATTTACTCCAAATTACAATATCACACACAACTGCACTGTTAAAAAAGATAAGAATGTGAATAAGCCTTAACAACCATTTGTACCCACAAACAGATAATCCTTATATCTGAATTAGGTACTAACCAATACAACTAGGTGTCTTACAAATAAACTTCCCTTATCTGTTAGATTTGGTTTCAAAATTTTCTATTGTACCCTATTTGAAACTAAGCAAATTAACCTTCGATTATAAAAATAACACTAGTTTAAAATTTACTTACTGTGCTAGGTTGACTAATTTGATAGTTGGACGTAAAGCCCGCCTATAAGAGTAGGCCATTACTTTAATTTAAATTGAACTGTACGAATATTGTAGTGAACTATTTTTTAGTAAACATTTTCTTGGAAATTTACTTACGTAATTACGTAAACGTGAGAAGATAGGAAATCGTGTGAGTGTTCAAAACACAGATTGTATTTTACTTCCGTTCTAGTTCGTATGGTAGCCTGCTAAACTGTCCGGAAGTTGCAGTTTTTCATTTTAATTCAATAAGACACAGGTGGAATCATTTTCTAAAAATCTATTATATCTTCTATTTCCTGATTTTCTTTCAGATAAAATTCTAATATTTTGTTGTTGTTGTTGTTTTTCCAATTCTTCCCTATAACCGCTCCGCTATGTATCCAACAGGGCTGCACATTCCCTGCCCAGCCTCCAATTATATCTCTGCCTATTTTCCTGTCTTATTAGATGCTCACCGAATATTTGGGATTGGGGGGGAAATATGACATCCAACCAAAAGAGAATATAAAGATAACATGCCCGTCCCTTTTACAATCACTCGTTGTGTGTGTTCGTGTGTGTGTGTGTGTGTGTGACAGAGAGAGAGAGAGAGTGATACAGAGATGAAGAACTCTGCAGAAGTGAAAATAAGATGTGGCTGGAAGGAGAGAGACAGCAAGAACTATAACCGCAGAATGGTGAACTAGAAGCAGCGACAGGGGTTATTTGGAATATTCCAGGGCATGTCCTCCTGGATGGTGTAGCTGTCACTATGAATATTTGATAGAATAAAAAGGATGAGGGAACAAAACGAGAACGTGGAAAAAAAAAATGAAACAAACCGACAAACCTTCCAAACTGAAACATCTGTTAGCGCTAACCTCTAGTTCCGTCTTCCTTTTTGAATGAAATTCTTTCATTATTATATTTTTTTTTTTTTTGTATAAAGATATTTATTTCAATATTAAGAAGAAAACGTCGCGTTCATTGATTAAAAAATTTGTTTTTTAATATTATAGAAGGCATCGTTCTCCTTGCACTACTCCTTGGCAAACCTAGAATCCTTCCTCACCCTGATTGTTATCCTAAACACCTAATAGTCGGCTAGTTATTTCTTTAGTACAAATCACCCACCTCCTCCTTTCACCAAAAAAAAAAAAAGCTAGCGATAAGAATCACGGTAGCCGATCGGTTAGACGCAGATCCGCAAAGCTGGGTATTGCAGTACTAGATTCAATTCCCCGTCTAGGCTTTGGATTGATGGTTGATGTGAGAATTTATTGAATGCTGGGTTCTGTTCCAAGAGAGCCAGACAGCCTTCAGTGTACGGGTAAAGGTTAAGTATTGAGGAAGATAGTACGAGGGTCGTTTGAAAAGTCCGTGCAAAGTCAGAGAGATAGCACTACTGGCGCGTATCGAGGTTATGTTTAGTTAGTAGCATCTCTTGGAAGAACACACACCAAGTTTCAGCCAGATCGGTCTATTTCTTTGTGTTTTGCATTCGTTTATATATCGAGGAAGTCGAGTGATTTTCAAAAAATGGACGAAAAAGAATTTCGTGTGTTGATTAAACACTACTTTATGAAAGGCAAAACGCCTCAGGAGACTAAAGAGAAGCTTGATAAACATTATGGTGACTCTGCACCTTCGATTAGAACAGTTTATAAGTGGTTTCAAAATTTTCGGAGTGGCCATATGGGCACAAGTGACGCTGAACGTTCTGGACGCCCTGTTGAGGTTACTACTCCAGAAATCATTGATAAAATCCATGATATGGTGATGGATGACAGAAGAGTGAAGGTGCGTGAGATTGCTAGTGCTGTGTGCATCTCGAATGAACGGGTACATAATATTTTGCATCAACATTTGGACATGACAAAGCTATCCGCAAGATGGGTGCCGCGATTGCTTACGCTTGACCAAAAACGAAATCGTGTAAAGTGTTGCAAGGACGGTTTGCAGCTGTTCCAGAAGAATCCGCAGGACATTAAGCGTCGTTTCGTCACTGTGGATGAAACATGGATACATCACTACACTCCTGAGACCAAAGAACAATCTAAGCAATGGGTTACCAAGGGGGAATCTGCGCCAAAAAAAGGCGAAGACCGTTCCTTCGGCCGGAAAGATTATGGCGACTGTCTTTTGGGATTCGCAAGGAATAATCCTCATCGACTATCTGGAAAAGGGTAAAACTATTACAGTTGCATATTAATTGGACCGTTTGAAAACCGAGCTGCAAGAAAAACGCCCACGATTGGCCTACAAAAAAGTCCTTTTCCATCACGACAACGCACCAGCTCACACCTCAGCAGTTGTGGTCGCAAAATTAATGGAAATAGAGTTCCAACTCGTTTCACATCCCCCCTATTCTCCAGACTTGGCTCCCTCGGACTACTATTTGTTTCCTAATATGAAGAAATGGCTGGCGGGAAAAAGATATTATTCAAACGAGGTGGTGATTGCAGAAACGAATGGCTATTTTTCAGACTTGGACAAATCCTATTATTCGGAAGGGATCAACAAACTAGAGCAGCGTTGGACGAAGTGTATAAGCCTAAAAGGAGACTATGTTGAAAAATAAAAAAGGTTTACCCCAAAAAATTAAGTAGTTTTTATTTTTGCACGGACTTTTCAAACGACCCTCGTATATGGTCCTGGTAAACGAGCGAGAATGATGCTAGAATTCGCACCAACTTGGAACTCTGCAAACTCTTTATGGAGAAGCAAGACATCGTTGAATGCGTTTTTTTTAAAAAAAAAAAGAAAAAAAAAGGAAGATTGCGTTGGTTAGGACATAGTGGAGAGGATGGTGGATCCTAGGACATAGTGGAGAGGATGGTGGATCCTAGGACATAGTGGAGAGGATGGTGGATCCTAGGACATAGTGGAGAGGATGGTGGATCCTAGGACATAGTGGAGAGGATGGTGGATCCTAGGACATAGTGGAGAGGATGGTGGATCCTAGGACATAGTGGAGAGGATGGTGGATCCTAGGACATAGTGGAGAGGATGGTGGATCCTAGGACATAGTGGAGAGGATGGTGGATCCTAGGACATAGTGGGGAGGATGGTGGATCCTAGGACATAGTGGAGAGGATGGTGGATCGCTAAACGCCTTTTATGTGGAAGACGCGGAGGCGTTAGAAGGAGAGGTAGGCCAAAGTCTAAGATAGTTTTTTTGACGTCGAAGAGGATTTTATAGGGGTGTGCGATAGAGCCGTGTTTGAGAAGACCCTGGTCCTCTCAAGACTAGCGCTGAGAAAGAAGAAGAAGATGATGAGAATTTATTAGTAAAGTAAGTTTACTAGTCGCCTCCGTCCAAGAAACCTAATTGGTAGTTGATGTTAAAGCCCGCCTGAAAAAATGGGCATTACTTTAATTGTAATTTTAAACATCAGGTAGCGCTGGGAGATAATTTAAACCTGTACCCATTTTTGGCCAAAGTGAATCTTTAATTCAAAAGTACTGACGAATTCCTTTGATCATAAAATAAAACTCAGGAAGACAAAATTTTTTTTTACCACAACATCCGGTGAACAATTGTAAAAGTTTATTATTAAATTTCGAATTCATAACAGAAGTCCCGGAGAGGTCAGGCTGAAGGTAACACAATTCTGCTGGAATGCTTCTGGAATAAAGACCAGCAGAAAAACGCCTCATGACAAGTGATGATATCATCAAGAAGTGGATAGAATAAACAAAGCGAGCGAGATAAAAGACGATGATATGATTATGGCATGTCGAATGGTTGGACCAAGATGAAGATTGATTTAGTGCTGAGAATGATGCAGTGACATACGATGATTCTGATTTAGGATTGATTGTGTGTAACAACCGCCACCAAGTTTTGAAGGAAAAGGTTTAAGTGAAAAAACTTAACTGTTTTTTTTGGAAATTAAGTGAGAATTTCCCAAGTTGCGTCCCTTAAAAAGGGGGGGATAACGAGATCATTTTTAGTATTAAATTTTAATTAAAAATTGGGATTACATATATCTAATCCTTATTAATATTGAATAGATGATAAAGTCCCTGGATTACACTGAAATGGAACATTAGAGGTATGTCCAGCCACCATCCTCACCCTACTATTCCCAGGAAGACATTGCAGTACTTCGTCTTAACGAATAATGTGACCCCTAAAAGAAAACTTTTGCCCAAAAAGGCTCAAGTTTTAGAGAGAGAGAATAAATCTCGGCTTTTACTTTTAACCCCTTCTCAGTCAATTTAATTTTAACAATCTGAAAGTAAGTCAAAAATACATAATGTAGTGTACGAGGGTCGTTTGAAAAGTCCGTGCAAAAATAAAAACTACTTAATTTTTTGGGGTAAACCTTTTTTATTTTTCAACATAGTCTCCTTTTAGGCTTATACACTTCGTCCAACGCTGCTCTAGTTTGTTGATCCCTTCCTAATAATAGGATTTGTCCAAGTCTGAAAAATAGCCATTCGTTTTTTGCAATCACCTCCTCGTTTGAATAAAATCTTTTTCCCGCCAGCCATTTCTTCATATTGGGGAACAAATAGTAGTCCGAGGGAACCAAGTCTGGAGAATAGGGGGGATGTGAAACGAGTTAGAACCCTATTTCCATTAATTTTGCGACCACAACTGCTGAGGTGTGAGCTGGTGCGTTGTCGTGATGGAAAAGGACTTTTTTGTGGGCCAATCGTGGGCGTTTTTCTTGCAGCTCGGTTTTCAAACGGTCCAATTAATATGCAACTGTAATAGTTTTACCCTTTTCCAGATAGTCGATGAGGATTATTCCTTGCGAATCCCAAAAGACAGTCACCATAATTTTTCCGGCCGAAGGAACGGTCTTCGCCTTTTTTGGCGCAGATTCCCCCTTGGTAACCCATTGTTTAGATTGTTCTTTGGTCTCAGGAGTGTAGTGATGTATCCATGTATCATCCACAGTGACGAAACGACGCTTAAAGTCCTGCGGATTCTTCTGGAACAGTTGCAAACCGTCCTTGCTACACTTCACACGATTTCGTTTTTGGTCAAGCGTGAGCAATCGCGGCACCCATCTTGCGGATGAGCTTTGTCATGTCCAAATTTTGATGCAAAATATTATGTACCCGTTCATTCGAGATGCCCACAGCACTAGCAATCTCACGCACCTTCACTCCTCTGTCATCCATCACCATATCATGGATTTTATCAATGATTTCTGGAGTAGTAACCTCAACAGGGCGTCCAGAACGTTCAGCGTCACTTGTGCCCATATGGCCACTCCGAAAATTTTGAAATTACTTATAAACTGTACTAATCGAAGGTGCAGAGTCACCATAATGTTTATCAAGCTTCTCTTTAGTCTCCTGAGGCGTTTTGCCTTTCATAAAGTAGTGTTTAATCAACACATGAAATTCTTTTTCGTCCATTTTTTGAAAATCACTCGACTTCCTCGATTCAAACGAATGCCAAACACAAAGAAATAGACCGATCTGGCTGAAACTTGGTGTGTGTTCTTCCAAGAGATGCTACTAACTAAACATAACCTCGATACGCGCCAGTGGTGCTATCTCTCTGACTTTGCACGGACTTTTCAAACGACCCTCGTATACCTAGTACATAATGCACTATGTTTGTAGTCATAGTTGAACGAACGTGTTCGTGTGTATGCAATCAATACGTCACCATGTGATTACGTATTGAACTTGAGAGCTTTGAAAAGCTTTCAAGCACTCTTACTCGCCATATCCCAATTAGGGGATGCACTTTAAAGTAGGAAGCCCGCTTTGTAGTCGGCACAAATATTAGCTAGCATCTTCCCCATATGATCTCGTGGTTTCTGAGAGTCGTGTTACCAACGTATGACCCATTGCTATCAACTTATCTTGAGATGGTGAAATTTTTTAAGATTTGCAATCTAATGTACACTCACACGACTGTTTATTTACAACAATAAAATTCTAATCGATAGATTTTTGTAAATATTGTTAAACTTATCCGTATTTTCCACCAAAATATTGTTCATATTAATAAAAATTATACGAGTACGACACGAATCAAGGTGATTGTAAATTTTCTTAATTTTTCTTACTATGTCAGAAGAAGTGTTGGAATCGAATAATTGATTTATAGCTTTTAAATAAAGGTAAAAATAATTTAAAGGCAGAAAACATACGTATTCATGAAAAACTAAATTTCAAAAAGTGAAAAAATAAAAACAATTTCCCAAACAAGAATTTTCTTTTTTATATATTATAATAATGAGGAAAATGTAATATTTGCATAATATAATGATGTGTTCTGTTTTAAAAAGTCTGTATTTTATAATACTAATAATATGTAGTCTGGATAGAGATCCTGGAATATTGTTTTACATAAAATGAAGCAGTTTTCAATTACATTTTCAAGAATAAAGTTATATTTTATTATATAATAAAGATGAAATTCTAATGGATGAAATAAGACTTCTAATAATTGTGATGTAAAATCAATTTCATAAAACTGCCACGTATAATTTTAAATATTCAAATTTTTCCCCAAATCGAGTATTTAAAATTACGTTACTAGGGTAACTGACCACTTAAGAAAAAAACTCGAGTTTCGTCTAACAATATTTTCCGTTATTTTGGCTCCAGGAGTAGGTTGTACAATTGTACCACTCCATTAGGTTGTATTATGCATTATTAGAATTTAAATAGCAGTAAAGTCGATCTAAATGTCTACCAAAAATGATTTTATGTTTGTCAATTACACGGTGATTGACATCACATTTTCGGGGGGTACCTCGTGTTTGCCATGAGGTGGGACAAGTGATTGACAAACAAGTATATTCATGAAACGACATGTTTTATTGTCGGAATAAAAAACTAATTTTTTTATGGCATAATTTCATTCTTTATAAAATACCTACGGAGGAAAAACTAGTAAAAAAATTCTAAACTATTGTTTTAATACAAAAAAACTGGCGTTCAAAATCTTAATGGCCGATCGAACAAGTGCATAGTAGTGGGCGTGTACACTGGCCAATAGAATCGTAGGTAGGTAGGGCTTATCCAACCTCAATTACACGCCCACATACCACTTTCAAGTTCCACCATTAAGACTTTTTAGGCCTTTTTTTCTAATCAAAAATGCACTCTAGAATTTTTTCACTATTTTTTCCCCCATAGGTATTTAATAAAGAATGAAATTATGCAAAAACAAAAATAAATTATTTTAATGATTTATATTACGGTTCACTATCAATTACAGTTTATGAATGATTGCGGGATATGTTTTATTTGAATTATGATATGGCTAATTTTGATTCAATTGAAGAATTTTGTCGAAATAAAACAGTTGAATTAAAAAATTACATTAATTTTTGTAACGAAAAATTTTTATTGCATAGCTTGATTCTTTATAAAATACCTACGGAGGAAAAAATAGTAAAAAAATTCTAAACAATTGTTTTAATACAAAAAACTGGCATTAAAAATCTTAATGGCGGATCGAACAAGTGCATAGTGGGCGTGTACACTGGCCAATAGAATCGTAGGTAGGTAGGGCTTATCCAACCTCAATTACACGCCCACATACCACTTCCAAGTTCCACCATTAAGACTTTTTAGGCCTTTTTTTCTTATCAAAAATGTACTTTAGAATTTTTTCACTATTTTTTCCCCCATAGGTATTTAATAAAGGATGAAATTATGCAATAAAAAAAATAAATTATTTTAATGATTTATATTACGTTTCACTATCAATTACGGTTTATGAATGATTGCGGGATATGTTTTATTTCAATTATGATATGGCTAATTTTGATTCAATTGAAGAATTTTGACGGAATAAAACAGTTAATTTAAAAATTACATTAATTTTTGTAATGAAAATATTTTATTGCATAAGTTGATTCTGTATTTGACATCAGGTGAGATAAGTGAATCTTACAATAATTAGTACCTTTCTGAAACTGCTGCCACAAGGCTTCTCAGTAACCAAAATGAAGGAATCACCACAACAAACACCATCATATCCCTTATAATTCCCTTTTTATTGCTGGAATGTCAATTACTGGTCCCTTCACCCTTTGTAACAACGCTAGGTTCATAACTAAAACATCGCAGGAAACTAATACATTGTTGTTGTTGTAGTTAATTTAAGGCGCTTCAACGTTTCAGGTTATTGGCGCCCGGAGCTTTTTTTGAAATACAGGAAGTGGTATTTCACAGTTGAGAGATTTTTATCGTTAATTATAGCTAAGCCTTTTTATGAGTTCGAATCAAAGTAAAAAGTTTCAGTGTTCTTCTGGTGTTTTGGTTCAAATTTTCTGAATTTGGGCATCTCAGAAAAACCGGATATTTCCGGTGGACAATTTTTCACGAACGCAATACTTCCTGTTCTATTAAGAGGAAGTGAAAAAAAAAAGGTTCCTTAATTGCACGTATTTAACGTACATAGATGTTTATATCTATAGACCATTCCAGAGAAGACACTGTTAAAATGTCTACAATTCCAGAGATACTGTGTAATTAAAAGTAGATTTCTTACTTTAATGAAGGGAATTAGTGGCGGGATTCAGGAATTTTTAATTAATGCTTCATTAGAGTCAAGCCAGGGACCTTAGTAAATCCTGACTGCTACAGGTTCTTACTGGTCCACTCGTCCGCTCAGTCTCACTTCCTGCCCACTCCGGATGGTGGGTGCCATTAAGACAAAGCAGCGAGGCTTGTCCCGTTGTACTCTCTCTGTGTGTGTGTATGTGTGTGTGTGTGTGTGTGTGTGCGTATAACGCCCCCCCCCCAACGACCTCTTGTAAATGTCCCTACGGATCCTGTTTGAATATTCAAGGCTTTAACCTGCATCCTTAATAGTAAGCAGCGACCAGCAATCTGGTGCTAGCAAGGCAAGGAAGGCAAGTCCAGAGCAAGGCAAGAAAATAGGGTCACACCCAAGAAGATTTAAATGTCCAGCCGGCAATATGTTAAAGCGCTGAAGAAGGTCTGCTAGCAGTGCTTAAAAGCCTCTGTAGCCTCTTTCTGTCCAAGCTTTAAGACATATTCAGAATGCTCATTTTAACCAGCATTACTCTAGCCATACCTCACTTCCAGTTCGTTCGTACAATTTTTGCCTAATTTTGAATTGCAATTAAATTTTTTTTTGTGTGAAAGACCCAAATTTTTGTGAGTATTTCTGTCAATGTAACTATTTTAATCAACATATGTTCAACTAATTCTCAATTTTACTTTTTGTTATTTAATTTTTTTGCGTTTATTTGTACTACAATCAGCGCGTTGGCGCTATAAGTAACAACTATAATAGAGAAACAAATAATAAGGTAACGAGTGGAGAAGTTACAGCAGTGGTAACACTCCAAAACATTATATGGTTAGTCACTCTCTTCACTTGAGAGGAGATCACGAGGCCACTGTCTTTTAAGGTGTCTTGTCCCCAGGTTATAAGGAAGAGTTCTTGAAGAAAAGTTTTTGAGCTAGAGGATTTTATATGAGATTGCAGGCTGAAGTGGAGTTTTCTGTATCTTGTTTTCAGCGACTTGTATGACATAAAGGAATGTTAAGGTCAGTGTATATAGTCCCAGGATGGGAGACATAAAATGGAGCGTTTACAATAGTTCGAAGTATTTTACATTAGAGAGATTGAATCATTTGGAGATTGGAGCGTTTGGTTGAACCCCACAGCTCTATTCCATACACCCAGATAGGTTTCAAAATAGAAGTATAAATCAGTCTTTTGTTGTCCAGAGAGAGTTTTGATCAATCGTCTAAGAGTCTTTTAAGTAGTCGATAGCGTCTGTTTAGTTCTGTTCTTTTTAGTCTAGTGTGTGTGGGGGGGATCAATTTTACTAAATCTGCAATTTTCCCTTCTTTAATTCTGACTCCTGGGATCATCAAAAAAATCAATAAGCTCTCCTCTCTGTTATCCTCTTAGTGTACTTTACTACTTGTCACCTAGTCCTTTTCTAGTTCATCGTCTTGCTAGAATTCCCTAGCATAGCGTAGTTATTTATCTGGATAGACTATAGACTGATTAAGATTTTACAATTGCAGTAAAACTTCTCCTAACGAACTTCTCTCGACAATATACACTGCTTCACAAAAAAAGTGGCGCACTTTAAAAATGCGTTATTTTTTTTTCTCTGTAACTTTTTTATTCTACATTTCATTTTAGTTAGCAAATATAAGAAGTATAAAGTTACGGGAAGGCTAAAATAACATAAAAAAAATGATCTAAAAGAAATGGAAACCTTTAATTTAACAAAAAAGTACTTCTTGGCAAAAAATGAATTTGAAAAAAATGTATTTCTTCCGATTAAAAGAAGAGAAAAAGAATTTTAGTGACGTGTATTGCTCGCATTACTGCATCCAATCTTCTCGGCATACTCCTTATTAAATTTCTCACGAAATCTTGTGTTAATTCCTCCCATATCTCCACCAGAGCACCTAGCAACTCTTCTAAGCTCCTGGGAGGATTATTTCTCCATCTTAATCGCCTACCCAGCTCATCCCAAAGATGTTCGATTGGATTTAAATCCGGGCTGCGTGCTGGCCACTTCAAAACACGAATGCCAGTATCCTGTAGATATTGAACAACACAGGCGGCAGTGTGTGGTAGGGCATTATCTTGCATAAAAATAAAATTCTCCCCAATAAATGGTGCTTAGTGTATCACATATTGCTGCAAAATTACCCTCACATACAAATCTGCATTCAAGATTGCCCTGTTGAACACGTGGAGCTCAGTCTAAGCCCCCATAGAAATCCCAGCCCAGACCATCACTGAACCACCTCCGAATGGTAGTCTACCAGAAATATTGCACGGAGCGTAGCGCTCCCCAGGCCTTCGGTAAACTCGTCGCCTCCCATCAGGTGCGTAGAGAGCAAAACGGGACTCGTCTGAAAAGAGAACGTTTCCCCAATCGTTCTCAGACCAGTTGCGGTGTTCCCTAGCGAACTCTAGACGGGCTCTCTGATGGTCTACGGTGAGCAATGGTCCTGTGGCTTGCTTCCTAGGGAGTAAATTCATTTCAGCGAGCCTTCTTCGTAAAGTTTCGGCACTGACTGAAGCTCCACGAACAGTAAGCAGTGTTTGAGCTGTTTCAGAAGCAGTTGATGTACGATTTCTTAGAATGTGAATTCTAATAAATCGGTCATCAAGTGCTTCTGTGGCTCTTGGTCGACCCGAACCTTGTCTGCGAGTGCAGAGGCCTGTCTCCCGGTAACGATGGATGGCTCTACTGACGGTGGTCTCAGGCAACCCTAACGTTCGTGCTGCGTACCGCTGACTCCGTCCATCCTCAACTAATGCAATAATACGGGCCACTTGCTCTGCAGTAATCACCATTTTCTGAGAATTTGCAATGCTTTCAGCTTGAAAAAAGTCGAAACGCAACTGTAGAGGTCAATAAATTTATTTACTGTTGAGGTGAAGTTCATGTTGTTGTTTACACAAAAAGACCGGAGGGGATTAAACGAGGCATTGTTTCTCTATTTACAAGAAACTTTGGGCCTTGATTCGATTAATTGTTCCCTGACAGTTTATGAAAATAATTAAAACTAATAATCTTTCCCCAAAATGTGATAAAACAAAAAATAAACGCTTTTTTCAAAGTGCGCCACTTTTTTTGTGGAACAGTTTATTTACAAACAATCAAATCCCTGTTTTCTGTAGTAAGACCAGCAGAGTAATGACCTCCCAAAAAAAACGATTATGGAAGTTGATATTAAAGCATCTGATGAAGTGGCAACGTCTGAAAATTATTCGATATCTCATAGGAATGGAAAGATAAGGACGGAAGTCCTTGGAAGGGAAATTAACCGCAACAGAATATCTCATTTATATTTGAGTATTCCTCTTTAGGAGGCTGAATAACGCGATAGCCCCCCCCCCAAAAAAACATGGGGCCTTGGCCCAAATATTTGGAAAATATCCTAAATATTATAAAGAGGCATACTGAACAGATTCTTTGCGAACAGTTTAATGAAGTAACCAAACACAACATTAGGGTAGAATACACAATACAATTTCTTACTTACCTCATAAACAGCTCCTAAAGGCATGACGAGGCATGCGACCATCAGATCTGCAACCGCCAGCGATACTATCAAATAGTTGGCAACGTTTTGTAGATTTCTTTCCAAAACAATCGCCGCTATCACGATCGCATTGCCTGCAATCAAAATTGATATTACTAGTTAATATTCTTGAACCACCTTTATTAATTAAATGGTTTTGGTGGGAAGAGGCGATAGTTTAAACATAGAAAAACATGTTGATATTCGTTCTCATTTTAAAAATTTGTGTCTAAAATTATGATTAGGGATTTAATACATCCGCAGCTTTCTTGGTTCTTGTCGTATTTTAATGTGTTCTTTAATTGGAATCACAGCTAGAAAGATTATTCAAGTTCTTAGAAATAGAAATAGAAAAGAAATTTATTATTCTGGGACAATTGTCCCCTAAGAATAAATACAGGAACAAATAGAGGCCTTAACAGTTTGGCCTGTGATTAAACAGAAAATAAATAAATAAATAAGTATTTACAAAAAGTGAAAATAAAAATAACAGCAGAAATTAAGGAAATAAATTAAAACAATTAGGATTACGGAGGAAGCTGAATAGAAAGGAGATAACTGAATAGACGGGATTTAAAGATAGGGTAGGAGCATGGCGGACAGATGTTGGCAAGGAGTTCCAGAGAGAGGTAGCACGTATCAGGAAGGGAATATAGAGCATCAGAGGAACGAGATCTAGTATTACGGGAATGGATCGAGGATTTAAATTTAAGGAGTTGAAAAATATAGGAAGGCCTTTGAGACTGGATGACTTGAAAAACAAAAGAAGCCAAAAAAATATTGGCGGCGATAGACAGGAAAAAGCCAACTAATCGTAGCAGTGCGAAATGCGAGAGTCTCTGGAAATGCTGAAAATAAATCTTATGAAGCAGTTCATGGAGGCGCTTGAGCTTAGCTTCAATATCACCAAAAAGACCGCCGGAAATGGGGGGAAAATAAGAGAGGAAACTAGGGGTTGCCAGGGTCTTAATTGGGAAAAAGGTGTCAGGGAACTATTAAACTGCTTTAGGATATGGATGGAACGACGAGAGATTTGGGAAACATGGTTTTTCCAATGAAGGTTTTGATCAAAAATGATACCAAGGTTTTTAGTGGTATTTGTTTTTTCAAAATTTGTCTAGGGAACTTGGAAGTTAAGGGATTTTTTGGGAAGATAATAGGTAAAGTTTAGTTTTGATAATTTAACATAATTCAGCTGTTCCTCGCTGTTCTTATTTTGTACGTTATTTTTTTTTTTTTTTTAAGGACGGTATAAACTTCATAACTAAGTCTTTTATAATAGGACTTACATTAATATTTTCGTAAGGTAGGTAAAATATGCTGGTAGCCATTGCAACGTAGGGCTTAAATAATCGTCTTTTTCTTTTTTATTTTATTTTTTTTAAACAAGTTCCACTTTTTTTAAAAAAATGCACAGTGTAGTTTGGTAGATCTGTCTAAATTCCAGGAACGCATTTCATAACCCTCTAGTTGATGTTGTTCATCTAGAACTCTGTGTGTAGTACTCCTGCCCGCAGACAAGACCTATCTCTCAGTTACTATCCACAAAGGGCCTACATTCATTTCAACCCATTACCATTCTAAATTCTTTTTCTCTTTTTTTTCTCCATTTCTCTCTCGTTTTCCTATCTTTCTCTTTGTCGAAAACTTTCTCTTTAGCAATGGACTAGGAATATCCGCTCAAATATTCCCTTTTCAGTCTCATTTCGACAACTATCCTCTTGCAATTTGACGTTATTACTGGTAGATTTCCACCCTTGTCCAAGCTATAGGGTAAACAGTTTTCCATTTTAGTTTTCACTATCAAGTAAATACATTGAAGATCTTTTGATGCTGTGAGCTTGATCGCAAAGTGCTTAATTTCTCCCATGTTTGGGAATCAGAGAGAATAACGGAAGGAAAAAAAACCTTTGATTAACTCTAATTGTAGTTATAGTCTTTACGATTAGAAATCGTAAATCGGAGAAATATAAGGTAGAATTAATATCAATGTTAGGCGCCACGGAAGCCGAGCGGTTAAGAGGCGAGACCAGTAAAGCTAAGATGTATTGTTGGTTTAGTGGGTTCGATGCCCCCTGGTCTAGGTCTTGGATTTTATTTAATGGTTAATAAAAGAAATTTACAGTAAAGTTTGTTAGGCGAATATAGACTAGACCCGCAATGTTAAGATGTATTGTTGGTTTAGTGAGTTCGATTCCCCTGGCCTAGGCCTTGGATTTTATTTAATGGTTAATAAAAGAAATTTACAGTAAAGTTTGTTAGGCGGTTATAGACTAGACCCGCAATGTTAAGATGTATTGTTGGTTTAGTGGGTTCGATGCCCCCTGGTCTAGGTCTTGGATTTTATTTAATGGTTAATAAAAGAAATTTACAGTAAAGTTTGTTAGGCGGTTATAGACTAGACCCGCAATGCTAAGCTGTATTGTTGGTTTAGTGGGTTCGATTCCCCCGGTCTTAGGCCTTGGATTTTATTTAATGGTTAATAAAAGAAATTTACAGTAAAGTATGTTTGCTAGTAGCCTCCGCCCACGACACCTAATTTGATAGTTAGACGTAAAGCCCCGCCTGAAAAAGTAGGCGATTACTTTACTTTACTCAGAAAGTAATGAAAAAGGAAATAATGTAATCACGATGTAATTCACGATTTCTAGATATCTGTTTTGGGGGTACTCTTGTGTCCAAAAAAAAAAAGAAGTTTTTTAGTAAAATGGTTTTGTAGGTGTTATAGCAGGGATGAATAACTCAAAAAAACATTTGATATTTCGTCCAAGGGTCACCCTGGTATGCGACAAAATGCGTGTAGTTCATTACAATCAAATTCCATATCTAAGTAGCGGCAATATGCGAATGCCTATTCTGCAAGAAGTATATCGCACGATGTAGTCGCAAGAAGGGAGGCAACTGGTTGGAACATCCACAACAGCTTCCTTTACTAGATCTGTACGCTTTTGCCAGTGTACCTAGAAGATCTGTGGCTCACTGAGGCTACAGAAAACTGGTAGGATAGAACTATAGATCATACATTGGCTCCAAGTAAAAAAAAAAAGTAAAGTTTTTCCCAATTTTCCAGGCGGGCTTAACGTCCAACTACCATTTACTAGGTGTCGTGGACGGAGGCGACTAGCAAACGTACTTTACTATTTCTCATTTAATCATTAAATAAAATCCAAGGCCCTAAGACCGGAATCAAACCCATATTAGCTTTGCAGGTCTCGCCTCTAACCGCTCGCCTATCGTGGCGCCTTCATTGGCTCCAAAGTTAATACATCTATACAGCACAAAACTTCCAAAATGGCCCCATTTTGGTGGGCTTAAAAGGCGTGAATCACTTTCAGTGCTGAATGCCCAGGTTGCAGGCTACTCAGACTAAAAGAAAAAAAAACAACAAACATTTCGAAAATTAGTCCATGCAATCTCATCGGAGGCTATCACTGAGTAACAGTAAAAATTTGGTAAACTTGGGAGTTTCATCCTCCAGAAGTAAGAGCTAACTTACCTGTTTTGTTGTGAATTTTTTCTGGGACAACCAAATTTTGTGAGGCCCATACTGAAGATGAGATTTTCATTATTAAAATTACCAACTACAACAAACAAAGCCTCCAATCCCAGCTAGAGTTTTATCCAGTCAAAAAATTTAGTTTTTACCCCAAAACAGAACGCTGGAGAAACCATAAAAATATAAAAAACAATAATAATAAAAACAGGAACGCACAGGATGCCTAAACTTTTCCGCGGATAATTTACTATTTTATTATTATCATTATCATTAATATATTCGTCTGATAATATCCGCAAATTTTATTACACTATCGCGGTATTTATGTCTGTCCATCTCCCGGCGGAAGTGAGGATGATATTAAAATATTTTTTTTTCTTCTCCATTTTTGTTTTTTATTACTTCCCTTATTAGGTCATAAAAAAATTCTACCCCAACATAAAAAATTCGTGACGACATCGAATTTAAATTGACGTTAGCGTATATTTCAATTTTTTTTTTTTATTCAATAATAAAGTTGTTAAAAACAACTCTATAATAATGGTTAACAAGTAAAGCATTATTATAGAGTTGTTTTTCTATTTTACAACACTTCAATGAATAATAAAATAAGTTATTTTCTTCAATTAGGTTAGCCCACTCGTAAAATACTTTTTTTTACCTTTATTTCCTTAATAGCCTAGGCTATTTTATTTTATCTTGACGGAAGTAGGGCGATATGATGGGGATTTTTATTGCTATTTACATCATTTTTAACAGCTATTTACGTGTCTTGTTTTTTTTTGCGCGGAAGTATAAAGCATTACGAACAAGGAATACTACTGATATTAAACTAGGAACGGAAGTTCAAGTCAGCGGTTCAAAATCATCAGTACTGATTGTTAGAGAAAGAAATATACCCTAATTAAAGACTTTTTATTTTCACTTTATAAAAACTGGAAGTATTGTAATCACAACAGGGTTTCAAAATTCAGTACGAGGTGTGGCTATTAAATAACGAGACTGTTGCTGTAAAACATTTTATTTTAAATTTAAACATATTTAGTTATTATCACCTTCAATATACACTCCTCCCCTATCCCTACAACGCTCCACGGCGAATTTACCATTGTTCGAAACAGTGCTGGAAGTCTTTTTCTATGAGCTCCTGCATGACGCATTCCGCTTTTTCTTTCACTCAGCTTCAAAGGACTCTTAATACAGATTTGACTTTGGGGAACAGATAAAAGTCACATGGGGCAAGGTCAGGCGAATAAGGCGGATGGCCTAAAACTAGGATGTTGTACCTACTTGGCTTAGAAACGTCTTGACAGACAATGCAGTGTGAGCTGGCGCGTTGTCTTGATGGAGAACCCGTGTGACTTGTTCTTCCACAAATCGGGTCGTTTTTTTCCTTACTCT
Source organism: Rhodnius prolixus (assembly GCF_049639745.1). Taxonomy (NCBI): domain Eukaryota; kingdom Metazoa; phylum Arthropoda; class Insecta; order Hemiptera; family Reduviidae; genus Rhodnius; species Rhodnius prolixus. The sequence continues at coordinate 31,986,841 of NW_027411582.1, forward strand.
TTCACCAGAGTTGAGCAAGCACCTCACGGTAGTAATGTTGATTAATTATAATCGACATTTTCATCCGTTTTGGACGTGGAAGGGCGACCTGGGCGGTCATCATCTCCGACGTCTTCTCGCGGCCATCTTGGAAACGCTTGAACCACCTCAAAAACTTGCGCACGTAATTAACATTCATCACCATAAACTTCTTTTAATAAAAGATAAGTTTCAGTAGCGGTTTTACCCAGTTTCATGTGGAATTTCACGACAATTCGTTGCTCTACTACATGTGTAGTATCATGTTTAACTAACACCTCTTACACAAACGACGGTTCCCGCCAGACAGATTTCTCTACAAACTCGTGAGACGCTGCAATCGAAAGAGAAGGCTTTACGCTGCACAGCTGTCGGTCGTTAAGATTTGGCGCTTGCATAGTTCTTCTTCTGTAGCAGCATCAGTCTCGTTATTTAATAGCCACACCTTGTATTCACCGGAAATTTGCCTTTTGAGATCCAGTGGGTACAAATTTTTTTTTTTTTTGAACATGTTCAGCGCGATTTTACAAGATTTCTTAAAAATAAAAATATTGCAGGGAGGATAAAATTTTAGAAATCGCTAGTCCGCTTTTAGCCTGCCTCTTGTGGTAGGAAGAGTAGGAGGAGGAGCGGGTGTGAGAGAGAGAGAGAGAAGGAGAGCAAAAGAGAGAAAGTGCGATTAGACTGTCAAGCTCCTAACAAATCGTTAGTACAAACAACTGATACGATTCCAGAGACTTCAATTCCTAATTCTGTTCACTTCAAACTCACCTCAATGTTTTGGTTACACCAGCTTCCGAAGAAGAGTGTAAAAATAAATGAATCTAAATGCAAGTACATAACAGTCTCTCTAGGCCACAAAAAATCCACCCAAGTAATCTTACAAATCCAACATTCAATTCGCAACGTCGATAGATGCAATTACTCTGGATTTGTAACTCGATCTAGAAACCCTAAAACTAGATTGGAAACTGGAGAAAAACGGCCGCTTTAAGATTGGTTGACACAAAACCATCTATTACGCATAAAAGACTACTGCATCCACTGCTCATTAGATCTATTCTAGACCTAGGTCTAGATATTATTGGATAATACCAGGAGTTTTCCATTGTCAACGATAGCAATCGCTTCAACCCGCCAAAATCATTGATAGAAAACTTAGTGTAAATGCTACCCCCCTTCCTGAAGTAAAATCCCCGTTTTACCTGGTTTTATTCAAACAGAAAATATCAGAATTTCGTTAATCGAACGTCTACATTCCAACAACATTCAGATAAAACCCACCAAGGAGGTTGGGAATGTAGTTGGCTAAGAGTTCTTGTTTAATTTTTTTTTTTTTTTAAATAAATAATCACAGGATAACTCCTCCAATGCTGTTATCCTGTTTACTTTGAAATCGATTTTGCTTGTTACAAATGAAAATATAAAAATTAAAAATTCTAAAAATTTAAGAAAGGTAAAAAAAAAAAAAATTAAAAAAAATCTACAATCTTTACTAGTTTTTGCCCCTCTAAAATAGTTTGTAAAACAACTAAACACAATCCAATGAAGTTAAAGATCAGAGAATAGATAAAGGGAAAACCAAAAACCAAGATTGGGGCTACAAGAAGAGAAATCAACGGAAGACTTTATTGGTTGAGTAAATGGTGGCTCACTGCCATTGGTGAAGTAGAAGCAATTAAATTGAACAAAGTAACGGCCGAACGTGATCTATAGCTGGGAAACTGTTGGACCAATGGGTGAAGTATTAAAGAAGAAGAAAACTGGACGACCCCCTAAGTCTGTCGTCAGATAATAAAAATCAACCCTCAAAGTAATAGTTTTCTGTGGGCGTGTGGAAAAGTTTTATTTAATATTTTATAGCCTTAAAAGGAAAAATCTATATTTTCTATCAAGGAAATACTAGACTATTGTGTTCTGAAATTGCTGAAGAGTCTTCTTTTATTAATAAAGTTACTCAAATTATTAGGTTATGCTAACATTTTATGCTCTTTTTATTATTTATTTTGTTTAAAAATTAAAAAATTCTAGAGCGGAAGTGTTTTCTAAAGTGGAGTAACCAATTTCCGCAATCGCAAGAAAACATTTTCAGTACTGGTGAGACCAAATAACTAATTCCACTTAGGGAACCACAAAACGGATGTTTACAGTATGGTAGTTCCATTTAGTGAACTTGAGACTATAATTATGGCTAATCTTCCTGTTTTTAGTGAGGCAGGAAGTATTCATGAAGCACCAGAAGTAAACTGATTCTTAAATCAACTCAACTTCTCTACGGAAATTTTCTCGCACTATTTCCTGTTTATATTTCCTTAACTTTTCTTTTTTGTAACTTGGACCATAACTTTGTGGGGGAAAAACTTCTTAATCTAAAGTAAAATTTATTATAAATAAAGCAGCAGATTTTAATAATAAATAAAAAAAAAGTTGAAAAACAGGAAAAAGAAGAATGAAGTGATAAAATAAAGGAAAGTTGTCCAAGATAGTCAAGTCTCAAGTGTTCCACTCTCTACAGAAGTGGATACTCTGATAAAACCGGTGTTCCACACCGGCGGATAGCATGACCTCCTAGATGAATTGTGAGAGAATAAAACAACAACAAAAAAAGGAGTGCCTCTCAGGGAAGACAGGATGTGGATTTTGACAGTATTGAGAGATACAGTAGACAAAGAAAGGGGAAAAAAAACCATGAAGCTCCTTGCTGTTAAAAAAAAAAAGAGTTAAGAGCTAAGAAAGTCTTGAACTAAGAAGACCAGACAATTTGGATGGAGCCAAATCTCGATCACTTCGTCTTCATGATGCCTTCTCCCCGCCGAAGAACTACTGCAAGGAGTATGCATACAGAGATGGTGATCTGAGGAGTTGTCCCACCATATCCATGACTGAGGATAACCTTTATGTCCACATCCCTTCATCTTAAGAAGATGTTGGTCTTTCTTTAATTACGGACTAAGGACAATACCTGGCACATGTCCGAACCTTTTCTATTGAAAGCAGCTGAAATATAATAACTTTAAAAAAGCGAAAGTTTATGACAAGACCAACAAGAGGTTGGCAAATCTCTGCTGGATGCAGCTGAAAATCAGCTGGCAATTAAAGACTGCAAAGTAAACAAATAAGATGATAAAAAAAAAAAATTAAATAAGTAAAACTTGGAACTAACTTACCGACAACGGTAATAAGTATGACGACTCCCAGAACAACGGAAAGTACGATCATAAGTACAGAATCATAGTATTGATCTTTATCCAGTGATAGACTGGAATTCCATGTAGATATATTTTCCTCCAGCCAGGAATCATTTTCATCCCAATGAAAGTTTGGCGATTGTGCAGGACTTGAAAGGATAACCGGTGGTTGCGGTGTTGTTGCTGTGGTAACTGCGCCGGTCCTACGCACCAGACCGGCCAATTCGGCGCAAACTATTCCTTCTTCTTTGCTGAGGCTGGAGTTAGTCTCCTGGCATAGCCGTCCGGCGGCCTTCAGCAACGAGGCCAATTCACCGCGCATCCCCCAAACATTTCCCGCCTTCGGAACTAGCTGTAACACACAAAAGAGTAACTTAAATTAGCCAAAGAGATATGTATTTTTAAAATAAGAACTGGAAATATAAACATATTTTTTTAAATTTAAACTTCGAACATAGTCAATTTTTACCAACATTATAATGTTTGTAAAGATACAATACGTTGAATGGTGGTTACCTTACAGGAAAGTTTGGCCCAAGCTCTTATTGAGAACTGCTCTAAAGGATAAAAGTCTATGAGAACTTGTTGTACATAGAAAGTTTACTGAAAAAACAAGGAAACCAAAGTGTAGAATCCATTAAATGGAGACGTACTTCCGGGGAATGAAACAGCCGATCAGCTGGCCAGGGATAGAGCTGACACTCCATTCATTGGCCTGGAACCTGTCCTAGGGATCACCAAGGTTGTAGTTCAGAGATTGGATCGGTAGAGAGAACACACAGCAAGACTATGATGCCTTGGCAAGCATCAAACGAAGCGTGTTGCCTTGGCAAGCGCCAAAGAGACCCTGTGTTTGGGTAGAAATCAGATTACTCTGATTACAGGGCCTATTCACGGAGTATGGTAAGGTTCAGAAAGCATCTGTACAAGGTGGGGGCTTATTAGCTCGGAACCGGTGTGTAGATTGTGTCAAGAAGAGGAGGAAACGGCCTCTTACCTGTTGTTCGATTGTATCGTAATCGGTTGCGCTATGAAACCTTTGGAACTGTGAGACCAAAGGAGATAGTAGCGCACAAAGAACTAGTAGGAAAAGTCCCCAACCTTCTTAGTAAGATAAGAAAAGAAAAGATTCCAGTAGGGCGGTCCAAGGCCCTTTGGATCTATTGTGGCTCCACCTCTTTAGTAGGGGAGGTTTCGTCTTCTAGATCTAAATAAAAGGGAAAGGCACAATAAGCCTCTTGTGGCTGCGGTACCGTAGGGTGTAGCTACCGTCCCGTTTCTAAATCTAATTTTAATTTTTCCGGTTTAACCATTTTTTTAAAACTTGATTTTTAACAACAGCATCCGTGAGGGACGTGCAGTACCATAAGTTGACACTTTAAAGGATAGGTTATCTACATAGGGAAGAAGATCCAAACCCCTTTTTGTGGCATCCTTACCGTCTAAGCGAAATATTGACTCTCTACGATTACAAAATCGGGGTGTTTCACACAAACTGTACTTTGTGGAAAATTCTCCCGACTAGCTCCTTAAATAAATACCCAAACTATAGCCTACCAAGATGAAGTAACCACGCCACGATACTGAGCTATGTTCAGAAACGGGTTATTAATATTCTATTAATAATATTATTAATAGCAACTTATTTCCAAAGAGAATCCTCTTTTATTAAACTAATTTTACCATCAATTGTGTTTGATTTGAACGGCAATATGGTAATTATTGGATATTCCAAATTAGCAATAAAGGAGTAGCGGATTATCCTGGGACTGGTGCTATACATTAGACCAATAGTCTTTGGAGAAGAGTACACTCAGGGTGAAATTAGTACACATTTGTCCCCAGAGAGGCGGTTCGCTCAAGAGTAATTTACTCTGAGAGTAAATGAGCATACTATTACTTCAGAATCAAATCGTAGTTAGGTTTGGCCGTTGTTAATATTATGAAACAGAGCCCAATAACTAAGGCACCACATTTATTAGCGATTAACGTGAATGTCAAATTAATGTCGCTTTAATATTAGCTATTTGTTAATAACATTTTGTATACGGCTATTTATTGATACAATAAGATGTTCTACCACATTTATTTGGTACCATTTGGTTCATTCAACGACTTTCAGGAGGATTCAAGAATGGCTGCTAAAGTCTCGCATTACATTTCCTCGTAGTAGCAAGAGTAGAGAAGATTCTGAAGGTTCGAACTCAATATTTTGTTTTTCAAGATAAGATAAGATTCTAGTAGGGCGGCCCTTAAGACCTACGCCACTGCGATTCCTTTGGATGAATTGTGGCTCCCACCACTCTAGAGCCGTCAGTTTAATCAGACTCTTAATTCTGGAGAACGACCTCTTGGGTATAGCTCTCAGGCCTTGGTTTTTTTCTTCTCCGAGAAGTAAAATCCTTAGCCAGACGAGCCCCTCACACTGACACAACACGTAACCTACTAAGGCTATCATCCGCCAGGCGAAGGAGTTCATAACGGACTATCCGCCAAAGCTGACTGCAGAATTAATCCGTCAAGGCCGCTTGGGGTTGTAAGAGTAATTGTAGGCCTATTAATTGGGCCACTGCAGCCTCAGAGAACACAAGCATCGCATGGGCACCTGGCAGATGATACCCACTTGTAGGTTCTGTCAGAAACGGTACTCTGCACGTGTTGTATCAGTGTGAGGGGGCTTGTCTGGCTAAGGATGTTACTTCTCGGGGAGGTAAAAAAAACCAAGGACTGTGAGCTTTACCCAGGAGTCGCTCTCCACAGAATTAAGAGTCGGATCAAAAGGACGGGTCTAAAGGGCGAACTTTGGAGTTAGGGGAGCCACAATAGATCCAAAGGGGTCGCCTTGAGGCCGTTCTAGTTTAATTTAATCTAATCTAATCATCTGCCAGGCCCATGCGATGCCTGAGCCTGCAGTGGCTGGGATTAATAGGCCTACAATTATCCTTATAGCCCCACGCGGCCTTGACGGCTAAAGTTAATTTCGGTATTACGGTACTACTCTTGAACATTGCGAAATTAGGATAAATGGGTACACAAAGAGTGTGAGAATCTGAGGAGAAATGTACCACATCTTGAAGGTGGCCACTTCATTGAAAGGATTCGTTTTTTTTAACCAATTTTTTGCTGAAATATTATATTTAATACTAATTTTATTTGCATAATTTTTGTGGTATCTAAAGTGTCATATCCTGTATAATGTCCAATTTTACCATTTTAGAGGTAAATTTAATAGTTTTCAAAATTCTTAGATTACAGAAAATCGTATTTATTTGGTTCACAACTGAATTTTGGTTTTGTTTTCTTTAGTTTTTTATTGGAAACATCGACTCTAATTTTATTAACTTAGAAGGGCTAATTTTTAACTTACCACTTCGTTCTGGTATAAGCTACTTTATCAAGGAAAATAAGTAGATTACTGGACTTCATGTTGCAAACTGTAAAAGCTTTTCTCTTTCCTTAATGTTGTTACGTAACCCAGAAGCTTTTGAAACAATGAAGCTTTTTACATTAACCAATTTACCTTAAAAATATTTTAAAAGCAACATTATCCTCCCCCCCAAATACAGAGGAAGAGAGCCCCCCCACGAATTGAAATTGTTAACGAAGAATTTTTTTTTTTTTTTAAAGAAAATCGATGGTAATTATTTCCGGAGGAAATCGCCAAAATCTTTTTTTAGTAATAGTTCCGCTGGTTGATTCTTGCGAGATTTGTCTGCGTTACAATTGCTGATTATAAGAAATAGCAGCCACTACACTGAACCGTCAGTGACCTACATTGGCCAGATCCCCTGGGCTGTTGCAACAATCTAAATATTAATAAAAGGCTTGCAACAAACCGTCAGTTATATTTTGCCTTAATCTATTCAGCTTTTTACTCTATAAATTTAAAAAAAAAACAACAAGAAATATATATTTTATAAATGACAGTGATAAATCACCAACTTTTTTCATTAGTTTTACATAATTTATATTTTACAGTGAAAATTTTTCTCATTCATTTTCTGGTATTAATATTATAATTATGTTTTTCGTAAAAAAAGAAGAATTGAAAACATTTTGAAGATGAGAAATTAGTTTTTAGAAAAACAGTTTACAGCACATGAAGTGAAGCGAAGAGAAAAAGAAATCGTAGTAAAATGAGGTGTTCCTGTTAAGGAGGGGCTATCCCTGACTGCCTACTTCCCAACCCACTTCATAGAGAAATCCATGGAAAGCCAGGATGGAATTGGATTCATCATCTGGAAGTGTTGCAGGACGATTGGTCGTCCCTAGGAGCAGAAAGATGTAGTAAAATACGAGGGTCGTTTGAAAAGTCCGTGCAAAAATAAAAACTACTTAATTTTGGCAGGTAAACCTTTTTTATTTTTCAACATAGTCTCCTTTTAGGCTTATACACTTCGTCCAACGCTGCTCTAGTTTGTTGATCCCTTCCGAATAATAGGATTTGTCCAAGTCTGAAAAATAGCTATTCGTTTCTGCAATCACCTCCTCGTTTGAATAAAATCTTTTTCCCGCCAGCCATTTCTTCATATTGGGCAACAAATAGTAGTCCGAGGGAGCCAAGTCTGGAGAATAGGGGGGGATGTGAAACGAGTTGGAACCCTATTTCCATTAATTTTGCGACCACAACTGCTGAGGTGTGAGCTGGTGCGTTGTCGTAATGGAAAAGGACTTTTTTGTGGGCCAATCGTGGGCGTTTTTCTTGCAGCTCGGTTTTCAAACGGTCCAATTAATATGCAACTGTAATAGTTTTACTCTTTTCCAGATAGTCGATGAGGATTATTCCTTGCGAATCCCAAAAGACAGTCGCCATAATCTTTCCGGCCGAAGTGAACGGTCTTCGCCTTTTTTGGCGCAGATTCCCCATTATTTAGATTGTTCTTTGGTCTCAGGAGTGTAGTGATGTATCCATGTTTCATCCACAGTGACGAAACGACGCTTAAAGTCCTGCGGATTCTTCTGGAACAGCTGCAAACCGTCCTTGCAACACTTCACACGATTTCGTTTTTGGTCAAGCGTAAGCAATCGCGGCACCCATCTTGCCGATAGCTTTGTCATGTCCAAATGTTGATGCAAAATATTATGTACCCGTTCATTCGAGATGCCCACAGCACTAGCAATCTCACGCACCTTCACTCTTCTGTCATCCATCACCATATCATGGATTTTATCAATGATTTCTGGAGTAGTAACCTCAACAGGGCGTCTAGAACGTTCAGCGTCACTTGTGCCCATATGGCCACTCCGAAAATTTTGAAACCACTTATAAACTGTTCTAATCGAAGGTGCAGAGTCATCATAATGTTTATCAAGCTTCTCTTTAGTCTCCTGAGGCGTTTTGCCTTTCATAAAATAGTGTTTAATCAATACACGAAATTCTTTTTCGTCCATTTTTTGAAAATCACTCGACTTCCTCGATTCAAACGAATGCCAAACACAAAGAAATAGACCGATCTGGCTGAAACTTGGTGTGTGTTCTTCTAAGAGATGCTACTAACTAAACATAACCTTGATACGCGCCAGTAGTGCTATCTCTCTGACTTTGCACGGACTTTTCAAACGACCCTCGTATCCCTTTTTGTCAGTTTTAAGGGCTGTACTCGTATATTTAATGTTAGAAATTTGGTTAAATTGCGGAAATAAGATGAGATTCTAATAAGGGTGGCCCTTAAGGTCTACGCCATTGCGACACCTTTGGATCTATTGTGGCTCCCACCACTCTAAAGCTCACCCTCCAGACCCGTCCGTTTAATCAGACTCTTAATTCTGGAGAGCAACTCCTGGGTAAAGCTCTCACAGGCCTTGGTTTTTTTTTCCTCTTCGAGGAGTAATATCCTTAGCCAGACGAGCCCCTCACACTGACACAACACGTAACCTACTAAGGCTACCATCCTTGGGTCTAAGTGTTCAGGATAAGGCATTGTTTAAGGGAAGTATATACCTGTAGCTTGGTGCAAGAAGTGCCAATGTCAGATTTTGGTAAAAATGAGCAAAAAATCTGTTTTGATATATTAACCATCAGAATTTTTGTTGCAAGGAGTGCCGAAGTCAATTTCAAAGTAGTAACTTACTAGAGCCAATGTCAAAATTTAGCAACAATATCCCCCCCCCCTCCAGGTAAACCAAAGAGGACGTACACTCGTAATCCTTTTTATGACATTGGCACTACTTGCACCAAGCCACAGATTTATTATGCGCTTTTCTATCTTGACCTTCTAATGTTGGTCTTTTTCCCTCCAAAACAAAATTAGAGGAAGTCTTGTGAGGGATCACACCACTTTTTTTTTGCTTCCTCTTACCCTTAAAGAACAAAACTAGAATATAAAAACATCCAATTATAAAGAAATTAGGATAAAGGGAAATAGTAGGAAGAAATTACGAAAAGATTGGCAGCAATGATGGGAAAATAGAACAGCTGGAGAAGAGAGAGATGTTTTGTGTTGGCGGCATTTACTATGAATTAGATGTAATTAACTGTTGGCAAGACTGCCATCTCCACCTTCAGTTCTAACCTTGGTGATTAGGCTACAACATTTTAGGCAGACCAAAATAATTTCATGCCCGATTAGCTCCGTAATAGCCAATAAGCTGACTGAATACCAAATTCAGCGACTTAAAAAAGTAAAGCAAAAAAAGCGAGTTCTCTATCTACGATCTCACGGGTTGGTTTCAAACCATTTTTCATTTTAAAAAGAAAAACTTTTAGATTATCTACTACTTGCTATAATTTTCATTTTTACAGGAAATGGAAATGCTACTTTCCAAGATTTTCTACCATTTTCTCTTTCTTGGCTTGATGTTGGGTAATCCATTTTGTTTTTAGATTCTTCACATGGTGGTGGTGGTGCTGGGGAGGCCCTTAATGAAAGTATAATGTATGGAAAAGGAAGAAGAATGATGGTTACACGCCTACTTCCGTTAAAACAGGTTAGAGATAAGCAGGAAAGAGCATTCATTACTTGGCGTCCAGACCAGTCCAACTCGGCTGACTGGCTCCAAAACGAGCTAGCTGATACAGGTTACCATGTTAACGTCCTATAAATCTTACTAGATTACATTATTGACTCAAATGTAAATCTTTAAGGCTACCTTATTTAAAAGAAAAAAAAAAGCAATCTTTTTTTCTCCGTTTTAGTAAATAACTGGCAATACACGTTTTGGCGTTCTCCAAGTATGAAAAAGGTTTTAAAATAATATCGGTCAAAAATAGGTCAATATCGACAAAACCGGAAACACCATTTTCCTGATTGGTGTTTTTCTCAGTTTTCAGGGGTTTTTTTCCCCTCAAAATAGGACTTCCCCATTATTTTTTTGTACTATATGAAGGCATTAGCGTGCTTATATACTTATAATAGTATACTTATAATCGCTTAAACTCTTTTCAAATTTTAAATTATTGCGATTATCCAATTAGTTTTGATAAAGTGGTAGATAAATGCCGCACCCCCCCCCCCCCAATAAAAACAGTCACTCGAACGTTTTTCTTCAAATTTCGGATTTCGCTTACCGATTTTAAAGCTATTGATAATACCGCGGATGATTATACTTCAATGACTCTTTTGAGCAGGGGTCGGCAACCTTTTTCTGCAAAGGGCCACATAAGGGTATTGGTTTATTACCGAGGGCCGCAAAAGGTTATTGGTTTATTACCGAGGGCCGCAGCATATCTTTTTATATATACTCGTATATCAGGTTCTTATTTATTAATTGTTTTTACTTATTTATAGTACAGATTATTAATTAATTATAATGAAATTACCATAAAATAAATAACTAGAGAAGAAGCGAAAATCCGTAGCTTCGACGGCGACAACCGCCGCTTTGTGTCGGTGTAAAAATGGCTTAGTAAAAGTCGAGTGATCATACAAAGAAAGAGCGCGGATTACTGATATAAGATTTGTTGAACGCTGGAGACTATGATTGTACTAGCGAAAATTACCAAACTTTATTAATATAAAATTGGAAATATTATATTATTTAAATTTTTATTATTTGCCGTTTTGTGCCGCGGGCCGCAGGAAAATGTTATAAGGGCCGCAAGCGGACCGCGGGCCGCACTTTGCCCACCCCTGCTTTAGAGCAATGGTTCCCAACCTTTTTATGGCCAGGGAGGGACCATTTTAATATTTTTGTTGTTAGCAGGGACCACAAGGTTCAATATCACAGTAAACTACCTTTAGATTTTAAAAATAAACTTCAATTAACATTGTGATTATGTTTTCAGTTATATTAATGTGCTTTTTGAGCTTGCATTTTCTTAACAAGATGGGTAATTCTGGGATTGATGAGCTTGCTCAAAGCTACACGCACATCATCATTTGCTTGTAGTCGATTGTTGGACTTGTTTTTAGGCGCTCTACGCTCGCTCTACGTCCCTCTTACCGCGCCGTCGCATGTCAAATAAATATAATATTATTTTAAAAATGTTCAAGTGTTTTTTGCGGACCATATTTTAGTTCTTGCGGACCACAGGTTGGGAACCACCGCTTTAGAGGTATGCTTAAACCACCTCTCCCCTTCCAGAACTACCTGCTTAAGAAGCATTTTTTTTTCAAGGGATAATGTTTCAAATAAAAGTTAGCGAATTGTACGGGTGCAAACGAAGTATTAAAAAAAAAAAAACAGTCTAAAGAGGCAGTATCACTAAAGGCAGTGATTGCTGGAAGTGATTGTGATTGGATTGGCCATTATGACAAAGCTTTGATCGCAACCAAAATCCACTTTCAGCTCCAGCCAGAACACAGATGAGTCCAGAGACTCAATTGTTCCTGTTAGTAAATGGAAATCACCTATTTTTTTTCCAGATAGGGTGTTGTGGACATACCCAGGAAACACATACTTTACTATAAAAAAAAAAAAAGGTAGCTAATACGCTGGATTCGAACTTGGGATCTCCCACTTACAAAACCACGCTTCCTAACCACCTCACTGACACCCCGGCCCCAGTAAATAATACTGAATATTTTCCATTTACCATTTTTACATATAGGGTAAAGTCGGGTGAGATGGCCAATCGGGAGAGATGGCCAACAGCCGAAATTTAACCAAAATGTCGTCCGACGGCGCTGCGTGACCTCTCCAGTGATGAACCTTCATGTCTGACTACAGTGAGTTCATTTTGGTTTGCGTCAAAGCGTTATTAATTAACTCAGAGAATGAAAACATTATCGTCACGACAAAAAATTTTATGATAGTTGCATATTGCGTGCTGCAGCGAATGTATGTGTCGAAATTTTAGTGTTGTTTTTTACATATTAGGAAAGTACAATATACATTAATGAATCCTAACTTCTAAAACTGTCAAAAAGTACGCGTTGAGTTATGTTTATCATGTTGGCCATCTCTCTCTAGCATTCGGGACAGATGGCCATCAAACAGTAGGGATAGATGGCCAATTATTGTTATTTTTTTTCTCTTATAGTTCGGCTCAGTTTCCAATTCACTGCAGAAAAATGCCAACTCTGCATTAAAGACAGAACACTAACCGCGGAAATTATACTGAAGAAAATTTGAGATCGTATTAACCCCACACCCAAAACTGTCGTCTCTGCGAGGAAACGAGCCAAGTCTGTTGTCACTTTATTAATTTCACCCGAGCACATTGCTGTTGTGAAAAACAGAGTTGCTAAGAAATCCAAACCAACGAAGAAATACCATCCCCCAAAGAGACAATTCTGAAAGAAAGGATTGTCCGAAAAAGAAAACGCTCACCTTCCCCAAGTTCCGATGAAGAGGACGAAACAGGAATCGAATTTGAAGTGGAAAGTAATGCCATTTTAGAAATAGATGAAACTGAATGTACAGGATATGGGGAAAGCTACAACAAGACCAGAAAGAAAAGATTGGTTGGAATGCATAGTATGCCGGAAGTGGTTCCACGAAAATTGCTCTTCTTTTGCATACGCTTGCCCAAATTGCAGTAAAAGAACATTTAAAAAGAAGAAGAATAAGTAAATATTAAGTAACCATTTATTTTTTTCTGTTATTTTTACGTTTTACTAGTGCATTTCATTTACAATATGTGGCCATCTCTCCCAAGTTACACTGGCCAACTCACCCAACCCAGTGGGGATTGATGGCCAATTGCTATTTTTTTGTTGTAAGAATAACAAAATGTACCCCTTAGCATTTTTTCTGAAAGTTTTTCCTTATCTTATGTTTGTGAGCGTACGAGGTTTCCAAAAATAATAATAAAGTAAGCCTAGCCCTTACCAAAAAATTTGCAGGCACCCTCCAAACAAAATGGTGGCCATCTTACCCTACTTTTTACCCTATATAATGCCCATAGCTTCATTATGGACCATACAAATGCTCCAGCTTATTTATTGAAAACAACATTATCCAGTAGTTACTGAATATGAAAGGCAATTTATTTGGTAATAGTTTTACAAATTTTCTCGTATTTTCAATCTGATAAAAGCGTTGTTTACTAGTAAAGAGAAAAATAAGTATACCAAGTTAAGCTTTTGGTAATGGCTTCCAAACTTATTTGGCTTAACGCTCTTCATTTCTGGAGAGAGAGAGAGAGAGAGAGAGAGAGGGAGGGAGAGAGAGAGAGAATATTGATTCCAGTTTATCGGAATGCTGCCTTTTGCAAATCTACGGGAAGATTTAAGAGACAAATTTACATTCTTTGATATATGTACTTACATTACTACGTTACAACCTTACCAGTCATGAAAAATGCTTTTGCCTTCCCGATGGCTGAATTGATAAATTTATTCATGAAAACCAATTCATATTTTTTACTGAACAGAGCTGAAAGGTTGAAAGAGCTTACTGCTTTTCAATCCCTTCAGCTCTCTGTCATCAGAAAGGCTGTCAAAAAAAAAAAAAAAATAGAAAGGTATGAATGGTCAAAAGGTCTTCAAGAGTAAGCAGCTCACGCTACAATTTGACCAAAAAACGAACTAGTTTGTACCATTCAGAAAACAAGTAAAAAGTATTGCGTGACGCAATGTGATAGTAAAATAAACATTACGCCTTAAACCACATCCTTTCTTCTTGCTTCCGTTAACCGAATTCAAAAAAAAAAAAAAAAGAAGACTGCTATTGAAATAATACCGCCTCTTTTGGGATACGTATTAGCTCAGGGATTCCCCCATACGGAGATCCCGGATTCGAATCCAGCTTCTGGCTCTCTCTCTTCCTAGCTCAGGGGTTCCTAACATTTATCCGGCTCCCCGCCGCACTTCCGGCAGGGGCATCTCTTTCATTGGTGGACCAGTGAGAGGAGCACTATATGTGGCGTCGTCACAAAGCGCTGCGTCACTCATGTACAGTACTACTTCCGAAGTCGCGCGGGATGCACGCGTCACGGCTCCGAAAACAAGTGTAAAATAACAGCCAGAAGTAGGAAGAAAGGCAAAACACTATAACTAAACCGGACATTGGACCATCTCATTAGCCAAAAAGCAGGTCCATAATTCCCACCAGAAATACTGGGCAGTTTGGTGATTTAAATTTACTTGTTCTTTATTTGAAATATTCTATTTGTTCTCGTTTTCTTTACTTTAAAATAGTTTTTTTTTTTTTATAGTTCGGCCCTCCAACGGTCTGAGGGACAGTGAACTGTGGCCCCCTGTGTAAAAAGTTTGGGGGACTCCTGTCCTAGCTATTACAGCTGCTTACTATTCGGTGATGAACAGTGTTCTTTACAAAACAAAAAACTCTTAATAACCTCAGATACGTCTTAAATTTTAAAAAGAAAAAGGAATGAATATCCTCTTTGTAAAACTATAAATTCAAAATTTTACTTTCTCATCACTAAAACCTACGTGTAACCTTCCTCCAGGACATGATGAATTCTTTCATCTTTTACCGACTTTTATTTTTATACTTAATATAAGTAGCATGTCTACAATGGCTTACATCAAAAAGATATCTTTTTTTATCCAACAAAGCCGTAATACGCTCTTTTTTTTACCCTCATTATATAAAAAAAAAACTTATTTGAGTACTACTGTAGCTTCTTTACTCCTAACTTTTGTCATTAACTTCATCCTTACAACTTTGATAGCTCGTTGTTTTTTATTTTGTAAATAATAAAAAATATTTATTCTATTATTAAAGAACACAGATAAAAATCGGGCGCCACGGTAGCCGAGCGGTTAGAGGTGAGACCTGCGAAGCTATTATGTATTGTGGTACTGGGTTCGAATCCCGCTCTTAGGCCTTAGATTTTATTTAATAGTTAATAAAAAAAAAATTTACAGTAAAATATGTTTGCTAGTCGCCTCCGTCCAGAGACCTAATTAGTAGTTGGACGTTAAGCCCCGCCTGAAAAAATAGGCGATTACTTTACTACTTTAAACAGAAAAATCACCTACCCCGGAAGTGTTGGTAAATAATAAATGTTCAAAAAAAATTTAATTCAAGTTCATGTTTATTTATTTATAATAAATTGATAATGTTGTTAATTAAAGTTCTCATTAAGTGCTTGGCTCCAACAACTTAACTAAGTATATTTAAGAGCTTTAAAATCATAAATAAACTTTTTCTTAATAATTATTTAGTGAAAGTACTTAATGGCCGGCAAGATGAAAGTTCATTTTTAATTACGTTCTATAATTACATGCAAATCCACAGGACCTCTTTTCAGCGCTGTAATCGTTATTTTAAATATTCTAAGAAATATTTAATTGTTGAGAACATTTCAACTTTTTGCTTTCATGAATAAATAAGATCGACACTTTCTGATACAGCTTCACTAAAGAAATGATTATCTTTCTGTTACTACTAGAGGAAAGTATTGATAGCATCAAGTATCGATAGTATAACCAATTGCCGAAAATAGTTATCTACAAAATTTCAAAATAACTAGCTAAGTTACTTTTTTTTTTCTTTTTTTTTTTATAATTTTTACTTCTGCATAAAGGTTCTGATCCAAAAACCACTTCCGCTTCAACGTTAAGTTAGATAATATCAGTTTTACTAGAAGTTTATGACCGTTTTGTGAAAGTTTCAGAGGAAGAAGTATGTTCTGTACTTCCTTTTTGGCCGGCTACAAAGTTGATTCGGCCCCCGAAGTTGGTGATGAACCACCACACTAAGAACTTCTACTAAGTTTTGGGTAGTGACCTATAAAGAGGGACTTGGACCAAGTTCTTGCTTAAAAACTGGCAACTGTCCCAATTCGACAGCTTTTTTTTTTTTTCATTCCAATAAAATGGAAGAAAAGAATTTGAAAAGTTAGAATTCTAATTTATTTTAACTAATTAAATTTAAAAAAATTCTGGTTAGAACACTTCATAAGAATTTTTTCTTACAATTTAACTGTAAATATCCAATAATAATTGTTTAAATAAAAAATTAGCATCGATTCGGAAGTCTTTCATTCTATGATTATCCGGATTTGAGTACCAGTCGGTGTAGCGAGTAAGAAACAAGTAATCGCCTATAGCTTCAGGCAAGGATAACCTTTAACTACTAATAAGATATCGTAGACGGAGGCGGAAGTATACACTTTACTATTTAACATTTTTTTCTAATAAATAAAAAGTAGCTACATGCGGAATTCGAACTGAAAATCTCTTTCTTACAAACCCCCCCTCATAATCACTTCATAACATTGTCCTTTTATTCTATACCTTTTCTTACATGGCCGGCTGTATAAAACCATAATTAAAAGCCACGAATAGCATTCACACTGATATTCCTTGTTTTTTTCTTTGAATCTATCTCCAAGTCTGTTTTTTTTTTTTTTAATTATTTAAGGCGCGTCAACATCTAAGGTTATTGGCGCCCGGAGCTTTTTTCAGTACACTGCCGGCCTCCGGACAGTGTTCTCTCGTTACAGACAACACTGCCCATCACCGGACAGTGAGCTTTAAGAAGCTCCTAGGAAGAGAAAATCTAAGGGTCAGCAGCTGGATTCGAACCCGGGACCTCCGCGTGGGAATCCAGTATGCTAATCTCATAGCTAATCCCTTCCCCTACTCTCCAAGTCTGTTGTGTGAGAATACGTAGTACTAAGATTTTATTTTAGAATGGAGTTTAATTAATAAATAAAATGTTATAATAAAACAAAAAATTGAAAAAGTCCCCTCCCCTGAAAAGTTGAAGAAATCTCACAAAGGGAGGAGGAAACAATTTAAATACTTTGTAGTAATAAAAAATTAGAGAACTCTAAAGTAGATTTATCTTGGACGAGTTAGAGATTACTTTATCGCATTAAAGTAGTGGAAGGTTTTCCGGAGAGTGAGGTTTTCTGAATGAATTTTCCATTAAAAAAGACCTTTTACAGGACGCTAATAAATTGTTCAACTCATTCAAGATATGAACTTTCATAAGAAGTTTTCCTTAGTTTCATTCTTTTCTTTAATGTGAACTTAACGATCCTGTTAAATAGTTAAATAACTGGAAGGAAGTGGAGGGTGATAAGAAAATAGTGACCCCCTGTATAGTAGACGATAATTTCCTAGCCTAATAGCGCAAGCCCTACTGGGAAATCATTAATTTTCCTACGTTTTTCATTAAAGTTAAGTTGCTTCAGTCAAGTGTTTTGATTTAATATTAATAGTTCATTAGAACTTATTTCTAGCAGATCTTCTTCTTATCAACTGGAGATGATATTTTAATTAGGTGTATAAAAATTCTGGCTAGCACATTTACACGACTGTAACATTAACTATAATTCTCGAGGAACTAACTTAGAATGTGAAACGAACGTTGATAGAAAAATTATTGAGCCAGCAAGAGGAACATTGTCTAGCACCATTTAAAGAAAAAAATTTTTGAGAGAATTAAGTATAAACAAATTGAATGTATAGTGAATTTCAAAATTGAATTTGCAAAAATCAGCTTAAAGAAATTGCCACTTGTATTTTGAACGAACTACTAAGTTACTACCAATTCTGCCATTCAAAAGATATTTCAAGAGTTTTACTCTTTTATAAATGTTTACTGCTTCATGTTGTGTTACTTTATTTGTATAATAATTTATCAAAAGAAAACAGAAACAAAATTTATTCAGAATAAAAAATAAAATAGCAATTCCGTTTCGCTGATTTTTGTCAAAAAGCTTATTGTGGCGTCTAAACCAAATATTTGAACTTACTACGATTTGTCGTTTTTGAGTTGTGCTGAACAAACACTTCACTATTGGTAGGGTATTTTTTTGAACTTAGGTGACCTCACAACGAATACATCAGTTGGAAATTCGATAAATTTTAATCACAATGCTTCTACATAATTAGTACTGCAAGATAAAGGTAATATATAATAACTGTCCGTGCATTTGTTGTTGCATTCTTAATAATTTAACTTTGTTATTGCTCCAAATGTTAGGAATAGATTGGTTACTAGTAACTAGAATCTCGGTACAAGCAGTGAAGGAGAGGAAATTTTAAGGTTACAATGTTCGTAACTTTGTAGGCAAGGTTATATACTTACATTTAGGTTATGGAAGTCTGCATAACCTTTGTGCAATAGATTTGTGATTTAGTGTTAGTACTAGATGTTTTATTGTACAGAATAATAGTTAAGCAAGAACATTTAATCAACATGGCTAGTGGACAAAATAAGAATACAACGTAAGTAATATTTATTGCAATATTAAGTTTCTTTGAATAGTCGTAATATTATTTTGAGTTCTTCATCAGAAGTGGAACAATTAATGTTATTGCAATTTTTTTTTTTTAAATTCCAGCACAGGAAATGAACTTGGCGATATTTATTTCATTTTACAAAGTATCGGCCTAGACAACCATTTCACACACATATTCAAAAAAGGAATTAATTGGGATGCATTTACAAATGTAACTAAAGAGGATATGCAATATTTGGGAATAACCTCACCCGTAGATCAAGCAGCACTTATGGCAGCCTTAAATAACATTAAGATACCATACAGTGAATCTGTGGAAATCGAGAGATTGGAGTAAGTTTTAAAATACAGTAAAAAAAACTGTGATATGTAAAACGTAATGAGTGACTCCACCGCATATCTGCATGAAAATAATACATTTTATCAAGCAATATAGTCAAGATTTAGAGAAAATCTACGGAGCTGATGAAAAACAAGTGGCCACACTTGTGATTACCCACAGTTTTTATTAATATTCTTGTTGGTTGCAATTTGTTCGTTTTTACAGTGTGGAAGAAATCTTAGCAGATACGGTGACAGCTTTACGACGTTTGCGTGCCAATATGATTCGTCAAATCAGAGAACTGGAAAACTGTCAGTCTTTTGATCCACTGATTGATTCAAGAACCAGGACTTCTACCACCTTGAAGAAAATAATAAGAATAATGAAGCATGGCACTGGAAGATTGGAGAAAAGATTACTAGACATAATTGATTGTGTGGCTGAGGTAATCAATACAAAACTAAAGTAATGCATGATTAATGTTTAAATAATTTTCTTTGTAGATCCTTAATGATTTTTCCTTTTAAACGTTTTGTGTACATGACATACGAAAAAAAAATATAAATAATTTTTGTGGTGGTAGTCAGGACTTGGTGTAGTTTAGATTGTACAAGGGTTGGCTAAGAAGGCTGCGCCATTACGACCTAGAGGGAGTAGTATGGTATCCACTTAGTTATAGCACCCTCTCAAGCCCTGTCTGTTCAATTAGACTTAGTAGTTTGGCGAGCAACTCTTGGGCAAAGTGTGAAGGCGTGGATTTTTCTCCTCCGAAGAGCTGAACTCTAAGCCAAACTTATCCCATCGCTCAGGAAGAATAGTTGGCCAAGACTTGATGTAAAGAATTTCTGATATCAGTAATCATTTTAGTATCTATACATTATTAATAACAATCTGAAACCATTTTTCTTACTACAATTCTCGGAGGGTCTCTCCGTACACAAGTTTATCTAAATATTAGTCTTCCCTTAAAATAGGTTAAATAAAACGCTCTTTTTATTTTTATGCCTTCAAACATTTTAATAAATTTTTGTATACACAAACTATGTTGAAAACCGTTAACAAATCTGATAACTTGATCTGCTGTACTCAGCAGCAAGGAATATCATTTTCCATCGTTAGTTTCTGTAAAGGTTAAAAGTTAACACTGTAGAGCCTTCCAGCGTTTTAATTACTTCATCAAAACACCCTTTTAAAGAAAAGGAATTTGTTCTATTTATTAGCAATGTTAACAAAGGATTTCCCAGTCATTATCTTTCTTTTGAATAATAAAATAATGTTCTCAACTTTTTTGATATCCGATCTTACAAGTTCTATATTTGCTGTAAATGTTTGAAAATATTTATTTTAAAAATTTTCCTTTACAGGAATCCTCAGGTGGCTGGAAGAAATTTTTCACAATTTGGAAAATGTTACAGAAAAGATGTGTCGCTATTGCTGCGCAAACTGTGTTTAATGAAATGTGCTCACTATTTCGTGACGTTTTGATAGAAATTAACGAATAAAAAGAACCGTTATGTATGGTTCTGTAATTTCTATGGCTCGCCATTGAATGAATTTAAAATTATGTATTTTATGATAGTTTTTTTAAACTCCTTTTATTTTTTTTTAAATTAAAATATCTAATGATGATAATGTTTACTTGAAAGAATGTTTTTTCTTTACTCTTTCTTGTAACTTTCTATAAGGAATTCATTTTTCTATGTTTTCATTGAATAAAGACACGCATTTATGTGAATTGTATTCATTCGGCGAACTCATTAACATTATAAAAATACATTTGCAAACAATTATAGTCCATATCTCTAGCATGCTGAACAAGTTTTCTGTCACACTGACAATGCCGTCCTTTCCATTAAGATCCTATCACTGCAAGTGCTCTGGAAACCAAAGGAACGTCATTGGGAGTAGGACAGAAAAGTAATGTATAAAAGCAAACACGCCTCTTTTAAGCTAAGAAGCGTAAACAATTTTAGTATTTGGAAGAATTTACACTAATCTGCAAGCGAGTTAAATACCTGGGATGTACATGTGTTGTGATACGAGCGTTTTATGCGAAAGAAGATGTGGAGAAAGTGATCAGCAGAGGGGCTAAGACAAGCAAAGAACTATTCGGCAGAGGTCTGAAGTGTTCCTCGGCCTGAGTTTAATATAACAATAAATCCCGCAAGCTGATGGGTTTCCTTACCCGAGGATTGTGTTGTATTCAGAGTGCATTAGTATGGGATATTTATAACAGCGATGACACCTGCAAGATTCTGTGGTAAGATTGAGGAATCTCCAATCTTGACTGATTGCGATGCCATTATCAAAGGAAGGCACCTGCGAACTTATCAGGTGTTGGAAGAGTATATACTCTTCCTGAGATTTCTTAGATAACTTGGACTGGTGGGAGTGTTACAGGGTCTTGCCTAGCACCACAGTAAAGAGTGCTCGACAGATCTTAAAGGTTCGAAGAATTGAATCAAATAAATAATAAACATACAGTGAATGTATTTTGCCTCAAAAAAAACTCCAGATTGCTACTCTCAAGAAATGAACGGTGTACTTCCAAACAAATGATCCAATGTCACTCCATCAATAACTCGTCAGCATTGTCCAAACTGCCTCTAAAACATAATTACTTCTGACTTCCATAGAATACCAAGAGATATTGGCAGAGTAGGTTACATTTTCTGTTCTCCTGTATGCTTCCTAAATTCGCACGTCTCCTCTGTATTTCTTGTCAAATCTTTTATCATATACTCCACTTTATGAATACCGTTCGATTTGACATCGCCAAGCTTCTTCCGTAGACTGATATTCTCTATGTTCCTATTATACGCAATGGACACAACGATAAGCAGTGCCATTTGATTACTTAATTTCATTTAATGCATTGTTGTGCCAATCTTAGTAATAACCATAGATTAACCTACTTGTGAATCTAAACTTGGTTCTTTTAAATTGCTTTCTTACTTCTTCATTTTTTAATTTTCAATTATCTCTGCGCTAGGTAGATTTTTTATCTGCCTTTTACCATTGATTGTCCTTGGACTTCCTTTTTAACATTATTCATCTTTCTCCAACATTCAATTCACTCTTTCTTCTTCTATTTCCTCATTAAAAGAATCTCCACAATCTGTGGATTTACATGGCTTTAAGAACTTCTTTTAACTTGTCTTCCCTTCCTTACCCAGTTTCTGTTTCATTTAAAGCAAAGAGGACTCCTTAGAGGAATACAAAGGAGTTTAATACCTTCATCTTGGTTGCTATCCGACACTACTCAATCTTTTTTTCACGTTTTCTTTTCTTTTACTTAAACTACATTGAAAGGAACTAAATCTTTGTTTTTTCAGGATAGAAAAAACTACTATTACTTACTATTTCATTAATTAAAATATACCTATGAATCTATAATTTTCAATTTCTTTAGGTAATATTCTTTATTAAAGATTGAATATAAATATTATAATGTTTGCAATAAATATCTGATATATCCAGTATGCAGCCCATGCATCTCATTAATTAGAGTTTCTTCAGGTTTCAGGTGCAATCAGTTACAACAGGAGGCACAGTGCAGTTTGTTTCTGAGTTTCTTGCTGTGGCATTGTGACTGTAAGACGCAATTCTCTCTCTAGACTTCTTCACAAACGATAGAAACTTTCATTAAACTATAAACGAACTTTAGAGCTCAGCCAAAGCTTCCAATATCTATAGAATCCAATCCTCTCAATTAAAAAAAAACAATACGCTAAATCGCTGATCCACCCTTATTTTGTTTGTAAAATACTATCTTGATACAAAGATCTTTTTGCTCTTTATTATGCTCGAAACTGATAGATCATACTTTGCAAAGTTCTACACTTTGGCTGTACCATAAAACACACGACTGAACTAAGCTTCTAGGAGGAACCATCCAGTGGTATTCAACTCTTCATCTCTTGTGAAATGGTGTGGAACACTGGCCTAAATCGGTGTGCCTGTCTTGTGAATACGAAGCTGAGGGAAAAACTCTCAAGGAGAGGATTTTGTTCTTCTAAAGTTTCACTGCATCAATACTTTTAAAGCATATACTGTATATGCGTCTAGAGAGAAGTAAATAGACTAACCACCTGCCTGAACTTAAGGCGCAGCTGAGGGTATCTTTTGACTCATATGAAGCTCACACAAAACACATGGGGCCGGCAGTGTGATAAATTTGATCTAGTTGGGATCAGCTAACCTATTCGCAAATTAGATTGTGTACTACACACGGGCACCTTTTTTTTTGTGAGAGGCCATTCCACAATTAAATATTAATACGAGAAATAAAAAAAAAAAAATCGTAACTCAGAACTTTTTAATTTCTTTATGTAGAATGAACCGGGTCGCTAAGCTCACATGAATTGTTTACACTGTATCACGCATACCACTTAGCAGCGAGGGCCGCTAATTGTAAATACATCTCTTTGGCCACAGAAATAACTAAATAATAACATTTATTTTTTTGCGGGGGGACAGATTCCATTTTAAATGAATTAAATTAGTGAAGTATAGAAAATTAAGATGTCCTTTTTTTTTTGTAAATATTGTTTATTTTTTCCTTAATTTAAATTTTACTTGGGGGTGGCGCTACAACATACTTTCATTCACGCGCCTTTTGCCCGTTCGGTGGCAATGTTCATCAAGGCGAACACACTTAAATTTTTACACGAAAAGAATATAAATCTTGAGTGCATTAAACTTTGTAACCACTCTTCAGATTATATGTGCTAAATCTAAACGTTTGGCAGTGAACGTTAAGAGAGCTTTATAGTATTCAATCTATTCACTCTAAAACACTAAGTTCTAAAGTATACTCTCTTTTTATGCTTCTGCCCGAACTATAACAGTGACCTGAATGTTTCTTTTTTTTTATCACCCAAGTTGTCAAGTCCTGCCATGATGAATTCCATTTCAATCTAACGTCATTTGTTCAAAAAATTTACCGATGATATCTTTAGATTTTATCCATTGTAACCATCATGTTTATAGTAGCTCTGAGCGGTTTCGAACTTTCATCAAGGTGGATAAACCGGTTTGGTGTAGAGATTTCGACTTCAAATCGTGTTTCCCTCTCACACTTGCTGACTCTACTGAAACGGAAACAGTAGTGTAGTCGACATTTCTTCAACAAACTGAAATTAAAGACTGCAACTATTTTTTTTTTTTTTACAATTAAAGTAGCTCAAAATTCTTAGACAAAGAGTTTTATTGTAATAGATAATATCCTAGATAATAACCTTGTAGATTTGTTTTACTAGATCGATAGACAAATCGTAAGAAGGAATTAAAGTTCACAATGAAAATAAAAAGTATAAACAAAAACTGGACATACATAAAAGAATTGTCTGAAGAATTACAACTGGCAGCAAGATGTAGTGAATAAGAAAACTGGGTAACAAGAAGAACAAAAACATGTAGAGAATTTAGAATAACGAAGCAGGCTTTTTTTTTCTTGCAACGGAAACCAAAATAAAGCACAAATACAGAACCCTAACAAAGTTTTATGTAGCGCAATTGGGACTTACTACTTACATTAACGCTTTAAAAAGAAATCAAATATAGTCCGAAGCTTAGAGAATGGTAGCTTTGAAGCAAGTGGCCGGTTAATACCGTTCAAGATGAACGAAGCTGGAACACACTCTGGCTGACCGAATGTTTTATTCAAGAATTTACAACGAGAGAAGTTGGGAAGCTGGGTTGGCTGCTAAATATTACATCATTGGCACCCTATGTACACACCATTAACCTGCTTCCTAGATCGGACATCTTACACATAAACCGACATTTACTTTTCCAAATACTTAGTACCACTTACTTTATTAACGTACTTAGTTTTTATCTACTAAGCTCGTTTCTAGCACTATATCCGTTTAATTTTCTTTAATACTAATGGTAGATTCATTTACAGCCTACTTGTTTGGGGTGGGAATAGACGAGTCTATGACTTATTTTAGGGGCAAACGAACCACTCCCCAGAAACGGATTCAACAGCTCCCGAGACCTATAAAGTCTTTTACTATGGGCAATTCCAACTTCCCTGAGGAATATGGTGCTTCTAAGCACACTTAGTTTTGGAGAAAAAAAAACTTGCAGCTTATTCACAACAGTCTTTTAGTGGCAGTGTATGTAAATGAGTGAAGCATATTTCTGTAACGCCCTCTGATCAGAACAATGAGATTTCAGTGATGTAGTAAGTAGTAAAGTAATTGCCTATTTTTTTTCAGGCGGGGCTTCACGTCCAACTACCCAAATTAGGTGTCGTGGTCGGAGGCGACTAGGAAACATATTTACTGTAAAATTTCTCATATTAAGCATTAAATAAAAATCCAAGGCCTACAGATAGGGGAATCGAATCCACTAAACCGACAATACATCTTAGCTTTGCGGGTCTAGTCTCTTAACCGCTCGGCTATCGTGGCGCCTGATTTCAGAGATGTCCGTTGTTGATTGGGTTAACTAAAGTTTCGTGTCCGAGAAGAATTTCGAGAAAATGTGTGGTCTCGTGTCCAGTTTAAGAATAACTAAAAATGATCACAACCAAATTGTTGCTTTTTTTTTTCTTTTTTTTTTAAAAAATAGTCCGCCATTTGGACCAATACAGCTGTGGAGGAGTTACTCTCTGTTTTTGAACAAACTCTTAAGATTTCCCAAATTTATGATTTCCACTCGTAATTTCTAAACAATTTCCCAGAAATCTTACCAAAATTATTTAATAAAAGATAATGTCAGTTTTGTTTTATATAAACAAGGAAAGAAGTTAAATTCAATTAGGAAAATTATTACTTTCTATCGAACAACAATATCGATTGCTACAGTCGTTCGAATTTAATTTCATAAATTATAATAGTTTCATTAATGAAGTTAGTTTCGTTGAATTTCCACCCTAAAGGCTTGAATTTTATAATCGTATTTTACAATGAAAAAGACACGAATTTCGCTGAATTTAAAATCGTTCACTTCACCAATTATTTGCTCCTACAATTTTTAATATATTTCTAAAGCTAAGGTGAACTATAGTGAACATTATTGCTTAATTATTAACCAATAAGCTACGGGTAATCAATAATAAAATATTACCTTTATAATGAAAACATTACTTACGAATGTAGATGAATTTATAACTAGCATAATAATTTCAGCCACATACCTGAAACAAAGAATCAATTATTAGCTGAAATAATAATTATAAAGCAGTCAAATATGTAAAATATTCAGCTTTTTAAAAATAAATGGGTTACAATAAAGTAGAATGGTTTAAGTTTATTTAGGGCTTTATAGAACAGAGGTATCCCAACAAGAGGATAATTTCTGGGAGCCACAAAATCATATCTGAAAAATAAGAAACCATAGATACTGTAAAAAGGCTATAAAATATTTATTAATAAAGGAATTGGAAAGCGCTGAATGTTTAGAGCTTTTCTCGTCAGTCGCGAACAGCTGAAACTGTCGTCATAGTAACTCCAAGAAGAGGATAGGTCCCCACTAAGCGCTCTCAAATGCTCCTATTAAAACAAAGCTAGAACAGAGCTAGAACCAAGTTAGAACAGAGCATTACAGAGCTAAGTGTTGGCGGTAGTTTTCAGAGAGTGGAATATTTATTTATTATTTTTATTTTATTGAAAATATTTACAATTCATTTATGAAAGAAAAAAAAGAACTCTACATAAAAATATTTGTACTGACATAGCAACGGCTGTCTGTCAGGAGTGCTGTTAATACAACAAATAAGAAAAGAAAAAGAAAAAGAAAGTTTACCTAAGAAAATAAAACTTTCCATTAACACAAAGAAGGAAAACTGTGAATAAATTCTATATAAAAGGAAAAATAATTAACAAATACATTTTTTTGTTTATTTTACATTTTTTATTTTAGGTTGTATAATTAAAAATTGAAATTTTCAACTAAATATGACCGGTAAAGTGTAGCTTCGTTTAGGTATCTGGTCAGAGCTGCCCAATCTGCACCATTCAACCATACTATCATTTCGTCTCTCGTTAAGGTGAGGCCACCCAAACACTTTTTCCTTATTCCCGCAAGAACCCTACAGCGACCTAAGAAATGGTACACATCCTCGTCCTCACGAAGGTTACACATAGAGCAGGAGTAGTCTTTTCCCTGGATGAAAGGTTTATAATTTAAATTAATAAGTTCTCCTCTTATTTTGAATATATTACTAATATTGGAGAAACGCATACCCAAATTTATATAGTCTACATCCAGGGAAAGTTGCTTGTAAATATTATGAAATACCCCTTTCAAAGCTTTATCTCGGTAATCCGACCGAT
This sequence comes from Rhodnius prolixus, assembly GCF_049639745.1. Lineage (NCBI taxonomy): Eukaryota > Metazoa > Arthropoda > Insecta > Hemiptera > Reduviidae > Rhodnius > Rhodnius prolixus. The sequence goes on from NW_027411582.1 coordinate 32,014,204, forward strand.
AACCAACGGTTAGATTACTTTTCAGGGTATTCAGCTCCTTCCTCCATTGCTCTATGGACACGAAAACTTGCCCAAATTCACAATTTCTTTGCTTAGACCAATTGATCCAATCATTAAACCACAAAATTTTCTTTTGAATTACTTCCTGAGCTATCAATGAGAGTGGAATATATAGCGCTCAAACCATATCGCATGCGAAACTCAATGAGAAACTGAAATAAAGCGCTCAGGACAAGAAATAACTTCAGACCGAGCGTTTTTCTTTGATTCATCTCCAACAAAATGGATTATATTCGACTGAATTTGGAGTTACATCCAAAAAAAAATAAAAATAAAAAATAACTGGCTACACCATTTTGATCTGTTCCTGTGCAATCAATTCAAAGGAGAGCAGGGCGTTTGCCCCACTTTTACAGTTGAACAAAGTGATTCCCGTTTTTAATACGTCATAAAAGAAGCCCCATCATGTTTTTCGAAATAAAAGAGAGATTCTTTCATCCAATGGGAAGGACGCCTTTTATTTTTCCTAAATTGGTTGATGAGTATTTACACCAGAATTTCTAAGTTTTTCTAAGAGAAAAGCATTTTGAGTTAGTTCTCGAGGCTGGTGAGTTCGAGCTATCATATCTGAGCTCTATTTGGATCTTAGTGAATGTTAATGGACCTTTATCTTCTGTCTCTGGCCTGTGCTTTCCATCCATCACTTCTATGTATGCTGCACTTTGTTGTATCGTAACTTCCTGCAGAGCTCCAATGGGAGGAAATTCATCAAAAACTAGGCGTTCAGCTGACACTCCTAAGTTCTTGAATGAAGTAAGACAATATTTACCAAAACTCATCAGGAAAGTCCAGAAACTTCTTAGGATTTCTATGTCATGAGACACCCCCTGAGGCGATGATAATTCCTGAATTGATGAGCCTTCTCTAGCTAATTTTTAGCATCAAGATGCTACTCTAGCTCTAAATGTGATGTCCAGCAAATAACTCCACAGCTGTTTTTTTTTAAGCTAGCAAAACATAAAAACCACGGATTAGCGCCTAACTCTACAGCTTCCCAAAAACGTTTGAGCTATAAATTCAAAATAATTATTAATTTTTGTTTAATCAGCCTTCGCCGAAATGATTTAAAAAAAACACGGAAATCCTAAGGGAGGCTGTTGCATCTTGAGCCTAGTGTACCTTGGAACAATTCATGTTTCTGGGCACTGGTGTCATCTGTGGACTTTCTGTTGAAGTATGTGATAGCTATAACAGCCGTATAAACTGAGTCTCAGTTTTCTTGTTTACTTTTGGCGGTTTTCAGAGCAATTTTTAGTTTAGTGAGAAGTAAAATTTTATAACATCAAACCGAAGTGTTCATTCTCAAAAATAGTGAATATAACTATCAACCACGTCAGGAATAATAATCTCCGCTAAATAGTGAGTAGAATATTTTTTTTTTTTAATTAAGGCGCGTCAACATCTAAGGTTATTGGCGCCCGGAGCTTTTTTCAGTGCACTGCCGGCCTCCGGTGATGGGCAGTGTTGTCTGTAACGAGAGAACACTGTCCATCACCGGGAAAGCTCCTAGGAAGAGAAAATCTTACTTATATTATTTTGATTTCTATTCCTAACCTATAATTTAGATTGCAACTTTTGTTCAAACACGTACAAAATGGACAAACATGCATCCTGTACGTTGGAACACTACTCTTTTGCAAAAGGCTATTTACTTTATTCTATTTGTTTATAGGCAAAGATGCCACGTAGTGAAAAAGGCAAGAAAAGGCCACCTGTTAATTGTAATGCCATTGAAGAAGCCGCTGTTACAACTAATTCTGAAAACAAGATTTCATTTAGAGAAGCATGCAAAATTTATAAAGTGGCTCTCGCCACTTTATCAAGACACATTTAAAAGTTTTTAAAGAATCTGGGGCTGAAAATTTTAAGTATTCTGCTAATTATACTGTCAAATGCGTGGAAGTGATATGTTGGCGATGCTTGTAATTAAGAACAATGGACTAGCATTTGGCTCATTAATCCACACTCCATTATTTGAAAATTTCTATCAGATTCTTTGTTTTTTAGTGCAGAATTAGTATTTTGTATATTGTGTTGATTACATCTTTTCTTTCTCTAATTGTGTGTAATTTTAATTTTAATATTTCATGTTCCAGGGTACATGACCATGTTGTACCATGGAACAGAAAACATCATTTGACAGATCCATCATTTTTACAGTTAATATTTATATTTTTTAAACATTTAATATTGGAAATTGTAGCTTAAACAACACTCTTCGTAGAGACATAGTTAAATGTTCGAAATGTTAATTTATATCATATACAGACGAAAAAAACAAAAAAAGTGTTCCAAGGTACAACAGTCTCCCCTACTAATAAAATTTCGAGTGTACCACTGCTGAGCTCCGGCTCAAGATGATCCGCCTTGTGATTGTAGCGTGTGTCCAGTGATGACAATTTCGTCGACTTTTGGGATTCTGAGTAGTACCTGACCGCTTAGGCCATACTTAGGCTAGTGTTTGTCTAGTTTAAGGATGGACAAAGCCGCCAATTAAACCCTAAAAGCGTACTTTTGGTATTTTAAAAGTGTTTACAGGCTGACATGTTCCCATATATACCAAGATCACAAGTGTAAAGTAGGTAATCCGCTTTCCTTCATGAATATTTAAGCTTTTGTAAGTGGTAAAAAAAAGCAGAAGATTCTGTGTAATAGAAATAGACTTGTACGAGTATTGTTAGCTTACTGTTTTTTAATCTTGTATTAAGATTAAAACTTTTATTTTGGAATTTATTTTTTTCCCTCCCTTTTTTTCCCTCTCTTTTTTTCCCTCTCTTTTTTTAAACAAAAAATGTTCACTAAAACGTGTCTTTGAATGTTTATCTCCCTTTTTGTGATGTTCTGGCTTTTTAACTTCCTTCTGTTCTGGATGTCATACATTTTTGTAGCTCCCCTTTGCTGTTCTATTTGTTTTCAGATCTTTGTATTTGCTGTTTTTTTTCTCCTCGCTTTTTTTTTTTTTGCTTTTTCTCTTTTCTCCACAAAGTTCAATGGTTTTCATCTTTCACATCGCTTCTACAATAATCCTTTAAACCGGTATTCTTTGTTACAATCTAAAATAGACAGTTCACTTCCGGTTTATATTTTATTTTATTTAAAACATTCAAATGTTTAAATATCAACTTTTAGTATAAGGTAGGTTATTTAAAATTAATTTCCTTCATTATAAAATTAAATAATTTTTACGAGGGTCGTTTGAAAAGTCCGTGCAAAAATAAAAACTACTTAATTTTTTGGGGTAAACCTTTTTTATTTTTCAACATAGTCTCCTTTTAGGCTTATACACTTCGTCCAACGTTTTAGTTTGTTGATCCCTTCCGAATAATAGGATTTGTCCAAGTCTGAAAAATAGCCATTCGTTTCTGCAATCACCTCCTCGTTTGAATAAAATCTTTTTCCCGCCAGCCATTTCTTCATATTAGGGAACAAATAGTAGTCCGAGGGAGCCAAGTCTGGAGAATAGGGGGGGATGTGAAATGAGTTGGAACCCTATTTCCATTAATTTGGCGACCACAACTGCTGAGGTGTGAGCTGGTGCGTTGTGCGTGATGGAAAAGGACTTTTTTGTGGGCCAATCGTGGGCGTTTTTCTTGCAGCTCGGTTTTCAAACGGTCCAATAACGATGAATAATATGCACCCTTTTCCAGATAGTCGATGAGGATTATTCCTTGCGAATCGCAAAAGACAGTCGCCATAATCTTTCCGGCCGAAGGAACGGTCTTCGCCTTTTTTGGCGCAGATTCCCCCTTTGTAACACATTGTTTAGATTGTTCTTTGGTCTCAGGAGTGTAGTGATGTATCCATGTTTCATCCACAGTGACGAAACGACGCTTAAAGTCCTGCGGATTCTTCTGGAACAGCTGCAAACCGTCCTTACACGATTTCGTTTTTGGTCAAGCGTAAGCAATCGCGGCACCCATCTTGCGGATAGCTTTGTCATGTCCAAATGTTGATGCAAAATATTATGTACCCGTTCATTCGAGATGCGCACAGCACTAGCAATCTCACGCACCTTCCACTCTTCTTTCATCCATCACCATATCATGGATTTTTATCAATGATTTCTGGAGTAGTAACCTCAACAGGGCGTCCAGAACGTTCAGCGTCACTTGTGGCCCATATGGCCACTCCGAAAATTTTGAAACCACTTATAAACTGTTCTAATCGAAGGTGCAGAGTCACCATAATGTTTATAAAAGCTTCTCTTTAGTCTCCTGAGGCGTTTTGCCTTTCATAAAATAGTGTTTAATCAACACAAGAAATTCTTTTTCGTCCATTTTTTGAAAATCACTCGACTTCCTCGATTCAAATGAATGCCAAACACAAAGAAATAGACCGATCTGGCTGAAACTTGGTGTGTGTACTTTCAAAAGATGCTACTAACTAAACATAACCTCGATACGCGCCAGTAGTGCTATCTCTCTGACTTTGCACGGACTTTTCAAACGACCCTCGTATTTATCCTTTTAATGTAATTTACACCTGTACCTACAGGGTACACCTGTACCTACAGGGTACAATAGAAAGCATATGAATTTTTGCACCATATCAAGCTAGATTGTTCACGTTCACCCGCATTTGAGTGTGAATTCAGAAAAGTTTTTCACATTTATGGGACATTAAAAAAAAATGTGCATTTCTTGCGGAAAAAGTGAAAATAGAAAAGCTGCAGGAGAAAATAATAATAATAAAAAAAAAGAAATATAAATAATAAACTAAAGTTTATCGTAGTAAACAGAGTTTTAACAATATTATTGTAAAGTTTACAGCCTAAGCTACTGTTAAAGCTCAGCTTCCATATTGAAGTCACGTACTAGCTATAGTAAACTTGCACTCTTTATTACCATTATATTTCTTTCAATTTCTACTTTACTTCTTGTGTCATGAATAAATTCATTTACCTTATTTCTTATTGGGCGAAAAAGAAGCCTTTTTTTATCACTACTAGAATCACAAATTAAATTATGGATACAATGTATAATGAGGGTAATTTATGGTACTATTCTCTAGCCTAAGTCAAGTTTGTTATCTTTTATCTTCTCGTTTGAGGAAGTATTGTGATTGCGGAAATGGTAAAATCTGTTTTGAGATGCTGAGTACAAAAAAGTGGTATCTACAAACAGGTCTATTAGGTGTTTGTAGGGGGCAAACACTACTAAAAGAAACTCGTCTTAATTAAGATGTAAAGCACATATTTTGGGGAATTTTCTTTCAATAAATATTTTTGAAAAACTTTTTCCCGGGAAAGCCTTTTTTTTTTTAGGGGAGTTCTAGAGGAAAGGATGGTTAATTTTTCCCCACTCAAGTTTGGGATCTTAACCTTGGGCCCACAGTCCGTGTACATTAGGGTGGGTCAAAAAAATCGGCTATTTTTTTTTTTACAAGTGCAACGGAAAAATGGGTTCCTAGACACCTTAAAAAAATTCCCACCAAATATGAGCTCTTAATTTTGAAAGGAAGATCCTCCGCATCGCAGTTTTTTATTTTTTTTTCAGTCCAATAGAAAAAAATTCATACCTTTCCATTAATTGACTGTACAAAAAAATGTTTCGAATAAATTTTGTAGGAAATTTAATGCTCTACAAAAAAGGTACCTTATATTTTTTTCGTAAACCTCGCCATTTGAAAGATATAAAGGATTTAATTTTGATTATTTTATGACAAATTCCATTTTTGTTTATGAATTTTATACCTCGACAATAAATGACTTTTACGAAATGCGAAATACTAATATTTGTTGGAAATTAACTGCTCTATAAAATCGGTGTCTTATGTTTTGGCGATAAAATTAACCGTTCAAAAGATATTCATCATCAAACTTTCATGTGTACGGATTTTAAAAGTTTTTGATTAGATATTCGAAAAATTTCAATTTAATTTATAAATTTCATTTCTTGTCATTAATATAAGTATTATTTGAGTTTTATTTTCAAAATTATCAAAATTTCGTAAAAAAATTTGGATTCAATTCTGCAAAAAAACATAAGTGACTTTGTTTCTAAGAAGTCAATGAAACTGTTTGAGCTCTTTGATCTGCCATATGATTTTCTTGATAAAAATATTGATTTATGGTCTACTGATGACAGTTATAATGAAAATAAAGAATTTTTCGCACAATTAAAAGTTGTTAATGATGTGGCAGAGCGAGGTGTCGCATTAGTAAGTGAATACAACCAATGCTTAACAAAAAACGAAGAGCAATTTCAATTTTTATTGCAAGTTGTCAAAGAGCATCGGAAAAATTACCCAACTTGCAACAAAAACTTGTTTGAAAATTGAAATAAAATACTTATTTATAACTAGTTGGACATTGTTTTTCTCTGATACTGAAACATATCATAATATAATATATGTATAATGAAAACTTTGCTTTTTTTGTTAATAAATATTTAACTGAGCGATAAATAATGTCCAATTTATTTTTTAAATCGAGACAAATATACTTAAACATAAATAAAAACTTAAAAAATATTTTGACGTTTCTCAATCGATAACAACTGAAATTCGTGTAAATTTTCTTAAAAATCATAAATTAAATTGAAATTTTTCGAATATCTAATCAAAAACTTTTAAAATCCGTACACATGAAAGTTTGATGATGAATATCTTTTGAACGGTTAATTTTATCGCCAAAACATAAGACACCGATTTTATAGAGCAGTTAATTTCCAACAAATATTAGTATTTCGCATTTCGTAAAAGTCATTTATTGTCGAGGTATAAAATTCATAAACAAAAATGGAATTTGTCATAAAATAATCAAAATTAAATCCTTTATATCTTTCAAATGGCGAGGTTTACGAAAAAAATATAAGGTACCTTTTTTGTAGAGCATTAAATTTCCTACAAAATTCATTCGAAACATTTTTTTGTACAGTCAATTAATAGAGAGGTATGAATTTTTTTCTATTGGACTAAAAAAAAAATGAAAAACTGCGATACGGAGGATCTTCCCTTCAAAATTAAGAGCTCATATTTTGTGGGAATTTTTTTAAGGTGTCTAGGAACCCATTTTTCCGTTGCACTTGTAAAAAAAAAAATAGTCGATTTTTTTGACCCACCCTAGTGTACATCGTTTTTAAGGAGTTCTTAATGGTAGAATCTAAAAAAAATAAAAAGGGTGAGATTATGGATATAAAACTCTCTCTCCTTCGTCGACTGTGGTCGATCGTCAAATGGTTCGAGAGGGAAGATGTGCTCCAGTGTCCTTCGGCTCCATACTGCTTCCATCGGGAATGTAACGAGGGAGAAGGAGGTGCCTTCTTCTTTCTTGGCATTACAGCCAATGAAAAGCCCCTAGCCACACCAATTATCCAATGTTTTTTGCTAGGTAGGTTAGTCGGCCCTACGTACAACTTCAGAATCAATGGAAGACTCCTTGGATTTAAAGGGTGTACTCCATTTGCCGAGGCTATCACTAAAGAGGAAGGTAGCCTTTGGAAGGGTAGTTGTATGTGCCTTGGTGTACTTGTTTAACCCTGAATCTGACCTTACTGTATAGTGAAAGTGCATGGAGTACTGTTCTAGGAACCTTGCAATAACCGGGAAGATGCTTGCCACAGCGTTCCCTTAAGGGTCAATTTATAATAGTTAATAGTTTTTTTTCCCTATATTATGAAGATGTGTACAAATTGTGCACCAAATATTAGTTAATCTTTCATTTCTGGATTCCTACGCTGAGATCAAGGGTTCGAATCTCTTAAATTTTTTTTTTTCCTAGAAGCTTACAGCATAATGTATAGTGATGATCTGCATAGTGTTGTATGTAACGAGAGAACACAACTATAAAGGAGAGGTGCATAAGAGAAATCTCTGGACGCCAATAACCTCAGATTTAAATGCGCCTTAAATTAAGAAAAAAAAAAACCTGTGGCTGTGTCATGGACACGGCCGTGTGTTGTACGTGAATACGTTTACGTAACGGGTTATTTTTTTTACATAAAATATTTTTATTTATGTATTTAAGATGAAACAATGTCTCTTCATTATCGACGATCGAACACAATCTATGCCTATACAGTCCGTTGTCGATTTCATCATCCACTTGCATAATTTCAACCGCCCCAGCTGCAGATGTACTGACACCGTCGTTGATCCGCTCGGCCGCATTCATTCTTTTACGTTCCCGGCACAGCTTGACTCGGTCATATGGTGTTTTATTATTACCATTCGATTGTTCTTGAGAAGCCCTTTCCAACCGTATATGATCTCTATATTTGGTTTTGGTTTTTCGACGCGTATAGGCCGACATTATATATTTTTGATAATATATTTTTATTCTAACACCTTATTATATTCACTGTCACTATTTTACACTAATGATTTATATACAATCGATAGATTGTGACGACAGCTGACGATTAAAACTTAAACGAACATCGTAGCTTCTCCGAGTCGAAAGTTATACCATTTGTAAATCTCGTTAAGCAGCAAAATGATCTCAAAATGGCGGCGCTTTCCCCTCCACCGCGTGCGATGCGTCACAGTCCTCACTTATCGTAATGAATTCTTTGATCCTTTAGCTATCCAGTGGTCTAATTTAATTTTGGATGATGACGATAGATTCGAAACTATAATGCCAAACTGTATCCCCCCGACTTTGTTATCATTAGTTTTTTTTGGATTGCCTCCATATGATAGCAAATTTAAAGATGTATTCACGTGAAAATAATAAAATAAAACTGTTATTTAAAATTTAAGTAATCCAAAATTATGGGCCTGAAAAGTTAATTAGAGTAGAAATGAGTGGCCGAGAATGACGAACATTTTGAATGAGTCGCAGTTAACGAGATCGATATTCTTGGTTGGCTAATTAAGCGGGCTGCAGTTGAATTTTAAAAACAAGAACAAAAGTTAAACTTTGTCACTAACAACATTCACATCTCGTCGATCTTTTTGCAAAGCTAATTAAGCTCATTAATGGTGGCAAAAGAGAGTGCTGTGGTGGAGGCGAGCGGAGAGCATGAGCGGTGCATGAACTCTCTACGTTTGCTTTAAACATCAACGCCTTTGTCTAGCGTTGAACCTCGCGTTGAAAAAAAAGTTACACGGTCATTAATAATAGATTAATTTAACGCGAATTGAATAATTCCCCACTCTAACCAATGTTATGGCGTCTAGCCGCCATTTTAAATTGTTTTCGTAAAAAAAAAGAACAATAACTCCATCTCTATTCTGAACATTCTTGTCCATTATTGTCCTTCAATATTACTGTAACGTTCTATATTTCCAAAAAAAAAGAGGAATCAGCTTGATTGCTTTGTAAAAACTCCGGTTTTTCCTATTGAATAAAACGTCAAAAAAATGAAAACTAAATATGTGAAATTTTCTATTGTCAAAGTTTATTGTTGAAGATTTAAAAAAAATAAATAAAAAAATAGACAGGACAAGAAGAGGTACCCCAATAGATCCTCTGTAGTCACCAGAATTTCCCGGCTAGCCACCATTCTAGTTTAATCTAAACCAAATATACACATCTACTTCCTCTGTATGAATTGAGAAAATTTTCAGCTTTAATATTGTCAATGATTGTGTGGCTTGTGGTTATATTGTCAATGATTGTGTGGCGTGTGGCTAAGAAAGTCACAGGGTGGCTTAAGCCTTGAAAAGTGGCTTATCCAATATGGAGTTACGATTTTTCAATTCTTTCTCAGCCACACACACACACACATAGATAACCACAATCACTTAGTAATGGTAAAAGTAATTTAGGTTAGGTTAAGTAATGGCTATTTTTTCAGGCGTACTTTACTGATTAGGTAGCAAACATACTTTACTGTAAATTTCTTTTATTAACCTAATTAAATAAAAGGACTAGACCAGGGGGGAATCGAACCCACTAAACCAGCAATACATCTTAGCTTTGTGGGTCTAGCCTATAACCGCCTAACATATTTTACTATAAACTCATATTAAACATTAAATAAAACCCAAAGCCTAGTGAGGGGGAAATCGAACCCACTAAAACAGCAATACATCTTAGCTTTGCGGGTCTAGCCTATAACAGCCTAACATACTTTAATGTAAATTTCTTTTATTAACCTAATTAAATAAAATCAAAGGACTAGACCAGGGGGGAATCGAACCCACTAAACCAGCAATACATCTTAGCTTTGTGGGTCTAGCCTATAACCGCCTAACATACTTTACTGTAAATTTCTCATATTAACCATTAAATAAAATCCAAGGCCTAAGACCAGGAATTGAACCCACTAAACCAACAAAACATCTTAGCTTCGCAGGTCTAGCCTATAACCGCCTAACATACTTTACTATAAACTCATATTAAACATTAAATAAAATCCAAAGCCTAGTGAGGGGGAAATCGAACCCACTAAACCAGCAATACATCTTAGCTTTGCGGGTCTAGCCTATAACCGCCTAACATACTTTACTATACTTTTTTTAGCGCATGTTTTTCATTATGTGAGAGTCATGCAATAAAGATTTTTGCATGATTTTTTTATTTTTGATTTTTTTTTTTTTTGTGGAGCGTGAATGAAATAATACTATTAATTTGAAAAATAAAACAATAAAATCTGATTGGATATCTTCAATTTTCCAAGCTTTCCCACTAACAGCGTTAACAATTTGAGATGATAAAATTTAAACTGTATATTGTTGCAGAGAGAAATCGCGTTGTTAGATAATAGAATATAGTTAGATTACTATGGTGTTACATTGTTCCAAGTATGTAAACCTATTTTGCATTTCACAGACACAATCAATAGCAAAATTGTTTGCATTCACTTTTACTATGTAGTAGTAGTAGTGGTGCTTATATCTAGTGGCGTATCTTTTGTAGTTAACTTAAAATATTCATAGAGTCGGAAATTTCATAAAAAAAGAAAAAATGGAATTTAATGATGGTGGATGATATTGCATTTTTTGTTTCTTTTCTTTTTCTTTTTTACTTTATTTGAGAATAAGAAGTTTATGTTAATAGTAATAATAATATTCCTGAGTTCCCATCGCGGAATTACCAGGGAAGAGTGATGAGAGATATTGGCACAAACACATCTTCCAGGCGGGGCAGTTTTACAGGAAAGCTTGCTAGAGCGTCAGTAGATTTAACATACGTATGGTACATCGGTGGCCTTTTGACGTGAATACGTCTTTAAATTTGTTATCATATGGAGGCAATCCAAAAAACCTAATGATAACAAAATCGGGGGATACAGTTTGGCATTATAGTTTCGAATCTATCGTCTACATCCAAAATTAAATTAAACCACTGGATAGCTAAAGGATCAAAGAATTCATTACGATAAGCGAGGACTGTGACACATCGCGCGCGGTGGAGGGGGAAGCTCCGCCATTTTGAGATAATTTTGCTGCGTATCGAGATTTGCAATTATTATAACTTTTGTCTCGGAGAAGCTATAATGTTCGTTTAAGTTTTAATCGTCAGCTGTCGTCACAATCTATCGATTGCGTATAAAACATTAGTGCAAAATAGTGACAGTGAATAAAATAAGGTGTTAGAATAAAAAAAAATATTATCAAAAATATATAATGTCGGCCTTTACGCGTTGAAAAGCCAAAACCAAATATAGAGATCGTATACGGTTGAAAAGGGCTTCTCAACAACAATCGATTGGTAAAAGTCGCAAAGCCGGTGGAGTCGCCATATATCGCAACATCAATAGCTTCACTGATTGTAGTAGAGTTAACATTGACATTTCGGAAATTTATTTGGAAATGAAAGACGCAAAAGCTGGTGATTTCTGTCTAGTAAACGAAAAACGCCAATGACATCTTCAAATTCGTACTCGGGTGTGTGTATATCCATCCGGGCACAGCGTTAGTAGAATTTAAACTCTTTATGTTACGATCGTTGTTAAAATATTCCAAAATCATCTCTAAAATTATACCCGATTACGAGCCTGATCTTACTACACCAATTATGTTAGTTGGAGTCTTTAATGTTGATGTCTCACAAAACCGCTCATTGCCCGACTTCATGCTCAGCGAGTTCAATTTGTCTTATATTGAAACTTCTCCAACAACGTTAGGTAATACCTATATTGATTTAACGTTTACCAGAAATCTCGATGTATCTTGTATGCCATTTGTGTCGTACTTTTCGTATCACAGACCAATAATTATTTTACCAAACTGAGCGGTTCATCACCCAGTACTCTGCCGAAGTCAATAATAGAGGATACCGATATTACATACTGCTGTCTGGCGGAATCCATCCAAACATGGGATGGCAATCATTGGCACATCAGTGTGGCCAAGGTGTCTGGTGAATAAGTGATTGTAAAGATACAATAGAGATCATTGAATGCTTGAGATCATCACGACGAACGGTCTCATTCATACTAAGTTCGTCACCCCTCGAAAAAAACTAAATTCTCATTGTGCAGAATGCATTTTATATTTAGGCACTGGGCGCGCTTGTTTCCTTAGTTTTGTAGGCGAACAAAGCTACACGAGACGTGGCTATTAAATAACGAGACTATTGCTGTAAAACATTTTATTTTAAATTTAAACATGTCTAGTTACCATACGAATTTACAATTGTTCGAAACAGTGCTGGAAGTCTTTTTCTGTCAGCTCCTGCATATGCGCGTGCCGCTTTTTCTTTCACAGCTTCAAAGGACTGAAATCGAGTTCCTTTTTAATGCAGATTTGACTTCAGGGGAACAGACAAAAGTCATATGGGGTCAGGTCAGGGGCATAAGGCGGATGTGGCCTAAAACTGAGATGCTGTACTTGGCTAGAAACGTCTTGACAGACAATGCAGTGTGAGCTGGCGCGTTGTCTTGATGGAGAACCCGTGTGACTTGTTCTTCCACAAATCGGGTCGTTTTTTTCCTTACTCTTTCACCAGAGTTGAGCAAGCACCTCACGGTAGTAATGTTGATTAATTATAATCGATATTTTCATCCATTTTGGACGGGCGACCTGGGCGGTCATCATCTCCGACGTCTTCTCGCGGCCATCTTGGAAACGCTTGAACCACTCAAAAACCTGCGCATGTGATAAACATTCATCGCCATCAACTTCTTTTAATAAAAGATAAGTTTCAGTAGCGGTTTTACCCAGTTTCATGTGAAATTTCACGACAATTCGTTGCTCTACTACATGTGTAGTATCATGTTTTCGGCAAAACTAATACCTCTTACACAAACGACGGTTCCGGTCAGACAGATTTCTCTACAAACACAAGAGAGACGTTGCAATCTGAAAGAGAAGGCTTTACGCTGCACAGCTGTCGGTCGTTAGGTTTCGGCGCATGCATAGTTCTTTTGTAGCATCATCAGTCTCGTTATTTAATAGCCACTCCTCGTAGTCAGCCAATTTAGGGCAATGCACGCCCTTGTGGCTTCTTTTGCACCGCCATATTGTCAGAAAAAAAAAATGTATTATTGAAAATGAATTTGTTAAATACCCAAGGAAGCATAATTCGCTCCTAATAATGAAGGCAACAACGTTTGTGTAGAACGAAAATCAAATCACAAATCCTAGTAAGCATAATTCGCTCCTAAAAGTGAAGGCAACAACGTTTGTATAGAACGAAAATCAAATCACAAATCCTAGTAAGCATAATTCGCTCCTAAAAGTGAAGGCAACAACGTTTGTGTAGAACGAAAATCAAATCACAAATCCTAGTAAGCATAATTCGCTCCTAAAAGTGAAGGCAACAACGTTTGTATAGAACGAAAATCAAATCACAAATCCTAGTAAGCATAATTCGCTCCTAAAAGTGAAGGCAACAACGTTTGTATAGAACGAAAATCAAATCACAAATCCTAGTAAGCATAATTCGCTCCTAAAAGTGAAGGCAACAACGTTTGTATAGAACGAAAATCAAATCACAAATCCTAGTAAGCATAATTCGCTCCTAAAAGTGAAGGCAACAACGTTTGTATAGAACGAAAATCAAATCACAAATCCTAGTAAGCATAATTCGCTCCTAAAAGTGAAGGCAACAACGTTTGTATAGAACGAAAATCAAATCACAAATCCTAGTAAGCATAATTCGCTCCTAAAAGTGAAGGCAACAACGTTTGTATAGAACGAAAATCAAATCACAAATCCTAGTAAGCATAATTCGCTCCTAAAAGTGAAGACAACAACGTTTTTATAGAACGAAAATCAAATCACAAATCCTAGTAAGCATAATTCGCTCCTAATAATGAAGGCAACAACGTTTGTGTAGAACGAAAATCAAATCACAAATCCTAGTAAGCATAATTCGCTCCTAAAAGTGAAGGCAACAACGTTTGTATAGAACGAAAATCAAATCACAAATCCTAGTAAGCATAATTCGCTCCTAAAAGTGAAGGCAACAACGTTTGTATAGAACGAAAATCAAATCACAAATCCTAGTAAGCATAATTCGCTCCTAAAAGTGAAGGCAACAACGTTTGTATAGAACGAAAATCAAATCACAAATCCTAGTAAGCATAATTCGCTCCTAAAAGTGAAGGCAACAACGTTTGTATAGAACGAAAATCAAATCACAAATCCTAGTAAGCATAATTCGCTCCTAAAAGTGAAGACAACAACGTTTGTATAGAACGAAAATCAAATCACAAATCCTAGTAAGCATAATTCGCTCCTAATAATGAAGGCAACAACGTTTGTGTAGAACGAAAATCAAATCACAAATCCTAGTAAGCATAATTCGCTCCTAAAAGTGAAGGCAACAACGTTTGTATAGAACGAAAATCAAATCACAAATCCTAGTAAGCATAATTCGCTCCTAATAATGAAGGCAACAACGTTTGTGTAGAACGAAAATCAAATCACAAATCCTAGTAAGCATAATTCGCTCCTAAAAGTGAAGGCAACAACGTTTGTATAGAACGAAAATCAAATCACAAATCCTAGTAAGCATAATTCGCTCCTAAAAGTGAAGGCAACAACGTTTGTATAGAACGAAAATCAAATCACAAATCCTAGTAAGCATAATTCGCCCCTAAAAGTGAAGGCAACAACGTTTGTATAGAACGAAAATCAAATCACAAATCCTAGTAAGCATAATTCGCTCCTAAAAGTGAAGGCAACAACGTTTGTATAGAACGAAAATCAAATCACAAATCCTAGTAAGCATAATTCGCTCCTAAAAGTGAAGGCAACAACGTTTGTATAGAACGAAAATGAAATCACAAATCCTAGTAAGCATAATTCGCTCCTAAAAGTGAAGGCAACAACGTTTGTATAGAACGAAAATCAAATCACAAATCCTAGTAAGCATAATTCGCTCCTAAAAGTGAAGGCAACAACGTTTGTATAGAACGAAAATCAAATCACAAATCCTAGTAAGCATAATTCGCTCCTAAAAGTGAAGGCAACAACGTTTGTATAGAACGAAAATCAAATCACAAATCCTAGTAAGCATAATTCGCTCCTAAAAGTGAAGGCAACAACGTTTGTATAGAACGAAAATCAAATCACAAATCCTAGTAAGCATAATTCGCTCCTAAAAGTGAAGGCAACAACGTTTGTATAGAACGAAAATCAAATCACAAATCCTAGTAAGCATAATTCGCTTCTAATAGTGAAGGCAACAACGTTTGTATCACAAAAAATAACTACAAATATTAAGCAGGATTATTTAGGAAAGAAGCTATTATAAATTTCAAATCCCACTTCTATATTCAAGGAAGAAATTGTATCACCTTTTTGTTTGAATATTTATTTAAAATGGGAAGATATGGAAATATATTAGAGCTTATCCGTTTTATTCTTGGTAACAAAGTTTTCCAAGTCGCTGATTTGCAAGGATCAGCTGAGAGAGAAAGAGTGAGAGAGAGAGAGAGAGATAAAATTGTAGTACACAGAATGTGAATCAAAGGAAACAGCTGTGTTTGGAGTAGGGGTTACAAGGTAGGAGTTTACAAGGTATGAGGCGATGCTTGAAATGTATAGATGAGGTGTACCACTATAAGGCGCATGCAGCCCGGTAAAATTCTAAAATAATACCTCCACATGATAAAATATCATGTGGAGGGCGGCTACAAGTGCAAAGAGAAACAAAGAGGTCTTTTGTTATGAAAGTGTGTTCTAGAAGGTTATAGGTTAATAGAAAATACGGGTAATAATGGTGGTATTTTTAGAGAGAGAGAAAAAAGATCGAAAAAAGTATCGATTTAATTCTGTATTTTATTATTATTTTATTTATTAATTTGGATCGAACAAGTTTTAAGTTGATATATTTAGGGTGGATAGCACTTAAAATTGTTCCGCTCTGAACAGATCGGAGCTTGCAGTTATGGACGGTATGTTTCTCAACTTCGGCGAACTCTAGAAAAAGTTCATTCGAGATTGCCCTCCCCCCCCCACACACAAGTTCTTAAAACCTGGTCTGCTTAAACGTATTCTTCTCTTCAGCATCCACTTTGCTCTTCAGACAATCGCTGATAGCTCTGTTCTGCTCTGTTCCTCCAGGCTTTTTTTCTAATCGGAATATAATTTGTGAAACCTGACGAGTCGGTTGAAGAGGTAAGAAAACAGTAAAGTTATATTCTTTGTTTATTCCATTTTTTTCTTGGTTTTTGGTATTTTATTTATTTTCTCACCAACAGTATATTTATGCCACAAGTGAAGCTGATACAACATGATATATACGAATAAATTCGTGAGTTAGCATCTTGTGTTATATTCTTTTTATTTTTGCGACTGTAATTAATTACAACAAGCAAAAGAGATTAGGGTAAGGAAATGGCGCAAATACACGTGCGCGCATATGCATGTACGCCAAAGAGGCGTGGAGTGGAGTGAACGATTGACCATCCAGTGATGGAAGCCGTTAGTTCCCTTCAGATTGGCAAGCTTACACAGTAACCATCCTAGGAGGTCGGCGTTCTGTGTTGAGATGATAGCGTGGCCACCGCCGCTTTAGTCTGCGCTGTGGATTTGAAGAAAGTGTTGTAGTAGACATGTTGTGTGGATCAGAGGGTTCGAGTGGAGCTTTGTTTATCGAGATTGGGGCCATTTCAGAAACGAGAGGAATATTTAGATCAGAGTGTATCGTATAGTATGATTGGAGACGTAGAAGTGAGAGTTAACTATTTGTTCTTAAAATTTTAGACTGTAAGGTTTTGAAGTCGGTTAATGTTCGGTTTTTTAGCGCTTCCGTAGAGTTGTATTCCGTACGTCCATATTGAAGCAAGTAAGGCGGTATATAGTTGTTCGTTTGTTCGTCAGGGTCAGTTTCGATCGTTTGTTGAATAGTCTTTTCAAAATTTTATACCTTAGACTGAGGTCTATTCGTTTGAGTCTCGTGTGTGGGTTCCAAGTTAGTCGTTTGTCCAGGTGTAGTCCGAGATATCGTACTTGGTTAGTGATTGGTATAGAAGTATTGTGGAAGGAGAGAGGAGGGAGAGTTTTCTTGTTTAAGGCGAATACTATGTATTTAGATTTTAATTCGTTCATTTTGATTCTCCACTTTTGCAGCCAAAGCTCGAGAAGATTTAGGTGTGATTGCAGTGTACGGCATGCTATTACAGGATCCAGATTAGGAGAAAGAATTGCAGTGTCGTCGGTGAATGTGAAAGTAATTGTAGTCGGTTGAGTTGATAAGTCGGCAGTATAAAGAATATAATGTAAGGAGTTATATTCAAATTTGATAATCGCAATATTATTCAACTAATTCAAAAACAGCTGTTTTATGAAATAGTTTAGAAAGTTGGTTTTCTGTTCACGCACTGAATTTAGGTTATTTTTTTAAATAAATAATAAAATAATAATAATTAATACAATATAAACCTAGAACAATGGGTGTCCTATACTTTGCAGCCGCTTTATTTGGATGAAACGAAGTATAAAATAAAGAAAAGAAAAGAAAAAGTTAATTGGAATCAGGCCATGAATTTGAGCTACTAACTTTTATAGTTAAATTTATTTTCCTTGTAGACAGTAGCCCATTTCTACTATATGTGGTGTGGAAAATTCTGGAAATCTCGCTCGCCAATTTTCACTTTTTTGTTTTTGTTCAATCATTTTTCTGTATTTTCAATCCCTATTTTTGGCCATTAGTCGTCTGGAAGAGAAATCAGGCATGTGAAACTTGCATAATTTCATTTACTGCAATCACTGCCTTATGAATCAACATTGATGATACCTGCTCCAAGTTTATACAGGGTGAACCAGTAAGTATTGTTCATAGGCCTACTGTGTGTAGTACATCTAAAGTGGAGTTCAATGACGTATTGGCCAACTTCACATATTTTCCACTGTTCTTGAGTGACGTCACTTTAATTTTTTTTCCCTAAAATCATTAATTTTTTCCAATAAAAATGTTATTTCTCAGAAAGTTTTAGTCTGAATCCGATTCTGATGACACGGTTAGAAAGACAGATAAATTTTCTAAAAATTGATACCATTTCGGAGCATAAGTCATTCTCCAAACAGCCTCAATCTTCCCTCCTGGATACTGGGAAAAATAAAAGTAATCGTAATTTCATTAAGAAAACTCATTAGGCCCTTATATGACCATTATCAGACCTAGGTGCTGGCACTTTTTATAAAAGTTTCCTCGTTTAATGGGCTTTCAAACGATATATTATTTTCCATGATTCCTTTTATCTTCGTATGATAAATTACGTTTGTATTACCAGAAAACGTGTTCACGAGCACGCAACAGTGTTATGGTACGATAGAAAATTTTGAAACCAATTCTAACAGATAAGGGAAGTTTATTTGTAAGGCACCTAGTTATATTGGTTAATACCTAATTCAGATTATAAAGATTATCTGTTAGTGGGTTCAAAGGGTTATTAAGGCTTATTCACATTTTTACAGTGTTAGTTTATCAAGTTGTTTAATTCATTGAAAACTCTTTTAGATGGACCAGTAGTTAATTTTAAAGTAGGCTGCCTTAAAATAAGGAAGTCAAATTGCAAAAAAAAAAAAAAAATAGTACTTGTTTAAAATATTTCCTAACATTTCTCAAATATTTCAGAGAGATCAAATGATTTTTTTTTTAAAAAAATGCAATTTGTAACCTTTGACTTCCTTATTTTAAGACAATCTACTTTAAAAATTGACTACTGGTCCATCTAAAAGAGTTTTCAACGAATTAAACAACTTGATAACTAACACTGTTGAGTGCTCGTGAACACGTTTTCTTGTAAAACAAACGTAAGTTCTCATGCGAAGATAAAAGGAATCCTGGAAAATGATATACCGTTTGAAAGCCCATTAAACAAGGAAACTTTTATAAAAAGTGCCAACACCTAGGTCTGGATAATGATCACGTAAGGGCCTAATGAGTTTTCTTAAAAATGTCGATTACTTTTATTTTTCCAGAATTCGGAGGAAGATTGAGGCTGTTTGGAGAATGACTTATGCTTCAAAATGGTGTCAATTCTTAGAAAATTTATCTGTCTTTCTAACCGTGTCATCAGAATCGGATTCAGACTAAAACTTTCTGAGAAATAACATTTTTATTGGAAAAAAAGTAATGATTTTAGGAAAAAAAAAATTAAAGTGACGTCACTCAAGAACAGATGCAAATATGAAGTTGGCCAATACGTCATTGAACTCCACTTTAGATGTACTACACACAGTGTGCCTATGGACAATACTTACTGGTTCACCCTGTATATATATATGCAGTCAAACCTCTCAATAACGGGTACTGGCGGGGGAAAGCAAAGTGGGCCGCTGTTTGGAGGTGGCCGTTAGAAGGAGGTTTGAAAGTACAAGATTTATGAGCTTATATAAGAAACTTTAGAAAAAAAAGAAGAAAAACTTGAGAGGGGATATCAATTAATATTGGGAGGGTTTGTATTAATTATTCGCGATATTTGGTGCTGCAAAAGTGTCTGGAAAAGTGTCAGGAAAATAGTTAAAATTATCCGAGTAATTACTCAATAACAAAGCGCAGTTGAAAAATCTTATCGATCTTACTAGAGGATTAAAAGCCAGAATTGGTTTTCAATATAAACCAAAACAGGTAAGACACAAGACCCATTGTTCTCATTGGAAAAAATAATATCAGGTAAAAGTTTCGTCATGCGTAATACCCAGTTATTTTTATCAGCGAACTTAAAATAATAAGGTGGTCGTTGGTGGGAGGTGAAACATTTAATCCGTTCCCCAAAATCAATGTCCGCGTTCGCTATTTAGAGTGACCGTTAGACGGAGGTTCTTTTATATCAGTGGTTCCGAACCTGTGGTCCGCAAGAATTAAAATATGGTCCACAAAACACTTAACATTTTTAAAATAATAATATTTTTATTTGACATGCGACGGCGCGGTGAGTGGGACGTAGAGCGCCTAAAAACAAGTCCAACAATCGACTACAAGCAAATGATGATGTGCGTGTAGCTTTGAGCAAGCTCATCAATCCCAGGATTACCTCATCTTGTTATGAAAATGCAAGCTCAAAAAGCACATTAATATTACTGAAAACATAATCACTATGTTAATTGAAGTTTATTTTTTTTATTTTTTTTTTTTTTAAATCTTTTATTGCAATTTACCACTGCAACAGTTGTTGCAACAAGCAAATACGGTGAAAGAGAAAAGAAATAACAGGAAATCATGATTGGAGAAGGCACCCAGTGGTGCCACTCCAGTAACGTGCTTAAGATAAGAGAAGATCACGAGGCCATCTTCTCTTCAATCTCCTTAGAGGATTACCTGGTAATGTGGAGGAAGATAGGTGATCTATGAGAGGGTTAGGATGAGCTGCTGTAGAGGAATGAAATTTGAAGAAACGAGTGTTAGCAAGATCTGTAATGAAAGGAATTTTGAGGTCATTATGGATAGTGAGGTTAGATACATAGAACGGAGCGTTAAGAAGTTTTCGAAGTATTTTTGGACTGTAATGTCTGGGAGGCGTAGTGAGTTGGAACGCTTAGTCGATCCCCATACTTCGATGCCGTATGACCAAATGGGTCGCAGTAACATTAGATATAAGAGTCTTTTGTTATGTAGGTTAAGTTTCGAACGTTTGTCAAGTAGTCTGGCGAGAAGTTTGTAGCGTTGGTTAGTTTCTTGTCTTTTCAGTCTAGTATGGGGATTCCATGTCAACCGTTTGTCTAGGTGCAGTCCAAGGTAACGTACTTTGTCCACAGCTGGTATAGGAGTTTGGTTCAAGATGACAGGAGGTAGGATTTTCCGTCTGAGAGTAAATACTATAAACTTAGACTTCGTAACGTTGGTTTTGATTCTCCATTTGAAAAGCCAGTCCTGTAAGTGGTTGATGTGTGTTTGAAGAGTTCGTGTAGTAAGTTTATTTATAAAATCTAAAAGTAGTTTACTGTGATATTGAACCTTGTGGTCCCTGCTAACCACAAAAATATTAAAATGGTCCCTCCCTGGCCATAAAAAGGTTGAGAACCACTGTTTTATATAGAAAGTGTATAGGAGTAAAAACGGGGAAATCCAAAAACTGGTCCATAAATGGAGGTGGCCGCTAGTGAGAGTGCCCATTTATGGGAGGCGCCACTGTAGATAAAACTATTTTACAACAATTTCCTTTTTCTGAAGAGAGATAGAAGAAATAGAAATGAAGAGAGATAGAAATCCCTGTAGTTCGAAGAAATGAGTAACAAAATTATATTTTCCAACCTTAGTGATGTGTGATATTTCACTGGTTTTGTTTTTCCTTGGGAAAGGAGTAAAAATGGAAACCCAAAGAGTTGTTATTGTGATAAAAAGGGGGATTGTGCTTTTGTTAGTAACCGGTGCCATTTAAAAAGCACAGCCTCCAGGACATTTTTCTGGAAGGAGACAAAGGATATAGGGATAGCAAATGTCCCTATCCTTTTTTTTTTTAAAAAAAAAGCAAGTATAACATTATCAATCAGTGTTGGAGCCTTCGCCGCCCCCGCCTCTATTCACACACGCTCCCAGCGCTCTCAAGTGGAGAAGAAAGATAATGCTATAGTAAAAAAATGATACACCAGTAATTTCCACGGTTTACTTCTTTAGCGCGCTGTAGATGGAAAACGGGGGTTTTCCTCCCCGCCCCGCCTTACATTTATGGCCGTGTCGTATTGATAAAGGAATAGCTTTTCTTTATTTCTTCAAAGTAAAAATAAAATGAAAAATAATACTCGGAGGTGGAGAATCTAGTCATGATTTGAAGGCAGAAGAAAAGAAGCGACTTCCATAGCCTGCCAGTCACCCCTGGTCTTGGTTGGCCATCCTGACAATAGACCCTTCTATTTTCCTTCGACAGGTCAGGCCAATGGAAGTATCAAAAGCGTTCCATGAAGTGAATGAGATATTTTATATAAATAACCTTTTTATTTTATTTTTTTAGTTGTCCAGACTTTTTGAAGGGGAAAATGAAAAAGGTTTTTAGTACCAGAAAGTAATAGGGAAAAGGGCCATCGAGAAAATTATGGCGCTACTTTGTGTAATAGTGGTGAAGTCTCCTTCTTCTTTTTTTTCCTAATTGACTGCCGGCCTCCGTACAGGGTTCTCTCGTTACTGGCAACACTGGTACATTACCGGTAATGGGAGCTGTAGGAAGATCCTAGGAAATGAACAAATCTAAGAGCCAACAGCTGAATTCGAACCCGCCATATCTACGTTCGTATTCAATAAACCGCTAAACACTGAACTGATCCTAATATCGATAAAATCGATAAAAAATTAAAAAAAAATGAATACATGACTTGCTGGGCTTGGGCAGAAATCAGATTACACCTGATTACAGGCCTATCCACAAGACATGGCAGGTTTCAGGAAGCACCTGCACAAGATAGGGACTTATTAGCTCGGAACCGTTTTGTAGATTGTGCCAGGAAGAAGGAGGAAACAGCCTCTCACTTGTTGTTCGATTGTGTTGCAATCGAGCGGTTGTGCTACGATATCTTTAGGACTTTGAGGCCAAAGGAGGATATTGTAGCGCAGAAGAAACTGGTAGGGAAAGTCCTCAACCTTTTTAGAATGGGAGGTTTCATCAACTAGACTTAAAGGGGAAGCCGCATTAAGCCTCTGGTGGTGCGGTGCCGTGGGGCTTAGGTCCCGTCCCGCTTTTATGATCTTAAACTCTTACTGTCTGGTTCGACAGTCCTTAAATTAGGACCTGGACCTCCTCAACAAGTTTTTCCCATTCGTCGAGGTCTGCTTCTTCCACATCATCCAGCCATCTAAGTTGAGGGCGGCCCTCGAATTCTTCTGCCTCCTGAGGTTCTCATTGAACAGTTTTCAGGGCACCCTTCCCGCAGGCATCCATCCTCTCCACATGTTCCAACCATCTCAATCTCCCTTTCTTTATTTGGGCGACTATGTTTGATTCTCCAAACAATTCCCATAAATTCCAGGTTCTTTCTGATTTTCCAGTCGCCATTCTCGCACTTAGCTTTCTTGATATTTTTCTTTCCCAAACCAACCCCGAGTATCTATTCCCTTTCTTTGCTGATCACCCAGGTATCGCTGGCATATGTGACGAAGGGTCTAATTATTGTTTTATAGGCTATTATCTTAGCCTTGCGGGGCAAATCTGTTTCTGGTCGCTATTCTCGCCTTGATTTCTGCGGTTATGTCATTATTATTTGTAACAATCTTAATCTCTATTTTAATTATTTTGGAGACATAATAAAGAGCGTTGGTAATTTTTTTTTCGAACGATATTTGGAATTGGAATTTTTTGCGGAACCCCATAAATTTTTAATTGAAATTTGGTTTCAAAATTGTCTCTTAAAAAATTGATTTCCATGAAAATTTATTACTGGAGGAGTCAGGTGTATAAGACTTCCGCTATTTCGTTTGAGTTTAAAGTGAAATAAAGTAATTGGCTATTTTTTCAGGCGTGCTTTACGTCCAACTAGGTGTCGTGGACGGAGGCGACTAGCAAACATAAATTTCTCATATTAACCATTAAATAAAATCCAAGCCCTAGACCGGGGATCGAACCCACTAAACCAACAATACATCCTAGCTTTGCGGCTCTAGTCTCTTAACCGCTCGGCTACCGTGGCGCCTCGTTTGAGTTTATTGAGAAAAAAAGATGAGTTTTTTTTTCTTTCCTATTTTAGAAAATACAAAATGAAACTTGTTATAATGTAATTTTCCAGTAAACCAGTCTGTAAGAGTTTGAACCAGTAACTTTATTTTCTAAAGAACTAGCAGGAAAACATATTTACTTTTCTTTTCTTTTTTCTTCTCATAAGTAAAAATGATTTCTTTTTATTTCCAAAGTTTTTCCATTTTCATTTTTCCTCATTCTTAGAAAGCAGCAATATTTTGGCCGTACTTATTACAACTTTACTTTTACATTAATTTTATTTTAATCTGACTTAATAGACTTAACTTTTTAACTGTGAAATAGTGTCAAGGGAGAGGAGAGGATGAGAGATAAGAAGTAGTTTATTTGAATAGGTGTTAAAGCACAGCGGCAGGATAAACTTCTGTGAAAAGGCAGAACTCTGAGAGATATTACTAATGAGCTAGCCCCCACTTGTTGTTTATTTGTAGATTCAAGAAACCTTTTCTTGCTTTCAAGATAATAGTGTAATCTAGTATTATAAGCAGCGTAATGTTATAAGAAATAAAGTGAAAGAAAACTTACAAGTAAAAGAGAATAAAACACTGTTCATTATTTTTTTGGTGACTAATTTATTGTTTCAATTGGATGACCAAAATAACTGCCAATTTCAGTCATATTTTGTATTTTTAATTGTGCCGAGCTTTCGACCTTAGGGACTAGGTCATCTTTAGGGGCTGTGGAACATATTTATAGGTGTAGTAACAATAATTATATTAAAATTTATATGTATAATGTAATATAATTTACAAAAGTAATTTACCTAATTGACAAAGTAATATTTTACATCATTAAAATTACAGAAGACACACTAACCCTTTAATGATGTAAAATATTATATTGTCAATTAGGCTAAATCATTTTGTAAATTATATTACATTATACAAATTCATTATAATATAATTATTGCTACCACACCTGTAAATATGTTCCATAGCCCTGAAGATGACCTAGTCCAGAGGATAGCGAACCTATGGACACGCGTGTCAAAGGTGGCACGCGAACTCATTTTGAGTGACACGCATTGACAGGGGCAAAAAATTATTATATAATTTTAAATAATTTAGCGAGTAAATCTCAAGAAATTACGGTAATAATTGAGAATAAGTAACTTGGCAAACTTTCCTCAGATCAATTACCATAAAGTGGGTCATTTAATAAATCTCTTTTCTCTACTACTATGGAAGGAAATATCAAGAAAATTATGAATAATTCTATATTGAATGCGGCACCAGAGGTTAGGTAGGGTTTTTCCAAAATTTTGACGTGCCGAGCTCAAAAGGTTCGCCGTCACTGACGTAGTTCCTAAGGTCTAAAGCTCGGCACAATTAAAAATACAAAATATGACTGAAATTGGCAGTTATTTTGGTCATCCTAATGAGAAAAAAACATGGTTTTTAAGTTGCTCTATCTTTTGGGGGATGTGAAACGAGTTGGAACCCTATTTCCATTAATTTTGCGACCACAACTGCTGAGGTAGGTGTGAGCTGGTGCGTTGTCGTGATGGAAAAGGACTTTTTTGTGGGCCAATCGTGGGCGTTTTTCTTGCAGCTCGGTTTTCGAATGGTCCAATAACGATGAATAATATGCACCTGTAATAGTTTTACCCTTTTCCAGATAGTCGATGAGGATTATTCCTTGCGAATCCCAAAAGACAGTCGCCATAATCTTTCCGGCCGAAGAAACGGTGTTCGCCTTTTTTGGCGCAGATTCCCCCTTGGTAACCCATTGTTTAGATTGTTCTTTGGTCTCAGGAGTGTAGTGATGTATCCATGTTTCATCCACAGTGACGAAACGACGCTTAAAGTTCTGCGGATTCTTCTGGAACAGCTGCAAACCGTCCTTGCAACACTTCACACGATTTCGTTTTTGGTCAAGCGTGAGCAATCGCGGCACCCATCTTGCGGATAGCTTTGCCATGTCCAAATGTTGATGCAAAATATTATGTACCCGTTCATTCGAGATGCCCACAGCACTAGCAATCTCACGCACCTTCACTCTTCTGTCATCCCTCACCATATCATGGATTTTATCAATGATTTCTGGAGTAGTAACCTCAACAGGGCGTCCAGAACGTTCAGCGTCACTTGTGCCCATATGGCCACTCCGAAAATTTTGAAACCACTTATAAACTGTTCTAATCGAAGGTGCAGAGTCACCATAATGTTTATCAAGCTTCTCTTTAGTCTCCTGAGGCGTTTTGCCTTTCATAAAAGTAGTG
The DNA here is from genome assembly GCF_049639745.1 of Rhodnius prolixus. Lineage (NCBI taxonomy): Eukaryota > Metazoa > Arthropoda > Insecta > Hemiptera > Reduviidae > Rhodnius > Rhodnius prolixus. Next base: position 32,040,451 of record NW_027411582.1, read on the forward strand.
TTTAATCAACACACGAAATTCTTTTTCGTCCATTTTTTGAAAATCACTCGACTTCCTCGATTCAAACGAATGCCAAACACAAAGAAATAGACCGATCTGGCTGAAACTTGGTGTGTGTTCTTCCAAGAGATGCTACTAACTAAACATAACCTCGATACGCGCCAGTGGTGCTATCTCTCTGACTTTGCACGGACTTTTCAAACGACCCTCGTAGATCTTCAACTTTTGTTTTGTAACAATTTTTTTTCCCCCCCTCAGAAAATTCTATTTAAGGTACTTCTGGAAAAGAGGTAGAAATACATTCCCTCTAAAATATCAAATTTCCTGTAATGTACGGTCCTGTGTTTCGTGTTCTGTCAAGGAGGGTTAAGTGTGTGGGGAAAAATTGAATTTCAAGAAAATTCCTTTAAGAAAAAAATTGTTTTTCTCTTTTCTCAATAGTTTATTCAGTTTTCCCACAATGCCTTCTAAGGTTTTTCTTTAAATTTCAAAATATACATTGTATACACGTAGATTATAACTGCTACTTCATTATCTTCCAAGAAAAATTTTGTTTTTAGGGCAGTTTTCTGGGAGAGATTGAAGTAGGATAACAGAGATGTCAACTTGGCTGGCGGCCCCCCTGTGGTAATTTCTTGTAACCCCCACGATGTACTGAAATAAAATGAAAATTGAAAACAATTTTTTTTTAAAGGAAATAGCGCTTAGGGGAGAGATCGAGGCAAAATATCGGTACGCACAATTCCCATTTTTCGTTTAACGATTTAAGGACGAGTATACACGTGGCCTCAGGGCCTTTCCTGGGGGGCCTGAGAGGTTGTACCAAAACGCGCTGACTCAGTTCCGGTGACGTTTGGGAACCCAAATGGTCTGCCACTCTCAGTGGAATTCCAGAAAGATTCAGTTTTTTTTAAAAAGACCAAGTAGAAATTCCCAAAATATATTCTTATTTAGGTTAGAAATATCCATAAATGTTTGCTGTACAAATTTTGTGTTATTTTTTGGAGTACGTGAGCTTCTATTGAGCAACTATTTCCGTCTATGAAATTAAATAGAACGGTATGCAGATCAAAAGATTGACTGGAAAAACACCTGTCTGCCTTAATGACGATTGTCTGTTCTCAGTCTCTGAATCCAGATATTTTGGAAAACTAGGAAAAATTTGTAAATATGTTGTGGCCAGACGTGAATCTTGCCTGTTGCAGCACCAAGTGGCCCGTGGTTTAAATTGAGTTTGACACCCCTGCCATATAAGGTCACATTTCAGTGTAAATGTATGCTTTAACAAACTGTATTGTTCATTATTTTTGTTGACTTAATCATAGTTTCAACAGGATGAAAAAATCGATGCCATTTTCAGTCGTGATAAACTTTATGCCGAGCTTTCGACCCAGGGACTAGGTCAACTTCAGGGCTCAATTAACAATGTACTGTTTTACATCATTAGAGGGTTGGTGTGTCTTCAGTCCATGAACAGACAAGACAGAAGACACACCAACCCTCTAATGATGTAAAACAGTATATTGTAAATTGAGCCCTGAAGATGACCTAGTCCCTGGGTCGAAAGCTCGGCATAATAAAGTTTATCACGACTGAAAATGGCATCGATTTTTTCATCCTATTGAAACTGTACGAGGGTCGTTTGAAAAAGAAAAGGTCCGTGCAAAGAGATAGCACCACTGGCGCGTATCGAGGTTATGTTTAGTTAGTAGCATCTCTTGGAAGAACACACACCAAGTTTCAGCCAGATCGGTCTATTTCTTTGTGTTTGGCATTCGTTTGAATCGAGGAAGTCGAGTGATTTTCAAAAAATGGACGGAAAAGAATTTCGTGTGTTGATTAAACACTACTTTATGAAAGGCAAAACGCCTCAGGAGACTAAAGAGAAGCTTGATAAACATTATGGTGACTCTGCACCTTCGATTAGAACAGTTTATAAGTGGTTTCAAAATTTTCGGAGTGGCCATATGGGCACAAGTGACGCTGAACGTTCTGGACGCCCTGTTGAGGTTACTACTCCAGAAATCATTGATAAAATCCATGATATGGTGATGGATGACAGAAGAGTGAAGGTGCGTGAGATTGCTAGTGCTGTGGGCATCTCGAATGAACGGGTACATAATATTTTGCATCAACATTTGGACATGACAAAGCTATCCGCAAGATGGGTGCCGCGATTGCTCACGCTTGACCAAAAACGAAATCGTGTAAAGTGTTGCAAGGATGGTTTGCAGCTGTTCCAGAAGAATCCGCAGGACTTTAAGCGTTGTTTCGTCACTGTGGATGAAACATGGATACATCACTACACTCTTGAGACCAAAGAACAATGTAAACAATGGGTTACCAAGGGGGAATCTGCGCCAAAAAAGACGAAGACTATTCCTTCGGCCGGAAAGATTATGGCGACTGTCTTTTGGGATTCGCAAGGAATAATCCTCATCGACTATCTGGAAAAGGGTAAAACTATTACAGGTGCATATTATTCATCGTTATTGGACCGTTTGAAAACCGAGCTGCAAGAAAAACGCCCACGATTGGCCCACAAAAAAGTCCTTTTCCATCACGACAACGCACCAGCTCACACCTCAGCAGTTGTGGTCGCAAAATTAATGGAAATAGGGTTCCAACTCGTTTCACATCCCCCCTATTCTCCAGACTTGGCTCCCTCGGACTACTATTTGTTCCCCAATATGAAGAAATGGCTGGCGGGAAAAAGATTTTATTCAAACGAGGAGGTGATTGCAGAAACGAATGGCTATTTTTCAGACTTGGACAAATCCTATTATTCGGAAGGGATCAACAAACTAGAGCAGCGTTGGACGAAGTGTATAAGCCTAAAAGGAGACTATGTTGAAAAATAAAAAAGGTTTACCCCAAAAAATTAAGTAGTTTTTATTTTTGCAAGGACTTTTCAAACGACCCTCGTATGATGTTGGTAGGAATTGAATATGGCCGATACATTCGAAGGAAATTTGTGACTTAGAACTTCGTGAATAGTATAGTAATTGAACAGGAAGTCGTGTGAGTCTTCACGCCAGAAGCGTGTTCTTTCCGCCCCGTTTTTCTTTTTGGTTTAGTTAATTGGGCTAGTTTATGATTGTGATTAAGTGTCCCACTGAAAACATTAACATAACAGTCCACTGGGTCTTAACCAGTTCAATGCTTCGTATATTCAAACTATTTTTTTTTTTTTTTAATTAAAGTAAAACGCCCTTAGGGAGAAGTCTAACTTCCCTTAATAGAGTTTTAGCTCCCTAGTACCTACATAATGGACCCATTTTCTGTTGTTACTTTGGATTTCTTTTGGAAAAAACTCGTACAATAAGATCATTGGAATGTTTACAACCAAGAATAACTATAACCAAATTACCATACTTATTGACGTCGCAATAAGATCTGGGAAGGGAAAAAATGTGGTTAATTCCAGGGAGAGGCTAGCCCAAAAAGTGGGAGCCGCCTTAGGAGCTCTTCATAGAACTTACTTTTTTCATTTCGACCCAGAAAATCTTAAAAATCGAAAACGCCATTTTTGAAAGAGGTACTTCCAGTCTCGACAGCGTTTTTGATCAAAAATCTTAATGTGGCATCTTCTGCAGCTCTCTAAGCGAAATAACAAATTTTAAAATTATGTGATTAGTTAACAGAGTGTTGGACCAAATCGTTGATTTTATCCGTCGGATTTTATGCGTTTTTTTTTCTCGATTCCTGACCGATTTCGGACTATCATTCACTGTCAGAGATCGATTGATCAGTTAGGTACAGAGAATTCGATTTCAATTCTTCCTATGAACCAACCAAAACCTCTTAAGCGCCGTCTATCTGAATGCCTGACATCGGCTATTCAGAAAGAGATTAGAACTGCCCTGACATCCTACAAGGACCTAAGATAGGCTGCCTTTACTGGATGGCCGCTGTTCACCGAAATCAAGCTGTGAAACATACGTAATTTATTTTTTTTTTCGTTTGTTTGAACTCTACGCTATAAGTAATAATGATATCGGTGAACAGTAGAAGTAAAGTACGAGTGGAGAAGTTCACACAATCCGTGGTGACACTCCAAAACAATAAGCTACAATATTAGTAGCTCTCTTCACTAGAGAGGAGATCACTGCCTCTTAAGACGTCTTTTCGGATTGTCAGGAAGGAGTTCTTGAAGAAAGATTTTTAGCTAGAGGATTCGCTGCTTGTGATTGCAGATTGAAGCAAACGAGTGGAGAAGTTACCCGTGGTAACCCTCCAAAACATTAGACTGTTAGTCCACTCTCTTCACTAGAGAGGAGATCACGAGGCCACTGTCTCTTAAGACGTCTTATCCAGGTCATCAGGAAGAGTTCTAGGAAGAAAGATTTTGAGCTAGAAGATCGCAGCAACTTGTGTGACAAAAGGAATGGTTAAGATCAGTGTGTATAGTCCAGGTTGGGAGACATAAAATGCTTAGCGTTTACTGCGGTTCGAAGTATTTTAGATTGAAGAGATTGAATCCTTTCGGAGATTGGAGCGTTTGATTGAACCTTACCTAAACTTCAAATTTTCATTTATTTTACTAGCTATGGAATTGTGTAGTTCTGTCTCACAGCACCATCAGTAAGTACGCATTACCGTCAGCCAACTATCTTACTAGAGACTATTAGTAAAACCCAAATTTGGGGGGGGGGGGTTCAGGGGACTTCAGAACAAATACTTCCGGTAAAAAGTCGCTACTATCGAAAAGTGTGATACGAACGGGAAAAATGTAATAATTTTACTTCCGGATGAGAATCAGGCAAAGACACGATTACAGCACTTCCTTTTCCTAGTAGTTGAAGGTTCCAAAAAATTTATTATTTTTTTTAATTTTTGCTGAACGTCTTAGGACGAAAAAACTTGTATTTAGTATGATTGATGGTTAGACTTTTCCAACGGATGTCAAAGTATATAACTTTGGGCGAGAATTAAGACCATTAAACGTTGGGCGGGCATTGAAGGAGTATATTTTCTTTTTCTTTGATAAATTACTTTTTCTTTTCTTTGTTATTAAAAAACTTTAAAAAAAAAAGTTTTAAAAAAATAAGGCGATCATTTTGAACGAGTTTTTTCCCAAGATCGATTTTGTTTCAACGTTAAATTGCTCGCAGCTATCGCATTAAATGTGGCTTTTATCTTGGCCTATTGTGAGAAATACTTTTGTTTTTGAGTTTTGAAACAGAGATCCGGAAATCGCACGCATATATTAGAGAAGATGGGCGCCACGGTAGCCGAGCGGTTATAGTGCGAGACCTGCGAAGCTAAGATGTTTTGTTGGTTTAGTGGGTTCAATTCCTGGTCTTAGGCCTTGGATTTTATTTAACGGTTAATATGAGAAATTTACAGTAAAGTACGAGGTGTGTTCAAAAAGTAACAGGAATTTTCGTTTTTTGAAAAAAATATTTATTTATTCATCTACATTAATATTGTCGCCTTCAAAGTAGTCCCCTTCGCATACAATAAACTTGCGCCAGCGCTTTTTCCAATCCTCGAAACACTTCTGAAACTCGATCTTTGTGATAGCTTTCAGCTCTTTCAGCGATTCGCTTTTAATGTCATCTATGCTTGTAAAACGACGGCCTTTTAATGTTCTCTTTATGTTTGGAAATAGAAAAAAGTCACATGGAGCCATGTCTGGCGAATATGGAGGCTGGGGCATCGTTAAAGTTTTGTTTTTGGCCAAAAATTCACGAACAAGCAATGAAGTGTGAGCAGGTGCATTATCGTGGTGCAAAATCCATGAATTGTTTTGCCACAAATCCGGGCGTTTTTTTCGGATTGCTTCACGCAAACGGCGTTGAACTTGTAGGTAGTACTCCTTATTGATTGTTTGACCTTGTGACAAGAATTCATGATGCACTATGCCATTAAAATCGAAGAACACAGTGAGCATAACCTTCACATTCGACCGCACTTGTCGAGCCTTTTTCGGTCTTGGCGATCCAGAATGCCTCCACTGGGACGATTGAGCCTTAGTTTCGACATCATATCCGTAAACCCATGTTTCGTCACCTGTTATAACACGTTTCAGTAGATCCGCATCGTTGTCGACTTCATTGAGTGACTCTTGAGCAACTTCCATTCTCCGCTGTTTTTGTTCGAAATTCAACAATTTTGGAACAAATTTTGCTGCCACACGTTTCATACCCAAAACATCCGAAAAAATTTCATGGCATGAGCCAATTGATATGGCAACATCATCAGCGACTTCTCTGATTGTGATTCGGCGATCGTTCATAACCATTTCTTTCACTTTTTTCACGTTTTCATCGGTTGTTGATGTGCTTGGACGTCCAGGTCGTTCGTCATCTTCAACGTTTTCGCGGCCATCTTGGAAACGCTTATACCACTCGTAAATCCTTGTTTTACTCATAGCAGACTCACCATATGCCTTTATTAACATTTCACACACTTTATTTCATTTTTTACGCAAAATTTAATACAAATTCTTTGATCCATTTTTTTTAACAAACAAAAATCGCCAAGCTCGAAAAACACGTCTAACCTTAACGGCTGCCACTTAAGAAGTAAACAATGAATATTACTGAAAATTTTATCGTACTTCAGGGGCATGTGTACCAACATAATAAAAAAAAAAAATTTACAATCAGACTCTCCAAACCCGCGAAATTTAAAAATTCCCGTTACTTTTTGAACACACCTCGTATGTTAGGCGGTTACAGGCTAGACCCGCAATGCTAAGATGTATTGCTGGTTTAGTAGGTTCGATTCCTCCTGGTCACTAGGCTTTGGGTTTTATTTAATGGTTAATATGAGAACTTTACAGTAAAGTATGTTAGGCGGTTATAGGCTATTCCCGCAAAGCTAAGATGTATTGCTGGTTTAGTGGGTTCGATTCCTCCTGGTCACTAGGCTTTGGGTTTTATTTAATGGTTAATATGAGAACTTTACAGTAAAGTATGTTTGGCTAGTCGCCTCCGTCCACGACACAAGGTTATGAAAGAAGCAGGAAACCGGAATTCGATATTTTCAAAATTAAAGGTGCTAGGCCATTTCAAAATCTGGTATTTTTAATCATATTTCAATTTTTTTAACTTGTTATCAAAGAGAAAGAAGAGCACGCGATAGGTCATTTTTGTGTATTTTTTCATCCCCTTTCTACTAAAAATATTGCCAAGGCCGTAAAGCTAGTATTTTTCTTAATATCGGGAAATAAGTCGTTTTCCGAGTGATTTTTCTAAGCAATAATCAAAATGTTAAGAGCTTTAGATGTTCTCAAACATACTCAAAATGGCTAAAAAATAATTTTACATCTGTTACAAACAAGAAGGTTTAATAATTATTTGGTAATTTTGGGAGAGTTGCGTTTAATTACCAAAAAAATTGGAAACCTCCTGCCACATATTTGAGAGATCAATATCTTTCATGTAAAGAATCAAATTTATTCCTTAATTTATCAAATAATGCACTTTTGCGGCATGAACTGTGTCTAGAAAGGTGCCTCCTCAGACTCGCAAGCCAGGTTAGCTAGGAAGTTATCAACTGCTCTCTGTATGTGAAGAGGCACCTTTGAAGGCACAGTACATGCTTCACAAGTTGAGTAAAGTGCATTATTTGGTAAATTAAGGAATAAATTTGATCCTTTACATGAAAGATATGGAAAGGTTTCCGATTTCTTTCATTACTTTTTATACTCTTTAAAACTGTCTATATGAAAATGGGGGTCAACTGCAAACCCTCACATTTGGTCGCGCGTCAGCCGCGTATGCGGGCAGGAATCTAAAATCAAGTTACATATTCTGAAACTAGAGATGACAGGCAACAAATTTTTCCTCTACCATTTTTCGCTCAGATTAACCGTTTAAGCATGAAATGCATTTGAGCCGTCTTAAAATGAACACCCTGTATATGTGTGTACATACATACACGCGCTCAGGGAGTGGAGTGAACGACGACCATCCAGTGATGGAAGCTGTTAGATGGCCAGATTGGCAAGCTTACACAGCAACCATTCTAGGAGGTCGGCGTTATGTGTTGAGATGATAGCGTGGCCACCGCCGCCTCAGTCTGAGATGTGGATTTGAAGGAAGTGTTGTAGTAGACATGTTGTGTGGATCAGAGGGTTGTAATGTGTAGATTTGAGTGGAGTTTTGTGCAGCGCGATTGGGGCTATTTCCAGAGACGAGAGGAATATTTAGATCAGAGTGTATTGTATGATTGGAGACGTAGAAGGGAGCGTTAACTATTTGTTCATAGAATTTTAGATTGCAAGGTTTGAAGTCGGTTGGTGTTCGATTTTTTTTGGCGCTTCCGTAGAGCCGTATTTCGTACGTCCATATTGGGGCAAGTAGGGCGGTATATAGTGTTCGTTTGTTCGTCAGGGTCAGTTTTGAACGAACCTTAAATTTTTTGGCCATATCAAGTGGTATTGTTTTTTTTTTTTTAGGCAGGTGCCCTAAGGCGCTGGTTCATTGGCAGGGATGGGCTCTTATTCTTCCAGATTTCAGCCTATTTTCTCCTCTTTTACAACCACCCTTTTTTTTCGGAGAAGGCGGCATTTTTTGTGGGGGGGAAATAAAAGTTATGTTCCGTTTTCGAGAAAAATGAATTCAGTAAATGATACTTCCGGATTTTCGAAAAATAGAATTTCAATTTCCTGTGATTTTTCGTGATTTTTATGTATAAATTCAGTTTTTTATTGATTTAGCCTAGTTTTTTTTAGATGCTCATTTTAATACAAGGAGTAAAGTAATAGCCTATTTTTTTTGTTTTTGAGGCGAAGCTTTAAGTTCAACTACGAACTAGATATCGTGGACGGAAGCGCAAACAAATAACACGAAATTCGTACTGGTGAACTCTCCTACTTACAAAGCCACTCCTTCAATAAACCTCTACCATTAACATCCGGCCACAAAGAAGAATGAAAATTCGCAAAAAAAAAAAAGGAAATTGTAACTACGTCACTCTCGGTAAGTTGGCTACTCGGTTAATAGAATGGGAAAACATGAATGGTTTTCACTGCTGCAAAGAAGGATTTGTAAAGTGGGGAAGTGGGTAAGTGGAAAGTCTGCAAAGTCTTGGCGAAGGAAAAGAAGTAGTTGAAGATTTTGGAAGAAGAAAACAAAGAAGGAATCCTGGGCGGGTACTTTGGCCAGTTGAGTACCCCTAAACTCCTGCCTGTACTCCATCAACTACAGGAGGTGCCTCTAGTTGTGCCGGGAAAAGCGAACAAGACAGGACGTCTATTCCCTTTTCCCCCATCCTATCCAGAATGTCCAAAGTTCTTTTCTTCCTGTCTAGTTTTATTTACCACTCAGCATCTCCGGAGCCTTTTCTTCCTCCCTCTCCCTAAAGTCTACCAGTATTTTTATTTCCTTTTTTCATTCTTTCTTCGTTTATCAAGTCTTCATTGATTACAGTCAATCAGTTCTGATTGTCCTCATTACTTGGACACATTCAATCCTTACAAGCTTCTGTTCTTACTTTTTTTTCTGATTTAACGAGGTTTAGTTACTAGATTATGGTGAGCTCTTAATGGAGAGACAGCGAGACACTGGAAGTGCAACGTTACTGGAGCTCTTTTTTTCCAGGTTTTTCTCCAGAGAAGCTCTATCGTTTTTCTTTGAACATTATCCACCAGTTACCCACCTAAATCTTAGGGAACTTCAACATTAAGTAGTATTAAATACTCGTCTATATACAGGATGTGCAATGAGGAGAAGTCCAAACTTCCGTAGGTGATTCAGCAGCTCAAATGCAACAGAAAAGATTCTATTCACTTTGGCCCGATTCTCAATAGTGTCCAAGATATTTGCATTTTTTAACTTTTTCCGTCGATATTCGGCGTTTTTCACCATAAAAAACCGGCCGTAACTTTTCTATCCTTTATCCTACAACAAATCTGCTTATTCCAAACGAAAGAGCATTAAATTCCCTACAAAATTTGCTTAACCCAAAGCCTCAAAAAGTCGCGCATTTATTGAACTTCAAGACCATATGGATTTTTTGTTTTGTTTTTAATAAAACCCTACCCCGAACAGAGGGGGTGTAATTGCAGAAAACTATCCTTTCCCACTTCCTTGTTTGAATATTTTTTTTTTTTTTAAACTGTTTAAACACGCAGTGTGCGGATCGTATCTTCACAGGATCAACAAAAAGGTCCTCTCTCCTCTTTGCGTAGATTGCAATGAGGAGGAGGATTTCAAACATATAATAATGGATATGTCCACGTTATGTGGTAGAAAGGAAACGAATGTTTGACGACATATACAGGTATTTAGATGCACTATTTCGCTACGAAGACATAATATTCTCCACCAACATCTATGTGCTTAAGTCTATAGCAGAGCTAGCAATGAAATATGAATGTATTTAAAAGTTATAGAATGAATGCAAGAAAATGATTAGAGAAGGATTACGTGATTTTAATTTCGGTTAAGCTATAAGGATGGCAGGAATATAGAGTACTGATCCATCCATTAGTTGTAAGTTTGTATGGTAAATAGTTGTATATAGTAGAGGGATGAATGTGTGAAACGAATGTATTTGTAGGTAAGAATGGAGAGTGAGTGATATTCTAGTGATAAGCACCTAGACGATGCTGGCTGAATGGCGGAAGCCAATGCCAAAAAATGAAAACAAAGAAAAAAATCAATACTCAAATTCGAAGCATGATTGCGATATATCCCCTTATATCGTGAAAAATTAGACAATATTAGAAAACTTTTTAGCAACTTTAATTAAAAAAAAACTATAACGATTGAAGATTTATCCAAACAAGATGGATGGATAACAATGGAATGATATTTTCCAGCAGCAAATCTTCTCTAGAAAACTTTTTATTAAAAACAACCTTGCCAGGAACCAAGGGACCATCTACAAGAGATAGATGGATGACACATCTGTGTATAGTTTTAATGATCAAAGTAAACTTTGGATTCTGTTACAGGTGGGGGGAGGGTTCCTTAACTGGAGGAACTGGAATTATCTCTAACAAAGAGATATGTCTAGAGATAGAAAATGATACAAAGCGTTTTATTGAACAATTTTCTATTGTCCAAAGAGATAAACTGTAATGAATAATCTGAGCATCTGTTTTGGACATCTAAACCATAGAAATTGTTGAAGTTAAATCAATGAAAAAAGCGCTGGGTAGTGAATTGAAAACATTTTCGCGATTGTTTTGTTTTCGTTTTTAAATAATTTTTTTTTTTTTTTTTAGATACTCATAACTACAGAAACACACGTCATGAGAATGCCACGCCTCCGGGCGAAATCTATGACGAACACCATCGCCATCTTTGTTTTTTCAAATGGAGAATCAAAACTAACGTTACGAAGTCAAAGTTTATAGTATTTACTCTCAGACGGAGAATCCTACCTCCCATCATCTTGAACCAAACTCCTATATCAACTGTGGACAAAGTACGCTACCTTGGACTGTACCTAGCAGCAAACGGTTGACATGGAATCCCCGATACTAGACTGAAAAGACAAGAAACTAACCAAACGCTACAAAACTTCTCGCCAGACTACTTGACAAATGTTCGAAACTTAACCTACATAACAAAAGACTCTTATAACTACTGTTACTGCGACCTGTTTGGGATCATACGGCATCGAAGTATGGGGGATCGACTAAGCTCTACGCCTCCAGGCATTACAGTCAGAAAATACTTCGTAAACTTCTTAATGCTCCGTTCTATGTAATTAACCTCACCAACCCATAATGATCTCAAAATCTCTCTTTCATTACAGGTTCTTGCTAACACTCGTTTTCTCAAATTCATCATTCCATTCTACAGCGGCTCATCCTAACCCTCTCATAGAACACCTATCTTCCCTCCACATTACCAGGTAATCCTCTGAGGAGATTGAAGAGAACAAGGCCTCTCGTGATCTACTCTTATCGTGAGAGCAAAGCACGTTACTGGAGTGACACCACTGGGTGCCTTCTCCACACATGATTTTCTTTCACCATATTTGCTTGTTGCAATTACTGTTGCAGTGGTAAATTACAATAAAAGATTAAAAATAAAACTATGGAATATAAAACTGTATGTGACGTCATTTCCTTTTTATTTATTTAGATACAAATATAATTAGATAACGGAATTCAAATACATTAGCGAATGGGAGATAAGCTATACAGTGGTAATTATTTAATGAAATAAACTTCAAATGAAATCCAATACTTAAAGGTAATTACTTTTAATTAAGGGCCTAAATTTTAAACCAACCGTACATCCCTTAACTACCTAATAGAACTCTTGATAAAAGGGTTGACCAGCGTATTTGGAAGGTCCCAATTTTATTTCACTTAATTTGTAGGATGAATTTGTTCAATATCCATTGACCAAATAGTTTTTTTCTGGGTTTTGTTTGATTTTATAAAAATAGTTTCTCTCTGTTTACACCTATTATTAGTAAAATATTACAAACTTGCAGTTTTTATTATTATTATTATTTTATTTTTTTTTCAATTTTGAAAGTTTTATGGTCCCCTGAGTTCGAATAATTGGTGTTTTTACACATTATGGGCTAGAAACTTAAGTTTTAAGTTATTAATTGAAATATTTTCTCTCTCTGTACGATCTCATAACCCTTTTATAATATTTTAAGAATTGAATATATGTAACTAAAATCCAATTTTGAAGATAATTTGCTGTCCGGAAGTACCACTTTAAAAAATCGATTTTTTTTTATCGTTTGAATTTAATCGATTTTAACACTACATTGGTGTAGTTCCTACTACTTAGAACTTGATGACTTAAAATGAATTTTTAAAAAGATTGTTCTATTGTATAGGTCTCTATTGTATAGAGAATGGTCTTCTCGACTTTCGCTTTCTTCCTAATTTCGGAGTTGGGAATTCGCTGGAGCCCCAGATAATACCACAACTTCTCCTCCAAAAAGTCCATTTCCAGGGCTAACAGGCAGCTCTTCTGGACAATGTCCAGTTTTCTGCTACGTATGTGGCTGGCTACACTTTCCACAAATGAGTAGTAAATCTTCTTATTTGTTGTTCTCATTCCTATTTCCTTGTTCCAGATGGTCGCGTTTATTGCATTTATAATTTTCTTACCATTATTTACTTTGTGTTCAATGTCTGCATTCACTTGTTCCAGCAGATGATAGCCAGTACCCAAAAGATATTTACGAGGGTCGTTTGAAAAGTCCGTGCAAAAATAAAAACTACTTAATTTTTTGGGGTAAACCTTTTTTATTTTTCAACATAGTCTCCTTTTAGGCTTATACACTTCGTCCAACGCTGCTCTAGTTTGCTGATCCCTTCTGAATAATAGGATTTGTCCAAGTCTGAAAAATAGCCATTCGTTTCTGCAATCACTTCCTCGTTTGAATAAAATCTTTTTCCCGCTAGCCATTTCTTCATATTGGGGAACAAATAGTAGTCCAAGGGAGCCAAGTCTGGAGAATAGGGGGGATGTGAAACGAGTTAGAACCCTATTTCCATTAATTTTGCGACCACAACTGCTGAGGTGTGAGCTGGTGCGTTGTCGTGATGAAAAAGGACTTTTTTGTGGGCCAATCGTGGGCGTTTTTCTTGTGGCTCAGTTTTCAAACGGTCCAATAACGATGAATAATATGCACCTGTAATAGTTTTACCCTTTTCCAGATAGTCGATGAGGATTATTCCTTGCGAATCCCAAAAGACAGTCGCCATAATCTTTCCGGCCGAAGGAACGGTCTTCGCCTTTTTTGGCGCAGATTCCCCCTTGGTAACCCATTGTTTAGATTGTTCTTTGGTCTCAGGAGTGTAGTGATGTATCTATGTTTCATCCACAGTGACGAAACGACGCTTAAAGTCCTGCGGATTCTTCTGGAACAGCTGCAAACCGTCCTTGCAACAATTCACACGATTTCGTTTTTGGTCAAGCGTGAGCAATCGCGGCACCCATCTTGCGGATAGCTTTGTCATGTCCAAAAGTTGATGCAAAATATTGTTTACCCGTTCATTCGAGATGCCCACAGCACTAGCAATCTCACGCACCTTCACTCTTCTGTCATCCATCACCATATCATCTGGAGTAGTAACCTCACCAGGGCGTCCAGAACGTTCAGCGTCACTTGTGCCCATATGGCCACTCCGAAAATTTTGAAACCACTTATAAACTCTTCTAATCAAAGGTGCAGAGTCATCATAATGTTTATCAAGCTTCTCTTTAGTCTCCTGAGGCGTTTTGCCTTTCATAAAGTAGTGTTTAATCAACACACGAAATTCTTTTTCGTCCATTTTTTGAAAATCACTCGACTTCCTCGATTCAAACGAATGCCAAACACAAAGAAATTGACCGATCTGGCTGAAACTTGGTGTGTGTTCTTCCAAGAGATGCTACTAAACTAAACATAACCTCGATACGCGCCAGTGGTGCTATCTCTCTGACTTTGCACGGACTTTTCAAACGACCCTCGTAAATTCCTTGCTTGGTTATAGCATCCAGCCATCCATCTCTACCGGAACGGGAAGAGCATTGAACATCATATATTTTGTCTTAGTCCCCATCTGGAATACTCGGCTATTAATTTCCTGAACATGTAGCTCACATAAGTGAGCTATTATTAAAAAAAGATAGATTTTGATCGCTTGCTTGCTGTCAAGTAGAGTCCAATCTAAATATCAAATTTCAACTTCCGCTATTTTTTTATTTTTTTTTGTCAACAAAAACCCACACGATCACAGAGGCAGAGAGAGAGAGAGATTTTTCTAAAAAAGACATCAAAGGATCCCAAAAACGGATATGTCTAGTTAATACAAGAGATTTACTCGAATCTCTCGTTCCTTCAACCATAGAAAGAGAAATATGCCCCATCCGGTGTTCATCTTTTTTTAAAAAAAAAAAAAAAAAAAAAAAATCGCCGTTGATCGTATTCCAGTTATTTGAACAAATACTTCACTATTTAATTTAGTCGCAAAAATAAAAGATACTTTAAAAAATAGGGTGGGAGGGAAATTAAAAAAGAAAAATAATTATCTACTTTAAAGGAAAAGAGAAAAAGAAATTAAGAAACCTCCTAATTAAAAGTATCCTGATTTAAGGTTTATGTAATTTAACATCAAGAGAAAGAACTTTTACTTTGTGAAAATCTTTTACATTTCTCTCTAAGTAATTTAAAATGCTTTTTCATATCGTCCAAAAAAAGGAGAAGGATGGAAATTTTTTTTGTAGCTTCCTAACAACAATAGTAGTACTTAAGATTGAAGTGAATTAGAATGAATGCACAAGTACTACTTATCATTTTTTTTAATTTCACTTTCATTTTTTTGTTTTTTACGATTTTATGTTTGAAATGCTTTAAAGTACTAGACACTAATGAGTACTTTAGAACTTGCAAATGACTTGCAGAGTGCTTTATAAAAGCTCCAAATTATATTCTTTCTTTTATCTTTTCTTTTCTGTAGCTCTCTCTCCTTTTTGTGCAGTTTCTAACACTATTAGCTGGTAGAAGTAATATAATCGAGCAGGTAATCGATTATAAGTATTTACCGGAAATGTATATATATGTACAGGGTGACCAGAGTTATATGCTCCACCCATTTTTTTTGTTTTTGTTTAAACGGCGGGTAATGTCGAAAAAAATAGAAAACACGTATTTAATCATTTTTAGTCTAGTTTATTTTCAGTAAGAACCCATTTTTTTTAAACCCCAATATCCGGAGATACAGCATCCAACTTTTTTTTTTTCAAATGGACCGTTATATTTTTTATAGTACTTGAGCTGCTAAAAAAAAAAAAATAATTTTTGTTTAAACCGGTTAGGGAACCCGCGGTTCGCGAGCCGCATGCGGCTCTTTTATCCCAATTGTGTGGTGGCTCTTCAGCCTGCCCAAAATATATTGTATAGTTTAATTTTATTGAAACAAATGAAAATTCCATTTATTAAAGGTATTTTTTCAAAAATAATTATAAATGCGATAGGTTCGAAATTGAATGGAATTGTGCAATATTAAAATAAAGTACTTGATTTATATTGTAAGACTGCCGCGCCTTTTCATTCTAGCACAGGTTTAGTTATTTACTTTGCAATATGTGAAAATAAATATATAAAACATTTAAATGATATTGAAAATCATAAAATAATAATTTGCGAATACAAATGATCTGCAGAGGTTTTTACACTATCATCCCTGCGGCTCTTGGTAAGATACGAGTATATTAAAATTATTTAAGGAGAAATGGTTCTCTACTTAAAATAGGTTGCCGACCCCTGGGTTAGGTTATTCAAAAGTTATGGTAATTTAAAATATGAAAAACAAATTTCAGTTTAATGTCAAAATTACCTTATTTTTATTTTTTTTAAAATCTGTTCAAACTGGACACCATCAACGGATGGTTTGTAGCGGCACTTATGGTGGCAAAGTCAAGATCTAGGGAGGCTAGAGTTATTCGACTTTCCAGATCTTCGACTGAAGCCACGGCATTAAGGTTACTATTTTTTTAGATATCCCCACAAAAAAAATAGTCCATTGGGGTTAAGTCCAGAGATCGAGGTGACCATTGGATCGGATAATGAGTTCCTAAGCACTTTTCATGGAAATTTCTGTCCAGGTAACGTTGAGTAATTCTCGTATTATGTGCCGCATTCGTAACAATGACCAAGGAGGTCATGAGCGCCTCCCTTAATG
This sequence comes from Rhodnius prolixus, assembly GCF_049639745.1. Classification (NCBI taxonomy): domain Eukaryota; kingdom Metazoa; phylum Arthropoda; class Insecta; order Hemiptera; family Reduviidae; genus Rhodnius; species Rhodnius prolixus. The sequence continues at coordinate 32,057,060 of NW_027411582.1, forward strand.
TCTGGGAATGGAAGATTTTAAGAAGAATATATGGCCCCATTCTGGAAGGGTGGACAGATGGAGGATAAAGACTAACAAGGAAGTGATAGATCTTTATGCTGATCAGGACCTAGTTGGCCTTATCAAACAAGGACGAATTAGATGGTTGGGTCACTTGGAAGGAATGGGGGAGGAATGGATAGCCAAAAAACTATTTCTTGGACATCCAGTAAGAGCTAGAAGGAGAGGGAGGCCCCTGGGTGAGATGGCTGGACACTGTGGAGCAAGATCTAAAAGAATTGGGCGTAAGAAGATGGAGAAGAGCGGCCCAAGAGCGAGGTGAATGACACGATATTGGCCAAGGTACTTCGTGGACTGTAGTGCCAAGCAAGAAGAAGAAGAAGAAGAAGAAGATTAAGTGCTGGGCAACCATCTTGTTGAAAATACATATCTAGCCGACGCTGTAGAGGAACATCTTCAAGCAGAACTGGCAAAATGTCTCTTAAATAAATTTAGATTCCTTGCACCAGTTAAGTTCTCCCTGTAGAAGTATGGGGCCGATTAGTGCATTTCCTAAATCTCCACACCAAACGTTTGTTTTGCTTTTAAAATTTATGGTATAATATTAAAGTCAATCATATGTTTTTCTTACAAATTGTCAATTTAAAGAAAATGCAATTATGTTGACAGTTTTTCTACATAGTATTACGAACAGAGTTATTTATTCTCATTTTTTTTTGTATTTCTGTTTTTCAATTCTATGCTGATATTATTTCTGAAATATTTTTCAATTTTTTAAATCGTCAATAAAACAAATTTAAAAGTTCTGTCAGTTGCAACATCATGTATTCATTTATTTATTTATTTTATCATATATATATATATATATATATATATATATATATATAAAACACGAATAAAATATTAGAGAATATTGAATTCCCCTGTCGAGTGAGAAAAATACAAAAAATAAACTTTTCCCTAGAGAAATCTGTAAGTGTGAGGAGGAGAAATGTTTGCTGCTTTTTCTTCCAGATCTGCGTCCATATCCAAACAACAGGAAGATTGTTTGACATTCCCCAAGGCGGATATCGAATTCTAAACAAATATGTATATATATAATATCCATATTTATATTCTCTTACTAGTTCCTTGTCTATTTCAGTGCCATAGACAAATTTTTGTGTTTGTATGTGTGTGTTTTAATGGGTAATAAAAATTTGAATTTAATTTGAAAATTCTTGTTAAATTAGTATAATTAATAGCTCCAAACATGACAATTTTGAGTGCAATTAATAACAATAAACACGTGCAGTTCAATTTCGTATGAACAGATCAAGTTACGGTGCGCTCTAAATCATAGACAAAGTTTGTTTTATTTATCCTTTTATTGAAATTTACACCTGTGCCTACAGGGTATAATAAGTAAATGTGATGAATGTATATATAGATAACGTGGCAGACGTGAATGACGGGTCATCCAGTGATGGCCGCCATTAGTCACCTAGTTGGTCACGGCGCCTCAGCCGTCTTCGAGGATTGGAGGATAGTGTAGTTGAAGACAAGTTTGCAGCTAAAAGGTTGGGATGAAGTGAGAGTTTTTGATGAAAAATTTTTATATCGAATTTTGGCAAGTTCGGTGATGAGTGGAATTTGGAGATCTGTATGGATTGTGTGGTTGCTAACATACGAATGGAGCGTCTACTATGCGGCGAAGTATTTTGGGATTGGAGTGTTTGCACAGTCTATTGATGTTGAATTTTTTTTTAGCTGTTCCGTAAAGTTCGAGTCCGTAAGTCCATATTGGTTTGAGAAGAGCTGTATATGTTTGTTCTGTAGTGAGAGTTTTGAGCGTTTGTCAAATGGTCTGGCCAGAAGTTTGTATCGTTTGTTTAGTTCGGTACGTTTAAGTCTCGTATGGGGGTTCCAGGTAAGTCTCTTGTCTAGGTACATTCCAAGGTACCGCACATGGTCGGCTGGTGGGATAGGTGTATGATGTAAGAAGACAGGTGGTGAAGTTTGTCGTTTGAGTCTTAAGACTATGTATTTAGACTTAGTTGGGTTAATTTTTATACGCCAGTTTTCTAACCAAGGTTCTATTGAGTGAAGATGGGACTGTGGTGAGCGTACTGCGAGGATAGGGCTAGAGTGTGTGGAGAGAATGGCAGTGTCGTCAGCGAAGGTGTAAATAGAGGTATTAAGGTTAGAAGGTAAGTCGGCAGTGTAGATTATGTAAAGACAAAATTTAAACTAAAAGAAATTAAATTTATTACAATAAAATCACTCACCACTTAATTGTACAATTTTAAGTAATCATCTTTCGACTTACCTGAAACAATAAAGAGAATTTTTAGTTAATTAATAATGAATAAGAAAAAAATATAAAGATAACTTTGGAAAATATCAGGAACAAAGTAGTGTGGAATAAAAGAGCGGTTATCTAATAAGGAATAACCATTCCATTGTAATAACCACGTTTAGTTCTACTAACCATGCATTACATGGATGTATTGCGTTCATAGTATAACGACAAAAACTGTAATCAATCTGTTACATTCTATCACGTCTTTTTAAACCTAACCTACAAATAAATCATTAATTCTTAATAGAAAGTGCAACAGGCTTTTTTGCGAGAAAATCTCGAAAAAAGAGAAAAATCTTCACAGTACTTCCGGTTTAGGGTTTTAAGAACGGATGTAAGAGCTATTTCAAAAAAAAAAAAGAAAAAAAAAATTAAGAAAAAGGTTTAAAAAAAAAAAAATATTCTTCCGTAAATCGTAAATTTTGATTAAGTAATTTTAAGTTTACGTCATTAATTTTTGTTTTTTAAACTTAGGATTTACACTCCCTCCTCTCTCCTTCCACAATACTTCTATACCAATCACTAACCAAGTACGATATCTCGGACTACACCTTGACAAACGACTAACGTGGAACCCCCACACGAGACTCAAACGAACTGACCTCAATCTGAGGTATAAAATGTTGAAAAGACTACTTGACAAACGATCAAAACTGACCCTGACGAACAAACGAACACTATATACCGCTCTACTTGCCCCAATATGGACGTACGGAATACAGCTCTACGGAAGCGCCAAAAAATCTAACATCAACCGACTCCAAACCTTACAGTCTAAAATCTTGAGAACAATAGTTAACGCTCCCTTCTACGTCTCCAATCATACTATACACTCTGATCTCAACATTCCTCTCGTTTCTGAAATAGCCCAAACTCGATACACAAAACTCCATTCAAATCTACACGATCACTACAACCCTCTGATCCACAACATGTCTACCACAACACTTCCTTCTAATCCTAATCGCAGACTAAAGCGGCGGTGGCCACGCGACCATCTCAACACAACGTCGACCTCCTAGGATGGTTGCTGTGTAAGCTTGCCAATCTGGCGAACTAACGGCTTCCATCACTGGATGGTCGTCGTTCACTCCAATCACGCCCTTGGCGCGCATGCATGTGCGCGTATGTGTATGGATATGCATAAGCGTGCATGTGTATTTGCGCCATCCTTATCACTCATCTCTTTTGCTTATTGTACTGCATACAGTTGCAAAATAAATAAACAAATAAAAAAAAAAAAAAAAAAAAAAAAGGATTTATACTAAAGCATAGTTGACTAGCTATTACAGTAAAAGGATATTGTTGCAGGAAGAGTGACGACAAAATTCTCTTGTCCAGTCCTTATCTGGCTCTGGCATCCTATCTTATACCAAGTAATGTACAAACGAAGATTACTGATTCTCAAGGTGGTTAGGGGATGTTTTTTACGACTCAAAACTGCCCCCCTCTCTCTTTTACATTCCAAAGTCTTTATTTTATCAAAATCGGGCCAAGATTTACTGAGTAATTAGTAATAATAATTTTGGAAGGGGCCTTACATAAAGGGGGGGCTAACTCCTCTTCCATTCGATGTACAGCGTCGAGACCCCCAAAAGGCACATCTACATAAAAATTCCGAATCGAATGACACCTTATTCATGAGAATTGGTTCACGCGTTTAGGCGCTACGCAGTTTACAAAAAAGGTAACAAGAACAAGACCAATTTTTGAAAAATCCCGTTTTTGCTCAATTTCAGCAACTTTTTTCTCAAAATCTATCAGTTCTGGGTTATTGCAAAAAAAATTACAGTTATAAACGAGGATTTGCCCAACATTATAAAGAAAATTTGGGAATTTTATCTTTTATAGAAAAAGAGAAAAAAATTGTCAAAGTTGGGGGTGTTTTTCAACGTTACGCTTTTTCTGGTGCAGTTTTTGACGACTTTTGACGTGCAGTTTTGTCCTACCGGACAGTTTTAATTAGGATCTTCAACTAGTCTATCGATTGTCTTCAAAACTTTTTATTTATTTTCCTTTTTTTTTTGTTTACTTCTGCTTCTATTGTAGAAAGGCTGTACAATATGTTAAAACTGACACACATAAAGAAAACAGTGTTCAGTTTCAGAATGTGAAAACTTGGAAAATTAAAACTGTAACTTCAAGAGAAAGTAAAAAACTATAAATACTTTAAAGAAAAAAAAAAATTTGGTAAATTTGTTTTTCTCAGATGAAAAACAAATATTGTGATAGGGTGTTAATACAGTTTGAAGGTATCCCATAGTTGTCAGACGGGGTCCTCTACAAAGAGGATGTGAAAAATCAATGAAATTTAATCCAGCCTTCCGCTCTCCTGAAGGAAAACGTACGCCCCTAGAAAAAGCATACCTAGTTAACAAAGCGTTTTCTTCATCTTCTGCCCGGTGCAGTTTAGGATCTAGCCTCAGAGAAAGGGTATATATTCTTCATCCATCTTCCTTTGCAACCACGGTCTGCATTATTCCTCTTCCCGCACTCAACCTTTTTCTTGCAGTTCCTTGCCGTCACACTTATACTCCCACGGACAAAACTGTTTCTATTCATTGCATCACTACATCATGCTTCCACCTTGTTGACGGTCTCTCTCTTTCTTTCTCTCTACCGGTTTCATCATTCAGCATTGCAAAGTATGCACGAGTGGGACTTTTTATGTTTCATACAAGTATGGTCAAGTGTGTCTTACTTTCTTCATCAACCTTTTCTCTTTCCGGTACCCTCTCCCCCACAACATTGCACCATAATTCTTTTTTACAAAAGTGCCTCTCCTGCTAGGCTCCTTTAAATTGTCAACAGTATGTCAATTGTATTTTTACAACCACTCTATATAACTCTAGCCATTTTAGTTTTCTCTTTTTTTTTTTGTTACAATTTTGTCTGACCTTGTGCTTTTTTGACTTTCACTTACTGTTTATAAAAAATTTGACTTTCACTTACTGTTTATAAAAAAGTATTGTGATCAAATTTCGATAGAAAGTTCTTCCCGGAAATAGCCGATTTGAAGTTTTCTGAAAACCTAAAAATGTGTTCTTAGAAAAGAACAATTGGAAAAACCATTTTACAGAATGGTTTTTTTGCATTTTAATGTAAATTCATTAAGTAAGGCATATTTCACCAGGCGAGCTTTACGTCCAACTAGTCAGGTGTCATGGACGAAGGCGTCTAACAAGCATATTTTACTATAAATATCTCATATTAACGATTAAATAAAATCCTAGGCTTATGTTACTTCTCGGGGAGGAAAAACCATGGCCTGTGAGCTTTACCCAAGAGCCGCTCTCCAGAATTAAGAGTCTGATTAAAAGGACGGGTGTGGAGAGTGAGCTCTAGAGAGGTAGCAGTCACAATAGATCCAAAGGGCGAAGGCCTTGAGGCCGCTCTAAAGAGAATCTCATCACTTATCTTAGGCCTAGACCAGCGATCGAACCTATTACCACAACACATCTTAGCATTGTAGGCCTCGTCTCTAACCGCTCGGCTATCTTGGACGCCAAAGTTTGTTTGTTCGAAGAATTCAAATCTTTTCGGAGTTTTGTTTACTGAACAATTGTTATGTTAAGGTATCCCTAAAAGTGGATTTAGGCTCCCTCTAAAGCAGTGGTTTCCAACCTTTTTTATGGCCAGGGAGGGACCATTTTAATATTTTTGTTGTTAGCAGGGACCACAAGCTTCAATATCACAGTAAACTACTTTTAGATTTTAAAAATAAACTTCAATTAACAATGTGATTATGTTTTCAGTTATATTAATGTGCTTTTTGAGCTTGCATTTTCATAACAAGATGAGGTAATCCTGGGATTGATGAGCTTGCTCAAAGCTATACGCATATATTCAATCGCTTTTAGTCGACTCCTGGACTAGTTTTTGGGCGCTCACGCTCGCTCGACGTCCCACTCACCGCGCCGTCGCATGTCAAATAAATATATTATTGTTTAAAAAATACTGTGTTTTTTGCGGACCATATTTTAGTTCTTGTGGACCACTGCTCTAAAAGTCATAGATAACGTTAATTACAGTGAAATATGCTTAAAAATTCAAGCTTTAAAAAAAAATACTTAAGTCAGAAACTTGAGAGTTGTAATAAAAAAAAAAGTCAAGTGAGATTTGATAACAATTTTTATTATATTTTAATACGTAATGCATTAACTAGTATCTGTATGTATATATGGGGATATAAACTAGGTCATCTTAGTTAATGACGTCATTTGTAAACTCACATAGATGTCCAGCCTAGTAATGCAAAATGGATTGAGCCAATCACCCAATTTCTACATCCGTTCAAGCATATGTATGGCCTAATTAATTAAGAACCAAATTACCACTTTGTAATTGGCTCATATACTACGTTATTAATCATTCATTTTAATGTTATCTATGTGCGTATAATCATGCACATTTGTGAACATATGAATATAAATGATTTTAACCACGCTATTATCAAGTAATTACAATAATATCAAAAAATCAAAGGAAGTTCAGACATTATATGGTCCTTTTAAATAATACTAACCACTACTTCCGATAAGTAGGTTTCAAACAGTCAGTTAAACGGAAGTAGAAATTTACTTGGATTAATTCCTTCAAATATTTCCTCAAAAATGGGTCAAAAATAGTTATTAACTGGTGATATAAAATCCAGAATTTATTATTGGAACATTTTTCCCGGTGAAATCGAACCTTTAAAGAGATTCCTGTCCGCCCAGTTGTAATCCAAAAAAAGGAACTAAACGTTTCAATGAAGATTCCGAGTTTAAAAGAAATTGAAGATTGAAAAATACCATTAAAAAAAAAAAAAAAGGGAGCGTTTCTTAAAAAAATAATTTTAAGGGAACTGTCACTGAATAAATGGGTTGTTACGACAATAAGTAGGCTGAGAGCGAACCATGCTGTGTGCGGATCGTATCTTCACAGGATCAACAAAAAGGTCCTCTCTCCTCTTTGCGTAGATTGCAATGAGGAGGAGGATTTCAAACATATAATAATGGATATGACCACGTTATGTGGTAGAAAGGAAACGAATGTTTGACGACATATACAGGTATTTAGATGCACCATTTCGCTATGAAGACATAATATTCTCCACCAACATCTATGTGCTTAAATCTGAAGCAGAGCTAGCAATGAAATATGAATGTATTTAAAAGTTATAGAATGAATGCAAGAAAATGATTAGAGAAGGATTACGGTGATTTTAATTTCGGTTAAGCTATAAGGATGGCAGGAATATAGAGTACTGATCCATCCATTAGTTGTAAGTTTGTATGTAAATAGTTGTATATAGTAGAATGATGAATGTGTGAAGCGAATGTATTTATAAGTAAGAATGGAGAGTGAGTGATATTCTAGTGATAAGCACCTAGACGATGCTGGCTGTATGGCGGAAGCCAATGCCAAAAAAAAAATGTTGAACAATAAAAGTATGCCTAATCTTTCCATCGAAATCGTCTACTTTTTTAACTTTTATCGTTCGAGAAATCTTGTAAGGGTAAATGTCCTTAAATAGTTCTGCTCTTGCACCGATCAATGTTCAAAGCTCGCTTAATATTTTTTCTCACAGAGAAATGAACAATAATATCGAACAGACTTAGTAAACTGCAAAAGAGATATCGATTAAATATCTAATCCGCCTAAGTTCACTACAGATGTCCTTTGTAAATTGGATAATAATCGCCCTAAGGTTTTTCCATCTTATGTTCAAAAACAATCCCGGAGAAAAGGACAAAGGGCTGTTTTTCTTTTCATCCGTTTTCTTAACAATACATAATCTGTGGCGAGGAAGAAACCCTATTAATGTAATGAAGTGTCACAATATAACTCAATAGGATGATGCATGGAGAAACCATAGCAACTACTCATTTACTCATTATTGATCCTGCTAGAGAATGCTCTAAAATTGGGACTTCTAATAGTCATAAGAGTTTTGGTAAATTCAAACTTGCGAATTTACTTAATGTATTATACAAAATCTACCTTCTATTTGCACTGCAATTGAAGTAGGAATTACTTAAGCACCTTAAGGAGTGAATTTAGTTTAGAAGATTTTCATTGGTGAAGAGGTAATGTCTCCGTGCATCATAAATGATATACAGCTTCCCCAAAAGTTTCCCAGCAAAGGCCCAAACGAACCCGTGTCGAAGAATAGGATCTGCTCGCAGTAAATAGTCTTTCCTAGTTGACGCAGGCTATCACAGAAAGCTTTTAAAAATGCTGTGCAATTAATTATCTCACCATAAAGAGGGTTATCCCGATCTACCGTCCTCCCTCTTTTCTTCCTGAGAGCTTTCATTAAATTGGTTTAATTCAATTGGAATTTATTTTACTAAATTTTTGCCAATCTCTGTTATAGATATCTACATTCTAAACTATAATCAGTTTGGCACCTGAATTAAAACGTGTAATAGCTTTCTATCTTACAACAGGAGAACCTGTCGAATTGGAACACACACACACGTATATATATATATTACATCTTGAGAAAGAAAGAGAAAAGATGTCCGTGTACAAGAAAGAAACAGTGGCATCACTGCGAACTCTTTTCAAGCTTGATGGCCTTCTAGCGACCTTAACCAAAAAGGAGTGTCCACCGTTAATGAAGCCGATTGTAACACTACCCTTGTTAGTGGAAGCTTTTCAAACGGTGGAATCATCTTCACAGGTGAAGCTGGTGAAAAGAGTATTGAAATGGGTGAAGAAACTGCAAAGAAAAAGGAAGGAAAACCTATTCTCTGTGAAGAAGTGAAATTTTCTTCACAACGCCCTTTTTTTCCCCCTTTTAACAGTATATCACTGGCTAGATTCTCTTGAGAAATGGCTTTGCCCAATTAAGGATCAGTAGATGTTATAATGGAAGTGTGCGTGTATGGCCGAGAGAAATAGAGAATGTAACCAGGCGCCTTCGGCTTTTGAGAAAGAGTCCTCATTTCTTTAGAGAGAAGAAGTTATTGAGTCGAAAAGGATAAAATGGTGGCCGAGAAAAGGAAGAGATCACAAGTCCCATTAGCTGGCTATCACGTACTGACTCCTTCCCTGTTGTTAGTGGACGCAGTTTCCTACTGGATATCTTCCCATTTTCAACGGCCCAAGTCCTAGACTCTTCTAAAGATGTACTATATAGGACATCTACTAAATCTTCTTTTCTTCCTTCTCTTTCTCTTTTCATCATTGACACAAACATATTCTATGGATTTGGGGGGGGGGGATTGTCTAAAATTCTTGCTAAACGTAGCGCTAGTCGACATAATTATTGATATCCAATCATTTATGAGACATTTACGAACGATATTGCTATTGTTCTCAAAATATTGGTCGAAGGACCAATCTTGGTTTTCCAGAAATGGTCTGTAAGTGAACAAAATATCTCGAAAAAAAAGAAGTGAAAAAATCCGCAGGAAGCCGGAACTTTATATTTAGCATTGGCCTTAGCAGGAAATGGGACTGAAACTTAGCTTCCCTATACCGGAAGTACCACTTTAATAAATAAATTGTTCATTCTTTTAAGGTTCATTCAAATGACTGTCTCTAACGGTTAACTCTTTAAACTATCTACGCGAACACATTGTACTATACTTATGGTGGTCTAAAACTATTATTTCAAAACTTCCGGAATATTCGATCGAAGCCCGCTTTTGAGAGTGAGAATGGGTGAGTTATGCTTTGATATAAAGGACCATTTGAGTATAATGCATGGTTCTTTTTCCCCTCCCGCCTAAATATTATAAAGGCGGGTTGTATGTTTTGTTAAAATCGCTAGTTTGAGGATAATTCTCGAGCCGGAAGTAACCACTTCTTCCCATGGATTATTCACTCCTTTTGGGGTGGCGGAAGGGGAAATTGGATCGTTAAATAACAAACCCGTATTTTCCTTATTTCAACATTTCTATTCTATGGGGAAAACAGGTAGTATCAGATTCGGTTATCAAAAACACCAAACATTACGGAATATGAGAGCACATTTCATATATGTTACTACCAAAACGTTGATTGCATATTAAAAGAGTGGGGGGGCTAGAATGGGAAAATGCCAAATCTATACCCACTCTTTTACTCATTCCAAACTGACTCATCACGAGCAAACCGGGACAAATGAAACTCATTAAATGGCTGTAGTATCCATATCTCCATGGTTTTGGGCGAAGCAGATGGACCAGCCTCAGTCACTCTCGCTCTCTCTCTCTCTCTCTCTCACTCACAATTGTAGTAGATATAGCATCCATTTTATGGTAATAAATGTCACACAGTAAATTGTGAATGTGGGTCATATTTTCTAGCGTGACAACTTTGGACGATAACAATTTTTAAAAAAATTAAGTAACATGAAGGGCAATATTCTACGGATTCCCTCTTTACGTAATAATTATTTTAAATATATTTTTGTAATAAATAACACAATAAGAAATAGTCCAGAGACAATCATTTCAACAAGAAAAGTAGGTACTTTAGGCTTGGTGCAGAACATGGAGGATTAAACTTAACACTACCAAATGTATTCAGGTGACATTCACATTACGAAGACAGACCTGCCCTCCACTAACTAGTATTAATAACACCGACCTACCGACTTCCACACAGGTTCGTTATCTACCTAGACCGCCGTCTAACCTGGAACAGTCACACAAGACTTAAAAGACAAGAACTGAACAGACGTTACGGACTACTAAGGAGACTCCTCCTGGACCGAAATCCTCCATGAACGTACAAAACAAACTTACACTTTATAAAACACTATTACGACCAATATGGACACTATCCATCTATTTCCAAACATCTTTTTCTTTTTTCTGTCTAAGAACCTCAAAAAACTTTATTTTCTGTTAATAAATCCAAACATTTGACCCATAATTTTTGGCCTCTGGCATAAATGGATGGAAACTATCATTTCTATTAACAATAAATGAAGATTATATAGGCCAACCAACTATAATTGAAAGTTATAAATAGCCAATGACATTAAGTGGATATTAAGGTACCTATAATCACCCGCTTCTCCAGTTATACCTAACTGCTATTATAACTTATTCAATTAATGTACAAGGTAAAGGTGTTATGAATTATGTATGCAAGGAGTTCAAATTTATCCAATGAGAATAAAATTGAGTATATGTTTGGTTTACCAATTGATGCTGATAGTAAATCTCTAAGATATATTCGCTGGTTACATTTTGGGAAACATGGAATTCGTAGCTTTGGACGTATGCATGGTGCTTTACTAGAGAAGAGGGTTTTGTACATGAATGTGGTCTCTGAGGGTTTCTATTTTAGGACCCCATGAATATTTATCTTGAAATAGTCAACCCAAGGATGGAATGAATTCTCGAATTAACATGCTTAGAAAACAAAAGTTGTACCTTCTAAAGTAAAGGTACACCTTTAGTGCTTTCCTCAGCCAGTAACGGCTGGCTAAAAGCCATAAAATCAACCGATTGGCCAAACGTACGAGGGTCGTTTGAAAAGTCCGTGCAAAAATAAAAACTACTTAATTTTTTGGGGTAAACCTTTTTTATTTTTCAACATAGTTTCCTTTTAGGCTTATACACTTCGTCCAACGCTGCTCTAGTTTGTTGATCCCTTCCGAATAATAGGATTTGTCCAAGTCTGAAAAATAGCCATTCGTTTCTGCAATCACCTCCTCGTTTGAATAAAATCTTTTTCCCGCCAGCCATTTCTTCAAATTGGGGAACAAATAGTAGTCCGAGGGAGCCAAGTCTTGAGAATAGGGGGGGATGTGAAACGAGTTGGAACTCTATTTCCATTAATTTTGCGACCACAACTGCTGAGGTGTGAGCTGGTGCGTTGTCGTGATGGAAAAGGACGTTTTTGTGGGCCAATCGTGGGCGTTTTTCTTGCAGCTCGGTTTTCAAACGGTCCAATAACGATGAATAATATGCACCTGTAATAGTTTTACCCTTTTCCAGATAGTCGATGAGGATTATTCCTTGCGAATCCCAAAAGACAGTCGCCATAATCTTTCCGGCCGAAGGAACGGTCTTCGCCTTTTTTGGCGCAGATTCCCCCTTGGTAACCCATTGTTTAGATTGTTCTTTGGTCTCAGGAGTGTAGTGATGTATCCATGTTTCATCCACAGTGACGAAACGACGCTTAAAGTCCTGCGGATTCTTCTGGAACAGCTGCAAACCGTCCTTGCAACACTTCACACGATTTCGTTTTTGGTCAAGCGTGAGCAATCGCGGCACCCATCTTGCGGATAGCTTTGTCATGTCCAAATGTTGATGAAAAATATTATGTACCCGTTCATTCGAGATGCCCACAGCACTAGCAATCTCACGCACCTTCACTCTTCTGTCATCCATCACCATATCATGGATTTTATCAACGATTTCTGGAGTAGTAACCTCAACAGGGCGTTCAGAACGTTCAGCGTCACTTGCGCTCATATGGCCACTCCGAAAATTTTGAAACCACTTATAAACTGTTCTAATCGAAGGTGCAGAGTCACCATAATGTTTATCAAGCTTCTCTTTAGTCTCCTGAGGCGTTTTGCCTTTCATAAAGTAGTGTTTAATCAACACACGAAATTCTTTTTCGTCCATTTTTTTGAAAATCACTCGACTTCCTCGATTCAAACGAATGCCAAACACAAAGAAATAGACCGATCTGGCTGAAACTTGGCGTGTGTTCTTCCAAGAGATGCTACTAACTAAACATAACCTCGATACGCGCCAGTGGTGCTATCTCTCTGACTTTGCACGGACTTTTCAAACGACCCTCGTATTTATAGGAAGAGAACCACAATTAGTCAAGATTAACAAACGACAAACTTATTCGCCTTCAGCCTGGTATTTCCATTGCCGATTCTTTCGATCGCCAAGTTACAACCGGGTACACACTGTTGGGACCAAGTTGAAATATAAGTTTCATCTTCTACCGGGGAATTTTTTGAAATTGAAAATATTTTTGAAACTAACTTCACACAGATAACATTCTCAAAAAAAAAAAAAAAAAGCACAAAGCGGTGGACCATTTTCTGAAGAACACTTTTCTTGTTTTAAAAGACGATTAAGTACATAATTTTCGGTTAAAAGTCTAATTTCGAAAATAATCTCGCGAGTGGTAGTAAAAAATAACTTTTTAATTAAAAAAAAAGTCGCTAGATTAATGTCAAAATTAACTTAGTATACTGGTTCTATTTAAGTAAAGTTAAGCAGTGACCTCTTTGTATTAGAGACCCGCATATTTTAATGATATTATCTTGACGGGAATTGTACAACTGTTTATGAAAGGTAAGAGGACATCACAAGCTTTAAGCTTTAATGTTTGGCGCTTTTAGTAAAATCAACATTTGAGGAAGATAAGCAAGTTTGAATACAGGAAATAATATTCTTGTTTTTTTTACAAGGTTAAGAGTAATTTTTTGTTGTAGTAATGACAACTAAGATAAGCTTTTCTTAGACTGAAGGTAGCAGTCTTAGAAATGTTAGCAGTGCTGAACTCAAGAGAATGAATGGTTACAACTACACCGTTGGATTGGCAGATATTTTGAGACGTTACGAATAAGAAAGAGTTACCCCGACAACCTGGAACGACAATTACGAGGTAGTATTGTTTGTTGTCCATTCAGCTCTACGCTTTGTCAGCCCTAGGCCTGAAGCGATCTCTAGATTGTCATTCAATCCCGTAACTTCCTTAGGCTGGAAACATAGTGGAGCGGCGAGCAAAGCGGTGATAGTTGCTTCAAAATTAGAGGGAGACCGACAAGCAACGAGCAAAAGAGCACATAGTTACGAGTTTAGTCGCGTTACTCCTTTAGACGAAACATGATGGAGGAATTCTTCCTTGAAAATTTGGTATTTACAACAGCTTAGTAGTAGGAGCTGCAGTGTACATGATATAAACAGGACTAGACATGAACTTGGTGAATTCCTCCATCACTTGTACCAACAACTTCGGGAGCATCTTGGCTAGTTTCATGCGTATTTTCAAATGTCTATTTCAACATTTACTAGGCAAGATTTCTCTCGTACCAAGTTTTTGCTATATCTGGATTCAAAGACCTGGGAACCTAAGAATATATTTTGGGAATTCCTACTTCCTTTTTGTCTTTTTAAAACCAAATTATTCTGGAATTCCATTTAGAGTGGCAGGACATATCGCTTTCAAAATGGCACCGGAGTCAGTGTGTTTTGTACATGGCCCGCAGGCCTTCATGTAAAGCGCTGGGCCACGTTATATTCTCGTCTTCAGTAGCTAAAGGATTAACGAGGGAGGGAATTGTGAGAGTAAGGTAGTTAATCGACTCCTTTAAGTGCTGTTTTCTTCATAACCAGGAGGGAATTGTGAGAGTACGGATAGTGCACCGACTCCTCTAAGCACTACTTTCTTCATAACAATTTCTTTCTATTTTCATTTTATTTCAGAACAAAGGGGGGGCCACAAAAAAAATTACCTCGAGGGTCGCCAGTTTGACACACCTCCTCTGCTGTAAAGTTTTATCATCATTTCAATTTCCGCATCAGATTTTGCCAATTTGTCGGCCGAAACATCCTACATCCGATCTGTAGTAACTCAAAATTTCCTTTCCACTACTCCAGTATTACTAAAACCGGTATGTTTTCCCCTGAAAAGTCTCCTTTATCTTAGAAAATCTTATACCTAAATCCTCTTTTGCTAACTTAAGACAATTGTTTCTCTCTGTGCTAATCTGGTAGAGGACATCTGGGTACAAAAAGAGGAAACGAAATTTTATCTTTAGCATTCACGCTGAATTTAGAAGAATTTCCACTGAGTTGTAACTTGTTTACAAAAAAAAAAAAAAAATTTCTTGTAGGCTTTCTTTACTAGCTTGAAGCGGGAAACAGGACTTGTCTCTCCCACTTCTAGCTCCCCTAAGCATTGTACATCTCCTCCATTACAATCTCCAGTCTGAGATACAGCATACTTCTCAAGTTCTTCTCTTGTTTCTCATGTTTTATCTAGATTATAGTAGACATTTTCATTGTGAGAATAAGGTTTACGTTATAGCAAGTTTACTGATAAAATGATAAGGAAGACCAAGCATTGTCTACAGTTATTTGTTCATTGTGTTTTGTGCAAGTTGTATTTGAGTTTAGAATTGAGAATTATACCATAAAATAATAGATTTAAGTTCACTTGGAATTATAAAATAATATCCATTACATTACTGTAAAAATTTGTCTCAGCCTCAGCTAAACCTTTTTTCAGGTTGTCGTAAAATTGTTAAAAAATAAAACTATCCCCTCCCTTCCACATGCCTCTCCCAAACTATTAGTTCAAGAAAAATGAGGTTATGTTCACAGACAGGAAAAAAAAGAAAAAGATAGGCCGTTATCATCATTTTCTGACGTTTTCGAGTTGTTCTTTAATTGTTTACCAATTGTTAAAAGAAAATTCATTTAAATTGGCAAACATGGACTGTTTGAACAGTATTAAATTTTCTTTCTCAACTTATCTCTCTCTCTCTCTCTCTCTCTCTCTCTCTCTCTCTCTCTCTCTCTGTCTTCATTTAACTTTCTTTTTATACATAGTTGTGTTTATTTAAAACCTTCACAAACACATATATACGACACACGTTAACACGAAACGTTTCCTTTCAGATAAAATACTAAACTCTACAGTTTTCTATGTAAAAAAATCTTTTTATATTTTAGCGGTGTTTATTTAATTTTCCCACTTTTACTTTAATAATAAATATATAATCTCAAATCTCAAGGTTTCACTTTATTAAAAAAAAAAAAATTACCCCCAAAATGATATTAAATTTTTAGATGTTTATAATAACTATAGGTACACTACTTTGAACAATTCTTTTTAGAGTAACATTCTAGATTGATTAGGTGCACACGTTTTCTGCAAAATGCTAAAAAGACCAACCGAATAAAATCAAAAAGAATACTTTTTTTTGCAGGATCTTTGTATTTATTTCAAAAAATATAGCTCGAAAAACTTAAGATCTAAGTAAGATCAATCATTGAATTTCGTTTAGATTCACTCATGAAAAAAAAAAATCGATTGTTGGTTAGTAATCGGAATCTCCTTTATGGCAGAAGAAATTTTTCCAAAGATATCGGCTGGTCTAGTCGTCTGGTCTATATCTGGTCTAGTCTGCAGGTCTATATCTGGTCTAGTCTGTTGGTCTATATCTGGTCTAGTCTGCTGGACTATATCTGGTCTAGTCTGCTGGTCTATATCTGGTCTAGTCTGCTGGTCTATATCTGGTCTAGTCTGCTGGTCTATATCTCGTATAGACGGCTGATCTCAAAGAACGACACTTGCCAAGTTTAATATTAATATAAAGCCATTTTTAATAAAAATTCCCCAAATATAACGTAGTCAATACCGTATAGATAACAAGAATATATATGGTAATTTCGTAAAATTCAGTGAAATAGCCCATAAAAGTGAAGCCCTACCATAAACCCTCCTCGAGGAACAAACCCTAAAATTAATTTTTACAAGTAAAATCATCGCAGATCTAAATGTACCGGTGGAAAAGCCAAAAGTTTTTGGTTATAAAACAGGTGAATCATTTTCCTAGAACAATATCTCCACCCCTCCGCCCACCCAAAAAAAAACAAACAAAAAATCCATTGAGAAAAGTGGTAACTTCCGGACAAAAAGATTTTTTATCGTAAAGGCTGTATCCGGTAGAAAATATGATTAGGTTGGCGGTACTTAACTGGATAAAATCAAAGACCATTATCGATCATAGCGCGCATGTTTGTAGCGTCTCTGACAGGGTTTCGATTACTCTCGGCCGAGTTTCTCCCATAATCAGTCTGGTGTAGAGCTATCCGACTTTAGATATCGTCTCGCACTGAACCTGCTGAAATCAGCGTTTCTAGTTAGGTCGCTTAGGATTTCCCAAAGTAATTTAAAATAAAGTTTTAAGTTTTAAATTCGGTACCGAGACGAGACATGAGCAACCGAGACCGAGACCGAGATCGAGACATTATATATATCTCGTCGAGAAATCTCGGTCTCGTCTCGGTTTTTCAAATATTAATTTTTAGCTACAAAATTATAAAATTGTGTTCTTTATTAATAAATAATCATTACGGTATTGAATTAATTATTAAAAGATTTTATTATATATGTTCAATAATACTACAACTATTTGACTTGGAATTACTTAATTTTTACATAAATTCACTAAATTTCACTATTCATATCATCCATTCATTCAATTTCATAAATTTCACTATTAATAATCTAATACTTTGAACTTTGATATTATTTGAATTATATTTTAGAATTTAGGAATTAGTGAATTTGAAAAAAAAGACTATCTATGCACCTAAAAAATATTGCCACAAATTTTCGTTTTTAAGTTACTCTTTGCCCAAGCATTGATACATAAAAGAGCTTTTAATGAGTCAGAAGTATAAATAAAAATAATAACAATTTTTGAAAAGATTATTAATAAAAAACCATTTTTTTATTCATTTTGATTGCCTCAGATATTGGGTT
This sequence comes from Rhodnius prolixus, assembly GCF_049639745.1. Taxonomy (NCBI): domain Eukaryota; kingdom Metazoa; phylum Arthropoda; class Insecta; order Hemiptera; family Reduviidae; genus Rhodnius; species Rhodnius prolixus. Next base: position 32,074,857 of record NW_027411582.1, read on the forward strand.
CATTTTTTTTTCATTTTAATACTTAAACAAAAATTTAAAAAAACAGAGATATCTCGATGAGACCGAGATCGAGACGAGACACTTGTCATACGAGACCGAGGCGAGATCTGCATAAAGTCTCGCCTCGTCTCGGTCTCGTGCAGCACTACATTTGGATTAGAAGGATCGTTGTGGCCTTCCGTTTAAAGGCCTCCATTTTCCCATTTTATTATAAAGGAAGGCCTCCCTAAAAGTATACTGCCCCCTTTGTTTGAAACCTCACCATCTTAGGGCAGGCTAAAAGAAAATAAACATTGATGGAAATGGAAAATTTAATTAAAAAATGAAGCCCGAGGCGGAAATAAAGATACAGAATTAAAGAATTGAAAAGGAAATAGAGATTCATAATTAAATTATAAAAATTGGGTTAATTTGAGGGAAAAAAAGAAAAGTTTTTGCATACTCTCATCTTTACTCATAAATCCTATTAAAGGAAATAGAGGGTGAGTGGCGGGGGGATGGAAGGAAAAGTTAATAATTTGCTCAGATCCTGGAGAAAGGTAGGGAGCTGGCCAAAGAAAAAGCTAAAGACGGGGATGAGAAATAAACATGAATAAGAGAAACAGGACAGGTCCATTATCTTCAACTAAAGGTCATTAATTGATACCAGCAGAGGAAGTTGTGATTGAATGGAGGAGGGGGCAGGGGGTGCAAAAAAGAGATGATTTAAAGTAAAGATGGGCAATGCTCAATTATCATTGGGCGTTCACTGAAAGGAACCAAGTATTTTATTTTATTTGGAGATTGGCTCTTTGCAAAGAGAGGTTTTCAATTTTTTTATTTTTCCCCACCTCTTTGGTAGGAGTAAAGGAATGGAGTACCGCTTTTCCAATACTACCAACTCATCATCGCACTTCCTGTAAAATATTTTTTCTTTTTTTGATTGGAGCTTTAAAATTATACTTCCAGTTTTTACTTCCTCCCTCGAGCTCGCTCACTCTCTTTAGGGAAGAGCGAGGGCAAAATTTACCACCCTCTCATCCAGAAGTATCAACTATATTTTTTTTCATAAAACGTTATAATTTTTTTTAAAATTTAATATGTAATTTACAATATGTATACATTGTATACAATAAGTAAATATGGAAAGAGTGATGAACTGGTGCGGGAGGAGAGCAGGAGGAGAGAAGCTATCCAGCGGTAGCACTCTCTATAGGAGAGAGGAGAATGTGAGGAGGAGAGTGTGATGAACTGGTGCGGGAGGAGAGCAGAAGGAGAGAAACTACCCAGCGGTAGCACTCTCTATAGGAGAGAGGAGAATGTGAGGAGGAGAGATTGATGAACTGGTGCGGGAGGAGAGCAGGAGGAGAGAAACTACCCAGCGGTAGCACTCTCTATAGGAGAGAGGAGAATGTGAGGAGGAGAGTGTGATGAACTGGTGCGGGAGGAGAGCAGGAGGAGAGAAACTACCCAGCGGTAGCACTCTCTATAGGAGAGAGGAGAATGTGAGGAGGAGAGTGTGATGAACTGGTGCGGGAGGAGAGCAGGAGGAGAGAAACTACCCAGCGGTAGCACTCTCTATAGGAGAGAGGAGAAGGTACGGAGGAGAGGGTGATGAACTGGTGCGGGAGGAGAGCAGAAGGAGAGAAACTACCCAGCGGTAGCACTCTCTATAGGAGAGAGGAGAATGTGAGGAGGAGAGTGTGATGAACTGGTGCGGGAGGAGAGAAGGAGGAGAGAAACTACCCAGCGGTAGCACTCTCTATAGGAGAGAGGAGAATGTGAGGAGGAGAGTGTGATGAACTGGTGCGGGAGGAGAGCAGGAGGAGAGAAGCTACCCAGCGGTAGCACTCTCTATAGGAGAGAGGAGAATGTGAGGAGGAGAGTGTGATGAACTGGTGCGGGAGGAGAGCAGGAGGAGAGAAACTACCCAGCGGTAGCACTCTCTATAGGAGAGAGGAGAATGTGAGGAGGAGAATACGAGGAGAGATAGGAGAATAATGGCGTTTAGGCCTTCAGACTACAAGGAAGTCGCGGGGCCACTGGCGATTCAGTCGGCGAGGAGTATTAGGGATGTCAGAGGAGGCGAGAGACAGTACAAGAGGATTAGAGCTGGTCGAGAGAGTAGTATGGAGTTTTTAGTATTTAGTCTTGGCGAGTTGGTCTATATAGGGAATGTTGAGGTCGCTGTGAAGAGTGAGGTTAGTCACCGTAGAAAGGAGCGTCAGCTATCAGTCGGAGGAATTTTGACTAAAATATCCTGTACAGTCCGTATGTTTGTAGGTTTGGCTGAACCCCCCAGCTCTAGTCCTGTAAGTCCACATAGGTGGCCTCTCAGCGATGTACATTTATGAAAAAAAAATTTTTAGATCTACAAATATTCAACTAGTTCAACAGAATTAAAAGAAATCTTGAAAGGTCTATTTCTTTTTCTTTTTTGAAATAGCCTTAAAACTGTTATTTCCGGTGGAGTGTCAAAAATCGATAAAAATTCCGCTCAGAAAAAATAACTCTTTTAGAAGAGAAAGAAAAAATGAAAAATTGACTGGAAAACTCTAAAAAAAAAGTAAGATAAGTTGGATTTACTAGTGAAGGAAAAGGAAATGCCAAATTAAGTTTGGAGGAAAATTTTAGAGAATTATTATTAAGCGAAGAAAGTATGAGTTTTCACTCAGAGGCGGGGGTTGGGCGAGAGGTTAAATAACACTGATTAGAAAATTAAATAAGAAAGAATTAGGTAAGTTTGTTAGAACAGCAAGGAGAAGGCTAATGTGGAGTCGGCAGGGATTCTGTGCGACGGAGTATTGGGTTCCAGAAAACTTTACTCTTTGGATAGTGTGTGTGTGTGTTTTAGGGGAAGCAACAGGATCTACTTGGGGATATGGGTGAGATATAGCTTGATTCTTGCTAGAACTAACTGGGATAACCCAATTTTCAAACCGTGCCTTCCTATATACCCTACTGGAGGTCGCGCGGTTCTTCAGAGCAACACACGATACAACAGTGACAGCAGATCCCGCAGCAGCAAAACCAGGCTGATGGGAGGAGACCCGCGCACAATGTTGTTAACCCTATCTGATTCCCTCTGGGTTAGTAGTAATGTTCTTAAGTTGACGCCTTTACAGACCTCCCTTCATCCCCTTCTAGTTATTACTTTAGAACAGGAACTTGCCAGAGTGTTGTGCTGAGCCCAATAGACTCAATGGGATATCCCAAGTCTCACTGATCCGTTTCCATCCTCCCGCCATTATATTAAGACCGTTGAACTGCTGTTCTCCAGGACTGTACTAACAAAGCTCCAGTAGCCGATACATACGAGTAGAGTAACTTATAGCATGTCTAGTTTAGCAGGATTTATTGTTTTGGCTTGTTTTCGCTTCGTAACAATTAAATTTTTATGGACTGAAGTCGTTTAAATACCACGCCCATATCCTCCATCACTGCAGGTCAGCAATAAGTTGTTTTAATTGTTCCTCGGTACCAATCATAACTGATGAACTATTTTTCCCGTATCCGCTTTCAAGGTGTAAAACTAAGGCGACATTTCAGTGAAATTTGGTATTTTATCGTCTTTTAAATATTAAGTAAGGATTAAATATGCAATAAAAGAAATTCTAAATTTTTAGAATTTCTTCTAAAGGACTATTTGAGTAAATTGTTCGTCTTGAAAGTAAAATAAGAAGTAGTGCTTTCTTTTTTTAATGGGAGCTTTCCGTGGACTGAGGCGACTAGCAAACCTACTTTACTATAAAGTTCTCATATTAACACTAAGTCTAAAGCCTAGACAGGGGGAATCGAACCTACTAAACCAACAATACATCTTAGCTTTGCGGGTTTTGCCTATAGCCGTTCCCTTACAATATTAACCATTAAATAAAGTACAAGACCTAGACCAGGGGAATTGAACCCACTAAACCAACAATACACCTTAGCTTTGCGGGTCTAGCCTATATTCGCCTAACATACTTTACTGTAAATTTCTCATATTAACCATTAAATAAAATCTAAAGCCTAGACCGGGGGAATTGAACCCACTAAACCAACAATACATCTTAGCTATGCGGGTCTAGCCTACGAGTATAAACGCTCGGCTACCGTGTAGCGGTTAACTTAATGTACTACGTTTTTGTATCCTACCGTAAGTTTATTTACGCTTTATTGAATCAACTATCGATTGGAATTGAATTGATTGGGCAAGAATAGTGGTATTGTGCTATTTCAATTTACGTAATATCCAGGTTATGTGCGTTTATTTTTTTTTTTATTTATTTATTTTTTTAAACAAAAAGGTTTTAAAAGTTTTGTTAAAATTTCGAGGTTATAGATTAATTGTAGAAACCGGAAGTTCTACATTACGTCATGCGAGTGTTCACAACCAAATTATTTTACCGGAAATGATTCCATAGATTTTTTGAAGAAATAATACTTGTATATAGTAAATGCTGTACAGATGTTTCTACAGCATCTTTTATTTGCAATAATCGTAAAAGGAAGTAATTGTGCTGATTTTTTTTGCAGTTTCAGGAAAAAAAAAGAAAAAGATTTTCTGTCGCAATAAACAGTAAAAGAAAATGCAGATTTTCATTTAAATTTAACTCAAACATTCTGTTTTTCATTTGTGAAAGCGTACACAATTTTCATTTGTTTTTCCAATTTATGTATGTATCTTTAACTGATTTCCATCTGCGGCTTGCTATATGTATTTTAGATGACCTCTCCTTCCTCTTATATACAAACACACACACATACCACACACACAGAGATAAGCGATAGTTTGAACATAGTGCCAGAAAATATGATTGAGTCAGCAATGTTGGTAAATGGAAATAGGAGTCACAGCCACCTGTATAGTAAATATTGCTTCCATTGGCAATTTTGGATATATGCAAATATGTGGCAATATTCCATTTGTTGTTGGTAACTGTAGTGATATAATTTTTGCTTTGATAATTGACAAAGTTGTTGGCACTTGGTAAATTTAAATAATTTATTTTATTAAATAAAAATTACGCAATAACTTTTCAACAACAATATGGTTTCAATAAAATGGACGCTAATAAAAATGGTTATGACGTAAACGGAAAGCATTGGTTTGTAAGGTAGTTCTGCTGACAAATAGTGCTGAGATACACTGCAGTGCCATTTAATTAGAACAGTATTTTGGGCATCCATTTTGAAATTATTTCTGGACTAAAGATGTCACTAACTATAAAATTGTTATTAAAAACTTTTCCTCTAATTTCTAGAATTGAAAAGTTTAATGACGTAGCACTTACGTAGCACTAATTAATGACGTAGCACTAATTAATTTTATTGCTGACGAGTTCTAACAAAAAATTTTTTTTTTTTTAGCATCTTCAAAGTGACTCTGGCTGACAGTTATTATTGCAGGGTCCAATAGTTTAGTTAAAAGTTCATAAACGAATCCAGGAGTGCAACAAAGTTCATTAGTTCAACCAGAAAATTAAAGCCGACTACCCAGGGCGAGTGCTTGAGGAATGAGTTTTTGAAAGATTACAGGATGAAGATATTTGAAGATATTTTGGTTTACCCTGACGTGTAGGGAAAAATGGGTCTGTTATAGGTTCTGTAACCTGAAAATAGTCGGGAAAAAGAAAATGTTGGTTTTGGAGAGTGTAATCTTAGGCTGGGTTCAGATATGGGTGATCCCAACCAAGTATGTTCTTGAACTCAACTTCAGTTCAGCTTCTTCATGCTTATGCTAGAACTAGATTTCTGGTCTTTTGTGGCCAATTTTTGAGAAGTACAGGAAGACTAGATCACTATCTCCTAGTTTTCAGATTTACAGTTTAACTAGTAGGTGTGGTGACTTGTAACGATCCGTTCCCCTTGAAGAGAAACAATAACAGTATTTGCCTGTGTTCATTCCCTAACCGGAGCCGTCCATATTTGCTAATCTAATCAATGTGAGAGTGCAAACTGGGATTCCGAACTGGCTTGATTGTAAAGTTGTAGTAGTCACGTAGATTTCTCTACCTATTCTACCTTTCTACAGAAACTGCAGGTGCCATCACCTTCCCAGCCCAGCTTTTTCTTCATCTGCCCCCTAAGGCTGGAAACATAGTGGAGCGGCGAGCAAAGCGGCGAAAACAAGCACAAGTTAACCGTATGGGACCTCCCGTATAGTGGGGAGCAAAGCGAAGATAGAGCAACGCTACCAAGAGAGAGAGTAGAGCGACGTGTTGTAACATGTTTGATTTCTTCGCTCTCATCGCGCTCAATTTTCAAAAGTTCAATTGGGATATTGCTGCATTGATTGGTGTAGTTTTTTTAAAGAAACCTCTGTGGGACCAAAAGGATCTTCTACATCACAACCGATTTGTGTTGGATAAGAAATGTGACTGGATTAATGGGGTTAACATTGAATTTGGTTCTTTTCTTGATTAACATGCCTTCAACACTGGCTAGTATATAATCAAATGTTTGAAATAGACATTGAATGAAACTAGCCAGGATGCTCCCGAAGTTGTTGGTACAACTGATGGAATTCACCAAGTTCATGTCTAGTCCTGTTTATACTCGTATCATGAACACTGCAGCTCCTACTTCTAAGCTGTTGTATATACCAAATTTTCATATAGAAATAATTCCTCCATCATGTCTCGTCGAAAGGAGTAACGCGACTAATCTCGTCACTATGTGCATGCAACTCTTTGCTGGTTGCTCATCGCTCTCTCTAATTTTGAAGCAACTATTATCGCGCCGCTTTGCTCGCCGCTCCACTATGTTTCCAGCCTGAGTCTTCAATGTGCCTCCAGTGAATCAGAGAAATAAACCCAATCCACTTTAAGACGGAAGTTTTGATGAAATCGATTCAGAATTTTTTGGTAGTGAATATCCGAGAAAGTGCATATTTCTCCTAATCTAGATGAATAAAAAAAAATGAAACCTCGCTGGAGAACCCCATTTTCCGGTAAAGGGTTGATGTGAAGTTATTTAAGGATCCACTCAGGCTAACTTAGTCAAAAGAAGCACCCAGAAATAAGTAAATAACAAAAAGAAATTTCTTATCTTTGGTTATAAACTAACCCAGCACAGCGACAGGTGGGTGATAACGAAGACTTTGAACGACCGTGTGTCCGTCCATCTCTTTTACTTCCTTCCTGGCTGTAGGCTAGGACCTACAACAGGACACATTCTTCTATTTGTCAGCAAGATATTGACGATCCTGGTATGGCTGTTTCGAGAAAGAGACAGAGAGAGTGTGTGGCCTGTCCCCTGCTCTGTTCAGGAACCCTACACACCCTTCAAGGACACTCTAACACGGACACACTTTAGCGTGCTAGCAATGTAAATACTTCTAACCCGCTGAAACCAATATTGAGTTCCTTCATATTACTCACAGACAATCTCTTAAAACGTCTTTCACTCGTTTACTCACTACTACTGTTGTCCACATAAAATCGCAACTGTGAGTTATTTGCTTTCTGAATGAATAATTCAGAATAACGTAATAAAAATGTTTTCTTAGGAAAAAAAAAAGTAACTATAATCATTACAAGAAATTCATAGTTTATTAATAGTTAGGAATATCTGAATTTTGAGTTAAGTTTTGGTTTATGGAAATCCTCTTAAAAGGACGTACCACTCCGGAACTTAAAGGTTCAAGCTAAAGCCTCTTATTTTAGTAATAATATTTTAGCTTAAATTGAAGAAAAGCTTAACTTTAGAATCAAAGAAAAAACTGAATCTGGAAGGAGATGAAGTCTAGAAAGAGAAATTTACCTTAAATATAAATTAATGAATCAAATGAATTTTAAATATTAGTTTGGTGTAGAGATTTTGGATTTCACTTATGTTACCGTTTCGCCAATCACCTGCTAAGTCAGCTGACTTAACTGAATGCCAGCTAATTTAACTGAAATCGAAAACGGATGAAAGCCGATGCATATCGCATCATTTTTTTTTTTTTTAAATTACTTAATTCTAAGTTTTGTAGGAATTTTAAGGATTCAATTTAACGAGGAATCGGTCCAGAACAAAAAAAAACAACTCCGTCTTTTTCTGTCCCGATTCCTCGCTAAATCGATTTCTTAATATAAATATTTTACGGTCACTAAAAGCTAATAAAAATTCATTTTTATAGGGAATTTTGTTTGTACACCAACCTTTAGTATTCTGAAATTATTACTTTATGCATAAACTTAATTAAACGAAGTATTGCAATAACTTTAAAAGTACGAGGGTCGTTTGAAAAGTCCGTGCAAAAATAAAAACTACTTAATTTTTTGGGGTAAACCTTTTTTATTTTTCAACATAGTCTCCTTTTAGGCTTATACACTTCGTCCAACGCTGCTCTAGTTTGTTGATCCCTTCCGAATAATAGGATTTGTCCAAGTCTGAAAAATAGCCATTCGTTTCTGCAATCACCTCCTCGTTTGAATAAAATCTTTTTCCCGCCAGCCATTTCTTCATATTGGGGAACAAATAGTAGTCTGAGGGAGCCAAGTCTGGAGAATAAGGGGGATGTGAAACGAGTTGGAACCCTATTTCCATTAATTTTGCGACCACAACTGCTGAGGTGTGAGCTGGTGCGTTGTCGTGATGGAAAAGGACATTTGTGGGCCAATCGTGGGCGTTTTTCTTGCAGCTCGGTTTTCAAACGGTCCAATAACGATGAATAATATGCACCTGTAATAGTTTTACCCTTTTCCAGATAGTCGATGAGGATTATTCCTTGCGAATCCCAAAAGACAGTCGCCATAATCTTTCCGGCCGAAGGAACGGTCTTCGCCTTTTTTGGCGCAGATTCCCCCTTGGTAACACATTGTTTAGATTGTTCTTTGGTCTCAGAAGTGTAGTGATGTATCCATGTTTCATCCACAGTGACGAAACGACGCTTAAAGTCTTGCGGATTCTTCTGGAACAGCTGCAAACCGTCCTTGCAACACTTCACACGATTTCGTTTTTGGTCAAGCGTGAGCAATCGCGGCACCCATCTTGCGGATAACTTTGTCATGTCCAAATGTTGATGCAAAATATTATGTACCCGTTCATTCGATATGCCCACAGCACTAGCAATCTCACGCACCTTCACTCTTCTGTCATCCATCACCATATCATGGATTTTATCAATGATTTCTGGAGTAGTAACCTCAACAGGGCGTCCAGAACGTTCAGCGTCACTTGTGCCCATATGGCCACTCCGAAAATTTTGAAACCACTTATAAACTGTTCTAATCGAAGGTGCAGACTCACCATAATGTTTATCAAGCCCAGCAATAACTTTATTTTCGTATATTCTATTTCCGGTCCCACCTGTTGTCATTAAAACCTTCTTTCGCACAGGGTATGTGACAGATCACAGACAAAAAAAACAAAAACAAAATGGACTTGATATATTGTTTTAACATTACAATCGATTCTACTGGTGGCTGAAATTGGTCTACTGAAAATCGAACACTACTAAAAAACCCAATGCTCTCAATTATCTTGGCCTCACACGATTTTTTCTTAAAGGTTTATCTACTATAGGATACAAGAATAAGCAAAGAGAATATGGCTGGAAATAAGAGATGGTAGAAATTTAACTTTAAAATACAGGAAGTTAGTTATAGCATTAAAAAAACGATTAATTATTCGACTCAGATCTTTCCCTTAAAAAGTTTGGTTTTTTGTAACCACAGTGTTAAAGGAGAAACCATGTTAAACAATTCTGGAACATCTTTTTTTGTAAACTATAAGCAGATTGAACCATCATAAGGAGAAAACTTACTGAAGGAAACCGTCAAGGCCGTGGGGCTATAAGGATAATTGTAGGCTTATTAACTGGCCACTGCAGACTCAGAAAACACATGCATCGCATGGGCCTGGCAGATGACAGCCTTTGTAGGTTCTGCCAGGAAGAAGAGGAAACTGCACTGCACGTGTTGTGTCAGTGTGAGGGGCTTGTATGGCTAAGGATGTTACTTCTCGGGGAGGAAAAAACCAAGGCCTGAGAGCTTTACCCAGGAGTCACTCTCCAGAATTAAGAGTCTAATTAAACGGACGGGTCTGGAGGGTGAGCTCTAAAGTCGGGGAGCCACAATAGATCCAAAGGGGTCGCAGTGGCGTAGGCCTTGAGGCCGCCCTAATTTAATCTAATCTACTGAAGGAAAATCCTCTTTATGCTTGGAAAGAAAACTTGGAAAAGCATAAATGGACCGATATGTTTTCATTTTTAAAAAAAATATTACGGACAGACTAGAAAATCATTCCAAGAGAAAACATAGTTTTATTAAAAAAAGTAAATAATCTTATGTATAAGGAACGGATTTTTATGTATTTAAAAATGCCAAATATTTAACTAAAATATGCATTTATTTTCGTCAATTATGTGGAAAATATGTGATTTTCTTAAAATATTTTCTGGAATATTTAAGTAAAATGGAATTTTTTTTGGGGGGGGGGGCAAGTTATAATTATTTATACAAGAAAAGAATATTTTTACAATTTATAATAATTTATTAGGAACAAAATTATTTGTTTTTACAAGTTATAATGATTTATACAACAAAGAACATTTTTACTATTTATAAAAAGATGTGTTAAATTTTCAATTCTGAAAACTTCACTCTTCGAAATTGTTTGCAACCTCATGAAATTTCAAATGTTGGAACGTAAAGTGACGACGATCTGGGCGTAAGATGGACTTGTAACGACTAAAAGATCGTTCAACATCTACAGATGTTATAGGTGCCTTGCTGAAAGAAGTTATCTCGTTGGTTGTAAAGGGTACACGATGTTCTGAGGTGACTTCTGTTCCACTGATAATATCAGAAATCTGGCAGATGGTCTCCCACCCTTTGTTCTTGCTCAGTACTTCTACCAGTTTTGATCTGATCAGATCTCCCTTACTCCCAAGTATTCCTTCCACCTTTTCGATGACTTTTTTAACGTTGGACACGTTTTCTGTCAGTCGAACATTTTGGGACTCAAGTTGGGTAATGGCTTGTGCAGAAATGAATGCAAGGTCGTTCCTTAAATTAGGTTTCTCGAATAAAGACTTGGCTGTATTTATCGCTACTGCTTCGTCTTCGAGATGTGAAAGGACATTCTTGATTTTATTGTAGTTTTCATAGTAATACTGAGCTGCTTCCAGCCAAGTACCCCATCTTGTTAATATTGGTTCTGGTGGAAGGCACAAGTCTGGATAGAGATCTTTTAGCATTTTAATGCGACTTGGTGCTTTTAAGAACACTTTTTTAACCACTGTGATTCACAGTCTGTGGTTCACAGTTCCTGTCAACCACCTCCCAATTATGAAAATATGCCCAAAATGAAAAATATGTACATATTTTGATTAAATATGTAGAAATATTTATTTATTTTAATCAAATATGTAGAAATATGCGATAACATCCAAATATGTGGAAATATGTGAAATAAAAGTAGGCTCAAACAGCTTTAGGAGTGTCAGTATGAATACTTCTAGTTGAAAAACGTCTGTAAATTGCCTAGAAAAAAATATGTAAATACATACGAATCCGTTCCCTACTTATGTATTATGTTTGAATAAATTAATCGAGAGGAAAAAATACGATGGTAGAAGGTATTTATTGTACTTTTTTCAACCATATTTTTGGTACAATTTTCATGGCGAAATGTTCGGAAAATGTGTTTGCAGAACAAAACTATATTGATCTGGGTATAAAAAGAATTAAATCTGATTAATCTACTTCTGCTGATGGCTGTGAGTCTGAGTCCGGCCAGGGAGACAATAAAGATGCATGCTAAGATGGATAAAATCAAAGATATTGTGTAAGAAAAATGTGTATTTCCGCTTCTTTGTTTACTCTAGTTTGATATACAAAAAAAAAAAATTAGATACCATTATATTTACGAGTATTGTATATACAAAAGTACAAACACTTAAGACGTTGTATATAAGAATCCCCCCTCTGCCAAACTCCTATTCTAAAGTAAATATTAAATCTACTTATATATGAGAGCGCGTCTACGGACACGTAATAGTTGAAGAGGAAATTCGAAGGGCTGGTAAGATAGGAAAAGATGAGGAACCTTAAGGCGTTCACGGTCTGATGATCTAGAAAGGGCTCTCTTACTTATTTATTTCGTTACTTTGGACCCAGTTTGTAGGCCCAGCTTGGTTCTCAATAAAACGAGTAAAAAAAAATAAAATAACACAACGTTTTGTTCAATTTTGTTCCTATTTGCTTTTACACCCGCTTTTTTTTTTATTCTTTTCACGATGTATAGGGAAGTGGGAGCACTTTAGAACAGTTTTAATTTTAACGCCAAATATTTAAAACATTTATGATTGGTGAAATTTTCTACTTATTCTGTAATAGGTCCTAATCTTTTCCTCTAAAATATCCCAATAAAATATTGTTCCTCTGTGTACAAAAACCTTGGTATCACTTTTGACCAAAACCTATCCTGGAAAACCCCATGTTACCCAAATCTCTCGCCGTTCCATCCATATCCTTAAGCAGTTTAATAGTTCCCTGACACCTTTTTCCCCAATTAAGACCCCGGCAACTCCTAGTTTCCTCTCTTATTTTCCTCCCATTTCCGTGAATGGCCGGCCTTTCTGGTGATCTTGAAGCTAAGCTCAAGCACCTCCATGAACTGCTTCATAAGATTTATTTTCAGCATTCCACAGAGACTCTCTGCATTTCGCCACTACTACGATGATTTGAAGTGGCTTTTCCCCTGTCTACAGCCGCCAGTGTGTTTTGGCTTCTTTCCTTTTTCAAGTCATCCAGTCTCAAAGGCCTTCCTATATTTTTCAACTCCTCGAAGTTTAAATCCTCGATCCATTCCCGTAATACTAGATCTCGCTCATCTAATCTCTATATTCCCTCACACCGTACCTCATCCTTTGACAAATCCTTCCTAATACGTGCTACCTCTCTCTCTCTGGAACTCCTTGCCATCATCTGTCAGCCATGCTCCTACCCTTTCTATCTTTAAATCCCTTCTATTCAGTTATCTCCTTTCTATCCAGTTTCCTCCGAAATTTTAATTGTTTTAATTTATTTCCTTAATTTCTGCTGTTATTTTTATTTTCACTTTTTCGTAAATACTTATTTATTTATTTATTTTCTGTTTAATCACAGGCCAAACTGTTAAGGCCTCTATCTGTACCTGTATTTATTCTTAGGGGACAATTGTCCCAGAATAATAAATTTATTTTCTATTCTATTCTATTCTAGACCTGTTGTATAATTGGCAGAGTTTCCTTTCGTTTTCATTGTTTGGTAAAGACCAGAATTGAGGAATGTTATATTTTGTAAGGTGGAAGTACAAAAATTTTGTGATGTAACTTTGGAAGTGTATTGGTGAAGATTTGTAGTGGACAAGGTGTAAAGTATTGTTAGTCCATATTAACATTTTGGAATTAGTATTTTTAAATCTAGTATTTACAAAAAGTCTATTTGCTTGCACAAAAAGTGTTGGATATTATATTTTCTTTTATGGAAGGAAAGGGGGGCCACATTTCAACATCACCAGTTAAAATATAAAAATTTATACAAGTTCATATTTACGTATACGTTACTTATCACGCTACATTTCAGTCTTAATTTTCCGAGCGTTTTCATGTATTTCATTCTTATAGTTTTTACTTTCATAATCTATCGAGAAAAATTAGTTTTAGGGCAGATTTCATGGAATAGGTTTTTAAGGTAAGTTTTCGCTTAAAGTTACAATTCTAACTAAAATGACTTGAAAATTGGGAGTTTAAAGATGATTTGTGAGTTAGTATCTCAAGTGTAGAAGTAAGAAAAAGTGGTACAATGTGTTATCTTTTGTTCGGAACAGGTTTTTTTTTTAAAAAAAATCTTTTTCTGCTACAATGAAGAGACAAAAGGTTTTCCTTTTTTCCACCACCATTTCATCCATAATGTGACTCCATTTTCTGAACATGAGTTCTGCCCAGTGTAGCAGATGTTACGAACAAGGAGAATGGCTGAAGATACAGAGCACAAAGTATCAAACAAGCACCAAGGGCAGGCAGGCACTTTGCCAAGCGTTTTTTTTTGTTTTTTTTTTTATCATTCATTCAACTTTCTTTTTTTTTGAAAAAAGAAAGTACGTAGCTTTCATTTAGAGCTATGAAATATCCACTTTTTGTTCTTTCCAATTTTATTGAAAAGCCGTGTAGTAAAATTTGAGCCTTCATTCTTTAACAAGCTTTTATCCGAGCATTCTTTTGAAGTAACCCTTTTGCCCTTTTTTAAACAAATGTTTCCAACAATTAGGTTAATTGAAAAACAATTAGTTTTCATGTTCTATCAGAAATGGTTATTGAGTTTTTTGTCAGTTATTTTTTGTCGTAACTAAGGTCTTTATTTCTACCTGTGCCCTTCATGATTACAGATATGGTAATAATAATTTCATATGTTTTAGGGCACAGTCTTTTAGACAAAGGGATGAACAAAATAATTATCCTTGTTCAATAAACAAAATAAAAAAAAGCTCTACTGTGGCTGTCTCCTGGACACGGCCGTGTGTTGTACGTGAATACGTTTACTTAACGGGTTATATTTTTTATATAAAATATTTTTATTTATGTATTTAGGATGAAATCAAGAAAACAAATAATTACTGTGTTACAATATAACTTTATTAATTATAGATCTGTTATACGAAAAGTACGACACAAATGGCATACAAGATAGATCGAGATTTCTGGTAAAAGGAGGGAGTGGGGATTGAAAAGAAGAGTAGTGAGTACTCTATACCGTGGGGTTTTGGTCGCTCAGGTTATCTATTGCGCGTCGGTTTGGGCCCATCGGGTGGGGACCGTGATAGTGAGGACGCACCTTATGGCCATACAGCGCTCTATTCTGTTGCTCATGGGGCATTATAGCCGGACCACATCTACGGAGGCTTTGCAGGTGCTCACGGGGTGCTTACCACTGGACTTGGAGGTGGTTAAGGCCGCGGTGCGCTATGGTTTGCGCAGGGGTATAGAGGTGAGGGTCCCCCTGGTTAGAGCCATACGAGTATCGGTGACTGATATGTCTAACGATTATAGGGTATGGTTAAGGGATAGAAGTGGAAGAGGAGGTGAACCGTGAATGGAGGAATAGATGGCGAGTTTCATCGAAGGGCAGAACCACATTCAGCTTTGTCCCCAACGCTGACGGAGGTAGAAGACTGGTTCCTACGGATATGCCATATGCGGTTGCGCGACTGGTCACGGGGCATGGCATATTGCGCGCTAAAATGTTTGAAATTTGCATAGCAACAGATCCATATTGCGCGTGCGGAGAGCCGGAGACCTTTACGATGATTTGCGCTCTGTTATGTGGCGGAAGATGGGGTTCCCGTTCAGCGTGGCCGGGAACGTTTTCCCCCTGTTATTAGAGAACGCTTCTGCGTATTCGGCCTTCCGCGATTTTGCGCGGGAGGCCTTTGATAGACGAATGGCCTCGGTGGTGGGCGAGTGATGTTTTTGAAGGATTGTTGTTGTGTGTGTGGCTGCGGGGTTATGTGTGGGGTGTCTATGAGTGTGTGGTTGCATTTTATCTATTTATTTATATTTGTTAATTGTTAATTGTTGATATTTTATTCTTTTTATCTTGTTTTTGGCGATTGTTTGGTTTTATTTGTTGTTTTGACGGGATTTGGGTGTTCCGCTGTGGGTCTTTAAATTTTTGAACCTTGTAACGGTTGAAGTGTGAGCGTGGGGCGGGTGTGAGCTAGCGCTCAGGGACCGCCCCCTTAAAAAAAAAAAAAAAACAATGGCGACTCCACCGGCTTTGCGACTTTTACCATTCGATTGTTCTTGAGAAGCCCTTTCCAACCGTATACGATCTCTGTATTTGGTTTTGGCTTTTCGACGCGTATAGGCCGACATTATATATTATTGATAATATTTTTTTATTCTAACACCTTATTATATTCACTGACACTATATTACACTAATGTTTTATATACAATCGATAGATTG
Source organism: Rhodnius prolixus (assembly GCF_049639745.1). Classification (NCBI taxonomy): domain Eukaryota; kingdom Metazoa; phylum Arthropoda; class Insecta; order Hemiptera; family Reduviidae; genus Rhodnius; species Rhodnius prolixus. The sequence goes on from NW_027411582.1 coordinate 32,090,758, forward strand.
TGACAACAGCTGACGATTAAAACTTAAACGAACATCGTAGCTTCTCCGAGTCAAAAGTTATACTAATTGCAAATCTCGATACGCAGCAAAATTATCACAAAATAGCTCACAGAAACCTTCAGTCTCACCTCACCTCCTTAGAAAATTGGTTCAAAAAATGGGCTGGTAGTCTAAAATTCTTCGCTCTATAGCTGGACGCTCCTTTCTACGTCACCGAATCAAACCATTCACACAGACTTGAACCATTTCCTTTCGTACAACACAAGTTGCTGAAAACACGATACAGAAAATTCCATCTTAACATTCAAACACATCACAATCCCACTTGTACAACATCTATCTTTAAGAACATTTCCAGACAACACTTCTAGGACAGTCTTATAAAGACAGTGTGGCCTCGCGATCTCCTCTCTGATGAAGAGAGTCAGCAGAATGTAGAATGTTATTGGAGTGTTACCGCTGGGTAATTTCTCCACTCTGATATATGCTATATGTTGCTTATTGTTACCCCTGTGGCTTTTAACGCAAAATGCGTTGATTGTAACTAAATAAATGATTAAAAAAAAAGAAAAGATGTTTCACTTTTTATCTATGGTAAAATCGATAACAATTTTACAACAGGCGATTGTCATTTTCCCACCCAAAAAAAATGTTCAAGGCCCTCAAAATGAGGTCGAAATCGATCCGTTATCGTGAAAGGAATGAGGGGGGGATGGCCGGAAATTACTGGCGGATGGTGATGGAGCAAATTACATACATATTTCAGATGCATGCTGTTGAGTTATGATCATGTGTTACAGACGCTAATTGCCGTTAGCAAAATGAAAATGGCCTGATTCAACTATAAATGGAATTATACCTTTTTTATTCCATCTTTATTAAATGAAAAGCCTATTTTCAACTGGTAAAGCACTTGTTGAATATTGATTGAGTAAGGATTGTTTTTTTCTCTGTTGGAGAGAATATAAAATTTAAAAAAAAAGCACTATAATATTTCCACCGGAAGTAAAATTTAATAATAAACAAAAAGTTTCTACCTCCTCTTGGAAAAGCTAATTCACGTTTTCACCGGGAAATACGGTGTTTTGAGTTTGGAAAAACAAGTTTTAAAAAAAATAAATAATAATTGCTCGAGACAGAAGTTTTACTTTTCTTGAAAATCTCTTTGTTCTGTTTTGTTGTTTTAGTTTATTTTTGTTTTGAAACTGTAAGCAAAAGAGATGAGAGATAAAGACAGTGCAAATACATAACCACGTATGTATTATATATATTATATTCATACACGCGCACATGCATGTGCGCCAAGAGGCGTGAATGGTGTGAACAACGACCATCGTAGTGATGGAAGCCGTTAGTTCTGCCAGGTTGGCAAGCTTACACAGCAACCATCCTAGGAGGTCGGGCGTTATATGTTGAGATGGCCACTGCCGCTTCAGTCTGCGATGTGGATTTGAAGGAAGTGCTTGTAGTAGGCATGTTGTGGGATCAGAGGGTTGTAATACTGTGTAGATTTGAGGGGAGTTTTGTGTAACGAGATTGGGCTATATCCAGAGACAAGAGAAATATTTAGTTCAGAGTGTATAGTATGATTGGAGACGTAGAAGGGAGCGTTAACTAATGTTCTCAGGATTATAGACTGTAAGGATTAAGATTATTTTTTTTTTTAAACTCAGTAAAATCACTAAGTATTTGTAAATCTTTTTTTTATATTTTTAACATTTTACTGGAAATAGCTTTCCAGGAAAGTGACGCTGGAGAAAAGACGAATTTAGGCTAAACATTTAAGAGTGATTTCCAGTGCCAGTAGTGTTCACCTTTTACACGAGCATAATAATAAAACTTTTAGTTGAATTCTCTGACATTAAACTTATCAGTGCCGACTTAAGACAAGGAAGGATACTGCCAGGTTCCAAGGATCCTGAACGGGCATTACGGACCTTATTTCCTTGTCAGGAGAACTTGAACAAAAATCATGAATACGTCTTTAAATTTGCTATCATATGGAAGCAATCCAAAAAACATAATGATTACAAAATCGGGGGATACAGTTTGGCATTATAGTTTCGAATCTATTGTCTACATCCAAAATTAAATTAAACCACTGGATAGCTAAAGGATCAAAGAATTTATTACGATAAACGAGGACTGTGAGAACGGTAGAGGGGGAAGCGCCGCCATTTTGAGATCATTTTGCTGCATATCGAGATTTGCAAATGGTATAACTTTTGACTCGGAGAAGCTACGATGTTCGTTTAAGTTTTAATCGTCAGCTGTCGTCACAATCTATCGATTGTATATAAAACATTATTGTAAAATAGTGTCAGTGAATATAATAAGGTGTTAGAATAAAAAAAATATCAAAAATATATAATGTCGGCCTATACGCGTCGAAAAGCCAAAACCAAATACAGAGATCGTATACGGTTGGAAAGGGCTTCTCAAGAACAATCGAATGGTAATAATAAAACACCATATGACCGAGTCAAGCCGGGAACGTAAAAGAATGAATGCGGCCGAGCCGATCAACGACGGAGTCAGTACATCTGCAGCTGGGGCTGGTTGAAATTATGCAAGTGGATGATGAAATCGCTTCTACATCGACAACGGACTGTAACGGGCATAGATTGTGTTCGATCTTCGATTATGAAGACACATTGGGCAGCAGCTAGTGCACGTTTCACTACGACGTTTGTCAACAATCCATTCGGACATAAGTGTGATGTGTGTGATCGTCTATGGTTTCTGCGCTCATTGAAGCTAACAAAAGAAAAACACTTACCGCTGCTTAATAATATACTATTATTATTATATTATAAAAAAATATAACCCGTTACGTAAACGTATTCACGTACAACACACGGCCGTGTCCATGACGCAGCCACAGTATTATTTTCTTTATTACCCTCTGCTCATAATACAAAATTTTTCTATTGGTTTTTCACTCCCTAAACTACAGGCTGCTTCCAAACTCGAATGAATTAATCCAGGATAGATTCTATTTTATTATTCTATTAGAAAAAGTCATTCAGCCCATTAAGTAAAGTAGATAAACATTTAGCATAATATTCAGAGTAAAATTGACTTTGTGGTAATATTTAATGAGATAAATACAATAGTAACGAAGATAAACAATTATTTTAGTCATTAAATAAATAATCGATTTTTTTTTTTTACAATTCAATGTTTTTAATATCTATTGATTAGAGAATGACCTTCCAGGTGGAGTAGAGGAAGGGTAGTTTAGACACGGACTCCACAAAAATGTCCAGTATAGTTTGAACGCTCTTTGCAACCAGTAAACAATTATGTGCAAAGTGAACACCGTTGATAATATATCTGCCTGGACGGCTCAGATTACCGAATCTATCCAATCTTATCAAAGACCGTTCAGATATCTAGGTGTATTTCCGTTTATCGAATCAACTGGGACTACTAAAGTGAATCGATTAGCATTAGCCTGGTCATACTGTATAGCCACTATAGTATTAGCCTTATCATTACAATATCTAGTGATTTCACCAACAACATTTGACTTGCCGAAAATCTTAGTGATTATAAGTAAAATCTTATCAATAACCGTGGCCACTTCGCAAATTGTTTCTGTAACATTTTTGGTCATCTATAGGCACACCTTAAATTCAGTTTTTCAAATATTGCGACAAATAGATAGGAAATTAACAGGTTTAAATCCAAAGTTCTCATTTAAATATCCAATTTCCAGTATAACATTATTGATGATCACTTTAGTTTTATTGATTATTTGTAGTCCATCCATAGAATCCCGAAAAGAAATTTCAGTTTTCTGGTTAACCACATTTTTCATCCATATTATCGCTTATTTATACACAAGAACCATATTGTTAATCAAATATTGTTTCAATTTTATCAATAAATCGTTAAAACAAGAGGCAAACAATTTAGCGATGTTACTGGATTGTTATGATCTATTATTGAACTGTTGCGATGATTTCAATAAATGTATTGGACCATCATTATTAACAATTATGACGTCAAGTTTTTGTATACTGACTTTTGATTTTTATCTATTGTTCTCCACAAAATACAATGATATCTATGTTAATCTGCGTAGCATTATTGGTATATTATTTTATATAAATCTAGTGATGCATGTGATTTGGACCAGTCATTCTACTGTCAAAGAGGTATGCTATCATAATTTTTGTACACATGTAATTAAGTATATTTTATATGAAAAAATAAATAATGCCATTAAACGTACATTTACCGGAACATTACACTAAGCTCGGAAATATGGCAGTAGCCAATGAGCTGAGGCCAAAAAGACAAAGAAAAATCCTAAACGGATTTAATGGAATATGTTTTGAAAAATTCTAAACAGCGCGGAGATTATCTTTAAATTGGATTCTGTAACAAATCCCCTGCTCGATAGAACGTTCACACGTCGATAGAACTATTAACCATTTCCTAGCATTCATCTAGCAACTATTTCCTGTCTAGTTTACCACCCCCCTATAAAATAGTTCTTTATGTTCGAGCACATGGGAAATGTAATTTCCCCGTAGACGAAAACAAACTACCAATTCCAGGTTCAATTTATTCTAAATAACTTCCTGTTTCACTTTATCCTAAAACTTTGAACCAAGTTAATTTCATTAAGTACAACATTTCCTCACTATTTTGTTATAGCATATTGCAACTGATGCTGGTGCCTAATAGTTTCATTAGAAACTTAGCGACTAAAATGAAAATCACTTCCAATTGCTGTAAAACTTTCACCATTTTCCGAGTTCGCAAAACTCTAGCACACACACAGACACACACACAGATACACTAAGAACAGGTTGGCTTCGTACCAACAACCATTATGTGGGGGGAGGATGGCCTTACAAAAGTTTCGAAACCAGGAATAGAGAGTTCCCTAAACTGAAGCATGTTTCTAACTAATATTCTTGAAGAGAGAGAGAAAAAAGGACTTTCCCAGTTGACAATAGATCATGAAAAACCATTTTCTCGGTGGATTTTTTTTTTTTAAGTTATAGCTACTACAAGTGAAACCCATGTAGCGTCAGAGAATTGTGGAATTCAAAAAGTTGCAAAAAAAAAGTGGCTGTGAAAGGTTTTTGAAGGATTAAAGACCCTGGTAGGGCTCAGAACAATAGAAGGTGTCCAAGAAATCAGGGTGTATAAGGACGTCAGATCCCCGCTCTCCAGAGCATTGCATTCACTTCCTGAGGATTCATTCTTACATTTTCTCTTCACAATGTTACTCTACTCGACATTACCGTTCAGCTAATTCTATTAAAAATGGTTTATACTTATATAGTTATTGTAATTTACGCTCGTTCCTAAGTTTATGTTAATGCTAGGTACTAAGCTCTTAGTCAGTAATTAAAGAAATTATGGTTCGGCGAAGCTCAGAATACGAGGTGTGGCTATTAAATAACGAGACTATTGCTGTAAAACATTTTATTTTAAATTTATACATATTTAGTTATTATCACCTTCAATATACCCCCCTCCCCCATCCCTACAACGCTCCATGCGAATTTACCATTGTTCGAAACAGTGCTGGAAGTCTTTTTCTGTGAGCTCCTGCATGACGCGTGCCGCTTTTTCTTTCACAGCTTCAACGGACCTTAAATCGTGTTCCTTTTAATGTAGATTTGATTTCGGGGGAACAGATAAAAGTCACATGGGGCCAATGTCAAGCGAATAAGGTTGATGGCCTAAAACTGGGATGTTTGTACTTGGCTAGAAACGTCGTCTTGACAGACAATGCAGTGTGAGCCGGCGCGTTGTCTTGATGGAGAACCCCGTGACTTGTTCTTCCACAAATCGGGTCGTTTTTTCCTTATTTTTTTCACCAGAGTTGAGCAAGCACCTCACGGTAGTAATGTTGATTAATTATAATCGATATTTTCATCCGTTTTGGACGTGGAAGGGCGACCTGGGCGGTCATCATCTCCGACGTCTTCTCGCGGCCATCTTGGAAACGCTTGAACCACCTCAAAAACTCGCGCACGTGATTAACATTCATCACCATAAACTTCTTTTAATAAAAGATAAGTTACAGTAGCGGTTTTTTTTAAGTTTTCATGTGAAATTTCACGACAATTCGTTGCTCTACTACATGTGTAGTATCAATGTTTAACTAACAACTCTTACACAAACGACAGTTCCGGTCAGACAGATTTCTCTACAAACACGTGAGACGCTACAATCGAAAGAAAAGGCTTTACGCTGCACAGCTGTCGGTCGTTAGGATTTGATGTTTGAATAGTTCTTCTGTAGCAGCATCAGTCTCGTTATTTAATAGCCACACCTCGTGTACTTAGCCCACAACAATAAAACGGAAGTAACGAGTTAGAAAGCTCTTCCAAAAAGCGGACGTCCTTAATTAAATTTTCTTGGACCAATGTTTTTGAAACAAAAGAAGAAAAAAAGAAGGTTATCAACCCTGGTGTTAGTATGCTTAAAGAAAATTGGTTAAGAGTTGTTACGGAAATAATCTCAAAAATAAGAAATTGTGTTACTTCCGTTTGGGTAATTTTGGTCGCCAATTTTTCCTCATTCCCAGCGTATTAAATAAATATACACGATCCCTGCTAAACTCAGATGACTATAATCTATAGGGTCTATAATTTATAGGGACTAACTATAGGGTCTGACTTTAATCTAAAAGAATTTTTAAGAACATAGACTTTCTAAGGGGTTAAACGCCTTTATAAAAATAAGGAAAAGTCGGGTAACTTTTCTTGCCAGATATTTTCTTATTGTTTATTTTATTTTAATTTATTCAAATTTTTTGTCTTGTTCTTTTTCAGGCTGAATCTTTTAAGGATACAATCACCAAATTTGCTTACGAAGGAAATAGTGATCAAATTGTAAATAATGCAAGTAGATCGTTATTTGTTTACCATTTTATTGGTTTTCATCTGCAAATTAACTGAGAGCTTGGAAAAACCCAAGGAATTCAAACATTTGTAGCTAATGTTGCCTACGAGTTGTGGCTATTAAATAACGAGACTGATGTTGCTACAGAAGAACTATGCATGCGCCAAATCCTAACGACCGATAGCTGTGCAGTGTAAAGCCTCCTTCTCTTTCGATTGCAGCGTCTCATGTGTTTGTAGAGAAATCTGTCTGACCGGAACCGTCGTTTGTGTACTAAGAGGTGTTAGTTTCGTTTTGCCGCAAAACATGATACTACACGCTTAGTAGAGCAACGAATTGTCGTGAAATTTCATATGAAACTGGGTGAAACCGCTACTAAAACTTATCTTTTATTAAAAGAAGTTCATGGTGATAAATGTTAATCACGTGCGCGAGTTTTTGAGCGGATCAAGCGTTTCCAAGATGGCCGAGAAGACATCCGAGATGATGACCACACGGGTCGTCCTTCCACGTCCAAAACGGATGAAAATATCGATTATAATTAATCAACATTACTACCGTGATTTGCTTGCCCAACTCCGTGAAAAGAGTAAGGAAAAAAAACGACCCGATTTGTGAAAGAACAAGTCACGGGGTTCTCCATCAAGACAACGCGCCGGCTCACACTGCATTGTCTGTCATGACCGTTTCTAGCCAAGTACAACATCCCAGTTTTAGGCCATCCGCCTTATTCGCCTGACCTGGCCCCATGTGACTTTTATCTGCTACCCAAAGTGAAATCAGCATTAAAAGGAACACGATTTCAGTCCGATGAAGCTGTGAAAGAAAAAGCGGCATGCGTCATGCAGGAGCTCACAGAAAAAGGCTTCCAGCACGGTTTCGAACAATGGTAAATTCGCATGGAGCGTTGTAGGGATGGGGGAGGTGGTGTATATTGAAGGTGATAATAACTAAATATGTATAAATTTAAAATAAAATGTTTTACAGCAATAGTCTCGTTATTTAATAGCCACACCTTGTATAAGGGTGCCTAGATATTTTAGACATAATTTTTTATTTATGTTTTCGCCAAGCTTTCGATCTAGGGACTAGGTGAACTTCAGGGCTTATGCTTTTTTAACAATTAGAATTTTGTTTAACATTGTTAAAAACAAAGGTTGATATGCCTTCTGTCCTGACAGTATAGGCCCTGGACTGTTCAGGTTTAGGTACAGTACCTAAACAGCCAGGACAGAAAACATACCAATCTTTAATATTGACTATGTATGTAACTATGAGCTACATAGGCCTTTCATTGGCCCGGAACCAGTCCTGGGGATCACCAAGGGTGCAGTTCAGAGATTGGATCTGGAGAGAACATGAAAAGAACTGGGTGATGCTTCCTGGGGTCAAACACGACAAGAAAGTTATGGCCCTTGTTGTGCAAACAAAGAACCAAAGAGACTCTGGGATTGGACAGAAATCAGATTACTCCTGATTACAGGCCTATTCACAGGGTATACGCAGGTTCAGAAAGCAACTGCACAAAATAGGGCTTATCTGTTCGGAACTGTTGTGCAAATTGTGCCAGGAAGAGGAGGAAACGGCCTCTCACCTGATATTCTAGAGAGACTGCGCTACGATACCTTTGGAACTTTGAGGCCAAAGGAGATTGTTGCGCAGAAGTAACTGGTAGGGAAGGTCCTCGACCTTTTTAGGAGGGGGAGGTTTCGTCTACTAGATTAAAAAAAGGGGGTTGGCACAATAAGCCTCTCGTGGCAGTGGTGCCGTAGGGCATGGGTCCCGTCCCGCCTTTCAAATCTAAATCTAATTATGTAAAACATATTATAATTTTTTAATATAACTGTAAGCCTTGAAGATACTTAAGTCCCTAGGACGGAAGCTTGCCAAAAAATTAATGAAAATTTATGATAGTTTTTTGGCTTAATCGAGGTCACAAAAGAAAAGTACTGCACAGCGAAAGAAAACCTTGAACTTTTCCTTTATAGTGCAAAATTTTTCTTCTCAATTTCTAGAAAATAAGAAAACTTTGTGGTTTTATAATCTATTCTGAAAATATGGATGCCTTATTTTCACGTCATCATAGTTAATTTCCAGGACACTAGTGTTTTTCTTTAGTAATCTCTCTGAACTTCTTTTCCAGAAGATCAGTTTTATTTGAAAACTAGGGAGAAGCACATTCCTAAAAGGGGATACACGAGGAATCTTATGATATAAGCCAGTCGGCTTTTAACATTGTTAAAAACAAAGGTTGATATGCCTATATAGTATAGGCCCTGGTAAGTCTACCCTGTTAGGGAACCTCCCGGGTTTTGGAGGGAAGAGCCTCCAAATTTAAGGATCGCATTAAGCTCAGATCTAGTGACTTTAAAGCTCTCTTTATTAGAAAAAAAGCTATACAATTTATTTATTTTAAATTATAATAATTTTTAAATATTTCAGAGAAAAGCCATGATTCTATTAACGAGTGACAAAACCGTGGTATTCTCAGCTTGTGATCTCTTTGACATGGATTTCAAAATGGTTTGTTCAGTAAGTAATTCTATTAAATTGCTAAAAATCTATTTTTTCGAACTCCTGCGAACCACAAAACTGGTGAACTGCCTACGCACTATTTTCCCTGGCTCCAGGTATTACTTTTGAGATAGGACAGACTCTTTTGTCTTCGAGAGTTTTTCCGAGTGTGTGGTTACTGGAGAGGGGGGAAATATGCCAAACAGAAAGCTGTAAAAGCTCACAGAAATAGAAAATTTTAAGGACACCATAACTGGTCTCGAACCTGCTATCTCTTCACAATTAACCGAGCTAAACTATACCCTTCCAGTGATATATTTTTATTTATTTATTTCCAGATGGCTGCTGGAATCACAACTTACATTGTGGTTCTCTTACAGATGGGCAATGATAACGTCGCTACATCTCCTGCACCATCAGCTGATACAGTTTAATTACTTCCTTTAATTAGATATCCATAAGTTTAGTGTGTCTGGTATTGTTAATACCATAATTGTTATTTCCCCCTCCATAATTTAATGATCTCCCTTCTTTCGCAAATGATTACTATGATTTTTTGATAAACTGCATCTTTTCAATGTTAGTGAGAATTATATGAATGAATGAATTCTTCTTCTTCTTTCAAGATGTTTCCCTAACCAGGGTTCCTTGCGCCAAGCATCCACCCATCCCTATTCTGAGCGTCGTTTTTGCATAGACCTTGCGCTATCATTAGTTCCTTTACCTGCTCGAGCCAGCCAGCAGGTTGCCAGCAGAGAGCCTTTTTTGGGATTGCGCGTATCGAACATGAGCCAAATCACAACAGCCTTCTTTCGTCCACCCTATCCAGACGGTTATGGTTTTATCCATAACGACGGCTTCCCCTTATAACCATATTTGGGACTCTATCGAGGACTGTTTCCCCTTAAACACATCTCTTCCAGAATACCATTTCTGTCGAATTAATGGGTATTGCGCTCTTTATTTGTCAATGGTCCACGCCTCGGATACACATACATAGTATTAGGCTTTCTACGAGGGAAGTATAGATTTGGTGTTTTGTGGGAATGCTCAAAGCGCGGGTTCCAGATTACGGAATGAAGCATCCGGAATGATTGAATGAAAATAAATTTATTATCCTGGGTCTATTGTCCCCTTAGAATAAATACATGTACAGTTTAGAGGCACTATTGGTTTGGCCTGTATTTTATATATTTATAAACAAAAAATAAGGAAGTATTTAAATTAAGGAAATAAATGAATACAATTATAATTTCGGAGGAAGCTGGGTAGAAAGGAGATAATTGAACAGAAGGGATTTAAAGATGGAAAGGGTAGGAGCATGGCGGACAGATGAAGGTAAGGAGTTCCAGAGAGAGTAAGCACGAACTAAGAAAGCTTTGTCGAAGGATGAAGTACGGTGTGATGGAATATAGAGATCAGAGGAACGAGATCTAGTATTGCGAGAATGGATCGAGAATCCATTATATGCTTTAAAGTTAAGAATTTGTAAAACAAAAATATCTGGGTTCCCAATAAATGAAGCAAGAGGAAAATCCGAACTGAGTTTTCTCGCCAGGTTTGTTTTTCTAAAACGTGAAAAATATCTGTAGCTGAAACCAAACAGAAAGAGCCAAAAAAAGGCTTAAAATCCATACTCCTATCCGGTCCGGAAGTTCCTAAATGATTCAAGGGTGAGTTTTATTCCTGGAGGAAAGAAGGCATTGGACTCACGCCTGGAATAGGTGAAGCTTTTCTTCAACTTGCAGCTTTTTATTATTAATTTTGCAATATTTTGAATGTCTTAAAATAATTTATTAAGATTCTATTTGATGTTATACAGAAATGTATTCGTAAATAAATAAATTCGAAATACTTTTAGAGCTTGAAGTGACAAGTTTTTTTTCCTGTTGCATTTTCCTCACTGAATGAGGAACTTTTCTTTGGAATATTAAAGCGCTTATTGATTCTATTCACAAGTACCAAGAATATTTTATTCATTTTTAGTGCTGGAAATACGAGGGTCGTTTGAAAAGTCCCTGCAAAGTCAGAGAGATAGCACTACTGGCGCGTATCGAGGTTATGTCTAGTTAGTAGCATCTCTTGGAAGAACACACACCAGATCGGTCTATTTCTTTGTGTTTGGCATTCGTTTGAATCGAGGAAGTCGAGTGATTTTCAAAAAATGGACGAAAAAGAATTTTGTGTGTTGATTAAACACTACTTTATGAAAGGCAAAACGCCCCAGGAGACTAAAGAGAAGCTTGATAAACATTATGGTGACTCTGCACCTTCGATTAGAACAGTTTATAAGTGGTTTCAAAATTTTCGGAGTGGCCATATGGGCACAAGTGACGCTGAACGTTCTGTACGCCTGTTGAGGTTACTACTCCAGAAATCATTGATAAAATCCATGATATGGTGATGGATGACAGAAGAGTGAAGGTGCGTGAGATTGCTAGTGCTGTGGGCATCTCGAATGAACGGGTACATAATATTTTGCATCAACATTTGGACATGACAAAGCTATCCGCAAGATGGGTGCCGCGATTGCTCACGCTTGACCAAAAACGAAATCGTGTGAAGTGTTGCAAGGACGGTTTGCAGCTGTTCCAGAAGAATCCGCAGGACTTTAAGCGTCGTTTCGTCACTGTGGATGAAACATGGATACATCACTACACTCCTGAGACCAAAGAACAATCTAAACAATGGGTTACCAAGGGTGAATCTGCGCCAAAAAAGGCGAAGACCGTTCCTTCGGCCGGAAAGATTATGGCGACTGTCTTTTGGGATTCGCAAGGAATAATCCTCATCGACTATCTGGAAAAGGGGAAAACTATTACAGGTGCATATTATTCATCGTTACTGGACCGTTTGAAAACCGAGCTGCAAGAAAAACGCCCACGATTGGCCCACAAAAAAGTCCTTTTCCATCACTACAACGCACCAGCTCACACCTCAGCAGTTGTAGTCGCAAAATTAATGGAAATAGGGTTCCAACTCGTTTCACATCCCCCCTATTCACCAGACTTGGCTCCCGCGGACTACTATTTGTTCCCCAATATGAAGAAATGGCTGGCGGGAAAAAGATTTTATTCAAACGAGGAGGTGATTGCAGAAACGAATGGCTATTTTTCAGACTTGGACAAATCCTATTATTCGGAAGGGATCAACAAACTAGAGCAGCGTTGGACGAAGTGTATAAGCCTAAAAGGAGACTATGTTGAAAAATAAAAAAGGTTTACCCCAAAAAATTAAGTAGTTTTTATTTTTGCACGGACTTTTCAAACGACCCTCGTATATACGATATATTTTCTAGCATATAAATCGTTAAAGAACTTTAAAGTTCTAAAAAGAAATTATTGCAATAAAATAATCTGTAACTTTTAATAGTAATAATAATAGCAGAACTTTGGTTTTTATTGCAATTTTATGACATCTGTTTTATAATTATTGTAATCTACATCTCACCAAAAAGAATGACCAACAATTCTTTTATTAACCATTAAATAAGATCCAAGGCCTAAGACCAGGAAACGAACCCACTAAACCAGCAATACAACTTAGCTTTGCGGGTCTAGCCTATAATCGCCCAACATACTTTACTATAAATTTCTCATATTAACCATTAAAGGTATAGACCGGGAATCGAACCCACTAAACCAACAATATATCTTAGCTTTGCGGGTCTAGCCTATAATCGCCCAACATACTTTACTACAAATTTCTCATATTAACCATTAAAGGTATAGACCGGGAAACGAACCCACTAAACCAGCAATACAACTTAGCTTTGCGGGTCTAGCCTATAATCGCCCAACATACTTTACTATAAATTTCTCATATTAACCATTAAAGGTATAGACCGGGAATCGAACCCACTAAACCAACAATACATCTTAGCTTTGCGGGTCTAGCCTATAATCGCCCAACATACTTTACTATAAATTTCTCATATTAACCATTAAAGGTATAGACCGGGAAACGAACCCACTAAACCAGCAATACAACTTAGCTATGCGGGTTTAGTCTAACATACTTTACTGCAAATTTCTTTTATTAACCATTAAATAAGATCCAAGGCCTAAGACCGGGAAACGAACCCACTAAACCAGCAATACAACTTAGCTATGCGGGTTTAGTCTAACATACTTTACTGCAAATTTCTTTTATTAACCATTAAATAAAATCCAAGGCCTAAGACCGGGAAACGAACCCACTAAACCAGCAATACAACTTAGCTATGCGGGTTTAGTCTAACATACTTTACTGCAAATTTCTTTTATTAACCATTAAATAAAATCCAAGGCCTAAGACCGGGAAACGAACCCACTAAACCAGCAATACAACTTAGCTATGCGGGTTTAGTCTAACATACTTTACTGCAAATTTCTTTTATTAACCATTAAATAAGATCCAAGGCCTAAGACCGGGAAACGAACCCACTAAACCAGCAATACAACTTAGCTATGCGGGTTTAGTCTAACATACTTTACTGCAAATTTCTTTTATTAACCATTAAATAAGATCCAAGGCCTAAGACCGGGAAACGAACCCACTAAACCAGCAATACAACTTAGCTATGCGGGTTTAGTCTAACATACTTTACTGCAAATTTCTTTTATTAACCATTAAATAAAATCCAAGGCCTAAGACCGGGAAACGAACCCACTAAACCAGCAATACAACTTAGCTATGCGGGTTTAGTCTAACATACTTTACTGCAAATTTCTTTTATTAACCATTAAATAAAATCCAAGGCCTAAGACCGGGAAACGAACCCACTAAACCAGCAATACAACTTAGCTATGCGGGTTTAGTCTAACATACTTTACTGCAAATTTCTTTTATTAACCATTAAATAAAATCCAAGGCCTAAGACCGGGAAACGAACCCACTAAACCAGCAATACAACTTAGCTATGCGGGTTTAGTCTAACATACTTTACTGCAAATTTCTTTTATTAACCATTAAATAAAATCCAAGGCCTAAGACCGGGAAACGAACCCACTAAACCAGCAATACAACTTAGCTATGCGGGTTTAGTCTAACATACTTTACTGCAAATTTCTTTTATTAACCATTAAATAAAATCCAAGGCCTAAGACCGGGAAACGAACCCACTAAACCAGCAATACAACTTAGCTATGCGGGTTTAGTCTAACATACTTTACTGCAAATTTCTTTTATTAACCATTAAATAAGATCCAAGGCCTAAGACCGGGAAACGAACCCACTAAACCAGCAATACAACTTAGCTTTGCGGGTCTAGCCTATAATCGCCCAACATACTTTACTATAAATTTCACATATTAACCATTAAAGGTATAGACCGGGAATCGAACCCACTAAACCAACAATACATCTTAGCTTTGCGGGTCTAGCCTATAATCGCCCAACATACTTTACTATAAATTTCTCATATTAACCATTAAAGGTATAGACCGGGAAACGAACCCACTAAACCAGCAATACAACTTAGCTATGCGGGTTTAGTCTAACATACTTTACTGCAAATTTCTTTTATTAACCATTAAATAAGATCCAAGGCCTAAGACCGGGAAACGAACCCACTAAACCAGCAATACAACTTAGCTATGCGGGTTTAGTCTAACATACTTTACTGCAAATTTCTTTTATTAACCATTAAATAAAATCCAAGGCCTAAGACCGGGAAACGAACCCACTAAACCAGCAATACAACTTAGCTATGCGGGTTTAGTCTAACATACTTTACTGCAAATTTCTTTTATTAACCATTAAATAAATTCCAAGGCCTAAGACCGGGAAACGAACCCACTAAACCAGCAATACAACTTAGCTATGCGGGTTTAGTCTAACATACTTTACTGCAAATTTCTTTTATTAACCATTAAATAAGATCCAAGGCCTAAGACCGGGAAACGAACCCACTAAACCAGCAATACAACTTAGCTATGCGGGTTTAGTCTAACATACTTTACTGCAAATTTCTTTTATTAACCATTAAATAAGATCCAAGGCCTAAGACCGGGAAACGAACCCACTAAACCAGCAATACAACTTAGCTATGCGGGTTTAGTCTAACATACTTTACTGCAAATTTCTTTTATTAACCATTAAATAAAATCCAAGGCCTAAGACCGGGAAACGAACCCACTAAACCAGCAATACAACTTAGCTATGCGGGTTTAGTCTAACATACTTTACTGCAAATTTCTTTTATTAACCATTAAATAAAATCCAAGGCCTAAGACCGGGAAACGAACCCACTAAACCAGCAATACAACTTAGCTATGCGGGTTTAGTCTAACATACTTTACTGCAAATTTCTTTTATTAACCATTAAATAAAATCCAAGGCCTAAGACCGGGAAACGAACCCACTAAACCAGCAATACAACTTAGCTATGCGGGTTTAGTCTAACATACTTTACTGCAAATTTCTTTTATTAACCATTAAATAAAATCCAAGGCCTAAGACCGGGAAACGAACCCACTAAACCAGCAATACAACTTAGCTATGCGGGTTTAGTCTAACATACTTTACTGCAAATTTCTTTTATTAACCATTAAATAAGATCCAAGGCCTAAGACCGGGAAACGAACCCACTAAACCAGCAATACAACTTAGCTATGCGGGTTTAGTCTAACATACTTTACTGCAAATTTCTTTTATTAACCATTAAATAAGATACAAGGCCTAAGACCGGGAAACGAACCCACTAAACCAGCAATACAACTTAGCTATGCGGGTTTAGTCTAACATACTTTACTGCAAATTTCTTTTATTAACCATTAAATAAAATCCAAGGCCTAAGACCGGGAAACGAACCCACTAAACCAGCAATACAACTTAGCTATGCGGGTTTAGTCTAACATACTTTACTGCAAATTTCTCTTATTAACCATTAAATAAGATCCAAGGCCTAAGACCGGGAAACGAACCCACTAAACCAGCAATACAACTTAGCTATGCGGGTTTAGTCTAACATACTTTACTGCAAATTTCTTTTATTAACCATTAAATAAAATCCAAGGCCTAAGACCGGGAAACGAACCCACTAAACCAGCAATACAACTTAGCTATGCGGGTTTAGTCTAACATACTTTACTGCAAATTTCTCATATTAACCATTAAATAAGATCCAAGGCCTAAGACCGGGAAACGAACCCACTAAACCAGCAATACAACTTAGCTTTGCGGGTCTAGCCTATAATCGCCCAACATACTTTACTATAAATTTCTCATATTAACCATTAAAGGTATAGACCGGGAATCGAACCCACTAAACCAACAATACATCTTAGCTTTGCGGGTCTAGCCTATAATCGCCCAACATACTTTACTATAAATTTCTCATATTAACCATTAAAGGTATAGACCGGGAAACGAACCCACTAAACCAGCAATACAACTTAGCTATGCGGGTTTAGTCTAACATACTTTACTGCAAATTTCTTTTATTAACCATTAAATAAGATCCAAGGCCTAAGACCGGGAAACGAACCCACTAAACCAGCAATACAACTTAGCTATGCGGGTTTAGTCTAACATACTTTACTGCAAATTTCTTTTATTAACCATTAAATAAAATCCAAGGCCTAAGACCGGGAAACGAACCCACTAAACCAGCAATACAACTTAGCTATGCGGGTTTAGTCTAACATACTTTACTGCAAATTTCTTTTATTAACCATTAAATAAGATCCAAGGCCTAAGACCGGGAAACGAACCCACTAAACCAGCAATACAACTTAGCTATGCGGGTTTAGTCTAACATACTTTACTGCAAATTTCTTTTATTAACCATTAAATAAGATCCAAGGCCTAAGACCGGGAAACGAACCCACTAAACCAGCAATACAACTTAGCTATGCGGGTTTAGTCTAACATACTTTACTGCAAATTTCTTTTATTAACCATTAAATAAAATCCAAGGCCTAAGACCGGGAAACGAACCCACTAAACCAGCAATACAACTTAGCTATGCGGGTTTAGTCTAACATACTTTACTGCAAATTTCTTTTATTAACCATTAAATAAAATCCAAGGCCTAAGACCGGGAAACGAACCCACTAAACCAGCAATACAACTTAGCTATGCGGGTTTAGTCTAACATACTTTACTGCAAATTTCTTTTATTAACCATTAAATAAAATCCAAGGCCTAAGACCGGGAAACGAACCCACTAAACCAGCAATACAACTTAGCTATGCGGGTTTAGTCTAACATACTTTACTGCAAATTTCTTTTATTAACCATTAAATAAAATCCAAGGCCTAAGACCGGGAAACGAACCCACTAAACCAGCAATACAACTTAGCTATGCGGGTTTAGTCTAACATACTTTACTGCAAATTTCTTTTATTAACCATTAAATAAGATCCAAGGCCTAAGACCGGGAAACGAACCCACTAAACCAGCAATACAACTTAGCTTTGCGGGTCTAGCCTATAATCGCCCAACATACTTTACTATAAATTTCTCATATTAACCATTAAAGGTATAGACCGGGAATCGAACCCACTAAACCAACAATACATCTTAGCTTTGCGGGTCTAGCCTATAATCGCCCAACATACTTTACTATAAATTTCTCATATTAACCATTAAAGGTATAGACCGGGAAACGAACCCACTAAACCAGCAATACAACTTAGCTATGCGGGTTTAGTCTAACATACTTTACTGCAAATTTCTTTTATTAACCATTAAATAAGATCCAAGGCCTATGACCGGGAAACGAACCCACTAAACCAGCAATACAACTTAGCTATGCGGGTTTAGTCTAACATACTTTACTGCAAATTTCTTTTATTAACCATTAAATAAAATCCAAGGCCTAAGACCGGGAAACGAACCCACTAAACCAGCAATACAACTTAGCTATGCGGGTTTAGTCTAACATACTTTACTGCAAATTTCTTTTATTAACCATTAAATAAAATCCAAGGCCTAAGACCGGGAAACGAACCCACTAAACCAGCAATACAACTTAGCTATGCGGGTTTAGTCTAACATACTTTACTGCAAATTTCTTTTATTAACCATTAAATAAGATCCAAGGCCTAAGACCGGGAAACGAACCCACTAAACCAGCAATACAACTTAGCTATGCGGGTTTAGTCTAACATACTTTACTGCAAATTTCTTTTATTAACCATTAAATAAGATCCAAGGCCTAAGACCGGGAAACGAACCCACTAAACCAGCAATACAACTTAGCTATGCGGGTTTAGTCTAACATACTTTACTGCAAATTTCTTTTATTAACCATTAAATAAAATCCAAGGCCTAAGACCGGGAAACGAACCCACTAAACCAGCAATACAACTTAGCTATGCGGGTTTAGTCTAACATACTTTACTGCAAATTTCTTTTATTAACCATTAAATAAAATCCAAGGCCTAAGACCGGGAAACGAACCCACTAAACCAGCAATACAACTTAGCTATGCGGGTTTAGTCTAACATACTTTACTGCAAATTTCTTTTATTAACCATTAAATAAAATCCAAGGCCTAAGACCGGGAAACGAACCCACTAAACCAGCAATACAACTTAGCTATGCGGGTTTAGTCTAACATACTTTACTGCAAATTTCTTTTATTAATCATTAAATAAAATCCAAGGCCTAAGACCGGGAAACGAACCCACTAAACCAGCAATACAACTTAGCTATGCGGGTTTAGTCTAACATACTTTACTGCAAATTTCTTTTATTAACCATTAAATAAGATCCAAGGCCTAAGACCGGGAAACGAACCCACTAAACCAGCAATACAACTTAGCTATGCGGGTTTAGTCTAACATACTTTACTGCAAATTTCTTTTATTAACCATTAAATAAGATCCAAGGCCTAAGACCGGGAAACGAACCCACTAAACCAGCAATACAACTTAGCTATGCGGGTTTAGTCTAACATACTTTACTGCAAATTTCTTTTATTAACCATTAAATAAAATCCAAGGCCTAAGACCGGGAAACGAACCCACTAAACCAGCAATACAACTTAGCTATGCGGGTTTAGTCTAACATACTTTACTGCAAATTTCTCTTATTAACCATTAAATAAGATCCAAGGCCTAAGACCGGGAAACGAACCCACTAAACCAGCAATACAACTTAGCTATGCGGGTTTAGTCTAACATACTTTACTGCAAATTTCTTTTATTAACCATTAAATAAAATCCAAGGCCTAAGACCGGGAAACGAACCCACTAAACCAGCAATACAACTTAGCTATGCGGGTTTAGTCTAACATACTTTACTGCAAATTTCTTTTATTAACCATTAAATAAAATCCAAGGCCTAAGACCGGGAAACGAACCCACTAAACCAGCAATACAACTTAGCTATTCGGGTTTAGTCTAACATACTTTACTGCAAATTTCTTTTATTAACCATTAAATAAAATCCAAGGCCTAAGACCGGGAAACGAACCCACTAAACCAGCAATACAACTTAGCTATGCGGGTTTAGTCTAACATACTTTACTGCAAATTTCTTTTATTAACCATTAAATAAGATCCAAGGCCTAAGACCGGGAAACGAACCCACTAAACCAGCAATACAACTTAGCTATGCGGGTTTAGTCTAACATACTTTACTGCAAATTTCTTTTATTAACCATTAAATAAGATCCAAGGCCTAAGACCGGGAAACGAACCCACTAAACCAGCAATACAACTTAGCTATGCGGGTTTAGTCTAACATACTTTACTGCAAATTTCTTTTATTAACCATTAAATAAGATCCAAGGCCTAAGACCGGGAAACGAACCCACTAAACCAGCAATACAACTTAGCTATGCGGGTTTAGTCTAACATACTTTACTGCAAATTTCTTTTATTAACCATTAAATAAGATCCAAGGCCTAAGACCGGGAAACGAACCCACTAAACCAGCAATACAACTTAGCTATGCGGGTTTAGTCTAACATACTTTACTGCAAATTTCTTTTATTAACCATTAAATAAGATCCAAGGCCTAAGACCGGGAAACGAACCCACTAAACCAGCAATACAACTTAGCTATGCGGGTTTAGTCTAACATACTTTACTGCAAATTTCTTTTATTAACCATTAAATAAGATCCAAGGCCTAAGACCGGGAAACGAACCCACTAAACCAGCAATACAACTTAGCTATGCGGGTTTAGTCTAACATACTTTACTGCAAATTTCTTTTATTAACCATTAAATAAAATCCAAGGCCTAAGACCGGGAAACGAACCCACTAAACCAGCAATACAACTTAGCTATGCGGGTTTAGTCTAACATACTTTACTGCAAATTTCTTTTATTAACCATTAAATAAAATCCAAGGCCTAAGACCGGGAAACGAACCCACTAAACCAGCAATACAACTTAGCTATGCGGGTTTAGTCTAACATACTTTACTGCAAATTTCTTTTATTAACCATTAAATAAAATCCAAGGCCTAAGACCGGGAAACGAACCCACTAAACCAGCAATACAACTTAGCTATGCGGGTTTAGTCTAACATACTTTACTGCAAATTTCTTTTATTAACCATTAAATAAAATCCAAGGCCTAAGACCGGGAAACGAACCCACTAAACCAGCAATACAACTTAGCTATGCGGGTTTAGTCTAACATACTTTACTGCAAATTTCTTTTATTAACCATTAAATAAGATCCAAGGCCTAAGACCGGGAAACGAACCCACTAAACCAGCAATACAACTTAGCTATGCGGGTTTAGTCTAACATACTTTACTGCAAATTTCTTTTATTAACCATTAAATAAAATCCAAGGCCTAAGACCGGGAAACGAACCCACTAAACCAGCAATACAACTTAGCTATGCGGGTTTAGTCTAACATACTTTACTGCAAATTTCTTTTATTAACCATTAAATAAAATCCAAGGCCTAAGACCGGGAAACGAACCCACTAAACCAGCAATACAACTTAGCTATGCGGGTTTAGTCTAACATACTTTACTGCAAATTTCTTTTATTAACCATTAAATAAAATCCAAGGCCTAAGACCGGGAAACGAACCCACTAAACCAGCAATACAACTTAGCTATGCGGGTTTAGTCTAACATACTTTACTGCAAATTTCTTTTATTAATCATTAAATAAAATCCAAGGCCTAAGACCGGGAAACGAACCCACTAAACCAGCAATACAACTTAGCTATGCGGGTTTAGTCTAACATACTTTACTGCAAATTTCTTTTATTAACCATTAAATAAGATCCAAGGCCTAAGACCGGGAAACGAACCCACTAAACCAGCAATACAACTTAGCTATGCGGGTTTAGTCTAACATACTTTACTGCAAATTTCTTTTATTAACCATTAAATAAGATCCAAGGCCTAAGACCGGGAAACGAACCCACTAAACCAGCAATACAACTTAGCTATGCGGGTTTAGTCTAACATACTTTACTGCAAATTTCTTTTATTAACCATTAAATAAAATCCAAGGCCTAAGACCGGGAAACGAACCCACTAAACCAGCAATACAACTTAGCTATGCGGGTTTAGTCTAACATACTTTACTGCAAATTTCTCTTATTAACCATTAAATAAGATCCAAGGCCTAAGACCGGGAAACGAACCCACTAAACCAGCAATACAACTTAGCTATGCGGGTTTAGTCTAACATACTTTACTGCAAATTTCTTTTATTAACCATTAAATAAAATCCAAGGCCTAAGACCGGGAAACGAACCCACTAAACCAGCAATACAACTTAGCTATGCGGGTTTAGTCTAACATACTTTACTGCAAATTTCTTTTATTAACCATTAAATAAAATCCAAGGCCTAAGACCGGGAAACGAACCCACTAAACCAGCAATACAACTTAGCTATGCGGGTTTAGTCTAACATACTTTACTGCAAATTTCTTTTATTAACCATTAAATAAAATCCAAGGCCTAAGACCGGGAAACGAACCCACTAAACCAGCAATACAACTTAGCTATGCGGGTTTAGTCTAACATACTTTACTGCAAATTTCTTTTATTAACCATTAAATAAAATCCAAGGCCTAAGACCGGGAAACGAACCCACTAAACCAGCAATACAACTTAGCTATGCGGGTTTAGTCTAACATACTTTACTGCAAATTTCTTTTATTAACCATTAAATAAGATCCAAGGCCTAAGACCGGGAAACGAACCCACTAAACCAGCAATACAACTTAGCTATGCGGGTTTAGTCTAACATACTTTACTGCAAATTTCTTTTATTAACCATTAAATAAGATCCAAGGCCTAAGACCGGGAAACGAACCCACTAAACCAGCAATACAACTTAGCTATGCGGGTTTAGTCTAACATACTTTACTGCAAATTTCTTTTATTAACCATTAAATAAGACCCAAGGCCTAAGACCGGGAAACGAACCCACTAAACCAGCAATACAACTTAGCTATGCGGGTTTAGTCTAACATACTTTACTGCAAATTTCTTTTATTAACCATTAAATAAGATCCAAGGCCTAAGACCGGGAAACGAACCCACTAAACCAGCAATACAACTTAGCTATGCGGGTTTAGTCTAACATACTTTACTGCAAATTTCTTTTATTAACCATTAAATAAGATCCAAGGCCTAAGACCGGGAAACGAACCCACTAAACCAGCAATACAACTTAGCTATGCGGGTTTAGTCTAACATACTTTACTGCAAATTTCTTTTATTAACCATTAAATAAGATCCAAGGCCTAAGACCGGGAAACGAACCCACTAAACCAGCAATACAACTTAGCTATGCGGGTTTAGTCTAACATACTTTACTGCAAATTTCTTTTATTAACCATTAAATAAAATCCAAGGCCTAAGACCGGGAAACGAACCCACTAAACCAGCAATACAACTTAGCTATGCGGGTTTAGTCTAACATACTTTACTGCAAATTTCTTTTATTAACCATTAAATAAAATCCAAGGCCTAAGACCGGGAAACGAACCCACTAAACCAGCAATACAACTTAGCTATGCGGGTTTAGTCTAACATACTTTACTGCAAATTTCTTTTATTAACCATTAAATAAAATCCAAGGCCTAAGACCGGGAAACGAACCCACTAAACCAGCAATACAACTTAGCTATGCGGGTTTAGTCTAACATACTTTACTGCAAATTTCTTTTATTAACCATTAAATAAAATCCAAGGCCTAAGACCGGGAAACGAACCCACTAAACCAGCAATACAACTTAGCTATGCGGGTTTAGTCTAACATACTTTACTGCAAATTTCTTTTATTAACCATTAAATAAAATCCAAGGCCTAAGACCGGGAAACGAACCCACTAAACCAGCAATACAACTTAGCTATGCGGGTTTAGTCTAACATACTTTACTGCAAATTTCTTTTATTAACCATTAAATAAGATCCAAGGCCTAAGACCGGGAAACGAACCCACTAAACCAGCAATACAACTTAGCTATGCGGGTTTAGTCTAACATACTTTACTGCAAATTTCTTTTATTAACCATTAAATAAGATCCAAGGCCTAAGACCGGGAAACGAACCCACTAAACCAGCAATACAACTTAGCTATGCGGGTTTAGTCTAACATACTTTACTGCAAATTTCTTTTATTAACCATTAAATAAAATCCAAGGCCTAAGACCGGGAAACGAACCCACTAAACCAGCAATACAACTTAGCTATGCGGGTTTAGTCTAACATACTTTACTGCAAATTTCTTTTATTAACCATTAAATAAAATCCAAGGCCTAAGACCGGGAAACGAACCCACTAAACCAGCCATACAACTTAGCTATGCGGGTTTAGTCTAACATACTTTACTGCAAATTTCTTTTATTAACCATTAAATAAAATCCAAGGCCTAAGACCGGGAAACGAACCCACTAAACCAGCAATACAACTTAGCTATGCGGGTTTAGTCTAACATACTTTACTGCAAATTTCTTTTATTAACCATTAAATAAGATCCAAGGCCTAAGACCGGGAAACGAACCCACTAAACCAGCAATACAACTTAGCTATGCGGGTTTAGTCTAACATACTTTACTGCAAATTTCTTTTATTAACCATTAAATAAGATCCAAGGCCTAAGACCGGGAAACGAACCCACTAAACCAGCAATACAACTTAGCTATGCGGGTTTAGTCTAACATACTTTACTGCAAATTTCTTTTATTAACCATTAAATAAGATCCAAGGCCTAAGACCGGGAAACGAACCCACTAAACCAGCAATACAACTTAGCTATGCGGGTTTAGTCTAACATACTTTACTGCAAATTTCTTTTATTAACCATTAAATAAGATCCAAGGCCTAAGACCGGGAAACGAACCCACTAAACCAGCAATACAACTTAGCTATGCGGGTTTAGTCTAACATACTTTACTGCAAATTTCTTTTATTAACCATTAAATAAGATCCAAGGCCTAAGACCGGGAAACGAACCCACTAAACCAGCAATACAACTTAGCTATGCGGGTTTAGTCTAACATACTTTACTGCAAATTTCTTTTATTAACCATTAAATAAGATCCAAGGCCTAAGACCGGGAAACGAACCCACTAAACCAGCAATACAACTTAGCTATGCGGGTTTAGTCTAACATACTTTACTGCAAATTTCTTTTATTAACCATTAAATAAAATCCAAGGCCTAAGACCGGGAAACGAACCCACTAAACCAACAATTCAACTTAGCTATGCGGGTTTAGTCTAACATACTTTACTGTAAATTTCTTTTATTAACCATTAAATAAAATCCAAGGACTAAGACCGGGAATCGAACCCACTAAACCAGCAATACAACTTAGCTATGCGGGTTTAGTCTAACATACTTTACTGTAAATTTCTTTTATTAACCATTAAATAAGATCCAAGGCCTAAGACCGGGAATCGAACCCACTAAACCAGCAATACAACTTAGCTATGCGGGTTTAGTCTAACATACTTTACTGTAAATTTCTTTTATTAACCAATTAATAAAATCCAAGGCCTAAGACCGGGAATCGAACCCACTAAACCAACAATACATCTTAGCTTTGCGGGTTTAGTCTAACATACTTTACTGTAAATTTCTTTTATTAACCATTAAATAAAATCCAAGGCCTAAGACCGGGGGAATCGAACCCACTAAACCAACAATACATCTTAGCTTTGCAGGTCTCGCCTCTTAACCGCTCGGCTACCGTGGCGCCAAGTTAAATCATTATACAGCAAAGAAACAGTAATTAAGGAGAGGAAATACTAAAGTTGCGACCGTTTTCTTACCGAAATGGGTAAGACTGTTCTTATTAAATTTTTAGTTGGTACAAACTTTTTTGGAATTTTTTTTTTTTCCAGAACTGTAACTAACATGACTAATCCAATGATAATGTATTTGTGATTGTGACACCCAAAAAACAATTTCCGGTATACTTCGTAGGGAAATCGAATGATCTGGATCTACCGTTATTTTCAAAAATGGAATTAATTAAAAAAAAACTGTCCGGGTTGGTTGTACGAAGGGTTGATTGTCAAAAACTGCACCAGAAAAAGCGTAACAAAAACACCCAACTTTGACAATTTTTTTCTCTTTTTCTATAAAAGATAAAATTCCCAAATTTTCTTTAAAGTATAGGGCAAATCCTCCTTTATATCCTATATTCTTGGCACTTTCAACAAAACTTTGGTTTTAGAAATATTAAACATATTTAATGGAGTTTTGGTTATAGCCTGTTCTAATTGAGGCAGTGTAAGACATTGTAACTCATCAATGTAAACGTTCGACTATCTTATTTACCAACATTGATCACTTATTGATTTTTAGTTTTTTTAAATTAATTGAAGAAAAGGAAGGTTAAAAAGTAACACTGGCAAAGTGTAACCTCCCAAAAAAAACTTGCTGTAATTAGAGCATAATTTTTTTTTTTTTTTGTGATATCTTGTAGTACTTTCTTTTGAAGGACCCTCATAAAAGTGCTTAGTTTAGTAAGTCTTGCACAATGGAACGTCTGGCAGTCTGGGCACCACCAATACTACTACTACTACTACAACTACGTTTCGAAGCTTTTTTACTTCTTAAGAAGCTGCCTTTCCTTACCGAAATCTTGACAGTGCCATCCATTGTTATTAAAGCTCCCACTTGTATATAAAACGGAAAACGATGTAAATTACAAGACTATTGTGTGTTTTTTGTGTTCCATTTGGTGTTCCTACTCTATTTCCCACTTAAATTTTTATAACGCTTCTATTTGAAGTTGTAAGAGTTTTCCCTTATTTCTCTTACCCACTGCAAAGAGAAGTATTGAAATCGTGTCCTGTTTTCAATATATAGTTTTAGATGGAAATAAATTATTGTTTTTGAAGTCCCATAGGGTTTTAAAACATTCAATGAGGGGAAAATATTACTGTTCATTATTTTTGGTGACTGAAACATAGTTTCAATAGGATGAAAAATTAATGCCCAGTTTCAGTCATGGTAAACTTTATTATACCGAGCTTTCGACCTAGAGACTAGTTCCATCTTCAGGGCTAATTTACAATATACTGTTTTACATCATTAGAGGGTTGGTGTGACAAGACAGAAGACACACCAACCCTCTAATGATGTAAAACAGTATATTGTAAATTAGCCCTGAAGAAGATGACCTAGTCCCTAGATCGAAAGCTCAGCAGAATAAAGTTTATAATGACTGAAACTGGCATTAATTTTTTTAGCCTATGAGAAAATATTAGCAAAACACTCGTTTCTCAATAAATTGACAGCATCCATGTTTGGTATCTCTCAAAATCATACTCCTCTCTCCTCTCTCCAAGGCTATTGCTTAAAACGAAGTTAGCACGGTGCTCCTAATACAAGGAAGATATGGAAAGATGAATGAAAATGGCTGCCCCTTTCCACCATTCATTCCTCCAGTCAACTTCGTTTCCTCTGATATCCTACAATTTGCGTTATCTTGTCAATCCGGAAAAGCCTCTACAGAAACTTCCTGTACACTGTAGAAGGAAGCGATTTCTCTGATAATTTATCCAAAAAAAAGTACCAGAAAATAATATTCGCTTTCCAAACTTTTTAAATTTACTACCAATCCCATTAAACTGCCAAACTATACTTGCAGGAGGAGCAACAGGAGAAATCCAAGTGATGGAGGAGACAGAGAGAGAGAGAGAGAGAGAGAAACGAATGATGGAAAGCGAGCAAAACTAATTTTACTTCCTCCTTTTCTTTATGAGGGGAAAACTTGCCCAAAAGACATGGAAAAAGAAAAAATCTAGAATTGTTTTCTGAGATAAAAACTTAGGATAAAAACTGTTCAAAAGCTGACAGATTAACCACAAAACTTTACAAAGAAAATGTACCCCAAAAAAAACAATAGAAAAATAGAAAAAGTTTACTTTAGCGAAGTAATTAAAAGGAAAAACAGTGATTAAAATAGAAAGTGCGACTTTAAATAAAAAGACATAAAAACCTTTATTTATCCTCAAAGGGCGAAGTCGAGAGGTGGTTATCAATGCCATTGGATGGTGGCAAGAAATGGTACCTACGAGGGTCGTTTGAAAAGTCCGTGCAAAAATAAAAACGACTTAATTTTGGGGGGTAAACCTTTTTTATTTTTCAACATAGTCTCCTTTTAGGCTTATACACTTCGTCCAACGCTGCTCTAGTTTGTTGATCCCTTCCGAATAATAGGATTTGTCCAAGTCTGAAAAATAGCCATTCGTTTTTGCAATCACCTCCTCGTTTGAATAAAATCTTTTTCCCGCCAGCCATTTCTTCATATTGGGGAACAAATAGTAGTCCGAGGGAACCAAGTCTGGAGAATAGGGGGGATGTGAAACGAGTTGGAACCCTATTTCCATTAATTTTGCGACCACAACTGCTGAGGTGTGAGCTGGTGCGTTGACGTGATGGAAAAGGACTTTTTTGTGGGCCAATCGTGGGCGTTTTTCTTGCAGCTCGGTTTTCAAACGGTCCAATAACGATAAATAATATGCACCTGTAATAGTTTTACCCTTTTCCAGATAGTCGATGAGGATTATTCCTTGCGAATCCCAAAAGACAGTCGCCATAATCTTTCCGGCCGAAGGAACGGTCTTCGCCTTTTTTGGCGCAGATTCCCCCTTGGTAACCCATTGTTTAGATTGTTCTTTGGTCTCAGGAGTGTAGTGATGTATCCATGTTTCATCCACAGTGACGAAACGACGCTTAAAGTCCTGCGGATTCTTCTGGAACAGCTACAAACCGTCCTTGCAACACTTCACACGATTTCGTTTTTGGTCAAGCGTGAGCAATCGCGGCACCCATCTTGCGGATAGCTTTGTCATGTCCAAATGTTGATGCAAAATATTATGTACCCGTTCATTCGAGATGCCCACAGCACTAGCAATCTCACGCACCTTCACTCTTCTGTCATCCATCACCATATCATGGATTTTATCAACGATTTCTGGAGTAGTAACCTCAACAGGGCGTCCAGAACGTTCAGCGTCACTTGTGCCCATATGGCCACTCCGAAAATTTTAAAACCACTTATAAACTGTTCTAATCGAAGGTGCAGAGTCACCATAATGTTTATCAAGCTTCTCTTTAGTCTCCTGAGGCGTTTTGCCTTTCATAAAGTAGTGTTTAATCAACACACGAAATTCTTTTTCGTCCATTTTTTGAAAATCACTCGACTTCCTCGATTCAAACGAATGCCAAACACAAAGAAATAGACCGATCTGGCTGAAACTTGGTGTGTGTTCTTCCAAGAGATGCTACTAACTAAACATAACCTCGATACGCGCCAGTAGTGCTATCTCTCTGACTTTGCACGGACTTTTCAAACGACCCTCGTATCTTACGATAGTTTTGGCTCAAAATAACCAAATGTGCTACTCGAGAAAACATAAACAGTTATTCCCACAATTTCCTGTTTTAGATATACGCCCTGATTTCCCCCAAAAAAGTGGTGAAAAGAGAAAACTTCTCGTGTAAACTTTTATCCAGGTAATTTTCAATCCACTACTTTACGCTTTCCACAGTATACAATTAAATATATAAACATAAAATGTAAGAAATTCAAATATAATGAGACAGATTTTACGAGGCTCACCTGTACGCATTTAGTAAAGCAAGGGAGAAAGCTAATGGCTGCAACGTACCTGGAACAAAAAAAAAAAAAAAAAAAAGATAAATTAATGGAATATTTAAAAAAAATAAAATAAAATACATTTAATAAGTTTGTTAGGGAAGGAATCAAGCTCAAGAGCAGCAAGTTTCTGGATTCCAGTAAACGGAGATCATGGATTCTCAGACGCAGATCCTTAGTACTTCTCTTTCTTGGAGACACTGGAAGGTCCTTACTTCCTTCACAACTACCTCTTCCCGAGTTTGGCAAAAGTAGAAAGTCCCTGGAACAACTGGAATGGGTGCCAGATCATGTGGAGAGGGGGATCAAGTGGTATGAAACAGGCGATCAACTGGCCCAGGAATGGTAGCTAACACTACTTTCACCGGCCTGGAAACCTGTGCTAGGGGATCACCAAGGGTGCAGCAGTTCGTGTGGCTCTCAGAGAAAACGGGGATCTGGAGAAAGAGCATGAAAAGAACTGGGTGATGTGTACTAGAGGGTCACACACAGCAAGACTATGCTTGCCTTAGCTGTGCAAAACGAAGAGCCGAAGAGACAGAAATCAGATTATTCAGATCACAGGCCTATTTACAGGGGCAAGGTAGGTTCAGGAAGCATCTGTTCAAGGTGGGGGCTTGGAACCGTTGTGCAGATTCTGTCAGGAAGAGAAGGAAATGACCTTTCACCTGCTGTTCGATTGCGTTGCAAGTGGAATATTTTTTTTAATAATCGATATTTTTCTTTTTATAGTTCTCTAAAACGGCGCCAAACTTTTGTATTTATGCTGTTAAAAAAATCAATATAACAGTCGAAATTTAATCGATTATATTAAGCTTAAAAATTGTAATAAAGGGAAGTTGTATCAGTTACAAGATATATATATATATTTTTTTATTATGAAAAAGATGTCTTCTATTAATGCAGGAAATCAACCAATTTCACAACCAAAAAAAAAAATCACCATGGTGACCTTATTAACGGGATTACGCCCCCCTCCAGAAAATGAGAAAGGGATTAAAGTTGTAGGTGAAAGGGAGGCAGATGAAATTAAAAAACAAAAAAGTGTAAATATTCCAGAGGTTCTAACCTGAAGCTCACGCATATCGGCCGAATAAAAAGAGACTTGATTTTATACAGGATTTAAACTCCCAGTCTGTCCGAGCGATCTCTAAGCCTTCCACAGATTAATTCCCTTCTCTATCTCTCTCTCTGTCTCTATTTCTCTTTCTCTTTCTCCCAAATAAAATCATTTACTATCATCAATAATTTTTATTTTTACAATTTGACAAAAAACATGTTTTTTTTTAATTAGTAATTTACAATCTGTAAACAATAAGTAAATATGGAGAGAGTGATGAACTGGTGCGGGAGGAGAGCAGGAGGAGAGAAACTACCCAGCGGTAGCACTCTCTAGAGGAGAGAGGAGAATGTGTGGAGAGAGGAGAATACGAGGAGGAGAGAGGAGAGATAGGGGAATAATGATTTAGGACCTCAGCCTACAAGGAAGTCGCGGGGCCACTGGCGATTCAGTCGACGAGGAGTATTGTTAGGGATGTCAGAGGAGGCGAGAGACTGTACAAGAGGATTTGAGCAAGTCGATAGAGCAGTATGGAGTTTTTGATATTTAGTCTTGGCGAGTTGGTCTATGAAGGGAATGTTGAGGTTGGTGTGAAGAGTGAGGTTAGTCGCCGTAGAGACTCATTAAAAAACATGCGTAATATTTTAAATGGCTAGTTTTTATATGTTTTTATATGTATTTACTGAAATTGTATTATATCTCCGGAAATAAACGTTTAGAATTCGAATGATTACGAGGCCCTAATCCAATGCACTTCCGTTCAGAAGTAAATCAAAATAATTAGTAAGAAATAAATAGATAAACACAAAATAAAGCTCAGCTAAGTGAGAAGTTAAATTGAAGTGATCCTATTGAACAGTTAAATCTCAGCAGACAGATGATGTTGACAGAGTTAAGCTTTTTTTTTAAAATAAACAGCTTAATATCTTGGACTATGAGTAGTTTAAGCTTAAAGTTTCTTTATTTCTCAATTTCTGGTTTTAAGCTTTATTAATAATTTTTTTTTTGAGGCTATTAAATGTTTTCATTTAAACTTTATGAATTTTACATTTTAGAAAATTAACAGGGCATTCAAAATTAATCTAGGAGGATCTTCTTCCTTCATCAGCTGTTCTTCTCAACAGCTGTCTTTATTCCAAATTTATTCATTGTTCTTTAATTTATTCATCATTCATAAGCCGTAGCCATTGTAATCAAGCGCGTTTCTGATTTCTTTTTGCATTCAAATCTGCCAGACGTCCATTCAGTTTTAGTACCAATATTCAATTTTCTCTTAAGATTAACGGCAATAAAAATGCGTCATCCATTGTCAGCTCAATGTGTTGCCCAAGAATTAAAAGATTAAGATTGAAATGATCTTTCTAAGGGAATTTTGAGGAGCGATCAATAAAATATTTTTGTAGACAAATTTCTTATTAATATATGATTTAAGGCGCGTCAACATCTAAGGTTATTGGCGCCCGGAGCTTTTTTCAGTGCACTGCCGGCCTCCGGACAGTGTTCTCTCGTTACAGACAACACTGTCCATCACCGGACAGTGAGCTGTAAGAAGCTCCTAGGAAGAGAAAATCTAAGGGTCAGCTGCTGGATTCGAACCCGGGACCTCCGCGTGGGAGTCCAGTATGCTAACCACATAGCTAATCCCTTCCCTCGACTTATTATTATTATTATTATTATTATTATTTTTTTATACCAACGTTTCGGCAAAATTAATTACGAATATCTACGTTTCGTGACCTTATTGAACTAAGGATTCAAGATTGGCGAGGAATCGATCAAATAAAAAACAACAACTCGTCTTTTTTGCCAATGTTTCTGGCAAATATATTGCCTTCTTCAGGGCCTGGATATTACAAATAAAACAATACAAAAACAATTTAGAGATTCAGTAACACAGAAAATCAGTAAAAAAACAGTAATATAAATATAAAATAAAATTAAAAAAGTAAAATACAATAAATTCTTTATAATTATTGAAACTTACGTGGCTATGCGGGTTGGTTGAGATACAGAAAACTAAGAGCCAGAACTGGAGAAGCAGGTACATATATATCGTATATACAGATATAGTGGGACTTAAACGGGAATTTTGGTAGTGACAATGGGACAGATAAATTTGCTTCTAATCATCTGGTTCGTTTGTTATTTAATTCATAAGTAATTGTTTTCATTTTTTTTGGTGACTGATTCAGATTCATAGTTTCAATGGGATTGAAAAAATAACTGCCATTTCAGTCTAGTAAAATTTATACTGCCGAGCTTTCGACCTAGGGACTAGGTCATCTTCAGGGCTAGTTTAGAAAGTAATACTATTACATTTCAGGGTTGGTGTGTCTTCGGTCTTATCTGTTCATGGACACACCAACCCTGTAATGTAAAAATATTACTTTGTAAACTAACCCTGAAGATGACCTAGTCCCTAGGTCGAAAGCTCGGCATAATAAATCTATTGAGACTGAAATGGCAATTATTTTTTCATCCTATTTAATTCATAAGGGTTTTTGGTTTTTCCTGTTTTCTTTTGTATTAAAAGAAATTTCCCAATAAATATTTCATTTACTCTTTTGTCAAAATTGAACATTGTACGTAATTAGTCTATTGTATCTGTCCTATTGTCAGTACCAAAATTCCCGTGTAAGTCCCACTATATCTGTATATATGTATGTACCAGCTTCTCCATTTCTGGCTCTCAGTTTCTGTAACTCAACCAACCCAACATAGACACGTAAGTTTCAATAATTATAAAGAATTTATTGTATTTTACTGTTTATTATTGTATTACTGATTTTCTATGTTACTGATTGTCTAGATTGTTTGTATTTGTAATATCCAGGCCCTGAAGAAGACAATATATTTGCCAGAAACGTTGGCAAGAAGACGAGTTGTTGTTTTTATTTGGACCGATTCTTCGCCAATCTTGAATCCTTAGTTCAAAATTAATTACCTTCTTCAGGGTATTAGAAATTTGTGAAATTATAAGAACAACTTACGCCATCATACACTGATTCCTGAAGAGGTAAATAAATTTACCGAAACGTCGGTATAAAAAAAAAATAAGAAATTTGTCTACAAAAATGTTGTACCGCTTCCACAATTATTCCCAAGAAAAATCTATCAACCACAGACGAAAATAAAATCACCATTGGTCAATAATACATTTTTAAAAATCTGCCAATAATATTCACGTAACTTGATAAGAACTTATTGGTGCCTGGAGCTTTTTCTTTCCAGTGCACTGTTGGCCTCCGGAGTTCCAAGCTCGAAATTTCAAGTTTAAAAAAATAAAATTTAATTATTTCTTAAATTATGGCTAAAGAAAAGCTGGTGCGAACATCAGATTTCTTTTTTTTCCTTTATTGTTCTCATTTTCTTTTTTCCTAGTTTAGGTTTTTGATTAATGATTTCCATGAAAGGCCTATACAAGTGAAATTGGTTATCTAAGTAAAAATGTAAAAGAAAATAAATGGCTTACGTAGCGCTAGTTACACCATAAATATTTATCAATTCTCTTTGGTTTATACCACGGGCAAAGTAGATTGGAAGTGACATACAATGAATGGAACAGGCTAAATAATGGATTAATGCTAAAATGGTAAAATGTGTATGGCGCAAGCGCGCTTTGCGTTTATTTATGTAGAGAATTGAAGATTTATTGCCTGCGGTACACTATGGGATGATAATAGCAAGACAAAAGCAAACAAAGCACCTCCTTCCCCCTTTGGCTCCTCACCCATAATCACGTCCCCTGCTTAGAGATCACGTCCTAACTTGCGATTCGTTCGAATTCATAGCCATAAACTTCTCGTTCATCGGTTAGTTCAACAAAATGTACGGGGTCATAGGAGGTTGTCCTTTATAACCAGACGTTAACATCCTTGGCACTTTTT
The DNA here is from genome assembly GCF_049639745.1 of Rhodnius prolixus. Classification (NCBI taxonomy): domain Eukaryota; kingdom Metazoa; phylum Arthropoda; class Insecta; order Hemiptera; family Reduviidae; genus Rhodnius; species Rhodnius prolixus. Next base: position 32,125,134 of record NW_027411582.1, read on the forward strand.
TTTTACTTGGTGAGAAAATAAACAGTAGCAGACCTTTGTTGGTCGCCATTTTTAATTACTTATTCTTTGGACTATCCCTAGTTAGGGGGTTGCATCAGCTGTTGCAGGGGATATTCCTGCTGGAACTTTTTGACCCGAAGAAGTGGATATTTAAAGACCTCCAAGTAATCCTAACCGACTAAAGCGCCTTTGTATACGACGTGGTCTTGCATCTCTTTGTAGCAGGGGGTGTCCAACTGGCGGCCTCCGAGGTAATTTTTTTGTGGCCCCACCCCTTTGTCCAGAAATAAAATGAAAACAGAAAAAAATTCTTATGAAGAAAATAGCGCTTAAAGGAGTCGATTTACTACCTTACTCTCACAATTCCCTCCTGGTTATGAAGAAAACAGTACTTAAAGGAGTCGATTCACTATCGTACTCTCACAATTCCCTCCCTCGTTATAACCCTTTAGCTACTGAAGACGAGTATACTACGTGGCCTAGCGCCTTACCTTGAGGCCTGCGGGCCATGTACAAAACACGCTGACTCAGTTCCGGTGACGTTTTGAAAGCGATATGTCCTGCCATTCTAAATGGAATTCCAGAATGAATTCGGTTTTAAAAAGACAAAAAGGAAGTAGGAATTCCCCAAAATATATTCTTACGTTTCCAGGTCTTTGAATCCAGATATATAGCAAAAACTTGGTACGAGGGAGATCGCTGGCCAAGTTTTGGGGTAAAAAGGAATAATTTTTCGTTTTATAAATACAATTATACAGGGTGTTCAGCATAAGACTACGGTAACTTTGGGTGGCGATTCTGGGCATCATTTGCAACAAAAAATTCCATATAAACTATGGCTTGATTCGGCTCCGTTTTATAGATATTTTTAATTTTATGTTTTTTCAAGGTGTTACTACTTTTTAGCAAAAAGATGTCTATATTTCTCAAACTATTAAAGCTACAGCTATAATATAAGCTCACTAGAAAGAAGGTTAAATTTCCTTTTAAATAAGCTAATTTGTATTCCAAAATAATAATACTAAGTATTTTACTTTGTGGCCCCAAACATAAGAAATAGCAAGTTTCTAATTTTTTCCAAAAACTTTGACTTCATTTTTCTCAAAAACGTTTTATATGAAAAAACCGTGCACTATTCAGGAAAAACATCTACATACGATCACCTTTCGAACGGTATACAATAATTGGGGTTATGTTAAAAATTGATGCAGAAATCTGTGATTAATTGCAAAAAAGTAGGCCTCAAAACTGCGTCGGCATTATGAAAGGAATTTACCTACCATAAGAATATAACTGATCAGAATCATCAAATCCAATACGATTTTTTGCAAACATGTAATTTAATAATTAATTTATTTAATAACTATATTCAAAAATATAAAATTTACATTATAAATAATAAAATAAAATAAAAAGAAGAAAAATATGATGTTAAATGAGTGTTAGGTACTAATTTCAAAAGAAAGGACAACCCATTCGAATATTGAATATCGCGATATGTTATACATCTACGGTTTCGTAGATCGGAATAGTGGAGAAGCTAGGCGGGGGTGTTCTAGATGTTTTCCTGATAGGGTGTTCCGAACGCTAAGACGATCGTGGAGGTGTACTGGCGGTCCGGTGAAATATTCCATCCACTATTATTTAATTTGGGGATCAGAGCGAGTAATAAGTTCTTGGCTTATTCATTAGTTCTCCACAATCTCCTGTGTTCGGCTTATTCATTAGCTCTTCACAACCTGTTAATTCCAAAAGTTTATTGAGTAGTTCAAAATGATGATTTATTCACATTATTTGGCATATTCCTTTAATTAACTACAGAATAACTCACAGATCTAAACTGGTTAAACGAAAATCCTTTCTTTTGAAATTGGTAACTAACACTCATTTAACATCATATTCATTTTTCTTCTTTTTATTTTATTATTTATAATGTAAATTTTATATTTTTGAATATAGTTCTTAAATAAATTAATTATTAAATTACACGTTTGCAAAAAATCGTACTGGATTTGATGATTCTGATCAGTTATATTCTTATGGTAGGTGAATTCCTTTCTTAATGCCGACGCTGTTTTGAGGCCTACTTTTTTGCAATTAATCACAGATTTCTGCGTCAGTTTTTAACATAACCTTCATTATTGTATACCGTTCGAAAGGTGATCGTATGTAGATGTTTTTCCTGAATAGTGCACGGTTTTTTCATATAAAACGTTTTTGAGAAAAATGAAGTCAAAGTTTTTGGAAAAAATTAGAAACTTGCTATTTCTTATGTTTGGGGCAACAAAGTAAAATACTTAGTATTATTATTTTGGAATACAAATTAGCTTATTTAAAAGGAAATTTAACCTTCTTTCTAGTGAGCTTATATTATAGCTGTAGCTTTAATAGTTTGAGAAATATAGACATCTTTTTGCTAAAAAGTAGTAACACCTTGAAAAAACATAAAATTAAAAATATCTATAAAACGGAGCCGAATCGAGCCATAGTTTATATGGAATTTTTTGTTGCAAATGATGCCCAGAATCGCCTCCCGAAGTTACCGTAGTCTTATGCTGAACACCCTGTATAGTACTTTAATTATCCTATCCATGTTCCTAAATCCTCACTTCAGGATATAAATTTACCAAAATTTGTAAATTTGTGGCCCGCGTGATTCTTGCCTGTTGGCACCCCTAGTTTATAGGATTTCCTTGTGAGAAACTATTAATTCAGATGATGACTGTGGTCGAAAGTAACACACTCTTTGCAATAGTTCACGATAATCCAACACACTACAATCCAATAGTTCGCGATAGAGACTTTTAACTCTTTAGTTCAGATGAACATTTACTTATTTTCTTTAAGCTGTCAAAGGCATAGCTTCCTTTTTGGTTGCGAAGAACACATTGCAGCCTTTGGAAGAACACTAAGCTCCCCCAGACACTAAGCTCTCGCCTTCCAAGTTTGGTAAAGACGTCATCTTCGACGTCACACGCCCATACTGAAGTCTTCCACCACTTTACCGCACCCCCCCGTTGATAACTTCTAGCCGTTAGCCATATTCCATGCTTTGCACAAACACCAATCATCTATGTTTGTCCTAATGTTAAAGCTACGCCTACACCCTATCAATTCATCTTAAGAATTCTTCTTAAGGCAGTTCTAGGATAGAGATCGAGTTAATTATCTTAAGATAATTACGAGAAAGTCTCTTTACTGTTCATAATAACTAATAGGAATTTCACATGTAAGTAAAAATCACAAATTTGATGAAAATCGTTTATGAAAAAATGTTATTTCATTTAGTAAGTTTTCGTAAATTTAGTATTCTATTTTACTAAGTAGTTTGTTACGATTTTTACGCACAAAATACGTAGTTCCAAGAAAGTATCATTACGTAGTGTTGTTAGTGTTTAACCCAAATTTGTTCATCGCCTGTTAATTTTTTTTCAAATAAAAAGAAAAAAACTGTAATAAAGATAGATTATATAATTTCTAATTTTAGCTCATGATCTTGAATATAGATCAACAACAACATATTTTGGATAATGTTAGAAGTTATACGTACAGCACGATGGAAAAGCAATGCCAGTAGTTTGTCATTAAGGAGAATTCGGGATTTGATTGTGGATGAAGGGATGGACCCTTACTGGTGTGCAAGGTCGAGGGAAGGTCCTCTACCTTCATTAAGGAAATGCTTGGGGGAGGGCCCACCCTAATACACAGAGAGTTCTGTTGATCAGCCTTCAGTGTGTGTGTGTGTGTGTGTGTGTGTGTGTGTGTGTGTTTTAGAGAGGCGGCGGACTAAGACAGACTTTATCAGAGATATTGTGGCCCTAGAAGTGGGAGTAATACGTATACGTAAAGGGCTAGATTACCTAGCCTGGGCAAGTAAGGCCTAATATTAGCAAGAACTTTAAACGCCCTTATATAAAAAGGGTTGGCTTTCAAATAAATTAAATCTCGTTAGAGTTTTCCCTATTCTCAAAGTGAAGAGTAGAATAAATTTATTTTTTAAATTACATTAATAAGGGCTTAATACAATCTAGGAAAAGGAAATTTAATTTTCTAATTCAATTTATACGCGCTTTCATATTTTATGCATCAAACAAGGTGTATGGAAAATAAACAAAAATAAAAATCTTCTGCCCAATAGCAAGGGGGGATGCCAAACAATTTTTTTTAGTTATTGACACATCTAAATTTGGTTAAGAGTTAACAGAACAAATATTTGTCGTGAAAACCTAACACGATTTCTGTTAAAGCAATTTACATATTATAACGGGGGCCCCCCCTAGAACAAATAAAACCCTTTGTCCTGAAAATCCCATGGAGACCGGATATCGATCACCTTTGGGTGACCCGCGCACTGGATTAGATTAATTTGAAATTTTAAATGATGTCGTCGGTTAGTAATTTTCCTCAAATAGATTTAAATTTGCTTACAATTTCTATATATTACAACTTAATATTTTTTTGAAAATTTGTGCTTTATCTCCAAATACCAAATTTAGAGTCATGGAGAGAGGTGACTAGCAAATCGTACTTTACTATAAATTCCTTCTATTAACTAGTTAAGCGCGTTTGACGTGTATACTCGTTGTGAAAAATATAAAATTGCCATTAACTATAAAAAAAAAAACTCGAAATTTTAATAAAATACAATAAGAATATTATTTTTCTGCAACCATGTAGGAATGTTCTCATTACTCAATTAAAATCAGCTGTGTAATGCCCAACTTCCCTCACTAGTGGGGAAAAATTCCCATTAGTGTCACTTTCCTCACTAGTGAGTGGAAAAACTTTATTGTGCTGCTTCCTTGATATAAGTTTTGTTATTAACATAAATATTTTCTGTAAAACTTTAATAAGCTTATTTAACGTAACTAAATAATTAAAAAACGAATATTAAACGATAAAATAAAAATTGAAAGGAATATAGAAATAAAAATAATACTTTAATAAATAATTAGATATTTTTAATTATAACAGTTAAAAAGGTTATAGTGTTACCTTATAGAAATTTAAAATGGATTCTAGTGATGCCTGTTTAGTTTTTTTTTTAGTTAATAACCCTAATGGTTGCAGAAAATATAATATTTAACTCGAGTGTAAAGTATTTTCCTCATACTCGGCAATTTGCACTTACACTCGCCTCGCTTCGCTCGTTCGTGCGTGCAAACCCTGCCTCGTGTGAGGAAAAGTACTACTTTCCACACTTGTTAAATAAATAACTATTGGTGGGGATGTTTCCTTTATCTTACCAATAGAACTGCGGTGGGAGCCAGCCAAATGATAAGTGGTTGGTACATGTTTGGTTTCCGCATTAGTGATTGGGGAATTACGCACACAAATAGAAGCTCTCAACCCTTGTGCAATGCTCGTTTTTACCTTTTAGTTAGAGATTCAGACCTCTCAGTACGAGCATGATTTAATTTTGCACAGAATTCAAAAAGCTCTTTTCTATTCCTTGTAAAAAGCTCTTGTGTCCCTAGTTAACTAGAGGCAATACATACGTGAAGCGGTGCAAGATTTTGGAATGAGCACAGAATGCTCTGGTAATCAGTAAGCCCCACAGAGATTGCAGAAAAAGTCGCTTGCAGTGACTATTATGACTATTTTGTAAACTTTTGGTTGTTTTGCCCTGCGTTCGACACGTGTTATACACGTCATTGTCTCATTTTAATTCCGCACACTGTGGGAGGGGGTTTTTAAAACTAAATTCCACCGCTTAACTGGTTAAAGCATTAAATAAAAAGCAACGCCTAGACTGTAAAACGAACCCACTAAACCAACAATACATCTTAGTATTGCGGGCCTTTCAGTCACTAACTTAACTAGAAACTTTAATTAGTATAAAGACAAGATAAGACATGTTTGTTTATGTTCAGGTCAGCAGGTCTAATTATCCCTGATTAAGTTAGTGACCAGTAAACCGGAAACGTTTACACAGTGGAGCCACGTAGCTTCGAAAATCTTCAGGTGGGCCCATTTGTTGTTTTTGTTTTTACAGTTTATAAATAATATGAGAACCTTATATTTTTTGAAAAAGCCGTTTTTTCTCATTTTTGGCAACTTTTTTCTCGAAACCTATTAGATCTGGGTTGTTGCAAAAAAATTACAGTCATAAAGGAGGGTTTGCCCTATAATTTAAAGAAAATTTGGGAATTTTATCTTTTATAGAAAAAGAGAAAAAAATTGTCAAAGTTGGGTGTTTTTCAACGTTACGCTTTTTCTTGCAGTTTTTGACGATCAACCCTTATATTATATCCTATTTCTGAGTTCAGTTTAGTGTTTTTTAACACTAAAAATATTAACATAATAGTTAACACAATTCGTATACTACGAGCGATAATACAAAAAGAAAACAAAAATTGTTTCCCAATTTGAAAATATTATCTCATGGAAAATTTGCCTTAAATTTATAAGATTTTAGCAGTTCTCCTTTATTTTTAGCAAGAAGAAAAATAAAAATAGAGAAAACTGCTTATATGTTATAAACGATTTCCTAGAAAAAAGAAAATAGGAACTCTGGTCAATTTTCCATCTCTCACCAACTCCCCAAATACTGTCTGGGAAATGAACGTATTTTAGGATTACATCTAAATTGAAGATTTACCACAAGCCTTATATTATTTTCATGGAATTTATCTTTACATGAGAAACTGTAAGGAATGTAAGATATGTTTTGAAAACCGGATATTACGTCAGATGATTGTTAGTTATAAAAAAAGAATTTGGGTATCGGTTTTATCCATAGATGTGCACAAATATAATGCCGCCATTTATTTCTTAAAAATTGAATCTTATTTGTGATTTATTTTGTATTTTATATTTTGCACCGGAAATTCAACCTTTTGATGGCCACTAAATATTAAACAAATAAAATCTGGCATTAAGACTCACACGACTTCCTCTTACGTAGTATTCTCATTGGTTCTAACCACATTAATATTCCTTCAGACTCAGAATATTATAAAATAATAATCAATTCTAATTAATTCTACATTATAGGTGATAGGGGGGGCACATTTGAACAGGGGGGCACCTTTGAAAATTTTTAATTTCAACGCCAAATATTAAAAACATTTATGATTGGTAATTTTCTCCATAGTTGTGGTGGTAGACCTGTTGTATAATTGACAGAGTTTCCCTTCGTTTTCATTGTTTGGTAAAGTCAGAATTGAGGAATGTTACATTTTGTAAGGTGGAAGTAAAAGTTTTTGTTACAGCTTTGGAAGTGTATTGTGAAGATTTGTAGTGGACAAGGTGTGTAAGTATTGTTAATCCATATTAACATTTGGAATTAACCTAGTATTTACAAAAGTCTATTTGCTTGCAAAAAAAGTGTTGGATATTATATTTTCTTTTATTGAAGGAGAAGGGGGCCCATTTCTACATCACCAGTTAAAATGTGCCGCCCTACCGACCTGCAAGTTTGTGACTTTGTTTAATCGCAGAGAAGGGGTAAGTGGGTCCGAACCTACTACATAAGAAGCGCAACAAACCGAATATTTTGTTCAAACTTCTTAAACCCATCACTTAGGCTACAACATCCCCGAACTGAGTCATTATTGATTTTTGGAACTAGATTTCAGTGGTTTAAAAGAGAAAGTAATGTAGTAGTCGAGAGAAATAACTGATAGAAGATAGATTCAGAGTAAAGTAATATCATTTCTTTCTATTTTATATTGTGTTCTAAGGTACCCCATCGGTGGGGCCAGATATTGGACACAACATTTTTAAATTAAAAAATTATAGATATGTACGTGAAGTACCAACTGTTTATTGATATAGATCTGTTAAGAATACTTGAAAGTTGTAGAAAACAAGATAAAAAGGTTCAATAATACGATTCTGTGCGCTCTGTGACAGAAAATGTAAATTCTGTTCAAATGTGCCCCCCTCTCTCCTACATATCTTTGATTTTATCTGGTCCATAGCAAGGACGTTTCTTGTATTCCTGATATCAGAGGTTGAGATTTCAGTCTTCACTTATGTTATATACCGTTTTGCACTTATACTTGCTGATTGAGAGGTGTAAAGTTACGACGACATGGTGTATAGGATTGGATCAATGACTAGTTTCTGTAGAATCTTAACAAAGTGTAGTGCGAGAAAGGTAGGACCTCTGACAATGGACAAAAGTACGAAAACCTGTTCAGGTATGCACAATAACTATAATACATAGCTTGTTTAAAGCGTTTTTTGTTTAGGCAATTTATTTAAATTTAGTCTTCCATTAGGACAGCTGTATAAAGATTGATCGTCAAAAATATATTTTTAAAAGAATGAGACGAAGACAAATGCCAAAAGATTACATTCACCTTACGCAGAAAAACTTGTCCCCCACTACTCATACACAACAAAGAAATACCGACCTCCACACAAGTACGGCTACCTAGGACTGTGTTTAGACAGTCGACTTACATGGAACCCGCACACTAGACTGAAAAGACAAGAACTCAATAGACGATACGGACAACTAGGAAGACTGCTAGGGCGGAGATCAGCCAGGAACGTACAGAACAAACTGACTCTCTACAAGACACTACTAAGACCCATCTGGACCTACGGAGCTGAGCTGTGGGACCCTGCGAAACCATCCAACATCCAAAGAATCCAATCCTTTCAATCTAAAGTCCTTCGGCATATCGACAAACGCTCTTTATTATATAGCCAATTTAACCCTCCACACAGACCTCAATATCCCTTTTGTCAATGCGCTAATACATTCTCGGCTTCCTTAATTTCCATAATAGCCTAAACCATACATCCTAATCCCACAGCACAAGCCTTATCCACAACAACCCATCCCGACAGTCCACCACGACGCCTGAAACGACCCCGCGACCTTTTACCTATTTCCTAAACTTCCTTCCAACCTCTAGAGAGCATTGGCTGGCCCCTCTCAGCATGCCTTCCACCGATGTGCATAACTAAATGATGATCACATTTACTTGATGTATATGTACATGTACAAGTTGTAAATAAATATATATATATATATATATATACACAGTGGAGTCTCGGTTATCCGTCATGACCGGGACCGGACACGTGACGGATAGTCGAATAGACGGATAATGGAAAAAAACCGGAAAATTTGCAGATTCTTTTGTTTAACGTGTATAAAACTTTGTATTAACTGGTATACATATTTTATACGTTCATACGCTTAAGCTTTATAGGTCAGGGTATCTTTCATTATTCAATTCATTCTATTGGGTATTAAAATTAATGAATACAATGTCTGCGACATCTAATCGGTTTTGTGGGCGGTTTTGTTTGTGGTTGATCTTTTAAGGGAAAAAAACCCACAAACTGTCGAATGATGGACACGAGTAAGTACCTAAAAGACAAAGGAAAAAAATTAACGTGTGGCTGTGTCATTGACACGGCCGTGTGTGTTACGTGAATACGTTTACGTAACAAGTTATATTTTTTATATAAAATATTTTTATTTATATATTTAGAATGAAATCAAGGAAACAAATCGACGATCGAACACAATCTATGCCTATACAGTCCGTTGTCGCTGTAGGAGCGATTTCATCATCCATTTGCATAATTTCAACCGCCCCAGCTGCAGATGTACTGACACCGACGTTGATCCACACGGCCGCATTCATTCTTTTACGTTCCCGGGCACAGCTTGACTTGGTCATATGGTGTTTTATTATTACCATTCGATTGTTCTTGAGAAGCCCTTTCCAACCGTATACGATCTCTGTATTTGGTTTTGGCTTTTCGACGCGTATAGGCCGACATTATATATTTTTTTATTCTAACACCTTATTATATTCACTGTCACTATTTTACACTAATGTTTTATATACAATTGATAGATTGTGACGACAGCTGACGATTAAAACTTAAACGAACATCGTAGCTTCTCCGTATCAAAAGTTATACCATTTGTAAATCTCGATACGCAGCAAAATGATCTCAAAATGGCGGCGCTTCCCCTCCACCGCGCGCGATGCGTCACAGTCCTCGCTTATCGTAATGAATTCTTTGATCCTTTAGCTATCCAGTGGTCTAATTTACTTTTGGATGTAGACGATAGATTCAAAACTATAATGCCAAACTGTATCCCCCGAGTTTGTTATCATTAGGTTTTTTGGATTGCCACCATATGATTCAAATTTAAAGACGTATTCACGTCAAAATCTCAAAAGAAAGTTTTCTTTTTAAAATAATTTTTTGGTTTTGTTTATTTTAATTTTTAAATACTGAGGAGAGTGACGGTTAATTGGAATAGACGGATAAAAGGGTGACGGATAACCGAGACTCCACTGTATATAATAAATTATTATATATAGTGGAGTCTCGGTTATATATTATATAAATGAAACTAAAAATTAATAAAAATCACTCGCCCCCCCATGCATTCGGTAAATATAATTTGAAGTAGAGAAAAGATTCCGCCATATTTACTCTATAATAAATGGGTAGAAGTTTATAGCTCTTGGGATTTATTATATATTTTTATTCACACTACAATACACACACGCGGCTACAAAAAAAGAAAAAAAAAATCATGTTATGGCCATGAAAATTTTCAGATTTTTTTACTCCCCCCTCCCTGCCACGGTCGCTATGGCAACGTGAACATATTTATATTCACAGCGTTTTCTCCATTCTGCCGTCATATTTATTGACGTCCGTTTTTTTCCCCCATCCCGGCCGCCCGACAACTACATTATTTGTTTACGTAATAAAAAAACAAAATTCCTGCCCCCCCCCATTACATTATTTTTTTATGGACCATGAAATTTTCGAGGAAAAAAGGGGCACCACATTAAAATAAATAATAAAATGTACTATTTACATACAAAGAAAAAAATTATGTAACAATAAACATAGAAACGATAAATAAAGGGCTGAGTATTGCTGAAAGGTTTCGAAGATTTATATGAATGAAACACACTTGGCTGGGGTCCTTTCCTTTCTCCAAAAACAGAAAAGGGAAAGTGAAGAGTAGAAAACAGTGCAGGCTTTTCTTTCTCTTAAAGAAAATTAAACAAAACAAGTAATTGAAATAATTTTATTGGGTAACAAAAAAATGTCTTGTTAACCAATTAGCTTAGCACATGAAATACCAAGCAATGCTTTAAGAATATTACTAGATATTGTTTAAGTAACACTTAGGATCTCGCTAAAACCATTTTCGTGGCTACAGTCTACAAGTAAAACTGCTAAGCATTTAGCTCGGTTAAATGATACGAAGTTTAGAGAGAGAGAAATTACTGTTCGCGTTACGTGTGCTTCAGATTTGCGGATTTTCGTCAACATCTTATAAGCGGAAGCGATAATAAGAATCATACGATAATTGTCTTTCTCATAATGATGTCAGTATACAGGGTGAACCAGTAAGTATTGTCCATAGGCCTACTGTGTGTAGTACATCTCAAGTGGACTTCAATGACGTATTGGCCAACTTCATATTTTCCACTGTTCTTGAGTGACGTCACTTTAATTTTTTTTTTTTAAATAATCATTACTTTTTTGCAATAAAAATGTTATTACTCAGAAAGTTTTAGTCTGAATTCGATTCTGATGACACGGTTAGAAAGATAAATAAATTTTCCAAAAATTGATACCATTTTGAAGCATAAGTCATTCTCCAAACAGCCTCAATCTTCCTCCTGGATACTGGGAGAAATAAAAGTAATCGTAATTTCATTAAGAAAACTCATTAGGCCCTTATGTGTGATCATTATCAGACCTAGGTGCTGGCACTTTTTTAGTGAAAGTTTCCTTGTCCTAATGTGGGCTTTCAAACGGTATATCATTTTCCAGGATTCCTTTTATCTTCGTATGAGAAATTACCTTTGTTTTGCAAGACAACGTGTTCACGAGCACACCAACAGTGTTAGTTTATCAAGTTGTTTAATTCATTGAAAACTTTTTTAGACAGGTCAGTAGTCAATTTTTAAAGTAGATTGTCTTAAAATAAGGAGGTCAAAGGTTACAAATTGCCTTTTAAACAATTACTTCGAATTAATTAATCCGAATTCGATTCTAATAACCCGGTTAGAAAGACAGATAAATTTTCTAAAAATTGACACCATTTCGAAGCATAAGCTCCAAACAGCCTCAATCTTCCTCCTGGATACTGGGAAAAATAAAAGTAATCGTATTTTCATTAAGAAAACTCATTAGGCCCTTATGTGTGATCATAATCAGACCTAGGTGCTGGCACTTTTTTAGTGAAAGTTTCCTCGTCTAATGTGGGCTTTAATCTCACTAAAATATTTGAGAAAATGTTAGGAAATATTTTAATGGTTCGCCCTGTATATACTATATACTGATTTATTAAGGTAATAATTCTAAGCTAATATCATTAATAAGTAATAAAAGAAATTAAATTAAAATAAATAATGATTACAAAATAGTATAGTCAGAAGACCTGGAAGACATTGAATTTAACTTGGATTACTGTTTAAAGAACATCCCTGTGGAATTGGATATACCATGTTGAGTCTGTCTGTCTAAGTGGTGATGACGTGGTCCATTATTATTACATTGAGAGCCTTGTGTATGTGTGTGTGTGTGTGTGGGTGGGTGTGTAAATGAGAGCTAGAGAGGGCGTAAGAGAGAGCTAGAGAGAGATGGTCCCCTTGATACACGCAATCAAATATCCCACTTCATCAACTCTCATCCTATCAGAAAGCTTCAAACTTGGTAATACTGGCGCTACTAGAGTAACCCGCTACCTCTTTAAACTAAACACTATCTATTTCATACTATTCGCTTTATTAATGTAATTCAGTTAAGTGCTAAGTGAATAGAACTATACATATAATATATATACTTATTAAACTTTGACATATTTATATTGAAACGCAGCTAATCATGTATTGATTGATTTAACTTCAATGACATGATGGATTCTGTTATATTTTTAATTAAATAATAATTAAATTAATCAGGCAAGGTTAGTCGCTTGCAATCAATCAAAAGTAACATATCACCGTGAGTTAAATGTGAATATTGCGTTAAAAAAAAAGAAGTTTTTGAAGCCATTATTTATTTTAAAAAAGTGGCAAAAAATAAACGATACCAAAATGTGGTACATCTGATATTGAAACTTTTTAATATTTAGACATACAGAGTGCGTAGATTGCAATGAGGAGGAGGATTTCAAACATACAATAATGATATGTCCACGTTATGTGGTAGAAAGGAAACGAATGTTTGACGACATATACAGGTATTTAGATGCACCATTTCGCTACGAAGACATAATATTCTCCACCAACATCTATGTGCTTAAATCTGTAGCAGAGCTAGCTAAGAAATATGAATGTATTTAAAAGTTATAGAATGAATGCAAGAAAATGATTAGAGAAGGATTACGGTGATTTTAATTTCGGTTAAGCTATAAGGATGGCAGGAATATAGAGTACTGATCCATCCATTAGTTGTAAGTTTGTATGTAAATAGTTGTATATAGTAGAGTGATGAATGTGTGAAGCGAATGTATTTATAAGCAAGAATGGAGAGTGAGTGATATTCTAGTGATAAGCACCTAGACGATGCTGGCTATATGGCGGAAGCCAATGCCAAAAAAAATTATGGCTGTGTCATGGACACGGCCGTGTGTTGTACGTGAATACGTTTATGTAACGGGTTATATTTTTTATATAAAATATTTTTTATTTATGTATTTAGGATGAAACAATGTGTCTTCATAATCAACGATCGAACACAATCTATGCCTATACGGTCCGTTGTCGATGTAGAAGCGTTTTCGTCATCCACTTGCATAATTTCAACCGCCCCAGCTGCAGATGTACTGACACCGACATTGATCCACACGGCCGCATTCATTCTTTTACGTTCCCGGCTTGACTCGGTCATATGGTGTTTTATTATTACCATTCGATTGTTCTTGAGAAGCCCTTTCCAACCGTATACGATCTCTGTATTTGGTTTTGGCTTTTCGACGCGTATAGGCCGACATTATATATTTTTGATAATATTTTTTTATTCTAACAACTTATTATATTCACTGTCACTATTTAACACTTATGTTTTATATGCAATCGATAGATTGTGACGACAGCTGGCGATTAAAACTTAAACGAACATCGTAGCTTCTCCGAGTCAAAAGTTATACTAATTGCAAATCTCGAAACGCAGCAAAATGATCTCAAAATGGCGGCGCTTTCCCCTGCACCGCGCGCGATGCGTCACTGTCCTCGCTTATCGTAATGAATTCTTTGATCCTTTAGCTATCCAGTGGTCTAATTTAATTTTGGATGTAGACGATAGATTCGTAACTATATTGCCAAACTGTATCCCCCGATTTTGTTATCATTAGGTTTTTTGGATTGCCTCCATATGATAGCAAATTTAAACACGTATTCACGTCAAAAAAGTATATTGCATTGTAATCAGTACTTTTAGCCTAACATACCTCTTCTCTTGGAAGTGCCCTAATTGAATTTCCCTTTGAAAATGGAGGAAAACAAAATATATCTAGATTTTAACAGAAGAATATTTCAAAGAGGAAAATTGCGTCTCAAGAATACGCAAAATTTCCCTATTCGCTAAGAGTTTGGGAAAGTAATAACAGCGAGTAGACCATCTTAAGTATAAGATCTTACAAGGAAGTTGGCGGAATAAATGAAAGGATTGAAAAAAAAATAAAAGAAAATGGAGATAAAAAAAAGTCTAGATTTATGGTGAGCTAATGCTAATTATTCCTGGACATTGATTAATCGACAGAACTTCCGTTTAAAATCTACTTCTGGTTCCACGTGGATAATTTTGAATAATGTATCAGTATGAATTATCTACGAGTAGTTTGAATGAATAGACTACTACAAAACACTATTCTAATGAGTCTCCATTCAAAAAACAAAAAAGAAAAAGAAAAAAGAACAGTCTCTCTCTCTCTCTCTATTTTACACACACTAACACAAAACAAAAAACAAAATGGAGGAAAGCGTTTTTTTTGTTTGTTTGTATCTGTGTTTAGAGAAAAACCAATTCAGTTGATAAACCTGACTAGACATGTCTAGCCATTAGCCTTCCGTTGCTATGGTGATTATTACATTGATTTCTTTTTTAGATCCAACAATTAGCTAAGATTTATTGATGCCTAACAGATGTTTTTTAATGACAGGTTCTCCAGGTAGGATGGATTGGTGTGGTTAAAAAATTGGGAACAAATTAATAAAACAGGACGAGAGGAAGTGCTTTGGTTTTTAAAGCAAGATTTATTTGGTTTGTATGTGTACGTCGATGTCCGGATATCCTTCTTGCTATGTACCCTTTTCACACAAATAACGAACTGAAAGGGTTATCGAAGGGTTTGATTGCTTTTTACTTTTTTTTTAAATATTTCGTTTGCCTTAGATTTTATCGAACTTTCCTAAGATATTATTGTAAGGATTTTATTACAGTATTTTAAAAGCTCAACTTAGAGATGCTTAAAGTGAAGCTTAATTTCACATTTCCCTTTTCTTTTTTTTTTTAATTTATTTGATTATTTACAATGGTAAATTTTTGCCATAATTAATACAGCTGTTATTAAATGTTAATAATTAATGATGGGAGAAACTGGCCAATGGTAGACCTCCGTTTAAGAGATTAAATTAGCTTTACTCCCATATATTCATTCAAACAAATCATGAAGCCTGTGGTGTTTAGAACTTATAGGAGAATCGTCTGGAATTGTTCGGAAAGAAAGGCGACAGACTTAAGGATTCAGATGTGCAGTAAAGGTATTTTGGACTTTTTTTTAGATATAAAGCCGATTAAAGTTACGTCAGACAGGAAAGAAGAGGTCCTTGTGGTTCTGTAAGGATACTTAGGAAGGGAACATTGACAATTGTGCGGAGACGATATTTTGACTACAAGGTTTGATTTCTTAGGAAGTTAGACCGCTTTGAGTTCGATTCCATAAGTCCCTTAAACGTTTTTTCTCTAATGATAATCTTGATCTGTTGTCTAAACGTCTACTGAGCTGTCTGCATAGGGTGTTCATTTTTTTTTTTTTTTGTCGCTTAAGTCAAGAAGGGTGATGGATACCCTTCTAAACCTCCAAGATACCGGAGGCCTGGAGAGCATTTTGGGTTTTAAGATAGAAGGAGAAAGAGGAAGATGTTGACACTTTATTTCCCCTTTATTTGAATTCTCCACCAACGAAACCACTTCCCAAAAACCAGTAAGATGAGTTTTTATATTGGCGTAGGAGATTACCGGCTCTGGATCAGAGGAGAAGCCAACCGGAATTGTCTTAAGATGGATTTAGTTTTTTCTCTTTCTCAGGCAGCTTGTTACAAATAACGATTCTAGATATGGAGCCTCAAAAGAGAATTTGAGATTGAATTAAACACCTTTTGAGAGAGTGAGAAAAAAAATAATCTATCCGCAGGTAGCCCACATACAGGAAGAGAGAGAGGGAGAATCCGTTAGAAAGCAGCTAACCTTTCTCATTTATAAAACTTAAGTGAAAACTATCTCACAATATGTACAGACAAAATTTCATTAACTTCATTAAAATACAAACAACCTCCATCACTAACTTACAAACAATGTGTACAAACAAGTCTTACAAAATTATAGTTATAAAGAAAAACTTATTTACCATTAAGTGAAAGCACTATTTGTAAATGAAATTTTCTTTAATTATATAAAACTTGTACAGAAAATTTTCCACATTTTCTTTAATTACAAATGTTGCTATTTTCACTATCACTGCAACAGTTTTCATTAAAGTGAAAAATAAAAAATAAAATAAAAAAAAAGTTGTTTTCATGTAGTAGAGGAAATGAGTAGTAAAAGGAAATTGTTATCTCTATTTGCTGGGTGGTTGTGTTCACAAATTTAAGCATGGAGCTTTTCTTGCTTATGTTACTGTTAAGTACAGTGCAGTAGTTTTATCTTTTACTGGCTAAGTCCCGATCAAATTCTCGCTACCGGAAGTCAACATCTGAGGTTATTGGCGCCCGGAGCTTTTTTTACAGTACACTGTCGGCCTACGGACAGTGTTCTCTCGTTACAGACAACACCGGAAGTACTGTTGTGTCTTGTATTTTTAAGAATTTTACAACCGTACTCTACATAGTAAGTTAAACAGATGGTAGTTAGACATAAAGAACGTACGTTGGTTTAAGGCTAGCGTCTGTACAAAGACTTAGATTAAATCTAAAAAATAAAATTCTAGAAAATTTAAAATAAATATCTCGATAGCATTTTTCCACCAAGTAAGAGAAAATTAAAAAAAAAAAAAATTATTCCACACTTTGAGGTGCTACGATAGCCCTTAAAGGTTATAGGCTAGACCCGCAAAGCTAAGATGTATTGTTGGTTTAGTTGGTTCGATTTCCCCGGTCTAGGCTTTAGATTTTATTTAATGGTTAATATGAGAAATTTGTAGTAAAGTATGTTAGGCGGTTGTAGGCTAGACCCGCAAAGCTAAGATGCATTGTTGGTTTAGTGGGTGCGATTCCCCTGATCTAGGGCCTTGGATTTTAATTTAATGGTTAATATGAGAAAATAGTAAAGTATGTTAGGCGGTTGTAGGCTAGACCCGCAAAGCTAAGATGTATTGTTGGTTTAGTGGGTTCGATTCTCCCGGTCTAGGCTTTACATTTTATTTAATATTTAAAATGAAAAATTTATAGTAAAGTATGTTGGGAGGTTATAGGCTAGACCCGCAAAGCTAAGATGTATTGTTGGTTTAGTGGGTTCGATTCCCCCGGTCTAGGCTTTAGATTTTATTTAATATTTAAAATGAAAAATTTATAGTAAAGTATGTTGGGAGGTTATAGGCTAGACCCGCAAAGCTAAGATGTATTGTTGGTTTAGTGGGTTCGATTCCCCCGGTCTAGGCTTTAGATTTTATTTAATATTTAAAATGAAAAATTTATAGTAAAGTATGTTGGGAGGTTATAGGCTAGACCCGCAAAGCTAAGATGTATTGTTGGTTTAGTGGGTTCGATTCTCCCGGTCTAGGCTTTAGATTTTATTTAATATTTAAAATGAAACATTTATAGTAAAGTATGTTGGGAGGTTATAGGCTAGACCCGCAAAGCTAAGATGTATTGTTGGTTTAGTGGGTTCGATGCCCCCGGTCTAGGCTTTAGATTTTATTTAATATTTAAAATGAAACATTTATAGTAAAGTACGTTAGGCGGTTGTAGGCTAGACCCGCAAAGCTAAGATGTATTGTTGGTTTAGTGGGTTCGATTCTCCCGGTCTAGGCTTTAGATTTTATTTAATATTTAAAATGAAAAATTTATAGTAAAGTATGTTGGGAGGTTATAGGCTAGACCCGCAAAGCTAAGATGTATTGTTGGTTTAGTGGGTTTGATTCTCCCGGTCTAGGCTTTAGATTTTATTTAATATTTAAAATGAAACATTTATAGTAAAGTATGTTGGGAGGTTATAGGCTAGACCCGCAAAGCTAAGATGTATTGTTGGTTTAGTGGGTTCGATGCCCCCGGTCTAGGCTTTAGATTTTATTTAATATTTAAAATGAAACATTTATAGTAAAGTATGTTGGGAGGTTATAGGCTAGACCCGCAAAGCTAAGATGTATTGTTGGTTTAGTGGGTTCGATGCCCCCTGGTCTAGGCTGTAGATTTTATTTAATATTTAAAATGAAAAATTTATAGTAAAGTATGTTGGGAGGTTATAGGCTAGACCCGCAAAGCTAAGATGTATTGTTGGTTTAGTGGGTTCGATGCCCCCGGTCTAGGCTTTAGATTTTATTTAATATTTAAAATGAAACATTTATAGTAAAGTACGTTAGGCGGTTATAGGCTAGACCCGCAAAGCTAAGATGTATTGTTGGTTTAATGGGTTCGATTCTCCCGGTCTAGGCTTTAGATTTTATTTAATATTTAAAATGAAAAATTTATAGTAAAGTATGTTGGGAGGTTATAGGCTAGACCCGCAAAGCTAAGATGTATTGTTGGTTTAGTGGGTTCGATTCTCCCGGTCTAGGCTTTAGATTTTATTTAATATTTAAAATGAAACATTTATAGTAAAGTATGTTGGGAGGTTATAGGCTAGACCCGCAAAGCTAAGATGTATTGTTGGTTTAGTGGGTTCGATGCCCCCTGGTCTAGGCTGTAGATTTTATTTAATATTTAAAATGAAAAATTTATAGTAAAGTATGTTGGGAGGTTATAGGCTAGACCCGCAAAGCTAAGATGTATTGTTGGTTTAGTGGGTTCGATGCCCCCGATCTAGGCTTTAGTTTTTATTTAATATTTAAAATGAAAAATTTATAGTAAAGTATGTTTTGCTAGTCGCCTCCTTCCGTGACACCCAGAAAAGTAGGCAGTAATTTATTTTTCACTAACATTTTTTAATATTCATTTATTCGACGCTTTTGAGAAAAAAAAGAAGATCGATTGAAAGTTGAACACTTCCTTTAAATGAAAACTGCTTTTTCTTTATTCTTTTTTTCACGCCAAATTTATTTCTTTTTGCAAATAATTAAACCCTAAAGAAAAAAAAAAAAATTGTGGAAAACTGTTTGAAAGACTTGTTTCATAATTTTGAGAAGCGAAGCTCCTCCATATTCCGAAGGCCACTTCTCCTAGAAGATCGACCCCACACCTGGGCATAATAATTCTAGAATTGTTAGCACAAAGAATAAATGCTTTAAAATCTTAGTGTTTTATTATTATTTTTTTTTTTTTGTACAAAAGGGGCATCTCATTAGTTGCAGAATCCTTTTCTTCTCCAATCTTTCGTTTTCAGTTTTATACAATTTTTTCCTTTACGTCCACTTATTTTACTCTTCTACTTATTTGTCTAAACTCTTTCTCCTTCAATAAGAAAATATTACTAGTCGCCATTTTTATTTTCCAGTCAAAAAAAATGGCTATCAATGTTTTTCATTTTTCTTTCTTTAGAAAAAATAACCGACTATAGAGGCCAGTAACAACAGTTTTCTTTGTATTCTTTCTTATATTTTTTATTTGCTTCATTCTTAATTATTTATCAAATTTTTTTTAATTTTAAGTTCACTTCTTTGTTAACATTTTTATTTTTCATTAATTAGTATATTCCCAGAGTATCTGTTTGAATATGTATCTTATTGAAGAGAAGATTTGTAAATAATTTATTTATATCTATTATGCAGGATATTGTTCAACTTTTTAGCAGTTAGATTTATTCATCCATAGAAACGGATTACCTGTTTCAGTCATAATATATTTGAATTTATCTTAATACTAAGCTTAAAAACTTGGTGAATAGTGTCAAAGAAGTTCTCTATTGTAGGCTCTTTGCAAAGAAATGGGATTAATCGTTATTTTATTGGGGTTATTGTAAATTTGGGGTAACAATGCGTTTCCGCTTCTACCACAACTAAATATGTAGTCCCAAACTATTGCTTTCCTTCAGCCATGATTAAACTTTTGCGCTATTAATTAATCAGCAAAGAATGTGTGCCCATTTTCAATATACAGTCGACTCTCGATAAATCGAAATCCAAGGGACTACAAGAAAAATTCGAATTATCGAGACTTCGAATTATCAAGAAGGGGGAAAAAAATTCGAATTATTAAGAGTTTTTATTATATATATATGTATGTACATACGTATATTGAAAATACGTATGAGCTTACCTAAGTTTTAGACATATATAGCCTCAAGTAAAAATAATGAAAACGACAAAAAAGAACAAAAAAATTACATATGTATTAACATTTCAATAAATAATAACATGTATGTATGTACCTAATTAAAATAATGAAGAACAGTTTTTGTTACAATGTGGCTTGACTTAGTCAGTGACTTAGAATTCTAGAAAGCGTTGATGGTGGAATATTGAAAGTTTTGGCGATATCTTCTTTTTTTCGAACCACTTTTTACGGCCACGATACTGTTTTCTTTGTGGGACACAGTAAGGGAGACGTACTTCCTATCGTGACAAACTAGGAAAGAGAATAGGAAAGTTAAACTGGGCTGAGAGGAGGGAAACATTACGCAGGAAATGAACAATAAGCGGAAAATGAGAAGTAAACATTACTAGGGAAAATTCGAATTATAAAGAGGGGAAGGTGGCCTCGTTCGAATTATAGAGCCTTCTCTCCCCCTGTTGTTAAGAAAAGGATTTCGAATTATCGAGCGTATCTTCGTACACTGAATTTTTTCGATTTACCGAAGTTAGCAGCTGTAGAGTTTGAATTATCGAAAAATTCGAATACTACTTGGTAATGGTGTAACATTTTTGACCCATAACTTCACAAGCGTTGATTTCTCTATACCAGAAATTCTCGAGAAATGCCAAACTTTATTATTATTTGGTTCATTTTTCCATACCCAAACAGTTCCATCTTCTTCGTCTGAAATTCTACATTCCCCCCCCCCCGAAATGAAAAAAAAATATCGCTAGATTCACTACCCAGTCTTCTCCATCCTCGCTTTCTTTTTGAGAGTGGTCGAATAATATCACTACCTTCACTATCATTATCCCATTTTAGGGATCTGAATAAGGATAATAGTTACTAAAAATATGAACGACTAAATAAAAAAGGGAGTTCTGTGTAATTGCACTAATTTCACATTTGAATAACGGTGTTTAGTTTTTTTTTAACTCTATTTAATTCATAACTGCCTATTGAATCGGATTTCCATATACGTATGTATAGATAAAAATGACTTGAAAGAGATTTGAATGAGGGCCATCCAACGATAACCATCATGAGTTCAACTAACACAAGTTGCCGTTGAAGTGAATTCGAAGGATGGCCTTTTTTTTATCATGTGATCAGGTGATCGCGAGGCCAACGACGCTTCAGTCTTCGGACGAGGATTTGAGGGAAGAGTAGTTTGGGATAGATTGTTTATGTGCGGGTTGAAGTGTTTGGGAAAGTTTGGGAATGAAATTTGATGTAACGGGGGATTTGGCTAGGTCAAGGACAAGAGAAGGGATTTTTAGATCAGTGTGGGGATAGTGGTGATTGCTTACGTAGAAAGGAGCGTTAATGATGGTACGTAGGATTGAAGGGATTGGGATGCGGTTGAGATTGGAACGCTTTGCAGTACCGTATAGTTCCAAATCCGTATGTCCAGATTGGGGGCTAGTAGAGGCTGTGTAGAGTTTCTTTTGGTTGGTAAAAGACAATGTGGAGCGTTTGTCGAGGAGTCTTTTGGTCATTCGGTAACGTAAGTAAAGTTCCTGTCGCTTGAGGGTGTTTAGTTAAGAGTTAAGTACAGTATTACCAACACGAAAAATAATAAAATGTAGCAAGAAGTATAGTATCACAGAAAATTTATTAGACGTGCGATGCAAGTTATTTTTCAGTATAGGAGAAAATTATCAAAAGACGTACATTGCACGCCAAAATATCGCAAAAGGTTAATTAGAAAAATCGACCCAAAGCAATTATTCTCAAATTTCACTTTTTTATGCAAAATAGTTTGGGAGGAGGAAGAGAGATAGGGTGAGTGGGGAGGTCCCATTTCCCAAAAAAGCTTTTTGTTTTGCAATCAATCAGTAGAAGCTTAAGATATCATAAATCTATATACAATCAATCACTCACCCAGTCAGCTGAATTTAGCCAATCACAAAGAAATATGTTGATTTGAATCTTACCTGAAACAAAACCAAAAAAACCATAAATTTCTAAGTGATTTTCTACATAAATTTAAGAATAGTTTAGTAACATGGAGTACAGGGTTCTGAGTGGATACAATGGGATGTAAACTGTACTTAGAGGGCTGTTAAGGGTCCCACACACAGGACCTAGGAAGATTCCACAGGGTGGTTAATTTGTACTTAGGTTTCTAAGTTTAACTGGTCCCCTTAACAATCAAGAGAACAAAACTAGGCACGAAAGTATATCCCAAAATGTATCCCATATTCAAAAGTTTCATCCAATATTTCCCAATAATGTTCGTTGGAAAAACTGAAAGTTAACAAGTGTGAAAACTAAGCTATTTAAAAAGCTTTTTTTGGTAATTTTATCACCACTTTAATAGCAAAGGAAAAACTTCTAATGATTTTAGTAAAATACAACAAGTGAAAACGATTTTCCTACATAAGAAATAAATAAATAAAAGAAAATGGAATAAGAAGACAAAAATAATGTAAAGAAAAACTGACAGAAATAGAATGAAAAGAAAATGTATATATATATATATTTATGGGAAACTTCGTAGTGATTTCTCTGTCAGAAGGCAAACTGTTCTGTACCGGCTTTCCACTCTGGAAAATAAGTTTTAATGATCGTGACGAGATGGAAAATTTTTTGTTCATTTTTACCATTGTTCTTGTTATCGTTAAGCAGAGAAAAAGAAAAGACAATAATAGTAATCAACGTAAAGGAAATCTGGGAAAAAAGTTTTTTCTTTTTCTTTATAATTTTCTCTTGTCACTCCAAAGAGGGGGGGGGGGTATTGCAGTCTCGGAGTATTTCCGATTTGGAAGTTTTACCGGAAATGTATAGTATCCTGTTATTTTTTAAAATCTTCTGTAAAAATACTCCAAATAATTTTTTTTTTATACAGCGTGTCCATTTTAAGACGGCTCAAAATGCATTTCATTCTTAAACGGTTGATCTGAGCAAAAAAAATGGTAGAGGAAAAATTTGTTGCCCGTCACCTCTAGTTTTAGAATATGTGACTTGATTTTAGGATTCCTGCTCGCATACGCGGCTGACGTGCGACTAAAAGTAAGGGTTCGCAGTTGACCCCCATTTTCATATACACACTTTTAAAGAGTATAAAAAGTTATGAAAGAAACCGGAAACCGCAATTCGATATCTTTAAAATTGAAGGTGCTAGGCCATTTCAAAATCTGGATATTTATTAATCATATTTCAATTTTTTAACTTGTTATCAAAGAGAAAGAAGAGCACGCGATAGGTCATTTTTATGTATTTTTTTCATCCCCTTTCTACTAAAAATATTGCCAAGGCAGTAAAGCTAGTATTTTTCTTAATATTGGGAAATAAGTAGTTTTCCGAGTGATTTTTCTATGCAATAATTAAATGTAAAAGAGCTTTAGATGTTCACAAGCATAGACAAAAAGACTAAAAAATAATTTTACTTCTATTACAAATAAGAAGGTTTAATACTTTTTTGGTAATTTTGAGAGAGTTGCGTTTAATTACCCTTAAAAAATTGGTAATCTCCAGTCACATATTTAAATGTTCAATATCCGTACATTTAAAGTTTCAAACTTATTCCTTGATTCCTCATCAAATCCTTTACTTTTGGACGCGCGTTCCGCCGCGTACGCTGGTTGAAATCTAAAAATCAAGTCACATATTCTGAAACTAGAGGTGACGGGCAACAAATTTTTCCTCTACCATTTTTTTTTTTTGCTCAGATCAACCGTTTAATCGTGAAATGCATTTGAGCCGTCTTAAAATGAACAACCTGTATAAGGATAATATATAAGTGGTACTTCTATTCGTTCTGTAGTAATGATTACTTGTATTATATAGGAGCGGATGATGGTTTGTGGATTATGAAACGTGGCTTTGTAAGTGGGAGATCCCCCCCCTCAGTTCGAATACCTGTGTGAAGCTACTTTTTATTGGTTAAAAAATTATGAGTATACACTTCCATCACCGTTCACAACACCTAATTGGTGGGTGAAGGTTAAGCTCCGCCTGAAAAAATAGGCGATTACTTTACTTGTTGTATAATGCGTGCTGAAAATAAACTCTGTTTCTCTCTTTAGAGGAGATTCTCAGATCAATGTGATTTACTTTGTAGATGATATTCAAATGACAGGTATGGGGAAAAGATCATCTAAGTTATTGAATCTACATCTTATTTGTAAACTAAATTTTCATCTACCACTAAAACCTAAATAAATACCCTTTTATACATCTACGTATACCGCTGATTTACAACCTAATTTTCATTTTCACTTCTAGTATATTAGAAATTTTACTTAAAGGAACGAATGAATTATTATTCAGTTGGATAACAATGGCTGAGAATTACTAAACAATACAAATTTTATTAACGAAATTTAATCTTAATTCAGAAATAGTATTTGAATAGAACCGTGAATACAAACTAGATGTATATATTTGAGATGGTGGTTTGTCAAGAGACAACCGACGGAGAGCAAATCAAACAAACAATAAGACAATACATTGAGAAAACTGTTTTACATAAATTTAAATCTGTATACACATCATATGGTATGGCAGGTACGGTTAAATGGCATATTTCACAATTCATTGATCAATTAAAGAATAATTTGAATAATTAAAAGTAAACTGTCTTGTTTAACTACAATTATCGTCAATCTACGAGGGTCGTTTGAAAAGTCCGTGCAAAAATAAAAACTACTTAATTTTTTGGGGTAAACCTTTTTTTTTTTCAACATAGTCTCCTTTTAGGCTTATACACTTCGTCCAACGCTGCTCTAGTTTGTTGATCCCTTCCGAATAATAGGATTTGTCCAAGTCTGAAAAATAGCCATTCGTTTCTGCAATCACCTCCTCGTTTGAATAATATCTTTTTCCCGCCAGCCATTTCTTCATATTGGGGAACAAATAGTAGTCCGAGGGAGCCAAGTCTGGAGAATAGGGGGGATGTGAAACGAGTTGGAACCCTATTTCCATTAATTTTGCGACCACAACTGCTGAGGTGTGAGCTGGTGCGTTGTCGCGATGGAAAAGGACTTTTTTTGTGGGCCAATCGTGGGCGTTTTTCTTGCAGCTCGGTTTTCAAACGGTCTAATAACGATGAATAATATGCACCTGTAACAGTTTTACCCTTTTCCAGATAGTCGTTAAGGATTATTCCTTGCGAATCCCAAAAGACAGTCGCCATAATCTTTCCGGCCGAAGGAACGGTCTTCGTCTTTTTTGGCGCAGATTCCCCCTTGGTAACCCATTGTTTAGGTAGTTCTTTGGTCTCAGGAGTGTAGTGATGTATCCATGTTTCATCCACAGTGACGAAACGACCCTTAAAGTAATGTGGATTCTTCTGGAACAGCTGCAAACCGTCCTTCCAACACTTCACACGATTTCGTTTTTGGTCAAGCGTGAGCAATCGCGGCACCCATCTTGCGGATAGCTTTGTCATGTCCAAATGTTGATGCAAAATATTATGTACCCGTTCATTCGAGATGCCCACAGCACTAGCAATCTCACGCACCTTCACTCTTCTGTCATCCATCACCATATCATGGATTTTATCAATGATAACCTCAACAGGGCGTCCAGTACGTTCAGCGTCACTTGCGCCCATATGGCCATTCCGAAAAATTTTGAAACCACTTATAAACTGTTCTAATCGAAGGTGCAGAGTCACCATAATGTTTATGAAGCTTCTCTTTAGTCTCCTGAGGCGTTTTGCCTTTCATAAAGTAGTGTTTAATCAACACACGAAATTCTTTTTCGTCCATTTTTTGAAAATCACTCGACTTCCTCGATTCAAACGAATGCCAAACACAAAGAAATAGACCGATCTGGCTGAAACTTGGTGTGTGTTCTTCCAAGAGATGCTACTAACTAGACATAACCTCGATACGCGCCAGTAGTGCTATCTCTCTGACTTTGCACGGACTTTTCAAACGACCCTCGTACAATTAAACACATGTTTAATTAAGTCTTAAAGAATATAAAAGTACAGCTAGTGCACAGATCTCACTAGCCCAAAGGCACTAACTGATTTCTTAGATTAATTTAACAATATTATTTGCCCCGTAACTGTGTATCTCGCCCAAAGAATAAGTTAAATAACCAAAATTTCACTTTAAATACTAATTCTATCTTGGACTGTACCTAGAAGCAAACGGTTGACATGGAATCCCCATGCTAGACTGGAAAAGACAAGTAACTAACCAAAGCTACAAAAACTTCTCACCAGACTACTTGACAAACGTTCGAAACTTAAGCTACATAACAAAAGACTCTTATGGCTTCTGTTACTGCAACCTATTTGGTCTTCGAAGTATGTGGATCGAAGCGTTCCAACTTACTACGCCTTATCACAGTCATTGCAGTCCAAAAATACTTTGGAAACTTCTTAACATTCCGATTTCTAACCTCACCAACCCATAATGATCTCAAAATCCCTTTCATCAAAGATCTTGCTAAAACTCGTGTCTTCAAATTTCATTCCTCTACAGCAGCTCATCTTAACCCTCTCATAGAACACCTATCTTCATCCACATTACAAGGAGATTGAAGAGAAGATAGCCCTCGTGATCTACTCTTATCGTGAGAGCAAAGCACGTTACTGAAGTGACACCACTGGGTGCCTTCTCCACTCGTGATTTTCACGTATTCTTTTTTATCAGGTACCATATTTGCTTGTTGCAACAACCGTGGCAGTTGTAAATTCCAATAAAAAATTTAAAAAAACGAAAAAAAATACTAATTAATGTTCAGAAAAAAAATTAACTTAATTAAGAAATTTGTGTAACGAGTAAAAAATGGACACCGGTAACTGAACAGATCAGAACAGCTGGTAACTAGAGAATAAATTAGCAGAGTGACCAACTTAACTTTAATAATTGAATTAAAACTGTTCGGAAGGACAGTTGTTTAAGGGTTGATCGTCAAAAACTGCACCAGAAAAAGCGGAACGTTGAAAAACACCCACAACTTTGACAATTTTTTTCTCTTTTTCTATAAAAGATAAAATTCCCAAATTTTCTTTAAAATATAGGGCAAACCCTTCTTTATGAATGTAATTTTTTGCAACAACACAGATCTAATAGATTTTGAGAAAAAAGTTGCTGAAAATGAACAAAAACGGCATTTTCAAAAATTGGTCTTGTTCTTGTTGTTACCTTTTTTTGTAAACTGCGTAGCGCCTAAACGCGTGAACCGATTTTCATGAATGAGGTGTCATTCGATTCGGAATTTCATGTAGATGTGCCTTTTGGGAGTGACGACGCTACACATTGAATGGAAAAGGAGTTAGCCTTATGTATGGTGAGGCCCCCTCCAAAATTATTATTACTAATAACTGTGTAAATCTTAGCCTGATTTTTAAAAAAAAAATTGAAAAGGGATAGGGCTCCCTAAGGAATAATAAAGCGACGTTCTGCTCTTACACCTATTAAGGGGAAGTATGGCAATCGATTCAAATTATCGATGCGTGAACTGATTTTCATGAATTATACGATAAGAAGGCAATAAGATAACTAATATAAACTGTTTTGGCTTTCTTAATACAATTAAACGAATAAAAAACAATTGCTTCTTTATTGTTAAAATATTAATATTGGTTTTAATCTTCATTGAAAGCTCTTTTTTCAACATTATTCTAATAAACAATAAATTGAGAAATTTAAAAAAAGTTGAAATTCAGTTGAAATATGTTAAATAGCAAAAAAAGGGACACTACATTGTTTAATTGTGTAAACCATAAAGGTCGCTTTGAAAGTATGAGAGGGTGGATAGCGGGGTTATGCTGACATGTTACAGCAGGACAGATATCCTGGTTGACCTAGCTCAGGATGTAGCTGCGTGATCGACAGTGCAGTTCGATGATGGCCGCTCATTACAGAGCTGTTCTCTCCAGTGATAACACGCCCTGACATAAAGGAAAAGCTGAACATTCATATTAAACTGGAAACGAGAGAAAAAATGTTTTATCCCTTGCCCTAGGGATCTTCAGATCGATAATAAATAATCACAATTTTTTTTTTTTTTTTAACAATCGATACATTTATTACATATTTTTTTGTAATACTGCTAGTAAAGGTTTTTACCGGAAATAACCGTCCTAACGCCCCCTGAGTCCTACAAAGTGGTTTATAGAAATTGGTCATGGTAAAAGTTTATAGTGATGTTAATTACGTGCGCGAGTTTTTGAGGTGGTTCAAGCGTTTCCAAGATGGCCGAGAAAACTTCGGAGATGATGACCGCCCGAAGGGTCTGCCCTTCCACGCCCAAAGCGGATGAAAGTATCGTTTATAATTAATCAACATTACTACTGTAAGGTGCTTGCTCAACTCTGGTGAAAGAGTAAGGAAAAAAATGACCCGATTTGTGGAAGACCAAGTCACGTGGTTCTCCATCAAGACAACGCGCTGGCTTACACTGCATTGTCTGTCAAGACGACGTTTCTAGCCAAGTAAAACATCCTAGTTTTAGGCCATCCGCCTTATTCGCCTGACCTGACCCCATAAGACTTTTGTCTGTTCCCGAAATCAAATCTACATTAAAAGGAACACGATTTAAGGTCCTTTGAAGCTGTGAAAGAAAAAGCGGCACGCGTCATGCAGGAGCTCACAGAAAAAGACTTCCAGCACTGTTTCTGAACAATGGTAAATTCGCATGGAGCGTTGTAGGGATAGAGGAGGGGGTGTATATTGAAGGAGATAATAACTAAATATGTATAAATTTGAAATAAAATGTTTTACAGCTATAGTCTTGTTATTTAATAGCCACACCTCGTATATAGGATCATTATTGATTGAATAATAAGATATCAATGCGCCCTTCGTGATCTATTAAACCCTACAATAAACCCTTCCAGTTTCAAAGTACCCAAGAAATCTTAGAGGGTCACAAAACTTCGGTTTAAAAAAAAGGGGGGAACAAAAATTTTAGCCTGAAGCTCCTTAGGGCAACAGATAAACTTATTTCCTTCTTCCAGATTAATATGAATGTTCTACATTTTTTATTTATGTCAGAGCAGGTTGGAGAACCCTAGTGAGAACAGTTGTGTAATTAAAATCCAGAGAGGGCTCTAGGGAGAGATTATTCTCAGCTTCAAGGTAACTTTCCAGGTGTCTGGATCTTCCATTGAAGATTCCTTCAAGTAAAGGGCATCGCAGTCATTCTGGAAGTTATTGCAGTTTCCTCTATCTCCAAACATATACACATACCAACTTCCCAACTCGTCACAAATTACCCTTCCATCCCTAATTCTTACCGAAGACACGCCTCGTGATTATCTGATCGCATGATAGAAAACATCTTTCGAAATCAATTCATCGATATCCTATGCTAGCCGTTACTTGTCTTGGGCGTTTAGAAGAGGAATCAATCTTGACTATTTTCTCCGTAAAGTGAACAATCCAAAGATTCAACTTCCGTTTGAAAAGAAACCCATAATTCCGGCGTTCAAATTATGGAAATGAAAAAGTCCATTATAACAAAAAGTAAGTTTGGTATTTCATAAAATTGTTTGGCCAATGAAAACCAAGAATAAGATTTGCTGACAGCAAAGAGAAATGTCTCAAATAAATAGCATGGTACGTTATAGCCATCCCAAAGGAAGCTATCAGTTTACGAAGTCAGAAACAGATCTTCATGCCTCCTCCCAGCTTTAAGACCAAAACTAATTGTGTAGTTCAAACCACACAAAAGCAAGAGCTTAAGCTTTCAATCACCCCCCACCACCATGCCCCAAAAATATGATCAAAAACGTTTTTGTTATTGACAAGTTTTCAATTTCATAGATCGATTAATACATCTATCGATTGGGGGGGATTGTACTTCACTGACAACAATTAATCGTCTCTATTCACTTTTCTTAATAATAAACTATTTTTGATCGTTTTTATTGTTTCTGAAAGAGGCCACCAAAATTGACTTTAATGTCTATTCTAAAAGAAAAGAATTAAATTTTTTTCTATCACAGTCAATTATGTATCCAATTTTTCTCGATTAAATTCGTTTTATTGGATTTACAATTTTTTTTTTTTTTTAATCGATAAGTTCCCCTTTTTATCGTCGATAAATCGTAAATCAATCTGCTTTGAATCGTTAGCTTTACGATACAAAGAGGTACCCAATTCATATATACGTAATTTTTTTATTATAAAAGGCAATACAAATTTTTGTTATTACCTATTATAACTTTTTTTTAAAAAAAGAGGATTTCCTGAGGTAATTGCAATATCCGGTTAACTTCCTTTCTCCTTACTTTATTTAATAATGTATAAAAGTCGTTATCCTAGTAATTGTTTCTTACAATATCCTCTTTTATAGAGGAAACAGTAATATTACTTGCCTTTACAAAGGAAGTACGTGGTCCTATCTAATGTTTTTTTGTAACATCCGCCTACTCCGATGTATGTGAATGTAGTATATTTTCAAAATTTTTGGGTTTTGAATACACAAACTTGAGTTTGAGACTCTAGTAACTTTTAGAGAATACTTATTTTGAGATGCAACGAGTAAGAACAATACATATTTTTTTAAAATTTTTTGTTATGAATGCCGATTTAACAACTACCAGAAGACATGGCTGATTTCTCTCATTATGTATCTCGTACGGTTGTATAATGAAGGCAGCTTCTGCATCATGTAATTGTAATTACTCTTTTATGTACTCTTTGCATGGTGTATATACTATAAATAATCTTTTATTGGTAGAAATAAATTTGTTGGAGAAAGCAAAGACTCCTAATCACCACTCACCCATAACACTTCCCCCACTCCGCGTATCCACCTCAAAAAAGGTGAAGCTTAACTTCCCTTTAAAGTGCCACCGCATTTCCTGTTTAATATTTACTCAAGATTAAAATTTTAAGTTCAAGTCTAATACATAATGAAAACTTTTCGATCCTTTTAAGTCAGTACTGGCTCAGTAATCTCTTCTTTCTCGACAGATGGAGGCGGGGCTGCCGCAGGGGAGTCATCAGACATACCTGTACAACCCTCTACAATACTCTGTGTACGAGGGTCGTTTGAAAAGTCCGTGCAAAGACAGAGAGATAGCACTACTGGCGCGTATCGAGGTTATGTTTAGTTAGTAGCATCTCTTGGAAGAACACACACCAAGTTTCAGCCAGATCGGTCTATTTCTTTGTGTTTGGCATTCGTTTGAATCGAGGAAGTCGAGTGATTTTCAAAAAAATGGACGAAAAAGAATTTCGTGTGTTGATTAAACACTACTTTATGAAAGGCAAAACGCCTCAAGAGAAGCTTGATAAACATTATGGTGACTCTGCACCTTCGATTAGAACAGTTTATAAGTGGTTTCAAAATTTTCAGAGTGGCCATATGGGCACAAGTGACGCTGAACGTTCTGGACGCCCTGTTGAGGTTACTACTCCAGAAATCATTGATAAACTCCATGATATGGTGATGGATGACAGAAGAGTGAAGGTGCGTGAGATTGCTAGTGAGGTGGGCATCTCGAATGAACGGGTACATAATATTTTGCATCAACATTTGGACATGACAAAGCTATCCGCAAGATGGGTGCCGCGATTGCTCACGCTTGACCAAAAACGAAATCGTGTGAAGTGTTGCAAGAACGGTTTGCAGCTGTTCCAGAAGAATCCGCAGGACTTTAAGCGTCGTTTCGTCACTGTGGATGAAACATGGATACATCACTACACTCCTGAGACCAAAGAACAATCTAAACAATGGGTTACCAAGGGGGAATCTGCGCCAAAAAAGGCGAAGACCGTCCCTTCGGCTGGAAAGATTATGGCGACTGTCTTTTGGGATTCGCAAGGAATAATCCTCATCGACTATCTGGAAAAGGGTAAAACTATTACAAGTGCATATTATTCATCGTTATTGGACCGTTTGAAAACCGAGCTGTAAGAAAAACGCCCACGATTGGCCCACAAAAAAGTCCTTTTCCATCACGACAACGCACCAGCTCACACCTCAGCAGTTGTGGTCGCAAAATTAATGGAAATAGGGTTCCAACTCGTTTCACATCCCCCCTATTCACCAGACTTGGCTCCCGCGGACTACTATTTGTTCCCCAATATGAAGAAATGGCTGGCGGGAAAAAGATTTTATTCAAACGAGGAGGTGATTGCGGAAACGAATGGCTATTTTTCAGACTTGGACAAATCCTATTATTCGGAAGGGATCAACAAACTAGAGCAGCGTTGGACGAAGTGTATAAGCCTAAAAGGAGACTATGTTGAAAAATAAAAAAGGTTTACCCCAAAAAATTAAGTAGTTTTTATTTTTGCACGGACTTTTCAAACGACCCTCGTACATATGCAGACGTCACAGCCATACTAGCCATAAGTACATATCCTTCATCAGCTTCATACAAGTTACAGACACATTTACACAAAATAGAATCCTGGGCCAAGAAGTGGCGGATTAAAATGAACCCACAGAAAGGGGAAATGCCACGTTTACTCTCTGGCGGAGCTCCTGTCCACCTGCAATCCTCTTCAAAAGCAATTCTCTTCCTTGTACACAGATCTGGGTGCGCTACCTTGGGCTCTGTATAGACAAACGACTCACGTGGAACCTACACACTAGACTTAAAAGACAAGCAATGACAAAAAAACGTGTGAAACTGCTTTACAGACTTCTTGGACGACGCTCCCAAATTGCCCATAGAACTCAAACGCTTAAAATACAACACTATTCTCAAATCTATGTGGACTTATAGGACTAGAGCTGTGGGGTTCAGCCAAACCTACAAAACATACGGACAGTGCAGGACATTTCAGTCACAACTCCTCCGACTCAGAAAGCTGACGCTCCTTACTACGGTGGACTAACCTCACTCTTCACAACGACCTCAACAATACCTTCATAGACCAACTCGCCAAGACAAAATACCAAAAATTCCGTACTACTCTCTCGACTAGCTCTAATCCTCTTGTACTGTCTATCGCTTCCTCTGACATCCCTAACAATACTCGCCGACTGAATCGCCAGTGGCCCCGCGACTTCCTTGTAGTCTGAAGAACTAAACGCCATTATTCTCCTATCTCTCCTCACATTCCCCTCTCTCCTATAGAGAGTGCTACCGCTGGGTAGTTTCTCTCCTCCTGCTCTCCTTCCGCACCAGTTCATCATACTCTTCATATATACTTATTGTATACAATGTATAGAGATTGTAAATTACAAAATAAATTTTAAAAAAAGAAAAAAGTCAAAGTTCAAATATAAAGAAAATCCGTAAAATGGAAAAGCCATTTTATTTTATAAATTTTTGTGGTTTCCGGAAATCTCCGAGTGAATGCTAAGTTTTATGTAAATTCTGGATAAAGAATGTCATGAGAGGGTTAACAATTTGAATTTTTATTCCCTTAATTTTTAATTATATTTTATTACCGATCCCAATTAGAGAGCCTAATAGAAAGGCAGAAGACTTTCATCACAATAATTAATTCTTAGATAAATAGTTCAGCACAATTTAGTAAAAAAACATTTTACAGCTTCTTTTCCATAAAAAGGAAACTATAAATAAAACTAACTGGCTCAGTTTTATTAAAAGACTTCCTGCTACGTAATAAAGCTCTTTCACTAAAAATTGTCTGACTTAAAAAGAGAGAATCTTGGCAACTACTTCAAAATCCCAAGTGATTACTACCACACAATGAACATAATGGCAAAACAACGGTCTCTCACTGAAAGGGCAGAATTCAGCCCATTCAGTTTGGGAACTCCGTTAATCATTTTCAAAACAATTAAGAAGCATAAGAAACTGATAATGAAGATTCAAACTTCATTAAATAATTAGTATTGAAATTTAAGAACAAAGAGTTTTTTGTTTTTTTTTCTACTAACTTCACCAACAATGGGAAATTTAAATAATAATTATCAAATTAATTAATTTAAAATTTGGTGGCTTTAAAGTTACCAGCAACTTAATAGACAGACATACAATGAAGTTTATTTTAGAATAACATTGTTCAAACAATAAAAAGCTTAAATACATCCGGAACTAATTACAAACCGGTACAATTAGAAGAAGCTCCCAGCATCATTTGGATCGATTTTAGAGAAAGAAGAAACCTCTGCTCCGCTAACGTCAAGCAGAAAAGTGGGAAAGAGGAAATGCCGGAAGTGGATGCTGCACTCCGTGACCGTGAGCATTCCAATTCAGGTAAAAAAAAAAGTCAAAAGAAAAAAAATGAAACAGGAAGTAAGAAAGTACACTGAGAAATACTGAACGGCTTTTTGGGGAGCGGGCGCCTTTTTTGTCCGAGGCGAAAAAATTGGACTCTTTTTTTTCTTGTAAAACCATTAATGAGCATTCATGCTAAGTATCAAGTAGCATCTTCTTAGAGGAAAGCGTATTTCTGTATGCATAGCGAGGAGAAAATTGGATATTAGTGAAGATGCTTGGAAAGAAAGTGGTGTCCTATTGGGTAGGATTCCGGATGCTATCATTCAAAAAAAAGGAATGGAAAGAGGTAAAAAGATGGTTAATTTGAAAACAGACGAGAAACGATTGATTCGGCACTTAAGGGAAGAACAAGAACTGGAATCACCAAAGTTTAACCTGGTAATACTCCTACTGCTCCAGACGATTTCAAGTCAAATCCCCCCCCCCCAAAAAACA
The DNA here is from genome assembly GCF_049639745.1 of Rhodnius prolixus. NCBI lineage: Eukaryota > Metazoa > Arthropoda > Insecta > Hemiptera > Reduviidae > Rhodnius > Rhodnius prolixus. Next base: position 32,160,315 of record NW_027411582.1, read on the forward strand.
GGACTGGAGGCCTCCAACTAAAAGGTTCAAAAACCGAATCCCTGTCCTCCAGATTGTGATGGCATAGACCAGCGTTTTCCCAACTGGTGGTGCGCGAGTTGCTGGTAGGTGGTACGCGAAAAATAATCAGTAATGGCGGACATAAAAAATTAAATCATAAAAATATCATAGAAACGTTTTTCCCCTATAATTCATAAAAATTATTTTAATTATTAATATTATACAGTAAAGTTGTTAATATTGTACAGTAAATAAGGTTAGCCTGCCTCAAGATATACGAGAAAATATGCTTAAAAGGATTAAAATTGTCTTTCATGGAGTATTTTCCCCCAAAACCAGAAAACACAAATGATAATTGGATTTTAAACTCCTTCTACATATAACAAAATTTAGGAAAAGCTACATCATTTTCGATAAAAGATTAAGAATATTTGATAGAACTATCATGTGACAGAACTTAAATGATAACTATGTAAAAATCTGCTTAAAGAGACTGGATTGTAATGTGTAAAGCTCTATCCAAGCAACATTAAATTTAATTGGTATTTAACAGGTAGTTGGAATGCTTAAAAGAAATTAATTTAGAAGATTTGGGCACAAATTTAATAATCCTAAAGAAGAACTTTGTAAATTAATTAATAATTTTTAAGATTTTGTTTAAAAAAAAGTTTTAAAACTAAGATCTTACAGTTTACATAGTTTATAAAGGGAACATGAACTCCTTTGTAACAGATACATTGGTATCTCTAACTAAATACAAGATAATAATAATAAAATAACACACTCGGAATAACAAATTTCACGAAATACGATCATTTTTACGAAGTGGTACAATTTAGCATGATGTACCAAGTGATACGCGAGCCATAAAAAGGTTGGGAAACGCTTGCATAGACTGTCAGGTCAGTCCCACGGAAATCATAATCTTAACTTAGGTCCAGCTGTGCTAAGCCAATCAAATTCATTTTAAAGATGAGTTTCCTCAACCAGAAAATAAAAAAAAATATGTTTTAATTCTCTAGCAGAAAGTGTCTTCGTTCAGTAAGATATGATTTGAGTATTAGGTAGTAGGTAGAAGGAAGGATATCTACTACGAGTATATTTATCTACATGATTCATAGAACAAAATAAGTTTTCTGGATTGGCTAGGTTAACCTGTAATCTGACCTAATCGAGAGATACCACCAATCAATGGCTAGAGGAAGTCTGGTATAATTGCCAAACGTAGATGCAATTATCATATAGAAGTATTCAAAATGTCTGCCCTAGGCGTAGTCACGAGTGGCATTATTTCAAAAAACTAAACAGGAAACGGATCCCCTGCCCTAAGCTAACGCTCCCAACGATTTACACATACTCACTAAAATGGGAGAAAAAAAAAAACAAAATGAATAGAAAGGGGCATCTACCTGGATACAGGGAACCTACAAACCTAGGTCCCATTTATCGTACGCATCACAGACTCTCATTTACACTTCCACAAAAATAGACTAGCTAAGTGCAAACTCCATGACAGCAATAGATCTTCTTTTTTTTTTTTTTCTTTTTTTTTGCAGTGGTTTTAGCTTGAATAGCCACTTTCTTCTATGCGGCTGATTCTGCAGCAGTATATTATACAAAAACTTACAGTTGGTAACTACAGATATATTGTCACTAGTGGAATAAATAATTTAACTTTACAGAAAAAGTCAAATCGCTTACTAGTGGAATATTCACAGCCAATTAAACTGTTCACATGCATGGGCCTGGCAGATGATAGCCTTTTGTAGGTTCCGTTAGGAAGAGGTGGAGAAAACGGCACTGCACGTGTTGTGTCAGTGCTAGGGGCTTGTCTGGTTGGCTAAGGATGTTACTTCTCAGGGAGGAAAAAACCAAGGCCTGTGAGAGCTTTACCCAGGGAGCCGCTCTCCAGCATCAAGAGTCTGGAGGGTGAGCTTTAGAGTGAGGGGAGCCACAATAGATCCAAAGGGGTTGCCAGTGGCGTAGGCCTTGAGGCCGCCCTAGTTTAATCTAATCTAATCTAACTGTTCACAGAATCTGAAAAGAGTATTGAAGTGATTGGATAAGAAGGGTTTGATCATCAAGGAATGATTCTTTGATTCAATTTATCTTCAATATTTTTTTTTTAAATAAAAAATTACAGAAGAATTTAAGTCCTTGAAGAGCTGCAATGATGTACTAGTTCTTTCCTATCCAGGCATACTAGGGCTACAATTATTTATGCCGTAGGGGCCCTATCTTTATAGACCGAATCTCTATAGCGGTGGAATTGGCTGGTGAATGTTGTCCACAAAGAGTAGGTGCAGAATAGTTGGGGGTTTGGAAATCCCAGGTCCAAAAAGGTGGGCGTTCAAAGTTTATATTAATTTGAACTGCAGTATTATTAAAACAAGTCCCGGGCATTCGGTTTGATTTTACAGTTCTACTGTCAGATCACTGGAGACTAGGCAGGAGATAGACAGCGCAGGCTTTAGATTATGGGCTTTTACAGTTAATTCTCTCTTCAGAAAATAGAAGCTGATGCCTTTTCGTTCAGAAGTTCCCTCAAAAAAAAAGAAAAAAAAAGTTTCCTCCAACTAAAAAGACAGGAACGAAAGTAATGCTCAAATCAGAGGGATGCTAAAAACACACACTTTATGTCGCTTACGCAAGAGTGGTTTATGGTTCACAGAATCTAATCTTTAACAGAATAAACACAGTAGAGTTTAGAGTTTCAGAAATAGGTAGATTAAAAATGTACGGATAGAAAGGACAGCATGGATACAAAATTGGTGAAGTACTAGATCCCCTATTAGTACATTCATATATACAGGCTCTTCATTTTTGTGGAAGTCTTCTGGATGTTAACAATCCCTTCAGAATATGAGGATTTCTAATATCCTGTAAGTATTTAATACGCCATTATCATCAGTACGACTACTTTTATTTATTCACCTCACTACTAACACGGGATAAACGCAGGAACCATTGAGGTCCTACTGGAGAAATCTCCAGTACCTTACACCCTCAATACAACTGAAAGGATCCTTAAGGCAGGTGCGTCCCTAGTTCGAAGAAAGAAAGTATTAGCTCTATATTAGGCAACACTTACAAATACAAAAAAATGTAACTTAAACCTTAAGGATTACTTGTATTTTTAAAGGAGAAATAACAAATTTAACAGGAAATTGCTTTCTAAAAAGATGCACTTCCTATGGACTCCCGGACATTCTGGGATTAAATACAATGAAATCGCCGATAAGGCCGCAAAGAATGCAGCCTTAATAAATAACCCAAAAGAAAATGTTCTGCCGTTGGATTGGAGGGCTTATCTGCGCACCCAAGCCTTATTGCAATGGAAACGGGAATGAAAAACACTTCCATGTATGAATAAGCTGAGAAATATTAAATCCACACCATTGAAATGGATGACTTCAAAGTGGACAGTCCCGCCACGAAGAAGCCATACTTGCAAGACTAAGAATAGGCCATACGATGCTAACCCACAGCTATATCTTTTAGAGGTGAGCAGCAACCCATATGTGGAACCTGCAATATAATACTATCCGTCCATCATATTTTCGTAGAATGTACCCAGATATACATGGGCTAGGCGGAAGTTAAACATGGGTAATAGCATGAAATAGATACTGGACGATAATGAAGACAATGCAAGGAAAGCCTTGCAATACCTTAAAGATATATATTTATATAGCCTCATATGACACTATGCTAGTCTCTAATTATGAAAGTTTGTAAATATTTCTTAGATTAATATCTTAGATTAAGTTATTAATGTGATGCGAGGAATATCAAGTACTCCATCACAAATCGCGATTAGATTTAATGTGTGTGATTGTATTTATTTGGATTAATGTATTTATACGTATGAGTGGTTTTTTGTTAGAATGAACTAGTACGAGGGTCGTTTGAAAAGTCCGTGCAAAAATAAAAACTACTTAATTTTTTGGGGTAAACCTTTTTTATTTTTCAACATAGTCTCCTTTTAGGCTTATACACTTGGTCCAACGCTGCTCTAGTTTGTTGATCCCTTCCGAATAATAGGATTTGTCCAAGTCTGAAAAATAGCCATTCGTTTCTGCAATCACCTGCTCGTTTGAATAAAATCTTTTTCCCGCCAGCCATTTCTTCATATTGGGGAACAAATAGTAGTCCGAGGGAGCCAAGTCTGGAGAATAGGGGGGATGTGAAACGAGTTGGAACCCTATTTCCATTAATTTTGCGACCACAACTGCTGAGGTGTGAGCTGGTGCGTTGTCGTGATGGAAAAGGACTTTTTTGTGGGCCAATCGTGGGCGTTTTTCTTGCAGCTCGGTTTTCAAACGGTCCAATAACGATGAATAATATGCACCTGTAATAGTTTTATCCTTTTCCAGATAGTCGATGAGGATTATTCCTTGCGAATCCCAAAAGACAGTCACCATAATCTTTCCGGCCGAAGGAACGGTCTTCGCCTTTTTTGGCGCAGATTCCCCCATGGTAACCCATTGTTTAGATTGTTCTTTAGTCTCAGGAGTGTAGTGATGTATCCATGTTTCATCCACAGTGACGAAACGACGCTTAAAGTCCTGCGGATTCTTCTGGAACAGCTGCAAACCGTCCTTGCAACACTTCACACGATTTCGTTTTTGGTCAAGCGTGAGCAATCGCGGCACCCATCTTGCGGATAGCTTTGTCATGTCCAAATGTTGATGCAAAATATTATGTACCCGTTCATTCGAGATGCCCACAGCACTAGCAATCTCACGCACCTTCACTCTACTGTTATCCATCACCATATCATGGATTTTATCAATTATTTCTGGAGTAGTAACCTCAACAGGGCGTCCAGAACGTTCAGCGTCACTTGTGCCCTGATATGGCCACTCCGAAAATTTTGAAACCACTTATAAACTGTTCTAATCGAAGGTGCAGAGTCACCATAATGTTTATCAAGCTTCTCTTTAGTCTCCTGAGGCGTTTTGCCTTTCATAAAGTAGTGTTTAATTAACACACGAAATTCTTTTTCGTCCATTTTTTGAAAATCACTCGACTTCCTCGATTCAAACGAATGCCAAACACAAAGAAATAGACCGATCTGGCTGAAACTTGGTGTGTGTTCTTCCAAGAGATGCTACTAACTAAACATAACCTCGATACGCGCCAGTAGTGCTATCTCTCTGACTTTGCACGGACTTTTCAAACGACCCTCGTATAGTGTCATTCAGCAACATTATCAGGTGCGAAGGACCTTAGTTGTTGAGCACCTTTAAAAAGAACACAATAAAAAGATGCTTCTCTTAAAAAAGTGTGTTATTTCCACGGAAGGTAGCAGCACACACGCCATGAATGTTCTCCTTTATTAGTTACCCCCCAAAAAAATAAATAAATACACGGTTTTCTTTTGTTTTTCCTTTATTTTTCCAAAGAAAACAGAAAAATGAAATTCTTAACGGTCGTTCACTAATTTAATCATTCCCTTTATTATGATTAAATTTTGGAAATAGCCAAATAATGCAGGAGTAATGGACAAATGATATTTTATGGCCAATAAAAATTTTATGGCTAAAATTGCAATTTATTTTTTCCCCACTTTTTATTCACCATTAATAATGTTTTCTGTAGCAATGGCCCCTCTTTTTGTAGGGCAACATTTGGTATTGTTATAAAAGAGGAGAAAAATAAACCATTAAATTTTAAATTAGAATTAACTTGGATGTTATAAATAGTACTAGGTTGTATAAGCTAGGTTTTGTATGACTAAATACTTTGTACATCTACTGGTAGTTCATCCTTTAAAGGTGCTAAAGGATTGAGCAATAAAGAGGCAGGCATGTTCTCTCTGAGACTAAGAAAGTATTAATGTGCTTCGATGGTATGTGAAAGGCCAGTGTAAGGCAGTATTATAAATGTTAACAAAATACAGTGACATTCGACTTTAAGAAGAGCCTAGACAATCGCACCGTTTTTAAATGTTGATCTGTAGTTGATGATATTGCTTGTACAGGTAAGGAGGTGGTTTACAAGAAGGATTCTATAGCCAGATATAAGGCTAGAGCAATAAACAGACGCGGATTACAAATTTCCCGAATCACCTGTATCACTAACTATCTCTTAAAAGATTGTCACTGCCACAATGCTAGGAAAGTTTCTTTGATAAAACGCAGAAGGCACCAAAATGGCAAGGTTTAAGATGGACCTTCTTGGCCCTAAGTAGTACTGGCTGCTATTGAAGATAACAAAGGGCATCAGTACTGGCCATACTTTGGGCTTCATTGTTGCAACTTTCACTGAAGAAAAAATATACTTAACATCCCTGAAGTTGTTACGCTTTAGAAAAGAATTCAACCTAACGAAAAACGATTCTACTAGTGGTTGAATTTAACTGGCTGTGCAGAAAATCGTTCAGTAGCACAGAAAAAAGAAAACTAAGTAAAATCATTGGGGGCCCTAAATTCTCTCTTCTAGGCAAAAAAAAAGAGGAAGTTATAATTTCTAAAAAGAAACTGTACCATTTCCTGTTTAAAGAATTATCCTTCATAGTATAATATACATGGCCATTGGCTAGATGAAGTAAGAGGGATATTTTCCATCAAATTAAGACAGTAAAGTGCGTGTAAGAGCAAAAATGCGATGTAATATTCTCCAGGAAGTAGAGATAGTTTTTAATGGTAGCAGCACGTAAAAAGAGGAATGGAAGAAGTAGGTAGAACCTAAGCGCTTATCTGGAATACTGATACTGAAAATAAAACCAGACATAGGAAACCTTCTGACCTCGTAAAGAATAGTTGCCTGATGGGCAGGAAGAAATATGCTGGAGATTCCAGCATAGGAGAACTAACTATCTACGTCCAGCGGAGTAGATGTTTGGTTTATTCTTAAGATGTAACACCAAGATGAGAAATAGGAAACCTTGTAAAATTACTATCGATTTCCTCTAGAAAGTCATTCCAAAATCAACCCTAACTACAGCAATTTAGCCCTGTTTGTCCCTTATTTCTTTCCCTTTTTCTATTCCCGTTTAAAGGTCATCCAAGATTAATGAAAACTGTTGAAAATCTTCAAAACTTTGAAATGATTTAATTTGTTAGATGATTTCCCATTTTACCTAATTACTTAAAAAAACTATTTATCCCTACTTCCAAAAAAAAATCTTCTAAATTAATTCATAGAATAATCAAATTCCATAAATTATAATATAATAATAACAAACAATATAGGCATGGACATCAGTCCGTCTGCCGAGATGTTGCTAATATTAAAACAAAAGTCTCCCTGAATACCAAAAATTAAAAATAACAATAAAATAATACACATTCTTCTGAACTAAAGCTTACATCAATAATTGAACTCAAAAATCAATTCCCTCCTGGACTTTAGTGCTAATATTGTATAATTGTATAATGCCTGCCAGTCGTCACCATTGAGACACAATAGAAACTGAGCCTTGTCCATCGCATCCATCCCATAGCATTTCCGCCGAAAACCACTCAGAACTGGACAAACGGCAATAAAATGATAAGTATCCTCTATAGACGATAAAATTACCAAGCGAACACTTACGCCGATCAGCTGTCCGGGGTCACAGAGTAATTTAATGGTAACATCTCCCCTCTAATCTTCATTATAAGCCCTTTTACATAATAATCCATTTTGAAAATCTATTTTCATTAAATTATAACAATTTATGTACAGAGTCACAACCTTGGTACATGTTAAATTCCATAAATTAAAGATATTTCCACAAAACTTTGCAGGAAGGGGAATAATTCCTGTAAGAAGTATCCTCTAGGATGTTATAGAGAACCTCTGAGATAAAGTAGGGCTTCAAGATATATGGAAGTGGTCCTTAAGGTGTGAGAGTTGATGAAGATAAACTGGGGGGAGGGGGGATACAGGAAAACTTGGAACGCTAAAAAGTAGTAAAAGGAAATGATGCCAGATCGAGCTTAAGATGAGTTGTAAATTAATTTTGTCTTATCCTGTTCAGCCGCTGGAAGCTGTATATAGGATCTTCAGTAATTTAGGGAACTAGTATGTTTTCAAAAATCCTGGGAAAAAACTAAATTGAAAATAGTTTCCCTCCATCTCTCATTAAGTAAAAAGATCCTGTGAAGTTATAAAAAAGTCTTACAATACACAGTTCTCCTAGGCAATGAGCAAATGAAAAATGCTTTTCAGTTCTTCAAATAATATTGAAGCTTGAAAGATGCTTAAGATTTCTGAAGGTATATTCCAAACTTAATAATATATACTTAATTACTAGCTTAGATAATTAAGCAAACACGAAAGAAATGGTTGATTGAAAATAATCTATCATATTAATTTCCTTTTTTCAACTTCCTTGTTATACTCTCCTTAAAAGCTTAAACTTTAAAGAACTTAAATAAAGTTTAAGCTTTTATAAAAAAGCTTTCTCTTACTGCAAATTTTGTTTTTCACCAAATTTGTTTAAAGTAGATGCTTAGCCCAGTAAATATAGGAGATACGAAAAATTGCACCAAAAATGATGCAATTTATAAAATATTAAATGCATTTGTGAATATACATATATATATATTATATATTTCTTTTATGTAAATCTACTTTGGATATATGTTTTAAATTTGGGCTTTGCAGCGCTAATTTGAAAATGTATTTCAAATTTAAATTTCCTTACATAAATTGGAAATAAATAATTAAAAGGCCAGACGTTACCTTTATTGGTTTTTCTTTCAATAATTTTCCACTCTTCTTCTCTGCGCTGGAAAATGTAACATGAAATTAATAAAATTTAGAAGAATAACTTAATTTTTAAGGAGAAAACACTAGTTTGTAAGAAAATGGATCTTTTTTTTTTTTCTTTTCTTTTTAAGGGGCCCTGACTGAGGATTTACTTAAACTATAGTTACAAAAACTGGTACCAATTTTTGAAGTTAAGCACTAATTTTACCTTTCAACTTGTGAAAAACAATTTTCACTTAGTTTTATGAGGAAATTCAATAGTGTTCAGCATTGTTTTTTCCACTTCAGGGATTAAGAAAATAATTCAAGATATGTGGAATCATAGAAAAGATTTTCTTCTTTAATCCAAATTTCATTGCAATTTCTTATTTATTATTTATAAATATTTTCAGAATTGTAATTTAAAAGGTTTGGATCTTATTTTAATATTTAAATCTCCATTTTTTTCTTCTGACAGCTTCATATTAACAAAATATGCCAAATAAATCAATAATAATAATAATAAATGCAATAACTCTGGAATATTTCCATAATAAAATTCCAGCATATTAAAAAAAGAAAAAATGAAATAGCACTCACCCAAAGGGATCCCATTCCAGGGATTAGAAAAATCCAAATAATTTTTAATAATTTCACAACACTTAATGTATAATTTCATTATTTATTAATAAAGTTACAAAAATAAAACACTTTTACACAAAAATAACTCACTAATTACATAATTTTAACATGGATTACGAACGTAAAAAAGAAGTTATAACGGAGATTACGTCATGTACAGAAAAAAGATGGCCGCACTACCTTAGAATGTTCTAGAACAATTGAAATTATACTTACATTAATAATAATAAAAAATTAAATCAAGACCCCCAAAAAAATATTAAAATAAGTTCTAAAAATTTAATTAATAATACCTAAATTTAATTTTAATTTATATTTTTAACATTTTTTTTAATTCATGACCATTTTTTTGTTCAAAATTGTTTAAAGTAAACGAAATATTTGTTCAAAAATAATAACTGAGCACCAAATAATTATAATTTTATTAATGAATTAATGTCATAATTAATATTTTTAATAAAATATTATAAATTGTAATTAACAAGATACAATGGCTGGTCAGATAAAGTTGGCATCTTCCTGAGATACTGTAGGACCCCCCAACGTACAACTAATTCTATGTAAGTGCCTTTTTTTCTTATTAATATTAATATTAAACTAATAGTTTTACAATAAATTACTGTAAAAATATTTTTGATATATAATTTAGATCATAGTTATAAAATTGTTTAGTGATTTTAATGGATAATTGGTTTGAAAGAAAGGAAATACAAATTTGGGGTCTTAAATTCTTATGGAATGGAATTCAATATGGCCATCTTAAAAAGATAATTTGATTGATTCTTTTTTTATAATTAATCCAACTTATTAGAACTTTTATTTAACTTAATGTTATTTAATATTCAACTAAATGAAGATATTAAATGTTTAAAGTGACTTTAAAAAAAAGATTTATTTCGATAAAAAGAAAAACTAGAAGCTTAATTTTGGATCAGTTTTCTTTTTTTTTTTCTTTCAAAGTTTTACTGTGACAAAAGAAAAGCTTCTTTTTTGGGGGATAAAACTAAGTTTTTCTTCAATTTTTTATTTGTTTTTTGGATTTTCTTCAATAAATAATATAAGATTTATGATACTATTTCAAATTTAGTTCCTATTTTCTAGAAAATTAACTTCCAAGGTCACAGTAAGTCAATTTTATTCTATGTTACAATTTTTATTATTTAGGGTTAACTTATTTACTGTGTTATTTTTCAAAATAATTGCAAATAATTTGAATGGAAAAGTTGGAAAATATATAATTGAAACTGAACTTAATAATTATCAGCTGAAAATTTTCAGTAAATATTAAGTTCAGTTTCAAAATTATTTAATGTGCTTTTCTTGATGTTGTTTTTCTCTTGTAAAATACATCTAATGTATTAGCTCCATGTTTAAAAAAAATTGTAATAATCATACCTTTTGATGCTGCTTAACATTTAAAATAGAAAGAATCCCCTATATCCTTTTGTAACACAATTAATTGTTAATACAAATACTAAATAAATCAATGCACTTTATTTATCCAAAATTCGCACTGAAAACACAAAAACACTTTCCACAATGGCGCTTAGTATTAGAAAATCTCTTCATTTCTTTGGAAAGAAAAGTAGAAATAACAGCCGTCTAAGTTTCCAAGATGTTCAATGTAGAATTCTCATTCAGTGAATTTGCTCCAATAATTTGTTAGAAACACTTTAAATGCCTGGAAAAAAAAAGAAGCATAATGCTTAAATTATTATTTAAAAAAAAGAAGAGAAAAAAAGTTACATTAAGCAGTAAAGGAAGAATAAAATTCGATTTCATGCTTACCTACTTTTCAAAAGATCACATACTCTGGAGTTCATCTTTCTAGTTTGTATTCTTTCTTAAAAACTTCTATTATTCTGTTTTTTTCACTTAAGAAGGCCTAATACCAAAATAATGCAATTTCAGGTAAGCAGTTGATTAAAGTATGGAGACTTGCTACTGGCCACCAAGCTGGAAGCTGTAATCTAGCAGAAATAGGTAAAAGAAAGCATTCTAATTTGATATTAAGCATGATATATGCATTTTTTGTTCTCAGTTGCAATTTATTGTACAGGTATAATAGCCTAAGATACTATATACACAGATTTAGATCTGTTAAATAATCACATTTATATTTTATTATTTCTTTTCATAAGTTCAAAATCTATTTGATTAAATGGAAGAAAAGTTTATTGCCAATTTCAGTTACAAAATAATGATTATTACTGAAAATCGACAATAAATCTGTATAATGTTCAATCAGCCTCCCACAAACAAAGATGAACAATACTCAACAATTAATCATTTTATTGTAATATTTAGATATTTTTAAACATTCAAATAGTTTTGATGGAAAGGCTACAAATTCTTTACTCCATCATCTTCGTGTCCTGTTTAAATTTGTAGCCTTCCCAACATTCTATTTGGCAGATATCTGGAGAAGAAAATAATAAGTAGATTATAAAGAGGCTGATTGTAAAAGCAAATAGATTTGAAAAGTTACAAAAGAAGTAATAACTAATTAGGTTATTATTAAATAATAGTGATATAAATACAATTATCTTAGTCATGTTTTCTACAATTTTATTGCCAAATTTTATGTTTGTGTAACAAAACTTACCCAAATAATGTTTAAAACTGAAGCTTTAGCCTGAACGCACATTGTCACTTTTCTGCTCTATAAAAAATGCATAAATCCATTTAATTTAACATTTTGTTATTATTTTAATAATTTGAATATTTGGGGCACAATAAAAATTATTGGTAGCAAAGTATTTCATCAATTTAGGTGATGTAATGATAATCTAAGTAATGAAACCATGAACAGAACTAATATCTTATTGCGATTGGTTGAAATACAGCCCCACCAAACTATGTTTTTATCACGTATATTTATAATTGAATTACCAATAAGAAACGTTTTTATTTCCAAATAGTGAAGCCATTGGGTGAGAACAGTTTTTGTTATTGTTCTTGAAATATATTCAATAATGTTATTATAGAAAGGAAGTATTATGAGATAGAATTTCCACTAACTGGTACCGAGTTATTCATACTCTACTAGGTCAGCCTACTGCCTAAATAAATTTTCATTTATTTTATTTTGTATCTATTTATTTAATTTTTTGTAAGCATTTATAAACTTATAATTCAGATTGAATTTTTTACAAACCCTGCGATCAGACACATCTTTATCCAGATCTCCATTAACACAATTGCCGTGGTAGAGAATGTGCCAAATGCTTAGGAGATCCTCATCCTCAAGTAGTTCGTTATGAAATGAGCAAATACCTAAGGGAGTCGTGTCGAACACAGAATAAAAGACTAGGATATTCTAGGATAGCGCATGGATTTCTAGAAAATACCGTCTTCAACGCGTGGTAAACTAATCCCCCAGGCTCCTTAGAAGCGATCCAGATCTCCATTAACACAATTACCGTGCTAGAGAATGTGCCAAATGCTTAGGAGATCCTCATCCTCAAGTAGTTCGTTATGAAATGAGCAAATACCTAAGGGAGTCGTGTCGAACACAGAATAAAAGACTAGGATATTCTAGGATAGCGCATGGATTTCTAGAAAATACCGTCTTCAACGCCTGGTAAACTAATCCCCCCAGGCTTCTTAGGAGTTTCGTAAGAAGGGTGAGGAAATTGCCAACCACTCTTTGATGCCAAAATATCTCGCTCTCTTATATTATTTACTAAGGCTGGAAACTTAGTGGAGTGGCGAGCAAAGCGGCGAAAACAAACACAAGTTAACATGTGGGACCGCGCCTAGTGGGGAAAGATACGAGTAGAGCAACGTGTTGTGACATGTTTAAATTTCTTCGCTCTCATCGCGCTCAATTTTCAAAGGTTCAAATGGGATATTGCTGCATTTATTGGTGCAATTTTTTTAAAGAAACCTCTGTGGGACCAATAGGATCTTCTACATCACAACCGATTTGTGTTGGATAAGAAATGGAACAAGATTAATGGGGTTAACATTGAAATTCGTCCTTTTCTTAATTAACATGCCTTCCAACACTGGTTAGTATGTAATCAAATGTTTGAAATAGACATTGAATGAATCTAGCCAGGATGCTCCCGAAGTTGTTGGTACTGGTGATGGAGGAATTCACCAAGTTCATGTCTAGTCATGTTTATATCTTGTACACTGCAGCTCCTGCTTCTAAGCTGCTGCTAATACCATACTTTTCAAGGAAGAATTTTCATATAGAAATAATTCCTCCATCTTGTCTCGTCGAAAGGAGAAACGCGACTAAAAACTCGGTCACTATGTGCATGCGACTCTTTGCTCGCTGTTTGTCGGCCTCTTTGAGTTGAAGCAACTATTATCGCGCCGCTCCACTATGTTTCCAGCCTAAGGGCGCCAAACAAGAGGGGACCTGAGCTCTATTCCAACCCTGAAAAAAAAGATTTACCTACCTTCTAAGCTCCAAGAAATCAGTCTTAACGCAATATTTAAGATTATCATCACATAACCGTGGCAGATACTCCCCTAATATCTGGCCAATGCCCAATTTCCTTGCCTGCAATTGAAGGCAGTTTCTCCGCATTCCATTCTCAAAAGTCATGAACAGATAACATTCGTCTCTCTTCCGTTTGTTATGAAGCGACTCGCTTCATTGGCCATTCCCATTCCAAAACCCGGCTCCAAAACTCTTTTAGCTGCTTCTTCTCCAGCTCCAACAAGTACCTTCTATTGATCTCATTAATACTTCCGCTTACCCTAAGTAAGGAAGTCTAGTAAATCAGACAAAAAATATTTAGGCCTACCACTATATGTACCATCGACCATTAATTATTCTAGAATAAAAAAAATTATTAAATTATTTTAAAAAGATAAATTATAAAGACTATTGATTTATTTTTTAATAAATCTTCCCCCCTCCCCAAAAAATATATTTAAAAAAGTCAATAATTATTTGCGATTTTCTTATTGTATTTCTTCGAGTTCTATTTCTTTGTGGAATAAATAATCTTTTACGTTGCACAGAGCAATTCTCAATTTCCTTTCATTTCCCATCCTCCAAGTGTTTTCAACTTCCTGTTACCGCTGTTCCTCCTCCTTCCCAAGCGCTTTCCATCACAGGAAATTAGGTTCCATCTTGAATTTTGGTTTGGGCAACAATTTGAAGATTTAAGGACCAAAAAAAAGAAAGAAGAAGAGTATGGACAAGAAGTAGATATTGTTCTGTATCGCACTAAAAACAGGAAAACAGTAAGAAGAGTAAAAGAAAATGGAAAATTCAGTATTAAAGAAAATTGTTTTTCAGTATACTACATAACAGTAAAAGGTCAACACTAATATTGGTTAAGGACAGTTTTGCTGTTTGTACGAAGGGCGGGGGAAAATCGACTTCCAGAGTTCTGGAAATGAGAATTCGCTGGAGGAACGGTGAAACTGGCCGTTAGAATGGCCATTTTTATCTGAATGGCCAGTTTGATGATCGTAAAAAAAAGGGCAATTTTCGGAACTTCCTTTTTTTAAAAAAAATAAGTATTTCCTGTTCTAGATTGAATGGTGGGTCTAAAGCTTAGTTTTGTTTAATAATTCTAGCTACAATTAGGTTTTCTTATAGTTTAGGTGGCACTTCCGTTTCATATTTTCTTCATATTTTGGTATTCAGCTTAAATATTTAATCCCTGTTATTATTTTTAAAGGAAAAAGCAGAAATAATGTTAGGTTTGTCCTGTACTTTTTTTCTCCTGGATTCGACATAGCTTTACCGAACATTGCTCGAATTGAGGTCGAAAATTCTCTCAAGCGGAAGCACACCAATTGTTTGAGATTTTACTCAATTTCGACTCTCACGATTTTCTGTAAACTTCCGTCTATTTACTTGTAAATTAATTTTTATTTTTCCAAAATCTTTTTCGTAGAAAAAAAAGTTTTTGAGGATTCTGGTTGGAGGCGGCAATTAGGCTCACTTCTTAAAGAAGCCATTTCATTGTAAAGTATGGATTTGTCACTATTAATGTATTAATAAAGCTGTATTTAAACTTCAAGAAGACCTCAATAATATCTCAGCATCGACCACGAACAATAAGCTTACCCTGAATGTAGAAAAGACCAAAGCTATAGTTATTGGCTCCAACCCACTCCTTAAATCATTGGCTCCTCTTCCTAATCTTTTCCTTTACAATACCCCAATAAAATATTGTCCCTCTGTGAAAAACCTTGGTATCACTTTCGATCTAAACCTATCCTGGAAAAACCATGTTTCCCAAATCTCTCGCCGTTCCATCCATATCCTTAAGCAGTTTAATAGTTCCCGTCACCTTTTTCCAATTAAGACCCGGCAACTCCTAGTTTCCTCTCTTATATTCCCCCATTTCGACTATGGTTGTTTAGTGTATGGCGGTCTTTCTGGTGATATTGAAGCTAAGCTTAAGCGCCTCATGAACTGCTTCATAAGATTTATTTTCAGCATTTCCAGAGACTCTCGCATTTCGCACTGCTACGATGAGTTGAAGTGGCTTTTTCCTGTCTATCGCCGCCAATATTTTTTGGCTTCTTTCCTTTTTCAAGTCATCCAGTCTCAAAGGCCTTCCTATATTTTTCAACTCCTTAAGTTTAAATCCTCCATCCATTCCCGTAACACTAGATCTCGCTCATCTGATCTCTATATTCCCTCTCACCGTACCTCATCCTTTGACAAGTCCTTCCTAATACGTGCTACCTCTCTCTGGAACTCCTTGCCTTCATCTGTCCACCATGCTCCTACCCTATCCATCTTTAAATCCCGTCTATTCAGTTATCTCCTTTCTATCCAGCTTCCTCCGAAATTCTAATTGTTTTAATTTATTTCCTTAATTTCTGCTGTTATTTTTATTTTCACTTTTTGTAAATACTTATTTATTTATTTAATTTCTGTATAATCACAGGCCAAACTGTTAAGGCCTCTATTTGTTCCTGTGTTTATTCTTAGGGGACAATTGTCCCAGAATAATAAATTTCTTTTCTATTTCTATTTCTATTTCTATTATAATGGTTTTTTTTATCCTTTTATTGAGATTTACACCTGCACCTACAGGGTACAATAATTAAATGAGATAAATGTATGTATGTAGTAACGTGGCAGACGTGAATGACGGTCATCCAGTGATGGCCGCCATTAGTCACCCAGTTGGTCACGGGGCCAACGGCGCCTCAGCCGTCTTCGAGGATTAGAAGGTAGTGTAGATGAAGACAAGTTTGCAGCTAAAAGGTTGGGACGAAATGGAGAGTTTTTGATGAAAATTTTTATATCGGATTTTGGCAATTTCGGAGATCGAGTGGAATTTGGAGATCTGTATGGATTGTGTGGTTGCTAACATAGAATGGAGCGTATACTATTTTGGATTGGAGTGTTTTTCAGTCTATTGATGTTGGATTTTTTTAGCTGTTCCGTAAAGTTCGAGTCCGTAAGTCCATATTGGTGTGAGAAGAGCTGTATAGAGTCGTCGTTTGTTCTGTAGTGAGAGTTTTGAGCGTTTGTCAAGTAGTCTGGCTAGAAAAAAAATAATTAATACAAATTATTTAATTTTTTGAAGTTCAAGCAAATTTCTGGAAGGATTGCTTTTTTTTATTAGGACATTCTTAATCCATTTTTAGGGCAGTTCTGGAGGGGTAATCTTTACCCCTAAAGTACCATTTCATAGAGGGGTTGGGGGTTAAATGGGATGAAAAACCACCTTTGTAATGTTAATTAGGATTGAATATGTTTTAAAGTTCAGTGTTTTCAAAGAAAATCGATTGAACAGAGTTTAAAATCTTTTAAAAGGTTTTCTTTTTAACATTCTTTTGAACTGTTCAATCCTTCCCCATTCATGAAAATCGATTTTAAAGGAGAGTTTCTTAATGTTTCTTAAAAAGTATTATCATTGAAAATTTTTGCATTACCCAGTTTCTCATTATAAAAATTTGATTTTTTTTTTTTACAGGAAGTGCGGGAGTGTTAAAATACCGGAAGTGTTGATTACTTGACTGGACTATTAGTTAGTGCTTATCTAAAAGAAATACGTGTATTTAAAAACATCATTTTTTGGAACCAATAAAGTTTCGTTACAGTTTCTTTTTTAGCGTTAAATATTTTTTAAACTGTGTCATGTGTCACGTGAGGAGTAACAGCAGCCATCTTCAGAATACTTTTAAGTCGAATGTTGCAGTAGTCGGTAAGTTTTTGATTAGCTGGTTTATTGTTTGCATGTTATTCAATTTTTTTATTGTGTTCATTCGATTTTTACCTTGTCAACATGTTTAACCAATACACAATGCAATTAAAGGTTTTTTTATGAGAATAATTGTTAACAAATTGGGCTTGCAAAATGCGTGGAGCCTAATTGGTTCTCATCGCCGCTCCAGAAGTGAAATGAATCAGCTCCAAAGTTCCTTTATCAGATCAGCCGGTCTTATAACAATATTTATGGATATCGCAGATCTTTAACTAAACGAGATCCTCCCTTAATAACCAGAAATGGAAGTCACTGCCTCCCAAAATTGTGGGTACGCCGTCCAAAAGGTAGCCCACAATTCTCAACGTGCACTACGGATGGTATTCCTAAGGCTGGAAACATAGTGGAGCGGCGAGCAAAGCGGCGATGATAGCGAAGAGCAAAGCGGCGAAATCAAACACAAGTAAACATATGGGACCGCGCATAATGGAGAGCAAAGCGAAGATAGAGCAACGCTATCTATAGAGAGTAGAGCAAAGCGTTATGACATGTTTGATTTCTTCGCTCTCATCGCGTTCAATTTGTAAAGGTTATTTTTCAAAGGTTATGGATATTGTTACATTTATTGGTTTAGTTTGTTTAAAGAAACCTCTGTGGGACCGTAATATTTGCGAAGCTACAATAGTTTTTAACAATTAATAATTAATAGTTAAAATTAATTAACCATTAGTAGTTAATGGAGAATTCAGGTAATTTTTGCTACATTTAATTTGGTTCTCAATCCCTTAATGCTAACTTTCATCTAAATACTAGGCAAAATTAAATTACATTTTCACCAAGTTCATGTCTAAATATGTTTATACACTGCAGCTCCTGCTTCTAAGCTGCTGTAAATACCAAATTTTCAAGGAAGAATTTTCGTATATACAAAATTCCTCCATCTTGTCTCGTCGAATGGAGAAACGCGACTAAACTCGTCACTATGTGCATGCGACTCTTTTCTCGCTGCTCGTCGCTCTCTTTGATCTGAAGCAGCTATCATCGCGCCGCTTTGCTCGCCGCTCCACTATGTTTCCAGCCTCAATCTTTCGTATAAAACTCCACCTATCGACCACTTCTCACTTCCGTCCAGAGCATATCCAACTGTTCTTGATAGTTACTTTAAAAATTTCCAAATCAGGTACACCAGTTCACAGAAAGATGTGGCTGCTCAGACTCTTTCCTTGCCAATTCATCAGCTTTTTTTTTTTCACTTCGCTGATTCCCTGGAATTCCTGCGTCTCCTGCTGTTTCCTATAAGCTGGTTTTGAACGTTTAGTGCAGTTTGATTATTAGAGAAGATACTCACCTTCATTGATTGTTTTTTTTTTCTGGAATCCCTCCAGTGCCTCGCTGCTATTTCCATGTAGCTCCGCTTGGATCACGATATCTCCCCAATTGCACAGTTCTTTTCGTACCTCCAGACATCTATACCGGATAACCTCTTATAAGCTCTTATCTAGAAACCTTCTGTGAAGCCATTAATCACTTACTCCATTTCTGTTGTACAAAAATTATATCTATATATATATTAATTTATCTTCTTCCAGTTTGAATATTGTTGGTGAACTCTCTCCCAATTTTGAAAGCACAGAATTTGGTCTCCAAACGCCTGAATAGCTTTCTCAAAATCTTCTGACCCTATTGACACAAATACTCGTAAGTTCAATAACGTTTATCTGAACAACTTTTCCTTTTTTTAGACCAAGGACGAAGATGATGGGTATGTCTTCCGGTATATGCCATTTTCGATAAAACTTTTTTTTTTTTTTTTACGGAAATGGGCGCTCACTGAAAATGTACCCTTAACGTGTTGCTCGAAAATATTTTCACCTTTTTCTAGCCGTTAAAAATATAAATGGAAAAATTAATAGCATGTCTAGAATTCCGCGAGACTAATATTCTCACCATTAGGAAAATTACTTTGGTCACGTTGGGCCAAAAAAAAAAAGAAAAAAAAAAGAAAATGAAATGAGATTGCTGACGACATTGCCAGGCGACAGCTGTACCAGTTTATCCTCGTTTGTAAACTTTTCCGTTGGGAAACTCCGCTATTTTATTAATTCAGATTTTTTTTTTCCCTTTTTCATTTTGGGATTTCAAACATTTTTAATTAAAAGCTCTGCTTTAAGTTATTATTTGATTTTTCCAAATTATTTTTTGGCCAATTATTTTAGTTAAGTCTATTCCTTACGATCCAAAAAATATTTTTTCATGATGTACAAATTTGTTTTTTGCATTTTCTATTTCACTCTTAAAGATTTTGTCATAATTTTATTGTTAAGCAATAAAAATCGAACATTTTTTTCCAAAATTATTGCTATATTTTCCATTTAAAAGTGATTATTTGGTTTATATTTATTCTCTATTTAATAAATAAGTGGTTTTGATTATTCCTAAGTTGCCATCGATTTAATAAAATAATTTTCCAATATCTAGTCTAAATATCAAGTCAATATCTAGTTTTTCTTAAAACCAAACATTGTAATTGTCTCATCACTTTATAGCCATTACCAAAATTCCCCATGTATTCCTTTATAATTGTACAGGGTGCGACAGCGTAGCTTCCTTTTTTCAAAACTAGATAAAACCCATTGTATGGATCAGAACATTTTTATTTGTTTTTTTATAGTGCAGGTGCATGCCTAAAGTTTTGTTTTACATAGTTTTGAAGATAAAATCAGATAGGGGACGTCCCCCCATTCTCCATACTCTGAGTAAACCGTTTCTTGGCGTTTGTCATGACTAAGGAACGGATTTTTATGTATTTAAAAATGCCAAATATTTAATTAAAATATGCATTTATTTTCGTCAATTATGTGGAAAATATGTGATTTTCTTAAAATATTTTCTGGAATATTTAAGTAAAATGGACATTTTTTTTATGAAAATGGATTTTTTTTTGGGGGGGGGCAAATTATAATTATTTATACAAGAAAAGAACATTTTTACCATTATAAATAAGTTTGTGGAAAGGGATATCTGCTCTAACCAAAGCCCGACACAGATCTGTACTCAGAGTAGACTTACTTGATGATGGAGATGTAAGGAAGGCTTGATAGGACGTCCTCTCTTTCTTTCTGTTTTTATTCTCTATGTGCGCTCCGGTGGCAATATGTTGGGCGACTTGGGAACGTTGAGAGCAAGAAACGCGCTTGTCACAAACTGTGCAGTAAAAAAAATGTCTCCATCACTTCGAAAAAAGTTCTGCTGGAAACTCGCGAAGATATTTAGCAACCAGTTGTTTGTTTGAGGCCGATGTTCGTGGCATTTCACCCAAAAAAGAATACACTAAGTGACCGAACGAAATGAATTGGACACTTCAACGAACGAGCTGAAAGAACAGACAACGTCAGACAACTTCAAAGAACTAACAAGTGCCCGTCACTGTTTAGCAGCATTCTGTGTAAATTACAATAACCATTGTACCCACTGTGATTCACAGCCTTACAGTCTGTGGTTCACAGTTCCTGTCAACCATCTCCAAATTATGAAAATATGCCCAAAATGAAAAATATGAAAAAATATGTACATATTTTGATTAAATATGTAGAAATATTTATTTATTTTAATCAAATATGTATAAATATGCGATAACATCCAAATATGTGGAAATATGTGAAATAAAAGTAGACTCAAACGGCTTAAAAAGTGTCAGTATGAATACTTATAGTTGAAAAACGTCTGTAAATTGCCTAGAAAAAAATATGTAAATACATACGAATCCGTTCCCTAGTCATGACTCTTGCCAGCGTAGCAGCATAGGATGTTGAGAATTGCATCAAAGGCCTTTTACATTCACCTAAAGTGACAGTGTGGTGTTGCAATTTCCTCAGTTGGAATTACTATTAGTCCCTGGTTCTTTGAGGAAAATGAAGTCGCAGTGACAGTGAATTCGGGTCGGTATGTAAACATGTTACAGGGATATTTTTTTCCCCACGGCTAGACGAGTTGGACTTAGGGGACATTTGGTTCCAACAAGACGGTGCAACGGCGGCACACACTTCAAGAGCATCGATTTTGCTGTTTTGAGGGAACACTTCCCAGAACGCCCCTTCTCAATTAGGGGCGATTTGGTGTGGCCGCGGCCCGCTCTCCCGATTTGGCCCCTTGAATTGATGGAGAATGGGGGGACGTCCCCTATCTGATTTTATCTTCAAAACTACGTAAAACAAAACTTTAGGCATGCACCTAGATTATAAAAAAAACAAAAAAGTATGTTCTGATTCATACAATGGGTTTTATCTAGTTTTGAAAAAAGGAAATTTTGCTGCCGCACCCTGCATTTTACAATAATGTAAAACTCAACTCAACCAACCTGCTAAGTTCTTATAATTATACATATAATTTAATTTCGTTTCTTATAGTTTTAATACGATTTATAAATATGTTGTATTTGTAGTCCTGCAGTTCAATATTCTGAAATTGTTTACATTATCTTATTTGTAATATCCAGGCCCTGAAGAAGGCTATAAATTTGCCAGAAACGTTGGCAAAAAAAAGAGACGGAGTTTGTTCTGAATCGATTTCAAGCTAATTGAATCCTTAATATAGGATATATTTTCTGAGTTAATCTTCTTCTTCTTAAATGGCGCTACAACTCATGAAGAGTCTTGGCCTCCTCAAGACGTGCCCGCCAGGCGTCTCTGTTCTGCGCAGCCACCCTCCAGTTACGGAATCCCAAGCATTGCCAAAGCATCTCTTGCCACACAGTCCTGCCATCGGGTTCTTGGTCTGCCTAGACCCTCCTGGGACCTTGTACGCTAACATCCATAATTTTTTTGGGGTATTTCTTCATCCCCCCCATCCTTGCCATGTGCCCTGCCCATCGCACAGTCTTCCGAGTTTAACAATTTTGACGATATCCGGTTTATTGAACAAAGCATATACCTCCCGGTTTTTCGTGATCCTCCAGTTCTGTCCATCACGTGTACAGGGCCATAAACTCTACGGAGAACCTTCCGCTCGAATACCGCCAAGGACTTCTCATCTACTTTTGACATGGTCCATGCTTCGGAGCCGTACATAAGCACTGGCCGCATCAACGTCTTATACATTTGAATTTTCGTGCTGCGGGAGATAAGCTTGCTTTTTTTTTTTTTTTTTTTATGCGCATCGACGACTATGGTCATTAGCGCCCCTAGAGCTAAGTTCTTTTCTCGTACTAGGATGGCACATGTCTCTCCACCCGGTTAGCGTCCAACCAGTATCTCAGCCAGTGAGGCATGGCGGAGCCCCGGGTGATCCGACCTGGGTCCACACTTTCCTTCATAGGTTATCGGTCCAGCCGACAAGAGGGAGTGCGGGTACCCAGTGGTGCCATCCTCTTCTTACCCAACTCGTTCGTCTCATCTCAGTTTTATTTACCACCTAAAGGCTATTTGCATCTATTATCCTTTACCAAACTATCCTAGTTATCAGTTTTGAACTTTGGGGTGTAGTACTCTTATAAATATTCCTACACCCCTTAAAATATACTAAGCCTAGCTATATGTACAATATATACACTCACTTAAACCTACATTCTTCTTAATTAAAACATTTACGCTTATAAATACACTCTCGCTGATAGATACACTCACGCTGATAAATACACTCACGCTGATAAATACATTCATGCCTACTGATACATTCATACATCGTCCATACAGAGGGGAGAGTACTCGATATTCCTCTCCCCTTTTGTTAAACTAACCTAACTATTACATAACCTAATCCTAAATTTTATGATAAAATTCAATTTTCTTCAAAAATGCAAATAGCCTTTTTTTGTGAGAAGACCCTATTTCTAACACTGCACGCAAATCATCTGGCAGACCTGCTTGAGCTCTATGTTGACGCAGGGTCCTGGCACTCTTCCAACACATGTGCCACAGTCAGCCTTTCGTTGCACCATGAGCACCTAGGTCTTCTAGCCCCAATGAGAAGATGCCCATGGGTCACTCGAGTGTGTCCAATCCTCAGCCTCGTAATTATTACCGATTCTCGCCGCGAGAGATTCTCAGCTGCTGAACGTTACACCCGTGGTTCAATATCTTTCAATTTTTCATTTACGCAGTCCCACTGATGCTGCCATTTTCTAATTATGTTTTCTTTAATGTGAGCTTTTAGATCAGTGGGTCGAACAGGGATGACACTTTGTATTTGATTAGAGGCGGCACTTTTTGCCGCCTGATCCGCCTTTTCATTCCCAGATATGCCAATGTGGCCTGGTACCCATGCGAATGTCACACTCTGTCCATATGTGCGTAGTTGGTGCAACATATCATTGATATTAATAATCATTGGATCAGCTGAGAATATATCCCGGAGAGCCATCAAAGTATTTAAGGAATCTGACAATATTAATACTTTATTATACTTCTTTTCAATAGTTAATTTCAGGGCCTGGCAAATCGCGTGCACTTCTGCCGTGAATACTGTGGCGTATGGAGGGAGTGTCCACTTAAGGGTAACGCCCTCCGTGTACACGGCACGCTTGCTTTTAATGTACTTTTTCTGAGTTAATACTACTGAAAATAGAAGGATCGAACTGTACTGCCTTTCGAGATTGTCAAATTCAATTATTATTTCGATTGATTTTTGTTTTTATTTATTTATTTATATTATTATTAAAATTGAATAAAGTAATAACTAATATTTTAAACGCTGGAACGTTATTATTAAAATGAAATAGGTTTTTTTTAGTGATATTATATTAGCCTCAGTTTCCTGGGAGGGGGGAGGGAATTTATTATTTTGAAATGAGAGAGATTATGTTAAAGTAATTTCCTGTTTGAATATAATTTGTTCCTCTTTGTTTTGTTCCGCTCGTATTATTTCTCTTTGTTTTGTAACTGTCAATAAAGAAAAAAGTAATATAAATATTACATATTTTTCTCTTCTAATGTTTATCAAGAGAAAACTCTTTGTGCTCTTCTTTCTCATGGCGATTTTTTTTTCTCTCTCCTTTACAGTTTCACATTATCTAAAAATATTTATTTATCAAAAAAGAAAATGAGATACACGATTTTTATATTATTATTTCTTACTACAATATCTCTTTGCTGTTCACTTAAGAGGAAACGTTTCTTTCTGTTTCAAAAACACAACTTCCTTCCTTTCTGCCTGGCCACAGATATAGGCTTTTTTTTTTTTTTTTTTTTTTAAAGAAAGCAGGTTCTTCTACAGCTTCATTTCGTAGTATTCGTTACTCTTTAGTAAAAATTGTATTTTTTTTTCCCTATTGTTTTGTAATTTTTCTTTTTAATGAGAACTTCCTGCGCTCTGTCCATGGGTAAGAATGGTTTGTTTCCTGTGGTGGGGATATTTTCTGTGACTTCCTTTACACAACGGAAAGTATTTCTTTTGATCTAATTCTCTCCATAAACAATGACAAAAATCTACACCAGTTAAGCGGTAGAATTTAGTTAAAAAAAAAAATTAACGTGTGGCACGTTAATTAACATGGACACGGCCATGTGTTGTACGTGAATACGTTTACGTAACGGGTTATATTTTATATATAAAATATTTTTATTTATGTATTTAGGATGAAATCAAGGAAACAAATCGACGATCGAACACAATCTATGGCTATACAGTCCGTTGTCGATGTAGAAGCGATTTCATCATCCACTTCCAAAATTTCAACCGCCACAGCTGCAGATGTACTGATACCGTTGTTGATCCGCTCGGCCGCATTCATTCTTTTACGTTCCCGGCGCAGCTTGACTCGGTCATATGATGTTTTATTATTACCATTCGATTGTTCTTGAGAAGCCCTTTCCAACCGTATACGATCTCTGTATTTGGTTTTGGATTTTCGACGCGTATAGGCCGACATTGTATATTTTTGATGATATTTTTTCATTCTAACACCTTTATTTTATTCACTGTCACTATTTTATACTAATGTTTTATATAAAATCGATAGACTGTGACGACAGTTGACGATTAAAACTTAAACGAACATCGTAACTTCTCCGAGTCAAAAGTTATACTCATTACAAATCTCGAATAGCAGCAAAATGATCTCAAAATGGCGGCGCTTCCCCCTCCACCGCGCGCGATGTGTCACAGTCCTCGCTTATCGTAATGAATTCTTTGATCCTTTAGCTATCCAGTGGTCTAATTTAATTTTGGATGTAGACAATAGATTCGAAACTATAATGCCAAACTGTATCCCCCGATTTTGTTATCATTAGATTTTTTGGATTGCCACCATATGATTCAAATTTAAAGACGTATTCACGTCAAAAAAAAAAAAAACCCTCAGTGTGCGAAATTAAAATCAGACAATGACTGTATACACGTCTTGAACGCAGGGCAAAACAACTAAAAAGTTTACAAACGTCGTAATAGTCACTGCAAGCGACTTTTTCTGTAATCTCTCTAGGGGGCTTGAGATTACCAGAGCATTCTGTAATCCGCTTCACGTATGCATTGCCTCTAGTTAACTAGGAACGTAAGAGCTTTGAATTCTTGAGCAAAATGAAATCATGCTCGTACTGAGGTCCTGAATCTCTATCTAAGAGGTAAAAAACGGGCATTGCACAAGGGTTGAGAGCTTCTATTTATGTGCGTAATTCCCCAATCTCTAATGTGGAGACCAAACATGTACCAACCACTTATCATTTGGCTGGCTCCCTCCACTCTCCTCTGTATCAAAATACTTGGCAGTTCTATTGGTAAGATAAAGGAAACATCCCACCCAATAATATTCTTATTGTATTTTACTAAAATTTCGAGTTTTTATCGTTAATGGCAATTTTATATTTTTTCACAACGAGTATACACGTCGAACGAGCTTAACTGGTTAAAAAAGAAATTGCATTTTTATTATGTACATCCAATGAATTCACTAATGGGTCTTCTAAACTCTTTTATTTACACCTCAATGAGATTTATTTGAACGTACGACAAAACGTGTGTGTATGTGGTATCTGTAAGTTTGATTTGAAAGCATTGTCTCAGCATAATGGAGTGTCTTTCTGCGGCTAGGGAGCTGAGATGACATCATCATCTTTCCCAAAACTGTATCACAATGAACATCATCAACACAATGTACCAATACCAATTCCTTCATCCACTTCCTTTAAATTCCTTAATATTGTTACGAGAAAAATCTTCCGCGAGTTCCTGTTAATTCAGTTAATTTAATTCGCAGAAATACGGTACAGAATAATTAAGTTCCCAACGGAAGTAATTAGGCCTTGGGAATATGTCCACTTTTAACGTAATATTATTCCTGGAGACTTAGTACTTAATTTAGAATGCTGCTGTGTGACTTAAGTAATCTAGTAGAGCCTATTTTGTTTACTCTAGTTGTGTGTACGACTCTAGTAAATGATAGTGTATACGAGTAAGCATGCAGTGTAATAACATCTGGCATGGGCTACTGAACGGAATACAGACAGAGAGGAATTGTTTGATGTCGGAAGGACATAAAGGAGTTTCACAATTGCAACATGTTGGTAGGCTTGTATAATTAGCCGCGATTCTATCTAGTTTCCAACTATGTACACATATAGTCAGTCCCTCGTGTATAGTAATTGTAAGGCTGGCATTACTTACTATTGCAGTTCTCCTAGTGTGCAAGAATTTACTTCATTAATATTGCAAGTCTACTGTATGCAAATATACACACAAACCAACTGTGGCGGAAGACTGGTGTATATAACCATACATTTTGTAATATTTTGCACTGGGAAGAACCAGGTTATTGATTGTGAAACCTTAAAACTGTCCTGTGGTAGTTCTCTTTTAACACTACCATACCAATGTTTAGTTCCGGCGGACAGCTGGTGAGGGGGAGTCTGTTCGCTATTTCCTGCATTTTGATTTGAGCCATACATATATATTTTACTAATTTTTCATTTACAAAACATACAGTTTGTTGACGCCCCATCAACTGAAATGTATCACACAATGGCAGCGATAAAACTTCTTTCTGTGGAAAAGTAGGAAAATTCGTTTTAGGACAATTCTAAAGAGGAATAGGGTAGTTTGAGAGGATCATTCTAAAAGGATCCTTAATATACAGGATGTACACTGAGCAGAGGTCGAAACTTCGGGAGGTGATTCAGTAGCTCAAATGCAACAAAAAATATTTTATTCACTTTGGCCCGATTCTCAATAGTGTCCATGATATTTGCATTTTTTGAACTTTTCCGTCGATATTCGCGTTTTTCACCATAAAACCTGTCGTAACTTTTCTATCCTTTATCCTACAACAAATCTGCTTATTCCAAACGAAAGAGCATTAAATTTCCTATAAATCTGTTTAACGCTGAGCCTCAAAACGTTTCTTATAACAATAACATTTTCACTTTAATGTCTAAAAAAATTCGTTCTCGATGATTTTTGTTAAAATTTACAACTGCATTTTTTCAATGATTAATGATTCAAGGAGTCACATAATTTCTGAAAAAGTTGCGCATTTATTGAGCTTCAAGACCATATGGATTTTTTTGGTTTTTAATAAAGTGAAGAGAATATTTTTTGTTGCATTTGAGCTGCTGAATCACCTTCTGGAAGTTTCGACCACTCCTCCGTATACACCCTGTATACAGTTTTTGTCTGTTAGTCTGCTATTTGGTTAAAATCGGCCAATCAGAAGTACCACTTTATAAAAATAATTTTTTAGTTGTAGTTTCTTGTCACCTAACTTAATCTTCGGCACTGAAAAAAAGAAGAAGCTCATTAAACGCTACCAAAGAAAACCTATTACGCTTACAAGTACCAAATTTTCCTAAATTAGGCGCCACAAAAGTCGAATTTCCAACTTACATTTTAGGTTGCCATATAAAAAATTAAACTTTTACTATTGTGAAATTATCTGATCTATCTTTTACTTTTCTTCCCCATCTTATTTCTTGAGTAGTTTAAAGTAGTCATTATAGGAACAGTAAGACTCATCCCAAGGGAACAATTTAGGAGAAAAGTACTTTTTGTGGGAACAAAAGTCAAAAGATTACACCCCCCACTTCAACTCCAAAAAGTATATTATAATAATAATAAAAAATTATGTTGTAATATCTGCTTCTTTTATTTTTCCTTTAAATTTCTTTTTTCTTTGAAAATTAATACCATTTAACTTTTGCCTTAAAAACTAATTTGTCTTCAAACCCACCAACTTTGTACATTAAGTAGATGAATAGTTTTTCTTTTTTTGGAAAATTCTAGTTTAATTTGCTCACATTAATTTCCATCCCTCACTTGATTATACTTTCCATTGGAATTTACGCGAATAATTTCCCCCCACCCCAAAAGAAAAATTGCAACTAATTAATTTTGGGGAAAGAAAAACTTTATCATTGATGAAAAATTAAGGGAAAACACCAAAAAAGTAAAAAAAAGTAGTATTTTAACCCATTACTTAATATTTTTCCTGTCAATTTTACGCATTTTTTTTCCACAATGTTGCTGTATACTGGGTGTATGCGGAGGAGTGGTCCGAAACTTCGGTAGGTGATTCAGCAGCTCGAATGCAACAAAAAATATTCTCTTCACTTTGGCCCGATTCTCAATAGTGTCCAAGATATTTGCACTTTTATCTTTTCCGTCGAAATTCGCGTTTTTCACCATAAAAACGGCCGTAACTTTTCTATCCTAAATCCTACAACAAATCTTCTTATTCCAAACGAAAGAGCATTAAATTTCCTATAAACCTAATTATTACAGAGCCTCAAAACGTTTCTTATAACAATGAAATTTTTACTTTAATGTCTAAAAAAATTCGTTCTCGATGATTTTTGTTCAAAATTTTCAACTGTATTTATTCAATGATTAATGAATCAAGGAGCCACATAATTTATTGAGCTTCAAGACCATATGGGATTTGAGTTGTTGAATCACCTCCCGAAGTTTCGACCACTCCTCCCGCATATAAAAAAAAAAAAGGATTGTTATTTTTTGTAGTCCTATAGAAGGAAATATGGACGTTGTTACAGCTCCACCTGAAACGGAAGCGGGGAATTTTTTGAAATCCCTTTTTGGGGGGGGACCGGAAAAGTTGAATTGTAAATAACGGAAATTAAATTCACTAGAAGCATTTCTGGTAAACAGATTTTGTTTGAAAAAGTTGGAATTTTAATTTTAATTCCTCATTAATTTTAAGGTATAAAATTTCCTTATTTTGAGTCGAGGGACCACAAAATGTGATAATTTGTAAGAGAAGACAGTAAATTGATCTGTTCCTGTGGGTTCTTAGTAATTTAAGGCTAAAAACGATGCCCAACATCAGTTCAATTTCTTTAATTTACGTAAAACGAAATTAATTAAATAGAAATGATTATCTCTTTAATTAATTTATAGCTGGATTAATTGGTTTCTGGGCAGGAAGTTGCCAGAGCTAGAGACTGGGATTTAGCTATGTAATATCCATATTTATTAAGACGCACAAAGTTTTAAAGACCCCCCAGCACCACACTTCCGGCAGAAGCTCCCACCTCTGTCCTCAGTTTTCCATCTCCGGCAGAAAACTATCTATCAATCGAGTGTCAAGTTAGTGGTGATAAATATCCGAACCCATTTTCCTCTTACTAGGGTGTTGATTCGGCCCACTTTTTTCTTATATTTTCCTCCTTATTTTCCATCTTTCTTCCTTCATCCTCAGTATATTGTGTGGGTTTCTACCTAATATCTCTTAGATCACTGGAAATAAATATGGGATTTGTGATTCAAATCAGTATGAGTGGATCTTTTGATAGGCAAGCTCCTAAATCTTCTACTAACCTCCGTTCGCTTGATTTGCTTTTAACCAGATATAGCGCATGAGTAAAAAAAAGGCTTAGTGTCTTGTCAATGCAGTGTCTCGAAATTTTCATCAAAAATGGTGGCTGTAAAATGGAAAATGTATAATTTTCGAATTTCGAACTATTTTATTGTACAAATAATGGGTTACAAGAATTTTCGTAAAACCAGTATTTATTTTGTTCTTCCCCTTTTTTCAAGAATTTTGATGGGAAAATGGGAGGGATGGATTAAGAAAAGTGAAAAGGAAGAGTTTCATATGGGAAAATTGATGGAAGGTAGATTTCAAGATGGCGTAAACAATAATTCTTCCCGTTTTGTAAAAAAAAAACCCTGAGGAATGGCGGGCGGAGAAAATATGGAAAAGAAATTGCAACAGGTTTTCTTTGAAATATGTCCATCAGAGGGAAGAGATCGGGTGAGGCTGTTACAGAGGAAGTAACATGAGTTTAAATTGGGGGGGATAAGAGAAAAGAGAGCAGACACCGGAAGTGAATGACGCACAGAAAGTTTGAGACAGAACTATAAAGGGTCTCAAGCTTGATTACTTATTTACTTCCAAAAAAAAAGAAAAAGAAACATTGAAGTCAGGCTATGCCCAAGTTTTACCCACAGGTGACGTGGGACCACGTAAGGATGCTGCCTTTGCCTTAAAAGTGGAGATCTTCTTAGTGCGCTTACCCTGTCACCTTATATCATAAGGCTGTGGCATACTTACAGCGGAACTAACATGGATATCTACTCTCCTACATCATCAGTCATCATCACATTCAGCTCGGCGTATGCCTTCTAAATGTGTCTGTCGGTCTGTAAGGTGGTAGGACTGCCGCCAGCTGCGACTATGTCTTAGAGAATTTGTTCCGTTTTTTTCCCCCTCTTTTCTGTCTACTAATTTATTCATCCGTTTTGAAGAAATAAGACACAGTCTACATCATTTATTTCGTAGGACTTAAATATTATGAATTGTATACTTTTCATATCAACTTTAGGCACTTCTCGTCCTTAATACAAAATGGAATAACTTTTATGAAATTAAAAAACAAAGTAAAGAAATGCCTATTTTTTAAGGCGGGCTTTACGTTCCATTAAGTATCATCTACAAAGCGACTAACAAACATACTTTACTACAAAGTTCTCATATTAAACATTAAATAAAATGCCCAAGGCCTAGACCGGGGGAATCGAACCCACTAAACCAACAATACATATTAGCTTTGCGGATATAGCCTATAACCGCCTATAATACTTTACTATAAACTCATATTAACCATTAAATAAAATACAAGACCTAGACCAGGAGAATCGAACCCACTAAACCAACAATACATCTTAGCTTTGCGGGTCTAGCCTATAACCGCCTAACATACTTTAGTATAAATTTCTCATATTAATCCATTAAATAAAATCTAAGACCTAGACCAGGAGAATCGAACCCACTAAACCAACAATACATCTTAGCTTTGCGGGTCTAGCCTATAACCGCCTAACATACTTTAGTACAAATTTCTCATATTAACCATTAAATAAAATCTAAAGCCTAGATCAGGGAATAAACCAACCCACTAAACCAACAATACATCTTAGGAACTTTGTTTTTATATCTGTGCAAACTAACTTCAGCTAAGTTCCCTCTGGCTGAAATGAAAGTGAAAGTTGTTTTAAGTAGGGAAAGAAGTTTTTCTACTTTTCAAGAAATTATTTCACACAAATGTCGTTTTGGCCAGCTGTAATTAGAGGGCAAAATTTAAACAATTTTTCTAACTACTGATTCGACTCTAACGATAGAATCTAAGAAGAAAATGTAAAACGGAAAATAATTACAAATATTGTGGCCAACATCAACAAACAGGAAGTGCGTCATTACTTGTACCAAAATTACGCGTATTTCGTCTCCTTGATTTGTACCCGATGGCACTTTTTTGGCATGCTTTTTTTTTGTTTTTAAGACAAATAATTGAACAGCTTCCAAGGGAGGGGGCACGAATTTCACAGCAGATGAATGGACTATCGCTGGGGTTGTCTGCAAACTAAATTGCTGATTTGGGCACCCTAAAGATACGGCTTGACAGTAAGATTAGTTTGTTGTGCCCTGACACGGTCATCCCTTTTGTAGACTACTTGGTTTAGAACCCTTTACTGGGCATTGTGGTTTAATGAGGTAGTACCTACTATAATGGGGCTCGTATACTCTGTTATAGGAGGAGGTAACAACACTCATTTATCTCATGACGGATTGCCTTGCGGTGTGAGGGACGATAGGAACTCCTGTTAGGACAGGTTTAAAGACAGTTATTTCTCTTTAAGATTATTGCCTAAATTATTGGGATTGTTGTGAATCTTGGGTAAATCTAAATCCTAGTCTGGATATTTGTGCTATAGTTTTTGTTTAGGGTAGCTCCAGGGGAGGAGGGAGCGAAGTCCTACCCAAAAACACAAAAATTTTTCTTTCTGTTACTAGCCCTTTTTCTTGTGTACATTTATCTTGAAAATGGCCGCAACGGTTAACTTATAATTTATACACGCTTAAAACCAATTTTCTCGTTTTCGCTAAAAAAAAAAGATGGTTTCATAGAATGGTTAGGAGTGTGGACTTACAAATAATACGAGTCTTCGAACCCACATGTAAGTAAACCACAAGATTTTTTCCATATTCAGAAAATTGCTAATAGTAAAGGTATTTGGGTTCGCCCTCATCCATGGCTCCAAATTTTCAAGTTGGAATTGAGTTGGATTGGAAAAAATACAATTTACCATTGTTCGAAACGGTGCTGGAAGTCTTTTTCTTTCAGCACCTGCATGAAGCGTGCCGCTTTTTCTTTCACAACTTCAACGGAGTGAAATCGTATTCCTTTCAATGCAGATTTGACTTTGGGGAACAGATAAAAGTCACTTGGGGGCCAATGTCAGGCGAATAAGGCAGATGTGGCCTAAAACTGGGATGTTTTACTTGGCTAGAAACGTCTTGACAAACAATGCAGTGTGAGCCGGCGCGTTGTCTTGATGGAGAACCTCGCGACTTGTTCTTCCACAAATCGGGTAGTTTTTTTTCCTTACTGTTTCCTCACAGAGTTAAGCAAGTACCTCACGTTAGTAATGTTGATTAATTATAATCGATATTTTCATCCGTTTTGGATGTGGAAGGGCGACCCGAGCAGTCATCCTCTCCGACGTCTTCTCCGGCCATCTTGGAAACGCTTGAACCATTCAAAAATTCGCGCACGTGATACAACATTCATCGCCAAAAACTTCTTTTAATAAAAGATCAAGTTTCAGTAGCGGTTTTATCAAGTTTTGATGTGAAATTTCACGCCAATTCGTTGCTCTACTACAAGTATAGTATCATGTTTTCGGCAAAACGAAACTAACACTTCTTACACAAACAACGGTTCCGGTCAGACAGATTTCACTGCAAACACGTGAGACGCTGCAATCGAAAGAGAAGGCTTTACGCTGCACAGCCTGTCGGTCGTTAGGATTTGTGACGCATGCATAGTTCTTCTGTAGCAGCATCAGTCTCGTTATTTAATAGCCACACCTCGTATGTAAGTGATATTTAGTTTTCATCCCAAAAATCATCCTTACGGTCCTCTTTAAATTTCGTACGCTTATTTTTTTAATTTTTTTAATGATTTAAGGCGCGTCAACACCTAAGGTTATTTCAGAAGTTTTTTCAGTGCACTGCCGGCCTCCATCACCGGACAGTGAACTGTAAGAAGCTCCTAGGAAGAGAAAATTTAAGGGTCAGCAGCTGGATTCGAACCCGGGACCTTCGCGTGGGAATCCAATACACTAACCGCATATCCCTTCCCTCGAACGCTTATTATATTCATCTTCCGTTATCTATCATTTCTATGAAACATTTTCTTTTTTGTATTCCTAAATGAAAAACTTCTGAGAAAAATTACCACATTGTTTGGTAGTGAAGTGGACATTTTCTTAAAAAGTAATCAGAAGAAAAAAACCGTGATCTATCTACTGGTAGGAAATGAAGGTTAAATATTTCCGGACTAGACAAACTAGATCAATAATTTGCAACAATATTGCCCATAATGAGTTCGCATAAACTAGGATTAGTTCGATAGCTTCGTAGCAGTATTTCCTGCAGAGGATATTGCTTAGCGCAATGACGTATGTGTGTGGGAAGGAAAGAGAGAGTCAGAGAGAGAGAGAGAGACGATTAAATAAGGAAGTAGTGAGAATGTGAGAAGTTTAGCTTTAATGCAGAGAGGAAGTCAGTCTCACCCATCCCGCTTTAGGGATTAAGTTTCGCTTATTAATTTCTGTTGTCAACTTCAATTTGTCGCAGCGAGCGGGAAAATTAGTTTCTGAACTGTGTTATAATTAGTTAAAGAGATTGATCATTATTCGAAACAAATTTACTATCTCTTTCTATGGCACTAGATTTGTAGTTTCATTTCCACCGGAATTGCATCAATTAATTCTTCTCCTTTTTGAACACATCCGCTTATTGGCGAATAACTACTTCACTAACAGTAGTCTAGTAAAAAATTTGTTTTATATTTAAAAATATTAGCGTTACATTTCTGGTTTATTCTTTTTCGGTAACTAACTGTCTTCCAAAAGTTCTGGGTGTATTTAATGTGCCCATTACAAGTATTATGAACGGGCTAAAATCACTTAATATTTAGGGCAAAAGCTTAACTTTAAACTTTGTGGACTTGCGACATATGAAGCTTACAACAATATCAATTAAAACATTTTGTAAGAGGAGAGAAAATCGGAATATTAAAAAGGTATTAGAGAAGATATTTTTTAAGACTAGTTAAGATCTGGAATTCCGGATGCTGTCAATGGACCACACAGACACACTGATCACTTCCAGTTGTCAAGTCTTAAAAAGCATTTTAATCAAATATACTTTTGTATTCCAGACTCCACTAATCTCCCCACTTTTCAAGGGGTCAAAACCATTTTAATTGCTTTTCCTGGATTTAATTTGAAATTGGATACGTTGAAAAAGATCCACTGGGTAACAGTGGAGGGGAATAACCCAAAGAAAAGTGGACCAGCTTCACACAACAGGTGTTGGCGAAGTGTAATCCATTTTCAGGGGCTAAAATTTTATATTTTTCCTTATTCACCTTCATTTAGTTTTCCCGCATTATCATATTTATTATGGTAATAAAATTGGAATTAAAAATTACAAACAAACATACAAAACAACTTTTTTATTACAGCAATTTAAGTAATTAAATTTCCCTGAAACATGGAAATTTATAGCCAAAATTTAATTTCCCTTTAACATCAAACAGGCTTTTCCTGTTATAAAATCGTACTGAATGAAAGTTTCCAATTAAACTTGTAGGGCCCCCCTTATAATTGAAGTTTTTGATAAATAAATGAAACACTGGTAAATGTTAAAATAAATAAATAAATAAAACTAAAATAAAACTAGTTTTTCCGGGCAACTAGTACGAGGGTCGTTTGAAAAGTCCGTGCAAAAATAAAAACTCCTTAATTTTTTGGGGTAAACCTTTTTTATTTTTCAACATAGTCTCCTTTTAGGCTTATACACTTCGTCCAACGCTGCTCTAGTTTGTTGATCCCTTCCGAATAATAGGATTTGTCCAAGTCTGGAAAATAGCCATTCGTTTCTGCAATCACCTCCTCGTTTGAATAAAATCTTTTTCCCGCCAGCCATTTCTTCATATTGGGGAACAAATAGTAGTCTGAGGGAGCCAAGTCTGGAGAATAGGGGGGGATGTGAAACGAGTTGGAACCCTATTTCCATTAATTTTGCGACCACAACTGCTGATGTGTGAACTGGTGCGTTGTCGTGATGGGAAAGGACTTTTTTTGTGGGCCAATCGTGGGCGTTTTTCTTGCAGCTCGGTTTTCAAACGGTCCAATAACGATGAATAATATGCACCTGTAATAGTTTTACCCTTTTCCAGATAGTCGATGAGGATTATTCCTTGCGAATCCCAAAAGACAGTCGCCATAATCTTTCCGGCCGAAGGAACGGTCTTCGCCTTTTTTGGCGCAGATTCCCCCTTGGTAACCCATTGTTTAGATTGTTCTATGGTCTCAGGAGTGTAGTGATGTATCCATGTTTCATCCACAGTGACGAAACGACGCTTAAAGTCCTGAGGATTCTTCTGGAACAGCTGCAAACCGTCCTTGCAACACTTCACACGATTTCGTTTTTGGTCAAGCGTGAGCAATCGCGGCACCCATCTTGCGGATAGCTTTGTCATGTCCAAATGTTGATGCAAAATATTTGGACCCGTTCATTCGAGATGCCCACAGCACTAGCAATCTCACGCACCTTCACTCTTCTGTCATCCATCACCATATCATGGATTTTATCAATGATTTCTGAAGTAGTAACCTCAACAGGGCGTCCAGAACGTTCAGCGTCACTTGTGCCCATATGGCCACTCCGAAAATTTTGAAACCACTTATAAACTGTTCTAATAGAAGGTGCAGAGTCACCATAATGTTTATCAAGCTTCTCTTTAGTCTCCTGAGGCGTTTTGCCTTTCATAAAGTAGTGTTTAATCAACACACGAAATTCTTTTTCGTCCATTTTTTGAAAATCACTCGACTTCCTCGATTCAAACGAATGCCAAACACAAAGAAATAGACCGATCTGGCTGAAACTTGGTGTGTGTTCTTCGAAGAGATGCTACTAACTAAACATAACCTCGATACGCGCCAGTGGTGCTATCTCTCTGACTTTTCAAACGACCCTCGTATTTATCAAAATTTATAATTTTGTCTAGAGATCTAATATTACTACAAATTATACAAGGTCTTGGAATCGTACAATAGACTTGAGTAGAACTTGAAAAGGAAAGCTTAACTTCAATTTTCTTCTCTAGCAACACGTTTAAATGAAAATTTGGTTTTAAACGGAAGTGGTTATCGCAATGGTCGAGATATTAATAATTATTCAAATAAAAGATTTAGTTCAAGAAGCAAAAAATATGAAACCAAAGTTCCGTGAAAATCCTAAGGATTATTTTGCGGGAGATCCTTTTTAAAGAAAACGAAAAATTCATTTATTATTGTTAGTACTTACAACTGTGAGATTTCGCTTAATGATCTTCGGATTTTTACACTAATTCCCTTAAATTCTCGTCAAATAATTACAATAATAAAGGCGGATATACAGGAGTGTTCAGTTTAAGACGGCTCAAAATGCATTTCATGCTTAAACGGTTAATCTGAGCAAAAAATGGTAGAGGAAAAATTTGTTGCCCGTCAACTCTAGTTTCAGAATATGTGACTTGATTTTAGATTCCTGCCCGCATACGCGGCTGACGCGTGACCAAAAGTGAGGCTTTGCAGTTTACCCTCATTTTCATATACACACTTTTCAAGCATAAAAAGTTATGAAAGAAACCGGAAACCGCAATTCGATATCTTCAAAATTAAAGGTGCTAGGCCATTTCAAAATCTGGTATTTATTAATCATATTTCAA
Organism: Rhodnius prolixus; assembly: GCF_049639745.1. Lineage (NCBI taxonomy): Eukaryota > Metazoa > Arthropoda > Insecta > Hemiptera > Reduviidae > Rhodnius > Rhodnius prolixus. Next base: position 32,198,005 of record NW_027411582.1, read on the forward strand.
TTTTTTAACTTGTTATCAAAGAGAAAGAAGAGCACGCGATAGGTCATTTTTATGTATTTTTTCATCCCCTTTCTACTGAAAATATTGCCAAGGCAGTAAAGCTAGTATTTTTCTTAATATCGGAAAATAAGTAGTTTTCCGAGTGATTTTTCTAAGAAAAATCAAATCTTAAGAGCTTTAGATGTTCTCCAAGCATACACAAAATGGCTAAAAATTAATTTTACATCTGTTACAAACAAGAAGGTTTAATAATTATTTGGTAATTTTGGGAGAGTAGCGTTTAATTACCGAAAAAAATTGGGAACCTCCTGCCACATATTTAAGTGGTCAATATCTTTCTTGTAAAGGATCAAATTTATTCCTTAATTTATCAAATAATACACTTTACGCAGCTTGTGCAGCCATGTACTGTATCTTCAAAGGTGCCTCCTCAGATACAGAGAACAGTTGATAACCTCCTGGCTAACCTGGCTTGCGAGCCAGGCCATTTTGTTTTAAAACCAGTTGTTCGAATTTTTGTAGGGACTTTCATTTCCGGTTGAAATTACACGATTATAGATGTTAAAATATGGTAATTTTATTATATTAATTAATTAATTAATTAATTATTAATTTTATTAATTTGATTTAAGCTAGGTTATCTTTTTTTAAAAAAATTAAAGAATACTGTAAAAAATTACGCATTACACAAACGTTCTTTATCTTCATTATAACCTTTGTTATTGCAAGTTTCATTTTACTGGTTCTCTTTTATGACACTTTGGCCGAGGCACTTTTTTTAAACGTGGAACTTACACTTTATTCCCTTCCCCCCTCTACGTAGACCATATTTTCGTTCTCTTTCTTCATCCCTCTCTCCTTAATGTCCTTTTATCCGTCTACTGTACTGTTGAGATCCTGTCCCGTAGGTCGTTATCCAGGCATAAAGAGCTACATTATCCTTTTGTAAGGGAGGAAGAGAAATCCAGTTATTTCCGGTATGGACCCTCCACCCATTAGAGAGTAGAAAACAGGAATTTTCTTTTTTTTTTAAGTATCTTTCTACTAAATGTTTATTTCCTTTTATTGCGCATGCCCAGATAAATAAAAAGGGGTATACTAACAGTTGGCGAGCGTGCTTGATGTATCCCCAAAGTTATCTGGAATTCCTCTAAAAAAAATTAATGTTTTACGAAAGAAAATGGAAAAATCTGTGATAAACTTTGAAATATACGTTTTGAAGTCCTCCTCCTATAAAAAAGAGGTTTAAAAAAAATGAGTTCCTGCATGTTATTGCATGTGCATAGCGAACTTTTTTTTTTTAAAAAAAAAAAAATCACAAGTGACTTTTTCTTTAAATTTCGTTTGCAAGCCCACACAGGAAGTTACTGGCTCTTAGCGATGATATTCCTTCAATTGAGAGTATCACTTCTATAATCTTTTGTCGCTTTATGATATTTTTACCGGAACTAGTTCTATTCTACATTCCGAACAAAATAGACACGTTGAACTACAACTATAATACAGTTCTAGTTCAATTGTAGTAGAAGTACCACTTTTTTTTTTTTAAGAACCGACCAAAGTACTTAGCAAACAATTTCAAACATGAAAATGATGGACTTCTATCATGTGATTAGCTCTATAAGTTCAGAAAAGAAAACATCGTTAAAAATAAAATAAACTTTTAAAATACTAGCTAAACGTCTTCGGTTAAGACTTATCGTCTATCTAAGAAAAGTTAGGCCTGATGATGATGACAAATAATAAAAATACTTAATCAACACCCAGAAGTCGATTGCGAATCTTTTCATAACCGCGCTCTGCCTGCCTCAGAACAAGGATCTCTCGTTGCCGAGAGAGAGAGAGCGAGAGATCACACTGTCCCTCTGCGAATAATCTTAGGAGAATCCTATACCCATTAGGAGGCTCTCTTAGGATGAGAAGCATATATAACATGAAGAACCTGAATTCAATTCCAGTATTTCCATGACTCCAGAACTTCGGCTCCATAGCCTGATTCTCCTCCATAACAAACTTATTTTTTTAAATGAATAAAATTTTAATTATTTTTCATTTTTGTTACAGGTAAGTTCCAGTCAATATTATTGGTTATCTGCTAAGTTCAACATACCATTGGGTGAGCTTTATATACGCACATTATGTTTATCTGTATATTTATTTCTACGCAAGCTGGATAAAGGCAAAGATTTTTGTGAGGTTGGAGGCAGTTAGACGTGTTGTAATTAGAAGTTGATGGGCGTAAATATAGGATTGGATTAAAGAATGATCTTAGATCACGTTAAGTTAGACAATAACGGTGTTCTTAAGATATCAGCACCAATACAATACAGCTCCTAGATCTGTCAATGTACTCGTATGTGTTAACTAAATAATATATACAGGGGTGAACCAGTAAGTAATGTCAATAGGCCTACTGTGTGTAGTACATCTAAAGTGGAGTTCAATGACGTATTGGCCAACTTCATATTTTCCACTGTTCTTGAGTGACGTCACTTAATTTTTCCCCCTAAAAACATTACTTTTTTCCCCCCCAAAAAATGTTATTACTCAGAAAGTTTTAGTCCGAATTCAAATCTGATGACACGGTTAGAAAGACAGATAAATTTTCTAAAAATTGATACCATTTTGAAGCATAAGTTATTCTCCCAAACAGCCTCAATCTTCCCTCCTGGATACTGGGAAAAATAAAAGTAATAGAAATTTTTAAGAAAACTCAATTAGGCTCTTATGTGATCATTATCAGACCTACTCATGTAAAGGATCAAACTTATTCCTTAATTTATCAAATAATGCACTTTACTCAACTTGTGAAGCATGTACTGTGCCTTCAAAGGTGCCTCCTTTGATATCGAATTGCGGTTTCCGGTTTCTTTCATAACTTTGTATACTCTTTAAAAGTGTGTATATGAAAATGGGGGGGTCAACCGCAAACCATCACTTTTGGTCGCGCGTCAGCCACGTATGCGGGCAGGAATCTAAAATCAAGTCACATATTCTGAAACTAGAGGTGACGGGCAACAAATTTTTCCTCTATCATTTTTTGCTCAGATTAACCGTTTAAGCATGAAATGCATTTGAGCCGTCTTAAAATGAACACCCTGTATATTAATACAAAAATAATGAATTTTTTTTTTTGAATTCAAGGGATTTTGAATCAAAAATTTTGGTTATTTCAGCTGAAAAATAGAAAAAGCAAAAATACAACCGCCTTTTTTCTTTCAACTTAAATTATCTTATAATGAAATCCAATAGATCGGATTACCATCTCCTCTTTTTTGGGTATCCTCTTTTCCAGGAGCATTAAATTCGCTGAGACACTTTTATTTTATCCAGCACTTCCAGTGAGATCAAGAGAGGGTACACCCCCCCCCCCGGTAAACTGTGAGTTAGCTTAAGTATGTGAGTACGTTTATATGTACCTTAAAGAAATGTGGTTATCTGCCGGTAGAGGTAGTATATGTTCGGTAGGAGAGAGTCTATAGATAGAGAGGGTGTATGCCTAAGATTTGTAGAAGCCCCCCCTGATTTACCTAACAAATTTTTGTGGGGCTAGTATATATGTATAAAAGCCCACTTCCTTTTTACACACACACACAGACGTGCAAATTGTAGGAAAGATTTTCTCATAGTATCTTTTTTGGCAGGGTTCTCCCTAATGTATACCCCCTCCCAAAATCTGACTCCTCCATTTCTTTGTGTCCATTTCCTCCCTCCTCAAGCCCCCCCCCACCGGTAGCCCCAGCTAACTATTGGTTTGGTGGTGGCTCTTCTCTTATATAACCATTGGTTATTGGCCATTTCGACCAGCCATTGGGACCATCCAGTAAAGTGGGGGCTTTTGCCTAAAAAAAAAACCCTTGCTGACCCCCCCATTCCAGAAACTATTCTCACATCCTGTATTCAGCGCATATACCCTGAGTTGATCTACATCTATTTGGCCATTTTTTTTTTTTTTTTTAGCACTGTTTCAGCAGTTCTGCAGTCTGCTTTGCAGGGTACTATACCCAGTGTCTTACTTATTTTACTATATGGTGCTAAGGTCCTGTAAGAATCTTGAACACCTTCAGCACCGCATCCCTGTCCAAAATGCACGGAGTCTCCATCTTCTGACTCCAAGCCTTCTAATATCGGTTTCGACATCGTCCAGCCATCTCAAGCTAGGACGTGCTCTTTTTCTTCTTCCACCTCGATTTCCATATAACAATTTTTTGTTTCGTAGACTTTTATAACCTTGATTGGCTTTTTTTTTGTTTTTGGCTTTTTTTGGAATTGGCTTTCGCCATACAGCCAGCATCGTCTAGGTGCTTATCACTAGCATAACACTCATTCTCCATTCTTACTTATAAATACATTCGCTTCACACATTCATCCCTCTACTATATACTACTATTTACATACAAACTTACAGCTAATGGATGGATTATTACTCTATATTCCTGCCATCCTTATAGCTTAACCTGAATTAAAATCATGTAATCCTTCTCTAATCATTTTCTTCCATTCATTCTAATCGGCTGTAACTTTCAAATACATTCATATTTCTTTGCTATCTCTGCTATAGACTTAGGCACATAGTTGTTGGTGGAGAATATTAGCGAAATGGTGCATCTAAATACCTGTATATGTCGTCAAACATTCGTTTCCTTTCTAGTACATAACGTGGACATATCCATTATTATATGTTTGAAATCCTCCTCCTCATTGCAATCTACGCAAAGAGGAGAGAGGACCTTTTTGTTGATCCTGTGAAGATACAATCCGTACACCGCGTGGTTCGCTCTCAAACCTGCTTATTGTCGCAACAACCCATTTATTCAGTGACAGTTCCCCTTAAATTGGCTTCTCAACCTCCTTAGCGTGTGGAGAGAAACCACTTTTTTCTGGCTGCTGCAATTTTTCAGCCAACTACTCGACTGGCACATTGCCTGAAATACCACATTTGTACCACCAATTACCTACCCCTAAGACTGGCTGTCGCCCCTCTATAGTTTCGAAGACAATGTTTTAGTTGACCATGTCTTACATTGTAGGTTAGAAGCTCACAAACAGTACTATAGCATACCCTCCATCCGGTGGAAAAAGCTGAAAAGCTTTATGAAATAACCTTCATAACACCTGCATTACTCTAGGATATTTTGCAACCAAATGTATCAGTACATAGATGTGGGCCCGTTATTTCCGGTGGGTATAATTCAAAATCTAGTTTTCAGTGGCGTTGGCTTTCATATTCACAGAATTAAGGTTAAAAAAAGTGTATAGTGTTGGCCAAAAAATTAAATATATTAATCTCTTAATTTTATACTTATCGAAAGATTGTTTTGATTTACTCATGTTTTAGTTGCTGATAGTGAAAAATTGTGAATATAGACGCGTTTTCATTTCTTTATAATCGCGTAGAGAGAGAGAGATTTCAAAGATTAAACTCTTTTATGCACCGCCAAAGAAAAAAAAATTACTGATAAAAATTACTGTTAAAAATTACTGATAAAAATTACTGATAAAAATTACTGATAAAATTACTGATAAAAATTACCGATAAAAATTACTGATAAAAACAAAAAATGAATTTAACTCAACAGTATTTATATGTTGAGTTAGGAGAATTTAGGATAGCCATGCGTGAGTATTGGTGTGTAAGTAGTGAAAGTGGTTTGATTGAGAGGAAATGATATTCTGTTGGATTTTGGCCAGTTCCGGCGCTGGAGGAATTTCCACCAATCAAAGGGACCACATTAAAAGGAAGGGTTCAAACCAGCCTTTTACGCTTCGCTCTTCCGTATTTTGTAGTTAAATATGGGGCCAGGGGGGCAGCACATGGAGCTTCTATAATACCTACATTCAGACTGTATTTACTCTGGGCTCTATTATTGATATAGCCGACTATAATTTTCTCTTTCTCTAGTATTTTAACCATTTCTTTCTGTTTTATTAATTCCAGAAAAATACCTATGATACCTATACAGGGTGTCCCAAGCTATATGGATAACGACTATTTCTCGGAAACTAAGATAGCTAGAAAAAAAACTAAAAAATACGTGTTCCCTTAGTTTTTTTGTTAGAAATCCAAATTTAATTTGTAAATTTTATATCCGACACGTGGGGGAATTCAGTGGCCACCTCGTTCACCGGACTTGACACCTATGGTGTCATCTTTGGTGTTACCTGAAAAACAAGGTGATTATTCATAACTTTTTGCTTTCTTTTCTTATTTCTGCTTATCTAAAAGCATTTCTAAATCTAGGTGTATCAGAATCAAGCCGGGATTGCATCTGTAGTTGAACTAAAGCAAAGAATTGCTTTAGAATTGGATCCCTGTAACTCGGTTAAATTCGAATCTATTTCTTTGGCAGTAAGGGACAATCGGCAGGAAAGAGCATCTCTAATGGCGGAGGCCATTTCGAGCATCATCTGTAATATTAATGAGGAGTAAAATTTATAATAAAATAGTACTTTTCTTCTTATTCAATCAAAAAACCGTTATAATATTATCATTTTGAAATTTCTTATAAGAATCATGTTTTCATTCATAACTTCTAAAATATCGCTCACAGGAAAAAACCGTTCAAGTAAATTTTTCTTTAAAAAAAATAGAGAAATCTATTTCTGAAATAAAAACTACACCTCCCCACTTGAAAAAAAGGAAGTTGGTGCCTGTATCTCGCTTCTGGAAGCACCGAAAAAAATTTACAAAGTAAATTTGGATTTCTAACAAAAAACTAAGGGAACACGTATTTTTTAGTTTTTGTTCTAGCTATCTTAGTTTCCGAGAAAAAGTTGTTATTCATATAGCTTGGGATACCCTGTATATGATTACCTGATCATACTACTCTTAAGTATTGTTTAAGTACATACCAATAAATATTGAGAAAATATTGTAATCGTTTAAATTTTCCTCGGAAATAATCGTATTTTGTGATTTCCGGAGTCCTAAACAATTATTCTTTGTGTCCGTTTTAGAAATCGCAGAAAATTAAAAGAAAAATGGACAAATCTCACAATAATAAGGTTTTGGCCCCCAAATCAGACCAACCGTATGGATCATTTTTGTGAATTGATTTTTCCAGTTTTCCCTTTTTTCCAGGACTCCTGCGTAATTTTATTTGAAAATAGCTTTTCCTGTGAAGGATAAAGGGGTAGATTCCTTTTAAATTAAAAAAAAAAAAAAATTGAATTTAACGTAAAAGTGTTTTGTTTGAGGATAATTTATGTTTAGGTTCATCTTCATGTAGGTGGGAGAGAGAATTGATTGAATTTTTTATAAAAAACCAGTGGTTCTTATGAAAAACCCGATCAGTTTTTTGGCCGTAACTCAGCCAAAACAGGAAGTTACAGCATCGGGGGGTGGAAAATTTGAGAACTTGGCCCCTCCCAAACAAAACAGTACAGATAGTTTACCTCATTTTTTCCGGATTTCCGCTTTCCAAAAAATGTTATTAACGATTGGTACGTTTTAAATGGATCACCCCCTGAATAAGACGTTTCTTTCATCTCATTCTACAGGTTGCCAATAATTTTTTTTTAATTCGATTTTGAAATAATTAGTGTGAAATAACTTAAGTTTTTGTGACGGCGGCGGAAGTAAATTAATTGAGTTTTCTTATCCTTTTGAACAAAAGCGTAATTTATCTTAGTCTGGGAAAGAGAGATTAATGTGAAGTTTGGTGTATACAGATAGACAGACCGACATAGAGAGAGTTTGGAGAGAGAGTAGGAGAAAGAGAGACGATTGTGCTAAAAAGAGAATGGTTTCTGGAAAGGTGGGCGTACATCAAGAGTGTCTCTTACCAAGAAGAAGGAGTCGGGGCGGAGGGAGGGTGATCGCGTCCCTAGAGCAAACTAGCAGCAGCAGTCAAACCTTTCTTGCTCCCATAGTTTGGCTAAGTCGAGGAAAGCAAGCTTGTGGTAAGAATTTTGTGAGTGTGCAACGTGTAGATGTGAAGGAATTGAAGTAGTGTCCTGAGTTTCATCAATAACTCTAGCAGCTCAAAGTAGAGTGGGGTTGATAGAAATGCCATCCTAGAGCCCAGAAGAAGAAGCAGTAGCGCGCTGGAAGGAACGGATATCTTGCTGTTCTAGTATCTCCTGTACTCACACACTGATGTGCGGTAGAATACAGCCTCCCCACCCCCATGGGAGTAAGAGCAGATCGTACAGTGGTGCCGGTTGCCGTTGGTGAAGTGAAGATATACTAAGTGAAGAGATGGTTTTGTAGTTGACAGGACGAGTTTTGAAGGGAAAAGAAGGGAAAGGAGTATTGGGGCGGCTATGGCGGGGGTTGAGTGCATGTATTGGGGTAACTGGAACTGTGGACGGGATATAGATGCTACTGGGGGAGATAGTGTAGGAGGAACTTCAGGGAGGGATGAAGTGTGTCACAGTGGAAAAGCTATCCTCTTCATCTATCCCACGGGAAAGGTTAGGATATTCATGTTGATGTTTTGGGTATATCGTTGGCGTTTACTTGGATAGTGAAAAGATCGACTCCCCCCCCGGCCGCCTGCCACCCCCTAGGGTTAGGACTAGAAGCTGCATGCGTGCAGACGTTTATCTAAATGGGCATTCCTCACATATTCTCCCAGCCCAATATGATGTTACTAATGAAATTCCCTAAGAAGGGAACGTATGCCCGTCTGTGCGTGTGGATGATGTTCAATGTCTATATACGTATATACACAGAACCTCCCAGAGCACACTACATCGTGTGCCTCCTCTTTCCCCCCTTCGCTACAACCTTCCCCTACAAACCACCAGCATCATCCCCTTTTATCATTCCCCCTAAAATAGAGACAGGAGAAGTGGGGAGGAAAATAGAGGAGATTTTGATGGTTATCCTCGGTATTCATTGAATTAGGTCGATTATCCCCATGGTGGGAGCATTATTCAATAACGCTAAAGGTTTTTCCTTCGTTTATTTTTTTGTACTTATTTTATAAATCTTCCTGAATTATAATTTTCTCCTTTTTATCAAATCAATTTTTCTTTTTAAGTATACTAATCACTTAAAGAAACCTGAATAGTTAATTTTTCCACTTACAAGAATCTCTCACTTATCCCTTTATTAAGTATTCTTACATTTACAAGGAAGTCATTATGATTATTCCAAATTGTCGGTATTCTTTTCTTGGTCGTTTTGAGATCTTTAAATAATAAGTAGTTTTTATAAGATGAAAGATTAAGAAAAAATACTGAAATCAGAAACTTGATTGGAGACATTTCATTTTTAAGTACAGTTTTACGAACTGTGTAATATGAATAAGAGATAAATATGTTGATTAAACTCAGAGTATGAATAAAAATTTTACAAGATCAACTTGAATTTTGCAGCATCAGAAATTCATGTTAGCATTTGCACTAAGTTTTTATTGATTTCTTCTTTCTTTTTTTATTGATGTCTTCAGCGAACATGTTCATTCATGTTCCGTTTTCCGAGCGGTGGTTTTCATGTTACCAGTTCTAAACTGTAGGTGGAGGTAGGTGCAATGTAGCCTTCATAGATTAATTGCGGACGATATTGCTCACCCTACTTTAAAAGCACTCCTACCAAATTAAGGATGAAGTAAGAATCTGGTAGGGTTCTAGGGATCTGTCATTCTCCAATAACAGGTTGTATATTGCCCGGAAATTCGTAACTTCCTCTTTGGGTAAGAAGAGCAACGCTGTCCAGGAGGAGATTTATTTTTGAGTATCCTCCATAGGAGGAGAAAAACGGCACTGCAAGTGCGATGGGATTGTCCTGGGGAGGAAAAAAAAACCGAGACCTGAGAGCTTCACCTCCAAGAATTAAGTGTCTGATTAAACGGACGTGTTTGGAGGGCGAGCTCTAGTGTGGTGGGAGCCACAATAGATCCAAAGGGATCGCAGTGGCGTAGGGCTTTAAAGGTCGCCCTGATAGAATCTATCTAGTATCCTCTATCACCCCGTAGAATCTGCAACTGTTATCACTATTCTAGGCTTTGGTTCTTCAAGTGATCTCTAGGTCATCTTGTGGATATCTGGAAATATGCAGAGGTTTTTGCTTATAAGAAGACAAACTTCAGTTTTCTTTCTTCGAAACTGCTAAATAGATATAAGCGATTTTCATGAATGAAATATATAAAAAGTTTTTCTTTTCCATTTAAATCGAATTTTTCTAAAATCTGGATATACCGGATGTTCATTTTAAGACGGCTCAAATGCATTTCATGCTTAAACGGTTGTTCTAAGCGAAAAATGGTAGAAAAATTTTTGGTAGAAAAAATTGTTGCCCGTCATCTCTAGTTTCAGAATATGTGACTTGATTTTAGATTCCTGCCCGCATACGCGGCTGACGCGCGACCATAAGTGAGGGTTTGCAGTTGACCCCCATTTTTATATACACAATTTTAAAGAGTATAAAAAGTTGTGAAAGAAACGGGAAACCTCAATTCGATATCTTCAAAATTAAAGGTGCTAGGCCATTTCAAAATCAGGTATTTATTAATCATATTTCAATTTTTTAACTTGTTATCAAAGAGAAAGAAGAGCACGCGATAGGTCATTTCTATGTATTTTTTCATCCCCTTTCTACTAAAAATATTGCCAAGGCAGTAAAGCTAGTATTTTTCTGAATATCGGGAAATAAGTCGTTTTCCGAGTGATTTTTCTAAGAAAAATCAAATGTTAAGAGCTTTTAATGTTCTCGAGCATACACAAAATGGGTAAAAATTAATTTTACATCTGCTACAAACAAGAAGGTTTAATAATTATTTGGTAATTTTGGGAGAGTTGCTTTTAATTACCGAAAAAAATTGGAAACCTCCTGCCACATATTTAAGTGATTAAATATCTTTCATGTAAAGGATCAAACTTATTCCTTAATTTACCAAATAATGCACTTTACTCAACTTGTGAAGCATGTACTGTGCCTTCAAAGGTGCCTCTTCAGATACAGAGAGCAGTTGATAACCTCCTGGCTAACCTGGCTTGCGAGTCTGAGGAGGCACCTTTCAAGAAACAGTTCATGCTGCAAAAGCTGCAAAAGTGCATTATTTGATAAATTAAGGAATAACTTTGATCCTTTACATGAAAGATATTGATCTCTCAAATATGTGGCAGGAGGTTTCCAATTTTTTTGGTAATTAAACGCAACTCTCCCAAAATTACCAAATAATTATTAAACCTTCTTGTTTGTAACAGATGTAAAATTAGTTTTTAAACATTTTGTGTATGCTTGAGAACATCTAAAGCTCTTAACATTTGATTTTTCTTAGAAAAATCACTCGGAAAACAACTTATTTCCCAATATTAAGAAAAATACTAGCTTTACTGCCTTGGCAATATTTTTAGTAGAAAGGGGATGAAAAAAATACATAAAAATGACCTATCGCGTGCTCTTCTTTCTCTTTGATAACAAGTTAAAAAAAATTGAAATATGATTAAAAATACCAGATTTTGAAATGACCTAGCACCTTTAATTTTGAAGATATCGAATTACGGTTTCCGGTTTCTTTCATTACTTTTTATACTCTTTAAAACTGAGTATATGAAAATGGGAGTCAACAGCAAACCCTCACTTTTAGTCGCGCGTCAGCCGCGTATGCGGGCAGGAATCTGAAATCAAGTCACATATTCTGAAACTAGACGTGTCAGGCAACAAATTTTTCCTCTACCATTTTTAGCTCAGAACAACCGTTTAAGCATGAAATGCATTTGAGCCGTCTTAAAATGCATATGCACCATATTTTCGGTTCTAGAATTAATGGGAACCAGTAAATCATTTTACCGAATTCCATGTACCATTTATTGATATACTTTGATTTGTAAATAGTTCAATGTTTTTATCAATACCTTCTTATCAGCGGTCAGCCTTGCAACGTCATTGAAGATGTAGAAGGATCTTGCTTTGCAACAGTAAACTTCTTATCACTTTCCAAAAAAAACCACTATCATCTCTGGTCCAGTCTATTGATTAATAGACGTGGGAAAACACGTAGGTGTCCTCTGTTATCACTAATCAGAGAAACAAAAAGTTTTCCAATCAACAGGTGTAGTAGGAGAAACTGCCAAGGTTGTCTCTGAACATTTTTATCTCTATTATGCGAAAATCTGAATACTCGTATTTCAGTTTTGGACCATCATCACTAACTATTTCACCTCCTCGTCTTAATAGTGAGCCCAACTTTCCATTTGTTTGTATAGCCGTTGTTGTCATAAATGGGCTACCAACAACAAACGGCTGTTTTGGGTAAACCCACAGTGTAAACGGACAATGATCGTTTTGTTATCTTCAAGTGAAGTTGAAGATCAATTTCTAATTATGGCTATTGAAGAGTTTATTGCTGGCGACTCATTTATGTAATTATTATCTAATCAAAATGCTAGCTTAACCTCAAAAAGGGTTATTAATTAGATGAATTCATTACGTTTTCAAAACTTTTTTTTTTTAAGCGAAATATTTAATTAGTTCCGTTTGGTTGTTACAACTGACTACCTAATAGTGACTTTCCTGTTTTATATTAACAATGCGTTATTTCCATATATATTGCGTCATGTCCACAATTTATCTCAAACCGTTTTCCCGTTCAGTGAACCCACTTTCTGTTTGTTCGTGAGGCTGTTCTTGTTCATAAATCGGCTACCAACAACAAACGCGGTTGTTTTGTTTGCACATACGAGGGTCGTTTGAAAAGCCCGTGCAAAGTCAGAGAGATAGCACTACTGGCGCGTATCGAGGTTATGTTTAGTTAGTAGCATCTCTTGGAAGAACACACACCAAGTTTCAGCCAGATCGGTCTATTTCTTTGTGTTTGGCATTCGTTTGAATCCAGGAAGTCGAGTGATTTTCAAAAAATGGACGAAAAAGAATTCCGTGTGTTGATTAAACACTACTTTATGAAAGGCAAAACGCCTCAGGAGACTAAAGAGAAGCTTGATAAACATTATGGTGACTCTGCACTTTCGATTAGAACAGTTTATAAGTGGTTTCAAAATTTTCGGAGTGGCCATATGGGCACAAGTGACGCTGAACGTTCTGGACGCCCTGTTGAGGTTACTGATCCAGAAATCATTGATAAAATCCATGATATGGTGATGGATGACAGAAGAGTGAAGGTGCGTGAGATTGCTAGTGCTGTGGACATCTCGAATGAACGGGTACATAATGTTTTGCATCAACATTTGGACATGACAAAGCTATCCGCAAGATGGGTCCCGCGATTGCTCACGCTTGACCAAAAACGAAATCGTGTGAAGTGTTGCAAGAACGGTTTGCAGCTGTTCCAGAAGAATCCGCAGGACTTTAAGCGTCGTTTCGTCACTGTGGATGAAACATGGATACATCACTACACTCCTGAGACCAAAGAACAATCTAAACAATGGGTTACCAAGGGGGAATCTGCGCCAAAAAAGGCGAAGACCGTTCCTTCGGCCGGAAAGATTATGGCGATTGTCTTTTGGGATTCGCAAGGAATAATCCTCATCGACTATCTGGAAAAGGGTAAAACTATTACAGGTGCATATTATTCATAGTTATTGGACCGTTTGAAAACCGAGCTGCAAGAAAAACGCCCACGATTGGCCCACAAAAAGTCCTTTTCCATCACGACAACGCACCAGCTCACACCTCAGCACTTGTGGTCGCAAAATTAATGGAAATAGGGTTCCAACTCGTTTCACATCCCCCCCTATTCTCCAGACTTGGCTCCCTCGGACTACTATTTGTTCCCCAATATGAAGAAATGGCTGGCGGGAAAAAGATTTTATTCAAACGAGGAGGTGATTGCAGAAACGAATGGCTATTTTTCAGACTTGGACAAATCCTATTATTCGGAAGGGATCAACAAACTAGAGCAGCGTTGGACGAAGTGTATAAGCCTAAAAGGAGACTATGTTGAAAAATAAAAAAGGTTTACCCCAAAAAATTAAGTAGTTTTTATTTTTGCACGGACTTTTCAAACGACCCTCGTACATACACTGGACAGGAAACAATTTCGACGATTAAAAATGTTTAAACTATGACAAAACGTTGCTGAAAATAAATGCTGTTTGGAGCATTGAAAAAATTCCAGAAGTTTCTGTCCAGAAAAATTTTAAATTTGAAAATTAACCCAAGTATTGGTCAAAATACTGGTTACAAAAAAATGTTGCTTTAAAGGCTATCCTGAAAGCTAACCAATCTAAATTAGTTTCTGGGGAGGATCACGATTTAGCGGATGGGATTTAAAAGTGCAACGGAAAAGTGTGAAAATAATCGCTTTTTGAGATTTCTTTTTTCCTGCATTTCCGCTATAGAAACGTTCCACTTTTTTTTGGGGGGGGGGACAAATCGGTTAAATTATGGCGAGATCTTACACAACAATACTAAACGTTCTATACAATGTTAACGGTATGGTCACCAGGCTACAGGTGTCTTTATTCATTTTTTTGGGCATTGGCTTTTGCCATACAGCCAGCCTCGTCTGTACAGGTGTCATTCGGTACAATTTTTTTTGTATAATTATTAAACCGGTAAAGCTACGCATGAATTCTAAAATATATTGTGCGGACAAACTGTACCGGAAGTTACGTCATTAAGTAGTAGTGGTAAAACAGAAGGTATCCGGTCCTTTTACTTAAAAATTTGCAGGCCCACATGTTTCTCTAATTTAAAAAAAAGAAATAAAATAAAATCCTTTTAAACCTCCATTCCTCTCCCTAAAATTTAGTGCCCTAAAAAGTATACAGCCATAAAAGGAAGGATTTGCCCTATATTTAAAAAAGAGAAAAAAATTGTCAAAGTTGGGGGTGTTTTTCAACATTACACTTTTTCTGGTGCACTTTTTTGACGATCAACCCTTATACAACTGTCCTACTCAGACTTCTATAACTTCTGACTCAGTAAAAGCTCTTTTATGTATCAATGCTTGGGCAAAGTGTGTCTTAAAAACGAAAATTTGTGGCAATATTTTTTAGATGCGTAGATAGTCTTTTTTTTTCAAATTCATTAATTCTAAAATTCTAAAATATAATTCAAATAATATCGTAAGTTCAAAGTATTAGATTATTAATAGTGAAATTTATGAAATTGAATAAATGAATGATATGAATAGTGAAATTTAGTGAATTTATGTAAAAATTAGGTAATTCGAAGGGGGCCGCCACGGTAGCCGAGCGGTGCGAGACCTGCGAAGCTAATGTGTATTGTGGTACTGGGTTCGATTCCCGGTCTTAGGCCTTGGATTTTATTTAATGGTTAATATGAGAAATTTACAGTAAAGTATGTTTGCTAGTCGCCTCCGTCCGCGACACCTAATTGGTAGTTGGACGTACAGCCCCGCCTGAAAAAATAGGCGATTACTTTACTTTGCTTACTTTACTTATGTAATTCGAAGTCAAATAGATGTAGTAATATTGAACATATATAATAAAATCGTAACTTTTAATAATTAATTCAATACCCGTAATGATTATTTATTAATTTAACTATGAAAAGTTGAAAAATTCATTATAGCAAAATTTGACACAATTTTATGTGTTACTACGTATTTGGGAAAATTAAAAGAAAATATCTAATAATACTTTTTTTTTGTATTTTAATAGAATTAAAATAACCACGAGTGATTAATTGAAATTTTCAATATGAAATATGAAGATAGCCCCCTTTGTTAATAAATTAAAACAGCTTCTGCATGAGTAATTCAAAGAGAAAGGATCTCTAGTGCTCTTCTCGTTTTTATGCAACAATTTACCCAATCAAAAATCATGAAACGTGTAATTATTTATAAAATATTAAAAAAAAAAAAATCTATTGTACATAATCGTGAACAAGACTATATCGATTAGTTTTATCGAATTCCAACACAGACGCTCTTCTAGTTCAGATTTCTAACTAATTTCGAGATTATCAGCACTACCGTTTAAGCGTGAAAGTGATAACAGTCTTTATTGACAGACTGACAGTTTGAAATAATAGAAAATTTATATGTGACGTGAGAATGTACGAAATGTTATATCAGAAAATTTGGTTTAGTATCATCAGATAGATGAGTGGCCATATTGGTTTCTAAAAAATAGATTAAAACACTGCTACTCCGGAAGTCGGATATAGTAAGAAACAATATTAATTGACTAATTTAATGAAGAAATAACCAATACGTAAAAATTTTTGAATTGCAGTTTTATCTTTAAAATTGATTTATTTTCACAACTGCAACAATTGAAGCTGATGCAACATGAAACATATCGTGTATATAAATTCGTGAACAGCATGAAGAGAGAATTAACCCAATGGTGAAGCTCCCAAAGAATAGAATTTCACTGGTACTTACTTCATTAAGTTCGCGTGGCCACCTGCGCTTCAACAGTTTTGGAGAATTTCCTGGCAATGCAGTAAGTTGGGATACTAGTGGATTAGGATGTGAGGAACTTATCGTAACGAGATCTTGCAGCTTCAGCAACTTAAGGGAACATGAAGTACAAAGTGGGCCTCACTTAGTAAGAATCCAAATTTTGGTTAATTCTTACCAAAATTGCTCTCAATTTTTTTTAAGAGCTTTGAATCCTGTTTCTGCTGCTTGCTTCCCTTCTGGTCATCCTGGGATTCCAGGTAAAAAGGAGCTGCGTTGATTATGATGACACTTCTCATCCCCATTATCTCTGTATATCCTACCAACGTTGTTGAACGAAGGTGGAGCAGTGGATTTTGAAAGAACACCAGAAACTGTGGAGATTCCTCCGAGCTGACTGCCGTCTGGCTATTCTTCTAAATTTCTTGGCCTGTCTAAAACGGCTATGGTTGGCTCCAGCTAGTTGGTTCTGGTGTCCAGCAATTTGTAGAAGAGTGTCGCGTTTATTGTAAAACTAGGATTCCTCGTCTTCGGGAGGTTAAATATTTCGCTCCCATAGATTGGTGACATCTGGTAATCTTTATCAGAACTTTCTAGGTTTATTCAGTGCTGTGGGCGATTGAGTCGCCATGCTCCCTAGTGTCCTGTTGCTACTTTATTAGTTTATTATATTAGCATCTGGCAACTTTTAGTCGGATTTGTTTTTAAACCCCGGTATCTCTTATAAGATGAGTGGTGGGCGGGGAACAATGGGCATTTTGGAATGCCTGCGTTCCTTATCCTTTTTGGTGGAACCGCCCTTTTTAATACAATCAATTAATCTAATGGGAATCACTTATAATAGCGTTTAATAATCAAAGATCTGTGATAACGTTGCAATACTTCAACTTACTAACTTGTTACTACAAGTTACTACGGGGCGATTGAGTCGCCATGTTCCCTAGTGTCCTGTTGCTACTTTATTAGTTTATAGTACTGCTATTCGGAAACTCTTAGACAGATATGTTGATCTTGAAGCCCCGGGCCTCTTATGAGGTGACGAATGAGCGGAGAACAATGGGCATTTTGGATTGCCTGCGTTCCATTCTCCTCGTGGAGGAACTACCCTTCAATACAATGTAATCTAATCGAAATAAGCTTTAGCGATTCAACATAGTGTTTATGATTAGGAGAATTGGATTCTGTGGATATTGAAAGCTTTAGGATGAGCCCTAAAGTTCCATTCAGTATGTCCTGACAAGGATTGGAAAAATATGGTTCAAAAAATGGGGGAAAAAATACTTTATAACAGCTAAAAAAATAGGCCGATAAAGAAGGAGACATCCTACAAATAAAAAAAAATAAAAATAGATTAAAAAGAAAAGTTTATTAAATAAAAATAAGTAAAAGCGGAAGTGTAACTTGGCAGAACTTTATATTTCGAATTTTCAACAATTTTCATGAAAAAACTTGACCATTTTTTATTTCTTACGCTTCTCTGCTGGCACTTTGTTGGTAACAACCATCTACTTCCTATTTCAATGAAGAACTTGCAAGAATAATTAAATTAAGACGGAAACCGAACTAAAGGGCGTTCATCCTAAAGTAAGAGGAAATCCCACTGCCATCCCTATAATTGTGTTATTTGCCCACTGAATCAGGTTTTTATTTTCTTTATTAAACAACTAAATCTTGTCCCAGACTATCCATCATGGCTGTCAAGATGGAGGTGCTAGGTAATCTCACAATATTGTTCTACTGTTATCACCAGAGTTCGGTCTGCATCTATCGCATAAAGTGAGAGAGAGAAAGAAATAGACTGGAAATAACAGTTACTAAAATCAATTAATCATTTACAGATGTTTTGATCAGTCAACTTATTTAATTAAATGGAAATTATTCAAATTAGACATTGCCCAATTTTTAGCCTAATTGAAATTTCCCCAGAAATAGACTTGAGGAGTAAGGAAAACCATTTTATAAAAAGGGAAATTAAAAATGGGGGGAAAATACCGGATACGAATACAGAAAACTTGATGCACAGATTTTTGTGGATTCTTCCTTCCTCTGATAATTGCCTTTCGTCTAGAGTTTTTTTTCAAGATTCAGTTTTCAACGTAAGTTTTGAAGTTTCCGGAAAATGGAAAAAGATTCAAATTTCTTTCTTAGACTGAAAATTTAAGTAATTTCATTTTTGCTAACATTATTGCGTAGTTACGTAAAACCGTATTACGTAGGCTGAAATAACACCTTACATGAAAACCTTATTGTATCTGAAATGCAGAATAACATCTTACTTAAAGAAGAGCTTCAAGCTAACCATTAAAATAATATCTAGGCAAGTTCATATACCTTAAAAGGTTTCACAGATCAAAAAAAATAAATAAAACGGTTAATGCCTTGTAAATACGCTTCAGAACGAACTTTTCTATTTTCCCCAAATCTAGACACGCAGAACATGCTCATCTTAAAGAAAACTTGTACCGGATTTAGGCCGGCTTCGCAAACTTATTCGATGCATTATTTTTCTTCACTAATTTATTTAATTGGCTAAAAATTGCTCTCCATGATTGTTTAAAGGGAAAAGAGACTTTGCTGGTCATTCATGTTATTGTTCTGTTGTAGTTTATTGGTTATTTTGTTCTAATTAGTTTGTTCATTCACAATTAACATAATCCAGTGCATATAAGTTGCATAAGCTCCAGATATGTATTGAGGAGCTTGTAGAATGTACAGGGTGTACACGGAGGAGAGTTCGAATCTTCGGGAGGTGGATTCAGCAGCTCAAATGCAACAAAAAATATTCTCTTCACTTTGGCCCGATTCGCAATAGTGTCCAAGATATTTTGCATTTTTAACTTTTCCGTTGATATTCGCGTCTTTTTTCCACCATAAAAACGGCCGTAACTTTTCTATCCTTTATCCTACAACAAATCTGCTTATTCCAAACGAAAGAGCATTAAATTTCCTACAAAATTTGCTTAACCCAGATTTTGCTCAAAACGTTGAAGTTTTTACTTTATTGTCTTAAAAAAATTGGTTCTCGATGATTGGTTCTCAAAATTTTCAACTGCATTTTTTACAATGATTAATGCAATCAAGGAGTCACCCCCAATTACACGAAAAAGTTGTGCATTTATTCAGCTTCAAGATCATATGGATTTTTGTTTTTTGTTTTTAATAAAACCCTACCCCGAACAGAGGGGGTGTAAATGCTGAAAACTGGGATGTTTGCGTAACCGACTTTTCACTGATATCATAATTATTAATTTCCTCGTAAGTCAATTTTTTTTTGGAGAAGAAACAAAAAGAAAAGGAACCATTTTAGTTTTTAAAAATTATTATTTAATAAAACGGAAGTAAAAAAATACAGTAGCAATAAAAACCCAGTTGAGTTTACCTCGCTAATTCGCAAAAATTCAATACTTCCTTTCTAACGAGGGTTAACAGAAATTAAAAAATAATTTAATTTACTGGAATTAACATTTTTTTCGTTTTTATTAATTAAATAAACAAAAATTATTATAATATTTTTTCTTTTTACTACAGCTAATAGAAGCGGTGAAAAACCCTTAATTATTTTACATTTTCTTTTAAGAGCTTTAGTTTTCCACTCTCTCTATTTTTCACCGTCCACTTTCCCACTCACTCCCACAGTCTCCTGAAGGAAAATGGTTCCAGAGCTGCCAGGTCTTATTTTTTAATTGGATTCTTATTCTTATTTAGCTTTATCATCCTTTCTCCTATTTCTTCCCTCATTATTAGTATCTTTTTCTATAATTTTTTATTTTTGTTTTATCTATTAAGTCAGCAAGAAGCTTTTCCCCATTTTGTGAGGCGAGTTTTCCAAATTATGGTCCATTTCCCGCTCGCTAAAAAACCTAATTAGCTCTATTGTAATTTGTATTTATAAAACTACAAAAGTTTCTGCATTTTAACTATGACGTCAACTAAAATGATTACTTTAAATTTACTTTACCGAAGTAAGAAAAGTTAATTGTAAACGTGCAGATTTTTGGGGGCTTTTGAGTTTTTTCCAGGAGAAATTGAGGTCTCCTGAGTTAGAAAAAGTAGTTTTTTCACGTATTAGACCTTCTCTTTCTCTCCACTTCTCTCTCTCTTATTTAATTTATTTAATCGGTTTATTAGGAAGGCCCAATTAGATTTAAAAAATACCAGAACTGCTAATTTCAAATTTTATATTTCTCCATATCGAACAGTTACCTATAAAAATTCATTTCTTGTGCAATCTTCTCTTTTCTGGAATTCTTTACCTCTTACATTAATTCATAAAAGTACAATAGCTTCATTTAAAAATGCATTGTATGATTTCTTAATGCGGTCCTTCATAGTAGACGCTTCTCATTAGAGAATTTATTATTTAGTTTTATATCTATAAATTAAGTGCATTTCAATGTAATTTTTGTTATAATAATTTTACTTTTATATTATAGAGAACTTATTGTAATTAATTTTGTAATTTAAATTTTGTTTGTTGTCCTTAAGGGATATTGTCCCAGGACAAAATAAAAGTTTCTTTCTTTCTTTCTTTCTCTCTCTCTAACAGTGCTTTTCAAAACATTTCTCCCGGAAAATTCAATTAGGTGCTCCTTTGTGTAAAATATGTGTTCCTGTCTCTTGTGAGGAGAATTATCCTTGGGAATTTTGAGGAGCGGTAAATAACAATTTTTTTAGACAAATTTATTGCCTTGATCAGTATGCCTACTATAAATTTTTAAAGTTATACGTTTAACTAAGTCATCGTAACTGTTCTAAGGAACATTTATGATGATGCAGCTAAACATTCAACACAACAAATTTTAATATTAACCTGTAGAAAGGTAAATTAGACAAAATAAAAATTATGGCTATGTAATGGACAAGGCCGTGTGTTGTACGTGAATACGTTTACGTAACGGGTTATATTTTTTATATTATTAAGCAGCGGTAAGTGTTTTTCTTTTGTTAGCTTCAATGAGCGCAGAAACCATAGACGAACACACACATCACACTTATGTCCGAATGGATTGTTGACAAACGTCGTAATGAAACGTGCACTAGCTGCTGCCCAATGTGTCTTCATAATCGACGATCGAACACAATCTATGCCTATACAGTCCCGTTGTCGATGTAGGAAGCGATTTCAACCGGCCCCAGCTGCAGATGTACTGACACCCCGTCGTTGATCCGCTCGGCCGCATTCATTCTTTTACGTTCCCGGCTTGACTCGGTCATATGGTGTTTTATTATTACCATTCGATTGTTCTTGAGAAGCTCTTTCCAACCGTATACGATCTCCGTATTTGTATTTGGATTTTCGACGCGTATAGGTCGACATTATATATATTTGATATTTTTTTAATTCTAACAACTTATTATATTCACTGTCACTATTGTTTTATATACAATCGACAGATTTTGACGACAGCTGACGATTAAAACTTAAACGAACATCGTAGCTTCTCCGAATCAAAAGTTATACCATTTGCCAATCTCGATACGCATCAAAATGATCTCAAAATGGCAGCGCTTTTCCCTCCACCGCGCGCGATACGTCACAGTCCTCGCTTATCGTAATGATATTCTTTGATCCTTTAGCTATCCAGTGGTCTAATTTAATTTTGGATGCAGACGATAGATTCGAAACTATAATGCCAAACTGTATCCCCCGATTTTGTTATTAGGTTTTTTGGATTGCCTCCATATGATAGCAAATTTAAAGACGTATTCACGTCAAAAAAAAACAAAACGAAAATGGACTATGGTAACTTAGTACATGGACTCAAGTTTGGGCGGATGTTTGATATTGTATGATCACTTAAACTTATCAATGATTATTAATATCTGTATATAAGCATGTAGATAAGCAGTTCGTCTGTCTGTAGACAGTGTTATGATTTAACCTGCCTAAAACATGTCATAAACATGTCAGTTTCTGACATTTAGTCTACGTCTGTTTGTGTTTGCGATTGATATGTGTTATCTTATGTAAATTGGTTAGCCTATCCATGATTATCATTAAAGTTATTATGGTGTTGAAGGCTTCATGACCATAATCATGAGGTCGCCAATGGCATCCTCCGGAGATTTCTCAGAGATACAATGGAAAAAAATTTAGTTGAAAATGATACCTACTCAATGCTGGATAATATCGATGATTTTTATCAGTCATATGTTTCTCAGATTCTCGGATTGGCTACGTACTTTCATCCATCTTTAGTGGTAGTTTTTAAGGTTTGATTTTGAGATGTCGACTTCACTTATGTGTCGCAATTTTTGCACTCCAAACTCGAAAATTTAACTTTCAGAAAATGAATTATAGGAAATAAATCTAGACTATTCAAAATTGATTTATTGACAGTTTTTTTTAGATTCGAAGAAACGTACGTAAATTAGACTTCTGTTTTATTATAAATATTTAAGTAAACGTCTGGTCGGTTGTCTAGGCCAAGGCTGTGTGGCCCACCCACGACCATGACCACGGTAAGATATTCATATTTGGCTGGTACAACTATTTCGTCACAAAACAAGAATCTCTCTTCCTCTCTCTCTCTCCCTCTTTTTGGATTTCATTAAGATTTTAACAGGAGTATGAGGGGGGGTAAATAGAAAAGTATAATTCATGCTCCTAACACATGAGTTCCTGGTATTGACATAGTGGGAGAAATAGTTATGAAAAATAATAGTTTTGAACGATAGTTCGCAGAAACAGTTTTTTTTTTTAACAAAACCTTTTAAATACAAGTTCCGTTTTAGCACGTGAACGTACGAAATTTATTATTAAATTTTTTTTTTTTTTTTTTAAATATTGATTACTTTATTTTACTGGTTTAAGATGGAATTATGTTTACTGGTTAAATTTCTTAAATTGTGTGTTTTACTTGAAAGTACTCGTAAACCATTTTTGAGGTTCGAAGAGTCAGAAGCTTTTATTTTGATTAGATTTACCCAAGGGTCCAACTGAACTTTCACGATTGTAACCTCTCAACAGAAAATTACAGGACTGTGGAACATATTTTACAGTTAAAGTTTATAATTTACAATAATTCGATATAAAAGTAAGTTATATTAATTGTTTTATATGAAATCAATGGTAAAATATTGTAAAGTTTTTGTCCTTTTACTAAAAACTTTAACTACAACTAGTGACTGCCAATAGTTATTAATTTATGTGGGTTCTTTTAGGACAGCCAGGCACTTGTATCCTTCAGAATGACCTTTTCCCTGGTCTGGGAATGCAGGAAAGCCCTGGAACTACTGGCTCGGTACAACAAAGTTCGTCTGGAATGGGTGCGGGGTCATGTGAGGATTGAAGGGAATGAAACTGCTGATCGACTGGCCAGGAATGGAGCTAACACTCCTTTCATCGGCCCGGAGCCTGTCCTGGGGATCACCAGGGGTTCGGTTCGTGCGGCTCTCAGAGATTTGAATCTGGAGGGAGCACAGAAAAGAACTGGGTGATGTGCTCTTTGGGGTTAAACACAGCAAGACTATTGCTAGCCTTGGCTGGGTAAGCAAAGAACTGAAGAGACTCTGTGCTTGGGGCAGAAATCAGATTACTCTGATTACAGGGCTATTCACCGGGGCACGGTAGGTTCAGGAAGGTGGGGCTTATCAGCTCGAAGCCGTTGTGCAGATTATATAAGGAAGAAGAGGAAAAGGCCTTTCACCTGTTGTTCGAGTGCGTTGCAATCGAGCGTTTTGCGCTATGAAACCTTTGGAACGCTGAGGCCGAAGGAGATAGTAGCGCAAAAAGAACTAGTAGGGAAAGTCCTCAACCTCTTTAGGAGGGGAGGGTTCGCTTGCTAGAACTAAGAAGGGGCTGGCACAATAAGTCTTTTGTGGCTGCGGTGCCGTGGGGCTAGGTCCCGTCCCATATATTATCTTATCTTATCTTAAGTAACCTGATTTATTAACACATTACGATTACTAATATTAACATTTACTAAGGGAAGGGATTGGCTATGTGGTTAGCATACTGGACTCCCACGCGGAGATCCCGGGTTCGAATCCAGCTGCTGACCCTTAGATAGAACACTGTCCGGAGGCCGGCAGTGCACTGGAAAAAGCTCCGGGCGCCAATAACCAAAGATGTTGACGCGCCTTAAATCATAAAAAAAAAAAAAAAAAAAAAAAAAAATTAACATTTACTATTCTCAACAGTCACAATAGTTTACTGTTACTTACTCACTACGTAAATACACCACAAAAACTGTTCCACGACTGACTATTGGTCCGCACTGTACTGAATTGCACTAGTCTCAGCTGCACTACTCACAAACTGACTAACCTGCCCAACTGGCTAACTCTGAAGCACTCCGCAACACTGACTCACTCAAACTGTTACTCCCGAACTGTCTCTCCAACTGTCCCTCACTCCAACTGTCACTACTTACTCCCACCTGCGACTGGCTTAACCCCACTCCTACTGGGGCCGCTCCCTTAGCTTTTATACAGTGGTGGACCTTTATAGGCTACGGTCACTAAACTCCTAGAACAATCTAGCCCTTTCTTCTCCTGCTTAGGTCAACTTTGTTACAATAGTATGTTCCACAGCCCCGAAGATGTGTGTGACACATCTCAAGCTAAGTCTCTAGCTGAAAAGCTTACCATTAATACAAAT
The DNA here is from genome assembly GCF_049639745.1 of Rhodnius prolixus. Lineage (NCBI taxonomy): Eukaryota > Metazoa > Arthropoda > Insecta > Hemiptera > Reduviidae > Rhodnius > Rhodnius prolixus. The sequence goes on from NW_027411582.1 coordinate 32,222,887, forward strand.
ATTTTATGACTGAAATTGGCCATAATCTCTTTTCCGGGTTCCTTGAGTTGATAAAAACCATTTTTCACTTGTTCAGAAGATATCAAAAGCAGAAAAGTCTACTTAACGACGAGGGAAAATTGTAAAAACTTAGTTTCATTGAAAATACGATTTTCAGAATTTTTACTATTTTTAATTTCTATTTTATTGAAAAAAAAAAATACTTCAAAGAAAAGTTTTGTGAATGAAGGAAAAGTTAGAAAAGTGAGGGCAGAACTCTTAGAGTCATTTTTTGTTCCACCAGTTAGCAGCATCTCCCCTGAGACTCCCATTTTCTCTTCATCCAGAATTAAAGAGTCACCTTAACGATCTCTGTAATCTCCTTCATTTTTCCGCAGAACTGGCAGCCTCCACCGCCCACAAACACCAGCCACGAAATCCTTTCCCCTCTCCCTTCCTCTCACTCTATCTATCTCTCTTAACCCACCCTGCTTCAAAAGAAATTTTCATTTTTTAATTCCCTGAAGATCTTTGTTAATTAAAAGATTTGACCTTCTCCCTCTCTCTGTCTTACCCACTTTCTTATCTTTCACTAGCTTTCCGCAACTTCTGATAACAGAAATGTTAATTATGCTGATGATTGCATCTCTAAGAAGGAGCCCCAGTAGGACCGTTGCACCAGACCGTTGCCAGGCTCACGTAGATTGGTTGAGAATAAAAGACTGACTGAAGAAGACTGTAGAAGAAAAAGAAATAAAAATCTTGAATGAACACTGAGGACGACCTTTATCTTATCGCTAAGTGATTTAATTTTCTTGAACTTTAGCATTTATACTAAGGAGATAGTAGACCACAAAATTAGGTGTCACGGACGGAGCGACTAACAAACATACTTCAACCACAAAGTTCTCTTATTAACCACATTAAATTTTTATTTATTTATTTATTTACAACCTGTATATCAAGTAAATGTGTTCTTAATTGAGTTTGGGCACAGATGGTAGGCTGAATCCTAGAGAATCGGGAAGGCATGCTGAGAGAGGGGCCAGCCAATGCTGGAACTCTCTAGAGGTTGGAAGGAAGTTTAGGAAATTGGTAAAAGGTCGCGGGGGCCAACGTCGTTTCAGGCGTCGTGGAGGCTTGTGCTGTGGAGATTAGGATGTATGGTTTAGGCTATTATGGAAATTAAGGAAGCCGAGAATGGATTAGGTCATTGACAAAAGGGATATTGAGGTCTTATAAGGAGGGTTAAATTAGCTACATAATAAGGAGCGTTGACGATATGCCGAAGGCCTTTAGATTGAAAGGATTTGGATTCTTTGGATGTTGGATGGTTTTGCAAAGTCCCACAGCTCAGCTCCGTAGGTCCAGATGGGTCTTAGTAGTGTCTTGTATAGAGTCAGTTTGTTCTGTACGTTCATGGCTGATCTCCGTCTTTGTAGTTGTCCGTATCGTCTATTTATTTCTTGTCTTTTCTGTCTATTGAGGTAGGTTCCAGGTTAGTCGACTGTCTAAATACAGTTCTAGGTACCATACTTGTGGGGAGGTCAGTATTCCTCATATTAACCATTAAATAAAATCAAAGCCCAGAGACCAGGGGCATAGAACCCACTAAACCAACAATACATCTTAGCTTTGCGGGTCTAGACTATCTATTAACGCCTAACATACGAGTACTTTACCACACATTTCTCATATTAACCATTAAATAAAATCTAAAGCCCAGAGACCAGGGACATAGAACCCACTAAACCAACAATACATCTTAGCTTTGCGGGTCTAGACTATCTATTAACGCCTAACATACGAGTACTTTACCACAAATTCCTCATATTAACCATTAAATAAAATCTAAAGCCCAGAGACCAGGGGCGTAGAACCCACTAAACCAACAATACACCTAAGCTTTGCGGGTCTAGTCTATAACAGCCTAACATACTTTACCACAAATTTCTCATATTAACCATTAAATAAAATCTAAAGCCCAGAGACCAGGGGCATAGAACCCCCTAAACCAACAATACATCTTAGCTTTGCGGGTCTAGTCCTATAACCGCTCGGCCTGCGCAGCCCCTATCATTCCGGTCTGATATGTACAATATACCTAAATCGTCCTTACAGCTTAACCATCATCTAATTCACGTTTGTCTAAAGGCATACTTAATGTTACTTAAACTTAAATAGTATAACAAATAATGATTCCATTAAAGAAAATGTGATGTCACCTCTTACTAGACTCGTTCTTCGACCTCTGAAAGGGATTCAAATCAATATGACAGAACTAACTAACGTAAGTTTAGTTCGAGTACAAATGAAACCCTTTAGCGACATCCTGGACAACCCTTACCCTCTCCCCTAGAAGGGCCCGTAATAGAATTTTCTACTAAAAATTTATCAAACGAAGTTAAGCTATTTCCTGCTCTTACTAGCATAAGTTCCACTGAACGTCATTATATCAATAATTTCAGTAATTTGTTTTTACGTTTTACGTATGCTTTACTGTGTTAGAGTTAATAATCATACAATCTTTATTTTTTTTAATTAGTTTATTTATTTTGCAACTGTATCTAGTACAATAGGCAAAAGTGATGAGAGATAAGGGATGGCGTAAATACACATGCACGTGTACATACTCGTACATGTGCGCCAAGAGGCGTGAGTGGAGTGAACGACGACCATCCAATGATGGAAGCCGTTAGTTTGCCCAGGTTGGCAAGCTTACACAGCAACCATCCTAGGAGGTCGGCGTTATATGTTGAGATGGTCACGTGGCCACCGCCGGCTTTAGTCTACGCTGTGGAATTGAATGAAGTGTTGTAGTGGAGTTTTGGATCAGAGGGTTGTAATGACTGTGTAGATTTGTAGTGGAGTTTTGTGTACAATGATTGGGGCTAATTCAGAGACGAGAGGAATATTTAGATCACAGAGTGTATAGTATGATTGGAGACGTAGAAGGAAGCGTTAACTATTGTTCTTAGAATTTTAGACTGTAAGGTTTGAAGTCGGTTAATGTTTGATTTTTTGGCACTTCCATAGAACTGTATTCTGTACGTCCATATTGGGGCAAGTAGAGCGGTATACAGTAAAGGTTTATTATATAATCTACGCATAATTTTGTATTCAATTCGATATACGTATTCTTCCGGAACTTGAAACAATCGAGAGAACTTAGCATGGAGAACACAAAGAAGGTATTTTTATTTTTTTACCGGAAGAAAAGGTCAACCTGAATCGCTGATTCTCCGTTTCTTTTTAGAATAAGTTCCTCTGAACGTCAATATATCAATAATTCCAGTAATCCGCACAAAGGAGTCAGTGTAAATGATGACCTAACCTTCAATTGATTTCGTAATATTGTCTTGGGAAAGAAGGTGTGTATTCTCCCGGAAATGAGCTCAAATTAGTGGACAGAAAAGGACAAAAAAAAAAGAAGGATTTGGGAATCCATTCCTGGCATATCACAAGGAATCACCAGGATAAGCACCACACTTTTGAACCCATAAAACCTACACAGAATGAACACAAAGAGCGGTGGTTACCATTAAGTGGATCCTAGACAGAAGGGCCTCCCCCTCCTACTCTAACAACCTGGCCGACAGCTTCACTTGTTGGGGAGGGGGAATCAATGATGAAGGCCAAGGCGGGGGGGATGAATCTAATAGTGTGAAAGAGTTTACACAAGACTTATTTTAATCATTCGCTCTCCATCAGACGGACAGCTTTGATCAATATTTAAAAAACATTTTATAATTCCATTAATGTTAAAAATAAATTATTTAATTTTAAATATTTACCTAAAAATGACTGCAATAAATATAAAATCAACCTATTTTTAAGAACAACATTGTGGCCATGTTGTTTTCTAGTTCTTCTCATAGCTAATACAATACGCTAGCCGCATGGCTAATCCCTCATTGTCTTTATTATTTTTACTTCTCATCATAAGTGCAAAGCCTTCTTTTCCAAATTAGGCTACAGCCAATTCTACAGATTAAGATTAGGAACGTCTCCTAATCTATTTGGGAGAATTCTAGTATTAACGCCACGTTGTACGAGGGTCGTTTGAAAAGTCCGTGCAAAAATAAAAACTACTTAATTTTTTGGGGTAAACCTTTTTTATTTTTCAACATAGTCTTCTTTTAGGCTTATACACTTCGTCCAACGCTGCTCTAGTTTGTTGATCCCTTCCGAATAATAGGATTTGTCCAAGTCTGAAAAATAGCCATTCGTTTCTGCAATCACCTCCTCGTTTGAATAAAATCTTTTTCCCGCCAGCCATTTCTTCATATTGGGGAACAAATAGTAGTCCGAGGGAGCCAAGTCTGGAGAATAGGGGGGGATGTGAAACGAGTTGGAACCCTATTTCCATTAATTTTGCGACCACAACTGCTGAAGTGTGAGCTGGTGCGTTGCCGTGATGGAAAAGGACTTTTTTGTGGGCCAATCGTGAGCGTTTTTCTTGCAGCTCGGTTTTCAAACGGTCCAATAACGATGAATAATATGCACCTGTAATAGTTTTACCCTTTTCCAGATAGTCGATGAGGATTATTCCTTACGAATCCCAAAAGACAGTCGCCATAATCTTTCCTGCCGAAGGAACGGTCTTCGCCTTTTTTGGATTGTTTAGATTGTTCTTTGGTCTCAGGAGTGTAGTGATGTATCCATAATTCATCCACAGTGACGAAACGACGCTTAAAGTCCTGCGGATTCTTCTGGAACAGCTGCAAACCGTCCTTGCAACACCACACGATTTCGTTTTTGGTCAAGCGTGAGCAATCGCGACACCCATCTTGCGGATAGCTTTGTCATGTCCAAATGTTGATGCAAAATATTATGTACCCGTTCATTCGAGATGCCCACAGCACTAGCAATGTCACACACCTTCACTCTTCTGTCATCCATCGCCATATCATGGATTTTATCAATGATTTCTGGAGTAGTAACCTCAACAGGGCGTCCAGAACGTTCAGCGTCACTTGTGCCCATATGGCCACTACGAAAATTTTGAAACCACTTATAAACTGTTCTAATCGAAGGTGCAGAGTCACCATAATGTTTATCAAGCTTCTCTTTAGTCTCCTGAGGCGTTTTGCCTTTCATAAAGTAGTGTTTAATCAACACACGAAATTCTTTTTCGTCCATTTTTTGAAAATCACTCGACTTCCTCGATTCAAACGAATGCCAAACACAAAGAAATAGACCGATCTGGCTGAAACATGGTGTGTGTTCTTCCAAGAGATGCTACTAACTAAACATAACCTCGATACGCGCCAGTAGTGCTATCTCTCTGACTTTGCTCGGACTTTTCAAACGTCCCTCGTAAATTAGCCAATTAGTTTTATTAATTGTTTCCTAATTCTTGTTAGTATCATCTTAGCAGAATCCGAAACCAAATTGGGCTTATTCTCTCACGTAAAGAAGATGTTTGTTTTTTTCACCCTCCAGTAGCGTGGCTTGATTTTTCTTAAATTACACTTTAGAGAGGTTTAGAACGAAATTTTGCTTGCGTTCAGCTATGTGGCTGTTCTGAAAACTGCATCAAACCATCATGCATCCGTACAAAAGATGTGCATGAATATGCATTTCCAGATTAAAAAAAGCATTCTTGTAGAGGGATTAAATTGAAAGGATTACCATAAAATGTAACTTCCTTTTACGAAAACGGGGGGAAAAAAAACATACAATATTCACTTTATAGGAATTTTATTGTATAATAAAATTTAGATGTATAAAGTGGATTAAAATTGGATAGACAGCCTATTGGAATACAGAAAGGAGCCCCTTTCCAGCGGTGGTGGTGGCAGTGTTGAAGATTGTTTAGGGTTTACCAATGAGCAAGTCTGGAGGGACTCAAGGCAAGCTGCTAGGGACTCCAGGACTCTCTGATAGTACAATGTCCCTTTTAAGATAATTTATTCCTAGCACGGATTTCATATCCGCCTTCAACTTATTTCTCGCGCTTCCGCCAAGGAGATAGTTTCATCCGCTTTTCTAAAGTCATAACAAAACAGTTACCGAGATTTCGTAAAGCATGGTAACTAACTCACGAACTTACAATACCAATGAATACAAAACAAAAAAGAATTCTAAATCATATTACTTCTGTTTAAGTTTAATCTATTTCCGTGAAACACAGAATCAGAATATCATGCAAAGCATATTGTTACTTTCTCAGACGTCACAGAGCGTTCCTCACTACCTCTGTGCAAGTTTCTGCATTTCCGGTTTTATGGAGAATTTCATTAAATTTAAAAAAATAAAAGTATCTTTAATTTTATCAACCGTAGCTCCATATGTTTACTGTATTCCTGGCCGATTCCGTACTTTCTTGCATCCTCATAGTGAACTCCTTAACTTAGGCAGGACAGAAAAAGATACACCTCAACTTAACAATAGTAATACGGTTCGCCTAGAACGATTTTAATTGAAAAGTTCACCAACATGAAAAATTTTTCTTTCCCCTTATTATTTGGGTCAAAACTAACCAAAATCCACTGAAAACCAAATCGGTTTACGTTGCGGATTTTTTTTTTTTTTAATTTTTGGTCAAGGAAGGCTTTTTTTTGCATTGTTAAGCCTAATAAATGGAAAAACAATACAGTTTTTTGCAAAACCAATGCATGCATTTTGAAGCTGAGGGAATTTCCGACAGATTCATGTATTTTATAAATGATAAAAATGAAATTTCGATATTCAAAGTCAATAAAAAAGACATTTTTGAGCAAAATAAGGCAAAAACAAGGTGTTTCTCGCATTTCAAAGCTTACTTAACAAATAAATCAACGTTTTTTTTTGTGGAAGGGAATGGGACTTTTCAAAAATGAGAAAAATTCCTGCAAAATACAATATTTATACACTGGAAAAATTGAAATTTTTCAATTCAAATTCATTTAATGAAACTTTTTGGATTAAAAGAGCCCAAATAATTTTTCTGAAGAAAAATATCTTAATGTTGAAATTTAAATACCTTAATATTTATTAAATACTAAATAATTATAAATAAGTAAAGTAACTACAAGTATTGCTTCTTAATTAATGAGATGGGTGTGCCTGGTGTTTCTTCGCAAGGTTCGCCTATATTGGGTTCGAAATTGTATTTTCCTTCGACTCCCTGGCTCAGATAGACCCCATACTTTTGTTAAATAGATCCCCGAGGGTCTATATAGACCACTTTGGCAACCTCTGTTATAGACAATAAGCCTTGAAGATGATCTAGTCCCAAAAATCGAAAGCTTGGCCCAATTAATAAATATCATAACTGAGATTGGCATTATTTTTTTTCTTCCTTCCGAATTAAATGAATCAAGTCACCAAAAAGTAATGAACAATACGAGTACTTGAGTAACAATCTTCTAAGTCAGTGATGGTGAACCTATGACCCGCGCAAGCTTTTTCACTGACCCACAATTGCTAGGCAACCATTTGTTTGTTTACGCGGGTTGATTTAGATTTTCTAATTGTGGTGGATAATTTATATTCTATCTGTATTTCTTTTTTCAATCACCCATTGACACAAAAGCAATTTAAATGCTATCTATAACCTTTAGTTTGATCATTACAGTTCTAAATCGCAAATGACGACAAATACTTTGGTAGTATTTTAAATAAAGCAAAAGTGTTTACAAAATAACAAATAAAATTGTATAATTTTACTCATATTTTGTTTGTTAAAAAAATCGACAACCCAAAGCACAAATAACCATATTTAGATTTTTCTTCAGATAAAACTCACTAATGTTCAGGTTTTATTCAGGTATGTTTGTGAAAAAGAGACTTCCATAGCACTTGTTTCGTCCCCGTTTTACCCGTTAAGCGAACTAAATTTTAAAGATGTTTAGTTTTGAAAATATTCAGTTTAAAATTTTTAACCCTAACTCTTGTGCAAATGGGCATTAGTGACCCAAGAGCTAGTACTAGAAAAAAAAAATGAACAAAATTTGACCCACGTCTCAAAAACGTTCGCCATCCTGCTCTAAGTGCTTTATTAGACTCATATAACTAAACCGATTTAATGTTATTCTATCAGGTGTTAGGCTAAAGTTGCAAAAAGATAAGCTAAAAGCGGATTGATTCTTGCTTTTTCAATAATACCAGCTTCGAATAACTTTTACTATTTTTTAAAAACAACAACTTTTATGTTATCTTAAAAGAAATTTATGTAAATCATATACTTTATCATCTCTTACTATTTCTTCCATGTCTTTGATTTTCTTGGAGACGTTACCTTTCAGCATTCGACTTATTGGAAACTTCACTTTCCTTTTGTTTCCAAATATACTTGATGTAAGAGGGGGACTTTCATTTCCATCATCCCATTTTCATACCCAATCCTGTGCTGTATCTTTCTTTTTAGTTTTCTACTTCGTATCTTCTTCCACTACTTTTGAAAGACATTAACCAAATATGTGTGTGATGTGTGTGTGTGTGGAAATGCGATCATATATAAAGAAAAACTTTCTGTTAAAGAAAATAACTTATCGTTCGGATAAATTCAAACTTTACTGATACGTTTTGGGAGGGGATACGATATCAATTTATGTGGTGCCGCCTCCTCACAATGATGTCAATATCTATTGATTCTATTTTTAGAAGGAGATTTGGGGAATCTTCGAAGACGTTCACGATTATTATGGGTGGAGGAAATTGGCTGAGTTAGGTTTTTTTTTTAAGTTCCGGTCAAGTTTGGTCACTCCTTAGCGGGATAGTGAAAGGTGCTATTTCCGCTGAGTGCCATAAAATTCACGCACTGAATTTCTATTGGCCGGTGCCTCACTTTTCCCTGACAATGTGAAAAACCTCACCACCGATTGGGTGCTTGCAAGCCCAATAGCGATCTCTAGCTCAATTTGCACATTTAAGTACTGCTAATTTATCAGTCAATGCATTTGGTTTCATTGGAACATTGACCGGTTTCCATAATTTCCGTGTTAGATTGTGATGAGTTTGGTGTTGGGAGATTTCGACTTCACTGATGTTGCCGTCTCCCCACTACATTTGGCTGGTGTGTAGTACCTCTAAAGTGGACTTCAATGACGTATTGGCCAACTTCATATTTTCCACTGTTCTTGGGTGACGTCACTTTATTTTTATTTTTTCTAATAACATTACTTTTTTTCCAATAAAAATGTTATTACTCAGAAAGTTTTAGTCCGAATTTGATTCTGATGACACGGTTAGGAAGACAGATAAATTTTCTAAAAATTGACACCATTTCGAAGCATAAGTTATTCTCCAAACAGCCACAATCTTCCTCCTGGATACTGGGAAAAATAAAAGTAATCGGAATTTTTAAGAAAACCCAATTAGGCCCTTTTGTGATCATTCTCAGACCTAGGTGCTGGCACTTTTTAGCAAAAGTTTCCTTGTCTAATGGGCTTTCTAACGGTATATCATTTTCCAGGATTCCTTTTATCTTCGTATGAGAAATTACCTTTGTTTTTGCAAGACAACGTGTTCACGAGCACTCAACAGTGTTAGTTTATCAAGTTGTTTAATTCAATGAAAACTCTTTTAAATGGACTAGTAGTCAATTTTTAAAGTAGACTGTCTTAAATTAAGGAAGTAAAAGGTTACAAATTGCACTTTAAACATTTACTAACACTGTTGAGTGCTCATGAACACGTTTTCTTGCAAAAACAAAGATAATTTCTCATATGAAGATAATAGGAATACTGGAAAATGATATACCGTTTTGAAAGCCCATTTAACAAGGAAATTTTTACTAAAAAAGTGCCAGCACCTAGGTCTGAGAATGATCACAAAAGGGCCTAACTGGGTTTTCTTAAAAATTCCGATTACTTTTATTTTTCCCAGTATCCAGGAGGAAGATTGAGGCTGTTTGGGAGAATAACTTATGCTTCGAAATGGTATAAATTTTTAGAAAATTTATCTTTCTTCCTAACCGTGTCATCCAGAATCGAATTCGGACAAAAACTTTCTGAGTAATAACATTTTTATTGGAAAAAAGTAATTTTTTTTAGAAAAACTCGAGAACAGAGGAACTCCACTTCAGATGTACTACACACAGTAGCCCAATGGGACATTACTTACTGGTTCATCCTGGATGGTCACCGGTTTTAAAATCCCTTAGATTTTTCACTTCCTAGAAGCTTCTTACAGTTCCGGTAATGGACAGCTTAGTCTGGTAACGAGCTAACGCTGTCCGGAAGCTGGCAGTGCACTTGAAAAGTGCTTCGGGCGCTAATGATCTGAGGATATTGATGCGCCTTAAGATGAAAATAATAATATTAATGATTAATGGGAAACTTAGGCCAATACAAAACAGGGAATGTTAGTTTTCATTGATCCAAATATTTACTTTCAACTTAGTTTCCATTATGAACCGACAAAAAAAGGGTGGAATGGAAAAACTGATGAAAATTAATTAACTTTCTCTTCTATCTGAGAATTGTGTCATGTATTCATTGTGGTGAGCTTCCAGTCCAGTCTTGAGCAGAGCGGCAAGAGGCCTTGATGGGAGTAAAAAGCCACTTGAAAGTTCCAAGCTCGCACTTGGGGCGATGAGCTTTTAAAGTGAATGGGCAGTATGCCAATAAGTTTTCTCTTATTCTCAAGTTGGACGACACCTTTCTCATCAGATCCTCCACATCTCTCTTACTCTCTCTCTGTCGCTTCAAGATCCTTTCAATTAAATATTCATTTACCCCCACTTCTTGTGCAATCTAATGAATATGAATTAGCACCTCTATAAATCTCTTCTTTCTTTTTTTCAAGGATAACTGTATTTCTATTTACTTGAATATATTATCCTAATTTATTTATTTATTGCTTTTTTTTCGTTCCCAAAATTGTGGGCGTACATATTAGCGGGACAAAACCGGATCGAATTTACAATCCCGTAAAATGATATTCAATAATTTTTTCCCCTTTTTTTTCAAAATTGTAAATTTCAAAAAAAAATTAAGTGAAAGTCAAGTGCCAGCTTCCGGGACTCATATTTTGTTTTTACTGAGAAAATATCACCGGAAGTAAGTTACTTTAACAATACAAATAAACCCTAAGTTCTTTTAAAAGTTGACAGCTAAAAGTAGTTTAGAGAAGCAGCATTTTTACAGTGTCCCCACTAAGGTCCCAAAGTTTATCCCTTCTTTCCAGCGTTGACACAGCGTTGAGTAGGCCAGTTTGTACAGTTTGACCCATTTAAGGTCAAATCCCAGGCCCATATCACTTATCTTCTCCATCATTCAATGTCCTTCTTCTTCTTTCACGCATCCTTCGATTTTAATGGGCACCTTTCACTTTGAGGGGGATATCTTCCCTCGCAAAAAAGAGTTGACAACATTCCTGTTTTCACCAGCAAAAATAACAGCTGTTTATTGAAGATAAATTGACAAAACAAATATTTATTTTTTTCAGAAAATAGTATATGTGCCTTTTATACATGTTTGAACATGCAAGCTCAAAGCTCAAATTTTGTATTTCATTTTGGGTAGGTACTAATCACAAAACTGGACCGTATTTTTGCAGCCAAAATTATTTACCCGGAAGTAGTAATTTACGGAAGTTTTTTTAAATTATGGTTTTTGGTTTTTTCGACCGTTATTGATAGATGATTTTTGGTGAATATCGAGGTGCGATCATCAATAAATACAACTTTTTTTGCTTTATACCAACGTTTCGGTAATTTTTACTACCTTCTTCAGGGTATTGTAAAAAAGTTTGTGAAGTTTAATGTAGAGCTACATGGATGATGACAACAGTCATGATGATATACTCGTAGCTCTACATTAAACTTCACAAACTTTTTTTATAATACCCTGAAGAAGGGTAGTAAAAATTACCGAAACGTTGGTATAAAGCATAAAAAGTTGTTTTTATTTAAGACCACACCTCGATATTCATCAAAAATCATTTTTTTAAATTTTAATTTTTTACACTATCTACTCCTCAGACATACCTACTTATCTTCAAACTACTCTTCTCACCTATGCTAAGGATACTGCCATCTTATCTACTAACAAAGATCCATTAATAGCTCATAGAAAGCTTCAGTCTCACCTCACCTCCTTAGAAAAATGGTTCAAAAAAATGGGCTATCAAACTGAACGAAACAAAATCTCAAAACATTACCTTCACTCTTCGACGCATCACTCTTCCTCCTGTCTTTTATAATTTAATTCCTTTGCCAGTAGTCAACCAGTAGTCCGCTACTTTGGGCTTTACCTTGTCAGAAGACTTACATGGAACCATCATACTCGACTTACAGAGAACAGAACTCAACAGACGCTTCCGACAACTGAGAAAAGACTACTCGACAACAGATCAAAACTTACTCTATGCAACAAAATACTTGTTACGAGTATGTAAGTATATTAAAGCCAGTCTGGGCTTAGCGAACTGTGGGGGTCCAACCAAACGCTCAAATCTCTCCAAAGGATCCCGGTCTTGTAGTCTAAAATTCTTCGCTCTATAGAAAAACGCTCCTTTCTACGTCACCAAATCAAACCATTCACACAGACTTGAACCATTTCCTTTCGTGCAACACAAGTGGCTGAAAACATGATACAGAAAATTCCATCTTAACATTATCACAATCCACTTGTACAACACTTCTATCTTCCAGAACATTTCCAGACACCACTTCTAGACTTCTTAAAAGATAGTGGCCTCGCGATCTCCTCTCTGATGAAGAGAGTCAGTAGAATTTAGAATGTTATTGGAGTGTTACCGCTGGGTAACTTCTCCACTCTGATATATTTGATATGTTGCTTATTGTTACCCTTGTTGATTATAACGCAAAACGCGTTGATTGTAACTAAATAAATTATTTAAAAAATAATAAAAAAATGTTTCTTAATAAAAGTAGAGAATGAGAAATTTTCTTTTACTTTATTGTACGTGAGAAAATTGAAAATTTTTAATCTCGATCATAATTTTTTATTTAATTTTATTGGCCCAGCTTCTGATCTAGGTACTAAAGTCATCTTCGGGGCTTATGCTTTATTAACAATTGTGTTTTGTTTTTCATTAAGATTAATGATTGCTGTGTCTTCTGTTCTGATTAGGTTACTCAGTACTGGAAGATGATCTTGTACCAAGATGGGAAGCTTAGATAAAAATAAGCAAAATATTATACAGGGTGAACCAGTAAGTATTGTCCAAAGGCCTACTGTGTGTAGTACATCTAAAGTGGAGTTCAATGACGTATTGGCCAACTTCATATTTTCCTCTGTTCTTGAGTGTCGTCACTTTAAAGTTTTTTTCTAAAATCATTACTTTTTTTTGCAATAAAAATGTTATTACTCAGAAAGTTTTAGTCCGAATTCAATTCTGAAGACACGGTTAGAAAGACAGATAAATTTTCTAAAAATTGACACCATTTTGAAGCATAAATTATTCTTCAAACAGCTTCAATCTTCCTCCGGAAACTGGGAAAATTAAATTAATCGAAATTTTTGAAGAAAACTGAATTAGGCCCTTACGTGATCCTTATCCAGACCTAGGTGCTGGCACTTTTTATAAAAGTTTCCTTGTCTAATGGGCTTTCAAACGGTATATCATTTTCCAGGATTCCTTTTATCTTCGTAAGAGAAATTACGTTTGTTTTGCATGAAAACGTGTTCACGAGTACTCAACAGTGTTATGGTACAATAGAAAATTTTGAGACTAAGTCTAACAGATAAGGGAAGTTTATTTGTAAGACACCTTGTTGAATTGGTTAATACCTAATTCAGATAGAACGATTATCTGTTAGTGGGTCCAAAGGGTTGTTAAGACTTATTCACATTTTTTTCTTTTTCGACAGGGTAGTTGTGTGTGATATTGTAATTTGGAGTAAATACAAAGTAAATATGAATTTTTTTTTTATAAAAGTAGCACTTGTTTAAAATATTTCCTAACATTTTCTCAAATATTTCAGAGTTTAGATTTATTTATTTATTATTTTCTTCCTTTTTATTGCAATTTGTAACCTTTGACTTCCTTATTTAAAGACAGCCTACTTTAAAATTGACTACTGGCCCATCTAAAAGAGTTTTCAATGAATTAAAAAACTTGATAAACTAACACTGTTGAGTGCTCGTGAACACGTTTTCTTATAAAACAAACGTAATTTCTCATACGAAGATAAAAGGAATCCTGGAAAATGATATACCATTTGAAAGCCCAATTGACAAGGAAACTTTTGTAAAAAGTGCCAGCACCTAGGTCTGATAATAATCACATAAGGGCCTAATGAGTTTTCTTAAAAATTTCGATTAATTTTATTTTCCCAGTTTACGGAGGAAGATTGAGGCTGTTTGGAGAATAATTTATGCTTCCTGTCAATTTTTAGAAAATTTATCTGCCTTTCTAACCGAGTCAACAGAATCGAATTCGGACTAAAACTTTCTGAGTAATAACATTTTTATTGGAAAAAAGTAATGATTTTAGAAAAAAACTTTAAAGTGACGTCACTCAAGAACAGTGGAAAATATGAAGTTGGCCAATACGTCATTGAACTTTAGATGCACTACACACAGTAGGCCTATGGACAATACTTACTGGTTCACCCTGTATATCTGAAATTGGCAATAATCTTTCCTCGATTCGGTTTAATGAATCATTCACGAAGAAAAGATTAACAATACTCTCCTTACTTATGGAAACAATATTATTAATGTTTTTTTGGTAATCCATTAATAATCTCCGATTATGCGAGAATTATATGCATAATATTCTGACTAATATTATATATAAGAATATAATAAAGATACAGTAAAATGAAGTAAATGTTGAACCTGTATTTGACAGGAGAAAATTGAAAGAATTTTTCTCTTCTTTTTTTTCAAATAAACTTCTTTTGTGAAAAGTAGGTAACTGAAGATGATGATGGTGACTGTTGAGGAAAAAGTGTAACGGCATAGTGTCCGTGGGGGGAGGAGGAGGGAGGGAAGCTTTTCTTTATGAAAACTTTTGAATTGAGAAAATAACCAATTAGAATAATCGTAATAATATGGCTCTTTCTCATTTCCTCTTTTATTGTTATTATTTTCCTCTCTCTCTCATTTCCTGTTATGATATTCCGGAATTAAATTTCTCTACTTAAATAATATGTACTCCACTAAAAATGCTTAAACAACATTGGAGGAATGTCAAGAAAAATGGAATGGTAGAAATTTTCTATTATTTTCACTTCCTTCCTTCGTATTTTCTCGTACGGGTAAAGCGTTTTAAACGTGCAGATTTTTGGATTTTCAGGTATTGTACCGGATATCAAAGTATCAAAGTTAATCTACAAAATTTGGTAAAACTTAAAGTTAATAATCATTTACTGGAGCCCCGTCAGCCCTGCGGTGTCCTTTTTCACACAAGATAGTGCGGATCACTTGGACATTACTTGGAGATAAACGACCTGACTATGATACTTTGCGCACAAGACTGAAATGACAAGTACACAACCAAATAGGTTACCATTTTTGCTTGCACGATTACTTTGATAGACGATCAAATACTGAAAATAAAGTTTACACTGAACTACAAAACGTTCCTAAAATCTTTTTCTTTTTTTTTGGGGGGGGGGTATGTAAGGTGCGCAACAACAAGGGTCCTTTGCACCTAAACTATACTGTAGAATAGACACTTTACTACACAGCCTAACCTACACCTAGTCAATCTGATCGATACAAACCTAACGGTTGGCCTAACTCCTATTTTCTTCTAACCTAACTAACTAATGTTGGGGTGGAGTACTCGATATTCCTCGCACCCCATAGAGATCTAACCTAAATTTTAAAAAACCTAATTACACAAAATTTGTATGTACACTCATACACTCATCCTAGTAAATACAATCATCCTAATAAATACAATCATCCTAATAAATACAATCATCCTAATAAATACAATCATCCTAATAAATACATTCATCCTAATAAATACATTCATCCTAATAGATATATTCCTATATATACATTGAGTGAAGTACTCTATATTCCTCTCACTCATTTACAATCCTAAATCTATTTACATTCACGCAGCCCATTCATACGCGTGCCAGGGTGCCAATCCCGACACAGACCCACCCGTCCTAGAAAGCAGTGGCTCCCGAGAAAGTGCAGGAAGACCTCCTGCGAGACAAGAAGACAAAAGTTTGCCCTTGGCATTGGCCCCCCTACACCTCTTTCACACACACATTCACACTGCCTAACTTACTCCTTCCTAAATTGTTACTATTATCAAATACTACTGTTATTTTTACTGCTACCAAACTTTTGTAAAATACCGATTTCTATAAGTTTGTATGTTAAAAGTGACCTCGCGTAGTAAAGTGTCTATTGTTACATTGAATTAAAAACATTAATATCTTTCAGAAATCGCAGAGTGTTTTGTACGCTGTTTTCATCGTCCTTCAATACTTCTTCCATTTGTGAGGAAATGTTACACTTTTGCCTAGCTTTGGAATACTTGGGGCATTCAACCAGGATATGGCGTACAGTTAAAGGGACGTTATTACACTCAGAGCAAATAGGTGGTTCTTCTCTTCTGAAGATGAAACCATGGGTAAATAGTGTGTGGCCAATCCTCAACCTGGCTAACACCACCTCCTCACGGCGAGTGTTTCGACATGATGTTACCCACTTCATTGGTGTTGACTTTATATTCCTCAATTTGTTAGTTAGAGGAACTAATTCCCAGTCTCTTATCCACTGGGACATAATTTTTGGTCTAAGAAAACTTTTCCAGTCTGAGGGCAGAATAATTTCATACTTATCGTTCAGTAACGTGGCATCTTTAGCAGCCCTGTCAGCGGCTTCATTGTTACTTAACCCAGTGTAACCCGGGATCCACAGAAAAATGACTGATTTGTGACTGCGTACAGAGGAGTATAGCAGCGTATGTATGGACTGGATCAGCTTGTTGTCCGTATCTAATTTGCATATTGCCTTTAGAGAACTTCTTGAATCAGAACAGATAATAATTTTCTTTTCTTTACTATTCAATAAGTACTCCATTGCTTTTTTAATGGCAAATAATTCCGCCGTGAATATACGTTCCTAAAATCGAGCTAGACTAAAGGACTCGAACTAAAGGTGCCAATCAAGGATTCTAACAGTCTTTCACAAGAACATGAAACATAACATTTATCAAAGACTGCATCTGAGTCCTATAAATAAAGTAAATAAAGTAAATACCTTCGCAAAAAAATAAATAAATAATTTCTAATTAAGTCCGAAATTTCATATTACATCCTAGCTTATTTCTCGGTTGAGCTTATTATCTCGGTTGAGCTTATTAATATTTATAACTTAAAAATGAGATGCTTAAAAAAAAAAAAAAAAAAAATTTCTAGGGACTTATTAAATTTTAAATAGCAACTTTGATGCACATCTTTTATAAAGGGAGCTTTTTACAAAACTTATTATATATTTTTTTTTCTTTTTTTTAATAAAATACCTGAATTTGAGGGTCAAGCCGTTAATGTACAGGAAGTTAACAGTTTACCTGTAAAAAAAAAAGATAGAAGATAAACGTATTGTTAATGAAATTTGAATAAAAGTATTTAATGAATATAAAAATTTTATTTTCACTTATTGCGTAAGAAAATTGTTGAGATCTTGTTAAATTTGTACTGATTATATCCGTTTTGAGATTTGATGAATTCGAAAATGAGTTCCTCCATTCTGTGCGTATTTTTTTTGGTTTCCTGTGTCTTATTCAATTCTGAGTTCGAATTAAACTCCTCTGCCGGAAACTACAAATTTACTGGCTAAATTTGTTTCCTTTTTTTGGGGGAAATTTGTTTTCTTTAAACTTTTGGAAGTTCATTGTAGACCCAATTCCGGTTACGTCGACCTTCTGAGTCGAATTGTGGTTTCTGATTGGAAACAGTCTTTATTTGTGGCAGCAGCAGATAGATGGCTTTATTATTTTTATTTATTTTTTTTATTAAATCCAAGCCCAGACTTACCTGTACCTATTTTTGGGATGTGCACAAGACTTTTGAGTCTCTGAAAGAGGACCGAGGCGAGATATCTTAGCGTTTTCCCTTAAAGGTAAACAAGAAGCGCAAGAACCGATGGTTAGTTGCTTTTCTCCTCTTTCTCCATTGTCGATAGAAAATTGCCCTCTCCACCAAGGGCTGACCCAATTGTACAGACAAAGAAGAAGGGAAAAATCTGACTTAGATTCACTAGAATTCACAATCCCCCTCCCCACTTAATTTCAAGCCATCTATAGATTGTCCCCTATTCTGAGGACAATCTCAAGATCTGTAAACAATCTTTCATGTTGAATTATCTTCTAACTGCAGCATTTAAATGGCACCAATTCTCCGTACTCGCTTTACCATTAAATCATCACCATATCTGCCCATCTTTTCATTTATCATTTCTGGTATTTAACTTCTTTAATTATCTTAGGTTTATTTAACATAATTTAATCTCTTTTCTTTTATTTCTCTACAAAAGTTAAAGGAGGCGCAACTTTTCCCTTCTCTGGACCACAAACAGTCCCAAAGACTAGAAATAACGTTTAAAGAAAGCCAGGAAAGAATTTCCACCACTGTCACAGAGATTGCGTTTACTATTACCAAATTCCGTTTTGCTTAACTTCCTTTTAGTAAAAGACATCGTTCATAAACTGTTTTGTGAATTAGTGAATAGTGAAGTGTCCATTCTCGTATTCCACTCCAGTCTACTACACACATACAGACTCCATGATCATAAGACCGAATAGAGTTCATTCCAGG
The DNA here is from genome assembly GCF_049639745.1 of Rhodnius prolixus. Taxonomy (NCBI): domain Eukaryota; kingdom Metazoa; phylum Arthropoda; class Insecta; order Hemiptera; family Reduviidae; genus Rhodnius; species Rhodnius prolixus. The sequence continues at coordinate 32,241,554 of NW_027411582.1, forward strand.
ATCGTCTTACGTACTCGTATTATCGGCTATCCAGTTTATCACCTTAACAGGCCATTATGAAGTCTATTCAAGATTGATTCAAGAGTGGGATTGTTTAGAAAAAGAAAACGGTAACAAAAAAAATTGAAGTTTTTGCCCATCTAGATTCTCATGATGTATTCAAGGTTTAGGAGCAATAAAGGTTTAGCTAAGGAAGGGTGCAGTTTTTAAGGGACCTGAACCTTCAGTGAATCAGTAATCAGTGAATGGAGCGGGGGGGGGGACACACTGGTCAGTGACCAATAGAAAGAGTTTTCTAGCAGCTTTGGTTTGCCCAAATTCACTGCAGCCAACTGTAGGCCAACTACAAACGGCCATTTCAAATTCATCAAACGCATTGGCTTCACAGGGATCTGGATAGAAGAACAAGCTCTGACAGAAAGATGATGAAACGTCACTGCACATTTTGGCTGGTATCCGGAAATCTCCACCACACTCAAGTCTGGTGAAACAGCACAGGGCTAGTGCTCTAAATAGTGGGTTCACAATTGACCTTTTTTTGGGTTGCGTTGGTTCTAGCGAACCTTCTATCTCCTCATTGACACAAAACATAATATCGCCACCACGTTTATTTGATTATAAACTCTAAAAAAATGTTCTTAATTATAATCACTCAAACGAATTGACCTCAATCTGAGGTATAAAATGTTGAAAAGACTACTCGACAAACGTTCTAAACTGATTCTGACGAACAAACGAACACTGTATACCGCTCTACTTGTCGCCAATATGGACGTACGGAATACAGCTCTACGGAAACGCTAAAAAATTGAACATCAACCGACTTCAGACCTTACAATCTAAAATACTAAGAACAAATAACGCTCCCTTCTACGTCTCCAATCACACTCTGATCTAAATATTCCTCTCGTCTCTGGAAATAGCACCAATCTCGCTACACAAAACTCCACTCAAATCTGTGGACAGTCATTTTACAACTCTCTGATCCACAACATGTCTACTACAAGCACTTCATTCAAATCCACAGCGCAGACTAAAGCGGTGGCCACGCGATCATCTCAACACATAACGTCCGGCCTCCTAGGATGGTTGCTGTGTAAGCTTGCCAATCTGGCGAACTAACGGCTTCCATCACTGGATGGTCGTCGTTCATTCCACTCACGCCTCTTGGCGCACATGCATGTGCGCGTGTATGTACACACATATATATGCGTGCGTGTGCATTGGTGCCATCCCTTATCTCTCATCTCTTTTGCTTATTGTACCAGGATACAGTTGCATAATAAATAAATAAATTAAAAAAAAAATTATAATAATTTAAATATAATTACAGCATTTAAATGATTATAAACGATGACATTAACAAGTAACATTACTTGAAAACTTCTCAAATACTTTGTTAATGTATATTTAAAACAAAAAAATAAAAAGAAAAGCCACTTTAAAAAGTAGGTATTTCAAGTCCCACATAATGATCATAAAGCACACTTTTGCGGACTTAAAAGTGGTTGTAGTTCTGAACTCTGTTTTTCTTATTAAAATGACGGAAGTACAAGAGATTTAAAAAAAAAAAAAAACTTATGGGTTAAGTTGGGTTGAGTTTTACATGAACTAGATGGGCGTTTGGGTTTGGGTTTGTATGTCCGCAGTTGTTGAGAACTTTATTTAACTTTATGTAAGGGGCCCACGGAAATGTACCCAGAAGTAACTGTGCGGCTTACCTTTTTGGCTTTTACATTTCGCTTGTATTATTTCGTTAATAATAAACTACTTGGGAGAAAATTTACAGACGCATGCGTACAAATACTACCAACACAGGGCCATCTACATACTCGTATAATATATATTCCTTGTACTACTCTCCCTAGTGTATACGGTATATATACACACACACACATATATATATGTATAGAAAACTTCCTTAGCTGGAGTTTAAATTAAAACGTACTCATATTACAGAGACATCTGCTTCTTCTCCAGCGCTGTGTATAGTAATTTAGTGCAGTAGCTCCGCCCCTCAGCCTCAGTCTCCCCCGATCTTCCACAAATAATATTCCAACATTGCAGTAAAATACAAACATATGTACGCATACATATATTAAACCGCATATGTATGTTTTTACCAGCTCATTCCCAATTCCATGGCAGCTGGAACTTTAAACTTCTTTGAATTCCAGAGTTGGCACTTAGTTACTCAACTTAAAAAGCAACTTATAGGCGTACACCCATACATCTTTATTATTTCATCTAATTTTATTAATTAGAATGCTAATTCTTGCTATTCGTATCAAGGGAATAGTCTAGCACAGTATTTTTTTTAGCATAAATGGCTTCACGAAATCACGGACCCCCGCCCAGAATCTGTTTAAAGTAATTGCGGGGACCCTTTGTGAAATTTTTTTTGACTATATTAAAGATTCAAATTAGCGAGGGATTGACCCAAAGAAAAAAAAATCTAAGTTTTCTGTAACTCAACCAACCCGGCATAGCCAAGCCCTGAAGAAGGCAATATATTTTTTCACAGAAACGTTGGCAAAAAAGACGGAGTTATTTTTTTTTTTCTGGACCGTTTCCTCGCCAATTTGAATCCTTTAATATAAATATTTTACGGTCACTAAAAGCTAAATATAAATTCATACGTGTTTTTACTATTATTTATTCGTGAAAAGTGCGTCGACAAAGTATTGTTGGCAGTAGCCTTTCTCTCTTTGCCCTGTCCATCACCATGGTATGACGCTAAAGTAAAATAGCTTTACTTATAGGAAGAAAAAAAAAAAAATCTAAGGGCTAGCAGCTGGATTCGAACTAGTGATCGCGTTGGAATCCACTATTCAATAATCCCTTCTCTATATTTTGATTAGTGCGACAATGGCCCAAAAATGAACGCAACAAGAGAAAACAAATGACTGGAAACAGCTTCATAAGTGAGTGCCCTTTGTTGGGTCTTTTAGCATTAAAATTGTTTTGTGTCAGTTTTTGAGCTGGCCCGACGCGACAACCCCCAATCTGGAGGACCAGGAGCTTTGATTTCGGGGTCCTCCTCCCCTAGACAAATTGAAGGATCACTGAGGGTCACAGAGAGAGTCATAGGGTTGCTTAATCCTCTACTGTGGAGCAGTAACTGACTACTGTCAGTTAAAAGGCTGATGTATATAGTTCCATAGTCGAAAGCATTATATTGGTACGGTAGTGAAACATGGACTCCAGGAAGTCAAGAGAGAGAGAGGGAAATTGTTGGCAACCGGGATGGATTTTTTTTTTGGATAAGGCCCCGTTTAGAAATTCGGTGATAAGAAAGACCTATAGAAGTAGAGAAAAGACATCCTCCAAAGAATAACGGAGGAAGATGGTTGGAGGGGCTCGGACATGTTTCATGGGATGGAAGAGCAAAGGATACTCTAGACGGATCATGGAATGGGACCCAGAGAGAAGAAGGAGAAGAGGCAGGCCGAAGCTGTCATGGCTGAAGATGTGGCTAAGGAGGATATGGGCTGGATATGGTGTTTCAATAGAAGATGCAAAAGATAGAGAGTTTTGGAGGAGTAAAATAGAAAATTAAATTAGTTTGGGCGAGGGAATCCTCACTGGGGAGGGGAACCCTTGGAAAAAAGAAAAAGTGAGAGCGCTCATCGGCGGTGAAGAAACGGCCATCCAGCTGTTGATGCCATCTTGGCAGGAGGTTCATGGCACTACACAGTCAATGCTCTCAGCACGTCTGGAAGAAGCCATGGACACTTTAAACATCATGGTAGATTTCGTGTTTGAGGATGGAGCTGGGAATGGAATTTTGGGAAAAATTCCTAGACCATCGGTTACGGTACACTGATCAATGATTCTGAAGAGCCGAACCTGTCCTTGGCAAGAGATTTTCTGGACCGTATTGGATTAATCGAAGCAAATTTCCTCTACAATACTGCAGAATCTCCAAAACTTTTTTTTATCTACCATTAATTTCAATGACAATTCCATTTTTTGATGATGTATTTGGCAAATGTGGCTAAGACTTCTGGAGTAGTTACTGGGATACTTAAATTCTAAGTAGTACTTTTGACGTGAATACGTCTTTAAATTTGCTATCATATGGAGGCAATCTAAAAAACCTAATGATAACAAAAACGGGGGATACAGTTTGGCATTATAGTTTTGAATCTATCGTCTACCTCCAAAATTAAATTAGGATAGCTAAAGAATCAAAGAATTCATTACGATAAGCGAGGACTGTGACGCATCGCGCGCGTTGCAGGGGGAAGCGTCGCCATTTTTAGATCATTTTGCTGCGTATCGAGATTTGCAAATGGTATAACTTTTGACTCGGAGCAGCTACGATGTTCGTTTAAGTTTTAATCGTCAGCTGTCGTCACAATCTATCGATTGTATATAAAACATTAGTGTAAAATAGTGACAGTGAATATAATAAGGTGTTAGAATAAAAAAATATTATCAAAAATATATGTCGGCCCTATACGCGTCGAAAAGCCAAAACCAAATACAGAGATCGTATATAGTTGGAAAGAGCTTCTCAAAAACAATCGAATGGTAATAATAAAACACCATATGACCGAGTCAAGCTGTGCCGGGATCGTAAAAGAATGAATGCGGCCGAGCGGATCAACTTCGGTGTCAGTACAGCTGGGGCGGTTGAAATTATGCAAGTGGATGGTGAAATCGCTTCTACATCGACAACGGACTGTATAGGCATAGGTTGTGTTCGATCGTCGATTATGAAGACAAAGTTCGCAGCAGGTTGTACACGTTTCACTACGACGTTTGTCAACAATCCATTCGGACATAAGTGGTGATGTGTGTGATCGTCTATGGTTTCTGCGCTCATTGAAGCTAACAAAAGACAAACACAATTACCGCTGCTTAATAATAATTTCCCTGAAGAGCCGGTAGCGGACTTTAAACTGTGCGGTACATGTAAAAAAATCACTGGACTCGGACAAAGTGCCCACGCTGTCACGTTCGAACGGATTTGTGTATCCACCTAAGCAACACGGGTTGCCCGCATTAGATCCGATCAGTGCTCGTCTAGTATCACCGCGACTGATATTTATACGTCAACGTATTCACGTACAACACACGGCCGTGTCCATGACACAGCCACACCATCTTTTTTTTTTTTTAGGTTTTCTGTAAATACAAAACCCCATTAACCTTTAAGCACTACCATAAGTCTCTCTTCAGTATGAATGAAGACTTTTGAAAAGATAATGCTATTAAACTTTGATTGAAAATAAATATTATTTGTATTCACACCAGCTTTTGCAATCGATATTAATCGAGATATATTAAATTAATTAGCTTCAATGAACTCCATTCCAGTGTTACCAACCTCTAATTAGTTTCATTTAATTTCCCTTTATCTCATACGCCTTTCACGTGAAAAGCGTATAAAATTATCATTACCATAAAATTATGTGTAGTAATTTTAATACGTGATTTTCATTTATATATAGGAAAATGAATTAGAAAATTGGAAAATTCAATCCTCTTCATTATATTCAATTTTAATTGTGCCCCCTCCTTAACTCACACCCACCGTACACACGAAACTCACAAACGAATTTCTCTTTGTTAATAAAAATTAAATTTATAATTAAATTTAACGAAAGTAATATTTAATTATTTTATTTAAAAAAATCCTCAGATGTTACAGCATCCTGCAGTTAACAACCAAAAAAAACTTATGCCCAGGTATTGGCTAAAAAAATAAAATTTCCAAACAATTACGTAATTATAATTAATCTAGGACAATTTTAAATTAATTCATGCTTTTAATGTTTTTTACTTTTTTGATTAAATTGTTCTTGATCATGACTTCGCCACCACAAGTGCTGCTACAATCAAAGCGTGGAAGTCCAGAGTTTTGGCTTGCCTATCCGTTGGTTGTGCCCACTTTGAATAGATTCTTTAAAAAAAAATAACGTAATTTTGACAGTAAACTGAAACTTGTTTTTCATATTTTAAATTACCATAAATTTTGAAAAACCTAACTGATTTCAAATATTTTGTTTTTGTTTTTTTTAGGAGCTCAAATACTATAAAAGTATGCAACAAAAAATATAACGTTCCATTTGAAAAAAAAAAGTTGGATGCTGTATCTCGAGATACAAGGATTTAAAAAAATGGGTCAATCACTGAAAATAAACTAGACTAAAAATGATTAAATACGTGTTTTCTATTTTTTCGAAATTTCCCGCCGTTAAAAAAAAAAGTGGGTGGAGCCTGTAACCATGGTCACCCTGTATATGTCTAAAACTTAGGTAAGCTCATACGTATTTTCAATATTACGTATGTACATACATATATACATAATAAAAACTCGATTTTTGTTTCCCCCTTCTTGATAATTCAAACTTCTTGATAATTCGAAGTCTCGATAATTCGAATTTTTCTTGCAGTCCCTTGGATTTCGTTTTATCGAGAGTCGACTGTATAACATTTACGTGATGTATAATCTGTACATCAAACTGATGATTGCACCACTGATGATGGATGAAAGTCCGAAAACCAGTCAGATATTTTAAAATAAACGCCGTTCGGTAAAGTGCTACTATACCCGCAAAACATGCAAGTGTTGCTGGTACGATTTATATATACTATAAATAAAGTTTGGAATAAAATATCTCTTGAAGAATCGGAATCATTTTTTGGGAATTCAAATAGTTTTATCGTTAAATATTTGATAAATTGTTCAAAAAAGAAAATTTAGAAAAACAAAAAAATTGTTTTAATTTCTAGTTTTATATCATTTTATTAAAAATTAATTTTTAAGTAATTTGAGTTCTGAACTTTCCTCATCGAAATTCCCGATCGACCCAGAGTTGTGTGTACATTATATATCATCAGAACGCATTGTTATTTCAACTGAGGTCAGGTCTGTGGGTTTAATCAACTACTCACTCTCTCTTTGTCCAAAGTACTCAAAACAATTCCCCAAAATGTTAAACATGTTTACAATGAAAATTTAAATTATATTTGACAATGAAATTAGAGAAATAGTAATAAATTCTAACAAATACATCGGTTCCCGTAATATTTATCCAGGTTACTAAGCACTGTTTTTTTGAATAAAAGGAATTTTGAATAAAAGAAGGACATCAAATTGAACTTAGTTCGCTTTTGAAGAGCTGATGTGGCTTAGCACGAGTCTTAGATGGTGGGTCCTTTAATCAATTCTCAAAGCTCTGACTCGCTCCTATTTTGGACAACAAAAAATACTGTGGCTGCGTCATGGACACGGCCGTGGTGTTGTACGTGAATACGTTTACGTAACTGGTTATATTTTTTATATAAAATATTTTTATTTATGCACTTAGGATGAAATCAAGTATGCCTATACACTCCCGTTGTCGATGTAGAAGCGATTTCATCATCCACTTGCAGAATTTCAACCGCCCCCAGCTGCAGATGTACTGGACACCGTCGTTGATCCGCTCGGCCGTATTCATTCTTTTACGTTCCCGGCAGCACAGCTTGACTCGGTCATATGGTGTTTTATTATTACCATTCGATTGTTCTTGAGAAGCCCTTTCCAATCGTATACGATCTCTGTATTTGGTTTTGGCTTTTCGACGCGTATAGGCCGGACATTATATATTTTTGATAATATTTTTTTATTCTAACACCTTTATTATATTCACTGTCACTATTTTACACTAATGTTTTATATACAATCGATAGATTGTGACAACAGCTGACGATTAAAACTTAAACGAACATCGTAGCTTCTCCGAGTCAAAAGTTATACTAATTGCAAATCTCGATATGCAGCAAAATGATCTCAAAATGGCGGCGCTTCCCCCTTTACCGCGCGCGATGCGTCACAGTCCTCGCTTACCGTAATGATATTCTTTGATCCTTTAGCTATCCAGTGGTCTAATTTAATTTTGGATGTAGACGATAGATTCGAAACTATAATGCTAAACTGTATTCCCCGATTTTGTTATCATTAGGTTTTTTGGATTTCCTCCATATGATAGCAAATTTAAAGACCTATTCACGTCAAAAATCCTAAATTTGGAAACATATCGAAACAATATTAATATTCATAGTTACTGTAATCGTAAATTATATAGAAATGATTAGAATTTAGAAGGAAGCTGCCCTAACGAGCAGTCTCCTAGACAAACAAATCTAGTTTCAAACATTCCTACGATTTTTACTATTATTCTTAAGAATCTCAATTTTTTATTCAAATTTCGATTATTAACGTCATAAAAACAAGACGTTGACGAAGGTTTTTAACACTTCAAAAAAAAAACTAGTTACCTAATTGTGAACTGAACCTCGAAATCGGTTCAGTTGTGGTCTGAAAACACACTTCTCTTCGAATCCTGTATAGATGGATTCGATCCATTTGAAATTTGGACTCTAATAACTCCTTGAATTAGGTTAGCTTAATTTTTAACGTATTAAACTTTTACTGACTCATGCCAATAATTGAGTTGCCCAAAATAATTGTCCAGTTTTTAATTTTTTAAGTCAAACATAAATTTAGAAAACTTTTAAAATTTATGAATTCCATTTAATAACTCACTTCCGCTTTAAAAGGCAAAAAAAAAATAAAAACAAAAGAGCGCACATTTGTAGGGTTGTAAAAACGGACATGAAGCACATGATAAAACGGAAACGCTATATTTTAACGGTAACAGGATGTGCTTCAAGGAAAAACCGCCTTAAGTGTATTACTGTGTTTTAGAAGTGAAAAGCATTAACTGATTGGGTTTCTTTCTTGGACATTGCATCCCCCATTTTCAAAAGTAGAAATGAAAACGTTTTCCCCATTTCATATTTAAAGAAAAGAAAAAAAAAACATCTTACTGTCAAATTACTGGATATGCCAGATTTTCTTTGGCCTTTTTAATAGTTTCATTCAAATTTATTTTAAATATCAATTTTGAAAATTAAAAATTTCAAACACTCACATGACGTTTTCTTACCACAATATATGTAATCAACTTTTCTTGAAATTGGGAATTTGTATTAAAAAATAATAAATTAGTTCAATATTACACGTCTTCGCGGCAAAACAAAAATCCATTGAAGGAAAGGTGACTCCACTCATTCCGTTAGAGCAAAATTATAGTCACCTCCGGTGAGTGAGCTGTAAGTAAGCTACTAGGACAGAGGTCCCCAAACTTTTTACCCAGGGGGCCACAGTTCACTGTCCCTCAGACCGTTGGAGGCCGGACTATAAAACAAACTATTTTAAAGTTAAAAAAGTAAAAAAAACGGGAACAAATAGAATATTTTCAAATAAGGAACAAGTAAATTTAAATCACCAAACTGCCCAGTATTTCTGTGGGAACTATGGATCTGCTTTTTGGCTAATGAGATGGTCAATGTCCGGTTTAGTTATAGTGCTTTGCCTTTCTTCCTACTTCTGGCTGTTATTTTTACACTGTTTTCGGAGCCGTGACGCGTGTATCCCGCGCGTCATCGGAAGTAGTACTGTACATGAGCGACGCAGCACTTTGCGGCACCGCCACATATAGTGCTCCTCTCACTGACCACCAATGAAAGTGATGCCCCTTCCGAAAGTGCGGCGAGGGCCGGATAAATGTCCTCAGTGGGCCGCATGTAGCCCGCGGGCCGTAGTTTGGGAACCCCTGGTCTAGGAAGTGAAAATCTAAGGGGCCAGCAGCTGGATTCGAACCCGGGACCTTCGCATGGGAATCCATTACGCCAGCCGCTAATCCTCTTCTTCAACCCTATTATTATTATTACGGCAAGGAGTAGGTCATGTTCCTTTAAGCATCACAGGCAAAAGACTTGAACTGTTTTCTGTAAGAAATAGAAAAGAAAAATTGCATTTACTAGACCCAGATTCATCACACTACAGTACAGGATGGCTACTTAATTAAGATCAAAGTTTTGGCACATCAAGTATGCCATAAATTTCCAGAAGAGCATTCCTGTTTGCATCCCTAATTAAATACTATATTCAATTAAGGATGTAAGCATTCACAGTTAGCCAGAATTAATTAGAAAATTCAGTATCTATTTATTTAAATTGCTCTGGAATAATTTTTATTTTTCCTTGTGAAGATTTTCTATTGAAGAGTTTTCTCCAAAAATGCAAGTACTGGGTGTTTTCTGTGTCCAAAAACTCCTCCTCACTGAAAAAACTTCTTGGCATCCCAGCGGCTATCCCCATCACTTTCATCTAATTCCGGGAAAATGGGAGTAAAAAAATTTTTGGAAAACATCTGGTGTGAACTCTTGCAACTATTTCCAAGTCAATGGTTACTTAAGTTCAATAAACTTCCATTTTTTCCTACTACCACAAATCTGTTCCTGAAGAAGGACACCAGACGTGTCCAAAACGTCGAATATTTAAGAAAATTGATTTTGGTTTCAGCCAACCTATTGAAATTTTGGTTGTAGCTACTGCCAAAACATCCAGATTATTAAAATCATTTATAAAATATGTTTATATTTATAGTTCAAATATTATTTTCATTCTTAATCTAAAAAGTTTATTAAAAAACAAAAAACTAATTATTTCTTTGATTTCCAGGTTTGTGCGGTAGTGATAAGAATTTTGGAAACGGGAGTGCTTTCCTTCACCCTTTCTTAAGAAAAGATTCCTTTAACATGTGCGATGAAAAGAAGTAAAGTAATTCGTGTATTCCAAATTCCGCTTCAGATCAAAACCGTAGATTTTTTTCTTATTGCGATATCCACAATATATATCTTTAAACTGTGTCAAGTGTCCAGTGTTTGGATGATGGAGAAAAGCTGAAGACATCGATGGATATGTAACTGCAAGAGGTTGGTTACATATCCCAACCTACTGCAAATACAAGAAACGGTAAGTCTGAGGAATTATAGTCGGCCATATTTTTTGTGTTCAATTATTGTACCATCATTCTTGTACTGGCACTAGGGGTTCGTTTTGTTTTGCAGATTCTTCGGCATCACGTCATCATTTTTCTAATAATCATAATAATAATCAATATTATAATTCCATAAAATTTTGTTGTTGTTGTTGCTGTTGTGTTTCACGTGTATGAACGAATTAAATATTTTGAAAAATTATTTATTAACTCTCATAGGAGCCATAAATTAGTATTTCTATTCTCTTGAAGAATGAGACACCAAAATTAGTTGAAAGTTAGTTAATTTTTTTTTTTTTTTTTGTACGAGTTGTGGATATTAAATAACGAGACTGATGCTGCTACAGAAGAACTATGCAAGCGTCACAAATCCTAACGACCGGACAGCTGTGCAGCGGAAAGCCTTCTCTTTCGATTGCAGCGTCACTCTCGTGTTTGTAGAGAAATCTGTCTGACCGGGACCCGTCGTTTGTGTAAGAGGGGTTAAGTTTCGTTTTGCCGAAAACATGATACTAACACATGTAGTAGAGCAACGAATTGTCGTGAAATTTCACATCAAAACTTGGTAAAACCGGAACTGAAACTTATCTTTTATTAAAAGAAGTTTTTTTGGCGATGAATGTTAAATCACGTGCACAAGTTTTTGAGTGGTTCAAGCGTTTCCAAGATGGCCGCGAGAAGACGTCGGAGATGATGACCGCCCTGGTCGCCCTTACACGTCCAAAACGGATATGAAAATATCCGATTATAATTAATCAACATTACCTTACCGGTGAGGTGCTTGCTCAACTCTGGTGAAAAGAGTAAGGAAAAAAAAACGACCCGATTTGTGGAAGAACAAATCACGGGGTTCTCCATCAAGACAACGCGCCGGCTCACACTGCATTGTCTGTCAAGACGTTTCTAGCCCAAATTACAACATCCCAGTTTTTGGGCCATCCGCCTTATTCGCCTGACCTGGGCCCCATGTGACTTTCTATATCTGTTCCCCCGAAATCAAATCTGCATTAAAAAGAACACGATTTCAGTCCGTTGAAGCTGTGAAAGAAAAAGCGGCACGCGTCATGCAGGAGCTCACAGAAAAAGACTTCCAGCACGGTTTCGAACTATGGAAAATTCGCATGGAGCATTGTAGGGATAGGGGATGGGTGTATATTGAAGGTGATAATAACTAAATATGTATAAATTTTAGAATGAAATGTTTTACAGCAATAGTCTCGTTATTTAATAGCCACACCTCGTACAGCTGTTTAATCAACCAGAAAATATAAATATACCAATCTCGTACGTAGTACCAAATGATTTTCATTTGCATGATATTATTTCGCACGACGCAAATATGTGCTATTGATAAAAATTAATTATTAGTGGTGAAGGGGAAATAAATATGGTCTCTGTAATATCTCTGTTCGGTATTTCCGGTCCAAGAAGAGCAGAGAGTTGGTTTAGTGTCTTTTACATTCAATGTATATTTTATTTTGTTTAATTTATTTTGTATTATTGTTAAATACAAGCTTTTGGCATCCCACGGACTTTATTCTTAATTAAATTATGTAGCTTAATTATCATTGCACTATTGCATACAGTTGCAGAGGTCAATAAATTTTACTGAGCCTAATATAGTTACAAAGCAATTACAGTTATACCGCACCGTTCACTACAGTTAAATTATAATTGGAACTGCCAATAACTTATTAGAATTGCAGCTTACTGCTATACACAACTATTTTTTCAGGGTGACGAATAACGAATGTTAAAAAAAAAATAAAAAATTGGGGGGCTTTTTTGGGATATAAATTTTAAGTAAAAAATAAATAAATGAGCTAAAGCTCCTGCTTCGATCAATTAAAGCACAGATCGAAGTTTTATTTAGACAAACATACACCAATTAAAAACTGAAATATGAGTTATTGTAGTTTGAATTACAACAGCTAATAAAAGTAGCTCTAAATGCGCTTCTTGAGCTCTTATGCAATTTTGATCGTATGCAAATCGTGGGGGTGGGTCATAAACTCGACTCGCATCCATCCCATTCTTTGATTGGTAGCATCCATTACTTCTTCACGTGATTGTTTACTTCTTGTGTTTATTGCAACAGCAACTTTAACCACTTAGAACGAGTGATCAATCTTGAACTGAGCATAGTATTTTTTTAATCTTACGTACACTTAGTAGAACATTCTTGAATTTACCTCTCCTAACTGACTGCTTGACAAAGTACGCTAAATCTTAAATGAACTGTTCATTGCACAAATCAACTCCTTAACAAAAACTTATATGTCCATACATATACGCGCTCATGCATGTGCGCCAAGAGGCGTGAGTGGAGTGAACGATGCACCATCCAGTGATGGAAGCAGCTAGTTCGCCCTAGGTTGGCAAGCTTACACAGCAACCATCCTAGGAGATCGAGCGTTATATGTTGAGATGATTGCGAGGCCACCGCCGCTTTAGTCTGTAGGAAGTGCTTGTAGTAGACATGTTGTGGGATCAGAGGGTTGTCACGATAGTGAAGATTTGAGTGTAGTTTTGTGCAGCGAGATTGATTTCCAGAGACGAGAGGAATATTTAGATCCAGAGTATGATTGGAGTATGACAAGTTTCTTGATTCATCGTAATTTTTATTAAGTGAATTCAGACCAGTGGGAGTACATTTTGGGCTATTGTAAACTTGTTACTTTACTTGACATGAAGTTGCTGTTCACTCTCTTCTGCGATATCTTCATAACGAAGAACTTTCTGTAGAGTAATATACACTTGCAGCTGACTGTCTGAGCTGAAAGATGGAGAGATTAATATTTTGGTTTGTTCTGTTATAATTTCAGATTTCCCATAATTTTGTTCATTTTAATTGCATTTTAATATTTTATTCTTTATAATTGAGTGAACCAATTGCACGACTATTTTTTTAAACACAAATTCCTGATGTAATTAAAGTGCAATATTGTTACATTAATTTTTGGGTATTCCAAATTTAAACACACACTACAAAATGAACGAACGAATCCTTGGTTCTTTGATCCAAACCAAAGACTGCGGTTTATTGGCCAGATCTTTGTTTTTCCCCTCGTTGAAATTCCCCGTTTCCTCCGCTTACGAAGGCTAACTGTCGGAAATATTCTCGTAAGTTCTCGGAAGGTGGAGGCGTGTTTTCGTGTGTTTGTCACATTGTCATTTTGAATTGGAAAACTTTCAAGGAAATAACATTAATTTTGGTTGGTGAAAAGCTCATTGTGGTATTTATAATGAAACAGTAGATTTACTTGCTAAGGAGGCCAGTAGTTCTGGTGAGTACTTAGCAATCCCTCTTCCACCATCAGATTTAAAGGGCTGGGTAAAAAGAAAAAAAGTCATGGAAAAATGGCAGTGGAAATTTGAAAATTCGGATAAGGGCTTATTTTACAAAACCATGGTACCACAGGTTTACCATAAAGTGTGGTTTAAAGATGGTTATTTTGGCAAAAGAATTGTTACCATAATAAATAGAATGCGAGCAAACCATGGTATTTTTAGGTTATATTTGTTTAGAATAGGGAAATTGGTCTCTCCTCTTTGTAGGTGATGTAATGAGACGGAGGATTTTGAACACATTTTGAACACTTGTAGTTATGGTTTGACATTCGAAACCCAGTAAGGGAAAATTCGTTTGGGTGTACCCCAAGATTATAATTTTTTGTTTTGTTTTTGTTTTTAGCAGAACAATTTGTAATACCTACTTTTTTTTGAGAGGGGGCCGTGAAAATTTCAAAGGAAATATAAAAAAAAACTACCATTTCCTAGCGATAGTCACAAAAGAAATTTTTTAAATAAAAAATGCATTCTACATAAATTTCCCTGACATTTATCCTCCACCATAATTTGATAGAGTGATGAAAAACGCGTGGCCTAACGATTCAGGAGGAGGATCTTAAGATATTGCTGTATACGTTAGAATTGATAGCAATAATGGATAAACCCGTTTTTCCCCAATATATCGCTAGCTTGCTATCTCTATTACGTCAGGATTAGTTTTACCCAGTTTATTACATGTAATGGAAAAAATTGGTTGCGCTTAGTAAACTGCAGTGATGCAAGAATGACGGAAGTAATGCCTCATTTTTTGGGGGGGGGGGGGTTGTGGAGGGGGGTTCACACAGAATGATGTCATGGCGGCCATGTTTAGCATAATCACTGCGTCATCATCATCAGTCTTATAAATCTATTTACTTTTTCTTTTTTTTCTTTCTCTATACCTGACTATATTATATCTGAAGGATGATGCGGATGATTTTTCTCTGCGACCTTGATCATTTTCTTTTTTCTGGTCTTTTTTTTAGGGTGGTACTCCAACTTGTAAAAAAAAGTATGACGTCTTTTTCTTTTTTTTTTTGTTTAATTCTGTTTTCCGGGAAATCACTACAAATTTTTTGTGATTTCATCTTGCACTTGAAGCAAATTTTAAGCTTAGCTTTGGAACTTATTTTCCCTTGCTTATTGAGTTCTATTGGCTACGTGAGTTCTTAGTTAATTCATGTTTAATTAAATTTTAATAAGAAAAATGTTAAATTAAAGTCAATAGTCTTCACACTCAAAACATCAAACTCCACCACCTGTCTTCTTACATCAAACATCTATCCCACCAGCCGACCATGTGCGGTACCTTGGAATGTACCTAGACAAGAGACTTACCTGGAACCCCCATACGAGACTTAAACGTACCGAACTAAACAAAAGATACAAACTTCTAGACCAGACTACTAGACTCTCACTACAGAACAAACGACGACTCTATACAGCTCTTCTCACCGCCAATATGGACTTACGGACTCGAACTTTACGG
The DNA here is from genome assembly GCF_049639745.1 of Rhodnius prolixus. Taxonomy (NCBI): domain Eukaryota; kingdom Metazoa; phylum Arthropoda; class Insecta; order Hemiptera; family Reduviidae; genus Rhodnius; species Rhodnius prolixus. The sequence continues at coordinate 32,257,217 of NW_027411582.1, forward strand.
AACAGCTAAAAAATCCAACATCAATAGACTGCAAACACTCCAATCCAAAATACTCCGCCGCATAGTAGACGCTCCATTCTATATATGTTAGCAACCACACAATACACACAGATCTCCAAATTCCACTCATATCAGAACTTGCCAAAATTCGATATAAAAATTTTCATCAAAAACTCTCACTTCATCCCCCAACCCTTTAGCTGCAAACTTGTCTTCAACTACGGCTACCCTCCAATCCTCGAAGACTGCTGAGGCGCCGTTGGCCCCGTGACCAACTGGGTGACTAATGGCGGCCATCACTGGATGGCCGTCATTCACGTCTGACATGTTAACTATTTATACATTCATCACATTTACTTATTGTACCCTGGGGGTACAGGTGTAATTCTCAATAATAGGATAAATATTAAAAAAATAAATAGCAAACTATCTTTTCAGTGTATGAAATTTCAAAATTACGTAGACTGCGTTACAAAAAGTCAAGTGAGTGTGAACACCTAATTTATTTTTCGAACTGTTAAACTTTTTCTATATTTCGAAAGTAGATGTACATATTAGGAGGGGGCCACTATCTCTTTTTTAAGACTTTAAAATGTTGCCTCCATGCAAAACATGTTTTACCAATCAATCAAATTGATCTTATGTAACATTTTACCTCGACCCCAGTAAACTTTGCTTACTAAGTAAATTTAAATCCTTATTTAACATACAAAACCTCCTTACATGATATATACCCACTCCGTACATGTTAATTAAAATTGAAACGCTTTTACACAATTATTTAAACATTGGTTGTAGCTGAAGAACATTTGTATACTGTGAACTGCGAAGCACACATGGGTACCTTCGTTGTCCTGTCGTTAGCATTTCTGGGATGCTTTTAAGGGGGCCCATGAATAGAGTTAAGCTTTTACATTAAGACTGTGAAGTACCAAGACACGGGTACAAGGTGTAGGAACCAGTAGGAAGGTATCTTTGGGAATTTTGTGGTCTGCACATATTAAGGTGGAAAACAGGTGAAGCAATTTGTAAATTAACAAAACACTTGTTGAATATTTTGGGACCAGTTAGGGTAGAATAATCAATGAGTTTAAAATTGAACAGAAATCCTTAATTTTGGTTGTACTGAAACCTATTCTAGGTTAACTATAAATTTTTGTAACTAGAATAATAATGTTTAACAATATGTTCATGCGTTTCTTTTATCGCTAAATTTTTCGTTGCTATAGTTACTATCGTTAAAGTAGGTATTGTATTAGAGCGGGTTCTAGTTTTTTGACTTACTTACGAGGGTCGTTTGAAAAGTCCGTGCAAAAATAAAAACTACTTAATTTTTTGGGGTAAACCTTTTTTATTTTTCAACATAGTCTCCTTTTAGGCTTATACACTTCGTCCAACGCTGCTCTAGTTTGTTGATCCCTTCCGAATAATAGGATTTGTCCAAGTCTGAAAAATAGCCATTCGTTTCTGCAATCACTTCCTCGTTTGAATAAAATCTTTTTCCCGCCAGCCATTTCTTCATATTGGGGAACAAATAGTAGTCCGAGGGAGCCAAGTCTGGAGAATAGGGGGGGATGTGAAACGAGTTGGAACCCTATTTCCATTAATTTTGCGACCACAACTGCTAGGGTGTGAGCTGGTGCGTTTTGTCGTGAAGGAAAAGGACTTTTTTGTGGGCCATTCGTGGGCGTTTTTCTTGCAGCTCGGTTTTCAAACGGTCCAATAACGATGAGTAATATGCACCTGTAATAGTTTTACCCTTTTCCAGATAGTCGATGAGGATTATTCCTTGCGAATCCCAAAAGACAGTCGCCATAATCTTTCCGGCCGAAGGAACGGTCTTCGCCTTTTTTTGGCGCAGATTCCCCATTGGTAACCCATTGTTTAGATTGTTCTTTGGTCTCAGGAGTGTAGTGATGTATCCATGTTTCATCCACAGTGACGAAACGACGCTTAAAGTCCTGCGGATTCTTCTGGAACAGCTGCAAACCGTCCTTGCAACACTTCACACGATTTCGTTTTTGGTCAAGCGTGAGCAATCGCGGCACCCATCTTGCGGATAGCTTTGTCATGTCCAAATGTTGATGCAAAATATTATGTAGCCGTTCATTCGAGATGCCCACAGCACTAGCAATCTCACGCACCTTCACTCTTCTGTCATCCATCACCATATCATGGATTTTATCAATGATTTCTGGAGTAGTAACCTCAACAGGGCGTTCAGAACGTTCAGCGTCACTTGTGCCCATATGGCCACTCCGAAAATTTTGAAACCACTTATAAACTGTTCTAATCGAAGGTGCAGAGTCACCATAATGTTTATCAAGCTTCTCTTTAGTCTCCTGAGGCGTTTTGCCTTTCATAAAGTAGTGTTTAATCAACACAGGAAATTCTTTTTCATCCATTTTTTGAAAATCACTCGACTTCCTCGATTCAAACGAATGCCAAACACAAAGAAATAGACCGATCTGGCTGAAACTTGGTGTGTGTTCTTCCAAGAGATGCTACTAACTAAACATAACCTCGATACGCGCCAGTGGTGCTATCTCTCTGACTTTGCACGGACTTTTCAAACGACCCTCGTACTTACTCAAGAGCTATAACGGTCCATGAAGGACCCGAGCCTCAGCCACTACAGCTCTCCACTCTATCTCTGGTCTCTTCCGACAGAATCTTCATCTCTGCGAACCAAGGGCCTCCAAATCTTCCTGCACGTCGCTCAACCATCCTAGGCCGAGGCCTACCCCTCGGCCTTTTTCCACCAGGGTGTCCATACAGTGCTTTCCTGGGACCTCTCTCGTCTCCTCCATTCGGTCCCAGTCTACCAGACTTTATAGTGGCTACTATATCAGGCTCACCGAACTCAGTTCCAACAACTTCTCGATTCGTCCTGATTCTATAGCCATCCAGCGTCCTTACAGTTTTTTGACTTACCACCGGAAATACCCGATTTGCGGTTCTCTTAGAACAATTTTTACCACAATAAAGTTTTGGTTAAAAAAAACAAAAATCTTTAAAAATCGGTCAAAAGAGAAAACTATTTAACTAAATCTTCTTTTTTTTTTTTTAGTATTTTCCCAAACTAATTATACTAATTGCATTTTGTAAGTCCTTAACTTTTATTTACAGCATTTTCTTTGGAAAATTCGATTATTTCACTATCTAAGAGAGGGAGAAGGATGGATTTCCTCTAATGTGCCATTTCCGTAATAATGTACGGTCCCATCTCATGTTTACTGTTAGGGAGGGGTAAACTTACTACTAAAATTTCGGATTTAAAGAATAGGCTTCAACCGGAAGCCCTAATCAGTAATTTTAAGTAATTACTTTAATCTGTAAGAAATTTTTGTAAATCTTGCCAAACGTCTTTTCCTTTTTGATTGATGAATCAGTTACCGGAATTCCAAAAAAGAAGAAGACCAATACTATTTAATCAGTAATACGAAGAATAATTAAAATTTAAACCAAAGTTATTGTTTTGGGTTCGAAATTTTGGGAGTAATCACGCGTAAAATTGGTATTATAATCGAATATACAACTTTCTTCTTCTTTTGGGACGCTACAACAGTCTTTAAGGGGCCTCCTCGACCAGCCTACTCCATTCCTCTCGATCGTGAGCTCTATAGAACGCTAAGTACGCACGCCCCATGCTCCTCAGGCACTGCCTCCACATCATCCAGCCACCTCAATGCTGAGGCCTCCTTCGATGATGTCGGTCCAATCCGTTGCACATGACCCAAACCATGTAAAGGCGTCCTGGTGTTTAATCAAGGCTACAAGATCCGGTTCCTGGGTTCATGGGGCCAGGTCAGGCGAATAAGGCGGATGTTGGTCTAAAACTGGGATGTTGTACTTGGCTAGAAACGTCTTGACAGAGTGTGAGCCGGCGCGTTGTCTTGATGGGGAACACCGTGACTTGTTCTTCCACAAATCGGGTCGTTTTTTTTCCTTACCCTGGATCCTTTCAGGAGGATCTTCCTCTCCCCACAGACATTCAGGGTCCGCTTGCCTTCCCTGGTCAATAATTCACGTCTCACTTGCGTAAGTAACTATTGGCCTTATCACCAGTCTTATATACCAGTAACTTTTGCACGTTTTAAAGCGTAACATTTGGAGAAACACGAAGTAACATCTATGGCCGGCGGCGATTCTCGCCTTAATCTCCGCGCTAAGGTCATTCTGTTCGATAACACACGCTCCGAAATATTTGAAGCTTTTATTTCTCTGTAAATATACAGTTTTAATAAAAACAAAATACAGTTTCTTGAGGCACCCGTTCTGCAATCAAAGAAAAAGTAATATTAAATAATAATAAAATATTCAACCTTGATTGATGCTGTACGAGATGTGGCTATTAAATAACGAGACTATTGCTATAAAACGTTTTATTCTAAAATTTATACATATTTAGTTTTTTATCACCTTCAATATACACCCCTCTCCTATCCCTACAACGCTCCATGCTAATTTACCATTGTTCGAAACCGTGCTGGAAGTCTTTTTTGTCAGCTGCTACATGATGCGTCCCGTTTTTTCTTTCACAGCTTCAACGGACTGAAATCGTGTTCATTTTTAATGCAGATTTGACTTTAGGGAACAGATATAAAAGTCACATGGGGCCAGGTCAGGCGAATAAGGCGGATGTGTTCTAAAACTGGGATGTTGTACTTTGGCTAGAAACGTCTTGACAGAGTGTGAGCCGGCGCGTTGTCTTGATGGGGAACCCCGTGACTTGTTCTTCCACAAATCGGGTCTTTTTTTTTTCCTTACTCTTTTCACGGAGTTGAGCAAGCACCTCACGGTAGTAATGTTGATTAATTATTAATTGATATTTTCATCCGTTGTGGACGTGGAAGGGCGTTCATCATTTCCGACGTCTTCTCGGTCATCTTGGAAACGCTTGAACCACTCAAAAAATTGCGCACGTGATTAACATTCATCGCTATAAACTTCTTTTAATAAAAGATAAGTTTCAGTAGCGGTTTTATCAAGTTTTGATGTGAAATTTCACGACAATTCGTTGCTCTACTATGTTACATGTATAGTACGTATCATGTTTTCGGCAAAACGAAACTAACACCTCTTACACAAACGACGGTTCCGGTCAGATAGATTTATCTACAAACACGAGAGGGCCGCTGCAATCGAAAGAGAAGGCTTTACGCTGCACAGTTGTCGGTCGTTAGGATTTGGCGCATGCATAGTTCTTCTGTAAGTTCTTCTTCCAAAAACATTAAGTACCATTAATATGGTACTTAAATATCTTTTTAAAATTTTTGGTTAACGATACTTTGAAGGGAAAAATCATGAGATTTTTAGCCAAATCAGGAAATCCACACATTTGATACGATCACAATCCCACTTTCTTACAAAGTTAAGAGAATAAAAGATTGACAAAGAAAATATTGAAGATAAAATTTAAAAGAACAAAAGAGTGTTAAAAACTGGAATTAAGGAATTTCTCTTTTTTTAAGAGTACAAATTGCCACGTCTGTTTTGTGGATAAATGAAATTAATTAGATAAACCAAGGATGAGGGCGGTAGCTCCCAGCCTGAGTGCACTGAAGGCTCCGTGGGGGGGGGGGGGAGTGCAGCTTGGATGCTGTGGAGTTCGTGCTAGAATCATTGCCTAATTAATTACTGAGAAGAAACCATTTCCAAGGTCTCCTTGCTTCCACTTTCTCTTCCTCTAAAATGGCAGCTGCTCGCTCACCTATTTAGTATAACATAGTTTTGGATGAGGGAGGTTCTATGCAACGCTGGGGGTTGCTTTATCCAGCCAGGAATAGTTAAGAGTATTCCTGTAGCTTTGGGAGATGGGTTGTTGGTTTTCTCCCTGGTTTTCTCAGCTCAGACCTTCCTTTTATTTTTAGATATTCTGGAGTGTGAACACTCGCACGACTTCGAATATTTGGGAAATAATAATTCGCTTCATGCACTTCTCTGTTTCTATTAGTCCTCAACTTTTCAAAAACTGAAAATGAATAATGGCAATTTTATAGGATGAAAAATTAATGCCCAGTTTCAGTCATTATGAACTTTATTATGCCGAGCTTTCGACCTAGGGACTAGGTCATCTTCAGGGCTAATCTACATTGTATTATTTTACATCATTAGAGGGTTGGTGTGTCTTTTGTCAGTTCATGATCAGGTAAGACGGAAGACAAACTAACCCTCTAATGGTGTAAAACAGTATATTGTAAATTGAGCCCTGAAGATGACCTAGTCCCTAGGTCGAAAGCTCGGCATAATAAAGTTTATAATGACCGAAACTGGGCATTAATTTTTCATCCTATTGAAACTATGATTCAGCCACCAAAAATAATGGACAATTTTGTATTTACGAGGGTCGTTTGAAAAGTCCGTGCAAAGTCAGAGAGATAGCACTACTGGCGCGTATCGAGGTTATGTTTAGTTAGTAGCATCTCTTGGAAGAACACACACCAAGTTTCAGCCAGATCTGTCTATTTCTTTGTGTTTGGCATTCGTTTGAATCGAGGAAGTCGAGTGATTTTCAAAAAATGGACGAAAAAGAATTTCGTGTGTTGATTAAACACTACTTTATGAAAGGTAAAACGCCTCAGGAGACTAAAGAGAAGCTTGATAAACATTATGGTGACTCTGCACCTTCGATTAGAACAGTTTATAAGTGGTTTCAAAATTTTCGGAGTAGCCATATGGGCACAAGTGACGATGAACGTTCTGGACGCCCTGTTGAGGTTACTACTCCAGAAATCATTGATAAAATCCATGATATGGTGATGGATGACAGAAGAGTGAAGGTGCGTGAGATTGCTAGTGCTGTGGGCATCTCGAATGTACGGGAACATAATATTTTGCATCAACATTTGGACATGACAAAGCTATCCGCAAGATGGGTGCCGCGATTGCTCACGCTTGACCAAAAACGAAATCGTGTGAAGTGTTGCAAGGACGGTTTGCAGCTGTTCCAGAAGAATCCGCAGGACTTTAAGCGTCGTTTCGTCACTGTGGATGAAACATGGATACATCACTACACTCCTGAGACCAAAGAACAATCTAAACAATGGGTTACCAAGGGGGAATCTGCGCCAAAAAAGGCGAAGACCGTTCCTTCGGCCGGAAAGATTATGGCGACTGTCTTTTGTGATTCGCAAGGAATAATCCTCATCGACTATCTGGAAAAGGGTAAAACTAATACAGGTGCATATTATTCATCGTTACTGGACCGTTTGAAAACCGAGCTGCAAGAAAAACGCCCACGATTGGCCCACAAAAAAGTCCTTTTCCATCACGACAACGCACCAGCTCACACCTCAGCAGTTGTGGTCGCAAAATTAATGGAAATAGGGTTCCAACTCGTTTCACATCCCCCCTATTCTCCAGACTTGGCTCCCTCGGACTACTATTTGTTCCCCAATATGAAGAAATGGCTGGCGGGAAAAAGATTTTATTCAAACGAGGAGGTGATTGCGAAACGAATGGCTATTTTTCAGACTTGGACAAATCCTATTATTCGGAAGGGATGAACAAACTAGAGCAGCGTTGGACGAAGTGTATAAGCCTAAAAGGAGACTATGCTGAAAAATAAAAAAGGTTTACCCCAAAAAATTAAGTAGTTTTTATTTTTGCACGGACTTTTCAAACGACCCTCGTAGAAGGCAAATTATTCTTTTTACTTACATATTACTCTTATTTTTAAAGAGTCCTGGTGTTGGTGTAATGGTTATGAAGCGTGGATTTAAAAGTGGGGCACCCCCCAGTTAAAAATTTGTTGGACGATTTTTTGTTTTCGTTTCTTAATCATTCAGAGCATGTCAACATTTGCTTGGTACTCCATTGTTCTAAAAAGACATCTAAAAATATCATTTCCTTTTCTTCCTGTCACTTTTTTTTATTGGTTTTATTAAATTTAAAAATTTAAACTACCGCCAATTCCTGGCAAAATTCTTGAGAAACTTCTTTTAAAACAAATTCTTCCCATACTCGAATCCTCTAATATAATTCCAGACCATCAGTTTGGATTTAGACGACAACACTCTACTGTACAACAGTGCCATCGAGTGGTAGACACGATTTCATCCTCCCTTGAGAAGAAAGAGTGTTGCTCGGGTGTCTTTCTCGATGTGAAGCAAGTCTTCGATCGAGTGTGGCACCCGGGCTTGCTCTGGAAACTCAAGGGCATTCTTCCGTTCACTCACTTTCTCATCTTGAAGTCCTATTTGTCTGATCGTCATTTTCAAATTCAAATCGGGACATCGTTTTCAGCTAAACATCGTATTGAAGCGGGTGTTCCTCAAGGAAGCATCTTAGGACCTATCCTATATGTTATATACACTGCAGACATACCAATCCATCCTGAAACTGTCCTTCTAACTTATGCAGATGATACCGCTATACTTTCTCCTCACATTGATCCGGTAACTTCACACAGAACCTTCAAACTCATCTCTTTTCTCTTGAGGAATGGTTTAAAAAATGGAAAATCAAGTTAAATGAAACCAAATCTCAAAATATTACTTTTACTCTCCGCCGCATCACTCTTCCTCCGATCTTCTATGACTCAGTTCCAATTCCTCCTGCCAATGTTGTCCGTTATCTTGGGCTTTATTTAGAAAAAAGACTGACTTGGAACCCGCATACACAACTTAAACGAACTGAAGTTAACAGGCGTTATCGGCTACTTAAAAGACTACTAGACCAACGTTCAAAACTTTCACTTAACAACAAACGACTGATTTACAATTCCATACTAAAACCCGCCTGGACGTACGGTATTGAACTGTGGGGTTCAACGAAACGCTCCAATATTCAACGAAGTCTAAAATTCTCCGCACTATCGTTAACGCTCCATTTTATGTTTTAAATCTAACCATCCACACAGACCTGGAAATTCCGTTAGTAGGTCAGGTAGCACGAACTCGCTATAAAAGCTTTCATCAGAACTTGCACTCTCATTCCAATCCTCTTGTCCGCCACTTATCATCACATCACCATCCAGATCATCCTCCCAGACGACTGAAACGCCAGTGGCCTCGCGATTTTCTCTCTTCTGAGGAGAGTAGCTAATCCTAGAGATGACTTAGGGAGTGTTATCGCTGGGTAACTTCTCCCCTCAATTAGTTAGTTCGATGTCAGCTATTGTCATTGTTACTTATAGCGTGTCTAGCGCTGGTGTAACTTTACAAAAAAAAATAAAAAAAAAATAAAATTAAACATTATTAATCTACGTTTAAAAGATTAAGACTTTGAAAGATTAATTTATTCTATATTAAAATCTCTAGGGATAATATTTATCATTCTATCCAGGAATTATAGTGGCACACTCACCAATTGTTTCGCTGATGATAATTTAGCTGTTACATTTTAAGGGATTTCAACATTAATTTCCCTGTAGAATACTTGGAAAGAATTGGGTTTACACAACTTGTGTAGTAATAAATTTTTGCAATCGTCATTGTTTGCTACTTTTTTGTTCCTAGTTAAGAGAAATTATTGTTAAAAAGGATGAATTTTTGGGAATTAGGATTTTCGCCAAAAACTCTTAATTTAAAATCCCAAGAGCACCACCCATAAAAAAAAAAAAATAATAACGATATACAGGATGATCCATTTAAAACGCACCAATCGCTAATAACTTTTTACCAAAGCGGAAATCCGGAAAACCCCATTTAATAAACTATATGTTTTTTTGGTCTAGTTTTTAAATTTTCCACCCCCGATCTTTATTTTTTAGCGGAGTTACAGCCAAAAACCTGATTAAGGTTACATAAGAACCACTGGTTTTGACAATAATTATGAAAACTACATAAAAAATTGTGAAAAATGACGTTAACCCTGTTTCGATATCCCTAATATTTGTCGAGATATTTAAGATCAAAGTTACAATTTTATCTTATTCGTGAACGGTTTTTCAATATTAATTTTCCACCAGAAATACACCAGTTTTGGGGAGGGTCCTCTGACTGCGCAAAAAGTTATTTGTGACGCAAAGAACAAAAATAATAATAATTGATGATTTTAAAAAATGTAGAGTAATGTAATGGTTGTGGATGAGTCAGATTAGTTTTATCATCAAATAAAAGCAACCATCACAACATTTTAATGCACCCAGTATGCAAGACTTCTTGATCTATGATTACGGTAAGAATATCTTGCCAGGGAGCAGTGGGTGTTGGTCTAGTGATCAAGAGCGTGGCTTTGTAAGTGGAAGATCTCCAGGACGAATCCCGCGTATGACTACATTTTACTTAAAAAAAAGTATTATGATGTACTAAGTATTATGAATGATTGCTCCAGCGGGATTCGAACTGGGTATCTCCCACTTATAAAGCCACGCTCTTGACCACTAGACCAACACCCGCCCCTCATTGGCAAGATATTCTTACCGCAATCATAGGTCAAGAAGTCATGCTGGGTGCATTAAAATGATGTGATGATTGCTTTTATTTGATAATAAAACACAATTTATCCTGATTTACAATTACAATTACATTACACTACATTCTTTAAAATCTTCAATTCTTATTATTTTTGTTCTTAGCGTCACAAATAATATATTTTGCAGCCAGAGGACCTCCCCAAAACTGGTGTATTTCTGGTGCAAAATTAAGATTGAAAACCGTTAACGAATAAGATAAAATTGTAACTTTGATCTTAAATATCTCGACAAATATTAGGGATATCGAAACAGAGTTAACGTCATTTTTCACAATTTTTTTTATAGTTTTCATAATCATTGTCAAAACCAGTGGTTCTTATGAAACTCTGATCAGGTTTTTAGCCGTAACTTCGCCAAAAATAAAGATACAGCATCAGGGGTAAAAAATTTAAAAACTAGACCAAAAAGAAAATATAGTTTACTTCGTTGGTTTTACCGGAATTCCGCTTTCCTAAAAAGTTATTAGCGATTGGTGCGTTTTAAATAGATCACCCTGTATAACGTATTAACAAATTATTTTATATTTAAAGCTGGTTGGTTATTTTTAACTTTTAAATTCCGTCATGCAATAAAAATACATTAAAACAAAAAACAAAAAAGAATCATAAATTCGTTAAGTGATCTTTTATTTATAAATCTTACACAAAAATAGAATTTCCTCTTTGCTAAACTTTACTGACAAAATGCTGTTTTGTCTCAGAGAAAAGTTAAACTGATTCATCTACGAGGGTCGTTTGAAAAGTCCGTGCAAAAATAAAAACTACTTAATTTTTTGGGGTAAACCTTTTTTATTTTTCAACATAGTCTCCTTTTAGGCTTATACACTTCGTCCAACACTGCTCTAGTTTGTTGATCCCTTCCGAATAATAGGATTTGTCCAAGTCTGAAAAATAGCCATTCGTTTCTGCAATCACCTCCTCGTTTGAATAAAATCTTTTTCCCACCAGCCATTTCTTCATATTGGGGAACAAATAGTAGTCCGAGGGAGCCAAGTCTGGAGAATAGGGGGGATGTGAGACGAGTTGGAACCCTATTTCCATTAATTTTGCGACCACAACTGCTGAGGTGTGAGCTGGTGCGTTGTCGTGATGGAAAAGGACTTTTTTGTGGGCCAATCGTGGGCGTTTTTCTTGCAGCTCGGTTTTCAAACGGTCCAATAACGATGAATAATATGCACCTGTAATAGTTTTACCCTTTTCCAGATAGTCGATGAGGATTATTCCTTGCGAATCCCAAAAGACAGTCGCCATAATCTTTCCGGCCGAAGGAACGGTCTTCGCCCTTTTTTTTGGCGCAGATTCCCCCTTGGTAACCCATTGTTTAGATTGTTCTTTGGTCTCAGGAGTGTAGTGATGTATCCATGTTTCATCCACAGTGACGAAACGACGCTTAAAGTCCTGCGGATTCTTCTGGAACAGCTGCAAACCGTCCTTGCAACACTTCACACGATTTCGTTTTGTGGTCAAGCGTGAGCACTCGCGGCACCCATCTTGCGGATAGCTTTGTCATGTCCAAATGTTGATGCAAAATATTATGTACCCGTTTATTCGAGATGCCCACAGCACTAGCAATCTCACGCACCTTCACTCTTCTTTCATCCATCACCATATCATGGATTTTATCAATGGTTTCTGGAGTAGTAACCTCAACAGGGCGTCCAGAACGTTCAGCGTCACTTGTGCCCATATGGCCACTCCGAAAATTTTTAAACCACTTATAAACTGTTCTAATCGAAGGTGCCGAGCCACCATAATGTTTATCAAGCTTCTCTTTAGTCTCCTGAGGCGTTTTGCCTTTCATAAAGTAGTGTTTAATCAACACACGAAATTCTTTTTCGTCCATTTTTTGAAAATCACTCGACTTCCTCGATTCAAACGAATGCCAAACACAAAGAAATAGACCGATCTGGCTGAAACTTGGTGTGTGTTCTTCCAAGAGATGCTACTAACTAAACATAACCTCGATACGCGCCAGTAGTGCTATCTCTCTGACTTTGCACGCACTTTTCAAACGATCCTCGTATATTATTCCAAATATTCTTTGAAACGATTCGTTTAAGCTTTTAGTCAAAATACATTATATCGTTTTTCAGTTTGTTTTGTAAGTCTTTAATTAGAAATTAAACTATTAATTTCTAATCATTAATGAAAAGATTTGTCAAAAAAATTTGAAGCTACAACCAAACTTATGACAAAGTAAAAAATATTAAGCCCTGAAGATGGGCCTCAGCAAAAAAAAATAATAATCAAAAATAAGTATGACTGAAATTGGATATATATTCTTTCTATCTTGTGAATTTAGATGTTGTTGTAGATGGTGTGAAAGCTGATTGGTGGCTGCAGAATGTGAAGTTAAAGATTTGCTATAATGTCTGTCTGCAATTTTCGGCTGTAATGAAATGCTTAGCCTAAAGTTAAGTTCTACATTTGATAGCGGAGGAGAGGAATTGTTGTCCATTCTTTTTGGTGACTCATTCATAGTTTCAATGGGATTGAAAAAATAACTGCCATTTCAGTCGAGTAAAATTTATTTTGCCGAGCTTTCGACCTAGGGACTAGGTCATCTTCAGGGCTAGTTTAGAAAGTAATACTATTACATTACAGGGTTGGTGTGTCTTCTGTCTTGTCTGTTCATGGACTGAGTGTGATCGGTCTGTGTGTGATATGTGTTAGGTTGTGTGGGGAAGTCAGTGTTGCCAATTGTCAAGTATTTTGTTGTAAGTTTGCGTATATAAATTGTTCGTGTCTGTTTTGAAATTTAAACTGTTTTCTGTCTTAGATATGTATATCTATTATACATATTCATTTCAATAGAATCATTATTAAAAATCTGTAAATATGTTCCACCGCCCTGAAGATGACCTAGTCCCTAGGGTCGAAAGCTCGGCAAAATAAATTTTACTAGACTGAAATGGCAGTTATTTTTTCAATCCCATTGGATGAGGGAAAGTCAAAGCCGATTTACTTTCTTAGAAAAGACCTCAACACTAGATAGATTGTGGTGAGGAGGCATATTTTTTTTTTGGTTTTGCCAAATAGTCTTTCCAAGTCAAACTTTGTCAAAGGTTAGGGCGCCACGGTGGCCGAGCGGTTAGAGGCGAGACCTGCAAAGCTAAGATGTATTGTTGGTTTAGTGGGTTCGATTCCCCTGGTCTAGGGTCTTGGATTTTATTTAATGTTTAATATGAGAAATTTACAGTAAAGTATTTTTGCTAGTCGCCTCCGTCCACCACTCCTAATTGGTAGTTGGATGTTAAGCTCCGCCTGAAAAAAATAGGCGATTACTTTACTTTTTGTCAAAGATTAGTCGTTATCCCCAAAAAAGTTACTGTTATTCGTTTCACTCGAACCTTAAGGCGATCTAATCGATAAACTCTCTGGTACTAGGTAATCGAGAAAATGCACTGATCAGATGCCCAACTGGATAGACTAAGGATGTTTTACCGTCGTTCAAGTTGTTTGATTTAGCCTACCGGATTAGATATTCCTGATTTTTGGATCCTTGTTCTCAAATAGTGGTACCAGAAATACGTCAGAAATTCTTGCAGAGTGACAAATCAAAGCGAACGATTAATTTACACTTTATTTCATTCGATGTTATTAATAAAGAGAATCTGGAATTTTTTGTGGTCTATAGTTTCAAGTTTGTTTTGATCAAAAAAAAAAAAAAAAATGAATGAACTATCCTAGAATGAATAGCGATAGAAATAGTGTAGTGGCTCTAATATGGATGATCTGAAGTTTTGTAAACTTACACTCCATTTGTCTGTACGTCTAGCGGACTACGAGAGAATGTTAACATCACAATGTTTGTACATATCCAAATGCAGCAGCGACTCCACTTGATTACATTACGTCAACCCACATCCGCCCATCGAATATGCAGCTACACCATATCCCCTCCACCCACCACGATAAGCACGTTCTACACTCTAGTACAACACAATTTCATGGGTCCATTAACCTGGCGGCACTTTGGTTGAATTTTGAGACAAAACTTTTGCACCGAGCTCGAAACACATTGCACTCTTATGCACCACCAAAAAAAAATCTAAATTCGCCAAGGAAAAGCCACAATAAGCAATTAAAGTTTTTTTCCCGCCAAAAAAAATTTGGCCGGATTTGATTGAAACTTACTTCATTATGTTAAGTACACTTTGCACTCCATTGCACCACTTAAAAAAATTCATTAACTTTAATAATTACGGAGATATGGCCATTCAAAAGATCAAAGGAATTTGCCGCAAACACTGAATTTCGAACCGCGACTTAGTATACAGGTAGAGGAGAGCTAGCACCAGCTAGAACCACAAAAAAAATCTAATAAAATATGCACACATTCAGAAATATAAGGAATTAAAGTGCTAAAAAAAGCATTAACTTGGCGGCACTTTGGTGGAATTTTGGGTAAAAAATTATTGCACCCTGCTCAGAACACTTTGCACTCCTATGCACCACCAATAAAAAAGCTAGCACCACCAAGGAAAAGCCTCAATTTTCCATTTAAAGTTCCGCGCGAAATTTAAATTCAAAAAAAATGAGTCTTATTTGCGGGAAAATTGGAGCGCTTTTTTCCAAAATAGCAAGTACTAGTATTAGAACAACTAGCCCCACACAGGAAATGCCAAAAATTAGCATATTTTCAAAGTAATTTACAAATTATTCGACCGATTTTCCCGCCAACTTACCTTTAACCGGAAGTGCTCTAAATTGAATTGAAACTCATCCTATTTTGTTCATGGTAGCTAGCACCAATATGCACCACAAAAAGAAATTTTGAATTTACACTAAAAGCTGATATATTGATAATAAAAGATGCACTGACAGATGTGACCATTAACTTTGCGGCACTTTGGTGGAATTTTGAGAAAAAAATTATTGCACCCAGCTCGAAACACTTTGCAATGCCAATAATAAGCCAGCAACACAACGGAAACTGTAAAAATTCACCAATTGTACGCCAAATATAACTTTAACCGGAAGTGCCCTAAATTGAATTGAAACTCATTCCATTTTGTTCGTGATAGCTAGCACCAATGTGCACCACAAAAAGAAATTTTGAATTTACACTAAAAGCTGAGATATTGATAATAAAAGATGCACTGACAGACGTGACCATTAACTTGGCGGCACTTTGGAGGAATTTTGGGTAAAAAATTATTGCACCCTGCTCAGAACACTTTGCACTCCTATGCACCACCAATAAAAAAGCTAGCACCACCAAGGAAAAGCCTCAATTTTCCATTTAAAGTTCCGCGCGAAATTTAAATTAAAAAAAAAATGAGTTTAATTTGTGGGAAAATTGGAGCGCTTTTTTTCAAAATAGCAAGTACTAGTATTAGAACAACTAGCCCCACACAGGAAATGCCAAAAATTAGCATATTTTCAAAGTAATTTACAAATTATTCAACCGATTTTCCCGCCAACTTACCTTTAACCGGAAGTGCTCTAAATTGAATTGAAACTCATCCTATTTTGTTCATGGTAGCTAGCACCAATATGCACCACAAAAAGAAATTTTGAATTTACACTAAAAGCTGATATATTGATAATAAAAGATGCACTGACAGACGTGACCATTAACTTTGCGGCACTTTGGTGGAATTTTGAGAAAAAAATTATTGCACCCAGCTCGGAACACTTTGCAATGCCAATAATAAGCCAGCAACACAACGGAAACTGTAAAAATTCACCAATTGTACGCCAAATATAACTTTAACCGGAAGTGCCCTAAATTGAATTGAAACTCATTCCATTTTGTTCGTGATAGCTAGCACCAATGTGCACCACAAAAAGAAATTTTGAATTTACACTAAAAGCTGAGATATTGATAATAAAAGATGCACTGACAGACGTGACCATTAACTTGGCGGCACTTTGGAGGAATTTTGGGTAAAAAATTATTGCACCCTGCTCAGAACACTTTGCACTCCTATGCACCACCAATAAAAAAGCTAGCACCACCAAGGAAAAGCCTCAATTTTCCATTTAAAGTTCCGCGCGAAATTTAAATTCAAAAAAAATGAGTCTTATTTGCGGGAAAATTGGAGCGCTTTTTTCCAAAATAGCAAGTACTAGTATTAGAACAACTAGCCCCACACAGGAAATGCCAAAAATTAGCATATTTTCAAAGTAATTTACAAATTATTCGACCGATTTTCCCGCCAACTTACCTTTAACCGGAAGTGCTCTAAATTGAATTGAAACTCATCCTATTTTGTTCATGGTAGCTAGCACCAATATGCACCACAAAAAGAAATTTTGAATTTACACTAAAAGCTGAGATATTGATAATAAAAGATGCACTGACAGACGTGACCATTAACTTTGCGGCACTTTGGTGGAATTTTGAGAAAAAAATTATTGCACCCAGCTCGGAACACTTTGCAATGCCAATAATAAGCCAGCAACACAACGGAAACTGTAAAAATTCACCAATTGTACGCCAAATATAACTTTAACCGGAAGTGCCCTAAATTGAATTGAAACTCATTCCATTTTGTTCGTGATAGCTAGCACCAATGTGCACCACAAAAAGAAATTTTGAATTTACACTAAAAGCTGAGATATTGATAATAAAAGATGCACTGACAGACGTGACCATTAACTTGGCGGCACTTTGGAGGAATTTTGGGTAAAAAATTATTGCACCCTGCTCAGAACACTTTGCACTCCTATGCACCACCAATAAAAAAGCTAGCACCACCAAGGAAAAGCCTCAATTTTCCATTTAAAGTTACGCGCGAAATTTAAATTAAAAAAAAAATGAGTTTAATTTGTGGGAAAATTGGAGCGCTTTTTTTCAAAATAGCAAGTACTAGTATTAGAACAACTAGCCCCACACAGGAAATGCCAAAAATTAGCATATTTTCAAAGTAATTTACAAATTATTCAACCGATTTTCCCGCCAACTTACCATTAACTTGGCGGCACTTTGGTGGAATTTTGAGAAAAAAAATTATTGCACCCAGCTCGGAACACTTTGCACTCCTATGCACCTCCAATAAAAAAGCTAGCACCACCAAGGAAAAGCCTCAATTTTCCATTTAAAGCTACGCGCGAAATTTAAATTTAAAAAAAAATGAGTTTTATTTGTGGGAAAATTGGAGCGCTTTTTTCCAAAATAGCAAGTACTAGTATTAGAACCACTAGCCCCACACAGGAAATGCCAAAATTAGCATATTTTCAAAGTAATTTACAAATTACTCAACCGATTTTCCCGCCAACTTACCATTAACTTGGCGGCACTTTGGTGGAATTTTGAGAAAAAAAATTATTTCACCCAGCTCGGAACACTTTGCACTCCTATGCACCACCAATAAAAAAGCTAGCACCACCAAGGAAAAGCCTCAATTTTCCATTTAAAGTTACGCGCGAAATTTAAATTTAAAAGAAAATGAGTTTTATTTGTGGGAAAATTGGAGCGCTTTTTTCCAAAATAGCAAGTACTAGTATTAGAACCTCTAGCCCCACACAGGAAATGCCAAAAATTAGCATATTTTCAAAGTAATTTACAAATTATTCAACCGATTTTCCCGCCAACTTACCATTAACTTGGCGACACTTTGGTGGAATTTTGAGAAAAAAAATTATTGCACCCAGCTCGGAACACTTTGCACTCCTATGCACCACCAATAAAAAAGCTAGCACCACCAAGGAAAAGCCTCAATTTTCCATTTAAAGTTACGCGCGAAATTCCACCAAAGTGCCGCCAAGTTAATGGTAAGTTGGCGGGAAAATCGGTTGAATAATTTGTAAATTACTTTGAAAATATGCTAATTTTTGGCATTTCCTGTGTGGGGCTAGTGGTTCTAATACTAGTACTTGCTAATTTGGAAAAAAGCGCTCCAATTTTTCCACAAATAAAACTCATTTTTTTTTTAATTTAAATTTCGCGCGTAACTTTAAATGGAAAATTGAGGCTTTTCCTTGGTGGTGCTAGCTTTTTTATTGGTGGTGCATAGGAGTGCAAAGTGTTCCGAGCTGGGTGCAATAATTTTTTTTCTCAAAATTCCACCAAAGTGTCGCCAAGTTAATCGTAAGTTGGCGGGAAAATCGGTTGAATAATTTGTAAATTACTTTGAAAATATGCTAATTTTTGGCATTTCCTGTGTGGGGCTAGTGGTTCTAATACTAGTACTTGCTATTTTGGAAAAAAGCGCTCCAATTTTCCCACAAATAAAACTCATTTTTTTTTAAATTTAAATTTCGCGCGTAACTTTAAATGGAAAATTGAGGCTTTTCCTTGGTGGTGCTAGCTTTTTTATTGGTGGTGCATAGGAGTGCAAAGTGTTCCGAGCTGGGTGCAATAATTTTTTACCCAAAATTCCACCAAAGTGCCGCCAAGTTAATGGTCACTTCTGTCAGTGCATCTTTTATTATCAATATATCAGCTTTTAGTGTAAATTCAAAATTTCTTTTTGTGGTGCATATTGGTGCTAGCTACCATGAACAAAATAGGATGAGTTTCAATTCAATTTAGGGCACTTCCGGTTAAAGTTATATTTGGCGTACAATTGGTGAATTTTTACCATTTCCGTTGTGTTGCTGGCTTATTATTGGCATTGCAAAGTGTTCCGAGCTGGGTGCAATAATTTTTTTCTCAAAATTCCACCAAAGTGCCGCAAAGTCAATGGTCACGTCTGTCAGTGCATCTTTTATTATCAATATATCAGCTTTTAGTGTAAATTCAAAATTTCTTTTTGTGGTGCATATTGGTGCTAGCTACCATGAACAAAATAGGATGAGTTTCAATTCAATTTAGAGCACTTCCGGTTAAAGGTAAGTTGGCGGGAAAATCGGTTGAATAATTTGTAAATTACTTTGAAAATATGCTAATTTTTGGCATTTCCTGTGTGGGGCTAGTTGTTCTAATACTAGTACTTGCTATTTTGGAAAAAAGCGCTCCAATTTTCCCACAAATTAAACTCATTTTTTTTTTAATTTAAATTTCGCGCGTAACTTTAAATGGAAAATTGAGGCTTTTCCTTGGTGGTGCTAGCTTTTTTATTGGTGGTGCATAGGAGTGCAAAGTGTTCTGAGCAGGGTGCAATAATTTTTTACCCAAAATTCCTCCAAAGTGCCGCCAAGTTAATGGTCACGTCTGTCAGTGCATCTTTTATTATCAATATCTCAGCTTTTAGTGTAAATTCAAAATTTCTTTTTGTGGTGCACATTGGTGCTAGCTATCACGAACAAAATGGAATGAGTTTCAATTCAATTTAGGGCACTTCCGGTTAAAGTTATATTTGGCGTACAATTGGTGAATTTTTACAGTTTCCGTTGTGTTGCTGGCTTATTATTGGCATTGCAAAGTGTTCCGAGCTGGGTGCAATAATTTTTTTCTCAAAATTCCACCAAAGTGCCGCAAAGTTAATGGTCACGTCTGTCAGTGCATCTTTTATTATCAATATATCAGCTTTTAGTGTAAATTCAAAATTTCTTTTTGTGGTGCATATTGGTGCTAGCTACCATGAACAAAATAGGATGAGTTTCAATTCAATTTAGAGCACTTCCGGTTAAAGGTAAGTTGGCGGGAAAATCGGTTGAATAATTTGTAAATTACTTTGAAAATATGCTAATTTTTGGCATTTCCTGTGTGGGGCTAGTTGTTCTAATACTAGTACTTGCTATTTTGGAAAAAAGCGCTCCAATTTTCCCACAAATTAAACTCATTTTTTTTTGAATTTAAATTTCGCGCGTAACTTTAAATGGAAAATTGAGGCTTTTCCTTGGTGGTGCTAGCTTTTTTATTGGTGGTGCATAGGAGTGCAAAGTGTTCTGAGCAGGGTGCAATAATTTTTTACCCAAAATTCCTCCAAAGTGCCGCCAAGTTAATGGTCACGTCTGTCAGTGCATCTTTTATTATCAATATCTCAGCTTTTAGTGTAAATTCAAAATTTCTTTTTGTGGTGCACATTGGTGCTAGCTATCACGAACAAAATGGAATGAGTTTCAATTCAATTTAGGGCACTTCCGGTTAAAGTTATATTTGGCGTACAATTGGTGAATTTTTACAGTTTCCGTTGTGTTGCTGGCTTATTATTGGCATTGCAAAGTGTTCCGAGCTGGGTGCAATAATTTTTTTCTCAAAATTCCACCAAAGTGCCGCAAAGTCAATGGTCACGTCTGTCAGTGCATCTTTTATTATCAATATATCAGCTTTTAGTGTAAATTCAAAATTTCTTTTTGTGGTGCATATTGGTGCTAGCTACCATGAACAAAATAGGATGAGTTTCAATTCAATTTAGAGCACTTCCGGTTAAAGGTAAGTTGGCGGGAAAATCGGTTGAATAATTTGTAAATTACTTTGAAAATATGCTAATTTTTGGCATTTCCTGTGTGGGGCTAGTTGTTCTAATACTAGTACTTGCTATTTTGGAAAAAAGCGCTCCAATTTTCCCACAAATTAAACTCATTTTTTTTTTAATTTAAATTTCGCGCGTAACTTTAAATGGAAAATTGAGGCTTTTCCTTGGTGGTGCTAGCTTTTTTATTGATGGTGCATAGGAGTGCAAAGTGTTCTGAGCAGGGTGCAATAATTTTTTACCCAAAATTCCACCAAAGTGCCGCCAAGTTAATGGTCACGTCTGTCAGTGCATCTTTTATTATCAATATCTCAGCTTTTAGTGTAAATTCAAAATTTCTTTTTGTGGTGCACATTGGTGCTAGCTACCACGAACAAAATGGAATGAGTTTCAATTCAATTTAGGGCACTTCCGGTTAAAGTTATATTTGGCGTACAATTGGTGAATTTTTACCATTTCCGTAGCGTTGCTGGCTTATTATTGGCATTGCAAAGTGTTCCGAGCTGGGTGCAATAATTTTTTTCTCAAAACTCCACCAAAGTGCTGCAAAGTTAATGGTCACGTCTGTCAGTGCATCTTTTATTATCAATATCTCAGCTTTTAGTGTAAATTCAAAATTTCTTTTTGTGGTGCACATTGGTGCTAGCTATCACGAACAAAATGGAATGAGTTTCAATTCAATTTAGGGCACTTCCGGTTAAAGTTATATTTGGCGTACAATTGGTGAATTTTTACAGTTTCCGTTGTGTTGCTGGCTTATTATTGGCATTGCAAAGTGTTCCGAGCTGGGTGCAATAATTTTTTTCTCAAAATTCCACCAAAGTGCCGCAAAGTCAATGGTCACGTCTGTCAGTGCATCTTTTATTATCAATATATCAGCTTTTAGTGTAAATTCAAAATTTCTTTTTGTGGTGCATATTGGTGCCAGCTACCATGAACAAAATAGGATGAGTTTCAATTCAATTTAGAGCACTTCCGGTTAAAGGTAAGTTGGCGGGAAAATCGGTTGAATAATTTGTAAATTACTTTGAAAATATGCTAATTTTTGGCATTTCCTGTGTGGGGCTAGTTGTTCTAATACTAGTACTTGCTATTTTGGAAAAAAGCGCTCCAATTTTCCCACAAATTAAACTCATTTTTTTTTGAATTTAAATTTCGCGCGTAACTTTAAATGGAAAATTGAGGCTTTTCCTTGGTGGTGCTAGCTTTTTTATTGGTGGTGCATAGGAGTGCAAAGTGTTCTGAGCAGGGTGCAATAATTTTTTACCCAAAATTCCACCAAAGTGCCGCCAAGTTAATGGTCACGTCTGTCAGTGCATCTTTTATTATCAATATCTCAGCTTTTAGTGTAAATTCAAAATTTCTTTTTGTGGTGCACATTGGTGCTAGCTACCACGAACAAAATGGAATGAGTTTCAATTCAATTTAGGGCACTTCCGGTTAAAGTTATATTTGGCGTACAATTGGTGAATTTTTACCATTTCCGTTGTGTTGCTGGCTTATTATTGGCATTGCAAAGTGTTCCGAGCTGGGTGCAATAATTTTTTTCTCAAAATTCCACCAAAGTGCCGCAAAGTCAATGGTCACGTCTGTCAGTGCATCTTTTATTATCAATATATCAGCTTTTAGTGTAAATTCAAAATTTCTTTTTGTGGTGCATATTGGTGCTAGCTACCATGAACAAAATAGGATGAGTTTCAATTCAATTTAGAGCACTTCCGGTTAAAGGTAAGTTGGCGGGAAAATCGGTTGAATAATTTGTAAATTACTTTGAAAATATGCTAATTTTTGGCATTTCCTGTGTGGGGCTAGTTGTTCTAATACTAGTACTTGCTATTTTGGAAAAAAGCGCTCCAATTTTCCCACAAATTAAACTCATTTTTTTTTTAATTTAAATTTCGCGCGTAACTTTAAATGGAAAATTGAGGCTTTTCCTTGGTGGTGCTAGCTTTTTTATTGATGGTGCATAGGAGTGCAAAGTGTTCTGAGCAGGGTGCAATAATTTTTTACCCAAAATTCCACCAAAGTGCCGCCAAGTTAATGCTTTTTTTAGCACTTTAATTCCTTATATTTCTGAATGTGTGCATATTTTATTAGATTTTTTTTGTGGTTCTAGCTGGTGCTAGCTCTCCTCTACCTGTATACTAAGTCGCGGTTCGAAATTCAGTGTTTGCGGCAAATTCCTTTGATCTTTTGAATGGCCATATCTCCGTAATTATTAAAGTTAATGAATTTTTTTAAGTGGTGCAATGGAGTGCAAAGTGTACTTAACATAATGAAGTAAGTTTCAATCAAATCCGGCCAAATTTTTTTTGGCGGGAAAAAAACTTTAATTGCTTATTGTGGCTTTTCCTTGGCGAATTTAGATTTTTTTTTGGTGGTGCATAAGAGTGCAATGTGTTTCGAGCTCGGTGCAAAAGTTTTGTCTCAAAATTCAACCAAAGTGCCGCCAGGTTAATGGACCCCAATTTCATTCCTTTCTAAACCCATAACGTTATGTTATGGTTTGTATGTATATATATATATATATATATCTGAAAACCACATATTTACCCCCAGCTTTAGTGCCACCATGATAACGTTATAGGCACATACGTATATATGAGGATAATATGTAGTTCATTATTGTGAATTCATAGTAAATATTTATAGTAGACATCATTATTAGGTCTATATTATTATCACGTAACTGGTGGGGGGTCCATTTCCGTAACAATCCGCTTTAATTAAAGGCCATCCGTGGAATATTTTGTTATTTAGATTGAAGTGGCAGGAAACTTATTTGGTGGGAGGTTATCACTGTTTGCTATGTATGCAATTTACCTTTATAGCAACTGCTACCTGAATATCCTGTTGATAAACTAATTAGAAAGCCACATCACTTGAATAAAATTATTTGCTCTTGCAGAACTTTTAAAATTAAAATAATTCTGCTTTAATAGTTTATGATACTTGACCAATTATCTCCTAATTAGAAAAATTAAAAAGACTTTTAATTAATGTTTTTTAAATTTATTTCGTTATTTACAATCTGTAGATACGAGGTGTGGTATTAAATAACGAGACTGATGCTGCTACAGAAGAACTATGCATGCGCCAAATCCTAACGACCGGACAGCTGTGCAGCGTAAAGCTTTCTCTTTCGATTGCAGCGTCTCTCTCGTGTTTGTAGAGAAATTAAACTGACCGAAACCGTCGTTTGTGTAAGAGGTGTTAGTTTCGTTTTGCCGAAAACATGATACTAGACATGTAGTAGACCAACGAATTGTCGTGAAATTTCACATCAAAACTTGGGTAAAACCGCTACTGAAACTTATCTTTTATTAAAAGAAGTTTATAGCGATGAATGTTAATCATGTGCGCAATTTTTTGAGTGGTTCAAGCGTTTCCAAGATGACCGAGAAGACGTCGGAAATGATGACCGCTCGGGTCGCCCTTCCACGACCAAAACGGAAGAAAGTATCAATTATAATTAATCAACATTACTACCGTGAGGTGCTTGCTCAACTCTGGTGAAAGAGTAAGGAAAAAAAACGACCCGATTTGTAGCAGAACAAGTCACGGGGTTCTCCATCAAGACAACCAGCGCCGGCTCACACTGCATTGTCTGTCGCAAGACGTTTCTAGCCAAGTACAACATCCGTCTTATTCGCCTGGCCTGACCCCATATGACTTTTATCTGGTCCCCCGAAATCAAATCTGCATTAAAAATGAACACGATTTCAGTCCGTTGAAGCTGTGAAAGAAAAAACGGTACGCGTCATGCAGGAGCTCACAGAAAAAGACTTCCAGCACGGTTTCGAACAATGGTAAATTCGCCGTGGAGCGTTGTAGGGATAGGGGAGTGGTGTATATTGAAGGTGATAATAACTAAATATGTATAAATTTAAAATAAAATGTTTTACTGCAATAGTCTCGTTATTTAATAGCCACACCTCTTATACATATATACAATAAGTAAATGGGAAGAATGAAAGATAAATGGATGCGTGATAGGCAGGAGGAAAGAAACTACCCAGCGATGGCACCCTCTTCAGGATATGATTTTTAGGCCTTCAGATTGTAAGGAAGTCGCGGGGTCACTGGCGATTCAGTCAGCGAGTAGGATTTTAAGGGATGTCAGAGGAGGCGAGAGACAGAGCGAGAGGATTGGAGCAAATGGTTACTTGTGATGTCTTGGCGAGTTGTTGTACGAATGGGGATGTTGAGGTCGTAGTAAAAGAGTGACGTTAGTTACCGTTGAAAGGAGGAGTCAACTATCTGTCGGCAGGAGTTTTGATTGGAATGTCTTGTACAGTTCGTATGTTTTGTAAGTTTTGGCTGAACCCCACAGCTCCAGTCCTGTAAATCCACATAGGTTTGAGTTTAATGGGTAATTTGGAGCGTCGTCCAAATAGTCTGTAAAGCAGTTTTGCACGTTTAGTCATTGTTTGTCTTTCAAGTCTAGTATTTGGGTTCCACTTCACTCGTTTGTCTAAAAGAATTAATTATTTTAATCTTATTAAATCTATGAAGATCTTCAAATTACTTCCCCGACCCCACAGAAAACCCTGAACAAGTTCTACAAATACAGGGCAGTTCCGTTCAGGAGCCAATCACCAATCAGTTCCGTTCAGGAGCCTGCGATCTGGCTCAACAAGTACACCATCTAATTATCGATGATAATTTGAGTGCTTTATTTTAGAATATACATAGTTTTTTTTTTAATTATTTATATCGGGATTTTGGGTACCCCAAAAAAAACAAACGACAGATACTTCCGGCGAAAACAGGAAATGAACAATGTGTACAAGTAAGAGCGTGTATGAAAGAAGAAGTTTGAATTCAAACTGATGTTCACAATAGATGATAAATTAATTAAAAAAGATAATTGTTCATGTTGTTCATTGTGTTTTATATGTATATATTCCCCCTCTTCTTCTATTACTTTTCAATGGAATGATTGACAGATTTCATTTGATGAGTTGTCAAAAACTGTTTTGTAACTGTTGTCAGAATGATGGAAGGCGAATGAATGGGTTTTTTCAGATTAAAAAAGAAGTCTGTTGCCATTCTGTACAGAAACATTTCATGAACAACTGGCCATGTTCACACTGTTATTTTACTATTTTACACGAACACACAAAACTACTCTATCCATTCATTCTCTGACACAAATTTTTTTTTTTTTAGTCCATTTTTTTGTTTGTTTCCGTTTTGTATACAAACAAAAGCATTCCTAACTTTTCCGCTTTGTAGGATTTAACCACGAAAACAAATAGTTCAACAAAAAAGAAAAAAATTTCGTTTCCCGCTGTTTATTTCGACAAATACCATTATATCATCATACCCATCTCTGTGATGGTCTGTTTTTATACATACAGGGTGTTCATTTTAAGACGGCTCAAAATGCATTTCATGCTTAAACGGTTAATCTGAACAAAAAATGGTAGAGGAAAAATTTGTTGCCCGTCAACTCTAGTTTCAGAATATGTGACTTGATTTTAGATTCCTGCCCGCATACGCGGCTGGCGCGTGACTAAAAGTGAGGGTTTGCAGTTCCCTCAGTTATGAAAGAAACCGGAAACCGCAATTCGATATCTTCAAAATTAAAGGTGCTAGGCCATTTCAAAATCTGGTATTTATTAATCATATTTTAATTTTTTAACTTGTTATCAAAGAGAAAGAAGAGCACGCGATAGGCCATTTTCATGTATTTTTTCATCCCCTTTCTACTGAAAATATTGCCAAGGCAGTAAAGCTAGTATTTTTCTTAATATCGGGAAATAAGTAGTTTTCCGAGTGAATTTCTGAGAAAAATCAAATGTTAAGAGCTTTAGATGTTCTCAAGCATACACAAAATGGCTAAAAATTAATTTTACATCTGTTACAAACAAGAAGGTTTAATAATTATTTGGTAATTTTGGGAGAGTTGCGTTTAATTACCAAAAAAAATTGGAAACCTCCTGCCACATATTTAAGTGATCAATAATATCTTTAGAAATAGAAATAGAAAAGAAATTTATTATTCTGGGACAATTGTCCCCTAAGAATAAATACAGGAACAAATAAGGCCTTAATAGTTTGGCCTGTGATTATACAGAAAATAAATAAATAAATAAGTATTTACAAAAAGTGAAAATAAAAATAACAGCAGAAATTAAGGAAATAAATTAAAACAATTAGAATTCCAGAGGAAGCTGAATAGAAAGTAGATAACTGAATAGACGGGATTTAAAGATGGATAGGGTAGGAGCATGGCGGACAGATGATGGCAAGGAGTTCTCCAGAGAGAGGTAGCACGTATAAGGAAGGACTTGTCAAATGATGAGGTACGGTGAGAGGGAATATAGAGATCAGATGAGCGAGATCTAGTGTTACGGGAATGGATGGAGGATTTAAACTTAAGGAGTTGAAAAATATAGGAAGGCCTTTGAGACTGGATGACTTGAAAAAGGAAAGAAGCCAAAAAATATTGGCGGCGATAGACAGGAAAAAGCCACTTCAACTCATCATAGCAGTGCGACATGCGAGAGTCTCTGGAAATGCTGAAAAAAAATCTTATGAAGCAGTTCATGAGGCGCTTAAGCTTAGCTTCAATATCACCAGAAAGACCGGCCATACACTAAACAACCATAGTCGAAATGGAGGAATATAAGAGAGGAAACTAGGAGTTGCCGGGTCTTAATTGGAAAAAGGTGACGGGAACTATTAAACTGCTTAAGGATATGGATGGAACGACGAGAGATTTGGGAAACATGGTTTTTCCAGGATAGGTTTTGATCGAAAGTGATGCCAAGGTTTTTCACAGAGGAACAATATTTTATTGGGGTATTGTAAAGGAAAAGATTAGGAAGAGGAGCCAATGATTTAAGGAGTGGGTTGGAGCCAATAACTATAGCTTTGGTCTTTTCTACATTCAGGGTAAGCTTATTGTTCGTGGCCCATGCTGAGATATTATTGAGGTCTTCTTGAAGTTTAAATACAGCTTCAAACAAATCCGACGGGGAAAAGGATAGGTAAATCTGAAAATCATCAGCATAGAGGTGATACTGGGAATGAGAGATGGAAAGAGGAAGGTCATTGATGTAAATTGAGAAGAGGGTGGGAGATAGGGAAGAACCTTGAGGTACACCGTGTGACAAAGGAAGTAGTGAAGAAGGATTACTATCGGGAATTGGGAACGATTAGACAGGAAGGATTGGAACCAACGGAGGGTGCTACTGGAAAAAGAGAGGGAGGGAGGATCCTTCATGAAAAGGATCAAACTTATTCCTTAATTTATCAAATAATGCACTTTACTCAACTTGTGAAGCATGTACTGTGCCTTCAAAGGTGCCTCCTCTGGCTCGCAAGACAGGTTAGCCAGGAGGTTATCAACTGCTCTCTGTGTCTATTTGTCACACTCATCTCTTTTGCTTATTGTACTGCATACAGTTGCAAAATAAATTTAAAAAAATGAAAACTGTGTTTCCATGGTGATTTAATGATTTATTTTGATTGGATGGCACTTTCTCGCTATTTCGTAAAGTTTTGACATATTTTTTTGAATTGAACTTTTTTACGCGCTCCCCAAACTTCATTTTATGAGTTTTGTTCTACCGGAAATCACACTGTAACTTAGCGATCGAAACTTCCTTACCGTAATTACCACATTATTACACAGTTATTCGTAAAAATAATAGATAATAATTTTTCTCAATTAATACTTTTGATAACCTTTAAAGAAGGGCTTAAATAAAAAAATTATTGCTTACTAGAACATAAAAACAAGTTTAAGTAAAGAACTTAATATAATGTAATGCAAAAAAAAAAAGAAGTCATTCTTGGTTGTTGTGGATGTAGTTCGCATCTATAGTGCCACTTCACTGGACAAAAGAAATCGCTTTTGTCCAGGAAATTTAAATTTCTATAACGAAGTCTTTGTAGAATCTGTAAAGTGACTACTCAGTTTGCTTTTTGTTTGAAAATCTTTTCTTTATATTTTTTTAAGTGTTTTTAAGTTGGAGTTTTCTGATATTGTGCTTTTCTAAACAATAGTTCATACTTCTGTGCAAATGATTTCTTTAAATCATTGACATTTTTTGTAAGTTCTTACTAAAAATGAATTTAAAGTATTTTTTTATAAAGTATTTAGCTTTTAGCTAATTATAATTGAAAGGTTTATTGAAGTGAACTTAACTCAAGAACTTAGATCTGTTTTTAAGATCTCTTAAAACTATTTCCCAATTAAATTATAACAAACAATTGTAACAGACCGACGATTGTACAATAGTTACTTAAGATTAATCTTCTCGGACAGCCAGGCGGCTTTGCGAGCTATCGGTTTGTACCAGGTCAATTCAAGGCTGGTATATGCGACTGTCTGGGTGCCCTGAAGGAAATTAGTGACCAAAATAAGGTCTTTCTGGTTTGGGTACCTGGTCATTCAGGGAAACGAAGCGGCAGATTTATTATACCCGGAAAGGCTCTGCGGGACACTTCGTTGGCCCGGGGAGCCCTATTTTGAGGATCTCCAAGTGTGGTTAAGACAGTGACCATTAAACTATGGGTGCAGACTAGATCTCAGGAGTGGTGTCTTGCCACCACATGGCAGAGACAGGCGAAGTAGTTCATAACGGGCTATTCGCCAAGGCTGACTGCAGAAATAGGCCGCATGGGGCTATAAGGATAATGGTAGGCCTATTAACTGGGCCACTGCAGGCTCAGAAAACACACATGCATCGCATGGGCACCTGGCGGATGATAGCCTTTTGTAGGTTCTTTCTGCACGTGTTGTGTCAGTGTGAGGGGGCTTATCTTACTGAAGGTTGGTACTTCTCGGGGCTTGTAAGCTTTACCCAGGAGAGCGCGCTCTCCAGAATTAAGAGTCAGATTAAACAGACGGGTTTGGAGAGAGAGCTCTAGTGTGCGGGGAGCCACAATAGATCCAAAGGGCTCGCAATGGCCTAGGTCTTAAGGGCCTCCCTATTAGAAACTAATCTTATCTTAAGCTTATAGAAAACTATAGGTACCTTTAGCCAGTAAAGTGAAACTACTTACTTCAAAAGATCCACTCGAAATGATGAATTTCCTATTAATCTTTATATCCAATTCAAAATTCCAAACGTGTAACCACGTGGTAAAGACTGTTTTTCCTCACTTAGTGAGTAAAGTAATTTTAAACGTTCATTTGATTATAATTAAACTATCGCATATTCAAAATTTGTTGTTGGCCACGATAATATTAAACAAGAAAATTAATGTTCTGAGTAATTGTAAAAATTCTCAAATTTTAGAGGGGGGGGCTCCTTATAATTTTGAGTACGAAAATAAATAGAGAAAACATATTTAGTAAAAATTAAATTATTGTAAAACAAAAAACAAAAAACAAGCCACTTTAAATAAAAGAAAATTTTCAACTTTAGTAATAGAGATACTAAAAATAAAGAACCGAATAACACATTAAAATAAAGGACTGCCCTTTGCCCTTTTTAGTTGCAACAAGCACTTAGGATTAAAACTTTTTACATTATTACATCCTAGCACTAATAAAACTGATGTTAAACCATCGGGCCAGCATTACATCCCTGTGTTGCATGTTTGCCTATTTTATTTTACGTTTTTTTGTATTTACATTTTATTAGTTATAATCATGAACCAATTTTGTTAAATTAATTTTTTTTTTTAATAATTTATTAATTTAATCATTTATTTAATTAATGTATTCATTAAAGTTGTGATAAAATTGAAAATATTCTAAATTTTTGTTATTTCTTATCTTTGTAGTTATTCTTCATTAATCCAAACGGTAGAAAAAAGGTAGCATTAATTCGCCTTATGGCTTGGCATTCCATATAACTGAAATTCAGCTTCAACTCAAAAGTATTGCTTTTAATACGAGGGTCGTTTGAAAAGTCCGTGCAAAAATAAAACAACTTAATTTTTTGGGGTAAACCTTTTTTATTTTTCAACATAGTCTCCTTTTAGGCTTATACACTTCGTCCAACGCTGCTCTAGTTTGTTCATCCCTTCCGAATAATAGGATTTGTCCAAGTCTGAAAAATAGCCATTCGTTTCTGCAATCACCTCCTCGTTTGAATAAAATCTTTTTCCCGCCAGCCATTTCTTCATATTGGGGAACAAATAGTAGTCCGAGGGAGCCAAGTCTGGAGAATAGGGGGAAATGTGAAACGAGTTGGAACCCTATTTCCATTAATTTTGCGACCACAACTGCTGATGTGTGAGCTGGTGCGTTGCGTTGATGGAAAAGGACTTTTTTTGTGGGCCAATCGTGGGCGTTTTTCTTGCAGCTCGGTTTTCAAACGGTCCAATAACGATGAATAATATGCACCTGTAATAGTTTTACCCTTTTCCAGATAGTCGATGAGGATTATTCCTTGCGAATCCCAAAAGACAGTCGCCATAATCTTTCCGGCCGAAGGAACGGTCTTCGCCTTTTTTGGCGCAGATTCCCCCTTGGTAACCCATTGTTTAGATTGTTCTTTGGTCTCAGGAGTGTAGTGATGTATCCATGTTTCATCCACAGTGACGAAACGACGCTTAATGTCATGCGGATTCTTCTGGAACAGCTGCAAACCCTCCTTGCAACACTTCACACGATTTCGTTTTTGGTCAAGCGTGAAAAAATCACTCGACTTTCTCGATTCAAACGAATGCCAAACACAAAGAAATAGACCGATCTGGCTGAAACTTGGTGTGTGTTCTTCCAAGAGATGTTACTAACTAAACATAACCTCGATACGCGCCAGTAGTGCTATCTCTCTGACTTTGCACGGACTTTTCAAACAACCCTCGTATTTCCCTTTAAAAAAAGAAGAAGAAAAATGTACCAAATAAAGTGTTGGTTAATTGCTTTCCCTTACCCAAGGCCCCCACCCCAACAACTCTAAGATCCTTAGATGCTCTACAGATAAAAGAGCTGCAGGAAATTTATAGTTAGAGTTGGGAAGCTGCAAGTTAAAAGATATCATCGCTCCCTGATTCTTCCACAAATTTTGCTCAAATTTTTTGACGTGAATACGTCTTTAAATTTGCTATCATATGGAGGCAATCCAAAAAATCTAATGATAACAAAATCGGGGAATACAGTTCGGCATTATAGTTTCGAATCTATCGTCTACATCCAAAATTAAATTAGACCACTGGATAGCTAAAGGATCAAAGAATTCATTATGATAAGCGAGGACTGTGACACATCGCGCGCGGTGGAGGGGGAAGCGCCGCCATTTTGAGATAATTTTGCTGCGATTCGAGATTTGCAATTAGTATAACTTTTGACTCGGAGAAGCTACGATGTTCGTTTAAGTTTTAATCTTCAGCTGACGTCACAATCTATCGATTTTATATAAAACATTAGTGTAAAATAGTGACAGTAAATAAAATAAAGGTGTTAGAATTAAAAAATATTATCAAAAATATATAATGTCGGCCTTTACGCGTCGAAAAGCAAAACCAAATGCAGAGATCGTATACGGTTGGAACCGTATTCTCAACAACAATCGAATGGTAAAAGTCGCAAAGCCGGTGGAGTCGCCATATATCGCAACATCAATAGCTTCACTGATTGTAATAGAGTTAACATTGACATTTCGGAAATTTATTTGGAAATGAAAGACGCAAAAGCTGGTGAGGTCTGTCTAGTAAACGAAAAAGGCCAATGGCATCTTCAAATTCGTACTCGGGCGTGTGTATATCCATCCGGGCACAGCGTTAGCAGAAATTAAACTCATCATGTTACGATCGTTGTTAAAATATCCAAAATCATCTCTAAAATTATACCCGATTACGAGCCTGATCTTACTACACCAATTATGATAGTTGGCGACTTTAATGTTGATGTTCACAAAACCGCTCATTGCCCGACTTCATGCTCAGCGAGTTCAATTTGTCTTATATTGAAACTTCTCCAACAACATTAAGTAATACCTATATTGATTTAACGTTTACCAGAAATCTCGCTGTATCTTGTATACCATTTGTGTCGTACTTTTCGTATAAAAGACCTATAATTAATAAAGTTATATTGTAACACAGTAATTATTTGTTTCCATGATTTCATCCTAAATACATAAATAAAAATATTTTATATAAAAAATATAACCCGTTACGTAAACGTATTCATGTACAACACACGGCCGTGTCCATGACACAGCCACAGTAGAGCTTTTTTTTCTTCTTTTTTTTTGGAGTTTGGGCGCCCTTTTTCTATACACCTTGACCCTGACTTTTGTAGGGATATTCCAAAGGTGAACCAAGAGCATAATTAGGGGGGATTACTATCTCTCCCTAGCAAGGATACATCCTGGCATCCTATGAAATTAAATAAAATTAAACATCCAAGTTATAAGTTAAATTACATTCTTATTAATTAATAAATTATAAACTAATTAATTATAAAATTTAATATAGAATTGTTTGTGTATATTAATAGAGTAGATTCTTCCCGCCAGTTCCTCTTTTTCTTGGCGCTCATTTATACCGCCAAGAATGATAGATTACATGTGACGACACGTTCTCAAGTAACACGGATTTAATAATCTTCCTTTAAATAATATCCATCTTCAAAGTTTTTGTATCTGTATCATAATTTCTAGTTTAATTAACAGAGTTTATCAAACCGGAAACCGTCATTTTCGTTGATGATGTTAATGAGCCGGAAGATTATATCTTTTCTTGTTACCACGACTTAAGTGTTACTTTAATAAAATTGGAATCTCTCCTTAAATGGGCAAAGTGGGAAACAATTTGGGGTTTAATTAATAATTTTATTTAGTAATAAAATTTGTATTGTGACGTATACAAAGCCATACGACAGATATTTCGTCGTTTCACTTTAATGCACTTAATTGATGCATCAATTTGTTTTCACCCAAACTTTGGAATAATTTCTTTGAATCATATTTCTGTCTTTCTTTAAAATATTTATTTTAGCAACAGTTTTAGCTTACATTTATGATGAAAATTGACTACTTATCGGGCTTACCGGGTCAAAACTAAGTATAAGAAAGCGCTTCGCCTTAATCTGTACATATATTGTATATAGATCTCAATATTCTATTCGTCACCTCTATGGCCAAAGAAAATACATTTATAACAGATTCCATACTAAGCTATTATCTCGCACTATTTCGGTGGAAACCCTTAATGCCTAAAGCATTTTCACTTTTCCGGGAAAATCATTTTTTGCTTGGAAATAAAAAATTTAACCTGTGTGTTCGACGTGTATACTCGTTGTGGAAAATATACATTAACTATATAAAAACTCGAAATTTTAATAAAATATAATAAGAATATTATTTGGTGGGGGTGCTTCCTTTATCTTAACCAATAGAACTGCGGTGGGTGCCAGCCAAATGATAAGTGATTGGTACATGTTTTGGTCTCCACATTAGAGATTCGGGAATTAAGCACACAAATAGAAGCTCTCAAACCTTTGTGCAATGCCCGTTTTTTAACTTTTAGATAGAGATTCAGGACCTGAGTACGAGCATGATTTCATTTTGCTCAAGAATTCAAAGCTCTTACGTCCCTAGTTAACTAGAGGCAATGCATAACGTGAAGAAGTGGTGCAAGATTTTGGAATGAGCACAGAATGCTCTGGTAATCAGTAAGCCCCACAGAGATTGCAGAAAAAGTCGCTTGCAGTGACTATATTACGACTATTGTAAACGTTTGGTTGTTTTTGCCCTTCGTTCGACGTGTATATACGTCATTGTCGGGATTTCAATTCCGCACATTGTGGGTTTTTTTTAAAACTAAATTCTCCGTTTAACTGGTTAACTCGTGAATACCACATTATCATCTATTTCGAAAAAAAAAAATTAAATTGTCACAATACTCTTTGGTGATTGGACAAAAATAAACTAAATTTTCAAAAGGGTTTATAAAATTGTACCTAAAAATCAGAATACCGCCTTTTTTATTGTACCACTGGGATGAAATAAGGGCGATAACACTACCTATACTGACATTCATTTTTATGAGCTGTATAAACTTTTATTACCTTTTATTGGTATTGAATTATTTCAAAACTTAATCTCGTGATAAAAGTCTTAGTCCTACTTAGACCTCCATCACAGTTACGTACCTTGCGGTGTAGCATTTCCATTTCCTCGCCAGGTCGCTGCCGTTAAAGAGAGACTAGTTTTTTTTTTCCTATTCTTGTTTCTTCTGATCTGTATTATTTCAGAGATTTCCGTAGAATATGGGATTGATAGCCTCTTTTGCCTTGAACATGTTTACGAGTTTTGTAGACAGTTGTACTCCTACTCACCGAGACGATCTGTGATGGGCTGACCCAATTATGGTGTGCTGTTGATTGTTTAGGTTACCTAGGCGACCCTGCATCACCCTCTAATAAAATTTATTTATTTATTTATCCTTTTAATGAGATTTACACCTGTACCTACAGGGTACAATAGGTAAATGTGATAGGTATAAATCAATAGCGTGTCAGACGTGAATGACAGTCATCCAGTGATGGCCGCCATTAGTCACCCAGTTGGTCACGGGGCCAACGGCGCCTCAGCCGTCTTCGAGGATTGGAGGGTACCGTAGTTGAAGATAAGTTTACAGCTAGAGGGATGGGATGAAGTGAGAGTTTTTGGTGAAAATTTTTGTATCGAATTTTGGCAAGTTCGGAGATGAGTGGAATTTGGAGATCTGTGTGTATTGTGTGGTTGGTTGCTAACATCAAATGGAGCGTCTACTACGCGGCGGAGAGTTTTGGATTGTAGGGTTTGCAGTCTATTGATGTTGGATTTTTTAGCTGTTCCGTAAAGTTCGAGTCCGTAAGTCCATATTGGTGTGAGAAGAGCTGTATAGAGTCGTCGTTTGTTCTGTAGTGAGAGTTTTGAGCGTTTGTCGAGTAGTCTGGCTAGAAGTTTGTATCGTTTGTTTAGTTCGGTACGTTTAAGTCTCGTATGGGGGTTCCAGGTAAGTCTCTATTCTAGGTACATTCCAAGGCAATAAAATAAAACCAAAAAACGATGATTTAAAATATTGTAGTTTAGAATAATCTCCTCGGTTGATGAACATTCGTAGCCCAGCACCTTTTTCTTTTAACCCTTAAAGTGTGGTGTACCTAAAATCTTGATTTCTTCTTTGCGAGAGTACATCAAAGTACTTTAAAAGAATGATCTGCAATGTAAATTTCTTGGAAGTGATATGAATTTCAGTGTCTAATGTAAAACCTGCTTCCTTTTAATGTTCACCATCTAAAAGTATGGCGATGATGGAGGCCCTTAATTAGTTATCCTAAAGTACTAAGAATATTTGAAATTCTAGATCTTTCTCATAAATTTCCAAATAATCCCCCCAAAAAAATTTTTTTTATTAGTAAAAATATTTAGTCAAAAAAATTTACAGGCGAATGTGATTTAGAGTTTAATGCTATTCAGGTCAGGTTACAGAGGAAAAATGATGGAAGGCGCTTTTTCATTTCAGTGGAGGTAATTCCTTGTTTAATTTCCTTTTGGGGTGTGCCAGCATCTTCTATGATCTATCAGTCTTGGTGAAGGATTACAAATCTTTTGCTAATGTGAAAATTTAGTTGAATATTAAACGAGATTTTCTTTTTAAACGGAAAATTCAAATTCATTCTAGAAGGTTATAGTTTGGAAACCTTTTATTCTTAGTAGGGAAAGATATTTCTGGATTGTTTGGATTCAGCAGGAATTGTAGTATGTACCCTGTTTATTATTTCAATTCTTGCATGTTAAAAGAGCACAATAACAGTTCTCTGACTGAAGGATAGCCGTTAAAAGGTTGAAACGTCGAACATGAAGAAGCCTACAGAAAAGGGAATGCTTTTTGTAAAAATCTACTGGTTATTTAGGCTAGCCGAATGTTACTTAACAGTTTGGATAACAGTTTGAATAAAAGATGAAACTTCGCAGCCAATGATACTGTATCCAGTTTCCACCACGATCTCTCTGCCAATTCCTACTCGCTTCTCATCACTTGCCCCTATACCTCCCAGTGTTTAAAGCTATTTCATTACTACACGGTCATCTTTATTGCATTGCTCCTTTCTACAAATTTCTCTTCTCCCTTTCTAGATAGGTTTAGATTCTCTCACTTTATGTTTGTATATATAAATTTCTACTCCATCCTAGTTTATTTTCTATTTTCTGTGATTTATATTCTTCTTCGATTTCCTCTTTATATTGTAAGCTTATTTTTTCTTCTTATCACATTTACTATTTCTTTTCCTTCTTTTTTTTTACTTCTTATCCGTAAAGGAAGATGAATTACTGTGATTGTGAAGCTTATCCATTTTTTAGATTTAACCCAAAAGGCATGTCTGCTGATATAGGTTTAGTTTAGTTAGATGCCAGATGGCATGCGACAGTAACCACTTTTCCGACGAAATCAGCCAGAATTTGGCGTAAAGTATCAATTTTCCAGTTTTTCAGACTTTTTAGGTGGGAGGGGGAGAGAATTTTCTACCAATTTTTATTAAACTAGGTATTCTTATTGCAAATAATTAAATCTACAATTTTTTTTTTTTTTTTTTAATAAAAACACTTTACAAAGAGTATTTTTGGGTACAGCCTTTTCTTTGAGGTGCATATAAATATCTATTTGAGGTATTTAAGTAAAATTTCCAAATTTTAATAAACTATTTATTTAACTATTTAGTTATTTTACTTCCAAATTATGGTAACAATTTTCCACCAGATCTACACTTTTTTTGGGCGTTAGTTACAGTGGGAGGCAACTTAATACGTGAATCAGTTCCCATTTTTTTTGATATTTTAAATCAGCGTTTCCCAACCTTTATTGGCTCGCGTACCACTTGGGTAGTACATCATGCTAAATTGTACCATTTCATAAAAATTATTGAATTTTGTGAAATTAGTTATTCCGAGTGTGTTATTTTATTATTATCATCTTTATTTGTGCAGAGATACAATGTATCTGATACAAAGGAGTTCCAAGTTCATGTTCACTTTATAAACTTTATAAAGTGTAAGATCTTAGTTTTAAAACTTTTTTTAAATAATTAAAAATTGCGTACATATTTTTCTCTTCAAAATTATTATTAATTTACAAAGTTCTTCTTTAGGATTATTCTATTTGTGCCCAAATCTTCTAAATTAATTTCTTTTAAGCATTCAACTACCTGTGAGTACCAATCAAATTTAATGTTGCTTGGATAGAGCTTACTCATTACAATCCAGTCTCTCTTTAAGCAGATCTTTACATAGTTATCATTTAAGTTCTGCCACATGATCATTCTATAAATTTTTGTTTATCTTTTATTGATAATGATGTAGCTTTTCCTAAATTTTCTTTATAGAAGGGGTTTTGAAATCCAATTATCATTTGTGTTTTCGGGTTTTGGAAAATACTCCATGAAAGACAGTTTTAAATACTGTTAAATTTGCTATTATATTTTCTCATATACGAGGGTCGTTTGAAAAGTCCGTGCAAAAATAAAAACTCCTTAATTTTTTGGGGTAAACCTTTTTTATTTTTCAACATAGTCTCCTTTTAGGCTTATACACTTCGTCCAACGCTGCTCTAGTTTGTTCATCCCTTCCGAATAATAGGATTTGTCCAAGTCTGAAAAATAGCCATTCGTTTCTGCAATCACCTCCTCGATTGAATAAAATCTTTTTCCCGCCAGCCATTTCTTCAAATTGGGCAACAAATAGTAGTCCGAGGGAGCCAAGTCTGGTGAATAGGGGGGATGTGAAACGAGTTGGAACCCTATTTCCATTAATTTTGCGACCACAATTGCTGAGGTGTGAGCTGGTGCGTTGTCGTGATGGAAAAGGACTTTTTTGTGGGCCAATCGTGGGCGTTTTTCTTGCAGCTCGGTTTTCAAACGGTCCAATAACGATGAATAATATGCACCTGTAATAGTTTTACCCTTTTCCAGATAGTCGATGAGGATTATTCCTTGCGAATCCCAAAAGACAGTCGCCATAACCTTTCCGGCCGAAGGAACGGTCTTCGCCTTTTTTGGCGCAGATTCCCCCTTGGTAACCCATTGTTTAGATTGTTCTTTGGTCTCAGGAGTGTAGTGATGTATCCATGTTTCATCCACAGTGACGAAACGACGCTTAAAGTCCTGCGGATTCTTCTGGAACAGCTGCAAACCGTCCTTGCAACACTTCACACGATTTCGTTTTTGGTCAAGCGTGAGCAATCGCGGCACCCATCTTGCAGATAGCTTTGTCATGTCCAAATGTTGATGCAAAATATTATGTACCCGTTCATTCGAGATGCCCACAGCACTAGCAATCTCGCGCACCTTCACTCTTCTGTCATCCATCACCATATCATGGATTTTATCAATCATTTCTGGAGTAGTAACCTCAACAGGGCGTCCAGAACGTTCAGCGTCACTTGTGCCCATATGGCCACTCCGAAAATTTTGAAACCACTTATAAACTGTTCTAATCGAAGGTGCAGAGTCACCATAATGTTTATCAAGCTTCTCTTTAGTCTCCTGAGGCGTTTTGCCTTTCATAAAGTAGTGTTTAATCAACACACGAAATTCTTTTTCGTCCATTTTTTGAAAATCACTCGACTTCCTCGATTCAAACGAATGCCAAACACAAAGAAATAGACCGATCTGGCTGAAACTTGGTGTGTGTTCTTCCAAGAGATGCTACTAACTAAACATAACCTCGATACGCGCCAGTGGTGCTATCTCTCTGACTTTGCACGGACTTTTCAAACGACCCTCGTATTAACAACTTTACTGTATAATATTATTAATTAAAATAATTGTGATGTATTATAGGAAAAAACGTTTCTATGATATTTTTATGATTTAATTTTGTTTTAATTTTTTATGTCCGCCATTATTGATTATTTTTCACGTACCACAGGTCGGGAAACGCTATTTTAAATAAAGATGGTTATAAAAAAAAACTGGGAAATTCATTTCTAAAATAATTTTCTAAATTTTGGTGACAGTATTGAGTAGATTTTGGTTGCTTTTCCAAGTGTGTTTTACTTTTTTGAGGGGGGTGTGTGGAACTGAATTTCCAAAAAGAAAAAAAAATATTTAAATATAATTTCAAGAGTTTGGAAGAAGAAGGAGTTTAGGAAGTGATTATTGCCTGGTTTTGAAGATATATAGTGGTTTCTAATAAAAAAAATTGTGTGTTTTAAAGTTTAATATTGCTTCTGGGCTTTTAATAGTTTAGGAATGCATGGGACGGAACTAAGAGAATGCCCATGGGTTCACACATGGAACAGTATCCAGAGATATACAGTTCTTTCATGAACGTCTGTCTGTTTGTACAGTTCGTTCAGATAGTCTGACTTAAAGAGACGAAAGGTTCCCTTGAGTACAACCACCGCTAGTACATTTCCTTCTTCCAAATGAGACATACTTCCGGTGTAATATTTACTGCACACAATGTGGTCTAATATCGTACATTCCCAGTTTCTACTTTACAAATTGGAACTTTGTAGTGGTGCAAACACCCCTCTCCATGTGGGCGTGCATGTAGCATTACAGTAGTTTAGCCTTTTCCTTTATATCGCAAAGCCCACCCAACTTTGGCCCAACTTTGCGTTCACGTAAAGTTGTTTTTCACTTCAGCGCCATCTTTATCTTTACAATGAGGTAATCAAATTGCAAAGTTAGTAATTTTTTTTTGTTATCCACCGAAATACGGAATACGAAATACGAAATTGAATGCAAAGACTGTCACAAAAAATATATAGGCGAAACATCACAATATTTAAAAAAAAGACTGTACCAACACTCTTACGACACAAAACTAAAAAAGAACACCACAGCACTTTCCTTACGCAGCACAGAAAATCATCACACTTTCGATTTCCCAAACGCAAAGATACTTTTAAATCAGAAACCAACACACACAAAAGGAAAGTGCTAGAAATGATATACGTTCTGGACGCCCTGTTGAGGTTACTACTCCAGAAATCGTTGATAAAATTCATGATATGGTGATGGATGACACAAGAGTGAAGGTGCGTGAGATAGCTAGTGCTGTGGGCATCTCGAATGAACGGGTACATAATATTTTGCATCAACATTTGGACATGACAAAGCTATCCGCAAGATGGGTGCCGCGATTGCTCACGCTTGGCCAAAAACGAAATCGTGTGAAGTGTTGCAAGGACGGTTTGCAGCTGTTCCAGTAGAATCCGCATGACTTTAAGCGTCGTTTCGTCACTGTGGATGAAACATGGATACATCACTACACTCCTGAGACCAAAGAACAATCTAAACAATGGGTTACCAAGGGGGGAATCAGCGCCAAAAAAAAGGCGAAGACCGTTCCTTCGGCCGGAAAGATTATGGCGACTGTCTTTTGGGATTCGCAAGGAATAATCCTCATCGACTATCTGGAAAAGGGTAAAACTATTACAGGTGCATATTATTCATCGTTATTGGACCGTTTGAAAACCGAGCTGCAAGAAAAACGCCCACGATTGGCCCACAAAAAAAGTCCTTTTCCATCAACGCAACGCACCAGCTCACACCTCAGCAGTTGTGGTCGCAAAATTAATGGAAATAGGGTTCCAACTCGTTTCACATCCCCTCCTATTCTCCAGACTTGGCTCCCTCGGACTACTATTTGTTCCCCAATATGAAGAAATGGCTGGCGGGAAAAAGATTTTATTCAAACGAGGAGGTGATTGCAGAAACGAATGGATATTTTTCAGACTTGGACAAATCCTATTATTCGGAAGGGATCAACAAACTAGAGCAGCGTTGGACGAAGTGTATAAGCCTAAAAGGAGACTATGTTGAAAAATAAAAAAGGTTTACCCCAAAAAATTAAGTAGTTTTTATTTTTGCACGGACTTTTCAAACCACCCTCGTACATATCTAAGACAGAAAACTGCCTAAATTTCAAAAACAGATACGAACAATTTAAACAACATATACGCAAACTTACTACAAAATACTTGACAATTGGCAACACTGACTTCCCCTCACAACCTAACACATATTACACACAGACCGATCACACTCAGTCCATGAACAGACAAGACAGAAGACACACCAACCCTGAAATGTAAAAGTATTACTTTCTAAACTAGGTAAATAATTTTTGTAAACTTCGTTATATTAT
The DNA here is from genome assembly GCF_049639745.1 of Rhodnius prolixus. Classification (NCBI taxonomy): domain Eukaryota; kingdom Metazoa; phylum Arthropoda; class Insecta; order Hemiptera; family Reduviidae; genus Rhodnius; species Rhodnius prolixus. The sequence continues at coordinate 32,298,999 of NW_027411582.1, forward strand.
ACATATTCATTGTAATAGAATTATTGTTAACAATCTGTAAATATGTTCCACAGCCTGAAGATAACTTAGTCCTAGGTCGAAAGCTCGGCAAAATAAATTTTACTCGAACTGAAATGGCAATCATTTTTTCATCCCACCGAAATACGTTTTTCCAGGCTGCCTCAATTAATGACGGCCAACCATTAATTGGGTTTCCTCCTCCAAAAGAAAAAAAGTTAAGTGATGCAATAAAAGATAGTCGTGAGAGTGGTTTTCTATTTTTTTGAAACTTAAGAAAGAAAAAGAAAATATTCATAAAGCGTTCGTGAAAAATCTGATTCATTTCCATAAACCTAATTTCCGCTTCTAACAGGAAAATTAATCGAATTACCAAAAAAATAATAATGGGGACTCTTTAAAATCCTGGTGGAGATTTTCAGCATTCTCTCTATATTCATCAAAACAACCTCTCGCGTAAAAATTCACGTAAAAGTTATTTCCTCCCCCCTTCTCCGTCTCCAAACAGTTCACGTAATATAAATTACACTTTTATCATTTTTTTATTAATAATAAATCAATATTATTTTACAGTCGTATGTATTTGCATATTTATTAGTGAGCAAATGAAAAAGCTCGTTGAATATTTTTGGCATGTTAAAAAAATGTAAATCAATTCTAGAAATTAAAACGAATTTCCTTGCAGGCTTTCCATTTCATTTTCATTAATAGACACAATGTAGGCACAGGGAAAATAAAGCTAAATAATAGCCTGGCCTGATTTATAATCTCCTGTAAATTTAGTAATAAAGGGATATTAAAGGAATATTAAAAACTTATTTGAATAAAAATATAATTTATTTTAAATTGGTTCTTTTAACATTTTTCTTAACTAGGTAGTATTAGAGCGGAAGTGTCAAATGTTCTATATCGAACTTTTGCAGGAAATTTCCATTTACAGATCCTTCATTACTGGCAGACTCTGATATCCATCTAGCTCGAGCTGGTGTTCCTCTGGGCAGTGTCCTAGGTCCACTTCTTTACTCCTTATACACAGCAGACATACCTTAACATCCAAATACCATCCTCTCCACCTTTTGCTGACGATACTGCAATCTTATCTCCTCATTTCGATCCTCTTATCGCTACACGAACTCTACAAACACACATCAACCACTTACAGGACTAGCTTTTCAAATGGAGAATCAAAAACTAACGTTACGAAGTCAAAGTTTATAGTATTTACTCTTAGACGGAAAATCATATCTCCCATCATATTGAACCAAACTCCTGTACTAATTGTGGACAAAGTAAGCTACCTTGGACTGTACCTACGTAGAAGCAAACGGTTGACATGGAATCCCCCGATACTAGACTCGAAAAGACAAGAAACTAACCAACGCTACAAAACTTCTCGCCAGACTACTTGACAAACGTTCGAAACTTAACCTACATAACAGAAGACTCATATCTATTGTTACTGCGACCTATTTGGTCATACGGCATCGGTGTATGGGGATCGACTAAGCGTTCTACAATTCACTACGCCTCCAGGCATTACAGTCACAAAAATACTTCGAAAACTTCTTAACGCTCCGTTCTAATGTATCTAACCTCACCATCCAAAATGACCTCAAAATCCCTTTCATTACAGATCTTGCTAACACTCGTTTTCTCAAATTCATCATTCCATTCTACAGCAGCTCATCCTAACCCTCTCATAGAACACCTATCTTCCTCCTCCACATTACCATGTAATCCTCTAAGGAGATTGAAGAGAAGATGGCCTCGTGATCTTCTCTTATCGTGAGAGCAAAGCACGTTACTGGAGTGACACCACTGGGTGCCTTCTCCACACATGATTTTCTTTTACCATATTTGATTGTTGCAACAACTGTTGCAGTGGTAAATTACAATAAAAGATTAAAAAAAAGAAAAAGTGCTACTGATATCGGTTGATCTGACAAAATCAGTAAATAATGGACATACGCAATACAGTTCTACGGAAGCGCCAAAAAATCGAACATCAACCGACTTCAAACCTTACAGTCTAAAATCCTGAGAACAATAGTTAACGCTCCCTTCTACGTCTCCAATCACACAATACACTCTGATCTAAATATTCCTCTCGTCTCTGGAAATAGCCCCAATCTCGCTGCACAAAACTCCACTCAAATCAAGAATAGTCATTACAACCCTCTGATCTACACAACATGTATACTTCAGCACTTCCACCTTTAAATCAACAGCGCAAACTAAAGCGGCGGTAGCGACCATCTCAACTTATAACGCCCGATCTCCTAGGATGGTTGCTGTGTACGTAAGCTTGCCAACGTGGCGAACTAACGGCTTCCATCTACTGGATGGTCGTCGTCCTATACTCCACACATGTCTCTATACCATTTCCTGTAGTTCTCATCTCTTTTGCTTATTTTATATTCAATACAGTTGCGAAATAAATGAACAAGTGAAAAAATATTTTAAAAAAACGGAAGTTCCACATAACTTAAACAATTTCCAGTCATTTGATTTTGTTTTGTTTTCTTTTTTTTTCTTCAAAATCGACTCAGTCGAAACTCGATGTACACTTTTTTAATATTATTTTAAATATTATGAATTTTATTTCTACTTTTTTAATTATTTTTAATTTGTGAATAAAATCAACAAAGTTTGTGGTTCAAAAATCACCAGAACAAAAATCTCATAAACCAACTTTGAACAATGCTTTCGCTAACACCATTGGTCACTCAAATAGTTGTTTATTTATTTATTTAATTTATTTATTTATTTTTTAATTTGTGAATAAAATCAACAAAGTTTGTGGTTCAAAAATCACCAGAACAAAAATCTCATAAACCAACTTTGAACAATGCTTTCGCTAACACCATTGGTCACTCAAATAGTTGTTTATTTATTTATTTAATTTATTTATTTATTTTTTAATTTGTGAATAAAATCAACAAAGTTTGTGGTTCAAAAATCACCAGAACAAAAATCTCATAAACCAACTTTGAACAATGCTTTCGCTAACACCATTGGTCACTCAAATAGTTGTTTATTTATTTATTTAATTTATTTATTTTTGCGACTTACCAATAATTAATTCTTATCCAAAAATGAAGTTGAGAAACTGTTATATTATGTGTTTGATCTTTGCAAACAAAGCGGTAAGTGGAGTGTATAAAATAGGGTGTAGTTCTTAATGCGGGCAATCAAAATGAAATTATACAAATAAAATGAAATAATAAAGCTTACCTTCCAGATGTGGACACTGGCGTGACAAAGCTCTAAGGAAATGGAACCCCCAAAGGGAAAAGAGAGTCGACTCCCCCCCCTCCCTGGCCCCAGATACCTTTATGAGCGTAGATTGTGTCCTCTTGACTAAAGGCGAGCTGATTGAAGGCCAAATAGGCGTAAATATTCTTTTATAGCGGTGAACATGCGGTGTAGCGAGAATAGCGGAAAACTGCGTACCCGTGAACATGCGGTGTAACGAATAGAAGTGAACACTGGTTAACACTTGAAATTGCGGTGTAACAGGAAGAGTAGAAAACTGAACACTCGTACACTTTGCGGGAAATAACAGAGGGAAAACGAAGTGCACTTTATTAGGCGTTATAATAAAAAGGCGGAAAACGGAAAGCACTTCCGTACGAGTGCCAAAGAAAAAAACGTTACAACAGGCTGCAGTGTACGACTCGGACGACAAAGCGGGGGTTGAAACAGAGCAATGAGCCGTCGGAAGTTGTCGTAAGTACGACAACTGCCGAGGTCGATGCGTGCGATGTGGTTAGCATACATTGAGGGACAGAAAGGAGTTAGAATGAGTTGAAACATTATGTTTTTTTAAAGGAATTGGGGTATTCACTGAGACGGGCAAAGGTATTTACTCAATCAATTCTGTTTATTAACTGACTTAGATTCGTAGTTAGAGTTGGGATTATATTAGTTCTAAATACAAATTATAAACATAACACGTTTGGCCAGCCGTGAAAATAATTCAAATAAACTCATAAAATACAAATAACATGGCTACTTAACAAAATACTATCCTCTATTTTGGATATTTCTGGGTCTTGATGGTCAGCCTTCCCCTTGAGGATTTGTACTGGACAACGTCACTGTTTATACTATAAACATAACAGAAACTAACCTAAAAAAAAGCACCCAAATCACCAAACCTATAAAATGTTTGCAGGAATCGCTTCCTGATCATTTATCGTATTAAGAATACGGGGCATTTTTTGTTGTTCCCTATTTTATTTGAATTTATATTTAATGTTCAGATTTCCATCCAAATAAATGTTATCCCGATTGGAAAATGGAAAATTAAGGATTTATTTTTCTACATTTTCCCAATGGTAGAATGGTTTTTTCCAAGTCGGTGGTATGAGTTTCCCAGTTGGACTAATCAAACTTTTCATTCAGCAGAATGTTTTTCCCCCCCTGTCCGTATATTGGTTGGCAAACTGAGATGATTCAAGTTCCGATATATTAATTCCGTTCCCAATGCCCCCCCCCGTGTCTAGTAAAGTTTCAATCAAAATCATATAAGATTAATAACTCTTTTTATTATTGGTTTTGTTTTTACCATTTATAAGTTAAGAAAAGTCATGATAAATTTTCTATTTCGATTTTTTTTTTCACTTGGATTTTCCCTTTTTTAAGATTAAGTTCGGATTTTTTTTTTTTTTTTTTGACGTGAATACGTCTTTAAATTTGAATCATATGGTGGCAATTCAAAAAATCTAATGATAACAAAATCGGGGGATACAGTTTGGCATTATAGTTTCGAATCTATCGTCTACATCCAAAATTAAATTAGACCCCTGGATAGCTAAAGGATCAAAGAATTCATTACGATAAGCGAGGGCTGTGACGCATTGCGCGCGGTGGAGGGGAAAGCGCCGCCATTTTGAGATCATTTTGCTGCGTATCGAGATTTGCAATGAGTATAACTTTTGACTCAGAGAAGCTACGATGTTCGTTTAAGTTTTAATCGCCAGCTGTCGTCACAATCTATCGATTGTATATAAAACATTATTGTAAAATAGTGACTGTGAATATAATAAGGTGTTAGAATAAAAAAATATTATCAAAAATATATAATGTCGGCCTATACGCGTCGAAAAGCCAAAACGAAATACAGGGCTTCTCAAGAACAATCGAATGGTAATAATAAAACACCATATGACCGAGTCAAGCTGTGCCGGGAACGTAAAAGAATGAATGCGGCCGAGCGGATGAACGACGGTGTCCAGTACATCTGCAGCTGGGGCGGTTGAAATTATGGAAGTGGATGATGAAATCGCTTCTACATCGACAGTGGACTGTATAGCCATAGATTGTGTTCGATCGTCCGATTTGTTTCCTTGATTTCATCCTAAATACATAAATAAAAATATTTTATATAAAAAATATAACCCGTTACGTAAACGTATTCACGTACAACACACGGCCGTGTCCATGACGCAGCCACAGGTTTTTTTTTTTTTTTTTTTTTTTTAAGGAAATAACGGAAAGTCTCTCAAACGGAAGTTTCATATAACCCATGAATGTATGAATAATATATCTAATAATAATATATCTAATATATGTATAATATATCTAACATATCGAATAATATATATATATATATATATATATATGTATAATATAATATCTATTAAATTATAATTACATGAGTAGTACAGGGCAAAACAATTATATGAACAATACAACACAAATACCTACATATAATATACAATAACATATACATAAAATTACATAGACATACAAAACCTAAACTTAAATGCCCTCAAATCGATTTACAAGAACAATAATTCTACTGAAATGTTAAATAATAAAATTTAAATTTATCCCTAATCATCTACTAAGTATAGTACATGGTTATAGTAAGAGATATTAACCAATAAAAATTTTAATATTAAGGTAAATTATTACAAATTACTACCATCCACATGACGGGGATATCCACAGCATCCCAGATTTAGATAATTTACTATAATTTCATCTTAATGGTAAACAATGATGGCGGGCAAATACATTAATTAAACATTTACGTTTATTGCAATATAAAATATTTTAATTACTGTATAACATTAATAAATTCGCTTCGTGCAAAATTAGCTTCTACTTCTTTTTCTTCCCGCAAAAAATTGCCAAATTTAATTAAGTGTAAATCAGCTGTTGCAATGGTAGTATTAGGTAAAGTAAAGACTAGGTTGCTATAAAGAAAGAAGTTTGTACCTTCACTGCAAATGATTTGCTGTTATGTTCATTTTAAGACGTCCCAAATGCATTTCATGCCTAAACGGTTAATCTGAGCAAAAAAAAAAAATGGTAGAGGAAAAATTTGTTGCCAGTCAACTCTAGTTTCAGAATATATGACTTGATTTTAGATTCCTGCCCGCCTTCCAAGGCGCCTCCTCTGGCTCGCAAGCCAGGTTAGCCAGGAGGTTATCAACTGCTCTCCTATATCTGAGGAGGCACCTTTGAAGGCCTAGTACATGCTTCACAAGTTGAGTAAAGTGCATTATTTGGTAATTTAAGGAATAAATTTGATCCTTTACATGAAAGATATTGATCACTTAAATATGTGGCAGGAGGTTTCCAATTTTGTTGCTAATTAAACGCAACTCTCCCAAAATTACCAAATAATTATTAAACCCTCTTGTTTGTAACAGATGTAGAATTAATTTTTAGCCATTTTGTGTATGCTTGAGAACATCTAAAGCTCTTAACATTAGATTATCGCTTAGAAAGTCACTCGGAAAACGAACTTATTTCCCTAAATTAAGAAAAATACTAGCTTTATTGCCTTGGCAGTATTTTCAGTAGAAAGGGGATGAAAAAATACATAAAAATGACCTCTCGCGTGCTCTTCTTTCTCTTTGTTAAAAAATTGAAATATGATTAATAAATATCCAGATTTTGAAATGGCCTAGCACCTTTAATTTTGAAGATATCGTATTGCGGTTTTCGGGGTCTTTTTCATAACTTTTTATACTCTTTAAAACTTTGTTTATGAAAATGGGGGTCAACTGCAAACCCTCACTTTTGGTCGGGCAGGAATCTAAAATCAAGTCACATATTTTAAAACTAGAGATGACGGGCAACAAAATTTTTCCTCTACCATTTTTTGCTCAGATCAACCGTTTAAGCATGAAATGCATTTGAGACGTCTTAAAATGAATACCCTGCATAATTTAATTGCGACTCAAAACTAGCGGTGATTAGAAGAAATTGAGGCGCTCGTCGAATTTTAGGTTTTTGTTTTAGAGACGTTTGTTTGAACATCTTAGGGATGACCCACATAATTTTTGGATAAGAGATAAACTCCATCTAGGAGTTCATAAAATAAATCTTAGCAATATAGCGGAAATTACTTGAAGGAAAAAAATGTTCTGAGAGTTTTGTGGGTGACATGACCTTTTTAAGGACGAAGAGTTAAATATAAAATCCAAGGCCTAGAGAAGCGGGCATTGATCCCTTCCTCTCCAGTACCAGCAATATATCTTAAGAGGTTTTTGGGTGGCCCCAGTACTAAACCGTTCGGCTACCGAGTCCGCCACTAGTTTTAATAATGTATGGCCTTGTGTCTTGTACATTATTAAAAAGTGTCATATGGGTTGCTTTTTGCACAAACCGGAACAATCACGTAGTTGATTGTGGTTTCCCTTTTTCATATTTCTCGTCCAAACTTCATAGATCCACGTAAAGCTATGATTTTTTTAAAAATAATTTTCACTAGACCAGGGGTCGCCAAACTTTTTTGACCATGGACCTCTATATAATTTTTCGAAATCTCTATCCGACCCCCATAAAAGTAATTTTCAGTTAATTAAAAATAAACTATCTATTAGGTACTGTGTTTGTACATTTATTTTATGATTTGAAACATTTATTAAAGTAATTTTACATTGTGTAATAAATAGCTTTTTTATTTATTTGTTCATTTATTTTGCAACTGTATCTGGTACAATAAGCAAAAGTGATGAGAGATAAGGGATGGCGTAAATACACATGCACGCATCTATATGTGTGTACATACATACATGTGCACGTGCATGTGCGCCAAGAGGCGTGAGTGGAGTGAACGACGACCATCCAGTGATGGAGAAGCCGTTAGATCGCCACGTTGGCAAGCTTACACAGCAACCATCCTAGGAGATTGGGCGTTGTGTCTTGAGATGGTCACCGCCGCTTTAGTCTGCGCTGTGGATTTGTAGGAAGTGTTGTAGTAATGTTGTGGGATCAGAGGATTGTAATGACTGTTCTAGATTTGAGTGGAGTTTCTTGTATCGAGATTGGGGCTATTTCCAGAAACGAGAGGAATATTGAGATCAGAGTGTATGATTGGAGACTCTCCAGGATTGATATACCTCATCTTATCAGAGAATGATACATAGCTAGTGGATGCACAGCATTAGCTTTGCTATCTATCGCGTTCATCAACCTATAACCAGATATTAACAATGGATCCTAGAATTAATAAGAAGAAAATTTCAAAAAATTTGCTACTATAGTCTTGACAGAAGATCTTATTAATTATCTTATTATCTTAATATTAATAATTCTGATATCTGTCATTTGTACCACGATATGCAAATAAGTCTGCTCTCCAGGGAAGCAATAGTATTTCTAACTACTCTTTATGATGCTGTACTTCGAACCACTTACTTTCCTATTCTCTACAAATTCTCCTCCGTAACAATGATCCCTAAACCAAATAAACCTTCTCATATCCCAAGTTCTTACCGAACCAACAATAGTTTTATGAAAAATATCTTAATATTGAATAATGAGAATGTTAAATAATAGTAAGTAATTATAAATAAGTAAAGTAACTACAGGTATTGCTTCTTAATTAATGAGATGGGTGTGCAATGGTGTTTCTTTGCAAGGTTCCGCTATATTGGGTTCGAAATTGTTTTTCCTTCGACTCCCTGCCTTAGATCGACCCCCTACTTGTGTTAAATAGACCCCATGGGGGTCTATATAGACCACTTTGGCGACCTCTGCACTAGACTAATTCATTTTAGAGTATTTTAAGTAATTTAAAAAAAAATAAAATCGGAATTCGATACAAAGTAGAAGCTAACATCTCGAGAATCGTAGCGTAAAAAACATCTTGAGTGATGTGCAAACCCGACTTCTTTTCAATTTTTTGTAACAAATTTTTGATTCTCAGCAAATCAAATATTCAACATGCATTTACTAAGCCTTGCTTTTTATTCCCCAGTACATTTGCAAGTTTATTTGATGCTGTACGAGTATATAGTCGAAAACAAAAAACTTGATGGCTGTATTAATATTGATGGAGAAGTTTTGTTATTAAAACGAAATAATTGATGAATACAAAACATTGAACATATCGATTACATTCATTATTAACTAGGAACAGTGCTTTTGTGTCACCCCCCCCCCCCCCACTCATAGCGTGTGATTCAGATTGGCGGACGTGGAACGATTTTACAGGAAATACACTGACCCATGCTCTGTGAGTCTCTTTGTTAGTCGATTTATTTTATTTCATTGATTTCAAATTTATATCAGATATTATACTCTTTATGTATGATTAATTGATACTTTTTGTTTTTCTAAATTCCAGTAAAGGTTCGAATCTTATCTGAGTTTTGCTCTAATCTTTTTTTCACAAAAAATAGATCCAAAGAATAGAGAAATACATTCTTCTATTTATTTATTCTCGTTTATTCTTTTATGTACAGAAAAGTATCTACACTCTTGATATACATAATCTCGAATGTACATTACATTGGAGATTATTAAGCGATGAAGTAAAAATTTAATTGAATTACATGAGTAGTTTAGGGTGAAATGAGGCACTAATTTATACATACTTACACATTATACCAACATACCTATACACAGAGTGAACCACTAAGCCTACACAGTGTGAAGTTCAAAGACATATTGGCCAACTTCATATTTTCCACTGTTCTTGAGTGACAAACACTTTAAATTTTTTTTATCTAAAATCATGCAATAAAAATGTTATTACTCAGAAAGTTTTAGTACGAATTCGATACTTGTTGACACGGTTAGAAAGACAGATAAATTTTCTAAAAATTGATACCTTTTTGGAGCATAAGTTATTCTCCCAAACAGCCTTTATCTTCCCTCCTGGATACTGGGAAAAATAAAATTAATAGAAATTTTTGAAGAAAACTCACATTAGGCCCTTATGTGTGATCATTATCAGGACCTAGGTGCTCGCCACTTTTCTAGTAAACGTTTCCTTGTCTAATGTGGGCTTTCTAACGCGGTATATCATTTTCTAGGATTCTTTTTATCTTCGTGCAAGAAATTACGTTTATTTTACAAGAAAACGTGTTTTCACGAGCACACCAACAGTTTTAGTTTATCAAGTTGTTTAATTCATTGAAAAACTCCTTTTAGATGGACCAGTAGTCAATTTTTAAAGTAGGCTGTCTTAGAAATAAGGAAGTCAGTGGTTACAAATTGCACTTTAAACATTTACTTATGATCTCACTGAAATATTTGAGAAAATTTTAGGAAATATTTTAAACAAGTACCTACTTAAACAAAAATTCATATAGTTTGTTTGCTCACCTAAAAAAGTAAAAGTAAAATAAATAAACCAAAAAGAATATAATTAAACAACAAAAACGTTTACTTTAACCAAATTGTTGAATAACGAACCAGAAAAGAACATAAATTCAAAATTCAAAATTGTCTAGTTAAAAAAATGCAATAATTCAAAATAATGTAACTTTATTTCTAAAATTCTTCTGATAACAATGTCTACGGAGTAGGGAGGTAAAAATTGGATAGGACAGAAAAGAGAATAAAGCCTACGAGAATAAAGCCTACGAGAATAAAGAGAGAATAAAGCCTAGAAAAGCGACGAGACCTAAAGCTAAAAGGGCTTCATATACTGTTTCAATAAAAAAAAATTATGAAAACTTCATGGCAAAAAACAACAGAATATATTTGGGTGGGTAATTTGGTCCATGATGGATGCTGAAAAGATGTAGTTAAAGTAGCTCACTGAGTTAGTACGCGTGCTAATAAAAAAAAAAAAACTTATATGGTTTGCTTGACTTAATGGCGTAGACTTGGTTGAGACGCCAGTATATTATGTACAATAATACAGTTCTATAAAAATACGTAGGATAACTGGAATTTTAGATAATATACTGGGATATTATTAAGCAGTTCTCGTATATCTAACGTGTAATTTTTTTCCCCCCTCAAAAATTCGTAATTATAAAACAAATTAAATTTGTAATTATTAATAAAATTATCAAATTATCTACCTGTACAATACACGGCAATAACACGTTAGTGGGAACCTACCTACTAAACCAGGGGTGTCAAACTCGATTAAACCACGGGTCACTTGGTGCTGCAGCATGCAAGATGCACGTCTGGCCGCCACATATTTGCAAAATTTTCCCTAGTTTTCCAATATCTGGATTAACAGAGACTGAGAACAGACAATCTTCATTAAGGTAGATAGATGTTTATCCAGTCAATCTTGATCTGTACGCCGTTTTAATTCAATTTCCTGGCCGGAAGTAGTTACTCACACAAGTACTTTACTCCAAAAATTACTCAAAATTTTGTACAGCAAACACATTTTTGGATATTTCTCACCTAAATGAAAATAAAAGTAAAGTAATTGCCTATTTTTTTCAGGCGGGTCTTAACGTCCATCTACCAAATTAGGTGTCGTGGACGGAGGCGACTAGCAAACATACTTTACTGTAAATTTCTTTTATTAACCTTTAAATAAAATCCAAGGCCTAAGACTGGGAATCGAACTCAGTACCACAATACATATTAGCTTTACTGGTCTCGCCTCTAACCGCTCGGGTACCGTGGCGCCTAATCTAAATAAAAATATAGAAATAGAAAAGAAATTTATTATTCTGGGACAATTGTCCCCTAAGAATAAATACATGAACAAATAGAGGCCTTAACAGTTTTACCTGTGATTATTCAGAAAATAAATAAATAAATAAGTATTTACAAAAAGTGAAAATTAAAAGTAACAGCAGAAATTAAGGAAATAAATTAAAACAATTAGAATTTCGGAGGAAGCTGAATAGAAAGGAGATAACTGAATAGACGGGATTTAAAGATAGATAGGGTAGGAGCATGGTGGACAGACGAAGGCAAGGAGTTCCAGAGAGAGGTAGCACGTATTAGGAAGGACTTGTCAAAGGATGAGGTTCGGTGTGAGGGAATATAGAGATCAGATGAGCGAGATCTGGTATTACGGGAATGGATGGAGGATTTAAACTTAAGGAGTTGAAAAATATAGGAAGGCCTTTGAGACTGGATGACTTGAAACAGGAAAGAAGCCAAAAAATATTGGCGGCGATAAACAGGAAAAAGCCAATTCAACTCATCGTAGCAGTGCGAAATGCGAGAGTCTCTGGAAATGCTGAAAATAAATCTTATGAAGCAGTTCATGAGACGCTTGAGCTTAGCTTCAATATCACCAGAAAGACCGCGCCATACACTGAGCAACCATAGTCGAAATGGGGGAATATAAGAGAGGAAACTAGGAGTTGCCGGGTTTTAATTGGAAAAAGGTGACGGGAACTATTAAACTGCTTAAGGATATGGATGGAATGACGAGAGATTTGGGAAACATGGTTTTTCCAGGATAGGTTTAGATCGAAAGTGATACCAAGGTTTTTCACAGAGGAACAATATTTTATTGGGGTATTGTAAAGGAAAAGATTAGAAAGAGGAGCCAATGATTTAAGGAGTGGGTTGGAGCCAATAACTATAGCTTTGGTCTTTTCTACATTCAGGGTCAGCTTATTGTTCGTGGCCCATGCTGAGATATTATATTTCGGGCATCCCTACTTCGTCTTTTAAAACCGAATCATTCTGGAATCCCATTTAGAGTGGCAGGAGATATCGCTTTCAAAACGTCACTGGAACTGAGTCAGTGTGTTTTGTACATGGCCTGCAGGCTTTCAGGTAAAGCACTGGGCCACGTAGTGTACTCGTCTTCAGTAGCTAAAGGGTTATAACGAGGGAGGGAATTGTGAGAGTAAGGTAGTGAATCGACTCCTTTAAGCGCGGTTTTCTTCGTAACCAGGAGGGAATTGTGAGAGTATGGTAGTGTATTGACTCGTCTAAGCGCTATTTTCTTCATAACCAGAAGGGAATTGTGAGAGTACGGATAGTGAAACGACTCCTCTAAGCGCTATTTTCTTCATAACCAGGGGGGAATTGTGAGAGTATGGTAGTGCCACGATTCCTCAAAGCGCTATTTTCTTCATAACAATTTTTTTCTATTTCTATTTTATTTCAGTGGGCCACAAAAAAATTACCTCTCGGGGGGGCCGCATTCACAAAAAAAATTGTTTTCATAAGAGTTATTGATAAATTTATATGCAAAGAATATCGATTGATGATCGATTTTGGTGACTGATTCATTAATTTAAAAGAACGAGTGAGATAATTATCAATTTGTTTGTATTTTGAATCGATAGAAACTATCTTTAGAGCTATCCAACTAAAATAGTAGAAACAATACTTTGTCTTCGACTTCGAAAGAGATAAGTGATTATAGGCGTCACTTATATTGGTTTGTGGAGGCTATGGCTAAGGCTAGTTTGTGGTGGAAAGAGGTAGACCACCACTGTGCCAGCTGGTCTAATTTCCGTCTTCATATAAGACTGTATCTATATAGGACTGCTGATTTTATAGAAAAACATAAATACCCACTTAAAACAGGAAATATTATAATAAAATAAAAGCATTTCCTGTTACCCCCAAACTAAGAGAGAGAAAAGTAATAAAATAGAAGAACAGCCTTAAAGTTTGCTAAGATAAATCACATATCATTCAGGAAACACCGCTAACTAAATCACAGTTTTTTAAAGTAATCAAAATAAAAACCTTAATATTGAAAACGATGTCAGTGTCGTAAAAAAAAAAAAATGTATCGTGATGGAGTAGTAAGATGGTGATGGCTGAGGGCAGAGAATAAATCATAATGTATCACTTTATGGCCACAGACACACACACATTCACACTTTACGCACGCAAACCGGAACAATCACTTACAAACTTACTTTGTTATAAAAAAAAATCTGAAATCTGAACCATCCGGTTTAATAATGAAACAAACAAAAAAGTAATCTACATATAGATATTTTTTAAATATGCAACGTCAATATTTGACTGAGATGATACGTACGGCTAACATGCTCATACCAAGACAAAAGGCTAGCCGGGCCCCAATTGTCTTGTCAGTTTGTTTGACTAATTCACTTTCAATATTTACTTTACTATATGCTTTGTATTTTACCATTCATGAATACAGAATTTTCGTACAGTTTTCTCTAACTTATTTTACATATTTTTTGTTTGCTTCTTTTTTAATCTAATTCATCATTATTCAAACTCTTTAGTGTTTTACCCTTTTTTAATTATTATTTTTAAATCATTTAACTTGAATCATGGCTTGTAGTTAAATATAGTCAAAAAAAACGTGCTAGAATCAAATGATCAATTTAGGTATTCATAATTCAATAGAACTTAAAACCACTCACCTTTAATAAAACAAAATGTAGAGGTTACAACAGGTAATAATAGCGTGGCGTGGCTAAATTGGTCCATATTTGTGAATAATAGAAACTATCACTGAAGTTATCCGACTAAAATACTAAAAACAACCAGCTGAAAGTCAAATAACCTACTCCTATAGCTAGCTGTAGGGTGCAGGTAGTTTGTGTTGCTAGAAATTGCCGCTAGAGTTCTCCACCGGATGGAGCTTAAAGTAAGCTTACCTCCCATTTAATGGCGGCTTACATGCCTATTTCTCTTTTACCTAATTCACAATTAAACAATACAAATTCTCAACTTTTTTAATACAGTTAACGATTATTCTATAAAACATGAGGTATTATTCCAAAAGAAATATTATTGAACTTATTTTTAAAGGGAATTTTTTTTTATCGTTTAATTAGAAAATTTATCAAATACCTATGGGAGAAATGTTGAAGAAAAATTTTTAAATTAATTATTTCATTGAAATTATTGCCTCTAAAGTATTGGCCAATCACAGCGTAGAACTGCAATGTGGGAAGTGGGAGGTGTGTTCGGCTAGAAAAATGGCAGGGAGGGGAGAGTTAGCCACGCCTACAAGCTACGACTAGCCCCGCCTGTGAAAACTAGTAATGGCTGATCAGAGCTTATTCTAAACAGTGGATTTAAACGATTTTACATTTCTTTCTGAATGTTATTAAGTTCTTAGTGTTTTCTTTTACATTTTTCTTTTGCATAATAGTGATGGTTATATTTTTATAACCAAATTGAATATATAAACTTGGAAGTATTCTTGGAATAATTTGGGCTATTTCTTTTTCACATTAATGTTATTTTGAAAAACTTGGCATCGCTTTTAGACCAATTTGAGCCACTTCTTTTTCACATTAATGTTATTTTGAAAAACTTGGCATCACTTTTAGACCAATTTGGGCCACTTCTTTTTCACATTAATGTTATTTTGAAATAATTTGGCATCATTTTTAGATCAATTTGGGCTACTACTTTTTCTCTTTAAATTTATTTTCAAAATCTAATTAACGTATTTAGATCGTATTCTGTGTTGCTTAAGACGACACTGGTTACTTTTTTTAAGACAACTTTGAGTTAAGCTTTAACTATTTTTGATCATTAAATAAAATCCAAGGTCTAGACCGAAAATTGAATCCTGTACCACAATACAGCTTATCTAAGCGGTTCTATCCTATAACCGCTAGATTATAGTGGCAATTGACTTTCTTCCAATAAGCCCATCTTTAGCAATAGTTTCACTGTTACTTAAGTTCTTAAACAGTCATGACGGTAGACGCACCTTTGATGATAGAAATGTAAAAAAATAAAATAAATATAAGACTTGAAGATGACCTAGTCACTCGAACTTGGATTTGGCAAAAAATAATTAAAATTTTGTGATTGAAATTGGCAATAATCTTTGTTCCTTTTACACAAAAAATTTAAAGACAATCGTAGTTCTTAAGAAGAACTTCCGATAAAATCTCAGAATATTAGGGGGAAAAATAGGTCTACTTCCGGTAAACTTTGTATGTACGTACAATTCGATTTAAAACTTATCTTTAATAATTTTTTATAGAAATGTTCGTTTTAGTGCAGTGGGTAGGTTACAATAGGCCTCTTTGTAAGGTTACATTTCAGTGTAATGTACGTCTGTACAAACTGTATAATGTTGCTAATAATTAAATAAGTCACAATTATCGGAGTTAAAAAGGTTATTTATGGATTAGAAATTTTGAGAATATTAACAAGGGTTTTTCTATTTTAGAATATTTTGTTTTTTGTTTTTCGGTAAGCTAAATAAAAATAGTTAACTAGAACTGGCCATAAAAAAAAATATACCTTCAAATACTTCAATTAAAATATGGCAGACCCTTTACTTGGCAGTTGCGTCTGTACTGTGGAGACTACGGAATATAAGACGGTGGACTATTTCTATTCTCCACTTTGTTCTCCGTCCTTTCACAGTTTCCTCACTTCTTTTCTTTCTAAGGGCTAAAACAGCCCTTCAGAAGGTGCACAAAAAAAAAAGAAAAGGTTACGAGTCTTTCTACCACTCTCAGCAGCTCTCTTTTAAGAAGTAGGTGTCGAATTGTTCTACAAGTAGGTGGCGTCCTATTTCAAAAAGAAGTTACTCGACTTTTTTTATTTCTTTTTTTTACTTCTTTTCTTATATTATAAAAAAAAGTATTCTTATCTTTCATTATGTCATCAAAAGATAAGAATATAATGAACAAAGTATTCTTTTATTTCACTTAGTAATGGTAATATTTTGTGAAAGTGTCCTCAACGTAATTTAATCACATGACGTCCTCAAAATAATTAATTTAAATAATTATTCATGTTTAAGCATGAAATACATTTGAGCCAGAAGGGGCATCTCTTTCATTGGTGTTCAGTGAGATGGGGGTACTATATGTGGCGGTGCCGCAAAGCGCTGCGTCGCTCATGTACACAGTACTACTTTCGGTGACGCGCGGGATGCACGCGCCACGGCTCCGAAAACAGTGTAAAAATAACAGCCAGAAGTAGGAAGAAAGGCAAAGCACTATAACTAAACCGGACATTGACCAACTCATTAGCCAAAAAGCAGGTCCATAATTCCCACCAGAAATACTGGGCAGTTTGTTGATTTAAATTTACTTGTTCTTTATTTGAAATATTCTATTTGTTCCCGTTTTGTTTAGTTTTTTACTTTAAAATAGTTTTTTTAATAATTTAACTGGCCCCCTGTGTAAAACGTTTGGGGTCCCCTGCCCTAAGATATTGCTAGAAAAGCTAGGGTAGGTAAAAAAAGAAAGACCAAAGAAAAGATGGCTGTATGAAGATCTTTAGAGGGTTTAAGAAGTCTTTGAGAGGAGGTAAGAGGGAGGCTAAGATTCTTCATGTGAAATACATTTTCTTTCAATTCTTTCAATGAAATACATTTGAGCCGACATAAAATGAACACCCTGTATAATAAAATTGAAAATTTCGTAATCACACCTATGCTCAAAACTAATTCATACATTTTCATGAAAATTTATTAGCATATCCAAGCCTGAAACCTTTTTTTTTGCTTTCATGATCCCTTGTCTAGACGAAATTCCACGAAATATAAATAGTATGTTGTCTATTTTATACTACTAATTATTATTAATTACCTGGTCAATAATTAAAGCAATGAAATGACGAAATAAGGGAGAATTGATTCGTAAAGACTTCATTTTTTTATTAGTTCTTGTAATAAAACATGAAATTTTAACGACTATGTCGGGCGTAATATTGATTTTATTAGAGAACATTGAACTTTTTATTTTATTTTTTTTTTTTTTTTTGCGATATCGTTAAAATAAACCGGACATTAGTATGATAAGTTGTGGGGAAAGTTCAACTTTTAAACATTCTACGTTTAATTAATAAGTTTTTCAGGAAGCCCACGGTAGCCGAGCGGTTAGAGGCTAGACCCGCAATGCTAAGATGTATTGTTGGTTTAGTGGGTTCGATTCCCCTGGTCTAGGCTTTAGATTTTATATAATGTTTAATATGAGAAATTTACAGTAAAGTATGTTAGGCGAATATAGGCTAGACCTGCAAAGCTAAGGTGTATTGTTGGTTTAGTGGGTTCGAATCCCCTGGTCTAGGTCTTGGATTTTATTTAATGTTTAATATGAGAAATTTACAATAAAGTATGTTAGGCGAATATAGGCTAGACCTGCAAAGCTAAGATGTATTGTTGGTTTAGTGGGTTTGATTCCCCCGGTCTTAGGCTTTAGATTTTATTTAATGGTTAATACGAGGAATTTACAGTAAAGTATGTTTGCTAGTCGCCTCCGTACACGACACCTAATTAGGTAGTTGGACGTTAAGCCCCGCCTGAAAAAATAGGCGATTACTTTACTTTTAATATGTTTTTCATATTTACGAGTACCTAAACAAAAAATCTGATATGAACATACAAAACTATCTTTGACTATATTTTTCCATCAATGAAAGGTCTTAAAAGTCTGAAACAGAAGTCTGATAAGTTTCAAACTGACAGACAGGAGAGATACGTGAACTTATTTTTCCGTCTTCAATTGAATCGCTTTGACAATTGCCTTGAAAATTAAACTTTTTTTTATTTAATTATTAATTTATTTGAAAATAATTTATTAAATTAAAAAGTTAAATACGACAATACTTTGGATCCCTTGAGACTAATCTTCGATAAATTCTGCGCAACAATCTTCCAGTACAGAAGAAAATGATTTCCGGTGAAGTGACAGGGAAGACTTGATTTTCAATACTTCTAATAAAATCTATCTTCCACATTGTTGTAACTCTACGCCTGTTTCACCAGAAGGTCTGGCTGAAGTTGTAAAGTAACTGCAGGCAGCTCAGAAAACAGACTTCCTCAGACTTGTGAGATCTTCGAAGAATCTTAGCCTCCTATTAACTCCTCTCAATGACTTCTTAAACCCTCTTCGATCTTCATATAGACATCTTTTCTTTGGTCTTTCTTGTTTTACCCCACCTCCTCTAGCTTTTCTAGCAATGTCTTAGGGCAGGGGACCCCAAACTTTTTACACAGGGGGCCAGTTAACTGTACCTCAGAACATTGGAGGCTGGACTATAAAACAAACTATTTTAAAGTGAAAAAAAACGGGAACAAATAGGATATTTCAAATAAAGAACAAGTAAATTTAAATCACCAAACTGCCCAGTATTTCTGTGGGAATTATGGGCCTGCTTTTGGCTAATGAGATGGTCAATGTCCGGTTTAGTTATAGTGCCTTTCTTCCTACTTCTGGCTGTTATTTTACACTGTTTTCGGAGCCGTGACGCGTGCATCCCGCGCGTCACCGGAAGTAGTACTGTGTACATGAGCGTCGCAGCGCTTTGCGGCACCGCCACATATAGTGCTCCCATCTCACTAACCACCAATGAAACCCCTTCCGGAAGTGCGGCAGGGAACCAGATAAATGTTCTCAGGGGGCCGCATGTGGCCCGCGGGCCATAGTTTGGGGACCTCTATCTTAGAGGCTCTAATCGACTAACTGTTCTTGGAAAAACAAGGCATAATTCCAGAACACTTTTTTTGTCCATCTTTGAAACTTCTATCTCCTACAGATTATTATCTGTCGGCTATAATCCTTCCGGATGCTGCAGAGACATAAGAACTATCCTCCTTCAACATTCCCTTCCTTTTTAACTGCATGTTATCTCCTCACTCTACCTTAAAAGTCCCTTATAATGATTCAAATATTTTTTATGTTTATGTATAATATGTACCTAAATATTTTTAAATAACATTTTGTAAGTCAGTATATTATTAGATTTAGGACAATTCTAATAATTTGTTTTACTCAGATATTTAAAAATGATTTAACCACAGCACACATATTGAACGACAGGTGTGTGTCGCACAATGTTTCAAAGACTCGATTTAACAAACTATCGATCTTTAGCCCAGAGAGAGTGGCATAGTACTGGCCAGTTCATTTATACTACTAAGGAACATAGAAATCTAATTATACAACCTAAACCGATCTGTAGGGCTCGGTGAGGAGGGGGGGTTATTGAGTTCACATTAAAATGGCGTCGAATAGCGTTACTAGAACAACTATTTTTTTGTCTGATATTTTTAAAATTAATTACGTTTATTTTGAATTTTTAATTAATGTTCACGATTTTCATTTCAATGACCTTTTTCCTGGAACATTTTTCCAGATTTCCGTATTAAGACAGATTTCAATCAACTCTTAAATTTGAATTTTGTAACTCATAATTCAAGGAAAGATGTTCTTTGTTCGCAATTTAAGAGAGACAAAATATGTACTTAACTTCCTTAATGTTAATAAATGTCCATCATAAAAACAATAAAAATAAATAAAATAATATGAAAAAGCAAAAACAATAAAGCAAGTTTATTTCACTATCGCTAAAACTTGAGGACATAAAAAATATGAACGGATGCTGGCTGTTTTCAAATGATCTGATTTCTGTGGGGCACATTGCATTTTCACCAAAACTATAATAAACAACATTGAATTCTCTTCTTCCCTTCTCATATGCAGCATCTGAATTTGCATAAACCATAAAATTTATCACAATAACAGAACAAGGGGCATATCATTTAATAAAACATTTTAAAATCTACTTCCCCTTTTTTCAATGAATATCCGCTACCGCTTTTCAGTCCAATAATAATAGCCAATGGCCATTTGAAAATAACAATAATAAAATATAGTTACTGACAGACAGATCGTAATAATCTGCAATTTATTGCATTGAACTGTTGCAAATAGACTATTAATTTCTGATAGAACTATGATCTAATTTAGCGAACTATTTACTAGAAATGTTTTATAGATTAGGTGAGAACTATTTTAATTTTTATTGTAATCTAAAGCTCAATTTATTTCACCGGATCATACACGGCACTTCCGACTTTATTATTGTTTTTGGACCCACCTGTAAATAAACGATATAAGCCAGGATAATGGGAAGAAATATAATCTTCGAAGGCCGAGGTTCTCATCTCTTCTGGTACCTTATTCAAGTCGAAGGCAGTGTTAACACTTAATTCGGTCAATAAGTGTTCATATTTTAAGTTGTACACATCTAACCTATTATTAGAATATACCTTATCTCTAAAGGTAGAGATTCTAATGAAAATTTCTGTGTAAATGGGGCCTTCCTTTTTTGTCCAATATTAGTGGGTGAGGACTTTGGTGTTTAATTGGCATATTTTATTATAAATTATCTGGTTCGTGGCTAATTTCTTTAAGACATATCGATCGGAAAGTATTTCTATTCTATAAGTGAGCGGTAATTCGCCAGCCTCTGCGTACATTACGTCCACAGGTGTGCTGTTCAAGAATCCGAGACACAATCTGATACATTTATTTCGTAGAACGTGAAGTGGTCGCATAACAGACTTGCAGGCCTGACCATACTTATACCCATAATCCAGTACCGCTCTTATTGTGGCCCTGTAGAACGTTTGGGAGACCTCCGGTTGGGTCCGCCCCCCACTTCCAATGGGAAAAGGCTCGTAATGTGTTACACCAACATATATGTGCTTAAATCTATAGCAAAGCTAGCAAAGAAATATGAATGTATTTAAAAGTTATAGCCGATTAGAATGAATGCAAGAAAATGATTAGAGAAGGATTACGGTGATTTTAATTTCGGTTAAGCTATGTAGTAAATTGAAATATTTGGTATTTGGCAAACATGTAGAGGGTGTAAGAGAAGGGCTGACCGTTAGGGGTAGCTAGAGGGTTGCAGGTAGTAAGAGACATTCCTCAGTTGAGTTTAGTTTTGTCACTCTTTATGGAAGTTATGCTTTATGTGTGTTATGCCTTATGAATTAAGAAAATAAACTATATATTTAGGTTAATTTATGTTTAATTCAACCCTTATGAGTATTACGCACATTATTATTGGTTTATGTGTTTTAGTTATTGTGTTATCTCCCATTTATTTTTATTTCATTTTTTCATAAGGATGGCAGGAACATAGAGTACTGATCCATCCATTAGTTGTAAGTTTGTATGTAAATAGTTGTATATAGTAGAGGGATGAATGTGTGAAGGGAATGATTCTTTAAGTAAGAATGGAGAGTGAGTGATATTCTAGTGATAAGCACCTAGGCGATGCTGGCTGTATGGCGAAAGCGAATGCCAAAAAAAGCGCAATTCTAAGTTAGAGACTTATCTTTTTAATTGTTGAATCGATTGCTGAAAAACAAAAAAATTGTTTAATTGAATATTTATAATATTACTTGAACACTTCGCAGAAAATGTTCTATAAATTACTAATATTTTAGATATATATATATTTTTTTTGTCAAGTGAAATTTGTTCAAATAAGAGTTTCGAGAGTGATTGATGGTAGTTCGAAATTAAAACAATCGTAGCTCACGCTATTTATGGTGGCACTGTCAAGTGGCGAGCTGTACATAGTATATATGTATATATATATATATATTTCCGCAACTGTCACATTCAGCTTTTACCTGACTTTAATTTATGACCGTTTAAAGCACGTAGTTATTAAAGGCAATGAACTTAAAGCGAAATTCTATGTTAATGGGAAGTTGTTCAATTAAATTTAATAATTGCGTCTTAGTAAGACTTGTTCATTACGAGTCTTTAATAACTATAAAAAAAAAAAAAATTAAAAAATGAACATTTTTACTATTATTCAACAGTACAATACAACCTGTACTATCAGGTGACACTTAAAAAAGAAAACTAACTTTTTGCCCCAAAACAAGTGTCTCCCCACCCCAGAATGTAATTCAACGGAGTGGTCCTTCCGTTTGGAGGGATTTTCCATAAAATTTCGGAGTTTTACTTAAATAATTTTTATTATTTCACTAAAATTTCACTTTAAAGAAAAGGCTTTTCCTCAATTTTCCTTTTTATGAACTTCTTTTTTGAGTACCTCAGTACTGTGGTTTTCCTCAACCAATTATTTCTTTTAATTTTCAGCTTCCAGCTGGATCTATCTTCGATATCCTCTTCTCTCAGCCCCGTAATCGTGGAGGCTTTCTTGGACGCCATCTATCCTTGGGGTCTGTGTTGTATTTTATGTCTTGGAAGTCCATGTTACAGTAGCAATAGCTGTGGGAATAGTTGGACTAGCATGTATAGATACCGTCTCACCAGTCAACAAAAAAATTATAAAAATTGCTCAGGTTACATCATAAAATCAAAAAATACTTTCAATTTACATCCTGTGTAGCGGTACACAGATTATAGTTAGTGGATATGTTGATAAGTAAATTAGTTACATATAAGACAGCAGAAATTTGCTTATCAACATATCCACTAACCAACTACATTCAATAAATTTGTGTAAGATACTATTTCACATAAGATGTGATAGAAAGCATTTTTCGATTTTAAATTACTAAAGCTACCTTTTCTTCTTTATCCTTCAGCTTCTCAGACTAGGGATCTCTTCAGCCGTTCTTATTATATGGCTCGTACCGTCTAAGTTTATTTTTTCCTCCAATTTCTGCAGAAAGTTCATTTTCTATTCTTATTTTCTTCATTTCTCACTCTTTCAAGCCTTGATATTCGTGCTGCCCATCTCCAGTAATCCATCTCGGAGGCTAGAAAAACGATTTCCTTAAAGCCTTTTTCCAAGTTTCAAGTCTCAGCGCCATATATACCAGGTGTGGCTATTAAATAACGAGACTATTGCTGTAAAACATTTTATTTTAAATTTATACATATTTAGTTATTATCACCTTCAATATACACCCCTCCCCTATCACTCCATTGTTCGAAACAGTGCTGGGTCTTTTTCTATGAGCTCCTGGATGACGCGTGCCGCTTTTTCTTTCACAGCTTCAATGGACTGAAATCGTGTTCCTTTTAACGCAGATTTGACTTTGAGGAACAGATAAAAGTCACATGGGGTCAGGTCAGGCGAATAAGGCGGATGTGGTCTAAAACTGGGATGTTGACCTTGGCTAGAAACGTCTTGACAGAGTGTGAGCCGGCGCGTTGTCTTGATGGAGAACTCATGACTTGTTCTTCCACCAATCGGGTCGTTTTTTTCCTTACTCTTTCACGGAGTTGAGCAAGTACCTTACGGTAGTAATGTTGATTAATTATAATCGATATTTTCATCCGTTTTGGACGTGGAAGGGCGACCCCGGGCGGTCATCATCTCCGAAGTCTTCTCGCGGCCATCTTGGAAACGCTTGAACCACTCAAAAACTTGCGCACGTGATTTAACATTCATCGCCAAAAACCTTCTTTTAATAAAAGATAAGTTTCAGTTCCGGTTTTACCCAGTTTTGATGTGAAATTTCACGACAATTCGTTGCTCTACTACATGTGTTAGTATCATGTTTTCGGCAAAACGAAACTTAAGCCCTCTTACACAAACGACGGGTCCCGGTCAGACAGATTTCTCTACAAACACGAGAGAGACGCTGCAATCGAAAGAGAAGGCTTTACGCTGCACAGCTGTCCGGTCGTTAGGATTTGTGACGCTTGCATAGTTCTTCTGTAGCAGCAGCGTCAGTCTCGTTATTTAATAGTCACACCTCGTACATTGTACCATAGCTTTTTGGCACTATATTGCCGCCCCCATAATACGAGATTCGGTGTGGCGATTGCTTCTTCTTTTGCCATCTATAAGTAAAACAATTGGTGTTAGTAGGTTTAAAGAAGATCACGTTGAATTGCTTGGGGGGAAAAAACTGAAAAATCGATTTAACAAGTGATAGTACTTCCGGTTGGTGTTAAATGCCCAAAAGATTACTGTCCGGACTCATAGCCGGAAATGAAACAATAATTCCTTGATCAGATACTCCAGTGGATAGACAGACAAACTCAAATACACACAAAGGTCGGCCAAGTTTATTTTTTTTTTCATTTTTGAGCTGTCGAAGTCCTCCAAACGGATATTCTTCTGTTGAAGCTCCATTTTCAAGATCACAATACTTCATTTAGAAAGTTGAGTATTATTCAAAGGAGCTTATAGTTAGAGTGAAAGAGAGAGAGAGAGTGTGAGAGAGATATGGAGACTTATCAGCAGAGTTCATGGAGTACTCAGGGCTTTTGTCATAAGATTTCCCTTCTCTTTCTCTTCAACTTCCTCATACACACGCACACAGTATAACCTCAAAAGTTACGCCCACAGCAAGATAAGGTAAGCTTAACTCTACAAGTATAGGTTGGTGGTACACAGCTTTCTATCGCTGCTGGGCATATTCCGTTGACTGCGGTTGGCCGTGTGAGTAGGTGGAAGCTACTAGATGGTTAGAGGCGACTAAATCTGTTGCTGGCATCGTCATGCTACACACTTCTGCCTCTCCTTGTAAAACAACACTGTGCCCTTATTCTGTTCTCTCTTAGACGCCATGTCACTTCTCCTCCGAGCGCCCTTGGCTACTTAATTAATGATAACTTATCACTTTAACTTAAGCTCCTATTCCCTAAATATTAATACCATAAGCAGAACAATGAGTTATTTCCAAGTTTTTATTTTTTGGGGTTGGTGGGGGGGAGGTCTAATACCTCGACTAATTGTGTAAATAACCTTCAGAGATTATTTGAGGAGGATTCCCCATCAGAATGTTCCTGTTTAGCCTCGCTTAATTTTTTGTGTAAATTCAACGCTCATACAATAACAAATACACTACGTGGAAGACGGCAAAGTTTAAATTTTTAAGTAAGTAAAGTAATTGCCTATTTTTTCAGGCGGGCTTTACGTCCACAAATCAGAAGTGGTGGACGGTGGCGACTAGCAAACATACTTTACTGTAAATTTCTCATATTAACCATTAAATAAAATCTAAGACCTAGACCAGGAGAATCGAACCCACTAAATCAACAATACATTTTAGCTATGCGGGTCTAGCCTATAACCGCCTAACATACTTTACTGTAAATTTCTCATATTAACCATTAAATAAAATGCACAAGACCTAGACCAGGGGAATCGAACCTACTAAACCAACAATACATCTTAGCTTTGCGGGTCTAGACTATCTATTAACGCCTAACATACTTTACCACAAATTTCTCATATTAAACATTAAATAAAATCTAAAGCCTAGACCAGGGTAATCGAACCCACTAAACCAACAATACATCTTAGCTTTGCGGGTCTAGCCTATAACCGCCTAACATACTTTACTGTAAATTTCTCATATTAACCATTAAATAAAATCTAAAGCCTAGACCAGGGGAATTGAACCCACTAAAACCAAGAATATAGTAATAGTAATTTATAGTTTTATAGTAATTTTTCAAATTATGCATACAAATTTTTATTTTTCTGTTTTTCTTTTTTCTTTTTTCTTGTCGTTTTCTGATCTCTGAACACTCCACACTCTGACATACATTTTCTTCTATTCAGGTTGTGCGGTAGTGATAAGAATTCCGGAAACATTATTAACGGGATTGCTTGCCTTCCGCTTTCTTAAGAAAAGATTCCTTTAACATGTGCGATGAAAAGAAGTAAAGTAATTCGTGTATTCCAAATTCCGCTTCAGATCAAAACCGTAGATTTTTTTCTTATTGCGATATCCACAATATATCTTTAAACTGTGTCAAGTGTCCAGTGTTTGGATGATGATATAATACTTTCTTACAAAGTCTAAAACAAAAGAATTATAGATAACGTTCAATTTTTTCCTACTACCACAAATCTGTTCCTGAAGGACACCAGACGTGTCCAAAACGTCGAATATTTAAGAAAATTGATTTTGGTTTCAGCCAACTATTGAAATTTTGGTTGTAGCTACTGCCAAAGGATCCAGCTTATTAAAATCATTTATAAAATATGTTTATATTTATAGTTCAAATATTATTTTCATTCTAAATTTAAAAAGTTTATTAAAAAAACAAAAAACTAATTATTTCTTTGATTTCCAGGTTTGTGCGGGAGTGATAAGTATTCCGGAAACGGGAGTGCTTGCCTTCACCCTTTCTTAAGAAAAGATTCCTTTAACATGTGCGATGAAAAGAAGTAAAGTAATTCGTGTATTCCAAATTCCGCTTCAGATCAAAACCGTAGTTTTTTTTCTTATTGCGATATCCACAATATATATCTTTAAACTGTGTCAAGTGTCCAGTGTTTGGATGATGGAGAAAAGCTGAAGACATCGATGGATATGTAACTGCAAGAGATGGTACTACAGCAATTGCAGGTAGGATGAGGAGTTATAGTCGGCCATGTTTATGTACTTCTGCCAGCAATTTGGCAATTTCTCCCTAATCCTAGTCTAATCCCAACTAAATCTTACACCACTCGCCTGATAATGATTATAATTCCAAATTACTAGAATTTCTAGTTTTAAGTCGTTTTTCTGTTTCTTTTTTTTCCCCCCAACCAAATGGAACTACAATTATTTGAAACATTTATATGGCCTTGAATTTTTATTTATGCATGTTTAAACCTGCATGTAATTAATTAGTTGTTTTTTTTTTTGTTCCTTGAAAATTTTTAGAAAATCTTCAGATATTTTAGTCTCATGATATGTTGTTTAATTTCTTGCGGATCAATTTTCACATTTGCAGAAATCGTACGGATCGTGCGTGACGAAAATCGCTTTGAAATTATGTGAATAAACAAAAAAAAAGTTAGCCTCCTTTGTGATTATTTTAATTTTTTTTAAGTTTTTTGTTTTTGAAAAAGTGAATTCCGGATAAATTGAAATAAAAGAAGTGTAACGTGAAGCCTCTTTAGCGTTAGCTGCCAGGGATATCCGTTGGCCAATTTCTATTCAATCTCCTCGCTGTAATGAATGTGTGCTTAGATTTGTTATGTGAGAAAGATGTGGCCAATGTGTCGTGAAACTTTTTATAAATTGTTTTATTTAAGTTAACAACAAATGGTCGTTGTATTCAGGAAGTAATAAAATGCGTCAGTAACAGGTTTAAGACTTGTATCCTGTTTGAGATTAATTAGTTTTGGCAGTTTCCCAAAAAAGCTTTACAGTCATTTAGTAGTTAGATCTTTTTAGAAATTAGCAGCAAGTTGTATCTTCGTACAATTATCGTAGATCTTTTAAAGTAGCAACATGTTGTAGAGAGATTGTCGATTGTTTTCCGTCTTAGTTGCAAGCAAGAAATTGATTGCTTCTCATTTAAATTAAGAGTCCCACAAGGAAGACGTTTTTTCAATTTTTCCTTATATTTCCTTGAAAAACTATCTAAAAATTCAGGTGGAGGCAAGGGCCAGTGCGTACAGAATGGCGAGCAATGGGCAATGGAGGCGTATCAGCTCCTACACTGGCCATATGAGTATTTCAGATAAGGTCGACCGTGGGCCGGTTATTGACATGGCAGGGGACAGTATCTGCCCTAAATACAGTTTTGAGACTCCTTTTCAGGTGTGTATTAAACCGAGGACTGAATGGAGGGTGAACTGGACGGACCAGTGCCGGAAGGGAGGCATTTGGTTTACCGATGGCTCCAAGATGGACTGTGGAACTGGGTCTGGAGTGTGTGGGGTTAATCCCGAGGTACTCATTGAGAGATCTCTTGGGAGATACGCCACAGTCTTCCAGGCCGAGCTTTTTGCTATTAAAATATGTGCTGAGGAAAACCTGTGGATGGAACCTAGAAATAGGGAGATTCGTATCTTTTCGGACAGCCAGGCTACACTAAAGGCTCTTGTATCCTTTAGAATGACCTTTTCCCTAGTCTGGGAATGCAGGAAGGCCCTAGAACTACTGGCGCGGCACAACAAAGTTCGGTTGGAATGGGTGCCGGGTCATGTGGATATTGAAGGGAATGAAAAAGCTGATCATCTGGCCAAGGAATGGAGCTAACACTCCTTTCATCGGTCCAGAGCCTGTCCTGGGGATCACCCAGGGGTTCGGTTCGTGCGGCTCTCAGAGATTGGATCTGGAGGGAGCACAGAAAAGAACTGGGTGATGTGTCCTGGAGTTAAACACAGCAAGACCATGATGCCTTGGCTGTGTAAGCAAAGAATCAAAGAGACCCTGTGCTTGAGTAGAAATCAGATTACTCTGATTACAGGCCTATTCACA
Organism: Rhodnius prolixus; assembly: GCF_049639745.1. Lineage (NCBI taxonomy): Eukaryota > Metazoa > Arthropoda > Insecta > Hemiptera > Reduviidae > Rhodnius > Rhodnius prolixus. The sequence continues at coordinate 32,328,043 of NW_027411582.1, forward strand.
GGGCTTGGTAGGTTCAGGAAGCATCTGCACAAGTTGGGGCTTATTAGCTCGGTAACCATTGTGCAGATTATGTCAGGAAGAGGAGGAAACGGCCTCTCACCTGTTGTTCGATTGCGTTGCGATTCGAACGTTTGCGCTATGAAACCTTTGGAACGTTGAGGCCGAAGGAGATAGTAGCGCAAAAAGAACTAGTAGGGAAAGTCCTCAACCTCTTTAGGAGGGGAGGGTTCGCTTACTAGAACTAAGAAGGGGCTGGCACAATAAGTCTTTTGTGGCTGCGGTGCCGTGGGGGCTAGGTCCCGTCCCGTCTACTATCTTAATCTAAAAATTTAATTTTCTGCAGGGAAATCTGGTGAAAAAGGGGCTCATTACTTGAGATTCTTAGCCTATACTCCTATTGGCTAAAAATTATTCACCTAAAAATAGGAAATAAACACAAATTCTAAAAGTTATTTACTTCAGATTGTTTATATACGTTCGACTAGCTAGCAGACTTTGGTAATGGTGAAGTTAATGTTCACTAATATTTAAGTTTTTTTTAAACATCTTAATTAGATCAAAAGCTTTAGCGATTGTTTATTTTTGTACCCAAATTCTTTTTATTTTCTTTTGCTCTACTTCTTTAAAGGTAAAAAAAATAAATGAAATGCCGCGATACCATTTTCTCTTTTATTTAAATAAGCACTAAAAATAATTTTAGACTTAATTAATTATAATGTTATTTAATTTTTTTTTTAAATCATGTTACAGCATTAATAAATTTGAGAAATTATAAATTTGAATGTGGCGACCATCGATCTAATAATTATCGATTCAGTATTGGAGACATCGAAAACAATCTCTATTGATGGTCGATTTTTTTTTTTTAATTAAATAAATGCTTTTAGAATAAATAAATATTATTTATATAAATTTGGTATAATTATATATCGCGGCAGAAGCTTTAAGTAAGAGAAAACTTCTTATCTAAGCTTACTTATTGTAATTTATTACATGATTACCTCGCGTACAAATAATATATTTGTCCACTTTACTTTGTACATAAACCTAGAGCTTATGCTCATCATATATAATATACTTTAGAGAACATAAAAATATATGTTTTTCTATAAAAGTTTAAGCATGAATAACGTGGTTAACTGGTAGTGAAAATAGATTTTATAAAATTTGAATATATAATTAAAATTTATATAATAATAAATAAATATTTAAACAAAAATAAGTAATATTATTAGTTAGTTGTACTTGCGGTTAACAGAAGGGGTCTAATAAATTTTTCTGCGGTTAAAATCAGCTGGCTCGATAGTCTATATGGATTGTTTTATTATGTACATATTTTAGTACATAATTTATTATTATTATTTGAGATTAATATTATTAAATATTAATATTAATATTTATAAGGATCGATCTTTAAAAACTTTGACAATTCTTTTTCTCTATAAAAGATAAAATTCCCAAATTTTCTTTACAATATATAGGGGAAATCCTCCTTTATAACTGTAACTTTTTTTTGCAACAACCCAGATCTTGATAGATTTTGAGAAAAAAGTTTGCCGAAGATTGGAAAAATATCATGCGTATTGTGGTGAATAATTCTATCCATGAATAGAATAGAAATAGAAATAGAAAAGAAATTTATTATTCTGGGAGAATTGTCCCCTAAGAATAAATACAGGAACAAATAGAGGCCTTAACAGTTTGGCCTGTGATTATAGAGAAATTAAATAAATAAATAAGTATTTACAAAAGTGAAAATATAATAAGTGAAAATGAAAGTAAAAATAAAATAATAAAACAGCAGAAATTAAGGAAATAAATTAAAACAATTAGAATTTCGGAGGAAGCTGAATAGAAAGGAGATAACTGAATAGACGGGATTTAAAGTTGGATAGGGTAGGAGCATGGCGGACAGATGATGGCAAGGAGTTCCAGAGAGAGAGGTAGCACGTATTAGGAAGGATTTGTCAAAGGATGAGGTACGGTGAGAGGGAATATAGAGGTCGAATGAGCGAGATCTAGTATTACGGGAATGGATGGAGGATTTAAACTTCCAGGAATTGAAAAATATAGGATGGTCTTTAAGACTGGATGACTTGAAAAAGGAAAGAAGCCAAAACACACTGGCGGCTGTAGACAGGGGAAAAAGCCACTTCAAATCATCGTAGTAGTGGCGAAATGCAGAGATTCTCTGTGGAATGCTGAAAATAAATCTTATGAAGCAGTTCATGGAGAGGCGCTTGAGCTTAGCTTCAATATCCACCAGAAAGACCGGCCAAACACTAAAGCAACCTGTGTCAAGAGGAGCCATTTATGGGGCTCCTCAAATGTGGAATGGGAAAATTAGCTACTTCCGGAGTATGGATATCTCCGTGGGTCAGAATCAAATGTTCTTACAAATCAAAGAATTTTGTGCTTATTATTTAACTACAAAAACCCTAAAAATGGAAATTCTATAAATCGATCAAGTGTAGAAGTCTGGAAGAATTAATCCTGTTTTTTTTTGTTTTTTTAATAGAATATTTCAATGTGAAGTTTAGCTGGGTTTACTGAGGTTTTAGCTGGGTTTACCGAGGTTTTAGCTAGGTTTACTAAGGTTTTAGCTGGGTTTACTAAGGTTTTAGCTGGATTTACTGAGTTTTTAGCTGGATTTACTGAGGTTTTAGCTGGGTTTACTAAGGTTTTAGATGGGTTTACTGAGGTTTTAGCTGGGTTTACTAAGGTTTTAGCTGGGTTATCGAGGTTTTAGCTGGGTTTATTGAGGTTTTAGATAAGTCTTTTTGAGGTTTTCTAAGTTTAAAAGGGAAAAAAAAACTGTTGAAACTTATAAAACTTTTTTATAATCAATGAAAACCGTTTAGAATCCTTATACAGTCTTTAATTAAATTAATGAAAAATGGTTTTCATTGATTATAAAAAAGTTTTATAAGTTTCAACAGTTTTTTCCCCTTTTATACTTAGAAAACCTCAAAAAAACATCTAAAACCTCAATAAACCCAGCGTGGTATCTATCAGCGTGCTATCTATCAGCGTGGTATCTATCAGCGTGGTATCTATCAGCGTGGTATCTATCAGCGTGGTATCTATCAGCGTGGTATCTATCAGCGTGGTATCTATCAGCGTGGTATCTATCAGCGTGGTATCTATCAGCGTGGTATCTATCAGCGTGGTATCTATCAGCGTGGTATGAAACTATACCTTAACTATTTTTTTTTTTGCCACCCAAATTTTTAAATTTAAAGTAAGTGAATGCTTTATACATTTGTTCACACTATTTTATTTCTAATCGTGGATAACTAACTATTCCTTTTTAATGAAACAAGCGTGAGGAATATTTTGGAAACTAAAAAAAAAAATTGCGGGTTTCGTTAATATCTTACTTAACTAATTTACATCTTAACTACCAACATAAAATAATTCTTTCATTTACGGGTATACCATAAAATCTGTACTAAATTAAGTAGATTAAAAACCATTCATGAATTTAAAGGAGGTGGTACGTTAACGATAAAAGCAACCATAAAATATTCATTCTTTTGACAATTTTTTTTGGGGGGGTTTTTGTTCATATCTTTTTATTTGCATTTATCTTAGTTATTCTTTCCTCTTCACTTCATTTCTTTTTTGTTCATCTCCATTCTCTTTCTGTTTACATTGTATGTCGTATATATCCTCTTGTTTCAACTTGATTTCTTAGGGGAATACCCAAACATTTGGCAGCATCCCTTTTTAAACTGGTTCCCTTTTTTTTTTCTTTGTTTTCGTTTTTGCTTATACATAATTCGGGAACATTTTATTGAACCAAACTGTTATTATTTTTAAAGCTATCACTAAGATTTCCATAATAATATAAACTAAAATGTTTTCTTGATTTTCTTTGATTTGTAAATAGATTCTATATACAAAATTAACTGTTACTTATGATGCATTAAGAAGTGTATCCCTGACAACCAGCTTCTAGCACTTTCTACAGTCTGAACCTCCAAAGAAGAGGGTAAATTTTCCTTCAATTGTTTGGATTACAACAATAGCTTTCCATCGAATCTTCAAATACACCTTCTGAGCAAGGTTTTCTTAAGTGGTCCAGACACTCCTGGGGGAGCCCCCAGTTGCTCATTCTCTTGGCAACGTCTCTTACCCTGATTTAACAGAATTAAATTTTCTTGAAACTCTTTAGAGTTTGGTCCAAAAAAAAAGACAAAGTAAAGTTTTGAACCATACTGATAGGTGAAATAAAAGCCATTTTGGTAACCGTTTTGAAAATTACAGAATACGTGAAAATGGTTATTTATTTAACAAGTGTGGAAAGTAGTACTTTTCCTCACGCGAGGCAGGGTTTGCACCAAATTGCCGAGTGTGAGGAAAATACTTCACACTCGAGTTAAATATTATATTTTTTCTGCAACCATTTATTAACTAAAAAAATTAAAAATTTCATTTTTACAGTCTACAAAAAGTAATTTATTTATTATAAACATTTATTGTTATATTACAATTATTTACATTACTTACGTATTTACATTACTTATTACATTTTCTGCTGTTTCTTTTATTGATGGAGGAGTGTTTTCTAAACAGGCATCACTAGAATCCATTTTAAATTTCTATAAGGTAACACTATAACCTTTTTAACTGTTATAATTAAAAATATCTAATTATTTATTAAAGTATTATTTTTATTTCTATATTCCTTTCAATTTTTATTTTATTTTTTAATATTCGTTTTTTAATTATTTAGTTACGTTAAATAAAGCTTATTAAAGTTTTACAGAAAATATTTAATAACAAAACTTCTTATATCAAGGAAGTACAATAAAGTTTTTCCACTCACTAGTGAGGAAAGTGACACTAATGGGAATTTTTCCCCACTAGTGAGGTAAAGTTGGGCATTACGCAGCTGATTTTAATTGAGTAATGAGAACATTCCTACATGGTTGCAGAAAAACGCTTTTTTATTTTTGTAATGATTGAATGATGATTTTTTTCCCCCTTAAACTTTTGTACTTCAATCATCCTTGATGAACAAATGTCTTGGACATATGCTGCTGAGCCTTCTTCAGCCAAGCGACATTATTTTCTCTTCTTCTTCTTCTGGGTTACGTACCACAGTCCGTCTGAGAAAGCTTTTTACTCTTTCATTCTAGAAAGCCAATCTTTCTTTCTTTTTTTGAAGGTATATTAACAGTATTTTCTTTCTAAATCCTTTTATTTGCTTATAAAGAGGAATATTTTTTGTCTCTCTTAGTCTAAAATCATTCTTTAAAATTAAAAAAACAAATCAATAAATTATGTATTTATATTTTCTTTTATTATATAAAAGATATTATTACAAAGAGATGTAGTATTATAACAGTATTTATATCAGTCCAGATAACAGTACACCAAATAATATCTACGAACTGACAAACAGATTATTTAATAAAGGGGTAGAAAAGAAGTATTATCTGGCAGAAGATACATGATCTAAGATCAACGCGTCGTTTTTTTTTTTTATATTTTGATATTTTAATTTTTTTCATCCATCGTTTCCACGCTTTGAACTAAATTTTAAATCTTCCAGTTACCGAATAAACAAACACAAAAGATATAATTTTCAGTCTAAAAAGAAAAATAAAATGATATATTTTCCAACGAGACATTATTTAATGGAAACAGTTATTTGATATCTATAAATTTCACACAAAATCGATGCTGAATCGTGCTCGTATCAAACATCATAAAGATTAGACGAGCATAAGTTATAGAATATAAATTTATTTGTAATTAGTATTTTTGGTGTTTTGGTAGCCCAAAATATGATAAATACATTTAGGATTCTAAAATATGGTCATATTTACGATTATTTAGATCAGAAAAAGAGAAAGTAATTTAGTATTGCGTAAGAAATAACTGATAGAAGGTAGATTCAGAGTAAAGTAATATCATTTCTTTCTATTTTATGTTGTGTTCAAAGCTACCCAGTGGGGCAGGATATTAACATTTGACGCAACAATTTTTAAATTAAAAAAAAATATAGATATGTACGTAAAGTGCCACAACTGCGTATTGATATAGATCTGTTAAGAAGACTTGAAAGTTGTAGAAAACAAAATAAAAAGGTTCAATAATACGATTCTGGGCACTCTGTAACAGAAAAGTGTAAATTCTGTTCAAATGTGCTCCCCTCACCACTACTTTACTTACTTTTGTATTATTACGTACTATCTAGTTCTTATAAATTCTTATTAGATAATTTCTAATATAATTTGTTGTGAACTTAAAAAGATATATTAGTTTATATTTGAGAAAATTTACTGGCTTAAACGAGAGAGAAATTTAGTTGGAAATAGTTTCACCTATAACAAGAACTTGTAGTTGCTAAACTTCTGAATTGTTAGTGTTATTTCTTATGGATGGTTTAAGTATGTATTTGATGGGAAACGGTTTGCGGTTACAAATTGTTAAAATGTAGCAAAAGTAGTTTTTGAAACTGTTTGTAGTAGAACGTGGAAGTTGTTTGTGAATATTTGTTTACAAAGTTGTAAGTAAAATACGTAAAACCACCCTTGGACTTAAAAGGTAAATGATACCCCCAACCCTCTTGAAGGCTCATCTTTCTCCCTACACCCCTCCGCAACTAAGGGCCACCCCTTCTTTAAATGATATCTACAAAATGTAATAAAACTATTACATTCTTTTATTTTTATTAATTTACACAATTACATTATTGTTTCTGTGGAGGAGGTAATTTTTCTCTATTTTAAATCTCTGTCAATAGATATTTTCAAAATCTATTCTTTCATCATAAGATTTTTGGGGAATTTTCAAAGGGATAGACAAAAAAAAAAAAAAGGGGGCATGGAAATCCCATAGCTTAGACGGGAAACCTGTAGAACTCTGTTTCAATCGGGTGAAAATTCTGTAAGATGTTGTTATTGCCGTCTTTACCCATTAAAGTCGTTAGTGCATATATTGTACTTTCTTTAACCGCCTGTGGACGGTGTGCATATATTGTCGGCCAATCTTTCACTTTATCTTGAACGTAACTTTGCTTTCTTCTAAACAATAAGAGCCAATTTAATCTCAAGACTGAACATTAGAGAAAATTAGTATTTCCTAGTAAATAATTAGGAATAATTAGGATTTGATGGCATTAATTATCATGCACTGGGACAGATTCCAATTAAGGGACAGTCTAGTTGAACCCTTTAAGGTGCAGTAAGGCGAAAGGAGAACATAGAACGGGATCTTCAAATAGAATCGATCACAAAATGGTACTATTAATAATTGTTGCACTCTCCTCTCCACACCTTCCAGACAATCCTCCTCGTCGCTTGAAGCGGAAGTGGCCTAGGGACCTACTGTTGTGAGTGTAATATCCACTGAGAAAGATTTCCATCAATGGGTGATTTCTCTTATCACGACTTGATGCAACATTTGTTGTAGTTGTAAATATGGCAAATAAAATGAAAAATAAATAAATAATAATAATTGTTACTTGTATGAATCGATTCCAATCAGTACATTGAATTAAATATTCTTCGTGTTCAGACAATTTTTACTAAGTGGTTTAGTTGCTTTCAATGTTGTATAGGCTTGCCAATTCGGCACGAAATCCAAGTTATCCCCATGTATTAATGAAACGACAACAGAATACTACTCTTTAAAATTATACAATCTTCGATAAAACATTTTGTTGAACACAATTATTGTTAATACAACAATATGTTCTGAATATAGTGAACAAAGGTTCCGGTTCTACCTTAGTGCCTCCTTTATCCTTTAAAGTCCAGGTTTTATCACCTAATCTCTTCCTATAGGGTTTGCCTCAGCATCACCTGTATCTGCTCCTTCTTTCTCTCGTATTCTCCTTCTTCTAAAGACTCTTCAACCTCATCTAGTATTTCTAATTCTTCACTTCCAGTACCTTTGTTGGCATCATTTTTCTCATCTCCTTCCTTCATCTTCTTTCGCCCTCTTTCTGCAATTTTCTAAGCGGACTCCTTCCTCCTTGTTCTGCTCTGTTGTATCAATAAATTCTGTATTTAATTTCACATCATTTTTGACTTTTAACTTTAACTCACATGGTTTATTCCGTTCCGTTTCTTCCTGAACAGGTGATTTCATTTAAGTATCCAAAATAAATGGCTGAAACAGCTGCATGCTTTCTTAGAAAATTTCTCACAATTATTAGAATTTCAGTATGAGAAAATTATGCAAGTACTCTTACCAGATTTTTCCATTTTTCACTAATTATTTCTGTTTTATCACAACGTTTCCATCGCAAAATTTGTTCTTAGTACTTCTCCAAGATCTTGAAGTTTTTGGTTGACAGACTTATTAAAGTGTACGCATAACAATATTGTCGTAACAGCCTAATTTATTTGATTCTTTCAGCCGTAAGATATTTGTACAGCTCACTTAAAAATAAAGCTGTATTTTGTAAGCTCAACCGAACTCTTGAATATTATGTAATGCCACTTTTGTTATACTACTTCATTATTAAGTCCACTTGACTTTGCCCTTTCTTATAAATAAGTAAGGCTATTATAGAAACTCTTAATGAGCAAGGAGCCGTAAATTACCGGAAATTCTGAAGAAAAAAAAGTCGCCTGTCAATTGAATCGGAATATTATTTTCGATTCAACTCCTTTGCAAGGGACTTAATATTGTAAAACGTATAAAATATTGTTATTACATTTCTTCCTTAGGGTGCAGCACTCCTGATACTCCTGTTTCAACTTAATTTTTTGTTTCTTCTAGTCCCCCCAGAACATCGGGAAGTCTTCCACCTTCCAGCTTCTTTACTCTATAGTCCACTAAGAAACCTTTTTGAAAAGTTATTTAATATAAATCCCATTGATACACTGGAAAAGCTGATTCTCCCATGTTTTCAGCATAGATTATAAGCAGTTTAACAGCATATTATACATGATCAAGATATTTCGCTGACGTAATAAAAAACATATTTAGATACCATATTTATCATGTAACAAAAAATAATAAAAAAAAAGTAATAAGTTTTATGACGTTATTATCATGATAAAAATGATGTCATAGAGTTGATACAGCCATGCTCTGGTTGTAATGTCTATTCCAGATATTGAGGTACGGACAGCGGTGGTGGGGGGAATTAATGCACACACACCCATATTTAGAGGTTCTAGGGGGCGCACTCCTCTAGTTTATAGCCCTTAGGTTTATGCCCTACTTTAAAAAACAACGTTCGACTTTTCTTCTTTTTTTTAATCAAAATAAACATTATTCAGATACGCAATAAAGTAATGCGTACTTTTTTCAGGCGACCTTTACGGACAAACTACCGAATTAAGTTATCTCAAAGGTGGAGGCAGCTAGCAAACATAAAAAGTTTCTCACATTATCGCATTAAATAAAATGAACAAGGCCTATACCCCGGGAATCGAACCCACTAAACCAACAATACATCTTAAGCATTGCGGGTCTAGTATCTAAAACCGCCTAACATACTTTACTATAAATTTCTCATATTAAACATTAAATAAAATCCAAGACCTAGACCAGGGGAATTGAACCTACTAAACCAACAATACATCTTAGCTTTGCGGGTCCTAGTCTCTTAACCGCTCGGCTATCGTGGCACCTTAAAAATTAAATATTCAACTTCACACAAATTTAAAAAATGTGCAGTTTAAACAAATGTATAATCAAAAATTGTAGTAATCCATAGACTATACCAGATTTTTTTTCAAATGTGTCAAAGAATTTTTTTTTTACATAATCCCTATTACAGAATAATATTAAATCAAATAACCTTTATATCATATTTATCACTTGATACATATAAGATGACGTTTGACAGCTCTTTCTCCTTATAAATACCGCCTACTCCTTCAAATGGAAACTATGTCAAATAGAACCTCCTTTTCATCGAGTATTAAGTAGAGCTTACTCTAATCCGTTTTGAATTTAGATCCATATTGCTTTCACCTAGCCGAAAGAAAAGGTGATGATTTTCGATTATAATTTTTAGCAGGAAAAATCCGGTACCATAAAAAAGTGGAAATAAATTATTTTAAAAAAGCTTTCCTAATAATACAGCTGTTATTTTGGAAAATATTTTTTAAACAAAAATTCTAAATTTACTTAACAAAGCCTGAACTGGTGGTCTGATTTTTAACCAGTACTTCTATCTTTGATACTATTCTTTGATGTGCAAATAGAATAGCAAGAGTAATCCCTATAGCTTTTCTTCTATCCTTCGTTCAGTCAAAGAGAAAGGATAAAAACAGAAACTCCTGGGATTTGGGATGTTTACTCGCAGGATACGCTAAACTCTGTAAGTCTGTGTGCAGAAAGAAAAGAAGAGACGAAGAAAAGAATCAGATTAAAAAGAATGGATTTAATATAGGATGATTTATTTTTTTTTTTTTAGGAGGGACCAAAATTTCGAGAATAGCCTCGAGTAAGATGCTACGGGATTATTTATTTTTAATTTATTAATTGTGATAAAACATTTATCTCAGAGTTATATAATAAGCAGGGCTACGTAACTCTATCTCCACCTGGATTGAATAGGAGCAGCAGTCAATATCAACACTGGCTGTCTCTAGAGGAGAGCATCAGGGTGCACGTGGATGGTTAAGTGGTAAAGTTGTGGAAGAGAGGAGGTCACGTGACAAGAAAAGTTTGTTGTAGAACTCAAGGAGAAGGCGAAGGCGTATTGTATTTATTACGTAGGACAATATTAAGGACATTTTGTTGAAGGATTGCATCTTTGGGCATAGATGGGGAAGCGTTTTATAAATTTGGACAATTCTCTGTTAATCAGTACGAAGAATAACATTCCACTGGAGCATTCAGCGCACTTAGAATCGATAGAAATGATCATTTAGAGTAAAGCTTAAGCTCACCTCTACATTAAAAGTTTTAATTCAATTTACAACGAAAATTGTTAATAATAAAAAATCTAAGAAGGATTCACAATGCTTACTAAATCACAGTAATTAATATTGAAAACAAAAAAAACCTTCACTAATACTTATTAAACTTTACTTATTAAAGTTTACTTCCGGACGAATATGAAAAATTTATTTGGAATTTAATTGACTTTATCCCTGTTAATACGATGAAGTAGGAATTTTGTATTACAAAGGCTGACGCCTCCTTTTAGGCCAAAAGTGCCCTTATATTAATAGTAAAGGGAGATTGTTTCAAATAAATATCATACTATTTCATTGGGTTTGAAGTAATTTGTTAAAACTGTTTTTTTGGGAGGGGGTAAATTGAAACTTCCGGGTAGCTCTAAAAATATATTGAAAAATTTATTACCAGGCTGGGGCACACCTGCCTGCCCTATTTACACCTAGACCACTTACTACACTATTTAACATAACCAACATTCTTGGTAAATACCTAAAAATTTTCTAGTAGTAAAATATTGATTCTGACCATCCTCCTATTGATTGTGACTATTCCACAGTAGTATCGTGACAAAACTATTTAATGTTTTAATAGGAAGATAATGTGGTTTATTTTCTATTTTACCTTATTGTATTTTTCATTTACTTCCATTTATTTTTTTAAACAATACTTTTTATTAATTAAATTAGATTTTATTCTAAGGAATCTTAAGCGCCGAGCGGTTATAGGCTAGACCCTCAAAGCTAAGATGTATTGTTGGTTTAGTGGGTTCGATTCCCCTGGTCTAGGCTTTAGATTTGATTTAATGGTTAATATGAGAAATTTACAGTAAAGTATGTTAGGCGGTTATAGGCTAGACCCGCAAAGCTAAGATGTATTGTTGGTTTAGTGGGTTCGATTCCCCTGGTCTAGGCTTTAGATTTGATTTAATGGTTAATATGAGAAATTTACAGTAAAGTATGTTAGGCGGTTATAGACTAGACCCGCAATGGTAAGGTGTATTGTTGGTTTAGTGGGTTCGATTCTCGGTGGCCAGGCCTTGCATTTTATTTAATGGTTAAAATGAGAACTGTTTAGTAAAGTATGTTAGGCGGTTATAGGCTAGACCCGCAAAGTTAGGATGTATTGTTGGTTTAGTGGGTTCAATTCCTGGTCTAGGCTTTAGATTTTATTTAATGGTTAATAAAAAGAAATTTACAGTAAAGTATGTTAGGCGGTTATAGGCTAGACCCGCAATACTAAGGTGTATTGTTGGTTTAGTGGGTTCGATTCCCCTGGTCTAGGCTTTAGATTTTATTTTATATTTAATATGAGAAATTTATAGTAAAGTATGTTTATTAATCGCCTCCATAGACGGCACCTAAACTGGTAGTTAGACGTAAAGCCCGCCTGAAAAAATAGGCAATTACTTTGAAATTGACTTTTCACCAGAAATATGTGTTTAAGATCGTCTGAATTCGTGGTTTGAACGCTCGAATAAAATGGAAATTAATACTGATTGTATCCCTTTTTACTCCACCTCTTTCTGTATACTGTAGTTTTAATAATTGTGTATTTTTCTTTTATTTTTTATAAATCTGCGACTGCAACGGATGTGACGTTATTGTAATGTCTTGAATGTAGATTGGAGAAGGCACCCAGTGGCGACACTCCGTTAACGTGAACAGATGTACTATACTGTTATGAGGAGAGTATGTCGCAGGAGCCATCTTCTCTTCAATCTCCTTGGAGGATTACCTGGAGAATTAAAAGGGGATTAGGATGAACTGCTTGTAAAGGAATGAAATTTTAAGGAACGAATTTTTTTAGTAAGTTCGTTAATGAAAGGGATGTTGAGATCATTATGGGTTGGTGAGGTTAGAAAAATATAGAATGGAGCGTTAAGAAGTGTTCGTAGTATTTTTGACTGGATGGCTAAAGAATTGGAACGTTTAGTCGATCCCCTTACTTCAATGACGTATTTAATATTTAAAAAATATTAAATTTTTTGCCCAAATTTTTGTGTTCGAAAAATGTTAACGGAATTGTAAGTGTAATGAATAATTTATTTTTAGTTTTCTGTCAATTTAACAAAAATTTGTTAAGCCTATCGTGTTGCTTTGAATGTTTTAATTTTTCAGAAACTAGTTTTTTTGGGTTCAAGGAGAGCTCTGTGACGTCAGGCTTCTCTCAACTGTACTATTTGATAATGTAGTAAAGCTTGGAAGGCTTTCATCTTTTTTTGTTTTTAGTATACATTCCAAGTTTGTGGAAAATTCAATCTCAAAGATTGGTGTAAGAGAAATTCTGGTGAATGTGTTCACACCAGATGCTCACATACATAAACGAGGACATCTAACTGGATGGTGACACGTTAGTGATATTTATTTTCATGACATGTAGGCCGCTGTTTCACAGCTGGTTGATTTACAATCGTCTGTCCCGTTTTCCAAAATGAAAGCCTTGGTACTTTGCTTTCCAAATATCGGTGTGGCGGTAATAAATAAATAAAAGAAATTCTGATAGAAAGAAAAATCATGTGAAAAGATACGATATATTTCTTTCTTGATCAATCTCCCCTCTCTCTTCCCCTCTTCTTTGGGCGACATGTGATTGGCATTTTTATTACAAATCCTTGGTGAACGGCAGTGGTCGTTCAGTTGAGCAATATCCCCTCCTCCTCCTCTCGTCTCACCCCATTCTCCAGGGAAATAAAAACACCATATTCTTGCTACGCGTTACAACTGTAAATCTTTGGGCGGCGGCCATCTTCTTTTTTCTTTTTTATTTCGCGCCAAAATGTTGGAGAAAAATGTTAGTCGGCTGCTAACTGAACTAAAGAGTGTTGTTGTCGCTTGATGTTTAGTTTTTAAGTATTTTTTATTTTTTTTCCAAATCTTGTACCAAGTAATTGAAGTGGAGCTTTCGACCTTAGGGACTAGGTCATCTTCAGGGGTGTGGATCGTATTTACAGTGGCTTAACAGTAATTATATTAAAATTAATATGTATAATGTAACGCAATTTACTTGGGTACCTGGTCATTCAGGACATAAGGGAAACAAAGTGGCAGATTTATTGGCCCGGGAAGGCACTGCGGGACGCTTCGCTGGCCTGGAGCCCTGTTTTGGGGTTCCGAAGTGTGTTAAGTCTGCGGCTAATTAACCTATGGATGCAGAGTAGGTCTCAGAAGTGGTGGCTTGCCTCCATTGAGCAGAGACAGGCGAAGGAGTTCCTCAGAGGCTATTCGCCAAAGCTGACTTCAGAATTAATGCAGTCAAGGCCGCGTGGAGCTATAAGGATAATTGTAGGGCCTATTAAACTGGCCCACTGTAAGCTCAGAAAACACATGCACCATATGGACTTGGCGGATGATAGCCTTCTTTAGGTTCTGTAGTGTTTATGTCAGTGTGAGGGGCTTGTCTAGCTAAGTATGTTACTTCCTCGGGGAGGAATAACCAAGGCCTTGAGTGCTTTACACAGGAGTCGCTCTCCATTAAGAGTCTGATTAAACGGACGGTTTCTGGAGAGCGAGCACTAAATATGGGGTGCCACAATAGATCCAAAGGGAGTCTCAGTGGCCTCGAGGCTGCCCTAATCTAATCTAGTCATTGAACTGATTTTTCAGTTCCAGAATTTCTGGCAATAACCCACAATTCCCCCATGGTTTACACTTAAGAAAGTACCAAAATCAGCTGATGGGGACTTTCTTCTTTACGATCAGTCAGTACCCAGCAAATAACCCTCGCTGGGTGCGAGTGAGGGGGCTCTTTACTTTAATGTCTCACTTCATTTCTGTGACAATGGCGATGTCACTAAGAAGTGATGGGTGAGGGTAGCTTAGTTAGTTTTTAGCTTTCTTGTTATGTTAGCTAACTTTAGGTCTTCATTATTAGGCATATTGAGTGGTCTTTAGGCATCCAGAACTGGATGCATGGACATGTATCCTGGACCTAGTAACAATCATTTGGCAGCTTAGTTACGAAGCGTACACCCATCATTTGCGGCAACTTAGTGCTTCAAGACTGTAAGAGACACTTAGAGCCAGCTAGCTATCTATTGGTCAAGGTAAAAGGTGCACTTTCTGGTTCCTAAAGCGGGTGCATCCATGCAGAGGCCATGACCAGGAGAGAAGAGAAAACGAGTCTTACATGCTGAATGCATTGCATTGCAATCGCTAGTTTTGTCATTTCAGAGTACTTAATACTCAAAAACGACCCTGAAAAAAAAAGTGAGTACTCAAATACAACGGGAACCTTTTAAACAAATCTTAAAAACCTTTTTTTGACTGCACAAGTTTTGACTATTTAAAAAAAGGAAGCTCTCCAATTTGAATCCAGCGTGTAATTATTTTTTGGAACTTCCGTTCCCAGTGCTCGTTCCAAGTTCTTGTTCAAAATATTATTACCCCTTATTCATAATCTATAATCTGCATTAATTAATTATTTAACTATTACCACAGGAAGAAATTTAATATGTTTTACAATAATCGAAAATATAATCTATATTATTGCATTGAATAGCGCTATTGTTAATTTGTAGAATATAAGCTAGCTAATACGACTATCAGAGCATTGGAGATTAGTAAAGCACGTTATTCCCGTATTGTCTTTATTGATTCCATAACGTTGAAACATACTGAATCTGTGCAGATCTATAAATCCATGGCTTTGACAAATTTAGACAATATTTCCTTTACCATTTAGAACTTGATTACTAAACTATGCGAGATATTAATATAATATTGTTAATATCTTTGGAAATATCAATATTGCTGGGTACATTCTCATCAAATTATTAATATTTAACTATTGGGAGTGTGGAGCTAAGGACATAAAAGCGACAACCATAAAGGGCCAAGGTTGGTTGGAGTAGCACGGGTTGTACTTGTAAATTTTTTGTACCTAATAGGAATGGTTTTTCACCAAATCACATGAGAGCTTTTTTTAATATCAGTTTAGAGTTCCATGAAAATATCACAAGTTTAGTAATCGTGATATTTTGAGCTATCATCAAAAAATAAACGTCTTGAAGCTGTATTTTTTACGGTCCTAATAGGAACTGAAGTTCGTAGTTACTCGCCTCTATCTTTTTTTTTTTTTTTTTTTTGGCATTGGCTTCCGCCATACAGCCAGCATCGTCTAGGTGCTTATCACTAGAATATCACTCACTCTCCATTCTTACCTACAAATACATTCGCTTCACACATTCATCATTCTACTATATACTGCTATTTACATAAACTACTGCTAATGGATGGAGCAGCACTCTGTACTCCTGCCATCCTTATAGCTTAACCAAAATTAAAATCACGTAATCCTTCTCTAAGCATTTTCTTCCATTCATTCTAATTCGGCTTTAGCTTTTAAATACATTCATATTTCATTGCTAGCTCTGCTATCGACTTAAGCACATAAATGTTGGTGGAGAATATAATGTCTTCGTAGCGAAATGGTGCATCTAAATATATCGTCAAACATTCGTTTCCTTTCTACCACATAACGTGGACATATCTTTATTACATGTTTGAAATCCTCCAAAGAGGAGAGGACCTTTTGTTGATCCTGTGTAGATACGATCCGCACACCGCGTGGTTCGCTCTCAGCCTGCTTATTGTCGTAACAACCCATTTATTAGTGACAGTTCCCTTAAACCATGGTTGTCTAGGTAACTGATCTGCCATAGTTTTATAGAATCTACCTTTATCACCATTATTGTAATCTGTCTGCCATTTTTGTAGTGCTGCTTTTGCAATTATACCCTTGATATCGGACCCCTATCTTGTATCTTTCTATGATACAGGAATGAGAGAGCTGTTTTTCCTGTAGGGAAGGGCATACAATGGGCTTCTAAGTCCATATTTATTCTACATTCTGGAGGCTCTCATTCCAAAATTAGATTAATCTCTGGGGAAAAAAGAAGGAAGTGTTTACGCTTCTCAAGTAGTGGGCAATTTTTCGGGATTCATCACTTTAAATAAAAATTAACGTGGATTAAATGATTTGTTTGGAATTTCCTTCTTCTTTTTTTTAATCTATTTTTCCAGAAGTTGCTGGAATTACTGAATGGATTTTTCCAAGTTTTCTTCGTTTTTCTGGATTCCAATCCTAGCAGTTGTCTTATATTTAGCCGCGTAAAGATTCTGTTTTTAATTGAATTTATTCCCCTCCCTCCCTCCAAGTTTCCTGTGTAAAAGCCCAGGCTAAACCGGAAAGACAGGCTATCCAAGCTGAAACGTTATTTAATTATCAGATGGAATTCACTTCATATTTTCCCAACAGTGTATTGTCGTGAGTTTAAATATTTAGTCGAAATAAAACAGCTAAAAGGAAAAATATTTTGTCCCTTTTCAAAGTTTATCATTTTATTACAACATTATAATTAACGCTGGGATATTCTTCTTAATTCTTATTAATCATTGCCTGGATTTTAATTAAACGGACAAAAGAGGAATTGTAATATTAAATTTACACAGTTTAGACAAAAATTAAGAAAACAATTTAAGGGCTTTATGATCATTAAAACTTGCAAAAATGAATAGAATTAGTTATTTGCTAATTTAGACGTTCATTCAGTAAGGAGCCAATAGAATTTCACAGCTTCTTTCACTTTAATTCCTTCCTAAAGATTTATACAATTAATTACAAAACTTTTAATTTACCAGCGAGTATGTTAGATAGATTCTAGCGAGAGCGGCGGTTCTTAAAGGCCAACGCGACTCCAAAAGATCTATTTGTGGCTCCCACCATTCTAGAGCTCGCCCTCTAGCTTTAGGTTCATTCGTTTAATTGAGAATCTTAATTCTGGAGAGCGGCTCCTGGGTAAAGTTCCTAAGGACTCGGTTTTCCTTACCGAAAGTGTTTGCCAGATGGGCAGCTCTTCTCTCGTCAAGCTGATCCAATCCTGAAGTCTTCTTGAATAATATTCACTGATTACATTTTTTTGCTTTTTGTAGATTGTGAATAGCAAATAGAATATTTTTTTTCTTTTAAATTAATTAATTCAATTTTTTAATTTTAGAATAGAATAGAATAGAAAAGAAATTTATTATTCTGGGACAATTGTCCCCGAAGAATAAATGCAGGAACAAATAGAGGCCTTAACAGTTTGGCCTGTGATTATACAGAAATTAAATAAATAAATAAGTATTTACAAAAGTGAAAATATAATAAGTGAAAATGAAAGTAAAAATAAAATAATAAAACAGCAGAAATTAAGGAAATAAATTAAAACAATTAGAATTTCGGAGGAAGCTGAATAGAAAGTAGATAACTGAATAGACGGGATTTCAAGATGGATAGGGTAGGAGCATGGTGGACAGATGAAGGCAAGGAGTTCCAGAAAGAGGTAGCACGTATTAGGAAGGACTTGTCAAAGGATGAGGTACGGTGAGAGGGAATATAGAGATCAGATGAGCGAGATCTAGTGTTACGGGAATGGATGGAGGATTTAAACTTAAGGAGTTGAAAAATATAGGAAGGCCTTTGAGACTGGATGACTTGAAAAAGGAAAGAAGCCAACAAATATTGGCGGCGATAGACAGGAAAAAGCCACTTCAACTCATCGTAGCAGTGCGAAATGCGAGAGTCTCTGGAAATGCTGAAAATAAATCTTATGAAGCAGTTCATGAGGCACTTAAGCTTAGCTTCAATATCACCAGAAAGACCGCCATACACCAAACAACCATAGTTGAAATGGGGGAATATAAGAGAGGAAACTAGGAGTTGCCGGGTTTTAATTGGAAAAAGTTGACGGGAACTATTAAACTGCTTAAGGATATGGATGGAACGACGAGAGATTTGGGAAACATGGTTTTTCCAGGATAGGTTTTGATCGAAAGTGATACCGAGGTTATTCACAGAGGAACAATATTTTATTGGGGTATTGTAAAGGAAAAGATTAGGAAGAGGAGCCAATGATTTAAGGAGTGGGTTGGAGCCAATAACTATAGCTTTGGTCTTTTCTACATTCAGGGTAAGCTTATTGTTCGTGGCCCATGCTGAGATATTATTGAGGTCTTCTTGAAGTTTAAATACAGCTTCAAACAAATTTTAGATAAAAAAAAAATGGAAAAAGTAGTGATGTCATTTAGGATTTTTTTGGGTTAAATGATTGGGGATTCTGGACTGTGACTTTTTTTTTTTTTATTAGATCTTAGAGTACCCCCCCTTCTAGTGATGAAATAATATTTAATAGGTAAATGCTAAAAGGGAAAGTGGGAGCTGGCAGTTAAGGATAACATTCCCAGGTGCCAACTCATCCTTCTCCAAATATCCTTGAAAAGAAAAGAAAAAGTCTCTCCGAAGAGGTTGTAATCAGGATATCTATTCTACTCTACAACATTTTGAAACTATCAAAGATTCTCTTGGAAGCCCTAAACAGAGCGAGAAAGTCAGCAATAAGGGATCACACCATTCTCTCTGGTCATCGACTAATCAAAAACGCTGTCTCTAGAAGTTCTGTGGGATAATATCTCCAGTTTCAGGGAATCAGGCTTCCTTGGGGGGGGCCGAGAACCACCCACTGTTCAAGGGTTTAAAAACCAATCAGAAAAATCAAGCTTTCCAATCTAGATTACTTTAGTCAGCTATAGGATTAGCCATAGCAACGTACCCCTCCTGTATCTTATCTTCCATAACTACATCAATGTTTCCTACCCAAGGGAAACTGCAAAATTTAAATACCCCCACAAAAAGAAAAAGAAACCCTCACCACCATTTAATTACTGGACAACCCTCCATGTCCGGCTGAGTTGTCCACTGTTTCAGCTATCTTCCGCCAAGATTACGAGTCTGATGATATCCTACAGGGTGGGGTTACATTAGAGTAGATTCTCTCTCTCCAGAGAAACACTAGAAACCCAGATTTACTGATAATACTTAAATAAACAGTAAATTTGAAATAGATTTTCTATTAAAAAAAAAGAACCCTTAATGTGGGGGGGTCTTCTAATGTTATAAAAAATTTATCCATGGCTTCAAAAAACATTAATTTGAACATCAGATAACAAAGGTTTGGTAGTAACCAAATTCTTTAAAATTAACATATCTTTTGACGTAAATTAAAGAACTTTAAAAATTTTAACTCCCCTTTAAAGAACAAATTTAATGATGGTTAAGGTTTTTTCGACCGTTGTTGATAGATGATTTTTGGTGAATATCGAGGTGCGATCTTAAATAAAAACAACTCTTTTGCTTTTTACCAACGTTTCGGTAATTTTTACTACCCTTCTTCAGGGCATTATAATAAAAAAAAAGTTTGTGAAGTTTAATGTAGAGCTACATGGATGATGACAACAGTCCTGATGATATACTCGTAGCTCTACATTAAACTTCACAAACTTTTTTTATAATACCCTGAAGAAGGTAGTAAAAATTACCGAAACGTTGGTATAAAGCAAAAAAAGTTGTATTTATTTGAGACCGCACCTCCATATTCCCCAAAATATCAACAAATTTAATATTAAAATAACCAAATTTTGTTCCCTAAAATAATATTCTCCTGAAATTATTTAAAAAAAAAATCATCAAATATTTTTATTTGAATATTACGAGATGTTCAATGAAAACTTAATAATTTTTGTTTTTTTTTTAAAAAAAAAAAGGAGTTTTTAGACACAAAATTTAAAATTTAAGGAAGGAAGTTTTCTACCTAAAACCAAAATTTATTTTTTCGACAAAAATTAATAAATTTAATAAAGTTAATTATTAATTTAAATATTTTCTATTTACCTGCTTTAATTCAGTCTCCTGTTGGGCAGTTCATTTTCATTTTGCTCTGATGAGATGATATTTCTCTTCCCGGGGATTTTTTCTAATTTATGATTAAAAGTTCTTAAAATATGTATGTATGTATATATTTTTAGTTTAGAAGATAATTTCGAAATGTATATAATTAAAGAAAAAAAATAATAATAATTGTAGAAATAAATAAGTTATTGACGAAAACGATGTCGATTAATAAATTAAAAAAATTATATCATCGAATAATTAGAAAAGTGAAAAATAGACGAAACTTTATCGTAAATAAATGTATATTTCTGTATCTAAGAATACGACAATGATATCTCGACCGAGTCGGCGAACAGACTGACGAGTATACTCTGTAGGCAGCGAGTGGGGTCGGTGTACTAGACTTGGTGAGTGTGCGACAGAGAGAGAGAGAGAGAGAGAGAGAGTTGATGATGAGGATGAGGAGGAGTGGGGGTGAAAGAGAAAGGGGCGGAGTGAGGAAATATCGGTGCACACCCTAACTAACACAGAATCAACGATCACCATGGAATCCACCAACAACCCGAATATACGTAGGGGGTGGCCCCCCCCCATCTCCATGCAATAATACCATTTCCTTTTCTAGTTTCTCTCGCACGAACTTACGCACAAATTCTCTGTCTCTCTCACTCTCTTTTTTTTTTTGTTTTTCTTCTTCTTTCTTTTCTGAGGTGTTTTAGAGTTGTTTTTTTTTGGGGGGGGGGTCGCAAAAATCAGCTAACAAAACTCACTGGAGCCCCCCAAACCAACACTCGTGAAACAATACACGGACATGAGCTCATTCTAACAGAACCTTATATGTATAATTACACGCAGAGAATACTCACTAAAACACAGTTCAGTTCACTTATACATACATATGTATACTCGTATAATAAGAATTTAATTTATATGTCCATGAAAGCGCAATTTGTACTGTCAAAACCAAATATAATATTTACAGGGTGTTTATTTTAAGACGTCTCAAAATGCATTTCATGCTTAAACGGTTGATCTGAGCAAAAAATGGTAGAGGAAAAATTTGTTGCCCGTCACCTCTAGTTTCAGAATTCAGGGACTTGATTTTTAGATTCCTGCCCGCGTACGCGGCTGACGAGCGACCAAAAGTGTGGGTTTGCTGTTGACCCCCATTTTGCATATAAACAGTTTTAAAGAGTGTAAAATGTTAAGAAAAAAATACCGGAAACCGCAATTCGATATCTTAAAAATTAAAGGTGCTAGGCCATTTCAAAATCTGGATATTTATTAATCATATTTTAATTTTGTTAACTTGTTATCAAAGAGAAAGAAGAGCACACGATAGGTCATTTTTATGTATTTTTTTTATCCCCTTTTCTACTGAAAATATTGCCAAGGCAGTAAAGCTAGTATTTTCCTTAATATCGGGAAATAAGTCGTTTTCCGAGTGATTTTCTAAGCGATAATCAAATGTTAAGAGCTTTAGATGTTCTCCAAGCATACACAAAATGGCTAAAAATTAATTTTACATCTGTTACAAACAAGAAGGTTTAATAATTATTTGGTAATTTTGGGAGAGTTGCGTTTAATTACCAAAAAAATTGGAAACCTCCTGCCATATATTTGAGAGATCAATATCTTTCATGTAAAGGATCAAGTTTATTCCTTAATTTATCAAATAATGCACTTTTGCAGCTTTTGCAGCATGAACTATGTCTTGAAAGGTGCCTCCTCAGACTCGCAAGCCATGGTTAGCCAGGAGGTTATCAACTGCTCTCTGTATCTGAAGAGGCACCTTTGAAGGCACAGTACATGCTTCACAAGTTGAGTAAAGTGCATTATTTGGTAATTTAAGGAATAAATTTGATCCTTTACATGAAAGATATTGATCACTTAAATATGTGGCAGGAGGTTTCCAATTTTTTTGGTAATTACACGCAACTCTCCCAAAATTACCAAATAATTATTAAACCTTCTTGTTTGTAACAGATGTAAAATTAATTTTTAGACATTTTGTGTATGCTTGAGAACATCTAAAGCTCTTAACATTTTATTTTTCTTAGAAAAATCACTCGGAAAACGACTTATTTCCCGATATTAAGAAAAATACTAGCTTTTCTGCCTTGGCAATATTTTTAGTAGAAAGGGGATGAAAAAATACATAGAAATGACCTATCGCGTGCTCTTCTTTCTCTTTGATAACAAGTTAAAAAAATTGAAATATGATTAAAAATACCAGATTTTGAAATGACCTAGCACCTTTAATTTTGAAGATATCGAATTACGGTTTCCGGTTTCTTTCATTACTGTTTATACTCTTTAAAACTGTGTATATGATAATGGGGGTCAACTGCTAACCCTCACTTTTGGTCGCACGTCAGCCGCGTATGCGAGCAGGAATCTAAAATCAAGTCACATATTCTGAAACTAGAGGTGACGGGCAACAAAATTTTTCCTCTATCATTTTTCGCACAGATCAACCGTTTAAGCTTGAAATGTATCTGAGCCGGTCTTAAAATGAACACCCTGGTATATTTTTGGTAGGCAGGTCTTTTAATTTTAAAATAAAAATGCCATCATATCTTTATGTTTGTTTTTGTTTAATCTTCCTACTGCTTACATGATTACTGCACAAACTATACAATTTAAAAGAAAGAAAAACAAAATAAAAAAAACGGATTATTAAAAGAAAACGCGAACCTCTGTTAATCCTTTATCCAGTAATCCTTGATTACTGACGTCGGCTGGCCAATAGTATCGTATCCTTTTAAGATTTTTTTTTTATTTTTTTGTTTCCTTTTTAATCGAAATTCATAAAAAAAAATTAAGCAGCGCAAATATTTTTATAAAATTTGTGGAGGGCGGTTTTAAACCTTTTGAAGGGTGGTTGTTGAAACACTACAATTTTTTGAGAGGATGACTGGAGCTGAATCTGGGCAATAAAACCATAGTAATTACTAAGGAACGGATTTTTATGAATTTAAAAATGCCAAATATTTAATTAAAATATGCATTTATTTTCGTCAATTATGTGGAAAATATGTGATTTTCTTAAAATATTTTCTGGAATATTTAAGTAAAATGGACATTTTTTTTTATGAAAATGGATTTCTTTTGGGGGGGCAAGTTATAATTATTTATACAAGAAAAGAACATTTTTACAATTTATAATAATTTATTAGGAACAAAATAATTTGTTTTTACAAGTTATAATGATTTATACAACAAAGAACATTTTTACTATTTATAAAAAGATGTGTTAAATTTTCAATTTTGAAAACTTCACTCTTCGAAATTGTTTGCAACCACATGAAATTTCAAATGTTAGAACGTAAAGTGACGACGATCTGGGCTTAAGATGGACTTGTAACGACTAAAATCCTTTGAAATGAGGATTTTTAAGTTTGTGGAAAGGGATATCTGCTCTAACCAAAGCCCGACACAGATCTGTACTCAGAGTAGACTTACTTGATGATGGAGATGTAAGGAAGGCTTGATAGGACGTCCTCTCTTTCTTTCTGTTTTTATTCACTATGTGCGATCCGGTGGCAATATGTTGGGTGACTTGGGAACGTTGAGAGCAAGAAACGCGCTTGTCACAAGCTGTGCAGTAAAAAATGTCTCCATCACTTCGAAAAAGTTCTGCTGGAAACTCGCGAAGATATTTAGCAACCAGTTGTTTGTTTGAGGCCGATGTTCGTGGCATTTCACCCAAAAAAGATTACACTAAGTGACCGAACGAAATGAATTGGTCACTTCAACGAACGAGCCGAAAGAACAGTCAACTTCAAAGAACTAACAAGTGCCCGTCACTGTTTAGCAGCATTCTGTGTAAATTACAATAACCATTGTACCCACTGTGATTCACAGCCCTACAGTCTGTGGTTCACAGTTCCTGTCAACCACCTCCCAATTATGAAAATATGCCCAAAATGAAAAATGTGAAAAAATATGTACATATTTTGATTAAATATGTAGAAATATTTATTTATTTTAATCAAATATGTATAAATATGCGATAACATCCAAATATGTGGAAATATGTGAAATAAAAGTAGACTCAAACGGCTTAAAAAGTGTCAGTATGAATACTTCTAGTTGAAAAACGTCTGTAAATTGCCTAGAAAAAAATATGTAAAAACATACGAATCCGTTCCCTAGTAATTACATAAAGACTTGTCACAAAGAGGTGAAGCTGTTTAGCCGGGAAAGACTTTAGGATCGCTACATCTAAGATTATGATTCAATAATTAACAGAAAGTGGGGAGCGGTTTGCAATAATATTTGTACAAAAATAATAATAATTATAAAAATCCTAAAATCTAAAAAAAAGGAAAAATTAGAAGCAAATCAAAAATAAAAGTTAAAAATTAAATCAATAATTTTGATTTAATGGAGCACACTCATTCACACTTAACTTAATTATACTACATTAATATTAAAACTGTCCGGTAGGACAGTTGTTTAAGGGTTGATCGTCAAAAACTGCACGAAAAAGCGTAACGTTGAAAAACACCCAACTTTGACAATTTTTTTCTCTTTTTCTACAAAAGATAAAATTCCCAAATTTTCTTTAAATTATAGGGCAAACCCTCCTTTATATCTGTAATTTTTTTGCAACAACCCAGATCTAATAGGTTTCGAGAAAAAAGTTGCCAAAAATGAGCAAAAACGGCTTTTTCAAAAAATGGTCTTGTTCTTGTTGTTGTTGTAGATCAGCTTGTTAAGGGGAAGTATAGCAATCGTTGCAAATTATCGACACGTGAACCGATTTTCATGAATGAAGGGTCATTCGAATCGAAATTTTGTACAGATTTGCACTTTAAAAGTCTCGACGCCGTGCCTCATAAGGAGGGGAGTTTGCCCCACCCAAATAAGGCCCTTTCTAAAACTATTATTACCAATATTTCTATAACGCTTAGTCCGATTTTGATAAAATTCAGCTCGAATAAGTGGTTAAAGCTCCTCTACGTTGCTGATTCTCTTGCACCTACTAAGAGGAAGTACTGCAATCATTTAAATTATCAATGAGTGAACCGATTTAAATCAATGAATTGTCGTTCGATTAAAAGATCTTTGCCTCTTTGCCTTTTAGGAAGAAGTACTGCAATCGTAGTTTATTTTTCTTACTCCTCTTAAAAGGAAGTACTGAAATCGCAGTTTAATTTTGCTATTTACGTACAAATACCTTCCTATGTTATTCAAAACGCTTTTTCAAAAAAATTGTTATTGAGGATGGTTTGGGGGAACGCAACTATAATCATTCTTTAAAAAGATCTCTCCAGTGGTAGTTACGGTTCCGACTTAACACCTTATTAGATTATAATGATAGAATTGTTTATTCCAAATTTAAAAAAAATCTGTAAAGAAGATATGTAACTTTGTAAAATAAACAAAAAGGAAAATCTATCCAAAAGGTACAAAAATCTCCTTAACAAAAACTTACAGTTTAAAAAGTTAAGTATAAGGGTTGATTAAACGCCAAAAGGTACACAAATCAGCGAGTACCCAACATTTCATTAATACTTCATTAATAGTTAAGTAATTCTACTGCATTAATTTTCATTAATATGTTATTTTTTAGAATTTATTAGATGTCACAGACCCTTATGCTGGCCACTTCATTTATAATATTTTTTTGTTATAATTATGATAAATCACATAAATATGTACATGCATGTTAAAGTAGAAAAAGACAAAGTTAGAGTAGGCTACTGTCTTGAATTCGTCTTACCGAAATATTCGTGAGCACAAATAACACACAGTTAATAACAAGTAGATTATTCAACAACAATTATTCATTTCTCAATTGTAATTTAATTTAGTCCCCCTAATTTTACTTATAGTAAAATACTGGAATAATTAGCTGTCCTAAAAATATGCATATCTTTATTTTCTTTATTTTATATTACATATATATAACATTGTGGGAAGAACACCTACATTGAGAATGTAATTGAAGAAAACTATATTATTTGCGATAAAGCCAGATAATTATTACCTATTATTATAAACGTTTGACTACTTCATAAAATAACAATTACTTTAATCGAAGAATGAACTTAAACCGACGATTTTTATTTAAAAATA
The DNA here is from genome assembly GCF_049639745.1 of Rhodnius prolixus. Taxonomy (NCBI): domain Eukaryota; kingdom Metazoa; phylum Arthropoda; class Insecta; order Hemiptera; family Reduviidae; genus Rhodnius; species Rhodnius prolixus. The sequence continues at coordinate 32,354,719 of NW_027411582.1, forward strand.
AAATAAATAAATAAAATAAACTAAATCATTGATGTAAGTTTTTTTTTAAAAAAAAAGTTTTGAATTTTTTAGCCTCATAATTTTTTTTTTTTATTTTTTATAACGTTTTTCTTTTTAACCTGTAATTAATAGTTTCATTATTATAAATAACTAGATATTACGAGTACAGTCAATCTACAGTGCTACTTGAACATATATTTTGTAGACGAAAATGGCCAGCATAAGGGTGTGACATCTAATAAATTCTAAAAAATATTAATGAAAATTAATGTAGTAAAATTACTTAACTATTAATGAAGTATTAATGAAATGTTGGGTACTGCTGATTTGTGTACCTTTTGGCGTTTAATCAACCCTTATACTTAACTTTTTAAACTGTAAGTTTTTGTTAAGGTTAATATAGTCTATTGATTACATCATAGCCTGAGGTTAAATATGGGGATATAACAATTTACCAAAACATATGGTAGTTGATTTGGTCTAATAAATCTAGATGTCTGGAATTTAAAAAAATAAATACCATATTTTATAGGCTAAATAACATAGAATTATATGCAATAAATAACAATTTTATACGAGAACCAGATATTTTGTATATTTGATGCTTAAATATTTGTAATTTCAGTTAAAAAATATTCTGTTATTTGAAACATTTTTATTCAGTTTATTTTGTCCCCCCCACTGATCGTCCATTTTTTATCGTCTCTCATTTATTTTTTTAAAATCTAATTCATGTAAAATCTCTTTGGTGCATGTTTTCATCATTTTTTATCAATTCAAAATAACCCTTTGCCGGAAGTATAACAGGATAAATTAAGTAGATCATTCATTCTATTGCCCAAAATATTCAAGCAAAAAATCTGAGTAACTGCTCCTCCCCCCCTCTTTTCTGTAGTACTTTCATTTGATTTCAAATTTTATTGAAATGTACAAAATAAATAAATAAATAAATCGGCTTAAAATTTATTTATTACGCAACGCTTCAGTAAATGAACAAATTTTATATTAAAATTATATCTTATAAAATACTGTAGTGGTGAGAAGCTGGCCAGTAGTAGAGTAACCAAGAACGGTAGAATACATTTTAAGAGAGGATGTCTCGAGGCGACTGCCGTTATTAAATCGTCTTGAAGGCTAGAGATAAGTGTATGGCCCAAAAATGAATTTGGTATTTTTTTTTTTTTTTTTGTATCTTAGTTCAGATCGATTTGTTCAGAACATTGATTGGTAAACTTTCTTTTTTTTTTTTTTTTATGATGGCCGTCTAGCAGGGGCGGCTCTAGCTCGTGTAGCGCCCGTGTGCAATGAAACCCTGGCGCCCCCTAGGCCTGACCCCCCCCCCCCCCGGGGGCTATAACTATTAACTTTGCCCTCGTAACAAGAAAGGTTTTTCTTATTAAACTTCTAAACTTTAAATACGTGAAATAAGATTTATTTGGAGTTGAAACAAAATGTTCGAAAAAGAAGCCGCCCATAGGGCGCTCGCGTTTGATAACTGCCGCCACCGCGCTGGCTGGCCGCTTCTGTCATATCATTGTTGTACCATGATGGTCCAAGACGATGCTCTTAGCTGTCTCAGGGAGCGCCGCGGCGCCCGTGTGCATTGCACACCCTGCACTATAGGTTAAGCCGCCCCTGCCGTCTAGATCTAGTTTAGAGTTTTACTTGGCTAAAGTTGTTTCCTGTTGTTTACGTCAAGAATAGAAGTCCACCAAGTGAGTCACGTATCATTTTTGGTTCATCCCCAAGTTAGAGGAGGATATGTAAATTCTTGGAAGAATGAAGATAACTTGCTGGAGATTAATTTTCGATCGGTGTTAAGCCATATTTCCAAAATGTGTATTAGTTCTGAATATTTCTAAGGGATATTATATCACTGGATCAGGATGCGAGAAGATTGAAGCACCAATGTTTCTGCATAGCATTGAATGGTTTTTCGGTTGTTGATGCTGTACGAGGTGTGGCTATTGAATAACGAGACTGATGCTGTAAAACATTTTATTTTAAATTTATACATATTTAGTTATTATCACCTTCAATATAAACCCCTCCCCTATCCCTACAACGCTCCACGGCGAATTTACCATTGTTCGAAACTGTGCTGGAAGTCTTTTTCTGTCAGCTCCTGCATGACGCGTGCCGCTTTTTCTTTCACTCAGCTTCAACGCACTGAAATCCTGTTCCTTTTTAATGCAGATTTGACTTTAGGGGACAGATCTAAAGTCACATGGGGCCCCAGGTCAGGCGAATAAGGCGGATGTGGCCTAAAACAGCGGATGTTGTACTTTGGGCTAGAAACGTCTTGACAGAGAATGTGCATTGTGAGCCCGGCGCGTAGTCTTGATAGAGAACCCCGTGGACTTGTTCTTCCACAAATCGGCTCGTTTTGTTTCCTGACTCCTTACTCGGAGTTGAAATTTAGTTATTAAAATTTTAAATAAAATTCTTTTATGTTCAAAATTACTGAGTAGTTAAAAAGTCCAAAAATTAATTTAAATGTAATAATGAGCTCATAAACAAATTTTTACTGCCACTCGGATTCGGGCGACGTAAAAATATTTTTTTCTAGCTCAAGACACTTTTTTCATTATGGTAATTTATAGTTAGAAGATTTTATAATAATAATAGTGAGAAATCATTGGCCAACAGCAAGTCTTCACTCTTATTGGTCAAATAAAGCATGGCCATGTTGTTTGAGATCGACCCGCCATACTCCATACCTCCCTACAGGAGGAATGTTGTGGTGGCCAGGACATACAGGAGGCGCTCTATAAATCCTCAATCCTTGCTATCATCACATGACACACCTTATACTTTACTGCGAATTGGATTCCCACACATACATATATGGGCGGAAAGCCACTACGCGATACAAACACCCTATAAATGGTTTCTGTTGGTAAATAGTAAACTGGTTTCAGTAGCAAGGATAACTTCATCCTTGTACAGATACACAGAGAGAGACTAACATTCACACAGATCCCAGATTAACACAGTACTGTTCCATTACTTTGCTTGGTGAATACAGCAAATTGTCTATTTTCACTAATTTAAAAAATTTCTATTATTTTATTTATTTTTTTAACTTGAATATCTTAGAACAAAATTTCCTCGAGTTATAATAATTAATCCTTTATTTTTAAAATAAACAAATAATAATACAAAATACAAAATTTGGAAATTGCATGGCCTATAGCCGTCTGCAGGAGTTAGCCTTTATATAAAGAAAAAAAAAAAAAGATATATATATAAATACATTAAAATAAGAAATACATAAAAATAAGGACATGATACAAAAAAGAAAAAAAATAAATAAAATGAGGTTTGAAGTAAATACAATGGAGAGGAAACCAAATTCTAAAGCTAAACAAAAAAAAAAAAAAAAAAAGAAGAAAATAAAACAAACTTCTTGAGAGTTAAAAATAATAATAAAAGATATTTAAATTGTACATTCTACATTTATCATTTTGTGTCTTACAATCCAGGCTCTCTTAGCAAAAGTGATCAGTGGAAGATAATCCAGGGTGGACAGTAAATCAACAATATAATGACCAGAAAGACTAAAACTCCCCATGATCTGGAGTCGGAGTTCGCCTAGAGTAGGACATATAGCCAGGAAATGATACAGATCCTCCTGTGCCCCTATGGAGCACAGAGGGCACATGCTCTCATCACCCTGCCGCTCCAACCATGGAACACTATTCAGCCTGAGTAGCTCGGCTCGAATTTTAAAGAGCCAGCTAAGGTCTCTAAAATTTAATTGCGCATTGGCTATATGTCCAAAAAGCGAACTGCTATCATCTATGTCCTCCATTAGTGTCCTGTAAAGGAGGAAACGCTCCGTCTTTCTGGCCCTTCTCACAGACTCCTCCCGAAAAGCACCCCGCACTGTATCCGCCAACGCAGTCAATTGCGGTTGCCACACATTGATGACGTCCAAGGATAAGTCGAATGCCAACGAATGTTTCTGCGCCAGGACATTCCAACGCCGAAAAAATGCCGCACCCCTTCCAATAATTTCAAGCGCCACAATACGTGAAAGACGGGAAGGTGGAAGCATGAGGATTTTACGGATGTATTTAAAGTGGAGGTGCAAGGTGAATACAAAAATAGGATCGACCGAGGTTTCCAAGTGGAGGATGTAATTAGGGGTCGAAGTGGGAAGAGCAAAGAGCTTTTTAATATAGTAGCGCTGGAACTTTTCCAATTCTTCAAATTCTTCAAAACCCCAGACCTGACCACCGTAGCAGACTATTGCACGAGCAAGAGCATTAAAAAAATTAAGCTTTGCATAGAACGGGACATCATTTTGAGCTACGAAGCTGGACCAAACTCTATTAATGCCTGCCTTAGCTGAGGAAATTCTATTAACTAAATGTGGTGTGAAAGACAGACGCGAGGTTAACAGAATCCCTAGATATTTGTAAGAATTTACATTCTCCAGCCGCTTGTTCTTATAAAACCAACGCTCGTTGGCCGCCGGTCGACCTCCTTTTTTAAAGACTAAGACCTTAGACTTGCTCAAATTGAGAGAAAGGTTCCAACGATCGCAATACCTCTCCAGAAGATTAATATTCCTCTGCAATAGAACAGGATTATCGGCCAGCAACACAACATCGTCAGCGTACATCAAAATGCTTATCTTTTTCCCACCCACGCGAACTCCTCCTTCCAAAGTTAAAGGTAAGTCATTTAAGAAAATACAGAAAAGAATGGGACTAAGAAGGCATCCCTGTCTGACTCCACTAGCAACCTGAAAAAATTCCGAAATACCTCCAATACCACGAGTTATTCAATCGAGTTATTTAATCGATGCCCTTATTTTCCCATTAAATATACCTTAATTCCGGTTCTTATAATTTGGCAGATCAGTTCTGAGACTTGTGATTAATTCTTTGTGCGTTTTCGATGACCAGCGCCTTAGTTTCTTTTGAAGACATTTTTCATCATTTAATTTGTGAAAATTAATATTTCTCTATTATTCGCCCGTAAGAAAGGACCCAAGCAATGGTTCTGGGATAAGAAATTAATTTGGGAATAGATAGATTAGATTATCCGGGTGGGACCTATGCCCTACGGCACCGCAGCCACAAGAGCCACTAATTGTGCCAGAGCCCCCGTTTTGGGATCTAGTAGACGAAACCTCCCCTACTAAAGAGGTTGAGGGACTTTCCCTGCTAGTTCTTTTTGCGCTACAATTTCCTTTTTGGTCTCAAAGATCCAAAGGTTTCATTGGCGCAACCTGCAACACAGGTGAGAGGCCGTTTCCTCCTCTTCTTCACACAATCTACACACCAATTCCGAGCTAATAAGCCTCCTACCTTGTACAGATGCTTTCTGAACCTTACCATACTCCGTGAATAGGTAATCAGAGTAATCTGATTTCTACACAAATACAGGTCTCTTTGGCGCTTTGTTTACACAGCCAAGGCAAGCATAGTCTTGCTGTGTGGGACCCTCCAGGACACATCACCTAGTTCTTTTCATATTCTCTCTCCAGATCCCAGTCTCTGAACTGCACCCTTGGTGATCTCTAGGACTGGTTCCAGAATTTGGAAATAAATAAGGTATATTTTTAAAAAAAAAAGGACCTCCCCTAAAAAAGGGATATCCTGACCCTGAGGATCCCCCCTGTAAATTTCAAATAAAAAAAGTAAATTTAATATTTCATATTTTAGAAGAATTTTTATTGCAGTAGAATGCTCAAATTTCTAGGAAAATAGAAAAATTGGGAGAGTTTTCATTGCAATTTCTTGCCTCCCATTTTTCTTTCGCTCCCATTTTTCTTATCCTGTTTTTTCCTGGGATGAACCCTTAACACTGTGTAACCTTTCGCAAAAGAGAGGAAATATTCTCATCTCTAAATACTAAACTTGCATGTATAATTCTCTTGTTATAATTGTGTAAATAACGCATGAACCCTTATGACCCGTTTCTCTTAACCCTATACATTCACGTAGTTGTCCCTTGTATTTTCTGTTGTATAATACATTTAATAATAAAAGGAAATTAGAATGAAGTAAGTTTTGAACGTGAGAATATTATTATTTAATTAAAATTTTATTTTGAGTTGTGGTTTTGAATGTGAAAACTAAGAGTAACTGGAGAAATGAATCCCCCTCCACTTAGGGTTCCCTCTCAAGGAGCTACTTAGAGAAGTGGCTGTGCTAAATTTAGTAAGAGTCGACGGGATGGGTCGTCCCTTTTTTTTATCTTTTTGTAAAAGAGGCATCTTGAAATAGACAAGATACGAGAAACGTTTTTTAGCAGATGTCCATAGAAAATTTCAAAAGCATTTATTCAAGGATCAATCGTGCAAGAAATCAGATTTTCAAAATCGGAGAAACTTCTAGGAACGTGAAACGTGAAGTTTATCGAGGAGAACTAGAGTATACAGATTTTCAGCAACCTTCTAACACTGTTACATTTGTAGAATAGAATAGAACAGATCTTTATTACAAGATAAATATGTACAAAAAAAAATAAATATACGAAGTGGCAATGTACAAAACATTGTAACCTTCATAACGATAACAAGAAAGGTTAAGGTGTAGGATAAGAATGCAGGGAAAAAGGAAGGAAAAACCTGCAGCTAAGGTAAAAGTCTTTTGTGTCCTGTAGGGAATAGAAGGATCTGTAAGGAGGCTATGTCGCGGCAGAGTGGATTAGGATGACAGCCTAGCATGGAAAGAGGAGTTTCAACAGACTGATTTTGGATCATAGGAGTGTACGGGGGGGGGAGGATAATGGATGCAGTCTTCGTGTGGAGTGAGTCAATCTTAGTGCGTCGTGCAGAGCCTATAGCTGCTGAGAAAGTCTGTGAAATTTGTATCTGTGTTGTCTTTGGAGTTTCTTGATGTTACTTGCTACTACGAGGGTCGTTTGAAAAGTCCGTGCAAAGTCAGAGAGATAGCACCACTGGCGCGTATCGAGGTTATGTTTAGTTAGTAGCATCTCTTGGAAGAACACACACCAAGTTTCAGCTAGATCGGTGTATTTCTTTGTGTTTGGCATTCGTTTGAATCGAGGAAGTCGAGTGATTTTCAAAAAATGGACGAAAAAGAATTTCGTGTGTTGATTAAACACTACTTTATGAAAGGCAAAACGCCTCAGGAGACTAAAGAGAAGCTTGATAAACATTATGGTGACTCTGCACCTTCGATTAGAACAGTTTATAAGTGGTTTCAAAATTTTCGGAGTGGCCATATGGGCACAAGTGACGCTGAACGTTCTGGACGCCCTGTTGAGGTTACTACTCCAGAAATCATTGATAAAATCCATGATATGGTGATGGATGACAGAAGAGTGAAGGTGCGTGAGATTGCTAGTGCTGTGGGCATCTCGAATGAACGGGCACATAATATTTTGCATCAACATTTGGACATGACAAAGCTATCCGCAAGATGGGTGCCGCGATTGCTCACGCTTGACCAAAAACGAAATCGTGTGAAGTGTTGCAAGGACGGTTTGCAGCTGTTCCAGAAGAATCCGCAGGACTTTAAGCGTCGTTTCGTCACTGTGGATCACCCTCGGACTACTATTTGTTCCCCAATATGAAGAAATGGCTGGCGGGAAAAAGATTTTATTCAAACGAGGAGGAGATTGCAGAAACGAATGGCTATTTTACAGACTTGGACAAATCCTATTATTCGGAAGGGATCAACAAACTAGAGCAGCGTTGGACGAAGTGTATAAGCCTAAAAGGAGACTATGTTGAAAAATAAAAAAGGTTTACCCCAAAAAATTAAGTAGTTTTTATTTTTGCACGGACTTTTCAAACGATCCTCGTACAAGTTCAGGCTCCAGGCGGAGCAGTTGTTAACATTCGTTTTCACTTCACAGCAATGGCTGAAAATACGTAGCCGTGCGGTTAGAGGCAAGGCTTACAAAGTCTAAGATGTACTGTTGGTTTGTGGGTTCGATTTCCGTTCTCTAGGTCTTGAATTTTTACTATAATGGGTTAATAAAAGAAAATGTATAGCCAAGTATGTTGTCTGGTCGCCTCCATCCACGGCACCTAATTAAGGTAGTTGGACGTAAAGCCTGTCTGAAAAAATAAACATTACATTACTGCCTTTGAAATAATTAAAGAGAGTTTTAACAAATATAATAAAAAAATTATTTAAACAAATAAAATAATTAAAAAATTAAAAATATTTAAAAAAACTAAAAATTACAAAAAAAAAAATCTAAATATTCCTCTCGTTTCTGGAAATAGCCCCAATCTCGTTACACAAAACTGCACTCAAATCTATAGATAGTCATTACACAGCCTCTGATCCACAACATGTCTACTACAACACTTCCTTCAAATCCACAGCGCAGACTAAAGCGGCGGTGGCCATGCGACCATCTCAACACAACGCCGACCTCCTAGAATGGTTGCTGTGTAAGCTTGCCAACCTGGGCGAACTAATTGCTTCCATCACTGGGATGGTCCATCGTTCACTCCACTCACGCCTCTTGGCGCACATGCATGTGCGCGCACGTGTATGTAAGTGCATATATGTGCGTGCACGTGTCTTTCTTGAGTTATTTTAGGCATATACTCACAGACAAATTTACTAAAAACCAGGGGAATATAATTAGAAACTCTGCCTGACTTCCTGTTTGTAGAAGGAACTGTAAGAGAACATTTTGAAAACCACTCTGCTGTACTGGTTTTAATTTTTGAAGTAGTCACAAACTGTGGAATTAAGTTCATGAGTTTTGAAGTACATTATTATGGGCCGGAGGGTTTGGGCAAAATTAGAACGTGAAACAAACAAAAGAGCTTTAATATTTGTTGCTCGTTTGTCTGTTAGCGAGCATTTGTGCTCATATCCTTGAATAGCCAGTTTGCTGATTAGTTACAAGTCTAAGGGTTTCTTCGCCATAACTTCAACAACCCATCAAGTCTTTTGCACACATCTTTTATTAACGCATACTTATCTGTAGCGAACCTCTTCTTAATCCATCATACACTCAAGGGAGATTTACTGAATACCATTCAGTGACTAAACCATTGTCTGGGAAATTAACAACAGAGTTTTTTTTTAAAAAAAAAAGAAAATTTGTTGCTGTGCCCTTAGTTATGCCCCTGTCAACGGCCAACTCTGGGTCTCCTTTTCTCATACTCAATGCTTGAAAGTAATCTACTTCTAGAACAAGAGGTAGAGGCTCATATGTTTTTTATTAAACTTAGATATGCCGCAGGGGAGTATCCTTGGCCCCGTTCTCTGCACAGTATACACATCAGACATACCTGTACAACCCTCTACACTACTCTGTTCATATGCAGATGACACAGCCATACTAGCCACAAGTACACATCCTTCATCAGCTTCATACAAGTTACAGACACACTTACATAAAATAGAATCCTGGGCCAAGAAGTGGAGGATTAAAATGTTCATCTGTCCTCTTCAACAGCAATCCTCTTCCTTGTACAGGATCTGGTGCGCTACCTTGGGCTCTACATAGACAAAAAACGTCACGTGGAACCCACAACACTAGACTTAAAAGACAAGCAATGGCAAAAAACGTGCGAAACTGTTTTACAAGACTTCTTGGACGACGCTCCAAATTGCCCATAGAACGGAAACGCTTAATATACAACACTATTCTCAAACCTATGTGAACTTACAGGAATAGAGCTTTGGGGTTCAGTCAAACCTAAAAAACATACGGACAGTGCAGGACATTTCAGTCAAAACTCCTCCGACGCAGATAGCTGACGCTCCTTACTACGGTGACTAACCTCACTTTTCCTCAACGACCTCAACATTCCCTTCATAGACCAACTCGCCAAGACTAAATATCAAAAGTTCCATACTGCTTTCTCGACTAGCTCTAATCCTCTTGTACTGGCTCTCGCTTCCTCTGACATCCCTAATACTCCTCGCCGACTGAATCGCCAGTGGCCCCGCAACTTCCTTGTAGTCTGTAGGCCTAAACGCCATTATTCTCCTATCTCTCCTCCTCATATTCTCCTCCTCATATTCTCCTCTCTTCTACAGAGAGTGCTACCGCTGGGTAGTTTCTCTCCTCCTGCTCTCCTCCCGCACCAGTTCATCACTCTTAAATATTAATTCCTAATACTCCTCGCCGAGTGAATCGCCAGTGGCCCCGCGACTTCCTTGCAGGCTGAAGACCTAAATCATTATTCTCCTCATATTCTCCTCCTCACATTCTCCTCTCTCCTACAGAGAGTGCTACCGCTGGGTAGTTTCTCTCCTCCTGCTCTCTTCCCGCACCAGTTCATCACTCTCTCCATATTTACTGATTGTAAACAATGTATACAGATTGTAAATTACAAAATAAATTTTAAAAAAAATAATAATATGTTAAAACTTAGATAATCTTTTTCACGAAATTGTTAAGATTTGATTAAGGACACATTTCTGAGCAACAGGAATGGGATTGTCTTTTTCCCCTTACCAAAGTACCATTTTGAGAGCACTGCATGAACTTATCGATGTTTGAAATATTAATAAGATATAAATATGTACCGGAAAGTTAAAGTTTTAAGGAAATTAGCAAAACGGAAGTGCCTTTTTTGAAAATAGGAAACATTATTAATTTTGAAATCAACTACTTAGAAAAAAAAATCACGTAAACTGCAAAATAGAGGGTTCACAAGAGTTTTTAATTAATTAATTAAATTAATTTAAGTTTTTTCTCTATTAATAATTTAGTGTATGACGTTTTGAAATTAAAAAAAAATATGGCGCACTAAAGGGAAGAGATATGAAAACTAAAAACCCCGTTAGGTGCAGTTGGCTGGACGGTGGCCGGGGGGGGTTGGCCACTGATGATGACGTACAAAAACATGTCACATGCTTTGTGTGATATCTGATTTAATTTAATAGATAAGCGATCTGTAATGCGTCCTTGCTCCACCCCACGCACTAGAATAGGCTCTGTAACTGAAGGCAGCGGTCCTCCTGTCCTCCTGCTGTTATTGGATGGAAAGGCGAGGAGTTATGTGGAGTCCAGCTGCTGGAGTGAGAGAGAGAGAGAAAGAGAGAGAGAGAGAGAGAGAAACGAGCGGAATTGCAGCAAAATGGAACCCACGGAGTCAACGGCAGCAAAATTTACTGCCTCACAGACTTACAAGTGGGCTCGATTTAAAGTCCCACCCACGCACACCGCTAGCGATAGCATCCTCTCCGAGCGTTTTCCTTCTAGCGATTTTATATCATAACTATTTTCTCATCATTTTCACAAGGCTCTATATCTTAGGCGCTTTCTTTTTTTCTATAAATAATTCAGCTTTTACTTACTTTCTTATGCCTTTTAAATCAGGAAGTGCCTCCTAAATCAGGAGTCTTTACCGGAAATAAACTTTTGACTCCTCATAATCAATTTTTTTTAATTTTTGTAACTTTCTAAAAATTAATGCTACCATTTTCTCTAATAATATTAAAATAAGTTGAGTTTCCAGCAGTAAGACAATCTTACTATCGATACCAAAAGACGTGTGAGTCTCTAAAAGCTTTTATAATAATAATAAAAATAAAAAAAATTAACAGCGTACTAATTTCAGTGCAACATCTGAGAATATCAATTAAACGAGATACTCCCTTAATCTCTGACCATCACCAAATACCCGGAACCTAAACTTCAGGCAGCGAGGACACTGTACCAAGTAACGGTAATTGGTCTCTAGCTGCCTGGTCCTTACACTTTCTCACTTTCAATCTGTATTCAGGTACCTTTGTAGCATGTCCAGTCTTCTTTGGATGTTTTTTTTTCCAGATTTCAACAAGCGTACAATTTCAGTTGATAGCCTTACTTTCGCCCAGATTCTCACCCCTTATTCAATTTAAATACAAGAAATCCCCCCCTTTTTTTTCAAGTTCTTCAGCTATCCTCAATCCATTAAATGTCTCCAAAGATCCAGAAGAATCTAACTATCCTTTTCCAAACAAGATGGTACAGACTTCTTCTTTCTCCTACCAGCTGTGTCTAGCTTTTGCAGCTGCTTAACTATCAAAGACAATAATCTCAATTAAATAATTCCTAGATCCTCTCATGCGATAAAGCAGATGTAATGACTTAATGTTCTGCTAGTAGATAGATAGATAATAGATGGGACGGAACCTACGCCCCACGGCACCGCAGCCACAGAAGACTTATTGTGCCAGCCCCTTCTTAGTTCTAGTAAGCGAACCCTCCCCTCCTAAAGAGGTTGAGGACTTTCCCTACTAGTTCTTTTTGCGCTACTATCTCCTTCGGTCTCAGCGTACCAAAGGTTTCATAACTAGCTTGTAACTCAATGAATCTAGGACACCTGTCTCCTGACGAGAAACCACCCTGTAAAAACACATTCTCGATTTCCATTAATCCAAAGATCAGGGTTCTCATTCTTTAGTTTATCCATGAAAATGGGAAATTCCTTTGTGAACGCCCATCTTTTTATTGGTCTTGTCCATATTGTCCATCCCTATTCTCTACGCCTTAGTGCTTCTCAAGAGAGAGATATTCTGAAGTATCCCCCTTTGCAAGTAAGTCTCAGAAAACTCTTCATATGGGGCAGCCTTCTTATGTGTTTTTGGAAGCCTTTTCCAGTTTATGGAAATTTTTGGAAACTCTTCTAAATATAACTATTTCTATTCGTCTATTTAGTGCTATGTTTAAACTAGTAAATGTTCTTTGGTTTTACCACTTTTCTAGTTCCATCTTCTTTTCCCAGAATATACCCATTATTGTTAAACAACATTCTAGGATTCACTCTCTAAAACTAGTTCTGGGGACAGTTGCTTTAGTTAATACCCATTCTACGACCTCTCTTTCTCTTCAGGGCCCTTATTGCAAAACCTTTGCTCTTAGATAAAATGGAACACCCAGTAGAGTGTGCGGTGTGTTTCCACTTCCAAAAGCAGTGAACACCAGAGATTTAACACACTGGCTGGCTAAGTCCCTCAATTGTACTTCTCCCCGCAAAACTAAAAACAGTTGCCGTCTCATTTAACACGTACTACGGCTACTTTATTAAGTGCAACACAATCTCCATTTATTTGTTCTGGTCAAATGGTCCTTTTTACAAGCTTCTCTAAAAGAAGCAATCATTAAAAAGATTTTTTGTTCTCCATCCCACAGCAGAAAGAACTTAATTATTTATAGTTATTTTTTACATTTTATTGATTTAAATAACGTAATGTTACTTTATATCTACGTATACTATTAATTACTAATGTTAATATTGGCTTCGTGACCGAAAATTATTAAACTAAGGATTCAGGATTGGCGAGGAATCGATCAAATAAAAAACAACTCAGTCTTTTTGCCAACGTTTCTGGGGCAAATATATTGTCTTCTTCAGGGCCTGGATATTACAAATACAAAAACAATCTAGAGAATCAGTAACAACAGAAAATCAGTAAAAAAACAGTAAAAATCAGTAAAATACAATAAATTCTTTATAATTATTGAAACTTACGTGGCTATGCTGGGTTGGTTGAGTTACAGAAACTAAGAGCCAGAACTGGAGAAGCACCATCAGGCATATAAAGAGATCTCTCGGTAGGCAATTTGATAGGCGTGTTATATCGACACGGGAGACGATTCAGTGACACCTCTCTCATCGGATTTGTCACCTATAGACTATTTCCTTTGGGAATACCTGAAAAACAAGGTGATTATTCATAACGTTTTTCTTTTTTTCCTTATCTCTGCTTACCTATAAGCATTTCTAAATCTAGGTGTATCACAATCAAGCCGGAATTGCATCTGTAGATGAACTAAAGCAGAGAATGATAGATGCCTGTAACTCGGTTAAAGCCGACTCTATTTCTTTGGCAGTAAGGGACAATTGGCGGGTAAGAGCATGTCTATGCATCTCTAATGGTGGAGGCCATTTCGAGCATGATCTGTAATATTAATGAGGAGTAAAATTTATAATAAAATAGTACTTTTCTTCTTATTCAATCAAAAAACCGTTATAATATTATCATTTTGACATTTCTTATAAGAATCATGTTTTCATTCATAACTTCTAAAATATCGCTCTCAGAAAAAAACCGTTCAAGTAAATTTTTCTTTAAAAATGTTAGGGTTAAAGGGGGAAATAAGAAAGTATATTCAGCAAACAACAACACAATAAATAATAACAGTTATATTATAATAATAATTAAACACATTTTAAGAATCAAACTTAATCACAAAGACATGTACATACTAAACAGAGTACAACACAAGAACATAATGGATTAGATATAGGAAGCGCGCAGCTTCTCCCTTTGCCCCACTCTTCTAATAGTACAACCAAGACTTGCTGAATGCTAGATACTTTATTTCCTTAACAAAAAAAATAGAGAAATCTATTTCTGAAATAAAAACCGCACCTCCCCACTTGAAAAAAAGGAAGTTGGTGCCTGTATCTCGCTTCTGGAAGCACCGAAAAAAATTTACAAAGTAAATTTGGATTCCTATCAAAAAACTAAGGGAACACGTATTTTTTAGTTTTTTTCTAGCTATCTTAGTTTCCGAGAAAAAGTCGTTATCCATTATAACTTGGGACACCCTGTATATACAGATATAGCGGGACTTGGACTGGGAAAACTTGGCTGCACAGACCGCAACTTCTTTGAGTTTTGGCAATTTGGAAAGAGGAGCCCTCCATTTAAAATTTCAATCTATTATCTCCAGGCTGAAGGAAACTTTTGCTTTGAAGCAGAGAGAAAGAGCTCAGGCATCGCGCCGATATACTATTTATAAGCTACTCAATCATCAGGTTAAATGTGCAAATTTGGTTGATAAAACTGAAACGGAAAATCGTATATCGGACATACGATTGGGTCTTTAAGTTAAGGGGGGAACTGCTGAACCTCAACCACAAGCCTTATAGCCTGGATGTCCAGGAAGAATGTACTCTCTGCAATTACAGAGTAAAGGAAGATACGTTCCACTTCGTCGCACAATGCCCTATTTTGGCCCCATACAGACTGTCGGTATTTGGGGACAGATTTCTGTCATATGATTTCTTTCTCAATGTACTGAATGGTCCAGAATGGTCTCACTTAATCAGATATGTGACAGCAGCATGGGAATATAGAAAACTAATAAATAATGAATTCATCTAATGAAGTATATTAAAAAAATATAAATATATATATATTTCTCTCCTACATTTTTAATTACAGAACTACAATTAGTTATTAAATTTGAAAAGTGATTCTTATTATTATTATGCTTATTCTTTGGCTAGAATTATCTATTTTGTCTCTTAGCTTACTCATTAATGTATTTCTATGGAGTTTTACTTAGCTGCATGCCTGCAATTTATTCAGCTACTTCACTAACAGCTGTCTATTACTTTGTTTTATTATAAAAATTCAATTTTCTTTAATTAACTTTTCCTTTGTTGGAAAATATTTTTGTAATTTGGTTCTAAAGATATATTTTTATTTTTTATTTATCTATTTTATCATATTTTTTCACTTGATATGAAGAAATTTTTATATTTACCAAACCCCGGCAGACGGATACCTTGCCGAATTAAGTTTTCTGGCTTTTTTTTTTTTAGATAAGATATTCTTATGTACTTGTACAATTATTATTTGTTTAAATAAACTTATTATTATTATTATTATTATTATAGCGGGACTTACACGGGAATTTTGGTAATGACAATGGGACAGATACAATAGACTAATTACAATGTTCAATTTTGACAATAAAATAGATATTGGGAAATTTCTTTTAATACAAAAACAAACCGGAAAAACCCTTATGAACTTATCATAAGAACCAAATGATTAGAAGCAAATTTAAAGAACACAGATCTTTATCTCTGATATTTCCATCATTTGCAGAAGTCAATCGTTGGGGAAAAAAAAAAAAAAACGATATTGATTTTTGATGAATAGTCCTCGTTAAAATAAAGGGCACCTCGTTTAGCGACCATTTAACACAAAATTAACATATTCATGATATTCAAAAATACAAATACAAAATAGAAACTTTTCCAATTTCCCAATATAAATTTAAATATTTTGCCCCCCCCCCCAAACGCTTGGTTTAAGGCGGGTGGACGGAATCTATTTTGAAGGCAGAATGCTTTTCTTAATGGAAATGATTGTTTGCTTTTTCTTTTTTATTAAAGTGAGAAAATTGATACTATTTCATTAATTTTCCGCTGAAACTTAATTTCCCTTTTAAGAATGAGAGAGTTTTCTAGGTAATGTAAGTGCGTTTGTGTGTTAGAGAGAAAAGCCTAAAATTGAAAAGTGTTTATCCAAGAAGAAGTGGAAAATTGTTTGTTGCAGTGGTGGTCATAGCATAGGGTTTCCCCCCCCCCCCAACAGAATAAAGATATATAATGAAGCAGTTATCCTAGAACTGAGAAAAAAAGAAGAAAATTCTTGTGATAGAATTGCTGAATGAAAAGCGTTTGAAATTGATGAAAAATTGACGCTACTGGGTAGATTGAATAAAAGAAGATTTTGACTGGATTGAATTGAATTTTTTTTCAAAGGTTTTATTTCAAAGAGTTTTAATTTAAATTTTAAAAAAACAAAAAAGAAACCGCTTTGATACAGATGGCTGTGAGTAATTTTCAACTATCAGTTCCGGTGCACACCAGGGTTAATAGCTTTTTTTATATTAGAGAGTGGATTAGAGAGAGAGAACGCTTATAAGTAGGGAACGGATTCGTATGTATTTATATATTTTTTTCTAGGCAATTTACAGACGTTTTTCAACTAGAAGTATTCATACTGACACTTTTTAAGCCGTTTGAGTCTACTTTTATTTCACATATTTCCACATATTTGGATGTTATCGCATATTTATACATATTTGATTAAAATAAATAAATATTTCTACATATTTAATCAAAATATGTACATAGATATTATCAGTGACGTAGATTCCTTAATCTCCTCGGTTAAAAAAGTGTTCTTAAAAGCACCAAGACGCATTAAAATGCTAAAAGATCTCTATCCAGACTTGTGCCTTCCACCAGAACCAATATTACTATGAAAACTACAATAAAATCAAGAATGTCCTTTCACATCTCGAAGACGAAGCAGTAGCGATAAATACAGCCAAGTCTTTATTCGAGAAACCTAATTTAAGGAACGACCTTGCATTCATTTCTGACAATTGCGTATTTCTTGCACAAGCCATTACCCAACTTGAGTCCCAAAATGTTCGACTGACAGAAAACGTGTCCAACGTTAAAAAAAAGTCATCGAAAATGTGGAAGGAATACCTGGGAGTAAGGGAGATCTGATCAGATCAAAACTGGTAGAAGTACTGAGCAAGAACAAAGGGTGGGAGACCATCTGCCAGATTTCTGATATTATCAGTGGAACAGAAGTCACCTCAGAACATCATGTACCCTTTACAACCAACTTCTTTCAGCAAGGCACCTATAACTTCTGTAGATGTTGAACGATCTTTTAGTCGTTACAAGTCCATCTTACGCCCAGATCGTCGTCACTTTACGTTCCAACATTTGAAATTTCATGTGGTTGCAAACAATTTCGAAGAGTGAAGTTTTCAAAATTGAAAATTTAACACATCTTTTTATAAATAGTAAAAATGTTCTTTGTTGTATAAATCATTATAACTTGTAAAAACAAATTATTTTGTTCCTAATAAATTATTATAAATTGTAAAAATGTTCTTTTATTGTATAAATAATTATAACTTGCCCCCCCAAAAAAAAATCCATTTTCATAAAAAAAAATGTCCATTTTACTTAAATATTCCAGAAAATATTTTAAGAAAATCACATATTTTCCACATAATTGACGAAAATAAATGCATATTTTAATTAAATATTTGGCATTTTTAAATACATAAAAATCCGTTCCTTACTTATAAGGTATTCCATGGATGTAGCTACATGACTGAAAAGTGGAGAGCATCCCTAACGGTATGATATTGAATTAATATGGACTAATGGAGTACTTATTAAAACAATTTTAATGTTAGCCCGCTCACGATTTTTAAAATTTTAAAACGCTGAATTTTTCTTTTTTAATCTTTTATTGTAATTTACCACTGCAACAGTTGTTGCAACAAGCAAATATGGTAAAAGAAAATGATGAGTGGAGAAGGCACCCAGTGGTGTCACTGCAGTAACGTGCTTTGCTCTCACGATAAGAGCAGATCACGAGGCCACATCTTCTCTTCAATCTCCTTAGAGAATTACTCTGGTAATGTGGAGGAAGATAGGGGTGGTCTATGAGAGGGTTAGAATGAGCTGCTGTAGAATGGAATGATGAATTTGTGAAAACAAGTGTTAGCAAGAACTGTAATGAAAGGGAGATTTTGAGGTCATTATGGATAGTGTGAGGTTAGATACATTAGAACGGAAGCGTTAAGAAGTTTTTCGAAGTATATTTTGGTCTGTAATGTCTGGAGGCGTAGTGAGTTGGAACGCTTAGTCGATCCCCCCATACTTCGATGACCAAATAGGTCACAGTAACAGTAGATATAAGAGTCTTTTGTTATGTATGTTAAGTTTCGAACGTTTGTGAAAGAAATAGAAGTGCAATGCACATGTATCACCTGATTTTACCAGGATGTTCTGTGAATGGTTCATCCAAATTTAGAGCAACAGGTTAATTTTTTGGGAAGTTTTGTAGGGGGGGGCTATCTGTAGTTATGGTTAACCTGAGGTTTTAGCCAACGTTGGTCGCCTACTATTTCTTCTAAGGTTTGGCAATGTTGTCCAATCTCGTAGTAGGTTGGTCTGTGTACCAGAATTCCAGTTCCCTTTGAATCCTGATGCACCCAAGGCGATACGGCTGGTCCATTGCAAGTTTCTTTTATTGCAACTTTTCCGTCCATGCGGGAAAACCAAAGGTCAGAGTCTAAGAATAAAAAAAAAAGAAAAAAGTTTATTATAATTTTTACAAAAAAAAAAAAAAGGAATGCCAACATAACAACAACAAAAAAAAAGGAATGCCAACATAACAACAACAAAAAAAAAGAACCAGGTATTAAAATACTCCCCGAGGACATTGTTACCGTTGCTGGAATTGTGGGTACTTTTTATTTCCATTTTCCAGGGGAACATCCTGCAGAAAAAAAAGCCATGGATACGCAAACGCTGCGTACTAATGATTCATTTACAATTCCTCTCAATACCTTAGATTTCCGGTAGAGAGCTGGGATAATAAAAATGCTTGAATATAAATAAATATAAACAAAAAAAAAAGAAGCCCAAACCATTATTGAGCTCTGATGCTGTACAGGAGCTTCTGGTGGACCACGAGCCAATAGGGAATAATGGAAAGCATTGACCATCTGAATAATGCCTTACCAGATTTAAGTTAATCGCCCGTTTATATAGATAGCTTCCACTCCCATAGTTCCCTTCTCTACATCTTTTTTTTTGCTTCCTTTTAAACCATCCTTCCATTAAATTGTTGGCTGTTTTCCATTTTGCTATTTGTATTTTTATACAATTTTGCTTAGCAAAGCGTAAATGAAAAAAAATAAAATAAAAAATAAAGGGATAATACAGAATCAAATATAATACAAAAAAAAGTCTTAAGCTAAAATAATAATAAATTTGTAATAAATTTCTCTTAAGAGAAAATAATACTAGCTTCATATACTCGTATTTACTAGTAAAGTGAGAAATAGTATTGTAATCGTGATCAAATCAATGCAAAAATCGCTGATAAATCGTTATACGTATACATATACTCGTATATTTCGTTTAGGTTTACTTATACCCAGATGTTTGAAATCGATACTTAAAAATAAACATATAAAAATCAAATCTCATCAAAAAGTTTTATCTGGTAATTTTTTAAAAAAATCATTTTATGAGAGATTTTTGCTGGAAAAAAAAAAAAATCATAAATGGATCTTTTTCGATCAATAATAATGATCAATTGTGGGTAATATTTTTTTTAACTCTTTGCGGCTAGGTGGGTTAAAAACTGTCCCAATTTTTGTTTAGCTTTAGCTGCATGGTGGGATATATTTTAACCCACCTCGAAAAGTTGGAAGTTATTCATACATACAGCTTAATATGTTACTTAAGTTTTTCATTCAGTTGGCTGTGCTATGCACCAATGGTAAATGCGTAAAGAAGTGAAAAACAGATTTTATATCAATTATAAACTTGACCGATAGTAAAAAAATGGTGGCACCGCATACTGTTCTATTATTTGGATGCAGCTGTTGTTAATTCATATATTGTTTATAAACAATTGGGTCAAAACATGGTACTTAAACATTTCAAGGAAGAGTGCATCTGCAAAGTTCCGCTTTGTTTTGGTAAAAAGTTGTGTTTGAATGAACATCATATAAAGCATTAGTTGCATAGTGGTATTATACAATACCAGTGTTCCACACTAAAAAAGGACTATTGAAATGGTATTAATTTTTTTCTTTTCTTTTTTTCGTATTTCGAGAGTGATGATTATTTGAGAGGGATGATTATTTGGGAGGGATGATTATATATGTAAAATAATGGAAATGAATGTTTATGTCCATTATTTTATAATAAAAGAAATTCTGTGCAACTAGGGCTGTTATTTTCTTTAAAATCGTCTGCCTCAAAGAGTTAACTCACAATTAGGAATAGAAAATAGAAATAGAAATAATTCATTTATTAAATCTTCAAGTTGTACACTACTAAAGATTTGAACAAGACAGACAAGTGACAATCTTGAATCGACTGCTTGCTGAATTGTACTTAACATTGGTGATTAGTAAACGTTCTCTAAACATTTGGAATTTAAGACGAGCAAAAAGGGCGAGAGATATAAATAAAAAACAATTTATAGAGTAATAAATAGGTGGATCATAGCAATGTATAGTTTTTTTTTTAATTACTATTTAATATTACATTAATTCCATTTACGTAAACCACTTTGCAAATAGTGAGAAATGCAAATGCATTTTATTTTAATTCAATCTGATTTTTTTTTTCATTTTTTTAATTGAAAAAAAAGTATCGCCAATAACAACGATTATTATAGATCATTATTTTTCTTTTTAATTGAAACAATAAAACTCAAAAAATGAAATTTTTATTTTTGATCAATAAATTGAGCATTATTTTTAAATTTATTGATCAAAAATAATGATTATTTCATTATTTGTGGGGGCAGTAATTATCGATTTCAAAATCCGATTTATGCGACAGTTACGATCATGTATATTATACTCGTACAGATTTTTCATACAACTTACAGCGTTATACTTGCCACGCAATACATAGATGTGTTGCGGGCATAGTAGAACTTGATTTTAGTACGCAGAGCTGGTCTAACTTTTACTGCAGCGATGGAAACCAATTGTTGCGAACGTGTCTAATTTTTGATAGCAATTTCACTCCGGAAATATCAGTTTTTTGGGGGGGGGAGCAGGGGTCCCTTGAGTGGAAAAACTATAAACAAATTTCCCTTGATTTGAAAATTTTTTCAAAGCTTTATCATTTACGAAATAAAAGAAACTCTGTACATAACTTATCACTTATCAGCTCCAATTGTTTGTATACAGAATCATTGGAAATTACATAGAACTTTAAAGATCGTATTTGGATGGTTGTTATTGGTTTAGAGGTATTACGTTATAACAATGGTCCGTTCCATGCTTTTACATAATACCTGCGCATACAATAGCTGAGCTGTCATTTGTATACAGCCTTGAATCAAATGGATGTAATCATACATTATCTAGCATACATAACTCACCACTACAATGTTAACAGACCTGTAGATTAAACAAACTTCAATTAGTAACCATTCCCAATCATCTTATGAATCTGTATCTAGACATCAGTAATTATGGACGAATTGACTCATCATGTTGATTATATTCATTACGATACCTAAACATGCACAAATACTAGCGCATCTGTGTGTGTGTGTGTCTCGTTTCAAGTGCACAGATACATTTAGCATAGACGGCCCTTCTCCTAAAGTTTCAATCTCCTTTAGATCTTACTAGGAAATTAATTTCAGATTAAGTATTAAGCATGAAGTACCTGATATTCCTTGTTTGGAAATTAGTAAGGAAATTTTATTCGTACAACTTTAGCTGAACTTAAACTCTCTTTGGAAACGGGGTGTAGAAACTTCTTGTAATTAAAGGTGGTGCGATAAGATGCCAATAATTAAATTCTAGCCTCCTAAAATAGCCTCAGCCATTTTTAAGAGGTCTCGAGAGCAGTTACCAACTATTTCCGATTTGCCTCTTATCATTCATCAGAGCCGCAGTTCTACCAACTCATCAGCATCATTTTTTTTTTTTTAGGGATTACCTCGCTGGCGAAGCGGTCATTATGTCCAGCCAAACAAAGACTTCCACTTTTTGTGATATTAGGCTCTTGCAATAGGATTTTCGTGAATGTAATTTATAAAGGGATTTTTAGGAATCATATAGGAGCCATTTTTCGAGAAAATCTCCCGCCCCCGCCCCAAACAAATTGAAAAATCCTGTCCTGTAAAGTGGTACTTTTTCAAACGCTTTTTTTTTTGCTTTGGTTTTCTTGTGGGGGAACCCTAAACAAAATTCCTCCTCCACTCGCTAATTTGATCTACCCGTTTTAATACAAGAACCATTCAAACACACACTTGATGATAACCACTTTTTTGGATCTTAGTAGAGTTTAGATTTAAAATGACGGGCCGGAACCGTATCCCCACGGCACCGCAGCCACAAGAGGCTTATTGTGCCTTCCCCTTAAGTCTAATATCTGACTGCGGCAACGGATACCAGCTTAAAGATATTCGAATGTAAAATTCTCCGAAAGATATACGGCCCAGTTTATGATAGTGATAATGGCAACTGGAGAATCAGAACGAACAGGGAGCTCTACGCGTTGTATAACGATATTTGCGTTACTCATTTTATAAAAGTCCATCGCATCGAATGGCTTGGTCATGTGGAAAGAATGCCAGATAACCGTATACCACTACTGCAAGGCACGGTTTTCGGAAAAAGGAGAATTGGGCGCCCACGTAGACGCTGGATCCAGGAAGTGGAGGAGGATCTAATGACACTGGGCGTCACCGGCTGGAAAGGAAAAGCTATGAACAGAGAAACATGGAATGATATTATTAAGGAAGCCAAGGCCCACCCCGGGCTGTAGAGCTGTATAGTAAGTAAGTAAGGTGAAACCTCCCCTTCTAAAAAGGTCGAGGGCTTTCCCTACTAGTTCCTTCTGCGCTATTATCTTCTTTGGCCTCAAAGTTCCACAGATATCGTAGCGCAATCTCTCAATTGCAACGCAATCGAACAACAGGTGAGAGGCCGTTTCCTCCTCCTCCTCTTCTTCCTCCTGACACAATCTGCACAACGGTTCCGAGCTAATAAGCCCCTATCTTGTGCAGGTACTTTCTGTACCTTCCGTGCCCTGTGAATAGGCCTGTAATCAGAGGTGATCTGATTTCTGCCCAAACCTAGAGTCACTTTAGTTCTCTGTTTGCACAACAAGGGCATGTCCCTCTTGCTATGTTTGACCCCAGGAAGCATCACCCAGTACCTTTCATGTTCTCTCTCCAGATCCAATCTCGGAACTGCACCCCTAGTGATCCCCAGGACTTTGGAACTTAGTAAGTTCCTACTAAACGTGCATTTTTCAGCGATCTAGTGGTCTATTACCACCAAATCATCCACTATCTTTCTTTAACAAGATTAATCTGCTTCGTAGTATCCTCCCATAGGAATACGTACTAACACTAATACAGGAGTCTCTACTCAATCTATCTAACCCCCAACCAACGCAATCTGTCGTCGGCTTTTATAGAAAAACTTCTAAACACAAATTAACCACTATTTAGTTTACAGATGCACTTTACTGCATGTAGTAAAATCAAAATATCTGGACCGCTCTGAGAGATTGTATTCATTTTTATAGCACGAAACCTAGGTAATAAAAACCTAGTTAAAATAATCTAAATAAATAAAGGTGGAATTTTGAAATAGATAAATATAAAAAAGCTATCCCAGTGGAATCCAGAAAGTTAAAAAGGGGCTGAAAGCAATAAAGAGGATGTTCCCCTTTTTTAAGGTGAATTTATAATCATTTAAATGAAATTGGATTAGTACAATAAAATAAATAAATAACGACGTGCAATAACAATTAAAGGAAGTGGGAAAAAAAGAACTAATTTGATGGGAAAGAATTGAAGTCCTGTTAAGAGTCATTTGATCTGAGCCAGTAGAATCGCCTAGAAGAAGAAGAAGAAGAGAGAAAGAGGCAGAACTTTGCTAAGAGAAGGTGCTACTGGAGAGGATTGGCGAGATTTCCAAAGTGTGCGAAGCAGACTGGCAGTTGGAGAACGGTTAAAACTATCGCCCGTTCCGCCCCGTAAACTGTGACAAGTGGTGGTGGTAACGTTGGCGGCCAGCTTGCTCTGCCGCCTCCAATGTGCACTTGTGGAGTAGTAAATTTATTACTGTACAGGTCATAGAGAAGTCACGAGTCTAACTCGAATCGTAAATTGCAGCGTTGCTATTGGTCTGCTCCATTCTTGTAAGCTTGGATATTCCTGTCCTTCCTCCTACTCTTTCTCAATATTATTATTGTATTTTTTAAATTAAAAGGCGGGCTATGTATTAAAAGCTCTGGACCAAACTTATAATAAATATCACCTGAAGTGGGAAAGCAATGTCTTAATAATACTAAACTTGATCTCGTTAACACGTGGAAGACTCATTTCTGTGAAACTTTTGGGACATCCATGGCAGATTCCCTTCAGCATTTACCACCAACCACTTCCTTTTCCTATGGACTTCCACCATACCATTAAGTACTCCATGCGGTTACTAACCTAGATCTCTTAACGACCAGATGGGTTACAATGTCCCGATTGGTTTTGCTGTCAATTCTATTAAGTATTCTTCTTCTTCTCTTCTCTCTCCTTCACGTTTCAGTCTTGTCTGAGGATTCAATTTCAGCTCAACGTACAACAGGTGAAGGCGGAAATAAAAGCATTCTATCAGTAGTACGAGTATATCGGAGTTTAACTTATTTCCCGGAGTAATTTTCCACATGTCTGTTCATTTAACTTTGGGTCTTCTTCTCTCGAACCATTTTCTCCAAGAATGGAAGCTGCTGTACCTTGAAGGATTCTTGTGATTATTAGGATCTTTTTGTGTGACGAAATATTTTGTGAGGAACTTCGAACTCCCCAATTTGAATCCCACGTATGACTACATTTTATTTTAAAAAGGTATTGTTTTGTATTAGGTATTATGAATGACTGCATACGTGGGATTCGAACTGAGGATCTCCCACTTACATAGCCCCACGCTCTAGACCGCTAGACCAACACCCGCCCATTCTTGGCAAGATATTCTTACCGTAATCATAAGTCTAGAAGTCTTGCATACATTAAAACATTAAAATGTACATTAAAATGATGTGATGGTTGCTGGTATTTGATGATAAAACAAATTTATCCTGATTCACCCACAACCATTACATTACACTATATTTTTTTTTAAATCTTCAATTATTATTATTTTTTGTTCTTAGCGTCAGAAAGAACATTTTTCGCAGCCAGAGGACCTCCCCAAAACTGGTGTATTTCTGGTGGAAAATTAATATTAAAAACCGTTCACGAATAAGATAAAATTGTAACTTTGATCTTAAATATCTCGACAAATATTAAAGATATCGAAACGGGGTTAATGTTCTTGACAAAACCAGTGGTCCTTATGAAAGCTTGATCAGTTTTTTGGCCGTAACTCCGCCAAAAATGGAAGATACAGCAAAAGGAGTGGAAAATTTGAAAACTACACCAAAAAAACATATAGTTTATTAAATGTTTTTTTTTCGGATTTCCGCTTTCCTTAAAAGACATTAGCGATTTGTGCGTTTTAAATGGATCACCCTGTATACATCATTAACTAAAACCATTTTCAATTAACCTTATCCCTTCTTAAGATGAAGTATTCATGACTTTTTACCGGAAATACACAAATAGACGTTTCCTTAACAAGAAAAATTTATTTTTATCAATAATCAAAAAACCGACAGTGTACGGAGCGGAATAGATTTTGCAGATTTTTTTTTTTTCTTTCTGTTCTCGAAAACAAATGTTTTTGTATAATACAGGGTGTTCAGCATAAGACTACCGTTACTTCGGGAGGCGATTCTGGGCATCATTTGCAACAAAAAAGTCTATATAAACTATGGCTCGATTCGGCTCCGTTTTATAGATATCTTTAATTTTATTTTTTTTTTCAAGGTACTAAACGTTTGCAAAAAATCGTATTGGATTTGATGATTCTAATCAATTATATTCTTATGGTAGGTGAATTCCTTTCATAATGCCGACGCAGTTTTGAGGCCTACTTTTTTTGCAATTAATCACAGATTTCTGCATCAATTTTTAACATAACCCCAATGCATTGTATACCTTTCGAAAGGTGATTGTATGTAGATGTTTTTCATGAATAGTGCACGTTTTTCACATATATAATATTTTTGAGAAAAATGAAGTCATAGTTTTTGGAAAAAATTAGAAACTTGCTATTTCTTATGTTTGGGCCTCAAAGTGAAATTCTTAATATTATTATTTTGGAATATAAATTAGCTAATTTAAAAGGAAATTTAACCTTCTTTCTAATGAGCTTATTGAAATTGCTTTAGCTACAATAGTTTGAGAAATATAGACAACTGTTTGCTAAAAAGTAGTAATACCTTTAAAAAACGTAAAATTAAAAATATCTATAAAACGGAGCCGAATCGAGCCATAGTATATATAGAATTTTTTGTTGCAAATGATGCCCAGAATCGCCTCCCGGAAGTTACGGTAGTCTTAAGCTGAACACCCTGTATACACAAACACAGAGACCTTAAACCGGATATTAACTGAAAAAATTCGGTATTGAAAATCTTTATGACGTCAACATTTGCCACTTATGAAGGATAAGAGAAATTAATTGGGTTATTTAAATTGAAAAAAAGAAAAGAAAAAAGCTTAGAAGCTGTGCAGATTACATTACGCATTCTTCGTGCTTTAAATTTTCACAAAGCTTGTAAAATTAAGTCATGTAGTCACTATAGTATAATGAATGATTCCAGCGAAATGCTTGAAGAGTAAATTGTATTATAGTAAAGTAGGAACCTCCCCAGTTCGTCCCATCATCGTTGGGCTCTACCACTCTTAACTATGGTACCGCAAGCTTGTTTAAACTTGTCTGAGTTGATTATGGTTAATAATTAATGTAAAGGTGTAAAGTTTGTGTGGAACAATTTAAATTGAGTTAACTGTTTTATTAAAGGAGCCAAAGCATAAAATTTACGTAATGAATGGGCTTCCGCTCTTATCCCAGAATTCTCCCATTCAAAAAACAGGACTTGTTTTCCAATAATTAATTTTTGTTTTTTTTTTTTCTTTTAAATTAACTTTATTATCGTTCTTATTGCAACCTTGCAAGCTCTCTGGTGAAGTCCAATGCTTCCCTAAAGCCACGTTAATCCCGCGATTAAATCAGAAAGGAAGGAACTCGTTACGAGAAGTTTTACTTATATAAAATTGAAGATTACAGCATTACTGTTCATTATTTTTTGGTGACTGATTCATTGTTTCAATAGATGATATATATTAATTATGCCGAGCTTTCGACCTAAGGGACTAGGTCATCTTCAGGGCTGTGGAACATATTTATAATGTGTTAACAATAATTATATTAAAATGAATATGTACGAGGTGTGTTCAAAAAGTAACGGGAATTTTCGTTTTTTGAAAAAAATATTTATTTATTCATCTACATTAATATTGTCGCCTTCAAAGTAGTCCCCTTCGCATACAATACACTTGTGCCAGCGCTTTTTCCAATCCTCGAAACACTTCTGAAACTCGATCTTTGTGATAGCTTTCAGCTCTTTCAGCGATTCGCTTTTAATGTCATCTATGCTTGTAAAACGACGGCCTTTTAATGTTCTCTTTATGTTTGGAAATAGAAAAAAGTGACATGGAGCCATGTCTGGCGAATATGGAGGCTAGGGCATCGTTAAAGTTTTGTTTTTGGCCAAAAATTCACGAACAAGCAATGAAGTGTGAGCAGGTGCATTATCGTGGTGCAAAATCCATGAATTGTTTTGCCACAAATCCGGGCGTTTTTTTCGGATTGCTTCACGCAAACGGCGTTGAACTTGTAGGTAGTACTCCTTATTGATTGTTTGACCTTGTGGCAAGAATTCATGATGCACTATGCCATTAAAATCGAAGAACACAGTGAACATAACCTTCACATTCGACCGCACTTGTCGAGCCTTTTTCGGTCTTGGCGATCCAGAATGCCTCCACTGGGACGATTGAGCCTTAGTTTCGACATCATATCCGTAAACCCATGTTTCGTCACCTGTTATAACACGTTTCAGTAGATCCGCATCGTTGTCGACTTCATTGAGTGACTCTTGAGCAACTTCCATTCTCCGCTGTTTTTGTTCGAAATTCAACAATTTTGGAACAAATTTTGCTGCCACACGTTTCATACCCAAAACATCCGAAAAAATTTCATGGCATTGAGCCAATTGATATGGCAACATCATCAGCGACTTCTCTGATTGTGATTCGGCGATCGTTCATAACCATTTCTTTCACTTTTTTCACGTTTTCATCGGTTGTTGATGTGCTTGGACGTCCAGGTCGTTCGTCATCTTCAACGTTTTCGCGGCCATCTTGGAAACGCTTATACCACTCGTAAATCCTTGTTTTACTCATAGCAGACTCACCATATGCCTTTATTAACATTTCACACACTTTATTTCATTTTTTACGCAAAATTTAATACAAATTCTTTGATCCATTTTTTTTAACAAACAAAAATCGCCAAGCTCGAAAAACACGTCTAACCTTAACGGCTGCCACTTAAGAAGTAAACAATGAATATTACTGAAAATTTTATCGTACTTCAGGGGCATGTGTACCAACATAATAAAAAAAAAATTTTTACAATCAGACTCTCCAAACCCGCGAAATTTAAAAATTCCCGTTACTTTTTGAACACACCTCGTATAATGTAACATAATTTATTAGTAAATTACGTTAGATTAGTATAGATTCAACTAGGGCCTACGCCACTGCGACCCCTTTGGATCTATTGTGGCTCCCCTCACTCTAAAGCTCACCCTCTAGACCCTGTCCTTTTAATCAGACTCTTAATGCTGGAGAGCGACTCTTGGGTAAAGCTCACCAGGCCTTGGTTTTTCCTCCCCCGAGAAGTAACATCCTTAGCCCAGACCAGCCCCTTACACAGACACAACACGTGCAGAGTGCCGTTTCCTCTTCCTCTTCCTGACAGAACCTACAAAAGGCTATCATCTGCCAGGCCCCCATGCGATGCATGTAGGCTTCCTGAGACTTCCTACAATGGCCCAGTTAATAGGCCCCTACAATTATCCTTATAGCCCCACAGGGCCTTGACGGATTAATTATGCAGTCAGCCTTGGCAAATAGCCTTCTTCTAAAATAGATCCAAAGGGGTTGCAGTGGCTTAGGCCTTAAGGGCGTCCTAATTGAATCTAATCTAATCTAATCTAATCTAATCTAATCTAATGTAATTTACAAAATTATTTACCTAATAAATTACCTTACATTATACATATTCATTTTAATATAATTATTGTTAACACACTGAACTCCTTCGCCTGCCTCTGCCCAGTGGTGGCAAGCCACCACTCCTGAGACCTACTCTGCATCCATAGGTTAATGGCCGCAGACTTAACACACTTCGAAACCCCAAAACAGGGCTCCGGGCTAACGAAGTGTCCCGCAGAGCCTTCCCAGGCCAATAAATCTGCCATTTCGTTTCCCTTATATCCTGAATGACCAGGTACCCAAGTAAATTACGTTACATTATACATATAACTACTTTTAATATAATTATTGTTTAACAAACTGTAAATATGTTCCACAGCCCTGAAGATGACCTAATCCCGAAAGCTCGGCACAATTAAAAATACAAAATATGACTGAAATTGGCAGTTATTTTTGTCATCCTATTATTATAGCTTATCTACATAAAATAGCCACGCTCATGGTACTGGTAGGGGGGACCCACTTTGAAAATTTAACTGGATACACCATGAACAAGTTTTTCCAATAGTTTTAAGAAATAATCAGTGACTATTATGTAACTAAGCAACGTTATAAACTATGAAGGTCCAAAAAAAAAGTACCTAAGGTTACACTGTTACTATGGTACAAATCCTAATTTAAGTGTCTGACGTGTTAATATGGTTTTGTAACACAAAACAAGATTACCTCTTCCGCTCCTGACCTGTGCTGGTGACCTTTACCTTTAGTTTACCTAGTGCATTGTATAACCTGAAATTGTACAACAAAACAAACGTGAAACCTTCATTATAATAATGTGCGTCACAAAATCTATTTAAACAAAACTAAGATGACTTTGTCCACGTCATTGTTGTGACGTACTCTCTCCCTCTCTCTCTCTCTTTCTTTCTCAGAGCCAGCTGAGGGGGGTAGAACAATTGCAATGATATATATACGGTGGTAGGGTGTGGGCCAGGTGTTCGTAAATAATAAATCTGTCACATTTCTTGAATGATAAAGTTGTATTATCTTTCCACCTGAAGCAACTGTGGACAAGCCTATCTTTCTTATGCTCATGCAGGAGTTAAAGCCGGTTTAACGATACAACCCAGAACTTAACACTCTGGACATCTCCGACCTTCACACAAATTAGAAAGGGTCAAGTAAATCCTGGCGCAGAAGTGTCCCAACCTTTTGGGCTTTCTGGACATTGGAAGGAGAAGAACTATGTGGGGCCGCACTTCTTTAAGCACCTCTTCCCCCCCCCCCCAAGAAATATGACGTAAACCCACAGAAGGCTTTCTCTCTCTAAAATTTATGAGCTTAGTTATATTTTTTTTAAATTTTTTGAACTTTAAATTGTTCACATATTCACATATTTTACGCTAGGACTTAGAACGTAGAAGGGCCGCCTTTATCTTACCTTATAATCTTGCTCCTCTGATTACATCTACACTCCAAGAATTTTCAGTCATCATTGTATAAATCGCTAAAGATTCTACTGGCTCCTGGTGCCACGGTAGCCGAGCGGTTAGAGGCTAGACCCGCAAAGCTAAGATGTATTGTTGGTTTTGTGGGTTCGATTCCCGGGGTCTAGGCCTTGGATTTTATTTAATGGTTAATATTAGAATTAAATTAAGTGTGTTTACTAGTCGCCTACGTAGGCGCCACGGTAGCTGAGCGAATATGTGATACTGGGTTCGATTCCCGGTCTTAGGCCTTGGATTTTATTTAATGGTTGATAAAAGAAATTTACAATAAAGTATGTTTGCTAGTCGCCTCCGTCCACGACACCTAATTTGGTAGTTGGATATAAAGCCCGCCTGAAAAAATAGGCAATTACTTTACTTTAGTCGCCTACGTCGTCCACGACACTTAATTTAGTAGTAGGATGTAAATAGCCCCGCCAGTAAAAATACTTTCTACAGATTCTACAGTCTCCTAATCGTGCATGCCGCATTGTCTTCACAAATAGATCTACCTTACATCCTGCTATATTCGTACAGGTTCCTCATTCTTAAATTACAACCCAAGAGTTCCGATGTACATCCAAATTGTACTGGTTTTGTTTTATGAGATTTGATTGGAGTTATTCAGTATCTGAGTCAAAATGCTAACTTGAACCGATCCATTCTTTGTTTTTGTTTGTTTCCCCCCTCCAAAAGACCAAGGAGTTCTATTCCTTTATTACTGTCTACAGTAAGAAAGAATAGTTCGCCCAGAATTACTTATACTTTCAGTTGACCGACCGAGATATAAAACCTTATTGAGGAGCAAATTTCAACTTAGAACAGTACAATCAGGCACCAATATTTTTTTTTTTTATAAAAAAGAAAAAACTGTTTCAGTAATCGATAATTCAAATAATCGAAAATCTGCACGATAAAAGAAAGCACGAAAAACAAAAGAAAATAACGAACAGAAAATTTGTATCGATATATATATCTATTTTTTTTTTTAATTGCTAACTAGATCTACTAATCTGGTACATACTTTCTAGTGAGAAATTGGCCAAACTTTGAAGGCCATGGCTGCTAAGTTTGATTAAAAAGTAAAAGGGAAAACACTGAGTGTACTTCTAAACAAGGGAATAAGCCACAATCCATTAAGGGTTGACTGGGTGGGCCCTAAAAAGGGCTGATTAGCTAAACCAGTAATTGAATTTAATCTAATCTAATAGGGTCTGAAGGACAGCAAAAGCTTGAAAATGGTTGAAATAAAAATAAGTGAAACCCTTTATTAGAAGATACTGGGATTGTTACCTGGAATAAAAAATTTACAAAGCTCAACTTGGGCTTTTTTATTTTGGTAAACATGGTATTTTATTAAAAAAATAGGTAATTCTGTAATAAAAGAGAACAGCTTACCTGTCTGTTTACTTACTTTTAAAAAAAACAGTAATTAAGGCCATCGCTGTGTATAATACATACCTATATACACGTATGTACAAGTATAGGTGGCTATATTAATAATTAAGAAGAGGCTATACAGGGTGCCCTATATTATACAGCGTGCTAAAAAAAAAAAAAAAAAAAGCTTCATTATTTTAAAAAATAACACTAACACAACAATGAAACTTTTTAGCATTTACTGTATCAACACTTACAATTTTTCTTCATCTGTTTTTCTTTGTTTACACAATGTGCGCGCGCATCCTTCTCTCTCTCTCTCTCTCTCTCTGCGCTTTCTCTTGAATTATGTTCACTGCATTCACACCCTGGGGAATGCAGCAGATCTTTCAGTCTGTGCATTTACTTTAGACTTTCAGCCCTTTTTTTTGGAGGAAATAGGGGGTTCGTTTCATTATATTTTAGTTCGTTTAACTTTCTACATTATAATCTTATTTAATGTTTGCTTTCTTTTTCAAATCATTCTTTATTACAGTAGTAAAAAGTTTTTATTGGTAATTTTTTATTTAATTCTCTTTCACTTTGAATACAAGGTTTAGTTATGTTTTTTATTACCATAAAAAAAAAGTAAATAAGGTACAGTAATGCCTATTGTTTCATGTAGGCTTTAAGTCAAACCACCAAATTAGGTGTCGGCTATGTTTGTTACTTTACTACAAAGTTCTAATATTAAACATTAAATAAAATGCACAAGGCCTAGACCAAGGGGAATGGAACCCACTAAACCAACAATACATCTTAGCTTTGCGGGTCTAGCCTATAACCGCCTAACATACTTTACTACAAAGTTCTAATATTAAACATTAAATAAAATGCACAAGGCCTAGTCCAAGGGGAATGGAACCCACTAAACCAACAATACATCTTAGCTTTGCGGGTCTAGCCTATAACCGCCTAACATACTTTACTACAAAGTTCTCATATTAAACATTAAATAAAATGCACAAGGCCCGGACCAAGGGGAATCGAACCCACTAAACCAACAATACATATTAGCTTTGCGGGTCTAGCCTATAACCGCCTAACACACTTTACTACAAAATTCTCATATTAAAACCATTAAATAAAATGCACAAGGCCCGGACCAAGGAGAATCGAACCCACTAAACCAACAATACATATTAGCTTTGCGGGTCTAGCCTATAACCGCCTAACACACTTTACTACAAAATTCTCATATTAAAACCATTAAATAAAATGCACAAGGCCCGGACCAAGGGGAATCGAACCCACTAAACCAACAATACATATTAGCTTTGCGGGTCTAGCCTATAACCGCCTAACACACTTTACTACAAAATTCTCATATTAAAACCATTAAATAAAATGCACAAGGCCCGGACCAAGGGGAATCGAACCCACTAAACCAACAATACATATTAGCTTTGCGGGTCTAGCCTATAACCGCCTAACACACTTTACTACAAAATTCTCATATTAAAACCATTAAATAAAATGCACAAGGCCCGGACCAAGGGAAATCGAACCCACTAAACCAACAATACATATTAGCTTTGCGGGTCTAGCCTATAACCGCCTAACACACTTTACTACAAAATTCTCATATTAAAACCATTAAATAAAATGCACAAGGCCCGGACCAAGGGGAATCGAACTCACTAAACCAACAATACATATTAGCTTTGCGGGTCTAGCCTATAACCGCCTAACACACTTTACTACAAAATTCTCATATTAAAACCATTAAATAAAATGCACAAGGCCCGGACCAAGGGGAATCGAACCCACTAAACCAACAATACATATTAGCTTTGCGGGTCTAGCCTATAACCGCCTAACACACTTTACTACAAAATTCTCATATTAAAACCATTAAATAAAATTCAAGGCCTAGACCAGGGAAATCGAACCCACTAAACCAACAATACATCTTAGCTTTGCGGGTCTAGCCTATTACCGCCTAACATTCTTTACTACAAAATTCTCTTATTAAAACCATTAAATAAAATCCAGTACCGTTATACTATTAGCTATGCGGGTCTAGTCTCTCTAACCGCTCGCCTATCGTGGCGCCTATAAAATCAGTATAAATAAAATCAGGGACCCACTAACGGCTGTTGGAGAATATGGGTTTTACTGTCTCATTTTCTGTAGTCATTAAAGGGCTTAGGGTGTAGCGCAAATTTTAGATCATCTTAATAAAGACTCATTCAACAAAAATTGCAAACTCAATTTACAAAACCCAGAATCCGGAAAAATTGGGAGAAATCGTGATTCTCAAATGATAAAGATGGTTTTTTTGATGAAATCAAAGGGTAATTTCATTGCACTTAGTTTGGGACTTTGCTTTCCAATGAAAACAATATATTGTTGGATAAAAGGGTCAAATAAGTTTTAGATTAGCGACTCTAGGGAAATGAGAACACTATTATAAGGAGGGAAGAAAACCTACCCAATTAGAAGATGAGCAATAAGATGGAGAAAAGGGAAAGAGGGAGGTTTCAAGGAAGTTGGCATGGTTATCCATCACAGTTTTGTTTACTATAACCAAGTTGTACCGCAAAACTCCCTAGTAATACCCTTGCAATTCCCAAAACTTTGCATTATACAAACCGAGACGGTTACCAATTAGACGACTAGACATAGCACCAAATAACAGTATAAGATATGCAGTCGTCCTTTTGGTTAGGGGCGGAGGGTTTTTAATTGGTTAGCCAAACTTTAACCCCCACCACCGACTACTTTGCCCATCTGTCTGTCAGTTCTGGTGACAACTGAAAACTATACAACCAGAATAATTCGGCCCTTGGAACCTAAAGGTTTAGAGACGGACTGTTTACTTTTGAATACAACACCAGCGGCCTCTCAGCGAATATGGATTAAGTGAGATGAATTGGTCCCTTGTTTGGAACTTATTCACTGCATACTAAGATTAAATAATGTTTTTTTTTTTGTTTATTTAAATTATTGCTGTCCCGTGTTTGGATAGTTAAGAAAAAGAAATCCGAAAAAAAAAACCGGAGGGAACTTTTATTCACCTTTCCCTCATTTCTAATTCTCAAACTACGCTTTTCTGAAAATGTATTTATTTCTTACGAACATCACCCTGATTCTAAAATCTAATTGGAGAAAATCCGTCTGTAGCAGGCCTGAGAAAAACGTAGGTCACGTGTGGCACATGTAAAAATTTTTGTTGCGGTACGAAATTGAATAAGAAAGTGAAGGGATTTGGTCAGTGGTTAGAGGCGCCACGGTAGCCGAGCGGTTAATAAAAGAAATTTAGAGTAAAGTATGTTGGGCGATTATAGGCTAGACCCGCAAAGCTAAGATGTATTGTTGGTTTAGTGGGTTCGATTCCCGGTCTATACCTTTAATGGTTAATATGAGAAATTTATAGTAAAGTATGTTGGGCGATTATAGGCTAGACCCGCAAAGCTAAGATGTATTGCTGGTTTAGTAGGTTCGATTCCCCAGGTCTAGGCTTTGGATTTTATTGAATGGTTAATATGAGAAATTTATAGTAAAGTATGTTGGGCGATTATAGGCTAGACCCGCAAAGCTAAGATGTATTGTTGGTTTAGTAGGTTCGATTCCCCAGGTCTAGGCTTTGGATTTTATTTAATGGTTAATATGAGAAATTTACAGTAAAGTATGTTGGGCGATTATAGGCTAGACCCGCAAAGCTAAGATGTATTGCTGGTTTAGTAGGTTCGATTCCCCAGGTCTAGGCTTTGGATTTTATTTAATGGTTAATATGAGAAATTTATAGTAAAGTATGTTGGGCGATTATAGGCTAGATCCGCAAAGCTAAGATGTATTGTTGGTTTAGTGGGTTCGATTCCCTGTCTATACCTTTAATGGTTAATATGAGAAATTTACAGTAAAGTATGTTGGGCGATTATAGGCTAGACCCGCAAAGCTAAGATGTATTGTTGGTTTAGTGGGTTCGATTCCCTTTCTATACCTTTAATGGTTAATATGAGAAATTTATAGTAAAGTATGTTGGGCGATTATAGGCTAGACCCGCAAAGCTAAGATGTATTGCTGGTTTAGTAGGTTCGATTCCCCAGGTCTAGGCTTTGGATTTTATTTAATGGTTAATATGAGAAATTTATAGTAAAGTATTTTAGGTATGTGTGATAGGCTAGACCCGCAAAGCTAAGATGTATTGCTGGTTTAGTAGGTTCGATTCCCCAGGTCTAGGCTTTGGATTTTATTTAATGGTTAATATGAGAAATTTATAGTAAAGTATGTTAGGTATGTGTGATAGGCTAGACCCGCAAAGCTAAGATGTATTGTTGGTTTAGTAGGTTTGATACACGATCTAGGCCTTGGATTTTATTTAATGGTTAATATGAGAAATTTACAGTAAAGTATGTTGGGCGATTATAGGCTAGACCCGCAAAGCTAAGATGTATTGTTGGTTTAGTGGGTTCGATTCCCGGTCTATACCTTTAATGGTTAATATGAGAAATTTATAGTAATCGCCTCCGTCCGCGGCACCTAATTGTGGTAGTTGGACGTAAAGCTCGCCTGAAAAAATAGGCAATTACTTTACTTTTTTAAGTCAATGGTTAGCTTATGCTGGATTCTAAGGCAGTGATCTCCAGCTGCTGGGCCTTATTTTTTCTCTTCTTACAGCTCACTCAAACGCCCTACCTCATTTTTACAATTACGATAATGGCAGTAAGAATTAATCCAAATTCAAAGTTTTAACAGTTTTGAAAAAAAAAAAAAGATTATGAGCTAAAACTTGTAGCAAAATAAATTCATGTGGGTGATTTCTTTTCAAATTCTTATTTTATTACTTCACTAAATTAAATCATTAAAAAAAAAAGCCACAAACATTTTATTATTTATTATTTATTTTGTACCACTTATTTATAGATAAATAGTAACAGAAGATAGGAATTCCAATTGAAAGAGGTTGATAGATGTCCTATCTTTCGCTTTGTCTGCCAGTCTGTGTCTCTACCAATGAAATTGTAACAACATTGCTAAAGTTCTGTGGCACTCTAAAGTCAATTGGGCATACTCCTAGCACTCAACAAAGAACCTCATAGCCTTGTTTCCTGTTTATATTGTCCTAGACCGGGCTCCAGTCCACAAGAAGTGAGTAACTACTAGTTTTAACTTCAATAAGTTAACCAGAAATTTTGTTTTCTACTTCCGCTAACTACGTTGTAGCTGCCTATATAGTTTTGTTTCATTCCTTATACAAAATTAACTATATTTTTAATAATTCCAACTGTGGAAAAATTTCATGTTATTGGATTAAAGTGTAAAATGAAAAGTGAAAAAGAGACCGGAAAACTTCGCTGTTTTTTTTAAAAAAAAAAACTATCTAGTTAAAAAGGATTCTGGTGTTAATATTTTGTGAATTAAGAGTTTTCTTCATTTAAAAAGTTTATCCCTCACAAACCAGGTTACAAAGAAAAACTTTCCTGTTCTTACAAGGGCGAAAAGAACGATTAATTAATTTATCTAAAGAAATAGAACAATTTCATCCTTCTGAAGACCCCCTAATAACCAGGGAGTAAGTCTATTGTGCGACTTTCCTTGGAAAATGTTTAAGTAATTTATTAAAATATTTTCTAAAAGATAAAAAATATACCTAAACACCGGATTTGAACTGGGGATCTCCTACTTAAAAAAAACCATACATCGTAACTGCTTCAAAAATACCAAAATCTGCTCTAATTTTCTTCAACAAGCTGTTAACTTATATACAGTGGAGTCGTCTCGGTTATCCGTCATGACCGGGACCGGACACGTGACGGATAGTCGAATTGACGGATAATGGAAAAAAACCAGGAAAATTTCCTGATTCTTTTGTTTAACGTGTATAAAACTTTGTAATTAACTGGTATACATATTTTATACACTAAAGCCTTAAAGGTCAGTTATCTTTCATTATTCAATTCATTCTATTGTGTATTAAAATTAATGAATACAATGTCTGCGACATCTAATCGGTTTTGTGGGCGGTTTTGTTTGTGGTTGATCTTTTAAGGGAAAAAAACCCACAAACTGTCGAATGATGGACACGAGTATGTACCTAAAAGACAAAGGAAAAGATCTCAAAAGAAAATATTCACACTCTGCGTTGAAGGGGGGTTTGTGACCGTCACTAATCTTAAATTAGAATTAAATTATATCAAATGGGGTAAACCCCCAGATTTCTTTTTTAAGACAAAAGGACTCTTTTTTTAAGGCTAAGGGACTCTTTAAAATTTCTGTACACTTAAAATAATCTTTTTAAAATAATTTTTTGGGTTTTTTTTAATTTTTAAATACTGAGGAGAGTGACGGTTAATTGGAATAGACGGATAAAAGGGTGACGGATAACCGAGACTCCACTGTACTTATATACAGGGTGACCAGAGTTATATGCTCCACCCACTTTTTTTTTAAACGGCGGGAAATTTCGAAAAAATAAAAAACACGTATTTAATCATTTTTAGTCTAGTTTATTTTCAGTGATTGACCCATTTTTTTAAACCCCTGTATCTCGAGATACAGCATCCAACTTTTGTTTTTCAAATGGAACGTTATATTTTTTGTTGCATATTTTTGTAGTATTTGAGCTCCTAAAAACAACAAAAAAAATTTTTTTGAAATCGGTTAGGTTTTTCAAAAGTTATGGTAATTTAAAATATAAAAAACAAATTTCAGTTTACTGTCAAAATTACGGTATTTTTTTTAAAGAATCTGTTCAAACTGGGCACAACCAACGGATAAGCAAGCCAAAACTCTGGACTCCCACGCTTTGCTTGTAGCAGTACTTATGGTAGCGAAGTCAAGATCTAGGCAGGCTAGAGTAATTCGACGTTTCAGATCATCGACTGAAGCCACGGGATTAAGGATACTTAACACTTTATTTTTTTAGGTATCCCCACAAAATATGGTCCATTTGGGTCAAGTCCGAAGATCGAGGTGGCCATTGGATGGGACAATGAGTCCTTACGCACTTTTAATGGAAATTTCTGCCCAGCTAACCTCGAACCACTCTCGCCGGGCAACCATCTTGTTGAAAATACATATCTATCCGACGTTGTAGATGAACATCTTCAAGCGGAACTGGCAAAATGTCTCTGAAAAAAAAGTTGGATACCTTTCACCAGTTAAGTTCTCTCTGTAGAAGTATGGACCGATTAGTTGATTTCCTATAACTCCATCTAAACGTTTGTAGAAAAAACAACCTGAACGTCGAATACTTCTAGCCTGCCTAGATCTTGACTTCGCCACGATAAGTGCTGCTACAAGCAAAGCGTGGGAGTCCAGAGTTTTGGCTTGCCTATCCGTTGATTGTGCCAGTTTAAACAGATTCTTTAAAAAAAATAACGGAATTTCGACAGTAAACTGAAATTTGCTTTTCATATTTTAAATACCCATAACTTTTGAAAAACCTAACCGATTTCAAAAAAACATTTTTTGTTGTTTTTAGAAGTTCAAATACTACAAAAATATGCAACAAAAAATATAACGTTCCATTTGAAAAACAAAAGTTGGATGCTGTATCTCGAGATACAGGGGTTTAAAAAAATGGGTAAATCACTGAAAATAAACTAGACTAAAAATGATTAAATACGTGTTTTTTATTTTTTCGAAATTTCCCGCCGTTTAAAAAAAAAAGTGGGTGGAGCATATAACTCTGGTCACCCTGTATATACAGGGTGTCCCAAGCTATATGGATAACGACTTTTTCTCGGAAACTAAGATAGCTAGAAAAAACTAAAAAATACGTGTTCCCTTAGTTTTTTGTTAGGAATCCAAATTTACTTCGTAAATTTTTTTCGGTGCTTCCAGAAGCGAGGTACAGGCACCAACTTCATTTTTTCAAATAGGAAGGTGCAATTTTTATTTCAGAAATAGATTCCTCTATTTTTTTAAAGAAAAATTTACTTGAACGGTTTTTTTCTGTGAGCGATATTTTAGAAGTTATGAATGAAAACATGATTCTTATAAGAAATGTCAAAATGATAATATTATAACGGTTTTTTGATTGAATAAGAAGAAAAGTACTATTTTATCATAAATTTTACTCCTCATTAATATTGCAGATCATGCTCGAAATGGCCTCCACAATTAGAGATGCATAGACATGCACTTTCCTGCCAATTGCCCCTTACTGCCAAAGAAGTACATTCGGCTTTAACCGAGTTACAGGCATCTATTATTCTCTGCTTTAGTTCATCTACAGATGCAATTCCGGCTTGATTGTGATACACCTAGATTTAGAAATGCTTTTAGATAAGCAGAAATAAGGAAAGAAAGAAAAAAGTTATGAATAATCACCTTGTTTTTCAGGTATCCCCAAAGGAAATAGTCCGTAGGTGTCAAATCCGGTGAACGAGATGGCCACTGAATCGTCCCCCATGTCGATATAATACCATGAGGCATGTAAAGAGATATCTCGATAGGCAATTTGATGGGCATGTTATATCGACACGGGGGCTATTCAGTAGCCACCTCTCTCACAGGACTTGACACCTATGGACTATTTCCTTTGGGGATACCTGAAAAACAAGGTGATTATTCATAACTTTTTTCTTTCTTTCCTTATTTCTGCTTACCTAAAAGCATTTCTAAATCTAGGTGTATCAGAATCAAGCCGGGATTGCATCTGTAGATGAACTAAAGCAGAGAATAATAGATGCCTGTAAGTCGGTTAAAGCTGAATCTATTTCTTTGGCAGTAAGGGGCAGGAAAGTGCATGTCTATGCATCTCTAATGGTGGAGGCCATTTCGAGCATGATCTGTAATATTAATGAGGAGTAAAATTTATGATAAAATAGTACTTTTCTTCTTATTCAATCAAAAAACCGTTATAATATTATCATTTTGACATTTCTTATAAGAATCATGTTTTCATTCATAACTTCTAAAATATCGCTCACAGAAAAAAACCGTTTAAGTAAATTTTTCTTTAAAAAAATAGAGGAATCTATTTCTGAAATAAAAATTGCACCTTCCTATTTGAAAAAATGAAGTTGGTGCCTGTACCTCGCTTCTGGAAGCACCGAAAAAAATTTACGAAGTAAATTTAGATTCCTAACAAAAAACTAAGGGAACACGTATTTTTTAGTTTTTTCTAGCTATCTTAGTTTCCGAGAAAAAGTTGTTATCCATATAGCTTGGGACACCCTGTATATATATATTTTTTCAAATTCTGTTCTAAAATTTTTCACTTTTCCGTGAATTTCCCAAAAATTGCGCATCTGGTTAATTGATCTTATACATAATGTATATTAAGATTATGTATATATAATGTGGCAAAAGACAAGATGTTTTGCAGTTTGACTAGTTTGTCGGTCACGTGCAGGCCTGCTGTACACGTGACCAACCTACCTAATAAATTATTTTCATTTTTCCGAACGTCTATGTTGCGACTTCCTTCCTTTATAATGGAATCTCTTTATTATCCAATATTTCGCGTTTTTTTATTAGAGAGAAAGAGAAGGTGGTAATAAGTAAATTGTAAATAAGTTTTTAAAGTTTTCCCATAGACACCGGAAAACCCCCTTTTCATCGTTGTCCACATTTTCCAAAATAACCTCACAAAAAATAAAAACGTTGCGTGCACAGTGATGCTATCTAACATGTTTTACTTCAACTAAAGCGTGTAGCCTATTTTTAAATGAGGTTAGAAATCTATTTTCTATTTGTGAGGACATATCGTTCGCACCGTACCTAATGATGGAGCTTGTTTTTGCTCCTATCAGTTTGTCCTGTATGTGCAGAAATATAATAGGCAAAAAAAAAAACACCAGGAAATCATGTAAAGCTCAAATTTATATTGTATATTTTTTTAAATTACGGTAACACAAGTTTTTAACTGTTGAAAATGTGATTATGGCCGCAGTGTTGGATAATATCTTTGATATTATGTCGCAGTACGTAAGTTCATCGTATCCCTGGCCAGTCTCGGACTTATATCCATTGTCAGAGGTAGTAGAATCATTTCGACTTCAGTTTATATTACCATCTTACGAGGTGTGCCTATTAACCAACGAGACCATTGCTGTAAAACATTTTATTATAAATTTATACATATTTAGTTATTATCACCTTCAATATACACCCCTCCCCTATCCCTACAATGCTCCATGCGAATTTTCCATTGTTCGAAACCGTGCTGGAAGTCTTTTTCTGTCAGCTCCTGCATGACGCGTGCCGCTTTTTCTTTCACAGCTTTAAAGGACCTTAAATCGTGTTCCTTTTAATGCAGATTTGACTTTGGGGAACAGATGAAAGTCATATGGGGGCCAGGTCACAGGTGAATAAGGCGGATGGCCTAAAACTGGGATGTTGTGTCTTGGCTAGAAACGTCTTGTCAGACAATGCAGTGTGAGCCGGGCGCGTTGTCTTGATGAAGAAGAACCCATGACTTGTTCTTCCACAAATCGGGTCGTTTTTTTTTTTTCCTTACTCTTTCACGGAGTTAAGCTAGCTAAATTCCTCACCGGTAGGAATATTGATTAATTATAATCGGATATTTTCATCCGTTTTGGACGTGGAAGGGCGACCCAGGCGGTCATCATCTCCGACGTTTTCTCGGCCATCTTGGAAACGCTTGAACCACTCAAAAATTCGCGCTCGTAATACAACATTCATCGCCACAAAACTTCTTTTAATAAAAGATAAGTTTCAGTAGCGGTTTTACCCAAGTTTTGATGGGAAATTACCACGACAATTCGTTGCTCTACTGTATGTGCAGTATCATGTTTTCGGCAAAACGAAACTAACAGCTCTTAGACAAACGACGGTTCCGGTCAGATACAGATTTCTCTACAAACACGAGAGAGACGCTGCAATCGAAAGAGAAGAGGCTTTACGCTGCACAGCTGTCGGTCGTTAGGATTTTTAGTTCTTCTGTAGCAGCATCAGTCTCGTAGCCACACCTTGTACATTACACTAGTTGAGCCAGTAATACAAAAACTTTCCCTAGGTAGGATTAAGAAAAAATTTCTAAAAGTTTCCTTAATTTTCCTTTTTCATCCTGTTATTGGAACAAGCAAAAAAAAAATTAGAACGAAAATTCAGGTGAATGAACCGTGTTTTGTAATTTTCTCTCTTATCCCTGGTATTTTCTAAAGGCTTTTTAAAGAACTGCCGACTTAGCTACTTTGTAATTCAAAATGACTTTAAATTCACCAATGAAGAATAACAATTTGCGGTTCCCCCCCACAAAAAAAATGATAATGTAGAAAATTACAATCTTTGATATTTTGAAGTTTGTCGAGGAGGTAAGCAAAGAAAAACCAAAAACAAAAAACAAAAAATGAAATACTTAAAATTAAATATAAAAACTTTTTCCAAGACCAAATGAAGTCACAAAAGTTCCTTTTGCATATTTTACGCTCTTCGCCTTATTCTGGCTCTAATATACAACATGTTGATTTAGAGGAAGCCAATTGTAACAATTCTGCGGTTGGAAAAAAGTATTTACTTTATAAAGTTTACTTTAAAAGAAAGTTTTAACAAAGAATTTTTCCTCGAGGTTTTCCCATTCTCTGTGAAAATGGATTAACTTCTTTAAAAACAAAACAAAAAAACAGAGAAATTATAAAAGAGGAATTCATTGAATAGTTCACGATCCAATCGCTTAAATATTTTAAACAAAATACTTAGTTTGATTGTTCCCTTATACTTTCTTGAATTTAAGGGTATGTAAGTACACTCACTCAAGGGCTATAACGGTCCATGAAGGACCCGAGCCTCAGCCACAACAGCTATACACCTCTCTCTCTATTTCTTGCCGACGTCCTCCATCTCTGATGACCAACGGCTTCCAAATCTTCCTGCACGTCGGTCAATCACCCTAGTTGAGGCCTACCCCTCGCCCTTTTTCCACCAGGGTGTCCATATAAAGCTTTCCTGGGACCTTTCGTCTCC
Organism: Rhodnius prolixus; assembly: GCF_049639745.1. Classification (NCBI taxonomy): domain Eukaryota; kingdom Metazoa; phylum Arthropoda; class Insecta; order Hemiptera; family Reduviidae; genus Rhodnius; species Rhodnius prolixus. The sequence continues at coordinate 32,398,964 of NW_027411582.1, forward strand.
TCCATTCCGTGCAAATGTCCCAGCCATCGTAGTCTACCCAGACATTATAGTGGCTACTATATTAGGCCTCACCGAACAACAGTTCAACGACTTCTCGATTCGTCCTGATTCTATAGCCATCCTGCGTCCTTACAAGTCCAAAACTCCTTCTTAATACTTTTCTTTCCCACGTGCACAACCTTTGTTCGTCCGCTTTGGTTAATACCCATGCTTCCGAACCGTAGGTAACGATTGGACGCAGGTATAGTCTGGTATATTCTTAACTTTATGGCTCGGGACAAGCATTTCCTTTTGAAAACTGGCTGCAGCGCCCAGAGACATCTGGTATGTAAGTAATCAGCACAAAAATCGCAGATACGAGTTTAAAGTTTGATACCGTTTGCCGCTTCCACGATGGATTTTTTTTGGGGTGGGGGAGAAAAATAAAGTCAACACTAATTTCAGGTCCTTGGGACTGGGATTTCCTTCCACAGGAAATGGCTCTCATCTGGATCTTACAACTTTTATTTGGAGAATAACATTGAACTCCAAACTTTCAAGACCAATTGTACCCAGTTTCTGGGTTCTAGGCGAATCTCAAGATCACTCTTTTCCCCAAGAAAAATGATAGCCAAGAAAGGTTCCATGAATATTACAGAAATGGCTCCTTCCAGGTATCTTGTGTAAACCTTCTCTGGATAATAATAGCCAGTCAGTCCAGGAGATGTATTAGACTTCCCCCACCATCATCTCATAGAATTTGTAAAATACTCCTCGTTCTTGGTCCTAACTTCTTCAGATATCCTGATGAGTTAAAAAAGTTGCTCCGAAAAAGTGTAAATCTTGTGAAGCTACCAGCATTCACTTTTATTCAAGGCCAAGACGTACCACACAAAATTCTATTTTGATTACAGTTCCTCCCGCAGATCTCCACCACCTTCTGTAACACTCTTTCCGGAGAAAACCGTCTAATGGGTAGGTTATATTTGGCGCTTTGCTTTGCCAGGACGTTTTGGCCACTCCATCCCTAACCAATATGTTCCAGTACCCTCCAGAGTAGAGTAAATGTAAAGTCTTTCTAACCCAGGTTGTTTGGAGTTTCCTCTAGCTTTACCCAAACTTTTTCAAGCTTACGCTTACCCCATTGGAATACTTTTTTTTTTTTTTATAAACAACAAATTATTTTGTCCATCCTGTAGGAGCTGTAAAATCACGCATTCTTCAAAAGTATCCTTTATTATAATTAACATATACAATCAACCCCTACACTACACTTAAAAGAACAGAACTAAACAGGCGCTATTGACTACTTAAAAGACTCTTAGACGATAGATCTGAATTGTCTCTAGACAACAAAACACTGATTTATACTTCTATTTTAAAACCCATCTGGGCGTATGGTATACAGCTGTGGGGTTCAACCAAACGCTCCAATCTGCAAAGGATTCAATCCCTTCAATCTAAAATACTTCGAACTATTATAAACGCTCCATTTTATGTCTCCCAACCTGGGCTATACAGACTTACCTTAGAATTCCTTTTATCGCACAAGTCGCTGAAAAGTTCATTTCAGCCTGCAATCTCATATAAATCCTCTAGCTCAAAATCTATCTACTAGAACTCTTCCTGATAACCCGGGGACAAGACGCCTCAAGAGATAGTGCGCATTCGTGATCTCCTCTCAAGTGAAGAGAGTGGGACTAACAGTCTAATGTTTTAGAGTGTTACCACTGCGGTAACTTCTCCACTCTTGGTTACCTAATCATTTGTTGCTCTGTTATCATCGTTACTTATAGCGCCAACGCGCTGAATATAACACAAATAAACGCAAAAAAAACATATACGAGGTGTGTTCAAAAAATAAGGTGAATTTTCATTTTTCTTAAAAAATATTTATTTATTCATCGATTTTTATTTTGTCTCCTTCAAAGTAGTCCCCCTCAGATATAATACATATGTGCCAGCGTTTTTTCCAATCCTCGGAACAGTTCTGATATGCACTTTTTGGTATGTCCTTGAGCTCTCTCAGCGATTCGGTTTTTATCTTCTCAATCGTCGTGAATCTCCGTCCTTTCATGGGTCTCTTCAATCATGGGAACAGGAAAAAGTCGCAGGGCGCCAAATCTGGTGAATACGGTGACTGAGACATGATAATGTCATTCAACAATTCCTGAGCGATGCTCATGCGACGGTTTTTTTGATCAAAATTCAGCAATTTTGGAACGAACTTCGCTACTACACGCTTCATGCCCAAAATTTCCGAAAAAAAATTGCAGGACATGTGCCAACCGATATGCCGACAACCTCAGCAACTTCTCTAATTGTGATTCGACGATTCTTCTCAACATTTTCATCGGTTGTTGATGTGCTGGGGCGTCCAGGGCGAGCGTCGTCATTCACATCTTCTCGACCTTCTGTGAAAAGCTTGTACCACTTGTAAACATTTTTTTTGACACAGAGTACTCTCACCGTACGCCACTCTCAACATTTCAAGTGTTTTTTAACACTTAATTCCATTTTTTACACCAAATTTGATGCAAATTCGTAGATCCATTTTTTTCGACAGAAGAAAATCGCCGAACTCGCAAAACACTTGTCTTATTTATGCCTCTAACATACAAACTAAACATGCTATATAGCTACAACTTTGAAAATATGTTCGAGACAAGTGTACCAACATAAAAAAAAAAAGACAATCGAAATTCGAATGTACGTAGCCCGCGAAATTTGAAAATTCACCTTATTTTTTGAACATACCTCGTATAACCTAGAAATGAGTTATCTTTTTAGTATGAATGTTAATTTAATATTAATATTTAAATGTGAGCGTAAATGAGGTTAATTTGTTCCTTTAAAAATAGCATTTTAATTAAATGCCTTACCTATAACTTCCTCCACCAAAAAAGAAAACCACTTCCGGGGAAAACTTTTTCAAATAAAATTTTTCTCAAGAAATAAAAATAAATAAATAATAAAGTACAACTGCCAGGAGACCTATTTTATCCACAATCTTATTTCTTACATCCCCAAGGTAGCACTTAAAGCAATATTGCTGCGTATTCTTATGGCTATGGTAGGAGAACTCACGGACACACTCCGCAATCACTGTCTATAAAAATCAATTTTCGGTACTATACGGATCGCACAAGACTGTGTCTTATCTGGTGTAAACTCTTAAGTACTATACGATTGGCGTTACTTTCTCTTTGTGAGATTAGAGAAGATACTTGGTCTTACCATTAATTTTCTTTTTAAATCGTATTTCTACGAATTTATAAATTCTAAATAAAGGAATAAAAAAAAAGAAAGCAGTCTTCATCATAAAAGTCATTGAATCCGTACAAATTTATTTTTAGGATAGATAATCTTTCCATGTACAGAGATATGAATACATAATACATAGAAATCTACGTTCAAATATTACAATTTACGTATTAAAATGATATTTCAGTGTCAAGTACATTAAATTTATATTTATAGAGTCAAGAGTTATTTCGGTTGAGTAATTTTTAGCTCAGAACTTCATACGCTACGCAGTATATTCATGTATCATCATCTTATGTCAACAACCGTCATGTTTTATTTCTTATTGTTAACTCTCCTATACAATAATAAAGAAAAACTGAATATTTTTTTTTTTTTTGCTCCCTTTTAACAACTTTTAACCAGTTAAGCGGTGGAATCTAGTTTTTCCAAAAAAAAAAACCCACGTGTGCGGAATTAAAATCAGACAATGACGTCGTATACACGTGTCGAACGCAGGGCAAAACAATTAAAAAGTTTAAAAACGTCGTAATAGTCACTGCAAGCAACTTTTTCTGCAATCTCTCTCGAGGGCTTGAGATTACCCCACAGAGCATTCTGTGCTCATTCCAAAATCTTGTACCGCTTCTTCACGTTATGCATTACCTCTAGTTTACCTAGGGACGCAAGAGCTTTGAATTCTGTGAGCAAAATGAAATCATGCTCGTACTGTGAGGTCCTGAATCTCTATCTAAAAGGTAAAAAACGGGCATTGCCCAAGAGTTTGAGTGCTTCTATTTGTGTCTGTAAATCCCCAATCTCTAATGCGGAGACCAAACATGTACCAAACCACTTATCATTTGGCTGGCTCCCACCGCAGTTCTATTGGTTAAGATAAAGGAAACACCCTACCAAATAATATTCTTATTGTAATTTATTAAAATTTCGAGTTTTTATAGTTTTTTTCTCTTTTATTATGCTACAATCAGCGCGTAAGCGCTATAAGTAAGAATGATAACAGTGAACAGTAGAAGTAAATGAGGGGAGAAGTTACCCAGTGGTAACACTCCAAAACATTATGTGGTAAGTCACTCTCTTCACTTGAGAGGAGATCACGTGGCCACTGTCTTTTAAGACGTCTTGTCCGGGTTATCAAGAAGAGTTCTCGAAGAAAGATTTTAAGCTATAGGATTTATATGAGATTGCAGGCTGAAGTGAAGTTTTGTATATCGTGTTTTCAGCAACTTGTGTGACAAAAGTAATGCTAAGGTCAGTGTGTATAGCCCAGGTTGGGAGACATAAAATGGAGCGTTTACGATAGTATTTTAGATTGAAGGGACTGAATCCTTTGGAGATTGGAGCGTTTAGTTGAACCCCACAGTTCTATTCCATACGCCCAGATAGGTTTCAAAATAGTAGTATAAATCAGTCTTTTGTTGTCTAGAGACAGTTTACATTTATCGTCTAAGAGTCTTTTAGGTAGTCGATAGCGTCTGTTCAGTTCTGTTCCTTTAAGTCCAGTGTGGGGGATTTTTATAGTTAATGGCAATTTTATATTTTTCACAACGAGTATACACGTCGAACGCACCGTAACAAGAGATTTGGTTTGACGTGTATACACGTCAAATGCGCTTAACTGGTTAATTATTGACTATTAAGTTAACATTAACTATAAAGTAAGTTAATTTTTTCTTCTTCATTTTACCATGAACATTAAGATGCCAGAAAGAAAAATAACTTGGGAAAACAAAAGGAAATGAAGTGAAGCTAATATACAGTAAAGAGGATGTAACTTCACACGCAGCCACTTCCTTTTTTTAAAAAAAAAAACAAAACAGGAAGTGTGTGAGTTGGCTTCCTGTTTGCAGTAGCCGCCACTTGTCTGACCTCATCCTCCTCCTCTTCTTGCTCTTCTCTCATTTCAAACCCAGTGTTCCTTTCTCTCTCTCAGTGCTCCCTAAAGAGAGTCCTTGCGCATAATAAAAATACTAGGTCTGTAATGAAGGTCTTAAAACCTCATACTTTATTGCTCTAAATTACAATCTTAATTTGTCGGAACTTAATTAAAGTGATGCTGTAAACACGCACAGAATATATTTTACTTTAAAAAAAAAAAAATTCTTTTAGTTCAATTTCCTCTGTTTTCTTTTTTCCAGTTGTATTTTTCATGAAAATAATATTTGTTTGCATAACTTTTTCTTATTCTTGTTGTTTGATAATATTGTATATTTCATTTACTTCATAAGTTATTAGTTACTTATATAAATCCCTTAATTTCTGGCAGACGTATTTCAATGCATGCCGTAAAATACTTATTTATATTTTTCTTTAGATTTATAAATTAAGTATTATTATTATAAGTCCCCTAATTATTCACATCGACCGCCATTAAATTATACCGACGGTTATTTATAATTTCATTAAGTTTAAACTCTAGTTAACAAATTTTATGTTAAAGTGGTACCTTTATGAGGGGGCACCTTTGAACAGTTCTAATTTGTGATTGGTAATTTTCTCCATATTTTGTGGTAGACCTGTTTTATAATTGACTAGAGTTTCCCTTCGTTTTCATTGTTTGGTAAAGTCAGAATTGAGGAATGTTATATTTTGTAAGGTGGAAGTACAAAAATTTTGTGATGTAACTTTGGAAGTGTATTGGTGAAGATTTGTAGTGGACAAGGTGCAAGTATTGTTAGTCCATATTAACATTTTGGAATTAGTATTTTTAAATCTAGTATTTACAAAAAGTCTATTTGCTTGCACAAAAAGTGTTGGATATTATATTTTCTTTTATGGAAAAAGAGGGGGCCCATTTCTACATCACCAGTTAAAATGTGCCGCCCTACCGACTCCTGCAAGTTTGTGACTTTTTTTTTTTGTTTAGTCGCAGAGAAGGGGAAAGTGGTCCTAACCTACATTAAGAAGCGCAACAAACCGAATATTTTGTTCAAACTTCTTAAACCCATCACTTAGGCTACAACATCCCCGAACTGAGTCATTATTGATTTTTGGAACTAGATTTCAGTGGTTTAAAAGAGAAAGTAATGTAGTAGTCGAGAGAAATAACTGATAGAAGGTAGATTCAGAGTAAAGTAATATCATTTCTTTCTATTTTATATTGTGTTCTAAGGTACCCCATCGGTGGGGCCAGATATTGGACACAACATTTTTAAATTAAAAAAATATAGATATGTACGTAAAGTACCAACTGTTTATTGATATAGATCTGTTAAGAAGACTTGAAAGTTGTAGAAAACAAAATAAGAAGGTCCAATGATAGGATTCTGTGCACTCGGTAACGGAAAATGTAAATTCCGTTCCAATGTGCCCCCTCACCACTACTTGTTTTTGTCAGACCTTATCCTCGCTTCTCACCCTGGATAGCACTTCTACTTCCCCAAAATAGCCTGACCTTTCCCCTATCCTCCTAAGGGTTATCTCCCCTTTACCTCATCGTAAGACTTGGTTCCGAAGCTAATTACTTCTGTGCACCTCATTAACTTCTCCTATCTGGTAATTTCTAGCGCATTAAAAAAAAAAAGAAGGTGATCTGTATTTATGGAGATGGGGGATGATATTTACGCTGCCGTATTAGGCTAGCACGCATCTTTTTGTTTTTACCTGCGGTAAATTGAGACCTAATTCCGATCCGCCGTCTAACAACTCAAAAGTACTCAGAAGAAAGTACATAGGCAAGAAAAAAATTATATATATATATATATATAATATCGTGAAATCTGGCGAAAAATAATTGGGCAGGCTCTGCTCCTAAGCGGACCAAGCCAGAAGACGAAGAAGAAGAAGAAGAAGAGAATACTTTAATTAATTTAATATTATTAGGAACTTTTACCTAAATTAAACGATCGATAGCGTCAGAAAACTTTAAATTAAAAAATCGTTGTTACCTCAAAAAAAAAAAAAAACAAATACGAGGTGTGGCTATTAAATAACGAAACTGATGCTGCTACAGAAGAACTATGCATGCATGCGCCAAATCCTAAACAGACCGACAGCTGTGCAGCGTACAGCCTCTTCTCTTTCGATTGCAGCGTCACAGGTGTTTGTAGAGAAATCTGTCTGACCGGAACCGTCGTTTGTGTAAGAGGTGTTAGTTTCGTTTTGCCGAAAACATGATACTACACATGTAGTAGGTAGAGCAACGAATTGTCAGTGAAATTTCACATCAAAACTTGATAAAACCGCTACTGAAACTTGATCTTTTATTAAAAGAAGTTTTTGGCGATGAATGTTGTATCACGTGCGCGAATTTTTGAATGGTTCAAGCGTTTCCAAGATGGCCAGAGAAGACGTCGGAGATGATGACCGCCTGGGTCGCCCTTCCACGTCCAAAACAGATGAAAATATCAATTATAATTAATCAACATTACTACCGGTGAAGTGCTTGCTCAAATCTGTGAAAAAGTAAGGGAAAAAAACGAACAAGTCATGGGTTCTCCATGAAGGCTCACATTGCTTTGTCTGTCAAGACGTTTCTACAACATCCCAGTTGTAGGCCACATCCGCCTTATTCGACTGACTTGTCCTGATATGACTTTTGTCTGTTCCCCCCAAAGTCAAATCTGCCTTAAAAGGAACACGATTTAAGGTCCGTTGAAGCTGTGAAAGAAAAAGCGGCACGCATCCATGCAGGAGCTCACAGAAAAAGACTTCCAGCACGGTTTCGTACAATGGTAAATTCGCCGTGGAGCGTTTTAGGGATAGGGGAGGGGTGTATATTGAAGGTGATAATAACTAAATATGTATAAATTTAAAATAAAATGTTTTACAGCAATGGTCTCGTTATTTAATAGCCACTCCTCGTAGTACTTTTCCTTCTTAAAACTAAAATGAAAACAGCTAAGCTTATAGTGGATGTCGTAAGCATGGCTAAGATATAAAGGCAATTAAATGGACATTATCGATACTTAACGATATACTAGGACGCTTTATTTTATCGATATTATGACCATAAAAATGATATATAAGCTACATCTTTTAATTTCTTTTATTTTGCGCTTTATATTCCCTGTATACTTTCGTACTAGTGTATCCCTGATGTTAATTTGTAACCGTAATTTTTATTACATTTTTACCAACAAGTCTGCGGAGACATTGTTTCATATTTCTCCACTAGGGATAATACTTTCCACCCACCCACCCCCCGTAAATGTACCATAAAATTTTATTACGAGAGCCATTATATAATTAATACTGAATGATTATATCCAACAACCAGCAAGTTTTATTATCTCTGACGAATGTTATCAAAAGGAAATCCTGGATTTTATTTAAAGCCTTTTTTGTATTTTGAAGAAAACTAAACATAATTAAATTTTAGTTTCCTATTTACTATTGTAAGTACATAATACTCGTACATATTAATATTATTATTTTATATAATATAGTTCATAATACTCCAGATATTTGAGAAAAAGTTGAAATTAAGTCCCTTCTCGCCCAGCACATATTAATCTTCTTTTTTTTGCGTTTATTTGTGTTATATTCAGCGCGTTGGCGCTATAAGTAACGATGATAACAGAGTAACAAATGATAAGGTAACGAAGAGTGGTAGAAGTTACCCAGTGGTAATACTCCAAAACATTAGACTGTTAGTCCCACTCTCTTCACTTGAGAGGAGATCACGAGGCCACACTGTCTCTTAAGGCGTCTTGTCCCCGGGTTATCAGAAAGAGTTCTTGAAGGAAGATTTTGTGAGTTAGAGAGGAGATTGCAGGCTGAAGTGGAAGTTTTCCTGTATCGTGTTTTCAGCGACTTGTGTGCGATAAAAGGAATGGTTAAGGTCGCAGTGTGTATAGCCCCAGGTTGGGAGACATAAAATGGAGCGTTTACTATAGTTTGAAGTATTTTAGATTGTAAAGATTGAATCCTTTCGGAGATTGGAGCGTTTGGTTGAACCCCCACAGTTCTATTCCATACGACACAGATGGGTTTTAAAATAGAAGTATAAATTAGTCTTTTTGTTGTCCAGAGAAAGTTTTGATCTATCGTCTAAGAGTCTTTTAAGTAGCCGATAGCGTCTGTTTAGTTCTGTTCTTTTAAGTCTAGTGTGGGGGTTCCAAGAAAGTCTTCGGTCCTAAGTAAAGCCCAAGGTAGCGGGCAACGTTCACTACTGGTATAGGTGTTAGGCGTTAGGTTATGCGACTTAGTTTCATTAAGCTTTATAGCCCATTTCTTGAACCATTGCTCTAATTAAACTAAAAATTATTTATTTTACAGCGAAATAAATAGTCATACATTATTTACGAGTACAGATACAAAAAAAAAAGTCCTTCCGGTTTTAGAATTGGACAAAACAATCCATTTTTAGAAACTTTTTTTTTTTAAATTCTAAAATTAAACTATGATGTTTATAGCTATGACGTAATAATTTCTAAATCTGCAGTTCCCCCTGTGATGAAGTACCGCCATGTTTAAATATTAAATTCGACTGCATAATTATTACCAACCCACTTCAAAAGATTTGGCATGTCTTGAACTGAATAAATTTAAGTTCTTGCGTAAAGTATTTTAGGGGTAAAAAAATAATAAATTTAGTATGATTGGAATTTTAAATTAAGCTCGAACAAATTTTATTTTAGAACTTTTAAATCATTGAATTTGGCTCGTAGTTACTCGAAGTTTACTTGGGCCCATTTTAGGGTTCTAAACTAGGTTCAATAACTTATTGAGCTTACAAAGCTCGAATCTTTAGGATTACCCCTTCTTTTTTTTACTTCCGGTTGACTAAAATTTAATTTTTGGCAATCTTGGCTACTCAAAAAACCATTCATTTTGGGAACTGCTAAATTCTTTGACAATCCTAAACTCTTGATTAGATGATGGACGCCACTGAATCTGTAATATTCTTTTAAATCTGTAATTAGATTTAGTCCCATCGGGGTTGGGTCTTAGTAAGACTGCAACGAATAAGCTTCAGCTTTTCCCAAAATTAAATGCTAAGTATCATCTACTGGAGATCTTAAGAACTGATCTAACCCACAGAAGTTGGATTTTGACGAACATACTTCCAGACTTTGTGAACAACATTCATTTGTTGATTTATTTTTCTTAATGCCAACTTTGTGAATGATCTTATTTCTGTGCTTCTTAAGCAGAAAATAATTTTTTCAAGTAATATTAGAAAATTAAATGGAAACCCAGTTTCCTCGATAGAGAATTCAACCAACTAAAACTTTTCAACAGTAATAATAGTGATTTACTTAAATGGAAGAACAGGTTCGAAACAGTAATTATCTTGGACACAATTCGACCCCCGTCTATTCCTGGGACTCCAGAACTAGGACAGGTCTACCCTGCCCATACTCTTAGACAGTTCTATCTCTCTAATTAACACCGTACAATCCTCTGTAAGTACCATACTGCAGATTTCCACCCCCCACTCTGTGCCACTGGTTAAGATTAGATTCAGCTCGCCTACATGTATAGCCATACTCTTCTCGCATTACTACCTTTTAATGTTATTCCATATAACAGTCGTAGTTTTACAATGCGGCCAACATATTTCTAAGCATATAAAGAGTTATAAATGATAAAATCTTTTTTACCTTTTTTCTAAAAAGTATTAAGTTGGTACTAAATTTTCCCCAAGATTTATCAGCGTAAATCAACTTAAAAAGTTCTGGTAAAATTGTTTGCAGGTTCGAGTCACTTAAATGATTTATATATATATTTTTTTTTAAGTTTATAATTACAATTTCATTTTTAAATGGCAGGTACCCAGCTTTTTTATTTGGCCACTCATACGTTAAACGATTTATTAATTTAGAAAGAAATTATTAATGAGTTGCTGAATTTAAATTTGTCAGCCCCCACCCAAAAAAATTAATATTTCTGAAATTCAAAAAATGTATAATACAGGGTGTTCATTTTAAGACGGCTCAAATGCATTTCATGCTTAAACGGTTGATCTGAGCAAAAAATAGTAGAGGAAAAATTTGTTGCCCGTCACCTCTAGTTTCAGAATATGTGACTTAATTTTAGATTTCTGCCCGCATACGCGGCTGACGCGCGACCAAAAGTGAGGTTTTGCAGTTGTCCCCCATTTTAACATTTTTAAAGAGTATAAAAAGTTATGGAAGAAACCGGAAACCGCAATTCGATATCTTTAAAATTAAAGGTGCTAGGCCATTTCAAAATCTGGTATTTATCAAACATATTTCAATTTTTTAACTTGTTATCAAAGAGAAAGAATAGCACGCGATAGGTCATTTTTAAGTATTTTTTTCATCCCCTTTCTACTAAAAATATTGCCAAGGCGGTAAAGCTAGTATTTTTCTTAATATCGGGAAATAAGTCGTTTTCAGAGTGATTTTTTTCTAAGAAAAATCAAATGTTAAGAGCTTTAGATGTTCTTAAGCATACACAAAATGGCTAAAAATTAATTTTACATCTGCTACAAACAAGAAGGTTTAATAATTATTTGGTAATTTTGGGAGAGTTGCGTTCAATTACCAAAAAAAAAATTGGAAACCTCCTGCCACATATTTAAGTGATCAATATCTTTCATGTAAAGGATCAAACTTATTCCTTAATTTATCAAATAATGTACTTTTACGCAGCTTGTGCAGCCATGTACTGTGCTTATGCGGGCAGGAATCTAAAATCAAGTCACATATTCTGAAACTAGAGGTGACGGGCAACAAGATTTTTTCTCTACCATTTTTTTGCTCAGATTAACCGTTTAAGCAATGAAATGCATTTGAGCCGTCTTAAAATGAATACCCTGTATATACTCGTATATCTTTCCTTACTTCTTTTTATATTTCTTTTTATTGCTGCCAGTATTTGTGGATTTCCGTCCAGTTTGGGCACGAGATAAACCTTAAATACGACCTTTCATTACAATAAAAAGATACTTTAAGATGTCGTCTATCCACTTCCTTCCGCCTTTAAGAAATGCTCTTAATAGTGTTTTTTTCTAAAATTATTTCAAATAAAAGCTGTCGATCTACACGTGTGCAATTAGTTAGCAAAGGTTAAGAATATTCAACGGAAGTGTGGTTAAGAAAATAAAGATTAAAAAAAGAGAGAAAAAAAAAGTCAGTCTGTGAAAAGTGGCACTGTAAGTTATTGTTTTGGTTTCCAGGTCATTTATTTATTTAAGGGAGTTTTCACGCCCAAATGCCAGCAAATAACTTTTCTTTTCTTTTTTTCTAAAAATATCGTTTTTGGTCTTAGTAGCGATTAAAACGGATATATCCGGTGAAAAAAATCGTTGCTCCAAAATTTGGCATCATCTCTGTACCTTCCTTAATCCTAGCTACAGAAAAAAAGAAACGTCCAATATGTAATTTAAACCATTAAATATTAACCATAAATATATTTTTTGACATCTTCTAGAAGCATAAAGAGAAGAAAATAATGCTAAAAAGCATAAACTTTCACAGTTTAAACTTATATAATATCTTTAATAAGACAACTTTAATATGCATGAAGAAACACTATTGTATTCTATCACGGTAGAAAATTATGTTCTAGACAAGATAGCCAACCCCTATTGCAACAGATTATACCAGTGGTTAACTATATATATATATGAATATCTCTTATTCTCCGTGTGCGGGGTTTGCACCCACCCAAACCCAGTGTGCGAACCCAGTGGTGCAAATCTACTACCCAAACCCAAAAACTTACACCAGAACCGCTCATTTTATAAACCCTCATCCCATTTTACATCACACCCAAAAAGTTTCTAAAATACGACTTTATTATTATTATAATGTCAAGTTTAAATAAATCAAAAATACATTGTTGTTGGACTGTATTTGTTTTAAAATTATATAACTTTCTAAATGAAATCATTCAATGGAAAAATTAGTTAATTTATTATTTTAAAGTGAGAATAGAAACATTTATAAATTCTAAAATACAAATTAGAATCTCTTATTTAAGTAGAAATTCTCTGGTGCTTTAAAAGAAGACGTCCCTTGTCCGTTCATTTAAGTTAGACGATTGATCTCTCCACTTTCTTTTGGTGTTAGAGATGCTGCGATTTCATTGAATTGACTTTAATAACCAATGGTGAAGGATGTATCCTTTCTCGGAGGGATTGACATCCAGGAGTAGGTCCTTACTTCCGGCTTTCGGCTCTTCCTAGGGCTTTTTTTTTTTTTTGAAAAGGAAACATTGATTGCAATCGGCAGCCATGACTTTCTCTTGAATGTTAGCCTAGCGAAATTAGGTTCTGTGCTGTCGAGATTAACGAGCGAGGAATTATTGATACTAAGGTTGTAATTTTCTCGGATAGTCAGGTTGCTCTACGAGCTATTAGTTCCTACCTATTAGTCTGGGTGCCCTGAAGGAAATTGGTGACCAAAATAAGGTCTTTCTGGTTTGGGTACCTGGTCATTCAGGACATAAGGGAAACGAAGTGACAGATTTATTGGCCCGAGAAGGCTCTGCGGGACACTTCGTTGGCCTGGAGCCCTATTTTTGGGGTCTCCAAATGTCTTAAGACTGCGGCCATTTAATTATGGGTGCAGACTAGGTTTCAGGTTTGGTGGCCTGCCAGAGGCAGGCGAAGGAGTTCATTAGAGGCTATTCGCCAAGGCTGACTGCAGAATTAATCCGTCGCTGGCCGCGTGGGGCTATAAGGATAATTGTAGACTTATTAACTGGGCCACTGCAGGCTCAGGAAACACATGCATCGCATGGGCCTGGCAGATGATAACCTTTGTAGGTTCTGTCAGGTAGAAGAGGAGGAAACGTCAATGCACGTGTGGTGTCAGTGTGAGGGGCTTGTCTGCCTAAGGATGTTACTTCTCGGGGAGAAAAAACCAAGGCCTGTGAGAGCTTTACCCAGGAGTCGTTCTCCAGAATTAAGAGTCTGATTAAAAGGACAGGTTTGAAGGGCGAGCTTTAGAGTGAGGAGAGCCACAATAGATCCATAGGGGTCGCAATGGCGTAGGCTTTGAGGCCGCCCTAGTTTAATCTATCTATCTAGCCTAGTGAATCGTGTTCTGGATCTGCTACCTAGCTATGATCTTCCTATAGGGTTCCCCAAGAGAACCCTAGGCTGAGCGACTTCTTCTCCTGGGAATGCTATAGGATGTGTGGAGGGCCCAAATTGGATCTAATTTGGTTGAATTGGAGTACATATGTATATCGTTAAAGTAAAAACTAAATCAAAATCGTGTTGATGGTGCAAATTCTGCTTTAGTAATACCGAAAAGAAAAGCGTAAAAATAACAGTCAGCAAGTGAAGTGGTGGGAGACAGAAACATGAGTTACGTCTTAATCTCTACACAAAATTGTGTAATCTATCTCTGATGATGGCTTGAAGTCTGAAACCGGTTACGGATACAATAAACACGCTTGCTACGACGAACAGTAACAACGATATTGTCCGACACTGATGAACTAACCAAATTTTTATAGTTCAGCATTAAATTATGTTCACAATTTTTTGAGAACCCATGTTCTGTAATAAACTGTAAATATTAGAGTAAAGCGAACCCAATATTCCTCTCAGGAAACCCCCCCCCTCACAAATTTACGTCAGGTGAAAGATGTTACAGCTTCCGGTTATGGACCAAAATCTCATCAATTTCCTTCTTTTCTTTTTTTTTTTGAAAATATTCATGTAAAGCCTAAATTGGGTCCTTTATTTTGTAAAACCAATTCTCCCTGGATAATGAAAATCTAAAAGTGTTTCCACCCATTAAAAGTGAACATTTCCCAGCAGGAAAAACTAAAACCGAAGCTTTTAGCCGCACGCACCAACCTTTACTACTTCTCTGGCCTATATTTCAAAAGTGGGTCGAGACAACGGGTGGTCCGATGTATTGTGGGCTATATATCGGCCCCTTTTTATGTGTTATATCCATTTAATTTAATAGCACGTAATAAATAACGTTCTATTGTTCCATTTAAAGGAGGGGGCGGTTATTTTATTTACTTAGTTAACGGAGATTTAGAGAACAAAACTATCTGAAATGGATTATAAACTAAATAATCCTAATGGACCTTATAATTTATTAATAACACAAAACTAAACCCCGTAGCAGGAAGTGGACTTCTTCAGGGAGCTAAGCTAATGGTTTTTCCAGCCTAACAACGCGAACAACCTGCAACGTTCATACACTTGTAAGTCAATCATTCTCATACGCATTCACATTAAGGAATGAAAAATGGATAACCAAGAGATCATCTTGGATATTGGAAACTTCACCATTTTTTCACCGCTTATTCTGTTTTCTCATTTGCATATGACCTGCGATTAAGTCCAAGGATATAAATGAACTTCCTAAACAAAAGGTGATGAATTTGGAAAAAGGTCCAGGTTTTGAGAAAAACTTTGAATGGAAGGATGAGACTGCGGGAAAGTGAAGAAAAACAGAAAATACAAACATGGCCACTGAAGATAAGGTTACTTCCGCTTTTATAAAAAAAAAAAAAATGGTTCAAACCAAAATAAAAAGTGGTAAATGAGGAAAAAATGGTAGTTTATCGTTCGTTTTATGTTTCCATTCTATTCTTTGAAGGTAATCTTTATCTCGCGACATCTTACTCCCAGAAACTGTAGAGGATTCACAGGAAAATAGGGATATTATTTCTCCTTTATCCTTCTTAGAAGGTTGCCTTTATGCTGGCTTTAGTCCAAATCTTACCTTGCTGTTCTTACAACAAGAACTATAAAGTTTCCTTCTTATTCTTAAGATGAAAACCATGTTTACGTTTTTATTTAGTGGATTGTACTCTATATGTCTTTGGAGGATTTCCAGACAAAAATTTTCGATCGATGACCCAAAGATTAAAACTGTCCGGTAGGACAGTTGTATAAGGGTTGATCATCAAAAACTGTACGAAAAAGCGTAACGTTGAAAAACACCCAACTTTGACAATTTTTTTCTCTTTTTCTATAAAAGATAAAATTCCCAAATTTTCTTTAAATCTTACTCCAAACCCTCCTTTATAACTGTAATTTTTTTGCAACCACCCAGATCTAATAGGTTTCGAGAAAAAAGTTGCTAAAAATGAGCAAAAACGGCTTTTTCAAAAAATGTTCTTGTTCTTGTTCTTCTTCTTCTTCTTCTTCTTCTTCTTGTTACCTTTTTTGTAAACAACGTAGCGCCTAAACGCGTGAACCGATTTTCATGAATGAGGTGTCATTCGATTCGGAATTTTATGTAGATGTGCCTTTTGGGGGTCTCGACGCTGTACATCGAATTGGAGAGGAGTTAGCCCCCTTTATGTAAGGCCCCCTCCAAAATTATTATTACTAATTACTCTGTAAATCTTGGCCCGATTTTGATAAAATTTGGTAGGATGATAGGGTTAGGGCTCCCCTACGTAACATTAAAGCGACGATCTGCTCTTACACTTGTTAAGGGAAAGTATAGCAATCGTTGCAAATTATCGACACGTGAACCGATTTGCATGAATGAAGGGTCATTCGAATCGAAATTTTGTACAGATTTGCACTTTAAAAGTCTCGACGCCGTGCCTCATAAGGAGGGGAGTTTGCCCCACCCAAATAAGGCCCTTTCTAAAACTATTATTACCAATATTTCTATAACGCTTAGTCCGATTTTGATAAAATTCAGCTCGAATAAGTGGTTAAAGTTCCTCTACGTTGCTGATGCTCTTGCACCTACTAAGAGGAAGTACTGCAATCATTTAAATTATCAATGAGTGAACCGATTTAAATCAATGAATTGTCGTTCGATTAAAAGATCTTTGCCTCTTTGCCTTTTAGGAAGAAGTACTGCAATAGTAGTTTATTTTCCTTACTCCTCTTAAAAGGAAGTACTGAAATCGCAGTTTAATTTTGCTATTTACGTACAAATACCTTCCAATGTCATTCAAAACGCTTTTTCAAAAAAATTGTTATTGAGGATGGTTTGAGGGAACGCAACTATAATCATTCTTTAAAAAGATCTCTCCATTGGTAGTTACGGTTCCGACTTAACACCTTATCAGATTATAATGATAAAATTGTTAATTCCAAATTTTAAAAAAATCTGTAAAGAAGATATGTAACTTTGTAAAATAAACAAAAAGGAAAATCTGTCCAAAAGGTACAAAAATCTCCTTAACAAAAACTTACAGTTTAAAATGTTAAGTATAAGGGTTGATTAAACGCCAAAAGGTACACAAATCAGCGAGTACCCAACATTTCATTAATAGTTAAGCAATTCTACTGCATTAATTTTCATTAATAAGTTATTTTTTAGAATTTATTAGATGTCACAGACCCTTATGCTGGCCACTTCATTTATAATATTTTTTTGTTATAATTATGATAAATCACATAAATATGTACATGCATGTTAAAGTAGAAAAAGACAAAGTTAGAGTAGGCTACTGTCTTGAATTCGTCTTACCGAAATATTCGTGAGCACAAATAACACACAGTTAATAACAAGTAGATTATTCAACAACAATTATTCATTTCTCAATTGTAATTTAATTTAGTCCCCCTAATTTTACTTATAGTAAAATACTGGAATAATTAGCTGCCCTAAAAATATGCATATCTTATTTACTTTATATTACATATATACAACATTGTGGGATGAATACCTAGATTGAGAATGTAATTGAAGAAAACTATATTATTTGCGATAAAGCACACTACATAAAATAACAATTGCTTTAATCGAAGAATGAACTTAAACCGACGATTTTTATTTAAAAATAAAAATAAATAAATAAAATAAACAAAATCATTGGTGTAAGTTTTTATAAAAAAAAGTTTTGAATTTTTTAGCCTAATATTTTTTTTTTTAAATTTTTTATAACGTTTTTCTTTTTAACCTGTAATTAATAGTTTGATTATTATAGATAACTAGATATTACAGTCAATCTACAGTGCTACTTGAACATATATTTTGTAGACGAAAATGGCCAGCATAAGGGTCTGTGACATCTAATAAATTCTAAAAAATAACTTATTAATGAAAATTAATGCAGTAGAATTGCTTAACTATTAATGAAATGTTGGGTACTCGCTGATTTGTGTACCTTTTGGCGTTTAATCAACCCTTATACTTAACATTTTAAACTGTAAGTTTTTGTTAAGGAGATATATATTGGGAATTGGACAAGTTACTGGTGGTTGGGCAGGAATGATGGAAGAAAACGGCAGATCTTAAAGGTCATGGAAGTGAAAGCAGAAGATATGTAGGTAGTTGAAAGATCTGGTACACGACAAGATCGGTTAGAGGTTGATTATAATCAATCGGCTATAGGCTAGACCCGCAACGCTAATATGTATTGTTGGTTTAGTGGGTTCGATGCCCCCGGTCTAGGCCTTGGATTTTATTTAATGTTTAATATGAGAAAATTTACAGTAAAGTATGTTAGGCGATTATAGACTAGACCCGCAAAGCTAAAGTGTATTGTTGGTTTAGTGGGTTCGATTCATGGGGTCCTAGGGCCTTGTATTTTATTTAATGGTTAATATGAGATATTTATAGTAAAGTATGTTAGGCGATTATAGACTAGACCCGCAATGCTGAGATGTATTGTTGGTTTAGTGGGTTCGATTCCTGGGGACCTAGGGCCTTGTATTTTATTTAATGGTTAATATGAGAAATTTATAGTAAAGTATGTTAGGCGATTATAGACTAGACCCACAAAGCTAAGATGTATTGTTGGTTTAGTGGGTTCGATTCCTGGGGACCTAGGGCCTTGTATTTTATTTAATGGTTAATATGAGAAATTTATAGTAAAGTATGTTAGGCTGTTATAGGCTAGACCCGCAATGCTAAGATGTATTGTTGGTTTAGTGGGTTCGATTCCCGGTCTAGATCTTGGATTTTATTTAATGGTTAATATGAGAAATTTATAGTAAAGTATGTTAGGCGGTATAGGCTAGACCCGCAAAGCTAAGATGCATTGTTGGTTTAGTGGGTTCGATTCCTGGGGTCTAGGGTTCTTTAATACGAGAACTTTGTAGTAAAATATGTTTGTTAGTCGCCACCGTTCAAGATATCTAAAAAAGGACGAAGTAATTTACTTACTTTTTACAATTTTTCCGGTATACAGCCACTGGCAATGTCTTTGATTCTCTTCAAAATTGTTTACATCCGGCCAAAATTAATAAAAAAAAATCTATATCTACCCGATTGCAATACTTCCCAATCACAATACTTTTAATAAATATAAATAAAAATCAATTAATTATACGTAATAAGTGTGAGGTTGTTATTTAATGACGTTACTCTTTCTAAATTAAAGAATAAAACAATAACTAGGTCAGACAGTCGTTGTATCCTTCATTTTTAGCACCTTGATAAATGACTAACGATTACATTATGTGTTACAAGACTTGATGCCAACATTTAGTTTCTTAAGTTTTTATGTGACAATAGACAATATTTCTTTTCATTACTTAAATTGTGATAATAAATTTTAATGATTTGTGAAGTTCTCTTTAAACAAACTTTATTGTGGACAATTTTATCTCCGTACTAATGACGGTCATAAGGTTTTTTTCCTCCCAAAAACTCCCCATTATCGGAAAATTTAAATAAATGAATCTGTTGTGAAAACTGAGTAAACCGCAATTTATATAAATTAAATTTTATTCAAACCTACTGTTTTTATTATAAAAATAAATAATAACTACAATAAAGGGAACCGTTTCAGAAAAACGGTTACCTCAGGTCTGCTGATTTTCTTCAATGAAATGTAAATTTTCTTTGCAATTTAATCGGTAATAAAAACCATAAATTACTATGAAATATTACTTTAAAAGGTAAGCCCAACCATAAATGGCTTTAATATAAAAAGTTTCACAACCACTTGAGCTTAATAAGTGCCCTAAGCTTAAGGAAATTGTTGTTGCTTTCTTTTCTTTTATAAATATATCTTAACACTGGATACGTCCGGCATAAATATAGTTTAAGTTTTCCCAACATTTTTTTTATTTAAAGTTCCTCCACTTAGAATGGAGTAAGAACTCCTTAGAATTTAGAACGAGTTTCCCCATATTTTCATAAAAGATTTACCCCATCAACACCAAAAAACTACAAATTAGTTTCCTGCCCTTTCGTAAAACATGAGCTATTTCCGTTCTGTGGTACAATAAGTTATTACGAGGGTCGTTTGAAATGTCCGTGCAAAGTCAGAGAGATAGCACCACTGGCGCGTATCGAGGTTATGTTTAGTTAGTAGCATCTCTTGGAAGAACACACACCATGTTTCAGCCAGATCGGTCTATTTCTTTGTGTTTGGCATTCGTTTGAATCGAGGAAGTCGAGTGATTTTCAAAAAATGGACGAAAAAGAATTTCGTGTGTTGATTAAACACTACTTTATGAAAGGCAAAACGCCTCAGGAGACTAAAGAGAAGCTTGATAAACATTATGGTGACTCTGCACCTTCTATTAGAACAGTTTATAAGTGGTTTCAAAATTTTCGGAGTGGCCATATCAGGGCACAAGTGACGCTGAACGTTCTGGACGCCCTGTTGAGGTTACTACTCCAGAAATCATTGATAAAATCCATGATATGGTGATGGATGACAGAAGAGTGAAGGTGCGTGAGATTGCTAGTGCTGTGGGCATCTCGAATGAACGGCTACATAATATTTTGCATCAACATTTGGACATGACAAAGCTATCCGCAAGATGGGTGCCGCGATTGCTCACGCTTGACCAAAAACGAAATCGTGTGAAGTGTTGCAAGGACGGTTTGCAGCTGTTCCAGAAAAATCCGCAGGACTTTAAGCGTCGTTTCGTCACTGTGGATGAAACATGGATACATCACTACACTCCTGAGACCAAAGAACAATGTAAACAATGGGTTACCAAGGGGGAATCTGCGCCAAAAAAGGCGAAGACCGTTCCTTCGGCCGGAAAGATTATGGCGACTGTCTTTTGGGATTCGCAAGGAATAATCCTCATCGACTATCTGGAAAAGGGTAAAACTATTACAGGTGCATATTATTCATCGTTATTGGACCGTTTGAAAACCGAGCTGCAAGAAAAACGCCCACGATTGGCCCACAAAAAAGTCCTTTTCCATCACGACAACGCACCAGCTCACACCTCAGCAGTTGTAGTCGCAAAATTAATGGAAATAGGGTTCCAACTCGTTTCACATCCCCCCTATTCTCCAGACTTGGCTCCCTCGGACTACTATTTGTTCCCCAATATGAAGAAATGGCTGGCGGGAAAAAGATTTTATTCAAACGAGGAGGTGATTGCAGAAACGAATGGCTATTTATTCAGACTTGGACAAATCCTATTATTCGGAAGGGATCAACAAACTACAGCAGCGTTGGACGAAGCCTAAAAGGAGACTATGTTGAAAAATAAAAAAGGTTTACCCCAAAAAATTAAGTAGTTTTTATTTTTGCACGGACTTTTCAAACGACCCTCGTACTACTCAATTTCTAAACTTTCAACAAAATCATCATAATCATGGCACAGCTGTTATATTTTAATTTCTAAAGATATAAATAATGTCAATAAACCTCGTCCTAAAATTAAAGTTTTTTATCAACTAAATTGGGCTCGATAAATTTTTATATATTTCTATTTATACTACTTTTTAATTTCTTTAATTTTTATTCTGTCTGGTTGATAGACTGTTAATAAATATTACTGGTCACATAAACTGTATACTGGTCAACTTAAATTCAAGCTAAAATTATGGTGTCCATGAAGAACATATTCAGTTTGAAGGATCCGTCAAAAAAACTGCCATGAACCATGGTTATTTAGTAATCCTGGGCAAGATGGCAATCGGAAAACTATCGATGCAGGTGATTAGGGCTGATTGTACATTAGAAAAGTTAAGGTTCTCTGGTGATCACGTGGCAATTTGAGTTGATATCAATCGATGTTCCTGAGGATAGAAGAGGAAGGGAGAACCTCTAGTCTTGGCAATAAAGTTGAACGGGGAATAAAAGTTCCTAGGAAGAATTTCTGGCATTGCCAAGATTGCAAGATATTCCTAGGGAATAAGGACAAACCCGTGAAGTTAGATAACTTTTCAGAGTGTTGGGATTAGGATAGGCTTTATTAGGGAAACTGAATTTCATGCGACCTTTCCACAGGCTGCAGCCTTGTGCATTCGTTTAGTTATGATACAACAAAGCAATGTATAATATTTAAGGCCGGGTTTTACGCCTAAACTCCTGAAATTGGGGGAAAAAAAACAGGGGGAATCGAACTCAATTAGCGCTTCAGTAAAATTTATAGCTCTGCCACTAACTTACTTTCACTGTCATATGATTTCTGGCTGTCGAATGCATATTAATAGTAAAATCCTAATTCGATCCTTAATGATGCAGTCGACATCGATTCCTGGATAGTCGAACTTATCAACAGAAAATTTACGTTTTCTAACGGAAAGTCCCGTAATATCTAGCTGTCTTTGACGTTGACACTCAATTCTAATTGTACAGAGAGCATTTTTTCTTAGATCAGAGCAGACTAGATCTAGTATCTAAGGCTATAAAGTATAACTGTTGCTAAGGAAGCTTATAATGCCCGCTGCATTGTAGTTCTAATAGGCCTTCTTTTACAAAGCTCATGGTTGTCCAACCATTTCTTTTTGGTCATCATCACCACTACTAGTCCTTAGTCTTATAGTGACAAAAAAAAAAAAAACTGGTGCGACCCAATCAGATGACTTGGGGATATGAACTCCATCGCCTCCATTTCCATTAGCGCAAACATCCAGATTACGGAATAATCTTTCTATTAAAGGAACAATGGACAATTAACTTTGTGGATTTAATTAGAAACAGATCCGTGTTCATCCAATATACCGGTTATAAATAGATTTTGTAAATCATTTTTAGTAAAATTATTCTTTCGCTACGGTATATATCATCCGGTACACCTGATATTATATATTTCATGCCACCACTGCTAAGTGTTGGTCCACCTGGAGGTGGCTGGCTACCTCTAGAATTGTGAACGGAGAGGGTTAAGTTTAAAAAAAATTTGCCATGTATATATATATATATTCACACGTTGTTTGTATGTGTATACGTATTTGGGCTGGCAAAGTTCCTTCCGTTAGGCTAGCGGAGACTCTCCTCTGTGGAGGGGACTCTCCTGGTATCCCTAGACTGGGAGCACACACTACCTTCAGGTCTGTAGAAGCGTGTGCACACTTAGGAATAGTTTAATTTTATTTTTAAAGGGATTTAGTGTACACCAGTTTCTTCAAGTAAGTGTTCCTTCTTTTGTAAATCATTTTTTCAAGATACATTTGTGAGAAGAAAAAATTTAGAGAAAACTAAATTGAATAAAATTTTCCTTGAACAGTATTTTTTTTCTTACATAAATTAAAAAATAAACTATAATTAGAAAAACACATTATTCACTTTGTGTCTTTTACTTTCGTAAAATAAATTTAATAAAAAAAGAGTTCATTTTAACTGTTATTACAGAAAAATGAAAATGCAATTGAAATTAAAAATAATAATTTTCAAATAAAATTTAAAAAAAAAAAAAAAGAATATGAAGGAAATTTCCCGCAATGTCGTTGATATTTCTACCTTTAGCAATTCTGGCTCGCTGCCTTCTGTAGCCGAGCCAAACTTTGTGAAACATTCCCAGTGAATCTATTCACATTTCTACAATCTTGCTTATATTCTCTTTTTTTATCAACCTTGATCTATTCTCTTTTAGTAAATTATTATTATTATAAAACATCTGCAAAGTATTTGATTTTTTTTAAAAAAATAAAAATAAAAACCCAAGATAAACATCTTGGAATTTTAACTTTAAATTCCCATAACTTAATCCCTAATTTTTTTTTTTGTATTAAAAACTATTTAAACGACCTCATTAATCAGCATCCTCCGTAAAAAAAAATTTCCAGCTAAAAACTTCAGAATAGAATCTCTAGTTTTTCCAGCAATTAGTTGGGGTGAGGAAAATTCCCAAGTTTGATCCATTATGACTACTATAGCGGGAAGTGGACAAACCTACTTCCTACATCACTACGGGCAACACAGCCTAACAACAACACGAAGATTTCTATGTAACAATGCTGATAGGAAGTAGTGAGTGCGTGTTGGCGACTATTTGGGCAGTTCAGCGTACCCCCTAGGGTATAATAACTTGAAAGGGGCGCCACGGTAGCCGAGCGGTTAGAGGCGAGACCTGCGAAGCTAATATGTATTGTGGTACTGGGTTCGGTTCCCGGTCTTTAGGCCTTGGATTTTATTTTAATGGTTAATAAAAGAAATTTACAGTAAAGTATGAATGTATTTAGAAGCTATAGCCGAATCAGAATGAATGGAACAAAATGCTTAGAGAAGGATTACGTGATTTTAATTTTGGTTAAGCGAGAAGGATGGCAGGAGCACAGAGTGCTGCTCCATCCATTAGCAGTAGTTTATGTAAATAGCGGTATATAGTAGAGGGATGAATGTGTGAAGCGAATGTATTTGTAGGTAAGAATGGAGAGTGAGTGATATTCTAGTGATAAGCACCTAGACGATGCTGGCTGTATGGCGAAAGCCAATGCCAAAAAAAGAAAACAAAAAAAAAAAAAAAATGTTTGCTAGTCGTCTCCGTCCACGGCACCTAATTAGGTAGTTGGACGTTAAGCCCCGCCTGAAAAAATAGGCGATTACTTTACTTTACTTTTTTACTTTAATAACTTCAAAGACAATTTCATTCAAATAATCTTGACGAAATCTATAGGGACAACTGGATGGATCTTATATTTTGTTGTACCACAATTTAGCTGTACCCAGATATTTCCTTCACTAGTTCACCGGATAAAATGGATTTCGCGGTGGTAGCTGATGGTTTAAATGGACTACATCACTGACTCGTAAGGTTACCCTCTCAACCTAGCAACCATCCCTATAATTCCAAACCCTAAACTAGGGGCTTGCGAGCACTTAGCTTTTTAGCGAAACCCACACATAACACTTATCTTATCATCACCAAGTCCCACCAAGAACACCTTGAATCCCATGCTAGACTGCTTATTTACTGAATATAAAAACAGGGACACTAATGGGAACCACAATCAAAGTTGTTTTAAGGATCCCAACGGGGACTTTGTAAAACTACTAATCTTCTAAAATATGTAACATTTCAGTTGCATTACACATAATTTTGTTCGGATATTCTTGTGCATTTTAATTTTATTAATTCATGGAGGTTTTTCACAACCAAATATTTTTCTTATTAATCTTATTTCTCTTATCTACTTTATCCTGGATACAAACCAACTTAATTCTTATATTATTCGTCCAACTTTTAAAGCACTTTATGCTTACAAAAGCATTTGATACTTATATATTTTCCTTTAGTTGTACGAACTGTTTTCCCACTGAAAAATCTATTTCACTGGCCGGAAAATTGTTAGATAATGCCTCGCCTTCAATCTGTGCCTTATTGAAGAATGCTCTGTATCTTGATATTTTAATTTTTATTCCCCCTATCGTTAAACAATAGGCCCATTATTATACTAGACTTAGTGAAGTAAATTCATATTTTAATCACTAGTAATAAAAAAATAAGTCTTAGTTTTGCGCACTATTGCTTAATTTATATCGTAACTTTTCATTTTTTTACATTTTTAAATATAAATTCAATAAAAAGTTAAATTCTGTATTAATTAATAAATACAATTTCAAATTTCAAATTATAAGTTAATCATAACCTTTAAATATAATACAAGATTCAGGCACACCTGTTCTATAACCTAAGAGCAACCTTCCTAGATATTGGTCTAATTTCGCAATGTTGTGGCAAACATCACGGAACAGTAATTGAATAGTTATTCGGAACATGCTCCTCCTGAAATTTAATAACTAGCTAAAAAAAACTAGTAGATAACTTACTTAAAACTTACTAGTTTAATAGTGGTAACTAATCAACAGCAAGGTTACTCTACATTGCTGCAGAAACATAATAAGTATATATTGTAAGTACATTTATTACATCAATATGAAAAAAATCATTTACAAAACAATAGATTTTCATGAATTCTTAGCAATTTTAATGTGATTCTTAAATTTTGTAGTACTTCTGTAGTACAATTTAATCAGATATTCTAAATTGCAATTAACCTACCGAACCTTCAAACGGCCTTTAGCCTTTTAGTCTGAATTTAAAAGTTTTTCCACTATATTATTGAAACATGTGAAAAAGATTGCTACCTCTAGTGTGGTGGAAAACCTGGTCTCAGTGAGTGAAAATTCAATTTTCAATAAATAACTATTTTTTTGTTTTACTGTTTAACATACCAAATCGTCTGATGGTGATTCTACATTTTCCTGGTTATCTTCTCGTATATTTTCCTTGGCCATTTATTCTAGGTTACTCTTTGGGGGGCAATTGAAACTTCCTAAACTGTGCGTGCATATGAGGTTGACTATTATTGATTTGAATGTCCTAAAGGTTGAATTTCCCTCGTAATAATGCATATTAGGGAAGTTACATCGTTCTAATTATGCACTTGAAACTCTTTCATCTCTTCAAAAACTTTCACTTGCAGCTATTCCTTGTTGTCTGCTACTTCGGAGTAAAAAAAAGAAAAAGAAACCTACTGAGATTCATAATCGAAGTGCCTTCCATTTATTTCTTATAACCCAATCTGGAATCAGTTAATTGAATTCCATTGACCGAGCGGTTAGAGGCGAGACGCCTGCATAACTTAACATTCCTGGTTTGGTTCTTGGACTTTATTTAATGCAGTTAATATGAGAACTTTACAGTAAAGTAGAGTTTGCTAGCTGCCTCCGTCCAGGACACCTAATTTGGTAGTTGGACAGGAAGCCTGCCTGTAAAAAATAGGCAATTACTTTACTTTTATTTTTTACTTTCATGAAGGCAGTTTAAATTATTCCGATTAAAGTAATCTGAAGTCCCATTAGGTGGTATAAATTGTAAGTTTTTGGTTGTAAGACTACTTTTTAAAGGAGAAAATTTGTCTATAGAATTTATTACTTAAATTGTAAGGTTCTTTCATTAAACTATTTCGATATCGAATTGCAATCTAATAGGGTCAGTCAGTTTGAAGATCTGCATTGGGGAGTTCATCTAAAATTAGCTGATTAGGCACCAATAGCCTTATAAATAGATTTCTCTTCTCGACTCTTTCAGTTTT
This sequence comes from Rhodnius prolixus, assembly GCF_049639745.1. NCBI lineage: Eukaryota > Metazoa > Arthropoda > Insecta > Hemiptera > Reduviidae > Rhodnius > Rhodnius prolixus. Next base: position 32,426,248 of record NW_027411582.1, read on the forward strand.
AATAGGTTAACTGCTTTTAATTTTTAACCAATAAACAATAATTGATTATTTTAATTAATAGTTTTTTTTTTTACTTCATCTTGCACTGCAAACACCTATCAAAGGAATCTGTTAAGTTCTGTGATTTTTAAACTGAGATCGTCAAAAAGGGGTCCCCATATCCCACGGAATATCTTGAGATCTCTTATGTTTTTTGAGTCAATAAAAAAAAAAAAGGAAGGAAGTTCCGCAACCTTTTACCACCCCCGCTGCATTTCATGCTGCCTCCACGCCTAAAAACTTTATGAAACAATTTACTTTTGAGATCTACTAATTTAAATGCATATATTGTACGCATAATGCAGCAATATTTACATAGTCTTGGAATTCTTTTTTATGTTTACATAAAAAAAAAAACCATCAAGTTTTTTTTAAGGGGCGATTAACTGCACCACGATCAAAATAGCGATATCTTATTGTGCCTTAAACTAATGAGACAGCTCATTCTAGAAGAGCATCTGCAGGTAATGAAATCCACCATTCACCCTGGTTCTCTAGGAAAGTACGGCGGAAGTCAGGAGTTTGAGATGTCTGTAACCGGTTAAAACGGTATCCCTCCAATACCTGGTAAACTTTGCAAGGATACTTTGAGAAGCTTGCTTAGAGTTGGAGATAAGCATTTGCTGAGGACCAATATCTCTACGCCTCAGCTGTTCTGAGGATGGCTCACAAGGAAAAAGGGAGACATTCTCTTTTTTGGGATGAAAGAAGGGAGACGAAATCAGGGATCCCCACCATGCCCCTATAAAACCTTCCCCCTACCATGTCTTTCATGATATTCTAAACAGATAATACCGGAATCCAGCCTAAGTATTCATGCTTCAAATTCATGCATGCTTGATTTCATTTATGCTATATTTTGGTAATACCCCAAGACGAGCATTGCAAGCAAAAATAATACAAATTAAAACTAACCAAAAATTAAACTAACACTCTGGTCAAAATTTGATGGTTGAACTCATTTTAAAGAATCGGCACATCTCCAATCCTTTGATCGTTGTTTGTATAATACATAATATTATAAATAAGATTTGGCTACCACAATGTACGATAATTTATTAAGACGAGGTTGTTACAATACAAGGAATGGTTGTTTTTTAAACGCTAAATCCAAATGCGATCTAGACTTCCTTGTTCGTTATCCCTCCCTGGCTTCTCTGTTAATTATGTAGCCGGAAGTGATTTGTTTACATTCTTGTGGATAAGCGGTTAGCAAACTACTGTTTGTCTTGGTAAACCTAAGGCATTTACCAAACATTACCAAGCTTTGCAGATACTATGTGTGCGCATACTGCATGAGAATTCTGAAGTAAGAAGGGAGCTTAGTTGCTGTCAAGGCGGTAAAATATTATCTTCTAAATGAGAGTACCAGGATTGTTGAAGTATATCCTGTAAGCCGGATCCCTTTATTGGACTTATTTTACAAATTATGTAAAGATCGTTTTTTTTTAATTCGGATCATTTTAATACGGATTAGACCATATTTTGACAAACATTTTAATCAAACTTTCCTGTACTGTTCTGTTTAGGGTGGCCGTGGGTTTTCTGAAACATTTGCTGCAAACAATAATGTAAAACAGGATGTTAACAATTTTTTAATGAAACTTTACCAACTTCCTCCTTTTGAACAACGAAATTTAGAAGGGAAAGAGAGATGCTGGATAACTTATTCAGTACAGCAAGTCTTATCTGCACTTTGAATTATCTTTTACATACACATCTAGTCGGAATTTTGTTTTCCCGTCTCTAATCGTTTGTTTTGTATTCTTTGAGATTGTTCCAGCGTTTTTCACGCATTATTTGAGAAATAACTTTTTATAAAAAATTTACTGTTATCAAATAACAGTTTGATACATTTTGCAATTTCTCCAAAAAATAAAAGTAGCTTTTTTTATTAACCCTAAATTATAAAAAAATCCTATTTCCTGTATAGCATTTTTACACATATTCGCAATTTGTTCTTTCGATGTACGTTTCATTTATAAAACCTTAGTGCAGACAGTGGTGCAGCCTTTTTTTGGGGGGAGGGGCCCCAAGGCTGGGGCTACTCAAAATATTTTTCGCCCAAAAAAATGAAATCATCTCTTTTATCAGTCTGTTACAATTCAGTATTCAAATGCAGATTTGAATTATACCAAAATATTTAATCATTGTTTTGTGCTATGTATGCGTGAGTATTATTGCTATGTGTGCTCAATTAATATGTTTAAATTTTTTAAATTAATTATCACAAAATAATGTGATATTATAACTTTAATAGACTATTATATTCAATAATAATTTTTTTTTTGCGTTTATTTGTGTTACATTTAGCGCGTTAGCGCTATAAGTAACAATGAAACCAGTGGACAGTAAAAGTAAATGAGTGGAGAAGTTACCCAGTGGTAACACTCCAAAACATTAGACTGTTAGTCACTCTCTTCACTTGAGAGGAGAACACGAGGCCACACTGTCTCTTAACGCATCGTGTCGGGTTATCAGGAAGAGTTCTAGAAGAAAGATTTTTAGCTAGAGGATTTATATGTGATTGCAGGTTAAAATGAAGTTTTCTGTATCGTGTTTTAGCAGCTTGTGTGACAAAAGGAATGTTAAGGTCAGTGTGTACATTCAGGTTGGAGATATAAAAAGGAGCGTTTACGATAGTATTTTAGATTGAAGGGACTGAATCCTTTGGAGATTGGAGCGTTTGGTTTGAACCCCACAGCTCTGTTCCATATGACACAGATGGGTTTCAAAATAGAAGTATAAATCAGTCTTTTGTTGTCCAGATAAAGTTTTGATCTATCGTCTAAGAGTCTTTTAAGAAGTCGATAGCGTCTGTTTAGTTCTGTTCTTTTAAGTCTAGTGTAGGGGTTCCAAGAAAGTCTTCGAGTCTAAGTAAAGCCCAAGGTAGCGGGCAACGTTTATTACTGGTAGAGGTGTTAGGTTATAGAAGACTGGAGGAAGAGTAATACGCCGAAGAGTGAAGGTGATGTTTTGCGACTTATTTTCATTAAGCTTTGTAGCCCATTTCTTGAATCACTGTTCTAAGGAGGTTTCAATAATAATAAATACATCTTTAGGTTCATGTAGTTATAGATAATAACAATTCACGTGTAAAAAGAACAATACACTCGCTTCTACAATTAATAATTATACAATTTTAGAGAAAAAATTTCAAATTAATTATTAAATAACATTATAATAAATAACACTACTTGTCTTATAACAAAAAAAAACGCTACAGACTATCTCTTTAACTCCTGTGTATGAAATAACACTTTACATTGCTATGTTGCTGGTTAGTATACCTACGAAAATTTTATTATAATTTTAAAAATTATTTTAAACTACAATTTTATTAAATTTCTTTAATTTGTTTTTAGGATAAAGAGACAAGTGGAAGCGTAACAAGCCTGGGCCCCCTCAAAATTACCAGGAGGGGGCCCCTAGGAGGCTGATTTAAAATTTTTGTTCGCTCAAATTTTGTGGCGCAAATCACTTTGAAGTGAGTATAAATTTAAGTGTTTTATTATTGATTAGCAATAATTGCGATGGAGTTTGAAAATTTGGTAAATGAGGAAACAGGTGCACTATTTTACTTAGCGTTTCCACTTTAATTCTTCATCTTGTCTTCCGAAAAGGCAAGGCTTTTGAGAGGATTTTGTAGTTTGTTTTTTTTTAATATTGGATCCAACTTTTTTTTTGGCAAAGATACTTGAGTGATGGATACTATGGTATAGGTTGGATATTATCTTGAAACTCCCAAGTGTATTTTAACCCTGCCTGGTTTTCAAACTTCTACCCATCATCAGAGATAGATTTTTTTTTTATCTGTTTGGTGTAAGAGATTTCACTTATGTTTTGACTGTACTTGCTGACATTATCGATAACTTTGAAAACTGACTTCAACATCGTTTATTTATCATCTCATCTAATTTCCATCCTTTAATTTTTGACCTTTCAAAATTCTCTGCCCATAGATGTTGGGAGGTTTTTTTGGGGCCAATGAAAGTTTGAGGGGGGGTGAAACTCCACCTTCTCATATCCTGAAATCCCCCAGATGTCCAGGGATGTCTAGATCTAAAATTTACTAAATTTTATTAAATTCGATTTATCAGAACTTTGTTTCACGATTATTAAAAATCGAAAATATTAAATATTTTATTCAAACTTTTTGAAACCGAAAAAAAAATCTGGTTATTTTAGTTTTTAACCCCAAAAAAAGAGGCTATTTTTGTTGCTGTACCATTTTTACCAGTTTTCTGGCGATAACGTGTTTTTTTTTTTGCCCCAAACAAAACCAGTTTCACACCAATTGTAATGACGTAAACTTTTGTGTCATTTCTGATTTGGTTGGAACACCTACTGACCAGGGCTGCTATATTTACAAAACTGACCTATCTCCTCTTCTCTTTATAGAACCTCATAGTTCTATCTACGCTTGTATTTTTTTTACCAAAAAAGTCTACCAAAATATCTGCTTAAAAAGAAACAAAAAAAAAAAAGAGACTGTAAAAGTTTTTGTTTTCTAATCTCCTGATAGACTTTTGGAGATGTCTCTCCAAAGATTGGTGTGCTTCTGTTCAAATATGTTGCAATATTTGTGTAGCAATAAACAATAATGAAAGATCCTAATAAGTGCGATCCAAAAAAAATAGACGTCACATTTGTAAGTGGGTAAAAAATTACATGTGTTCTGGAGAACTGTTAAAACTGTTTATTAAATACTCCTCTCCTAGCTGATGTATCTATTGTACCATTTATTTACATCATTTATCTTACAAAAAAAAACTTTGGTCCAATTTAATAATAGCTCGTAGCACGCATGCTTATACGATATTGGTATCCCTGAACAGGTTTTTTGGACTTTCATTCATCTTTAGGGGTTTTTTTTTTTTGCTTATTTTTTGGCATTGGCTTCCGCCATACAGCCAGCATCCTTTAAGTGCTTATCACTAGAATATCACTCACTCCCCATTCTTGCTTATAAATACATTCGCTTCACACATCCCTCTACTATATACAACTATTTACCATACATTAGTGTAAAATCATTCTTACGCTTCTGTCAACAGCTGGTTTGCCTTTGGGCTAGCAAAAGCTAAAATTTTGTTTACTTTAAAAAAATATCTATTTTTTTGTTGTTTAATGTGTGTTTATTTGAAAAACTTAGTTTATTTGTGTTACTAGTGTTTGATAATAAATCTTTGAACAAATTAACATTTAATTAGTGCTTTAAGGCAAAATGCCACTTTGTGGCATTTCGTCCAGTAATACTACTTTACCTAATAATGCGGCTAAATCTAAACCTATGGCTGAATCGCAGGTTGATTCTAAAAAGCGTAGGAAAGAAGACAACTGTTTTGAAATTACAGTGAGTACTGATAATAGCTATGAACCTCTGTCGGATTTGGAAAGCATGGATGAGGACTCTCCTCCTCCTCCTGTATCTAGAGCGTCTACTGTGAAAAAGCCTGAACGGATTCCTCCAATAGTGGTGTACAGTTACATCAAAGATCACAGTGCCTCTTTAAAAGCCCTGAGATCTGCATGTAAACAAGATTTTGATCTCAAATGTAGAGGTAACCGATTAATTTTTCTTGCTAAATGTAAAGATGACTACAAAAAAATTATACAAGAAGTTACTTCTGCCCAATTGGAGTATCACACGTACACACTAGCAGATGAACTAAAACATACGCTAGTTCTTAGAAATATACCACCAAACGTCACGTGTGAAGAAATTAAACAAGACCTGGCTGATAAAAATGTTACGCCTGTTAAGATTACGCAGATGTCGAAAAAAGAAATGACTGGTCGAATTACTAAGTATCCACTGTTCATTGTCACCTTTGATAATTCAGTGAATATTAATGAAATAATTAATTACAAAAAGGTATGCGGTTGTATCATCAACTGGGAACGATATAAAAACTTTTCTGGAATTACTCAGTGTTACAAGTGTCAGTCTTTTAATCACATTGCCAAAAATTGCTATCGCAATCCCAAGTGTTTGACATGTGCCGGAACTCATCTTACGGTAAATTGTCCAACTCCTGATAGTCCTCCAGTTTGTGTGAACTGTAACGGCGGCCACGCTGCTAATCACCAGGGTTGCCCTGTACTACAGAAACATCTTAAAGCTCGCCCTTCAATGACTGCTGAAAGGAAGTTACCTTCTAAGCCTCCATTTCTTTTAAATGCTTCTGACTTTCCTTCTCTACCAAAATCAAGTTTCTCTAATATTACTGCACCAACTAACTCAGCATGGGGTCCTTCTGGGAGGTCCAACAATCTCTCCCATACTTCTGCTACTGCTTGGAAAAGCCTAGCCTCAGATAACAATGCTTCTGATTTTTCAATCATACAATTATTGCATGAAATTAAATCTTTCTTCTCTTCTTTCAATCTTCTAAATATCCTCTCAGGTCTTAAAAATTGTTTAGAAAGGCTAAAACAAGCACCCGATACCTTAAGTAAAGTCAGCATTCTAGCAGATTTTATATTTAATTTAATATGATGCCCTTAGTTAAAATAATGAGCTGGAACGCTAGATCCGTTATTAACAAGTTCCTAGAATTATCTCATTATATTCAAAAGTACAATATCGACATTATTGCACTTTGTGAAACCCTATTAAAAGGTAAACATAAACTGAAATCTAATGGCTACTCAACTTATAGAAATGACACAGGTAGGGGAGTGGCTTTATTAATTAAAAAAAATATTAAACATTTTCCTATATTACTTCCTCCATTGAAATCATTAATAGCTGTAGGTGTCATGGTAGAGTTTGAAAATATAGAGCTCCTAATACTGTCGGCATATCTGTCACCATCTCTCAGACTTGACTGTAGAGATTTGCGCGCGCTTTTTGATTTGCACAAGCATGTAATATTGGTGGGTGATTTAAATTGTAAACATGCTGCTTGGAATTGCTTCACTAATAACAGAAGTGGTAAATCTCTGCTTGAATTCTCCTTTAAATTCGGTATTGGAATTTTAGCACCTGACAAGCCTACCTACTTTCCTGATCGATCAAATGCCCGTCCTAGTGTGCTTGACTTCGCTCTAATAAAAAACTGTAATTTTAGTATTACAACAACCTCTCATAGTGCTCTCTCTTCTGACCATAACCCTGTCATTTTTAATTTAACGAACAAAGTAAATGAATTTCAATCGAAGAAAGCTTTCAACTTCAAAGCTGCTGATTGGAAAAATTTTAGGTCCTTGGTGGACGAAAAATTAGATATTAATCCAATCATAACTAACTATCACGATATTGACACATTAGCGACCAACCTCCAAACCATACTATTAACGGCTGCATTGGATTCAATTCCGCTTAAAAAATCAAGGAGTAAATCTGAAGAATTGCCGCCTCTAATCCTGCTATGTATAAAAATTAAAAATATTATCAAAAAGGCGTTTTCTAAGTACCGTCACTCCTGGATTAAGAGAACGCTAAATAAACTTATATCCTTGATATCAAGACTTTTGCAACTGCACAGAAACGCTAGCTGGAACAACTTTCTTTCGCAGCTAACTACCCATGATAACAAACTTTACAGAATTGTTAAAGGAGTCCGCAAAGGAACGCCTAACATACCGCCACTCTCTTTAAATAACAATCCTCAGACCACCTCTCTAAACAGCTATGCCTTTAGTTCTCACCATAAAGCTTCGACGTTGGCCGACTTCTTTCAGAATGTTCACATCAGGAACGCAGATCTAGGCGTTCCTTCGTTCACCCGTAGTGTAATATCTACGAACAAACAGTTTCTTATTCCAAATGTAAAGCACGACACCTGCAAATTAACTTCTCCGAAAGAAATCAGAAATATTATTTCCAAATTAAAAAATAACAAGGCTCCTGGTGTAGACGGTATTCAGTCACGAATGATTAAAAATATATCTCGCAAGTGTTTAATTCACTTGACTAAGCTAATTAACTATATTTTAATGTTTGGATATTTTCCAGAAATTTGGAAAACTGCAAAAGTGATTGTCTTCCCCAAGCCTGGAAAAGATCACTCTCTACCCAGTAGTTATCGACCAATCTCTTTATTACCCTGCCTTAGTAAAGTCGTTGAACGTGTTGTACTAAAGAGACTAAATGCATTTATTGAAAGTAATAATTTACTATCTCAAGTGCAATACGGATTTAGATCTTTTCACTCCACTACTGCGCAGCTAGCAAGAGTCACGGACATCATTGCGGACGGATTTAATGTGAACAAGCACACAGGAATGGCATTGATCGATGTTGAGAAGGCTTTCGATTGTGTTTGGCATGATGGTCTAATCTATAAAATGATCCAGAATGGCTTCCCTAAATACTTAATTTACTTTGTCAAAAGCTATTTGACTAGCAGGAAATTTTGCGTAGCAGTTGATGATGCTACTTCTAACCTCAGGCCAATTTTAGCCGGTGTGCCGCAAGGTTCGGTCCTTGGACCAACTCTCTTTAACATTTTTATTAACGATTTAACCAAAATTAAACTTAAAGCCAGTAGTGCGTTGTTTGCCGATGACACTTCCTTTTTCATATCCTCCTTCAGAATTGACACTATAGCCAATCATTTGTCAATAGCTCTTGCTAAAAGTTTCAAGTACTTTAAAAAGTGGAGAATCAAACCTAACCACACTAAAACGGAGCTGATGCTATTCTCTCGAAGAAGACCCACAATCAACCATACTGTTACAGTAAATGGAGTCTCTCTACCATGGCAAAAAGAAGTTAAATACTTAGGATTAACTTTAGACTCAAAACTAACGTACACAAAGCATGTAAATAATGTATGTAATAAGGCGCTAGGCGTTATGTGCAGTCTGTTCTCCTTGCTTAATAGACACTCATCCTTGGACTTCCAAAATAAAAAATTAATATACTATCTCTACATTCGACCTATACTCCTGTATGCAGCCCCAGTCTGGTCTCAAACTTGCATAACCAATCATAATAAAATACAGAGAGTGCAAAATAAATGCCTGAGATTGATTGGTTCGTTTCCCAGATGGACGCCCATAGACTACATGCACGCAGTAATTGACGTTCCTAGCATCTCCACTACTGTTTACTGTCTTTTAGAAAAATTCGTCTCCACTTGTTACAATAGTCCGTACCCTCACATAGTAGCCATTGTAAATTACAATATAAACTCTCTCAGTTATAAAAAATATAAATATAAACGTTTAAAGCATCTTTTGTAACACCCACCTGTATATCAAGCTAAGGTTTTTTTTAAATTTTTCCTTAATAAGTAAATATGTTCCTTTAAACTGTATTAAATATAATTTGATGGGTGTATATAGGCGATAAGCTTGAAACCTCTATTTCATTTCAAATTTGTGTACTTTGTGTAAAGTTTTGTAAATAAATAAATATTGCTTACCATACAAACTTACAACTAATGGATGGATCAGTACTCTGTGCTCCTGCCATCCTTATAGCTTAACCTGAATTAAAATCACCGTAATCCTTCTCTAATCATTTTCTTCCATTCATTCTAATCGGCTATAACTTTTAAATACATTCATATTTCTTTGCTAGCTCTGCTACAGATTTAAGCACAGAGTCGTTGGTGGAGAATATTATGTCTTCGTAGCGAAATGGTGCATCTAAAATACCTGTATATGTCGTCAAACATTCGTTTCCTTTCTACCACATAACGTGGACATATCATTATTACATGTTTGAAATCCTCCTCCTCATTGCAATCTACGCAAAGAGGAGAGAGGACCTTTTGTTGATCCTGTGTAGATACGATCCGCACACCGCGTGGTTCGCTCTCAGCCTGCTTATTGTCGCAACAACCCATTTATTCAGTGACAGTTCCCCTTAAATTGGCTTCTCAACCTCCTTAGCGTGTGGAGAGAAACCACTTTTTTCTGGCTGCTGCAATTTTTCAGCCAACTACTCGACTGGCACATTGCCTGAAATACCACATTTGTACCACCAATTACCTACCCCTATGACTGGCTGTCGCCCCTTTATAGTTTCGAAGACCATGTTTTAGTTGACCATTTCTTAGATTGTAGGTTAGAAGCTCACAAACAGTATTAATTAACTCCCAAGATTCCTTATAGTTGGGAGGGCAGCCTAACCCCCCCATCCGGTGCAAAAAGCTGTACGAAACAACCCTCATAACACCTGCATTGCTCCAGGATATTTTGCAGCCAAACAAAAATCAAGTAGATACGATATGGGCTTACGGTGTGGGTAAGTAAATTTCCGGTGGGTATAATCAAAAAATCTTGATTTCAGTGGCGTTGGCTTTCATATTCACAGAATTAAGGCCCAAAAAATTAAATATATTTATCACTTAATTAAATACTTTTCGAAAGATTGTTTTATCCTTATTTTAGTTGCTGATAGTGGTAAATTGCGAATATAGACGCGTTTTCATTTCTTTATGGTCGCGTAGAGAGAGAGAGATTTCAAAGATTAAACTCTTTTATGCACCGCCAAAGAAAAAAATATTACTGATAAAAATTACTGATAAACATTACTGATAAAAATTACTGATAAACATTACTGATAAAATAAGATCAGCACACCGCGTGGTTCGCTCTCAGCCTGCTTATTGTCGTAACAACCCATTTATTAGTGACAGTTCCCCTTAAACCATGGTTGTCTAGGTAACTGATCTGCCATAGTTTTATAGAATCTCCCTTCATTACTATTTTTGGTTTCCATACTTACTTGTTGTAAACGTTATAGAGTAGCCTTCCCAACCGTTCTCCGAGAACTGCTCTAAAACGGAAGAGCCATTTTTTCAAGAAAGTAATTTAATCTTTTAAGAAAAGTGGGTACTTTCAGTGAAAGTCGATTACACTTAACCCCATCGAATTTAGCAAGAAATTTCACTAGAGATAAGACCATAATTTCACTTTCTTTTTTAAGCAAACTCTAGCCATCCTTCTTCTGCCTCGAAGGAACTTCTGTGCCTTTAATATTTCATTACCAAAAAAAAACATTGTTTAAATATTTTAACTTAAAATAATAATAATAATAGGAGGGAAGGGATTAGCTATGAGGTTAGCATACTGGACTCCCACGCGGAGGTCCCGGGTTCGAATCCAGCAGCTGACCCTTAGATTTTCTCTTCCTAGGAGCTTCTTACAGCTCACTGTCCGGTGATGGACAGTGTTGTCTGTAACGAGAGAACACTGTCCGGAGGCCGGCAGTGCACTGGAAAAAGCTCCGAGCGCTAATAACCTCAGCTGTTGATGCGCCAAAAAAAAAAAAAAAAAAAAAAAAAAAAAAAAAAAAAAAATAATAAAACTGCTACAAAATTTTGAACTGAAAATATGGGCGTATTTAAATGGAAAAGTTAATACATATTGTGGTAATAATGCCATCATTTTGCCAACTCATCTTATTTCCTATAAAATATCATCATGTGATATTTATCTGCCAAATATATGCGCAGCGAGAAGGTACATTCGATCTATTTTATAAATAGCCTGCTAGTATAACGAATTACTTTCTATTCCATGTCTTCCTTTTTTTGTCACATATATTATTTCCTCTAAAGCCTAGAAACGATTTAATCGATAAATTCTTGAAATTGATTTTCAATCGAAAGTAAACGTTCTGAGGGCCCAAGAAGAAAAACGAAACAAATGGTTTTGAGGCTGTTAAATGAATCCCGAATGTTGACTTCCGTTTAAAGACTCATTTCAGCGTAAATTATGATTTTGCAACTAGCAAAATGTTTATAAGAATTAAAATACTTTGAAAATTATAAATAAGAAGGAAATGCTTAATAAAGTAGAACCCTGAGGATTTCTGATAAGAGAAAAGACTCTTGTGTTTGTACACAAAGACGTTGATTTATTTTCTCTTTTAACTATTTTTAACTTACAATTTTATAAGACATCAAACTGTGGGAAGGTTCAACCAAAACGCTCAAATCTCTTCTCTGCAAAGCATCTCCAATTACTTGCAGTCTAAAATTCTTCGCTCTATAGTTGGAACGCTCATTTTCTACGTCACCAAATCAAATCATGGTATACAAACTTAAACAGTTCTTCCTTTCGTGCAATACAAGTTGCTGAATAACCAGTTACAGAAAATTCCATCTTAACCTTCAATCACATCATAATCCTACTGGTACAATATTTCTATCTTCCGGAAAATTTTCAGATAACACTCCTAGACGTCTTAACCAGTTAAGCGTTTAAAAAAAAAAAAAAAAAAAAACGCCACAGTGTGTGGAATTAAAATCAGACAATGACAATGAATACACGACGAACGCAGCAGGGCAAAACAGCCAAAAGTTTGCAGTAGTCGTAATAGTCACTTGCAAGCGTCTTTTTCTGCAATCTCTCTCTGGGGCTTGAGATTACCAGAGCATTCTGTGCTCATTCCAAAATCTTGCACCGCTTCTTCACGTAGGCATTGCCTCTAGTTAACTAGGGACGCAAGAGCTTTGAATTCTGTGCAAAATGAAATCATGCTCTTACTGAGGTCTGAATCTCTATCTAAAAGGTAAAAAAACGGGCATTGCTCAAGGGGTTGAGAGCTTCTATCTGTGTGCGTAATTCCCCAATCTCTAATATCGGAGACCAAACATGTACCAACCACTTATCATTTGGCTGACTCCCTCCACTCTCCTCTGTATCAAAATACTTGGCAGTTCTATTGGTTAAGATAAAGGGAAACATCCCACAAAAAATAATATTCTTATTGTATTTTTATTAAAATTTCGAGTTTTTTTGTAGTTAATGGCAATTTTATATTTTTCACAACGAGTATACCACGTCGAACGCATCGTAATAGAGGATTTGGTTTGACGTGTATACACGTCAAACACGCTTAACTGGTTAAAAGACAGTAGCCTCGCGATCTCCTCTCTGATGAAGAGAGTCAGCAGAATGTAGAATGCTATTGGGTAACTTCTCCACTCTGATATGTGTTGATATGTTGCAATGCGTTTTATTTAAAAATGTATTTTATGAATAATATATTCAATTTTTTAATTATTAGAGAATACATCTCTTAATTACTAAAAAAAATTGTCAAAGTTGGGTGTTTTTCAACGTTACGCTTTTTCGTGCAGTTTTTGATGATCAACCCTTATACAACTGTCCTGCCGGACAGTTTTAATACATTAATTACTAAAAATACATTAAGTTTTTACTTCTTATCTGTCTTGTAACTAATTCGATAAATTTCTTTTAAAGGTTCCTTAAATAAGGACAAGGATTATTGGAATTTTTAATTGTTTTGTTCTACTTCTTTTTTTTTTAATTAATAATTAATGGCCTTGTTAAAATTAATTTTATTGTTCAATTTGATTAATATATAATTAAAGAAAATTACGTTCTGTTCTAATTTTTCATTGAACTGTAACAGTTCAACACGCTGAGTACTCAGTTCCGCCAATAGATAGCAGCACTAGTTCTACTTTATGAAATCTAATTTTTTATAAATATAAAAAAATCTTTCAAATATTTTATCCTTTTTTTCTATTTCTATCTTTCTCTAACCGATATTTATTTTTATATTTATGTGGGTATATAAGTACGTCTGCTTTCTTTTTATCCTGTATTTCCTGGCAACTACACGCTGGGGATTTTTTATTTTTTTTCCATTTGTACGTGTAACAGGGTTAATGTTAGCCGTTTAAAAACCATATTCTTAGTTTATGTGGGTTCAGTTCAGATTCTTTTTCATATTCAATGGAGATTATTATTTTTTTTTTTATATCCTATATGTTTTATATAAATATTTCTGTGATTTATTTTGTATTTATACGTTTTAGTTGATTATTTTTTTTGGCTTTTTTGTGGGATTCACATCCGCAAGAAATAAATATAAATCTATCCAATAAACTATTACTAAGATTTTAGTTTTACTTCAAATTTGAAATTTTAATTACATATTTAATGATAAGACCATCAATTTAATTAAATATGCGCATATAAAAAATACAAATTAAATATGTCTGTGTAAATAACTTTTTTCTGCAACCATGTAGGAATGTTCTCATTACTCAATTAAAATCAGCTGTGTAATGCCCAACTTTACCTCACTAGTGGGGAAAAATTCCCCATTAGTGTCACTTTCCTCACTAGTGAGTGAAAAAACTTTATTGTGCTTTCTTGATATAAGAAGTTTTGTTATTAAATATTTTCTGTAAAACTTTAATAAGCTTATTTAACGTAACTAAATAATTAAAAAACTAATATTAAAGAAATAAAATAAAAATTGAAAGGAATATAGAAATAAAAATAATACTTTAATAAATAATTAGATATTTTTAATTATAACAGTTAAAAAGGTTATAGTGTTACCTTATAGAAATTTAAAATGGATTCTAGTGATTCCTGTTTAGTTTTTTTTTTAGTTAATAACCCTAATGGTTGCAGAAAAAATATAATATTTAACTCGAGTGTAAAGTATTTTCCTCACACTCGGCAATTTTGCACTTGCACTCGCCTCGCTTCGCTCTCTCGTGCGTGCCAACCCTGCCTCGTGTGAGGAAAAATACTACTTTCCACACTTGTTAAATAAATAACTATTTTTTTTTTCTAAATATTTAAAGGCCAAAAAATTACAAATCAAAGGGAACAATTGCAAATATTTTGGAAAGTAGGCCCATTTCTGGGCAAAGATATTTTTTTCTTTTGGTCCAGGATGTTATCATCCAATTAACCCTAGATGAAGTATTCGTTCCTCTATTCAAGGTATCGTCTGCCTCTTCATCTTTGGGAGGGTGGACGGGGAAGTTGTGGGTGTTTCTCAGTGGCTATGATCTCCCGTCTATGGTCCTTTCTGTCTTATGATGATGATATGTCCATCTTCTTTACTGTCTAAAAAAAATAATGTCCTTTAGCCAGTGCACAAGATTAGCCGAGCGGGTTAAGAGGCGAGACCTGCTAAGCTAATATGCATTGTGGTACTGGGTTCGATTCCCCGGTCTTAGCCCTTATTTAATGGTTAAATGAGAAATAGTAAAGTATGTTTGCTAGTCGCCTCCATCAACGACACCTAGTAAATGATAGTTGGACGTTAAGCCTCGCCTGAAAAAAAGAAAATAGGCAATTACTACTACTAATCTTAGGATGGAAGATTTGCGAGGAATCGGTCAAATAAAACAACTCGTCTTTTTTGCCAACGTTTCTGGCAAATATATTGTCCTCTTCAAGGTGTGGCTATGTGGGTTGGTTGAGTTACAGAAACCGCATAGCCACGCCCCTGAAGAGGACAATATATTTGCCAGAAACGTTGGCAAAAAAGACGAGTTGTTTTATTTGACCGATTCCTCGCAAATCTTCCATCCTAAGTTTAACAATTTGCGGTCACGAAAACTGTATATTCACTACTACTAATGTCCTTTAGCCCCTTCGTTCACAATAACAACAGCAAAAAAACATGTCAAAACCTGCAAAATTGTCCTTCCAATAAAATAAATACTAATTTTTTTTTTTTCCTACTTCCTTTTACTAGTTTTATCAGCGGAAGACCATCAAATCTTACATTTCCGGTGAATCGGAAGTCTGCGCTAACTGTATAAAGAAATTATTTAGTTTTTTCCACTCAGTAAAAAAGATGAAATCATCATTAAGGTATTTTTTTTCACGAAATTGGGAGAAAATAGATATGAAACATCAATCTAATTATTAACATTAGTCAGATCGAGTTCGACTTTTTTTTGGTAATAATTTGGCTTTGATCCCCCATACGCCTTCGCAAATTTTGTCCCTATTATTTATTTTATTTTTTACTATTCTAAATATTATTATTTATACTAAGAGCTTTAAGTTGCTTTTTTTTTCCTTTACTTTTTGCGTGAAAGAGAGAAACGGAGCGTATCTCCCACTACGAGGAGCAAAAAAAAAGAGAGAGATGATACTGTTTTCTCTAAGGGGTACCCGTGAGAATGAGAGGGGAAGAAGTAAGCTCCCCCCACCTTCTTACTCTAAATATACCTCGGCCGTTTCCCCTTACTGTACATTCTAAAGATTAAGTGTGCATCCAGCCAGTTCGTTCTATGTAATTTAGTAAAAAAAAAATTAGTTTTCTATCATTTTCTTTTGTAGGTACCATAGTAAAACGTAAAAATTTTCACGAATTTAGTATTGTAACGAAAGAAATTCGAAACGAACCCGTTTACTGTCTCGTGTACAGCAACTTTGTGTTAATACAAAAAAACAAAAGGAATGAATCGATAACAACCTGTGTTATCCGGGGATCTGTTATTGAAGCTTAAATTTCTAAAAAATAAAACAATTTGTGCGGGGGAAAAAAAGGTATGATTTTATTATATAACTAAAAAAATATCTAACTGTGCTTAATATTATGCAGCATAATTTTTGTATATTTATAATGTGTCCGAAACTTATTTTTAATTTTTGGTTTATATTATACTTTTTAGTTCAAAACACAATTAGGTATATACAATTTTTTTGTTTTTGTCTGTCTGTTTGTAATTTACATCTTTTTCTTTTAGCTGAAATTAACTTAAATATTAATTTTCGAGGTTCTAATTTGTCTTGGAACTTTTAAAAATTTAGTGGTTTCAATATTTTTATGGAATAGTCTTCGTTGATCGAATCGAATCCTTCTCAAATGATCTTCCTTCATTCGAGCAATCCTCTTTCTTTTTTTTTTTTTTTTTACTTTAGCCAACTTATCTGCGAGAACATCATCTGCAAGAATAATTTCTTGATGTTAATTTGTTGTCTAAACCTCATATTGGGGGGGGCGTTCTTTCTTATACTTCCTGTTCATTGCTTTCTATCCGTTTCAGAATCATATTATTCCATGCTAGACCATTTATCGGACTTTCTTTTTATTTTTTTATTTCCTTTTGTCCGGCTAGGGGAAAGGGACGGTATCCTTGCGGGCGCCAGATAGCCGAAGCTATCAGAGACAATATCTCTAACCAGCCTCAAAAGAAAAATACCCTTAAGGGTGCCTCTGGCGGGATAGCTCACTGGTGAGAGGAGGGAGGGTCCTGGAGACAATTCCCGGGGCGATAGGGAGTAAAATAAAATTCTCTCTTGTGCTTAATGAACCAAACGACAAAATACCTTTAATTAAGGAAAATAATTATACAAAAGGAAAACTTATTCTAGATACGAAATACTAATAAAAAGATAAAACTCACAGACGATAGATAATATAAGCAGGCACTGGCCAGGCCGAACGTACGGTAGAGAATGATTTTTTTTATTTTTATTTTGGAATATTAGCTGTAAACAGCACCTGGTCTTGCGGTCCAAAGTGCAAATTTTTACATTATGTAGCAGCTCCTGCCTCCTACGACTATTTTTCGGTTACACGCTTTTATAGAAAGTAATCGAAGTAGCTATTTTGCGAGTAAATAAAATTAAAACTACAAAAATCATATCAGTAAAGACGCACAATTTTGGTTGACCAAAGTTTAGCCTCCCCCAAAAAAACTAACTACCGGAAGCTGACCCCAATTTTGAGCTTTTCCCTTCAATATTCGTCTTGAATTTGTTCTAATAAAACCATAATTTCTATTTAAAAAACCCTTCTTAAGGCTATGGGTGCCTCAAAATGTGTAGTAAGTAAAAATTGTACATTATACTTCTTCTAACTTTAATAAGAATAAGTTTAAATTTTAATTGTAACAATTTATATATAAATGTTTGCTTTTAAATTATTTTAAAGCGAATTGTTTACCATAAAAATTTCTTGGGAATTTTATGTTGTTCTTAAATTAACGAAAAACACGCAGTTTCTAACTCTAATTTTACTTTTTTACGCATTTTGTTTTTATTTTTTTTATTTTAAATAACTTTATATATTTTTTTAAACAAAAAATACGAGGAAATAGCCAGCTTGACTCGTGAGTACCTCATGAAGAGATTTGTAGTCGCCCCTCTCTTTGAAAACAAAAAAAAATTCTGGTTTTGATTGGCAATATTGCACCTGGTTATGAATTTAAATTGGCGCCATGTCAAAAAAAAAAACTATTGATCAGCTGTTGATCAGGATATCGTCTTCCGTGTTTTGTACTCGCCAACTTGCTCTCTCATCTTAACTAAATGTGTTGTCGTTGTTTTCTATTTTGTAATAATACTAAATGACTCAGTCAATTTTTTACTTTCAATTAACCAACTGAAGTAAATTTTGTATTCTTATCCAAATTTGCGATGGTGGAGTTGTTAGAGTGGTAAAAAAATACCCAAAATTTTGTGTAAAATTAACCAAAGAAGCTGAATTAGCCGAAAAGATTATTGACAATTCCGTTGAATTTGGACAGATTTGAACGCTATAGTTTTTAATTTTTTGAGTTACCATGACAACATACAATTAACAGTCACAGATTGACAAATATTCACTTAAAAATAATTTGAAAAAAAAAAAACTACTTTTTCTGTATACAAGGGGACTTCAAAATATGTTCTCTCTCGTCAAAATCCTGACGAATGTTTTCTCTTAGTGTACGAGGGTCGTTTGAAAAGTCCGTGCAAAAATAAAAACTACTTAATTTTTTGGGGTAAACCTTTTTTATTTTTCAACATAGTCTCCTTTTAGGCTTATACACTTCGTCCAACGCTGCTCTAGTTTGTTGATCCCTTCCGAATAATAGGATTTGTCCAAGTCTGAATAAATAGCCATTCGTTTCTGCAATCACCTCCTCGTTTGAATAAAATCTTTTTCCCGCCAGCCATTTCTTCATATTGGGGAACAAATAGTAGTCCGAGGGAGCCAAGTCTGGAGAATAGGGGGGGATGTGAAACGAGTTGGAACCCTATTTCCATTAATTTTGCCTTTTTGTGAGCCAAACGTGGGCGTTTTTCTTGCAGCTCGGTTTTCAAACGGTCCAATAACGATGAATAATATGCACCAGTAATAGTTTTACCCTTTTCCAGATAGTCGATGAGGATTATTCCTTGCGAATCCCAAAAGACAGTCGCCATAATCTTTCCGGCCGAAGGAACGGTCTTCGCCTTTTTTGGCGCAGATTCCCCCTTGGTAACCCATTGTTTACATTGTTCTTTGGTCTCAGGAGTGTAGTGATGTATCCATGTTTCATCCACAGTGACGAAACGACGCTTAAAGTCCTGCGGATTCTTCTGGAACAGCTGCAAACCGTCCTTGCAACACTTCACACGATTTCGTTTTTGGTCAAGCGTGAGCAATCGCGGCACCCATCTTGCGGATAGCTTTGTCATGTCCAAATGTTGATGCAAAATATTATGTAGCCGTTCATTCGAGATGCCCACAGCACCAGCAATCTCACGCACCTTCACTCTTCTGTCATCCATCACCATATCATGGATTTTATCAATGATTTCTGGAGTAGTAACCTCAACAGGGCGTCCAGAACGTTCAGCGTCACTTGTGCCCATATGGCCACTCCGAAAATTTTGAAACCACTTATAAACTGTTCTAATCGAAGGTGCAGAGTCACCATAATGTTTATCAAGCTTCTCTTTAGTCTCCTGAGGCGTTTTGCCTTTCATAAAGTAGTGTTTAATCAACACACGAAATTCTTTTTCGTCCATTTTTTGAAAATCACTGGACTTCCTCGATTCAAACGAATGCCAAACACAAAGAAATAGACCGATCTGGCTGAAACTTGGTGTGGGTTCTTCCAAGAGATGCTACTAACTAAACATAACCTCGATACGCGCCAGTAGTGCTATCTCTCTGACTTTGCACGAACTTTTCAAACGACCCTCGTAATAGAAATCCACCTTGTAATAACTATGCAAAATCTAAAAACGCCTCCAATTGTTGATGAACCAATAAGTTTATACCACTGGTCGATTCTCTGCAGTAACAAACACTTCTTTGTTTTGGATCACTTTTGATCTACAGCTCTCCAGTTTACTACCCCAGGACTTGCTGACTTGATAATGTTGAAACTGTTATTGACATTTCATCCGTTCCATGGCCAGATCAGCAACTTTCGTCATTATAAAGAAGATTGGTCAGCTTCCTTAGTTGCTTTGTTCATCCTGGTGATTGACAGGACTAATTTCTTTGTCATGGAGTCTTTATCCTTTGATAGACATATTCATGGTCGTTTACTGTCATCATAAGATCTCCAGCATTCTTGGCAGAAGTCTCTTAGGAGATTGGAAATTGAGAAGTTGAATGAATTCCCCTTCTGATAAATGATAAGCTCCTTTCTTAGGTGTCCTAATTGATCTTGTATGCGTTGAAGATAAGTTTCTTAAACTGGATCTGTCAGCAAAGATTCTTTGCTGATATTTACCTAAGGAATTGATGTTGCATAAGCTTCTGTTATTTTATTTAAGTACTTAGAAATAAGTTTGTTAAATTTCAAGTCCTACTTTACTCTTTACTTCATATTTAAAAAGAAATTCCTTGAATTGTTCGTGTCTTTTTGTGAACCAAATATCCTGAACAACGACTGAAACTTAGTGCATCTTTTAAATAGCGTTTACTGCATCTGATTCTTATCAGAAGTCTCTGCAGTTCCTGGGTTGGTTGTGCTATTCTTGTTAACTGCAATCAACGATCCTATACTTAGGTAATATTTAAAATAAAATAATAATAAAAATAAATAATCTAGATTGACTCTTATAAATGCACAAATATTATATAGGTTTAAATTCAGAGAGGAACAGACTGTATATCCCATAATAGAAGTATATTCTAGGCCTTTCCCATCTTGGCACCGGCTCCTCACATGTCACTTTGTCTCAAAACTGGGTTCCCATTTCTCAATATTCTTTTTTTAAAAAAAGCACAGTATTACTAAGTTTTTTTTTTTTTTTTTTAAAGACAGTGATTATATATATTTCTGGCCATAATAGGATTCCCCCTGATGATGGCTGCAATTACTTTAATTAGCGGGATTAGCTGATTAGTGGTTCAGGAAGCTGCGCAGGGTTCGAATCCAGCTAGAATGGCCCCCTTAGATTTTCTATTTCTAGGAGTTTCTTACAGCTCGCTGAACTGGTGATGGACAGTGTGTTGAAAGAATTGGGAAAGGCCGGGCAGAGCTCTTGGTGTCGATGACCTCAGATGTTGATGTGCTTTAATTTGAAGGGGGGGGAAGGCAACCAAATCTGGAAAAAAAGGAGGATTTTTCGGGAATTAAACCAATTAAAATTGCACATACAATGCTTTGTGAATAGTTCTCAATATTATTAATTTTATTGTTTAAATTTTAGCCTCACTGTTCTATTAATTTATTTAAAATTGCATTCAAAGGAAGAAACTTTATCGTATACAATTAATATTAACTTATATGAATTTCAATAAATTTTAAAGCACTTCTTTTTAGCTTTGAACTTGAACTGGCTAAAATAGTTGAACAGATAATCGAGTTTTTATTTAATTAAACTCACAATAAGTTCGTGACCTCATAAATTCATGACGTGATAAATTCATGAAGCTATTTTGTAATCCAAAGGTTTTCAACCGCTTCAAATTAATTGTTAATGTAGTCCACACTTTATGCTCGTTAAATGTTCATTGATGGGCACAATTTAAGATTGAATGAGCCCAGCCAAAATGGGGGGTTTTTGTTTATTATATTGTGCAGAAATGTGATAATATCACAATACTCGTATCATTTCCTTTCTTTTTACAACGATCATTATTCATTAGTGATGGGTCCGGAGTTACGGTTAACGATCGCTCTAATTGTTTACAACAAAACAAAAGAGGGGGCGCCTCGTAAGTGAAAGTAGGGGAAATACTCGTAACTTGAACATTTCTAACTTTTACGGGACATATTTCATTCTTTTACTAGCATTTCTTACTGCTATATGTCCGTAAAATGCGCTGAAAGGAAACCTTAGTGGGATGCTTAATCTTAACTTTCGTCCATAGCTGTCTTTAAAAGCCAGTTTTTATGGGCTCAAAAATGTTCCAAATAAAAGCTATAATCTATAACCATAAATCCGGTTAAAATAATTTTTTTTAAATCTACGTAAATATAAAGCTATAATCTACGTGAATATACATCTATAATCTACGTGAATATGAATATAAAGCTATAATCTACGTGAATATGAATATAAAGCTATAATCTACGTGAATATGAATACAAAGCTATAATCTACGTTAATATAAAGGCTATAATCTACGTGAATATAAAGGCAATAATCTACGTGAATATAAAGGCTATAATCTGGTTCAATAGAGTGTCACTTCCATCATGTTTTTACCAAAATATTTAATTCTTTTTTTTGATTAAATAAAAGTTTTGTAACCATAATTCCGGTTAAAATAAAAAATTTTAAAAGGATTCGTTGGCTAAAAAAATTCTAAAGACTTCAATAATTTGGGTTTAACCTTTTTTTTACCAATGAGAAAAGTGATAAGCCTTAGAGGTTGGGCTGAAAGTAGTACGTAAATAATACTACTGATTCAATGCGCTCTAGTAGCTGAAATAAGACTAGGGTAACTGAAAAGGGCCAATAACGGAGTGTGTTTCATTAAGGGAACTTCTAACGTTTGCTACTGATCAGCACTAAACTAAGTTGCCTTATCACAGCAATCAGCAGCACTGATTAGCCAGCAGAAATCACTGTTAACTTGATAGCTAGTCCCAAACTGGCGTAGTTTAACCGGACAGGGAGGGAGAGGGGGTTGATAAAAATATCTCTTTCTAACTGGATCGAGTTTCATGCGTGTGTGAGAGAGAGGAGAGATTTTCAGCAATGATTATAGTGGCATTGCCTGGGCTAGAGGCGGGCGGCATGCTTTTATAGTTTAAAATAGTTGTGCGCGCGCAATGTTCAATGCTTTTTGATTGAGAGATGATTCGTTCCCCTGACCTGGCTAGAGGAACTTTCAGTTGTACACACACAGCAGCTTTGGCCCTAAAAATTGCAATGGAATTTTTTTGGAGGGTCGGTGAGGAGGGACAAAAGCCCTTAAATTGTGTTCGGGTTTGCTTAAAGTCCCTTAAAATTAAATGGCATTAGATCTGCACATTCCACAGGCAGAATTTTTTAGAGATATGTTTAATTTTTCTCGTTCAACAAATCAAATTTCCTAGGCACCACGGTAGCCGAGCGGTTAGAGGCGAGATCTGTAAAGCTAATATGTATTGTGGTACTGGGTACGATTCCCCGGCCTTAGGCCTTGGATTTTATTTAATGGTTAATATGAGAAATTTAATAGTGAAGTATGTTAGCTAGTCGCCTCCGTCCACGACACCTAATTTGGTAGATGGACGTAAAGCCTGCCTGAAAAAATAGGCAATTACTTTTACTTTTTTTTATTAGGAATTGACTTCCCCTGATTCGATGCAAACCAAGTAGCTTCCACCTGCTTATAGCTCCGATGTTCCATCCGTTGTAACAAACTAGTGCGTTACAAAATCTATTATCTTGGGAGAAAATTTACAAACAACCCCATAGCTACACGGCAATTCTAAAAAAAAGTAGAGCGTTCTTCGTTCTTCTCTGTCTGGTAGCCAGTGCCCAAAATCTTAAGTTACCAATCTTTTAGCAAAGGACATTGTTACTTCACCAGTACTGCGCATGTCGGAAAACTGCTGCCTGGTAACTTTCAATAAATGATCAGCTCCCATATTTTGTGCTAATAGCAACCGTGCAGGCGCAGGTTGCCACCGTTTATCGGCGCGAAGATCGGCCACCAATCTGAGGAATTTATTGCTGATAACTGTCCAGAAGATATCGCGGATTCCATCATTGGTTACTTGATTTTGAACTATTTCCTGCGATTCTTCTTCTTCTATTTTATTTTGTTTTTGATTTAGTCTTGCAAACCACACCCACTAACAAGAGAACTTATTTTTACAAATCCTCTTCCGCAATCCTGACCAAAAATTAATTAATTAAAAGCAATCAATTGTGAAAGGGAATCAATCTTTGAGACGACGATTCTTTTGTTTGTTCTTTTATAATAATAATAGAATGAGTTGCCTACCTTATTTCGTTTTTATTTTTCAAAAACCGGAAATACAAATTAAAATACTTTTTTTCTCACATAGTACTAAGAGAAAGTCAAAAGATGAGAGATCTTTATTTTAATTAGAATAAAAAGTATACTAAAGGCCTCCATTAGGAAGTAGTGGCTCACACTCACTACTAAATCATACTACTAGCATAATGTTGATTAAAAAATGGGTGAACTTTTCTCTGGTATAAAGGTCGGAAAATGTAGATGGAAGACAAAGAGTTTTTCTTTATTTTTCTTTCTGGTTTTTCTTCTCTTCAATTATTTCTTTAAAAATCTTTAAATATTCAACAATTATATACTAAAAGAAAACATTAATCCACTTTTCATTGTTACTGACAGTCGAACAATAAACTATTCCTATCGCCTTATTGTTCGACAGTCAGTAATTGCTTTTTTTGGCATTTCCATAATTAATTCTAAAATCGTAATCTTTTCGGACAGCCAGGCTGCTCTACGAGCTATTAGTTCCTACCCAGGTCAACTCAAGGCTGGTTTAGGACTATCTGGGTGCCCTGAAGGAAATTAGTGACCAAAACAAGGTCTTTCTAGTGTGGGTGTCTGGTCAACTCAGGACATAAGGGAAACGAAGCGGCAGATTTATTGGCCAGGCAAGGACTTCGTTGGCCCTGAGCCCTATTTTGGGGGTTTCCCAAGTGTCTTAAGGGCTGCGGCCATTAAACTATGGGTGTAGAGTAGGTCTCAAGAGTGGTAGACAGGCGCAGGAGTTCATCAAACTTCTATTCGCCTAGGGCTGACTGTAGAATTAATCCATCAAGGCCGCGTGGGGGCTAAAAGGATAATTGTAGGCTGATTAACTGGGTCACTGTAGGTACAGTAAACACATGCATCGTTTGGGCACCTGGCTGATGATAGCCTTTTGTAGGCACTGCACGTGTTGTGTCAGTGTGAGGGGCTTGTCTGGGCTAAGGATGTTACTACTCTCGGGGAAGAAAAACCAAGGCCTGTGAGAGCTTTACCCAAGAGTCGCTCTCCAGAATTAAAAGTCTGATTAAACGGTCGGAACTAAAGTGTTATTATTCTAGCCAATGGCAAATCTCTAATTCTTATTATCAACTGATTTTCATCATCTCGAAAAGAGTGAGATACGAACGGAATAATCTTTCCGGTCGCACTACCTTCCGCTTTTGTGTAAGAACGTGGATGTGTGTGTTTTGATTTTCGTTTTATTAATCCGTTTTCACATCCATCCTTATCACGTCATCCACTCAAAATATATTACACATTGAGCACGCTTTTATGGTTAAAAAAAAATTGAAGCTGAAATGCGGGAAAAATTTACTTCCCGCCTCTCTAAAAAAAAACAAAACAAACAAACAAAACTTCAGGAAATCCGTAACATTGCAGATAGGTTACAATAGATACAGGTTACAATAGGTGGAGGGATAATGCTTTTCAAAAGCGATGATTTATCTCAGTCATTATTTCCGTTTGGCATACTTCCCATTTTGATAATTCATCAATGACTTTTGAAAATATGTTCAAATAGAGTAGAGTATCTAACTTGATTTCTATCGTTTATTGATTAATGAAAATGGGGCGGCACTATATTAATTTTGACCCAAGTTTAACCCAACAGTACAATTTTTGAAAATGCAGATATTTTTTGCCCATTTTTGGCATAGTTTTTCTCAAAAAAAAAAAACTAATTAGTCTTCATTGCTGCCAAAAAAAAAAAAAAAAACTTAAAAACGAGGAATAGTTCTTAATTTTTAAGAAAATTTGGGAATTTTAACTCGTATAGAAAAAGAGAAAAAAAAAAATTGTCAAAGTTGGGTGATTTTCAAGATACGCGCATTTTCATGCAGTTTTTTTAATGATCAACTTTTATACAACTGTCCCTTGCATAACTTGACAGATTTTTTATATAAAGTAAAGTAATCGCCTATTTTTTAAGGCGGGGCTTAACATCCAACTACCAATTAGGTGTTGAGGAGACGACTAGCAAACATACTTTACTATAAATTTCTCATATTAACCATTAAATAAAATCCAAGGCCTAGACCAGGGGAATCGAACCCACTAAACCAACAATACATCTTAGCTTTGCGGGTCTAGCCTATAACCGCCTAACATACTTTACTGTAAATTTCTCATATTAAACATTAAATAAAATCCAAGACCTAGACCAGGGGAATCGAACCCACTAAACCAACAATACATCTTAGTTATGCGGGTCTAGCCTATAACCGCCTAACATACTTTACTGTAAATTTCTTTTTATTAACCATTAAATAAAATCTAAAGCCTAGACCAGGAATTGAACCCACTAAACCAACAACACATCCTAACTTTGCGGGTCTAGCCTATAACCGCCTAACATACTTTACTAAACAGTTCTCATTTTAACCATTAAATAAAATGCAAGGCCTGGCCACCGAGAATCGAACCCACTAAACCAACAATACATCTTAGCATTGCGGGTCTAGCCTGTAACCGCCTAACATATTTTACTGTAAATTTCTCATATTAACCATTAAATAAAATCCAAGACCTAGACCAGGGGAATCGAACCCACTAAACCAACAATACATCTTAGCTTTGCGGGTCTAGCCTATAACCGCCTAACATATTTTACTGTAAATTTCTCATATTAACCATTAAATAAAATCCAAGACCTAGACCAGGGGAATCGAACCCACTAAACCAACAATACATCTTAGCATTGCGGGTCTAGCCTGTAACCGCCTAACATATTTTACTGTAAATTTCTCATATTAACCATTAAATAAAATCCAAGACCTAGACCAGGGGAATCGAACCCACTAAACCAACAATACATCTTAGCTTTGTGGGTCTAGCCTATAACCGCCTAACATACTTTACTGTAAATTTCTCATATTAACCGTTAAATAAAATCCAAGACCTAGACCAGGGGTATCGAACCCACTAAACCAACAATACATCTTAGTTTTGCGGGTCTAGCCTATAACCGCCTAACATATTTTACTGTAAATTTCTCATATTAACCATTAAATAAAATCCAAGACCTAGACCAGGGGAATCGAACCCACTAAACCAACAATACATCTTAGCTTTGCGGGTCTAGCCTATAACCGCCTAACATATTTTACTGTAAATTTCTCATATTAACCATTAAATAAAATCCAAGACCTAGACCAGGGGAATCGAACCCACTAAACCAACAATACATCTTAGCTTTGCGGGTCTAGCCTATAACCGCCTAACATATTTTACTGTAAATTTCTCATATTAACCATTAAATAAAATCCAAGACCTAGACCAGGGGAATCGAACCCACTAAACCAACAATACATCTTAGCTTTGTGGGTCTAGCCTATAACCGCCTAACATACTTTACTGTAAATTTCTCATATTAACCGTTAAATAAAATCCAAGACCTAGACCAGGGGTATCGAACCCACTAAACCAACAATACATATTAGTTTTGCAGGTCTCGCCTCGTAACCGCTCGGCTACCGTGGCACCTGATTTGTTATATATTTGTATGTATAATTCTCTTCGTTGCCTAAATTTTTCATTCAAACAACAAATTCGGTAAGGTATATCTAATCAATGTTCAGATTATGTTCTCTTAAAACTGCTTAAATCGCCCTAATATCCCTTAAAATTGCTAAAATGCATTGGCTATTAGTCCTAACTGTATTTTTGAATGAGTAAAGTTTGAGAAAAAAGGAAAAACCTAACAGGATCAATGTGGATAGTTGTCCCTTTTAGTCGACTTTGATGACAACCTCCCAATACATTCCAACTCTGAGCTACTATGACATAGTACAGAATTAGAAAAAGGAAGAGAAATATCTAGCAGAATTTGGATGAAGAGTATCATGAAGGAAATGGCTTTCTAGAGGGTCTTCGAGCAAGGGATTGGAAGGCACAGAGTCTTAGATTTTCTGGCTTTGGGCTATGATGATTACTTTACCATACATTTTTTTTGGAGGTAGTTTACCACTTAGAAAGCCTTGGAATACCTCCAGTAATATGAGAAACACAATTTGAGAACTCCCTCAAAAATAGTTCTCAAATTAAAAAAGATTTAATCCATATTGTTCATTAAAAAAATTACTAATATCAATTGCTAAGGCTAAATTAGAGATGGTCTAATTCGTTATTTGTAGAATTTTATGATCGTGATATTTTTAGCCTCTCAAACCCAACTGCAAACCGTTCCAATTTCTTCTCTGTTTCATTTAATTCAAGGGAAACTTGTTACAAGTGTTTAAAAGCAGTAAACTTTGAGCATCCAAAAATTTGTAATATTTCAAGAAATTTGAATTATTAGTAAATATAATATTTATTGTTTAAATTTTTGTGAAATCCTTTGCGCTTGTTGCTTGCTGCAAAGAGATTTGACGTCAGATTGCAATTTTTTTAACTTCAGCCTCATGTCTTTCCGTTTTTTTTTTTGTTTTAAGCCGCCAAAAATTGCGCCCCCTTAACAATCGAATAGCCCCCCTCCCGTGGGATGTAAGCCCCTCGTTGGGAAATACTGGCTTCAAAAAATTATTGTTAGTAGTAAAAATATTCTGTAACAGACAAAAAAAATTTTTTAATAAATTTAATTTCAAGTTAAGTTTGTCTATTTCAAAAAGTATGTATATATAACTAAAACTTAGTGAACTGCTAATGAAATTCAACAACAACAACAACAACAACACAAACCCGCCAAACTTTCCTTAATTTTCCCTCCAAAGAAGTAAATAAATCTAATTCTAGAATTTGATCCCGCCCTACTTCAAAAAAAACTGTGTTTATAATTAGTTAGGTTAAATTATAACAAGATGAATGGTTCTTTTCCCGCTTCAATTTATTTTGAAATATAAACAGTGTTACCATTTAGTTTGTTTTTCATTCCATTTAAAATTTCATTAACTTTGTGAAATATTTTTGTTTTATTAATGTATTATTATAAAACTTTAATAAAAGTTTTTGGTAATCACTAACCAATTAGGGTCAGGTAAATAGGTATCAAATTTATCAATGCCCGAGGCCCTAAACTTTATAATTTACTAAATTTGGTATAACACTTCCATAACTTAATTAAATTGTTTCCATAATTCAAATTTACTAATTAGATCCGTACATTATACTGAAAATGCACTTTTTTAAGACAATTCTGAGGATTAAACCTCCTTCAAATGGACCACTTGCAATATAATGAGCTATCTTCTGTAATATTCACAGAAATTAATTATATAATTGAAATTACGAATCTGAACAAAAATTGGCTGACCAGAAATGAAACTTAACTCCGACTTTCTTTTTTTTTTCTCTCAAAATATTTTCAAGAAAATTTTATCGTGAAAAATTCAAGATATAGTGATGCCAGTATTTCACACCAAACGTCTTTTTTTTTTAAAAAAAAAAAAAAATAATTATTATTTCTTCAATTTTATTAACTTAAAGTGACCTACGCAAATAGTGCTCTCTAGTACAGTAATGACGTAAATAATATCTCATATAAACTTGGCGTACACTATTTTTAAGTACAGGCTAACCGTATATCAGATTTATTTTTGGCTTTATTTAACGAATTTCTCTTACAACGGAAGTGTTTATTACGCGTTCCTACTAAAAATAATAAATTTGTAATAATCACTACTTAAAAAGTAACTGTTAAATTTGTATTAAATTTTCTTACCAACTAAATAAACCAAAATTCTGTTTTTTGACCCCCCCCTTCCACACATGCCCCTCTTTTTTATCTGCATTTATTATTTGGTGAAAAACTTTAATTAATTAAATTAATTTTGTTCAGTACACAGTACTAAAAATTTTCTAAAACTCTCAGACTGTGGCGATGTGACAAAGACGTAACAATGTTGTAGTTTTCTTAGTGTTAGATTTCTATTCTAGGCTGCGTGCTACCTAAAATTGGGGTCCCCTTAGGCATCGCACAGGAGCTATCCTCGTAAGTCGGGTCAAGTGTTGAAGACCTAGTAGTTTAATCTAATGGATAACCTTCCACTAGTGCAGTGATTCTTATCCTTTTCAAAGACGCGGAACACAATTATGTATATATTTTTCTCGCGGAACACTAACATTAAATAATTTGAAATTCGGTATTTAGCAAGAACTTAAAATTAATGAATATTAAAAAATCGAATATAATTTTCAAAAAAGATATATGTATTAATTAAAATTAAAAAGGATAAATTATTAAATAGTTTTAAAAAATAAATACTGAAAATGAAATTAATCAAATAATGAACATAAAAGTACGTTGCTACAAATAACAAAAAAAACATCTTTTAATGAGAAATTTGTGGCAGGCGATTCTTACATATTTGAACAATATCCGGTCTGATTTGGGATAGAGCCACCCTCATTTCCTCTTCTATATTAGTAAGTTTAAAATTGAAATTTCGCGGAACACTTGTACCATATTCGCGTAACACCAGTGTTCCGCGGAACACCGGTTAAGAACCACTGTACTAGTGAGTGCACTTCGAGGTTCTTAGCTAGTTACTTGAGGCTAGCATACTACGTATAAGTCCATCTGATGGCACGTATAACTCGGTAACGGGACATGGCTCATAACTCGTTCAAGGCTGAATGCCCATTAAACTGGTCTTACGGCGAAAAACCTAATTTTTTAAGCTATTTTTAATAATCGTAGAACATACCTTTTCGATAGAAATCCTTTGACGGTTTAATCGAAGTCAACGAACCGAGGAAAGCGGTATTAATTCATCTTTCTATTTGTAAACAAATAGCATCTCAGTCAGAAATGCAAAGAAAGATGATGTATTCTCTCCTATTCTTTCCATCCAACATAAAACAAGTGTGACGCACATAATTAGCAATCTTAGATTAGATTCAACTACGGCGGCCTCAAGACCTGCTACGCCACGGTGACCCCTTTGGATCTATTGTGGCTCTCCTCACTCTAAAGCTCGCCCTCCAGTCCCGTCCTTTTAATCAGACTCTTGATGCTGGAGAGCGGCTCTTGGGTAAAGCTCACAGGCCTTGGATTTTTCCTCCCCGAGAAGTAACATCCTTAGCCAGACAAGCCCCTTACACTGACACAACACGTGCGGTGCCGTTTCCTCCTCCTCTACCTGACAAAACCTACAGAGGCTATCATCTGCCAGATCCATGCAATGTATGTGTTTTCTCAGCCTGCTGTGGCCAAGTTAATAGGCCTACAATCATCCTTATAGCCTAACGCGGCTATAAAATAAATGTCGGTATGCAATTTATTTTAACAATGTATTGTAGTTAATTGATTTAATTTACCAAATTAAAATTGTTTCACTGATTGTATTTTGGTATTTACATATATGTGGTCGTTTGAATTGGAAAAGCATTGTGTAGAAGCAGTTTTGCAGTATTTGCATTGATATGGGCAGCCTTTATTCCTAGATCTCTCTCAAGCTCCAGCAATTGTGTACATTTACAGCTATAACCCAATCTCACCATACACGTAGAAATCGTATAAAGCATTAATACTTTACAGTTGTGACCCCTGGAGTCTATTCACACACACACATTCCCTAAACTACTATATCGTTACCGGCTTTATCACAAAAGCTACTGTACATAACATTAACCAAACAAAGCAAGCACACAACTTTAAGCACTAGATACGTAACAGAATTATCGGCTACAATGAACAGAGTAAAGGGCTCTTAAAACGAGATTGTTAGCGCATAATTTCTATCTAATTTCACAATATATTATTGTAAATTTTGGGAAAATAGCAACGGCAAATAGTGAAACTTATTCACAAGATTTTCTTTTTGTTTAAACATCATCATGGGGTACTAATTCAGGACAATAACATTTCCTTCTGTCGTAAAATAATCGGGGATCACATAATTTAAAGTAAAATTTGTTATTATTAAAATAATATTTTTCCAATTTATATGTTAGCAGCATTGAATACTGTCCGGGTGTATTTAAAATAGAAGCACATGCTGGGGACGGTCCGCCATTAGAAGATGTTCCAGAAATAGACACTTGTGTAAACGAACCCCAGTTCCACTAATTGCAAATATTAACATAAGAATATATAGACAACTTTACAAATATTTTATTAAGTTTATAGTTTCTATAAACTACAAAATAATTAGAATAGTTTAATCTGTGTGTGTGTGTGTGTTTTTTTTAAGCGCAACTACACTGTACTCGCATTACACAAAATCGAAAGAAGTAGATAAGGGTTACAAGGAGCAAATACGGTTTTAGATACAATCCAACATTCCACTGTTTAACAGCAAAAACCCTAGAATGAAAAAAAAAATTCAAAAATAAATACAATACAAAAAAAATGGTACACATAGTCACAGATCTAACCTTAATTAATAACTTAGACTGTATAAGTAGCTAATCAATCTAGAAGGCTATGGTAACAGCAGCGATTAAACATTAACCTGATTGTAACCACAATAACCTTCACATGTACCGTACGTCTTTCACTGAGATCTTCTAATCGTCCTCAATATTCTACAACTCGTTATACTTCCATGCATAAACGTTTATCGAGTATAAAAATAGAAGTTATCAATAACCTACGTCTAATAAACCAACGTTTTAAACATAGTGATGAAAAATCTTCCACTCTCTCACTTACTTTGTGAATAATTTATTGCAAAAACGTTTCAGCAGGATTCACAACAATTATCAGTGGTTTCAAAATGTTTAAAGCGAAAAGAAAAAAAGATCAACACCAAACAATTATAAATTTTTAAAAAGTTTAAATTGTTTACACATTTTTACTGCTGCCACTTTTACACAATTTTTCTCATGGTTTAATTTCTACATGAAAGTATTCAAAAGGATAAATTGGTGAGCGTGACTCCTTATTTCCATGATTTAATCCGTCATAATTCTGTGTATGTCTGAATTTTCTTTACCAAACGATGAATCAACATAATCCGAAATCAGGATAAAATGATATCCACATTGCTGGTCTTACCACATTTTCATTTATCACCTATTTATTTCAACGTATACAAATGTAAAGATAACTACCTGCATTATGTTACAAATTGAAAAACGAGTAATTTTAAAAAATTACCTTACAATAGCCAACCAACACGAATGTTGATTGACATTCATAGTTTTTTTGCATTTTATTTGTTTCCATGAGCTGGTTGTGTTGACTTCTGAAAAACTCTACATGGCTTAATTGAAATCGGAAAACTTACTTGGTTCTGTTTACTTACAACTTATATTAATCAATTTTTTGTTTTGTTACAGATATACAATAAAGAAAAATGGAGCAATTTGAACAATTATTAACATGTGCAATCTGCTTGGACAGATACAGAAATCCAAAGCTATTGCCATGCCAACACTCCTTCTGTATGGAACCCTGCATGGATGGCCTTGTTGACTACGTCAGAAGACAGGTACTGTTTGTAACCTGCCAAAATGTTTTGTGTATCCTTCTAGTCCCTATTAATAGACACTTTATAAACTTCATTTAAGATCACAACCTTCCCTTTATTGCAGTGTCCAAAGTAATAGTCATAAAACTTGCTATTTACGTTGTAGGAAATTGCTGAATACGCGTATATTTCCGTCTTACCAAACTGAGTGACATTGTTTTTTAAATTTAAAGCATGACTTGGCAAACATTTTTTTCTTTTCCTGGATTAAGGTTTGTACTAACATTAATGGTGAATTGATTTGGGTTTTTTTTTTTTTTTCAGGTAAAATGTCCAGAATGCAGGGCCGAACATCGGATACCTTATCAAGGTGTACAGGGCTATCCGACAAATGTTACCTTACAAAGGTTTTTAGAGCTACATATAGAGATTACAGGCGAAATGCCGGATCCTACAAGGTTAATTTTCTTTATTTCTGTAGATTATAGTTAGCTGCCTTGTCTAGTTTGGAGGTTATCGTGCAGTTAAGGTCTTTGTAAACGTAGTTTCAATATTTATTGAAGGCTTAAGTTTGGAGAAAGACTCTCTCGGCTATTGTATTCTACAAAATGGTTTATTATTTAGAAAAATAGCCTGTTCTCGATGTTGTGGACGAAGTAAAAACCAAAAATGCTTCTTTAATTTTTTGTTCTCCAACTGATTTCCTGTGTTATTATCGTAGAAAAACGTGTGCTAGAAACTGGAATAAATTAATGCTGGTTAGATATATAGATCAACGAGGGTTGATTAGATTTGTTGGGAAGAAAGCCCTGCAAGGGTGTACGGCTTGGGTGGGTGGCCAAGGGCCGAGTCGCTCAAAACAATACTGTTATACCCTTTCTCCTTGAAGTTCTACTTTTGCTCGCACAATGCCATTTGCATTATAGGGAAATGTTTCCTCCCCTCGTAACTTTATTTACCCATGAGCTAACAGAAAATGGATCTTTTAATTTAAGACAGTTTTATTTATACCTTTACTTTGTAGAAACTACGCCAAATGAATTGATGCGTAATCAATATTTTTAGAGTCTTTAAAACTTAAACAAGTCTTAAGTAGATAAAAGTTTTCTTTTACATCTTCAAAATTCAGGTAGCGAGAAGTATTATAAGTAATTTGTTGCAAAAATAAATTTTAAGAGAAACATTCCGGCCCAAAAAGTAAAATTATGCCCATTTTTTTTAAACTTAAATTTAAAATAAGATTTTAGTTAGTGTAAGAGTGGAGCAACCTTCATCAAATTTGCCTTTTGTACAGTCAATAGTCCTAATATGAATTACTAAAATTAACTATACACCATACAGTAAGACTTCATAAAAGAGACCTCTATGCGATCTAGCGGCACTATCACTAACTAAACCCCCATTCTTTGTAGGACATCCAAAATGTTTCAATTTCTTTTGAACAACATTTTACTGTAAATTTTAATTTTTCATGGGTCAGCCTCAAAATGTTTTAAATTAAATATCTAACTAATGTTATGCATTAAACTTATTTGGCTGATTTAACAAGATATTAACCTCATTTTGTTGGTTAACTAAATATTACAGAAATAACCCAGGCGGTTTTGCTCTACTTTATTGGATATTAATAATAACTAAAGCTTCCACATAAAATAAAGACTATACATTTAAAAATAGAAGTTTTACCTTTAATTTCCTTAAAGTGGAGCCAACAAATATTCAAACATTTAATTTTGGTTAAGACTAATTCCTCAAATTCTAAATTTTTACTTTAAAATGTTTTTTTTTTTGGTCATTCTTTAAGGTGGTTTGTCTTAATTTTTACATTTTTACTGGGAGAAACAAACTCATATTAGCTGCTGGGAAATTAATTACATTATAACTTTGTTTAATAAACTATACTGGAATAGTATAAATTTCTTCTAACTCGTGGTTCCAAAATATTTTGTTGTACAATCTCTTTTCATACAATAATTTGATGCGCCTCTTTAATTAAACATTTTATTTTATTAACCCTATTAGAAGCAAATATTTTTATTATCGGACGAAACACGAACTAAATTGTGGAATCAGACAATCTTATATAAATGCGCCTGTTTTACTAAGTAAAATTTTTTTTAACCGTAATAATTCTCTATACTGCAATTCAAAATCTGAAAGAAATTATTTTTCAAACATAAAATATGCACAAAGTAAAATTGGTAGGTGTATAGAAGAGTAGATAAAGTACAGTAGAAGTAAATTTGAGTAGAAAATAGTTACTACTAAATCCTCAGTAACCAGTAATGTTAGTTCATAATTTTTGTTTTGCTAGTTGTTCAAATGCTTGTTTTAGGCTTTCTTTTAACTTTATCCAAATTATGTTGTTACTTCTGCTAATTTTTTTTTCTTTATGTTTTTAGTGGTCAAATTATGAAAAGATGTGCAGTTTGTACGGAGAAGGCATACTGTATACATTGTTACCATTGTAGCAAAGATGTTTGCCCATTGTGCAAATCTGCTCATATGGATATCCTTAGAAGGGAAATTTCTAGGATAAATAATCAGGTAATCAGGAGTCACACAGATTACTTTCTTGTGTTTATCTACAAACAGTTTACATGCACAATAAAATGATGGTAATTCATTACTTATGAAAAACTTTGTAACAAAATCTGTATACATCATAGTGTAAACGTTTTGAATCTTTAAAGCTTCCTCGAAATGTGCATAAATACTTTAGCAATTTTGGTCTATTTTTGGTTTTAGATCAGTCTGAAACTCAACTCTTAGGTGTTAGGAGAGATTTCTACTTATCCCTCAAACATCTATTTTAACCCTTTAGTTGGGTTTCAGACAGATGTATATGCATACATACTTTCAGAAAATTTTGCTGTTTGTTGATAAAATCTCGAAAACAACCCAAGTGTACATTTTTTTTTTGAAATTAAATAAAAGAAGATCGTGAAGATTTTTTTTTATTTGAAGAAGCACCTCAACAACACTCAACTCTGGGGCACTTAGCCCAATTTTTTAAAACTACAAAAACTTATTTATTTATTTAATGTTATTTTTAGGTGAGACGAGCATTGCACCGATTAGAAGATGTACTTAGTATGGTGGAAAAGAACACCACGATATTACAAAACAATTGTACCTCAGTGTCTGAGGAAGTAGATGAGATATATCGACGACTGGCGAAAGCGTTGAAAGATAGAACCGATTATCTCCGTGGAGAGGTTGACAGATATCTGGCTGTTGAGTTGCGAAATCTTAACACGTTAAAGGATAATCTGGAACAGGAAATCTCTAATATACAAAGTAATTGTGATCTTGCCGATAAACATATGCAATCAGAAGATGTTGAATGGGATGATTCAGAACTGTTAGATACCAAAGAAATTTTTTTGAAAACAGTTGATTTTATTAGAAATTTTGAAGCTGAAATGGGCGATTACACTAGAAGAGTTCGTTTCACTATGACGCACGATCCAAATCAGCTAGTAAGTACTCGAATATTTATTTAAGATGTATTTTTTTGTTCTTTAAATTTATTTCAAATAACTGTTCTTGAAAAAAATTTACCAATCATTGGCTAGAGAAAGATTCAAAGTGAGAAACTATAATAATGCTTTTGAACTTACTGTCCCTGACTTTCTTTGGCCTGGTACTACATCACTTTAACTTATAAGACTGGTAAAAAGTAAAATGTGCAGTTTAGAATTTTGAAGGGGAGTTATCAAAATAAAATATGTCAAAGGCCGTAGAGAAATATTTCGTATTTTCCATTGTATCCTGCCAAATATATTTTTTCTCTGCCGGAAACCAATCAAGGAGCACGAGCTACCTAGCGTCAACTCCAAGTACTAACTTTAAAGCAATTTTACAAACTTATTTAATTCTATTGCTCTTCTGGATTAAGGTCAAATTAGAATTTTTCTAAGAGTCTATAACAAAAACTTACAGTTTAAAAAGTTAAGTATAAGAGTTGATTAAACGCTAAAAGGTACACAAATAAGCAAGTACCAAACATTCCATTTATATTGCTGTTCATTCTTTTTGGTGACTGATTCGTAGTTTCAATAGGATGAAAAAATAATTGCCATTTCAGTCGTGATACATTTATTCTGCCGAGCTTTCGACGTAGGGACTAGGTCATCTTCAGGGCTAGTTTACTTTGTAGCCCTGAAGATGACCTATTCTTATTATTTTTTATATCATTTATTTTTTCATCCTATTTCATTTAGGACAAATAATAAGACAAATAATTATTTGTTTGTTATAATAATTTATTATAATTTGCAAACCTTCAAAATTTAACCTTATATATCTCACTAATAATTAACACTAAAACATTGCAACTTATACCAGTTATAGAGCAAACGTTTCTCTACAATTCGGTAAAGAATTCATTGAAATCTGATGAACAGGAAAAGAGATATGAAGGTTTGAAATTTGAAGAATTTGCAGATTTGGGAAAAAGGAGGATTTGCCCTATATTGTAAAGAAAATTTGAGAATTTTCTCTTTTATAGAAAAAGAGAAAAAAAAATTGGTAAAGTTGGGTGTTTTTTAACGTTACGCTTTTTCGTGCAGTTTTTGATAGATAACCCTTATACAACTGCCCTACTGGACAGTTTTAAATTGTATTAAGTTTTCCAAAATTTGTTTAATGAGTGAAACTTAAAGAATTAGAGAAACTTATGAATATAATTTTTAATTCACAGATCTTAGCTTATACTTCGTATTTCTTTTATAATATTCATATAAATAGTCTTTCCATTGATAAATTGATCTTCTTATAACTTTTAGATGTATTAAGTGGTGGAATTATAAATTTCCTATTTAATTCCTTAACTTTTGCAGGTAATGCACGTTTCCACGTATGGAGATTTGAACATTAGTATGCCTCATCAGTTTGTAATGAATCAACAAGCTCAACAGGCCCCTGGTTTGATGAGATCTAAAAGTGATCATAGGCTAGCCGCACAGTACAGACAGCAGGAAGATCGCTACGAAAGAGATGAAGGTAGAGTGTCTCCATTAAATAATCGTAAATTTGGTGAACGTTATACAAGAAGGCAACAAGAAAGGGACTATGATTATGGCGATTACGAAGAAAGTCGTCCTTCGGCTAGATCTCGTTTAAGAAGATTACGCCATGGTGGTGATAATACAGATTCAGATAATGATACGAACGTTGGTAGATCGGTTAGATTTGAGCATGCTAAAGAAAAAGAAAGAGAAAAAGTGCTGGATACTGAAGATGTGGCTAAAGGGCCCCTTAGCGGTATTACAAGACTATATGATTGTCCAAGGGTGATGAAAAGACTGAAAGAGTCGGAAGTGAAGAAGGACAGACCAGAACCGCCTCCACAACCTGTTCAGCAACAGCAACAGCCTAAGGCGCAGCCGAAAAGGCAACCTCCAGGTAATTATCGCGATTGATAAATATTCTTTTTAATTGTGCTATCTTGACCTTGTTCAAGTCTTTTTGTTTTATTTTTAAGAGCTTTTATTCTATTCCTCTCGATCTTTGTTCTCCTTTCTTTAAATAGCTGATTTTAAAAATTTAACAGTGGCTCAGCGGCAGGTATCTGAAGAAGATGAAATTACTAAAATAAAACGTCAGATGAAAAATGCTCCAGGTGAGCCCCGAGAGCCGGAACGTCCTGGGGCGGATAGGGTAACAGCACTGCGCAGAGAAGAAGATAGACCGACTTCACCGCAATCAGCCAGAAGTAGTCCTGGATCTGACCAGGCTGCTAAACAAACACCTCCTCAGGTATTTTCCAAATAGCTAGTCGTAGAATCATTTGCTGTAAATATAATTAAAATATATCATTTAATTACTTGAGAAAGAAT
Organism: Rhodnius prolixus; assembly: GCF_049639745.1. Classification (NCBI taxonomy): domain Eukaryota; kingdom Metazoa; phylum Arthropoda; class Insecta; order Hemiptera; family Reduviidae; genus Rhodnius; species Rhodnius prolixus. The sequence goes on from NW_027411582.1 coordinate 32,465,352, forward strand.
GCTTGAATTACAATTTTTTTCATTTTGCTTACTGGAAGCAGATTATCCAAAAATTATTGATAAAGTGAGTTGGTTTAGTCTTTTATAACTTTACTCTAGTGTTATTTTTATTAAATTGAAATTGTAAAACTTCTGTATTTATAGTATTATCATCTGTTGGTATTTAGTCGAAATGCTAAATTTTAGAGTTCGTCACGATTTTTTTCTTTAAATGCAATAAGATTGGTTGAAATTGATCTCAGCTAAAGAACTCTTTTTCTGTCGTCCATTCTTATTTCTAATTGGATGACTGTGTGAACAGTTTTGGTTAGCCTCAGAAAGATTATTTTGGTTTAAACATATAGATTTTAATCCTTAATTTGAAGTTTTTGATCTTTCTTAAAACACTTTAAAAGCACACTTTTAAAAAAGATAGTTATAGATATCTGAAGCTAACTTAAATCAACTTTAATTTCTCTTCTTTTCCGTTGAATTTTCCGGGCAAATGTTTATTACTAGCATTTATAAATTCGAGCTAAAAGATTTTCCGGTAAGAACTGTGAAAATGTAAACATATCACAGAATGGCACCTCAGCCATTACAGTTTCCCTCAAGAAGCAGGGGATGAAAAAATCAAATTCTGGGATGCCCCACTAATAGTTAATTTTTAGATATGTTTTGTTTGTTTAAGAAACGATCTTGACGTATCTTTTTGTTTATGTATAACATAAGTGAAACAAAACTAAATAAAAAATAGTATGGATAATTTTCTGAAGCACAATCAATCCTATTTTCTAAACGCAATCAATTTTTACTGATAAATTTATCAGCAATAAGATATTAATAATATTTTTTAAACTATTGTATTTATACTAATTATGCTTTGTCTTAAAACAGGCAGCTTCAAGCAGTGAAGAATCTGATGAAAGCCCACCAGCTTCTTTAAGTCAAAGTCCATCTCAGAGGAAAACCTCTGCAACGCGCCCACCAGTCCTAGCTCAAGGAGGTTCCAGAAGATCTTCAGCTTCCAGTGATGTTTCTTCAACTGTCACAGGTAAATGTTATATTAACTCTTTTATACCTCAAATGTGGTATAATTTGTTTTTATGATTTGATTATCTGTATTTTTCTTTCCATAAAAAAGTTGTGCCTTATCCTAAGTCGGATTTGAGATTATTCAACAATTAGTATCGCCTAATGTTGAATTAAAAAGTTTTTTTTCTTGATGTTTTAATTTATAAACTAATTTTGTTTGATGTAAATTTGTATGCTCAAGTTTTACTATTTGGCTGCTTTAGAACATTTAGTTCGCTTTTTATTATCATTACTTTTCTCCATTAAAAAGCTGCAAATTTTAACAGACCAGTTTTATGACGATTATTTGAAGAATTTCTTGAATAATGCTTTGATGAAAAATTAAGTTGTAACTTTACTTTAGTACTAAATAAAAGGATGTTTTGTGTTTTCGAAAAATCAGTCTTTTAAAGTACAAATTTTAATTGTTTGAATTAGTGATACTAAAATTTAGTGAATGATTTTGGAATTGTAAAATTGAAAAAACTGTAGCTTGGAAACATTTTTTTTTTTAATTTTGTGGAACATATTCCAAAAAGTAGTTAATAAAAATTTTTTTCTAATCTCGGTTTAATCTATATTTTAAAATAATCAAATAATCTTCATATCGATTGTTTCTCAAATGTGCAAAACAGCGAAGCAGTTATGTGCTAGGTTTCTTTGTAGAAAGTCTTTACATTTTCTGTCATCTTCCATTTTCTAGGTCCTTAATTTTTTTTGTGTTATAGACATTTAAGGAAATCAAGAATAAAAGTGTACGAATTTAAAGAAAATAGATGTTGGATAAATAAAGATTTTTAAAAAAAGCTTGGGGTTTTCAGTTTTTATAAACCAGAAAAATTAACTGAAACTCGATTAATTGCATACGCTTTATATTTTTAATTGTTTTAAGCAAAGTATGGAGTGTTATTTTATAATTGCCCTTTTCTTTGCTTACATATGCGAAACGTAAGTGAATGATTAAAATCATTTTTATTTATTTATAAAAATTGTAGTGGATGCCCTTCTGAAATAAGAATTAAAAAGAAAAAAATACTTTGTAAGTTTCTATAGTTATATCTATTTTAAACTAATTGTAGTTAAAATTTCTTCAGTTCACACTTTACTCTTTTTATTTTTACTTGAAACTATCATATAACACTTTATTTTTATATTATATAATACTTTTAACATATATATTTCTATTGTACATAAAAATGTTTAATTAACATATCAGCTAATAACATTCTGAGTAAATTTTACCCACCTGTGTAAGGCTTTGTATGTCTTGTTCTTGACAATATCAGAAATCCTGTATTAGAATCAGACGTTATTGTTTGTTAATATATTTAGGCAACAAATAAATAAAAGCATTTTCATTTCTTATCGGTTGCATGAGCTAAATCCGTTGTATAAATATCTAACTTATATTTGTATTAATATCACTAAACGGAAACACCTTATCGATGGCCATTTTTGGTATGAGCATCATTTTAGGTTTTCCTATTAGTTGTTAGAATTAATTAGTGGAACACTTATCCACTGATTAAGTTGTCCGAACAGTGGCTGTTCTCATGAAATAGCTTAGTGAAAAGGAGATTAAGGGTTGAAAGATATTGAAAGATAACTTTGTTCGGGAATCATTGGAGGGTCTTTAGTGGGTGCATCCAGGCTAAAAAAAAATTCCTAAGTAGGGAAACGTGGAGTGGGATCTTCAAAGCTTCGTAGTCCTCAAAGCCTTCCAACGTTCTACTTTATCGCAGAACATGCCAGCTCAAAACTTGCCAATCATTCTGTTGAGATTAATGCCACTCTTTATTTACACTTTGCTGTAGAATAGCATAACAGGCATACTGATTTTTAAGTAAGTACCTGTCTCGACCCATAATTCTCACATTCAAGACTGAAGTCCTGCCTTGTCTACCTAGTTTAGATGATTGATCATCCAAGTGAACCTAGTGGTCCAATCATGACCAGTGACCAATTTAAAAAAAAAAACTAGAGATCATTGGAAAGACTATCCGAGTGAGACTTGAGCATTGTTTCTGCCCTCTCTCTATCCCCAACCGTTCCCAAAAACTGTGTAAGACGCTCTAAGCTTCCCAGCCCTCTACATCTTCAGAACAGCCTATAATATCTTCAAGGCATTCCAGCTCCTAATCGCAGGAATTCAAGGAGGAAATTCAATCGGATTTGAATGTCTTGTTTTTGACCGCATACTCTCATACCAATAAATGGACACTGTGTACAGAATTACTATATTTTCAACGTTAAAGAAACGTTTTAACGAAATTAAATAACATTTTAAAACAAAAATTAGTTTCTATTTTTCAAAAAAAATTAAAAAAAAAAAAAAAAGGAATAAGCGCACACACAAACAAACAAAAAAACAGTGGGTTCGTGTCGGTTCAGGTATCACGAAGAAAACAGGTCGCTCTGGAAGCATGGATTCAACTGGATCTGTAGACTCATTGAGCCGAAGTACTGGAGCAGCCTTTACTACGGAAGAAGTAAAACAGAAACTAGCGAAGGCCGGAGCTGCGTTCCAATCTGCACCACAGTCTCCTCCAGCAAGTGTAACATCATCGCCAGGCACTCCGCCTAACAGTTCCTCCCAACAGCCCAATGAATCGCCAAGGTTTCACAGCCGTTTTTTACCCGGAGGTAAAATAAAATGAATATATAAATTTAAAACAAAAAAAAAAAGGAAAATTGATCGCGGTTTTCTCTGATAGGCATATTTCCTGGTTTACATAAATTTACTGTATCACCAGTTGATTCATAAGAGAGCTACTTAACAAAGCCTTAGTTGGGTGGAGATCCTGATTTGCAGCTTCTAGAATTTTATAAAATAATTATTAACATAATTTTTCTTCCGAAAATCTCAAGTTTTAAAAAAAAATGTTTTCTTAGTTATTCACATAATTTATCAAATAATCATTTTACCTATGAACAGCTCTTCAAAATTTATTCCCTCTACACTAAACAAATCTAGAACATTAATTGTAGATGGTTTAATTAATAATTTATGCATTTCAAATTTTTAGTTTAGTTAAAGTGAATTTAATTACTATTTGTAAAAGAATAATTAATCTATTATATTTTTAGTTATCTAAGAAATATTGTGTTGATTTTGTTAAAAACAAACAGTTATTTAAAGTTCAAACTGAGCTAGACTACTTGTGTGAAAAATATAGTCCAAATATATTCATTTCCAATGGAGTAAATTTCTGCATTTGCAGCAAATGAACAAAATGAAATTAGTCTTGAACTTTAGGAAAATAAGCAGTTTTTTTTTTTAACTTTGATGTTATTTGACGACCCATCGTTGACTAAGACTTCAACTAAATGACCACGTATAGTCAACCATAAATATATGCCTTAAATTTGTTTTCAGCTTTACTTTTTTAACAATAACTCGCTCTGGTGAAAGACTTTGTTGAAGTATTCAAATTCAAAGCTTGCTTTCAAGATTTTTTTAGGTTGCAGCTTGAAATTATTTCATTAATTTAATTGAAATTGGTTCTGTATTGTTTCTGAAAATAATTTTAATTATATGATGTGATATTATGTACTATTTTCATTTATCTAGCTTAATTAAGTTGATTTGATCTGGAATCTCCTCATTAAGATTGTGTCGCAGTCTCAGATAAAGACAATCATCTTCTTGCGCTATTAAAAACTTAGTAGTATTCTGACAGTCTTAAAAATACTTTTAAACTATTATGAATAAGATTTATTACTAGACTAGCTGTACCCGTTCACACGTTGCTGTGTTTAACAAAAAGGCAGTTTTGATACCTCAAACATAATTTATTAATGACCAAATGTATACAATACATCGAAATGAAAATTAACAATAAAATTATTCCTACTTCAGAGTACAGTAGTGTCCTTGCAAAGGTAGCATTTCTACATAATGTGAAAATTCAGTTAATGTTGTTGGAGGTGGTGACATTGCTCTTGCACGTACATTTTCTGATGTAAAATACACACGCTGTCCATTTTCTGCTAAATGAACAACCGTTGGATATCGCTCATGAATGGAAAATGATAAAATACGCCATACGGCCTCATTGCTACTTATGTAGCGTCCCAGTTGATATTGGGTGACTTCATCGTTAGGTGCAGTTGTATTTTCCACCCCAAACACTGCCATATCGCTTCCTTTGTTCACATATTTGCAAATATATTTTATAGCTTTCACTGAATTGCACTACTCAGCATTTATGCGTGCGTTATACGTTTTTAGTAGTAATGGAGAATATGGTACTACCCAACGATTATCAACGTCAATAGTATTGTTGAGTACTTTTAGTTTAATGGATTTTCCACCATCCTCGGTATAATTTATTCTCGTATTAATAATTGCAAAAAACTGTTTTTCATGGTTACACTTTTAACAAATATTACTAATTAAATGTTATTTTGATATTTTTGGGATATTTGTTCGGGAGCACCTAGAACCCCAACTCTGATTTTAAAAAAAAATTGCAAAAACCTTCCCGGGGATATACCTAATAATTTCCCAAATTTTCACGGCGATTGGATATATGGTTTTTGAATCTATCGAGTACAAACAAACAGACACACATTCATTTTTATATGAATAGATAAACTCCAATGATACTTACGATTTTAGGTTAAGATCAATCCATGGATTTTTCGAAAACATAATTTTTATGCTTTCATAAAATTCAAATGAACGTTTTACCCCTTTTTTTCTAATCTACTTACTGCCACTGAACATTGCTATCAAGTACTTCCACCTCCAAAAACCAACCTAAGCGATTCACAATAGATTTCTTACTCATTCCCCCAAAATTTAATTTGTACAAGAAAACCAACATACGAGTATGTTTCCACCAGAAAAGAAAAATACTTAACATGATCTCACCTCGAACTTATTTGAAAAAGTAAACAACTTTATCAAAAAACTTAATTTTAATATTTAATAACTCTTTGTTTTTTCAACAGTTATTATTTATGGTTGAAATTTACAAATGTGATCTCAAAAACAAAACATATTAGCATATTAACAAATTTACCACTTAAATGCAGCATGTAAAATTTTGTTTTAATTTTTGTTTAATTTTAAGTAAGAAAGCATGGCTTTATGTTCAAACTAAATTATAATATCCCTTTGATTCCCCCCCCCCAAAAAAAAAACAATTTAAGGAAATTTAGAATTAGGGATGCGACAACATTGTTCTCTTAAAATGTTTTTCAATTATATTGACTTCGTTTAGGGAAAATACGAGTTGAAACATTGCAATAAAAACTGTCTCATCCTTAATTAATTTATTTAATTTAAAAAAAAAAAAACAGCTAAACTTTTACAAAATTTTAAAACAATTATTATTTTTTTTCTTTTGTTTTATTGGTTTTTACTCTAGGAGAGGGTTGGGTGACGCACAGCACAAAAATCTAGACTTACAACGACATCAATACGAAGTAGGGGTTCATTCAAGATCGCAAACAACCCCATTATACAGCAATATGAGAATAGTTAACAAAACAAATCCAGGTAGAAAATGTACAAACAAACAAAAAGTAAAACGAAAAGCATTTTTAAAAAAATCGAAATTGCCAAAATTAAATTAAACAAAAAAAAATAGAGAGAGATGAATTAACCTTTGGGAGTTTTGTTTAATGGCGTGTTTATAACAAATCCACCCTGCTGATTTATTTTTGTTTCTTAACTCTCATTTAGTAACTGAAAATTCATTATGTACATATCGTTCAAATCATACCAGACATGCTGCAATTAAGTATAATTAAGTTTAACGCTTATTATTTTAACATAATGTAGAAAACAAAATATTGGATTTTTAGTAGTCAAACAGCGATCGTAGAAGTAGATTAAACAGCTTAAAATTTTACCAAATAGTTTTATTTTAAATAACAAAAGTTTGATTAGCACCATTTTAGTGTCTTCAATTCACTAACATTTAAAAAAAAAAAAAATCCAAATAACTCAAAACTACAGTGTAAAAAGTGCCATCACTTTATTTATATTGTCAAATTTGTTTTGTACTAATTCATGTTATTAAACTAGAATTTTTTTTATTTTTTTTGTTCGACAAAAAAAATTAAAAATTGAACTTTTAAATTGTTTAGGTAGTAATAGGGTAACTGGAGTTAGTACACCTCCCATAGAAAAGTCCACGCCAAAAGAAGAAGATGAAGATGAGTCGAGCTCTGAAGAAGAAACCAGCTCTGAAGAGAGTAGTTCTGAAGAAGAAGTACCAGTGCCGGTTGCTCCGAAACCAACAGAAATGGCTAAGACTGATATTGGTCCATTGTTGGCTAGAAGTGCTCAAGCGAGGAGGACTAGCACTGATGAAAGTTATCAGCTATCTCCGACAAGGTTATTAGCTTAATTGGTTACATAGTTAATATTTAAAATTTGTTGTTTATTCTGCATGGTAATCTAGAATAGATTGTCTTTAGACTAAAATTCAAATGAGCAAGATACAATTGCTTTTTGTTTCAATTTTGTATTTTTACTTGAATCTTTAGTTTTTTTAACGATTAAAAAATTCAAAATGTGTAAGAAACAATCTCTCGTATCGTTAATCAAGTTTCCTTCGGCTGCAGAAGAAAAAAAAATCCTTGTTTACCTTCAAATATGAACATGCCTTCATTAAAGTGCCAAACTTGTATTAAATTTCTAGATCACGCTACAATGATAGCACATATCGGCCAACTTATGGACGTGATACCCATTCATCAAGGATCAGTGATGAATCTTCTACCGCACAGACGGCACCATGGCGTACAAGATCTTCAGCAGCATCATCTGCAGCGCCTTCAACGCAGGATGATGATACAACATCATCGAGGTATTCCATGTGCCAAGTCATTTAAAATTTCTGCTAAAAACTTTGAAAGGTATTGTATTTTCCAGAAGTATAACATCACAATTAAAATTGGTATATTATTATTTTTAAATATTTGTACTCCTACAGCTTTTGATGAAGACATCTTTTTAATCATAGAAAATCTTAATTAAAAATTATACACTGATATATTTTCTTTCCAAAGACATTATGGAAGAAATGAGATCGAAAAAACTACTTGAAAAGTGAAAATGGTTTAAATTAAATTACTACATACATATTATGTTACTCACAAGTTGTTTTTTGAACATATTTTGCTCAACATATAGTACATACCGTCGGCACTTCACCCAATGTGATATTGCCTCAACAATAATATTAATAATACTTTTTTTTCTAAAATGAAACATTACCAAAATAATATTAATCTGGAAAATATAAACTTGTATTTAGTTTGGCATACTTAAATATGAATTTATTTGTATTTAACGACATTTTGTATCATCATTATATTAGTTTGTTAAAGAAATTATAAAATTTGTTTATAGCCGTTATGGTCCAGGTGGGTTTACATCACGTTTTCTAAACAAGAGTAAAAGCTCAGCTGCTGTATCTCCTGAAGAAGAAGATCCTGGTGCATCACGTAGATTTGGTACTAGTACTTCAAACACAAGTAGTTCTTCTAGTTCAGCTCAAAGTCCAAGGTCCAGATACTCTGCATTGAAGGTAAATAATCAAATGTTGTCAGTTTTCCTTACCAAATCATCTGAAGCTTTTCACAAAGTTTGTGATTATAAGAAAAAAAAAATACTTTCTAGAGTTCTTGGTCTGCAGTTCTAAAACTTTTCTGAAGTCCAGAATATTATCTTAAAATGCTCGTGCTATAAGCACTACACAACAGCCTAAACTACCAACGTTTTATTTCCAAATTTAGATTTTATAAAATAATGCTTGATATGTGATCTCAGAGTACGATAAAATAAATAGAGATTACTTTTATGCATGAAAAGGTTTTGTTGCAGTTTTTATGTACTGTTTTTGATTTCTGAGAAAAGCAAAACTCAGAAATAGCAAGAAAAAGTAACAAGCAATTTTAATGGTTTTATTCTTTTTTTACAAGTTCAGGGTTTTCCTAATAACCGTTTTTTTTCTTATTATCCTCTGGTTTCCAATGGTCATAGGTCTCATATCGCAAACCAACGGTCACATCGTAGTTACGACAGTATTAAGTTTCATCTTCGCCTGATATGAAAATGGATCCATCCACCAATTGTGGGTGGCTCTGTGTTTTCATTTGGTAGTCGCCTTTGCAAGTTTTTCAGCCTGGTCAGGGTCAAGACCCTCGCCCTGTTACAACTGGGTACACTGGTTACTCGCCCTTCAGGCGTACTTACCATACATCGTAGAGAAAGCATCTCAAACTTTGTGCACTGTATTTGGATGCAGTGAAGGGCTGCGTCTATGGGTTTTATCGCAGAGAGCGAAAATTGTTTCCTGTTAGAGGTGAAATTAAACGTAACTTCATTTAATTTATTCTTTTAATTGTAATAATAAACGTTTACTTGTTTGGAATTTCAAAATTGAAGTATATCTGTCAACATTACGCCTTCGCAAGTTCGTGAACTTCCGGGGAAATACGTAAACGACAAACGAAATAAATATTTATTCTGGGTATAAAACTCTTTCTCCCGCAGTTGGTCGATAATCTTCAATTTGCTGACAAATCGCGAATACATTCTAGAAAACTGTCATCTGCTGTAAGTGTGTGCCCCTACCATTGGTCCGATCAGTTTAATCAGGATGTGAATATACGTCAGTGCTGAGATAGATCAGTACTGAGCTTCAAAAGATACCTGAAGTAATGAATGTGTGTGTGTGACGTGGCATCCCTTGACACTTGCCACTGCTATGACTTTAGATTGAAATATGCATTGCTATAATTTGACTGTGATACGCATGATGTTTGCATGATATTGAAAAATAAGCAATCATAACTTAAAACTTAATTTCGACTTCATCGTTATTTCATTACCTTTGATAAAGTTTCAACGAGAGATAGTTTTTTTTAGAGAACCTATTTTGTGTGAAAAACCTAGTTTATAACTTTAGGTCATTGTGACAGATCTTTGTTGTTTGGCATGCAAAAAAAAAAATCTTTATTGTTGTATACAGGCTGACCGTTTACAGGATCGCAAATCAAGATTAGCTAGATCAAAATCTACACATAATCTTGGCGATGATGATGACGAAGAAGATGTGATTGCTGCGAATTCACCAGCTGCATATCTTGCTAATCGTTATGGAAGCGATCTCTCTAGAAGTAGATCTTCACACGCTATTAAATCTAGGGAACCTAGCCCTGACAGGCCGGCTAGCTCAGGTTAGTAGTTAATAGTTGAAGTTATTGTTTTAGAGATTTTTTTATTTTTATTATCATTTAGTTCTTTACATTATATTAATTTGCAAATCTTCAAACAATAGGAACAGGAGCTCTTGGATCTAGCAGTAGTACGTCTGGTGTTGGTGAGAAAGATGGTGCTGCGCTTAGCTCTTGGGCGAGGTATTTGAAAAATAAATATGGCGCCCGAGGTAAAGAAAGTGGAGCAGGAGTGTCGAACTCAAGGCGATTATCTCTTGGATTGCCACTCAGAACCGATAACTCTGATGACGACCAAAAAAACTCGCCCGCCTCCCCCACTTCACCCACTCAACACCCTCTACATCAAGGTAAGTCCATATCGCTCGATCTTTGAAACTAAAGACAAACTCAGCTACAATTGAGCGATATCTTTTGAAAAATAACTTCTGCAAAATTATTTTCTTCACTTCTCGTGACTTTGTTCTAGGTTTCGCAGTAGGCTCCAGTACTAGAGTACAGTATGCGGCGAAACGTAGACAGGTGTTCAGTGTGGGGAGTAGGGGGAGCGAACCAGGAAGTTTTACATGGCCTCGAGGAGTTGCTACAGGTCCTGAAAATTCAATTGTTGTCGCTGACTCGTCCAATCATAGGGTTCAAGTGAGTAAATTCTATTTAATGTTCAAATTATATTTTATAAAGAAGCTTTTCGCCTTGCCCCAGCGTACCCCAACTTACATGTTTTTTTGGAAACGGGATTAAAGTCTATGTATGCTTATACCCTGCGACTGCACGTTATATACATAATAAAGACTTTAAAACACGTGAATACCAGGCTTACGCAACAAATAGCCAATAAAGTAATGGATAGGAAATTATATTGGTTCAGGACGTGGCTGGACCTCGCTGGGAAGTACGACAGCGATATAGAAATTGTACGCGCTAATGCCCAGGAACTGTCCGTGAGAATGGATAAGGTTGTGGAACTGGTGGGTCGTGGTCATGGTGAGGAAATGTTGGGTTTGGCATCTCGTTCGGAGTGCTACAGTCTTTATAAAGAGCTGCTCTCATGTGTAGAGTGACATACATTTTAGATGAGCAGAAGCTATCAACGATGAGGTCAGTATTCCGGACGAGGTGTCATATGCTGGGTCTCAACTATAAACCATGGTCCACTGAAGCCAACTGGGATTGTACCATGTGAAACTTGAAAGCTAAAGAGGATATTCTCCATTTTCTGGCTGTGCGCCTAATTCTTGCCGAGTATAGAGTGAGGTATTTTGGGAAGGTTCAACTGTCCAAAGAAGACCTAATAGAATACTTATGTTAAACGGGAAGGATTGGGATAGACTTTGCAGGTATGCGAGGGCGGCATCCACATACAGAGGTTTTCTTGTTGCCCAGTACAATGGATAAATATGTATGTATATAATGTAAATATGTTATTATTATTAATATTGTTTTATTATTATTCTCTCTAGGTTTCATTTTCTCTAGTTATGTTATAAGTTAATTAAGTTGCTTTTTCATTTTTATTTTTATTTTATATATATTCTGTAAGTTAAAGACTAACTTGGCAGACGGACGTATATCTATTGTCGAAAAGTGTATTTTTCATTTAGTATGGTTTATATAATATTTTGTTCAAATAAACACTTATTATTATTATTATTATTAATAATTTTCAAATTAAAACTGTCCGGTAGGACAACTCGGCAGTGTGAGTTACCTGAACATTCACAAATGTGATTCTATTTAAGTATGGTCCTCTTAAATATTAAAAAAATAAAATAAATATAATTATTAATAATTTGCTGTTCTATTGATTAGGTGTTTGACTCAAATGGAATATTTCATAAAGAATTTGGTAGTTATGGAAACGGTGAAGGAGAATTTGACTGTTTGGCTGGTGTTGCTGTGAATAGAATTGGCCAATTTATTATTGCTGATCGTTACAATCACAGAATTCAAGTAAGATTATTTTTGTTTAATAAAATTTTTCAATTAATAGTTTTTTAAATTTGCTGGGCTAATGGATAAATGTTCGAAACAAATATATTTGTGCATTGTACAGGTAATGGATCCTTCAGGAAGATTTTTGAGAGCTTTTGGTTCACAAGGAACGGCAGACGGGAAGTTTAACTATCCGTGGGGTGTTACCACAGATGCTCTGGGATTTATTTACGTATGTGACAAAGAAAACCACAGAGTACAGGTACTTTTTTGATTCTGGCTATACTTTTCTCAAACGTTTTATTAAAATTTGTTTTTTTTTTTTAATTAAAATTTTGTGCTTTTCTAAGGTTTTCCAATCTGACGGAACATTTGTTGGTAAATTTGGATGTCACGGCTCAAAGATAGGTCAGCTAGATCATCCACATTATATTGCTGTATCGAATACAAATCGTGTGATTGTCTCTGATTCAAATAATCATCGTGTACAAATATTTGATGTAAACGGTCGTCTACTGTCCTCATTTGGACAAGAAGGCTCTGAAGAAGGACAATTCAAATTTCCAAGGTTAGTTAGTTCCTTTTACAAAAATTGAATATTTTCAAGCATGAAGTAAATTTTCTAGCTTATAGTTTTGTTTTATTTATTTAATACAGTAATAATTAAGCTTTTATTGACGCTAGGTAGCTTTTGCTTAATTTCAAGGCTGATATTGAAAGTTTCCCCTGACGGAAATTAAAATTTTACACTATCACTAAAATATTTTTAACACCTCGAAATGTGTCACTGATCAGATGGTGTACTTATATCATTTGCTCTATGATATGCAATGATATGAACAAATTTAATCTGACGAACAGAAAACTTATTGCTAGAGAAATTTTGAATCTGACTAATTTACCTTTTGTTAGCCAAGTAACCAAAAAGAAAACGTATAAAATTAAAAGCACAAATTCTTATTTTTTGCATAATTTATTATATTTTTTGTTTCTTTTTGTTTTTAATTTAGTTAATGTTTACGAAAGTATAACCAATTTTCGCTTTCTGATTTTTGTAATTTAATCCTTTTTTTCATAAATATCCTGGAATTAAGGGGATAAATAGTTGTCCTAGAAGTTCCATGCTGCTAAAACTGTTTCTTAAGTACAAGTACTTAAGAATACAATTTTATTACTAGAAAAAAACTCTTTGAAATTAATATTCAATTAATAAAACTTTTTGTGGACAGATCACAGTTTCATGTTTACATATATAGGAGTTTTGTAAGTCCAAAATCATTTCACAAACATCTCTTCAACTCTGGATCTTTGCCTTTGATGTCTTAGTAGCTTACGAGTACTACTTGATGGTTACAGTATTAGGTAAAAGATAGGTGTGGATTGTGAATGTTTAGACGCTAGAATGTATAATCTTATGCATTCTTAATTTGCCTTGAGTAAATGTAATGAGCTTTTGTCTGTCTAGAGTTAGTCTGGGTTTATATGTTTCATATTTTTATCTCTATAATGCCGGTGTGTTTATTTGCGTCAGGTAGAGACGACTGCCAAAGTATAAACCTATTATGTAAATCATGAGAAGTTAATCTAAGTTTTAGTCTTCTTTTCCAAAGTCAATGCACTCCTCTCCAACTGCGGCGTGGGATCTAATGAAAGAATCCTTTAAAGAACTATTTTGATTTGACGAAAGTAAATTTTCTGGAAACAGGCAAGTTATTTTTGCCATCCACCAGTTTCCTTTCTGATTTTCTTGTATCTGTAGAAAAGAAATGGTTTCCAAACAAAATCCATTGTGAGTGCGCAAGGTAGGAGTAGAAGTTACGGTAAACCCAGAACTAATCAGTTGTCTATTCTTAGTCCGATTTTGTGAATGAAGAGATTTCAAAGTAAGAGCTTCTCAGGAGCAGTTAATGTTATCTTTTTTATTCCACAAATTAAATCTCCGAAATTCAGATTGAAAAAATTTTCCTTCCTTTGAAGGAAACGCTCATTTTTTTTTTCCATTCATTCTGAGAAAATGTGAAAAAAAAGTCCGTTTCTCAAAACAGATTTCTTTAAAACATATTAAACAAGTGTTTTCTATTTTAGACTATGAATTCTTTTCTTTTTTCTTTTTTTACATGCTTCAAACAAAAATGTAAAATTTTCAAATGAAATTCTAATCCACAGCTTACGTTTAAATTACTGAAAATTTTGAGCTTGTACTTTTTCCCGTCTTAACCACGCTTTTAATGGTTTTGCAATAATTTGTTTTCTTGGATTGATATTTCCAAATTTTGAAAATAAAATTATAATTTTTGCTTAAAAATTTAATAGTATGTAGGCAATGTCTTCAAAATTATTATTAACTTTCGTATTTTAGGCACAATAAGACGAAAAAGAAAAATATAAATTTGTATCTAAAGTTTGAGTTAAGGAAAGAGGGGTTTTCAATTCTCTTTTATGCTTAAATTTCTAATTACATTAATTTGTACTGTTAGAATTTTAATTACAATGTATTCAGAATTTCTATTTATCATTTATTTTATGAAGCTATTGCTCTGAACATAAGTTTCTTTGAGTTGTTTGATGTGAAGAGTTAAAAGGATACCTGAAAGAAAGTCTTAGATTCATTTCTTCATAGTAGAGTCATTTCATTATACTTCTCAAAATAAAGATTGGTCATCTTCATAACTAATTATCCTAAGAGAGAACTATAAGACCAACAACAAAATTCCTCTTATTTTTCTGAGATCAGTTGTGAAAGAGGACGAACCGTATATGGGAGAAGTTTATCTGGCCCTGTAATCTTACCGTCAACTACTTCACTGCCATCTTCATCTTCATCGCCGCCCCCACGGAGATCGCCATCGCCTCCCCCACGGAGATCACCATCGCCTCCACCAGTCATACAAAGATCAATCTCACTAACTACACCGCCTCACACCAGAATGCCGACCACGGTGCGAAGTAGCCCGCCAAGGTTTCCTAGATCATTGTCGCTCGACAGTTCTCCAACTATCACTGCTGGTATCTCCATTCCTCGGCCATATCTTCATGATTTGCATACAAGCGTTGTGGGACAATCATTGGTGACACATTCCAGCCCGTTTGTAAGTCGCGCACGACAATCTTTATCGAAAATTCTGAAAGAAAGATAAAAATATTTTTTGCAACTTTTATTTTTTCCCCGACATTTTTTCACCACCTTTTCGCTTCACTACTCCTTCAGTATGGTATTTGTTTTTTGTTTGTTTTTCTTTTTCTTTTTTTTTTGTAGTAAAAGTAAATACTAAGTGGTTAATAATCGGATTCCGATCTACAAACCTATGTCTCTCGAGTTCTGTGACAACTGATCAGTACATCTAATTAAAAATGCAGTTATTTTGGTTATGTCACTAATAGCATTCGAGTGATGTGTTATTTACAGTTTTATGTTACAAAAAAAAAAAAAAAAAGCTTCGATAATTTTCCACGCTTTCGCCAAATAGTCAATTATAAATTTGCTAATATCTCATTCTTTTTATTAGACTGACTTGTACATATTTATATGATGGCTTGTACATATTAATTGCCAAAATTCGTAAGCAAAGCAAGGCTGCAAAGTTTTTTTAAAATTCTGATGAGTAAGCACTTTTTGTTCTTAATAAACCGTTCAGTAAGCTGAAGTAAAAAATAAACATCCAACATTTTGCATTGGTGATTTAAGTTCAGTCAGAAATCTTTATGGCATTGCCTGCAAAGCAGATATATAAGTGTATATTTTTGTTTTGTTTATTTATGTTCAATAATTTAATTGAATGCGAATATTTTTTATTTCTTACATGAGCTATAAAATATTAGACTATTGTGACGTTCTTAAATAGATTTATTATTATTATTGTTATCTTAGAACTTTTGTAAAAGTTCTTGTAAATAAATTGTTTAAATGGTTTCACTTTTGCTCTGACGCATTCTGCATCCTTTGTAAATACAAAATTATTGTTATTATAGAAAAAAATATGATAATTTATATGTTATTTGTCAATCAACATTTACAGAGGAGTAGCAGTGGACGACCAGGGTTACATACTGGTTGGAGATTCAGGCAACAATCGGATCCAGATATTCACCTCGGAAGGAGGATTCATCCGAGCGTTTGGATGTTGGGGGAGCGGCGAGGGAGAATTCAAGGGATTGGAGGGAGTGGCAGTCATGTCAAACTCCAACATACTCGTGTGCGACCGGGAAAACCACAGGATTCAAGTATTTTAGAGTAAGCATTAAATATTTCCATTAATTTGTAATGAAAGTATGCGGTTTTTTCTTTAATTTATTGAATGAACAGTTTATAAAACAATGTAGGTTTTTAATAATTTAATACTAATGCTTAATTCTATTGACTGTAGAAGTATTAGCATAAGCAATTTTTGAAGCTAACAGTTGCATGAATTGAAGAAATGTTAAGGAATGTGGAAAAAAGAAGATTATTATGCAATTTGCTGGGTGATATTGTTTATTTTTATATTAAAAATTATAATCAAAGATTGGACACTCATTTTGTTTTACTAGATCGGATATTATTCTAACTAATTTATTAAATACAATTAAATATAGTTTAAACTCTTTATTTAATCAGATATATACATATTTAAATAAAGATCTTTAGTGTGAGTGTCAATACTTAATATGAGTTATTATAATCATATTGATGGCAGCAACGGTATTAATAGAATCAAGGTAATTTAATATTATTTTCCTTGGGAATCATTTTAGGCTTGTTTTCTAATTAGGCAAACGATAACTTAACTTGGTTTTTTTTTTTCAGGAATCACCTAACTGGTTCTACAGAGTATCTTAGATTTGATTCGCCTTCCATTAAGAAAATCAAAATCGCTGCAACAGTGCCAGCACCAAGATATCGTCGGCAATCTTTAACGATATATCCATCAACTGCCAGTTCAATTTATCAACGCAGAATGTCCATATCATAAATATCTTAGAAATTATAAGTAATACCTATCTTGGATTAGCTCTTATAGCTAATCTTTGGTTTTTCTCTTCTAGCCGGTCTTTAAAATAATGGATATTTATATATATATTTTTTAGATAATTATATATATATATATATATATATAATTATCTAAACATTTTCTTAGTTTCCGTTTATTTGGTTATTTAACTGCTGCTTTTATTTATTAGTATTTTTCACCAAAAGATAGAGAGGATGGAAGAGAACTGTAATAATGGTTTACTACGATATTTTTAAACAGCTACATCAGATGACATGTAAACCAGTAATATTTCTGGTGTCAAGAATTACTTCAATTATAAGTGATTACATTTAACTTATTGAAATCACTATTTCAGTAAAATAAATGTAAGCTTCTGTTTTTGAACAGAAAAATATTAAAATTTTGACACTGTTTTCATCTTATTCTTTTCACATAAGTGTCCTAAAATTACTGGAAGGATAAAAATTAACCGTCCCAGCGATTTCTGTCATTTTAGAAATCCCTAGTGGAAACGGATCTAAATATTAAATGATTGTGATTGGTGGATTATTTTGAATAAATTAAAGATCAATTAGGAGCATATGGACTTATGGAACTCTAGTTACCAATTTCGTGCTAGTCAT
The DNA here is from genome assembly GCF_049639745.1 of Rhodnius prolixus. Taxonomy (NCBI): domain Eukaryota; kingdom Metazoa; phylum Arthropoda; class Insecta; order Hemiptera; family Reduviidae; genus Rhodnius; species Rhodnius prolixus. Next base: position 32,483,128 of record NW_027411582.1, read on the forward strand.
TTAGTCAAACAAATAAAAATGAAACAAGTCTTCTGATCATTTTTTAAATAATCTCATTTGGATCATGTATTTTTATTTTAGACTGATGAATTTGTATCGGCAAAAAAGAAAAGTGTGCATTTTATTTGTTTCGTCCTAATCCAAAAATGAGTTTTTTTGTTTTATATAAATTAAATTATTGAATTAATTAGTAATTGTTAAGTAAAATAAAATTTTATGTTAACAGTTCTATTTTTTTTATTTACACGTACAGATTACAACGTTACCATACGTATCCTTTCGGACATGAGAGGAATCCATCTTAAGGGACGATCACCTTCGCATAACACATTGTCATCACATTATGGCATTGCCGATGACTATTTTTATTCTCTTTAAGAGTAGATTGATCTAGTTCCATTTTTTCAAGGATGCTTTAAAACAATTATTGCAAATTAAACATAACTATCTTCTGAAGTTGTACTTAACTTGTTGGAGAAGATGCATTGAGGAACCGTACGTTCTGTTTTGAATAGAAAATCGTGTTGTCCCGATAATTTGTTAAAGAAAATAAAAGTTCTAAAGAAGCTCTTTAATTCCTATTGCCAAATTTATTATAATGCTAACACGAAGTGTAAATTTAAAATGATCATTAGCTGTTAAGATTAAAAGTGAAGAACGTCCTGTGGTATTTTTGGTTTTTGCCGTCGTCAATCTGTTTTTTTTCCGTGTCGATATTGTATCTATCTTCGAATAGTATTTTCTTTAATTACAAGTGTTCTCCTGTCAATAAATTTTTATATTGTGATTACTTCCAGCTCCTAGAGGATTTGTTTCTCGCAGTTCTTGGAGGTACACAGCTCTTAATGCTGTAAAACTTGCTGCTTAATCATTGCAATGATACTGGCGCCCTCGCCCATGTATATGGGGCAAGCTTACGAAAGTAAAAAGGGTTTGGGTATAGATGTTTGCAATAATCGAACAATGAGGTTTGTCGGTTGATTAATTAAAGAATAGAGCAATCTGAACTTTTGGTACTGAAGGTAGCACTACCTTAATCTCTGTTTAAATTGTGACCAGGATTGTCTCTGTCGAGTTGAAATCAACTAAACCTTCCTTTTTTTTTTTACAATATTTTTGGTTATTACTAACCCGACCTCACTTTGCCTTTTGAATTATAGGCATTTTAACTTAGGAGGCGTTACTTTCTGTTTTAAACAAACTCTCGAAATTGTCCTAGTTTGAGAAGAAAAAAAATGGTGTCTACTTAGAGATGAAAGGGATCACATGGCGCTAGGGAACAAGATATCTCAGACTCACCTCTTTAGCCAATGCTTCCCTAGCTCAATCCAAGGCGACACGTGCTGAAGGATGGATGCAACTGAGCTTTGTGGAAAACGGAGCCTCTAGGGTACCAGCGACCCTCAGTATATGAAGATAATAATAACACAATATTTTTTATTCATGAAAAATTCAAAGCAATGCAAAGGAAGAACAGTAATCCATCGTGTCGAAAGAATTGGTAACTAATTAAGTATTTAATTTGAACTTTCTGAAATTTACTGCTTTTGATGGGGTAACACACAAGTCCTTATTTGTTTAAACTTGCTTTTTTTTTTGTAATCACGGGAACCTCAAAACGTGTAAACTCAAATTCAAAAATCAGTACAATTAGAGAAGGAACTTCTGCTAATGTAACCAGATTAAAAATGGCTGAAAAATTATTCTAATGACATACGCTTCATATAAACATTTAAAAAAGAATACTCTTAGTAAGAAAGTTAAAGTAATTGCCTATTTTTTTGCTGGCGGCGCTTAACTATTGACAGTGGAATATTCTCCGTTATAAAAAAATAAAAGAAGGAATAAATTATTTTAGTGAAATATTAACTAGCAACAATATTTTTTAAAACATATTAAATATGTACTTTTTGTTTGTACAAAATTATTTTTTCATATGTTCATTTTGTCAATATGTGAACCAAAAGTAAGTTATTTGAAATTATCAATGATGTTAAATAATCCAAATATCCGTAAAAAATTTAAAGTAATTTGGCTTAAATAGCTGGTTGAATTTAGTGTAGGTTCGTAGGCCAATTAATATATAAATAATTTCATATTTTGAAAAGAAACACTTAACGTATGAATCAAATTTATTGTTGAAAAAATATCAGCTAAAAATGAGACCCTGGCAAGAGGCGGAAAATGTGCCAGCATTTTCTCAAGAATCTTGCAATATTGCAACATGCAACGTTACTAAAATTAATGGAATATTTGGTGAGACAATACAGAATATATTGTTGAAAAAAGGTTATAAACTTGGTAAATCGATTGGTGAAGGATCTTATTGTAAAGTAAAGATAGCCTACCGAGCTTCTGAATTAGGTTTTGTGGAGAAAATTGCATGCAAGGTGATTATAATTACCTATTTCTTTTTTATTGAGTATTTAATACCACATAAACCAATATGTAATTAGTAAATTTACTGACAAGTTTCTTTCACTGGCGTAGCTAGCATTTAATAATGGTAATAGTACTCATGACTAGTCATTTGGGCGCCCAAAATGTCGCGGGGGGCCAACGACTTTTCAACCGCTTTGCAAGATTTCCTGAAAGTGAATTTGAGGAGATTTTAGACAAGAGAGGGCGAAGTGAGAGTCAACTGTGGGTATTGTACCCACATTTCGCCCGATATAAAGATCGTGGGCTAAAGAAATCATCAGATCTGCATGGATTGTAAGATTAGGTAGGTGAGTGAGCGTCAACTATATCTTGGAGGATTTTGTTTGAGTTAGCATTTATTGTGGTTCCGTCTGTACATCCAAAGTTGAGGTTCCGACTGAAGTATAAAGTTGTCTTTTGTTCAGTTAGGTGTGTTTGGAATAGTTGTCAGGTGTCTGGCAAGTAATCTATAACGTTTGCTAAAGGAAGTTTGTTTGAGCCTGGTGTGCGAGCTTCTCGTGGGTTGTTTGTCCAAGAAAATGTCTAGGTAATGAACGTGGTGGAGTGCGAGTGAGATGGGGCTACTGAAAGGGTAGGCAGGGGGTAGGATCCGTTTGTTTAAGTTAAATACAATTTATTGTGATTTATGGAGATGGGATGGATGAGCACTTAACAGAATGGCCATGGGAAGTCAAGAGTATTTATTTTTTAATTGAAAACATCAGGGTACTATTTTAGAAAATAGTTTTTATCATTAATAACTTTGGAGATAATAAAGGTTTTAAGTAAAACAAATATAGGTGCAAATATGTGCAATTCCGCTCAACCTACAAAGTTTAGTTTTTCAAACGCCAGTTGTGAGAGGCAACGTTCTTATATAGAATAGAAGTTTATTTGCTATTTTAAAAGTACAAAATAAATCGACCTACAAAGAAATATTAGACTTTAGGACTCTTTGAACTTTGAATATAGTATATATTCAAAACTGATTAGTGATGGAACTTAAGGATTTTTTTTTTTTTAAAGAAAAACCTTATCTAAAATGATTTATTGTATAACTTAGACTTTGCCTATGATTGATACGTATGAAAAATTACAATATGAAGTCTGTTTTAAATGTATCCGATCAGTTTTTGTAAAAACTTTGATGAGTAATATTCTGAATTTAGTTGACTTCCTTATACGCGTTATCGAAGAAACCTCATAAAGGAGTTTATTTCACTTTCAGTAAATTATTTTATTTTTTTTTAAATTGAATAGCCACAAAAGAAATACATAATAACTAATAAAATTTAATCAAAAAGGCAGCGGCATCAAACCTGCATTTTAACCATAACTGAGCGTAACCTACACTTTAAAGCAGGAACGTGCGCCTCTACTACCAGCAAATTTTTGTGTTCGTCATGATAATACTCTACTTTAAAGACAGTAAAATGCATTAAGCCCTAGCAACGGTAAAAGTTATTAAAAAACTATTCTAGGGCCCATTTTAACTGCCACCCATTTTTAATCTTGATAAAAAAGCTACCACAAAAAGGTCATAAATTTTATTTATTTATTTTAAAGGTAGTAAATAAAAAAAGAGCATCAAGAGATTTCGTCACAAAATTTTTACCAAGGGAAGTGAGTATCGTGCGTTCCATACGACATCCAAATATTGTATCAGTATGTGATATAATTGAATCAGAAGATCTGGTATATATTTTTATGGATATTTGCGAACGTGGAGATCTTTTGGATTATATCAGAGCAAGAGGGCCTTTATCAGAAGCAAGAACGAAATTTTTTTTTAGGTAATACTTTTCTGGTGTATTATACAATTAACCTTATTTATTTATTATTATTGGCAGTTGCAAGTAATGGCTCAATGTTTTAAATTTTTATTCAGCCACTATTCACTTTAAAAGGTTTTTAGTACAATATTCTTAAATCTAAATTTCTTACTTTTTTTAAAAAAAATTGGTAATGAGCTATTAGCACGATATTTGTACCTTTATCACCCATTTTGATGACGTTGGCAAGACTGCAACCTACCTAGTTGAAGCTGCTATAGTATCTAGTAAGAAACATCTTTTCAAATTCTAAACTGAAAACCTGAAAACACGTTAGCTGAAAAAGAAGTTATTTAACGATTGGAAAAGTGTATAATTGGCGTAAACTACATACCTGGTAAAGCTAATTAAATTTAAAACTATTGCTGCAGAAAACTTTGAAATGATAAACCTTAGATGGAATAATTTTTCCAAACTTTTTATAATTTTTAAGTCTACAGTTTAGTTCTTGAATTTAAAGTATATAAATTATGGTTTCTTTCACATAAGGTTGGCTCAATGAAGTTCGTTTTCAAATTTTTTTTTTAGGGTCAGGTTTCAGTCTGTCTGTGTTTCTCCATGACCAAGGCGTTGGATAGAGAGAGCATATCATATCAGTAGTGGCCGTTGGATTCAATAGAGATCTACATAAATTCTGAATTTTAACTTGTTTGACTATTTTGCCTTCTACAAGAATCCATCCTCTCGTTACAGTCTAATTTATTTCATATTCGAATTCTCGGCATTGAGAATTAATTATTCTCTTTTCCTAATTCGATATTTGTTTTGTAGAAAACTATCTCGGTTTTGGAGAAGGCCTCCATTGTATAAATAACTTATATCTAATTTATTAATTCAAAAGCCAAAGTATAAAATTTGTTTGTGAGTTGTACATTCTTTTTATCAAGAAATGAACTCCGAATTAGAATTTTTTACTTACATATTTTCTTCATTAAAATGATTTAATTATTTTGAAATCACTATTGTTTTTCAGACAGATGGTTGAAGCCATTAGTTACCTTCACAGCAGAGATATTGCACATCGTGATCTGAAATGTGAGAACGTACTTCTTGCCGGAAGGGATCATTTGAAAATAGCTGATTTTGGTTTTGCCAGATGGTGTTCGGATTTAACCTCTAAAAAAAGAATACTTAGTGAAACGTACTGTGGAAGTGCAGCATATGCGGCTCCAGAAATACTCCAGGTACTGTGAACAGTAATCGAGTAATTAAGAGTTTATATAAACAAATCAGTTATGCCTGATATTAAAAAGATTGCTACGAAAGTAATTCTTAGAAATATACAAATAACATGAAAATTTCTGATGCCCAGAACAGATTCTGCCCTCTTACAGCTTTGTATGTTGATAGTCACACTTTGCTCTTTTCTGCTCAAATATAACTTTGATATCCACCGACGACGTGAATTGTGATTATTATTTTTCGAGGAATAATGAATAAACATATAAGTAGCTGTAGCTAATTGCTAAGGAGTACACATGGCTGATATTCTTATGAAATTTGCGAGTGAAAATAATACACGGTAAAAGTTCTGCATCATACAGAATCTTGCACACTTATGTCCCATACTGCATCTTGCAAAATAGTTCCGGCACAGTCGAATCCGAAAAATCAAAACAGGATGTGCCTGAGCATTGATTGATTTTGAATTAAAAAAATAAAACATTTTCAGCTATCATGCATGGATGTTTCTTTGTTATTCTGATTTTCGCCCAACTATTAAGGAATTTTCTTTTAACTCGGAAGTTTTGTTTTGAATTATGTTATACGAGTACAATGGCTCCCCTTGCAACAAGTGGATGGATACTTGGGTGTAACATTACATTTACCCGTTAAAGCTTTTGCCACTCGTCACTTTTTTATTTTCTTTAATGATTAGAATAAAAAATCTTCAATCTAAATAAATACTTTCTCTGATTAATCTACGATAATTATTTGGATTATTAATATTGAAAATTATTATTTGATTATTATTTAATCTATGAAAAAAAAATTATCTTCTTTTTTTTTCTTTTGCAGGGAGTCAAGTACAATCCTAAAATGTATGATATTTGGTCTTTAGGTGTCATCCTTTTCATAATGATAAGTGCCGCTATGCCGTTTGATGACGGCAATATAAGTCGTTTAATCAAAGCCCAAATGAATAAAAAGTTTTCATTTCCAGAGAAAATCTGCGTATCCAGTAAAGTTAAACGACTTGTCACGTTAGTATCTAATTTTTAATTCAAAATCAATGTTTTCATCCGTCATAGTATAGCTGATTCTTTGCAATACTGATTTTCAATCATGTGTTAAAGAATTTTCTTTTAATTAGGAAGTTTAGCATCACTAAATTATCTCCTCTTGTTTTGAAATACCAGAGGTCTCGTGAAATCTTACAATATTTTTGAAATATTGTCGTTTCCTAATGTCATAATAATAAGACAAGAGACTTTTTATAGTTTATGAATTTAATGATACTTCCAATAGAGAGAGTTCTCTAATGGGCTCTAGTCAAAATATTTGTTAATATATTTAAATTTGCTCTAGCTTTCGCTATATTAGCTTCCATAAAGAGGTACTTTATAAAAACTACACTGTAGGAGAATTATGCGAATGTTTGAACCCAAACAAAACTGAATTATTTTAGATTACCACTTATTTCCGTTTAGAAATTGATGCAATTTGGCGTAAACACATTTCTCTCTTTAAAAATAATTATATAGGAACATATTTAATAACATCGTATTTAATTTTATGAAGAATTTAATTCTTTATTGCATGTACAATACTTTTTAAATTCCATAGTAATGTGCTCTAGATCTTTCCATACCCTATAATCTAAAGTGGATTGTTACTCTCTTTAATTAATGCTTCTATCTCTTCTTAACCCTTATTATAGTAAAAGTTTTTAATTGTACTTTGCTAAACCAAGGTTTGGATTTTTATTATGTTTACAAAAACTTCCCATCTGACTTGTGCGATTTTCGCAGTTCACTCGCAGCTGTCTTTCATATTTATTTTTAAATCGGAAGGAGAAGAATCAAAAATTCCATACTGCTCTCTCCACTTGTTCCAATCCTCTTGTACTGTCTCTCGCCTCCTCTGACAATCCTTCTCGTAGACTGAATCGCCAGTGGCCCCGCGACTTCCTTGAGATCTGAAGACCTAAACATTATTAATATTCTGTAGAGAGTGCTACCACTGGGTAGTTTCTCTCCTCCTGCTCTTAACGCACCAATTAATCTTAGTACTTCCAGATACAAACAAGTATCAAACTGTAATACAGTTTGTAGATAACTTAATGAATTGAAAAAAAAATATAACTTTTATTTGACTATATTTCGTAGCTGTTACTTATATTGGTTTGTCTTTCTTATTTTTACAGACATTTATTAGAACCAGATGTAACAAAACGAGCAACAATTAAGCAAGTGGCTAACTATACTTGGCTGGACGATCGTTGCTATTCAGGTTCTTTGTTAAGAATATGAGCATAAAAACCTAAGCCTTTACATAAGTAGCATCTGATGATTAGCACGCATATACATATCTAGTAGAATGAAACTTCAGAAGATAATGATTTATCTGTTTTTCATGGTATACAATGGTTTTAGGTTTATTTCTTTTCGTTTAATTTTTGTTTTTCTTTAATATTTCTAGTGTATAATGATTTTTTATTTGTCCCAATCAGTATTTGTGTACCGTTCAAATATTTGTTGTCCTGCACTTTTAAAACAAATCAAGTATATAATATTTTTTATTGATTTCGAGCAGTTTTGTTGTTGCAATTTTGAAGAGTAAAAATAAAGTCGGGCTTAACGTCCAAGGTTCAAAATTCATAAGTTATAGGTTGGTTTCAAACTGTAGGACTCCCAGTTATAAGTCAACGCTCAGCTCAGCTGATTACATAGATTTAGGGCTTAAAATCGCTTTCTTGAAGAAGTCAACACAATAGGAGATCTTTCTAGATGGAACAAGTCAGAAACTCTTTTAACTGGTGCAACCATTGTAAATCTGAACTTAATCTGTGCATTTTTTGCGGATTTATTTTATTTTATTGAATAGTGAAACTGATTAGTGCCATCTGATGGTTAATAATAATAATTTTTGTGACCCTTCATGTACACAAAAAAAAGTCCATTGTCACCATGAACCCCCAGGCCTGCCACATTTGATTTCAGAATGTTCCAAGCTTGTGCTTTATGAACTTTCGTAGGACTCTAGTTGATATAGCGCTCATCTTTCTAAGCTTATAAGCTACATATAAGTGAAGAGAAAAAGTTTTGGGAATTGGTTTATTTGTTCAAAAACTGTTTTTGACAAACAATTTCCTGTGAGGTTCTTTAGGGTTTTTCTCAAAAAAGATAGCTTTTTTTTTTACAATTTATTTTGTCATGAAAATTTAAATTTGAAAGGTTCATTGGGTGGGGCAGGTGAATGTTACGTAATACTCAAATGCTTAGTTACAATTTAAGCTTCTACACTAAATGAACATTGAAGATTTGTTTCAATTATGAAATTGAAAGTGGGAGGTTAACTTATCTACAAAATTAACTTTGGAACATTAAAACATATTAACTTGCTATCTTTTATTAATCTTATTTCATTTAAATTTGATTCGTCTTAATTAACGAACTGATTAACATATTTCTGCATTGAAGACATTTTGGCTGCAGTACTAAACTGGAAGAGAATGTAAAGGTCAAAAGCAGTTGACCTACTCACCACTTACTTTAAAATAAAACATTTTTTTTTTTTTATTTCTTTTAATTTATTTTATAAAACATCTTTTTTTTAAACATTTACTTTTATTTTTATTTTTAGTGATACAAGCAACAAAGATGACGTTTGATTTGTAAATGAAAAATACATTTTTCCAATGAATGGGGAAAACAAGATGCGGCCAAAATATATATGTCAATATAAATACAACTTATTACTTAACTAACCACTTGTATGTGCTTGTTAAGTAATCATTAATTAAGCTTATTACTAAAGAAACATTTGATTATGCCACATATTCCAAATTACCGAGCCCAGCGTATAAAATATACTAATTTACAAATCCATTTACTTATTTTTATTATTTATTAATTGTATCGGTTAAGGTTGAATTAAGCTCAATGGAGTGGAAGGGTGATTGGCGTATTCCGCATTTGCAATCAGGCATGTATAATGAAAGTGTATAAGCTCCGATACCTAATGTTTAGAATGATTATGATCTTATTTAGTTGATTGATTAGGTAATGATTTATTATTTCGCTCTGAAGAGGGGGGGGGGTAGTTCTAATTTGTATAGGAAGTGACATATTGCGGCTCCGTTGTAGATTATAGTTTTTACAGGGAATCGTTTAAAAATCCACTGCGCTCTAAATTATTTATAATTTGATGTTTTTATATGGAACTACTTAGTGTTTGTTAAGGATATAATGTGTTCGTGGTAATGTGTGATGATACGCTAGAGTTAGAGCTTGGATATATTGAACTCAAATAGTTGCAAATATGAGTATTGAGTTTTGAAAGTATAATAACGAAATAAATTTAATCCTGAAATATAAATCAAATAAGACAAAGTAATGGTAAGAAGTCTAGTCCATATAGTTTCATATAAATTTTCTGACGCTTCACTGCCATCAGAATGGCCAATAAAGAAACTTGGACCGTGCAAGGTATTTCTTAGCTTGGATTCCTAGGAGATTTATTATCCTAAGAATCTCTCATGTGTTATATCTAAAACTGCTTGAAAGAAAAAAAAAAAAAAAAATTCAGATCTTTAATAAAAGGATTGTTTTTTCGAAAAAGGAAAACAGGTTCCTTAATCCTAGCAATTAGGGTTTGAATAACAGTTATAACATGGATGCTTTTGTCAAAAAATGATTAAAATTAACGCTTTATGATTATTAAATACGCTTTGAAGTGTACGATATCTTAGCTTATTGTCAACATCGCTAAAGACACGACAAAATAAAAAGTTTGATTAAAAAGACTGATTTTCATTAATACTAACAATTGTAGTTCATTTATTTTCTTTCTACATAACGTAAGTGCAATATTATTGGCATCCGTATTTCTAGTTATTCAATAAAATAAAAAGCAATATCAGATTATATTTATAGAAATTTCATTCTGATTATTAAATCTATAAAGCGTTATGTAGTTATGTTTGGAAAATAATATCATAGCGTGTTCGTGATATTTATTTTGAGGTTTGACATTTCACTCTTCAAGTGTGTAGTGTATGTTGTCATATTCGAGGGGAGATTGTACATTGTAACAAGAGGCAGGTCCTAGTCTAACCCTATAATACACCAAGCGTAAAGGATTCCATCTATAGAATTGCAATCTTTTAGAATATACGAATATACTTCTAGTATTGCAATTAAAAATTACCTTGAAAAGTAATGTTTTTTATTTGAGCAATGTTCCATTTAAAATAATTTTATAGACATTTTAAAAAATTCTTATTTTCTTCCTTAATCTGTTAACTTTTGTTTAATGTATAAGAAAAATAAGTTTTCCATTACTTGTAAGATGTAGGTGTTAAATATTAGAGACCGAGTTTTAGAAAACCCAAGAAGATACATAAAGTTTTTGTTAGGTTATTTTAAGGTTTCTAATTTCTTTTACCGCAAGAAGTATTTGCAATAGTGTCAATTTTTTTATGTTGGTTTTAACCGAGAATGTCTTGAGGAGCCCTGAGTAAACTTTGTGTGTGTGAGCGAGGTGTTTGAGAGACTTAAGTTCAAAACAAAAAATTTTAGGAAACTCAGAAGTTTGTACATAGTTCCCGTGGGAACATGATAGTAACGTAACTAAGAAATTTCCTCTGTTGGAAGAGCACTTTACAGTTCTTTTTTTTTTTTCCTATTTTTAAGTATTTTCTTTAAAAATGGTGTTATCAATGCTCGTGTTTAGATCAATCATTAAAGATTCTAGATTGATTGATTTAATCAATTTTCATTTAAATCATTTTTCCAAGAATAAATTAGATTAAGGGCACTGCTGGGAAAAATAGATTTAAAATTTCCGTTTTAAAGAGCCATTTTAATGTTACATTAACGATCCTATCGTTTATCTAATATTAGGGCCCATTGATGGGTTTTTGTAGGGCCACGTACCTTCGTAATCTCATTAATAATTATTTATAATACATGATATTAAGTAGGACCTAACATTTAGAATCGAAGAAAACTACACAACTGGGAGTATTATTTAACACAATAGATTTTTCACTTGTTTGACATTTCTCCCAAAAATAGCTCCTTTGATTTTCCCAGCAAACATAGCCAATAATAATTTTTCGTAATCATTTTTCCTTGAAAAATTTGTTCTATTACCGTTCTGAGGAATCTTAGGGTAGGCAGTCCTGTAAAGTGTCATTTCTGAAAGTTTTTAGAAACTATGTTAGAAAGAATTAAATGAGATTTGTAATGGTAAAAAGATGTTTGTGGTTCATGGTACATTTTTTTTTTAATATAATGACGGAAAAATAAATGTTTGCCTGACCAACAGGTCACTTTGCCATCTCTTTACGATCAGTAAAGCCTGTTGTTCACAGATGATGACTTAGGCAGATCTTTACTGAACTCAGGAGGTTACCAGGTATGATATAAGTGGCAAGTTGGCGTGTTTACATTCTGCTGGCGGTAGAAGTCCTTTAGGAAATATTTTGCTGGTCATTGTACGGAAGTAAGGGACTCCAACATTTTGTGAGAAGAGAAGCTGGTATCTTTATATATATATATATTTTTTTTTCTATTAGACTTCCTTTCTTGCCTATTCTGAAGACTCTTCATTTTACTTCTTATCTTTAGAGTCTTTAACAATGACTTTGTCCATGATAGATCTAGTTAAAAGAAGATATGCACTTATTTTTTTTTAGAATTTTCTCTAGCATCAAATTATTTAGAATATTTGCAACAATGTTTTCTTTAAAAGGATTGATGTTTATGATATTTTCGATCTGCCAACCGAAAGTGAGTGATTTTCATGATAAATATGTTTGTTTCTTTTTCTCAAATTTCTCGCAAACGGTTTCTTTATAACACCAGCCGTGCTTTAGAGCTCGTAAGCTATTTATCTACTAAGAAAGATGAAAATTCTACGCTATCCACAGTCTCTATGGACATCTTAAGCTTCTCTGGTGTGACATTGTGAACAATTAACGTAATGTTGGTGAGTCAAACATAAAGTTATTGTATAATTAATTTGCTGGTGTTCAGTCAAGCAATAATTCATCTTAGAAGAAAAACTGGCTCGGCATCACTATTTTTATTATTGTATTTTAATTGACGGTATTTTTATTTTTTATTTTCTAAGAGAGCTCGAAGAGGTGTGCCATTTGCCTTCAGAGACTGGTGGCATGGATTTCTATGTAACATGCAGGGCCGAAAGTAAACTTCTTCAGCAAAAAGCACCGAGGTAGGGCCTTTAGTAGTGTTTGGATTCAAATCATTCAAAAACTGGCACGCTCAAAATTGTTTTCAGATTATAATGAAATATCAAAAAATGATTCAAGTTATCAATAACATAACAGGTACATTAATTTCATTATAAAATTAATTCATTATTAATATTTGTTTAAATACTTACAAATAGCTTTTTAGTTTCCACTGACTTTTTCTTTTTGCTTTGTTTTAGGAGAGGATCATCTACAGTGTGATTTTCATTTCTTCGCCATTTCCTAACCACGAGCTTTGGGTCTGCTATCTTTTAGAGGTAAAACAATACAAATATATTATCAATAATCAAATTTACAATCATTATGTTTAAAATTTTCTCCATTCTCAGTCACTAGGTTTCTAATTACTTTAAGTGGAAATTGAATTTATTAGGCTAAAGCTTCTAATTGTTTTTTAGCTTTGTGAATTCCTTAGGGATCATCTGATTTTCAGAGTTTACCAAAACATTTTGCAATAAAATCTATTAATGTCAATCTCTTGCTTAAAAATATCAGCAAATTGCTGAATAAGTTGAGGTTCCATTTTCTCTTCCTGTTTCCCCCAAGGTATGAAGATATATTCGATTTTATAGTATTTAGTTTCAATTTTTATGAAATTTTGTCCGCTATTGTTTAGACCTTTTATATCATTAATGATAATGAATTTTCTTCTTTTTTTTTTCTTAATGACGCCACAAAATCACATAAATGAAGGAGGAATGTTGCTACTTTCCGATATTAATTAGTAATTAGGGTAACTCTCTAAAAATTAGGTAATTCGCTAATTTATTTACATTAAGGGATAGAATTAATGATTACTACTATTATTCACAAAAGAAGAGTTAGTGAAGAATAGCAAAGGATCATTTTTCCATTTATTTTTTACTTTCGTGTTTACAACGAGAGGAATAGATGATCACGTAATATCATGTCGTGACCCTAACTTATTTATTATATTGTTTCTAGAATGTGATAGCCGTTGAACTACATAAATAAACATCCATAATGCTTAATAAATTAAATTCGAAACAATTTTTTCAATATTAGTATTTTCTAGCTTATTATTTAGTCAAACAGCATCATTTCCGAGATGAATCCGTTTTAAGTAGAACTCGACAGATGTAGCTTGTGTACCATGATAGAAGTCACCATAGGAATGGGTATTGTCGCTGGTCATCTGAGGAATCTCTGAAGTGTCAGGGCGTTATGGCAGCAAGGTGATAATGCGGACTGTAATAATGGAGCCCCTATGAGGCTGGGCCTAATTACGAGAAGAATAAAAGATCTTGCCGTGAGATGCGGAGTTCAGGGTGTGTAGATTCCTTTCTTTTTCAAAGCGAGGATGAACATAAGATATGTGTTGTTATTTATTTTATTCTGAAAAATTTTATTGGTGTTCTGAGGGAAGTGGTACGAAGTCTCAAATGTTTTTTTCATTCTAATCTAGGTTCTTTCTATCTTAACTTTATTGTAGTTGTTTTTAAAATATTTAACAAAACGTACATGTTACGCAATAATGAACATGTTTTGTTAAATAGAAATATTTGTTTTATTACAGAATTTGGATAATTCTGAACTATGAGTAACACTGTAAAAAAAGTATTTGTACATTTATTTTCCCCAGTTAGTTGTGAGAAAGTGGGCCATGCTTTTGTTATAAAACTTAAAAAGTAAAAAAAAAAAAAATAGTGAAAGAGACCAGTAAAAGTGTGAATAACTAGATTTGTGCAAAAAGTCACGCTGTCAATTGTGACGTCATAGTAGCCTCTCTGTCTAATATAGTCTTTGATCTGATCTCCACTATTCAGAGCACGAAAATATTTCAAGTCACGTTTTATTAAACACTTTTTTATGATAAGGAATTAGATTATTAATTTATTGCAACTTTTTTTAAAGATTAGTGACATTTGATATTTTATATCTGACGTGCAATTCATAAGAATTGTTTGTTTTGAGGTAGAGTTTGTTTCAATTCTTATTTTTGAAGTACCTAAGACACTTCAGAGATGAGATGATAATGTATTGCGCACGTTATTAATTGTTTCGTAAAATAGCTACTAAACAATTTTTTTTTTGGAAAGTTTCAGTATTTTAAGGGACCAATTAGTTTAAAGAAACCGTAAGACCAAATCTTTATGAAACGGTTCAAATCCTTTTTAATCTTCTTGCAAATTATCTTCACCATTTAAAATTCTCCGTCTCTTTAATTTGGAAAAGTTTTTTTCTGAGGATATCTGAGGCGGTTCGTTGGAGGTAAAAGATTAGTTACCATTAAGAAAGTGGTAAATCCCAATTGTCGGTTTCCCATTTCTCTTCCTAAGAGAAGTACGATAAGTTGGAATTTAAGAGAGTTACAATAGCTCTTTTGTGGTCATAGTGGTTTAGGTATTGTAGCCACTTTCTGGACAAATGTAATCTAAAACCTTCTTGATCAGTAAACTTTTCCACAGTCCAAGATTATCCCAAAAACCATCTACTAAAACTCTTCTCTATTCTAGAAAATGAGACAAACCCACTCTGCCGCGAAATAGCACCTAGTGTTCTTCCATTCTCTATCCCTTATAGACATAAAAAATTAAAACGTCCTCTTCTAATATTCTCCTCAATATACAGGTTTATCTCTCTTTTTCGCTGCGTTCGTTATCCCCCCTTGTCTTATCGTGATCATCCATAAATGAACAAACTGGAAGAAGGCTGTAACGTGTCAGTTAGTGCAAATGGAATTTTTTAATGTTTTTCTTTTTGTTCCGTAATGTTTGACTATACAGTTTTTATCGTAACAAAGTTTGGCCAAAATCTTTTTTTTATGGTGGAAATCTTTTTATGTCGAAATTGTTTCCTTTTCCTCGAATTTCATTAATTTGTTTTCAAAGAATAAATTATCAATGTTTTCTAGGTTGAAAATTGATTGCTGAATAGAAGATTATTAAAAAATGTGTGGAGCATTATTTGACTAAATCGATGGAAAACTCATTGAGCTACAAACATCGACTACAAAGGTTAGTAGCTCATAATACACTTTTTAAATTTTTAATTGTGTAATAAACCCTTTTTTTCATTTTCTCTTTTCTTTTTTTTTATTATTAATAATAGGCCCACTAAGTAATTTTACCAAGTAGATGCTAGTTATTTAATGTACAGAATATATTTCATGTTAAAAGTTTACACCATCGCTTACAAAAACATCACGTAGACAGTGGGTTTCGACGACAAATGAGTTGGTTTCCTTCTTGTCGTAAACTTAATAGACGTTGCATAACATTGTGGTGATCTCTCCATTAACTATGTTTATTTTAAAGGGTGTTTTTGTTTGTTTGTTTTTTTCTTTAACTAAATTTAGTACGCATTTTTCGTTCTTTTTACTTTTTCTTACTTACGTAAGAGCAGAAATTACAATAATTGAAGTTTTCATCGGAAAAACACTTATTGTGGCTTTCTTTTGTATGAAAATGTTTTTTTGCACAAATTGGTATTTTCGCAGCCTAGTTCAATTTTGATATTTCATTTAGGTATTCCTGTAATAAGGTTTTGGTGAAAATTGATCAACTGATAATTACATTTTACTCAATTTTCAGGTTTTTTTTTGTTTTTTGTTTGCAATTTTTCATAAACTTGGTACTCTAATTGCTTAGATACATATCTATATTATTCACTCATCTGTACACACCTGGAAGACTCGTTTTAAGAATTTCTGGGATATGGGTATGATCATGCATATTTCTAATGTGCCTGTTTGTGTTGTAATATTTTACATATCAGCTATATTTCAATGTTAAAAGAAAATTTTGTAAATGCTATTGCGAATTTCCCGAACGATTTGCTCACTTGCCAAACTTATTTCACTCGCCAACTCCATGTTTTATACTTAGTAATTTTATCAAAAGGCACAATAAGCCTCGTGTGGCTGTGGTGCCGTGGGGATAGGGTTCCGCCCCGTCTTTTCAAAATCAATTTTATCAAAATATAAAAGACTATAAGTTTTAATTAAATTTCTCTACTGATTCAATGATTAGAATGGCTTCGTTGAAAGGTGGACGCCCGAAGACAAAACGCCACCTCTACATTGCCCTAAATTTAGGAAGAGACACTGCAGACCCGGATAGCTTAGCTCTAAAAACTAATTCCTGTCATCTTTTCATTCACGTAAACAAATGGGAGAAAACTGAGTAGAGAGAAAACTGAGTAGAGAGAAAACTTGCTGCTTTCGGCTAATGCAGAGGAAATTTCGGAGTATTTTCTTGGAGGGGGCAAATCAGAAAAGCAGGTAAACCCACTCAGTAATCTAGTAAAAAAGATGTCTTAGACTAAACCTCTAGATACATCTACTTTTAGCACTCGTTAGAGATCTCATATTTTTGAGATTATCGGTCTCGAGTTTGGCTAAATGATATTTTAGAATTAGGTTGTTACGTTATGAGAGAGCTTGGAAATGCATAAAAAAACCACTTTTTAGAGCTTAGAACACAGTCAACCTCTTTCTCATTGCAGTAAGTGCTTTAAAAAAAAAAAAAAATTAATTAATTGATTCAGTCAAAGTCGCTCTTTTAAATTAAGAGTCATTTACTTTTAAAAAAATTTTTACCTAAGCTTTCTGTAATTAAGAGCAACAGCAAAACACTGATGATGTGATGCGCTAAGGTAATTCGCTTCAGTTGAGTTCCTTGGAGAAAACGGTGGGTCTTTGAACTCGGTTCAAAGCATTGTTTAACTCTCGTGCATTTCCGTTTTGTCAACATTATTGCTCTTATTATTTTGTTTTTACGTCATTATTTCCTTTTAGAGTACAAAGGAGTGTATACTGCCTTACATGGAAAGTGGGTCTTATTTTATTAGTTTTTATTTTTTAATTATTTTGTATGTCTGGTATATTTATAATTTTTGCATTTATATATTTTCTTAAATCATGAAGTTTTTACTTTTTCAAGAAAAAAAATCTGAGTTAAAATGACTTTCTCTCACTGAGTCATTCACTAAAAAAAAATACTTGACTTCAATTTTATACATGTCTCAATAAAAAAAAAAAAAAAACTATTGACGGACGCACTGTTCTCCAAGATTCCTCTAAAATCAGTAAAATCTGCGAAAACTAAACTATGTTTCTAAACATATTAATGTCAGGATTCAAATTAAACTTTTTGGTTACTACCGAGAAAATTGTTGAAAACTCGAAAAAGCTGTCATGATCGCCGTACTTTCTTTTACAAGAAGTAAGAGAGAAAGTAAAAATACTGTGGAAGTTGTTAGTTTATTAGGAAAGATTCAGACGTGAATATCTTTCGGAATTCCATTTTTTTAATTGTTATTCGGTTGAATGTAGTAAAAGTAGCAATTATCTTAATCGGTCATACGTCCCAAAAGAGAAAGAATACAGAATTTAACAAGTGAAAATAGAATACTATAGCTCAATAAGTTTAAATAATTTTTTTTGCATTGAAGCTTGTTCTCTTGATAATGCTACTTAGTATAGTTTTTTTTAAAAAAGTATTAATTCTGTTCGTATTTTTGTTGAAATTTCATCATTAGAAAATTGTGAAGAATTAGCTTTTCTGGCAGAAAAAATCTATTTAATCACCTATTTGATTAGGAAAAGTAAAATCAATTTTTTAAAAAAAGCGCAATTTAGTCAGCAATAAAAATTGAACATAATGCAGTAATTCCCGCTTTCGAACAGTTAATAGCTACATGCAGGCTTCTGCGTACTGTGTAACTTTTCCGCTTTACGCATTGGAAAAACTTATCCCAAAACTATGAAATTTTTCGGTTTGAGAGACCCCCATAGGTGTCAATTTTACTTAGTTCCCCTTAGTGAGGTGGGATATTTGTGAATGAAACATTTTTTCCTTATAAGTTTATATTACTATTAGAATATTTTCTTAAGTAAGACAGTTGAAACAGCACAAAAAAATTGCAAGAGATCTCATGTTAGAACAAAAGTTGGTTCTTTAGATCAATAGAAATCTAGAGATGCGCATGAGCAATGTTGTCCAAGGTTAACTTAGATTCATTATTTTACGATTAATTCAACAGATTTTCTACTTAAATTTTCATTACAAAGATTTCTTACTGTGTACAATTTCAAAAGAAAAATGGTATAATATATGTCAAATTGGAATAACCAATCATTTTTAAATAGAAAATAGGGTGTGCGGCAGTCAGCTGTTTGTAAGGCCACTAGGAGCGCTAGTGTTCTTCGAAATCATTATGGCAGACATTTTAGTAGAATTGGTGGTTCGTTGCTGGGGGCCTACCGTATAAGTTTTTAGTTTACTATACATCAACTATTAGTAATTTTAAAAAGGAAAATACCCTTTTTGTGTTTTAGGCTTAATGTTTTTTTTAAGATTTACTTTATTTATAATTTATTAGTGTGTGCGCGAATGTAGTGTTATTTGGTCAAAATACCATGTCTGGTGATAGGGAAATTGCTGCTGAGGATAGCATTAAAGTTGTCTGTCGATTTCGTCCTCTTAATGATTCAGAAGAAAAGGCTGGTAGTAAATTCATAGTCAAATTTCCTTCTGGTGGCGATGAAAATTGTATTTCCATTGGGGTAAGTAAAGTATTTCGTTTAATTAAGAAAATAACTTAGGTTTCTTCTAAAGCACGTAGTTCATTCCTTGTGAACTAATTATAAGTGGGTTTTCCTCCACCAGTACCATCTACGATTGTACGTAAAAACATAATTGAAGAACTTTAAATTACCTAATAAGAATACATTTTCAACTGATTTTAATGTGGGTGCATGCTAATGATGACTAAGATGTTGAGGTGGCCAATAATATACCTACACTCAATCATTCTTACATCATTTTCCATTGCAAATCGTTGTAATTATTCTTCAAATAAAGATATGTAATTTGTGGCCATCATGTGTGAAAATCCAATCGCCTTTTCCAATTTGGTTACTTAATTTAAATTTTATTATATCTAAGTTGATTAGCTTTTAACTTTTCTCCTCAATAGTTTTATTAAGTACAATTTTTTTAAGCAGTTTTTTGAAATAATTTTTTGTTTTCAAGTAATCCAATATGATGTTGCACAATTATGTGGCGCAGTTCTTTTTTTTATTACTTTGCAATGAAATGACGATTAAAATGGTAAATGTTGCGATAAGATTAAATATAACCAGAATCTTGGTGTGTTTTGTAACTTTATGAGTTATTTAAGTTTTAGAGAGATGAAAATATACTTTGTTTCCGTAGAGTCCATTTTTTGCTCTTTTGAAGTTACAACCTTTTGTTGCCTACTTTTCTTTATTGTTATAAAAGCTTTCTTCGTTATTAATTGTGACAGATGCCTGAACTAGGTGTAATTTTGCTAAGTGTACCGGCTTTGAAATAAGTAGTGATGTTAAAAACGATGTTTTTTTTTGTCTTTTTAATTACAAATGCCCTATTTAAAAAATGAAGTGAAAATCGAGGGGTTTTTTTGACAGGAACCTTCTTTTCGTATTCTACAATTACTTATGGAAATTTCTAGCCGTATGAATCATTCATTTTTATATTCTTGAATTTCATTCACCTGACCTTCACACAGTACAAGCCTACTTAACATTAAAACTTTTTTTTCCTAACTTTTTTTCGCCTTTGATTTAATAAAAGGTTAGTCTTGTGTATATAATTTTAGCGCAGTTTATTTTAAAGATTTAATGGATTTAATTGTTTATAAATTACATTAATTGTTTAGAGTTACATTTTGCTGTTTTAATTCAGCAGAGTTTATATTGCTAATTTAAATTCTTTTACTTGGTTTAGCTTAATATTTAAATTTTATAAATGGACCAAATAAAAAATTTGAGTATTTCTCATTTTTATTTAATAGTACAATGTACATTCTAATGAACAATTAGATTATTGCCCTTAATTGAAGTTACTGCTCTCTTGGTGAAGTGTAGGCTTTTTAAGACTAGTTCTTCGTTAGCTTATTTAATTAAATACAATTGTTGAAGTACTTTTACTGGTTCTCGACCTGTAATTAGACTTTTAGCTAGTTCCCTCATTTCTAGATCAGTATTTCATGATTTCTTGCAAAGTTTAAGAAATTATACATGTATTGATTCAGGTAAGAACGAGCTAGGGTATTAACATTCTAAAATCACCTATCAGTATTGATACCTATGCAATGGATGAGCAAAATCTATTACAATTGGCTTTGTACAGTGAAACTATTCATGAATACTTGATAAAGGAAATAAGATGAAGCTAACCGGGAATTAGTTTGATTGATTTAGCATTATTGTAGGTGTATTTCTTCTTTATTTAAAGCGAACTGTACCAAACTTCATTTTTTGTACAATTCTTTGAAGTAATGACTGTTAATTTGTTAATTTTTAAACGGAGCTCGTTATGATTCTCTGTTAGAAGGCATTAAGTGATTGGATCCCGCGCTGATCATTATGCTAGGAACCCTGTAACTGTGCCCTGCCAATATCGCCTTAGTTGAAATCATTAAATTTTCTGTTTCGATTAAAGCGCACGATGGGTAAGAAACAAAGGTGTTCAAAGGAGCTAACTTTGGACAGTGCAGGCTGGTTGTAGTATAAATAGATCAATGCTATCAACTTCTTGAATTAACGCCTTTGCCTGGCAAAGAAATGTGCATCTACTGAAAAAACTTTGATTGCGATGAATCAAGACTGGACAACAATAGGCCAGTTTTTTAGTACGTTTAGTTTTTGTAATAGTTATTGCAATCTGTGAAATGTCCATCAGGAACTCAGTCTTGTTGAATTACTTCTTTACTTACTTGTTGCAAAAAATTGTCTACGCATAAGCATTTCAAGAACATTTTTTAGTGCAATTCTGGGAGAAGAGATGGATAGACTTCTATTAAAAGGCTATTTTATTTTAGGTTAAGTATGTCCTTGACGCTTATAAGTATTAAAGATGTTAAATTTCTATGGTTCCGTGTTTAAATAAGGTACTTTCATGTTTACTGTACATTCGCAGAATATTGACATTTAAACTAAAAATTATAGAAAAGTAAGTGTTACAAATGTTCCACATCAGATTTTCATTTTAAATTGGAATGTATCCATTCTTTTGTCATTCTGTTAAGATGTAGTGTAAGTTTATGTGGCACTATCCTAACATTTCTATTCCATTTCCCACAGCATACAGAAGGGCGGCTAGACACTGTTTTGCACTACCTATTAATGGTGGGATTGTGATTCGACAACTTCCCAGAAAGCTTCATCAATTTATCATGATATCCGCTCTGAAAGTGTCTTTGTTTTTTTTTTTTAATTTTATTAACTTCTATTTATTTAGTGCCTGAACCCATAAAAATTCAAAAGGTTCGTCAAAATATTTCAAGTCTTTATAATACAATAATATACACAAATTAAATGACTGTGACATAATTTAATAAATAAATAAATAAGATATAATTCACAGGCTGGACCGACACTGTACTTTAACCTGACAATAATATTATTCACTGAAGTTCAAAATCGCCAGGTCTCCTATTATACATTTTCATTAACAATGTATCATTATATTCTTCAACTTATTTTATGAAAGTGGGATATTAAAGTCAGTATTACTTTATAATTAATTGATTACGCAACTTTTTTGATTTAATCATTTTATAAAAATGGTAAGATAAGTATTAGGTTTTTTGCCAATATTTCATATTTGAGGTTTCATTGGATACACATGTTTTGAGTCCTGAAAAATCGAGGAGTACCTAAGTGAACTTTAGAAAATTCTATGAGTGACCCTGGCCAACCGACGGCTTTATAAACCCACTTTTGTTTTAAGGAAAATCCATCATTGTAAGATTCCTTTTTGGGCATAGGCAAAGGCGCACTATTCCAGAACTCAGGAACCTCCTCCACGGCGAAGTGATCAAGAAATATAATTTCATCAGATTTTTCTTCTCGAAGATTCTTTCGTGCACGAATAGATCGAGAACTCCGGAGGGAAATGGAAATTCTCGAAAACTTCAGACATAAATTTATGTTATCAAATTAAAAAAAAATAGGACTAAAATTCCTATTATATAGAATATTACTTCACAGAAAATGCACTTGTAGATGTCTATTGTTGTGCAAAACAGTGAACTTAAGAAAATTATAATTATGCACCAGTGCAACTAAAAAAGCAAAAAAAAATATAGACATTCAAACATTCAGGAAGTTATTGATCAAAATCTGCTATTGCCTTCTTGCACCATCCGGTAGTGTTGTTTGACCGCAATCCAACCATTGATCGATTACCTTTGCCATGTCATCTCATCTCATGTCACTATTCTTTTGTACAGGCACATATCATATGCTATGCAAATAGCCTGAAAGAGGTTTATTTCCTTTTTCATTTTCAAGTGATTTTCTTAAAAATTGCCTTAATGGATTTCTCATTAAACTTGGTAAATAGTAGATATCCTAAGTAAAAATTTCGAGTTTACGTTTGAAATTAATTTGTGAAAAGAGTTAACGACTTTGAGGAAGGTAATTCGTTTCAAATTATTGTCTATAGTCTTAATTTTACTATTTCTTTTCAAATCATCACTGAAACTCATTTTTTTTTTAACCAAATTCACACTGATGATAAATTTATTTACAATTTCTTTCTTT
Source organism: Rhodnius prolixus (assembly GCF_049639745.1). Lineage (NCBI taxonomy): Eukaryota > Metazoa > Arthropoda > Insecta > Hemiptera > Reduviidae > Rhodnius > Rhodnius prolixus. Next base: position 32,506,379 of record NW_027411582.1, read on the forward strand.
TCTTTTTTTTTTACAAAAGCTTCATTTTAGTAAAAGATAGAGGAAGTTGCTTTTTCTTTTTTGCCAGACAGGAAGTCATTCGTTTGAAGGATTTGCTTTAGCGTGACAGTAATCTAGGTGTAACAATGCTCCTCCACAGGGAGCATTATTGTCTGGGCTGAATATTTATGCCCAAGTTTATTGCTTTCTTTTTTTGCTTTGTTTTAATGAAATTCATTCAAGATTCTATGATTGAATCTTCAGGTAGATTTTATGGTTAAACGAAATGTTAGAATGAAAGATGGAAAGGGGGGGGGACTTAGTTTATTTGATTTTCATACTAATTGAAGGGAAGAAGAAGTCAGAGATAGGCTTGCTAACAAAACAATGACTCCATTCATAAATCATAGAGACAGGTAACAACTGCAATAGCTATCCCCTGTATTTGTAATGGCTTTTAAACATCGAACTAATTTTTTAGGTATTGAACATTGAATGATTATTTCGCACACCATATTTCTCGAACTTAGGGAGGGTTTCGAAATTTAAATTCGAAAATCTGTATACTTGCAAAACTTCCATTCAAAAGAGTTAGAGAAAATAGAAATGATAAATTAAAAAGAATTATCAATTATATCCAGTAAATTACAGTAAGAGAAAGTTTTGTTAGTTTATTTTACCAAGTTTTTGTTTAATAACTAAGTTTGGTTGATCATTTCACTGACATAATCATCAATAGTATTGTTTATTGCATAATTGATGTTCTGCATCTGCTTATCTGACCTACACAGGTCTACGTTATTGATTGCCGCAACAGAAATAATGATAATATTTGATATAATTTCATTTCGGAATTTACTATTTTACAGAGAATATCATTTCAATTTTTTCTAATTTCGAGTTAGTCCCGTATTACATACAGCAAATGTAAGGCTTGTTAATATTTTCTTTTACGTTTTGTAAGTGTAAGTATTGTGCGTATTTTGAACTTTAAACAGATATACATAAGTTTTTTGAGTACAAAAAATTTATTTTAACAAAATTGTGTGCTCTTTTCTTATTAGTGATGAGAGTTATTAACTCAGAACCGGCTTAGAACTGAAAAGGGTGGAATAAAATGAAATTTTCTTCCAGAACATCGATTTTCGGGGATTCGCTTTAAGGAATACAAGCTTTTGAGATTATTGTAAGAGTAGAATGTTGGTATCACTCTATGATCCTCCTATTTATTGAAAAATATTAAGGCAATCAAAATTTAGGTTATAATTTTAACAGAATTTTGAGAATAACAGTAAGAGTATACATAAAATTTCCCTTCATTGAAAAGCATACAAAAAAAAAACCCATATCGATTTTCTAGAATTAATAAAATTGATGGTTGCTGATAAGATTTACAGGAAATCGCTTATCTGTGTAGTACGTGTACCTGTGTTTGGTGATGCCTACGTGACAATGAGAGCTGCACATAAATACTTTCTAGAAAAGAATATGCAACTCATCAAAAATGGACCATTAAAAAATATATATATATTTTTTATCCGTAATTCTTTTACAGCCAAAACTATCTATACAAAAAGTTATTTCAGAAATTGTTATTGAACTTTGAAAAAAGCTCATTGCTTTTATTAAAAGAAAAAAAAAGTCAATAGATCCCAAATCTTGATGTGAAAAACTGGGTGCGACGGTGGAGAGTTCCTGGAGAGATCAGTTCCCCTTCTTTAGCCTTCAAACTTGATAGCACCCCTAGTAAGGGCGTAAAGTATAACAGATATTTAAGCTTTTTCTTCTACTTCTACTTCAAGTTCACCTCTGTTTACTAACTTAACCTAATGCAATGAGTTTGTTGCACGAGGTTTCCTTTAAGAGCGCCGTGTTTCGTGGAGAATGAACAAAACCATAAGGAATGAATTTTTAAAGATAGAACAACGCACAAATCACCTCTAACTACGGAAGCCCCACAATACTACCGACTCGAACAGTATACAGATCAGATATTAAAACCAAAACTACTGCGGAAGGTCAACTTATAATTTATAAAGTACATTAGTCGTACATTTTATGTAAATTATAATATATATATGTTCTTACTTTGTGAAGCAGAAATAATCAAATGGACAAATAGAGGTGTTTTCCTTCTTATGTGAAAAATGTTTCCGTGAAAATACATTAACAAAGAAAAACAGTTGACAATTTAGTGTTGAATAGGGGGAAATTGTAAATAAGGTGGCGAGAAAATTCTGTACATAATGTTTCCCAAATTCTAATTCATAATCGGAAAAAAATAATGCTCAGTACTTAAAATGAAAGAAAATTATTGTTGATTGTAACTTTGTAATTGCTCTTTCTAGAATTAGATTAAACTTTCATGTCCTCTTTTCTTATTAATTGCTCTCTTTTTTTTCAGGGTAAAGTTTATTTATTCGACAAAGTTTTCAAACCAAATGCGTCGCAAGAAAAGGTATACAATGAAGCAGCAAAATCTATTGTGTCAGGTATGTGTGTTTCTCTTAATTTATGTATGATTTTATTAATAAAATTTTATTTCAAGTAAATAATAATAATATTGTAACATTGTTAAAAGTTATTTCCAATTAATATGAATGTTAATGGAATATATTTGTAATCACTTAGGCGCCACAGAAGCCTGGCGATTATATTGCGCGGACGCAAACCTCAAATATTGTACTGAATTCAATGTCCTGTCATAATCTTAGATTTTGTGTTAATATGAAATTTAAAGCAGTGTGTTAGCTAGCTATCCGCCTCCATCCACGACACCATATCGATAGTTAAACGTAACGCCATCCTGCAATAAAATAAATAAATTTATCTTTCTTTTTATCTTCACAGTATCGATTAATTGAATGCTTTACTATTACCGAGTTTTAACGAACTTGCTCCAGTTTGATAGAGGTATAGAGATAATATTATCAGCTGGTTTATTTTATCTTGGGTACTAGATAGGCTTCATATGTATTTCACTTATTTCATCTTGTAAACGTGAATGCATAAGGATTTGTAATTGTAATAAATTCTAAACAGTATCAGAGATTCTCAGGGGAGATTTAGTACAGTGATGAGAATTTTCAGTTTAAATTGATTTATATATTACCACCTTATATATATTTAATATAATATTGGTTACTAGTTTTTATAATTTAATTATTTTGCCTTTAATCCAGAAATTGTATGCCAAATTTCTGTTTACTTTTACATTCAACATTCTGAATGTGGTTCTAGAAATCGAACAATTGCAGATGGCTGCCTAAACTTTTATGAATCCAAACTGCTTTGATTACAAAACATTACAGTTCAAACTCGCTAACTATCTTTAATGATTTTTATGTGTCACTCCATTAACGAAATTAAGTTAGGTTAGAATAACCCCAGACAATAGTCAACCCTTTGCAGATCTAGTTGCGAAACCGCTTCACCAAATATTGGGCTACATTTAGATTAGTAGCCGCCAACCTAGACTAGAAACTTAACTCTAAAACTAAAACCATGGGGCCTCATCGCGAACCACCATATTATAGTCACGAAGTAAAAGACAAAATTAGAGCTTGTAGAAAGTTGTTACTTTTACCGAAATAATAAAAATCCCAAAATTTGGAATTCTTAGGAAACAAATTTAGAATCATACTCAAATTTCTATTTTTTAAACTGTATTATCCTAAATATTGGTGGCGTTGTACAAATCAAATACCAGAGAAATTGGTAAGTTTGTATCTAAAAACTAGTGAGGAAGATGCTGCACCTTGTAAAAAGAGGTATTTACCTATTAGTAATTAGACCATCGAGGGGGGTGCTACAATGAGCCATTATTGGGAACCCGGTTCCGCCCAGAATGCCAATAGTAATAACTTAAATTGTCGTAGTAATAGAAGTAGAAGTCAAGAATTTCTAGAGGGTATACAAGAAGCAGTTGGCAACAATTGTTTGAGGCCGCTTTACAATTTGGCAATATTCACATTTTGATCACTTACTTTCCATATTTAATTTGAAAACTAATAAATATTTTTCTTTTCTTATTTAGATGTCCTATGCGGATACAATGGGACGATATTCGCATATGGGCAAACGTCATCGGGGAAGACACACACGATGGAAGGGGTCATCGGTGACCAAATGAAGCAGGGTATAATTCCTCGTATAGTAAATGATATATTTAATCATATTTATGCTATGGAAGAAAATCTAGAATTCCATATCAAAGTATCTTACTTTGAAATTTATATGGATAAAATTAGAGATTTATTGGATGGTAAGTTTATAAGTTTGGTTTTTATATAAGAAACTTCTAGAATTAAATATTTTTCTATTTTCTCACTCATGTACTTTTTTTTTTAGTATCAAAGGTAAACCTCAGCGTGCATGAAGACAAAAATCGAGTACCATTCGTCAAAGGAGCTACAGAAAGGTTTGTCTCAAGTCCAGAAGAAGTATTTGAAGTAATTGAAGAAGGCAAAGCAAACAGGCACATCGCTGTGACAAGTATGTTTGCCAAAGTTTGCTTAAAACTGAATTTAGATTGTTTGTTTATTCCTGCTCTTTATAAGGAGAAGAGTATGTTTGTTTCTGTGCTTTAGAAGTTTTGGGTCAAAATAAAATTACTGGAAAATGCTGAATCGATTATTTAGTTTTTAATTTTTTTTTTTCTCGAAAACTGCTCCTGGTTTTCTTTCAATTTTGTTCCATGATGTTTTCTTTCAATTTTGTTCCATGATATTATTTGAAGCATTTTTCCCACAAGAAACTTCTTTTTTTCAGTGCTGGTAAAGATGTTGATGACGCTTTGTAGTTTTATGTAATGTGTGGATCTATCTCATATAATGCAGTTTAAGTTTTAATTTATCTATCTATTTTTAATATTTTCAGACATGAATGAACACAGTTCAAGAAGTCACAGTGTGTTTTTGATTAATGTGAAACAAGAAAATTTAGAAAATGAAAAGAAACTATCAGGAAAATTATACTTAGTCGATTTAGCTGGCAGTGAAAAGGTAAACTGTGTTTAAAACATGAATAACCAACCCAAAAGAGGGATGTATTGATATTTTTTAATATATATATATATATTTATGTTTTCTTATTAAGGTGTCGAAAACTGGTGCCGAGGGTACAGTTTTAGATGAAGCCAAGAATATTAACAAATCATTATCAGCTTTAGGAAATGTAATTTCAGCATTGGCAGATGGAAATAAAACTCATATACCTTACAGAGATTCTAAATTAACACGAATATTGCAAGAATCTTTGGGCGGTAATGCTAGAACAACTATCATCATTTGTTGTTCACCAGCTTCGTTTAATGAATCGGAAACTAAAAGTACACTTGATTTTGGTAGAAGGTAATTTTACTTTATTTATTTGGTTTATTGTTAATTAGTAGATAAATTCAAATATTTGAAGCTAGATCAAACGCGCGGATATGATAAGTGAGGTTGTAGCGATCCTTTAGATACCTGATGCATGCAAATTTTCTCCGATTTATGGTACACTAAACTTAGGTTCTTCAGAATATGTTTAAGTGAAAGCTAATAATGGCTGTAAAAAGAAATTAGCCAAATAGAAAGAACACGCCAATCTATATTTCTCAGTAAAATAAAAATTAAAAATACCAGTGAGAATACGAACACCTTAATCCTTAAGAGAAGCTTGGAAAAATCTTTCTTACAGTCATGTGATAGGCATCACCAGATTTAGCAGTAGGGCTAATAAGTATCATTATGGGAAGGACACTTAACGATGTGGAGGATTGTTCTCTTAAGTCATTATCATTTCTACTGTACTCTTTTTTATTTTTAGACATAACCAATATATTTAAGAATATTGTTTACAGAGCAAAAACTATTAAGAATGTTGTTACCGTAAATGAAGAATTAACCGCCGAGGAATGGAAAAGGCGATACGAGAAGGAAAAGGAGAAAGTTGGTAGACTTAAAGGCAAGCTAGAAAAACTGGAAACAGAATTGAACAGGTGGCGTGGTGGTGAGACAGTCAATCCAGAGGAACAGGTTAATTTCCAGGAGCCAGTGGAAGCTGTTACTCCTGTTACTTCGACAACGGAGATCATTAAACAAGGTGACTGTTGAACAGATTATTTGAAAACAGTTCTCTCAGGTAAAAAAAAAAGTTAATATAATAAAAAGCGCAATTTAATTCGTTTGCAGCAGTTTTACCAGTTCCAGCCTCTCCTGGCATCATGCTTGGTTCGCTCAGCAATGAGGAAAGACAGAAATTGGAAGAAGAGCGTGAAAGACTTTACCTCCAGTTGGACGATAAGGACGAGGAGATCAACCAGCAATCCCAATACATTGAAAAATTAAAAGAGCAAATGTTAGAACAGGAAGAGGTATGTCCGTACCATTTCTCTTAATGTTCTGTTCTGACCACTCTAAAGGCTTTCTTTCTCTTGAACTTCTCTTGTGACCACTCTGAAGGCTTTTTTCTCTAAAAATACGTGTGTAATCACGCTAATACGACACTTAAGAAGTAAGCCCTCCTCCATAATTGATCTATAACTAATTTTCTAAAGAATTAAGACTGCATACTTAAGATCGGATCCCATGAAGATGACCAAACGAAATTTAAAGTTATTTGTTCTTGCAATTTTCCATTTTTGAGATAGTTTTAACACCCAGACCATTTTCTGTAACCACTTTTTACATCTCAATCGTTCTCCCAGTTGTGTACAAAAAATACTACTTATTGAGGATTGCCGAGTTTTGGTAATTGAAAAAAAGGAAGTCTTTAACATTTCAAACTTTATTATTTAGTTCTTCATCCAGGCTTGCCAGACTGTGTTTTTCACTATTTTATGCAAATATTGTTTTTAACTATTTTTTATTAGGATATGCAATTGTAATAATGCAATCAAATTAAATTACATTTCTTTGATTAACACAAATCATAGTTCTAATAGAAAGTAATACAGTTTAAAACATTGGCATAAAGATCTTTTAAAAGTTGGGCTAATGAAGCGAAATCTCACGTCAAAATCTATAATGCATTTTTTATTGATTGCACTCAATCTTAAATTACAAAAATTATAAAGATTTTATTACTGTTTCCACCTGAATTAATTCGAATCTCCTTTCCGTAGCATTTTGGACAAATTTGTAGAACTTATTTGTAAAAGTATGAAATGTATACGTATATTAGTGAGGTCTATATACTTGTATGTGTAAGTTAGAGAAATTATTTAAACATTTTATCAACAAAACAAAAAGAATTGTGTTTCAAATTGTTTGTTTATTTTATACTGTAATTGCAAGCTTCACATTACATTTACACAGTTAGAGAACAAGCTTTCTTTTCTATTTTTTAGATTGTATATTTATTGATAAATTGTAAATATAAGTGGAGGAAGATAGGGAATAAATTTCCGTAGGTAGTTTTGAACAAATCTTTTGACAGTACGCAGCACTTTAGGGCTAATTTTTTATCACTATAAAATCTGATCACTTATTGTAAAATTTCATTTTAGTTGATCGCCTCAACCCGTAGAGATTACGAATTATTACAACAGGAAATGATTCGTATAACTCAGGAAAATGAGAGTGCCAAAGAAGAGGTGAAAGAAGTATTGCAGGCACTGGAAGAGTTGGCCGTAAATTACGATCAGAAAAGTCAAGAAGCCGACACTAAGAGTAAAGAGAATGAAAGTCTAACCGAAGAACTACTTTCAAAACAAGTAAGTTCATTTGATATAAATTTTGTTTTCACAATTTTAACCTTGCTTATTTTCATTTATACAATTTTTTTTTTTTAATTGCAGTCTGCACTAAACAGTACATCAGTAGAATTGCAGCAATTAAAAGATATGTCTTCCCATCAGAGGAAGAGAATCACTGAAATGTTAACCAATCTCCTTAAAGATCTTTCGGGCATCGGAGTTGCTATTGGTGGCGGAGATGGTGAAATCAAGGTGAGTTTGATCCTTAAATAATTATACCTATGATGGTATGTTTAAACAGAATAGTGAAAAGAAAACACATTTTGTATTTAATGTATATCTTGCTTTCAAAATTAGGTATCTGGCGATAGTAATGGCAAATTAGAAGAAGAATTTACTGTGGCACGTTTGTACATTTCCAAAATGAAATCTGAAGTAAAGAACTTGGTACAAAGATGTCAAGGTCTTGAAACACATCAGGTGGATTCAAACAAAAAGGCAAGTAAACAGTCTAAGCCTATGAGGCTTATATTAATTAAAGTTAGAATTAAGCGCGTGGATTGAATATAATAATTACATAAAATGTTGGCGTGACGGTAGCCGAGCGGTTAGAGGCGAGACCCTGCAAAGGTAATATGCATTGGGTTCGATTCCCGGTCTAGGTCTTGGATTTTATTTAATGTTTAATATGAGAACTTCGTAGTAAAGTGTGTATGCTACTCGTCCACGACACCTAATTGATAGCTGGACTTAAGGCCCCCTTGAAAAAATAGGCACTACTTTATTTTACATAAAATGTTAGGTAAGCAAATGGCAGCATTGACAACCTGATGCGTGAATACGACAAAATAACTTTTGGAATGAATGTCTTATAATTATTCGAATCTTTGTGATAGAATGAATCTTATAAAATAGAAGTAGAATATTTTCTATGTAGAATTTCACTTGCTGCCTGGTATAAAGTGAGAAAAATGAAGTTCACTAGTACAATAATCGGTGACAATTTATTTGCTCTTACTTTTAACAAGACCAACGTATATAGTTATGTAAATCTTAAGTTAATTTCCCCCCTTATGTATTGTGGTACTGGGTTCGATTCCCGAACTTAGGCCTTGGATTTTATTTAATGGTTAATAAATGAAATTTGCAGTAAAGTATGTTTGCTAGTCGCCTTCGTTCACGACACCTAATTGGTAGTTGGACGATAAGCCCCGCCTGAAAAAATAGGCGATTACTTTTCTTTTAGTGCTGTACTTAACTTGGAGGAACCCAAAATTTACTAAAATAACTACTAAGTCCCTCTTATTTACCACTCCTATATCCTTATCGTACGAATAGTACACATTTTCTTTTTTAATGAGTTTTTTAAAATAAATTTTGTTGTTATTTTAAGCTTATTTTCATTCCAAAATAATATCTTTTATTTTCTCAATGAAAATATGTCGCCTAATTTTAAGATATACCAAAACAAGGTTTGAACGTAATTATAATTGAATAATTGTATCTTTTCATACATAGATAAGCGAATATGAAAAAGATCTCGCTGAGTGCAGACTGTTGGTATCTCAACATGAAGCTCGAATGAAATCATTACAAGAGTCCATGAGAGAAACTGAAAATAAAAAACGTACACTAGAAGAAAAACTGGATTTATTGAGAGAGGAATGTGCAAAAATGAAAGCTGCTGGTAGATATAATTATTTATTAGGATATATTCTATTATTTTGGTTCCTGCGTGTAAATTTGCGAAACTGATTTCGGTTTGTTAATTTTTCTAGAACAAGTACATGCAGCTTCGACTAAAGAGAAGGCAGAAGAAAGGAAAAATGAAGCTACAATGAGAGTAGCGTTGGAACAACAAATGGATCAGCTGAGAGATACATACCAAAAACAGATTGCCCAGCTGAGGGATGAAATTGCTGAAAAGCAAGAACTTATTAACACTGTTAAAGAGTAAGTTAACTTTCAGTCAGATTTTGGGCAAATCATCTCTTTTTATTAATATTTTTAAGCTAGGTATTCTCTTAGTTTGACTCTCCAGCTTTTACTCAACTTAATTACTCAGAAAGTTTCACACACGAAAATTGCACACGATAAAACTCAACTTCCTGGGTATTAAACTTATAAGTAGAGACAACAACTTAGAATTTGGAATGTACAGAAAGCCCGCGACCACTCGGAATATTATACTCTACAGTTCTCACTATCCTACTCAACTAGCCGCTCTCAGATTCATGAAAAACAGATTAAAAACCATACCTCTTGTAACGAACAACTATAAGCGTGAACTCAACACAATTCTTACAATAGTCAAAAATAACTGTTAAACCACCAACATTATTGATAAATTACCGTTTTTGTTGGGGGGGGGGGCCATTTTTAATTTATTTGCGATTGTAATCAAAGAATTATAAAAAATATCGAACTGTTGCTGGGTTGGAAGACATTGAAGGGAACCAAAGTTAAGTGGGTTTAGAATCAAACTTATATTATCGTTTTTCTTGTCGTCCCAATTATCAATTATATTTTAATATGTAAGGAGTGAGAATTTCAATATGAGAGGAGTGACATATTTGTTATTAGAATTATTAGAACCACATATTCATCAATATTACTTAACTATTTTTATTACTTAGTACAAATAAAGGAATAATTCCTTGAACGAAACACATTAAGAATTTGGTTTCGTATTTTCTGCTTAAATCCCCCTCCCCCTCATTTAAGTAGCAATCTAACTTTACAATTATAAAATATTATAAAGACACTAAAATTAAAAAACCATTAAACAATTACTAGGATTAATTAATTTTTATTTCATTATTTTTACTAAAAGTTTTACGATTCATTAACATTTTGTATATCACATATGTATACTGTGTAACCTTCCTCACTCAGTCAGCACGTGTAGTTTGAGACGGTAACGTTAGTGAAGACGAAATCTTTACACCAAACAGATTAATCCACCCCTAAAAATGGATGAAACTCCGAAACCGGTCAGGGATATAATACGTACATGCGTGTTACGACGGATAAAATCAAAGATATTATTTAGCACTTTCGGACCTAACTTTTTCAAAAGTTGTAATATTTAGCTGTAAAATATTTCTGCACAATTATTTGAAAATATACTTTTCTGGTCTAGTATTGCAAGTAAATTAAATTATATGAACAATATTAGGTGCCGATTACGTGAATCGAGTATTATTCAAGTAGGATAAATGTTTAGAAGTTAAATGTTTGCCATCATCCCTCTATAAGGCCAACACTTTTTTTATAATTTATTTAACCAATTGTATTTTTTAATTTTAGCGAAAATCAAAAGTACACTCTTGCACATCAACAGTTGCAGCAAGATTACGAAAAACTTAAACAAGAGGAAATGGAGAAGAGTAATAAATTACAGGAATTAATGTGAGTGTATTGTCTTACATTTCATTAGAAAATATTTATTGCCACATTTTCTCTGTTTATTATCATCGATTTTCATTTCATGTCCTTTTTGTTAAGTACATATTAAATGTTGTTTCGTTCCTTTTGTCCGTCACTACTTTAGGTTGACTGTTGAAAGGCGAGAACAAGCTAGAAAAGATCTAAAAGGCCTTGAAGACACAGTTGCTAAGGAACTTCAGACGTTGCACAATCTTAGAAAACTATTTGTTCAAGACCTGCAGGCCAGGATCAAAAAGGTTACAATTTTATTTTTATTCGAATTACGAAATGACCATTTTTTTTTTTCCTATTGCATGAAAGAGTTTTTCACACATTTCCTCAAAATCGAAAAACAAATGAATATGCCCTTTCTAATTGGAAGGAACACTTTCAGGTCAATGAGCAAAAGCATTTTCCTTTGAGAAATCCTAATTTTTAATGTATTTCACTAGTTATCTTATCACAAAAAAAAAAAGAAAAAGAAAGACGATACACTATTATTTCAGAGCAAAACGTTACTCCTAAAATTGTAGGATTATTTTAGGAGTGAAAGTTAGGTCCAAGAATTTACTTTATAAACGGAATTTTTTCAAGTTATTAACCATGATTAAATTAGATAAAATTTAGTAGATTAATTTTTGTAGAGCTTTCAAAAGTAGTATGCTGTATTTTAATCTTTTTTACTGACAAAGTATAATAGATACTAAATTCTATTTCATATTCTGTTGACCTTCGAAAATCGCATCTTCTACTTTAAGGAAAAATTATTTGGAAAACAATCCGGATTTTAAATGCATTCATATACATATTTTAGTCGGTGAACGCTGAAGATGAAGACGATGGAGGTTCATTGGCACAAAAACAGAAGATCTCGTTCTTGGAAAACAATTTAGACCAGTTGACCAAAGTACATAAACAATTGGTCAGAGATAACGCTGACCTAAGATGTGAGTTACCTAAATTGGAGAAAAGACTTAGAGCAACCATGGAAAGGGTTAAAGTGAGTTATTATTTTGTATTAATATGAAACAGTAAAAATTTGGTAAAGAATTTTAAAGACAAATTTAAAGAAATTAACTTATACTTGTTTATTTTAACTTTTAGGCTTTAGAAACAGCTTTGAAAGAAGCAAAGGAAGGCGCAATGAGGGATAGAAAACGTTATCAATACGAAGTTGATAGGATCAAAGAGGCTGTGAGACAAAAGAATCTAGCTAGAAGGGGGCCGTCGGCACAAATTGGTAAGTTTAACATTATTTTTGTTGTATTTAATTTTTATTAGAACAGAATGAGTTTCGAAAATATCATGTGATGTTTTCCGACTCAGGCTGCTTAATTTTAGTTTGTTTTTCACCAAATAGTTTGACTCACGATCTCTAGTTGTGATGGTATTTTTAAAAGTGGGTTTACTTAATATTTCAAAAACGTTTTTGAATATTTATCGAAAAATGTACGTATAACATAAAAAACAATGTTTGCGCGAAATTCAGATATAATGTCGCTGAGAATTTTAGATATTTCATTTTTCATTTTATAATGTTCAAATAATTTTTGTATTACAGCTAAGCCAATCAGGGCTGGTCAACACCACGTTATGGGTGGAGGTGGTCAAGCAAGGCCTACCCCAATTATCTCCCCATCAAAGAACATTTCTGACGAAGAAATGCGCAAACGCAAAGCAATTAGTAAGTACCAATAATGTTTCATTTTATTGCTATAATTATCTTTAATACTTTTTTTTTCTTTAATGAATAATTTTAGTATGATCTGTTGTGTCATATCGTTTGTTTAATAAATTTTTTATATAGTTGTATAGATAAAAATTAATTTGGTGTCATTAATATATTTTTTGTCTGAATTTCGTGATTTATTTTCATGATTTATTTTTTTTTTTTTATAACACATATATCGTATTGATTTTGTCCTTAACAGCATGTTTCTTTTTTTGTAAATACAGATTAATCAATTATGAATTTTTCATCCGTTCGTATGAAAAATTTCGCTTCCTCTGATGTAAATTTCATTTCCCATTTTACATTATGCTTCAAACAAAAATTATTATTAATAATCCTATCACATATCTGTGGTGTTATGCAACAAGCATCAGTTGCATTTTTCAATTTTAGTCAATAGGATATAAAGTATAAAATTTCTTATCTAATTTCCAGCATCCTTTCATACTTATTTTATATATATTATACTTGATGAAAAATTAAGTGGATAAGTTAATACATTTTCGAACTTTATTTGAATAGTAATTGATACTGTCACACCAGGTAGAAGTATTAAAGTTAATTTTACTGCAGCTTTTTTATTTAAAAAAAGTATTTAAGGTACTATACCGTGAAATAACAATATCCTTAATTTCTCATTACGACTTCTTCTTAGTTAACGTTTATAAAAATGAATTACTAATTTCTTAAAGCATATTACTCGTGGATGTACTTCAAATCTCTTTGAGACATGTTTAAAGGGAAAAGAACCCAATTAATAATATTCTTTGTTGCCATACTGTCCTTGAGAACCAGAGGAAATATCGAGTCTTTCATATTCTTAGTCATAGTCATAGTCTTTCCTATGCTGGAATGTCACAAGTTAACTGGCGAACTAATTTTCAACCGGCTTTCTGATTTTCGAAACTGAGTTAATTTTAATGTTATTTATCTGGATTGAATAGAAATGGATTAAGTAAACGTTTGTATCAAAGGCAATTTAAATTAGATCTCTGCTCAAGTATACCTCGTATATATCGCTGCTCTCCGGAACGTTTCACTTCTAAAAATGTTTTAATATTGGTATTCGTCAAGTACGAGTAATTTAATTTGCACTTGATTAGTTGTGTACTTGTTCTAACTTGGGTAAGTTTTCGAAACGATTGATACGCATCTTGTCTGTAAAGAGGCGATTAGTTTCGTAAAAGACGGTTTAATTTAATATCTACCTTATTGCAATCATTATGAAATATAATTATACTTTAAATTTTTTTAATGTGAATTGATTTTCTTTTTTAAAAAAAATAAATTTTAGCTATTAAAAATATTGAAGTCAATAAATCCATTATTAGCCAATATTTTGAATATTAAAACCTTTACAGGCATGCTAGCAGCTTGAATCGACTTTTGAGAAACTTCTGCAGTTTAAATGATCGGTACTGTTAAAAGAAACATTTATTTACTGTTTGCTCCCTAAATTACATTCTTAGTTTTCTATTGCTCGTAGTGTATTTCTTTGTGTTGCGCTTTGAATTTTTTTTTTTATTTGGTCTAAGTCCTAGAAAGAAGTTATTACCTACAAAAATAGACTTCAAATAATGAATTTGTAAATTGATGCATGCTTTTGTGGTTTTCTTTATTTAGTTTTTTTTTTTAATTGTTAAATTGCCATTATATTTTGTTCATTTTCATTATTTTCGTCTAAGATGCATAGCATCTTTAACAAAAGCATATTTAGAAAAAAAGCAGCTTTGTGTTTGTTTTTTTAAATTAAGATTGCAGCTTTTTTGATTACCAAATTGCTTTTAAATGTTTTTTTTTTTAGCACCTTAATCTGTTTGCGAAAGTAACAGTTTGAAAGTCCACCGTATTTTACAATAATTTTACAAATAAGTTTATGTGCAGTAGCATTACTTGTAAATAAAAAATCAAATTCTATAATTAATTTAGGTGGCAGACAGGATTTTGACTGAAAAAAGAAGAAGATAGCCTGCAGAATTAAAAACCGATTTTTCAGTTCTTTGCATTTTTTTTTTTTTTGTCCGTCCCCACCCACAAAAAAAAGAGGTTCTAATGGTTTTGTTATTTCTTGATATTGCACACGTTTGATTTTTTAAACTCATATTTGAAAAAAAAAATTCTTTAGTAAACTTGCATTCTGTGTGTTTTTATTATAAAATGCTGTATGTGCCAAAAGTAGAGTATGTTTTTTGCTAATTTTATTCATTTAATATTTAATTATAATTTTATTGTATTTGTTTTTTTTGTTTTTTAGGCAATGAGAGCTGAACTGGTTGGCTGGCTATTGGCTCTTTTGCCCTTCCCCCAAAATATAGGATTTTAGTTAATAGCACCAAAAAATAAGTAAAATAAAAAACCTATTACACACCAAAAATAAATAAATAAAAAAAAAATTTCACACGATTACCATATTTTCATTACATCTATATAATATATATATTTGTGTAATATATAAAAACGAAAAGGTAATTTTTAATCTTCTGTTACATTACACATTTACAAAAGTTAAAAATTTTAATCATCAATCCAGAAAAAAAGAAAATTAACAACACTGCGTATTTTATTTATTTTTTTTTACAGATATTTTCTTTAATTGGTTATAATTTTTTCATTTCCGGTTGTAATTTTTTGAGTTTGGTGCTTCTATAATGAATGCTTCTTCCTCCAATGTTGAAAGAGGCGCACGGTCATTGGGGAAATTCTCGCGGTGCAATCTCTTCTATTATTACTTTTTCCCTCTTTATTTTTTTATTAATATAAATATATTTTTTTAATTTAATTTAAACAAAAAATCTTTTTAAAAAATCGCTTTATATAATAATAATAATATAATCGTTCCGACCAAAGACTCTCCTTTTGAAAATGAAATTTTAAGGAGAGACCTATTAGGGAACTTTAAATGTTTATATGTATAAAAAAAAAAGGCAAAGAAAAATAAAATAAGGTACGCTGCTAATTTTTTATTTTCAGTATTTTTTTTTTTTTTTATGTTGCCCTGTTTATTATTTTAACTTCCCGGATACAATATATATATAAATATTTTAAAAAAATCAGCCGACAATTACATCTCCAGAAAATCTTCGAAAATAAATTTATTTATATTTGTCAGATTATTCAAATTCCTTAGCATACATTCCTGGCAAAATATTTGTTGAATGCGATACATGCACTCGGGGCAGAAAATGAATTATAAAGTTTGTTATTTGATGAGGTATTTTGCTGTTACTAGTTAGGGTGTCGTCCGTCTTGGGTGGTGACATTAAAAGGAATGGAGGCAAATTTCTCTCGTTTCTCCTGAGATCTACTGCAGTTCTTCTACGTGCAGTCCTGCAAGCGGAAGGCAAGATTTAGACCATCTCTTCTTTAGAAAGAAAAAAGGGGGTATTCTTTCCATTGTTTGCTTTGACTAAGTGAGCGATTAAGTCTGTGGATTTGTTGTAACAGGTAAGGATTCTCTAATGGCCTCTAACCTTCATTCTTCATTTCTTTAGTTGTCCCAGGTCTGTTTGTGCAGAAAGATTGCAAGTTAATACTGAAAATCCGGATATTTAGGCGGAGAGAATCATTTCTAATGAAGATTTTTTTGTTTTATTAATCTACTTTAAATTTATTTTTATTTTTCTACAACTCCCGTTTCGGTTTTAATTAAATCATCTTCAGATAAACTAATCCTGAGAGACTACTACTACTTGGGGAGAAGAACATACTTAGAGATAGGGGCTGCAGTAATTTTTGATTGCTTGTTGAACTTCAGTGTTGTCTTAAGTGTTTAATATCGTATAACTTGGTATTCAAATTTTTCAAATGGCACCTGAAGATGGTTTTTATTATAACAGAAACAGATCATGTAGAAAAGATATAATAAATTGTCATACGGCTAATGTAAAAAAAAGAGACATCCATTATTGCTGAGATGAGATCAGTACATCGGGCCCAACAACATATTTGAACATAGGTTCTTAGCATAGAGATAAACAAGGTGACTGCTTTTAAGTAGCTGTAGAATCATCAAATTTCTTCAAGAGAAATAGAGTTTCACAGATTTCTGTTATGAAACAAAGACATTACTAAGAAGATTGAACCTTAGTGCTAAAACGTGGATTAGCCAATTTCAGCATGGAACTCTTTGAACTTCATTGGTGTTTACAGAAACGTTTTACTAAGCTCATTCCTTGCATTTCGAATTTCGTTAGTGTTATTCTTCCTTTGTTTGATTTGTTTGTCAACTCTTTTCATCTCCTTTTAGATTGCACTATTCTTATTCTTACTTCTGTTCTCTTTCTACACCACCGCTACTATTTGGGTAGAAGAACATACTTCAGGTGTTTTGCCAGGTGAAAATTAGAAAAAAAAAGAAAAAGAAAGTCGAACATAAAAGTATCTCTAAGAGGTTTGTTATTTTTTTTTAAAAAAAAATATATAATGCGCCCGAGTGTGTATACGCTTACAAAAAACCCCTAATTGAAAATTGGAATTTAATGTAATAAAAAAGGAAATGTACATAATTTAGGCAAGATATGAGAAAAACAAAAATAACTCACAAAAAAGTTTAGTATTTTGATAAATTCTGCTTGTTCCTCTTTTTAAGCTTTGTATATAACTTTTTAAAAGATTAATTAGCGAGTTATAAACAGTAAATTAATTGAATTAGTAGTAGAAATGCTTAAGCATTCCCTCCTCCTTTTTTTTAAAAAAATAATTAACTTATTATTTTACAAGATGCGTGTTATTTTTTTTTCTTTACTATTGAAAGATTTATGCCCATTAAATCCACTCAAAATTTAGCACTCTTGGGCACTTTTTTTTTTAATGCAGTTTTTATAAAAATAAGCGCAATAATAATTGTTTTTTAATTTTTTGTTTACCCCATTAATTTTTTTTTTTTTAAGAATTTCTAATCGTATTTATTTGTTTGATCTTTTGTTAAATGAAAGAAATTATTCAATGTATTTTGTGGATTTCTTTTTCTTTTAATTATTACTTTTTTATTTTTTTTTTAATGCTACGTTCGTTTGCTTGGGTTCTTTTAAAAAAGGTAGATTGCACTTTAGGTCACCCCAAAATATTCTCTGTTCACCCCCGTCAATTAAACAGCTCTTAATAAATTTCTATGTAGGTTTTTCACTGGGTAAATATGAAGGATATTTATTGACTTCACAATCTCAGCCTGGCCACCACGCTCAGTTTTATGCAGAATCATTTAAAGAGGGCGAACCAACCATTTGGCACAAATCTCTTTGTGACGCATGAGGAACAGAGCAAGGATGTGTACTACACTTAGTAGGCAATTGTCTAAAAGCTTTCAATAAGCATTTTCATGGATTCTAACCATTTATAATTAACAAGTTAGTATAATTAGATTATTTTGTCTTGATATTCTAGCCCAAAGTTCCAATCCCAAAATTCTTATCACTTTTTATTTTACGAGATTAATATCTCGCTTTATTTCAATATTCTTTTTGTTTTGAAGATTATTTAATTTAATTATAAGAAATGCGAATGTGTCGGACGGCAGTCTTAGCGGAGTTTTTATAAAAGCTAAGTCAGATGTTTGCTATTTCACATTCGTAAGTTGAAATAAAATGTCACAGAATATATTGAATATTTTCTTGCATAAAAATAAAGAAGAAGTATCATTTATAATTTTATTTTCATAAAATTACCGTCAGATCTGACAGCGTACGTACGTGCCTCGAATTACCCCTTTTGTCAACAACCCTTTAGATTTTTTGTTTTTTTTCTCAATTTCATTTTAGTATATTTTTTTCTAAAAAAAAAAATTAAATCTTATTTGTAATTATGTACTTTCTTATAATTATTTTTCTGTTTTTATAAGCACTTAAAAATATAGGAATAAAAATGCCTATTAAATTAATTGTATTATTATTTAATTTCTCGTGATTTTAATTTGTATTCGTTTATTTAAATTTTAATATTCAATTAGCAAGAAAAAAAACCACTATAATGTTAAGGGGAATATAATAATTTTTAAGAGATTTAATTTAGGAAAACTAAACATGTGCTGAAGTTGATTTTTTTTTAATTGCAATTTGCAAAGCAATATTTCTTTAGGTTAGGAAGTAATTTTTGTAGAGTATAAAAAAAATTGGAGAATGTAAAAGAGAAGTTAAATGAAATAACTAATTTAAAAAACATACAAACAAAAAAGCTTTGTCTTTATTTATTTTGCTATATAAAAAAACAATATATATATATAAAAGAAAGAAAGATATATTTATTATTATAAGCCGTTAAGAAGAAAGAGGTAACATATTTGAAGCAAATATTTTTAAAAGTAAGAGAAATTAAATATGATTTCTCTCTTATTAGCGAGGACTCTCTGGAAGAGTTGAATCTTCAGCTTTTTGTAGCGTGGAACCTTTATCGAGTTTTTTTTATTTTTAGTTAGTGCGATTTAATGCATAATGCAACTTTCTGTTTAATGTGGTAGTTTTTTTGCGGTTATTGCTGGTAGTTTTGCGGTGGAGAGGTACCTTTTTGGTTTCCTCTAATTCTAGACGTTCTTTGGCTTTCATCAGAATGGGGTTGTTCGTTACATTAAGAGTTCTTGAAAGTAAAATTTTCTAAAAGAAGGAATAGTTACCCCTCATTTCACTCATCTGTGAAGCTGATTAAGATGGTCACTTTTCTTTGCCAAATAATTTTGTAGAGCAGTGTAGAGCTATCATCTCGGCCGTTCTAAAGCAGGTAGCTTCGAAAAAATAGGTGAAGGAACTTCTACAGGAAGCCCAGTCAAAAGCTTGAAAAAAGGTGATTTTTAGATTGTGACGTGGTGTTCCCATTTTTTATTATTATTTTGTGACCTTTGGTTTATATAATTGCTATTTCACTTTCCCTTTTCCGGCTGGCCTTAAAAAGTTTCTTGCCATTTTTTTTTTTAGCTTGACACGCTCAATTAAAGCTCTCTGACAGACAAGACAGTTGGCTGCTTCATA
Source organism: Rhodnius prolixus (assembly GCF_049639745.1). NCBI lineage: Eukaryota > Metazoa > Arthropoda > Insecta > Hemiptera > Reduviidae > Rhodnius > Rhodnius prolixus. The sequence goes on from NW_027411582.1 coordinate 32,526,153, forward strand.
TATTTGATCTCACATTGCTCAGGCATCACCGGTTCCACAATATTCCCGAACTTTGCCCATGAACTATGGGATGCACCTAAATCGAATGATTTGCGGTGAGTGAACAGCGCCAAACATACAAATCTTTCTCTGTAGTGTGTAGTGATTCCTTGTACTGTGGAAAGCTTCTCGTCAAAATTACTCGCTCAAGAGCAATGCTCTCATAAAATTATTTTCCAATAAATCAAGTATGTCCCAGCTTTGATCTGCAGAACCGACAGTGAGTATGTAGTACCACATTGGTGGTGATTACAATCTTTCTTCTACAGTTGGTAGGATAGCAATGATGCAATGTTTTTTTAATTATCTAATAGAGCCGATCTAGCCTTCTTCCCCAAATTTATATTGTTAACTGTTGTTTTGATAAGATTTTTTGATAGGTGTTCCAAAAGCTCAGAAGGAAATATAGGGATTTATTGGGGTTAAATTCCTATGCATTTTTTATTCAGCCAAAAAAAGATAACATGGAAAGGGATCTAATTCATCTTCTTAAAAGAGCTCTTTAGATTAATGTTACTCACAAAATTTATGAAGGGAGGATTTGAATTTTCAAAAAGAAAAATTAGGACTTTTTTAAACTTTCATATTACGAATTTACAGATTCTAGATCTTTGAATTTGTGACTTACTAATGCACAAGTATGTTTTATAAGATTGTAATTTTAAATAAATCAGATTAGTAAGTATTTTTGTTACAACAAAATATCAATTGATGTCTAGCACTATATTTTGATATTATGCTCCAGAGTTTTAAAATTATCTGACAGTTCAAAGCCAAAGTACAGAACAGAAGTGTATAAACTTCTTTAAATAATGACTCCTTTTTGATCTGAAAACAGTTTTATGTAGCTGTTTTTAAACACAAGTATTGAATCTCTGTTGAAGTAAATCAGTAATTCTTTAGCTATGATCTCCCTTCAAAACCTCTATTGAATTGTCTAGAATAAAAGTGCTAAGCATGGTGTAACGTTTATTAAGGTATCACAACTTCATTTTGATTACCAATAGTTGATACAGAGATATGAATGGTCAAACAACAGCGAGGTGGTACTTCCATTAAAAATTGCTTGCAATTTACCAAAAATTTTTATTTCCACACTAAACTAACTTTATGTTACTCTAAAAAACATAAAAAATTAACACCTTGCTATTTTGTAAAAAAGAAAAAATAATGAAGTTTTTATAGTGCATAAATATGTGTGATATATAAATATTAAACATTTTAGTATATGTAATGAATAAATGATTTAAAAATAACAATAACTGCATTCAGTAAGGGTATATTTATTTATTTCTAATATTATTTATTTTATTTTTTTTAGGTTAGATTTAATTTTTTCATGACTTGATTTTTTCGCACTCAAATAACAAAATAACGAATAATTTATTTATAATTGCTTTAGAGGTTTTTTAAAATTTTCTTTTTATTTTTTCTTAATAATAATTTTATCATTCCTAATTGTCCCTGAAAAAAAAAAAAATGACTAGATGCACCTCAATTCTTAAAAAAAAAAAAGAAGTAAAAATCCTCAAAAAATAATAAATATTTAAGAAAAAAAGATACTATCCATTTTAGAAGCCTATTTGTACTTACAAAAAATTAAAACAAAACATTGTTTCTATTCGCTTGTAATGGCAAAAAAAAAAATTAAAACAAAAAAAATATATACATATATATATGTATTGTGTACAAACATATTTAACATAACCTTCCTATTTTTTCCTTGAATAAGTATTAAATAAAAAAGTGTTGAAGAGTTTATTTTACAAGTGCTTTAACTGTTCGTGATGAAGTTTTTTCAAAGATTGCATGTTATTTTATATTTATGAAAAATATTAATACACAAAAACTTTTTAGAATAATCGTCATAATTCTTTTGATTGTTATTTGCCCAAGTTATATAAAAAAAAATTTCTAGTTTTAACAGCCAATAAGTAAATGTAAAAAAAAAATATATATTAAAAATTACTTAGGAAAAAAAAGAGCAGTTATTCTTTTTATTTATGCTGAGAAAAATATGTATATTTTATGTGGCGCGTGAATTTTTTATTTTTTTTTTAAGTATAGATTGTAAAATATTTAAAATTACAGTAATTGAGACGCATCATTATAAGAATTATTATTATTTATTTATTTTAACGTAGGAAGCCACTTTTTTCAAACACGAATTCTATGTATGCTGTATTTAATGTTGCTTTGCACTATTTTCATAATAATCTTGATTAATGCCGGGGAGAAGCTAATTGTATGAATGAAATGTCATTATTTTTTCATAATTTTTCTTTTCTAATTTTTACGTGGAAAGATTGGTTACAAAAATAATATAATATAAAAAAAACTGGAAACAAGAAATAATAAATGCAAATGCTTAATTTTTGGTAAATCTTTTGTCTTTCATAGATTTTTTTTGTTGTTTTATACCAAATTATTTTACTACTACATATGCATAGATTATAAACTAAAAGAACCAATTTCATAACCTACTTCTGAAAATTTACTGCATTACTGATTTTTTTTATTTTATTTTAAAAATTTAGAATTGTATAAATTTATTTCAAAGGAAAGGTGCCTTCTCGACATTGCGCAAGTATTCCATCAAGTTTGTGATAATATCGCTTACTTAAGAACTTTCTCTTCACACCTACTACTTGAACTTTGTCTCAGGAAAGCATTCTTGGAACCATTCTATTCATAATATTCACTTCAAGCTTTCCTACTCGCCTACAAACCACCATTTTCACTTAACGCAAACAATATATCTATTCAGACCCATTTTAGTCAACTCTCTTATTACAATAACATTTGAATTTTCCTTCAAAACTATTTTACTCTTACACGTCTATCTTTCAGTTTATAACAACCAGACTCTGCTAACGCTTGGACACAAATCTCTCACTCACTGTGCACAACAGGAACTTGAAGCACAATAATACCGGCAAGGACCCTTGGCAGACGTTAAAAATGGACACTAAACCTAGTACTACAACGCGTTGCTAAAACCAATTAGGATTTATAGAATTGAACTGAATGAGCCCGCCAAGCATTCCAATATCTACCGTAAAACATTCTCCATTACAAATGCTCCATACTATGTACGTTTCCAACAGAATTTTTTACTCAGATCTAAAAATACCCTCTATTCAATATGCAATCCAATCATCATTCATTACAGCAAATATCCCTCTAACTAAAGATCCATAATTATTCTGTGCTATCGCTGTAGCCAGTACCGCAAAATATACTGAACTAAGCAGTAAATGTTTTGTGTGACAACTAACGTCAATTTTATCCAATATTAATTAAGGTTCTGGTGAATTTCTAGGCTTGTCAATTTATCTTATCTTTTTTTAGCCAATTAAGCGATTCATCAAAGAGAGGTGAGTGCTATTTCCTTTATTTAGAAGCAACAAGGGTGGATTCTTAAGATGTAGGCATAATTAGCTCATAAGTTACGAGGATTCTAGGTGAAGTAACTAACATTGGTTTGAAAGAGTTAAATCGTATCTGTGTTGGGTTTTCAAGTAGGTTTAGTGAGTAAGAAAAATGGTCCCTGTTACTTTATTTCCAAATTTTTATATCAACTAAAAGTCCACTAATACCGTTAAGGCATAAAATAGCACCGCCCTTTACTGAGCAAAGTTAATTGGAACCTGATTGTAATATATTGGTAAGAAAAAAAATGTGCACGCTGTTTGTCTAACAGTACCCAACACACGATCCGAGCAAACTTTACCGAAACACTACAATACAAAAAATTAAATAAAAAGCGTTAATATTTCAGTATGTTTATTGTTTTTCCAGATTTTAATATTTTCCAATTATTTATTAAGTAATATCACATTTTATCAATATTTATACACTTCTATTAATTTTGCAATATTTTCTATTAAGATTTTATCTAAAATAAAGAACTCTGGTTTGTCTGTATCGAATAGTATATTCCATTTGAACAAAAAAGAAGTTCCTACTTATTTAAGATAATAAAATTTAGTTGGGTGTTCACAGACTTTTTGGCCGAGTGTATAATGACCAAACTTAAATGTAACTCGGACACGCTGTTTAAACTCATTCTGTACCAAACATACTTGGAAAATTCATTAAAAAAGTATAGGAAAATATAAAATGAAATGCGTGAATATTCCAGCATTTCGCTTGTTGTTTAATGTTAAAAGATTTTTATATTGTTCTATTTACGAATTATTTATTAATCAAAGAGAATAACATGCTTATCAATCTTTAAGTTTATAATAATTTCTTTTCATTTTGCAATATTTTCCTGTACAAATGAACCTAGTTTAATTCAGTGTTTTCTGCTTACATAAAGCGCGCCCCTGATGTAAAATAATTTTTTTAAAAAATTTGTTTATCTTTACAAGCCTTAAATTCATATTAAGTTTTATTAATTTTAATTCACACTTTTATTTTACAAAAAATATTTTACAGTTCACAATTTCAGTTTTACAAATACCATATGATATCTTGTAAGTAACCAAAAAGTAACCTCCTCACTCAGGACTCAGACACTAGCGGAAGCAGGAGGACTCGTTGCAGTAGTCATTACTTCATGTGCATTTAAACTTATTTATTGGATTTACCCTGCTCTATGGTTTCCGTTATTTTTGCCTTAAAAGTAATTTAAATTTTTTAATGAATTATGAATACTGAAATATCTTGTACAAACATCGTTAAAGCCGTCTAGAAATGTAGTTACAAGTATTTTAAAGTACTAAAAGAAAGAACAATAAGTTTTATTATATTTTATTGTTTAATATCTTGTTGAAATGAGTGCAGTTGTGGAAACTGCTGTAAGGAGCTTTCAATCTTTATCCAGTGCTCTCCAACACTTTTGCAGTTGCAGCTTAGTAATGCTCATCGTTCAACTGGAAATGATTACCTCTATGGGCCCTTCTTTACATCCAGCAGCTCGCCGATCATAGATGATTTTAATCTAGTTTTTTCTTAAGTATAAAAAAGGAAATCTACTTACCACTCAACCTTTGTTCTTCAGGTACGTTTATTCATTATTAAGTCTTATAAGTAATACTTAAGCATTACAACTTAAAACCTTTTTTCTGATAAAATAAATGTTTTAATTTCTTAAAATTTGATTGAAATATTGGTGAATGCTGATAAGAAATGTTCTACTTTTTTAGAAATTAATCGTGCTACATTCGATCTAACTACTTTTTAAAAATAAGTTTTCTTGCAAAATTACAATTTTATTGGAAAATGGTCACAATTAAAGCAAATAAAAATTACTTTTACTTTTTCTACCCCTCGAAAATAATATTGTATTTCATGCTTGGTAATAATTTCTATATATTAAAAAAAGTCTTTGTTCTCAAATATTTATTTAAGTTTACACATCAACCCTGCATCATTAATCATCAAATAAAACTATTATTCACTTTTTTCAACAATATTTTTGTTTTTAATAAAACGGTATATATTTTTTTTCTTACAATTTCATGGAAAAAGTTTAAATTTCATCCAAATACGTAAAGGTACATTTTATGTTTTAGTCAAATTAATTCAATTGACATTCGACTCTAGTAGTTGTTATTTTTGATTAAAATAATGATATTTGATTGAAATATTTAAAGTTAAACGTACATTTCTAGACATCTCTTGATTTTGTTTAATAGAAAAATGCTCCGATTTCAACAATCTTTTATTAGGTGGGTGTGAATTAAATCATAATTATTAATGTAATATTCTTTTCCATTATCCAGTGCCTTCAGCCATGGGCCTTTCCAACGCTATTTCAGCTTGCAGCTAAGTGATGATGCTCATTTTTCCTCTGAAATGATTACCTCGATGGGCTCATCATTACTTGCAACATAACGCTGGCAAATATGAGTCGATTCTCATCCATTCTATTCCGGAGTATAAGAAGCCGACGATACCTACCTTCCATTCTGACTATGGAATTGTGATGGTTGTCTTATCTATTGTTCCACATATGACAGCATTACAGCAGTAAGTGAAACCTTTTTTTAACACTAATTCAATTTTTTCTATGATATTTAAAAAAGTTTTAATTTTTGCTGTAAGTGGGTAGTAGTACTTTGATTGAAAAATTCGAAGTCTTATAAATTGTGAATAATTTGTTAACCAAATGAAACTAAAAACTATTTTTAGTAGAATAAAGTTTAAGTGAAAGAACTTTGAACAAAATTGAACTTGAATAAAAAATAGTTTGGTTTGGTTTTAACAAACCAAATAAATTTATGGCAGTAAGTGTAACATGACTAAAACAAGTTGAGTTAGTACAACAGTTACATTGCAACGGAGAAGTAATTCATGTTAAAATAATTTAAACTAAAATTTCAACATTCATATTTTATTTATTTCTTAAATTCCTGAAAGATACAAATTTGTCTTAAGCAAATAGTTGCCTTTTTTATTTGCAGTAACATTGAACAGAATGCTTTTTAATTCGAGATTAACACTGTAAACTGTTTATTTCATTGAATAATGATTTTCAGATTGAAAACAGCCAATTGTGTGAGCCAGTAACTGCAAAACCGTCCATCAACTGAAGTGGACATAAAAAAGACGTTGAGCAAACATCGATCAAATGAGTAAGTACAATTAACTTTTCTTATGAAACAATTACTTAAAAAATTGCATGTTTGTATCACAATCTTATTTAGAGCATGTATAGAAATATTTCTCTCGAAAAATTGGTAAAAAACTAAAAACTCTCTGTAATAAATAAAAGACTGCTATATCAGTATGGAGCAATCTGTACTTTGACACAAATCATGGGGTACTTACTACCTTTCCAATTGTCAACGAATTCAGTCTCCTCAATCAAAAATCTTTTGGAAAATAGTAAATGCTCTTCTGTTCGCACTGATTTTACCATTCATAATGACCTCAAAATCTTTTATCCTCCATCTAGCGAACTCCTTTCTTGGCAAAATAATTATGTGCATATCATTGTTTTGGTTTAATTACAGTCACATTTATTTAATTTTGTGAATAATATTTCATCAGTAGTTATAGTTATTAAATGTGTTTCTTTACTTTTATGAATTAAATGAAATAATTTTGAACATAATTGAACTTGAAAAGTAGTTTATTTTGGTTTTTCAAACTTAATAAATTAATGATTTAAATTTATGGCAGAGTGTAAGTTGACTAAAACAAGTTTAGTCTAACGGTAAAATTACAACGTAGGAGTAATTCATGTTAAAATAATTTCATTTCTTACAATGCCACGAATACGTTCTAAAAGATTGATCCATTAAAAAGATTTAAACTAAAATTTCAGCATTCATATGTTTCAGTATTCATACTTTGTTTATTTCTTTAATTTTTGAAAGATACAAAATTATCTTAGACAAATGGTTGCATTTTAATTTATAATATCATTGAATAGAATGCTTTTTAATTTAAGATTAACTCTATAAACAGTTTATTTCATTGAATAATGATTTTCAGATTGAAAACAGCCAATTGTGTGAGCCAATAACTGCAAAACCTTCCATCAACTGAAGTGGAAATGAAAAAGACGTTGAGAAAACATCGATCAAATGAGTAAGTACAAACAACTTTTGTTATGAATCAATTAAATAATCTATTATTTAGGTATATGTAAATTGCATGTTTGTATCAATCTTATTAAATGATTTTTTGACTTAGAGTGAAAGTAAAAAGTATTATTTAGTAGGAGAATAAATAAAAACCTATAATTTGAAAGAAAATTATTTATTTGCATACCTATTTTGTTATTACATAGACTTCATATATTAAATTCTACTATACAAAAAAATGTACATATAAATCAATAAAATACGAAAAGAATTGCTAAAAAACGTTTAAACATAAGAGAGAAACTTAAAATAAAAAAGAAATTAAGGTAAAAAAAATTAAATAAAAATTAGTTCCAAAAAATCCGTCGGATGGCGCCACTTATCAGGCAGGTGAAAAATAGTTCCTGGAGTAGCCACCAGATAACAGTGCTGAAACTTCCTCTGCATATAGGCCAACAAAAAAAACCTCGTCAATACGACTTGGATAAGAATAGAGGTCAGATCGCTCGTCGCTCCCATCAATGTTATCTAGTCTGGTGTAACACTCATCACGTCTCTTCCAAAGAATCGTGATGTTGGGTAATGGTTAGGGAGATGTTATCGTTTCGACAGTCGGAGAGCAACTATTTTCTAGGTTAGAGAGGTAATCTGGAGTCACAGTAAAATAAGTAGTAACCAACGTCGGGTTAAATAGTATGCAGTTATAACTTCCAAAGACACTATCTGAGAGAGAATAATGAAGCTAATATTCTACAAAAATAAGGAAACATTAAGTGCAAAATTGGTTAAAAAATCAAGTAAGTTCTTAATCTTACATAAAATTGCATGTGCATGGCTGGAACACCTCCACAAGTTCACTGATTTTCTGTACTCAATATTCCTAAGCAATATAAAGTATAAATGATAAATACCTTTTAGCTCCTGCTTTTTACTCTTCACTTTGCTCCCCTTTCTCTGCCGTCTTTAAGTTTAATTATTTATTATTTCACCGAAAAATTAAGATGTTTAAAACAATTTTCTCCCCTTAGGTGTTTGATAAATTATCAGATTATGCCATTAAAATTATATAAAAGACATAATATGTTCGGTTAGTCTTATATATGCTCAAGGGAAGTGTGCTAAATTACTTTTGTCCTGGCTTTACATTATTCAATACCTACTTGTAACGTAATATTAATTATGAGTTTGATTATGAAGCTTACTCAGATTAAATCTTCTTTACAACATTTCAACTTCTATGTGATAAATATATCTTCAAAATTGGTTATTCTGTTGCAATGTTAATTGTTTATATTGAAGTCTTGGGTCCCATATAGTGGACTGTTTTAGAGGCTATGCCTCAACTTCAACTAATGTTTCAATATCAAAATTGCATTAAAAAATAAAAGTTATGTGTTTTAAAATGTAGTATGTATTTCTCTCCATCCAGTGCCTTTGCTCAAGGACCCTTTCTGCCCTTCGCTGGCTATTCTTGATCATGGCCCTTCTTTACATCCAGCAGCACTCCTACATAAGTTGAGGTAATTCACATCTAATTTCTACATTTCTTCGAAGGTACCCTGTTAATTTGTAGAATTCTACTTCAGGTAGTCTTAACTATTATTTATTGCAAATAATTTGAGATAATTCGCAATTATCTCTACATTCAAATAAATCAATGATGAAATCTCTATACTTACCATGTTACCTTATGGAGCTGATCTTCATGTTATCTTATCCATTATTGATAAGCATCTAAAGCATCATTTTAACATCAATTAAACCTTTATTCCGATAAATTATATATTTTCCTTTGAATCTGAATAAAAAGTTGTTATTTTGTGCAATAGATGGTTTAAATTAGATTTTCCGAGTTAGTTGCAGAATGGTTTAATTTGTTATAAACAGAATTAACTAAGATTTTGTTTGTAAAATGCTACCGTACTACAATAAGTGTGAATGAAATTCATATCATTTACTGTTTTAATACTTTCAGCCCTTGGCCGACTCGCAGCCCAGTGAAGCTGAGACATAATCTAAAATGATTACTTTTGAGGGAATTTCTTTTAATGCTGCAGCACTTCCGTAAATAAGAGGTGATTCCCATCCATGTCAATTCCTGCAATATCCAAATAAGGAAATCTACCTACCACTCTGTGGTGTTATCTTCCAGGTAATCTTATCCATTATTTATTAAAACTTGAGCATTTTTACGTGATTAAACCTTTTTGTTCATATATTCCTGTAGAATCGGAATGAGTATAGTAAAGATTCTGTGTTGAAGAAAGTTTTAATTTGATTGGAAAATTGAAAGGTACAAGAACAAAAAATGACGAGTGTTTATTTAAAAAATGTTTATTTCACTTAAAAGAGTGCAGTAAACTGCTATTTTGAAAATGAATTAAGTTCATGTAATTACTAACACTCAGTTTTACTTTCTTGCGTTTTCTTTCTAAGAGATTGATCTATTTTTATTTAAACGTATACAAAATTAACATTGATTTTCAAGGAAGTTGAGTTTGATTTGTAGGACGATTCAGTAGACGAACAGTCTATCTCATTGTATAATGTTATTTTTCAGAGTTGAAACAGGCGAAACTGGAGTGCTTCTTGGAAAGAATGTTCGTCGAATTAAGCCAAAATGAAAAAGACGGTGGAAAACACCTATCCAACTGCAATTCTTTATTATTTAGTCGATTATTTGTAAAAAAAATATATTTGAAGTTTGAAAATGTAATGTAAATTTTAATTTTATTATGTAGGTAATTTTAAGAATCATTACCTAAAAGATGTAATTGAATTTAAAATGTTTTTGTAATACGAAAGAAAAAAAATGTATAATTGGCAGCAAAATAAAGAATTATTTATAAATTATTAAAAAAGTCATGTATTTTCTCTTTTCCCATAGTCATGTTATTTTTATTGTATTTGCAAAGTTACAACTAAAAACAAAGTTAAAAAAGACTAAAAATGATAAGAGGCAAATTAAAGTGATGTAAAACTAAAAATTCCGTTTAAATTAAACAAAAAAAATTAAATAAAGTAATAGTAGTACGAAAAAATGGCGTCAGAGAGCGTTAAAAAGCAGAAAAAGTAAAAAAAGTTGAAAAAATTGCATCAGAAAGACGTAAAACAAAAAAAAAAAGGAAATTTAGTTCACATATTTGCCACCAGGTTGCAGCACTTACTAGACTTGTTTACTATGTAAACAAAATTTAGTTCACATGTTTGCCACCAGGTAGCACTGAAACTGTTTATATACTATGGTCAAACAAGATGTCTCCTCAGTACGACTGCAGAGTCGTACTCGTGAGGAGGGGGTTATGTCGCTCGTCGCTCCAAAAATATCTAATCTAGTCAATACACCTCTCTCCACACATACAATCTTGAAAATATGTCTATGGGTAATGGTTAGGGAGATGCGTTCACCTCGACGGTCGGAAGGCAACTATTCGCCCCACCCGGCCCGGCCCGCGCCGCGTACTTTCTTATATACCCTCCAGATGGCGTCATTTCACCATGACAACGGGCTCCCCCCCTACTTTTAGTTCCACCAGCTGTCACTAGATCGCTCGTGCTGTCTGTTTTATTTCTCGTAGCCTTCCTTGCACACTCTCAAGACTTTGGCAGCCATTGTTGTAATCTTCCTATCTTCTTACACACTCTCAAGACTTTGGCAGCCATTGTTGTAACCTTGTTTAATGCTTCTTACACACTCTCACGACTCTGGCAGCCATTGTTGTAACCTTGCTATCTTCTTACACACTCTCTAGACTTCGGCAGCCATTGTTGTAACCTTGCTTAATGCTTCTTACACACTCTCACGACTCTGGCAGCCATTTTTAACCCTTTTTTATATTTTCTTTTAATTTCTACGCAATTTTTTCATTTTTTTTTAATTTTTCATATTATTGAGAGATTAAAAGGGAAAATAAATACAATATTGTTATAATTAAATCGTTTATTATTTATTAATTATTGATACATTTTTTACAATAAATTTTTATAAAATCTTAACAACCTCATATTTAACCACGTTGGTGACTCTTTAGACTTATATAGGACTTCCTTTCACCCATATTTAACCATGCTGGCGACTCACAAGACATATGTAGGACCACTTTACACCCACTTTAAACCACATTGGCGACTCACAAGACTTATATAGGACCACCTTACTCATACTTATTACCATGTTGGTGACTCTCAAGACTTATACTGGACCTCCTTAAACTCACATTTAACCATGTTGATGACTCTTAAGACTTATACTGGACCTCCTTAAACTCACGTTTAACCATGTTGGTGACTCACAAGACTTATACAGGGCTATCTTACACAAACATTTAACCATGTTTGTGACTCTCAAGACTTATACATGACCTTTTTTCACTCACATTTAACCATGTAGGTGACTCACAAGACTTACAAAGAACTTCCTTAAACACACTTCTAACCAAGTTGGTTACTCACAAGACTTATATACGACCACTTTACACCCACTTTTAACCAAGTTGGTGACTAACAAGACTTATAGAGGACCACATTACAATCATATTTATCTCATTTTTTTACCATGTAAAAAACCATGTCAACTTGTATCCTATTTGTTAATTTTGTCAATATATGTTTAAAAAAATTAGAAATATTATATCATTCAAAGCGAAAACCTCGAAAAATAAATATGTAAACTTAGCAAAGGTTTCACTTTTCGTTTTTTAAGTATTTTTTAAATTCTAAAGGAAGGTGTGCTTGGAACGTAGAATAATTTTCATTTTTTTTTTGTATATATAGATTGACAAAAGTAAACAAATTATTAGGTTACATGTGAAGCGGTAAAAAAATAAGCTAATAGCGAGTGTAAGATAGTGTCCTATATAAGTCTAGTAAGACGCAAACAGGGTGAAATATGAGTGTAGGTTGAACCTATATAAGTCAAGTGAGTTTTTAACGTGGTTAAATGAGTGTAAGATAAACCTATATATGTTTAGTGAGTCGTCAACATTCTTAAATGTAAGTGTAAATTGTTTTATATAAGCCTAGTGAGTCGTCAACTTGGTTAAATATGAATGTAAAATTATTCTATTTAGGCCTAGTGAGTCGTCAACATAGTTAAATGTGAGGGTAAAATTGTTCTATTCAGGTCTAGTGAGCCGTCAACATGGTTAAATGTGAGGGTAAAATTGTTCTATTTAGGCCTAGTGAGTCGTCAACATGGTTAAATATGAATGTAAAATTGTTGTATTTAGGTCTAGTGAGCCGTCAACATGGTTAAATTGAATGTAAAATTGTTCTATATAAGCCTAAAGAGTCGTCAACATGGTTAAATATGAATGTAAAATTGTTCTATACAGGGTGTTCAGCATAAGACTACGGTAACTTCGGGAGGCGATTCTGGGCATCATTTGCAACAAAAAATTCCATATAAACTATGGCTCGATTCGGCTCCGTTTTATAGATATTTTTAATTTTATGTTTTTTCAAGGTATTACTACTTTTTAGCAAACATTTGTCTATATTTCTCAAACTATTAAAGCTACAGTTATTTTAATAAGCTCATTAGAAAGAAGGTTAAATTTCCTTTTAAATAAGCTAATTTGTATTTCAAAATAATAATATCAAGTATTACATGTGAAGCGGTAAAAAAATAAGCTAAAATTTCACTTTGTGGCCCAAACATAAGAAATAGCAAGTTTCTAATTTTTTCCAAAAACTTTGACTTCATTTTTCTCAAAAACTTTTTATATGAAAAAACCGTGCACTATTCAGGAAAAACATCTACATACGATCACCTTTCGAACGGTATACAATAATTGGGGTTATGTTAAAAATTGATGCAGAAATCTGTGATTAATTGCAAAAAAGTAGGCCTCAAAACAACGTCGGCATTATGAAAGGAATTCAACTACCATAAGAATATAACTGAACAGAATCATCAAATCCAGTACGATTTTTCGCAAAAGTGTAATTTAATAATTAATTTATTTAAGAACTATATTCAAAAATATAAAACTTACATTAAAAGTAATAAAATAAAATAAGAAGAATAAAAATGAATATGATGTTAAATGAGTGTTAGGTACCAATTTCGAAATAAAGGATTTTCGTTTAACGAGTTTAGATCTGAGTGTTATTCTTTAGTTAATTAAAGAAATATTCCAAATAATGTGAATAAATCATCATTTTGAACTACTCAATAAACTTTTTGAATTAACAGGTTATGAAGAGCTAATGAATAAGCCGAGAACTTACTTATCGCTATAATCTCCAAGTTAAAAACTGACATGTTTTATCCTAATACGGCTTATAAAAACAAATAAATACAACAAGAAGAAAAGATAGTTTAAAGTCTACATTTTCATTAGATATTTAGTTGTCATTTTGCTATCAATATGCCAACGAATTCGAATATTGAATATCGCGATATGTCATACATCATTGTTATTTTTAATGTAAGTTTTATATTTTTGAATATATGTAGTTCTTAAATAAATTAATTATTAAATTACACGTTTGCAAAAATTCGTACTGGATTTGATGATTCTGTTAAGTTATATTCTTATGGTAGGTGAATTCCTTTCATAATGCCGACGTTGTTTTGAGGCCTACTTTTTTGCAATTAATCACAGATTTCTGCATCAATTTTTAACATAACCCCAATTATTGTATACCGTTCGAAAGGTGATCGTATGTAGATGTTTTTCCTGAATAGTGCACGATTTTTTCATATAAAACGTTTTTGAGAAAAATGAAGTCAAAGTTTTTGGAAAAAATTAGAAACTTGCTATTTCCTATGTTTGGGCCACAAAGTAAAATACTTAATATTATTATTTTGGAATACAAATTAGCTTATTTAAAAGAAAATTTAACCTTCTTTCTAATGAGCTTATTATAATAGCTGTAGCTTTAATAGTTTGAGAAATATAGGCAACTTTTTGCTAAAACGTAGTAACACCTTGAAAAAACATAAAATTAAAAATATCTACAAAACTGAGCCGAATCGAGCCATAGTTTATATGGAATTTTTTGTTGCAAATGATAACCAGAATCGCCTCCCGAAGTTACCGTAGTCTTATGCTGAACACCCTGTATAAGCCTAGTGAGTCGTCAAAAAATAAAACTTTCAGATACAAAAAAAATAATAATTTGTATGAAAAAAAGTTTTAGTTCTTCTTGTATCATCCTGAACATAATAAATAATAAGAAAAGACTTACCTGGATGCGAATAACTTCGTATTAATAATGGACGTGCTGCTGGAAGTACAGAAGGACCCCTAAAAATTCATCTCAGGTAAAAGCTGAGCTTAACGGGGCTGCAAGTTGACGAAAAGCCCATTGATGTTAGCACGGCATGAACTGAAAGAATATTACATTAAACATAACTAGCAGTAATACGAATTTGAATACGAAATTTATTGTAATTCAAATAATTTAAATGTGTACTGAGTTTTATCTAGTATTAAGAAGCCCATGAAAAACATCTATAACAATTTATGTATATTATAAAAATTAAATAAACACTATGATTAATCTATAGAATTGTTTTTAAAAAAAAAAAAAAAAAAAAAAACACCTTTACAAACCTAAATCTTTTATCCGTTGTCACTAATTTAGTCGTGAATCGCGATTACGTTTTACCAAATTCTAAACTTGACTACAATACTGACAATTTTCTTATTACAGAAATAAAATTTGCAAATAACAGCTTAAAATATTAAAAAACATTGCTGTCTGAAAATAGATAGGTAGAAATGAAGCGGTGAAAATAGGTAGAAATTTGACATTATCAGTACGCTAAACCGAATAAGTTGCCCCATTAACTAAAGATATCTCACATATGTAAAAAATGTTTAGTGAACTTTAAGTGGAAATAAAACTAAAAAGAATTTACTCGGTGTAACCTAGAAGATCGATTAAAAGCTACCACAATCTAAAAACTTGAGAGCATTCACGAATTCTCGTCACAACATACGTATTAAAATTTTCTTTAAATACAAAACTCTTCCTTAAACATAATAATGAAGTAATTTTTCAATATTATACATGTTAAGTATTATAAGTATTTTAAGAGAAGTGTAAGTGCTTCCTCAAAACAATAAACTAAATTCGGGAAAAAAGGATAAAAGATTTTGTGGTCATTATGAATGGTAAGATCAATGCGAACCGAAGAGCATTTACTATTATCCTAAAGATATTTGATAAGGGAGACTGGATTCACTGACGATTGGAAATATTTCAATACATGCTCTAGATCTAGATCATAATAACAATGAAAGTATGTTGTTTACAGGAAATCGTTAATGCTGTTCCAGAGGAAATACGAAAAATCAGATTCAGTAAATTTCTAGTAAAATTGACAGATTTCGTCAAAAGAAGCCATTAAACTAAATATCAAAATTTGAATTTTCCATTATTGATTTTCATCAAACACGAAACTTGACGATTAGTAAAAACATTTATCGAAAACAAATATATCCGTTGAGAACTGAATAACATTCTACTTGATCGTAACACCTTGTAATTATTATAGACAACAAAAAGTATGAATGGTTACGAGTGCTTGGGGGATATTAAAGTAAAAGTGAAAAATTAAAGGGCCAAGTGACATAAATAAGCAAAATACCTTATGAAGCCGTTACCAAAGAAAAGGCCTTGTTCACATAATACCTTATGAAGCCGTTACCAAAGAAAAGGCCTTGTTCACATAACACTTGCTCCAGCAAGTACTTCTCATTCTACACCTGCTTGCAGACACTACTCTACTACCTCTTCACTCTTGTTATGAAATAGTCAAAAATCATTACCTACTAGGTTACTTAATATCATAAGGTTCTTTTTTACTAAATCTATATCTGTTGATTTAATGACTCCTCAGTTTAACTGTTAACGTAATTTAAGTAGTCAATTTCATGTACAGGTCTAACTCTTTCTACTAGCGAATTAAGCTTATCGTACTCATCTTCCTCGACTTAGAATCTTAACTTGTGGTTTTCGTCACTTCACTTAGATATTGAACTAACACTTCTCGAACCTTACTTTTTATGGGTCTTCGTAAAATCATAAGAATTTATTAGTCTTATGAAAATGAGGTTATGTCCGCAGTGCGGTAATATTTGTAATTTTGCCAGTAGCAGGACGTATTTTTATTAAACCCCTTATCAGTTTCGGCCTTTCAACCAACTGAGAGGTAGAATAACCAGATTAGAGTAGCGTTTTCGACTTCACTTACGCTTCCATACCGCACTACACTCCCACACTTACTAACTCAGCTCACTAAGTAAGGGAGGTTACGTGGTGTTATCCAAAATATTAACGAATTGTCAAACATTTGTAAAAATTATGTATTAAAATAATTGAAATCTAGTACATGTTAAAAGATTTTTTTTTTGTTTTTTATTTTTGTGCGAGTAATATTTTATAACTGAAAAGTAGGAAATGTATTTTATACGAGGGAGGCGCGAGAATTTAAGTTTAAAACACAGACATTGTTGCATTTTCACTGTGGAATAATTATTGTTAAGTAAAATATGAATGAATATGCGATTCTAATCATTTAAAAAATGCGTAAATTAGTAAAATCTTTAAAGGAAAACTTTTAATCAGCATAGAACATGCAATATGCTGGTATATTCAAGCTTTGTGAATGGCTATATGTTTGCATATTTTTAATACTTACACTTCTATCCGTAGTAGAAACACTGGTATATATACAAAACAGAAACTTTATGAAATTGGTTTATAAAGTATATAATTGAATTAATAGATTTCCACTTTGGCCAGTGGTTTTCATGTCTTCTTGTTAAAAAAAGATCGAACCTACATTTACATACATACATCTGCTTTAATATTAACTATCAAAGACGAAACAGGAGTTTTCGGGTGAAATTAGAAGACGATTTCCACTTTTTCCAATGGCTTTTTCTAGTTTTTCAAAATAGAACAAGCTAATTTGCACAATCTTGCAATGGCTTATCAAACATGGAAACAGCTGGATTCATGTGAAATAAAGAAATAAATTAAGCTTTTTCTGATGGATTTTACTTTATATTTTTCAAAATGGATCGATCCTTCCTTTATAATTTAGTATTGACTATATTATTAACTATCAAATACGAAATCGCTGCATTTCAGTGAAATTACGAGACCATTTCCACTTTTTCCAATAGTTTTTACTTCTTGATTAAGAAAAGAGATCATCCCATTATGTATAATGAATCATTAGCCTTTATATTAACTATAAAGTGCAGAAACATCAGCATTCCTGTGAAATTAGGAGAAAATTTCCACTTTTTCCAATGGTTATTTCTTAATAGTTAAAAAAAAAAGTACCTGTACCTACATTCTTACATCCTTAATATTAACTCTCAAATGCAAAATATGTAACATACATACATCTCAGTGAAATTGGGATAAAAGTTCAATTTTTCTAATTGCTTTTTACTTTTTGTTTTTCAAAAATGTTAGACTTTACAATTACAATATAGCACTAGTCTTAATACTGATTATCCAATACGCTTTAATTAGACGTTAATTGACTTTTTCTGTAGCTTTTAACCTCTTACTTTTAAAAAAAGATCGTACCTACATGTACATATTACATTGGCCTCAATACAAAAATTCAAATACCAAACGTTCGAACGAAAGTAGAAGATGGTTTCTACTTCTCCCAACAGTTTTTACTTCTTGATTTTCAATATAGATTGACCAACCCATACAATCTAGGTTTGCCTTTAATATTAACTATCAAATGCAGACACAGAAGCATTACAGGAAATTAAGACTATTTCCACTTTTTCCAATGGTTTCAATATAGATTGACCAACCCATACAATCTAGGTTTGCCTTTAATATTAACTATCAAATGCAGACACAGAAGCATTACAGTGAAATTAAGACTATTTCCACTTTTTCCAATGGTTTCAATATAGATTGACCAACCCATACAATCTAGGTTTACCTTTAATATTAACTATCAAATGCAGACACAGAAGCATTACAGTGAAATTAAGACTATTTCCACTTTTTCCAATGGTTTCTTAAACTTTTTTAAAGGTTTTCTTTTATATTCCTTCCACTCTCGCAGCTGTTTCTAATTTTTTTCAGGATTTTATTTTTATGCTTTTTTTTTAAATTAAACGCTTTTTTACGATAAATCTTTATGAACATGTTAATAACACATCTTTAACAGTTTATTTTTATTTTTGGAAATTATTTCTTTCATCCTGTTGTCTGTTCGCTATCGAAGTTTTTGAACTTTTCCATTTTATTTATTATTTTTATTTTTTGAGATAAAAAGAAGAATAAATAAGATTCTTTTTTTATACAGCAAACAAATTAAGCATTTTATCAAAAAAAAAGAATATATAATTTGAAGTAAAAATTCTAACATTACATTGTGAAACTAACATGCTTATTACATATAGTAACTACATAATACTTGTTTTGTTAATTGATTCTTCACAAAAATCTCCTAGGATAGATGGTTTACGTCTATTTCACTTGGTCTTCTATTGGTGAAAAGTTTCGCAGGCAGTACTCCAGTATCAGAGATATTTAATCTGAAAATCAACATTATTTATGTACTTAAAATAATTAGTTTTTACTGAGTTTAGCTTGAATTAAGAACCTAGACAAACGAAAATTATAATAATTGATTATGTATTCATAAAAATTAAATAAATGTGACTGCAATAAAACTAAAGCATTGATACAGAAGTTTAAATCATTTTTTAATGTTCCTAACTCTTTCTTTCAAAGAAAATGAAATATATTTTCAAAAAACATACTTATTATTTATTTATCAAAAAGATTACTCAGACTGAACAATACAACCAACATGCTACAATATTCTAGTTTTTTTTGTTGTTTATATACAGAATAGAAATAGTTCTGTGATTGGAGAATATAACAGAATTTAAATCAAATCAAAACCTTTCAAAAAAATTAAAACTTTTTTTTAGCTACAAAGATCAAAATTTAAATGAAAAAAGTTTTAGTTTATGTAGTATTACTCTCAACGTAGTAAATAATAGATAAGAATACTTGAAGTACAGTTCCACAATTAGAGAATGTAGTTTAGTTTATGATCAAAATAAGTGGATGCGAATTACCTCGTAAATAAGGTCGTACTGGCTGGAAGTATAGAAGGATCCTTCAAAATAATGAAATGGGTTATAATAGCGGAAGACAACACGCCCAGCTGCCTATTTGAGATACTTGACTTAATTGATGCAAAAAGTTCAGTTTTGAAGAAGTAAAAAGACCAAATTATACAATTAAATATTCTGAATGCGCAATCTGTACAACACTAATGTTTATGACTTAATAATTCACTTAAGTAAACCAATTTGATCACTAAAAAGCCCTAACATGATAGAGAATCATTAAAAGTGTAAGCACATGCACTTTTTTTAAAAAAAACGTAAATCTAAGTTCATGTACTATGTAAATTCTTGATAGCTTGAATTTAGGCAAATCATTGCACTTTCTAGGTACGTAATCTATTACTGTATAATTTATTATTTATCTTTAGATAATAAGACAATATCTTAACTGAGAAACAACATGCTGTAAGCTGAAAACATGTACTCACTATTGCTGTAGGAGTTAAAATGTGTTACACAGCATAAAATGTCATCAATGTTATCAACCCAGCCATTTATTTGAATTGAACAAGTTCAGAATTACCATTAGAATGTCGAAAGAACGCTGAGAACAAAAATAAAAATTATATAAACTAATATTTATACCATTGTTTTCATTGTAATTTACAAATATTTCGGAATATTTTAATCAATTTTTAATAAGTTAGAATTTAAAACTACTGGAGCGAACCTTACATGCGTACACTAAAAATGCATCTTCTATCAACTGTCTTGGGAACTTGTCAATTTCATAAACACTTCTAATACATCGACTCGTAATTAATAATGAAAGTATACACAAAAAATGTTGCTTACCTACAAGAAGTCCTTAACGCAGTAATGAAGCAAAAACTAGTTTTTAAGTTCCTAGGAAGTTATCGCTTAATGCAAATAGATAATACAATCGGTTTTCTAAGGTATGTAAAGTTCTCGCAGACTTAGTTACAGCAGCATCAACTTAAAACTATCAATAATAAATAAATAAAGATCAAATTATGAGGTAATCAGTGAATTTAAAACATGGAATTTTTTTAGGGGAAAACGTCTTTTTAAAATACTGACGATGCAAAATGTTTATCAATGTGGGTGAAGAACATTTAATAAATAAAGCTAATTATTACTGTTGCTACATGATAAAGAAAATAGTTGGAGAAAACCGAATTACCTTTTTACCCCACTTCCTTACCGGGCAGTTGTTTAGTTAACCTTCTAACGGAAATGTTTTTTTGTTCTAGTTCTGTGCAAGTTATATTTTAGAACTGAAAAGTTAGAAATGTATTTTATGGTTGTTTAGTTAGGAGGTTATTTCAGGTTTATTTTAATAGTGTCAAACTACATGTTCCTGCTACCTAGCGGTGATCACTGGAACTAGTTTCAATGTAATTACATCATTCTAGTTCATGCAATTGCCGCTAGAAAGCACTGGCATGTACTTAATATGTCAGTTTTTTTTCTATTCCTAATTTTAATGTAACAGCAGATTGTATAGAATTTCTAATAAGGTTGCCCAATTTCTTTAAGTTAAATATAAGGACTTCAATTTCTGCTTTATTCATTGATTTAATTAGAGCAAATACCAAAATAATATAAATTCCACACTATGTATATTAGAAGACATCAATCTTATGAAACTATTTTAATAATTATGGGACAATAATATTGGTACAACAAACGAGGAAAATTCTTAATAAATCTCCATAAGATGTATTGATATTTCATTATTTACAAATAACGTATCTAAAATTTCCATAAGTAAATCAATAAAAACTTACTATTTTTATAAGAAGTTGAAGATGTGGAGTAAAAGGTTGTCTAAAAATCTAACGTTGTTCCTCAGCCATGCTAATCCATCGTATCCGTCAATAAACACTAAGACTTCAATTTTCTGCAATTACTTTTTGCTAATATGAAAATACATTGAAGGTGATAATAGATTGGCACAAAGGTGACTTCGTGCTTAAATGCACTGCTATCAAACTTTTATCGGATGACAATATCACTTACTACTTACTAAAAACTTCACTCAGCACGATACCGAAAATTTAAGTTTTACTATTAATTTTGTCTTACCACAGGAAGACTTTGCAATTTTTTCAAGAACAAAGCGTCCCAACCTATCTCCTAGATTATTCAATTGAGCGTTTTACATTTATTTATATTTTAAATAAGTCCACTATTCAATCAAAATAACGAAATTCATGTAAAAGTAATGAAGATTATGCCTTTTTTCTTTCTTTATGAAACTCTACGAACAAAACTAGCCGACCTAATGAGTATAATATACGGTTGGCATAAAATTACCATGTTAGCAACCGAGTACAAGGAAATTCATGTAATAGTATTGAAGATTTAGCATTTTTCCATTTTTCTTGAAACTCTAAATACAAAAAATAGCCGACCTAATGAGTATAATATACGCTGGGCATAAAATTACAATGTCATCCCGTTTATCTATGTCTAACCAACCATCTGAAAGAATATCGGTCGTTAAGTTTGGTATTATTAGGTTATGGGCTGACTTTGTAATAAATTAGTCCCTCCTTCGGCTAAATACAATTTTTTCATAGCGGTTTCCCGTTCTATTGTATGTTACGTTGCCCAGATCTGGGGATTTCAGCATTATGATGTGTTAGAGAAGTTTCATCGTTTTTTTTATTAAAAAATTATTTGGTTTGCCTTCATTCACTCCTAACTATATGCTCTTCTTAGAGACTTCCTCCACCCTTCTTCATGTATTTACTTTGAATCTGCATTTCAGATTTATTATTAAAGTTATTAAATTTCCACATCATCGATTTGGCCGAATTGTAGCGCTGGAAACAGTTAAGAAGAAAGTATTTTGGTTTAAGCATTGGTTGTCTTTGGCGGACAAATACTCTTGCGTGTTCGACCCTGGATTGGATAGTTTGGATAAGTGGCCAGGCCATTGTGCAATGTTTTGAGATTGGGACATTATGAGGAGTCTGTACAGAGAGATCGTCAGTCTTTGCGGTTGTCTTTGTATAAAGAACTTGAATATTCTTTAGACGTGCCAAATTTAGAGTCCAACATAACGGATATTTCACTGAAAAACTTGTGTTGGTTTTTTAAATTATGTTGTGAGTTGTTAAATTTAAATTATAAACCCTTGGTTCTGAAAGAGAGCCTAGATGCTGCTCTTTGTGTAATCTTCACGAGAGGGAAGATATATTCCACTTTTTGGCGGTATGTCCGATACTCTCTGAATTTAGGTATCCCTATTTAGGTGCAAAAACTCTATCAAAGAGTTGATACAATTTCTTAATGGCCACAATTTTGTAAGCCTTGTTAAAATTGCACAGCAGGCTTAGATTTATCGCCAATACTTAGTTAATCAGTTCAATTTTAAACAGTAATTTTTTTATTTCAATTTTTTTCAAACCTTATCCATTGTATATTGATTTTATTTTTAATGTAATTACTACTATTATTATCATCATCTCTATTTTCTCTTTTGTATGAGGTTATTTTGTGTTTTGTTTCTCTTTCTTTCTTTTATTTTATTTTTTCCTCATTTAATTTAGTTATTTAATTATCTACAACTTTTGGGTTATTTAAAGTAATATTGTATATATTTGTATGACTATATCTTTATTTATTTTTTATAATTTGGATAGTTTTCTTTCTTTTCTGTTTATATCTTTATTTCTTTTCACTCTCATTATTAACCTCCGGCAGACGGTTTTTCCAAGCCGTATGTGTTGAATTTCTTTTTGTATATATTATTTTATTATAAAACATTATTATTATTATTATTACAATGTCAGCAACCGAGTACAAGAAAAATGGAAGTTAAGGAAATAGGATAAATAAATATATACAAAAAGTGATGACCTTGGGTACCCACAGGGACGCCAAGGTCCCTAAAGAAGTGGCTAGAAGGAAGGTGTTATCGTTAATGAACATCTTTGTATTTATAAAGTTTAATGAAATTGGGAGAAAAATTTAATTGAAGCTACATTTGAGCTTTGAAAAGTGTACTGTCTCTGTTAGCCTACTCCCGGGAGTAGTTGCCCAGGGAACACCTCGAGGAGGTAGAGATCAGATTTCGCTCCCCAAAGAACGCCTTTCTACCCACATCCGCATTCTAGTTGGATTTTAAAACAGGCTAGGATTAAGGAGAACTCCATACAATGGAGTTTTTAAAAATGAATTGGGATAAAATTGGAGGTTAAGGTAATAGGGTAAATAAATCGTTTAGAGACTAAGGGAAATATAGAAAGATCTGCCTGCAAAGACCAATGACTAGAATGACGTAAACCTAGATTTCTAGATTATGTATGAGATAGGGTAATTAGGGAATAGGGGGGATAATTAGAAAGACGTTCGGAAAGAAAAGGGTTTTTGGACTGGTGGATAATTGGCATTATAAAAAGATACAGACTTGAAGAAAACCAAGTCTGCAAAACCAACAAAGAAAACGAAATTCAAGAAACAATAAGAAGACAATTATTAAGAACTAAAACCCCAGCCTGAAACTAAACAAATCTACCAAGAAACAACAAATTAAAAAAAAAAAAACGTGTAATGTGTAAAATCGGAGAAAGTGTTTTTTTTTGGCACGAAGTGTTGTGCAGGATGTGTATCTAAAATAAATCTACTAAAATATTTTATTAGTCTGTATAATTGATTCACAGTTGACCTTAAAAAGCCGAAGAAAAACATTATTAGTTACCACTAAAATAATTTAAATATTTATAATTCCAAGTATTCATTTTAGTGATTAGAGTGCATGCAATTAGTGAAATGATTGATTTATTTCATGCATTATCATGCTGTTAATTACACCATATTATTACAATATGCAAATGTAAAATAAGTGGAATTATAACTATTATTGAACCGCAAGATTATGATAGAAGTTTGTAAATGTAAGTGAATCAATTATTAAAAATAAAAGTCCTAAAAATTTCCGACTGACACCAGAGAATTACCTGATGCTCGACCAAGCTATGCTCTCCAGAGAATCAGGTCGTATCCTGAAACAAACCAAAAAAAAATACCCCGTAAATAGAATGTCAGGGGCATACTGTCCTACTAATCATTTAAGGCATCCATTGAGATTCCTAAGATATGGTTTCTTCTTACATGGCAGGGGCACATTTGCCCAACTTACAACTAAGCTTAACCTAACTTACAAACTAGATACTTTAGCCATCCATTGAAATTCCTTCGATATGGTTTCTTCTTATATGGCAACGGCACATTTGCCCAACTTACAACTAAGCTTAACCTAAACCTAACTTACAAACTAGATAATTTAGCCATCCATTGAAATTCGTTTGAGATGGTTCCTTCTTATATGAACCCTTATACAACTGTCCTACCGGACAGTTTTAATAGGGGCATACTGCCCAACTTACAACTAAGCTTAACCTAACTTACAAACTAGATAATTTAGCCATCCATTGAAATTCCTTTGATATGGTTTCTTCTTATATGATAGGGGCATACTGCCCAACTTACAACTAAGCTTAACCTAACTTACAAACTAGATAATTTAGCCATCCATTGAAATTCCTTTGATATGGTTTCTTCTCATATGATAGGGGCATACTGCCCAACTTACAACTAAGCTTAACCTAACTTACAAACTAGATAATTTAGCCATCCATTCAAATTCCTTTGAGATGGTTCCTTCTTATATGAACCGTTATACAACTGTCCTACCGGACAGTTTTAATAGGGGCATACTGCCCAACTTACAACTAAGCTTAACCTAACTTACAAACTAGATAATTTAGCCATCCATTGAAATTCCTTTGATATGGTTTCTTCTTATATGATAGGGGCATACTGCCCAACTTACAACTAAGCTTAACCTAACTTACAAACTAGATAATTTAGCCATCCATTCAAATTCCTTTGAGATGGTTCCTTCTTATATGGCAGGGGCACACTTGCCCAACTTACATCTAAGTTTAACCTAACTTACAAACTAGATACTTTAGCCATCCATTGAAATTCCTTTGAGAAGGTTTCTTCTTATATGGCAGGGGCACACTTGCCCAACTTACATCCAAGCTTAACCTAACTTACAAACTAGATAATTTAGACATCCATTGAAATTCCTTTGATATAGTTTCTTCTTATATGGCAGGGGCACACTTGCCCAACTTACATCTAAGTTTAACCTAACTTACAAACTAGATACTTTAGCCATCCATGGAAATTCGTTTGATATGGTTTCTTCTGATTTGGCACGGGCTCACTTGCCCAACTTATAACTAAGCTTAAACTAACTTACAAACTAGATAATTTAGCCATCCATTGAAATTCCTAAGATGTGGTTTCTTCATAGAAGGGAGGGGCACACTTGCTCAACTTACATCTAAGTTTAACCTAACTTACAAACTACATATTTTAGCCATCCATTGAAATTCCTTTGATATGGTGTTTTCTGATTTGGCAGGGGCTCACTTGCCCAACTTACAGCTAAGCTTAAACTAACTTACAAACTAGATAATTTAGTCATCCATTGAAATTCCTAAGATGTGGTTTCTTCTTATATGGCAGGGGCACATTTGCCTAACTTACAACTAAGCTTAACCTAACTTACAAACTAGATAATTTAGCCATCCATTCAAATTCCTTTGAGATGGTTCCTTCTTATATGAACCCTTATACAACTGTCCTACCGGACAGTTTTAATAGGGGCATACTGCCCAACTTACAACTAAGCTTAACCTAACTTACAAACTAGATAATTTAGCCATCCATTGAAATTCCTTTGATATGGTTTCTTCTTATATGATAGGGGCATACTGCCCAACTTACAACTAAGCTTAACCTAACTTACAAACTAGATAATTTAGCCATCCATTCAAATTCCTTTGAGATGGTTCCTTCTTATATGAACCCTTATACAACTGTCCTACCGGACAGTTTTAATAGGGGCATACTGCCCAACTTACAACTAAGCTTAACCTAACTTACAAACTAGATAATTTAGCCATCCATTGAAATTCCTTTGATATGGTTTCTTCTTATATGATAGGGGCATACTGCCCAACTTACAACTAAGCTTAACCTAACTTACAAACTAGATAATTTAGCCATCCATTCAAATTCCTTTGAGATGGTTCCTTCTTATATGGCAGGGGCACACTTGCCCAACTTACATCTAAGTTTAACCTAACTTACAAACTAGATACTTTAGCCATCCATTGAAATTCCTTTGATATAGTTTCTTCTTATATGGCAGGGGCACACTTGCCCAACTTACATCTAAGTTTAACCTAACTTACAAACTAGATACTTTAGCCATCCATTGAAATTCGTTTGATATGGTTTCTTCTGATTTGGCACGGGCTCACTTGCCCAACTTATAACTAAGCTTAAACTAACTTACAAACTAGATAATTTAGCCATCCATTGAAATTCCTAAGATGTGGTTTCTTCATAGAAGGGAGGGGCACACTTGCTCAACTTACATCTAAGTTTAACCTAACTTACAAACTACATATTTTAGCCATCCATTGAAATTCCTTTGATATGGTGTTTTCTGATTTGGCAGGGGCTCACTTGCCCAACTTACAGCTAAGCTTAAACTAACTTACAAACTAGATAATTTAGTCATCCATTGAAATTCCTAAGATGTGGTTTCTTCTTATATGGCAGGGGCACATTTGCCTAACTTACAACTAAGCTTAACCTAACTTACAAACTAGATAATTTAGCCATCCATTCAAATTCCTTTGAGATGGTTCCTTCTTATATGAACCCTTATACAACTGTCCTACCGGACAGTTTTAATAGGGGCATACTGCCCAACTTACAACTAAGCTTAACCTAACTTACAAACTAGATAATTTAGTCATCCATTGAAATTCCTAAGATGTGGTTTCTTCTTATATGGCAGGGGCACATTTGCCTAACTTACAACTAAGCTTAACCTAACTTACAAACTAGATAATTTAGCCATCCATTCAAATTCCTTTGAGATGGTTCCTTCTTATATGAACCCTTATACAACTGTCCTACCGGACAGTTTTAATAGGGGCATACTGCCCAACTTACAACTAAGCTTAACCTAACTTACAAACTAGATAATTTAGCCATCCATTGAAATTCCTTTGATATGGTTTCTTCTTATATGATAGGGGCATACTGCCCAACTTACAACTAAGCTTAACCTAACTTACAAACTAGATAATTTAGCCATCCATTCAAATTCCTTTGAGATGGTTCCTTCTTATATGGCAAGGGCACACTTGCCCAACTTACATCTAAGTTTAACCTAACTTACAAACTAGATACTTTAGCCATCCATTGAAATTCCTTTGAGAAGGTTTCTTCTTATATGGCAGGGGCACACTTGCCCAACTTACATCCAAGCTTAACCTAACTTACAAACTAGATACTTTAGCCATCCATTGAAATTACTTTGATATGGTTTCTTCTGATATGGTAGGGGCAAACTTGCCCAACTTACAACTAAGCTTAAACTAACTTACAAACTAGATAATTTAGTCATCCATTGAAAATCCTAAGATATGGTTTCTTCTTATATGGCAGCGGCACACTTGCGCAACTTACATCTAAGTTTAACCTAACTTACAAACTAGATACTTTAGCCATCCATTGAAATTACTTTGATATGGTTTCTTCTGATATGGAAGCGGCACACTTGCCCAACTTACATCTAAGTTTAACCTAACTTACAAACTAGATACTTTAGCCATCCATTGAAATTCGTTTGATATGGTTTCTTCTGATTTGGCACGGGCTCACTTGCCCAACTTATAACTAAGCTTAAACTAACTTACAAATTAGATAATTTAGCCATCCATTGAAATTCCTAAGATGTGGTTTCTTCTTATATGGCAGGGGCACATTTGCCCAACTTACAACTAAGCTTAACCTAACTTACAAACTAGATAATTTAGTCATCCATTGAAATTCGTTTTATATGGTTTCTTCTGATTTGGCACGGGCTCACTTGCCCAACTTATAACTAAGCTTAAACTAACTTACAAACTAGATAATATAGCCATCCATTGAAATTCCTAAGATGTGGTTTCTTCTTATATGGCAGGGGCACATTTGCCCAACTTACAACTAAGCTTAACCTAACTTACAAACTAGATAATTTAGCCATCCATTGAAATTCCTAATATGTGGTTTCTTCTTATATGATAGGGGCATACTGCCCAACTTATAACTAAGCTTAACCTAACTTACAAACTAGATACTTTAGCCATCCATTGAAATTCCTTTGAGATGGTTTCTTGTTATATGGCAGGGGCACACTTGCCCAACTTACATCTAAGTTTAACCTAACTTACAAACTAGATACTTTAGCCATCTATTGAAATTCCTTTGATATGGTTTCTTCATAGATGGGAGGGGCACACTTGCTCAACTTACATCTAAGTTTAACCTAACTTACAAACTACATATTTAAGCCATCCATTGAAATTCCTTTGATATGGTTTCTTCTGATTTGGCAGGGGCTCACTTGCCCAACTTATAACTAAGCTTAAACTAACTTACAAACTAGATAATTTAGCCATCCATTGAAATTCCTAAGATATGGTTTCTTCTTATATGGCAGCGGCACACTTGCGCAACTTACATCTAAGTTTAACCTAACTTACAAACTAGATACTTTAGCCATCCATTGAAATTACTTTGATATGGTTTCTTCTGATATGGAAGCGGCACACTTGCCCAACTTACATCTAAGTTTAACCTAACTTACAAACTAGATACTTTAGCCATCCATTGAAATTCGTTTGATATGGTTTCTTCTGATTTGGCACGGGCTCACTTGCCCAACTTATAACTAAGCTTAAACTAACTTACAAATTAGATAATTTAGCCATCCATTGAAATTCCTAAGATGTGGTTTCTTCTTATATGGCAGGGGCACATTTGCCCAACTTACAACTAAGCTTAACCTAACTTACAAACTATATATTTAAGCCATCCATTGAAATTCCTTTGATATGGTTTCTTCTGATTTGGCACGGGCTCACTTGCCCAACTTATAACTAAGCTTAAACTAACTTACAAACTAGATACTTTAGCCATCCATTGTAATTCCTAAGATATGGTTTCTTCTTATATGGTAGGGCATACTGCCCAACTTACAACTAAGCTTAACCTAACTTACAAACTAGATAATTTAGACATCCATTGAAATTCCTTTGATATAGTTTCTTCTGATATGGCAGGGGCACACTTGCCCAACTTACAACTAAGCTTAAACTAACTTACAAACTAGATACTTTAGCCATCCATTGTAATTCCTAAGATATGGTTTCTTCTTATATGGCAGGGGCACATTTGCCTAACTTACAACTAAGCTTAACCTAACTTACAAACTAGATAATTTAGACATCCATTGAAATTCCTTTGATATAGTTTCTTCTGATATGGCAGGGGCACACTTGCCCAACTTACAACTAAGCTTAAACTAACTTACAAACTAGATAATTTAGTCATCCATTGAAATTCCTAAGATATGGTTTCTTCTTATATGGCAGCGGCACACTTGCCCAACTTACATCTAAGTTTAACCTAACTTACAAACTAGATACTTTAGCCATCCATTGAAATTACTTTGATATGGTTTCTTCTGATATGGAAGCGGCACACTTGCCCAACTTACATCTATGTTTAACCTAACTTACAAACTAGATACTTTAGCCATCCATTGAAAATCGTTTGATATGGTTTCTTCTGATTTGGCACGGGCTCACTTGCCCAACTTATAACTAAGCTTAAACTAACTTACAAATTAGATAATTTAGCCATCCATTGAAATTCCTAAGATGTGGTTTCTTCTTATATGGCAGGGGCACATTTGCCCAACTTACAACTAAGCTTAACCTAACTTACAAACTAGATAATTTAGTCATCCATTGAAATTCGTTTTATATGGTTTCTTCTGATTTGGGTACGGGCTCACTTGCCCAACTTATAACTAAGCTTAAACTAACTTACAAACTAGATAATATAGCCATCCATTGAAATTCCTTTGATATAGTTTCTTCTGATATGGCAGGGGCACACTTGCCCAACTTACAACTAAGCTTAAACTAACTTACAAACTAGATAATTTAGTCATCCATTGAAATTCCTTTGATGTGGTTTCTTCTTATATGATAGGGGCATACTGCCCAACTTATAACTAAGCTTAACCTAACTTACAAACTAGATACTTTAGCCATCCATTGAAATTCCTTTGAGATGGTTTCTTCTTATATGGCAGGGGCACACTTGCCCAACTTACATCTAAGTTTAACCTAACTTACAAACTAGATACTTTAGCCATCTATTGAAATTCCTTTGATATGGTTTCTTCATAGATGGGAGGGGCACACTTGCTCAACTTACATCTAAGTTTAACCTAACTTACAAACTATATATTTAAGCCATCCATTGAAATTCCTTTGATATGGTTTCTTCTGATTTGGCAGGGGCTCACTTGCCCAACTTATAACTAAGCTTAAACTAACTTACAAACTAGATACTTTAGCCATCCATTGTAATTCCTAAGATATGGTTTCTTCTTATATGGTAGGGCATACTGCCCAACTTACAAGTAAGCTTAACCTAACTTACAAACTAGATAATTTAGACATCCATTGAAATTCCTTTGATATAGTTTCTTCTGATATGGCAGGGGCACACTTGCCCAACTTACAACTAAGCTTAAACTGACTTACAAACTAGATACTTTAGCCATCCATTGTAATTCCTAAGATATGGTTTCTTCTTATATGGCAGGGGCACATTTGCCTAACTTACAACTAAGCTTAACCTAACTTACAAACTAGATAATTTAGACATCCATTGAAATTCCTTTGATATAGTTTCTTCTGATATGGCAGGGGCACACTTGCCCAACTTACATCTAAGTTTAACCTAACTTACAAACTAGATACTTTAGCCATCCATTGAAATTCCTTTGATATGGTTTCTTCTGATATGGCAGCGGCACACTTGCCCAACTTATAACTAAGCTAAAACTAACTTACAAACTAGATAATTTAGTCATCCATTGAAATTCCTAAGATATGGTTTCTTCTTATATGGCAGCGGCACACTTGCCCAACTTACATCTAAATTTAACCTAACTTACAAACTAGATACTTTAGCCATCTATTGAAATTCCTTTGATATGGTTTCTTCTTATATGGCAGCGGCACACTTGCCCAACTTACATCTAAGTTTAACCTAGCTTCCGAACTAGATACTTTAGCCATCCATTGAAATTCCTTTGATACGGTTTTTTCTTATATGATAGGGGCATATTTCCCAACTTACAACTAAGCTTAACCTAGCTTACAAACTAGATGCTTTAGCCATCCATTGAAATTCCTTTGATATGGTTTCTTCTTATATGATAGGGGCATACTGCCAACTTATTATTTAAGTTTTTTTCTAAAACTAACTTATGTTAACAAACTTTTTTTCACAAAATTCACATCACTGCATCACACTTACATCTACAAATTTACTAAATTAATTAATTTAAAACTATGTTTGACTTCCACATCTCTGAGTGTCAGGATTTGGCTCACTTCTATAGCTTTTTATTTATTTAATTTGTATTAACCATTTTTGGCTTCCATATCATAGTTGCTTTGCTTTTGGTCATACAATTTAATGTCATACTGGTGCTTAATATCAAGAGGATCAGGGAGAAAAATAGTAAGAGATATCTTTTTTTTAAATACAATGTACATTGAACAAACTTAAAGTCTCTTAAAACTACCTTAACTAAACGAATTTGGTTTTCCTCATCACAGCTTGGGATTAGCGTTACTTAAAACTAACTTATAACTAAGTAGCATTTAAATTTTTTGGTTTCCTTATCAAAGCTTGATCCAACATCTTCATTATCATTGGCGTTCTTCATTATCCTTGATCTTAATAATTATCTTAACTACACTTAAAACTAATTGTTTGGAACATGAATAGTTTAATTTGTTAGTAAACTATAAAGTTATTTCAGTGTAACGTCACTAAATAAACTACACTTAAACTAACAAAAGGCCTTCTTTAATTGTGTCAGGTCAGAATGTTTATTCTGCTATGAAGTATCGCTATGTATATATTTTTGTGTTAATCACTTTTACTTGTTTTTGAAAATAAACAATTATTGATTTTAAAAGAACGCTGATTCTTATATTAGTACAGAAATTGTATATTTAGCTGACAATGAATTTTTCGCTAGTTAATTTAAATTTTGATCATAAAAGGAAAAAGGCAAATTTAAGTGAAAAGAAGATATCAATACAGAAAAAAGTTGAAAAAAATTAAACACGCTTGCTGCAGAAATAACTTGACGAGATATTATTATTTTTATTTCAAGTTCGAATTGGAGCAGTTGAGGTATATTTTTTCTTAGCAATTTTTCATATATATCTCGAAACTTTCGCGAAACTGCACGAGATAACACTTTCATATTCTACAACCCTTTTAAAACAGTTTAATTTATCATTTCGCTTATCTTTAATGAATATATTTCTATTTATAAAGTTTAATTAAATTTGGAAAAAATTTAAATTGAAGCTACATTTGAGCTTTGAAACGTGTACTGTCTCTGTTAGCCTACTCCCGGGAGTAGTTGCCCGGGGAGCACCTCGAGGAGGTAGAGATCAGTTTTCGCTCCCCAAAGAACGCCCTTCTACCCACATCCGCATTCTAGTTGGTCATTTAAGCAGACATAGGGATACGTAGAACTCCATACAATGGAGTTTGTAAAAATCGATTGGGATAAAATTGGAGTAAAAGTGAATAGGGTAAGAATGTCGTTTAGTGATTGAGGGATATACGGGGAGATCTGTCTGCATAGACCAATGACTAGAATGAGTTAAACCTAGATTTCTAGGTTATGTAAAGGATGGGGCAATTAGGGAAATAGGGGGATTATTAGAAAGGCGTTCGGAAAAAAAGGGTTTTAGGACTGGTGGGTTATTGGGCTTACAAAAAGATACAGACTTGAAGAAAACAAAGCCTGCAAAACCAACAAAGAAAACGAAATTCAAGAATCGACAAGAAGAAGACGATTAGCAACTGAAACCCTAGCCTGAAATTAAACAAATCAACCAAGAAACAAAAGATTTTAAAACAATGAAACGTGTAATGTATAAAATCGGAGCTAGTGTTTTTTGTCACGAAGTGTCACGATGTGTATCCGAGATAAATCTAACACAATAATTAATTAGTCGGTATATTTGATTCACATTTAATATTAAAAAATAGAGTAAAAACATTGTTAGTGGCCACTAAAATGTTTTAAATAATTATAATTCCAAGTATTCATTTAGGTGATTAGTGAACATGCAATTAGTGAAATGATTTAGTTTTACCATGCACTATTATCATGCTATTAGTTACACCATATTAATTAAATATGAAAATGTAAAATAAGTGGAATTATAATTAACATTGAAGCGAAAGATTATACTAGAAAATTTGTAAAAGTAAGTGTTTCAATTATTAATAATAGAACACCTAAAGATTTTCGACTGACTGCAAAGCTATTAATGTAGAAACAATAAGTCTCCTTTGAGGTTGCTATCAATAATAACTAGAAAAGATCTCCTACCCTTAGACGAATTTAAAATGAAACCATCCCGACAAGTTTCTCAGTAACCAGCGTACGCTTTCAACCTGTTCAACCGTTTTCTTCTACCAATCAATGTCACTCTTTTACCTAAATACAACCTTCTTTTTAAGATTAAAACGAAGATTAATTAATAAATATAAATTGCCAGGAAATATACTCTGTCTGTTCCAAAAGAAAAAAAGCCACTTAAATGTACCAATAATGCTAAGTGTAGAAAAAAAAATACAAGTGAAATTTAAACATATACCAATACTTCAAGAGCACTTCAACAGTCTGCAAAACAAAATTAAAGTGTTCACTTAAATTAGTTTAAGTTGTGTATTCATTAGATGACCTGCACTAAAATTACTATTATAGTCAGTACGTAACTAAATAAACTATTTGTTCCAAACAATTTCCTTAAACTACTACTTATCAAATACTTTGAGATCCACTGCTGAGGTTCCAAAGATATAGTTTTCTTCTGAGCTGTAAGACGGACACTTCACTAAGTTAAAACTAAGCTACCTCCTAAACTAATTACATCATCCATTGAAATTCCTGAGATATGGTTTCTTTTGATATAACCGAGGCACTCTTGCCCAACTTAAAATTAAGCTTAACCTAACTTACAAACTAGATACTTTAGCCATCCGTTGTAATTTCTAAGATATGGTTTCTTCTTATATGGCAGGGGCACACTTACCCATTTTACAACTAGGCTTAACCTAACTTATAAAGTAGATAATTTAGCCATCAATTGAAATTCCTAAGATATGGTTTCTTCTTATATGGCGAGGGCACAGTTGCCCAACTTACAGCTAAGCTTAACCTAACTTACAAACTAGATACTTTAGCCATCCATTGAAATTCCTTTGATATAGTTTCTTCTTATATGGTAGGGGCATACTGCCCAACTTACAACTAAGCTTAACCTAACTTACAAACTAGATACTTTAGCCATCCATTGTAATTCCTAAGATATGGTTTCTTCTTATATGGTAGGGCATACTGCCCAACTTACAACTAAGCTTAACCTAACTTACAAACTAGATACTTTAGCCATCCATTGAAATTCCTAAGATATCGTTTCTTCTTATATAGCAGGGGCACACTTGCCCAACATACAGCTAAGCTTAACCTAACTTACAAACTAGATACTTTAGCCATCCATTTAAATTCCTTTGATGTGGTTTCTTCTTATATGGTAGGGGCATACTGCCCAACTTACAACTAAGCTAACTTATAAACTAAATACTTAAATACTTAATATTAAATACTTAAGCGATCCATTATGATTCCTAAGACATGGTTTTTTCTTATATGGCAGACGCATTCTGGCAAACTATTTATATATGGCATATATTTTGATTCCTAAGATATGATTTCTTGTGATATGACAGGTGTATATTTCACAAGTAATTACATAAAGCATCCATTGAGATCGCTAAGATATGGTTTCTTCTTATATAGCAAGGGCACCTTTCCCAACTTACAACTAAGCTTAACCTAACTTATAAACTAGATACTTTAGCCATCCATTGTAATTCCTAAGATATGGTTTCTTCTTATATGGCAGGGGCACGCTTGCCCAACTTACAACTAAGCTTAACCTAACTTACAAACTAGATACTTTAGCCATCCATTGTAATTCCTAAGATATGGTTTCTTCTTATATGGCAGGGGCACACTTGCCCAACTTATAACTAAGCTTAACCTAACTTATAAACTAGATACTTTAGCCATCCATTGTAATTCCTAAGATATGGTTTCTTCTTATATGGCAGGGGCACGCTTGCCCAACTTACAACTAAGCTTAACCTAACTTACAAACTAGATACTTTAGCCATCCATTGTAATTCCTAAGATATGGTTTCTTCTTATATGGTAGGGGCATACTGCCCAACTTACAACTAAGCTAACTTATAAACTAAATACTTAAATACTTAATATTAAATACTTAAGCGATCCATTATGATTCCTAAGACATGGTTTTTTCTTATATGGCAGACGCATTCTGGCAAACTATTTATATATGGCATATATTTTGATTCCTAAGATATGATTTCTTGTGATATGACAGGTGTATATTTCCCAAGTAATTACATAAAGCATCCATTGAGATCGCTAAGATATGGTTTCTTCTTATATAGCAAGGGCACCTTTCCCAACTTACAACTAAGCTTAACCTAACTTATAAACTAGATACTTTAGCCATCCATTGTAATTCCTAAGATATGGTTTCTTCTTATATGGCAGGGGCACGCTTGCCCAACTTACAACTAAGCTTAACCTAACTTACAAACTAGATACTTTAGCCATCCATTGTAATTCCTAAGATATGGTTTCTTCTTATATGGCAGGGGCACACTTGCCCAACTTATAACTAAGCTTAACCTAACTTATAAACTAGATAATTTAGCTATCCATTGAAATTCCTTCGATATGGTTTCTTCTTATATGGCAGGAGCACACTTGCCCAACTTACTACTAAGCTTAATCTAACTTACAAACTAGATACTTTAGCCATCCGTTGTAATTTCTAAGATATGGTTTCTTCTTATATGGCAGGGGCATACTGCCCAACTTACAACTAAGCTTAACCTAACTTACAAACTAGATACTTTAGCCATCCATTGAAATTCCTTTGATATGGTTTCTTCCGATATGGTACGGGCATACAGCCCAACTTACAACTAAGCTTAACCTAACTTACAAACTAGATACTTTAGCCATCCATTGAAATTCCTTTGATATGGATTCTTACGATATGGTACGGGCATACAGCCCAACTTACAACTAAGCTAACTTATAAACTAAATACTTGAATACTTAATACTAAATACTTAAGCGATCCATTGTGATTCCTAAGACATGGTTTCTTCTTATATGGCAGATGCATCTTGACAAACTAATCACTTAAGGCATATATTGTGATTCCTAAGATATGGTTTCTCATGATATGACAGGTGTATATTTCCGAACTAAGTGCTTAAGGCATCCATTGAGATTCCAAAGATGTGGTTCTTCTTACTAATTATTAGTGTACTATTTACCCTAATAATTTATTAAATTTTATACTAAATTTTCTATTTAGTTTTCTTCGCGCCGAATTGTCTTTAATTGTCGGACGGTGGATATTTTATACCGTATTATTTTGACGTTCTCGGATTATCAAAATACCCGGATATCCGTTTTTATCGTTGCTTAGAAGACCCACCAATACTAATATCAAAAGTACGCGCTCCGTTTTATTCTGCGCAAACATTTCTTAAGTAATTTAGTTGCCCGGATATTAGTAGTATGGTATCATACTGTTAAAATAAACCGTATTAATGAACCCTAGAAGAATTAAATCTCACATTTAAGCTAGCAATTGCTTTTTTATTAACGTGCAAAGGAGCGTAAGGCCTTTAAATGTGCTTAAAACTATACCTACTTCTATAACTAATTCCTTAAAACTATACCTATTTCTATATCTCATTCTTAAAACTACCTACTTTTATAACTAATTCTTAAAACTATACCTATTTCTACAACTAATTCTTAAAACTATACCTACTTCTATATCTCATTCTTAAAACTACCTTCTTTTATAACTAATTCTTAAAACTACCTACTTTTGTGCCTAATTTTTAATCTTAAAACTATACCTACTTCTATTTCTAGTTCTTAAAACTATACCTACTCCTATATCTAGTTCTTAAAACTACCTACTTTTATAACTAATTCTTAAAACTACCCACTTTTATAAATAATTCTTAAAACTATACCTACTTCTACATCTAATTCTTAAAACTATACCTACTTCTATATC
This sequence comes from Rhodnius prolixus, assembly GCF_049639745.1. NCBI lineage: Eukaryota > Metazoa > Arthropoda > Insecta > Hemiptera > Reduviidae > Rhodnius > Rhodnius prolixus. Next base: position 32,564,256 of record NW_027411582.1, read on the forward strand.
TAGTTCTTAAAACTATACCTATTTCTACAACTAATACTTAGAACCATACTCATTTCTAGAACTAATTCTTAAAAGTACCTACTTTTATAACTAATTCTTAAAACTATACCTACTTCTATATCTAATTCTTAAAACTATACCTATTTCTACAACTAATTCTTAAAACTATACCTACTGGTATATTTATTCTTAAAACTACCTATTATGTCTAATTCTTAAAACTACCTACTTCTATATCTAATTCTTAAAACTAAACCTATTTCTATATCTAGTTCTTAAAACTATACCTATTTCAACAACTAATTCTTAAAACTACCTTCTTCTATATCTAATTCTTAAAACTATACCTACTGCTATATCTAATTCTTAAAACTACCTACTTTTATGTCTAATTCTTAAAACTATACCTACTACAGTATATAATACTTAAAACTAGACCTACTTTTATAACTAATTCTTAAAACTACCCACTTTTATAAATAATTCTTAAAACTCTACCTACTTCTATATCTAGTTCTTAAAACTATACCTATTTCTACAACTAATACTTAGAACCATACTCATTTCTAGAACTAATTCTTAAAACTACCTACTTTTATAACTAATTCTTAAAACTACCTACTTTTATAACTAATTCTTAAAATTACCTACTTTTATAACTAATTCTTAAAGCTATATCTAATCTCTACCAACTGCTATATCTAATTCTTAAAGCTACCTACTTTTATGTCTAATTCTTAAAACTATACCTATTTTTATAAATAATTCTTAAAACTACCTACTTTTAAAAAATAAGACTAATTATTTTTTTAAGCTAGTTTTGATATAGATATCTCAAACGTTCGGGATACTTTTATATTATACTACTTCTATTTGAATTTGGAAAAAGTTTTAATTTAATAGGTTTGAAAAGTGTACTGTCTCTGTTAGCCTACTCCCGGGAGTAGTTGCCCAGGGAGCACCTCGAGGAGGTAGAGATCAGTTTTTGCTCCCCAAGAACCTCTATCTTTCGATTTTCACATTAACAATTAGGTATAGGGATTTCATTATTAATTCGTTGTACAAACTTGAAACCTCGATATTGTTTTTAATAATTGTGAATGTTTTAAGATTTGCAGTTTCGATGTTTAAAGAAAGAATCTTGACAATTATTACTGTAAGAAAAAATCGTGTAATAGTTTGCAGCAATTATTTTTTCTTTCGAAACAGAAATTTAAAAAGGGGTTAAATTTTTATTAAAGTTACTGAATCAAACTCAAGTGAGTCGAAGTAAAAGGTTTAAAGATGAATTTTAGATTCCACTATAAATAGTTTTTGGAATATGATCATCAACTTTAGGAAGCAATAGGCTTGCCCATATCTCATAAAAATCTTAATAAATTCACTTAGTGATTTTGAATCAAAGATATTTATATCTATCTTTTTATTCAATGCTTAAGCCGAAAGTGAGGTTTATTTTTCATATTTAGCGCTTTAAAATTGTTTCTAAATCTTAATTTCTTTCTTTTTGTTAAATTGAAACTTTTCTGACTATAATTCATAATTCAGTAAAATTTCGAATAAAATCTAAGTTTAAACTCCCCAAACTAAAACATTGTAGATTGTAGCCATGTTTCACTTGAATCCTTGTATCATTTCATTAACTATTTTTAGTTTAAACTAATTTAATTTCTATTAAAACTTTTAACTTGGTAGTTCTTATTAAATAATATATTGAGTGTTATTACTTACTTGTTTTTGTCTAAAATTTAAGATCTGGGTAACTCCTTGCTTCATAATTTTGACTATTGATGAGTGTTTTAGTAGAGTTGTAAAGAAATGTCCCAAGGTACAAAGCTGTTTCAAGAGTGAAGTTTTCAAAAAGAAACTAAGCACAAATTAATTAAAAAATATTAATTTAAATTAACTTATCTGAAATGAATTTTAGAAATTACCACAGATTAAAAAAATTAATAAAATAAATCAATTAACAAACAAATTATAAAAAATAGTAATAAAAATTAATTTTAAGTTAAAACGTAAAAATTAATAAAGTGAATTAGAAAAAATAATAAAAGAAATAAGAATTATTGCTTGTTCAGGCATGCAAGATTCATTGGTCGACCACGTGCTTATTCAATTTTTTTAATTTTTTATTTAAAAAATATATAAAACTCTATAAACTTAATATAGTTGTATCACTTTATTAATTTTAATAAAAATTTGATTGAATTTAATTAAATAAATAATAAAATCTTACTTACGTGTACAGCATAGATGTTGACTGGTCGGGAGCCCAATGGCAACTGGCTGCAAAAATCCGTTAGTCGCCATATTTGAACTTTGATTTTTTATAAAGTCAAATTTAAGCATAATTCTGTTTAAAATGGATTAATAACAAGTTAATTTAGATAAAAAAATGATTTTTCTACACTACTAATAGTTTTAAAGGCTTTTTTTTAATTATTAATTTGGGACTACTTTATGACGTCACTCAAAAGCACATGGTTATGCGGAAGAATACAAAAAGTAGTTCCAGTTAAAAATTGATAATACTAATTTTTTTCTTTTAAAAAATGAAAGAATATTAAATTATCAAGTTGAATTAAGTAGTTAAAAATATATTTTCCATTAGAAATTGTTTTTTAAGGCAAAAATGAGCACCTGTACTTCTGACCTTCTTTGGCTAATTCTTGAAAATCTGCTCGATAGATTTTCTTCAAATTTGGAATTTTAATTAAATAATAGGTAAAGTTTAATGATAAATTAGTGGTAAAACTTAAAATTTTATTTAAATGCTATTTTACGATGTTGACCTAGGGCTGAAGTTGTACTCCAAAAGTGGTCTCAAAATAAGATTTCAGAAAACGGTTTTCAGTATAATTTGTGTAAAATTGCCCAAATAAGAAGTACACAAAATTTGATCAAAATCTTTGAAGCCGTTTTTAAGAAAATCCGTAATAACTACTTAACCTATTACCTACCCATATGCGTGGCGAATTTCCACGAACCTACGAAATAATTTTATTTTTTTAGTTAATATTTGTACCAAATCTTAATTGCCTGTAATTCTACATTAGTGGTAAGATCTTAATCTTGCATTGAAATTGTTCATGGTAAGCCTTAGAGTGGAAAACCTAGATACGTCAATATTCTTTCATAATGAAATTTTAGCTCGTAATTACAGATCATTTACGCATTATAATTGAATTTTACATCATATTAAAGAATAATAGGTAAGTGAAGGCGGAAACTTTTACCTGTGCGTCATTTTTGAAATAACTCAAATCAGCCATTACCCAATCTTCCTTTTTCCTGCAAGTGCACTTAATCAATTTCCTTTCTATTGGTTAATATTAATAAAAAAAAACTAAATTTAGGTTTTACTTTTGTGATGTACTTGGTTTAAGCATGTTATATTAAGCTTAAGAACAGTTAAGACCCTAAATGTGATGTTCATTTCACAAAGGTAGCTCAAAAACCTATCCTCAATACATACGTTCAATATTTACTTTTCTGATTGGTCAAAATAGTAATTTTAGAGTAAATTAATGTATTTTTAACAATAATATACCACCTAGAATCCTGAATATTAATATACCTACAAAGAATTGAGAATCTGGGATCTCATTTTGTTCAAAAATGTGATCTACCATCATTTAAAAGAACAGTAAGCAGTCTAATATCTAATAAAGTTTCATAATAGTTACGAATTCTATGTAAATATGTTATTTTTTATTTATACTTGTAAAATTTGGTGGAAAAGAGGTAGGTATTGTTCTACCGCTCAATTCTGGTTCATCTTTTTACCAAAAATAGCTACAATTACATGGTTCACCATCAACAAAATCAAACTAAGCTTAAAAGCAAAGATGAATTTGTGAATTATATTTGTAAAAATTGTAAAAAAAAAAAGGCTAATATTGTTCTAACGTTGAATTATTGTATAAGCATTTCTTTTTATTCATATTTAACTACAAATTGTAAGCTTTACAAAAATCTTCTTATTGTAAGTTCTAAAGGGCAACAGATTTAAATACAAATCGTGAATTTTACATAAATATAGATTTATTTAATTCTATGTACTCGTACGAGGTATGCCTCAAAAATCAATGCTCTAAACGCTTTCACTAAAAATGAATGTTCTATTTGATAAAATACTTAAATTTAATAAAATCTGGAGTTACAACAGTGTAGGGTCATATCCCTAAATGTTTTATTAGATTTGAAAAAAAGAATTCTTGTAGATCCAGATGTTCTGAATCACACATACTTTACAATATTTTACCATCTTTTTTATTTAAAAATATCTAGAAGATTGGCAATAATGATGGAAGTAATGTAAAATAAAAAAGGTAAATAGGATAAAATAGAACTGGGAACACCTAACTAGAGTATATAGTCCCTCCTGTAACTTGTCGCGCACCCAGAAAATATGAAAGAAATTATAAATAAACTGTCGAAGCATGTTTGCTTCAGGGTATGGGGAGAAATGTATTGTACGAGCAACAAAGGGCATTTAACACGGTCTTTACAGTCAAATTAATTATAATATTAATTACCTGATTACAAATTTGAAATTAAAAGATATCAGTATTGTAATGAAGTATAGAGGCAATCTAGTGAATTTGAATTGTAAGATATATGGTAAATAAAGAATACCGGTGCTCTCTGTCAGATTTAAACCGGAGTGAAGGTACAAACCACTTCACAGCGAGCTACCCGGTGTTGAACGAATTTAGAAAATCCGTTTTCAATAAGACTAACCAGACACAAGAAGTACTAATTCAAATTCTAAATGCAAAAGGCTGGGAAAAATTGCGGAGAATTATCGGAAGTTTATAGTGCCATTTCAATTATAAACTAATTTCTGTTTTTCTTTTTTATCTCCTCTGAAACTGGCCAGCATGAGGGTCTGACATCTAATAAATACTAAAAAATATAAGTTAAAAATAATGAACACAATATGAAAAAATAAGAAAATATAAAAAGAATAGTTAAAAAAGGCCTCTAAAGTCTAGAAAGAGAATCTAATTGTTAAAATAGTGATTGTTCTGGTGCCTAGAAGTGACAGCATGAATTAAAGCTAATTATTTTATTACCTCTATTGTTTTTATTAATTATTATGTAGCTCGAGCTTTTTTTAATTAGGTAATTTTACAGTTAGATGGTATTAGGTATGTGTTAATTAATGATACCGGAAGTAAGCGAAAATAAATTGTTCTATGCTGAGAAAAATGCATAAAATGTTTCTTGATTGTCGAGTGCGCAATAGTACTGCCAGACTATATGGGTGAGTGATTTTTGCAGGGCGGGAGGGTGGGGTAATTACTATTTAATTTATTAATTCTTTGACTTTTGAATTTTTGACTAAACAGACGTATGTCATGAATACCTACTTCATATTTGATGCTTAGAATATTTTTTATTATAATTCTAATAGAAGAACTTTCATGTATATTTATGACAGTGATTTTTAGACTAGACAGACATACCATATGTTATCATACCTTTTTTTATATTTGATTGTTTGGCTTCTGACCGTCAAGATGAACCATTACCAAGATTATCGAGAGAGGTGTTAACATTATATAAGATTGTTTGGAGCGACGAGCGTACTACCCTCCACCGTCACTCAAGTCGTACTGAAGGGAATTGTTTGACATCTGACAAATAGAATTTGAGTGTCTCCTGGTGGCAAATATGTAAATTATAATTTGTTTACAATGTTGACAGTTCCAGTAAAGTGCTGCTGCCTAATGGCAAATATGTAAACTACAATTAGTAAACATGTATTGAGGTCCAGTAGGTGCTGCTATCTGGTGTCGATTTATAGAACTAATTTTTATTGTTTTTATCTTTTTTTTTTTATTTTCAACATTTTTATTATTCATTTAGTTTTCAACTTTTTTAGGTACTATTTTGTTAATTTAAAACTTTTCTTGTTCTTCTTCTGTAAGTGATGTACTTCTGAACTTTTTTATTGCTTATTTGGTACTTTTTAAACATTTTATTATTTTCAGTTTTCTGTAACTCAACCAACCCGCATAGCCGCTCTCTGAAGAAGGCAGTAAATTTGTCGAAAAGTTGTCAAAAAGACGAGTTGTTGATTTTTTATTTGAACCGATTCCTCGCTAATTTTAATACTTAATATTTATTATTTATTTATTTATTTTGTATATATGTAAAATTAAACTCTAAGTGATAATAGGAAATAAATAGAAACTTTTTTCAGAACTTATAAGTTTTTTTATTCTCTATTAATTACACATTTTTATAGCAAATAAATGGATAAGAAGCTCCATATTGACACGTAAAAACTTATTTCATTTTTATGAACTTTATTTTTATCATTTTTAACCAAACTGAACTTTTTTCAATGAATATGAATAAAAAATAAAAATAAATTTCATAGCAATGAAAAATGTTATATATTAATTAAGGGATAATTACCTGAAATATATCAAGCTGTTGCATGTAAAGAATGTGGTTCTAAGTTGTATAACCATGTCAGCGGTGAGCTCGCAGGGCTTGAACTTAAACTCTGTGAGAAATAAACAAACTGAAAAAAATGAAAAATACATATTCAGTAAAATCTCAATATATTTTTTGAACGTAATTCACTAACTACTTTGTGAATAAAACAAAAGTTGATTTTTTTTCACTTTCAACTAAATTAAATCGTTTTTTTTTATTAACCATTCAAGAAAGTTTGGATTTTATGTAAATTTAATTAGCTTAATTTAAATATAATTTTTACAAATAAAAACATACTAATTCTCTTTCATTTTTAAAGAAATTCTTTGTTTTATTTATTTATCAATAATTTATCTGTCACAATATCAGGCTAATCCCACGCGGAGGTCCCGGGTTCGAATCCAGCAGCTGACCCTTAGATTTTCTCTTCCTAGGAGCTTCTTACAGCTCACTGTCCGGTGATGGACAGTGTTGTCTGTAACGAGAGAACACTGTCCGGAGGCCGGCAGTGCACTGGAAAAAGCTCCGGGCGCTAATGACCTCAGCTGTTGATGCGCCAAAAAAAAAAAAAAAAAAAAAAAAAAAAAAAAAAAAAAAAATATCAGGCTAATACAATGCAGCCGATACCAAAAATAATTAAAATGAATTAAACGTAAATATCATGTTAAATTTCATGAATTCTACATACCCATGCGATCTAGTGGGAAACTTAGGAACTATATAGTTATCGGCTTTGCCAATAGAATGCTCTTGGAGCAGTCCGCTGATATAGTTTGATTTTCCAGATCTCTGCAATTTAATTTTTTTTTCATTATATTTAAGTTTTGTTGATTATACAAAGTATATGCCACTGAAGAATTGAGCCATAATTCTGTACGTGATAAATAAATGTATCAAAATTAATAACAATATCTATAATTAATTAAAAATAAGCAAAAGATCAAAATTTTTCACTGATACAAAAAATTAAATCTTGGAAGAAGTTGATTGAGTTAGAATTATAGCTTACAGTAGTGAATTATTAAAGCAAAAAACCATAGTCGAAAACAAATCACATATAATTATGAAATAATATAATAAGTAAGTCACATATTAGCCTTAAACTCTGTGAGAAATTCTTAATTGTTTATAATGCAATATTATAAACTGTTGCCCCCTAATAACGCGTCAGAAGCTTTGTTTACCTGGGATCAGAATTAAATGATGAAAACAAAATATCAGGTGAGGTAAACAGAGGGATAACGACAGCTAACCGGGCGTATATTGCCAATTACAAGTTATTTAAAACTTCAAACTTGTAAAGGACCACAAAGGTAAGGTTATACAAAACCCTAACACGACCAGTCCTCACGTACGGCGCCGAAACTTGGACCCTTAATATTGCGTTGAGCAACAGCCTTATGATATACGAACGGAAGATATTAAAGAAAATATTCGGCCCGGTTTATGATAATGAAACTGATAGTTGGAGAATACGAAGGAACTCCGAGCTCTATCAGTTGTACAAAGACGTCTGCGTAACGCACTTTATAAGAGTCCGACGAATGGAGTGGCTAGGTCACGTGGAACGAATGACTGAAAACAGAATGCCGCGGAGTTTACTGTTTGGTACACTGTTTAGCAAAAAAAGAATTGGAAGACCACGTAGGCATTGGCTCCAGGAGGTTGAGGAAGACCGTTGGAGAGCATGACTGGAAAAGAAAAGCAAAAAATAGGGATATCTGGAATGACGTTATTCGCGAGGCTAAGGCCCACTCCGGGTTGTAGAGCTACAAGTAAGTAAGTAAGTTGCTCCCTTATAGCCGATGTAATTCACTACAAATCTATGGAGGACCAGAATGTTTTTTAGAAAATACATTTTTCGTTGATTAAGAATAACAGAAAGAGAAATTAAAATTACAATGATTTATTGTAATTTTAGAGTAATTGAAATGATATAGATATTTTAAAAAAGAAAAGAACTTACTTGGATTCAGTAATCCTTCTTACATAAATTCTGACAGACTTCAACATTTAGAGAGAACTCGTTCGAGCAGCTCGCATGATTCAAGCTGCTGTTTGATTATGTGCAGGCTTTAGAAGCAGGACGATTAAAAATTTGATTGAGTTTGAAAACTAAATGAAAGTTAATGAACAATTGCCTGTGGATAAACATTAGTTCCACAAACATTAAGATCTTAGAAATCTGTAAATGAGAGGTTTAAGAAAAAAGTAGATTGAAGAAATGAAAAGAAAATGGATTAAACCACAATACCCGACAAACTCGCAATGGAAATTGTTTACGGTGCTAGGCACATGAATTTTTTTTAATGGAAATTTCAGAAATCACAATGTGCTAAACTTCAATCAGTAACGAAAGATAAGCTGTCAGATAATCTTAATTGTAGGTTGTAACATGCCCGATTTTGAATTTGAGGAACACTAGAATTTGTACTTACACTATTCAGATGAATTATAATAAACGATTAGTGAACTAATTATATTTTAACATAAAAATATGGGGGAAAAAAGAAATTAAACGGAAACAAGAGAAACGTATTTGAAGTGGTCTAGTCTGAAGACTGAAGCATAGCTTTGGTGGACTTGCTGATATGAGGTTTCTATAACCTGTAAGCAATGCCTTCGCAATTTCAGCTTTTTTAATATTATACACATTACTTAGAAAGAGAGTAAAGAAATACTAAAAGTGACTTATAAGTAACAATTAAGAGCATACAAAATTATTCTTAACCCATACTAGCTGGCAAAGTATTAAAATTAAATAATGAATTTCGAGGTAGCCCATCACAAACAAAGATTATTTACCCCTATATGATAGAACATGCAATACTAAACAATACATTATTTTAAAAAATGGAATTAACTTAGAAAAGTAAAACGAAAATAAAATAAAACATTAAGCATCAGAATGCATTCGTGTTGACTCCTAATCTTTTTTGCCTATCATTCGAGTGTTTTTTTTTCCGAAAAATTCTTTCTACTATCTAAACATAATTGGAAACTAAATACAAGTCATACTGGTTTACTTGTCTGCTAGCAAAACTCCTTGCAGAAGGAACCCAATTGACACCGAACTACAAAGTACTTGTATATAACGCACTACTGAAACAGACATGAAATGACGAATGCAGTCAAGTATTCGAATATTTACTGTGGTTACTTGGTAATCAATCAACCAAAAATTCTGCGCCGTATGTCAAAAGCTCCATTATACCTCTCGCAACTAAACCAATCAATCTGAAATAAAAGTACATTTTTCATTCAAGACTTAATCTCTTTCTCATTGTAAATGACCTGCTTTTCCATCTCTGACTCTTACAGACAACCCCAACTAACGATGTGTCGGTGATGGCCTCGTGATTTGCTTGGTAGGTCAATAATAATTGATTCACTAGATAGGTGCTAACTCCTCACACGCTTTGCATCTGTTACTTGGTTTTCCTGTTGCACGATTTATCAATCCTGCAGTTGTAAATTTTAATAAAATTATTTAAAACAAAAAAGTAGTCTCAAGTCAGATTTATGTTGCTTGCAGTTTTGGAGTCAAATTTAAAAAAAAGAAAGAAATGTAGTTGCAGTGTAAGTTAACAATAAATTATTGCTGTACATGGTTTTTAAGTTATTAAAACTAATATGTAACTAATGAAAATCTACTTTTCATTTCATTTCCCCATTCCCTGTTAAGTGTTCCTGAAAAATTGCGTACTTACAAGTGAAAAAACGTAAGTGTAAGCACAGATTGGGTTTATTGAATCAATTTATTAATTTGCTTGCTCTGTAATAAATTGTTATTGGAAAGCAAAAACTTTTTACTTTTTAATCTTTTATTGTAATTTGCCACTGCAACAGTTGTTGCAACAAGCAAATATGGTGAAAGAAAAAAGAAATAAAAGGAAATCATGAGTGGAGAAGGCACCCAGTGGTGCCACTCCAGTAACGTGCTTTGCTCTCACGATAAGAGAAGATCACGTGGCCACATCTTCTCTTCAATCTCCTTAGAGGATTACCTGGTAATGTGGAGGAAGACAGGTGTTCTATGAGAGGGTTAGGATGAGCTGCTGTAGAGGAATGAAATTTGAAAAAGTGGAGTGTTAGCAAGATCTGTAATGAAAGGAATTTTGAGGTCATTATGAATAGTGAAGTTAGATACATAGAACAGAGCGTTAAGAAGTTTTCGAAGTATTTTTGACTGTAATGCCTGGAGGCGTAATGAGTTGGAACGCTTAGTCGATCCCCATACTTCGATGCCGTAAGACCAAATAGGTCGCAGTAACAGTAGATATAAGAGTCTTTTGTTATGTAGGTTAAGTTTCGAACGTTTGTCAAGTAGTCTGGCGAGAAGTTTTGTAGCGTTGGTTAGTTTCTTGTCTTTTCAGTCTAGTATGGGGGATTCCATACTAGGTGCAGTCCAAGGTAGCGTACTTTGTCCACAGTTGGTATAGGAGTTTGGTTCAAGATGACAGGAGGTAGGATTTTCCGTCTGAGAGTAAATACTATAAACTTTGACTCCGTAGCGTTGGTTTTGATTCTCCATTTGAAAAGCCAGTCCTGTAAGTGGTTGATGTGTTTGTAGAGTTTGTGTAACGATAAGAGGATCAGAATGTGGAGATAAGATAGCAGTATCGTCAGCAAAGGTGGAGAGGATAGTATTTGGATGTTGAGGTATGTCTGCTGTATACAAGGAGTAAAGAATAGGACCTAGGACACTGCCCTGAGGAACACCAGCTCGAGCTAGACGGATATCAGAGTCTGCTGCTCCACAGTTGACTCTGAAATATCGATCGCAAAAACGTTAAAATAAAAAATCAATTTGATATATTTTAACATTTATTATAAAAAAAAAAAAAAAATGAAAGAATATTAAATCAAGTAACTGTGTTCATAAAAAAGAATTGTGATTGAACTTCTGGAATACAATTACTTTACACACAACATACAATTGTTCACGAATCTTCTTTACTTTTTTCCATCTAATCACTTATGAGAACATTATAACTTTGTATACTTTTTAAATTTTTATTTAATCTCAATTTTAGACAACTAAATTTTAAGAAAACGAAGGAGTTGATTTAAAAAAGACGCTTAAATTATTAGAAAAGCTACTAAATCTGTCCTTAATTAAATAAATAAACATACAATTTTGCATGCATGGTCTTGAGTGTGATTGCACATATAATGAGACAAAGTTCTGTATTTTGAGTCTTAGTGAAGTCAGTATAAGATCATATAAGATCAAAAAATAAAAAGTAAATTAAAAATTATTTTGAAGAGAGATAAAGAGAAAAAAACATGCTGTAAATAATAAGAAATAAAAATTAAAGAACAATAATCAAATAAAAATATCTTACTACTAACTATACATATTTAACAATAAATTATTGTAAATGTAGATAAAAGAAAGGCGTATCTTTAAACTTAGAGAGAGATTTTATAAAAAAATTGTACTATTTCTCAAATGATTTTCATTTTCTTAAGTACAAAAGAAGATTCAGTTCCAAAATAAAAAATTAAACCACAAGACAACTGATTTTTTTTTTTATTAATCAAATTCCTGCTTTTTTATTATTTTAATCAATCGGAAATTAATGTATAGACATAGAAAATTAAAAGAATAGGTCTGTTTTTATACTGGTCGATTTGCCTGCCTCCTTAAGAGAATGTAAATTTTCTCCTTAATCCAGTCTTTGTTGTAAGGAGCGTAAGTATTGGTTCCTTTTTGGTATCTAGAAAATAAATAAAAAGAACATATATTAATCGATGATTAAAACGAAGACAAGATTTGTATAATTAGGTGCCATTTAATAATGTATTAAAAATATTTTAAGCTAATAACTATCATCTGAATTTTCAATACAGTAGATCAGAATTTGACTTAATCAAATGAAAAATTATTTTGTTGATTAGGTGCCTCTTTAGTTGCAGTTACGATTCTGACTTTTTTTAAATATACGTTTCTATTTAATATAAAATGTTATTTCTATTTAATATAAAATGTTATTTCTAATAGTAATTCATTGTATTAATAGTAAGGCAAATTATTTTGGAAACACACTGTCGTTATTACATCTCGTTTAACTCGGGAACATTCAATGCACTTGAAAGAATGATTATCAGTGATCACTTTTAGTTACTCCCAAAATCATTAATTATATCAGTATATAATATTTACTGTGTTATGGAATTCATCATTGTCAAGATTGCAATTCCTAGTTGGCCAAATTAATAACTTTTTTATAATACTTATAGCAATAGAAATTACTTAAGATAACTCCAGGAGTCTTAGGATCAATTTATACAATCTTATTGATGGACATGATAAATACTGAAACATTCTGAAACTTTATAGTTCCATGATACATAAAATTAGTGGCCATTCATAAAATGGGAAGCGTACATCATTTTTAAAAAAATGTAGCCAAAAACCCTTTGATTTCAAGTAGAAAAATCTGGTTTTATGAAATAATACTGTGATATTAGTACTGTTATGATTTTGTTTGAAAATAAAGAACATATTTAAAACTTCTTTGTATGGAGCATGTCTGAAGGATGTGAAAAGAGTGATATTTCTCAAATTGTAAATGGTGGCCTCCTCGTTCGAGGCTTACTTGTTACCATTGGTTAGAATAATTGAACAACTTCGTAAAAATCACATTTTTAGCTCTTTAAAAGGTTTCAGATGCTTTCCTGTTGTGTCCAGGAAAGAGTATATAATAATAATAATGTTTTATTTGAATAGGGAAAACAAAATATACATATTCTTTTTATAAACATCAATGACATGGTACATTACCGTCTGTCAGAGTCTCATTTGAAACAAAAATTATTAACTTAATGATAAATACATGAGAACGATCTTTACTCTAGCACGAACCAAACAAGACTCCCGGAAAGAGTATATATGTAAGGCGATTGCTCCGACTGAAGTCTTTATATGTATTGAATCTGAACTTAACATTTTTGAAAATGTAAAACATTGTCCTGAATAACGTGGGTAAATTAAAATGGGCAGTCGGCGATGAATAACAATTAATGATGAATAAAGATTTTTGGATTGGATAGTTTAGATAATCGTACAGATCAGTAATTAGACTTTTTTTTTGTAATTATAATTTATAAAATTCGAATTTTAAATAAGGATTTTTATTGATACACTTATCTCCTCTTAATTTAAAAAAGAAAATATGTAAAAAAGGAGTTTATTTGAACGGCCAACTTTAGAGCCTTAGAGCCTTTATTTTTGTTTTACAAACTAAAATTCATTCTCTGGGTAAGATTATTAAAACATTACTATATATGAAAACTAAAAGCACTGCTAATTAGTCATACGCTGAAGAAATTAATTTATGTGAGGAGGTAATAATAATTCAAAAAAATTGAACTTTAAAGTTGCTCATAAAAGAAGTTCGGGACCATTTTTTAAATGGGATTATAAATTATATTATTTAACAAGAAACATTACTCAAGAAGAAACCAATGTTTATAAATAAAAAACACAGTTTCTGGCATTGCTAATAAGTGTATACTTTCCAGAATTTTATGGATTTACTGGTAAACTGAATATATTAAAATTATTAACAGCAAATTTCATTTTTTTATACACGTGTTTTGTACATTTTTAAGGTGACCTGAGATCTATTTCTAAAAATAAAAGAAATTATTTAAACAAATAATATAAATTTATTTATCTAATTCAAATAAAGCACTAGCACATGGAACCTAATTCGTAACTGTTTAAAAAGGTGTAATCAATTTGACCCTGGGGTTAAATTTACTCCAATTAAAGGCTTAAATGTAATGGATTTTTAGCTAAACTGAAAATCCGAAAAAATTTAATCAGACAATATCGCCAATTTTTTGAAGTAAAAGCATACATTAAAACAAGTCCTTCACTCTTTTTCAGTTTTTAACTAAAACTGCTGTTTCGCAAAAAAAAAACTTACACTGAAAACTTAAATTACAATCGAAATCATAAGAATACTTACACCAAACAAGAAAGGTCGGATAATTGATCAATAAAGTCAAATAACTGGCTTATATCATAGGTTATAGCTGGTGTGTTGGGATTTTGTGTTTTAAGATGTTCTTCATAAATTTTGCAAACACCTAAAACAAAAAATAATAATAATTTAATATCAATGGTGATATGGATGTGTATGTTTTAATTTGTTTGCACTAAAACAGAAATACGTTACTTACCTTCCATACATTCGTTAATTGATTCATAATCAGAATAAGTTCTCGTTTCAGGCTTTGGTCCTGGTTGTATAAGCATAATTGTGTGCGACTGCAAAGAAAAGAATATAGCTTAACTACAACACAAAAATAGGTTAAGATAGATAAATCAAATTATCTTTCTCATACCATTTGTGATAAGTATTTTTTTCTCTTACTAAGTGCACAAAACTGGGATGAAAATGAATAGCACGAATGTAACAATAATTTGCAATTAATAAAAGAAATAAATAAAATCGAAAATGCCGACTTTTAGGGAGTCCAAACTCACTCGTATAAACACTGTAATACTTCAGCTGTAAACGTCACAAGTAGCCATTAGTCTGTGTTAGAAAAATTCAAATTTGAATTGATTGTTGAATTCAATGTTTTTTAAACATAAAATCTGATGATGCACACTCACATGATTTTCATATCACAATTCTCATAGTTGTAATACTATGTTGTAATAGAATACAATTTTCTGGGTTTTCATCAAAGAGGAATTTGATCACTATTTCATATTCGGAACTTTTGAAAATCAAATTTAAATACATAGAGCTTCCTACGAATTTTTGTTTTTGAGATATTCAATTCCCTATTTTACCCACATTTATCGAAAATCTCAGAAGGTCTGAAAACTAAATTTATGGTGAAAAATTAATGGGGAAGTTTGGTACAATTACAACTTTCCACTCTCAAAATAGTGAAAGTTACACAATCTTTTGCACAATTTCACCTATGGAATTGTACATTTTAATTTTGAAAGAATATAATATAAAAGTTTCTATACAATTTCTTATTTTTTATTGTTATGTCTAAATGGCGAGGGACCTACCTAATGTATCATTTATCAACTTCCA
The DNA here is from genome assembly GCF_049639745.1 of Rhodnius prolixus. NCBI lineage: Eukaryota > Metazoa > Arthropoda > Insecta > Hemiptera > Reduviidae > Rhodnius > Rhodnius prolixus. Next base: position 32,579,786 of record NW_027411582.1, read on the forward strand.
AATATTATCCCAAGTTCCATTGCTTTTTTCCAAGTTTAAAAGTTATCTTTAGTTCTAAGAAACAATCTTAAGGCCTACAACATCGTGTGAGACCTCTGATCTTCAAATTATCCAAGCATCTTCTTGGGAGTATGCATCTCTCCCGGTTACATTAAATTTAGTATTGGCGAATCTAGGACCTAAACAGTTGTACAACATTAACACTAGTTCCTTATCCTTATCACTGAAAAAGAGATGCTTGCATGAAGATAAGAATAATACAAAATCTTCTTTTGACTCGGAAAAGCAGGGTTGATCTTGCCAGGACATTTTGGCATTTGACATTTCACAGTAGCAGCTTCTGTTAGTGACATTAATTTCTATTCACATCCCAAATTCCAAATTGTGTTGACATTTTTTTTTTTTTCAAAGGCACTTCAAAATACTTTTTTTTTTTTTTAACAAAAAAACATCTATTAACTTAAGTTAAAAAAGATACTTGTTTAAATCAATTAATCACCTAACTTAGTTAACCAAGGCTACAGTGTATAGGCTATGGCCATTCTTTAACAATCTTTTCCTCGGATGAACTATTTTTGTTTGCTCATGAAGAATTCCCTAGATCAGTTTTTGCCAGACATTCTGATTTGAAAAGCTTTCACTGCATGCATGTCAGCAGTTTTACGCTTTGACATTCGCTCCATAATTAACAATAGGTCTTATTGATTAATTTTTTTTGCAAAGAACTGAAGATTTTAATTAGGCTGTAGAATGGTCTATTACCTGTTATAATATCGTAGCTTACCTTATTCTCCACTGTTTATCTCAACTTCAAAGTAAGTTAAAGCACACAACAAGTTAAAAGCTGCACTAGAAGAAGATCTTCTGAATCAATGAACTGATCGCCTAATTTTTTAAGCAATTAAAATAGAAAATAAAGGTATTTTAACAAAATATTGTTTTCATTAAAGAGGTTACATGGAACAGTTATTTCTTGTCGCCCCTACCTTAAGCAGTAACTTAAGCAGCTAGCAAACATATTCTGTTCTGCAAGAACCCTTCTGTAGAATTTGTTGCTTTTGGATGTTATTTTTGTTTAGTATATCCACAAGTAAGTACCTCATCTGGTTTTATACAAAGCTAGATTCTTTCTTTAAAAAAAAAAATGAGATGTTCAGGGACTCACCTCTAGTCTCAGTTCGACTTTCAGCCTTCTATTCAAATACTTATACTTATGTTTACTGGGATATAGTTTGCAATTAATTAATTTTCTCTTTAAAACTGTATCATTTGCCTATAAAATACTTTTGAACGTTAAAATCCGGGTTCTTAGTTGTTTTAAGGTAAAAAAGATTTTCAAAATATGGGCACAGTTTAAAGTGACATAATAGGGTCATTAGTAAGATGATCGCTGCCGGAAATACAGGTCTGTGGGTGCTTTCCCAAATTTTAAAAAAAATGGCTGGAAAAATTGAGCGTCAACAAGATAAATATAGCAGTCGGTCGAAAACTTCAGCTCAAGAAAATAATTACTGACTAAAATGAAAGTTCAGAGATTGCATAGAAGAAATAGAAAGTATTTAAAAGGATTTTTGAACATACTTTGATTTGAACATATTAGATTTTGTACATATTTTTGAACCAGACTGAATCGTAAAATTAGATTTGCTCAGAAACCTGAACCAAAGACTGAATTAATACATGTGTATCGTAAAATAAATGATTCAAACCCGATCCATAACTATCTGAAAAGTTTTCGGAGTTTTCTTACCAGGGATTTCAGATGACCTCACTCAGTGAGATATTTGCTCAATTTCGATACAATAATAGATGTTATTTTGGTTTGTGGCAGCCTCTAAGAAGCAAGCTATTTAGAATACAATGAAATTCTTTTCTCTACAAACTCTGATGTAACCGTCCTTACTTGTGTCTCTCAGACGTGGATGAACTCTTAGTAAGATTGACGAAGGTTTTTAGAAGGTGAACTCTAAAAGTAGAGTAGAGTCGGTAGACCAAGTTTGAGATGAGCAATTAGAGTCGTAGCAGATGGAAAGAGGGATGAAAGAAGCCAGGGCCCGCCGCAGGTTGTGACTGATAGAAAGGAAATCTAAACCAGGTGGAGAAACTAATCCGAAAAATCTTTCTTGACCGACGAAAAGGGTTGCGGGACAAGTCTCTCTTAGAAATGGTTGTAGCATTTGGAGAAGGATTTGGGATTTCTCTGTCAGCAGAGCCAATTGAGGTTCATTCCCTTCATAGAACTGTCATCATTCAAGACAAATCGAGGAAAGCATTAAAATGTCAAGATTTATTCATCAATTTTTGTAACCCAAAGAAATGTCACCAGTTCATAAAACTAAATTATTATCAACAATTTTAAATGGAATAAAGTAAATAAAAACAAATATTAACTTAATAATAGATTTTTCAATCCACCTTCACTTCTGCTTCTCTAACTTCTTCCTCGATAACCACTTCTTCCTTATTCTCTTCTTTCACGTCCTCCTCTTCTTTTACTTCTTCCTCTTTAAGTTCTACTGTCTGTCTTTCCTGTTCTAACTGTTTAGCTCTGGCTTCTTCATCTGCTTTGGCCTGTTTCAATGCAGGAGTCGGCTGGCACCACATTTTGGCACATACAGGATTTGGCATTCCTTGTGGATTACAAGTGCACAGATTACAATCGACCCAAACTAATTCGCCGGGCGTGCATGGTCCTGTAATGAAATTTTTAACATTATGGTTAAATTAACATATTATTAAGATTTTCAGTATGTAATTGTATAGTAGTGTTAATTTTTTCTTTACTTACACTCCTAAGAAAAAAACGTTTTCCTCATTAACAGTTGGAAAAAGGAGAATAATTTTGACAAAGAAGAAAACCCTAAACTTTTTCAGTTACTTAGAAAATTTGCCGGTCAAAACGTTTTAAATGAAAGATTCATTTGTTAATTGAAATGAGTTTATGTCCAATCAAACAAGATACGAACAATACTTATAACCAAAACCGATTACTGAACCATTAGATACAATCAACTAATAATGTTATTCAATTAAAATCAAAAGCATAATGTATGTAATGAAATCAATATACAAGCATAAAATGTGTGGAATAATCACAAACGGAACTTACTGCAAATGTTGGGGCGGGTGTTGATCTAGTGGTCAAGAGAGTAGCTTCATATGTAGGAGGTCCCCAGTTCGAATCCCGTGTATGACTACTTTTTATTTGTCAGGAAAAAATTGTTTATAGCAAAGGATGAGCTTCTGCCCCCGTCCACGACACCTAATTGATAGTTGGACCTTAAGCCCCGCCTGAGAAAATAGGCGATTACTATACTTTACATAAGTGTTTGTTAGTTCAATTGATTATGAATCGCATGTCGTGGTAAAGGGCTGTATATGAGATAATCCGGAGTACGAAGATGTAGCAACGTTTCAGTCAAGCGTGACTGTAACTGAAAGTTGGGTAAGGATAGCAAATCGGAGCATTCTAATTGATTATTAGTTTGTCAATGTTAATGTTACAAGGGAATCGAAGTTTTTAATTACACTACGAGATTAAACAGATTGAAGGTGGTAAATTAACATTATTTATTTAATTACAAGCTTATAAGCTGAGAAAAGTCGGTAATGTATAGCTTTTAAGAAGCATTTCAGGATTTTTTCTATTCTACTTGATGAGTGTCATAGTTTGGAAACCAAAGAAAAGAACAGTATCCTAAAAGAGGGTGAACTAAATTATGATTCAGGACTCTGATGGAATCGAAGTTTAAGATTTATAAAGTTATAGAATAAATACAATTTTAATCTTCAGGGCTTGTTTTGTTGAGAAAAGATTTCCCATTCTGTCCTAAAAAATGTTTGCCCAAAAAAGTTTTATTACGTCTTAAAATTATAAATACGATGCTCATTACTCATTATTAGTTCAATATTTTCGACCAAAATCATAGTAGTTTTTTGAAATGTGTGGTTAATTGAGCTTCAATCTTTGAAGTATACTATTTTAATTCTACTTACAGTAAACCTAATCATATGTGCTGTACTTACTAAAGATAAGCAATTAGTAATTGCAAAAGAGCAAATCTGTATGAAGCCTCTATTAAAATTGAATAAAGCAGAACAAGAAAGAAAAATTGAAATTCTCATTTGCATTCTATCAATTTTAACGCTTTAAGGGAATGATATAAATTCGGTAGTTAGTTTAGCTATTAGGAGTAATACCTCTTGTTCAAGTTCGTTTTCTTTTTTTATACACGAACTAAGAAGGTGTACATTGGTAGAAATTGATTTAGTATTATCTTTTTGCTTGCACTTAATCTTGGATTGATAAAATCACATCTTCCAGATCTGGCATCGATCTCGAAAGTGACGCTTAAAATGAGGATTAATTGGATAAGTAAGATATTATGAAAATGTGGGTAATACAAAAAAAAAAAAAAATGTCAATGTCGACCACTTGTCCCACATGCTATTTCTCTGATAAATAGTAATATTTAATTCTTAAAATTTCTTTTTTATTAAGCAGTGTAAAATTACAATACCAAGGAACTGTTGTAGATATTGATTTTATTTGTTGGTTTACTGAAAGTAAGAACTATGGTGAACATTTCAAATGTTTTTATTTGTTGGAAACTTTCTTTGAAAAGTAGTATTTGTATTCTGTGCGAGAACAACCGAATTATTTGTATTATCTAAATCCAGTTCAGTTTATTCTGTTTGGTTATCAATTGAGAGTTGGTCATCATTATTTATAGAAAACTCTTTGAATGCGTTCAAATTATTTAAAGAATTAATTAATTCGTTTTAATTAAGTTAATTATCAAAATTCTGCATTTGAACAATTAATTTTGAGTGCAGGTATGAAGAAAAACTCTGACATACTTATGCTTAAAAAATAGATGTTTTAATAATGATCTTTAAATGATTTTAATTTTAATAATAAAATAAATTTAAAATAATGAATTTTAATTTAATTTTTCAGAAATGATAGTAATTACAAATTCACTTTAGAATTTGTAATTATTAAGCTTCATTAATCTTAATTGATGAAATTACTTACCAGTTCTGGTCGTTGGGATTCCCGTATAAATAGTTGGAATGAGAAAAATCAAAACTGAGCAAAGTAAAATAGTTGAAACTTTCATTTTTTTTAATAAATATATTGTACTAACAATTTTAATAAAGTTTAAAACAAAAATTAATTGCACAGTAAACACTATTTTCGTTTGGTCCCACTTCAGTAAAAACGTGAATCTTACAACGAAATTAAATTTAGTCCAGACTTTAATCTGTTTTCACAATACAATGTTGGTTTGAAGTGAAGATACCTCTTAATGTTGACCAGGTAAAGTATACAAGGTGAAATAAATAAAAACCTAGGTTTTAAAGTCCTTGAATCGCTCGTTCACAACGTTTATATCAGTTAGACATTGAACAGTTTATTAGTGCAAAGATGTTTATGGATTATTATTGTTTAATTTTAAATAAAACATCATTATCTTCCTGATCTTTGCCATTTTATTTGTTTAATTATCAATTCTTATTTTTTAATTATGTTTTCGTTTCACTATTTAATAAATATTTATCACGAAAAATACTTCATACTGGTTTTTACGCAATTATAGGCGATAGGAGAATCATTGATTTATATTCAAATTTATTTTAAATGAAACTGAAATTTTAATAAATAATCCATTACTTTGCATTGCGATTCACCTCACACGGTAAAAACTTTACAATAATACAAAACATGTATCTATCTTTTTTGCTTTATTAAGAATTAGATTAACTATAAAATAAAGTTTACCATTTGAAATTTCCGTCTAGTATCTATTTTTCATTTACTTTAAGAACCTATTTATTAGCATAAATCGAATGAAATCTCTCCAAAGCTGCGAAAAATGGTGGGATCCAACGTTGTGGCATATAAAATGTTTGCCAGAAAGACTGTACTTTTCTATTTCAGTTTTGGCTAATAAATATTGACCCAGGTGGGTACCACTTACTGATCTGCCTACAAATTCATAATAAAAAAGATTTCATGACAATGAAATCAATTAGATTTAATCTTAAGAGACAAAATCTGGCTTAATTAAATAAAATAATGGGGCGAGGGATTAGTAAATCTGATTTAAAACACCTAATCTATCACTGACAGTATAACTATAATAGCAAATATTTAGAATAAAACGTTAGAATGATCTAGCATGACCTAAGAAGCAACCGATGACTATAAATTTTAAAGAGGTTCAAGGAATGGATTCACAATTGAGGTAAATTGTTATTACACCCAAAATTTTGTCTCAATTTTTTCAACTAGTGAATTCAGAATGTAATTTTTTTCAACCGAAAAATAATCTAATACATCTATTTGTACTTACATATTCGAGATGCTTTTAGGATTATACATCTCGGAATATACAGAAAAGAAGTGATTGCTTCTCTGTAAATACTTCATATATGAATATTACAACCAGCAGTTTATAGCATCAAGGTTGTGTAACTAAAAGGTTTTGCCGACAAGCATATGGGGAGTACGTAGGTAATCGCGAAGGTAGATCCTATTTTCTTACCTGAAGGTGAAGGGAATTTCATTGGGAATTATAAGGTAAGGCTTTCGAGATTGAGTGAACTGAAAGTTGAGCAGTTAATAGGTCAAAGACAATAAGGAAGTTGAGGTCAGCCTAGGCTGCGGCATCTGATAACTTTTTTTCAAGCATAGGTAATGGAAACCCTAGACTGTAGTTCTCTAGAAATATCTAGCGAACGACAGGTTCGTGTAGTAAGAATTTTTAACCCAATCAGGATGATTTGAAATCCCTACAAAAAATGTCATTAAACCTGATAAGAGAATATAGAACAAGAATTAAAGTTTTAAAACATACACACAAAAAAACACAGAGCCTTTTCTGAACTCCTAGACAACAAGAAATGTGAGGTAAGTAAAAACCTGATGAGCTAACGTAGGTAAATCTTCTTTATCAAACGTTAAGCCCAGAGTCTGTGTTGCCCTTGACTCTTAGGCTGAAATAGACATAAGATGACACCAAATTATTTCTTGTACCTAGTCAAAGAGAATGTCAAGCCAAAGAATCCGCCTGAGATTATCAAATGGAGCAGCAAGGCTCTGAATAACATTGTATCGCTGATTATAGGACATCTTCTGTGGCTCGCCAATTGTATATCATGAAGATAATGCCTCTGTGGAATTGAATTCTGTGGCACTCTATATCTTAGAAGATGGACGTGCTTTGTGCAATGAAGATTTAGAATCTTGAGTGGATATAACTCTGAGGAAAATTTTATAAAACTGTTTATAAAGAGAGATAGATTTTGAGGGTAACCAGTGTGAATAAAATGAGAGTTAGCTTTTTCTATTGATTAAGCTGTAGGCACACTTAGAGCCTAGGTCTCTTGCCTTGAGACAGTGCCTCGAATACAACATAATTGGTATTAGAGTAAAAAATCATTCTTTTGTTTACTTTAATCTCTCGTCACGCTATTAAAAAAAGATACACACAAATAATAATAATAGTAATTAATAGGGAAGGGATTAGCTATGAGGTTAGCATACTGGACTCCCACGCGGAGGTCCCGGGTTCGAATCCAGCAGCTGACCCTTAGATTTTCTCTTCCTAGGAGCTTCTTACAGCTCACTGTCCGGTGATGGACAGTGTTGTCTGTAACGAGAGAACACTGTCCGGAGGCCGGCAGTGCACTGGAAAAAGCTCCGGGCGCTAATGACCTCAGCTGTTGATGCGCCAAGAAAAAAAAAAAAAAAAAAAAAAAAAAAAAAAAAAAAAAATAGTAATTAATATTACTAATCAATTTTAATTTCGTAAACAATGAGTGAAGTATAATTAATATCACTTACGGATAATACCTATTTGATGCCAAAAATAACAACTTTCATTTGCCTACTGATGCTTAGCAAAGAATGATGCAAAAAGCGACTTATAACTGCGTATACTTTACGGCCAATGAACTAAGTCAACTAAATTAAAAATTCTGGTTTCATTATGTGATAACTTCATTCCCATTCCTTGACCAGATTTTACTAGCATTTTTTTTACGAAATTCTAAAAAACGGGAGGAAAAAATTACAAAATCTCCAAAAAATCAGGGTATATTTTTTTGTTTTAAATTTTTTAATGATATAATGTTTATTTATATATATACAAGGAAACACTCAAGCACAAACGGAATTCATTATTTAATGATTGATTTCAGTTTCTTATTTTTTTCACGAGACAACATATATATTATGTATAAATATAAACATTTGATGGAAAATATATCCATATATAAAATTGGTTATTATCTATAATAAATATTTATATAAAAAAATGTACAAATCTAATAAAAAATTCACGTTATACCAAAGACTGTGTTCAGGACGGGTTTCAGTTAAGTGAGTGGTGCAGACGAGTTTTCTTTTTTGAACAGTTTTAAGCTACAGAAAATGTTTGTACAGCCTTATTTCTTTGTAATATTATTTAGAAATGGCTTATTGATAAAAAATTAACTAAATATACCATACTTACCACAAACTAAGCCTGGAATACTTGTCTTTCACATGAGATATGTGTACTTCACTAACCATGGAAGGCTACACTGGTTATGAAAGCAAGACGAAGGTTAAGTTGATTAATATACAATTCAAACTTAACTGAAACCTAATTAAATGATTTTGTTTTAAAGAAAATGCTATAAAGTTAATACAAAATTAAGGATGGAAAAATTATAAATAGATTAAGAATGGTGGACTACAAATGTACAAAACGTATTCATTTACAGAAATTACTAATTTTTTAAAACCATTATTCTTCATTTGGTCTCTGAACGCAATTAACATAGAAAATATTCATAGTTGCAAAAATTAGATTTTTTGTAGCTGTGCAAAAAAAAAGTTCGTTTTTTCTCTCTGTCGGTTTTTATGTTAAGAGGATTTGACATTATTTTAAAGATTTTAGCTTACTGTAATGGTGAGATTTATCTTCAGTTTCAAGGCTGCCTTATTCATTAAATGAAAATCAAATAAAATACGAAAAAAATCACATAACTTGAACAGTAAGCTCAACTTAAAGACCTACTGAATTTCCTTTGATAAAGTAGTCAACGATTATGGATGATTACATTTTTAAAATATTGATTTGCGAGTTAATAAATATTAAATGCCAACTTAGATCGTTATGCAAAAAAATAAAAATAAAAATAAAGATGGCGAAAAAAACAATGAGCAAATCAATTTACAAACTTAAGACAATTTATATTAGATGAACTTCCTGAGAACAAAGAACTCTATCCATCGGCAAGAGAAAGATTCATGTAAGAAAGGCTTATGAAAGATTGGAGATATATGTTAAGTCTTGAATGGCACTAGAAAAGGAAGATTTAGAGGTTTTCAACGCTGCTGAAAGATAAACTGGATGGCATCTGGCAATTCGATAAGTGTAATTGAAAGAAGTGGAAGACATGATATTGATGGCAGAATATAATTGAGGAAATAATGGTAAAGGCCTAAAGCTAACTTGATGCATCTCCTTAAAAAATCAAAAACTCAGGGTAAGCCAAGCAAATAAAATAAGAAAATCGTAAATGTTCTTCCATGAAATAATTTACACTCGATGATGGATGATCGACAAAGATTAAAGGAAAAAAATATCTACGTTTAATACAAACTTTAAATACTTGTGCCTGACCTTTCGTATACTTTAAATCTTAAATTTAGAAAATCAACTTGAATTTCATTTTCAGGTTATGCTAAAAAATATTAAAGTGGTCTGTAAAAAGGTCGGTCACTAGTTTTAAAGTAGCATACGAGGTGAAACAATATTTCATACTAGGCTATTTTCCTTGTTATTCCAGACATTTAGCCACCTAAACATCACTAAAAAGATCTGCTATCAGAAAATTAAATAACTTAAATACCTATAATTTGTAAACTAAAAGAAGAAAAGCATATTTTTAACGTACATATAATTTTTTGCTCAAAAAACAAGAGATCTTCAAACATTCAACCCAAGCAATCGCACTTAGAAGTTTTTAATTTTTACATATACGTACATACAAATAAAAAAGGACTTCTTTAATCACAGATTTCCTAAAAAATAATTGTATTTTCTAAATTTTGTCTTCAGCGTAAAATTAATTGGTGTAATTGAAGGAGAGAGCGCTTAACGTCATTGTTTTAATTTATTTTTTGTTCTTTTCTAACGCAAATATTTTTTTAAATAAAAGTTGGACAAATTATTAAACCTTTGATTAGAGAAAAATAGTTATTTAAAAGAGGAAAAATTACCTAAAATTCAATTCCATTCTCGCAACCTTTTCGTCAAATTCATTAACAATATTAAAGTTTGTGATGTACAAATAAATTTTAATTATGAAACGGACTGCTGTAATTAAAAGTTATAATAAAAGTTTCTGAAATTCCATGCAATGTTATTGTGAAAGTTAAAAAGTATCTCTCCACTTTTAGAGGTCTATACTCAGACGGGGCACTTGGCGGTGTTCCATAACCACTATTTAATACCATTATTTTTCTAAATGAACATGCTTAATATGATTTGGGCTGTCATAAATGTAGCCTAACCAAATGCCTCAATTGCTACACATTTACGTGAGGCATTATTAATGTATTTATTTTCTCTGAAAATCATTTTCTCCGAAAAACTAGGATGTTATCTTCAATTTTGAAGGGTAGCCTCCTTATTCCAGATACTAATAATAATCTCACAATACCGACGCGTCTTATTCAGCTCATTTTTCAGGAAACTTAACACCTTAAGAAGTGTCTGTAAATTGTAAAGAGAAGAAACTACAATAAAATAAAAGTAGCATACAGATACAGTCGACTCTCGATAATTCGAATTTTTCGATAATTCAAACTCTACAGCTGCTAACTTCGATAAATCGAAAAAATTCAGTGTATTTAGATACGCTCGTTAATTCGAAATCCTTTTCCCTTAACAACGAGGAGAGAAGGCTCTATAATTCGAACCGAGGCCGCTTCCCCTCTTTATAATTCGAATTTTCCCTAGTAATGTTTACTCCTCATCTTCCGCTTATTGTCCATTTCTTAATGTTTCCCTCCTTTTAGCCCACTTTAACTTTCCAATTCTCTTTCTTAGTTTGTCACGATGGGAAGTACGTCTCCCTTACTGTGTCCCACAAAGAAAACAGTATCGCGGCCGTGAAAAGTGGTTCGAAAAAAAAGTTATAGAAAGATGATAATTCAAACTTCTTGATAATTCGAAATCTCGATTAATTCAAATTTTTCTTGTAGTCCCTTGGATTTCGATTTATCGAGAGTCGACTGTATTCAGGGAAGACCCTGCGCAATGCGTACTAGATGATCGGCTTCTACAAATAAGAACGACATTACTTAACCAACCAAATTGATGGCATAAATAAAAGGTTTTTCCATGTCGTCTACGACGAAGTTACCGCTAAGTGCTCAAGTCTAATTTTTGACCCTTACCGATTTTTGAGAAAGACCGCATTTCTTTTTTTTTTTGTTTTTGTCTCTCTCTCAAACAGCGAGAAGAGTTTTTACATGAGAAGTATGCATTTTATAAAATGTTTTCGGCACGTTTCACAAATTCAATAAATTTTATTAAAATAAATTATAAATACAAAAAAAAAAATCGATTATTCTGTAAATAATTAAATATATATATAGAATTATAAATATATTACAAATATTAGAAATATGTTACATGATTAGCAAGAATCAAAAAAAAAAAAAGGTACCAAATGACCAAAAAAAGTTGTTTTTACTTAATTTTTCGATCACTTAGTTTTAGTATTATATATATATATATTATTTTGTACATTTTTATGAATTGCTTCAACATTTTTTTATTTTATTAATTATTAAGTTTTTACATTTTCCGATTCCACTTCACTTCCTATATATCTACTATTTCATAGTTTTTATTTAAATATACAATTTTATTCGTTCAATTTTTCTTGTTATTCTTTTGCCTTTTCAAAAAAACAATAAAACATAAAATAAGACAACAATATCTTGACTAATTAGGCTTTTTAACAATATTGAATGCGCACTTACGGTATATTGAGCCTATATAATTATTATTATTATTTATTCCCAGGTAGTTTTCAATTTTTTATCATTTATATATTTAAATAAATAATGCTGCTGCTACTTATATGAATAAGAATTTTTTCCTTGACTTGATAGGTGCTCTTCAAGACAGCAAAACTGTATTATTATTTGTTTGTTTAAATCCTATTTTGGGTAGCCCTGCTGTTCGTTTCCGCTGTTTGTTCTGATCTTTAAGGACGCTACCTGTCAAGCCTGGAAATGAAGAAGAAAAAATTGAAATTAATCACTCAAAATTGTTTTTACAGCCTGTGGAATGCAACAGGAAGACGAATAGACGTGATACTCATACTTTTGTAATTTAAAGAACAAATATTGCTTCATTTTAATTCTTTCATACTGTTGATAAGGAAAAATGAGGTATTGCTATCATGTCAAATACTGAAAATTGAGTCTTCACAATAAATGATAAAATTTCATGTGATCAGAAATGACCCATATCAGAATAAGAATCCTCACTTTTTTTTGCATAAAACTTTAAAACATTTTCTTTAAACTGTCAATACTCAATTGTACATATTTAGAGCCACAACTTTTGTTGGGAACATTTTGAAGAGAAAATTATTTTTTTGTGGCACAAGTGGGTGGATTAGAGGGAGGGTAAAGGCTTCATTTTCCCTCTTCAGCGATGAGTCCGAAAAGTTAAGTGAAGTATAAAGAAGCTAGCTAAAGCAGAATAACTAATAAAATTTGTTCCTGAATGTGTTGGTTCCCACTCTTCCTAGAACTTTACTAGAAAACCTGGGTGAGTTGCCATCACCTGGGCTTGCACTACTATGAGTAGTTTGGACTGTCATCAAGTTAGGCAACCCCTCAAATTCATTTGTTTATTCATTCATTCATTCATTCTAAATTCATAGAAGGAATTAAAGTTTGACTGCCTGAACCAGGGATGGCGAACCTTTTTGAGACGTGGGTCAAATTTTGTTCATTTTTTTTTTAGTACTAGCTCTTGGGTCACGAATGCCCATTTGCACAAGAGTTAAGTTTAAAAATTTTAAACTGAATATTTTCAAAACTAAACATCTTTAAAATTCAGTTGGCTTAACGGGTAAAACGGGACGAAACAAGTGCTATGGAAGTCTCTTTTTACAAACATAACTGAATAAAACCTGAACAAAAGTGTGTTTTATCTGAAGAAAAATCTAAATATGGTTATTTGTGCTTTGGGTTGTCGATTTTTTTTGTATCAAACAAAATATGAGTAAAATTATACATTTTATTTGATGTTTTTTAAACACTTTTGCTTTATTTCAAATACTACAAAAAACATTTGTCGTCATTTGCGTTTTAGAACTTTAATGATCAAACTAAAGGTTATAGATAGCATTTCAATTGCTTTTGTGTCAATGCGTGATTGAAAAAAAAATACAGATAGAACAATAAATTATCCACCACAATTAGAAAATCTAAATCAACCCGCGTAAATAAACAAATGCATGCCTAGCAATTGTGGGTCAGTGTCTGACCCATCGGGTCATAGGTTCGCCATCACTGGCCTAAACCATGGAAAAATGTCATTTAACATCCAGTTTGGACATGTTAAAAAGCTACACAAGGGGCTAATGACCTAAAATGTTGATAGGCCTTAATAAAATAAATATTTTTTGACAAAAAAAAAAAAAATACCTTCGCTACAAATCTTTTAGTAAAGCAGACTTTGCAGTCTTCAGTTTGTCCAGCCTCCTTTGTAAATGCGTATTCGAGGTTTCTAGCTCTTCTACCCTAGACAAACTTTCTCGCAACTGAAATAATTATTTGAGAAAAAACAATTATAAGAATAAAAATAAAGACAATAGCTATGAATTTTCCATAACAATGTAACGGAATATTTAATTTCAATATACTTAAACAATATTTTGTTCAAACAAAACATTACCTCTCTTTGCAATTTTCTTCTTTCTACTTTTAATTCGTCTTCCACTTTTTCGGACGTTTCAGCCGCTGTTTTATAACGAACAACTTGGCCTTCTAAACGTGCCACCTAATTAAAACAAGAGTAGAAAGTAAATCAAAATAAAGACAGAATAAAACCATTAAATTCAATACTATATACACAAGAATCATCTTACTGTTGCTTGAAGCGTATTCACATCTTGTTCAGCTTTTTGAAGTTTAAATTTATAATCACCAAGTTGTTTATTTGCTTCTCCTATAAGAAAAATTAGTTTATAATTTTTGGAAATGGATTAATACTAAATTATAATGTAGAAACTAAACGTGAAGTTTGCTATTCCTGGAGCTTACTCTGAATGTCTTCTAGATCGGCTGGATTAGCAGAAAACCTATTACTCTTAGATCTTTCTTCTTCGAGCTCAAGTTTGACATGTCTCAGTTCATCTTGTAACTCATTCCTTTCTGAGGCAAGTTTCTTCAATCTTACATCTGTAAAAGATGTAAGTCATTTATTGTTTAATTAAATAAAATTTAAGCCTATGCAGATTTAAGTTATTCGCTTATATTTAATTTATTGAAATAATTGAATTTTTATCAATCATTCAAGCAAAACATAAAATCAATCCTCTTTCTTAAGACATAAAGATGATCTAGTTTTAATAGCTGCTTCACCCTGGAGTTCTTGATAATGTAACGTTTGGATGAGTTCGTAAAGAGTAAAAACATTGTAGTAACCAGAACATACGAGAGATGTGCGATTAATGTACATTAATTTAAATTTAAAATAAAATTTATAAATACCTAGTGAACCATGTCCAACTGAATCCAACAATTTGGCCATGTCTGCAGAGACCAGCGCTCTTCGATGTTTCTCCTTAACTTTTCTATCAACTCCACCAACATCCTCTTCATCGCTTTCCGTTGCGGATGATGAAGTATCACCACCAACAATTACTAGGCCTTGCTCCTATTCACATAAAAATTAATGATTTAGGTAGATAGATATATGTTTTTCTTATTTTAATGGCTATCCGACGACAGCTTCCTACTAAATTATCAAAATAAAGAAGTTAAATTACTTCAATAAGACGATCTCTTTCTTGAAGAGCGGCAAGAGTTGCTTCTAAATCTTTTTGCAATTTGGCCACATCCCTCTTCATTTGTTCAAATTGCCTACATTTATCCCTGTGTTCCCTCTGAAAAAATAAATAATAAATTTTAAAAAAATAATATAAGGTTCTTTTTGTGGCAATAGCCAACAGATTTTTAAATTTTGTTTTATGTTTTCTCTACCGTTTCGAATATCTATGATAAGGTATTTTTTCTTAGTTTCTTTAAAGAGTTAGATGAGCAATACAATGAGCTTTCTTGCACTTCGATGTTATTTATAAAAAACATCCAGCAGCCCAGAATCTGATTTCAAAAGTAGACTATGCTAGGAAAAAAAAAAAAAATCTCTGATTGCAATCCTTTGCTATGGCCATTAACAACATGATCAATTCAGATTGGATTGTTCAGAAAGCCTACATCTAAAAGGACCACAAAGTCACCCAACAATAAGAAGCCCATCTTCACTAGACTGTGGAGAGAGGTTCCAGGAAATCCAAAAAAAGAGTTACTTCATTTTCTCCGTGTTCACCATGTTGCTGCCTTGCCATGTAGCAATTTCCAGAGTACGCGAAGGCATACGAACATCTGAATCATCTTTTTCTTAACTGATTTATCGATTAAAATTTACAATCAATTAGTGCCCCCTGTTTGTGCACAATCATATAATTTTAATGAATTTAGTTTGGCAAATAAGCCATTATTTTGGTTGCGATACGATTGTTTGAAACTGAAGCCTTTAAACTTTTCTAATGAATTATACGATCGTAATTCATCGTTAAAAAAGACTCTTTTTATCTTGTTTAGCAGACCATTTAATAAGAAAGTTGGACTATTTTAAAGTCTCAGATACCTTAGCGCCTTTAAGGGTTGTTCTAGCCTAAGAACATAACCAAGTCTTCCACATCCAACGGCAGGATGTAGCTACTTTCTTCCTGCTTGAAGAGATGTAGTAGGTTTTAGTTTTAGAGTTAGAATTCTAGCCTACTTCCAAACTGTCTTTGGAACTTTCCAGCACTGGACGGTTTGTTCTGATAGGCAACCTCCATTTTCGGGCCTTCCAGAGGTATAAGTCCACCCCAGCTGGTACACTAACTAAGCCACTTTCCTAAATAACTATCTGATGGTCTTCATCTAGCCCAGGCAGTGTCCACATCTTAATCTGGCTTTATGTCTTCTTATAATACAAAACGCCTTAAGAATGGGTGGAATATTCTTATTTTTCCTTCCAGCAGACTGTGACCAGGAAGAGAGGGGCAATGGTCTCCGAGTATCCTCTGAGGCAGCATAGCAATCGCTAGTTTACGTCACGAGACCTTCGGTACTTGAAAAGGAGTAAGTATAATACTCAAAACCGACTGGTGTACAAACCCTGAACGTAGAAGAATCACTCTAGCATAACAAGGCATAATAAGCTTTCTTTGGCTAACTGCCTAGCTTCTAATATCATCCAATAAATACCTTAAATACTCAATATAATATAAAAGGGCCAACAGAAGTAGTGATTCATGCCACATCAGGATTTAACGTACCCATGACCTTCAATGACCATCAATAAGTTATCAGGAAGTCTTTCTTATTAGGTCATAATGGATATTGCTTTACAGCATCCGTAGAAATCAAGGTTTACCCTTTAAAAAAAATCACAAAAAAACTTAAATAGCAATTAAAATTTCGAGGTTTGAATTTTTCTAGGAACAACGCCACAACAACATCTAAATGGCATTATTCAAACAAGGTACTACCCTGACTTCGCATATACAAAAAAATGTTTTTGGGTTTTAAATGCAGAGTACTCTGAGCTAACTTAATTTAATCTAATTTGATCGCTAACCTGGATCAGGCGCAAACAATTACAATTACAACATCTTGAATTACCTGTAATTGATTATGTTCCTCTTCCAATTCTTCATACCTATCTTTATACAATTCTACTTGATAAGCTGCAGCTGCTTTTTCGTTGTCTAATTGGGCATTGCCTATCATAGCCTTTCTAAACTTGTCTTCAACTTCTCGTAGTTCACTCTAAAGCAAAAAGCAAAAGAAAAGAAATTCTGTTATAAACATAGAATTTTACGAAATAATAACAAAAAAATAAAAGGAGAAACCAAAATTGAAAATCCTATTTTGTGGCCTTAATATAATATTACGTTCAGTTATTTGGAATCGAATGAAAACAACTACAAATTGAAAAAAAGTCTTTTAAAAAAAATAAACTCACATTATTTTCGGCATGATTCTTTATTTTGTTCCCACTATTAGATTTATTTTCAATAGACATCGATCGAATAAGACTCCAAAAATCCGCCATAATGACCAAAAAAAAACACCCAGAATAGTTTTCTTTAATGGTTGTAATATCATCGATTAGAGGACAAATCCACTTCAATACTAACCCAGTAATTCACTTGAGTGCTATGTTCTTATCTGATAAAAGTGTTATATATATGTATACTTGTATCTGTGGGTGTGTGTGTTTTGTGCGAAAGAGAAGAGGGTAGAGTGGCAGAGTTTCCGGTTATCAGCGTGCAAAAATGAAATTCACGTTTTAAAATAACGTTTCTAATAAACTAACGTTATGACAACAGAAATGGAGTATTGTTAAAAAATAGGGCAAACTATAATATTTATTTATATTAATTTTAAGTTAGTTTACGAGAATAAAATTTAAAAAAAAACTTATCTCTTAAAACCAAAACAAAATTTATCAACCTTAATCAAAATAATGTCCTGTAATCACAGCAAGAGTATGATACCTTGGCTTTATAAGCAAAGAACCAAAGAGACCCTGTTCTTGGGTAGAAATCAGATTACTCCTGATTGCAGGCCTATCCATAGGGCACGGTAGGTTCAGGTGGGTTTTATTAGCTCAGGACCGTTGTGCAGATTGTGTCAGGAAGAGGAGGAAAACAACCTCTCACCTGTTATTCGATTGTATCGCAAACGAACGGTTGCGCTATGAAACCTTTGGAACACTGAGACCAAAGGAGATAGTAGCGCAAAAAGAACTAGGTAGGGAAAGTCCTCAATCTTTTTAGAGGTTTCGTCTACTAGATCCAAAGGGAAAGGCACAATAAGCCTCTTATGGCTGCAGTGCCGTGGAACGTAGGTCCCGTCCCATCTAATATTCTATTCTATGTCCTGTAAAGAGCTCCTCAATAATTAAGGAATACTTGTTTACAATTTTTGTTGGAAAATATCACTGTAAGCAAAAATAGGCTGCGAAGGAAGGGATTTATCGAATCGGAGGGAACCTATGTACAACATCATTTATATACAGGGTGTTCATTTTAAGACGGCTCAAATGCATTTCATGCTTAAACGGTTGTTCTGAGCAAAAAATGGTAGAGGAAAAATTTGTTGCCTGTCACCTCTAGTTTCAGAATATGTGACTTGATTTTAGATTCCTGCCCGCATACGCGGCTGACGCGCGACCAAAAGTGAGGGTTCGCAGTTGATCCCCATTTTCATGTACACAGTTTTAAAGAGTATAAAAAGTTATGAAAGAAACCGGAAACCGCAATTCGATATCTTTAAAATTAAAGGTGCTAGGTCATTTCAAAACCTGGTAATTTTAATCATATTTCAATTTTTTTAACTTGTTATCAAAGAGAAAGAAGAGCACGCGATAGGTCATTTTTATGTATTTTTTCATCCCATTTCCACTAAAAATATTGCCAAGGCCGTAAAGCTAGTATTTTTCTTAATATCGGGAAATAAGTCGTTTTCTGAGAGATTTTTCTAAGAAAAATCAAATGTTAAGAGCTTTAGATGTTCTCAAGCATACACAAAATGTCTAAAAATTAATTTTACATCTGTTACAAACAAGAAGGTTTAATAATTATTTGGTAATTTTGGGAGAGTTGCGTTTAATTACCAAAAACATTGGAAACCTCCTACCACATATTTAAGTGGTCAATATCTTTCATGTAAAGGATCAAACTTATTCCTTAATTTATCAAATAATGCACTTTTGCAGCTTTTGCAGCATGAACTGTGTCTTGAAAGGTTCCTCCTCAGACTCGCAAGCCAGGTTAGCCAGGAGGTTATCAACTGCTCTCTGTATCTGAAGAGGCACCTTTGAAGGCACAGTACATGCTTCACAAGTTGAGTAAAGTTGAGTAAATTTGATCCTTTACATGAAAGATATTGATCACTTAAATATGTGGCAGGAGGTTTCCAATTTTTTTCGGTAATTAAACGCAACTCTCCCAAAATTACCAAATAATTATTAAACCTTCTTGTTTGTAGCAGTTGTAAAATTATTTTTTAGCCACTTTGGGTATGTTTGAGAACATCTAAAGCTCTTAACATTAGATTATCGCTTAGAAAGTCACTCGGAAAACGACTTATTTCCCGATATTAAGAAAAATACTAGCTTTACTGCCTTGGCAATATTTTTAGTAGAAAGGGGATGAAAAAATACATAAAAATGACCTATCTTCTTTCTCTTTGATAACAAGTTAAAAAAATTAAAAAATATGATTAAAAATACCAGATTTTGAAATGGCCTAGCAAATTTAATTTTGAAAATATCGAATTGCGGTTTCCGGTTTCTTTCATTACTTTTTATACTCTTTAAAACTTGTGTATGAAAATGGGGGCCAACAGCGGAACCCTTACTTTTGGTAGCGCGTCAGCCGCGTATGCGAGCAGGAATCTAAAATCAAGTCACATATTCTGAAACTAGAGGTGACGGACAACAAATTTTTCCTCTACCATTTTTCGCTCAGAACAACCGTTTAAGCATGAAATGCATTTGAGCCGTCTTAAAATGAACACCCTGTATATAAAAAAGGGGAGATATTCTAAAATTATTTTAGCAGAGTGGTTTTCAACCGCTGGTTCGAGAATATATAAATGCTATCCTTCGTCTCTCAGAAACTAAACTTTAAAACCACGAAATACTGATTTGCTAACAAAGAAGCTACAGCAAAACCGGACTCTAAATAATGTTATTTAATTTTACGTTTTTGTCTTGATAGTACGCTGGTTCGTAATATAAATCCTTTATTTTTTGGCAAAGGTTGGAAAACACTGTTTTAGCAGACTCCTGCCTAATGGAACTGGTAGCCTGGTAACTTGCTAGGTACTTAAAAAAAAAAAAGAAGAAAAATCCTTTCTGGGACTTTCCCAGACTCTTCAAGTCCACTGGCATATTTTAGTAACTATACTAACTCTGACATCTCTGAGGGAAGCGGTTTCCTCCAGGGAATCTTCCGAACTTCTTCGTGAAGACTGGTAACTGTTTGATGCTGAAAGTCTGCTATTATTAACTGAAACTCTTGCAGCTCTGGATACTCCATCTGTAAAAAACCACAAGAATGATTAGTCACAATCTTATCACAATATTCAGATTAGTATATATTTTAACATTATTAGAGTGATTTAAGGATGTAAAATAATAAATAGGTTATTTACTCACCAGAATACATATCATATATTCTGTCAGCATTTTCATCGGCCTCTTTTTGCTGCCTTTCTAATTCTCTCATTCTTATCTCCCTCGCCTCGGCCCGGGCCTGCCGCTTCGCTGCCAACCGGGCCTCCGCCTGTAAAAATCGATTCAGTTCGATTAATTACAACTTTTGTAAAATAAAATTATGAAGATAATATCTATTCTATAAATGATACGTTATTTGATATATTTTCATCTCAATTTTTAATTTTACAGACTTAAAAATTTAAGACAACAAAATTTTCTTATTAAATTTGAAATTCTACCGAATCCGTCAAATCTTTATCACCTTTATGGGGTTACTACTGTGAATGAAAAAGTCACCAGAACAAACGAGAATTCAAGTAAACATAAAGGATAATATTCGACATTAATGTGATTGATAAAAAAAATTAAAATCATGAGAAAAATATGCATTTAAAGTGTTCTCTATCAGCGCTCGATAAGGGAATCCCAGCGGGGAAAACAGAATTATGCAAAAAGTTGTTGTTTTTTTTTTTTAATCTTAAGAATTATGAAGGTTACTTTATCTGAACCATAAAATTGTGAGAAATAGAAGTAATAAAGCCACATTTAAGTGTATAAATACATCAATGAATAACTTCACACACTGCCAGCACACCCACGGACAGCATTAGACCAGAATCAGGGATACGGAGAAGAAGAGTTTAGACCAAGGATCCCTTATCTCCAGGAATAATACCTGGGACTAAACTGACAAGAATTAGCTCAGAACTGAAGCAAATAATCCAAGCTAAAATTGAAGGGGAAACCCTACAACGCCCAGGAGAAGATGAAGAAGTAACTGAACATCTTGTTAAGACACTGAAACTCAAAATTAATTGTTCCATTTTCTTGATTTAGCATTACAGCATTATAAATAACTCCTTTTAACTTTGATAATAATTTTTGTGCAATAACGTTAATTGCAGTTCAAGTTATGGTACTAAATTACAACCCAAAATAATCTTTAGTCTGCGTTATAGCTTAAAACAAATTGAACGTAAAACATAATTATTAAGCTTAGAAGGAGTAACCCCGAGCTTGGACAATTACATAGGAAATAAATAGAACAAAATGATTTGCCTAACTACAGCTTCAAAATTCAACGAATTAAAATGGAAGTATCTAATTGAATCAATCTTAAATCTCTTATATTCTGACTATTTACACAATATAAGAACTGATTATTCACCTTTTTCTAGTCTCTACAGCTACAGTTTGTATCAACTGATCTGATGTATTGTAAGCATTATTTACAAAACTGCTTAAATAGTTAATCCTATGATGGAAGAAGCCATGACTTTCTATTAGAAAATGTCACCAGAATTATTTTGTTCACAGCTTAAAAATGTCCCCAGAATGAAATTGATATTTTGTTTTATCATTATTTTATTATTTTGCAGTTAAATTTGAGGAACTGCTGCTGCTTATAGGACTGGCTAAACAAATGGCGAAATCAAAATATATAGTATTTACTCTTAGACGAAAAAATCCTACCTCCCATCATCTTGAACCAAACTCCTATACCAACTGTGGACAAAGTACGCTTACCTTGGACTGCACCTAGAAGCAAATTATTGACATGGAATCCCCATACTAGACTGAAAAGACAAGAAAGTAACCAACGCTACAAAACTTCTCGCAAGACTACTTGGCAAACGTTCGAAACTTAACCTACATAACAAAAAACTCTTACTCCTGCTGTTACTGCGACCTATTTGGTCACACGGCATCGAAGTATCGGGGATCGACTAAACGTTCCAACTCACTACGCCTCCAGACATTACTGTCCAAAAATACTACGAAAACTGCTTAACGCTCCATTCTATATTTCTAACCTCACCATCCATAATGACCTCAAAATCTCCCTTTCGTTAAAGATCTTAGTAAAACTCGTTTCTTAAAATTTCATTGCTCTACCGCAGCTCATCCTAACCCATTAATAGAACACCTATCTTCTTCCACATTACCAGTTAATCCTCCAAGGAGATTGAAGAGATGATGGCCCGGCGATCTGCTCTCCTCATAAGAGCAGTATAGTACTATATTCACGACAATGGAGTGACACTACTGGGTGCCTTCTCCGATCCATATTCATGTTATTGTTTTATCTTAAATTGCATTTACTTGTTGCAGTTGCGAATTTCAATAAAAGATTTTAAAAAAAAATTGAGGAAAGATTTCGAACCTTGAGAAGAGAACATACTAAGTGGTTTTTAAGTTGATTAAAAGTTCTAATTTAGCCAGAACTGCTTTATGTCTCATATTGCAGTACAGCCTCAAAGGTTTAAGATCTTTAAGAAGTATTATTTTTGGTAACCGCTCTACATTCATTTCAAAGCTATGGATTCTGGGCGAACATTAACACTTCGATGTATCTTTCTGTAAATGAAGTATTTTTAAGAAATTCTAATAAAGTTAAAACAAATAAATGGATGCATTTTTTTTGTGGAAATGGGGCACTAACATTGTGGGACATGTCAAACATACTTGAACAGCTGTAAGTGTGCCAGTTTTTAAAATATAGAACATTCTTAAAAGACTTACATGATCTTTATTGTTATAATCACGGTTAATGGAGGTGACCAATGAATGGATGCAATGACCTGGAAATTGCGAATTGATTTCACCGCCCACCATGATTCCTTCACCTCCTCCTCCTCCTCTCTACTAACTCTGTGAGGGAGATTGGTAGTTCTTGAACAACACTAAAAATGAAATGTCTTTATCTAGCCAACTGTGCAGACTAGATTAATTTGGTGCTCCAGCCAGCCAGCCCACCTCTAGCACTCTGGGGATCTCCACTACTCCACACCAGGTCACTCACTATAGCAACCACTACTACGCCACTAACTATTGTCAAATGGTTAACCCAATACTTTTCACGACCTACATTCAAGTCTTTTCTTATTCCAATGATGTTCAACCTAGATCGTTTTTTTTTGTTCAAAAGAGAGCTTTAGACCTTGACACTCTTTAAATAGTAAATATTTGACTTTAATTTTAATGCTACTAACAGAACGTATTTTTATTTCAATGAAAATATTATTATTTTATCAATGTACAAGGACATATTTTGATGTCAACGCCATCTGTGGCCATCAATTAGACGCATTTCTTTTACTCTTTAATCTTAAATATTCACCCAACTTCTATGAATTTCCTGTTAATAATAGTAAACTGTATCTACGAGTTCGAAATTTAGATTTGTAGCTCACAGAAAATATTAAGAACTGAAACTTTGCACGATTATAATTTCCCTTATTAGTAGGGGATAAAGAAGTAAGTCACATTAGAATTGAATAATCCGGAGTTAATTTATTGAATGCAATTTCCACGATAACCTACGCGATTGACCGAGTATTGACATTTAGACTAAGCGATAAATTGGCAAACTGCACAATTTATGACAAAGTTATAGTGAGCATAAAATGTGTACAATTAAAAGTACTGAAGTAACAATTGTTTGCTAGAAATTTCCGCTATAACAGAGTTAAGTTACTTGCATTATAAATCGTTCTAAGAAAGTCTAACAATTATGTCAGTGGTACCTAATTGTTAGGAGATCTCCTCTAAAGAATACAGGTATACCTGAGTCTGAACATGATTGGTGATCTCTAACACTCTCCACTACTTTAATAACTAGCAATTACGCATTTCCGAAACGGTATATTCCAATAAACATTTGTCAAATAAACATGATCATATCATACAATGTATACGCGTGGTTATATCCGTTTTATCACTAATTGTGTTGAAACTATTGCAAGTACATTTCCTTTCCATGTTGATGTGAAGGTATGCTAACTGTTATGTGTGAAGGTTATATTATGTTGAGGTTTTAATCAGATGACTGCCATAGCGGTTGCCATTTTGATAGCCAAATGATTAGTGGTATTTTTTTTTAAAGATTTTAAATTATCAATTGCTTTTTCCAATACGGGAAAAAAAAGAAAAAGCTAAATTCTAACTCGTACAAGAATTGTATTTATAATTTTTTTTTTTTTTACAATTGCTCAGTTAGTGTGGTTTTTCCATATCCTAAATAAAGGTCCTTGCTTTTTAAAAGGTTTCGGTCCAGCAAATCCTCAGCTTTGTGAGTAGATTCAGCGTACGCTGAACCTTCAAATATTTTAACAGCAAACGTCGATCACAAGTGGAGAAGTTAAGCATTACAAAGACGTTTAAATACTCCTAGAAATCAGGTCCTTTACTCAGGATAGAGTTTTAATAAGAAAGGTAGCTGAATAAAATGAGTATGATTGCGCTAAATACTGAAAATACTTGCAGTAACGTAAGGGGAGGGATAGGCTAAGTGTTCAGCATCCTGGATCCCGGTTTCGCCGCTGGCTCTTACTATTTCCTCTTCCTAGGAGCTTCTAACAGCTTACTTTACGGTGATGCGATAGTGTTCGTCTGTAAACGAGAAAAACTGCAGTGCACTGAATAAATGCTCCATGCACCTCAGTTATTGACGCGCCTTAAATTATAAAGAAAAAGAAAGTAAGGAATGTACGCTGTATATTGTTTGGATTGTGACTGAGAGCTCGGAGATCTAGGAGGAGAGAGAGAGAATATATAGGGACCAAGGAGTTGGAAAAGCTAACGGTAATCTAAGAGTAAGATTGGAAGAACTAAGAGAAGTGGTGGCTTGACGAAGTATAGGAGGTCCTCCCCAGAAGACTAGGAGTGTGGCCTTGACGAAGGGACGGTAAAGGCAAGCTGGGTTTTGGAAACTACTCAGGAGATACGATCCTTCAAGAACTTTAGAATAAAACTATTTCATAATGATGGCCAACACAAACAGATCCTAATTAGATCAATTCTTTTGGAAGATAAACAAAATTGGGAATTTAAGATCACCATTACGATAGCCAACTTCAATCACCAAAAGCAGCATAAACATACAAAATTATAAGCAAAAATTAATGCTGCGCTAAAGAATTACTCAACAATTACTTAAAAAAATCGAAGAATTACAAACAGAAATTGTAAGTCCAAGATGTGGATACGGGTAAACATGCTGCGTACAAATCCATGCTCAATAAATTGCCATTAAATCCTCAAGATTGATTGATTTCATTAAAAAATCAAAAAGTTTTATTTTTTTTTTGATGAAATCTGAACATTCTGAAGATAAATAGTTTCCTTCACTAGTTTCACATCAGGTAGAAAGAAACTTGATATCTTCGAAAAGTCCGAAGAATACACCGGTACAATAACAATTACAACTTCTTCACCTCAATCGGAATAGAAAGTCCGAATGCTCTTAAAAGTTGATGGTAAAAGAGAATAGTGAAATTCTACAATCTAACACAGGCAAATTATTGATTAAGATTGATTATTGATTTCAACAGCTAGTATTAATATCGAAATAACAGTAACCTTATCCATATTTTGAGTTAAAGATTTTTGTTTCAAAAAGTTATTTATTAGACGGTGACATCATGTTGATAGTGCAAGTCATTGCTGCCATTGTAAAGATTAATAATTTTATCAACAGATGGCTCTTCAGTAACTAGAAATCTCTTTTTTGGCGATTATATTATTTTTTTATCTTTATATTTTTAGATAAATTTCTATTAAATTAGGTTTTTTCCAAAATATTCTGGAAATTACTAGAACTTTTGTGTTTTTCTTAAAACAAAATAAAGCAAGCCTTTTATATTACGAGGGTCGTTTGAAAAGTCCGTGCAAAAATAAAAACTACTTAATTTTTTGGGGTAAACCTTTTTTATTTTTCAACATAGTCTCCTTTTAGGCTTATAACACTTCGTCCAACGCTGCTCTAGTTTGTTGATCCCTTCCGAATAATAGGATTTGTCCAAGTCTGAAAAATAGCCATTCGTTTCTGCAATCACCTCCTCGTTTGAATAAAATCTTTTTCCCGCCAGCCATTTCTTCATATTGGGGAAGAAATAGTAGTCCGAGGGAGCCAAGTTTGGAGAATAGGGGGGATGTGAAACGAGTTGGAACCCTATTTCCATTAATTTTGCGACCACAACTGCTGAGGTGTGAGCTGGTGGGTTGTCGTGATGGAAAAGGACTTTTTTGTGGGCCAATCGTGGGCGTTTTTCTTGCAGCTCGGTTTTCAAACGGTCCACTAACGATGAATAATATACACCTGTAATAGTTTTACCCTTTTCCAGATAGTCGATGAGGATTATTCCTTGCGAATCCCAAAAGACAGTCGCCATAATCTTTCCGGCCGAAGGAACGGTCTTCGCCTTTTTTGGCGCAGATTCCCCCTTGGTGACCCATTGTTTAGATTGTTCTTTGGTCTCAGGAGTGTAGTGATATATACATGTTTCATCCACAGTGACGAAACGACGCTTAAAGTCCTGCGGATTCTTCTGGAACAGCTGCAAACCGTCCTTGCAACACTTCACACGATTTCGTTTTTGGTCAAGCGTGAGCAGCAATCGCGGCACCCATCTTGCGGATAGTTTTGTCATGTCCAAATGTTGATGCAAAATATTATGTACCCGTTCATTCGAGATGCCCACAGCACTAGCAATCTCACGCACCTTCCCTCTTCTGTCATCCATCAGCATATCATGGATTTTATCAATGATTTCTGGAGTAGTAACCTCAACAGGGAGTCCAGAACGTTCAGCGTCACTTGTGCCCATATGGCCACTCCGAAAATTTTGAAACCACTTATAAACTGTTCTAATCGAAGGTGCAGAGTCACCATAATGTTTATCAAGCTTCTCTTCAGTCTCCTCAGGCGTTTTGCCTTTCATAAAGTAGTGTTTAATCAACACACGAAATTCTTTTTCGTCCATTTTTTGAAAATCACTCGACTTCCTCGATTCAAACGAATGCCAAACACAAAGAAATAGACCGATCTGGCTGAAACTTGGTGTGTGTTCTTCCAAGAGATGCTACTAACGAAACATAACCTCGATACGCGCCAGTGGTGCTATCTCTCTGACTTTGCACGGACTATTCAAACGACCCTCGTAATAAATATAATTGATTAAATATGGTTTCTATTAATTTTCTCGCAACTAGCAAGATGTATTGCAATCGCAAATATAAAAGGTTTAGGGTTCTTTCTCAAAAAAAAAAAAAAAACCTACAAAAAAGACGAAACATGTCACAAATCTTTGTTGTCATTTTCGTTTGTTCTGAAACTAAGCTTTTAAATTAAATCTGTCAATCCGGAAGTGCGACCATAAATCAGGAAATTTTTTCATATTATCGTGTTTTATTTTTCTCCAACAATAGCTTTAACGCTTTTCTTTTTAAACTTTTCCTTCTGTTTATTAATATATTCGTAGTAAAATCTACCTGGGTTTAGGTATCCAGTGATTTCAAGGTACTTATCCCCTCCTAAAGCGATCCTTCAAGTTCAATTTACTTGAAAACAGCATCACTACAGAACCAAGATACACAAAACATTGAAAGAATTTCACAGATGTATGAAGCAAAAATATAATCCAACGTGATATGAACTCCAGCTTCTGCTGAAAACGTAACAAGTAAGGGCAAATATGGAATTTTAATTTAAAATCTCGTAATTAATAATTTAAAAAAAATGAGAAATTTAATAAAATGTGTTATAAAACACACGACCGCTAACAATAATCAAACAAGAGAAAGTAACAAATAATAATAGGAGTAAATAAAATTAATGACGTAATTCTGCAGGAAGTATTAATTACAGAGAGTTTAGAAATATCATATAATTATAAGAAAGGATATCAGAATTGTAAAATATATAATCCATATTGTAAGGCCATGAGGGGTTATTGCTAATTATTGACTTACGTTAATTTTGTTGATTTAATTAATAAAATAGGTTTTGTTAATAATTTATTGCTTTATAATACAGATCTCGGTAAATATTTAGAATAGAATAGAATAGAATAGAAAAGAAATTTATTATTCTGGGACAATTGTCCCCTAAGAATAAATACAGGTACAAATAGAGGCCTTAATAGTTTGGCCTGTGATTATAGAGAAATTAAATAAATAAATAAATATTTACAAAAGTGAAAATGAAAGTAAAAATAAAATAATAAAACAGCAGAAATTAAGGAAATAAATTAAAACAATTAGAATTTCGGAGGAAGCTGAATAGAAAGGAGATAACTGAATAGACGGGATTTAAAGATGGATAGGGTAGGAGCATGGCGGACAGATGAAGGCAAGGAGTTCCATAGAGAGGTAGCACGTATGAGGAAGGACTTGTCAAAGGATGAGGTACGGTGAGAGGGAATATAAAGATCAGATGAGCGAGATCTAGTGTTACGGGAATGGATGGAGGATTTAAACTTAAGGAGTTGAAAAATATAGGAAGGCCTTTGAGACTGGATGACTTGAAAAAGGAAAGAAGCCAAAAAATATTGGCGGCGATAGACAGGAAAAAGCCACTTCAACTCATCGTAGCAGTGCGAAATGCGAGAGTCTCTGGAAATGCTGAAAATAAATCTTATGAAGCAGTTCATGAGGCGCTTAAGCTTAGCTTCAATATCACCAGATAGACCGCCATACACTAAACAACCATAGTCGAAATGGGGGAATATAAGAGAGGAAACTAGGAGTTGCCGGGTCTTAATTGGAAAAAGGTGACGGGAACTATTAAACTGCTTAAGGATATGGATGGAACGGCGAGAGATTTGGGAAACATGGTTTTTCCAGGATAGGTTTTGATCGAAAGTGATACCAAGGTTTTTCACAGAGGGACAATATTTTATTGGGGTATTGTAAAGGAAAAGATTAGGAAGAGGAGCCAATGATTTAAGGAGTGGGTTGGAGCCAATAACTATATTTACAGCAATAATGGTGAGACTCTATTTTTGCTCTCTTATTCTTACGTAAAAGGAAGTACAGTCGAACCTCGCTTAACGAGCATAATTCGTTCCAGAACCTTACTCGTTACGCGAAATACTCGTTAAGCGAAACAATTTTTTTATATAAATTAAAATAAAAGGGGATAATTGCTAGATCAGCCACACTTACACCATTTTCTCGTTTCTCAATGATTTTACGTTTCAATTCTAACGTTATTTTAATTCTTTTCGAAGCCATTTTGTTAGAGGGATAACAAAATAAACACAATAATATTTAAACACAAATGTCACTATATGGACTTCCCCTATACACCACTCATTCGGTGAAGTTCGGTTTCGACTGTATCAATGCATTAGATACGTGGAGAATATGAAACGCATATGCGTAAACAGGAATGACTAATCGAAGAATGCGCAGTTTTCGATGAGACAGTCAGCGAAATGTCATTAGAAAACTATCGTTATGCGAAACATCGCTCGCTATAAGAATCAATTTGTTTTACTCGTTATGCGAATTACTCGTTAAGAGAGGTGCTCGTTATGCGAGGTTCCACTGTATTAACATTTTGGGCCAGTGCAGGGGTCGGCAACCTAATTTAGTAGGGAGCCATTTCTCCTTAAATAATTTTAATAAATCTTACCAAGAGCCGCAAGGATGATAGAGGGTAAACAAACTCTGTAGATCATTTGTATTCACAAATTATTATTTTATGATATTCAGTAACATTTAAATGTTTTATATATTTTTAATTTTCACATATTGCAAAGTAAATAAACAAATAAATAATAGCTAAACCTGTGTTTGAATGAAAATGGCGGCAGTCCTATACATTACGTACTGTATTTTAATATAATTCTGTTCAATTTCATACCTATCACATTTAAAATTCTTTTTGAAAAAATATCTTTACTTTAATAAATGAAATTTTCATTTGTTTCAATAAAATTGAAATATACAATTTATTTTGGACAGACTGAAGAGTCACAAAATTTGGATAAAAGAGCCGCGAGTTGCGACCCCTGGGTCAGAGATTTGGTGACGAAATATAATAGAAACATGTTTTTTGGGGTTATTTTAAGGGTTAAGCCAATATATAATTTTGAAGTTAATGATGATGCTAGGTGTTTGGCTAGAATGATTTAAAAAAAATCGAATGGTGTCGCGAGATGCTAATCGATTAATAATAAAAACAAAAAAAATGGCGACTCAATATTACAACTAAACATCGTAAAGCCACCTTGCAGAAACGATAGCGGAAATAAAACTACGGAAACTTGATAGAGAAATTTTGTACCAACAACAGGAGTAAATAACGATCCGAATAAATAGAAGTGTTACTCTACAGCCGGATATTTAAAGTAAAAAGTAGAACAATTTAAAAAAAAAAAAAGGCTTTCTTGTAACGTTTACATAAATGCATAGAAGATAAACCACTTGAATTATAATAAACACTGGGGAATTTTAATTCCTGAAGTTTGCAGCAATGATCATTGGCAATAATTATAGCCGTGGCTATTTGTGAAATGGTTACGAACATACTCCCAGGATTCTAAAGAGGCCAGCAGCAGATTTAGAAAAAAATATATATATAAACTCTTTCGACCACCACTTCTTATTAAACAAAAAAAAAAAGACCATGGGTGGGGTCTTTGAAGTTAGTTAATAGAAAAATATGCAGAGTACGTGATAAAAATGCAGCTCGATGATAGTTTATATGGAGGAGGAACACAGGAACACCGGTCGCATGCGGTTATTATACATTCAGATAGAACCAGTTTTCAAGATCAACAAAAAAAAAAAAAAAAAATTTATACACTCTACCTTCTCTAAATCGAAAGATCGTAAACGCTGACCCTCTTCCTCCTCGTATAGTCTAGATCTTGTCCACCAGAGAGAGAGAATGGTCTCTGCTCAACGCCCGGGAGAACCGTGATCAACATGTTTACTTTAAATTCCTTGCGAGGAAGTAATAAAGTGTTACTATTATGCACGGTCATTTGCAGGAACTTAAGTCTAGGCTTTATCTAATCAAACAGCCAATCAGAATTGGTAGGAGAAAGTTTGGGAGGATTTCAGAGAGTGTACTTCAATTTAATCGAAATAAGCACCATTAGCAGCATCAAGTCAATTTATCCCAATTAATTTGGGTACACGATATTCCAAGACTTTATCGTACGAGGTCTGTAAATTATTAAGTAATGAGACTGATTTTTTTAAATTTTTTTATTCAAAAAGAATTACAATTCTATATTGTCGCCTTCAAAATAACTTCCTTCCTAGAGCCACACAGCGCTGGAGACGTTTCTTCCACTCCTCATAGCAGTGCTCTAACTCCGATACTGGATTAGCCTTCAGCTGGTCGGTTACAGCCGTTTGAATGTTTTCGACTGTCCCAAAATGGGTCCCTTGAGGTGATTTTTCAACTTCGGGAAGAGAAAAAAAAGTCACAATGACTCAAGTCAGGGCGAATAAGGAGACTGAGGAGCCACAGGAATGTTTTTACTGGCCAAAAAACTCGTTTATTGAAATTGCTGTGTGACAAGGAGCATTATCGTAATGAAACACCCACTTGTTCTTGATGTTTGGGTCTCACACGAATTACCATTTTTCGAAGTTTTTTCAAGAACCTCTCGGTAAAAGTGTTGATTGACCGTTTTTGACCTTGAGGTAGAAACCAAACATCAAGAACAAGTGGGTGTCGCATCACGATAATGCTCCTTGTCAAACAGCAATTTCAATAAACGAGTTTTTGGCCAGTAAAAACATTCCTGTGGCTCCTCAGCCTTCTTATTCGCCTGACTTCAGTCCTTGTGACTTTTTTTCTCTTCCCGAAGTTGGAAAAATCACCTCAA
This sequence comes from Rhodnius prolixus, assembly GCF_049639745.1. Classification (NCBI taxonomy): domain Eukaryota; kingdom Metazoa; phylum Arthropoda; class Insecta; order Hemiptera; family Reduviidae; genus Rhodnius; species Rhodnius prolixus. Next base: position 32,612,010 of record NW_027411582.1, read on the forward strand.
GGGAACTCATTTTGAGACAACATTCAAACGGCTGTAACCGACCAGCTGAAGGCTATTCCAGTATCGGAGTTCGAGCACTGCTTTGAGGAGTGGAAGGAACGTCTCTAGAGCTGTGTGGCTTCAGAAGAAAGTTATTTTGAAGGTGACTATATAGAATTGTAATTCTTTTTAAATAAAAAAATTATAAAAAAATCAGTCTCATTACTTAATTTACAGGCCTCGTACATCTTCTTGGTTAGGTGATGATGATTTTACTAACACCAGAAAGTGATTCAGATCCTTAAAATGGTAATTTCAAGGTTGGTGAGAGGATTAAGCAAGTGTGGTTAGATAAGGAGGAACTCAATCCATTTTTTGGGAGGGGTATTCCTTCTTTTTCAAAAATGTCGGCTGTATTTTTGGGCGCAAATTTGTCGTTTTGTGCGCTTAACCGTACTGTATTTCCACACAGAAATCCTTGGGTTCGAATCCTGCTGGATGGCCCTTTTTTTCCTTCCTAGGAAATTTATTCTGCTGGGGCTAATGTCCTCTGACGTTGATGTGCGCCTTAAATTGGATGATATCAGGCACCGATCCACCTAGTTTTTTTTTGGGAGGGATGGGGTAGATTTAAAAGACTCTTGCCATTGTCCAAAAAACTGTCTAGAACGTAACCTATTGTCGGTACAAGATCCACCTGTTCCATTCCATCATATACCATGATTCGATTGAAAAATGTGACTTAGTTAAATGTTCAAACTGTAAGTCATTTTCTTTTTGGAGTATCTTTCCACCTATCCAATGCGCTTTGAACCATCCAAAACAGAGTAGCAGAGTAGCCAACCTCATTTATTTGCGTGTAATTATCCCTATAACTTCAAAAAAAAAAAAAAAAAGGGAAAACCAATATGAGATACAAAATTTCGAGTATTATTACAAACACATTCAGGGACATCAGGACTAAGCGCAAAAACATATTAACTTATCCAAAAAACATTTATTTCCGGCAAGAACTAAATTTAAATAAAAATGCATCAATCGGAATAATTCAAAACCTTTATTACCTTAATTTAAACATTACCTTACAAGGTGCCGAAACAAGAGTAACATTTAGGAAATTCTTATGTAAAAATATAAATAAATAACTATAATGAAGGCTGTCAGTCATTAAGACGGCCGTGGCTAACAATAACTAATGATAATTATCAAAATAAATACAAAAGAAATATGACTGGAACTTAGATTAGACTGGTGGCAGGACAAAGAACTATGTGATACCCACCATAATGGAGGAGACAAGTATGGAGTAAAATAACTGGAACAAAAAAAACGTAGATAAAAAAGTTCATTAACCTTATGTATGTATGTATGTAATCCGTCTACAAAATAACAGCAACAGCTTTACACATACGATACGTCTTTTATTAACACAATATGTATCCGAAGACCTTCTCCATCTTAGGTGGCTTGTCTTCGTGTTTAAATTAGGCTTAAAGTATTTTTTTTTTTTTTTTTTGAGCGGCCCACTTTTAATTTTGGGGGGGAATTCACCACGGCCCCCCACCAAATATTTCAAAAATTTACTCGTAGCGGACTTTATTTTTTCTTTATTAATATTAAGAAAATTACTTTTAAGATCTCGACAAATTTTAAAAAATTGAACTTTTCCGGAAATGCTATTTAAGGTATCTTGAACAGGAAGCAATATTTTATTTTAATATTTAAAGATATATTTAAAACAAACAAAAAGAAAAATCAATACTTGTGACAAACAAGAATTTATCGTTGGCCAGAATCCTAACTCAGTCTATCTCTATAATTAAATTTGGCAATCTTTAAGATATGGCCGTTAGTACTACTCGTAAAAGGGTTTATTTTAAGATATTTATCAATGCTTACATATGAAGCGTGACATATTAACACCCAAAGGAAGAACTGCAGTTTGAAAAAATGGTTGATTACGTATATAAATTTATGAAATCTCCGGAATGTGTAGTTCAAATTTCAAAAGTTCAAGAAAGAGACAAGGAATGGCAGACGCTCGCTCTCGTCGACTAGCGCGATGAAGACAAAGAAGGTCGAGAAGATCAACAAGGCTTCTTCACTCTACCTTGCCGGACAAGGAGCTGAGGGATTTAGAAGCTGTACAGGATGGATAGCAAGTGCCATCCAGTTCGTGTGACTCTAAAAGACAAGAAGGAAACTGGATTTACAGGGCGCTAGTGATCACCGCACAGTCGATGAGCAGCCTATCTGGCAAGATAGGGGCCCATCTGGGTCTAGGTTCAATGCCTAAAAGTAAGTGCCTCAAAATATTACGGTTTACCATTAAAAGCAAGGTTCGCAGTATAGATTTCTGAGCCCAGATTGGGAATAAAGCCATTCACAGATTTTTCATTATTCATATGAGAAACAGTGTAATTTAATTAATTTCTCCACCAATCAGATGTGAATAAATCTGTCAGTTCTACTAAATCTCCCATCAAAGAAATCACTTCGACCAAAACACGTTTATTAATGAATAATGTTCAACTTTTTACAGTAATCTAAAGATAAATTTTAGAATAACCATTCTTATATAATTTCTAATTGCAACTCATAAGTAAAAAGTGGTACAAATCCTTGAATTACAGATACCTAAAAGGTATAAAATCCAAATTATCATAATATAGTTGAAAAATTTGCTAGGAGTTTACATAATCAAATATGGATACCTGGTAATTCTAGGATTCAAGGTAACACTGACGCAGATTAGGCTGCAAAGAAGCAACGATAGAAGGGGACCACCGACAATATGCCAGACGATATAAGTCGTATGGTACAGGTAGCGGGCAGCGCAATGGGACATCCATAGCAAACAACAAACTCAGAGCTGGAGTTAAAGGAATTGTACACATTTAGGACTCATCTTAGGGATCCATTAGGAGAATTGATCATTCCTAGCTAACACATGGATACCTGATGTGCGGGGGATTCCATTCCCAGCATGCGTTAAATGTACAGAACAGTCAGTTCTGGCAGCACATCCTTACTGAACGTCCATCTTGAATGAACAAAGTAACTGGAGAACAAAATTTCCAACAACGTTGCAAGAACAAACTTCCGAGCTGGGATTAACACCCTCGACACTTAAGCGAAGTGTTAGAGAAAGGACGAAAATAAAGTGAGATTAAAAGAATAATAACCGAAAGGTTTCTTGCTCAAAAAACGTACTAGAATCAAATTATCAATTTAGGTATTCATAACTCAATTGAACTTAAAGCCACTCACCTTTAATAAAACAAAATGTACAGGTTACAACAGGTAATAATAGCGTGGCGTGGCTAAATTGGTCCATATTTGTGAATAATAGAAACTATCATTAAAGTTATCCGACTAAAATACTAAAAACAACCAGCTGAAAGTCAAATAACCTACTCCTATAGCAAGCTGTAGAGAGCAGGTAGTTTGTGTTGCTAGAAATTGCCGCTAGAGCTCTCCACCGAATGGAGTGCAAAGTAACCCAAATTGGCCCAATTTCTCTTTTATCTATTTCCACGATTAAACAATACAAATTCTTAACTTTTTTGTTACAGTAAACGATAATTGTGTAAAACAACGTATTAAGCTTGAGAAAATGTTATTTAACTTATTTTTATGGGAAATTTTTTTTCTTGTTTAATTGGAAAGTTTATCAAATACCTATGGGAGAAATGTTGGAAAAAAATTTTTAAATTAATTATTTCATTGAAATTATTGCCTCTAAAGTATTGACCAATCACAGCGTAGAAAGGTAAGAGGTGGGGAAACGGCTGGGAGGGGAGAGATAGCCACGCCTACAAGCTAAGACTAGCCCCGCCTATGAAACTAGTAATGGCAGAGAGGATCTTATTATAAATAACGAATTTTAATAATTGTACGTTTCTTTTTAGAATGTTATTTTCTTATTTTTTTTAGTATGAACAAATTATAATTAAAAATTATTATTTTTAATTATATTTAGATAAAAAACCGTCCACTCCTTTACTTTATGAAATCTTCTACTCTTATAATCAACTTTACAGAGTGAAAAATCCTACCAAGTTAATGCTGTAATAACTGTTGGTGTTCTTAAAACCAATTGGTGGTTAAATTCTAACAGTTAACATAATTAACAGCACTTAAGTATGTGACCTACCAGGGTTAAAGGCCAGTAAAGTGCAGTTACGACCAGGTCAGCACCTTAACCGTACACAAGAGTTTTTAATTGAAATATTCAACACTAAATTATTGACTACATGGGGCTATTTATCAAATTTAGTAAGTACACGCTTAGTTTTGAGATTTACGTAATAAAACATTTTTCACTAATATAATTTATGAGTTTTTAAATATAGATCAACAGGTAATTACTTAATCGTTTGTTTGAGCTCCAATCAGCGTGGTGGCGCCGTAAGTAACAATGATAATAGGGAACAGTAGAAGTAAACGAGTGGAGAAGTTCACTCAGTCAGTGGAAACACACCAAAACACTGAGCTATGAGTCCACTCTCTTCATTAGAGAGGGAATCACGAGACCACTGTCTTTGTTGGGTTGTCAGGAAGAGTTTAGTTTTAGAAGATAAGATTTTGAACTAGAGAATTAGCTGCGTGTGATTGCTGGTTGAAGTGGAGCTACCTGTATCGTGTTTTTGGCGATTTGGCTGATAATATCAGGAATGTTAAGAATGGTTAGAGAGGTAAAAATGAGCATTTACTATAGATCGAAGTATTTTAGGGTGTAGAGATTGATTTCTTTAGATATTGGTGCATTTGGTTGAACTATATACAACTCCTATTGCCTATCTTCCGATGGTTGTTAATATAAAAGTATAAATTAGTCTGTAGACAGCTTAGATCTTCCGTCTATGTTGCCAAAAATCATCTGCTTAGTTCCAAGTGTAGCGTGGGGATTCCAAGATAGTCTTCGGTCTCTACGTAGAGCCCTGGGTAGCCGGGCGACATTCACCCTACCTGGTATTAGGTCATAGAAGACTTATTAGGTTATAGAAGGTGATGTCATAAATGATCTTTTACGTAGGAAATTCGGAATTAAAAGATTTATAATGACAAAGTAAAAAGCGAAATCTTACTACACTAATTAATCACCCACAACAACAGAGCACAAAAAAATTTGCTTTTTTTTTTTTTACACCACTAGTGGCAGAAATTTAAATTTCTTTAACTAAATTTAGTAAAATAATTAGCCCATTATTTCACGTTTTACGCAAGGTGAGTAAAAAATGAGCTATATTTAACCTAGTTCAAAGTGATGAAACCAACGAGTTGACAAAAACAATAGCTTTTTATAACAAAAACCTAGTTTTTTTTGTTTTGTTTTTGTCATAAAATAGGGTTTTATTTTTTTGTTCTTGTCACAAAGGAGAGGAGGAGGGGGGGATCGAATTTTGTTCTCTTTGGTTATCGATATGTTTATACAGGACATAATTTTTTTCTGTACTTCTGTTCTGTATATAATAAGCTGCAACAACAACAACATCAACAACCGTTAAACTCCTGTCATCATCCTAAATAGTAGATTTCTGAAGAAGCGAGGATATGTGGTGGTACATACGTACGTACAGACAGATACACACAACTGGTTGATGAAGGTTATACACGCTACATACGGAGAAAGGCATGAAGAGACATGTAGTACTTTTAAAAAGGTAAACGAACACACAAAAAGGAGGAAGACGGCAGATAGATTGTAAAGTGACATAACAACTAACGGGCACAAAGACGTTTTAAAGGGAATTTTTTTTTATCTCCTCTTTTATTTAGTTTCTTGTAAAAGAAAGAAATCTTTATTTTGCTTCTTCCTTTTTCTTTGCCGCTTTAAAACTAATAACAAATGTCAGCTACCAATACTATATATATATTCAATTAACGGGATCCTAAATCCTCAACATCGATAGATTCCTTTTTTAGACGTACAACACAACCTGTGTGAGATATTGAATTAATGGCTATTAAATGTTTGCTGCCTAGAATTTATGACTTGATTACGTGACATCATGGAATTTATTTAATTATTATTTTTTGAGAGCTTTATTAGTAGGCTTACCATAATTACGAAGAGCCAAACCGGGACGCAGAGGAGGAAGAGGCTCATTTTCGTTTTGCTTTTCGCTTAATTTGTGTTTTTCATATTTGAAATGCAATCAAAATTATTAAGAACTGAAAACATATTAAATAAATGGTCGCGGGGGAACGATCGGCCGGGGTGTCGGTGTTGTTTAGGTTTGACCGGGACGCCGGGACAGGGATCTCAAACGGGGACCATCCCGGTCAAACCGGAACGTATGGTAAGCCTATTTATTAGTAGTACTAGTCTTACAGGATATAACGTCTCAATGGAATTTTCACCATACGCCCAATTTGGGTACCACAATTATTAAACCAAATCTGTACTACACAAGTGTTTTCATAAAATGACCATTTTCGTAAACTTTTTAAGATCTTTGTAAATCTCCAGAGATTTAAAAGGCTACAAGGAGGCACTAATAGCCACTTTTGGTGGTGGTAACCAAAAAAAAAGGAAAAAGGAAATGGATTAGCCACTACTTCTTCTTCAGATGAAACTTGAAGATTCTGCCAGTCAAAACTCAACAACTCAGTCATTTTATACTGTACAAATATGGAGTGATCCTGCAGAAAGATAGGTTTTAATGGCAAAACGGTTTCCAGTTATAGCGAAACACAATTTGTCAATCTTCAGTACTCATAATGTACACTTTAGAGTCGCCTTTACAGTCTATGAAGCCCAACACTGGCACTATTGCGAAGCATTGGTATCAAAGCCTCCTCTCTATACATTTTATAAGCCTAATCCATAAGATCTTGAAGCTCAATAAATGCGTAACTTTTTCTGAAATTATGTGATTCCTTGATTCATTAACCATTGAGAAAATGCTGTTGAAAATTTTAACAAAAATCATCGAGAAAGAAATTATTAGACATTCAAGTAAAAATGTCATTGTTATAAGAATCGTTTTGAGGCTCTGTACCAAGCAAATTTATAGGAAATTTAATGCTCTTTCGTTTGGAATAAGCAGATTTGTTGTAGGATAAAGGATAGAAAAGTTACGGCCGTTTTTATGGCGAAAAACGCGATATCGACGGAAAAGTTAAAAATGCTAATTTCTTGGACACTATTGAGAATCGGGCCAAAGTGAATAGAATATTTTTTGTTGCATTTGAGCTGCTGAATCACCTCCCGAAGTTTCGATCACTCCTCCGTACACAACCTGTATACAATTACGAGGGTCGTTTGAAAAGTCCGTGCAAAGTCAGAGAGATAGCACCACTGGCGCGTATCGAGGTTATGTTTAGTTAGTAGCATCTCTTGGAAGAACACACACAAAGTTTCAGCCAGATCGGTCTATTTCTTTGTGTTTGGCATTCGTTTGAATCGAGGAAGTCGAGTGATTTTCAAAAAATGGACGAAAAAGAATTTCGTGTGTTGATTAAACACTACTTTATGAAAGGTAAAACGCCTCAGGAGACTAAAGAGAAGCTTGACAAACATTATGGTGACTCTGCACCTTCGATTAGAACAGTTTATAAGTGGTTTCAAAATTTTCGGAGTGGCCATATGGGCACAAGTGACGCTGAACGTTCTGGACGACCTGTTGAGGTTACTACTCCAGAAATCATTGATAAGATCCATGATATGGTGATGGATGACAGAAGAGTGAAGGTGCGCGAGATTGCTAGTGCTGTGGGCATCTCGAATGAACGGGTACATAATATTTTGCATCAACATTTGAACATGACAAAGCTATCCGCAAGATGGGTGCCGTGATTGCTCACGCTTGACCAAAAACGAAATCGTGTGAAGTGTTGCAAGGACGGTTTGCAGGTGTTCCAGAAGAATCCGCAGGACTTTAAGCGTCGTTTCGTCACTGTGGATGAAACATGGATACATCACTACACTCCTGAGACCAAAGAACAATCTAAACAATGGGTTACCAAGGGGGAATCTGCGCCAAAAAAGGCGAAGACCATTCCTTCGGCCGGAAAGATTATGGCGACTGTCTTTTGGGATTCGCAAGGAATAATCCACATCGACTATCTGGAAAAGGGTAAAACTATTACAGGTGCATATTATTCATCGTTATTGGACCGTTTGAAAACCGAGCTGCAAGAAAAACGCCCACGATTGGCCCACAAAAAAGTCCTTTTCCATCACGACAACGTACCAGCTCACACCTCAGCAGTTGTGGTCGCAAAATTAATGGAAATAGGGTTCCAACTCGTTTCACATCCCCCCTATTCTCCAGACTTGGCTCCCTCGGACTACTATTTGTTCCCCAATATAAAGAAATGGCTGGCGGGAAAAAGATTTTATTCAAACGAGGAGGTGATTGCAGAAACGAATGGCTATTTTTCAGACTTGGACAAATCCTATTATTCGGAAGGTATCAACAAACTAGAGCAGCGTTGGACGAAGTGTATAAGCCTAAAAGGAGACTATGTTGAAAAATAAAAAAGGTTTACCCCAAAAATTAAGTAGTTTTTATTTTTGCACGGACTTTTCAAACGACCCTCGTATATTATATTAAAATTCGATCTCCTAACCTCATCACCTTCAGAACTCTAACAAGAATGTCTCACAATAAATTAAATAACTGCATTTTATTTCCAAGTGCATCGAATTACCAGTTATTCAACTTATAATCTAACTTATTTTTAACCTATTTCATTCTAACTGTGGAATGTGATGATGGTAGAATGCAGTCTTACGTAGCACTTCTTAACATCAATCACTTCTTTTACCTTTAACTAATTTGCATAACAAATGGCCTGAGCACTCCTACAGTAATTATGCCTAGCTTAACTTAACTCGCTCTTTTTTTTATTATAAATATTACCTACATCTGTATGTTCTGTCATTAATAATAATGTATTTGTGAAAAATGATCTTATTTAAATAAATAATAAAGAATTGATGATATTATTAAGATGAATAACTTCTTTCGATAAGAAACTAACTAAAACAAATCTCTTCTTAAATTGAAAACAATAATTTTGTTTATATTTCTATATATATATCTATCAATGTAACCATTGACGGACAGACAAGCGAGAATAAAATAGAAAAATGAACCAAGTTATGTGAGGAATAAAAAAAAAAAAAAAAAAAAATTAACAATCAGGTCACAGATTTGATCTAATGTCGTAGGAACGTTGAATGTGTAGGAGAGGCTGGCTGTAAATTTATGTAAATAAGTAAATAAAAAATAATTTGTTAATAAAGAAGGCTGTTACGAAAACTCTATTGTCTTCCATTTTGTGGGTCATAAAAATAATGTCAACTAAATGTAAGATAATAAATTTAAAAATTATTATCTTTTAAACATAACTAGCTCATTATTCAAAATAATTATTCACAAAATTCACCCGTGTTTTATTCATTATTATTATTAAAAACTACATTTTTGTTTAAACTTGCGAGGATCATAAAACGGCTACTACCGGTAAAAAATTGATACCGGAAATGTGATATGCTTACTTTTCTAATTATATTAAGAAAACAATTAAAAATAAATACATTTAAGAACACCAAGGTAATTAAAAGCAATGACCAGCCAAGATAATCAGCACAATATCTAGGTAATTTGCAGACTAACGGGGGATTCTTTTCTCTTTTAACAGTAATGTAAAGACAGAAACGAAACTAGATATAAATTAATAAGTAAGGTAAAGTAGCTTTTACGTCCAACTTACCTTACTACAAAGTTCTGATATTAAACCATTAAAATAAAATCCAAGACCTAGACCAGAGGGAATCGAACCTACTAAACCAACAATACATCTCAGCATTGCGGGGTTAACCGCTCGGCTATCGTGGTGCCCAACGACACTAGATATATTAAAAAAAATAAAATAAAAATCGATCCTACTAAGACAGCCACAGGAAATGTTTCTCTAGTTCGCAATAGATTTATCATATTAAGATTTTAGAGGAATCCCCAAAGTAGACTTAAAAGAACAGAACTAAACAGACCGCTATCGACTACTTTAAAAGACTCTTAGACGAAAGATCAAAACTCTCTCTGGACAACAAAAGACTGATTTATACTTCTATTTCAAAACCCCTCTGTGTCGTATGGAATAGAGCTGTGGAGTTCAACCAAACGCTCCAATCTCCAAAGGATTCAATCTCTACAATCTTGAAATACTTCGAACCATCGTAAACGCTCCATTTTATGTCTCCCATCCTGGGACTATATACACTGACCTTAACATTCCTTTTATCGCACACAAGTCGCTGAAAACACGATAAAGGAAACTCTACTTCAGCCTGCAATCTCATATAAATCCTCTAGCTCAAAATCTTTCTTCTAGAACTCCTTCCTGATAAGCCGGGGACAAGACGCCTTAAAAGACAGTTTGGCCTCGTGATCTCCTCTCAAGTGAAGAGAGTGGACTAACCATCTAATATTTGGGAGTGTTACCACCACTGGAGGTAACTTCTCCACTCGTCACTTATCATTTACTACTCTATTGTATCATTGTTAGTTACAGCGCTAACGCGCTGATTGTAGCACAATAAACGCAAAAGAAAAAGAGAAGATTTTAGAAACTTTTCTCGAGCCAAATTATGTTTCCAAACAAAAATGGTGAGATATTTTTTTTTCATTTTTTAAAACATGTACTCCCAATGAATATCTAAATTCAGAATATTTAATCTTATCACCAATACCTTTTTCTTTTTAAAAGTGTCCTCAGAGAAAATGAATGAAATAAAACTTGGAAATATATAGTTACATAAATTTCTACTTAAATCTGCTCTAATATCAACATTCCATAGTATTTAGTCACGTTTAAGTGAAGCGATAAAATAGTTATGGAAGTAAAAGACAGAGATTAAATCAAGAATAACGGTACCTTTCCTGTAATTATCGTTCTAGTTATTTTTCAGGGACAAAATTACCAAAAGAAAAGAAAAAATGAACTAATTACAGGTAAAACAATAGAAAATAGCGCAAAAAACTTTTTTTCTCCTAAATTATTACTACACTAAATGGTTGAAAAATATTACTAATAGTTCTTTGTTTCTTTTTAGAACTTACGTAATTGCTTTATAGTTGGAAATAACTACTGTGAGCTTTACTCACAACTCACTTATTTTTTAGTTAAATTAAAATTATGTAATCTTTTGTTCCAGTTAAAAGTAAGTGCAAAAGCAGCACTACAAAAATGGCAGACAGATTACAATAATGGTGATAAAGGTAGATTCTATAAAACTATGGCAGATCAGTTACCTAGACAACCATGGTTTAAGGGAACTGGCACTAATAAATGGGTTGTTACGACAATAAGCAGGCTGAGAGCGAACCACGCGTTGTGCGGATCGTATCTACACAGGATCAACAAAAGGTCCTCTCCTCTTTGCGTAGATTGCAATGAGGAGGAAGATTTCAAACATGTAATAATGATATGTCCACGTTATGTGGTAGAAAGGAAACGAATGTTTGACGATATATACAGGTATTTAGATGCACCATTTCGCTACGAAGACATTATATTCTCCACCAACATTTATGTGCTTAAGTCGATAGCAGAGCTAGCAATGAAATATGAATGTATTTAGAAGCTATAGCCGAATTAGAATGAATGGAACAAAATGCTTAGAGAAGGATTACGTGATTTTAATTTTGGTTAAGCGAGAAGGATGGCAGGAGCACAGAGTGCTGCTCCATCCATTAGCAGTAGTTTATGTAAACAGTTGGCTATAGTAGAGGGATGAATGAGTGAAGCGAATGTATTTATAAGTAAGAATGGAGAGTGAGTGATATTCTAGTGATAAGCACCTAGACGATGCTGGCTGTATGGCGAAAGACAATGCCAAAAAAAAAAAACAAAAAAAAAAAAAAAAAAAAAGAAGTACATATTGCGTCATTCTGGATTAATTTTAGAAATTGAAATTTTACCGAAAATAAATTTGGTTTGTGCGAAATTTAGTCAGTTCAAATTTGATAAAATCGGATGTGGTTTACCATTTTGCTGTTCCTACATTTCGAATTCTATTATTTCTAAATCCAATATAAACGTAGAATTTCCCCTCCCCCCTTTTATTTTAAAACTATTTCTAGAAAACTAAATTTTAAACTTATTATTATTTATTAAAATCGGGCCAAGATTTACAGAGTAATTAGTAATAATAATTTTGGAGGGGGCCTTGCATAAAGGGGGCTAACTCCTCTCCCATTCCTAGCAGGTAGAAACTAGATGCTATTATGGTATAATGGGGACTGGGTATAAATTTTTCCACTTCGAATGCAACTACCATGGAAATAGAAGGTAGACGCATTAAAAGAGTGGATCATTTTAAATAACTTGGGTCAATAGTAGTAAAGGATGGTTCCTCCCAGCAGGAAGTAGAGAGGAGAATCAGGGAGGGGAGAAAAGTAATAGGCCTATTGAACCCAGTGCTATGGAGCGGAAATTGGGTACCCAGAACCAAGAGGCTGATCTTTACATCGATTCTCTAAAGTATCCTATTGTATGCCGCAGAAATGTGGGTCTTGAACAGAAGACAGCGCGAGAGACTCCTAGCAGTGGAAATGGATTTTTGGAGGAGATCTGCAGGATGTTCGAGGCGGGACAAAGTGAGGTAATGTGGATATCAGGGAAAGGATGGGAGTGGAGAGAAACGTCCTGGAGATTAGAGAGGCTAAGGCACTCACTTGGTATGGACATGTAAGGAGGATGGTACCAGAGAGATTGCCTAAAGTGGTGATGGACAGCGGAGGTGTAGATGGCCGGAGGAAGACCCAAAAGTGGGTGGAAAGACAAGGTGAAGGAGATGATGGCGGGATATGGTCTGACAGAGGAACAGACAGAGGACCGTGTCACTTGGTAGAAAGCATTTACTCACGATGGCTGAAGGGAACCACGAGTTGTGGAGAACCCTAGAGAGAGAGAAAAAAAAAATTATTTAAATGCCTACATTATGTAAGTGTTTTGTGGTGTGCCTTGCAGATAGTTACTTGCAGACAAGTAGTAGTAAGACGTAGTAAAAGGCTTGTTTTTTAAGTAAGTACCGTTTTGAAATTTGGCCGCCACAAGTGCTGCGGTCGGCATTTGACGCATGCGCGCTGTGTACCTACATTCTAGCAGGTAGAAACTAGATGCTATTACGGAAACATTTGACCAGGGTTTTTTTGTTTGTTTAGGTAGTATTTAAAATGCTTCCGGCCGACTGTAAAAATACGCGCTGTGATTCGTTTTCTAGAAGTGCTAAAGGTGTGATGAAAGCGGCTGAAATTCATCTTTGTGAGATCAGTGAAGTTTTGTGGAGAAAAAAAATTAAGAGCAGTGAAATGGTACCGGAAATGGGTTTAAAAATGGCCGCACGAATGTTTCATGATGTGGTGAACGAATTGAACGGTCCTTCAGTCATTACTCAAGATTGCAGGAAGTTGATGAGAACAGATTCTACCCAGTGGATCTACCTACATCTGTTCCTGTATTTCAAGGTGCCATCTGGACAGTCAGCGCCGCGGCGACGATAATGATGATCGAGGTCAAAAGAACGGTAGCATTATAGTGGTGATCAAATCAGGTGGCAGACTTCTATGAGGAAACCTATCCTCTAAGGCTGGCGGTTACGATACGTTTTGTTCCTTAATATTAGTTAGCAATTATGTAGAAAAGTAGATCACGGTACCAGGCTTTCATGTAAAAATAAAAATTGTTAACAAAAGTATACTTGCTGTTCTTCTCGGATAGTCAGGCTGCTCTACGAGCTATTACTTCCTACCAGGTCAACTTAAAACTGGTTTGGGGATTAGTGACCAAAATAAGGTCTTTCTGGTTTGGGTACCTGGTCATTCAGGGACATAAGGGAAACGAAGCGGCAGATTTATTGGCCCGGGAAGGCTCTGCGGAACACTTCGTTGGCCCGGAGCCCTGTTTTGGGGTTCCGAAGTGTGTTCAAGTCTGCGACCCCATTAAATTATGGGTGCAGAGTTGGTCTCAAGAGTGGTGGCTTGCCATCACTGGGACAGAGACAGGCGAAGGAGTTCATTAATGGCTATTCGCCGAGGCCGTGGGGCTATAAGGATAATTGTAGGCCTATTAACTGGGCCACTGTAGGCTCAGAAAACACATGCACCGCATATGCACTTGGCGGATAGCCTTTTGTAGGTTCTGTGTCAGAAGGAGGAGGAAACGGTACTCTGCACGTGTTGTGTCAGTGCGAGGGGCTTGTCTGGGCTAAGGATGTTACTTCTCGGGGACGGAAAAATCAAGGCCTGTGTGAGCTTTATCCAGAAGCCGCTCTCCAGCATCAATAGCTTTAGAGTGAGGGGAGCCACAACAAATCCAAAGGGGTCGCAGTGGCGTAGACCTTGAGGCCGCCATAGTTTATCTATCTATCTATCTATCTATACTTGCTGTTCCTTCTATTACAAAATGGTACTTACTCAAAAAAACACGCCTCGAATTTAATAGACACAGTTCGTTTAATGTCCTGTTTAAAACTAAATTGCAAAAAATTATCAAGAGTTTGGCAGGAGGCGAAACTGTATTTCACCATATGTGCCGAGGTTATTCAACCCCCCACCCCTCCACAAAATTATGCTAATTAATTAAATTAAAAGAGCCTTTATGAAACAAAACAAGAATAAAGGAAATAGAATGAATCATAGAGTACACGCGTTGGTAACATCCGTTTTGTGCGTTCACATTACAATACTCAAGAGGTACGGTAATCCTCACATACACACACACACACAAGACTTTAAAGCAATAAATATGTGCATATATGTGTGTGAGGCAACGCAAGGGGCGACAGTTTCCAGATAGAGGGGAGAACAAACTGAACTGCAGATCCCTCCCCCGCTCCTTACAGTCGCCCCTCTTTTTTTTTGCTTCATCATTAGAATCACTTAATCACAAATGCACATGTATGTCATTGTGTGCTATAGACAATAAATGGTAAATGGAAGAAAAGGAGAAGCCTTTTAAAGCGAGAGAGAAAGAGCTAAGATACTGAACATCTATAAATAGAAATGACATCATTACCTAAACCTATCTATGAATACCGATCAAGAGGAAGACGGCGAAGAATAGAGGCGACAAGAAGGTAGACCTGACTAAACCAAAGATTTATAATTCTTTTTTTTTGTAATTCCACGTGGGTTAATTCTATGAAGAGATGACATACTCACTCGTATATATTTGTTAACACATTCTGTTTACGTAGGGCAATACCATGATTGGTCATATTTCACCAGAAAATCAAACTACAGGAATTTTCTGCTTTTTTTAAAAGTAACAAATAATAGAAAGCATTTACAACGCAATATTCCCAATATTTACACCACAAATAGCAGAAAACCAACCAACCTAGCATATCTGTCGTCATCATTCTCTCTATAATAATATTTGCACAATGATTGCACATGCATAAATCTGTTGTGAAATAAGATTCACACCGACTGTTTTCTCCTTCGGCAATGTGCGTCACATAGTTGTGGCAATACTGAAAATAAATATTTGGGCGGATATAAACAATAAGAAAAGACCCCTAGATCCTGCGTTCCTTAAATCAAACAGAAATTACATTCCACCCACACTAGAGCCAGTTGAAGTCCTGCAGCATCCCAAAGTGATGAAACAGTTCACCCAAGTTCTCTAGGGAAGTACGAAGAGTAGAAGTGGGGAGCCGCCAGCTAGAAATAACTATTCCCTGATTCCATCTCACCAAATCTCTTTTCTGAACTCACTAAATACGAGTTGTGGCTATTAAATGACGAGACTGATGCTGCTACAGAAGAACTATGCATGCGCCAAATCTTAACGACCGACAGCTATGTGCAACCTTCTCTTTCGATTGCCGGCGTCTCACGTGTTTATGTAGAGAAATCTGTCTGACCGGAACCGTCGTTTGTGTAAGAGGTATTAGTTTTGCCGAAAACATGATACTACACATGTAGTAGAGCAACGAATTGTCGTGAAATTTCAAAACACACACAACTTGATAAAACCGCTTCTGAAACTTATCTTTTATTAAAAGAAGTTTATGGCGATGAATGTTGTATCACGTGCGCAAGTTTTTGAGTGGTTCAAGCGTTTCCAAGATGGCTGGAGAAGACGTCGGAGATGATGACCGCCCGGGTTGCCCTTCCACGTCCAAAACGGATGAAAATATCCGATTATAATTAATCAACATTACTACCGTGAGGTGCTTGCGCAACTCCGTGAAAGAGTAAGGAAAAAACGACCTGATTTGTGGGAGAACAAGTCATGGGTCAAGACAACGCGCCAGCTCACACTGCATTGTCTGGTCAAGACGTTTCTAGTCAAGTACAACATCCCAATTTTAGGCCATCCACCTTATTCGCCTGACCTGGCCCCATGTGACTTTTATCTGTTCCCTAAAGTCAAATCTGCATTTAAAGGCTCACTAGCGACATCCCAGGGATAGGAGAACTATTCCTTAGCTCCAATGCCCTCCCTATTCCCCCCAAGGAGGGCATATTTCTCCCTAACAACTAGTGACCATCCTGGTTCTTTAAAAGGAATTCGGTACAAGAAGAATGACCAGTTAACACCACACTCATCAAGATAAAAATGGTAAATCCATCGGACATTTCCGGAGGCGGAGGTTAAATCACCATTTCCTAAGCTCGCGTGAACTATGGGAAAGACTATTTAGACGGAAATTGCCACGAACTGAAAGAAATTCTGTGAAACTTCCGGTGGGACATTTTTTTCTTCCCACATTTAAAACTTCCAACTTAAATTTTGAATTTTGAATTATTTTTCTTTTAAGGGCAATATGTCTTTTCGGCTTCCTATTAACGGGCTAGCCCAGACAAGATTACTACAGCTCCTCGCTAGATGGATCGCTTTCTACCTTACGTTAAAGAACATGAATAAGAAAATGTTTACAAAGCGGTTAACTTTTAAGAAAATCCACCGAATAAAATTTGAATAAAGTTTTTCACAATTAATTTTTCAAGAAATAAGCAAGAAAAGTTGATTTTTGGTTTTAAATGCCTCTCAGTTCTGTTCTGAGTGCTAAAAAGAAAATTAAATAATAATGCAGCTGTTTAAAAAAGATTGAATTTTAAACAGCCGTTTAAAAAACGATGACATCATATCATCTATAACTCAATTTACAGTCTGTCTAACAGTGAATCCAAAAAATTAACATATTAAATTGCCAGCGTCATCAAAGAGGAGCGGCCTGTCTCCTTTCTTTATGACAATTTAGTCTTCTTTTATTATTAATTTTTATTGTATTTTTATTATTTCCTTCGCTTAGGTGGGAGTAGGTACTGTGATCGTCTTAGAATTTCCCTTTACTGAATTTTTACCGGAAATAAACTTTACGTAAAAAGGACAGGAAGTGCAAATTTTCGTATTTCCTATGGGTACCTCGAAAGTTAGCGACCTAGATCTCTTAATTTTTCAGGCTTAATATTTTATTAATATTAAATATAATTGCCAAGTCTGTGAGTGTTCGGCCCCACCCCAGATTAAAAAACAAAACATTTCTCCAGTACTATTATAATTTTAAATGGGTGAATTTATTTAGAGAGACGGCAATAAACTACAAGAAGAGAGCGACACCGTCTACACAGTCTCCATCTAATCTAAAAACACATCTTCTTATACTTTTTGTATTTTGCGTTTAAATAAGAAAGAGGGAAGTACAGAGAGTGCCAAAAGCATACATCTGTTTATATAATTTTATAAAAACCCCCATTAATAACTAGCAACATAACTTCTTTGGCCAAAGAAATAATATCAAAATTTTATTATAAAAACAAAAAAAAAAAAAAAAAAAAGATGTTCATCCAAAATAAATCAAAACTAAAATCTCTTCAGCGTTTTGAAACTACAGTAAATACGTACGTAATAAATATTAAGCATTAAAATAATAATACTAATAATAATGGCGGAAATAAGTTTAAATTAGACCACTCGACAAAGTTAGCCCCCAACACAAGCTTGTTAAAGAAAATTTATGATTTTTATTTCTGTCTGTCAGTTGGTATTAATAAAATTTTTTTGCTATCCCGGAAGTACTATTCTAATGTCAAAACTTCACAAGGTTTTCTCCTGCAGTAATTGTTAAAGGTTTTTTTAATTATCTAAAATTCTTTTAAAGGCTTATTTCAAAAATAGACTTTCGTGTTTTAAGGGCAATCTTTTTTACAATAACAGAGGGCAGGAATACATTTTTTGTTTTTCTTAGTGTTGTTGGCTAATATATACGAGTATACAGGTACGTAGAAGCAAACAACCAACTAATATGCAATCAGATTCTGGAGTCTGGGACAGGTTGCCCTGTACAAAAACATTCTCAATGACCGGTCTGTTCGGAGGATCTGCTACGAGTAGTATTAGTATTCTGTCTTTTATGCTGAGACATTTTTATTTGAACCAAAGATCAAAATTGGTGGTAACTAATTGTAATTTTAACAAAATTATATCTTTTTTTTTTTTTGTAAGTACCTCCAGTTTAAATTAATGTTTGTATATTTAATGTAAAGTATGTATACAATGTGGTCCTTAGCACCACATTCACGGAAGACGTGATGAGAGACCGGAAGTTGAGGTACTTTCTCTTAGTCTACTCCCGTTAAACTTCTTGATCATTCCAGGAGATCATGCGAATTAAAAAAAAAAATTTCAAGATATTGATGAAAAGTTGTGGTATTTTGAGCAAGAATTCAATGCGCTTGCAAATCGTATTTATAAACTGCAGTGTTTGTTCTTAGAAATGTTTGCATCAAAGGAAAAGTTAATTGACTTTAAAATTAGAATAGTAAAATTAATTGCTTTACTTTTATTAGAAAATTATAATAAATTTAGCTTTACAGAAACAAAGTAAAAATAATTGGCCATCTATCCCTACTGTTTGATGGCTAGAGAGAGGTGGCCAACATGATAAACATAACTCAACGCATAATTTTTGACAGTTTTAGAAGTTAGGATTCATTAATGTATATTGTATTTACCTAATATGTAGAAAACAACACTAAAATTTCGACAAATACATTCGCTGCAGCACGCAGTATGCAACTATCATAAAATTTTTTGTTGAGGCGATAATGTTTTTATTCTCTGAGTTATAACGCTTTGACGCAGACCAAAATGAACTCACTGTTGTCAGACATGAAGGTTCATCACTGGAGAGGTCACGCAGCGCCGTCGGACGACATTTCTGTTAAATTTCGGCTGTTGGCCATCTCACCCGACTTTACCCAACAGATATTATATTCCAAGAGGAATCTCCGGATACTACTTCTACCCACCTCCTTATTGTTCATCTTTCGTTTAGAGAGATTAAAAAGACCCAGAGATGTGTAGGGGCTTGTTCCCGCCAGCTCACAAAGTACTACTAATAATAATAGGTTTAATATAATAATAAAATAGTTGAAATAGTTTCTCGATGCAGGTTGCTAGTTATTTTAGAAGATATAGGGCTACAGAATTAAAGGGGACTGGTCCTACAGGTCCGGAATGGGGAGAAGGGAGCCTCTTAGTTTTTGTGCCCTTATCAGGTAGTAAGTAAAGGAATAACTATTTATAAGTACTTTTTTTTGTGGATGCCCTAAGTACCGTGAGCAGGTACTACTTCTCCGATCCCAGCATTAGATCGATTAAATCGATGTATGCTGTCTTAGGGTGATGTTTCCACCAGTTCATTCAGAACAGAACTCAATGTTCAATAGAACATTCGAGCTAACGCAATAACAGATAGCTAGTTCCAACAAATCCCCATTTAACTTCAAAGCGATGTGTAATCGATTAGAACAGAATTAAACCAAGTTCAGTTCAGATGGGCGTCTATTCCTCCACCATCTGTCTAGTCCAGAAAGGTGGCTACAAGAGAAAAAAGTCTTCAAAATTTTGCAACCAATAGAACTCGAATTCCGGAACAGCGAAGAGGAATCGCGCAGGCGCAACAATTGAAAACTATTCATAAACAGTTAGTTTGAAACAAAGCTAAATTGATAACGTAAAAATTTCCGACTAGCAGTTTTAAAAAAATAAATATAAAAACAGAGAATTGAAAACCTAAAATGGAAGGACCTTTATACGACTAAAAAAAGTAAAAATAAACATAAAAAGTTAAATGGAATAATAGTTTCACTTAAGATCGTATAAGGTAAATCATGTATATTATACAAACAGCATTGTCTTACACAATAAGACAACACAATACGTTGCAAAAGAGTACGGACAAAATAAAACTTCATGTCTTACAGACAAACAGACAAAGGTGTTTGTTCACATTTATTTCTATTATACGAATTAAGGTTATGCTAGTTTTTTTCTTTTTTGCATGCAAATTAAACAACGAGTAAAATGTAATTGGGCAACTTCTCTATTATTGGCACATCAGTCTTAAATGACAATCTGTATGTCCATCTAGCTATAATAAAAACGTTAAGACTTCTGATGAATCTTATAGTAGAAAGATTGCCTTCAGATTGTCAATCAGTCCTACTTCTTCTTGGGTAACCACAGGATGGTTTCTGGAATGGATGGTAAATCCAGGGGAGTTATAGTTTATTTTGAACACCGGAAATCACTCGAAAAAGTTTTCCAGAATGTGAGTTATTTAATTTTCCTACTTTTCTGCCCAGGAAAATCACTTTTCACAGTAATATCCATCCTAATTATGAGACTAGAGTAAGATAACTTACTTTAAACAAGTTAATACTATTTTAAGAAACAAAATAAAACAAAACTGTGACGTTAGATAATGCAGTTCTATTGCATTTCTACTGAAAACACAGGAAACCATTTCTGACCACAAATAATAACAGCCTTCCGGCGCCACGGTAGCCGAGCGTTTAGAGGCGAGACATGTAAAGCTAACAATGTATTGTGGTACTGGGTTCGATTCCCGGTCTTTAGGCCTTGGATTTTATTTAATGGTTAATATGAGAAATTTACAGTAAAGTATGTTTGTTAGTCGCCTCCGTCCACGACACCTAATTGGTAGTTGGGCGTTAAGCCCCGCCTGAAAAAATAGGCATTTACTTAATAACAGCCTTCCGCGAAAAAAGAACAATTTAATTCCAATTTTGAATTAATTGATTCCAGAAAGGAAACTCAAACATCCCTTAAATTCAAAAACCTCTTTTTATCTTCCAACTAACGGATATACAAACTCACCTTTTAAAAATAGGTGATTTGAACAGGCTAATCTGCGTTGTAAGATGATTTCCGGTGCCTTCAATACCAAACTGAAGTTGGAATGTTTAGGGAACTGTTGGAAATGATTAAAGCAGTTATCTGTTATTAAAGTCAGTTTTCGAAAAGTTTCTGCACGATTTTCGAAACGTTCACATGAGAGTTAACCTTATTATTTATTATTATTATAAAACTCGAGATACATACAGACTAGAGATAATTATCAAACAAACAGAAAAAAACAAATCGTTCATCCTACACACGTCAAACCACAACTTTTTAATTGATCAACAACCCACTGGTTGCGCATGATTCACATAACCTACCATTTATTATGGCTTTCAAAAGCAAATATGGGAATCACTCTCGCTCATAATTAAAAAATATCTGTACACCGCTACTTCCAAGAGCGGATATCAGGACAATCGACCCACTGCTGACTGTGATAGGAGAGGTTACAAATGTTGAAGCTGTGGTCTAACATCTGGTATCAGGTCTACCAACCAGTAACTGAAATTCTCGTTATAGTAGGACAAAATGTTAATGGTGTCACGACAAATGTTATAATATAGTCAGAGATGACTCAACAACTGTTTTTTTTTTTATTTAAGTTTCTTAAATGATCTAAATCTCAGACAAGGAGCTAATTAGCATTTTTTTAAGTACTGGAACAAAAGTAAAAAAATATCTGAGACATAGATTAGGCAGAGTTCTTGCCTGCCTGGTGACTACAGCTAAAGATTTTTAACAATAAAAGAAATGTAATGGAATATCGTGAAGATGGACCAATAAATTGAGCACTCATTTTGGCCACTGTAGCCTGGCAGGAGAGAATTATAGTCCAAGAGGCCTCTGGAACAGATCTCAGTGGACACTGCAAGGAAATGCGAGACCATTCTCAGCCAATGGGTGGTAATGGTCCATAAATCTATGGTTATATGTCACTGATGGCTGCCATAGAGCAGTGATGGCGAACCTATGACCCGCGGGTCAGACACTGATCCGCGTAAGCTTTTTCTCTGACCCACAATTGCTAGGCAACCATTTGTTTGTTTACGCGGGTTGATTTAGATTTCTAATTGTGGTGGATAATTTATATTCTATCTGTATTTTTTTTCAATCACGCATTGACACAAAAGCAATTTAAACGCTATCTATAACCTTTAGTTTGATCATTACAGTTCTAAAACGCAAATGACGACAAACGCTTTTATATTATTTGAAATAAAGGAAAAGTGTTTACAAAATATCCAATAAAATGTTTAATTTTACTCATATCTTGTTTGTTAACAAGAATCGACAACCCAAAGCAAATAACCATATTTAGATTTTTCTTCAGATAAAACACACTTTTGTTCAGTTATGTTTGTAAAAAGAGACTTCCATAGCACTTGTTTCGTCCCGTTTTACCCGTTAAGCCAACTGAATTTTAAGGATGTTTAGTTTTGAAAATATTCAGTTTAAAATCTTTAAACTTAACTCTTGCGCAAATGGGCATTAGTGACCCAAGAGCTAGTACTAAAAAAAAAAAGAACAAAATTTGACCCACATCTCAAAAAAGTTCTCCATCCCTGCTATAGAGGAAATGATGGATGACTCAAGAGAAACATTTAAGTAGAATAAGAGTTTCGAATGAAAAAAAAAAAAAGAAGATATTTTTTAGAGTGTCATTTGGGGTTAGAAAATATCTAGGGCAACTCTGCCAAGCTTTACGAGCAAAAATCAACTGATGTGAACGCTTACACAACTTCCTGTTCTAATTACAAAGCTTTATAAGCTCGACTTAAATTTTTTTTTCCAACTCCAGTAGTAATTCATTTCGGGGGTTCTGGGACGAATTTTTGGGCAGCTCCAAATCGATGACCTAGATGACCGGAAGTGACGTCACATTACGTCATCATGACGTCACAAGACATACCCCTCATCCTAATTTTGTGGTCCAGAACCCCCGAAATGATACTACTAACTCCCAATTTTAAATTTTTTAACATAATCAAATTTGCGAAAATAATATTAAACCATTTTTAGCGTAGAACCTAATAAAATGTGCTTAATCGTGTTTTATGTTTTGAAATAAAAAAACAAAACGTGAAGATAACCGCAGTAGTAAAATTAAACAATCGCCATGATGACTTAACCCCATTAAATTCTGGTATAGCTTGTTGTGTTTAGCGTTTGTGGTTATCAGTATCAGACGGGCAAAACTAGAGAGAGAGAGATCCACTCAGTTCGTGTAGAACCATTTAGCTAACTTTTCCTAAACGGCCCCGCCCCCACACTAAAATTAGCACAACGCACACGTTAAGCCCCGCCTGGAAAAGAAAAAAAAATTATATCGATTACTTTACTTTCACTCCAGTAATTTTAAAAATTCACTCTCAAAACTGAAATTGCGTAAGCTAAAAATTGAATCTAGAAAGATAATTCGCGTTATAAAAGCCAATGGAGTAATAATAATATATAAACCGCAAAGCGATATGTTAATAAAAATAATGAAAGGAAAATGATTTTGACATTTCCGTTTTGAACAAAAAATAAATGCAAATCAAATACCTAAATATTGACAGTTTATTTAAAAAAGATTATGACCTGAACATGTGATAATAAATCTAATGTTATCGTCTATGATAGAAATAGTGCTAACGGTACATGAACAGTTTAAACGAATGCTATAAATAGAGCTATAGAGAGCTACATTTGTTCTATTCTTAACATGCATATTTCTTCATAGAGGGCTCAGAAAATGTTTAAAATAAAGAAACTTTATAATATCTATTATAAAAAATCAGAGAAGCATAAAGAGATCAATCTCGAAACAAAAATGTTTTCAAAGAAACAGATAAAATGGGATAGATAGCATGACGTCATGAAGTTTTTCGTTTTGGTAACAGTTTATCGTTAACCATTTTCAGTCAGCACACCGGATGTGCCACTATTTGAGATTACAGTACAACACACCACTGGGCGGCGCTGCGACCTCCAAAAGTTCTTCCCCTTTCTGGTACAAGGCCCTCTGCAGCAACCAGAATTCCCAGAATAAATCCCAGAATCCCGGGAGATATTTTTTTGGTTGTTCTTGTTTTCAAGATGATCACGTTTGAAGGAAGGCCCGCCGCCCCAGAAGTGGAATCCAGAACTGGTGTAAAGGCTGAATGAATCCTTCCATTCTATTTAAATAAGAAGATTGACACTTAATCTCAGATATAAACATGTCGAAAAGGCTACTCGACAAACGATCAAAACTGACCCTGACGAACAAACGAACACTATATATCGCTCTACTTTTCCCCAATATGGACGTACGGAATACAGCTCTACGGAAGGGCCAAAAAATCGAACATCTACCGAATTGAAACCGTTACAGTCTAAAATTCTAAGAACAATAGTTAACGCTCCCTTCTACGTCTCCAATCATACTATACACTCTGATCTAAATATTCCTCTCGTCTCTGGAAATAGCCCCAATCTCGATACACAAAACTGCACTAGAATCTATAGATAGTCATTACACAGCCTCTGATCCACAACATGTCTACTACAACACTTCCTTCAAATCCACAGCGCAGACTAAAGCGGCTGGTGGCCATGCGACCATCTCAAGACATAACGCCGACCTCCTAGGTTGGTTGCTGTGTAAGCTTGCCAACGTGGCGGCGACTAACAGCTTCCGTCACTGGATGGTCGACATCCTACACTCCACTCACGCCTCTTTGGCGTGCATGCATGTACGTGCACGTGCATATAGATGCGTGCACGTGTATTTGCACCATTTCCTTACACTCATCTCTTTTGCTTTTTTTTTTTTTTTGGCATTGGCTTCCGCCATACAGCCAGCATCGTCTAGGTGCTTATCACTAGAATATCACTCCCTCTCCATTCTTACTTATAAATACATTCGCTTCACACATTCATCCCTCTATTGTATACAACTATTTACATACAAACTTACAACTAATGGATGGATCAGTACTCTATGTTCCTGCCATCCTATAGCTTAACCGAAATTAAAATCACGTAATCCTTTTCTAATCATTTTCTTGCATTCATCCTATAACTTTTAAATACATTTATATTTCTTTGCTAGGCTCTGCTACAGATTTAAGCACATAGATGTTACTGGAGAATATTATGTCTTCGTAGCGAAATGGTGCATCTAAATACCAGTATATGTCGTCAAACATTCGTTTCCTTTCTACCTTACATGTTTGAAATCCTCCTCCTCATTGCAATCTACGCAAAGAGGAGAGGACCACTTATTGTATCTATTACAGTTGCAAAATAAATAAAGAAATAAAAAATAAAAATAAGAAGTATTATTGTTATAGGATTCATTCACTGGTGGTCAGTGGAGGGAGCGACAATTAAAAAACCTAGGGACCCATATTTACCTGCTCCTCCTCCAAAAGCTAGTCTAGGGACTAAAATCCAGTACTGACTAAGGTACTACTAAGACTCTGTCCACCATCTTTTACCAGTAGAACTTGAATAAAAACAGTTTAACCTTTGCGGGCTAACGGTCCCAGAGAAGCTCGTCTCCTTGGCAACCTAAACATTCCCTTTACACACAGAGAAGGTCCTATTTACTGTAATCTCCTGCCAACTAGTATCCAGGTCAGTTCCAACAAATGTTTCTTTTTTACAGTCTATAATCAACAGAAAATAAAGACTCTATTTTTAATTTCTAGAAGACTTTCGTTTTTTTTTGTGCTTTCTTAAGCAAGTAGGTGGTATAACTATAATAACTTGATGAGTACTATAGAGTTTGCGCATTCACAGTGGGTAAAGAGTATGAAGAAGTACAGAGGCAAAGAGGCCACCACGTTGTACAGTATCCGTTAGACAGCACCATTCACTAACTACGTAACTAATAGCTTACACACTTCCTGTGCACGCATGATTCTCACCCATAATAATAATTAATCCACTGCCTTCTATTTTTTTTTTTTTTTATAACACTCTCACGGTATTAATTCGCGTATATTATTTTTTTTTTTGTTTAAACTTCCTAATCTTAGGAACTTAGGAATGGCTAAGGATGTTACTTCTCGGGGAGGAAAAACCAAGGCCTTGAGAGCTTTACCCCAGGAGTTGCTCTCCAGAATTAAGAGTCTGATTAAAAGGACAGGGTCTGGAGGATGAGCTTTAGAGTGAGAGGAGCCACAATAGATCCGAAGAAGTCGCAGTGGCGTAGGCCTTGAGGCCGCCCTAGTTCAGGGGTCGGCAACCCGTCTTTTATCCCAATTGTGTGGCTCTTCTGCCTGCCCAAAATATATTGTATATTTCAATTTTATTGAAACGAATGAAAATTCCATTTATTAAAGGTATTTTTTCAAAAATAATTTTAAAAGTTATAGGTTCGAAATTGAATAGAATTATACAATATGAAAATAAAGTACATGATTATATATTGTAAGACTGCCGCCTTTTCATTCTAGCACAGGTTTAGTTATTTACTTTGCAATATGTGAAAATAAATATATAAAACAATTAAATGCTATTGAATATCATAAATTAATAATTTGTGAATACAAATGATCTACAGAGTTTACTTTATCATCCTTGCGGCTCCTTGTAAGATTTATTAAAATTATTTAAGGGAGAAATGGCTCTCTACCTGAAATAGATTGCCGACCACTGCCCTAGTTTAATCTAATCTAATCTAGGAACTTAAGAGGCAGGGACGATATAAGATCCCTGAAGAAGTGGTTTAATCCAATTTTTCAGTACGAAAGCCGGATTCGAATCCAAGCGTGATGAATTATAGATTTTCTCTTGCAAAGAGCCATCACTGTTAGAGAA
Organism: Rhodnius prolixus; assembly: GCF_049639745.1. Taxonomy (NCBI): domain Eukaryota; kingdom Metazoa; phylum Arthropoda; class Insecta; order Hemiptera; family Reduviidae; genus Rhodnius; species Rhodnius prolixus. The sequence continues at coordinate 32,638,962 of NW_027411582.1, forward strand.
AAGCAAATTGCTGAGGTTCCTTCCCTTTTAAGTTGAAGTTTCTCAAACTAACGCTAACTTGGGGAGAGTTTCATTGAAGAAGCTTGCAAGGTGAAACGAGATTATACCTGGGAAAGAAAGGCTTTCCCTCTCTTTCTATAGTCTGAGTGGTTACCAAGACGTTGAAACGGGGAGTGGTGTCTGGTGCCAGGAGGAGATGATATCCCAAATCTACCCAACTCCTTGATTCCTGGATTTTCCCCTGAAACCATGGTTAGCACAGAACGCAGATGAGAGAGAGAAGTCCAATTTTCTTAATTTGGGTGCTATAGAATAACTGTGGTGGAGGGGGGAAAAGCGATGTGACAATCATCTCACGACACTGGACGCACCTCAATGTTTCAAGAAACAAAATGCAAATTTCAGGTGCGTATTTAGTCTTGTTTCAAAAGATAAAATTAGAACATTTATTGACGTGCAAGTATTGTGCTTGTTTTTCTTTTTACACATTTGTTTAAGTCTTTTTGTTATTTCCAAAAGAGTGACTACAACCTTGATAACTATCAGATTTCTTCGTAATGAGAGAAGGTTATCTATAGTAGCATGTTTTACTTTATTATTGGAACTAATAGTTCATACTTTTAAAAAACATGTCAATCAGCTCATTTTGATACTAGTAACCAACTAAACAGACAAGAAAAACTATAAACATTTATCGATGTATTTAGACAATCAATCACTGATCGATGTTGTTAACATCTTAAACTAGAGATAGATTTAGAAATAAATATAAAAATTAAAGAGAAAGAATTTGAAAACAAAACTGTTACAAAGTGAAGCTGTATCTTTCTCTCTATTTGTAATCACACTGCACTTTAGTTCTATTTATGGGGAGCATTAATCTTAATTCTATTATTTATTAGAACAATAAAATAGCAAAAAAAAAAAACATCTGGCATTAAAGATTTCGTTTAAAAAGAATACGAAAAACACTGCTATTGAGGTCAAGGAACTGCATCATCAATGCATTCCTTTGATGCAAAAAAAAAACGCAATTTGATTTAGGAAGCAATTTGAAATAGTCTTTCTGCAAAGTAATTGTCATAACTTACGGTAGATTAAAAAAAAAAGAAGAAATTTAATACACATTGCATTGTCTTGAATATCTCCGCTACAGTTTCTTGAAAAAAATCTTTAAAATTTTCTAAAATACTTTCTTGTTTTTCTTTCTCTTACAGAAATTGTTGAGAAAAGTGACATAAATTTTGTAAAAAAAAGAAAAGAAAAGAAAAAGGAAAACATATGTTTTGAGATGAAGAAAAACAAGAAAAATCGAGAAAAAAAACTTTTTCAGTTTTCTCTGGTGAAAAAAAATCGAAATAGAAAATATTTGAGATAATCGAACAAATTTTCTATTATCTAGTAAGAGAGATAAAGTAATTCATTTAAAAGAACTAAAAGAACCATATTTTAGGCCTATGGCTGAATAAATAAATTTCAGCCTGGGCCAATTTCGTATTTTGAAATTTTCAATTTCAAATTTTGATAAGTAAGAATTGTTTTATAAGTAATTCAACAACAGGTGGCTGTGATTATTATTATTTTTTTTTTTTAACACGTGCATAACTGATGACGACATACTTTCTGAGGGAGAGAGGGAGTACAAAGTGAGGGGGCCAACACTAATGTTGCAACTTTAGTGCAATGTAAAAGGGACAAAGAATAATTAAAATAAATTCACTTAGGGTGACGTATGCCAAAGACCAGCCTTATTTTAGTTTATTACGAGGGTCGTTTGAAAAGTCCGTGCAAAAATAAAAACTACTTAATTTTTTGGGGTAAACCTTTTTTATTTTTCAACATAGTCTCCTTTTAGGCTTATACACTTCGTCCAACGCTGCTCTAGTTTGTTGATCCCTTCCGAATAATAGGATTTGTCCAAGTCTGAAAAATAGCCATTCGTTTCTGCAATCACCTCCTCGTTTAAATAAAATCTTTTTCCCGCCAGCCATTTCTTCATATTAGGGAACAAATAGCAGTCCGAGAAAGCCAAGTCTGGAGAATAGGGGGGATGTGAAACGAGTTGAAACCCTATTTCCATTAATTTTGCGACCACAACTGCTGAGGTGTGAGCTGGTGCGTTGTCGTGATGGAAAAGGACTTTTTTGTGGGCCAATCGTGGGCTCAGGAGTGTAGTGATGTATCCATGTTTCATCCACAGTGACGAAACGACGCTTAAAGTCCTGCGGATTCTTCTGGAACAGCTGCAAACCGTCCTTGCAACACTTCACACGATTTTGTTTTTGGTCAAGCGTGAGCAATCGCGGCACCCATCTTGCGGATAGCTTTGTCATGTCCAAATGTTGATGCAAAATATTATGTACCCGTTCATTCGAGATGCCCACAGCACTAGCAATCTCACGCACCTTCACTCTTCTGTCATCTATCACCATATCATGGATTTTATCAATGATTTCTGGAGTAGTAACCTCAACAGGGCGTCCAGAACGTTCAGCGTCACTTGTGCCCATATGGCCACTCCGAAAATTTTGAAACCACTTATAAACTGTTCTAATCGAAGGTGCAGAGTCACCATAATGTTTGTCAAGCTTCTCTTTAGTCTCCTGAGGCGTTTTGCCTTTCATAAAGTAGTGTTTAATCAACGCACGAAATTCTTTTTCGTCCATTTTTTGAAAATCACTCGACTTCCTCGATTCAAACGAATGCCAAACACAAAGAAATAGACCGATCTGGCTGAAACTTGGTGTGTGTTCTTCCAAGAGATGCTACTAACTAAACATAACCTCGATACGCGCCAGTAGTGCTATCTCTCTGACTTTGCACGGACTTTTCAAGCGACCCTCGTACAATTAAAACTTAAATAACTCCTATTATTTCTGCCATTAATGATTAATTACAAACCCTTCAGATTTCGTGCATGATTAAATAATTCGAGCCAAGTCTTTCATTATTCATCTATTGTGCTAAAATAAATTGTTTAATGTAAAATACGTTATTACCTACAGTTTCCGGTAAACAAAAAAAAAAATTACGAATAAGTTGAAAATAATTCTACAAAATCTCCACTTCCGGTGAAACTCAAAATATTAAGCAACAGTTGAGCAATGCAACCAATTTGCAACACAAACGGAAGTATCGAGAATTTTTGTCACGATCACAGCAATACTTCCGCTTTTTCTTTAACGGAGGAAGTGAGAATAATAAATAACATAAAGTATTTTTACTCACTTTAATTTTAGGTTAGAGTTCATAATCTAAAGCCTCAAAAAACTTACCTGAAAAAACAAAGAAATATCAATTAAAAATACAATCTTCAGTAAAATAATCTCACGACTCAATTCTTAGTTCTATTCTCAGAGATCGAATCCAGCTTAAATATTTTTCTTTTTTAAACATGTATGTTAACTGAAATTATAGTTTTTATAAACGTCCATAAACACCGTTGTAAACAGTTGTCGGGTTTTTGGCTATCAAAGAGTAAACATTTGAAATTTACTTCAATCAAGTTCAATACTAAGCAAATGTTGCTAAACTGGATTTTCAAGATTAATTTATCCCTTCATGAGATAGTAGAATCCCAAGTTTCGTCTCCTTCATCCCAAACCGTTCTAGCTTTATACTGTATATTGTCAGATCCTACAAAACCCACTTCTGCCATGAAACAGTTCACCTACGGATCCTTCCATTCCCTACAGGAGCAAAACAAACATATCCCCTTTCTCCTCTAGTTGCAGGTTTCTCTATCCTTTTTTCCCCCCCTGCCAATGACATCCTTTATTTTTTACTTCCGTTTTATTAAATAATAATTGTTAAAAACTAAAATGGTTTTCTTTTCTTTTTGTTCCTTCTCCAAAAATTGACATTTGAGTAAATTAGTAGTGAAAAGTGCCAGTGACGCCAAATCCCAGTTTTCTGCATTTACATCCCTCTGTTCAAAAAAAAAAAAAAAAAAATCCATATGGTCTTGAAGCTCAATAAATGCGCAACTTTTTTCTGAAATTATGTGACTTCTTGAGATTCATTAATCATTGAAAAAATGCAGTTGAAAATTTTAACAAAAATCATCGAGAACGAATTTTTCAGACATTAATGTAAAAATTTCATTGTTAATAAGAAACGTTTTGAGGCTCTGCGTTGAGCAGATTTATAGGAAATTTAATGCTCTTTCGTTTGGAATCAGCAGATTTGTGGTAGGATAAAGGATAGAAAAGTTACGGCCATTTTTTATGGTGAAAAACGCGAATATCGACCAGAAAAGTTAAAAATGCAAATATCTTGGACACTATTGCGAATCGGGCCATAGTGAAGAGAATATTTTTTGTTGCATTTGAGCTGCTGAATCACCTCCTGAAGTTTCCACCACTCCCCTGCATACACCCTGTATATGCGGATGTGATGATTGTCACAGTTACAAGGAAATATATTAACCACAAAAGAAAAACACAAAAGAAACGATTTTTATTAATCTAATAAAAGATATTTTTCAAGAAATTAACTAATAAAAATAAAAAATGATATGCATAAACTTTCCTAATTGCAACGTAATCATTTTTATTATTTAAAAACGGACGGTCAATAAATGCAATCACTAATGAAGGTTATTTTCTTTATTGCATTTTTTTGTCTAAAGAGAACCTAGCAAAGAATACGATAATAAATAATTCCTTAAGTTTGAGATCAAGTAAGCAACGTGTTTCAATCTTTAGTGAATTTTAGTTTGAACTCAGAATTGTTACTAAATCGATTTGGTTTTAAGGGAAGTCACTCGATTAACGTCTCCCCTCCTTACTCCCTCTCAAAATCTTTTAAATTTAATGTAATCTAAAGATAAAGAAAAACACCCAAGAGTTCAGTCTAATTATATGGAACTTGGGGAACAGTTCCCTTTGAAAATGTCACTTCCGTTTAACTAACTTCCTGGTCCAGAAATTTTAATTACGTAGTTAATCCATATTAATGTTACAAAGTACAGAATCCATACTTTCTAAAAATATAAGTGGAACTTTAAAAGGAAGTAAGACCCAAACAAAATCTCGCACAGAACTGCCTTAAGAAACCCTTTCATTGGACAATTTTTGTATTAAAAAAAAAAAAGTTACAAGCCTGCATTTGTGCAATAACGAGCCAGTAAACCAGCATTTCCGGTTTGCACATTTTGACCGACAGCTTTTTATTGGCTCCTATAGTGGAACCAATCTAACTACATTTAAGTGACAGACATACGAGGGGGTACCCAAAAAAAACCGGAATTATTTTTTAAAAGCTATTTATTTACAAATTTTTTACAGAACAACCTTATCCCCTTCAAAATACTATCCATTACAACTAATACATTTGTCCCACCGGTGCTTCCACTGTTCGAAACATTTTTTGTAGTCATCTTTAGAAATGGCTGACAGCTCCTTCTTCGTTTTTTTCTTGACCTCTTCAATGTTGTCAAATCGGTGACCTTTCATGCTCTTTTTCATGCGTGGAAATAAGAAAAAGTCGCACGGAGCCAGGTCAGGCGAGTAAGGTGCGTGGGGCAGCGTAACCATGCCATTTTTAGCCAAAAACTGTGTAACAGAGATGGCTGTGTGTGCAGGTGCATTGTCGTGGTGGAAGAACCAGTCTCCTGTTTGCCACAAATCGGGTCTTTTTTGGCGAACACTATTGCGCAATCTTTTCAAAACTTCCAAATACAAGGTTTGATTGACGGTCTGACCTGGGGGGACAAACTCTGAATGGACTACGCCTTTTGCATCAAAAAAGCAAATCAGCATTGTTTTGATGTTTGACTTGACTTGACGACATTTTTTTGGTCGGGGTGAAGATGACGTCTTCCATTGGCTCGACTGTTGCTTTGTTTCTGGGTCATAACCATAGCACCATGACTCATCACCAGTAATGACCTTTGACAGAAAGTCTGGATCAGTTTCAAGCTGTTGTTTCAAAGCACGACATGTTTCAACTCGATGTTCTTTTTGATTGTCAGTCAGAACTCGAGGAACAAACTTGGCAGCAACCCTTTTCATCCCCAAATCTTCCGTTAAAATTCGCTGAACCGAGCTCCAAGATAACCCACTACTCTCTGACAGTTGATCAATTGTCTGTTGACGGTCTGTGAACACCAGCTCTCGAATTTTTTCAACATTTTCGTCGATTCGGGCAGTTGATGGACGTCCAGAACGAGGTTTGTCATCAATCGACATGTCGCCATTTTTAAACCGAGTAAACCACTCGTATACTTGAGTTTTTCCCATAGCGTCATCTTTGTAAGCTGTTTTCAACATTAAAACACTTTCAGCAGCATTTTTGCCGAGTAGAAAACAAAATTTCAGAGCTGCACGTTGTTCACTTAAACTTGCCATCATAAAAAACGAAAAAAGAACAAAACAGCGCTGGTAAAAACAATCACTGCAGATGAACAGAACAAGCCAGGCAGACAACACAGGCAGGACTGAACTGGCAAGGAATTGCGCTATACACGTCTAGCGGCAGAAATGCGTACTACATAAGCTCCATGCGCGGCCACGCAATTCCGGTTATTTTTGGGTACCCCCTCGTACAAATTTAAAAAAAAAAAACAACTACCGTTTCAGACGCAGGAGAAAGACAGAGATTCAAGAAAAGATATAACAACAACATTTTGTTGCTGGCAAATTAGATATTCCAAGGATACTATTAAGAAGCTAAAATGTTTATTAAAGAGAAATAAAACCGGACATGACGTATTAATGGGATTTATTGCCTTCGGGGTTTTACTTCTCTCTGGAAACTTCCAGATTTACCGAAGGAAGGAAGTATGATGTTAATAAATGAAGCTTTAACAATATTAGACATGTGTGTATAGATTATTTTCACTTCCTTAAACAGAAAACTATCCAGCTCAGTTGTAAGGAACCCTTATCTTCAAGTTATTATTAGTGAAAGGGATGTAGCCAATTAAGGAAGCTGTGAAGGACGAGATGTTCACTTCCTTTCGGCAGGGCACTTTACCGAACCGAAGATAAAGTTAGCCGTGGCTTAATCTCTTTATTTCTAACAATAAATGTTGCTACAACTGTTTCAAATAGAACACGCCTTCAAGGTTGATGATATCTGAAATATTTTCTGATTATGTTACAATAATTCACTTATCAAGCATTAAGAAAAATGCGTTAATACTCTAAGAAAGTTTTGAGCAGAAGTTTAACCCTTTTTTCTTTTCAATGAGTTTTACACTTTGGCCTTAGCAAAACAGAAAAATGCGTGAACTAAGCGCGTTACCTTGAGGCTAAGGGACTCCATTCAACGATGAAGTGCAGAGTGGAGTAAGGCAGGGCTGCCTTCTGAGTCCTTTACTTTTTTCTCTCTTCCTGGATGATCTCCCAGCGTTACTTGAGGGCGGCATTCATATTTCTAACACTTCAATCAAAATTTTAATGTGTGCTGACGATGTGGTCCTTCTTGCCGATAACCCAAAGAGTCTACAGAGAAATATTAATATTCTAGCAAGTTATTGTGACTTATGGAATCTCTGTGTCAACCTTAATAAATCTAAGGTTTTAATTTTCAGAAGGGGAGGCAGACTGGCCGCATCAGAAAAATGGTATTACAAAAATCATCCAGTGGAGATTGTTAATAGATATAAATATCTGGGTGTAACCCTGACGCCTCGTCTTTCGCTCAACACCCATCTTGCAGAGAAGGTGGCATCCTCGAAGAGAATCCTTAATCTCGTCTGGTCTGGCTATCTCTCGCAAGGTACTATACCTCTTCCATTTAAATTCCAAGTTTTTAACTCCATCTGTCGTTCAGTGGTATGTTATGCTGCCCAGGTCTGGGGATTTCAAAGGTATGATGTTGTAGAGAGTCTCCAAAGATTTTTTATTAAAAAATTATTTGCACTTCCTTCATCTTCGCCTAATTATATGCTTTACATTGAGACCGCTGTGGACCTGTTGGAGGTATTTACTTTGAAACTCCATTTTAAATATATTTTAAGAGTCTTAGATCTCCCCCAGTGCCGCTTACCGAGAATCTTGGCGTTGGAGATTATCAATAAAAAGATTTTCTGGTTTCGACATTGGATAGACTTGGCTCAGAAGTATTCCTGCGATTTTGTGGCCTCTGTGGAAAATATACCTGCGTGGAAGGATCAATTAGCCTCCCTGTTGATTAAGATGAAAGCAGCTCATCGTCGGGGGTTTCTGGACCGCGTCTCTTTTTCGTCCCGCTTCCTTTTATACAGAGAACTTGACCACTCATTTAGCCTTTGTCACTTGAATGAAGATAATTCCTTGGGTCTAACTCTAACTGAACTCCGCTGGATTTTTAAGTTAAGATGTGAGCTTGTCTACCTGAATCATACGTCATGGCTGCCTAGGGAGATTGAACTTTGTTCTCTGTGTAATTCAAGGTGCATTGAGGACGTGGTTCACTTTCTTGGTGACTGCTCAATTCTTTCTGAGATCCGGAGACTCTATCTCGGACGTTCAGTACCTACGAGAGAACAATTGATTTCTTTCCTAAATGGAACGCGAAATTGGCAACCTCTTATTAAATATGCTCGCCATGCCTGGTCTTATCGGTATCAGCTGGTTCAGGAGTTTAATTATTAATTTATAATTCTGTTATATATTGCTTATTTTGTTTTATTTTTATTTCTAGGTCTGTCATATTTTTTGTTTATTATTACTATTATTATTTTTTGGTTTATTTGTTTTTCTTTTCTCTTTGTATTATAGTAACATCGACTCCGGCTGACGGATTTTCCAAGCCGTACAATATTTTCATTTTGTAATTTGTAAATATTTCATATGTAAAATAAATATTATTATTATTATTATTATTATTATTCAACGATGACAGAGCACTAATAAACAATTAAAGCGACAAGATTAAGATTCTAATAGGGCGGCCTTACGAGACCTACGCCACTCCGACCCCTTTGGATCTATTGTGGCCCCCCTTCTCTAGAGCTCGCCCTCCAGACGCGTCCGTTTAATCAGACTCTTAATTCTGGAGAGCGACTCTTGGGTAAAGCTTACAGGCCTTGGTTTTCCCTCCCCGAGAAGTAACATCCTTAGCCCAGACCAGCCCCTCACGCTGACACAACACGTGCAGTACCGTTTCCTTCTCTTCCTGACAGAACCTACAGAGGCTATCATCTGCCAGGCCCATACGATGCATGTGTTTTCTAAGCCTGCAGTGGCCGGTTAACAGGCCTACAATTATCCTTAAAGCCCCACGGCCTTGACGGATTAAATCTGCAGTTAGCTTCGGCGAATAACCCCTTGATGAACTCCTTCGTCGGTCTCTGTCCTGTGGTGGCAAGCCAATGGGAGATCTTGAAAGAGTGGATTTAAACTAGAAAGCAGAATCTGAGTTATGAGAGATTTTTATTTGGGTACAGATAATATGGGGGAAAAGACGTAAGAGGACTCTGACTATTATTGTCATAGTCAAAATGTACAAAGGGTTTTTGGTTTTTGAAGGAATGCGACAGAGAGACAAACAGACGTTTCTCGGTTCTGTATAATACAAGACAATATCCTGCACTCCAAGTTAGAGCTGCAATAAATGTATAATTGTTTTTTTGAGCCCAGTAACTTAGCAACGTTTTGATAGTTTGAGGGGGAATTCCATTGTTAATCGTCTGTCTGAGTGGAACCCCTGGATAACTGACCACTGTGACTGTTAGGAAGAAAATGCAACATAAATATATGACCTGATGGGTTTCTGATGAAGTAAGACAATGCGCTAAGACTTCCAAATACAATCCAAACTCAGATTACTTGAGGGTGAGAATTTAATATACCTACTCATCTAAGCAATCTCTTAAAAGACCAATTTTTTTCGTCCCAACCATACGATCAAACACTCAAAAAGTTGGGCGGCAATGAACAAGCGGAACACTCTAGCTGGTTCATTTCCTATAAATAGACGAAACACAATTCACACAGAACAACTTGGCAAAATAAATAATTTAAATATATGTCGCCCCCGCACAGAAAAGTAGAACTGAATTTCATTTCTAATTACAAATTTGGCTACATAATGCTAGAACTGTTAATTACTTTTGGCAATAGTTTATTGTGAAAAATAAACTTTAAATAGGTCAATTTATTACTACAGTAAAAAATTTAAGATTTTTATAAATGCTAAATGATTAGAATAAATGCAGTTAATTATAAGTAAAAGGAAGTGATTATCTCAGTGATTAGCTTATACTTGAAGATTCCAGCTGATTTTCTCTTCCTAGGAGCTTCTTAGCTCTCGATGTCTGTGACGAGAGAACTCTGTACGGAAGCCCGGCAGTGCACAGAGAAAAGCTCCGAACGCCAATGACCCGAACACGAAATTCACTTACTGCAATTCGTGAAAATTACATCATGATAATTATCACGTCACAAATTTTGTATATCTACTAAAAATTTAATTACTGGATTGAGAATAATAATTTCAACTGTTAATCGATTAAGAGAGATGTTGCACAGCAAAGAATTTCAGTGGTTAAATTAAAAACTAAAATAAAGTATTTGTGGACATAGATTACGAAAATTAGAGCTCTTTTTGGGTAAAAAAAATTAATTTCAACGACAATAACAATATTAATAATAATATGGGGCTAATGACCAAAGCAGTTGATGCGCCAAAATAATAATAATAATAATAAAAAAATATTAACAATAATAACAAATGGGGAAAATCAAATTTTTTTGACGTTTTGCATTCAGCATGTATATATATACAGATAGCTCTCCTAGAACACGGTACATAGGCTCCTAGAAAATGGCCTAGAAAAGTTGAAGTCTTGTAAAACCACCAAATTTCAAAACCTTATATCTTCTCTAATATAGGCACTTAATACGGTAATTTTATTTATTTATTTTATAATTTACAATCTGTATAAACATATACAATAAGTAAATATGGAGAGAGTGATGAACTGGTGCGGGAGGAGAGCAGGAGGAGAGAAACTACCCAGCGGTAGCACTCTCTATAGGAGACAGGAGAATGTGAGGAGGAGAGAGTGATGAACTGGTGCGGGAGGAGAGCAGGAGGAGAGAAACTACCCAGCGGTAGCACTCTGTATAGGAGAGAAGAGAATGTGAGGAGGAGAGAGTGATGAACTGGTGCGGGCGGAGAGCAGGAGGAGAGAAACTACCCAGCGGTAGCACTCTCTATAGGAGAGAGGAGAGATAGGAGAATAATGGCGTTTAGTTCTTCAGACTACAAGGAAGTCGCAAGGCTACTGACGATTCAGTCGGCGAGGAGTATTAGGGATGTCAGAGGAAGCGAAAGACTGTACAAGAGGATTAGAGCTAGTCGAAAGAGTAGTATGGAATTTTTGGTATTCAGTCTTGGCGAGTTGGTCTATGAAGGGAATGTTGAGGTCGGTGTGAAGAGTGAGGTTAATCACCGTAGAAAGAAGAGTCAGCTATCTGTCGGCAGTAGTTTTGACTGAAATGTCTTGTACAGTCCGTATGTATTGTAGGTTTGGCTGAACCCCAAAGCTCTAGTCCTGTTAAGTCTACATAGGTTTGAGGATAGTACTGTATATTAAACTTTTCGAGTTCAATGGGTAATTTGGAGCGTCGTCCAAGTAGTCTGTAAAGCAGTTTCACACGTTTCGTCATTGCTTGTCTTTTAAGTCTAGTGTGTAGGTTCCACGTGAGTAAAAACGACAATATTTCATCCAATTGTAAAGACCAATGTTCCCTATAATGTTCAGAAATTTCATAGTTTTCTCAACTGTAGAGAGAGCAAGATATTGATACAAGTTTTAGCGTCTTACAAAACCACCAAATTTCAAAACATTATTCTTCTCTTTCTCTTTGTCTTAGATCTAGGAAGCCTAATATGTTAGAAGAAGATTTCAGGATTAATTTTTTATCGATATAAAATCACCAGAAAGACACAAGAAAATCGATTAAAATTTTAAGAACAGCTGTAATGCGCAAGTTCCCACCAATATTATTACAAACAGAGAAAGTGATAAAATAAAATAAAAAAATATCAATAATTAATAATAACAGGAAGATAATTTTTGCGTCGAGCAAAATCTTTTGTGAAAGTTATTCGCCATGTTTTTTTAAGACATGCTTTAATTAATCTCGTGTTTTTTGAATTTCAAATTTCTAAAATATTATTAACATCAGGTCGCTAATTACGTAAAAAAGATGAAGAGATGATTTAATAATTAATTAACAGGAATTAATAGAACTTCTCTCTCTCTTTTTGAAAAGGATATCTCTTTAATTAAGAAAGAAGAGGTGAACATGAACACTTTCTCTCGCTGAAATTCTAAATATTCCAACTATTCTGTATCTTCTATAAAACTGGAGCTCGTAAAACCCTACATTATGCTTTAGAGCGAGAACTATTTTTAATTACAACTAAAGTCAAATGTATTTTACTATAAAGTGACTCAGAAAAAAATGTACTTAAGTAATGTGCTACTTCCGGTGGAGAGAATTTCGTGGCTAACATCCTGTTGAGTCCCAGGGAAAGCAATCAAGTATTAAGTTTGAAAGTGCAGTGTTCAATTCGTTTTTAGAGCCATCACATAAAAATATACAAAGCACCGGCGGCATACCTCAAATTTTATAAGAACAAATATTTTATATATATATATATATATATGGTCATTTCCGGTGAATAACTCAAAATTTAAAACAACCAAAATATTGTTCCTAACGGTTTTTGAAAACAAGGGAGCCCCTCACCAGACTTGTAAGTCTAAACAGCTAGGATTAGATTAGGTGGGACTCTAGATAAGAACAAATATTTTATATATATATGGTCATTTCCGGTGAATAACTCAAAATTTAAAATTTAAAACAACCAAAATATTGTTCCTAACAGTTTTTGAAAACAAGGGAGCCCCTCACCAGACTTGTAAGTCTAAACAGCTAGGATTAGATTAGGTGGGACTCTAGATACGTAGTAGATTTCACAACAGACCCTTTGAATGGCGGCTTACAGCTTCTGGGGCCACCCTCATGGAATCTAATCCAATCTACCAATGTTCTTTGAAACAGGAAATAGATTAACTCAATAATCCACAAATAGATTTACTATTACTTCTTACACCAACATTGGGAGTAAAAATGTACAGTGGTCAAAAAAAGTATTCATACACTAAGTTTTCTTACTTTATCTACTGAACTTTCGTTTCTAGGATGACTATTTCTTCAGCACTGAAATCGAAGATAGTAACAATGAATTTAATGCTCTCATTTTCTTTTATAAACATAAAGAATTCAGTAAAAAGCAGAAAAATAATTTATTGTATGCAAAATAAGTATTCATACACTCAGTCTGAATGTTATAATTAACGCAAAACTAAAGACCTAATATTTTGTAAGCAATCCCTTTGCATTTGTTATTGCCTGAAGCCTCCTTGGCATAGATTCCATCAGGTTTAGTGTCTCTTGAGATGTGATTTCGGCCCATGATTTCTTTAAATTGGTTATGAACTCTTTTCTGGAAGAACATTTTCAATTTTCGAATTTTTCGCTCCAAACAAGACCATGAATTTTCAATAGGGTTTTATTTTTCTGCTTTTTACTCAATACTTTATGTTTATAAAAGAAAATGAGAGCATTAAATTCATTGTTACTATCTTCGATTTCAGTGCTGAAGAAATAGTCATCCTAGAAACAAAAGTTCAGTAGATAAAGTAAGAAAACTTAGTGTAAGAATACTTTTTTTGACCACTGTATGTTTTTCTAAAAAATAGTGGATACTTTGTTTTCTAAACCCCCTCCCCACAAAAACAACTAAATCTAGTGTTAAACAGTTCTAAAACCTCTCGATGAAACAAAATATTGGGGTGTACAAACACACATGATATATGGAGCCCCCAACCAGCTGGCCGAATGCATCTGCCTGCCTACCCGGCTTATCTTCCCCCAACAAAACTCTGGAATACTAAACTACTCTTCAGTAAAGCACGACTGTGACCTAGTTCAATATGAAACACTCTCGGAACACAGAGAGAAAAGAAGATATAAGTTCCAAAAAGGAAGCTGTATTAATTTTAGAATTTATTCACTATGGTTTCAAAATATGAGCATTTGACATGATTTGGTTTCGAATTAGCAGCTTATGTGTTAAGCAATTTAAGCTACAAAATAGAATAAATCCTACTAAAAAAGCAATTGAATGATTAAAAAATGTATTCCGATTTTCAGTCTGTAATCTTAAATAAATAAGTAAAATAAAATAAATGAAATGCATTCTGAAGACAATTTATTAATTAGATTAATATTACGAAAATAAATGACGATGCAAGGATTTATTTCATTATTAACAAAGAATTACAATACGTCATATCAGTTTTATATATGGAAGCCAAGAATGCCGTATTAGATGACGTAGTATAACCTAAATTAAATAAGCAGTGCATGCTCAGCCGTTTCTATTTATTTAATACGTTCTGAGGATAATTTCTTTGTTATGAGATCTCCTAAAGGAGATCTATAGTTTGTTTTTTGGCCATTGACAGGTGTAAACGGGATTGGGCAAGGTCAGGGATTCCTAGGTCTCGTTATGAGGGGGTAACAGTAATGGTTAGAATGATTCTTTTGGCTTTGGAAGGATTGGATTGGTTTTTAGGTTTGAACGCTTTGTGGTCCTGGGAGGTCTGTAAAGTCTTGATGCGATAACAAACGAGTATATCCGTCTTAAGTAAGCAGCATGTTTGATTACAATCCCTGAACGGTTTCGGGATTACAGTCATCATCAGAGGGAGTTTAATCTGCCCCCCCTTTTTTTTATTTGTTTTTAAGGGTCAGTTACGATTGTTGGGTAAGTCTCTTGAACAATGGGTACCCCCTATGGATTAGTATGTGGATTACAATACAGTCACTTGATGAGATAACAGGCCGGGATGTATGCTACTGGGTCAACATTCTAGTAGCAGGGAATAATTTTCTATTAGGAGTAAACGATACGTAGTAAGTACTGTCTACATTAATCTACATTCCCCCTTTGTGGGACCAAGATCCAGGGATGAACCTGAAAGGATCAGGATACAATTACTGGATCTTGATTATTGAATAGGATTGCAATATTCTAGGGATATGTAGGTTAAGATATTTTTGGAAGGGAAGAGCTCAACTGAGTATATCGTGTTCAGTATGGGTGCAAGAATTACTTTCTTACAGGACTGTGGGGCGTAGATTGAGTGCACAGTGGAAGCGGACGTAGCAATGGAAATCTTGGAACAAGCATCTTGATAGACCACGACTTACAAGATTTTAATGGAATTTTTAAGGAAATATGAAAGATGTGGGTGTTTTAGATCACCAATTTTACATTTTTTGAGAATCTCTGATCATGTATTTCCACGGTGAGCTCATTTCTGCAAACCGTATGCTTACATAATACACAAAGTAGTAAAGAGATTTTTTAAGTTAGTAGCATTAAATTAATTGAAAATGTTTTAATCCATACATGCTCTGAAGCGACACCATTCAACAGGTGATGATTGCCAGAAGAATGATTGTCACAATCATCGTCCACATCATCGTCCTCTTCTTCATCATTCTCCTCATCCTCACCATCACCATCATAAATTGATGGCGGTCTACCTTCTAGACGGATCAGTGTCACTGAGGATGGTGTCTCTTCTTCTAGACATACACCAGATTCCGTCGATCCATCTGATAGACACTCTGATGTTGTTAAATCCACTATTGAGACATAGCGTGTTGATTGTTCACCGCTGGACATATCTGGTGATTTATTTATTTATGGTTTGTTTTGGGCAAAACACTTTCCACAATTTATCACTACATTAAAACTGGCAGAAATAAATTAAAATAAAAAAATAAAATAAAATAGCTCTTTCTTAATGGGGGATTCGAACGCGAAACCATTCACTAGTATTTTCACGACACTACTCACGTACATCCGTCGCACGACTGCTATCGTGCCTCGTCTTGGACTCCTCAGGCTACAGAGCTGCCGGTCTAGTTCGGCCGCCATACCCCACCACATGGCTAGCTTATCAAGGTGGGGGGCAACAACACACCCAGATATCTTCTTTTACCCTTCACATTTCTTCTTCTTTCAATTCCTTCTTCATTATATACACGCGCTGATGACAATTTTCTGATTGAATTGATGGACATTTAGTGTTTTCTTTTCCATTCTATGTCGTTATTATGTCTTCGAACGAAATATGTCTAGAACTAAAATCACAGGAGGGGAGCGATAACTTAATAATCTTCAATTGGCTCCCACAGATCGTAGTAGGTTCTATAGGCATATACAAATTTCATACAGGTACAATAGAATAATTTAAATAAAATAATAGGAGTCATCCCTACGTCGTTCTCAGTTGCAAGAGACTTGTATTATAAGAGAGTGAAGGGCTTATTATTTGGTATAAATAACAGAAGGCATGACATCAAGCAATGCTGATCATTGGACAAATTGAGCGTAGCTTGGAAACCAGTAAGGTAAGCAATAAAGCTGACTAGTATTTTGTCCCTGAAAGAAAAGAAGTCGAAGCTAACGAAGAGGAGTCCTCGTAAAGGAGGGTTAGCAATCTACATGAGGTACGACACGATTAGAACCACGAGAATGGTGGAAAATCCTCAGTTTAGATTCTCCCTTAAGTGCTCACAAAGTTTAAGGACACTGATAAAACTGACAAAAGCCAGAGCATTTCTTTTTTGAACTTTCTGCAGTACGGAGTTTCCTGAGCGGACATCGACTGGAATTAGGGCACTTCAAGTTAGAAGAAAAGCTTCACGTACGATATAGTCCTTTTTTCAACAGGGGATTGCTAGGGCAGTCCCTTTTCTAACTTATTAATTTGGAAGCAAGCAGAGTTTTAGCCGATTTAGCCAATAGCCTCATCTGTCTGGGCAAAGACAAAAGTCAAAATTTTGAAAAATCGAAACATAATTTTCGTGGCGTGTCCACACATCACAAAAGTAAAGACTAAATAAAAAAAAAAAGATATTTTTATAATTATTATTTTTTTTTTTTTTTTTTTTTTTTTGTAATTTATTTGTTATTCACAATCTACAAAAGAATAAAATGCAATCAGTGAATAAGATGAAAGAAGACATTATGGCTGGATCAGCTTGAGGAGAGAAGCTGCCCTCCGGCAACACTCTCGCTGGAGTTCCTTACATTACTGGAGATGGTCACGAGGCCAACAGCGTTTCAATCGACGTGGAGGACAATCTGGAATCGTTGTGGAGGCAAGATTTTGAATAAGAGGATTGGTACAGAATGGAAGAGAGTCAAAGAATTTTCTATATTTAGATTTAGATTCGTCAGTTACGTATGAGATTTTGAGATCGTTATGGAGGGTGGAGTTAGAGACATAAAATGGAGAATTCGTAATCTGACGGAGTATTTTTGATTGGAAGGACTGTATTCTTTGTGAATTGGAATGTTTGGCTGAACCCCACAGTTCAAGTCCATAAGTCCAGATCGGTTTAAGTACGCTGTTGTATATTAGTCGTTTATGTTCCAGTGGTAGTTTGGATTGTCTGCCAATTAGTCGCAGTAGTAATTTGTTTCGTCGGTTGAGTTCAAGTCTTTTGAGTTTAGTGTGCGGATTCCACGTTAGTCTTTTGTCGATGTACATCCCAAGGTAGCGAACTAAATTAGCAGAAGGAAGAGGAATTGAGTTAAGACTTATAGAGGGACAAGAATTACGACGCAAAGTAAAAGTTATCTGTTCGCACTTTTGAGGATTGAATTTGACTCTCCACTTTTTGGCCCAGGGTTCTAGTTTGTGTATATGAGGAGATTGTAGATGAGAGGAAGCGGTAGTGGCGTCTGAGTTAGAAGAGAGAATAGCAGTATCGTCAGCGTAAGTGCAGAGCAGTGTGTTTGAGTCAGTTGGTAGGTCGGATGTGTACACAGTATAGAGGAGCGGTCCGAGAATACTACCTTGAGGTACACCAGCCCGTGCCAGAGAGTAGTCGGAAGAGGCAGATCCACAACTTATCTTAAAGAAGCGGTCGGTAAGAAATGATAGTAGAATTAAGTAATAAGTTGATGGAAGAGCACTCTTTAACTTCCACAATAGTCCTGGGTGCCAGACTCGATCAAAGGCCTGAGCCACGTCGAGAAAGGCCCCACAGCAATATTGTTTCCGCTCCAGAGAGGAAGATATGGCGTCTACTACTCTGTTTTTTTAAGTTAATTATTTGTATTATTAACGTAAGTAATAATATTTTTATTAATCTGGCCGTTATGAGAGACAAATATTTGAATTATGAAATTTTTTATCTTTGAAGATGCGTGTCAGCACTGACACGCGTGTCATAGGTTCGCCATCACTATCCAAGGCAGTCAGGCCAGGAAAATCCCGATAGATACTGCAGCATTGGTTTCTCTCTACTCAGCCCAAATTAAGGGCAACATTTTGCAGTCTCTAAAATGGTATGCCAATTGGCTTGGTAGAGAAAACCAAGTAAGTGGTCTCATTGGACAAGCTTAGAAGCACAGGATAGTTGGACGATCTGCACTAAATGATGTAAAAAGTAGCCAGCAGGAGTACGTCGTTTCAGACTCTCTCAAAAAATGCGCTTTAATATCCAACCTGACCTTGAATGACTAAGCCAAAAACTAATTGAAGACAAATGCATTTTTATGTATCATGCGCAAAAATAAATCAACAAACGCAATTTCTTTGAAATATGAAAAAAAATAATCCTCATTTTAAGTTTAAACATTTAAAAAATAAAAATATATATTATAAAAAATAAATTCCCTTCACTTCACATATATAATGGTGAATGAAACTAATAAATAAATAAAAAGTTAACCTAACGAGCGTAGGTTTTTAGTCGTCGTAGTTCAAGTATAAATTTTACTGCGTCAAAATGAGGCAGTGGTTGGGAGTCGGTCGCCCGAGGGACACAAATGTCCAACCAGCTAGGGGGAATGTGGGCGAACTGCGAGTAGCCCCACAGCTCCTAGCTATACATCAAGTATAATTTTCCTCAATAGCAACACAATTTATACAAACATGTTTTTTGTATAATACAAAATTTTAGTATAAAATATGGATTTATGGATCAATCTTTCTCTTACTGTAATTTTTGACTTGATACATTTTATAAAAAAACCACTTTAACGGAGTCTTAGATGACCTCAAAGAAACCGAATATTTATGTTGAAACTCGAAACCGGAAATTAGAGAAGAGGAAGTGGGTAAAGTAAAGCAAATAACGATATGTGTAGCACAAAAAAAAATTAGCTTGGATTCAAATCTATGCCACCAAATCTCCGGATCTACAACAGTATCTAAGATTTTTCCAATATTCTTTCACCATTTATGACATTAAACGAGACGATAAACTTGTGAAATCTTTACTAGAACTAATTCAATAGAAATTCATTTCAAGGCTCTAAACAGAAAAGTCAGAAAAATGCAATCACAGTAGAATAAAGCCTAGCGATGCAAAAAACTGCACCTGTTTGGCATTTAAACATATTTTTGCGAAGATATAGAATTCTCAAAAAAAAAAATTAACTAGCTAAAGTAATTAACCTCTACGAATGATTTATTTCCAATTGGGGGGGCGATAATTGTCTACTACCCCCCCAAGCAAAGTTATATTGGGGGGAAAAAGTAATTATTTTTTTAAGGTGATTTAAAATGCACATGACCTTTTACCACCCTTTAACCAGTCCGTTACATAACTGTGCTAAATCCAGGTTATGACGTAATCATTTGTCCGGACAAAGTGTGCGTGTGTGTATGTCTGTGTGCATTACTATGAACTGCCATGTTTTGTTTTGTTTTGTTTTGTTTTTTCCATTCATTAAAATTTTAAATAAAATTTATTTATAAAGAAAAATCAAAAATTTCTGGGAGTAAATCATGCGGAAAGATTTTCTCCTCCAAACCGCAATTAAAACGCAATAAAATTTGTGGTTTGCAACTATTTTGTGCGGGAAAACCCCCCCATAAAATCGATTGATTCATCAAATTCCGAATTTTCTCATACATTCTATAATCTATTGGTATTAATCCACGATAATAAGGCCGCAATGTTACATCATCATCATCCAATGGCGCGACAACTCATTGCTGAGTCTTGGCCTCCTCGAACCAGTTTCCGGCCAGTCAGTCCTGCTCTTTGCTGCCGCTCTCCAGTTGGCGATATTCAACAACGACCTAGCATCACCTGCAACACCGTCCGCCCAGCGCAGCTTCAGGCCTCCAAACTCTCGCTAACTTCATGGAGGTGCTCATCCGTCATCTTCTTTGGGATGTCCTCGCGTCCCTCATTCTAACCACATGCCCATAGCCCACTGAAGTCTAGCTTAATTTCATGAATTTAACCATATCTATTTCTTTAAAACATTACATACAGCTCCTGATTCGTCCGAGATTCCCTCCATTCCTGTCTCACCGAAAATTCGCCGCAGTATTTTCCTTTCGAAGACTAGGAGGGGCCTCTCTCATCTGTTTTAGATGTGGCCCAGGTTTCAGAGCTGTATGTCTGAGACTGGGCGGATCAGGGTCTTGTACAATCGCAGCTTCGTCTGCCTGGATATCAGGCGCATTGTTACATTTAAATGATATTTTTGAGGGAAACCAACCTTTCCTTTAAAACTACCTTTAAGCTCCACTATTTTCTTCTTCTTCTTTTTTTTTTGAAATTTTTTTGAAACAATAAGCATTAATCTATATGAGCACAATGAACGTACAAAGTAGTTTAAGGAAAATCTGCCACTTAAAAGAAAATAAATAAATCGATTTCATAAAGTGGCACTCTCCAGGTGGCTCTTTTTCACACAAAAAAACCTCTTTCATTACTGGACCACTGTGAGTGGCTGGAAATTTTTCAATTGCAACAGGTTTTGGGCAACTTTTATGACCTCAAAGGAATGTTAAGGACCTTCGTGCATGGGATTTTTCTATTGGATACCAAAAGAAGGAAGCATTAACTACCGGGGGATTGTAGAATTTTAAGGATGACAGAACTGGATTCCTTAAGAGATTTAAGCATTTATATTTGACCATACCCCACCCTAGTCGGGTTTTAAGTATAACTTAAATAAATAAGTATTTTGTTAGCTTCTAGTATTTTTATATTTTTAAAGTTATTTTGAAATTCACTTCTTATGAAATAATTCTAATTTTTTGAAAAAAGAAGCCTCCATTAAATTTTATTGTTTATTTAATTGGATACATCCAATCAGACGAGATGTTATGTCAATTAAATGAAGAAATCAAATCTAATGGATACTATTATCGATTTTTTGTTTACAATTATAACAAAAAAATCATCTCTAAAATAATTCTTTTGTTGCCCAGGAAGGGTATTTTTTTGACCGGTTTTCCACTCTAGCCTCTTTCCTGATTGTCAGAACCTTTTTCTTAAGTAAGCTACAGGAATTCCAAGGAACCAATCTTTTTTATTGAACGCAGCGTGGGGCTCTACTTGACTCACTGGTAAAGGAATTTGACTCTTTGAAGAAAGAGCGATGATGCGTCTACGGTGAGGAGAGCGCCGAAGTGCTGAGATTTTTTCAAGTTCAGTTTAACGGCCCATTTTTTTGTATTTTTATATTTTTTTTAAACCATTATTCTATGGAGTTGAGGTGGAACTGTAGATTTCTGGATCTATTTCTAGGAACTAGTGAGCTATTTCTGGATTGTGGTTGCTAGATAAGACGGTAGTACTATTGGTATAAGGATAAATAGATCAAATACTCGTATATGTATACGAGTATATAACCAATTCTATATAGCTATCAAGGTGGCCACGGCTGATCAAATAAATCTCGTACAGCTGTACTATTATAGAACGATATTATTGAACAGTATTTTGTTATAAAACAGAATGAGCCATAGTAATCTTTCTTTCCACAGAAATTAGATTGAATATCAAGATAAATGATATAAAAAATTAATTAAAAAAAAAACGCGTTTGATATAGCCATTACGTTACTGTAATGTGTAATGGCGGTGTATTAAGTCATGAGGTAATTTTGTGAAAGAATACATAAATGTCAACATAAATGACCTTTCTTTAATATTGATAGTGATGTTTTGGCCTTGACAGTGATTAACTATCTCTATCTCTATTCATTTGAAGAGGAAGGAGTTACAGAAGGGAGGGGGGAAAAAGAGTCGAAACTAAATCAAATAGAAGGAGATTTCTAAGAGCAGTTCTTATACTCTTAATATACTCGATCAATCATCTGAACTCTCCCAGATTGTCACTTTACAGAACTGCTGTAAGGCTTCTAAGATGTACAAATTGTTCTGTTTTGCAGATTTTGTCCTGTAATGTTCATTTTTTGATAAGTTTAGAGGAATCTGGTTGTTGGAGAACCAATGTTCCCTAATGCCATGGGTATATGGATACACCTACTAATAGCAAAATCGGTCGGCCAACTCATTCGTCAACCGAGAGCCAAATTTCTCGACTTTAAAGCATTATCATTACCACCCATTTTCAAAGAACTTGCCACAAACAGCAAAAGCGGTGCAGAAGGCAGTGTGCGCTCATGATCTGAGTCCCGAGTGATAGAATGGTAATTTCACCTACACCCCTGTGTCTAACGCCACTTCTTCAAAACAGATTAGTCCAGGCGGAAAACCGATTTCTGCTTACGGGCCACGAAACTTCAATCGCTCGCAAGTGGTATTTTGAGGAAGACCACACTCAAGGGGGCCAAAGAGACGCATGAGACTCGCGAGCCACTGTTAGAACACCACTACAACAGCAGATACAATGCAGAGGTATTAGCGTAGGATTTGTAACAGGTAGCTGAAAGTTAAGCACCACCTGGACCAAACAAAAATAGGCGATTACTACTGAACGAATTACATTTGAGGGGCCAGAATTTTGTGCCGTCCAGAAACTAGGAAGGGGTAAAGTAATGCCTACTTTTTCAGGAAGGCTTATGACTTAGGTGTCGAGGACAGAGGCGACTAGCAAACATACTTTAATGCTAATTTTGTCATATTAACCATTAAATAAAATCCAAGGCCCAGACCCGGGGGATCGAACCCACTAAACCAACAATACATCTTAGCATTGCGGGTCTAGTATCTTAACCGCTCGGCTACCGTTGCGCCTAGGAGGGAGTATCAAAGGAAATATATTATAAAAAATCGGTGTATATAAAAAAAATATGTGAATGGAATATAGAATAAAAAATCTTACGAGTATACATATTTCTTTTTTTTTATTTCTTGCTTTTTAATGATAGTTGCAGACGCCACTTAGCATATAAAACACTGAGATATAAGCGACGCCTCCAATTATATAATACTTCGTTATTTCCAAAATACCATCGCCCCATTTCTTACCCAAATATCAAACTAATTGTTATTACCATCTAAATTTATTATTAACTATATTTAGCAAAAATATTTTTGGAGCATCCTAAACATAGTGTAGCCATTCAAACTATTTAAGGAATTTTTGGAATGAAGAAGCCCGTCCTAATGGGATGGAAGTGGGGGAAATCTGCCGCTAACAACTCACAGGACTTTTCCTTATTATAGTTCTCGAAATACATTAACTTAACACTTCTTATTTTAAAATATATTTATGTAATTATTATTATAGTACATACATAACATTGGAAAATTGCATTTCAATTCTTTTTTCTCTTTTGCCTTTAAACGAATTTTCATCATTCCACTAAAAGTTACAGGTCTAAGCACCGGTAGTTTTCTTTACATCTAATTCAGAATTTTATAAATACATTTATACCTCACTTTTATATGAAATAAACTTCAGAGAGAAGCCTATCAACTCTTCCCCAAGAAAACTTTCCAGACCAATAAGTCCCCCTTTAATAGAATTTCCCTTGGGAAAGTGCAAAGAGAGGAAAATTGTTGGTCGGCCTATTAGTACAGAGAATATGAAAGAGCAAAAAAATAATAATATTAATAAAAATAAAACAGGCAATAATAAATACAGAAGAGCTAATCGAATGTCTATAGAATACAAAATGAAGATACAAACATCTTGTCCAATCGGGCAACAGTGTTCGTCCAATTCCTCTACAAAACCTAGCCACAGGAAGTCTTACTCTGTTGTAGTTGAGTGATCAAACTGATCTTTCTGTTATTAATTTGGGGAATCATATTTTTTTCAAACTGATAACCCAAGAAAGTTGGTTTGATACTTTTTAGTTTCGATATTCTACCAACGAGCGTACTTGTATTAAACAATACAATTTCTAATTAAACTTTCCTTTAATAATAACAATAAAATTGTAACTGCTTTGGCATTTAAACGCATCAAATGTAATTACTATGCCTACATGAAATGAAAGTTAGAAAAGAGAAATTATTTATAATATTAAATACTGATTACAGTGACTCCCATTAATATTGGGACACCTATTACAAAATGATTTAAAAGGAAAATGAAAACAACATACAAAAGTTTGGATTTTTTTTTTTTTTAAATCACATTAGCAACATCTGTGGAAATTATATATAAGTATAAATCGATGAAATTCCAAACTGTTAGGTTGCACTTTTTGAAAAAGTGTAAAATAAGGCTCTCAAAAATATTGGGACACCAGAAGTGCTAGAGTTTAAATGTTCAATATTTAAAATCTCCTACTATTTAATAATTGGTTGGTAATAATTTAATAATTGCTTTTTGACTTACAACAGCCCTCAAACGATCAGGCATAGGTGAAACAAGTTTTTGGTTAATTCAGGTGGTATTTTTTTCCCATTCTTCCAGGAAACATCGTTTTAATTCATTTTTGTTAGATATTACTCGTTTACTTAAAGCACTGGCTAAATATTGCCATAAATGTTCAATGGGATTAAGATCTGGTGACTGCGGAGAGGTTTGGAATACTTTTGGGCAATTGTATAACAGTCACTGACGTATCACCCAAGCCGTAGGTTTGTGGTCGTTATCTTGGTAGAATTTAGAAGACCCTAAAATACCAAATGTTGGGGCACTTTTTTCAAATTATATTTTAATATATTACTATAAACCATTTTGTGCATCATTCCATCAATAAACACTAATTCTCCAAATCCTGATGCGGACATCCAGCCCCAAACCAGAACTGACCCACCTCCCGGAGGTGCAGCTTTAAAACCCTTTAAAGTTGGCTGTAAATTCTTCTTTTCGAGTTCAGCATTCGCTTTCCTCCAGACCATAACCCTTCCATCTGACTGGAAAACATTAAATTTTGATTCATCGCTAGAGTATATCATTCCAAAAGTCACTATTTACATTGAAATATTTTTCGGCAAATTTCACTCTCTTAACACTATTTATCTTACTGACAAAAGGATTCTTCCAGGCTACTCTACCATGATAGTCGAGTTTTCTTAGCACTCTCCGAACTGTTTCTGCTTCTTTTTTGCTCTCTGAACATGTCAAAAATTTCACATTGAAGTTTTGGAGCACTAAGTCGGTGATCTTTTTTAATTCTTTTAATATATAACGCTGCTCTCTGCTGCTCTCTCTCAGAGAGCAGTTGAGGACGGCCTTTTTGTGGGGTTGAAACGATTCTTTTTTCTTTTTGGTAACGCTGAATGCTGTTCCACGCAGTAGATGTTTTAGGCCCGATCAGTTTTTCTGTCTCTCTAACACTTTTTATTGTCTTTGTGCAAAGAAATTACAATTTTTCTTTGTTCAATCGTTGTATTTGTATTTTTGCGCGACATGTTATACCTGGCTTGATTTATATAAACTAATTTAATTATTAATTTCATATTGAATATATGCTTAAGGTATATATTTACAAATTGTATAGATATTCGGGCAAAACCTTGGACAAACTATAAATTATAATAGTGTCCCAATACTTATGAGAGGTAGAATTTGCACTTATTATTATATATATTTTTTTTAATCTACCAAAACATTTTTATGTACTTATTTAAATAGTTTTTATTTAATTAATAGTAATTATAAAATGAAATGAATTTATAAAAATTTGAATAAATGGGTGCCACTTTTAATTTTCGTCAATTTTTAACTTCTGTATGTACTGTCCCAATATTAATGGGAGTCACTGTACATAAAAATATATTTCGATTTGTTAATTGTAATTATTATTTTCATTATGGTCGAAATAATGCAATTAGCAGCAGCAGGAGGAACACATGTCTCTTGGTCCAAACACATGGCAGACAAAAAAACATGGGTGGTTATCATTGGGAGTCGCCTAGTTGGGGTCTGGTTTCAAACGGGGGGGGGGGGATCTGTTAAAAAGTAAACCAAAAATATGAATAAAAAATTAAAATAATAATAAAAAATGTATTCATTTGTTTATTTTAAACTGTTAGAATAATTTATAAAGTTACTTTGTTTAGCACATTGGAACAATAAAGGCTTTATTTATTTATTATTATTTATAGATTTCAGATTTGCCTTCATCATCAAAGGTTGATTAATAGTTCGGATACATAGAGAATTTGACTTCCCACTTGTAACGATTGCCACGCATTACACTTGGCTAGTCTTTTTTTGTGTACCTACATGATACAGCTTGTCAAGTGTAACCGTAGGAGTCCAAATTTTCCTCTCACACAACTGGTGATGATGATCAGATAAATCATCAACCCTGATGATTGATCAGAAAAATCGAATAAAATCAACAATCAACTTATCGAATGTTAAACTATAAAAAGATATGAGCACTTTACGAAAGCCAAGCAAAAGGCACTGTGCGGCAATGACTTTAGATTTTGATGCGCTTTAAATGATCCAATCACTGCCACAAATCGATAAACACCAATTTATGAAAATATCTTAAATTTTTAGAGTAAAAATACTTGGGTACAGTCATAGCTTATTATTATTATTTTTTTTTAATGATTTAAGGAGCGTCCACATCTTAGGTTATTGGCGCCCGGAGTTTTTTTCAGTGTACACTGCCGGCCTCCGGATAGTGTTCTCTCGTTACAGACAACACTTTCCATCGCCGTGCAGTGAGCTGTAAGAAGCTCCTAGGAAGAGAAAATCTAAGGGTCAGCAGCTGGACTCGAACCCGGGACCTCCGCGTGGGAGTCCAGTACACTAACCGCATAGCTAATCCCTTCCCTCATAGCTTATTATATTTGTAATAAATTTCCCCAAATAATAAAGATTAACATCCATTAAACGACAAATAAAGTTTTTTCGCTAATAAATAATAAATAATTACAAAATTGAAAGAGTACAGAAGTTGAGGTTTCAAGCCTAGCGCCTATATACACTCGACAGATTATTTTAAGGAAAAAATATAGCTTGATATACAGGTAGATAGGACAAAATATATTTAAAGCGCTTATGTTTATATTTTTTTATGGCCCAGAGGACTTACATTATAGTTTACAATGGCTACTATATGAGGGTACTCGGACTATTGTAACGGGTAGTGACAAAATTTTCCAGAAGACAATATACAATATTGGAGTCGCTAGGAACGTCAAGTACTGCGTGCATGCAGTCTACGGGCGTCCATCTGGGAAACGAACCAATCAATCTCCATTTATTTTGTACTCTCTGTATTTTACTGTAATTGGTAGCCACAAGTATGAGATTAGATAGCGGTAGCATACAGGAGTCACAAGCGAATGTAAAGATAATAAAGTAATCTCTTATTTCGGAAATCCAAGGATGAGTTTCTATATCTGTACCTCGGAGGGAAAAGGCACCATGTCACAAAAAGTAAATCTTACAGGGGAGCCAAATACAGATATTTTTCCATATTCATTTTTTGTTCCCCTTTTCCGGTTATACTCTTTCCTGTACTTCTCACCATAATTATTACAGTTGGTATGGCCACTTAACCTCCCATATTTTAAAATATTTTACTTTCATCTCCATTGTGAAAAAATTTATGCCCATGTAGTGCCTTTTACCCTTAAGTAATGAAGTATCATAGCGCTTTTTAAAAATACATAAATCGCTTAATAGTAAACATAGGCCATAGTGCTTTACACCTGTAGAAAGAGCAACAAAAAATTTGTAAAATGATGTCAAAATCTGAAAATCGAAAAAAATGGACATGGTGCCTTTTCTCTCCGAGGTACAGATATAAAAGTAACGAGAACAGACTGCACATAACACCTAGCGCCTTATTACATACATCATTCACCTGCTTTCGATCACGGGTCTTCTACAAGAGAATGATAAATAATTTATTTCAGAAGCCATTTTGATTAACTCAGTGCTCTAATTTAATAAATCGTTGCAATAATTCAACTAAAATTCAAGTAGCAGCCGCTGAATGATAACGGTAAATTTATTTGAATTTATATTGTAAACAGAAATTTAAAAAAAAAAAATTTGCATTATTTCATCGCATTTCTCCATTCTTTTCTGTTTTATGCAGTTAATCGAGTTGTGCGCAGTGAACGTCACAAATGGAAGTGTGTGTATAAGAGAGAGAGAATTGGTTATCAATACATTTGAATGATACCAAAGAATCGATTCTATTTTCAAAACGATTCTATTTTTGATCAAATCTAAAAACCAATACCTAAATAAGTTACACGATTTTCCACTCTTTTCAAAATAGCTATTTAATTAATGACAAATAAAGAGAAAGTTTACAAAAGTATTTAAGAAATTAATGATTTAGAAAGAAAGCTTTTAATTAGTTATGAAACAAAGTAACGTCAAAAAAAAAAAAACCACAAATTACAACTAACCTAAAGTGAAATCATTTAACTTAAAGCTTATCGATAGACAATTCGATTACTTTCTCCTAAACGTAAAGCAATGAAATGTAATTAACAATTATATACATTTACGAGGGTCGTTTGAAAAGTCCGTGCAAAAATAAAAACTACTTAATTTTTTGGGGTAAACCTTTTTTATTTTTCAACATAGTCTCCTTTTAGGCTTATACACTTCGTCCAACGCTGCTCTAGTTTGTTCATCCCTTCCGAATAATAGGATTTGTCCAAGTCTGAAAAATAGCCATTCGTTTCTGCAATCACCTCCTCGTTTGAATAAAATCTTTTTCCCGCCAGCCATTTCTTCATATTGGGGAACAAATAGTAGTCCGAGGAAGCCAAGTCTGGAGAATAGGGGGGATGTGAAACGAGTTGGAACCCTATTTCCATTAATATTGCGACCACAACTGCTGAGGTGTTGTGAGCTGGTGCGTTGTCGTGATGGAAAAAGACTTTTTTGTGGGCCAATCGTGGGAGTTTTTCTTGCAGCTCGGTTTTCAAACGGTCCACTAACGATGAATAATATGCACCTGTAATAGTTTTACCCTTTTCCAGATAGTCGATGAGGATTATTCCTTGCGAATCCCAAAAGACAGTCGCCATAATCTTTCCGGCCGAAGGAACGGTCTTCGCCTTTTTTGGCGCAGATTCCCCCTTGGTAACCCATTGTTTAGATTGTTCTTTGGTCTCAGGAGTGTATACATGTTTCATCCACAGTGACGAAACGACGCTTAAAGTCCTGCGGATTCTCCTGGAACAGCTGCAAACCGTCCTTGCAACACTTCACACGATTTCGTTTTTGGTCAAGCGTGAGCAATCGCGGCACCCATCTTGCGGATAGCTTTGTCATGTCCAAATGTTGATGCAAAATATTATGTACCCGTTCATTCGAGATGCCCACAGCACTAGCAATCTCTCTTCTGTCATCCATCACCATATCATGATTTTATCAATGATTTCTGGAGTAGTGATCTCAACAAGGCGTCCAGAACGTTCAGCGTCACTTGTGCCCATGTGGCCACTCCGAAAATTTTGAAACCACTTATAAACTGTTCTAATCGAAGGTGCAGAGTCACCATAATGTTTATCAAGCTTCCCTTCAGTCTCCTCAGGCGTTTTGCCTTTCATAAAGTAGTGTTTAATCAACACACGAAATTCTTTTTCGTCCATTTTTTGAAAATCACTCGACTTCCTCGATTCAAACGAATGCCAAACACAAAGAAATAGACCGATCTGGCTGAAACTTGGTGTGTGTTCTTCCAAGAGATGCTACTAACTAAACATAACCTCGATACGCGCCAGTGGTGCTATCTCTCTGACTTTGCACGGACTTTTCAAACGACCCTCGTATGTAGGATAACACAGATGGCCGGCCACTGATCAAAAATACAATTTAATCCTAAATTTGATTGATTAAATTTTGTAACTGACTCAACTTTTTTAAAAAAAATTTAATCAGAATTTCGTCGGCGATATTAATCCCACTTTTAATCGTATGACGTTTAATTAGTGAACTAAATTTCAAATTTAATCGTTAATCAAATTGACTCACAATATTACTTCTCAACTAATGGTTCAGACCACGGTTTGGCGAGGCCACCTTTCTCAGTATCTCCACCGAAATCTCTATGGATTAATTTTTACAGTCTTGGGCTTCACAAGCATTATCTTGGGCACTAAACCAAGATAGCTCCTCCCTTACACTCACATTTAACCGTGTTTGGTGACTCACTAGGCTTTCACAGAAGTTTTCTAAAATTACATTTTCGATATTTTAAGGTTTTACAACCTCTTATTTGATTAATAAATTTCTGACCAAACTTCCAAGAAGAAAGCAAATCAAAACACTGGAAGTGCAGTTTTAAAGAAAGGTTTTTTCCTGTAATTTACTATGAATTCGCCTAACAGATTCATTTGAAGCTGATCTAATGACGTACTTAAGCTTAAATTAAGCAGTTTGGCATGTAGTTTTTTCTCCATTAATAGTTTTGTTCATTGGTAATGTGTCGCATTCTATCGACATTATTATTAAATTGATCTATTTTTTCAAGCAATTCTAAGTTACAAGTAAATTCAATTATATTCGTAAATTATGGTAAGAAAAAGTCATGTGAGTGTTCATACGAGATTCTTTTCTTGAGAAAGTAAAGTGAAACATTCAAAAACTAATCGAAAACGATCTTATCTTAATAAGAAATTTCTTAAAAATTGAGAATAATATTTTTTCGAATAATTTGTCATTATTTTTTTCTTAATATCTACGTAATATTAATATTATTTGTAAAATAATAAATAAAAGTTAATAAAATATGAGAAAATAATAAAAGAGTTAGTTAGTATTGAAGCACCATTGTTACTACGCACTGGATCCACCCATAACTGGTTTTCATTGGACGGGGCGTGGTTACACTAGAGGTGGGCATGGCCCGCCCACCGTCTGCAACCGTACTGCATTGTGATTGGCCACTACTTCAAACGTAATTATTTCAATGAAATAATTAATTTAAAAAATTTTTTCCAACATTTCTCCCATAGGTATTTGATAAACTTTCCAATTAAGCAAGAAAAAAAATTTCCCTTTAAAAATAAGTTAAATAATATTTCTTTTGGCATTACACCTAATGTTTTACACAATGACCGTTAACTGCATCAAAAAAGTTGAGAATTTGCATTGTTTAATTAAGAAATAGACAAAAGAGAAATAGGCATGTGAGCCGCCATTAAATGGGTCGGTAAGCTTACTTTAAGCTCCATCCGGTGGAGAACTCTAGCGGCAATTTCTGAAAACACAGTTGCTGTTACTACAGCTTGGCTATTTCTTGATATTCTCCTCAGTATTTTTTAAAGTTGACAAATTGGATTTGCTCTGAAGGTTTTATATTTCTATTTCAATTCATGAAATAGTTCCTTAACCATCTTGACGACTCTCAAGACTTATGCAGGTCAACCTTACACTCACATTTAACCATGTTAGTGTCTCTCAAGACTTATATAGGACTTTCTTTCAATCAGATATAACCATGTTGGTGATTCTCGAGACTTATATAGATCAACCTTACACTCACATTTAACCATGTTGGTCACTCACTAGATCTGTATAGGTTGTCATTATACTCACATTTAACTATCGTAGTTACTGACTAGATCTATATAGGTTTACCTCTCACTCACATTTAACTATGTTGGTGACTCTCAATACTGATATAGGTCAACCTTACACTCACATTAAACTATCGTAGTTACTCACTAGATCTATATAGGTTTACCTCTCACTCACATTTAACTATCGTAGTTACTCACTAGATCTATATAGGTTTACCTCTCACTCACATTTAACTATCTTAGTTACTCACTAGATCTATATAGGTTTACCTTTCACTCACATTTAACTATGTTGGTGACTCTCAATATTGATATAGGTACATCTTACACTCACATTTAACTATCGTAGTTACTCACTAGATCTATATAGGTTTACCTTTCACTCACATTTAACTATGTTGGTGACTCTCAATACTGATTGATATAGGTCAACCTTACACTCACATTTAACTATCGTAGTTACTCACTAGATCTATATAGGTTTACCTTTCACTCACATTTAACTATGTTGGTGACTCTCAATACTGATTGATATAGGTCAACCTTTCACTCACATTTAATTATGTTGGTCACTCACTAGACTTATATAGGACCACCGAACTCTCTTATTTAATCATGACTCACTAGACCCATATGAGACCGCCTTACACTCATATTTAACCATGTTGGTGATTCACTAGACTTAAATAGAACCGCCTTAACTCACAATTAACCATGTTGGTGACTCACTAGACTTAAATAAGACTACCTTATTCTCGTATTTAACCGTGTTGACGAATCACTAGACTTAAATAGGACCGCCTTAACTCACAATTAACCATGTTGGTGACTCACTAGACTTAAATAAGACTACCTTATTCTCGTATTTAACCGTGTTGACGAATCACTAGACTTATATAAGACCGCCTTACACTCATATTTAACAATGTTTGTGACTCACTAGACCTAAATAGGACCGCCTTAACTCACAATTAACCAAGTTGGTGACTCACTAGACTTAAATAAGACTACCTTATTCTCGTATTTAACAGTGTTGACGAAACACTAGACTTATATAAGACTGCCTTACAGTCATAATTAACCATGCTGGTGACTCACTAGACCTACATAGGACAACCTTATAGGTCACATTTAACCGAAGACCTGCAAAGCTAATATGCATTGTGGTACTGGGTTCGATTACCGGTCTTTAGGCCTTGGATTTTATTTAATGGTTAATAAAAGAAATTTACAGTAAAGTATGTTTGCTAGTCGCCTCCGTCCACGACACCTAGTAAATGGTAGTTGGACGTTAAGCCCCGCCTGAAAAAATCTGCGATTACTTTACTTTACTCACATTTAACCGTGTTGGTAACTCACTAGAATCAATTGATTAAATTCCAATTAAATTAAATGAGAATTTAATTCCATCAACTAATTTTGGCCATTAAAATTTTTTAATTTCAACACTGATTAGAATTAAATTTTGTTTGAATTCAATTGGAATTTCGCCCAACTCTGTAGGAAAATACTTTAGCGGGAGAATATGTCCCGCATTACATGAGTGATATACAAGACACGTAACCTCATTAAGAATACGACGTCACTAATTCTAATACGTTAAAACGAAAAAATTGTACATTCTGTGCAAACAGATACAACTTTCCAACTCAGTGGGTGTAATGATAGAAAGTTTCGTTACCAGTAAAGCTCTCACTTAATTGGGACGGAGATGTTCGTCTGCTATCAGGAAAGCTTTTTAGATTGTTTTTGTAATAAAAGAAAAATATGCTGTATACGAAACATTCTCCATCTTGTCAATTTATTATTTCTTTAAGATATCTGTCTTTTTTTTTTGTAATTATTAAAATTGGGATTTTTATTATCTGCGTATAAGTGTTGCGAAAATAAAGCTTAAGTAACCGCAACTGTTCTTAATTAAAAAGAGAAACAAAATCAATAATTTTTTCTTGTAAATAAAATGATCAAAATAGCGAAGTTAGTTCCTGTTGCCCCCCAAAAAAAGTATTTTTCAAAATTAGAAAACCTGCAACGCCCTAAACTGATTTTTCATCCTCGCCTTAAGAAAATATATGAAATCTACTTAATTAAAATTTCTTACATTTTCCGTTTCTAAAAGTTGCATTTTTTTTTTTTTTTTTTTGTTACTTGAACGTCCTTAAAAACTCGTTACTAATAAAATCTCATTGGCACAAAGTTGACAATTTTTACTGCATTTATATTTATATTTTTTTGAATGAAGGTCAAAACGCACGTGTTTTGAAAACTTAAGACCTCTGAATAGAATAAGAAAGTTTTATATGTTTTATTAAAGAGTTCCTTTAAGTATTAATTTCTCCTTTGTGGGGAGAATATAATCAAAACCACTTTTTCAGAAATCTAGCCAGGTACCCCAGCCTAACAATACAAACAAGTACTCCGTGGTGAACCTTCAATACCCAATCAATACGGGACTACAGAGGGAGTTGATGTGTGTGAGCAATTGCTTGGGGGTTTAGCGAACCCACAGGCGATCTAGAGCTCATACACGTTGAACACACACGTTCAACTTCACATTCGTACATAATTTCACTTCATTTTGTGTCAGCACTAAACACCGATTCTTATGAGAATCATTTAGATCGCACAGGAAATGACTACAATACAGCTGATGGATGACCTATGATCTTTGGCAGTAAACCTTTACTATAACTGCCACTGTATTTTAAACAGAGAATTTTAATTAACATTTTTGATTCCCCAAATTTAGAGACGATTTTGCAAATTGGCAAAATAAAAGATATCTTAAATATGCTCCTTTTTTAAAAAAAAAGTAATTAAATTTTAAATTTAATAATTCTAAAATCTGCCAATTTTATTAAAACACTAACTCACGTGGGAAGTCCTTCTATAAAAATAAATAATGTATACGCGGTTCATTAGAATAATTATTAAAATGGAAAACCTTGACAGTGTTGCCAACTTCCTCTGGAGGCCACTTTGGATTTTATTAGTTAAAGATAACTCATGTTTTATTCAGATTTCTGCAATTTCCAAGTCTTATGGTAAATAAAATTCTATTCTATTATTTTTATCCCAGGAAAAGTGCAATAATAAAAAATCCACCGGATTGGACAAAGTATTAATATATATATAAAAAAAAGAGGGGGGTAATTTTGGCTTAAATCGCTTCCAAGCATTATTTTTTTCACTTTTTCTGAGAAAATAAGTTTTTTTTTAGGCTTCCCTCAATATCGCGACTTGATGTTCCATTTACATGAATAATTATGCAATATCTCAATATCTAATAACACAGCGAACAAAATCCGGTACATGGTACCGGAAGTACCATTTCATTATGAAATTTCCGTTTTTTGTGGTACTCAAGAGTACGAAAATGTGCTTTTTAGACAGTGGTCTGTGTGGCAATACTGAAACAGGAAATAAAATAGTTTTTCGATTATCACAGCTTGATTTTAACTTACGTAATCTTCGTTTAAAAGGAAGTAAGTTCAAATGATGTCATTTCGAGAAGGCTCAAAAAAAAAAAAAAATACAGTTCAGGGTTCAAATTGTGTTAGCGGAAGCCTTCGTGAAAATGTGATTCCAGAAATTTTGGTTAAAGAGGTTTTGATCTTAAAGTGGAGGCAAGAGCACCGGAAAAATGGGGTGCCTTAATTTGGATTGGACAAGGGATAAAGGGGGGAACTTTTTGGAGAGCTCAAAACGGATATTAGAATAGAATGGAATAGAAAATAAATTTATTATTCTGGGAGAATTGTCCCCTAAGAATAAATACAGGTACAAATAGAGGCCTTAATAGTTTGGCCTGTGATTATACAGAAAATATACGTAAGTATTTACAAAAAGTGAAAATCAAAATAACAGCAGAAATT
This sequence comes from Rhodnius prolixus, assembly GCF_049639745.1. Taxonomy (NCBI): domain Eukaryota; kingdom Metazoa; phylum Arthropoda; class Insecta; order Hemiptera; family Reduviidae; genus Rhodnius; species Rhodnius prolixus. The sequence continues at coordinate 32,674,566 of NW_027411582.1, forward strand.
AAGGAAATAAATTAAAACAATTAAAATTTCGGAGGAAGCTGGATAGAAAGGAGATAACTGAATAGACGGGATTTTAAGATGGGAAGGGTAGGAGCATGGCGGACAGATGATGGCAAGGAGTTCCAGAGAGAGGTAGCACTTATAAGGAAGGATTTGTCAAAGGATGAAGTACGGTGCGAGGGAATATAGAGATCAGATGAGCGAGATCTAGTATTACGGGAATGGATTGAGGATTTAAACTTAAAGAGTTGAAAAATATAGGATGGTCTTTGAGTTGGGATAACTTGGAAAAGGAAAGAAGCCTAAAAATACTGGCGGCTATAGACAGAGGAAAAGCCACTTCAACTCATCGTAGCGGGAGTCTCTGGAAATGCTGAAAATAAATCGTATGAAGCAGTTCATGGAGGCGCTTGAACTTAGCTTCAAGATCACCAGAAAGGCCGCGCCATATACTGAGCAATGATAGTCAAAATGGGGGACAATAAGAGAGGAAACAAGGAGTTGCCGGGTCTTAATTTGGGAAAAAAGTGTCAGGGAACTATTAAACTGCTTAAGGATATGGATGGAACGACGAGAGATTTGGGAAACATGGGGTTTTTCCAGGATAGCTTTTGGTCAAAAGTGATACCAAGGTTTTTGTACACAGAGGAAGAATATTTTATTGGGATATTATAGAGGAAAAGATTAGCAAGAGGAGCCAAATGATTTAAAAAGAGAGTTGGAGCCTATAACAATAGCTTTGGGTCTTTTCTACCATACATTACGGTGAAATATCGTAATATTTTCTCTTACCTTTTATAGTAGGAGAAAGTGAAAAAAAATTAACCACGCAGAAAATCACAATTTTATGAGCTAAAGACGAAAATAGGTATAATAACGCTGATATAAAGAGAGAGCTAACAGCACATTTATCGAACTAGTGGGCAGTGCAGTATACATGAGTCATAAGGGCTTTTTGTATGACTACGTGGGTCTATGTGGGAGCCAGCTTGCTGGACTAGGCTGGGACTTAGACAAAAAAAAGAAGAAGCATAAAAGACCATCAGAGCAATAGTTGTTATCATCTCCCGCATTTTTCTCCCTCAGACCCTATTACCCGCCCATTTTTTCTTTGAACCCAAATTGGAGGGGGGGAAACTTCTATACCTCACCATAAACATGATTCACAATCTCCCCACTAATAATAAACAAAAAATGCTGTCGCCACTAATATTTCTCAGGTGGTTGGTGGGGGGCACCCCCTGAATAACAGCTGAAAACTCAACGTGGGTAGTTTTGAAGAAATAACGTGCACCATAGAAACCGGTTTAACTTACAACTCCTCTCTGCTTGTCCACAACAAAATTTTGGGGGCGAAGCGGAGAGGAGGTAATTATTAGGAAGTGTAGGCTGGTGTGCAGGTGGCACCATTCAATCTCCGCCTTCCAATAATTTAATTAATCTGGTGTTAACTTATTCACACGACGATTTTTAATAAATAATCTCAAGGTTCGAATTAAAAACCCTTCGAAATTTTTAAACTACACAATTTGTTTTTGCAAAATATGTGGTAATAAAGTTTAATAATTTTCTTTAAACGTTTAAAAAAAAACACGAGGTTAAATAGGTTGTCCAGTAATAGAAGAGAGATCGGTATAGTCGCAAAGGTGACGGTCCTCTTTAAATAACACCTAGTCAAGGCTAACTGGTCACCTCATTACCAAGGTGTCCCCGTCTACAGATATGCCAATTATTATTTATCAAAAACAACATCCTAAAGATTGGCAAAAATTACCCCCCCCCCAAATACAAAAATCTGGTGCTAACACACATTTAACTTCCTCTGAGTAGTATTGGGCACTTCCTGTGAATACTATAGACAATTTTCTACTTAACATACTCGTACTTCTATCAAACTACGAGTTTTGAATTATGGATACATTTTACTACCGCTAATACAACTTGTAGAACCGTACAATGCATTAAAATAGTACTTTAGAAGCAAGAAAAAAAAAAGAAAAAAAAGCCTCTTAAAACAATTAAACTGCGGCCCATCCCAGAGAAACGGCTCCGAAAATAAAAGAAAAATCCAATAAAAAATTGGAAAATTTTCAAGAGTGAAAAATCCATTCAGAATTTTCTGCCAATTTAAAAATTATAGCGATTTAAAAAAAATAAATAAACAAGTGAAGTAAAGTAATGCCTACTTTTTCAGGTGGGCTTTACGTCCAACTACCAAATTAGGTGTCGTGGACAGACGCGGCTAACAAACTTAGTAGATTGTAGATAGTATTAAAAGGGCGGTTCCACCAAAAAGAGGAAGGAACGCAGCCAATCCAAAATGGTTCCCATTGTTCCCCGCCCACCCATCTCATGAGTTATACCGGGGGCTTTAAAGCAACAAATCCGGCTAAAGGTTGCACAGAGGCCAATATAATAAACTAATAAAGTAGCAACAGGACACTAGGGAGCATGGCGACTCAATCGCCTCAGTGCACTGGAATAAACCTAGAGAGTTCTGGTAAAGATTAACCGGATGGCACAATCTCCGGTAGGGAGACATTTGACCTTCCGAAGATGAGAAATCTAGTTTTAGAATAAACGGGACACTCTTCTACAAAGTGCTGAACAGTCTCGTTGGCCTCACCACAGCCAGGGCAATTTGGCGATGGGATAAGGCCGTATTTGAGAAAGATGGTACGCTAAATTCGCATGTCCACTCAACACCGGATCCGGAACCTGGGATCCAACCATAGCCGTTTTCGACAGGCCAAGAATTTCCTTAGCCTGACGGCAGGCCATTTAGTAAGAATGGAAGATTTCCGAATTCCCAGGAAGATAATGAATGGACACCCAGGGAGGGGGGCGAGAAAAAGAGGAAGGCCGAGGATTAGGTGGCTGTGGATGATGTAGAGGAAGATGTTAGGAGTCTGGGAGTGAGGACATGGAGGAGAATTGCCTTGGTGAGAGAGGAGTGGGGAAAGGTGTTAGAGGAGGCCAAGGTCCTTCGAGAACCGTAGAGCTAGAGGAAGAAGAAGAAGACGGCAGTCAGCTCGGGATCTCCACCGTTCCCGATGTTCTTTCATAATGCACTGCTTCACCTACCGAAACAGAATTCAAAGCTCCCTAACGAATTGAGAGCAGCATGGCAAGAACTGACCGAAACTAGGAGAGGCCAGAGCTCTTAATTGCAAACTAATAAAGATACTTTACTATTTTAAATTGATAAGCATTAAAAGTGACTCAAACTTTGGGAGTTTGGGAGGAAATTTGTGAGTTCGAACTTTCGAGAACAGAAGACGGAAGTAGTGAGTCCACTCCAGATTTTTACTTTATTTATTTTTTCTTTATCATTATTAAAATAATTTCGATATCAAAACTAGAAATTTTTAATACAGTTATGCAATTTAAAAATACGGAAAGAATTTGATCTAGTTTTTTTTTTAATACTTCCTGTCCCCTTCTTCCCATGATGATATTGATATCGGTTTGGTCAAACTGGTTGGACGTGTGTGTGTGTGTGTAGAGAGACAGTGTGCCCCCACAGAGAGATACTAGGAGTGGATCAAGAAGTATCTGCTATCACCACTCCTGCACTAAGTAGAACACCCACAGGAGACCCACTAAGTATTTGCAACGGTACTGTAACCCCAGCCCAAACCATTATATAGCCCACACTACTCTCTCTCTCTCTACCAAATATTTATATTACGTAAATAATTCTACATAAAAAATATATATTTATGTATACACGTTACGGACACCAACACTATCTAACTTCTATTACTTCAATATAAAAATGTCTAGCCTACAAATTTTCGCCGGACATAATTTAAAATATATTTAGTTCTTTTTCCAATTATGCACTTTACACTTTTCCAAAACCGTACTTTACAATGGAGGGAAATCTATCTCACACCTACTCTAAAACCAACTCTCTTTATAACAAATTATTCTAATGAAAATTATTTATCAACATGCGTAGAATGAAAATCGTTTTTCCAAAAATTAGAAAAAAAAATTGTAAAGACAATAAAAATATCAACGCACTATAATGTTTAAAAAGCGTCTTATGCTAATGAGACCATTGGTTTTAATACGCTGCAGAGAATACTGAATTCCTGCCAGCGAAAACGGAAGTGTGGCAGAGGATTTGCGGAGGGGGAGTTCCGACGAATAAGAAAAACTAATGGACATTTTGTTTGTTTTTTAAGGCACTTGCGCGGTTAGGGCCATGTTAAGTTGGCTGTGGAGCATTGAATATAAGGGGACGGGTTACTTAAAAAGAAAAAAAAAAAAAGCGCTGGTCAGAGAAGGATGGCCAAAGATTGAGGCGGAAGTCTAGGTGGTTCAAGGGATGTAGTGCTAGAAGTGGAAGAATTGCTTCTCATTTCCGGTTGGTCAGTTATTTGTAACAAAAAAAAAAAAAAAAACTCTTAAGCGTCACGTTCTTTGGTGGCAGTCCCTAAGCTAAATATCAAATTTTAATTGCCTAACAAAAAAGTTGTGAACTTTCAACCATTTTGCGTATTTTGCTTTGCTGTTTTTTTAAAACCATTTTTTAGAATACATGCGATCTCAAATAAAAAAAAAAAGTGTATCAAGAGAATAAATAATATGAAAGAATACATCAAATAATAATTTACTCACTTCATGCCCAGTTTTAGTTTACAATGTGTCGAGTAAAATCATCAGTCAAACTTACCTGGAACACACAAAAATCATGATGAAAATCAATTTTGAAAAAATATAACAAAAACAAATCTTGACAATTAATTTTTCTTAGAAAAAAAATAATTTAAAAAAATTAAAACCAAATACTCCTCTTCCTGCAACAGATTGTGGCTAAGTACCTAGGACTCTTCAGGGACAAACGCCTAACCTGGAATCCACATCGTACTAGAATCAAACGGGGAAGAACTGAACAAACGATTCAAAACTTCACTCTAGACTTCTCGACAAACGATCTAAACTCTCAATACAGAATAAAACAACTTATCTACTTTGGGTCTAAGCCAAAGCTTCCAATATCTACAAGAATCCAATCCTTCCAATCAAAAAACACTCCGTAGAATCCGTTAATGCTCCTTACTTTGTATCAAAACTCTACCTTGCACCGAGATTTCCTTGTTCCCCTAATGTTTTCAGAAGCTATAAGATCCCGTTACATTAAATTCCACACATCAATCAACTCACATTCTAATCCACTTAGTATTTCCAGCTTACTGTATTGCCTGGAAATACTCTCCAAGACGGCTGAAGCACATGTAGCCGGCCGGCCACACGATCTTTGGGAGTTTCACCAATGGGTGAATTTTCCCCTTACGCTATTCATGTATTTCTTCTATGTATGATTCTATGTACGTATCATATTGTATCAGCTTCACTTGTTGCAGAAATATACTGCAGTTGTGAAAATAGATAAAGAGCACAATTATAAAGAACAGCCTTTTCACAAAAATTTAAAATTTTTGAAACTGGGTGGAAGAGAATAGGTTTATTTATTTTTTGATACGAGTAAAATAGAGCTTTATTATACTCAGCATAAGAGTAGATATAACTTCAGACAACTCAGCACCTCAAGTTAAGAGCGTCAAGTTACGAGGGTCGTTTGAAAAGTCCGTGCAAAGTCAGAGAGATATCACCACTGGCGCGTATCGAGGTTATGTTTAGTTAGTAGCCTCTCTTGGAAGAACACACACCAAGTTTCAGCCAGATCGGTCTATTTCTTTGTGTTTGGCATTCGTTTGAATTGAGGAAGTCGAGTGATTTTCAAAAAATGGACGAAAAAGAATTTCGTGTGTTGATTAAACACTACTTTATGAAAGGCAAAACGCCTCAGGAGACTAAAGAGAAGCTTGATAAACATTATGGTGACTCTGCACCTTCGATTAGAACAGTTTATAAGTGGTTTCAAAATTTTTGGAGTGGCCATATGGGCACAAGTGACGCTGAACGTTCTGGACGCCCTGTTGAGGTTACTACTCCAGAAATCATTGATAAAATCCATGATATGGTGATGGATGACAGAAGAGTGAAGGTGCGTGAGATTGCTAGTGCTGTGGGCATCTCGAATGAACGGGTACATAATATTTTGCATCAATATTTGGACATGACAAAGCTATCCGCAAGATGGGTGCCGCGATTGCTCACGCTTGACCAAAAACGAAATCGTGTGAAGTGTTGCAAGGACGGTTTGCAGCTGTTCCAGAAGAATCCGCAGGACTTTAAGCGTCGTTTCGTCACTGTGGATGAAACATGGATACATCACTACACTCCTGAGACCAAAGAACAATCTAAACAATGTTTTACCAAGGGGGGAATCTGCGCCAAAAAAGGCGAAGACCGTTCCTTCGGCCGGAAAGATTATGGCGACTGTCTTTTGGGATTCGCAAGGAATAATCCTCATCGACTATCTGGAAAAGAGTAAAACTATTACAGGTGCATATTATTCATCGTTATTGGACCGTTTGAAAACCGAGCTGCAAGAAAAACGCCCACAAAAAAGTCCTTTTCCATCACGACAACGCACCAGCTCACACCTCAGCAGTTGTGGTCGCAAAATTAATGGAAATAGGGTTCCAACTCGTTTCACATCCCCCCTATTCTCCAGACTTGGCTCCCTCGGACTACTATTTGTTCCCCAATATGAAGAAATGGCTGGCGGGAAAAAGATTTTATTCAAACGAGGAGGTGATTGCAGAAACGAATGGCTATTTTTCAGACTTGGACAAATCCTATTATTCGGAAGGGATCAACAAACTAGAGCAGCGTTGGACGAAGTGTATAAGCCTAAAAGGAGACTATGTTGAAAAATAAAAAAGGTTTACCCCAAAAAATTAAGTCGTTTTTATTTTTGCACGGACTTTTCAAACGACCCTCGTATATCTAATGATCCCCAAAGTACATTTCGAAAACAGTTGGTTTCGAAAAAAATTGTGGCAAATAAGAGTTTTCCTTTCGTTAATCCTCAATTTAATTAATATTGAAGGAGCTCTAAATTTGTTATTTCCAATTTTTTTAAATTTTCTTCACAAATAAAACATTATTTGATTTTCTATATGCGACGAGACTGGAACCTTGTTATCAAGTGGAACATTTATAAGAAAAATCCTTGTCAAATGTTTCCAATAAAAGAGATAGGCATTTAGGAGGTACAGTAAGATTGCGATGTTAACAGGATAACAGAATTCGAATATCTGAATAAAAAAACTGGCTTCCATAAAGACGCACTTCCGATTACAGGATTCCAGACGAAAAAGCTCATTAACTGAAACAACTGAAGTACGGAAAAACAAGTTTTCAATGACGAATTATTTGTAGCATGACTACAAAATTTTCTCGTAATTTTTTTTCTCAAAATAATGAATTTTTTTCTACAACTTTCTGCACGATTTGAGATACTATGGAGTTGACGTCACCCAAAAAAAAAAGCAGACACACACACACAATTGTATTACTGTAAAAAAATAAAGACTACTACAACAATTTGACCAATCAGAGCTTAAAAACAAATTCCAATTTACATTACGCAATAGAAACTCACAACCTTATAATATAAAGAATGTTTACCAAACAGTGCAAAAAAAGAAAAACACCGGAAATAAAGTAAGTCAGTCAGTAATTACGCAGGAAATCCCAAACTTTCTTTACGCGCAGTTTCCAAAGATAGATAATATAATCATTATATCATATTAATAATAATAATAATAAATTACGAAACCTTTATTAAATAATAAATATGGAAATATTTATGAATTCCCTTCACTGATATTATTAAATTTTTTATTCATTTCTAAAAATTGAATATTCCATACATTTATGTAAATTGACATATCAAATATATTATGGAATACACATCCTTGGCAGGATGCTAATTACAAAAATTAACGATCTTTAATTAGTGCAATATTCTTTATTATAATTAACAAAATTAAATAAATTTTCTTGCAGGGGCCAATTAAAATTGATATTTAATTTATTTTTTTAATAATTATACAAATAATGTAATAACTAATAATTGCATAGCACATTAATAAAAAAAGATGTGAAATACTTGCAATATTATTTTTAGATAAACGAAAAATATTTTACAGCTTTTTAAAAGTAATTAAAGAAGATAACCGTTTCTCCACCCTCCTGGGAGATTTTACTTAATTGCTGGTGATCATTTTGATGAGTTAATTAGACACTATAAGAATTCAATAAAAAGCTTTGGCAGAAAAAAAGGAAAAAGATGCAGATCTTCCACAACAAAGAGCGTTCTGATTGCTGCTGTTGAAGAATTTATATTGGGTAAGCGGAGGTTATTTTTTTTAGTGCAGTGCCGATTTCAGGAGGATCTCTCGTTTCTATCACCAGACAGACCCTGAGCAGGAAGAAAAGCTCTAAATAAGAGAAAATCTTAAGGCTAGGCGGATAAAATCAACAATAAATAAAAATAATTAAAAAATTTATTAATACAATTTTCTTGAATAAATAAATAAATAAATAAAAATAAATAAATAAATAAAAATAAATTACGCTCTATCTCACCCCACCAGATGTAATGAAAGAAACGTGATTTGGCTAGTACACGTGTAAAAGTCAATGATATATTGAGTAAGAAGTTATTTCGTGAAGCTTCTAGACGAAAAATAAAAACCCAATTACGTACACCTTTCCAATATAACATTTTAATGTCATTCGAATAGAAATATAATCATGTAATGTCAAACGTTTTTCGAAAGTGTATTTATTTATTTATTTTAAATTTATTTGCTATTCACAATCTACAAAAAGAATAAAATGTAATAAGTGAATATAATGAAAGAAGACTTCATGACTGGATCAACTGGAGGAGAGAAGCTGCCCACCGGCAATACTCTCGCTGGAGTTTCTTACACTACTGGAGATGGTCACGAGGCTAACAGTGTTTCAATCGTCGTGGAGGACGATCTGGAATCGTTTTGGAGGCAAGATTTTGAACAAGAGGATTGGTACAGAATGGAAGAGAGTCAAAGAATTTTCTATATTTATATTTAGATTCGTCAGTTACGTATGAGATTTTGAGATCGTTATGGAGGGTGGAGTTAGAGACATAAAATGGAGAATTCGTAATCTGTCGGAGAATTTTCGATTGGAAGGACTGGATCTTTTGTGAATTGGAATGTTTGGTTGAACCCCACAGCTCAAGTCCGTAAGTCCGGTTTAAGTACGCTGCTGCATATTAGTCTTTCATGTTCCAGTGGCAGCTTACATTGTCTGCCAATTAGTCGTAACAGTCGGTTGAGTTCAAGTCTTTTCAGTTTAGTGTGCGGATTCCACGTTAGTCTTTTGTCGATGTACATCCCAAGGTAGCGAACTAAATTAGCAGAAGGAAGAGGAATTGAGTTAAAACTTATAGAGGGACAAGAATTACGACGCAGAGTAAAAATTATCTGTTCGCACATTTGAGTATTGAATGTGACTCTCCACTTTTTGGCCCAGGGTTCTAGTCTGTGTAGATGAGATTGTAGATGAGAGGAAGCTGTAGTGGCGTCTGAGTTAGAAGAGAGAGAATAGCAGTATCGTCAGCGTAAGTGCAGAGCAGTTGTAATTATTTAACAACAAAAATTATGCGACCCAATCACAAGAAGGTTCTCAAACGTTTCAAAATTTACGTAAATTAAATTTTCTTGCAAAATAGACAAACACAAAACAAGCCGAAAGGATGCATCCTCTAAGAATGGATGAATATTCGAAACAGGTCAGAATTACAGCGGAAGAGAGAGACTTCCTGTTAAGTTAAAATGTAATCGTTAATACTGTTCAGCAATGCTGATAAAAACACCATATTTTAAATTTAAAAAATAAAAAAATATTTTTGTAGACAACGATAAAAGAAATAAAAAAGGGTCGATGACATTCATAAAGTTAGTTTGAATCGATGCCAAACTGATTTTTGAAATGTATTATGTCGAACTGTTAATAGACGCTGCCTTTAGACACTATTGGGAACCAAAAACTCTTTTGGCAATTTCACAAAGTGGACTGAAATCACAACATTGTAATCAGGTTCCTAAAATTATAATTTTATTTGTGATTATGAAATTACATATTACTAGCAAAATTAATCGATTATCGAAACAAAGAATAATCGTCTTTTATTTGTCATACTGTTCCCGTCGAGTTTTTACCAGCATGGTATGTGAGCAGAGTAATGGATTTACTAGCAAACAGTAATTAGCCTACATTCTCTTGCAAAGAGATTCTATGTTAATTGTTTCTCGTTGTGGGCGGGGTCTGTTTACTGCTAATGGCGCCGTATACTACGTCACAGTTTAACATCTTTAATTAGCAGTAGCGTTCCCTTTGTAATTAACCTTTTAATTACTCACAGCAACTTAGATAAAGTTGATAATAAAAGACTTTATATTGAAGTCACTAAAGTAATTCTATTTTATCAACGCTGAAGATGAAAGCATTTTGCAGAAGTACACGATTAAAATATAACGTTAGTTTAATAAAACGAAGACCATAACATCTAAATCTCCTTAAAGATTTTACTGGACAATTACTCAACATGAGAATAAATGGTGACGTAATGCTGACATCTGTCATCACAGGAAGAGATTACTTAATATTACTCTTCATTTCCGGCACCTTGGGGACGTCACGAAGAGGTAGTAAAGTATATTAGTTTTAAGGGTCTGGAGATAGGTTATAAGTCAGATACGCTTTGGGAAACCTCTTCAGAGGTCGTTGAGCATCCTGGACAAGACAAAGACAACCTACACGCGATCCGATTTGAATCCTCTAATCTCGTGATACCCACGGACAACTATTCCTAAACAGCAGGCCATCAGAGACGACGGTATGACGACGTTTTGCCCCCATAAACAAAGATTTTTTTTCTTTTTTTGGGGGCGTTTATTTTTGCTACAATCAGCGCGTTGGAGCTATAAGTAACAGTGATAACAGAACTATGAATTACAGAGGTATACGAGTGGAGAAATTACCCAGTGGTAACACTCCAAAACATTAGACTGTTAGTCCACTCTCTTCACTGGAGAGGAGATTACGAGGCCACTGACTTTTAAGACGTCTTGTCCCCGGGTTATCAGGAAGAGTTCTAGAAGAAAGATTTTTAGCTAGAGAATTTATATGAGATTGCAGATTGAAGTGAAGTTTTCTGTATCTTGTTTTCAGCAACTTGTGTGACAAAAGGAATGTTAAGGTCAGTGTGTATAGTCAGGTTGGAGACATAAAAAGGAGCGTGTACAATAGTTCGAAGTATTTTAGATTGTAGAGATTGAATCTTTTGGAGATTGGAGCGTTTGGTTGAACCCCACAACTCTATTCCATACGCCCACAGATGGGTTTCAAAATAGAAGTATAAATTAAGTCTTTTGTTGTCCAGAGAGAGTTTAGATCTGTCGATAGCGTCGGTTCAGTTCTGTTCTTTTAAGTTTAGTGTGGGGATAAACAAAGATAGAGAGATAATCCTCAATCACAGATTCGCACCATCTTTGCAGAGAGAGGTGGCCAGAGGAAGACCTCCTCCATAGAACATCCGAGCTAATCGGACACCCCCCTCAGTGTACGTAATAACACGCCGAAAATGTTCAGCTTCCAGGATAGCCTTGGTAATTAACGGGCGATGGAGGGGAATTTTGGGTGGAGCTAGTTGCAGGAAGCAGTTACCCCTTTACCGACAGTTCCCACTTCTCCTACTCTAGACTCTCCTGAAGAGCCCGACTGATCTAATTGATCTAATTAAAGGTTGCAGCGCAGAATACCCCCGTCACAAAAAAAAAGGTGCAACACCCCCTCGATAAAGTGATCTACTAGGGATTTCCCGTAGAGACAAGTCAAATCATAAGGAGGTTCCATCATCATGAATGATTGGCAGGATAATTATGCACCGCTAGTAACTGTAAGCTCCCCACTTCTAATCAAGGATCAACACCGTTGCAAGCCCTCAAGGGAATCGGATCCTGACTTCTAGCACCAAAGGCAAGAGCACTAGCCACTAAACTGCTGCAATTTCTGGAAATGGGATAAATGACATGAAAGGATAGGTTAGGAAAGGTAGCCAATAAGTTTCGTAATTTTTACACCATCATTTCCGCTTTTATCTCGAATGTTGTCCATTAAAACAAAGTAATAAACAAGAGAAGAACTAATATTAATAACGGTGAATAAGATAAAACAATAATTTTAACACGTTTTCCATTAAATGATAACCATATTTATAAAAAAAAAATTTATTCGTTTTTAATTAACATCTCTTACAGTTAGTAAGAGGGGTAGGTGCGATCGTGTTTAATTTAAAAGAAAAAAAAAATTACCGGAAGTCTTTTACAGCTTATTAGTACTTAATTGTACAATAGTGTCACGTCCAGTGTGTTTACACACAAAATTTGTCAAATATTGTCAGAATTAACAAACTGCCGAAAGGACAGCTACAGAAATTTTTTACAAATAAATAGAGAATAACTGCATAACTTATTTATTTTTCTCTTAAAGTTGCTAAATCTGCGTATTCAGTAACAAGTGATAAAATACATAAATAAATTCAGATTATACTCAGCATAAAAGTAAGATAGTTAATAGAATAAACCCACCTTACTTAGCGGTACATTCGGTTAGTATATTGGCAAGAAATTAGGGCGCTAGTATTTTAGAACACACGTAGGTAATACTTTGACCCCGATTCCTCTAGCTTTATTTTTATTTTTTAATTAAATTTATATTAAATTTCGTAAAATACAAATTAATTGATTGATTACTTGAAATTGAATGAAATTATAAATGGAAAATTTAATTAATAATGAGCGTACGAGTATATTTACGAAAAATTTAAATTTACGGATGTTCTAAAAATGAATCTTCCTGTTTTAGAAGGAACAATTAAATTATTTAGATCTAATATAGATTAATAAAGTTTAAGGAAAAAACATTTTTCTGCAACCATGTAGGGAAGTTCTCATTACTCAATTAAAATCAGCTGTGTAATGCCCAACTTCCCACACTAGTGGGGAAAAATTCCCATTAGTGTCACTTTCCTCACTAGTGAGTGGAAAAACTTTATTGTGCTTCCTTGATATAAGAAGTTTTGTTACTAACATAAATAATTTCTGTAAAACTTTAATAAGCTTATTTAACGTAACTAAATAATTAAAAAAATAATATTAAAGAAATAAAATAAAAATTGAAAGGAATATAGAAATAAAAATAATACTTTAATAAATAATTAGATATTTTTAATTATAACAGTTAAAAAGGTTATAGTGTTACCTTATAGAAATTTAAAATGGATTCTTGTGATTCCTGTTTAAACACTCCTCCCAAGAAACAGCAGAAAATGTAATAAGTAATGTGAATACGTAAGTAATGTAAATAATTGTAATATAACAATAAATGTTTATAATAAATTACTTTTTGTAGACTGTAAAAATGAAATTTTTAATTTTTTTAGTTAATAGGGTGAAGGGACCAGTAATTGACTGCTTAAGAAAAAATTCGAGTTTAAGATAGAATAACTTCCGTTATTTTGGCTCCAGGTGTAGGTTATAAAATTGTACCGCTCCAGTAGGATGTATTTTATTTTATTAATATTTTAAAAGCAGTAAATTCGATCTTTATGTCAACCAAAAATGATTTTTTTTGGAAGTATGTCAATGACCCAGTAATTGACATACCGAATTTTCGGTGGAACCAGTGTTTGACATGGAGTGGGACCAGTAATTGACATACAAATACATTCATGAAACGACATAAGGTATGCATTCAAAATCACTTTTAAATCTAAATAAATCACTTAAATCTCCTAAATCACTTTTTCAATTGGATTTATAACAAAAATTAGTCTTGTCCATAATTAATTACAATCAGTTTTTAAATAGGCAAACCTAAATAATCTAATATTTTTTCAACCTTACCCTTTTTTATGCAGCTTTTGACGATCAACCCTTACACAACTGTCCTATCGGTAACATCACAAACATCACAAAGTCACCAACTCTCCACGTATGTTTGATTTCGCACCTGGTACTTCTCTTGAGGGAGCTTCATTTTCCCTCTGGCCGTTTTCTTTGATGGAATTCTATGGTTTAGCCATTTCCTCCCTTTCTTCTTTGCCATGTGGCAAGGACCCAAAACTGAGGGAGAATGAGAGATTTTCCAACTCCGTTACGTGGGCGTCGTTTTTATTAGGCACGTAGGCCTCGGAGGCTGTTCGGCGATCACGACTATTCCAGTTTGTTGTTCATACATTGTTCTCTACAGAATAATCATTCTGCATGCCCTCTTGAAATAAGGCGTACATTTGCAAATTCATTAATTTAAACATATTTTGTTGGAAGTTTTACTATTTATTTTATGTTGCCGATATTTTTTATCAATGATTTTATTTTACAATGTATTGAATTTTTAATTATAATAAAATTTATCAACCTATCTTATCATTTTCCCAGGAAGTCAATCACTGGTCTCAAACAAAAAAGCTGTAGGACTAGTAATTGACATACATGTCAATTACTGGGCAGATTGCCGTTTCAAGGACCATTGATTGACAGCCCCAGTTTAATCCTCAATGCTTCTTATAATTAAAAAAAAAAACTACATAAATGAAATCTACAAGTAATACTAATTATAACAGAACATTGATAACCACACGAATATATGAACAAATAAACGAAAAATAAGAAAAAAGGAAAATTATTTTCTTATCAATCCTCCTTAGCAACGGCTTGTTTTTCCCTTGATTTTGAACTTTTAACACAAATAACCTTCCACTGATACCAAGGAACCTTCCAATAATTAATATTTTTCTGGAACTGCTGCCCAAAGGCTTCTCAATAACGAAATTGAAAGAATCACCACTAAAAACGGCTCATATCCCTTATAATACCAGTTTATTTCTGGTATGTCAATTACTGGTGCCCAGTCAATTACTGGTCCCTTCACCCTAAATCTAATGGTTGCAGAAAAAATATAATATTTAACTCGAGTGTCAAGTATTTTCCTCACATTCGGCAATTTGCACTTGCACTCGCCTCGCTTCGCTCGCTCGTGCGTGCAAACCCTGCCTCGTGTGAGGAAAAGTACTACTTTCCACACTTGTTAAATAAATAACTATTTCACTGATAAAACTATTTTCAATAAAAAAAAAAGTAAACAAAAATCAGGTTTGCCAATCTAATATAATAAACAATAAAATATGTCTATCGAAAGAAGTTTTCGACTATTTTAAAAAAAAAGTGTTTGAGGAAATTTTTACAAAAAAATAAAATTAAAAAAAAAACAGTTTTATTATTTAATTTTTTAAGATATGCAATAAAAAAAAATAAACGTTACAAGACAAACATGCTTTTAACACGTTTTTTTTTTATCGTTTTGTAGTTGGGTGGGGAGTTTAATGGATTAGATTGTTTACGTCTGGGTTATCTCAGCTGTTTTTATTTTGTAAGATTATTATAGGGGTGTTAATCAAGTTAGCATGTGTTTTGTAAAAGGAAAAAAAAATAAAAAATAGTTTTAAGGTTATTCAGAGAACACAAATTAAAAAAAAAAATATATATATATACGGATTTTGGATAAGGAGAGAGAGAAAGAGAGAGTTATATTTCCTTTGACAGAGCATAAAATGTAGAAATAATAAAAAAAAAAAAAAACTTCCAGCAGGTTGTGTGGCCCCTGAGGCTCTTAGGACCGTTGCCCCGTTGTCGTTGGGGCAGTGTGCCGGGGCCATGCCCCTACTACTTAAAGAAGAAATATATATATATATATATATATATATATATATATATACCGCAGAGGAATGTGCCCCTAAACACTCGCGCTTTCGTTGGAGGACGTCACAGGTCAAAAACATCCAAAGTTTACGGGTTGTCTGTTTCTAAGTTATACGCGACACACTTTTTATCTTGACGAAATAAAAGAAATATATTATTCATGTGGTCATTTTGAACACAAATTACCAGGTTTTTTTTACAGAAGTGGTTCAAAATATTCTTATTAATTATTGTGCATTTGTTGGCTCAAATTAAATAAATAAAAAATGGCGTTAATTTTAAACGGAAGTATAAATAAAATAACTGCGTAGTTACTTTTTCAAACTTTCCTATTAAGAACAATTAATTTTTCATTCTTTTCCTCACTGGATAAGAAAAGTACTGCTTGCAGTCTCACGAAATTTTCCAAATTTCACCGTTTGCGTTGTTAAGATCATTTGGGTCTTGAAAAGTGGTCTCTAGAAATTCATCTATGGGAGTTTAAACACAGTAAATACATAGATTTGGTCCCTCTATAGGCTCAGATTGAAAACCAATCGATTAAAATCCCTGTCCCCCCAGTGAAAAGTGGTCTCTAGAAATTCATCTGTGGGAGTTTAAACACAGTAAATACATCGATTTGGTCCCTCTATAGGCTCAGATTGAAAACCAATCGATTAAAATCCCTGTCCCCCAGTGAAAAGTGGTCTCTAGAAATCCATCTGTGGGAGTTTAATCACAGTAAATACATCGATTTGGTCCCTCTATAGGCTCAGATTGAAATCAATCGATTTAAAATCCCTGTCCCCCAGTGAAAAGTGGTCTCTAGAAATTCATCTGTGGGAGTTTAAACACAGTAAATACATCGATTTGGTCCCTCTATAGGCTCAGATTGAAAACCAATCGATTAAAATCCCTGTCCCCCAGTGAAAAGTGGTCTCTAGAAATCCATCTGTGGGAGTTTAATCACAGTAAATACATCGATTTGGTCCCTCTATAGGCTCAGATTGAAATCAATCGATTTAAAATCCCTGTCCCCCAGTGAAAAGTGGTCTCTAGAAATTCATCTGTGGGAGTTTAAACACAGTAAATATAATACATCGATTTGGTCCCTCTATAGGCTCAGATTGAAACCAATCGATTAAAATCCCTGTCCCCCCCAGTGAAAAGTGGTCTCTAGAAATTCATCTGTGGGAGTTTAAACAAAGTAAATACATCGATTTGGTCCCTCTATAGGCTCAGATTGAAACCAATCGATTAAAATCCCTGTCCCCCAGTGAAAAGTGGTCTCTAGAAATTCATCTATAGGAGTTTAAAAACAGTAAATACATCGATTTGGCCCCTCTATAGGCTTAGATTGAAACCAATCGATTAAAATACCTGTCCCCCACAGTGAAAAGTGGTCTCTAGAAATTCATCTGTGGGAGTTTAAACACAGTAAATATCGTACATCGATTTGGTCCCTCTATAGGCTCAGATTCAAAACCAATCGATTAAAACCCCTGTCCCCCAGTAGTACAACTATCACAGAAATAAAATGAAAACCCGACTAGCTACATCGTGGAAGTTAGCTCTAGCTCCATCGCTGTCCTAACACCACAAACATACCCACACGGAATGACCCGGGAGAGCCTGGAGTACCCACGACTTCGCGCAGCCTGGAACTTCCCGTGAACTAGGCCACTCAGTTCATCACTTCCCAAGATTATTATCCCTAATTTAAACCCCCCCACAAATCGCCAGCCCTGACCTGAATCACCCAACTAGAAAACTTATTTGAGTTAAAAAAAAGATGGTTTCCATTATTAATGTACTCTTCATTAAAATTATAATCTTTTAATCACCTAAATATGCAGGCTAACATCATTATCTGCGACATATTTTTACGTAATATAGCTGTTAATCTAACAAGAAAAAAATGTTTCAATATTTCTCCTCGTTTTAGTCGTGATTAATAATGAGAACTATCTCACAATAATTAATTATTGACGATAATTCACACATTATGTGAATATGTTAATTTGCATTATGTTGACTTTAAAAAAGCACATATTTTACGTGTTATTTATGAAAATTAGCTCCTCAGGAATGTTGAACTCCCACGGAACGGCCTTGCCCAATACATACACGTTCTCTGATGAAAGATTTTATAATACCAAGGATTAGATTTAAATTAAATACATAATGATTTTCGTATGCTAATTACAGAAATAGAAATGATAAAATAGAATAATGGAGAACTAGTAGTGGAATAGGTCCGTCCTTCAGCATCCCTTCCAAATTGAGAGATAAACTGTATAGCCTAGTATAAATTCTTATTTACGTTTAGAGGAAGACTCCCCCCTCACCAAAAAAGAACAGATTTAAGCTGATGGAACAATATCGATTAGAGAAAAAAATAATCATCGTCTGATAAAAAACTGAATAACGAATAAAGCGATGTTTATAGAATAATACACATCATTACAGGCTGACTAAATTAATACTAAAATTGATATTAAATAAAGAATAATTTACTCAATGAATTGCGACACTAAAAATGAACCAATTGCTTCGTGCCATTAAGTAATCAATCATCAAATGAAGTCATCATACGGTGTAAATGATCTTAAAGAATTGATGACATAATAGGAGAACTGTGAATCTCCTTCATTCATCGATTAAAAAAATAATCTGAATATCTTTTTTTAGAATCTGCGAGTGTATCAGCTGATATCTTAGTTAATTAAAACGTTTGCCACCACTGGGCAGAGACAGGCGAAGGAGTTCATTAAAGGCTATTCACCAAAGACTGACTGCAGAATTAATCCGTCAAGGCCGTGTGGGGCTATAAGGATAATTGCAGGGCCCATTAACTGGGCCAATGACGTATCAGCTGAAATAAGACGAAGGATTGTAGCGGCTAATAGATGCTACTTTGGGCTTAGGAAGCATCTGGGAAGTCACCTAATATCAAGGCAGACGAAGCTGCGATTGTACAAGACCCTGATCCACCCAGTCTTGACATACAGCTCTGAAACCTGGACCACATATAAAACAGATGACAGAGGCCCCTCCTAGTCTTCGAAAGGAAAATACTGCGGCGAATTTTCGGCCCAGTACGTGTGGGACGGAGGAATGGAGGTCTCGGACAAATCAGGAGCTGTATGTAATGTTTAAAGAAATAGATGTGGTTAAATTCATGAAATTGGCTAGACTTCAGTGGGCTGTGGGCATATGGTTAGAATGAGGGACGAGGACATCCCAAAGAAGGTGACGGATGAGCACCTCCATGGAGTTAGGAGAGTTGGGAGGCCGAAGCTGCGCTGGGCGGACGGTGTTGCTGGTGATGCTGGGTCGTTGTTGAATATCGCTGACTGGAGAGCGGCAGCACAGAGCAGGACTGACTGGCCGGAAACTGGCTCGAGGCGGCCAAGACTCAGCAATGAGTTGTAGCGCCATTGGATGATGATGATGATGATTAACTGGGCCACAGTAGGCTCAGAAAACACATGCATCGCATGGGGGCCTGGCAGATGATAGCCTTTTGTAGGTTCTGTGTCAGGAAACGGTACTCTGCACGTGTTGTGTCCAGTGTGAGGGACTTGTCTGGCTAAGGATGTTACTTTCTCGGGGAGGAAAACCAAGGCCTGTGAGCTTTACCCAATAGTCGCTCTCCAGAATTAAGAGTCTGTTTAAAAGGACAGGGTCTGGAGGGTGAGCTTTAGAGTGAGGGGAGCCACAATAGATCCAAAGGGGTCGCAGTGGCGTAGGCCTTAATGCCGTCCTAGTCTAATCTAACTATCTATCTAATTATATCGTTCAATCACTTCCATGCAATCACAATAGAATCGAAAAAATAATTATTGTTTCTAGTCTATCATTATAGTTTGTGATTAAACAAAAAATATATATTTCTACCGTTACTTAACGATATATTTATGTAAGTTAACACTCGCCAAAACTGCCCTTTATTGCAATGTTTAAAGTTCAAACTTAATATATTTGTTTCTAAACTCGGAAGAGTGGAAGCATTATTTTGATACAAAATATTTGATACAAGATATTGATACAAGATATTGAAATAAAAGTTACTGATCATGTACGTATGTAGAACCTCTTCCGGTTTAAAGAAAATCAAAGAAGGCACTTCCGGGGAAAACAAAAGATATCAGAAATGAGTAAAATTCATGTCAGTGAACTGGTTCTTCTAGTTGTGGAATTTAGAGCTAGTAATTGTAAACCCTACGAAAACCTTCTATTACTGAAGTTGCTATTATTTAAATTTATTATTTGGCCAAGTTTTACTACCTCGTCGTTAAAGTTATATCATATTCAATCCAAGTTCACGGCGCATGTCAACAAAAGTCCTATGTCTTAAATAAAAGTACCGGGTAGGGTGGGAGCCATTGGAATTTACTGCTAATTCTCTGGAAGTCATGACCCTACAAGATCTATCATCCTATTTCAGCTCTGGATAAAATAGAATTAAAAAATCGCTATCGCTGGCTCTGTTCCAGAGAGAGTTACAACAGGATCTTTAATAGTCTCTCGTCAATAAATTAACTGCGCTTAACAGCAGTCTGGATGTTATAAAAGCTCCCTCCTCAAGGGATAAATAAAATCTGGCGAGATTTTAACTCACACGACCATCTCTTAGGAGGGGGAATCTACCCCCACCACCACCCATTTTCCTCTCCTGAAATACCCCCTCTTAAATCAAATTCATGAAGAAACTGTTTCCAGCAAAAAGTTTCGTCAATTTTTCTGTCATTTGTCTGTACTAAGATTAAATCCGTTGGCGAACATTAGACGAACAAACAAAGACTAATACTAAAAAAAAAAAACTAATTTACTAAAATATTTCTTCGATTTTATTACTTCGATAATGAACGATTTTACCCAAAAAAATAATTATGGCAGCATCTTTTTTTTTGGGGGGGGGGCACTTAAGAATAAATATCAATTTTAAACTTTATAAGATTTTTTCAATATTTTGATTTACGTCCGGTCGATACAAAAAATATAAATAGTAAAAACAACTTTTTTTCCCCGCCGAATTCAGGGGTTCTCTCAAAATCGATATTTCCGGTGAAAACTCGATAATCGATTATCTACAAACGATTAACAGTATCTATTTCTTACTATTTTTCTCAAGGATCTAACTTAAATATTTTCTCTTCGTAATAAATTTTATAATAATTAAGTTGTTTTGCAAATTTTATTTAAAACATTTTTTTAAAAAAGGAGTTGTTAGGGAGATGTAAAGAGAATGTTGAGGAGAAGTGCGAACATCCATTAACAATATTTTGTTAATTAATAAACCATTAACCAAAAAACAAAACCCAAAAAAATTGTTTTATTTAAATAAATAACCAGAAAAAAGTTGTGTAACAAAATAAGAATAGCCTGGATTTTAGAGGTCTAAGATATGAAATTTCCAAGGGGGAAGTCTTGTATCTAAATATGTCGCCTATTTAGACGACAAGAAGTCTGCTCGTCAGAGGGCGTATGTATGACTAAGAGAGAGAGCGAGAATCCTGGAAATAGCCTCAAGCTAAAGATGCTTTAAGTGAGCAGAAGGAGAATTCCAACAGAGAGCCGCCCAGCTGTATAAACTCCCGCTCGCTGTTCCTGGCCGCCGCCATATAGAGGGGGAAAAAGTAAACTCTAGATGGCTCTGTCACCCCCGTAGACTAATTTATTACATTTAATGAACTTTATCACCACCTAACTTTCATTTATCGAAAAGTTAAATAAAAACCAACAATAAAGTATAATTTTAAAACATAATTTATTTTAAGTTAACACATTAGATCAAAGGCAAAACCTGCCCATCATAGAACAGCCCTAGGGCGATTTTCCCTAGACAATAGTTTTAAATAATAGTTTTCCGTCTAATCCCTAGATACGAAGCGAGAGTAATATAAGAAACCAGGTTTAGATAAAAAGCAATTCAGTAAAGTATCTAATCTATTTATAAAAATTAAACAAGAACAAGAACAATTTTTGAAAATACAGTCGACTCTCGATAATTCGACTCTCGATAATTCGAATTTTTCGATAATTCGAACTCTACAGCTGCTAACTTCGGTAAATCAAAAAAATGCAGTGTATTTCGATACGCTCGATAACTCGAAATCCTTTTCTTAACAACAGGGGGAGAGAAGGCTCTATAATTCGAACGAGGCCACCTTCCCCTCTTTATAATTCGAATTTTCCCTAGTAATGTTTACTTCTCATTTTCCGCTTATTGTTCATTTTCACTCCTTTCAGCCCAGTTTAACTTTCCGATTCTCTATCCTAGTTTGTCACGATGGGAAGTACGTCTCCCTTACTATGTCCGACAAAAAAGAAAAATTATCGCGGCCGTGGAAAGTGGTTCGAAAAAAAGAAGATATCGCCAAAAGTTTCAATATTCCACCATCAACGCTTTCTACAATTCTAAGTCACTGACTAAGTCAAACCACGTTGAAACAAAAACCTGTTCTTCACTTTTTAAATTAGGTACATATGTATATTATTATTTATTGAAATGTTAATACATATGTAATTTTTTTGTTCTTTTTTGTCGTTTTCATTATTTTTACTTTTTTACTTGAGGCTATATATGTCTAAAACTTAGGTAAGCTCTTACGTATTTTCAATATACGTAATATACGTACGTATCTACATACATATATACATAATAAAAAATCTTAATAATTCGAATTTTTTTTCCCTTCTTGATAATTCGAAGTCTCGATAATTCGAATTTTTCTTGTAATCCCTTGGATTTCGATTTATCGAGAGTCGACTGTACTGTTTTTGCTTATTTTCAACAACTTTTTCCCAAAAATTTTGTTTGATCTGGGTTGTTGCAAAAAAATTACAGCTATAAAGGAGGATTTGCCCTATATTATAAAAAAAATTTGGGAATTTTATCTTTTGTAGAAAAAGAGAAAAAAATTGTCAAAGTTGGGTGTTTTTCAACGTTACGCTTTTTCGTGCAGTTTTTGATGATCAACCCTTATACAACTGTCCTACCGGAAACAGTATTAATACTGAAATCATATTCTAGAAAGCTTTTTAAGAATTTTCCTTTATTTCTCGTTGAAAAAGAAACGCATTTAGATCGTATAAAAAAAAACAAAATTTTGAACTGTAAAAAATATCGCCAATTTGAAAATGTCACAATTTATTAATCTTTTTTTTTTGGAAAGCTAGGCAAAAACTGGCTAAAAGAAAAACAGGGAAAAACAATTAATCTCTTAATTAAAACCCATAATGAATTTTGCAATTTTTTTTAGTAAATTTAGGCTTCACAACAAAAAAGTTCCTAAAACAATTAAACATGGCCCCTTTTAAAAAGGGCCGAACTTCGCTGGTAAGGACACAATTGAAGTGCAAGCCTACCACATTTCCGCCAATAGAACTATCTATCAATTATCCTTTGGCGGAGAGGGGGAGGAAGTTATGAATCTAGGTTCTAAGCTGCCAGAATGTGTAGCCAGATAAGTGCTATTTCCGGAAAATTGAAATTCTGAAAAATCTCTTATAGGAAAAGAATTATTTGTATTATCACCCTTCCTAATCTATTAGTAAGTGGTAAGACCGTAAATTACACTTAGAGGGCACGTTAGAGAGAAACCTTCGTTGGCCCGGAGCTCTGTTTAGGGGTTCCGAAGTGTGTGAAGACTGCGGCCATTAACTTATGGGTGCAGAGTAGGGCTCAGGAGTGGTAGCTTGCCATCACTGGGGCAGAGACAGGCGAAGGAGTTCATTAAAGGCTATTCGCCGAGGCTGGCCGAATAGCCTTTAATGAACTCCTTCGCCTGTCTCTGCAAATTAATCCGTCAAGGCCGCGTGGAGCTATAAGGATGATTGTAGGCCTATTAACTGGCCATTGCAGGCTCAGAAAACACATGCATCGCATGGGCCTGGCAGATGAGATAGCCTTTGCAGGTTCTGTCAGGAAGAGGAGGAGGAAACGGCACTGCAATGTGTTGTGTCAGTGTGAGGGGCTTGTCTGGCTAAGGATGTTACTTCTCGGGGGAGGAAAAACCAAGGCCTTGAGAGCTATACCCAAGAGTCGCTCTCCAGCAACAAGAGTCTGATTAAAAGGACAGGTCTGGAGGGTGAGCTTTAGAGTGAGGAGAGCCACAATAGATCCAAAGGGGTCGCAGTGGCGTAGGCCTTAAGGCCGCCCTAGTTCAATCTATCTAGAGAGAGAAGCCTGCACCACTTTCTCACCTAAAAGCCCTCTCAATCGGACTTTACTGGAAACAAAATGTTTTAAGCTCATTAACCTAAAGGGGGACAGCAGCACAAAGTATGAAGAGAAGTCGTTTAAGCCGTTTCGTGAGAAATTCTCAAATAACTGAGAATTTAATTAATTGATAAAGCGGTTACTTCCGGTTGAAGATTTTATTCGCGAAAACTTGCCGACATATGTTTTCGACATTGGTTATAACCAATAGAGATTTTTCGTTTTTGAACTAACGAGGGTCACTTTATTGGAATCAAAATGAACCTTTCCGGCAAAAAATACAAAAAAAACTATTAATTCTCGCTGAAAAAGGTAATCATTTTGACTTATTTTAATTCAAAACAGATATTAATAAACCATTATAATCCAACCATATTACTTTTCAATAATTTTTTTAAAAATAAGCTAGTCAATATTACTAGCAATAATTATGGTTAAACTCTTGACGATTCAGTCGAAGAACATCAGTCGAGGAGAAACGACAAATGGAAATAGCTTTAAAGTTTACGTCCGATGATGACTTCGTGTATCAACAGGATACTATTAAAAGCCAATAAATACGTTTTATAATTCAAAACTTGTAGTGAGCGTTGTAAAAACGAAATATGTCACACGGCGAAGTACAGGATGCCTTATACGAGGGTCGTTTGAAAAGTCAGGGCAAAGTCAGAGAGATAGCACCACTGGCGCGTATCGAGGTTATGTTTAGTTAGTAAGCATCTCTTGGAAGAACACACACCAAGTTTCAGCCAGATCGGTCTATTTCTTTGTGTTTGGCATTCGTTTGAATCGAGGAAGTCGAGTGATGTTCAAAAAATGGACGAAAAAGAATTTCGTGTGTTGATTAAACACTACTTTATGAAAGGCAAAACGCCTCAGGAGACTAAAGAGAAGCTTGATAAACATTATGGTGACTCTGCACCTTCGATTAGAACAGTTTATAAGTGGTTTCAAAATTTTCGGAGTGGCCATATGGGCACAAGTGACGCTGAACGTTCTGGACGCCCTGTTGAGGTTACTACTCCAGAAATCATTGATAAAATCCATGATATGGTGATGGATGACAGAAGAGTGAAGGTGCGTGAGATTGCTAGTGCTGTGGGCATCTCGAATGAACGGGTACAAAATATTTTGCAACAACATTTGAACATGACAAAGCTATCCGCAAGATGGGTGCCGCGATTGCTCACGCTTGACCAAAAACGAAATCGTGTGAAGTGTTGCAAGGACGGTTTGCAGCTGTTCCAGAAGAATCCGCAGGACTTTAAGCGTCGTTTCGTCACTGTGGATGAAACATGGATACATCACTACTCTCCTGAGACCAAAGGAAAATCTAAACAATGGGTTACCAAGGGGGAATCTGCGCCAAAAAAGGCGAAGACCGTTCCTTCGGCCGGAAAGATTATGGCGACTGTCTTTTGGGATTCGCAAGGAATAATCCTCATCGACTATCTGGAAAAGGGTAAAACTATTACAGGTGCATATTATTCATCGTTATTGGACCGTTTGAAAACCGAGCTGCAAGAAAAACGCCCACGATTGGCCCACCAAAAAAGTCCTTTTCCATCACGACAACGCACCAGCTCACACCTCAGCAGTTGTGGTCGCAAAATTAATGGAAATAGGGTTCCAACTCGTTTCACATCCCCCCCCTATTCTCCAGACTTGGCTCCCTCGGACTACTATTTGTTCCCCAATATGAAGAAATGGCTGGCGGGAAAAAGATTTTATTCAAACGAGGAGGTGATTGCAGAAACGAATGGCTATTTTTCAGACTTGGACAAATCCTATTATTCGGAAGGGATCAACAAACTAGAGCAGCGTTGGACGAAGTGTATAAGCCTAAAAGGAGACTACGTTGAAAAATAAAAAAGGTTTACCCCAAAAAATTAAGTAGTTTTTATTTTTGCACGGACTTTTCAAACGACCCTCGTACTCGTAGATGAAGGAAGAGGAATATCTTTCTCAATACATCTAAAAAGAATTTAAAGAATTTTAATAAATTTAGGTAAAATAAAATATAATGAGTTTTTGTGTACAATGTGCTTTAAAAGAAGTAATAAAATTTTTAAAATACACAATATAACGATAAGAAAAGAGAAGAAAGAGATCCATTTGTGCCCAACCACCTGCTGCTATAAAAAACAATCATTCTAATCAAAGATAAAAATTAACAGTAAACTTTATCTTCCTTTTTTCGTATAAAAATCGTATAAAATTTCAACAAAAAATACGCACGTATTTCTACATAAATAAAACATATGTTTTGCTTTTGATTTACCGCCAATCACTCATTGTAATGATAACTATTACTACGATAACCTATTTATGTAAAATAGCGAAGGCATAAATAAAGATAATGTAATGACTAGGGAACGGATTCGTATGTATTTACATATTTTTTTCTAGGCAATTTACAGACGTAACTATAAATATTCATACTGACACTTTTTAAGCCGTTTGAGTCTACTTTTATTTCACATATTTGGATGTTATCGCATATTTATACATATTTGATTAAAATAAATAAATATTTCTACATATTTAATCAAAATATGTACATATTTTTTCATATTTTTCATTTTGGGCATATTTTCATAATTGGGAGGTGGTTGGCAGGAACTGTGAACCACAGACTGTAGGGCTGTGAATCACAGTGGGTACAATGGTTATTGTAATTTATGCAGAATGCTGCTAAACAGTGACGGGCACTTGTTAGTTCTTTGACGTTGTCTGTTCTTTCAGCTCGTTCGTTGAAGTGTCCAATTCCTTTCGTTCGGTCACTTAGTGTATTCTTTTTTTGGGTGAAATGCCACGAACATCGGCCTCAAACAAACAACTGGTTGTTAAATATCTTCGCGAGTTTCCAGCAGAACTTTTTCGAAGTGATGGAGACATTTTGTACTGCACAGCTTGTGAAAAGCGCGTTTCTTGCTCTCAACGTTCCCAAGTCACCCAACATATTGCCACCGGATCGCACATAGAGAATAAAAACAAAAAGAAAGAGAGGACGTCCTATCAAGCCTTCCTTACATCTCCATCATCAAGTAAGTCTACTCTGAGTACAGATCTGTGTCGGGCTTTGGTTAGAGCAGATATCCCTTTCCACAAACTTAAAAATCCTCATTTCAAAGAATTCTTAGAGACCTATATTGGGAAAAAAATGCCTGACGAGAGCGCTCTGAGGAAAAACTACCTGGAAGATATCTATAAAGATACACTAACCAAAATTCGAGAACATATCAAAGATGTACTGATTTGGGTGTCAATTGATGAAACCACTGACGTTGAGGGCAGGTATATTGCCAATGCAGTTATTGGAAAACTTGACAGTGATGCTGATGTGGATTCAAAGCCATTCCTTTTGAACTGTGAGGTTCTCGAAAAATGCAATCATTCCACCATTTCACGATTTTCATAAAAAAAAAATGTCCATTTTACTTAAATATTCCAGAAAATATTTTAAGAAAATCACATATTTTCCACATAATTGACGAAAATAAATGCATATTTTAATTAAATATTTGGCATTTTTAAATTACATAAAATAATGACAGTTAGGGACATCACAATTCTTTACTTTTTACTCGTATTTATTTATTTATTTTTTTGAATTAAAATAATAAGACAACGCGAAGGTTTCGCGGGTTCGAATCCAGCTGCTGGACATTTAGATTTTTTTTTTTTCTTCTTAGGACCTTTCTTACAGCTCATGATGTCGGGCAGGGCAGTGGACAAAAACAAAAAAAGCTCAAAAGGAGCCAATGATCTCCGGATGTTAAAAAAAAAAAATTGAGAGAAGGTTTTTTCGCGTTCGTAAAGATTTTTTCCATTTATGATATTTTACCGGAAATGTATATAATTTTATGGTTTTATGAATTTGGTCTGCTTTTTTTTAAAAAAATAATCAATGTTCGCAGTACCTGATATTACTTACTGTAAATAACAGTAAGTACCGAAAAATCAAAAATTGCTACAGTTGCGGCGTTATACTTCATACTTCATCAGTATGGGCACCATTTTACAGAGAGCAGATAAAGAATGAGAAATAGAAAAAACAAATGCATTTATTTAAAAACAAAAATGAAAATTAGGTCAGACTTATGGTGATGACGATAAACAGATGTGCATCATTACTCTAGAAGCTGGGGGGGAATGGTTCAAAGAGGAGGGGCAAAAACATTCTTGTTTGTTTCAAAACTCGATAACTCCATCGTCTCTATAAGTAGCCATCCAATGACTACTACAAAGCTAAAACGTCTCTTGATTCTCATAAGAAGTGGACTAATTGCTTTAATGAGGTCATCAGAAGGACAAATTACTTCATTATTTTTTTTTTTAAATAATAGCATATGGTTTATATTTACATCTTCAGTGACTACCATAAAAAGTACTTCCGGTGGAAACTGAATTTTGAAATTTAAAACCGAAGTGTGAATTGTGGTCCATTCTGTGGGCAACACACAGTTCGTATTCTTCTATCTCTGTGAGAGCACAAGCCTGGTGGAACTGCGTGGGTGATTAATTGTAATAAAAAATATTTACGAGAATTTAATTTAACTAGCATTTCATGGAAATTTATTGCGTCATAAAATTTGCTCAGATAATTGTTTAAAGCAATAAAATGTTCATTAATTTCATCCAAAAAGTGTAAAAAAAAAGGGTTCAATTTTTTTTTTTTTTCAGCAAATGTGGTGACGACAATTTCCGGTATCAACTCCGGTAACCGGAAGCGGTGACTTTACTAACTTTTCTTTACTTTTTTTTTTTTTTGGCATTCTCTCAACAAGAAAAACTTTTTTTTGTTCATGCCCAATTTTCAAAGGGAATATTCGATTTAAGGTCATTCAAGTTCGAACATTTTGTTTGGAGTTTGTAAAAGTAATGCTATGAATTTAGATGCTTTGCTATACAAATAAAGCACTTGACCCAATTCTATCACATTTTATTTTATGAATAATATCTAAAAATATCAAATAAATAAAAATATATATTATATATTTTTTTAAAAAATACCCATAAACTAATAATTTAAAACAAAATAGCCCGTTTTTATTTATTTATTTATTTTTTAAATAAAACAGTACATGAGTTCGTTTATACAAGATCTCATTAAATAAATTTAGCATCGACCCAATTTACAAATATTGGCGGGCTTTTCACAAATCAATCTGCAACTTCCCACAAAATCTTTTTTCTTCATTTATTTAGGCGGGAGAGGAAAAAAAATTGAGCTATAAAGATCGCATTTCTAACGTGGAATTATTTTTTCGAACTCTTGAATTTAAAAAATAAAATAATATAAAAATTAAAATATAAAAAAAAGTTTTGAATTATTAGTAAGATCATCTAGAGCCAGGTGTCGGCAAACCGCGGCTCGCGAGCCGCATGCGGCTCTTTTATCCAAATTTTGTGGCTCTTCAGCCTGTCCAAAATACATTTTACGAGGGTCGTTTGAAAAGTCCGTGCAAAGTCAGAGAGATAGCACTACTGGCGCGTATCGAGGTTATGTTTAGTTAGTAGCATCTCTTGGAAGAACACACACCAAGTTTCAGCCAGATCGGTCTATTTCTTTGTGTTTGGCATTCGTTTGAATCGAGGAAGTCGAGTGATTTTCAAAAAAAAAATGGACGAAAAAGAATTTCGTGTGTTGATTAAACACTACTTTATGAAAGGTAAAACGCCTCAGGAGACTAAAGAGAAGCTTCATAAACATTATGGTGACTCTGCACCTTCGATTAGAACAGTTTATAAGTGGTTTCAAAATTTTCGGAGTGGCCATATGGGCACAAGTGACGCTGAACGTTCTGGTCGCCCTGTTGAGGTTACTACTCCAGAAATCATTGATAAAATCCATGATATGGTGATGGATGACAGAAGAGTGAAGGTGCGTGAGATTGCTAGTGCTGTGGGTAAATCTCGAATGAACGGGTACATAATATTTTGCATCAACATTTGGACATGACAAAGCTATCCGCAAGATGGGTGCCGCGATTGCTCACGCTTGACCAAAAACGAAATCGAATGAAGTGTTGCAAGGACGGTTTGCAGCTGTTCCAGAAGAATCCGCAGGACTTTAAGCGTCGTTTCGTCACTGTGGATGAAACATGGATACATCACTACACTCCTGAGACCAAAGAACAATCTAAACAATGGGTTACCAAGGGGGAATCTGCGCCAAAAAAGGCGAAGACCGTTCTTTCGGCCGGAAAGATTATGGCGACTGTCTTTTGGGATTCGCAAGGAATAATCCTCATCGACTATCTGGAAAAGGGTAAAACTATTACAGGTGCATATTATTCATCGTTATTGGACCGTTTGAAAACCGAGCTGCAAGAAAAACGCCCACGATTGGCCCACAAAAAAGACCTTTTCCATCACGACAACGCACCAGCTCACACCTCAGCAGTTGTGGTCGCAAAATTAATGGAAATAGGGTTCCAACTCGTTTCACATCCCCCCTATTCTCCAGACTTGGCTCCCTCGGACTACTATTTGTTCCCCAATATGAAGAAATGGCTGGCGGGAAAAAGATTTTATTCAAACGAGGAGGTGATTGCAGAAACGAATGGCTATTTTTCAGACTTGGACAAATCCTATTATTCGGAAGGGATCAACAAACTAGAGCAGCGTTGGACGAAGTGTATAAGCCTAAAAGGAGACTATGTTGAAAAATAAAAAAGGTTTACCCCAAAAAATTAAGTAGTTTTTATTTTTGCACGGACTTTTCAAACGACCCTCGTAATAGGTTAGAAATTGAATAGAATTATATTAAAAATTATTATTATTATTATTATTACATTAGTACGTAATCGTATAAGACTGCCACCTTTTCATTCAAACACAGGTTTAGTTATTATTTATTTACTTTGCAATATCTGAAAATAAATATATAAAACATTTAAATGTTACTGAATATTATAAAATCATAATTTGTGAAAATACAAATGATCTACAGAGTTTGTTTACACTCTATCATCCTTGCGGCTCTTGGTAAGATTTATTGAAATTATTTAAGGAGAAATAGTTCTCGACTTAAAATAGATTGCCGACCCCGGCTGATCTAGGATATTAAAACCACACATTAATTCCTGCGGGACCCTTTTAGGGACAATAATCTACCCTTTAACCCCGCTCCCTTCCACCTTCACAAAACACCGGAACTAAATAGAAAATCTGCAAAAAAAAAAAAGGGTTAAAAATAACTCTTAAGTGCTATTTTATAATTCCACTTGTTGAAATATTCTGTAAAACTAGAAATTTTAGCCCAAAAAAAAGTAAAGATAGGATCGTACATTATACTGAAATGAAACTTAAAAGAGGGGTAGCCTACCCTTTTACTCGCACCAAATTCGAATTATTTCAAACTTGTTCCTCGAAACTGCTTTTTAAGGCTAATTTGTTGTGGGCTTTTTTTTTTTTTTTGCACACAAAACGGAAATTCTATTACGTAAATTGTGATAACAGGAAGTATAAAGTGAGTGATCTATTTTCTATTTAAAGAAGCACATAAATATATGTAAATTAATAATTTCTATTCATTAAATTATTATAATATATTTTTTAAATCATATATTTAGTAGCTGTATTTATTATTCTAAGGAATCTAGTCCAATGAACTAAGTCATTCAATTTTACGACCATGTTTTGCTTCAGCAATTTTGATTTTTTTAATTTTTTTTTTTAAGCACGCACATGTTTAAAAGAAAAACGGGTCTTTTATATTTATTAAGGGGAGACGAGTCGAGAATGGAGAATTTTTTTTTTTTTTTTTTTAAAAAAACATGCCTACGAAGAAGAGCTATGTTTAAATAGCATGTTTATGCTAAATCACCATTAGCGTTAGGACAGATATATGCCTCAGGCACATAGCTTGTTTTTTTGTAACACGCATTTAATTTCATTGATTACCATAATTATCGGGTTAAAAAAATAAAATAAAAATCTATAACGGTTCATCAGGAGACATAATTTTTAAGTAATTACAATTATAATTTAGTAGTTTTCCAAGTTCATGAGAAATTGCCATTACTTCCTAGTAATAAATAATAAAAGTTTTTCCTAAATTTTACTTCTACTACTATTTTTTTGATGGGAAAGAAAAAGGCCCGAGGAGAGACGTAAAGTAATAAAACACAATAATCGTTAGAAAATTCTATCGTCACAACAATGAGACAAATTTGATTTAAATATAATAGTATATTATTGTATTACTTATATATTTAAATACAATATAAATCATCTTCAAATATTTTAGCTTCAATAAAATTAAACAAAAATAAGCACAATGATGCCCAGGGAAGGAACAAAAAATAAAAATAATAAGCACAATGAAGAGATATTTAGTACAATAAGTAGCCGCTAGATAGCAGGAGCGCCTAGTATGGGATTCACTTAAAAACAGTACAGTAAGACTTCTGTTCTTAAGTTGATTTTTAGTTTTGTGATAGAAAAGTTAGTTAGACCTGCCTTATTAGTTATTATGGCATTTAATAAAAATATAAACTGTTTTTAAAATTTAAAAAAAAAAACTAAAAAAGAAAGAAATCAATGAAAATTAGGTGTACCGAAAGAATTGAATGAATCCAATAAGTGTAATAGTTGCAACAGTAGGCATTAATAATAATAGTAAATCGCAATATTATTAAATAAATTAAATAATGTATCTAAGTTAAATAATTTAAATAGCAATTGGAGAGGGAAGGGATTAGCTATGAGGTTAGCATACTGGACTCCCACGCGGAGGTCCCGGGTTCGAATCCAGCAGCTGACCCTTAGATTTTCTCTTCCTAGGAGCTTCTTACAGCTCACTGTCCGGTGATGGACAGTGTTGTCTGTAACGAGAGAACACTGTCCGGAGGCCGGCAGTGCACTGGAAAAAGCTCCGGGCGCTAATGACCTCAGCTGTTGATGCGCCAAAAAAAAAAAAAAAAAAAAAAAAAAAAAAAAAAAAATAGCAATTGGAACCAATTATTTGAATAAGACACTAGTAGGCATCTTTTAAAAAGCTTCGTAAACTGTACTTTAGCTCTGTGGCCATCTTTAATGAGCTTATTCCGCCCCCCATACAATTTCAAAATTATTTTGCGCCCCCCCCCGAATTTTGCTGCGACATTCATAGAGCTCCAGCTTACTAAAACCATTGTCATAACTAGTAACATTTTTGGAAACAAGCCTCCTAAGTCAGGGGGTTGGCAACCCGCGGCTCGCGAGCCGCATGTGGCTCTTTTATCCAGATTGTGGTGGCTCTTCTGTCTGCCCAAAATTTATTGTATATTTTAAATTTATTGTAACGGATAAAAAATTCTAGACCCTTAGATTTTCTCTTCCTAGGAGCTTCTTACAGCTCACTGTCCTGGTGATGGACAGTGTTGTCTGTAACGAGAGAACACTGTCCAGAGGCCGGCAGTGCACTGGAAAAAGCTCCGGGCGCTAATGACCTCAGCTGTTGATGCGCCAAAAAAAAAAAAAAAAAAAATTCCATATCTCAAAGGTATTTTTTCAAAAATAATTTTAAATGTGATAGGTTCGAAATTGAATATAATAGAATTAAACGATATCAAAATAAAGTACTTGATTTATATTGTAAGACTGCCGCCTTTTCATTCGTTAAGTTATTATTTATGTGTTTACTTATTTTTGCAATATTTGAAAATAAATATATAAAACATTTAAATGTTATTGAATATCATAAAATAATAATTTGTGAATAGAAATGATCTACAGAGTTTGTCTACCCTCTATCATCCTTGCGGCTCTTGGTAAGATTTATTAAAATTATTTAAGAAGAAATGGCTCTCTACTTAAAATAGGTTGCCGACCCATGCCCTAAGTAATAAAAAACAATTAAGTACCCCAAAATGGCCTAATCTGGCTAACAAAAATTAATCGTTCATTACTTATTAAAACTAAAAAAAAAAATGCCAGAAATAAAACATAAAAATTAAAGAGAAAATAATGGCAACATAACAGAACTTTTCAAAAAATGAAACTTTAAAGAACAATTAAAGATGCTGTAGATATGGGGAAACTAGAGACGAGTTCTGAGGAATGATAGACTAAAGGAGTGATGAATATAAACAGAGTGTTCCAAAGTGAAGTGATAGGTATGAGGCAGTTATTGGGTCAAAGGCCTTGAGGAGAAAGGTGTATAAAGGTAAGAAGGACGAGATCGGGTATAAAGGGAAAGCAAAGAGAATATTTAAAATGGAGAAATTGAAGGATATAGGGAATTCTTTTTGGGGATTTAAAAGCTTAGAATAGAAAAGAACCAAGGAAACATTGACGTCGTAATGATGAGAAGAAGAGGCCAGTTCAATTCATCAAATAGCCTTTGGGCACCCCAGAGAGGCCCTCAATAGACTGGAAACCCAAAATCGAATCTTGGTAAGCCTTGAGGACGGGCAACTATATTAACTTTCAGTTTAATGCTAAAAATATGTTGTTGTTTTTTTTACATTCAGGGAACGGGAAGGAAAAACCAAGGCCTGTGAGCTTTACCCAAGAGTCGCTCTCCAGCATCAAGAGTCTGATTAAAAGGACAGGTCTGGAGGGTGAGATTTAGAGTGAGGGGAGCCATAATAGATCCAAAGGGGTCGCAGTGGCGTAGGCCTTGAGGCCGCCCTAGTCTAATCTAATCTCTACATTCAGGGAACCGTAAACTCCAGATTTAAGCCTGAAAAGTGCCTCGCACGAACCACAGACTAAATCTCCCTAAAAGATGACGCCAAGACCACTGTTGGATCTTGGCAAATAAGAACTGTCGATCAGTTAATTATTTATTTATTTTAATTGGCAATTTTGCCACACCAATTACCACCATTCATACCCAATCTACAGCCAACGTTTTTATTCGACTCTCCAGCCTCAGCATTAATCCCGGCCGGCAGAGCCACGTGTCGATTGGTACTTCTCTACTCCCCACACCCACTATATTATTTTACTTCCTGCTTTCTACTATATACCTATGCCTTCTATATTATATTTGACTAGCTGCCAATTAAATGACAAATGAATTTTAGTTTCAAGTGCCAAAAATTCGAAAAACAAATTAACTATGTAGTTTAAAAACATGTTTGGCAACAATTTTCGAAGTCTATCGATTAATTAGATATATTTAAATAATTAATATCGACAAAAGCTTGTTTAGGATCAATAATTTAGTTATATATATAAACTTGGATGTAGATTAAATATAGAAACAGGAATATCTATTGTATAATACTAGCCAGTTGTAATATATATTTTATAATCTAAATGTAACAATTAATTAATTTTGGGCGATGATGTAGTGTTGTTATGTATGGCTCGGAGACGTGGGCGCTGACGGTGGCTAATGAAAATAGACTTAATTGCTGGGAAAGGAAGGTCCTTAGAACTATCTACGGACCTATAGCTGACAATGGAGTTTTCAGATGTAGAAGGAACATCGAGCTGAAGGAGCTTTATAAGGATGCAGACCTGGTGACCGCTATTAAAATCGGAAGACTGAGATGGTTGGGGCACCTAGAAAGAATGGATCGTGGGAGAGGTCCACGCAAAGCTTTGGAAGGACATCCTAGGGGGAAGAGACCGCGACTCCGTTGGCTACAAGATGTGGAGGATGGCCTCCAAAAAATGCAGATTTCTCCAATGGAGAAGAAAGGCAGTAGATCGAGAGGGCTGGTCTAATCTGCTTAAGGAGGCCAAGGTCCTACAAGGGCCGTAGAGCCAAAGGAAGATGATGTAGTGGTTATAAAGTATGGCTTTGTAAGTGGGAGATCACCGGTTCGAATCTCGCGTGTTGCTACTTTTTTAATTGTTAGAAAAAAATATTAATAATTAACTATGCTCGAAACAAAATTGGTAGTTGATTGTTAAGCCCCCTTGAAAAATTAATTAGGCGATTACCTTTTTCTTTTTTCTTTTTTTTACCAAATTAGATCTAAGTTCGAGACTAATTTCTGGGAGATTGTTAGAAACTCTCCCTGAATACCCATAGTTCACATCAGTTTCTAAACTTCCCGTTTTTAATATTTATCAAACGATATTTTTTTTTAGCCAGTAAAATGTCAACAGCACTGTCCATAAGTTGATTTTATTGCCTACTCATGGTTTTATGGAACATAATTTTTATTACAGACTTAGTTTTATAAGCTTTACGAGCTGTATATCAAGTAATAAAATTTTTATAGC
This sequence comes from Rhodnius prolixus, assembly GCF_049639745.1. Taxonomy (NCBI): domain Eukaryota; kingdom Metazoa; phylum Arthropoda; class Insecta; order Hemiptera; family Reduviidae; genus Rhodnius; species Rhodnius prolixus. The sequence continues at coordinate 32,710,683 of NW_027411582.1, forward strand.
CTTTTTCTGTTTGTTTAATGTAAAAATTATAACGCACGGTTCCGTCAGAGAACCATCTTGAAATATTTGCACATAAATATTTGTTATTTATGAATAAAAAATAAATTGGTGCGCTTGGATGAAGGACAAGAAGGTAATAAAATCGATATAATTATAATCAAATGATCTTTACCATCACGGTTATAATAAAAGTATGCGAACTGCAGCAGGTTAGTACATATATACGTAGAATAAAAAAACATGCCGACGGCTCTCGATTCAGTGGATGGCACATGGGAGAGACAGTCTATTTCTGGCACACACATGCAGACTGTAGACTTACTTGTACAACGCCACAAACCACTACTACTAAAACAATATTATTTATACGTAATAGTTTACACACACCTTGTTAACAGGTGTAAAAATTTAAATTAGCGCCACATCAATTAAACAAAGAATAATTATAATTTAAGAGATGTACATTATGTTTTCATCAAGTTAATTTAGAATTTAAAAGTAGATAATTTATTATATTAAAAAAAAATTATATTTCAGTATCAATTATGTGCTTTAAAATTTTTAAGTAACTTAAAAATAATATTTCTTAGAGCTTCATAACTTCACAATAAGCCAACTCATTTGATTGGAGGAGAACAAAAAGAAGATGCTGAGAAGAAGTTAAACAAAGAGGCTCCACTAATCCAGTCTAGCGCTAGTTCTACAAACTAGGGACAAATTTTACCAACAATTTGTAATTTATACTAATATCATCATAATTTCAAACATAAAGAAGTAATAAAGTACAACCATTTTGGTCTTGTACACCTGGAAGTGATGTAGAAAATTTACGAAAATGACAAGTGTATATAGAAAATTGGATAAAGACTCTCTGGAGATGAAAGACGATTTTTTGTACTTTGACCGAACAAACAACAAAAGAAAAGATTTATCACAAACATGTGTCCCTTTTTCATAGAATTCATTTTAGGGCATTTCTCAGAGCGGGAATGAAGAGGATAGACTTCCCCACTAAATTACGAAATTCGAGGAGAATTTAAAGACCAAAAAAAAAAAAAAAAAAGTTGAGAGGAAGTCAGAGAAAGTCGTGTGAGTCTCCAATCCGGATTAAAAACAAAGAAAGAGAGAGAGAGAGAGAAAAAATAGGTACAGCAAAGTTGCAGAACAACGTGTATGGGATATGGGAATACCAATGATCCATTTTTAGGGATAAACTCCTAACAGGCACTTAATCCATTCATTCAGTACAAACAGTTTAATATTCTTTAAACCAGAAATTTTAGCAACACCCTTTATAATATATTATATTTAAAAAAATAAAACTTCATACTCGTGTTCCCCGAGTTAAAAGAAATTCGCTGGAACCATATTTTAAAACATGGTGGAAAGAGCCGAAGTATTACTATCATTAGAAGAGCATTTACCAGAGTAATTCTAATAATGGTTATTATAGAATAATTTTTAAAAAAAAGTAATAAATAATTAAATAAAAAACAAAATAAAAAAAAAATAATGGCAAAAAGCATGACCAATGACGTAAAAGCCAAATCCAAATAAATAAAAATGGTAATCACTTACAAAAAGATCATTGTCAACGAGTAGACCTTGCCATGGTAATGGTGCTCTGGCCTGTTGTATGGACGATGGTTCCCATTCATGGTAATTAAATACATAATGTAATGCATTCATTATTACAAAAAGCATGTTACAATAAAGTGCAGACAAAAAATTTAATCACTAAAAATTAAAAATTTAATTTCAATTATTAGGCTCTCCTCTATTTAGACGCGTTCGTGATCATTAGAAAGAAAAATTTAGTAAATATATAAAAGTATAAAAGAAAAACGTAATAAAATCTTATTGAGCAAAAAAAGGGGGAATATTTAGAAAAACAAAAAAGAACCGTTAAGAACACATCTTTCCCTCCCAAAAAAGAGGCCTTAGTACTGGTGTTTATAGAAAGAGTTAAACAGAAAATGAGTGTTGTATAAAAAAGGGGAGCTCCTAAGCTCCTCACAGGTTAGTTTTATTTCTCTCTCTTTATTTCCACTGGAAGGAAGATGGGAGGAGCTTGGATATAGGCCAGCAATGTATCCCTGTTCCCCCTTCTATATTATTGTACACATACAAAGACACGTTTAGTTTTGTCTACATATTCTCATATAAACACACAACTTGAAAAGACTACTACAATGAATCTAAAGAGGTATGCAGCAGCAAACATAGCCAGAGAGAGGTGCATCGTTGCAACTTTACTGCACAATGTAGTAGGTAAGAAGCAATCAAAATACATGTATACATAAAATCAAAACTAATTCATTTTTTGGGAAGTAAATAAGTCTGCACTTTTCTCCGAGCTTGGTGCCATTGTTTCGCCTAAAGTTTAACTTAATTTTTAAAATTACTAGTTTACTTAGCAAATTTTTTTTTCTCCCACTTATTTGCATCACCAAGTAACCAGAAAAAAAAAAAACTATCAGTGTACATATAACGATTGAAGAGTACAGAATTTCAAGTTTCAAGATTTAGGTTTCTTGAGATACTACTACGAATAAGCTGTAGGCCACCTAATTAAGTAGGTTGGATAGTACGATCGAATATATGCGTAGGAAGCATGAATGAAAGGTTTGTAAGAGTGTACAGCAAAGCAGAATAACTTGAGTTGATGTTATTGGCTGAATAACTTAATCTTCTATGACAAATACAGAAAAAAATAATCTTTTTAAAAAATAATTTTAAATTAAACAAATTGAAATAAACTGAAGTACAAGTTCTTCAGTTTAAACTGAACTATCCACGCCACCATGGGAATACTAAGCGAAACTAAAATAACTACCTCTGCTGACATCTATTGAGACTCCAGAGTAACTTAACCTTTATACACAGCATAGCAAATGAAAATTCCATTTTTGGATTCTTAAAAAAATAAAAAGTAGCAAAATTAAATTAAAAAATAACAATAATAATTCACAGTAATGAAGACAAAAAAAAGGTATGAGCTAAAACTAATTTAAACAAATAAATTAATTAAATAAAAATGAACGCAATTCTTTTCAGTAAAACGTTTTTATTCTGACTTAAAAAATCAACAGCGAACAGGTAAAGTTTGGGTATGTAGAATAAATAGCCAAAATTAAGGAGGAGGAATAAACAAGGATGACTAACGTAGTGCTGTTTTATAAAAATGTGCCAAGTTCCTGATCAACCCATTTTTATTCAAAGTGAGATGCAGATAGCAAATTCACGGGCATATCTTATTAATAAACCTGCTTTCAAGGTTTTTTTTTTTTTTTTTTTTACAAAAAAATTAGTATAACTCAGTAAAATGTTTCATCACATCTTACATTATAAATGTTGAATATTGTTTCAAAATCATTTTAGTTATAAAATCCGTAAGTGTAATTTAAATAAACTTGAATGACTGAAATTACGAGTACATTTTGTATGTACATCAGTAAATGATACGAAATATAAATTAAGAAATAGATGAAGATCAAAATTGTACATTCCTTTATAAAATTAAAAGTAAATAAAATTATCTATAAAGTAAATTTCAAAGCAAAAAACAAAATAAGGGTCCTAACTTAAAAATTTATTAGGTTCCCCATCATGAACTAGTACAAAAAATACGAAATAACCGAAAAACTAAGTCGAATCCAAATATAAGTCAACCCATAACTTAGGAAAATAAATACAGAATACCTCGACTTTAAATCAGAAAAAATATGGCAAATTAATTAAATTTTGTCAGAAATTTCAAACTCCACTTATGTCATGAGTGACAAGATAAAATATTTACAGATAATAAAATTAAAAGATTAGATAAAAACTTCTTACTTTTTTTAAAAAGTAATAAAACTGACTAAAAACTCATTAGCAAAGAAGTGAATGATGTTTAAATTTTCAAGGTAGCAAGATGTAAAAATATTCATTGGAAGTCTGTATCAGTCTGAAGAGAAACTTTTTCTCAAGTTATTTTCTGTGTATGTACGTATTACAATGCTGTGTCTAAGAGTGTAACTTATGTGTTAGTCAAACACACATGTGCCCTAGTGGCAAAGACAAGGGGATCTACTGTATCACATCACAGAAGCATATAATCCTGGTTAGCCCAGATGCAGGAGTTAGTTCTGATGCACATAAATTATTTTATTAGTCTTCGAAATGTTTCTAGTTATGAGAAGTTAATGTATATTACTATTTAAGTCAACATATTTCTTAAAAAATAGGTAAGTGTCTAAATTTTTCCATTATCAACAACTAAAATAAATATTTTCCAACTCATTTATTTTCTTTGAAATCCTATCAAACTGTTAGCAAGCTATTATTCGTAAATAATATGAAAATGGTTTAATACAAACTATTACTCTTCAAAATGCTAATCAATCAACCTTACTGCTACCTAAAATTTGGTAATAATTGCAAATGAAAACAGTTTTCGAGTAATGAATTCAATTTTTTTCCCCTCATAAGATAAAAATTAACCTACACTACATTCTTGTATCATTTCGAAACAACTGTTATTTCATTTATAGATAAAGATATCCAGTCATAAATGGAAATCTAAGAAAATCTTTCTTGAAAACCATATTTTATTCAGTTATGCAAGAAAACCTTGAATATTGTAAAAGTTTAATTGGACAAATTTTGAATATTTCTACAAAACAGAACTTTAATAGCGAGAAAATATTATGTGTATAACAAATAAAACTAATAAATAAAACTAAACTTCAAGACAAATTGAAAAAAAGAACATAACCCCCTAGTGAAAAAAACAAAATCATACCTTAAGTTTTTCGAAAACATTTTTGCACACATCAATGTACATGTTTACACCAAATAAATCGAACTTAACTTTTAAAAAATAACACTACCGAGCATTTATTCACATTAATAATGGAATGTAACAATTCTAAAACAATCATATAGCTTTACATATTTATGAAAAAAAGAACACTCAGAAAGACCGCCATTACTACGTTCAGAAATGGCTAACTAGTTTTTAAATTTTAATGTTAAAGATACATTATTGCCAACATCAGCATTCCGCAATTCGTGTTAAAAATATATTATATTTGTTTCTCAAATTTGATTAACATTCTAGGTATAAACTAAATTCTCTTATCTATGAAAAATAAATTTAAATAAATAAAATATAGAAATATACGAAATACAACCTGATTATTTTAATTGAATAAATTTATTTAACATATGATCCTGTTAATGAATAATAAAAATGAATCACAAACTGGAAATGAGCTCTCAACTAATAAAAACTTCATGATAATTCATTAATTCAGTTTCTAAAATATAATAAGAAAGATTGAAAATCTAATTACATTAACAATTAAATTTCTTTTTAGATCTAACACAAAATGGACATGATACATTAAGTCATTTTTGAAGCAATTCTTGCATCTAAAAAAGACAAAGAAGGCAGCCTAGCACCAAAAAGGTATGTATATTTAAATGTTTTAATCCAGCATTTTTGGGAAGGACGTTATTTTTCTTGGAGAACCATGTAAGGGATTACCAGTCAACCTCTATGTTGTACGCGCTGCGCTGTTGTAGGGAGCTAGTTGTAAATGGTTTGGCTCCCAATGGGAGGCAGCTTTGCAATATTGGTAAGGACAATCTATTCCATAATGTCTGACAAATCAGCAAATGTTATAAACCCCAGAATTTATACCCTCAAATCCATTAAGAAAATTAAGAAAGTAAGCCTGAAACAACTGCCCATGTGCTTGCAACAAGCTCTTGATAACACGCCGACATCAGTGGGTAGAAGGATTACGAATGTTTCAAAAAGGTCTAGGGGTTGAACAAAGAACAATCGTTCGATGGCCTTTAAAGATTGATGGAATTAAGAGTGCAATTAAGGGGTTAACCACCTGCTCTCTTCTTGATGAGATGTTCTCTGAATGGGCTGATTTTCCCCATCAAACTCACTTTTATACCTTCACAAATCACTGCAGTTTGCAATATATATTAGTAGAAATGATTGTTATTAGCCCTCAGATGTAAATGTATTGTTTTCTCATTTCTAAAGAAGCTTATTATTATTATTTTTTTAATTTCTAACCGTTTGTCGAAAACAAAACAATAAAAAGGTATTCAGTGTTATTATTACTGATAACATAACATGCAACATTATTGAGGGTAATGAAGAAGCATATATGACACTATCATTGAGGTGTAAGAAGGGCTAGTTTAGAATAACGAGAAACATTCGAGTGATTCAATATGTACCACAATTTTTTTTTATGAAATATTAAAGACAATCATATCTCTTAGTTATTTTATGATTACTATATAGTATATTATTTAGCCACTAACCTCTTTAGCAATTTGATCGAGGGCCTGATCCTCTGCGGTATGGTTGGTGGCACCTCTACGCCGACCACCTATAACGTCCATCATCTAAAATCTATTCGGCTACAAACACCACATCCTGTCAACAGAAATTAAAAATAATAAGTTATAATACTTAAATACAATAACGATATTTTTAAAATGTTCCATTAATTTATTTCAGATATTGAAAACATTTAAGGTTTGAGATTAGAATCTTGGTTATTGGACTGTTAAGCCTGTTTTCTAATGAATACTGGATGTTTGATCTTAAACATTTACAATGAATTAACGATAAATCCAGGCTTAAAATTAATAAGGTGAGTAGAAATGATTGCATTTTCTAATTAAGTCAATTTGGAGTTAGAACTGTAGTTGCAGTGAATTTGCCACAATTATAGCAATATTATTTCAAACTCAAAACTTACCATCTCTAAACTGTCAACATATAAGATAGTTAAAATATAAAAATTTAAATAACATCAGAGGCATAGCGCCTTAAATGATGTCGAATGCAAATGCAATTTAATTGGATTATATAATGTAAAGCATACTCATTATATTGAAGAAAAGTCTAATATTTTAACTTATAAAATTTGAAAAACTATTTTTGAAAATTAATTTAAGATTACAAGTAAATAAAAAATAATAACATTCCCCAAAGAAAGAAATATCTTTCTTTCTGAAGATAATTATTCTAAAAACAGTACATTTAATAACAAATTCCTTTTGGTAATTCTTACACACATTTAACTCTTTTTTTTTCAATAATAAACATAAAATTTATGTAGTGAGAAATATTTTCTGTACTAATAACAAAAAAAAAAATGCTCATAAAATGGTCCAAACGATAGAAAAATATTTTTTATTTCATATAAAATCGTTTTTCAAAGAACATCATTGAAAATCTAGAAATTCACATAAATTAAGTTCTTAACAATTAATAACATAATGGTGAATGAAAAAACAAAATCAATAGAGGTATTTTGTATGATCATAAAATAGAATTAAATATAACTGCGAATATTTAAAAATCTACATCCTATAAGTTACAAGATGTTAAACTTCCCTCTTGTTATCAGCACTGCTTGAATATCAAACATTTCATTCAAATAATTTTTTAAAAAAATCTATGATTTTTAAGCTGAAACTTGAAATATAAGTATTTCATGTACTCTTATAGTTCATACTTGAGCTATGTTCTAAGGAATATGCAAGTGACTTCAGTAAATTTGAAAATCATTCAAAGCAAGCAGGTTATTTACGTGACGGACTCGTAACTTAACTGATATTTTATACGAAAAAAGCTGGTGTTGTAACACCAATATTGATGAAGCAAAAACAGAAATATTAATTTTACTGTTTACCCTGAACAGACGTAACAAAGAACACTTAACAGATCCTTTTTTTTTATATATAAAAAGACCGGAAAAAGTAAAACCACTCAAAACATTACGGACAAAATTTTAATTACAGGACTTAAAAAATTAAATTATTGATTCTATCAATACTGATTATTATATTAGTGCTCCAGAAATATATGTATGAGAGGCTTCATAACAGTTGCTAACACGAAAAAGTTTTAGGGCAGTCGTAACTGGGTTTCACTTAATCTATAATCACCAAAAATATTAGTGTAATGTATCACCTTTAAAAAAAAAATTGATAACTATAAAAAAAAGTATTGAACGCAGCAAACTGCTGTCGGCTAACTTTAGACAATCGAGGAAGTGATATTAGGGATTAACGAAAACCATGCTCCAAATGACACTGGACAGCTATTATCGTTCGGTAATCGAGACGATATTTAGCTATATGAATAGAAGCCAATTTATATCCAAGAGAGAAAACAGTCCTTTGAACCTGTGGCAAATCTCCAAGAGGTCAATTGCCAAACCCACTTTTAATACAATTTTAACCTATAATTGATTAAAAAAAAAGACCGGTATTTCAAAATACATTAAAAACTAGTTCAAATATACATTTCAAATGGCCAGCACTTACACTTTAAAAAACAAAAATGATAAGTGTGACTAAAAACAATAATCAATGTTAACATTTGTCAATTGTCAAGTTGTTAAGAACCCCACCAACCTTGTAAGTACGTATATTTCCTCCTCCATTAAACCCCCGTCCTTATACTTTGATGTCACTGCACAATACAAACATTAATTAACTCATAAGTACGGGAAATTAATTCATATCTTTAGAGGACTCGCATTAAATTGTAAATAAAATATTAATATCACATGTGTGCCATGATTTCGATTTCTTTAACTGACACCAGCGCGCTAACGTCGTTGCGGCTATCTTTACTACTTCACAAAATAGTAAATCAGTGTTGCCACGAATGCATGACTTGTAATATTCTGATAAAAAAAGAAACTCCCTCCCCAATTAAACAAATATATAACTAAAAGTTCTATCTTATTTTGAGATTCACAAAAAATTATGCATTTTATGTTATAAATTTAAAAATGCTAGAATCCACTATCAAAGGGACAAATATCTGCCCACTCATTAAGGTTTTCTAATTCTTCTAAAATAAGTGAAAAATTAAATATTTTCATTTAATTCTAAAAGATAATTAGTTTAAAATAAATTAATATTTTTGTGTATAGCTTTTTTTTTTATTAATCAATTAAGTTTGTTTCCACATTAACCTCTGGTTGCTCTTGCTTATTACAGATAAAATGAAGCATGATTCTAATATATACATTTTTTTTTTGTTAATTTAAGGCGCATTAACATCTGAAATCTTTGGAGCCTAGAGCCTTTTTCAGGGCATTGCCGACCTAAGGTCCGTGTACCCTCGTCTAAGACAACTCTTTTCAACATCAGATAGTGAGCAGTAGGAAGCACCTAGGAAGCGAAAATCTGTGGATCGGAAGCTGGATTCAAACCCAGGATCCCCGCAAGGAAATACTGTACTCTAACAACTGAGTTAATACCTTGTAATAATTAGAAAAATAAAATTTCTCACCATTCATAACGTAAGGTTGATTACTCCTAACATTACTTTCATTATTTGACTTCATAAAAAACAATTGTATAAAGCAACATAATAAAATATACAATAATAAATGCAATTAATTTCTTATTACCACCTCAAATCAATCTATCTCGATTTAACTTTTTTAAAAATTGTTAGTGTACATTATTTCAATTAACATTTGGAGAATGGTAATTAAAATTCAAATCAGTCAACTACAAGTAAGGATGGAAATTATTCCAAAGAATCCAGTAGAAGACAGATTTATTAATTTTTCTTTCATCACCTAAAAAGAGAAATAAATATAAATAAAAGACCGCATCAATAACAAGAGAAAAATGAGGACAAGCAACATCATTCCCTCCAAGAATTTCTGACTACTTTCATTGCCAAACAATTTTAAGGACGCTGACGGATAGTACAAACCGACGAGGATTCTACAATGCTACCCCGTTATACAAACGGAAAGTAGACGATAGAAATTTCACTCTTCGTGGACAAATTAAGTATAATATTCCTGTGGTATCCATTCTTTTGTAATATTTAGCTTCAAAAAAGGAATACCGTAATTCTATCAACTTCACAGAGCATAATTATAGAAAAGAAACGATGGAAATACACCAGTCTTGGCGAAACTAAGTAAAATTTCCTGTTTTTTCTCTTCTTTTTGAACTTGTTCTACCGAATGAGGACGACCAGGATTCTACAGTGCTAACCCGTTATATAAAGGGAATGTAGTCGATGGAAATTTCACTCATAGTGGACAAACTAACTAAAATTTTCCTGTAATATCTCTTCTTTTTTAATATTTAACTTTAAAAGAAGACTACCATAAACGTAACAACTTCCGAGAGCCTTATTACAGAAAGGAAACGATGGAAATACACCTGTCATAGCGCAAGTAAGTAAAATTTCCTGATTTTTCCTTTGTTCTTGAACTTGTACTTCCAAATGAGGACGAACAGGATTCTACAATACTACTCCGTTGTATAATGGGAATGTAGACGATGGAAATTTCACTCTTCGTGGGCAAACTAAGTGTAATTTTTCTGTGGTATCCATTCTTTTAGAATATTTATCATTGAAAGAGGACTACGTTAATAGTTTCAACTTCCAAGAGCCTTAATACCGAAAGGAAACGATGTAAATACACCTGTCTTAGCGGAACTAAGTAAAATTTCCTGATTTTTCCCTTCTATTAGAACTTGTACTTCCAAATGAGGACGAACAGGATTCTACAATACTACCCCGTTGTATAATGGGAATATAGACGATGGAAATTTCACTCTTCGTAGACAAAATAAGTGTAATTTTCCTGTGGTATTCCTTCTTTTATAATATTTATCATGGAAAGAGGACTACGTTAATCGTTTCAACTTCCAAGAGCCTTAATACCGAAAGGAAACGATGGAAATACACCTATCTTAGCGGAACTAAGTAAAATTTCCTGATTTTTCCCTTCTATTAGAACTTGTACTTCCAAATGAGGACGAACAGGATTCTACAATACTACCCCGTTGTATAATGGGAATATAGACGATGGAAATTTCACTCTTCGTAGACAAAATAAGTGTAATTTTCCTGTGGTATTCCTTCTTTTATAATATTTATCATGGAAAGAGGACTACGTTAATCGTTTCAACTTCCAAGAGCCTTAATACCGAAAGGAAACGATGGAAATACACCTATCTTAGCGCAACTAAGTAAAATTTCCTGATTTTTCCCTTCTATTAGAACTTGTACTTCCAAATGAGGACGAACAGGATTCTACAATACCACCCCGTTGTATAATGGGAATGTAGACGATGGAAATTTCACTCTTCGTAGACAAAATAAGTGTAATTTTCCTGTGGTATACCTTCTTTTAGAATATTTATAATTAATAGAGGACTACGTTAATCGTTTCAACTTCCAAGAGCCTTAATACCGAAAGGAAACGATGGAAATACACCAGTCTTGGCGAAACTAAGTAAAATTTCCTGTTTTTTCTCTTCTTTTTGAACTTGTACTTCCAAATGAGGACAATCAGGATTCTACAATACCACCCCGTTGTATAATGGGAATGTAGACGATGGAAATCTCACTCTTCGTGGACAAACTAAGCATAATATTGCTGTGGTATCCCTTCGTTTTTAATATTTAGCTTCAAAAGAAGACTACTATAAACGTAATAACTTCCGAGAGCCTTATTACAGAAAGGAAACGAGGGAAATAAACCTGTCTTGGCGAAACTAAGTAAAATTTCCTGTTTTTTCTCTTCTTTTTGAACTTGTTTTTCCAAATGAGGACGAACAGGATTCTACAATACTACCCCGTTGTATAATGGGAATGTAGACGATGGAAATTTCACTCTTCGTAGACAAAATAAGTGTAATTTTCCTGTGGTATACCTTCTTTTATAATATTTATCATTGAAAGAGGACTACGTTAATCGTTTCAACTTCCAAGAGCCTTATTACAGAAAGGAAACGATGGAAATGCACCAGTTTTCACGAAACTAATTAAAATTTCCTGATTTTTCCCTTTTATTTGAACTTGTACTTCCAAATGAGGACGAACAGGATTCTACAATACTACCCTGTTGTATAATGGGAATGTAGACGATGGAAATTTCACTCTTCGTAGACAAAATAAGTGTAATTTTCCTGTGGTATACCTTCTTTTAGAATATTTATCATTGAAAGAGGACTACGTTAATAGTTTCAACTTCCAAGAGCCTTATTACCGAAAGGAAACAATGGAAATACACCTGTCTTAGCGGAAGTAATTAAAATTTCCTGATTTTTCCCTTCTGTTTGAACTTGTACTTCTAAAAAAGGACGACCGCTATTCTACAATGCTAACCCGTTATTAATGTGGAATGTAGACGATAGAAATCTCACTTTTCGTGGACCAACTAAGTATAATTTTCCTGTTGTATCCCTTCTTTTGGAATTTTTAGCTTTAAAAGAAAACTAGCATAAACGTATCAACTTCCAAGAGCCTTATTACAGAAAGGAAACGATGGAAATGCACCTGTTTTCACGAAACTAAGTAAAATTTCCTGATTTGTCCCTTCTGTTTGAACTTGTACTTCTAAAAAAGGACGACCGCTATTCTATGTTGCTACCCCGTTATATAAAGGGAATATAGACGATGGAAAGTTCACTCTACGTGGGCAAACTAAGCATAATACTCCTGTGGTATCCCTTCGTTTTTAATATTTAGCTTCAAAAGAAGACTACTATAATCGTATCAACTTCCGAGAGCCTTATTACAGAAAGGAAACGAAGGAAATACACCTGTGCAACTAAATAAAATTTCCTGAATTTCCTTTGTTCTTGAACTTGTACTTCCAAATGAGGACGAACAGGATTCTATAATACTACCCCGTTGTATAATGGGAATGTAGTCGATGGAAATTTCACTCTTCGTGGACAAACTAAGTGTAATTTTCCTGTGGAATCCCTTTTTTTTTAATATTTACCTTCAAAACATGACTACCTTAATTGTAGCTACTTCCTAGAGATTTATAATAGAAGGGAAACTATGAAAATACACCAGCCTTTGCGGAACTAAGTAAAATTTACTGTTTTCTCTCTTCTTTTTGAACTTGTACTTCAAAAGAGGACGACCGCGATTCTACAATGCTACCCTGTTATTGATGTGGAATTAGACGATGGAAATTTCACTCATAGTGGACAAACTAAGTGTAATTTTCCTGTGGTATCCCTTCTTTTTTAATATTTATCATTGAAAGAGGACTACCTCAATCGTTTCAACTTCCAAGAGCCTTAGTACCGAAAGGAAACGATGGAAATTTCACTCTTCGTGGACAAACTAAGTGTAATTTTTCTGTGGTATCCATTCTTTTGTAAAATTTAGCTTCAAAAGAGAAATACCGTAATTCTATCAAATTCCCAGAGCCTAATTATAGAAAGGAAACGATGTAAATACACCAGTCTTGGCGAAACTAAGTAAAATTTCCTGATTTTTCCCTTCTATTTGTACTTGTACATCCAAATGAGGACGAACAGGATTCTACAATACTACCCCGTTGTATAATGGGAATGTAGTCGATGGAAATTTCACACTTCGTGGACAAACTAACTTTAATTTTCCTGAGATATCCCTTCTTTTTTAATATTTATCATTGAAATAGGACTACCACAATCGTTTCAACTTCCAAGAGCCTTAGTACCGAAACGAAACGCTGGAAATACAACAGTCTTAGCGGAACTAAGTAAAATTTCCTGATTTTTCCCTTCTATTAGAACTTGCACTTCCAAATGAGGACGAACAGGATTCTACAATACTACCCTGTTGTATAATGGGAATGCAGACGATGGAAATTTCACTCTTCGTAGACAAAATAAGTGTAATTTTCCTGTGGTATACCTTCTTTTAGAATATTTATCATTGAAAGAGGACTACGTTAATAGTTTCAACTTCCAAGAGCCTTAATACCGAAAGGAAACGATGTAAATACACCAGTCTTGACGAAACTAAGTAAAATTTCCTGATTTTTCCCTTCTATTAGAACTTGCACTTCCAAATGAGGACGAACAGGATTCTACAATACTACCCTGTTGTATAATGGGAATGTAGACGATGGAAATTTCACTCTTCGTAGACAAAATAAGTGTAATTTTCCTGTGTTATACCTTCTTTTAGAATATTTATCATTGAAAGAGGACTACGTTAATAGTTTCAACTTCCAAGAGCCTTAATACCGAAAGGAAACGATGTAAATACACCAGTCTTGACGAAACTAAGTAAAATTTCCTGATTTTTCCCTTCTATTAGAACTTGTACTTCCAAATGAGGACGGACAGGATTCTACAATACCACCCCGTTGTATAATGGGAATATAGACGATGGAAATTTCACTCTTCGTAGACAAAATAAGTGTAATTTTCCTGTGGTATACCTTCTTTTAGAATATTTATCATTGAAAGAGGACTACGTTAATCGTTTCAACTTCCAAGAGCCTTATTACCGAAAGGAAACAATGGAAATACACCTGTCTTAGCGGAAGTAATTAAAATTTCCTGATTTTTCCCTTCTATTTGAACTTGTACATCCAAAAGAGGACACCCGCGATTCTATGTTGCTACCCCGTTATATAAAGGGAATGTAGACGATGGAAATTTCACTCTTCATGGACAAACTAAGCATAATATTCCTGTGGTATCCCTTCATTTTTAATATTTAGCTTCAAAAGAGTACTACCATAAACGTATCAACTTCCGAGAGCTTTATAATAGAATAGTAACGACGAAAATACACCTGTCTTGGGAAAACTAATTAAAATTTCCTGATTTTTCCCTTCTGTTTGAACTTGTACTTCTAAAAAAGGACGACCGCTATTCTACAATGCTAACCCGTTATTAATGTGGAATGTAGACGATGGAAATCTCACTTTTCGTGGACAAACTAAGTATAATTTTCCTGTTGTATCCCTTCTTTTGGAATTTTTAGCTTCAAAAGAAAACTAGCATAAACGTATCAACTTCCAAGAGCCTTATTACAGAAAGGAAACGATGGAAATGCACCTGTTTTCACGAAACTAAGTAAAATTTCCTGATTTTTCCCTTCTATTTGTACTTGTACATCCAAAAGAGGACACCCGCGATTCTATGTTGCTACCCCGTTATATAAAAGGAATGTAGACGATGGAAATTTCACTCTTCATGGACAAACTAAGCATAATATTCCTGTGGTATCCCTTCGTTTTTAATATTTAACTTTAAAAGAAGACTACCATAAACGTAACAACTTCCGAGAGCCTTATTACAGAAAGGAAACGATGGAAATACACCTGTCATAGCGCAAGTAAGTAAAATTTCCTGATTTTTCCTTTGTTCTTGAACTTGTACTTCCAAATGAGGACGAACAGGATTCTACAATACTACTCCGTTGTATAATGGGAATGTAGACGATGGAAATTTCACTCTTCGTGGGCAAACTAAGTGTAATTTTTCTGTGGTATCCATTCTTTTAGAATATTTATCATTGAAAGAGGACTACGTTAATAGTTTCAACTTCCAAGAGCCTTAATACCGAAAGGAAACGATGTAAATACACCTGTCTTAGCGGAACTAAGTAAAATTTCCTGATTTTTCCCTTCTATTAGAACTTGTACTTCCAAATGAGGACGAACAGGATTCTACAATACTACCCCGTTGTATAATGGGAATATAGACGATGGAAATTTCACTCTTCGTAGACAAAATAAGTGTAATTTTCCTGTGGTATTCCTTCTTTTATAATATTTATCATGGAAAGAGGACTACGTTAATCGTTTCAACTTCCAAGAGCCTTAATACCGAAAGGAAACGATGGAAATACACCTATCTTAGCGGAACTAAGTAAAATTTCCTGATTTTTCCCTTCTGTTTGAACTAGTACTTCCAAATGATGACGACCAGGATTCTACAATACTACCCAGTTATGTAAAGGGAAAGTGGACAATAGAAATTACACTCTTCATGGGCAAACTAAGTGTAATTTTCCTGTGATATTCATTCATCTTTAATTTTTAGCATCAAAAGAGGACTACCATAAACGTATCAACTTCCGAGAGCTTTATAATAGAATGGAAACGACGAAAATACACCTGTCTTGGGAAAACTAATTAAAATTTCCTGATTTTTCCCTTGTGTTTGAACTTGTACTTCTAAAAAAGACGACCGCTATTCTACAATGCTAACCCGTTATTAATGTGGAATGTAGACGATGGAAATTTCACTCTTCGTGGATAAACTAAGCATAATATTCCTGTGGTATCCATTCTTTTGTAATATTTAGCTTCAAAAGAGGAATACCATAATTCTATCAACTTACAAGAGCCTTAGTACCGAAAGGAAACGCTGGAAATACAACTGTCTTAGCGGAACTAAGTAAAATTTCCTGATTTTTCCCTTCTATTAGAACTTGTACTTCCAAATGAGGACGAACAGGATTCTACAGTACTACCCCGTTGTATAATGGGAATGTAGTCGATGGAAATTTCACTCTTCGTGGACAAAATAAGTGTAATTTTCCTGTGGTTACCATTATTTTGTAATATTTATCATTGAAAGAGGACTACGTTAATCGTTTCAACTTCCAAGAGCCTTAATACCGAAAGGAAACGCTGGAAATACAACTGTCTTAGCGGAACTAAGTGAAATTTCCTGATTTTTCCCTTCTATTAGAACTTGTACTTCCAAATGAGGACGAACAGGATTCTACAATACCACCCCGTTGTATAATGGGAATGTAGACGATGGAAATTTCACTCTTCGTAGACAAAATAAGTGTAATTTTCCTGTGGTATTCCTTCTTTTATAATATTTATCATTGAAAGAGGTCTACGTTAATCGTATCTACTTCCCAGAGCCTAAATATAGAAAGGAATCGATGGAACTACACCTGACTTGGGAAAACTAAGTAAAATTTCCTGTTTTTTCTCTTCAATTTGAAATTGTACTTCCAAAAGAGGAGGACCAGGATTCTACAATCCTACTCCGTTATTGGTGTGGAATGTAGACAATGGAAATTTCACTCTTCGTGGACAAACTAAGTGTAATTTTCCAGTTATATTCATTAATTTTTAATTTTTAGCTTCAAAAGAAGCCTACTTTAAACGTATCAACTTCCGAGTGCTTTATAATTGATAGGAAACGATGGTAATAAACCTGTCGTGGCAAAATTAAGTAATATTTCCCGCTTTTTCTCTTTATTTTTGAACTTGTACTTCCAAATGAGGACGACCACTATTGTACAATGCTACCCCGTCATTTAAAGGCAATGTAGACGATGGAAATTTCACTCTTCGTGGACAAACTATGTTTAATTTTCCTGTGGTATCCATTCTTATATAATATTTTAAATTAAAAGAGGACTACCTCAATCGTATCAACTTCCTAGAGCTTTATAATAGAATGGAAACGACGAAAATACACCTATCTTGGGAAAACTAAATAAAATTTCTGATTTTTCCCTTCTGTTTGAACTTGTACTTCTAAAAAAGGAGGACCAGAATTCTACAATCCTACTCCGTTATTGGTGTGGAATGTAGACAATGGAAATTTCACTCTTCGTGTATAAACTAAGTGTAATTTTCCAGTGATATTCATTAATTTTTAATTTTTAGCTTCAAAAGAAGCCTACTTTAAACGTATCAACTTCCGAGTGCTTTATAATTGATAGGAAACGATGGAAATAAACCTGTCGTGGCAAAACTAAGTAATATTTCCCGCTTTTTCTCTTCTTTTTGAACTTGTATTTCTTAAAGGGAACCACTGTAATGGTAAAAAATTTCTTTGTCTTTGAAGTAGAATGTAGGCCATTGAAATTTTAGAATTCGTGGAGAATTTCCTATAATAAATCATTTTTTATGAACCTGTATTTCCTTAAACGGTCAAGCTAATTCTACTGACTAGATGTGTCTAGGATGTAGAATGTTGATGATGGAAATTTCTATGATCTAAGAGAAACTTAGTTTAATTTTCTATTTTGATGCATTTTTTTTGTATTTTTCTTTTGAAAAGTTAATTAGTTCCTGTAGCTATTTAATTACAAAGTGAAGCTGATTTTCTCTAATCAAAATAACTTTGCTGATTAGTTTAAGTGAGTGGTTTGGTCTTATTCAAGGAACTTTTCATTTTTCTATATTTTGTGGCTTTTTCAAAAATATATCTTTTTTATTTTCTGTATGAGATATTAGTATTTTCTCGTTAATTAAGGTATTCTTACTTCTTGAAATAAATAAGTGAGTGTTGTTTACTAAGTAAGCGTTTCTTTGAAATGATAGTGAACAATAATAGCATAGAATTGACATTTCCGCACGATCTAGCGGTTTATTTTGTAAGTAAGTTAGGTGGTATTAAATGTGCATTTCAATATTGTTAGTAGTTCAACCTTATTGTGTTAGAGCATGTATAACGTTTTATTTGTATTTCAATATTTTATTTTAAAGCATTAAAATAAACCTGCTTCAACCTTAAACCTTTTAAGGCACTTTTTAATTTATCTAACTTTGTGCATAGATCTGAATTCTGGCATAGGTATCTCTTTTTTAGCTTTCAGAGTAAATTTTTTTGTTAATAAAAACTACAATTTTCTTTAAGTGGTATGAAGATTTGTAGTAACTTAAGTTAGTGTCTTTGTAATTAGGGGAAACTCATGTTTTATTAATTTCTTTATAGCTGTAATTTGTTTTGTTTACGGAATTATAAAGTTATGGCCATAAAAGCAATAAAATTGAGACTAAAGTAATTATTATTTAGGGGCGTGGTTTTCATTTGTACCTCCCAACCATTCCTCTTCGTTGCTACCAAGGTAGCAGTTGCCATTGGAAACTCCGTGCTCGTCGAGAGTAGGGGGCCATTTTTGTCATTCTTTATTGACAACCTGTCCTAAGTGTAGTGCAATATTTGTAGTTACTAATTTTATTTTTAAGAATAACGAGTTATTTTCTTCTTAAATAATGTCTACCCCATTGAAAAAACGTTCTTTCGAGGTAGAAGAAAGTGGAAGCGAAGATTCAGATGTTTATTCATCAGAAAATGAAGAAGGTGAAGCATATACCGGCGGAGAGGTTGGTTTTAAAATGTGATTTTTATTCTCTCAACCACGTGCTATTGTTTTTTTTCTAATTATTCTGTAACAGAAAAAACTGATTTTTAGCATTGCGTTTATTATTTTCTAGGAGATTCAAGTTGAATTTGAAGGTAGAAATCCATGTGATAGTGATTATCATGGTATTAAACAACTTTTACAGCAGTTATTCCTGAAAGCACATATAAATTTAGCTGAACTTACTGATCTAATTATTGGCCAAAATTTTATTGGAAGTGTTGTTAAGGTTAGTCGACTTTTTATTATTAGTTATTTTTTTAAAACTTCAAGTTTGGTTTTGTTTATTGTTATTTATTCTCCAGCAAGGTGATGTAGACGATATTCCTGATGATGAAGAGGACGATGATGGAAAAGACGATGTATTTGGGATTACTTCTGTAATTAATCTCACCGAGAAAAAGGTCAGTAATAAAAAAAGTCAGTAGAATATTGTAGGGCAAAGAAATTAAAAGTAAAAGTTCACAGTAGAAATAAGTTTCTAATTAGAACCTACTTATGTGCACCCTTATGATTGATTATACTCTCCTATAAAATTTTATACTAAATACTAACAAATAATACATATCTACATAAGGTAAACAAAAAGTGCGTGAATCATTTCTATCTTCCAATGAGTAATAGTAATAATATTAAATAAAAACTGACTCATTTCAATGTAAAAACGAAAATTATTTTTATTTTTCTTCTTTTATAAGTTTATGTAACTTATTTATTTGAAGTTTAATCCAAAGTGTTGAGTAATGTACTTTTTTTATCTTAAATCGTACAATAATTAAACTTTGGTACAGTAACAAACAGATTGTATAAATTCTATTTTTAATAATATATAATTTGTTGACAGTTTTCTTGGCAAATTAGATATGTAGTTGAATTCGCCGAATCAGATAATAATAAGATTAATTATTTAAATATGTCTGAACTTCTTTCTAACTGGTTTCGTTTTTTGTTTCTTTTTATCTATATGTAGAAATTGGTTTTTTTTTTTTTTTTTTTTTTTAGGATTTTCAGAACAAATTCTGAATTTAGTAGAAATCATATTTTCTGGTTAATTTTCATTCTAAATTATGTTTAACTAGCTCGAAATTTAAGAGTTCAAGTTGTTGAGCTTGCAGGGACGCCAAATTTATTAATTGCACACTTAATTCTATAGAAGTGCAGAAGCTGTTAACAAGCACAGTTTAAGGAAAAATTAAAGATAATTTTGAAAAGACGCGAAAAGTTATTGTGTCCACAATCCATTCAGAAAGCAAAAGAGGGAAATACAAAAAATAACAATTTAGTATGAGTTTATGAACCCAAAGTGTTGAGTTTGTACTATCTAGTTAAAGTCAGTAGTACAGTAATTAAACTTTGGAACAGTAATATGGTGCATTATATTTGTTATATACCTTTTATATATGGAATATATATAAAATATAGTGAACCTACAAAATTTTTAGTATCAATTTGTGTGTCTTGTTAGTTTCGTGCTAGAAAAGCATATGAAATTGATTGCTTGATACACACTCGTGTTTGTTCTCGGATAACCTTAATCAGTACTGAAGGACTCCTTTAAAATACAAATTAAGCAAGTTTATTTTTTATTATTATTATTTTTAATAGTTTAATATACAATGCTTTCATTTACAATTTAGGACCTAGATTGCATATCGCAGTTGAGAACACTATTAGTTGAACTCAGCACTGAACATGGTACCGACCGATGCAATACCCTTATACGTACTTTGTTGGCCGATGAATCAAAACCATTGGGTCTGATAATCAATGAACGTTTCGTGAATATACCATCGCAGATATCTGTTCCTTTACTTGAATCATTGAGGTAACGTATTATTATTCTTATATAGTGAGAACAAATACTATCCAAGAGAAAATAACTAATTTTGATCTTTTTTTTGTTTGTTTTATATTTCAGTAAAGAAATCCAAAGAGCTTGTGATAAAAAACAACCATTTGATTTTTCATATTACATCTTCATTTGTAAATTGTACAAGTTGGATGAGAAAGCAAAAAACAAGAAGAAGAAAAAGGGGAAGACTGGTCAAGAACAGGAGATAGTCTGGTCTAATCCTGAAGAAGAACTAATTGACCAGGTATTTTATGTATATGTATATATAATGTTATTTAAGAAATATCTATATTGTAGTTTTATTATTGGATGTCATTGTTGAGCTAACAACGCAATGAGATAACGAAAAGAATCTTAAATGTTTGATAAAATCTTCGTCTTAGAAAGTAACTAAAAGACGATGTTCATTTCAACATACCTTCAATTAACGTAATTACCCCTATATTAAAATAAGATAGAAACTCATCATAAAGCTAAATGAAACAGTCCTCCCCATTAATGGTTTTATATAGATAAATAAATCCCTTAAAAATCGTAATTATTATTATAATTTTCTAGATTCATTTAAACCGAATTATAGCATGTCAACATCTGATAAGGAAAGGTAACTGTTCGTTGACAAAGGTAGACCAATGGTCACAAAACTTGAACCCATTTAGTCACTTTTGTGATCCAATTGGATGATTTGTTTTACTTCCTTCCCTAACCCAGAAAAGCATCCTTTATTTATTATTTTTGAATAATCATTAATTCTTATTCCGTCTAGGACAGTGTTACAGCTTGGCAGATTCTTTTTTATTCACGGCCAGTTCTTTTCTTTTATTCTATTCCTCTTATCTGCGATGTCTTTCATTCAACTTCTGTATTGCTTGGAAGACTATTGTGTTTGTGTCCAAGATACAACTTGAGTAAATTATAATCAGAAAGAAGAAAACTGTTTTACAACCTTAGCAATCTTTGTCTTCAATGAAACTTCAATCATTTCTAGAAATTGTTTTCTATGTGTTTGAAAGAACCTTCCAGCTTCATCTGTTTTTTTCTTTACCTCATTTTCCGTAATTATTTATATTTTTAAGTGAGTCGTCAGGTGTGTAACCCCTTACTTGTTCCCTCATTTTCAGTAAAAGTGACATTTCAATTCTACCAATTGCCGTTTATGTATAGTTTTTTCTTCGCCATCTCTTCTACCAATAAGATTAAGTTGAACTGAAGGTTTTTTTTCAAAATCTCGTGTTATCAGTTCACTAGTTTTCATGCGGAGATTTTTTTACAAACTAGGTTATTAATGGAAATTTATTCTTAATTGCAATGCCTCTATATAAACCTTTCTTTTTATAAGAATAAGGTTAAAAACTTGAAAAAAGTTTAGTTCGCTACCAAATGATTTTATTTTTTTTAATACGGCTTTCAAAAATTTGCCTTACATTATTTTTTTACAACTAGCTGACGGATCAATCCAGGCTTATAATGCTGAAGTATTTTTTTTAACGCTTGTGTAGATTTTCACGTTAAAGCAATTATGACTCTTACTTCTAGGCGGCCGACGCTAGATTTGAATTCTGCGTTAAGAACGACATCGACTCTGGTCTAAGCGGTAATTGGCTTGAAGACGATATAACTATGATACCATATCGTCGAGTACTTATATTGTCAGCAGATAAACTGGATATGGTAATAGATACAATCAAAGAAACCATTCAAAGCTAAAGAAATCTTCGATTTTATTCATAAGAAAAAAGAATAAATTAAATGGTAAAAAAGACTGAATAAGACTTGGCTGCCATATTTAATCATCCGAACTACCGAAAAACCAGTGTGCTATTTTTAGAAGATAATAATATTATCTATAAAAAAAATGACTTTGTAGCTTTTTTTACGTGAAACTGAAAAAAAGAAACTAAAACTAAACTTTTGTAATATATATGTATATTTTTATATCTTTATTTTGCTACAAATATATATGAAGGTAGTTACTTTATCTTAGTAGAAAACAAATTTTTGTTTATTCCTTTTTAAGTTTAGTGTATGATAATTTGCGTAATGTGTATTATCGTTTAGCATTTTTTTATTCATTTACCCCAATAACTGTAATAAAATTGCTGAATAAAATACAAAATACCCATATAATTTTATAATATTGACCTTTCCAACTAAAGTTGTTACATTGAAATGTTAGGTTTGCCTGGATTAAATAGATATTTTATGTCTCCATCTAAAATAAAGCTACAGTTGAAGGGTAAGACTACCAACTGAGATTCCATTGTCACTGGCAGGTTTGTAACTAGCTGAAAAGGAAAGCTGTCAATGTTAATATCAACTTCTTCCGTCTTCTTCAAGAAGTTATCTTGAAGTTGGATGATCGTCCAAATTAATTCGTTGATTCTCTGCGAGGTAAGTTGTATGAAACTATCCATACCTAAGTTAATATTTTTATTTAAACGTTAATAATTATTCTCCAATTTTTTCCACTGACTACAGCTAACATCTGGGATAGTTAGTGCATAGTAATAGTAATATGTTTTTGCAAACTATCTCATTGTCATTGACACACTTCCACGACAAGTTTATTTTCGTTGTAGTCTAATCTAATAGTGCATATTAGTTCATGTACTACAGTTTTTTTTTTTTAGTTTGTAGACTTATTATCCTACCATGTCGATCATTTCGAATCTTTTTTGTAACATTTAGCATTTCAAATCGAAAATAATCTATAAAAGTACCAAGATGCAGCTGTGTAAAACGCTGGTTAAACCGATTGCTGGGTGATAGTAAAAAAAGATGTAATGAAAGTATAAATATTTGAAAGGAAAATACTTAAGAGAATTTTTGGGCCGATCAAAGAAGGAGACACGAGGAGAATACACACATAATAGGGAACTCCGCGAGTTATTTAAAGAAAAACCAGTGTAAGAGTGGAACGAAATAAATAGATAAAGATGGGCTGGCCATTTAGATTAGGATGCAAGACACTGCTGCCGCAAAGGAGATCATGCAGTATAAGCCTATTGGAACGCGTTGTCAAGGAAGCAGATGGATAGACTAGGTGGACCGTGATGCCGGAAGTGCTGGAATGTATGATAGGAGAACGAAGGCGCAGGACAGGGAAGGCTGTTCTTGGTAGAGGCCAGGGCTCGGTTCGGGCTGTAGCACCTAGATAGATAGATTGTAAACATTTGCGAAAAACTAACGAATTTTTTCTTGACAGAGTCCCAGTCCCACAAGACCAAAGAATTGTGCATATTAGATTAGATTTAATACTTTCAAAACAATGTTAAGGAATATAATTTGATGAAATAGAATTCATTTAAAAATTATTTATTAAACAACTAAAAATCAACTTTCAATCCTAGTCCTTTGATCTTCCTGTTCGTATTCATATTCAATTTCAACTCGAGGCCTTCTTCTAGGTGGCATCTTCTTGGATGACACACTCGGTTTTTCGACGTCTATATCCTCTATGTCACTTTCTTCCTCCTCGGAGAGCTCAAAATCAGAAGGCATCTGTTCTTTTATACCACTTTCTCCGTCAGATTCCTAAATAACAAAAAAGAAAGAAATTCAGATAAAATTTGTAATGTTTCTTAACACTTAATGTCCCTAACAAGATGTGCATAATGATTTCTTTTGTTACATTCAACACTTTCCATCACCAAAAAATAAGTTGTAATTGGAAATATGGGCTCGAACCCTCTTACAAAAACCTCTATGGTTCCGAACGTCTAAATCTGGACATCAATGAAATACTTCCTCTTTACGAAAATAAGAAACATGAAAAAGTTACGTACTTCTTCCTCTTCACTGTCACCTTCAACATAATTATCTACTCTCTCTTGACTCATTTCCCTTTCTAATTCATTTTCTACTTCCTTTTCAATTTCCTAGAAAAAAGGAAACAGTAAGTAAAACTTTCAAAATGTACAAGTATTTGTTAAGTGGATCATTTGTAAAAATTCTCACTAGTTCTCCTTCGGATTCTTCATCTTCCATTTCATCATCCTTCTCAATTTCCTCAGCTTCTAATGCTTTGTCAAATACAGATTGTGGGAAATTGTAGATATCACCATACTGTAAATAAATGAAAAAGTAATATCAGATTATATTTCTTAAGGAAAGACCTATGAAAAATAAACTAATTAACACTTACTGTTCCTTGTTTTAATCTTTCGACCAACTGCTTCTCAATAGCCGTGTCCAACTGGGCAGCAATTAAAGCTTTCTCTTCTCTTCTTCGAGTTCTTCTTTCTATTTTACGTTGCAATGGAATAATTTTCTTCCTTTATAAAATAAAAGACAAGTTTTTCCTTAGAAAGATTTACAAATTTACTTTAAAAGAAAACTGTATGTATACTCACTGTCTTCGAAGTCTTAATTTTCTCATACGAATTATATACTGAGTTATTTTCACAAATCTTTGCTTGCATTTTGATTTTATAAATTGTGGCCAAAAAAGTAAATTTTCATTAATTTGATAGATAGCTTTTTCAAAATTTCTTGAAAGTTTTACACGTTCCCATAAATTTTTTGGAAAACACGCGCTGTAAGTTGATTATTTTTATTATTAAATAGTATTTAAAATTTTCAAATAAATATTGATGTAAGGAGGTAACAGATAAAGAGACGTTGTTGTTGGAGAATAGCAAGACTATTACCCTTAACACTTGGTATCATAAACTCTGAAGTCGTATCACAATCTAGGACTACAACAATTAATAATAGTGCTAGGCATTGAATTAAACATTAGCCCCGTAGGATGAAATTTAAAGAAAATCGATGCAAACGTTTTCCACAAAAATCGCTAACTTGCGCATAACTAATTATCCTCAAACCTAAAAACGGTAAAGCATTTTCCTAGGGAGTAGTCTCAAACATTTACAGAGGCAATGTCTTTCTTATCTGGACACCCAGACAATCCAGATTAAGGCATTGAATCAATCACTTGGGATTCCTACAGGGTATTGACTGGATCCGACCTTTTTATGGCATTGCAAGCAAAATACCTCAAGATCAGCCATCAAAGAAAGCAAATGCGAGGGAAATTCTGATCAGAGAAGGCGCAAAAATTCTTTATTAGTCATACTTCTAAGCTACGCTATTTTTCAGCGGATGATCGCAGCCCTCTTGAAAAGCCTTTGCAGGGTGGGAAAAAAATTAATCCATTGTCCTCTCAATGAGTAGCCAAATATAGGTACGAACCAACGGATTAATGTTAAGTCCTTGTAAGGATTAAGAGCTATGCAGGGAATAAAACTAATGTCTTCTTTAGGGAATCAACAGGTTCTTAACATAATTAGACTGAAGAGTTGCTCCAAATAGTTTCACAATAATCCCGCAGAGCATGAACTTTCTAGGCAAAACCCGCGGAATCCAATGTAGGTGGGTAAATAGTACACGAGTTAAAAGAAAATTGTTTTACTTATTATATAGAAGATATTCAAAATTATAATCTTATTATATTAAATAAACTTACCGTTCAGCTGTCTTGATAAATAGATATATAATTCCTTTTTCCTCTCTCACCGTGGCATATTTGCTGTTTGCAAGGGGACATGCGTTACGTGTGCACAGACCCGTCAAATTGTATTCATTTCTACAGAACTGTTGTCCTTTTGTACTGAAAAAATATAGACTCGTTGAAGAAGTGATTAAGTTCTCAGTGCTAGATAACATAGCTGATTTAATCTGTATTAGCACGCATGTTTTTTCTATCCCTAAAAGGATTTTTTTTGTCTATATCAGAGACTGATTAACAATTTTTTGTAAAGAATTTGACTTCAACTATATTTCCGTTTCACAATACTCTTGCTGAATGAAGGAGATAACCCAAATTCTCTACGCCAAACTGACAATCAACCTCTGTTGATACATGATAATCTAAAAAGTATCAGAGATACCCACAACATGCGTGCTACGAAAATCAAAATCAGCAGAAATATAGAATCCTTTGTACGAGCATAAACTATTCACTAATAAATTTATCTAAAAGATGTGTAAACTTACTTAACTTTAAACGAACAAAAACTTCTATTTATTATGCCCCAAACAACCTATAAAAAATAAAAGAAAATATGTAAAATTTCAAACTGTAGGCAACAAGTTGATTATTAAAAAACAACTTTACTTACATCGTCCTGATTCATTTTTTGTGATTTATATAACTTCTAACAATTGATGAAGTAGTAATGAATCAGAAGTAATCCATTCAAAATTCTAGTAAGTCAGGATAAAAAACATTTTATAATTAATAAGGTTATAACAACATTAAAACCACGTGAAGGGTGAAACCTGACTTGTTAGCATTCTCTGCCCATACCCGTAGTTCGAAAACTGTTAAAAATATTTGCTCGTATAATAATTTAAAACAGTAATTTAAACTAATTAAATAAATTCAAAACATTACTGTTTATTTAAATAAATGTAAAAATATCAAGAAGACATCAGCAGCAGACTGTACACCCTGTTTCGGTCCTTCATAACTTCATATTGAAGTAGCCGTAGCCACTAGCCATTGCCGACGTGGATTAGACCTGCCAACGGTTGCTGAAAGTGTTTTTATTTAGAAAACAGTTCTAATATTTTGCATGTAAAATAGAATTTTGGGTCTTAAGAATGGTCACTAAGCGCGACAAAAAAGAAGAAGAAGATGGTATGTTCTTTATTAAAGTATGATGTAAATTTAGTCAGGTTATATTAACTTGGAGTAGTTTATGCTGATAAGAATTATACAAAGAGAAGAACTTCATTTATCTTTTATCAGATTGCGAAAGAATTTTAAGATTTAAAGAAGCTGAGGGGTAAGAATGGATTATCTATTTAATAACAAATCTGATAGTAAATTCAACTTTATAGGCGGCAATCCATTTCAAAATCTGGACAAAACAAGTGTTTTACAAGATGCTAGGACATTCAATGATACTCCTGTCAACCCAAGAAAATGCACGCCAATTCTAACAAAGATACTGTTCCTTTTAAATCAGGTATGAGAACCATGTCAGTGGTATAATTTTTTATTAATTGATCCATTCTCACTTTTTTGTTTTGTTTTAATGTTTCGTACTACAGGGCGAACAACTTGGCACAACTGAGGCCACAGAAACATTCTTTGCTATGACGAAACTTTTTCAATCCAAAAATGCTGTACTTAGAAGAATGGTTTATCTTGGAATAAAAGAACTGTCAACCTTAGCCGAGGATGTGATTATAGTGACTTCAAGTTTGACAAAAGATATGACAGGAAGAGAAGATCTTTATCGTGCTGCCGCTATTCGTGCTCTGTGTAGTATTACTGATGTAATATTCATATTCAGTTTAATTGGATATATACCTCTGAATTCAATGCCTAATTAGCAAACCATTTTAATCAGTTTTTAGGTTTTTACATTATCGGTTAATATATGGTGATAATAAGTGGTATCTCACTTTGAATCGGAAACATCAATGTTTCAAATACCTTCAAACTCTCAACGAAAAACTTGACCCCACAAATTCAAATTATTATATCATATAATAATAGTTAAATAACTTTTCCTCGAAAAAAAAATTATACTCTTTTATGTTAGTAGTTTACAAAATGTAATGAAATCATTTAAGTTCCTTCAAAAACCATGGTGTATATGAATGTAATGTGTCTATCAAGCTAATTAAAACCTTTTAAGTTGATTACGAACAAATGTTTTAATAAAAAAAAATCAATTTGTTAACTAAGTGAATCTCTCTGGTTGCTCGATTTTGGCCAAAACCTTAATTACATGATTTCTTGATAGCACTTAAAGGAAATATCAAATTTAAAGTATCTACTATTTTCAGGTTTTGTTTTATTTACCGACTGTCTGGCGATTTTTTATGTAAACCTATTTTCATGTATAGATCTTGCAATGCTTCGTTTAATGAGAGTAAACTTTAGCTTCCAATAAAAATAATAAGTATATATCTTATAATATTTCTTATTCGCGAATCACCAGGTTTGCTTATTAGGCGAACGAAATGTTCACTGTTAGAATTTTTATTTATACAGCCCTATAACGTTTTAATTGAATCTGTTTTCAGGCGTCCATGTTACACACCATAGAAAGATACATGAAACAAGCTATTGTTGATAAGAATGCTTCAGTGGCGAGTGCAGCTTTGGTCAGTAGTTTGCATCTGAGCAAAACCGCTGGAGATGTCAAACGATGGGTGAATGAGGCACAAGAAGCCATCAATTCTGATAGGTATGTATTGCAAAAAATAAATCTTGTGTGAACATTTCCACAATTTCCCACTGACTAAAATCTCTGTTTTATTCCAACTTCTACTTTTTACTAAAGTATAATAGTTTACAGTAATAAATGTGATTTGATTCCACCATAGATTTAGAATGGGACTCTTGAGGGATACGGCTTATCCCGTAACTCCTATAACCCATTTGTATAGGAATATCTGTCAAAATAAAAGCGATAGTTCTTTAACCAAATGGAAAGGTAGCCAAAATGAAATTGATCAAGGGATTCTCAATTCCAGTAAATTGATTTTTTTCATGTGAGCAGTAATACCGCAAAATGCAGTGAAATTAAAGAGGCACATACTCCTCCAGTTCTCTAAACGGCGATGTTTTTGAGAATTTACTTTGAAATCAAAATTCAAATACAAGTTAGAGCCTTTTATATGACGGTTCAATGATTAAGTTTAAAGAGACATTAAGAATGTTTTTCGCAAAATTCATGAAAAACTAGAAAACCTTTCATAAATTCACGCTGCATATCACATCAATTTTTCAGTGCCTGAATTTCATCTACATTTATTTGTTATTAGTATTACATTAACACAGACTTTATACTAAAATAGCATTTTAAAGGGAAGGTAATCCTAGAACTGCCCTGAAATGAACTTATCTGGGAATATGTTTCAAATAAAAGGTACAGATCTATATGTGTGTTGAATTCGTCAGCTTAAAGAATGTAGTTGTGCCGTTTTCGAAAGAACGATTCAGTAAAATAAAAATTTTTATGGAGAGATTTTTTCTAAAATCTTATTGAAATATCATATTTAAATGATCTGCGATTTTGAATCGTGTGTGTTTTTGTGATTTTGATTTGAATTAGATTAATTAAGCAATAAATATATTAAGCAATTTATAGAAACCTCTTTTTCGTCTTCTCGGGCCTTCAAAAGAATATTTCAATTGAAAACTTGAAGTCTAAATTGTGCGATATTGCATTTTCTTTCTTTTTTT
Source organism: Rhodnius prolixus (assembly GCF_049639745.1). Lineage (NCBI taxonomy): Eukaryota > Metazoa > Arthropoda > Insecta > Hemiptera > Reduviidae > Rhodnius > Rhodnius prolixus. The sequence continues at coordinate 32,740,689 of NW_027411582.1, forward strand.
TTTTTTTTCTTTGGGTTATTGAAGTTAATTAACTTCTTTTTTTTCAATTTTGGTAACATTTTTTATTTTTTACAGTATTATGGTGCAGTATCACGCTCTAGGCTTACTATATCATATTAGAAAAACTGATAGATTAGCTGTTACAAAATTAGTAGCTAAGCTTACACGAATGTCATTGAAGTCTCCGTTTGCCGTATGCATGTTGGTACGTATATAAATTATTATAATATATTATATTAATATATATAACAATAGTATATTATATATTAAATTAAATTATTATTATGTGTTTATTCAAAGTTTAGGAAGTGTAAAATGATAAGTAGTGATGGATTTCTACGATTTGCTGTCCTTAAATAGTTCATCTTTTTTGTTTTTTTACACAAAAAATCACTCGTTTCTCTTTTTGTATTTTAAGTTTTGTTTTGATAAATTGTATTCATAATTTTTTATGTTTTATCAAATGCTTGCCACCGAAAATGCTTTCTAACGTATATAAGACTTGATGACAATAACAAACACTAATCATTCGTACATTCCATGAAACAGATACGAATAGCTTGTAAACAGCTGGAAAGAGAAGGAGGAGATTATGCAGATTCTGCACTGTTCGATTTTGTTGAATCTTGTTTACGCCACAAGAGTGAAACAGTTATTTATGAAGCTGCCGCAGCTATGGTAAATCTACGCAACACAACTGCTCGTCAAGTGTCACCAGCTGTCAGCGTTTTGCAATTATTTTGTTCTTCATCAAAACCTGCCCTTAGATTTGCTGCCGTTAGAACGCTTAACAAGGTATTCTTGTTCTTCTAAATAATAATTTCAATTTTTGCTCTTAGTTTTATAGTATTATTTAAATAAAGTGGTGGCAAAAGATGCATCGACAGCGTGAAAATTTTTCAATATTTTCTAAATGAGTATTGTGTTGTTTTTAATGGTTTGTTGTCTTCACTGAAATCTCCAAAATCGCCGAAAGCTTTTAACTTTTTACCTATAAGGATCATTGAGATTTAGTAGGAAGTTATCAGCAAAAATCATTCAGAATTACTTTTTTTAAGAATTTTTTTTTTAATTTGTAAGGTTTACACATGCATTTTTTTTTACAAATGTAGATCTGTCATATTTACTTGAATCGCAAATGATAAAGTATTTGATTACTTCATACATAACTGACAAAACTTGCCATGAGGAAATTGAAAAGTTGTTCCGTTATTTTATAAAAAAACTGTTTAGACTGCCAGTGTTTGTACCGTCCGTATTTATATATAGGAAGGTTAATTACATGCTAATTTTTACACACACTCTCAAGTTACACCTAGACTATGTGCTAAAAGTATTTGATATGCCCAGCTGGAGATTACCTCTGATTGTAGCGAGAGAGACTGTTACTAAAAATATATTCTGGTCTAGTGACATGAACAACCTGTTGACTAAGTACGGAATAGGTGTGATAACTGCAAATAATGTAAGTAATTGGGACCGATGTTTTCGGCTACTGAGTGACAGTGTGCGAACTGAATTTAAAAATCAATTTAATGAGAAGGTAAATGATTATGATCAGTACCCCATTTATAGGGAATTAAAATGTGACCTAGGTTCTAATCATTATTTGCAGTTTAACGTCCCATTGGACCAAGCGAGATGGATAATGAGGGCTAGGGCGGGCATGTTAAATTAAGGCCATCAGTCTGCATTTTTTGATGACAGTCCGTTATATTGCGAACTATGCGGGTGCTACTTTTCGGACCAAACTTATCATTATCTGGCAGTTTGTACCCGTTTTAGTGAATTGAGGCTGAAATGGTTTGGTAGTCAGCGTGTATCGGGGCATACTATGATGGAGTTATTAAATGGCAGACATTGGCCTTCTCTAGCTAATTTTTGTAAAGCCGCATATGCGTACTCACAAGTCTGCTAGTGGTAATTGATTATATATTTTGCTAATTATGTTTTTACTTATTTTAATCTGTTATTTGTAATTTGAAAAGTTTAATTTTGTCGGAATTGAAGAATATGATATTTTGTTAAATTTTACGTTACATTTTATCCATTTAAGTTGAATTATTAGTTTACTTTTCTTATATATTATTAATTTATTATACGATTCTACCAACGGTCAGAGACCATGGTATTGTCTTTATGTAAAAAAAAAAAAAATTTAATTTGGTAATTTTCTGGTTCCTTTGTTTTCTTTTTTGCATCTTAAGTGTTATTTATTTTATGATTACCATGTATTAATTGTTCTATCAGTGTAGTAATAAAGACGTTCAATCAATCAAAATAACTGACAAAACTTGAGAAAAAAAAATGCCGGAATTTGTGCGATCAGCTCTTCCCTGTTGTGATCATACTGAGAGTGATTTCTATTTTTAATTTTGCGGCCAGACGTTCACTCAGTGATTGATAGGGGCGGTTCTGAGAGTTAGATAGGTTACTAAATGCTTATTAAAAGTTCTTATTCTGAAAAAATGTATTACTTGTAAACTATAAAATGTAATTACTGTAGGAGAAAAATGCGAGAGTGCATCATACCAGTATGTTATACTTCTAGGTTGCAATGACTCATCCACCAGTTGTTACTTCATGCAATCTTGATCTAGAAAATTTGATAACCGATTCTAATCGATCGATTGCTACTTTGGCGATAACAACCCTGTTGAAAACTGGTGCCGAATCTGCCGTGGATAGACTTATGAAACAAATCGCTTCATTTGTATCTGAAATAAGTGATGAATTCAAAATAGTGGTGGTTCAGGTAAGAAATGGAGTTGTTACTATTGTTAATATTGCTTTCAATCTTTTTGTATTGGATTGTAGGACTATTTTATTTATTTATTTTTTATATATCTTTTTTCAGGCAATTCGAGCACTATGTCGAAAATTTCCCCGAAAACATGGAACTCTAATGACATTCTTATCGGCTATGTTACGCGATGAAGGTGGTCTAGAATATAAAGCTTCCATTGCTGATACCATTATAACAATTATAGAAGATAATCCTGATGCTAAAGAAATTGGTTTAGCACATCTTTGTGAATTTATAGAAGATTGTGAACATACAAGTCTTGCGGTCAGGATATTACATTTGCTTGGCAAAGAAGGTCCAAAAACCGTACAACCCTCAAGGTTAGTTACAGATTTTTTTTTAAATCAGTTTTAAGAATTATGATGATGTGGATAGAAATCGGATCTCCTGCCTCATCTATTCCATTAGACTCACGACACTGGAAAAAGGTTCCTATAACCATTTCATACACAATAGAATGTGCAGATTATATCATTTTCAAGATTTTTTTTTTAAATTCCGATACCAGTGGTCAGGAAGGGTACCAAAGCCATAAGAGTGTCGTGAGTCTAATGGAATAGATGAGGCAGGAGATCCGATTTCTATCCACATCATCATAATTCTTAAGTGGACGAGCGTTTGGAAGGAATGCTGTAGCAAAATTGAACTTTTTCGCGTATGAAATATAGGTGTGAAAAGTTTCCTACCATTTACATTGCTAGCCAACACTTTTTTTCGTCGTGGTATCAAACCCCAAAGTAACATCGTAAATATAGGTTATCTATCATATACTCTTCCTTCTTGGTGTTGGTGGTATAATTCAAAGTCGTTCTGCCTGGAATAAGGGCCTAGAAAAGTTGCAAAGCTGTTTCTACAAGACACTTTGGGGGAGACAAACCACACTTTGTGCATCTAACTTTTTAATCTTTGTAGCTCTAGTAATGCCTGAAGTAAAAGGTAGGTTGATTAACTAACTAACATGTGGTCGCTATAGTTCAGGATTACCAAACATTTGTTATATTGGATGTGAATGTGGAATAAGACTATAGCGGGTATGTACATTCCTTGTCTTACGTATTATATTTTCTTTATTTTCCAGGTATATTCGATTTATATACAACAGGGTAATTTTAGAGAATGCTGTTGTTAGAGCTGCAGCAGTATCTGCTTTGGCACAATTTGGAGCTCAATGCCCGGATCTTCTTGCAAATATATTGGTAAGTACAGAGGTGTAGCCAAATGAACTCTCCGAATTTGTATTTGATTTTAAGTCGGAAGGGTTTGTTAATAAGTTATCCAACGCGACTGGAATACAGAATTACAATTACATTATTGTTAGCTATTTATATTTTCTTTATTTATTCTTGACATTCTTGATTTCTACAAATATAAAAGGGGATTTGGAGTCGCACGCACTGCATAATTTTCTGTTTATTTGTTATTAATAGATTAAAGCTAACGTCCACGAGGATCTATCACGAACTACGAAAGAACTAAAGCTGCTATCGTAGAAATCGTAACTATTCCATCTGACATGACCGGAACAATGATGGAAAATTTTTGACATTTCTCGAACCGTAGTCATTACTTAAACACCCTACTGATTTTTAAAACTATGCCCACCAAACCTGCATAATATAGACTTTTAGAATTACAATTTTTTTTTTTTTACGTATTTACTTACATAATTGGAGAGTTCATTTGTCACAATTATTAGTATAAACCATCTTTCTCTTTATTATACTCAAACATATCCCTGACTTCTCGTCACTTTCTTTTAATGCTATTATTTCTGAGGAAGTAATCAGGATTTTACATTTCTCCTATAGGTACTTCTAGCAAGATGTCAAATGGATACAGACGATGAAGTTAGAGACAGAGCTACTTATTACTATTGTATACTTAGTTTACAGGAGAAGGTCTTAATTAAAAATTATATCATTGAACCGTTACAGGTAAGAGCGTTATAAAGTCAAGAATTCCTGTTTAATGTTCTTTTACTGGGTAATTAATGTGTATCAAAATCTTAGTAACGAATAGCTTATTACTTGTTCATATCCCTACTGATAGAAATGTATTGCGATCGTGTCTTTCCATATTGAATTTGTGTTTTGAGGTATAGTGAGCTCAAAAAAGTGGTCAATTCGTAGTACACATTAGTTCCAGGATTTGGAAGGTAATTTAGAAAATCAAGATCGCGGCCTCAACAATCTCACGTCTCAAATGTTTTAAGTGAAGGAGAAGAAGCTGATCTTCGGACAAGTTTTAGAAAACTTGCTGGCAAGATACTATAATTAGGCGCTTTCATGGAATGTATGTAATAATAGCAGAACGTCTTAAATTATCTAAGACTCTTCATTTTGTAAAAATTGCAGAGTATGAAAACCAAAATTTGGCCCAATGAAGCTTAAGTCACAAATGAGGATATTGTTTTTTGAAAGTTCATATCTCATTGAAAGTTTATTTTAGAAATAAATTTTTAATTTAGGTATGCCCAGTGAGTCTTGAAAAAGCGTTAGTTCAACACTTAGCTGAGAAACAGTATGAAGCTTTTGATTTAACGTCTGTACCTTTTGCACCTATAGTAACACCAATAGAAGAATCCCAAGGAAATACAATAGCGGAAGGTTCTATATTATCAGGTTTGTCTGGAACTTCATTTATACATTTATGTTATGTATAGTAATTCGTCTAAGTCATCGTATTTTGGCCCTTATTAAACAGATGTAAGCAATGTAGCTACTTCTACTACTGGCCGACCTGTACTAAAAGCTGTTAACAACCATGCTGAACGACTTAGTCTAGTTCCACAACTTGCTGGTCTACCTGGACCGCTTTTCCACGCCTCAGAACCAGTTGAACTTACCGAATCTGAAACAGAATATGTAGTAAATTGTATCAAATTTACATTTCCCCATCACCTAGTGTTGCAGGTAAGAATTGATCATATAGTAGTTTATGATTTTCAGTTTTTTTTTTAATTTACGTTACAATTTTTTTTTTTATTTTCTTCTTTTTCAGTTTGACATTAAAAACACACTTAGCGATCAATTATTGGAAAATGTACGAGTGCAAATCGAACCAAGTGAAGGCTGGAGAATTGTGAAGGAAGTTCCTTGCCCTCGTTTGCCATATAGTGAGACGCACAGCGCTTATGTTATCCTCCAGTATCCGGAAGTGTTACAATTAACTGTCAGTAAGTAGTTTTGACAGTTACAGTTAGAGATTCATCTTCATAAGATTTCAGAATTTCTTAAGGAAACCATATGCTTTCAAGTTACTCTTCCAACAGAAATATTGCTTGAGAGATTAACAAGATTACAGCTAAATTGTAGTACTCGTAAATACAGATTACAAAATAGGTTGTAAAAAATAAATATATATATATATACTTTTTTATTTTTACTTACCTTCGAAAGAAAAGGTATTGCAATTTTGAATTTTCACAGACAATATCTCCGGTAAAAATGGTTTTCACAAATTGACGTGATCATTCCTGATTTTTTTTTTTTTTTTTTTTTAATTAAAACAGGAAACAATGTCATACTTAATGTTATTTAATGCAAAATTTTCAGCCAATTTTGGTGCCACTTTAAGGTTTATCGTCAAAGATTGTGATCCGGCTACCGGTATACCTGATTCTGATGAAGGTTATGATGATGATTACATGGTAAGTACTTTTTTGGAATTAATTTGACCTAGTTATTTGTATTAGTAGCTTCCTAAGGAATTCATTTTGCTATTTCTTGTTTCAAATCGTTTGTTTATTATAAAGTTATGTCATATGGCTTTCAATCTTATAAAAATATATACACTCATTTTCTCCATCTTACCCAGCCTACCAGTTGCTGTTATTTCACCACACGTTTCTTGCTAGTCTTAGTCTTCTAAACATCTGGCTGTTTCCACGTCTCTAGGTAATCTTTTTGAATCCATCGACTTCTCACGGTCTAAATATGTTTAATGGTTGACTTCAACACTCTTTCCACTTCCTTTCTCTACTTTACTTCGTTTTTAATATTTTTTTCGTATTGAGCAACCTGCTGAACACCACTGCTAAAGGTTCAACTCACTGCTAAGAATTTCTCGCTCTGTTTTTCGTTCTAATTCCTTTAGTAATAAAGTGTGCGATCAAAATAAATTTGTGTCGCCCCCGTAATGGTGCAGATAAAATCACTCATCGTACAATTACCAGCTGGTAATAAAATAGTTCAATGCACCTAGGCTCACTACGAAGTTCTAGAAGTAGCGGGGTACTGGTAGTCCGGGATTAATACTTTTTGAGCTAAAGCACTCCTTCTTTTCAATGCTACCCTTAATTAAAGGACATAGGTAGAAATTTCATATTCCTCTCCAACTCTTGAAAAATACCCATGCTCTCCAAGCTGGCGCCAGGATAAAAGGGGTCGTTTTTCAGTGATAAATAAATCTTTCACATGTTCTAATTCCTTATTAGTTTTAGAAGCTCTCTTATCATGGTAAGTTCTTGGATAACCATTCTTTGTTCTTCTTAATTCCTCCTCAAACCTTTTATTTTGCAAAGAGAAAAAAATTGGCAAATTTTCCGGGTCAACTGCGTAAAAAGAGTCCTGGGCAAAGTGCTGCATTGCAATCAACTTTAAAAAATCGCCCAGAATAATATGTGCATTTGTGAAATAAAAAGCGCAGTCTTTAACTGCTGGCCGGAAGCTTGCCATGTTTATTTTTTTGTTACATATATTATTAAAATTACAAAAAAAAAAGGATCTATTAACCTCATATAATTTCTATTTCTTAGCTTGAAGATGTTGAAGTAAGCATTAGTGATCAAATGGAAAAAGTCAACATGGATAAGGATATGTTTGAACGAGCCTGGGAATCCTCAGAATCGTCATATTCAGAAAGTGAAGACATTTATAATCTGCCTGGAATGTCTAGCTTAGATCAAGCTGTGACTAAGGTTGTAAAATTTTTAGGCTTAGAGCCAGTAAGCCTGGGCAAAGTCCAGGAACGAACTTCATTCACTCTTTCCTTACCTGGTAGGGTTCGTTCTTAGTTTTTTTTTTTTTGTATATATAAGTATTTATTAAATTCATTGATGAAATTTATTCATTCATTTTTGTTTGCCTGTTTTTCAGGTATTTTCAGAGGTGGTACTGAATTCTTAATAAGAGCCAAACTTGCAATGGGAGCCAATGGTGTTTCAATGCAATTCACGGCTAGATCCTCTAGCCCGGAAGTAGCTGAACTTATATGTGCTGCTGTTGGTTAATGTTTTTATGTATATAGATTATATAAATTAGATTATATTAAATTATTTTTTATTTTTATTATTTTCAGTTACATCAACCATAGATTTAAATATAAATGTTACATATTATATGATTTCTTATACAATTTTTTTTTTCATTAGCATTTAACAAAAGAAAATACATGAAATAATTTGATTATTTTTTTGTTGTAATAACATTTCAGCCTATTAATTATTAATATGCGAAACAATACACAAAAGAATCGTTTCAATACTTCTTTTTTTTTTGAAGATATAATTCGTTTACAAATACCTAGATTGTCCATTAGTTTTTCATAAGTTTTCATTTTGAAAAATCGGAGTATAAATAGTGTTAGAAAATTGTTGTACCTTATTTGAACAAAAATCTCAAAAAATAGAAAATACAAAGCACAGGGAACTCAAACTTTATACTTCGTTTGGGTTCCTTTTTGGGCAGAGTAGCTAATATACAGAGGGATTTTCTTTTTTTAAATTTTTGAGAGAGAAATTCTAGTAAACGGTTTCACGATTTTCTTACAATTTTGTATACGCATATTACTCTGAAGTACTCTTTGAGTGTAAGACACGAACATACCACAAAACGGGGTTAAAATTATTGCTAAAATACCAAATTTTAGGAAAAACTCTTCACAAAAAAAGTATTACTTAATTCAGTACTTTTTCATGTGTTTTAGTTGTTCAAATAAAACCTAAGAATTTCTTTACAATTCATGATGCTTAACATTCACTTCAATCTAAAACTTTAATTTTAATAATTTTTCTAGAAATGTTTATCTAATGACAGTTCTGGGGGCTCCTGCAAGTTTAATTTCAGTGTATTGTATGGGTTTTCGTAGAAGTCAAATTCTCTACCCCAAACTACCAACTTCTGATGATGGGTGAAAATCTGTAACTGGTCAGAAATATAAAAAGCATGCGTGTACGACGGATAACGTCAGCGATAGTATGAGTGTTTGATTCTCAACGAATATAACGGTTTATAAATTTTTAAAATATATATTTATATTTACTATGCTCTACTTACTACAGTGCTACCAAAACGTTAAGACCTACAAAAATTCTTCTTATTTGAAATATCTAAATTGTTTATCCTCCATGATTATTCAATATTTCTTTTAAACTGACGCCAACCAAATTTATGTTGAGCCATAAAAAATGCGGGTTTACAAAAACTCGGAAAGTAGGCGTTAACAATGAAATGTATTCTGAAATTTACACGTTCGAAAAAAAATTAAGAACAATAATTGAAGTAAAGTTTATTATTATTATTACTACTACTAGATATTTTCTTAAATTGGCAAATAGCCATGTAATATTAATTCACAAATAGAAGGTAGTTTAAAATTTAGTGAATGATGAAAATGATGTTAATTAAAAGAATAGGTTTTAAAAGAAACCATTTTGTACAATTGGTTTTGTTCCAATAGGTAAAACCTAACTTAGGTGGTACTTATTTTAATTTTCCTACTTTCTCTTCCTCCTCGTAAAAGGAAACAAAAACTTTTTTAAGGGTCTTTATCAAGCAAAAGTCTTTTTTACAAATTTATCCGTGCTGTCGGTCTGCGATATGAATCTACCAATTCAATGTCAGAAAATAACTAAAAGTTTCTATTTCGTTAAGGTACTGTCAACGAAATGTCTCTTGTCATAAGTTTTTAATTTTATTTTCGAAATTCGGTATAAGCACTATTTTTTATAATAGTAAGGGGCGAAAAAAATCAGTGTTTCTTCTCATTTAAATACGATTATTGTTTTAATATTGATCTTTTCTCCTTAAAAGGATTGTCTATGACAGTCTCATTTCTGAAATTAATTTATTTTCTCTAAAAACCCGAAGTAAACGTTTTGTATGGATGTTTAAATCTCAACTTTTCTTTGGGACTCAATTTAAAAGGAGATAAGAAATATTTTTCTCTTTATATATATATATATTTCTTATTCCAAAAAATACTGCTTAATATTACTGTACAACTAGTAGAATATTATAAACTTGGAACTTGGGAGCGATACGAAATAAAAAAAACAAACAGAACAAGAGATCTTACGACCACACCCTTAACAATTGACCGGCGTTATACATACTTTTCAGCAAATGGGCTCAGGTGCCCGTAATTCGAACACCTATAGACGGTGTATAGATATAGATAACTCTGAATGCACTGTCTAGATTCCAACATCAGTATTATTCGTTAAACCAAGAGAGGCAAAATGTATTTTGTGAAAATATAAATTATACAATTGCGAAATATTTTTTCAGAAACTAATACATAAAACTTCGAAAACGTACCAATGTTTGCTATAGTGCTAGAAAAGGATTTATGTAACATGAAAGATAAAATAATTAAATTTGCTTGCAAAAAACTATTTGTACATGGATGACAGAAATTATCTCGTATCTTATAAGTCAACAGACCCATCTCATTTGATTGGTTGTTCAATTGATTATATAGTTCAATAAATTTAGAATTAGAATCATTAATTCGTTTTTATTAAACAACATTTTAAATTGAATACAAATTAAATTGATATTCTATGTAATAGAAAGAAAATATTTGTCTGGGGAGGGGGCATGTTCGATAAGATCAAGTTGGTTTAGATGAAAATTTGTCCCAGAGGCCCCCAGCTTCCACTGGACTCCAGTGAGTGTGAGGTGGTAGGGCCGGTAGGAACAGTTGCAAGTCTGCAGTATAACTCGTGCTCCGAACTAACATATTTTAATTTTCCTTTAATTAAAATTTAACTCTTATCAGTTTTTGTTTTACAACGAATACTTTTTTAAATTGTTACTGTGATTCAATTTGAGAATGTACAGACTGTAAAAAAAAAGTTTGTCGCCATTTTACCACCACACCCCGTTAGTTTTTTTACTACAGGTAAACACATCTTTAATGGGAACGGGTCGTTCTCGGCCCGGAGAACGGGAAAACTTTCAAGCTGGAACTCATGGAATTGGAGAATATAGTTGCAAACACAGTTTATCTAAAAGCAAGGGAAGGTAAGTTTGGGTTAAAACTTTTCCAACCTACCTAACCCAAAAGACCAAATCAATAAAACAGCACATTAAACTATATCTTACCTCCCTAACAAAGCATGCCATCATTCAAATTTATTGGAGTTTTTTTTTTACTAACTTAAAATATGAAAAAATGCAAAAGAAAAATAGTAAATATTAACAGTATTATCACGAATGACCAATGATATATTTTTAGAAATGTTTACACTATTTTTATTGTTTACTTTCCATTGAACACCTAACATCCAGCACCTGTTTGAAATGTTTTGTTAATTCCTGTAATTTTAATTATTTTTTTCTTTGTATGAAACTTTGGTTTGTATAATATTCAAAAGAGAATATTTCTAAAATAACGTTTTAAGCATGTGAAAGGTTATAATACTTTTATCTCGCGCTAGTTATCATTTTGTAAAAAAAAAAAATGTAGACCACAATGCAAAACAAATAAGCAATATTTTTAGCTTGGTCTATAGATTGTTCAATTATTTTGACCTTTACTATCAAGGTAGGCACGTAGTACCTAAACTTTATAGTACCCATTATTTGTAATCATATAGTACTTTTCGTTTAATATTAAAATTCCAGTAAATTTTCCTCCTAAATTTAAAAAAATAACACTTTGGTTACTCAAATTGCTGTTTTATGTACTTTTTTCATCTATTACCTAATTAATAATTTGTAAATCAATTCGTAGTTGTCGTCAAGCATCCACCTTAATAACACTTGATATACTTTTAAGGTGGTGCAGATAGTAATAAGGGCAAAAGCAAAAAATGGAAGAAGATTTTACAATTCCCACATGTCTCTCAATGTTTACATTTGAAAAATAAAATTGGTAAGAGTTTTATGTAATTTGATCCTTTAATTAATGAATAGATAACCGTAAAAAAAAATTAATACTTTTGTATACCAAAAGTGTTTAATAACTCTAAAAGTAACTATATTAGACAACCAATGCCGGTTTATTATGATGAAGTTATCTCCAATTGAAATATGTTTATGTTTTCCATACCTGGAAAAACGAATGCAAGGAAAATGTTTTGTAAGAATTGTACATTTATTAGTAATGTTGGTTTTATTTTCGTTTAGAATTTGGCTCACTTCATAATTTAACCCAAAATGTCCAATGATAGTAAACTCCTAATTGAATCTTTTGCGAGAACTCATATTTATATATATTATCGTATCATTTTTATGACGTTCTTGAATATTGCCTAATTTCTTTAGGAGATCTTTATTTCTCCTGTGTTGCTATTCTTTCTATGTAGGGTAGAAAACCAAGTACATCCTTCTTTTTGGTAATAGCTTATTCATTTTATGAAATATCCTTCTAAGCATCTTGCTGACCAATGCATTCAGTCTGGGTCAAAGATATGCTACTGAAATACTAATGCTATTTATACTATTGGTTCAGAGGGTCAAACTTCCCATATGCGTGTCTTGCGCGTCACCCAGTGAACATATCATAGCGAATGATCTCCCTCTATTTTATAGAATATTTTCCCATCTTTTGCCTCTACTCATTTCTTCATTTTCTTTATTTGTCCTTTTTTGGCTTCGTTGCCGTCTTATACGAACAGTTTGGCTGAATTTAGTATTGTCGTTTTAGCCGTCATTTCCGTCTCCTCATTGCCGTGAGTGACACAAATAATTTTAAATGTTAATTGAAAATTACTTGTTGATTTATATTCTGCTTACCCTTAAAAAGTTAACCATAAAAGAAATATTGCGAAATGTAACATGAACGATTAAAATACCACACAATAAATATGTATAGTTTTTTTTTGTTTTAATTTGAAGCGCGTTAACATATTAAGTATTTGGCACCCAAAGCTTTTTCAGTGCACTGCCAGTCTTTGGACAGTGCTCCCTCGTACTATCGCTAGCTAGTGAGTTGTCAGAGGCTCCAAAGAAGAGAAACTAGTGCTCTAATCACTGAGCTACACCTCAGTTTTATTTGCTTTCCCTTTAATAAAGTAGTTACCGAAATTCCTTGAAAGAACGACCTGCTCCGCCCAATGTAGTTTAAGTGAATTCCGTATCATTTTTTGAATAAACTAAAATTTGCCGGGTCTTTAAATTTATTCGGACTTATGATTCTTTGATGTTGGTTAGCTGCACTGAATGGATAAACATAACTTAGGTGTCAAAACATTTATGAGGAGACTAAATGCTTCACACATGCGCTTGATAAAATCTCTGAAGATGGATGAAAAACTATAATCGATCTCATTGAAATAAAACTTGCTATGAGGATAAAATAATTGATCAGCATAGCAGATTTAATCATGTGTTCAATCTTTAGATATATTTGAACTTCATTTTTGAATATTTTGTATCTTAATTTTAAGAGAACAATGTTTATCATACTTGGAATTATTTTTATGCGTTCTAATAAATTTCCTTCTCTGTTCTGTACGAACGTAACTTCGTGTGTCCTATCATCTTCTCCATCAATGGTCGTGCAATTAAGCTTAAACACGGTCTAATTGATTCGACAGAATTCGACTTAGCATAGTGCCTACTTTCTAAAATATAACTTCTATTCTACATAATTATTTCTTCTTGTGAGAGTATTTAAGGTGTCTTAGGCTAGTAGATTTTAATACTATGATGAAGATGGGTCATAGTTTAAGAGTGTTACATAGTTTGAATTTTTTTAAGGAATCTTCTTGAATTTTTCTAAGGAATCAGAAAATTGTGTTTGGTATAATCTTAGTAATATAGGTTTACTGTTGATTAAATGTTATTTTTGAGTAAGATGTTTTTTTTTTATGATTCGGTTGTTAAACAAAATCTCCCGTATTGCAACATCAATATTATAATGATCACTTCAACAGCAGTGTTGTTGTCACGGCTTCCCTAGCAGCCCACGTGTAAAAGTTTCAAATCAAAGTGATGAAAAGGCTTAGTATTAGTATTGTCCTTAAATTTGTGTTAAATGAAACCCTTTGCCGCCTGTCTAAAAAAAATTGCAGAAAATTCGGAAAAGCCATTCTTTTCACTCCAGTTGATTGATTTGTCTACCAACTCGTAATTTTGGTGAGGCAAGTCATACTTAAAAATATTATAAAGTGTTCAAATTGTTAAATATATTTAAATATATACGCCAAGAAGAGCCTACGTTATCGCGAGCTTAATTTCATCTACGTAAGAACCACGCTTAATTAAAGTTTCCTGGTAAAAATAAGAGCTGTGGACGTACATTATTCAGTGGATCTACAAGTTTATTGAAAATCCATTTCTAAAGTCGCACTTTTGGTCAACCAATTTTCTTCATATTTTGATATTTTGCTTACATTGAATTATTGTTAATATTATAAAGTTATGACCGTATGGTGGAATAGTTTTTCACAGTGAATCCTATTCCTTCCCTTAACCCAAAAATGCTTTTTTATGGGCAAATGTTTGAGATATAGAGTGTAAAATAAAAAAAATCAGTATTAAAGAAAATAGTTGATGCAGTTTTCGAAGAAAAAAATACGGAAAAATCTATTTCCTCCAAACTTGCAGTTAGCTCTAAGTAAGTCGAAAAGTACGTTGTTGATTTTTTTTTTTTTTGCGTTTATTGTGCTACAATCAGCGCGTTAGCGCTATAAGTAACAATGATACAATAGAGTAATAAATGATAAGGTAACGAGTGGAGAAGTTACCCAGTGGTAACACTCCAAAACATTATATGGTTAGTTACATTTCTCTCTTCACTTGAGAGTAGATCACGAGGCCACTGTCTTTTAAGACGACTTGTCCGGTTTGTCAGGAAGAGTTTTAGAAGAAAGATTTTGAGCTAAAGGATTTATATGCGATTGCTGACTGAAGTGGAGTTTTCTGTATCGTTTTTTAGCTACTTGGGTGACAAAAGAAATGTTAAGGTCAGTGTGTATAGTCAGGTTGGAGACAATAAAATGTAGCGTTTACGATAGTTCGAAGTATTTTAGATTGTAGCGATTGAATCCTTTTGGCGATTGGAGCGTTTGGTTGAACCCCACAGCTCTACTGTCCTGAAAAAAATAAAAATAAATAAATAAATAACAGAAAATTACATTAGATTCAAATATGATTCTCAAAACAATTTTTGTTTTCCATTTTCAAGAAAAAAGAAATCTAGAATTATATTTTTTAAATTCTTTAAAACTAAAACTATTATTTGATGAAAATGTGTGTTTATTGCATCCCTGACCGGTTTCGAACTTACATCAATCAGCAGAGATAGTCTAATCACTTTGGTGTTGAGATTTCGACTTCACACATGTTTCCGTCTCGCATATGAACTAAATATATGAAATATATATTGTAATGTATTGTAAAACTCAGCATATCTTCAATACTTTCTCATACGTCGAGAAAAGAGAAAGTAGAAAAAAGAGGGGTTAATTAAATCAATTAAGCGTTAGTTTCTCTCAGAGAGTGTTAATTTTGCGTGCATGCTTCAATGATTTGTTATTAAATGGGAAAGTATATTTCTTACTTTTAATTTTTTTTACATTTAAATTGTTTAATTATTTTTTTTTCTTTTACTTGGATTTGTTGTGGCTCTTTTTCCCCAATATTTTTTGATTGAGATCTTTTTTTAGTTTTTTAAAATTAATTTTATGAACAAATTATTTTTTCACGATCGCAAAAAAAAAAGAAAATGCTTTGCAAAATGAAATTTTATTGAGCTTTCAATTGTTTGAAATATTGAAAATTGTAAATTTTAACGATTCCACCGTAATTTGTCATTATCTATTCCTATTTTCTAATTTGCAGATATTAAATACAGCTATGTGGTTGATCAACAACCAATTGGTAGATTATTATTTAGACAATTCTGTGAAGTAGAAAGGCCAGAATATCATAGATATAATGTTTTCCTTGATGCTATTGTAAGTGAATAAAATTTGATATTCTTTTTGTGCTAATATATTAATATTCTTTTATCATGGCAATAAATTTCATTTTTCTTCCATAAGTACATAGTTTTTTTTTTAAGGAGAAATATGAAGTTGAATCTGATGAAAATCGTATAGAGCAAGCGCACACAGTTTACGATACGTACCTGAAAAGAGATGTAAGTATTTTAAAGATTAAGATTTAAAAAGTTTAATCCAAATTCTTAAACCGAGTTCTTACTTAACTCTTTTAGAATAATGCAAGTAATTGTAATGAATCTTATTTTCTTATATCAAATTTGTTTCCCAAATGTTTAATTGAAAAAATAGTGTAAATTAAATTTAGGATTGGATGTCTAAGCCATAAGATAATCTGTTAGTCTGCTTCAGTATCTATCACACTTAGTATTTTGCTTACGTTATGCGAATTGAATTCACGGATATATTTGTAAAGTGAAGTTTAATCATTGGCAGATCAAACAATCGCAATATTTTTACAAATCAGAGGCTGAGATTTGTTTTTAAAACATTCTCCTTGGAAAATAAATTTTATGGCATTTTTGGGCGAGAGTGGGATCCCCCCCCCAAAGTGCAATTTTACTGGATTGTACCGCAATATTACCTATTTACTGTTTTCCAAACTTAAAAGAGAATCCTTGATCATAACTATAACCTCCTGTAAGATCTCTTTTCTCTCTCCGGCTGCTCAGTTGAAGATCTCGCCCAAAATTATTTTTATATAATAAAATTTGATTTTATTTAGGGCACGTGAAAATTCTTTGCTGGAATAAATTTATGAAAAGTGTAGAGTGAAAGAAAACTTGTGTAAGCATTTACTACACCAGACTTTTTTTTTTAAAAAAAAAAAAAAAAGGCGGCTGCCTTAAAGTTTTATGCGAAACATATTTTTCAAGAAAATTTATCTGCTTATTCACTTTGTCCTTAAACTACTTAATTTTCCAACTTTGGTGAAAATATTTAATTTTCCTTTTGTACTGTTGACACCAGATTTAGAACATTCGATTTATCCGTTTAAGAAGAAGAAAAAAAAAATCAAATACAAAAAGTTATAATAGTTGTAAAGTTTAACTAACCTCTATAACCTCTCTATTGTTCCTTGCGAACAAAAGAATTTTTATTTTTAAAATCAACTACCTTTTAACCCCTTTTAACATTACTTAAGAAATCTATTCAAACATGAATTAATTATATGCAAAACTATTGAAATTTAAAGAAAAATTAATTTGATTACAGTTTATTTCTAAAAAAAAAAAAGAAAAAAGTACACTATTTCTCATTGTTTAGCCATTGTTTTATTATTTTTATATTGTAGGCACCCTCACCGATAGATGTATTAAATTCAAGCTTAATTGAAGCTTGCAAAGAGAAATTAACATCCGGAAATCGGGAATTATTTGATGATGTTATGGCTACAGTTAAAACATTTTTGGCTGGAGAACCTTTCCAGTTGTTCGAGAGTAGTATGTATTTCCATAGATATCTTCAATGGAAATGGCTTGAGAGGTAAGTCATCTATTTTGAAAGTTTAAAATGTTATAAAATATTTATTGAATTAAGAAGGAAAGCCAGCTTTTAGATTTCAGAAACTGATTCATAAGTGATGGTGGATGATTATGATGTTTTCATTTTCACTTAGTGGAACGATTGTTTTCTGGGCGAATTCACTTACATAGCGGGTTTCCCAAAAAGGTTACAGAGTCGTAATTTTAGGCAACCAGTACTACGGTCGTTTTAGACTAGTAAGCTACTAGTTATCAAGTCGTATGAGGTTAATGGAAGTCTAGAAAGATACTTCCTATCTATCCAGATGTGTACTTCCATATATTTTGTGTGGGTACCTGGGCACTTAATTCCGGTACTTGCCTGGCCTGTGAAGGTTACCATCTGATTCACAAATAGTCGTATCAATGTGGGTTATAAACTTAAGGCCAATGAAGGCGAAAAAATTCATTGCTGGGCCACTCGCCTATGTTTACTTAAGGTGCTATTCTCATTCATAAGATCGCCTCTTTTTGGCTTCTGCATGTAGCGCATGGGCCTGACTATGCTTATCATATGTACGTTTATCAGAAAAAAGAAGAAAATAAGGCTCTTAACTACTTCTGGAAGGCCTACTTCCATTCTTTGTGTATTATGAAATGAGAGTTCGGCTTTTTAGAAAAGAAAACTCAATCCATCAAGCTTTACTCAGGTGTCTCTGAAACTGAGTACAAAGCCGAGAAGCGTAGTTCATCTTGTTTTTTACAAAATCTAATTTAAAAAAAAAAAAAAACTTGTTTCATACAGTTTTCGGAGCGTTATCACTTTCTCTGGGATATTGCAATCATGATTTTTATTTTTAGTCTTTTAAGTTTTGAAGCCCGCTGCATAAGAAAAATGGCTTTTAAAAATTAGTAAATTGTACATATAACTTTCATAGAAGTTAGATATTTAACGCTGTCCAAATAAATTGATTACATCACCTTGTTGCTAGTAAATTTTTAATATGGTTGAACTTCCTAAGAAATCTTCTGAGTCAGCCAAGAAATATTTAATGTTAATTAATTTCATTTATTTACAGCCAACCAGTCACCTATAAAACGTTTAGAATGTATAGAGTTTTGGGTAAAGGTGGTTTCGGTGAGGTGTGCGCATGTCAAGTGCGAGCCACTGGTAAAATGTACGCTTGTAAGAAATTAGAAAAAAAAAGGATTAAAAAACGAAAAGGAGAAGCCATGGTCCTTATTGAAAAACAAATTTTACAAAAGATAAATTCTAGATTTGTAGTAAGTTTAATTTTTTTTTTTTTCTTTTAAAGAACTTGTTATTAAATAATTTTGTATTAATACATTTTATTAATTAATTATTATTATTATTTTTTAGGTAAGCTTGGCATATGCTTATGAGACCAAAGATGCTTTATGTTTGGTGCTGACAATCATGAACGGTGGTGATCTCAAATTTCATATTTATAATATGGGCGGGGACCCAGGTTTTGATATACCAAGGGCACGATTTTATGCGGCTGAGGTATGTTTGAATGTTTGTAGGTTTGAGGCAGCAACCTTAAGTACTTATAAAGTACCACTAATTCGATGTGTAGAGTAAAATCAGATCAGATAAGAAGCATCAAAAACATTGATAGAATTCCAGATTTGAGGACAAAAACCTTTTTTGAATTTTTAATGAATTACTAGTACTGTGCTTATAGCTTTAATTTATACATAGCTGCAAATTCCATTTTTTATAAATTTACTATACATTGTTTACTAACATTATACAGTCCATTACTTCTTTCAAGAATACTAACCAATCCCTCGATCGATGATGACCCCGTGATCATCTAAATTCATACCGTCGACTAACTAGGTTGATTGCCACATTGATGAAATAACTACGTATTGACTACCAACTTTTTTTTTGTACATTTTTCCTTTTGGTCATTTTTACCTGTTGCATTATTGTATGTCCTGTTGCATCTTATTGACATATACAAATAATAATAATAATAATAATAGTAATGGAGCCATTTTTCTTCAACATCTCACTTTCTATTATTAATTGTTATTATTAGATTGGAGTACATTAGAATACTAATTTATTTATTTTTTGTTTCAATAGGTGCTCTGCGGGTTGGAGCATCTGCATTATCAAGGTTTAGTATATCGTGATTGTAAGCCAGAGAATATACTTTTGGACGATGCAGGTCACGTCCGAATCTCAGACTTGGGATTGGCTGTTGAAATACCTGAAGGTGAAATGGTCAGAGGGCGAGTTGGCACTGTTGGATACATGGGTTAGATAACTTTGATAGAAAATTATTATTAGTTTCTTTTGTATTTTTTTTTCTTTACAAAAAAATCCTTTTTTTCTTCATAGCTCCTGAAGTTATAGACAACGAGAAATACACATTTAGCCCAGACTGGTTCAGTTTTGGATGTTTAGTGTTTGAAATGATTGAAGGGCAAGCACCATTCAGAGCTAGAAAGGAAAAAGTGAAAAGGGAAGAAGTTGATAGGCGGGTGAAATCAGATCAGGAAAAATATTCAACCAAATTTACAGACGATGCGAAATCATTATGCAAACAGGTTAGTGAATTATATTAATGTTTTAGTTTTTGGATGCAGTTGACCCAAGACATATCCTGCGGAATTATTTCACATAAATATTCGCAAATGTTAAGTGAATAGCCTATAATGGGGCTATTTTTGATTGGCGTTTAGGGAACATTAACAGATTTTTACTAAAATCTTTAGGCTTTCAAAGCTTGCTTTTAAATAATTCGATAAACATGCCTCTTTCATAATTTATCATCATTTAGCCGCATCTCCAGTTTAAACAAGAGTTCCTTATAGTGCATCTTCTGAAGCTGAATCTCTGAACTTCCTGATAGCTGCACAGAATTTACTCTCTAAGGCATGTTCTATACAAGAGTACGAATGGCAGTCCTGTTTAATGAGAACATCAAAATCTTCGTCGCATGAGACCTGATATCACCATCTCTGGTATCATCAGATGGGTCTCAGCACATCCACTTTTAGGTGATGAAAACACCTCTCAGACTCGCTAAGGAAGTTCTAGCGTAAGCGGAAGAGCCGTTAACCAGGGCTAACTACTTTATAGTGCCAATATAACACTTCCGCAGTATACCAAGAAATGGCTTCGCCAAATTAAAAAAAAAAATCTGAGGCTTCTAACAAGAGTCTATTTTCCTCCAACACCCAGGCTTACTTAAAAACAATTTCTGAATGTACGAGGTTAGGGATAATCACTCAGTGGTTCCAACATATGTTTAAAAGCAGTTCCTGGAGAGAGGTGGGGGATAAGTTTCTTTCTAAAGCGGTGGTTAATCCTTTTAATCTTCAGAAACCCCTGAGTTTTCAGAATTCTTCCTGCATCTCTTTGCAAAAATATCAAAATTTATATTTAATTTGGAAGGGAACAATAAATTTTGGGAAAGCAGAAGGTGTATAAAAGCCGTTATTAACCCTAGAAAATCAATCACACAAATTATTTGAAGATAATTTCATTCGAAATAGTTTTGGAAAAATCTTTACTACCTTGCGGTAAAAAAAAACAATCTGGTTGTGTTCGTTCAGATTTTTTAAGATTTAAATTTTTGTTTGACATTTTTTAATAAAATCTTTCTTCTTTAACGCTCTTCTACTATTGCGCATTTCTTGTTTAATCGATCCATTACTTAAAATATAAACAGTTACAAGTACGCGAAGCGTATTAAATTCTGATAAGGTCTCCATACATTCTCATAGAATAATAATTATTTTAATTAAATAATATATGTACATATCGTAATTCAAGGATTAGTGATTGATGCTTGTATATTTACATTAAACCTTGATATTCTATTTACTCAATGCATAATGTGAAATCATATCTAATGTTAAGTACGTAAGTTGGAATGTACTATATGATATTTAAATAATTTGCAGTCCATGCACGATATAGTTATAAATTCTTTGAATGATGTCATCAGCGTGAGAAGTATACAATAAGAAATATCTGCTTCCTTCCTTGTTTCTAGGCCCCCAAGGAAGAGAAAATGATTTTATTTATTCATTTGGTCTCTACCCAAACATTTTCAGACTTATTTTTCGTTATTTTTAATTTAGTTGATGAATTGACTGGTATTTTTGGAAGAGAGATTAATTGTAATTCCTTCATTGTTTTCTTTATCCTATAGCATTACAAAATTTCCTTCTTTTCGAAATATTTGTTTTCCTATCTTTACCGACACATGACCACAAAAAATTGAATTGAATAAAATTTCTCTATACATTCTCTTACTCCTAGTAAAAGAAAGTATTGCTACCTGAAATAGATTTTGAGGCACAATTATTTTTAGCTGTGTCTTTTTCGCAGTGTTTTTGAGCGGGTGAACGTAAGTGTGTTAGATAGAGGGAAAAACCTCAAAATAACTACAAATTGTGGAAAGCTATCTTAAAATTCCTCAATTGAAGTACTACAGCTTCCGATATTAAACTTAGAGCCTAAATCCGTGTACCAGAAATAAACTTTATCACTTATGACTTTAATAATAATAATAATATCTAATTGTTTTATTTTGAATTAATATGTACATAATCTTATAAACAGTAAACCATATTTACACAAAAGTATGGACAGCAGTCCATCTGCTTGACCAAATTCTATTAAAAATTTACAATACAAAATACAAAATAGCAGCCAGAACTTATCGCATAATTTCCATTACATTCTAATATATACTAAGCATTATATTCCTGTATGAGAAAGCTTTGTACTTCCATGCTCTAATATGATAATTATATAGCTTATCCCAGTCGCGTCCATTTAAATATTCAATACACTCTGATTCAGTTAACACTTTCTTTCCTAACCATATTACTCTGAATTCAGATAGTACAGGACAGACACTTACATAATGAAAGGTATCTTCAATCGCAGACTGGTTACACATGGAACACAAATGTACAGTTTCATCTCTGGCAACATTGAAATTCAGATTCAGCAATTGTCCTCTTAATTTGAAAATAACTTTAATAAAATCTATTTTAAATTTATCCGAAAAATAATTGTTCTGCTCTAAGTCAATATTTAGTTTTTTATACAATGCGTGATAAATAGAGTTTTGGGCCTTCGACACTTATGATTTTAGAAAATAGTGATTTGAATTTTTTACACATTTTGTGAAAAATCGCAATATTTTTTGTTAACTACGATTACTGTTACGACAATGATCGTTTATATAAATATAGTAGTAAGGAAAATAATCCTGCAAACAATTGATACACAACAATAAATGTATCTTTTGCCTCAAAAAAAAAAAATGGAATCCTAATAAAGAAAAACAGTTTTAAGTTTTCGTTTTTTTTCTGCTTTCATAAAACATTTTATAACGAAAATTCACTCCCCCCCCCCAAAAAATATTAATTTTTATTTTTTTTTAGTTGCTGAAAAAATCTGGTAAAGCAAGATTAGGTTGTCATTGTGGTAGGTATGGCGCTAAAGAAGTAAAACAGCATGAGTTTTTTAAATCGATCAATTGGAAAAGATTAGAAGCTGGAATGGTAGAACCTCCTTTTGTACCTGATGTATGTAATTTAATTCAGATTCTCATTAATATATACATAATTTTTAAATTTATAATTATTCTAATTTCTTTTGGTTTTAGCCTCATGCAGTTTATGCAAAAGATGTGCTAGATATTGAACAATTTTCAACTGTAAAAGGTGTTAATTTAGATGCTACAGATGATACTTTTTATTCGAAATTTAATACTGGATCTGTTTCCATACCATGGCAGACTGAGGTATGTATTAATTTTTTTAAATCCATTTTAGTTTTAAATATAATAATACAAAATTTATTTGTTTGAAAACTTGAAATTGCTAATCTAGCTTGTTTTTTAAATGCCATCAAAGAAAAAAAAAACAGAAATATACCATTTTTTGCGCTCCGGTTATTTGATCGGCATAATACAGTTTTTTCAGATCATTGGCCCGTAAATAAGACGGATTAGATACAAATTTCCTTGTATCGGTTCTTATTTTAGTAAACCGGAAATAATTTTGCCCAATTTCTTCGATAACTTCGTGTATAGTTTTATACCATCATATTTGTAAAAAGTGAGCAGCCTAGTGTTTGCATTTTTTTAATTTTATGTTTTGCGACCCTGTAGGAATAGTAATTCCCTAAATTTGTAATTTATGGCGGAATTGGGCTAGCCACTTCTTCAGTATCCAGTGAATTGGAGGAAAAAAATGCTTGCTACAAGTGGGACCCTTCTGAAAATGATAATATTTTAGTTACTGAATTTTATTATTGTTTAATTCATCAGATGATCGAGACAGAATGTTATAAAGAATTAAATATATTTGGACCTAACAATACTCCATCAGCTGATCTAATACTTAATGCATTACCACAACCAGAGAAGAAAGGATGTTTTCCATTTAGAAGAAAGGTAAGTCGTTATTAGATCACCATTCTTAAATTAAAAGTTTCCTTATTGGAGTAACTATCACTTAGAATGCATGAATCATGTTGCTGCTTTTAATTATTATTTGTTACAACGATTTTCAACTGGTAAAGGCCGAAACGAGGGACATAAACAAAATTTGTTTTTAAAAAAATTCCGAACAGCTTTATTTATTTAATAAAAGTTGTAATTAATTTAATATAAATTAAGGTTATACATATTTGTCAGAATGTGGCAATATTTAAAATGCTTAATGAAAAATCATTTTAATTGTGATCTAAACTTAAAACACTTGAATAAAATTTGGGCTATATCTGTTGTTCACCAATTAGTATCAGTACCATACTTCCTTCCGCATCTGCAGATAACAAAACAACAATCACTCTTTAGGAAGTTCTAGCTTTAGGATCAACAGTTAGGGATAACCACTCGCTGGTGGAAATTCACCTCTGCTCTTAATTACTGTGAGAGAAGAGCCGGCAAGTAGGGATAACCACTCACTCTTCAGTATTCCCTTCGTTGCGTGAGAGAGTTTGCCTTTCTCTAACACCTGGAAAACTAAGCAGCTTTCTGGAAAATTTCACAGTGCCCCAACAGCCATTCTTTTTTAATCAGTAGTTTAAAGGCGTTGAAAATCGTTTTTGTAAATATAAATTTTTTTTTTTAAAAAAAGTTGGATTGCAATACGTAAATAAAAGTGCATGTTTACTTTCTGATTAAATTTTCTGTAGCTATCTCACTACTTTTCTTAGCAACATAGGCTGCTATTGTCATTAAACTTACAAAAAAAAAAAAGACTGGATTAGCTTAAAAACTAAAATGTTAAATTTTATGTAGCATTTTTGTGAAGCATGCTGGGTAAGATGTACAGGTTTTTATTGGCAATGGCAGAAAAAATATTTTTTGGAGTACAATGGTGACGAAGGACACCATTTTTACCCGAAACGTACAAGATAATATATAGAAATTGACCTCCAAGAAAAAAGAAAAAATCTCTGGTCATTGCTGATGAAAACTTGTTATCACAATATAAGGCTTGATGATTTTTCTAAATCAGTATGCTCGATTCCAACAAACTATGTATATACTCTGCACTGATCTTTAAATTAGTACACTTTAGTTGCATGCTGCTACATTTTATGTGAGGTTTATGTTTATGTTTTTAATTACAAGAAGTTTAGTCATCAGTAATCGATTTCGTTTATTATAAATTAAGAAAATTTATAAAATCATAAATAAACATTCTAGTGAATCAGATACAATTTAAAACTAAAATATTTAAAAAATAAGTTATGCATCTTAACGTATTTTTGAAATCACTTTTTATTTTCTCTTACTAAGTAAGATAAAGTATTATGATCATGTCAAATTTTCTCTATAGATTTTTCACGAGAAATCCATTTTTTGAGGACTTCTGAGTCCAAAAAAAAAGGGTACTTCAATAAATGGCGACTGTTACGTGAGAACACCAGCTCAAAAATTAAAAAATCGCAGGAAGTTATGAGTTTTTAGAGTTTAGACTGCCTTCTGAATACCTATCAGTAGATTGTTAAGACAGTAGTTTACTTATATTTTATGTCCACTGTGATCTAGTAAAAGATCTATTGTGGCTCCCTAGTGTGTTGTGCGTACGTCTGTAAAGTGTTATGTTTTTAATTACAAGAAGTTTAGTCATCAGTAATCGATTTCGTTTATTATAAATTAAGAAAATTTATAAAATCATAAATAAACATTCTAATGAATCAGATACAATTTAAAACTAAAATATTTAAAAAATAAGTAAGTATTAAGTATTAAACATAATATGTAGCGAGTATTTGCAATAATAGAAAGCTTGTTGCCTTCATTATTAATTACTAATTAAATAAGTAAATATCATATCGCAGATAAATTGAGGGGATAATTTCTTTAATTTCTGTCAAGAAAGCGAAAAATGTTATTTCGATTTTTCTGCTTAATTAAAATTTTACTGGGACTTCCTCTACAGTATGACATCTCCCATCTTATTATTGTGACTTGTATTTTATGACCAAGGCAAATACAAGTTCGATATTCGGAGGAGCTCATCAAGAAAAGTTATATTGATATAAAATTTGAGCCTATCCAGACGAAATAACCACGTTGTGTCTTCAGTAATTAAAATTGTTTGGATTTTGAACTAACAAATACCATCTTAATCTTAACCAGAATATTAGTGGTGGTCTAGTATATGTATTTTGCATGAATTAATCTTTTGAAGTTATTAATGTTGTGTTAAATTTTGAAGCTTCTACTGCTTTTCACCTATTGTAAAAAAAAACGCTTGCATGATTTCTTCCGCTATTGGCCGATAATATTTAATTTAAAGAATTTATTTTTAAAAATACATTATTTTATGTGATAAATTTCTAGAAGAAACAGTCAGCACGTAGTATGCCAGTACCTATAGATGATTTGTACTTGACATCAAAATCAGAACAAGCAGTTAGCTGATCAACAAATTCACTCGGCTAATTAAAGCTGTAATTGTAATGAAATTTGAAAGAAATAATCTAAGAAAATAAGAAAAATCAACCTTGTACTTGGAATGATCAATTAGAAGTATTTCATTCACTTCTAATAATTACTCCATCTTCATTCTTGCGGAAATTATAAAAATGTGTAAACAAGACAAGCCTAATGTTTGTTTTTTTTGGGTATGGAAGATTGTATTATTAACAGTTTACACCTCGCTATCCAAGATTTACGTATTTTAAGGAAATTAAACAAAATTAAAAAAAAACCTATAAACTTCTGTGCCAACTTAGTGTGTATACTAAATATAATAATTAAACTATATTTATTGTAACTTTTTAAAAATCAGAAATATTACGTGTCCAATACATTTTTTTGGAGGGGTATTATAATTTATATATTCTACGCATTTTTTTTAGTATTTTATAATGGATGTAATTTTTTTATGTATTGTACTACATAATTTATGCATATATATTCTACCGGAAATAAGTTTTGGAAAATATCTTTTAAAAATCAATCCTTAAAGGACTTTTTTTCAAGAAATTTCTATTAGGACAAAATTTATCTTACAAATAATAAATTATTTTAATATATTTTATCTGCTTCCTTCCTAAATTTTTATTTTATCGAGACAATTTTTTTTTTTTTCTTACCGCAACGAACTTATAAGATTAAGGGTCTTCTATTTAAAATATGAATAATAAAACGCGGTCATTGTTTTAGAGCTGCAATTGTGCTCACACATTAAGTCGTAAAACAATGAAATAAAAATGTAAGTAATGTTTGAGAAAAAACACACAGCCAAAACATTATCTTTGCATTTTTAGAAAGTTTTGAAAATAAAAAAGATGCGATTAAAAAAAGAGAAAAAACGAACAAAATTAAACCTAAACTTGTTTCTGGTAGAACATAATTTATTTTTTACACTAATTTTATTCACTATTTAAAAAGCAAAAGCACAAAATGGGAACTAATAACCCATCTCATTTTTGTATTAGTGTTGTAAAACCAAATGGTCAAAATTAAACAATATCTTTATACATGAAACATCGTATAAAAAAACGAAACGAGCACAAAACATCACAAAGAAATAAACGAAAATGGTACAACGCTTGTAAATAATTTAAAAAAAAAAGATAGCTAATTAAATATTTAAAGAAAACTTAAGTGAGCAGTATATTTAGCTTAGAATTTTATTAGAAATATAACATTTTTAAAAAAAAGAAATTCACAAATAAGGAAAATGAAAAAAATATTACAAAAGAAAAAGTTCTAAAATGAAAATAACTCATTTTTGTATATATTATAAATATTGTATTCGCTTGTTTGCATTGTGTAATATTTTTCAGTGTTAGTTACCAAAAAAAAAAAGTAATTGAAATAAAAGAACATCTCTTTAATATTTAGTCTAATAAGAATAATAATAGGTGCACATAATTTTAAAAAGTCCATAAATATCTTTGCGGGGGTGCAATACATTTTTAGGGTTTGTCACGTTTTCCTGAACTAACAAAAAACAAACCAACAAACAGGAACAGATTGTAAGTTATTTCTTGAGGGCTGATTCAGATGTGACTTTTCTTTTTTGTACAGGCTGATGTATAGCTTTGATTATAGATTGTGGAGAAAGGAATGTCCTAAAAAGCCAGCCCACTTTGAGCTAAAATATCTGTTGTGGTACTTGACGGTAGTTGGGTTTATAAATAGAATTTTGGTACCTATAAAGTGTACAATAATTAAATAGTGGGGCTAAGTATGTTCTTTGTATGTTGTCCGAGGACTCTTAAATGGAAAACATCTTCATGACATCAGGGGTGTCAGGCACCAGGACTTTGTTATCCGTAATATAGGGCTCAAACGGACTTGGCCTGTAGAGTCTAGATGGTTACCAGATTCAGAAGAGTATATAGTCTTTTTGTAGCCTCATACTATCGTAATTTGAGGAGCTATTTTTAAAAATATCTGGTAAGGGCTTTGCGGAAAGGTTGCATCGAACACTGGATTACCATTGGCTCTCTTTCTTTTTCTATAAAAACTTACCTCAGGAGCCCACTTTGGTGATGGTCTTACCTGGCCCCGGAAATGGAAAGTGCGGTCTGGTCGCAATCGGAATACAGTTATTTAAATAAATCAAGACCTGCATTTATCATGTATTAAAACAAAAGGGGATTTATATCTGGTGAGACAAATAGATCTATGATTATCAGTCATTCAGGATCGGTGTCTTAGAACCTAAAATTGTGCCCCTACCTCTCCCAAAAAAATTAGTCACATTTGAAGGCCTCAGAGAAGATTAACTTAAAAATAAAATAAATCTTATAAATTGTTAGGGCATTACACTGTACTTGGTTCCTAACTTTTCACGATTGGATATTCTTAAGTTTGCTTCTTTTTATACTCTTAAATGTACAATATTTTGATATAATCACTCTTAAATTCACAAGTCGTCGAGAACTAAGATGTTAAAACTCGTGAAAATATTTTAAACCATAAATAAACGTACGAATATGCATTTTTTAATTTCGTTTTCAGCAATTTAATAGTTTAGTTTGATTTATTCTTACTTGAATTTTTAATTTTCATTATCGCTGACATGTTCGCGTAACGAAGTTAGATTGTAGATCTTCTATTTTATTTTGTACCCTAGACTTCGACAAATAAATTTACCGTTTTGAGATTTTACGTGTTTAACTTTCTAAGAAATATTTTCTACTGTTTTGAAAATACTTTTAATTAGAACATATTGTATTTTCTAAAATAGGTGTCTTCTATAGAATCAAAATTGGCTAAAAGACACTCCAGACGTTAACCGCAGCAAATGAGCTAAATTTTAGTGGAAAATGTAACTTACGGTTTGGTACGGAACGGTAACACTTTTTCTTTTTCTTTTAATTTATAATTATTACCTCCTTAAGAGAAATATAGGAAACTCATGATGCAAGATAATTAGTTTTCGTTTTAGTAGTTCCCGATTATAATTTTTAGTGAAATAAATATTTTAGGCCACTCAAATTCATTCTGTAAATAGTAAAAATTCCAGAATTCAAATCTCTCTAAATGTCCATTAAGAAATACAATTTCAAAAAAAAAAATATAGAAAACTAGTTCCAATTAACATATTAACAATTTGTCTGATGCACAAAAAAAAAAATATCTCGTAGAAATTAAAAAACAAACTTCTAATTGACGCAATTTTAAAAATGATATAGTTAGTTTAATTTAAGATACTTGCAGATTTGGTGATACGATTATTAAAGGAATTGACTTTTAGACACTTCATACATACACTTATTTTCTTTGTTGTTATTGTTATTAAAATACAATTTTTATATTTTCTGTTAATAAGTAGCTTTTCTTTTTAGATAAGAAAAGAGTTAGTTATTTTTCCTTAGATCATTTGAATCATTTAAGTAAGATTTTTCCAATAGGTTCTGCCACACAATATTCAAGGAAATTCAACTACGAATTTTTAACTTCAAAATGCTATTTCGACTCTAGAATACAGAATACTTTTTTAAAAAACCTTTATATTGTGTAAATTCTCATTAAAGAAAGAAGGTTTCTTAAATTCCCTTTTTGTTAAAATAAAATTTCTTGAGGTTGATAGAATCCATCTGAGAAAGGCATGTAACTCAATTGTAATTTGGTTTTCTTGTTTTCACTAGTTTCTATAAAGTTTATTCCTGGAATTAATTGTCAGAATATATTTAATAAGAGGAAAGTTTGCTCTAGAGAATATTTTAATGCTTAATATTATAGTTTCCGGTAGAGGATACTCACAGGAGTGGAACTGCCTACAAGTGTTTCAAGATAGTTGCTCTCATCATGTTTCAGTTTGATTCTTCTATAAGAGATTATTGTTAAAAAACATTCAGTGTACAAAGTGGAATCTGTATTCCTAAGGTCAGAAAGGTCAGATCCTCTGGTAAAAAAGAAAAACTGCTTGCTACGTGCGTGCATTGCCCTTTCATTAATTTCCCAATCTCTTAATGGTTTGTTTAGATTTAATAAAGATAAAACTGAATCATTCAATTGAATCCCAGCCATTTTAATTCTTATATTTCTGTTTCAAATCTTCTTTTTTTTTTATCCTTCTTGAACACCCTAAATGTTAAAACCCACTAAAAGTATATTTCGTATTCTGCTAAAAAGCAAATTTTTTTTTTGTATAAAAACAAAAGAATATACTATTATTATATAAAAATACGGTCAGAGTACACTAGAATTCCAAAGAAGATGCTATTTTTATTTAAAATAAAAAAATATCTTTCTCTTGGGTACTTGAAGAAAGGTTTACTAAACAAAAATGATTAAATATAATAAATGCACAATGTTTAAGCAACTAAAAATCGAAAATATATTTAGGCATAATTTTTATTCTTTTAAAATGTTCATAATGGTACTACTTCACTTTTGGAAAAAAAACTTTATAAAAAAACAAAAAAGCCCCCCCCCCCCTGCGAGAGAAAATCGTGTTTCTTGTTTTATTTATTCTTATTTTTGTTTTGTTTTTCTTTTATTACGTTACAAAATAAGCTGCCAAAATAGGTTTATTTGCTCAATTTATTTGATAGAGAGACAAATAATAAATAAAATAAAGTTTATTGCACAAATAAAAAAGAAAATTAGCAATTTAAGGAAAAATTAAATAGAAAAAACTCAGAAATTATACTTGAAAAACAGATCAGATGCCATATTTTTTTGTTTCGCTTCTTATATTTTCGCTTCATACTATTTTTATTATGTTTTTTTAATCAATGCATTTGTATTGTCAATTATATAGTTATCTTAAAAATATTTAAATATAAATTCAATAATCGGTGTTGTATTTTTTAAAAAAATAGTTTTCTTTACACGTTTTGAAGGAGAACAAAATAATTTCACTTTTTTTTCTACAAAAAAATAACGTGCACTTTTCAGTTCTAAAAGGAAATTGATTGATAATTTCCACATCAGTTATCATGTAACTTTTCTTTATCCTTAAATCCTCAGCTTATCATGTTTTTAAAAAAATACTTTCTTGGAAAATATTTAAATTTAAAAATTTAATTTAAAGAACTGTGTGTACCTTGAATGGGATTAATTGCAGAAGTATCTCCTCTACACATGTGAGAATGTGGGCAACTTAAATTCGAAATCTGCTTTTTTCGCTTTTTAGACGATTGTCTAATTGAGTACTAGCTCGAAGCTTTCCGCCTGTACTGTTTCTTGTTTTGTACTGTCTATTTCTATCATAAAGAACAATTTCGAACTCATTCTGAGTATTGTGCGTTTTGTCCTGTTTGAGCAGTTAGTTCTTTTGATAACGTCCGCTCCTCGGGATCAATTATAACAATGAGTTGTAAATTTTGGGTTGTGGGTTATTTAAAATCGCAGTCCTTATCAAACTTGTTTGCTCCTTAACCTCATTTGGTTAAGTATGCGCTCTTAACCCGAAAATATCCCTTTTTAATGGTTCAGTCACCCTCACCTTCACAAGAGTTTGGGAAATCTTTCTCTTTGTAGTTCCTTAGTAGCCGCCATAGTTCCTTGTAAATAGGAATGAAAATCATAATCTACGTAAAACAATAATGGTACCACCTACATTCTTGTATATTCTACCCGTCAATGCAGACTCCTGGCTTGTGAGAGTTGATAGATAACCTCTATTTGACCAAAACGTTTAGGATTTACTTAGTAAAAGGAGTCCCAAAGTCTTGATGGTTTTATAGCAGCCTTCTTCTGCAAATGCAGGAATAGATCTGTCTGAGTGACGATTATTGCTGCCTGAGTGTCCTCTATGAGACTAGCCAGATACATTTACGTTATGAATCTTCTGTTTCAGAGGTTTCAAATTGTCAGTAAAAATGGTTTATAATAATTTTCATTTTTCTTATAACAATAAATTCATTTACTCATTTCTTTTTAAATCTTTATAATTTATTCAGTGCTACTATGCATTCTGCGATTTATCCCTACGAAATGCGTTTACAAAATAGAAATTTATTATTATCGTTGCATAATTATTTTATTCTAAATTCATTTATAGTTTTTCATTATTATTATTTTATTTCACACTCATACTACTTATTTATTTGTGTAATGGATATTTTTTTTACTTTTAAAAGTTTTTTTGTGTAAATTCAGTCAATAATCTATTTTATTTATTTACGTTTAAAAATAGTATATATAGATAAGTATGTTTATTAGTATTTAATGTAAATATAATACATTTTATTTCATAATTTATTATTTAAAATATTGTGTCATAACTTGTCTTTTTTATTAAACAAAAAAACCACAATTCTCATCTTATACTTTGATTACAGAGTTCTGTAAAATTTAGTTGGTTTTTCGTGGTGAAAATTATCAATTTGACTTGTATTACAATTCCTTTGAACATAATTATTTTGTTTTTTAAAAAAGGCAAGTTTAGGAAAAACAAATTTAGTATGTAATTTGTATTAAATTTTGTTTAAATATTGTAAAGCTCCTTTCAGATTTGTTAACTTAGCAATGGTGATTAACTAGATCGCGCCTCTGAGCTCTCACCTCCGTCAACATGGCACAATTGTTTAAAACAAAATTTTGATGTCCATTATGTATGTTCATAGGGAGTGGAGTAGGCTTCCAAAAAAAGTGAGTAGTCAATATTGTGAGCTAGAATTTGCTTAATAGGTCTGGTAATTTTGTATCCCTTGACTACTATTGTATTTCTGCAGGATCTGTTGGTTATTGATTGGGGGATTCGAACTGAGGGATCTTCCATTTACAAAGCCACGCTCTTGACCACTAGACCAACGCCCGCCCCCTAGAAAAGTCTGTTAACTTTTCTCACGTTCAAATAAACCAGGATTTGATTATCAATCTTTTGCAAGCAACTGGCCATTTTGTTAATTTACAATGTTTCACGATATATTGTCTGTTAAATGATCTTAACATCTAAAAAAGGGTTTGGGCTATATTTACTGGTCATTGCTCAATTAGAAACAGTTTGTGTGAGATGAAGTTATTTAAAAGTTTTAAAATTATCTTATTTATTTAATTTTTTAAAATGATTACTTGGAACATTTAAGGTTCTTTCGATTGGTGTAATTAAATTTGTTTAGGTGTGTAAGATCATTTTACCAGAAGAATATCATGAAGCATGAAAAATTATAAAATGATTGTTTTCTCAAAAACTGATGATAACCGGACTGTAGTTTATTTGAACTTTTTCCTTGCAAGTGAGGTTACACACGAAACATGCGGAGTGACGACAGATAAAACTTAATAACTGCAACATGATCTTATTTTGTAATCTAGCTAAGGCTATTGTGAGATTATTTTAATTGTCTTCTTTTTTTAAAAAAACTAATCCTCAAAATGAAAAAAGGATATATCGCATGCTAAGTAACTAAGATGAAAGGTTTTAAGTTAATATTGTATTTATTTATGTATATTTTTAATTTTAAGAAATGTGATTTTGGGCTATAAACTGTGTTCCCCTCAATCATATTTCTAAAACATTGTAGTTCCTGAGTTTTTATTGAAGGATAGGTGGTCGGGCCCACAATTTGCTGGACATCTGCAGTTTGTGTTCCGTCATAGTACACTATCGTTTTCTAATGTTTTTTAAAGCCTAGTTGGTTCATCAAGTATTTACAAGGAAATGGGAATTTTCTAACGACTCGTATGTAGAAAATTAGTCAAATCCAGCTTCAGTGGTTGCCAAACCTAATGCACCTGCAAGACTTAAAATCTTAAAATTTCAAATCCCAGCTTTAATTCTTACTCCGAAGAATTATCAGTGGGTTATCTCGCTCACCAAAGAACCTCTCACACTAAATGCTATTGAAAGTTTAATGTTCTAAAAATAATAAAGCTTTTCAACCCTTTTATGTAGCTTTAAATGAGGACATTATGCAATACATTCTGTTTAATTAAAGTTTTTATAGTAATATTAATAATAATTATTATTATTATTTCAATTATAGAAGGGCAATAAAATTTAATATATTTGCGTGAATTAAAATGAAATGTATTTACGCTGTTTATCTATTTGCGTCACAGTGCCAAAGCTACCACTTCTTCTTTTCTCATTAATATTTATTAATACTTTTCCTGGTGATTTTTGTGGCCTAAAGATAGAATTTTTTGAATTTGGGGATTCTGCAGTCATGTCCTTAATAAGTCAATTCCAAAAGCAAGAAGCCTTTTAAAAGTATCTCTTTAACGTTCCTCTACAAGAATTGTTATCAAGGGAATTTCTGGTCATTTACCATACTTTTTAGGAAGACTTAATCGGACAAAAACTATCGATCTAAAGGAGAAAAAGAACGATCCAACCTATGGGCATTAAATTGCTGAGCTTGGTTCCAAAATTATCGAACCTCGTTAGAAACAGTTCCCCATCAATATTTAGGCTACGACAATGATAATAGCATGTGCATCATGAACAAAAATATAGTAACTTGTTGAGGTCCTATCGAAATAAATCGAATGTCAGGCTTGGAGGCCACTTTCCTCCAGCAATATTGGCGGAATCGGGCAATGGAGGAGTTCCTCGTTATTGTCAGAGGGAGATAGAGAAAAAGGCAACATTTCTAAATTAGATGATGAGAATGAATGAAGATCAGACAATGGTCCGATTGAAAGCAAATAAATAAACCCTTTGATGAACACAAATCACGATATTATTCGTTTTAATGGAATTTATTTATTTTAGTTAATTTTCTTTATTGTCTCCCGCTTTTCCCTCGGTGACATTAGGTAGATTTTTAATTTAATGACTTTTTTAATTTGTTTTTTTTTTTTTTATGACTCAGGGTATTTTAGGTTTATTTGTATTTTTGGGTTTCCCTACAAAATACTACTATTTAAAAATATTTTATTTTAAAAGTTTTTGCGTATGTTTTGTTTTTTAATTTGTATTTCAGTGTGTTGTGGACTGATATTAAAATTATTGTACAATTTCTTTTAAAAATAAGTTTTTAAATAA
The DNA here is from genome assembly GCF_049639745.1 of Rhodnius prolixus. Classification (NCBI taxonomy): domain Eukaryota; kingdom Metazoa; phylum Arthropoda; class Insecta; order Hemiptera; family Reduviidae; genus Rhodnius; species Rhodnius prolixus. The sequence continues at coordinate 32,776,063 of NW_027411582.1, forward strand.
TTTAAAAATATATATAAATGAAATTTAAATATATAAATATATACATAAATTACTAGTAGATAGACATTAGAAAAAAGAAGAACATTATGTAAATAAAGTAAATGTTGTACACTTGACAAAATTTCAATTGAAAAACAAAAAATTAAAAAATACAGTTGTATCTAAAAGCTTTTTTTCCTCATAAAATGAAAATGACTTTTTATTGCACATCATAAAATAAAAATTTTAAAAAAAAAAAAAAAAAAAAAAAGCTGAAATATCTTAACATTATTTCATATTAATATAAAAATTTTTATATCGCCCATATAATAAAATGTATTAATATTTGAAATATGTGTGGTATTTTATACGTAATTTTCAAATATTGTTACTACTGCTGACAAAACCTGGTTGTAAACAAATCCAAGTTTTACTGGATCATATTCAGAGACTATGGTCTGATTGCAGTAGTTGATGTAAGAGGAATCGAAATATTGATGTTCGTTTCATTTCCTTAGTGGAAGTATTGCAATCTATCTAGAATTGTCACCGGGAATTTATGTTCTGAGGCAACGAATAAGATGTTTTTTAGGAAATCGTGTGTATGTTTTATAAATATATAAAAAAATTGCAGTTATCTCGAATTTGGTATTCCATTTTGACGCTTCTGATTCTAAGGGACTTTACTACAGTTTTTTTTTTCGAAAATAGATCCAATTTTAGAAAAATAGATTTTTAGGGAAATTGTCTTAGGAAATAGCAATTTTTAGTACCCTACAAAGTACCCCTTCGAATCAAATAACAGTTCCGCCTTCCAAACAACAAGAAGTAATATTACAGGATGTATTTTCTAAAGCAATAAAAAATATATTATATTACAGGCATTCAAAATCAAGTATTCAAAATTTAATGAAAATTGTATTACCAATAGTGCTGCTACTTTATAAAATTGCTGCACTTTTTACGATGACTGCATATGTTTCAAGTGACTAACTATAAGATAAGGTAGAATCTTCATGGGCTATTAGTGTTTGTTTTTGGTAGTCGGAACCCAATCGATCAAATGACCGCCTACATGACCATTCTTTTTCTTTCCTTTTTTTCCTGACAAAGCTTTTCCATTCTGTTTGCTGGTTTTTCAGGCAGTAGAAGTTATGGATGGGAAATAATTTTCCAAATAGTTGAGATTTCTACCTTCTTCGTCTTTCACGAGGTTTCATCTACCAGTTAATGTTTTATATTTGTCTTTGCTATTAAGAGGCAATCATAAGAGCGGGAGGCAATGTGCTCTGTAGTAAACTTCCTAACGATAACTTGACCATAAAATGAGTAATAAATCGGAAACGTTTTCAAGGAATGTAATTCAGAACAAATTGAGGAGGCTTTTTATTTATTTCATTTATTCCAGTATTATCTAATACAAACGTCACAAAATAAAATTTAAAATTGGCACAAAGTAAGTCTGTAAGCATATTTGCATTCGCTTACAATACATCTTAGAGAAAAACAACTTAAGAAAAGAAAGCCATTTTGCATGAACAAAACATTGTTTTTGTTCTCAGGCTTTTTTTCAATCACTTTCATCAGAATTATTAAACCTGCTGTAATTTTGTGTTGCATTGTAGTTAACTTGAGTATTAACCACGGGTTGTGTTTCCTGTTTGGATGAGAGCAAAAAAAAATTAACATATTTTTTTTATATTTTAAATTTGAAAAACTAAAAGAACAATAGTTCAAGCAGTTCTATGTCCTGGCCAAAGTGTTTTAACTTAATTAATCCCCTTGCAACATAATTAAAAAAAAAAATGGTTCTTAGTTTACAACAAAAAAAAGATCTGTTTTTATCAACTATATTATTATCAAAAGCAGATAAAATAATAGTACAATTAGTCGATCAGGTAAGACTTGTGAGTCTGATTAATGGTTTTTTTTTCAGTGATTTAAGTGTACTATTTTCATTTTTAACTCTGAAATGCAATTAGATAAAATTTTACAAAAAAAAAAAAATTACATTACCTGTTTATTAAAATCAGATGCAAGCAGTACTAAGAGTGGGCAGTATAAAAGATTAAAAAATCCCACTATTCTCATCAACCATGGAAATCCCAAGACATGAGCTAGTTCACCACCTAACATTGGTCCTGAAAGAAGATGAACGCTTATTCGTAAGTACAATATGAAAGTAATGGCCATTAGTAATTTTGATTTGTAAAAAAATATTGCCCTAAATATTACTTGAGGTCTACATAAGTTCCAAGGCAATATATTAGAAGTTACTTCTCTAAAAGCGCAAAAAAGAAAAGTTTAACTTAAAAGCAATAAAGTCGACAGGTAGTAGATATATCTGTCTATATTGTAAACTTGATTTTCTCTTCCAACAAAAAAAAAAAAATTCAGTGAATTCGCACAGCGTCATAATTAGTTTTATTCAAATTTGAAACTTATATTGGGCAGAAAATCATTCCTTGCTTTTCCACCTTAGAGCCTTGAAGGAATCGTTATAGTATGTTATGAACAAAAGTTATAGATCTTCATGTACACGATTAGTATCCCAAGTTTAAAGAATACTTTGTTGCCATTTTTTAAAAAGATTAACTAAGAAACTGGAAAAATGTTCCATTAAATTGGCATTTTCAGTTAGCAGATACATTTAAAACTTTCTTCGATTTTCCGTCAAGTTGGCCAAATTGATACATTTTATTACCATGTAAAAACTGAAATAGATAATACGAACGATACAATACCTTCTCTTGATAGTAAACCTAAAAATTAGTAATAAGAAAAGAACTAAGTTACAGTCCTTTTTCTTGATTAATCATTCGCACGATTTTTTACTTTACCTAAAGCATACGCGAGACTAACAGCCATCTGTTGTAAGGCATACACAACGGAATAACTGGCCGAATGTCTACAATCGACCAACGTCGCCAGAAGTGGTACTAAAGCAGCATCGACCACACCAATGCCAAGTCCAATACCGAAATGTGGTATAATCAAGCCAGTTACTGAAGTAGCCGTTGGTACCTGTAGCAGGTATTTAGTCATTAAATTGTTTAATTTTTTCAGTATAACCTCTACTTAAAAAAAAAATTAAAATTTATTTTAAAAATTTTTAACATACCAAAAGCGATGAAACAGCTACTAGCAACATTGCAGCGATGGCGATTCTCCATCTTCCCAGTCTATAAGCTATTGTGCCAAAAAAGTTTGTACCAATTAAATAACCAACACTGTCTGGTATAAAAACGGTGCCCAGTTCCCATTTCTGAAAAAATGTTGATTAAAAAGCAAAACGAAATTTTTTTTAATATTTGCAAGGCAATCGGCAAAATTGGTTGAACATACTTCTGGTTTTATGGTGGACATCAACCATAAAGGAATGCATGGTTCCAGTACTGCCATTGCTGAAGATGAGATCCAAATAGCACCGCCAGATATCATTATTAAACCATCGGAAAGCAAAGATCTTAAACTTGCACTGCTAGTCTGGGTCTAATACAGAGGGAACAGATTTTTCAGGTATTGATAGCGTAGGGTACAAGGACTAGCCACTTCTTCCAGGTTTTTGGCTTCCCTGCGGGTGTCCAGTCTAACATTAAAGAACAATACTATACTAACCCTACAAACACGCACAGAATACCTACTGCCGTGATAAAATTATATTGCATCACTTCTAAATTTATAAAGCTAAATCAATTTATATCCATCCATAAATCCATTTATGCAGGTGGTTGAGTGGAAACATTAAATGAAATGCATTCTCTATAATAAATTAGCTTTTTTCTTTTGTTTTTAAAATTAAAAATTGATCTGATAATTTTAAAACTTTCAGCTTTTTGAACTTAAGCGAATTACAGTTAACTGTAGCTCATCGTCATACACTCAATTACAAACATATATATAACATTTTACAGACGCTTTCATTCAATGCACCAACTTCAATACAATTTATAAAACCATAAAATAGACGTTATTAGGACGCATTGGATTGCGCTTTTAATTCCTTAACAATCTACTTGTACAGCTACAATCATGCTCATGGAACATTTAAAAGCAGAAATAATTAGCAAATTTTAAAGCAACATAAATAAGCAATAAGAGTCAATTATAGTTTTGCAAATTAAGGTGAAAGCGATGTTACTAGATTAAAAACTTAATGTCAATTGGCACAGAATGTGATGTTTTTGTAATGGAAATCTCATTTCCATCGAGAACTTAGTGAAGGCCTTACGATGTACCGCAACATAAAATAAATCTTCTGATTTATCAGAATCTGTTAATGTCCAAATAAGAGTATGTCTGCAATATGATGAATGTCAAACGTCTTCGTCAACATTGTTCAAAATTCAACTTACAAAGAAGAGTTACAAAAACTATCACAATTTGGTCGTAATTTGAGTAATTTTTCTTATTTAGTTTTTGCTGCGGTGGGAGGCGGTAAGTTTCATTTTTGTACGTAGTTGGTTATTGCTTTTACTATCAAAACATATACAAAGATTTTTCTTTTTGTGATTTTGTTTTATGCTGTCCATAAACAAATACATAATTTCACCCCTCGTTAAAAAACAATTTATAGATAACTCCTCAAAGATAAATCATGTACTCAGAATACTAAATTTTACACTTTAAAATTACAACGACTTTTTTTCTCTTACCATCTGCAAATAGAAGTAAAAAAATAAAATGAAATTTAATTTCAGCCTATAAAAATTTAGCTTTGGTTTAGGGGGTCACTGAAGTTGTAAAAATGACCTACAGAACGCGCTAGTGAGAGAGGTTATAGTCACTAAAATCAAACCAAATTTTTTTGTTTAAATTTTTTTATAAGTTTATTTAAGAAAATTTCGCTAAAAAACGTGCCAAGTTGAAACAAAGAATTTAAAGAGTAACATTGCCGAATCTAACGAATACAACAAACAATTTCTTCACTTACATCAAATTTAACATTCACATATTTTTTGTTCTCAAACTTACTAGAGTAGGCGGTTTCAAATCAAGAAAAATTAGTTGTAAACCTAAAATAGAAATTGTATTTTTGCTAATTATAATTACGATGAGCAAAAATATTAGGTAATTATTTGTTTCTTAAACGTATGAAAATAGTGTACGTGTTTTAAAACTAATCATTTTGTATTATAATTTAGGATTGGAAAGTTCAGAAGTAAACATACCAATGTCTAAGATGGTAAATATTGCAATGGCAATAAAAGGTGCTGATTTCCCAACAAAATCATACAGGAAACTACCAAATGGATAACCAAGAAGTACTCCAAGAGCTACTGATCCAAGCACAATGCCCATGACTTTACTACGAGAATTTTCATTGGTGTAATATTCTGCCACCAAAGACATACCTATGTAAGTACAAATGAGCAATGAGCAAATGGGTTTACTAATAATATCAAAGAACTTGTCTAAATTTAGTTTACCTGATACACCAATACAAGCTGAAGCAAGGCCTTGTAAGCTTCTAGCAATGAAAAGTGAAACATATGTTTCACCAAACGCAAACACTGAAACAAATCTAGGTGAACATAACTACATAAGTTAATAGATTAATTCAATATTACAGATAAGAATTGTAATATCAATGTAAACATCTAATACTGACGCAAAGTTGATGAAAGTAAGTTGACAGAACCTATAAACAACGGTAGCGTATAACCTATATACCTGAAAAAAAAGAAATATTTATATGGAATGTATTTCTAAATGAATTACTGTTATAGTGTTCAACCTATTTTCAGATTTAGAGGATAAATGAAATAATTGATTTTTATGTGGGTAAATTTAATTCTAAGTTAACTCCCTATACATACCGTATTGTCGACATTATCGCGAGTATTATTTGCCGGCTAAACATTAATATTAGGGTTGCCTGTCCATTCCTATGTAAAAAAGAAGAAGTGAGCTTGGCAAATTTTACGAAAGGTTTAGCTCATTTTTTTTCCAAGAAGAAGATATTTGTAACATGACCTTTCTCTCAAATATTATGCAGATTGTGAAATCATATTACGATTATATCGAATTAACACTTGAGAAGTGAGAAGCCACTACCACCAAAACAGTAAAAAAAAAGGATAGTTCGTATAAGTTTATAGAAATTCATCGGAGGCTTTTTCGAGTGAATCATTAAAAATGAAAAATCCATCCTTTATCATGGTATTCTGGCTGTAGAACTTTGAATTTCAGCATTTAATTTTATCTACTCGGAAATGGCACTTCAGAGTGAACTCAATCTTTGCTCTCACTAATCTAAATTTTCTGGAAAAATATTAAAAGTTATAGTTGAGGGAATCTCAAAAAGTTCTTCTGAAGCATTACTCATCATCTCCCAATGAAGGCCACCAATTGTAGCCGAAACTTAGAGATTATAATAAAGAAATTGGTCCCAGACAAATACTTCTTTTAGTTATTGCCGAGAAAAAACTTCACATCATAAAAAGGTGTTTAAAAAATTTACATATAAATGAAAATTAAATTATAACATTTAAATTAACAAATGTGACTTTAGAACTCTTATGTTCCAATAACCATTGTAATTAAAACGCGCAGTTTAATTCCTATTTCTAATTCGCTAGTAATTAATCCTCTAACCAGAAGATTTTTCTCATTTTCGTGGAAAAGTGCCCTAATGTCAAATCAATTATTATTTTGATTTCAAGCTTCAGATAAGTTTTGGCTCTTTACAGCCTTATAATGTTCTTTTTGAAGAAATAATCTAAGAAAGAACATCCAATAATTTGACCTCTTTCCAAGGACTTCAACCTTTGGACGTGAAGACTAGGCCTTCGTAGACATTCCCGTTTTCATTTTTCGGGATGAAAACTACAACAGAATTTTGCCCGAATTCACTGATAAACCCAACCAATATCTGTGGTGCTTTAGATATGTACAATAATTAGTATTCATAAATAAAATATTTTCTTAATTTTTATGTTTGTAATAAAATTGATATTCATTCAAGAAAAGAGCTGCAAAGGCAACTTAGCCGATGGTTTCCGATCCCTCATCTTCAACTTAATTCAATATTATTGTTTAAAAAGGTGTTGGAAAAGAATTTTTTTTTACCGACGTATAACTTTACAATTTTTCAGGACTGGCCAGATAAAATTTAATAGCTTTTATTTCTTTGAAGATGGATTCAAATTCCCAAAGAAGTTTGTACTGAGGTATCAGGAACCAATTCATTGACAGTGGATGCCATAAATAGGTAAATAATTATTAAAATTAAAGAAACAAATTAATATTTAGAATATACGTACCTTGCTGCAATTCCTACAATAGGATTTAACATCAATTGAACCACAGCTTTTGATGATAATAATAGCCCAACTCGTCCATTTTCTTCGTCCAAAATGTTTTCATATAAAACTAATGCACTTCTAAAAGAAAAGGCCTAAAATGTTTCTAATATCAAAGTGATATTTTAAACTGACTAATTCATCTACTGTTCATCATAATTATGTTTAAATTATTATCCAATTCTTTATTACCGATAGTTATTAATTAAAAATGCAAAGTGTGATGTTATTTAGATATAATAAATCTGCATTTTTAACTTACGAATTTAATTTCATGTTGAATCGATCAACATCTTTGGCTAAATTTTCAATATTTAGGAGATAATCTGGTACAATAGGAACTGAAATTTTAAATTTATTCAATAAATAAGTTACTTAAATACCATACAAAAATATATAAACAAAAATAATTCTAAAATATTATTAAAAAATATAGACTTACCCACGACGGTGAGTAGAATGTTATCCAAAAGTAATGATATATAGACGATTATCAGTACTAATGTTTGTGATGGATATACGTGAGTCATGTTTGGCACCTGAGGAAGATCAAGGAGTGACAAGTCGGTGAATGATAGTTTAGAACAAAATAAAAAAAGAAATGAAGGAAAGGAATCTGTAGTGGTGTAGTTATATAGATGATGCCCGGATATGTTTTACTCTCCGAATCTTAGCTTCAACTGAAAGCATCTCTATAGTAGTTACGCGCAGCATGTGTGTCACCCAACCCCCACTAAAAACGTATTCGGTCGTAAAATTTGTTTTTAATAATAAAACAAAGATTTGAGGAATTACTTAAAATTTACAGTTAAAAATTTCTATGTTTTCAGTCACACAATACCGTACCATATGCTATCAATTACAATCAAGGGGCGGACCTCAGAGTTTCACCGCTCTTGTGGTAGCATTCTATCTTGACGTCCCAACCGTACTTATACTTTCTCTACAGAAACATTTTTCATCTTATAATACACGATAAGGTTTTTAGTTAAGCATAGTATGTCTCTCCATTAACAGTGACGGTTAAATTAAATTATTTCAAAGAACAGCGATTGCTCTATTCGTAACAAATCAGTAGAAAAACTTTTTATTGAAGAAAGAACCCTTTTAAAATCGGGTTTAAATACCTGATTTTCTATTTCCGCAGTTTATTAATTAAATTTCGTTGTAACATTGCAATTGTTTCAAACTTTTTAAGTCTTTTGAGTCCAAATATCTCTACGAATATCTCTCCAAAAAAAGAAAACTTTATATAGCGCTTAGCTCCCACTATTGTACGTTTCCAAATCCCTTAGCGATTAAAATCTCAATTGTTACTAGCATTTTATTGATTTTTTGTCTTTATTTTTCGAGTTTTTTTTCTGGAAATGGTGGCAACAAGTTCATAAAACACATCTGTACGTCTAAAACTTTTATTTAAAAGATTTTTACAGCAAAATGAATATTACAATATTATGAATATATTGAAGCGGCATTGTAAAGGAGAGCTTTTTATTCTTTCTAAGGGCCTTGTTTAAATAGATTTTCCTGGTAAAAAGTTGCCATTAAAAGTTATCTACCTAGATGCGATTAAAAGTCGATACAAGGAATTAAACTAATCATTAAAACAAAAATAGTAAAAAAAAAACCTATAAAGTGGACAATTGGAAAACCGATTTGAAATTTTGATTTTAATTGATTTCTTATTAGTATTACGCATGAGATGATGCCGTACAGTTCACTGGAATAGTACTTTGGGGAGAAGCCTACCCAAACTGCCCTTCTGAAAAGTTTCCTGTGTAAATGTTTCAAATAAAATTAATAGATTTACACTAATGCAGTGTGTGTACAAAAACAGACAATCTCTCTTTCCCAGACCACTTTATAAACACCACTTTTTCGTTCTCAGGCATCCTCAAGAGTATTTTTTCCAGGTGCTCTAACAAGATCTAAGAGTAATTAAAAAAAACAAAAAAAAACTCCCTAACCTAAATCGCTAAGTAGGGTAGTATTTTACCTTTATGAAGGAAGCTAGTGGAGAAAGAGGTTTAGAGGGGACCGAAGAGAAAAAGAGACCAATGGGCTGTGATATTGATGACGAGACTGCCTTATAAGTGTTGTGAGTACGGTGTGGTCTGGTTGGCAGATTGGCCAACCAAGTGTATGATTGAAAATGCCTTTTCAACACCTGCTACTAAACCACAACGTTGGATTCTCTCTCACTTCCTCTTCCACGTACTTATCGCTATTAGAAGATGAAGAAAAAGAAGAAGCGGGGAAAAAAAAGTGAACCCTTTTCATTTCGTATAATAAAACCCATTTTCTAATCTAGTTTAACGCACACATAAACACACTAGAGCCAGTCATCATGAATAGGCCAACGGCAATTAAGGGTTTATTTTCTCTTATACTGCTCGAGGAAGTTTGCTGAATAAAAAGCTGCCATACTTTGTAGCACTCACATTTTAAGTTGTCTACCGCTATCATTCCTCACTGTGTAAGCTTAAAAGAGAGAGACTGCCTTCAGCATAACACGAACCAGCAAGACACTTTCGAAAAACGTTAATAAAACTGAAATTCTTCTTTACTAAACCAATTTGTTATTTTTTTGTCTCACTCTCAAAAATTTTCTATCAATTTTCTTTTATCTTAGTTCACCCATTCCACAAAAACAAAAAATCTATCATTCTACATATCTATCACTTCTGCGCTATACACTTTTGCAAAAAACTTTACCATAACAGATATTCCATGCAATAATTAATATTGGAATATTCATATTTAAGTGTTGGCAGTAACCAATCCCGCGAGTTGCTGGTTTTTCAAATATTAAAGGATCCGTCTGTTTAGGATTAAAATAAATCATTGACGAACCGCCTGAGGACTTTGAGTTCAAAGGACTGCTATTTTTGAGTTCCCCGCAGTCTTGCTCCATGATTCCGTATCACTCTCGGAAGTCATGGTTTCACACTGTTGAGTTTGGTCCAAATAACTGTCTCAGTTGACTGCAGCTTATATTCTCTTCTTGCCATTCGGCTTATTTTCAGTTCTTGTATTACAAAATTGATTCTTTTTATTATTCCTTTCTACTCTGTTTTAAGTGAACGAGAAACACGAATAATTTTGCAAGTAAAAACCATTTAAATACAAAATTAGCTTGTTTGCTGTAAACTTTAATCAACTTGAAACTTTAAGCTTGATTTCCCAAAAATCGATCACACAGCTATATGGCAAAAGTTATTCAATTGCAAATACGAGAGGCAAATAGTTAAGTTTTGATTTGTTTTCCTTAGTTTTCCAATAGTTGTATTTTCCTTTTTTAAGGGGTAAAAACAAATTGAACAACTCAGTTCTTGCTCTTTTTATTCTTATAAAACACTAACACAAGCTATCAACAAACTAATAGTTTTTTAAATTTTATTTCTTATATAGGCTTAAGTGTAAGGGATCCTAAAGTAAGGCAGGCATTTCTTACTTTAGGACCTCAACGCACGACCACAGAACTCTACCAAACTTTTTTATTTTACTTGCTTTATTTTCAGTCGTATCCTTTAAACTGTCACATACCCACTGTGATACCTGTGTATTTTCATCCTTAACACGTCTCTGCTGTCATATACTTTAGCGGATATTTAGGAACGTACATTAATTAAAGGCATATTAAAGACAACCTGAACAGTTAGTAAGTGTAGTATGTGACAGAAATTATAAGTGGAAGTAAACTCTCTTTTACCATTTTATTTTCTAATATTTATCTGATTGCCTTTTGTTCAATTCAAATTTTAAATAAAAACGTTTTTTTTTCGGTACAAAAAATCTTGCATTTAACGAAGAATTTCATTGGCTAATGTCTAGACTTGATAGTTGTCTGTGCGTGATATTTGCCAATATTATTCAGGGATAACCTTGATTAAGAGAAATCTTTAGGCATACTTTTTAAAATAGTAATTGTTTTTCTAACCAATTTTTCTCCATACTTAATTATTCCATCTTTCTTGTTGGTGTACACTAATTGGGAATCCTGTTTTCTTAATTTTAAAATCGAAACTTTTTTTTTAATGTTAAAGTGGTAACTTCTTTTTATTAAAGATTCTTATTGGCTCTTTGATTTGAATTTATGGTCAAGTTAGCCAATAGCATTGCCCCTTGTTTGATTTCAAAAACATATTCACTTGCGAAAATATTTGCGTGTTTATTTGGGTTCCATTTTGGTTTGAATTGAATTCCGATGGTAATAAGTTAAGGATTCATTTTTTCGGAATATAATGTGAACACTTTCTTAGGCCTGTACCATATTTAGTATCAGTTGAATGTTCCAGAAAAAGTTCGGCAGAAGGAAATCGCCCTGATACCATTTCTGTGACAATCCTATTCTTATCTTATCTGATGGCTGTCCTCAGGTTACTTTTTTCCTTTCAAAGAAAAGTAAGTGCTAAATATTTAACTACTTACAAAAAAGAAATGTTTTGCTTCATCTTTTTTCGAATAATTACTACATATTTTCAGTTTGAAGTATTACGGGTTTCATATTTTATTACTCTTATTTTAAAATAAATCTGCTTAAATTGTTTTGATCATTTTAAATTTTAGCCGTGCATTAAGTCATTGTTTTAACCCATTTTGATCATTGTTTCAACTTCCTTATTGCCATTTTGACATTTCATTTTAGAATTTTTTATATAAATATGTTTTTTTTTTTTAATTTCACGAATTTCAGTTTACATGGGTCTCACCAAGATAAGGAAAATGGTTCTAAAATGCAAAAATTATCCCACATTCAACAAAAAATACCAAATGAAATGGATCTTTGTGGTAAATATCTTTTGAAAACAAGGCAGACTTGAGTAAGTACTCTTTTTTAGTATTTGGGTGAATGTTTTAATGCTAAATTGGGAAAACCTTATAATCTACGATATCTACTTGTTTCTCCACGTAAGACAATACAAGGAACTCCATTCTGTCGAGTCTACTTATTATTGGAGGAAAAATGTATTATGTATCAGCAGCTGTACATGTAAGTATTCATTGATATTTTTTTGTATGCGTGCGATATTAAAGTAAATAATATAATATTACGTATTTTTGTTTAATCATGTACTGAAAGTAAGCAAACAATTGTTTATTTGATGGTTTAACATAGGGCAATTTTTGGTAAGTCGCTATTATCATTTTATTTGACTTGTGTTAATGTTTATATTTATACAGTTAGATGAAATAGACTTATTTTCATTGTACTAAATACTCAAAATTTATCCATTTCAATTTTGATGCATCAATTTTCATTTATAATTATTAATGTTCAGATTTTCTCTCTTTGCTGTCTAATTAGTTTTTCTTATGCTTGGAAATTTCTATATTGTCATGTCACTTATCCAAATTTCAAAATGTTAATCGATTTACTAATCAAGTTTTATAGGTGTATGCTATTCTACGGAAATTATACATATACAGTTCCTGACTTTACCGAAATCCATATTAACGCAGATGAAGAAAACTAAACAGTTACTCTATAAATTGTCTTAACATCGTTATTTTTTAAATTATCTCTTCGACGTTTTTTAGGGAAACACATGCTCCGTTGACTTTCCCGATAAGAGTCGACAAATGAAGGAAGTAGCATTACAGAAGCCAAGGAAGTTGAAGTTCCGTGGTGAGGAAAGACACAGAGCATAACTTTGAAACGACGGAAAATACAGAGCAGCACGGTGACTATAAACTTCAAATTCACCTTCATTATTTTTTATTTTTACTAAGCTCAATGGACTGAAAACTTTTTAGAAATTTTACGAGCAGGTTCGAGCTTATGGTCATTATTCGACCGAAATTTGAATAGGATTCTTTATTTATATTTCTTCCAAATTTTCTTTACAATAGATTAATAAAAGCAACTATTTAATTACATTTTGATATTTCATTTTATTTTTATTGACGATCATGAATTTTAAGAAAAATCTTTTGCAGGATTTTCTTTTACTTGGAAAATTATTAGCTGTAATTTTTGTTTCCTTTTACAATATTTCAACATACTGATTTTTTTTTTGCACGATTTAGTCGAAGGAATGCTACACATGTGAATTACTTGCATTAGGAGAGTGCAGATTGATTGAAACTTTCATTTGCACTAAGTCGTATTCTTCTGTAGGAAGTAAAGTTACTCTACTATTACGGTTACCTCCACTACTTGGCTGGGTTAGCCCAGAGAATTAGTTAAGTACCAAATTTACTATGATTTTTTTCTTAACTTGTTAACTTGTGGGCTTGGAAATGCTATTTTTTTATGCAAGATAATGATCGCAGCATTCTGTTCTACTCTTCTTAGTTCTAGTGGGAATATACGTTCAAGCAATTATTATTAGGATCCCAGAACTAAATTAAACCGGATGAATTCACTTTTGATGAGAAAATAGTACTACAGAATTCAACTTTAAATCAATCAAGTATTTCCCTTAAGTGAAATAATTTTTTTTTAAGCTAATGAATTTTAACAGATTTATTTAAAACTTTGATAAACTACCGAATAATAATTCGGTAATTCATTCTTATGAATTCAACATAAAGGTTCATATTTGAAAGATGTTTAACTAGATGTTAAAGATGTTAAACTACTGCAGTTGTAGAACAGCAACAACTGCAGTTTTTAACTTGTTCTAATTTATTGATACTAATTTTGGAAATAATATTTGCAGTAGCAGTAGCCGTTGCTGTGGGAGCAGTTGTAGCAGAATAGTTGCAGTTGCAGAAGTAGTTTCAGCAATATCAGAAGCTGCAGGAGCTGTAGCAGTAGCTGAGGCAGCAGAAGCAGTAACAGTATCTATAGCAGTCGCAGTCACAGTTGCAGTAGCAGTTGCAACAGTAGCAGTAGCTGAGGCAGCAGCTGTAGCAGTTGCAACAGAAGCAGTTGCACCAGTCTCAGTGGCTGTAGCAGCAGTAGCAGTAGCAGTTCTAGTAGCTGTAACAGCAGTCGCAGTAGCTGAGGCAGCAGTAGCAGTCGCAGTTACTGTAACAGCAGCAGCAGTAGCAGTTCTAGTAGCTGTAACAGCAGTCGCAGTAGCTGTAGGCAGAAGGTGCAGTAGCTGTAGCAGTTGCAACAGTAGTAGTAGATGAGGTAGCAGAAGCAGTAGCTGAGGCAACAGTAGCAGTCACAGCAGCTGTAGCAGTTGCAACAGAAGCAGTTACACCAGTCGCAGTAGCTGTAGCAGCAGTAGCAGTCGCAGTTACTGTCACAGCAGTAGCAGTTCTAGTAGCTGTAACAGCAGTTGCAAACGCTGTAGGCAGCAGGTGCAGTAGCTGTAGCCGTTGCAACATTAGCAGTAGCTGAGGTAGCAGAAGCAGTAGCTGAGGCAGCAGTAGCAGTCACAACAGCTGTAGCAGTTGCAACAGAAGCAGTTACACCAGTCGCAGTTACTGTCACAGCAGTAGCAGTTGTAGTAGCTGTAACAGCAGTTGCAGACGCTGTAGGCAGTAGTTGCTGTAGCTGTAGCCGTTGCAACATTAGCAGTAGCTGAGGTAGCAGAAGCAGTAGCTGAGGCAGCAGTAGCAGTCATAGCAGCTGTAGCAGTTGCAACAGAAGCAGTTACACCAGTCGCAGTTACTGTTAACAGCAGTAGCAGTAGCAGTTGTAGTAGCTGTAACAGCAGTTGCAGTAGCTGTAAGGAGAGTTGCAGTAGCAGTCCCAGTTACTGTAACAGCAGCTACAGTAGCAGTTATAGAAGCTGTAGCAGCAGTAGCTGATGCCACAATAGCAGTTTCTGTTGCAGCATATTCAGTAGGAGCAGTTGCAGTAGCTGTAAGCAGTAATAGCAGTTAAAGTAGTAGCAGTAGCAGCTTTGGAAGAAGCAGCAGTTCCAGTAGAAGCGTCTGCTTATTCTCTGGTGAGTGTAAGGGTTTGTTTGGTTTGATATAATTTTTTCTGTTTATTTTGTTAAAAAAAACAAAAAAAAAAACAGCTAAACAAAGAAAAAAAAGCAATTACTTTTATACAAATGCGTATACAAAAAATAAGCTAACGTTAGAATTAACATTTGCAGTAATGCAAATCCCTATGTTTGTTTTCATATTCTTTAGAAAAAGTAGGTTGTTGGGGAATATCGCTTGTTAGGAAAATTAAGGAGAGATTGAAAGTGATTTATAAAAAAAATTACTAGAGAAGGATGAAGTTACGTTTAATTCTCGAATTTTCATTGTAGTTAATTGAGTTTCATGCAAGGATTTTTGTGTACTGACGAATGTTAGTTTTCAGATTTGATCAAAGATAGGGTATGTATTGTGTGTCTTTGTAAAGCTGAGACGTTCTCCCGGAAATGAAAAACAGAGCTCTTTATTACAGGATATTTGTTCTATATTAAGGTCGATTTTGTTTGAAATACATTTTCTTCGTACCTAAAGATCACATAAAATATACAAAATATTAATTTTTACATTAAACACTAGTAAGAGGCCACTCGTCAAGTAATACGAAGTTATTGTGCTTCAGCGCTTTTATCCAGAAATTTCCTGCTATATTATATGCTTTTAACTAATAAGTAATAAATTTTTCTTGTGAACGTTAAAAAAATTTGATAGTTTATAATCTTTAAAAGAGTTAGAAATTGAATATTTTGTCAATAACCAACTGAAGTTCTGATTTCTTTCGATAGATGCCAGGGCAAGGTTGAAAAAATGCTTTTACTCCAATCTCTTTTAAAGTTTACTCGTTTAACATCTAATAATTTACTTCTTACTACTGATTTTTTAATTGCAAACTTTAATTCAATGTCAAAATTAGTTTATGATTGTAATCTGTGTGGATTTTCTCTACCCAAGAACTATTTAACCATTTTTCTTAGTATCTGCCTGATAGTTCAGATAAGAAAGGAACATCATTACCAATTTCAGTTTAAAGAATTATTTTATTTTCAACCTAGAGGCTAGGTCATCTTCAGGGCTTTTGATATCGATATTGCGATGATATTATTTAGTTTAGAATAAATTATACATTTTTTTTTTTGTATACATGATATTAAACTGTTTTCTTAAAATTTCTTTATCCGTAGTGTATACCATGGTGTATACCATGAATGTTTGTGAATAATTTTTTTGGTAGCCAGGTGGGAAAAGTCAATTCCCAAAAGTGACATTTTACTGTCATCTATGACCTTAAAACCAATTGAACGGAAATAACCACTTTAACGAATAGATTTTTGAGATTTTTCGAAAATTATTACAAGATTCCTATTAAATACTTTAATGGATCCGTTTTGTTGGATAATTTTAGTGATTTTAACTCCTTAACAAAAACTTACAGTTTAAAATGTTAAGTATAAGGGTTGATTAAACGCCAAAAGGTACACAAATCAGCGAGTACCCAACATTTCATTAATACTTCATTAATAGTTAAGTAATTCTACTGCATTAATTTTCATTAATAAGTTATTTTTTAGAATTTATTAGATGTCACAGACCCTTATGCTGGCCATTTTCGTCTACAAAATATATGTTCAAGTAGCACTGTAGATTGACTGTAATATCTAGTTATTTATAATAATCAAACTGTTAAGAAAAACGTTATAAAAAATACAAAAAAATTATGAGGCTAAAAAATTCAAAATCTTTTTTAAAAAATTCTTACATCAACTTACATCAATGATTTTATTTATTTTATTTATTTATTTTTATTTTTAAATAAAAATCGTCGGTTTAAGTTCATTCTTCGATTAAAGTAATTATTATTTTATGTAGTAGTCAAACGTTTATAATAATAGGTAATAATTATCTGGCTTTATCGCAAATAATATAGTTTTCTTCAATTATATTCTCAATCTAGGTATTCATCCCACAATGTTGTATATATGTAATATAAAATAAATAAGATATGCATATTTTTAGGACAGCTAATTATTCCAGTATTTTACTATAAGTAAAATTAGGGAGACTAAATTAAAATTACAATTGAGAAACAATAATTGTTGTTGAATAATCTACTTGTTATTATCTGTGTGTTATTTGTGCTCACGAATATTTCGGTAAGACGAATTCAAGACAGTAGCCTACTCTAACTTTGTCTTTTTCTACTTTAACATGCATGTATGTTTATGTGATTTATCATAATTATAACAAAAAAATATTATAAATGAAGTGGCCAGCATAAGGGTCTGTGACATCTAATAAATTCTAAAAAATATTAATGAATATTAATGCAGTAAAATTTCTTAAATATTAATGAAGAATTAATGAAATTTTGGGTGCTTACTGATTTGTGTACCTTTTGGCGTTTAATCAACCCTTATACTTAACATTTTAAACTGTACGTTTTTGTTAAGGAGATTTTTGTATCTTTTGGATAGGTTCTCCTTTTTGACTATTTTGCAAAGAGTTACATATCTGCTTTACAGATTTTTTAAAATTTGGAATAAGCAATTCTATCATTATAACCTGATAAGGTGTTAAGTCGGAACCGTAACTACCACTGGAGAGATCTTTTTAAAGAATTATTATAGTTGCGGTCCCCCAAACCATGCTCAATAACAATTTTTTTTGAAAAAGCGTTTTGAATAACATAGGAAGGTATTTGTACGTAAATAGCAAAATTAAACTGCGATTTCAGTACTTCCTTTTAAGAGGAGTAAGAAAAATAAACTGCGATTGCAGTACTTCCAGAGCAAAGAGGCAAAGATTTTTTAATTGAACGACAATTCATTGATTTAAATCGGTTCACTCATTGATAATTTAAACGATTGCAGTACTTCCTCTTAATAGGTGCAAGAGCGTGATAGCACTTCACAGCCACGTAGAGGAGCTTTAACCACTTATTCAGGCTGAATTTTATCAAAATCGGAATAAGCGTTATAGAAATATTGGTAATAATAGTTTTAGAAAGGGCCTTACTTGGGTGGGGCAAACTCCCCTCCTTATGAGGCACAGCCTCGAGGCTTTTAAAGTGCAAATCTGTACAAAATTTCGATTCGAATGACACTTCATTCATGAAAATCGGTTCACGTGTCGATAATTTGAAACGATTGCTATACTTTCCCTTAACAAGTGTAAGAGCTGATCGCCGCTTTAATGTTACGTAGGGGAGCCCTAACCCTATCATCCTACCAAATTTTTTCAAAATCCGGCCAAGATTTACAGAGTAATTAGTAATAATAATTTTGGA
This sequence comes from Rhodnius prolixus, assembly GCF_049639745.1. Taxonomy (NCBI): domain Eukaryota; kingdom Metazoa; phylum Arthropoda; class Insecta; order Hemiptera; family Reduviidae; genus Rhodnius; species Rhodnius prolixus. The sequence continues at coordinate 32,794,459 of NW_027411582.1, forward strand.
GGGGGCCTTACATTAAGGGGGCTAACTCCTCTCCCATTCGAGGTACAGCGTCGAGACCCCCAAAAGGCACATCTACATAAAATTCCGAATTGAATGACATCTCATTCATGAAAATCGGTTCGCGCGTTTAGGCGCTACGCAGTTTACAAAAAAGGTAACAACAACAACAAGAAGAAGGTCAACAATTTTTGAAAATGCCGTTTTTGCTCATTTTCGGCAACTTTTTTCTCGAAATCTATTAGATCTGGGTGGTTGCAAAAAAATTACAGTTATAAAGGAGGATTTGCCCTACATTATAAAGAAAATTTGGGAATTTTATTTTTTATAGAAAAAGAGAAAAAAATTGTCAAAGTTGGGTGTTTTTCAACGTTACGCTTTTTCGTGCAGTTTTTGATGATCAACCCTTATACAACTGTCCGGTAGACAGATTTAATAAGTAAACAGCTTGCCTATTTTTCGTGATTCTAATGAGTATTTTTTAAACTTTGAATGTACCCTTCAAACTAAATTAAAAAAGTTAAGCTATAGAAAAGTTAACTACTTTTATTATAACATTTTTCTGTTAACTCTCTTTTTAGTTTAAATTTTAAGGTTTAAGTAAATTTAATGATCAGTTCTGCGTTAAAAGATAGTTGTATGGGTGTTCATTTTAGATTTCAGTATTCTCTTATTGGTAATACTGTTGTTGGTAACAGCCAATAAAATTGCCAATAAGTTGTACGAGAAAATGATTACTGAAATTGAGCGTGTCCTTCTCTTATATTCTTAGCAGCACAAATTTATTGCAACTAATTGGTCTGAAAGACCGTGCCTAGGCTTATTGATAAGTCATTCCTAGGAAAAGCCTTGTATATCTGGCTCCCTCTTGGAACCTCCAAACCTCCTTTTTTTTTATAATAATTGAATTAAAAAATATCTCAGTTTATGTGCACATTTACCATAGTTAAACAAAACTCTTCCAATTTTAACTGTTAATCAGATTTTGGTTAAAACTATTTGTCTGAAAAATAACCGAGCCATCTGAATAGTTCGTAATACTTTTTCGTACTTTGAATAGTTTGTGAATGTATTTTTTTTATTTTTAAATTGGAATTTTTATTCATACTTTTAGTAGCCTTAACTGTCAGTGAACATATAAACTAGCGAAGGGGTATATGCACATACTGAGTAAACAGCAAATACGTGTATAGGATTGATTACATTGTTGGCCAGCAGTCAGTGCCACGATCAATCATAGTTGAATATAAACGATCAATCTCAACAGTTGAAATCTTAACGATACTGACACCCACATCTAAACTCAGTTATACCGAAGAAATGTTTCATACAAAATTGATAGCTGATATCTAGTAAATAGCTGAATACACTTTTAAGAATTTCAAAACTTAGTATATTGTACTGAGAAGATATCGTTAATAACTCAATGCGTTAAGACCAGAGATTTCGGTTCATTGTTTTCTTTTGGTTTCGGAATTGAGTTGATATACAACTTTGTTGGAATTGACATTTAAAAAGGGTTACTTTAACACTAATATAGCTACTCTAAGTTTCTTTCAATTTCATGGAAAATTCTCTGAGCTTATAACGGACCCTTTTTAAACATTTTGAGAGCTAGAGGAAAAATTTAATGGTACTGTTAAAGATTAAAGTATCAAAGGTTGATTAATCGGTTTAGGTAGAGAATTCAACTACAACTATATTTCCGTCCCACATACCTTTGCTGACGAGTAGCACTCGTACTTGGAGTCAGCTAGTGTGAAACGGAAATATAGTTGTACTTGAATTCTCTACACCAAACGGATTAATTAACTTCTAATTACGGACGAAAATAAGCAATCATCATGCTTACAACAATATCCACACTGAACTGACATTTAGAGGGTGTCTAACCCTACCTCTTTTCCAGCACTGCTCTATAACTTTTTTTTTTTTTTTTTTACTAATTATTTCAATAAACGTTATTTTTACGAAGCTTGAAGATTAGAGAAGACAGTAGGGGGTATTTTCAATAAAATATCAATCAAGTAAAAACTGCAATCTGCAAAGGGCAGTTTTTTCCGTTACAGGAAACATTACATAAAAAGGGAATTTAAGTGATCGTCATTTTGATTGTAAATTTTTGGTTTTATGTTAGTTTTAGTTAGTTTTGTTAGTTTTTAGTAATGCTATTTGTTTTATTTGCTTTCAGTTATATTGCATTGGGTTGTAATTATCATTGATTTTATCTGACGAAGCACGCTTTTCTTTTCTTTTTTTTTTAATATTTCTAAACCTTTCTGTATTTATCAGTTAGTATAGAGAATTTGACTTCCACTTTTTTCAAACTTATTGTCAAATTTGCCTCAACTAACTCTCCTACCCCATTACCCTCTGATGACGACAAATCGTGAAACTGCCGACGATTTTTCTTGCCCTGTTTGCGAAGCGGGTTTCAGGCTGCTTAAGCCCTAGAAAATCAATGAGATAGAGAATAAGTGAAAATTAAGTTTTCTAAACCAACTGGATAAAACCACCTTTAATGATGGGTAATAGATATGTTTGAAACGTTCAGAAATATATATAAATATAAATCGTTCTACTATGAATAAAATCAGCTAAATTATCCAGCACCTTAGGACCCAATAAAATTTGCAATAGTATTAATTAGTTTATAAGTTTAGGACTTAAGGGACCTACAAACGGTTATTTTCTATGAAAACTGGTAATAGAAAATTTGACATTTTTACAATATTTCCTTTTTCTAGTGAGAAAAGTAAAAATGTAAAATGATCATCATGGTATTCGCCTCGCTTTACAGAGCGTCATATATGTAGCTCCCAAAGTATTGGCATATAGCCGTAACTATTGTCAACTTCCGCAGAGCAGCAAAACACGCTAACTTCCAGCATAATAGTCAATTCACCAGGTGTAATTGGGTGACCTCCTCCCCCTATCCTGCCAATTGCCATACGCAGGGAAAACTATGGTTGGATTTTCCAGCATAGTGTGCTACTGAAATCCACCACGGCTGGAGCAGGGGAAGGAAAATCGGCGGCACTTTCACAGAGTTTGAAGAAGTGCAGAGAGAGTGGTGTATGTGTGTGTGTGTGTGTGTGTGGTGTAGGGGTTTAGTTGAGGCGAATTTGAGAGAGAGTGTGGTTATATCAATCGGCGCAAGCGCACAATCCAGCCTGGAGGTCTCTTAGCAACGTTCTGCCTGGGGGCTCCCCAGTTTGTTCAGTGGCAGAGCCGTGCAACACTGAAAATCTCGATATTTAGAGATAACCGCGCGCGCGGCGGCTGTAAAAAGATTGTATATCCGCCAACGGAATTTGAATTTATAAATCTCTATTTATTATTCAATTCTACTTTTTTCAAAAAAAAAAAAAAATCCACTATTTGTCTCTCACTTTTTATCTCTGGGTGAATCGCTGGCCACAAGGTGAGCCTTATAAAAAGTAATTACAAAAATAAAATAAAAAGCTCCAGGCTAAATTTTGCATAATTTTCTTTATCCAAAAAATAAAATCATTTATTCCTATTTCATTGCACCCTTTTTTTATGTATTTGTATTGTACTATACAATCCATAAAACCCCTAGCTTTTCCTATGCTTTAATGCTTATCAAAAAACATTTTATTTTGAGTGTAACCTTATAGTTTTTTATTTATGGGCTATTCTGAGTTTTACTTATTATTCTCATTTTAATGTGAGAAATTCAAGAATCATTTTTATTTTTTCTAGCCTGCATAAATTTCGTTATTCTCAGCTATAAATCTTTCTCAATTTAAATTTTCCATACAGTCTTGTTAGTAATTAATATCTTTCATTTTAATTTGATACGTTATTGATGTAAATTTCAGTTTTCTTTTGAAAACAAAATCTGAATTTGAACCAATTCATATTTTCGATATTGAATAATTCCTAGAAAAGTATCGTCGTTTTGAATTCTCTACGAGTTCGAAAAAGGTTTTTGTATAACATGATGAGTATGTGTATAAAATTTTTCAAGAACTTAAAATCCGAAGAAATAAAAATGAAAATTTCAATTAGGTACCATGGATCACGAGCCATGACTTAAATCATATAATTTAGCCACTTTGTGGCCGGAAGTACTTTACAACTTTTCTTTGAAATTTATTCTATTAATAAGACTATTTTATTGAAGGCATTTCTGGGAGAGTGAGGTCTTAAATGCAGGCTACCTTCGAAAGTAACACTTCAGAATAATGTACGATTATGTGTTTTTTTCTAATTATGGTTAAATGTGAGGCTGAAATACCTCATTTGATTTGAATCTTTTCCTATTAAAAATCGTTCTATGAGGGTTTCAGCTCAAAAGAATTTCATATTTGCCATTTCAATGAATTTTACAATTTTACCACGAATTAATCAGAATGCGCCATTCAAATTCAGTTTTTAAAGAAATTGTACCAATTTGAATCTTGAGAATTCTGGTAGGAGAAGATTGTGTGAAAATAAATATCAGTTTTATTTTGATGCGGAATTTAATTTACAGCAGTATTCTTTATTCATTCTGCTAATGTATTTTTAATGTCCTTAGAATTAGCCATACTTCACTAAGATAATTATCTGGGACTTAAGGTTCTGTGCTCTATAACGTTGCTAAATCCTAACTAAAATTATCAACCACCTTTCTAAAATAGATTTTGTTTAATTTAATATTTAGCCTAAAAACTCGAAACATAATAATGGCATACTATTACTGTCGTCTTACAATTAAATTTATAAGCATAGATTTTGTTTAATTTAATATTTAGCCCAAAAACTCGAAACATAATAATGGCATACTATTACTGTCGTCTTACAATTAAATTTATAAGCATAGATTTTGTTTAATTTAATATTTAGCCTAAAAACTCGAAACATAATAATGGCATACTATTACTGTCGTCTTACAATTAAATTTATAAGCATAGATTTTGTTTAATTTAATATTTAGCCCAAAAACTCGAAACATAATAATGGCATACTATTACTGTCGTCTTACAATTAAATTTATAAGCATAGATTTTGTTTAATTTAATATTTAGCCTAAAAACTCGAAACATAATAATGGCATACTATTACTGTCGTCTTACAATTAAATTTATAAGCATAGATTTTGTTTTAAATGCTGTGGACTAAAAATAATAATTACTTTATAGCATCCTATTTCAATTGATAGCTTCATAGGTTTCCGATTTCCTTCAAATTTGGAGTTTTATTTCTATTAATATTCTACAGATAAAATGTAAAATGTAATAATCATAGGTTTACATGTACGCATAGTTTAAACAAAGTTAAAAATATCTATTTGAAACTAATCATGAAAATATCTTAAAAAACTTTTACTTTTTGGCGAAGAACGTTCTTAAAATTTTGGGATTAGTTTGAAATTGAGAACGTGTGTGGCAGAACATTAAAATGAAGAAGTAAAAAATATAGTACTAAAAAAGTATTCACGTTGGCTGATTTTGTCGATAAGCTTATTTGTCAGGTCCTACGGTAGGGGTACCTAAATAAATTTTTCAAAATTAAAGGTTCAGTTATTTGAAAATTGCATCTATTAAAGAAAACGAAGGTTGTGTTTTTCGTGCAGTTTTTGTCGATCATCCCTTATAAAACTTATCGGACAATTTTAATAACTTTTACAGAATCCAAAAAAATAAGTCTGCATGATCACAATAATTACTTTTGAGAAAAGTAAGAGAAAGTAGAAATTCATAAAACGCCGGCCCTTTGACCTTAATTTTCTCTCACATTTAAGCTGAAATATTATCCATTCGACGTTTTTAAATTTTAATCTTTACAGGAAATAAACGTTTTGTTTGTAAAGTCACTCTTAAATAAATAAAAATGTGGTCTGTAAATAAATTAGGCTGTGTAATATCAACGGAAATTCTTTAAATTTAGTATAATGTCTATTAATTGCACTTCATAATGTTGCCATTGTAACACATTGAACCATTTTGCGGGGAAAATTGATTTTCCAGCTTAGGCCCTAATCTGGATTAGGGTTTCCTGTTAGCTGGTCATTTCCATAGAATGTGTACTTTCCCCAGAATTGTTGAGAGTAGAGAGGATGCCATAGTTATATTCTACCTAACCATGACATTCTCTCACTCTTTCTCTCCCTCCCTCATCTCTCTCTCAATAAATATATATATAGTTCTAAATATATTTCCGATAGTTCTGTGTACGTTCAACACATAACTAATTTCAAGTTTGACATACTAACGTTAATGACTAGATGACTACCGTTGCGCAATACAATGTATTACTTGCCTGTATGCAACAGTTGTTTCATCAAGTTTGTGCTATATCAAAGAGAATATTATCATGTAGCGCAAGTTAAATGTTATGCGGGTATAAAATTGATTGACATGACATTTTAGATACATCAAATTGTAAGTTACCATTTTGGTTTAGTAATTATTAGTTTCAGGTTAAATTAGTGAATTGTAAATATTAACGAATGGTAGTTCCTTTGAAAAAGGTTTTTAGTAAACGGTCCAGCGACAAAAAAAAGCTAACTCATATTTAATTTGCATGAATATTATAATAAAATTCTAAGTTCAGTTCGTGTTTTTAAAAAAGCATCCCGTAAATATCTACTAAAGTTTTTAAAAATATTAATAGTTTTTATTCTTATGTAAATTTGCTTTAAAATTAATATTCTGTTCCTTGAGCCGTGTTTTATTTTATTTAAAGGTACTCTCTTGAGATAATTCTTGGATTATTAAGCATTAACTCAATAAATATCTTAAAAAAATATTTCCTTTGGTAAATTTTACTTAACTTTGGTGCACCTATTCTATGTTTTGCTACCTATGTGTGGGCGGAAAAAGTAAAAGAAAAACTAAAGGAGAGAAGAAAGAAAAACAAAAAAATTACTAGAGAATGTCTATTCCATGTTATACTGTCCAGGCTGCTAATAAAAGTCTCCCTGGATAGCTTGTTTACAATCTACATGTTTACAAATGTGTAAACCTCCTGCATCCACTTATTCTACAATCAACATAAATATAATATATAGTAATGCTCACTCGCTAATTTTACCTTATTTTGCCTTTTCACTTGTTTTTGCACTTTACAGAAAATAAGTAAATTTTTTTTATGTGTATTATACATACGTGTTTGAACGAAATTTAAATAATGTTCAAACTTATTATTCTGTTCGGGAACTGTTACTGCTTTTGGTACTGACGTTTTAGTTAAAATCCGGCTGGCCTTACCTAGGATTTTTGTGCTAGTAAATTTGTTTCTCTTTTGTAGCACGGAGGTTCTTGGAGTCAAAGTAATAATTGCACTTCCACCTTCTTTGCCGTAGTAAAATGTTGACTCCGCAGAAAAAAGCCATGCAAGTAATCCGAAGGAGTTAGTGGGGGCTAAAAGCAGCGTCGAGGAAAAAGATCTAACACGAGCTTGTTTATTTAGAGGCGAAAAATGTGGTTATCGTGTGGGTTACTTTTTTTTCAGAATAAAATGGGCTATAAGAGTGCTGATTAATGATTCATTCGAGATATCTTGCCTATCTGGTACCAACTAGAAATGCATAATTCCTTTAAAGTTCCACCATTCGCAGACCATTACTTATTTTGCTCAAAACATTCTCCTTCGAAAATCATGAAACATATTCGGCTGACATAATCCACTGTTTTGAATGCCAGTACTGTTAAAGTAAACCAACTTTTACTTCGCAAGAGCTGATTGGCTTTTTGAATTGAAAATCACTTCTTTTACACTGGATTAAGACTTAGTAGAATGAGGCATTTCTAATCCTCTTGGAAGTTTTCTAGTGCTTGTTTTGAGGATCATCTTCTGCAGCTTCTTTTAAAACTGTTGGGTTATGGGCCAAACTTGGCCTTCTTGCCCATTACCTCCTTTCAAAATTTAAAACTAACAAGTACATCAAGAATTGATAAAGCATTGGCCTCCATCAACTTCACATCTTTTTCGAGGTACAGCCGTTGCTGTAAAGCCTTTTTTTAAACTAATGCTCGAATATCGCTTAATATTAATGTAATTCACTTTTTTTAAATAAATAATTCGTTGATGGGTAAAACTCTACTAAATACGAACGATTCCTTTCTATTAAATGAAAGAAAAGACGTAGTCTCATTCAACTCTATATTACTATAATTACCTGCATTTGAAGCCATCTAACATTTAGTTAGAATTTAAACTTTAAAAGAAAACTTTCATAACAGAAGTAAAGGAAAGACGAGTAAATAATTCATTTTGAGATTTTTTTTCGTAGTTCAGATGAGAATATTAATCATAATGATATTTCCGCATCGCTACGCTAAAATGCATTTTGCAATACATAAGCCGAAAGAGTTGTGATTTAATAAATAAAGTGGAATCTAAATAAATTAGGCTCTCCTTTTATGACATATGATAAACTTTGATCTTGTTATAAAATATTATTTTCCTACTAAATAATTCATTTTTGAGTATTTTTTCTTTTTTATTAATAAAAGTCATTCATAACGAGAATGAAATCAAAATAATTTTTCTTTATTTTATTAGGTTCTCTTTGTTTATTGCTTTGTAATTTTATTTGGAAGTTGAAAAATTACTGTCCATGTTTCTTCACATTTCTTTATATTCTTTGTTTAATATACATTTCTTTCTGTAGAGGTCCTTTAACATTGTAAATTTTCAATGAAAACAAAGTTTGCTTTTGTATAAGTTCATGTATATAGTTCATACATTATTTAGCTTCGAATTTATTAGTTGAATTCACTTTTTGGTCAATATTAATTTTGTACTTCATTTTATTCCTTTTATTATTGAAGTATTACAATCGTTTTTCTATTTTGTTTTTTTTTCATGAAATTATCAATTTTTAGAATTCCTAAAAACAGAATTAAAAATAGCAGAATGTTTAAAATTGATATTTAAAAAATCACTTAGATGACACCAGGAGAAGTATTCTACATTTTTGAACAACCTAATCGTCTTTTAAGACATGCGCTTCATACCCTGTTTAAAGTGCTACTTTCGCTGCATGCAGCAGTGGTTATTTTTATGCATTAACACTCTTTGTTTCACTACTATTGGTTCCTTTAGGCTGGAAACATAGTGGAGCGGCGGGCAAAGCGGCGATGATAGCGAAGAGCAAAGCGGCAAAAACAAAAACTAGAAATAGATAGAGTTGCTCTATCTTCGCTTTGCTCGCCACTATGCGCGGTCCCATATGTTTACTTGTGTTTGATTTCGCTGCTTTGCTCCTCGCTATCATCGCCGCTTTGCTCGCCGCTCCACTATGTTTCCAGCCTTAGTTTTTGCTCAGCAGTTGTGTAAACTGTTCTGTGATTGATCTTTCCTTGAAAGGCACTTGGCTCACATATTTCTAGCAGTTCACAGATTTCTGGGAAAGAATTAAGGTCAATGTACGTAAGAAAATTTGTAGGGAATTAATAATCTTGTTGTGTATGTTGACACTCAATAAATTCCAAAGGTACATTGCAGGTAATATATGATAAAATTTAGACATTCAAAAAACGTTCTTGGTTCAACTATATTTTATATATTACAAAACTTTTATGAATAATCGATTCACAATTAAAAGAAAAGTAACTAGTTCACTACACAAATAAGATATATACTCTAATCTAAATTGTATAAATATTAACAGTAATATGAAATAAATATTGCAATTAATTAATTAAAAAATAAAATTCATAAAGTTAGCCAATTTAGCCTGTGCCTTTTCTAAATCTATAAAACTTAGTATCAGTTGCTCTTCGTATAACCCTACATTTCTTACATATTTGTCTCATGACTAACTACTGCAGAAACTAGATAGTCCAGCTGTATTGCTGTTTCGCCTTTAAAAACCAAAATTTGAAACGTTCATTGGATGATAATTCTTCATTTTGTCATCTGATAGAGAGTGAATAACATTGTATATGTAGTTTATGCTGCTGAAGTTCATTATTTCTATGTACAAGGAGAAATGATGTAACAACACGTGGCGGCACCAGTTACGTCATAATGATCATCGTTCTATATCCATAAATATACTTTAAACTATTTCTTAGCACGTAAGGTCCTATATATTATTATAATTGATACATTAATTTCTGATGTTCATTGAATATCAGATTCACTGCTGATTCGAAATTATTTGATACTATCTTCTACTTCCAATGTTCCAGATATTTATGTCTGTTTTCATTTATTTTCCGAAGTGGGTTTAATCATTCTCTGGGAGATAGTTTTTTCTCCGTTTTCTATGCCGATTTCCGGCGGTTCTTTGTTTGGCTATCCCATGTCAATATTTCCTTGTTTCTTTTCTATTCTCCAGCAGTTATTAGTTTTCTCTTTCTCTCTCATACTTTTGATTTCTAGTAAAGTTGGCTTGTCCACTTTTATTTTTTATGTCAACGATTGCCTAGAAAGGAAATATAAAAATTTAGTGTGGACACTCATAAGACTCTTACTGCACTTTACATTATTAAATTTTCTTGAAATTTTCTAGAAATAAAATAATTTACTTCAATATTGTGCACGTTCACAATATTACAAAGAAACTATTGAATGAAACGTAAACGAATCAACTTCTCCGAATGCAATATAAACTGAAACGTTTCTAAGCGAGTTTCAAAATATTTTTGAGTATTTTACATTTTTTTTTATAAAGCAATTTTTGTTAAGCTGTATTTTATGTATATTTGGTAGAAGAAGCCAAATAAAGTTTTCAGTTATATGGTATTTTTGAAGCCACATCTTTCTTTTTATATTTTTTCTTGTTATGTAAGTACACTAAACTACATCATTTTCCAGCGATCCATGAATATATTGGTAAAAGTGTTCCATATTTCACTTATTTATTTCTAAATTCAGTTGTGAATAGTTTTACATACAATAAAATAAAATGGCATAGTTTTGTTCGTTTTTGGTAATATGTATTATTAGAATTTAATTATAAAGTTATTATAAATATCTGTAATATCGAGGGGCCCTCATTATACATTTTCTTTCAACTTACAACTTATTTTTTTTCTCTCTTTCTTGACTTATTGAAAAATATGAAATTATAACAAGCTTTTTGTACCGTTGTCTTAAACTTCAACAAATTACTAACTTCTTCTTTGTTAGTTTTACTTCTCTCTTAGAACCTTCTCAATTCTCTTTTTCTAGGTATCCATCTCCTACCTTTTTTACCTCCGCATTGTCTATCCATCGTTAATAATTTTTTAATAAAGAACTTTCATTAAAATTTAGTTTTTTAATGTGAAACAGCATGAAACGGAAATTCAATGAGAATTGATAATTTTATCAGCATTTCTGGAAAGATAAACACAGACGTCTAGTTCTCTTGATAATTAGGAAAGAACTTTTATTAATAAATAGTACGCATAATATGTTTATATTTAATTCAGAACAATGAAACCAGGTGAATTGTTCTGAATTAATATTATTGATTACAAATATGCAATGTGTGCACAAACTTTAAAAGAAAATACGTTATAGTTATTTTCGTGAAATTTTGTTGAAAGTGAGAAATCTATTCAGTACAGTAAGATTTTCGGACAGCTTAGTTGCTCATGTTAATTAGCTGAATAAATATAAAGTTATCAACCGAGTTATTTTTTGCATATGATTCTTAATACCTTCTAAAAGTCTAAAATATAACTGAATATAACAGTACTTCTTAAAAGAATGTATTTGCCTATAATTTTTTCGTTTATCAGTAAAAAATAACCATTATTACAGGAAATATTGCTCAATTTAAATGATTTTTCGTAGATTCTTGGCTGTCATTTTTAAATTTAAATAATTAAGACAAGACAAAATAAAAAGAAAAATTAAAAAAGAGTTTTTTTTTTCTAATTCTTCTTATTTAATTTTACATAAACTAATTAAAAAGAAAATTGAAAAAAGACTACTTTGCACTGCAGTGATAACGGGCAAGAAAGATAGAAAATAAATAATAACAAAGATAGAAAAATGGAAAATAAAATAAATGGAGATCAAAGAACCGGTTCACTTTCACAGTGATTTCATTATGAGACCTTAAGTTTTCTTTTCTACCTTATATCTCAATATCTGTCTCTGCTAAATTTATTAAATATCTATTTACTCTTACAACTTATTCTCGTTATGGCAAAAGTGTTTTTATTTTCTTCAGTGTTAAAATTAATAATCATTTTATTTTATTTTTTTTACTTTTTCTTAACTCATAGCCAGAAAAAATATTGCGATTCTCAAACTTTCGTTGTCCAGTTTTTCCTGGATATTTTCCATGCATGATTTGTATTTGTGTGCGACTATGAACAGAATTGTTATTTATTTCTTCTTCTTTTTTTTGTGAATTTTTCTTACTTCTGAGGGTTTTCGTTCTTGAACAAATAACATTTTTAAGGAACCTTTCCAATCCTGTTTTTTTCCCCTATGTTTCTTATACCTTCTCCCTTCTTATGCCCTCTAAATCTACTTAGGGACTCCCTCCTGGTCCATATTCTACAAATATGCCCAAACCATCCTAGTCTCTTCTCCTTGACTTCTTCTTAAAATGTTACGCTTCATGTCCATTATGTCCCTTAATTTCCTATACCTCCTTTTCTCAAGTCGGTAAAGTGTTGTTGCTCTTCATCAGTTGTCCATTTCCGTTGAAAGGGAACCGGCTGTAATTGTACATATCTTGACATTAAATAATAATATTCTCTCAACTAACTACTAATAATAACTTCGTTCGTCTTATTCTTTATTTGAGGGCAGAATTGAGCTATTACCCTTTTAGCACAACCACTTCTCTGCTTTATTCTATTAATAATGTATCCATTTTTTTTTAAATCTCCCTCTTTGACTTATGTGCATGTAGTTTGGAGAGAGAGTGTAGAATTTCAAAATAAATAAGCGTTCTTTATATTTGAAAAAGCTACGAATATCTATGAAAGCGGTACTCAGAATTGCTTTAGAAATACAAATGTTAGTTTAAAGAAAACATAACATTCTAGTGCAGATGGGGAAACAATTCTGCATATATAGAGAGAGATCATTTTCATGCTTCCATTTTAAGAGATAATTAAGGCATAAAATACGTGCTTCGGCAATTATGCACGACTTAGATATTCTTACATTATCTTGTATATTCCATCCAATTAAAGACTTAAAAATATCCATTATCCAAATTTTTGTTCCAATTCTAGATTAATCTTTTTAAACTAAAAACGGCTCCTACTATTGAAACATCGATTAGTGATTACAAACATATTAATGTACAACTTTTATTTGAAACATTTTTTCATAAAATTTGATTAGGGGTACTTCTAGTGGGGGATGAATAGATTCCTTCTAATAAAGTGCCATTTTTTATTACTTTTATGACAATGCAAGTACCGTAAGCATCTGGAAATATCTGTAACCTTCTGGTGTTTATAAACATTCCTAAATGAATAAATAAATTGGTTCATCGCATTCCTTTTAGAAGTCTAGTTTGAACATTTATAAATATTTAGTTTTACACTCCTTTTTTTACTAGTTTGATGTTTAAATTTGAAGTCTGGGTGGACACAGGGTTCAGTAACCATTCCTAGTAAATACGAGCTTTGGTGAGCATATGAAATTCCCAGAAATCCATTTTCAATGTCAGATAGAGGTTTTAAAAAACCCCTAAGCACCAGAAGGCGCACCTTTGGAGTAGTTAACCCTTCATGCCATTATCTAAGGAAGATTTAGACTCAAGGGAAGTTACCAGGTGATGGAGAAGGATATACTTCAGGAGATATACACCAGAAAAGTTGATGGAGGAGGATGTACGTTAAGATTCTGAAATTTATTGGATAGCTTGAACTATAGAGGGTGTTATAAGGCTTCGTCTAGCACAGTACATCTTAAAGGTTGCTGTGCATCATTATACACGGTTTTTATATGGTATATAAATATTATATATTATGTATATTATTAGATATATATATATTATTTAATATTATATTATTTATATTTACATTAGAACTTTGAGAATGTCAGAAAGAGAAAACCCTGTCAGCTTTGACTATTCTACATTTAAAATTGCCGTAAATAAATAAAAAGAAATATGGGCCAGGCCTAATTTATTTATGCAAATTTTCTTTCTACATTTTTTTTTGTTTCTTACCTTAGAGAGTGTAATTTATATATCTTTAGAGGTTATAATTTATTTGCTGAACAATTGTGAATAGTAGGTTTTGGCATTTATAAAAATAAAACGTAAAGTAGGGAATGTAAAGAAGTAGTAAGTAAAAAGTAAAGTAACCACTTATTTTTCATGCGGGACCTAATGTCTATTTAATTAGATGTTAGACAAATGCGGAACTCGTACTTTACTATAATCATTTTATCAATTTAAATAAAAAGTAGCTACGCGCTGGACTCGAACTTGGGTTCTCCATTAGGAAAAAGAAGTATATTGAAATATATATTTTATATTTATTGTATAACATATTTGATAGATATAATTTTTTTTTTTTCACTATTCTCAGATAAAGACCATTAATGTGGAACGTTATGGATCTGGACCTAGAGGCCATTTGGGGGTAGTCTCTAAATAATGAGTGTTGGACATATCTTGCGTCCATTTTACCGGACCATTATATCGGCGGGTAAAGCTTTATAAACAGTTAAAACGCCCACTGAATTAAATATGAAGGTATTACAACTACTTTCGACCAACCGGACGAAAGATAGAGTGAGTGGGTGGTCACTGAGCAGGACATAGAAGACTAAGTGAACCTTTCTCTTCTCTCTGGGTGTAGTACAACCATTCTCCAGTTAGTTCTCTTCCTAGTTTTGATTGTAGAGAGTGTTTGTGTATGGCAGAGGGTTGTTTTCGAAGTACTCTCCTTGGCATTGTGTTGGTAGCACTGTAAAACTGGTACTTAGTGAGGGTGTTTAATAATTTACAACTGCATTGCGGCAAACAAGGAGACAAAACATGTTCGGTCAACAACTGTTATCTCCGTCATCAGTTTGTACACTTTGGCCACAACTAGAGATAGGAGTAGAGTTGCTTTGTTGTTGTTGTTGTTGTTGTTGATGATGCAGTAGAGGTTTGTTTAGTTTCTAAGCTAGCTCACAAAACAATTTTGGTTAATTATTGTGTAACTATTAGCTAGCCTTAAGTTTGCTTGCCAGAGCTCTTTAACCAGATTTGGAGGTTTTTTTTGCTATGTGTAAATATACAGAGTGTTAGTTTGTATTTATTGAGAATTAATTCCATGATTGCATATACACAAATTAAAAAATTTAAAATGGACACTTATTACAATGGAGTGAAACACAAATCTTTAATGATAACATTATATTAATAATAATTATTAAAATCTGCCAGTACTTCGGTTTATTAAATGAACCATGACATATTATTGTGGGATATGAAAGTGATTGAGCGAAGTTGGTTTCATAGAGACTTGTTTTACTGTAGTTTGTCTTCTATATCTACATAATAAACATAACCAATTCTGAAGTATGAATTTCAAATGTCAATACGGTAATGGATGTGTCTGAAACTATTTGGAAAGTGTTTTTCATTAAAACAACTATAATTAAAATTGAACCTTCGATGAAATTTTGATTGCTAGTCTGTTTGTTTAAATAGTCTGAGACATTCCTTAAGTAAATAAAAGGTAGAAGCAGCACAAGTCAGTTTACTGCTCTCCAAAAGCTTAAAAGCCCTTAACCAAGTACTGTGAAGTCATATTTTGCAAGGGATTGCTTTCAGTTATCAAGCTGCCTAGTCTGTGAAATCCTTCCCCCGGTGTATTTGCTTCTGGTGGAATAAAATCTAGTAAGTGTTCATTATGCAACCTAGATTAAAAAGTTTGATAACATAGTTGGTGCTATCAAAAATAAGCTTTAAAGTTTTCCCTTCTATCTTTTTTGTTTTTTCAAATTACATGTAATTGCTTCTAATAGTTTTTTTCGTAAAAATTTGCACCATTTTAAATTCATTTTCGAGAGAAAACCTGGACACAATATGGCTAAGGTATGCCACCTAGAGAGTTGAACTTTTAACACACATATTGCTCTATATTTAGCCTGTGCCGCATATCACGCGCGTATCGAACACAACGAACACTCTCACTAGACACTGTTTTTGTATTAAAACACAGTTCTTCAGCCCAATTTCCATTTCTCTCTTTTTCTTCGGTTACCGCTCTTTTAAACTCACGTCCTACTTACGGATTTTTAAGTGCACTTAAGGGGAAGAGAATGCTGATGTAACACTGACACTTTTACGCTAGCATTTATGGATATGTCCGTGCCGTAGATAATTGCTTTGACCTTATAATTTTATTTTATTTTTTGCTTGCTTCAGAAATGTTACCGTACATCGTAAAGCAGAACTCCTAATAGTGGGAACTTCAAAATGGAACGTATGTATTTTTTCTATTCAAGGGTTGCCATAGATTTTCACTTTCTCTTGCCAAGGGGTAAGGAAAAGTTTGCCATTTTTGAAAATTATTTATTTTGAGACTTCTCCGCAACCATTAGTTCAACTTCGATATTGTGTTTAGGTTGCGCCAGCGGAAATTGTTTAATAAGGTTTTAGTAAAATCCATACAATTGGAAGTACCAAAGTTTTGGTAGTTTTTTCATACTTCATTTTAGAGCACTTCTGAACATAGAAATATGTTGCTCGAATTCCAAGTTTAGTCACTAAAGTATCGTTTTAGAGAGAAGACCTCTCACTCCATTGAACGTTTAATGATTTTTTTCTGGAACATTTTTTTTTCCAAACTAGAGAGTGGATCTAAATGTGGCCCAAATCCTTCTATGAAGTAGTTTTTCCAGTTGAGGAATATTTTTCGACTGTCAGGTCTTGGAGAAGTTCTAAAACCTTTTCTATTCCAAGATGACTTTTCCAGGCGATTATGTTATTCCAAATCTAAATGATAGTACCCTAATTAGTAAAAAATTGAAATAATATGTAGTTTACCTGTGTAGAACTCGAGGCGTTGTAAAGTCAAAGTAAGAGTCGTTCTCTAAGTAAAGTTTGTAGTAATCGCTGAGTCAATCCTTGAGAAGTGTCCAAAGTCCATTGTGTGCTCTGTACCATCCTACGCGCTGCGAAAAATGTATTGTAACTTTTTTTAAAGTAAAGTATTCTCTGTGAGGAGTTAATTTAGTTTACATTTTTCAAGAAGAAATTATCTTCCTGTGGCATCATCACCACAAACTTTCAGTACCAGAAGTTGTTAATTGTTTAGACAGAAACCTGAAAGGCTGAAGAAAGAAAGAAAGTAAAAACTTCTGGAGTTATTTCTGATATTTGACCTTTTAACCCTTTAAATGTCAAAGAGCTTGTTATACGAACTCTTCCTAGAACTTCGTAAGTTTAGATTGCTCACAACACTTGCACATTATATCAGTTAAATATCAAAGTCATTTTATCAAAAACATCACCTCTTATCATAAAAATGTACTAACCCATCTGTCTCTTAATAATTTTCTATTATTGTGCCAAAAATAAATAGTTCTCATAATTAAAATCAAGGCGATATGAAATTTGGGTAGTACAAGCGCACAACCTTTGAGAAGTGCATTTCTTTCATCTACTGCATTTAAGGAAATTATTGCATTAGCAAATTTTTTAGTTTAGTGTTTCAACGAAAATACCTTTTTTGAGCTCACCTGAATGTGTGTGTTTGTGTGTATGTAATATAAACACTAGCAAAAAAATGTAGATTCAATACAAACCTTCCAAAATTCTAACTCACAAATTTTCTTCAAATTCTGATTGAATTATATTTAAAATCACTTCGGAAGGAATCTATCCACTCTTATCTCCTAGAAGTACTCTTAATTTTTCGGGGAAAAAATGCGAATAAAAGAAAATTCTATGTGTTTGTAATCACTAAACAACTGTCAACTAAAATCATTGGAACCAAGTGCGAGGCAATCGAAAAATTTTATTGAATAAAGTTGTGCATCCGATGATCGATTTTGACCAAAACATTATTTATCACCTAACCTAAGTTTCAAATTTATGCTTTCGCAATTTTTCTTTTCTTATTTCGCACTCTGGAGACTTCAAAAAGCAACGGATATTTTTGGTAAAAACTCGAAATCTTAAATTGTACTTCGAAATACTTTTTCTTTTTTTTTATCTAGTAAGGGGAAAAACGTGTAAATATTATAAAAATCAAAATAATTATTAATTAATTATTGTTTATTAAGTAATAAAATTTAAACATATAACTGCTATAATGACTTATTTGAAAACATTTTATGGAAGGGTTGCTGTTCATTTCCGAAAAATATAAATTTCTATGTTTACTGAAACACGGGGTGTTATATTATTTTGCCAACTTGGCCCTCATGATAAAACGACTTCATTTAATATGAAGGTCATTTTATTATTTTTTTCACTCCTACTTTCGCATTCACTTCTCCAGATGTAAATCATAAAGAATTTTTACAAATGACTGAGGGTGTTACTGTCACCAAGGCAACGAGTATAACTAAAACTTTTTATGAAAGCTCAGAAAATGAAATAAAAAAGGGGAAAAATATGACTCAACAAACTAGGTCTTCTTAAAACATAATTTAAATATATTTTTTTTTTTAATTTAAAAAGCTCGTTTGTTACATTTCACAATTTTTCTCGACTTTACTTACTCCTTGGTTTTCATTTTTTAATTTCCTGTTATTCTAAAGTCAATTGAAATTTTAGTTAGTTTTCCTTATTTGGAATCCCTTTTATTTAAAATAGGTTGTTTCCTTCCTGTATTATTATTTTACAGAAGTGAAAGAATAAACCCTTTTTTGTAATCGATTATAAAATTGAAGTAATAAGTTTATAAAATGAAAGTTTAAAAAGTGAAACTGGAAGAAGCTCATTTAAATTAAAAGCCAATTTATTTGCAAGCCTTTATACATAATTAATACTTTATCTCGTTTATTAGTTTTTTGCTCTTCTCTTAAAGATGTGATATTAATTATTTCCGGGAGAGAAATTGGGTAATAATAAGGGTAAACCTTGTATTTAGATGGCTAACTAAGTCAGCGAAATAAGGCGCTAAAGATAAAGGCACACAAATCAATTCTTTGTATTTGTGTTCTACTCAAGATGTTTGCTAGATGAAAAACTACAAACCATAGTACACAACCCAATTAAAAATCAGCCAAAAAAACATTCTCACAAACTCCTTTCTATATAGATGAGGATTTTGAGTATTGCATTCTCACCGGGACCAACCGTTTTGAAGTCCTCTAAACTAGAATATCGCGTGGACTTGTGCTTGCGCGTACTCACTTGCGCGTCAGCTCTGCTGACGGATAATATCCAAAGCAATAATAATGTTAAATTATTGTATATATACACCTATGTAAAAATATTCCTGTTAAAAAAAAATTAATAAATAAATAAATAAAAATAAAAAATACTCACTTGAAGCAAACTGTGAAATCATGGCCACAGAATCATCAGGTACACAGTATGTGCTCTTCGGTGCCCAAATAGTGGGGGATGATCTGATGCCAAAGTTTGGTGTGACTGATTATCGTATTGCGACATGAAGAATCTGTGTTGGTAAGTTTGATTCATTTCATAGACTCATTGAGCTTAAATTATGTTGGAAGTCCAGCCTAGAAAGTGTCCCAGTTCTTCCTCTATGTATAATTAGAGAAAAAATTCTTTGTATGTTTTCTTTTCACTGTATTGTTCCAATATGATTGCCAATAAGATAGACTTTCCTCAGATTTTTTTTTCTTTTAAACATATGATTCAGACATTTTGCTGTATGACTCGTCCTGTTTTAATTCTGAGAAGCACGTCTGCAGCTTCATTACTCTTCAAGCTAGCAAAATCTAACTTTACCATTCTTCATGGAACAGAGGCTGTACTTGAGTTTTTTTTTGTTTTATGAATTCAATTAGATGTGCCAATATTTCCTTTTGTTTCTAATGATCACCAGTCCAATTGCATTGTACGATTCTCATTTTTGCTAAGTTCAGAATGGTTTACCTAATTGCTGACGTAGCGATCTGCTCCTGCATTTTGACCATTGCGACTTATTCTGCTTGATTAATTGAACGTGGGTCGCTGAAATTAAATCTTCATAAAATAGATCTAACTGCGACATTACTTTTGATATCATTAGTGTTAGTTGTTAGATTGTTTTCTAATTGGAAAAATAACCTCAGTATTGGATTAGTGCGGGTCAGTGTGTAAGCACTTAGAGCAACAATCTCTCTCTCTCCCCTCCACATCGCTCCTTCTCACTCTCTGTATAGCGATATTTGATGTCTAAAGATTATTTCAAGAGTATTGATTGTTTTAGAATATGCGAAATATGTGGACTGTAGCCAGTTATGAGAAATGAAAGTTGTCGTCAGTGGAAGATTACACCACTAACATTCCTTATCCACATATCCAAAAAGACTAATTTTGTCGTTTTATTTGTTGTCCACTTTATGACTTCCCAAAGTTCTTTAATCTACATTTTAGTCCTTATTTACTTTTATCTATGTAGCCATACTTTAGATTGAAAATAAAGGAATTATAACGGCTTAATGAGACAGCGCTGTTCTAGTGGCACTTTTATCACTTGAGAGGTTGTTGATTTTTTATAGATTTACTTCTTGTTGGAAAGTACCTCTTGAGAATTTTGAATATTGAAAGAATCTTATTGACTCCGTCCTTTAATGATATTTTTTTTTGTTACATTAATTATTTTGTTTCAACCTCCTCACATTTCTTTTTACTATTATGTAACATTCACACCATTTTTTTTTTTTACTTTTATTTGTATTTGGTTTAGCGTGTGCGATTCCTTCAACCACAGGATATAATAACGTACATATCAATTGTTTAGGGCCCCCCGTCGAAAAAAGCAATGATGAAAGGATTACCTTTTATTTAATACTTGTTAGAAAATTCAACATACATTTTACTTTTTACATATTGCTTCTCTACTTCATTTTATAACACATCTTTCTATTATTAAAAGTATTGTATTTATTTTATTATATAAAAAGTAGACATTCTGTAACCTTCCCCATATTCAATCAGATAGTGCAGTGATGTGAGTGCCGATGGATGGTTTTAATTGCAAGTAGAAGTCAAATTTTTCTGCACAAAACCACCAGAAGATTCAATTTCTGAAAGTGTTATAATGTACGAAAAGGATTCGAATGATAGATGATTTCAAACTTTTTTTAAAAAAATTGTTGGCCAAAAATGTACTCTAAAAGTAAGTTATTCCATTTTTCTAAAATATATTGTATTTTTTTTTATAAACAGAGGGAAATAGTTGCAAGATAATCGATAAAGTATTTTCTAAAGAATGGCCAAAAATCTTAGTTTTGCTATTTTTTGTTGTACATTTAATTCGCCATTGACGATTCGGCAATGGTTTATTTTATTATTACTTTTTACTAATTAGCAATTCCTAGTAGTACACGTTTTTATATTCATATAATGTTCGACTGCATAACTTTATGATAGAATCTTCGTTAGACTTGGCAACATTTTGTTTCAGTTATTCTCTTCTTCACCAAATTAGTATTTCTTAAACATTTTTGTTTTTAATTTTTTTAAAACTTTCTTATTTATAAATGCTAAAAGGATAGTTCCATAAAAATGAAATATGAATATGGGGTGAAGTAGGAAAAACTCATCTGAAATAAAAATGATCTGAAATGGTAATTGGTTTTCATAAACCTGCTTAACATACAAATGACTTCATTATATACTTTTTTTTTATTATCATTTTGCTAGCGTGTAATTTCTTTTCCAATTTATAGATACAGTAATATCCGTTCTGCTGAATTAGACTAAGGATCATGTAAATATTTAAATTGTTTGAATTCCTCTGTCATAACGCTTTTTCAGATAATTTGTTTTCTGTTAAAACTCAAAATTGAGAATATGCTCGAACGCAGATTACTAGAAGTAAGAGAAAGTAACGAAAATCTGGTGTGGTCACTCACACGGCATTCTCTTTCTCAATCTCAAACAATTTAGTATCCCTTAAACTAGAAATTGCACCGTAATGATACGTTAGAGGGTATCTTTTAGAGAATGTGTGTGAATTAGATCAATGTTTAAATTGTGACTCTAGCTGTAAGTTAGGATAGATTAAAGGGGGCAACATATTGTTTATAATTGTTAGCCGAAACTTCACCAAAATCTTATCACCAATAAATGCAATGGCTGTCTAATTTTAGAAAGATTGGCGACTAGAATTTCTAATGGTTTTCAGTAAGAATTTTTTAAAACTGAATGCGATCTATTTTCCAGTAGTAAGAAAACTTTCTATGAGAAAATTAAAAAAAAAAAATAATAGATTAGCTAGCTATAAGCTTTCATTTGTTGGTGAATAGTTGATGTCTTTACCATTGTATCGGATTCCTCTCACTCACTTTCATTCATTGTACTCTACCACTAAATTCTGGGAAGAATTTATGCTTTTTAAGAAGTAGTAAATTTTTTACTTCATAGTTAAATTAGTCTCCTCACACTTCTCACGACAGATCGATTGAACAAAGGCCGCAGTTATAATTTCTCTTCATGTAACGGAAACTTTAAATATTGATAGACATCTTTGAGAACTTTGATGTCACTCATCAGGGATTAAAAGTAATTAAAGGAATGGGGCGGAAAGTTAACTCCCACACTCTATCCTTAACCATTTAGTTCTTCATGAACGTACACGAAACGAGGGAACAAAAAGTTTCCAGTACTTGAACAATAATTTCTCTTTAGAGTTCTAACAGCAGTTAAAGAACTAATACATTTTGCTGGTCAAAGTAAAGAGTGTGTTAAATTAAAACATGAATTAAGAATTTATCCTAAATAATATGTATTGAATAAATTAATTGAATATTAATTGAATATTTATACATATTATTGAATAGAATTAATTCAATAATATGTATAAATTTAATATGTGCATTGTACAGCAACCCAAGTTTGGACGACCACCTTCTAAAGCCTTAAAACCCTTTCCCTTTGGGTTAGGGGATACCGTTCTCCATTTCCCTAAACTTACAAAGGCTAGGTGTACAAACGCCCGTCTTACTACGAAGAAGCGCTCAGTACTTCGAAAGTCTCCCCGATTCTTTTTTTGAACGATCTGCCTAAAGCAGCTTATTGAGCCTAATTAATTACTTGGACGATGTCCGACTTGCCGTACCTGTTCATTATCTCTTTTTTCCAGTCCTGTTGTGTTACTTAACGATTTGCTGATTTTATCAAAAAGCTTATAAGTGTATTTCCTGAGTCCGCTCAAAATAAAATATCTGCAATAAATAGAAATATCTTTAGTAAGAGAAATTGTGTAGGGAGAATCTCATAAAAACGCTTTAAACTTTTTTTTTTTTAACACTAATAATAATTCCTTTTAAAGGACGTTCTTGTTGATGGGTTTATAAAGAAGAGAAAAGGTTAGTCTAATGAAAAAATAATAAAGATAAACGAGTCTTCGCTGAAATTCAAATGTACAAAACGATTGTGTGGGCGAAAGTAAACAGAGGCTATGTTATTGCTAGGATTTGACTTAACTTCCAGTTGCAGCCTCCTTATTCTCTGTCTCCTTTACTTTCCCAGGTATACTTGGCCAGATAAACACAGTTTCCACATACAGCTCTTATTTTAGTTTCTACTTTTTTATTTATTTATTTTTTTAACTTTTGTAGTGCAGGTTATGAAAAAGATAAGTTCGTACCCTACTCTAGACTAATGCACTTTCTGTGTTACATCTTCTGCGCTATTTATTTTCTTTATTATCTAGAGATTCATTTTTTTGAGTTTACTCTTACTATTTTTTTTTTTTTTTTTTTACTATATTCTAGTTTTAAGAGAAGATTATGCTGTCTTGTCAGTTTTTATTTCCTTTTACATCTGTATCGTTAAATGACTTTTTTCTTGTTGAAAAAATAGATATCTAAGTAAAGATTATTGATCTAGTTTAGAAACCAATAGTAGCCTCTTCTATTGCTTATGTAAGCGCCGATTAATAATGCATTTCCGACTGGTCAATTTGAAAATAACTAAAATTTGCCTTAAAAGTAGGCTATGTTTTTATTACATCATTTGCTCTGCTTTTAGTCAACTTAGACCAAATTTTTAATTTCATTTATAGTTAAAATGTCTACTGATTCCGGTAAAGCAATGCTACCTACATAAATTAAATCTTTATATCTCCTACAGAATGATTTGAAAAGTAACAGTTGTTATATCACTTGAAGAGGCTAATGTATTTTGTTTTAAAAGGGTCGTATAGATTTAGAATTTTTAGAGGAAAATCTTGTATCAATATTTTGTTTTTGCAAAAATGGTTGTTGAATAGAAGTGATGGTTCATTAAGGATTCCAAATTTATTAAATAAAGGAGAAGGTAAATAGTTCGTGCCATATTAGCTGATCTGGGTGCTGATGGCCCAGAAGTTGGTGCGCCCAGAAAAAAAAGGTATCTGACATATTAAGAGATCTAAGATTAATTTCTGGATTCACCATTGATTTGACCTTTTATTTCAGGGTTGCTTACAAATTACTCTCATCTCTTGCACCTATACAAACTTCTTTCTCTTAACAAAGTAAAACTGAGCACTAGCTTGACAAATAAAGGTGATACATCATCGTTCATAGTTTTCATAGTTTATGTGTATTAGTTGGTTATATAGTTTAAAGGAACTATTTAGTAGACTTAACTATTTAATGAAACTATTTAGTGCCAAAAGCGACAATGGAACCAATTAACAAGTAATACCAATTTTGTGCGCTCTCCTAATTTTTGTGTTACTCCTCCATACCAACAATTTTCTAAAAACCATTATTACGAACTAAAATGAAGAAATCTCAAAACCCTTTTTTGGATAATTCTATTTCAGGTAAAATCTCAATAACCCAAAAATTTTTCACGTTCGCAATATAACTTATTAAGAAAAGAAGAAGATAGAGATTTCACGTGTATTTGAAAAAAAATTTACAAGAATTTTTACTAGCGGAAATTTTAATATATTCTCATAATATAAGCTTCTTATATAAAAAAAGAATGAATCATCTATAAGGTACTAAAAGGGTTTATAAAAAGAACATTCAAAATAATAATTTATTTTTATATTAGTGTTTCCTTCTTCAAACATATGATTTTTATTAAATCTGTGACTGTTCTAAAAAAGCTAATTAGCACCAGTCATACATGACATCGTACAAGGTCGTGTCTTTTAAAAAACTATATGACTGAATAAATATTCAAAAAATAAAATTGTTAGTTTCATTTTATTAAACGTATAAAACTATAATATTCATTGATATTATGTTTCCTGTAGCTAGAATAAAAACACCGTTACATCTTGATTACAAAATAAAAAGGTAACAAATGAATTTTATAGTAAGAAAATGGTTTGGCGAGTAGTAGGTACCCTCTCGACATGCCCAGATAGGTTTGGCTCTTTATCAAAGAATATTTACTCTTCCTTGGATTCGTTGATTAGCTTGCAGTACTGAACATAGTAATATCTTCTTTGCAAATCGTCATAACAACTGTCGTCGATCTCATCCACTTCCATCAGTCTAGCAAAGTAGTAGCATACTACTATGGATAAACACGGAACAGGAATACCATTGCTGATCCACTCGTTAGTTTTGATTGTTCCTATAAAGTCTTTTTATTAAATTAAAGTTGTTCGCTTGATTGGTTTGTTGGACTCCCAGAATGATTTTGCTTTGGGAAGCTCAGAATATCCGTTTTTAGTCGCTCTAACTAACTTTTAATTAAGATTACAAGTTAAAAAAAAAAATACTATAGAAATATCTATTGATTATTCTATGTAAAATGTGGAAAAAAAAAACAGAAAGTGTATGTAAATTTGTATGCCATCTGAATAGATATCATGACATAGTAGGTGTCTGGTTTCTACCGTTTAACCTTTCTTTACGTCTGCCCCTCCTCCATCTTAAGATCTTTAAAATTAATGTTAATGTATAAATAAACATTAGAAAGTAGGTCAACAGAAAATGAGGTTAAACTTAGTTATTTGTAATTAATGACATTGCTTTATTTATATATATAATCAGTTAAGTGTGAGCTGAGGCTTAGATTTGGATATCGTACAAGATCTTTGGAGAAATTCAGTTAATTACAAAATCAAATCTATACATTACTTTGATAAAATAGGTTAAATTAATAATATTTTTGTAGTGACAGTTGATGATCCACTAGATAAGAAATTGTTCAGTTTTCTTACAAGTCTACTTATAATTAGGGTCTTTTAAACAGCATAATCTCATGGACTTATATGTAGCAGCACTGAAAAAACATGGTGCAATCACGCATCGTTATATGTAACTTTTTATGGAGAACATCCTGAATATGATGTTAGACGCAAAATGGACGATGCTCATCATCCTAGATTTGTCATTTTTCGCAATTTTCTAATTTGAAAACCTAGTTTAGAATGTATGTACTATGAATATTTACGCTGCAGTTACATTTACTCACACATTTTACGTTAGCACTGGAATAACAATCCTGTTTAATACTTGATAGATAAAATCTATTCAAACATGTGTATGTCACTTTAATTTTAAACATTTCCCTTTGATTCATGGTTGATTTCAAGTATTAGTGGGCGTTATTATCGGTTGAACTTTATTAGTGCATTTAAGCAATAAATACTCAATCCTTGTGGGAGAATCAATACTAACCCCATCATCCTTGTTTATTTAAATGAATCTATTCTATCAAAGTAAATTTGTTGTTATTTAGATAAATAAAATTGTTATTTATCAACTTAACGAAGTGATGTTTATAGATAGAAATAAAAATCTCTTCAACCATCCTTCTAATATATTGTGCGTACATGTTCAGGAATACCTCAAAAGCAGGAAAATTAAAATCTACGGGTAGATCAATCGTTTATGCTAATGTAAATGGGTTCTTGGATGATGAACTTTAGACAATTTGTCGTGTATCATAATTGATTCGTAATACATAAAGGGAATGCAAACTATGACATTATAAAGGGAATGCAAACTGTGACAAACTTAATTGTATAAACCAATTCAAAAGAGCTAATTAGTATTATCCAACATTGCAGCAAACCATCTAATTGTTAGAAATAAATCATAAATACAAAAAAATGGTGTACTGATTTTATCAGTAAAGGCTTAAAATGAAATTTGAATAACTGATTTTTTGTTTTGTTTGAAATTAGTGGTGGCGTGATAAGCAATGAGGGTATCAATCTTTAATTTTTAAAAACTTCAAACTCGGTGTTGCATTATTAATAATGCAATATGTATAATGCAATTTATTACAATAGATTATTGTTTCAAGGAATTAAAGTTTAAAAAAAAATTAAAATAAAGCCACAGTAATAGCAAAAGTAAATTTCGCCCATATATTTTTGTTATTCTACTCTATTGTAAACTTCTACAATTGTATTATAATTAGAGTTATTGTTCCCACGCATATTTGCAAAGTTATAGGTTGCTTGTGAGATACGATTTTTATTGTTATTTTTATTGGTTCTGGTGTAGTGGAGGTCGTTTTTTTTTTTTTTTTTAATCATATTTCCTATCAGCGGGAATGTGTAACAATAGTAACACAGTTGACATAATGAGGATACTTGTGATTTATCTAGAATTTCTACAGTATTTGTTTTAAGAGGGGGGTTTATATTTTACTAGTTCTGTAATTGTTGAACATTGTAACTCCTATCTAGTTGCTTTCAACATACTTATCTTGTTTCGCTAAATAATGTGGCGTACATATTTTTACACTTATATGATTTTATTTTTTCTTCTTTTTAATTTTACTTTCTTTACTTTGAGGAAGAATTTCTCGAGTATCTAGTAATTATTGACTAAGTCAACAACTGGAGAATGGTAGTAAAAGAAGGTCGTGTGAGTGAATACGCGAATTTTTTTCTATTAATTTGTTTAGTTAAAAATAAATAAATGAAATTCAAAATTACATTTTCCTCCAAAGAGCTGTTTTTTTTTGGTACAGTTTTGTTTTAAAAGTCAGATGTTTTAAGTATGAATATTTAAACGCCAAAAGGTAGATTAGATTGGTAAGAGAGTGTTTTTAATTTTTCTGTTAATTCTAGCACACTGACTCACTAGTAAAAAACCCTTTTAGGGTGACATTACTTTTAAATAAATTAATTTAACTAATTTACTTCCTTCCTTACTACAAGAAGTGTTGTTTTTGTTCACATTTTAGAATCCTATTTTTTCACTGCTCACGTTTTGAGGCCCTGAAGATGGAAGTGCACTTACTTTTTAGAAATACATATGTGAGTACTTATGTTCGGAATATGTGGTAGGCAAAGATATCTTTAATCTTCGTGTTAGTCATATAAGACAGCCTACAACTAGCGAGATGCGATAATTCCTTAGTGCCTGACCTAACCGAGCTCTAACCCTTTGCAACTAATTCGTCTTAATCCAAATTATCTCCTTCAAAACATGTTCTAAACTCCTGTTAAACATGTCCAGCGCTTTTTACCATCTGCTTTAGAGGACTTCCTCTGGGTTTTCCACTGTTTCATCATTCACTTCGTTCGCCTATCTCATTTCCTCCCCCCTACACATCCTAGACAAGTGGTTATCCACCTTGGCTCATTCTCTTTAACCGTTTCAGTTGCCTTATCATTGAAGCCCCACTTTGTGGCTGGGTTATGCATCCCATCTCCCTTGTTTTCCTGAATATATTGCTCCAGAAGCCGTATCTCCATACCTTCCAAGAGATCTATTGAGTAAAGATTTTGTTTTTTTTTTAAGCCCAGTATTCAGTATGTGAGTACCTTTTTGATAAAGTAGCTTAACCACAATCCTTTCTTTTATCTTTGTGTCTATCATACTTTCGGCCTCCAAGTGTGCGCCCAACTATTTGAATGAACTCTAGTCGATATTGGCGTATATACTCTAGTTAAATCTTCTTGGTGTATTATATTAAATACTTTTAGATCTGTGGGACATTTTAATTCTTCGCAAATACCATCCGATTACTTATATTTGTAACAATATTCTAGAAAATGTAGACAGCTTCTCGCGAAAAATTGTTTCTTTTTTCTTTGTTTTAATTTAAGACACGCCTACATCTGAGGTTATTGGCGCCCGGAGCTTTTTTCAGTGCACAGCCGGCCTCTAGCAGTGTTCTCTCGTTACAGACCGAAATTTTTACAGAACAAAATGGCAAAACGACTCTTGACTTTCCTTTATTCAATTATTATTATTATTATTAGTAAACCAAAATAAATAATGTACATTAATTGGAGGTATAAAGAAGTGCGAACAGGAGAAAAAGATAACCTAGTTTAGTGCTTTAGAGTCGGTATTGTAAATGTTATATTGTGCTGCTATCTTGTCACTAAGACTATGTGTGACGGCCTTGATTTCATACTGTCCCAGTTGTAGTCTGTATTTGTCTACTACACTTTATTAAATTAGATTCCATATTTACGCTGACCACTGTCACCATTTTTGCTATGTTATCTAAACTGTATTAAACTGGTGAAATAAAATGACAATATCTGTTTTCCACTTGTCATTATAGGTTGATTAGGAAAGTAAAAATGATTGTCTATTACTACCATTTTACAGAATGTATTGGAATCGTGAGGTTTTCGATTTTGAGCTTCCACCGAGAATACGAGAATTTTGAGGTTCACTGACATCGAAGAAGTATGTACAATTTGTTTTAGAAAATAATTTGAAAATGATTTATTTAATATTTGGTTTAGGATCGTCACGATTACGTGACGTAAAGTATGTTTTTAGTAAATCTATCAAAAAGTAGAGCAACTGCTTGTTGAATTGTAGCACAAAATTTTGCATTAACTTAACTAAACTTAACTTTGCTAAGTACTCGGTTGTCAAAATCGCCCCGGAGATTTATTGACACGTTTAAAATATCCTTGAACAGTTAGTTTTCTTGTTTTAGGAAGATGTAAATTGAATGAACTATTTTTTATTTTATTTTAGAAGGAACGAATTTATTAAATCAAATTAATGTATATGTAATCAAGTTAACTCTTTATTATTATTAAGTTTTATTTGTAAGAGGTTTTCAAGAGGAATTTTAATTTTACAATGGAATGTCTTTCTTCTTCATCATCACCTTCATCTTAAACTGCGCTATATTATAATTCAATAATAGTCTCCATGATTCGCTTCTGCCATTCATCTCTTTTAAAAAGGCCATTCAGTTTTAGATTCCAAGCTTGCTCCAAGCATTCTCAGTTACATTATCACCCCATGGTAGTATAGGGCGTCTAACTCTTCACGCACAAGTAAAACAGATAGCAGATACTAAGTTTAAAAACGAATTATAAAAACTGTTTCAGACAAACAAAAAAATAGGATAACACAAAAAACGCATTAATCAAGTCTCATTTCCAATTAAAGGTTTTAATTTAAAAAGTTTGGTAACTGCAATAAAATGAAAACGGAATAGCAAGCGGTTTTTCTGACGTTTTGTTCTCAGGTTATTCTGTACTCAAACACGCAGACCGTAATCTGAAAACATTTGTTCCGTTTAAACGTTTTGTAAAGATAAATATTTACGGAACTCAATTTCGAAACGTTTGACACGATTGCAGTATTTTCTCGTACAGGAAATAAAAGTTTTCATCTATTAAATATTGTATTTTCAAATATACTCAAAGCATTCGTTAGAAATATTTCTTTCTTTCTAACGAAGGTGAGAAAGAGTAAAATTTCATATTTTTTATATTGCAAGGTATAAATTTCGATTAATCATAAATTTTAAATTTCATGCAATCATAAACTTTCGCAAATGAACCTCATTGATTAAATCGACAGGAAGTATAAGGAGATAAATCAGCTGCTAAAGCGGATCCAACTCATGAAATATACTAGTCTATATCGTTTCATAACTATCTTGATTCAAATCATCCGTAAATAATTCGTTTAGTTGAGTGGAATATTAATGAGAGAATTAAGTTAAGAGCTATCAATACTAAATTTTAGTGCAAGCAATTTGGACAGTCTCTTCTTTCAATAATGATTTGGATGAGCTTTTTCTATTTGTTTGTTGTGTATGTGTATGTTCATTTACACTACTGATTGCAAATTGAGTTATCGTTGGTTGGTAATCCATGATTGAGCCTCTTTTAGGGTATAAAGATTTTTTTTTTTAACTTCGGAAAAAACTTCGGAAGTTCAATTTGATTTGTATTCGTATGGATCTGACAGTTTTTTTATTTTTTGCCTGACACAAGTTAGAAAAAATTGCTTTAGGGATTTTATTTAAATCTTGGATACTAATTAAGCTCATTTTTTTTTCCGATTCTCAATGTTTTCCCAATATAATTGATTTTTGAAGACTTTATAAAATAACTGCAAGTATAAAGTATAAGTTAAAGTTTCTATATAATCCAACAAATGTATTAGACATAAATTAAAACTAACAAATATTCTTTTATCACATGATTTTATCGTTGTATTATATTGAGTTATATCTTTTTAATTTGTCCAGGGAAATAATTGTTGTTAAATTAACTATTGATGAACATATGATTCTAATCATTTAACAAATAATAATAAGTAAAAAATCTTCGGCAGTAAACTTAAAATAATAATGAACGTACATCATCATGCTTTTTTTTCTTTGTAGGTGTGTCAGTGTGTTAGGTACATAATGAAATTTAAGAGCGTATCCAGTTAAAGTTGATTAGGTCGTTCATATAGTTTTATGAATTGCTCTAAGTTTGTTTGTTACTATTTTTTTTTTGTGATGTCATACGTCTTGAATCTAAATATCCATATGATTATCATAAAATGTCTATGAATGGTGGGCGTTCGTAGTTGTTTATATATAAACTGTCTAATAATACGTTCCTTAGTGCCGCCTTACTTTCAATTTCAATTTCTTATCCCAGTAAGACACATCGTAATAGCACACATCTTATTGTGAATTTCGGTTAACATTATTAATTTTCGCATTAAAAAAAAAAAAAAATCCTCTTTCGAAGCAGGATTATCTGATTTATAGAAAGTTTATGTATTTTTTGTATAAATGTATAATTAGAACTTTAAGAATTAGATTTCCAGAAGCGTTGAGATGAGGTGTTGATATCTGGATTGAAATAATTAAAGACCGAACGAACACTCAAACTGAAGTATCTTTTACTCTGTTAAATTAAATTGAGTTTTAAAATTCTAAGTTTCAATGAAATTACTCAATTATTCATTTTAATTACCTTGGGGGAACTTTATGAAGGTGGCGTAATGATTTTATTAAGTTTTGCAAGACATCGGTGTTGTTTTTGTTCACCTTTAGAATAATGCATAATTATTTTTAAACTTCTACAGCTATTTAACAACTAAGTTTTTAACCACCTACGCCTGTCTTGAAAATAAATTGCTAAAAGAGCAAAATTAAATTTACCAATAAAGATGAAGTAGAAACAGAGAAAAAGTGGGAAATAAAAAGTTTTATTTTTCTGGATAAATAAAAAAAATCAGAGAAAATTGTCACATCTCTTAATTGAAATGCAAAAAAAACTGGATGGATGGACTACACAAACTTCATCTAAAAACCTAAACTTTTCCAGTTCATTTTAATACTATCCTGCATTAGTTTTTCCTTCTCCTTGGTATTGTTCTTTTTATTATTATTTTCTCTTACTATAAGAAATTCTGTTAAAGCGACAAGCTCACGTTCGCACTAGGTATAGCGGTGTGTTTGAACAGCTGGGTAGAAGAGCTGAAGGTGGATCCGGTTTAGGACTGCTATCCGATGGGACAGATCCTTATGTACAACTTTGGAAAGCGTTTAAAAGTTCTATTTTTGGATAGAGGACAGATATACGATATATATATCCTAAAAATCAATGTTTTGGGGGCATTGTTTCAGATAAAACTAACTGGCCTTTGATATGTATAATGAGTAAACGAAATATTAAGAAAATCGTCTCTACAATTAACTAAATATTCAAATTTGCTGATGCAGAAAGTTTCCATACCACCCTCTCCATTTTCAACTACTATTGAAATTTTAATTCTTAAGCAATTAATTTATAGAAAACAATTATTATTCAAGGTTGTGTACAAGGGGTAAGAAAGGGAATAAGCAAAAAGCTGGACCCCGGCACCACTAAGGACCTTACAAACAGATTAAGATACTTATTTGCAGGACTAGGGGGGAATAGCAAAGCTGTAGTGAAGCAGAGAGCTTTCTAGCACCCCGAACTCCTTAATCAATATGAGTTTAAGTCACATAGAGTCGTGAAATAGACCCAACCTAACTACCTACCTACCTAACCTTCCCAGTAACCTTCAGCCGACAGTATTTGGATTTGTTTACAATAATAGTTTCTCCCTGAGACTTGTATATTTTAAGTGGGTAAATCTTTAATTCCAAGGCCGTTCAATTTCCTTTTATAACAAGCACAGTCTATCTTCTCTACTAGTTTGTTTATGGATTATATTGAAGTTAAACTTAGCATTACAGATAAATTTGACGATCCACCATTATAGAATTGTCCTACCGGATAGTTTTAATTCAGGCAAATGCTCTTGGTGATATACTTTTTTCCGGAAATTCTCAGGAACTTTGACATTTTTTCAACAATTCTGCTTACACTCACTTACGATATACTTATATTTTTTAAGTGATTGAAATATGCTCTAAAAATATCAATTTCAGGTCCAATATATACATCAAACATGTTTTACTGTTGAAAACTCACAAAATTTGATCTTTCTTTTTCTAGAAGTGAAAGAAATTAAACAGTTTTTGGAGTCAAAAACCCAGAGCTCCATTCCGGATTTCTGTAGGAGCTCTCTCATTCTAATTAATGAAATTAGGACGTAGAACGGAGCCCGCGAGTCGGGGGAGAGATGTAATTGCAGGTTTAATTAGTAGGTGAGTTTACTGGAGTTATCGAAAAGATATTTTTTTACACAGCTCTGATTTTTTTTAACCTTCTTTCGTTCAATTTTTCTCCCGTCGTATTATTTTTAATTTTTGGCCCCAATTCAAATATTAAAAAATAAAAGCATTGGAAGCTTATACTCCCCCCCCCCGCGATATTATTATAAACAATATCCCCTCTAATAGTTGGATAAATAGCGGTCGAGCTTTAAACATATTCCCTATGTAACCATTTTCTGTTCAACAGATTTTTCTGGAACTTGGAATATCAGATTAATTTGGTTCTTTTTTCCACTGCTACTAAGAAGAAAGAACTACGTTTAAGTCAATTTCCGATATCGAGTTTATATTTCGCTCAAACTTTATTCATAGGTCCACAACTATTTTTCTGAAAAAGTTGGTTTTCTCTTGGAAGTATAGGTCTATGTCAATTCAGCTATGTCAATGATAGAGTAGAACAAATTGTTCTGAAAGAACTTCATGGAGGGAAGCTTGAAATTTGAAGTTCCATGAGAATTCCACTCTTTGAAACCAATTGTACTTAGAAATCTGTTTCAAATAGAATTAACAAGCATTTTAGATGGATGAAAAGTGTTCCAGTGTTTAAAGAAAATCTTTGAAACCATTTTTGAGAAAATAGTTTAAAGGAGATTATTATTTAGTCATTCGCAATTGATAGATTTCCACCGGAACGTCTATTCAGAAGATGTCGCTGTTTGGAAAAGCGAATACCAAAAGAAGAGCTTTTAAAGAATTTTTGTTCGCTTTATCTATACATGCTAACGAGGATATGCTAAAAATAATCTTTTTTTTTCTATTTCTAAATAATGGGCTCATTATTTTACTAAATTCAGTGTGAGAAATACAATTTTCAGTCGCTTGTGATCAAAAGTAGTAATAGACATTTTTTTCTATCTCTGTTTTATACTTTTTGTTGTGCAAAATAATGTAATATGATCATTTTTTAATTCATTTTAATAAATAAAATCCTAAATTTAAAATTATAATTTAACAACACATTTTAAAACGTGTAATTATAGATACCCCTGATAGGTAACCTAAGTGAAACCTGACACACAGACTAACTTCCATCTACATGGATGTGGTGATGTTTTAAGAGATTTTTTTTTTTTTTATTAATAGTTTTAGATCTTGATGTAGAAAAGTAATAATAACTTACTTAAAACTTAAAAATACAGTAGTAATACCTAATCAACAGCAAGATTGCATATCACTGCCGTTTAATACTTGTAAGTACAGTAAATATAATATAAAAAAATCATTTGTAAAAGACTAATATCTTAGCAATTTTAATTTAGTCTTTGCATTTTTAAAGCTTAAATTAATCTTACAATCTAAATTCAATAACCTACTTAACCTTTATCTTGTTGCCTTTTCGTCTACTTTTAGAGTTTATCTTAATATAAAAAAATTAATATTTACAAACTTAAGGGAATTCATTTCACATCGGTTTTCTCGTTCTAGGAATAAGAAGTGTGACTTACTATAGAGAAAGTGTATCATTAAAAGCAGCAAATAACTGTTTGTAAAAGTGCAAAAATATTAATAGTTCGTCTAAAAGATTATAAAATAATAACGTTAAAACTATAAAAGAGAAGTGTATAAAAAGGGGACCCACAAAAAAAAAAAAAGAAGTTCTTACTTTAAAAGAGGGAGTTTATGGACTTGGAAGCTGTGCTTGGGTTTTATAGTAGACCTGAATTTGACAGCTGTCCAAGTCATAATAAACAGCTCCTTTTTATCGGCTTTGTTTTCAGTAATTATTTATCATTCACCTCCACTTAAGTTTGTTTAGCTTTCTACTTTGTTTACTCTAACTTTTTGGTTTAATTCTGTATAATTTTCTATTGTTGGGCATTTGTACATAATTGTCTCCCTTTTTTTTTTCATTGAATGGTTTACTTGTTGCTATACTTGATTGGTATTACATAATCAATATGATTAGGCGTTATTTATATGTTACGACAATGTTTTAGTTCTTTTCACTTCACCCATAATGCTACCTCAGAAAAAATTAACTTCATAAGCCGAGTCAAGTATTCTAAACTTGACTCTTAACGGGATCATTTGATTTGTGCTATCAATGTTTTCTGTTGCCGAAATATATGTTTAGATGATACTGCCTGATTCTTTCCCCAATTGACCTTTTTTGTGTTAAACCATTGTTACATGTTCGGGTTTTTTCTATAGTTCTGTCATTTGCGAATTTGATTAATGCATGACACCAGCGTGGAATATAGAGAAGCTTGGAGAATGGTTCTAATCTAATCGTAACCGGAATGTGGTGCTTCAGGAAAACCTGTTCACATTTAAATTGCCATTCCAGGATTTGATGGAAATAGTGGGTTGAAATTCTGATTTTAGAATCGTGGTCTGGTCAATGTAGAGTATTGTATTGCTCTTGCCCTACAGAATATTTGTAGGAATGGACTTTTAATGTCTGTCGCTAAATGTTACCTACAAGTGTATTTTAGTAATCGAAATTTAAATAAAAAAATCTATTTAGTCATTTTCGAGGTGAGAATGTTGCGAAAAATTGAATAATATGTTCAGTTATATATGTCTTATTGACAGGCTTAAAAAAAAATATTGTCAGAAAAAGGGATACAAGTAAAAACTTGCTTATCTGTTCACTTATGGACTACGCTAATAATTCTTTTTTTAAACTCAGGAACCTCAAATAAGTATTCTGGTGATAACTAGAATTTCATAAATTAAATCGGAGCATGAGAAAGGAATAAAATAGAAAAATTCGTATTGCCTGAAAGAATTAAGCGATTGAGCAGGGACTTATTATTTTATTTTTTTGTTATTTGTTACAATCTTTTTGTAAAAAAAAAAAGGAGAAGAAGAAGAATAAGGGAAATGAAGAACACACGTGGACTAATCGACTTGACAGATTTATGATGTGTTTGTGGGAGGAGGGTTGAAAGGTTACGATATACAGTGATAGAAGTTCAACAATTGGAGGTAATAGTATGGGGAAAGGATTTTTTGTTAAAAGGGGGATTTTTAAGTTTGTACGTGTGAGTCTAGAGCTCATTTTAGCGATGTGGTAAAGCTTAAAAGGAGTAAAATACGCGCGTGTGAGTAGTACAGTTTGTGTATCGGGGTGTGTGTTTGTGTGGTTTTAAGCAGAGTGAGAACATATCTCCAGTTGGTCGTCATAGCTGTTCCTGGTGATGAGGTATCATTGATTTTTTGCCGGTAACAACAGTCCTTTATCCTTAGTGCCTCGCTTCTCGGTGGTACTTTCGAATCCTCTCGTCCGCTCTTGCATTTCTTCAACTCCTCTTGTTTGGACAAATAATAATAATCTAAAATCTAGATCCTTACCACTGCTCATCCTCACCTTTAAAAAAAAAAATCTTTCATTCTTATCAGTTAAGTACTTAATGCGCGCCATTAGT
This sequence comes from Rhodnius prolixus, assembly GCF_049639745.1. NCBI lineage: Eukaryota > Metazoa > Arthropoda > Insecta > Hemiptera > Reduviidae > Rhodnius > Rhodnius prolixus. The sequence goes on from NW_027411582.1 coordinate 32,831,719, forward strand.
TTGAAGATTACACTGTCGCATAGTCTACTAATTTATGTTGACTCCACACTTGGAGAGATAACATTTATCTGGGTTAATGCTTCATTAGTCCCCCATCTACTTTGTAGCTAGTACTAAAGTCTATTAAAGTCATACTTTTTTGTGTGATTGTAGCTATATGTTGGCCTGTTGCAGATCTTGAAGTATAGATAGTCAAGTAGTCTTGAAATTCTTAGTACGAGGTTAAATTGCGCCTCAAGTAGAGGATCCTCAGTCACTCTACCACATTTGAGCTTGTAGTGACGGAATAAATGGTTTATTAATTAGTCCACTTTTGATAGAATAAAATTTATAAATAAACTTTATAATGCTAGAAACGAATATAATGTTTTTCTCAATAATTAAGAGATTAAAGTAAATTAGTTTGAACGTTGTGAATGTTCGCCAACAGAATTTTTTAAAGCTAGTTGTCTTGTTAGAACAAAAAAAGAAGCTTGATATCAAATTCTTCAGTATTCTTTGATCACATCGTTAATCATATCTTCCACCAGTATAATTGGATTCCCGCGAGTAATCATATTATTTGCATGTTTATAGGCCTGCACTGTAGATAGTGAAGTATTGTAGTAGAAAATTTTTGATCGACTACCTCCATGAGGCGTGACGTGACTACGTTACATCCATCTTGGTAATAATATACGGTTACACCCTTCTAGGAGCATGATAGTCTGTCTGGGTCTCTCTTCTCTCCTCCTAGTCCCGTATACATGTTTAACTGTAAATATATTGCTCCTTTGTATTAGACTATATGATATTGCTTACATGGTTACTGGTAGTTTCCTTTAATTTAATTATCATATAGGCCTTTTTCTTCCTTCTTCCTCCTACCTCTTGTAAGAGGAAGTATTGTAATAGTGTAGGTTTACTATTTTTGCATATTCTCTGAAAACACGCTTCCATGAGTTCAAAAAAAGTAGTTTCTACTAATTATTCTTTGTGTACGTATATATTACGTCCTTTGGGCAAACAAATAAGATATACACTAGCTCTAAGGAGTCGCAAACGAGCTCATGTATAATGAGATAGTGATAGTGATGAGGAAATGAGTGATTAAACTTAAGTAACATTTAAGACGGAAGTTAAAAACTTGCCTTAAAGAATACAAGAGAAAAATGGCATAAAATAACTCCTAGTAAGCTAATTTACTTATTACTGTAATAATTCAATTAGAAAACGGAATGATTACATGTATGAAACACTAAAATCTAACATATTGTTTCAAGTTCTTCATTAACTCTTTGCGGCTAGGTGGGTTAAAAACTGTCCTACCTTTTGCTTAGCTTTTGCTGCATGGTGGGATATATTTTAACCCACCTCGAAAAGTTGGAAGTTATTCATACATACAGCTTAATATGTTACTTAAGTTTTTCATTCAGTTGGTAAATGCACCAATGGTAAATGCGTAAAGAAGTGAAAAACAGATTGTATATCAATTATAAACTTGACCGATAGTAAAAAATGGTGGCACCGCATACTGTTCTATTATTTGGATGCAGCTGTTGTTAATTCATATATTGTTTATAAAAAAATTGGGTCGAAACATGGAACTTAAACATTTCAAGGAAGAGTGCGCTGAAGGACAGTGCTGTTCTGTCTGCAAAGTTCCGCTTTGTTTTGGTAAAAAGTTGTGTTTGAATGAACATCATATAAAGCATTAGTTGCATAGTGGTATTATACAATACCAGTGTCCCACACTAAAAAAGGACTATTGAAATGTTATTAATTTTTTCTTTTCTTTTTTCGTATTTTGAGAGGGATGATTACTTATGTAAAGTAATGGAAATGAATGTTTATTTCTATTTTTTTATAATAAAAGAAATTCTGTGCAACTAGGGCTTTTTTTTTAAAAAAAAATCGTGTGCCTCAAAGAGTTAAAACTAAACAGAACATCAAAATTATCTTACTACTAAAAACTTTACTGGGAAAAAGCTTAATTAATGTCGCCCTAAATTTAGTTATGGCCCCTTGGTTAACTGGTTAAGAAAATCACAAGTGCCATTTCAGTGTTCGGTCTTATCCATATTTATCTTTAAAAGTTATTAAATGAATGCAATTAATAATATTCTCTGTAATCTCGCTATCTCCAAGAAAGTGATGAAGGTAGTAAAATTGACGGCCATAATGATGCAAACAGTTTAATTTAGGTTCACTTGGTTGGCACAATCTGACAGAGAATGGTTGGTGGTTGGGTAAACCATAAGCACAACAGAGCCAGCCGTTGTTACTCATTTAATAATGATAAGATTGAATAATTTTGGTTAAGTCGGGTTAAAGGGTTCGAATGCGATTATTAGTTATATACGTACTGCTGAAAAGCATTTTGTGTGGGTGTTTTTGTTGTTACCCGTAAGAACAAGAAATATGGGTAACTAGGCTCTTAATATTATACTAGCGAAATTCGCTGTATAGACATAGACAAAATTCATAGAGGCACTATTCTCTCCCCTCCCTACAATGCATACTAAGCCCATTTCTACAAATGTTGCCCACGAATTCACATTAATTATCATCTATATCATTTTACCTTTTGACTAAGAATCAGCATATTTCACTGCACCAATTATAACCAAATAAATTGAATTTATTTGCACTTGAATTTAACAATCTATTTGATTATTATTTATACATAATTACATCTACAAACACAGAAATATATTTGAAGTAATTACGACTAACTAATGAATTTCAACAATGCGATTATTAAATTTAAATCAGTATAATATTAATTATAGTAAATATTTATTCAAATTACATTTTGTATTCAAGTCAACAGCATTGGGGTTATTATTATACCTTTCCAATCTGAACATATTCTTAAATTTACTTTCCTGCTTTTTCCTTAAAATTTTTCTAGGGCAATTCCGGAGATTACGCTCATTTCTTACCCGTAGACTAACCGTGGCAACCATTTTGACAATATCTTGCTGTTGGTTTTAATACTTCCAAATCTATATGGAGACTGTGACTTGAAGAGTTTCCATTGGAACTTTTATGCTAAATCTAACCATTAGTAAGCAGATAGTTGTATGGCCGATAGAAGCATTAAGATCACTGAGTTACTGAGTTTAGAACACTAATCAAAATAGCATACACATCCTGAGATAGTAGAATAATTCTGTATCTTTAACGGCCCTTGTCTTCAGGCACTTCTTAGTAATATAACAGAGTTGACCAGCACTTTTTTTTTTTTTAATTGCCCTTAATTCTTTAATATTACGAGCAAAACTGAACTTGTCCTGAACAGTACTTCAACATCACAATTTTTAGAAATAAATGGGCGACTGAACGAGACAACAAAAGACATAGGTAGACGCTGTCTGCAAGCAGGCACTCACAAACTGGAGGCTTAGGGCTGTCAAATTGATTCAGATACACGAATAAAAAACAATCATTACTTCGTTGAGCTTTAATATAAACATCAACACATTTACAGACTTGCTACAATTTTCCTCGATTGATGCTGAAAAAAAGCCTTTTTAGAAGATTACTCTTAGATTAAAAGAGGTAGGTCTTGGACAAAAGAGGTTATTGTTGGTCTCGTAGGGGAAACCTCTTCTTATTACATGGACCAACATTTTGCCACCAGTCACTGGCATATTTTCTCTATCCCTAGTACCAGTGGTCTCATCATAGCAAATTTTCTGTTGCAATAAAATGCACATAAGGGACCATTTCCTCTCCTTCTGTCATAATCTTCACAGGAGCTATACTAGACATTTTGTAAATATAACGAACATTTTTGTAGAATACTTTTTATACTATTTACTGCTACTTTTGATATTAAATATATACATGATTAATAAATTATTATTTATATCATATATTAAAATTCGATTAAAATAAATAAAGTTTTTCTGTACAGTAACCACCGCAGGAAGAGAAATATTTCTTTAGACACGACTTCTCAAATGTCAAAAAGTTAAAAAATATCATAGACATTTCTTAATTCACATCACAGCCAATAATCTGCAAACACTTATTTGTTTAAAAACTTTTAGATTTTAACTTTATTATTTATATCTTAAGAGCTTTTGTAGATTATATTTATTAAATTAATCATACAAGTTACATGTGAATAGAAAAAGAAGAAAGATTTTCTCAATTTTTCTTTTAATTTTCCATTCTTCCCGAATGTAATTTTCTGCCCCCAGATTGTTGTAACGTGATAAAAGTGTAAATAAACAGCGGTTACATATGATTTCCTTTGGGCATACATACAATACAGGCAACATATTTTTAACTCAGTGAAATAATAGGTAATTGAAATATGAAATATAGATTATTACAGGTGACGTGTTGCTAGAAATTTTTCTTTTTAATTTCTCTTAGGATTTAAAGAGAGAATATGACCGACTTTTGTAATGTTTACTAAATGTATATCATATCACTATGAAACACTAGGGTTGAAAGCAGAAAAAATTTGTGTTTTAATCATTTCTAGACTTTGCTTTTTTGGTTTATTATGTCTCTTTCGTATAATTGTCAAACTTTCGATTTGTATCGACTGGTTCTGATATTATTTCTTAATTTGTAAGAGTGACATACCTACCTTCATAAAATCCCATCTCGAACTATGTACAAGTGGGTTTCAGTAAACTTCTTATATCATTTTTGTATGTTACTTTTATTCAGTAAAAATCTATTTTAGGTCGGCTTTAGGGAAGAAGTATCTTTAAAATTCTCTCAGAATTTTTATTTCGGTTTTCTTATTTACAAACAGAAGGCACTAAATAAAATAGTAAACATCCCCTGGTTTGAAGAAAATTTGTTGTAATTATGTAAGTTACTAAATGAGAAAGTTCATTATTTAACTTTTTCCCCAATTTTCTTTTTTTTGGAAGGAAATAAAAGAAGAATGCCATTTTACTTTTGTAATAAGTGGATGGTTAAACAAAATTATGTACTAGAAATTTTCCTACTTTATACCGTTGACATTTTCAACATTACCTTAAGTGTTTTGACCTACATTTTGTTCTAAATATTAAAGTGTACATTTTTCAGCGTTTTACTTTCCTTAATATTCCTTCAGGATATTTTAATTATCTAAAAACCCAAAAATAAGTAAATTTTGGCTAAAATATTTTTCTTGTTTATTTGTTCTATAAGTAAAATTTCTCGGTGATATAGTAACATTTACAGCAGTAGATAGATACAAACGATTGGAGTCACTGACTTTTATGACGTCTTCTTGGGATGTTAGGAAGAGTTTTAGTAGAGATATTTTGAGATAGAGGATTCGCTGCGTGTGATTGCAGGTTTAAGTGGAGTTTCTTGTATCTGCTTTTGGCGACTAGGTTCATAAAAACAATAGTAAGATCGGTAGTAAAGGTACGTAAAAAAAGAAGAAATGAAATCAATTTACGATGGATCGAAATGTTTTAGATTGTAAAGATAGGATTCTTTGGAGATTGCTGCCTCACCTCTTTTCCATATGTCCAGAGGGGTTTTAAAATAGACATACCAATTAGTCAGAGACAGTTTAGATATATTGTCATAAGAGTGTTTTTGAGTTGTCGAAAGCGTCTGTTTAGTTTATTCTTAAAACCTAAATTTTAATACTAACACAAATTTTGAAACCGACTGGATTACACTTTTGTTATCTCTTTTTTAATGTGGGAACATTCAGAGAGCTCAGGAAGAGGAGTAAGCGGCCTCCGATTGCGTTGTAGTCGAGTGGTTGCGCTCCTTTGGTTGGAACTTTGAGACCAAATGAGATAGTAGCGCAAAAAGAACTAGTAGGGAAAATCCTCAACCTTCTTAGAAGGGAAGGTTTCCTTTACTAGATTCAAAGGGGAAAGCACAATAAGCCTCTTGGGGCTGCTGCGCCGTGGGATATAGGTCCCGCCCCTCTTTTTTCTATTCTATTATTCAGAAAGCTCAAAGAAACAGCGGAAGACTTCAGAATAAAGTAATCACATCCTCATCGTCGCTTGCCACCTCTGAACTTAGAAGTTTCATGATAAGAAAAGCATTATTTTCCCTCCATCTTTCCGAGAGAAAAATTTAGAAAATTTGATGCCTTAAAAAAAACCATTGGTGTGAGTGAGCTTACATTTCTTTTATTTGTGGTCATTGTAAATAATAAAATATTTCATTACACAATCTCATATATGTAATTAGTAAAAAAAAAAATATTTAAAAAAAAATAGTAAAATCATCTATTTCATTAAAACTATGTTAATAACTTGTTTTAACTACTGATAACATTTCTTTTCAAAAACCATAGTTAAGACAAAAAGTTTTATTACTTTGTCTTTTCCATTATAATAGTAACCCTTAGAATAATATGAACAAGATGCTTGTTGAATTTAGACAGGGATTTACAAATTTCAAATTATATTTTCTCAAGATCTTGAAAGTATTTGTTCTTGCATCACTGAATTTCTAATATTTGACAAGATTATTAGCAGTAAAATCCTTTTTTTTAGACAAAAAGAAAAAAGGAAGATAAAACTAAATTACAAACCACTTTCTTAAAGTCTTTTAAAAGACGTAATTTTTTTTTCTTTTTACTTTTTCTTATTATAAAAGTACTAAGAAGTTACCAATCTAAAATCCAATTCCATAAAATTATGAGTAATCTAGTTTTAATTAACTTTTCATGAGAATTAGGAGTGCTGGAAAATTACTCGTGTAATTTTAATTCTAAATTTCAGTTTATTAGAAGAATACACCTTGAGATGACATCTGTATTAATTAAAAAACACGGGAGAAAATAATTTTAAAGTAAAGAAAATTAATACTGTTAAAAGCTTATAATTTATTTGCTTTTTTGTTTTTTTTTAAAAAGAGGTGTGTCAACATCATTAGATCTTTCATTAGTGCACTCCTGGCTTACGGATAGTGTTCTCTCTGTCCATCACCAGATTTTAGCCCTAAGAAGCTTCTCCGAAGAGAAAATCGAACACGGGATCTCCGCGTTGAAATCCAGTATATGCTAACCGCTGAGCTAATCTCTTCCTTTTGCTTGTTTTTATTCGCGAGCTTAGAATTTATTTGCACTTTTTACAAACAAAATACTATTTAACAGATATACATTTTTTTTCATGATCCTCTTGAAGTATCAATGTGTATTTGGGGCGACGGGGCAAAAGTCTCTAAACCTCGTTGTACGATAGTACTATAAAGATTCTTCCGTAGTGGGAAGTGGACTAGCCACTTCTTCAGGGAATTTGGCGTCCCAGCCTAACAACACTTCCACTGGCAATCCTTACTGTCGCACAATACAAATAGGATCTGCAGAGATAGTTGATGTGCACCACTAAGTTGCGTTTAGCATTCATACATCGGTACAATGTTATATTTTCAGGAAAATTTCTATTACAGGTACTTCTGATAAACTTCCAGTTAATAGGGTATTATATGCTCCTTTCATTTATGTACAAAGAGATTAGTTGAATCGTTCAAATTCTGAGTTCGAATAGAATTGCGCATCCGAACGAATGTAACAATAACTTTAAGTGCTGATTTACTATTTTTTTTACTGGAAATATTATGAAATTCTAACGAATCTGTATGTTAAGATTAGAAGTTCAAGAGAAGAAATGTGAGGACACAAAGGGGCCGCTGACCTAATCGAGAATCTTAAACTAGAAACTTGTAACTTTAAAATACACTTGTAAAAAAATTTGACTACAGAAATAAACCATTGTTAGAAATAGTTTCCAAAAAAAATTGGCTAGCCGCCACCACACACACATCCATTTTGCGTAGTCTGACCATTCGAGGTTTTTCTAACGCCAATTATTCGTATATATTTCAGTGATTTTAGTTTGGCCACTGAAGCATCAAATGACAAACTGGGCTAAATGTAGGTTGCTCTAACTTTGTGAAAGATACACGTATTCTTCCTTACTTTTGAATTTGTTTTCTAACTTAAAACGAATCGAAAAAAAAACAGTGTACTTCTTAGTAGTTTTAATCGATGAATTTTCTTCCAGTTTGGTTTCTTTTTTTGCCCGGATTTTCTGTTTTTATCCGTAGAGGAGCTAGAGATTACAGTTTAGCAGGTTAATATTATTATTTTTTTTTAGTGCCGGTCTCCAAAACTAATAAAAGTGGTATTGCGATCTTATATAGAAGGGGCACTTCCTTGTCTTTCTTTATCATGTCTTTCCAAACATAACTGATCGATAACGGTAAACTCGGCTAATCGAAATGCAATTTATCATGTGATTTAATTAGTTGAACTAAGAGAGACTTATTGGAAATCAATTATTGCATTTATCAGATTAAATCAATATAAATATTACGTTGTTTTTTTTTCTGATACTCGCTAGAATTATTCTGGAGTAGGTATATACGAATTTGGGTAATAATTGTCTTTTTAAATTTGGAAATGGTAAAATATTTCATTCCTTTACGACCTGTATATACTAAAAAAAATATATTAATATAAAAATATAATTGAACTATTTATAACTGTTTCAAAAAATAAAATAATAAAAAATGTATTTTGTTGTAGATGAGGTGAAATGTCGGAGGATAGACGGAGCGATGAGGCAAACCATGGGTCTGCAAGACCCACATCGGATCCCCCACATCTACATAACACGTAATTCTTTTCTTTTTATTATTATTTATTCTTAAATTATTGATATTGTTTGGGCTCTTTATTAAACGATCATCACTGTTTTTGAAATATTCTAAATTCAATTTATACAAAATAAGGTCCTAATCTCTATTGTCTTTTTAATATTATTTAATTGCAAACATATAATTGATTGCAAGATCGCAGTAAATAAGTTGGAATTAAATGAATATAATTGGAATATGTAATCGAATTAACAGGACACAGAGGAATAAATTATGTACTAACCAAATGTAATCTAAAAAAAAGTAACGAAATAATGAAAGCAGGTGAATGGTTTTTAGTATCATGTGGGATTTAGCAGATATATTACATAGTTATTCGACTAAGAGGTGCTTGGTTAATTCTGGTAAATTAACAACATTGTGTATGCATTATTGCTTAGTTGCCAGTCTGGTTTTATCCTCGTAGTATATCCATCCAGCTTCTAGAACGATTAGTGGGTATCAGTTTATTTTGTTAGTATTTTGATATTTTACTGGTATGTACTTGCGACTTTTTTTTTTTAGTTGGTAGATTAGGTGTTATTCAGGTTAGTAGTATTGGTGTCACATTATGGTGTTGTAGAGTAATCACTGTTGAACAGAATTAAAATGTGCTGGCTAATAGGAGCTTTTAATTTAGGCAGAAGAAAAAATAACACCCGAAACAGATGACTTCTCATTAACACAATATTTTCATCTTTGAAAACCCCGTTTTTCGCTTTTGCTGTTCTTAGAGTTATTGTTATGTCCCGATAAGCATTCATATCAACTTTATTAGCAATGACGCCACACAGCCATAAGACCGTTTTCAGGATTGGTAAATAAACAGTTATGATGATATAGCTCTTCATTAAACTTCACAAACTTTTTTATAATACCCTGAAGAAGGTAGTAAAAATTACCGAAACGTTGGTATAAAGCAAAAAAAGTTGTATTTATTGATGACCGCACCTCGATATTCCCCAAAAATCATCCATCAACAACGGTCGAAATAAACCAAAACCATCATTGGTAAATAAGTTATCATGTTGAAAGACTTTTTTTTGTTACTCTTAAGGAAAATTTTTTTTACGACTAAATAGTGTAAATGGAGTTTTGGGGTATTTATATTGTGACCTGGAAAACCAACGGTTATTTATTTAAGAACTGCTTGGCCGTTTGTTATGTCCTTGTTTAGAATGCATTGTATTTAAAGTTTAGCTTCAAAAGAGAGAGAATATATTCAATTGTATTTGAAACCATTTTAAAGGCTCAATTTAAATAACTCTTTTTTACAATATCTTTATTTCTCTTTTACTTTATAAGATTCCCACAATTTTCCTAAATAAATAACTGGAGTGAATACTCAAACGAATTTATCTTCAATTCTAACTTTCCACGTTTCATCTATGAAGCTTTTTATTATTTTGTAGTTTTCCTAAATATTTGGTAGAACTTCTTCAGAATAAAACTTTTGAAGTAAGTGTACGTACTAGCGAATTATATATAGGATCAGAATACCTACGAAACGAATCTATGCTACAAGCCCAAACTCGCAGTTTCAAAACCTTGCACCACAATTCAAATTTAGATTGGTATAGTTTTTGGTTTCTTTCGAAATATTTTAGCTTATTATTTTAAATTTAGTGTACAATTTATAACATTTCTTACTTGAAATTGAAAGCTTGAACTTTAAATAGAAAGAAGCAGAAGTGTTCCCTTCTTTATATTATATTTGTTATAATAATATTGACTAGTAATAAAAATATTGTCTAAATATTAATAGTACGGTCAATTTCCAGTCGCCACACAAACTACCAGCGCAGTCTTGATATATATAAAAATTTGTCTGGCGATAAGAGTTTTGCAATCTCTTTGCTCCAGGTAAAGATCATCTCAAACCCCTCTTTTTGATCTACACAAACATCTTCCATTTCATCTTCTTCGCCTCACTCACCCGTTTGCTCTTTCTTTCACTGTCTGTAGATCAACAACAGTCCATCCATCTAACCTCTCTCTAGGCAGCGTTTAAGGTAAACATCCATGAGTTTACATATGTACTTAGGATCACATATATATACCCGGTAACTCTGCACAGAGAAATCTCATAGATGTGTAACCATAACTACCAATCTGACTGTTTGCTTTATTTCCATTTATTTCTCTACTTCTATGGATATATTTTATTTCTCTCTTTTGACTTCTTTTTCACTGATATCTAACTTCAAGAAAATGGGTTTTAAAAATATTCCTCTAGTCCAGTGAATCATCTTATGATCCAATCAAGTTCTTGTACGGATATACGTCGCTTTCAGATTGTTTGTATAAGTGGGTGATTAACGAATTTAATACAAACTTGCGTTAAACTTCGGAAGATTTAAGGTTACTAATAACTTTAAATGAAGTACATGAGCCTTATAGTTGACTTTAGGAAAGTAAATATTTGATAGTTGAAATTTGTGTACTTCTATTATAATCAATGGTAAATTGTAACTAGAAGTTGTGTCTAGTTCAATCCTGAGTCAACACTAGATGGATATAATCCTTGAATCAGATATTTTAATGAAAAAAATTAAAAATGTATCTTCTTTATCCTTCCCAAAATATTTTTCTTGAAGCTCACTGCCCGGTGATGGACGTGTTCTCTGTGACGAGAAAACACTGTCGGAGTTCTTCGGCATTGCACTGAAACTCCTGGCGCTAATAGTCTCAGATGTTGTCGCGACTTAAATTATAAATATCCTTCTTCTATTTAGGAGACGCTACAGCTCATTGTCCGGTGAAGGATAGTGTTATCTTCAACGAGAGTACACTATCCAATGGCCGTAAGGTCTTTGAAATTAATACTTGTGTCAAATAATAATAAAAATAATACCGGTGACCTCACATATAGAGGCACATAAATCCACAATAAAAATTTAATTGCACTTTGATATTAAAGTTTATTCCCTTAATAAAAGTACGTCAGTGTTAAAGTAAACAGCACTAGAATTACATATTTAATAATATATTGGAAGAAAGGAAAGAAATTTCTTTGAATTATTTGTTTGACTTTTTTATGTTTATTATTTATTCCCTTGAAGATATTACCTTCTCTGAGATAACCCAATAAAACCTACCATTAGGATAGTGGTGTTGCTTGCTTAAAATTTCATAGGATAACATATGGTATGTGATACGATTTTATGCACAATTAGACTTGCAAGATCGGCAATAGTTCTACAATTTCTTCAGTAAGTACATTTTTTAATGATGTTCGTTTTATGGCAAAAATAATATGATAATAACCCAGATGATTTTTTTTACCTTTAATGCAATTATCGCATTAGATATTTTTAATTGTTATGTTTTAATTAGAGGATAATAAAGATATTTTTTAGTTTATTTCATAAAATCTCATTCCAAGAGGGTTATATCCATTTGGTGTGAATTAGGCATAAACTTGGGGTTATTAATAGTATTTGTACAGGGATTTGTTTTACTTATAAAGGTCCATGAAGATATTTATAAAAAAAAAGAAAAGTTGTGTCTTTCGATCATGGGGGTTATGTCCAGGGCTTAGACCATATTTCCTATAAAATGAAAAAGAAAGACGATTGGATTTTCTCTTTTAAAAAAAAAATAGGGTGCGTTGAAGCAGATCTAATGAAACTTAAAAGCCTCACCTTAATGATATTGGCCCAATGTTAAAAGTACCAGTACAAAAAATTTATTGTGTTTTTAACGACGCCAATACATTTCATGCAAATGAGCTATTAGGAGAAATATTCTTAGTAGCTGTTTAGCAGTACTTTACAGTTTTTTTTTGTGTGCAGTTTTGGGGTGTTAGGATTAGTAAAAACTAAGTATTATTCTAGTGTTTTGTGTTTGATCATAACTATTGAGGTGAAAGCTTAAGAATATTAGACGCCGATTTTTATTTTTGTGTACAACTCACAATAGTTAGATAATTTTTTATTTATTTATTCTTTTTTTTGTAGTCGTGAGAACTGCCAAACCAAGTATTTCCGATGAATGATTGATCCTGACGTAATACTTCCTTTTTTTGGACAGTAAGAGAAGATAAGCTTAGTAAGCAATGAAAGCGTGTATATTTTGATTGCTAATTTGTAAGAATTGATCCTTAATAAATTTGTCGCAATAAATAAATGCGGTGGTATGTTTGTTTCAATTCAAGCAGTGGCAGGCTCTAATTTGAAGTGACACATTGTTCTACAGTAAGTGAGGGACAAGTTTGTGTGTTTCTATAAAAACTCTGAATGTGTTCTGTGTAGTTTTGTTCCTTGGGAGTGAGTACATTAGAGTGTTGAAGAGAGAGAGAGAGAGAGAGAACAGTGACTTGCTAAACTACCACAGCTTTTCTATAAATTTTTCTGCAAACTGTCTTCACTTATGTTGTTGGCGGTGGGTGCGTTTTGTGTTTTTATTTATAAAACGTATTATCTTATATATACGAGTTTATTTAGTGTTTCCGTCTTTATGTTCATATTACCTATTAAGTTAGTTAATTTATAGAATTATTTTTACATGAAATCATTTTATTAATTCAATAACTGCTTATTTAATTTATTTTTGTGGTGGAATAGATTTGTATTTTTTTATTTCTTCAAGGAATGTAATTGCTCTGGATCTCTTCCTATTTGCGGGTGACCAAACTTCGATGGTTAGAATTTTAATACCTACTGTAAGTCGTGCGTGTGTTTCATAACATAGTTTTTTGCACGATATTTTCATGACTGCTCACTTTGGGAAGAATATGATAGAAGTTTTTCTTTAATGTATTTGAATATTATATCTTGGAATAGTTCGGCAAACGGATGAAGAAGGTTTACGCCGATAGTTTTTCTTCTAGGAATTTTTTAAGCTGTAATAAGTATGGTTGTGGTCCTTTGGCCAGTTTATTATCCCAGTGGAGATAATATCTAGTCTGTATTACGTTTATTGTATTACATATAAACCATTTCACCAACAGTAAAGTGTCAACTAAATCAAACTTAACGATACTTAAGAGAGACATTTCAATTTTTATCATAATCTTTTATCTCATTCTTTCGTCTTATTTTCTCTCACTTTTCGTAAGAGGCAGCATAAACATCGTCCCAAATTTTTCTAATTGAGTCTTAATCGGAAATGGTGTGCGTATGTGTGTTTTTTCTTACAACAGAATAAAGTGCAAAAAGCTTTTAGTTCTACTGCCATTTGCGGTACGAAGTGACTGAAATAAGACTCGAAAGTTACTCATTATAAAACTTGCTCGTGCAGCACAATCATTAAACTGGAAAACATAGTTTTCAAAAATTTAAATCTACATCTGTAAAGTTTCAAAATTAAATTTTTGTTGTTAATAATATAAAAAGGTAACCCTACCTGTAGTTTCCATGTAGATTGTAGGAACCATTTCCTAGGAAAAGTAGGGAAACTGAAAATAGCATTATATTCTGCGTTGGGGGGAAGTGTATTGTCGCAAGCAATCACTTAACGAGTTACTACAGCTCAAAACACTTAGCTCGGGGCTTCAAAACAGTAAATAACATTTACTTGTAGCATATGTACTTAACTTTGCAGCAATGTGTTTAATCGTTTAATCTAACGTAGGCTCTACTATCTTCAAAAGGTCGCGAGGAATAAAAGAATTAAAAAAAAAAATACTGAAATGTGAAGAAAATCTTAGCAGGATTTCCTAAATTTATTTAAATCGCTGGTTTTCTTTAATAAGATTTTGAGATGAAATCTTTTGGGGGTCGCATCTTTCCATTAATGTTCAGTCAATTACCAAAACTTTCAAAACAAATACGTACACATAAGGCAGCTTTTTCTTAAAATACTGTATTTATTATTCTTTACCAAACTTTTTCTTAACGATCTACGCACTCAAGTGTCTTACATTTACTTATTCTCTGAACGTGTAAGAATATACATTATTTATTTGAACATCAGTAATACATTACCAGTCCCTCCTTACGCTATCTTATTTCTAAATCTGGCTTTTTTTTTTATTCCTGTTCCCGTTACTGAAATGTCTACATTACTTTAATGTAGATGTGAATAACATTTACTTCGAATTTGTACTTTGAAACTCTCTTACATTCTCTCTATTACCAATTCCAACGTAGATTTTCTTCATACATGGAACCAATACTGTTAATATTTAGATGTCCTCTTTGTATTTATTTGGATATATATTTTTGTGGGAAGATCTACACACCTCCCCAGTCCCAGATTTTGGGACGGATGATGCACACGTTTTGTGACTAAAAGGCACAAAACTTACTTCTTTTTCTTTTAATAGATTACGATGCTCTGCGACGAACATTAGTCTATTAGGCCCTAACTGGGAGCCGGCTGGCGCTAAATGGCTAAAGGGGCACTAAGAGAAAGAGGAACAATATCGTTATCTTAGTGAACAAGGAAATAATTGAAGGTACAATAACTAAGCTAAAAAATAATAATAATAAAAATAGAAGTATATATTTTTATACAATAAAGAATAAGTAGAAGGAAAGCAGAAAGCAGAGTGAGGGGGAGATCAAGCAGAAAGCTCAGTCCTGTGACCTGTAACATTTAGGCTAACAGTAGCCTATCGTAGCTATAGCCTCTGCCTCCTCACATCCGGATATATCTCTTGTTCTATACCGATCTCCGGGAAGGAGGAAACTAATTTAAATTCTCCAGCATTCTTCTTCTTTTTTTTTTTTTATCTATTCCCAAGATCTTTCCCGGCCGGATTAAGCTGAAGAAAAGAGTAACAAATTTAGAATAATATTATTAAAGCACGACTCTGTTTTATATATAGATAGGTGGCAGCCAATTCATGGTTCGTATTTCAGGAAATTATGTTTTGTTGATTAAAAATTAAAGAAATAATTTTTACAAAAATCCGGTATAAAAGCGCTCACGAATTTCTCTTACATTAAGAAATTTAAATTTATCAAAACATAGAACTTACCCTTTAAAAAAAAAAAATTTTCTAAAATTACTGCTCCTGAAGAAAGCGTTGTGTCGCTGCTTTTCCAGGACCTTTTTAAAATTAATATGTTCTGGATAAAAAGTATTAAACAAGGCCTAGCATTGTTATGACAAAGTTTATAATAATCCTTTGGGTACTTATCAGTAACTGGTGAAGAACTTCTACAATCTTGTTAACATTCTGGAAAGATATTCCTCTACTCGTTTGATCCTTCCTTATATTCTGATGATGCTACTGTATAGCCATAGTTCGCAGGTTCTTTCCACTTTCTTTTCTTTCAGTTCTTTCCAACTAAGTCCAAGCTTCTACTACATACAATAGTACGGAATATATTTAAAGTCGCTCCATTCCTTGCTTTAGATCATGCTCTTTTGACGTTCTGCAGATCTATTGCGTAGGTGAGAGCATATCTTTGTGGCTATTCCCAATCAAATGCTCTCTTCAGTATAGAGAGAGAACCTCATCTTCATCGTAGACTTTTCGACTTGCTCTTTCATGCTCGCTATTCTACACGTTGTGATCCGCCGAGTCCTGAGTTTACTGGATCAACTCGAGTAGAATGTGGCTATTCACCCTGCAGATGTTCTGGATTTAAGCATATCAGAGGCAAGATCTTTATTTTGAATTATGGACTATTACGTGCTGAAAGCGAAAATAATAGAATCTCTAAATGCCATACAAAAATTAAACATTCTTTATCTATTCGTGTTCAGAGGACCCCAAATGTTTAGCAGTACTGCCTTTTACTAGCTGTTAAGACAATATATTATTTACATAACAAATATATGTGTAAATTGGTATCCTAGGTACCTAGGTAATTTAAATTGCGTCATTGTAGAACTGAGGGAATCGTAGTTCTAGACGTCCTGTCTTGTAGTGTAGTACTCAACACCTTCTAATGTATCAAAAGGTCTATGAACTCTCTAGAATATTTGATTTTATTTGAGAACAGTAACTTGACATGACACTGTAATATCATACCTGCTGTTTATTTAAAATATCTTTTTTATTGCCCGCGGTTTTCGTTTACATACATTCTCTCCTTAATGTTATTCTCTTACAATTGATTTTCTGCCCTCTATTGAACAAATGAACTTAATGTTTAATGTATGCTAAGTGGATGTCTGAGGCCAGGAAGAAGAACACCCATTAACCACACAGCTCTCCAGTTGGGATGCAGTAGACTGAAAACAAGAATATTTCTTTTGAATTTTTTAAATTAGTAATTCCCTTGTGGAAAAGTAAAGTGGATTAGTCTTTTCTTCACGAATCTTTGTCTTTCTGCGGGCCTCTTATTTTAACAGCACAAAAAACAAATTAATGTTGACACACAGTACATACATTAATCTACAGTGACTATTTTTGGGGATGGCGAGCCCTCAGGCGGATTGATGGAACAGAAGTATATTGGAGAAGGGAGCCCCCGAGACACAAGGCTTCCTCCTTAGAGGGGTATCCTATCCTGATTAAAGCGATTACAGGAAGAAAGGCCTTTGGGAACTTCTCTTGAAAACATTTCTAGCCGGGTTCCTAGGTGTTAGAGAAAGAGATAACCGTACACTCTCTTGTAAATAGGAGTGGTTAGACGTCAGTAAGCATTATCACAATCAGCCGGCTGCTCACTCTCTCTCTCTCAAGGTTCCCCAAGGTTCTGTTCTAGGTCCTCTTCTGTTCTCTCTGTATATCAATGATATCTCATCATCTATCAAGCATTGCAAATATAGTCTATATGCAGATGATTTACAGATATACCTTCATTGCCCATTGTCTGAATTAGAACAGGGTATAGCCCAAGTCAATTCCAATGTTTATTCAATTAATGAATGGGTGAAACAAAATTGTATTGAGTTTAATGTTTCCAAAACCAAAGCCATGATTGTTGGAAGTGCCAGATATGTCAACGATATTGATATGAATTCTATTTCAAAAATAACAATAGATCAGGCTTCTATTCCTTATGTAGATTCTGCTAAATGTTTGGGTGTCACTATTACTAGTACTCTATCATGGAATAATCATGTTGGTGACATATCTAACAAAATTTCTAAAACTTTGTGCCAGCTTAAATACAATAGGAATATTCTGCCTATTTCGCTAAGAAAACACTACACTTATATTTCCGCATTTAGATTACTGTTCGCTAGTGTACAATGATTTAACAGCTGAATTGAACATAAAATTACAAAGGTCAATAAATTCCTGTGTTCGTTTTATTCTAAATGTAAGAAGAGATGAGCATATTACACCTCATTTTATTTTTCTTAATTGGTTGAATGTCAAGTATAGAAGGAAGTATTTATTGGGAAGGTTTCTGTTTATGCTTCTAAAAAATAAACGTCCTGAATATTTATTTAATCTGTTTATTAGGAAGGCCCAATTAGATTTAAAAAATACCAGAACTGCTAATTTCAAATTTTATATTTCTCCATATCGAACAGTTACCTATAAAAATTCATTTCTTGTGCAATCTTCACTTTTCTGGAATTCTTTACCTCTTACATTAATTCATAAAAGTACAATAGCTTCATTTAAAAATGCATTGTATGATTTCTTAATGCGGTCCTTCACAGAAGACGCTTCTCATTAGAGAATTTATTATTTAGTTTTATATCTATTAATAAAGTGCATTTCAATGTAATTTTTGTTATAATAATTTTACTTTTATATTGCTTTTACTTACAGAGAACTTATTGTAATTAATTTTGTAATTCAAATTTTGTTTGTTGTCCTTAAGGGATATTGTCCCAGGACAAAATAAAAGTTTCTTTCTTTCTTTCTTTCTCTCTCTCTCTCTCTCTTGCTAGAATAGTGAAGCGGAATATATGCTCCTTGGAAGCATTGATAGAATGGGCAATTGGGGGGAACCAGGCCGTTATATCTCTAGTTAAACATCGTCCACTCAGATAGCCTGTCGATTTTTTTTTGAAGTTTTAAAATAAATGCGCAGTAGAGAAGTAGTCCATCAGCTATTTCCCAATATGTGTTATTGCATGGGGTTTTTTCCCCAATTTATCAATTTTGCTAAGTGTATTAAATTTTTTATAAATGTTCATGTGATTATATCCTAAGCTATAAGATAGTCTATATTATATAAATTTTCTATAACAGTTGATCATATAAATTTATAAACCTAAATATAGGTCATCAATATATTAGGCGACCAACGTCGTAACTTAGATACGAGCATCCTCTAACCATGTTCGTGTTAAAATTTATGGCTAGATAAATTTGACTTACCTCTGTTGATCGCTAGATGTTTTGTATAATACGTATAAGATGCGAGAGAAGGTGAGACTCAGAGCACTCTAACGGTACGAGTTGAAAATACATCCTGTTTCCTTTTATTACTTTCTTTCTCTTACTCTCGTAAGAGGGTGCATTGCTATCACAAATAATTTGCGGAGTTGGATATACACTTTTTTTGACTGCAGTAAGGAAAACTATCTTGTAAAAATAAATCTATAATAAAAATATGTTTTTTTAAATCTAGAAATTGGAAGTACATAGATTGAATTATATTCCGTGGGGAGTTGGCAAGTGGTCCATGCCAAAGGGGAATCACTAGTTAGGGTAAAATCCTGTCTTGTTTGATTAGACTTTAAAGCTAGTAGAGCGCAAACTTAAAGGGATACAAATTTCTTTCTTCAAATTTTGCATTTTCTATTTTTTGAATTATGGCCCATATCTGTGTACGTAAAATGTTTACTATAGGTTTTGTGTAATAACTTTCCAAAAATCATTTACATGCCACAAATCTCCTCGCTAGATGCTAAGTCATTTCTAAACCGTATTAAGTGTGCTCTCGAATATATATGTTATATGTTGATATGTTATATATATGAATTGTTATGTGCGTAGTTTTCCTTAAAAATTAGTCTTATCGACTTGTAGGCAGCCTAAAGTCTGTTCCTACATTTCCAGACGATGCAAAAAAAAAAATATTGAGATCGTTAAACATCCTTCCTGCAAGTTAATCTTCTCCGTTAAGCTGTGTATTAGAGTATTTTCATTTAGGTGAGCGTTGTGAAGTACATTATGCTAAATCCTTTCACTTCCTTCAACTTAATACATTGAAAGGAATGAGAAAACTCTGTTAAATTGGATTTTCCATTTCACCTCATATATCTTGGAATTGCGTTGTTCAATTAGTGCTCCATATAGAACTGTTGTATTAATGTAGTGATTAATTTGTTATGCTTGTTAGTACAGTTGTTTAAAACTTTATAATTGAATTTTAAATCATGTTTTACAGTAATTGGGCAAAAGTTGTCGCAATCATTTTGATTGAATCTATTTTAATTGAATTACTTATTAGCAAATTTTAAAATAGCTACTGTTATAAAATACGCATTATTTATTAACTAATCTCTTTTGATCCCGAACTATTGCGCCATAGTGCCCTTTTTTAAAATAATTTTCAGAGAATTATCGGAAAAGAAGTGCAGACATACACTTTTTAAAGCAGTCTTTGCAGTTGAATGAAAGTTCGAAACTGGTAAGAGATACAATGCGTCGTGATACGATAGATAAAGTCAAAGATAAAATCAAAATAAAAAGTCATGCTAGTTTGTCCCACGTTAGATGTTTTCTCATTTATTGCATTGAACTCTACACTAATTGAAACTTAATTTACTTGCTACCTGGATAACTTTATTTTTGGTAATGATTAACAAATTTAGTTGATTATTTACTTTTAATGGCGTTGTATTTTTTGTTTTTGTTTAAATTTTCGCAGTGTTGTGCAAATTCAGGCATATATTCATGTTTTGTTAGTTTGTACAGCTGATAATTGAATTATCTCGTTGGGTGATTGCCAAGATGTTTGTTCCAAACTATAAGAGGAGGGGGGGACCTTGGCACTTCCTCTATCTCTAAGTCTAAAGAAACACAAGCCTTCTTAATCTTCTTCTATCACAAAATCAATAGACGGTAAGCTTAAACGTCTAATCTTCTACATTGGTTTTCTTTCAAAACAGCGTTCTTATTCTTAATGAGCTATTGAGATGGCTTTTGTTTTCTTAAATCTCTGAAAGTATTGAACTTTCTTGAATCTTTTACATGGAAATTAATTCAGGTTGAATATTAGAGGATTAGAAATAGAGAAGAAGTTTTATACTGCATTTTTTAAAGTATTTATTGTTTTTTAGACCCTTTAGGGTCCTAAACTCTATGGCATCGCGAAAGTTAGTTTTTTAAATTCTCCACTTATCCTAAAAGTTCAGGATTAGTTTCTTTTTTTGTGAGATATCTCCTCTAGCAGTTTAGAACGAAATATTTTGTAGCCCTGCGATAGCAACACTTTCAAACAGGATGTGAAAAGCTATTTCCTCCTCTTTCCTGGCGATTCTGCACAACCGTTCCGGGTTAGTAAACCCATCCTGTTGTGAGAAGTTTCCTAGGAAACCTAGAAGAATGAGTTTCCTAATTCCAATTTCAGAGTCTCCTCTGTCTTTATTCTACACAAATCGGGCATAAGTCTTTACCATGTTTAATTCCATTAACAGCCTTCCAGGGTTTGCTTAAGAGCTGTTAGCATAATGTTCTTATTGATTCCGAGAACTACCTCAGTGGGCAGTAGAAGCAGCTTTAGAATCACCTTCCATTCTTATTAAACAAGAGATATGAGGTATTTTTAGAAGCTGCTAGCACTTTCCTTAAGCGTACTCAGGGTGAATTCGTTTTTGAGATTTGTTGATTTTTCTTTCCTTAATTTTTTTCGATCTCCAAGCCGTTAGACATTCTCAATTCATTCTCTCCTTTCCGCCCATTAAAGTTTAACCAAAGCCAAATTTTCCATGTAAATGGCTTATGTCATTCGGAACCATATTGGAACAGCGAATCATACTGGAAGAGGCTCTCCATCCATTAACGCCACTGTTTCTCTCTGTTGTGAGTTTCCAATTACAAATAGATTTTATAATCCTTTTAGCAACGGAATAGGCCAGGCGGTGTATCAAGTTGCTAAGTTGAGGATCCTCTTCATTTAAGTTTCTCAGCTTGCTCACTAACTATTAAGCCACCAGTGGCTTGGAATCCATTAAAGCTTGACACAAGTTCCCTTTTCAGAACGCTGATCTGGTTTTACACTTTCTTCGCCCCGTTTGATCAGGGCATGCTCTGCTGTAAAGCGCAATTATAGCAGCCTGTGATTCGATGATGATAGCTATCTGAAGATAAAACTTACCATTTCCTATTTCAGTTCAAAGTGATAGAAGTTGTTTTGAGTTTGACTAAAATAATCAAAAATTAAACCAGGAAGGTTATCATTAGCATATTGGACTTAATTTTAACGGTATAAATAACGAATTAATTTAAAATTAAACTATTTTACTTCGAGGGAGTTATCAGAAAGGGACTACGAGTTGCTAGATTTAAAAGAACGTACTTGCTTAAAATTTAGTTTTAAAGTAAAGTACATTTCAATAGTGTCACTGGCAAACATGGTTAATACTAGAAGAAAATACTGCATTGTAGAAGTATGAATGTAGTTCGTCTCGTTAATAGTGATACTTGTTGCATTTTACACAATCTTACAGGTGGGTATAACGTACACATAGACAATAAAAGAATCCATACAATGCAATATTTACACATTTTCACACAGTATCCGAGTAGATTTGATACTTTTTATCTATTTATTTATTTTTTATTTCTTCTTATTGTTATATGGCTCTCGTTTTCTTCAGAGGTTTTATTCTGAGCAAAGGGAAGAAAGTAAGAAGGCGTTCTAAGATTTAGTGACAGCCAATACTCTCTTGTAATTCAATATTGTATCTCCTAACAAATTATGTATCATCCGAGGGAGATTTTATTGGAAGAGAACAGTGATATTGTTATGTTGGATGATAAGATGTTCTGATTAAACAATAAATTACTTAATGCTTGATGCTCTCAGAAAGAGGGACGAAATTTATTTTGAAAATCGCGAAAAAGGTTCGGTTTTGAGTTTTCACTTTAAAGAAAACCTTTTCATAACCTTGAAAAGTAAAAAAACAAAACTTTAGTTTACCCTCTCATGACTTTCTTTAACTGTAACTCTTTCAACTTGGGAATTTTTACTAAAACTTAGTCAACTTCTTAAGAGGCTCATAATAGAAAAAGGGCTTTCAAGGTAGCGTGATGCAAACATCTGCCGTTACCCTTAAATTGTATTCCAAGAGACCTCAAGGTACTTATTTTTCGATGAGAGCTCAAATCAATTGATTGCGATATTTCCTAATTTGAGTGGTTAAATTTATTTGAATGGGAAAATAGAACTAAAATGCTTTTTTATTAGTATCAATTAGTTTAACTAGTGATCTTAAGGAATTAATTTTGCTTCGTCCTTCAGAAGGTCTTTTATCCTCTTTACATCACATCAAGGAGGTTTAATTGCTGTTATAATTATTATTATTTATTTATTGTATGTTCTGCTACAAGTAGAGTGGCAAAAAGTTAGATCTGCTGCAGCAAGATGCCCCAAAATGTGGTTCAATTTTAACATTTTTTATGTTTTCTACAACGACTACAATCTTTAACCGTATTGTTAGAATACCAAAGAGTTTTATCTGTATCCTGGCTCACATTTTCCTTACATATGGAAAGGATGCTTTCAACGTCTGATGTATGTTTTATGAAGAAAATTTCTTGTAATGTTATTGTGACAGATGGTCTAAGTTAGGATGTTCTTCGTGAACCTATATCGTAATATCTTCAGAAGAGATCGTATAAATCTAATGTTGTTTGGAGCTATAGTAACTTTTTATTTTCATTTTTAACCAAACTAGTAGACTTTTTTTTTTTTCAATAAATTTATATTTAAACTTCAGGCGCGATCCAAAGGGTGGCAATGAGAGGCCTTCCTCCTCTACCTTAAATTTGACAAAGAAGTTTTCTTAAGTGAAAAATATCATTACTTAGCATAAATTAGGTCATGGTTATACGCTTCTCGGTTTTGTATCTTTTTTTTAAAGAAAGACTCTAATAATAAATTCGGCGGGGTTTATGCATAAATTTCTCTTTTATAATGCAGAAATATATTCTATCAGAAAGAGTTTAGTGTGTGAGTGTGAATTTGCCAACATTCATAATTAAAACGAGTGATTTTCGCATTATCAGCATATGATTACGTTAATTAAGTATTCAATGCCCTGCCTTTAGGTTTTCATTTTCTCTAGGAGCTTCTTAAGTAAAGTATAAACTACCATGCAGATTACAATAATACGTATTGAGCATATTGATCTGTTTTTCATTCCTCCATGATGATCACAGATTTGGTCTAGTTGCTGGCCTGAGATCGAGTGTTGTTTAGCTTCATTATAATGGGACATCAAGAGTAAATCCCCAGTATTGATACTGAAAAAATAAAGAGACATGTCAGAATTCTAATTGGGAAGATTAGTGGTGCTGCTTTGTGGTTTGGTTCCTTCCCAGCAATGTTGATCTTACTTCTTTTTCTTAGTTTTTTTTTGTTTATTCGGTGTTTGAAGTAAAACGGAAATTCAACAAATCTTTTGGCTTACAAGGGTTTTGGTGGTTATAATAATAAAAGTATTTGGTTCGTCTTTCTGCATTTCTCGCCTTATTAATTATAACAAATTTCTTTACAATTTATGTTGTCTTAATACATTTATACCTTTTTTTATTATATCAAATAATTTTTTTAAAAAATATTGAGTCTTTAAACTTCCAGATTACATCTTGTATTTACTTTATAAGAAGGGATAAAATTTAGTATTTTTTGCCAAAACGGAAAAACAAATTCATGGTTTCTATAATTTAGCTGTTTTGCGACATTCTGTACAAGCATAAACACGCATGCTCTCTTTTTTCGGGTATCTTGTGTAATCTCTATTTCAAACGTACGAAACTTTCTAAATATTTTGTTCTTCAAGTTTTATGAGGGATGATTTGTTTTGAACACAACTAGATATTAATAATTTTTTTTGTTTTTAATTTAACTTCTTTTAACCATAAAAATGTTCCCAGAAACTTATCGTTCAAAACTGAAGTTCACTTTTATTTATTTATTTATTTTTTAAATTTTCTTTAAAGTGGATCTTTTGATTTTCTTAGAACTTCTTTGTGCAATTCAGTAGATTTAAAAACCTTTGTTTGAAATATGTAATTCCAGCAAAATTCTTTTAAGGGGTTTTTGAATAAAGGATGGTTTCTCTCTAATGCGTCATTTTGTGTAATGTATGGTTTTATCATTTATGTACTACTATAAGAGGGTAAATATTTCTGCTACTAATTTAATGTTAAGATTTCTAATATTGAGAGAAACAATGTTTAAAGAAAAACCCTGAAATGGTTTACAATATTATAATAACAGTATCATTTTTTTTTTTAAGTATTTATTCTAGCTTTTCTAAATTTACAGAAAGCAGCGTGGAGAGAAGTGTTTAGTGTTAATGAAGAACTGGATTGGGGTTAGCCTGACACAGCATCCTATAGGCCCAATGTTAGTCAATACTAATTAACTTTGATCCAAACATACACCCTTTTTGTTGAAAGAGATCTCTCGTTCACTCATCTCATTCAGCCTTCCCTGTGTAAACCAATATAGTGTGGGGTGTTCAGTGTAAGTGTAAGAATGTTTCCACAGTAGTACTGTATGGAAGGTGAGTCTGTGTCCCGGAGTTCAACCTAAATTTAAACCTACGTCTAAGCTCTTGCCTTCAGGATCAAATACATTGATTACTGCATTTTTATTTAAGTGACTTCCAGTGTTCTACTTGTACCACAGTTTGGGAAAACTCTATTATATAATATATTATATTAAATATTAAAATTATAATATTAAAGCATTAAACATTAAATATTTTCAAATATTAAAGTTTGCAGCGTTCAGAGTCTGTTTAGAAAAGATATGATTAGGTCTTGTTAATATAAAGAGAATCATTCATGTTACCGTTCAACATCTGTTTTTTTATTGTTTATTGTTTTTGTTTTTTTACGATATTATTGATGTCAGTTAAACATAAAAATTTGTCCATTTTTCTTTACTTGTAAAATTGAAGATTTATTTATTTGATAAACCATTAATATAAATTTTATCAGCAAAGGCGAAACTTAAAAAAATAAAATTAATATCTTGCTATAGAGAAATGAAATACGAATAAGTGGGGAGAGCTTGGCTGAGTATACAGTATAATAATTCATGCTTAATACAGTCACATATCACACACATTCTTATCTAGTTTATTGCATAGCCTCCTAGTATCATAGAAATAGGCACGGCACTGCTTACTTATGAGGCTGTCCGCAATGTGTTCACCTATTTTATTTTTACCACCGCCTGTAAACTTGTCCATTCTCCATAACTCAAGCTTCTAATAAAGTTTATACTTCAAGAAAAATGGTCTTGCAACTTGTCCGTAAGGCAACGAGAAATTTTCCGCATTTTATTATGTGAAATTAGTAAACAATACGCATTTATACAAACTTTAACGAAAATTTATTTTATTGTTTTTTGTCCCTGTTAACCATTGATATTTATATTGTATCAGCAACCCAAAATCAAATTTATCCATCAGAAAATGCATTTGTAATTTGTGGCTACCTCCAGTATTCCCCTCAATGAATGACGTACTTAAATTTCTATTAATACTTTGTAACAAAAGTCTTTTATTGTTTCTTCAATTTAGTCGAATGAACTGTACATATGAACATAGTGTCGATATTGATTTCTTGATGTTAAAGTTTCATTATGTAACAGTTTTTAGTAATGTTGCAAACGCTTGAGTTGATTTAATCAAATTAATAAAATGAGTAAATTAAATATTTAAACTCGGGCAATATCGAAGTATTAATTTAAAAATGGCTAAACAGCAACAACTGCAACTCTAGTAATGTTGACGGAGCCAGCCGTCATGGCAAGTCATGCTGCACTGTATAGGATTAAAATTTCAATGAATTAGATAACAGTCCTAAGGTTTCTTGACCCTACTTGTTTTATGAGAACCTATAGAAGTTGCCTTGTTCTCGGTCGATCAAATCATGTTGGTTTTTTCTGCATGAGTTCTGTCGTCCTGTCACTTTTCAGAACCCATTTCCTAGTGAATTTGTCTTGACTCTCAGTCCCTGATTGATTACTGTTTTTGCTATGAATAACAACCTATTCCATTGTATGAGGCACTGTAATTGGTAGTTGGACGTTAAGCCCTGCCTGAAAAAATAGGTGATAACTTTACTTTACTTTGTATGAGGCATTGTAAGTTACTCTTTTTTTCTTGTAGTTTCGAAATCACCTCGAAAATGTGAGTGCTTTGAAATTTTCTTCTCGAACCCCTTCAGTAAATTTTTTAATTTACCTGGGTGACTTTTTCTGAAATACTTGATCAAACTTTTTCAGTTTATATAAAAGATGCAGTAATAAAATTTGTACTCTTCTATATTACGATATTAAACCACTTTCAGTGCAATACACATCATTGTGACTCCCATCTTCACTTAGGAACAGGGATATTCATAATGTACTAATCACAGTTTAATCACCATGAATACGACTTCTTGATGATTACCGACCGCTGTATCAGAAACTCGATTACGCTCATTAGAGGTAAACCGACTTTTTCTAAAACATTTGAATTCTTCTAGTTTTTATTTAATGGTTCATGCCTTTAGTAAAGGTTCCAATCAAAAAATTTCTCTGATGTGGCAACTTCAGAAAAATATGATATAGAAAATAAAATATAAATTGTTACTATATTGGGAAACCTGACTGACATCTTGTCTGAATGAAACGCCTTGAAATTGAATTTTCTTAGAAAATTGTTTCTCTGTTACCTCCATGTTGTATCTAATGTCTTATATTAAGTTTTCTCTTTCGCTATAAAGAAAATCTTTTTGCACGATTTTCTGTTACGTACAGTATTTCTCATAGGTGTATTAGTTTTCTTGTGATTTCGACATAAAATTTTGGTTTCTGCATGTTTCTGGGCCTTCAGCTTAATAATTTAGATTCTCTGTAAGAAAATAAGTTGTTTGAGGGAGAAATGTGATATACCTCCTTAGAACACTTCTGAGATTATTTTTTCTGGTAAAATATTTTTAAATTAAAATTTAGGAACATATTTAATTAATTTTAATGTATTTAATGGTGCACAAACTTTCAAGCAAATCTTTTAAGCATTTCTTAAAAAAATAGCCCAAAAAATAATTTTAAAAAATAGAAAAGTGGCACTTTTATCGAATTCGGAATTTTCGCCACATATTAGATTCTTATTGCATATTTATTAGTCAGAACCTTCACCAGATACTGATCCATCTATATTGCCAGTAAACCATTATCAGAAATGCTCCTATTAAATTGAATTTTACAGTAAAAATGTTTCAAAAAGAAGTGGTTCATACGACGTTTAATGCACCATTTGTTTTTATCCAGAACTATTTTTCATCTTTTCCTAAAAAATGGTACCTAACATTGATTAATTTTCCGAGATAATGAGCCAGTATTCCATTCATTTCAATCATCTAAAATTATTTCTAATTTTTCAACATATTTAGTAGCAGTTGTCCCCATAGAATAAACACACACATCATCCGTATATCTTTGCACTACTGTGTCTTCGTTCTTCAAATAATCAATATTAAGAGCGTATAGCAATTATGACAAAACACACCCTTGTGGCCGACCTTGCCAACTCCAGTTTGTTCCTAACAGTTTGTAATTTAAGCGTTTAAACAAATTCCATAAATTCAACAAATTTATAAAATTTCTGACAAACTACACATATTTAATTAATTAACCAAATGCACCTGCAGTGGCTAAGTACAGAGTACTGTTTTATCGATAGTAGGTGCAAGCTGTACTCAGATATTAGATCCTCTTTGCAGTCAGTTCGTCGGGATTCAAATTGTGTGCACGCTAATATAAAAGATGCACTGCTGAGGGTTTCACGTCCTCTTGGTGTTCAATTGGGGATGACCAATCCATGCTGCTAAGTGTCCCCTTCTCACCAGGACCTTTTGTTAAACATGAGAGTATCTTCCTTTGGCCTCCATTAAAAAACAAGGTGAAAAGGTATTTGGTAGAGAATCCCCCCCCCCCATTCCAGTTGTGGAATAAACCCTAGAAGTTGCACTCCTAGATCTAATAAGAAAGTAAGCTTATGAAGTTACACGTACAAGACCAGTAAGGTGTAAGTACTGTGAGCCTATATATTTTAAATCTAATTGGGGTATGAGGTAGTAAGTATTGTTTGGTGGTTCCTCTGAAAATGATGTCATTGTAAAATGTTTTCTTGTTTTTAAATACAGATAAGATTTCTTTATAAACTCGTTCCCCGCTACTGATTTCCTACAAAGCATATCCTGGAGTATGGTTAAACCACAAAGTATAGTATACTGAGAAGAACTTTTAATCCAGATATAGTCGTTAAAAACGCCCACCCGCCACCGCCACCACGTCCTGGCAGAAAATGGGTAGATAATACTTTAAAAGTTTGTTTAGACGTGGTTACGTCACAATAGAGCCTTTGAATTTGTTTGTTGTGTGTGAGTTATCTTTGTTATGGCTAAAGTTTTTTGCTTTAATTGGGCGAGGAAAAGTTGCTTAAATTTTTTTTATTTTTAAGCTATTTTCTTTTGAATCAAATTTTCAAAATGAAGTTTTCGTCATCTATTTCTATCTGATAGAAAGAGTGTTGCTCGGGTGTCTTTCTCGATGTGAAGCAAGCCTTCGATCGGGTTTGGCACCCGGGCTTGCTCTGGAAACTCAAGGGCATTCTTCCGTTCACTCACTATCTCATCTTGAAGTCCTATTTGTCTGATTGTCATTTTCAAATTCAAATCGGGACATCGTATTCAGCTAAACGTCGTATTGAAGCGGGTGTTCCTCAAGGAAGCATCTTAGGACCTATCCTATATGTTATTTACACAGCAGACATACCAATCCATCCTGAAACTGTTCTTCTAACTTATGCAGATGATACCGCTATACTTTCTCCTCACTTTGATCCGGTAACTTCACACAGAAACCTTCAAACTCATCTCTTTTCTCTTGAGGAATGGTTTAAAAAATGGAAAATCAAGTTAAATGAAACCAAATCTCAAAATATTACTTTTACTCTCCGCCGCATCACTCTTCCTCCGATCTTCTATGACTCAGTTCCAATTCCTCCTTCCAATGTTGTCCGTTATCTTGGGCTTTATTTAGACAAAAGACTGACTTGGAACCCGCACACACGACTTAAACGAACTGAAGTTAACAGGCGTTATCGACTACTTAAAAGACTACTAGACCAACGTTCAAAACTTTCACTTAATAACAAACAACTGATTTACAATTCCATACTAAAACCCGCCTGGACGTACGGTATTGAACTGTGGGGTTCAACGAAACGCTCCAATCTTCAAAGAATTCAATCTCTTCAGTCTAAAATTCTCCGCACTATCGTTAACGCTCCATTTTACGTTTCAAATCTAACCATCCACACAGACCTGGAAATTCCGTTTGTTGGTCAGGGTGCACGAACTCGTTACAAAAGTTTTCATCAGAACTTGCACTCTCATTCCAATCCTCTTGTCCGCCATTTATCATCTCATCACCATCCAGATCGTCCTCCCAGACGACTAAAACGCCAGTGGCCTCGCGATTTTCTCTCTTCTGACTAGAGTAGCTAATGCTAGAGACGACTTAGGGAGTGTTATCACTGGGTAACTTCTCCCCTCAATTAGTGAGTTTGTAGTGGTATCAGCTATTGACATTGTTACTAATAGTGTATCTAACGCTGGTGTAACTTAACAAATAAATTAAAAAAAAAAAAATCTATCTGAAGCCCATGAAGTAATTTTGTGTATGTATGTGTACTCTTTCATTCCTCGCTTTCAGTCAGTGGCGAAAGTATATGTATTAATCTACAGGGGAATCTAAGAATAATTATAATTTTGGTAGGTAGCGCAAGAGGACAAACCTTGTTTTTAAAGAAGTCTTTTAAGTTGTGTGGAAATTATTTTTAATGGGCGATCAACTAAGTGTAACATCCTAGGCAAGCCTATGAAAGTGTAACCAAGCAAGTCGCTAAGTTCTTACAAATTTTATAAAAGAAAACTACTAAAACAAACACAAAATCTTATACTTTTTGTTGAATTTTAAATGTTGTTTATAAGTTAGAAATTAATTGATTAAAGTTGAAGAAGCTCGGACCAAAACAGTATTTTGAGTATACTGATTAAATAAAGCTTATTATAATAATTCTGAATACAGACATTCAGCAGATGATTTTGAGAAAGCAATAGAGAACACTGTACACAGAAAGAAGCCAATTTATAATAACTAATTTGATTTTTGGGCTCTGGAGACTCTTCTTAAAACATTTTTGTTAAAATCTCTTGCGTGGAATGGAGAATGTAAAAAACTAATAGAAAGGAACCCATAGGATATAAATTGGGTATTTATTAACCTATGTAATCTAACAGAGCTCTTTGTGCGAGTCAAGTCGCAAGATGATACAAAAATGTTAATATAGAAAGAAACAAGAAGTAGAAAGAGAATGTTAAAGAAGAAAGAAATGGGGAACGTTTGCCCCCAGCAAACGGATATATTAGAACCAGAAAAGAATTTCTTTTGAAATACCAATACTATTTCCGGACGTTCATAGCTTTTCTGTGCAATGCTTTTTATAATATAGAAATAGCTCTTTCATCTCTTTTAAGTACCTAATATTAAAGATTATTTGAAATTAAAGTGATTTAAATTTCCAGTTGACTAGATGTAAAGAAAAAGTTACAAAGAATTGTAAGTGAATCGATTTGACTGAACAATTTCTTCCTTTTTTTTAAAAAAAAAAAAATATCAGTTAAATCTCATTGAAAACTTTGTCACAGCGACAAATTTGGATTATTTTCAAGTAGATATCTGACTTCCTCGCACTGAAATCCTTATCCTCTGGGTAAGAGGAAATTGAACAAATCTCTTGTTCTGGAATATTGGCATTCCCGAGGATATTCCAGTTTAATAACAAGAACAATGTTTACACTGATACACCCCCCAAACCATCACACAATACTCTTAGAGCTTGCAAAGATAGCTGAAATGTGAAACTATTTTGGGTTTTCAGGCGGGGCTTTATGTCCAACTACCAAATTAGGTGTCCGTGGACGGAGGCGACTAGCAAACATACTTTACTGTAAATTTCTTTTATTAACCTTTAAATAAAATCCAAGGCCTAAAACTGGGGAATCGAACCCAGTACCACAATGCATAGTAGCTTCGCAGGTCTCGCCTCTAACCGCTCGGCTACCGTGGCGCCTCTATTTTGGGTTTTAGCGAACCCACAAACAAACTCCAGCTCATCTTTCACACTCTTAACTTACATTTAACCGATTTCAGACGATTTTATTTGTACACAAAACATTGAAATTAATAGGCGACCCAGGGCTAATTAGATATTATATCTACACTACATCATTGGTTCTCTGTCTAATTGCCGAACTCGTGTTTCTCCTTGATATTTTATTTCTTGTGGGACATTAAAATATCAAAATTTGAAGTACTATGTGTTGGAGTAATCGTGAGTTATTTAGGAAGGAAAGAAAAGTTGCAAGTTGTGTTCTCATACTTAAAAGAATTGATTAGTTTTATAATATTTGATGAACATAAAAAAAAAAAAAGATTCTGATTCTATGTAAGGATTCTTTTAAAACAAATTTATACTTGTAATAAACAATGCATGTGTTTGATATTTCATAAATTTTCCCGAATATTTGTTGTATTTGAACGAATTTGTGTATAAATTTGAACGAATTTGTGTATAAATTTGAACGAATAGCAATGTCATTCTCAATTTCTGTCTTTTTATTTCGC
Source organism: Rhodnius prolixus (assembly GCF_049639745.1). Classification (NCBI taxonomy): domain Eukaryota; kingdom Metazoa; phylum Arthropoda; class Insecta; order Hemiptera; family Reduviidae; genus Rhodnius; species Rhodnius prolixus. Next base: position 32,864,067 of record NW_027411582.1, read on the forward strand.
GTTTCTTTATTTTATATTGACTTTTTCTTGAGCAGTCATACTGTTTTTGTATATATGTAGCAGAAATCCTGCGAAGAACATAATTCGAATTGTCTATGTTATTTTTTTATCAAATTTTATTGAAAGTTAACTAACTAAAAACTAAATATCCCCTTATTTTCTTTTAAAAATGTCCACATCTAGGAAATTAAGTGTGTCACATCTTGGAGGTTTTCACATCAGATTTCTTTTTACGGGAAACTCATTAGTTTTCTAAGTCATTAGCTGCAGAAGTCATTAGCGTCTAAAGTCATTAGCCTCAGTTCTGCCTTCATCTCCTTGTCTTAATAAAATAAAAATGTTATTACGGCTGATCTCATTTAGTTTAGCTTAATGATTTAAGAAAAAAAAGATCTGAGGGGGAAACAAACTCTCCTTTTTGTTTCATCATTGCTTAATTTTTTCTGTAAGTTTCGAATTTTTACTTAAAATTTTGTTTCTATTTATGTGAGCCTAAGTCCAGTGAACAAAAATCACATAACATAATTTTATTACATTAATCTATGGATTTGTTTTAACTTTTTCTTGAAAATGTTGCCCAGTGTTATCTTTAAACTTCTTTCATTGATTACTCTATTTATACACCTATAACTTTTATTTGAAAGATATGAACAGGAAAACTCAATTTGGTAGAGAATCGTGATGATTTGATTTGTTATATCTAAAATGTCGTTAAGTTACGTAATTTTAATTATTTTCCGAAGCTAACTAACTTTGTTGGCTGCTTTAACGTAGGTCGGGCAGCTTTACACATGAGCAATTCAATTTAGATTGCAGATTTATAACCCCTTTATATCAAAATTACTTCACAAGCAGGTAACCTGCGTCTAATATACATCATGTGAATTACACTAGCTGATTCAGTGATCAGTATATGCATTTTTGCATTGTCTATCCTTACAGTTTTTTTTTTGATATTAATTGTAAAGAAAAATGAATGAGAAAATGAGGACCGAAGAGAGATAAGCTGCTCAATTAATTTGATGAGATTAATTCCAAGTCAGACAACCAAAAATAAACGTAAAGAATTTTATTTAAAGAATTTAAAATAGCCCCTAGGGAGATGTAAGTTGCCCCTCCAGGGAATGGTTATCTCCCGCCACTCTTGATGAATTGTTTTTATCATTTGTGTTGGGGAGGCTGTAGGAATATTGGTCTCACCTGGAACTCCAGTGGGGCACATTAGATCCACTTGGTTGCACTGTCGTATACCCTGTTAAAAAAAAAGAAAAAAAATAAACCTACCGTTCTGTAATGATAAAAGTAATTCTTTTAGGAGACACAAAAGAATAAAAGGTATCCATCCATCCTTCTTATAATATTGGTTTCAGTAAGAAGGAAAGAGTGTGAGAAAAAAAATGAGGAAACATTTTAAAAAGAAAAGTTTCTTTCACCCTCCTCTGTTTACACTCAATTGAAAAAACATTTGCGAACTCTTACAAACAGTTAATCCTTTGAATTTGTGTACTTTATTTTAATGCTTCTTTGTATAAAGTATCCAAGGAGACAAATGTTTCTTTAAAAAAGGGTATGTATTTGTTTTGCAGAGCTTTTGGATAAATCTTTGCAAACAGTTTTCTACAGTTCTGACTGGAGACTAAAACTTCGTATAAATTAAAATAATATTTTTTAGCTTTATTCCAGTGCCAATAGTATTAACTCTGATATTGAATTGGATTTTTAATTTTTGGTTCTATCAATAATTGTGATTGCTCTTAAAAAGAAGAGTAATAGTGTTGTGTACTCATGCTGGAATTCCCTCAGGCACGCCATAATTCCTCTGCAAGGTTTTATTCATCTTTCGCAAGCATTAAACCGTAGGGATTTAAGGCCCTATAGTTGAGGACGGCGACCATAAATGTGGGAAAACGTAGATGAACTCTAAGGAAAACACTCTAAGAGCCCAAAATTGAAAAGAAGATTACTTTTGATTAGGACACTCGCATAGAATGTGAGCTATGAAAGACCCATTGATAAGTCTATAAAGGACATCTGAGCGGGCTGAAGGCAGCGCAGGTACGGTATATGTTGGTCAATAGATTGGATTTGGTGAATCTGTTGGAAAAAAAAAAAAGGTCTTAGCACAACAATGGCTGGATAGCCACAGTAAGAAGAAGCTTCTTTTAATTCTGCAGTTTCGAATTCTCCTTCATCTTTATAGGTTTATATAGTGAAAGGGTTACTGGATGATTACCTACAGGGAAAAGTGGTTTCTGTGAGCGTGAATGCGTGAACATTTCGATTCAAAAACAAACATCTTAGGCAGATCAAACTGTATATTTTCCAGAACTAACTTAGCTTCCCTTAGTGGAAATAGCACTTTACTGAAATTAAATTTTCACCTTTTTTTCCAACGGTTTTTCTTTCCTTTTTGACTTTTACGACTTTCATTAAACATTGAAATCATCACTTATTTAGATCTACAACGATTGTTGGAAACAATTTCTTAGAAAAATTCCTCAACTGAAAGTACCAATGGATTTTTTTTTTATTTGATTTTTTTTTTCAGGAACTATGTCTCTACGCCGTTCTACTATGGAATCTTCGAACAAGTGTAGAGCACGTATTTACAAATAGGAGTTTACAGAAAAGTATTAATTTAGAATCTTTAGAATTGTGAGAGAAATTCGTGTGATTTTACTACAGATATATTTTTATTTTTTAACCCATTTTTTATTTACTTTATTTAATATTCCAAAGCCACTTCCATAAATTTAGCTTTTAATAACCGTAGGAGGTAGACGCGACTTCCACAAGTTCTGGAAATTTGCAGACTTGTATGTCACCCCGGTCGGTTTCCATTAACTTGCCGCCTACTGTTGACTACCACGCCTTGATAATACTTTGGTCTTCGCTTTACAAATAAACCACCTAACTTTAGCTTTTCTTTTTTTTTTCAGTGGTTGGAATTATTCCAAGAGTTTATAGCTAGCAAATTCATTCTCTTCCTAGGTTGGTAACCCCTTTTTAGTTGACTAGAAAATCGGAAGCTGTGCCTTAGCAGCTTTTTTGTTATATTAACTTTATTTTTATATTTAGGTTCTTCATCGTATCAACTTAACATTGTGCATCTCATTCATTAAATCACCCCTCATTGTTCAATTTCATTACTTTTTTGAACTAGGTAATTTCACTGTATGGTAGATCACTTATTTGAAACATTTTTCTACGATTTACCTATGCGCTGAACGTATCAGCAATTTCATTTAAAAAGCATGCTTGTTTTGTGTCATCCTTGACGAGTAGAAAAAAGTATTGAAGATTTTTCTGTTGACTTAAGTTTGCAAAAAAAAAAAATTCATTGGATATTGGTAGCTTGGCAGTTTCACACAGTTTCTTTTACGAATCGGACGTGGAAGTTATTTATAGATTGCTTGATTTAAATGTTCGCTGTGGAGTTCAGTCAAAAAAGTTGTCTCAGTTGAGTGTATTTTCTTTTTAAGTTCTTGCCTTTTTTAAGTTATTGACTATTCTGGTGACTTGGTACAATGTATTATATCCTGATTGTTATCTGTTCAGTCGGGCAGTTTTGTCATCTCTGTGTAAATGAAGTTAGAAGCCATTTATCCATGATCAACTTTATTTGAAATCACATTTTTTTAAAAAATGAAATCGCAGTAAAGGTTTTTTAAAAACAAAAAAAAATCCCTTTATGTGAATAATGATTTCATATTTCCATTATTAGCATCCACGACAATGAAAATGATTATGTGTTATGATGTGGTAGCGCACTTTGCTCCAGCATACCGATTGAGGTGAAAAAGGTAGGGTAAGTTCCGCCTTCCTCCATACAAGAACGTTTTACTTTTTTGGGGAGGAGGTGTATGCTGATGATATGTTCCTGAATGGAGAGAAGGGAGAGGACCTTTGTAGAGTGCCTTTGTCTCCTGTGAAACTACCATTCATCATTCTGAGCGATTCGCACTTTTTTACTCATTGTCCGCTTTTTCTCTCTCATTCTCTGATTCTCACTTTTCTGCATTGTACATCATTGTAGTCGCCAGAGACAATGTGCCCACTTCGTCAACCCGCCGTCCTCTTCATGGTCGGCACCAGAACCAGCCTCCACTGTACTGGGACCCAACCCCTTTCCAACAGCTCGCTAGATTTAACAATGGGTTCCTCCTTCCAACTCTATTCAAATTCTCTATATGCGAGGGTCGATTAAAGGGCAATTTTAAAAATAGTGAACAATTACTTTATCGGTGGCTCCGAGTGATGGTAATTGTTTTCGGTCTAGGCAATCTGGCATTTATGAACAGAAAGTTGAAGAACGAAACGTGAAAATAAATGTGAATATACGTAATTAAATTTTATTAAAAATTAGTATTTTCACTAAAAAGCAAATTAGAGAATTTAAAGATAGAATTTGTTAATTTAAAAATTTAAAGAAGACGAAGATAATTCACGATTTTAAATAATAGATCAGCAGTGCACTGAAAAAAGCTCCGAGCTTTCACAGACCTCAATTGTTGACTAACGCGCCATAAATTATATTTGGTGGTATACATTTTTTATGGAAATCGTTGGTAAATATTTCGAAGTCATTGTGAAAAATTCATAATTTGATTCAGCTAAATGGCTTTTCCGGTATCCCAATTTGTTCCAAATTTAGTCAGCTAAGCGACGTACGTTATACTGAAATGGTAATTTACTTTTTCTTACTAGAGAAGGGAAGTGTTGTGATTATTTAAATTTTGTATTTCGAGTTTTTACCAAAAGGATGCTTTTTGAGGTCCCCTGAGACCGAAAAAGTGATTTTTAGAAACATTGTGTGAGAATTAAATATTTCAGTTACTAAAAATCTAAGGTTATTGAAACTGAATATGTAGATTGTAGCCTACAAAATCCCTCATCGAGAATTACATCTAGTTTTTATAATTAAAAATCGCTCCAAACGGTTTTCGAGTACTATGTCATTTTCCATTTTGTAGTTAAAGCGATCGTAGACCGGGATACACCTAGACCAATTTGTAAAAACCTCTTATCAGGGGTTCTTAAACCATGTATTTCTGTTAAAAATTCAAAATTGGTTATCTAAAATCTAAGTGGAAGTAATAAATCTTGTATGAAGCTCTCGGACGACTTTTCTTAAGTGCACTCGTTTGCATATCTTAGAGATAAGACACACTTTACAAGTTTATTAATGCCCTTCAATTAATTAAAGATCAGATACAAATAGCTTAAACCAAATTGTGTAATCTAATCGAAACTCAATCAAGAAGGCAATGCCAACAATTATCTGATTTTAACTAATAACAAAGAGTAACCTCCACACGTTCATACTTCGGAGGTCCGTTTCACATCATTTCAGACATTCACACCGAAGGTTTGTTTAATAGAAAGAATACTATTTTTTAAAGACCTGCACTAACTAACTAATTTTCATAAACATAATTAAATTTTAAAAAAATCAAAATGTGAGCAATTCACAAACAGCATCATTATCCAAACTTGATACTGCTAGTAATCAGTTCTGTAAATGCAGTTTACTATTTTATTGACAGTTTAATGAATACAGCTAATTAAAGATCAGATACAAATAGCTAAACCAAAATATAGTGTAATCTAATCGAAACTCAATCAATGTACATATCAATATTTTTTGAAAGGTTAAGAACATTGAATGAACTTAACTAACTGTAAGCTATATTGAGAATAAAAATAGAACATTAGGAGACCTAAAGTGCCCTGAAGATGAACAAAGTAGATGAAACGTTGATTGAGGGAAAAACAAAATGGAAACCAGAAAAGTGTGGTTTATATCCCTCGGCCCTGAACGGGCATATTATGTGAATTTTGTTCCATCCCTCTAATTTCTGTGTTTGCTTTGATGTAAGGTTATCAAATGCTTTTCTCGCTTTGTTATATTTCTATTTATTCATAATATATGAATAAATTGATGGAAGTTCAGTACATGTAATGTAAATAGTGAAGACATTTTAAATCATACAGTGAATTAGGTTTACCACAATCATGTCAGTTTTTTTCTGGTTTACCTTGTACATCACTTTATTTTTTATTAGTTCACGCCCAGTTAGTTTATTAATTTTTGTTGATTTTTTTACAAATGTATATTTATATTTTTTTTTTTATTGTTGCAGGGAGTTGTGACGTCCGAGGTTGGAGGGTAACACTGAGGAGGGGGAGGTGATGGAATTATTGGATAAGAGGCCGGAACTTGTTGAGAAATGGCTGTCAGAGAGAGCTCCTTCTCATATCACCAGCCGGGTGTCCATCAAACGACCTTCCATCACCTCAGAGCTGTTCAATCTCTGGCTCACCTCCTCGCCAATCAAAAGATCAAGATCGCCAAGCAGGTAATTGATTTATTTTTGAAAAAAAAAAGATTAGTGATTGAAGCGTCATAGGAGTCTGTGGCCAGACGTATCTTAAAAGACATTATTTATTTCTTTACTGTAATTGAAGCAACTTCTTGATAACTTTTGAAATTGTTGAAATTATATTTACATTTAGTTTAAATCTATTTTGGTTTTGGTTTTTTGACGGAATTTAAGAAATAGTTAAATACCTATTTTGGGGAAGGAATAGGCCTGAAAAATACCTTTCTACTTGGAACATAATTTCTATTTGGAGAAGATTTTATTCCACAAATAAGTTCTTACACTATTGGGCTAAAGTAATTATAATTATTAGCTGCAATGAAGTTAGTTACTTTAAGGTGCAAAAAATAACTTAATTATCAATTTGAATTTTCCTTACATTATGCCTTTGACATTTTAATATTACACTGGTTGACATCTTAAAAATTATTATGTTATACGGTAAAAACAAAATCGGGCAGTTCTAAGGAAAGAGTTTTGGTGCGCTTTCTTTTAAAGGGTCATTGTCATGAAATTTTTGTTTTAACGAAGAGTTTGTTTATTGTCTGTACGAAGGGGAAAAATGTTTTAAGAAATAAGGATTTCGAACTAAATGTATGGTTCAGAACCATGTAAGGATTCATTCCAGATTATTTGGTTAGTGAGTATGAGTGATGTTTGCCTTGGCTCGTTTAAAAAAAGCGTATGATTAAATACGCTAAATGGTCCTTCAATTTTATGTGAGTTAACGTGTACATTTCCAAGATTCATGATATAAATGAGTAGTTTCATCAAGTGTTTGAGCTAAAGTGGTCAAATTATGGTTCCCTTTGCTTTTAATAGTTAATTAATTATGTAAGCAGAGCACGATGGGATCAAGCAAACTAGTTGGCTGCATGTTGTATATGGTACAATATGGGCGTACCGCGGGTGGAGAGAGTGTACATATACATCTCAAGATAACATCACCCACAATTCTGTCTGTACGGGCGTACCAAACCTTTGTCTAATATTTTATGCCTTGATTTCATAACTGGGAAGTACAAGGAGACCTTAAAATATGTTCGGTATACGCTTGCTAATTAATAATTGTTACTCCAGTTTAATGAAGTTATTTTAGATTTAATAGTTAACATTACTTACATATATTTATTCTGCACTCTTCAATTGGAGACCGGTACTCTTGTCAAATGTGCGTATTTACAATTCCGCAAAAGTTCCAGTTGCCCTAAAGGTTACAGTTGCGGCCAATGTACTCTAAAAGCGGCTTAAAATGATACATTTTTGATGTATCAAACTTTAATAGACCAATTTTTTTTTTTTTTTTTTGTAAATACAAGGCTGGTTGTTACCAGATGGTAAAGTAGGCGCTCAAGCAGTTCATGATACAAATGTTTAATAACAAATATATCAGGTGTTTCGTTTCGTCAATAATTCATCTTCAATCCAAGACATAACTTGAACAAGGAGCACTAGATAGCTCCTCTTTAGGAACTTGGTTCTAAACCGATGCTACATCAATTGGGGAACTATGGGGTGAATCATGCAACGGTAAATAGAACTTAACATTAAGATTGTGATTGGGGTTGGATCGGAAAATCACTCTTAAATATGCCAACTGATGCAGCACTTCCCGAATGTCCTAAAGATGGTTCGAGGGGTTATTAGATACCTGCAATAGGAACTTTACCCTTTTATTAAGGAAAAGTTTTTTTTTTTTATCTCTTAATAAATGAAATTATATCTTAGATTGTTGCTAGAGATAAAATATAACACACTAGAAGGTTAAACCTTAAATCTTGTCCAAAGAGACTAGAAAGATAATCCCGTTAGCTGAGAACATCTAAAATTAAGTTAGTCTTTATCTTCTGTTGTAATAATATCGTACAGATTTACTTTGGTGTTGAATGTACGTTTTGCAAGGAGCAATGTGTACTCTGTTTTGATATAGAAATTCCTTATGAAAGAGCTCAGATAATCTCCACTTTCTTCCACATTTCAAGGTTGTACTCTTGAATGTTAATTTTTCTGTTGTAATATGATGACACGATAAGTAATTGAGATTTTACTTTTTATAGTGAAATAAATATTAAATGTTTGCCATTTTTGCTGTATTTTTCTATTTATGATTTTTTTTCAAATAGTTCCACTTGTTGATAGAGAGAGAGGTTTTCAACAAATTGGCCTAAATGTATTTGTGAATGTTTTGCACCAGAGTGCGCCATTTTAGTGTATTGTAAGTGTGAAATTGCTATTAATCCTGCTGGATCCAGGCTGGTGAAAATGGTTTATGTGAAACTGGGATCTTGGGGTAACCGGGTTTGAAAGAATTGGAGTTTCATTTGAGCTCGATGCCAAGGATATATCGCGATCTTCTGAAGATCACCTATGCAATTTGTCTAAATTAATATTATCGTTTCTAACGGTAGCACTTTTTTGCGTTAATATTTAATACTAACTCGTTTTTAATAACTTAATAAGTGTAACTGTGATTTTTATTTCTTGTAGTTGAAATATTTAAATATGATTGTATCTTTTTATTGCAATTTTTGCTGGTGTTACAATAGCAAGTATTGTTAACTTTGTTTCATGTTATGTTTATATTTTAATTTCTGAGTTGATCGATAGAAAATATTATTATGTTAACTTGTGTGGAAGTGTGATGTTAATCTTGCGATTAGAACACTTCGGCTTGCAACGCAATATTCCACACTCTTTAGAGAAGATACACTATTCACACATATGTACAAGTAAAGAACCATTTATCTCCCAACACTTTTACTATGTCATGTTGCCACCGCATTTTCACACTCTTCTTTTTTTCACTACTGCCATAGAAGGGCGTCCCTAGAGTCGCATGCCTGCTAACATCACGCATTTTATCACGTGTCCAGCCCATTTTTATTTGAACGACTCCACTAATCCATGTCTCTCACTTCTGTTTCATTTCTAATTACTGAACTTTTGATTTTGTCTTCTTTTTTTTTTTTGCCTTTGACTTTGCATTTACCGAGCTCTTTGGGTTTTTTCCCCTTGTTAGCAATCTTTTTTATTTGTATTAAGTTTATGTATCACTCAGCATCATACAAGTTTTGAAATATCCACTTTCCCTTTCTTTTTATGAGGTACTTTTGAGTTCTTCACGATTTTTTTGAGCAATCAATATTTCCTATGCATCAACTCTTCTATGCATTTCTTCCTTACTTCTAATTTGCTTCAAATATTTTCACGATAAATCTTATATTTTATTGCATCGGTTCTTCATCATCATTCCTGGCTTTGAGAACTAGGGAAATAAATTTAAATTATTAGTAAACATAATTTTTATTGGCCCCTTTTATTTCTTAAATTATAACAGTTCGTCAAAACAATGGAAATTAATTTTCTTGGAATAGGGAGCCAAATTCATTCAGGTAAAATGAATGCTATTAATCAAGCTTATTAATTAACGAAGGCTATAATTAGTGGTCAGGTTGAGGAGAAATGGGTGGCATAGTTGGGTGGTACATTAATAGTTTTGGAGGAGTTTATACGGAAACGGGCGGGTAAAACGTTTCAAGATTTATTGTTAACAAACATTTGCCAAAAGGATATTGTTCTGCTAACAATCAATGAGTCTTTCTCTCTCCATTAAATGCTCCTCGGTGCTTGGATGTATTGTTTGGTTTAGTGTGAACATATTACGCCTATGGAAAACGAAAATACATAAATTGATTGGGATGTTTGTTCCCTCTTTGTACAGTTATTTACTTATTTATGATGACTTAGTATTCGTAAAAAGAAATACTGAAATCGTGTAGATATTCGGCGATGAGTTTACATTGGAATATGTATGTACATTTTTCCTTCTTCACTCTTGGGAGTATATAATATTTTTTAGAGAATCTCAATTGTGGCGATCTAAGTCAGAAACACACGCTGTGGGTCATTCTAGAACCATGAACTGGAAATACGGAATGGCTAGGTGTTCTTCAATTACCGCACCAATCCCCTTTCCATTCAATTCATCTGATTGATGCTCAGTGTATGTCTAATTTTGTCATACATGCCTCACAATAAGAAAATAAAAAGCATATAAACTATTCCAATGGTATTAATGGCTAAAAATAATATCTACTTTACGGTGGATAGTAAAATTTGTATGGGTACTGCAACCTTAAGCTCTCTCTTCCTAAAATTTCAGAAAGTAAAAAGTACAGATCTAATAAAAATATGAACTTACATTGTATGTACAGTTCAAAACTCTATGTTTATAAAATCAAACTTTTCCTCGGATTGTTTCTTTTTAGATTATTTCAATATACGACATAGAACTTTAAAAAAGGGCATTAAAGTTATCTTAACAAATATAAAACTGTTTCATTGATCAACAAAAAGAAATATCTTGCCCTAATCTCTAATTAATCATTGATCTATAATTTCTTTTCTAGACCTCGTGCATCAGGAGAATGGCGTCGCCGTTTAGATCTGTTGGACGAAGGCGAACTGTTCATGGAATTGATTAGAGATGTATCCAACGAACTGGACATTGACGTACTCTGTCATAAGATTCTAGTAAATGTCGGCCTACTCACCAGAGCGGATAGAGGATCTTTGTTTTTAGCGCGTGGCTCGCTAGAAGCCAAATATCTTGTAGCTAAACTGTTCGATGTTACAGTTGATACAGGTTAGTCTTTCTAGAATATCAGTGAATAATTCTATTTTATATTTTATGTAAAGACGTATCTTACAGGTGCGAATGCAATACTTCCCCTTATTAACTAGTAAGAGAAAATAAAGTTCTGCCAGATAGAATTTCAGATTTGCTGTAAAAGATAGGTCGTGAGGCTTTTTCATGCCAGATTTATCTGTTTTTAGGGGTGCCAACATTTCTACTCTTTAAGTTCAGTATTGAAAATTTTGATTAATTTGTAGCGACGTTGCACTCTTTCAGATAATAAATTTTTAATACGTCATCCAATTTTAATACGTTTTAAAGTTAACCAAATTTAGATGGAGATAAAAAGATTTTTATTTGAAAGTCTAGGGTTTTGTGACATTAAACTATGTATAATTACCAACACAGTATCTTTGAAAAGTTAGGGCTTTATGGTATTTATTAAATTAAAATACGGGGCGTAGCCCATCAATAATCATTTTACTAAGCTAATTGTTATTGATTGGCGGTTTATTTTATAACCTATATAATGCAATTTCAGTCTGTTCGCTGTTATCATTTTATTGATTTTCTATTGTTATTAATAAAATAATGATGCAAATGTTCTTAATAATTTATTTAGTAGATCTAATTGTTAACGGGAAATTGGAGATTTAATAAATGTGAAACAAAATATTTTGTGAATAATTAAATTTCTCTTGAACTACGAATTATGCGAGTTTTAATCGAGTACTATATCGATTTTGAGATTTCGCTGAAAATATCAGTTTTGAAGGCTGAGTATGAAATAGTAGTTTTTCCACAAATTGATCAATGTGGCCGTGTGCCTCACAGTAAGGTGGATCACAAAATCGCTCTACCGTAAGAACAATTCAATTCTTCAATTTTTTTTTTACAGTTTTTTTAAGATTTTCTTAAAAAAACTGCTCCAACTATTTCTTCTAAACTAAGTGTACCAAATACACAGATTTAGGTCTATAACTAGTATTTGAAATATTATTCCAGTAAAATTCTATTCTGGGCTGTGAGAATGGGTGGGGTTAGACTTCTCTCTAAAGTGCCTTATTTAAAATTGTACAATCTTACTACCAGTATAATAATCATGGAAATTTATAATTAGAATTGTCACGTTACTGAATAATTAGTTTAGTATTTTTTAGATTTTCTTTTAGCGCCGTTCTCTTATTAATAAACTTTATTGCTTATAAGGGAATTCCTTGTAGCAAGGAGTAGGGTACAATTTCAAATAACATATAACATAATTTGTTTAAAACAAAATACAAAATTAATTGAACTCAAAATTAGTTATACAAAGCCAATTAAATATCACCAGACGAAACTAGATTGAACATAATTTTAATATTTTAAATAACAATACAAATACTTTAATTAAATAATATTTAAATCAAATATTTCAATGTTTTAAATTTAGTAGCAATTCAATAAACCCAAAATAACCTGTAGTCAATTAAGAGGTACAGTGAAAAATAGTCTGCCTCAGTCAACCCCCAAACGGAAAATCTAGCCAGAGGGCAGCTCCCAAAATCAAAAGACACTCCACAACAGCGGCGCCAAGAAAGCAAGATCGTTCGCACCCAACGAATAACCAAAAATTAAAAAATATAGAACATAAAAATAACTTCATTCGTCGAGCGCGAAGGACCTCAGCCTCATGACGCTCGCAATGTAACAGAAGATGTCATTCAACTTCCGAAGACTGTCCACCTGCAAAACATCAATTAGTGTATTACAATCAACTTCGCCTTGGATGTATTTGGATAGGTAATGGCTCCTGACAGGTGCAAAAATAGGGCATTTCAAGAGGATGTGTTCTAACGTCTCCAGCTCATGTAGGTTACAGACAGTGCACAATAATGTGGCATCGATGAAGTAAGAATGACCATTTATATAAAAATGTATTCTCTCAGTCCCGCTTAGTCGTAACTGCAAGATCACCCTGATTTTTTGAATGGGGCCATTTATTTTAAGATAATCGTTCTCTTATTATAAGACGATCTTAGTAAGCTTTCCTGTTAGATTACCTATCAGTATAATGTACGGTTAAAAACTGTATAATGCTGTTAAGAATTAAGCATTGTTCAACTGTTCGAGATTTAAAAATAATCTGTGAATTAGAATTTTGAGAGTGAGTAATAGCTAATGAATGCTCAAATCAGATGTATTTCCATTTGAACTGATCAATCTGCAGTGATTTCCCTTCATTAGCTTTTACGAACTGTACTTATGTTATACCGTTGTTGGTTTCAGTGTTCTGAAAAGTCAATCTATTACATGCGTTAGGTATAATAGTTATTCAACTGTCTTTAGATGTCTTTCTCAAAGAATAATTATGATAAAATTTCCTGAAGTGAAGGACCCACAACACTACAACTATTTTTTTTGCTTTTAACAGCACAGTTTAAACTTATTTGATTGTATTACTTACTACTCTGACAAATTCTATGATGTCAAGCTTCAAAGGGACTCATTTAGTTGCCCTATAGTAAGTAAAAACAACACCAGAAATCGGTCTACGACATAAATTATGACGTACGAGTCTCTAGTTTTTTCTTTCTCGGGTTCAAGTCTTGGATTTAAATTTTATACGTTAAAATTTATATCGTACTAATTATAATTATTAATACATAAATCGCTGTCCTAAATAACACCGATTTGGTTTCACTGAGTCTGTTATCTATCGCCTTTATATGGTAAATACTAGCACGTCAAAATATTTTTGCGTAATCAGCTAAAAAAAACTTCTAAACTATGAGAATAAATTTGATAGCATTAAATTTTGTGGTAATTAAAAAAAAACTGGACTGATTACATCAGTGCTGACTAGAGAAAATGTAAATCACCACATTACGCGCTTTATTGGGTATGGTTTATACGGTGTAAGCTCTAATGGTGATTTAGAGCTTGTTCCCATTTCTCTCATACTGTTGCAGAACTCTTTTATGTCATCAAAGGTCACAGCTTTCAGCAAAAAAAAAAAGAAAAGTTTCAACTTTTTCTGAGCTGTGGCAAAACTAGTAAAAAATAAATATTTACTATTATATTTATATTTAATAAATATATTTGACATATTCGAAATACTTCGTCTTACTCTAATAGGAAGAGAAAATAAAAAATGATTATTCACCCAAACCTTTTTTTCGAATGTAATGTTTATCCTGTAAAAACTTAACCCCCACAAATTCTACAAAGAGTTGAAAAATTTCTTATTAAGAAGAGTAAAATAAAAAAAAAGAAGAGTCTTAAATAAAAATTGTTGACATTTGTGAAAATTTCTGGTTATTGGCTGGGCTCTCGTAACACTCTTAAGACAGTGAATTTTCTCAGCTAGATATTTTCATTGACAGGATTTGTTGACGTAGTATTAAGTTTTGTTTGACATAAAATCGAGAGACGTGTTAAGAGAAAGATTTAGTTACTCTACTTTATTCTCTAGAGAATAACTCCTCTAAAAATAAGGTAAGAAAGCTCCTTTTACTCTACTCCCGTATAATCCTACCCCGGCTGTTTGTTATTTACTGGCTATGGAACTACATTCTCTTGGTAAACTAAGAAGTAATTATTTTAGGAAACATAACATTGGAACGGCTGCAGTTCTTATTATCATTTAACTGTCATTTCTATGTATTAAAAACAAATCTTTATCCTAACAGAGTCTTTGTTGTATAAATTCAAAATAAGTTTCATTGTCTGCCAATTTTTTTATTTGTAATTTTATGAATATTTTGTCGTAATTTCTTACCGACATTTTGTGATTTATTCACTTTTAGAAGATTATTATTAATTATTTACATAATTATAAATATTTATTATTCTTTTGAAACTAGATGCGATCTCTTGATGCGATTTCGATGAAATTCAGGGCCAAATTTAGAAAGAAAAAACAAAAACCGTTCAAATTATTAAATTAATAATAAGTGAATAGGCATTTGAAAATAATTTTAACCAAATGTGTGTGGAATCAATTAATGTAGTAATATATTCTTTTGGGTATGAGCGTGGTTATGCTTAAAAAAAAACACTCACACAGGAGAAAGATTCCCTCTAGTTTGATTATTTTCACAGAGGTTTTTAGCTGAATGTCGACACGTGGGGTATATAAGGGGAATGATGGACTGAAAGCCCACATATCCCTTCAAAGGGTTGGTGGGAGAACACCCTTGTTAATTGATTGCTTTTTTTTTAATTTTGTTTTTTCACTCAACATCGTGTGTGTTGTGGTGGTGATATGTATAGAAGAGAAAAATATGTACACGCTGGCCAGACTTAGTGCGGAGAGTTAGCTAGCACTCTTTTATTTTAATTGTTTGGTCGAATATGTTTGTGTAAAGGTCCAATTTAAAAAAAATCTTCAAATGATTTCTTTATTTCAATTTTTTATTTTTTCTTCCCACTGAATAACAAACTATTTTCTGTGATTTTTTTTTTCGTTTTCGGTTAAAGTTTTCAACAGTCAATTTGACTTAGTGATACAATATTTCTAGGGATGATGAAACTTAAAATATGAAACTATACTTGAAAACCCCTGCAAAAAATTTCTTCTGGAAAGGTGTATCATTTTAAAATGATTGGTAATAATGCAATATGTAATGGTTATAAAAGTTTTACGAGCATCTAGTCTAGTACGAGTAAGAAGTAATTAAAATTATTGTTACGAGCTGTTTTCCGAATTTCCGCATATCCGGTTAGTCGATTTATTCTAAAAATTTGAAATTCTATCCTTGCTTTTTAAATTTTATGTACGTGGTGAAACCTTTTTTTTTTCCAACTAGTGTGTTTACAATTTTTTCTAAAAACCCATTTCACATGTGTTCATTGTTATTACATTCGCTTTTCTTTTTGTAGACATTTTATTGCGTCCTATATTGAGAACATTTATTTCAATCGCGCACATATTGGTTTGGTTTTGCTGTTGTAGAAGATATAAAGTACTACTCTCTTTCACTAAATGCAACATGTTGCAGTTCTACTTTACGTGCATTATACTTTTTTATCCTGGCAATCATGGTTCGCGAGAATGAAGATAATATGGTGCGGAAAGGTTCAAATAAATCTAGTGAGTCTCAGATCGTTTTTGCGTCTTATCAAAACTTCAATGAACTATCTCTTCCAACATTGCAGACAAAACTCAATATTGACACCAAAAAACATTCATACAGTACAGTACATTAGGGTCTGCAGAGATAGTTGATGTAGCAACTATTTGGGTTTCGCGAGCCCACAGGCAAATGGCGAGCTTGGGAGGATCATGAACTTTGCCAGAAAGCCTACTTAGTCACCTGGATTTGTTGGAGGATAAGTCTTTTTTTCTTGGAAAAGAAAGAACTGTTTCACCACGAAGTTTACCCTATTGTTATTCTCACCGTTTTTCCTAGAACAAACCTGGGTGAGTTGTTTCATTACCTGGAGCTAAGCGAGTGGCTTGGCATCAGAGAGGGGAGGTACAGTAGATTTACTTGGTTGCAGTGCAGAATACCAAGAATGGGTCCAACATCTATGTCAAATTAGGAGTACTTCCTGGTTGTGTGTTTTATTTTAACCAAGCCCAAACCAAGGATACATCCTTAGTACTACAGTAATAATTTATAAATGCCGTGTGGAATTAATTATTTAGAGGAAACTAGGTAAAAATAGCTAATCATTGATACTATTGTATATTGAGGAGTATCATTTATTTATTTGAATGCGAAAATAATGTACCATTAACAATAAAAATTAGAAACTAGGTTAGATTATTTTCAAACCTACTAATTTCTTACCTGTATTTACTAAATGAAGTTAATGTGCAAAAAAGTAATTAGCAAGCAAAAGAGAAATAATATATAAATTGAGGTAAAAGAGGAAAATTTAGTGTAAAGCCTAGGCGGATACTTGGGAAAGCAATTTTCCCTTAAGTTTTAATTAAATGCATCCAATTTCTCTTGGGCAGAACCATTTACTTTGCTACTTCTTGTTTCCGTTCCTTTTTTTATCTCTTAAATTAACTGACATCTGAATTATTTGTTTTATTTATTCTAATTGACAGTTTTCCATTTACAGAATTGGAAGATGCTATACAGAAGGCAAAGGCCGAAGAGATACGTATACCATTTGGCATCGGCGTGGCTGGTGTGGTGGCACAGAATAAGAAAGTGATCAACATCACGGATGCCTATACAGTTGGTTTATTTATTTATTATATATATTGAAAAATCATGTACCATCATTTGACAGGATATTCATTGTGCAAGGATGAAGATTAAAATATATTGGAACGCCGAAAGTGGAATTATATAATAAACAAAAACTTTCCGCAGTATTTTGTAGTTTTAAGAAAAGCTACTTTCTGTTTTTCGCACCAATGTCACTGATGACTGACAACTTTATATTTGCTTCCGATCAATTCTTTGTTATCGATTAGGTCTTGCAGTTGTTAATCTTATCGGTCTATTTAGAGATCCGTTTAGGGCTGAGATCCCTTCTCTCAGTCTGTTAGAACCCAAATTTGGTTGGATCCCAGACTGGGCGTTGTTGTTTAAGACGAGGAAACATCTATTCATACAGGATCATTAGTTGGAAGTGTCTTTGAGAGTTTTTGACTTCCTTGGACACAGCTAAGACTCTAAGCATGGCTTAAGTACTACTGTTTTCTATTCTGTATCCTGCTTATGTTGCTGTTATTATTCTTTCGGGCTTGAAGGTCTTCGACAGAGTAGGGCTTATTCCGTCCACGCAGGTGAATGTGCTTTTCTTGCTGAACAACTATTTCTATTTTAAGGATTACAACTTTTTTTCCATCATCGTTCGCCAATAAAATAAAATGAGTGAAAAATTATTTTTATCATCTTTGTTTTAGAAACATAAACGAAGGACAGGTATAATTTAATTTTCTGCAAACCTCTGTACAATTTATTTTAGGTTAATAAGAAACTTACAATAAAGTTACTTTTAGAAATGGGAATATTAATTTAACAAATCTCTTTGTAATAAAACACAAGTTTGATTCAATATTCTATTCAAATATTAGTAAAGTCAGCCAGTATTAACGTCGTGCAACTTTAGCTTTTACTTGTCACATAACTGAAAATATAACTAAATTAATACAAAGTTATTTCTAAAAACCTACAATAGTTTTTTGCTGAAGTCCTGTGCGAGTGTTGAATGTCTAAGATAAATTTTATTATAGGTTGCTATTTTGCAATTTAAGATAAAGTATTACGACCGTGTAATTTTTCAAGTTTCAGAACACGCGTTTTGAATTAAAAAAAAAAAAAGATTTTTTTTTTTACCAATTTAAGAGTTTGTGTATCCACCTTAACTCCCCTTCAAATTTGATATTTGGTTCAAATAGCAACAGTAGGAGCTAACTACAATGAAGTTTTTGTCAAAATAAATCAGTTGTTAATTAATGAATTTACTGTTTTTTGTTTCTGAAATTTACTAAGCCTTCCGGGTAAATAGTTAGGATGTTCTTTAAACTTTATTTATTGATAGCTCACATATGGATAAATGGATAGTGGTCAAACCACGGCTCGCAAGCCATTAATAATACATTTCTTCTCTTTTGCTCAAGCGGCAACAAACTCGAAGTCGTTTTGTTTTATAAGTGGAAATACGATTGGAGAAACAGGTGGTACGAAGTTTTTATGAAAACTATCCTAATTATCAACTTTAAACATGAAAACCCGTCAAAGGAATTTTAATGAAGATATAGATAGCAAATAAACAGATGGCGTTGGAAGAGATATTAATTGATAAATATTATTCAAGTACTACCGCTTTACATTTTAAGATGGGCCTGCAAACGCTAACGGTGAGACGCTGTTGTGAGTGTTTCGAATTTTAGTGTTGTTCCCTGTGTATTTGCTTTAATATCCGGTTATGGTGCTCGGAAAAAGCTATTTGATTTCACAAGATGTGAGAGTAATGAAAGAAAATGTTTGTTTTCATTATTATTTTTCACCGCGCCCATCCCCCTTTCAAGCTTTTCATTACAGTCCCCACTGTGCCAAGTTTTCTCAAAACAAGTAGCCTCTTTACTTTTTAGTAGCACATAAGAGAGATTGCTTTAGCACTAAATAAAATCCTTTACCTAGAAGAGCGTAGGCAGGTCTTTATCTCCCCTCTTTTCTTAATTAACTTCTAAGTAAATACAACAGTAATGGAGTATATATATATATCTTCTGTTTTTTATATATATATATATATATATATATATATATATATATACAGGGTGTTCAGCATAAGACTACGGTAACTTCGGGAGGCGTTTCTGGGCATCATTTGCAACAAAAAATTCCATATAAACTATGGCTCGATTCGGCTCCGTTTTATAGATATTTTTAATTTTATGTTTTTTCAAGGTGTTACTACTTTTTAGCAAAAAGTGGTCTATATTTCTCATACTATTAAAGCTACAGTTATTTTAATAAGCTCATTAGAAAGAAGGTTAAATTTCCTTTTAAATAAGCTAATTTGTATTCCAAAAAAATAATATTAAGTATTTTACTTTGTAGCCCGAACATAAGAAATAGCAAGTTTCTAAATTTTTCCAAAAACTTTGACTTTAATTTTCTCAAAAACTTTTCATATGAAAAAACCGTGCACTATTCAGGAAAAACATCTACATACGATCACCTTTCGAACGATATACAATAATTGGGGTTATGTTAAAAATTGATGCAGAAATCTGTGATTAATTGCAAAAAAGTAGGCCTCAAAACAGTGTCGGCATTATGAAAGGAACTTACTTATCGCTCTAATCTCCAAGTTAAAAACTGACATGTTTTATCCTAATACGGCTTATAAAAACAAATAAATGCAACAAGAAGTAAAGATAGTTTAAAGTCTACATTTTCATTAGATATTTAGTTGTCATTTTGCTATCATTATGCCAACGTATTCGAATATTGAATATCGCGATATGTTTTACATCTACGGTTTCGTAGATGGGAATAGTGGAGAAGCTAGGCGGGAGTAATCTAGATGTTTTCCAGATAGCCTGTTCCGAACGCTAAGACGATCGTGGAGGTGTACTGGCGGTCCCGTGAAGTATTCCATCCACTATTATTTAATTTGGGGATCAGAGCGAGTAATAAGTTCTTGACTTATTCATTAGCTCTCCACAATCTCCTGTGTTCGGCTTATTCATTAGCACTTCACAACCTGTTAATTCCAAAAGTTTATTGAGTAGTTCAAAATGATGATTTATTCACATTATTTGGAATATTTTTTTAATTAACTAAAGAATAACACAGATCTAAACTCGTTAAACGAAAATCCTTTCTTTTGAAATTGGTACCTAACACTCATTTAACATCATATTCATTTTTCTTCTTTTTTTTTATTTTATTATTTATAATGTAAATTTTATATTTTTGAATATAGTTCCTTAATAAATTAATTATTAAATTACACGTTTGCAAAAAATCGTTCTGGATTTGATTATTCTGATCAGTTATATTCTTATGGTAGGTGAATTCCTTGGCATGCCGACGCTGTTTTGAGGCCTACTTTTTTGCAATTAATCACAGATTTCTGCGTCAATTTTTAACATAACCCCAATTATTGTATACCGTTCGAAAGGTGATCGTATGTAGATGTTTTTCCTGAATAGTGCACGGTTTTTTCATATGTAAAGTTTTTGAGAAAATTAAAGTCAAAGTTTTTGGCAAAAATTAGAAACTTGCTATTTCTTATGTTTGGGCTACAAAGTAAAATACTTAATATTATTTTTTTGGAATACAAATTAGCTTATTTAAAAGGAAATTTAACCTTCTTTCTAATGAGCTTATTAAAATAACTGTAGCTTTAATAGTTTGAGAAATATAGACCACTTTTTGCTAAAAAGTAGTAACACCTTGAAAAAACATAAAATTAAAAATATCTATAAAACGGAGCCGAATCGAGCCATAGTTTATATGAAATTTTTTGTTGCAAATGATGCCCAGAATCGCCTCCCGAAGTTACCGTAGTCTTATGCTGAACACCCTGTATATATATATATAAATATAATACACATTTTGGAAAAAGCCATGTTTATTCTGTAATGTGGAGAAAGCAATAATATTAACGTACTTTCATTGTAAATTAATCTCATGTAAGTCAGAGGGGGCTTACACGACCATTCATACGACATCCTCTGGCAATTCTCGTTGTGGTAAGTGGCAATTTTCAGAAAACTCTTTATTTTTTATTAATTACAATTAATTTACAGTAAATAATTCTTAAAAACTCAAGAAATGAAAGAAAGAGAAACTTCTTCTAACAAATGATTCATCCGGTTGGTGCAGAAGACTTATTCGCCTTTTTATAGTTTTACCATTTGCTGAGTATGAATAACTGCACTCAATTTTTATACATTTTAACGAAGTATAGTCAGAACGATTACTTTAAAAAGCAGCTTAAATAAAATTATTTGTCCAGTTTGTGTTGACCATCGACGAGATTTTACTGCTATATGAAAACAAAATCTACTATAGCAAGCAAGCTCTCTCTATGCAAGCCCGAGAACATTTTTCACTTTATCCTAGTTTGCAAATTGTTAAAGAGTAAAGGGGAAATAAAATGTTCTGTAAAAATATGTGAGCTTTAAAAAGGGATACTGCCTAACTTAAGCCAACCCTTATGAATTTTTCAAACTGAAATTGCTGTCTCAACTGTTTGTTTAGGCCAGTTTAAGTTCATTACATTATACTAAAAAAAAAGGGAAGTTGGCCATATATTTGCCATTTGTAAAAGTTTCATTTTATTTGCTTTTAAACCCTCAAATATCCTGGTTAGGAACAGGGACAAAGGAAAAACAGAACTTTTGCTGGCTATTCCTTTTTTTTCCCCACAAGCAAAGAAATGAATTCTTTATTTAAAAAATGTATACATTCTAGTTGTAACTACCCATTTTTCTTAAACAAAGATGGCCACGCTTCCTGTTTTGTACATTATATTTCTAATTTTCTCTCGGAATATTTTTTGTGCGTGTAATAAAAGAATTATCAAAGGCGAAACCTTGGGATAGAAAAAAATACTTGCCAAAAAAGAGAAAAACATCACAATTTTTAGGCATTCTCTTTAACTTTTTTTCTATTCAAAAGAAATTTAAATAATAATAATAACTTCCGTACATAATTGTTTTTCTTGTTTTCTCTACTTCTTGCCCCAAAATTGAATCGATTAGGACAAGACTAACGAAAACGACGTATCAGTAAACGTGATAATGTTATTTTCCCTTAGCCATATTTATGACTGTGAATTTCAGCTCTACTTAATGATTAAGATTAGATAGGAATAGAAAATGGTTGGGACCTATGCCCCACGGGACCGCAGCCACAAGAGACTTATTGTACCAGCCCCTTTTTTGGATCTAGGGACGCAAGAGCTTTTGCAAGGAAGAAAAGAGCTTTGTATTCAGTGCAACTATCTTCTTTGGCCTCAATATGCCAAAGGTCTGTCTCACAGCGCAACCTCTCGATTGCAACGCAATCGAACAGTAGGTGAGAGGCCGTTACCTCCTCTTCCTGACAAAATCTGCACAACGATTTCGAGCCTTGATTACTACATGATCCGGCACCCATTCCAACCTAACTTTATTGTGCTGAGACAGTTGTTCCAGGGCCTTTTTATATTCCCAAACCAGGGAAGAGGTAGTTCTGGAAGAAGTAAGGATCTTAAGTGGTGCTTGGCTGTCCTATTACTTAGCGATTAAATCATCCATTAAGTTTGTCTGTTTACTCATAAACTTTTTTTCTCTTGAAATTATCTATAAGAGAAGTGATTAAATTATTTGTATTTATTGCAGGATCCAAGATTCAACAGCGAAATCGATATGAGAACTGGTTACAAAACAAATACAATCCTTTGCGGACCAATCTGCAACTATGAAGGTGACGTAATAGGAGTGGCACAGATAATAAACAAAACTGATGGAGCCAGTGAATTCTCTGAACGTGATGTCGAGGTATATGTACCTCCTTTACTGCTGTCTTCACGTCTCTTATCAACAACAAACCTTTACTTCTTCACGTTATCTCACAACACAAACTTCCATCTACACTTATTCTTTTGTTTGTTTTATTTATTACTGACTTTTAACTATTAATTTTAGACCCAGATGTTTAACTCTCGTATCTTTTACTCTAGCATTTTACTTTCTCTCACTACTCCTTTGAGAAAGTTTGTCAGTCGCTTAAAATTTTCGAAATTGAGAATTTACTGGTGGTATCATAAGCTTTGAGGTCTTCTGAACACAAAAAAAAATATTTTAGACACAGTAGTTCTTCGAGACCACTAAAATATAAACACATTTTTAATGGAATACCGTCAATAGTTCTGTTATGAATGAAAGAATTAAGAGGAATTTTAAATATAAAAGAAAAATGTAAAAAAATTTAATCATTCGAGACCAGTAAATAAACATTTACTGTACAAGCTTAATCAATAAAGAATGATTAAATAAATGCTAAATCAGTAAGTACTACATGGCTATAATCATCATTGTAATAGATTGCTGACTTAATAACAAAATATCATGATGGTTTTAGGAAAAAAATGATCAGGAAACCATCACGCTTCTATTTCTAGCTAACTTTGACGAGAATCGGTAGCCTAGAGTTAATAAATCTCCAGGAGTTTTATACCATTCGCTTTATTTCCTCCTTTATCATAAATTATAACTAACTGTAATGAAATAAAAAAGATCGATGGATTTTCCAGGTGTTCCAACGTTACTTAACATTTTGCGGCATTGGTATCCAGAATGCACAACTATTTGAAATGTCTGTTCAAGAATTCAAAAGGAATCAGGTAAAGAGCAAGTGTATATAATATATACCACCATATATATACTCGTATATAGTAATTATTAAATTTTGTTCAACTTAAATTCTTTCCAATAGATCCTATTAAACTTGGCAAGATCAATATTTGAAGAACAGAGCAATTTGGAAAGACTTGTCACTAAGATTATGACCGAGGCCAGAGATTTACTGAAATGTGAAAGTTGTGCTGTATATTTGCTTGATCATAATTGTGGTGAAGCTGTGAGTATCAGAAATATAATTAATCAGTTCTATTAATGCTGCGCTGAATTGTTGTGCCTTTTGTATGTAGCATAAGGACTTTTTGCTTTCGGTAACTTAGATTTATAGCTAGAACTACTCTTTGATTGAAAGTTGAAATTAGTTTCATATGAAATTGCTTCTTTATTAAAAAAAAAAAAAAATGTATAATTGCGTTTTACTTTGAATTACTTATAAAATTAATTATGCAAATTGATTTCTCTGAATGTGATGTTTGACACGCGTGATGAATCAGTGTCCAGCGGGTGGTATATCCTCTTCAGTTTCTAGAATTTATTGTAAGAGGGAAGGGATTAGCTATACGGTTAGCGTACTGGACTCCCACGCGGAGGTCCCGGGTTCGAATCCAGCTGCTGACCCTTAGATTTTCTCTTCCTAGGAGCTTCTTACAGCTCACTGTCTGGTGATGGACAGTGTTGACTGTAACGAGAGAACACTGTCCGGAGGCCGGCCGTGCACTGAAAAAAGCTCCGGGTGCCGATAACCTTAGATGTTGACGCGCCTTAAATCATTCAAAAAAAAAAAATTATTGTAGTAGAGTTCCCATTTATATTGTGATTTTAATTAAGTATTTCGAATGAGTATAATTCTTTATTAGGACATAGGATTAGGGATAGTGGTCCGTCAGATTAAAAACAAGGACGGTAAAGTCATTCGGATTCAAAAATTTAAAAAAAAATTGGTTGATGTTATATTTCAGAGAGATTGGGGCGGATGATGGTCTGGTGCTCAAGAGTGTGGCTTTGTAACAGGGAGATTCCCTGTTAGAATTTTTGGGAATTTAATTCGCATAATTCATGCATATTGTGGTTATTTTTTTTATATACATAAACAATATATTTTTGAATATATTATGCTTATATGAAGTAGGCTGTGGTATAACCTTACTAAAGGTAATATTCTCTTAATTCGCATATGTTAGAGATTGTGTTCTTTATTTTCAAATTTATGAAGCAAGTTCTTTTTCTTTTTTCTTCTACTTCTTTCCGCTGACTGAATAAACAATCTTCAAAATGGAGCTGACTAAAGATATATTTTATACTACTTTAATACTTTTAATTTAAGGCACAAACATTCGAGTAGGTTTAAGTTTTGGGTAATAAGAATTACCTTGACTTTAATAATGGAAATGAATATTTTTGTTGGTTATTTCCTGTATATATACTGCCTTTTGTTACTTTTCTACGTTTCATAGAGCATTCAGTAAAGTATTTTTACATATGTACATACGTACGTTGCACTGTGCGTTAAAAACATAATACGAGTTCTATGAATCGTTCTACGAACTCGTACGTTCTATGAATTAATAAATTTAACAAAATATTTTAAAAAATGTGTTCATATATAATTATATTGATTTCTAGCAAGATATAAAATATTAAAGAAGCTATACTTAAAATTGTTTTTAAATATTAAAACAAAAAAAAAGTGGAAATAATTTTCTTGCTGTACTATAATAGAAATGCAAAAAAAGTAAAAGTTAATACAGAAACAAAATTATGAATTATGTGAACTCTTCGGGCATTTGGCCAAGTTCTCATGCTCCATATATGTAAGTATATAGTTTGGGGGCGGCTTGAAACAATATTTCTTTCTGGATTTCGCCTTTTTTTTCTAAGTGACTAAAACCAAGAAAAGAAAAGACCGGTTAGGTCTTAAGTTTTCAGATGCAACGTTACCTAGATTTTGTCAGGTGTGTAACAAGTACTTTAATTATTAATTTGTGATACTTTTACTTTGATCTTAATTTGAAGTTATCGTTAGGAATGTCTAGAAATTTATTTTTATCAAGTAATAGTTGCGAGGAACAGTAATAATTACAGTATTAATTGTTCAACCCATACTTAAAGAACTCCTAAATAATCTCACTGTTACACAGAAACTTACAATACAAAACTACTCTTTGAATTCAAAAATTAGAAATTGTATTTAACTTTGTTCAAATGTTCGTAAAATCAGTTTTATAAATAAATTATTTCATTAACTTCGCAGATTCATTTGGAAACATTAGGTGAGAAAGCTGTTACATCTATTCCAGAAAGAAAACCACTTTGCCGAAGAGAAGTAAGTTGTAGAAATATGTAATAATATCGCTTCTTTTCAAAGTTGAGATGCTGATCGTACTTTTGATTTTAATCTTTATTGTATTCATAAGTTAATCAGCTTTTTGACGCTTTCTATGATCGGCTGATATTTATTTTAAAATGAAAAAGTATTCAAGCAGGTAGCATTTAGATCGTTAAACTATAAAATATTATTATTTTAATGCACTTGAATTGTTGTTTCACAAAACTGGGCGTTGATTTTGCTTGATACTTAATCATTAAAAGCACGAGGTATTTTAAAATGAATTTTTCAGATTACATATTTAAAGCCATCAGCAGTCCTTTCCTTTCCAAATCTTCCATTACTAGTCTGCCCAAAAGTCATAGGAAATAGAGTATAGATAGATGAGAATTTACTCTTTTTAAAATCTTGATTATAAATAAATTAACAATTAATCATTTTCAGAGTAACAATTTGAACGTGAATGATATACTCTTGCCTAAAAGTGCCATGGTAAGTATCCGTCAAAAGTATTTTTAGATATTAAATTAAATTAACATTGGAGTTAATGTTATAATAATTTTATTAATGTCTTGCTTGACAAATCTTGGCGAAAATATGACCATCAAGTGATTATCAATCATAATTTTTTAAGTATTTTGTTATTTCTATTGAATGTTTTAGATGAAATTTTCCACAATTTTTGAATTAAGATCAGAATCTCATAAAGCAATAGTAAAAACACCAAATCAAGAAGATATGGACAATTCGAAATTGAGTCAAATTGCTAGTTATGTTGCTTCAACTGGTCAGGTAATTTGTAAGAATATTTTATCTGTATATAATCTCCTAATTTTTAAATAAAACAAAGAGTAAACAATTTTTTTTTTTCTACAGTTGTGATGTTATGAATTGAAATTGCATCATTATTATTTGTATATGTAATGTTAGTGGACATTTTTTGATTCATTTTTCTTCTTTTTTTTTCCCAGATATTGAATATTGGTGATCTGTCCACTTGGATGAATCAAGAAGTAACTGGCGATGGTGAGAGCAACGATCTAGTCGCAAGATGTATCCTCTGTATGCCAATTATAAATTCACAAAAACAAGTCATCGGTGTTGCCCAACTCATTAATAAAGTAAATATTTTTTTATAATATAGATATAAATTCTTGCATTATTCAGTAGTTTTGACTCAAATTTCAAAACAGAATACTTAAATGTTCAGTTGTTCAATTGAATACAATTTACTTCTTCAATAACTAGGTGTTCCTTCAATTTATTTGCTCTCAGAACGAATTTCAAAATTCTTAGCGCTCTAATTTTTTTAACCGGTTGTCTTAGTTGACGCTAATCTGTGGCTTTATTACTTACTTATTTTTCTTACTTTATAGAAGTTTTACTTTATATTTTGTGTATAATATCCAGTTAAATAATCAATAAATTAATTTAGGAAACTGGTCATCCATTCACCGATTGTGATGTTTCCATATTTGAAGCATTTGCTATATTTTGTGGCCTTGGAATTCACAATACACAAATGTATGAAAATGCATGTAAGTAGCAGTGCGATATATTTTTCTCAAATTGGTCAGAATTTAATAAGATTTTTTGAAAGATAAGAAGTTTTTGGACACTATGGTTTTGTCATCCTGAAGCAGTAGCCGATATTTTTATTTAAATTAAAAAAAATTAGCCTAATCTTAGTTAATAATTTTAAATAAAGTAGAACAACAGTCTTAATATTTTGAAACTTCATCTTTAACGTTATCTAAGTAGACTCCGTAGTACTTTGATTTCAGAAACTTTGTTGTACGTTTAAAAGTAAGGCCATTTAGCTTTTAGAAAACTATTGCTTCTACGTAGATGTAGTAGTAACAAGTTCTTGAGAAGTTGTAAAATTGTAAAAGCACTATTTCAGTAAGAATTTCCAAGAGATTGTGAAATAAAGTTAATTCTTGCAAGAAACACCTCATGTGCAGTTGTTGTTTATTGGTTTATTGTTGTTTACAATATTATTTTTGAATTTTTTAGGTAAATTAATGGCAAAACAGAAAGTAGCGTTGGAATGTCTATCGTATCATGCTACAGCAAATCTGGATGATACTTTAAAATTATGTAAAGATACAATACCATCTGCACAAGAGTACAATCTATTTAGGTGGGTTTGTTATATCTTATTAAATTGTGAAGATCATTCAGATATCAACCTGCTTGCTACTTTGAAGATTTAAATAAGCTAAACTTGACCAACTCTTCTATCCAATTTTCAATGAGTCTTTTGTTCTTAAAATGTGTGTAAAAGTTTCTATTAATATGTCAAATTATTAAAACAACATTAATTTTATTTTCAGTTTTAAGTTTATTGATTTTGATCTCAACGACGATGATACTTGTAGAGCGACAATAAGAATGTTTTTAGAGTGTGATCTTGTCAATCAATATCATATACCCTACGATGTGAGTATACATTTAAGAGTTTCCAGATATAATTAGTTCATAATGTGTGATTTTACTGAAATCTATGAAAATGTTGTAAAGATAAGTTGTGTTATCCATATATTTATCGTAAATGTTATTTATAGGTGTTATGTAGATGGGTTTTGAGTGTAAAAAAGAATTACCGTCCAGTAAAGTATCATAATTGGAGACATGCTTTAAATGTTGCACAAACTATGTTTGCCATGCTGAAAACAGGGAAGATGGAAAGGTTTATGACTGATTTAGAAGTAAGTTTAAGAATTTATTTTTTTTTAACAAAAATCTAACATGCTTCTTTGGTTAAACCAATTTACATTAAACCAATTAATTATTAATCCTTGGATTAACCAATGACAGTCCTAAAATACAGTTTTAGTGTTACATAGTTACTGAGTAAAAGAAAAATACGTAAAAACTGTACAAAAAACAAGCAATAAATATTATCTCTTAAGTTTTCTGCGAGATTCCCGTTTGGCTTGTATTTTCATTTTCACAAGTTTACATACATTCAGATTATATTCTAAAAGGTGCAGTTTTGCATTCAGGAAACATTGAAACAGGTATCTCCGGTGAAGAGTATATATTTGATGTGATTACATCTTCCTCTTTCTAAAAAGAGATATTAATAAATTATTAAATGGTATAATCATGTAGCATAGAATTATATTCCTCTAAATAGGATCTATGAAGGACAAAGTATTAAAAACCTCAAGTATGGTAGAAGCTATATTTAATTTAATTATACATATACAGAAGTAACCATTTATTTTTCTTTGCGGAACGATAAAAGATATGAAGATTTAAATAATGTGATTCCGGACAGTATTAAATTAATTGTTTTTATAGGGATACGCTAGAGGTAGCATCAAATTCTGAAAAAGTATAAATAGGATTTAATTTTGAACATTAGAATCTGTTATTCTTTAGTTTTTATTAATTGATTTATTTATTTTTCAGATATTGGGTTTATTAGTTGCTTGTCTCTGTCATGATTTAGACCATAGAGGTACGAATAATGCGTTTCAAACTAAAACTGAATCACCTTTGGCTATTTTGTATACTACTAGCACGATGGAACATCACCATTTCGACCAGTGTGTTATGATTTTGAACAGTGAAGGAAACAATATATTTCAGGTAATCTAATAAAAAAAATTTATAGAAAGTATTTCTAAATTCAGGCACAAAATTTCTTAAGGGGAATCTTGAGGTGTTCCTACCCATTAAACAGAACGATCTTTTGTTATCAGTTTTTATATTCACAACTGAGCTTTGAGTAAAACTATTTAAGAATGGAACATCTACAAGTAAATAGCCTGAGAACCCATTTACATCTTGTATTTTTGGCACATCATTGAAGATCATATTCTAGCTTTTTAAAGATATAAATGGAATCTAGTAGATCTCCTTTGTCGAAGAAAATTCTACTTTAAACCATTTCACTATTACGTTATCTTCTTAATCTAGTGATAGTATGAAAGTGGCATTGATTTATCTCTTACTGCTAGTTTTAAGTGTTACTATTGTGTAAGAATTTTTATTTTGGACTTTCATAAGAAATATACATTGTAAGGTGGCAGGAGTACAATTTTCTGTAATTTGCTATAATTTTCTAGAATTTCTATCAGATAAAAATTTTTAATAAATATTTTAATTGGATGTATTTATTATTTATTACTTGATAATACTTGTTCTGACGAGGTAGGGAAGAAACAGAAAAACAATAATGCATAGTTTTGGTTATTAACACTTAACATAATCACTTAGATAATCTTAAACACTGTTTGCAGGCTTTATCTCCTGACGATTACCGTCATGTTATGAAAGTAGTGGAACACTCCATATTATCAACAGATTTGGCGATGTATTTCAAGAAGAAGAGTAGTTTTATTGAACTTATTGAAAACGGTGAATTTGATTGGCAAAGTGAAGGAAAGAAGGAGTGTAAGTTTGTTTTTTCATTGTAGTGAAAATTAAATTAAATGATTAATAATTTAATAGTTTAAGTTAATTTTGCTCACAGTATTATGCGGTATGATGATGACCGGTTGTGATGTCGGGGCTATTGCTAAGCCATGGGAAGTTCAACATAAAGTGGCTAAATTAGTTGCTGATGAATTTTTCGACCAAGGAGATTTAGAAAAATTGCAATTAAATACACAACCAGTTGTAAGGATTTTTATAAATAGCAGCTATACTAGAGATGTTTTTTTTTTTTTTTACGTGTACTATTTTGTACAAAATTAATTTCATTTCAGGCAATGATGGATCGTGAAAGAAAAGATGAACTTCCTCAAATGCAAGTTGGTTTCATTGACGTTATCTGTTTGCCGTTGTATAAGGTGATCTTTTTTTTTCTTTTTGTTATTATTAAGTAGTTATTTATATATTAAGTAGTTATTTTATAAAAAATTGTTATAAGTAAACGTGTTAAATGGTACATTGGTTTCAAATAAGAGAAATTATGACTAGTGAAATTTAGAAGACGAATTCAAATGTTGGGTATAGCAATACTGGGTCGCTTAAGACCTCCAATCTCTCTGTAAGCATTCTACAAGTATTGAAACTAAGAGAACATTTCCACTTTTGGAGATAGATGAGGAAGAATAAGAATTTTTAATATTCGTTTAATAGATCCTGTCTGACACATTTCCCTGGATTTTACCATTGTATGAGGGAACATTAGATAACAGGCAGAGATGGCAGGATCTGGCTGAAAAAGTAGAAATGGGATTAACATGGATTGATCATGACACCATAGAAAAACCAATTGAAGAATTCAGTATCGATCAAGATACTAAAGACATTGAATTTACTGTAACTACTTTAAACTGTGAGAAAAAAGTGAGTTATAGTTATTAATTGTTTTATAAAATAAATTCTAATGAAGATAATAGAATTGTTTATTTGTATTATTGTAAGAGAGTTACATTGTTTATAATTGATTGCAGACACATAACGAAGGGGACAATACTGGTCAAAGAAAGGCAAATGGTACAACAATGGGACGTTTTACTAGTCTTAGAAAAAATCGGGCTTTAGGTAAGTCAGTAAAAAGTCGACTTAGTCGATCCTTGTACAGCAGATCAGTCAGTACTCAATCTGAAGACAAGTAAGTTAAACATGTGTTCAATTGATCGTAAGTTTATGAGTTCACCACTAACGTTTTTTTTAAAAAAAAATATATATCTATCCTTTAACTAGGAGTGATGAGTCAGTAACGCCTACTAAAACACCAGATGAACCTAAAAGTCTATCTATAGTTACCCAAAAACCTAAAAGTAAGCTTTGTTCATTGTTCTGACGCAGCACCCAAGGATCAGAGGTAAGTCTCAAAAATGTTTTAACAATTTATCCCTGAAAGCGATTATCCCTGAGTGCCTGATTTCGTCTACAAAATACAGAAGTCTCTAAAACCAAAAAAAAAATTGCCCAATGTAAAACTGAATTCAAGCTGAAATGCACATATTTCAGAGTGCTGATCCCTCGCTACAAATCCTAATTTAAACTCTTGGTTTGAATACATCTGTTCAACTTGCGTAAAGCACATGTTTGTGGGGAACGATTATCCATTAGTAACCGAAGAAGGCAAAAAAAGTTGTTTTATTTTCCTCTAATCAGTTACATCAGTAAATAAAATTACGCTATCATTTGCAGGATAAAGAAGCTGAAACCAATAAATCAGATAATAAACAATTGTAATTTGTAAAATCTTTTACAAAATAGATGGATTTTTTTTCTAGTTTCAGGTGAGTAATTATTTCTATTTATTTTCATAATTTCTGATGAAAGTATTTAAATCCAGGCAGGCTTTATTTCTTGTCTTGATTGATCTGACTTCATGATCTTGGTTTCTTTAAAAATTTAGTTGTGATTATATCTCGTATTAATAGTTATACCATACTCGGAAGTAAAACGAGAAAATGAGTTAATTTTGTTTTAAGATTTGATTACTAAAGGAAAGTTTGATTAATTTATTTAATATAGTTTCTGATTTGCATTATCCCTATACTGGTAAAATAATCAATTTTTTTTGCGGGATTATTGCATCTTAGTCACATGATTCCTTGTATGCTCTTTTAAAAAAAATTGTAGATGATAACCATCCATTAATATATTCAATTAAGTATCTCAAGTGTTTCTGTTTTCATTGCTTTTTATCAGGTGTATTTTGAATTAACCTTTCACTGCTTGTTACTAGAACTAATGAAGTATATAAATCGTGGAGTTCCCAACGGCAATATTGGTTTTGCGTTCTCCAGTTACCAGACATCAAATTCATACTCCAGTAATTCAGCAAAATCAAAATTCTTCATCCGGAAGTTAAATTCCGAGTTTGCAGAATACATTACTGAATCCCACTTTTTTTTTTTAATGGAGTTTTTCCCGAAAAGGTCTCCTTTTTTTTATTATTTCTAACGCCCATTTCTCACCACACTTGCTAGAACTTCCCTAGGCGAGTGTTACATCACTCGGGGAGTCGACGGGACTGTATGAGGTGGTTCTTTTTACCTTGGCACCTATGGATCTCATTAAATCTGTGTTGGTCACCATTTATATATCTCGTTAACAAAAACAAAATCTGATAGTCAAATAAATTATTAAAAAAGATATTTTGAATAAGTCAACTATCTATTGTAAAATTACACATTTGACAGATTACATTTTTTTTTTATAATAACTGTTTCTTTTAAAAAATTCATTGAATGTCTTTCTTTTTCCAGAAGAAAAATCTACATTTGTTTTCCAATGAATGGCTGTAAAAGAAACTGGAAAAATGTGGCATTTACACATCTATCAACTTTTTTTTTAACAGGGAGTAAACCTTTCAGTATTATATAACTTAGATTTAAATAATTTTTATAAATATTTATCAAAAAAATTTAGATAAATTTTATTCGTATAGTAAGAAATTTATTAATACAAGTACTTAATGAGATTCTAAATGAAGACAGAAAAAAAAAATCTTAATTTTTTTAGAAAATAGAAGAAAACAAAATAGTTATAAAATAACAATATCGAATATAGAAATTAAGATACAAATAATTTAAAGAAAAGATTTTTCGAACATTTTTTCTATTCAAATTGAGATGTTTATCTATGTAGAAGGATAGATATTTTTTAATTAGCTAAAAAAAGAAGGAAAAAAAAAATTAGATAACTTTTCTTATTTTTTTTTAGATGAGTCGAACAAAATTTGAAAAACAAAATTACAATTGATTTTTTGAATGGTTTTGCTTATATATTTATTTTTTTTTCCTCCTATCTTGATGTAGTGGGCTTAAAAATTTATAATAAAAAATAAAACGCAAACGGCAAACGCCTAACTTAAAAATCATTATTCTCTATCTTTTCTACGACTTAATAGTGAAAAATTATTTTTTTAAGTAAAGTTTTTTTCTTTTGTTTTTTTCGAACTGTATATGTGTGTAGATATATATATATATATTTTTGTATTTTTTTCTTTCTGTGGTATTTTTCTTATTATTATTTAATGTATATAAAACTTAGTACTTAAAGATAATATGTTTAACGTCGTTATTTTGTTAAAATGAGAGAAGAAAATAACTTGAAAAATGGAAAAAATTTGGTAAAAGAAAATTAAAAATCAAACACAACCAAAGAAAATTATTTAAATTTTTTTTAGAAAAATATTATGTATATTATTTTGTAATTTATATGTTTCCTAATAATTGTAATATTAATAAGTGTTTATAGTGACGTCGGTAATGCAAAGAAATAATAATAAGAGGAAATAGTGAATAATTTTCTCATTTAATGATAAGTATTATTTTTATTCTATTTTTATCAATCATTGTTATTGTACTTGAACTCAAAATCTGTGTAGAATTCTTTCAATTGTGACCTGAAGCTATTCAAGGAAGGGATCTGTTGTATGTAGGATAACAAAGGGCCGGTATAAAAGTTATTTTTTTCCCACTTTCTTGGTATGATATTTAACTAGATTACTGCCAAAATGTAGTTTTTTTACTTTTAAGTATGGGTAAAAATGGATTATAAAGAGCGAGGCAGTTTTTTTTTTTTTGCCCTCACTTATATAGCTAATGGGATCCCTCCAATCTCCGTGGGGTAGGGTTCATATTTCTTAATTCATCAAGGAACCTTTTATTTTATTAGCCTCTGCAGAAGGTGTAGGTTCTATGGGAATTCAACTTGTTGCATTGTATACTTATATGGGTTTTGAACTGTGGTTTATTGGATGCAGATCGTGGAAAATTCGTCTTTAGATTTTGATTTTGGCACGGACGAATGGCACTGTAGAATACGTGGTTGATGAGCACGATCTTAAAAAAAAAAAAAAAACGCAGTTAAATAATTGTAGTTATATACGCAGTGCTGGATAAAATCTACGAAACCAATAATAAATAAACAATCAACAAGGCAACGACAACAGACACCATTAGTCATCTGATGTAACCACTATTGAGTGCAACCTCCCTATCATATCGGCTGTGTTGTGGGAATACATTTGCCCAAACTTAACTGTGTGAAAGAGAGTGAGTTTTGCATCTACATCCAACAAACCATAGTTCAACACATTAAAAATAGAAGTTAAAAGATCAAGTAAGTATGAGGCACCTTTATATTTTGATTTTGTACTCAATATTTAAATTTTCGAAATTACGTGCATTTCTTGAGTTTACATAAGAAATCGAATTCTAACGGATCCTAGTTTTTCTTGTTGTTCTTTCATAATGGTACTTGTTCTTAATTTCGATTTTATATCTTTTTTTAAGCAGCGCATTGTTTGGAAAAGAATTCCTTAGTTTTAACCATAAATTAGCTTCAAGAATAAAGTATTGAATTTCGCATATCGTAATCAAGAAAGATTAACTTGAAAGTGAACTTTGAGTGTAAATTAATAAAACAATAAATATTTTAGGGTCAGTAGTTTTACTATTCTCGATTTTTTTTGTTTCAACATTTAAAGCTTTCAGTTTTAAAAGTGTTTCAGCTTTTTAAAATGTAAAATATTGCAGTCTCTTACGTCAAAAAAGATTTGTATCTATTGCAATTAGGTATAAAATAAAATTATTCATTTGAAATTAATTAATTTAGGATGAAATTGAAAAGTAAGATTTTCTCCATAAAAAAATGTTTCAAATATTCTTTTTCTACAGTTTTTGAATCCTTCTTTTGTAGTGATTACACTTAAGTTTTTATTATTTAATAAATTAGATCACCTTTTAGGTTACTCTCAAACTCCCTATTTCAAAATTTTACACAAAATAAGCAAATAAATTAGTAAGTTTCTGGGACAATTGAAAGAATTTTTAGACCGAATATTTGGAAAATATAGATGTTCTATTTTTTGTTGCTCATATTGTAATTTTTGGTAAAAAAAAACAAGTCTACCAGCTTTTAGAGATTTTTCAAGACTTAAGTTTTCAAAAGTGGACGGAATCGAAATCGAAAATTATTTTAAGTGATATAAATTTAATAATTATTATTAAAAAAAAAAGTTTGTAAAAGTAAATTAATGCTAACATATTAAATCTTTTTAAATATTTATAAACTTTATATGTAAATTTTTTAGGCTTTTTTTTTTTTGTTATAGATTTTGTTAACAATTTCTTTTCGGCAAAGTTTCAAACTTGGCCTAAATAAAGTTAAGTAAGGATATATTATGAGAACGTAATATAAACTTTATTTCTAATAATTAATAAAAATTAAACGAAAGAAAAAAGAACTTACAGCAGAAAATAAATTTGGTGAGCAAATGTAATTACAAGTATTTTATTTTTTTTAAAAAAATAAGAGGTTATTTCCAATTTTTGCAAAAAAAAAAAAAAATCACAAATACTTTTTGTCAATGTGCATTTCGTTTTTGCTGTTAATGTATCTAGGATTGTTTTTTTTCCCCCAGCGCAATGTAAAAGTATTAGTTTAAATTTTGGATTTAAAACTAGAGATAATTTTTTGAGAACTTAGGTTTTTAAGATTTTATTTTTTTTACAAAATCATAACAATTGATGTTGGTTGTATTATGAAGTAGTATATAAGCAAGTGATAAATATTTTACATTGTTATTATTAGGAAGCTGTGAATTGGTTGTGATATGTAGAGTAATCGTGGAAAACAAAAAAAATACGAATCTTTTTTTTTAGGGTTTTATTTCTATTTAGTGCAAAACGGTACAATGACTTACTTACTTTATGGTTTGTTCCAATAATGAACTTAGCTACAATCACCCTGAAGTCCTGAACTAGGTGATTTGTGTACTTTGCGGTAATCTTCGTATATACGATATAAATGGTATCATAGAAAATGATTATGAAACCTATTTCAATGGTGGGGTCAGTAAAAACGAGTATTGTCTTTACTTAATTAAATTTATACCATTGTTTTTCATTAAACCGATTTTGAAGATTTTGTTTACTATAACAGTTCATTTTTTTAAAACTTGACAATAATTCTTTTCTTATGTACGTGTGATCTAGAATGTTTTTCCAAAGATAAACATTTTTTAAATTTTTAAGACAAACTCTTTCCTTTTAAATTGAAATTATGAGATGAATGCAAAAACACCCAATGTGGTTTCGTATGGCTTAAAGCAAAAAAATTATTAATTCGAAGTTCTATTTACTATTTTAATTTACATTAAGACTGATAACTTTCCTTTCATAAGTTGCTTCGAATTTTATTAAGTGTATGTGTGTTCTTTGAGGTAGACCTATGGATTGTTCAGATAGATCTAGCAATGTTTTTTAAGTCATCCAAGATTTACTTGTAGAAATCTGTAGCTGAAATTTTGTTGTGGGTTAGGGGATATATATATAAATATGTATATGTACATGTGACCTACAAGTACTTTATGGACACATACGTTCGTTCTAATTTACAATCTAATTTTACAATAATGCAAGAGTTATTTAGGTTTGCTACTCTAAAGTATTTTGTTTAATTACTTTTCAGTTAGAGCTTCAATACGTATATTACATATCCTTTTTTTGTGTAAACACTGACGAAGTGTTTCAAATTGGCTTAGAGTTTAAGAGTTAAAAAAAAAAAGTATTTTTTAGAGTTTGGTTTTTGCGGAGGATAGATAGATAATTGGCCGAGTGTCGTTTTCGTTTTTACAGTCTCAAAATTTGTTGTACTTTGCTAGAATATCCCAAAATTATCGAAATAAGTATCGATCAGAATCACGGATATCGATACAAAAAAAAAAAAAAAAACTTAAGAAAATAGTGTTACTATTGCTAATTATGCTATTTTTGTTTTGTGATTGGGATTTTCATTTAATTTTGGGATATGCTAATAATTACTGTGCTTCCTTTCAGACTTTTCACTGTTTAAATTAAATAAATAAATAATTGTTCCTTATTCACTTGGTATTATTATTCGAGTTTTTACTTAGAAGATAATAAATTATTGCCTAATATAAGCAGTCAAGGTATTAAATATATTTTCGTCAAAATGTTTTTTTTTTTCCTTTCTTAAATGCGTCACCCATATTTTTAAATATACTCCTGCCATTTATACATTTTCAACTTTAAAGACAAGTTGAACTGTATATTTTCATTTGATTGCGATTCCTTAAATATTGTTAGAAATTCATTGTGGATCGCATTACCGATCTAATTGCATTTCTCAATAACTATTTTGAAAGCTAAACTATTTTAATACTTTTTTTTTTAAGAAAGGTACTTTAACTAAAGCAGTATTGTGACACAGTATACGTTTATTAAACTTTTGTAAGAATCAATTTCAAACTGAGTCTCATACGGAACACAAAAGAAAAAGTAAAGCCTACCCGTTCGCACTTCCTAATAATGCTTTTTAAAAATAAGCTAGCTTTATAATAAATGAAAATGAACACCTAGATTAATTTTTATGTTTAACTTTAATTTAAACTAAAAATTAATAATAACATAGTGAGGGCAAATTGCCAGTGCCTAAGTTGTATATAATATAAATATATATATGTGTATATTTGTTTGCTGTTGTACAGTTTGAAAATAATAATGATAATAATATAAAGTTTAATGCAATAATAAGACATAAGGACCTAAGTAAGTTTTAATAATAATCGGTCAATGAAATACTTAAAACACAATGTTGAAATTTTATTAAGTACAAGTTTATTAGAAAAGAATAAAAAAAATAAGTCAAAGTAAAGCATACAAACAAAATTGAAATAACCTAATAACGATTAATGTGTAGCTATAATTGATGATTGATTGGTCTTTGTACTTTATTAAATCATTTACATGTGTGGATTTTGTTTTTTTTTAGTTATTGATTATATTTTTATTTTTTTTTAAACTCTGTAGAGATTAATAAATCAGTGCCAAATGTTTGTTATATGATTGGTATGAAGACAAAATTTACTAACGAAACTTTCCATCTTTAGTCTTAGCAATTAATTTTAGATTCCGAAAAAAAAAAAGGTTTTGACTTCTTCCAATTAATCTGGTTAAACTTTAGAATGTTTATGAAAGTAACTCGTTACTGCTGTGTGAATTTTTTTTTATACGATTCTCATTTATCATTGTTTAATACAGTTCTTCTCTGTTGCGCAAAACGTTTCTTTAAATTTCGAATAATTTTACAAAATCTTCAATCCACTGAAATGACACATATGAATTTAATGCTCTCTCTTTCAATCTCATATACTCAATTTATAAAAACCATATTTTCTTACACAGGATACCTAAAAAAAAAAAACGGATATTGCTTAAGAAAACTCAAAATCTTATCAGTCTCTGTTGGTAATAATTAATTCTTCAGGAGTAAGGAAAAAGAAGTGTCTAGTATTCGAACAACCCCACATTTCTGCCAAGATTTTCAATAATTGATTGGCAGACGTAGTTTTAAAATTGAAATCTCCTGAACTATTAGGTGTCAAAAGGCAGTATATTATAGTTTCTATAAATCACACTATCTAAAGAGTATTGTAGTTATATAAACTTAGCCGCTATGAACCAGGAAATATGATTCTAAATTTTAGAATTTAATCTGCTCTCGCAAGAAAATTCCCTTTAAACCAATTTTTGTTAAATAGATAATACTCTAAATTTAATACCAAATCGCCTGAGTTTTTTCGAGTATATGCTCATCCATAAAAAACAAAAACAGATGCTTTAAAATTGTATCCAGTTAAACTGATTTTCTTGAAATTCAGCTCCGAAGTAAGTTAGCTTGTTCAAATGGGGCACTTTGGAGGAATGCTTGGAATGGCGCTTCACTGAGAACGCTCTCAAAGGTAATTATTAAAACATCATTAGAGTCATTCTTCTTTTCCAATTGCAAGTTCTAGTTAACTAAGTATTAAAAGCAATTACCAATTGAATTCGGAAATTATTCAAACATCTCAAGTACAACCTGGACTCAATAATAAGATAATGGTCAAAAAATCAATTTTACAAAACAAAAGAGAACCTATGTAAAAAAAAGTTTAAAGAAAAAATGGACAAATAAACAAATTGTTGAAAAATAAAACGAAAAATTGTTAAACAAATAGTTTCAGAAAATGCTGTCAGAGAGCGGTAAAAAGCAGAAAAAGTAAAGTAATTAGTTTTAAAAATGGCCACCAGGTTACAGCACTTACTGGACCTGTCAATATGTATTCACGAATTGTAGTTTACATATTTACCACCAGGTAGCACTAAAACTATACAATTGTCAAGATTTTTCTTCAGTACGACTTGAGCATTGGAGGGGAGAAGATCGCTCGGTCGCTCGTCACCTTAAACTTAAACATATCTACTCCAGTTTTACATCTCAATCATCAAATATGAAAAAGGTATGATAACAAATGTCTGACTAGTCTAAAAATCACTATCATAAACATACACGAAAGTTTTTCTATTCGAATTATTAAATAAAATATTCGAACCATCAAATATGAAATAGGAATAAAGACAAATGTCTGCCAGGTCATAATAAGAATTATTCTAAAAAATAATAAAATCATTATCATAAACATACATTAAAGTTCTTATGATAAGAATTTAAAAAAAAAAAAAAAAATCGAATCATCAAATATGAAATAAATAATTCGGTATGACGTCTGTTCTTAAGTAAAATAATTTGCCCCGCCCTTCCCGCCCTGCAAAATCACCTACCTATATACTCTGCCAGTACTACTGCACACCCGACAAGCAAGAAACATTTTATGCATTTTTCTCAGCATAAAACCATCTATTTTAGCTTACTTCCGGTATCACTAATTAACACGTACTTCATGCCATCTAACTGTAATATTTCCTCATTAAAAAAAGCTCGAGCTACATAATTATTAATGAAAACAATAGAGATAACTTTAGTTTATGCTGTCACTCCTAGGTAGCAGAACAATCACTATTTTTACGATTAAAGATTCTCTTTCTAGTGTTTGGAGGCCTTTTTTTAAATATTTTTTTTTATGTTTTCTTTTTTATTTTTTCGTACTTTGTTCATTATTTTCAATTTCTTCTTATTATTTAAGAGATTAAAAGGAACAATAAGTTTTTTTATTATTTAAAAATAATTTATAAACTTTTTTTACAATAAATTTAATAAAATGTTTACTGAATTTGGTAAAATTTCAACCGACTGGTCACTCACAAGACTTATATAGGACCTGCATTCACTCACATTTAACCATGTTGGTGAGCCTCAAGACTTAAAAAAGACCTTCTTTCATTCACATTTAACTATGTTGGCGACTCACTGACGTAAGGAGATCCTATAAAGTCTTGTGAGTCGCCAACAAGGTTAAATGTGAGTAAAATATGCTTCTATATAAGTCTTGTTAGTCGTCAACATGATTAAATGTTAGTATAAGGAAGTCCTATATATTTATATAATTATATATATAATTCTAGTGAGTCGTGTCTAGTAATTTTGCCCAACTCTGCAAACATGCACATTTATACAATAACTACATACTTTTTTAATTATTGATTCCTAATCCATATTTTGGTATATTTTCATTAGAAGTTTTACGTCTTTTCCACTTGGGTTCTATTGATGAACACTTAGTGCAGATACTACTCTAGTATCGGCAGTATTTAATCTGAAAATCAAAAATGTTTAATTAAATTCAAGTGCCTACTTTACTTTATCTTGAATTAAGAAGCTAGAGAATAAAATCCATAACAATTGATAAATTACTTAAACCTTTTTATTCAATAAAAATGAAATAAATTTCTTCTGCTTACCAATTTGACCTATCTACCAAAGGCATCGTCTTCTATCTTCTAAAACTAAATTCATTAATCAGCTAAAGAAAATGAAGAATGAAATTTTTATGCCCTGTAAGTTATGTTTTGTATTTAAGTTCATTTTTCTTAAAAAGAATTGAAAAGATTAATTATTCGGGAAAGATTAATTATAAAAAAGAATTGAATATTCAAACAAAAACATGAGTACGCTAGCTTTATGATTTTTACAATTATAAAGTTTTTTTTCAACATTTTTCTTACTTACGCACTTGTCATATAATCGGAATCACTCATTATTTCATTTAAACATAATTATTTCCCAGTACAAATGAAAAAAGCATTTTTCAGTTTTCTACTTAAATTCGCCTCCCCTGTAACGAATAAAATACAAAAACTGTAGAAATTTAAAGTATTAAAAATACACTAACCGTAGAGAACACATAATTAAGTATTACATTACATTAATTTTTATTTCTTTTGCAAAAATGTTTATGATTTATAAATATTTAGATACACTTGACTTTAGGTTATACAACATGTAACCTTCTTCACTTAACTATTGTTGAGCGACGGGAACGTCGTTGAAGTGGGGATCATCGGGTTGAACCAAATTAATCTGTTTTAAAGAAAATTGAATTCAGTATGGTTTAATTAAAACTGATTGATAAAAGATTTACTTTAACTGTAAAATTGTACGATTTCTACAGTCTTAATCAAGGTTTGAATTTAGTTAAAATTATGAAGGCAGCATTCTTTATAACTTTCCAATGCTTACACCATTGGCTTTTCTAACCTTCAGTTTTAGTTAATAAAAGATTTGGGGATTTTGAATAAATGTTATTTTTCAGAGTTGAAACAGGCGAAACTGGAGTGCTTTCTGCCAAAGAGGTTCATCGAATTAAGCCAAAATGAAAAAGACGTTGGAAAACACCTATTCAACTGAAATTCTTTATTATTTAGTCGATTATTTGTAAAAAAAATATATTTGAAGTTGGAAAATGTAATGTAAATTTTAATTTTATTATGTAGGTAATTTTAAGAATCATTACCTAAAAGATGTAATTGAATTTAAAATGTTTTTGTAATACAAAATAAAAAAAAATGTATAATTGGCAGCAAAATAAAGAATTATTTATAAATTATTAAAAACGTCATTATGTATTTTCTCTTTTCCCATAGTCTGGTTATTTTTATTGTATTTGCAAAGTTACAACTAAAAACAAAGTTAAAAAAGACTAAAAATGATAACAGGCAAATAAAGTAATGTAAAACTAAAATTTCTGTTTACATTAAACCAAAAAAATTAAAATAAAGTAATAGTAGTACGAAAAAATGGCGTCAGAGAGCGTTAAAAAGCAGAAAAAGTAAAAAAAGTTGAAAAAATTGCATCAGAAAGACGTAAAACAAAAAAAAAAAGAAAATTAGTTCACATATTTGCCACCAGGTTGCAGCACTTACTGGACATGTTTAATATGTAAACAAAATTTAGTTCATATGTTTGCCACCAGGTAGCACTGAAACTGTTTATATACTACGGTCAAACAAGATGTCTCCTCAGTACGACTGCAGAGTCGTACTCGTGAGGAGGGGGCTATGTCGCTCGTCGCTCCAAAAATATCTAATCTAGTCAATACACCTCTCTCCACATAAACAATCTTGATATGTCATGGGTAATGGTTAAGGAGATGCGTTCACCTCGACGGTCGGAATGCAACTATTCGCCCCACCCGGCCCGGCCCGCGCCGCGAACTTTCTTATATACCCTCCAGGTGGCGTCATATCACCATGACAACAGGCTCCCCCCCTACTTTTAGTTCCACCAGCTGTCACTAGATCGCTCGTGCTGTCTGTTTTACCTCTCGTATCCTTCCCTGCACACTCTCAAGACTTTGGCAGCCATTGTTGTAACCTTGCTATCTTCTTACACACTCTCTAGACTTTGGCAGCCATTGTTGTCACCTTGCTATCTTCTTACACACTCTCTAGACTTCGGCGGCCATTGTTGTAACCTTGCTTAATGCTTCTTACACACTCTCACGACTCTGGCAGCCATTTTTAACCCTTTTATTTATATTTTCTTTTAATTTCTACGCGATTTTTTCATTTTTTTTAATTTTTCATATTATTGAGAGATTAAATGGGAAAATAAATACAATATTTTTATAATTAAATCGTTTATTATTTATTAATTATTGATACATTTTTTTACAATAAATTTTTATAAAATCTCTACAACCTCATATTTAACCACGTTGGTGACTCTTTAGACTTATACAGGACCTCTTTAAACTCACATTTAACCATAATGGTGACTCACAAGACTTTTACAGGACCTCTTTAAACTCACATTTAACCATTTTGGTGACTCTCAAGACTTATCCTGGACCTCCTTAAACTCACATTTAACCATGTTGGTGACTCATAAGACTTATACAGGACTATCTTACACTTACATTTA
This sequence comes from Rhodnius prolixus, assembly GCF_049639745.1. Lineage (NCBI taxonomy): Eukaryota > Metazoa > Arthropoda > Insecta > Hemiptera > Reduviidae > Rhodnius > Rhodnius prolixus. Next base: position 32,908,316 of record NW_027411582.1, read on the forward strand.
ACCATGTTTGTGACTCACAAGACTTACAAAGAACTTCCTTACACACACTTTTAACCAAGTTGGTGACTCACAAGACTTATAGAGGACCACATTACAATCATATTTATCTTATTTTTTACCATGTAACTTGTATCCTATTTGATAATTTTGTCAATATATATCTAAAAAAAATTAGAAATATTTTATGATTCAAAGCGAAAACCTCGAAAAATAAATATGTAAACTTAGCAAAGGTTTCACTTTCTGTTTTTTATGTATATTTTAAATTCTAAAGGGAGAGGTGTGCTTGGAACGTAAAAAACTTTTCATTTTTTTTTTGTATATATAGATTGACAAAAGTAAACAAATTAATAAATAAGTTACATGAGAAGCGGTAAAAAAATAAGCTATTAGCGAGTGTAAGATAGTGCTGTATAAGTCTAGTAAGACGCAAACAGGGTTAAATATGAGTGGAAGTTGAACCTATATAAGCCTAGGCCTAGTGAGTTTCTAACGTGGTTAAATATGAGTGTAAGATAAATCTACATATGTTTAGTGAGTCGTCAACATTCTTAAATTTAAGTGTAAATTGTTTTATATAAGTTTAGTGAGTCGTCAACATGGTTAAATATGAATGTAAAATTGTTCTATATAGGCCTAGTGAATCATGGTTAAATGTCAGGGTAAAATTGTTCTATATAAGCCTAGTGAGTGAGTCGTCAACATAGTTAAATATGAGTATGAGACACTTCTATATAAGTTTAGTTAGTCAGAACTTGCCACCAAGTAGCAGTGCTGTAACCTTCCTCTATATATACGGCAACAGCACAAATTCTCGTCAGTACGACTTGAGTAATGCAGGGAGAGTAGGTCGCTCTGCCTCCCCAAACATATGTTATCTAGTCCAGTCTAACATTTATCACCTCTCTCCCAAAGAATCATAAGTGAAGGAGATGTCGCTTCGACGGTTCATATCATTTTTAATAGATTCCTATCCAAATTTGGTGGAATATTCATGCTGGATTGATGTTTTACGTCTTTTTCACTTGGGCTTCCATTGTTGGACAGTTTTGCAGGCAGTACTCTGGAATCCCCAGTATTTAATCCTGAAAATTAACATTATTGTAATTAACATGTAATGAATTTCACCTAGCATAAGAAGCTATAGAAACACATCTGTAACAATTTATGTAGGAAAAAAGATTAAATAAAGACAAATGTAATTAAACTAAAGAATTTATTTATTTCTTTAAACCTAAATCTTTTCATTCAATGATAATGAAATATATTTCCAAAAAAGGCACATTCCTCGGGAAGAAAATTAATTTGATTGGAAAAATAAAATAACACAATCTACTAGTATTATGAAATTATTTTTTTGAAAATTTATTAAAAAATTATAATCTTGAATAAAAATAGTTCTATGTGATTGGAAAATGATGCAGAATTCACATGCGTGTTTGATGTTGAATTTTTCAATTAAATTACTGCTACCTACAATCAACAAAAATTAAAATTTCTTTCAGATACAAAAGAAGAATAATTTGTATGAAAAAAGTTTTGGTTCTTGTTGTATCACTCCTAAAATAATAAATAATAAGATAAGACTTACCTGGATGCGAAAAAACTTCATATTAATAATGGTCGTGCTGCTGGAAGTACAGAAGGACCCTTAAATATTCATCTCTGGTAAAAGCTGTGCTCAACGGAGCTGCAAGTTTACAACAAGCCGATTGATGTTAGCGCCGCATGAACTGAAAAAAATATTACATTAAACATGAGTAGGAGCATTCACGAATTCTCGTCACAACATACTTAATGAAATTTTCCTTAAATATAAAACTTTTCCTTAAACATAATAATGAAGTAATTCTATATTTTACATGTTAAATATTATAGAATTTAAGAGCTTCCTCAAAACAACAAAATAAAATCGGGAAAAAAGGATTTTTCTAGATACAGGATAAAAAATTTGAGGTCATTATCAACGCGAATAGTAAGATCAATGCGAACAGAAGAGCATTTACTATTTTCCAAAAGATTTTTGATTGGAGAGATTGAATTCGTTGACAATTGGAAAGGTAGTAAGTACCCCAATGATTTCTGTATAACACCTTGTAATTATTATTGGTGAGAAAAAGTACGAATGGTAACGAGTGCTTGGTGGATATTAAAGTAAAAGTGAAAAATTAAAGGGACAAGTGACATAAATAAGCAAAATACCTTATGAAGCCGATACAAAAAGAAAGGTCTTGTTCACAAAACACTTGCTCCAGACTTCTCATTCTACTCCTGCTCGTAGGCACTACCCTCTTCATTCTTGTTAAGAAATAATCAAAAATCATTACCTACGTAGGTTACTTAATATCATAAGGTTCCTTTTTATTAAATCTATATCTGTTGACTTAATGACTCCTCAGTTATACTATTAATGTAATATAAGCAGTCGAATTTCATGTTCAGGTCTAACTCGTGCTACAAGCAAATTAAGCTTATCGTTCTCATCTTCCTCGTCTTAGAATGGAATCTTAGAAACTTGTGGTTTTCATTACTTCACTTCAATATTGAACTAACACTTCTCGAATCTTACTTTTTTATAGGTCTTCGTAAAGGCATAAGAATTTATTAGTCTTATGAAAATGACGTTACGTCCGCAGTGCGTAATAATATTTGTAATTTTGTCCGTAGTAGGACGTATTTTTATTATACCCCTTATCAGTTTCGGTCTTTCAACCATTTCAGAGGTAGAATAACCAGATTTGGGTAGGGATTGTAACTTCCCTGCTTTTCCCGAGCTGCACTACACTTTTTTACACGGCAGACTGAGTAAGGGAGGTTACGTGCTGTTATCCAAAATATTAACGAATTGTCAAACATTTGTAAAAATTATTAATTAAAATAATTGAATTCTAGTACACGATAAAAGGATTTTTTTTGTTTTTTTTAATTCTGTGCGAGTAATATTTTATAATTGAAAAGTTATAATGTATTTTATAAGAGGGAGGCGCGAGAATTTAAGTTTAAAACACGGACATTGTTGCATTTTCACTTCGAAGTAATTATTAAGTAAAATATGAATGGATATGCGATTCTAATCATTTAAAAAATGCGTAAAATCTTTAAAGGAAAACTTTTAATCAGCGAAGAACATGCAATATGCTAGTATATTCAAGCTTTGTGAATGGCTTTCTGTTTGCATATTTCTAATACTAACATTTCTATCCGTTGCAGAAACACTTCGGTTTTTATAAAACAGAAACCTTATGAAATTGGTTCATAAAGTATAAAATTTAATTAATTGAGAATGAACGATTCTACATTAAAATAATCAATGCGATATAATACATACAAATTCGAAGTTACGATTGTAAAATTAATGGAAAAATAGGTAATTCTGACCTAGTTTTTGTCTGGAATGATTAAGGTTTCTGCTTTATACTATTGATAACTAAGGAAGTTACGATTGCAGAAATTATGGAAAAATGTTTTTCTTTATTATTTTGCTACCTTTCTCATTCTATTGTTTAAAACTAGAAGAGAATTTCTTATTTATCCCTCCATTTTTCAGACGTAACTTCAAACTTTGGGCTACCCTGAGTATACATTCCATGTCTGGCATAGTTATTACTTCATTGGAACTGAAATCTTAATCTTTCCAGTGAATTAAGGCGAGAATCCTTCCACACCACCTCTGGCTTATTTTGTAATTCACTGAAATTTAAAATCTCTATCTTTCCGGTTAACTAGACGAAAATTTCTCATTTTACTTTTATTTTGCAATCGTAACTCAGATTCAGATATAATCTGCTTGTACAATCCACTTCACGCTTGAATTTAGAATTACTATTACAAAGCAATTGGAAAAATAAGTAATTGTTGTCTAGTTTTAAAGACAAATATTTTATTGCAGCATCAGTGCATTAATAACTAAGACAAAAAACATTATACAAACAGGGAAAACCGAATTTAAAGTTACGATGGCAAAATTAATAAAAACAAAAAAATTCTCTTGATTTGACTTGACTTGATTTGATTTGAGTTGACTAGAACGATTGAGATTTTTACTTTATTGTTTAAATAACATAACCAAACGTTGATTGTACACAAAGGGACGGCCGAATTAATAACTAAGACAGCGGAGTATTGTTCATTCACACCGAGTAGCCTACATTCCAAATTACCATTGCAAAATTAATAGACAATTGAGAAAATCTCCTCTAGTTTTGTGCAAAAGAATAAGATTTCTGCTTTAGAGTATTAATAACTACGACAGAGGTGGAACGTAAATACAGGGTAGCCCAAATTCGAAGTTACAATTGTAAAATTAATTAATTAACTGAAAAGTTAGAAATGTATTTTATGGTGGGAGGTGAAACGAAATTTAAAATATGGCATTTTCACTTCGAAATAGTTATTGTTAAATAAAATATGGATGAATATGTTAAGTCAAATCATTTCAAAAATGCGTAATATCTTTAATTTTTCTCTTAATTACACTGGGACTAGTAATTATTAAGACCAGGGCTAGATTGTGTAAGCTAGGTTGATCTATTTTAAAAACCTGAAGTAAAAACGATTGGAAGAGGTACATTGCTCATTACTCATAATTGCACTAGAATACGCATGTTTCCGTATAAAGCAGTTAATACCAAGGGTAATGCTAGATTGTATGCGCTAGGTCAATCTATTTCAAGAAACAAAAAAGAAAAACCATTGGAAAAAGATGATCTTTTCATCTAACGTTACAGGAATTAAGCTGCTCCTGGATTTAATAGTTACCACTAAAGCCAATGCTAGATTGTACTAATTAGGTCGATCTATTTACATAAACAAGAAATAAAAACAGAAAAGGTGGAATATTTCTCATAATTTCACTAGAATACTTATGTTTCTGTATCTGACAGTTAATTTTAAGACCAAGGGTAGATTATGTAAGCTAGGTAAATCAAATTTGGGAAACAAGAAAGAAAAACCATTGGAAAAAGTGGATCAGCAAGTCTTCCTGGAGACAATACTAATACTTGATAGTAAAAACAATATTAACAGTACGCCTACAGCTTTCAACGAAAAGCAAATAAAATATCAATGGCTCCACTAATCTGGTCCGGGCGCCTCAAATTGGTGAAAATGAACTATATTTTAGAAAATAGTTGTAACGTTGCTATAAAAACATCACAGATACCGGTGGAAAATAAATTCAAGCCTAAAGATAGAGGTCCTGATTTCCTTTTTGTTGAGGGAAACCTCGGAAGTAATCATCAGTTTACTTTACGCAAATGGATTTATATCGATAATAAACATGTCCAAGACAGTTTGCAGCTGTCGGTAAAAACAGTATGAAAATTGAAACCAGTGCAACGAGTACTACTTAATTAACAATTATTACTTTGAAAGCCTACATTACGGACTAATTTTTTAAAAAGGGTTTTAAAGAGAATTAATTATCGGAGAGAGATGTTAGACAATATTCATAGTCAAATTAGTGATGTAAAGAGAAAATTCAGACGCAGAAAACGGGCCACTTGAGACATGTTAGCTCTCGCAAACATTAATGGTTCATGCGCAAACAACAAAAATCACAATAAATAAATTTAATAAATTCTACCTTCTAATCTTAAGACATTCTAAATATTAGCAAATACAGCAGTTGTTACTATTTCTATCTTCGTTAATTTGAACTCACGTTCCTCTGGTAACAGTGATAGACAACGTATAACCCAAGAGTACCTTCCTTGTTTCACAAGTACCTTAATCTTGTACTTTGTACCTTATGGTGTAACTAACATATTTGGATTTGAATTAAAAATGCTACAATAAATAAATAATGTAGTTTCTTTTAGAAGATAATTTTTTTTTATTTTGCAAAAAAGTAACATCTTTCATTTTTATGTAAGTTTCGTTTATTCAAAATTAAATAACAAATGTTTTCCATTCTTCGGATTTTTACTGAAAAACAATGGATAGCAAAATAGAGACATTGAAGAATATACATTATAAACAGTTAAAACTTGAAACTAAATTACGAGAAACGATGTCCATATCTCTAAACAGGTCTTCTTCAATCAATAGATGGATAGATGGTTAAAAATTCTCTGTGCCTTCCAAAACTATCTAAATGCGTATAGAATTGTTATATTGTTTTTAAATATTTTTTTAAAAATATTAATTGTTATAAATAAATAAAAATGACGTACTGAAATAGCCGAATGGGAAGGTTTTTTTCGTTTTGTACATTACCTAACGTCCTGAAAAAAAGAGAAAAGCCAGTTCCTAATTATGCATTTTTTTTAAATATTATTTTTAAAAATATATAAAATAATAAATTAATGTATTAGTAGGATTGTTTGACAGGTTTTACGTTACAATCTTCTACAGTTGGCCGCAGCCATCGATTGAACGATTGAAGTTCGCATAATATAATTAAAAAGTATAATACAATTGTTGGCAGTATTTCAATATCCAATATGTTCACAACTAAGTCTCGTCGACACACCAGGGAATATGGAGTAGAATGGTTTCAGAGCAAAAAAAAAAAAACTGTAGTGTGATTATTCAAACCACAACAATTAGCTTCTTTTTTTTTGTTAATTTATTCAAATTTACCAAAAAGGACGATTTTGAAACCATTCTTAAAATTATTATTGAAGCCGCTTTCAGGAAGAACTAGAAAATAAATTGGGGAGGTCAGATTTTGTAATTTTCCTTAAAGTTAGTCATTTTTAATCAGGTGGAAAATGATACCTAAATAGAACTAGAAGTATTATGGATGGATTTGGGAAAAGTTAAGGACCACATTTCATAATAATAACAATGGATGCGAATTATTTGTTTCATACTTTAATATTTACAATTTAAACAAAAGAATCCATGTAAGATACAGTAGATGTCATGATTATCCGGAAATTACAATATTTATACACTATATATACGTCATTTATATATACTAAGTTTGTCAGTGTAAAATCAGGAAAATTACTAACAAAGTCGGTAATATTAGTACAATTTTCAAATAATTGCTTGAATACACATAAACAATTTAGTAAAAAACTATTTTTCTCATATAATTATAACAAAATTGAAAAAAACAAATATTTTATTCATTTTTGTACAGAAAAAAATTCAAAGTTTATTATTTTACACTTTCACTAGTTCCAACCCTTTTTTGATTGCTTCCAATTAGAAACAATTTGGGTTAATAAAGTTTATTTTCTCACACAAAAGCAAAAGAGGAGGAGGTGTGACCGCTTTTTAACAAATGTTTGGTACCAAAATTAATAATATTTAGAACTAAACAAAACAGATTTTTGTTTTACACTTATAAGGCAGGGGGAAAAATAATAGCAATAAAGACATTAGAAACTAAGTTACTTATAATAATAACCTTAAATTTTGGCCAAAGTACCACGAAGCGTTTAATGTTCCATAGAAAACAAATGAGACGTTAGAACATTTCGGGTTTATAAGTACCAACGCCTTCCAGATTTATCAAGAGAATTCCTCTCTCTCAGCCTGTTTTAGTAACATTACAAGGTTTCAATATTCAATACGTAAATAACTGATTTTAAATATACATTTAGTTTACATAACTTTATAATTGATTAGTACTAGACAAAAAAAATTAAGAAAAGTCTTCGCAAAAAATGTAAAACATTTAAAGTCCGCAATAATAATTTAATTACTAATAGTAAAACATGACTATTAGTCATACAAACTTCTTCCGTGGTGAATGGGGCTACTAGAGCCAAAAGCGGTCAACAAAGCTATTTAAAATAGCGTGATTTTATGCATACTTATACTTAGAGAAGTGCTAAACTTGATTTAATGTTCAGTGAGAGAAAAAAAAAAAAAAAAATACTTGAATAAACTAGGAAGACGTCGTGGAAGATTTTGTAACAGACATGTTGAAACCGAGTGAAGGTTAGAAGAATATCCTGGGGCGTAACATTGAATTTTTGGAAAAAACCTAAATAAAAAAAAAGCTAGGAACGCAATATTTTATAGGTATAAATTTATAGCCACTTTTCTAAATCCCATTACTATTAAATTGCCCACTGTATAAAGTCTCCAAACAGAAATTTAAAAATTTCCTGACATTAGAAAGTATCTTTCTTTTTTCTTACTTCATATTTCTTTTATTTGAGAAATGAAGCGTCCGATTACACACACAAAAAAAAAACAGAACTTAAAGTGAAGTAAAAGAGACTAGCCCTAATATTTAAATTATAATAGAATATATAAGGAAATATGTATGTCCTTCCGACACAATTAAAGCAAATTTCGTCTACAAGATGTGTTGTGTTAAGTAGTAACACTTAAGATTAAAAAATAAGATTCTAAATCCCACAGCTTAAGCATGTGTCTGCTGCTTAGAATGTTTTTTTTTTTTTCCTGTTTCACAAAATTGGAAAACAAGTTTGAGTTTTTTTTTTAAATTTGTTTTTGCAGAGAAATTAAAAGATAATCTGTAGATTCTACTGTAAAAAACATGGAAAGAGTACGTATAAAATGCAAAATAAAAAATTCAACTTTTTTTTACATTATCTAGTCTACCTATTTGTATTTTTACTTTGTACAAAATAACATAAAAAAAAAAAAAAAAAAAAACATTTCCGGTACACCTCCCAAAGAGATAAGAGCAACGAAAAATAATGAATACAAAGAAATTAAAATAATAATAATAATTATTATTATTGAAAGCAATCGTTAAAAAAAAAAACAGGAATTGTAATAGCTTATACAAAATTATAACAAAATTTTAGGTGTGTAACTTGCGTAATTATCTTTTTAATGAATTAATTAAAAATGAAGTATCATTTAAAAAAAATGTTTTACATGAAGTCAATATTTATTTATATATTTGTAATTATCAGTTGTAGTGGGACTAATAAAAAACATACAATAGTTTTATTTATTTATTTTTTTTTAATTTATATAGTAAAAGTTAAAATTATTGTTTGTCTCTTTTAAGTGGGTTATGGAAATGTTCTTAATAATACAACTTACGAGGTGAATATGATCTGGAACGAGATCTATCGTAACGTCTCCTGCGACTGCTGTAATATGGTGAAGGAGATCTGTAACGACCGCCGCCTCCTCTATATCCACCGCCATAGTAATCACTGGAAGTAATTAAATACAGCCTAATAAGTACTTCTATAGGCAACATTAAATATTAACTGTAACAAACAGTGCTTTTTTTTAATACTTAAACTTAAAAAAACTGTTATCAACAATTAAGGTAGGGAGTTCCATGTGACTTGAGCGGGGTATTGTGCCTGAACCCTTTCTTCTTCAGTTAGTATTGGTAAAAAAAAAAAATAAAATAAAGTAATAATACTGATACCTCATTTTTGATAATGAAAATTTACCAAGTTGCATGAAATTAGTATACGCCACTTTCCAGAAAATTGCACGGAAAGAACAGCTCTGAAACCTAATGAGTAAGTCATATTTCCAGCACACAGATTTTCCATATACTTAATAATTTTATTAACGCTTTTGAAATGACCGTTTCCTTAAGAAGTGATAAAAAAAAACATAATACTATTTGCTAATTAAGTTGGATGCTTACGGTGTTGAACATCTCCACATTACATTCTAAACAAATATGCTAGGCTTCTTCAATCAAGCAGAAGATTTATTTATAAACGAAGATTTATGAAAATCTATAGGGAGTCATATTCGGGCAAAATCACGAAAAACTGAAAATTAAAGGTTCTAAATCACTAGAGATGAATGCTTGCAGGGATGCCAGAAAACCTGAAGAAGTGAGAATTGGAGAGCTTAAACACCGCCATCGAGAGGCTGGAGATGCTGAGCACTAGAATTAACCAGTATTCTCTCTGCCACTATAACTGAAAAGTATTGAGTTTGATACAATAAAAAAAACTACCTCCATTATATATATTAATGTTTATTAAAATTAAAGTTTTCAACCAGCCCGCATAGCCACGCCCTGAAGAAGGGCATTACATTTGTCGAAACGTTGGCAAATAGACGAGTTGTTGTTTTTATTTGGACCGATTTCTCTCTAATTTGAATCCTCAGTATAATATTTTTACGGTCACTAAAAGCTAATATAAATGAAATTAGGGGCTTGCTTCCCACGACAACCAGTGCTCTCAAACCCAACCCAAACCATCCAGCACTTGTTCCCATCTATCTGACGCCCACTGAGGCTTCTCTAACAAATCTAACTTTAACTCCCCTCTTCTATCAAAGTTGCGAACCCTCAGATCACTATTCCTTTGGTAGAAGCGTTTACGGTTTCCTAATGAGTGGGTTTCATTACTAGTTTTGTCAGTAAAAAAGTTTAATTTTTGGGGGAACAGACAAGACTAGAGAGGTTGCGATAGAGCGGATTCACAACAGTACGAAGTTATTGACACATTTATTTTTAGGATTCAAATAGCGAGGATTTGGTCAAAATAAAAAACAACCCGTCTTTACGACCAACGTTTCGACAAATTAATTGTCTTCCTCAGGGCGTGCCGTAGTGATGTGAGTTGGTTGTGTTCCAGTTTTTTCTGTAACGTTGGGAAAATCTGTCGAAACGGCGTAAAGACGGAGAAGTTTTTCATTTAGACTCAATCTTCGCTACTTCAATCCTTAATATTAATAATTTTCAGTTACTAAAAGATAATACAAATATTATTACTTAGTTCTTACAATAATATGAAATAGGAAACCATTAAACAGGTAGTGCTATATCATCATGTGTTTTAAATAAAATTATAATTAATTAAATTGGCGGTTAAAACGGAAAATACTCTTTTTCATTAGACACAGGGTACTTTTAGGTCATTCACCTTAAGTTTACCGGGAATAAGGGTATGATTGGTAAAGTAATAATGGCCTATTTATTTCACAGCGAAGGACTTTAAATTCAATTGATTGTACACGTTGAGAATATTGGAAGATTTGTAGGCACCTCGCTAAATCTGCTCAAATAGACTGAAGTAGAGATTTTTCAAGTTGTTTCCTGAGGAGTCCGTAGTCTATTTTGTTTATTTATTTTAGGCTTTTATGTGGGTTTCTAGTTACTCGACTGTTATACGTAGAGGTTCTAGGTACCAAACTTGGGTGGAAGTGGGTATGTTTGGGCTAAAGTGTAAAAAAGTATAGAAAATGGCAGATCAATATTTGTAATGTAAAAGTTAATAGTACCGGAATCCGGGGAATACTGAGACCCTGAAGAAGTTAATTGGGTTCAAAGATTTTTTGTTTTGTTTTTAATGTAGCACTCAAAAATATAAGTTCAAAATTGTTGTTCATTCTTTTTGGTGACTGATTCATAGTTTCAATAGGATGAAATAATAATAATGGCCATTTCAGTCATGATACATTTATTCTGCCAAGCTTTCGATCCCTAGGTACTAGGTCATCTTCAGGGCTGTGGAACATGTTTACAGATTGTTAATAATGATTCTATTAAATTGAATATGTATAATATAACGAAATTTACAAAAATTATTTACCAAGTTTACAAAGTAATATTTTTACATTACAGGGCTGGTGTGTCTTCTGTCTTGTCTGTTCATGGACTGTGTGATCGGTCTGTGTGTGATATGTGTTAGGTTGTGTCAGTGTTGCCAATTGTCAAGTATTTTATAGTAAGTTTGCGTATATGTTGTTTAAATTGTTTTCTGTCTTAGATATGTATATCATTTCTAGCACTTCATCTATATCATTTCAAAACAGACAAGACTGGAAGACACACCAACCCTGTAATGTAAAAATATTACTTTGTAAACTAGGTAAATAATTTTTGTAAATTTCGTTATATTATACATATTCATTTCAATAGAATCATTGTTAACAATCTGTAAAAATGTTCCACAGCCCTGAAGATGACCTAGTCTCTAGGTCGAAAGCTCGGCAAAATAAATGTATCACGACTGAAATGGCAATTATTTTTTTTTCAACCTATTAAGTTCAAAATGTTAAACTAAATAACAATAGGGCAACCAATTTGAGGAAATCGGTTACTTTTAGGCCTAAAAAGTTTTGTTTTAGTAGCAACAATCTAAACAATCTACTTTATAAACAATGAGATAGAATACCACTGATTTAATTTTCTGCAACGAACTTTTCATTGTGGGCAAGTTTAATGAATGGCAAAAATTGCAACAGTACAATACACTTGCGGAGAAGGCCAGGTCCTACAGTAGGACTGCATGACCAACTACAAAACGTCACGAATATCGCCTGCAAAAAAGGATCGATTAGAATAAGAATGAGCTGTTATTAAGAAAAAAGTAAATAAATCCTCCCAAAATTTGGTTAGGTCCACTGTGCTGGATAGTATCTTTGATATTATAGGTCGTGGCACACATACTTCTTGCATCCCTAGTCAGCATTTCACTAGAAAATTAAATCTTCTGGTAAAAAAAATGAAAAAATACTAAGCTTAGAGATGGAAACGATTATAGTTTCATAAGTGAATACCAAATTTCGAGTTTTCTCCGACAATTCGTTTTTGAGACATTCTGTTATAGACCGATCACTATGTGTTCATATAAATGTTCATTTTTCTAACACACAACTTAGCTAAACTCTCAAAACTTTTTTCGTATCACATCCAGAGTACTGGAAACATGTATTTACGGTAGGTTTTAGAAAAAGTAAAAAACTTATAAATTATGTAAACTTTAAAATAAACATTTAACTTCCTGAAATTTCATCCAATTTTAAACAAGCTCTACACAAGAGCAACCATAATTAATATTCGTATTATTAAAAATACAAAGTTAAATGGAATTTTAATAGATTTACTTAGTCTTGAAGTAAAATCCCAGATTTGCAAATTAAATTGGCAAAATGACACTATTTTCAGAATAACACTTATCATAATTAAATGTCTCTTTAATAAACAAAAGAAACTTACAAGTTTAAAATAAAGTCTAATTTATAGAAATAAAAATAAATTGTGCCACTTGAGGTAAAGTATGTGATAACAGTTATTAGCGAAATAAAGTTATTAACGAAAGTTATCAAAACCAGTTCCATTGCAAATGGTAATATTTACTGAGCTTTACATTACATTTCTTGTTTTCAAATGTGTTCATCTGATATGAATAATTGCAGATAAAAATGAGCAGTATGTTGTTTAACCTTGGGTTGAAAAAATTTTAAGATTTATTAGAAGGGAGGTTATATTGTCAGTTAATACAATCCATTGGTAATGATTTGAATACATTTTACCAATTGATAACAAATTAACTAAATTATTTTTGCAAGATAATAGGAGGGAATAAAGATACTTTTTTAAATCTTAATCCCGCTTGCTCTTGCTTCAATGTTCAAGTATATAGAACATTATTTTATTAAAGCTAAACGATTTTTACGAATTTAAAGAAGAATGACTCAAACCACTACGACTGAAACGATCCTAAAGCGACTTTTTGTTGTTTTTAAGTGTTTATTAGTATCTAGTTATCGTAAAACTTGGTATGTCTTTACGGGTTCGCTAAACCCAAAACACCTTTATGAATATTTCGTAATTTGATGTGGAAAAAGTCCTCTTTTTTCCCCTACAGGAAATGTATAACCAAAACAGTTTTCTGAAAGATAAAATTGCTTTTTGTATTCCACAACGGTTTGAGTTAAGAAGAAATGATTCGAGGAATAAGTTGTGGATGGTATTCGCGTTTCAAAAGAGAAAATCAACCAAGACCGGAACGTTTCTGTAAAAAATCCTGGCTTTCTTCTTTAACTTGTCATCTACATAATTGCCGTCCTTGGTTTCCCTAATAATTAACAGCCTTCTGGTTCTATCTTGGGTAGGCCCTAAGATAATTCTTAGTTTTAACAAAACTGTCGCACGATATCCATTATTCTGGTTCTTTGGCTTTTACCGTCAAAAAGATGTAAAAAACTTTTTATTGGCAGTCCTTCATCCTAAGAGAGATCCTCTGGCTTTTAAAGCTGCTATGTCTAATAACCGAACTGCTCCAAGTAAGTAAGCAAATTAGCTAAGTTTTCTTAAGCTTTCAGGTTTCCGAAGCTTAGGTAAAATTAGAGTTTTATAAATTCTTTATATTTTAGTACGACTGATAAGGAAGCTTATTACAGAGTTTTGAAAGCGCAAAATACGCCATATTTGCATACGAGGTTCTTCTTTCTAGTCTCTTACCTATCATTTCATTTCATTTTGTTTTTTTCCGGAAACGAGGTACTGGGATGCTGCTTATCTTTTAAAAGATGTGTTGAACTATAGACATCATATTGCTTCTGGTAGTAGATAGATTTCGGGAAACTTCGCCAGCAGATTCAGCCATAAAACTGACACTAAAATAAGCTCTTTTCAACCTAAAACTAAACTTAGGTACACCGTGTAACTAAACGTAGGTATACCGTATAACTAAACGTAGGTATACCGTATAACTAAACTTAGGTATACCGTATAACTTAACTTAGGTATACTATTACATAAGTTTATAAAAGAGGAGAGGCCTTTTGAACAATCGCAAACCGTATGAAGGGCCAAGTGAGACATGCATCGCACTGGCCTGAGAACGGATAGAACGCCTTTGTAGGTTTCACATTAAGTAGAAACGGTATGGCACTTACTGATTATTCACTGACAGGGCGCCGGCTAAGAGTTCGACACTAAAGATTCGTTCCGCTAAGCTCTAGCAAGCACCCCGGTTCTTAAGTCAACCAAACAGAATTGAAAAAAAGGTTCCATCTTGAGCGTGCTAATTTCTATAACAAAGTATGTGGTCTGTTTTGTATGCACTTTTTAAATGTAGCGTATAAAGAAAAAACATTCAATTACGTCGTATAATTGCGGAGATGGTTTCCACCCCTTACCCCTTAGGTGTACCTATATATATAGATTAGATTTTTAACTTTTTTAACAGACCTCTTATAAGAAAAATTAGGGTCAAAAATCTTGGTAACACTAGTAGAAATAACTCACAGTAATTAATAATGATCGGTTATTAAAGTTAGATGTAAGTTAATATAATCTATTGACATTGATTCAACAATTTACAAATTGATAACAAATTAACTAAATTATTTTCGCAAGTTTTTAGGAGAGAATAAAGATATTTATAATTCTTTACTCCCGCTTGCTCTTGCATAGTTTCATAAACTAAAGAACATGGGTCTGCTTAAACCAAAATATTAATGTGAAATTCGTTGTTTCAGCAATTACATTCAAACGAAAATACCAAATGCAACTTAAGATTGTTAATAAATGCATTTTAAAGATAACGTTAAAAATTATTTTTTGCTTTTCCAACAAAATTTGAAGGCAGTCATTATTTTGACTAATAAAGATACAGTAAATAAGTTTACTTACTCATTATATCGATCTCTTCTGTAGCGATCGTCATTGCTGTAATAACAAAACATTAAACGTGAGAATATTTCTGTTTAAAACCAGATTAATATAAAAATAAAATATTTTTACAAAAAAATAAAAATACTCCAAAAAAAAAAAAAAATTAAATCATGAAAAACTTTTACTTTATTTACTTCAACTTTAAAAAGTAAGTATTTGATTCCTTCAGGTGGAATATACATTACAATAGTAAAGGAAGATGGTTCTAACGGTCAAATCGAAAGCTACAAATGACCACGACATCATTAAGAAGCAGAGCCAAGGATACATAGTGCCTTGGAAGACATTAATGGGGCCATCTATGGTGGCAAGCCCGATTTTTGTCGGTGGCTAAATGGTCAAACACTGATGGAAAAAGTTGGGTGAAATTTTGGGTTACTCAATGTCATACCAGGAGTGTTTTATGGCGTTCCATAAGTTTTGGTCACCTCTGATATTCACACATCGTAAATTTAATGTCCATCGTACATCGACGAGATCATGAGAACAGTTTTTGATGACCTTGTTGAAGAAACTGCTCGATCTTATATTGAATTCAATCTTATACAATCAAGCACTCTGGTGGACATTAGGAATAGTACAAGAGTGTAGAAAACAGTATAGTTGGAACAAAACTATGTTCAAACTTTTAGTCGGCCAGTGCGCACATTTCTGTAAGTTCTGGCAACCTTCACCTTGATTTTATTATTTTGCGATTTTAGTTTGTACGATTTTTTTTTCAGAGTATAAAAGAGTTTTTTATTTTATTTTTTTATTAGAAGATGTGTTCTTTTTTTATGATCAGTATTTCTTTAAAATTGATTTATAGGGGAACCATTTTGTTAAATTTTGAAATTTGTCATAGGAAGACAAAAAATTGTTCCATTTTTAATAAATCAATTATAAAGAAGCACTTCAAAAACGGGAAGGAAAACATCCCTAAATCAAAATAAATTAAAAGTTGTACGTAACGTAGAAAGAAAAACATGATTCGAACTTAAATTTCACATTAATAAAATCAAGCTGTAAAAGACCAGCAGCGCCGAAATATACAAAAAAAGATCTGATGGGATGTAACTCAAGGGGTTTGTCTTGTTTTTTGTTCTTTTTGCAAAAAATCACTTCTTATATTCAGATTAGATTCCTTATTTCAGACATATAATCTATATTAATATATTTTGATCAACTTAATTGTCAAAGTACACAATAAATATAAAAACGTAAATCAGTGTACTCGAGGTTAGGTCACTTGATTAGGCCGAATTGAGTGGGTCTCATATTTTACTACATATTTAAAATTTAGACTAAAAATTACAATTAATTTAGGAGTCAATTGTAAAATAGTCACAATTCAAACAAATGTGATTAAACAGCAAATGTTTATTGAATGACTTATTTCAAGTTATTGTAGCAAGGTTCTAGAGAGTGACATTTCAATGCCTAATCAAGGAGAAATATCCTCCGCTGGACCTTGCATTCTCAGAATAGATAATAAAGTATCAAAATATTCTCTTTTAGATACTTACTAGGTAGGTTTGCCCATATAAATTCCAGGAGTAGGTGTATGGGCACGCTGTGTTATAGAATAGTCTACTCTAATCTTCCTCCCATCAATATCCATACCCGTACACTGTTCTTTAGCCATCCTCGCATCGTCATAATTCTCGAAGTAAACAAAACAGAACCCTCTGGATCTTCCAGTCTAACAAACAAACAATATACACACCATTAGTTGGTTTAATAAATAATCAAAGAAATCAAGAAACATTGATTAAATTCAAATTCATTAGTAAAATAAAATATTTAAGAGCCAATCTTTAAAATGATTTATATTCTTTGTTGTCTCAAGCATTTTAATTCTTTAAAAAAAAAAAAAAATGAAAGAATTTATTTTAATGAATTACTACTTAAGACTATTCTATGTAGCAAGTAGACAGGTGGTCTGTAAGAATGTTTGTCAAACAGACCGTTTAAGCTTGCAAATCGTAAACCCTATACATCTAAACATAATATTAAAAGGATTCTCTGTAAACAAAAAAAAAGGACCATCGGGATTTGTATTACCAAATTTGAATCATTCGCAAAAAGATCTTCCTTTTTAAACGCAATTTTAATGAGACTTTAATGATTTTTTTTTTTTTGTAAGTATCGAAACGGAAGACTTACTTCGAGCTTTTAGCAATTTTCCATTTGTTTTATTAATCAGCCTTTTAAATTGTGTGACATATTTCTTTTCATTACTGAGTATCTAATACTAAAATTCTTTAAAATGGCCGCAAGAATAACTAACAACTAAAAAATCAGTTTAAATTTGGCAAATGCATTTGGAATACGGAATCATTACAATATTTTTTTTTTTTTTTTGACGTGAATACGTCTTTAAATTTGAATCATATGGTGGCAATCCAAAAAGTCTAATAACAAAATCGGGGGATACAGTTTGGCATTATAGTTTCGAATCTATTGTCTACATCCAAAATTAAATTAGGCCACTGGATAGCTAAAGGATCAAAGAATTCATTACGACAAGCGAGGACTGTGACACATCGCGCGCTGTGGAGGGGGAAGCGCCGCCATTTTGAGATCATTTTGCTGCGATTCGAAATTTGTAATGAGTATAACTTTTGACTCGGAGAAGGTACGATATTCGTTTAAGTTTTAATCGTCAGCTGTCGTCACAATCTATCGATTGTATATCACGGTTTGCCTAGAACGATTTTAATTGAAAAGTTCACCAACATGAAAAATTTTTCTTTCTCCTTATTATTTGGGTCAAAACTAACCAAAATCCACTGAAAACCAAATCGGTTTACGTTGCGGATTTTTTATTTTTTTTTATTTTTTTGGTCAAAAAACGGCTTTTTTGCATTGTTAAGCCTAATAAATGGAAAAACAATACAGTTTTTTGCAAAACCAATGCATGCATTTATAAGCTGAGGGAATTTCCGACAGATTGATGTATTACTAAGCCCTGCAATGCGATAAAAAATATTTGGGCTCTTTTAATCCAAAAAGTTTCATTAAATGAATTTGAATTGGAAAATTTCCCTTTTCCCAGGGTATAAATATTGTATTTTGCAGGAATTTTTCTTATTTTTGAAAAGTCCCATTCCCTTCCACAAAAAAAGATGATTTATTTGTTAAGTAAGCTTTGAAATGCGAGAAACCCTTGTTTTTGCCTTATTTTGCTCAAAAATGTCTTTCTAATGATTTTGAATGTTGAAATTTCATTTTTATCATTTATAAAATACATCAATCTGTCGGAAATTCCCTCAGCTTCAAAATGTATGCATTGGTTTTGCAAAAAACTGTATTGTTTTTCCTTATTAGGCTTAACAATGCAAAAAAAAAGCCGTTTTTTGACCTAAAAAATTTAAAAAAAAAACTCCGCAACGTAAACCGATTTGGTTTTCAGTGGATTTTGGTTAGTTTTGACCCAAATAATAAGAAGAAAGAAATTTTTTTCATGTTGGTGAACTTTTCAATTAAAATCATTCTAGGCGAACCGTGATATAAAACATTAGTA
Organism: Rhodnius prolixus; assembly: GCF_049639745.1. Lineage (NCBI taxonomy): Eukaryota > Metazoa > Arthropoda > Insecta > Hemiptera > Reduviidae > Rhodnius > Rhodnius prolixus. The sequence continues at coordinate 32,927,152 of NW_027411582.1, forward strand.
TAAAATAGTGACAGTGAATAAAATAAAGGTGTTAGAATGAAAAAATATTATCAAAAATATATAATGTCGGCCTTTACGCGTCGCAAAGCAAAACCAAATACAGAGATCGTATACGGTTGGAAAGGGCTTCTCAAGAACAATCGAATGGTAATAATAAAACACCATATGATCGAGTCAAGCTGTGCCGGGAACGTAAAAGAATGAATGCGGCCGAGCGGATCAACGACGGTGTCAGTACATCTGCAGCTGGGGCGGTTGAAATTATGGAAGTGGATGATGAAATCGCTTCTACATCGACAACGGACTGTATAGGCATAGATTGTGTTCGATCGTCGATTTATTTCCTTGATTTCATCCTAAATACATGAATACAAATATTTTATATAAAAAATATAACCCGTTACGTAAACGTATTCACATACTACACATGGCCGTGTCCATAACACAGCCACATTAATTTTTTTTGTATAAACTATGGCGCGTCAGTGAGAAAACGACTTGGAAAAGTAAATCTAAGAGAAGACTGGATATACCGATGCCGGTATTTCTGGTGAGTGTCATGGCACACTTAAAATGCATCCCTCTTCTAAAACATTATTGTTAAAAACTGATGTGGAGTTAAAAGAAAAGTTAAATTCACAAACAATAAAAAAATTAACAAAAACTTTGAAATGAGAGTTCAAAAAAAGCAACTAACCTTAGCGTCAATTACCACTTGTACCCTTTCTACAGGACCGTATTTATTGAAAATGTGGTGTATTTGCTGTTCTGTGGTGTAGATGCTCAATCCAAACACTCCTAGACATCGACTTGGCTGAGGATTGTCCTAGTGCAGACGAAACATTACATTAGAGACATCTCATTTGTGCACGATTAAAGAGTTTAAATGATCTAGTTACTGGTAATGTTTTGGGAATTGAAGCCTAACAAGGTTGGTAAACTGTCCAAAATGGTCTTCTAAGGATGCTGCTGAGCAATCATATGGGTTCCCCGAGTCCACTGCCAGATAATAAACGCTCTGTATCCCTTAATTTTACAGTATTTATAGAATCTGCCTGCATTGGTTGCTTGCATGCAGTTACTCAATATATGTGGTAGATCTGCATTACAGGCATTCCTATTCGGCTGAAATTAGAATAACCCAATCATAAAGGAAATGGTGCACATACCACTGAGTCCTCAAATCAACCCTGCTTCTTCGTGATGTTATCCTAGTCATTAATAAGCCTACTTCTTTCTTCTACTATGTGTATCTTCATCATTCAACAAAAACCTTACATCATTGCTTTTTTTTTAATATCTTGAGGGGCAACTTATCAAGAGTAGACAAAATCTGTCAATATCGGTGTCTAGTTGAACATAATAATAGAAAATTCCATTCAAACCTTCAAAGATATATATTTTTTAAAATTGAATAATTTGCTTGCAAATCCTCAATAAACCACGGCTGTTCAGAGAGCAAATATTGTATAACATCTTGCTTAAGTGTATCTGCCCTCCGATGAGGTCCTTGCTTACTAACTTGGGTATATCCAGGACTCCAGGAGCCATCACAGACCTTATCTAAGATCGTGGTGTCATTGATCTAGTGGCCATTTGAAGCATTAATAATATTCATAATATAACATAATTTAAAAAACTTAAAATAAAAATAAATCCGGCAGAAAAAAAAAACTTTTGCAGGATTGTGTTTTTGGAACAGCTTAAACTTTTGAAGTGAATTAAGACTTAGGCAGGATTGATTCTGCTCAAGAAATTTTAATTTCTTATTATTTTAGAGAGCAACCTACTTCAAAGAGCGTTTCTATGCTCTCCTTTAAAAAATTGAAGCTATCCCAAGATCATTAATTTTCTATGGAATACTTAAAAATATATGCTAGGTACTTTAGCATAAATCCGTGCCGTTCTTTTTAGGATTTATTGCAACATATTATGGACGGTGAGGTGAATCACACGTCAGGTAGTGAGATTATGGATAAAAGTGTTTTCTGTTTGTCAAAAAACCCTTGGTGGGCCCTTCAACTTTTGAGGATATTCTCTTGATGTTACTATTAAAGTCAACAAGGAAGTTATTTTTTAAAAAGAAGCTAAATCTAATCTAAGAACAAAATCTAATTCAAGCTAAAACCGTTTGAGGGGAAAAAACATTATAAATCCTGAAAAACTACTAAAATAGTGGGGAGGTTGTATGTTGGAAGAAACGACACGAATTTATGCATCAATCCCAATTAATGTTTGTCGACTTGTGACTGAATTAGTTATTGATCGAATGTTCTCAACATTGTTTGCAATCTTAACATTTCCGAACACTTAAAAACAAAATGCTAAATAACTTTCAACAAAATAATAAATTATAATAAAAAATGATAAAAGTATCAAGTGCGATCATCATCGTAAAGCCATAAGTCGACAATTGCCTTACAATTAATTTTAATTAAATTAATAAAGAAGAATAAAAAAAAGAAAATTACTTTACTAACCCGGCTACCATTATGCCGCCGTCTGTTCGACATAGGGCTCCTGGAATGGCTTCTAGCACGCCCTCTTCTATATCCACCACCTGGTGAATATGAGGCACTCCTAGATCTTGAATATGATCGTGATCTGGAATATCTTGATGATCTGTACTTTCGAGAAGAACGGGAACGTGAACGATATTTCCGAGATGACTTGTGATGAGAGCGAGACCTCGATCTGTATTACATCATATTATAAATGATTTCAATAATTTTTCTAAAAAAACCCTAGGGCGCCTTTTTTATTTTAAATAAAAAGCGAAGTTTATATCACAGTTATATTATTCTAAGTTACTTTTTATGATAATGGTTTTATTATATTCTTTTATTTCAGCAAAGAAAATTTGTTGCACTCATAGAAATGAAATTAAAATAAAAAGATAAAACAAAAAATGGGAAAATAGCGATGAATTTTAAAGTAAATTTAGATTTTATTGCTGAAAATGAATAAAATCCATGTTATGAGCAAAGGCGGAGCTCCCCATAGCATACCATTTTGAAAACGTTTCATGACTGGAAACTGCGTTATAAATGGATTTAATTGCAAATTATGTTTTTGAATTTATTATAATTAATTAATAGTACATAAATGTTTCAACAGTTTTCAATTTGGGCTACAAATACATAGACCAAGACTACGCTTACAATTCGTAACGATCAGAAAAAATTTAATTCGAGTTAGTTTTCACACTGTTACGAATTCTGCTTAAACCAGTTTACCATTAGAAATGGATGGCTTGCAGTTTCAAGCAATCGACTTCTTAAACAGCAACTGTTCTTCATATTACGTTATGCATTAAAATCTAACACTCAAGCAGTTAACTATTGCTGCCAACTAACTGCTTGCGGAATTTCAATCGTGCAGTAACATCACACATGCGGACTGTTCAAATGCTGTTCGTAGGCAAATGACAGTTACTCTCACTGCCAAAAAAAAGACATCAAATCCTTTTTTATATTCGTATCCAAACGTTTAATTTTGTCCTTTAAGATTGGAAAAATAATTTTACAAAGATTTCATTGTTGCTACGAAGTATTAAATGAGAACCTGTTTGCAACGTTCAAGATACCCTTAACTTATGGAAACCACGAAGAAAAATTAGAGAAAGAAAGCCATTCTTACCTCGTGGAAGTCATGGAGAGGAAAGATGTGAGAGACTGCAAAGCAACTATTCTTTTAAGACAAATTAACATTGGAAAAAATAGAGCTAGTTTTTTTTCTTTTATTTATCCAATAATTGAAGCATTAGAAGCCAACAGTAGCTGTGAATATCTACATGTTGGTTTTTTTTTCAGCCCTTGAAATCAATTGATGGTTAATGTGCGAAAAATTCAAAAATAAAATAATTAAATAGTCTACGTGGTTCACGCAATTAAAACAACTGATTAAAATAAAATTCCGTGGCCAGACCCAGTGAGAAAATTAAAGAATAAAAAGTTTTAAAATAAATACAACTCTAGCGGGAATGCTTCCCCTTACGACAGAAATAAAAATTAATTTAAAGTATCTTCAAACATAAAGCAAACCATGCGTTAGCTAATTATAGTTGAGAGGCGCCAGCCACCTAGCTGAGGTGAATTTTGTTTGCGAAATGAATATGAATCCCAGCCCTACTTTTGATAATAGATATATGCTCACCCTTCTGATGATATAATTAGCATCAGTTTCAATTTCAAATTTAATAAATATGTCCTACTTTTCATTTGCTTGAAGTAATAAAGTTAAGAGCTATAATAATACCACAATTATAGTGATTAAGTACTATTGACATATTTGAAAATTAATATTTCTTTAAATTAACTTGTTTTTTTTTTTGGATAACTAATAAGAACATTCCTTCATATACAAAAACATTAGTGATAATCTTAGCAATAAAAAAAGTATTGAAACTTTTTTTAATACTAGTTATACTTCTTTATTTAATTTATTTCCAACTTAGTATCTTGCAAAACTATTTTAATCCATACATTTATAAACAATTACACTTAGTTCCACAGCATAATTTTTCTTTTAAATTACTTTAGAAAAGTCCTTTTCAATACAAGTTCAGAAAATGAAAATGCAGGTGATGTGCCAAATTCTCACAAGCGATGATGAGGAGAAGTTGTTATTTATAAAGAAAGATATGATTTTAGGTGAATTTATTTATCATTTAACAAACTGAGAACTCAATTAAAATTCGTATTCACTCAGGACAAATACAATTAAACATTAGTAATTGCACTTTTTTTCTATTTTTATCAGATTCACACCACTTCGCTTACACTTTCCACAACTTCTACAGAATTTGTATAGAATACAATTGAGTAGGGTGAAGACCAAAAAAAAAATATGTTGCAAACGTTGGTGATATTGTTATAGACGTTCTAATTTACCGATTTCAAAAAAAACAAAAGCTAATTTAATAAGGCTAGACTCTAAAAGTTTCCCATAAGAACACAAAGAACTATTTTACCTTAACAGATCGTTATCTTAAGATCTGTCTTTATTTAGAACATTATACCAGCTGGCCAATAGATTAGAATATGAAGCGACATTAGCATACAAAAAAAAAAGAAAAGTAATTTAAAGTTGGACTTCGTTTGAGAGCTCATCACGTTATGTATTTATTAGTAATAAAACATGTATTTCTAATAAAAACGCAATTTTGAAGAATTGGCTCGATCGGAGGAGCTGGAAAAAGTTAAAAAAATAAAAAATAAAATAAAAAAGTAAAAGAAAGCAATGTCATGGCCTAAGAATGAATATAAATAGAGCGTAAAACGGACCCAGCGGTATCAACAGTACAATTCTCAAGCTCAGGATAATGAATAAATGTAATGAAACCAAAAATTCAATTCGAATCAGAACTGTGATATAAACTGGCTCTTCTTTTTCTTTTTGAAAAAAAGTAATTGATAAAAAATAATAATATTACTGTTTAAAGCAATTTAGAAAAAAAGATTTTCCCCTTCATTATCTTAAAAGAAACCCACTGATCCATGGAGAATTTTAAAGATTAAATTCTTTTAAAAGTCTTACAGAATTAGAAAGAAAATTAATGATAAATTAAATTATTTATAGTTGGTTAAAAATTTCAATAGGCAAATTATATACGTTTAAAAAATAATAAATTTTAAAATATTTGGTTTAAAAACATGGGAGAAGTTGCCAAAATGATAATTACATTTCTTGGAAATACTTCAGTTTTCAACAAAAAAAATTTCGACACCATCAGAATTCTTACTCTTACAAAGAGATGGGGCGTTTCTTTGCGACTGACAAGAAAAAAAAAAAAAAAAAATAGGGAACTTTAATCAGCTTTCAACATCTATGTGGATAAGCTATGTCGCTGATTGTAGAGAGTTTAAAATGTCTCAAACTGTGGGCTCATAGCAGTAAAAAAAGACGGTTCCGTCTTTCACCAAGGACATCCTGAGTCCTGGTTGGATCCTTTTTGGATATTGAACGAGTAGTTTCAAGGGGTAACCATTACCATAATGGGACTCATACCAGAACTATTTTGTACAGATTCTGAGATAAGGATGAAAATACCCATTTATTTCCTTATGGACTTTAAGGGTTGATATAATCAGTTCAGGTTATTTCTTTTAAGGTTAATTTGTTCGGAATGCCATGAATCTTAGGGTTCGATTTGTTGCTGGTTGTTTATTAGGTGGCCTTGGATATATTTCCCCTGCAGACAAATTATAGGCAACAGAAATACTTCTTTTTCTTTCAAACAAACTCCATTCTCCTAACTTGCAAAACCCAATTTTCGAATGAAGCTTTCACCTACTTGATAAAATGGATCTCATTTGGACAACATTCCCTTTTTGACTTTCTTATATGGTGTATTTGTTTTATCAAATGAAGGAAGGATCAGTGGGTAGCTCAAACACTTTTTTAATTTTTATTTTTTAATTCTACCGACACCATAAGAGAGACTCTGTACTAAACTGTATAATGCAATTTACTTATAATACTTTTTTTTTTGTTATTGTATTTAAATTGCTTTTTGTTATTTAAAAAAAATATTTGGGAAGGATAGATTAAATCTGGGAATATTATTTGAGGAGGTTAATGGGAAATTTTGTAAGGATAACTTAACTTGAGAAAAAAAAAGAAGTAATAATCATTATTGAATAATTAAAAGTATTCGAAATTCTTGGGACATTACTAGCTCTTAATTCAGACTCCTTTGTTGTAAATGAAAAAAAGTCAGCTTAATATTTCCTGATAGAAGCAGAGCAATCGTTGAATTATCCGCGGAGTTAATTAGTTCCAAAAATTAACTTGAGATAAGAGTTATGCATGCGCAATCCGGCTAAAGAGAATCGTGTTTATTTGCTAACGTCGCCAAATGCATTTCTGCCAAGTTTTAGATTTTTTTTTACAAGTTGAACATCCGATTTATTTGAGCATTACTTTTTCAATTATTGAATTTTATCACGTAATCCATGAATTTCATCTACCGCTGAGAATTTCATGCGAAAGCTATTCTAGGCCACGAAAAAATTTAGAACACCTTAGGTTATTACAAATTGTAAAAATGTTTGTGGGCAATATTAAAAATAGAAGAAGAAAAAATAAACTAATTCAGGGAGCTCGGGGCACTACTTTGGCATGAAACAGTTCCTACATGTACAGAATTTGAAACCGGTAGTACTATGAAACCACGAAACACCCGCTGAAACCAATCTCTTTTCGTCATTAAAAATGCTTTTAAACATCCTCCGCTCATCCGATCTCCAAAATGAAAGTGAAACTGCGGATAATAAGAAGGCATTTTACCTTAATGGAAACAAAACCATCTAAGTTTCTTTTTTTTTTACGTCTTGAATATGCTTTTATTTATTTTAAAAAAAAAAAAAAAAAAAATAGAAAATAAATAAAAGAAAATGTAAGAAAGGAAGGAAAATAGAGATAGGCAAGGAAGAAAAAGGCGAGGCGAGGGATGATATCCCTACCTTTATAAAAATTTCATTTTTTCTCATGATTAACTTTTTCTTTTTTTTTTTAAATTATTTTTCATCATTTTTCAGAAAGCACAAACCCACACAATTTTTCTTCCTTCTTGACAAAAAGATATTTTTCCTAGATACTTCTATTTTCTTGATTCGACACACGAGATGAGAGTGAGAGAGGGAAGTGTTCCATTTTGAGGAGTATTTTGACAAACTTGACGAAATTGCACAACACAAATCTACATTTCTCTTCTCTCTTCAGAATTTTTCTCAAGTAAATAGTCTTTATACATTTTCGTTTTCATCCCATGGGGCTTTTTTCTTAATTACCTAAACAGCGAAAATTATTTAGTGTCGTAAGAGTAATGGAAAAAAAATAGTGTGTTCTTTTTAAACAAGGATTATTTCAATTAAAATATATATATATATATATATTTTTTCTTTTAATATTTGTTAAAGGCTTCAATATTATTATTTTCTTAATTCAAAACATTGCAAGCAGGAAACTTTATTTTTTGTGAAAAAAAAGAAATGTTTTATATTATTTTTAATAAAATTAAATCAAATTCAACTCTATGAATAAATGTGAAATATTTAATAAACTGCAGTTAAACGAAAATAAAAAATACATAAAATTAAAATAATTTGTAAATAAGAATTTAAAAATAATACAAGTAATTGATGATAATATAATAGATTTTGATAAATAAAAATTTAAAATAAATTTCTGACCTAGATCTTGAATATTTCCTTTTGGATTTATGCAAAGAAGGTGATCTGGACTCACTCCTGTCTTTAGATCTCGATCTGTAAGTGACAATTTTCCTTTCACCGTCACTACGGTCAGAAACACTCCCAGTTGGACTCTCTTGACCCTGTACAATGTATACATATGTTATCATTAATATTTTATGGGATTAATAAACCTAACTAAATACACGTGCTGGCCACCAACACAATCTCCGCAGGTTCGTATCAGTAAATCGAAAGCAGATATTAAAAAGTTCGTTTCTTGGACAACTAACGGTACCTGATATTTAAAATTTTATATAGACCCAAATTTAATGAATTGGTTTAGTGAAAATGCATTGACTCTTTACCATATTAAGTTGTGTCACATCATTTCAGAAGAAGTGTCCTGAGTTTCTTTTGTACGAGTTTAACTAGGGATATTCTCATATCCGTAAAATAGGATTGGTGGAATTAGCAAGATAATTAATCAACGAGGAATCATTACAATGTACTGCGAGCAATTCTGCCAAGTGAAGGCGCCAATTCAACAGAAATGCCGAAATTAGCTACTATTCAACTTGTTTATGTCTGTCTGCATCATGAAAACAAAATCCAAGTAGCCATTCTGGAGAATTGACAAACGTTCACTAAAAAGGAACTCACAGTTAGTATCAAAATGAAAATCATTGCAATTACTTAGACAAGAACTTAATAAAGTACACTATAATTATTAATGAAAATGAAAAATTGAACATAAGATTAAATATAATCCAAATATTTTTATGTAGGACCACCTACTCTATTCACCCGCAGTCATTCTCAACCACATACATAAACAAAACTATAATAATCAAGCACTCAAAATCAAGATATATATTTACCACTTTATAAGAAGTCACCAAAAGAAACCATCATGAAAATATAAAGATGAGCTAGTTCAATTTCTATAAAGCAGAATAACTCAAAAGTGTATTTAATAAAGTTTGATACTAAACAAGTAAGATCACTGTAGTTAAGCGAAATGCATTTTTATTTTCAATAAATGGTAGCAGGGAAGGGATTAGCTATGAGGTTAGCATACTGGACTCCCACGCGGAGGTCCCGCGTTCGAATCCAGCAGCTGACCCTTAGATTTTCTCTTCCTAGGAGCTTCTTACAGCTCACTGTCCGGTGATGGACAGTGTTGTCTGTAACGAGAGAACACTGTCCGGAGGCCGGCAGTGCACTGGAAAAAGCTCCGGGCGCTAATAACCTCAGCTGTTGATGCGCCAAAAAAAAAAAAAAATAAATGGTAGCAAATTGTTTAAGTTTGATTATTAATTCAAATTTACATGATGCAACATTTGTTGTAGTTGTAAATATGTCTAATAAATTAAACAAAAGTTTTATTACTAATGACACACTTATCTTTTTTGGCGAAAGACTTCTATTTATTAAACTGTGAATTAATAAAGAAAAACGTGAAGCTAAATGAGTAAAGAAAAAGTGAAATTTTAAACTGATCTGCAATAGATGAAAAGTTCAACTCCAATTTATAAGTTGACGGTCACTTTAACTTGGCAAATGTTACTTTACTTTGGAAATGTTTACTACAAAATAATAATCATCACTAAACATTGATTTTAAGATAATAATTATAAAGCCTGTCTACCTTTATTTACAAAAATTTTAAACTTATGGAAAGGAAACTGCTGAAGGTTCTTTAGATCACATTTACAAGTACACCTAATTTAATGGTAAGTGTATCTAATTGTCTCAGTAAATATTGCTCTAATTTTTTGGTGATTTACTAACAAAGGCCAAGATTTCATAAGAGAATAACCAATCCACTTTACCTTGGTAGATCGAATCTACCAAGCTTTGGTCTCAAAAGTATGCCTCAGCCGAATACTACAATAAGTCAAGCATTGTGCATGAAATAGTGTTCATCGTCTCCTTTATTCCCTCATTCACAATTTCTGCATTCAGGACCACTATCTCATCGTATCTTGTGAAAGCACCCAGCCAGCACCCTTACCATAATGATTCTTAAGTGCACCAACTTGAGGAAGAGAAGAAACATCGTGTCCTTCAGGCTAATCACTTTCAGTCCAGAATCATATAATACTTCTCCATTCCCCGGAAATAATCATTTTTAAGCAATTTTGAAAATCTTTTAACAGCATTGAAAATTTGACAGAATCCAGAAGGAAAGCCTTACTGTTCTTCTAAAAGTAAGATATAAAACAAGCAGATACTTGTTCTGAAGCAAATACAACTAAACTTCAATAAATTTGAACAAATTTAACGAACTTTTAATATTCCACCATTATTTGGCGAACACACTTATTATCTATTAACTTCCATAAGAATCTTAATAAATTTATATACCTATGTAAATAAAAATGCAAATTATTCGAATGTAAAATATATATATATATATAATTTATTTTTGTAGCAAATATATGAGAAGACCAACTCATTTTAAAAGGGGATCCTCACTTTTACTTGCTTTTTTATATTGCACCTGATTTACGTTACTTTGGAAATTCTGTTCACCAAAGTAATGAGTTCAAATGCATTGTTTCTTGTTTTTTTTTTTTTTCTGTAGAACAATGTAGAAATGATTGATTATAAAAAAAAACATAAAATAATCATAAAAATTCCGATAAAACCGTTTTAAATATGTTTCTATTCTTAAAATTCCACTATAAACTTTTAACACTGCTGAAACAAAGCTGTATTATGGACTATTATTACTACCTTTATAAGTGATTTAAAACATTTACAACTCAGCCGTAACAATAACAATAAGTGCTGAAGTCCATGCCAAGTACAGTAAGCTAGACAAGTGAAATCTCATAAAATACATATTAAATAAAAAAATAAATAAATTTCAATTAAAATCAACTAAATCACTCATAAAAATACTTCATCTATGCCAGCATCTAAGTAGCGTGTTATGGAAATGTACGTAACACTACATTATTGATAAAACAATTTATCAACCTCAAGACAATGAACGAAAAAACAAAACCAGTAAAAAATAGAGAAACAGGCGTTTCTGTGCCGAATAAATCGACGATATATCTTTATATGTATTCTTGGCTACGAAGCTATTGATCAAACATCCATGTACTACACACTGAACAAAATCACTCCATCTTTCATTAAATTGCAGGTTTTAGTAACTAAAAATGCAATAATTTATAAGTAAACTTCAAATCTCGAAGTATATTAATTTTGAAATTTCATAAAAACTCCAACCTAAAGCATAAATAAATCATCAAATCACTTAAAGGAGGTTAAAATTGAGATTTTTTTAAAACGTACAGCAAAAAACTCATAAATACAAAACTCAACTCTTCTCCTAAGGCAAATTCTAGACCAAATATTTTTTTTTTAAAAAAAAAGTTACGATGCTACAAGCATTTACTGAAACTAAGGTTCTTGGTTTGATCATGGCTAGTAAAAATTAAAAAAATATAAAAATCTTAGTGATATAACTCAAATTTAACTCGTGATTTTGCTTAACATTTCTAAAATATCCTCAACTAAACAAAACGCTGAGATGTAACCTTGAACGTGTTTGAAACACACCTCGGTTAAAAATAATAATTTAAATAATTTAACAAAAAAAATCAAAATCGATAACAAATTTAGGATACTTGATTAAACTTATTTCATAAAGAACTAAATTATTATGAGTTTGTTATATTTTGAGAATATTATAACCCCATCCCCTAGTGCGTGCCGCAAAGCGTCAGTTGAGTACGTTCAATATATCACATTCAAAATATAATACATTACAAAAGTAAAAAAAAAAATTGTATTAAACTTACATCACGGTTGTCTGCATCATCACTCATATTGTACTTCAGAAAAAAACTATAATGTACCAGGCGAATTTACTAAGAGAAAAAGTGCCGACTGAAGTTCCACCACATGCAGTACAAATGCAAATGGCTGAAAGACAGAGAACAATGATTGGCTTACAACAAAGATAGCGTCTGTGTAGCATATGACAATTTACATTACCGGAAACAATTGTTTTTTTTTAAGATTTCATTATTTATACATATGTAATTTCTCTCGATTTAAACTTTTAATTTTTCACTTTTTTTTGTATATATGCAAAACATTCTATAACTTGTTCTTGAAAATCAATATAGCACTAATTAAAGCCACTGCTTTCTAAATTTATGTATTAGTGATCACATTCTAAGATGACCTAGCGTTTCAGTTTTAGGTTTTCTCCATTAAGTTTAAAGATGGCGGGTGCAATGTTGTTTGAAAGGACTGTGTCAACAGAAAACAGAGAAACTAAACCTATTGGAAAACTTTTCAGTGATATCGACGATGACAACGATGAAGAAAGTATCAAGACAAAAGAGCAAAGAATACTTCAGCTGGGTGAGCAATACAAAAATGAAGGTAAGGCCAAAGAACTGGCTGAACTTATAAGGGCAACTAGACCTTTCCTAAGTCAAATTAGCAAGGCCAAAGCTGCAAAATTAGTTCGTTCGTTAGTTGATTTCTTTCTTGATTTGGAGGCAGGTATTGGTATTGAAGTACAGCTTTGTAAGGAATGCATAGAATGGGCAAAAGAAGAGAAACGTACATTTTTAAGACAGTCATTGGAGGCAAGACTTATTGCATTGTATTTCGATACTGGTATGTTCACCGAAGCTTTGCAATTAGGATCATCTCTTTTAAAAGAATTGAAGAAGTTGGATGATAAAAATCTCTTAGTAGAAGTGTTACTTTTGGAATCGAAAACTTATCATGCATTGAGCAATTTGTCAAAAGCCAGAGCAGCTTTGACTTCTGCACGTACAACAGCGAACTCCATATATTGCCCACCTAAAATGCAAGCAGCTTTAGATTTGCAATCTGGTATATTGCATGCAGCTGATGAACAAGATTTCAAGACTGCCTATTCATATTTTTATGAAGCTTTTGAAGGTTATGATAGTGTGGATAGCCCTAAAGCATTGACTGCTTTAAAATATATGTTACTGTCAAAAATTATGTTGAATACTCCAGAAGATGTGCAACAGTTAGTGAGTGGAAAATTGGCATTAAAGCATGCTGGTAGAGACATTGACGCCATGAAAAGTGTGGCGAAGGCCAGCCATAAACGTTCATTAGCTGATTTTCAGCAGACATTAAAAAATTATAAAAAAGAATTAGAAGAGGATGTTATTGTACGTGCACATCTTGGTACGTTATACGATAATATGTTAGAACAAAATTTATGTAGGATTATTGAGCCTTATTCAAGAGTACAAGTTGATTACGTCTCAAAAGCCATAAAACTTCCAACAATGCAAGTAGAGAAGAAGCTGTCTCAAATGATTTTAGATAAAAAATTCAATGGAATATTGGATCAAGGAGAAGGTGTACTAATCGTATTTGAAGAAGCTGTAATTGATAAAACATACGAAATGGCTTTAGAAACTATAAATAGCATGGGCAAGGTTGTTGATACATTATATCAAAAAGCTAAAAAATTATCTTAGACTTTTTATTTTTAAGGTTATGACCAGATTGCTTATTATCGTCTACAACCCCTACAATAACAATGAAAAGTCTGAAATACTGTAATAAATTATTTTTTATTATTTTATTAATGCATACTTTTTTCATATAATTTTGTCATTTATCAATTGCGACTAACAGTTTTACTAAAAAAAAGGAAGTGTTTAATATTGAATTTGTTTTTCTCCCATGTGTCGTAGTTTACGTTGTGTGAATGAGAGAATTTTATAAATCAATTTGTATATAGATTAAAAAACGATAGTAAAAAAAATAATCCTAAGCAGAATAGCTATAATCATGTAATTTATTTTTGTATAAAAACAAAAAAAGCTCTTTTTTTCTTTTCTCTTTCTCAGAATTGTCACATTTATTGTAAGTGGGAAAGTTTGTTAAAAATTTGTCATTTAATTTTCTTTATTTTTTCTTGTGAATGGAATTTATCTCACTACTATTGTTATCTAATGTTAAATATTAATCAATTTAATAAAAATCTTTCAATGTATTTTTCTTTTTATTAGTCAGTCTGTACCTGTTTGAATAATTTATTCTATATCTTTTCTTCGAATGTATATCCTTACACATTAGAGATTATTATTCTGTGTTACTCTTTAGGGGTGGAAAGAATTTCGCCGTTATCAGATTCTTATATTCACGAAGGGTGCTTTCATAATGAGTTTCACTATACGCTGTATTATACATTTGTAGGATATTCAGATTGCAGCTATTAGACTGCAAAATCAAAGGTAGTGAACCACAAGAAATAAACATGAGATACCACCATCTTAATTCTTGCATCTTGTCGAAGAGATTTATAAGATTTATTTTCTAGAGATAAGCAATTGAGTTGGAAAGATCTGAGGTAAATGGCGGGGTTTCTATACGACATTAACCGTTGGCTCGCCATTTGTTTAACATGAATATTTGGTCCTGCCTCAATAGTCTGGAATTGAAGAGTAAACGGAATCCAAATCATTCATATAAAAATATGACATACATGTATTATAGAGACCAATAGGATTTTGGAAGTTTTTACAGTAGAAATATTTCTTCAAGTTTCAATGGAAAAAGTTTCATCAAAGACCGTTTTCTTGAAAAAGTCCAAAAGAAATTATAGATCTTTGCTCTTTATTTTAAAGTTAGACAGTTCTTTAATTTCGAAAAAACTATTTCGAAAGTTAAATCTCAGTTTCTAAAGGTTTACTGGATCACAATAAAAGATACTGCAATAAATTCTGAATTATTTTAATCAGAATATGTTTAGTTGAAAAGTGGTGTTTACAAAATTTCAGAAAAAATATTTCTAAATTTTTGGCAAGGAATTAAATTCTCTTAAAAGTTCAAACGTTTATAAATGATGATTTATGGGAAATTAATTTATGAAGCATGTTTAAAATTCATGGTAACTCATATCAAATCTATTTGCTTGAGGGGAGCCAATAACAAATTACCTCATTTTAAGCTATTCAAGCTTATTACATAATACAAAAATGGTATTACAGATAGAAAGCAGATATTTCACTGAAATTAGCGTTTTTTTTAAAAAACGAAAATTAACCACAATTACTTTATCGTATAAATTGTATGAAAAAAAATCGATTTTTCGTTTTAAGTATCGTGAGACATTTTGTGGTATTACGCTATTATCATTTTATATGAAAAGGTTACGTGACCTTCTATCTTCAGGTTTTGTCCTAATCATCATGAATAATAGAGATTTTTTGTAAAGTTTAAGCAAAAAATATTTTATACTATTAATTAATGGTTTGCCGATTTTTAGAAGGATATTTTGGCCGATTTGGAGAAATTGAGTTTGTTATATGTAACTTTTCCCACACGTTGATGGTATGAAGAATATTGTACTTATTTTATTATTTATTTCTGCTTTTTTCAGCCTTTTTTCTAATGATGACTAAAACTGGAATGTTGATAGTTACAAATCCTAATAGATTTGTTAGGTGCATACCACGAATTCAAAGAGAAATAAAAAATACTTTATATATACAATTTCTAACGAAATGGCAATATTCATGTTTGAAGAATAGTTCATTAAATTCTACAAAATTAAGTGGACCCTTGTTTAGTAAAACAGTTTTAAGTTTGTACAGAAATTCTATAAATATGAGTAATATAGATGTGAGAGTTTTATTAAGCAGCATTAGAAATTCAAATATTTCAACAATTAATACGAAAAAACGAGTTGAAGTGGTTTATTTTGATGATGTATTAAATGCAGATGAAATGCAAGGATTTTTAAAGAAATGTGTAACAAATCGTTCATCAGATTGCCAAACAGTGTCCTTAGGTTATCAAGAAGATGGTTCAGTCGAAGAAAAAATAGAATCATCTGGAGAAGTTTATGATAATGTTGTTTTGGGTGGTACCTTTGATAGACTCCATCCTGGACATAAGATATTATTGAGTGAAGCTGTGCTCAGATGCAGCAAAAAGTTGACTGTCGGTGTGACAAATACGGAAATGTTGAAAAGTAATTATTTTATGTACTTAGTGCATCTCTTAAGACAATCTATTAATGGCAAAATCAATACATTTGGTTTGTAATTAAAGTAGAGCGTAAAAAAATGACCGTTTTTCGAAAAAGAAAAAATAATACATTTATAATATTGTATCCATTTTTAAAATACAGTTCATATGTGACTGTAAGTCATCTCTGACAACAATTGGTCCCCACTCAGAAACTTTATTTTAGAACAATGCTTATCGGAAAGAGCTGAATCTGGACTATATGATGGATATAAAAGAACATTGGTTTCAAGTTTTTCTGATAATTGATAAGAGGTAGTGGAGCCAACCGCTAACCTGCTAGAACAAAATTTGTATAGTTGACCCAAATTGGTTGTAATCGGATTATTTTTGAGGGCGAACTATCTATTTGTTGAAAGTAAAGTTTGGAATTCATGGAAGGTCAATCATGAATGAACTTCTGTTGTTAAAAAGAAGCGAGTAACTTTTCCCAAATTGCCTTTTTTTTTTTTATTGAGAATTTCCTCACAATATCCCAGCATGACTGCTCACTACTTACCATTGCCTGTAGATAAAACAACTCATCTGGGTTCTCTATGGAAGTTCTAGGAAAGGTGTGGGTACCGACAGAATAACTATTCCTTGATGCCAACTCAGACCTTTTCTCCCCTATACAATGCCCTAATGAAAGTTCCTCCCAATTTATTCAACAAGATTTATAGGAGAGGTGTATTATCCTCCAACTCGAACTAACCACACTCTCCAGGAAAGCCATTCCCACACGTATTTTAGAAATAACTTTTCACCCCTTCCAACGCACTACCAAATTAAGGAAACCAGACACTCTAAAGAAGTTCTAGGATTAGAGGGAAATTGGAAGGTAGAATAATGACTCCCTAGATAGGTCATTAGAAAGAACTTTGTCATAAAGCTCCCGCTCCCAGATATTTGTAAGATTTGCATGTTTTAAGCGTTGGAAGGGTATAAACTTCAATCCTTAAAACCACCCACGCTCTTTTAGGAAATTTTGAAGTTTGCAAATTCGATACCTTTTCTTGTTGCATCCCTACCACTAGTCTTCGCCCTTAGAGCATATAGCATGTAGCTCCTGTTCCCAATTTGATGTAAGGTATGTTTTATGAGTAATACATTGATTTATAAAAAGTGCTCACAATTGAATAGAGAACATTTTTCAGGGTCTACGTGTTTGTTTTATTTTTCTTGTTAATATTAAGGTTACCCAGTTCAAGTCAAGTGCAAAACTCACTATTCTCTATCCGACCAGTCGCCATCTACTAGCCATTTTCTTCTCCATACCATTCCTCTCCTGCTGTCTCGAGCAACTACTTCTTCCTTTCCGGTGCACTTAATCCAAACATATCGTTCATCATCTTGAGGCCATCCTTTGCACGTTCCTACACCATCTAAGCTTTTTTTACAGCTTGCTTAATTGTTTTCTTCTAATTTCTTAGTTTATCAGATCTAAATTGTCGAAGAGGAGAAAACTTTCTGCAACAGAACAGAATAATAGAATTTCCTTATTGATGAATAAATTGAATGTTTGGCCTTTGTTATTGTTACAAGTGATAATGGTTGGCTGGGGCAAAAAAAAAATCCACTTAAAAGTTCGATGTGCCGGACATCAGGAGTAAATTTGAACTTGGTCCCAACTAACCATTAAGACATTTTTATGGTCAGAGTAGTGAATTTTAATAAACTAGTTGTATCATTCTTGTTCCTTCTCTGGCATTTCTCTTTCTTTATCCTTTTCAAGACCTTTTATTAATGACTAATGGGGAGGGGAGAAGCTCTGAACTCTAATAGGCCCATGCATCTTCCCTAGAGTCTTGAATCTGGGATTCTGATGTGTCTTCTTTTATGTAAGGGGCATATATGTTAGCATAAGTGAGGTCTGATGGAGAATTTGAGTTGACCTGTTTGCTAATCCTAAATGGTGATGTGGCAGTTAGTGTAAGTGTAGGATATCTGCAGGGTCGCTATATCCCTGAAAAAAGCAAATACTCTTCTCTCTACAGCAGGACTGATCCTTCATTTTTCCCAACACGCATCTCAAATACATCCCACTCCTTTAGTTCTTATCGTCTTAGCATTCATAGCAGCTTACTATCCACTTAATTTTCAAACCCAGGATCTAAAGATGAATAACTACTGTGCTAAATTATTGGATCATCGCCAAGTTAAAAAAAAATCCATTATAGATATTTTTTTTAGTTGTGGAGTACACCATTTCCTTCGAAGTTACTTCTCATAAAAAATTGGAATTAAGTTAATTAATTAAATTTGTTGAATGGAATGAAAGATTAGCACAATAAAATGGTAAAATATTCGGTTTATATATTACAAAAAAAAAAAAGAAAAAAGTATTTAGTAAAATACCAAACATTGGTATCATTCGTAATATAGTATTTAGTAATTTCACTATTAAGCATTAGTCTTTCCTAATTACATCACTTAGTTCTTAGGGCATTGGTAAGATAAGTTTTTCAACGTTCTGCTGGGGAATTCTATCCTATGCTTGAAATGCTTTGAACATAAAAGAACTCCAGGAAGTTGAAACTATTTTGGGGCTTACCTGCCGATAATATCTCAAACATGTTCAGTAGAATTTTAGGTCTGGCCCTCTTGAAAATAGTATCCTCAGTGCTTTGAAATGCGTGTTGTGGTAAAGAATGTTTTTCTAATAGCAGAACCTCGTCATCTGTAAGCAAAAAAGACATTTCATTGTTTCCCAAAATTTCTGAATTGAAGACGGTAAGAGAGCCCACAACTCCCCTGTGAAGTTTCGCATGACTCTCTAAACTCAATTCTCCCCCTCAATTTAGTGATCAAGAATGACCGAAAATAGAAATAAACAAAACGCCAAGCTAGGACGGATGCAGTCAACGATATTATCCATGACTGAATTCAAAATACTTTTTTTAAATGTTAGGGTGATGTATTTTTCCACAGCATTTTAAATTCTCGAGTTGGGTGTGCATCGAATTGAGTAATTAACATGTCTAAAGGAGAGAAGAAACCCTACGTTATCTAAAGCTTCAATAAACCTCGTGAGATTGTGTTTTTAGGGTGTGGAAGTTATTGTTGTAGGATGAACAAAAAGTAAAGAAGAAGTGGTTGAATAGGTTTTTCTTAGGTAATTCTATAATTCGCCTATGGTTTCGCTATATCTAAATAGTTGAAGACACCAACTATTGGAACTCTACGATGGCTCTCTTCCCCCTAAGGAAAGTATTAATCCGTTGGAACTTCTTTAGTAGAAAAACAGTCATTTATTTATATATTTTTTATTTAACACCTTATCATTCAAATATATGATAAATTTGTTTGAATATTTCAGCAAAGAAATTATGGGAACTGATTGAATCTTGTGCTACTAGAATGAATAATGTCAGAGACTTCTTGGAAGATGTTGAACCTACATTAGAATACAATATCGTTGCCATTGGAGATATGTTTGGGCCTACAAAAGATGACCCAACGTTTCAGGTTAAAATAATCTCCATTATGTTAAAAAAAAAATGGAGTGAAACAATTCAAGACTTTTTGTTTACAGAAATTGATATTGAAACCAAACATATTGTTCAGATATAGCATTAGATTTACCTCGATGTTCTTATCTGATTCAAGAAACGATAATTCTCCTACAAAATTATTACAAACCAGAGTGAAAATATTAATTAAGATATTATTAATTAAACATATTACCGATTGAAATTAATTCCAAAAACTGTGCACGGAATAATTTCTATTACCAAGAGTTTGTAACATTATGGAGCTCAGATTTTGTTACGTTTTAATTGCGAGAATCCTCCTCTAAGAATTCTGTTCTTAGACTGCAATTTAAAACCGGAGAATATTCTAATTTTTCTCTAATTTTTCTAATATTGTTCCAGAAGATAAATTGGTGTTCTAATTGCTTCTATTTTTTTATTCATATATTTATTTTTAATTAAAAGAAATTTTTTCACTCTTTAGTGTAAATTTAGAAAAAAAAAATCCATTTTATGGTATAAAAGAAAATTTTAGTAATTTACTAAAAATAGAAAGTTTGTAACTTATTGAAAGATTTTAATTTCTATAAAAAAGAAGGCTATTAATGATATTTGATTGAGATTTTTTATTTTATTGTTATATTGCGAGCTCATTGTTAATTGTTTTAGCTGCTTGTTGTAAGCTCAGAGACAGTACGCGGAGGTGACAAAGTGAACGAAGTGCGTAAGGATAAAGGACTTAAACCACTTATAGTTCACAGTGTTGATCTCTTGTTAAATCCAAATCTAGAAGATGAGTTAGAAGAAGATAAAATAAGTTCTAGTACTGATCGGATACGATTATTAGGTAGACTGTTGCGCCGACCAGAAGTAAGTTTAATTGATCTATTTTTTGTATACTTTATTTAAAAAAACATATAAGTTATAGTCAATTATATATTTTTATCTTCAGGCAAGAGAGGATATCCCTAAATGGCCCTATATTATTGGTATGATTGGCGGTACAGCTAGTGGTAAATCTTCTGTTTGTAAAAGGCTAGAAGCTCTTGGTGCAGCTCATATTAATTGTGATCTTATTGGGCACAATATATATAAAAAGGGGACAAAAGTTTATGATCTAGTAGTAAGATCATTTGGAACTGATATACTGGATGATCAACAAGAAATTTCTAGAAAAGTTCTTGCGGATATTGTTTTTAAAGATAAGGTGAGAAAATGAGGGATACACGTCTCTGTGTATGATACGTTTTTACTTTTAAAACGTTGAAGACATTGCTTTAACATAACTTTAATTTATTGCGAGAGGTGAAAACAAAATTCGAAAATGAGCGTGAATAAAAATATGAACGCTCACACGATTTCTTTTTTAACCGCAATTTAAGTGGTTAAATTTCTCTCAAAAAGTCCGTTTGGCACCGGATCAATGCAACGTACGCAAAACCATGAATTTAGTCTTGACTTACTCTGCGCATTGTGTTTAAGAATTGGACTACCTTCTGTGAAAAACTTAAACAAGTAACTATTAGCCGTATTAAATAAAAAGGTATATTAGGTCTCGCGGATTTTGCAATATTGTGATAATCTCCTCTCCACCCTAAAAATTATAATTATCCTTCTATCTACTTATTTACTTCTATTTACTACAATATACGTTATCATATGATTTCATTATGTTTTATTGTAATAACGAGCAAACGTCATATTAGTTTTTAGAAGATGCAGTAGCTAAATCGACGATACCTAAAACATGATGAAGCTCCCTGAACTATAGTATTGCATAGAATTTGGCATCTGTTGGGCAACACTTATCTCACACACTAAACACTCACCCAATATACATTGCATGTGGGGACCTAAAGAGAGTGGTAATCTGTGCAACTCTAGAATTGAAATATTTAGCAAGTTAATGTATTGGAATATTTAACGTTTGACTCAAAAATTCTTGCCTTTTGATTGCACACAGACAAAAAAAAAATTGAACTAATATCAGAAAAGTAAATTTTTATAAGATACAACGAGGAGATGTTTAGGACTATAGGTATTTAGAAGCCAAGGTGCTATCTTAACTAAGGAATACGCTTTTAGTATTTCAGAATAACAAAATAAACTAGTAGAATTGAAATAGTATTTGTAGAAAAGATAATTATAAAAAATTATGCAAGAATCGAAATTCTAATTGAACTGAGGTTCAACCTCAAGAAAACGAGGACATGGACGAAGTAGTTGTGCTCGAAAGGTTTATAACATAAAATAAAACGAGTCAGATTTAGAAACTAAAGTATGAAACAATGGAAACTCCACTGAATGTGCTATGTTAGTACTTAAAAGTGAATGTATAGAAGATGCGTTTCAGTCTTCCAAAATTAACAAAAGTCAGCTAAAGAGAGATCAGCATTAGCCAAATGGTCGCACAAAGAACGGATCCGAAGAAAAATAAAGGAAGTCAGAGTAGTGGTCGCAAGAATTCTCTTAAAAGTAAGTGGAGAAGGCAACTAATGTACCTGCATTACATTACAAGCCTTTAAAGTTCGCACATTGCAGCAGAGTTGCACTTGTAGAGAAATCAGAGCAAAACATTTCCTTCGGAAAATATTTAAATATTTATGTATATCCTAAGTGAATTGGTAGGTAGACATTAAAAAACGCCTGAAAAAGAAGTTGTTGATTACTTTATATATCAGATGTGCGATACACATAAAACATATGCAATATTATTTACATAAAAAATAATCGAGTTTACGAACTGTACTTAACGCAGTATCACTGTGTTTTTATTTCTTCCTAGATCTACTGTCTTTTTATCCTTAACTCGTCGCCAACTCTTTTGTGTGTAGTGAATTCGCAAACCAACTAGAACACTGACATTAACTGCATAAACTCGCGAACACAGCCAACAGACGCTCACATTCTATGCAATAAGTATTTTTATTTAATATTGTTTTTAAAGAAGCGTTAAACTTCCGTAATCTTTGGCTTTTTCCAGTGCACTGCAGCCTCTAAACAGTGTTCTCTATTGCAACAACACTGACCATATTTTGATAGTGAGCTGTAAGAGGTTCTTAGACAGAGAAAATCTGAATACTTAAGCAGCAGGGCCAAACTGGGAGGCCAGTGCCTTAAGCTCTATGCAAATAATCAATTCCCACCACAAAAAATTGGAATCATTTGTCACAAATATATTTTATGATACATAATTTCACCTTTTTCTTTCAGGAAGCCAGGGTTAAACTTAATAAAATAATGTGGCCAGCTATCTTAGAAAAAAGTAAAGAAGTAGCTATGGAATATGTTAAATTAGGAAAAAAAGTTGTTATAATGGATGCGGCTGTTTTACTAGAAGCTGGATGGAAAAAGCATTGCCATGAAATTTGGGCATGCATCATTCCACCAGAGGAAGTAGGTTTTAAATTACTTTTATTGTTCAATTACATTAATTAGTAGAAGATAATTGAATTAAATTGAATCAGTGAGATTACATCTGTGCTTAGCTGCTCTCATCTGCATCTAGCCAGATTTTAGAAAATAACCATATATTATTGAAACAGAATCCGAAGCTTTGGTGCTTTAAATTATTTAAGAGTAAAATTGTAACGTGTTGTTGTCAAAGAATTATTTTGATTAAAGGCTATTATACGTCTGCGCGAAAGGAGTGGTTTAACTGAAGAACAAGCTAAATCAAGGATAGCATCACAGCCATCAAATTCAATACAGGTGGAAAATGCAAATTTAGTCTTTTGCACCTTATGGAAGCCGGAGTATACTCAAAAACAAGTGGAAAGGGCTTGGAAAGAACTTAACGAACGATTAGAATTAAATCCATTCAAATAAGTAGCAATGTTTGATAAAAAAAAAATGTAAATGACCTATTTTGTATACAAGTTTTACCTACCAAATAGTAGAGTTGTAATAGTTGAATGAATAAAAGACAGATCAAAATATTAATTTCTATTTGATATGAAGGATGTAAATAAAAAAAGTACCATTATATTTTCATATGAACACCAATAATGAGCAATATCTTAAATAAAATGTTACTAGAAAAGAAATAAATCAAAGATGTTAATAAAGTGAAGTTCAATTTAAAAGTGTTTGTAAATTTAATGGCTCCTAAATCACAGTGCTTTTAACTTTAAAAATTTTTATCCGATTATTTATTGATTACTAGATGGAATAATTCATTGAATTCTAAATTATTATTTTTATTCTTATTAAAGTTAATTATACAAAATTTGAACTTACTTTAAAGTCTTGACCGGATACGTGACACTAGCGACGTCATTTGAAAGGTTAGTAGCACCTTAGGCGAGGTACTCCTTCGCCATTGCCATTGTGCTTGTAATCGTCAGAATGGGCGAATATCTATTACTGCTTGTTACTTTCAATGCCATAAAATAAAACTCAATTAAAAACTTGCTCTATCAAAATATAAATAAATGAATGCTTCTTTAAACCTATAATAATGAATATAAATAATAGTTAAGTGGGAATTAATAATAGTTAAAATTAACATTGAGCTTTTAACTCCATTGTACTACCTATGAAGTGTGGTGCGGTTATTGCATGAACAATTTTTTACACTTCCTCACAGAGACTTCGTATGCATTGGTGAGTGTTTAATTTTGAATATTATTCAGTTTCATGTACGCTAAGCCCCCATAATGTCCTAAGCGTTTATTTTTGTTAACGTGAGTTTTCTTAAAAACTGCCCATCACTAGTATAGATTTCCAAGATGGCTGCACGGTTCACTTGTGATTTTATATTACCGGATCAAAACATTTATTTTTGAAAAAGTTATTTATTTATTTCGTTTACTTTTCACATTTTTATTTCTTGTTATTTGCGGTTTTTAATTTATTCATGTTACAATTTTTTTTATTTTTTACAATAGTTTTACAATTTTTACAATTGGCCTAAATTAATTGTCATCCACAATTATTTTATATTCTTGATAACTATTGTTTTAATTATTGAAATAAATGCGGCAGTATAAATGATTATATATGTACGGTTGACTTTTTTCTTTATTCATGTTGTTTTAAAGGTTAAAGTTAGTTTTGATATTAATTTCTTTCTTAGATCGTACATGAACAAAATCCTTTTTTCTGTTTGACCAATTTTTAATTTCATACTTAGTGATTCCTTAATAGTAAAACTGCTTTTTTTAGTTTTCTTTGTGTTCTTAAAAGATTTTCATGTTAAACACTATGCTAGAACCAATATTGATAACGTGTTTTTTTTGGGAGGGGTGTACAAAAAAATATTGTATGTCTAAGCAACAAAGACTAATGGATATGTTTTCTCAGTCACATATCTGTTTGTGATGTCATTCTCCTCAATAGTTTTTCTGAAAATACTTTTATGTGATATTGATGTGCATAATTTTCTGTCAAAGCATAGTCGCACGATTTATGCATTTCGTTGATTATACATAAATATTCACAACAATGTATGATAGTCAATTCTTGTGCATTCATTTAATTTCGCATGAAGTGAAAATTATCAATCCCTGTATCAAGTTATGACGGTGATGGCCGACACATACTGTGTCTTAAATAAATTTGTAAAAGTGAGCAAGGTTTTTAGATTGAAATATTATCAATCTATTATAAATTGTTTTTTAGGCGCAATGCCCAGTTATGATGGAAGTGAATCAACAGTTGTTCGAAAAAAAAAGAAGAAACACGATTCTTCGATGGAAAAAGGTGAAAGGAAAAAGAGTTCCAAAGATGTGGATAGAAAGGTGAAGAAAAAGCGGAAAAATCGTTCAAACGACAATGAGCGTAGCAAAGTCTCGTTGAAGCCTTTAGTGGAATATTCTGACGTCAGTTCAGAAGAATTGTCTAGCCCAGAGGCTGGTGAAATACAAAGCGAAGATAGTCCTACCGGCGGTGCTTTAGATTTTCATCCTGCATTAATACATGGTCGTTATCCTTACCAAAGGGTTTCTACTGAGTCAAGAGAGTCATTCAGATCTTCAAGATCACCTTCCATGGACCCAAGAAAGTGTTGGGAACCCACAGAACAAGCTTCTCCAGCTCCACCCTATCCTCGGTCTAAAACTAAGGAGAAGAAATCAAAAAAATCTAGCAAAAGGCATAGTCCAAATCACAAAAGAAAGAAGAGGAAGAAATCGAAAAGTCGTGAAAGAGATAAGTCACCTTCGGAAAAGTCACGCCATTCTACTGGTGATACGAATAAAAGGCCAGAATTAATTTATAAATTATTAGACGAAGAAAAGAAATACTCCCGTCGTAGTTTATCAAACGAACGGTTTCTAGATGGAGACATAAGGGTAAAGTGTAGGAGTAGAAACGGATCTCCTGGAATGGGTTTATCTCCATCTAGTGAAACTGAATTAAAATCAAGTCGTCGTAGGAATGTACCTTCACCACATACTCCGCCAGTACCAATCTCAACATTGGATAGGAGAAAGATGAAAATGGTTTCTCCGCCAACGCCACATACACCGCCAGAAGAGGGAGAGCATCGAGATACTCCATCGCCAAATTTGTCCAGAAGAAAAATGAATCGTTCACGAGATGTACATTATTCCTCTAGTCCTGAAACCGGTAGAAAGTCCGGTAGAAAAAGTGAAGTGCATGGGAGTCCAGATGTCAAGCAGAAAGATTCAAAGATAAGGGACAGAGACGTAAAAAGAAGAAGTACACCGTCATCTCAAACCAGGCATCAGTCGGAAGAACTAACCGATAGACATTCCAAAACAAGGAGGCGAAGTCCATGGGCACTTCGGTCACCTTCGCCAAGGATTAGAAGGAGATCTCCGTCCATAGAAAGAGAAGAAAGGGCAAGGTCAGTATGATTATTCATATTTTTACTAGTCTTAAAAATTAATTTTCAAAAAAAGTTAATAATTTTTGTTTAACTTTTCATTAATCTATTTTTTGGATCAGACATTCCAAATCACGGAGGAGAAGTCCATCTTCTGTACTTCTGTCGCCTACACCGAGGATGCGGAGGAGGTCTCCTTCAATAGAAAAAGATGAAAGGGCAAGGTGCGTATGGATCTGCTCGTGGCTACTAAATTTATATTTATGATTTTTTGTTTTTCTAATATGACTGGATTCATTGATTGAGAACAAAAGATTCGAATGTCATATTTGATATGTACCGCACAGAATTACATTCGAAATTGAAACTGTTGTGCTATCCCTTTATTTTTATTCAATAATTAATTCTCGACTTGGTAACGGATTCACATTCAATTTTTTTAAGAGCTCTTACATAAAATATTTTCCAAATGAACCTATGGGTAATACCTATACTGCCTTCATTATCCTCTACAAAAATAATAATAATAATAATAATGAAATAGAAAACGAAGGTCTTTTATTACTCGGCTTAAATTTTCATGCTGTCGCCATTTCAGGTGTACCCACGGCGTTCATTATTAATAATACTTAATGAAAGATAACTGATTGATGATCAACAGAATACTATTAGTGCTTTTGCAGTAAATTCTATCTTCTTTTTCGCGTTAGATACGAACTCTGGGATGGCCTCACAAGCCGCCATTGAACTTATTACTTTGTTCTTCATTTCTTGATCGTGAGGATAATAATAAGCTTGATATTTATCCGTTTTTTTTTGTTTCTGCGGACTCCTGGCGAGAAAGTGCCTCGCTATTCTTCTCCGCTTTTTCTTGTTTCGTGTTTTTTTTTTTTTTAGGGAAACGAGTTATTCAAAGAAGTAATCGAAAAATCAAATAACTGATTAAATCTGATATTGAATATCATAGTTGAATAATTTTGAAATCAAAATAAAGTATTGGAACATTATCTTTTTACAATCTATTTAATAGTGTTCGAAAATAGTTCATACTTACTAAAATTTCTAATTTTTCGTTTCAGTAGTATGTTTTCTAAAGCGTGTTCTAATTATCCTGACAATTCTAGCAGTAATAAAAGTAGAAAAGTAGTAAAAGTTGGTGTTCAATCACAGAAGACTGTAGATTTAATGTTTTTCTTTTTCACTTTACCATATTTCAATTTTTTAATTGATTTTTAATTATCTTTAAATAAAAATCTATGCATAATTTTAGATAGGCTTAAACATAAAATATATAAATTACAGAGATAGAGTCAATCATATACTTCTAGTCCATTATCACATCTAGTTCTTATTCTAGTTAATGAAGGAATTTTGAAAAATGGAAATAAGATTTGGAACTTTATGAGCAGAAACTGCACATATTTGATGAACCAGACTCTGATGATAAAGGGAAATTAGAAACAAGAAATCTTAGGTTTTATCCAACAATTCGGACAAACACTAGAAATAACAACAATCTGACGATACAGTCGATAATTTTAAGTTCTTCTTCTTAATCATTCCTCGTTTACCTTTCAGTGTCGAGGTGAATTTTAAGACCTTTTATTATTTTCTTTTTTTTTAGTCTCAAACCTCTACTATTTATTTCTGCTGTTACATCTTCTTTCTTTACTGCATGCGAACTCTTCTGTTTCCTTCCTCCTGCCAAATTATCATTCATTATTTACTTTTTGTCTGCTCACGTTTCCAGCAAACTATCCTCCAGAAATCTATTTTCGAGATATTCATTTAATGGACATAATTTAGCAATATCCAGTTCCATATTCTGGACAAAAGTATGTGCTACTAAGCTAAAGTTCTCGAAATATATTAATACTAACTGTAAATCTTTAGCTGGATCTTATACTGCATTATTACCTACAAAGTGGGCTCCCACTTTTAAAATGCCTCTCAGAAGTCTTATTTTCAGGTGTTTAGTTCTACGGTTACTGCACAGTTGTTTCAAGGTGTTGTAGCAATCAGAACGCAGTCTTCGCTGTAGTCTTTATCTCTTTCAGTTCTCCAAACGAAATTTGTTGACAAGTAGTATAACTTGGTACCAAGATGGTATTTCTGAATTATCATCTTCTCGAGTAAAATTTTCCATCATTGTGAAACGCTTATATCAGTCTTAAGGTGTGAGAGACCAAAAAGCTTATTTCAACATTTTGCTGCAGTTTTTCTAAGTTTAAAACAAAACTTTATAATGCTGCTCTCTTGGTACTGTAAACGTGAAACGAAAAATTTTGGGAAACACTAGAAATATGAATCTGACCAATCAATCACTTAGTGTCGCCTGTCGTTCTCTTCTTGAGAGCCATTAAGTTCCTGTATTTGGCGACTCAAACTCTTTTCAAAGTATCCTTCATTAATTCTTCAAGGCATCTTCATCCATACATATATTTTAAAGTAAATTTTCTACGGGTTGGTTTTAATGAGATGGTTAAAAAGCGTGTATTTGTGAGCAGGAGGTCCCCAGTTCGAATCTTGCGTGTTGCTAGCTACTTTTTGTTTAAAAAAAAAATTGTAATAGTATGTGATGGCGTCCCTGGCCACGACACCTAATTAGAAATAAAATAGGCTTTTATTTTACTTATTATGAGTTAGTTTTCTAGTCCCATTTTCCCTAATGCTCTTCAAAGTACTTTTACAATAATTATTTCGTCTCATTGATTTTAACAATTGGAGCCTGCATGGTTTTTCAATTTCTAACCGGCTTAGGAGTTTCATCTATCATTGGTGGCAGCTTCAACAGTTTGTTGTAGAGAATTTGACTTCTATTATTTTTTTTTTTTTCTAGTCGATTGTTTTGTTACTGACAGTAATAATCAGCACTACAGCCTTGGCCTCCACAGCCCGCTTCCGCCAGACACCTCCATTTGTTGCAGAACCTTCCAGTTTCTTACGTGGAGCAGTTTCTGTTTTATTATTAGTTAATTTTATTATTATGTTTAGGTGGACCAGAGAAAGGACTCCTCCGTTAAGGCATAGGCATGATTCACCTCATTCAAGAAAACGAAGGAAAGATCGGGATAGGGACGACAGCAAGGAACGTAGAAGAGAAAGGAGAGATAGTTATAAGCACAAAAAAAGACGTCATCACAGTCGTACAAAATCAAGAAGTCCGGTCAGGTAAGTTTACATACTGTTTTGTGTCGGTCGGTTTTCATTTTTTACACATATATCGTAGTAGAGATGGGTAAAGAACGTTATGGTATCCAAATTTCCCTTTCATTGTTAGTAAAATAAAATAAACTCCTGCGATGGTAAGCTCCTGAATGTGATTTTTTGAAAGTTCAGAATTAATATTCCACTATTCCAAACAATACTTTCGTACAATTTTGACGATCTTTAATGAATTGAATATAAATGGTTTCTGTTATTTGCTTAGGAGTACGCGTGGCTAATTTTTAAATAAAAATGATTCGACCAAATCGACCCAGATCAATTTATTTTTGCATCCCATTTAGTTACGGGAAGTATGATATATCCGCCAAATTAAGGCGAACTGCTACTAAATATCTTTCGAGTGAATGAATCGCAACGAAAATACAATATGCACAATT
Organism: Rhodnius prolixus; assembly: GCF_049639745.1. Taxonomy (NCBI): domain Eukaryota; kingdom Metazoa; phylum Arthropoda; class Insecta; order Hemiptera; family Reduviidae; genus Rhodnius; species Rhodnius prolixus. The sequence continues at coordinate 32,957,255 of NW_027411582.1, forward strand.
GCAATAAGTAGATACATGGCTGAATATCTTCATCTTCATTCTCCAGTTATCTGGGCATTCAGATTGTCTAATCACTCATTTAAGTATCTTAATTTGGAGATACAATTTTGTTGACAGAAATTATTCAGCTTCTTATTCCTTAATTTTTATTTCAAATTTTTATGCACATTTATTGTTCCTCTTTAATGATTAATTATTAAAACAATCTTTTCTTTTTGTTATCGCAACAGAGTGACTATAAGGTAAGGTTGATTGATTATATACATATTTATTCAAGAATAAATAATATTTAGGTTGCCGGAATGTTTTGTTTTTTTTTCACTATTTAGTAGAAGAATAGGGGCTAAACTTCTATCTAAACTTTTAGACAAAAGTATCGCATCATGTATGTTTATAACCTTAAAGTCATTCCAAACTTAAATGTAAATACAGAACTGCCTAAGAAGTTCTATATCTGGTCGACCACGATCTACAAGCCCGTTTATTAAGGCACATTTAATTTCTTTTTAAACTGGATTTCCTCTGTTAACGTGGTAAACTTGAAATTCTCCGAGATGTTCATATCTCTAGAACAGTTGCAAGAAGATTGATCGCATCCATTAATATATCCCAAACATCTCTTAAAAATTAAATTAGTTCGAAAAATAAAGATTGAACACAGTTATCACAGCTAGAGAAAATGCAAAAAGAATTAAATTTAAATTTGATTATACATGTTTTTGGATAAACTTTTTCATGGTTTTATTTTAACTTTCTCTTACTAGTTACGGAAAGAATGGCGTTCATGACTATTTTTTTTTAATGTTTATATTTTCGCAGGCAATATTCGTTATGAGTAAAAAAAATATATATATATTTTTAAAAAATGATCAGTGAGTGTTAAAAAAATATCCCTAAAACTAACACGCAGAGAGTTAAAACTTGTCAAGTTTCGATTTATGTAGTTTCACCAGGGGTCCGCTATAGGTTTTCTCGAAACGGGTTCAACAATTTTTTTTCAAAAAACTGTATGTATTGCACTTACGTTGATCTTCCATTTATTTATTTATTTTTTAAACAATTTTCCAGAAAAATTCTATTCATGAATTTTATTATATGTGATGGGCTTTGGCAAGGTTTTGCCGTTTCAGTAATAATTTGCGGTCTTGTGTTTTGTACATTATCAAAGAGGGTTAAATGTGTCGCAAAAGTTAAAAGAGTTTTAAGAAAACCAAAAATAAATCTCGTTACGAATTGGATGTTTTCATATTTCTGAAAACTTTTCGAGAAGGCTCTTTACGATTTTCACTTGGTACGTATTATAGTCCCATAGATCTAAAAAATTTATTTTAATTTCTAAAAAAAAATTGTTTCAAGGCATTTTAGAGAATTAAACATGTTTTGAAGTTCGGAGTTCAGAAAATGTGTAAGTAAGAACGTTGAGAATTGTAGTAAGAGGCAATTGTTCAAGTGGCCATACCAGATTTTTTATTTGTACTCCTACTAATGGTGACTTCCAATTAGATTATTACAATAATTATTTATTAATAATGACATTAATAATAAAAAGATATAATTTCTAGTAATGCGATACTTTTGAGCAAAAGTTTATATTTTTGTCTACGATAGAAATTTATTTAATTATATTTGTGTCCTCTTTTTAGGGTCCGTAGATCGGATTCGCGATCAGTTTCTCGTGGTCATGAAGCACGGCCTTGGAGGAGATCATCTCGATCTCCAGCTCCTGTCGTACGACATGTAAGCCGGTCAAGGTCGCCTTCTTACAGGAGACCTCCTAAAAGAGTTCCTTCGTCTAGATCCCCATCTCGCAGCCCAACATGTTTGAAAAAGGCAATTATAAGAAATGCACATTTAAGTGACCTGTAATTTATAAAATTTTATACTAATAAACCCTCTTTGTTAAATCTTATAACAGGTTCGTGAGATATCAGCTAAGGCAAAAATGAGTGAAACATCTTTATTCGCTGAACTTGTTAAAGATAGAAATATGCGGGAATTAGCTATGAAAAGATTGGCACAATTAAATGAAAAAAAGGAGGAAAGCTCGAGAACGCCTCCCCCTGTACATATGAGCGAAGAAGGTACTCCTCCATCACCTAGGGTGCCTCATCCAGGAGATAGTGAAGGAGGACCACTCACTCCAATAGACATGGTTAGTGGAATAGAAAATGAAAAAAAATTGTAATTTTATTTGATGAAATATTATTTTTCTTATTAATGTATCAAAGCACGTTGAAATTAAACAACAATAATATATATTTGTGTCTATCGCTGAAATTATTCCAAAAATGGATAGAATTTAATTGTTGATTTACGATTTACTGAAATCAAGTGACAAAAGAATGTTTTGGAAGATAGATACAGATTTAAATTGTATATGTAATATTTGCTTTTTCATTTGTTCATTTTTACTGATGTTTTGAATGTATATATTTTTAAATTAATTTTTGACAGGTGGAAGAGTCTCAGGACGAAATACCTTTAGTGGACATGCCAGATTCTGTGCCACCTTTACCTCCAGATCCATGTGAGATGGTACCGCTAGTTGCTAAAACACCGCCACCGCTTTTACCTCCACCGCCGTTTCCACCAGATGGTCTTCCACTTGATGCTAGAGACCTGTTGCCTCCGCCGCCAAGTCCACCAGAAATGAGGGCCACCATTATCTCACCAATTCTGCAAGCAAATTATGAATATAATATTCCACCACCACCTCTTGATCATTCTTCACCTAAAATGAATTTATCCGACCCGTCCATCCATCAGCAAAGTAATATGAGTGATCACTCAACGGTTGGTCATCATTCAGTTGCAGCGGTTGATGTTTCCACAACAGATGCTTCTCATCTTGGCGGTGGACAGTTTCCAGTTGGACATCATCATTTACCAACTAAATCTCTAACGAAATTGCCAATGCCACCTGGTATTGATCATAATGATCTGGAAAGTATTGACTCACCGCCAACTAGATCTCCTTCTCCACAACCTGGCGAACAGTTTACGAGTGGAAAAATGCAGACAATGCATTCTCAACCTAAGAAAGGAATTCGAGACTTGCCATTACCTCCAGGTAAACAGTTTAAATAAATTTATGTTTCAATTTTAGTGCTTCCTTTAAACCATAATAAAACCCAAAAACGTCTCTTCATCGAACTGATACATCAACGTTTGATGATACACGAAAATCCAGCATTGCCCATCCAACCATGTTTCATATTATCTTAGAAACTGAGTACAGTAAGACCCCGCTTAACGCGTAGGATACGTTCCATCAAAGTACAGCGTAATGCGAAACAGCGCTAAACGAGGCTATGGGGTTAGGGGAAGATGGATGGAAATTTGGTTATGTATATAATTTAATAATTATGTTTTTTTTAATAAAAATAAAACCAAACATTTATTTATTACAAAAATGAAAACAAAATATAAACGAATATACTTACATTTTACTTTCTACTGACTCTCTTCATCAGAGAGGAGATCGCGAGGCCACTGTCTTTTAAGACGTCTGGAAGGGTTGTCTGGAAATGTTCTTGAAGAAAGATGTTGTACCAGTGGATTGTGATGTGTTTGAATGTTAAGGTGGAAATTTCTGTATCGTGTTTTTGCAACTTGTGTGACGAAAGGAATGTTCAATTCTGTGTGAATGGTTTGATTGGTGACGTAGAAAGGAGCGTTTACTATAGAGCGAAGAATTTTAGATTGCAAGGACTGGATCCTTTGCAGATTTGAGCGTTTGGTTGAACCCCACAGTTCGATGCCGTAAGCCCAGACTGGCTTTAGTATACTTACATATATTAGTCTTTTGTTGTCCAGAGTGAGTTTTGATCTGTTGTCGAGTAGTCTTTTCAGTTGTCGGAAGCGTCTGTTAAGTTCTGTTCTCTTAAGTCGAGTATGAGGGTTCCATGTGAGTCTTCTGTCAAGGTAAAGCCCAAGGTAGCGGACTACGTTGACTGCTGGTAAAGGAATAAGATTATAGAAGACAGGAGGAAGAGTGATGCGTCGAAGACGAATATACTTATAAAAACAAATAAAATTCTAAGTCAGTGAGATCATTCAGTCTATTCTGTGTTTCCAATTTTCTGCCTTTTTGTCAAGAAGGCATCTAATGTAGTTTGGGTTTTCCTTTTGCGTACTGTTAGAAGTTGTTGATAAGTGGATAAAACATCTATAACAGCCCGTCTTGCTTTTGAACTCCTGTCAAAATTTGGATCATTTTCAGCAAATTGGTCCATAATTTCAGTTATAGTGGTCAAACTCCTTTTTACAAACGCCATCGAAAGTTCTTTTTGCTCTTCTTCGAAATCACTACTCTCAATATTTTTGTTTTCTTCTTGCTCAGTTAATTCCTTGAGCTCATCATTAGAAAGACTAGCTGCTGTTTCTTGAACTATTTCTTCGTCGTCTTCCACATTTACCTCATCTAAACGTTTTGTTTCGCTAATTCCACTATTTCTTCCACAATTTCTGGGAATCGCCGGGTTGAAATAAAAGAGCGCTAAACGAAACAGCGTTAAGCGGGGTCTTACTGTATGTCTAGAGCAGCACCCAACCAAACATTAATTATGAGATATCTTTCTTCATTTGGATTTAAGAAACTTTCCTTATTAGAATTCGTAATCGTAGCACCCAACCAAACATTAATTATGAGATATCCTTCCTCATTTGGATTTAAGAAACTTTCCTTATTAGAATTCGTAATCGTAGCAGCAAGAGAAAGTCGTGCAAGGGTTTCTAACATTGATTCTTTTCATTGTTGAAGGTGTATCTGGTTCCGAGGATTTTACCATAGATGACGAGACAAGCAATACGCCACCTCAATCAAACATCGGTAATAAAAAAATTGCAGGCAGTTCTGCACAACAACAATTTTATAATAAGGTAAAATTCAATTTTTATGAATAAACAATAAATTAAGACAATCAAAAAATAAAAATTCCCAGTATTTACCCAAAAAAGTTTTGTCGTTCTACACCATTGAGTATTTATTTTAAAAGTAAAGTAATTTTCGTTTATAATAATGTTATGAAAAAAAAAAAATCCCTATTTCAGTGTAGATTCTTCCCCAGTGAGTGGTTACAATATGCTTTGTTGAGAGAGTCGATGTAAATCAAATCTACTGCGACCTAAACAAAAAATTGTTGTGCTACCACAACATCAGTGTTTTTGTTTGCCTATGGGATCGTTAAACCCAAATAGTTTGATACATCAATTAGAATACCCCGTTTTGTAAAAATAAAAAAAATGGTGATCGTATAAAAAACTAAACATTTTTAAAAACTTCAACGAACCACAAATGACTGTTTGTTTGATATGAAACAGTTGAAAGAATTTTCTGTTTTTTTAGTTAAGCAAAACAATAGAATTTTATATGCATGCAGGGAATCTTTGTTATAATGTTGTTAGAAAAGAATAATAACATGTAACCGCTAATAATTTGATCAGTCAAGTCCTTAAAAACAGAAGTTACAGTGTTTTTATTTTAGTAAAAAGTAGCCATAAATTTTTTTGTCCTTACTGTGTGTTTTGTTATGATTAAAATGTGTTAATTTCTTTCTTATAGCTTAGTAATAGAAGGACTGTTGGCCGATTGACTCGACCAAAGATCCTACATCGTGGTCGAGCGAGACCGTTGCAAGCGCCTAGCAGAACATGGGGTGAAAGATGTGTTGACGTGTTCGAAGTGATTGCACATATTGGGGAGGGAACTTACGGACAAGTTTACAAGGCCAAAGATAGACAATCAGGTGAAACTTCATTTAATTTATCATCTAACATAAATTTATTTCTATTTATATCAAAGTAACGTAAAAATAATTTTAAATATACCCTGTACGTTTGGGAGTATATGTTTTACTAAGTAGCATATTACTCTAGAGATAATGCAGGCAAAGCAATACTGAGACCCGTGCTGCAATTTTATTTCAAAATAAATTGCCATGCCCCGTGAGCTCTGTTACAGTACTTGAACTTGCTTGTAACACTCAATCTATTTGTTTTTATTCAAAGCTTTCTAGAAAGGTTGATTTTACAATTTTTAAAAGGAAAATTATAGATATGATCCCTGAACGTTTGGGAGAATATGTTTTACTAAGTAGCATATTACTCTAGAGATAATGCAGGCAAAGCAATACTGATGAGACCCGTGCTGCAATTTTATTTCAAAATAAATTGCCATGCCCCGTGAGCTCTGTGACAGTACTTGAACTTGCTTGTAACACTCAATCTATTTGTTTTTATTTAAAGCTTTCTAGAAAGGTTGATTTTACAATTTTAAAAGGAAAATTATAGATATGATCCCTGTACGTTTGGGAGAATATGTTTTACTAAGTAGCATATTACTCTAGAGATAATGCAGGCAAAGCAATACTGAGACCCGTGCTGCAATTTTATTTCAAAATAAATTGCCATGCCCCGTGAGCTCTGTTACAGTACTTGAACTTGCTTGTAACACTCAATCTATTTGTTTTTATTTAAAGCTTTCTAGAAAGGTTGATTTTACAATTTTAAAAGGAAAATTATAGATATGATCCCTGTACGTTTGGGAGAATATGTTTTACTAAGTAGCATATTACTCTAGAGATAATGCAGGCAAAGCAATACTGAGACCCGTGCTGCAATTTTATTTCAAAATAAATTGCCATGCCCCGTGAGCTCTGTGACAGTACTTGAACTTGCTTGTAACACTCAATCTATTTGTTTTTATTTAAAGCTTTCTAGAAAGGTTGATTTTACAATTTTTAAAAGGTAAATTATAGATATGATCCCTGTACGTTTGGGAGAATATGTTTTACTAAGTAGCATATTACTCTAGAGATAATGCAGGCAAAGCAACACTGAGACCCGTGCTGCAATTTTATTTCAAAATAAATTGCCATGCCCCGTGAGCTCTGTGACAGTCAATATAGGTGTCAATTTATCAATTTTATATTTTAAATTTTATTTGCAGTATCATTGAAATGTTACAATAGTTTATTTTTGTGAATGTCGTAAGTTTATTGTTTATTAATTTTTATTTTGTTTTAAAGGTGAACTGGTTGCATTAAAAAAAGTACGTTTGGAAAATGAAAAAGAAGGTTTTCCAATTACGGCTGTTAGAGAAATTAAGATTTTACGACAATTGAATCATAAGAATATAGTTAATTTGCGAGAGATTGTGACTGATAAGCAAGATGCGCTTGATTTTAAAAAGGTAACGGAGATAAATAATACTTAATCAATTTCTGTACAATAAAATAAAGTCAGGTATAAACAAAACTATGAATAAAAGATCATTGTAATCAACGCATTTTTTTGAAATTAATTTTGTGCTAAAAAATTTACGAGATTTTGATTGCTGCTCAACCAAAGTGATGGGTATTGAAATTTTGATTTTTTATGTTTGAAATGTTCTATACTTACCATACAGCTGATTTAATTGAGGGCCATTATCCATCCATCTATCCTTACCTAAACTTCATATTTTTTCAAAAATTCAAAATATATAGAATAGAAAAGTTCACGGTTATGTAGTGCAAATATTGTGACTCTTCTTTGCACAAGAGCGCAGTTGTAGTGTGCAAAAAGTCAGATTGTATGTGATTAGTGGAAGCAAACCGTGGAGGCTCAAATGAACAGATTACCACCGAACTGGAATCTTTCTTCATGTTTAGTACAAGTGGGAAATGTGGTTTCGTGGCCCAGGTTTGTAGCTGGCAAGGAATGAAAGTTTATTAGGGGATTGAATAAGACGGAGTTGTAGTTGTCTTTATAATTCGGCTTTTGGTGAAAATGAGAATCACTCCTTGTGCCCTACCAGTGTGATTCCTTTTCTGGAATGATATCACTAAAAATTCAAAAGTAATCAGATTCCTCTTAAAAACTCTATCGAATCGATCTAAAGGCGTTCATTTATAATCGCCTTTATACCTCGAGATTGCCGAGATCTATTGATCTAAGTGATGTTCTGCTTCCTACTATATTTAATACTCCTACATATTTATTAACAAAAAAAAGTCTTGATTCTCTTTACGAAAGCTATATTGTTTGTTAGGAAATATCAAACACTTTAGACGACATTTCAATCCAATCTGCTGCAGCTAAATTGAAGGGCTTGAAACCATGATCCAAAATCCATCTTTTCCGATATTGAATCAAAAACTATTCATTTTAATTTTCTAGATTAATAAAGTTTTGTTTTTCCTGACAGTCAACATATAAACTAGATAATAATTTTTAAATTGTAAATTGTAAGCAGATAAAGTTGGATTTTCTTTTTTTTAAAAAGAGTATATTGATGGACAATAGTCGAACTCCCAGTAAATTATATTTTGTACAGTCTAAATAAGTTTTTGTTTTTATTTTTATGCAGCAGACGTATGACCAGGTAAGGAATTCGTACTAAGAGTTGCTATTTTTTAGGTATCCTTGTCAAATAAGTAGTGGTATTGCACGCATATTTTATAGATTTGTTTTTTAATAACATTCTTTTTTAATGAAAAAATATTAATTGACATTTTCATTTAATTTAGGTATAATTTTATAAAACAAAATGGCGTATGGGAGTTCGATGAGGGTTCCTAATCATTATGACTGAAATTTCCAAACAAGAAAGTTATTTTCATTTGTTTAGGCTACTTTGTTCGAGCATAGTTTCAAATTTTTTTTTTTTTTGACAGGGAATTTAGACTTTTGTTTTTTAAAGAATTGGGACGTGTTTTTCTTATGGAGGTGACAGTAGTACTTGGAATATCTATGTCCCAAGATATGAATCCCACCAAACGTAGAATATAACAGGTAGTCCTTTATCCAAATGGACTCGGAACTCACTTCGTGGTGGATCTCCACTGATCTGCTCGCATTTTGATTAGTAACGAAGAAATTTTCCATTACCTAGTGTTTGTAGACCTGAGTATTGGTTGCCTTGGTGGATTGTTTGACTTGGATATCATAAGGGTCGCTAAAAGCTCTGAAGATTAGATTAATTAATTATACTTCTCCCTTTTGGAGTTCTAACGTATGGTTGTTCTGCTTTTTAATCTGGGATACCGACAGCAAGTAAGAGGCTTGAAATAATGGTTAATCTATATTCCTCAATAAAATATTAAAAATAAATAGACATTCAGTAAATATTTTCAATCTCTTACTATTAGTAAGAAGATGGTTCTTGCAAAAAAAAAAATTATTTATTGAGTTTTCTCAGAAAATACACCTTTATTACTTTTTGGTGGCACCCTCGTGGAAGAAAAAGTGATTTTAGGAAAATCTTGTGCGAATATGTGAACACTGTAGTAAATAGTTAAATCATGGTAGCTCAGAATTGATATTTCGTACTATTACCATTATGGGACAAGGCTTTAACTTTTTTTCTTTGAACTCGGAATTTTTGAAAATTATTTAATCCCCGAGAATTTCCGATAAAAACAAAATTGGAAATCTGTACGAAACCAATAATTATTTATTTTAGTTAGGGTTTTGAGACAGTAAAACAATAAAAATTATTAAAACAAAAAATAAAACTGTTGCTCGAACAATTAATTTTTATTTGTCATAATCTATACTGCTGTTAAATTTACACTCTTTTCTTTAATTTCGATCCATCCCTTTCTAATTTCACATTATCTTTATTTTATTGATTTATTTTTTTGGTGCTTAGGACAAAGGATCATTTTATCTTGTATTCGAATACATGGATCACGATCTAATGGGACTGCTTGAATCCGGTATGGTCAACTTCGGTGAAATGCACAACGCAAGCATAATGCGACAATTACTGGAAGGTCTAAATTATTGTCATAAGAAGAATTTTCTGCATCGAGACATAAAATGCAGTAATATTCTTATGAATAATCGGTTAGTAATTGTTTGTTTTTAAATATGTTAAGGCTGTATTTTAATGTATTTTTTATTTTTTTTTAAAGGATATTGTAAAAGCACATTATCTGGTCTCAGTTTATTTATTATTTCTTCAGCCAATGTTTTTTATTATTCTTTGTAACTTACACACACCTACAGCTCTGAGAAATGTTCGTATGGATCAAAACGGTGGTTGATGAAAAAATGAAGAACTGAGACTAGATAAAGTGGTTTTAAAGAATAAGGTTATATTTTAAAAAATTAACTTTGCTGAAAATATATTTCTACTCAAAGTGATTGAGATCTTTAAATACGTAGATAGTACACAATGTTTTAAGAAAAAGTCAAAAAATTTGCTTCAATGTAAACAGCATTCCTCCAAAACCTAGGTGACAAAGGTGATAATATCGAAAAGGAATACCAAGTTGAGCTTTTTGTAATTATGTATTGTGATACTGTATTAAATATGCACACAATAATATTATAAAATTTTACTATTAAAGGGATTTCAAAACATGTAAATTTCCTTTGAAAACTTAATTTCGAAAAAGTTGATTTAATTTCTATACTATCTCTTTCTCCTTGTAAAGAAAATTTGTTTTTAAGTACTAATAATTCCAAGAAAAATTGTCATTCGTTGAAACAAGTTTTGCATAATGTTGGATCGATTTTGTTCAGCATTTTATTATTTTAAATGACTTTAAAATTAATTTATTTTGTGTTCACACAGGGGTGAAGTTAAACTAGCTGACTTTGGTCTTGCAAGACTCTATAACGCCGAGGACCGACAAAGACCGTATACAAACAAAGTCATTACCTTGTGGTATCGTCCTCCAGAACTTTTGTTAGGTGAAGAAAGATATGGACCGGCCATAGATGTTTGGTCTTGTGGTTGTATATTAGGTGAATTGTTTCTGAAAAGGCCACTCTTTCAGGTATTTCTCTTTCCATTTCTGTTTTTTAATAATTGGAATATTAAAAGATTGTTTTTTTTTCCCCCATGGAAATCAACTTGCTTCTCTTCTTCTTCTTTTTATAGCAAGCCAATGAAATGATGCAGTTAGAGATCATCTCAAGGATGTGCGGTACGCCAACACCAGCCGTATGGCCGACTGTGATAGAACTTCCGTTGTGGCATATGTTAAAAGCGAAAAAAGTTCATCGACGACGTCTTCGCGACGAATTTGTGTTTATGCCTAGTTCAGCGCTAGATCTGCTTGATAGAATGCTTGAACTTGATCCAAATAAACGTATCACCGCTGAAATGGCGTTGAAGTCAGCTTGGTTGAAGAATATAATTCCTGAAAAGTAAGCTATTATTTCTTTTTTACTTCCTCAGTTAATATTTTTCTCTTCCTAGGAGCTTCTTACAGCTCACTGTCCGGTGATGGACAGTGTTGTCTGTAACTTGAGAACACTGTCCGGAGGCCGGCAGAACACTGGAAAAAGCTCCGGGCGCCAATAACCTTAGATGTTGACGCGCCTTAAATAATTAATTTTAAAAAAAAATTTAATATTTTTTTGGGTACTTTTTGTTTTATTTTTCTCCTGTTTTTTTGAGGGGGATAAGTTGAATATGTTACTTATCCCTTCAAGCAATACAGGAAGATTAAATTAAGATATCACTTTGCATATACTGTTATTTTTGGATCAGTAAGTTGCTTTAATAATCTAAAACATAACTATTTTATATATATATATTATTTATAAGTCTAGTAAGTTTTGCTAATCTGTAACGTGCATTTTAAACATTAACACGACATTTGTCCTGTGCATTTTAATGGTATTTGCGAATGTTACAAATACTATACGCTTCGCAGGAAAATCAAAACAGAAGGTCACTCTGCATAAATTGCTATTATCAGTTTTTATGCTTTGTTAGCCTCCAACAGAGAAAAACAATTGTTTTTTTTTATAAATTTACACAACTGGAAAATTAATTATACGCACTGTTGATGAATCAACCGTGTAATATCCACATCCCAGTAATTGTTCTGAGAAGTTTAAACATCAAATAATACAACATTTGTCCTGTGCATTTTAATAGTATTTGCGAATGTTACAAATACTATACGCTTCACAGGAAAATCAAAACAGAAGGTCACTCTGCATAAATTGCTATTATCAATTTTTATGCTTTGTTAGCCTATCAACAGAGATTTATCGTATATTTCTTTTTTCAAAAGTTGCATTCTTGTAAAATAATTTATTAACAGTGTTCACTCATCCCTGTAATTTTTGAGAGCTGAGATCTGTAATTAATATTGATCTTCAGTTAAATGTAACTACAGGAAAAATAAAATTAAAGTGTGGAGTTTGCTAAAATTTAGAAAATTAAATTTTAGTTAATAAATCTTTAGACAATATTATTTTTTTATGATTTGGAAGTATCACTTTTGTTTGATTGTGCTTACGATAGAAATTCGTGTTGTCTTGAGGAAAACAAAACTTTTTTACGGGCAGATTCAAGTAAATTCAGAAAAAGAAGAATTACACAAAGTTCAATAGTTATATTCCGCTTACTTTTTATGGGATAATAGCCCCTTACCGTGTAGTAATCAAAATCTGCAGATTTACTTCCAAAAAACACTTCTACGGACACATATTTACATCACACAATACTGCTACGTAAATAAGGCCAGCTGATCAAACACTTTCACGTACTCCTTTTTGTACTTCAGACAATGTATCTTCTCTCTGTCCATTTAGAATTACCCAAACAATTTATAAAGTTGGCGCTTCTTGCGATTATTCGTTTTTGAATTATTTTGCCGTATTTCGCGCATTCACACGAAAAAATAATACACAATCATAATACTTCCTGTTACTAGTGTAGTTAGAAAAAATTAAAATATAAATAATCCTGTCTAGGTTTTAATATTTTTTTGTAAATGATTTGAAAACATTAATGTGAATACCTGTTTAGATTCCATATTTGGAATACATTTCCTGTTCTTTGAGAGGGATAAGTTGAATATGTTACTTATCCCTTCAAGCAGTACAGGAAAATTAAATTAAGATATCACTTTGCATATACTGTTATTTTTGAATCAGTAAATTGCTTTAAATATCTTAAACACAATTATTTTTAAACGTTAAAAATTCAGGATTTTATGTGTTAGATTTTTAGATGTAGATTTACTTTTTACTAATCTTACATCCGCAGACTATTTTTTTTTCTTAAGAAATTTTAAGAAAAAGTTTCCTGTAGATATTAATTGCTTATGTGAAATTTATTTTTTATTATCAGAATGGTGCCTCCACAATTACCTCACTGGCAAGATTGCCACGAACTCTGGAGTAAGAAACAGAGACGCCAGATGAAAGAACAAGCGGAACTACAACAGACAGCCAGCGTTCCTCGTGCTCATCGTGTGGGCGGTATGCCTGATGAAAATTGTGATAATGCTGGCGGGTAAGTAATTTTGTTAATAATAAATTTTCTGTTTTATCTTGCAGAATGAAAATAAAAGTAAAAAACCTATCATTCTTTTAAAATTTTAATCTTTATTTGAAAAAAAACAAAGTAGATCAAATTCGTTCTTATAAACTCATTCATTGTTCATTTAAGCATGTGTTATTCACCAATTTACTTGCAGTGCATCTTGCATGCTTTATTTTTTTTTAAAGTTCCATGTTTAGTAAAAGCTTCTTTTTTTTTAAACTATAATAAATTTTTGAATTGTCTAAGTAGGAAATGTTTATTGCAGATCTCCAAACAAGCCAAGACTTGATCGCCCTATTGTTGACAGGTACTTTCATCTAGTTTCATGCTTTTTATTTTTGTTCAAGCCTACTTTTGTTTTAGTTTAATTTAATGAAAATAAATTGCTCTTTTTATATTTAATATTTTGCAACACTAACATATATTAACTTAAAATAAGAGCAAATTAATTTAGCACCGTAGTACCCAAAACAAAAATAATTTACAGAAGAAATAAAAAAACAAAACTTACTAAAGAAAGTCAGTTTTGTGGAGATTTTGTTATTTTAATGGTGTTTTGAAGAAGTTGTCTTTGACTTTAGGCTTATTCTCATTAACTACTTGTCATCATTATCTATAAAATGTTAATAAGTTTAATAAAAATGTCTATTAATTTGATGAGAACAAAAAAAATATAGATTGAAAGTTTTAAGAAATCAGAATCTATATGAAAGTGGCTTTCTCTTACCGTGGGTTTCAAAAAAATAAAATATAAAAATTTATTAAAGTAATTTTTAACCCCCAATTGTGACGATTTACCACATAAGTCGTGCCCCCTCGAATTATCCAAATATTAATTTTTTCCCCTACTTTTCTGTTTTTGAGTTATGGCGACCCAGAGGGGTATCGAAATGTATATTTTCCTTTTGCTAGTATATATACAAAAAAAAAGGATGTAGATCTTTTTCAGTTTTTATTATAATCGCAGTAGACTGGCTATTTACTTTATAACAGTCTAAAATTACTAACCAGAAACTTCATTTTTTACTTTTTACTTCATTTAACTTTTCTGTTTTGAAAATTTCTTTGATAATAGCCTGTATTGCCTTGTCAGGAACCTTTTATAATTGAAGGAAACGCGACCTTTATTAAAGTCAAGAAAGTAACTACTTAGGAAACGTCTTAATTTTTTTTAAAGTAATACTTAACAAACTGTCATTTTATTGAAAATCATTTCAAAAATTGAAGAACATTTTTTAAGTTCTTAACTAGAGGTGGGAGGCTTAAGTATATAATGAATGGACTCCAGTGTCTTCCTTAATTAAGGTTTGTATGTAAATTAATTTTATTTTAATAATTATTATTTGAAAATTTTAATTTGCTTGCATCACTAATACTGTGTATTTTGTTTTTGTAAATTGATTTATTAACTTTCTTCTAAGACTTAAGATATTATTTAATTAGAATCTTATCTTTCGCTTATATTGCATGGACGAAAAGTTTTCTTTGTTCTGTTGTACATCTTTGAATGTCTTAAGTTTATTAAATTGTTCTAAGAAATCTTCAGCAAAAATTACAATGGAAATAATGAGAGTTTTGTCATGTGGGATAGTTGGTTTATATAGATACGTCAAACCAGAAAAGAGCATTTTCTGTATGGTCTTTGAAAAAGTAGCTAGTTCACTTTATCTGAGTAGCTTCATGATAAATGTGCCGATTCCATCCATGAGCTTTTTTTTGGTAGAAATGTTTCAAATGAGTGGTGAAACATTCAAAATGAAGTAATCACCAATAGGCATCATTTGCACCAAAGCTTTTGCAGCGTTTGAGAGACACAAAGAAGAAAAAGCCTAATAGCTATTTGTAGGCATAAAGTTAGAGCAAAGAAAGAAACTGTGAAGGAAAAGGTAATGGCCTCCTGCACAGTAAATCGTATTATTGTGAAACCATTACGAGATAGCTTATGATGAAGCATCCTTTCCAGCAAATGTTGCAATAATTCTTCAGCAGTTAGAAAATGAACTAAGAATTAGAGGCCTCCGTAGGAATTATTAGTGGTTACTTGGCTTTTTTGTTTTCGTTCCGAAAAAAAAACTCGATATGAAAGAGGCTTAAAATGGTGGAAGAACAAAATTGAATACTGATAGAGACTATCTTAGGTTTTTAAAAAATAGATGAATGATTTTTTTTTTTTAATCAGAATTAAGTAAAAAAAAACTTTAATGTTCTTAGATATACGCGCACCTAAGTCAATTAAATAAGTAGAAAACTAAAACATAATAATGAAGGACAAAAATGATGCTTTTTTTTTATTTTCACAGTTCTTCAAAAGCGTTGAAGATGGAAGCGGCGGGTTTAAATTCACGGAGGATGTACCACCCAGGAGGTGGCGGCGGCCCTCCAGGCGGAATGCCGGGCGGAGCAGGAGGCCCTCCAAACGTAGACTCTCCTTCTAATAATACACCTCCAGTGCTGCCTCCAAGGTCGAATACAAATCATAGTATCATCATGCCAAAGCCTAGCCCTGAAGATTTACTCAACAAACAATTAACCGGATTGTCACATTCACTATTAAATGGTATACCTATTAGAGTACATCAGTTGTTGGCATTACATAGCGACAAAGAGGTTAGTCTTTAACTTATGTATTCATTTTTTTTTAAACTGATTTATTTTTAAAGTTCTATATCTCCCATTACTTTTGTAAATTGGCAGCCCAAATCATTAAGAAAGTAGAAAAAAAAAGTGACGATAGTGATTTCGAACAATGTGCATAAATGTCACCATGATTGAAGTAACAGTTCATATGCAGCACGTATTTAACGAATTGTAATTATTAGGCTGTAATATGTATGTTTTTTCCGTTGAGGATTTTTAAAAGGATCCTTTAATAGTTTACAAAAAATAAAACACACGTATACTCACTAAAATATAGAATAAAAATTATTATCGATTTTATTAGCTAACTGCTCTATAATAGTGATTAAAGTTTGCTTAAATTCTATATATATGTATATTATACTTGAAGGTAAGTTAATAAATATAAACAGCCTTAAAAGTATTTCTAATAATTCAAAAAATGAAATTGAATTATTGGTAACTAAATTTTTGAATTTGTTAAAGAAGGTTGCATGTTCATAATCCACATAATATTATAGTTACATAACAGGATTTAACGAAATAAATATTTTGCTTTTGATTTGATATATATTTTGGTATTAAAGTAACTAATCTAAAAGCTGCAAATTTATTAATAATTTCTACGATAAAATTGAAAAACCAAGCAAGACTTTGTTATTGAAGACAAAGTACCTTCTGTTATAATAGAAATATATGAGTAATGAAAAGATTATAATACTCGTAATTATTTCAAGTTAAAATTTGTTTTCACTTATACAAAATAAATATTTAGTTATAATTATTTGACATATTTGTTAAACATAATTCGAGCCATAATTTAAACAGATTTTTGAATACTTGTGCACTGTTTCCATTAAGGGGATTATGATAAGTTTACTTTTCGAATCCATAGCATCTTTTTGATGAATCATCATCTTTAACAAATAAACAAATCTTTATTTTCATTTGCGAAATTCCAATAAAAAGTGTCACTTCTGGATTAATGCATTTGTTTTTCTTAAGTATGATTTTTGAAGAAAAGATAAAATTGTTTATATTGAACGACCGAGACTTACAGATGAATCTTTGTCCTAATCTAGGGAGATCCAATGATCTATCAAATGGTGGAGACTTTAAGAAATGAACTGAAGATTGCTTCTGCTAGAAGTAACAATGGGACTGGCAAACTAGATCCAAAACAGTTAGTCTTCTATCCGCAAGGTATTTATAGTTATTGTTTTTATTAATTACTTTTTCATTTGTTATTAATTGTTCGCTTAGGGTGAAATCTTTGTAGTTTAAAAGTAAATATATAACGGACAAATCCTACTTAAAACCAGTTGGGTTTTGTAAATGTGTGGCTTTACCTTTTATTTTACATTTATTGTTATTATTATTTTGTAAAAGCCACTTTGAGTTTATTTGTAAAGCGTCACTTAATAATACTGGGCAATCGACTAAATCTTTTTTCAAGAACAATCTAGATTACCTGAGCAATTAAAGACGAACTGGTTTGGATTTGCATTTTCGCTAACAAATTTATCCAAAATTATCGCGAACTTGAGGATGTATTTCTGTTTTACTTGTAGGTGGAAAATAGAAGAATATATATTATAGGAAAGTAGGAACTTATGAACAGATTACCAGTTCTGTGATGTAGTTCTTGATAGCAAATTAAACAGGTAGAGGAACATGTACAGTCACAGCATCAGAAGACGTTAATCTTCTTTTGGCGGTGTCACAGATAAGATTTCTCGCTACCTGGTGTTGCAGATATATTCTGCAACCATATAGTATAAATTGTTGTATAAACTAGTCTATTTTAAAACTTGTGATTACTTGGCCGCGTCTCTTGGATTGGATGGGCATTGTCTTACTTTGCTACCCTTTGTTGTATTGTATGTTACTCTGCTCATTATTGGAGTGTTTCGGGTACTAAGTAGGTAGCTTAATTGTCCAAATAGATGTAAATAGGACAAGTAAAAATGAAGGTCACTAATTTTGAAAAGCAAATGCAGATCTGATGGTGTAAATGGCTAGTTGATGGGTAATCGTCCCCAAAAAGAATGAGGCTGAAACTCAGATCGTTTCTTTATGAAGTTAAAAATTGCTAGCAATCCTGGTTGGAATTAACTACCCCCTCATTTAATGTGAAATGAAAATATTATAAAATTAAATTAATAAAATACATGACATGTTAGTAAGATAAATCTTTTGATCTTATTTATGTATGAAGCTAGTTTGTCTGGAAACAGGATTTAGTCTGTTGATTACACATCAGATAACAACTACTAAATGTCCAAATAATACGTAATTTTTAGGACTTGAGTTAAATTTTTTGCAATTTTTTAATATATTACACAATGTTATTATAATAACGAATATCACACTAAAGACATCATGTTTTTAATTATAAAAAAAATAAATAGGTCCTGGTGATGGTTTTGATGCACACGCTGTATACGCTGGTGATAATGCAACTAGTGGTGGAAGTGGCTCATTTGGCGGACCGGCAGGTAGTCATTTGGGAAGGAGCGCTCTGGCAACGGAAGGTGTAAGGCATGCACTTGCCTCCTTAATGAACATGTTTCATCATACGGCCGCATTACCGTATCTTCATCATCCAGCGGTCGACGGTAAAATTTGATAAAATAATGTAGTAATATTTTCTTTTAAAAAATAGTGGTGTCACGCAAAAATAGAGACAGAGAAAGAGAGGGGAAGAGAAAAATTGTGCATTTTATAATTACGTAAGACTTAAGGGGAGAAAACAAGCTTCAACCCTAGCAAAACATTTCAGAATGTTGCAATCATATACAAAGAGTTATTTAGAAAAAAATAACATAAATAAGTCGGCGGGCCCCTTTTTCTTTGCCATTATAACTACAAATTTTTATGTTTCATCTTTAAAAAAAGTGAAGTTTTTGTTTTACTAAAGTACTTTTGTTTTAAATTTTCCAAATCCAAACAGTTTTTATGATAAAACTTAATTCCCTTTAGCTAAATTAAAAAACTAAACTAAACTAATCACGAAAGGATTATGTATTTCTTATAATTATGTAAATAGTATGTAAATATTCAGCAAATGTGGGTGAGAAAAATAAATATTTGTAAAATAAAAATTAAATACAAAGCAAAAAAAAAAAAATACAAATATCTTTAAACATTGTCTGAAAAATAGAAACTTCCTTTTTGTAAGTTATTTAAAAAAATGTGATTTCTTATTATTTAATGAATTGTTTTATTATTTTATTCATTCGCGATCATTTAAAGTAGAAAACAGGGATTGGTCACTATGAAAAATGATATTCTTAATCTCCAAACAAACCTCATAATCTTATCTCTGCTATTAATGGATCAAAATCAAAAGTCGTCTAGAATTAATGGGTACGGAGCTTGCTTTTGACAGATAGAAGTTTATAATAATGATAAACAGTGTTTAGTCACTAGTGTTTTTCTCTTGTCAACTTTTTTTTATTCTCTTTTATATTTTGATATCAGGTATATTAGATCTAGGTCTTAAAAACTTTCTTTCTCTGTTACTGAAACATTTCGGCGTGAATGAGTATCGTATTCTCTCAACCATAGCTGACTTTTGGAAGTGTGCTGCTTGTGTAGGGTATTGATCTATGTGGAAAGTTATATTTTGTTGTGGTTTATAATCAGATGCTCCAGAACCAACATCTGCCATTGCAGTCAGCTGATTGTAACCACAACAGTGAATAAACTACCACATGGATGCTACTGTATGTCGAGTTGTAAAGTGCTTGCTTCATACTTTTGAAGAGAGCACAGATACTTGTCGAAAGAGAAACAGTGAAACATAAGTTTTAATTTGAGTTAAAAACATAAAAGAATGATTAGTAAAAATTTTTAATTAACTTTTAGTTCTTTGCTTATTATATTTAAAATACCCCTCGAGAAGACAATAATAACGTTGGGTGTTATCAAAATTACATGGTTTCTTCTTTGGCCGATCCTCCTTCGTTATTTTCTTTATATTGTTATTATTATAATAGTTAGAAAAGTGCGTTGGTGCGTTATTTAAAAGTAACAGTTCGTGTTAGAAGTTGGCTACAGCAAGTAAACATTTTTCTATTTAGTCATCAGCTATAAAAATACAAAATAAGTACCTGGTTTTCTCAGTATTTCCCCTCAAGAAGTAGTATGATGTGTTTTAAGAATGGCTTTTAAAAGTTCGAACTGCATAATTAAAAAAAAAACTCGTAACAACGTTAATGAGGTTTTTAAGAACGTCTTTATATGCTGCCTTTGTTTTGTTTGAAACAAAAAGATCAATTAGGTAATCGTGGTTTTACACAGAAAAATGCAGTAATAACACCCATTTATTTTAGTCTTATTAAAATATCTCTTAATTTTTAAGGTAGGAAATTGTCGACTCTTTTTTAGTTTCATAAGTCAAAATGGTCACTCTCAGAGAAAAGCCTATTTTTAAAAAACAACTCTAGTTAAAACTTTCAATTGCTTAAAGTTACGCGGAAAGAAAAATTATAATACATTTAGAACATTTTTGGCCCAAAAGTTCTAATTTTTTAAAAACGAGTAGTTAAGACTAGATAATTTATACAACTTATTTTGCAAAAAAAAAAAAAGTTTCTAATAAGTATAAATTTGGGAAATACCAAAGAGAGAGCATTCAGTCCTATTTTATTTACTATTTTCTTAAAAATAACTAAGTTGGGTATTGTGTAAGGTTTTTCTTTATTAATTTACTGCCCATTTTCTTTTTGAACCTTTTTGAAAGATGACAGATGGAAAGGATTATTTTAAGCCACATGAACTCTTCTTGGGTTTATATCATGGCGCAGAATTTTATTTTATTTAGAATTTCATTTTAAAAAATATTCCTCTGCAAGAAAATTAAAGAGGAACAAAAAACAAAAAAAACATTTAAAAAAAGGTAAAGTTTCTCGTATCGCATGTCAAACACGAAATTTTAATTAGGATTTTTTTTTTCAAATTATATTAATTATTTTTTTTTTATTCATATTATTTAAATACTTATTATATTTAAAACCTCAAGTGCTAGACTATAGCTCTATTTATTTCTTTCGATTCCTTTTTTTCTAGTTTCTTTCTTGATTTTTACATTTTATTATAAAACAATTGAAATTTGTTTTCTGTCTTAAAAAGTAAAATAAAATTAAGAAATATTCAAATAGAGAAAAAGTGGGCGCTTTTGGTTTATTTATTTTTATTTCGATCTAAACTAAAATAAAAACAAATTAATTGCTTTAACCTCTTAAAATACTGAGGTTGAGCTAATTATTATTTTTTCAGATTAGTGTTTTTTAAAAATTACCCAGGATATTAATTATTCTCCTTTAAAAAATATAAAATAAATAAATCTAAGCTTTTTTTAGGTATAGTAATGTAAATATGATTATTGTATAAAACATTATTCGTTCACACCATATATATTATTATTTCTTTATTATTAATAATGTTATTCTTTGATTTATTGAATTATGTACAATAAAAAGGCTTTTCATTAAAGCTTTATTGGTAGTTAGTTTCCTTGTATTTTCATTTAACAAGAAAACACCGAATCAGCTAAAAAAGTTTCTGAAACAAGTGTGGACAACCAGTAAATATTCAATAAGAAGCCGTAACTTTTTATTTGCCCGCAAGAGAAATATTTATTTTTTGAAATAAGTTGGTACTATCAAAGTATTGGTGATTTTTTTTTTTTTTTTTTTGCTTTTGTAAAATATTAAATAAACAATTATTTTAATCCATTTTTTTTAAATACGCTGATTTGGCGGGACCCTCCTTAAAGCTTCAACAATTACTGAGACCATGATAGCATGGTGTTGCTTCTTCTTAATTCCGGATAGGATTTTATTTTCTCAAGTTTCGAACAAATTTCAACTTTGTGACTTTACATTTTGTAAAGGTTTCTGCCATGGCGATTTGACCATCCAGTTTGTAAATGTACTTTATTGAAACTAGACTGATGTTAGAAAAAGGTATACAAAATTCTATAATCAAGAAGGTAAATAATAGATGGAAGTAAGAGGGTACCAAATCTGGAGAGCTGAATAGGTTTTCCAACTATCTGAAATTTAATTCCCTAATCTTTTCTTCATATTAGCACCGTTTTTTTTAAGTCTTCACTAAGAAGGTATTTGAAGATGAGTTTTTATATGATTTTATCTGGCCATCTTTTTTCCCCATCCAGTTAGACTAGAAGAGTCTAGAAGTCTATTTGCTGGATATTATTACCAGCTTTTGTATTCCAGCAAGTACTGACCATAACATTTCCGACTGATAAAATCTTTTTTTGTTTATGTAAAGCTATCGGCTTTATCTCATTGATTACTGTTTCGTTTCTGATATAGAATTACACCCTAGTCACAGTCACAGTAACAATATGTTTTTTATTTGTTTTTAGTCAACATTCTAGTTAGCTAGTTTCCTCAAGTATGCTTACAATTATCAGCTCTTCACACATCTATCGCTCAATATAGTTGTGCATTTTCTTAATTTTTTACATTTGTGATTGTTTTGGGCAGCCCTTCACACAGATCACCTTCAAGAAAAACTCTTAATTCTTCTCAGATGAAATTGATGGCGTAGACTAATTTTAATAACCTTTACAAACTTGATTTTTTTTTGCTTGTGATTGAGAATTTTATGGACGGCAATCCACCTTATTCCTCAAAACGGTGAACATATGATAAAACACGTTAATTTAATAAGAGATATAAAGAAAATTCAATCCAAATAGTTTAACAACTACCATACTTTTCCCTGGAGCACACAATCAAGTTATGCATAGTGTTGTCTGTAACAAGTGAACACTGTCTGGAGGTCGGTTGTGAATTATAAAAGGCTCCGTGCGTCAATGACAGATGAACTCATTCAGGTACCCTTTTTATTCAAATTGCATGGTTCGCAAAAAGGTATCTGAAGAAGTGGCTATTACACATAAGGGAGGCTAACAATAAAATTGGAACCCTAGTCTGGTACCACAGCACGCCCTCTAATCTTTGAGAACCATTTCTAGGTTCCCACATATTCAAAACCACTAATATTCATTCAACCACTAATAATGTACCGAGTAACATCTTATTCTCGAAACAATTATATTAGAGAAATCGCTATGAGTCAGACACAAAGCGAATATGTGAAACTAATCATGGCATTGGCCATTCAAAGTATTTTTTAATAAATCTTTTATTGTTTATTGTTAGGATACAATCGATACCCTTCATCAGAAGTTTATTTTGGATTGAAAGGTTTAGTTCATTACAACCACAGTATGGTAGTCGAATAGAGCATTAATAAAAAAAGCACGTAACATCCCTTCCCGAATTTCATCTTATCTTGTCTAGGGAAATATGATGTTAATAAAAGAACAATATTCTAGTTTACTGAGTTACCTGAACTAGGGCAACCTAAGTTTCTAACTTTCCGAAAAAAGGGGTAAACAATATAGGAAAGAGACGCGTCTAATTTAACCATCGCTTCCTTTCCCGAAATATCCATTTGTGCCTGGCATCTTTTTGTAGAAAATTTCTCCTGACATTCCAATCTCAAGAACATAATTGCAATCCATCCGTGAGAGTTTTCCGCACACCAAGAGATCATCGATTGACCTGTTAATATAAATAAATGGATAGCGCATTTAGTAATTCTTTCTGTCCAGTAACTGTGAGAAGTTAACGGACATCACACAAGACGGGCCTCTCTATAACTAGCCCTCCCTTAAAGATAACTGTGTGCTCTTGAAATGATTAAAAAAAAATCTTTTCCTACTCTGTCACAAGATGGCTCTGAGCATTTCATGAAGGTTACAGCCTCCCGACCTGGGAGATCAACTTTGGTTTCTTTTTCTACTTGATTCCAGCATCAGTTATCGGTCATCGACTTTTTCTTACATTCGTCCGTCTTTTCAGTATTTCATAAGCATTATGTAATTAAAGACACACAAAAGTCATGAATCATTTTCATCTTTCTTGTGGTTTGTCGTTGACTAACTCTGCAAAGTATAAAGATGTGTGTAAGTGTGTATTATTGAGGTAGAGTTTGTCTGAGGGTACGCTATGCTTGAGGAGTTACAACGTCAACAACTATTACTTTAAGCCGTGTAAATTGAATATTTTGAGGTGTTTGTGAAAGCGCTCGTGTTATAAACTGGAATATCGCCAGAGGCTTATAATTCCGAAAGAAGTCCGATGACCCCTACAAATGACTTCTATGTTTCAAAAAATAAAAGTCACCAATGAGTTGATAGTAAAAAAAAAAAAAAATGTGAAACTGAGAAAAAGTGGTCTGTTTTGACATATAAATTTCTCTTTCAAGTCCTATTTATAAAATTAATATACACTATAAGTTATTTGGAATATCAAAAATTATTTTTCATGTGATCTATTTAGTTATAGTAAATTTTGTTAGAAAATTCAATGAGAGAGAGACAAAAGAAATTAATTATCTACTATTTCAGTGAACGCAATGTTGGATAATGTGTGAGCTGTGCAGCTAGTTTTAACTGGAAACTCTAAAAGCCAGTTCAGACCAAAGTAATTAAATATCTTTTTTCCGCACCAAGAAGAGGATGTTTAAATATGCAATTTCTCGCAGTTTTGTATTAAAAAGTTAATGCAAGCTTACAAATAAAAAAAAAAAAAAAAAAGGTTCAGCTGTAGATTTTAAAAGAAAGTGCACTTGTTTAAAATAATAATACGAATTTGATTATCGTAAAGTAATAATCGTAATAATTACGAATTTGATTATCGTAAAGAAAAAAATTAAACTAAATATTCGTGAACAATTAGGACCAAAGATTTTAGTATTTATACGACTTATAACGAAGTACCTTTTTCATTTGAAGTCTTGTAAGTTTCTTAACGCAGTTCTATCTTATCTATCTAGACTATTAGTGAATACAGCCTAAGTTATTTTACAATAAATTAATAAACAAAGCGTGCTTCTTTTTTCAAAAATTAGAAATTAAAAACAAACAATCTAGAGCTGAGCCCTTCAAAGTAAATTTATTTTAGTCTTCAATATATTTTTATTAAATGAATTTATGAAAAACATAATAAATAATTATTAAATAATTTTTAATGAATTTTTTCAACAAAATGAACTATCTTCCCTCCCCATGAAAAAAAGAGAAAAATCTTGTTGCTTTTTAGTTTTAAATATTTGGTGTGGATTTCCGATTTGTAGAATTTATACTCTGTATCTCGTTAAAACAAAAAGACAAAAGATAAAAGTGATGAGTTGATTCTGGTTGTGTAAAATTTTCAATAAGCTCTTTCGGTCAAAATATAAGAAAATTCCGTTTCTATTTAGTAGGTTTGTGATTTACATTTTTGGGGGAATAATACGTTGTTACTATAAAATAATCTGATTCAAAAAGTGTAGTTTTGTGTTAAATAATTTTTTTTTTATATAAAAAAAAAAAGAGTGTTTAATCGTGCTTCTATTAAAACAGTGGCCGGGAATTTAAACAATTGTGATTCCGTAAAAACTAAAAAAACAAAATTGTGAAGTCACTAACTTTTATCTTCGCCATCGGCCTAAGAAAGCAGCACAAGAATTTGACAGCCATTTGGATTACTCTCCAGGATTATGAAGTAGGTTGCAGTCTGATTTTTTTTTCTTTTTATATGAACAAATTTATGCATACTTTTAACAATTTTATGTAAACAACAAAATTATGAAAGAGAACAATTTGGTGTTTGTTTACTTGAGAATTCCTTCGGAAATATTCAACATTAATAAAAAATAGGAACTTTGATATAAAGCAAATGAAAATGCTGTTTTTACCACAAAGTCGCATAATTCTTTCTGCATATAAGGAGATATTTAAATTTTACTTTTGATATTCTGATATTCGATTTTAATGAAGGCAATAGCAACTGTAAGCAACATTAAGACGTAAGTACATGATTTAGATCAGGAATCCCTTCAACAGGAGTGGTTTGGAACTAATGTTTTTTGGTAGCCTTTAATAACCTTTTCTTTTGTGATTCTATGGGCTAAAATTACTTGGAGGCGGGGGTTGATGGAATTATTAGGTAAATCTATTTTAAGGTGATGTTTTTTGCGCTTCGTTATGAAGGAAAATGTCGCAAAGTCAAAAATACTGTGGCCTAAATTTGGTACTTTTAGGTTCCATTGTTTGTTAATAGCATCTTGGACAAGTTCCTTGTGCAAGTAGATTCTGCAATGATCTAG
This sequence comes from Rhodnius prolixus, assembly GCF_049639745.1. Lineage (NCBI taxonomy): Eukaryota > Metazoa > Arthropoda > Insecta > Hemiptera > Reduviidae > Rhodnius > Rhodnius prolixus. Next base: position 32,983,344 of record NW_027411582.1, read on the forward strand.
CTTCATTTGTTGAGAAGTCAAGTCTTAGGAAGTCAATGCTAGTACATGTCAAATTAACATAAGTAACCAAAAATATTTTGTTTTTTTAATTCGCGGACATTTGGGATTTAAACATACTGACAAGCAAAAAAAAATTCGTTGTTGGTTATTCGTTTTAGTCGCTGCTACAACTTTATTCCAACAAGGTCGCGATGGTGTAGGCTTGCTGGGATACCCCTTAACAGTCTACTCTGACGTAGTAATTATGTGTGATAAACTAAGATCGCCAGTGAGAACACTGAATCCGAATTAATGACAATCCGGTTCAGTGGGAGGTTCTTTGTATGATTTCCATAATAAGGTACCATAGTAATACCACCATTCCACCATATTAAGGTTGTAATATATTAAATTAGGAATGGATTATAATTTCCTCAGCCGATTGCCGAAATTGGGGGTTCCAGAATGTTATTTCATAGTCGATTATTAATAGGCTCTAAGCCCCAAGCTAGCTTTAGCAATGTAAGATGAAGAAAGTGGTTCCTAAGACAGTTTTTGGCTAAAATGCTAGAAATACTTAATTTTATTTTAAATATGTCGATAAAAAGTTGAATCAAATCTCTAATTAAGTAAATTTTGTAGATAAATCAACTCTAAAATTCATTAAACAATTTTGTTCATTTAAGAATTGTTTTAGAAAAAGCATGCCAAAATAGAAGTTGTATTTCAGGCTTTACTAATTATCTAAGGAGGCACTTTCGGGCAAAAGTTTGTGTTTATCTTTCTTAGACTCAAATGAAAAGAAGCTATACATGAACAAACATGAAATAGGAAGGTGAACCATTTTTGATATGTCAAACCCTGAGAAGGGAAATAGCCATTCTCAGTTCTCAGTTAAATGTGGGTATAGATGAAAATTAGGGAGTGTGATCCTGGTTAGGTACGTATGACCTGAAACTAACTATTGCCACAGGGTGTCCATATTTTCTAAATACATTGTCTTATTTAAAGTACGCAACGATGGCGTAAAGTTTGCCCTTCTGGGTACGTTATATCCAAATTGTTGCATATTCCAATGCCCCAGCCCTTTGATAAGTGTGTGGGCAATGAAAAAATATTTGGGGGTAGTGTATCGGCAGAGACGCCAAAAGACTGAAGGAATTGCTATAACCCTTCCACCAGAGTAACCACCATACTCAATGTGGTTCTCAGCAAATATAGAATTGATATTTTGGGGATCTAAAATAAAAGAAGAAAAAAAGTATTCAGAAATTGAGCATCCAGTCAGATTGATCCAGTCTCAGGGGTATTTGAAAACTTGTTAGCATAACAGTTAACCCAGAATTATATATAAATATCTATTAATATCCTGTTCTCTGATTGTTTGCTAAATTCGGTATGATTGGGTTCATGATTGTAAAATTTGTTTTCCATTTTTTGGTTATAATAATGCAATTATTAGGTATGTATTCATTTCTAGTAACAGTTATAAGAACGGATGGTTCATAATGATTTATTTATTTATTTGTATTTTTTCATAATCTCTACAAAAACATATAAATCGTATAAATTCTTTTCAGAATCATGTGCTTTTAACTCTTAATCGTTGCATTGCTGCAATTATATTGAAGTCATGTTATATCATGCATTAACATGATATGATTAAATTTTTCAAGGTTTCATCGTCTCAGCATATATTTACTAACAGTTAAATATAAATTATTATCGTTGATTTTATTTAGTCTTACTTTTTATTTTATTTTCATCAGATCTAAACTCAAATTGTATGGTTCATCAAATTTGATTTCCATTAATAAAGTTTCTGATTGATTTTGTGAAATATAGAAACGGTAATCTGCTAGATAAAACGAAAGTGATATTTTTTAGCCAAGTAGGTATTCTAAGAAGTGTTAAATCTATAAGTTTGTTTAAATTTAAATCCATGAAAATTGTAGACAAAACATTTGTTAGTACAGATTTAAATGTTTTTTTTTTTAAATAAACATTCAACTGAAAATTGTTATGTGATGATTTTATTTATTTATTTTAACTTTTCATTACCACAATGTTTTAATGCTGTTATTAATGAACTAAAATAAATTTGTTTCATAAAATACTTAAAACACAACTTATTTATAATAAATCTTTTAGAAAAAAAAAAGGACGTGTTTTTACTATATTTTAGGCATAAATTCAGTCATACAAAAGTTGAAAATACTTTCGATTCTTATTCAGATTTTAAGTTCTGGGAGAATGAAAATCTTTCTATTCTTATGAAAGTTATTTTGCCGAAAATTAGTTTCACAGGCAGCATATAAGACATTCAAAATTACCCTTTAATTTCAAGATGATTTCAATAGTTTATCGCAAGCATTGATAAAAAAAATTATTTAGAAAAATATGCTTCATCTATTTCAATTTGTTTTTTTTAATGAGTTCTATTTATTAATAATTTCAGCTAAAAATAAATTTTGAATTGCTTAAAAAATAGATATTTTTTGTATTTAGAAATATTTTTAAAATGCTATTCATTTTGTTTTTACAGGATGAAGAGTGAGCTGTCATTCAACGGTTAGAGAAAGAGATTAGCATGAGATAAATTTTGTTTTTTTGCAAATTCTTGGCCGAAAAGACTTATATTAAAAAAATGGTACGTTAACGAAGTTTCTTTACATCGGATGTACTAAACAGTTTTTGTTTAATTATCTTTTTTTCTTGACATTTTACCGTATTTAAGACAATTCAAATAGTTTTAGATAATGTTTACTCCAAAAACAAGGAGAAAAGAAACATTTTCCTTAGAGTTTTAATGTAAATTTAATATTTATATATATACATATATATAACAAAAAAAAAAAAAAAACTTAAGTGTGTTATTGATTTACTTTCTCAAGAAATTATTGTATACAGCACAGAATTATTCCTTTTAATTTCTCAAAAAACGATAACGCTTTGGAAGAGACCTGAAGAGAATAAGAAGCTTTAGGTGAACTGCAAACGGAAACAAATTTAAAAAATAGTGCTCATTAACCCGCAACAGCAGCCAGCTATGGGTTATTGTGATTTCAAGTTTAGAAAAAAAAACTTTATTTTTTGTTTTTTATTTATATTATGTATTTAACAATAAAAATAAATATAATTTTGACCATGTAATTTATCGCGCTATCCTAGTTGCTGGTTTTTTGGTTGGAAGGGGCATTAAATATTTTTAAAATAAACTTGGATTAAGCGGGATAATGTTCAACTTTTTTGGCTACAGATAGCGTAAGAGTCACTTTTATTGATGGCGGTCGAAACGTGTAGGTTATAATTACAGTAAACTGATGGTTCTGTGCTTTATTTTATACTTCTGCGATTTTCTCTGTTTTATTTGTTGATTATGTAATCCGAGATTTCTTTTTAGTTGGTTTTGTTTTTCAGTATAATGTCCGTGGTTAATAAAATTCCTAGCCCTAAATGGACTCATGATATCCTTAAACAAACTTGGTATTCGATGTTTAAAGAACAACATTATAGAATGCACAATGACGATTTAGATGTGCAAGGTATATTTTTATTGTTAGAAGTTGCTTATGATAAGGTTCAACGTGAGTAGCATTAGTCTTCAATTATCTAATAATTGTTTACAGGAAGATTTTGTGATTATTGATTTTTTTGTTTTAACTTGAATTACAGAGCTTTCGAGTAGGTTTTCCAAAACAACGGTTTTGTATAATAAGACTTTGAACGAATTAGAAGTGAAAAACGAGGAACTCAGCTCTCTGAAGAATGAAATTTCAAAGTAAGAAAAATAGGTTAACAATGGTCTGTGACTTCATTGTCTATTTTGGTCTTGAGTTTTCCGTTTGTATTTCAGTCCAATTCATATTAAAGAACTATTCTTTATTATTTTAAAGTTGACAACTATAATTCTGCTGCCTTTTTCGTCATCCAGTTTCTTATAGTAATAGTAATAATATAGGGAAGGATTCTGTAAATTCTCACTAATGATTCGAAGAATAAAGTGGAACTGAGGAAATTAGGCACAATTTTCTATCAAATTAATTGTTCCAAACAAAGATATTTAAAAAAAATATGTTTCTAATAATGTGCCGATTGAATTTCATTTCATTTCGCGAGGTTCTTGTTATTGACATTTTCTTTTCTGGAGATTGCTAAGACGTCTGCAACAATGCTTTTCATTCTAGGATTTAATTTTGCTAGTAACTATTCTAAATGAGTATTTGTTATTTTCTCTAGGATCTGTATGTTACATCCACTGAATTACTAATGGTATTGCTGCCCTTGTATGTGAGGCAGCCTCCTCCAATGATTTTTTTTTTTGGTAATTTATATTTTTATAACATGAGACATTAGTATAATTTTCATTTGTATTCAGGAAGAATGAATGCGAAAAGTGCTGCAAATTAGAGAAAAAATTAGAAGAGGTGACAAAAAAAGCTAGTGATGCACATAATCGTATGAATTCAATTGGTAAGTTTTTCCTGCATTTAATCACTTACTAAATAAAGTCAAAGGGTCTACTTCTATATTATTTTCCTAGCGAATGGAACCAGCTGTTAAAGCTTTGCTTTGAAAGTTTGGAGACATTTATGCTTTAATGTTAATGGGATGTATTTCATTACGGAAATGTTTTTAATTGGTAATGAATTCGTTTGAAGTAATGAACGAATTTCAATTAAGTAGTTCGCGTTGTTGTTAAACTCGCAGATAATCGTTTAGAAAATGGTATTTACCATACTTTCATTTGAAGTCCTTACGTGTAAATCATAGAAGTGGTTATCTCTCTCCGGAAGCATGAGTTAATTTTTGTTTTTGTATTTAAAGAGAACGAACAAACAGTTTTACAGTCGTGATGTTTTATTTTATGATAAACGAAAATTTGTCATTCTTCTGGTTGGTTTAACATACTGCTTTTTAACAGGAATGTTGACTAGCCATATCTTTAGGAACCTTGGGCTTCTAAACTCGTTGTGAGCTCTCGATGAAATTGAACTGATATCACTCGGCATTGCACTAACAAACTTTATTCTCTAAGCCAACGTAAATACTTAAATGAAACATCTAACAAAAATTCTATGTAGCAGTAAAATGTTAGCAACGCCATTTCATATCTATAAGTTAAAATGGTTTTTATGTGTTACTTACCATTAATTAGGAATAACAAAACGATGCTTTTTCTAGCAAAAATCTTATGTCTTGGATCTTTGGAATCTAAAAATGAAGAGAAAAGGAATAGTGCAATAAGTATAGTTTCCCAGATTCTTTTGGATTCTTCACCGAAGAGGAAACGAAGATGTCGAGAGACGAAGGTATATTCAGTGATAAGTTACTGAAATGAAAACTTTTAATTTCTATCCTTATTAAACCTATTTATTTTCTTGAACCAGAATTCACCTATCAAAGAGAACATACTTATGCCGGCTAGTGTGGAAACAGACACAGAAAATTTAGTAAAAGAAGTGGATATAGCAGCCATCAATGATGTAATACCTGAAACAATGACGCACTTTCCATTGAAACCAATAACTAATCTTGCATCAGTAAACATTTCTCCAAGTAAGGTAATACTTGATAATATTTTGTAGAATAGTTTTTATTATTTTTTTTTTTTTACAGTAGTAGAAAAATTATTAAATTCATTTTTCAGAAAAATGGTCAAATCAGTCAAACTTCTACGCGTTTTTCATCAAGTATCAATTTACCAATACAGCGATCAACCTCTCCACGTATAGAATCAGTAAAAAAAAATCTTTCTGCAGATTGTATTCCCCAGGAAAATTGTGTTGATATAATAGAATATTCACCGCCTACAAAAGCAAAGAAAGGTCTATTATTTAATATAGATTTGAAAACTGTGGCACCTAGTTCCAGTAAAGCTTGTAGTGATACAACAATGGATGCTACTTTATTGGAGTATGTGAAAGATAGTCGTACTGAATTGGACAAAATATGGTTTGATGAAGACAAAGAAGAAGATGAAACTGATTTAAAACAGAAAAATACTTCACGTCTAGTGAATGAGGTTAGAGATTTTTTTTTCTAAAGAAATTCTACTTAAATCACAATTTACTTTTCAAAAATGTGTAATTCTTGTTTCCATTAGAATATTTTACGTGTTCACATCTTAAACATAAGTGGTAGGAATGTAAATGATAGTGGGATTTTACTCGCAAAGTAAGTGGTAGCCTGAAAATTCGTACACCATTTTTTTAACAATTATTAACTGAATACAAATTAAATATTTAATCCAGGTTCCGAGAAGAATGAAAGAATGTATCTTTTATTCTTTGACCCCTCGTGATCTTAATGTTACTCCATACTAACGTAAGATTAAACGATCTGTGAAAGTGATTGAAAATTTAAAACAGGTTCGAATTTAAGAAAACGACGTACAATAGGTAGAAATGCATGGGCTTCAAAGCCACATATTACTTAAGGTTGCTTATTTATGCCGGATTTTTATCTTGTCTTCAAGACCTTAAGTTTTTCAATTGATACCTATTAATAAACCCAGATTGTGGCCTTAGATAAACAAAAGGAAACGGCTAACATCAAGGAGAAACAATGCTTTTTTAAAACCTCACTATCAAATGGTTTAAGCCATATTCTTTTCTCAACAATCGAACCAATCTCAGGATATTTATTGTGGATATTTTTGTACTAGAAGATTTAATGAATAATGATTCCCTTTTCTTGTTGAAGGAACTATTGCACGCATCGCCAGACAACCATATTGTTGAAGAAACACCAATAAGAGAGGAAAATAAAACATTTGAAAAACGAAGACGAGCTGATTTTTGGTTATTAAAAGAAAAACGTGAGCTAAATGGATGTGCCAAAAGTTTAGACGGTAAAAAATTAAAGCAGACAAAATTAGAACTTGGCATTAAACGAAAACCAGTAGACATATCTAAATTAGCTGGTTTTACTGAAGGTATACAACAATTGTCTCAACAATTTGGGCAAGATAAAGATGATGATATTATTCCGGGAAGTCCTGGTTCACCAATAAGGTAACTAGAAGTTGTCACGATATTTGTTGCTTTAGCTTACACTTAGTGCTAATATCTTGTATGTGGTTCTTTTTACTGTTAGTAGCGAACATAATTAAAAAACCGAAAATTCCATGTAATTTAATACATATTTTATATATGTATACATATTTTTTCCATGTAAGTTAATACATATTAACATAATTTAATACCTTTTTTTAGATACCGTCTTGTGACTCAGCAATAAGGAAATAGAACAATCGGCATTGCGGTTTAACTAAACCAATTTTTAATTTATTCGAAATTTCTCTAAATCACCCCCAACAATTAACTTAACTTGGCATCTGTATTCATTAAATTATGTTACTTATACGTGAATTTGAACCCTGAAGATGACCTAGTCAAAATAAAAAATTCGTGACTCAAATAGGCATTATTCTTTTCTTCCTACTGGATTAATGAATTAGTCACCAAAAACAATGAACAATATTGATAATTTTAGATAGAAAGTTAATTCGTTAATGTTGGTTACAGTGAGCTTGCATTGAAAGAGAATACGAGTAACGAGGTTCATTCTGTAGAACCGATCAATTTTCAACCAATTGCATCGAGTACCCAACATTCATCTGTTAAGGAAGGATTATTTCCTGTCAGGTACTTAGACTTTACATTTTGTAAAAAGGGGAAAATTTTACTAATGGATTACCAAATGATGATTGGTTTGATCATTTTTAAACAGTTCTCTGAAAAGAGTGAACGGTTAATTTTAAATGTAGTTACTCATATATTAAATTGACATCTCATACAACCAAGATGTTCCGTTTTTTCTGGGTACTTTCTCTGTAGAGTGCACAACTGACTGTGCCCTGGATTTTTTTTTTTTGCAATGGGAAGAAGAAAATTGACAAATGTAAATTCAGAGAGCTGAAAGAAATCATGTTTGACAAGAATGGTTTTTGTTTTTAAACGATTAACCTGTCTTCTGCCAGCAAGCCATTTTAATAATGTTTGTTTGTAGTAATTAATGAACCTTTTTTAACTTAATTTCACTAATATAGAAAGATTTTATAATTATGTGTAAATTCCTTTATTTAGAACAACGACTTCTAAATCTCCAGGATATGCCTACAAAAGGGAGGCCGTCAAGAAGAAAAGCGAACGTGCAAGACTTCCTGGCTGGGAATGCGATGAATGTCGCAAGGTATCTTTTTGTTTTAATTATTGTTTTAGGGGAAGAAAGATTATAATAATTATTGCAAATTTGTATTAATGCTTTCGACCGAGTGATTTGGTCATCTTTAGGGTTGTGGAACATATTTACAGAAACGTTATAACTTACATTATTTTAGTGATATATAATATATACATATACACGATTTGTTACTTCATACTTTAGAAAATTTCATATGTCTTGTCATTTCATATAATCTTTCATATGTCTTGCATTGTGCGTGTTTGCCTTAACGGTTGGAGTGTCTTTTTTGGCTGTTGAGGTCCCTCTTTATTTCGTGCTCTCTGCTGCTCAAACTTCATGGCCTAAAACTAAGATCACTGCCTGCGAGTCGTTTTTACATACCGCTCTTTAGAAGCTAACTTTTCAAGTGTAAACTTATGACAACCATTCCTAATGCAAATCCCTCTGTGGTTGATCCAACAGCATAAGTATAAAGCCAGGCATGTGTCGGGTTCTTATATTGCCATAAAGGCGACAGTTGGGTCAATCACAAAGGGATTTAGGAATGGAGAGTGTATTTATGTGCTTGTGCAGCTCCATAAGCTAGTAAAGAAGGAGTGTTAGCAACTTGGAGGAATACATTGTTGTCATAAGTTTTGCACTTGATAAATTGACTGAAGTAAGCTTCTAAAGAGCAGTGTTGTAAGCGACTCACAGACTGCGTTCCTAGCATTAGCGATAAGCCATGATGTGTTTACTAGATGCATGAGAGTTTGTCGGCTAAATTGAGAGAAGGAAATAAAAAGGCCAAGATTGTTCTACCAATGGTCTTCGGCTTGCAGCATTCAACAAAGAAGCAGCTGGTCGCTGCTAGGAGAAAAAGTAGGTAACTGACTCCTACAGCTCAGTAGTTTCTCTTGCTTTCTGTTGCAGGCGAAGTATGACCACAGTCATCGCCATATAATTGAAATAATGGAATTCCCTATTTACCCCTTAGTCGCACTAAAAAAAACTAATGTATCTTCTTATTTTTGAAATCAAAAACATATTAGAATACCCGAGAAAAGTTGGAAGAATCATCTACATTGCCGTAAAAGAGAAAGAAAGTTATAGGAGACGGATGAACCGCCTGGTTCGTAAAATCAGAGTTGGGTATTACTTCGGTTCCCTTAATCAGCAGCGAGATGAAAAGATTTGTAAAGATGTGTTATTAGCGCCGCTGTCTCTAGAAAAGAGTATCACCTTTTAAAGAACCCTTGTTTGTACTAATAGTTCGTCTGCAAGGGCCCTGAAGTTGAAATACCTACCCCGTTCTAAACCTAGAAGGTTTGTTGGACTATTAGGTTCGCTGTGGAGACAATTCTAAAGAAGTTCACCTAAACATGAGCTGCGATAAAATCACACTGCTTCAAATATTTAGGGAATACTTATTGTCCGTCAGAGAAGTGACTTGGGAGTACAGAATCCCGAGCTATTGTGCTGTCTCCAACAATGAAGGCAGCCCATAAGCTGGTAAAATTAATTCTTCAAGAAGCTGAAAATTTATCAATTAAAAATTGAAATAGTTGCATCTAAAAAGAAACATGGTATTTTTTTCCTTATTTTTATTAAATTAATAAATATTTTATGTTTTCAGTATTATGAAGCAATGTCATTAAGTCCCTCTAAAGTTAAGTCAAGAATGAATGCTTGTTCACGGCATAGAGACAAGTTTAAGCCTAACTTAAATGATACACCTCCAGGTATGATTAAATATTTAATACAACTAAAGTACTAAATGATTATTATTTTAATTTCTTTCTTCACTGGAAATATTGAGATTTTATCGGAAACATAGATTAAAAAAGTATTGTTTTAGAAAATTTCCTCTGATTGTGAGGTCAGTATCTCGTAAAGCGGAAAATCTCAGGACAGACTTTATGTATCGTTTCGGGACAAGTTTTATTTAAAGTCGTAACAAAAAATATTGTTTTAATTTTTCATTTCCGTTCATGATTACTTTCATTATTCAATATATACAACTCAACATGAAGGTCACTTTAATTGTGGACGGATTTTTTTTTCTCCTTTTTGCGATTTTCATGAAACTATCCTCTTCAGATACCCTCGAAACTTCAAATTTCGATTATATTAACGCCATTAATTTTATTTCAATTATTTTTTTTTAGGAAAATTATTATTATTAAGTTAGAATAAGACTTCTTTCTAAAGTATCACTTCAAAATAATGTATGATTATTTACTAAATGATATAATGTTGTAACTTTGTTTATAATTTGAGTTAGAAAAAAAATTATGAATTAAAAATTTTGTTTACATTTTAATTCTAGACACTTCATATCTACCAGTTATTGTATCATAGTAATGCCGGTTTCTGAAAATATTCTATGATTTTTTTTTTTGGTAATGAAACTCATTAATTTGTATTTTCTAATTGATTTTTGTGTCTAGGTTTCTGGAACCCGCTGTTTCCTGACACGCAAGAATGTAGAGAAAAGGGGATGTACGTATCGATTCATTACCCATCAAATAGTGGTAAATAATGAACTCTTGTCTGGATCATCAGTGCTGATCACATTCAGAGATCGGCTTATCAGAGATTTTCTGTTCACAAAGTTGATGAAACAATTTCTGAAGAAGGTAGGTGAAACTTCGAATCGATCAAGCGTACTGTGGTGATAATCCAATGTGTGATAAAATCCAATGCTGGTGATGAAGAACTGTATCTAGTAAGAACTAGTTGTTAATTTTTGTTTATTGCCAAAAAATAAAAATAAATATTCTGTTATTTTTGTAAGAAAATTAAAAATAATTCAAGTAATTAAAAACTCAATACAATAAATTTGTAAATTATTATATTGTCTTTTAAATAACAGATGGTTCAAGAAATTTCTTTCACTGCTTGCTGAAATATCGAGGAATTGATCAAATTTTTCCTGAAGAGTTTGACGAACATCATAATATCCAGATAGCAACATGACTTGTTGAAATTTCGCCCAGATAAATCAACTGACTAAATACAGAAATCAACAAAATATTTTTACATATGTGTAATTTTTTATTTATATCTGGGCTTGTTTCTGAAATACTCGTATGACTGGTGGTAATTAGGTTTTAGTCGTCATCAAGTGGGCTAGTTGGCCCAGACGGTTGGTTGTCTATTTCAGTTGGTAGAGCAGGAATTCAAAAGAATTGAGTCTCTGTGCAGCGTTCTTTCCCTTAAAGACAGATCTTCAGCAAAATAATCTTATGCAGCCAACAAACTTGGAAGATAAACTGGTTGGTGCTACCTCTAAGAGATTGGTAGTCCCATAAGATAAATAGCAACAAATATCAATTGTGTCTTGGCTTTCAGCATTAGAGGATTGAGGAGGAATAATAGAGATAATAAAGATTTTATTACATACTTGTAGAGTTTTAATATTTTTCTGCTATTCGAAACAGTTGAGCAAGATGGTACATCGGAATTTGATGACATTTTCTCAGGGTTTGAACTTGTGTGGATTGTGATCAGCGAGATTTGGTAGAGCATATGATGGGCGTCTCCACGTTAACAAATCTCAAGGCATCACCATGAACTTGGTTTCATTTTTTAAAGTTTTAGGTAAAGATTTTTTAGTGTTTGAGTTGGGGTCACATACTTCTAAATATGTCGCGTTTATCCCTAACTGTACTAGCTGGAATTAGGATTTCACAGAACTCTTTAATTTTGTTTCTGAAAATTATTCAATTAATATTGCCTAGTGAGGGAGTTCAACGCTCGAATCGGAAACTAGCAAGTATTTTCATAATATTGTTTTGATTTAAATTCGTATGATTCTTTCTACAAGTAGATGCTCCAAAGATAGTTTTATTAATGCAGATGGTAGCAAATTAATCGATTTATTTGATAATTTCAGACTTAAGTTACTTAACTCCGGGCAGCACTTAACAGGCGAGTTAACATTCGTTGGTGTGGCCAGGGCTTCCACCCTGGATTATGCTTGTGTTAGTAATGAATGTATGCCATTTATTGATAATTTTAAAATTGATGAACAAATCTTTCCTGATCACATGTCATTAATTATTTCTTTTGTAGTTCGTGAATGTTTTTATTTCAAATGTTACATGTTGCCAAAACACAGAATTTACTCGAGTTTCAAAAGAAATTAGACATACTTAAAATTTGTAACATGTGAAACCAATGGATGGAGGAAGAAGTTCTTACTGGACGGATATAATTAATAGTTCAACTGTAAGTAACGAAAATTTTAGATCCACAACTATTTGGAGAAAACCTTGGTTCGATAAAGACTGTAATAAGATGAGAATTGTTTTAAGCAGCTGAGATTATTCAGTAAATCAAACAATGATGGCTATAAAATGTATTTAGAATTCAATATAAATATAAGAACCTATACGTATGTGCGGAAGAAAAAAAGAATACTACCTAAACTGTGCGTAAAACGTTGTACAAAAGACAGTAAAGAATTTTGAGAATTGGTAAAGGCGCTTAAGGGTAATAAAACTTAGACAACTCAGACTTGGTTTGAGTATTTTAAAAATGTACATAAATCTAGCCGCATTTCTTCTAGGATGTTGTATTCAAAACTGTACTGTATTAATGATTCGCTAGACAGACCTTTCGATTTGATGGAATTACTGTTTCAAATAATTGTAAAGATAACAAAGCCACTGGAGGTGATAGATTTTGCTATGAATTTTATAATCATGCGTTGTTAGATTTTCAAGAAAAACTTATGATCCTTTTTAGTAGTATCAGCAACTTTTCGATTGTGGTGAGATACTTGCTTCTTTCAAAAAATGTATATCGTACTAATTTTCCTTTAAGAAAAACAATCAAGAACAACCTTCCAGCTATAGGGGCATTTCGTTTAGTAGTACATTTACATTCCTGTTTAATTTTGCAAAACAGAATTGTCAATTGGTAATAATATCCTACAAGAAATTCAAGCTGGCTTTAGGTCTAACTACTCCACTATAGACATCTTCAATTTAACCAGTCTAATCAAATGTACAAAAAACGTGCTGCGTACTGAAAAAACCAACAGTGTTTGCTTTTTTTTTTATAAATATAAATTTCGTCTCGCCCTTTGATACAATCGACAGGTGCATTTTAATTTATGACTCCTCTTAAGGCTATCTACCAACATAATAAATAACTAGTATAAAACACTTGCTTGCTACAAGATACCTACCACACGCAGCCTTTGAACGGTGCAGAGACCGACTCTCTCCTTAAAATTGTTAGCTTCACATCCCTTGGATTTGCACTTAATGATTGATCGCTTGGATCGACATTGTCATTCTTAGAATTTTAGACTAAATTTAAAAAAGTCGAATCTGTTGGTCTTTCGCTATGGTGATAGGCCAGCAAAAAAATGAATGATGTTTTTTTAGAGGAGAAGTGAATGAATACAAATATCTAAGAATCTAACTCTCACCCTGATATTAGCAAACATTTAAAAAACAACTAACTAAAGCGAAAGCAAGTCCATATGCAATTTGGTTTCAACTGATTCGAAAATAATGACATCTTACCCGTCAAAGTCGTGGATTTTCAACAGTGTCAGTAGATCTGTGTACCCTGTTGTGGGGTGCAGGTCTGGGACTGGCAACTGTTCGATGAGACAGAAAAAATTGCTATATTTCTTTGTCAAAAAGTAATTCAGACTACCAAAATATACTTCCTCCGCCTTTAATTACGCAGAAGCAAGCCTGTCACCTTTTTCTATAATGCTACGACTAAACTCTATTTTATTATTTCCTCAAATTTGAACTCATTATTTTTATCTAAAAATCTTGGCCAGGGAAGTAATTAAAAGTTATCAACGCAAGTTTAGAGAAATTAAAAGATATGCACCAATGTTCTCAATATTTATAATAATAACTTTAAATTTTACAATATTACAATGAGCCTGAATAATCAGTGTTTTTTGCATTCATAAATCGCGCCTGTACTTAATATACAATTTAACACATTTTACTTGTAACAAAAATCACAAGACTTAAATACATAATAGGTAACTTTATTACACTATTTTTCAAAAAAGGTTTTACAACTCAACATTTTGAATGTCTAACATCATGTGTTGTAACCTTGTATGTAACCTCCTTCACTCAGTCAGCAAGTGTAGTTTGTCTAGTTAGAGTTGGAAAGTTGGTTCTGGTAGAAGTCGCCATCTAGTTTGTATTTAAACTGATTAATCTTCGCTGTCAAAGGATAAAAGTACAAAACCTGTAAGGGATTCAACAGAGTACTATGATGGATAAAATCAACCATACATTTTACATTCATGTTAATACTTAGTGACATACATATGTAAATAAGCATGTTTTTAGATATTTAAAAAATAATATTACCTTTTATTATAAATTACAAACAAACTCCTCAAAAGAGGAATTTTAGTGAAGTTAACTTTTTTTTAATGGTTTACATTTGATGTAGGTGATTATTGTTACTGGATGTGCAAGGTTTTTTATGGTTTTCAATATTTTGGTCACTAAGATAGCTTAATTGTATATATAAAGATGCGATAATATTTCCTATACATAAGAAAGGCGTAATTGGTGACGATAAAAATTACCGAGGCATCTCATTTTGTAATACGGTGGGAAAACTTTGCACAGTACTCCTCTTGGCGGATAAACGAGACATCCTAGGCGAGTTTCAGGGGGATTTAGAAAGCACTATTCTACAATAGACAACATCACCAATCTAATGAGCCTTGTAAAAACTAAACTCAGAGCTAAAAGGCGAAAAGTGTTTCCTTATTGTCGATTTAAGTACGGTATTTGACAGTATGCTTTATTTTACGAACTCAGCGAATTAGAGGTATCTACTAAAATGATTGAGGCCCTAAAAAAATCTGTATTCTGATACCTACCGTTCAATTTGGTGTTACAATGGACAGACTGAGTACTTTAAAACTCAGATGGGAGTCAAACAGGGCTGCCTATTGAGTCCTCTGTTATTCTCGGTTTGTATTAATGATGTCATCTAAGATTGTTGCTTTTAGAAGAGGAGGAAGGCTTTCATCCAGGGAAAGTTGGAGATTTGGGGATATGCCGATAGATGTGGTTAATTGTTATAAATACTTAGGGGTTTCTTTGACACCTCGCCTTACCTACCAAACGCATATTATGAGAGAGTGTATGGCTAAAATGGCCCTTAATGTCTGGTCAGTACTTGTTGCTCAGAGTATGGTTCCCTTGTCCCATAAGTTCCACCTTTTTAATACTGTCTTCAGAGCTATCGCTTGTTACGCCGCTCCAGGTTTGGGGGTTTGAGCAGTATGAGGTATTGGAGAAGTTACTGCGTTTTTTTTTATTAAGAAATTATACTCCCTGCCTTCAATTACTCCGTACTTCCATGCTGTACATTTGGAAATTATACTTCTCATCAAGCCTATTCTGGAGTATAAAGAAGTCAAGGAAATCTACTTACCACTTAGCCTATGCGGGACTGTTCTACAGGTAATCTTATCTAATATTACAACGTAAACTAAAACCTTTTTTCTGATTAGTAATCTTTCCCGTTTAATCTGAATCAATGATTTAATTCAATACAACAGTGATTCTCAACCACTGTGCCGCGAAAGTTTTGAAGTGTGCTGCCAAATTTTGAAATTTTTAAAAGTCTGCCGCGACAAAAAAAAAAAGGTTGAGAATCACTGCAATAAAACTATTCATTTTTTTTACATTTATTTAATGGAAGAAGTGTCAATTTCATACAAAAAAGGTAATTAATATTTGAAGAATTTGAAAATCATATTTAATGTTTTAGACAAAATTACCCAATTGAAAATTAACCTTGGTAGTTTAAATTTAGGTTAAAAAAAGTGATCAATTTGATTGAAATATTCAACGTTAACGTACATTCGTAGGCTGCAACATTTCCAGTCCAATAAAACTATTATTTGGCCAAATTAAACCACCTTTTCTTACAAGATTAATTTTGTTAAAATATTAAATTCTTTATACCAACGGTAATACTTAAACTAAATAAAAGTTTATATTTTATAGACAAATAAGGTAACAGTTGAAATTATAAAACAAGGTTTAAATTCTTAAAAGCATTTATTTAAATTAAAAGTACATGTCAATATTGTAGCTTTATTAAAATACATTCATTTATATTGATTATAAGATGTAATGTAATACTGAATTCGCGTCTCCATCCAGGCCTTAGATTTTATTTAATGGTTAAATGTAAGTGAATAGAGGTCCTGTATAATTCTTGTGAGGCACCAGTCGATTAAAATTTTCCCAAATTCTGTAAACATTTTATTAAATTTATTGTAAAAAAAGTTTATAATTTATTTTTAAATAATAAAAAAACTAGTTAATAATATTGTACTTATTGTTTCTTTTAATCTCTTAAATAATAATAAGAAGAAGAAATTAAAAATAATGAACAAAATACGAAAAAAGAAAACATAAAAAAAAATAGTTAAAAGAGGCCTCCAAAGTCTAGAAAGAGTATCTTTAATCGTAAAAATAGTGATTGATCTGCTACCTAGGAGTGACAGCATAAACTAAAGTTATCTCCATTGTTTTCATTAATAATTATGTAACTCGAGCTTTTTCTTAATGAGGAAATATTACAGTTAGATGGCATGAAGTACGTGTTAATTAGTGATACCGGAAGTAAGCTAAAATAAATTGTTCTATGCTGAGAAAAATGCATAAAATATTTCTTGCTTGTCGAGTGTGCAATAGTACTGCCAGTCTATATAGGTAGGTGATTTTGCAGGGAGGGAGGGGGTGGGCCAAACACTTCTCTACCCATTAAAATGTCGGTCAAACTTAAATCCTGTCTATATTTGATGAATTCGTTCTTATAGAAGAACTTTCATGGATGTTTATGATAATATTTTTTAAGAATAATTCTTATTTTGACCAGACAGACATATGTCTTCGTATCGATTTCATATTTGATCATTCGAATATGTATTTTATTTAATAATTTTTATAGAACTTTCATGTATGTTATTGATGGTGGTTTTTGACTAGGCAGACCTATGTTATCATACTTCTTTCATATTTGATGATGTGAGACTGGAGTAGATATGTTTCAAGTAACGAGCGACAGAGCGACCTTCCCCCCTACAACACTCAAGTCGTACTGAAGACAAATCTTGACACTTGTATATACAAAGTTTTAGTGCTACCTGGTGGCAAATATGTAAACTAAAATTCGTAAATATATGTTGACAGGTCCAGTAAGTGCTGTTACCTGGTGGCAATTTTTAAAACTAATTGCTTTAATTACTATTAACTTTTCTGCTTTTTAACGGCAGTTTATGGAACTAGTTTTGATTTTTAAGGTTTTTAACAATTTTTCATTGTTTTTTTTCTTTTTTTTGACATTTACCAATGTCACAATGTTTTACAGTGCTATATATTAATCCGTTTAAAAGAACTTGGTAATTTTTATTAATCCTAATTGAATTACCAAACTCTGATGATGAAGGATGGGGTAGCATTTAAAGATATATCTGGTTAAATATACTCATTGGAATCGCGTTAGCATTCTAATACTGTTTTATTCTATTACAAAAAAATTGAGATCTGTGACTAAGTATATTTTTAAAGGAGGGCTCAATTAGAAAAAAAAAATTCTTAATCACCTCCTGTTTGCTTAACTATAACTTAGACCCACTATTTAAGGTCATTCCGTACCAAACACACAGGCAAAATTCACGAAAACAATATAGGAAAAAAATAAAATAAAAAACTCTAGTATTCCACCTTGTTGCTTGTTGTTTAATGTTAAGCATGTTATAGTAAAACTTAGAAACTTTTTGTCAATGTTTAATTTTATAAATTCTTTTAATTTTTGCAATATTTCCCTGTACGAATGAACTTTGTTTAATTTAGTTTTTTCTGCTTACAAAAGGCGCGCCCCTTGGTGTGAAATTATTTTTTAAAAAAATGGGTTTATCTTTACAAGCCTTAAATTCGTATTAGGTTTCATTAATTTTATTTCGCTTTTTTTTTATACAAAGTTTTTTTACAAATCACTAACAATTTCAGTTACACAAATACCATATGATATCTCGTAAGTAACCAAAAGGTAACCTCCCTCACTCAGTGAGACACCAGCGGGCTGCAGGTTTGAGGTTGTATTCATTGTACTGTATACATTTAAACCTATGTATCAACGTCTGATAATGGATTTACCTTGTTCTATGGTTTCCATTATTGTTGTCCTAAAAGTAGTTTAAATTTTTTTAAATGAATTATGAATACTAAAATAACTTGTGCAATGCATCAAACTTCGTTAATGCCCTCTAGAAATTTAGTTAAAAGTATTTTAAAGTACTAAAAGTAAGAACAGTAAGTTTTATTATATTTTATTGTATAATATCCTGTTGAAATGAGTGCAGCGGTAGAAGCTGCTGTAAGGAGCTTTCAATCTTTATCCAGTGCTCTCCTACACTTTTGCAGTTGCAGCCTAGTAATGCTCAGCTTTCAACTGGAAATGATTACCTCTATGAGCCCTTCTTTACATTTAGCAGCACGCCGATAGTAGATGATTTTCATCTAATCTTTTCTTGAGAATAAAGAAGGAAATCTACTTACCACTCTTCCTTTATTCTTCAGGTACTTTTATTCATTATTAAGTCATAAATATTACAACATAAACTAAAACCTTTTTCCTGATAATTATTTTTAATTTTGTAAAATTTGATTTAAATATTGGTGAATGCTGATAAGAAATGTTCTGCTTATTTAAATATTAATTATTAATCGTGCTAAATTCGATCTAACTAGTTTTTAAAAATAAGTTTTCTTTCAAAATTGGAAAATGGTAAGCAAATAAAAATTACATTTTACTTTTTCTACCACTCGAAAATAATATTGTATTTCATGCTTGGTAATAATTTCTATATATTAAAAAAAAGTCTTTGTTCTCAAATATTTATTCAAGTGAACACATCAACCCTGTATCCTTAATCATCAAATGAATTATTTTATCAAATTAACTATTTTTCACTTTTTTCATATTATTTTTGTTTCTAATAAAAAGGTGTATATATATATATATATATATTTTACTTAAAACTTCAAGGAAAAAGTTTAAATTTCATCCAAATACGTAAAAGTACATTATGTTTTAGTCAAATTAACTCAATTCACATTTAACTCTAGTAGTTAAAAATGTTTTTGAATTATTTAAAGTTAAACGTACATTTCGAGAAATCTCTTGATAAGAGGTTTTGTTTAATGGAAAAATGCTTCGATTTCAACAATCTTTCATTTGGTGTGAATTAAATTATAATTATTAATGTAATATTCTTTTCCATTATCCAGAGCCTTCAGCCATGGGCCTTTCCAACGCTATTTCAGCGTGCAGCTAAGTGATGATGCTCATTTTTCCTCTGAAATGGTTGTCTCTATGTGCTCTTGCAATTGCAACTATGGGCATTACTTGCAACGTCACGCCTCAAATATGAGCCAATTCTCATCCATTCTATTCCGGTGTATAAGAAGCCGACGATACCTACCTTCCATTCTGACTATGGAATTGTTATGGTTGTCTTGTCTATTGTTTCATATATAACAGCTTTACAGTAGTAAGTAAAACCTTTTTTTTAAACACTAATTAAATTTTACCTATGATATCTGAAAAAAGTTTTAATTTTTTGCTGTGAGTGGGTAGCAGTACTTTGATTGAAAAATTCAACGTCTTATAAATTCTGAATAATTTTTTAACCAAATGAAACTATTTTTAGTCAAATAAAGTTTAAGTGAAAGAATTTTGAACAAAATTGAACTTGAATAAAAAACGGTTTATTTTGGTTTTAACAAACCAAATAAATTTATGGCAGTAAGTGTAACATGGGTAAAACAAGTTTAGTTAGTACAACAGTTACATTGCAACGTAGGAGTAATTTATGTTAAAATAATTTAATGTTTTACAATGCAATGAATTCGTTCTAAAAGATTGATCCGTTTAAAAGATTTAAACTAAAATTTCAGCATTCATATTTTATTTATTTCTTTAATTCCTGAAGAATACAAATTTATCTTAAGCAAATGGTTGCGTTTTTGTTTGCAGTATCAATGAATAGAACGCTTTTTAATTCGAGATTAAATCTATAAACTGTTTATTTCATTGAATAATGATTTTCAGATTGAAAACAGCCAATACTGTGAGCCAATAACTGTAAAACCGTCCATCAACTGAAGTGGAAATGAAAAAGACGTTGAGGAAACCTCGATCAAATGAGTAAGTACAATCAGCTATTCTTCTGAATCAATTACTTAAAAATTGTATTATACAGGGTGATCCATTTAAAACGCACCAATCGCTAATAACTTTTTAGGAAAGCGGAATTTCGAAAAAACCCACGAAGTAAACTATATGTTTTTTTCGGTCTAGTTTTCAAATTTTCCACCCCGATGCTGAATCTTCATTTTTGGCGGAGTTACGGCCAAAAACCTGTTTGTGGTTTCATAAGGACCACTGGTTTTGACAATGATTATGGAAACTACATAAAAAACTGTGAAAAATGACGTTAATCCCGTTTTGATATCCCTAATATTAGTCGAGATATTTAAGATCAAAGTTACAATTTTACCTATTCGTGATCGGTTTTCAATATTAATTTTCCACCAGAAATACACGTTTTGGGAGGTCCTCTGACTGCAAAAAATGTTATTCGTGACGCAAAGTAAAAAAATAGTAATAATTGAAGATTTTTAAACAAGTGTATTACAATGGTTATGGGTGAATCAGGATAAATTTGTTTTATCATGAAATAAAAGCAATCATCACATCGTTTTAATGCATCCAGTATGCAAGACTTCTTGACCTATGATTACGGTAAAAATATCTTAGCAGAGTGTTGGTCTAGTGGTCAAGAGCGTGGTTTTGTAAGTGGGAGATCCCCAGTTCGAATCCCGCTTATGCAGTTATTCTTATTACTTAAATAATCATAATACTTTTTTTTAAATAAAGTCTAGTCATACGCGGGATTCGAATTGGGGGTCTTCCACGTACAAAGCCATGCTCATGACCACTAGACCCACACCCGCCCATCCCTGGCAAGATATTCTGATGATGATGATATACAGTATCGGGGATACAAAATTTGTAAACTAGACCGAAAAAACATACAGTTTACTTCGAGAGTGTTTTCGAAATTCCGCTTTCCTAAAAAGTTATTAGCGATTGGATAAATGGATCACCCTGTATAACATAGATATAGGTAAATTGCATGTTTGTATCACAATCTTATTTATTAAATGTTTTTATGACTTAAAGTGAAAATAAAAAGTATTATTTAGTAGGAGAATAAAATAAAAACCTTTAATTTGAAAAAAAAAATATTTATTTGCATAGCTATTTTACATAGACTTCATATTTTACATTCTATTATACGAAAAATATACATGTAAGTCAATAAAATACAAAAATAGTTGCTAAAAAACATTTAAAAGTAACAGAGAAACTTAAATTAAAAAGAATTTAAGGTAAAAAAAATAGTTCCAAAAAATCCGTCAGGGGCGCCATTTATCAAAACAGGTGAGAAAATAGTTCCAGAAGTAGCCACCTGATAGCAGTGCTGTAACCTTCCCTATATATACGGCAACTGCACAAATTCTCGTCAGTACGACTTGAGTAATGTAGGGGGTAGGTCGCTCTGTTTCTCCAAACATATCTTATCTAGTCTAGTCTAACATTCATCACCTCTCTCCCAAAGAATCATGAGTGAAGGAGATGTTGTCACTTCGACGGTTCTCCCCACGCTGCCACGAATAATGATACTTCAGATTGAAAACAGCCAATACTGTGAGCCAATAACTGCGAAATCGTCCATCAACTGAAGTGGAAATGGAAAAGACGTTGAGGAAACATCGATCAAATAATGAGTAAGTACAATCAACTTTTCTTATGAATCAATCACTTTAAAAATTACATGTTTATATCAGAATCTTATTAAATTATTTTTTTACTTAAAGTGAAAATAAAAAGTATTATTTATTAGGAGAACAAATAAAAACCTTTAATTTGAAAAACAAAATGATTTTTTTGCACTCCTATTTTGTTATTACATAGACTTCATATTTTACATTCTATTGCAAGAAAAAAATACATAAAAATAAATAAAATACAAAAATAATTACTAAAAAATTGTTAAACCTAAAAAAAAGAAAACCTAAAAGGAAGGTTACAGAGTCTAGAGAGTGGTAGAAGTAAAAAAGAAAACCTAGAGGGAAGGTTAAAAATGTTCGGCAGAGTCGTGAGAGTGTGCAAGAGCAACAGACAGCTAGAGCGATCTAGTGGCCATTAGTTGCAAAAAAATCCGTCAGAGGGCGCCACTAATCAGACAGGTGAGAGAATAGTTCCAGAAATAGCCACCAGGTAGCAGTGCTGTAACCTTCCACTATATATACGCCTGCAGCACGAATTCTCGTCAGTACGGCTTGAGTGATGCGGGGGGGGTAGATCGCTCGCTCGTCGCTCCAAACATATCTCTTATCTTATCTAGTCTAGTCTAACATTCATCACCTCTCTCTCAAAGAATCATGATGTCGGGAGATGTTGTCGCTTCGACGGTTCTCCCCACCCTGCCCCACCCTCCCAACGAACTTAGTTATATACCGTCTAGAAGCAAGATGGCGCCAATTAAACTCACCTGAATGGCCCACACTGGTCACTAGATCGCTCCAGCTGTCTGTTGCTCTTGCACACTCTCACGACCCTGCCGGCCATTTTTAACCTTCCTTCTAGGTTTTCTTTTTTACTTCTACCACTCTCTAGACTCTGTAACCTTCCCTCTAGGTTTTCTTTTTTACTTCTACCACTCTCTAGACTCTGTAACCTTCCTTTTAGGTTATCATTTTATTTTTTCGTCTTTTCTTCA
Organism: Rhodnius prolixus; assembly: GCF_049639745.1. Taxonomy (NCBI): domain Eukaryota; kingdom Metazoa; phylum Arthropoda; class Insecta; order Hemiptera; family Reduviidae; genus Rhodnius; species Rhodnius prolixus. The sequence continues at coordinate 33,006,370 of NW_027411582.1, forward strand.
TCATTTGGAAATATTATTAATTATTTTCTTTTTATTTTTACATATTAATTAACACATTAAATGGAAAAAATAATTAAATAATTTTTTTTAATAAAAAAAATAAGATTTTTAGTAATTTTTTTTTAAACATGCAATTTTTAATTTTGATAAAATCATGCATATTACGTATAATAACTACATACCTTTTTTCTTATAGATTCTCAACCAAATTTGTTGGAATATTCACATTGGATTGATGATTTACGTCTTTTTCACTTGGGCTTCCATTGATGAACAGATTTGCAGGCATCCACCAGTATTGATTCTGAAAATAATTATTCATTGTAAATTAAATTAAATTAAAATATTTAGTAAGTTTTACCTAGCATTAAGAAAAATATCTATAACAATTATTGTACATTATAAAGATTAAATAAAGAAGACTGTAATTGAACTAAAGAATTGATTTTTATTCAACCTAACCTTTTCTTTCAATAATGAAAAATATTTCTAAAAAAACACACTTATTCCTTAGGAAAAAAAATTAATTTGATTAGAAAAATATAATAACACACATAATCTATTATTATTATGAAATTATTTGTATGAAAATGAGTTGAAAAATTATAAGCTCGAATAAAAATAGTTTTATATGACTGGAAAAAGATTCAGAATTCACATGCATGTTTGTTGTTGAATTTTTCAATTAAATTTACTGCTACCTACAATCAACAAAAATTAAAACTTCTTTCACATACATAAGAAAAGAATAATTTCTTGAAAAAAGTTTTAGTTCTTGGTGTATTATCCTGAACATAATAAATAATAAGATAAGACTTACCTGGATGCGAATAACTTCATATTAATAATGGTCGTGCTGCTGGAAGTACAGAATGACTCTGGAAGGTAGTGCTGGAATCTTATCATGATTGAATCTGGCGTTAATTTTTCATCCTATTGAAACTATGACTCAGTCACCAAAAATAATGAACAGTAAGTACAGAAGCACCCTTAAAAATTCATCTCAGATAAAAACTGAGCTTAACGGGGCTGCAAGTTGACGAAAAGCCCATTGATGTTAGCACTGCATGGACTGAAAAAAATATTACATTAAACATAAGTAGGAGTAATATGAATTTGATTCACATTGATGAACAGTTTTGCAGGCAGTACTCTGGGTATCACCAGTATTGATTCTGAAAATTAACATTATTTTCTGTAATTAAAATGTTGTAAGGAGTTTCAGCTAGCATAAAAAACTTTATAGCACATCTGTAACCAATTTATGTATACCATAAAGATTGAATAAAGAAGAATGTAATTAACCTAAATAACATTTTTTAAACCTACATCTTTTCATTCAATGATAATGAATGCACTTATTTCTTAGAAATAAAATTAATTTGATTGGAAAAATATAACACTCATGATCTACAAACACTATTTTTTAAAAATGAATTAAAAAATTAAAAGCACGACCGAAAATGTGATTGCAAAATGATGCAGGATTGACATGCATGTTTGATGTTAATTTTTCAATTAAATTGCTGCTACTCACAATCATAAACTAAAACTTCTTTCATATACAAAAAAAAAAGGATTTAATTTATAAGAAAAAAGATTAAGTTTAAGCTTTAGCACTCAGAACATAATAAATAATAGATAAGAGTACCTGAAGATCAGTTCCAAAGATGGAGTCCCTTGTTTAGTTTATTGTCGAAAATACAATGGATGCGATTCACTTCACATACATGTCCTGCTGCTGGAAGGATAGAAGGACCCATAAAAATTCATCTCAGGTAAGAGATGAGCTTAAGGAGGCTGCAAGTAGTCAAAAAGCCGCTCATGGATGTTAGCACTACATGAACGAAAATACTATATTAAACCTAAGTAGAAATAATTCGAATTTGATTCACACGATATTAATACCATATTTAAAACGTAGAGTTTTTCTGTTAAACCTATTTTCAAAAATGTTTTTGAAATTTTGCTTCTAATTTCTTAAAATAAAGTTTAATAACATTCAAAAAAATGTTAACTATTATCAAAAGAAGATACGACTAATTAATTACACATAATTCTATAACAAAATTAATGAACTAGGTCCTATAGAGTAGACATGCATTCATAAACAAAGTATTATTTTTTGTTGTATCATACTGAACGTATAAATAATAAGATAAGACTTACCTGGATGCGAATCACTTCATGTTAATTGTGGTGCTGCTAGAAAATTATTGAAAAATCACGACCCCTAAACAGTTCAGTTATAGGATTAGATTGATGTTTTACGTCTTTTTCACTTGGGCTTCCATTGTTGGACAGTTTTGCAGGGAGTACTCTGGGTATCACCAGTATTTAATACTGAAAATTAACATTATTGTAATTAACATGTAATGAATTTCACCTAGATAAGAAGCCATAGGAACACATCTGTAACAATTTATGTATAAAAAAAGAATAAATAAAGAAAAATGTAATTAAACTAAAGAATTTATTTATTTTTTAAAACCTAAATCCTAGAGTTAGTTATATTTTATACATGGGGAGATAGTAGATTTAAAAAACAATTATACTTCTTTTGTTTATTCTGAGAAATAATTACTTTGAAATAAAATGATAAATAAACGATTCAAATAATATAAAAAGTGCGTAAACAAGTCAAATTTTTGGGGGGTTTGGAGATTGACATTCAAACATTAAAAATCTAAAATCAAACGATCGATGCTGGAATGGATGCTAGCACTGCATGTATGAAAAAAAAGCCTGTGGATGTAAGCACTTGAAAAAACTGCAAAGTTGAGGACTAAATAAGCACAGTCAATCTTTAAGGACGTTCAATTTGGAAACACATTTAATTAAAAAGGCACAATAATAATAGACTTGATGTAGTAGTAAGAATTTTTAAATATCACTAATATATCATGCTAATCATCTCATATTACGATATTGCTGCTGGAAGAATAGAGGTATCTCCAAAAATAATTTCAGGTAAAAATAAGGCTTAACACGGCTGCAAACTGACAAAAAGCCTATGGATAAAAGCACTGGCTTAATAATGCGGAAACAAGTTTTTAAAAAAGCTCTATTGCCTGATTATGTGAAACTAATATGATAAGTGTTCACTTACACTGCTAGGTGCGGTTTTAAAACATGTATCCAGAAGAAGAAAGTAAAGAAAGAACCTAAGAACTGCAGCATATCTACCCACTAACTTTTGAAAGCCCATCAAGTTTGTTCACATTACTACACTAATAAATTTCTTATTCTTTAGTACTCACTTTTATCAGCCACATTTATTCAAAATCTCCAAGTCTTTTATTAACTAAAACTGAAGGTTAGAAAAGCCAATGGATGTAATCATTTGGAATTAATATAGGTTACATTCAAAATTTTAACTAAATTCGCACCTTGAGTAACACTGTTGAAATCGTACAATTTTACAGTTAAAGTAAATCTTTTATCAAGCAGTTTTAATTAAACCAAACTGTATTCATTCTTTAGTTCTAACAGTTTAATTTGGTTCAAAACGATGATTCCAACTTCTAAGCCCTATCCGTCCGCTCTAAACTCGCTAAGTGAGGAAGGTTACATGTTGTATAACCTTCGTAATGTCTGTTATCAAAATATTAATAAATCATAAATATTTTTGCAAAAATAATTAAATAAAAGTTAATATTTATTTAAGATATTTGTACGTTTAGTGCATTTGTAATACTTTAAATTTCTAGAGTTGTAGTTGTTTTTTATTCGGGAGGGGGCGAATTTAAGCAAAATACAGAAATATGTACTTTTATTAGTACAGGAAAATAATCATTATTTTTAAATGAAATAATGATTAATAAGTGATTTAAATAATATCACAAGTGCGTAAATAAGTAAGAAGGTAGCCTAGAAAAAATAACTTAAATACGAAATATGAATTTACTAGACATGAAAGTTTCATAGAATAGAATAAATATTATAAAAGTATACTACAAGTCAGAAATGTATAATACATTTCAACCTTCTTAACTGAGTAACAAAGAGAAAAGTTAGGTGAAGAGATTGGAATGCAGGGAAAAAGGAGAAGAACCTGCAGCTAGTGTAGAAAGTTAGAGTAGGATATGTTTTAGTCTACTGTGTCTGTATGTTGTAGAAGAATCGTAGGAGGCTATGTCGCGGCATAGTGGATTGGGATGGCAGTCTAGGATGGAAAGGAGTTTAAGCAGACGATTTTGGATGAAGGAGTGTACAGGAATAATGGACGCAGTCTCGTGGAGTGAGTCAATTCTAGGGCGTCGTGGAGAGTCTGTTGCGAGTCTGAGAAATTTGTTTTGGGTTATCTGAAGTTGCTTGATGTTGCTACTACAAGTCAGGCTCCAGGCGGAGCAGGCGTAGAGCAACATCGGCCTAATGACTACTTTGTAATGGAGTAGTTTGTTAGTCACAGTCATTTTGGAGTCACGTAAGAGAAGAGGAAATGATAGTCGTATAGCCAGTTTGTCAGCGTTTACTTTACGAACGTGCTTAGTGAAAGTCAGTTTGTTGTCTAAAGTTAGCCCTAAGTACTTCACGTGGGTAGACCACGGAACGAGAATGTTATTATTGTACATCTGATTTGTCGGTTAAAAGTGGGTCTGCGTTTGGTGAAGAGTATAGCGTTTGTCTTGTCGTGGTTAATTTTAATTTTACATTTGCTGCAGAATTTTGTCTGTCTATTGAAAGAGTAAGTCTGTTGGTGATGGTGTCCATTCTCCAAGATGACGTGTTAAAGGCCTCGTCATCGGCGTACAAGGCGAGGTTGACATGAGGAGGGTTGGGTAGAGGATTCATGAAAGTTTCGTGCTTAATTTTCATTGCACTGATTAATGAATTTAGTTGTTTTTTTTGTAGAAAGGTCTCCCGGCAGACGTAATTTCCATGTCGTAGAATAATTTCTAATTTTGAATGAAAATGTACTATGTCAAGAATTGTACGACTACGTATCAGTAAGAACGATCGGATTGAATTAAGCAGATATCTCCTTCCGAGGAATCGCGCATCATTTCTATTTGATTAAAGAATATTTCTATCCCTATCACTGAAGGAATCTGCTTTGTTTGAAACACAATAGAAGAGGAGATATTAAATCTGAAATGTACAAAACTTAACGACAAATTCAAACTTTTTTTAACGATTTATCGAATCAAAATGTTTAGAACTCTACATTAATTTTGTTTAGTTATACGTAACTCCTATCCTTACACTTGAGAGAAATGAAAGTTGGAAGTACAGCAGTGAATAATATATAGAATTTTGAATTTTACAGAACTTTACAACATACTTAAACTTTAGGCACCACATCTTACTTTGTAATGTTCAGAACAAATTTTGATTCTGCCAAATTAAAAACTACTCCTACCCCTATAATTGAGAGAAATATCAAAGTAGATAACATAATAAAGCATCTCAGAAGGATGGTGGATGGCTGCCACAAAATAATGCGGTGTAATTCACCGAACAAGTCAAATTTATAAGATGAAGTTTATACATATCGAGACCACTAAATCTAAGTAATGAGTTTTAACTCTTCATTAACTTTGATTATTTAAATAGTTTTTATAAATTCCTCATTAAATTTACATAACGCACTAGAACCTAATGCACGTAGAAAACCTCTTAACTTGAGCTAGTACTTTACAGAGCCTATTTCACTATTTTTTTTGGGTCATAAACACTATTCCTACACCTTACAACTACACTTGTCATTAAAATCTCAAATAGTGTGTGTGTATATATTACATTGCGTATAGCGTAAAACCGATACCGTCGAATTAAAAAAAAAAAAAAAAATGGGACTGTACTTAAGAGAATTACTTAAAGTTAAAATAAAAATAAGATTTTCAACTTGATGACTATGAAAGCATAAAAGTGACAATATTTTAGGTGAGGACGATTGGAATGGAAAAAATAATCCGTTATGAATCATTCAGATGATTTTTTTTCAACTTGCAATATAATTTTAAAATTTGCTTCGATTTAAAAGTTGGGTAAAAATAACTTACCATGACACTGATAAAAGTTGTACAGAAGAGGTGATATGTTGTCCAGGATCCCATCGTACTACATTGATCTTAGTTCTACTTGCTTGCTGATTTTTTTTATGTTTAGCCATTTTCTTTTACCAACAAAATTTATAATCAAAGATAAGGTTTTGTGTTAAAAAAAAACTTATAAACAAAATTAAGTGAATGATTGATGTAAAATTCTTACTTCTTTTTACTTTTACTTGATATTAAAACTAATCTCTGGAGACCACGATAAGAATTCTGCAATAAATAAAGCAATTTGCAAGGAATTTCAGTTTCAACAATTTTTTTATCATTTACTTGAAAAGAATTATTATTTTTTGTTGAGTATTCTTTTAGTTGATAGTTCTAAGTTACCTTATCCATTTCAGCAGTAGTAGAACCAGATTGCACTTTATTATGTTGAACTCAAAAGTTGACCAAATCGACGAAAAAAAAGGAGTTTTCCATCTTAAAAAAAATTCTTTTTACTTTGGCTGTGCAATCATTTTTAAACTTTTTCGTACACCCAACTTCAAAGTACTGACTCATGAAATTGTACAATCTTACTTAATTAGAACAATCAATCACTTCTATTGGGGATTTCTTCAGTGCTTAATGTAATGTAAGTGTACATTACATAATCAGAGAAAACAAAAAATTACATCTACTTTAAAAATGGTAATTATAGGAATAGGAAGGAAACATATGGAGAGAATATAAAAAACAATGAAGTAAAAGGCTTTTGACAAAAGCTCTCGTAGGCGATCCATAAAAAAAGATGTGATGATTAAACATACCTTAAAAATCAATCCTAGTACTTAATCTGTTGAATTTGATTGACGTTGAGAATATTTTTCCCACTGTTAAAAAACAGTTTTTCTTCCCACTTCTGGTTAGAATTATTGATTTCATCTCACAGATCACTTTTCTTTAATTCTGATCTAATTCGGAATTTTCGTAGACCAAAATAAAAAATCAGAATTTAAGATGTGGAATAAAATCAAATATTAGTTTATTATTTAACAAATTTACCTCGACATAGCTATAAATAAGAAAGTGTATAAAAAAAGTTTATTTTTTTTTTTATAAAAATTATGAAATAATCTAAAACTTAAAAATTATACAACAGAATTTAGTCACGGAAAATCACATTTGCCCACACTGTGAAATTAAGACTGGAATTTTTGGTTTATTATTAGGTCCAGTGGGTACATTTTCTATTTTTCTCATCACCAAAAGTCCATCAATTACACGACCAAATACTACATGTTTTCCATCTAAAAAGTTGCATTTAGCACAAGTTACAAAAAACTGGCAGCCGTTAGTATCTTTTCCACTGTTTGCCTAAAATAATTAAAAAGAATAATATTTCATTTATTATTTAAGATTAATGAAAAATTTGCAAACTAGGCAGTGATACTTTAACATTACTCTTATTGAAAGTGATACACCTTTTTGAACATACTGATCTATCCGCAATACTGCTTAATTTCATCTGACTTATCATGCCTATTTTATTGTGACTTTAGCTCTCTGTCAAAATTTGGGAAAGGTTAATGCAATCTTAAATTTGTTTAGACATCCGATTGTTCAATCTAGGAAGATGGATGAAAATCGGAAATTGAATAAAATCATAAAAAATAGACATGCTACGAGTGATGAAATAACGTATAAGACTTACAGTTGGGTGCTCCTCACTGTTTTTTTTTTTTACAATCTAAATCACCGAACAAACTGAATCCATTGGTGATTGATTAATTACGTTAGCCTAAAGAAAAAACAGTCTTTTAAGTTGAAAATAAACGTGTTGCCTTGATTAACTTTAAAGTATGCTATTTGAGTATCGCATGAGCTGTTTGCCATCCATCAGTTAACGTTCAGATATTTTAAATCAAAATATCTTATAAGTTACTTTACCACAATTAGATGTAGAATGTAGAAAGGAATGAAACACACAAACATAAAAGGAAAACCAGCCGTAATACAGTTTCTTTCAACTTTTCAATTCTTTTAAATGTTCAATTCATTTAATCATCATGAGTATAAGTATTTGTTCAACCAGCTATACCAAATAAGAATAATAGTTATGTTCTTTTAAAAATTCATTTTAGCATAATAATTATTACTTACCATTGACAACAAGCCTGGCGAATCATGTTTAAGAATGAAATTTTCATCCGCAAAACTAGCCCCTCCATAAATGCTCATTACTCCTGTTCCATCGCCCTGTAATTTAAAGATAAATCTTAAGTGATAAAATGTACAGTACAACAAAAACCTTAACAATACAAAGAACGATATACCTACATTAACAAAATCACCTCCCTGAATCATAAAATCTTTGATCACTCTGTGGAATGTTGAACCTTTGAATCCTAAAGGAACTCCATCTTTTTTATACTCACCTGTGCACAACTGACGAAAATTTTCACTAGTTTTAGGTACTACATCAGCAAATAATTCCATTATCATTCTGCCAATTTCCTACAAAGTGTACTATTTTTAGTTTATCATTTTACAGAGAACAGTTTTTACTTATAATTTGTCTACTTTCATGATTAATTACCGTTGCACCAACACTAATGTCCAAAAACACTACCGGGTTATTGGGATTTCTTAATTGAGACTGTATTTGATTCCAAGTAGGCATTATATAACTATTAGCTAAAAGGTTGGCTCTGCTAACGTCACTGATTAACAGTAGCAACTATCAAATTAATATACAAAATTCTAAACTACGGTTGAAACGACCGGTAAAGATAGCCAATGTGGAGTCTTCACTCTTTCTCTAAAAAATGTTAACCCACAAAAAACCTCTCTTCTTTAGAAATGCATACTATATCGAGATATTGCAGACAATTTTACAACATCGATTACTTTAAGGAATGCTAACGTTTAAGACACTTAATTATTATGTACTTTAATATGTATGTACTTTAGTTCAATCATAGCTACAAATTAATAGAAAAGTATTATTGCTTGAAGTTTTTACTATAAAATTAAACTAAACGCTGAAAAAAGCTGCTTGATCTGCGATAAACCCCTAATCTCTTTTAAGAACTTTAATCAAGTCCTTTACAACACTAAAATAAAACCCACTAACTTACCAAACAGTTATGCACACTAGCCGGCCTACTCTACGGTCTACACAATTAAGTTAAGAAGGCAAATCAATGCAATGGTATAATCATATTCACTAATTAGCAGTTAGCTATTTATCGACGTCTTTTACTCATGTTCTTTTTGGGCTACCTCTTTTTCAGCACAATTCTCTCTGGAGCATATTCAGTAGGATTTTGGGTCACTCCCTTTTTTATCCTTTCAACGAGTCCAAATTATCTTAGGTACATCGTGCTGAAAGTTTTAATTTGCATCTGCACTTCTAATTTCATATTTGGATGTTGCAGGAATAGTGACACATTAAAACTTCTTCGCCACGAAACCTTTAAAGCTATAAAGCTTGTCTACTAGTTGAGTTCCCAATTGTCTCAGCTATCCTGTGTCGCACTGTTCACTTGCTTTTACCTTAGAGTAAAGGATTACCTTTAGAAATGCATACTATATCGAGATATTGCAGACAATTTTACAACATCGATTCATTTACAGAATGCTAACTAATTATGTACTTCAGTTCAAATCATAGCTTCAAATTTATAGAAAAGTATTACCTATGGCTTGAATTTTTTTTACTAAAAAATTAAACTAAACGCAGGTAGAAGGATTACCTTATCTCTATTACTATCTTCTTTTGACCAAAAAATGGGATTTAGAATGCATATTATTTATCCTTTGATATCTTCAGGAGAATGTCGTAATCACTCTCCCTGTACACATACTAGTATTTCAAGTTTCATGCTGCCATCTTCTGGTCCTTCGAATCCAAGTAAAAGGGAGGACATGCGCATGTATCTGTTTCTCCCATATATTTTCCTCTCACTTTCAAAAAAGGTTTTTGTACCACCTGTAGTTATTACTTTAAACTTATCTATAAGTCTTATCATTTCTAATTGTTAACTTAGAAACACATCTCCTTGTAGTTACGAAATAGGTATTACGGGGGAACAGTAATATTCCACGTTCCTCCCTTAACACTTCCTTTGCCATTGTTGTTGAACTTATTTTTTGAATAATTGCTACTATCCAACCCTGTTATAGTTACTATCATACAATTTGGCACAGTGTATTCTTTCAAAGACCTTAAATTGCTTTAAAGGAATACTGAAGAAATGATTAGATTTTTTTGACTCACTATAGAATCTTAGCTATGAATAAATCTATAAAAAAAAATCGAAGCCCTTCTCTATTAAATGTTTTCCACTGAAATACCTTATTAAGTCTGTGTGATCAATACGTGGCCATCCAGCTCTTAAAGTAAGTATCATATTACTAAAAATGATAGCACAACAGTTGCCACCAAAACTTTAATGTGCCGTTTCACAGTTATTTTCGCTGGGTATTCACCAAGCTCATTCATAACTTCTTAGCGTTGCTAGAAATGGATTTTTTAAAAATTAAAATTGTAATAACTGTAGAAACAAATAATCTTCAAGAGTTCACATAAGAATTTTTGTTACTCAGACTTGAAAATTATATTTATCTTTGCTGAAATCTCGCAACTTATTGATGAACTTATTATTTTAGTTAATTTTGTATTTTAAAGATAATAAATTAAAACAATTTTTTGTTCACAAGTTTTTATATTTAATAGATTTCTCTTTTTATTTTAATTTTTTTCATTTGCGATAACAAAAAGAAATACAATTTTAGAAGTATTATCCATGATTATTTGTTACTTTTAACATAATATTTGCTCAGTAAATTACACATTTTTTGAGTGCTTAGTTTTATTTATAAAAATATTAATATAAATTCGTTACACTTATACAATAATTATCTACATTTCTTTTGGATATATATTCCACTCACTATTATGGTTAAGAGTATTATATTTTCAGCCATACTTACATATATGTAGGTAAGATTCTTATTAGATTAGTATATCTTTAATTTGAAGCAGTCTATCTTTGCTTGCTTAGATAAATAATTGGCTTCGTCTAGAAAAATCCTGTTTTTAGTAGTACACTAAAAAAATGAGATGTACTTTTATACAAGAGAAATAAGATCGTCATATATTTTACCTAGCTTGGCGTGTAGTAACAAGCAAATTATTTTACACTCACGGAAAAAAAATCAGGAGCTGTAATTGCAAAAAACAAATAAAAAAAACTCTTACCCTTAAAACACACCCTCCACACAATCCTTCGAAAGACAATGATTTTGAAAAAATATCCTAACGCAAGTTTTTGAAAAGTTAATTCTCACTTATACTAATAACGTAGGATTAGTCAGAAAACATCATGGTGAAAAATATACCTTGTTTTATCGGTACGAAAGTGATCGTTGGATGGCAATACATCAATACAAAAAAACTGATTTATGTGAAGCAAACTCTTCAAACTCGAAAATAGTGTAATTTTTAAAGGCAAGGAAATGGGCCAATATCTAAACATGCAAAGATAATTTTAAGAGCCGCAATTAGATATTTACAAATATTTCAATACAAACACATTGCTTGCCGGATAATTTTATTTTACAATACCCTTAAGTTTATTACTTCGTAAGATAACCATAAAAATTCAGTTTAATATGTACAAAAGAAAAAAAAATATCCATTCCAAGTTTTTTGTTAATTTCAGAAAGGATTTGTCTAAAAAAATTACCTTTCAATAATTTTTTATCACTTTTATCACTTTTGCACGTTACGCAGAAGAAAAAACATACTGACTGAATTTTAGATTATCTCACAAGTTGCAAGTATGTTCAGTGAAGTTATAAATGTAAAAATATTATATATTATCAAGTTTTGGTCTCTTGTATTTTTAAATTAAAAAGGCTCTACTATATTAATTTATAAAATTATTTAAAAATGCTTTTCAAAAAATGTTAAGAAATAATTATTGTATTATTCTTTTAAAATATACTAAATACATACATATACATATATGTACATATTTTATTGTATTCACTCTCATTTCACATGTAAAAGATAAAATGAAATAAATAAAACAAAAAATATGTATTTTTAATCCAGCACCCGTTCATCATCTGAATAAAAATTGTAACATCCTTAAAAGCTAAATTTAAAATTTTTGACTTTTCTCAATCTAAGGCTGGAATTCCAAAATATTCTGCTTCTATTATTTGGCATTATTTTAGGAACTAAGTTACTTCGGCATCGCTGTAATTTAAGAAAATAATAAAGACTAGTAAGTGATAAAATTATTACTACATTATTATTGTTATTTTGAGGTAATAATAAACAACTAACTATCAAATGCATAAGATTTTAGAGAAGTAAAGTAAAAAGTAAAGTAATCGCCTATTATTTCAGGCGGGGCTTAACGTCCAACTACCATTTACTAGGTGTCGTGGACGGAGGCGAATATCAAACGTACTTTACTATTTCTCATTTAACCATTAAATAAAATCCAAGGCCAAGACCGGGAATCGAACCCAGTACCACAATGCATATTAGCTTTGCAGGTCTCGCCTCTTAACCCGCTCGGCTACCGTGGCGCCTTAGATTTTAGAGAATATATTAGATTTTCTTAAGAAAAAAAAAGAAAACTTCTAATATATACTACATCATTCCAGAAGATCTGGATTGAAGTTGAGCACATTAAATTTTTTTATAAGTCCAAGAATAAGTAAAGAAATTTTAAAAAATATTTATATACACAAATCTGAATTTCTCAAATGAAACAATTTTTTTTTAAGAAACAAAATTTTTAGGACAAATATATTTTAATACTTATTCAAACAAAAATTTGAAGCTACAAAAGGGTTTTTATTTCATTACAAATATTTATTTCTAGTTAGTTTTGGTTAAAGATATTGTCGAACCAGTTAGAAATTTGGTTAGAAACATGTTTTCTAGGTCTACAAATAAAATCGTGTTGGTGTTTGGCAGAAATCCCATCTCTATTACTAATCGGTTCATACACTTTGGAAAATTCAAGAATATTCATTCAACTTTTCAGTAGAAAATTATATTAATTGGAATTGATAAGAATGCTTAGCATGATTAACAAATAAAACATATACTACAGTAGTTGAAACAAAAGCAAGTTGGAAACTATAATTCAGAATCAACAAACAAAAATACCTGAAAAATTATAGCAATAGTGTAGGAGGGGACTACAAGTCTCCCATTCTGTTGTCAGTTTTGGGGTAATGTTCTTCAAAAGGATATACATTCAGACTGTAATAGCTATTCAAACGATGAATTGATGTAAGAGCTATTAGGAGTAGATTTGCTCTCCAATACCAACCACTGAAAGGGTTTATAAAATACCGAAGTTTTTATTAGAGTTAGCTTGTTTTAAGTACGTATTTGTTTGAATTTCGAGAGAAATATATCTTAGAAAATTCGCAAATCGAGATCAAATTCTCGAATGTTAATTTGAGTAATTATAAATAGAGGAGCTATGAGTACGAAATGGAAAAACTATGTTTAAATTGCCTTCATCAACCGGCTGATATCTGCTTTCTTATCTAGACGTCGCTCGTTCCAAGAACCTACCTTTGTAAGGCTACCTCAGAGAAGCCATTAAAACACAAAAAACATTTTCTTTACTAGTAACTTCAGGAGTAGATATCTTATAAAAATATAAGTTCATCAAGTTCACATTTCAGGAGAGAAATCGTTATAATTTCTTTACAAGGAAGTTAAAAATAAAACTTACATGAAGAGAGACCACTAAAATACAACTAATAATGCCCTATCTGAAAAAAAGTTTAAGCAGTCTCTCTGAATACAGCCTCCTGAATCCAGGAAATACAAGTCATAATACGTAAAAATAACAAGAAATAAAGATCAAGACAATCTTACAGTGGGGTCACTTTTTTAAACCCTCCAGTTACGAGTAACCTCCTTTCCTAACCGGCTGGATCGTCGTACTGCATTTGGAAAAACAATATTCAATCCTTTTTGTTTGTCTAATATTCCCATCAATACCTCTCTCTTCTCCATGAATTCTTCTCTTAACTCTTTCTTTCTTAATGCCAAAGATTGTTACCTGAACTGGAGAAAAATACAGAAGATTATGTAAAAGTTTAGTGAAATAATCAAAAAATACAATTGCTATTCAAATTTTCTTGGAATTAACCATTGTTGAACTTATGTAATATTTACAATGTTCCATGCAAAGAAAAGTTGAGCAGTTTTTTTAATAGTTAATACAACTACCTTCTAGTTTAATATAATTAAATTTTGCTTCTTACATATAACGTGAAACACAAATATTTTTTTTGGTGATCAAATTGTGATGTTTTTTTGTAATGTTCCTGAAACTTTTTTACCAGCGACCGTAAATAATTTCTTGTTTTTCCAGTAACTGTTTGGGCCTCGCCGAAATTGTAACTATACTATCACTCAAGGTCTCTATTTACAGTATATCCGAAGGGAAGTTGTTCCTTTAATAATCACGAATAATAAAACAGATTTCTGCAAAACTTACACTATATTAAATATATTTATACAATATTTTGAAATAAATTATTAGTATCATAATCAATATCTATTATTTACCTCACCAATATGAAATAGCGATCTATGTATAAAAGAAAATAACAGTGTACATTATATATATATATATATATATATATACATATGTAGACCTCAAAACGTTTCTTAATACTTGGTTCGATCCCAAAATAACATATATGTATAAAAATGTTTATTCTAAATTTTTCCATCAAATTGCACTTCCTATAAAATATGTTATTTATGTTATTATATGTTTGATTATTCATTCAGTTTGTGTTATATTTGTTATTCAATCTACATTTATCTATAAATGTATGGTAGAAAAATTCGATGTTATTATGGCACATAATAGATAGATAGATGTTCTACAATATAATAACATTTTCACGGTATAGATATAGTATAGACTTCTTTTTTGCTTTCAATTTTGATGAACATTGATCTACCCTATATTTATTTATTTACTATAACTCTATTTATTTACTAAAGTAAATATCATCTTTAGTTATATTTCTTTCGTATTCTTTTTTAGTTCAAGTAAATATTAAATTATTAATTTTTAGAAAAATATTACCACATTCTAGGTGAAAATATGTACCTTATATTTTTATAGGTACATATAAAACTTTTTTATTTTACGACTAGATAATGCTGTTAAAATAAATTTGTTTTATTATATTTATGTTATTTCATTTATAATATTTTACAGAAAAGTTTACTTACAAATTCACGGACGTATATTTTAGGTTTTTTTAGGAACCTATATTATTATCTACACTTTTTCTTTCAAAATTAACTTCTTTCTTTAAGTATCATTGAGTAAGATTAATTAAAATTTTCATTTCTTGTTTAAATGTAAAAATTATTTATATTTTTAATGACTATACATGACAAAATAAATCACCAACAATTTTCCTCATCATGAAATTTTTTAAGTTGATGATCAGGAATTTCTCAAACCTTTCCATAAACAGTTTTTTAGGAAAAAACGTTTCATTTTTCATTGTGCCACCCGCAAGAAGTGTTTTTCCTACTGAGTTTTCTTTCTAGAATATTTAAGAATGTATTCGTCTTTCTTCAGGCATAAATTACTAAAGACAAAAGTAGGTGAAAAAAGAATTACAGATCAAATGTGCATACTCCCAACTTTGATTAAAAGAAAATTGAGCAGTTTTGTTTGGTTCTTTTCTTCTTCTCGATATGAACTATCACTGTGCCTTAGGAATATCATTTTTAAATCTAAAACTGTCTAGGACATAAATAGTGTGGCCGAGATGTATAAAACACGTATTGCCATTCAACAGCTGATATACCTACTTTCTACTTTAAAATAATTAGTTATTTTAAATATAGTGTGAAATATTTTTGATTAACCAAAAATTTAGATTTCAGTGATACAAAGAAATAAATTTTTTACTTTTAACTTGAGCACATTTCAGAGGTCTTTACCGACAATTAACAATTAAGAGAAGTGGCAGAAGAATGTAAGAATATGAATGAGAATTCTGTGAATTCATTTTAACGGAACAATTGAGGATATCACGTGTTTAGGTTGAAGTTTGTTCCAAAATTGGTGAAAGTCTACCAGAAGTCTGGCTTGGTTGTCGGCGTTGTCTCTTTCCATGCCTATCTCAACGGTAACTTTCTTAGTTGAAGTCAAGGATGAGGCCCCTGGGTCTATGGTTATCTAGATGAATTCAAATTTCAATCTTCTCACAGCAAAACTTGATCATTTCTATTAAAAACGATAGTTACTACTAACTGGAAATCCTGAAACGTTTCTCAATGATTAACAAAAAACAAATAAAAAAAATCTGATCCTGGAGGACACAGAAGAATGCTTATTCATTCAGTCATTAGAATTCGTGAGATTTGTGCCAACAAGACTCGATTTCTGTTCATCCTACACATCTGATTAAGTTTTTTATCGATTCTAGAAATCGTGGAAGTTAAACCCGTTCTAGTGGCATTATTCCTGTCTAAAGGATTTTTTTCTTTCTCTTGATCTAACCTTTCCAGCTAGAAGCTTGACCGTTTAACCTAAGAACCTTATGACTTCTAAAAAAGTACTGGAATTCTAGTATTCCCACATAAATAAATAGTCCCTAATAGTAGTAGTCTATATAAAAAAATGATTTTAATACCAGCTGATATTGATATAAAGGCCAAATATTATTGCTGCCTGAAGATCGATCAATCAACTAATCATTGGTTCATTACTTTTTCTTTTTTCTCTTGATATACAATCCAAAAAAACTTCTCTTGATTTCCAATCGAAGGAAGAAGAAGGCCAAGTAAAAGCAGAGAAATTAGCTGTCCCACTAGATTTCTGTGAGAGCATCCAAAGAGGCCCTCTTCTTAGACTTATCTCATACGTTGGCAATCCTCAGCATGGACGATGAAGGTCTTCTTTCTGCAGTAACCTGTGCGATCACATTGTTGAATGATGGTCGCCGTTCTCTGGAGCCGGTAAATGCACCCGGTGGTAGAAGATCGGCAAGATGGACTGAAGGACGTCTTGGTGAGATGTATCCTGTACTGGATGGCCGTCTGTAACAGGAGTAACTTGGTGAATGTTTATACTTAAGTGAATAACTTCCATGGTGCAATAAAGCTCTTAAGATGTTTATTCGCATCTGGTGCATTCTCTAGAGCAAGTGAAAACGTACATCGTGAAGCTGTGAAAGGAATGAATTTAAATCCAAATTCACTGTAATTTCATGTGATGCATAAATGTGCTTAGTGGATGTACTTAACATTCTTAGAAACTTTAAATTACAGTTTACTAAACTAACCTTTGTAATATAAAGCTCGAATAAGCTTTTTTGGAATACAAAATGCACCAATGCTGAGTGAAAGAATTTACTTTCAATGGAGCTTTGGTTGGTAATAAAAAGAATAATTATTGTGAGTTAAATATTGGAAAACTTTCTTGTGATAACTCTACATGAACATAAGACAGTATGTGCTTGAACATGTTCTGTGAGGACGAATAATTATTCTCAGTAGAAACAAAATACGGTTGAGACAAAGTTCTACGGCTGAAATTTCAAAGCTCAAAATGACTTAGAACGTTTCTTACTAGTCAAAATAGTAGTTCGTATTTTCCTTAAATATCGGAGATCTCGCAAATTTTTAGTAAGCTTATTTTCCATTCTTCTTTTGGATTTATAAGCACCTCTTTTTTGCTTTGGGGGGGGGGAAAAAAATAACTTCAAAAAACAAGAAATAATACCTTGCCGTAGATATTGGTGGAGGTGCTAAAGCTGGCGACAAAACACAACTGCTTGGTCTACGTTCTACACTGAGTATTGGTAACATTGACCTGCTCAATCCTGGACTTGTCTCACTTGTCACCAAACTTTGAATGTCCACAGCTGATTTTGTCTTTCTAGGAGGTGGTAAACGAACTAACGAAGAACCAACAAATACTGAATTCTGTCTTGGACGTAACAATGTGCGATAAGGTGGGCCAACTATGCCGAAGCAAGGAGGATCAAGGCTTACATTATACTTGGAGAATGAAGTTCGATGCTGAAAAAAAAACAAGCAAAAAGTGATTAAAAAAGATAGTACTAATATTTATTTTAAAAAAGAGATTTGCAATTATACATAACGTATTATATATAATGTAATGTGTACCTCGTTGGATTTAATAATGTATTTAAATCAATTATTTCATTGCATAAATTATAGTGTAAGAAAATAATTCAAATTATGAATTTTAAATTTATGATATTAAAGTATGGTTTATAAATGTATTTACATTTAGATTTAAATAATGTATAAAATAAAGCATATCAATTTATTCATGACTTATTGAATAATAAATCAAGTTATAATTTGAAATTTTTGAATGTTATTTTATTTATTATGAACTACTACTATCCTCCTTAAAAATCAAAGCGTCGCCTGATTAACGAAAGATTAACTTGGATCTACAATGAAAGTCAAACCCCAGGCTAAGAACTTCATCGTGTATCAAATGTTGTATCCACTTATACCTGTGCTACTGTACAGTAATATTTAATAAAATAAGAAAATAAACCAAACAGTAAAAAAATCATTATTTTTTGACAACAAATTTTGCTTAACATTGAGACCAATTGTATTAGTGATTCTCCCCAGTGGGACACACCAAAATGCAAGTTGAATATTGATTCGGAAATATGAGAGGTCACATTTTAACAATGAATGAGAAAATAACAGCGTTTCGATAGAAAATGATGTTTCAGTGGGAGAAAATTGAAAAGCAATGTTTGGAAATGTTTTCATCCTTATCTGTTATCGTTGTTGAAAGTTTATGTAAATGTGAAACAAACAACAAGACTAAAGTTTTCAAAATTACATTTAGTAAAATATTTTTTACAAATTACATAATCTTTCTGGCGAGAATTTTAAAGGAAATGATTGAAAAATAATATAAAAATTGTACATCTTTCGATGTTTTATTAAGAGCAGTTTCATTAAAACAGATTCTATAAAACGAATTTTAACAAAAACTTAGCGAAACGATTGATTAAATCCTCACATCATCACCTAAAATCTCAAATATCCTTACTCCAGATTGCGAATTAAATTATGGAGAGTTTCATTTAATGCCTCAATTATTTTTAAATTAAAGAAAAAGGTAGCAAGAATAATGATGTCTAAAAAGGATTCGAGATAGCCTAAACTTCATTTCTAGCACAAAATATCAATGCATTTGAATCATTATACGCTTACAAGCAAGTCCTGCAAATAAGGATGCCAGAGACAACAATAATTGATAAAAATAGAGCTCCAAAAAGTCTGACCAAAATCAGCATTAATCCCAAGAATTACGCATGCAAAGTTGTATAATAAAATAAGAAAGATTGATTAACATACAACAAAAAAAACACAAAAATCTTAATACCTACAGGAAAGGACTGTAGGAGATTTTATAGGGAATACGAGTAAACTAAATGTATAATTTATGTTTACGTACCAGTTATGGTATTTGTTCAGTATAAAGAAATTTTAATGATATGCACAATGGACCCAATAGTACGTTTTACTTCCTTAAGAAGTAAGAAGTAACAACCGTTTTCTATAAGAAAAGTATATTTTTTTTAATTGAACGTGCCGAGTATATTGTGTAAAGCAATGTATGCAGGCAAATAAATATCATTATCAATAACAAAACGTGCCAATCTTTGTGAAAGGCTATCACTCTTTGCAATATCAGGTATTAAAATCAAATATCAAAATAAATCAAAACTTTAGGATCAGATCACCATATACGAGGGTCGTTTGAAAAGTCCGTGCAAAAATAAAAACTACTTAATTTTTTGGGGTAAACCTTTTTTATTTTTCAACATAGTCTCCTTTTAGGCTTATACACTTCGTCCAACGCTGCTCTAGTTTGTTGATCCCTTCCGAATAATAGGATTTGTCCAAGTCTGAAAAATAGCCATTCGTTTCTGCAATCACCTCCTCGTTTGAATAAAATCATTTTCCCGCCAGCCATTTCTTCATATTGGGGAACAAATAGTAGTCCGAGGGAGCCAAGTCTTGAGAATAGGGGGGATGTGAAACGAGTTGGAACCCTATTTCCATTAATTTTGCGACCACAACTGTTGAGGTGTGAGCTGGTGCGTTGTCGTGATGGAAAAGGACTTTTTTGTGGGCCAATCGTGGGCGTTTTTCTTGCAGCTCGGTTTTCAAACGGTCCAATAACGATGAATAATATGCACCAGTAGTAGTTTTACCCTTTTCCAGATAGTCGATGAGGATTATTCCTTGCGAATCCCAAAAGACAGTCGCCATAATCTTTCCGGCCGAAGGAACGGTCTTCGCCTTTTTTGGCGCAGATTCCCCTTTGGTAACTCATTGTTTAGATTGTTCTTTGGTCTCAGGAGTGTAGTGATGTATCCATGTTTCATCCACAGTGACGAAACGACGCTTAAAGTCCTGCGGATTCTTCTGGAAAAGCTGCAAACCGTCCTTGCAACACTTCACACGATTTCGTTTTTGGTCAAGCGTGAGCAATCGCGGCACCCATCTTGCGGATAGCTTTGTCATGTCCAAATGTTGATGCAAAATATTATGTACCCGTTCATTCGAGATGCCCACAGCACTAGTAATCTCACGCACCTTCACTCTTCTGTCATCCATCACCATATCATGGATTTTATCAATGATTTCTGGAGTAGTAACCTCAACAGGGCGTCCAGAACGTTCAGCGTCACTTGTGCCCATATGGCCACTCCGAAAATTTTGAAACCACTTATAAACTGTTCTAATCGAAGGTGCAGAGTCGCCATAATGTTTATCAAGCTTCTCTTTAGTCGCCTGAGGCGTTTTGCCTTTTATAAAGTAGTGTTTAATCAACACACGAAATTCTTTTTCGTCCATTTTTTGAAAATCACTCGACTTCCTCGATTCAAACGAATGCCAAACAGAAAGAAATAGGCCAATCTGGCTGAAACTTGGTGTGTGTTCTTCCAAGAGATGCTACTAACTAAACATAACCTCGATACGCGCCAGTGGTGCTATCTCTCTGACTTTGCACGGGCTTTTCAAACGACCCTCGTATTATCACAGTATCAGAAATCATCAAACCAAAATTTTCACATTAATAATTTGTAACCAGAAAAAAATAAATTTGTAAGAAAATAATTAACAATGTTTAGTAACATTAAATTAAAGAAAAACGCTGTCTCAAAAAAAATTGTTCAATAAATTATAAAAGCTAAAATTTTATTTTTAGTTAATGATTATTTTTCTTTGTGATTGTTACATATTGATTGTCGAGTTCTGTGTAACTAATTGGCTAGCACATTCACCTTTGATACGAGCAATTTGAGTTCATTTCCATGGAAATTCGAGTTTACACGAAAATTCAACGACCTTTCGGAGGGAGGAAAAAAAATCGTTTAATTTTCTCGTTTTTAAAATTAAATTTAATATTTGAAGAAAATGTGTTTTGGATCCTTTTAAGTGAAACTCGTTTAAGTGTTAGCTACAATTTTGTTTTTATCAGATGGCAATAATATTAGGGTAGATGAGATGAGGGCATGTCTCTTAGCCCTTTCTAGAATAATTTTTAGCAAACTTTCATAATACAATTTTGGGATAAATGTTAAGATAAAAGAAAAATTGGTGAATCTTTAGTTATGGAATATACAGTATTTTTTTTAATCAATTTTTTCCAATTTTCCCGAACATTTGATTTCTCTAGCATTATTCAATTAAACTAGAATGAGTTTAAATTATATATAAGGAGAAGTTTCGTTCAGCCTATTGAACCTAATCAATAGGCTATTTATTTATAAATAATGTGACGTCTTCAACTAAAAGGGAAATAACTTTTCATTAACTTGGAAGACCCATTACAAGAAACTTTCCATCAAGCGAGCACTAACGGTAATAACCACTCTTTGATCAGGTGTTATATATATGTTTTTAAACAACATATATTATATATATAAATAGAAGTTCTCAGAAGTCTCAGACGGTAAGTTGTTTGTACTGCCGATCTGTTTGGTAAAGTTCTAACGTCTTGAAAATCAAGTTATAAAATTCCAGTCACGTTGGGCACCGATCGTAAACTGTAGAACAGTTTCAGCGGTGTGTTAGCCAGATCAGTCTACGTTCCCGTTGCGCCCCTATTGGACTATGAGAGATAATTACATTTAGGAGTGAACACAACTCCTGTATGTTTTATTAAGAGTTTGAGGTACGCTCTTTTGAAAAGAAGCTTAACTTTTCTTCACATTCCTGCAAATCGTTCTTACTGCAATTATATTTGCAATTCAGTTACTTCCTGAAAAAAACTATTTGGGCTAAGCTCAGACTTACGTTCAGGTGCTTCTTCCTTTAATCTGTTAAGGAGAACATTAAAGGTATGAAATGGAAAGGAGCGAATGGTTCTATTCACAGTGCTGATATTGCGGCTCGGCAATCTGTTAGGAACAGGGTACGTTTTACTTCTTGCTCAACATTTTGTCAGCCAACTCTTATTCTAAATAATAGGAGAACACTTCGGTACCGGTGTTCACCATTAGGAGGGTTACCTTTCACCTTTGGCTAACTAATATTTAACCTAAACTACAGGGAAAATGATTGATGATAAATGTGATTACTCTAGAGATTAAAATTTAATTTTTGCAGCAATTTCAGTTAGTAAAAAATGGTCCCATTATTTCATTGTAGCGCAAAATAGAAGAATTACTACCTGTCCTTTTATTCTCTCAGCTCGCAAAATTTTCTATTAAAAGAAGGTCTAGGTAATTTAACATTGGCAAAAAGACTTTTCTTTTTTTTTAATTAAAATATTTTAAAAGGAGAACATTACTACAAAATGTAGAGGCTCCTACTATGTCCGGATAAAAGTGAGCACAATAGTAGAAAGGAATTACAGCGCCACGCAGGAGGGTCAAAAGGGGTCACGTCCGAATCTAACCCTATTGAAACTCTTGGGGATTTCAAAGAAAGAAAAAACATAGCAATATAAAAGAAACTAAAATGGAACCATTTTCTCTTGTACTTGTACAAAAAAAAGATTCAAATGAACATGCTGGATATCACTGGTCTTACGTACAATTTTTCGAAATAGGGTTGATAATTGAGACTAATGAACATAATAAAGAGCAGTAAGATCTTACAAAAATTAAGAAAACTACGATTTGTGAATTAATTTTTGTGACTAAAAAGAATCTGGTTGCTACAGAGTTAAGCAGCACGGATACGAGACGGAAAATGGGAGTATCCAAAATAAATTGAAGAAAATTCAGAATAAAAAGGAATTGTTTGTTTTTCTTCCTCTACAAGGGTGGATTTTTTATTTCTCACCAAAATAGTTTTGTGTAGTAAATAGATTCGGCTTGGGGTGTTGTGTTTTATTTGGATAGCTACATGGGTAGCATAGGGCGTGGTCCCTTTCCAACGACGAATAATTAAAGTTCCAAGAAAGGGCTGCAAGAACGAAGATATTCTAGAAGAGAAAATGGCTAGTTGGTAGGATAAAGAAAGAGAATAACGATTTTAGAAAAGATCTGAAAACAGGGCTTATCAATTAGTCAGGGAGAAGCCGAAAAAATAAGTTACAAAAACCTGATTAACAGTTGCCATTTCAGCCATTGGGCAAGAAGGACGATGTTCTTGATGAAATTTTGGTTGGTAAGGTTCCAGCATTCGAATTTTTCCCCAACGATTGAAGAACAATACAATTGCGCAGACCCACAATATGAGTACCAGTACTACGATCAAGGCTTCTTCAGTTCTGATCACCAAGCCGCCAGCTGTAGCTGGAAAATTGAAGAAAAGTTATATGGAAACAAAGAGATATTAATTGTGATATTCAAGTTCATTTCAATACTAACCATCTGGATATGAATTTGGATAAGGCGGAGGAACGACTGTGGCGCCGACTAATCCTGCTCGGTCAGAACTCGGACTGCTCCCAGATGTACTCGAGTTCCACATCCTCACCTCTTCCACTTCTACAACAAAAAGTTCAACCTAGTCACGTGACATGACACTCTCATTTCTGATAGTCTAGTTTTTAACAACTGATTATTTCAAAACGTTCTATTCATTAACTTTATGGACTTCGTTCATTAGAACAGTAAATATATTTAAAAATTCAGGGTATGAAGAAAACATGAGTCAGAACCTTGAAAAATGTAGTGATTGAGAGACGCGCGTGTTCAAAATAGAATTTTAATAATAATACAATTTTCTTAAAAAACTTACTTTTTTTCCCCAACCTATTTTTTATTCAACACAACGTTAGAGTTAACACTTTACCTTAACTTAGAAGTGGTGTGGGTCTGGCGGCGTGCCATCACTAGGTAAACAGGATGTGCCTGATTATATTGTAAGTTAGCGCTACCCATCAATCCTGGAAGTATATTTTCAATTTCGTAGTTAAATCAGTCGGTCCCCAGAAAATGTTTTCAATCAACAACGCGCGCAACTTAGTTGTTGATCATCGCTTTTTAAAATGAATTCTTACTATAAAAAACAGTCTATAAGTAATTGCAAAACGTTTCGGCACGGATGTGTGCTGTTAACCTTCATGATATGAACAAATTCATTGTATAGAGGTTGTACTATAAGGTTATAATCAGCTGTCCGATTTGGGGGCGAGTGCCTCTTGCCAACTTGATCCGAGATTTGATAATAAGGCAATTATTTTTATTTGTTTGCTAATTTGGAAGACAAATATTTTTGAACATTTAAGATGTTTTTGTTTTTCTAATTTTTGTTTTTTTTTATCATTTAGGGTGAAGGGACCAGTAATTGACTGGGCACCAGTAATTGACATACCAGAAATAAACTGGTATTATAAGGGATATGAGCCGTTTTTAGTGGTGATTCTTTCAATTTCGTTATTGAGAAGCCTTTGGGCAGCAGTTCCAGAAAAATATTAATTATTGGAAGGTTCCTTGGTATCAGTGGAAAGTTATTTGTGTTAAAAGTTCAAAATCAAGGAAAAAACAAGCCGTTGCTAAGGAGGATTGATAAGAAAATAATTTTTCTTTTTTCTTATTTTTCGCTTATTTGTTCATATATTCGTGTGGTTATCAATGTTCTGTTATAATTAGTATTACTTGTAGCTTTAATTTATGTAGTTTTTTTTTTAGTTATAAGAAGCATTGAGGATTAAAATGGGGCTGTCAATCACTGGTCCTTGAAACGGCAATCTGCCCAGTAATTGACATGTATGTCAATTACTAGTCCTACAGCTTTTTTGTTTGAGACCAGTGATTGACTTCCTGGGAAAATGGTAAGATAGGTTGATAAATTTTATTATAATTAAAAATTCAATCATTGTAAAATAAAATCATTGATAAAAATCGGCAAAATAAATAGTAAAACTTCCAACAAAATATGTTTAAATTAATGAATTAGCAAATGTACGCCTTATTTCAAGAGGGCATGCAGAATGATTATTCTGTAGAGAACAACAATGTATGAACAACAAACTGGAATAATCGTGATCGCCGAACAGCTTCACGAGGCCTACGTGACTAATAAAAACGACGCCCACTTATCGGAGTTGGAAAATCTCTCATTCTCCCTCAGTTTTGGGTCCTAGCCACATGGCAAAGAAGAAAGGGAGGAAATGGCTGAACCATAGAATTCCATCAAAGGAAACGGCCAGGGGAAAAATGAAGCTCCCTCAAGAGAAGTACCAGGTGCGAAATCAAACATACGTGGAGAGTTGGTGACTGTGATTTTACACAATAATAACATAAAAAAGATTGTAAGATCTATTGTATTTACTAATTGACAGACATGTTGACCGAAGACGAATATATAGCATACCACAGGCTAAATAGGCTAAACTGTATTAAAAAAAAATGAAATCGGTATGAAAACCATTTTTAATCCCCGAAGTCGTGAAGGTTGGATCGCCCTGTACTACTTTATGGAGAACGTTACCAATTTAATAAAACCGTTAATTCGTGAGGTTTTCAAATGGCTTGTGATTTCAAGTGGCTAATTATCAATTACATGAGATATATTATGATGTTCATTTCCTATGTATTCCGAAAGAATATTTTGTTTTTTCATTCATTTTTTCTTTTATGGTGTGCCTATTTTAATAACACATATTTTTGTCAATTGGTTACCTAGTTATGTGAATATCAGTGGTTTATTTGTAGGTATGTGTATTTTAATACCTATCCTTTCCAAGTTAAAGAGTCAATAACAGATATATATTTTTTAATCTAGTTTTATTTTTCATTGACGTTTCATTTATTTATTACTGTTATAAGTGCGAATGCTTACAACCTGTGGCGGGACGCGAGGAACGTGCACACAATGTATAATATACATGTGCCCAAGAGGTAACTCAGTAATAATAAACAATAAAATACTGAATAGATGCAGAAAGTAAGAATGAATTACATTCAGATAGTTTGGTTTCGAAGCAAATGACACTGGCAGCACAGATTGTGGAAAATATTAGCGAAGCGCTCCAAAAGAAGGGAAGCGTAGGAGAAATTTGGTTCACTAGAAAGCACCAACAACTCGAACACAAAGTCGCGTAGTTGCGATCGGTAGCAGCGTTATAGGCGGAATGAATAAAACAAGGATGTGACCACATAGTCTAATCGGAAGTAGAGTTTGGTAAAGTGAGAACCAAAAAAGTTCCCAAAAAAAAAGGTTTAAGTAACAAAATATTTAGCGGAAACTTGAAAGGATAAGAGAGCGGAAGGGTTGAGAGAAAGAGATAAAAGCGAGCCGACAGACATTGTGTACGATCTAACAAGCATGTTAGGGGCCGTACTTAAATTACGTAACGAACGCAAGGGGGGAGGGGGGTAAGGCTCGATTGTTACCATTCGTTATGGTTCGGGGGAGGGGTTTTTTTAATGCTTGTACGTAATTTTTCCAATTGAATCTATAATTTTTTGGTCATTAATGGAAAAATACTAACGATATTTTTCGCGCCAAATTCTACTATAGCCAACCTTCATACTAAGTGATAATGTAATTAAATAAGTAATAAATAAAAAATATATGTTTGATTTTAATTAAATACTATGCAATGACGATATTCCATAACAAAAAATTACGTACATTTGGCTAGGGGGGGAGGGGAGGTTGACATTTTGTTACGATCTGTTACATCGGGGGGGGAGGGATTAAAAAGCTCTTTAAATTGCGTTACGTAATTTAAGTACGGCCCCTTAGCTAATATCGCCTTGGTACTATTGAAAGAAAGGGCTGTTCTTCAAATTACCTGTCTTGGTTTAGATTTAATTAAAACTGTCCGGTAGGACAGTTGTGTAAGGGTTGATCGTCAA
The DNA here is from genome assembly GCF_049639745.1 of Rhodnius prolixus. Taxonomy (NCBI): domain Eukaryota; kingdom Metazoa; phylum Arthropoda; class Insecta; order Hemiptera; family Reduviidae; genus Rhodnius; species Rhodnius prolixus. The sequence goes on from NW_027411582.1 coordinate 33,033,717, forward strand.
AAACTGCATGAAAAAGAGTAACGATGAAAAAATATTAGATTATTTAGGTTTGCCTATTTAAGAACTGATTGTAATTAATTATGAATAAGACTGATTTTTGTTATAAATCCAATTGAAAAAGTGATTTAAGTGATTTATTTAGATTTAAAAGTGATTTTGAATGCATACCTTATGTCATTTCATGAATATATTTGTATGTCAATTACTGGTCCCACTCCATGTCAAACACTAGTTCCACCGAAAATTCGGTATGTCAATTACTGGGTCATTGACATACTTACAAATAAAGTCATTTTTGGTTGACATAAAGATCGAATTTACTGCATTTAAAATATTAATAAAATAAAGTACATCCTACTGGAGCGGTACAATTTTACAACCTACACCTGGAGCCAAAATAACGGAAGTTATTCTATCTTAAACTCGAATTTTTTCTTAAGCAGTCAATTACTGGTCCCTTCACCCTATGTCAGTTCAAAATTAACTAAGATTAGGAAGGTTTATTATTTAGTAATATTTCTTTGTTCATACTTCTAGGGGAGCGTAAGCAATAAGATTTAAAACTTAGGAGCGGCATGAAAACAAGTGTTTTGAAGAACCTAAAGAATTGGAACGTTCATTCCAGAAATTTCGATCTGATGATTTTTACCTTAGAGGTAGCTCACCAACATTAAAAGAAAAGTTATAGTACTTTATTGCTTTCAGGACCAGCTTTGTGGCCCACATTTAATGGGTTCAGGGGATCGCGGGAGAAGTGACGCAAGCCGCACTGCGGATGCGGATGGTTTAAAGCGCACTGTAAAGGTGAGTAAAAAAACTGTTGCTGATACACAATTTTTGAAGTATACTCTCTGAAATAAGCAATTCTTTTCTGACAATCTGATGGTCATTACGCTTTGAATTTGTAATTTATGACTGACCCATGTAATCTTTAAAGATAAATGAGTATTCAGTGATATTCAGTACTATATTCAAAGAATGTTTTTATAAATTAATTTAACTGAAAACTTGTAGCAATAGCAAATCCTGTTTCATGCCAAATAATTTTTACTTTTTGATCCTAACTGCCTTTCTAGGATTGTGTTTCATCCAGTTATACTCCATAATACTCACTAAGGGAGAGCAGGTCAATTGAAAGGTAAGGTCAAAGAATTACCTGACCTCTATCTTAAAATAAAGAGCTTAGCGTCCTTTTCCAATTTGGCCTCTTACCAGATTACATGGTAACAATAAAAGAGGTTCTTCTAACCTTTCATTCCCAGGAAGATGAGGATTTTTATTTTATATAAAATATTACTTTTTTTTTTTTTAGGACAAGTTGAAAAATTCGCACGCTTGTTAAATTTTTGTAAAATGTTAAGTATTATTAGCTGTATTTAATGATTTACCCAAACACTTTGCAGCAAAATCATCGAGTATACTGTTTCAATGAACATCAAGAATTTAAAGGCTATTGAATAGTAAAACGTTGAACAGAAAATCTTCAATAAAGAGTAGAAACATTATTAAAGAATAAAACTGAAATATAAACGTAATAAAAGAAGTTTTAAATTTCAAAATACTTTACACAGGCAAAAAAGGAGCAGAGACATAAAACGTAGAGCAGCGTACAAGATTACGGTGTAAGATTTTCACAGTGCCTACTTGATAGCAATACCAAGGGACTTGATTTACATAAAGACAAACCCTTCGTTACACATACCTAATAATAAAAAGAAAAAAAACCTGCCCTTAACGTATATACAGAGCACCACACATACAAGAAGAGATGATAATATAAGCGCACAAGAGAGTTTAATTTTGAAGTGTTTTACGTAACGCCCCCGCACCATACATAAAAAGCATAGCAAACTAGAGAGCTCTTGTTTCTATAGAATATTCACTGTTAAAATGAATGTAATAATGTAAATTTATTTTATTTATTTTTCTTTAACGCTTACTCTATACTTTATAACAGCCATGCATAAGTAATCTAGGTAAATTTATTTTTTTTGAGGTCTCCTAAGCACAAAAAAGTCTGTGGCCAGTCATAAATCAAAAACGGAAAATATAAAAAAATACTTTGAATTACTGTTCATTATTTTTGATGACTGATTCATTATTTCAATAGGATGCCAATTTCAGTCATGATATTTATTTATTGTGCCGAGCTTTCGACCTATAAAGTAGGTCATCTTCAGGGCTTATTGTCTGCAGACAAGACAGAGAATACACCAACCATGTAATAATAATGAACGTAAGAAATAATGGGTTGGCAAATAAGTTCGTTCGGTTTTCATTTTGGTACATATTCATCCCGATTTTCTTTTTTTATTTTCGGCGCAAGCGCAGAACTCGATTGTTCATTTGAAAGATTACGTTAAGCTTAACCTTTCTATGAATTTCGGTTTAACAAACATTACTATTGAGCTTGCTGCATAGCTGTAAAGATAGAAGAAAATAAAGTGCATTTTCGTCCTATTTTGCTCTATTATTTTTATAAAGGCAAAGGAGCTGCAGAGGCTCATAAAAAGATATGTTGTGTATATGATGAAGATGCCTTAACAGAACGCCTATGGCAAGAGTGGTTTGCCAAATTCCGTTTTGGAGATTTTGACATTAATGATGCGCCCCGTTCTGGTCGCCTGACCGAGGTTAATTTAGATGATAACAAGGGCATAATCGATAAGAGATAGCATGCCAATCGGTGTGAGATAGCAACAGCACTTAACATATCCCATACGAGCGCCGGTCGAGATACGTTTCTCGGCTCTATGTTTGGGAACCGCATTAATTAACCGAGGCCAACTTAGCCACTCGCATATCCATTTGCGATTCGCTGCGGAAACTTTCAAGAAACCGACTCATTTTTAAAGCGAATGGAAACGGGAGATGAAAAAATGGATCATCTACGGTAATGTAGTGGGTAAAAGATCGTGGAAGCACTGCAGTGAGCCGCCGAAAACAAGCTCGAAGGCGGGATTACATCCGAAGAAGATTATGCTCTTCGTATGGTGGGATTATAAAGGTGTCATCTATTACGAGCTGTTACCGTCAGCCAAAACAATTGATTCAACCGCATACTGCTTGCAGTTAACCAAATTGGACCATGCAATCCGCACAAAACGTCCAGAATTGGCAAATCGCAAAGGTGTCGTCTCCCACCACGACAACGCCAGACCGAATACGTCATTGACCACTCGGAATAAACTGCTGGGATGTTTAGCCTCATCTTCCGTATTCACCGGACCTGGCACCTTCTAATTATCATTTATTCTGATAGTTGCAGAACTCCATGAACGGAAAAAACTTTCGATAACAAGAAAACTGTCAAAAAACATCTGGATTGGTCTTTCGACGATAAGCCACAGACGTTCCACGAACGCGATATAATGAAGTTGGTGGAAAGATGGCAAGAAGTTATCAGTAAGAATGGTCAATATATAATTGATTCAAATTTATTCTGTGTAACAAAAAAAATTGTTATTTATCCCACCCTCAAAAACCGAACGAACTTATTTGTCAACCATTAACATATAGGCCATAAGCCCTGAAGATGACCCCTAAGTCCCTAGGTCGAAAGCTCGGCACAATAAATAAATATTATAACTGAAATTGGCATTCATTTTTTTCATCCTACTTCGAATTAGTTATCTTCCAAATCAATATACCTGGAACTTCCTCTCTTTAAGGAGTCGATTTTCCAGTGTTTCTTTTGCGACCATCTCAAAAACAACCCTAACGTTTTTTGTAAACTTGGGTACGCCTGATTGGGTTCAGTTTTATTGAAAACATTTTTTTTTCAGGGAGAATTCATTTTTGGGCACTTATATAGGGTAAAAGGTTCTTGATCAAATTACAGTTCAACTGTATGCGTGTGAGTGTGTATAATAAGATGAGTTCGAGACTGTATATGGGTTTGCTAAACCCAAAATAGTTGCACACATCTCTATAGAGTCCAATGTGCAAATATTATCAGACTAGGAAATCCGCCTGGTCCTTCTAAGAAGAAGGAAGATGGCTTAGTCCATTTCCCCTTAGAGGATGGTAATGTCTCTCTCAAAAAAAAGAAGCACCAAAGTGGCAAGACATTCCTACTTATCTTTCTTCCATTCAAGTTCAAAAGATAATGCGAGAGAAGTCATTAAAATGTTAATATTCCAGCAAGTACTTCAACTATCAAAGTGAGTCTATACACATAAACTGCAGATATTTTCATCTATAAGGTTATTCTCCATCTGGGACTACATTCTTGACGATAAAACATTTAATAAGCTAAAGCTGAACTTCTCGCAAACTTTCAACTTAGTAAAAAAAAAAAAAACTATCCTAATAGCCAATTAAAATTAAAAGAACTCTTTCACTGTTTCCATAGAGATTTACATAGAAAACAACTTGGCTAATTGCCTCTACATATTTTTGATGTAATATTAAAATTAAAAAAGGAAAATTATTCCAACTCAGGACACTGAATTTCTCTGTCTCTCACTAATGGCACATTTTCGTGATCCACATTTCTAAGTGGTAATCCCTCCATTAACACATGTAACTTCCAATTCAAAAGCTCCAAGCTTGAGGCACACTAATACAAAAACTTTTGTTTAACTCAATTCAAAAGTTTATAATTGCCGAATTTCCTTTACAAAGTTCGAAACTTCCACTAGATTTCCACTATAGTATAATGTGAACTGCTTTCAGCAGAAAAGCCTGATGTTGAAATCTTACGTGAATGGATTTCTGTTACTGTAATTATCATGTCTGTAATTACCAACTAATTCTCTCTTGAGCTGGGTTTTTCGCTTCTTTTTTTTTACTAAAATTGAAAATGTTCTTATTCTGAAGTGATGGAAAATCAGGTAAAATTTTGGAAATTGAGTTTTCAGGTTTCCCGAGCGAAAAACTATATATTTTCCAAAACTAAAAAAAACAGTTCGGTTTAGATAATAATCTCGCAAATAAAGAAGCCAAAGATTAATATCTTTTCAACTAACCTGGTAGCTTACAGCCTCTCAGCGATCGGAGAAACCCGATTGATTAAGATAACTACCCTTTTGTGACAGACATCTCGAACTCAAAGGCCTCTAAAGGAGGATATATTCCGCTTCAAAACCTGGTAACTATGCAGATCCTGGTAACTCACCTGACAGCTGAATGACGATATAATTTACATAAAATTATCCCGGATTAGGACTAACCACAAAATATAAACTTTCAAATCTTTATCCCAAATTGCAGTCTGCTACATATTATACCACATTGTTCAGGGATACTTTGGGTAAGAAAGTTTATTTATTACTTTGTCCTACAGAATAATTTCTAGTTTAACAACGTAACTTTTGTCAACCGGAAGTTGAGAAATATCAGCTTCAGACAAACTATAAAATCCCAACTACAATAGTTAGATTTTAGAATCTTCAGCGTGGGCCGGCTTTCAAAGTTTAGATCAGTGCTTCTAAAACTTTTCGCGACCACGACCCCTCTTTAAAGTAAAAATTTCTTGCCGACCTCTTTATGTCTTAACACCTAATGATTAGGCTACAAATCGATTTAAGGTTATATTTGGATATGATTGTAAGTATATATAAGCTTATATATAAAAACATCAGGCCGCAAAACCGCTAAATTTTACCTCTATTTTTAATGAGAAGTATGTGCTTGTTTACCTTCACACAATAAATTAAATCTAGGATAAATAAAATATTTTGATGATTTATATAACGGTTCACCATCAACTAAGGTTAAAGAATGACTGCACAATATGTGTTAATTCAATTGTGATGTGCCCAATTTTGATTTGATTGAAGAATTTTGCCGGAATAAAACTGTTAAATTGAAAAAAAAGGAGATTTTTGTAGTGAAAATTTTTATTACATAAGTTGATTCTTTATGAAATACCTATGGAGGAAAAAATAGTAAAAAAATTCTAAACTATTGTTTTAGTAGAAATATTTAGAGTTAAAAATCTTAATGGCGGATCGAACAAGTGCATGGTGGGCGTGTACACTGGCCAATAGAACCGTAGGTAGGTGGGGACAAACCACGCTCAATTACACGCCCACATACCACTTCTAAGTTCCACCATTAACACTTTTTATCTTAATTTTTTCATATCAAAAATGTACTCTAGAATTTTTTCACTATTTTTCCCACCATAGGTATTTAATAAAGAATGAAATTATGCAAAAACAAAAATAAATTATTTTGAAGATTTATTTTACGTTTCACCATCAACTATGGTTTATGAATGATTGCAGAATATGTTTTATTTCAATTATAATGTTCCTAATTTTGATTTGATTGAAGAATTTTGCCGGAATAAAACTGTTAAATTGAAAAAAAAGGAGATTTTTGTAGTGAAAATTTTTATTACATAAGTTGATTCTTTATGAAATACCTATGGAGGAAAAAATAGTAAAAAAATTCTAAACTATTGTTTTAGTAGAAATATTTAGAGTTAAAAAACTTAATGGCGGATCGAAAAAGGGTCTAGTGGGCGTGTACACTGGCCAATAAAACCGTAGGTAGGTGGGGACAAACCACGCTCAATTACACGCCCACATACCACTTCTAAGTTCCACCATTAAGAGTCGTTTTTTTTTTATTATTTACTTGTTACTAAAATGTTAATAAGTGAATTAATTTATCAGGTCTCAATATATTTCTGTGTCCGCTAAAAATTTTCTCAAAAAAATAAATAAATTAAACTAGTTTTATGAGCTGAGTGGACCTTAAAACGGATGTGACCTAATTGAAGTAGGAGGAAGTACATAAACAAGATGAAGAAGAAGAACGACTTAACTAAAACAAAAGTTCAAGGGAACTAGAAGAGATAAGTAGTAACGCTGCCAATAGACGCAGATCTAGGGCTAAGATTATTCGGTTCTTAATTCTGAGACTTTCACCAGTTTCACTTTTTCTCGTGACGTTTTCAACTGGATACATCACCAATGGATGCCAAAATTAAGGAATAAAGAATGGATTATTCAATTTCAAATTCTAATTTTAGGTATGACTGTATTTAATGGCAGTCCATATATATATTTATATATGTACTTCCCCATTGTATTTGCATGTTAATTGAAAAGGTTGTAAGTAAATACTCTATAGTACAGTAAAGACTAAAATAGCGGTAGAGTTGTGTGTGGTGACGGCTCGGGTTAAAGAAGACGAAGGCCAGCTGGCCCATTGTTATCTCGCAGAATACAAAGCGCATTAAAAGATCAAGAGAGCATATATAAAACATACCGTTTCGTGTAAAATTACACCCAACATCTGTTTCACTGGGTTCAAATTAAATTTAATGTTTGTGCCTTCCATCTTTTTTTGAATCGACCCCTCTTCCAATATTCTTCATAATTTCTATTCAAATAGGATTATTTTTTCCGATAATTATTTTACTTCTCCTTTCACCTAAATCAATGGTAGTTTTTCCAATTTCACCGAGTTATCTTGAACTTGTAAACAATGTTCTCAGATCAGGGTCTGTTTGTATACGCGTATGGATGTGGGTTCCGTTTTAGTACAATTACTATCGCTTGTTAAACTAATGCTTTCTTTTTTTTCGAATTTAGTCAACCAGAAATGCTAGAATGAAGCGACCGAGGCACCGTAGCGCCCTTTGCTGGCTAACGGGAACTTAAATGAGAATTTGTATTTCCGCTTAAAGCTTGCGGAAGGACATATCCTGAGATGGGATTAGGGTTTTAGGGAGTGACTATTAGCTGTTACTTACCCCACTTTCCCAAAAATTTCCCTACAGACACATGGATGATTGAAATTGAAGGGGTAACCTTTTCTTTAGAATACTCTTAAACTTCCTAATTTGGGATGCCATCTTTGGAATACCTGGGAGTAAGAGTGTATAGGCTACCAGGGAGTAGTTATATCTAAAAAGTTCTCTCTCTAGAACATTACTGGCTGGCTATCCTGGATTCCCTTGATCTGGGAGTACCATACACAGAACATCAAAGGATGGGATATCGTGGGTGGCTCAGCTCTAGAGAGTGGTTAACTCTCGCTTTATCAGGGACTTCCTAGAGAGTCTGGTTGGGATATATCTCTCTCTCCCTCGGCCTAAAAACCCTCTCGAGGGAGCTTACATCAAATATTAATTCGTCGACAAAACTTACTCAATTTCACGTTACTTCCGTAATTTGCAGGAACCTACTTCTAATTACGGTTCTATTACTGTCTAATGGATTAGTCAGTGCACAGTAATACATGATTTAAGTCAATATTGTTGGACATTAGTCCGCGTGTAATACTGTTTGATTACCAACAGTTTGATGGCTGTCCATTGTTCAGTAGAATCCCATTCACTAATTCATTAGAAGCATCCTGACTTAAGCACTAAGAGATTTCATGCGACGTAATAATATAGATTTAATGACACCAGTAAACTTACAATCGTCACCCATTACTAATTAATGTGATAATGATTAAACAATTAGGAAATGACGAATCTAATTTGAAATTAATACGTAACAGACAAACCAATCAACAATTGCAAATCAGTTGCAACTTGTAATGGAATTCAACCATCTGTTATAAACCAGATTGTAGAGAATCTGTTACTAAAATAAATTATACGTTTTAAATCAGCTGGGTCCAACTTTAACGATGTTTTTTTATTTAACCTTAAGCTCGACACAGCCATACATAAAATTAAATCATATTTCAATCAAAAATATATTGTTAAAAATTTATTTGTAATTTTTCTACCTTTTCGAAAAAGAATAAATAATTGCGGTCGTTAGGTTTTCTTTAACGTAAGTTTTAACAGATTTTTTACACAATTGCAAACATCTGTACTCGCCTACAGTAAATGAAATTAAAATAAATAAATAAATAAATAATTGTTGGTTGGCAATGAAATAGAAGCGCGACCATCAGGAATCCAATCCTCATACATATAAGTTCACTCTACAGTGTTTGGTGAGGGGGAACGGGTCAGGATTTACTGGGAGGCTGAGATGCTCACTGACAGAGCAATCCCGAATAACAAACCAGACATTCTATTAGGAAATATCAGGTATTGGACTTTGAATTGAAGATTCAAAAAGATTGGACTTACTAGTTTTAGTAAATTTGTGAAGTCGTGATTAATCGTCAATAGACTAGAAGCTTCTGGAGCGCCTTATAGTCCTTTGATGGTCTTATAGTACTTTGATACCACAAATGTAGGAGTAAAGTTCTAAAGCCACCGCGAAAACTATGTGGAAGAAGAAGATAAAGAAGGTTGCAACTTCCGGGCTTCCATTCAAACTAAAAGCAGAACAGAAAGAAGTTTTACTTCTACAAAGAAATAAGAACTGCAACAATAAAAGAGAACAACTTAGGTACTTGGATTTTTCTTTACCAAAGAAGCTAACTTTCCATCGATGAACTAGATCTACTACAAAGAGAACACAGTTCGAAGCCTGACAATGCATTGACAAAACATACGGGCACTAATGGACACAAGATATGGTCACGCCTGAAATTGAAACTAAAAAAAAAAGAATAATACTTAAAATTAACAGTAGATCGCACCACTTTGCGCACCTAATAACACAATAACTTGATCGTAAAAAGGTAAATCTTAAAATGGCACTCAAAATAAAGATACACTTCTGTTATACTAATAAGATAAAAAGACAATTCCACAAGATGGTATTCTGATTAATTCTTGAACACTTTATAAATATTGAACGCCAAAAAGTTGAACAAAAATCCAAAGCCGCCTCTACAATGGAGCGCTGCAGTGAAATATTTAAAAACAAAATTTAAAAAAGCAAAAGTTTCTTTATTAAGCAAACAAGAGCATCATGATTTTAAATTAAAAACTCTTAATTAAATTAAATTTAGCGCAAACTGCAAACCATAAAAAAAAACCTTATTTAAACTCACCAACAGTATAATTGGCCATAAAAGACAAACACAAAGTTTGGTTAGAGTCGATGCAGACCAGTTAGAGTGCTAGCAGGAGACTAGATGGTAAGAGAGTTCGTTTCTTTTTTTTTTTATTATTATTGTTGTTGCTCCCACAAGTAGCTCCTGTAGAGGGGAGCAAACCATCACTCCGATAGACAGAAATAAAAATTTACGATACACGGGGCCACATAAGAGCCAATCCATGCTTTATGCGCCTCCACATGAGCTCCTAATAAGCCAAGAGGAAACTGTATTGTTTATACAACTGTTTTATTTTATAAAGTAGTAAAAATAGGAGCTACATTTTGGCCACAAAACCACGACGACCTGGAAACGGCAATATTTGTACATCAACAACATATTACTAGATATAACTAAAAATATCCTTCATCTTCGTAAGACCTCTTCTTCTATACGTAAGAAAAAATAATCATGTATACAATTGTTTAGGTTCAATGAACCCTCAGATTAACTCTAGCTCAATATAATCAGAAGATTGGGGAGGGGTCTCCTTTACTCGAAAGAAATATGGGCGTTATGAACTTACCAGGAAAGTCTGCACTCGGTTAACAGGAGAAGGACATGGACATACTCTCTGATGACAAGAGATGGGTAGTCCTAACATTAAGGAACAGGAGGTTTATATTTCCTCTCACCTGGATATTCCCTAGAGAGCACCAAAAAGTTTGAGAGAAAACGTAATAACGTTTCCTAGAACCATCCTGATTTTAGTGTACCAATGTTTGCAATATTTGTGGAAGACGTTGCGTGGAGGATTGCATTGGTCACCAGGGAGTTGTTACCCTTGATTACAGCTTTTCCTTTTTCCCTACCCAGCTGGTTCCTTTAACTTTAGATGGAGCCATCCCTTTGAGTGCTAGACTATGGTTTTCTGAACTACCGGAGACTTTCCTGGAGTGATTGGATTGTGATCTCCCGTTATTGTCCCACACTGTAAGAAGTTAAACCAGATTCCTAATTAAACAGACAGGATTGGAAGCAGTACTCCAACTAGTGGGGTACTGGTTGGAATTCCGGCATACTCCAAGAAGGAAGAAGTGAAAATCCGAAGGGGCAAGACTCAATCCAGGAATTTCCGCATCCTTGATCACTTTTAACTTGTTAACTACTCATCCAGTAGGGCGCCACGGTAGCCGAGCGGTTAGAGGCGAGTCCTGCAAAGCTAATAAGTATTGTGGTACTGGGTTCGATTCCCGGTCTTAGGCTTTAGATTTTATTTAATGGTTAATATGAGTAATTTACAGTAAAGCATGTTTGCTAGTCGCCTCCATCCACGACACCTAATTGGTAGTTGGACGTTAAGCCCCGCCTGAAATAATAGGCGATTACTTTACGTACTTTACTCACCCAGTCACTTCACTTAACTTCAATATTTCCTTTTTACTGAGAGATTACTATTAACATAAAAGTAACATTGATAACTGAAGAGGTTCGAACACGAAATAATCTTACTAGAACTACGAATATAGTTTTTAAAAAACATGAATTAAACTAGCAACAATTATGAAATTCAAAATGAAATAGTTGAATACAATGAGACAAAAGTTAACGCCAGAATAGTTTTCGTTTTGCATAAGATATGTATGTAACTAAACTCTCAATAATTGATTGTCATTTTTTATATGAAGTTCGATATAATATTTATCGTGTTCACAATCTAATTATATAAGATGCCCACCCCAAAAATTAATTTGAAATTGTTTTGTTTGCTAATTATATCACGATCGCAGTAAACTCTTCCATTACAGAAAGAGGAAGTTACTATGTTACAATGTAAATTAATAAAGATAATTAAATTTAATCAACAGCTGTTGCAGAGAAAGATGGTCCTCCATAGAGTTTCATCAGTTTAGTAACATTATACTTCAAAAATTAATTAGTAGGTAGTTAAATATTCTTTGGAATTGGAGTAAAGTTTACAAATTATACTGATGAAATTACCTTCCCTGAAATAACCTAATCATGTAACACTAGTATTTGTCTTCGCGTGCGTATAGCCCCCCAGCACTGCTATCCAACCATTTTATTTTTAACTCTTCATTTCGAGTAAAATATTAAATAGTAAATTGGAACAAATTATTCAAATGTTTTGAAATTAAAATAAATAACTTACTTGGTGCTGCAAATTTTTGGCCATTGTTTAAATTCAACGCCACCTCAATCTTTCTGAAACAGAAAAAGGTAAATTATTATTTACTTTTTTTTGTAAACTCGTAGCCAAAAGTGTTATATAAGACAAATATGGTCTTAAATTTACTCCTGTTTTTATTTCTTGTAATATGTTATTTTTGAAAGTGGTATAAGTCTATTTGGAGCTAAAGAAATCGTTAATTTTTTTAAGAATTGTAACTAACTAAGCAGCTCTGCAGCCCATAGTGAGCCTTGGCTTCCCCAACAATGCTCCACCAGTCCTCTCTACACATGGCCCTTCTCTTCCAGTTCTCCACCTTTAACACTCCAAGATCCCTCTCAACATCCTGGAGCCAACGTCTTCTCGGTCGCCCTCTTCGTCTCGTACCGAAAACGTCCGCAAGAAACATTTTCCGAGGCATTCTGTCCTCCGCCATTCTCGCAACATGTCCTAGCCAATCAATCCTCCTCACTTTGATAAACTGTGCAATATCACAGGACCCGTATATCTCATACAGCTCTTTATTATTTCTTCTTCTCCATGCACCCTCCTCCAGCACAGGTCCAAATATTCTTCTTAATATTTTACGTTGACTGGGCTAGCACTTAGGGTCCATGTTTCTGCAGAGTATATCACTACAGGCCTTACTAATGTCTTTTTAAGAATTGTAATAATTATTATTTCATAATAAAATTTAAAAGGTGTATAGTGTTAATAACATCACTTGAATAGATTAAGGTTTACAAATATTTTTAAATTAATTCAAATGCAAAACCTTAAATATCTCGATACATGGAAAAATGGACTTATACCACTTTCAAAAATAACAGCTTATTTACTACAAACAATAAGAACAAATAAAGTGACTTAATTACAAAAAAACAAGGGATATCTCCCTTAATTATGGTGGAAAAGTAGTGTAAGAATTTTGTTTATTAGAAACATTTTTTACGGGAAAATTTAATTAAATATGAAAAGGAAGGCAGGAGATATACTTTTTAAAGGGTCAACTTAAAGCCTTTGTTATCCCATTAATAAGGATCGTATCCCAAAAGTCCAAATTTGAAGGAAATCAGCTAACTTAGTAGATTTTTAAATACGTACGATTTATAGAAATACTTTTTTTATTTTGTCCAAAAGAATCTGTAGGAAGCTTAATAATATACCGAAGTCACTTCCGGTGAAAAATTCAATTAAGAAAAATTTGTCACGACCCACTTCCGCTAACAGTTGTCAGAGAAAATAGACGGCAATTTTTAAATTTAATAGTCGGAATATCAGGAGTTACCTATTTGAGTGAAAATATTTTCGTTCGTAAAAAGAAAAACTAAAATAAATAAAAGGAAATATAGTGGCTGATGGGTAATTTAATTGGAACTCTTCTCTCGGCTTAGCCACCACCACTCTAGTAAAACCTTCTTATGTAATAACCACCTTAAACTCTGTCTTATATCCGCAGCTTCACTATAATTAATTAAGTTAAGAACCTTTGAATTATGTCTGCCATTTTGAATATATTTCTTTTATCATTTTCTTTTGTTCACCATTCTCCCCGAAGGCTAAGTTTGAATTTTTCTTCTTCTCTTTTTTCTTTCAAAAAAAAGTGGCAAAGTCTATCCAGTGGAAGTAAAGACGTTAATGTTATTGTTATTAAGTTGTATTCTTTTGTGGAGAAGATTCTTTGTTGCTGATTGTTGCGTAGGTTGTATCTTTTATTTTTTCTGATCTAAGGGGCTTCCTAAAGGAAGTCAGAGTTTTTTTACAGATCTGATATCCGTCACGAGCAACATTACTTTCACGTCACACCTAAAGATATATGATGTAACAATAAAATTAATGATACATTCTACACCTCTTCTTTCCAACAACAGCTTCCGCCGAAGAAAGATATTTAGTTATTTTATTTGAAGAGCAACAAACTGAAGTCATTGGCACGCGGAGCTTTTTTTTTTTCAGTGCACTGCCGGCCTCCGGGACAGTGTTCTCTCGTTACAGACAATACTATACCGGAAAGAGAGCTGTAAGAAGCTCCTAGCAGCTTAATTCGCTAAACATCCAGCTAATCCTTAACTCAAGAACTTTTATTTATTTCCGGCACACGTTTCCGGTTAAATAGAAAGTCCTAGAACAGAAATTAAAATCTTCAACACTTCCGATGCAGTAATTTAATAAAAAATAGTTTGAATTCAGTCTTACAGAGGCACCGATAAGATTAAATTGGACAGAATCCAATTTCTGAACTTTTGCTTTTCACATTTCAAAACTTCTGAATGGCCCTTAAAGTTAAAAAAAAAAAAAACTACGTGATCTAATCAGAAAGCACCAGTTCTAAAGGGCTCAACCCTTTATTCATCCCTTTCATTTCCAGCCCTTTACCGCAATTCATAGCGTGACACTTGTTTTTTGCACGATGACTTTATCAAGTATATTCTGGTTAAAAAAAAAAAAAAAAAACCATTGGTGAGCACACAGTTTTTGCTAGTTGCACCCCATTTATGCTTCACGCAATCACGGTAGCCGTGGTCATAATTGGAAATAGAAATATCTAATGAAAAATACTTTTCCTGACACAATTATCTGAATTCTAATTGGAAAACTTTTATTAAATATTAACTTTATTTTCTCATAGGGTTGTGAAATACGAGGGTCGTTTGAAAAGTCCGTGCAAAAATAAAAACTACTTAATTTTTTGGGGTAAACCTTTTTTATTTTTCAACATAGTCTCCTTTTAGGCTTATACACTTCGTCCAACGCTGCTCTAGTTTGTTGATCCCTTCCGAATAATAGGATTTGCCCAGGTCTGAAAAATAGCCATTCGTTTCTGCAATCACCTCCTCGTTTGAATAAAATCTTTTTCCCGCCAGCCATTTCTTCATATTGGGGAACAAATAGTAGTCCGAGGGAGCCAAGTCTGGAGAATAGGGTGGATGTGAAACGAGTTGGAACCCTATTTCCATTAATTTTGCGACCACAACTGCTGAGGTGTGAGCTGGTGCGTTGTCGTGATGGAAAAGGGCTTTTTTGTGGGCCAATCATGGGCGTTTTTGTTGCAGCTCGGTTTTCAAACGGTCCAATAACGATGAATAATATGCACCTGTAATCGTTTTACCCTTTTCCAGATAGTCGATGAGGATTATTCCTTGCGAATCCCAAAAGACAGTCGCCATAATCTTTCCGGCCGAAGGAACGGTCTTCGCCTTTTTTGGTAACCCATTGTTTAGATTGTTCTTTGGTCTCAGGAGTGTAGTGATGTATCCATATTTCATCCACAGTGACAAAACGACGCTTAAAGTCCTGCGGATTCTTCTGGAACAGCTGCAAACCGTCCTTGCAACACTTCACACGATTTCGTTTTTTGGTCCAGCGTGAGCAATCGCGGCACCCATCTTGCGGATAGCTTTGTCATGTCCAAATGTTGATGCAAAATATTATGTACCCGTTCATTCGAGATGCCCACAGCACTAGCAATCTCACGCACCTTCACTTTTCTGTCATCCATCACCATATCATGGATTTTATCAAAGATTTCTGGAGTAGTAACCTCAACAGGGTGTCCAGAACGTTCAGCGTCACTTGTGCCCATTTGGCCACTCCGAAAATTTTGAAACCACTTATAAACTGTTCTAATCGAAGGTGCAGAGTCACCATAATGTTTATCAAGCTTCTCTTTAATCTCCTGAGGCGTTTTGCCTTTCATAAAGTAGTGTTTAATCAACACACGAAATTCTTTTTCGTCCATTTTTTGAAAATCACTCGACTTCCTCGATTCAAACGAATGCCAAACACAAAGAAATAGACCGATCTGGCTGAAACTTGGTGTGTGTTCTTCGAGGAGATGCTACTAACTAAACATAACCTCGATACGCGCCAGTGGTGCTATCTCTCTGACTTTGCACGGACTTTTCAAACGACCCTCGTATCTCTAAGACTAGTCTCATATTAAAGTATTATTATTTGAATTCGGCTTGTGATTCATTCTTCTTTAAGCCATCCTTAGAGGCATTAATTACATCAATTAAACCATTTACACATGTAATAATAATTTATGTTAAATCAAAATTTCCAATGCACATCAAAAACAATCCAACATAAAATAAGATTCATTTTTTTTGTATTAAATTTTTTTTTCACTCAAAGAAATAAGTTTTTCCGGAAAAGAAATGGTTGCCTTCCGTTTAAGGATATTAATGAAAAATAACGGACACAAATTACGAGAAAAATTCCATTAAAAACTTCTCATTGTTATTTTGTAGATTGGCATTTCCGGTTTAAAAATCTAACCAAACTTGGGATTCAAACCAATTATTATATGGTAATGCAATGTTATATTATAGGGTATCTTGAAGCTTGAAGACAGTGGAAATGGATGTCTTGAAAGGTGCGTGTTGTACCTACAATAAATCTCGTCAGTAACGGGATAATTAAAGAACTAACGGTGGTAAAAGAGGAACTATCGCAGACTTAAGAGAGGAGGAGGATACGTAGAAGCGAACGGCCATTCATCGGTCTGCGGACATTCGCAACAAAGAAAAAAGAGTTGTTGTTTCCTTTCATGTGGTTTAATTCTCGCGTTTTGGTGTTGTGAAGTCTGTCTAATACACCAACCAACCACAGAAAGTAAAATGCCAGAGCCTCCCTAATATCAATATTCCCGAGAAGTTTCAAACGGAAATGATTAGCCTAACATACGCTATTCCCAAGTATTACATCGAAAATGATTTAAAAAAAAAGACGGGACCCTTAAAGGAGAGTTTACTTTTATCCTTCCCTAAGAAGACGGCTTAAGTTTGCAATTTAATATAGAATAGAATAGAATAGAAAAGAAATTTATTATTCTGGGACAGTTGTCCCCTAAGAATAAACACAGGTACAAATAGAGGCCTTAATAGTTTGGCCAGTGATTAAAAGAAAATAAATAAATAAGTATTTACAAAAAGTGAAAATCAAAATAACAGCAGAAATTAAGGAAATAAATTGAAACAATTAAATTTCCGGAGGAAGCTGGATAGAAAGGGTTTTCTACTGTAGAGACGGGATTTAAAGATAGATAGGGTAGGAGCATGGCGGACAGATGATGGCAAGGAGTTCCAGAGAGAGAGGTAGCACGTATAAGGAAGGATTTGTCAAAGGATGAGGTACGGTGTGAGGGAATATAGAGATCGGATGAGCGAGATCTAGTGTTACGGGAATGGAAGGAGTTAAAAAATAACAACCACCAAGTTACTGAGAAAAATCTTCCCTAAATTGAAATTAACCTAAAGTGAGTTTTTTATTCAAAAGGACTCAAAGAGCTTCCGGTGTTGAGTTTAGTAACGAACTCCACAATGACTAACAAACAGAGCACCTGTTCTTGCTCAGAATCGTTCTAAGGTACAACCCTAATTACTTGTTCAAAAGAAAGAGTGGCTAGGGTCCCAAGTCATTGACACTGAATTCTAAAATATGTTCAAGAATCGCTGAGGATATGCTTTGAAAAGTTTAAGCTGTTCTAGCCCTGCACCGTTTAAGAGAGAACAGAATAAGCTTAAACTTGTTTATCAAAATGAAAAAAATATTTTTTCAAAGCTTCAACGTCTATAGATAGATCTTTAAACAAGAAACAGGAGATTTAGCGTGTTTTTGGACGAATGAACATGGTCGGTAAGTGAATATCTCTGGAAGAAGTAATCCAGATTAAACTTTGGCCAATTAATATGTGATTTCTCCCCAGAGGTTGGGGGATTTAAGCGAGATGTACACAGAATATTCAAAATGTTTTCATTACATCCCAAGTACTTCATGGGCCCCCCGCCTCTGACTAGTCGCTAGTACATTGTAGGGTTCTACAACTAGTGTGGGGTGGTCTAGGGAAAGGGTTGTGACTCTACTAGTTCGGCCGTTCTCGCCCACAGTCGACTATCTCCGTCTACTCTCTAAGGGCAGGCGAAACCCTTGTATGTGTTTTTTTTTTCTTTTTTACCCACCCTGCACAATTTATCTGATCATAAGAGGAAACTGTAATAACTGATACTGATATAGCACCCATTCGTGGGCATTGCAGCCCAGTAACAACACCTTGGAGCGGACATAGAGATGAATAAAACAGAATCCTTTGGTCCAGGGCGTTATAGGAAGGGTCATTATGGCAGCTGGATACAGATTTCACAGAATACATCAAACTTTATTGATGTAGTTAATTCGAGAGCGAAGCGTATAAAAATAAAAATCTATTACGTTATTTATATAATCAATATTTTTATGGTGTGACCCATTTAACTCCAATGATTGGATCAAATGAAAGACGTTATACAGACTCTTAAAATAAATAGAATATGGGCGCCACCAACTTACGAGCTGGAAGGTGGGAGCTACTATTTATAAGAAAGGAAGCGACAAAGACGAAACGAAACCTTTTGTATTGATAAGGAAAACGTTGGATTGATAATGTAAAGGAAAATGTTCCTAGGATTCAAGGAATCTTTTTTTTGTAACCCACTGATCGTGATTTGCCAAAATCTATATTTACTAACAGCAGCCAATTTGTTTAACTCATGGGTCTAGAAAGCTTCTGAAATCTGAGGGCCAGATTTTTGTATATACAAGTAATTAACGAAGATCCTCATCTGTCCCGATCTCTAATGAACTCATTAGTTTTTGGTTTTTCCACAACAATAACAGTAAAAATACTTTACGTTAAAAAAAAAGAAGTTAAGTTGAGAATCTGACGAGAGAAAGGTACCCAATGTTCGGACTTAAACCACTTTCTCTTAGTGTCATTCTTACAGTAGTTCTAAGTTATTCTGAATCCTAAAAAAGTTCAGATTAACTTAAAGTAGAAAATAGTGGGTATTAACCAGTTAAGCGTGCTTGACGTGTATACACGTTGTGAAAAATATAAAAATGCCATTAACTACAAAAAATCTGGAAATTTTAATAAAATACAATAAGAATATTATTTTGGTGGGATGTTTCCTTTATCTTACCAATAGAACTGCCAAGTATTTTATACGGAGAGGGGGTGGTGGGAGTCACCTAAATGATAAGTGGTTGGTACATGTTTGGTCTCCGCATTAGAGATTGGGAATTACGCACACAAATAGAAGCTCTCAACCCTTGTGCAATGCCCGTTTTTACCTTTTAGATAGAGATTCAGGACCTCAGTACGAGCATGATTTCATTTTGCACACAGAATTCAAAGCTCTTTTCTATTCCTTGTAAAAGTACTTGCGTCCCTAGTTAACTAGAGCAATGTATAGGTGAAGAAGCGGTTACAGAATGCTCTGGTAATCTCAAGCTCCAGAGAGATTGCAGAAAAAGTCGCTTGCAGTGACTATTACGACTATTGTAAACTTTTGGTTGTTTTGACCTGCGTTCGACGTGCATACACGTCATTGTCTGATTTTAAATCGTGCACACTGTGAGGGGGTTTTTAAAACTAAATTCCACGCTTAACTGGTTAAAAATGTCCAGTAGGACAGTTGTATGTTATAAGGGTTGATCGTCAAAAACTGCACCAGAAAAAGCATACGTTGAAAAACACCCAACTTTGACAATTTTTTTCTCTTTTTCTACAAAAGATAAAATTCCCAAATTTTCTTTATAATATAGGGCAAACCCTCCTTTATAACTGTATTTTTTTTTTTTTTGCAACAACCCAGATCTAATAGGTTTCGAGAAAAAAGTTGCCGAAAATGAGCAAAAATGGCATTTTCAGAAAATGTTTTTGTTGTTCTTCTTCGTGTTGTTACCTTTTTTTTTTTTGTAAATTATTCAGAATTAAGATAAATCACAAGAATAATTTGGAGTAGAGTTAAAATGAAGTGCCTTTTTTAATACTAACTATGATGATCAGATACATCTTTTATTATTCTAACAGAAAAATATTTATCGGTGATAAAAGCCAGCACAAGGGTCTGTGACATCTAATATACATTCTGTGACATCTAATGATACCTTTACTTAACTTTTAAAACTGTAAGTTTTTGTTAAGGAGATTTTCTTATAAAATTTGATATTTTGTTTAGATGCTAACTAGGGTAAACGGAAATAAGCTTTTAAAATTGATCTACCGGAACTACATGTCCAAATTCAAGACTTGTGGCCAGCTAATTCCCTAGAACTGTGAGACTACCGTGAGAAATACTGCCTTTGGTACGGAAAAAACTTCTAAGAAACACGTGTGGAAGTAGAAAGGTGACCTTTAGAGATCTCAATTTTCTTTCTCTCTCTCCCTCTCTCTAAATCCCAGATTATGTTAAAGCTCTAAACGAATATCAAAAGTTTAAGTTGCTTGCAAAATAAAAGGAAAAAAGAAAGAAAAAGAAAATTCTTTGTTTTTCTTTTTAAATTCCTTTCTTGGCTGGCAAAGCTGCAGCATGGTGAAAAGGAACGCTTGAAGAAAAGAGACAAAAAAGTTTTCTTTTTTTTTTATTTTCCAAATAAAAAGCTTGTGATAAAAATTCAAGCTGTGCCTTCTTGTAGGAAAATCTGGATGCATGTAAAGTGAGAAAGAAGTTTGAAAAAAATAGAACTCGTTTTTTCTTTTTCTATATACGAAACAGGAAAATGGAAAATTTATGCATTACTTAGAAATTCATTTACAGGAATTTTTCCCAACAGAAGAAAAAAGAAAAAAGAAAAGCCACCCAGTAAAGGGAAGGAAAAACAAACAAAAGCAGTTTGAAAATAGTTATATGGGGGGTAAAGAAAGTTTGCGCCATTCTAGCGGTAACGAATAGAAAAGGAAGTCAGAGCTACCAATTTTCCTGCCGGAACTCCTGTAACAGTTTTTCTTCTTCTCTTTGTTTGTCTGTGTTTTTTCTAATTGTTGATAAAATAGTTCTAGTTTGGCAACTTGATCTAGCAAAGTTTACTTCTAGTTTTATTGTGGCAATTTCAAAATTTTTACTAAAGATTTGTAATGTTCACGTCCAAAGTAAAAGGTGCAAATAAGCAAATTTTGTACTGAATAGATCTCATTATAAAACCTCACATACCTCTGTATGTGGTTACATTGATCTCCAAGGCAGAGGAAAGAAGAAAGGCAACTGTTTGTTCTGGAATTGGGCCCAATCCAAGGCTTAGTGATGATATTCTCAGTTTCTTTGGTTTTCCCCTAAAATGAGGGAAAAATGAATCCCAGAAATTAATTCGCCGGGCGATCAGACCCTAGAAGAGTTGTTCAAGAGTTGAGCTATAAGGCTATAAGGTTTGAGCCTTGAGCGCACGAGCTCTCAGGGTTCAGTGGGTGGCTCGAGTCAGAGCTCGAGCTGAAGCCTCACAGAGAGCTCGGTGAGCCTCTAAGGCTCGGCATAAAAGGCTTGAGCTTTTTTGTTTTTGTTTTTTATACGAAGCATTTTATTTGTCCTAATTAATGTATTCATTTCTTAAAATAAAATCAAGTTATAGCAGCTAACGAATTTTTCAAACATATTTTTGTATAAATGAATACTACAATAATTTATAAAATGTTCGTTGTTCATTGATTACTCGTCATTCCTTAATTATTTTAAAAGGCTAGCCCTTTATGAACCTTCACATCTCCAGGTTTATGAACCTCCAACTTGAGCTTCTCGGCTCCAGCTTCAAGGGCTATAAGGCGCGAGCTCTGAAGGATCAAGCCTTCAGCTCGAACCTCAACTGAACAACACTATGCTCAAGGCTAGGTGTGAGCCTATTTAGAATTCCTAAACTAGGATAGCCAAAAAAAAATAAGAGCCCGAAAATTTAGGATAATGAGGAGGATATAGGGTACATTGAGGTAATAGTAGTGTTTGGTCCAGCGAACGCCAAAGATCTTACGGTGAAATCCATAAGACGGTGTTAATATAGTACTTCTAAAAAGATAAATAAGAAAAATGATCATTAAAATTGAGAAAACCTGCAGCATCAGAGGTACCCAACGATGTTTTAGATTGACATTCCCAAATTAACATTAGGAAATGCTTAGTAATAATATTATTGGATATTAGAGTATAAAATATCTTCCTTATTTTTTGTCAAAACCCTAACCTAACAACCCGAATCCCAAATAAATTGCCGTCTCCTGCAGTCCCTCCCTCCAGCTCTTCACGTAAATTATGATGCTGATACAGCCTGCAGCATCCACACACTGAACCTCAATTCTCTACTCCCCCTATAACCCACACAACCATTGATCGATGTCCTGTTTTATGCTCTCCCATTTAACAATCTCGTTGATTAGTTAGACTAGAAAATAATTTGGATAAATCAAAAAAAATTTCAACCTTAATTTTCTGTTTAAATACGATGCTGAACTATATAATACGGAAGTAATTTTTTGAGAAAAATTATTCTTTTGTTTTCGAGATAACTTCCATCTTTACCTCTAAGTAATTATCTAGAATTTGAGTGTTCTACGAGGGTCGTTTGAAAAGTCCGTGCAAAGTCAGAGAGATAGCACTACTGGCGCGTATCGAGGTTATGTTTAGTTAGTAGCATCTCTTGGAAGAACACACACCAAGTTTCAGCCAGATCGGTCTATTTCTTTGTGTTTGGCATTCGTTTGAATCGAGGAAGTCGAGTGATTTTCTCACGCTTGACCAAAAACGAAATCGTGTGAAGTGTTGCAAGGACGGTTTGCAGCTGTTCCAGAAGAATCCGCATGACTTTAAGCGTCGTTTCGTCACTGTGGATGAAACATGGATACATCACTACACTCCTGAGACCAAAGAACAATCTAAACAATGGGTTACCAAGGGGGAATCTGCGCCAAAAAAGGCGAAGACCGTTCCTTCGGCCGGAAAGATTATGGCGACTGTCTTTTGGGATTCGCAAGGAATAATCCTCATCGACTATCTGGAAAAGGGTAAAACTATTATAGGTGCATCGTTATTGGACCGTTTGAAAACCGAGCTGCAAGAAAAACGACCACGATTGGCCCACAAAAAAGTCCTTTTCCATCACGACAACGCACCAGCTCACACCTCAGCTGTTGTGGTCGCAAAATTAATGGAAATAGGGTTCCAACTCGTTTCACATCCCCCCTATTCTCCAGACTTGGCTCCCTCGGACTACTATTTGTTCCCCAATATGAAGAAATGGCTGGCGGGAAAAAGATTTTATTCAAACGAGGAGGTGATTGCAGAAACGAATGGCTATATTTCAGACTTGGACAAATCCTATTATTCGGAAGGGATCAACAAACTAGAGCAGCGTTGGACGAAGTGTATAAGCCTAAAAGGAGACTATGTTGAAAAATAAAAAAGGTTTACCCCAAAAAATGAAGTAGTTTTTATATAAGCACGGACTTTTCAAACGACCCTCGTAGTTATATAGGAAGTGACTTTAAGCTTCCTTTTTAACAAAAGGACACCAAAAGCTGTTAGCTCTAGATTTGAGTACTTCTTATTTTGTTAATAAGCACGCCATTCTCCCCGTAAAAGCCCTTAAATACTTCCCTTTTTAAAGCTCAACCATACCCTACTTCCATTTCTCAGGACTAATTTAAAATTAAAAATATTTCTCTCTTAATTAATTTTTTTTAAATCTATATTGATGGTTAAAAAAAGCATCTTTTTCACCCATGAAGGGGTTTTTAATTAACGTTAATTTGAGTTAATTACGTAAGTATGTCCCAGGATAATGTTACATAATTTTTTAGATAATATAGTTAATTAAAATATGTGAAAACAGAAAATCAACTGCAGACAGTTTTCCGGCTGGCTGGATGTGGCCCAATTAACGTCAATGGCGAGTCAGATATTTTTCCATTTTTTTTTTAATTAATTCTTTTTTCCCCTTCAAAATTGGAATCCAATTGAAAAGTGGTTTTAGGTTAAGTCGATTTTGTTTAATTAGCTGTGTAGGAAGGAAGTGGTTCAAAAGCCATGGTGACCTGGTTCACTTTTTTTTGTGAGATTGGCGAATGGCTCTGTCGGAACAAATTGTTTGATAACCTTTGGATAAATCCAATATTTCCTTATTGGAAGATGAAAAGGTCGTATTTCTTTGTAACTGTCTCCCCATTATATGTAGCGATTTCCGGCCCACATAAAGTCCCGCCCCACTTCAAAAAAAAGGACAAAAGATAGATCGTAAAAGGTGTTCGTAAAAGGTACTGCCAATCATCTCTACTTCCTTTAACTTGAGAACACTTATTACGCCACCGAACTCATCCAAAGAAATGAACGCTCTAAAAATAACCAAACAATATGGTGGGGGAAGAGGAAGCTGTACAGATAAGTGTGTCCAATTGACATGCCAACAGTTGGACCAAAACCAGTAAGTAAAGTAAGTAAGGTAATTGACTATTTTTGCAACGTCCAACTACCAATCAGGTATCATGTTCAGGGAAGGAAGCACATACAGATAAAAAAAACCGCGAGATATGACGGCAAATGTACACATTTTCCGGTAAATGTGCACTTATTATTGCTCACAATTTACATTAACCGTAACATAATAAATAACTTTTCTTTTAAACAATATCCAGAAAAATTCGACCAAGAAAACTTCCCTTAAAACAGTCATTTTTTTTAATATCGTACGACTACGCTACTTTTATAATATTGTACGATTACGCTACTTTTATAATATTGTACGATTACGCTACTTTTTATAATATTGTACAATTACGCTACTTTTTATAATATTAATAAAATTAAACTGGAACCAAAATTTTCCAGATTTGGAAAAAATCAGCTGACCAAAAGCACCACTTTAATGAATAGTTTTTCCCCCAATATTTTGAGATTTTCTTTGAAAACAGCTCTTACGATTTTAGATAAGATTAGACTAGGGCGACCTCCAGGACTACGCCACTGCGACCCCTTTGGATCTATTGTGACTCCCCAACGTTAGAGCTCGCCCTCCAGACCTGTCCGTTTAATCAGGCTCTTAATTCTGGTGAGCGACTCCTGGGTAAAGCTCTCAGGGCCTTGGTTTATCCTCCCCGAGAAGTAACATCCTTAGCCCAGACAAGCCCCTCACACTGACACAGCACAGTGCAGTGCCGTTTCCTCCTCTTCCTGACAGAACCTACAGAGGCTATCATCTGCCAGGCCCATGCCTCTTCCTGACAGAACCTACAGAGGCTATCATCTGCCAGGCCCATGCCTCTTCCTGACAGAACCTACAGAGGCTATCATCTGCCAGGCCCATGCCTCTTCCTGACAGAACCTACAGAGGCTATCATCTGCCAGGCCCATGCCTCTTCCTGACAGAACCTACAGAGGCTATCATCTGCCAGGCCCATGCCTCTTCCTGACAGAACCTACAGAGGCTATCATCTGCCAGGCCCATGCCTCTTCCTGACAGAACCTACAGAGGCTATCATCTGCCAGGCCCATGCCTCTTCCTGACAGAACCTACAGAGGCTATCATCTGCCAGGCCCATGCCTCTTCCTGACAGAACCTACAGAGGCTATCATCTGCCAGGCCCATGCCTCTTCCTGACAGAACCTACAGAGGCTATCATCTGCCAGGCCCATGCCTCTTCCTGACAGAACCTACAGAGGCTATCATCTGCCAGGCCCATGCCTCTTCCTGACAGAACCTACAGAGGCTATCATCTGCCAGGCCCATGCCTCTTCCTGACAGAACCTACAGAGGCTATCATCTGCCAGGCCCATGCCTCTTCCTGACAGAACCTACAGAGGCTATCATCTGCCAGGCCCATGCCTCTTCCTGACAGAACCTACAGAGGCTATCATCTGCCAGGCCCATGCCTCTTCCTGACAGAACCTACAGAGGCTATCATCTGCCAGGCCCATGCCTCTTACGATTTTAATTAAACTTTTCCTAAGTGATTAGAAACATTATAAGTCTATATTTTTTTTATTTACAGTTACAGTTAAATGGATTACGCATTACAAAAAAATGATTTCAGGGTTAACTAATTGCTAAATTTGTAAATAGGCTTCGAAATTGAGGCCCCACTAACACTGAGATTTGGCCAACATATTATTAAACAAAAACCAAAAAATATTGTAGGAGGGATATCGCGTAAAACTCTCCCCCCTCGCCGGTAAAATGGAGGGCAAATCTTCAGCTGGCTGCTGTTATCGACTGATTATTTTACTATTTTTAAAAACAGCTGTATGTACATACACCAGTATAAAAATATATTTATATAAATAATAGGATTTGAAATAATTAGAACATTTCCTGGATCTAAAATTGTATTCTGAACACATCGTATGCATGCATTATTTTGTGATAATCCACAATTCACTAGAAATTGAGTATTGCATTATGGTTACTCTACGATTAAAGAGCTAAATGCAAATTCTCTCTCACTATACAGAGATAAATTTAGTGCATTTGCATATAATTGGCAACAGTATTAAGTTTCCAAACACTTTGATCCTTTGATTAGGGTGCAGCAGTGATTTAATGATCTCCCCACTTCTAGGTTTATTTGGCCCCACAGGGTTATTGGTTAATCTCAGATCGTGTAACCCGAGCGTTTTAGCCTTTTACATGGTTTTTCATTGCAAATAACTAGACATCTACTAATAATTGGGATAAAAAATATAATTTCTTATGTTGATTGGGTATTATTGGGTTTACTCAAAAATCTGTATAGTGATTCACTCAAAGAACCATTTCTATTTTTGAAGGTCAAATTTTGGTAGATAGCTAGCACTCCCCTCCGACTTTTCCCCTACGTCAATGTTCTTTCTCCCTTCCGGGGGGGAAAAATCGAACGTATCGATTCCTAAGAACTACCCAAAAAAATAGATTCATTCTATTAAAAATGTTTTTTTTTGTTAATTTATTTGTTAAGTTAGACCAGCGCTAGATACAACACTATTAGTAACAATGGACAGTAACTGACATCACTACAAACTCACTAATTGATGGGAGAAGTTACCCCCAGTGATAATACTCCCTAAATCGTCTCCCAGAACTAGTTACTCTCTTCAGAAGAGAAAAAATCACGAGGCCACTGGCTGATTTTAATCGCCTAGGACAGGGGTCGGCAACCTATTTCAAGTAGAGAGCCATTTCTTCTTAAATAATTTTAATAAATCTTACCAAGAGCCCCAAGGATGATAGTGTAAACAACTCTGTAGATCATTTGTATTCACAAATTGTTATTTTATGATATACAATAACATTTAAATGTTTTATATATTTATTTTCACATATTGCAAAGTAAATAAACAAATAAATAATAACTAAACCTGTGATTGAATGAAAATGGTGGCAGTCCTATATAATTACGTACTGTATTTTAATATAATTCTATTCAATTTCAAACCAAATCTCATTTAAAATTCTTTTTTAAAAAATATCTTTACTTTAATAAATGAAATTTTCATTTGTTTCGATAAAATTGAAATATATAATACGTATATTTTAGACAGTCTGAAGAGCCACAAAATTTGGTTAAAAGAGCCGCATGCGGCTCGCGAGCCGTGGGTTGCCGACCCCTGGCCTAGGAGGATGATCTGGATGGTGATGAGATGATAAATGGTGGCGGACAAGAGGATTGGAATGAAAGTGATGAAGTTCTGTTGAAAACTTTTGTAGCGAGTTCTCGTGCAACCTGGACCTACAAACGGAATTTCCAGATCTGTGTGGACAGTTAGATTTGAAACGTAAAATGGAGCCGTTTAACGATAGTGCGGAGAATTTTAGACTGAAGAGATTTGAATTCTGTGAAGATTGGAGCGTTTCGTTGAACCCCACAGTTCAATACCACTACATGCAGGCGGGTTTTAGTATGGAATTGTAAATCAGTCGTTTGTTATTAAGTGAAAGTTTTGAACGTTGGTCTAGTAGTCTCTTTTAAGTAGTCGATATCGTCTGTTAACTTCAGTTCGTTTAAGTCGTGTGTGTGGGTTCCAAGTCAGTCAAAAATGTTTTTAAATAAAAATGATGAACTTAAATCTGGGCAATCACTAGTATATTTCCATAGTTCTTTTTTCAAGGATATAATTCTAGGACTGATGCAGCCATTTTGGAAAAACAAAATGGCTAAGAACTAAAAAGGAAACTCTCAGTGAAGTAGGACTTCCGGTCAGCCAATTTTCTTTTAATTGGAAATTTGGAAAACTATTAAATAAAGTGATAATTCTAAATATTACAATAAAATGGCCCTTTTACAATAAAATAGCCCTACCAACCACAATGGCCCTAAGTCGAACATTCCAGGGTCAATGTACCAAATAGAAACTGTAGAACTAATTATGACCATACACGCCACAGACAGACAAATTTACAACACAGCCAAACAGATCATTTTTACCAAACAAATAAAAATCAAGTTTCAGAACCCAGCTGGAAGTGAAAATTCGATATCGGTGGAAATTAGAGCTAAGTGAGAAACAAGTAAAAAACAAACATTTATGCGGGATAAACAGGATTTGGTTAAAAACAATACGGGGGACCACCCGGTGCTTTAAAAAAAAACATTTTGTAATAAGTAGGAGAGATCGTAACTATTAAGGTGGGCATGTCTTAGAAAGGAAGGTAATAAATTACTGTCTAGTTACAGCTTCCGTAAAGAGTTATTTATATACAGACTTGGCGGGTAGTTGTATATTTTTGAATATTGATTTAGGATGGTTAGTTAGAATGAAGTGGTTAGAGTAGTGGAGAACAGAAGCTCTCTCCTTCCCTTGCGCTCCTCAATCCAGCAAGCCCAACAATAATGAAGTCCTTTCCTCTCCCTAGTAATAACAAAATCCTTACTCCTAAATGAAATTTTCTCCCAGCCCTTCTAGAAAGGCTTGACTAAGAGATTTTCTGAATTCTTCCTTGACCTACGGAATCTGGTTTCATTATAAATTTAAAAGACTCAGCTGTTTGGCTGAATTTATCTCTTCTTTTAGAGAGAGAGAGAGAGTGAGGAGAGGGGAAAGGAAGAGAAATTTGGGGACACATAAATTCTGTGATTAAAATCGATTATTTAAATTAATAATATGGACTTGATTACAGATATTAATATTTGATGAATGAGCATAAGGCTGGCAAATTGGGTAACGTTTGGGCTTTGAGTCGCAATATTTGTTTTTAATTTTGAGCAAATGGCAGTACAGGATTTTTAACAAAATTTGCAACTTTTCATAGGATAAAAAATTATGTGCTTTTTCCGCTTAACGTCCCCAAATTACTAGCTGTGCTCTTTCACATGTATCTTTTATGAGTAAAGTGCAAAGGTACCACCAAAGTTTTGTTTAAGTACCTAACTCTGGGATAACCTAAAAGATTTTTGTTGCAAATACAGACTACTTGGAACTGAATAATTTAATATACTAAATTAGAAATGATATCTAAGAAAGAAAAAACAGTCCAAATTTCAAAACTTACACCAACAATTTAAACAACATTCAAAGAATCCAATCCTTTCAATCTAAAGTCCCTTCGGCAAATCGTCAACGCTCCTTATTATGTATCCAATTTAACCCTCCACACAGACCTCAATATCCCTTTTGTCAATGACCTAATCCAGTTTCGCTTCCTTAATTTCCATAATAGCTTAACCATACATCCTAACCCCCACCGCACAAGCCTTATCCTCAGCAACCCATCCCGACAGTCCTCCACGACGCCTGAAACGACGTTGGCCCCGTGACCTTTTACCTATTTCCTAAACTTCCTTCCAACTCCTAGAGAGTTCCAGCATTGGCTGGCCCCTCTCAGCATGCCTTCCCGATTGTGGCGCTGGGTCCTCGGATGCAGATGGGCCTAGTCCCCCTAAGTCGAAAGCTCGGCAGAATAAAGTTTATAATGACTGAAACTGGCATTAATTTTTCATCCTATTGATACCAAATTAGAATAATTATAAACTTAAAAACAAGATTGAAAAATGTCAAAATAGAATTTCGATCATAAATTAATAATATTAGTAAATGTATAGAATGCATTGGATGCAATGATACGAGTATTATCAAAATGCAATGCATCTATTTTGGTCACTAAATGTGGACTGCACTAAATCCTTCGCTCCAACTAAACGATAGAAAATATTTTAATAACTTTTGTAATATACGAGGGTCGTTTGAAAAGTCCGTGCAAAAATAAAAACTACTTAATTTTTTGGGGTAAACCTTTTTTATTTTTCAACATAGTCTCCTTTTAGGCTTATACACTTCGTCCAACGCTGCTCTAGTTTGTTGATCCGAATAACAGGATTTGTCCAAGTCTGAAAAATAGCCATTCGTTTCTGCAATCACCTCCTCGTTTGAATAAAATCTTTTTCCCGCCAGCCATTTCTTCATATTGGGGAACAAATAGTAGTCCGAGGGAGCCAAGTCTGGAGAATGGGGGGGATGTGAAACGAGTTGGAACCCTATTTCCATTAATTTTGCGACCACAACTGCTGAGGTGTGAGCTGGTGCGTTGTCGTGATGGAAAAGGACTTTTTTGTGGGCGTTTTTCTTGCAGCTCGGTTTTCAAACGGTCCAATAACGATGAATAATATGCACCTGTAATAGTTTTACCCTTTTCCAGATAGTCGATGAGGATTATTCCTTGCGAATCCCAAAAGACAGTCGCCATAATCTTTCCGGCCGAAGGAACGGTCTTCGCCTTTTTTGGCGCAGATTCCCCCTTGGTAACCCAATGTTTAGATTGTTCTTTGGTCTCAGGAGTGTAGTGATGTATCCATGTTTCATCCACAGTGACGAAACGACGCTTAAAGTCATGCGGATTCTTCTGGAACAGCTGCAAACCGTCCTTGCAACACTTCACACGATTTCGTTTTTGGTCAAGCGTGAGCAATCGCGGCACCCATCTTGCGGATAGCTTTGTCATGTCCAAATGTTGATGCAAAATATTATGTACCCGTTCATTCGAGATGCTCACAGCACTAGCAATCTCACGCACCTTCACTCTTCTGTCATCCATCACCATATCGTGGATTTTATCAATGATTTCTGGAGTAGTAACCTCAACGTTCAGCGTCACTTGTGCCCATATGGCCACTCCGAAAATTTTGAAACCACTTATAAACTGTTCTAATCGAAGGTGCAGAGTCACCATAATGTTTATCAAGCTTCTCTTTAGTCTCCTGAGGCGTTTTGCCTTTCATAAAGTAGTGTTTAATCAACACACGAAATTCTTTTTCGTCCATTTTTTGAAAATCACTCGACTTCCTCGATTCAAACGAATGCCAAACACAAAGAAATAGACCGATCTGGCTGAAACTTGGTGTGTGTTCTTCCAAGAGATGCTACTAACTAAACATAACCTCGATACGCGCCAGTAGTGCTATCTCTCTGACTTTGCACGGACTTTTCAAACGACCCTCGTATCTTTTAAATTCAAGACATTTAATGTAAATTCATATCCGACCTTTTCTGCTCTATCTATTCCTCTCTTTTTAATTTTACTACAATTTTTTAAATACATATTTTTTGTATCTTTGATTGAAGTCTGAATTAAAAGCATCCATATGCTGGCAATGGCTGATAACATCATTATCTTTTTCTATCTTTAATACATTTGGAAACTGACTCAATTCTCTTTGTTTCAATTAATTAATATTTTCATATTGGGAATCTGCAGATTCAATAAATCTGTTAAATAAGCTGCATCACTTTTTGAGTTAATCAAATAAGCTCTTAAAAGCATCTCTCTAGTTTTATAAGAAAAACAAAAAGAAAGAGTACTCAAAATAGGCCACTTTTGGTAACCGAAGACCACTGAGAAGCAACCAATTACTGAATTCTGTCATTCAATGACAATTCTTTGGATTTTATTTTATTTAGTTTAATGAAGTACCAAGATCTCTAGCTGAGAGATTTATATTTTTATTTTTAGATTTTCTATGCTTTTACCGCCCCATTTAAACCCCAAAAAAAATTAAAACCGAACAGCTTATTTTGAGGCACACCCACACATACACAATTCTACAAAGAATTATAGATAACTAGCTGTACCCGTTCACACGTTGCTGTGTTTGAACAAAAAGGCAGTTTTGATACCTCAAACATAATTTATTAATGATCAGATGTATACAATACATCGAAATGAAAATTAACAATAAAATTATCCCTACTTCAGAGTACAGTAGTGTCCTTGCAAAGGTAGCATTTCTACATAATGTGAAAAATTCAGTTAATGTTGTTGGAGGTGGTGACATTGCTCTTGCAGGTACTTTTCTGATGTAAAGTACACACGCTGTCCATTTTCAAGATGTACAGCTAAATGAACAACCGGTGGATATCGCTCATGAATGGAAAATGATATACAGGTAATACGCCATACAGCCTCATTGCTACTTATGTAGCGTCCCAGTTGATATTGGGTGACTTCATCGTTAGATGCAGTTGTATTTTCCACTCCAAACACTGCCATATCGCTTCCTTTGTTCACATATTTGCAAATATATTTTATAGCTTTCACTGAATTGCAGTACCCAACATTTATGTGTGCGTTATACGTTTTTAGTAGTAATGGAGAATATGGTACTACCCAACGATTATCAACGTCAATAGTATTGTTGAGTACTTTTAGTTTAATGGATTTTCCACCATCTTCGGTATAATTTATTCTCGTATTAATAATTGCAAAAAACTGGTTTTCATGGTTACACTTTTAACAAATATTACTAATTAAATGTTATTTTGATATTTTTGGGATATTTATTCGAGTGCACCTAGAGCCCCAACTCTGATTTTAAAAAAAAATTGCAAAAACCTTCCTGGGGATATACCTAATAATTTCCCAAATTTTCACGGCGATTGGATATACGGTTTTTGAATCTATCGAGTACAAACAAACAGACACACATTCATTTTTATATATATAGAAGATATTCACTCACCATTTCAATTATTTCAACCAATCCGGGAGTGTATTACATCTTGGTGTAGTATTCCCATAAACCAGCTGATACTAAAGTTAGGTTATAATTACCAAACCAGCTGATACTAAAGTTAGGTTATTCCTACTACCATATTAGCTGTAATTTTGTGAATTATCTTAAAGAACATTTAATTATAAAATAAATAAAATAAAATGCGTAAAATAAATAAATATTTTTATATCTTTAAAATAACCGATTTATTAAAATATTACCCATTTTTTCCTCGCAACATTAGAGTGTCCGTAAAATTATCCAATTAAATACCATTCATAAAAACAACATTTTCAACCATTTTCAGTGCTTGTAATATTGTCATTAATAATAAAGCATCGTCTAGTATTTCCACAAATCAGCTGATATTATTGTAAGGTTATAACAATATCAGCTGTATTTTATAATAATAAATTAAATTTAAATGTTCAAAAAATGGATATATTTAAATAAATGCATACAATAAGTAAATTGTACTTTAAAAAAAAAAAATAAAATAGATAATATTCTCAAAATATTATCAGGAAACAGTACACTGATCGTGGAAACTAATTACTAGTTAAACTATTCAAAATTATCGTACAAATAATCAATATTCATAGTGGTTTTATTAATGTCAAGTGTGGGTGATAAAGCCATTTTATCTTAGAAATAGCTAGACAGCGAGATTCAATACTAGGCGCACAGAAATAAAAGGAATGTACGATATATCGATTAGAATGGATACAACTTTTTACGGTCGCAGAGAACGCATCACAAGTAGACGCATAACAAGCTAAATAAAGGGAGAACAGCTACAGCTGTGCGCGGAACGTGACCGAGCCTGCAAAGGAAGAAAGCTGAGAGAGACAAAGAATGCTTCCTTAAAAGGAACTATTCTTACATAATTAAATATAATGCTCTCTTATTTCCCACTTTTGCCAATCCTGCAATTCCCTGTTTCCTGCCGTACAAATGTCTGTTACTAAAAGAGATCGTATCATATTTCTTTCACATTATTGGATTTCAAACCGTTTGTCTGTAAGTCAACAGCTCTTAAAGACGAAATCTTAGATGCCTTATTTCAATACATTGACTCTAATAGAGATTCAAACTTACAAAAACTTTTAGAGAAGAGAACAATTGTTGTTCTCCTCAAAATTTTAGCAGGGTCTTTAACGGATGACATTAGGTGATGAGTTCAAGGACTTCCTGTGGGTTCGTTAAACCCAAATAGTTTGCACACATCAACTATCCTCTTGCAGGCCCTGTGTGTTTTTTTTATGTGAATGTTTGGGATGTCAATGTAAATATTGTTCGTGTTGTTAGACTGGGGATATCCGCAGGGACGTCCAGATCCCTGAAGAAGTGGCTAGTCCACTTCCCCCTATGAGGGGTTAAACTTGAGATAATTTTAGGGGGTAATTAAAGAGACTATCTTAAGGTTTAAAGTTTGTTACAGGGCCCTTGAATGAAACAGCTTATTTATCTTTAAAGCACATCATATTCATGTCTTCAGTAAACTATCTTTCATTCACAGGAATCGTTCTCTAAAGATGATTAATTAACGGCAATGCTGGACTACAGTTGGACAATACAACGAACTTGAAGTAACCTTTTTGCTTAGCTAAAACCATTAATCTTCAAATATAACTCACCTAATGAGGAAAAAAAGTTCATTTTACATTTTGATAAGTTTGACAAAAAAGAAACCCACAAGAACCCATGAAAGAAATGAACGAAAGACTCGACATTTAACGATGACAATATGAAAAGAGCAGTTGATTACCTTTAGGCTAACCTGGCTTGCGAACGCCAGAGGAGGCACCTTTGAAGGCACAGTACATGCTTCACAAGTTAAGTGCATTATTTGATAAATTAAGAAATAAGTTTGATCCTTTACATGAAAGATATTGATCACTTAAATATGTGGCAGGAGGTTTCCAATTTTTTTCGGTAATTAAACGCAACTCTTCCTAAATTACCAAATAATTATTAAATCTTCTTGTTTGTAACAGATGTCAAATTATTTTTTTACCCATTTTGTGTATGCTAGAGAACATCTAAAGCTCTTAACATTTGATTTTTCTCAGAAATTCACTCGGAAAACGACTTATTTCCCAATATTAAGAAAAATACTACATTTACTGCCTTGGCAATATTTTTAGTAGAAAGGGGATGAAAAAATACATAAAAATGACCTATCGCGTGCTCTTCTTTCTCTTTGATAACAAGTTAAAAAATTGAAATATGATTAATAAATACCCAGATTTTGAAATGGCCTAGCACCTTTAATTTTGAAGATATCGAATTGCTGTTTCCGTTTTTTTTCATAACTTTTTATACTCCTTAAAAGTGTGTAAATGAAAATAGGGGTCAATTGCGAACTCTCACTTTTGGTCGCGCGTCAGCCGTGTATGCGGGCAGAAATCTAAAATCAAATCACATATTCTGAAACTAGAGGTGACGGGCAACAAAATTTTTCCTCTACCATTTTTTTGCTCAGCTCAACCGTTTAAGCGTGAAATGCATTTGAGCCGTCTTAAAATGAACACCCTGTATATTTCTAGGTCGTAGCATCAACTTTGTCCATATTTAACAGTTTTAAGTTCGAATGTTCTACATAATATCCTGGTTTTTAGGCAAATTTCTAAGGCAAAAAAAAAAAAAAAAATTAAAATTTACGTCAATTTAATTTTTAAGATAGGCTTTACGTTACGTCCAACTTCCGATCAAATTAGCAACTATGTAAGATTAAAAAAAGATTTTATTTTTATAATCACCGACTAGTTTTATTGCTTTTTCTTTTATTAATTACTGTTTGCACTTATTATTTTATTGCTTCTCTCAACAAACCGTGTCCAACACAGGAGTTGCTAGAATACTAACAGATATTTCTGCACGTATAAGTACTCAAGCAAGAATATTTAATTTCAAACCAGCTCTCGATTCGGTGTCTCGTACTCATTTGCATACTTGATTTTGATTTGAATAAATTGTGCCATATTTCCACGATGAATATAAAATTCTATTTTGATTTCTCTTTCGAGAGAGACAGTGATCTTATCAAATTTTTTTTTTTAGGCTCCTTGCGCCCCCTCAAGAAAAAAAAAAAAAAATTGATTATTAAAAATCCCTATCAAACGTATGTCCGCAAGAACATATATATTTCCGGTTAGTTTGCCGAAAATTTTGGGGAAAGAATAAATGTTTCACACGCCATTATTATTTTCTTTTTCAAATCTACTTGAGGGGGCCCGAGAAAAAAAGCCATTTGTCACTACTTCCTTATAATACAGAGACGCCATATTTTTTTGCAGCACACTTGAGTTATAAAAAGAATTGTGGGTGTGTTTTGTTTGGCGCGCCCGAGAATTGTTACGCTAGAATTTCTTAGGTAAGGTTACGCAAAAGCCCATGTATGCTATTTGCATACTAACAACTCCACAACAATACACCACTGGGAGCCTATTTTGAAGTGAGCAGACCCGTTGGAATAAATTCCCCAACAGCCGTACTACGTCGTACTAAAATAGCCCTTCCTTCCTAACATGTGTTTGGGAGTCACTTCTTTTTCCGGCTTTCCCTTTTTTTTTAATCGAATATATAAAAACCTAACTACATTTTCACCATAAAACTTTACTGAATTTTCTTTTTTTTCCATAGATTTTCTTTCTTGTTTGTAAGTTTTCCGCTTTCAATAATGGTAAGTTATTGAATACATAGAGGACTTGGTGGACCACTACTGGTGGAACAAGAAAAAAAAAAGGGCTTCTTGAAGAGCTCCTAACAAAGATCTTTGTCATAAGCTGTTTATATATATTCCAATATATACAGAAGCCAGTATTTTTTGACTTCTTTCCTTTTTCAAGTCATCCAGTCTCAAAGGCCTTCCTATATTTTTCAACTCCTTAAGTTTAAATCCTCCATCCATTCCCGTAACACTAGATCTCGCTCATCTGATCTCTATATTCCCTCTCACCGTACCTCATCCTTTGACAAATCCTTCCTTATACGTGCTACCTCTCTCTCTGGAACTCCTTGCCATCATCTGTCCGCCATGCTCCTACCTTATCTATCTTTAAATCCCGTCTATTCAGTTATCTCCTTTCTATTCAGCTTCCTCCGAAATCGTAATTGATTTAATTTATTTCCTTAATTTCTGCTGTTTTATTATTTTATTTTTACTTTCATTTTCACTTTTGTAAATACTTATTTATTTATTTAATTTCTGTTTAATCACAGGTCAAACTGTTAAGGCCTCTATTTGTTCCTGTGTTTATTCTTAGGGGACAATTGTCCCAGAATAATAAGTTTCTTTTCTATTTCTATTTCTATTTCTATATCGCCAATCTCACGTTAGTTACTCCTCCTCAAGACACAGCTACAACAACGGATCCCTATACTTAGAACTCTTAATTCAACGCACTTATTGGAAAAAAATTTAACCAGCTAAAGTATTTTAAATCTCTGTACGGATGGTTTAGATAACACAGAGACTAATATTACCGTTAGAGAATCATTTAGAGAATTGTTTTTTTGTTTTTTGTTGAAACGTTACGAAACAAATAGCAATCAATATCTAGTAGAGCATTGTTACAATAATTGAGCACTCTTTTTTATTACATTTTGAGCTAATTGAATATTTATGACGCCTCAATTTAATTAATACGACCATTTTGATCCAAACATTCCAATGTTCTCTATCTTTGTCTTTAATTTGATTAAAAGGGTAATGAATAAAAACTCATTTGTTTGTTGAATAATGACTTTTCATGTAGTGGCAGCTAGAATAGAATATAATGACTATAGATTTTTGAAGATTTAAAGATAAACTTTTACTTTTAAATGTGCATTAATTTTTAATAGAAATAAGCTTGGTCATTAGGTAAAAATGAAAATGAAAAATCAGGAAAATGCTTTCTAATCTCATTTTATTCCCCCAGGAGGTTTGGCGAGCTGCTGTTGACAGCAACAGCCCAATAGATTAAATAAAGAGCACCACTTTGGAGTCTAGAAGTGTTCAATTAATTTATTTGCCTTATTTATCAAACTGATTCATTCTAGAGAATAAAGATTAGATAAAAAGTTTTCAGTGTGTTTGTTGCTACTGAGTGGCTTTGTTTTGGCGAACTGTGCGCGCGCGTGTGTGTGTGGCGAACTGTAAGTTAAATTGATTTGGATTGATTGATTGATTTGGTAAAAAAGTAGGGATAAAAGGGTTGATTAAAATGGCAGGCACTCTTAATTACTAAAGGAAACTTACAGGCCATTACTTCTAAATTGCTGGTTTCAAGAAATAAACTTTCTAATAGTATTTTATGTATTGTACATAAATTATTTCTGTAGTGGCGTAGCAGCATTCGTTCTCTTACAAATCTGAGAGAAATATTTTAGGGCTTAAGGAGAAACTTCTCTAACTCCAAAACGCCAACAGACACTACACAGTCTAAAATCCTACGGAAAATCCTGGATGCTCCTAACTACATTTCTAACCTCACCATACACACTGGACCTTCACATCCATTTTGTCACTGATCTAATAATATCTCGCTACCGCAACTTTCACAGCCTCCTAGCTCTCTCCATCCTAATCCTCTTGTAAAACAGCTCTCCTCTCCTCACCTTCCAGACAATCCTCCTCGTCGATTGAAGCGAAAGTGACTCAGGGACCTACTGATGTGAGTGCAATCCACTGAGAAAGAGTTTTTCCAATGGGTGATTGCTCTTACTTAACCAGTTTCATCAAATTTACTTGATGCAACATTTGTTGTCGTAAATCTACTAATAAAGTGAAAAAGAAGAATAAGAAAAGACTAGAAGTAGAACTGAAAGTGGGAGAAGGATCATAACAAAAGGGTGGCGTAATAAACCAAGCATTCTATTTTAAGCCATCGATACTTAAACTTTTCGCTGGCACCCATTGAGATTAGAAGATTGGTATTATGTTATTCGTATTTGTGATCGTGCCAAATTGGGAGATATCGGGAATATTAGCTTAGATCAGGGGCTCGCCAAACTTTTTTGATCATGGATCCCCCCCCCCCTACATAATTTTTCATTTGTATAATTGCAAAAGCAGCACTACAAAAATGGCCAGACAGATTACAGTAATGGTAATAAAGGGAGATTCTATAAAACTATGAGTAGATTAGTTACCTAGACAACCATGGTTTAAGGGAACTGTCACTAATAAATGGGTTGTTACGACAATAAGCAGGCTGAGAGCGAACCACGCTGTGTGCGGATCGTATCTACACAGGATCAACAAAAATGTCCTCTCTCCTCTTTGCGTACATTGCAATGAGGAGGAGGATTTCAAACATGTAATAATGATATGTCCACGTTATGTGATGGAAAGGAAACGAATGTTTGACGATATATACAGGTATTTAGATGCACCATTTCGCTACGAAGACATTATATTCTCCACCAACATTTATGTGCTTAAGTCGATAGCAGAGCTAGCAATGAAATATGAATGTATTTAAAAGCTATAGCCGAATTAGAATGAATGGAAGAAAATGCTTAGAGAAGGATTACGTGATTTTAATTTTGGTTAAGCTATAAGGGTGGCAGGAGCACAGAGTGCTGCTCCATCCATTAGCAGTAGTTTATGTAAATAGTTAGAGGGATGAATGTGTGAAGCGAATGTATTTGTAGGTAAGAATGGAGAGTGAGTGATATTCTAGTGATAAGCACCTAGACGATG
The DNA here is from genome assembly GCF_049639745.1 of Rhodnius prolixus. Taxonomy (NCBI): domain Eukaryota; kingdom Metazoa; phylum Arthropoda; class Insecta; order Hemiptera; family Reduviidae; genus Rhodnius; species Rhodnius prolixus. The sequence continues at coordinate 33,073,203 of NW_027411582.1, forward strand.
CTGGCTGTATGGCGAAAGCCAATGCCAAAAAAAAGGCAAAAAAAAAGTAATTTTACATTGTGTAACCAATAGTTTTGTGAAAAATATCTTTATGTTGAAATTTAAATATCTTAATATTTATTAAATGATAAGTAAAGTAACTACAGCATTGGCTTCTTAATTAATGAGATGGGTGTGCCTGGTGTTTCTTTGCAAGGTTCCACTATATTGGGTTCGAAATGGTTTTTCCTTCGATCCCCCCTGGCTCAGATCGACCCCTACTTTTGTCAAATAGATCCCTGGGGGTCCTATATAGACCACTTTGGGCGACCTCTGGCTTAGAGGAAGGCGTCAACGATGCTGAGCGGTACAGAGACTAGAACAGTAAATGTTACCTGGCAGATAAAGTGCAAGACGAACAGAAGTCTAGTTATAAACAGAAGTTACATGTGCGTGAGTGTGTAAAAGCAAGGCTCCAAATCCAAGCGAGTGACCTAGATATATTGTGACTTCCGGGAGGGGTGGAGGGGGGACTGTCAGCGAGTTGAACACAGAATGTAATGATCAGTGACGTGTACAATGTGAAAATATGTGCGCTGCTGTGAAATAGAGCACATGAGATACACACCAAAATAAACCCAAACAATTGGTTACATCAACTGCCGACTGTAACGCCCTTTTGTGATCACCAAGAGAAGTAGTAGTCGAATGAATTCTCTACAGTTAGAGCTTCTGTCCCATAATAAGACTGTATCATCATCATAGCAACGTCCATCTTAAGGTTGTCTAAAGTAAAACTAGACAACTAAATTTAATGTCATGAACGTTGCTTTGAAATAAGATGAATATCTCATACTTGTGGAGATTTCCTTTTTCCTTACTTAAGGAAATTATCGCGATCATACTAAATTTTGGAAATCGTATTTTTACCGGAAGTATGCAATTTGAGGTCCTCCGAGTCTGAAAGAGTGATTTCTAAAAAATGGTCCGCGTGGGTGGGTTTACAGCTACAAAAAAAAAAAGCAGAAGTGCAGTTTTATCTATCTAGACAATATTAGTTATAGTTAAATTAGTTATTTTTTAAGAATTCCATGTTTGAGAAAAATTAAAAGTGTTTTTTTAAGAGAAATTAAAATTTTTAATAAGAGTAGACCGGATATGAGATCACAGTTTTTGCGCAGTCTGTGTCCGTAGTTAACCTCCCATTTGTTGTACAGTAAAAACGTAAAACCGGAAGGCATTAAATTTACATTAGTTAATTTCCTGTCAGAAATATAATAGGAAATTGTTTTTAGGGAATAACATTTTAATTTCCTACCTAAGCTCGCTTAAAGATGTATAAGATGCTCAGTTTTGTTAATAATATTTACATTTTTTGCAGGGATAAGTTTGTTAAATGTGTATTAAATACTGTATAAAAAAAGGTTAAATTTTTTATCTTTAAACTCAACCTACATAACAAAAGACTTATATGACTTACTGCGACCTATTTGGGGTCATACGGCATCGAAGTATGGGGATCGACTAAGCGTTCCAACTCACTACGCCTCCAGACATTACAGTCCAAAAATACTTCGAAAACTTCTTAACGCTCCGTTCTATGTATCTAACCTCACTATCCATAATGACCTCAAAATCTCCCTTTCATTACAGATCTTGCTAGCACTCGTTTTCTCAAATTTCATTCCTCTACAGCAGCTCATCCTAACCCTCTCATAGAACACCTATCTTCCCTCCACAATACCAGGTAATCCTCTAAGGAGATTGAAGAGAAGATGGCCCTCGTGATCTTCTCTTATCGTGAGAGCAAAGCACGTTACTGGAGTGACACCACTGGGTGCCTTCTCCACTCATGATTTTCTTCTATTTCTTTTTTCTTTTACCATATTTGCTTGTTGCAACAACTGATGCTGTGGTAAATTACAATAAAAGATTTAAAAAAAAAAAAAAAACTTAAATTCAACTTAGCGCAGAGTTTCAAAATATTAGTTTTGAGTTTCACGGTTAGAAATAGAATTGTTTTCAAAAACGTTTTTGCTAGAAGAACCAAAGCGGAACCATGCAAGTTGATCGGCCCTAGTTAGCTTGGAAATTTCAGAATAGACGAATTATAGGGATTTGGCTAATATACAGGGTGTTCATTTTAAGACAGCTCAAATGCATTTCATGCTTAAACGGTTAATCTGAGCAAAAAATGGTAAAGGAAAAATTTGTTGCCCGTCATCTCTAGTCTCAGAATATGTGACTTGATTTTAGATTCCTGCCCGCATACGCGGCTGACGCGCGACCAAAAGTGAGGGTTCGCAGTTGACCCCTATTTTCATTTACACACTTTTAAGGAGTATAAAAAGTTATGAAAAAAAACGGAAACAGCAATTCGATATCTTCAAAATTAAAGGTGCTAGGCCATTTCAAAATCTGGTTATTTATTAATCATATTTCAATTTTTTAACTTGTTATCAAAGAGAAAGAAGAGCACGCGATAGGTCATTTTTATGTATTTTTTCATCCCCTTTCTACTGAAAATATTGCCAAGGCAGTAAAGCTAGTATTTTTCTTAATATCGGGAAATAAGTCGTTTTCCGAGAGGTTTTTCTAAGAAAAATCAAATGTTAAGCGCTTTAGATGTACTCAAGCATACACAAAATGCCTAAAATTTATTTTACATCTGTTACAAATCAGAAGGTTTAATAATTATTTGGTAATTTTGGGAGAGTGGCGTTTAATTACCAAAAAAATTGGAAACCTCCTGCCACATATGTAAGTGATCAATATCTTTCAAGTAAAGGATCAAACTTATGCCTTAATTTATCAAATAATGCACTTTACTCAACTTGTGAAGCATGAACTGTGCCTTTAAAGGTGCCTCCTCAGATACAGAGAACAGTTGATAACCTCCCCAGGCTAACCTGGCTTGCGAGCCAGAGGAGGCACCTTTGAAGGCACAGTATATGCTTCTTAAATTATGCGAACAGGCATATGCAGTTGATGACCTAAAATCAAGTCACATATCTAAGTCAAGTCACATATTCTGAAACTAGAGGTGTCGGGCAACTAATTTTTCCTCTACCATTTTTTGCTCAGATTAACCGTTTAAGCATGAAATGCATTTGAGCCGTCTTAAAATGAACACCCTGTACAATAGATGGCAAGATTATTTTTGGACATTATCTCAACTTTAGTTGAATCAGTTTGAACGATATTTTCATAGTTGAAAAACATGGAGATTACAGTTTACATTTAGTTCGACTATTAATAGTTCCGATTAACAGAGCCCTGGGATAGCCAATATAAAACATGTTTTTTTTTGCGATGTCGGAGCAAAAATAGTAAAAGAAAATACTAGTTATGGATGAATCAATCATTATAAATTAGTTTTTCTGTGAGAGCTGTAGTCTGGTAACAAATTACGTTAAGTAATATTGATTAAATATAATTGATGTTGCAATTGATAAATTGATTCGATTTTTAAAAATAGGTTTTAGATGAAAATAGGTTTTGATTTTAAATGAACCTCAATATTGTTTGTTGGTTTTTTCCTAATAAACTTGTAAAACTCGTAAATATTTTAAAAAGTTGAAATTTTGACAAATGAGTACAGAATTACTATTAGCCCAGCCTGGAAATCATTGACCAGCTAAGATAGACCGAGCCAGAAGCTATCGACAAATATACCACAAGAAATAAACTCAGCAAGATCTGGATGTGGTTACAGATTTCCAGAAGACAGATACTGGTCAATAACCAACAAAAAACCTTCCTAACTACAAACTAGAATCTTTGAATCAGCTGTGTGCTTCTACAGTTCCTTTTGATTTGTTTATAGCAACGCGTATCTGACAAGATAATAGATTCGGATTTCTAGCCATCATCACAAAAAAAAAAACCACTTTAGCCCACTCACAGGCCACCTTGTTTAGAGTGGCTCTCAAGGTATATTGGGGACACGGCCTACTTTAATACTTTTCTGTCAATCAACTCGAATCGTTGTCCTATGTTTTCTGATTGCCAAAAAATGCTCTTGATTGTTGCACAAAATGCTTCTTTAATAGTTATTTCATTGCCACATGATATAAAAACGTATGTTAAAATGAGTTGTAAAACTGTATTGTATAAAACACCGAATAAAGAATATTTGGAATAATTCTAGAGTTCTTTCCGTTGTAATAGTAGAGTTATTACACTTCTGTTAGGGAAGAAACGCAGACAAATAATGCCCATTATTCTCCGTCCCTTTTATACAGGATAACAGAGTGTTGTCTCGCCGAAGAAAATGCTGAATAATCTTCTTAGTTACCAGATAACACCATGAGTAGCAGATTACGAGATAAGTTAGTCCCGGTGTTTTGTATGAACCTTGAAGAGTTCATTTGTCTGCCTCCACTAAGGCGGGAAGGAAGGCCAGAATAAGCGCAACAATCCTAACCTTCTATGAAGTGGCCTTGTTATTGCTGACGACCTAAAAAGTCCTAAGTACTTGATGGGTTTGATGGAGATTAAATTGAGCCCAACTTAGTTGCTTCTGGTCGATCGTAAATCTTAATATAAAGGAGCGTTTTTCTTTGTTTTCTTTCAGATAATACAAGTTGATCTATCTAGGGAAGTGGCCATAATGACCGTAAGCATCTTGTTCTGTCTTTGATTAGACCCAACCAGCCAGTTTTTTTCTTCTTGCTCATCTGCAAAGGGTAATAGATAATTTTTTTGGAAAGGAGCAGTCTAATCTACATCTAATTAATCTATCTTTCGAATCCAGAATGTCTCAGCCTCGCTAAAGAGGGCAGAAAAACTCTCCATGGATCTTGAAGTTGAAGAACCTTCGCACTGTTTTTAGTCTTAAGAACTTCTCGGTGATCTAATAATCCAGCTAACAAGAGCAGGCTTTTTTTACCTTTAAAGGCAAAACGGAAATATACACAATAAATTATTTTACGAGTAAAATTAGAACATTAAGAAATTAAAAACATCCGACTGAAGAAAAAATACAATTATAAAAGTTCCATTCTTACAGAAAATGGAAATTACAGAACTAGCGGGGGTGAGGGGAGGGAGGTTTATTTGTTCGATAAGCCGCGACCATCATAATCGCTAAGTCGTCTAATTTGCAACTCCATTTTCTTTGTTTAACTATAGACGTCTCAGCCACTCATCCAGCCACTTACAAGTTCCTGCCCTATTCCAAGCACTTTATTACTTACTGTAGACTGTTTTAAAAAAGTGAACCCTCTTTAAATTGGGGAGAAGGAGAGGGAAAAAAAAGAAAAAAATATATATTTCATCTCACTTAAAACAATTTTATTCGAGATAAGCTTTTATCTTAGGTTGGACAGTTTATAATTACTTTTTTAAGATCCCTGTATGTTATTTAGATGTTCATTTATTACATTTTTTGTTTCTCAGTTAACCTTTAATGCGTTTTTGACGGTTTTTAAAAGAGAGCACCTTCTTGGTAAATATAGTATCTTTAATATCCCCAAGTTGGATAATTAATTTCTTCAAGCAAATGATTTTCTTATTTAACTTCTTCATCTTCCTTCTAATAAAAGGAATCCCTGAAATGATGACCAACGGCTGAAATTAAGTTTTCAGCAAAAGTAAATAAATTTTGAAGACCCCACAAATACGTTTAAAAAAAAAACCTCTTGTAATGTATGTAATGTGCGTCAGCGTTTAGTGCCTGTTCAGACATGAATACCACTTCCGATACTATATCAAGAGGTGCCCTTGAAAAGCGCAGAATCATTTCCCTTGATCAGCCTTTTAGAATGCAATGCAATCACTCCCCCTAGCTTAGCCCATTCAAGCAAGTCATCAAAAACCATAAAGCGAGAACAGACATGTGCCTAAAGTCACAGCCAAACGACAGGTTCGAACTAGAAGGGAGCTCCTAATTTCGTGAATCTATCTTCCTCATCCTTTTCTGAAATACGCATACGACCCTGGGGATACGCAGACTGACTGAAAGTAAATTCCTGGCAGAAGAAACAGAATTACTTCGAATTTGATAAATTTATTGACATATTTAGTTTTAAAATTTAAATTAAGCAAGAGTCAAGGACGTAGATATTAAGTAAAAATGTTACTTTAAAAGAAAACTTATACTCCATCCACTAAAAAGAGCCCTTATCCAGTTAAGCGGTGGAATTTAGTTTTAAAAAAAAAACCCCACAGTGTGCGGAATTTAAATCAGACAATGACGTAGTTTACACGTCGAACGCAGGGCAAAACAACCAAAAGTTTACAATAGTCGTAATAGTCACTGCAAGCGACTTTTTCTGCAATCTCTCTCTGGAGCTTGAGATTACCCCAGAGCATTCTGTGTTCATTCCAAAATTTTGCACCGCTTCTTCACGTAGGCATTGCCTCTAGTTAACTAGGGACGCAAGAGCTTTTTTACAAGGAAGAAAAGAGCTTTGAATTCTGTGCAAAATGAAATCATGCTCGTACTGAGGTCTAAGGTAAAAACGGGCTTTGCACAAGGGTTGAGAGCTTTTATTTGTGTGCCTAATTCCCCAATCTCTAATGCGGAGACCAAACATGTACCAACCACTTATCATTTGGCTGACTCCCACCAACCCCCTCCGTATAAAATACTTGGCAGTTCTATTGGTAAGATAAAGGAAACATCCCACCAAATAATATTCTTATTGTATTTTATTAAAATTTCGAGTTTTTATAGTTAATGGCAATTTTATATTTTTCATAACGAGTATACACGTCGAACGCACCGTATCAGAGATTTGGTTTGACGTATATACACGTCATAAACGCTTAACTGGTTAAATGATTTGGAAGTGAGAGAAATGCCTTAAATAAAACTTATAGATGTACACATTAGCAATTATTATACAAAGTTAAATGAAAAACCAAAAACCTTTGAAGCTAATTTTGAGAGAAACAAAAATAGTAATTTCCGGTTTAGCTGATTTTGTGAAAAAGCGTATTAAATATCGACTCAAAATATCAAAAAAGAATTTGCGGCAATACCGGAATCAATCAAGATAAATTTGTACTGAACCACCTTTTTCAAACTCAGAGCACATTAATAAGGATATTCCCGATGTAAATTAAAAAAATCTGCGGGCGTTTACTACTTCCCTTAAGAGTAGGGAAGTGGTGCCCACTGTCGGAGACCGATGTTTCACTTCCGGTCTAATGGTAAAAAAAAAAAAAAAACACTTTAATCAGAAAATGTTCTCCAGAAAAGTTGTGCCCACAAACATTATCTTAAAGGATAGGGCGTGATTACTTTCAGGTACATCTACATAGATTAGAGGTGGTTAACTCCTCCCCACTCAGAGACACGGTCAACCAGAATGGGGACAATGGGATGTCGACAGTATAATCAACACTGCTCTTCACGGCAGTTCAATACAGTTAAAGGAACTGCTTCTCTTTTACTCGTAGTTATCACTGTATTGGGCTGCCAGTGACGACCAAATGACTGCGATAACCACCCGGAAAACGTAATTTAAAAAAAAAAAATCACAATCGCTGTACTTTTTCTTACTAAGGAGTGGAAAAATAAAAGTAAAGAGAAAATACAAAGTTTTTTTCTTTTTTTTAAGCTAAATTAAATTTAGCCTGAAAAGCTTTTTGATAATTCGCCTTAATTAAGGGGGTTTGAGCCCTTAAACTGAAACAAAGCCTTAAGTGTGAGGCTTTTGCGAGGCTTTAGCTTTAGCGTTAATTTTAAAGGTTTTCTTAACCAATTTCCCCCCCCCCATTTCATGCAAAGAGATTAACAAGTTAGTAACTCTTACAAAGAGCTATGTGCCATTCATAATAAACTTTACCTCACTTTATACCATTTTCTTTAAAGGAAAAACTTATTTTTTTTAACAAAAAACTCCGGGGGACCTCCAAAGGATAAAGAAAAATTTTAGAAAGTTTTAATAGGTGTACCAAGAAGAAGTATAATGAAGCCCTACTAGGGTTTTTTTTTTTTAAACCCTATTGAAAAGAAATTATCAATTCAACGTTATTTGTGGAACAGCAGAGCCGTGGGACCAATCAATAGTAACTTGACAGGAAAAAGGAATAAGAAAATAAAAATCAAAGAAGCTGCATCCGCCTCATCTATTATTACCATTTACTTAATATTACGACAAAGTTTCTGGACGAACTTACCACTCGTCTGAAATCATAACAATAACTACGGAGATACGAGAATACACAAAAACCTAGTTTACAAAACTTGGTACATTAATGTTTGGAACTGGTCTGTCTGAATAGGATGGAGAAAGCTTGGAATACAGTCGTGCCAACATCCTACTATATTCAACTTCATTACGAACAACAATCCATCTTCGGCCTGCTACTCTAAATAGTTTTGTTATAGAAATGGAACCAAGGCATTTTAATGTTTTGTTATTTTGATTCAAGATTTTTGACCCACTCTCCACTTTTTGAGTATTTTATCATGATTAATGTTGCTGTACAAAAATATGTTTGTATCAAGGGCAGTACTATGGTTATAACATTGTTTTTACTACTGTATATAGTTGGATATATTTCAAACAATAATATTAGTTATAATACATTACATATAATGCAATATTGTAAAACATAAAGGAAGCAGAAGTATTACCTTAAGTCCCTACTACTTCAAAAGAACGAAGAATAATGGATACGATGATGCTAAAGAAGATAACAAAACGGCATTAATAAAAAGTCATCAATGAAATAAATAAAAAAAGCAGTAGGTACTTAAAAATAGTTGACTCCAATATTTGACATCAAAGAAATCATTTTCGAAAAAAAAAAATAGATAAAAATTGAAATTCTGTTTAGTTAAGAGCTCCTTCCGGTTTGTAAATTTATCTTTAAATTTGGAATTCTGGTTAGATATTTAATCCATAATAATACTTAAGGGTTCTTGAAAAGGAAATATATATGGACACCAAATGGATAAAAGAAAAAAGTAAAGTAATGCCTATTTTTCAGGCAGGCTTTACGCCGCAACTGCCAAATTAGGTGCGGTGGACGGCAAACATACTTTACTGTAAATTTCTCATATTAACTATTTAAATAAAATCCGAAGCCTTGACCAGGGGAACCGAACTACTAAACCAACCATACATCTCAGCTTTGCGGGTTTAGCCTATGATCCCTAACATACTTTACCATAAATTTCTCATATTAACCATTAAATAAAATCTAAAGCCTAGACCGGGGGAATCGAACCCACTAAACCAACAATACATCTTAGCTTTGCGGGTCTAGTCTCTTAACCGCTCGGCTATTATAGCACCTTTGGGCACCAAACAATTGCGACTAATTCGATTTTTCGCGTAATCTTTTAATAAAATAAAATAAAACTAGACAAAAAAAAAAAAAACAAATGAAAAAGTAACAAAAACTTTATTACATTGCCAAGATTTATTAGTGTTTATGTTTGTGTTTGCATTTGAGTGATGACGAAATAAAGCATAGGTCAGAGAGAAGTGGTAATAAATCGATGATTACAACTCTGACTCCGGATAGCTGTCAAGTTCAACCCAGCAGGAGGAGCTCGTTTGACCCCATTCGACCTACCCATAACAAATTGTTCCTGTTTTCGTCATTCACTCTCTCTTGCTAATAATCTTCTGATTATATCTGCCATCACATTTGTATAGACCAGGAATAAATGTTCATTCTATGGGAACATAAAAGAGGATGCTGCAGCTTTTCTACTGGAGGTGGAATAATTCCAAAAATATGAGAGAGAGATCTGGATTGTAACAAATAAAAATCATCAGGACATTGCTCCTGCATCCAAGAGCGTGATGTGTGTTGCTGTTCACGTTGTTAGACTGGGATAACCCGCAGGGACGACAAGATCCCTGAAGTAGTGGCTAGTCCACTTCCTCCCTACGGAGTTGCCACCCTACTAATTGCAATACAATACATAGTAGGACTTAGCCAGAAATTCTGCTAAATATTCTAGGCTTCTACAAAAATTATGGAACTTAAGGAGCTAACTTTAATTGTTCATTTAATTTTTTACTTCAGTTCAATTTCAGGCTACCTTCAGCTACTAACAAATTAATACCTAGTTTAAATTAAAGTAAAGAAGGATAATCCCCCCCGTTGTGCCCGTACCCAATTGGGATAGGTATTAAAGTAATTATTTTCTAAAAGAGGAAACCCACAAATAACCTCCACAGCCTTTATAATTTCCAATTTTCCATTAACCCTTTGTGAGCTATTGTTTTATTGAGTTAGCCATGCTTCAAAATGAAGGTGTAAAATTATTAGTTCAACCCGCGTGTTCTACGCTGAAAGCAAAATGTTCATCGGCAACATGGGGTTCAGGCTGGCAGTCGAACGGCCGGTGTGTTTATGAAATTATATACATTATTTTAATTTGTTTATTTATTTTGCAACTGTATCTAGTACAATAAGCAAAAGAGAGGAGTGATAAGGGATGGCGCAAATACACATGCACGTATATATATATCCATACATATACGCGCATATGCATGTGCGCCCAGGGCTTGAGTGGAGTGAACGACGACCATCCAATGATGGAAGCCATTAGTTAGCCAGATTGGCAAGCTTACACAGCAACCATCCTAGGAGGTCGGCGTTGTGGCTTGGGAAGGAAGTGTTGTGGTAGACATGTTGTGGATAAGAGGGTTGTAATGACTGTGTAGATTTGAGTGGGGCTTTGTTTATCGAGATTGGGGCTATTTCCAGAGACGAGAAGAATATTGAGATCAGAGTGTATAGTATGATTGGAGACGTAGAAGGGAGCGTTAACTATTGTTCTTAGAATTTTAGACTGTAAGGTTTTGAAGTCGGTTGATGTTCGATTTTTTGGCGCTTCCGTAGAGCTGTATTCCGTACGTCCATATTGGGGCAAGTAGAGCGGTATATAGTTTAAAATATAGTGAAGTGTAGAGCGGTATAAAAATATTTCATGGTGGAAATTTCAACTTTTTACTAGTTTCCGGTTTAAGTTCCGATTTTTTTAAAGTTACGCCCACGTGATCACGCACACAGAGGATAATTTGTAAAAATGATTTTTTCCCAAAACTTGCCATCATGACGTCATAACGGGTCATTTCCGAGGAAATGTGAAAATCGAAAATATTTGATCCCCCTGATTAGATTTATTTTATTTAAATATTAAATATTTTTCAAAATAAACTCATTTCCTCCAATTTAAGAAAAATGAGTTACGTAAAATTAACCAAAACTCATGAAATGTACCAAAATAATTTCTGTAGATATTGTTTTACTAAGAAAAAAAAAATAAAAAATTATAGTTAAATATTTTCAGCCAATGTTTGATTGAGATTGGTTCCATTTGGTCGAAGAAATATGATATCTATTGTGCAGTCGATATTTCCACATTTTTTCGTCTCTATAGAATGACCCATAAAACAAGAAAATTGTTTGTCCATTTGTACAAAATAAATCGATCAATGACGTATGAATAGTAAAAATTTGTTTTTAGTCTTTTGTTTAATTGTTTGATGTATTTTGTCGTTGGTTGTTTAATTACATTCATGGATCTTTTAAGTGTTAAATTTATTTGTATTTGTAATAATAATGAAATATTATTTGGGTAAATAAAATGTTATTTTTCTAATGCTAAGTGATAGAGGGCAAATTATAGAAGATGGAAATAATATATGTGTATATTTTGAGGTTCCCTAAATTCAGACACGGAAAGTCGATTGAGCGTTTAACGTTTCTTCTAAATCGATAAACTGTTTTCATTAAATCGATATTTCCATTTGAAAAAAAAAAAAATAGAAAAATATACTCGTCAATGCCACCACAACAATCTACAACAAAGTGGTCTAAACAATATGAATCGGCAATGTGATCTATTTTTAGGAGCAACAAAGTGTGCTTCGGTGCACTTATGACCTTCTCGCTTTCTCTTCACTAATACACGCTCTCGTCACTCTATCTCTGTCTGTCCTGACACAATTTACACACACACACACACACACTCACCCATCACTTCATTTCTTTGCAACCACTTTTGTAATCTAGTGTAACTTTACAAAAGTGTTTAGAATTTAATTCCAGAACATTTCCCAAGAGTTCAAAATAGTAGAAAAAAAAAGAACAACAATAATCTGAAAAACACAAAACTTTCTTACTAAAAGGAAAAAGACACACACAAAAGAAAAACCAACGGTAAAATGAGAAAAGTTTTTCTTTTGTTGACTTTTCCACAAATGAAGTCACTAAAGGTAATAATATTGGGCTTTGATTTTTATTAAAAACACAGAGTTTAATTCTAAGTTGGTTAAGCATTCCTCTAAAATGTGTTCTAAGTACGTTGTACTCTCTTAGCACCAATATATAGTAATAAGAATTTAATGGAAGATTTTATTTTTTTAATTTATTTCCTTATTTACCATCTGTATAATATAATATACAATGAGTAAATAGGGAGAATGAAGGATAAATGGATGCGTGAAAAGCAGGAGGAAAGAAACTGCCCAGCGGTAGCACTTTCTACAGGATAAAATGATCTTTAGGTCTTCAGACTGCGATTCAGTCGGTGCGTATTGTTAGGAAAGTCAGAGGAGGCAAGAGACGGTACTAGAAGATTGGTAATGGAGGAATAATTTTCTAAATCAATCTAAGGTATAAAATGTTGAAAAGGTTACTCGACAAACGATCAAAACTGACCCTGACGAACATACGAACACTATATACCGCTCTACTTGCCCCAATATGGACGTACGGAATACAGCCCTACGGATGCACCAAAAAAATCGAACATCAACCGACTTCAAACCTTACAATCTAAAATTCTAAGAACAAGTAGTTAACGCTCCCTTCTACGTCTCCAATCATACTATACACTCAGATCTCAATGTTCTTCTCGTCTCTGGAAATAGCCCCAAACTCGATAAACAAAGCCCCACTCAAATCTACACAGTCACTACAACCCTCTGATCCACAACAAGTCTACCACATGTGAAATCCACATTGCAGACTAAAGCGGCGGTGGCCACGCGACCATTTCAACACATAACTCCGACCTCCTAGGATGGTTGTTGCGTAAGCTTGCCAACGTGGCGATCTAACGGCTTCCATCACTGGATGGTCCATCGTTCACTCCACTCACGCCTATTAGCGCACATGTACGAGGGTCGTTTGAAAAGTCCGTGCAAAAATAAAAACTACTTAATTTTTTGGGGTAAACCTTTTTTATTTTTCAACATAGTCTCCTTTTAGGCTTATACACTTCGTCCAACGCTGCTCTAGTTTGTTGATCCCTTCCGAATAATAGGATTTGTCCAAGTCTGAAAAATAGCCATTCGTTTCTGCAATCACCTCCTCGTTTGAATAAAATCTTTTTCCCGCCAGTCATTTCTTCATATTGGGGAACAAATAGTAGTCCGAGGGAGCCAAGTCTAGAGAATAGGGGGGATGTGAAACGAGTTGGAACCCTATTTCCATTAATTTTGCGACCACAACTGCTGAGGTATGAGCTGGTGCGTTGTCGTGATGGAAAAGGACTTTTTTGTGGGCTAATCGTGGGCGTTTTTCTTGCAGCTCGGTTTTCAAACGGTCCAATAACGATGAATAATATGCACCTGTAATAGTTTTACCCTTTTCCAGATAGTCGATGAGGATTATTCCTTGCGAATCCCAAAAGACAGTCGCCATAATCTTTCCGGCCGAAGGAACGGTCTTCGCCTTTTTTGGCGCAGATTCCCCCTTGGTAACTCATTGTTTAGATTGTTCTTTGGTCTGGTTGAGTGTAGTGATGTATCCATGTTTCATTCACAGTGACGAAACGACGCTTAAAGTCCTGCGGATTCTTCTGGAACAGCTGCAAACCGTCCTTGCAACACTTCACACGATTTCGTTTTTGGTCAAGCGTGAGCAATCGCGGCACCCATCTTGCGGATAGCTTTGTCATGTCCAAATGTTGATGCAAAATATTTTGTATCCGTTCAATCGAGATGCTCACAGCACTAGCAATCTCACGCACCTTCACTCTTCTGTCAGCCATCACCATGGATTCATCATGGATTTTATCAATGATTTCTGGAGTAGTAACCTCAACAGGGCGTCCAGAACGTTCAGCGTCACTTGTGCCCATATGGCCACTCCGAAAATTTTGAAACCACTTATAAACTGTTCTAATCGAAGGTGCAGAGTCACCATAATGTTTATGAAGCTTCTCTTTAGTCTCCTGAGGCGTTTTGCCTTTCATAAAGTAGTGTTTAATCAACACACGAAATTCTTTTTCGTCCATTTTTTGAAAATCACTCGACTTCCTCGATTCAAACGAATGCCAAACACAAAGAAATAGACCGATCTGGCTGAAACTTGGTGTGTGTTCTTCCAAGAGATGCTACTAACTAAACATAACCTCGATACGCGCCAGTGGTGCTATCTCTCTGACTTTGCACGGACTTTTCAAACGACCCTCGTATGTGCGCACGTACGTGTATGTAAGTGCATATATGTGCGTGCGCGTGTATTTGCGCCATTTCCTTTCCCTCATCTCTTTTGCTTCCTGTATCTATTGCAGTTGCAAAATAAATAAAGAAATAAAAAAAAAAAAAATCGAAGGGAACCCTTTTTTCTAAAATGCCCACTTTACGTTCACCTTCAGAGATGCAGAAAATATTAAACAACACTTCAAACTGTTGCATTTTCGCAGATGAAGTTTGTTCTACAACACAAACAGTGCATCTGAAGAAGGCGTCATACTCCACTCAATCTACAACCCTAATTTCCCAGCTTGCAGTTATCGTTGCAAAACCCAAATTAACTTTTAAATATTTCCCAACAGGATGTGCCCTTTCTCAGCATTTCTTTCTGACACGTGATTATTATTAGGGGATAACCTTCCCATGATAAAACCAACACAATAACCTTCAGCTAGGAGAATATGATAACGTTGGCTATGTATATTTCAGTTCCAGTCGGAAATCTCTCCATAAAGTTATCCCTCATATGGTACAGCCCTGTTTAGGGTTTAGGGTGGGGTGAGCTGTAAAGTTAGTTGGCCGTGGATTCTCTATTATTAAACAAGTTTACGCTTATATTTACTTTGACTTAGTGGAGAACTATTTTATAATATCTACACTGAAAATGAAATGTAAATCCAGCCGGGCGATAAATGTAAATCCCAACACTGGACGTAAGAGAAGGGAGAACTTTCAAACTCCAGTGTAAACCACATGTTATATATGTGGCCATGGCAAATTAACATATCAAATTTACCTTTGTTAAACACACATACTCAAACCAAAAAAAATTTAAAAAACATCTGTTTTATACAAATAATACGAAATGAAATTCTTTCCCGTTAAAAATTTAAAACCATCTCCATTGAAATATAAACCTCATGTTACCTTCCCTACTGCCGTGATTTTACTTTTAAGAAACATCGATAAAAACTATCGATAAATATTTCAAAATTAAAAACAACCAGAGAACCGCAATTGGAGTGGCTACGGTTTTTCTCCACGGTTGTTTGGTGAAACCGCATGTTTAAAAAAAAAATTGAACCGATCTACAATTTTCATTTTCAAGGTACGGAAATAGCAGACATAGGCATGAATTACATTGAAAATTGGGGCGGTTAGATCCGCGAAGATCGATGATATATATATTTTTTTTTTATTTGATTTCTTATAGCTCGCACATGTTTATCGTTTCTCTGAACCGGTTTCAGATTTTTCAGATTTCACTGTTTCCGGCACGCACTATACTAGACTATGCCGGATAAAATCAAAGCTATGAATGTTATTCCTACCCTATTTTCACGTTTCTACTACGTGATTGGGGCTTAATTTCCGTTCTAGAGGATTCCTACTCCAATCCACTTTGGGAGCATTGAATGGAAGGAGGAGTTTCTTCTGGCTTCCTCGGAGAGAAACCTGGATTTGATTTAGCCATAGATTTTGCGTGAAAAATAGTTTTTCCCGTGTTCATGTGATTTAAAAACGAAAAGAATCTCCAGGTAATCCACCTGGCATTATCGTGCCAGATCGCACTTTGTCGGCAAACTTTTTTGACAAAATTTATATAAATTTTATTGAAGTTTAATTTATTCCAACGACATATATGGAAACCTATGTGAGTTAACATATATTTCCTCTAGTTGTGCATATATTCTGTGGCCATGTTTTCATTATGTTCTATCTCAAATGCCGGATAGTGGTGGTAGGGGGCTTAACATGAGTTAACAATGTACCTACAATACATAACAGTTTATCACTGAAGATGTTATCACTTTTATGGACCATAATTAAAGATAAGTCACTTATAATGTTTTATCTAAATGTATAGCTTGACCTACACATAAACGATGATAGTCTAGAGGCATGTGTGACGTCAGGACTTATGGTCACAGATAATTGTGATGAGGTAATTAAGGAAAATGAAGGCCAGAACAGTTACGCCGGGAAATACATTAGTGCGGTGAGGTGTACTAAGAAAATAAAAACTTTTAGCAAGAAGAAAATTGCTGGGTCCTAATTGAGTTACTATGGAAACGAAATCAACAGAGAAGTTGAGATTTCCAAATGGTAATTAAAGAAAATTAAAGTAATTAATTTAAAAAAAACTGAAGTTAAATGGCGATTTAGTACGTAAAAGGTAGGTAAAGGTCTTTGACAATTTTCCGAACAGCTAAAGTAAACTAAGAAGGACCATCTTGTAGAAGTACTTGAATTTCGATAGAGAAGCGTCTTCTTTCAACCATCACCCAAGCTGCATCTATGCCAATTTGTCTTGCCGTTATAAAAGTAAAGTAAAGTAATTGCCAACTAGGTATCGTGAACGGAGGTGACATTCTGCAACCATGTAGGAATGTTCTCATTACTCAATTAAAATCAGCTGTGTAATGCCCAACTTTACCTCACTAGTGGGGAAAAATTCTCATTACTGTCACTTTCCTCAATAGTGAGTGAAAAAACTTTATTGTGCTTCCTTGATATGAGAAATTTTGTTATTAAATATTTTCTGTAAAACTTTAATAAGCTTATTTAACGTAACTAAATAATTAAAAAACGAATATTAAAAAAATAAAATAAAAATTGAAAGGAATATAGAAATAAAAATAATATTTTAATAAATAATTAGATATTTTTAATTATAACAGTTAAAAAAATTATAGTGTTACTTAATAGAAATTTAAAATGGATTCTAGTGATTCCTGTTTAGTTTTTTTTTAGTTAATAACCCTAATGGTTGCAGAAAAAATATAATATTTAACTCGAGTGTAAAGTATTTTCCTCAAACTCGGCAATTTGCACTTGCACTCGCCTCGCTTCACTCGCTCGTGCGTGCAAACCCTGCCTCGTGTGAGGAAAAGTACTACTTTCCACACTTGTTAAATAAATAACTATTATTAACCATTAAATAAAATACAAGGCCTAGAGACAGGGAATCGAACCCACTAAACCAACAATACATCTTAGCATTGCAGGTCTAGCCTCTAACCGCCTAACATACTTTACTATAAATTTCTCATATTAAACATTAAATAAAATCCAAGGCCTAGACCGGGGGAATCGAACCCACTAAACCAACAATACATCTTAGCTTTGCGGGTCTAGCCTCTAACCGCCTAACATTCTTTACTATAAATTTCTCATATTAAACATTAAATAAAATCCAAGACCTAGACCGGGGGCATCGAACCCGCTAAACCAACAATACATCTTAGCATTGCGGGTCTCGCTTCTAACCTCTCGGCTACCGTGGCGCCCCTAGCGGTTTATAATTGTTTGTCTATGGTTTATATGTCTAAATGTTCTACACTTGTAAGTAGCTGGTATAATTCTAGGACATTAAATTAAGGACATCAAAGTATTCATCAAATTCTATATCGCTCAGCCCTTTGTTTATAATTCTACCCTTAAAATATATTTATTCGATCTATTAGCTACTATTTAAGCACAAAACAGGAAATAAAAAGAGTTTAAAAATAGATTTTGAGGTCCCCTGAATCCTAATAATTTTTAAAAAATTATCTCTCTTTTATGCGCGTGCGCGTGATGTATAAAGCGTTGTATAATGTTAGTAACAATAATGCACATCATTTAATTTATAGTTTGAAGTTAATGTAAACTTTATTATTATTGTAATCCTACCAACACCATAGTTAAGAGAGGCTTCGCCAAAACCACTTCCACATTTCTCTAACATTTAACGTAATAACATTTAAATGTTTCTATCATTAGGCTAATCTCACACATAAAGTTATAATAAAAAAAAAAACGCATAATTTTGATGGTGTATATAAAGCACGTTGAGTAGCCGCCGTACATACATTACCCACACCAACCCATAACACATCGTTAATAACATAAAATTTACATAATGTAACTTGGAATAAGTTCTTGATGTATTTATTAAATGTGAAAAGGGTATTTATAGTGGGAAGCTACCACCAGCATAGTTCCCTGATTTGTTATGTAAGTTAGACAACTCTGGGTTCTGCGAAGAGATGAATGTTACAAATGTGTAGCTGGTTGCCATGGTGATGTGTTTATCAAGAGCAGTAAATCATAAAGTGGTTCGCTAGTGCACTGTTCAGTTTACAATGCTAACACACTGATACGATTAATAAAGCTACTAAGTATTAAACCTAAATAATAAAGTATAAAGTGAACTAACAAGATAAATCGATATAAAACCATTCTTGGGGTTCTAACATTTTTTTATATATTTTTTATCAACTGTTATAAAACTGAACATCACTTCTAATGATACCTTAAGGCTGGAAACATAGTGGAGCGGCGAGCAAAGCGGCGAAAACAAAGACAAGTTAACATATGGGACCGCGCATAGTGGGGAGCAAAGCGAAGATAAAGCAAGAGAGAGAGTAGAGCAACGCGTTGTGACATGTTTAATTTCTTCGCTCTCATCGCGCTCAATTTTTCAATGGTTGAAATGAATATTGCCGCATTTATTGGTGTAGTTTTTTTAAAGAAACCTCTGTGAGATCAAAAGAATCCTCTACATCACAACCGATTCGTGTTGGATAAGGAATGGGACTGGATTATTGGAGGTGAATACTAATTCGTCCTTTTCTTGATTAACATGCCTTCAACACTGGTTAGTTTGTAATCAAATGTTGAAATAGACATTCGAAAATACGCATGAAACTTGCCAGGATGCTTCCGAAGTTGTTGGTACAAGTGATGGAATTCACCAAGTTCATTTCTAGTCCTGTTTATATCATGTACATGAATTTTCATATAGAAATAATAATTCCTCCATCATGTCTCGTCAAAAAGAAAACGTGACTCAACTCGTCACTAAGTGCACGCAACTCTTTGCTCGCTGCTCGTCGGTCTCTTTGATTTGAAGCAACTATCAATCGCCGCTCCACTATGTTTCCAGCCTAACGTGAACTGAGTCACCATCAGATGGTTCTAAAAAGTAATATAGCTAGAAAAAATTATTGAATTTAAATTTATTGGGCTTACAGTAAACACAAATTTTAGCGGTAAACGTATGAGGCATTTCCGGAAAGAAAGAACATCAATTAGTAACGGTAAAGAGGTGTTCCGGTTGTAGGTTTCTTTTTTGGTCTTCAAATTCAAAATTTGAGCAACATATTTATTCTAACCTCTGCCCACCAGCTCCCAGATGTTTTTTTTAAAATTGAATTTGTTTCTGCACAAATGTTACTAATAAAAACTTGTAGACTTCCGTTGTGCACAATTGTTTTCACAAAGTTTAAAAAAAAATAATAATATCGTTACAGACATTTTGCGAGAAAATTAAAGAAAAAATCCAATCTAAATTATAGATTTTCCATTTAAGGGAAATATAATTCGTTCCGTAACCAGAAAAATTGGCGGAAATTAATCGGGAATCGGGAACATCCTGAATGTTGGTAAAATACAGAAAAAGGTGTGTACAAAAGGCTAGAAGATTTTTTTGAACCGGAAATAGTAAACTAGACCACTTCTTCTGGGGGAACTTAGTATCTCTGCAAGTAATTCCCAGCCGAACAACTCAAATAAATTTGTCCGTTACACAAAAAAGACTTAGAACAAAAGAAGCGCTCAGCGATCTTTTCAAAATTTTAGATAAAGTTGGAAGTATTCGATTTTGAGGTAATCTGTTTTAGGAAAAAGTTTTTTCAATGTGATCGATCTACCTCAAAAAGTAAATATCGCTGATACTTGGAATTGGAATTTGACCCAAATCCCTCCTCAACTTTAGTTATCCCTTTTTTACTGAGGAGATTTTTAAGTTCTTTTTTTCTTTTTTTTTAAGGTTTTCTCAAAATTGGTTCGTACAAGTTTATTTAAACTATGTTACCTCCAAAGATAGCCTTTTTTCGGTTCTGTCAGGAGGAGGAGGAGAAGGAAACGGGCACTACACGTGTTGTGTCCAGTGTGAGGGGCTAGTCTGGCTAAGGATGTTTTTCTTCTCAGGAAGCTTTACCAAAGAGCAGCTCTCCAGGAATTAAGAGCCTGATTAAACCGACAGCTCTAGAGTGGGGGGGGGGAGCCACAATAAATCCAAAGAGGTCGCAATGGCGTAGGCCTTAAGGGGCCGCCCTACTTGAATCTTATCCTCCAAAGAACTTATTTAGATCTACAAACTTTTTTTTTCTCAGTAAATTATTTTAAAAAAATTCTATTTAAACCACTTTTGGGGGTTAAGAGAAATAGGAACAGTACACAGGAATACAGGGAAACCTCCATTTCATTATAACCTCTCCTCACTTCCATAACCACCCTCATAACTTACTCCCAGACATTCACAGAAACTTATTCAATTAATCCACCAAACTTTATAACTTTACGTACACTCAAGTAAGTACAAGATTTGTATTATATATATAATATTAATAATAATAAATTAAAACCCTATCCATCAAAAGCATCTGACTTGGCAGAATAAAACTAAGAGGATAAACCCAGTTTTTGAAATAGTTTAAGGAAGGAAGTATTCTAGCAAGATTTAAAATCTGAGACGTCAGTTAACGTTAACATTCAATTAATATTTTTGTATGGGAAGTTTCCTTCTTTTTTTTTGACGTCAAACAGTGACGTCAAGTAATTGATGGGCCTCTTCAGAAGTTGGTTTAAAGTTTATTTCAGTAAAAGAACCTGGGCAGAATTTCTTTTTTATTTAATATCTTTGGCTCCTTCGTTTCCCATTTCCTTTTTAATTAGAGCATTTGCCAAATTTTCTTTAAACGTTTTGATTTTTTGTTTTTGTTCTACAACTCGAAAAAAACGTTATTGATCAATAAGAAATTTTATTTTGAATATTTAGCGACAACCAGTTGTGATGCGTACGATATTTACGAGTTGTAAATTCGCATTTTAACTAGGTTGGCCGGCCTGGATTCACAATTTTTAACATTAAAACCCCTCCGAAGTTTTGGACTCTTATCTGATCAAAAATACGGTTACAGAACATGCTGGAACGCCCTAATTTTTCACCTAGGGTTGAACTCCAGCACAGCACAAGATCCAAGATCAAGCGAATCCTGCCAATGGCATAGAGGTGGAGACTGTGGCAAGAATGGAACCTCCAGGAGATCACCATCACTCACGAGTATATAGCCTTTTCCTGGCTTTCCGGTAACTTGGTAACTGGCGTCCTTTTTTTCACAAAGCTAACCTTGGTTACCAGGAACTTATCGATCAGAATATTCACTTTATTAAATCCCGATCAAGAAAAGTCAACTGAAGGGTTTTCACCTATAATATACACACCATTTTTGCAAAGGGTTTGTAGCACCTGTTTCAATTTATTTCACTATAGCTGAAAACATAAAATATAAATACAGGACCTTTTATCAGATGCGTTTACAAAAAAAATAAAATAAATGGAATTCAGACCGCAATTCTCCCAATAACCATTTACAATGCCTACATTATATATATATATATATATATATTCAGTAAACACATTTACATAGATAGATCTGTCACTTTTATACGAACCATCTTCTGGGAGAATTCATTTTAGACGAGTTGGGTGGAGAGCCAGTGTTAGACACTCCTCTTGACAGACATTGATTTTCTTACTTCCTTTTATTGCTAAAGAACAGGAAGTACTTTCAGTTTCTGTATACAGCGCTTCTCAGATGACACTTCAGTTTTCAATTATTCTCATTAAAATTGATGGTTAAAAAAGTTTTAGAAGACATCGCTCACGCAAAAGTAACTTATTAAGGATGTACTGTTATTGTCACAAAATAGAAAAAAAATAATAGAATTTTGAAGAACACTAATGTTATATTGGTGTCTTTGACATTTTGAGATGTACATTTAAGTCAGCATCTCAAGTTTAGATGAAGTTATGGACCAGATTTTGCAGTAAATTTTAATTTAAGACCGCACGAGTTGCAACTGAATATAGTTGAATCACCACTGTCTGAATCTTCCAAATTACTCTCTGAATCGCTTGAAATTATTCTACGAGTAGATCTATTTCCTGGTTTGATAATGTCGCCCATCATGGATATCAAAATTGTCTTCTGAACATTCTGATGGTTTGATAATGTCCCCCGTTCATGGTTATAAAAATTGTCTTCTGAACATTCGGATGGTTTGATAATGTCGCCCATCATGGATATCAAAATTGTCTTCTGAACATTCTGATGCCAGTATCAAGATGAAATTCATTAAAAGCATCTTCAATTTCCTGGGACATTTTATTAAGGTCTTTTATTACATTACAAATATAAATTACAAAATAGATATGGAGTAGTTATGCTCAATTCAAAAAAATTGTAAGACTGGAATTGTAGATCGACTATGCTATCAACTGTAATCCAATATGGCGTATATTTTTTTGTAAAATTTCATAGACCGTTTATCAGCATTATTTTTAGCAATATCTCTTTCTTTCTCATCTCCTAATTCTTTTACTCTATATTATTTAAAAAATATAGTGATAATAAAAAAGTGAAGTAATTCCATATTTTTTCAGGCGGGCTTTTCGTCCAACTACCAATTATGTGTCGTGGAAGAAGGCGACTACCAAATTTTACTGTAAATTTCTTTTATTAACCATTAAATGAAATCCAAGGCCTAAGACCGGTAATCGAACCAAATACCACAATACATATTAGCTTTGCAGGTCTCGCCTCTTAACCGCTCGGCTACCGTGGCGCCAAATATAGTGATAATATACAGGGTGACCAAAGTTATATGCTCCACCCACTTTTTTTTTTAACGGCGGGAAATTTCGAAAAAATAAAAAACACGTATTTAATCATTTTTAGTCTAGTTTATTTTCAGTGATTGACCCATTTTTTGAAACCCCTGTATCTCGAGATACAGCATCCAACTTTTGTTTTTCAAATGGAACGTTATATTTTTTGTTGCATATTTTTAAAGTATTTGAGCTCCTAAAAAAAACAAAAAAAATTTTTTGAAATCGGTTAGGTTTTTCTAAAGTTATGGTAATTTAAAATATGAAAAACAAACAGTTTACTTTCAAAATTACGTCATTTTTTTTAAAGAATCTGTTCAAACTGGGCACAATCAACAGATAGGCAAGCCAAAACTCTGAACTCCCACGCTTTGCTTGTAGCAGCACTTGTGGTGGCGAAGTCAAGATCTAGGCAGGCTAGAGTTATTCGACGTTTCACATCATCGACTAAATAGACTAAAAATGGTTAAATACGTGTTTTTTATTTTTTCGAAATTTCCCGCCGTTGAAAAAAAAAGTGGGTGGAGCATATAACTCTGGTCACCCTGTATAGCGATCAATGAAGAGAAGCGGGCATCAAAATATATAAGTACTTAATATACTTAAAATCATGTATTCAGTAATCCATTGTATTGCATTGCCAAACTGGGAGATTTCCCCAAGACGAAATTAGTAAAGGCTTCGAATACGATGAAGAACTTTCTAATGCTATGTCGCGTAAACACTCCTTTGTAAACGTAGAATAATCAGCTACATTTAAAAATTCAAATATTCCCTAATTACTATTTTCCCTTTAGTTAAAATTTATAAACAGTGAAGGCAAAAATAGATGAATAAACAAAATACCAAGAATAAACATTATTTAAACCAGGTTAACTTGGTAGAACAAGATAAGGCGGGCAGAACAAAGAAGCTGGGTTAGTGACTGTGGGAGAGATTGAAGAAGGAAAATAAGAGAAAAAAAAAAACTTTTTGTTCACAAGTATTACTACGGAGGTACTTAGCTTGGCTGGGGCTAAATTCGCTGATCTAAAGTTAGAGGAAGAAGGATACTGTTAAAGCCCTCAAGGGAACCCGAAAAGGGCTTTGGATCGATGAGACCAAACTTTGGTAGTCCCTGTGTTTCCTCCTCACACTACTCCCACGGCCTATCTTATCAAAATACTTTGGTTATTTCCCCCCCACTTTGGTAGAATTGTAAAAGGGCCACTCCTTTTGGGAATACATGATCAACAATAAAAAAAAGATAAAGGAAAACCAACTTCTGGTGTGAAATTTTCACACGGATTTTCTTTAATCGTGATAATTTCACAATTTAAATTTGGTTTCAGGAAAACTTAATTAGCTTCTGGTAATTATAGACTCTGATGGTGGACAGAGAAGTTCCTTCGATAGGAAACTGCACCATGCATTTTTAAATTTCAAGCAAGCTTGCGGACTTGTGCTTAGATAAGAGCTAATAAAAGCAGTGGGAAACCTAGGAATCCCCTACTAAGCTGAGAGCACTATCAAGATTGCTGTTGCAAAATATTAATTGCTAAGTAAAGCTACGAAATGCACTTCAAAAAAGAAAGAAGAGATCCTATAACTCTAACCAAGTTCAATCTGGCATTGAAATGGACAACTAAAACAAACCTTGAATGGAACTCGGATGTTCAATAGACTAACCTATAAACCACCTTGCTTATGCTGTTGTTAGCTGATTGCAGAATTATTCTGTCAAGACCGTGGGGGCTGTAAGGATGATTGTAGGCCTATTAACTGGCCACTGCAGATGATAGCCTCTGTAGGTTCTGTCAGGAAGTGGAGGAAACAGCACTGCACGTGTTGGGTCAGTGTGAGGGGCTCGTGTGGCTAAGAATGTTACTTCTCGGGGGCCTGTGAGCTTTACCCAAGAGTCGCTCTCCAGCATTAGGAGTCTGATTAAAAGGACAGGGTCTGGAAGGTGAGCTTTAGAGTGAGGGGAGCCACAATAGATCCAAAGAGGGCGCAGTGGCGTAGGCCTTGAGGCCGCCCTAGTCTAATCTAATCTATGCTGTTGTTATCCCCACTTCTGGACGTACAAAAAGGGCACTGGAAGGAATCCTAGAGAAAGTCGAACGTAGAGCAAAAGGAACTTGGTCTTGATAATGGAAAGACCACGAAGGAGATGGGCCTATCATCTCATGGGGACAAATAACCATCTATTTTGTAAAGCTGTTGTACTTCCAGCTTAACGTTTTTTTAAAGCTGAATTCCTTACCACCGTCTATAAAATACAGGGGTATACTTTATAACATTATGACGGAAAAAGCCTATGTACTCTGGGATGGCCAAATTTTTGAAAAATTGAACACTTTATTTCAGTGATGGCCAACCTTTTTTGAGCTCGGTGCGTCTCAAAATTTTGTAAAATCGAAACACAATTTTCGTGGCGTGTCATCACACATCACAAAAGTAAAGACTAGAAAAAAAAAATATTTATAATGTTTTTGAGTTACTTATTTGGTTTAATGCCATTTAAAATACAAAAACCAAAATTATGAAACCAATGATTTACATTTAGAGACTTGTTTTACACTTTTCATTGACACTTAACGTAGAAAATCAAGTAATACATACACGAGGGTCGTTTGAAAAGTCTGTGCAAAAATAAAAACTACTTAATTTTTTGGGTAAACCTTTTTTATTTTTCAACATAATCTCCTTTTAGGCTTATACACTTCGTCCAACGCTGCTCTAGTTTGTTGATCCCTTCCGAATAATAGGATTTGTCCAAGTCTGAAAAATAGCCATTCGTTTCTGCAATCACCTCCTCGTTTGAATAAAATATTTTTCCCGCCAGCCATTTCTTCATATTGGGGAACAAATAGTAGTCCGAGGGAGCCAAGTCTGGAGAATAGGGGGGATGTGAAATGAGTTGGAACCCTATTTCCATTAATTTTACCACCACAACTGCTGAGGTGTGAGCTGGTGCGTTGTCGTGATGGAAAAGGACTTTTTTGTGGGCCAATCGTGGGCGTTTTTCTTGCAGCTCGATTTTTCAAACGGTCCAATAACGATGAAGAATATGCGCCTGTAATAGTTTTACCCTTTTCCAGATAGTCAATGAGGATTATTCCTTGCGAATCCCAAAAGACAGTCGCCATAATCTTTCCGGCCGAAGGAACGGTCTTCGCCTTTTTTGGCGCAGATTCCCCATTGGTAACCCATTCTTTAGATTGTTCTTTGGTCTCAGGAGTGTAGTGATGTATCCATGTTTCATCCTTAGTGACGAAACGACGTCCTGCGGATAAAGTAGTGTTTAATCAACACACGAAATTCTTTTTCGTCCATTTTTTGTAAATCACTCGACTTCCTCGATTCAAACGAATGCCAAACACAAAGAAATAGACCGATCTGGCTGAAACTTGGTGTGTGTTCTTCCAAGAGATGCTACTAACTAAACATAACCTCGATACGCGCCAGTAGTGCTATCTCTCTGACTTTGCACGGACTTTTCAAACGACCCTCGTATATACTCGTAATTGAACAATTCAGAATTAAATTAGTAATTATTATTAACGTAAGTAATAATATTATTATTAATAACAAACTCTGGCCGTTATGAGAGACAAATATTTGAATTATGAAAATTTTTATCTTTGAAGATGCGTGCCACCAAAAATGAGCTCGCGTGTCAGTGCTGACACGCGTGTCATAGGTTCGCCATCACTGCTCTGGTTTAATTTTTTTCTCCTTAATAGAAACTCACAGTTAATTATAAATGGTTGATGAAGACGACAAAAAAGGAACACAGATCAGCGAGTAACCAACATTTCATTCATGTACTCATAATGCGCATACGTACAAAGCTCTATAAGTTATATGGCTTATTTCCGGTCTATAGATTCATTCAAATTTTTATGAAATCGTGAAATTTTTTCACACCGAAATTCCTTTTCATACAACATTATGGCACAGCAGGGAAAAAGCTCAGCCCCTTCTCATGGATTTTATTAGAAAAACGTCACGTCCGGTTGACAGATTACCACTAAAACTTTATTGACAAGTTTATTTGCTGTTACAAATCTTAATATTAAATTTTAAACTTTCCAGGATACGAGTATTCCGCTTTTAAATATTCATAACTCACAGACTGACAAACAGACTGACACATACATACACTGAGAAGGAAAGTTTATTACGGAAGGAAATAAATAGGAAGTAATCATAAAATAAGCGTGATAAATGTTCAGCAGTTAAAGAAATATAACTTTAAAATTTGGTGCTCGCCCTATTCACTCTAAATTGCTGTTTTAAGTTCTAGAAATAGTTAAGGGTTAAATTTATTTTTAGTTTTTAAATTAGAAGACTAAATTTTAATTTTTAAACCATTATTAAAATAAATAAATAAATGCTAAAGTTTTACTTTAAGTTAGAGAAGTGTTTTAAATAAGTTCTGAAGGTTTTTTTTATTTTAAAGTTTGCACTTACAAAAAAAAAAACGGGAATGCCTGTAACTGAATATTACCTCATATATTCCTAGATTACATCCAGTAATACCTTTGACGTCATACTTTTAGAATGTGCGTCATAGAATGAGCCAATATGACTATATCAATCAATCAACAGTGTATTTGATTGACATTTCTTCTTTTTCATCCATTTGAATATCGTTTGATCAAAGATTGAATGGTTTGTCATATAATATACCTGTTGACATTAGGGGGCTACATTTGATACGGGTGATTTAGCTTGAATCTCATTGTTGCATAATTCAGTAGCCGAACAATTAGTGTAGTTTACCTACCATTCAACAGAACTATTCACTGGTATAATTGAGAAACTATCTGTGGACTATAATGGGCATGCAGAGCAATCATATCAGGTGAATGGATGTTTTCAATAATTTTAACGCACGACTTTCCGCTGTTTTTCTGTGACTGAATTTTCTGGTAACTTGACATTTATACTAAAAAGCTAATTGTGTTATTTCAAGAGAACTATACGACAGATCAAGTTGACTTACACAGTATCCAAAAGGGAACGGCTTCTCTATACGAGGCTGATAACTTTTCACCTAGTTCTAAGTAAGTGTTCAATTACCTTAAAGATTCCCTAGCAATTCAGGATTATATTTCCCTAACCCAGACTATAGGAAACCTCTCAATCCGAAAAGGACTCAACAATGCTTGTAAATTTAACGAATCATTAAAAAAAAAACAGAATTATTAATTACCAAATAAAGTACCAGTTTAAAATGAGCAAATACCTTTTCTTGTGTTTAAGCTTTTTAAGCGAACTAGTGTATACTTAACTCTGCAAGCATCTCATTACGTACCTCCGGTGTAGAAGAGAATGTCACTTCCTTTAAGAACTTGGATGAATTATTTCATATTCTGTTAGAACCTACGCTTTCGGCTAGAATATTCTATGGAAATCTCAGTTTGAATATCTGAAGACTGAATATTTTAATAATTTACTTCAGAACAGTAACAGAAAAAATCTGTTAGATATTAACTCGCAAGAATTTCAGTACCTAATTTTTTTTTTCTTCAAACTGCGCATCTTTACTTAATGTTAGAAGGCCTAAATTATAGATTCATTGTAATAAAAAAAACTTTTGAGAGAAGTATGACATCATAGAATTACCTACGTAAAATTTATTTTAACGAATAGAATTTCAAAAAAATAAAGAAAAAGTCGCTTCATGAAAGAGTAAAACTCTCCCCCAAAAATGGCCTGAAAAAGAATTTCCCCGCCCTCTTAAAAAAAATGTCTCAAACAGAAATTTTAAAACAAATACGTACAAAATTAGCAGCCATTTTTAAAAACTACGTCACAAACAATAAGATCCAACGCCCAGATTAGAATCGTACGCCGACACGCAATACATCTTTGCTTTGTGGGTCTAATCTTGTAAAGTACTCATTTCTTGTAGCGGCGATTTATAATTTACTACATTATTAATTGGTTATAAAAAATTTTCTGAACTTTACATTTGCTATACGGTAATGCCAGTACGCTGAAATTAGATTTTTTTCTTTAAAGGTGTCAGATTTGTCAGTTATTTATAAAGAAAAAGTATAGGTTTTAGCAGGCGCCACGGTAGACGAGCGGTTATATGGATAGTCTAGACCCGCAAAGCTAAGATGTATTGATGGTTTAGTGGGTTCAAATCCCCTGGTCTAGGAGCCTTGAATTTTATTTAATGTTTATTATGAGAACTTTACAGTAAAGTATGTTAGGCGGTTATAGGCTAGACCCGCAATGCTAAGATGTATTGTTGGTTTAGTGCGTTGAATTCCCCTGGTCTAGGAGCCTTGAATTTTATTTAATGTTTATTATGAGACATTTAATAGTAAAGTATGTTTGCTAATCGCCTCCGTCCACGACACCTAAGTTGGTAGTTTGACGTAATTCGTCTATTATTCAGAAGAAGACAGATTATAATGAAATAATGAATAATATTAACTTTTTTAACAATCCAAAACATACAAACAAAAGACAATTTCATTGTTAAATAATAAATAGATTGTTAAAGCATTCCATAAAGTATGAAATTATTTATTGAAAGAACATTTTGAACTGATGTATATATTTTATGTATCGAGTATTTATTATGTTATCGATTGTTGGCTACAGTAAATACCATTTTCTATTTTCCTTTAAACTTTATTTTACTATTTGTTGGAAAATTATTTTAATTGTGCAGATTTTCAAATTTTCTGTTATCTCTTGAAAAAAAATCACCTTAACTCAAAAAAATGAAAAAATTATAGATAGTTAAAATTTGGTAATTCACTAAGGCACCATGAGACGAGCCGATCAATAAGATAAAATGAAGCAATCTCTATTAAAAGTATCACTCCCCAAGGGTGATAAATAAAAGAAAACAATCAGAAATTGAAACAAAACCATTGCATAACCACCATTTTGTTTTTTTCTTTTTCGTTGCAAACACAAATACAAAATAAATTATAGATTGATTATTGTTTAAAAAGGATTCCCAAAGAGTTTGAAATTATTTATTGATAAAACTTTTGTGAAACATTGCTGTGTATTTTATGTATCGAGTTTATTTGTTAGATTATATTATCGATTGTGGGCAACAGGGAATACAGTTTCTTTACTCTATTTATTTAGTGTATAGCTCTGTGTGTTGTATCCATGGTTGCCACCATCAGATATTAATCTTGCCAGTTACTTCTAACCGTTATTACTTCTCCTTGCTGGAATTTAAACCACAAATGAATTCATGCCAGCAAGTTTCACGCCACAGATGGTTTAGATCTCTTTCTCATAGCTAGTTTATAACAGTCGAAGAAATTTATATCATAGAATTACATTCAGAGATGTAATATGTAGCTGAGAGAGAGAGAGATTTTAATTTGTTGCCTAAGCGCTGAACTAGATATCATTGCAAAGCCCCAAAGCGGTTTTCCTCCTCCTTCATAACTACACACACACCTAACTGATTTTATAATGCTTACCAAGTTTCCACTAAACTAAAGCGCAATAATCTCTAAGTGGATTTAAATGCATGCAACTGGAGTGAAGGTAATCTCATCTCCTGGAGGATCTACTAGGAGCAGGTTAAAACAGAGACAAATACTAGAATTTGTTCATCTTACTGTGACGTGGGACACAAAATGGGAGTATTCCCAGATTATCTAGGGGGGAAAAAAAAGAAAAGGGAGCGAAAAATTTCCCAGAAAGAGATGTTCTCATTGTCTTTCCAATGCAATCTGCCCCGAAAGATTGAACTCTTAGTTTGAAAAATGGTGTCCCTTTGGAGTAAGTAGCCTTTTTTTTTTGTGTCTTGTTTTGAGTTAATAAAAAGAAAATTTAGTTTTTCCGGAAAGCCTTAGTAAATATAGGACAATGAAGAAGGCTAAAACCACTCCCTAACGGATAAGGATGCGATAGATTTAGGAAGCAGTTGCCTCAACCTACCGACTAGTTTCCCAAAAAAGCCTAGGTAGTTTCCACGGCTATTTATTATTTAATTTCCATACAAGGGAATTTGGGAGAGATCTACACCAGGAAATAGTTCACTGTGACAAAGATAAATCGTCTTCTTTCTTAGTTTCCAAAGATTTAGTACTTATTTTACATTACATTAAACTAGTTAATCTTTTGTATTTTTTTTTTTTTTTATGATTTAAGGCGCGTCAAAATCTAGGGCGCCCAGAGCTTTTTTCAATGCAATGCAGGCCTCCGGACAGTGTTCTCTCGCTACAGACAACACTGTCCATCACCGGACAGTGAGCTGTAAGAAGCTCCTAGGAAGAGAAAATCTAAGGGTCAGCAGCTGGATTCGTACCCGGGACCTCAGCGTGGGAATCCAATACGCTAACCGCATAGCTAATCCCTTCCCTTTTGTAGTTATTCTATTTTTGAAGTATACTCTCTGAAAAACCCGCTAAATTTACCTGAAAACCTAATAACCCCATAATAACTTTAATATAACTCCTAACTGTTAAAAGATTTGTACAATTTTTTAATATGCCTAAATACGTACAGAGCTTACCTATCTCTTCCCATCTAATGTAGTCAAATTCGACCATTAAATACAATTTAATACTAAAAATAGTTGAGATTTATTTAATATTTCATGTTTAACTTGGCCTTAATATTAACGTCAACCCAGTCTTAAAGACAAAATTCAGTTTAGAATGAAGTTAATAAACCGAAAAGGTGGAACTAAACGAGGTGGTTCCGACCTTAGAGAAGAAACTATAATCGATTGTTGCAAACTTAATATCATGGGCATATTAAATAAAGTTGAAAGAGACGGAAGATGTGAGGGAGTTGGTAATAAAGAGCGACTAATTTACACAGGAAGAATGGTTAATGTAACAGAAAGCTCCTCCCCCTCGTGGCCTAATTAACAAAGAGGTCGACAGTAAGCAGCCCTCTTCCGCTCCCAAGGTAAGCTCTATTAGTCTGCAGACCACGTGTGCATCCTAAACAACTAATTAAGAATTTCCTTGGGATTTTTTTTTTCCTTTCACAGGAATGGAAAAAATCCTTAAGGATAAAAGTAGGGGAAAAAGAAAAATCGTGAAATAGCTAATCGCTGCCATGGTATCGTGAATAATAATTCCTAAAATGCAGTAAGGGTAAAGTGAAATGCTCTTCTTTTGTGGCAACATTTCTCTTCTTACAAAATCCGGTAGAAACACTAATATGACTTCCGCTACCGACAATTTCCAAGGTTTCCTATAAATTACAGGTTTTTATTAACTTTGAATTTTAAAATGTAGAATTATCTCCTCGGAAACTGTTCCCCTCTCCACCTACCCCCCAAAAAATCGTGATAAACTACAGTTTGTCTGTAAGTTCAAATAGTAGTTGCCCGCTCGCACACCCTATATATATTTTGTGATCGTTTAGAGTGTCATGGAGTAAGTGTTGTTCATATTGTTAGCTTGTAATACCCGCAGGGACGTCAAGATCCCTGAAGAAGTGGCTAGTCCACTTCCCCCCTACGGGGTAGAAAAATCCTGGGCCAAGAAGTGGCGGATTAAAATGAACCCACAGAAATTCCACAGCATGCCACATTTACTCTCCTGCGGGGCTCCTGTCCACCTGCAATCCTCTTCAACAGCAATTCTCTGCCTTGTACAGATCTGGTGCGCTACCTTGGGCTCTACATAGACAAACGGCTCACGTGGAACCCACACACTAGACTTAAAAGGCAAGCAATGACAAAAAACGTGTGAA
Source organism: Rhodnius prolixus (assembly GCF_049639745.1). NCBI lineage: Eukaryota > Metazoa > Arthropoda > Insecta > Hemiptera > Reduviidae > Rhodnius > Rhodnius prolixus. Next base: position 33,105,996 of record NW_027411582.1, read on the forward strand.
ACTGCTTTACAGACTACTTGGACGACGCTCCTAATATCCATTGAACTCAAACGCTTAATATACAGTACTATTCTCAAACCTATGTGGACTTACGGACAGTACAGGACATTTCAGTCAAAACTCCTCCGTCAGATAGTTGACGCTCCTTTCTACGGTGGACTAACCTCACTCTTCACAACGACCTCAACATTCCCTTCATAGACCAACTCAAACATAGACTAAATATCAAAAATTCCATACTGCTCTCTCTACTTGCTCTTGTATTGTCTCTCGCCTCCTCTGACATCCCTAATACTCCTCGCCGACTGAATCGTTCTTACAGTCTGAAGAACTAAACGTCATTATTCTCTTATCTCTCCTCTCTCCTACTCATATTCTCCTCCTCACATTCTTCTCTCTGCTATAGAGAGTGCTACCGCTGGGTAGCTTCTCTCCTCCTGCTCTTCTCCTGCACCAGTTCATCACTCTCTCCATATTTACTTATTGTATATATTTATACAGATTGTAAATTACTAAATAAATAATTTTTTAAAAAAATAGATATATTAGGTAGGTATATATAATTTTTTAATAGATTATGAAACATTTTTTCAACCAGATGATTTTTTTCCTTAACTTTTTCTCTGCGTACACGATCTTGGCACAATTTCCCTTACTTATTACAGTAATCAGCAAAAAGAAATAGAATAAGAAAAGAAGTAATGGAAAAAGTCAGCGGGGAAAACAGATTGCCCTATTAAAATCTAAGTTATAATGATACCACCAATTTTTCTCCTTGGACAAAACTAAAAGTCGTAATGTCCCGCGGGAAGAGAGAGGAACCGAGCGACATGGGGCTGTGTCTCGCTACATTATTATACACCAATTTATCTTGTTGCCTGTGGCATTACGACAGTGACTCTTTCTGGGAAATGTGGAAATGCCACAATCCATTTTCATTACAATCAGTAACATTAGTGAGGAAATATTTTGGAATTTGTATTAATAGTATTTTTACAGCTGTGTTTTCCCGTTCATTTAAGTTTTCTATTTAAACCTTCTTACGCTTGCAGTAATTTCAATTAAAAGGAGTATGAGTAACTTCAATAAAACTGTCCGGCAGGACAGTTGTATAAGGGTTGATCATCAAAAACTGCACGAAAAAGCGTAACGTTGAAAAACACCCAACTTTGACAATTTTTTTTTCTATAAAAGATGGAATTCCCAAATTTTCTTTATAATACAGGGCAAATCCTCCTTTATTACTGTCATTTTTTTTTTTTGCAACAACCCAGATCTAATAGGTTTCGAGAAAAAAGATGCTGAAAATGAGCAAACACGGCATTTTTCAGAAAATGTTCTTGTTCTTGATTTGCTGATTTCTGTACCTTTTGTCGTGTTTAATACAACCCTTACACTTAACATTTTAAACTGTTTTTATTTTTCAATTTATTTTGTTATTTACAATCTGTATAAATATATACAATAAGTAAATATGAAGAGTATGATGAACTGATGAACTGGTGCGGGAGGAGAGCATGAGGAGAGAAGCTACCCAGCGGTAGCACTCTCTATAGCAGAGAGAAGAATGTGTGGAGGAGAATATGAGGAGAATAGGAGGAGGAGAGAAGAGAGATAGGAGAATAATGATTTAGGTCTTCAGCCTACAAGGAAGTCGCGGGGCCACTGGCGATCCAGTCGGCGAAGAGTATTAGAGATGTCAGAGGAAGCGAGAGACTGTACAAGAGAATTAGAGCTAGTCGAGAGAGTAGTATGGAATTTTTGGTATTTAGTCTTGGCGAGTTGGTCTATGAAGGGAATGTTGAGGTCGTTAAAAGAGTGAGGTTAGTCCACCGTAGAAAGGAGCGTCAACAATCTGTCGGAGGAGTTTTGACTGAAAATTTTAAACTGTAAATTTTTTTTTTTAAGCAGATTTTGAATCCCCAGGGGTGGTAAACTAAGCGAATTGATGAGATAAACTAGTGAAAATAAAAAGTCCTGGATATTATTGGTAAAGGATGCAAGTTAGGGATGAAGACGGATGGGTTTCAGGGATGGAGAAAACTCAACTACGGCTCCCCCTAACTGTCATTAATATTGAAATGTTCACCAGGTGTTTCTAAACAAACTTTCCTGATTTGTTGGTTTCGAATTCAACACCAACTTTTTAAATAATATTAATAATTCACTTTTGACTTTTTAAATCGATGGAAATAATTTTCCTTTGAACGATTCAACGAATTTCCGCTCCAACAAATTATTGCATAACCGGAAAAAAAAATTTGCAATGCAAATCTTAACACTTCCTTTTTAGCCTTTTAAAGAAAAGAGTTTTTATTTTTATCCGAATAATTTTCCAACCCAACGGAGCAGCAGCTGTCCGCGGTAATTATCTTTTCCGAGGTTTTCTTGCCTCGAGGAGAGAGAGAGAAGGATACTCCATGAAAATTAGCTATACAGTAGTAGAGGGAAAATGGCGGTTCTGGCGCACCTAAATTATGCCAGATCCAAACACCGCCAATTCTGACCGGGTAATCATCGAGTTCAACGAAGCTGTAAGCCATACCCATCAGCACCATTCTACCCCCACCTATCATCGAATTTGACGAGGCTGAAATCCGCACCATCACAGCAAATCTATGACCCAAAAAAATTCCAACTCACAATATCTTCTCAACTAATGGATCTGCACTCAAGAAAACTATAGCATACTACTCAGTTAAACAGAGTGTGTAGGAGCACATAATTTCATACGAATAATCTGTTGTTTACTGAGGGAGTTATAAGGGCCCCATTTCACAGCAAAACCATGACCCAAAAAAATTTCAACTGTCAATATCTTCTGAACTAATGGATCTGTACTCAAGAAAACTATAGCATACTACTCAGTAAAACAGAGTGTGTAAGAGCACAAAATTTCATACGAATAATCTGTTGTTTACTGAGGGAGTTATAAGGGCCCCATTTCACAGCAAAACCATGACCCAAAAAAATTTCAACTGTCAATATCATCTGAACTAATGGATCTGTACTCAAGAAAACTATAGCATACTACTCAGTAAAACAGAGTGGGTAAGAGCACATAATTTCATACGAATAATCTGTTGTTTACTGAGGGAGTTATAAGGGCCCCATTTCACAGCAAAACCATGACCCAAAAAAATTTCAACTGTCAATATCTTCTGAACTAATGGATCTGTACTCAAGAAAACTATAGCATACTACTCAGTAAAACAGAGTGTGTAAGAGCACAAAATTTCATACGAATAATCTGTTGTTACTGTGGGAATTATAAGGGCCCCATTTCACAGCAAAACCATGACCCAAAAAAATTTCAACTGTCAATATCTTCTGAACTAATGGATCTGTACTCAAGAAAACTATAGCATACTACTCAGTAAAACAGAGTGTGTAAGAGCACAAAATTTCATACGAATAATCTGTTGTTTACTGAGGGAGTTATAAGGGCCCCATTTCACAGCAAAACCATGACCCAAAAAAATTTCAACTGTCAATATCTTCTGAACTAATGGATCTGTACTCAAGAAAACTATAGCATACTACTCAGTAAAACAGAGTGTGTAAGAGCACAAAATTTCATACGAATAATCTGTTGTTTACTGAGGGAGTTATAAGGGCCTCATTTCACAGCAAAACCATGACCCAAAAAAATTTCAACTGTCAATATCTTCTGAACTAATGGATCTGTACTCAAGAAAACTATAGCATACTACTCAGTAAAACAGAGTGTGTAAGAGCACAAAATTTCATACGAATAATCTGTTGTTACTGTGGGAATCATAAGGGCCCCATTTCAGAGCAAAACCATGACCCAAAAAAATTTCAACTGTCAATATCTTCTGAACTAATGGATCTGTACTCAAGAAAACTATAGCATACTACTCAGTAAAACAGAGTGTGTAAGAGCACAAAATTTCATACGAATAATCTGTTGTTTACTGAGGGAGTTATAAGGGCCCCATTTCACAGCAAAACCATGACCCAAAAAAATTTCAACTGTCAATATCTTCTGAACTAATGGATCTGTACTCAAGATAACTATAGCATACTACTCAGTAAAACAGAGTGTGTAAGAGCACATAATTTCATACGAATAATCTGTTGTTACTGAGGGAGTTATAAGGGCCCCATTTCACAGCAAAACCATGACCCAAAAAAATTTCAACTGTCAATATCTTCTGAACTAATGGATCTGTACTCAAGAAAACTATAGCATACTACTCAGTAAAACAGAGTGTGTAAGAGCACAAAATTTCATACGAATAATCTGTTGTTACTGTGGGAATTATAAGGGCCCCATTTCACAGCAAAACCATGACCCAAAAAAATTTCAACTGTCAATATCTTCTGAACTAATGGATCTGTACTCAAGATAACTATAGCATACTACTCAGTAAAACAGAGTGTGTAAGAGCACATAATTTCATACGAATAATCTGTTGTTTACTGAGGGAGTTATAAGGGCCCCATTTCACAGCAAAACCATGACCCAAAAAAATTTCAACTGTCAATATCTTCTGAACTAATGGATCTGTACTCAAGAAAACTATAGCATACTACTCAGTAAAACAGAGTGTGTAAGAGCACAAAATTTCATACGAATAATCTGTTGTTTACTGGGGGAGTTATAAGGGCCCCATTTTATAGCAAAACCATGACCCAAAAAAATTTGAACTGTCAATATCTTCTGAACTAATGGATCTGTACTCAAGAAAACTATAGCATACTACTCAGTAAAACAGAGTGTGTAAGAGCACAAAATTTCATACGAATAATCTGTTGTTTACTGTGGGAATTATAAGGGCCCCATTTTATAGCAAAACCATGACCCAAAAAAATTTCAACTGTCAATATCTTCTGAACTAATGGATCTGTACTCAAGAAAACTATAGCATACTACTCAGTAAAACAGAGTGTGTAAGAGCACAAAATTTCATACGAATAATCTGTTGTTTACTGAGGGAGTTATAAGGGCCCCATTTTATAGCAAAACCATGACCCAAAAAAATTTCAACTGTCAATATCTTCTGAACTAATGGATCTGTACTCAAGAAAACTATAGCATACTACTCAGTAAAACAGAGTGTGTAAGAGCACAAAATTTCATACGAATAATCTGTTGTTACTGTGGGAATTATAAGGGCCCCATTTCACAGCAAAACCATGACCCAAAAAAATTTCAACTGTCAATATCTTCTGAACTAATGGATCTGTACTCAAGATAACTATAGCATACTACTCAGTAAAACAGAGTGTGTAAGAGCACATAATTTCATACGAATAATCTGTTGTTTACTGAGGGAGTTATAAGGGCCCCATTTCACAGCAAAACCATGACCCAAAAAAATTTCAACTGTCAATATCTTCTGAACTAATGGATCTGTACTCAAGAAAACTATAGCATACTACTCAGTAAAACAGAGTGTGTAAGAGCACAAAATTTCATACGAATAATCTGTTGTTTACTGGGGGAGTTATAAGGGCCCCATTTTATAGCAAAACCATGACCCAAAAAAATTTGAACTGTCAATATCTTCTGAACTAATGGATCTGTACTCAAGAAAACTATAGCATACTACTCAGTAAAACAGAGTGTGTAAGAGCACAAAATTTCATACGAATAATCTGTTGTTTACTGTGGGAATTATAAGGGCCCCATTTTATAGCAAAACCATGACCCAAAAAAATTTCAACTGTCAATATCTTCTGAACTAATGGATCTGTACTCAAGAAAACTATAGCATACTACTCAGTAAAACAGAGTGTGTAAGAGCACAAAATTTCATACGAATAATCTGTTGTTTACTGAGGGAGTTATAAGGGCCCCATTTTATAGCAAAACCATGACCCAAAAAAATTTCAACTGTCAATATCTTCTGAACTAATGGATCTGTACTCAAGAAAACTATAGCATACTACTCAGTAAAACAGAGTGTGTAAGAGCACATAATTTCATACGAATAATCTGTTTTTTTCTGTGGGAATTATAAGGGCCCCATTTTATAGCAAAACCATGACCCAAAAAAATTTCAACTGTCAATATCTTCTGAACTAATGGATCTGTACTCAAGAAAACTATAGCATACTACTCAGTAAAACAGAGTGTGTAAGAGCACAAAATTTCATACGAATAATCTGTTGTTTACTGAGGGAGTTATAAGGGCCTCATTATACAGCAAAACCATGACCCAAAAAAATTTCAACTGTCAATATCTTCTGAACTAATGGATCTGTACTCAAGAAAACTATAGCATACTACTCAGTAAAACAGAGTGTGTAAGAGCACAAAATTTCATACGAATAATCTGTTGTTTACTGGGGGAGTTATAAGGGCCCCATTTCACTGCAAAACCATGACCCAAAAAAATTTCAACTGTCAATATCTTCTGAACTAATGGATCTGTACTCAAGAAAACTATAGCATACTACTCAGTAAAACAGAGTGTGTAAGAGCACAAAATTTCATACGAATAATCTGTTGTTTACTGAGGGAGTTATAAGGGCCCCATTTCACAGCAAAACCATGACCCAAAAAAATTTCAACTGTCAATATCTTCTGAACTAATGGATCTGTACTCAAGAAAACTATAGCATACTACTCAGTAAAACAGAGTGTGTAAGAGCACAAAATTTCATACGAATAATCTGTTGTTTACTGAGGGAGTTATAAGGGCCCCATTTCACAGCAAAACCATGACCCAAAAAAATTTCAACTGTCAATATCTTCTGAACTAATGGATCTGTACTCAAGAAAACTATAGCATACTACTCAGTAAAACAGAGTGTGTAAGAGCACAAAATTTCATACGAATAATCTGTTGTTTACTGAGGGAGTTATAAGGGCCCCATTTCACAGCAAAACCAAGACCCAAAAAAATTTCAACTTTCAATATCTTCTGAACTAATGGATTTGTACTCAAGAAAACTATAGCATACTACTCAGTAAAACAGAATGTGTAAGAGCACAAAATTTCATACGAATAATCTGTTGTTTACTGAGGGAGTTATAAGGGCCCCATTTTATAGCAAAACCATGACCCAAAAAAATTTCAACTGTCAATATCTTCTGAACTAATGGATCTGTACTCAAGAAAACTATAGCATACTACTCAGTAAAACAGAGTGTGTAAGAGCACAAAATTTCATACGAATAATCTGTTGTTTACTGAGGGAGTTATAAGGGCCCCATTTTATAGCAAAACCATGACCCAAAAAAATTTCAACTGTCAATATCTTCTGAACTAATGGATCTGTACTCAAGAAAACTATAGCATACTACTCAGTAAAACAGAGTGTGTAAGAGCACAAAATTTCATACGAATAATCTGTTGTTTACTGAGGGAGTTATAAGGGCCCCATTTCACAGCAAAACCATGACCCAAAAAAATTTCAACTGTCAATATCTTCTGAACTAATGGATCTGTACTCAAGAAAACTATAGCATACTACTCAGTAAAACAGAGTGCGTAAGAGCACAAAATTTCATACGAATAATCTGTTGTTTACTGAGGGAGTTATAAGGGCCTCATTTCACAGCAAAACCATGACCCAAAAAAATTTCAACTGTCAATATCTTCTGAACTAATGGATCTGTACTCAAGAAAACTATAGCATACTACTCAGTAAAACAGAGTGTGTAAGAGCACAAAATTTCATACGAATAATCTGTTGTTTACTGGGGGAGTTATAAGGGCCCCATTTCACTGCAAAACCATGACCCAAAAAAATTTCAACTGTCAATATCTTCTGAACTAATGGATCTGTACTCAAGAAAACTATAGCATACTACTCAGTAAAACAGAGTGTGTAAGAGCACAAAATTTCATACGAATAATCTGTTGTTTACTGAGGGAGTTATAAGGGCCCCATTTCACAGCAAAACCATGACCCAAAAAAATTTCAACTGTCAATATCTTCTGAACTAATGGATCTGTACTCAAGAAAACTATAGCATACTACTCAGTAAAACAGAGTGTGTAAGAGCACAAAATTTCATACGAATAATCTGTTGTTTACTGAGGGAGTTATAAGGGCCCCATTTCACAGCAAAACCATGACCCAAAAAAATTTCAACTGTCAATATCTTCTGAACTAATGGATCTGTACTCAAGAAAACTATAGCATACTACTCAGTAAAACAGAGTGTGTAAGAGCACAAAATTTCATACGAATAATCTGTTGTTTACTGAGGGAGTTATAAGGGCCCCATTTCACAGCAAAACCAAGACCCAAAAAAATTTCAACTTTCAATATCTTCTGAACTAATGGATTTGTACTCAAGAAAACTATAGCATACTACTCAGTAAAACAGAATGTGTAAGAGCACAAAATTTCATACGAATAATCTGTTGTTTACTGAGGGAGTTATAAGGGCCCCATTTTATAGCAAAACCATGACCCAAAAAAATTTCAACTGTCAATATCTTCTGAACTAATGGATCTGTACTCAAGAAAACTATAGCATACTACTCAGTAAAACAGAGTGTGTAAGAGCACAAAATTTCATACGAATAATCTGTTGTTTACTGAGGGAGTTATAAGGGCCCCATTTTATAGCAAAACCATGACCCAAAAAAATTTCAACTGTCAATATCTTCTGAACTAATGGATCTGTACTCAAGAAAACTATAGCATACTACTCAGTAAAACAGAGTGTGTAAGAGCACAAAATTTCATACGAATAATCTGTTGTTTACTGAGGGAGTTATAAGGGCCCCATTTCACAGCAAAACCATGACCCAAAAAAATTTCAACTGTCAATATCTTCTGAACTAATGGATCTGTACTCAAGAAAACTATAGCATACTACTCAGTAAAACAGAGTGCGTAAGAGCACAAAATTTCATACGAATAATCTGTTGTTTACTGAGGGAGTTATAAGGGCCTCATTTCACAGCAAAACCATGACCCAAAAAAATTTCAACTGTCAATATCTTCTGAACTAATGGATCTGTACTCAAGAAAACTATAGCATACTACTCAGTAAAACAGAGTGTGTAAGAGCACAAAATTTCATACGAATAATCTGTTGTTTACTGGGGGAGTTATAAGGGCCCCATTTCACTGCAAAACCATGACCCAAAAAAATTTCAACTGTCAATATCTTCTGAACTAATGGATCTGTACTCAAGAAAACTATAGCATACTACTCAGTAAAACAGAGTGTGTAAGAGCACAAAATTTCATACGAATAATCTGTTGTTTACTGAGGGAGTTATAAGGGCCCCATTTCACAGCAAAACCAAGACCCAAAAAAATTTCAACTTTCATTATCTTCTGAACTAATGGATCTGTACTCAAGAAAACTATAGCATACTACTCAGTTAAACAGAGTGTGAACGGGCACAAAATTTCATACGAATAATCTGTTGTTACTGTGGGAATTATAAGGGCCCCATTTCACAGCAAAACCATGACCCAAAAAAATTTCAACTGTCAATATCTTCTGAACTAATGGATCTGTACTCAAGAAAACTATAGCATACTACTCAGTTAAACAGAGTGTGAAAGGGCACAAAATTTCATACGAATAATCTGTTGTTACTGTGGGAATTATAAGGGCCCCATTTCACAGCAAAACCATGACCCAAAAAAATTTCAACTGTCAATATCTTCTGAACTAATGGATCTGTACTCAAGAAAACTATAGCATACTACTCAGTTAAACAGAGTGTGAAAGGGCACAAAATTTCATACGAATAATCTGTTGTTACTGTGGGAATTATAAGGGCCCCATTTTATAGCAAAACCATGACCCAAAAAAATTTCAACTGTCAATATCTTCTGAACTAATGGATCTGTACTCAAGAAAACTATAGCATACTACTCAGTAAAACAGAGTGTGTAAGAGCACAAAATTTCATACGAATAATCTGTTGTTTACTGAGGGAGTTATAAGGGCCCCATTTTATAGCAAAACCATGACCCAAAAAAATTTCAACTGTCAATATCTTCTGAACTAATGGATCTGTACTCAAGAAAACTATAGCATACTACTCAGTAAAACAGAGTGTGTAAGAGCACAAAATTTCATACGAATAATCTGTTTTTTTCTGTGGGAATTATAAGGGCCCCATTTTATAGCAAAACCATGACCCAAAAAAATTTCAACTGTCAATATCTTCTGAACTAATGGATCTGTACTCAAGAAAACTATAGCATACTACTCAGTAAAACAGAGTGTGTAAGAGCAGAAAATTTCATACGAATAATCTGTTGTTTACTGAGGGAGTTATAAGGGCCTCATTTCACAGCAAAACCATGACCCAAAAAAATTTCAACTGTCAATATCTTCTGAACTAATGGATCTGTACTCAAGAAAACTATAGCATACTACTCAGTAAAACAGAGTGTGTAAGAGCACAAAATTTCATACGAATAATCTGTTGTTACTGTGGGAATTATAAGGGCCCCATTTCACAGCAAAACCATGACCCAAAAAAATTTCAACTGTCAATATCTTCTGAACTAATGGATCTGTACTCAAGAAAACTATAGCATACTACTCAGTAAAACAGAGTGTGTAAGAGCACAAAATTTCATACGAATAATCTGTTGTTTACTGAGGGAGTTATAAGGGCCCCATTTCACAGCAAAACCATGACCCAAAAAAATTTCAACTGTCAATATCTTCTGAACTAATGGATCTTTTCTCAAGAAAACTATAGCATACTACTCAGTAAAACAGAGTGTGTAAGAGTAGAAAATTTCATACGAATAATCTGTTGTTTACTGAGGGAGTTATAAGGGCCCCATTTCACAGCAAAACCATGACCCAAAAAAATTTCAACTGTCAATATCTTCTGAACTAATGGATCTGTACTCAAGAAAACTATAGCATACTACTCAGTTAAACAGAGTGTGAAAGGGCACAAAATTTCATACGAATAATCTGTTGTTACTGTGGGAATTATAAGGGCCCCATTTTATAGCAAAACCATGACCCAAAAAAATTTCAACTGTCAATATCTTCTGAACTAATGGATCTGTACTCAAGAAAACTATAGCATACTACTCAGTTAAACAGAGTGTGAAAGGGCACAAAATTTCATACGAATAATCTGTTGTTACTGTGGGAATTATAAGGGCCCCATTTCACAGCAAAACCATGACCCAAAAAAATTTCAACTGTCAATATCTTCTGAACTAATGGATCTGTACTCAAGAAAACTATAGCATACTACTCAGTTAAACAGAGTGTGAAAGGGCACAAAATTTCATACTAATAATCTGTTTTTTTCTGTGGGAATTATAAGGGCCCCATTTTATAGCAAAACCATGACCCAAAAAAATTTCAACTGTCAATATCTTCTGAACTAATGGATCTGTACTCAAGAAAACTATAGCATACTACTCAGTAAAACAGAATGTGTAAGAGCACAAAATTTCATACGAATAATCTGTTGTTTACTGAGGGAGTTATAAGGGCCCCATTTTATAGCAAAACCATGACCCAAAAAAATTTCAACTGTCAATATCTTCTGAACTAATGGATCTGTACTCAAGAAAACTATAGCATACTACTCAGTAAAATAGAGTGTGTAAGAGCACAAAATTTCATACGAATAATCTGTTTTTTTCTGTGGGAATTATAAGGGCCCCATTTTATAGCAAAACCATGACCCAAAAAAATTTCAACTGTCAATATCTTCTGAACTAATGGATCTGTACTCAAGAAAACTATAGCATACTACTCAGTAAAACAGAGTGTGTAAGAGCACAAAATTTCATACGAATAATCTGTTGTTTACTGAGGGAGTTATAAGGGCCCCATTTTATAGCAAAACCATGACCCAAAAAAATTTCAACTGTCAATATCTTCTGAACTAATGGATCTGTACTCAAGAAAACTATAGCATACTACTCAGTAAAACAGAGTGTGTAAGAGCACAAAATTTCATACGAATAATCTGTTGTTTACTGAGGGAGTTATAAGGGCCCCATTTTATAGCAAAACCATGACCCAAAAAAATTTCAACTGTCAATATCTTCTGAACTAATGGATCTGTACTCAAGAAAACTATAGCATACTACTCAGTAAAACAGAATGTGTAAGAGCACAAAATTTCATACGAATAATCTGTTGTTTACTGTGGGAATTATAAGGGCACCATTTCACAGCAAAACCATGACCCAAAAAAATTTCAACTGTCAATATCTTCTGAACTAATGGATCTGTACTCAAGAAAACTATAGCATACTACTCAGTAAAACAGAGTGTGTAAGAGCACAAAATTTCATACGAATAATCTGTTGTTTACTGAGGGATTTATAAGGGCCCCATTTCACAGCAAAACCATGACCCAAAAAAATTTCAACTGTCAATATCTAAATAAAAAACTAGATATACCGAACCCTTTCAATTGGTTAAAAATCTAAGTGGAACAGTGATTTAGGTTTTTTGAATTTTTTAGGTCGTTTCAGGAATATACTTGTTGTCAATCACTGGTCCCACCCCATGTCAAACACTGGTAACACCGAATATTCGGTATGTCAATCACCGGGTCATTGAAATACTTTAAAAAAGTAATAATTTTTGGTTGACATAAAAATCGAATTTACTGAATACATAATACAATCTAAAGGAGCGGCACAATTGTACCAACCAACACCTGGAGCCAAAATAACGGAAGATATTCTAAACGAAACTCGAATTTTTTTTTTAAGCTCTAAATTACCGGTCCCTTTACCCTATTGGTTTTGTGTGAGTGCTTTTTTAAACTCATTTTTCGAAAAAAAATAAGCATACGCTTAAAAAAACCCTTTTGTCTGTTGTTTATTTTAATCTTCTCTGTCATAAACCTATTTATTTCAAACATTATTCTGAACAAAATTATTATTTAACAGTTCTGAGATCTGAGTATAACTATACCGATTTAAATCTTTTAAATCTTTAGTTCTTTTAAAACAATTCCTCTTTTTTTTTGTGATGATGCGGATTTCAGCCTCGTCAAATTCGATGACAGGTGGGGGTAGAATGGTGCTGATGGGTATGGCTTACAGCTTCGTTGAACTCGATGATTACCCGGTCAGATTTGGAGGTGTTTGGATCTGGCACAATTTAGGTGCGCCAGGACCGCCATTTTCCCTCTACTTACAGTAGACAACAATAGAGTGTTGTTCGCGTAACAACCCAAACAGTAACTAGACTGTTGCCTTTTATTTAGCTCAGATACCTTGTAGAGTCCCAGTACACCTTAACTAAACATATAAAGTGCCACACCCCATTTAAAGGGCCAAATTCTGGCAAATAGCCAGTTTCCTGTAGAAGATAGAGGAGGCACTGTAGTCAGCACATCTAATTCCCATTGCCATGTAGTTGGTACTACAGTTCACTTTTAGAGAGACCGGGCCACTGTTACCCAATCTCTCGTGCGTGCCAATGGGCAAAAGAAAATCTTGTAAAATATTCTCGATAATTGAACTTATCCGCTATTATTCCATTGGGCTAGCCTGAGCATTCGGTTCCGGAAGTTAATTAGTAATATGGCATATTGTTTTTATTATTTTTAATATAGTTCCCCAGGAATCTAACTCTAACGTGCTTTTTACCCTCATCACAAATAAAAGGGCCCTTACTAGAAGAGTCTGGTCTGCACGCAACATTTTTGAATATTCTGGAGCTACTCATTTACCAAGCATTTCGGTAAAAGTGTTGACCGAGATGTTCTTGAAAAACTTGGAAAAAGGGACATTCGTGTGAGACCAAACATCAAGAACAAGAACGATAATGCTCCTTGTCACACAGCAATTTCAATAAACCGAGTTTTTGGCCAGTAAAAACATTCCTGTGGCTCCTCAGTCTCCTTATTCGCCTGACTTGAGTCCTTTTGACTTTTTTTCTCTTCCCGAAGTTGGAAAAATCACCTCAAGGGACCCATTTTGGGACAGTCGAAAACATTCAAACGGCTGTAACCGACCAGCTGAAGGCTATTCCAGTATTGGAGTTAGAGCACTGCTATGAGGAGTGGAAGAAACGTCTCCAGCGCTATGTGGCTTCAGAAGGAAGTTATTTTAAAGGTGACAATATAGAATTGTAATTCTTTTTGATTACAAATTTTTTTAAAAAATCAGTCTCATTACTTAATTTACAAACCTCGTATAATAACAACATAACCAAAAAGGTTGAAAGTTTTCGAAATGTTTGTGGGCCGCGCACCAAGGGTGAATTAAAAAAAAAATCCTCCACAACTCCTCTCTTTGAAAAAAAATATCCTTTTTTTATTTTGGAGAGCTAATCCTTAGAAAATGACAGGTCTCCTCACGAGAGGTATTGTCAACACTGAGGGTACCAGAAGAAACTGAATCTAGAACGAGGCTACTTGCGTATGCAAGTAGAGAAAACTCTAATACGCCTTCGAACTGATTGTGATGTCATTATTCAAGGAACTTCTAGACTCCTTGGTGGGTACTGTGTGCTGGAGGAGGACTAGCCTCTCTGGGAACCCAACCTGGGATACTGAGATTTCTGCAACATCTGAGATTGGACGGATTGTAGATTGTATTAGAAGGGCGGTTCCACCAAAAAAGGGGAAAGAATGCAGTCAATCCAAAATTCCCATTGTTCCCCGCCCACCCCTCATCTCATAAGAGATACCGGGGTTTAAAAACAAATCCGGCTAAAAGTTGCCAGATGCCAATACAATAAACTAATAAAGTAGCAACACGTCACTAGGGAGCATGGCGACTCAATCGCCTCAGTACACTGGAATAAACGTAGAAAGTTCTGGTAAAGATTACCAGATGCTACAATCTCCGGTAGGGAGACATTTAACTTTCCGAAGGCGAGGAATCCTAGTTTTAGAATAAACGGGGCACACCTCTACAAAGTGTCGCACAGTCTCATTGGACTCACCACAGCCGGCGCAGATTGGCGACTGGATGAGGCCGCATTTGGCAAGATGGTACGCTAAATTCGCATGTCCACTCAACACCTGAACCAACTGGCCAGATCCGCAGAGATTGGACGGATACTGTGAGAAGTCACTAGGCAACAGAAAGAGGAGCACAATAGACGTGAAAGTGCACTGTCATACCCCGAAAAAATGTATAATAAAAGAAGTCGAAAGTCGAAACAACAAATAAATAATTATTATTCCAAGCTTTAGGCCATGTAATGAAGTAATTCATCAATATAAAATAGCCTAGGGTAAGAGAAGAAGCAAATAAAGCTTTCCGGTAGGAAACTGTCCACCTTTGTGTTCGACCTGTCAATATTGATCTGTCGAATTGGAAGACGGACGATCAATGAAGACTGAGAGAAGAAGACATGAGAAAGAAAACAGCTGTAGATGAAATTACAATGTTTTATAATATTTCAACTTGACAAGGGTCAACAAGTGTAAAGGTGAACCTTTTATTTGGACCAGTAAAAATTAATCAAAATTATTTTAGAAACACATCAATAAACCCAGGTGATTTTGTCATCTTTCTTTTTGAAGAACACCGGACACCTGACAAGAACTTTTTTATCTTTTTTATTGAGCAAGACGAGGGTCAAAGTTGTCATGCCCAATGATAAGTTCTTCAACACACTGGCCTAAAAGTATTACATTGAATATTCAGCAACTTAGGGGTTTGAAGAAAAGTTATAACATGGGAAAACCAAGATTTATTGTAGTAACAGAGAGTAATTCATATCGGATTACTAAACCAGATTATTTAATTAAAACACGCGACGTCAGAAAATGGAATTTTCCCATGAAAATCTTATAATCCAGCATAAAAATAATGAATTAAACTAAAAACTTTAACTGGTAAAGTATACAAAAATGATCATCCAGACGGCGCTTAGACAAAATAACCTATATTATGTCAACACCAATTAAGTCTAGACATGTCTACTAGACAAGAGTTAAGTAGTTGGTTGGCAAGTTGTTAGCCCCTAAGACTTTGAAGGATTAAGTAAGACGTGTGTACTTACTGAACATATAAGCTTGCGAAGTGTATAATCCACTCTAACAGGATTTAGTAAGTTCAAGGCAGCGGAAATTGGCGTTAGATATTAATACTGTATTAAAGATTACTAGTTTTGGATAATATTTTAATAGAAAGAGCAATTAACTATAATTAAATTAAAAATATTACTGAAAACTATAAGTGTGATGCAATTTTGGGTGAAAAATAAAATTGGAAATCGTTTTGAGTGGTCGCACCAGAAGATTTATCATTATGACATCACTTCCGCTTACCAATAAATAAGAAGTGGGGGTAAAAGAAAGCTGAACCAATTTTCCTCGCCTTTTCTTTTTGTAAATTTACGGCGCGTCAACATCTGCGGTCGTTAGCGCTTGGAGATTTTTTTTAATTGCACTACCGCGATCTTCTGAACCGCATTCTTACAGACAAAAAAAAATGTCGCATCATTCAACTGCAAGAAGTTTCTAGGAAGAGAAAATCTACAGTTGGATTTCCGCTTTTCTTGCTGTTCAAATAAAAAAATTAGCTACTTCCTTCCCCGATTGCTTAGCGAAAAGCTGTATATTTTTTACGATAAAGCTTAAAACTTTATTTTTATATAATTATCACTATACACGCAAACTTTCTTATATACGACATGATGGCGGCTAATTACCATAAACCTCCCTGGTAGCCGTTACTAAAGAGTGCACGTATCCCCCAGGGCCAGCCGAAGGAAGTGAGAGATGCAGTGTTCAGTCTGGTAACCAGAGCTTCCCGTGTTTTCCATTCCATTAATTGTTCATACATATTCATAACCAACTGGCTCTGTCTCTCTCTCTCTCTCTCTCTCTCTCTCTCTGTGGGGGTAACATCCGTCATCGAGGCCTTCCGCTCTAGAGTAATATAGGGTTAAATAAAAATTCAGACCCTCTGGACACAGTTCAGAATGGTACCACGATTCATTTTCCTTTGTGCTAATTTACGCTACCACCATTTATTATTCATTATTCACTAGTTCCAACGCAACTTTGTTAACGATAAATGAATCGTGAAGCAAATAAATAAAAATTGGAAGCGGCCATGATTTAAAATTTATATTAACACGATTTAACATCACCATCTGCATAAAACATTAGGAGTTACTGAATTTTTTTTTTGTTTTTTTTTCTGGTTAATATTTATGGTTTGTGAAGGTTCAAACACGAAACTTCATCTTAACGACTTGCATTTTTCAAGAAACTTGGAATTTTTACTTTTAAAAAATCCAATTAATCTCATTTATTCATTATCAAGTTAAAGAATTTTGTTAAAGGTAGAGATCGATGAAAGAAAACGGTTTGTACGAGGGTCGTTTGAAAAGTCCGTGCAAAGTCAGAGAGATAGCACTACTGGCGCGTATCGAGGTTATGTTTAGTTAGTAGCATCTCTTGGAAGAACACACACCAAGTTTCAGCCAGATCGGTCTATTTCTTTGGGTTTGGCATTCGTTTGAATCGAGGAAGTCGAGTGATTTTCAAAAAATGGAAGAAAAAGAATTTCGTGTGTTGATTAAACACTACTTTATGAAAGGCAAAACGCCTCAGGAGACTAAAGAGAAGCTTGATAAACATTATGGTGACTCTGCACCTTCGATTAGAACAGTTTATAAGTGGTTTCAAAATTTTCGGAGTGGCCATATGGGCACAAGTGACGCTGAACGTTCTGGACGCCCTGTTGAGGTTACTACTCCAGAAATCATTGATAAAATCCATGATATGGTGATGGATGACAGAAGAGTGAAGGTGCGTGAGATTGCTAGTGCTGTGGGGCATCTCGAATGAACGGGTACATAATATTTTGCAACAACATTTGGACATGACAAAGCTATCCGCAAGATGGGTACCGCGATTGCTCACGCTTGACCAAAAACCAAAGATCGTGTGAAGTGTTGCAAGGACGGTTTGCAGCTGTTCCAGAAGAATCCGCAGGACTTTAAGCGTCGTTTCATCACTGTGGATCACCCTCGGACTACTATTTGTTCCACAATATGAAGAAATGGCTGGCGGGAAAAAGATTTTATTCAAACGAGGAGGTGATTGCAGAAACGAATGGCTATTTTTCAGACTTGGACAAATCCTATTATTCGGAAGGGATCAACAAACTAGAGCAGCGTTGGACGAAGTGTATAAGCCTAAAAGGAGACTATGTTGAAAAATAAAAAAGGTTTACCCCCAAAAAATTAAGTAGTTTTTATTTTTGCACGGACTTTTCAAACGACCCCTCGTACATTTGATTGGACAATTTTTTTTTTTGTCGATAAAACATCACTGTGAGGAAATGAAATCTTTTGGCGATTGGCCTAGAAAATTACAGAAAAACTTGACAAAGACTAACTATGAAATCACACTTCCGGTGGAGGACCAGCAGAAATACTCCCTGATAGGAAATTTTGGAAACATATTCCATAAAAATGTTAAAAACTGTACAATATACTGAAAAAAAAAGCACTTAAGAAAAGCTCAATTTCATCTATCATTAAGAAAATTCGGGAAAAAAAAGTCTCATTAAATAAATGAATGTTCCGAAGAAAAGTAATAAGATTTTCCTGTACGTAATATAGTGTTAGTAACAAGTTTCTGGCTGATCATTGGAAAACCATTTTAGAAAATAATAGAAAAATCAAGATAGGTAATAACTGAAAATGCAATTTACTCACGAGGCATTTTATGGTTTAACCCAGCGTTTCCCAACCTTTTTTTGGCTTGCGTACCACTTGGTGATGATGCTAAATTGTACCACTTCGTAAAAATGATTGTATTTCGTGAAATTCGTTATTCCGAGTGAGTTATTTTATTATCATTATCATCTTTATCTGTATAGAGATAGAATGTATCTGTTGACAAAGGTGTTCAAGTTCATGTTCACTTTATAAACTTTGTAAAGTGTAAGATGTTAGTTTTAAAACTTTTTTTAAATAATTAAAAATTGCGTACATATTTTTCTCTTCAAGATTGTTAATTAATTTACAAAGTTCTTCTTTAGGATTATTATATTTGTGCCCAGATCTTCTAAATTGATAACTTTTAAGCATTTCAACTACCTGTAAGTACCAATTAAATTTAATGTTGCTTGGATAGAGCTTACTCATTACAATCCAGTCTCTTTAAGCAGATTTTTACATAGTTATCATTTAAGTTCTGTCACATGATAGTTCTATTAAATTTTCTTTATCTTTTATCGATAATGATATAGCTCTTCCTAAATTTTCTTTATAGAAGGGGGTTGAAATCGAATTATCATTTGTGTTTTCGGTTTTTGGAGAATACTCCGACAATTGTAATCCTGTTAAATGTGCTATTATATTTTCTCGTATACCTTGAGATAGACTAACCTTATTACAAAGTACATATTAACCAACTTTACTGCATAATATTATTAATTAAAATAATTTTCATGAATTATAGGGAAAAAATGTTTCTATGATTTTCACGATTTACTTTTTTAAGTCCGCCATTATTGATTATTTTTCTCGTACCACCAACCAGCGTAAGCGTACCACAGGTTGGGAAAACGCTGGTTTAATCGATATATTGAAAATTTGAAATTCAAAATTTGAATATTCTAATTCTTACTCTCATTATGCAGATAATAAGACCGGAAATATCACTAAAAATGTCACTTTTTCAAGAAATCCTGCAGCCACCATTACAGGAAAGTGTTTTTAAAATTATTTTCCGGCGGAAATGAGTATTAAAGAAAACACAAAGAAAAATCGTTGCGCTGTACACACAGAAAAAAGAACAAAATAATATTGGTGATAAATCAGCAGTAATTTCCTCAGTTAGTATGTCAAGAACGGCGAAGATTGATTAAGAAGTTGGTAGATTAAGACATTGGAGGTCGTGTTTTTCTTACTTCCCCCCCCCATTTCTTTGTATCAAAGAAAAGTCGTCCTTTCTGATACATTGTTGACTTCCTTTCCGCACAATATATTAATGAAAATTAATTTATCTTTCGAAAAGTGGAATTTTTAAAAGAAAGCTTAACTTTTAAGCAGCTTTCTGCTATGATTATTAATCTCTATTTTTTTTGCTTTTAGTACTCAGGGGGGGAGGTGTGCTTTCCTTTTTTGGTAGCCTAACAAAAGCTGTTGGAGAAATGCAAGAACACTAATTGATATTTAAAAAGCTTTTTTGGGACTCAATGTGGCGTAAAGAAATGTATAGAAAAAAACTCTCAGAAAAGGCTCCCAGATTCAGATCAAAACTTGACAATCCAAAAAGAGGGGAATTTTGTAAAGTAAGTAATTAATGTAAAGTAATTGCTCATTTTTTTCAGGCTTTGCTTTACGTACAACTATCAAATTAGATGTCGTGTACATGGAGGCGACCATGTACTTTGCTAAGAATATTTGTTCCTAACAAATAAACAAGTATCTTTAACACTAAACCTATCGACATTTATGCATAACTTATTCCTACCGTGATCGGTCAAATAGCCGGACTTTAAAATTACTTAAATTTCTCATTTTAGAATGAAGATAATAATTATTTAACAATGAAAAAGCGTAGTTTCTTTTGTTTAAAAATAAATCTCCTAGATTTTACTCTTTATTGCATCATTTTTTATAATTATAGGCTTCTCAATTGCAAATTTCCCGCATACGTATTTTTTACAGTTTAGACAACATTTTTCAGTCTTATTGCCTTTGCAGTATCCTATTTGGCTATTTTTCCGACTATTTGTTCGTGTACTAATATTTGCCACGCTTTTTGCAATGGTAATAAAAAGTTTTGCCTTGAAATTTCACTTTCGGTAGTTTTTTTAAAAATACAAAAATCCATGCATTTTTCCCGGTGCTAAGTCTAGGATATTGAAAACTATTTGTTGAGGCGATCTCCGAGATTTTCCACGGTTATATTTCTCCCACGAGCTGTATACATTTTTCTGCCTAATTTCAGAGCGACAAACTTCCCCTCCAAGCGGAACTTTTCTGGTTCTCTGCTTTTCAAGTTTTCCCAAATATGGAAAGCCTTTTATTACATCCAACGCTAGCCCAAAAATTTTATACCAAATTTGTCCGTTTTATTTGGCACCTACTGGAGTAAATCTGCATCTTGAGTTAGTTGGAAACTAAAATGTCATTGGAAGAGGTTATAACAGATTGGAATGTTCTCTTTGAATTTTTTCCAAAATTTAGAAATCAAAGCAAATTTATCGGTTTGTAAACGATGATTTCTTTGATCCAATCGAAATAAACCTCTTAATTTCCGTTTATATATACATTTCTGTTCACAGTTTTTGAGAAAAATGCTCGTCCCTATTTTTGGTTCCATAGAAAAGGGCAATATCGTACATTTTTGGCCTCATATGCACCAAATGCAAACAATAATCCGATAAATGCATTAGAAAATTGAGTTTTCGAGAGAATTCTGTTACAAAAAAATAAAAAATAAATAAATAAAATATTAAAATAAGTAAATAAAATGAAAATATTCAGCCGGTCAAATGACCGGTCGCGGTAGTTAAGACGGACTACAAATTTTACTCAAAAATCAAATATTAGGAAAAGAAGTGAATATTAAAAAAACAATTGTATACATATTTTAGGAAAAGTCGTGAAGTTTAATGGCGGTATGATAACGTTGTACTTAGAAAATTTAAACCAAATTTAAATAACGGTCAATTAACCGGTCACTTGGTAGGTTTAGTGATAAGCGGAACTCGAACTGGAGATCTTCCGCTAACAAAATTCACGCTTAATAAACAGCAAGCCGTCACCCCCACTACTACCTTTTTTTAAAAAATTATTTTTAAAACCAAAAAAATAAAAAAACCAAAAACACTGTGGTAATGAAGACTATTAGGACTAAAAAAAAATGAAGCATTGTTCAACATCGAACTAAAAGTTTATAACTAAAAACATAATCCCCTAGGAAGAAATAAGACTGAGGAGAATGAGGAGGCGGTAGTTGGTAGGGAATGAGCAGCTTTCTGGAATGACCTAATTTCTTGTGTGGCAGAAGCGCTTTCTGGTGTCTCGTTACTCTTCCCCCCTCTACAAACACTTTATCCTCCAACTGTCCTAAATATCTTTCAAGTAATTTCAACCGTTAGTGGAGAGGAAAAAAGAAAAATAATAGAATAAAAAAGGAAACCCACAACATCAACAACAAAAAGAAAAAGGAGAAAATGGAGAAAAATCAACATCCCTATGAACTCCTAAATTATATTCTTTACGCTCAATAATTTACTTTAGTTCCCACTATGATATTAAATTATTTCTAAAACGGAAAGAGAATAGCTAATGATTTCCTCCTACTCTACTTCCTCTTTGATGCCATCAAGAAGACGCATTGTGATTGTATAAAACTATCGGAGACACGAACACCAGACATATAAGAAAACAACAATTCACAAAACAGAAAACACAAACTGGGTACTCAAAATAATTAATTCTAACTCAATGTTACTGAGAGTGTAATTCAGTAAACTGTAAACTTGCGTATTTGGAAAAAAAAATGGTAATTAATAATAAATCAACATTCACCCGCAAAGCTAAGATGTATTGTTGGTTTAGTGGGTTCGATTCCCCTGGTCTAGGCCTTGGATTTTATTTAATGGTTAATATGAGAAATTTATAGTAAAGTATGTTAGGCGGTTATAGGCTAGACCCGCAAAGCTAAGATGTATTGTTGGTTTAGTGGGTTCGATTCCCCTGGTCTAGGCCTTGGATTTTATTTAATGGTTATTAAAAGAAATTTATAGTAAAGTATGTTTGCTAGTTGCCTCCGTCCACGACACCTAATTTGGTAGTTGGACGTTAAGCCCGCTTGAAAAAATAGGCTACTACTTTATTACTTAATAAATCAACATTAAAAAATTCTTTTCGCAGGAAAACTTATATGTTATTCATTTTTGAGTTAACAGACAGGTATACCAATACACACAAAAAAAATTTCTGGTGTAAAGTCAAAATCGGAAAAACTGTACGAATGCAATGGAGCGGAAAGTGAAAATGAAAAAAAGGACTGCACTGTCGAAAATTTGTGAGGAACCAAAAAATTGACCATACTTTTATACAGGGTGCCCATTTTAAGACGGCTATGACGATATGAGCAAAAAAAATGGTAGAGGAAAAATTTGTTGCCCGTCACCTCTAGTTTCAGAATATGTGACTTCATTTTAGATTCCTGCCCGCATACGCGGCTGACGCGCGTCCAAAAGTGAGGGTTCGCAGTTAACACCTCATTTTCATATACACGGTTTTAAAGAATATAAAAAAGTTATGAAAGAAACCGGAAACCGCAATTCGATATCTTCAAAATTAAAGGTGCTAGGCCATTTCAAAATCTGGATATTTAATAATCATATTTCAATTTTTTAACTTGTTATCAACGAGAAAGAAGAGCACGCGATAGGTCATTTTTATATATTTTTTCATCCCCTTTCTATTGAAAATATTGCCAAGGTAGTAAAGCTAGTATTTTTCTTAATATCGGGAAATAAGTAGTTTTCCGAGTGATTTTCTAAGAAAAAATCAAATGTTAACGAGCTTTAGATGTTCTCAAGCATACACAAAATGGCTAAAAATTAATTTTACATCTGTTACAAAGAAGAAGGTTTAATAATTATTTTGGGGTAATTTTGGGTGAACACCCTGTATGGGTGTAGAAAAATTTGTCTAGCAAGTCTATTCTTGTGCTGTTGGGTGACGTAAAAAGAAGGCGTGCGCACATGGAGGCAGTGAGTTTCCTGTTGGGAATTGAAGTAGTTGTTTCCTTTCTTCCCTTTACATGATATTGCTCTTAGATCGGCTCGCAGCAGCCCACAGTTGTGCTCTTTCTCGTGTTCTTTTGGGACTCCCGAGTGAACGTGATATTCCCCAACTTAAAGTGAATCATATTCGTTATTATATTCTCAATGGGCCCTTTTTTTACTAGTTTAAGTCCTTTTCCTCTTTCGTCCTTCGTACATATTTTTGCCGCCCAATACAATTTTATTTTATTTTATCATTTTTTTGTAGTTGCGACAAAATGGATTTAATGTTCTTATTATATGGAATCTTATTTAGCCACGGTAGGGCCTGTGGTATTAGGGTGAACGCCCAACTTGGAAGCTCAGAATCTAATGGGTGGGGGCACACTCATCGTCTAGGTGCTTATCACTATAATATCACTCACTCTCCATTCTTACTTATAAATACATTCGCTTCACACATTCATCACTCTACTATATACAACTATTTACATACACTACAACTAATGGATGGATTAGTACTCTATATTCCTGCCATCCTTATAGCTTGACCGAAATTAATATCACGTAATCCTTCTCTAATCATTTTCTTGCATTCATTCTGATCGGCTATAACTTTTAAATACATTCATATTTCTTTGCTAGGCTCTGCTACAGAT
This sequence comes from Rhodnius prolixus, assembly GCF_049639745.1. NCBI lineage: Eukaryota > Metazoa > Arthropoda > Insecta > Hemiptera > Reduviidae > Rhodnius > Rhodnius prolixus. Next base: position 33,130,292 of record NW_027411582.1, read on the forward strand.
TTAAGCACATATATGTTGGTGGAGAATATAATGTCTTCGTAGCGAAATGGTGCATCTAAATACCTGTATATGTCGTCAAACATTCGTTTCCTTTCCTACTACATAACGTGGACATATCCATTATTATATGTTTGAAATCCTCCTCCTCATTACGCAAAGAGGAGAGCGAGATTTTTTTTTTTGTAAGACAGTGGTAAATCCCAAGAAATTCAGTACTAATTGCACCATATTTTGGGGTTTTTATATACATTCATACATACATAATGACCCTTCAAGAAAATCAGGTATAAAAGAGTTGCTGCCACGCCCTACAATTATGTTACATCGGAAGACAAAAAACATTTTCCTGTCGCCACCGAAAATTAACTTTTGTTTTTGGTGCCGATCCGAAGTGTTCTTGTGATAACTCAACATGATCCCGGTTAATCCGAATCCCGGTTAATCGAGCTTGTACTGTAATGATTTTTTTTTTTTTTTTTCTTTGAACAATATTTTGGGATAAGCATAGGCATTAATCTTGGGATTTAGGCTAAAGGCTTTGATCATATGTGGGCAATCTAGCGGAAGACCGCCTCCTCCCCTCAACAGGAACATCATGATCTCAGCAGCTAAGGCTGATTTTTCGTTTTTCTGTTATGCTGACCACACATTTTACAGATAAACAAACAAATTTGTAAAAGAACACTTTTTGGGGGGTCTTAAAATTGGATATTTCCCGTAAAAATATGAAAGAGAAAAATTTTGGGCGCAGTCTTACCCTTTTATACAGTCTAATGAGAGAGAAAGAGATAGAGAGAGAGTAAAATGAAAAAAAAAATGCATAAAAAGAATAACGCAGAATATAAAGGCCTTATGGTAAATGTCACGCAAAAACTAAACGTGTTATGGGGAGAGTCCATGTGGATTAGTGTCAACTTGGGCGAAAATTACAAGTTTTTCTTTCTCTCTCCCCCCTCCCTTTCATAGTTAGGACCTTCTTGTCCAGCCAGGGGGCGAGGGGGGAGGTAAACCCCAGAAAATCCATGGCTTTACGGCCAGCCTCTATTCTTTGCTTTTAACTTCCTTTTTTGCGTTAACAAAATAACTAAAGTTCACTCGTGTGTTATTTTTTTTTTTATTTCCTTCTTACTTCAATATACGTCAGCTGGGATAGCCTACTTTCAAATTGTATCAGACATTAAATGGAAGCCAAAAAACCAACCTGTGGAAACTAACACGATTTCCTTTTATTACAATTATTCATTCAGCAAGCATCCGGAACCATTCGATCCGGAACTCCTTGAATCAAAAATTCAAGAAACGAAAAAAAAAAATGGCAAAAAGTGCATTTCCGTTTGAAATTTCGGTTAAAGGACAGGTTTGAACAAGCACGTTTAATGAAATTCATTACAACATTTACCTAGATAAAAACTGTATAAAAGTTGTACAGAAAATTGTGTAAATGTTTCATCTCTCTCACGTGGAAAATTTTCTAAAATAATGCTAATAACACACGAACACTTGTAGTAGTTGGTACTTATTGTGTTAAATACAACTTCAAAGCTGTAATAATTTCATGTTTAACTTTCAAGTAATGTACAGGTTATATAGCTCTTATAAGTAAACCTTTTATTTCCCTCTTCCCTATTCCAGAAAATAAAGGGTAATTTATTAAAGTTTTTTCTCTTTTGCAGGATAATGTTTTTCAATTATACTACGAGAAAAGTTAATCTACTGGCTCCCATTTTAATCTACCTTTATTTAAAGCAGTTACCAGTTAAATTTGTGATAGAATTTGCTATAAATTTAGCTTTTTAATTTTCAAAGTTCATCACTGCTGTATTAAACAGAAAATAGCTATGTAAAATATTTAATTAATATCAAAATTAAATCTAAACAATGCAGACATCGATATCGACTATCGATAATTCACCAAATAATTATATTCCAAATATTCAACAGAACGCTCTATTTGCTCTATTATGTGTGTTAGTGTTTGGCAGCCTTTATATCACCCGTGGCACACCCAATTTCTGTATTTAATTACGTCTGACATTCCATTAGGTTTTTAGTTTATTAAAGAACAAGTATTTAAAAAAAATAGGATCATATATTTTTTTTACTAATCAATGGATGGAGTCATTTGTCGTTGTCGTTGTCGTTGAATTCTATTTTTAGTTTTAATAAAACAATGGTGTTTGCTAACGTGTTTCAGAATTCCCACCATCGACGGTTTTTTTTCGGAACTGCGACCAAAATAGATCTATTGAGCACCAGGCGCCACGGTAGCCGAGCGGTTAGAGGGCGAGACCTGTAAAGCCTGTTGGTTTAGTGGGTTCGATTCCCCTGGTCAAGGCCTTAGATTTTATATAATGGTTAATATGAGAAATTTATAGTAAAGTCTGTTTGGCGGTTGTAGGCTAGACCCGCAAAGCTAAGATGTATTGTGTGTTTAGTGGGTTCAATTCCCCTGGTATAGGCCTTGGATTTTATTTAAAGGTTAATATGAGAAATTTATAGTAAAGTGGGTTAGGCGGTTATAGGTTAGACCCGCAAAGCTAAGATGTATTGTTGGTTTAGTGGGTTCGATTCCCCTGGTTTAGGCCTTTAGATTTTATTTAATGTTTAATATGAGAAATTTATAGTAAAGTATGTTAGGCGGTTATAGGCTAGACCCGCAATGCTAAGATGTATTGTTGGTTTAGTGGGTTTTACTTCTGGTTTAAGAAATGTATTTTATTTAATGGTTAATATGAATAATTTATAGTAAAGAATGTTAGACGGCAATAGGCTAGACCCGCAAAGCTAAGATGTATTGCGGTACTAGTCTATATTTCCATTGATTAATACGAGAAATTTATAGTAAAGTATGTTGCTAGTCTCCTCCGTCCACGACACCTAATTTGGTAGTTGGACGTTAAGCCCCGCCTGAAAAAATAGGCGATTACTTTACTACTACTTTACTATTGAGCACCCAAATGATGCCCCCTTATTCTCCCCCGGGATTATGAAACCAAATCGGTTTCTCACCCAGATACTCTAGGAAAGATCTAGGGAGCAGCAGTCAGGGATAACAGCTCCCTTTGCCCAACATGCGCTTCCCCATTAATTCTTTCCAAGATATTCTGAATCTATAGACTCCAAACCCCCCCCCCACAATTCAAAGACTCTGAACGGAAGCTACTAAATCATATCTAATTTCCTCTCCAAAGAAACCCACTGCAGACTAGAGTGCCAAGCTGTTAGAAATATGAACTTCCTGACGCCAACACATCCCTTCTCCAGGGAGAATACGTATATCTACCTACATCGAGTCGATAAAGAAGTCAACTCGAAAAGAGGAAAATCTTACTATTTACTTTAAAAATGAAAATACTTTTTTCTGCTTAAAAAATTATCTGTTTAAAAGAAAATTACGTCACACTTTGTGATGCCAAAAAAGAAAAAGAGAGAGTACCGTGGCACACCGCTTGTGGAGACTCTCGATGTTTGGCAAGGAGATAAACTTCGTTTAGGAATTCAAGAAAACAAACCTAATCTTGATTGTAACCTTTTCTTCCGTTTTCCTTTACAGAAATTTATTTTGTGATTCCAGCTTATCAAATATTCATCAGTGCTGAATTTTATGTAAATGTTTTTAGGCCCCAATTTTACAGGAAATCTGTCTAGCTGAATTTTTCATTTTTTCCTTTTTCCTTTAATATTATATAAGTTGGTAGAATTAGCTTATATCCTTTTGTCATATTAATGTAGTAAGCACTTCATTTTTCTTCAAGCTGCGCAGTAAAAATTGATCATTCACTGTTTTTCCTTTATAGATATTAACAACCATGAAAAGCCAGGCAAGCCTTTACGTATGTGCCATCCTATATATCTATGGTGGTACGCAGCAAACTGGTCCATACATATGAAAGAGCTTCGATTTTATGGTGTTAATAGAATAGATAAGATCAGGATGCCACAATGTAAAGAAAGCCACTGAAATGGAATCGTCTCCAATCTCAAGGGGATTTTTCACTACACTGTCATCAGAGGAGCTTTCCATCTTTTGCCGCTCTATCCATTTCTACCTGTCGTAACTTGTCTCGCCTCATGGTTGATGAGTCAGGGGTGTTTGCTTGTTGAACCTTTGTGGCAGCTTCGTTAGCCAATAACGGCTAGGGTGGCTAGGTATTCATTGAAGATTAACCGCGGCGTTCCAAGTTGATGTTTGAACACCATATAGGAATTCCAAAATCCATTCCACAACCTACCAGATTATTATAAATAATTTATTATTCAAAAATGAATATTAAAACGGAAATACATGTTTCCCGCCCCCACGAGTGCAAAAAAACAAATTAGTTTTTAATTATTTCTTCCCTAAAATTGAACCAATGATATATTTTGATTGAAACACCATACAAATACACGATCCCCTCAATTTATTTTAGACCATTTCCCCCCAGGGTAAATTAATATTTTCAAGGTTTTATGGGAAGTATGAAGTTTTAAGCTCCTCTCTGAAGTAGCATTATAAGTTAGTGTCCGGGGGGTTATAAGTTTGTGCAATTAAAAGTTCCAGTGAAAAAAGACGAAGTTTCAAGGAAATATGTCATCCTTAATAGAGAAAATTTACAGGAAGAGTAAGAAAAAGGAAAGTTTTTCTTGTTTTTCCGCTGATTTTCGCATTCAAGTTTCTCACAGGAAATATAAGTTTCACTAAAATTCCTTAGGGTTTTTATATATCAAATTAAGGAAGTAAAATTGTCGCTTATATTTTCAGGCGGGTTTTTAGGCGACTAGCAAACATACTGTACTGCAAATTTCCTTTATTAACCATTAAATAAAATCTAAAGCCTAGACCGGGGAAATCGAACCCACTAAACCAACAAAACATCTTAGCTTTGCGGGTTTAGCCTATAACCACATAACATACTTTACTATGAATTTCTCATATTAACCATTAAATAAAATCCAAGGCTTAAACCAGGGGAATCGAACCCACTAACTAATAATACATCTTAGCTTTGCGGGTCTAGCCTATAACCGCCTAACATACTTTACTATTAAATTTCTCATATTAACCATTAAATAAAATCCAAGACCTAGACCGGGGAATCGACCCCACTAAACCAACAATACATCTTAGCTTTGCGGGTCTAGCCTATAACCGCCTAACATACTTTACTATAAATTTCTCATATTAACCATTAAATAAAATCCAAGGCCTAAGACCGGGAATCGAACCCAGTACCACAATGCATATTAGTTTTACAGGTCTCGCTTCTAACCGCTCGGCTACCGTGGCGCCTAATTATCGCTTATATTTTTTAATCCAGGTCATGGATAACTGGATCTTGAGCGGAAACGCATACTTTAACAGTTTTCCTTAAAAAAAAAAACCTCGGGAACTGGGATTCCAATATATTGATCTATAGGCAGCCAGCATAAACACTCAATAAACGGAAAGAAACAAAGAATTCCATATTTAATATTTCCTTTAGGTTCTACCAAAGCATAAGAAGGAAGATAATATTGCCAGGGATACCCTGCCTGTAGGCTCCCCCGTTTTTTACTCTGCACTTTTCCTAGAGAACATGATTAGTTACCCAGTTGTTGGAAGTAGGTGGTACACCCAAAAACCTTGGAATCCTCCCAGATCTGTGATTGCTAGGATATTTTAATCTGGACCGGATGCTGTAAATGTGAGAAGTTTCATCAGCACTAGAGTGGGTGGGATGGGAGAGAGTTCAATATAGCCAATAACTTGTTTCTATGGCTGAAATTGTGAGTTTGAACCCAAATAACAGGACCAAAACTGGGAATTTCTTGAAGTGGTTTTTGTTTCTTTTTCTGGAGAATACAGAAGGGGGCTACCTGTAAATGAGCCACTTAACTAATTTCACGTACATAATGTTATTGAGAATTAAATAGTTTTCTTAAATACATGGAATTTGAATAAACTCGCTAAACCGGAAGTAGGAATTTCCTTATAGTCTTGATAAGTGCTCATTTTAGAGCCTTTTTGAATGAAAGACGGATAATAGAATACTTTAAATATGTTAAACCTGTTCTGGTACTAACAATGAAAATTCGAAGACTGACCTGGAAGAATCAGAGAAATTCATATTTTTTGGTTTTTAGCTTAAGACATTCTGTCAATACTATTCAACCATCACCTCACCTCAGTCCTTCTGCCATTTTTTGATCAAACTCCGATCTTATCACAACTTCCCTTTTTTACCTAAGCTTCCGGCCACACCTCTTCGAGTTCCTGGTTTTTCATGTGGAAAATAAAAACGAAAGTAGGTAATCGCAAAGTTTTGACCGCTGAATTAATCCGTCAAGGCCGCGTGAGGCTATAAGGATAATTGTAGGCCTATTAACTGGGCCACTACAGGCTCAGAAAACACATGCAACGCATAAGGGGCTGGTGGATGATAGCCTTTTGTAGGTTCTGTCAGGAAGAAGAGGAGGAGGAAACGGCACGTGTTTTGTCCAGTGTGAGGGACTTGTCTAGGCTAAGGATGTTACTTCTCAGGAAGGAAAAACCAAGGCCTGTGAGAGCTTTACCCAAGAGCCGCTCTCCAGCATTAAGAGTCTGATTAAAAGGACATGTCTGGAGGGTGAGCTTTAGATGAGGGGAGCCACAATACATCCATAGGGGTAGCAGTGAGTGGCGGAGGCCTTGATGCCGCCATAGTAGTAACTAAACTAATCTTTTTTGCGTTTATTGTGCTACAAGTAACAATGATACAATAGATCAATAAATGATTAGGTAACGAGTGGAGAAGTTACCCAGTTGTAACACTCCAAAACTCTCTTCACTGGAGAGGAGATCACGAGGCCACTGTCTTTTAAGACGTCTTGTCCGGGTTGTCAGAAAGAGTTCTCAAAGAAAGATTTTGAAGAAAGAGGATTTATATGAGATTGCAGGCTGAAGTGGAGTTTTCTGTATCGTGTTTTCAGCAACTTGTGTGACAAAAGGAATGTTATGGTCAGTGTGTATAGCCCCAGGTTGGGAGACATAAAATGTAGCGTTTACGATAGTCCGAAGTATTTTAGATTGTAGAAATTGAATTCTTTGGAGATTGGAGCGTTTGGTTGAACCCCACAGCTCTATTCCATACGCCCAGATGGGTTTGAAAATAGAAGTATAAAAATCAGTCTTTTGTTGTCCAGAGAGAGTTTTGATCTTATCGTCTAAGAGTCTTTTAAGTAGTCGATAGCGTCTGTTTAGTTCTGTTCTTTTAAGTCTAGTCTGGGGGTCATCGAATCTAAACTCAAAGTTATTGCGTTTACTTTAAATCGTAAAACGCTTATTGCCATTTACCTAAATGGAATCCCCCATAACTCCAGGTGATCAGGGCGTTACCTGTATATAGACAAGAAACTCACATGGTATCCTCTCATGCCCGACTCCAAACCTACAGAGATCAATTTTCCGATTTCTTTCTAGACAGCCAGGGACTACTCTAAATTATCACTAGCTAATAGAAGACTGCTGTACATCTCCCGATTCAGTCCACTGTGGATGCACGGACTGGAAGTGCAAGCTTCAGCTTTTAATAATCTAAACCCTCTAATACTTAGCTCCCCACATTGCTTATACTACTTTACCCCCTCTACGTATACCTCAACATTCCATTCGTTCCCTCCATGGCCAAAAAATAACTTGTCACAGATTCCTGGCTAAGCTCTTATCTTCCATAAACCCTCATCCAAAGCCTTAGGCCTCACAAGTTCCTCCCTGAGAACTCCCCTAAAGACGCTAAAGAAGCACTTAGCCTCGCGACCTCTTGGACGCCAAATGATCATCACCCACTGTATTAGATGTCATTCAAGTATATCAGGCCTGTGCATTCTCTCCAGCCTAAATACTTTGTTTTAATAATTACTACAGTTTTTAAATTTTAAATCAAAAAGTCTCAATACTTAGTAATAATACTTTGAAATAAAGAATACTTGCTTCAAAACTATTGAGATTAACATGCTAATATTTTAATTGAAAAATAATAATTAAGTATACCTGCCTTTTTTTCCGTATTAGATGTAATAGAAGATTATTAAATAAATAAAATAAACGAAAAATTATTTGCAAATTCACGAATTGAAATTGATGACGTAAAATGGAAAGTTACGAAAAGAGAGCGCGTCATAAGAAGGGACATCGGGCGGGCCACCATCAGCCCAAGTTAGTTCGCGTCTAACTGAACGCTCCCTGACGACAGCCACTGCCACAGAACTTGGAGGAGTGTGCGTACGAGAGTATTACCTCATACTCGCTCTCTCTCTCACTCCTCATCTGTCGGTCAGCATCCCTCCTACAGCGGCACTCACCTCTAGTGGCCGCTATACAAACTAACTCTCTTCTTCAACAACTTCACCAAGACTTTTCTAAAGTAAACAATAATAGATTCCCCTCCTCCAAACCCCTAAACAAACTATTAATACAAAGCGTAAACAAATTTGGAACAAATTGAATACAATAATGAAATTTATTGTTTTGTTTTCATGTTCTTATTGCATATCTAAGCAATTATATTTGATGCTTGCAATTATTTATGTAAGGGCCTAGCTGCAAAAAAGGAAATTATCCATTACCTGTAATCATCAAACAACTTTCTGCAGTTTTTAGTTTCTTAAAAATTCGTGATCTGAAAAACGCTGCTCACAGACCACCTGCTTAGTGTGAAGAAAAATGACAAACGCACAATCAAATAGACAGAAAAAGCCATAAGAACGCAACCAGGACGACACAGTGAATACAGCAAAAGAAAACACTTCCCAATGAACAGTATACAGAGCGGCTACTCGGTAACCAAAATTACTCCTCAAGTAATACAACTCAGAAGAACATACAGTGAATAAATATGGCTAAGGACTTCGGACAATGCATCAAGGAATGAAAACAATTTATTCCTTAGAATAAAGTAACTTACACGATCTTTACATGTACATTCATTTCAGCCGAGTATTGGGACAATTAGAATATTATGTTTCAACAAACATAGCACATGTAATAGTAAAGTAGTTAGAGACACTTTCGACAAAACATACCCCCTCTCTTTTCTAGATTATAACGAAATTGTAAGAGACAGATCAAGAATTAAAATTCTAAATCATTAAATAAAAATATGTCATTAAAATTTATTTGATGGTAAGATATTCCTAAGAACAAATTATACCATTATTAAAACTATTAAGTAAAGTAATTGCCTATTTGTTCAGGTGGGGCCTAACGTCCAACTACCAATTAGGTGTCGTGGACGGAGGCGACTAGCTAACATACTTTACTGTAAATTTCTTTTATTAACCATTAAATAAAATCCAAGGCCTAAGACCGGGAATCGAACCCAGAACCACAATACATATTAGCTTCGCCTCTAACCGCTCGGCTACCGTGGCGCCTCAATTAAAACTATTATCACTAAAACATAGCAACTTTTACCAGTTACAGAGACAACTTTTCTATACAATTCGGTAAAGGATTCATTAAAATCGGAACAACAGGAAGAGAGATATAGAGGTTTGAAATTTGAACGAATTTGCAAACCTTCAAAATTTAACCTTCTATATCTCAATACCTATTAGCACTAAAACATTGCAACTTATACCAATTTTAGATCTAACTTTTCTTTACAATTATGTAAAGGATTCATTAAAATCGGAACAACATGAAGAGAGATATAGAGGTTTGAAATTTGAACGAATTTGCAAACCTCCAAATTTTAACCTTCAATATCTCCATAACTATTATCACTAAAACATTCCTATTTATATCAGTTATAGAGCTAATATTTCTCTACAATTTGGTAAAGGATTCATTAAAATCGGAACAACAGGAAGAGAGATATAGAGGTTTGAAATTTGAACGAATTTGCAAACCTTCAAAATTTAACCTTCTATATCTCAATACCTATTAGCACTAAAACATTGCAACTTACACCAATTATAGATCTAACTTTTCTTTACAATTATGTAAAGAATTCATTAAAATCGGAACAACAGGAAGAAAGATATAGAGGTTTGAAATTTGAACGAATTTGCAAACCTCCAAACTTTAACCTTCAATATCTCTATAACTATTATCACTAGTATATTGTTATTTATATCAGTTATAGAGCTAATATTTCTCTACATTTGTTAAAGGATTCATTAAAATCGGAAAAGTAGGAAGAGAGATATAGAGGTTTGAAATTTGAACGAATTCAAGATCCTTCAGTATCTCCATAACTATTATCACCAAAACATTCCTATTTATATCAGTTATAGAGCTAATATTTCTCTACAATTTGGTAAAGGATTCATTAAAATCGGAAAAACAGGAAGAGAGATATAGAGGTTTGAAATTTGAACGAATTTGCAAACCTTCAAAATTTAACCTTCTATATCTCAATAACTATTATCACTAAAACCTTCCTATTTATACCAGTTATAGAGCAAGCTTTTCTCTACAATTTGGTAAAGAATTCATTAAGATCTGACGAATAAGAAGAGAGATACAAAGATTTGAAATTTGAACGTATTTTAATACGTTTTGAATGAAATAAGAAGGTATTTGTACGTAAGTAGCAAAATTAAACTGTCATTCTGCCAAATTTGATCAAAAACTATCCATGATTTGCAATTATATTAGTAACAACTGTTTTAGTGGGAGCCTTACATACATGGGGCTAACTCCTCTCCCATTTAGTGTACAGCGTCGAGACCCCCCAAAAGGCACGTCTACATGAAATTCCGAATCGAATGACACCTCATACAAGAAAATCGGTTTTCGCGTTTGGGCGTTACGTTGTTTTTCAAAAATTGTAACAAGTTACAGGAAAATTTTCTGAAAATGCCTTTTTTTGCTCATTTTCAGCAACTTTTTTCTAGAAATATATTAGATCTGAGTAGTCGCAAAAAAATTACAGTTATAAAGGAGGATTTGCTCAATATTTTAAAGAAAATTCTAGAATTTTATCTTTTATAGAAAAAGAGGGAAAAATTTTCAAAGTTGGGTGAGTTTTCAACTGCTTTTTTGAGCAGTTTTTGACGATCAACTCCTTATACAACTGTCCTACTTGACAGTTTTAATATAAGAGCATATTTATCAACTTAAATCACAAAGAAATATTAAATAAAAAACATGCAAAGTAAACATGCAGAAATCGACTTACCCATTCTACTGCCCAAGCTGCCCTGGAAGTACCAAAGAAAGATATTAATGGTGGCCATATAAATGTTTTTAAAAATTATTATTCCAAATTATTCAGTTAAAAGTGTGATAGGATTTATAGGGAAACAATATTATCATATCTTAGATACGTTAATAGCAGACTTCGGCATAACTTGCTAACTTTATCTCTTAAAGTTGTCAATTTATAATTAGCATTCATCCAGTTTCATTAATTTTGGGAAGTCTTCTTTAGAAATATTCTTGGAAGACACTGTAAGTGAAGGGAATAAGTTGTTACAGGGAATGATGAACCTTCACTTCTGGCAACCATTGCTCTTTCTAGAACTACCCTAGAAAATCTGGTAAAAGGTTTCATCATCTTGGAGTTTTATGGGATGTGAGGTCTGTAAAACCTCAATAGAGATCATGGTGAAGTTCACCATGTTTACAAAAAAAAACGAAGGAAGGAATCCCAAAATAAAAGTAAACGTCTCTTCTTAAGTAAATCAGAATAAAAGTCTAAGAAAACGATAAATAACTGAATTTATGCTTAAAAATATTTCCCCTAATTTTGTATTTTAATAGATCACAAACAAGACATGCCAGCAGGAATAAAATCTGGGGAAAAGTTTGCGGAACACTGGACTGTGTAAGCGATTGTACTAGTATTTAATGAATTGAAATCGCCTTTAGCGCAAAATCTTTAAGATAATTTTTAAGATAAATTTTTAGTTTTGTTGTAAAGTTACTTAGTACTTAAATTATAAAAAAATGTAAGATTAAACAATTTTTTGGTCTTAAATTATTAGTCTACAAAGATCTTTAATTAAAGGCATTCAAAACTCAAATTCTTAAACAGAACTTCTTAAAATTGTAAATAACATTTATAAGAGATTACAAAATGGAATTGTAATTAATGGAACCACCGAAAGTTAAATATTATAATAGAATTAAATTTAATTATAGATATTGAACTGATATATTGAAGAATCTTATGTCATTCTTAAAGAAGAAAAGTGCCCAACCAAATTATTTTTAAAAAAAATACTAATTTTCTATTCCTAGGAGCTTCTTACAGCTCACTGTCCGGGGAAGGACAATGTTGTCTGTAACGAGAGAACACTGTCCGGAGGCCGGCAGTGCACTGAACAAAGCCAAGAACTTGTCACGGAAAAATAAAATGAAAAAAAATTATAACAATAAATGCTTCATCCTACCTTATCTACGCTGTTGGTTTATGTAACAATATTTTGTAGTTATCCACCTCCTAGCACTGGACACTTGACACAGGTTAAAAAAAATATATTACGCAAAATAATGTACTGTACGTAAATATAAACAATTCTATGAAGAAATTTGGAATACCCGAATTCATTTTTACGCACAGTATAAATCTAATCATTTTATTCTTATTAAAAGAAATAAAAACATTCTCGAACTAACACACCGATATTTTAACACTCCCGCACTTCCTGAAAGAAATGGTATTAATTTTAATCACTGAAGTAGATGTGAGGCCACAGCTGTAGAGCTAAATCAAATTCGTCATATAGAAGAGATGATGTGTTTCCTTAGAATCTATTCAAGTTCTTAAAATCAACTTCTTAAATGTAAAGTTCTTGAAATAATGATACGAAGGTGAGCTGGAGTTGAATATTTGTCACTAAATTCAACTCCCTGAAGAAGAGGCTAAGAAGATGTTTATAACCGGTGCCATTAAAATGCATTTTGTGCTGTAGATAACTGCAACTGCCTTGATAAGTCACTTATGTTTATCGTGTGAGTGTTAGGAATTGTGAAGTGTAAATGTTGTTCGTGTTGTTAGGCTGAGGTATCCGCAGGGACGCCAAGCTCCCTGAAGAAGTGGCTAGCCCACTTCCCCCTACGGGTTATTTTGAGTATGAACGTAATACGAAAGTGTCTTGAGGTTGACCAAAAGGAAAATAAATATAAATAAATATAATTGAACAACTGTTGTCTCATTTTTAGCCAAATTTTGTGATGATACTTAACCAGAAAAGATAAATCTTTCGGCATTTTGTAATTTTTTTTGTAAATAAGTTATTCTATCCAAGATTATTCTACCTTCTAAATAACCATCGTACACCACTGCAACCACTTTTCTCAATACCTTTAATACAGAATGAGGCTAGTACAACTCAAATGAATAAGATGTATAGGTATTCCAAGATGATATGTATCACCTTATCAGCACCGTGGACATACAAAACCGAACATATACATAGAAAAAACTGAAAATATCTAAAAGACCACGGACAAGATATTAGCGATTCATATTTAAATCAACTTGCAAACTATAGAAGCTGTACAGTACCACAAACGAGGACAGAAAACTGGCCATCCACTAAAACCTAAACAGCCATAGGTTACATTACTACATTAACATAAAATTCAATGTCCCAAGAACTCAAATACATGATGTATGATCTTTTTTTTTAATACTAAACTATCTTTCCTTATATTACATAAATTGGAAATCCGAAATTCTTAATACAAGTACGGACATTAAAAGTAAAGTATTTTACAATGTAATGTAGCTCTTCAATTGGAATCAGAAATAAGAAATCAAGTCTCAAAATACATTGGAAAGCACACACGATGTTTAGATTTGTATTTATTTTCATCAGTGAAAAACATTTCTAAATTATTCCATTTGTTTAAATGCTTCTTTTTTTTTCTCTGACTTTGATTAATTGATATTTAATAATATTCTTGCCTGTTTTTGCTGCCTCTAAAACTTCATGAAAATGGACGAACAAGAAGACTTTCTTTTTCTGCTTAAATGAAATAATAATTACTATTGTTTAATAGAAGTAATTCTGTTACTTTCGTAAAAAAAGATTTACAATAACTTGAACACTTTTTGAATTATAACCAGAGTTAATTTCACTTTATTAAAGAAAGAAATAACACTTTAAATAAATCAAGGCACTACAAAATGGAACATGAGAGTGATCTAGTAACATTTTAATGAACTACTTTTTCTAAAAGGTTCACTGCGCAGGTCATACATTTTGTAACCTGAGATCAAGTTAACAAACAAGTGTCAATGAATAAGAGTTGTAAAAGTATATTTTCAATTTTTAATATCTCATACATTAGTTGTAATAAATCAGTTAACGATTTAGTACTAAATATTAACCAACAATTATCGCTTGAATTGTAAAAATATTGTTTAATTTACACGATTGAGATTGTAAACTTCGATTAAGTGCATGCTCGTTAGAGTAATACTTTTTAAAAACATTCATTTTATTATTTCCAGCCAGAGTTACTCCAATTAAATTTTCTGTTTTATTCCTACTGTAAGTTCCTGCAAAAATGTTACGGTTTCCAGCAATAAATATTACAAAAGATTTGTATCCAATTGTACTTTGCAACCATTACAAACAAGGAAACTTAATGAAAACTGTGAATAAAGGAAAATGGGAGAAAAATGTTATTGCTTCAAACTGAAAGTTAATTTATTGAGTAAGTACAAGTTTAAATAGATTATTTACACAATACGATGGCATTCAAAATGATAAATTATGCATCCATTTTAAAGTGGTATTTTGGCTAAATGGTAAGATGTGATTGCTAAAACAAAACAAGAAATTTAAAATGATATTTTTGTAATTAAGTAAACGAGTAGTAATTAGTCCAAAAATTAAGTCGCTTAACCTACTCTTAGAAATTTATTTTCAACTGTATTTATTATTTCGTTTAGATTGGATGAACAATTGAAGGAACAGTCTTATAGAAGTGATAGTAAGTACATTTATTACTTTATTCTGGGTTGATGTGCGTTATATTAAAACTTTGGTAAGACAATTGTGTAAGGGTTCGCCAGAAAGTGCACGAAAAAACGTTACGTTTAATTAAAAATACCCAACTTTGACCATTTTTATTCTATAAAAGTTATAATTCGCAAACTTACTGTAAAATGCAGGGCATATGCTCGTTTGCAAGTGTAAATTTATTCAACACACAGGTTTCGCGAAAAAAAGTTGCCAAAAATGAAAACTTACAAAAACGACACTTTCAAAAATTCGTCTTCTTGTAAACAACGTAGCACCTAAACGCGTAAACCGATATTCATGTCACGCGATTCTGTCCTTTTTGTATGTTCTTTTAATTAGGGCTGTAATTTAACAATTTTTAAACATTTAATTACTAATAGTTTGTTACCTCCTATTTATAGTCAATCTAAGTTAAATGATGTGCTACAGTTTATTGAACAATTATTTTGTTTACGAAAATGGCCAGCATTAGTCTGTGATAGTTAATAAATTCTAAACAATATTAATGAAAATGTATAGCAATAAAATTGTTTAAATGTTATTATTGTTATAAAAATTAAATAAAACTCATAAGCTTTTTCATAACTTGTGAAGTTATGAGCTGAAGTAGAATGAAATGTTGGATGATAGTTGCTTTGTGACCCTTTTGTCGTTTAATCAACCCAAAAATTAACTTTTAAAACTGTTAAGTTTCTGTTAAGGAAATTTCTATAAGATAAATTACTTAAATCATGTTACTTAAAAACTAAAACGTCGGTAAACGAACCTCACTTAATTTGAATCTTCTTCATTGGATTTCAACTTTTAAATGATCAATTTTTGTTTAAAGGTGGCATTACCTTGTTAATGGATATTTAATATTATATTGAAATGTGTTCTGTTAAATTGGACTGTTAAGAGGAGAAGCCGCATCGTTTTTAATATAAAAAGTATCAAAATATTAGTAAACACTAACATTAATTTGTAAGCTCCAAGTGATATTAATGTACTTATATTTTGTTTTCTTTATCCAGTGCCTTTGTCCTTAGGGCCGAGTCGCCATGCTCTAGCTCGCAGTACCAATCATGGCCCTTCTGTACGTCACACAACAGTTGAGGTGATTCGGATCTATTTCTACATTCTGGTCAATCAACAAATAAGGAAATCTATGTACCTACCATGCTAACTAGTGGAGCTGTTCATCAGGTAGTCTAATCAATCATTTAATACATCTAATTAAAACACTTGATTTTTATAAGATTATCTTGATTAATTGAATTATGATGATTTCGAGATAGAAAACAGCCAATACTGAGAGTACTACCTGCAATACTGTCCATCAAATGAAGATAAAATGAAAAAGACGTTGAGGAAACATCCAGTGAAAATGTACAAATAACTCAATTTAAAAACTCAATTCCAAAAATTAGTTAGACTAAAACTAGTCTAAATAACATAAAAAAATTGATAATTATTTGGAACCATTTTATTATCAATCAAAAGTACCGCATCGTCACCATCCGCATGTGACGTCATAAAGTAGTCCCTAATAAATTAATGAATAAATGAATTAAAAAATATTTTAAATTTAGAAAACTTTTTTTTTAGCCATAATTTCATGGAATTCAATATAAGTTGATTGAAAAATTTTTAATATAGCAGCACATATGTTGAACCTTATGTACGTAACGGCCATTTTGTCAGTTTTACTTGTAATCTCAGCCAGGTAACATCGTAGTTGCAAAATAAATACATTTTCTTAATTAAAACTGAAAATATTCCATCAAATTTTTATTTTTAATGATATAATAATGCAAAAGCAATAATGTTATATAAAAACTTTATTACTTTGCAAAATTTTATTTTATTAAAATTGATAAAAAAGAGCTGGCTGCTTTTACAAATAACACTCTTACACTGACACCATATCAGACATTATCTACAATCACACAGTGTAACAACATGTCTCATAACTACATTCAGGGGCGGCTCTAGCTCGTGTAGCGCCCGTGTGCAATGAAACCATGGCGCCCCCTAGGCCTGACCCTCCCCCGCGGCTATAACTATTAACTTTGCCGTCGTAACAAGAAAGTTCTTTCGTATTAAACTTCTAAACTTTAAATACGTGAAATAAGGTTTATTTCGAGTTGAAACAAAATGTTCGAAAAAGAAGCCGCCCGTAGGGCGCTCGCGTTTGATAATTGCCGCCACCGCGCTGGCTGGCCGCTTCTGTCATATCATTGTTGTACCATGATGGTCCAAGACGATGCTCTTAGCTGTCTCAGGGAGCGCCGCGGCGCCTGAGACGGCGGCGCCCGTGCGCATTGCACACCCTGCACTATAGGTTAAGCCGCCCCTGACTACATTCTAGGATAAAATCACTTTACACTTAAAAAGTTCGATGGCATTTGAATGATCAAAAAGTGTTTATTCTTTAATACAATTTTTTATTACTAAACTGTGGTACAGTTGGTTTGAAACAGATATATCAGATATAGGAAGAAGTCAGCAGATACAATGACGTATTTGATGAGGTGTTATACTGCCCAAGCAAGACATTATTCCGATAATATGTAAAACAAGAACAGGACCACAGAAAATGACAATCTAGATCTAATTAAAAATGTTTAAATTGCTTTAAGTTCACTTTTAATTTTTTAAAGACTTTAATAAAAATAAAATATTCTAAATAATAAAATATAAACTAAATAATAAAATTTAGTGCTTAAATCGAAATAAGTAGAGTTTAGATGTTAGTTATTCAATTTTTAGTTTGAACTTAGAATCGAGTTACAGACTTTGGTATTAATGAAACATGCTATCACAAAGCTGCGATAAAATAATACATTTATAAAGTTTTTCTCTTTATTTTGTTATGGAGAAGGTGTGGATTAATTATTTACAGAACTCAATTTCAAAAAGTTTGGGTTCAACAGAAGGTAAACTGACTTGAATTCTACGGATGGATTTAGGCTTTTTGTAATTTTTAATTAGGCTTACAACTTAGTTAGGTCTCTTTAGAGGCGTCATCCTCAAGGAGACAGATGCATCTGAGGTGTCCTAACTAAGTTGTCGGACTAAACATATGTTATTCTAATGATGCTAATCTGAGATATCTGAGCGAATTATGAAAATATTAAGCGATCAATAAAAAATATATATATATATATTTGGAGTGTCTTCCGTAAGCAGTTTTGTGGATATTGGAATTCATTTCGAAGCTCCCACTTTTCCATCCGAAGCCACTCAATAGGAAGTCAACAGATAGGAGACACTGCTCAACTAGACCTAACGATTCAACGATTTCCTGTTCTCAAAAAATCGACACCAAAAACAAATTGTCAACCACCAGTTAGTTCTTCTTATGCTTCTATATTCCGACACTAGGCTTTTCAGTCATCAATCACGCCTTCATCAAGCCACTCTTTGCTGAGGTTCTCCTGGTTTAGTGCAGGCTTCCAACTCAACTTCTACAGCTCTTTTCCACGAAAGAACATCGATCTTTCGTTTTACCTCCAGTTGCGACTGTACTTCGCCAGCACTCAATCCACTCCCTACATTCACCCACCATCTTCACTGTCAAGCATTTCTGCGCAGGATCCTAGGGCTCTATGTTTTTCTAAAAGAATTTTGCCAAAGAAAAAACCGCTCTTTTATATTCAAAGAATAGTTCTACGACTAGCCTCTACTCATAAGCAGCTTCAGTAGTATGATCTAAACCACTCTGACGTCTACTTCTTCCATCAGATCAGAACTAATTTTGACATCGATAGTCCTCAAAACCAATTTCATCTGTCGCTTAAAAACATATGAATCTTCGAAACTATTTTCTACTTGTCTGGAAAGGCTCTCATTGCTGGCCAGGGATAATACAAGTTTGATGTTCTTGCATCAATCTCCATTAGTGTTAAAATTTCGATTTTTCTTCAATAATTTGGGATCATTCAACATGTTCTATGTTTCCAAACCTCACCTTCAAAACAATGCTTTTTAATGTGTTCTGTGATTTGTTTCAAACTTAATGCTTTACCATAGGATCTATAATTCAAAGTGTTTTTTTACAAAAAATCAAAATTAACTATAGCAACGCTCAAATGCACTGAACATTAGTCTGCTTGTACTGCAGATAAGGTGCTCTTCCCCCATTATCCCTCAATCTTAGACCTAAAATACATAAAATGTAGGTTGTGATCTTTTTCAGCATTAAGCCAAACTTATAATTGCTTTCAGACTAAAAGTTCAATCTTTTCTTTTAAATATAAAACTCTACAGCATTTTTTTTCTATTTGTCATCTTAAATTGGAGGAAGAAGTCTTTAATTTCATTTTTCATATTTCAATCTAACAAAGGTTCATTGACTTATGGGAACTAATGTAACGGTACTTTAGCCGTTTCTTACCCCGCAGTGTTGAGCAGGAACTAAGGTATGTAAAAGATTTGCTCAATTTCAAACCCAGTTCTATGATATCGAGCCAGCTGGAGGACCGACTTTTTTTTTTAACAGCTCAATTGAGCAAGTTTGATTCCATCTCTCATCACTCGACCTTACAGCTTTGTATCCATCACTTTCTAAACGTAACAAATGGCTTGCGAGTAAATTCTATAAAACGATCTATTTCTATAATATCGAAGTTAATTATTACTAGTAATTTAATATGATAACTTGCGATAAATATAAGAAAATAATTTTTAGACAATAAGAAGTTTAGTTCCTTGAAGAAGTAAAATACAATATTCCAAAATTGAATAAGCAATATTTGGGCGACCACAAATATAAATATATTATTTTTAATATTACGTATTATGTGTTGCCAACATATTGCTGCAAAAGGTTGTAAACACATTTTTCTTAAATCATACAGAACAACAACAATCTACCTCATTTCATAGTCTACGCTACGAAATTCCAATAACATTTTAAAGCTGCTAACAAAACAACAGACCTGTAATGAGGTAACTGCAGAAGTTGGACTGCAGCCAGCCTGAGTCACCTCGTTACAGGGTCTTCAAGTTTGTTAGAAGTAAAAAAATGGAAAGTTGGATTATTAGCTAAAAGACAGAAATAGAAGTTGTTTGTTGTTAAGGATTTAGAAAAAAGATCATTATGTATGATGATTTGATTTGAGTCAAGGCCTAAAGAAAGTATATTTGGAATCGTATTTGTTGATTTAGTGGAAGATTTAGAATCCGAAGTCAAGAACTTTTATCTATTTGGGAATTTAACAGAATCAGTTTAAATTCCCAAAATAGATCTGTATTTATTCGCTTCCTTTTGTTACTATGGTAGCGGGTGGGTACTAAATAAGCTTTACAAGCTTTATTGAGAAATGTGGTGAGAGATGCGTCATCTTGCTTCAATGCTGTGTAAAAATTAGAAAATGGATCTATGCAGACTCTATTCAAAAAATGAAGTAAACTGGGTTTTTAAATTGAGAAATCTTTTGTTTATCTTAGGTTTCTCTGAAAGGTGGGTTAAGAATGATGCGTTAACAGTAATGATAAGTTTACAAAAACGAAGTTTCTGATTTATCGTTTTATAACCCCTGATAAGTCTGTGAGAACCTTGTCTGAGATTAAATATAGTGAATGGAAAAAAGAAGTCTCCCTAAACTGGGTCTTCAGGGAAAACGGCGGTTCCCTAACGTTCGAATAGTTTCTGTCGGTTTCGAAATCGAATAATTTCGAATACGATTACCGTCGGTTTTTCTGTATATCAAACGCAAGCGCGTCGATCGTATATTTAAAAAAAAGTAAAGGCAGGCTGCAACAAAATCGTTTATGCCGTACTACGATGTTCCGTTCCGTATTACGCGTAAGTTTGTGTTCTTATAGACCCAGCTTAAGAAGGCAAAGAGGGAAAAATGCTGTTAAGTTTTTATTTAAAAGAATTGGTACATGCTTTAGTCTGATTGTGATTATCGATTTTGGTTTTTAAATGTAAAAAAAAAGATCACTCCTAATATTTATGTTAGATTGGCCCTCTTACTCAGTCTGTAGAAGTTTCTACATATTCCAACTGAAAGCCTCTACGCGCAGACACTCGCAAGACTAGCTGCTCCAGTAATTAGCAATATGAATTGTTGTTTTTTCTTGAAGTGTACATAATTTAATAATTTGTTTAGGTTTGGTATTATAGTTTATATAGAACTTTTACCCTTATGGTTTCCATATTGGGTGCATATTTTGTGAAAGTTCGTATTTTGTTCTGCATAAAGAAAGCTTTTAATGCCCAAATTGAAGGCTATAGATTTACATCCCTGTTAGCTAAATATTGCTCTCTAACAGTGTGTTATGTAGGGATAATCGTTTCACATTTCAATGATTTGTCAATTCCTGTAAGTCTCCTAATGAATTGCTCAATGATTAGGGGTTAGTGGGTATTAGAATTTGGGAGTTCATAGACAAAACTCAGTGCAATTGTCGAAGCGATATTTAGTTTTGAATTTTTTTCAATGCATATTGAATTCCAGTTCAGTGTGTTAGTGTATAATATTGAAGCAGACATTTAGTCACACATTACATTGCATTAATTTAAATTTGAGATTTGAACATTAGAACATGTTTTTCGGCTCCGGATTATTGAATAAAAATACTTAAAAGGGATTTATTGTTGCTAATGGGAGAAGTATTCATACTCCATTAATGGATACCTAAATTGAGATGAAGTCTGAGACAGAATAAAGATAAACTGGAATACATGGATAGGCATAGCGAAAAGAGAGATGAAGGGATTTGAGGGATGGAGAGATGAACTGGATTAGAGGGATAGATGATAGAAAGATGAACAGGATTTGACCTCAATCAGGGGGATTGTTGACCTGGACTAGAGGGACTGATGACCTAGATTAAAGGGATAGATGAACTGGATTACAGGAATTAAAGAGGGGGTGATGACTGGTTTACAGGGTTTGATGAGGAATTGATGACCTGAATCATAGGGTTTGATGTGGAATTGATGACCTAGATTAGAGGGATTGATGTTTGGTTAGATGAACTGGATTAGTGGGAAAGACGATGGGTAGATGAACTGGATGGATAAGAGTTAGATGACCTGGTTTATAGGGTTTGGTGTGGAATTGATGACCTGGATTAGAGGGATTGATGACGGATAGCTGGCCTGGATCAGAAGGATTGATGTTGGATAGATGAACTGGATTAGAGGGAAAGACGATGGGAAGATGAACTGGATTATCGGGAAAGACGATAGGTAGATGAACTGGATTAATGAGAGTTAGATGACCTGGAAGGAACAGATGACGGATAGACGACCTGGTTTTTAGGGTTTGATGAGGAATTGATGACCTGGATTTGAGGGATAGATGAACTTGATTAGAGGGATAGATGATGGTTAGATGAACTGGATTGATAATGGATAGATGAACTGGATTAGAGGGATTGATGACCTGGATTAGAGAGGTAGATGAACTGGATTAGATGACTCGTTTTTGTATAGTCTCGGAAATGAGAATAAATTAACAGTTCGCTCTTTTATCTAGTTTAATGTTATATGAGTATCATATGTAGTATATTGTATGATTACAATCAGGCTAATTGTATTCCTTTATGAATTGAAGTCAATTTGTCTGATATTGAGCTCAACTCTAGAAGAAGCTGAAGTCTAAATAGCTCATCCATACTTTCTACTCTAGAATATTGAGCAACTTCTTTTTATTGTTCTATTTTAATTCATTTTTTGATGGTCTTGGTGATTTATTATCAAATTGCTATTAGTAGTTCTTATTTCAAACTAAGACTGAATAGGTGAAAATTAAACCTATTTATGTTCGACCTGATCCCTAAATTGCTACTAAAGTTAGTGAATAATTTGAATGGCCTTATGAAACAGAATTTACATTAATAATTTCTAATTTTCCTATTTTAGTAAAAAAAAAGTTTTATTTTTATTATGTTCTTATTAATTCAATTTGTTATGAATTATTGTTTGGATTTTTTTAAATTCCATAATTCAAAGCGCGATATTCGGTTGTAAAACGCGAGGAACATCTACCAGCCCAAACTAAGCTGGAATAGGAGAATAGTGTTGGATAGTTACACGCTTGGAATAGCAGGGTAGTTGATTGAAATTAGGTTGATGGAGGACATGGTCAGAGGGTAAATGTTTTATATGGATATGACCTTTTACTGGCTGGAAGTCCTGACCTGGAAGTTTACCAGGACTGCCAATGGTTGCTGCTAAGAACACTTTAGAGGGTTCCAGGCTCTTTCACTCACTGTACTGTTTTAAACCAACTGTTGCCAATCGTGTTGATAAAAAAAATTATTCTAAGGCTTTTGGTGGGCAATAAGTTAGCTAGAATTTTGAAACAATTTCAAAATTAAAGTTTACAGTTAGCTTTTTAGTTAGGGTTTTCAGGTGCCAAACAACCAGCTTTTACTTTTACCTTGACACCATATCAGTCTACAACAATCACACAATATAACAACATTTCTCATAACTACATTCTAGGATGAATTCACTTTACAATTAGAATTAAAGTTGAACTTTTTGATGGCTTTTGATTTGTTGGTTTGAAGCAGATAAATTTTTGTTGGTATCAAAAGGAGGAAGTCAACAGATAAGGAATTATCTTGCCCAAGGGAGGAATTATACCCAAAATTTGGGAAGCAAAAACAGGACCAAAATAAATGACAATTTAGATATAATAATTAGATATAAGTGTTGAAGTGTTGAAAAGGCTGTAGTGGTTGATTAAGTATGCGACTCATATCTGAAGATGTATATGTATACTGGAATTAGTTTAGTTTTGTGGATATTGGAATTCATTTTGAAGCCCCTACTGATCCTTCCGAAGTCACTCAAGAGGAAGCCAACAGATAGGAGTCACTAAATAGTAAACATATGCAGCTTCACTAGTATGATCTAAACCACTCTGACGTCTACTTCTTCCATCAGATCAGAACTAATTTTGACATCGATAGTCCTCAAAACCAATTTCTTCTGTCGCTTAAAAACATATGAATCTTGGAAACTATTTTCTGCTTGTCTGGAGAGGCTCTCATTACTGGCCAGGGATTATACAAGTTTGATGTTTTTGCATCAATCTCCATTAGTGTTAAAATTTCGATTTTTCTTCAATAATTTGGGATCATTCCAACATGTTCTATGTTTCCAAACCTCACCTTCAAAACAATGCTTTTTAATGTGTTCTGTGATTTGTTTCAAACTTAATGCTTTACCATAGGATCTATAATTCAAAGTGTTTTTTTACAAAAAATCAAAATTAACTATAGCAACGCTCAAATGCACTGAACATTAGTTTGCTTGTACTGCAGATAAGGTGCTCTTCCCCCATTATCCCCCAATCTTAGACCTAAAATACATAAAATGTAGGATGTGATCTTTTTCAGCATTAAGCCAAACTTATAATTGCTTTCAGAGTAAAAGTTCAATCTTTTCTTTTAAATATAAAACTCTACAGCATTTTTTTTCTATTTGTCATCTTAAATTGGAGGAAGAAGTCTTTAATTTCATTCTCTATTTTTCAATCTAATAAAGGTTCATTGACTTATGGGAACTAATGTAACGGTACTTTAGCCGTTTCTTACCCCGCAGTGTTGAGCAGGAACCAAGGTATGTAAAAGATTTGCTCAATTTCAAACCCAGTTCTATGATATCGAGCCGACTAGAAGTCCGACTTTTTTTTAAACAGCTCAATTGAGCAAGTTTGATTCCATCTCTCATCATTCGAATTTAGAGCTTTGTATCCATCGCTTTCTAAACGTAACAAATAGCTTACGAGTAAATTACGATCTATTTCTATAATATCGAAGTTAATTATTACTAGTAATTTAACATGTTGACTTGCGATAAAAATAAGAAAATGATTTTAAGACAATAAGAAGTTTAGTTCCTTGAAGAAGTAAAACAATATTCCAGAATTAAATAAGCAAAATTGTGGCGACCACAAGTATAAATATATTATTTTTAATATTACGTGTTAAGAGTTGCCATCGTATTGCCGAAAAAGGTTGTAAATATATTTTTCTTAAACTACACCGCAACAACAATCTACCTCATTTCGTAGTCTACGCTACGAAATTCCAATAACATTTTAAAGCTGCTAACAAAATAACAGACCTGTAATGAGGTAACTACAGAACTTGGACTGCAGCCAACCTGAGTCACCTCGTTACAGGGTCTTCAAGTTTGTTAGAAGTAAAAAATGGAAGTTGGATTATTAGCTAAAAGACAGAAATAGAAGTTGTTTGTTGTTAAGGATTTAGAAAAAAGATTATGTATAACCTTTGATTCGATTCAAGGCCTAAAGAAAGTATATTTGGAATCGTATTTGTTGATTTAGTGGTTGATTTTGAATCCAAAATCCCCTTAGGCTGATGCCCAAACAAATCTAGTTTCTTTGCAAACATTGATTTTGACTTAGTCTTTTTTATCTATCCGGGAATTGAACTTCTCAAAAATAGATCTTTATTTATTCGTTTTCTTTTGTTACTATGGTAACGTGTGGGATACTAAATAAGCTTTGCAAGTTTTATTGAGAAATATGATGAGAGATGAATCATCTTGCTCGGATGCTGAGTAAAAATGAGAAATTGGATCTATGCAGACTCTATTCAAAAAATGAAGTTAACTGGGTTTTTAAATTGAGAAATCTTTTGTTTAACTTAGAGTTCTCTCAAAGGTGGGTTAAGAATGAAGCGTTAGCAGTAATGATAAGTTTACAAAAACGAAGTTTCTGATTTATCGTTTTATAACCCCTGATAAGTCTGTGAGAACCTTGTCTGACATTGAATATAGTGAATGAAAAAAAGAAGTCTCTCTAAAACTGGGTCTTCAGGGAAAACGGCGGTTCCCTAACGTTCGAATAGTTACTGCCGGTTTCGATATCGTCGTGACGCTTCAAATAATTTCGAATACGATTACCGTCGGTTTTTCTGTATATCAGACGCAAGCGCGTCGATCGTATATTTAAAAAAAAGTAAAGGCAGGCTGCAACAAAATCGTTTATGCCGTACTACGATGTTCCGTTCCGTATTCCGTGTTAAGTTCGTGTTCTTATAGACCCAGCATAATAAGAAGGCATTTAGGGAAAAATGCTGTTAAGTTTTTATTTAAAAGAATTGGTACATGCTTTAGTCTGATTGTGATTATCGATTTTGGTTTTTAAATGTAAAAAAAAAGATCACTCCTAATATTTATGTTAGATTGGCCCTCTTACTCAGTCTGTAGAAGTTTCTACATATTCCAACTGAAAGCCTCTACGCGCAGACACTCGCAAGACTAGCTGCTCCAGAAATTAGCAATAGGTAATTCTTGTTTTTTCTTGAAGTGTACATAATTTAATAATTTGTTTAGGTTTGGTATTATAGTTTATATAGTACTTTTGCCCTTATGGTTTCTTTATTGGGTGCATATTTTGTGAAAGTTCGTATTTTGTTCTACATAAAGAAAGCTTTTAATGCCCAAATTGAAGGCTGCAGATTTACATCCCTGTTAGCTAAATATTGCTCTCTAACAGTGTGTTATGTAGGGATAATCGTTTCACATTTCAATGATTTGTCACTTCCTGTAAGTCTCCTAATGAATTGCACAATGATTAGGGGTTAGTGGGTATTAGAGAGATATTTGGGAGTTCATAGACAAAACTCAGTGCAATTGTCGCAGCGATATCTAGTTTGGAATTTTTTTCAATGCATATTGAATTCCAGCTCCATTAGTTAGTGTGTAATATTGAAGCAGACATTTAGTCACATATTACATTGCATTAATTTAAATTTGAGATTTGAACATTAGTACATGTTTATCAGCTCCGGATTATTGAATAAAAATACTCAAGATAGATTTATTGTTGCTAATGGGAGAAATATTCATACTTCATTAATGGATAGCTAAATTAAGATGAAGTTTAAGACAGAATAAAGATGAACTGGATTAAATGGATAGGCACAGCGAAAAGAGAGATGAAGGGATTAGAGGGACAGATGATGGAGAGATGAACTGGATTTGAAGGATAGATGATGGAGAGATGAACTGTATTTGACCTCGATAAGGAGGGATTGATGACCTGGATTAGAGGGATTGATGACCTAAATTAGATGGATAGATAATGGGTATATGAACTGGATTATAGGAATTATTATTTTAAATATCTATTTATGTTATGTATGTACATATTTTAATCTTTTCAAGGGTTGTTTTATTCTTTTGTTGCTTAGTGTTTTCTGTGGTTTGTTGTTGTATTCTTGGTTGTTTTTGTCCTCCTTTTCTATAAATTCCCAAAAGCGACTTATCCCTTATTCAGCCATTCTTGCCAAAATCCCCCCTATAATTTCGCGGTTAACACCGGTTAATCGTATTCCTTAATCGCTGGTTTTCACCCTGACCCTTCGCAGGTAATGCATGTCACAGGGTCAAAACTGGCTAGAATATGGTTAGACAAGAATGGTTTATTTTTTTGGGGGGCAGAAACCTGAGCTCTACCTCCTCGTGGTGCTCCCCGGTAAACTGCTCTTTTGAGCAGGCTAACAGAGCCAGTACCAAAACTAGCTTCAAATTTCAGCATGTGCAACCATTGGATCTGTAAACAGTCCAATGGTTTGTGATTCACTGTGAGGAGTTGATACCTATAACTATTTAAGATCCCCTCAATCAGCAGGGGGTTTGGCTGCGTTTAGGGAGTTTGTCAAAATAATCCCCGAAAATTTTATAACATCTGTAAAACTATTTTTGTCTGTACTTGATAGCAATTAGGATAAATAATGTATTCTTATATATTATGTATTCTTTTATTCCATATTCCCTATTATTATCTTTTATTTCTTAATAATATCTTTTATTTTCCCTTACTTAATGAGAAAGGTGTTTAGATCATGCAAAAATTAATGTTAACCCAAAAAATTTGCATGAATCGATGAGGACGTCAACACATTATCACAAAAATATGAAAATCGGCGGAAACGAAACCTTATTTTACGTTTTGATTCTGACTGGTTACCCAACTTGAACTAAGCGATCAAAATGGTTTTTACCGGAAGTATCTTTTACCAAATTGGTTTCTCCTTTTTTTGCACGTTTTTTCGAAAAAACCTAATGTTTTTCTTTTAACATTCCAAACAGCTACAACGTACTTCAGTTGATCTACAACGTAAATGTAAAAACTCGATTAAGGGCTATTTAAAGATTGAATTCTTTACATTTAAATGAATTCTTTACTGAATTATAGAGAAACGTTTGCTTCAAAATTTGAAATGGAAAAGAATTAGACGTGTTAAGGACATGCTAATGCTTTCTAGCGGCAATAGGCTAAACTAAATATATGTAATTGCATCGGAACTAGTTCCAGTGTTCACCGCTAGGTAGCATGAACATTTACTTTGACACTATTAAAATAAACATTAAATAACCTAACGAAACAACTGTCCGGTACGGCAATAGGGTAAAAAGGTTATTCGGTTTTGTCCAAATACATATTAACTTTATCGTGTTGTAACAGTTATAATTTGCTTTATTTATTAAATGTTGATAAACATTTTATATTGTCAGTATTTTAAAAAGAAGTTTTCCTCTAAAAAAAAAGTCCATCTTTAAAATTCACTGATTACCTCATAATTTGGTGTTTCTTTATTTATGATTGATAGTTTCAAGTTGATGCTGCTGTAACTAACTCAGTGTGAACTTTACATACCTTTGATTGTATTATCTATTTGATTAAGCGATAACTTCCTAGGAAATTAAAAAAACCTTGTTTTTGCTTCATTACTGCGTTAAGGACTACTTACAGGTAAGCACCTTTTTTTGGTAATACTTTTATGTTTAATTACGAGTTTATGTGATTAGAAGTGTTTATGAAATTGACATGTTTCCAAGACAGTTGATAGTAGATGCATTTTAAGTGTACACATGTAATTTTAAAAATTTGATTTCAGTATACATTATTTTGTTTCATAAAGATGTTTCAACGGTCATAAGTAGGTAGATTTAGTTCGTAACATGTTAATAATTTTTGGTCGTCTTTATTACTGTAAAAGTAAATTGCTAATTACGATTATTTATTTGGGAATTATGAACTTCTACGTAAATATTCACATTTCTCTCATTTAAAGGGGAGAGTAATCTGCATGAAATTTAAATTAATAATGTAAAGTTTAATAACGTCCTAGAATTATGGACCTTGGATTTTGCAAGGTTCGCACCAGTATTATTAAATTTAACTAATTGATTTTTTTTTTTTCTAAAGATTTTTAAATTACAATGAAAACAACTGTATAAATAATTGTTTGTATAATTTTTAATTTTGTTCTCAGCGTTCTGTCGACATTCTAATGGTAATTCTGAACTAGTTCAATTCAAACAAATGGCTGGGTTAATGACATTTTATCCAGTGTAACACATTTTAACTCTTACAGCAACAGTAAGTACATGTTTTCAGCTTACAGCATGTTGTTTCTCAGTTAAGATATTATGTCGTATTATCTAAAGATAAATAATAAAGTATGCAGTATTAGATTACATACCTAGTAAGTGCAATGATTTGCCAAAATTCAATCTATCCAGAAGGTACATGAACTTAAATTTTCGTTTTTTTTTAAGTGCATGTGCTTACACTTTTAATGATTCTCTATCATCTTAGGGCTTTTTAGTGATCAAATTGATTTACTGAAGTGAATTATTAAGTCATAAACATTAGTGTTGTACAGATTGCACATTCAGTATAACGAAATAACCTTTATATATCATAAACATGGTAATATCGTAATAATCAGTAATACCACAATGTGATGAATCATAATATTATACACGAAGACAATGGCACAAGGACCGCTCGGACCCACTCACATTCAGTATATTTAATTATATAATTTGTTTGGTCTTTTTAATTCTTCAAAACTGAACTTTTTGCAACAATTAAGTCAAGTATTTCATACAGGCAAATGTGGCGTGTTGTCTTCCGCTATTGTAACCCATTTCATTATTTTAAAGGATCCTTCTATACTGCCATAATTACGAGGTGATTCGCATCCATTCTATTTTGATAATAAACTAAACTAGGTTTTCTAACTGTGGAACTGTTCTTCAAGTATTCTTATATATTATTTACTACGTTCAGAATAATACTACATAAACTAAAACTTTTTTTCATATACGAGTAAATTTTTAACTTTTTAGCTGAAAACAAGTTTTAATTTTCTGAAAAAAGGTTTTAATTTGATTAAAATTCTGTTATATTCTCCAATCACAGAACTATTTCTATTCTGTATTAAAAAAAACAACAAAAAACTAGAATATTAGTAGCATGTTTGTTGTATTGTTCAGTCTGAGTAATCTTTTTGATAAATAATAAGTATGTTTTTTGAAAATATATTTCATTTTCATTGAAAGAAAGGGTTAGGTTCTTTAAAAAATGATTTAAACTTTCATATCAACGCTTTAGTTTTATAGCAGTCACATTTATTTTAATTTTATGAATACATAATCAATTATTATAATTTTTTTTTTGTCTAGATTCTTAATTCAAGCTAAACTCAGTAAAAACTAATTATTTTAAGTACATAAATATAGTTGATTGTATATAATGTTGATTTTCAGATTAAATACCTCTGATACTGGAGTACTGGTATGTTTTGCTAGTCGCCTCCGTCCACGACACCTAATTAGTAGTTGAGCGCAAATGTCGCCTGAAAAAAAAAAATACTGGA
This sequence comes from Rhodnius prolixus, assembly GCF_049639745.1. Classification (NCBI taxonomy): domain Eukaryota; kingdom Metazoa; phylum Arthropoda; class Insecta; order Hemiptera; family Reduviidae; genus Rhodnius; species Rhodnius prolixus. The sequence continues at coordinate 33,160,871 of NW_027411582.1, forward strand.
GTACTGCCTGCAAAACTGTTCACCAATAGAAGCCCAACTGAAATAGACGTAAATCATCTATCCTAGGAGATTTTTGTCAAGAATCAATTAATAAAACAAGTATTATGTAGTTACTGTACGTAATATGAACGTTAATTTCACAATGTAATGCTAGAATTTTTACTTCAAATTACATGTTCTTTGTTTTTAATACAATTTTTAATGGGTTTGCTATATTTAAAAAAAAATTATAAATTTAAAAAAAGAATCTTATTTATTCTCCTTTTCATTTAAAAAAAAAATAGTGAAATTCAAAAAAAATAAACTGTTTTACATTATATATTTATTGTAATCAATATACAAAATTGGTTACAAGAATAGCTTTTACTACATTTAAAGAAAAATAATACATATTTTATTTATTTTTATTTTTTTTATAGTTTTGCAGTATTAGCATGTAATAAAAACAAACAAATCAGAAGCTAACATTAACCAATCCAATCAACTATTTTAGATTTCTTTCCACAATCAGATTTATAAAGAGGTGACAAATGTTGAGGATGTCGGATTTATATTGCCTATTTAAAAGAGAGATTACTTGCTCTTCCTTGTTATCACAAACAGGGATTGGGGAATTCTGCCTACAGGTGGCATATTTGGGACATTGAGTAAGAAAATGCATGAAATCATCCACAACGCCGCATTCTTCGCACTGCCCATCACATCTGACAACCAAGTTACACCCTGCCACTGAGTATTTACCCGTTAGTCTCAATTGTGCAAACAATCGGATAAACCCGAATGCTACATTATCACTGAGCAAGTAAGGCTGCGGATCCTCTATAAGATTAAGCTTTTTATAAAAATTAGAAAATAAGGAATTTATCAACAATTCAAGATCCCCGGCTCGTAAATATGTTGCTGCGACTCGGAGGACCGCACGAAAATCAACATCCAGGAAAGACTCCAACCTAACTATATCGAGCAAATTCGAACAACCCGTTCTCCTGCATAGTTCCACGACTTGAGACACCCAATTATATTTTTTATCAACATTCCCCACCAAGTGGACCTCCAAGAGCTTTTTAAAGCATATTTTGGGAAGTCTGCTATCTTCCATCAACGCTATATGCCTCAGCCATCTCACAACACTTTTTAATACATCCCATGATATAGAAATAATACCTACTTCCGTCCTAATAGCGGGGGATGAACGCACCAGGCTCAATAATCTTTTAAAAAAAGAGATCTGAACTTTATCAAGCTGATCCAGATGACGCAGACCCCAAATGGAAACACTATACATAAGAATACTTTTTACAGTGGAGTTGTAGATTAGGGAATGACTTTACCAAGATTTCATTTTACAGGTGAATAAACTGTTATATCTTTTATTAACAAGTTTTTACAGATTGATTGGTAAAAAGCGTTTAACTAAAAAAAAAAAGAATAAAAAGGAAAACCTGAAAAAAACCATTGGAAATAGACTCTTAATTTCATTGTACTGCTGCTACTACTGCATTTGATAGTTAATACTAAAGGCAATCCTAGATTGTATATGTTGGGTCGATCTGTTTTGAAATTCAAGAAGTGAAAACCATTGGAAAAAGAGGAAATAATCTCTTAATTTCACTGTAATGCTGCTGTTTCTGCATTTGATAGTTAATACTAAAGGCAATCCTAGATTGTATATGTTGGGTCGATCTGTTTTGAAATTCAAGAAGTGAAAACCATTGGAAAAAGAGGAAATAGTCTCTTAATTTCACTGTAATGCTGCTGTTTCTGCATTTGATAGTTAATACTAAAGGCAATCCTAGATTGTATATGTTGGGTCGATCTGTTTTGAAATTCAAGAAGTGAAAACCATTGGAAAAAGAGGAAATAGTCTCTTAATTTCACTGTAATGCTGCTGTTTCTGCATTTGATAGTTAATACTAAAGGCAATCCTAGATTGTATATGTTGGGTCGATCTGTTTTGAAATTCAAGAAGTGAAAACCATTGGAAAAAGAGGAAATAGTCTCTTAATTTCACTGTAATGCTGCTGTTTCTGCATTTGATAGTTAATACTAAAGGCAATCCTAGATTGTATATGTTGGGTCGATCTGTTTTGAAATTCAAGAAGTGAAAACCATTGGAAAAAGAGGAAATAGTCTCTTAATTTCACTGTAATGCTGCTGTTTCTGCATTTGATAGTTAATACTAAAGGCAATCCTAGATTGTATATGTTGGGTCGATCTGTTTTGAAATTCAAGAAGTGAAAACCATTGGAAAAAGAGGAAATAGTCTCTTAATTTCACTGTAATGCTGCTGTTTCTGCATTTGATAGTTAATACTAAAGGCAATCCTAGATTGTATATGTTGGGTCGATCTGTTTTGAAATTCAAGAAGTGAAAACCATTGGAAAAAGAGGAAATAGTCTCTTAATTTCACTGTAATGCTGCTGTTTCTGCATTTGATAGTTAATACTAAAGGCAATCCTAGATTGTATATGTTGGGTCGATCTGTTTTGAAATTCAAGAAGTGAAAACCATTGGAAAAAGAGGAAATAGTCTCTTAATTTCATTGTAATGCTGCTGTTTCTGCATTTGATAGTTAATACTAAAGGCAATCCTAGATTGTATATGTTGGGTCGATCTGTTTTGAAATTCAAGAAGTGAAAACCATTGGAAAAAGAGGAAATAGTCTCTTAATTTCACTGTAATGCTGCTGTTTCTGCATTTGATAGTTAATACTAAAGGCAATCCTAGATTGTATATGTTGGGTCGATCTGTTTTGAAATTCAAGAAGTGAAAACCATTGGAAAAAGAGGAAATAGTCTCTTAATTTCACTGTAATGCTGCTGTTTCTGCATTTGATAGTTAATACTAAAGGCAATCCTAGATTGTATATGTTGGGTCGATCTGTTTTGAAATTCAAGAAGTGAAAACCATTGGAAAAAGAGGAAATAGTCTCTTAATTTCACTGTAATGCTGCTGTTTCTGCATTTGATAGTTAATACTAAAGGCAATCCTAGATTGTATATGTTGGGTCGATCTGTTTTGAAATTCAAGAAGTGAAAACCATTGGAAAAAGAGGAAATAGTCTCTTAATTTCACTGTAATGCTGCTGTTTCTGCATTTGATAGTTAATACTAAAGGCAATCCTAGATTGTATATGTTGGGTCGATCTGTTTTGAAATTCAAGAAGTGAAAACCATTGGAAAAAGAGGAAATAGTCTCTTAATTTCACTGTAATGCTGCTGTTTCTGCATTTGATAGTTAATACTAAAGGCAATCCTAGATTGTATATGTTGGGTCGATCTGTTTTGAAATTCAAGAAGTGAAAACCATTGGAAAAAGAGGAAATAGTCTCTTAATTTCATTGTAATGCTGCTGTTTCTGCATTTGATAGTTAATACTAAAGGCAATCCTAGATTGTATATGTTGGGTCGATCTGTTTTGAAATTCAAGAAGTGAAAACCATTGGAAAAAGAGGAAATAGTCTCTTAATTTCACTGTAATGCTGCTGTTTCTGCATTTGATAGTTAATACTAAAGGCAATCCTAGATTGTATATGTTGGGTCGATCTGTTTTGAAATTCAAGAAGTGAAAACCATTGGAAAAAGAGGAAATAGTCTCTTAATTTCATTGTAATGCTGCTGTTTCTGCATTTGATAGTTAATACTAAAGGCAATCCTAGATTGTATATGTTGGGTCGATCTGTTTTGAAATTCAAGAAGTGAAAACCATTGGAAAAAGAGGAAATAGTCTCTTAATTTCACTGTAATGCTGCTGTTTCTGCATTTGATAGTTAATACTAAAGGCAATCCTAGATTGTATATGTTGGGTCGATCTGTTTTGAAATTCAAGAAGTGAAAACCATTGGAAAAAGAGGAAATAGTCTCTTAATTTCACTGTAATGCTGCTGTTTCTGCATTTGATAGTTAATACTAAAGGCAATCCTAGATTGTATATGTTGGGTCGATCTGTTTTGAAATTCAAGAAGTGAAAACCATTGGAAAAAGAGGAAATAGTCTCTTAATTTCACTGTAATGCTGCTGTTTCTGCATTTGATAGTTAATACTAAAGGCAATCCTAGATTGTATATGTTGGGTCGATCTGTTTTGAAATTCAAGAAGTGAAAACCATTGGAAAAAGAGGAAATAGTCTCTTAATTTCATTGTAATGCTGCTGTTTCTGCATTTGATAGTTAATACTAAAGGCAATCCTAGATTGTATATGTTGGGTCGATCTGTTTTGAAAATCAAGAAGTAAAAACCATTTGAAAAAGAGGAAATAGTCTCTTAATTTCACTGTAATGCTGCTGTTTCTGCATTTGATAGTTAATACTAAAGGCAATCCTAGATCTTTTTTCAACAGTAAGATTGGAAAAAATAAAGTATAATCCATCAGGAAAGTATAATTCCAGCAGAGAAAAGTTGAAATTTCTGCACAATTTCGCCAGAATACTGCTGTTTCTGTATTTGATTGTTAATAATAAGGACAATGCTAGATTGTGCACCTTAGGTCGATCTATTTTAGAAGAGATAAAGTAAAAATGCACTGCAAAATGCTGAAATGGTCAGCTAGTTTGAATAAAAATCCTCTTTTTCTGTCTTTGTAAGTTACAAATAAGGCCAAGGCTAGATTGTGCACCCCAGGTCGATCTATTTTGAAAAAGAAGAAGTAAAAAAGTATTAGAAAATACAGAAATAGTCACCTAGTTGGAATAGAATTCTTCTTTTTCTGTCTTTGAACGTTAATAATTAGGCCAATGCTAGATTGTGCATCTTAGGTCGATCTATTTTGGATAAAGAGAAGTAATAAAGCACTGGAAAATGCAGAAATAATCACTTAGTTTGAATAGAATTCTTCTTTCTCTGTCTTTGAACGTTAATAATTAGGCCAATGCTAGATTGTGCACCTTAGTTCGATCTATTTTAGAAGAGATAAAGTAAAAATGCGTTGCAAAATGCTGAAATGGTAACTTAGTTTGAATAGAATTCTTCTTTCTCTGTCTTTGAGCATTAATTATGAGGCCAATGCTAGATTGTGCATCTTAGGTCGATCTATTTTGTATAAGAATAAGTAAAAAAGTATTGGAAAATACAGAAATAGTCACCTAGTTTGAATAGAATTCTTCTTTCTCTGTCTTTGAACGTTAATAATTAGGCCAATGCTAGATTGTGCACCATAGGTCGATCTATTTTAGAAGAGATAAAGTAAAAATGCACTGCAAAATGCTGAAATGGTCAGCTAGTTTGAATAAAATTCCTCTTTTTCTGTCTTTGAACGTTAATAATTAGGCCAATGCTAGATTGTGCACCTTAGTTCGATCTATTTTAGAAGAGATAAAGTAAAAATGCGTTGCAAAATGCTGAAATGGTAACTTAGTTTGAATAGAATTCTTCTTTCTCTGTCTTTGAGCATTAATTATGAGGCCAATGCTAGATTGTGCATCTTAGGTCGATCTATTTTGTATAAGAATAAGTAAAAAAGTATTGGAAAATACAGAAATAGTCACCTAGTTTGAATAGAATTCTTCTTTCTCTGTCTTTGAACGTTAATAATTAGGCCAATGCTAGATTGTGCACCATAGGTCGATCTATTTTAGAAGAGATAAAGTAAAAATGCACTGCAAAATGCTGAAATGGTCAGCTAGTTTGAATAGAATTCCTCTTTTTCTGTCTTTGAACGTTAATAATTAGGCCAATGCTAGATTGTGCACCTTAGGTCGATCTATTTTGGATAAGAAGAAGTAATAAAGCACTGGAAAATGCAGAAATGGTAACTTAGTTTGAATAGAATTCTTCTTTCTCTGTCTTTGTAAGCTAATAATAAGGCCAATGCCAGATTGTGCATCTTAGGTCGATCTATTTTGGATAAGGATAAGTAAAAATGCACAAGAAAATGCAGAAATAGTCATCTAGTTTGTATAGAATTCTTCTTTTTTGTCTTTGAATGTAATAAGGCCAATGCTAGATTGTACACCTTAGGTCGATCTATTTTGGATAAGAAGAAGTAATAAAGCACTGGAAAATGCAGAAATGGTAACTTAGTTTGAATAGAATTCTTCTTTCTCTGTCTTTGTAAGCTAATAATAAGGCCAATGCCAGATTGTGCATCTTAGGTCGATCTATTTTGGATAAGGACAAGTAAAAATGCACAAGAAAATGCTGAAATAGTCAGCTAGTTTGAATAGAATTCTTCCTTTTTGTCTTTGAATGTAATAATAAGGCCACCAGAATTCGTTGGTGCATCCACTAAACTAAATTTATTTCTAGTTATTGTATGGTAATCTAGAGCGTCTTTATTATTTCGTTGTAAATGCTGTTTTGTTTCAGTAATCCGTTTGCAGTTATTCTAGCCTTCAATATGAGCAATTCTTCAAGAGCTGATAAAAACAAAATATAGTTTGAGAATTCTTCTTTGATTACTTTAATTACAGCTGGTTTTGATTGAATATTGGACACATTTAAATAATAAGTATATGTAAAACGCTATATTGATTAATCTAAAAGATAGCTTGAGACGCTTTGATGTAGAAAGGATTGCGAAGTCTTCCTGTGGTAATGGTAAGACACAATTGATAGTAAAACTTTCGGTATCGAGCTGAGTGAAGTTTTTAGTAAGTAGTAAGTGATATTGTCATCCGATAAAAGTTTGACAGCAATGCATTTAAGTACGAAGTCACCTTTAAGCCAATCTATTATCACCTTTAATGTATTTTCATATGAGCGTAAAGTATTTGCAGAAGATCGAAGTCTTACTGTTGATCGATGGATACAATGGATTAGCATGGGTGAGGAACAACGTTAGATTTGTAGAGAACCTTTTACTCCACATCTTCAACTTCTTATAAAAATAGTAAGTTTTTGTTAATTTACTTATGGAACTTTTAGTTACTACGTTACTTGTAAGTAGTGAAATATCAATACATCTTATGGAGATTTATTAAGAATTTTCCTCGCTTGTTGTACCAATATTATTGTCCCATAATTATTAAAATAGTTTCATCAGATTGGTTGGTTCTATTATACATAGCTTGTGAAGAGAGTGGAATTTATAAATTTATTATTTTGGTATTTGCAATATTTAAATCTTTAAAAAGTATAAATCAGAAATTGAAATCGTAATATTTAAATTAAGGAAATTGGGAAACCTTGCTAGAAATTCTATACATTCTGTTGAAAATTAGGAATGTGAAAAAAATAGACGTATTAAGAACTTGCCAATGCTATCTAGCGACAATAGGTTAAACTAGGAAAATGTAATTACTAATTACACATAAACTAGTTCCAATGATCGCCGCTAGGTAGCATGAACATGTACTATGACAATATTAAAATAAACATCCAATAACCTCCTAACCAAACAACTTTCCGGTGCAGCAATGGGTAGAACGGTTTAACGGATTTGTCCAAATATTCTCTTTATCATGTAGCAGCAGTAATAAATTGCTTTATTTATTAAATGTACTTCACCCACGTTGAAAAACATTTTATGTCGTCAGTATTTTCAAAAGAAGTTTTCCTCTAAAAAAATTTCCATGTTTAAAATTCACTGTTATTTCATAATTTGATGTTTTTTTATTTATGATTGATAGTTTTAAGTTGATGCTGCTGTAACTAAGTCAGTGAGAACTTTACATAACTTAGAAAACTGTTTGTATTATCTACTTGCATTAAGCGATAACTTCCTAGGAAATTAAAAAAATTTTTTTTGCATCATTACTGCGTTAAGGACTTCTTGTAGGTAAGCAACATTTTTTGTATATACTTTTATTTTTAATTTCGAGTTGATGTGATTAGAAGTGTTTATGAAATTGACATGTTTCCGAGACAGTTGATAGATAGTAGATGCATTTTAAGTGTACGCGTGTAATTTTGAAAAGTTAATTGTAGTCTTCATTATTTTCCTTCATAAAAATGTTTCAACAGTCACAATTAGGTAGATGTAGTTCGTAACATGTTAATAATTTTTGGTCGTTTTTATTACTGTACAAGTGAATTGCTAATTACGATTATGTATTTGGGAATTATGAACTTCCACGTAAATATTCACATTTCTCTCATTTAAAGGAAAGAGTAATCTCCAGAAAGTTTAAATTAATGATGTTAAGTTTAATAACGTCCTAGAATTATGGACCTTGGATTTTGCAAGGTTCGCACTAGTAGTTTTAAATTCTAACTTAATGAAAATTGATTTCTAAATATTTGTGAATTACAATGAAAACAATTGTATAAATAATAATTTATTTAATTTTTAATTTTGTTCTCAGCGTTCTTTCGACATTCTAATGGTAATTCTTAACTAGCTCAATTCAAACAAATGGCTGGGTTAATGACATTTTATCCAGAGTAACACATTTTAACTCTTACAGCAACAGTAAGTACATGTTTTCAGCTTACAGCATGTTGTTTCTCAGTTAAGATATTATGTCGTATTATCTAAAGATAAATAATAAAGTATGCAGTAATAGATTACATACCTAGTAAGTGCAATGATTTGCCAAAATTCAAACTATCCAGAAGGTACATGAACTTAAATTTACGTTTTTTTTTAAAGTGCTTTTGCTTACACTTTTAATGATTCTCTATCATCTTAGGGCTTTTTATCATCTTAGATTCTTTAACTGTGGAACAGATCTTCAAGTATTCTTATCTATCATATACTTCCTTCTGAATAATACTACATAAACTAAAACTTTTTTCATTTAAATTTTTATCTTTTTTAGCTGAAAAATAGTTTCAGTTTTTTGAAAGAAGATTTTAACTTGATTGAAATTCTGTTATATTTTCCAATCACGCAACTATTTCTAATGTGTATAAAAAAAAAAAAAAATAGAATATTAGTAGCATGTTTGTTGTTGTTCAATCAGAGTAATCTTTTTGATAAATAATAAGAATGTTTTTTGAAAATATATTTAATTTTCTTTGAAAGAAAGGGTTAGGTTCTTTAAAAAATTATTTAAACTTTCACATCAATGCTTTAGTTTTATTGCATTCACATTTATTTAATTTTTATGAATACATAATTAATTATTTTATTATTATAATTTTTTTTTATATATAATACCATCGGAATATGTAGAAATCGTCTTCTTATTTCACTCGGACACTCTTGTTTTGTATTTGATAGTTAATATTAAGGCCGATGCAAGAGAGTTGATGTAGGTGTGTTTTTTTTTTTAAGTATGAGGAAATAACCTTTGAAAAAAGTGGAAATGGTATACTAATTTCACTGAAATGCAGGGATTTCGTATTTGATAGTTAATAATAATGTCAATGTAATTTTTCCATTCATTCTGGAACGTAACTTCTAATTAAAGGCAACCCTGTGTGTATTTTCCACATTTGGCTATTTATTCATAGACTTAAGCAGAAATCTCAAACTTTCCAGTCAAACTAAACAAGTAATTCAACGTATAAAGTAGAAATCTTAATATTTGCATTTAAATTATTCAAGAATTTTTTATTTTTCCATTCATTTTGCAATCGTAACTTCAAATGTGTGAACAATCTACCTGTGGCTCAGTTATTTATTCACCGAAGCCAAAATCTCAATCTTTGCACAAAACTAGAGGAGATTTTCTTAATCTTCTATTAATTTTGCAATGGTAATTTAGAATGTAGGCTACTCAGTGTGAATGAACAATACTTCTCTGTCTTAGTTATTAAAAGTATGAGGGAGAACATCGAAGACATATTGCAGATTACTTATCACAAAAATTTCTAGATCAACCGAATAAATAAAATGTAGTATAAGACTAAGATCCAATCTGAGTCACTCGTACGTCCTATAAGAACCAATTTCCTAAAGTTTCTGGGTTATAAAAACTGAAGTGTTTCTGCTAAGGATAAAAATGTAAGTTTTAGTAATGTGCAAACAGAAAGCCATTCACCAAGCTTGAATATACCAGCATATTTCATGTTCTAAGGTGATTAAAAGTTTTCCTTTAAAGATTTTACTATTTTACTTATTTTTTAAAATATTAGAATCGCATATGCATTCATATTTTGCTTAACAATAATTATTTCGAAGTGGAAATGCAACAATGTCCGAGTTTTAAACTTAAATTTTGGCGCCTTCCTCGTATAAAATATATTTCCAACTTCTCAGTTCTAAAATATTACTCGTACAGAAATTAAAGAAAAAAAAATTTTTTTTTAACATGTACTAGTTTTCAATTATTTTAATTCATAATTTTTACAGATGTTTGACAATTCGTTAATATTTTGGATAACACCACGTAACCTCCCTTAGTCTGCTCAGTTAGTAAGTGTTGTGCGGCTCGGGGAGGGCAGTGAAGTCGAAATCCTAATTCTGATGTGGTTATTCTACCTCTGAGATGGTTGAAAGACCAAAAACGATAAGGGGTATAATAAAAATACGACGTACTATGGACTAAATTACAAATGTTATTACGCACTGTGGACGTAACCTCATTTTCATAAGACTAATAAATTCTTAAGCCTTTACGAAGACCTATAAAAAGTAAAGTTCGAGAAGTGTTAGTTCAATATCGAAGTGAAGTAACGAAAACCCCAAGTCAAGATTCTAAGACGAGGGAGATGAGTACTATAAGCTTAATTCGCTTGTAAAACGAGTACATGAAATTGACTACTTATATTATATTAACAGTATAACTGAGGAGTCATTAACAATCAACAGATAGAGATTTAATAAAAAAGAACCTTATTTAATGATATATGTAAGTAATTGTTTATGTATTTTGGGAGAATCGTTTCATGTTTTTGTTATTGTTGTACTTAGTGCTATATAGCCAGTGTAAGAAAAAATAACAAGATAACAACGTGTATATGTCATAAATTTTAGGGCTTGAAAAAATATATCGAAACTTTAGTATTTATACATGATGGTGATTTCGGCAATTCAGATGAAAAATTAAATGGCTGCGAAGATAGGAATGATAAGACGTTACTAGCTCTGTATTTCGCTGGCAATGGTTTTTGACTATTTCATAACAAGAGTGAAGAGGTAGTAGTGTCTACAAGCAGGTGTAGAATGAGAAGTACTTGCTGGAGCAAGTGTTGAGTGAACAAGAAGACCTTTCCTTTGGTATCGGCTTCATAAGGTATTTTGCTTATTTTTGTAGCTTGGCCCTTTAATTTTTTCACTTTTACTTTAATATCCACCAAGCACTCGTTACAATTCAATTACTTTTTCTTGCCTGTAATAATTACAAGGTGCCTTCAACAGATATATTTGTTTTCGATAAATATTTTTAGGACTCGTCAAGTTTTGTGTGTGATGAAAATCAGTAATGAAAAATTCCAATTTTGATATTTAGTTTAATGTCTCCTTTTGGCGAAAATCTGTCAATCTTACTACAAATTTGCTGAATCTGATTTTTCGTATTTTCTCTTGAACAGCATTTACGATTTGCTGCAAACAACGTACTTTCATTCTGTTATTATGATCTAGAGCATGTATTGAAACATTTTCCTCAAAAAATTGATAAAAACTAAAAACTTTCTGTAATAAATAAAAGACTGCTGTAGCAGCTGGTATGCAGCAATTTGTACTTTGACAGAAATCGTGGGGTACTTACTACCTTTCCAATTGTCAACGAATTCAGTCTCCCCAGTCAAAAATCTTTAGGGAAATAGTAAATGCCCTTCGGTTTGCACTGATTTTACCATTCATAATGACCTCAAAATCTTTTATCCTCTATCTAGCGAAATCCTTTCTTTGCAAAATTATTATGTGCACATCATTGTTTAAGTTTACTTACAGTCACATTTATTTAATTATATGAATAATATTTCATCAGTAGTTATAGATATTAAATGTGTTTCTTTACTTTAACGAATTAAATGAAATAATTTTGAACAAAATTGAACTTGAAAAATTGTTTATTTGTTGACAAACCTAATAAACTAATTATTTCAATTTATGGCAGCTTGACTAAAACAAGTTTAGTATAACAGTTTAATTGCAACGTAATTTATGATAAAATAATTTAATGTTTAATGAACGAATACGTTTTAAAAAATTGAGCCGTTTAAAAGATTTAAACTAAAATTTCAGCATTCATATTTTATTTATTTTTTAAATTTTTGAAAGATACAAATTTATCTTGAACAGATGGTTGCATTTTAAGTTGTAGTATCATTGAATTGAATGCTTTTAATTTAAGATTAAATCTATAAACTGTTTATTTCATTGAATAATGATTTTCAGATTGGAAACAGCCAATACTGTGAGCCAATAACTGTAAAACCGTTCATCAACTGAAGTGGAAATGTAAAAGACTTTGAGAAAACATCGATCAAATGAGTAAGTACAATCAACTTTTCTTATGAATCAATTACTTAAAAAATGTACTATTTAGGTATAGATATATTGCATGTTTGTATCACAATTTTATTTATTAAATGATTTTTTTACTTAAAGTGAAAATAAAAAGTATTATTTAGTAGGAGAATAAATAAAAACCTTTAATTTGAAAAAAAATATATTTATTTGCCTGCGTATTTTATTTTTACATAGACTTCATATATGAATATAATATATTACATTTGCATATAATTGTTTTAGTTTAATTACAGTCACATTTATTTAATTTTATGAATAATATTTCATCAGTAGTTATAGATAATAAATGTGTTTCTTTACTTTTTTTTTATATATGTCTCTTTAGGTCGGATAGCAACTATTCTCTAGGTTAGAGAGGTAAACTGGAGTCACAGTAGAGTAGGTAGTAACCAACGTCGGTTAATAAGTGCGCAGTTATTCTTAACAAACACACCACCTGAGAGAGAAGAATGAAACTAATATTCTACAAAAATAAGGAAACTTTAAGTGCAAAGTTGGTTGAAAAACATGTAAGTTCTTAATCTTACATAAAATTGCATGTGCATGGCAGGAACACCTCCACAAGCTCACTGATTTTCTGTACTCAATATTTCTATGCAATATAAAGTATAAATAAATCCCTTTTAGCTCCTACTTTTTACTCTTCACTTTGCTCCCCTTCCTCTGCCGTCTTAAGTTTAATTATTTATTATTTCACAGAAAAATTAAGATGTTTAAAACAATTTTCTCCCCATAGGTGTTTGATAAATTATCAGATATTCCATTAAAATTAGATAAAAGAGATAATATGTTCGGTTAGTCTTATATATGCTCAAGGGAAGTGTTCTAAATTACTTTTGTCCTGGCTTTACATTATGTAATACCAACCTGTAACGTAATATTAATTATGAGTTTGATTATGAAGCTTACTCAGATTAAATCTTCTTTACAACATTTCAACTTCTGTGTGATAAATATATCTTCCAAATTGGTTATTCTGTTGCAATGTTAATTGTTTATATTGAAGTCTTGGGTCCCATATAGTGGACTGTTTTAGAGGCTATGCTTCAACTTCAACTAATGTTTCAATATCAAAATTGCATTAAAAAATAAAAGTTATGTATTTTAAAATGTAGTATGTGTTTCTCTCCGTCCAGTGCCTTTGCTCAAGGACCCTTTCTGCCCTTCGCTGGCTATTCTTGATCATGGCCCTTCTTTACATCCAGCAGCACTCCTACATAAGTTGAGGTAATTCACATCTAATTTCTACATTTCGTTCATGAAACAAATCAGGAAATCTTCGAAGGTACCCTGTTAATTTGTAGAATTCTACTACAGGTAGTCTTAACTATTATTTATTGCAAATAATTTGAGATAATTCGCAACTATTTCTACATTCAAATAAATCAATGATGAAATCTCCATACTTACCATGTTACCTTATGGAGCTGATCTTCACGTTATCTTATCCATTATTGATAAGCATCTAAAGCATTTTAACATCAATTAAACCTTTATTTCGATAAATTAAATATTTTCCTTTGAATCTGAATAAAAAGTTATTTTGTGCAATAGATGGTTTAAATTAGATTTTCCGAGTTAGTTGCAGAATGGTTTAATTAGTTATAAACAGAATTAACTAAGATTTTGTATGTAAAATGCTACCGTACTACAATAAGTGTGAATGAAATTCAAATCATTTACTGTTTTAATACTTTCAGCCCTTGGCCGACTCACAGCCCACTAAAGCTGAGACATAATCTAAAATGATTACTTTTGAGGGAATTTCTTTTAATGCTGCAGCACTTCCGTAAATAAGAGGTGATTCCCATCCATGTCTATTCCTGCAATATCCAAATAAGGAAATCTACCTATCTGTGGTGTTATCTTCCAGGTAATCTTATCTATTATTTATTAAAACTTGAGCATTTTTACGTGATTAAACCTTTTGTTCATATATTCCTGTAGAATCGGAATGAGTATAGTAAAGATTCTGTGATAAAGAAAGTTTTAATTTGATTGGAAAATTGAAAGGTTCAAGAACAAAAAATGACGAGTGTTTATTTAAAAAATGTTTATTTCACTTAAAAGAGTGCAGTGAACTGCTATTTTGAAAATGAATTAAGTTCATGTAATTACTAACACTCAGTTTTACTTTCTTGCGTTTTCTTTCTAAAAGATTGATCTATTTTTATTTAAACGTATAAAAAATTAACATTGATTTTCAAGGAAGTTGAGTTTGATTTGTAGACGAACAGTATATCTCATAATATTATTTTTCAGAGTTGAAACAGGCGAAACTGGAGTGCTTCCTGCAAAGAATGTTCATCGAATTAAGCCAAAATGAAATAGACGTTGGAAAACACCTATCCAACTGCAATTCTTTATTATTTAGTCGATTATTTGTAAAAAAAAATATATATTTGAAGTTTGAAAATGTAATGTAAATTTTAATATTATTATGTAGGTAATTTTAGGAATCATTACCTAAAAGATGTAATTGAATTTAAAATGTTTTTGTAATACGAAAGAAAAAAAATGTATAATTGGTAGCAAAATAAAGAATTATCTATAAATTATTAAAAAAGTCATTATGTATTTTCTCTTTTCCCATAGTCTTGTTATTTTTATTATATTTGCAAAGTTACAACTAAAAACAAAGTTAAAAAAGACTAAAAATGATAACAGGCAAATTAAAGTAATGTAAAACTAAAAATTCCGTTTAAATTAAACAAAAACAATAAAATAAAGTAATAGTAGTACGAAAAAATGGCGTCAGAGAGCGTTAAAAAGCAGAAAAAGTAAAAAAAGTTGAAAAAATTGCATCAGAAAGACGTAAAACAAAAAAAAAAGGGAAATTTAGTTCACATATTTGCCACTAGGTTGCAGCACTTACTGGACTTTTTTAGTATGTAAACAAAATTTAGTTCACATGTTTGCCACCAGGTAGCACTGAAACTGTTTATATACTACGGTCAAACAAGATGTCTCCTCAGTACGACTGCAGAGTCGTACTCGTGAGGAGGGGGCTATGTCGCTCGTCGCTCCAAAAATATCTAATCTAGTCAAAACACCTCTCTCCACACATACAATCTTGATAATATGTCATGGGTAATGGTTAGGGAGATGCGTTCACCTCGACGGTCGGAAGGCAACTATTCGCCCCACCCGGCCCGGCCCGCGCCGCGAACTTTCTTATATACCCTCCAGATGGCGTCATTTCACCATGACAACGGGCTCCCCCCCTACTTTTAGTTCCACCAGCTGTCACTAGATCGCTCGTGCTATCTGTTTTACCTCTCCTTGCACACTCTCTAGACTTTGGCAGCCATTGTTGTAACCTTGTTTAATGCTTCTTACACAATCCCAAGACTTTGGCAGCCATTGTTGTAACCTTGCTATTTTCTTACACACTCTCTAGACTTTGGCAGCCATTGTTGTAACCTTGCTATCTTCTTACACACCCTCTAGACTTCGGAGGCCATTGTTGTAACCTTGCTATTTTCTTACACACTCTCACGACTCTGGCAGCCATTTTAACCTTTTTTTATATTTTATTTTAATTTCCACGCAATTTTTTCATTTTTTTTAATTAATTTTTCATATTATTGAGACATTAAAAGGGAAAATAAATACAATATTGTTATAAATAAATCATTTATTATTTATTTTTTAATTATTGATACATTTTTTTACAATAAATTTTATAAAATCTTTACAACCTCATATTTAACCACGTTAGACTAATATAGGACCACCTTACTCATACTTATTACCATGTTAGTGACTCACAAGACTTATGCAGGACCTCCTTTCACTCACATTTAACCATGTTTGTGACTCTCAAGACTTATACAGGACCTCCTTTCACTCACATTTAACCATGTAGGTGACTCACAAGACTTACAAAGAACTTCCTTACACTCACTTCTAACCAAGTTGGTGACTAAGAGGACTTATAGAGGACCACATTACAATCATGTTTATCTTATTTTTTACCATGTAACTTGTATCCTATTTGTTAATTTTGTCAATATATATTTAAAAAAATTAAAAATATTTTATCATTTAAAGCGAAAACCTCGAAAAATAAATATAAACTTAGCAAAGGTTTCACTTTTTGTTTTTTATGTATTTTTTAAATTCTAAAGAAACAGGTGTGCTTGGAACGTAGAATAATTTTCTTTTTTTTTTTGTATAATAGATTGACAAAAGTAAACAAATTAATAAATAGGTTTCATGTGAAGCGGTAAAAAAATAAGCTATTAGCGAGTGTAAGATAGTGCTGTATAAGTCTAGTAAGACGCAAACAGGGTTAAATATGAGTGTAAGTTGAACCTATATAAGTCTAGTGAGTTTCTAACGTGGTTAAATGTGAGTGTAAGATAAATCTAGTAAGATAGTCTAGTCTAACATTCATCACCTCTCTCCCAAAGAATGAGTGAAGGAGATGTGGTCGCTTCGACGGTTCATATCATTTTTAATAGATTCCTAACCAAATTAGTGGGAATATTCACACTGGATTGATGTTTTACGTCTTTTTCACTTGGGCTTCCATTGTTGGACAGTTTTGCAGGCAGTGCTCTGGAATCCCCAGTATTTAATCCTGAAAATTAACATTATTGTAATTAAAATGTAATGAATTTCACCTAGCATAAGAAGCTATAGAAACACATCTGTAACAATTTATGTATAAAAAAAGATTAAATAAAGACAAATGTAATTAACCTAAAGAATTTATTTATTTCTTTAAACCTAAATCTTTTCATTCAATGATAATGAAATATATTTCCAAAAAAGGCACATTCCTCAGGAAGAAAATTAATTTGATTGAAAAATTAAAATAACACAATCTACTAGTATTATGAAATTATTTTTTTGAAAATTAATTACAAAATTATAAGTTTGACTAAAAATAGTTCTATGTGATTGGAAAATTATGCAGAATTCACATGCGTGTTTGATGTAGAATTTTTCAATTAAATTACTGCTACCTACAATCAACAAAAATTAAAACTTCTTTCAGATACAAAAAGAAAATAATTTGTATGAAAAAAAGTTTTGGTTGTTGTTGTATCACTCCTAAAATAATAAATAATAAAATAAGACTTTCCTGGATGTGAATAACTTCATATTAATACTGGTCGTGCTGCTGAAAGTACAGGAAGACCCTTAAAAATTCATCTCTGGTAAAATTTGCAAGTTTACAACAAGCCGATTGATGTTAGCGCCGCATGAACTTTAACAAATCTTACACTAAACATGAGTAGGAGCGTTCACGAATTCTCGTCACAATATACGTATTTAAATTTCCTTTAAATATAAAACTTTTCCTTAAACATAATAATGAAGTAATTCTATATTTTACATGCTAAGTATTTTAGAATTGAAGAGCTTCTTCAAAACAATATAATAAAATCGGGAAAAAAAGGGTTTCCAACGCGAATAGTAAGATCAATGCGAATAGAAGAGTATTTACTATTTTCCAAAAGATTTTTGATTGGGGAGAGTGAATTCGTTGATAATTGGAAAGGTAGTAGTACCCCATGATTTCTGCATAACACCTTGTAATTATTATAGGCAACAAAAAGTATGAATGGTAACGAGTGCTTGGTGGATATTAAAGTAAAAGTGAAAAATTAAAGGGTCAAGTGACAAAGATAAGCAAAATACCTTATGAAGCCGGTAGAAAAGGTAAGGTCATGTTCACATAACACTTACTCCAGCACGTACTTCTCATTCTCCTCCTGCTTGTAGGCAATACTACCCTCTTCACTCTTGTTACGAAATAGTCAAAAATCATTACCTACGTAGGTTACTTAATATCATAAGGTTCCTTTTTATTAAATCTATATCTGTTGATTAAATGACCCCTTAGTTATACTGTTAATGTAATATAAGTAGTCAATATTATGTTCAGGTCTAACTCGTTCATAATTTCACTAGAATACTTATGTTTCCGTATTTAAAAGTTAATTTTAAGACCAAGGGTAGATTATGTAAGCTAGATCAATCAATTTTGGGAAACAAGAAAGAAAAACCATTGGAAACGTGGATCAGCAGTCTTCCTGGAGACAGTTTCTTCTACATCCAATACAATCAAGGATTGACTTTAATATTAACTATCAAATGCAGAAACAGCAGCATTACAATGAAATTAAGAGATTATTTCCACTTTTTCCAATGGTTTTATCTCTTGTTTTTCAAAGCACAATAAATTTACCAACTTGAATTGACTTTATTATTAACAATCAAATACAGAAACAGCAGAATTCAGGGAAATTATGCAAGAACTTCAACTTTGTCCAATAGTTTTTACGCTTTCTTGTTAAAAAAAGATCGAACCTACATTTACATTCATACATCTGCTTTAATATTAACTATCAAATAAGAAAAACAGGAGTTTTCGAGTAAAATTAGAAGACGATTTCTACTTTTTCCAATGGTTTTTACTTCATAATTTTAAAAAAAGTTTGAACCTACATGAAAATTCTTACTCCGGTCTTAATGTTAACTATCAAATACGAAATAGGAGTGTTCGAGTGAAATTAGAAGACGATTTCCACTTTTTCCAATGGCTTTTACTTCTTGTTTTTCAAAATAGAACAAGCTAATTTGCACAATCTTGCAATGGCTTATCAAACATGGAAACAGCTGGATTCATGTGAAATAAAGAAATAAATTAAGCTTTTTCTGATGGATTTTACTTTTTATTTTTCAAAATAGATCGTTCCTACATTTATAATTTAGCATTGACTTTATTATTAACTATCATATACGAAATTACTGAATTTCAGTGAAATTGCGAGACTATTTCCACTTTTTCCAATAATTTTTACTTCTTGATCAAGAAAAGAGATCGTCCCAATATATATAATGTGTCATTAGACTTTATGGTAACTTTAAAATGCAGAAACATCAGCATTCCACTGAAATTAGGAGACCATTTCCACTTTTTCCAATGGTTATTTCTTAATACTTAAAAAAAAGGTACCTACATCTACATTCTTACATCCTTAATATTAACTATCAAATACAAAATATATTACCATACATACATCTCATTGAAATTGGGATAAAAGTTCAATTTTTCCAATTGCTTTTTACTTTATTGTTTTTAAAAAATGATAGACTTTACAATTACAATCTAGCATTGATCATAATACAAATTATCAAATAAGTAAAATTAGACGGAAATTTACTTTTTCTACAGCTTTTTACCTCTTACTTTTAACAAAAGATCGTACCTAGTTAATTTAAGTTTCGATCATAAAAGGTAAACGGTAAATTTAAGTAAAAAGAAGACATCGATACAGAAAAAAGTTGAAAAAATTAAGCCCGCTTGCTGGAGTGGAAGAATTAACTTGATAAGATCTTATTACTTTTATTTCATGCTCGAACTGAAGTTTATTTTTTGTTAGCAATTTTAGATATACTATATCTCAACCGTTCACGATACTGCACCAGATAACATAATTTATAGTTTGTAGGCATTAATGAACATCTTTGTATTTATAAAGTTTAATTAAATTTGGAAAAATTGTTAATTGAAGCTACATTTGAGCTTTGAAACGTGTACAGTCTCTGTTAGCCTACTCACGGGAGTAGTTGCCCAGGGAGCACCTCGAGGAGGTAGAGATCAGATTTCGCTCCCCAAAAATTATCTACCGATTATTGGAATAACAATAAGATGTAGGGATATCTTTTCTTATTAATGCAATGTACAAATTTAAAATCTAGATATTGTCTTTAAAAATTGAGAAGTGTAATGGAAGAACCTTGACAATTATTATAGTATGAGAAAATCGTGTGACAGTTCTCTTGAATTTTTTTCTGTTTAAGAATTACTGAGTTAGATAAAAGTCACTGAATCAAATTCAAGTGAATTAAAAGTAATTATGTTATCTTGATTCGTTCACAGGAACATTATAAAGAAATAAGAAATTATTTTAAACATTATTATAACTACTTCTCAAAAGGTTTTATAAAAATGATTTTATATTTAAAATTTAAAAATACTTTCAATTGATTATAACATATTTCATATTGTTAAATATTAAATATATAATTGCTACACTGTCTTTCTGAAAAGTGGGGTCACATGATTCTAGAAGTTTCCCTCCATTTGTAATGTACAGTATACATTTCTTTTGGTGTGTTGTGATTGTAGGTAATAATGAACAAAAGTGGAATACTTTGGTTCTTTAAATAGTGTTTTGGTTTTTTGCAATAAATATATTGAATTTTAACAGAAATGCAGTCTAGAGGTGTACAAGACTGCAGGCTGTTTCATTTGGAAAACGTTGAGAAATATGAGTGCTCTGTTTCCCAGTTTAATCACCTAGCAATCTACATTTTCTTTTTAAGAATTTAGGAAAGTAAGTAATAGATTTTCTTTGATTTTTTAGAAAACATTAAGAATTGTAAGTCTAATTTAACTGAATTTAAAAAAAAAAATTGCATTAAAATGAGCATATGTTCTGTTACTGCATATTGTTCGTATTGTTAGGCTAGGGTACCCGCATGGACGCCAAGGTCCCCAAAGAAGTGGCTAGTCCACTTCCCCCTTAAGGGAGGTTTTATCGTTAATGAAAATCTTTGTATTTATAAAGTATAATTAAATTTGGAAAAATTTTAGTGAAAGCTAGTTTTAAGCTTTGAAAAGTGTACTGTCTCTGTTAGCCTACTCCCGGGAGTAGTTGCCCGGGAAGCACCTCGAGGAGGTAGAGATCAGTTTTCGCTCCCCAAAGAACGCCTTTCTACCCACATCCGCATTCTAGTTGGTCATTTAAGCAGGCATAGGGATACGTTGACTCCATACAATGGAGTTTGTAAAAATGAATTGGGATAAAATTGGAGGAAAAGGGAATAGGGTAAGAATATCGTTTAGTGATTGAGCGATATACGGGGAGACCTGTCTGCATAGACCAAAGACTAGAATGAGTTATGTATAGGATGGGGCAATTAGGGAAATAGAGGGATTATTAGAAAGGCGTTCGGAAAAAAAGGGTTTTAGGACTGGTGGGTAATTGGGCTTACAAAAAGATACAGACTTGAAGGAAACAAAGTCTGCAAAACCTTTGGAAACAAAGAAAACGAAATTCAAGAAAGAACAAGAAGACGATTAACAAGTGGAACCCCCGCCAGAAATTAAACAAATCAACCAAGAGATTTTAAAACGATGTAACGTGTAATGTATAAAATCGGAGCCAGTGTTTTTTGTCACGAAGTGTTGTGCAGGATGTGTTTTCGAAATAAATCTAACACAATAATTAATTAGTCGGTATATTTGATTCACATTTAGTCTTAAAAAACCGAGTAAAAACATTGTTAGTGGCCACTAAAATGTTTTAAATAATTATAATTCCAAGTATTCATTTAGGTGAGTAGTGAACATGCAATTAGTGAAATGATTTAATTTTTTCATGCATTATTATCATGCTATTAGTTACACCATATTAATTCAAAATGAAAATGTAAAATAAGTGGAATTATAATTAACATTGAAGCGAAAGTTTATACTAGAAAATTTGTAAAAGTAAGTGAATCAATTATTAATAATAGAACTCCTAAAGATTTTCGACTCACTGCAAAGCTATTAATGTAGAAACATTAAGACTGCTATCAATAATAACGAGAAAAGATGTACTACTTTTAGACGAATTTGAAATGAAAACATTTGGACAAGTTTCTCAGTAACCAGCGTACGCAATCAACCTGTTCAGCCGTTTTCTTCTTCCAATCAATGTCACTCTTTTACCTAAATACAACCTTCTTTTTTTTTTATTAAAACGAAGATTAATTAATAAAAATATATTGCCAGGAAATATACTCTGTCTGTTCCAAAAGAAAAAAAGCCACTTTAATGCACCAATAATGCTAAGTGTAGAAAAACAAATACAAGTGAAATTTAAACATATACCAATACTTCAAGAGCACTTCAACAGTCTGCAAAACAAAATTGAAGTGTTCACTTAAATTAGTTTTAAGTTTTGTATTTATGAGATGTCGTGCACAGAAATTACTATTATAGTCAGTATGTAACTAAATAAACTATTTGTTCCAAACAAACTACTTTGAGATCCACTTCTGAAGTTCCAAAAATATGGTTTCCTTCTGAGCTGAAGGACGGACACTTCACTAAGTTAAAACTAAGCTACCTTCTAAACTATTTACATCAGGCATCCATTGAAATTCTTAAGACATGGTTCTTTCAATGTTGCAGCGTCATACTGTCCAACTTACAACTAAGCTTAACCTAACTTATAAACTAGATACTTTAGCCATCCATTGAAATTCCTAAGATATGGTTTCTTCTTATATAGCAGGGGCTCACTTACCCAACTTACAACTAATTTTAACCTAACTTACAAACTAGATACTTTAGCCATCCATTGAAATTCCTTTGATATGGTTTCTTCTTACATGGCAGGAGCTCACTTGCCCAACTTACAACTAAGCTTAACCTAACTTACAAACTAGATACTTTAGCCATCCATTGAAATTCCTAAGAAATGGTTTCTTCTTATATGGCAGGGGCTCTCTTGCCCTACTTACAACTAAGCTTAACCTAACTTACAAACTAGATACTTTAGCCATCCATTGAAATTCCTAATATATGGTTTCTTCTCGTATGATAGGGGCATACTGCCCAACTTACAACTAAGCTTAACCTAACTTATAAACTAGATACTTTAGCCATCCATTGAAATTCCTAATATGGTTTCTTCTCGTATGATAGGGGCATACTGCCCAACTTACAACTAAGCTTAACCTAACTTACAAACTAGATACTTTAGCCATCCATTGAAATTCCTAATATATGGTTTCTTCTCGTATGATAGGGGCATACTGCCCAACTTACAACTAAGCTTAACCTAACTTATAAACTAGATACTTTAGCCATCCATTGAAATTCCTAATATATGGTTTCTTCTTATATGGCAGGGGCTCTCTTGCCCTACTTACAACTAAGCTTAACCTAACTTACAAACTAGATACTTTAGCCATCCATTGAAATTCCTCATATATGGTTTCTTCTCGTATGATAGGGGCATACTGCCCAACTTACAACTAAGCTTAACCTAACTTATAAACTAGATACTTTAGCCATCCATTGAAATTCCTAATATATGGTTTCTTCTTATATGGCAGGGGCTCACTTGCCCAACTTACAACTAAAACATCTTATAAACTAATTACTAAGGCATCTGTTGAGGTTCTTTAGACAAGGTTTCTTCTAATAAGGCGGTGGCATAATGCCCAACTTATAACTATGCTAACTAAAAACTATTTACTATCTAAATAAGCTAACCGCAGATGATGTGAATAAAAAATAAAATCATTGAGTTAATATCGCGTACAAGAGTATAAGGTTAAATTATTCTATTCCCATACAAACTAATCTCGTATGGCTTACAGCTAACTTTACTTACTAACTACTAATCAATCACCTTTGGCAGCCATTGAGATTTTTAAGATTTTGCTTTCGTCTGAATTTGAGGGTGCATACGGTTTACTTCTAAATTACTTAATTACTTGCAAAAGATGTGAACACCAATAGGTTAAGTCTTAAAATGTAATCGCGAACTTTAAAAGCTTAATCTAAACCATTACTTGATAAACTAAACACCTATCGCATCCTGTGATATTTCGTAAAATGTGAATTTGGTTAGGCAACCTTTGCGATTCTAAGGATATTACATTCGTCTGACATAAAGGGTTCATTTCTCCTGTCTTGTAGCCAAGTTAACTTAGAACAGATTTCAGCTGGCACCCATTGGGATTCCAATCATATAGCTTTCTTCTGTCATGATAGCTAAAAATTCCTCATCTTATAACTAAGTAAACTTAAAAACTAATGATTTTTCTATTCTAATTTTTGCTAGGCTGGAGTTTCATAAGACGTAGATTTACGTAATGCGGTGGTTTGGATTAGTTCCATGTTCTAGCTGCATAGCAGAAATAACAGCCTACAAAGAATCTACGAACCAAGAACATCAAAGAATCATAAAAAAGAGGTTTCAGCTTTACTTCCATTTACTATCTCCGTTACAAAAGTAACTGCCTTTAAAGATACAATTAATTTACAATGGACCATTTTTGTCTGAAGAACAGCTATCGAGAATTCACTTAGAACACAAACCAAACAAAACGAAGCTCTTTGTTCGCCTAACAATCTACTCAGATTTCGCAGATCAAGGTCAAAGTAAACACAAAAAGAAAAGAAGTACATGTGCTTCTAAATAATTGATTACTAATACGTTTAAAATTTACATTAACCATAAAGACAAAAATACTTTTATTTAACTTCACACGTTTCGAATCTAAAAAAAGGATTTCATCTATTTAGAGTTTAACCCCTAAGGATTGTTAATCTACTGCAGCGAAAACAAGTCCATGAACATTAAACTCTCAACAGAAAGAAAAACTATCCCAAAACATTAAATTCAAAACGTTGAACTTATTAAATAAAAGCACATTTTTTGAAATTTTATAGAATTTAAATTCTACTTAAATGTTTAACCAAAATTATAATATACACATAAAACCGTACACTGTTTGAGACTGAAGCCACAATTCGAAGTAAGACAAGCAATTTCACTAAATTAGAACTCATACATAATGCTCTGCGCCCAGTTCTGCTTGGCACATTAATAACAGTAAATTAATTGTTTGGCGACATATGTCGTATATAAATGTTCTAGAGATCACATACTATCGAAATACACCGGCAACCGAATTAGTTCCGTTTGCCACACCGTATTACTTCTCGAACACGCTCCGCGCCGAATAATCTTTTAAACTCTTTAAAATAAAATAGTAAGTCGGACGGTGGATATTTAATAGCGAATGTTTTGACGTTCACGGATTATCTAAATACCCGGATTTTATCGTTTCCTAGAAGACCGCTAATACAAATCGCACCGTTTTATTTTATATTTGCCCGGATATAAGTAGTATGGTACCATACTTTAAAAATATATCGTATTAGTAGTGAACTCTAGAAGAATTAAGTGTCACATTTAAGCTAGCAATTGTTTTTTTATTAACGTGCAAAGGAGCGTAAGGTGCAGATAGTTTTAGAGGAATAAAAGAGTAAAATTGAATGTCTGGAAATTAGCTTCAAATTCACTTATCTTCTATTCGAAGTTGGTGTAGCAGCTAGTTTTATACTGGTTGGTAACATAATGTAAGAGGAGTAAGAATTTTAAACAAATTAGGTTAGTTATCTATTAAAACTGCTTCTCACTACACCTGAACTTTTTCAATGAATGTAAACTGATATGATGGCCTTTAAATGTGCTTAAAACTATACCTACTTCTATAACTAGTGCTTAAAAATATACCTACTTCTATAACTAATTCTTACAACTATACCTAACTAATTCTTAATTCTATCGCTACTCTAAATGTAACTAAAACTAGTGCCATCTATTAGTTTTTATGGTCACTTATGATATAGTCAGTTTCAATTCTTACTTCCTAATACATAAGGGAAAGATTCACTAAGAAACATTTAATCAAGTATTAACTTGTAACTTTACAAAATTCTAACGTGTGTCAATACTGATGAGTTTCAGGAGGAATAAATGCCTATATAATCAACAGTCTTAGTTATGAGAGAAATAATAAAATACATAAATGCTAATGATAAATGTAGAGGGTCAATACTAATAAGAACAGTGTTTACAAATCTGTTTTCCAAAATATTCAATGATGAGCAGCAGTGATTATAATTCAGTTGAGATTAATAATCGACTGGGTATGGAACACTAGGAAAGAATTGTTTTTATAAAGTCCATGTGAATCATTTTTTGGAGTATCAATTCAACTTATAGCACTCAAAGCAAATGCGAGATTATACAAACTACAATAGATCCAATAAACATTTTCGTAAAAAAAAAAGAAACTAAGATTTTGCAACAACGAAAGGACCAATTACAACCAACACCAAATTGATTAGAACAAATTCTTTTCTCCATTGTCCGCTGAGCCATCTACCATTACATCCAAAATATTTCGAGGACTTCCATTCCATTCCTTCATCCATATCCACTTTGCTCATCCATAACGTCATTCCAGACTCATTAAAACTAATTCTTAAAACTAAGTTTTTTTTTTTTTTTACCTGGATGTGAATGTCAAAAACATATGTCCCATACGTAAACATATTGTAGAATTAGATTCCTTTTTCTATTTATCCATCTCATGTGTGACATCAAAGTTGGTACATATGCGAATCATATAACTTCGTATTATATTACACCGTTTTCACATCACAGCTTCTGGTTTATACTTACTTAAAAGTTAGTAAACTAACTAATTTAACTACGTTTGAAAGATTTTTGGTGTTCACATCATCTCATGAAGATTATAACTATCTTATTGAACTAACTTAATAACTAAATTACGTTTGAAAACATATTGGTTTCCACATCACTGCATCAGAATTATAACTATTATTTAAATCTAACCAACTTAATTACTGAACGATGTTTGGTTTCCTCATCACAGCATTAGAGCTTGCGTTTTCTAAAAACTAGCTTATAACTAACTATTGATTAAATTATGGGTTTTTTCCACATCTCAGCTTAAGTCTAGCGTTTCTTATAACTAACTTATTAATAATAAGCATTTAAGTGGCATTTGGCTTCCTTATCGCAACTTGGAATTAGCGTTTCTTTAACATATCTTTTAACTAATTAACAGCTAAACAATAATATGTCCCCAGAATAATTTAAGCTTTTTTCTAAAATTAACTTATGTTAACAAAATGTTTTTGTTTTCACATCACTGCATCACACTTATTGCTACAAATTTTCAAAATTAATTAATTTAATACTATGTTTGACTACCACATCACTGTGTGTCAGGGTTTGGCACACTTCTATAGCTTCTTATTTATTTAATTCGTTTTAACCATTTTTGGCTTCCATATCACAGCTGCTTTGCCCTTCGTCATAAAACTTAATGTCATACTGATGCTTAATATCAAAAGGATTAGGGAGAAAAATAGTAAGAGATATCTTTTTTTTTAATACAATGTACAAACTTAAAGTCTCTTAAAACTAACTTAACTAAACAAAGTTTGTTTTCCTCAACACCTCTTGGGATTAGCGTTACTTAAAACTAACTTATAACTAAGTAGCATTTAAATTTTTTGGTTTCCACATCAAAGTTTGATTCTACATCTTCATTATCATTGGATGTTTTTCATTATCCTTGATCTTAATAATTATCTTAACTATACTTAAAACTAATTGTTTGGAACATGAATAGTTTAATTTGTTAGGTAAACTATAAAGTTATTTCAGTGTAACGTCACTAAATAAACTACACTTAAACTAACAAAAGGCCTTCTTTAATTCTGTCAGGTCAGAATGTTTATTCTGCTATGAAGTATCGCTATGTATATATTTTTCTGTTTATCACTTTTACTTGTTTTTGTAAATAAACCATTATTGATTTAAGAAGGACCCTGATTCCTAGATTAGTACAGAAATTGTATATTTAGCTGGCAATGAATTTTTCGCTAGTTAATTTAAGTTTTGATCATAAAAGGAAAAAGGCAAATTTAAGCGAAAAGAAGATATCAATACAGAAAAAAATTAAACACGCTTGCTGTAGAAATAACTTGACGAAATATTATTAGTTTTATTTCAAGTTCGAACTGGAGTAGTTATGGTATATTTTTTTTAAGCTATTTTTCTTATATAACACTAGCATATTCTACAACTCTTTTAAAACTCTCAGTTTTTAATTTGTAATCATTTCGCTTATCGTTTATGAATATATTTCTATTTATAAAGTTTAATTAAATTTGGAAAAAATTTAAATTGAAGCTTCATTTGAGCTTTAAAAAATGTACTGTCTCTGTTAGCCTACTCCCGGGAGTAGTTGCCCGGGGAGCACCTCGAGGAGGTAGAGATCAGTTTTCGCTCCCCAAAGAACGCCTTTCTACCCACATCCGCATTCTAGATGGTCATTTAAGCAGGTTTAGGGATACGTAGAACTCCATAATACAATGGAGCTTGTAAAAATGGTCTGGGAAAAAATTGGAGGAAAAGGGAATAGGGTAGATCAATCGTTTAGTGATTGAGGGATATACGGGGAGACCTGTCTGCATAGACCAGTGACTAGAATGACGTAAACCTAGATTTCTAGGTTATATATAGGATGGGGCAATTAGGGAAATAAGGGGATAATTAGAAATGCGTTCGGAAAGAAAGGGGTTTTTGGACTGGTGGGTAATTGGGCTTACAAAAAGATACAGACTTGAAGAAAACCAAGTCTGCAAAACCAACAAAGAAAACGAAATTCAAAAAACTAGAAGAAGACAATTATTAAAACAAAAACCCCAGTCTGAAACTAAACAAATCTACCAACAAACAACAAATTAAAAAAAAACTGAAACGTGTAAAGGGTAAAATCGGAGCTAGTGTTTTTTTTGTCACGAAGTGTTGTGCAGAATGTGTATCTAAAATAAATCTACTAAAATAATTAATTAGTCTGTGTAAATTGATTCACAGTTGCCCTTAAAAAACCGAGTAAAAACATTGTTAGTGGCCACTAAAATGTTTTAAATAATTATAATTCCAAGTATTCATTTAGGTGAGTAGTGAACATGCAATTAGTGAAACGACTTAATTTTTCATGCATTATTATCATGCTTTTAGTTACACCATATTAATTAAATATGAACATGTAAAATAAGTGGAATTATAATTATTATTAAAATGCAAGATTACAATCGAAATTTGTAAAAGTAAGTGAATCAATTATTAAAAATAAAAGTCCTAAAAATTTCCGACTGACTGCAAAGCTATTAATGTAGAAACAATAAGACTGCTTTGAGAATGCTATCAATAATAACGAGAAAAGATCTACCCTTAGACGAATTTGAAATGAAACCATCCCGACAAGTTTCTCAGAATCCAGAGTACGCTTTCAACCGGTTCGACCGTTTTCTTCTTCCAATCAATGTCACTCTTTTACCTAAATACAAATTGTGTTGACTTAAATCAGTTTAAGTTGTGTATTTATTAGATGACCTGCACTGAAATTACTATTATAGTCAGTATGTAACTAAATAAACTATTTGTTCCAAACAATTTCCTTATAATACTACTTATCAACTACTTTGAGATTCACTACTGAGGTTCCAAAGATATGGTTTTCTTCTGAGCTGAAGGACGGACACTTCCTGAGTTAAAACTAAGCTGCCTTCTAAACTAATTGTATCAGGCATCCATTGAAATTCCTAAGATAGCTTCTTCTTATATTTAAGGGGCACACCTCCCAACTTACAACTAAGCTTAACCTAACTTACAAAATAGATAATTAAGTCATCCATTGAAATTCCTGAGATGTGGTTTCTTCTTATATGGCAGGGGCACACTTGTTCAACTTACAACTAAGCTTAACCTAACTTACAAACTAGATAATTAAGTCATCCATTCACCAATATTAACACCATATTAATATGGCTAATTTGTTAACCGCAAAAGGCCAAAAAAAAAAAAAAAAAAAAAAAAAAAAAAAAAAAAAAAAAAAAAAAAAAGTCATCCATTGAAATTCCTTTGATATGGTTTCTTTTTATATGGCAGGGGCACACTTGCCCAACTTACAACTAAGCTTAACCTAACTTACAAACTAGATAATTAAGTCATCCATTGAAATTCCTAAGATATGGTTTCTTCTCATATGGCAGAGGCACACTTGCCCAACTTACAACTAAGCTTAACCTAACTTACAAACTAGATAACTAAGTCATCCATTGAAATTCCTTTGATATGGTTTCTTCTTATATGGCAGGGGCACACTTGCCCAACTTACAACTAAGCTTAACCTAACTTACAAACTAGATAATTAAGTCATCCATTGAAATTCCTAAGATATGGTTTCTTCTCATATGGCAGAGGCACACTTGCCCAACTTACAACTAAGCTTAACCTAACTTACAAACTAGATAACTAAGTCATCCATTGAAATTCCTTTGATATGGTTTCTTCTTATATGGCAGGGGCACACTTGTCCAACTTAAAACTAAGCTTAACCTAACTTACAAACTAGATAATTAAGTCATCCATTGAAATTCTTTTGATATGGATTCTTCTCATATGGCAGGGGCACACATGTCCAACTTACAACTAAGCTTAACCTAACTTACAAACTAGATAATTAAGTCATCCATTGAAATTCCTAAGATATGGTTTCTTCTTATATTGGAAGGGCTCACTTGCCCAACTTACAACTAAGCTTAACCTAACTTACAAACTAGATAATTTAGTAATCCATTGAAATTCCTTTGATAAGGTTTCTTCTTATATTGGAAGGGCTCACTTGCCTAACTTACAACTAAGCTTAACCTAACTTACAAACTAGATAATTTAGACATCCATTGAAATTTCTAAAATATGGTTTCTTCTTATATGGCAGGGGCACACTTGCCCAACTTACAACTAAGCTTAACCTAACTTACAAACTAGATAATTTAGACATCCATTGAAATTCCTTTGATAAGGTTTCTTCTTATATTGGAAGGGCTCACTTGCCCAACTTAAAACTATGCTTAACCTAACTTACAAACTAGATAATTTAGAGATCCATTGAAATTCCTAAAATATGGTTTCTTCTTATATGGCAGGGGCACACTTGCCCAACTTACAACTAAGCTTAACCTAACTTACAAACTAGATACATTAGCCATCCATTGAAATTCCTTTGATGTGGTTTCTTCTTATATGGCAGAGGCACACTTGCTCAACTTACAACTAAGCTTAACCTAACTTACAAACTAGATAATTAAGTCATCCATTGAAATTCCTGTGATATGGTTTCTTCTTTTATGGCAGAGGCACACTTGCCCAACTTACAACTAAGCTTAACCTAACTTACAAACTAGATAATTAAGTCATCCATTGAAATTCCTGTGATATGGTTTCTTCTTTTATGGCAGAGGCACACTTGCCCAACTTACAACTAAGCTTAACCTAACTTACAAACTAGATAATTAAGTCATCCATTGAAATTCCTTTGATATGGTTTCTTCTTATATGGCAGGGGCACACTTGTCCAACTTACAACTAAGCTTAACTTAACTTACAAACTAGATTATTAAGTCATCCATTGAAATTCCTTTGATATGGTTTCTTCTTATATGGCCGGGGCACTCTTGTCCAACTTACAACTAAGCTTAACCTAACTTACAAACTAGATAATTAAGTCATCCATTGAAATTCCTAAGATATGGTTTCTTCTTATATTGGAAGGGCTCACTTGCCCAACTTACAACTAAGCTTAACCTAACTTACATACTAGATAATTTAGTCATCCATTGAAATTCCTTTGATAAGGTTTCTTCTTAAATTGGAAGGGTTCACTTGCCCAACTTACAACTAAGCTTAACCTAACTTACAAACTAGATAATTTAGGCATCCATTGAAATTCCTTTGATAAGGTTTCTTCTTATATTGGAAGGGCTCACTTGCCCAACTTACAACTAAGCTTAACCTAACTTACAAACTAGATAATTTAGGGATCCATTGAAATTCCTAAGATATGGTTTCTTCTTATATGGCAGGGGCACACTTGCCCAACTTACAACTAAGCTTAACCTAACTTACAAACTAGATACTTTAGGCATCCATTGAAATTCCTAAGATATGGTTTCTTCTTATATGGCAGAGGCACACTTGTCCAACTTACAACTAATCTTAACCTAACTTACAAACTGGATAATTAAGTCATCCATTGAAATTCCTTTGATATGGTTTCTTCTTATATGGCAGAGGCACACTTGTCCAACTTACAACTAAGCTTAACCTAACTTACAATCGTTAGTCACCCTTATAAATTCCTGAGATATGGATTCTTCTTATATAGCAATGGCATACTGCCCAACTTACAACTAAGATTAACCTAACTTACGAACTACACACTTTAAACTTCCTTTGAAATCCTAAGATATGGTTTCTTCTTATACGGCAGGGGCTCTTTTAGCTTACAAACGAGAAACTTTAGCCATCCTTTGAAATTCCTGAGATACGGTTTCTTCTTATATGGCAGGGGCATACTGCCCAACTTACAACTAAGCTTAACCTAACTTACAATCTAGATACTTTAGCCATCCATTGAAATTTCTTTGATATGGTTTCTTCCTATATGCCAGTAGCTCTCTTGCCCAACTTACAACTAAGCTTAACCTAACTTACAAACTAGATAATTTAGTCATCCATTGAAATTCCTAAGATAGTTTCTTCTTATATGGCAGGGGCACACTTGCCCAACTTACAACTAAGCTTAACCTAACTTATAAACTAGATAATTTAGCTATCCATTGAAATTCCTAAGATAGTTTCTTCTTATATGGCAGGGGCACACTTGCCTAACTTACAACTAAGCTTAACCTAACTTACAAACTAGATACTTTAGCCATCCATTGAAATTCCTTTGATATGGTTTCTTCCTATATGCCAGTAGCTCTCTTGCCCAACTTACAACTAAGCTTAACCTAACTTACAAACTAGATAATTTAGTCATCCATTTAAATTCCATTGATAAGGTTTCTTCTTATATGGCAGGGGCATACTGCCCAACTTACAAGTAAGCTTAACCTAACTTACAAACTAGATAATTTAGCCATCCATTGAAATTCCTAAGAAATGGTTTCTTCTTATATGGCAGTGGCTCACTTGCCCAACTTACAACTAAGCTTAACGTAACTTGCAATCTAGATAATTTAGCCATCCATTGAAATTCCTAATATAGTTTCTTCTTATATGGCAGGGGCACACTTGCCCAACTTACTGCTAAGCTTAACCTAACTTATAAACTAGATACTTTAGCCGTCCATTGAAATTCCTGAGATATGGTTTCTTCTTATGAGAGAGTCTTGTGTTATTTCTCGTACAGTGAACATCGCTCTTAAAATTTTTGTTTGAAAGTACGGTTTGTAAAGATTGTAGGAATTTGAAAATTGGCATAGATATTAATCAGTGAAGGCTAGTGAACATATAAAAAATTTGAAGATTTTTATCGAGCCGTTTTATAGTTATTTGACTTTGAAAAAGTTTGTTTAATATGGTTTTAAAAGGCAGTGGGGATTTATGCATTTAAAATCAGTAGTGGGGCGTGTAGAAAGGTGGTGAAGTGGGAGAAGAGTTGAATTGTTTATTTAAACGTGAATATAAATATTTATTTCTTGACTTTAACTTTTGTTACTAGTATGTTTATCAATATATCGAACATTTAACTTTCTTTCAATGGTGCTTTCGGCAGCCTCTTTATAATCCCGTTTCATTTAATTAAGTACTTTTTTGTTTCTCTTGGGTTTAAAAATTTCTTTATTGAGAAGTTAATAAATAATAAATATATTTAGTAATTAATTCAATAAAACTAAATTCAACTTTTATTTAGTTGAGATAATGGATAATAGTCAATTATTGGAATTTATGAAACAATTTAAAGAGGAAATGAAAGCTGATATTGAAAAAAACCGGAACTTAATAATATCAGACATTAAAGAATCGATAGAGGCTCTTCAGGGAAATTATCAGCAATTAAAATTTAGAGTGAATAGCCTAGAAAGAGAAGTGAGAAGGAAAAATTTGTTGCTATTCGGTATTGATGAAGAATTCAATGACTATTGGGAGCAGGAGGATTTTGTTTGTGCATTTTTGAGTGAGAAGTTACAGTTGAATCTGACAACTTCCGACTTTGATTGTGTAAGAAGAATAGGTAAATTTTCGAAAGAAAATAAGGCACGGCCTATTTTAATAGGTCTTACTCAACTTCGAACGAAATTATTAATTCTTAAAAATTGTTTCAAGTTAAAAGGTTCTAAAATAGCGATTGCTGAGGATTTTCCTGAGGAGGTGGCAGATGTACGTAAGAGTCTTCGTCCGAAACTATTAGAGGCTCGAAAAGCGGGGAAGTACGCAGTCATTAGGTATGATAAGTTGATCATTAAAGAGCGTTATAATGAGGCTGGACAAACGACGTCAGAACAAGCTAAAAAACGAGAGCTAACCCACTCACCCGCTAAAAATAGTGAAACTCCTCTAATCATAGGGAAAAAGGAGCATCTACATAAAAGAACCAAATCGGATATAGACATTTCAGCTGCGAAACTTAAGTTGGAACAGTTCAACTACACGCCTCGCTCACCAAAACCAACCGGAACAAAAAAATGTGAATCCAATAATGGTAAAATATAGCAACCACAAAAGGATATGAAACTGAACATTCTGGCCTACAACATTTGCGGATTGAAAAATAAAAAATATGATTCAGGTTTTTTAAAATATCTATTAAATTTCGACATTATCTTACTTTTTGAAACATTTGTGGAAACTAAGGACCAAGAGGAGTATATGATAACTTTTAGTGGATTTCATGTACTGTGGATTCCAGCAAAAAGAGATTCCAAGTTTGGGAGAGCTTCGGGTGGCTGCCTCTATGGTATAAATTTAAAAGGTACTATCAGTAAATTTATTTCTTTCTGTCAAATTCAAAACAAGGAGTTGATCTGTGTAAAGCACAATAATTTTTGTATGTATATTTTTCCCGTCTATCTTAACTGTAATAAATGGGAAATGGATTTCACGGAGCTGCTAAATTTTGTTTCAATCAATTACAATTTAAATATTTTTTTGGTGGGAGATTTTAATTGTAGGCTCGGCTCTTTACAGCATTTACCTAAAAATTATAATGTGTCAGATGTAGAAATTGAAAATTTGAATAGAAAATCCAAAGACTATGTAGTAAATACTAATGGGAAAAAGATTTTACAATTTTTTGACGATTATGGCTTTGTAATATTGAATGGAAGAACGGAGAACGATAAAGAGGGTCATTTTACGTATATGGGTGGCGCTGGTAATTCGGTAATAGATTTTGCTTGCGTTAATTTAGATTTACTTTCTTATGTAGATAATTTTAAAGTTGATATGCAAATCTATTCCGACCATATGCCTATTGTTACCTCATTTGCGATATTGAGCGTGCCTTGTGATAATTTAATCCTTCCCCTTTTGCCAAAAATGTGTTGGAAAAAGCAGAATGGTTCTATTTACAAGGAGAAAATCGGAAAGCTTGTAAATAATATATGCTACATTTCGGACAACGAGGAGGATGGTGTGAGTTTTGTTACTGATTTAATTTTTAGTGCATCGAATTATAATAAAAATGTTAGGCCTACATATAGATCAAATAATCCTTGGTATGACAAGGAATGTAATATTGCAAGATGTAAATCTTTTAGTCAATTACAAGTTTGTAGGAAATCAAAAAATGAAAATGATAAATTAATTTATATATCATGTAACAATGCTTACAGAAAGCTTTGTAAGAATAAGAGGAAGGAGTATTTTATGAAGTGTATTGAACGTCTGAATAGTACGAATAAAAGTGAAGAATTTTGGGAAGTGGTGCGGACACTTAAAAAGAACAATAAATGGACGGTGGGCAATATTGCCGTTATGGAATGGGTCGATTATTTCAAAGCTTTATACAGTCCTCCTTGCTTAGTGGAAAAAATAGTTTTCGTCGAACCTCTTAATATAGACGAATATCTTGATAGCCCATTCTCTATGGATGAGTTACAACGTGTTCTATTTAAAGTTAAGGATGACAAAGCACCTGGTAAAGATAGAATTACTTTTGAATTCTATAAGTATGCTCCCACTAACTTCTTAACATTATTATTGGGTATATTCAACAGAATTTTCGAATCAGGTACCATTCCATCTAGTTTTAGAGAATCAATCATATTCCCTCTTTACAAAAAAGGAAATAAAAATTTAGTAACAAACTATAGAGCAATATCTTTTATAAACACGATAAGCAAACTATATTCTGGTCTAATATTAAATAGAATAGTTGAGTGGGCAAATGGTAATGGAATAATAAGAGAATTCCAGGCCGGGTTTCGACAGAGTTATTCTGCTGTAGACAACATATTTAATTTAGTCAATTTAGTTAAATTAAAACTTAAGATGAAAAGGCAAAAAGTCTATGCTTTCTTTGTTGATCTTAAGTCGGCATTTGACAGCATAGACCGTCACGCGCTGATTTATAAACTCTGTGAATTAGGCCTTTCCACAAAAATTATTAAATCTATTAAAAATTTATTCCTTAAAACGACAGCCAACGTGTGGTGTACCAATGGATTATCTCCTAGCTTTTTAACTGAAACAGGTGTCCGACAGGGTTGTATTCTCAGTCCAACTTTATTTTCCCTGTACATAAACGATTTGGAAGTTCATTTAGATGGGGGCGTTTGTCTGGAGGGCGGTGGTAAAGTGAAATTACTCGCCTACGCCGATGATATAGTGTTACTTGCATCTGATCCGCACTCCTTACAGAGGATGATCAACTCGTTTCTGGAATATTGCCTATTCTGGAGTTTAAGGATTAATTTAGAGAAGTCCAAGGTATTAATATTTAGAAATGGGGGGAGGCTTGCGAAATCGGATAAATGGCATCTCGGTACAGACAATATTGAAGTTGTAAATGAGTACAAGTATTTAGGGATCCGTCTCACGCCTACTTTGTCCTTCAGTAAACACATTGTCAATAAGGTAAGTGAAGTGAAAGTTGGTTTGAATACTGTATGGCGGCAGTTTATGGACAACAAGAACATCTCTTACCTAAATAAATTACGGATATTCAATTCGGTTAGTAGGAGCATACTCTGTTATGGCGCCCAAGTATGGGGAGGAGAATTGCATAATGAAGTTGAGAAAGTGTTGCGATTTTTCATTAAAAAACTATTCGGACTGCCTCAATACACTCCTTCCGCTTTTCTCTATTTAGAAACAAATTTATACCCCATTTTTGTTTATACCATCAAACTTCATTTTGATTATTTAATTAAAGTTTTGTCTCTATCTGATAATAGACTGCCAAAAATTCTAGCCTTAATAGTAATTAAAAAAGATATTTCTTGGTTCAGAGAGATTAAACATTATATTGAAAAATTTAATTTAAACATTTCATTAAGTTTGGCTAATTGTAACAATGTTGAATTATGGCGCAATAGTCTCAATCATATCCGTACGCGTATTTTAGAAGACTTTAAAGAACAATATTATCAACAAATTATGAATTGTAATAGTTTTCCGCTGCACAGAGAACTAAAGTTTAAACTAAATAACCACTACCTATATGATTGCTCATTGTCATTAGATAGTGTTAGTTGGCTCTTTAAATGTAGAGGAGATTTATTGAATCTGAACTACAAACACTTTAAAATTGATGGTACCAAGTGTGAGATGTGTGGCTACACTGAAAACGAGGACTTATTTCACTTTTTAGCTATTTGTCCGGCAATGTGCGAAATAAGGAAGGACTGTTTTAATAAATATTTTCTAGCCGCCAGCGAAATACTTGAGTTCATTAACGGGAAAGATTGGAGATGTTTAGTGAAATATTGTAAGCATGCCTATCAACTTAGGACTTAGTATAATTTAAAATAATTTCTATAGATTGGTTTTCTTTATATGTTTAAGTCGGAACTTGTTTTGTTTTTCTTTAATTTCAGTTTTGTATTTTACTACTTTACTTTTGTTTTCATTAGAGCATTTATTTAGTTATCGTAACAGGACTCCACTCTGACGGTCTAAAGACCAAGAGGTGTGTCTTTAGTTAAAATATAAAATGATTGCAGTATATTTAGTTATTTTCTTTTGTAGGTGATTTATTAATTTTGTGATGTTTATAGATGTAATTATAATTAATAAAGACATTTATTATTATTATTATGGTTTCTTCTTATATGGCAGTAGCTCACTTGCCCAACTTACAACTAAGCTTAACCTAACTTACAATCTAGATAATTTAGCCATCCATTGAAATTCCTAAGATATGGTTTCTTCTTATTTGGCAGTAGCTCACTTGCCCGACTTACAACTAAGCTTAACCTAACTTATAAACTAGATAATTCAGTCATCCTCTGAAATTCCTGAGATATAGTTTCTTCTTATATAGCAAGGGCACACTTGCCCAACTTACAACTAAGCTTAACCTAAGATACAAACTAGATGCTTTAGCCAACCATGGAAATTCTTGAGATATGCTTTCTTCTAAGGTTTGTATGTTAATACAAACTAGACACTTTAGCTATCCATTGAAATTCCTTTGATATGTTTCTTCTTATATGACAGGGGCACACTTGCCCAACTTACAACTAATCTTAAGCTAATTTATAAACTAGATACATTAGCCATCCATTGAAATTCCTAAGATATGGTTTCTTCTTATATGCCAGTAGCTCTCTTGCCCAACTTACAACTAAGCTTATAATCTAGATAATTTAGTCATCCTTTGAAATTTTTGAGATATGGTTTCTTCTTATTTGGCAGTAGCTCACTTGCCCGACTTACAACTAAGCTTAATCTAACTTACAAACTAGATACATTAGCCATCTAATGAAATTCCTAAGATAGTTTCTTCTTATATGGTAGCGGCATACTGCCAACTTACTACTAAGCCTAAGCTAACTTATAAACTAGATACTTTGGCCGACCATTGAAATTCCTGAGATATGGTTTCTTCTTATATGGCAGTGGCATACTACCAACTTACTACTAAGCTTAAGCTAACTTACAAACTATATACATTAGCCATCCATTGAAATTCCTTTGATATGGCTTCTTCTTATATGGCAGGGGCTCATTTGCCTAACTTACAACTTAGCTTAACCTAAGATACAAACTAGATACTTTAGCCATCCATTGAAATTCTTGAGATATGGTTTCTTCTAAGGTTTGTATCTTATTTCAAACTAGACACTGTAGCCGTCCATAGAAATTCTCAAAATAGTTTCCTCTTATATGACAGAGGCACACTTGCCCAACTTACAACTATGCTTAACCTAACTTATAAACTAGACACTTTAGCCATCCAATGAAATTCCTAAGATAGTTATTCTTATATGGCAGGAGCACACTTGCCGAACTTACAACTAAGCTTAAGCTAACTTATAAACTAGACACTTTAGCGATCCATTGAAATTCCTAAGATAGTTTTTTCTTATATGGCAGGGGCTCACTTGCCCAACTTACAACTAAGCTTACCCTAAGATACAAACTAGATGCTTTAGCCGTTCATTGAAATTCCTGAGATATGGTTTCTTCTTATATGTCAGGGACATACGGCCTTTCTTACAACTAAGCTTAACCTAAGTTACTTAAACTAGATAATTTAGTCAACCATTGAAATTCATTTGTGATGGTTTCTGCTTATATGGGAGGGGTATACTTGCCCATCTTACAACTAAGCTTAACCTAACTTATAAACTAGATACTTTATCCATCCTTTGAATTTCCTAAGATATGGTTTTTTCTTATATGGCATGGGCTCACATGCCCAATTAACAACTAAGCTTAACCTAACTTATAAACTAGATATTTTAGTCATCAATTGAAATTCCTAAGATATAGTTTCTTCTGATCGGACTGGTGGGTAGGTGGACTTACAAAAAGATAGAGACTTGAAGAAAACAAAGTCTGCAAAACTAACAAAGAAAACGAAATACAAGAATCAAGACGATTAACAACTGAAACCCCCGCCTGAAATTAAACAAATCAACCAAGAAACAAAAGATTTTAAAACAATGAAACGTGTAATGTATAAAATCGGAGCCAGTGTTTTTTGTCGCGAAGTGTTGTGCAGGATGTGTATCCGAGATAAATCTAATACAATAATTAATTTGTCGCTATATTTGATTCATATTTAGTCTTAGAAAACCGAGTAAAAATATCGTTAGTGGCCACTAAATAGTTTTAAATAATTATAATTCCAAGTATTTATTTAGGTGAGTAGCGAACATGCAATTAGTGAAATGATTTAATTTTTTCATGCATTATTATCATGCTATTAGTTACACCATATTAATTAAATATGAAAATGTAAAATAAGTGGAATTATAATTAACATTGAAGCGAAAGATTATACTAGAAATTTTGAGGTTTGAAACTTGTACTGTCTCTGTTAGCCTACTCCCGGGAGTAGTTGCCCAGGGAGCACCTCGAGGAGGTAGAGATCAGATTTCGCTCCCCAAAAATCACCTACCGATTATCGCAATAACCATAAGGTTAAGGATTATTAATGCATTGTACAAACTTAAAACCTAGATATTGTTTTCAATAATTGAGAACGTTTTAAGATTTGCTGTATCGACGTGTAATGGAAGAATTATTATTATAAAATTTCTCATAAACCTTGAATAATATTTTAATTTCCTTCAGTCTAGTATAATATATTTAAGAATATAAGAAATCTTTTTAGGGAAACGGAAAGTCCTCCAATTGTTTTAAATATAAATTGATGGATCTTTTGTCAAGTATTGCATTCATAGCAAAGTACGACTCGAGCCTAGTCACCCCGCCGCTAGATGGGATGAGTATTCAACTTGATTAGTGGCCATCACCGTTTAAGGAAAATATAACCATAGCGGCGGGTTACCATCCTATGTGTTCAAGTTAGTGATGTGCTGATGTGTTGCGTTCCTTTTATATATTTATATTACTTTCTTTTATTGTATATTTTAAGTCTATTTAATAAATCGTTTCTGTCATATTCCATGTTCATTTGTTTACACTGGGCATCTGCCACTATCCGACTTTTCATTTATCAGGTTATGGGCCCAGACTATTATAAGTGATAAAAACAGTTCTACTTGGTTGCATTTTTATTTCGTATATTTTTTTGTGTTTTTACTTGTTCCGAAAAATAACCTCGGTTGTAATAATTTACTACGGTTTTGTCTTATTGTAACAATATGAGTATCGCTAATTTCTCACGTTTTGAAACCTTATCAAAGGACAATTATGATACGTGGAAGTTGCAGATGAAAGCCCTTCTTATTAAAAATGATTATTGGTGCTATGTCAATGGAGAAAATAAGAAACCGGAACCAGCCGACTCGAACAAGGAAGCTATTGAGAACTGGGTAAGAAATGACAGTAAAGCTACATCAGATATAATCTTAAATATTAGCCCACCTGAACTTAAACAAATTAAAAATTGTTCTACTTCTAGAGATGTCTGGCTTAAGTTGCAAGACATATATCAGTCTAAGGGGCCAGCTAGAAAGGCCACCTTGTTAAAACAATTAATACTGCAAAAAATGCAGGAAGGTGAAGATATTCGTGAGCATCTAAGAAAGTTTTTTGATGCTGTTGACAAATTAAATGAT
This sequence comes from Rhodnius prolixus, assembly GCF_049639745.1. Classification (NCBI taxonomy): domain Eukaryota; kingdom Metazoa; phylum Arthropoda; class Insecta; order Hemiptera; family Reduviidae; genus Rhodnius; species Rhodnius prolixus. The sequence continues at coordinate 33,202,353 of NW_027411582.1, forward strand.
ATGGAAGTAACCATCAACCCTGACTTACTTGCGATCTTATTAATTTATAGTCTCCCCATAAGTTTTGAGAACTTCAGATGTGCAATCGAATCGAGGGATCAACTGCCAGACCCGGAATCGTTAAGAATTAAAATAATTGAAGAGAGCGATGCAAGAAATAATAGTAGGGCGGAAACTCCACAAAACGCCATGTACTCGTACAATAAACACCAGAAGTTCAAGTACAGAAACAGAGATAAAAGTGCGAATCCCCATCAAGCTTCACCTTGCAAAAATAATACCAAGGAGCCATTTAAATTTCAATGCCATAAATGCCGAAGGTTTGGCCACAAGGCTTCTGAGTGCAGAAGTAAAGACTATAAGAAGAGGGACGTCAACAATGTTGCAAAACAGGTAGAAGAAGACCTGTCGTTGTGCGCCTGGATTGGTTCGGAAAACGTAGGAATGAATACTAGTTACAGATGGTGCCTCGACAGCGGGGCAACCTCACATTTGAGCAACGAACCAAAAGACTTCATAAGTTTAGGAACCGCCCATGAATCCGAATTGAAGTTAGCTAATTACGGCTCGTCAAAAATTGTGTCCGCAGGCACAGCAACCTTTACATCTGATGTTTTCGGTGAAGTCAAAAAGATCACGTTGAACGACACTCTACATGTGCCTGAACTCCGCACAAACTTACTATCCGTAAGTAAGATGACAGACAAAGGCTATCAAGTGCTATTTCAGCGGGAGAAGGCCAAGATAATTGACCCGAATGGACATGTGAAATTATTGGCTGACCGCGTTGGGAATTTGTTTTTCGTCCGTGAATTGAAGCCTTTACCAGGTGCATCCGCATATAATTCGAGACATGACACATCACTTGAAACATGGCATCGTCGCCTAGGTCATCTTAACTTCAAGGACCTAGTTGAGAGTGTGAAGAACGGGGTTATCCAAGGCCCAAACATCGTAAAAACTACAGAAAACCCCACATGCGATGTCTGCTGCAAGGGAAAAATGACTCGTGCTCCATTTCCGAAGTTTTCAAACCGAAAAAGTGATTTTCTGGAAATTATACATACCGACGTATGTGGACCCATCCGAACAGAATCCAATGGAAAGGCCAAATATTTCGTAGTGTTCATCGACGACAAGTCCAAATGGTGCGAAGTCAGATTTATCAGATCAAAAGATGAAGTCACCGAGAAGACTCGTGAAGTTATAGCCCTGATGGAAAATCAAAAGGGAAAAAGGGTCAAATGTATTCAATCTGACAACGGGTCCGAGTACGTCAACAAGGAATACGACAAGATGCTTAGTGAGCGTGGCATTGCCAGGCGACTAACCGTACCTCACAACCCGCAACAGAACGGAGTGGCCGAAAGGAAAAACAGGACACTTATGGACATGGCAAGATGTCTGCTGATAGAGTCTGGACTTCCTCCGAGTTTCTGGGCCGAAGCAGTTAACACTGCGAATTACTTACGAAACCTATGTCCTTCAAATAGTTTACACGGAAAGACACCTTACGAATTATGGAAAGGGAATAAACCCAATATCAATCACCTGCGCATTTTTGGGTCAAAAGTCTATTGCTTGAACAGAAATCCTGGTCAAGGAAAACTAGAGCCTCGCAGCAGGGAAGGTAGATTTATCGGGTACTCAGATAAGTGTAAAGGATACCGAATATGGTTATCCGATGAAAAAAAGGTTGAGATTAGTCGGGACGTTAAATTTGTGGAACAGTTGACTAACTCTTGTAGAGAAGTCGAAAATGACAAGATCCTTGAAGTCGAGGACAGAGAGGTCGGGAAAGCACCCAGGGAAACAGTCATAATTTTAAATAATCCTGCGGAGAAAAATGAAGAAGGTGACTCTCAAGCGGGAATACAACCTGCGAAAGAAGATAAAGAAAAAACATCGAAAGGCAACAAGGAAATAGAAGAAACAGGAGCTTCATTCAGAGGCCCTGGAAGGCCCACACTTCTCAAAACCGGAAGACGCGGAAGACCCAAAAAGATATATCACATGAAGGGAGAAGAGGCGGATAACACCGAGCCCGATGAATTCAGCATGACCTGCGAAATACCTATGAATCGTGCTCTATCGAGTCCCGATGCTGATCAATGGTACCAAGCCATGAAGAGAGAGGTAAGGTCCATAGTAAAAAATGACACCTGGACTATTGTCGATCGACCTAGTAACGCTGTAGTCATTGGGAGCCGAATGATCCTACGGAACAAATTCAAAGCAGACGGCAGTTTTGATAAAATGAAAGCTAGACTGGTTGCTCAGGGGTTTACCCAAGAACCAGGAATACATTTTAACGAGACATTCGCTCCGGTCGCCCGCCTCAGCACCATCCGGTTGGCAGTCGCTTTAGCCGCTCGAGATAACATGTTCATGGAGCAACTTGACGTCACCTCCGCTTACCTACAGGGAAACCTAGAGGAAACCATATACATGGAACCTCCTCAACAGCTAAGACGATTATTGGAAATGTTACTGGAGGATAGTGACGCATCCATTAGAGAGAAATCCGCCGCAATGCTTCGCAACCTAAGTAAAGAGAATCAAGTATGCCTATTAAAAAAGGCGTTATATGGCCTGAAGCAGGCCGGAAGAGCTTGGAACAAGGTGTTAAACAAGGCTTTAACCTCGATAGGGGCTGTACCTTTGACGTCTGACCCCTGCCTTTATCGGATGAAAGACGCAAAAGACTTGACACTAGTAATCGTGTATGTGGACGACATCTTATTGATTTCTAAAAGCCGCGAAACTATTAAGTACATTAAAAAGGAGCTGGCGAAAAACTTTGAAGTCAAGGAGTTGGGTGATGTGAAAAGTTGCCTAGGGATGGAATTCTCGAAAGATGGAAGCAAGATCAATCTGCATCAAAGGGGGTATATCTCCGAAATCTTGAATCGGTTCGAAATGACCGATTGTAAACCTGTGTCCACACCGGTGGATCAGCACACAAAGCTGACAAAGCCGACCGAAGATCACAATCAGGTAGAATTCACACATTTACCTTACAGGGAGCTTGTTGGTGCGTTAACATACCTGTCAGTAACTACCAGGCCAGACCTGAGTTTTGCGGTCAGCTACTTGGGGCAGTTTAACAATTGCTACAACAGAACACACTGGACTGCAGCCAAACGAGTTCTTCGTTATTTGAAGGGAACCCCTGATTGTGGCATCTCCTACTATAGTAATCAAGAACCTCTTAAAGGGTACGTGGACGCCGATTGGGGAAACTGCGGCGTGGATCGCCGATCGTACACTGGATATGTTTTCCTGCTTGGAGGAGGACCGGTAACATGGGACTCCAGGAAACAAAAAACTGTAGCCTTATCGACAACAGAGGCCGAGTATATGGCACTGTCAGAGGCGGTCAAAGAGGCCATTTACCTACGACGTTTTCTAACGGAATCAGGCTATGAGGATGTAGCAAATGTCAACCTGCATATGGACAATGCGAGTGCGTTGAAGTTAGCTCAGAACCCGACTTTTCATAATCGAAGCAAGCATATCGACATTAGGTTCCATTTCGTCAGAGACGCACTGAAGGAAAAGAAGCTGACAATCCATCATGTGAGCTCCGAAGACATGCTGGCCGATGTTATGACGAAAGGACTCCCTAGAGCTAAACACCTCTCGTGCATCCAAGGGCTTAAGATGTCCGGAATCTGCCCGGCTCGCCTCGAGGGGGCGTGTCAAGTATTGCATTCATAGCAAAGTACGACTCGAGCCTAGTCACCCCGCCGCTAGATGGGATGAGTATTCAACTTGATTAGTGGCCATCACCGTTTAAGGAAAATATAACCATAGCGGCGGGTTACCATCCTATGTGTTCAAGTTAGTGATGTGCTGATGTGTTGCGTTCCTTTTATATATTTATATTACTTTCTTTTATTGTATATTTTAAGTCTATTTAATAAATCGTTTCTGTCATATTCCATGTTCATTTGTTTACACTGGGCATCTGCCACTATCCGACTTTTCATTTATCATCTTTCCATAGCTTACAATTTTTTTAATGAAGTAATTGACTAGCCCATTACTCATAAGAATCATATAAATTCCCTTAGTGTATTTTAAATCAAAGATATTTATATCTTTCTTTTTATTCAGTGCTTAACTCCAAAGTGAAGGTTGCCTATCTTATTGTGCGCTTTACAACTATTTCAAAATCCAATCAATTGTAGATTGTAGCATGTTTCATTTGAATCCTTAATTGATTTCATGAATTAATTTTATTTTAAACTATTTGAATTTCTATCATAAAATTTTAATTTGCAGTGTTTTTATTGAATAAAATAATAAATATTATTACTTACTTATTTTTTTCAAAAATTTGCTTAACCCCTGCTTATTCTGTTCAAGGTAGGTAAAGACTGTTCGGGATGACATACTTCACAATTAGAACTATTGATGGTTTTAGAAAAGTTGTTAAGAAATATGCCAAGGGCTAAAGCTATTTCAAGAGTCAAGTCAATACAAAAAAATAAATATATAAATTAAAAATTACAATAAACTTAAATTTAATTCAAAATGTAAAAATTAATAAAGTGAATTAGAAAAATAATTAAAGCAATAAGAATCATTGCTTGTCCAGACGTGTAAGATTCGTTGGTCGACCACATGCTAAATTGTTAATTTTTAATTAAAAATTATATTTAAAATAATAATAAAAATTAATTTCATGTTAAAATGTAAAAATTAATAATGTGAAATAGAAATATAATAAAAGAAATAAGAATTATTGCTTGTCCAGACATGCAAGATTCATTGGTAGACCACGTGCTAATTCAATTCTTTTAATTTTTTAGTAAAAAAATATCTAAAACTCCGTAAATTTAATATAGTTGTATCACTTTATTAATTTTAATAAAAATTTGATTGAATTTAATTAAATAAATAATAAAATGTTACTTACGTGAACTGCATAGATGTTGACTGGTCGGGAGCCCAATGGCAACTGACTGCAAAAATCCGTTAGTCGCCATATTTGAACTTGGTTTTTTTATAAAATCAAATTTAAGCATAATTCTATTTAAAATGGATTAATAACAAGTTAATTTAGATAAAAGAAATGATTTTTTCACACTACTAATAGTTTTGAAGTCTTTTTTTAACTAAATAATTTGGGACTACTTTATGACGTCACACCTAAGCACATGGTTTTGCGGAAGAATACAAAAAGTAGTTCCAGTTAAAAATTGATAATACTAATTTTTTTCTTTTAAAAAATGAAAGAATATTAAATTATCAAGTTGAATTAAGTAGTTAAAAATATTTTTTCCATTAGAAATTGTTTTTTAAGGCAAAAATGAGCACCTCTACTTCTGACCTTCTTTGGCTAATTCCTGAAAATCTGCTCGATAGATTTTCTTCAAATTTGGAATTTTAATTAAATAATAGGTAAAGTTTAATAATAAATTAGTGGTAAAACTTAAAATTTTATTTAAATGCTATTTTACGATGTTTAACTAGGGCTGAAGTTGTACTCCAAAAGTGGTCTCAAAATAAGTTTTCAGAGAACGGTTTTCAATATAATTTGTGTAAAATTGCCTAAATAAGAAGTACACAAAGTTTAAACAAAATCTTTGAAGCTGTTTTTAAGAAAATCCGTAAAAACAAGTTAACCTATTACCTACTCTTATACGTGACGAATTTCCACGAACCTAAGCGATAATTTTCTTTTTTAAGTTAATAATTTTGCAAAATCTTCATTGTCTGTTATTCTTCATTAGTGATAAGAGCTTAATCTTGTGTTGAAATTTTTTCATATGTAAGCCTTAGAGTGGAAACCCTAGATAAGTCAATATTCATTCATATTGAAATTTTAGCTTGCATTAACTGTTCATTTACGCATTATAATTGAATTTTACATCATATTTAAGAATAATAGTAAAGTATAGGCGGAAACTTTTACCCGTGAGCCGCTTTTTAAATAACTTAAATCAGCCTTTACCCAATCTTCCTGTTTCCCGTAAGTGTTCTCAATCAATTTCTTTCTGTTGGTCTAAAAAATAAAATTTAGTTTCTGTTTATGTGATGTGGCTGCTTTAAACAAGTTATGTTATACTTAAGGGCATTAAGGACATTTATTATCTATAACTACTGATGAAATATTATTCATAAAATTAAATAAATGTGACTGTAATTAAACTAAAACAATTATATGCAAATGTAATATATGAAGTCTATGTAAAAACAAAATAGGTAAGCAAATAAATATTTTTCTTTTAAATTATGTTTTTATTTATTCTCCTACTAAATAATACTTTTTATTTTCACTTTAAGTAAAAAAAATCATTTAATAAATAAAATTGTGATACAAACATGCAATATATCTATACCTAAATAGTACATTTATTAAGTAATTGATTCACAAGAAAAGTTGATTGTACTTACTCATTTGATCGATGTTTTCTCAACGTTAATTTGTAGTAAGATTGACAGATTTTCGCCAAAAGGAGCTAATTGGCTAAATATCAAAATCTAAATTTTCTATTATTGATTTTCGTTGCGCACAAAACTTGACGATTCGTAAAAACATTTATCGAAAACAAATATATCCACTGAAAATTGAATAACATTCGACTTGATCGTAACACCTTGTAATTATTATAGACAATAAAAAGTAATTGAATTGTAACGAGTGCTTGGTGGATATTAAAGTAAAGGTGAAAAATTAAAGGGCCAAGTGATAAAGATAAGCAAAATACCTTATGAAGCCGATACAAAAGGAAAGGTCTTGTTCACTCAACACTTGCTCCAGCAAGGTACTTCTGATTCTACTCCTGCTTCTAGTACTACTACCCTCTTCATTCTTGTTACTAAATACTCCATTACCAGCGAAACACTGAGCTAGCAAGTTCTTATCAGTCCTATCTGTGAAGCCATTTAAGTTTTCATCTGAATTGCCGAAATCACCATCATGTATAATTACCAAAGTTTCAATACATTTCACACCTTTTTCAAGCCCTAACATTGTCATCTTGTTATTTTTTCTAACACTGGCTATATTCTACGAAGTGTAACTATAACAAAAACTTGAAACGAGTCTCCCAAAATTCATAAACAACTGTGTGTAATACGTACATAGGTTACTTAATATCACTAAATAAGGTTCCTTTTTATTAAATTTCAGAGGAAGAATAACAAGATTTCAACTTCACTGTTCTCCCCGGGCCACACTACTTTATAATTCTTCAAGCTAATTTGCACAATCTTGGAATGGCTTTTCAAACACGGAAACAGCTATATTCTTGTGAAATTAAGAAATAAATTCAACTTTTTCTAATGGATTATACTTTATAATTTTCAAAATAGATCGACCCTTCATTTGTAATTTAGCATTTATTATTAACTATCAAATACGAAATTGCTGCATTTCAGTGAAATTAGGAGACCCTTTCCACTTTTTTCAATACTTTTTACTTCTTAATTAAGAAAAGAGATCGTTCCATTACGTATAATGTATCATTAGCCTTTATAGTAACTATAAAATGCAGAAACATCAGCAATCCAGTGAAATTAGGAGAATATTTCCACTTTTTCCAATGGTTATTTCTTCATACTTAAACGTGCCTACATCTACATTCTTACATCGGCCTTAATATTAACTATTAACTACTAAACAGGAGTGTTCGAGTGAAATTAGAGGACGATTTCTACACATTCCAATGATATTTGATTCTTGTTTTTCACAACAGATCTTCCCTTGCTGTTATACAGTAGAATAGCCTTATTATTAACTAATTTATACAGAAACCACTGCATCTCAGTGAAACGGTGATAAAAGTTCACTTTATTTTTTTTAGTTTCTGTTTTTAAAAAATGATAGGCCTCACAATTACAATCTAGCATTGGTTTATATAGGACTTCCTTTCACTCACATTTAATCATATTGACGACTCCTTTCATTGGTGTTTAAGAAGGTCCTGTATTAGTCTTGGGAGTCACCAGTCGATTAAAGTTTTCCCAAACTCTGTAAAGATTTTATTAAACTTATTGTAAATTTTTTTTATAAATTATTTTTAAATAATAAAAAAAAGTAGTTAATTAATAATATTGTATTTATTTTTCCTTTTAAACTCTTAAATAATAAGAAATTAAAAATAATGAAAAAATACGTAAAAAGAAAACATAAAAAAAAACAGTTAAAAAAGGCCTCAAATGTCTAGAAAGAGAAATCTAATCGTTAAAATAGTGATTTTTCTGCTAGCTAGGAGTGACAGTACAAACTGCAGTAAATTTGTTATTAACTCCATTGTTTTTATTAATTATTATGTAGCTCGAGCTTTTTTTAATTAGGTAACATTACAGTTAGATGGCATTAGGTATGTGTTAATTAATGATACCGGAAGTAAGATAAAATAAATTGTTTTATGGTGAGAAAAATGCATAAAATGATTCTTGCTTCTCGTGTGTGCAGTAGTACTAAAAGAGTATATAGGTGAATGATTTTGCAGGGCGGGAGGGCGGGGCAATTAATTCTTTTTTTTTGTTGGCTTCCTGAATTAATATTTTAAATATGTCATACCTTATTTCATATTTGATGTTTGATTAGTTTTTTTTATAATTCTTATAGAAGAACTGTCATCTATATTTGTGATAGTGATTATTATATTTTAGAATAATTCTTATTTTTTACTGGACAGACATAAGTAGTGGTACCTATATCTGATAATTCGAATATTTTTTTTTAGAATTCTTAAAGAACTTTAATGTAACCTTTACGACACTGATTTTTAGACTAAAACATATGTTATCATACCTTTTTCATATTTGATGATTGAGATGGGGCACAAGAGTTTTGAGGTGACGAGCGACAGAGCGATCTCCTCCCCATCAATGCTCAAATCGTACTGAAGAGAAATCTCAACAGTTGTACATGCACAGTTTTAGTACTACCTGGTGGCGTATATGTAAACTAAAATGTGTTTATATAGTTGACAGGTCCAGTAAGTGCTGCTACCTTGTGGCCATTTTTGAAAATAATTTTTCTTTTTTACTTTTCACATGGATTTTATACTTCATTATTTTCAAAATTGATCGACCTAACGTATACATTCCAGGATTGCCTTTAATATTAACTATCAAATGCAGAAACATTACATCGAAATTAAGAGGATTTTCTAATGTTTTTTTTTATCCTTTTTTTAAAGGTTTTCTTTTTTATTCCTTCCATTGTTGCATCTATTTCTAATCTCTTTTCATGTTTTCCTTTTTATTGTTTTCTTTTTAACAAATGCTTTTTAACAATAAATCTGTACAAACATGTTAATAAATCATCTTTAACAGTTTATTTTTATTTTTGGAAATTATTTCTTTCATCCTGTTGTCTGTTGGCTATCGAAGTTTCCTTTTTACTGGAGATGAAAAGGAGAATAAATAAGATTGTTTTTTTAAAGTTTTATATATTTTCTTTTAAATACAGCAAACAAATTAAACATTTTATTAAAAACAAAGAACATGCAATTTGAAGTAAAAATTCTAAAATTACATTGTGAAATTAACTTGCATATTACATATAGTAACTACATAATACTTGTTTTATTAATTGATTCTTCACAAAAATCTCCTAGGATAGATTATTTAAGTCTATTTCAGTTGGGCTTCTATTGATGAACAGTTTTGCAGGCAGTACTCCAGTATCAGAGGTATTTAATCTGAAAATCAACATCATGTACAATCAACTATATTTATGTACTTAAAATAATTAGTTTAGCTTAAATTAAAAACCTAGAAAAAAAAAATTTATAATAATTGATTATGTATCCATAAAAATTAAATAAATGTGACTGCAATAAAACTAAAGCATTGATATGAAAGTTTAAATAATTTTTTAAAAGAACCTAATCCTTTCTTTCAAAGAAAATGAAATATATTTTCAGAAAACATACTTATTATTAAAACTGTCCGGTAGGACAGTTGTATAAGGGTTGATCGTCAAAAAATTCACGAAAAAGCGTAACGTTGAAAAACACTCAACTTTGACAATTTTTTTCTCTTTTTCTATAAATTTATTAAAAGGATTACTCTGATTGACAATACAACAAACATGCTATTAATATTCTATTTTGTTTTTTTTTTTATACAGAATAGAAATAGTTTTGTTATCGGAGAATATAACAGAATTTCAATCAAATTAAAACCTTTCAGAAAATTAAAACTTTTTTCAGCTACAAAGATAAAAATTTAAATGAAAAAAGTGTTAGTTTATGTAGTATTACTCTGAACGTAGTAAATAATAGATAAGAATACTTGAAGAACAGTTCGAAAGTTAGAGAATCTAGTTTAGTTTATTATCAAACTAGAATGGATGTGAATTACCTCATAAATACGGTCGTATAGACCTGGAAGTATAGAGGGATTCTTCAAAATAATGAAATGAGTTATAATTTAACCATATTAAGAAATTAATGAACAGTCTAAATATGAAACTGTTCTGTCACTTAATATTGTTTCTGAGTGGCATAGTATATTCCAGAATATTCGAATATGTTTAGAGACACGGTTCAACATGTAATTAAAAATAAAAGTATACACAAAAAATGTTGCTTACCTGCAAGTAGTCCTTAACGAAGTAATGATCCAAAAAGAAGTTTCTTAATTTCCGAGGAAGTCATCGCTTAATGCAAATAGATAATACAATCAGTTTTCTAAGCTATGAAAAGTTCTCACAAATTTAGATCAGCAGCATCAACTTAAAACTATCAATCATAAATAAAGAAATATAAAATTATGAGGTATACAGTGAATTTTAAACATGAAAATTTTTTTAGAGGAATACTTCTTTTTAAAATACTGACGATATAATATCTTTATCAGCGTGGGTGAAGAACATTTAATAAATAAAGCAAATTATTACTGATTCTACATCATAAAGAGAATATTTGGACACAACCGTATAACCTTTTTCTTTTTACCCCACTGCCATACCGGACAGTTGTTTTAGGAGGTTATTTAATGTTTATTTTAATAGTGAAAAAGTACATGTTCATGCTACCTAGCGGTGATCACTGGAACTAGTTTCTATGTAATTACATAGTTAGTTTAGCCTATTGCCGCTAGATAGCATTGGCATGACCTTAATACGTCTATTTTTTTTCATTTTTAATTTTAAATTAAGAACAGAATGTATAGAATTTCTAATAAGGTTGCTCAATTTCTTTAATTTAAATATAAGGACTTCAATTTCTGATTTATTCTTTGATTTTAAATAGAGCAAATACCAAAATAATAAATTTATAAATTCCACTCTTTTCAAGAGCTATGTATAATAGAACCAACCAATTTTATGAAACTATAATTATGGGACAATAACATTGGTACAACAAGCGAGGAAAATTCTTAATAAATCTCCATAAGATGTATTGATATTTCATTATTTATAAATAACATAAGAAAATTTCCATAAGTAAATCAATAAAAACTTATTTTTATTAGAAGTTGAAAATGTAAAGTAAAAGGTTGTCTACAAATCTAACGTTGTTCTTTCAGCCATGCTAATTCATTGTATCCAACAGTAATCTTCTAATCCATCAATCCATCCAGCTAATCCATCAATCAACAGTAAGACTTCAATCTTCTGCAATTACTTTATGCTAATATGAAATACATTGAAGGTGATAATAGATTGGCTCAAAGGTGCCTTCGTGCTTAAATGCACTGCGGTCAAACTTTTATCGGATGACAATATCATTCACTACTTACTAAAAACTTCACTCAGCTTGATACCGAAAATTTAAATTTTACTATTAATTGTGTCTTACCATTACCACAGGAAGACTGCAATTCTTTCTAGAATAAAGCGTCTCAACCTGTCTTTTAAATTAATCAATATAGCGTTTTACATTTTTTTATTTTTTCAATGTGTCCAATATTCAATCAAAAGCTGCTTTAATTAAAGTTAAGCAAAGAAGAATTCCCAAACTAAATTTTGTTTTTTTCAGCGCTTGAAGCATTGCTCTTATTGAAGACTAGAATAACTGCAAACGGATTACTGAAACAAAACAGCATTTACAACGAAATAATAAAGATTCTCCAGATTACCATACAATAACCAGATCGAAAAGTGGGCAGACAAGACAGAAGACACCCCAACCAATGATGTAAAACTTTGTAAATTGGCCCTGAAGTATCGGCATAATAAAGTTTGTCATGACTGACACTGGCATTAATTTTCTCATCCTATTGAAACTATGATTCAGTCACCAAAAATTATGTACAGTAATTATATAAATTTAGTTAAGAGAAAATCATGACATAGTTCACCTTCTTGACGTCAGAAATCGGCTACGACTATCGGTAATCTCGTCTGGGTTAGATACTAGTTCAGAATTGAGCCAACCTTCTTTCTTTCAGCTGTGCAAGTTTCAATTGATAAAAAGAAACAGCTATCGAAGCCGTTACTCTGCAAGCAAGTAACCAGCTTTATTTTTTGTGTTTTACAATTGGTAAAAACCACGGTTCATTGTTAGGAATACATTAATAAAAGTTTACGAGTTAATTGACAATCAAACAAAAAAAATGTCGAATTAAAAAATCTGCAAAGATAGCAATAATTCCTAGTAGTGGGATAAAAAGCAAATAAATTTTTTAATAAAATACATTATTTAACAGAAATTTATATAAGATGACATCTCTGAACAAATCTGATAAAATCAAGATACTTGATGACGGAAAAAATAAGAAGTTATCCACTCAATCTGAAATGAGAATTTCAGATTATTGAGTCCTTGACAGTTCATCATTTTTTTCGCTAAGGTTATATTTATATCAACCCACCAATTAATTTTACACTACTCTTCTAATCATCTCTACTTAGAGATAAAAGTTGATTAGAGTTATACATAAGATTCACTTATAAGGAAGAAGATAATTTTTTGTTTTTTAATTTAAGGCGTGTCAAAGGTTGTAGATTATTGAAAAATCATTAAAAGCTTTTATACCAATTACAAAACTGCTTTTTTTTTTTTATTTATAAATTATAAAATATTTTTATCAACAAGTTACATAATATATATATAGATCAAGTCACTCGAAACAATTACCAGTATTCTTATATTATTTAAGGCCTTAATATTGACACGAAAGTAAAATAAAAATTTTCAATTCTTAAAACTATCGATTTATCCAGGCAAATTTAGGTGAACCTTAATATAAAAGAGTATAATAAGGCTTAATCCTAGTTATTCCTAGATAGCTGGAACAGCTGAGATTTTAGGGAAGAATCTATTGATTTATTTTATAAATCTATCTATAAATTACCTTTTAAATGATTCTAAAAGCTCAAAAACACTCATTCTGGTTATAGTTGGACCAGATTACTTTTTAACAACCTCATTCCCTGACTAGATTCTGAACATATCTCCTGGAATGACCAAATCGCTTATTCCATAAAATAGATCCAGGCCACTTTCTATCAACCAACTGCACGTGGGTTGCACAACCCATGTCAACTTATATCTGGCACCCAATATGAGTTTAATTTGCTTGATTTTAAACCACTGCATTTTTGAGCTAGAAACATTATAACTCAGCAACTTTAACGGCAGCCTGGCTATTGAATATTTTTGACATCTCCTCATTAAGATACTTGCTGTCGTGGTCAAACTAGGTAAAACTTCCTATCACTTGAATTTCACTTAAATTTGATGCTACAAAATTTACCCGCAGGGTATAAGTGGACCCGGGCACATCCTAGGGAATCAGAAAAATTAAAAAGAAGTCAAATTCTTCACACTCAATTGATAAATCAACTGTGATGAGGAAATTCCAAAACCGATCAGAAACACAAAGCCAAGCATACTTTAGCAGATAAAACCAACGATTTAAAACTATAATTGACTATTATATTACAATTTCAATTTTTTAAAAGTATAAAATACATTAATTTAAAAAAAACAACTAACAAAATACATTGCGCTATTATTTCAAAGTAATAAAAAATAATAATAACAATTTCAACTAGAACTAATGTCTTAATGAGGAAAAATACATTGCAACATTTAAAAAATATGTCTGTAAATAGTTCTCCTATAATAAAATTTAATTATAAATGCAAAATTTGCATATTATATTAACTTTTTTTTTTGTTAAACTACATAACAAAAAGGACATCGGTAACACTTCAAAAAATAAAAGAAATAATTTTTTGACAATTGTTAATGCATCAATTAAGTCTCTGAGGCAATTAAAATGCAATAAATATTATTGCAAAAAGTCTGATTTTTTAAAAATATAGATTGTATTAAAAGAAAAAAATAAATAACCGAGTGAAACAAAGTGTTTTGCATATATTCCTGCAAATTTACCGAATTTGTTGGCCCATTCCTGAAAATAAGCCTCCTAATTTAGGCATATCTTTAAATAAATTCCTACTTTTTGTTTTATATTCAAGCTTGATCAAACTTTTGTCAGGTTTTGTTCAAGTTTAAAATATTTGATTTTCTTTCAAAAAAAAAAATTAAAAACCTTTTATTTATCTCAGTGAGCTTTAACAGCAGCAAGCGCTTGATCTAAGTCTGCAATTAGATCGTTAGCATCCTCCAAACCTATAGACAATCTGATCATACTGTCAGTAATGCCGAGTACTGCTCGTTGTTCTGCAGGTACAGACGCATGGGTCATAACACTCCTAAAGAAGTAAAAAAAAAATATAGTTTTTGCTAAATTTTAATTTTATTTACTAAATTTACTTTAGTTAAGTTCAATAGTATTAGTTAGAAATACAGTTTAAGAAAAGAGCTAGCTTCTAAAAGAAGGAAACAATTTGTGGCAATCAAAAATCGATGGTATCAAGTAACATCTTCCGAAGTCTAGAAAAGCATAGTTTACGATAGCTTCTATAATAAGATAAGGAAGATTATTAGTGGTAAAGGAGAAAAATATCAGTAAAAAAAGAAAGTAATACAGAATCTTAATGAAATTTATTGTAGCAGGATTTTGATATAGCATTGATTAAAAAGGAATTTTGAGATGAAATTTGGCGAATGATTCATTCAAAAAATAGAAAATAAAAATAAATAAATAAGAAACTAGGATCTCAGACGTTTATGCCACTTTCCTGAATATTCTCTCTATTCTCTAATAAAGAGAGCAATTACCCTCGTTATTACATAGAAAAGTTGATCGAAAGAAATCAATTTCAAAATTTTTGACAAAATCACAGGTACTTACGGTAATTCTGCAAGAGATTCAAAACCTCCTAATGATTCAGCTAATATGAACACTTTAAGTGATGACAGAAATGCATTGCTTTTTTCTAAATTTCCATTTTTTATATAGAATGACATCATACCAGAGCTTCCTGACCAAAGTCTTTTAGCTAGACTGTGATGTGGGTGGCTGGGTAGAGCTTGAAAATAGAAAATCAATTTATTCTTCCATAGTTAACAAGTTTTATCCCAGTAAAATGTATAAAATAAATTTATCTGCGTACCAGGGCACAGTACTCTTTCTACTGAAGGATGTTTTTCCAAGTGTTTGGCGACAATGATGGCATTCTTCATATGTTGTTTCATTCTAACTGCTAAAGTCTTAAGACTTCTGTTTACGAGGTAACAGTCGAAAGGTGATGGCACGATACCCATTGCTTTAAACAAAACGCAAAAATGTTTAAAATTGTTACAAAAAAAAGAAGTTTCTGTAAAAATTATTTTACTATTAGTAGCTACACACAAAAAAAAAAAAATTTTTAAAGATAAGACAGATTATTTGCTTTAACATCCTTTAATTAGTTAAAGATATACATATTATAGCTACCCTTAACTCAAAGAAGAAAGGACCCTATAGTTTTGTAAGGGGACGGCGTTAGAGTAGCGAAATGGTAGAAGACATGCTTACCACCAACAACGGTAATATAAATATTCTGTCACCGATATGAGATCTAAGATTAAAAAGCAAGCCTTGCAGAGATGGCAGATTACAATAACAGCAACTAGAGTACTTCCTATAAGATCATAATGCCCGAATTATCTAAAAGACGGAGGTTTTTAAGAACAAGTTATGAGTACAGACTTGTATTTCTACAATAAGTAGGTTAAGATCAGTTTGTGGATCATATTTGCAAAGAATTAACAAGAGACCTTTACCCTACACGCTAAGGGCAATAAATAAGATCTCAAACATATAATAAAAAGATATGCCCACGTTATTCAAAAGAAAGTAAATGCACGGTACTTTATACAACTATTTCGAAAAGATGACATTTGATATATTCCAGCAATTAAATCAATATAATATAAAAACAATTTTTCGTAAATCCATTAAGGGACGAATGCGACGAGGTGTCATAAAGGCAAGAATTGTGTTCTGGTACCGAGAGGCTAAACAAAAATAGGGAGTCCTGCCATCGGTTTAGGATCAGTAGATGTAAATAAGACGCATGGAGGAGTGTTAGATTTTAGATTGCAAACATTATATTATTGAGTGAACAAGGATATAGGGAAAGTCACTGGTTGATTGGCGAAAGCCGATGCAGAAAACAGAATATTATTACTTTGTTTAAATAAATAAGTAACATAATTTAACTTATAAGGTTACCATCAACACTGCAACTATCTCGATTAATTGCATTATTTTATAGTAAATAAGGATTGTAATATTTAATAAGCACAGAAGTATAAACTTACAATTCTGTAAGTACAACATCCTTTTATAAAGATCTTCATTATTTGTAGTCATTGCGCCCATTATTACGTCCGAGTGGCCATTCATGTATTTAGTTAAAGAATACATGGAAATGTCGGCCCCTAAAGCTAATGGTTTCTGAAAAATGAAAACAAAAGTAAATAATGATAATAATAAAAAATTAAAGCTAATTAAATATCTAAATTAATTATAAACATAAACAGTATAGTCCTAAATACATAGGTAATAATAAAAAATAACTAGTTGCTGGCAATCATTCAAGACCAATACTTCCTGAATCTTGCGTCCTAAAAATAGTCAAAAAATAACTATCTATAAAGCAAAACATTAGAACATACTCTATGAGTAGGCAATTGATAATCCTATGTACGTTTAAAATACAATTAACCTCGAATAATTAAATTCTATAACATTACCTGAAAATACGGTGTTAAAAAAGTGTTGTCTACAACAAATATAATATCTTGATTATGTCTTTTAATAATTTCACTTATTCTGGGTATGTCCATAACTTTCATCATAGGATTCGTAGGGCTTTCAACCCAAACGAGCTAAAATAATAAATAAACATATTACTAAAATCCATTTGGAATAAATGTTTTTAAAGATATATAAATTGAAAATATACATACTCTAGTATTAGGCTGGATTACTTCATTCAAAGTTTCTGGGGCAGTCATATCGAAAAAAGTAGTGTCAACTCCCATCTTTTTGGCAACATTTCTCAGGTATCTGAGGCCACAAAAAAAAAAAATACATTAATTTCCATTTAAAAGAGAAATTCTCAAGCACAAAACCAATTGAAGTAAAAATATATATATTCGAAACACAGATTTAAAAAAAAATAAAGTTAATTCCCATTATTCAAAAACTATTAATCTATTAAAAAATATTAGAGTGGCTACACATGAAGAAAGCGGAGTAAACCTGCACCAAATAGGGAGGTGGTCACAAAAAACCACAAAAAGGTCTCCACTTTGGTTGGTGCACTAGCTTAGAATATCCCTTAAAAAAAGAATTGATTTTGACGCAAAAAAAAAAAAATTAATTCGTTTAATTCGTTTGCGATGAATGCACAAAAAATCAAATCAGAAGAACTTCTCTATTTATTAATCTGAAGAATTCAGCAACGAAGTTTAATGCTTGTAAAAAGAAATTTCTACATTTTATATTTAAATATTTAATAAACAAATACTGTACTGATATTCAAGCTATCTTTCTAGATAAACTTTTATTTAATACAAACCTATTTGTTCCACCGTATATATCATCCCCTGTTATAATGTGATCTCCACTTTCTAACAGTGCACACGATCCAGTAACTGCAGCCAATCCAGACGAAAATGCCAAACCATATTTCGCATCGTCCAATGAAGCTAAGCACTCTTCAAGAACAGCTCTTGAAGGATTACCAGATCTACCATATTCGTAGCCCTGAAAAAGATTAAAATATTTTCTAGCATTAATCGCATTGTCCAAGTGGAGGACGAAAATGGAGTAAATCATTTAGTTCATAAAAAATTTTATAAATAAACCCTAAATATTAAAAAGTGAAATCTCAGTAAACCCATTACTTTATTAAAGTTTAAAAACAAAATCTGTTTAATGATTAGTAGTCTTTAAGAACAGACTGGCCCTTATTCTCTTTTGCTTTTCGATTCCAAACATGGATCAAACAAATAAACAGTTAATTAGATGTGAAATTTGATGAAATTTAACAGGCCTTTGCTATTATGAATTGGACATATAATTCAATTACATGAAATAGACGTTGCTTTTGTAATAGGATTAAGTAACATAATATTTATGAACGTTACGGAGTAGTTAGAAGTATATGTTTTAACAAAATCAAAGGAAACTAAATATTTCTGCTAATGTAAAATATTAAACAATAGAATTTATACTGGATTTTAGTTGCCCAGAGCTTTTATTTAATAAAAGAGGTCAGCAACTCCACATAGTTATGAAATAATGTTGGATTGCCCGCAGATTTTTAAAAGAATTTAACCAGTTTAATAGCACAAGAACTGTTTAAAACTATGTGCTCTGTATTTGGTAAGAAGAAAATAATGATAGAAAATTCAAATTTATCCAAATATGACGTAAAACGTTTTTAATTATATACCATAACGTTTTGATAGCTAATAACTAGTTCAATGTCAAAGTAATTAAAAAGAAGTTTTAGGTGTGTCAAAAATTCCATATCTAATAGAATTAAGAATATTTGCTCTAAACTAGAATCTGGTTTTAGACTATGGGAAAATAAAGTGCAGGTATTATGTTTAACGGTGGCAAACACCACATATGCAGACAATATAATGTGTTTGTGTTTTTAGTTAAAGAATGTGTTTACTTTGCTGTACAATTGTCTGATACTAACATTATGCAAAGAACATTTTCTATCACTTTTTTGGCAAAATAATAACTTTACGCAAGTTGTACCATGAATTTCTTAGATTAGTTCTTGAATTAGTTTTCGAAATTCCCTTATATTTTGCTAGGAACTTTCGGCTACCGTACTTAGTTTCATCTTATTTATATAAAGTATAAATACTATATTATTTTTCTGTGTGGTTAATTCCTTTAAACAAGTTATCTAAATTTGTAGTGAGATAAACAAAACCGATTCCTGCGAATTCAATTTGGAAAAATGTAAAGTGCAATTATCTTATCTGAACTAACCCTATGTTTTCCAGCAGCATCTTGTTTGAACGTCGTCCCCATATGAATCGGTGGTATTACAATTCCAGATGACCATTTGTCAGGATCTTGCCCAACATGTATTGCTCTTGTGGCAAAATTAGGATCCAGAGGTAGATATCCATTTTCTTCCTCTTCTATTGAATAATGATTATTGTCAACTGTATGATTATTTTCTTTTAAGTTCGGCATTTTTTTTTCTCACAAGATCTGAAATTGAATTTGGCAACTAACACTATAACTGAAGTAACAGTTGTATAATGTTTTTGAATAGAAATAGTCAACGAACCTTTGAGATCACGTAAACTGGAAAATTCCTAAAACCAAGTTATCGTTATTAACACTGGCGCATACAATTCACAAACTAGGGACAATAACTCGGCGGTATGGCCAAACGATATACGTGAAACGACCTCTCTACCCCATGCTTTTATACTGCTGTGCTGATGCTGAACAGCTGGTAGAATGATAGTGGTTACTATCCTACTATTCGATAATGATTATCGATAACTTACATATTAGATAGTCATATGCAAGTAATTTCACTATTTGTTTCATTATTATTTTACTAGAAATAAGTTTCTACCAAAACTTATGTTTAATTTAACGATGATTTTACTAAATTCACTCATTCATTTATTGAGAGGCTTTCTTGAATCTTGGTGTACTCTTAAGCATTAATAAATGTCATCTTATTGAATTGGAAGTTTCTGCAAATTAACGCTCTTTAGTTATTATGCTGACCCAGGGCATTGGATGACCCACAAACCACTCAATATACCTATAAATTACACAATATACTGACTAATTTGGAAAATACTTGTGCTTTAGGAATTTCAAGACGTGCATTTTCATGAAAAGTCAAAAGTAACCCGAAAATCCGATCGAATTGCTTACCTTTTCTTACAAAGGGGGAGAGAGAGAGGAGGAAAGAATAATAGAGAAGTGAAACTGTACCTGGCACCATCCACATTCCTTTCCAGGAATTTTCGTTTTAAACTAAAAAGCACTTTGTGCTATTTTTCTTTTACAATCTGAAATTTGAAATAGTTCAATGGAAGTCTTTTAACCTCGCTGTTTAGGCAATGATGTAAAACCACTATAGTTTGCTACCACCCATTTCAGCTCAGAGATAACCGACGTGTGTAATTTGATGTAGGTTATACACTGTCACGGTTATAACCAGCAACTATTGCCGTTGCCTTCCCGATTGAGTTTTGATGCATGATTTTGTTTTAGATTGTTTTGTAAATTTTGTTTAAGTTATTCATGCTCGGTTATAGTTAATTGAAGCAGAATTTCTTACTGAATCTCTTAGTATATTGATTTAATTTTTTTTCTTTATCAGGGCCCCTACGCGCCGAAATAAAAATAAATATTTACTCTCTATGATTTGAGCTTTTGTTGCAGGCAGTAAACGCAGTTTAGAGAAAATAAGTTTGATACGTCTTCGAAAAACAGCTTTAGCAAATTTCACTGTCTTTTGACGAATTTCAGTCGAACTAAGAAGTTAGAATGCTACAAAAGACCCGAAGCCAGAAGTTACTGTGTTCAAAAAGATCACCACTTCTATTGTTACCAGTTAAATGGCACTATTTACAACGTACTTCAGTATCTACTTTTGTATCGTTCAATGAAAAAGTAATTGTTCCATACAGAATGAAATGTTATATATACACATATAGAGATTTATGTATATATCCAAGAAAATATAAATTTTTAGGTCTCCTCGATATGAAACAAAAGGTTTTAAAATTTGGTCTTTGTGTTTATCCACTTAATTCAACATCGCAGAATTGATATTTCGGTACTAGATAAACAATTTTTTTTTTTTTTTTTTTTAATGATTTAAGGCGCGTCTGAGATTATTGGCGCCCGGGGCTTTTTTCAGTGCACTGCCGACCTCCGGACTCTCGTTACAGTCAACTACAATAATTATTATTTAGTCTATTTACGATTTATTTCAAACAAAAATGATAAATATTTAGAATAATATTTTGTATGAGAGTATCGTCAGATACTTTTAAATGTTTAATTACTAAAAATAATCTATTTCATTAGGAAAAACAACTAATGTAGATAAAAATGAATAACGACTTATTTACATAAAATGAAAAGTAGATAATATCGTAATATTGTTTAACAGAGGTTATATAATAATAACTATTTATACAATAAAATAATAAAAAATTCACTTTATTATTTATAGTACACAATAGAGTCAGGCACCCCCTCCTAAATTTCTGATCGATTCCAGCCTTGACTGCAACAAAAAAAAACAAAATAGTCATTAATTGCTAGCACCAAACTAAAAATAGTTATAGATATTATTGATAAAATTTCTACATTTTGTAAGATAATATAGGTGTTT
Organism: Rhodnius prolixus; assembly: GCF_049639745.1. NCBI lineage: Eukaryota > Metazoa > Arthropoda > Insecta > Hemiptera > Reduviidae > Rhodnius > Rhodnius prolixus. The sequence goes on from NW_027411582.1 coordinate 33,224,080, forward strand.
TTTTTTTTCTTATGCCTAATTCGAGCTCTTTTGGTCATTATTTCTGATGTAGCAGCCAAATACGAATTAAGTTTTACATGACGTAAGGACTTGTCTTCTTTCTATAAATAATCAACTCTAATTAAAACTGTCCGGTAGGACAGTTGTATAAGGGTTGATCATCAAAAACTGCACGAAAAAGCGTAACGTTGAAAAACACCCAACTTTGACAATTTTTTTCTCTTTTTCTATAAAAGATAAAATTCCCAAATTTTCTTTAAATCTTACTCCAAACCCTCCTTTATAACTGTAATTTTTTTGCAACAGCCTAGATTTGATAGATATTGAGAAAAAAGATGCTGAAAATGAGCAAAAACGGCATTTTCAAAAATTGTTCTTGTTCTTGTTCTTCTTCTTCTTCTTCTTCTTCTTCTTCTTCTTGTTGTTGTTGTTACCTTTTTTGTAAACAACGTAGCGCCTAAACGCGTGAACCGATTTTCATGAATGAGGTGTCATTCGAGTCGGAATGTTATGTAGATGTGCCTTTTGGGGGTCTCGATGCTGCACATCGAATGGGAGAGGAGTTAGCCCCCTTTATGTAAGGCCCCCTCCAAAATTATTATCATTAATTACTCTGTAAATCTTAGCCCGATTTTGATAAAATTTGGTAGGATGACAGGGTTAGGGCTCCCCTACGTAACATTAAAGCGACGATCTGCTCTTACACTTGTAAAGGGGAAGTATAGCAATCGTTTCAAATTATCGAAACGTGAACCGATTTTCATGAATAAAGTGTCATTCGAATCGAAATTTTGTACAGATTTGCACTTTAAAAGTCTCGACGCTGTGCCTCATAAGGAGGGGAGTTTGCCCCACCCAAGTAAGGCCCTTTCTAAAACTATTATTACCAATATTTCTATAACGGTTAGGCCGATTTTGATAAAATTTAGTAAGAAGAAGTGGTTAAAGCTCCTCTACGTGGCTGTGAAGTGCCATCATGCTCTTACACCTACTAAGAGGAAGTATTGCAATCGTTAAAATTTTCAATGAGTGAACCGATTTTCATCAATGAATTGTAGTTCGATTCAAAATCTTTGCCTCTTTGCCTTTTAGGGAGAAGTACTGTAATCGCAGTTTATTTTTCTTACTCCTCTTAAAGGGAAGTACTGAAATCGCAGTTTAATTTTGCTATTTACGTACAAATTACCTTCCTATTTTATTCAAAACGCTTTCTCAAAAAAATTGTTATTGAGGATGGCTTGGGGACCGCAACTATAATCATTCTTTAAAAAGATCTGTCCAGTGGTAGTAACTCCGACTTAACACCTTTTCAGGTTATAATGATAAAATTAAATTTATTATTCCCAATTTTAATAAAATCTGTAAAGCAGATATGTAACTTTGCAAAACATACAAAAAAGAAAATCTGTCCAAAAGGTACAAAAATCTCTTTAACAAAAACTTACAGTTTAAAATGTTAAGTATAAGGGTTGATTAAACGCCAAAAGGTACACAAATCAGCTAGTACCCAACATTTCATTGATATTATTTTAAGTAATTTTACTACATTAATTTTCATTAATATTTTTTTGAATTTATTAGATGTTTCACAGACCCTTATGCTGGCCAGTTCATTCATTTTCTTTTTCTTTTTTTTTATGATTTAAGTCGCTTCAACAACTTCAACAATCTGCGGTTATTGGCGCTCGCAGCTTTTTTCAGTGCACTGCCGGCCTCCGGACAGTGTTCTCTCGTTACAGACAACTCTGTCCATCACCCGGACAGTGAGCTGTAAGAAGCTCTTAGAAAGAGAAAATCTAAGGGTCTGCAGCTGGATTCGAACCCGGAACCTCCACGTGGGAATCCAATATGCTAACCGCATAGCTAATCCCTTCCCTTTGTTCATTCATAATATTTTATTTTTTTGTTATAATTATGATAAAATGTATATTATATTTTCGTAATTAAATAGGTACTTTATTTTAGCTTTATTCCAAATTATTCTTCTGATTTATCTTTATTATGCTCTTTATTCTGAATAGTCACATATATCGTATGTATGTACATGCACGTTAAAGTAAAAAAAGACAAAGGCAGAGTCGGCTACTATTTAAATTTGAATCACGGATTTAAAACAATATTTCAGTCTAGAATTCGTCTTTCCGAAGTATTTGTGAGCACAAATAACGCGTAGGTAATATCAAGTAAATTATTCAGCAATAATTATTCATTTCTCAATTGTAATTTAATTTAGTCCCTCTAATTTTACTTATAGTAAAATACTGGAATAATTATGTTAGCTGTCATAAAAATATGCATATCTTATTTATCTTATTACAGTCAATCTAAGTTAAATGGTGTTCTACTTGAACAAATATTTTGTAGATTAAAATGGCCAGCATAAGGGTCTGTGAAACATCTAATAAATTCAAAAAAATATTAATGAAAATTAATGTAGTAAAATTACTTAAAATAATATCAATGAAATGTTGGGTACTAGCTGATTTGTGTACCTTTTGGCGTTTAATCAACCCTTATACTTAACATTTTAAACTGTAAGTTTTTGTTAAAGAGATTTTATAATTGTGACAAACACTTTATAAAACAAACGCATAATTAAGTGTTCGTAACTTTCGAGTATTTAGTGATTGTAACTCCGTTTTTTTTTTATTCGAGAAACAGCAACGAAATGAAAAATCATTTCATTTAAGTGTAGTATCTGGTTTGGCCAAAACCTTACTGGTGTATTTTCCGAGGTGGTACTTAAATGAAAAATAAAATTTTAACTTTCAACGATTTTGTTTGTTCTACCAAGCAAATTTTAAAAAAATTAGCCTTCAGAGTAACTGTTGCCAGAGGTAAAATAATATAAAAATCTTTTATTCTAAGGATCTATTACAAACTGTATTTAATTTTTTAGTATTTTAAATATAAGTTTATTATTTTATATATCTGCATGACGAGATTGTTACCTTGATTTTCTACTGAGATTGTACTTTATATCATGTAATTGCGATTGCATTTGTATCAATTAAAAGAAATGAAAAAAATTCTACCGGTTTAAAAACGTGTGATAAGCATTAAATTCTTTTTATTATTTCTTCTGAAATGTTATTATATCATTGCGTGAAAAGTTTCCACGTTCAGTAACATGATATCGCATTTTTACCATATTTTTAATCAGTGATTTTTTTCTGTAGTGCATTATCAATTTTATTGCAATGCCTTTTAAAAGTATCACGCTAATTTTTTTACTTTTATTGTAAGTCACATCAACACTCATGTTTATTTATTTTTAATTATTATTTATAAAGTAGATTTCCCAGAAACAGCACTTTAAATGGAAGCCCGATTACCCCTCTTCCTTGGAAACGATCTAAAGTTTTTACAAGGGTATTTAGTACTAGAAGACTTCTTCCATATCTACAGAGTATCCGGCTAGCTGGAGCTGAACTGAAATGGATACAGAATGAGTGGTTAACTAAACTTTAGGGTCACTTCTGACAGGTAGTTCCTTTGGGCAAGAAATATCGAAGTATCTGTTGGTAAAGCCAGCCGTGTCCTCATGGTGAGCTGAAAAACGTGATGAAACTTAAGATCACGGCGTGGTGGCTTGGACAGAAAGCGTCAAACTGACCACTTTCAAGAAGGCTCTATAAGGAATGCAGCGCTTTGTCCAAGTATGATGAGAGTAATGAGGACCTGTCCTACATCTGGAATAGTGGTGCTCTCTAATGTGATTCTTCTCCGCCTTGCGGTAGAAAGTTGGGCAAATGAGGCTGTCCTCAGGGAGGGCACGGGAGAGATAGAGGAGAGCACTGGCAGCTGGTACTGGTTATTTCTGTATGCCAGCTCCCCTCGCTGGAAATTCTAAGAAATAGAGATACATTGTCTTTAGGCATATTTCATCAAAGATGAGCACCAAGAGAAATGGAGCAATGAATCTACTATTTTTGATACTGAGGAACGCACTAAGTATACATCGATCTAAAGGGGAATTCGATATTGAGCCTTTTGCTCGTATTATGTACACGTGTGGCCCAACTTGTACGTATCGTTAATAATATTTAAAAATCAGAAGAAGCATAATTGAATTTTGCTCTCAATGATAGAGGACTCGGTAGGTATACACCATCATCATAAATAATTTGATAGAATGAAACTGGCGATTTGGCTTTAGGAGACAAGGGCTCTAAAGAAAGTGATGTAGAAGAAATATTAACCTTGAAAATGATGTATTAAATATTTATTATTAAAATCACTGTTATCATGAAATATTTATGTGGTTTGCATTATTTTATCACTGTGACAATTTAATTTATCTACAATACTATGATGGTTTTGGTTTTCGACCGTTGTTGATTGATGATTTTGGGGAATATTGAGGTGCGGTCATAAATTCAAAAACAAATTTTTGTTACTTCGGTAAATATACCTTCTTCAGGGTATGGTAAAAAATTTTGTGTGGAGTTAAATGTTTAGCTACATCATCATAACTGTTATCTACTACTACTACTATTACTACTTTATCTCACGAATTCATAAATCTGTTTAGTAAATTTCGAATAGATTCTGGTGGTACAATAGAAACATTTAGATTGTGGATTATAAAGGAAGTGGCTAAAAAGCTAAATATATGTTGTATCACCGTTTGTGCATGATTGCAAGCGTCTGTAATCTGTTCAATGTGAATGTGTGTGTATGTAAGGTGAGCTGGAGTTTGCCTATGGGGTCGCTAAACCTAAATAGTCGCACATATCAACTACCTCTGCAGGCCTAAGATGATTGTGTGACTATTGTGGTTGTTAGGATAAGAGTTGTTTGTTTTACTGGAAGACATATTCTTATTCTTTACGAATGTTTTTAAAAATAAAATCAATTATGCAATGGCTAGGCAGTGTGCCACTTCAAAGTTATACATTTTTAAAAGTCTAATTAAATATTACCTAAAAAAAATACTGTAAATGGGCAAATTTGCAGTATAAAGGAAGGTAATCGATCATTCTATTTTACAACAAACTGTTTTGTACTTATTTACTCTAAAGATTTGTCCACTCAGCGATAACATAGTGACATACATAGTTGAGAAATTAATAATAATAGTAATTATAAAAGACAGAGAGAGAAAGAAAAATAATGTCATTGAATAATGATAAAAAATTATGAATCATTAAATGCTATTAAATAAAAAAGGAAAGAAAACGTGTTTGGGTCTCTATTGCTGGCAATATCAACGCATTTTTTCCTTATTTTTCGATTCGTTTCGAATTTTCATTCATCATCAATTCTTGATTTATCAATGACTGTAAAGTTTGAAGAACTTTGAGTAGCTTTGTAAATGGAATGTCAAAAATCTCTCCATTCAATCACAAAGAACCAACCTTTGATCACATATGTAAATTCGAAACCTGTTAGAAATAAGGCAAGTATGCTGTTACTTTGGATAAAACGAACAATACTAAACGAAAATGTTCACGTTTATAAAACTGTCTTTTTCTGCGTAATTTCTCTAAAACAATGTAATAACTCGAATATTTTTTACATTGAAACTTAAGTTTATTTTCTTATTTCTTTACAATTGTGACGAGTCAACATCTGAGGTCGAAGGTGCCTAGAGTCTTGTCAGAGTACTATTTACTCGTAGCTTACAGAATATAAACAAAGTTTTAATACTTGAATGGTTGGTGTGTAATATGTCATTGGTGCCAGAATAGAGATGCACCAAGAATTCTGCAAATTTCAATAAAGCGCTTGGAAAGAATATCAAGACAGACAAGTTTTTAACTTAATAAAATGGAGACCTATATCGGTCTATGTCAAAAAATCTTGGCATCTTATGAAAGAAGATGAAAGTCTGTAAGCGTTAACACAACTGCAATGTGAAAAGACAAAATAACTACGACCTAAAAGATCTATTGTGACAAGGTTCGTTTACAAATAGTAGGTAAAGAATACAACATGTATGTGTGAGTAAGTTCGTATATGGTAATGAGCTAAAACTTTTAGAGATGACATTTTAGAGGATCCCATTTAAATAAAAATTGTAGATTTAATTAAAGTGAACAAAGTTTATAAAACTTTCAGTAGCCATTTCAAGAAATCTTGAAAGCATTTTATCGCCTAATTTTAAAACCATGCTACTTTGAAAAATGCTACTACTTAAGTAAGCAAAAGAGTTTACTTGGATATGTATCGCAAGAATTCCATCTTCATCATGAGTAGACAGGTGAATTTGAGCTTTTCCATTGTCGTCAACTTCAACCGATTTCCCAGTACATTTATGTTCACGCTTAAGCCCTGAGATGATATCACAATACAATCCGGCTGGTAAGCAGGTCTAAAAGAGGGAAGTAAACAAAGATTAAATTTTTCAATTTGTGGCAAAGAAGCGAGTATTTATAAATAAAAAAACCTACCATTAATGTTTGATTTAAATCATAATTATTACCGTTGATTGCTATAAATCCTTTGTTTCCTCTACAATAAGCAATTTGATTGCTTCCATTATCCCAAAAGTTCTCAACAAACGTTCCTAAAAGTAAAATGAAAACAATGAATATTATTAATTTAAAATCATAATTGTATTTATCAAGCAGGAAACGAATTATCAAAAAACCTACATCCAACAAAGTAAGAGTTCAAAACATAAAGTAATAAAAAAATCAACAAATAAGTCAAAACACTTAGTGTAAAGAATAATTTATACAGGGTAATTTTTTTCCCCATTACAGTAATAAAGATGTGAAAATAGGTGACAACATAAGTCATTTTAGAAAGCACTTTTGTTTTAACAATTTTGAAGACTGAATTTAAGATAAAAGTCGAAATAAAAGCAACGGGATATAACCTGACAATGAAAAGACCTGATTCATAAGAAATGCAAGAAATTATTGGCGATTGATTTGGTGATAAAGATTCAAAAAGAAAGGCCAGGATATAATAATTTAAATTCAAGTAATTTAGAATTTATAAGACTCTAAAGCAGATCTTTTTCGACCTATAGTTCACCTTTAAAGATTTTTTTTTTGTCCATAAAAATTGATGTAAGTTTATCAATCGCTGCCTTGGGGGCAAAATGCAATCACCACCTCCTAGTGGTGCCTCCGTTTACTACCTCTCCATCTTGCTGAGAGGTGTGTAAAAGAAGTCAGTAATCCTCAAAAAAACATCCGGGAAAGGAGAAGTGGGAGAGGAGCATGATATCCAACACTAGTAATAGAAGTGTACATTTCCAATAAATAAGATTCCTGATTATTTAAGCTAATTTTTAGTAACAAAAAAAAGGAGTCAGTTGTGCATACAAATTATTCTAGGATTGAACAAAGAACTAATGAACTACTTGTTATTCACATTCACATTTTAAACATCATAAAACTGTGCGAAAATAGATTTTCTACCTTTTACAATGTTGGAAAATCCAACCATGTTATAAATTTGCCTCCATCTATGTTCACATATCCAACCATTATTACAAGTCATATCTGGATTTATGGTCACATCTTTGATGGTCATGTCTGGATTATGAGGTGGTCCTTGGTCTCTACTAGAAAAATCAAAGCTGGACATTACACGTTTTGTGCCATATGGCCAGCTAAGCATAAATCCAACTGCCATCTGAATAAATAAATAAAAAAAACCTTGAGACTGCTGAACATTAAAACATGATATAATTATAAAATAAAAATATTATTTAATATAACCTTGTACTTCCTGCTATCTTTATAAGTTAGGAAATCACCTCCAGATCTTTGTGTGTCATGATTATCAATGAATACGAGGGCAGACTTACTCGGCATTAAATTCCAATCAGGACCTTAATCATGTAAAAAATTAATATATAATTTTAAATGTATAGCCATTGCGTAAAGTAAAATAATAATATTAATTTTTTAATATTAATAAAGTTTACAATCTAGAAAGAAAGATTAATGATCTTACACAAGAATTACATACAAAAATACGTTTATACTTATTGTAGAGAGATAGAAAAAAACAACCAAGTTCCATACTTCAAGAAATACCGTAGTACACGGAACAGGAGGTTAAAGGGAGTAAGAATGAGGGAAATAAAATTAAGCAAAAGAAGCAATTGGAGAAAAAATTAAATAAAAATAAAAAGATGTTCCGTAATAAATAAAATCATGTCTGAAATTTGAAGATATGAATTTCAACACATTAAAGAAAAAACAAAATTTTAAAGTTTTAACGAAATATAAATTTAGATAACTAACCTATTACATTTTTATTTTCTGGATGGATAGAATTACCAAGAAAAGGGAATAACCTTTTGCCTTTAAAAGGAGCCTATAAGGGGAATTAATTAGCAAAAGTAAATTAGATTAGTTCGTTTAATATTCAGGATCGCATGATGGTGCGGTCGAAATAGACAACGTTTTCCATTTAATACTATTCTGGTATTTTTTTTTCCCCTGTTACTTCGGCATGGGCCACAAATCTGTTAATTATTATTGTTAGAGGTTGCTTCCTTTTTGAATGTAAGACAAAACGTTTAGACCAAGTTTGCTGTTTTTAAAGTGAATAACGTGAAATTTATTTAAACAACGTGTAAATAAATAAATAACGGTAAATGCAAACCAAATGAAACACGTTTTTTCTTTAAAAAAAAAAATAAAAAAGAACACAATTCTACATCTTTGTTTCAAAAATATTAACTTTGCAGACGTAAGCAGGACATTCATTACCATTAAAGATGTTGCTCACTTTTTTTTTTTTTTTTGGAACCAACACTGCCGAAGAGACATTCTATTTTGCAAGACTCATCAAAAAAACTAAACTAGTAAATAATTAATAAGCTTACCAAAACTCCTCAGCCATTTTAGTAGATTTTTACCCCGGAAGGCTCTGCTCAACTCTATGCCATATCTGAATTCCGTGACATGTCCAAAGTCAGTATATTCTGTAGCTTTTATAGCTTCTCCACCTAAATAATTGAAAGAAGGTGCCAATTACATTGTGTACTATCTATTAGTTTAATTTATTAGATAACTGTTTAACACTTCATAGAAGTTAAGCATCAAAAATAACAATTTTAATAATAAATTTTAAAAATATAAAGCAGTGCGGAATTGTAAAAAAAGCAAACTTATTTATCAATGAAAAATATTATTCAGTTGAGAGTCATTTGATAATTTTCAAATTCAATGCATTAGAAAAGCTTTATTAATGGGAAAATATTTGAAACTAAACGTAAAATTAGCTGGAAAACTGGTCAACGGTACGGATTTAAAAGAAAGATTTGAAACCATATATTTATTCCTAGAGCAATTATATAATTCCATCATCAGAGTCCTTATAAGAAGATAATTAAGGGCAAAACAACTTTTTTCGCTCGCCAAGACGTACATTTCTCAACTCAGAACTTATCATACCTGCATACCTGCTTGAACTTACCCAACAAACGATTATAACATTCTTTAAGGTCAAATCACGTACTAACAGTTATACTCAATCATGTTAGCCTATCGTATGTTGTATAATAGCTAACATTATTTATATACATAATTGTAAATTATTAATTATTCAAATCATACCATAATCAATTACTTCTTGATAAATAAAAGGCCTACTTCCAGCTGAAAATCCAGCATCAGTGCTTAAATCATCCAGTTGATCATATATTTCCTTTAGTTGGGCTGGCCACATATGTTTCGCTGCATCAACCCTAATAAAAGTAAAAAAATGGCTTAAACTTTAGAAGATAGATATTGCAAATAAAGAATAATAAAAAAATTCAAATTCTAGAATTCTGGAAAAGTATTTTAAAAATAATGAGGTTTTAGTCGGCACAAAAAAAAATTAATTAGGCCATTGCCGAAAAATCTTCTCATTACTACTTCAAATATATTTTCAAAAATAGCTGTGTGCCCTAGAACTATGAAGTTTATAAATAGAGCACCTAACTAAAAAAACAGTCTATGCAGTCCGATCATAAATATTTAATTGCAAGCGACATTTACAAAAGATTATAAAGAAATTGTTTATTTAACAATCGATTCTCTCAAATTGTATCAATATTTCTACTAAAAACTAGAAACAGTTTTTTATAGCAACTCTAGACAAACGCTAATGCTAGTTTTAAAGGTTACAACACAATATCAAATTAAAAAAAAGAGAGACACAAGATATTTACCTAAAGCCTCCAACTCCTAGTTTCAGCAATGTATTTAAATAATTAATTACTTTCTTCCTTACATAAAGCTGAGAATGGTCTAAATCATGGAGTCCATCAAGTTCACAGTTACGAACCTTAACGAGAAAAAAAAAATTGCTTGAAACAATCACATCTTTTATAATAGATTTTGCCAAGCCACCAAACATTAACGTAGGTGAATAGAGAATATATAATCAACAGTAAGGTAATGCTAGAGGGCTCTTCAAGTCAGGAACAGCATGCGATTGATTATATCCTACAAATACTACATTAATTTGGACGAAATTAATAAATTAATAACATAATTAATACTGGTGTGGCAATAAAGCGCATTCATGCGCTGGTTGAGCAGTGATACCCTTAATAAGCCAAACAGTAGTGTCCAGTGCGTAGTGGTCGTGTTTTACACACTAACCCAGGTAAAAAAGTGAATCCTCTTTCTTATAAAACTAACCTCATCATATTCGATAGGCTTCTACATCAAAACAAAGAATTAACTGTTCTCAAAAACCACTAAGCATGGAAAAGTAAAAAGATCAAAATAAATATAACGTTAATACAGCAAGTTTTGTGAAGCAAGAGCAAGATACTGATTAAGCCACTGCTTTATTTTTCAGTTTTATCTTTTATTGGAAATTATGGATTGAGAAAACATAATGATAATTTGGAAAACCTTCCAGAATGCGCACCTACGTGGAAAATCTGACTATTTGAATTAAAGCAAACAAAAAGGTTAATAAATGAGATCCATTTTTCAACGGTTTTATCCAAAACCGTTATAGTAAAAAGTAGTTATAGCCAAAAAGCTCGAAGTATTACGATCTTTGAAATTTCCAAAACTAAACTAATTTTCTCACCTGTTGGGCATCCTGATAACTTAGGATCTCGCAAGTCTTATGAAAGTTCTTATAAGCGTACGGTACAGCTGGATAATATTTATTTTTAGTATCCGCCGTACTACCACCAATTCCTTTAGCTCCAGGTGAAAGCGTGGCACTCATATGATTAAATACAACATCTACGTAAACTCTGAAATATATATTTCATAAATAAATTTTGGAGATGACTAATTTTAACTAATGTACGCTACAAAAGTATACTTACGTGACATTTGCCTTATTGCATGCTTGAACCATAGCAAAAAACTCCTCCACATTTCCCGATCTGGATATAATTTTATAAGAAAATGGTTGATATCTCTCAGACCAAGGTCTTCCTTCCGAAATTGCGTATTCATTAACGGGAGATACCTGAATAACAGTAAATAAATCAACATTTTATTTATTTACCAACAAAATCCGAATGTAATGAAAAATCTTTGAATTTTATAACGTTAGAGAGAACTCTTATGAAATATTGTGAACTGTTGTTGCTCTGAGCTAGCCCGGCTTAAGCTGTTTGCCAGCCTTCAAAGGGGGGAAATGTCCAAAAGAGCGGTTACGTCTTGGGCACTGGCGACGAAAGGAAGAAGCCCGAAAATTGGGATTTTGAGAACCTCACATCTCAACTAGGAGAAAATAATAGCCTTATTTAGTTCTTTCGGGAATTTTCAGAGCAATAAAGGCTTCCTGTTAATGTATTCTCCTGTTAATATATAAAACATTGTCTGTCGTCTGTCAGTGAGCTGTAAAAGACTCCTTTGAAGAGAAAAATCTATGGCAAGCATCTGAATTCAAACCCATGTTCTACAACTTGCTATTAAAATTAGTACTACTATTCTTATAAATTGTGTTCCTCAAATAATAATGCTAATTAGTTGATGTAACTTAGTTTGACATGCGAATTCTGCGTTCTGTTTAGAAGATAATTCTTATAATGATTAATTTCTTCTGATAATTCATATAATGTAGGCTTGCTGGAGCAACATCTACCGCAAACTTGTTTCTCGTATTGGCGCAAATTAATAGTACCGTGTTAATAAACCACTTTGTAATCCCAGCAATTATAAACCAGATGTAATTTGTCAGTGTATAGCTACTTAATTAAATGACATGGGATAAAAATCAAGGTTATCAGAAAACTATTTTAATAATTTCATTGTAAGCGCATCGAGAATAAGAATTACCTATCAATTTTGAGTAAAAAAGAAAAACTTAGAAGAACAAAAATTAGAAATAGATAGAATGATAAATTTCTTGATGGGGTACATCACTATTAACGTACGTTAGTGAGATAAAATTAGCTATTTGTTTTTTATGAGAGGGAAAACAAATCTAGCGCAATGAGATTGTTATTCACTCATTATATCATTGTTTATCACTATTAATCATTTACAAAAAATTTTAACGATTTACAAAAACAAAAAAATAATACGTATAAATAATAATAAATATGTTTACGATAAACAAATATAAATGAAAATAAACTGGTTATTAAAGAGTACAAAATAACAGCGAACTACTCATTTTTTTTTAATAAAAGGTAGGGTTACCTTGAAGTCACTTCAGTTTTTATTAGGTACATTGTTAGCGCCAGTTTTGAAATGCTCTTCACTTCTTTAATTTCCGTAGTTATACATTCTGAATTTAAATTCACAATAACTTCAAAAGTCGCTATAGAAACTGCTTTCAAAAAGTGTAAAGGAATTACTGTTGCACATAAATTTCATCATAGCCGGAGTCTATGAATACCTTACACGTAACCTTCTTCTTCAGAACAGTAGTAGCACTAATTGATATAACCATTATTGTAAGGAGGGAAACTCCTATACAATAAAAAAACCAATTCTATCCTTAATCTTTACAATCGTAACAGGAAGGATTGAAATCGTATAGATTTTTTCATCAGAAATAAAGCTCCAAGTAAGTTGAGTACTTGATACAAGAAGAAGTGGTTTATAAAGTGAACTGTGAAGATTATGGTTCGCCACATACGGAAAATCGTGAAAAGTTTAAATTCAATAGTAGTACTATAGTACTAGTTACCTAAAAGGGCGCTACAATAAGGAAATACATATGTTATTTATTATTTCAAGCACGCTGATTGAAAATTCGATCAAAAGATGTAAAAAAGTGATGCAATACAATAAAACACTTAGTTACTGGCTTAACTTTAACCTGGGTTTTTAACTTACCTTTACTTACTTACTTTTAACTTAACTTTAACTGACACAAACTATATGAGTGTGGATGAAGGAGGGCTAGTTCTGGTCTGAGGCATTTCTAGACATCTAAGATTTGGAGAAGATATAAAATTCCTCCAAGTACTTATTGGTACAGAAGGTTTTTAAAGAAGCTAGGCCTTAAATGCCTAGCTTGTTCGGATTGTAGGAAACTAAAATTTGGAAAAGAGAGTACTACACAAAGATGAGTGCAAGTTAATATGAATTTTCTCACCACCAAAGCTACGTCCATTAACTCAACGACATTAATTTTAACAATAGAGTACAGTATCAACAAAATTCTATACAAAATTATTTACCTGAACACCATGATATCCATAAGGTCCTAAAAATTCTCTACATTCTCTGGCAATATCATTGAATTTCCACTCGAACAGATGAACTATTATATTATCTTGACAGATGACATTTTTTATTGAAATTAAAACAAAACAAAATAGATAAAACATTAGGCAGAGCTTGTAAATAACCATTCTTGGGGAATACTCCTTTTTTAGCCTGATGATTTCAACTACTGACGTTTACACCGTCAATAATTCACAACTATATCTCGCTTGAATATGAGCTGTCTTTAAAATCCGCTGTTCTTTGATAAATAATAAAATATATATACTTGAAATATCTATGTACTTATTCATTTCTTTTTTCTCTCTCTCTTTTTTCTTACTGTGAAGTGATTATTTATCATTATTTATTTATTTACCTTTAAAAATAAATACTTGTTTAATATTTCCTGGTTTTTAAGTCTTCTTTCGCAACATATACATCATGCTTCCATTGTTACAATAAGTTAATTACAATTAGTTTTTTTATGTTGGGGTATGATGACTCCCCAAAATCGAGGGGAAGTTCTAGAAACCTGTAGTCAGGTATAATCACTTCCAAATGTGACTGTAGTTCTCGCAACAATCTTGCCAGATATTCCGAAAATGGCACCTCAAATAAGGAAGTTGGGATTGTTACGTAGAGGGCCTCTTCAACCCTAATTACCAGCCAGGCTCTTTAAGATAATTCCAGAGATCGAAGAGCCGACAGATTGGGATAACTATTGCTTCGGATGATCCCCTAATTTTCTGAACAACCCATAATTTTTTCCCAAGAAGCCTCTGTGGTAGCTGCAAAAAGAGGATGAATCGCCAGGTTGGGATAAACATTTCCCTAAAGCCTAAACACCACCTCCCTCCCTCAAGTGTATATCCTCTTTCACTTTATAACAAAGCTTACTGGGGGAATCAAATAACTTCCCCAGGAAAGGCTCCGTTATTGATGCAATTTATCATTCCATCCAAGAGTTGTATGACTACGTAAAAGAAGTGCTGGAGGAGAAGGGAGCAGTAATTAGGGATATTGCTCGGCATGAATTCCTTTCTTACCACAAAAATCTTCCCCAAATGTGGTAGAGAAGGTTTTCTTTACCTTCTTTTCTACAAGATGAAGAATTGTGGGGAATACTTAAACTAAGGACTGTTAAGGAACAATTTCTGATAAGGTCTCTTTGCATTCTGCTAGTAGCAATTATGTGGGATGGGGCATCACAAGGCGGTAAAGCAGATAACAGAAATGTGTGCCAAACAAAGTGATCTAGGTTATTCAATGAGAAGCTTGACTGACGAAATGTTTTCAGGTCTAAGATTTAATATTGAGGGTCCATTTAATAAATTCTTCCCTTAATATTCTCTACTCATTAATCATTTAGAACACAACTTCTGCTAAAAAACACTTGATTGCCCGCAAAAGTTGTTTTTTTAAACATAACTAAATATTTTCGAAGGATCTATTCTCATTTCCTCGTTTCTTTCTTTTATTTTTTGTTCCATTTTCGAGAATCTTCCAGAAACATCTACGGCATATTGCAGGTAAAAAAGTAATTCCTTAAAAATCCATCGTCGTAAGAGACTGAGGAGAAAAACTGATTTTATAAGGTCCGGTTTAAGCTTTCTGTAAAATTGATTTTTTCATATTCTTAAACATGAAATCTGATTCACAGAAAGAAAGTTCTATGAGTATATTAGATCGCTATTAGTAGCAGATCTTTTATTACACCATTTGTTTACACGGACATTCTGTCTTTATTTCAGAGCAAACAATAATTTTGACAGATAACTGATTTATTAGAGTGAATGAATGAGAGGGGCAGATTTGTCTTGAAAGGATTGAAAAGTAGGAGGTAATAGTACTGGACATGGAAAGAGAGATGCTGAGGATGATGTGTTAGAAGAGAGTAGACAGAGATTGGTTCCGTATCATTAGCCCTGACAAACAGTTACCCCTTCTTCATTCAATTATCTCCGGTCGACTCAAGTCACTATACAAACTATATGTACAGAGAGAGTGAGAGAGGAAAGACCTTAACATATCCATCCTAGCCTGATCATGTAACCGATGACTACAACAAAAAAATAACCTTCCTCCTTCATTCCATCCAATCAATACTTCCCTTTCAATACATCAACTTGTGGTATAGCCAACGAATTAACTTGACATTTAGGGAAAACTACAAGTTGATACTGTAAAATTAATTTCCAATTGTAATTATTATTACTACTTGGATTTTGTACATTCTTTTATAGCTTGTTAAAGGAAGTGTAGCTCTTTGAGTGCCCAAATTTTCGAAATTGAGTTTACACGGGAAATACATACATTGATGTTACCCTGAATTTGAAGAAAAAATCTAGGATGAAATTCTCTAAATAACTTTCTACACCAATCATTGCCATAAATAAACTGACAAAAGAAAAGGTTTATATCACTTGTCAAAACGGGAAGTCACACAGCTGTATCGAGTCCAACTAATTCCAGTTATCTAATTCCATAACTGGAATTTCGAACGACCGGATAGGCATTCAACTTTAAAAGTGATTTGTACCTGCTCGTAAAGTTAGGCTGCGCTGAAGGCGCTAAACATGTTTCTTCACCTCCAATTTCCCGTACGAATCTTACATCTTAGTAAAAGATGATAGAGAAAACCTCTGCATGGATACTGGGGCTTGACCCTCAGAGATGGGAGCTCAGGGCTCCAGGTATCGAGAAGTCAGCAGATTAGGATAAGAAAACCACGACCCTGGATACCCTTACACAAACGATAATTCGGACAAATCGTCAGAGAAATGAATGAGCACATTTACACATTTAGTAGATAAGCAGTTAGCATACTAAATATATAGTTTTTTTAATGTTAGAAAGTCCTCTAGACTCTAGAGGAAAGTAGAATTTCACGTATCACAGATTAAATGGAAGAATATCACAGATGAACCATTATAAATACTTATATCTATTTTCAACCCTTTCTTTAGTTTATTCTTTAAAAGCTAGGACGGATCTTTTCAATATAAACTGACTCGTTCAGGGAGTGGTGCACTCTGCATACAGCTTACCGATCATTGTAACCTGGATAATTCACTTTTGCGAGTTAATAAACATCACAGCAACTCGTTTGGAGGAAGCTAGACCAGTGTAGCAATATTGGATAGAGCAGAATCGAGATAGACGAGCATGGAAAGTTCAATGAGCGACCTGAGCTCGCAAATACTTTTGAGTTATCAAAATTTAAATTAGTTGTTCAAGTAATTTAGGGTTAATAATTAGCTAATTCTGTTAATAATCTCTTCTCTGCCTAATATTAAAACATGGGTTGATAAATTTAGAACGAAGAAGTAAATATACATACAGATTAGTGGTGTTGACTTGGCCCTCTCGCTACACTAACACCACATAACAACAACATAACTTGGTTAATGGATTTTTGTTTATGTTGTAACCTCTTCCTTTAAATACCCTGGCAAGAGAAACATCACTTTTCTCCCTCGCAAAAGATTTACATCTGTGCCAGCTATCTTTCTTTCAAATTCAGAATGACGTGCACGAAGGTTGCATGTTAAATTCTAACTTAATCACATGTAGGTCATCTATCGGATTTCTATCTTTTTTTTCCTGTTTATGTTGGCTGTCAAGATAAAAAATAATTAGAGTTACAAATATAAAAATTCACATCAACACATTTTTTTGAAGATGTAATATTCTGGTCAAAATTTTGGGATTAGTTAACAAAAAAATTACTTAATTTTTTTTAATGTAAGTATCTGAGGTGCTGACAACCATGCTTTTCTAATGCTCTTCCGGTCTTAAGTCAGTGTTCTCTCGTTACAGACACACCTGTCCACAGAGGCTAGTGGGTATCCTTGTATGTCCTATGATATTCTTAAACAAGAACCCTTTCGCTCAAAACAAACAAGGCAGAACGTGGATATAGTATGGAGGGTATCCCGTGGAACTTCGCCAGAGTCAGTGGGATCGCTGAGTTCTAGTTGCCTAACGACCATCAAGATGCCTCTCGAACATTTGTAGTAGGTATATAAAACTAGAAACTCAACTCTTAACACCCAGTCCCACTAAAACTTGGCGTCACACTTCAACCGTCACGAAAATGAAGGAAGAATTTTGGTGGTGGTGAGAACGGTCACTTCAATCATAAATCTCTTTGATTAACCTTTCGTTTATTGAGCAATTTTCTATAAATGATAGAGATCTGCCCTCCGCAGTGGCACTCTTGGATTATTTTTTTTCTTTCAAGCTGCGCCTTGAATGCTACTTACATCTGTGAATCAGATCAAGTTCGTTCCATTATTGCTCAGAATCCTGTTCGAACCTACTCAATCTCACGCACGAATTCTTTACTTTATATAATGTAACAGAAAGAGAACTTAGCAAGACAACGTAGACAAATTTATTTAAGGAGATATATATAAGTTTAGAATTATTAGGATGTCACATGGCGAAAGAAAGATTAGGGTAAATATTATTTCTGTGTTGTGCACAGTGTAAAATAAACTAACCAGTGCTTAGTGGTGGTGAAGTAGAGAACTGCAATATTCGATTATTTACATTCAGTTTGTATTCATCTGAGTTGTCAGAGAGTAAATGAAATAAAAGTGAGAAGCACCGTACAACCATTTCTGTTTTGTTTATCTTGCTAGCTATACTATCTATACATACTCCTGGGAGTTACCTCGCCTTAGGCTATCCTCATCCAAACTAACAGACTTAGTAAGGTTTCTTATTTTCTCTTTAATATGGTTAACGGTTTGTTTTATATGTGTGCAGTTTAAACATTACTCGCCATGACACGTCTTTGTTAAACTTTGTTTTATTCACACACAAAGAGAAAGAGAAAATCTTTTCTCGGTCTAAGGGCATCCACCTACCACATAACATCCTAATGTTATATCCTAGCTTTAGTGGCCAGCTTTGATTTGAATTAATTTCTCAACTATAAAAATTAATTAAGTTAATGAACTTTTAAATAAGTACAGTGATTTAATTTTCTATTACTCCCTTAAAAGGCAAATATTAATTGTAATTTCCATTTTACATAAAAGATGCTGAAATTCGCCAGCCCTTTCCACGATTTACCATGAAGTTGCCTTTACGCAATGGGGCGAAATCTCTTGTACGATGGGGATAAAGATGAGAAATGATATTTTTTCTCACTTATCGTGCGTTGATGAATGGCCTAAGTTGGAGAAGGAAGGCTGTACCCGGAGAAACCCGTAAGGATATTACTGTATTATTTTATCTAATCTTACAAAAATTATTAAAATTCATAATTTACAGGCAAGTTCTTTGTAATATCTTTCGTTTTTGCTTTTTTGTTTGTGATCTTATCCACACCCAGACAGTTTGGTGAAAACCATTTTTGGGGGGCTCAGGGGATCTCAAAAGAGAGATTTCTGGCGATATTGAAACGATCGCATTACTTCCTTATGTAGCAAGAAAATGTACAAAAAAATTCAAATCGCAAGTTGATAAAATAGACTTTCTCAGTTCCCTTTTATGTTTGGAGGGACGAAAGCACTAGATTTTTCCCCGTCATAATGTATATTAAAAAAAGACGAAAACAAAATAAGGCAGCTTGGCAACAATAATTATCAGAACACTTTTAGTACATTCTATATCGGTCGGTGTATGTTTGAAGTTTGACAAGGCTGTAATGTTTAGGCCCAGCTTATTTAAAAAACAAAGATTGTTTGCTGGTGGTGAAGCAAGAGTTGGCTTGTCACATTCATGTGTAATAGGATACGGCATGTATTAGTTAGACAAACATACACAGATGTTTCATGTACCTAATTTTTACTAGGGTTTCCTATTGCGGTCTCTAGTCTAGTCTTTACCACCCACTAACTTTCCTTGCATTTCTATCACTCCACCCCATTACCTCCTTCGTACTTCTTATTTATATCAGTTTGGAACACGTCAAGTTACTTCCTTAGTTTGTACTTCCTCTATTTACTACTCCAACCAGATATAAATATATCAACTTTTTATTAACCAAAATGTTCTATAAGTGCACCAGGGTAGTTTTTCGGGGTTGAAACTCTCCTTAAAAATGTAAAAAAAGTACAATTTTCTACTATTCACTATAGATAAATTAATTTTTGCTTAGACTACTTCATATTTAGGGAATTCTAGCTCGAGTACAGGAATAATTTGCTTACTCTCCTACATCTGTATAGAAATATGAATCCATTCGTTGTGTGCATTCTAAACATAATTCTCTAATCTTAAAATAGGATATTAGATAAGATCCTATGGTAGTTGGCCAACCACTATCCTACCGCTACCCTAGGAAATCTGTTGGAGAACCCCACTTGACCTGCTATTTGAAGAGGGACTGCTGGAAAAGCTTGGAGGTACTTGTTTTTCCTCTTCAAAGTCCGAATGCTCTGCCATACACTCCCTTAACAGGGAATATGCAATACCTATAGTGCAATTACTTCTTCTTTCTGTCAAATCCGCCCAAAATATCCATTGATATGCCGCTTATGCGATGTAGTGTGGCTCATCAAGAGGTCCCTACGTTCGACCGAATGACCGGCCTTGGAGTATTGCCATAACAAGTTTAGGCTAGTGGCTAATAATAATTCTGAATTTAAAGAAAATTCTTATACTGGAAGAAGCCCTTCACTGGAAATTGCAAATAAGATTTTCTAGTTAATAGACAGCATGTACTTAGACATAAATCTATAACTTTTGTTTCTATAAAAAATTGTTTTTGATGTAGTTCTGGAAGGTTTCCTTTAACATTGGTATTTCAGTTTAAAATATAGTCCATTTAACTTAGGATTTTAAATGATAGTTGCAAGAAGAACCGGATTTTCTTTTTCTTACTCTCAAAAGAGATAGAATTGCGAGCTTGTCAAATTGAGTTTTCTCCGGAAACCATTATTTGAGGAGCAAAGAGTAGGAATTAAAATATTGTCCGATAATAATGGCTATCCGAAACCCATCAAAACTGGAAGTGCTTCCTTTTTCAAAAATGGCGACAAGGATTTTCTTTTTGCTTCGTAGACTATTTATCCAATTGAACATTTATCTATCGCTTCATTTGTGTTTTCTCAGGAAATTGCAGATGCAACCTTAAACTTCATTTTTGAAGTGTACCCCTCTTCATAGAATACTCATGTATTCTATAGTTTTGCTGTCATTACAGAATTTGGTGAAGATACGAGCATTGCTGGAACTCCAATATTAATAACGCCGGTTAGGATAATCTTTCGGTAATTTTCCTTCTGGCAGCTCAATATAAATTTTCCACTTTATTCTCATTAATGGCACATCAGTCAGAGCGGGGGCTGAGAACTTTTGTAGTTGATGCTGAATGAATACTAATTAATTTTTAATGCAAAGGTTCATTACACATGTTTGGGCTTAGGAAAAATAACTTCCTTCAAACTCTAGAAAGGTCAGGTAGTATTATTTACTCACATTCGGAAAATCGCAGTATTATTACTTTCTGATAATGGATATCAGAGAAGTTTTTTGGTAGGAAATTAAATTTGACAGAACTGTAAGTCTTAGGTTAATTTACTTTTAGCTTGTCATATTTAATCTTATTAAAAATTTCGATGTTTTCCTTGATCTTGAGCCGTAGTATATTTTGAAATTGGAGTGCACATGGTAATGGCGGTGGATGAAAAACTGTCTTCCAAGCTAAGAAGCTGGGCTGTTATTCATTAAATTTCTAACGATAGGATAGTCATTCAACTTTAAAAGTGATTTGTACCTGCTCGTAAAGTTAAGCTGCGCTGAAGGCGCTAAACATGTTTCTTCACCTCGAATTTGAGCTGGAATGAACCAGAAAATTGGAGGAAGTATTTTCTAGTCAGTGTTCCAGGTCATTCGGGAAATGAGGAATAGCTTGGTCTTTGACTCGCTGCTAATTACTGCTGATGTTGAAGATCTAATCAAGATGAAGAACCTTCCTTAAGAACGGGAAGTGCTGTCTACAATAGAGTTGACTAAACAGGCTTCCAGCTGTCTCCATATTATCAGATCAACTTCAAAGGACTAACTCTGAGCTGAAAGATTTTGAATTAGATACTATTTCTGAGCGAAACTCACCTAAGCTGGTCCTATGATTTAACGCCGATGGATCAGCCCAAGAAGAAATAGAATAAAGAAAAAAATTAAATAATATTAATCTTTATCAGCTCTAAAGCCACAATAGTGAAACCTAGCCAGTGAACAATAAGGTTAGCAATTTTTTGAAATGCAGTAGCTCAATCAGTGATCATATAGATTCGTGGTTCTTAAGTTGTTTTAAATTGATTTTCAGAAAGTATGGGTTTCTGGAGATTGAAGGATCCAAAGAGGGCTCTCCGAAGCTTCAATAACTACACCATTTAAGAGAATGATTACGCATCAAGGAATGTTAGGATTATGGAGCACACTTTACTTCTGACTTTACGATCACGAAATAGCGGTAAAGTAAGTGGAGTGCCTAAAGGAAGCTTTAGAACGTCTGTCTTCGTATTTGACGAGAGCCAATTCGTTGCATAATTTCAATGATTACCTTGCCAGTCATCCTACCGCTTTGAAGTTTCAGAAAGCACTTCTTGAAATTGTTTTATGTTCTCCAATAGTACTGCTATCTGAGCACTTGTACTCGAGTCCTATAGCATCAGAAAATCACTTAGACCTGACGCCACAAAAGCTGCTTTACTGTAGACTGTGAATAGCCGATCCGATTTACAAGGAATGGAACAGGTATGCTAAGTTCAAGAAGTATCGTTAGAATAATTTCTGTTTTTAATGAAATCATGAAAAAATAAACGAAAATATATCTTACAGTTGCTTTATCGTCTGAATCTAACTGACATAATTCCTTGCAGGACTGAGTAAAGCCTATTCTTGTTCTTTACAAGATATTAGGTTCAAAGTGTCCTTTCAGCTAGACGTTGGCTCTGATACCTTCCTACTTTGTGAAGAAATACTTTCACAAAAAAATGACAAAATATTAGTAAAATACTACTTCTGTTTAAATGTTCTAAATAATAAATGAATATTAACATAAAATATAATTAAACACATAGTTTAATAATATTTTATTAACTATTACAATATGTACAACCTAGTAAATTAAATAAATACAATTTTAATAAAGATTTATAATAACGAGATCAATCTTTTTTATTACATTGATCGCAGAGGAGGTCATGAGGCGGTGGTAGAACCACTGAATTGAAACCAAAACTAGGCGTAGCGTAAAACGGACAACTTCTGAAACGAAATAATAAAACAATTTTAGTTTTCTATAATTTAAATATATATGTAGTTTATAATTTATCAATTTCAATTATAAAGTATTTATAGGCTTAATTACAATGGGAAAAAAAGTGGTCGAACTTGATGAGTTGGTAGGAAACCTGATGTAGCGATAGCCAGAACTCATGTTGGTAGAACATCGTGAGTTAACCACGTACCACTCAACCTGTGACTGGATCAAGGGAGAAAAACTATTGGCTTTAATGCTAAATCTCTTTTAAAGAGCTGTAAATTTCTGGGATAAACTTATTTTTCTTTGAAAAATCCCCAAAAGATCAATTTTCCTGAGAAAAGGCTCCAAATAAGTGATAGGTATTTAGGTGGGCATAAAAAGGTTAAAGAAAATTATGGAAAAACTTAAATTACTTTAGGTTGACCCTTAATTCACGGTCAAAACCTAGCCTCAGAAGCGAAAACTCCAATGGGAGACATATGTTACCTCCTGCAATGCTATTAGTGGCTACCATCTGGTTTGACTACCTAGATTAAATTTAAGATTTTTCAAGGATCAAACCTTTTAAAATCATCAAGATGTTACACCTTTCACCTCCCAATAAAGAAGGAATTGTGACTCTGTAGTCAATTAGCTTCCCAATACACGGTAAACAGTTAACAAGAATAGAAATACATGAACAAAATGAACTCAGCAATATTTAAGAAAGTTTTCGTAGCATATCCAGACATCATTTATCAACTAAATGATACATGAGAGTTAGCAAGTACGAAGGATTTTATAAGGATGTACAAGATCTCATAAGTCTAGTTATCTATAGTTTTACACTAAAAAAAAAATCTATTTTTGATACTAACGAATGTACTGAAGAGAACTGTGAAGGTACACATGACTTAAAATAGTGAGGAAATGGTGGTGCCGAAGGCAAGATCGGCGGTGGAAGCGGTGGCGGTGGTATAATTCTGGAAGAAGCTTGATGAGCTACCGGCGGTGAAAATGCTGAACTTCCTACAAGACGTATCGGTTCGTCTTCTTCCTTGATTCCGTCTGTGATAAAAACAGAATAGTTTTATAGCCGTTCTAACCAATAATAAGACACTTAATGTATTGTTTTTACCCTTGATAGTATCCAGGCAGTTATCTATGGCGCTCAACAAAGATTCATCACATCTGCTGAAGACCAATTCCAGTACTGAACGCTTCCTATCTGGACAAAGTTTCATCAGAAGATCAAGACTAGCTTTCCTTTTGGCTCGATTTTCATCCACCTCAGTTCCGCTAACTGGTCCTGCTACGCTCTCTGCTACAATTATATAAAATCTAATAATAGTTATTAAAAAAAATGGAAACTTAAAACGTAATTTAATATCTAACCAAAACTTTGCCTCTTCTAAGTACAAGGAAGGTTACATGTTACTGATATTATCATACAGCAATATGAAAGAGAAATGTAGAAAGCTCTAGTAAGAGCAATTGTTATAGAAATTATTGCTGTGAAAGAAAAACGGTAGTTTCCAATGAAAAGCCGTAGTTTCACGTTAAAAATAAAACTATTGTTACATATAGGCCAGATTAGCAACATCTTATCTGAAATCAGTGGACATTCTCTCTAAAAAGAATTGTTATTAGGTTTGACGCTTTAAGTACTCTTGGTTAAATGTGCGATTTCAAGAAATTGCAAATAATATAAGTAGTGGATATTTTTGATTTAATGTATTCATACATAAGTAAAAGTTACTTAAAGTAACTGAACAGTTTTTATAGCAATAAACGGCAGAATTACCTGTTTTATCTTCAACAGAATTTGAGCGTAACGCTGATAAAATAGGGCCTGGAGGTAGGTACTTAAATTTTTTCCCAGTGACTGCAGTGCTTAAACCCAATGCTAGGCTATCTTCAGCAGCTTGTTGTCGTTTCAGCGCTACCTAATTTCAGCAAAGTAACATTGAACATAAAATTATATAACTAGAAAACCAAGTTTATCTTTATTTACTAAGGTTTTTTTATTTTTCAAAAAATCATTTAAATAATCTACAGCTTTTTACCGCGAGATGTACGAATTCAAAAAAAATTATAATGTAAATAGTAAACAAGCTTTGAAAAATATTATTTAAGAGTTAAGGGAAAAAGAGTAGAGGATAGTTCTCTCAAAATCTAAAAAATACATTCTTTAAATTGAGATTTTAATGCGGTGTAGAGCGTAGAGTTCTAACTCTAGGTGGGAAAACTTGAGAAAAAATAGATTGTGGAAAATTTGCCAGTTAGCAGAACTTACTTCCGACAATAAATCGGAAATTCAGGGATCATTCAAAATTAAAATTCAAGTCATAAGACTTTTAGCGTAAATTTAAGCTTTGAATTCCCCTAAGACATCTTTTTTTTATATAAATTTGAGAGGAGAGTTAAGTTTGTTTGAGTGGTCTGCTCAATTCATCAATGTAAAATTGTGAACAGTTCAACGTTGAATTCGTTTTAGCTTCTACCTAATGTCTGGAATATGTTTTTGGACAAAACTAGATAATTTGAAGACGTATTTCAATCTCTGAGTGTTTGTTAGTTTTTAATACACTACAATTTTACAACTTTGGACTTGATTTACAAATTAAACTCTAAACTTTTGTTTGAATTTGTAATTTGAGTATGTAATTTTTTAATTACAGAGTAGGGACAGTTTTAGGGGGAGTTGGAATTTTAAGAGTTCAAAGTAAATTCAAGAGTTCTCATCTCCTTTTTGTGGTCACCTGTTTAGCCATGACTCGCTGTCGCTCCGCGATGAGTCCACACTTCGGACAATCACAGTTACCAAACGGACAGTCCTTCTTATGCCCTTTTAACCAGGCAATATAACCATGATTCCGACAGCGGGCACATTTTGGCCTTCGCTGGCCACTGGCTGTGTCTTCTTTACTTGCCACAAACGTGGAAGGCTTCATTCTGTTTAAAAAGGAAGGAGAGTTTATTGAAAAATAAAAAAAAAGGCATTATGAAAGGAATTGTAAAGGATAACTTACCGTTGTAAGATCCAGAAGTTCAAAAATTCTGTTTTGTTTCTTTTTTTGATGAAGAGGAAACAAACGAAATCCCACTAAGATTTTGAACAGTTTTATCAATCACTTAACGCGTATACTTGAGTACATCTTTAAAGCTCCCCTTGACGAGTTTATCACTAGAGCTGTGGGTTGATTTTATCCTGTGGGGAGATCTCAAGTAGGTGTTGCCAAAGCTGTGTGGAAGCCACGCCTATCTCATCTTCTATTGGATGCTGTACACATTCCCAGACGAAGTGTAGCAGGTCTGTAGTACATCATGCCCCTTACCAAAGCCGACATATTTTTTTTTTTTTGTTCTATTAAACAAATTAAAAGCGGAAACTAGCAAAAGCTAATATTTAATCTATTTTTTTTACTTTCTCTCATTAAAAAAAGGAAGTAAATCATGCGATCGTTTTTCTTGTAAAGTATGTCGATAGTTTATTAATTGATAAACTAAATCCAAAATAACCCCATATTATGTTTCCAATAGAACAATCCATAATACCTCAACATACCATTCATCAAAAATTTTGATATCATTACGCTTTCTCACGCATCCTCAATCATCTTTTACTCTTCCTGGCAACCCATTCGACGTCCTTAGGCCACAGCATTTCCTCGAGGTGGTCAATAATTAAATTAAATATTACTTTTGGGTAATGATTCCTCTCTCGTCTCTGATGTCAGCTGATTTACTTGTGTACATTCTATTTTCTAAAAAAACGACATCCAAAAATGTTTATTATTTTACATATTCTTAAAAATTAATAAAAGTAGGACCGGTTATGTAATTTAATTTGGACAAGTTTGTGTGTAAAGCTTCCCTTCTTTCTAAACAGCAATTTACTGACGCCAAAAGTGAAGTAGTCGCCTATTTTTTCAGGTGAAGGCTCAGCATTGTTACTTTGCCGTAGACGGGTGCGGAAGCTCACACTTTAATTTTTTTAGCATTTTTTCTAACAAATAAAAAGTAGCTACACTCGCGATTCGAACTAAGATCTACCACTTACAAATGCACGCCTCATTACCACTTAATCAATACCCGTCACCCGTCCCAATTTATTATTTTATTAACGGTCAGTACTAATTATCGATTTTAATTTCTGTAATAAAATAGCAATGATGATCCGATATTTCCTTTCTAATATAATACTGATTAAAATATGACAAAAAATGTATAATGATTTAAAAAGAAACAAATAGGAACCATTCTGTTTAAAAAAGCGGAATCATCATTTTCTACTTGGTGGAATGTTAATAATAATTATTATTTCGTCATCCAAACCACCTTTGTTAATTATCTTTATCTATTGCTAAGTTTATCTCTGTATTGTAAACAAAGTGAGAGAGAAACCTGTTTGTTAGGTATGTATTTTTTTTTGATAAGTCATACAAACTGATGATTGACCTTCCCTGATGTATAAATAATACGTCATTTAAATTCTTTCGTTAATTATTTATTTAATATTGTGCATCTTTGGCCTAATTTTTTTAAAAATATTCTTCTTGCCAGTGCCGCAGACAGGTAGGTAATCCTTCGCTTGCTAATCCGACTACTTAGGACCCATTCTGCTCACATTTACTTGTTTAAATGTTTTTTGAAACACTAGTAAGCATTCTGTCTAGTGACATTTTGCACACAGAACGGCCATTCATCACTTTTAGGCTTCTCTAGTTATGTTTTCCCAAAACAATCCAAACATTTTTCTGTATTTTTTCCTCTTAATTATCTAATTTCTCTCTGGAAACTGTATTAGCGACCGTATTTCATATTGCCGTATTAAATTATAAATTATTAAATAATTCCTCTTTTATTTACTCTATTTTTAACTTCGTAGATACAACTCCCTCTTTTTCAACCTATTTCCTTTGTAATTGTGAAATACACAAAGTAGCAAGTACTAATCTGCACGGGGTTTTTAGCCTGGGACACCTAAACAGGCTGATGTGGAAGTCACTCAGGCAGTCATTGAAGTTTCAGCGGTTGTTCCGAGAAGTATCCTGCATTTCAAACCTTTGGAGCAATTAGAATAATGGGGTTGTTACTTTGGTCAGCATGCGTCAGATAAGTTTATCCCACTAACCTCTGCTCGCATACGTAAATGGCAGATCCAAGCATTGCTATTAGTAATGGGTTGGACTATACCAGGCTGAGTGTCCTCATTTAACTTAAACGTAAAGTTGGGTTTTTCAGGGAAGATGCATCCATCAAGTGTTTCTCATGAATCCCTCTCCAGAGTTCTAAGACTAACTTTGCAGTCAAATAGGTGCCTCTTAAGGAGAATCCAGGCAACAAAGTCACCTAAAAAAGTTACAGGATATTAGCAAATGTCCTGTGTCTTTTTTCAACTCTTCAATAATCGCGATATACTTTTTTACTTTGCAAATCACAATCAATCTGGTAGTACTAACATTAATTCTTTTTTTATTGTTAAATATCGTGATTTATCTATATATTCTGGATGTAAGACACAAGTGCATGATGTATCTTAATTGAAAAATTAGGGGCTGCATTTGCACTCGGCTTGAACGGTACAAAAACGACAGTCGCCGGCTCTTCACTGGTATCCCTAGAATCC
Source organism: Rhodnius prolixus (assembly GCF_049639745.1). Lineage (NCBI taxonomy): Eukaryota > Metazoa > Arthropoda > Insecta > Hemiptera > Reduviidae > Rhodnius > Rhodnius prolixus. Next base: position 33,252,515 of record NW_027411582.1, read on the forward strand.
GGCATCGTTCCAAAGCTCTTTCTACCCTGACCAGCTGGTGTAAGTCATGCCACCCGTACTTCTAAGAGAGTACTGTTATTGTTATCAGCAGGAGCTCAGGTATAGTTGTAGTAATAACAGAATACCAAACCCACCAGGCACTAGACGGAGCGCGCGATTTCCATAGAGGTACAGCTTAGTCACAATGTGGATCTTGCATGCCCATAGGATGGTCTTTATCATGCCTAATTCAAGTACAAGATAATTTTCGTTATTTTTATCTTTGCTATTATTACCTTCATCAATTTGGGTAAACCAAAAAATCCGCTAGATCGTTGAGGTGTAACCTAACTAGCAAATAACTCATTATGTGACGAGAAACGTAAACATAAAAACGCAATTTAGAGTGTTTGAAATAATATCTTAAGAATAGAAACAGATTTACTGTTACTTGAATGAAACAAATTTTTAAACTTATTCTTAAAGTAACACCAAGCAAAAATATTCCCGCTCAATAAATTTAAGGTTAGACCTTTACATTAAAAGGTAACAATAATTAGTTACAGATGATTTATTATTAAAAACCATGTGGGTTATCACGTACATCAACTAGGGATTACCTAATAAATAGTTTGTTAAATTGTAATTTACTGAAGCTAAGCATGTAAAAGCACAGATCTTATTATTATCTTCCTTGTGAAATAGTCATTTTTTTTTCTTATAATTTACGACATGGAACCAGTTATAAAGGTAATAAACATTACATGAATGTTATTAGTGATGTTAAAAAAAAATCTCCAGAAAGTTTGACAAAATGAATTAACGGTGATTGTTTTCTTAGGAAGGCAATTTGAAAAATCGTCTAGATAAATTAGAAAATCAACTTCTAGCACTCCATGCAACTTTGGCCAAAAAGAAGAAGTTCGCTATTGCAAGCCAAGTAAATGACTGCAGTGACTCTGAGAAGAAGCTGAAAAAAGGCCAAAGGCAGCCGGTGAGTTAAATGTAGTTCTTCAACTTCAAAATTTGAAAAATAGTCGCGCGAAAATCAACATTTTAGTCCTATTGGTTACTTTAAACATTACTGGCTTCCTAAACTATTCTACAGACCTCACTGACCAACCTCGGAAATGAGTTATAAAAGCTCGTTGACAGATAAGATCTAAGAATGTACGAACTCGACTCTTGAGCAGCCTCAGGCTAACAGGCTCTCTGTGAGATTATTAATACTTTTCTGTAAGGATGTTTGACTTTGGACCAGACTTTGCCTTTTCGCCCAAAACACATTTGGGAAAAAGCACCACCAGAAGCCTCCTAAAATGAACATCCATCCTGCTTATAAAAATAATTTCAATCAATAGCAGTTGGTCTTTATTTATCTGCGTGCACCAGTAGAGCTAAAATTAGATAGTGCGAAAGATTTCGCTCTAACAATTTTTTCGAACTCTGAATTGTAGCAACACAATTGTCAGTAAAATTACAGTGGATATAATACCGTCTAATCCTGTAAAAAGACACTTAAAAGAACAGCCAAACTACTTATTCTCTCTTAGAAGTGTCCTCAGTCAAATTGTAGTAGTTCCGGTTGTAAGATTTTAATTACTAACTTTCTGTCAGCGCCCATGGATGTACCTTCAAGAAATATGAAGGTTAGCCTTCCTGCGATTGTTCGTTTTAGAACAGTTATACATCACATATGTACATTTACACAAGAATTATATAGTTATTTGGCAAATTTAACAAAACACCTAGCAAATGGTATGTACACTTATGTACATAACTCAGAAATCCGTGAATATGTAACTTGCTCACTTACGTCTATATATTATTTATAAAAAATATTTAAATAAATGGCACTAACAAAAACTTAAATTATATGAACTAAATGTAATTGCTTACTTGTTAGGTTCATGAAATAAAGGTAGTGCGATCCAGATATCAAAAAACATCTGAAAAGCGATTAACATGTAACGAAGAATTATATAATTATCTGGCAAATTTAACTAAACACATAGCAAATGGTATGTACAAAAATGTTTAAATGGTTAGTGATGTGGTCCAAAAATTTAGTAATGAATTTAAAAATTATGTGCATCTTTTGTTTTTGTTTTAGGAAGTAATGCTGTGCGGAAGTTGGCCGATCTCAGTCAGCAATCAGAAAGTCCTTCAATCAAAACTATACTCCTGCCTAGAGAATATTTCTATAATTTATCACCAGTTAGTTTTATTTTCAGTTAAATCTGGATATTTGTGAGTGTTTTCCTATAATAAGCAATCCCACATTGTATGGGATTTTCCATCTATCCAATTTTGGTAAAAAATTAACATTTTGCCTTTAGACTATATTTAATATCATTGAAGCATGTTTGTGAAAATTCGTAGCCGATAGTTAGACACTAACCCATTAATTAACGGATATTTTAAATAAAACCAATCTAAAAACACGTTTTCACAATTAAAAGCAAATTATTTTTCAATAAAGGAAATTCAATCATTCATTAAATTTGTAGGAACTAAAGGAAGTCGATGCTAATTTTGCTTTGGAAGTATCGGGTGGTGAGAACCCCATGTTAAAATTATGTAAGGTAAAGTTTGCTAAAATTCAAATATGGTGTGGCCAAAATCTACCGTCTAGCCGTTTGTACCTTTTAACTTCTGATTTTTACAGAAATTTTCTAAAGATTCAACGTCAAGAGGATGTGAATGCGGCAAGTGGAAACGCACACCCCTAGGCATAAATCAAGCTGCCACAGTGGGCACGGTAAAAGCTTAATAACAATTAGTTGTAATTGTAATGATTTATAGTTTAGATGGAGAGTGAGAAGAGAAAAGTCGAATCAATTAAGAGTGGGAACCTGTATGAGGCTCTTACTGTCTAAACCGGTGTTTCCCAACGTGGGGCCCACGCCCCCCAGGGGGGCAATTTGATAGTTAAGGGGGGCAATTCGAAAATGGACTCGACACGACTTTAACCCTTTCGCTCCGGGCCATTTAAATGCAATGCAAGATATCGGTGCCAAATTTAACAAAAAAACCAAATTCTTAAATAATTGCGGTAAATAATTATTAGGTATAATTTCGTTTGACGAGACCAAAATATCAACTGGGTGATTGGCGTCGTCAAGTAAACTTCGTCCGGGGTTCACCGCGGAGCGTGAACGTGGAGACTTGAGACTGAAGCTAACCAAATTGGAACCTAATATAAAATCTCTATGCAGCAAGCATCAAGCGCAAGGATCTTACTAAATTAATATAGAAAAATCTGTATTAAAATTGTTTAAATTTAATACAACTCTACGGAAGTGCCAAAAAATCAAACATCAACCGACTTCAGACCTTACAATCAAAAATTCTAAGAACAATAGTTAACGCTCCCTTCTACGTCTCCAATCATACTATACACTCTGATCTCAATATTCCTCTCGTTTCTGAAATAGCCAAATCATCCAGTCTCAAAGGCCTTCCTATATTTTTCAACTCCTTAAGTTTAAATCCTCCATCCATTCCCGTAACACTAGATCTCGCTCATCTGATCTCTATATTCCCTCTCACCGTACCTTATCCTTTGACAAGTCCTTCCTAATACGTGCTACCTCTCTCTGGAACTCCTTGCCTTCATCTGTCCGCCATGCTCCTACCCTATCCATCTTTAAATCCCGTCTATTCAGTTATCTACTTTCTATTCAGCTTCCTCCAAAATTCTAATTATTTTAATTTATTTCCTTAATTTCTGCTGTTTTATTATTTTATTTTTACTTTCATTTTCACTTATTATATTTTCACTTTTGTAAATACTTATTTATTTATTTAATTTCTGTATAATCACAGGCCAAACTGTTAAGGCCTCTATTTGTTCCTGTATTTATTCTTAGGGGACAATTGTCCCAGAATAATAAATTTCTTTTCTATTTCTAAAGTAATTTCTACTCCCCAGAGTTCAGGAAGGATACTGATAAATGAAAACCTTAGAAAGAGAAGTTTAACTAAAATAAGTATATTATAGGAATGAGGTTGAATTTAGTACGATAAATGAATTTAAGGAGAGGACTTAAATTCAATTCCATTACTAACTATAAGCTTAGTGGTACTCACGCATTTTAGGCGCATGTCAAGTATACAATTTGGTAAATAAGCGAATGTATTTCATGATGACCTAGAGTTTTGCCTAACAGTTTGCTAAACTATATAGTTACACACATCAAGTACCACATTTAGCTCTATGTGAGGCTGAGATCCCTGAAGAACTTTTAATTGCATTACTTTTTACAATACCTTTATTTCAATTATTTATGTCTATAGGTACAAATGAAGAAATCGCCAGCTTGTAGGCCTGATTTTAATTCGGAGAAACGTACTGAGAGAGACATGGCAGTTTTGGAAATGGTAAAACTTTCTAGAAGATTTTTGCATGACTTCTCATCACATTTTTAAATTTCCAGGACCAATTTTAAACTAATACTAAATAGACTATAGTCTATATAGTAAAAAGATGCTTCTAAAAAAAGTGCTCCATCATTCAGTAAAAGTAAATAGAGGCTCCTTTGGAGATGGCCAATGTTCCGCCTTTTCAAGTCAATAGGACAAGTCCCCTTCCTTAAATCTTCCACTGACAAAATTTACTTAAGGGAATTTTCACTAACATTAATCACATTATTAATGAAAGGAAAATGCGAAAAACCTGAGAAAAATCGTACTAGCCATTTACAAGAAACTGTCAGAAAAGGGCAAACAATTATGCCCATGGCTGAACTGGTATTGTATTTTGGAGGGAAGTGTACCCTCTTTCGTCCCTTCTCTTTCTCTCAGATGTGACCTTAGTTTTATTATTAAATATAGTTATCGAGGGACAGACAGAAGAGGATTCATAATGGTATTTTCAAAACTGATTTCCAGAGATATATCTTATTCGTAACAAAATTAATTCAGCTACCTTAAGTAACTAAGTATTGAGGTATTGAATAAGTATTTGTTTCTATAAGATTGTACGAAAAATTACCTAAACTGGACTATTATCGTAAATATTCTAAATTTAAGTTATTTTCGTGAACAGCTCTGTCAAAAATAATTTCTGTGTATCAATATTCCTTATTCGTGAATTCAGGAAGTACAAGTGGAACGCAATAAAAGAGAGGATGCTGAGAAATTAATAGCTCAATTGGAACTAGAACTGGAAAGCATGGTATACTATTTTTACATAACTATGTATATAAAAATCTTTGTATACTAATGTTTATAAAAATATGTATAAAATAGCTTTATTATTTTATTTAAATAGAAGTGAATGATAATAATATATTTCAGGGAGACAAAATGAAGAGAGTGTTGCAGATGAAAAATAAGAGCACAAAAATCGAAGAGAAGTCAAAACCACATAAACATAAATTGATGAGGGATCGGGAACAACAAGCGGAAGAACCTCAAACCGTGAGCAATTTCTGTATCACTTTATCCTATTCTGTTTTTATTTTACTAAAAAAAAAAATCTGTTTATTTTTTTAGGAATCTATGAAAGATTTGGCCATAAATGAGAGCGAATTTAAAGAAGACTTATCAGGCAAAGATAGTCCACAAAAAAGACTGAACAAAGAAAAGAAAACCTTAGAAAGGGCTGTTCAACTAGATGAAGAAAGTATTTCTATTCCTTTGAGTTCTGAAAGGATTCAGGGAAAAGAAAAGAAAACCTTAGAAAAGGCTGTTCAACTAGATGGAGAAAGTATTTCTACTCCCTTGAGTTCTGAAAGGATTCAGGGAAAAGAAAAGAAAACCTTAGAAAGAGCTGTTCAACTAGATGGAGAAAGTATTTCTACTCCCTTGAGTTCTGAAAGGATTCTTGGAAAAGAAAGAAAGGAAAAAGGAAAAGGGGAAAGAAAGGAAAAAGGAAAAGGGGAAAGAAAGGAAAGAGAAGAAAATATACCTACTTCCCGGAGTACAGATAGGATTCTAAGGAAAAAGAAGGAAAACTTACTAAGAGATGTTCAAGAAGACGAAAAAAGTGTTTTTACTTCCCTCAGTTCAGAAAAGGTATTGGGAATGAAAGAGAAAACTTTAGAAAGACATGTACAACAAGAAGAAAGTATTTCTACTCCCTCCAGTCCGGTAAACAACCAAGAACTGGAGAAGAAGGTGAATCTAATCAATGAGAACCTAATAGCTGAGAAACAGATTCAGACGGAGTACAAGAAGCGGGCAGATGCTGCTGAACGGGCACTCACAGAATTGCAAGCTAAGAAGTAAAAAAAAATACAAAATATTATTTCTCTCTTAGAACTATCTCTTACTGCAATAAGTAATGAATTTTGTTGTGGAATTCTACTCAAATCAATTCCTAAAATTATCCTGGTTTTTATTTTATGTATTGAAATGACAAATTTATTGGAAATTCGTTTGTTAACTGTCCACGATAACTGATCAATAATTTTAAACAAAATTATTATTTCCTTCATGGATTAATCGCCGAGTAAAACCTTCTGTTAAATCGCAAGAATAAAGTTATTCTTTGCAAACGGGCCAAAAACTTCTTTACCAACTTATTAGAAGGCGATTCAAATTGGTAACGGAGCTAAAAAGACTTAACATACAACTCTGTAATCAAATCCATGTGGGCGTACGGACTAGAACTGTGGGGCTCAACCAAACTGACAAAACATTCAAACAAATTTCAATCAAAGATTCTACGATAAAACTTGACTCTAGATATCTATCTCAAAATTCTTTTTTTAAAGCAGCCTCGCCAAAGAAAAAAAGTACACCAGAAATACTGTACTACAATGTTGCCCTAATCGTTTCGTGCAGTTTCTTGCGGTTGCTGACATTTCCAACAATCCTCGAAGTCGACTGAGCCGCCGGTGGCCATGAGATTTCCTTTGGGGCTGATCAGTTGAGAGTGTTACCAGTGAGTAGTAGGTTCTCTTCTCCTGCTATTTAAGTCTGACTGTTCTCTTCACCCGAATTACTTATTTTGGACTTGAAGCCCATTGTAATGTACACACATTCATACAAGTACACTTCTAGCGATTGTAAATAACTAATAAAAAAGAACTGGGGTAAAAATGGGTTCACTTATAACGGTGACACGCATATTATTCACGCCAATTTCTAAAAAGTTTAACTTTTCGAACTATTCGCGAAAGCATTTTTGAAGGAAAAACAGGTTTGAGAAATCAGTATCATTGCACCAAGAGAGAGAGTCTTAGAGAGAGTTACCACCTGATTTTGGGCATAAAATATGTCTTCCCATATTTAAATTATCAATAATTATAGTAACCAATTTAATCTTATACTGTTTTTTTCTTAAACTGCCAATACACATACACGATTATTTGAAATGTTCTGAGTTTTTTAGAGTTTCAGGGATGCTGAGAATGAAGCCCATACAAAAGAGATAATGGAAATGAAAAAATTATGCGACCAATTAGAATTGACTAAGAATAAATTACAACAAAATATGTCTTTGGAAGTACAAAAGCTGACAGAAAAAAATCAAGCGAAGTAGGTCTTAGTTTTATTCATGTTTATCTTAAGTTAGTTTTCATCTAAAGGTAGCAGCATCCTAGCATTTTCTAAAGTGCTGTTGCACTAAAAAAATATTGAATGGAGGCTAGAATTCCATATTTGAAGGAAATCATTCATTGACATGGGTTAAAAAAAGATGCTTTATGTGGAAAACATCAACAAATATTTTACTTAAACTGTAGTTAGTTTTTCATTTAAATTTTATTTAATTTTAATCCATAAATTTACGCCTATAGGCGCCCATAAGCAGCGGGATGATATTCCCGGGTTTTCCACACTATTCCTTTTTTAGATATAGCCAGTTTATTCTGTTATTCCATATAATAAGAGTATAATAAGACAATTATAAAATAAAATGTTAACAATAAGAGTGAATGAACTACTAAGACCCTCAGGCCTATGGAGGAAGAACACGGAAGCATAACTAACTTAAAGACTCTTAAATAAAACCCTTATAAAAACTACTCATTATATGTTACAGGGTGCATGAGCTTACCGAAAAATTGAAAACGCTCAATCAAACTATAGAAAAATGCGAAGATAAAATCCAAAAATTGGTCCATGAAAATAAAGCAATATGCAATGACATGAAAGAAGTGAGAAACCAGTTAGTAAACAAACTAAAAAAAATAATTATTCTGCTTAATATAGGAAATAATTTTGTTTAAGTATTTATACCAAAAATTAGGATCTCCTTTTTGGAAAGATTTTATTGGAGGTTTAGAAAGAGAGAGAGAGAGAGACTGATCAATCTCCTTTTTATAGAATCATCAACGGTAATGTCAAATTTGTAGATTGTTATTGTACACAAAATCTAAGTTTATACCTCAGTGAGCAATGGTTCGCCCAATGGACCTGCGTTCAAAGCTTAAAATGTGTACAACTATTGGTTTCAATATATAACGAAATTTAATCTCTAGCTCGACAATCCATTAATGTAAACACATAAGATACGTACATACTTTGTACATAAAAGACACGAACAGAAAGCCATGATTGATCTCCTTGAGAGAAGATCTTTTTAGTTCTAGCCTTTGACAGCAGCAGATTCAATACCTAAAAGTAGAGGCAAAGAAGCCAAATTCATTGCGACCTAAATAAAAGCTATTATGGTTCTCATGTAAATATATTATGGCTACTGTAATGGTTACTGCATAAACATAAACATCTTGTGAATTATTAAATGTGCTTTTGTGTGCTAATGAGCTGAAGTTTGTCTGTGGTTCCGCTAAATCCTAATATTTACACACATCAACTATCTCTGCAAGCCCTATGTGTACTCGTATGATCACCTGAGGTATTAGTATTGAGTGTTGTTTGTGTTGTTAGACTGGGATACCCGCAGGGACGCCAAGATCCCTGAAGAAGTGGCTAGTCCACTTCCCCCTACGGGGATGATCAAAAGTAATTCTAGTTTCAATTTAAAAAAATTATCTGCTGCCTCTTTTAAGTGAAATAGAAATTTGGGATAGTGTAAAATAGTTTCCATCATTGTACGTACATCTAAGTGGAAGACACATTTCTCTATTACACAGAAAAGGTTGAAGATTCATCCTCAACCATTGAATATGAATTAAAATACAAAATTAACCAAAAATAATACTAACAAGCTCGCTATGTCTTATAATTTGACCGTTCCCCATATTGCCAGAAGAATTGGCAATACCTTGTAAGAAGCTGGATATCAACCTACATAATTTACAAAAATATTCTTAGTTATTAATATTACGAATGACAACTAGTTTTTCAGCAGTATTTAAAGGGTTTTCTAGCCTGAAAGGTTAATACTTTCCGAACATTGTATTGCTTAGATATTTTTATATTTCAGAAAAAAAGAAAAACTACAAAATATTAATCAAATGGAAAAAGAAAATATAACTTATAGAAAAACTGTAGAAGTACAAGTGAGTTTTTAATTATAATAATCCCATAATATTTTTTGCTGGTCATTTTTAAATTAAAATTGACGTTAATTTTATAGAATGGGGTTATTGATGATCTAAAAAAGAAACTGGACCAGTCAGACTCAGATTTGAAACTCATAGAAAAAGAGAAAAACGATATTCAAGCACAACTTAAGGAAAAAGTTGAAAATATTTCTTCCTTAGAGTAAGACTATCAACATTGTTAACTTATTATTTACTATATTAATTTGGGATTACAATTCGAACAACCAATCATCTTCCAAAATTTGGAATTAAACTTATTGCAATTTAATTCTTAACTAGTATAAATATAAAATAAGAACTTCTTATTACACTGTAAATAACACTTAAGAGATGAGCGTAGCCTCGATCTGCTCAAGACGTTCAGTTGAATTTTCTTGAGTAAATTGGTTCAATTAAATTAATTCAATTCCGTTTTTTGAGTTACATTAGATACAAACATGTACACACATTCCAGAACTACTTACTTCTTATACAAAAGGTGAAAATAAGTATACAAATTAATCCTTCCTTATTGTAGAGCAGAACTGTCCGCTAGCAAAGATCTAATCAAGATCAAAGATACCATGTTGAATGATCAATTGGACACTATTAAGACTATCAAATCTAATTCAGAAATAAGTAAAGAGGAATTACTTCATCAACAGGAACAGAATGCTAACTATGTCGCCAACATCAAGGTTAGAATATAATTTATTGTATATTTGATCCTATTAACGAGAAAATATAAGAGGATGTGTCCAGAAGTCCTCTTTTAAATCCTTAAACGAATTTTTTGTGCAAACTCTAGTAATTAAAATGATGTCAGCGAATATAGAGTTCTATAGGAGTAAATATGGAGTTATTAACTGTTTAATCAGTTACTTATGTAAAATCCATAACCTTGTTCCACTATTTATTTAGGATACATAATGTATGCATGCTGGAATTGCAGCACTTGGAAGAGGTGAACACAAAACTTAGAGAAAGAATTACTCAATCAGAAGAGAACCTAAGAAAGGCTAACTCACACAAAGCAAACCATGAAAAGAATATAATCATTCTAAAGAAACTGGAAAAAGAAGTAATTAAATTTATTTTGTTGTATTTATTGTAATTTTTAATTTTAGTGAGGCACGTACCACGACAGTGTGCGATTAGAGATTAATTGTTATTAATGATCGTAGTGAAAAGCTATATTTTCCTATATTTTATTTAAGTCTGTCTCTCCAAATCAAACCTTTTCCTTCAAATGTTGCGAAGTCTGTTCAAAGACTTGACTAAGCAGTCGTTGAAGTTAATCTTTTTTGTTAAATTAGTTTTTATGTTGAATAGGGTTCTTTCTTTGATTTTCGTGAACCTTCTCTTTCTTTAGGGTTATTTATGGCCTTTGGCACAAAGTTGTTGCTAGCTCTAAATGATTGTACAAATGACATTCACCTAATTGTAACTTCAGTAGAGTATTATCTCCACAAGGATTATACTCCTCTTGTTTAGCCACTTTCAGTCTGTCTCATTGAAAGCACTCATCCGTGCCGAAGCAGATAACATAGAAAGACGAGTTCTCATATTCTTAATCCAACAAACCAGAGTTCAAAACACGAACAAAAATAAGATTATGTAGTGAGCACTTATGTACGTGTAATCTTTTGCCATAATGAAAAAAAACTAAAAATATCTTTTATGCTTATAGATATGTGATCAGCAGAAACAGTGGCATATGAACATGGCTAAAATATGCAAAGAAAAGGACGATGCTGTACGCACAGCCAGGTAACCATTATTTTTTTGTTTCCTTTTTAAATTTCTTAGTTTGTATCCATAAAAGATGGTTCAATAAAGAAAATAAAGCATCATTTTAGTTTTTATACATCCTCCATCCACAGATTCGCTTCAAAAAAACTTGTACAATCAGTAAATGATTATGAATCGCAGATAAAAGCACAAAAACAAGTCGCAGAGTTGTTAAAGTGTTCTTTGAATGAAAAAGAGAAAAAATTAGATATAGCAAATCAACAGGTAAGATAGTTAATAATATTTTTTGGAATACAAAAGAGTATTCCTGCCCAAATAGGTTGGAAGTGTTTCAGCAACTGAGCTGAAAGCAATGGGCTGCAGCAGCAGCAAGGTGGGGTTTTTAGGCCGTTTTTAATTGTTATTTAGGTTTAGGTATGGTTTTTTGTTTTGTCTTTTTTTTGGCATTGGCTCCAGCTTCGTCTAGGTGCTTATCACTAGAATATCACTCACTCTCCATTCTTACTTATAAATACATTCGCTTCACACATTCATCATTCTACTATATACCGCTATTTACATAAAATCTTACAACTAATGGATGGATCAGTACTCTATATTCCTGCCATCCTTATAGCTTAACCGAAATTAAAATCACGTAATCCTTCTCTAATCATTTTCTTCCATTCATTCTAATCGGCTATAACTTTTAGATACATTCATATTTCTTTGCTAGCACTGCTATAGATTTAAGCACATAGATGTTGGGTGGAGAATATTATGTCTTCGTAGCCAAATGGTGCATCTAAATATCTGTATATGTCGTCAAACATTCGTTTCCTTTCTACCACATAACGTGGACATACAATGATTATATGTTTGAAATCCTCCTCTTCATTGCAATCTACGCAAAGAGGAGAGAGGACCTTTTTGTTGATCCTATGAAGGTACGATCCGCACACCGCGTTGTTCGCTTTCAGCCTGCTTATTGTCGTAACAACCCATTTATTAGTGACAGTTCCCTTAAACCATGGTTGTCTAGGTAACTGATCTACCATAGTTTTATAGAATCTCCCTTTATTACCATTACTGTAATCTGTCTGCCATTTTTGTAGTGCTGCTTTTGCAATTATACACTTGATATCGGTGTGTGGTAATTTATAATTAACCATTACCCCCACTATTGGTATGGTTTCTTGTTAGTTTAGATACATAAAAATAAATTATTTTTAAATTTCTTTCTATTTAACATTTCCTTATTTCTGTTAGATCGAAGTGTTGAACGCGCAAGTTTGGAAATCCAACCAAATGTCAGAACATGTGCGTACAGATTTACGATGTAAATTGAAAAAGGCTTGCGAAGTCTATACGGACTTATTGGAAGACTGTTGCACAAACACAGAAGGGTGAATGGAAAACTTGATTTATTTCTTTTCTCTTAAGTTTTTGTGTCCAAAAAATTTATTTCTTACATTATGTTTTATTTATATCTTCTTTTATTTGTACTTTTTGTTTTTTATTAGCTGATCTTCACAATTCATTCAATTTTTTTTGATTAAAACAGCAAAACACTAAATCGTAGTAATTTTATAACTTAGTGGTAAACATTTTAAAATTAAAACTGATAGACTAATATTTAGCAAAATGTTGTGTAATGTCTATATAAATTGTATAACGGCACCCTAGCCACAAGTAAATAGGTACAGAAATATGTACACAAACATGTATGAGGTGAGAAACCACCTCAATGTTAGCAACTGCTAGAAAGTGGTTCACTAACTGATACTTAATACATTCACTGGAGATGATGACAATCTTGAGAAAAATAGCGTTTCAAGTTAGTAACTGACGAACCGAGATATTCTTTTGTGTATTATCACAAAAAATGCTAAACGTTACACTAAACATTGGCATAACACAACTCTCTTAAATTAAGTACATCTTCAGTAATACAGAAATTACTTGAAAAGAAGTGGCAACAGAGATGAAGCTTGATGAGTACCAACATTTACTTAATGGCTTTTTCAGAATAGCTAAGGATAATGATTGTTTAGCTGCAGGTGTAGCTTTTTTTGATAACAAAAGTTCTCAAAACAAATATTTACTACGAAAACCACACTTTCAGGCACCTGTAATGATGGTAAACTTTGTTCTCAGTCTTTAATAGAAAACAAAAAGACTGACAAAAATAGAAAAAGAAAAAACGTAAATTAGAAGTGACAATAAAGAATTTGTTTAAAATAAGGTAACTTAGTTCGCAAAATCCCCGCTAGATAGTAGATGCTTATTGATTTCCTCACTACTGTGCCACTATTAGTTTAAAAGTTACTTACTAGGTGGCAGAAATAGTACTAACCAAACGTACGTTTTGTCAGGCTTTATTTAGTACTTAGGCGCGTCAACAACTGATGGTATCGCTTCAGGAGAGTGTTCTCTCGTTACAGACAACACTTCTTATACCGGCCAGTGAGCTGTAAGGTTTTGACATACTGTTTTTTAAGTAAATATTATTATTTCTCATAATCAATGAAATAAATAGTGTTAATAGATTGTAAGATAAAAATTTAAGCAGAAAACCTACTTGAAACGGTAAAGGCTTTATTAAACTTAGTTTTGATGATCTCGAAACGTTAAAAAACAAAGTTTTGTTTTATTAAGATAGATTTCGGCAACCAATAGATCATTGTTATTTATTTTTGGTAGCTCATAAAATTGCTTCAATGATTCTGTTAATAAAAATGAATATTGAGTTAATCTAAGCATTTTAAACCGTTCAGTTTAATGATTAATTTTTGTTTAAACCTCTCGAACTTCCACTTCTGAATTTTCAACCCTTTTCGAAGTTGAAGTTTCCTTGATCTTATAACAGTTTAGTGTATGCGATTCCCTAAGACGCCATGCAGAGATGATTATCCAATCTTGTGGCCTTTTAAAATTGCTGCTAAAAATGTAGTTTGAAACAATAAGTTGAACTTTTAAAAGTTATAAATAAGGAACGGATTTTTATGTATTTAAAAATGCCAAATATTTAATTAAAATATGCATTTATTTTCGTCAATTATGTGGAAAATATGTGATTTTCTTAAAATATTTTCTGGAATATTTAAGTAAAATGGACATTTTTTTTATGAAAATCGTGAAATGGTGGAATGATTGCATTTTTCGAGAACCTCACAGTTCAAAAGGAATGGCTTTGAATCCACATCAGCATCACTGTCAAGTTTTCCAATAACTGCATTGGCAATATACCTGCCCTCAACGTCAGTGGTTTCATCAATTGACACCAAAATCGGTCCATCTTTGATATGTTCTCGAATTTTGGTTAGTGTATCTTTATAGACATCTTCCAGGTAGTTTTTCCTCAGAGCGCTCTCGTCAGGCATTTTGTTCCCAATATAGGTCTCTAAGAATCCTTTGAAATGAGAATTTTTAAGTTTGTAGAAAGGGATATCTGCTCTAACCAAAGCCCGACACAGATCTGTACTCAGAGTAGACTTACTTGATGGAGATGTAAGGAAGGCTTGATAGGACGTCCTCTCTTTCTTTCTGTTTTTATTCACTATGTGCGATCCGGTGGCAATATGTTGGATGACTTGGAAACATTGAGAGCAAGAAACGCGCTTGTCTCATTGCTAACGCAGTACAAAATGTCTCCATCACTTCGAAAAAGTTCTGCTGGAAACTCGCGAAGATATTTAGCAACCAGTTGTTTGTTTGAGGCCGATGTTCGTGGCATTTCACCCAAAAAAGATTACACTAAGTGACCGAACGAAATGAATTGGACATTTCAACGAACGAGCTGAAAGAACAGACAACGTCAGACAACTTCAAAGAACTAACAAGTGCCCGTCACTGTTTAGCAGCATTCTGTGTAAATTACAATAACCATTGTACCCACTGTGATTCACAGCCCTACAGTCTGTGGTTCACAGTTCCTGTCAACCACCTCCCAATTATGAAAATATGCCCAAAATGAAAAATATGTACATATTTTGATTAAATATGTAGAAATATTTATTTATTTTAATCAAATATGTATAAATATGCGATAACATCCAAATATGTGGAAATATGTGAAATAAAAGTAGACTCAAACGGCTTAAAAAGTGTCAGTATGAATACTTCTAGTTGAAAAACGTCTGTAAATTGCCTAGAAAAAAATATGTAAATACATACGAATCCGTTCCCTAGTTATAAATTAAGGTGGACTATTTGATCGCCGCCTCTGTGGGGAAATACAATTTAATTGATGGCGAATACTTATATTTTTTAAAATTTATTTAGAATACATCAACAAGTTTTTAAAATATCTTATTACTGCAGATAACAGAAAAATATAGTTACTTTTTTTTTTCACTTTACAGATTACAGTTAGAATTTATTTAATAAATAAATATTTATATATACAATACAAGAAACTAATTCTACATTTTGATAAAAAACTAGCATTGTAATGGGGATGGGTCATTAATATGGTCCCAAGAAAATGAATATTA
The DNA here is from genome assembly GCF_049639745.1 of Rhodnius prolixus. Taxonomy (NCBI): domain Eukaryota; kingdom Metazoa; phylum Arthropoda; class Insecta; order Hemiptera; family Reduviidae; genus Rhodnius; species Rhodnius prolixus. Next base: position 33,268,161 of record NW_027411582.1, read on the forward strand.
TATTTTTGATGAAAAATAGAAATTTATTTTTTCTTTTTTTATCTATTTTGGTCAAAATACATTATTAAAAAATTTATCGAATTGTGCCAATGTATGGTATTAAAAAATAGTGTTAATCAGACCAATTGGAAAAACCTTAAGAGATAAATTAGTGCACTATTTTAAATAGTTTTATAGATTAGTTTTCTTTATGAGTGTAGATAAAAATTAAAGTGTTTCATATACACAAAAATAATTCAATAAAGACGAAACCTTTTTAGGAGCTCATTTTAGAAGCTCCTGATCAAGAGCTACCATTAATATAATCAATGGTAATAAGAGATAATGAAGAAAATAGATTTTCAAAAAATTATTCCCTCTGGCAATTGCTGGTTAATTTTTTTTTTACCTTCTCATCATCATTTTTAAGTCGCCGATCGATTATCATAGAAAACAATTAAATTCTAAGCAATTTTCTAAATAATAATTGGTAATAATATCACAGCTTCGAAGCATTTAAAATCAAAAAAAGGGAGCTACATAAATCTTAACTATGAATAGATAAAAGAAAAATTATAAAAAGGTACTTGTTTTACGTCTTTTAATTGACTTAAAAGAAAAAAAAGAACTCCCCCTCTATCTACAATTCTCAAACTTCTAATTGACAAATTTTTCTACAAAAGTTGGAGTTTTGACTAAAATATCTGTCTCTGATCTATCTGATTAGTAGAATCAAACATAGTCATGAATTGTCTTTCAGACTCAAGCCAAAAGCTGGCCGAACTCTTGTTGAATCCCGTAATATCACAATTTAAAAAAGAAATAATAATAAATAAAATAAATATTGTAAATAGTAAAGTTCGGTCAAGTAGTGGACTACTTCCTTCTGATGTTTGACAAGGAACTGAACCATATCCTGTGTAAAAAAAGATCGCTACCAAAAGAACAGTCAAATTCTACGTCATACACAAGTATGTGTAATGCGGTGATGACTCTAGGGATTCGTGTTTGAATGTCTCCTCTACAACTGCTCGAAACTCGTCAGTGGTTGAACACCTTTGTTTTGCTGACATTCTCCTACGGAGTAAGATCTGCTGATGTCGGGATGGAGTGCTTTGCCGAGAGGAGAGAATGGTAGAGAGTGATTGAGGACAGTAAAGCCAAAGTAGAAGAGGAATTTAATAAAAGGAACACCAAAATAAACCAACTAATCTTAAACGATAAAACAATGAAGGTTTTTGTTTTGAATTTTTACAAATAAACCAAAAAATGTTTGGGGCAAAATCTCATCACAGCTTCCAACTGATGGCCCACGGGCAACTCTTCTAGAAGCAAGTCCATAGAGACACAGCATCCAGGCATCATAAGCCTGGATTGAGGTAATCTCACGCGAACTTTACTTTGCGGTTAAGAGATGGAAGCTTTTGAGTAAGGAATAGCGGTGCTTAAGACTGGTTATTCCCCGATTTTCCCTGGGCTCCTCAGAGTGTCTGGATAATTACCAGACATTGGATGGGAATATACCTTCCCATTCAATGCTCCCAGTTTCTTTTTTAATCTGAAAGGATCTTCTACAGAATATCTGGGTAGATTATTTGACGGAAAGGGATGTTTTTGGCACCAGAGAGCGGTTATCCCTCTGGACTGGCGGCTTTCTCTTCCCCGAACTGCTAGGAACTCCTAAGAAAAACCTGGGTACATAATTGCAGTCTATACATTAGCAAAAAAAGAGAAGTATTTTTGTCTTTCAAAAAACTAATTTGAATGACATGAAATTTTATATTTAAAATTTACTCCCACACCCTGAACTCTTCAAGTAGAACTGGACCTGCATTTTTGGAAGTACAAAAGTAAAGGCTAAAGTAAAAAATATATAAACCCAAAAACTCATCATGAACTTGGAGCGAATTGAGTTGCATAAAAACTATCAATAATTATTAACTGAATTTCGACGTGATAAAAAAAAAAATGTTAATCAATTTATACACTTAACTGATAAAAGATAAGCAAGAACTTTAACTTCAACTAGTCGCGTATAACTCATCAGAAAACAAAGTTGACAATAACTTAAACATTCAGGATTTTCACGATTTCTCAACTTATCCGCCAGCTATTAGCTCATTCAGACTTGATCGATAATTAAATCGATAAACAAAACAACAAAAAGGAAATCTTAGCTACATATGTTTGCATGAGAAGTATATAAAAGTTAAAATTAAATCAAGAGTATTTTTTAGAGAAGAAAAGATTGGGCTGATAGAAGAAAGAGAAGTATTAGTCATAAGTGATAAAAAGGGAACTAAAGATAACAGAAGTATAGTTCAAGTATAGTTAGATGAAGAAATATCGATAGCAAAATGAACACAAATTTAGATTAGTGCGCAATAATGAAAATACATTTTTTTTTTAACTTTTCTTTCTTTATCGTAATTCTGCTTTAAACTAAAATTTAAGCACTTTTTTTTTAAATTTTTCTAACTTACGTTGATTGTAAAAATCATTTTGATTGCATCATTTGATTTTAAAAAACAATCAAGAAAATGCAACTTTTTTAAAAAAAATTCCTTGGTAAACAGACATTAATGGAAACAATGAGGCAGCATCTTTAATTGAAATTTAATTTAAACAAAAGAAAAATTCTTCTCATTGATTTATGTCTGATCGGCAATTTATTAATTTATAATAATCGATTCAAAATCGATTTGTATGAAACAAAACGATTTCTTTTTATTTTATAGCAATAATAATATACAACCTGTAGTCATAACCTCTCATTTAATTTTGGTTATAACTCTTAATGCCTCTGTATCATGCGAACTCTTCTCCTTTCAGCCCATCCTGCATCTTCTAAATGATCCTGATGCTGTAATAGATGACGATTTGTCTGTTGATGGGTATGGTATGTCAGGTCTACGCTGGATAAGCGTCTAAGTAGCTGTTGCGGGCAGGATACTTGCCTACATACTGGATTATTGACTTTTCTAGGTGTATCATGGCTGGAACTACGTCGAACTAAGCCAGCTGACGTTTTGTTGTCTGGTGGGCCTACTGGAAAAAAAGAAAATGGAAAAACAAAATGAAAAAAAATTGGATTTGTTTTTCTTAAAAATAAGAGGAAATAGTGAAAAATAATACAGATTTTACGGACTGGATCCCTTGAGTCAGAAAAATAAACGTTTTTACCAAAAAATGGTCTTTGTATGTCTGTCCGTATCCACCGGAACTCAAAAAAAAAACGATTAATCATTAGCTGCAGCTTTTCCCATTCTTTTTTGGATGCATTCACTTATCCTTCCTATTCTGAGCTTTCCGTAAACTACGTAATAAAGGTTATAATGTAATTATTACTTATTGGTACTTCATGTTTGTAATTATTTTAAAGTATATTTAATACGATCTATCGATAAATCGCAAGGAAGTTCAAATATGATATTTCGCTTAGATACTAATATAGGACGCAACAAAGAAGTTTCGATCAAAATCGGGAGTATTACTTTAAAAAGACAGATTTTCCGGATCTTTTATTGGTTTAAATTTCGTTTAAACTGGTTTCAAGAGCCTCAAATCCGGAAACTGACGTGTGAGAGCCCAGAGCACTAACCTTTCCGTTAATCCCATACCCTTAGAACAGACAAAAATTCAAGTAATCTTTCCATTTTTTTTTTTTTTTTAGGCAAACGCCCCAAAAAATCCAAATTAGCGGGGTCATGGACCTAACCGGAAACGCCTACTTTAACCTATTAACATGTTCTTTATCCTAAACAAATAAAAAAAAAAAACTTGATACACCCGGGATTCGAACTGTACATCTCCCACTCACAAATCAAATCCTTTAATAAATAAAAATGAAAAAAAATCCTCAATTATAGTAACGGAAGACAAAAAGGAAATTTAATCTGGAAAAACAAATTTGGAGGGAAAGATTCATGTATTGTTAAACGATCTCATATCTTAGTAACATTAAGATTATTATGAAAGGTAAAAGTGTGAAAATGCGATAGAAAATTGCTTTTCTAAATAAAGAGATTATTTCGAAGAAATATGAAAAACTATAAGCTTAAGTTTTCCCTAAATAATAATACAAAATAATCAACCAGAATTTTAAATATGATCATGCAAAATTTTTTTACGTGAGTGATGTAGATGAAGGGATTACAGTTTAAGAGCTATGGTGAATAAGAAGGAGCTGGAAGCTAATGCCTTTGGGAAGAGGCTTTGATATGGTCTGGTAAAGGAAGCTGTAAAAAGACAATAATTGCGAAGGGTATGGAGCAACTCCAATGTACGATTATGACTGGGCTTTGCTAAGAATCCCGAAGATGTATCTTTAAGAACGTTTAAGTTTTTACCAAAGAGAGGGAGAGAGGCTCCAGAAAAACCAGGCTAAACAACGGGGGGAAATTAGAGGGGAGATTTAGAGAAGCTGGATTTTCTTTTTTTGAGAGGGAAGAACATGCTGGAAGGAATTCAACCTTTTGAGGGTTGAAAGTTGGATTGTTTAGAGTTTTGCGCGATGTGGTAGTTCCAGGAGGGTTACAAGTTAAAGGTTGTTAACGGTGTCGAAAATCTTGAATTGGGAGGTCCACAAGGAAGAAAGGGGAGATAAGCAAGGGTTCGAGATCGACTACAAATTCTTTTGTTTTCACTTCAAATTATGGTCACTTCGTACGTAGTGATGGTACAACTCTTACTAAGGACTAAGTCTCAAACGGAGTAAAAAATTGGTGAGACAATATTTGTCGTCATCTCCCGTCTTCAAAATAACCTAGTATTGTACTTTTACCATTCACACAATACAATAAGCCCAGGTCCGAGCACTTGCATTACAAACATTTCATGATTATCATATATCTTGAAAACTAAGACATAAGTTGACCCGATATCTGCATTTACGTATTAGTACAGTCAAGGTACCGTTATCTATGGACGAATTTATTATTTATCCTTTAAAATTCATCAACTCATTACGCTTCTCATATCATCTGTTCCTCCATACCAGGGGTCGGCAACCTATTTTAGGTAGAGAGCCATTTCTCCTTAAATAATTTTTAATAAATCTTACCAAGAGCCGCAAGGATGAGAGTGTAAAGAAATATGTAGATTATTTTTATTCATAAATTATTATTATTTGTATTATTAAATTATTAAATGTTTTTATTTTCACATATTGCAAAGTAAATAAACAAATAAATAATAACTAAACCTGTGTTTGAATGAAAATGGCGGCAGTCCTATATATTACGTACTGTATTTTAATATAATTCTATTCAATTTCAAACCCATCTCATTTAAAATTCTTTTTGGAAAAATATCTTTACTTTAATAAATGAACTTTTCATTTGTTTCAATAAAATTGAAATATACAATTTATTTTAGACAGGCTGAAGAGCCACAAAATTTGGGTAAAAGAGCCGCGGGTTGCCGACCCCTGCCCCGTACCCATAAAATAATAAAAGGTCAACCTGAATACGTAGGGAAGCTATGAACGGATGGAAAGAAGAAATCGATTTGATAAAATCGACGTCGTGAAGATGGTGTTTACAGTGTCGTCATACACACGAGAAGGTCATCTACGTAGAGAGAAGAGAGTGGGGATGACTTTAGGAATAAAATACTGTTAAAAACGGAAGTTGCTTATTTCTTTTTGACAGGAAGTAGAACAGTAGAATTTTATAGAAATGGATATTTTACATTTTTGGCAAGCCATGTAAGAGGGCTGAATTGTAAATGATGAATATTTTTTAGTCTAAAAAAAAAAAATATTTTTTAAATATAATAATAACGTTTTGGAGAGAGAGATGATAAAGAATATAAGACGGAGGAGAATAAGAATATACGAGCTGATAATTAGCTGAGAGAAGAAAGAAGTCGCTGACACTGACCTGGTCTTACCTGGCGGCCTGTAGCTGGCCTGGGATTCTCTTCTAGCGTGTCTGGACATCGTTAGATCTGCTAATGACATTCTTCTATTGATCTGCTGATCGTTCCTCCTGCTTCCGCCGGTGGTGGCGCTGTTATCGCATGCCGCCTAAAAAAAACAAATCATTAAGAAGTTCTTCTTCAAGGAGTTTTACGATGATTCTAAGAAACAATTCATATTTGAGGAATTAGTTAGTCCACACTCTGTCACAGCTGGTTAATGAACTAGAAGGTGGATAATAGTTTCATAGCAAAGAGCTGGCTTAGAAGTTAAGACTGCTTGATTATGAAAATCTTCTCAAGAATTTTCTTGAGAAATCAAGATTTTGCTACAAAATATTCTGCAATATCAATATCAGAACTGGATCTTATCGAGTAATTGCTCAGTGTAATGGTATTTTTTAAAGTCCTGTTAATATCAAATTTCTTGAACAGTGATGACCACAACTATTCGGATCATAAAGTGGTGTAAAGTATGAGAGTGTGATGGCGAGCTAGAGTTTGCCTGAGGGTTGAGCGAGTGATGTTGACGTAAGTCTTTGAAAAGGAAACATTGTAGTCATTAAATATACAAGTGGCGTATTACAAAGTAATATATAATGTACGCATATCAAACAAAGGAAAAAAGGGAAAAAGTATCCTCTAAGATTCACTTACATTTTCCGCTTTCCTCCTAGCCCTTTCCTGGAAACAATCAGCCAAACTTGCTGTCACCGAGACCACCAACAGCACCACGATTATCTGACAGATCAAGGTGTTCTGGCTTTGATCTTCTTTCAGTTTCACCTCATAGCCTTCTTTTGGTGTTTGCATTGGAGGAGTACGGTCATCCATTGTCGGAAGATCTTGAACATTATGGTCACCGTCCATCCGATTTTCTTCAACAGTTTCTTGTACTTGAATGTCCAAAGTTTGTGTGATAATAGATTCTGGTAATGCAATGTCTATTTCCAGTACTTCTGGTAATGATTTTATGATTACCGGTGACTTTTTCAACTGGCCACAATGATTTCCAAGCGTTCTCAGCACACTCAATCCACTTTCACAAACTTTGGCCATTGAAAGCCAGGATACTCTGCAGTAGATTTCACTTGGACACTCGGTGAACATTTTCTGGTGTTGTTGTTGTTGTTGTTGTTGTTGAAGTGTGGCTGTTGATACATTGTTTCTTCCATGTTCAACTGAATAATCAGGCAATATGTAATAATAGACTAGTACATGGATAATGAATATGATCAGCGCTAATTGTATCTTAAGTTGATGGTACATTTGTTAATAATACTTGTTCTTTTTTTTTCTTTGATTGCTTCAAGTTTGGAGTCCCGGCGACATGTGATCTTGGCTACAGGTAGGTCAAGTTAACCGGGCAGCTGATTGTGCGCGATCAGTATGCTCAGATCGGGATAAGGAGAGCGCTGGCGCTGTTCTGCCAACCCTCCCACCACCCACTGATGGGAAAGTGAAGTCCATGTCATATCGATCCACCAGTTCCCGGCTACAACTCCTCTTGAACATCATAGCCCAGGATCCATCCCACGTCCTCCTTGTAAACACACACTGACACTAACTACAGCTAACGATACCCTTAAAGTATTCCCCTGTCTACTTCTTTATTCTAAGAAAGAGCTATATATTTAATAGATCTTCTACTTTAATACATATTTCAGCTAACAATTTGTCCGCACTGTTAAACATCAATCCATTTTATATTACATCAGGTAAAAACATAAAAAAAAAATAGCTCACAAGAGAACCACAATTTCCCGTTTAACATCGTCTTCACAGACAATAAACATTTTACATAAGGGTTTTTCTTTTGTACTATAAACAAAATCTCTAATAAATTGATTTTGAAATTGGAAAATAAAATCAAAACAGAATTGCAGCAAAATTTCCCCTTGAAAAGTACGATCTCATAACCTATATTAGAAATTATTACTTTTCATTTTTCCGTTAAAACACGAGTAAAATGGTTGAGGTTATAAAAACATATAAACTTTAATATGGATTTTTTAAAAATACATATTAACTTTAATAAAAGCCAGAGTAAAAGAAAGAAAAGAAAGCTAGTACCGCAATACATCTCTGCTTTGCGGTTATAGTATACAACCCGGCCCCTTAAACACAACATTTTGGCTCAAAATCTTATTTATTTTTTTAAATTTAAAATTTTCTTCAAAATAATATTATCTATTGCGCATGCTCCTTTAACTGGTTTATTTTAAGATGGCGATTAAATAAGACTATAAAAAACAAATATCCATTACTGAGTTTGTAAAACTTCCATTCTAAATTTCTATATTAATAATGGTTTTTTTAAAATAAAATTTTTTGGATACCAGTTTGTGTTTTTAAAAGTTATTTCAGTTCAAAAAAAAAAAAAAAATATTCAAAAATTATTATATACAAGTTGTTCACTGGAGCTGGAATGACGTTAATAAAATAAACAGGAGAAAAAAAGGTAAAATAAAGTTACTGGAGTCCAAAAGCTTTGGGGTTTATTAGGATAGCGGAGGGAGAAGACAGTTATGGGTTTAACAAAAAAGGATCTTTAACTAAAGATAAGAATCTCCGTAAAAATGGGTGACCATCCCAGTCTCTTAGGTGTGGTAGTCTTAAGATCCAGTCCAGCGTTCTGTTCTTTTTTATCTAACAAGTTGATCTAAGACCGGCCAGCTGATCTGATTCCACTCCTCTGCAGTCTTTATTAAGTATCCTACTTAGCCAGGAAAAACTAATCGCTCTCTGAAAAGAAGTCGCCCTCTGAATATGCCCTCCTACTTTTTAAATAACCCAAAAACAAATTTTAATAAAATAACAATGTAGCCCAAAAAAGTGTAAAAACAAGCTCGGAAAATCAGGTTTATATACAAGGTGTTCATTTTAAGACGGCTCAAATGCATTTCATGCTTAAATGGTTAATCTGAGCTAAAAAAATGGTAGAGGAAAAATTTGTTGCCCGTCACCTCTAGTTTCAGAATATGTGACTTGATTTTAGATTCCTGCCCGCATACGTGGCTGACACGCGACCAAAAGTGAGGGTTTGCAGTTGACCCCCATTTTCATATACACAGTTTTAAAGAGTATGAAAAGTTATGAAAGAAATCGGAAATCTCAATTCGATATCTTCAAAATTAAAGGTGCTAGGCCATTTCAAAATCTGGGTATTTATTAATCATATTTCAATTTTTTAACTTCGTTATCAAAGAGAAAGAAGAGCACGCGATAGGTCATTTTTATGTATTTTTTTCATCCCCTTTCTAATAAAAATATTGCCAAGGCAGTAAAGCTAGTATTTTTCTTAATATCGGGAGATAAGTCGTTTTCCGAGTGATTTTTCTAAGAAAAAACAAATGTTAAGAGCTTTAGATGTTCTCAAGCATACACAAAATGGCTAAAAATTAATTTTACATCTGTTACAAACAAGAAGGTTTAATAATTATTTGATAATTTTGGGAGAGTTGCGTTTAATTACCAAAAAAAAATTGGAAACCTCCTGCCACAGATTTAAGTTATCAATATCTTTCATTTAAAGGATCAAACTTATTCTTTAATTTATCAAATAATGCACTTTACACAACTTTTGTGAAGCATGTACTGTGCCTTCAAAGGTGCCTACTCTGGCTCGCAATCCAGATTAGCCTGGGGGTTATCAACTCCTCTCTGTATCTGAGGAGGCACCTTTGAAGGCACAGTACATGCTTCAAAAGAGGAAGGGAAGCCCTGGTTAGAGTATACGTACGTCATGCCCAAGTACAAATAAACCCTTTCATAACTGTCTAGAAAACTGGTGGAAACTGAGGAGGAAAAAAAGCTGCCCTTTACAGACGCATTTCTGGTGAACTTTTATTGTTCCAAATCGGAGTTTAGACACACAGCTATTAGAACCGCTCATTAAGATTCTACGATTGGTTAGGAAGTCCAATATTGTTCAAAGATAAAATTGTTGTATCCAATTTCGAGATTAATTGGCACCTTCCTGTGGATTTGTCCAATAATATGTTGTTATTTGGATATCCAATTAACCCACACGGATATACCAATACGAGAAAACGATGCTTTTGCTCCTCAAAACTTGTTGAAAATTTCCAAATAACCAAGAAAAAGTGGGTGATTTAAACTTATGAGGGGTATCAAAAATAAATTGTTTTAACTGATTCTTTTATTTTTATATTTATTAAACAAAAGATAAATATCAGAAATAAGGTGGGAGCGGAGACAGTAAAAAACAAAACAAAAAATAGACGGACTGACAGACAAAGGTCAATCTAATTAGGCAGGGCAGTAGAGACCTGATGAACGTCTCTTCCACAAGAAGAACTTCTTTTAAGAATAGAGGTGGACCGGTTTATCCTTCCACTTCGCCCCCTCCTCCTAACCAAACCAACCAAAAACTCTTGGTCTTTCTAAAACTACCAAAAAATTTAATGACCTTCTGGAGGTAAAACTGGACTAGAAAATTGTTATCTGGAATCTTGTCTTCCTCTCTCTTTCCAATTTTATGTAAAATGGAGGAAAGCGCGCGCGCGCGAGAGAGAGAGAGAGAGAGAGATTTTTTTTGTAAATAATAAAGTTGGATCTCTCGATTTCAAATCTTTGGAAGCATTTTGGAGAACGGGTTAGTGAAGTAATTTATCATCTGTGACGTAGCTGTGTGGCCAATTAAGTTTGCCTGGGTGTTGGAGGGCATGGAGTTCAAAGTCAAATACTATTTTGAATTCACTAATCAGCGATACTGTTATTTTCAAAAAAACACTTGCAGAATTCTAGTTCGCAGTTTTTGGGAAGTTGATTGTTGAACGCAAAGAAAAGCCTATAGCGATTTTCCTACCAACAGTGTGTCCAAGAGGTACGAAAAGGGAAAAAGTTTTTTTGAAATCTACCAACCATCTACGAGGTGTGGCTATTACGAATAACGAGAATAATGCTGCTACAGAAGAACTATGCATGCGCCAAATCCTAACGACCTATAGCTGTGCAGCAGCGTAAAGCCTCTTCTCTTTCGATTGCAGCGTCTCAAGTGTTTGTAGAGTAAACTCTGTCTGACTGGAACCGTCGTTTTTGTGTTGAGTTTTACCGAAAACATGATACTACACTTGTAGTAGAGCAACGAATTGTCGTGAAATTTCACGTGAAACTGGGTAAAACCGTTACTGAAACTTATCTTTTATTAAAAGAAGTTTTAAGACGATGAATGTTAATCACGTGCGCGAGTTTTTGTTGTGGTTCAAGCGTTTCCAAGATGGCCGAGAAGACGTCGGAGATGTTGACCGCCCGGGTCGCCCTTCCACACGTCCAAAACGGATGAAAATATCCGATTATAGTTGATCAACATTACTAACGCGAGGTGCTTGCTCAACTCCGTGAAAGAGTAAGGAAAAAAACGACCCGATTTGTGGAAGAACAAGTCATGGGTTCTCTCCATCAAGACAACGCGCTGGCTCACACTGCATTGTCTGTCAAGACGACGTTTCTAGCCAAGAACAACATCCCAGTTTTAGGCCACATCCGCCTTATTCGCCTGACCTGGCCCCATGTGACTTTTTATCTGTTCCCCAAAGTCAAAGTCTGCATTAAAAGGAACACGATTTCAGTCCGTTGAAGCTGTGAAAGAAAAAGCGGCACGCGTCCATGCAGGAGCTGACAGAAAAAAAGACTTCCAGCACTGTTTCGAACGATGGTAAATTCGCATGGAACGTTGTAGGGATAGGGGAGGGGTGTATATTGAAGGTGACAATAATTTTTAAATTTAAAATAAAATGTTTTACAGCATCAGTCTCGTTATTTAATAGCCACACCGCGTAAACTAGCCCTTCTACAGGAACCCTACTGCTTTTTTCCTTTTCCTTTTTCTTTTTCCGCTCAAAGCCCTGTGATTGGAAGCGCCAAGATTTTCCTTCACCACAAGATTTAAGGAGAATTCTAACGAATTCCATTCAAAACCTTACTAGGTGATTTGTATCCGTATATCTTGATATGGGCAAAAACATTGTAGTACCACCATAAACCAAACCAAGCCTTGTCTTCGCCATTGATGAGCTCTAAAGTGTCCATGTTGTTTATGCCCACAAAGGTAATAAAAGGTTTACAAATCACCTGATCATTATGCAGCCGGAAGGTGAATTCGCTTTTCTAGAAATTTATTTCTACCAATTCCTGTTTCTCTTTAAATATATATATGTATATATTTGTTCTATAAATATATATAGACTATTTACATACAATCCAAGGTGCGTATATATACAAGCTGCTGCACCAATGGTGCATTGTACAAGAACTTTACAGGTAATTGGGTGTCTACTACATCTCACCCCCTCTTTCTTCCTTATCCAGTCAGTAAAAACTTGACTGGAATTTGTTACTTTGCTTATTCCTAATAAGATACAACTTCTGGATATTTATGACTTTTCCCACTTACTTTTCGTAAGAATGAGTGTTACAATTGTAAAGTTTTTTTTGGTTTTTGTTAAACCGGAAATAAACGTGTCAAGCTACGAAAAAGGTGATTCAGTCAGTCAGTCAAAGGTCAGTTAGTGACAGACATGGAGCTAAAAAATTTGAAAATTTTTCAAATAAATTTTCAAATTCCCCCCCCCCCCAAAAGAGGCTATTTTACAACTTTATTAATTTTAAAAATGAAGAAAATCTAAATAATCTAAACGTAATGAAAATTCCAAAGTTAAAAGCATTAGAAATAAGATTTCCTTTACTGATTAAAGGAATTATAACCTTACCCACATCCTGTTACAAAATCTAAATAAAAGCCCACCCGTCATCCTTAGTTGGTTACTAAATGGCCATTAAATCGGACAGTTCAAGTTTTAAATATACTTAGTTGAAGCATAGTCAAATTTATTTGATACTTGCTTTAAGCATTGACTTAAAAGCAATATTTCAAGTCAACTAACAAATGCTTAGTTCGATCAAAAGTTCTTTTTCGAGATTGTTTGGAAATCGAAGGTACTATCGATAGAAATAATTCTCCTTAATAAGGGGATACCAGCGCTTCCATGTCATTTGAATGGTCCCCACTTTCGTTGCTATGGTAATAAATACAAGATGGACAAAATACTTGTTATTTACTTTAAAGAAATAATTATGTAATAAGGACTGATAATTAAGATAACATTTTTAATGGCAGTTAATACGTAAAAGAAGCTATTAAATTACAGAACTAGGAACATCAATTAAAGCACAATAACTGATTGTGTGGTTTTCATTTAATAATAGAAATATAATGCTGCTAGACGGCGTAAGTTCGAACATATTTTTTCAATTAGATGTTTATGAATTGTACGCAAAGAAATCAAATGAAAGAATGTTAACAATCACACGAAAATTCCCATTTTCAAAATTAGGAACTATATATGTAAATCTTATAATGGATAATTCAGATTGTAATAAAACTGAAAATAATCTTGAAATTAAACTTTTGTCCAAAAAAAAAGTTATACAAGAAAAATTACAAAGATAAAAGTTTTTGATTTTCTTAGCTATATTAAGTTCAGAGAAAATCTAAGTTGTAATTTATGTTGAAACGTACTTCAAAAGGGGCGCTATCTTAAACCGCTCACAAAAAAAAGCGTCCTTTACAAAAACTTTAATCGACAATTGATTCAAATAAATTTTTGTTTTCTAATAAATGGGTTGTTATGACAATAAGCAGGCTGAGAGTAAACCAAGCGGTGTGTGGATCGTATCTTCACAGGATCAACAAAAAGGTCCTCTCTCCTCTTTGCGTAGATTGCAATGAGGAGGAGGATTTCAAACATTAGCCCTTGGATTTTATTTAATGGTTAATAAAAGAAATTTACAGTAAAGTATGTTAGGCGGTAGACTATACCCGCAATGCTAAGGTGTATTGTTGGTTTAGTGGGTTCAATTCCCCTGGTCTAGGCCTTGGACTTTATTTAATAGTTTAATATGAGAAATTTACAGTAAAGTATGTTAGGCGGTAGACTATACCCGCAATGCTAAGGTGTATTGTTGGTTTAGTGGGTTCGATTCTCCTGGTCTAGGTCTTGGACTTTATTTAATAGTTTAATATGAGAAATTTACAGTAAAGTATGTTAGGCGGTTATAGACTAGACCCGCAATGCTAAGGTGTATTGTTGGTTTAGTGGGTTCGATTCCCCCAGTCTATGCTTTAGATTTTATTTAATGGTTAATATGAGAAATTTATAGTAAAGTATGTTTGCTAGTCGCCTCCGTCCACGACACCTAATTTGGTAGTTGGAGTAAAGCCCGCCTGAAAAAATAGGCAATTACTTTACTTTACCCGTCCACCAAATTTTGTGAAAACCTATTTTTTTTTTATAATCGGAAGTCCATAAAAATGATAATTCACCACACACCATTGAAACCATTAAATAAGGCAGAGAAAATCTATTCGAATATCACCCGCACTTTTACATAAAATATTATCTAAAAACGTGACAAAATGGCCTAGACTTCCATAGCCTTCATAATCTATATAGTTAACTGTAATCATTATATATTATGTTTTATTTAATTAAGAAAAGCATTGCTGGAGAAAAATACTGGAATACTAACCAGAGCTTAGGTCACGTTCTGCCCGGAGAAATAATATATTTATGTTTTGCAAATTTATTAATTATTAATTGAACTTTATTACACCATGTTTTGCATTTTATCTAGTTTATTAAAATAAATTTTTCTTCACTTCTTTTCTACTGCAATTACAATTTACGGGATTCATGCACGAGATTATTTTAGTAATAATCTTGTAAAGATATGCGGGGGATTCTTGCTTAACTGAAAGTGAGCAGCATCTCCAGAGAATTGAAGTAGGAAAATGTCGGGTGTGTATGCTTTTATTTTAATGCGAAATTCACGAAAAACTTTTATCCCTTCCCTCCATCCCGATAATCCAGCATGATAAGTGATGTTGGATGATGGAAAAGTTGGAAGAGTTATTTGAAAAGATGGAAAAGCGACCCTAATCGATTGGAGGGAAGAAAAAAGAAGAAGCGGCAATAAAAAAAAAGGAGCAAGGGTTAGGGAAAATACCGTGGGAAACTTGCACGATGTTATGTGGTTAGTGGAGTTGGTAGCACTGTAAAGTATAATATCTACGAGGCCGTGGAGAGGTGAAGTTTTTTAGAAAAAAAAAAGAAAAAAAAAAAGTGTCACTCAAAAACATTTATTGTTGCAATTGAGAGAGCGTCCAAGACAGCGAGAAGAGATTGTAGATTGGCCAACCTGTACAACCACATACAATACAAACTAACAAACTACACACAACTACATGCACTAGAAGATGGCAGTTATCAACTACAATTCATATTTACTGTGATCCGTGTCCAATTCCACCGAACTCTATCACTGCGATATGTGGTCAACTTTTTTTTTGGTGAGGGGGGATAATAATTGTGAAATTGTCGTATAATAATAACTAGCTTACAACACTGTGTGCCCCACTGGTTATACGAGAATTTATACCATTTTCTGTGGTAACAAGGGAAATTACTTTCAACCTAACGTGGTCATTCTATCTGGTTAGACCTGTAAGCAAATGGTAATTCTATAATTTCTATGCAGTCTCATTAAAAAATGAAATTTTACCAATTTTTCGACTGCAAAACAGAGAAACTGTTCTTTTGGGCATTTGTAGTAAATTTTACACCCTAGTTTCCGTAAAGAAAAGTTTGTCGAAGAGCTAACCGTTTTAATAAATTTTAATAAATTTTTAACAGACTCTACAGAGACCTATGAAGATGAAGCTAATATGTATTGTACTGGGTTCGGTTCCCGGTCTTAGGTCTTGGATTTTATTTAATGGGTTAATATGAGAAATTTACAGTAAAGTATGTTACGCGGTTTTAGGCTAGACCCGCAAAGCTAATGTGTATTGTTGGTTTAGTGGGTTCAATTCCCCCTGGTCCAGTCCTTGGATTTTATTTAATGGTTAATATGAGAAATTTACAGTAAAGTATGTTAGGCGGTTTTAGGCTAGACCCGCAAAGCTAATGTGTATTGTTGGTTTAGTGGGTTCAATTCCCCTGGTCTAGGCCTTGGATTTTATTTAATGGTTAATATGAGAAATTTACACTAAAGTATGTTAGGCGGTTTTAGGCTAGACCCACAAAGCTAATGTGTATTGTTGGTTTAGTGGGTTCAATTCCCCCTGGTCCAGTCCTTGGATTTTATTTAATGGTTAATATGAGAAATTTACACTAAAGTATGTTAGGCGGTTTTAGGCTAGACCCACAAAGCTAATGTGTATTGTTGGTATAGTAGGTTCGATTCCCCTGGTCCAGTCGGTCCAGTCCTTCGATTTTATTTAATGGTTAATATGAGAAATTTACAGTAAAGTATGTTAGGCGGTTTTAGGCTAGACCCGCATAGCTAAGATGTATTGTTGGTATAGTAGGTTGGATTCCCCTATTCCAGTCCTTGGATTTTATTCAATGGTTAATAAAAGAAATTTATAGTAAAGGATGTTTGCTTGAAAAGTTTGAATTACCACGAGTTACTTTTCTATAGCTCACATTTTCAATCAGAAGATTGTTAGGAGTTATGTGAATAGGCCTAAAAATAAAATGTTCCAAAAAAAGGAGCAACATCAATTTCTGGCGGTGCCTTCAAAAAATACTTTCTAACCGATCTGTGTATTATCGGCTCTAACTATGGCGATTTTAGACGTGGCTACACTGAGTCAGGGTGCGTTAGCAATCGCGTTTTATTAATAGAACAGTTTACAATAATGTATTAAAACTGCTATAAGCATTTCCGTTTCTTGTAATGATATAAAAAACTTTAAAGTAATTGCCCTAAATTACTAAGATTTCGTTAAAATGCAATGCTGTTGATTGAAAACAGTTATCGTACAAGTAGATGTGTTCCTATTAAACAGAACGTTATGAAAGATTAAAGTAATGAATAAATTGCAAAAAAGAAAAAAAGGTCCAGCGCAACATCTGTAGTAAAATTAAATTAATTATAATCAAAAATATGTTTCAGAGATCAATACGCCTGTTTTATGATTGGCGGACTTCATCAAAACTGGTAACGCTCTGGTTGCCGTGGAAACGTCAAAGTTAAATTAGTTAATAAAGTTGGGGCAATAATGTTAGGTACTTAGTAGGTAATGGTGAACTCTATTCTTGCTTTCATTTTGTAATTTAATAAATTCAAAAGTTATTACATGAAATTATTTATTCCAAAAAGCTAACGGTACCAACTGCAAGTTGGTTGACCTGCATGGGTTGTCCGGTAAAGGGAACATCCCGTGCTGGCGAAAATGACGAGAAACTAGTGGGTTATGATGAAAGTGCGAGAAGAGAGTGACATTTAAGTTCGAATTAGGTAATTGATAGAGGTGATTTGAAGATCAGATTGTTGGTACTGTTTCGTAAAAAAAACAAGTATCAATACAACGAAATATTTGTTGATTGAAGGGATTGAATACGATGGATGTTGGGGACAAATCTTTTCCAATCCGTAAAAATCAATGAATGATTGGCTGCACATGTCGCGTCTTTTGTAAGCAAAAAAAGCAAAGAATTACAGGAAGTGAATGAAACATTACTGCACGTATTGTTTCCGGTTTCAGCTCTTTGGAGCCATCATACTTTCTTCCCTCAGTAACCACTCACACACACACACACTCCAAAGTCTAATTAAATAGACAGGACGGGGGGAAGAGGAGCTTTAACTAATAGATGCCACAATAGACCGTTAGGAGTCACTGGCCAATCTTCGTAGATTCTAATATAAGACCCTCTATGTTAGGAGGATACCTGCTTTGAAAAGAAGTCCAATCCTGAGGGGTGCACCCAATTTAAATATATATATATATATATATATATAAGATGAAAGCTTCACAAAATAAAATAAAAACAAATTCGTCCCCCTGAATCAGCATGAATTTAGTAAATCAACCCATAAGGCAATAAAGTCGATTATAATCGATTATGTTTGCAGAGTTACACAATAATTGGGGCTCTTGTTGTTTACTGGGAATGGTGAATAAGCCGTCGACTGAGAGAGATATAGATAGAGAGAGAGAGAGAGACAGAGCAAGGTCTGAGAGTGATAACGGTTGTGCTGATAAGAAGTGCTAGTTTATTATCAGCAATGACCTGGACTCACTGTTGGATGTTGGGGAACATCTTTTGCAATCCATGAAAATCCAAGTTCTTTTTAGTGAAAGCACAAAATCCAAAAAAATCTGTCTGATTTTAATTTTACCGGAAGTAAGCGAAAGCAAAAAAAAAAAAAGAAAAAAGATATTAATCTTGAAAATGCTCTAACATGCTTAGCGAAATAATCATTGTCTTATTCAAGAGTACTGTTACTTAGATGAAGTTATATATTATGAAGTTTATCAGCCTATTAAAGTTTTTGTAGAACTTGTTTTAGGTGCAAGGCTGTGTAAAGCTCAGGCAACAAACTGACCCGTTCAGCTTTTTTTGCCTGTAGCCTTGTTTTTTTTTTGAAAAAAACAAGGAGTTTGTGCGTAGGATGACGATATAGTATGAGCGGTTAGAAGACTTAAAGACACTTAAAAACTGTAGCGGAGGGGGGGCGAACTCTGTCGTCACAACATTGTGTGCAGAGCTGCGCCGGTCAACCGGTCAAGCGCACCCCTTCTCCATCAAATCTTTGCCCCTCCTCCTCATTTCGTGCTCACCTTCTCTCACTCACTCACTCTTCTTAAAATCCCTCCTTATATCTGGAGCAAAACACCTGTCCCCGCTGGTCAAACTACCTTTTGAAAAACGGTTGAGCCACCTCACAACAAACAGGTCACACCAAAAAAAACCGGATCAACTTGCATATTATCGTATTTTAAAGTAACACAAAAAAGAATTCTTGTGTGACCCACTCACACGACTTTGTCTTGTCCTGATTTATCCTCAAAAAGCCCATTTTCTTTCAAATTCAGAAAACTGATGGCCAGATGAGAAATAGTAAAAGAAAATCGAGAAAATTCAAGACCAGATTTCTTTTTCAAGAATGAACAACTTCGTGCGCCAGAAATGAACATGACCCCACAGAATTTTGACCTTCAAGGTACTCGTAAACACGTGCCATCGGCGGTGGACTTAAAGTTAGACGCAAGTACGAGCTGAAGGAAAACGTCAATCTTACGTCCTAACGAAGAAGATTTAAAAAAACTAGCTGAGAAATTAGTCAAAGACAT
This sequence comes from Rhodnius prolixus, assembly GCF_049639745.1. NCBI lineage: Eukaryota > Metazoa > Arthropoda > Insecta > Hemiptera > Reduviidae > Rhodnius > Rhodnius prolixus. Next base: position 33,287,227 of record NW_027411582.1, read on the forward strand.
TTAGACCTGTAATATTCTAAGTTTTGTCCAGCATCATTTAATAAGAAGAATAAGAAGAAAAAAAAAACTTCTAGCTAATTTTGGACAAGTATATGTCCAAGAGCTAGGCTCTCGCAGACTGGTCAATTTTTAAAAACATCACCTTCTCCAAGATAATGATAACCTTCTTCCAGTCGCTAAGTTTTGTCCAGTTTAAAAAAAAAAGCACCAGATGTACCCTTTAATCAGTGTGGAACGTGGCAAAAGACCAAGAACACATAATCTGAGATAATCATTAACTCCAGAAAAAAAACCAAATCACTCCAGTATTAGAAATTTTTGTACTGAACTAAAAAAGGACTTTCATTTTGTGGCCTCTGACAGCCAGCCCTGAAATCGCCAGTTTTAAGAAGTACATTAAAATGGTCCAGAACGCGCGTGCCCATTAGAAATGTCACGTGTACAACTAAAAATAACAAAATTATTTCTATATCATTAATCTTGATATTACAACTTTTCTGAATAAATTCCCTTAACGTGCTCGCGTCTTTTAAAAAACCGGAAATCAATTTTTTTGTCGCTTTTTATTTCCTGTGTTTCTGAAGCTAAATACACATTATTATAATTTTATGTACTCAACTTTCATCAACTCCAGATTTAGCCCAAATGAAAACCTAGCGACGTAGTCCCTGGATAAGGGAATGAAAAACCACTTTAATCCAGTGTTTAATACCAAAACTTTTCGGTGCAATCGCTTCTATAATTTAGAAAATGAACTCTATTCTTAGACTAACTAAAGGAAAAGCTACCCTCTGAACATTAGGTAGATTACTGAACTAAAGAAACTTGGATTAAGATTTGCTTTCAAAGGTAAAAATTAAGAAACAAACGTAAAATGTTTAAGAAGTGTAAAAATGTAAATTTAAAGGATGCTGGGATTGGAAATGGAAGAATTTTGAGCGTGAACGGGCATGCCATTGAGTTACAATAATATTCCCAGATCTCCGGATACAAACAAAGCCAGCTTTTTTCGTCTACGCAATGCTAAACAGTTCTCTTTCCGTTTATATGATCCAGAGATTAGCTAAGTGATTAGCTTTGGATTTCCCTGCGGGAAATCTAGTTCAATCTAGTATTAGATTTTCCCTTCTTAGAAGCTTCTTATTATAGCTAGCCGTCCGTTCAAGGATAGTGTTATCTGTGATGAGTGAAAACTGTCCGAAAGGGTGACATAACACTGAAAATAAAGGGCTTCCGGCGCCAGTAAACTCAGTTTTTGACGCATTTTGTATTAAAACAAAAAAAATTCTAATATTCTTACACTATATTACAAAATAAGTTAACAAATAATAAAATAATAATATTTGGCCAACCATATACTTATCTAGGCTACATTCAACGGCTAATTGAACTGGAATTGGGCTATATATATATATATATAAAGAGGCAGAGATAAAAGAAGTGATTTCAAACAGTAATGGTGCTACGCCACCGGTCTTTTTAAGGAGCTCAAGTTGGAGTTAACGGTTTGCTCATTCGTATTCAACTACCTCGTACATACATCATTTATTTGGTTATATTATATGAATATATATGTATATATCGTTAAAAAATACTATAAGAATGTGAAATTGAGAGAAATAAAACAATTTATCCATTTATTATTGCTTGAAACAATTTTTTCAGGCACAGGTTATAGACTAGACCCGCAAAGCTAAGGTGTATTGCGGTATTAGTCTATAGACCTTCGATTTAACTCGATGGTTTTTGAGAAATTTACTGTAAAGTATGTTAGGCGGTTAAAAGACTAGACCCGCAATGCTAAGATGTATTGCTGGTTAGTGGATTCAATTCCCCTGATCTAGGCCTTGGGTTTTATTTAATGGTTAATATGAGAAATTTATAGTAAAGTATGTTTAGGCGGTTATAGGCCAGACCCGCAAAGCTAAGATGTATTGTTGGTTTAGTAGGTTCGAATCCCCTGGTCTAGGTCTTTGATTTTATTTAATGTTTAATATGAGAAATTTATAGTAAAGTACATATGTTTGTCTGTCGCCTCCTTCCACGACACTTAAAATTTGATGATTGGACGTAAAGCCCACCAAAATAATGTTGTCATTACTTTACTTACTTTCCCTCTCTTTTTAGAATGGAAGTATTTTGAATTACGCAAATCAATGACCATATTGGTGGCCATTAAATCTCCATAACTTGTTCACCCAATCACCGCATTGCCACGTACCCATTATAACGACCGTTTTTATTTCATTTTTTTTGTAGCTATACCATTAATTGTTTCTGTATGCGTCTGTTTTGTAACTAGTTGATCTGCATTGATCATTGATCACTAAACACAATTGCATATAATTATTTCTACATTTACCAAAAAAAGAAAATAGTCTTGACTTCCTCTTATGCAAATTTACTCTTTTTTCTCTCCGTACACCTCTGGAAATCGAAAAAAATTGAAATTTCCGGTTTAGGATTTTCACTTCTTGCGATTTATCGTTTTTTTTTTTTTACTTAGGAAACCTCAAAGTAGTCATTTCCGGTGAAGACTCAATGACGGAAATTTGATTCTTGATTTACCAATAAAAATTAATCGTTTTTAATCAAGGAAGATTGATTTTTTTTCTTCCTTTTTTTTTATAAAACCCGGAAGAAGTATCGTTATTTTGTGGGTACGTAGTTATTACTACGCTTGTTGATAAAAAAAAACAATTTTTAAATGCTCTGAACGAGAAAAATGACTAAAAGTGGTCCATCAGATTTGCATAGAAATGATGATAGTGGCAACACATCTCCCTCCATAAACTTGTATTTCTATACATACTTGTTACTATTAAATATAATATTTAAGTAGTAAATACAGAGGGTGGGGGTTTATTATAAATATTAGAAGTAGGGGGTTTTTTGAAAGGGTGGGGTAGAGTTGAAGGGGCGCGGGTTGAACAACCGGCTAATTGTTGGTGGAATATAAGATAGTGCAAACTGTATGCAGAATACAGAGCACACAACCTGGACCAAATGATCTGGTTACCTTCTCTTCTCGGATTATTAATCTCTCTCTCTCTCTTTCTCTCCGTTCCTTAACCTTGGCTCTCTTGAAGAGCGCCTAACATCCTCTAGTACACAGTTCTGCATATTCTCTTAATACGTATCTTGAGAGAGAGTACAAGATCTTCTCTTTTCACGTCCTCTCAAGGAGAGAGATAGAAAGAGTGAAGTGATGTGTCCCTGGCTGTTCTAGTCTTGTTAGAATTACTGGGTGTGTCCTCTACCCAACCCATGATCCTCTAGAAGTTCCTGGCTGATGTCCACTACTTCAATCTTTGCCTTATCTTTAATGAATAATAATTTTTATATCTTTTTGATGTGCAGTTGTCTGTTCCAGTTTGCTTGTAAAGAACACAATTTTTTTTTTAGTTTCTTTTCTTAATTCTTTCTTCTTCTTCTTCTTCTTCTTCTACTTCTTATTTATTTATTTTCTTGAATAAAATTAAGCTGTAAAACTTCTCTTAAAAATGGAAAAAAAATGTCATAAAAAACACTGGTTCGATATAGCCCTTATTCTGTCATACAGGTAGTTTTAATAGTTGCTTATAAAATAGATTTTATTCTATGAAGCTGGAAGCCTAGGCCATCATGACTCCAGAGAATCTATTGTGGCTCAAGGAAATATTGTTACTAGTTCCAGATGTAAAAAAGGTGAGATGTCGGGAGATATTAGCATTCTTCCAAACCTTTCTGGAAAACCACCCAAACTTTCTGGTGAAACCTGGTGTGCAGACCAGATCTGTGAAAACCGCTTCTAATATCCGTAGTCGCCGATACCAAAGAGTTATAATCCACCACCGTAGGCTTAAATTGGGGAATTCAAAATCCTTTCTCCAAACCCATGTTAGTCAGTTAGCCAGGAAAGGCTACTTACTATTCACATCACAGATATATTCTGGGCCATCATCCTTCGGCATGGTGGATTAAGTTGAGCTAGTTTTTTGGTTTTAGATTCACACTTAATCTCTCTCTCTAATAGCATCAACTATCTCTTTGCAAGGGCTCAAAGTATCTATTGTGTAAATTGTTGTTCATTCTTTTTGGTGACTGATTCATAATTTCAATAGGATGAAAAAATAATTGCCATTTCAGTTGTGATACATTTATTCTGCCGAGCTTTCGACCTAGGGTGCCTAAGTCATCTACATGGCTAGTTTACAAAGTAATATTTTTACATTATAGGGTTGGTGTGTCTTCTGTCTTGTCTGTTCAATGGACTAGTTTACAAATATTACTTTGTAAACTAGCCCTGAAGATGACCTAGTCCCTAGATCGAAAGCTCGGCAGAATAAATGTATCACGACTGAAATGGCAATTATTTTATTTGATTATTTTTTATTTATGATTTAAGGCGCGTTAACATCTAAGGTTGTTGGCGCCCGAAGCTTTTTTCAGTGCACTGCCGGCCTCCGGACAGTATTCTCTCGTTTCAGACAACACTGTCCATCACCGGACAGTGACTAGGAAGAGAAAATCTAAGGGTCAGCAGCTGGATTCGAACGCGGGACCTCCGCCTGGGAGTCCAGTATGCTAACCTCAAAGCTAATCCCTTCCCTTTTTCATCCTATTGTGTAAATGTTAAGTGGTGTCAGTAGGGTGTTGTGTTGTTTGTGTTGTTAGGCTGGGCTACCCGCAGGGACGCCAAGATCCCTGAAGAAGTGGCTAATCCACTTCCGCCCTACGGGTATAAATAGAGTAGTATAAATAACACTGATGTAAACTTGATAGTTTTGTGATTTTTGGTCAAATTAAAAATAAAATTCTGTTCAGCACACTCTCATGACTTCCTGTTACTAGCTCTATTCTCGAAAGTTTGAACTCAAAAAAGTTTCCTTCAAACTTCGAACAGAAATATTAAATCACAATCTATTTACTTTTATTTCCAAAGTTTAGAATAGAATAGCCTAAGTTCATTTTCGAGAATACAGGTATTTCCGGCCGAGAAGATGTTTTCTTCGAACTTCTTAAACTTCACCTTTTTTCAGGACTCGAAAAGGGGCCCTCAAAAACTGATATTTAAGTGGAAAAAATCAAAATCTAACATTTGTACGGTTACGATACTTATCTCAGTAATAAAACGTAATAAGTTATTTATATAGACCGGAAATCTAGACACGTAGAAGTTGCTTGAATAAAGGTGTGTCCTCCCAATTCAGCCAACGACCCTAACTGTTTTCTTTTTGCAAAAAAAACCTGTAATCTTGTTGTTTTTTTAAAAGAATCTTTTCTATTTTAAGTTTATCAGGGACTGTTACTTTGAATAATTAAGCAGCTTTCTTTATTTCCTTGGAGCCAAGTTAAATACTTTTTCATTTAAATTAAAGTGAACTTTTTATTTTGATTATCGATAATCGTATTTTACTGGAGAAATAAACGTTTTGAGCGACTTCCTTTCAGTCCAAAAAAAAAAAGGAAGTGTTTTTAAAGAAAATTGAGAGTGTATTTATTAAAACTCAAGCTCAAAAATAACCAAGAAGCTAAGAGTTAATATTTCGTTTTAGTACTCCCACACGATCAGACAACTTTTGTGAAGATAAGCCTTAAACCGGAAGTAATCGTATTTTAAGGAATGATTTTTTTTTTATTTTAATAATTTTAATTATAAAACCGACCTCCACACAAGTACACTACCTGGGACTGTATTTAGACAGTCGACTTACATGGAACCCACACATTAGACTGAAAAGACAAGAATTCAATAGACGATACGGACAACTAGGAAGACTGCTAGGGCGGAGATCAGCCATGAACGTACAGAACAAACTGACTCTATACAAGACACTACTAAGACTACTGGACCTGCGGAGCTGATCTGTGGGGCTCTGCAAAACCATTCAACATCCAAAAAAAAAATCCAAATCCTTTCAATCTAAAGTCCCTTCGGCAAATCGTCAAACGCTCCTTATTATGAATTCAATTTACCCCCCTCCACACAGACCTCAAAATCCCTTTGTCAATGACCTAATCCATTCTCGGCTTCCTTAATTTCCATAATAGCCTAAACCATACATCCTAATCCCAGTAGCACAAGCCTTATCCACAACACAGCCCATCCCGACAGTCCTCCACAATTTCCTAAACTTCCTTCCAACCTCTAGAGAGTTCCAGCATTGGCTGGCCTCTCTCAGCATGCCTTCCCGATTGTGGCGCTGGATCCACTAGGAATCAACCTACAATCTGTGCCTAACTAAATGAAGATCACATTTACTTGATGTATAAATCTGTACCTCGGAAGGAAAAGGCACCATGTCACAAAAAGTAAATTTTACAGGGGAGCCAAATAAAGATATTTTTCCAAATTCATTTTTTGTTCCACTTTTCCGGTTGTACTCTTTCCTGTACTTCTCACCATAATTATTACAGTTGGTATGGCCACTTAACCTCCCATATTTTAAAATATTTTATTTTCATCTCCATTGTGAAAAAAATTTATGCCCATGTAGTGCCTTTTACCCTTAAGTAATGAAGTATCATAGCGCTTTTTAAAAATACATAAATCGCTTAATAGTAAACATAGGACATTGTGCTTTACACCTCTAGAAAGAGCAACAAAAAATCTGTAAAATGATGCCAAAATCTGAAAATCGAAAAAATGGACATGGTGCATTTTCCTTCCGAGGTACAGTATATAAACAGGCTGTAAATAAATAAAATTTAATAATTTTAATTATAAAAAAAAGAGACGGCCTCAAAACAGAAAATTCAATTTTAGAAAATTTGGACGTGATCTCAAGTAACTAACCCATTCCCAGAAATTATCCGGAAATGCTTGCCATTTCTTAGCACTAGCCGTGGAGAGGGGGAGACCCGTTTTTCGGCCAGTTGGTCTGGGGTGCCTTCAGGCAATCTGTACTGTCGCAAAAAAAAAAAAAAAAGAAATGAGTAAAAACAAAAACAACCAGTGTTGTTTTCGTACGTACGTATATAGGACTAGAGCAACAACTACTACTTGTACACAACCTTGCAAGGCCATTACTATAACCTGGGTGTGGCCCCGGCCATATTGTTAAATTTATGTTCGTCTGAAATTTTTTTCTTCTAGATAAAAGTATTGTTACATGTTCATATATATTAGGAGAGGTTGGCAACTTGATCATAAAGAAGAAAAACAAGAAACTATTTGTAACATGAACAACGAACATAAGCACTTACATAGCGTATGTACAGACATACATACGTTATTAGGGTGTGTACTTTATTATTAGAGCGTACTTAGTTCTCTGTACACTTTATTAACAATAATTCTCCCCCACTTATCCGTTAAAGTAATCACACTTTTGAAAATTGAATTTACTTAGCAGTCTATTTGAATGTCTCATTTTCAAAAAAAGAATAAAGACGTTCAAATAAATTCAAACCGGAAGTGCCACGTCTCAGATTTGATTTGTCTTTTTATTCCCCCCCCCCCCAGAACAGCTTTTATTCTGTTGACGTCGAAGGCGCATAGAACAATTAAGGGTGTATACCTGCCTCTCAGAACCAGCCATGATGGTCCAGATGGATCGCCAAAAGAGGCCCCAGATATCTTGGCAGGTTAGACAGGAAACATAGTGGGCGGCGAGCAAAGCGGAAGAGCAAAGCGGCGAAGACAAAGGCAAGTCAACATATGGTACCGCGCATAGTGGGGAGCAAAGCGAAGATAGAGCAACGCTAACCAAGAGATAGTACTAGAACAACGCGTTATGACATGTTTGATTTCTTCGCTCTCGTCGCGCTCAATTTTCAAGGTTAAAATGGATATTGCTGCACTTATTGGTGTAGTTTCTTTTAAAGAAACCTCTGTGAGACCAATAGGATCTTCTACATCACAACCAATTTGTGTTGGATAAGAAATGGAACAAGATTAATGGGGTTAACATTGAAATTCGTCCTTTTCTTAATTAACATGCCTTCAACACTAGTTAGTAAGTAATCAAAATGCAGCTCCTGCTACTAAGCTGCTGTAAATACCAAATTTTCAAGGAAGAAATAATTCCCTCCATCATGTCTCGTCGAAAGGAGAAACGCGACTAATAACTCGTCACTATGTGCATGCAAGACTCTTTGCTCGTTGCTCGTCGGTCTCTCTAATTTTGAAGCAACTATCATCACACCGCTTTGCTCGCCGCCCACTATGTTTCCAGCCTTAATGGGTGGGGGGAGATTTGGTAGTTTAGCCTACGAAGTTAATATGTATTGTGGTACTGGGTTCGATTCCCGGTCTTAGGCCTTGGATTTTATTTAATGGTTAATAAAAGAAATTTACAGTAAAGTATGTTTGCTAGTCGCCTCCGTCCACGACACCTAAATGGTAGTTGGACGTTAAGCCCCGCCTGAAAAAAAATAGGCGATTACTTTTTACTTTGTGGTAGTTTAGAGAGCTTGGATGAGCGCATTAGATTGAGGAACTAGATATTTAAAGCGGGATATCAGGTAGCAGGTTAGGCTGAATCGCGATTCTCAGGTTGGTGTGAATGGTTAGGTTAGATAAGTAAAAGGAAGCTTTGACTACATGAGATGTATGTTTGTCCGTTTGTCTGTACCAATATGAGGGAAATTGGCAATAATCTTTCTTCTCCTTGAATTAATTGAATCTCAAGTCACCAAAAAAGATTTTTTTTTTGGCCTTTTTTTTGGCATTGTCTTCCGCCACACAGCCAGCATCGTCTAGGTGCTTATCACTAGAATATCACTCACTCTCCATTCTTACTTATAAATACATTCGCTTCACATATTTATCCCTTTACTAAATACAACTATTTACATACAAACTTACAACTAATGGATGGATCCGTACCCCTACATTCCTGCCATCCTTATAGCTTAACCGAAATTAAAATCACGTAACCTTCTCTAATCATTTTCTTCCATTCATACTAATCGGCTATAACTTTTACATACATTCATTTTTCTTTGCTAGCTCTGCTACAGATTTAAACACACAGATGTTGGTGGAGAATATTATGTCTTCATAGCGAAATGGTGCATCTAAATACCTGTATATATCGTCAAACATTCATTTCCTTTCTACCAAAAAAGATGAACAGTACTCAACAACTTAATATTAAAGTTTAATACTTTTTTTCTACAAATTGTTTGATTAAAAATAATTCATTTATGTTAGCTGTAGTAAGAAAGAATATTGTGTAAGTTCACACCACAATATTTATTCCAAGTAAAAACAAAATGGCGATATTAACTCCTAAACTGCTATTTTAAAATAATTTACAGTTCAGGGCTTAAAAAAATTATCAAACAAGTTTTATGTGGCTTTACAAAATTAAACTAGTCCTGACGTAGATTGCGACAATAACTCGGGTTGGGGTGGGGGTGGGGTGGGGGTCCCATTAGCTGTCAAACTTTCACTTAACTTTAATAACTCAACTTTACCAAAAGCCAACTAAGGCGCCTCGCGCACATGTCTTTAGCAAAAGAAAAGATTTGAAAAAAAAATACTTGAAAAAAAGAGACACATTTAATAGGCAGAGGTTTACATTTTATTTTTCTGGACAAACTATATAATTACGTCGGCATGGGGGGGGAGAGAGAGAGAGAGAGAGACCCCCCAATTAGGTTATAAAGTGCGGCCTGGAACAGAACTGGCCCCCAGTAGGTGATAAATTTGACAAGTCAAGACATGTTTGCCACTCCCCACCACCACCATCTCCACCTAGTGTGTGTGTGTGTGTGTGTGTGTGTGTATGTTAAATAGTGTACGTGAGGTGAGCAATCAGGCGAGCGCACGCGCTCAAAACAAAACTTCTTGACTGGCAGGTTATAAAACTGTTTAAACTGGAGGGGGCGCGTGAATTATTAAATAAAATAATAAATAAATAAATAAAAACACAAGTGGTGCCCTTCTAATTCGTTGTCCCACTTTCAGAAATAATCAAGTAGTTCGGAATGAAAGTCCAGCTGTTCATATCGATATCACTGTTTAATCGGAACAAATACTTATATTCTCAATAGATTATCGATTTTTAACTTTTTTTTAAATTTTTTTTTTTTAATCATTAAATTTGTCATGTCAATGTATTGGAGTGTGTGTAAGAGATCTTATCCTAATGCTATACTTCCGGTCAAGTTTCCGTGGACGGAAACGTGATCGCTGTGCAAAGCTGACGTAAAAAAAAAATACATACGAGGTGTGTTCAAAAAGTAACAGGAATTTTCGTTTTTTGAAAAAAATATTTATTTATTCATCTACATTAATATTGTCGCCTTCAAAGTAGTCCCCTTCGCATACAATACACTTGTGCCAGCGCTTTTTCCAATCCTTGAAACACTTCTGAAACTCGATCTTTGTGATAGCTTTCAGCTCTTTCAGCGATTCGCTTTTAATGTCATCTATGCTTGTAAAACGACGGCCTTTTAATGTTCTCTTTATGTTTGGAAATAGAAAAAAGTCACATGGAGCCATGTCTGGCGAATATGGAGGCTGGGGCATCGTTAAAGTTTTGTTTTTGGCCAAAAATTCACGAACAAGCAATGAAGTGTGAGCAGGTGCATTATCGTGGTGCAAAATCCATGAATTGTTTTGCCACAAATCCGGGCGTTTTTTTCGGATTGCTTCACGCAAACGGCGTTGAACTTGTAGGTAGTACTGCTTATTGATTGTTTGACCTTGTGGCAAGAATTCATGATGCACTATGCCATTAAAATCGAAGAACACAGTGAGCATAACCTTCACATTCGACCGCACTTGTCGAGCCTTTTTCGGTCTTGGCGATCCAGAATGCCTCCACTGGGACGATTGAGCCTTAGTTTCGACATCATATCCGTAAACCCATGTTTCGTCACCTGTTATAACACGTTTCAGTAGATCCGCATCGTTGTCGACTTCATTGAGTGACTCTTGAGCAACTTCCATTCTCCGCTGTTTTTGTTCGAAATTCAACAATTTTGGAACAAATTTTGCTGCCACACGTTTCATACCCAAAACATCCGAAAAAATTTCATGGCATGAGCCAATTGATATGGCAACATCATCAGCGACTTCTCTGATTGTGATTCGGCGATCGTTCATAACCATTTCTTTCACTTTTTTCACGTTTTCATCGGTTGTTGATGTGCTTGGACGTCCAGGTCGTTCGTCATCTTCAACGTTTTCGCGGCCATCTTGGAAACGCTTATACCACTCGTAAATCCTTGTTTTACTCATAGCAGACTCACCATTAGCCTTTATTAACATTTCACACACTTTATTTCATTTTTTACGCAAAATTTAATACAAATTCTTTGATCCATTTTTTTTAACAAACAAAAATCGCCAAGCTCGAAAAACACGTCTAACCTTAACGGCTGCCACTTAAGAAGTAAACAATGAATATTACTGAAAATTTTATCGTACTTCAGGGGCATGTGTACCAACATAATAAAAAAAAATAATTTTACAATCAGACTCTCCAAACCCGCGAAATTTAAAAATTCCCGTTACTTTTTGAACACACCTCGTATAAGAATCCTGTAATTTATAGACCAGGGATGGCGAACCTTTTTGAGACGTGGGTCAAATTTTGTTCATTTTTTTTAGTACTAGCTCTTGGGTCACTAATGCCCCCCATTTGCGCAAGAGTTAAGTTTAAACATTTTAAACTGATTTTTTTTCAAATAATTAAACATCTTTAAAATTCAGTTGGCTTACCGTGGTAAAACGAGACGAAACAAGTGGCTATGGAAGTTTCTTTTTTACAAACATAGCTGAACAAAACCTGAACAAAAGTGTGTTTTATCTGAAGAAAAATCTAAATATGGTTATTTGTGCTTTGGGTTGTCGATTTTTTTTAACAAACAAAATATGAGTAAAATTATACATTTTATTTGATATTTTGTAAACACTTTTGCTTTATTTCAAATGCTAAAGAAGCATTTGTCGCCATTTGCGTTTTAGAACTGTAATGATCAAACTAAAGGTTATAGATAGCATTTTAATTTGCTTTTGTGTCAATGCGTGATTGAAAAAAAATGCAGAAAATCTAAATCAACCCGCGTAAACAAACAAATGGTTGCCTAGCAATTGTGGGTCAGTGAAAAAGCTTGCGCGGATCAGTGTCTGACCCGCGGGTCATAGGTTCGTCATCCCTGTTATAGGCTATAAACGACCATAAAATCAAACAAAGCCCCTTAGTTTAATTCCATTTTTTGAAAACAAATCAATCGCTCGTCCATTCGGACATTTGTTCGGACAGACACAGGAAAAATCCTTCCGAGTCCAGAAAAAAAGAAAAGTCCACAGACTATGTAGGGAAGATCGTAAGGAGGCAGTGAAGGAAGTTTTGCTAACCAGCTTAAAACGTAGCATGAACATTATGAAGCCATCCATTTCTAGATAGACTTAATGCACAAAGAGAAGCCAACAACAGATGCAAGGATCAATAAGTTAGGGAGCGAAAATCTTTAATCTAGATCAAACCAATTATCTGCTCAATTCTTGAATCCCTCGTAGATTGCGTAAACGTCTTCTTCTTTTTTCTTTTTTTTCAAGTAAATGTACCAACATAAATCTACGCACATATAAACCCAATTAGCTTTTCTAGCGTCAGGCATCCAAGATGCTGTATTAACGCTTCAGGCGATAAAAAAAAAAAGAACTAATCTTATATGGCAGAGTTTTAAATTGGATAAAGGTGCGCATGCGTAGGCTGGTTGCAACAATCTACAAAATAATGGACTTACTCACAACTAAATTAAACTACAAGTACAAAAAACTTGTTGGTATATATTGTAATTCATAATACAAGGCACGAAATACGATAACAACAATTTCTAAATTGGACTAACCAACCGTAACTTCTATGTTCAGTAGCCCCCTACGCCCCCCCAAAAAAAAGATATTTTAAAAGTAGTAAATATATTTCCATTGGGCTAGAGAATTTATTTCATTTTTAGGCTACTGATATTTCGTTTTAACTTCTCGCAAAATAATAAATGGCCTCCGAATCTATTTTGCTTCTGTATTAAACTAAATTGGAAGCAACATTCGATAAAAATTGATGGTCTTTTTTTTTAAACAACATGCTATCGATTCTAAAATTTATATTTTTAAATCGATTTTTTTGTTTCTTAAAGTTCATTAACATTTACATTTTTTTTTTTTTAAGTTAACTGTTATATTAAATGAATCAATAATTTTTAATTTATTCAAACCAGTTTTAGAAAATAATTAAGTTCATATTAATCAAGCTTTGCTTTTTTTCCCCGTTACTTTACTAAGTACGCAACAAGTATTCGAAGTTTATAAAAAAAAAAGTCTTTGAAGCTGTTTTCGAAAACATTCTAAAAAAGAAATAAAACCCTATTATTAAACTTAGGATTTAAGATTGACGAGAAATCGGTCAAATAAAAAACAAACTCGTCTTCTTGCCAACGTTTCCACAAATATATTGTCCTCTTCAGGGCCTGGATATTTTGTTTTTTATTTGACCGATACCTCGCCAATCTTAAATCCTAAGTATAACAATTTACGGTCACGAAACCTAAATATTCTTATTGTCATATCTCTTCATGAAAACTGAACGAAATACAAAAAAAAAATCTTGAAATTTGATTATTGATTTTTGAGTTTCGTTAAACAAAAAAGTAACCAATTAGTAACAACAGTTTTTTTAGTAATCAAAGAAACTTAAAATATCTGTGGTGTAAACTCAAAATAAAGATTCAAACTCACAAAATCAAACTTAAACTCAGGTTCAATCAGAGTTTTTTTTTTGCCTTTGAGTTATACTTTCACTCAATCTTACCCAGTACAACAAAATGCACAGTTAGCTAATTGCTGGCCATTAGCAAGCCAGTCTTTTACCATTTTATTTAGCTGTGATTATATTTTATACAATTTTATTACTGACTAGTCTGATTTAATTGCTTTTATAGTTAACTTCAAGGTCAATTTTGTTGTAAAAATGAATTAAATGAATTAAGTTATTATTACCGGCCACCTGTTAATAACTTCATTAAAAAATTTAGTAAACAAGGTATTTGAAGAAAGAAAAATGATTTATTCCGGACGTAGCAATGCATGATTTATTGTATCCTTGACCGGTTTTGGATGGAGATCCATAAAAGTCTAGGGATAACCAATAAAAATGCTACGATGGATAATCTTAGCGGTATTATCCAGAACTGCGAACCTAAGTTCATATCTTCAATTGAAGAATTGTCACAGAATAAATGGATATGCATGGATGTGGACCCAAATCTTTTACGGGATAGAATTGATTGTAATCACTTTTTAGTTTTCATCGCTTTGTAAATGTCCACTTATGGTCCAATATTTACGTAATCCCCCCTTCCCCGCCGCCCCTTTCATTTAATAGTGAATGTCCTAAAAGGGGAAATCAGTGAAAGGTACCTTGGAGACGGCCGTCAACTTTCTGTGGGGGTGCACCTCTTAAATTTACCTAGAATATAAAACTTAAATGCAATGAAACTTCTTTTTAAAGTTTTTTTTAACGAAAATAATAAATAGAAAAAGTCTGGCATTTTGAGGAAATGAAGTAGACTTAACACACACATTTTAGTTTAAAACAAAGAATTCTAAAGTGCATCTGGACCTCCATCACTTTGAACTCAGGTGTGTACGTGGCCTCTTAGTTAATTAAATTATTGTATCCTTCTTTCAAACAGGGAGTTTCTATCAGTTCGACAGACAGTAAGGCAACCGTTAAGACCCTAAAGGTCTCCAAGTGGTGGACCAATTTCTCGGTTAAGACTTGTAATGCTGGTCACAATTTATTTGGGGTAGTGAAATACTCTGTTTCAGTTTCCCGGTCTTTTCGGCATTTCTGGATTCTCGGCTAAGAATATGGTAATGAGATGACACAGTTCTGGGCTCAGAAGTGAACGCCCAGAATGACATTTCCCGAGAGTTAGGAAGGAGGATTGCTGCAGCCAATAGATGCTATTTTGGGCTTAGCAAACTGCTCCGGTCTAACCTGATCTCAAGAAAGACGCTAAGATGGGACTCTATAAAACATTAATACAGCCAGTTCTCACCTATGGCTCGGAAACCTGGACCACTAGAAAGGCAGATGAAAAAAAAGCTCCTGGCGTTTGAAAGAAAAATACTCTATATGGCCTCGGTTAGGAGCGGGTAGATATGGAGAGGAAGGAAAAACCAGGAGCTTTATAGCCTATTTGAGGAAATGGATGTGGTAAGGTTCATAAGATTAGGAAAACTAAGTTGGGCAGGACACGTCATTCGAATGGAAGAAGGCGAGATAGCCAGGAGAGTGCTGAAAGACGAGGAGATCCACAGTCTAAGGCCGGCCGAAGGCGAGGTAGATCAATGGACGCAAGTTCATTACTTGGCATCACACACTGGATGCCTGCCGCACAAAATAGGGATGTCTGGCGAAGGCATATTGAGGAGGCCCAGACTCATTAGTGGGTTGTTACCATTCAAGTAAGTAGTAAGTAAGTAAGATGACACAATACGAAGAGTAATTGGCCGCAATGATTAATCTAGCTGGTATTGATATAGAAACGGAAACGTTTATCCGGAAACGGAGACAGAACAGGTGGAGAACCCACGCCGACTGTCAACTGGCCAACAAGTCCGGCAGTCTTGGATCCACCAGGGGTTAGACAGAAGTTGATCACTCTACTCTTGTAAAACCATTCACTTTATTAACTAGCATCTCATACCAGTCACTAATTCGCGCAGCATATGGTGAGCATAACAAAAACTATCGCCTACAACATTTAACAATGATTAACAGAAGTGTTCTTATCCACATGGTGTTAAGTCTCATCCATCTTTTGGTCTTACCTATATCCATATGATAAATGTTTCCAAAAAATCATTGTCCCAATATTTTTGAATGAATCAAGAGTTAGATAATCGGCCACACCCTCCCGAAAAATTCCCAGAACCCTCTCCACCTTTTCTATCATCTGGATAAGTTTCTTTCACCACTGAGAAGTAGACCGACAAAAAAAGAAAAAAGAAACAGCATTCATAGAATTTCTGAAATGCTGAAGTTCTAATTTTCATACTTTCTGGGATAAATCGTCTTGTTTCCGGTTGACAAAAACAAAAAAAAGTTTCTAACGGAACTTGCAGAATAAATGACAGCATGAACAAAGTTATAGAGGAAGTGGTTGTACGCGAAATCCTTCCTACGAGTAAGTAACACTTGCAGAACTTGACATATGCTTCAATATGTGCTTCGTTAATCTAAGTTTAATTAAGTTGTTATAAATAGCTAAAACTGAATACTTTTCCAGGACTACTTATATCAGGAAAGTATTCCGCAAGGTGTCAAATGTTGGAAATTAGTTTTAACAGAAAATTACTGTTTTTCCGCCATAATTACTCTGGGAAAGTTTCTGAAAATATGTAAATACATATACGATATATATTATGTATTTCTTTCTCGATGGTGGAGGGGGGGATGAAGTATCTCAAATTTACATACATAAAATAACCTGAACCAGTTTTTATGACATTTATTTAAAAGTTTGTAAATTTTTTTTTTTAATTGCCTATTTTTCCAGACGGGGCTTAACGTCCAACTACCAATTAGGTGTCGAGGACGGAGGCGAATAGCAAACATACTTTACTATAAATTTCTCATATTAACCATTAAATAAAATCCAAGACCTAGAGCAGAGGAATCGAACCCACTAAACCAACAATACATCTTAGCTTTGCGGGTCTAGCCTGTATCCTTCTAACATACTTTACGGTAAATTCCTCATATTAACCATTAAATAAAATCTAAAGCCTAGACCAGGAGAATCGAACCCACTAAACCAACAATACATCTTAGCTTTGTGGGTCTAGCCTATAACCGCTCGGCTACCGTGGCGCCCATTGTAAATTTATTGGCTGCGTTTTTAATTAAAAAACCAAACTTTTTTTGGGGGGACAGAAGTTGTTTAAATCTTGTTCAAATTAATTACACAATTAGTTCTATATTAAAATTATTGTCGTATGCACCAAATTAAATTAGTTTGATTAGTTAAACCGGTTTATTTTTTTGATTTAATAAATTGATTACTACACGCACATAATACAGACAAATCTATTCTTTTGGTGAAAAAGTAGAAATTCTATACGAATACTATTACTTCCTCTTTAACACTAGAAAGAGAAAAGAATGGCCAGAGGGGAAAGGATCGTGTCAGCTACCTAATAAAAGTAGACTTTATGGAAATAAAGTAGCCAACCTGAGAATATGGACATTGAGAAATGTGGCGCTGATGCTGTATGGGGGAAGTTTCAGTAAAACATAAGTGAACAACAGTTAAACAGTTGTAACAACTGCCTACCGAGCAATAAAATACTTTTGACAGGGACAAGTAATGTTGCGCGACTGGCTGCTGTTGGCAACCCTACTCCCCCCTCACCACCTCAACGCTGTATCAAAGTTCGCTACTTACTCCTAGACATTCAAATGTAAAGTAAAACTTCTTTTTCTTTTCTTTTTGAGTTATGTTAAGTGAAAGATTTCAAATCTCAATTACAAGGTATCGTTGTTCAAGTTTACTAAATAAGAACTTAATTAAGTATATTTGCTGGGGTACTTCCGGTGCCTAAGATTGCCTAAAACAGAGATTTGAAACTGATCTATTGAATAAATTCTTTTGGTGCAAACTGACCTCGCTAATTTTTTTTAATTTTATTTATTTTGAAACTATAATAGATACAACAAGCAAAAGAGATGAGGGTAAGGAAATGGCGCAAATACACGTGCACGCCCATATATGCACTTACATACACGTGCGCGCACATGCATGTTGCGCCAAAGAGGCGTGAGTGGTGTGAACGACGACCATCGTAATGATGGAAGCCTGGTTAGTACACCCAGGTTGGCAAGCTTACACAGCAACCATCCTAGGAGGTCGGCGTTAAATGTTGCGATGATCGTGGCGCGCGGCCACCGCCGCTTTAGTCTGCGATGTGTGGATTTGAAGGAAGTGCTTGTAGTAGACATGTTGTGGGATCAGAGGGCTCGAGTGGAGTTTTGTTCAGCGAGATTAGGCTATTTCCAGAGACGAGAGGAATATTTAGATCAGAGTGTGATTGGAGGCGTAGAAGGGAGCGTTAACTATTGTTCTCAGGATTTTAGATTGTAAGGTCTGAAGTCTGTTGATGTTCGATTTTTTGTAAATTTAGTGTAAAAAAAAATAGCCTAATTTATTTTAACGATTAGACAGAATTCAAATTAATAGTAATTACTCACACGATTGCAAATCTCAAGATTGTAAACACCTAGTTCTTTGAAAAATATTTAATTCTTCCTAGGTTACATCTGAATGAATGGCTGAAAGATGACTAGGTCGAAAATTGGTCTTCCTAGAAGCCGAGCCCTCCCAAGAAATTATCTTTTCCGCAAGGGCAACTGATTTCCCCCTTGGAAAGCCTTCGTAAAAGTACTGGTGGTGAAAGAAGAACATCAGCAACTTTAGAGAGAAGTCATTTCCACATGCTGACCATACCTAGGAGAACCCTGTCTGGCCTCCAGTTGCTGGAGCAGGAAATGTTTTCTCTGACAAATTGGGAGAGATAGTTTGCCTGATTACTGGTCGTCCTAACCCCCGGTATCGCTGAAGAGCCTGTGCAATCACTGGAGTATGCCCTACATAAAATTTTAGTAACCCATTGAATCCTTCTTAGAATCACCCAAAAGGTACTTAGAACCAATACCCTGGAATGGCCCTTTCAGGAAAGGAGGATCTAAAAGAAATTGGGACATCCTGTTCTGAGAATTTCCCAGCTTATTTCTAGTTCCCAAGATGGTCCTCAAAGGAAATACAAAGACTAAAAGATCTTCCTGTGATTTTTAGCTTTACAGCTAAGGGGGCTTCTCAGACCTTAAAAACGGATTATTCCAGGGATACTCCAGTTTTAAAATTTGATTTCAATAATTTCCTTATCCCTAATAAGGATAAAGTAAACAATGTTTTGTATGTCCACCCATATATTAGAAATCATAGAACCCTGACAAAATAACTAATACAGCATACATGTAAGATAATTGGTTTAAATTTATATTTCTATTACTATCGAACAGCGTGCGTAATAAGAATAAAGATAAATTCTATTCTCTCATTATTATTAATAAATTATTGCTGTATTAGATAAATCTAATAGCTTTTAGATAATGCAGAAAGGCAACTTATTAAATCTAATAATTTATTAAAAATAAAGGCTGCCATAAATGATAAACTATAAACGCAGGGAACCGAGAAGGAATGCAAAGGGGAGTGTATCTATATAGAGACATTTAGATCATGCGTAAATAATTACCTCCACAGCACTGTTATATGATCTCTCGTTTACAGTATATAATCTGAACTGCCATGGTTGTGGTAGTTCCAGGGTAAACTGCAAGGGAATAAAAGGGGGTTAAAATAGACCTTAAAATGATCAGCAATCGGTGATAATCGTGGTAATGCTTGAAAAAGAACATTTTGAGGATTGAGATATTATCTGCTGTGATTGTACTGTTCATCGACAGATACTTCGAATAAATCTGCTGTGAAAAAACACACGACTAGCAATAATTTAAATTTATTTGGCAAAACTTTCTTTTAACATTAAATCTAATATTGTGGCACATTTAAGTTTAAATTGCTCAAATTTCTTAATAAATTACTCCTTGCCCAAAACACATAAGTTTAAATAGTTTATTGTTGTTCATTATTTTTGGTGACTGATTCATAGTTTCAATAGGATGAAAACATAATTGCCATTTCAGTCGTGATACATTTATTCTGCCGAGCTTTCCGACCTAGGGACTCAGTCCATGAACAGACAAGTCAGGAAGACACACCAACCCTGTAATGTAAAAATATTACTTTGTAAACTAGCCCTGAAGATGACCTAGTCCCTAGGACGAAAAGCTCGGCAGAATAAATGTATCACGAGTGAAATGGCAATTATTTTTTCATCCTATTAAAAAGTTTAAGTATAAGCTTTGATTTAAACGACAAAATCAACAAGTCCCCCAAACATTTCATTCAAGATTGAAAATGTGTTTTTCAGGTCTGCTGGATGGTGGATATTATCTTCGGTTTTATCCTTGTCCGTAGATTAGATTAGATTAGACTAGGGCGGCCTCAGGGCCTACGCCACTGCGACCCCTTTGTGGGACTATTGTGGCTCCCCTAACTTTAAAGCTCACCCTCCAGACCTGTCCTTTTAATTAGACTCTTAATGCTGGAGAGTGACTTTTGGGTAAAACTCACAGGCCTTGGTTTTTCCTCCCCGAGAAGTAACATCCTTAGCCACACGAGCCCCTCACACTGACACAACACGTGTAGTGCCGTTTCCTCCTCTTCCTGACAGAACCTATCCTTGTCCGTAGCACGGGCAAGTTTATTGTAACCCTGGCCGGGCATTGGACAACGAAATCCAATCATCATGGGGTAGATTCATCAATTTGATGCTGGGGAATTCTACTTTACTTATGTTTTCGTCTCACACTCAGCGCAAGAAGGTAGCACTAGCGATGTCGAATTCTAGTAACACCAAAATTCCACCTTTGACAATGGATCAAAGCCTGAAACCGGTCAGGGATACCAATGAACATGCCCGTGCTACGGACGGGATAAAAAACCGGAAGCTATTTCGTTCTAACTTAAGCTACTGATTTCCGCCAGTGTTTTAAAAGCTTTTATCTAAATTTGTTTCTAATTCCACCCCCCCCTCATATTTTTAAACTAATTTCCGTTACTACTATTGGAGGAGAGGCCTTTCTAAGTACCTACCTTTAACTTCCCCTTTGAACAATGTGTTCTTTGCGGAAGATGTCATTTAAATCATTTTAAATCTATCTAAAAATAGTTTTCTGGAAAAATGGAGCGGGGGGAGAGGAGGGGTCTCTCTGTGAACGAATTTTGGGTACAATTTTCTTTGATGTCATAACAACTTTTTTTCCCCCTGAAAACTGTAATAATGATAGCGAGAATATAAAAATATTGTTACAGAAAATTCAGAAGAAAATTTTTAAAAGGAAAAAGTCCCGTGAGTGAGCCCCATATTTTCTTCCGCCCAGTACAAACTCCGATCACATTTTAGCTTTTTTTTTAGGGGGGAGGACCACTTCCGTTGGAAAACTCTTATTTTGAATTAGAAATGATTACAAAATTTTCCTGTTACCAAAAAAAAAATCTAGTAAGACCAAAAATTTGTTGTAGACTAAAATCAAAAGTTTTTTGAATAGTCCAGAAGATTGTAGAAAAGAATATTTTGGTAAAAGAATGACGTAGTGTTTTTAGGACAGAGTCAGCTAGCTAGCTAGAGGTCTGGGTATTTATGGCCTTGACAAAGGTTACACACCAGGTCACACCACTATACAAAGTGCTCTTTTTTGGGGTCAAAAAGGTCACGAAGAAAAAAAAAAAAAAAAAAGAAAAGAATGGAGACGACATTATAGAGACCTTTATAGAGGTCTGGGTTAACCATATCGGTTTTTGTAGCCGACAATGTCTGGGGAAGTAACCTCCTTCTTTTACAATTACATTAACCAGTCTGTATTCATAATTTACTCATAGTAAATACTAGAAATACCCATGTTTTCTTACGAATTTGGTTTTTTTTTTTTAAATCATAGTTTTCCATTGGTTCTTTTGTTTTATATTTAAGTTATCAATTTAGTGCAATTAGTTGTTTTAGTGATGAAGTGTAGTTAACTGTGTAGAAGTGCTGGAATTATCCATGGATTGGCGTTCCAGTTTAAGCGCTGAGCTTTCAAGTCAGTAATTCAGTAATAATTTCATTGTATGTTTTACTAGTAAGATGCCGGAAATAATTCCAGCTTGAACGAAAAGCATTTTAATACTGGATAAAGTACCTAATTTAATTTTTGTTTGAGGATTTCGAATACTCCTTCTAAAAACGAGACACGTCACACTTCCTGTAAATAAACATTTTTTTCTAGCTCAGAATTTGGCTAACACAATTTATATGCTTTAATATCAAACAGGCAATGGAGCGGTCCAATGTGCTGACACCCCCAAAGTCGGGGACAATTTTTAGCAGAAAACGTTTATATAAAAAAATATCTACATCAGCTGTTTATATTACAAAATTTAGTTTTAGTTCAGCGGACTACTTAAAATACTCCTAGACGACAGATCTAAACTCTCTCTGGACAACAAAAGACTGATATTTATACTTCTATTTTGAAACCCATCTGGGCGTATGGAATAGAGCTGTGTGGGGTTCAACCAAACGCTCCAATCTCCAAAGGATTCAATCTCTACAATCTAAAATACTTCAAACTATTGTAAACGCTCCATTTTATGTCTCCCACACTGACCTTAACATTCCTTTTGTCACACAAGTTGCTAAAACAAGATACAGAAAACTCCACTTCAACCTGCAATCTCATATAAATCCTCTAGCTCAAAAATCTTTCTTCTAGAACTCTTCCTGACAACCCGGAAAAGACAGTGTGGCCTCGTGATCTCCTCTCAAGTGAAGAGAGTGGGACTAACCATCTAATATTTGGGAGTGTTACCACTGCGGTAACTTCTCCACTCATTTACTTCTACTGTTCACTGTTATCATTGTTACTTATAGCGCTAACGCGCTGATTGTACCACAGATAAACGCAAAAAAAAAAGTTCAGGGGTAAATTTTTAGAATATCTGGGAAGGGTTACGCGCAGAGGAGGGGCATAGAAGGGAGATTATATCCTGACTAATGGGCTCCTCCTAGAGATTCGTTTGGAGAGGTTGGTTGGAACCATAAGTAATTCTTCCCAAAATTTAGCTAGATTAGATTTGAATGTATGGCTCAAAGATGACTGGGCGGAAATAATGGAGGCTCCCAAGATGCTGGGCTTTCCCTCGAAAGCCATTGTAAATACGGGAAGGTGAAAGGTGTACCATCCAGAGCTTCTCTTGCTCAAGATTCCCCGAAAATTCTGCATGGCCTCCTGTTGCTTGAGCAGGAAATGTTTTCTCCGACGAATAGGTAGAGTGGTCCTACGTCAGAGGATAGTTTTTCTAACTGCAGGCTCCCCCAGGGCAGTCTATACGCTTCTTAAAATATTCCCAATTTTTTGTCAGGCCAATTTTGGAACATCTTATGAAGGGTTTTGCGAAGAGGAAGTGCATGGGAACCAAAGAGATTAAAACCGACTTCTGGCTCCTCCCCTCTTTTGCTAGAACTTCTCTGGAGATTTTAGTTTCCCTTTAATCTGAAGGACCCGACTTTAGTAAGTCCGCCTAAAGTGTTTGTATAGCATAATGTACAGAATTACAAAAACAGTAAAATGTGAGAATTAAATCTATTCCGAACAAGTCAGAATCTTGAGAATCTTGGAGGATAAGTGCCAGTCGTGTGAGTTTGTATAAAAGGATGTTGTCATGAACAGGAAGATGATGGTCCCCCCTCGCCGCCCCCAAAATGGAACATCCGCTTACTTGGAACATATGGTCCACATAATTAGAGCGATTACATAATTTTATCACATATGGACTCTCATGTTCTGCAGTTAAGTCTAATCTGTCTGCCCTTATGTTATTCTATTAACACCCCCACATATACCTGTCTGCACATGCGCACAGATAAACTACACACTCATGCAGATTATTCACCACTACATAAGTTTACTTATTAAAGTTAAGTTGTACATAATATTTTATCTTGATTTATTAGAAAAAAGATGTCAACTTTATATAAATTCTACGTTGAAAAATTGCATTGTCTTTAATTTTATCTACGAATAATATAATAAAAATAATATTAACTACAAATATAACTGATTTTACATGTATTTGGCTGTCATCGCAATGCCCAATCCCAAAGGAACCTGAGCACCAACCTGTTCAAAAAAAGTGTAGTGAAATCGAAATGGAAACTTAGGTAAAGTCGAAATCTCTACAAAAATGGCAAACAGATTACAGTAATGGTAATAAAGGGAGATTCTATAAAACTATGGCAGATACTGTCACTAATAAATGGATTGTTACGACAATAAGCAGGCTGAGAGCGAACCACGCTGTGTGCGGATCGTATCTTCACAGGATCAACAAAAAGGTCCTCTCTCCTCTTTGCATAGATTGCAATGAGGAGGAGGGTTTCAAACATATAATAAAATGATATGTCCTCGTTATGTGGTAGAAAGGAAACGAATGTTTGACGACATATACAGGTATTTTAGATGCACCATTTCGCTACGAAGACATAATATTCTCCACCAACATCTATGTGCTTAAATCTATAGCAGAGCTAGCTAAGAAATATGAATGTATTTAAAAGTTATAGCCGATTAGAATGAATGGAAGAAAATGATTAGAGAAGGATTACGTGATTTTAATTTCGGTTAAGCTATAAGGATGGCAGGAATATAGGAGTGCTGATCCATCCATTAGCTGTAGTTTACGTAAATAGTTGTATATAATAGAGGGATAAATGTGTGAAGCGAATGTATTTATAAGTAAGAATGGAGAGTGAGTGATATTCTAGTGATAAGCACCTAGACGATGCTGGCTGTATACATAGGCGATGCTAGCTGTATGGCGAAAGCCAATGCCAAAAAAAAGGCAAAAAAAAAAAATCTCTACACCAAACTTATCAACCTACCTCTGATCATGGATGTAAGTCCAAAACCGATCATGGATATAATAAAAATGAGCATTACTACTGGCGGATATTTTTATATCACTACGCACCTCTGGCGGATATTTTTATATCACTACGCACCTAAACCATCATATTTTCAAATCTAGTAAAAAAACTTTACAAAAATCCGATCCATGCGCAATAAAGTCTCTTTTCTCGCGCTCTCTCTCTCTCCCCCCCTCACCCTCTCTCCTTACGTGATTTAAGTTATTACTCCAAGAAATATTTATAGTTTAAGTGGGTAACATTTTTATCTACTTATGAAACTATAATTTTTTTTATCAAAGGGCATATTAATAAACATATGTACATTAGATACGTATATAGCATGTAATACTTAAAAGAGACGTGGGGCGGGGGAGATATGCCCTTGACGATCCTGACAAGGCTGTGGGTAGGACCCTACCTTCATTTAGGGTGTGCACTCCTATTTTATTCATCTGTCTTCGGATAGTTGCGCCCGCGCGCGTATGTACGTTTATTGTAGATAAATTTATGTAACATATTGTTATTTACATCCTATATATAAAATATAATAAATAATGAAATTGCTGACAGAAATATCATCTAATTATACGCAGCAAATACAAGATAGGAAAACAGTAAAACTTTTCTTGGTTATATGCGAGGGGGGTTTTATTAAAATTTCGAGGTGGAAAAATTATAACATTAACTTCCACAATTCAAAAAATTAAAGAATCCAGGACCACAATGATAAGCACTTTAGAAAAACAATGAGAGATAGAAGCCCTAAACAATAACAGTTATGCAACACTAGCAACAATAACAAAGCGTTTTTTGGAAATTCAAAAATATTGTTAAAAATCACAAATATGCCTACTAAGTCAGTCAAGAAGGTGGTAAACATGACTGGAAAACGTAAAGGGACGGAGAGCGGATTGGTCCCTACCAATTAGAAGCATGTTGGGCGTACCGGATATGAAGGTAGCTTATGAAACTGACTCAGGTAAGCACCAACCAAGAAGGAAGCAAGGTAATTGATGAACAAATTTACACCAATGTGACGAAAAAAAGTACAAATGCGTACCATAAAAAGATGGAATACCAAAGTACGGATTTGGGACCCTTTTACGTTATTGTGGAAAGCACTGACAAGGACAAAAAAGGGGCTTTCGAGGGTGCACCCAATGTCAGTTGGGAAATTACTCCACGAAAAACACGTAGACATTTCCAAAAAATATCGATGGAATTAAAAAGCTTGGCATAAACAGATTGAGAGTAGAGATGAACAATGGTGTATCTCTGCCAACAGATTATTGAGCTCCCTAATTCTAAAGGGAAAGGGTTTCAAAGTCTACATAAACAGATATTTATTGCAGAGAAGGGGTGCAGATACGGATCTGACAGAAGTGGAGGTAAAGGAAGTTATAAGAGGTCCATTAGGGGTTGAATACCAGCTAATAGAAATCAGACGATTAAAGCGAAAATTTGGTCATCTGCCCTTGGATATCGTTGACTGGCAGCATGGTTAGAATATATAGGTTATACTCGTATGTGTGGCAGTTTAACCACATTAAACTGGAAAATGGAAATTACAAGACTCCAGATATTTCCCGAGATTATATACGAGGTGTGTTCAAAAAGTAACGGGAATTTTCGTTTTTTGAAAAAAATATTTATTTATTCATCTACATTAATATTGTCGCCTTCAAAGTAGTCCCCTTCGCATACAATACACTTGTGCCAGCGCTTTTTCCAATCCTCGAAACACTTCTGAAACTCGATCTTTGTGATAGCTTTCAGCTCTTTCAGCGATTCGCTTTTAATGTCATCTATGCTTGTAAAACGACGGCCTTTTAATGTTCTCTTTATGTTTGGAAATAGAAAAAAGTCACATGGAGCCATGTCTGGCGAATATGGAGGCTGGGGCATCGTTAAAGTTTTGTTTTTGGCCAAAAATTCACGAACAAGCAATGAAGTGTGAGCAGGTGCATTATCGTGGTGCAAAATCCATGAATTGTTTTGCCACAAATCCGGGCGTTTTTTTCGGATTGCTTCACGCAAACGGCGTTGAACTTGTAGGTAGTACTCCTTATTGATTGTTTGACCTTGTGGCAAGAATTCATGATGCACTATGCCATTAAAATCGAAGAACACAATGAGCATAACCTTCACATTCGACCGCACTTGTCGAGACTTTTTCGGTCTTGGCGATCCAGAATTCCTCCACTGGGACGATTGAGCCTTAGTTTCGACATCATATCCGTAAACCCATGTTTCGTCACCTGTTATAACACGTTTCAGTAGATCCGCATCGTTGTCGACTTCATTGAGTGACTCTTGAGCAACTTCCATTCTCCGCTGTTTTTGTTCGAAATTCAACAATTTTGGAACTTTTGCTGCCACACGTTTCATACCCAAAACATCCGAAAAAAATTCATGGCATGAGCCAATTGATATGGCAACATCATCAGCGACTTCTCTGATTGTGATTCGGCGATCGTTCATAACCATTTCTTTCACTTTTTTCACGTTTTCATCGGTTGTTGATGTGCTTGGACGTCCAGGTCGTTCGTCATCTTCAACGTTTTCGCGGCCATCTTGGAAACGCTTATACCACTCGTAAATCCTTGTTTTACTCATAGCAGACTCACCATATGCCTTTATTAACATTTCACACACTTTATTACACTTTATTTCATTTTTTACGCAAAATTTAATACAAATTCTTTGATCCATTTTTTTTAACAAACAAAAATCGCCAAGCTCGAAAAACACGTCTAACCTTAACGGCTGCCACTTAAGAAGTAAACAATGAATATTACTGAAAATTTTATCGTACTTCAGGGGCATGTGTACCAACATAATAAAAAAAAAAATTTTACAATCAGACTCTCCAAACCCGCGAAATTTAAAAATTCCCGTTACTTTTTGAACACACCTCGTAAGATTGGAATAAAATGGCGAAGATCCTGTTTCCTGGGAAACTGGAGCAAGAAAACCTTCTTCCCGCCAGTCATGTGTTTTTTTACGGGATAAATCTGGCTTGTAAGAGATTCAGGGCAAAGATAATAGTAGTAAAATAGTAATAATGTTATCATGAAATACTATTTGCTCTATTGGTTATTCAAAAAAAGAAAAAAAAGAATGAGAACCGAAATAAATTTGGAGTCTGCGCAGACATGTTTTATAACTTCCATCTGTAAGCTTGCAACAATTTAAGCGTACGTAATACTTACATCATTATACTAGTTATAAGGACTTGATTTAGAAAAATAAAAATAAAAAGAAATAAAGCAAAAAAATAAGAGAAGGAATGAATTAAAAAAAAAAAAAAAAAAAAAGGGCGCGTAAAGTGAATGTAAAAGTGGGGGTAGAGGTCGAGTCCATGACCTTGTCTCAGTCAGAGGTCAAACTGAGGTCAGATGAGTCAAGGCAGCTGTTTGGTATCTGGCTCTTACTGCTGCCGCTAGATATAAACTCTTCCACTGCCTTCTGTATCCCAAAACAGATCCTTCCAGCAGCTGTGTTTTGTCATCTAAAGATTAATTAAAGTGATTTTTAATTATAAAAGTAAAAAAAAAAACTAATCTGGCATGTACACTGAGGAGACTTTTGCTTACTTCAATTGTTAACATTCCAATTTCGCTTCCAATCTATCAGCATTTTCCATAAATACTCAATTTGGCATTTATATAGCCCCTAATTCTATATATGAACATCTATTCTGATATCTGAGTGCGCATGCTCAATCAGAGAGAGATAAAGAAAGAGGAAAATTTCTCGAAACCCTCTTATTGGTGCTCAGAGTTCATCAAAACCTGCATTTCTGGATAAAAAAAAAAAATGTATAAAATTAAAAAGCAGAAATTATAAGTACCTTAAGAGTGATTAGAAGGATTTTCTAATTGACAGACGGAAATGGTGGCTCATGTTTTAATGTAGAGGAAGAAAAATGGAAAGGAGAAGAAAAAAAAACAAATAAATTTAAGAAAATGGCGAAGCAAGTCTGCGATGGCGTACAAATAAATATTTTGAACAGAATCCCGGAAATATGAAAAATAGTTGAATGGGTAGGAATCAATCAGTGACTGATTTAGATTTTCAATTTATAGGAGACTCTTCTAGCTCCTATCTGGTGAGCGTAATGAGAATAACATTTTGGTGATGGTTAAGTGTTGTCTGCAACAAAAGAAGATGCCGAAGATCTATGAAAAAGACCTTGGGCTAAGTGGGCTGAATAAAGCAAAGAAAGACCTCAAGATAGAAATGACAAATTGGAAAGCCCAACCGTAGGATAGCAGCTAAAGGACAGGAGTCACTCCTGGTAATAGTTTCTTCGGATAATCATAATCATAATCCCAGGGAATGGTGTGCACAACCAGAGTTGAGCAGCTACCACATTACTCCTAATACTTATTCTACTACTGTCTTGAGTCCTGAGAATTTCCCCTCAAGGCTATATTGAGGGAAGTGGTACTGGCTCTGTTAGCCTGCTCCCGGGGGGAGCAGTTGTCCAGGGGGCACCTCGTGGAGGTAGAGCTCAGATTTTTGCCCCCCACAGAACACCATCCTGCATTTAATATCGTATTCCAACTGGTTTTCATCCTCTATTTGTGTAGTAGCAAATCTCATTCACTTTTGGAGATGTATTACCTGCGAGGTAC
This sequence comes from Rhodnius prolixus, assembly GCF_049639745.1. Classification (NCBI taxonomy): domain Eukaryota; kingdom Metazoa; phylum Arthropoda; class Insecta; order Hemiptera; family Reduviidae; genus Rhodnius; species Rhodnius prolixus. The sequence continues at coordinate 33,316,450 of NW_027411582.1, forward strand.
AGAGGGAGGTAGAGAGAAAACCAGCTTGGGACCCGTTAAGAAATACGATTATACGGAGTTTGGGTAGGGTAATGGACGAATAGCGAGAATGGGAGAATACAGGATACGTTATTTGTGTAGAACCGCGTTTGGGAAAAACAAATTTGAGAGAAAAACGGCCCCTTATCAAACAACGGAAACTGCATCAAGCAATCAAAAGGAAGAGATAAGAGAAAATGAATCCTTCTCATGAAGAAAATCACTGATAAACAAAACCGACCAATCTTGAAGAAACAGCAACAGAATTGAATAACAATAGAAATCAGCAAATAACACCAGCAATAGAAATCAGTAAGAAACAACGTAGAATACGAACATGAAGTATTTAGCATCTTACAGGCAAAAACGTCCCCAAAACTGCTGAAAATCCCAACGAAGACCAAAAAATCTTATTGTTACATTCAGTCACAATTTGTAAAAATTGCTTTTTCGTAAGCCGAGAACTGAAAACCGGATATTTCCGGACAAACCAGGAAATGAAAAATCTGCAAAATAGCTGAACTTCTTCTATCGATTAGCAAAAGAAAGTCTAAATATTTCTTTTAATTTTATATACTTTGAAGTTATATATGAATATATTTAGACGCATTAATAATTTTTTTTTTATATTTATCTCATACATAGCACAACTACTTTTAACATGAAATACTTGTCTGGGATAATAAGCACGGCTTTTTTTTCTTTGTAGTAGAATGACATTAATCGGAGTAATACGTGTCATAGAGAAGAAATATCGAATAGCCATAAATTATATCTATTAATTTCCTGTTGGAGATCGACTTTTAATCTCTGATACGCATAATTTATTAAATTAGTTGAAAAATAAAAAAAAAATTGAAATATATCATTCAGGTTTCTGGTTATTCTAGTTTTTATGAACGCAACTGTTTTCAAAAATACATTTTTTTAAAGCTGAGCTTTTACAAAAATTATTTTTACTTAAGTTGTTTTTTTTTTATAGTAAAAGCAGGAAGTTAACTGTGGATACTTTCGATTCTGAAATTTCAAAAAGGAATATCCGTTTTCTGGAAAGTTAAATCCTTCTAAAGGAAGTGGTTTTTACAAATATCTTCGTACGTATTTGTGTTTTCGTCAAAAATTAAAAAAAATAACAAAAAAAAAAAACGGAAAATCGTGGTAAGTTCAAAGTTGGTTCAAAGTCCTAAGCATCACAACATTGAAAAATGGTAAGTTTGAGAATAAAAAGTAAAGTAACTGCCTATTTTTTGAGGCGGGCTTTACGTCCTACTACCAAATTAGGTTTCGTGGAGGGAGGTGACTAGCAAACGTACTTAACTGTAAATTTCTCATATTAACCATTAAATAAAATCCAAGGCCTAGACCAGGAGAATCGAACCCACTAAACCAACAATACATCTTAGGTTTGCGGGTCTAGCCTATAACCGCCTAACATACTTTACTGTAAATTTCTTATATTAACCATTAAATAAAATCCAAGACCTAGACCAGGGGAATCGAAACCACTAAACCAACAATACATCTTAGCTTTGCGGGTCTAGCCTATAACCGATTAGCAAACATGCTTTACTTAAATTTCTCATATTAAACATTAAATCAAATCCAAGGCCTAGACCAGGGGATTCGAATCCACTAAACCAACAATACACCTTGGCTATGCGGGTCTAGCCTATAACCGCCTAACATATAGTTTAATGTAAATTTGTCATATTAACCATTAAATCAAATCCAAGGCTAGACCAGGAGAATTGAACCCACTAAACCAACAATACATCTTAGCTTTGCGGGTCTAGCCTATAACCACCTAACAATACTTTACCATAAATTTCTCATATTAACCATTAAATAAAATCCAAGGCCTAGACCGGGGGCATCGAACCCACTAAACCAACAATACATCTTAGGATTGCGGGTCTAGCCTATAACCGCCTAACATACTTTACTGTAAATTTCTTATATTAACCATTAAATAAAATCCAAGGCCTAGACCTGGGGTTTCGAACCCACTAACCCAACAATACATCTTAGCTTTGCGGGTCTAGCCTATAATCGCCTAACATACTTTACTATAAATTTCTCATATTAAACATTAAATCAAATCCAAGGCTAGACCAGGAGAATTGAACCCACTAAACCAACAATACATCTTAGCTTTGCGGGTCTAGCCTATAACCACCTAACATACTTTACTGTAAATTTCTTATATTAACCATTAAATAAAATCCAAGGCCTAGACCTGGGGTTTCGAACCCACTAACCCAACAATACATCTTAGCTTTGCGGGTCTAGCCTATAATCGCCTAACATACTTTACTATAAATTTCTCATATTTAACATTAAATCAAATCCAAGGCTAGACCAGGGGATTCGAATCCACTAAACCAACAATACACCTTGGCTATGAGGGTCTAGCCTATAACCGCCTAACATATAGTTTAATGTAAATTTCTCATATTAACCATTAAATAAAATCCAAGGCTTAGAGCAGGAGAATCGAACCCACTAAACCAACAGTACATCTTAGCATTGCGGGTCTAGCCTATAACCGCCTAACATACAATAATGTAAATTTCTTTTATTAACCATTAAATAAAACCCAAGACCTAGACCAGGGGAATCGAACCCAGTAAACTAACCGCTCGGCTACCGTGGCGCCCTGTTTGAGAATACAGTGGAACCTCGCATAACGAGCACCTCGCTTAACGAGTAATTCGCATAACGAGTAAAACAAATTGATTCTTATAGCGAGCGATGTTTTGCATAACGATAGTTTTCTAATGACATTTCGCTGACTGCGCAGTTTTCGCTGACTCATCGAAAACTGCGCATTCTTCGATTAGTCATTCCTGTTTACGCATATGCGTTTCATATTCTCCACGTATCTAATGCACTGATACAGTCGAAACCGAACTTCACCGAATGAGTGGTGTATAGGGAAAGTCCATTTAGTGACATTTGTGTTTAAATATTGTAACGAAGTTGACCTGGGCAGAGAAGAAAGGCTTAGATTGTTCTAGGGGTTGAACGATCAAAGTCAGTAACAGGCCGCCACTGCATAAACAAAAGGGCGGTATCTATCTGTGGCAGAGAAGAAAGGCCTAGATTGTTCTAGGGGTTAAGCGACCAAAGTCGGTAACAGGCCGCCACTGTGTGAACAAAAGGGCGGTATCTATCTGTGGCAGAGAAGAAAGGCCTAGATTGTTCTAGGGGTTGAACGATCAAAGTCGGTAACAGGCAGAAACAAGGAACATTGGACAAATTTATAATTAAAAAGGATTAATTATGAATGTACATATTTATCTCAATTAATATATGTAATTTATATTATATTACATCATATGTACATATGTATATAATTTTTTCGAAATAAATGTTATAAAAAAAAATTTTATCAATATTTTTTTTGCATGGAACCAATTATCCCCTTTTATTTTAATTTAAATGAAAAAAATTGTTTCGCTTAACGAGTATTTCGCTTAACGAGTAAGGTTCTGGAACGAATTATGCTCGTTAAGCGAGGTTCGACTGTACTAGTGGTGCTAAATAAAGTTAGTTCACAAAAATTAGTGCAACTCATTATGGTTCCCAGGTAATAAACTCCAAACTCACTTAATAAGAAGATAATTTATTGGAGTAGTAAAGTTAGGTCAGAATATATGACCACAACTACAACAACAAAAAAAGGAGATCAAAAAAGCGGGAGGCCTCCTGACTAATTTTTTTTTTTTTAAATAATAAGATATGTGTATGCGGTTTGTGATGAATGCGTGCGCCTGCGCGTCAGGTTATAAAGAATGTGTTGAAATTAGGCAGCACAGATTGGGAGAAACTGCAGCCGTTCTCGTAGGATATTTTAACTGAGTTATCCATCTTTATGGTCCCACAGAGAGAGAGAGAGAGAGAGTGAGTGAGAGAAAATAAAAAAAGGGAAAATAATATCCCTTCTGGAACTCACACAGATAGTGGTACAACCTGTCTGCATGTCGGCTAAACATTAGCAACACTGATTGAACATAACCTCCCCAACTGCGAGCTCTTATAGGAGCGCTGGATTTTTGAAAGGAAATTAATTTGATCAACGGAAATATACTACAACATAATCAAGTTTGGGTATATTTTTTTTTATTTTTTAAAATTTCTAACGGTTTTATTTTCTGGTCTGGAATTTGTAAGCTACTGTACTGTTCGAGTCACGTAAACCTTACACGCTGTCTCCTCTCCTCTTCCCAATCTGATATCATGAACCGCAATGCTAAGATGTATTGTTGGATTAGTGGGTTCGAAACCCCAGGTCTAGGCCTTGGATTTTATTTAATGGTTAATATGAGAAATTTATAGTAAAGTATGTTTGGCGGTTATAGACTAGACCCGCAATGCTAAGATGTATTGTTGGTTCAGTGGGTTCGATTCCCCTGGTCTAGGTCTTGGGTTTTATTTAATGGTTAATATGAGAAATTTATAGTAAAGTATGTTTGGCGGTTATAGGCTAGACCCGCAAAGCTAAGATGTATTGTTGGTTTAGTGGGTTCGATTCCCCTGGTCTAGGTCTTCGGTTTTATTTAATGGTTAATAAAATAAATTTATAGTAAAGTATGTTAGGCGGTTATAGGCTAGACCCGCAAAGCTAAGATGTATTGTTGGTTTAGTGGGTTCAATTCCCCTGGTCTAGGCCGTGGATTTTATTTGATGGTTAATAAAAGTTTACAGTAAAGTATGTGTGCTAGTCGCCTCCGTCCACGACACCTAATTGGTAGTTGGGCGTAAAGCTCGCCTGAAAAAATGGGCATTACGATTACTTTCTTTACTTTACTTTTTCTCCATCCCAATCTGATATGATCTCTCAGGCGAGTTTCTCTTGCGTAAATTTTCTTTAAAACATTGAATTTGTAAGAAAATGAAAGTTTGTTCATTAATGTTCATTTAAAACATTAATCCTATCGAAGAATAATGGATATTGTAGCCTTCCATAACAAAATCAATGTTCTCTGTTTGGCGGCTGATTCATTAATCCGGAAGGAAGAAACAAAATATTGTCAATTTCAGTCATTATTTTTGTCAAGCTTTCAACCTAAGGTGACTTAGGACATCTTCAGGGCTCGTATGCTATTGACAATTACTGTACGTATTTGTTTACAATGTTATCTTGTAAGGTTGGTGCATGTTCTGTCCTGTCTACTTATGAATAATTCAAAAACCATTTTTTTGTTTTTGAGTTATGCAAACCATAACATGTGCACAAATTAATAATAAAAACACTTTTAAGTTAACCCAGGGAATCATGAAACGATTTTAAAATCGAAAAATCATAAATCTGTACGATTAAAAAGATAATAGATATTTATTACCAACTAATCAATCGTAAATATCTCTCGAGTCCCCATTCATTTATCGTATGTAAAATAAGAACGATTAATTGAAACTAATGATCGATTACTATTACGCTTAACAAGGTCAGTATTGTAATTACCTTCTATAAAAGAGAAAAACAAAAAAAGAATAATTTAATCAATCGATTAGCTTAGATAATATCTCTTATATTGTTCCGTATCGATCAAGTTTGCGATTCGTATTTATGCAAAAAAAAAGAGGTTACACCTGAACCGGAAAATTGCGATAGGTCCATTTTTTTCCAAATTTAATGTTCGCCCGAAATAAACGTATTGAAGTTCTATGAGGAAAAATGGGTTTTCAAAAAGTGTATGTGAGCGTGTGATCAATGAGGATTGCAGGAAACTGTATACTTATATATCGTCTGCGCACTTCCTTGGCAGTGTACAGGAAGTGAAGTGAACTAAAATCACGTAAACAGAAGTAGCTTTTTTTTTCAAAGAAAATTTCTGTGGTTGTATCTAAGATATGTAAAAAGAGATGGACGAATGAGATACTTTCTGACAAATTTTCCATCATGGAGGACATAAACACACATATACCATTCACAAACAAATCAGATTCCTCTCTTGTTACATTTAAGTGCGATGTTAACATAAAAAAAAAAAAAAACGTACGATACATAACCTTGCCTGTCAGGTTCAAGGTAGCTTTATTATAGCATGGAAGAAACGTAAAATTAATTTTGTTTACTTTTCATTGTCATTTTTAGATTTTATTTTCATAATGTATTGTTTGGTCCCCCCCAAAAATAATTTTCCTACAATAAATAACATGGGAATATTTTCTTAAATTGTTAACAGCTGTTAGAGCGTAGAAATAATGCTTTAAAAATATTTAAAAAAAAAAAAAAACTTTACGAGATATATTTAGATGAACGATCCAAATTTTGGCTGCTGGATTTTGGCCACAATCATGGAAGAAAAAATAAGTAAAAATGCTTTGACCGGCTAGGGGAGAGAGAAAGATCCCTCTCTGTTAAGGGAGGCGGTATCCTTGCGGGCGCCAGATAGCCGAAGCTATCAGATACGAGATCCCTAACCAGCCTCAAACAGAGAAATACCCTTAAGGGTGCCTCTGGCGGGATAGCTCACTGGTTAGTGGAGGGAGGGTCCTGGAGACAATCACAGGGAGGGCGACAGGGAGTAAAATAAAATTCTCTCTGGTGCTGTACTTGAACAACCAAAAGTATACGTTTACTTAAGAAAAGATTGATACAGAAAGGAAAATTACACTAAATACAAAATAATAATAAGGAAAATATAAGACTCACAGACGATAACATATGCAGGCACTGGCCAGGCCGAACGTACGGTACAGAATGAATCTCTTATTTTTTTTTGGAATGTTAGCTGTAAATAGCACATCGGTCTTGCAGTTCAAAGGTCAAATTACATTATGCAGCAGCTCCTGCCATCTATGACTATTTTTCGGTTACAATGCTAAGTTTTGTAGAAAATGATAATAACTATGCTAAGAGATAGTTGTAGTGTTTCGAAATATATCGATATATATTTTATTTAAGGATTAATACTTGATAATCGATGGAACCCAGATTCAGTAATGTTACACATATCTTGACATTTAACAAAAAATTTACGAACAACTTATAATTGAAACTAACAAACATTCAAAAAAAATCAATAAATTTAATTCATTCATAAAGATTAATATCAATAAAAAAAAAACAAAATCAATAAACCTTGCCTTATTGGTTGATCGCATTAGAAATTAGGCCTATAATTTTTAATATTGAAAAATAGGACAAAACTGGCAATTACATTCTAGCCAATGAAATGTGATATGGCCATCTATCTATCTGAGGTATTTTTTTTTCTGTTTCTACTGCAACGCTATCTGCAAACTGTATCTTGACGTTGCAGTCGATTTATGTAAATAGCCTCAAGTCCAATATATATTTATATATCCGGTTTTAATCGCCCAACTTCCCTTTCATATCAGATAATGAATGGTCTCTCAGTAAATATATAACTTTATAAATCTATACAGAAAATATCACATTCTTTTAACGATATTACTTTAAAAAGAGACCGCGACGGTTTTGTTGTCGATTTGAAAGTAATCACGTTTTGGAGAGAATCAGTATTGGTTATCAGTTGTTCTTGAGGTTCTAACTAATTTACTTTATTAGGGCGATGAATTTCAAAGTAAATATAATGCTTACTTATGTTCAGCAAAGATACAGTTTACAAGGAAGCTTTAAAAAGGAAATGAACCTCCATTCCCGGCCCTGAATTGAACTTTTCTTTTGGAAGAATGAAATCAGAAAAGGAAATGAACCTCCATTCCCGGCCCTGAATTGAACTTTTCTTTTGGAAGAATGAAATCAGAAGTTACCTATCTCCGTAAATAATATGTAGCATTATTATAATGAATGCAATCGTTGCGCATTTTATGCTTTCTTGCATGAATTTGGGAAATTGAATAAATTGCCTGATTGACTTTAGTATTTTTACGGCCGAGTTGATCACGATCTGGAAAGTATTGAAATAGTAATTAGTATAATCAAATCTTTATTAAGATTAAAGGAGGTGGAAAAGTTCCGCCTGGAATGAAGGGACATTGCGTTACAGAGAAATGATCGTATTGGTGGACAGGGTCCATTTTGGGTGTGAAACTGTTGTATTTAAACCTTAAAAGACTCATTCGAGCTAAATTATATGGTTAATAGGAAAGACATAGGTGTGAAATAACCGATAAGGGCCAGTAATAACAACCCTTAGGTAAGGGCAACTCCATGAAACAATTACAAACAGCCCCATTTACAAGTAGCCCAACAAAATCAATAATTACATTTTTAGAAAATCAAAAAAAAAAAAAGGACAAGCTCTCTTAGCCCATCTAGATTTTTTAGGCAACGAAACAGTTATTGGGGGGGGGGACACACACATTTACCAAGAAAATAATTTTTAAAGAGAATGTTCGTTGAAAGTGACAATAACACACGTTAACTGTCATAAACATATCGTGCCCTATCTGCGGCTAATATTGTGGCGCACATCTAATGCAAATTGTTGATACGTGACTTTTTTTTCACAACAATACGTTACCATAAAGTCTTAGGTATTTCTTCTAGAATGTATGACATTTACGGACGTCTATTTATAATCAGTATTGGTAAACACACAAAAACAATATTAAATATGTTAATCAAACTAAAAAAAAAATAACGTTCAAATCTGAGATTTGATCGAACTTTAATCATCGAATTGATTTAATTTCAATCGTTAATCAAATTGATTTAATCCACTCACTACATATGACTTTTCAACCAATGTTTCGGACCACGTTTTGGCGAAGCCACTTAAAGTTTTTACAAATTTATGGGTGTGCATATTTGGTCTAAATACCTTAAAAAAGGAAATTGCAATATCTAATTTAAAATTTAGTTTAGATTAAAATATTAGACTTACTTTGGGTGGTAAATTAACCACAACCGGAAAGGCCTCTGCACTGAATCAAGTTTTCCGTTTTCATGGGATTTTCCCCCCAGAAACAACTCTTTCACTTCCGCTGAACATTAGCCTAATTGCTTATATATAGATATATAACATTTAGTTGGAACATTTTCCAAGGGAAATTCGTAAAAGGACTCTTTTGAGTGAGAGAGAGGGACTTCTGTCTAATTGCCATTCCAGTCAAATGTACGGCCATACCATATATAAAATATTAAAACGATTTTAAAGTTAACTGATGTTCAATAGTTTACACATGGTAATATTACATTTATAGCAATGCGTTTTTCCCAAACAACTTTATTTATTTAGGAGGGGCTTAAATTAGGTTTTCTAAAAGAAAAGAAAATCAATAAAACGGAAGTGCAATTTTAAAGAAAGGCTTTTTCTGTAATTTACTATGAATTTGCCTAACAGATTCATTTGAAGCTGATCTAATGGCGTAGTTAAGCTTAATGGTCAGTTTGGTTTGTAATTTCTTATTAATTAATAGTTTGGTTCAGAGGGAATGTGTCTCGCATTCTATCAACAGTATTATTAAATTGATCTTATTTTTCTTTTTTTTTATGCAATTATTAGAGTTAATAGAAAATTCAATTATATTCCTAAATTATGGTAAGAAAAAGTCATGTGAGTATTCCTACGAGATTCTTTTCATGAGAAAGTAAAGTGAAACTGTCGAATATTGGTGAAAACTATTCGAAAACTTATGAAAAATTTCTTGAAAATTGAGAATGATTTTTTTTTCGAATATTTGTTAGCATTATTTCTCAGTATCTACGTTACATTAATATTATAAGTAAAATAATAAAAAAAAGTTAATAAAATATGAGAAAATAGTAAAAGAATTAGTTAGTATTGAAGCACCATTGTTACTACGCACTGGATCCACCCATAACTGGTTTTTATTGGACGGGGCGTGGTTACACTAGAGGTGGGCATGGCCCGCCCACCGTCTGCAACCGTACTGCATTGTGATTGGCCACTACTTCAAACGTAATAATTTCAATGAAATAATTAATTTAAAAATTTTTTTCCAACATTTCTCCCATAGGTATTTGATAAACTTTCCAATTAAGCAAGAAAAAAAATTTCCCTTTAAAAATAAGTTAAATAACATTTCTTTTGGCATAATACCTCATGATTTACACAATTATTGTTATCTGCATCAAAAAAGTTGAGAATTTGTATTGTTTTACTGAGAAATAGATAAAAGAGAAATAGGCATGTAAGCCGCCATTAATTAGGAGGTTAGCTTACTTTACACTCCATCCGGTGGAGAACTCTAGCGGCAATTTCTGTAAACATAATTGCAGTTACTACAGTGGGTTGTTTCTTGATATTCTTCTCAGTATTTTTTAATGTTTATAAATTGGACTTTCTCGGAAGGTTTTGTTTTTCGATTTCCGTTCATCAAATAGTTTCTTAACCATGAAGGTGACTCTCAAGACTTACATAGATCAACCTTGCACTCACATTTAATCATGTTGGTTACTCTCTAGCCTGATATAGGACCACATTACCTTAACATCGACTCACTAGGTCCTATATAGGTTTACCTTACACTCATATTGAACTACATATATTGGTCACTCACTGGATTTTTATAGGTTTACCTTACACTCATATTTAACAATGTTGGTGACTCTCAAGTCTTATATAGATCAACCTTACACTCACATTTAACCACGCTGGTGACTCACTAGATCTATATAGATTTGCCTTACATTCATTTAACCATATTGGTGTCTCTCAAGACTTATACAGGTCAACATTACATTCACATTTAACTAAGTTAGTCACTCACTAGACCTATATAGGTTTACCTTACTTTCATATTGAACTATATTGGTCACTCACTAGATCTATATAGGTTTACCTTACACTCATATTTAACAATGTTGGTGACTCTCAAGTCTTATATAGATCAACCTTACACTCACATATAACTATCGTAGTCACTCACTAGCTCTACATAGGTTTACCTTACACTCATATTTAACAATGTTGGTGTCTCTCAAGACTTATACAGGCCAACATTACATTCACATTTAACTAAGTTGGTCACTCACTAGGTCTATATACATAGGTTGACATTACACTAACATATAACTATCGTAGTCACTCACTAGCTCTACATAGGTTTACCTTTCTCTCACATTTAACTATGTTGGTGACTCTCAAGTCTTATATAGATCAACCTTACACTCACATTTAACCACGCTGGTGACTCACTAGATCTATATGGATTTGCCTTACACTCATTTAACCATATTGGTGTCTCTCAAGACTTATACAGGCCAACATTACATTCGCATTTAACTAAGTTGGTGACTCACTAGACCTATGTAGGTTTACCTTACTTTCATATTGAACTATATTGGTCACTCACTAGAGCTATATAGGTTTACCTTTCTCTCACATTAAACTATGTTGGTGACTCTCGAGACTTATATAGGTCAACCTTACACTCACATTTAACCATGTGTGTGACTTACTAGACTTATATAGAACAATCTTACACTCACATTTACCCATGTTGTTGAATCACAACACTAACACAGGTCAACCTTACACTCATATTTAATTGTGTTGGTGATTCTCTAGACCTTTGTAATCTCAAGTTACACTCACATTTACCCATGTTGTTGACTCACAACACGTTACACAGGTCAACCTTACACTCATGTTTAACTGTGTTGGTGATTCTCTAGACCTTTGTAATTAGAAATTACACTAGGATTTACCCATGTTGTTGACTCACAACACGTTACGCAGGTCAACCTTACACTCATGTTTAACTGTGTTGGTGATTCTCTAGACCTTTGTAATTCCATATTACATTCACATTTAACCATGTTGTTGACTCACAAGACCTACATAGGTTCACCTTACACTCACATTTAACCATGTTGGTGACTCTCAAGACTTGGAACTTTTAAGTTATTTTGGACGGAAAGAAGCACCTTCTTAGTTACTTTTTTTGGTCTATAAGTTAGTTCGTCAATTAGGGTATCGTTATTTCTTGAGTATTAATAAGTTTTTCTTATTTGAAGCTCTTGTTTAGGGTTTACAGACAGATAAGAAATGAAAATGAGCCCTTATGGAACCTTTTTCAAGTTACGCTAAGAAAAAAAAAGAACTTGTAAGAAATTATAGCAATTTTTTTAGATAATAAATGTTGAGAAATAGAAGTCAATTTTTTAAACTGTTTTCACAATTAATTTGAACGAAATCATTTTTAGAATATAATTATGAAGCTAAACTGTAAAGAAAGTAATAAACACACCTGAAGAAGGTAAAGTAACAACAATTAATTAATTAAGATACTTCGGCACTAAAAAGAAAAAAAAAAGATTGCAAGGTTGGATGGATAGAGAGAACTGAGCGGACCAGATTATGGCTCCAGTTATTACTGGACCCATGACTGGATGAATATGTATGAACAGGGGGCACACTCCCCTCTACCCACGGAGGCAAGTTCTCCAGCCGACAACTTTACCTCCTTGTCTTCCTTTTTAGAAACAGAGCAAAAAAAAAACTAACGCGACTTCAGGAAATCTAGCGTGCAGAGAGTAGCTGGGGTCATTTATTAAAATGAACGTTTTTCTTAAATTGGACTGACCAGTTTTAGGGGCGTCCACTGGAGGCCACTGGAAGGCGAACTGGAGCGCACCGCATTCTGTATATCGTGTTTGTTAATATATACATATATATATATAGCTATAGAGAGAGAGAGAGAGAGAGATAGCCTACAAGATGCTATTCTTCATTACATTGGTTCCACATCCTCACACTCACACGTACGCGCACCCATACATATGTAAAGAATACGTGCGTTACACACCTCTTGTTCTTGCTTAGATAAACTTAGAGTCCCCGGAAATTGACTGAACTTCTTTCTTCTTTCTTTTAACATACTTCCTCTCTTTTCTTTCTGTTTTTCTTTAGGCAAGATTGGTTTATTGGATTTTGAGCTCAACTACCGAACCGACATACATACATACTGAACTAGCAGATGGCCTATTTTGTAAAAAAAAAAAAAAGAAATAAAATAAAATGTATTCTAGTTTTATGATTTATATAATAATAAAAATTATATTAACTATTACTGAGGCCTTCCCTATTTGGAGGTCTACTTCCAGCGGGAACATCTACTTCTCTACGTCCAACTATCGATTGGATGTCCTGGACGAAGGCGAATAGCTACATACTTTACTATTTCTCAAATTAACTATTGAATAAAAGTCCAAGACAAGGGGGGCATAGAAACCCACTAAACCAACAATACATCTTAGCTTTGCGGGTCTAGCCTATAACCGCCTAACATACTTTACTATAAATTTCTCATATTAACCATAAAATAAAATCCAAGACCTAGACAACGGGGATAGAAACCCACTAAACCAACAATTACATCTTAGCTTTCCTCTAACCGTTCGACTACAGTACCGCCAGCATTCCTCCAGGATATCTTTTAAGTAAAACATCCAACTCTTTTACATAGTCCAAGAACATTCCCACTAACTCCTAGTGAATTTATATTCACTTATTTATAGAACAGACTGCAAAATGGATTTTTGGATTAATTTGTAGAGAACAAAGTCCCGAGTTAAGTCCGTATTATCCCTTTTGGTCTTCAATTGCCACATGGGCTTATATAGCAAACTAAGCGATGCCTCCTCTATGTCATAGTCTGCGCAGATGCTGTGATACAACTCATGAAAATGTTTTCTGTGTCTATTGTGGCTTATAGGTAAGTATAAAGCTGAATTAGGTCATCATAGGCTCTGGATGTCCAACGACAACGTCCTGAGGCCGCTCTACAACACTCATCCATGCTAGGAACTACCTCTAAACAATTTCGTGACATCACCGAATAAATCTTGAACGTGGAACATGTAGCGAGCCAACCATTACTGTAAGTAAGAGTCTTGTAGATTTTAAAGAAATTTATATTTCTTTAAAAATTGATTAAAAAAATAAATAAAGTAAGATTAGAAATAAATTAGAACAGATGTAGCAGACCGACGAATTTGAAGAGAAAGAATATAAGGGAATGCGGAAAAAAGGTGAATGAACTAAATAATGTTTTAGGTGGAGTTTCAAACGCCATGGCAACAAGAAAAAATCAAATAAAAAAATATTATAAAAAAAGAGATTGTCTTGACACCAGAGGTCGTGGCACCAGTATCTGTGTGTGTTAGTTTGTGGTGTGTGTGTGTGAATGTGTGTGTAGTTTGGGGTCTCCATGGAAATAGAGTCATAACTGGTAGTGAATATAAATTGTAAATATATATCTATATATGTATTATAGATCAATAAATTATATATATATATATATACATATATAGAATACTTGGGATCCAAGTCTGGTGGACCCAATATTAAAACTCTTTGAAAGGAGTGGCCCAATGATGTCCAAACAAGAACCAGTGTGTAGAGTGTCTGTGTCCAGCATCTAGGAGAGCGGAGTGTGGACAGTAAAATCCAATTTTATTACTGGGCAGATCTGGATGAAGAGAGAGAGAAAGAGAAGCGCTTCAAGATCGAAGAGTGAACTCCAATCGCTGAACCAGTCCAGTGCACCAAGGAGAGAATATAAAAACTGAATATATATCTCTGCCACAGCCAAAGAGAAATAGCAAAGAGAAATGATAGGACGGACGGACCCAATGGTGTGACCTCTATTCTCTTCTCTTGAAGATTAAAAAGAGAAATCATCAAGCAGCCATCAGTAGAAGTGGGGGCTCTACTTTTGAACATGTTCTGACATGCTTTTATTTATTTATTTTTTATTTATTATAATTATGGGACAACTCAATGTACCTACATATAAAAGATGAAAAGAGTTGGGGGGAAAAAAATCACTAATTTATAAGCAAATTTGAGCGGCCCATAAATAGTTATGATGTCCACGACCATATTTGGGACGCAGGGAGTCAATTATTTCAATACAGCTTTATCTGCCTTGCCCTAAACAGTTCTGTTTTAATTTTTTATTAATTTATTTTTAAGACTATCCAGTTTGATAAAGACTATCAAAGAAAAAGCATAGTTTAGAAAAATAAAACACAAAGAATCTAGAGTGAAGCACTCGTACGATCTTCTGTTGGATGCTGTCACCAAGAGGTAGCAATACTAATTAGGAGGAGACAGGTTTCTTCTAGTCTGCGATGTTTGTGCCTAAATTTTTTGGGCAGATGTAAAAAGATTGATTGTCAGGCATTGTGGAGAAAAGATTCTCGGCCCAGAAGCATAGATAAGATTCTAGCAGGGCGGCCTTACAAGACCTTCGCCACCGCCGCGACCCCTTTGGATCTATTGTGGCTCCCGCTATTCTAGAGCTCGCCCTCCAGACCTCCGTCCTTTTAATGCAGTAGTTCCAAACCTTTTTATGACCAGGAACCATTTTAATATTTTTATTGTTAGCAGCAGGGACCACAAAGTTTAATATCACAGTAAACTACTTTTTAGATTTTAAAAATAAACTTCAATTAACATTGTGATTATGTTTTCAGTAATATTAATGTGCTTTTTGAGCTTACATTTTCATAACAAGATGAGGTAATCCTGGGATTGATGAGCTTGCTCAAAGCTACACGCACATCATCATTTGCTTTTAGTCGACACCTGGACTAGTTTTTAGGCGCTCTACGCTCGCTCGACGTCCTACTCACCGCGCCGTCCCATGTCAAATGAATATATTATTATTTTAAAAATGTTGTGTTTTTTGCGGACCATATTTTAGTTCTTGCCGACCACTGGTTTATTTAGACTCTTAATTCTTGAGATCAACTCCTGGGTGAAGCTCACAGGCCTTGGTTTTTTTTTTCCTCCCCGAGAAGTAACATCCCAGTAGCATAGTTCTGATGGCTCTTCGAAGCGACTTGTTTTCTCTTGAAGCAGCGCTTCAAAACTGGACAGTTATGTTAGTTATTTAGGATCAATATCTACTGAAGCTCGCCCACTGATAATATGCTACTCGTCTTGAATTAATACTGTGAGACCTCTAAACCCACACAGTAGCATAGATGCAGGCACTGTGTGCAGTGTCTCAGTAATTATAAGAATCAGTGCAAGTATAATTTGTGGATTAGGCTGGAGTACCCTTAGGGAATGCCCAAGATCCCTGGAAAAGTAGCTAGTCCACTTCCCTCCTACAGAGAGCTATTGTCCTCTTTCTCACTCTCTACATAGCAGGGAATTATGTTTCAATACAGGACATCCGCTTTACGAATGATACAGTATCTTGTCCTGGTGTCAGAAATTCAAACTACTATATCATACAGTTACACTGTTTTAAAATATTGTATTCTTACTGTATTACAACTTGTAGTGTAGGTGTGTAGGCACAGTGGAAATACACAGTGTAGAAATTTTAGTCACGTAGATTCTTGGTCACGGTGGGCGGTAGCAGGAGACATTATTAAATTAGGTGATACTAGAAGCCCACAGTCCACTTTAGGCCACCATATTTTACCTTTCCGGCCCTCCCCTCCAATTTTTATTTTTGGTCACAATTACGTCATTCTTTTCGATTTCGTAATAGTAAAAGCTCAACATTAAAATATTGTCACAATCAACCCCCTTTCTGTTTTAAAATCATTGAGATAAATTATTGTTACGAATAATCGTAAATAAATCGAATAAATAAGAGTATCGATAATTTCATTAATCTATTATTGTAAATTTATTTACTTTCTAAAAGTTGTAAAATTCAAAATCTTAAGTAAACACGCACCCGAATTTTTTTAACAGTTTACAACATTCTATCTTAAAAAATATTCGTTTCAAAATGGGTTCAGTAAATCTACTCTTCTTAAAACACTCTAAACCTTTAATTGGAAATATCCCCGGGTAAGGGCTTTGCTGAGAGAAGTACAAGGGGAGGGGGACCAAAAAGATTATACCGGGACCACGGGTACTACCAAAAGAAGAATTTAAATACTTGGAGGCGATTTTAACCTCCTAATAACAGTGTCAGGGAAGATCTATGTGAGAGAATCGCTGCCGATAATAGATGTCTTTGGGCGCTGCAGCCTTGTTTTTAAAAAGAAAAGCTTGTCCCCGAGCTATAAAGATAAGAATATACCAGACTATACCGGTGTCCAATCGTTACCTAAGGTTCGGAAGCATGGGTATTAACCAAAGCGGACGAACAAAGGTTGTGCAGGTGCAGGGACGGAAAATATTAAGAAGGATTTTCGGACCTGTAAGGTCGCAAAAGATGGCTGTAAAAATCAGGACGAATCGAGAAGTCGTTGAACTGTTGTTCGGTGAGCCCGATATGGTAGCCACTATAAAGTCTGGGTAGACTACAATGGCTGGGACATTTGCACCGACTGGAGGAGACGAGAGGTCCCCCAGGAAAGCACTGTATTGGACACCCTGGTGGAAAAATGGCCGAGGGGTAGGCCTCGACTAGAATGGTTGAACGACGTACAGGACGATTTGGAAGCCCCTTGGTTTGCAGAGATGAAGATTCTGTCGGCGAGAGACCAGAGATAGGGTGGAGAGCTGTAGTGGCTCGGGTCCTTCATGGACCGTTGTAGCCCTTGAGTAAGTAAGTAAGTAAGTACTGGTACCACACACTTCCTAGAGGACTTCTCCTGGAAGGCATAGTTCTCTTGTTGTTCTGAGTGAGCCATCCTTAGAGAAATGACATTGCCCACTTGAAGGGCATACTCTGGATCTATTAGAACGAGCTGGCGCTTGTCGATATAGGAAACTACCACACTAACTGACTGCGTTGCTATTATCAAGGAATATTCAACCACCTTTGGAAACTATCAGGATTCTGGAGAAGAACATACCACATCCCTGGAATTCTCTTAGATCCTGAAATTTCTCGCAATTAATTTTTTTTCTGAATTAATCACCACCAATTAAGGAGAGGCTGTTATCCCACCTTTGAAGAGCTCTCTTCCAGTTTAATTCATGCCAAATATAATTCCAGAAATCTAAAAATTGAGCCATCTAAATATTACACGCTTTAATCGAGCTACCCAACAAGAAACCAGTAAGTTGTAGTAATTTATAAAAAGTAAGACTTTTTTCTTTTTTTTTCTGTTAGAACAGGGAATAAAAAAATAGTAGTTCATGTAATTCCCACGCAGTTTTAAATTACGTATATATTTACTAAATGTCACTTTACTAGGAGAGTAATATTTATACTAGAGCCCCCTCCACGATAAATACATAAAATGTTTTTAACTGAAATTGAAATTAATTTACTTATAGACTTCTAGATGAGAATTTAATAAACTTGGCTGTTATTAGAAACAGTTTTTATTTGATTTACGGGGCAACAGTTTCAAATTTATCTCCAGGTGTTAAGTTTAATAATTAGTTACTACCTACTTCCTGACAGAGTACGCGATCTTGGGTTACATTAAGATAATCGATTAACTTGGATTGCTCACACCAGATTGAAATGAATGGAAACTAATTCGACGATTTCACATTATATCAAAATTGGTCGACAAACGATCTAAACTTTCATTTTTCAAAAAACCAACTTACTTTGAACAAAATTTTTACTGCACCCTTTCAGTATACTTCAAAATTACATCCATGTGTATCGTGAATACTGTCTACAAATCATTCATCAATCACCACATTTCTGGTATATCCTTTGCAGGGAGGCCAGTGGACTAGTCACTTCTTAAGATCATTATTATTGATTCGTAAGGAGAGGGAGATATAAACTAAATTGGATCTATACAGCATCTCTCCTTTAATCAATTATTTGCATCAAAGAGAGCTGATACTGTATCACATATTTAATAAAGAATATACTCTTCAGAAATAAAAATGAAAAGCAAAAAAAAAAACTTGTTGAGACCAGATCGTGTCAGCAAAATCGATCGATACTAAAGTGGGTGGAAACTGAATCATGGATCTTCAAAGTTGGAGAAATACCGCCCGAAGGTTAGAAATAGGGATATTATAGCGTGGTGTTGAACACACACAGATACTGACATACCTCTCTGGACGCGGACCAACCCATCTAGTAGTTAAGAAAGAAATAATAGAAGAAGCTGTTCGGACGTACAAGAAGAGAAGAGAAGAAGAGGAGAGAGTGTGTGTGAGTGTTTACTCTCTCGCTCTGGTTGTTATAGTAACCAAGAAAGAAAAGAAAGCTGAGAGAGTGGCGGATAGCAGTGAGGGGTGAGGAAAGAGGAGCTAGAGAGAGAGATAGAGACAGCTAAGTTAGGGCGGTGAGCTCTCTTTGATCGAGACAACGACATACAGACTTTCCATCATCAGTGCCTGGTGCGCCGGGCACACCTGCAGGGCAAACAGCGGGTCCGGGGTCAGGGTGAAGGTCACACACTCGTTCTCCAGAACTACGCCCCCCTTGGGGGCATTTCCACCCCCCTCGTTCCATCATATTGTAGTCTCTTTTCTTCTCCAATATAGTCTTACAATATCCCTACAAAAAAAAGGAGGCTAATGTTCTGAACTAACTCTACTTTTTTTTTATTATCATTATTATTATTATTTTTTTGTTGTTATCTCCGCCTCCCGCCAAAAAAGAAGCTTTAGTTCACCTTTCTTAGTTTGTTAATACACCTGGCCCTAATTGATTAAATTTTAACTCCCTTATCTCTAGCAAGGAGCTTCTAAAAAGAAGCATTGCCATCTTGATAGTTTTTCTAAATTAAGTTTTCATTGAAAAATGTGAACTTTTGAGATCCTCTAAACACACACACACACACACCCAAACACACGAAAAAGGGTTTTCACGGATCATTCGGTTTATCTGTACGTCATACATATACGAGGTGTGTTCAAAAAGTAACGGGAATTTTCGTTTTTTGAAAAAAATATTTATTTATTCATCTACATTAATATTGTCGCCTTCAAAGTAGTCCCCTTCGCATACACTTGTGCTTGTGCCAGCGCTTTTTCCAATCCTCGAAACACTTCTGAAACTCGATCTTTGTGATAGCTTTCAGCTCTTTCAGCGATTCGCTTTTAATGTCATCTATGCTTGTAAAACGACGGCCTTTTAATGTTCTCTTTATGTTTGGAAATAGAAAAAAGTCACATGGAGCCATGTCTGGCGAATATGGAGGCTGGGGCATCGTTAAAGTTTTGTTTTTGGCCAAAAATTCACGAACAAGCAATGAAGTGTGAGCAGGTGCATTATCGTGGTGCAAAATCCATGAATTGTTTTGCCACAAATCCGGGCGTTTTTTTCGGATTGCTTCACGCAAACGGCGTTGAACTTGTAGGTAGTACTCCTTATTGATTGTTTGACCTTGTGGCAAGAATTCATGATGCACTATGCCATTAAAATCGAAGAACACAGTGAGCATAACCTTCACATTCGACCGCACTTGTCGAGCCTTTTTCGGTCTTGGCGATCCAGAATGCCTCCACTGGGACGATTGAGCCTTAGTTTCGACATCATATCCGTAAACCCATGTTTCGTCACCTGTTATAACACGTTTCAGTAGATCCGCATCGTTGTCGACTTCATTGAGTGACTCTTGAGCAACTTCCATTCTCCGCTGTTTTTGTTCGAAATTCAACAATTTTGGAACAAATTTTGCTGCCACACGTTTCATACCCAAAACATCCGAAAAAATTTCATGGCATGAGCCAATTGATATGGCAACATCATCAGCGACTTCTCTGATTGTGATTCGGCGATCGTTCATAACCATTTCTTTCACTTTTTTCACGTTTTCATCGGTTGTTGATGTGCTTGGACGTCCAGGTCGTTCGTCATCTTCAACGTTTTCGCGGCCATCTTGGAAACGCTTATACCACTCGTAAATCCTTGTTTTACTCATAGCAGACTCACCATATGCCTTTATTAACATTTCACACACTTTATTACACTTTATTTCATTTTTTTACGCAAAATTTAATACAAATTCTTTGATCCATTTTTTTTAACAAACAAAAATCGCCAAGCTCGAAATACACGTCTAACCTTAACGGCTGCCACTTAAGAAGTAAACAATGAATATTACTGAAAATTTTATCGTACTTCAGGGGCATGTGTACCAACATAATAAAACAAAAAATTTTACAATCAGACTCTCCAAACCCGCGAAATTTAAAAATTCCCGTTACTTTTTGAACACACCTCGTACAGCAACAAAATATACGTATTTGTATCTGCGTCAGCATAACTCAAAAATAAAAATAATTTGATATTTCAACTATTAAGAGGTGAGAAAACTGATTTGGTCTAAATAAGTACAACTTTACTATTGTACAAATAAATTCGTAAATAATAAAAAAAATTACTATAAGTTTTACTGTTCATTATTTTTGGTGACTGAATTATTGTTTCAATAGGATGAAAAAATTAATGCCAGTTTCAGCCATGATAAACTTTATTATGCCGATCTTTCAATCTTAGGGACTAGGTCATCTTCAGGGCTAATTTACAAGACCCCCAAAAGGCACATCTACATAAAATTCCGAATCGAATGACACCTCATTCATGAAAATCGGTTCGCGCGTTTAGGCGCTACGTTGTTTACAAAAAAGGTAACAACAACAAGAAGAAGAAGAACAACAACATCAACAAGAACAAGAACATTTTTTGAAAAAGCCGTTTTTGCTCATTTTCGGCAACTTTTTTCTCGAAACCTATTAGATCTGGGTTGTTGGAAAAAAAAATTACAGTTATTCCTTAAATCCTTGGCTCCTCTTCCTAATCTTTTCCTTTACAATACCCCAATAAAATATTGTTCCTCTGTGAAAAACCTTGGTATCACTTTCGATCAAAACCTATCCTGGAAAAACCATGTTTCCCAAATCTCTCGTCATTCCATCCATATCCTTAAGCAGTTTAATAGTTCCCGTCATCTTTTTCCAATTAAGACCCGGCAACTCCTAGTTTCCTCTCTTATATTCCCCCATTTCGACTATGGTTGTTTAGTGTATGGCGGTCTATCTGGTGATATTGAAGCTAAGCTTAAGCGCCTCATGAACTGCTTCATAAGATTTATTTTCAGCATTTCCAGAGACTCTCGCATTTCGCACTGCTACGATGAGTTGAAGTGGCTTTTTCCTGTCTATCGCCGCCAATATTTTTTGGCTTCTTTCCTTTTTCAAGTCATCCAGTCTCAAAGGCCTTCCTATATTTTTCAACTCCTTAAGTTTAAATCCTCCATCCATTCCCGTAACACTAGATCTCGCTCATCTGATCTTTATATTCCCTCTCACCGTACCTCATCCTTTGACAAGTCCTTCCTCATACGTGCTACCTCTCTATGGAACTCCTTGCCTTCATCTATCCGCCATGCTCCTACCCTATCCATCTTTAAATCCCGTCTATTCAGTTATCTCCTTTCTATTCAGCTTCCTCCGAAATTCTAATTGTTTTAATTTATTTCCTTAATTTCTGCTGTTTTATTATTTTATTTTTACTTTCATTTTCACTTATTATATTTTCACTTTTGTAAATATTTATTTATTTATTTAATTTCTCTATAATCACAGGCCAAACTATTAAGGCCTCTATTTGTACCTGTATTTATTCTTAGGGGACAATTGTCCCAGAATAATAAATTTATTCTCTATTTCTATTTCTATTTCTATTTCTATTATAAAGGAGGATTTGCCCTTTATTTTAAAGAAAATTTGGGAATTTAATCTTTTATAGAAATAGAGAAAACAAATTGTCAAAGTTGGGTGTTTTTCAACATTACACTTTTTCTGGTGCAGTTTTTGACGATCAACCCTTATACAACTGTGTCCTACCGGACCGTTTTAATATACTGTTTTACATCATTAGAGAGTCTGTTCATGGACTGAAGTGGGAGCCAATCAACAGACAAGACAGAAGACACGCCAACCCTCTAATGATGTAAAAAACAGTATATTGTAAACTAGCCCTGAAGATGATGACCTAGTCCCTAGGTCGAAAGCTCGGCATAATAAAGTTTATCATGACTGAAACTGGGCATTAATTTTTTCATCCTATTGAAACTATAAATTTTATTTGAAATTGTTATTCAGGAAACTATTTAAGCAGAAACTCTAAACTGGACGAAGTTAGGCGCTTCACAAAAAAAATCTTACTGTAGTATTATTATTTTTAATTAAAAAAAACCTTTATATTACCGAGACCGAGACCGAGATCGAGACATCATATATATCTCGTCGAGAAATCTCGGTCTCGTCTCGGTTTTTCAAATATTAATTTTTAGCTACAAAATTATAAAATTGTGTTCTTTATTAATAAATAATCATTACGGGTATTGAATTAATTATTAAAAGATACGATTTTATTATATATGTTCAATATTACTACATCAATTTGACTTCGAATTACATAAGTAAAGTAAGCAAAGTAAAGTAATCGCCTATTTTTTCAGGCAGGCTTTACGTCCAACTACCAATTAGGTGTCGCGGGCGGAGGCGACTAGCAAACATACTTTACAGTAAATGTCTTTTATTGACCATTAAATAAAATCCAAGGCCTAAGATCGGGAATCGAACCCAGTACCACAATACATATTAGCTTCGCAGGTCTCGCCTCTAACCGATCTTCTATTGGTCACTATCAACGCAGCTTGCGAAAATAATCTTTCCGATGGCACTGAAGTTGCACAGATACTAAAAATATCTTTCGCTATTCTAAGACAAATTTTTGAAGGAATTCTCAAGTGTTTTCCACCATTCTAAAATGTCAACGTCTACTGGTGCTTGGTCTAATTTGGTGTAATTAATTCTGTCTTCCATTCTTCGGTGATATTTGCTGATTTTTGAGCAAATGGTGAAAAAAATATTGATGCTGTCGTCGTCATCATCAAAAGGTGAATCATCAGATTCTTTATCTTCACCAACAGCCATAACTAATGGAGCGGGAAGTTTGTTGGGAGGTGTATTTTTTATTTCACGAATCGACTTGATATAGGAGGCAGATATGTTATTTGGGTCTTTCATTTGGCGCGTTTTTAACATCTTTTTGAAATTATATAAAGATATATTACAGTAATAGTAATATATGATGCATTGAAGTGTAAGTAGTTGTCTTCTTTTACACACATTTTCATTACCAATATATAAATTAAAATAATTATTAGAAAATAATAACATTTTTTGAAAATATTATTAATAGCAAACCGCTTTTAATACTTAAACAAAAATTCAAAAAACCGAGACCGAGACCGAGATATCTCGACGAGACCGAGACCGAAATTTGAGCGACCGAGACCGAGATCGAGACTGCATAAAGTCTCGCCTCGTCTCGGTCTCGTGCAGCACTAACATTGGTATTTCAATCGATGGTTGACATCGATCCTCCACACATGACTGAACATTTTTCAGCAAGTATTTCAGCATCATGTCTCGTCCTAGAAAATCTTCTCATCATAGTAAACATACGTACATATAATATTCTGCTCCACATATAAAATTTAAATAAAATGAAAACAATACTATTACTAGTATTATGCTTAAGTTATGCTATGACACGAAGTAATATGTAAAAGTTATTGCCAAGCATAATTTATGCTTTGACACGTACGGTCATGGGTTACTAGAAAAAAAGGAAAAAACAAAAACAAGTGATTGATTCTCACTTCCGCAAAGATGATAAATAGATTTAGTTCGAATATATTGTGGATTTCCGTCCCCCCCCATATATTTGATGTGAATCAATCATTCAAGATCAATAAATTTACGAAACTAGGAAAGTATTACAAAATCATTGCAGAGATCTGTAACTCCCTTATAAGCTAAAAAAAATGTTGTAGCTTCTCGCGACTTTTAGGATTTTGAGATAGACCTAAACCATTTTTATTTTTTTTGGTCTCATAGAAGACCTCAAAACGGATATCCGGTGAAAATTCAATATTCAAAATTTGAAATGATCGCAACGCTTTCTTCGCCTAGTAAGAGATACTGAAGTATCTAGAAAAATAGAAAAAATAAAAAAATGATAAATAAAAGTCCAAAAAACAAATACAAAGTAAAGGAGGAGAATTGATAACAGACAAACAACAGTGACCTGAACTACTGCCAGCTCAATCGCTATCTTAGGAACAGGTGAGGGGGGGCGAGGGACATGACCGGAAATACTGAATGGAAGAAGTTGTAGAATGACGTGACCCGGCCCGGCACACAGTATTTGAGAAGGCGCACCCAAACACGGTGATTACGTTAACAGAGAGAGCAAAAGAGAAGGACAGACATTGGTGGAAGTAGTAGTAATGGACAAGAGAGAGAAAGAAGGAGAGGGCGTGTTCAAATCCATTCTAATAATGATAGAGTACGGCTGATCCAAAGCAGAAGGCTATATCCCCATCAATGGATAAATAGCTCTTCCAGAAAGCGCACGTAGTTACTGGGCCCGGAGACGGTTCGGAGGAAGTGGGGGTTTCTTCTCTCACTCTCTCTCTCTTTCTTCCGCTCTCCTTACACTCTTCTTTGACTTGACTTTGTTTTACTTTTGGTACGGCTTAAAGCAAAGACGAATCTTCCACAGAATCTGAATTTCTGTGCTTTGTTTGTGCACACAGAAGGTCCACAAAATAAATTAAATAATAATAATCATAAATTAGGCTTTTCCTGAAGGCCTTTCTTTAAGTAGCCCTTACTTGAAAATGGCTCCTGACGTTATTCTGTAAACTTCGTATTGGTTGGTGTAAGAGAATTAATATGGGGTCAAATATTCAAAATTGTAAAGTTAGGCGGTTATAGGCTAGACCCGCAAAGCTAAGATGTATTGTTGGTTTAGTGGGTTCGATTCCCCCGGTCTAGGCTTTGGATTTTATTTAATGGTTAATATGACAAATTTATAGTAAAGGATGTTAGGCAGTTAGAGGATAGACCCGCAAAGTTAAAATGTATTGTTGATTTAGTGGGTTTAATTCCCCTGGCCTAGGCCTTGGATTTTATTTAATGGTTAATAAAAGAAATTTACAGTAAAGTACGTTTGCTAGTCGCCTCCGTCCACGACACATAATTGGTAGTTGGACGTTAAGCCCCGCCTGAAAAAAATAGGCAATTACTTTACTTTTTTTTATTCGGAATTAGACGAATATTAATGAGTTAGAATTGAGAAAATAGTAGTTAGAAACAGGCCAAAATTATCGCCTTAAATTGGACAGAAAATTGATAAAATAGGTGGACAATGATTAATATAGGGAGAGAAAATCCAGAAATCCTGAGACAATATTTAAGTAATTTCAGGATTCTAATCTCATTGTGATTACAGAGCTTTTATCTCACACACTTATAGCGAAACAGGATCACAGCAAACAACTATGGCGTAATGAATTCTTCCGGTACCCTATGTGTGTTTATAATGAACAAAAAGGAAGCTGCGCAGGTCCTACTTGCTTATTATTATTGTTGTTGTTGTTGATCTCTGAAAGGCCATCTACCCCCAACTTCCTGGCCAGTGAAACGGTAAGTTCAAGACAAGATACGTACGTGTTCCTTTGTGTTCTAATCACTCCTTTTCCCCCTTTTTTAAATTCGAAGTTCTTTAACTTGGACTTTTTATTTTTCATTTATATTTATTTAAAGACATCGAGATGGGCTTTGTAGTGGTGGGGGAAGGTTGTGGAGGGAAAAGAAATGGATGCGCGCGCATTAAGACGTATCCAGTAAAGTTCGTTCCCACGGAGAGAGAGACCTGTTCGTCCTACTACTTACTGTCCGTGTGTTTCACTCGACGTTTCTTTATTTCTTCATCAGACCGTCGTCATCTTATCCTGTTCACCAACTTTCCCACTCTAGTGTGCTCCTTCAGGTTTAGCCCTTCCACTTGTCGTCATCATTCTCATCAATGGCACACAACAAGAGAGAGAGAGAGAGAGAGAGAGAGAAAACAACAACTGAATAGAACAACAAACTGTTGTTTTGTTCATCAATGAGAGTGCTTGGTTTGTTTGTAAGTTCGTTCTTGTTTGTAGTTCTTATTTGAGACCCCTCTCACTGGAGCATTCAACAAACTGTATATATAAATACTACGTACTTCCCATTCATTCATCTTTTCATTCATTCCCAGTATTTAGAAGACAATAATCACGAGTGTTGTAATCAAATAAATAACGTAGAAGAGTTTATAGTTGTGTAAGTTCCTGTTTTACTGAATTAAACAAAATTTATTTTAACAAAATATTTGAAATAAATTTGTTAATTATTTTTAAACTTGAACCTATTACTTTTTTTTTGCGTTTATTGTGCTACAATCAGCGCGTTAGCGCTATAAGTAACAATTGTACAATAGAGTAATAAATGATAAGGTAACGAGTGGAGAAGTTACCCAGTGGTAACACTCCAAAACATTATATGGTTAGTCACTCTCTTCACTTGAGAGGAGATCACGAGGCCGGACTGTCTTTTAAGGCGTCTTGCCCGGGTTGTCAGGAAGAGTTCTAGAAGAAAGATTTTTGAGCTAGAGGATTTATATGAGATTGCAGGTTGAAGTGGAGTTTTCTGTATCGTGTTTTCAGCGACTTGGGGTGACAAAAGGAATGTTAAGGTCAGCGTGTATAGTCCCAGGTTGGGAGACATAAAATGGAGCGTTTTGAGGTATTTTGGATTGTAGCGATTGAATCCTTTGGAGATTGGAACGTTTGGTTGAACCCCATAGCTCTATTCCATAAGCCCAGATGGGTTTTCAAAATAGAAGTATAAATCAGTCTTTTGTTGTCCAGAGAGAGTTTAGATCTATCTGTTTTTTAAGTAGTCGATAGCGTCTGTTTACGAGGGTCGTTTGAAAAGTCCGTGCAAAGTCAGAGAGATAGCACCACTGGCGCGTATCGAGGTTATGTTTAGTTAGTAGCATCTCTTGGAAGAACACACACCAAGTTTCAGCCAGATCGGTCTATTTCTTTGTGTTTGGCATTCGTTTGAATCGAGGAAGTCGAGTGATTTTCAAAAAATGGACGAAAAAGAATTTCGTGTGTTGTTTAAACACTACTTTATGAAAGGCAAAACGCCTCAGGAGACTAAAGAGAAGCTTGATAAACATTATGGTGACTCTGCACCTTCGATTAGAACAGTTTATAAGTGGTTTCAAAATTTTCGGAGTGGCCATATGGGCACAAGTGACGCTGAACTTTCTGGACGCCCTGTTGAGGTTACTACTCCAGAAATCATTGATGAAATCCATGATATGGTGATGGATGACAGAAGAGTGAAGGTGCGTGAGATTGATAGTGCTGTGGGCATCTCGAATGAACGGGTACATAATATTTTGCATCAACATTTGGACATGACAAAGCTCTCCGCAAGATGGGTGCCGCGAATGCTCACGCTTGACCAAAAACGAAATCGTGTGAAGTGTTGCAAGGACGGTTTGCAGCTGTTCCAGAAAAATCCAGGACTTTAAGCGTCGTTTCGTCACTGTGGATGAAACATGGATACATCACTACACTTCTGAGACCAAAGAACAATCTAAACAATGGGTTACCAAGGGGGAATCTGCGCCAAAAAAGGCGAAGACCGTTCCTTCGGCCGGAAAGATTATGGCGACTGTCTTTTGGGATTCGCAAGGAATAATTCTCATCGACTATCTAGAAAAGGGTAAAACTATTACAGGTGCATATTATTCATCGTTATTGGACCGTTTGAAAACCGAGCTACAAGAAAAATGCCCACGATTGGCCCACAAAAAAGTCCTTTTTCATCACGACAACGCACCAGCTCACACCTCAGCAGTTGTGGTCGCAAAATTAATGGAAATAGGGTTCCAACTCGTTTCACATCCCCCCTATTCTCCAGACTTGGCTCCCTCGGACTACTATTTGTTCCCCAATATGAAGAAATGGCTGGCGGGAAAAAGATTTTATTCAAACGAGGAGGTGATTGCAGAAACGAATGGCTATTTTTCAGACTTGGACAAATCCTATTATTCGGAAGGGATCAACAAACTAGAGCAGCGTTGGACGAAGTTTATAAGCCTAAAAGGAGACTATGTTGAAAAATAAAAAAGGTTTACCCCAAAAAATTAAGTAGTTTTTATTTTTGCACGGACTTTTCAAACGACCCTCGTAGTTCTGTTCTTTTACGAGTAAGTCTAGTGTGGGGGTTCCAAGAAAGTCTTCGGTCTAAGTAAAGCCCAAGGTAGCGGGCAACGTTTACTAAGAACCTATTAATGAATAAATTATAAGTGTATGTGTCCATTTAGATTTTTATATAAACAGTTATATAACTCAGACGAATTCACTTTGATGTGATTGCCAATAAATAAAAGAACTAGAAGGTAGATTAGATTAGATGGTGGCAAAAGGTGGTTCCTCCACGAGAGGGGAAGGAACGCAGGCAATCCAAAATGGCCAGTGTGCCCCACCCACCCATCGCCTCATAAGAGGCACCGGGGCTACAAAATCCGGCTAGAGATTGCTAGATGCCAATACACTAAACTGATAAAGTAGTAACAGGACACTAGGGAGCATGGCGACTCAATCGCCTCAGTGCACTGGAATAAACCTAGAAAGTTCTGGTAAAGATTACTAGATGCTACAATCTCCGGGTGGGGAAACATTCAACCTCCCAAAGATGAGAAATCTAGTTTTAGAATAAACGGGACACACCTCTACAAAGTGCCTACAAAGTCTCCCATTGGACTCACCACAGCCACCGCAGATTGGCGACTGGGTAAGGCCACATAACTACAAAGTAAGTAGAAGAAGTCTCGAAGTAAGAGCAAAGTAGTCTCTGATATTCACTATGAGACAAATTAGACTCTAAGAAAGAAGTAGATTAGCCATTTCTTCAGGAATTCTGGAGTTCCAGCGTATAACGCACAATACTAACTTATTTAATATGCACAGGTCCTGTAAAGTTAGTTGGTATGTTCGAAGGTTTGGTTATAACGAACAAACAAGAGGGTATAGAGATGAGTGACGTTGAGAACGGAGTTACAAAGGTTTCCGCTCAGAATAAGTAGCCTTTCCTGAGCGACGATAGCTAGGAATTATCCCTTGGGAGAGGAGAGAGGTGTTTAAGCACCAGGTATTAAGTGATTATCCAAATATGCTAACACTACAATCTCCAGGGATCTCCCTAGAGAGCGTAGTTCGTCAACCGAGTGCAAAGGGTGGTTCTTATTCCAGCATTATCGGTTTTTAATTCATACTCTAGCCAAGTGGGAAGTCTTTTTATAGAAAGACTAGAAATGTGGATGATTTGCTATCAAGAAAAATTCACGGCTAATGTTTCTAGTCTCAGACATTTGATATCTTATTCTGGACTTAATCATACTGAAAATTAAAAAAAAATTCCCGAATTACGCTGACCACACCAAATATGATAATTCCGAGGAAATCCAGAAATACGGCTCCACCCACAAAGTTTTTCAACATGACGTCCTAACCTCTTTCACCTTCCCATGGAAGGTTTGCGTGACCAAAGTGTGTCACAAAAGTTCAACCATCACTCCTGCACAATTTTCTTTTTTGGCCCATTCCTTTGTCATCGACTATGAGCGGCTCATTATAAAACTCAACCTCCATGTTATAATATTACATAGTTACTGTGTGTATGTGTGCGTAAATAACAACAAAAACACACGCAATAACCGGAAGTAACAATAAAAATTAAAAAAAAAAAAAATTGAACAAAGAGGGGATAATAATTGGCCATGATTAAGGAGGCCGTGTTAATAGGAGAAAGTCCGTAATTAAGGAGTTATATGAGAAGGAATTAAGTCAGTAGCAGAGTCTAAACTTTGCAATGGTGGTGATGGTGGAGGGTGGGGTAATTCAAAGGGTACGGTTTGTTGACCTGTTTAATCATGCAAATGAGTTAGAGCGTAGACAGAATTTCTGGGCTGTAATCAAATGAAGCTGGCTAAATTACTAGGGGATAAAATTAATCTCGAGTTCGTCGTAAGGGGAAAATCGTGAAAGTTTTCTTCCAGATGTTTTTCTCTCTTCTTTTCTCCCTTTGTGCCCTTATTAGGTCCTCTTTAGGGGAGAATAACTGATTTAAGCGAGAAACGAGAAATGCTGTGAAGCGGTAGAATAAGCTGAGAGAATTTTGAACAGCAGTAAAAAAAAAACAAGGGTAATCGAGAGAAAAGGAAATTATAAACTTACAATAAAGAATAATACCCCCAATGCTTCTTAGCTAAAAAAAGAGCAGTAAAAGAAAACCGCACATCCAATTCCAGAAGTAGAATGGAGACAGACAACCACAGAAGTGGCTTAGATCACGTACTCTACTACAGCAGAACACAAAGATCATCCTCTCACCACCAGCTCTATCTAGCGGCCATCAATCTTCTTTCACAAAGTACCACTAGTTTTGTTGGGCGTTACTATTTCTGTAATATTGTAACCTCACAATACTACAATTCAGTTGACCACAACTACTTCTTTCACAGTAATCACAGTCATCACAATACCAACACACTATGAATTGGAGGGACACACTTCCGGTAAATCAGGACTAGAAAAAAAAAAATATATATATATATATACTATTCTCAGAGCACTCAAAGTCAGTAAAAAGGAAACTATTTTATTGGCAAATATCATGGGTGAACATGTCAAGGCCTGTTTATACGTGATGGAACTATTTCCGGAACATGAATGCATGAATAGCATGAGTAGCATGAGAGGAGAATGGTGAAACTCCCCAAAGGAGTGCATTTAAATATTGTGCACCATCAGCTTACTTCTATAAGAAGGTGAAGTAGCAACCGGTTCTGCGCTTCTGGAAGGAGGATTTCCTGCTAAAGATTACCAGATGTCACAAATCTCCGGGTGGGGAAACATTTAACCTCCCAAAGACGAGAAATCCTAGTTTCAGAATAAACGGGACACACACCTCCTACAAAGTGCCGCACAGTTTCATCGGACTCACCACAGCCGGCGCAGATTGGCGACTGGGTAAGGCCATATAACTAAAGAAGAAGACTCGAATAAAAAGCAAAGTAGTCTCTGATACTCACTATGAGACAAATTAGACTCTTAGAAAGAAGCAGATTAGCCATTTCATCAGGGATTCTGGAGTTCCAGCGTACAACGCACAATACTAACTCATTTAATATGCACAGAACTCTTTAAAGTTAGTTGGTATGTTCGAAGGTTTGGTTATAACGAACAAACAAGAGAGTATAGAGATGAGTGACGCTGAAAACGGAATTTCCAAGGTTTCCGCTCAGGAGCCAACGGCGCTCCTGGAAGAAGGATTTCCTGGTAGTGCAGGAAGTTGGGTTAATTAGAGGGTTAGAATGAAAGGAAGTTGAGGCCTGGAGTTTAAAACGGCAGCTTCAGAAACATGGTTATGAACAATGTAAGGATATAATTTAATTTAGCATGTCCAGACAGGTTTGAGTATCATGGTGTATGATAAGTCGTTTCATGTTTAGAGGTCCGTATTTGGATTCCAGGTTAGGCGTTTATCTATGACGAGTCTTAAGTACTTAACTGAATCTGTTTGGTGGGAAGAGGAATGTGGTTTAGGCAAACGGGTGGCTTTAGGGAGAATGAGCTTACGATATCCAAACATTCGATCGGCAATAGCCCACCTGTCTCTGAACACAGAAGAGTTCCTGAACAGCTGCCTTAGACTCAACAATATAATCATTTTTGCACAGAAATTACCTGGGAGGGCTCTAGCTTTAAAAAAAAATAGATAAGAAATCCAATCCGCAATCGCGAAATCGCCATTAATGTGTAGCAGAACCATTCCCCAAGCTTCGAAATGGGTTCTAATTCTAGCCTGTTTAATCCATAGCGCCACTCCTAGCTGAAGAAACAGAAAAAGAAGGGTCCACTTCAAGATCTGGTCGCTGGCCATGTACGAGGCAATAGGAAGGAAGTAATCTAGGCCAAAGAGAATGATTGGATACCTTTTGAAGAAGTAAAAATTAGAAGAAGCAACAAATTTACTTCAGAAATTTTGAAGTTAGTCTAACAGAGTGTACAGATCTGACTAACTAACGCCATCTGCTGAGTGCTTAGAACAAGTTCAAGTGATGATGAAGTACCCTTTGAGTGGATTAGAAACTTGTATATGTATATATGGTGTGCACGATCAATAAATACCTATTCAAGTCTGCCTACAGCATCCAAATAGGAGTTCATGTGAGAACATGACTTTCAGTGTGTCTGCTGTACACGCGCACTAACCAATGCACACGAAGCCTTCTCACAGCTTCCTCTTCAAGTGAAAGATGAACTCTCTTTCTCTATTACGTCAGGTCGTGATTCATCCTAAGTTCGCGTCAGCTTCACTAGAGTTATCAAAAGTTTTTTTTTTGTTTTGTTTTTGCTGTATCGATGACGTCTTTCAGAGATTATAATCTTTAAATATCTTTATTGTTTACAGTATCTAATATTTTAAACAAACATAAGACTGACAATAAAGAAAAAAGTATTAAGTTTAAGTTTTCGCCACGATTGGACGGTTTTCGACAAAATCAGCCAATTATTAAAGTCAATTTTTCAGTGTGAACTACACCAGAATAAACGTGATTACATCCTTAGCAAATTCTCGCAATATCTTCAGCTGGAGAACACATCGACTTCAGAGAGGTGACGAAAAAAAAGCGGAAGACCTTGCCTGCACTATTGAACATTAATGGCTTCTAGTTACCGGTTACCAAATAGGAGGAGACTTGTCTACAAAATAGTTGGACGCTATCGTGAATAGCTCCCATATAAGGGGGGGTTTCCTTCCTCAGGTTCTCAACCGAGCTGGTGGACAAAGTCTTGCTGAGATCGTAGAGTTCCTGTTTCAACTATTTGGTTAGATTTTTTTTTTTTGGAAAGACGGGGCGGGACCCTATCCCCACGGCACCGCAGCCACACGAGGCTTATTGTGCCTTCCCCTTAAACCTAGTAGGTGAAACCTCCCCTCCTAAGAAGGTCGAGAGCTTTCCCTACTAGTTCCTTCTGCGCTATTATCTCCTTTGGCCTCAAGGTTCCAAAGATGTCATAGCGCAGTCTCTCAATTGCAACGCAATCGAACAACAGGTGAGAGGCCGTTTCCTCCTCTTCCTGGCACAATCTGCACAAAGATTCCGAGCTAATAAGCCCTATCTTGTGCAGGTGCTTTCTGAACCTTCCGTGCCCCGTGAGTAGGCCTGTAATCAGAGTAATCTGATTCCTGCCTAAACCTAGCGTCACTTTAGTTCTTTGTTTGCACAACAAGGGCATAACCCTCTTGCTGTGTTTGACCCCTGGAAGCATCACCCAGTACTTTTCGTGTTCTCTCCAGATCCAGTCTCTGAGAGCCTCACGAACTGCACCCCTAGTAATCCCCAGGACTGGTTCCGGACCAGTGAAGGGAGTATTAGCTCCATTCCTGGCCAACTGATCAGCTATTTCGTTCCCCTTGATCCCCACACGGCCCGGCAACTATTTGGTTACCCACTGTGAAAAACTATTACACACCGTCATCCCTTCTGTGCGTTGTCCAACACGTAAACCTTAGATACTTCCAAATTTAAACACCAAGCTCTTGCAAGCAAATTCCATAGACAATGGACCAACATTTGATGCATTCCAGGCAAAAGTTAACTTTCTCAGTTCTAATTTCCAGCCGGTAGAACTTTGAACAATATTCCTTAAAGTTTTTCTTTCTTTCTTACAACAATTACGACTTTCATAATTACTCTAAATTACAGACAGGACTTATGTAATAATAAAGAGCACGCGGCCATTATCCTTCTTTTATTGTCCATGCTAATAGTCTTACAACTAATAGTTGTAAATAGCTAGTAATTACTAACTATTTATGGATATATAAGTTGTTTGGTTAACCAATTTTTCATTTAATTAACGTTTTTAAGGAATTCGAATAGCTTCGGTTTCAGACAGTTTTTACTTATTCTTATTTAGGTACTGCGATTGAACACATCTTCGATTTTAGGGTTTTCAAGTGAGTAAATCCTAGAAGTCCTATAGATTGAGGGAAAATTTGAAACCTTTCGTTTGAGCACAAAATTTTTGTAGTTGTAAAACATAGCCATTCAGGTCAGATCTCTGCAGTGGTGCTTCGCCGAAGATCATGATTCTTCGTTACGAGAGTGTTTTTTTTCTCTTTACTGGTGCCTTCGGAAAGAAAGATTCTACCTAGGGAGACGAAAGATTATTAAAACTAGAAGTAGTAATAGAAGAATGAAGTATCATCGTCTAGCTACACTATGGTCAACTATTCGCTTCTTCTTAACTGGCGCTACAACTCGCTTGCGCGAATCTTGGCCTCCTCTATCAACGTTTGCCAGTTATCCCGGTCCAATGCTGCGCCACCATCCAGTTTCGGACACCAAGGAGATTTCTTGCATCCTTCGAAATACCATCACTCCATCGCGACCTCGCTCGATAGTAGGCAGTAGTGAGATTCCCCTATAATTACCACACTCCAAGATATCTCCTTTTTTATGGATCGGACATATAACGGTTTTGCACCAACAATTTCGGAATTACCTCCGTTTGCCATACTTGTAGGAAGAGATTTTGTAACAGCTTCACTAATTCAGAACCTCCAGACTTGAACAGTTCAGTAGGGATGCCATTGTACACCAGGGGCTTTATTATTTTTTAGCCTCTGAATTGCCTCAACAATTACGTCCTCATATGGAGGCTCAAGTTCTTCCTCATCCGTGTGTGGTTCTAACCCAATCCTAAGGTCAACATCTTCTACAGCCAAGTTAAGCAATGAGGAGAAATGATTTCTCCATCGTTCAAGAATTCCCTTCTTGTCACTTCAACTACTCGCTTGGAAACCTTAATTGTTAAAGACGAAATTTCCTTAAACCCATTTTATCTTCGAGTTGATAACTTCCAAAAGAGGTTGATGTCTTCTAGAATGACGGTGTTGGGTATATCCTCTGATCAGGATCTCTGTTAGGAGACAGTTGACTTCTTCTTGTATACCGACAAATCATTCCCTACATCGGCGCTCGAATGAATATTTATTTTGTATGTTATATTTTTTTACGAAAGTCCTCCATATTCTTTTTCTTATTTCATTGTCAGGGCTCTAGGGAGAGGCCGCAGCCCTAATCGCCCTGAGGCGACGATCATGGGTGGTACATCTTAATTTATGTTAGAATTTTAGTTTTTAAGACATTTTTAATTAAATTATAATAATTACAGTAAAAGTAAATTTTGTATGGATTCACTCGTCAGATTTGTTTTATTTATTTTCATTTTTAAAGGAGATATTAAAAATTTCAAAGCACGCGCTGGAATTCCGAACAATTTCTAGAACATGTCTGATTAATCCAGACAGGAAGACTAAAGTGAACGGATAGTTTAAGAAGCTGTTTAGTTACAAACAACTGGTTAAGACGAGACCGTAGAATATCCATCAAAGGCACAGTTATGTTTAAGATAGCATTAAAGTCGCAGCTATCAAGCGGGGAATGTTATAGTTGGATGAGGCCTGCGGGCAGAAGGATAATCAAGAACACAGGCACACACTCACAGAGTTCATTAGCGACCTAACAGGTAGCGGAAGCAGTGTCTGTTTGCGTCATCAGGGTGTGCTCATTAGTAACATTTATGTTAAAAACTATCTTAACTTCCAGTTCGCTCTGTCAGCTGTTAGTTATTGCAAGAAAAAGAAAAGAAGCGCGTGTTTTAAAGCTCTACTATATAATTCACGTTTGCTGCTAATTCGCTCATTTGCGTCAAAAGATGGGCCCATAATCTCTTGAAGACTCTTTTAAATTATGAAGATATTTTGGTGGTCTCTGGCTTAGCCTTATTAATATCAGGTTTGTCTGATTTTATTTTAACCCATTATGAGATAAAGTTCTACAAATGCTATTGGTTCATTAAGTAGAAAGAAATTTTGAAAATGTAGTTAGGCCCGCGATAAAAAATACGTTAACCAGTTAAGCGGTGGAATTTAGTTTTAACCCCCCCCCCCCCACAGTGTGCTCGAATTAAAATCAGACAATGACGTGTATACACGTAGAACGCGCAGGGCAAAAGAACCAAAAGTTTACAATAGTCATAATAGTCACTGCAAGCGACTTTTTCTGCAATCTCTGGGGGGGGGGGCTTGAGATTACCAGAGCATTCTGTGCTCATTCCAAAATCTTGCACCGCTTTTTCACGTATGTAGTGCTCTAGGGACGCCAAGAGCTTTTTACAAGGAAGAAAAGAGCTTTGAATTCTGTGCAAAATGAAATCAAGCACGTACTGAGGTCTGAACCTCTAACTAAGGTAAAAACGACATTGCACAAAGGTTGAGAGCTTCTATTTATGTGCCTAATTCCCCAATCTCTAATGCGGAGACCAAACATGTACCAACCACTTATCATTTGGCTGACTCCCACCACCTCTCTCCGTATAAAATACTCGGCAGTTCTATTGGTTAAGATTAAGGAAACATCCCACCAAATAATATTCTTATTGTATTTTATTAAAATTTCGAGTTTTAAGAGTTAATGGCAATTTTATATTTTTCATAACGAGTATATATGTTACAAGTAGAACGCACCGTAACAGAGATTTGGTTTGACGTGTTATCGTACACGTCAAACGCACTTTACTGGTAATATATGCAAATATGTAACCTTCCAAACTCAATCACACCAAATGTAGTTCGAGAAGAAAACATAAGTGAAGTCGAAATCTCTACACCAGACTAATCTAACCTCTGATAATGGATGAAAGCTTGTAACCGGTCATGGATAAAATAAACATCTGCTACTGCGACGAATAAAAATCAAAGTTTACAATCGTTTTCAAAAACATACCAACAAAAAACTGTAAAAATCAGTTGCAATCTCAGGTAGAGTGATCTTGAAGAAGATACCACAGAATCCTCTGGTGGCATCAAAACGACAAAAACACACACACATAAACCTTCGATCAATATTATTTAAAGACCCAATTATTTGAGGCTATGCTGAAAATAGAGCAATTGTTTGTGTAAAACTCAAAGAGTAGATAATCTTCATCTTCATAATCTTTCTCAGAAAAGTTTCGAGAAACTTAGTTGCAAAGAAGGTTTCAAAGCTGCGAAATGGTTCTACAGTAGCGAAGTAGAAAGATGCTTAAAAGTGACTTCCTTCCCAAACTAAACCACCATAAATAAAATCAATTTACTCCAATCAACTAAATTAGAATCCTCTTTATCCGAAAAGCTTTTCAGGAATAGTTCAATTAGTTTCTCACGCTAAAGGAAAAAAAAGCCTGAGATTGATAGGCACAACAGGAAACTGTAATAATCAGATGGTATTCAGGAAATTGAGAGCTGAACGAACAAAGTGGTTTACTTTGGTTTGGCAATTGAGATAAAAATCTGATAACCATGGTAACTCTCTAAGGGAGTTTTAATGAATGACAAACAAATCAATGACATTTTTACGAAACGAACATGACATTTTCAACCACCATAAATAAAATCAATTTACTCCAATCAACTAAATTAGAATCCTCTTTATCCGAAAATCTTTTCAGGAATAGTTCAATTAGTTTCTCACGCTAAAGGAAAAAAAAGCCTGAGATTGATAGGCACAACAGGAAACTGTAATAATCAGATGGTATTCAGGAAATTGAGAGCTGAACGAACAAAGTGGTTTACTTTGGTTTGGCAATTGAGATAAAAATCTGATAACCATGGTAACTCTCTAAGGAAGTTTTAATGAATGACAAACAAATCAATGAAATTTTTACGAAACGAACATGACATTTTCATTATTCGGAGGATAATGGTTGGATAAACGCCGTGAGTGAAATCAAAACTATAACGCAGGCAGATAAACTAATCCAACAATCTCATTATCACAGATAGTTGAAGTTAGAAGAATAGCTGTGATTCCAGAGAGATTTGGCACTTAAAGAAACTAATACAACACATCCGTCCTATTTGAAGACTAGATAGTCTCCCGAGATGGAGGAACTTCACCTGGGGGACCATTCTGAAGTGCCGGGGCAATGCTAAGATTTACTTGTTACTGGTTTCGATTCCTGGTCTAGGTGTTCAGTTTTATTAATGAAGAATTTAAAGTAAAATAAGTTTGCTGGTCTGCTATTATTCCAGAAGTACAGGAACACTGGTGAGATGTTTCCACCCCAATCCCCTGGCTAGATGGTGCTGCGAATAATTGTGGTTAAACCTCATTCTAATAATAGACGCCAACCATCTAATTCTGGAATGTACTAATAATACTAAAGGAAGAGAACGTTTGTGGAGGGCAGTTCCAGCGACTGGATATCCGTTACCTGCCACCAATTTAAATACTATTCTGGCAGCTGATGATGGCAGCATTTACACGGATCTCTTTGAGTTCATAACAAACAACAAGATAATTCTATGAACATTCAATATACCAAAGAAGCTTCGAAAGAAGAATGTAAATGGCTGATTTGCTAGCTCAAGAGGCCAATAACAAAGAAAAAAAAAGAAAGTTTGCTGGTCGCCTTCGACCATGATACCTAATTAGGTAGTTTGGATTAAAGACTGCCTGAAAAAATAGGCATTGGCTTACTTTACTTTTACAACACAGCGATACCTCCTGCACTAAGAATCCTTTCCTATGTTCGTGAACAAGGGTAGTAGAACCCCTCAACGCAGTTAACCATCCCGAAGACTAAGTCCACCATTTGAAAGCCCAAGATGGTCCCCCACCCACAAAGTGTTTCCCTCTACACTCTCCTGATGTCAGCTGGGGCTTGCTACACAACACAGTAAAGTCGGAATCCCATATTCCACCTCTCTATGAGTAGTCTCTTACTACTTACGGGATTCCTTAGGGCTATTCTAACCCCGGCCAACATTCAGGGAAGATCCCTTAATAATGTGGAGGATACAGGAAAGAATCCAAGACTTTCAGTATAAAGGATGAAGCACGCGGAGAGAGAACTTAAGTTCATGAACTTAATGAAACTTATGATACGTAGAATCACCAATCTCCTATACAAAATGTATTTCTTTGTCGAACAACAGAACTTGTAGCAACAGAACGTCTTTGCGAGCACCATCTGCCGACTATAAATGAACATAAAAGAATGAACTTGAAGTCAACTGCAGGGTGCCAATTAAGTCTGTTATGTTGGTTGGGTCTTTTCATTTATTATCTGCTAAAGGTTTTTCCGCGCCACCTGGGGTTTTTTTAAAATTGACTTCTTACGATAATGATAATTTCATTCATAAAATTATTGATTTACAAAATAGGAAATATATTTAATCTGAATATATCGTGTATTATATTGATTTAGTTACAGGAAAAGGAAAAGATGAGATCATATATGTAAATCTAAAAAAAAGTTCAAAGTTGAAATACGAAATTCGTTTGAGATGAGTTCAATAGCTGATAGTTGACTTCCTATTTACAAAAAAAAGGAAGTAGGGGCTAGGCCTCACAGGAAATAGATGTTTCTGCGGGGATTTCCCTCCTATCTCTGGGTAACCGGCTTCTCTCTGTTCCTACAGCTTCCCTGAAATGCTTAGTTTTTCTCTTTTTGATCTGAGGGAGCTACCTTTACTGGGAGGGAGCTTTCACGCTTTCCGGAAAGTCGGGTAGTTCCGAATGTTAGAAGAGTGAATATATTCTGTCTAGAACAGTCCTAGAGTTGCTTTCTTCGAATTTAGGAGAGTTTATAAGAGAAATATATAAGAAAGGGAAAGAGTGAGTTGACTTTTATGATAAAATAATTTCTGGAAGCAACCAGACTTTTTCACGTAAGCAGGAGAACTTTGATTGTAGTAAAGGGTGGTTCCCACAAGAAGGGGAAGGAACACAGGCAATGCAAAATGCCCCCAACCAGGAGAACTTAAAAATATACTTTTTCTAGCACAACCACATATTGAAAATTTTGCACGTTCTTCTATGAAGGAGTACGAACTAGAAGTAAGAGGAAGCTAATCGTGAATCGTAGGAATGGACTATGCAGGAGATGGGTTCAATTGAGATTGCAATGGGTTCAATTGAGAGCACAGTCTTCCCAAAAAAGGATATGGACATTGATGAAATTATCAATGGATAACTCATTTTTAAGTAATAGTTCCCTGAAACTATAAGCATCATCAGAAGTGGAAACAAAGCTGAAAAAAAAAAAAAGTAGACGGTTTTTAGGTTAATCAGAATGACTATGCGAATTTTTAGGGACACAACTAAAGTTAACGGTCACCAGACATGTTGGAACATGTCCATCAACGTGCACGTCACAATATTACCCACAGTATTATCTTGTGTTGGCCCCAGCTATTGCTGATTTTTCTCATTCATTTTACATCAAGCAGACGTAGTGGAGTGAGGGTACTTTAAGCAACACAAACAAGTACGCACGTGCAGTTATCTAATGAGCTTGTTCTTTTTTTTTCTAACTTACTAAGTCATTGGAGGTACTTTGCTACGAGAAATTCTTTGGAAATGTTTATAACTGTACAGTTCACGATATACTTGAGATGTTTTAAGCATTTCTCTAAGCTCTATCCGAAGTCCGGGAAATACGGCACTTTACTTAAAATCTGTAGTCTTTAATAAAAAGATAATTGATTTCAACTTTGTAGGTTTACTTCACTGTTAAAAAAAAAAAAAAATATTGGAAAGAAGCAGGACTTCACAGTTTCCTAGAAAACCTCCAAAATTTAGCCAAATCGCATTTCCGGTGGCTGATTTTTCGTAAAAACCTAGAATTATGTCCCCTACACAGAACTCCACAAGAAACGGCGCACTTTAAACAAGAGGTTGTCGTTAAGCAAACGTGGAGATCGTGGTGGTGGTGGTGGTGGGGGGGGGCATTGGTGCCTAAGTTTTCGAGAAAGATTGGACCGGAAGTGTTCTTGGAAGAAATTGAACGGATCTTAAAGTGAGAAGATAATTTGCATCGGAATTTAATATAGTTGTTTACCAAAATTCTATCACCTCCTAAAAAATAAATACCACTGTACGTAGGCTTACCATACGTCCCGGTTTGACCGGGATGGTCCCGGTTTGAGATCCCTGCCCTGTCCCGGCGTCCCGGTCAAACTTGAACAACACCGACACCCCGGCCAATCGTTTCCCCGCGCCCATTTATTTAATATGTTTTCAGTTCTTAATAATTTTGATTGCATTTCAAATATGAAAAACACAAATTAAGCGAAAAGCAAAACGAAAATGAGCCTCTTCCTCCTCTGCGTCCCGGTTTGGCTCTTCGTAATTATGGTAAGTCTAACTATACGTAAAAGTTATTGCATTTCTTTTTCAGTTATACTTGAACCTGAAAAAGTGAAGGCCTAACACTTAAGTTGGAACATTTCTCTCAGTCAATATTAACCAGTTGAATTCCATTAAATTTTGTAAAATTAATGATAGTACAAATTATCCTTAATATGAAATAATTTGCGAATAACTATTCTAATAATAAATCTAATAAAATTCAATTATAGCTCCCGTTGTTATTAATAATAAAATAGGAAATTCTTAGTAAAATAATAATAATAATAACTATTATTATTGTTTCAAATAGGAACAAACTTATTTTACTAAGACTATGTTTCTATTTTAAAAGCTCATAAAATTACAGAACATGTTAGTGCATGCCGTTAATATATGTACTTAAATATAATTTAGTAAAGTTTTGTATTTTTTATTTATTTATTTACAAAAGTGTGTAATTTTATAGTAATTTGTGATGTCAGAAGGGGGTAGCCGGGTGAAATTATTAATTTTTCATTAATAACTAATTACAGAACACAGATGTTTATTTAATACGTCATGAAAATTGTTTTAGCACGTAATAAGCTGACTGGCAAGACACGAAATAATTGAAACTGTAAATCAGTTTGGAATTTAAATTCAGTGGAAAAGTCCGTGCAAAAATAAAAACTACTTAATTTTTTGGGGTAAACCTTTTTTATTTTTCAACATAGTCTCCTTTTAGGCTTATACACTTCGTCCAACGCTGCTCTAGTTTGTTGATTCCTTCCGAATAATAGGATTTGTCCAAGTCTGAAAAATAGCCATTCGTTTCTGCAATCACCTCCTCGTTTGAATAATATCTTTTTCCCGCCAGCCATTTCTTCATATTGGGGAACAAATAGTAGTCCGAGGGAGCCCTAAGTCTGGAGAATAGGGGGGATGCGAAACGAGTTGGAACCCTATTTCCATTAATTTTGCGACCACAAATGCTGAGGTGTGAGCTGGTGCGTTGTGCGTGATGGAAAAGGACTTTTTTGTGGGCCAATCGTGGGCGTTTTTCTTGCAGCTCGGTTTTCAAACGGTCCAATAACGGATGAATAATATGCACCTGTAATAGTTTTACCCTTTTCCAGATAGTCGATGAGGATTATTCCTTGCGAATCGCAAAAGACAGTCGCCATAATCTTTCCGGCCGAAGGAACGGTCTTCGCCTTTTTTTGGCGCAGATTCCCCTCTTGGTAACCCATTGTTTAGATTGTTCTTTGGTCTCAGGAGTGTAGTGATGTATCCATGTTTCATCCACAGTGATGAAACGACGCTTAAAGTCCTGCGGATTCTTCTGGAACAGCTGCAAACCGTCCTTGCAACACTTTACACGATTTCGTTTTTGGTCAAGCGTGAGCAATCGCGGCACCCATCTTGCGGATAGCTTTGTCATGTCCAAATGTTGATGCAAAATATTATGTACCCGTTCATTCGAGATGCCCACAGCACTAGCAATCTCACGCACCTTCACTCTTCTGTCATCCATCACTATATCATGGATTTTATCAATGATTTCTGGAGTAGTAACCTCAACAGGGCGTCCAGAACGTTCAGCGTCACTTGTGCTCATATGGCCACTCCGAAAATTTTGAAACCACTTATAAACTGTTCTAATCGAAGGTGCAGAGTCACCATAATGTTTATCAAGCTTCTCTTTAGTCTCCTGAGGCGTTTTGCCTTTCATAAAATAGTGTTTAATCAACACACGAAATTCTTTTTCGTCCATTTTTTGAAAATCACTCGACTTCCTCGATTCAAACGAATGCCAAACACAAAGAAATAGACCGATCTGGCTGAAACTTGGTGTGTGTTCTTCCAAGAGATGCTACTAACTAAACATAACCTCGATACGCGCCAGTGGTGCTATCTCTCTGACTTTGCACGGACTTTTCAAACGACCCTCGTAAAGAGTTAATATTTGAGGGTTCTACATTACTCTGAACTTTGAAATGAC
Organism: Rhodnius prolixus; assembly: GCF_049639745.1. Lineage (NCBI taxonomy): Eukaryota > Metazoa > Arthropoda > Insecta > Hemiptera > Reduviidae > Rhodnius > Rhodnius prolixus. The sequence goes on from NW_027411582.1 coordinate 33,360,365, forward strand.
GTATATCTCCCCTAAGTAATTAATGGTTCGAAACCTACAAAAATACTGCACAAATATAGAACTCAGTTACGCTTACAATTGCGCAAAATACCAGTATTGCTGATGCTACAGAAATTCAAGTTATGGAAAGTCAAAATTTAAGGGAGTAATCAGAAATTTAAAATGACGTATATCTCCCAAAGTAATGGTTTGAAACCTACAAAAATACTGCACAAATATAGAACTCAGTTAAGCTTACAATTGCCTAAAATACTAGTTTTTCTGATGCTACATATAGTAGTCAAGTTATAGATAGAGAGTCAAATTTTGAGGGTTCTACAGTAATCAGAATTTTGAAATTACGTCTCGTATATCTCCCTAAGCAATAGTCCGAAATCTACGAAATACGACACAATTATAGAACTCAGTTTAGTGGCTTGTATAGATTACAAACTATTCTAAAAATTATCGATACAACTTTTTTTGCTGCGAACGGAACTGTGATTCTCCGGAATTGTTACAAGTTGTGAAACTGAGGTTTAACGCTCAAATTTTATTTCTCTGGAATAAAATTAAGTCTATTAGATTTTTAGAATTAGACAAACTTTTAATTTAATTTTTTTTAAAAAAAGGACAGAAAATATTTATGGTCTGATTTTTCAGATAACTTAGAGTGAAACGCTGATATAGATTAGATTATTTGATAACTGGAATCTAATCGTAGAGTTTTGGATAATAATATATTTAAAAAGGAATTTGCTTACATAATATATTTAATCCTGTAGATCTATCTCTATTCAGATTTGGCAAAAATACATTAATTTTTTTAAAGGGGTGGGGATAATTACATACTATCAGTGGTCGAGGAGGCAATGGCGACGGAAACTTGGCTAAATTCTCTTTATCCATTCATAAATAGCGCCTACAGCGACAAAAAAAAAAAAGTTACAAGCTTTAACTCGACCAGGTCAAAGCTTTCGACCTTTTCTTAAAATACCGGTTTGAGAACATTTTTTTATTTATCTTTTTTTTAAAGGAAATAGTAAAGTTAATTTCGATCGATTAACTATAGTCAGATACTTTGGTGTGACCGAATCAATAGTTACAGTATGATTCAATTTCCGGTGATTTTGTTTTGAGATATTTCGTCATTTTGAGGAATCACGAAAATGGAAATTTCAGGGTTAAAACTTATTTTTCCAAAATTTGGCATTTCCGTTAAGAGGGAAGTTTAATAATATCGTCTTTATTTACCCTTAAATAGGCGTGCCTATTTCCCTTGAATTTAGGTACTATTTCTTTTATTTCTGAACTTCCTGGCACATTTTATGGCCTAATAACGGGGGATTATTATAATTTTTCGCGCATATCGCGAGAGGTCCCTCTGGAAGAGAACTGTGGCAGAGGAATCAGGTGGCTCAAGCACTATTTTACGTAGTTACGGAGCTATCAAGCCCAGTGGCGTGAACCTCCATTATATTTTCTTTTAAGAGTCGCCCCTTCATTGTAATGCTTTTCGCAGAAAGGGTGCCCCCTACAGTTTCGAAACAACCTGGATTATAAACCATACAAGGAAAGATGATGCTCCAAAGAAAGAAGAATGGTTCTAGTAAAGCAGAGGGCCAAAAAAAAGACGATCTAAAAAGCAGATATTCACCACAAGGCGGGTGTAGGAGGAGGAAATGCCATATTATATTCTTCTTCAGTTTGATGCAAAACTAGGAGAAGGGGAGAGAGAGTAGCGCGAGCTACCGGAACATCCTGGTTTTAATTTTCACGTTGCATCACGTTCTTAAAAGACGTGCTACGTGTTCGCAGCGCCAACCTTTTTTTAATTGCAGCAAACTGCTCCGTGCGGCATGCTTGTGGGGGGGAGATTGCTATTTCTTGTACGCGTTCAGGTGACTTGACTTGTTGAATGTCTTCGGCCAGAAAACTATGTAATATACAGATATTTATTTCATTGTCTATTTTCTATCTACATTCCAGCATGCTAATCTGAACATTCCAGGTGGTGACAAATGAAACGAGTGAAAATTTACACCTTTACAATTTTTTTTTAAACTCCCACATGCTGGAAAACAGGAAGTAGTGTGAATATGACGCAATGCTTTTTAAAGCCCGATTTTGGGAGGGGGAAGGATTTCAAAAAAACTATATTTCCTTTTAGTATGCGATATATATTTAAGCAATGCTTCCGTTTTGGTTAAATTATCTTGAACGGAAGTGCGAATTTAATCAACGGCGTATTGCCCCAAACGATTTTCTTTCAACAATAAACAACATTTCCAATGTCCCCATAGACTTATTAAACTGAAAAAAAGTTTCCTATTCAAGAGAAGATTCTGAATTTCTACGTCATTCTTTTGCTTCTGAAATCTTTACGCGATCAAGACAGTGGGTGTCATATGCATCGGTCCAGAGAGTGTAATGTGTATTAATGGTGATGATTGTGTGAGACGATTAAATGAAGTTGGCCGCAAAATTAAATAAAATATACGGAAACAAGTTCAAGCACAATTAGCTGCTTTAGGGTTACGCCTACTTCCGGTGTTTCTAGCTGTAGAAAAAGTTGCCTTAAAAAAAAAAAAAAGTTACAACTTTTTACTTGATTTAAGAGCAGCATCTTAGTTTAACTAGATCAGCCACTTATTTCTTACACCTAGGCCCCCATATTATCTTTGTAGCTTTTGTTCGCTTTTTGAACCTGTCCCAACTTAGAGAACATACCTCAACCATCTGCTTTGTATATAATATATTAATATCAACCCACGTAGATGGAACTATTCTGTTCGTATATATAAATTATGCAACAGTTTAACACATAACGAGATGTTTTTGTTGCATTTTACATTGCACATTCTTAACTATGCAAAATTTAGATAAATAAAATATATATAAAATATAAATTCATATTTAAATAAAAGTAGTTTAATGAGGATGGGAATAATTTTAGATTCTGCCTGTCATAATCTAAAGAGTAATCTATTAAATTTATGCATTTTTAAAAACTTTTATAGACTATTATTGTGCGAATAGAAGTGCAACAGGTGTTCCTAGTGCAGATTACCTGTGAATTTATTAAGGAGAACGTCCATTTGTGAGTTAGTGTTCTGGCCATATTTATTATAACATGTTCTGACATGTATATTTATTCTATTTTTCTCTGATCTACTGCATCTGCATTCTAGATTAGACTCGTGAATTAAAAATAAGAGATAAAATTGTCGCTTTCCTGTTTACCGGCTGTTTACCGGAAATAAAATAAAATCGAACAATTTTTTTGTACGGCTAATTTTTTTGTGCGAACAGCTATCTCTTAATAGGGGTGGAAAATTTGCCGGAAGGGCAGTTGATAGAATGAGCAAAAAGAAAATTGGAAAAAAAAGAAACCCAGATAACGGCATCAGTAAAAGGGAGAATTTTCAAATGTCCCTTTGATTTTAGACCAATAGGAGAGCTTACTGCCGCCTGCATACAAAGACAAGGTATTTCACCCAATTAATATGAGAGATAAGGCATGGCGCAAAGGGCGTGAGTGGAGTGAACGACGACCATCCAGTGATGAAAGCCGTTAGTTCGCCCAGATTGGCAAGCTTACGCAGCATCCATCCTAGGAGATCGGGCGTTATATGTTGAGATGATAGCATGGCCACCGCCGCTTCTGTCTGCGATATGGAAGGAAGTGTTGTTGTAGACATGTTGTGGATCAGAGGGTTCTAATGACTGTATAGAGTTGACTGGAGTTTTGTGTAGCGAGATTGGGGCTATTTCCAGAGAGTGAAGAATATTTAGATCAGAGTGTATAGTATGATTGGAGACGTAGAAGGTAGCGTTAACTATTGTTCTTAGAATTTTTGATTGTAAGGTCTGAAGTCGGTTGATGTTCGATTTTTTGGCGCTTCCGTAGAGTTGTGTTCCGTACGTCCATATTGGGGCAAGTAGAGCGGTATACAGTGTTTGTTTGTTCGTCAGGGTCAGTTTTGATCGTTTGTCGAGTAGTCTTTTCAACATTTTATACCTCAGATTGAGGTCAGTTCGTTTGAGTCTCGTGTGGGGGTTCCTAGTTAGTCGTCAGAATTTAAAATTCTATTTCAAATGGTTTCCATTTTTGCTTGTATTAGAAATTACAATTTTCCTAATCTACAGAGCATCGTCTAAAACTATGTGTTAATCTAACATAGTTAGTCCTATTTGTAAAATGTAGTTCAGTAATTTACGGTGCACCGAAGCAAGGAGACTGGTTCGCCTTGAAGTGCCCTTAATGGTTAACCACAGCCCATTGAGCAATCTTTGTTTTTCTTATATCAAATTAGACATTCCAAAGCGTTTCCTTTATCAATGGAAACCAAATCTCGGAAGTAGTGATAGGAAATTTCCTGTTCTGTTCTTACGAAAGATCTTACATCTGTTTAGTTTACAAGTGCTGACTAGATATATTTGTTGGTAATTCAATCTAGATGAAAAAATGAATTATAATCACCATAAAATCATCCAAATAGAATTTAACTCAACTTAAGGCGTGACATCCAATCTGAACTGACACAACATGAGTGACAGAGAGGGGAGAATGTATATGTGTGTGAGAGAGAGAGAGAATTCAGAAACAATTTGTAATTATAACAATGACAAACTAACACTCAGAGCTTCGTTATGTGTATATATACACATTAGTTGTCCCATGTGTATAGTATGTATAATTGTGTTGCGCCAGACAATAACAAGGTCACGCTGACATAGTACCAGTGCTAGTGTTGTGCAAGAGGTCACCAGAAGGGTATCGAAAGGTCGTAATGTACACCATGCAAATAAAAAAGGTTCATTGTCACTTTTAATTATTAATTCTCTTCCCATTATGTTGTACATATATATGTATATATAATAAATGATTGTAGATAGTTAGTCTCTGATAACTGTAAGTATTTGTATTAAGAGAAATTTGTGTGTGATTTCTTTCGTGATTGGGGCTATTTCCAGAGACGTGAAGAATATTTAGATCAGAGTGTATAGTATGATTGGAGACGTAGAAGGTAGCGTTAACTATTGTTCTTAGAATTTTTGATTGTAAGGTCTGAAGTCGATTCTTATAGTATCCAAGATATTTGCATTTTTAACTTTTCCGTCGATATTCGCGTTTTTCACCATAAAAATGGCCGTAACTTTTCTATCCTTTATATTTCTATCGTGAACTCCGGAAATCGCTATAACATAAAACTTAGCCTTTACCGGAAATTCTTCTTAAATAAATTTTTCACGTAAAAGTTTTGAAGCGTATTTGATTATCGTTACGTTTGTACATAAGTAAATCACGTAAAAACAAAGATTACGATTGGTTTTACAGAAAATCACGGGAAACATCATAAAAAATGTGTTGTGAACCCACAACACTTTTTAGAGCATAAGTTCTCTTAACATGGAGTTCGATATCAAGGAGTCCATGATCTAACTTCCTGTAAAAACAGGATGAACAAAAATCTAGATATTAATATACAGGGTGTATACGGAGGAGTGGTCGAAACTTCGGGAGGTGATTCAACAGCTCAAATGCAACAAAAAATATTCTATTCACTTTGGCCTGATTCTCAATAGTGTCCAAGATATTTGCATTTTTAACTTTTCCGTCGATATTCGCGTTTTTCACAATAAAAATGGCCGTAACTTTTCTATCCTTTATCCTACAACAAATCTGCTTATTCCAAACGAAAGAGAAATTAAATTTCCTATAAAGTTGCTCGATTTAGAGCCTCAAAACGATTCTTATAACAATGAAATTTTTACTTTAATGCCTAAAAAATTTGTTCTCAATGATTTTTGTTAAAATTTATTAAAATAGTCTTGAAGCTCAATAAATGCGCAACTTTTTCTGAAATTATGTGACTTCTTGTGATTCATTAATCATTGAAAAAATGCAGTTGAAAATTTCAACAAAAATCATCGAGAACAAATTTTTTAGACATTAAAGTAAAAATTTCATTGTTATAAGAAACGTTTTGAGGCTCTATACCAAGCAGATTTATAGGAAATTTAATGTCTCTTTCGATTGGAATAACTCAGAATATCGACGGAAAAGTTAAAAATGCAAATATCTTGGACACTATTGAGAATCGGGCCATAGTGAAGAGAATATTTTCTGTTGCATTTGAGCTGCTGAATCACCTCCAGATGTTTCGACCACTCCTTCGTATACACTCTGTAGATATACGGTAATGAACAAAATTAATATGTAAATTTCTTTTTTGTTTTCATTTTACGAGATCGTGAGCTAAGATTGAGCAAAGAAAATATTTAATGCTTCATAATTGTTTGTTTAAAATTCAAATAATCCATAATTATGAGTAAAAAAAAAAGAATTTATAGAACATGAAAGTTTACTGGCGCAGTTACTAAAAAACTATGGCTTCCAAAAATAAAAACGTAACCATAAATTATACTTCAATAAAAGTTTCTCTCGTAATGATTTACTGGCATTAATGAACGCGAGATGGAACTGACAAGCTTCCTTTTTTTTTTTGCTATCTTTGTGGTAAAGTTCTAGGGGAGAACGGAAGTATGACGCTAACAAAACTGAAAGTACACCTCCATGTCCGCTCATGGTGAAAATGCTACTAAAGGTGTAGATTTTTTTTTTTTACAAAAATTTCGAATCGGTGCTACTGAATATACTTTTGCACCAGATTTTCGAACCGGAAGTGCCTCTTACTGAATAGCACTTTGAACACCTGGAAGTTTCGTAAACGTACATATCCGGTTGAATACGCGAAATCTAAAATTTTGTCACGATCACAATCGTTTCTCTTCTATTTTTTTTCGATAATCGATAATTTTTTTAATAATTGAAATGGTTTAATGCAGGTCCTGCATTGATCACCTTTTTATTTTTCTTTCTTTCGTAATTTTGGTTTAATGATTCCACAAATGAGAGACTCAAACAACAGCAGGTTTCAACATGTTCATTTGTTAACATTAATTAGTATCAAAGTCTTTTTGATTTCATTTAATTAAAAATTAATAGAGTTTTAGTTAATTAATTAAAACGTCACACTCCTGTGAACAGCTGTTTTAGAACCTTAAATGAGGTTCAATCTAATTAACTTTCAGCTGCAGAAAATAGGCACACAGTCAATTGTTATCTAACATTTAATTACAGACAAATCAATTGGACGAATACTTTTTATTTGTCTCAATGAGTTCATTTATTAGTAATGATTATTTGGGGAAAAAAACACAAAAAATTACAAAATAAAAAATAAAAATACAGTACTACCAACCCAGATTTATTAAAACAAAAAAAGAAAGAGAGAGAAAAAACCCTAGAAGTGAGTCATACAGATGGCCATGACATTGTGAATGTATTAAAAAAGGCAAGGCTTTACATTCTCGGTTGACGTTCCTACATTTTTATATTAAATAAAATTTTAAAATCTGATTTAAAAAAAATCAAAAACATCATAATTAATGCAGTACTTAATTTACATAATTACTAACACTAAAAAACTTTGAATAGTGATCTTCAGATGAAATCCATTTTTAATAAACGTCAAGATGCATTCATAAAAATAAAAAATAAAACGGTATAATATCACTTCTGATCGATCTATTGACAACCGTTTTACATTAATCGATATATTACGATATCCGAGCGGTTAGAAGCGAGACCTGTAAAGCTAATATGTACTATGGTACTGGGTTCGATTCCCGGTCTAGGCCTTGGATTTTATTTAATGGTTAATTATAGAAATTTATAGTAAAGTATGTTAGGCGGTTATAGGTTCATTAAGGAAAAAGCTGAAGAATTAGCGAAGCTCTACAAAGCTCCAAAGCCCTACTAGGCTGCTAGAATCAAAGAACAGTACTTGCAGGATGCTTCTTTAAATAGCCCTTACTTGAAAATGGCTCCTGACGTTATTCTGTAAACTTCGTATTGGTTGGTGTAAGAGAATTAATATGGGGTCAAATATTCGGAATCGGGCGCCATGGTAGCCGAGCGGTTAGAGGCTAGACCCGCAAAGCTAAGATGTATTGTTGGTTTAGTGGGTTCGATTCCCCTGGTCTAAATCTTGGATTTTATTTAATGGTTAATAAAAGACATTTTTCAGTAAAGTATGTTTGCTATTCGCCTCCGTCCACGACACCTAATTGGTAGTTGGTCGTTAAGCCCCGCCTGAAAAAATAGGCGATTACTTTACTTTACTTTTTACTTAATCGAATGTATTGGCATACATTAGAGGAGAGCTCTTAACTTCATTCTACTTCGCTTAAATGTAGTTTCGTGTAAAAGATTACCAATATTATAGCCCCACTTTTGCATTCCTGGTTCATTAAGGAAAAAGCTGAAGAATTAGCGAAGCTCTACAAAGCTCCAATGCCCTACTATGCTGCTAGAATCAAAGAACAGTACTTGCAGCATGCTGTAAACTTAATGTTTAAGAGATTTCTCGTAAGAAAAGTTATAAGTCACAAGGATTAGCTAGAAATGGAACAGAAAACAACATATATTGACGCTGTTTTCCCGGCATTAACACTTAACACATGGGGTTAAAAACCCACAAGTGGGGGTTAATAAAGGGACAGAAGTTTTAAAGTCTCAAGTCTCTGCAGGATTTGAAAAGGTACTGGTAGCAGAATAGAAGGTTTATAAGAAACCATTGTGAAGATTGAATATGAAGAGGTCCGAAATAGGGGCCCAACTGTTGGACTAACTCCTTAGGAAACCAGTCTTCAATAATTATAGATATACACCAATCGATCAAGTTAAGAGAAAGAAATCGAACTATAATAGTGTCGCTTCCGGTTAACTAATTTTGTCAGAAAACTATTTTACAAATCCTACGATAGCAACTAAACAAAATTACCTTTTCTATAATTTACCAATTATTAAGCTACGCTGCCGATAGACAGACAGACAAAAATATGGATGTTTTAAAACATATACAGGGTGACCAAAGTTATATGCTTTACCCACTTTTTTTTTTAACGGCGGGAAATTTCGAAAAAATAAAAAACACGTATTTAATCATTTTTAGTCTAGTTTATTTTCAGTGATTGACCCATTTTTTAAAACCCCTGTATCTCGAGATACAGCATCCAACTTTTGTTTTTCAAATGGAACGTTATATTTTTTGTTGCATATTTTAGTAGTATTTGAGCTCCTAAAAACAACAAAAAAAATTTTTTTGAAATCGGTTAGGTTTTTCAAAAGTTATGGTAATTGAAAATATGAAAAACAAATTTCAGTTTACTGTCAAAATTACTTTATTTTTTTTAAAGAATCTGTTCAAACTGGGTATAATCAACAGATAGGCAAGCCAAAACTCTGGACTCCCTACGCTTTGCTTGTAGCAGCACTTATGGTAGCGAAGTCCAAGATCTAGGCAGGCTAGAGTAATTCGACGTTTCAGATCATCGACTGAAGCTAAGGGATTAACGTTACTGTACAGTTTATTTTTTAGATATCTCCACAAAAAAAAACAGTCCTTTGGGGTTAGGTCCAGAGATCGAGGTGGCCATTGGATGGGACAATGAGTCCCTAAGCACTTTTCATGAAAATATCTGTCCAGGTAACCTCGAACCACTCTCGCATTATGTACCGGGCAACCATCTTGTTGAAAATACATATCTAGCCGACGTTTTAGATGAACATCTTCAAGCGGAACTGGCAAAATGTCTCTGAAAAAAAAGTTGGATACCTTTCACCAGTTAAGTTCTCTCTGTAGAAGTATGGGGCCGATTAGTTGATTTTCTATAACTCCACCTAAACGTTTGTAGAAAAAACAACCTGAACGTCGAATACTTCTAGCCTGCCTAGATCTTGACTTCGCCACGATAAGTGCTGCTACAAGCAAAGCGTGGGAGTCCAGAGTTTTGGCTTGCTTATCCGTTGGTTATGGCCAGTTTGAATAGAATCTTTAAAAAAAATAACGTAATTTTGACAGTAAACTGAAATTTGTTTTTCATATTTTAAATTACCATAACTTTTGAAAAACCTAACCGATTTCCAAAAAATTTTTTTTTTTTTTTAGGAGCTCAAATACTATAAAAATATGCAACAAAAAATATAAAGTTACATTTGAAAAACAAAAGTTGGATGCTGCATCTCGAGATACAAGGGTTTAAAAAAGTGGGTCAATCACTGAAAATAAACTAGACTAAAAATGATTAAATACGTGTTTTTTATTTTTTCGAAATTTCCCGCCGTTTTAAAAAAAAAGTGGGTGGAACTTTGGTCACCCTGTATATTTTTGGTGACAATTCTAAATGGAAAAATCGACATGATTTTTTAAAGAGCGGTAAACAGGAAGGAAAAAAAAAACTTCTTTTCCGGAAACGAATCCGTGTTTTTCTTTCCGGTGAAAAACTCAATCACGAAAAATTGAAAGCGATCAAAACATTTCCGTTAAACTAAAGTAAAGCAAATCAAAGAAAAACATTACCTAGAAAAAGGTCGATAACTATAATGAAAACCAATGAAAGTGAGAGTTAATAACAATATTTAAATAAATTTACATAATAGAGAATATATAAAAATATTGACTGTGAAACAAAAAAAAAAAATGTATTTATATGTATTTAAAAAAAATGTATTTATATTAAACGTATTTAAAATGTTCTCAGGTCAAGGTAACTGCATTCAAAAAAAAGGTACAACAGCCACATACGTACACACAAACACAATTATGACATTATCAAATCAACCTGTTGCTGTGGCGAGTTGATGTTGATGTGGTAATCGTAAAAAATATTTTTACAATTAATGTATTACGTACTTTTATTTTTAATTTTTTTCCTGTATTTACAGAGTTTTTAATCATTTTTCAAGCACTACCATTAAGATAAACGGGGCCATTTCTCCTAAAAGTCGTAAATATGTTTACTTATTTTTTTATTTTCTTTACTTTCACTTACTTCTAAGTAAACAGGAAAACATTGCTTATGGCGTAAAATTTCCCATATCGTGTTTTCAACAGATTTCATTTCCTGAGATTTTCTTCTGACCAAAAAAAAAAAGAAAAAAAATTGGCCTGTGTGTGGACAGTCAGTGGCTCAAAAAAAATATAGGAAATTACAGATAGTCGAATGAGTTTCACCTACCGGAAGTGATACCTTAAATGAATCGATATTTTCAATTTTGGCGGGAATTTTCCTTGATAAATCTGCATTAACGATTTCCTGCAAACTCCGTTTACCCACAATGTTGATCCATTCATTCCTTCCCTAAGTAGCGGATGTACACAACTGTTGTAATCATCGTTTTTTGTGAACAATAATCGAATATTATTGTTATTATTTACTTTTTTTTTAAGAATCGAATTTGTAGCTCCTTAATTTCCTGAATTAGTCAAAAATTAGAAGAATATTTGGCCATCCGAAATAAAAAATATATATAGAAGAGAGGAAATGGTAACAGTGTCTAATGCCGGATTAATTATTCTCATGTGCATCCTCTGACGTAGTATGAAAGTTAGCGTAAAATCATTAAACGAACTTGTAACTGTACAGCTTAACTGAACATTTCTCTCTCCGTCTTCATTCTACTTCACCACGTCACGCTAGGACTCTGGGGACACTGGACACTATTTAAAAGAAAATATTACGTAAAAAATTACTGACACGCATTAATTTGGAAAATCTGAATAATTACTTATTGTACGCACAAAGAAAAAATAAAATCCCGGGGAAAAAACAGCAACTCCCGGAAATTAACACTCTCGAACCACCTGTAAAAATTCAAAAAAGGGAAAATAATTTAAACTCCCAATCAAGGAACTTCAAAAAGTTGACGCTGGAAAGAATTTTCCCCAAATTATGGACTTGAATTCATTTTAAAAGACATACGAGGTGTGTTCAAAAAGTAACGGGAATTTTTAAATTTCGCGGGTTTGGAGAGTCTGATTGTAAATTTTTTTTTTTATTATGTTGGTACACATGCCCCTGAAGTACGATAAAATTTCCAGTAATATTCATTGTTTACTTCTTAAGCGGAGAATGGAAGTTGCTCAAGAGTCACTCAATGAAGTCGACAACGATGCGGATCTACTGAAACGTGTTATAACATGTGACGAAACATGGGTTTACGGATATGATGTCGAAACTAAGGCTCAATCGTCCCAGTGGAGGCATTCTGGATCGCCAAGACCGAAAAAGGCTCGACAAGTGCGGTCGAATGTGAAGGTTATGCTCACTGTGTTCTTCGATTTTAATGGCATAGTGCATCATGAATTCTTGCCACAAGGTCAAACAATCAATAAGCAGTACTACCTACAAGTTCAACGCCGTTTGCGTGAAGCAATCCGAAAAAAACGCCCGGATTTGTGGCAAAACAATTCATGGATTTTGCACCACGATAATGCACCTGCTCACACTTCATTGCTTGTTCGTGAATTTTTGGCCTAAAACAAAACTTTAACGATGCCCCAGCCTCCATATTCGCCAGACATGGCTCCATGTGACTTTTTTCTATTTCCAAACATAAAGAGAACATTAAAAGGCCGTCGTTTTACAAGCATAGATGACATTAAAAGCGAATCGCTGAAAGCTATCACAAAGATCGAGTTTCAGAAGTGTTTCGAGGATTGGAAAAAGCGCTGGCACAAGTGTATTGTATGCGAAGGGGACTACTTTGAAGGCGACAATATTAATGTAGATGAATAAATAAATATTTTTTTCAAAAAACGAAAATTCCCGTTACTTTTTGAACACACCTCGTATTTACAAAAGGAAAATTTATGAAAAACTTGCATAAAAGTTATGGGTTTTTTTTGAGATAATAAAAGCCGAACTTACTGTGACGTCTTTGGTTTAGCTTAGGTTCATCCTAAGTAGTTATTATTTATCCTAAATTCTGGGAAATGAAATAATGGAAAATTTTAACAATGTATTTGGGATTGATTATTTTGGGGCTTATTTATCGTAATATTGATGCAACGTCCTAATTGTGGATATGACCCCAAAAAATTAAACCAGTTTGAGCGTTGGGATGATTTTTTTTGAGCAAGGAATAATTTCACGTTTTGCCAGGAAGTGGGATTGCCAATGAGAGATTTCCTAAAAGTCCCCTGGATAAGAAGTGGAGGACAGAGTAGGGAAGGTCAGTGAGATTATAACCACTGACCCTGAGGCGCCAGAGCCCTTTTAGCCACCACTCGCCTCCTTCATTGATTCATTCTGTTGAATGAAGTAGAAGACGAAGGTGCCCAGACCACACCACGAGGAGGTTGGGTTGGCTTGAGGATTAAGTGCAGAGTGACGTAATATGCCTCTCTACTCAATCCCCCTTGTGGTCCACATAAGAAATCATTTATAATATATAATTGTGAATAAATATATAAAGTAAGAAACTGGAAAAAGCTCCGGGTGCCAAAAGCACCTCCAGATGTTGGATGTGCCTTAAATTCTTATAAAAGTTAGGCATTCGACGAACTCCTTCTTCTTCTTCTTCTTCTTCTTAACTGGCGCTACAACTCATGCAGAGTCTTGGCCTCCTCAAGACTTGCCTGCCAGGCGTCTCTTTCCTGCGCAGCCGCTCTCCAGTTTCAGAATCCTAACATAGATGCAGCATCCTTGGCCACACTATCCTCCCAGGGCAGCTTTGATCTGCCTACCCTCCTGGATCCTTGCATGTTTTCCTTCCAGCACTTTCTTAGGAATCTCATTTTCACTCATTCTAGCTAAGACGACGACGAACTCCTCAAAATAACAAAGACTTAACAATGATATAGCAATTTTTCTTTTTTTTGGTTGGCAATCATGTGCTGAAAATTATTTTTCGATTCAATCGAACGAGCATTAGTCGATGATTACACGATTTTAAAGTATTCCCTGTGGAATCCATTCTATAGATTTCAGACACAAAGGATTAATTAATTGGATAGAGAACTATTTTAAAATAAAATAGTATTTTAACCTTACGAAAATCCATGAAAACAAAAGGAAAATATTATTCTAATATAAGGAAATTTTATGTCCATCAGTTCTGTCAAGTTGTCATTTACAAACATTCATAATATTCACGATTTACATGAGTATTCATCCGTTTTTAATTGATTATCATGATACTTTATTCGGAATAGGAAATCGATTATATATTCTCTCGATTTGGGCTAGCTTTATTTGTAACGTTGACGGTACGTATATCTGTGAAAAAGATGGATTACCGTAACTTGTACTTTTTTTAGATCGGAACAATAATATCGAATAGATTTTTAAAAAATAAAAAATAAATTTAAATAACAATTTATCTAAAATAACAAATGGCTGTTTAAATAAACGCCATTATAAATTATGGTCAGCCTTAAAAAGATAAAAAGCCTTGATCCCTAAAGTTTAAGCGCCCAAAACTCAACAAAATCGTTTTAAATTATTTATACTAAGAAATAATTAAACGTGAAAAAAGTGATTAATTATAAAACAAAAACATTTTTTATGGTTCAAAATAAAAATGTTACGTCCAATTTAATCAATTAAATTAAAATGAGTGAAATTTAGAGTGGCCCCAAAAATTCAGTGTAACTTCCGCTTGGAGCGAGTAAAGGTCAGAATTGTTTCTGAAAAAAAGTAATATTTCTTAAATATTCAGACAACGATCTATCCCTAGAAATAAAAAGAAGGAGTATGTTGGCCAATAGGAGCTAATTATGGATTGAATAGTCATATGAGTAGCAACCTAATATCAAAAAATACGAAAGTGCTTCTCTATAAGACCCTGATCCGTCCTGTGTTAACTTATGGCTCCGAAGTTTGGGTAATTTCAAAAAAAAAGTTGAAAGGATGCTGCAAGTGTTCGAGAGAAAAGTTCTTCGACGTATTTTTGGCCCTATTAAGGAGGGCGCGATTTGGAGAAGAACAAAGAATCAGGAACTACAGCCTCTATTCCAGGAAGCAGACATCGTAAAGATAAATTAGGCTTGGCAGGCTCAGATGGGCAGGCCATTTGTACGGTGGCCATTATTTTTGTATCAAAAAACAGGACAAGGAGGAAAAAAAACCTATAAAAAATATTAATACGTTTATTAACTCGAGATCGGTTATTACAAAACAATGGCCATATAATATGGCCCATGTTCAGCCGAAACTGAGCGACTACTTGCACTATACACTTATTAATTAGTAACAAAATGTAAGTAGTAACTCTTGTAAATAGAAAAAATAGTCAGTCTTTTAAAATTACAACAGATTTTGTTTTAATGTCACATTCTTTAAAACTATACTAACGACAATAATAATATACAAATATATCTAATTTTCACAATATGAAGATCAGATTTTAACAAAATCATACATAAATCTTCGAAAAAATATTCATATTTTCATTAATTTCATTGAGTATAATTAAAATTTCATTGAAAAACAGTACAAAACAGTACAAATGAATAAAAAACAGGACATTTATGCTTAAAAAAAAAAAGAAGGACAGCGTCTTAAAAAACAGTACTGTCCTGCCAAAAACAGTACGAATGGTCACCGTAGCCATTTGGCAAGGATGTCTGATTTGGAAACAACCCAAACGGCTTCTGCAAGGAAGATGTACATAGAGTCAGGAGAGTGTGTAGGCCTAAATTGAGATGGAATGATGGAGTAGGCGTGGATGCCAGAGACCTGCTAGGAGTGAGGAATTGGAAGGTTGCTGCAAGGGATAGGGAGGACTGGCGGAAGCGGATTGAGGAGGCCAAGGCCCAGTAATGGGCTGTAGCGCCAATAGTAAATATTTAGATAATTTTTTTTTTTTAATTATGTGCTGAAAAATCTTACTAAAACATCGTACAATATTTGCTGCCGAATTTTTTGACAATTTGAACTCAAGAATAACTGTGCAGTAACTAAGTAATAATTCCATGTTTCAAAAATTTAGAGTTTGAAAAGTTCGTTTAAGTTAAAAACATTGAGAATTTTAGTAAGAGGAAGTCATGCGGGTGTTTACAACAGATCTTTCAGGAAGTGACGTACTACATGAAATTATAGACCAGGGATGGCGAACCTTTTTGAGACATGGGTCAAATTTTGTTCATATGTGTGTGTTTTTTTTTTTTTTTTTTTTTTAGGACATAGCTCTTGGGTCACTAATGCCCCCCCCCATTTGCACAAAAGTTAAGTTTAAAAATTTTAAATTGAATATTTTCAAAAAACTAAACATCTTTAAAAGTTCAGTTGGCTTAACGGGTAAAACGGGACGAAACAAGTGGCTATGGAAGTGCTCTTTTTACAAACATAACTGAACAAAACCTGAACAAAAGTGTGTTTTATCTGAAGAAAAATCTAAATATGGTTATTTGTGCTTTGGGTTGCCGATTTTTTTTTAACAAACAAAATATGAGTAAAATTATGCATTTTATTTGATATTTTGTAAACACTTTTGCTTTATTTCAAATACTACAAAAGCATTTGTCGTCATTTGCGTTTTAAAACTGTAATGATCAAACTAAAGGTTATAGATAGCATTTAAATTGTTTTTGTGTCAATGCGTGATTGAAAAAAATACAGATAGAATATAAATTATCCACCACAATTAGAAAATCTAAATCAACCCGCGTAAACAAACAAATGGTTGCCTAGCAATTGTGGGTCAGTGACTGTCCCTCGGGTCACAGGTTTTCGCCATCACTGCGATTAAACAACAATATTTGCAACCGAATTTTTTTGACGTTTTGAACTCAAGAATAACCGTGCAGTAATAATTCCATGTTTCAAAAATTTGTTTCAAGAGTTTGAAAAGTACAGTTTAAGTAAAAAACATTGAGAATTTTAATAAGAGGAAGTCATGCGGGTGTTTACAACAGATCTTTCAGGAAGTGACTGTAAGCAAGAAAAGAATTTATATAAAGTTATAGAGCATGTACATCTTTATCTAATAAACGTATTACGTATTATCCAATACCAATACTAAAAAATAATAATAAATGTCACAAACCAACTGATTTTCATTGGCCAAGTTAATAAATAAAAATAAAATAAAATAAATATAAAGGTGCGGAAAAATTGCGCCATTCTCTTTAAACTGATGAAAAAATAGAAAAGATGAAAATAAAAATTACGAAAATATGTATATCCACAGCATCAGTGAGATACAGAACGAGATAAGCTCAAAAAAAAAGGTTCACCTACATAGGTGAAAGTTTAATAAAATATTTAACATTTAAAAAGACACATATAAATAAACCGGGTTTAAGGAAGAGGATGTGCAAACACTGTTGCCAACGTTGTACATATTTTATTAAATGTCCCTGTTACTTTATTTTTTTTTTTATTCCCTAAGTAAAAATGTCAAATAAAATAAAAATGCTATAAATATTAAGGATCTATAAAAATGGAGAAACTAAAAAAAGTGCAAGACTGTAATTCTTCTTTTTTCTGTTGCCTTGGTTACATTTTAGTAGTTATTTATTTTAAAAAATAAATAAATAAATAAATAAACCAAAATCTAAAAAAAAAAGCAATAAAGGTCGTAGAAGTCAAGGTACAAAATGTCAAGAGGCTACCAACATGTGATTGGGTTGGAATTTAATTTATTTAAAGTAAAAGTTACTTTTGAAATTATAACAGCTTTTGGAAGGGGGCCGCTGTTTCTTTATTTTTGGATTAAGTGGCCACCCCCCTTCTCGCTCTTCTGTACTTGGCTGCAATTTATTTAGAGGGTAAATTACTGAAAAACTACTTTCACCTACCTAGTGGGAGACGATCTGAAATAATTTTAGACGAAAGAAAAATGAAAATTTATTGTTTACATTCTCTTAGACGTCAACGGAAGTATAGCTATTGACGTAGTGAAAGAAGTGGAAGACAAAAAAATGGCCCAAATTAGCCGTAGCTCTAAACCGGAAGAAGCTGTAGCTGAAAATTGGTGGAAGGGTTTGTTCAAATGGAGATTTAAGGGGGTTTTCCTGGCTGAGATTATTGATCTGATTAAATGCTCTTATGAGCAATGGATGGGAGACAATATGAGAAGCTCTGAAGATTTAGTTAAGACATTCTGTAGCTCCAGAAGTTATTGTCAGAATATAGGGTGCGCGCTTAAGTGACGTAGTTTCCGAGAAGTAAACTTGAAAATGTAATTATGGTACTTGGATATTCTGAACTGGAAGTGGTAGTGGCAACTCAAGGCATTAAGTTAATCCTATCAATGCCAGAGAGAGAGAGAGATAGAAAAGCTGGTAAACCTGCCGTTGCCAATCAACCAAGTCTCTGAGAAGATCGAACGAAGAAAGATGCAGACAAACCGACATGTGGGTGGAAACTGTTCACCTCCTACCAAAGACAAAGCCACGTAGAAAATACGCTGTACACTTAGCTTCGATTCATTGACGACAATCTAAATCAGGGGTTCCCCACTACGGCCCGCGGGCCACATGCGGCCCTCGCCGCACTTCCGGAAGGGGCATCTCTTTCATTGGTGGTCAGTGAGATGGGAGCACTATATGTGGCGCCGTCACAAAGCGCTGCGTCACTCATGTACAGTACTACTTCCGAAGTCGCGCGGGATGCACGCGTCACGGCTCCGAAAACAAGTGTAAAATAACAGCCAGAAGTAGGAAGAAAGGCAAAGCACTATAACTAAACCGGACATTGACCATCTCATTAGCCAAAAGCAGGTCCACAATTCCCACAGAAATACTGGGCAGTTTGGTGATTTAAATTTACTTGTTCTTTATTTGAAATATTTTATTTCTTCCCGTTTTGTTTTGTTACTTTAAAATAGTTTGTTTTTTATAGTCAGGCCCTCCAACGGTCTGAGGGGCAGTGAACTGGCCCCCTGTGTAAAAAGTTTGGGGACCTCTGATCTAAATCAGCATTTTTATTGTGAAAAGTAATGAAGATAGACTTCTCAATTCTTCAGAGATTGTTCAGCATTATTTTATTTTTACAATACGACCTTTTTGGATCCTAATTCACAGCATTATCTGGACAACCCCAATAAAATCTTAGGCCCTCCAAGGTAACGGAAGTTGGTCGAAGGGGTTACCAACCCTAGCCTAGAAAAACCAATATTGTTATATAATAAAAACACAAAAAAAAAATAACCTTAGTCTGATCTTCAAGGGAGCCATTGAAGAAGAAGAAGAAGAAGTGGAAGAAGGCTTATGAGTATAGGCAGAAAGTTCGAAGTAGATGTGGTTTGATGGGCTTGGAAATCATCTTAATTATGGAGAATTTCCACAGGATCAAAACCGAGAGCTTTTCTCGGAGGAAATGTAAAATACAAGCACGAAACTTACGTTTCGTGTACTGCCACTAGGATAGACCTGCAAATGAAAACCCTTCTCTACCCAACGATAACGGTTCTTCAGCATCACTACAAAGAGAACTTTGAGGACGGACGTTTTATTTAAAGAGGTGATTCTAAGCTCCGTTTAAGGGACCTAGAAGCAATTTTCTTTTCTCTTAACTTAGGTAACTTACAAGGTTAAGGGCCCTACAAATGGATGCAACCTTCCATGACCTCAAAGGTTGTGTTAAAACTAGAAGAAAAGTTTACAAGAGAGTGCTCTGTTTCTCAGAGCAGGGGGCACCACAAAATCGCAAGTTTTAATAAGTAACTAATAAAACCTGCTGACTATGTAAGCTTACGTGGGAACGGATTACAAAGAAGCTCAATCTAGCTTCTTCCAAACACAATGGACCCCACCAATTCCTGACAACGTAATATCTCTCTCTTTTTTTTCTCTCTCTCTTGTACAGCTGAACTGACGAACTTGAAAAATAACCTTTAGAGACTGTTACTAATGTAAATAATTGCACTGGTGACTGTATTAAAAAGACGTAGATCAAACAGGCCAGGTTTACATATGACCTACAGATAACCTTGTACACACTAACCACACCTTTAACCCCTTCCCCTGTTCTGCCCGTCACTCCCTACCTTCACCATTCGGATTACATCATATGATTCTCTAGTTGATTTATAATACATTTTCTGGTTTAAATCTATTTCATTTTAATGACAAAAATCTGTAGCAAAATATCACGGTTCGAATGGAAAGTTTTAACAAATTTTGACGAGGGCATTTTTCCAAGCAGTTTTCACGACTGTATATCATTTTTTCAGGCTCATTTGCGACACTTTAATGTGAAAACTTAAAACTTTAAGCATAAGATGGAAATGGTCATTCACTAAAACAAAGCTCTAGGAAGTACGCCTGCGCATTATAGAAATATCATGAATTTTTCTCTTTTTTTTGTCTTTAAATGTCGATCTGTTGATTGAAAGATAAAATGCAAGGTGTGTTCTGTGTAGTATAATATAGGGTGTTCCACCCAGAGGGGATAGATTGATTGGCAGTTCAAGGTTTTCCCCAGCTTAATTGTGAATGATGTAGACATAGTTCTATTTTAGATTATAGACTGCGCCTCAATAGCAGGTTCATTTAAAATAATGTATCAGTAAAAAAGACTTCCTCAATGTATGGAGTTTAGTTGAAGAAATTTAAATATTAATTGGATTTCAAAAAAAGGTAATTTATTAGTTAATTACTGACAAAGAATTGGAAGACTCTTTGCAGAATCTGTGAGCAGTTTATGAGAAAAAGAAAGACTCTATTAATATTAATTACATATTCAAAAAGTATCTTTTTAAGTATCCTGTAAGTGTAAGGGCGTCCTCAAGATTGTTCCAGAAATCTTTTATTTCAATTTCGAGATCTGTTCAAGACTTTCGTTAGAAATCACAGCCTACCAAGTTCTATATTCGCTTTATAATCTCTGTAATCATTTGCAACATCCATTTCTTGTCATATTTCCGGCAAAATGGATCTGCAACAAAATCCAACCTTTTTTTTCTTTTAATTTTTAAAGAAAGGCTGACCGCAGAATTAATCCGTCAAGGCCGCGTGGGGCTATACGGATAATTGTAGGCTTATTAACTGGGCCACTGCAGGCTCAGGAAGCACATGGGCTTGGCAGATTGATAGCCTTAGCAGGCTCTGTCAGGAAGAAGAGGAAACGGCACTGCACGTGTTGTGTCAGTGTGAGGGGCTTGTCTGGCTAAGGATGTTACTTCTCGGGGAGGAAAAACCAAGGCCTGAGAGCTTTACCCAGGAGCCACTCTCCAGAATTAAGAGTCTGATTAGGCGGACGGGAGGGTAAACTCTAAAGTCGGGGAGCCACAATAGACCCAAAGGGGTCGCAGAAGCGTAGGCCATGAGGCCGCCCTAATTTAATCTATTCTATTCTTAAAGAAATTAAACAGTATTCCAAAGACATTCCTCAGCCTCAAATCTCCTTAGCTCTGTTTCCGTTTTAAACCTTGAAAGGCAGCATTTTTTGGCATTATTCTCTGATCTAGATTTGTTTTCTAGTAACTCAGAAGTTCTTCTACATCTCCAACCCCGTTCAAAGTGGTTCTCTTTCAAATTAGCTCTCTCCGCTTAAGTTGAAAGAAGTAGAAGAATCCCTCCTCTTTTTTTATCTGAATATCTTGATGAAAATAAATTGTAGTTTTGTGGATATAAAAGAGGGATGATATTGCCTTAGAGGTACCACTAAAGTTGGGGTCTTCGCACCTGTTACAGGGCCTTGTCTATTCATGATTGATTACAAATCATGGTATCCTAAAATTGACAGTCGCGTGAAGTCTTTTCCAAAGGAAGATTCCGGCCGAGTTTTACCATTTCGAATTTTAAATTATAAAGATTTTTGTAACTTCCGGAAAATGGGAGGCCTATTTTTTTCTTTTCTTTTTTAAAAAATTTAGATTGACGAGAGTGATTTCATAAAACCAAATATCTACTGAAACTTTAAAGATATAAGTGACAGTGTTTTTTCTTGTAGAATGTATGGGCGTCTGTAAAGAGATAATGTGTGAGTCAGGGTGATTGTGTGTGTAAGGTGAGCTCGAGTTTGCCTGTGGGTACGCTAAACCCAAATAGTTGCACACTTACAACTACCTTTGCAGGTTACAAAAAAAAAATCGCGTGTGTTTAGAGGTATCAGTACTGAGATTTGGCTGGAGATACTTCCTTGAAGAATTGGTTGGCCAATTTGTCGCTAACGAAACTTCAAGTACAGTAAATCTTTGGTATGTGCATTTATGAAGATCTCATCTTTTATTGTGGTTCTAATTAGGGACGAGTAAGTAAGTAAGATTATTAAAAGAACAATCTAGGAAGCAATGGCGGTCGCTAAAAGCTGAACTTTATGGCACTAAATAACTTGCAAATTAATATCTCAACTTCCTTGCTGTTATTGTTCTTTAAGCACACACGTCAACATCAAGCCTTACCTATTCTGGCCATGACATTCTAAACAACTTTATTCACAAGTGATTGTGTTTTGTTCATTGAACGTAACTCCATTTATTCCCACTACAGTGAAATGGACCAACCGCTGTGAGCGTTGTAAAAGAAGATAGGTGAATTTTACGAGAATATTCCACCACAAAGTGCAGCCAATCCCAGCTAAACATTCAGTACGTTTTGTGTAAAAAGCACTTAAACGAAACTCTGATGAAAACTATATTTAAGTTAAGCGTCAGTAATTACGATTTTGTCCTCTCTTATGCTCTATACTTTACTCAGTTATTAGCTATAGTTTATTTGTATGCAGATCCATAAATTGAGAAGATATTGAGAATTGATTTTTTTTTGGGGGGGGTCATGCCACGCTCTGGAATTGTGTCCCCAATATCTCCCTTTGTAACCAACATATTGGTATGAAAGTTTGTCCTCTTGTACCCTAGACGTTTCTCAGTTATACGCTATAGTATCATTTGTACAGATGTCAGAGTTGACACGTGAACTCATTTTGGATGACTCTCATAGACTGTAACAAAAAATTATTATATGATTGTAAATAATATAGAGCTATGAACGTACAGAACAAACTCACTCTATACAAGACACTACTAAGACCTATCTGGACCTATGGAGCTGAGCTGCGCGGCTCTGCGAAACCTTCTAACATCCAAAGAATCCAAATCCTTTCAATCTGAAGTCCTTCAGCAAATCGTCAAACGCTCCTTATTATGCATCCAATTTAACCTTCCAAACAGACCTCAGTATCCCTTTTTGTCAATGACCTAATCCATTCTCAGCCTCCTTAATTTCCATAATAGCCTAAACCATACATCCTAATCCCTACAGCACAAGCCTTATCCACAACAAGCCATCCCGACAGTCCTCCACGACGCCTGAAACGACGATGGCCCCGGCGACCTTTTACCTATTTCCTAAACTTCCTTCCAACCTCTAGAGAGTTCCAGCATTGGCTGGCCACTCTCAGCATGCCTTCCCGATTGTGGCGCTGGATCCTCGAATTCAGCCTACAATCTGTGCATAGCTAAATGAAGATCACATTTACTTGATGTATATGTATAGGTACAGGCTGTAAATAAATAAAAATAATAATATAGTGACTTGTGGAGTCCTCATTAATCTGAAGATCTATTATTAATTACAAATCATTATATAGGACCTCAATCGTATAAAATGTAATAACGAATACTAAGATACAAAATGGTGCGACGATAATTCACTTTGAATGTATGATTTAGTAGATGTCATAAAAATAATAATTAAATTAAAGGAAAATATTATTACTTGACATTAACGAGAAAATCCGGAAATAGAAGTTGAATCGTATTAAAGTTTATTTCCTTTAATAATCCAAATAAATTATGTGTAATTAAAATTAAAGCATAAAACATTGCTAAAGATTTAATACAAAAATAGAGGAAGACACAAGTGATTGCACATAGAGGATAATAAAGTTGGCAGCCAACTATGAAGGAGGTAATGGCAGCGGTGGGGGGGGGGGGGGTCGAGGGAGTATAGTGAAGGAGATAAAGTGATTGTTGGCTTGTGCCATGGAAACAGCATCCACTACACACAAAGCGAGCGATCAAGTAAGTCGTGGCCTGTTTAACACACTTCTCTCTCTCTATAAATATATATATATAGAAGAGATCAGCGCCCGATTTCCTCTATAACCTCGCGAGATGTTTATATTGCTGTTAACAAATGGGAAGGTTATTCTCTCTTTTTATACTTCCTTTTACTAAGTAAGATATTTTCAGATTTTCAAAAACTAATTTCTCTTGAAGTTTCCGTTTTGAGGAACCTCTTTAAAAATCACGAAAAATCAGTAAGAAAAAACAATTATTAGAACATATTATTTTACTACTAATGCTACTTCTAACATGGTAATAGTAAACATACCGGAAAGTGAGAGAGACAGTGTTTGAAGACTGAATGGATTCTGTTGTTTTTAAAGAAATATTCTTCTAAACGGGTCCACGTTCACAAATACCATCAGTTTCCTATTCAAAGCACCTTAGTCTATAAATTTCTGACGAAATATCAACCTTAGACAATTTGCCGAGATTACCCTACGAATCCAATAAGCAAAAACAAATACTGGATTGCGTACAGGTGCATTCCAGATATCAAAACTGAAAATCTCGCAAAAATTTGGGAAATCGTCTAAAAATTAATTATAGAGGCAACATAGGACTGACAGTTCCATAGATAACAACAGTAGACAAATAAAGAATTCCAGACATCTAAAGAACTCTGACTTAAAAAGCATGTTAAAGTAAAAAAAACGACGGATGTGAATGTTCAGTCAGTCTGACTTAACAAAGTGACACTGCTATATTTACAAACATCACATGTTTTTACACACTTTAATACAACAATACGAACATTTTTCATTTTTCCATTATATATATATATATATATATGATTTTCCAAGACACTGTTTTTCTTCAGAAAAACTACCTTTTTTTTCAAAAAAAATAAAAAGAAAAAAGAAGTTATTTCATGTAACAATACAATGATAATATGGTTAAAAGTGTGTGAAAAATCTAGCCATCAATCATATATCAAGAATTTTTCTCTTTTTTTTTAAAAAAAAAAAACCTGTAACTAAAAACAGAATCGATTTCGACAATTTTCTTTAAGCATTTACCACAACTCATTTAATATCCTAAAAGTTTTATAACGTTTTTACTAAATACATTTATTGTTATTATAGAGATAAAATACATGTTTTCTATAAAATTCTAGTACCGTCGTGCCTACCCTCTACATAAGTTTTATGTAAATTCTAGTACCGCAATACATCTTAGCTATGCGGGTCGTGCCTACCCTCTACATAAGTTTTATGTAAATTCTAGTACCGCATTACATCTTAGCTATGCGGGTCGTGCCTACCCTCTACATAAGTTTTATGTAAATTCTAGTACCGCATTACATCTTAGCTATGCGGGTCGTGCCTACCCTCTACATAAGTTTTATGTAAATTCTAGTACCGCAATACATCTTAGCTATGCGGGTCGTGCCTACCCTCTACATAAGTTTTATGTAAATTCTAGTACCGCATTACATCTTAGCTATGCGGGTCGTGCCTACCCTTACACAGGTTTTCTGGAAATTCTAGTACCGCAATACATCTTAGCTATGCGGGTCGTGCCTACCCTCTACATAAGTTTTATGTAAATTCTAGTACCGCATTACATCTTAGCTATGCGGGTCGTGCCTACCTCTTGTATTGTTTTTACAAAGGGTTTTATAAAGACAACTTTTCTGGTAGACTACCATTTTACTGGAAGACATGTTTCAGTTTTCCTAGACTTTCTACGATTGTAGGAAAATTCATTTTAAAGCCGTTCGAGGAAATAGAGGGCTACGCTTTTTCCGTTCTATGTCTTCACGTTGTACAGGTTTTACGAATTGTATCCGTTTAAAGCAATTGTTGAAGTTCAAAATTTTGCCGAAAATGTACAAAATTGTGTAACTACGCTACTAAGCGATTCTCCCCCCTCCCACTGCCAAGAGTTGAAGCTCTAGTAACCTCAAGGTGACTAATTGTTCGCAGCAATAACCTGAATGTCCCTGTGGCGTACCAATAGTTGAAGTACAATATGGTACCAATGCAATGCCATAAATAGTTTACCAAGTCTTTTATGTAATCACATCACATGCTTCTACTCTTTGTTGCATACCTGGACAGTGACGTATCAATTCTCTCTCTCTAATGTCTCCTTTATTAGCCATCTTTAATTATTAATATTAAAGACAGTGGCTCATTGAGGAAGGCACATACCTTATAGTTCTTTGAATACAGACGGCATGGATTTAAATATAAATATTTATTAATAAATTATTGATAGCACGGCATGGATTTCTTCCTCTCCTTTATAATAAAGAATTTATGAGAAAGTCCTGCGTTTAGTATTAATTTTCTCTAAGATTTTCTCAAAAAATGAAACTTTTTATTCAAAGTTATGATTTTTTCTTGGGTACTCGGCTTACTGTACTGTTAAGTTTTCTCTCTAAAGTCTCCCAAATTTCCTGTTTTTCTCTGAAAACTTCCGCTTAAGTGTAATAGTGTTCTACGTATAATTGCAATCTATATATTATCAGTAAAAAAAAGTAAAATAATCCACCTAATTTTTTCAGGCGGGCCTTAACGTCCAACTACCAATTAGGTGCCATCAATGATTGATAACAAAATATTTCAAAAATTAAAAAAAAAAAATGCATGGAACTGAAACAGCACATTTAGAATAGTTAAAAACCTTCTACCGGAAGTACTATTTCACTAAACAGGATTCAATAATTTTTTAAGATTATTTCGATAATCCTTCCATCGATTTATGGTACGTTCTTTATGATACGTATAACTTTTATACGTAACATTTACCCTGGCAAAGTCGATTAAGGGCGTTTCATCGATTAAAGAGGGGGCGCTGAGTGATTAGGCTCGCCTGCAGCACGGCATGTTTATTCCCGCTGACCGGTTTTGGACTTACATCCATCATCAGAGGAATAGATTAACCAGTTTGGTGTAGAGATTTCGGCTTTACTCTTATGTTTCATGTCTTATAAACGATATTTGCTGACTAAGAAGTTCGTGATTTATTGTAAGGAGAGGTGTCATAAAATTTGCATAATTACAGTATCGCACATATCTTTAAGAAACTATAATTATTTGAATTCAATAAACTAGATGGCCGAAATAGCCCACAAGGAGTTCGTTTCTTAGGAGGGTGGGAACGCCGTAGACTACTTTACTTCGGAGAGTGAGTGACGTATGTGCCCCTAAGGCAGCGGGCAGCGGCTGGTACTTGTGAACACCACTGTTGTTATATTACTAGAAAGTAGAGCGCCTGCCGCGATACATGGTCAGTAGTGATGTGTGACGCCGGTGAAACTTCTACGTGTTTTGTGACCTTTACAAGTATGTGCACAATTTTCAGTCTGTCAGTAGCGTGTCTTATGATCTTGTTCTACACTTTCTTTAAATATCTCTCACTCACTCTTCAGTGGAAATATCTCTCTTTCTCTCGATACAAAGTTAGAAATCAAAGATGCGTTTCTTGTTTTATTTCAAAATCGAAGAACTGGCTTACAATCGAGCAATTTTGCGGTCGACTAGAGAGCCCAATATTCGAAATTTGAAATTACTAATCATTGAAGTTTCTTTTTGTTGAAAATTTCAAAAATTTCGAACCTAGATCACTTAGTTTTGTTTCCCAAATTGTTGCAAGTTCGGGTGCAGTAAGGATTTTTTATAAGAGTCGTTTGTAATGGCAGGAACAAAACTGATTTCTGAAGAGGAAGTAATGGATATGTTACAGCATTTATGTTTTGTTCGATTTTTGGATTCACAAAACATAAGAGCATAGCGATTGCCCTTATTTTGTGATTTTTAATTATTATTGACCGGAAATCAACCCGAAAAAGTGTTTTTTTTTTTTTTTTTTTAGCCCGCTAATTGATTTGTTCTGTGTCTATAAGCAGCATAACTCATTGCATAACTTTAGGATCCGCTTTTAGCGCAAGTTTACTGAATAGTCAAAACACATAATTACCAACTTAAACAGTATTTTTTTAAAATAAAATGAGAAACAAAATGGCAGTCCTGTTTACAAAATAAAAACAGAGTCTTGCCATTTTTTATTTCATTTTTTTTTGTATTTTGTTTACGCACATGTTAGTTATATTAGTCTATTATTTTTATTTGTAGTTTTAAATAGAACAAGTTCATTTATTGTAATACGCTGCTTTCAATATTACAATTGCCACACCTGTATATCTTAGTCGGCCGTGTTAAAAGTTTCAAGGCGGGGCCTATTTCCTCTAACGTGTTTTTTTTATTGGCTTATTAAAACTTTTAAAAGGCTTTATTTCTTGAACTTAAATCTCCACTTAGCTATCCTTCAAATGTGTTGGAATTGATTTGTTTTTATTAACTCGTGTTGAACCAATAACTTATACGACTTCATAGCCTCTGATAGTGAAGCCCTTCAAGCACTAGCGAAACCTAGGATTCGTAACTAGAATAATTTCGGAAATATCTCATCCCATTCAAGTAGACTCTGATGCGGGGATAGAATGTGTTAGGTACATCTTTATTTATTACTATTGCTAAGAGAGTTACTAGCGAAATCTTAAATCATATTTAGAATCTTATCCTGTATCAGGATACTTTGAAATAGACGTCACCAATACACTTCGAAGATATAACTGTGGTGTTGGGTAATGATTTAGCTGGCGGTCTAGTGAAAGCATCTCCGGGAGGCCGCGATAAAATCCCTTGGAAGGAACCCACCAAGGGACAGCCTACCTAAGCCAATCTTCTATCCAGTAACTCGCGTTATGACTCTCAACACCGAGTTCCACATCTTAGCAACAAAGAACCTGATGGCAAAAGTTGGACAGATAAGTTTCATGTTGGCTCATGCAGAACTCAGCAAACAATATTTGGATGAATTCGCTGTAATGAGGGAAATAAAGAGGGTTTCGTCTCTGTTAGACCATATCGTCAACGAGAATTAAGTTTCTGAACTCCCCAACTGCGTTTACTTAAAAGAGGGATTACTTTTGAGTATTGTTCTCTATTCCCAAGTTAAGTAAATTAAGTATTAGATTGTATTCTCATTACGACCATTCACATTGAAGTTGGGTCATGTTACTTCCGTGGCAGGTACATTTTTGGATGAATAGAAACATATATTTTTTATTAACTCGTGTTGAACCAATAACTTATTCATAGGCTAACCATACGTTCCGGTTTGACCGAGATGGTTCCGGTTTGAGATCCCTGTCCCGGCGTCCCGGTCAAACTTGAACAACACCGACACCCCGGCCGATCGTTCCCCCGCATTTCAAATATGAAAAACACAAATTAAGCGAAAAGCAAAACGAAAATGAGCCTCTTCCTCCTCTGCGTCCCGGTCCTTTTCCTCCTCTGCGTCCCGGTTTGGCTCTTCGTAATTATGGTAAGCCTACTTATACAACTTCATATCCTCTGATAGTGAAGTCCTTCAAGCACTAGTGAAACCTAGGATTCGTAACTAGAATAATTCCGGAAATATCTTATCCCATTCATGTAGACTCTGATGCAGGGATAGAATGTGTTAGGTACATCTTTATTTAATGCAATTGCTAAGGGAGTTGCAAGCGAAGTACTTCCCGCGAGATGAATATGGCCCGCAGATGGTTGAAGAACGGTTAGAATAGAACTTATATTCGTCGTTCAAGTCTCTTTTAAGCACCTTTATGTGCAGCAGCATTGCCTTATGAGTTCGCTACTATAAAAGAATAGCTGGACAAATAATAGAGTTAAGCCATTTAAGTTGCTGCAAACAGAAATATACCTATTCTGCTTCTTAAGACACTAGCCATTTTCAGCCCATTTAATGGCATCAAACGATGAAAAGAATTCTTAAGAAATTTCCCCTGGAGAACATAACTATAGCAATCGCTCCTTACAACATTCCCTGGAGCTGGAACTGGAGCTGGAGCTTCAAACTCCTACAATAAATTGCGACCAAGACGTGTAAAATTAAAGTCTATTAAAATTAGCCCATATATCATTAAGACAGAACTGGACAGCATTCTGCAACACTAAAAAAGGAAAAAGAAAAACTGTCGGATGCTGTTTACCTGTACAATTTATTAACTAATTAAAACGTGTACAAAATTAATTTATTGTTTACATAAAATGGTGGACATAATGCTACCGTTCGGTCTAATTACCTTTTTATTTATCATCTTGATGGCTGTTGAGGCCTAGATAGAGGAATAGAGAGAGAAAGAGACGGAGGGGGACTCTGTTTCACCTGTAATAATCTCTAGTTTTCTTGATTTTATTACAATCAATTAATTGTCATTATAAATTACAATTTTATTGGATAGTTCATTAGTTACGAGAGAGAAGGGCACGCACCATTCTTCATCTTGCAGTAAAATCCCCCTTCCCTGCCTCACCGTACATTCTCTAGCTATCACCTCATCGATCTGTCCTATATTGGAATGTGTAAATAATCGATATACAATACTCCCATTCACTTTGCAGTAAAAAGGAAAAAATATTATCTTTGTGATTATTGCACATGCGCATAAAACTGGAAACAGGAAAACATCTGTGGATTAATAAACTAATATAATCGTCCATCTGGAACATTCTGAACTTCAGAAAGAATGTATAAACAACAACTTCTTTGAGGTTCTTCTACTTCTTTGGCTTATTCCTCACCCACTAACTCTACAGGCTACCACCATTCTTTTGGTTATTTATTCAACGCCACTATTCACGCACAAAATAGGCAGAGCCTTTTTTTAAAAAAAGTTTATATTTCAACGGCTGAAATAAACTAGAATTTTTTTTTTTTTTTGTAAAAGAAAACTGCCAGAGATTAGTTTATATGAAGACAATCACCCCCAAAAATCTGATTACAGGCCTATTCCCGGCGGGGCACCGGTAGGTTCAGGAAGCATCTGCGCAAGGTAGGGGGCTTATCAGCTCGGAGCTGTGGTGTGCAGATTGTGTCAGGAAGAGGAGGAGGAAACGGCCTCTCACCTGTGTTGTTCGATTGCGTTGCAATCGAGCGTTTAGCGCTATGGAAACCTTTGGAACGCTGGAGGCCTAAGGAGTTAAGTAGCGCAAAAAGAACTAGTAGGGAGCTAGTAGTGCGAAGACGATAATATTCTCCACCCAACATCTATGTGCTTAAGTCTATAGCAGAGCTAGGAATGAAATATGAATGTATTTAAAAGTTATAGAATGAAGGCAAGAAAATGATTTAGTAAAGGATTACGTAATTTTAATTTCAGTTAAGCTATAAGGATGGCAGGAGCACAGAGTACTGATCCGTCAATTAGTTGTAAGTTTGTATGTAAATAGTTGTATATAGTAGAGGGATGAATGTGTGAAGCGAATGTATTTATAAGTAAGAATGGAGAGTGAGTGATATTCTAGTGATAAGCACCTAAGACGATGATGGCTGTATGGCGAAAGCCAATGCCAAAAAAAAGGGCCAAAAAAAAGAAAAAAGTCCTCAACTTCTTTAGGAGGGGAGGGTACGCTTACTAGAACTAAGAAGGGGCTGGGCACAGTAAGTCTTTTGTGGCTGCGGTGCCGTGGGGCGTAAGGTCCTGTCCCATCTAATATTCTATTCTAAATACGAATCAGCCCCAAAAAAGTGTACAGGAATCCTGTACAACCTGATGTATGTTGGAGGGATTTACAACTTTTACGATGGATACCATCAGGTTGTCTAATGACGTACTATTATGACGAAATTTTACAAAATTCTATAATTAATTTTTTTAGTTAAGGGAGGCATTTTTTTTTGTAACCGTTAAAAACTAAGCATGATCTGCTACTGAATACAAGAACTATTTAAAGTAGAATATTGGACAGGTTATATAAGTATAACCTTGAACTATGACTTCCCCTATTTTTTTAAAAAAAATATATATATTTTAATATTAACCAGCTGTTTTGCCAGCTAACACTGCCCATTTTATCTAAACTATATATGACAGTGCTACGTGGGCTGACACGTGTTTTGCAAATTAAATTAATATCAATTCAAAAAAACAAAAAAAAACTTAAATCATCGCTAATTATAATTCCCCCTCCAAAAAAAAAAAAAAAAACCGTCTTATTTGTATAAGTATAGTCTTTTTTTCTGAAGGGAAGGGGAACTTAACAATAGTTTCATGACCTCTAACTTTTGTCCAAAATTGATCCAAGATACAAAAAGCTGAGAAGGTTAAAACTGGCAAGGTTATTTTATTGTGTCTGCTGCAAACAAGATTGTGTATGTGTGTATTATATAAACAGGAAAAAAAGGTTAAATGGTATTATTATTATTGTTGTTATTTCTTGTTAAGGTTAAAAGTGCAAATACATTGTTCAAAAATGTGGGTTATACACGTATATATTTTTTTAAATTTTTTTGGGGAGGTTAAAAAAACTAAAGAAATAATAAACGGCGTGGGACATTTTCATGAATTTTCTTTATCTACAATTCTCGAGGTTATTTTCATGTTTTTCCTAACCCTCGATTTTAAAAAACAATTTTTTCCCACCTTCAGAAAAACCATAAAATGAATTTTTTTTAGCAAAATAGCCGTAAAAAAAATGTAATGGATCAACGAGTTTATAATAATCCCTAGGGCGAATTACTTTATAGCTTGGGCCTACGAGTTCATATTAAATACAAAAATTAAGGGAAAACATTATATAATCGTATAAATGGAAATTGTACGTCACAAGGAGCGTATCCACCAATTAAAGTACCATCACTGCCCCGCCGAGTTTTAAACGCTATGTCAATTTAATGAGATTTTTTATTTATTTATTTATTATGTAATTTACAAGCTATATAAGTATATACAATAAGTAAATAGGAGGTGAAACTGGTGCGGGAGGAGAGCAGGAGGAGAGAAACTACCCAGCGGTAGCACTCTCTATAGGAGAGAGGAGAATATGAGGAGGAACGTGTGAGGAGGAGAAAAACTACCAAGCGGTAGCACTCTCTGTAGGAGAGGAGAATATGAGGAGGAGCGTGTGAGGAGGAGAATAGGAGGAGGAGAGAGGAGAGAGTGATGAACTGGTGCGGGAGGAGAGCAGGAGAAGAGAAACTACCCAGCGGTAGCACTCTCTATAGGAGAGAGGAGAATAGGAGGAGGAGAGAGGAGAGAGTGATGAACTGGTGCGGGAGGAGAGCAGGAGAAGAGAAACTACCCAGCGGTAGCACTCTCTATAGGAGAGAGGAGAATAGGAGGAGGAGAGAGGAGAGAGTGATGAACTGGTGCGGGAGGAGAGCAGGAGGAGAGCAGGAGGAGAGAAGCTACCCAGCGGTAGCACTCTCTATAGGTGAGAGGAGTATGATGAGGAGGAGAGAGGAGAGATAGGAGAATAATGACGTTTAGGCCTTCAGACAGTAAGGAAGTCGCAGGGTAAACTACTGGCGATTCAGTAGTTTAGGAGTATTGTTAGGGATGTCAGAGGAAGCGAGAGACAGACAGTACAAGAGGATTAGAGAGATTAGTCGAGAGTGTAGTATGGAATTTTTGGTATTTAGTCTTGGCGAGTTGGTCTATAAAGGGAATGTTGAGGTCGTTGTGAATAGTTGAGGTTAGTCACCGTAGAAAGGAGCGTCCAACTATCTGTCGGCAGTAGTTTTGACTGAAAAGTCCTGTACAGTCCGTATGTTTTGTAGGTTTGGCTGAACCCCACAGCTCTAGCCCTGTAAGTGCACATAGGTTTGAGAATAGTACTGTATAGTAATCGTTTGAGTTCAATGGGTAATTTGGGAGCATCGTCCAAGTAGTCTGTAAAGCAGTTTCGCACGTTTCGTCATAGCTTGTCTTTTAAGTCTAGTGGGTTCCACGTGAGTTAATGAGATTTAAATTTGTTGCTAGGATTATAAATTTAAAGATAATCCGCTTGGAACTGTGAATCCCTAGGGCGAATTACTTTATAGCTGTTTAGGGATAAGATTGCTCTTTCCACCGTTCTATCCCCCACCACTGACGCCATTCATTTAGCTTTTATTTATTTATTATTTTGTGTAAGTTGCACTTTTGATTAACGTGCCTTTCGGTAGCAATTGGAACACCCATATGGAGATCAGTAGTTTGTAAACAGTACATCAGTTTTAGCTATTAAACTGTGATTTCCGGCAAAACATGTACTGTAACCAAACAGATGGAAAAAAAAAATTCAGAAATAACGAAAAATATAGAGCAATTTGGTTGAGGATTGCAGCACAAATGAGTATGAGTAAGAGATTCTAGTAAATGTGGTGTGGGTAAGAGGTGACACAGACACACTACGGCCAAAGGTAAATTGTAATAACAGGGTGGGAGTACAGTGTGTCTATGTGTGTCTGTATGGACGATCAGACGAGACGAGACGGACAAACAGAGGGACACACGAGGCATCGTGGTTCTTGACAAGGGGGGCCGGCCTGGCGGGGGGTCGAAACACTGCCCCCACCTGTCACCTCACACAGACTCAACAGGTGGGCAAAGCGCGGCAGGTAGCTCTGAATCTACACTAACTGAACCAAACTGTAATACTCACTCTTCAGTCTGTATTTAGAAGCTCCGGCGTAACTGTTGTGTTTCTTTAATATAAGCACGCACTTCGATTTACACGTTATTTTTTTTGTTTTTGTTTCGTTTTGTTTCTTACTTCCGTTTCAGTTTTTTGTTTTTGTTTCCTTTCGTATTTTTTTTTTAGCGAGAAAACAATTAATGCACAACCCCCCCCCCCAAAAAAAAGTGTTGCAATCAGTGTTTTCCCCCCAATTTTGTTGTTATCAAAATAATTGATCTCATGAATGTAACTGAGATTAGAATCGTGATTTCCTTACAAGTCGGAAAAAAAGTTCACGCTGGACAAAGTGCCTAATTAAATATTAAAAAGGAAGTGCCTTAAATAATTTTAAATTTAAAAACAAAAAAAATACAATTGTTTTTTGGAAACAAGGAAGAACAAAGCTAATAACAAAAATTTTATTGTTCTTGTGACGTGATCTTAAAACATTTATTTACGTTCGGTTGTTTATTTTTAATTTTTTTTTAGTTTTAATCTTAGTTTTTTAATTTAAAAGATACTATTTAAAGAACATCATCTACTTCTGAGAAAACCACATTATCATGGAATGAGGGAATCTGTTGATATGAGAGAATTGGACACAGCCAGTCCTGTAATCTGGCCATCTTGGTGTTATTCAGGTAAGAAGATTGTTTAAAGAAATTAAAATTATTAATTTAACTTTACGCATAAAATGGGAGAGGCTTAAAAAAAAAAAGAGAGCGAGATAAGCTAAAAAGAAAACGCAAACAAGGAACAGTTTGTCCGTCACTATGACAACCAGTGGTACATTCAGCCCTCTAGGGTAAAATATCCTTCCCTATTTTTCAACCTTTCATCCCTTCCACCACCTTCTGCAAATAGAAAGTCCGGTCCAAATCTTTTCCCCACAGGTTTTTCCCCATAAAACGTTTCCCTTACTTTCCTGGACATAAAAAGAAAGGGCAAAGATTTCTTGATAGATGACCTGGGTGGTCGCTTGCTCTACCTTTTAAATACCTAGTAACCTTTCTCCATTATTTACTCTAGGGTTAATGTACTTTTAGTTCTCTTCTTCTTCTTCTTTTTTAATCCCTTTTTTTTTGGAAGGGAAAAGGGTTTTCCCATCGTTAATGCTAAGCTTTTAAGTGTAGAGTGTGTTTTAGATTTAGAAGAAAATTTTTTAGACTACTCTTTTACAGAAATTTTAAAAATTATAAATAAATTTGGTAGTTTTACTAATCTATAGTAGAGTACAAAATTTTTTTTTTTTTTTAATTCATTAAACCGGAAGGAAGGACGATTATTGCCAATTTTTTTCTTAGTTTTTATTGGCCAAACTTTCGCCCCTACAGATACAGATCTCTAAAAAAATAAGTTCCACAGCCCTTAAGATTACCAAGTCACACTTCGAAAGCATGGTAATAAAATAAAATAAAATAGGGAAGGGATTAGCTATGAGGTTAGCATACTGGACTCCCACGCGGAGGTCCCGGGTTCGAATCCAGCAGCTGACCCTTAGATTTTCTCTTCCTAGGAGCTTCTTACAGCTCACTGTCCGGTGATGGACAGTGTTGTCTGTAACGAGAGAACACTGTCCGGAGGCCGGCAGTGCACTGGAAAAAGCTCCGGGCGCTAATGACCTCAGCTGTTGATGCGCCAAAAAAAAAAAAAAAAAAAAAATAATTATTACTGTAATTTGACAATAATATTTCTTCCTTTTTAATGCCTTAATTTTTACAGGGATGGCGAACCTTTATGAGACGTGGGTCAAATTTTGTTCATTTTTTTTTTTTTAGTACTAGCTCTTGGGTCACTAATGCCCATTTGCGCACAAGAGTTAAGTTTCAAAAATTTTTAAACTGAATATTTTCAAAAAATCTAAACATCTTTAAAATTCAGTTGGCTTAACGGGGTAAAACGGGGACGAAACAAAGGGCTATGGGAGTCTCTCTTTTTACAAAACAAAACCTGAACAAAAAGTGTGTTTTATCAGAAGAAAAAGCTAAATATGGTTATTTGTGCTTTGGGTTGTCGATTTTTATTTAACAAACCAAATATGAGTAAAATTATACATTTTATTTGATATTTTTTGTAAACACTTTTGCTTTATTTCAAATACTACAAAAAGCATTTGTCGTCATTTACGTTTTAGAACTGTAATGATCAAACGAAAGGTTATAGATTAGGCATTTAATTTGCTTTTGTGTCAATGCGTGATTGAAAAAAAAGAAATACAGATAGAATATAAATTATCCACCACAATTAGAAAATCTAAATCAACCCGCGTGCAAACAAACAAATGGTTGCCCCTAGCAATTGTCTGGGGTCAGTGAAAAAGCTTACCCGCGGGTCATAGGTTCACCATCACTTTCTTAACACATCTTAATCAGGGGGTTTCGAATCCCCCCAACAATCAAGGAAAGTATTGAAATTTTCCATTTTTGAATTCTCAACCAGAAATATCTGTTTTAAAGACTACCTGAATTTTGGAAAAAGTATTTTCTTTCTTCTTTTTTTTTTTGGAACAAAGACAATTCGTGCGTATGTCTGTCAAAAAACGGAAATTCGCCAAAAGTCCTGTTTATATATATATACATATATATTTCGTGAAAATTCTTTAACAGAAAGACGTCATAAACTTTTTTTTTTTACCAGAATTTGTCAACCAATTGGAAGGTACAGGATTTGATTTTTACGATTTTTCATAATTTTACTGTTTATTACCTATTTTCTTTTCTTTTTTTTCACGAAATAATTTTAATGGAAAATCTTTTTTTTGAGTCAATTAAAGTCAAAAGAAATAAATGTGAGTTTTCTTCTCCAGACATCTTTAATATTTTATTTTTCCTTTCAGATCACGATTAATTACCTACTATAATTAAACGGTCCTACTTTTCACTAATAAAAGTTGTTAAAGTACAAAAAATTAAAAAAGGTAATTATAATTAAAACTTTACTAATCATTCACTAATTGTAATAAAATTAATAATAAATTTAATGATGTACTTAAACGAAAACTGATTGGCATTTTGAATGTAACGGTTTTTTTTGAATTGGAGTCTAACTTTCAAATTTATAATTTTAATCATTAAATTGATAAATATTATTCAATTTTAATCAATAACTAATGAGATTTCCTTGCTGAGCCTTAGCCTTAGAGTAGAAACTATTCTAAGGTCTCGAAAACCAAGAAACACCGTTAGAAAATAAATTATAATATAAAATTATTAATTTGTTTTTAAAAAATTTAAAATTGAACTGCTGAGTTGAAGGTTCAAAGTGATAAGACCAACGGGGCCGTTAACACCTGGAGATAGTCCAATAGTTTGTTTTTATCGCGCACTAGGGATGCGGGCAGAGTGGATAGAATATAGTATATACATCTATCTTATCTCTCGGCTCATAGGTCTGATTACTTGCCTTTTAGGCTAAATTCCGGTTTAAAAAATACAAACAGACAAAAAAAACGAGCAAAACTAAGCAAAAAAAAAAATAAATAAACTATCGAAGCAAACCTTCACTATTCAGTAAAATTGATTGGCTCAAAAAAATATAAGATCGATAATAAGATATAAGCATCATGCGACTTTTTTAAAAACTATTTCTTTTTTAGACTATTTAAAATTAATAAGTATTAAGTGCTATTTAAGTTATTTTCTCAGTTGATTTGTGAAAATAACTTAAATAACTATTAATTATTTTCAATTATTTGATTACCATGATTTCGAAGTGTGACTAGGTAATCTTCTGGGCTGCGGAACTTATTTTTAGAAATCTGTATCTGTAGGGCGAAAGTTTGGCCAATAAAACTAAAAAATTGGCAAGTTGGGTGGCACAATGATCTTCTAAAATATTTGGAAACTAATCTTTTCGATAAAATAAATGAATCGGAAGTATCCATTTCCAAAATCGATTTACTATATAGATTTTTGTACTTAGAAATATGTTTTCTTGAAAATGGTCGCAAAAATTTCTTTTGAAATGTTTTCATATCGTAAAAACAAAACCATACGCTGTTTAAAGATCTAATGGGATCCCATTCCGATTCTTCAGTATATCAGGGCAAGAAAGTGTGGGTTTTTTTTTCCCCTTATTTATAAAGGCTAGCGTACGGTTCCTGTGGCTTCGGAAAACCCAAATATTTTCACAAATCAACTGAGACACGGCAGCCCTATGTATATTTGGGTGAATGTTGAGATTATCAGTGTTCATGTTCGTGTTGTTAGGCTGGGATATACCCGCAGGGACGCCAAGTTCCCTGAAGAAATGGCTAGTCCATTTCCTCCCTACGGGGTATTTAATAATTATTTTTAAACACTATCCCCAATAAAAATTCTTCTAAGAAATTGTGTAAGTGGTTAGTCTTATTGTGAAGTGTCAAAACAGTTTATAATTAACAATCTCAAAACCATTAATTTGTACGAGTACTTTAAAATGAAGCAGAATTTAAAATTTGTAAACATTTTCCAGTGATTTTCGTGAAAATGATTCCAGTAATTTTCTTTTTTTAACTTTGATGTCGGTTTTATTTCATTTTTCCTGATTGTCGGCAACTTCATATTAGGGGGCTTACACCTAGTTTTCTTTTCAGCGTTTGGTCAGTTTTCTATCTTCTTCCTGTTAACAAATACGCGCTTCTGGATAATCCTATCGCTATCTATTGGATCCCAGAATAAGTAACACTTATCCTGGAGAAGTAACCCAATCTACCCCACGCTACCACATTGTAGATTGTATTAAAAGGGCGGTTCCACCAAAAAGGGGAAGGAACGCAGGCAATCCAAAATGCCCATTGTACCCGCCCACCCCTCATTTCATGAGAGATACCGGGGCTTTAAAACCAACAAATCCGGCTAAAGGTTGCACAGATGACAATACAATAAACTAATAAAGTAGTAACAGGACACTAGGGAGCATGGCGACTCAATCGCCTCAGTGCACTGGAATAAACCTAGAAAGTTCTGGTAAAGATTACTAGATGACACAAATCTCCAGGTGGGGAACCATTCAACCTCCCGAAGACGAGAAATCCTAGTTTTAGAATAAACTGGCCACACCTCAACAAAGTGCCGCACAATCTCATTGGACTCACCACAGCCAGCGCAGATTGACGAGACTGGGTAAGGCCGCATTTGAAAAGATGGTACGCATGACCACTCAACTGGCCGGATCCGGGACCTGCTAAAACCAACTATAGCCGTTTTTGACAGGCCAAGCATTTCCGTAGCCTGACGGCAGTCAGCTCGGCATGCTGACTCCCAAATTACGTTCGAAACTAAAATTTTATATCCATCTCATCACTTTAAACACATACACAGTTAAACAAATACAGGCACTCATTACAAATACAGATATTTTTTTAGAAATTGTACTTTGAAAATTGGTAAACTTCTCCCAGATGCCCTTTTTAAGTGTCCCTACGAAAATAATGGATTACAGGATATTGCTTAATTATTACTTGGATCGCAATAAAAGGATATTATATATAAAAAAATTCTTTATATATAAAAGTCCATTCTTTAGCAAAGTTTTTTAAAAAGAAAAACTGAAATAAAAATATGATAACGAAACAAAGTAAAAAATGTTTTTATTGATTAATATTAGGTGAAAATGGAATTATCACAAGATACAAGTGATAAATAATTTAAATAATGATAAATGATTAAAAACAATTATCACCGTTAAACATGCACTATCAGCCTGCATTAATATAACAGGCATAGTTATGCACATATATATACTTCCTCATGAATCATTTCGTTAGTTTTATTATTAATTTTTTTTGTTTTTCTTTAAGTGATTATTTCTTATCTTTAGTCACCTTTTACTTTATTATCATTAATGATTATGCATGAAAGTTGGCTAAAAGGATGGAGAAAAATAAACTAGAATGTAAAAAAAGAAAGAAGATAAACTAGCTAACAAAGAGAAACAAACGGTAATTCAGCTGCTGCAACAAGTGGTAACAATCTTTTCTTGGGTGTTTATCATTCAGTAATATTGAAACCGTTCGTTTGGAGATTACGATACGAAGAAGAGGAAGAAGAAAAAGGAAAAATGAGTCGTATTTGAATCACACTACTTCCGTTTACAATTTTTCACGAAACTTTCTTTCCAATAATTTTCGTTCCATGACATATATGATGATATTTAAATTATCATCGATAAATGAAAATGATAAAACTATTTCCGATTGAAAAATTGGAAAAATTTTCTCGAATTTTTTTTAGAGAGAAAAATTATATTAAAGGAAAAGTATCATAGTTATCTATTTGTACTTAATGAAATTACGAAAAATCAAAACAACCATGTTCGGGGAAAAAAAGTCCATTCATTAAACAGATAGTTCCAGTTTAGATATACGTGGTATCCCCAGCTATATGTATAACGACTTTTTCTCGGAAACTAAGATAGCTAGAACACCATCAGGCATGTAAAGAGATACGAGGGGGTACCCAAAAAAAACCGGAATTATTTTTTAAAAGCTATTTATTTACAAATTTTTTACAGAACAACCTTATCCCCTTCAAAATACTCTCCATTACAACTAATACATTTGTCCCACCGGTGCTTCCACTGTTCGAAACATTTTTTGTAGTCATCTTTAGAAATGGCTGACAGCTCCTTCTTCGTTTTTTCCTTGACCTCTTCAATGTTGTCAAATCGGTGACCTTTCATGCCCTTTTTCATGCGTGGAAATAAGAAAAAGTCGCACGGAGCCAGGTCAGGCGAGTAAGGTGCGTGGGGCAGCGGAACCATGCCATTTTTAGCCAAAAACTGTGTAACAGAGATGGCTGTGTGTGCAGGTGCATTGTCGTGGTGGAAGAACCAGTCTCCTGT
The DNA here is from genome assembly GCF_049639745.1 of Rhodnius prolixus. Lineage (NCBI taxonomy): Eukaryota > Metazoa > Arthropoda > Insecta > Hemiptera > Reduviidae > Rhodnius > Rhodnius prolixus. The sequence goes on from NW_027411582.1 coordinate 33,401,489, forward strand.
TTGCCACAAATCGGGTCTTTTTTGGCGAACACTATTGCGCAATCTTTTCAAAACTTCCAAATACAAGGTTTGATTGACGGTCTGACCTGGGGGGACAAACTCTGAATGGACTACGCCTTTGGCATCAAAAAAGCAAATCAGCATTGTTTTGATGTTTGACTTGACTTGACGACATTTTTTTGGTCGGGGTGAAGATGACGTCTTCCATTGGCTCGACTGTTGCTTTGTTTCTGGGTCATAACCATAGCACCATGACTCATCACCAGTAATGACCTTTGACAGAAAGTCTGGATCAGTTTCAAGCTGTTGTTTCAAAGCACGACATGTTTCAACTCGATGTTCTTTTTGATTGTCAGTCAGAACTCGAGGAACAAACTTGGCAGCAACCCTTTTCATCCCCAAATCTTCCGTTAAAATTCGCTGAACCGAGCTCCAAGATAACCCACTACTCTTTGACAGTTGATCAATTGTCTGTCGACGGTCTGTGAACACCAGCTCTCGAATTTTTTCAACATTTTCGTCGATTCGGGCAGTTGATGGAGGTTTGTCATCAATCGACATGTCGCCATTTTTAAACCGAGTAAACCACTCGTATACTTGAGTTTTTCCCATAGCGTCATCTTTGTAAGCTGTTTTCAACATTAAAACACTTTCAGCAGCATTTTTGCCGAGTAGAAAACAAAATTTCAGAGCTGCACGTTGTTCACTTAAACTTGCCATCATAAAAAACGAAAAAAGAACAAAACAGCGCTGGTAAAAACAATCACTGCAGATGAACAGAACAAGCCAGGCAGACAACACAGGCAGGACTGAACTGGCAAGGAATTGCGCTATACACGTCTAGCGGCAGAAATGCGTACTACATAAGCTCCATGCGCGGCAACGCAATTCCGGTTATTTTTGGGTACCCCCTCGTATCTCGATAGGAAATTTGATGGGCGTGTTATATCGACACGGGGGGGGGGACACGGGTTATTTCAGTGGCCACCTCGTTCATCGGATTTGCCACCTATGGACTATTTCCTTTGGGTATCCCTGAAAAACAAGGTGATTATCCATAACTTTTTTCTTTCTTTTCTTATTTCTGCTTATCTAAAAGCATTTCTAAATCTAGGTGTATCAGAATCAAGTCGGGATGGCATCTGTAGATGAACTAAAGCAGAGAATAATAGATGCCTGTAAGTCGGTTAAAGCTGAATCTATTTCTTTGGCAGTAAGGGACAATTGGCAGGAAAGAGCATGTCTATGCATCTCTGATGGTGGAGGTCAGTTCGAGCATGATCTGTAATATTAATGAGGAGTAAAAATTTATAATAAAATAGTACTTTTCTTCTTATTCAATCAAAAAACCGTTATAATATTATCTTTTTGGCATTTCTTATAAGAATCATGTTTTCATTCATAACTTCTAAAATATCGCTCACAGAAAAAAACCGTTCCAGTAAATTTTTCTTAAAAAAAATAGAGGAATCAATTTCTGAAATAAAAACCGCACCTTCCCACTTGGAAAAAAGGAAGTTGGTGCCTGTATCTCGCTTCTGGATGCACCGAAAAAAATTTACAAATTAAATTTGGATTTCTAACAAAAAAAACTAAGGGAACACGTATTTTTTAGTTTCCGAGAAAAAGTCGTTATCCATATAGCTTGGGACACCCTGTATTTCTTTCGAATTCCGAATTTTCACAACACGATAAATCGATTAGTTTCGATTGAATTGAAAGAATATCAAGTTGAATTAATCAATTTTAAATTATTATCCTCAAAAAACCAGCAAAAAATTTTCTATTTTAAACATTACAGTTTTCTAAATATATGAAAAACTGTACTTTCTCTTCTCACCAGGCTAAAATTTCTTATTTTATGTACTCACCGGAAGGAAATAACAGTTTTGGAGTTAAATTTTGACTCCGCTAAATAATAATCATCGTGTGTTTAAACAAAATATCTTTAAAATTGAAAAAAAATTAGTCGGGGGAGCTAAAACTTAATAATTAGATTGGTGCCTGCCAGGAAATCTGATTGTAATTTTACGATTAAAATCTCAACTTTACGAATCCCACTACTTCCGTTTTTTTGGGGCGACTGATTCTCAATAATCCAATGGAGAAAAAGGTTATAGCCCAATTTCAGACACAATTTATTCTTCTTATTATTATTTTTCCTAATGATTTAAGGCGTGTCAACATCTAAGGTTATTGGCGCCCCGAAGCTTTTTTTTCCGTGTACTGCCGGACCCCCAGACAGTATTCTCTCGTTACAGACAACACTGTCCATCACCGGACAGGTGAGCTGTAAGAAGCTCACTAGGAAGAGAAAATCTAAGGGTCAGCAGCTGGAATTTGTTGTTATTATTTTGCCGAACTTTGAACCTAGGGGCAATAGAACCTCTTCAGAACTTATAATTGTTACATATACACATAATAATTGTTAATAAACTATAAGACCGGAAGATGACACAGTTGCTAAGTCAAAAGCTTGGTAAAAAAATTAAATAAATAAATAACTACGACTGAAACCGAAAGTAATCTTTTTAATCTATAACTTTCACTTAAAACCTTGTTCCAGGTTTATTGGCACTTTTGGTTCCTAATTTATGGGATGTTAATTTAGGGAAACATGGCCTTTTCTTCTAGGAAAATACTAAAAGCCCTATAAAATCGCCATCACAAGATTTGTTCAGCATTGGTATAAATGGGCTTAGTCTGATCTAATCTAAAACAATTTTGTCACATACCGGTTTCTAAGTAACTAATGATGAAGTGTACGGTGCCACAAAAGCCCCTGCGATCTAAGTACCTCCAATTTAAGAAATCTAAAGGGTAAGCAACTACGTATTTAATAAAGTTCTCAATTTTGGGAATATAATAATAGCCCGTAAACGAGAGAAAACGATGTAATTGTTTCTCGTTAAATTATTGATAACTTATTTTATGAATTTCCTAAATAAACCGTCCCTATTTTATTTATAATCAGAAAATCAATTTCTCATTCATATTTATAATTACTTTTTCCCCAACAATATTAAGACTTGACACGTAAAAAGTTCAATGCCATATGTATATTATTTTTAAAAAACAGCTGTTTTTAAATGTCTAATTTTCCAGATGTCCTCGATAACAAAAAGTTTAAAGTAAATGTCGCAAAATCCAGATCAAGTTATCTTTCGCAATTATTGCATGATAAAAGCAAATATTTAGTGCTATCAACATTTCTTTAACAATTTAATAATACTAGTTGCTCAACAATGTTCAATGACTTAATTTGGACTTAATAAGGCCATATACGTATTCTTTATTTATTTATAAGGGTTATTATTTTTATGGATTAATTTGAACAGCTACTTCTGCTGTTGATTTCCACCGCTGGGAGTCTATTATCTAAAATAAAATAGCAATAAATACCCCAATATTGTACTTGTAAAATATGTAGGATCGTAGACATGATAAAACATATTAAAGACGAGGTGTGGCTATTGAATAACGAGACTGATGCTGTCAAACATTTTATTTTAAATTTAAACATAAATTTAGTTATTATCACCTTCAATATACACCCCTCCCCTATCCCTACAACGCTCCATGCGAATATACCATTGTTCGAAACCGTGCTGGAAGACTTTTTCTGTGAGCTCCTGCATGAACGCGTGCCGCCTTTTACAGCTTCAACGGACTGAAAAATCGTGTACCTTTTAATGCAGATTTGACTTTTGGGGAACAGATAAAAAAAGTCACATGGGGTCAGGTCACAGGCGAATAAGGCGGATGACCTAAAACAGCGGATTTGTGCTTGGCTAGAAACGTCGTCTTGACAGACAATGCAGTGTGAGCCGGCCGCGTTGTCATAGATGGAGAACCCCGTGGATTTGTTCTTCCACAAAATCGGGTCGTTTTTTTTTCCTTACTCTTTCATGTTAAGGCAAGCACCTGATGTTGATTAATTATAATCGATATTTTCAATCCGTTTTGGTTGTGGAAGGGCGGGCGACCCCCCGGGCGGTCATCATCTCCGACGTCTTCTCTGGCCATCTTGGAAACGGTTGAATCACTTAAAAACTTGCGCACATGATCCAACATTCATCGCCATAAACTTCTTTTAATAAAAGATGAAGTTTCAGTAGCGGTTTTTGTCAAGTTTTGATGTGAAATTTCACGACAATTCGTTGCTCTACTACATGTGTAGTGTATCATGTTTTCGGCAAAACGAAACTAAAACACCTCTTACACAAACGATGGGTTCCGGTCAGACAGATTTCTCTACAAACACGAGAGAGACGCTGCAATCAAAAGAGAAGGCTTTTCGCTGCTGCACAGCTGTTAATATTTGGCACATGCATAGTTCTTCTGTAGCAGCATCAGTCTAGTTATTTAATAGCCACACCTCGTATATCATCGTAATGTATTGAATACTAGATTCTAACACGGAATCCAGCTGCTGCTGTGCTTCCCCTAGGAGCTCACTATTCAGTGTAACGAGAGAACACTGTACAGAGGCCGGCCGTACACTGGAAAAAAAAAGCTCCCGGTTGCTAAGGGCCGCAGATGTTGTCGCGCCCCTCAAAAAAAATTAATAGAATTTTAACTCTAACACACGATGATTATTAATTAACAAACTTAGCAATCAAACTTGACGAAGTACAAAAAATAATAATGCTTTAAAAAAAAAGCAAAACTCTTAAAGAACTGAAACAAAATATGTAATTTAATTAAAAACTAAAAGAGAATTTTTTTATCCCCTTCTAACCCTGATTATTACGCAAGTGTTTATGAGGTAATAAAAATATTTCAGTATACTGATCTTTTATTATTGTTATTCTTTAGGATTTTTCTTTTATTATTCCTAGAGTTTTGCTTTCAAAGAATTTATTATTGCCGTCAACTTTCATGATTTTTTTTATTATTCTTTATGTCGTACATAAAAATTATATTGAATTGAGTGAAAAGGAAGTTAGTCCATGATAATGTGATTTATACAAACTGATGACGTAGATCTAGTCAGCTGATAATGAAAGATAAAAGAGAACAATATTATAATGCAGTAATATTTCAGAACAAAAATTCATTGCAGCAAAAAAAGAAACTTAAATAACTTTACTCTAAAAACTCTGGTATGATTGGATATGATTGATTTTTATTAACCAATGAAAAAAAAAAAATACTTTGACAATTTTTATGTTAATTTTTATAGTCATGGATTTCATTGGTACATTTCTTTAATGTAAAGAAGTTTTTACTCTTTTCTTGGTCACTAAATAATTTAATATCTAAAGAATACAATAACAAAACAAAGCAAGAAAAAAAAAGCAGGCAGTTCATTTCTATTTTTAGAAAATGATCTAAAATGGAGTCAAATTGCAACGAAACGAACTTGAAGGCCATTAATACTGTTTACTGTTTATCAAAATGGAAGACCAATATTTAAAGATGGAAAATTAGATGTCGTTGTTACTATTTTATTTAAAGATAACCACAAAAATGTATGCAGTAACTAGACACTTCCCGCTTTTTATCAAATTTTCGTATTTTTTTCAAGAATTTTGATTCTTATCGAAGTTTTGCAGGAAATAAGACCGCTCATTACACTTAATTGCATCTAGAAGAAAGCTTAAGTTTACCTCTCTCTCTCTGTTCTATAGCGACCGGAAGTTTTATAGACTATTAATAGAGCTTATTAAGCTTCACAGATAATGAGCTTAAAATTAAAAAAATGTTTTTGGAGCTAGCTGTTTTCCGTTTTTGAACAAAACAAGTGAATTGTTATTTGATTTAGCTTATTGCGTCTCTTACTGTTTATTATCGAATCGTATCGTAGAAAAGGAAATATAAAAGTTTAACTATACTGCGAACGCTTTACATGGACGGGCAAAATTTTTAAAAAAAAACATTAATCCGTTGATTAAAATTGAAAATCTGCACGATTCTAAATCCTATCTCCTTTTTCAGGAGTCTGGAAAAATAAAAATGATTTTATTATTATTATTATTATTATCATTTTTTGAATGATTTTATCTCAGTATTAATAGCTATCTTCTTCTTCTTTCGATATCTCCTTTGTGCCGTGAGGCGTGGAGAAGCTGCCCCTCAATCCAACCCTTCCATCTATCCCTATCCCTCTATGCCATCCTTCTCATCCCCGGCAAGAGATGCCATCCTTCTCTATTTCGGCCGAGACTTTCAATGTACTCTTGCTCTCTCTTGCCAATATAGATCTGGCATTCATCATTTGCTTGGCTTTTTATCCTCCATTCTCAGAATATGTCCAAACCATCCCACAACTGTCGGGCCACCAAAATTTGCCGTGCTGGCTGTACTTTTAAAATCTTCTCTAATCCGCGCATTCCTGATACAGTCTCTCCATAGTTTTACCCAGGATGCGCCTTAGAAATTGCATTTCAGCAGCCGACAGCTCACTGGCATGCCTTTCCAGCACCGTCAGAACCATAGAGGAGCACAGACAGAAATACCGTTTTATGTAGCACCAATTTAGCATCAAGACTGAACAAACTGCTTTCCTATCAGTGTGGTACTTATTTGGTAGAATACACCGTTTGCTTTCTTTATCCTATTTAATACCCTCCTGATCAATTCTGCCATCCCGACTGATCACTGACCTTTAATCAGCTAACAGTGTCATAAAATCCTTAAACTTTAAATGTTTACTAAATGCTCACTAGAAAACCCTATTTCCGGAAGGCCTGCACAGATACTTCAATGCTTCACCTCCCCTTAAAGAGGTTGTATTCCGCTTCAACATCCTAGTTCATATCCAGGCTCTGTATGGTAACTCCAGGAGAAAAGAGGGGAATGTCGGGAAAAACTGAGGTAACCGGCTACCTGTAGCTTATGGCTAAGAATGTTACTTCTCGGAGAGGGAAACCAAGGCCTGTGAGCTTTACCCAAAAGTCGCTCTCCCGCATCAAGAGTCTGATTAAAAGGACAGGGTCTGGAGGGTGAGCTTTAGAGTGAGGGGAGCCACAATAGATCCAAAGAGGTCGCAGTGGCAAAGGCCTTGAGGCCGCCCTAGTTTAATCTATCTATCTATCTACCTGTAGCTTCATACACCACACACCCCGCAAGGGAAGTACAATATATCCATGAGTAAAACCACAGACTGTGCACTTTAATTAGGAAAGACTACATTGATGGTTTTTTTTTTTTTTTGTAATCATTGAACACGGATATCCGCAAGGACATTAAAAGTGCCAAAGTGGCTAATTCCCACTTTGGCCAGCGGAAGAAATCTATTTAATAATCTGCGAATGGCACCTTAATATAGAGTATAAATTTTGCAAAACAAAAATAAAACCAGTAACAGTCCAAAGAAACTGGAATTATAAAAAATCGATCAGGAATTAGAAAACAACTTTTCGGGATAATTGAAGAAAGCAGGAACAGATTAGGTAAAATTTTATTTTTTATTTTTTGGCCATTTATATACATTAGCGCTAGTGTGCCCGGTAGATAACTGTAGATTTTTATTTTTTTTTATTTTTAGTGAGGTTGTTACGACAGTGTTCATCTAAGAGAAAAACATTGTGTTATTCTTTGTGATCTTGTTGACATTTTAGAATATATATACACTTTTTTTTTTTTTTTTTTTGCTGAGAGGGGTCCTCATTGTGACGATGACCTTTAAACACAAGAGACCACGATATGTCCTAATGCTTCATCATTTTGTTTGTTAGTATGTTTGTATGTTTGTATCGGGTTGTAGGAAATACTCTTTTTGTCCATATGTTCGGTCTAATGATTAATTAAAATTCATAATTGTATGGAATTTGCGTAAAAATAATTGGCAGAAAAAAAATAGAGGCAAACCAATCATCAAATAACTTTATCAAAAACCTTTTTGGCTGACTTAGGGAGAGAGAGAGAGAGAGAGAGAAAGAAAGAAAGAAAGAAAGATACGTTTATTATGCCCTGGGACTCATGTCCCTTAAGAGCAACAAAAATAAATAAAATTTACATAATAAACTCAAAAAAACTCTCGGTTAAAATAATAAATATAAAATAAAATCCAAACAGCTGTTCGCAAAAAATTATTTACAATAAATATAAACTAATAAGAAAAAATTATAAATAACTTTCACAACTAGAATAAATAAATAAATAATAAAAATAAATAAATAAACTATTTCCTATTAAATTCCTGTAATAAGTAGTCATAAAATAAAAATCTGAAATTAAAAATTGTTTTCCTGTTCGTAAGGTCCGTTGGTAGGTCGTTCCACAGTCTACAGGCAGTGACGAAAAAAGAATTCTGATAGGTAGCAGTCCTGTAAGTTGGTATGTACAGTCTGGTGTGGACAGTCCTTGTAGTCCGTAAGTCCAGTACACCCTTAGCAGTAAACATGTCAAACAGATATCGTGGAGTCTGCGTCCTAAACAACTGGTACAGAAAATTGCCCTTAAAATATTTCTTGCGGAACTCAACATTAAGCCACCCCCAACTCATGGTAATGTGCTGTTATATGTTCGTCTTTTCGCACATTTAATATAAAAGAGAGAGAGAGAGAGATAACCGGAAATAAAGTCTCAGGAAATGGTGAATACACATTTTTTAACAAAATGAAATTTGGCATTTCGATAATTTGCGTAATGGCTATTCAGAAAATGTGAAAAACATATGAAGCAAACACTCTATTCATTTACCGCTATTTACTGTGAATTTCCTTGAAACTGATCATTCGTGAGGGTAAAATCGATAGAAAACGCAAAATTTAATCATTAAAATTAGTTAGACTTCCGTTCGTCAAATTTTCTTTAGATTTTGAATTTTGGATTTTTCAAAGAAAAGTTTTTTATATACAGCGGGTCGAAAAAAGTATTCATACACTAAGTTTTCTTACTTTATCTACTGAACTTTTGTTTCTAGGATGACTATTTCTTCAGCACTGAAATCGAAGATAGTAACAATGAATTTAATGCTCTCATTTTCTTTTATAAACATAAAGAATTCAGTAAAAAGCAGAAAAATAATTTATTGTAAGCAAAATAAGTATTAATACACTCAGTCTGAATGTTATAATTAACGCAAAACTAAAGACCTAATATTTTGTAAGCAATCCCTTTGCATTTGTTATTGCCTGAAGCCTCCTTGGAATAGATTCCACCAGGTTTAGTGTCTCTTGAGAAGTGATTTCTGACCATAATTTCTTTAAATTGGTTATGAGCTCTTTTCTGGAAGAACAATTTTAATTTTCGAATTTTTCGCTCCCAAATAAGACCATAAATTTTCAATAGGGTTTTATTTTTCTGCTTTTTAATCAATTCTTTATATTTATAAAAGAAAATGAGAGCATTAAATTCATTGTTACTATCTTTGATTTCAGTGCTGAAGAAATAGTCATCCTAGAAACAAAAGTTCAGTAGATAAAGTAAGAAAACTTAGTGTATGAATACTTTTTTGACCACTGTATATATAGATATTCATTCAACATATGAGTTTCATGGAAAATTGTTAGACCCGTTTCGGAGGAAAAATCGGAAAAAAACCTTTCGGGAAAATGGTGTTTCCGGGTTAAGACTTTTCCTACGCTAAGGGAAGGGGCAAAAAAAAAAGCTAAATAAACAGGCGGAAGTATTCAATTAGTAAAAGTATTGTATTATAAAGTAAAAATAGCAGGATAATTTGGGTACATATTTTGTTGATTTGGTATGTACCATTTATCCATGGGTAAGAATACTTAACGCCCTAGAAGATGTTGGCCTAAGAAGCTGAAGAAGATAATAGAGGAGAGTAAGTGCCCCATGCAATCAAGACAAGGTAATAAAAAGTGAACACAAAAAATAAAGTACACGTGTTATACACACGTGGACGACTCGTGTCTTCCTTATTTATTTTACTATAAAAATTATAAACATAAAAAAAATGTATATATATATATATATATTATATTCAACTCATCTTGGACGTCATAAAATAAAGAACGGTTATTTACTTTAATGAAATGATAAGCGTGTAACTAAAGATAAAGCAGTCTGTCCTCTTTGCTATCATCATGTGTTATTAGATAAAATTAATCAGGGTGTCCAACATAAGATTATAAAAAATTAAATATCTCGTGTTTTTTTTTAAATGTCAAAATGTTGCACATAATTTGTTGTCTATCACTCATTTTCGGAAATTAATCGACAACGTTTAATTAGCAAAACCATTGTCAATTAAACCACAACAACGATCGCTTAGATGGAGTCTGCTTTTATTTGAATTACAGAGTGAGAGAGAGAGGGAGTAAGAGAGGGAACTATTTGCGTCCTGAGCGGGTCAGAAGTGTCATCAGTCACCGAGCTATAAAAAGAGCAGCTCTGAACTGGGCTCTTTGAGTATGAGCCATCCGGTATATTAGAATAAATTTAATTACTCTTTGGAAAACAAAGAGGACCATTAATTTACTCTCAGAGAATAATATATTTTCTGGAGATATTGCCCAAATTTTTTAAAGAAATCGTATTTATTCACCGGAAGTACATGTCTTAAGGTTCGTATTTGGGTTCCGTTACTATTAGCTATTCGTACTCTTTTAGTAGTTCCGGCTAAAATGCGACAACAGGAAGTGTAATTTTGGTGAAGTAATTTACCAGTTTTTATTACTTTTTGTGCGAAAATAGCGCCAACGATTCATTTTAAACTTCGTACACTATTCACTCAACTAAATACCAACTACTTTTAATTGCCGGAAAATACTTTTTAAACCGGAAGTACGCTTAAGAAGAAGATTAAGCTTTGGGAGGCGAGAATGTTCGTTGATCTGCAGGGTAATTTGTGTAAAAAAATATTTGACATTAATTTGTTATTTACAATACAACTGGAGGATATTAAAAATTGTAAACGGAAGTAATCTAATCCGCTGCGTAATAAAAGTTCAGTGATGGCTACCGAAAGTGGCCAATGTTTGTACATATGGTAGACGTTTCTAAATTGTTCCCTATCTTAAAGTAGATAGAGTTTTGTGACAGTTATTATAATGAAGTTGTAGTTCATCAATGAATGAATACTACATCTAAAATAGTTGAACTTATCATCTAACTATCACTGCAGGCTAAAATCTAGACTAGGGTATCGCCGAGGGTTATCCAAAGTTCTCTGGAAAATGTGGCTAGTATCTCTACGAAGAAGGAAGAGTTAAGGAACGTCTGCGATGAGTATTTTACAGGTTCTTTCTTCCACCCCCCCCTCTGAAAAAAATTAATATTAGCAACTATTTTCGACAGGATGTAGGAGTATATCATCTTAACCGGATGGTGATATCTTTGTAAATCTACGATTTTTTTTTTAAATAATTTAATTCCTGTTCTGCAATTGTACGGCTCACGAAGAAGTATGTGTACGAGGATATTTTACCTACTCTATACAAAACTTTGCATTTTACACGAAGAGTTGGAAATAAAATATATATATATTTTTTTTTGCATTTATTTATGCTACAATCAGCGCGTTAGCGCTATAAGTAACAGTGATAACAGAGTAACATTGAATAACAGAAGTATAAGTGTGGAGAAGTTACTCAGTGGTAACACTCCCAAACATTAGGCTGTTAGTCCACTCTCTTCACTGGAGAGGAGATCACGAGGCCACTGTCTTTTAAGGTGTCTTGTCCCCCGGGTTATCAGGGAGAGTTCCAGTAGAAAGATTTTTAGCTAGAGAATTTATATGAGATTACAGGTTGAAGTGGAGTTTTCTGCATCGTGTTTTCAGCAACTTCGGTGATAAAAGGAATGTTAAGGTCAGTGTGTATAGTCCCAGGTTGGGAGACATAAAATTGAGCGTGTACAATAGTTCGAAGTATATTAGATTGTAGAGATTGAATCCTTTGGAGATTAGAGCGTTTAGTTGAACCCCACAGCTCTGCTCCGTACGCCCAGATGGGTTTCAAAATAGAAGTATAAATTAGTCTTTTGTTGTCCAGAGAGAGTTTTGATCTGTCGTCTAAGAGTCTTTTAAGTAGTAGATAGTGTCTGTCCAGTTCTGTTCTTTTAAGTCTAGTGTGGGGGTTCCAAGAAAGTCTTCGGTCTAAGTCAAGTAAAGCCCAAGGTAGCGGGCAACGTTCACTACTGGTAGAGGAGTTAGGTTATAGAAGACTGGAGGAAGAGTAATGCGCCGAAGAGTGAAGGTGATATTTTGAGATTTGCTTTCGTTAAGGTTAATAGCCCCATTTCTTGAACCACTGTTCTAATGTGGAGAGATGAGACTGCTTTCTGTGAGCAAGTACAGGATCATGATTAGTGGACAGTAAGGCGGTGTCATCTGCGTATGTTAGAAGTGTGGTGTTACGATCAGTTGGAATGAATGAATGAATAAACTTTATTTAACATTTAAGTATATACATATGTACATAAGGAGTTCCAGCAATAAAAACTATAACCTCCAAAATATCTATTGTTACAAAATAAAAAAAATAAATAAAAGTACAAGTAAGTAATGAGGGGAAAAACTATGAAAAACCCTCAGCCTCCAAGGAAAGTTTTATTTAAGGGAGTCCCTAACTCTTCCGTGCCTGTGCACCGTGTCCAAACTATAGTCCCCTATAAATCTGCATAGGTGGTTGTGACTGGATTCACACTTGCTGAAAAAACCAGTAGCGAGGTTCTTGATGTAGTTCTCTATATAGTCCATGTTGGTGTTAGAGTGTAAGTATATAATACGGGCGGAAGTTGTCACAAGCCTGAGGAATTTATTTTGTAGGATCTGTAGCGAGGCGATGTTGGATCGACATGCCAAACTCCAAGAGGGACAAGCATAAAGTAACATGGGCCTAACCACTACCTTGTACAGCAGGAGACAGTTTAGAGTCCCTGCAGAACAGCGGGAATAACACCCGAATGGCTGCCTTACCTTTATTTACTCTGTCCTTTATGTGGGGGGTAAAGGTCAGCCCACGATCCATTATTACTCCCAGGTACTTGATAGTGGCAGCCCACGGCACAATCCGTCCCCTGAAGTGGACATGTCGATACAAGATCGGCCTGCGCTTGGTAAAAAGGATAGCCTCTGTCTTTAAAGGGTTAATTTTTATTTTCCACTTTGTGAAAAAACGGTCGATACATGACATGGCCCTTGTAAGCCTGCTGACTATCGTGTCTAATCTCCAGGACGAAGCATAGACAGCGACGTCATCAGCATACAAGGCCAGTCGAACATCCTTTGGTCGAAGCATTAGGTTGAAATAAATGAGAAATAAGACCGGTCCTATTATAGAGCCCTGAGGCACTCCAGCAGTAGCTTCATGGGGAAGAGATAAGGATGAGTTTAGTGAGACGCGGAACTTTCTATTGTTTAAGTAGGAGTGAATAGTTTTAGTTACGATCAGTTGGTATGTCTGAAGTGTAAATGGAGTAGAGAATAGGGCCCAGAATGCTGCCCTGTGGAACTCCAGCGTCGAGAAATAAAATATAAATTTTATTGCAGAACTTGCATTTAAGTAAAAAATACTGCAAATCTTTTAGACAACCAAATTTAGTTTTGGTTTTCTTTCAATTGATTTCGAAAACCAAAAAGTAAATTTCATTTTAGGAAACGGTAAATGCCCAATTAAACTGTTGAATTTATTAATTATAGCTTCATTTTAGACAAAAACAAAATGACATTAGTTTAGTAAAAAATTGCAATAATTTGTCATTATTTAAGTTGAGAATTGCACATGATTTAGAGGTTATTAAAACTAACAAATTTGGCAAATTTGTTTCTTTATAAAACAAATAAAGTTTCAACAAATTAAGAAAGATGACAGAGCACTCTATAAACCAAATCCATAACTACTAGTTATATTTGAAACAATATTTTTCAAGTACTATGACCACTTTTGACAAAACACTTGCGACAAATTAGCCAGAAGTAGGGATTGGAAGAAGAGTGTTCTTTAAAAAAGCAAGAGAAAGATAGTTGGAACATTGAACAGAGAGCGCGTATAAAACAGCAGCATGACGCATCATACGGTTTTTTCGTATTTATATAGAACAGTTGGTAATACTGATTTGAAGTGTTTATGTCTGCATTTTTAAAATGAAAGACTTTTTTTTTCTTTCCTTTTTTATCCCACAATTATCACTCACCTCACCTTTTATGCAATAATAATAATAATAATAATAAAAAATGATATATGATAATGTCTAATGTAACAGACTCAAGGACCTACAGCAAATAGTCTTCCTACTGACATGCGCACTTCACGTACGATACTATCAATATTATAATTTTGTTTTTAAAAAAATTATTTACTAACTGTATCTTTGTAAAACTGTACATTTTACCAAAATGGCACTTTAAGGGGGTGGAAGGCTATTCGTATCAGCCCTCAGAATGGCCTTTTAAAAATATTAGCTACGAAAATTATTTGAGTAGAAATTACAGATCAACTTTTATGAATTGAAAATACAAAGTCTAGGGAGGCATTTTTTAAAAAAAATATCTCAGAAAAGTGAAAAAAAATCACGTGGTATTTCCGGTTGTTCTATTTTAAAGTTAGTAAAACCCAATAATTATACTGAAATAGTACTTTAGAGTAAAAGCCTACCAATCATCTGTCCAAGAAATGATTTTAATCAAATTCTCTTGAATGAAATGTTTAAAAATAACAAATTGAACCCTAATAAGGGTAAAATTTGTGTACAAAATGTCTCGACTTAGGGTCAAGACACAGATCGATCACACTCAGTCCATGAACAGACAAGACAGAAGACACAGCCAACCCTGTAATGTAAAAATATTACTTTCTAAACTAGCCCTGAAGATGGACCTAGTCCCTAGGTCGAAAGCTCCGGCAGAATAAATGTATCATGACTGAAATGGCAATTATTTTTTTCATCCTATTGAAACTATGAATCAGTCACCAAAAATAATGAACAGTAATCAAGTTTTAGCTTCCCATAATTTTCAGTTTTTGATATTTTTTTTTTTTTTAGACTCAGGAGGCAGTACGAGGGTCGTTTGAAAAGTCCGTGCAAAGTCAGAGAGATAGCACTACTGTCGCGTATCGAGGTTATGTTTAGTTAGGTAGCATCTCTTGGAAGAACACACACCAAGTTTCAGCCAGATCGGTCTATTTCTTTGTGTTTGGCATTCGTTTGAATCGAGGAAGTCGAGTGATTTTCAAAAAATGGACGAAAAAGAATTTCGTGTGTTGATTAAATACTACTTTATGAAAGGCAAAACGCCTCAGGAGACTAAAGAGAAGCTTGATAAACATTATGGTGACTCTGCACCTTCGATTAGAACAGTTTATAAGTGGTTTCAAAATTTTCGGAGTGGCCATATGGGCACAAGTGACGCTGAACGTTCTGGACGCCCTGTTGAGGTTACTACTCCATAAATCATTGATAAAATCCATGATATGGTGATGGATGACAGAAGAGTGAAGGTGCGTGAGATTGCTAGTGCTGTGAGCATCTCGAATGAACGGGTACATAATATTTTGCATCAACATTTGGACATGACAAAGCTATCCGCAAGATGGGTGCCGCGATTGCTCACGCTTGACCAAAAACGAAATCGTGTGAAGTGTTGCAAGGACGGTTTGCATCTGTTCCAGAAGAATCCGCAGGACTTTAAGCGTCGTTTCGTCACTGTGGATGAAACATGGATACATCACTACACTCCTGAGACCAAAGAACAATCTAAACAATGGGTTACCAAGGGGGAATCTGCGCCAAAAAAAGGCGAAGACCGTTCCTTCGGCCGGAAAGATTATGGCGACTGTCTTTTGGGATTCGCAAGGAATAATCCTCATCGACTATCTGGAAAAGGGTAAAACTATTACAGGTGCATATTATTCATCGTTATTGGACCGTTTGAAAACCGAGCTGCAAGAAAAACGCCCACGATTGGCCCACAAAAAAGTCCTTTTCCATCACGCACAACGCACCAGCTCACACCTCAGCAGTTGTGGTCGCAAAATTAATGGAAATAGGGTTCCAACTCGTTTCACATCCCCCCTATTCTCCAGACTTGGCTCCCTCGGACTACTATTTGTTCCCCAATATGAAGAAATGGCTGACGGGAAAAAGATTTTATTCAAACGAGGAGGTGATTGCGGAAACGAATGGCTATTTTTCAGACTTGGACAAATCCTATTATTCGGATGGGATCAACAAACTAGAGCAGCGTTGGACGAAGTGTATAAGCCTAAAAGGAGACTATGTTGAAAAATGAAAAAGGTTTACTCCAAAAAATTAAGTAGTTTTTATTTTTGCACGGACTTTTCAAACGACCCTAGTAAATCGTGCATTTCCGTTGAAATATATACAAAAATCGATATTCTTAAAGATTGTAAGAAATATAAATCTACAAAAAAGAAGCTACAGTTTTCGTAATTTTCACACCAAATGCGGCATTTTGATGAAATCCAAAAATAAGTAAAGAAAAACGTTTTTACAGATTTTTTGGGAAATTTTAGGGAAAACTAAATGATAAAGTCTTACTATTGGCTGAAAGCTTTTGAACGGTCAATCAAAATCTAAAAAATTAGATTTTATGAAAAATAACGAATCAAATTATTCAATGTAAAACTCTAAAAAAATGCTTACAAATAAACGCGAACAATTAAATATAGAAAGAAATTATGAATGAGTTGATAAACGGAAATGGTTTGGATGATAGTTAGCAATATTCTGAAAAAAAAAAAATTATAGTAATGCTGACTATGATGGTTTTTTGATATTTCATTCATTATTACAAAAATGGACATTTTGTATTTATTTCTATTGTCACTATTCCATTCATTAAGAAAATGGTCAAAGTGCAGTGTTATGTTAAGAAAGATAATTAGCAAAAGTAAGCAGACTGGACTTGCTGACTTTAGAATTTACTAAAACATGGAATTTTTAACGTGGAAGTTGTTGAATGTGTTGAAAAACAAAAAAAAAAAAAACTGGTTGAGAGTTGATAGGTTCAAATAATTGGGTCTTGGGTACCAACGAGCGTGCTAAAATTTGAGGTATTTGGAAGATTCAAGTTAGTAAAAAAAAAATCTCTATTTTGTTTTGGCGTAAATATTGCAAAAGATGAAAAGTGGTGCCACTGAAGCCCATTTCCGGCTATAAAAGGGATGAATTTTTAATCGTTGTCACGCCACGTCCAAGAAGAGAACATTTGTGGATCTGGTGAGACATTGGCAGTTTAAAATTGAGAAAAGCTGCAACTAAATTGCACTCTACCCATGTAATAAAGTAATTGCCTATTTTTTTTTCAGGCGGGCTTTACGTCTAACTAACTAAATTAGGTGTCGTGGACGGAAGCGACTAGTAAACATACTTTACTATAAATTTCTCATATTAAACATTAAATAAAATCCAAGACCTAGAACAGTGGTTTTTAACCGGTGTTCCACGAATATGGTCCAAGTGTTCCGCGAAATTTCAATTTTAAATGTATTGAAATTTAGAAACTTAGGAAAGATACGAAAAC
Organism: Rhodnius prolixus; assembly: GCF_049639745.1. Taxonomy (NCBI): domain Eukaryota; kingdom Metazoa; phylum Arthropoda; class Insecta; order Hemiptera; family Reduviidae; genus Rhodnius; species Rhodnius prolixus. The sequence continues at coordinate 33,418,887 of NW_027411582.1, forward strand.
AAAAAATTGTTCCCTTTTTTTTTTAATTTGAATTTAATTTTAAGTTCTTGCTAAATACCGAATTTCAAATTATTTAATGTTAGTGTTCCGCGAGAAAAATATATACATATAATTGTGTTCCGCGTCTGTGAAAAGGTTAAGAACCACTGACCTAGACCATGGGATTCGAACCCACTAAACCAACAACACATCTTAGCTATGCGGGTCTAGCCTATAACCGCCTAACATACTTTACTATAAATTTCTCATATTAACCATTAAATAAAATCCGAGGCCTAGACCATGGGAATCGAACCCACTAAACCGACAATACATCTTAGCTTTGCGGGTCTAGCCTTTAACCGCCTAACATACTTTACTATAAATTTCTCATATTAACCATTAAATAAAGTCTAAAGCCTAGACCAGGGGAATCGAACCCACTAAACCAAAAATACACCTTAGCTTTGCGGGTCTAGCCTATATTCGCCTAACATACTTTACTATAAATTTCTCATATTAACCATTAAATAAAATCCAAGGCCTAGACCAGGGGAATCGAACCCACTAAACCAAAAATACACCTTAGCTTTGCGGGTCTAGCCTATATTCGCCTAACATACTTTACTATAAATTTCTCATATTAACCATTAAATAAAGTCTAAAGCCTAGACCAGGGGAATCGAACCTATTAAACCAACAATACATCTTAGCTATGCGAGTCTACCATGTGTTAGAGGTAAATTTAACAATAGAAAGGCCTGAATCGACAAAAAAAATCATCCTCTAAACATGATAATGCCCGCCCACACAGTGAAAATTGGATTAAGCTAGCTTTCCTCATTTTCCCTTTTTTTTCCTAGAAGTCGCTTTTCCAATTATTTCCTTGTCCGCTTTCTATCTTAATTAACACCGCGTCAGGGGCTGGACTTACAACTCTTAAGAACGATCTGTAGAATTTTCATAATGGGTATCTAAGCCCTGTAGGAAATCTCTAATCCTAGTACATGTTAAAAAAAAACCCCGAAACTAAGTTCAGGCTGATTTTTGATCGATCAGAGCATGAAACCATGAGCATAAATTCAAACTGCATGCTGTAGGAAGGTTTACGGAAAATTCTTTAACATTTTTTCCGTTCATTTTTAAAAGTAATTAAATCGTTTCTTTATAAATCAAATTCTAATCGACTTTAAACCAGTCTAAGGACTGAACATGGCCGTTAAATAATCACAAATCAGTTCTCAACTAATCACAAATAGGCTGATGACATTATCGTTAACGAAAGACACGAAAAGAATTGCCGAGAAAGATTTACGAGTCTTCTGAGGAACGATTTTTGAAGCATTAGACCAGCTTCCTGTAAAAACAAACGATGAAAGGAAATAATAAAAAAATGATATACCGGACATCCTCAGAAATTAATTGCCGAGCCTGAGAAAACATTTTTTTTCCTTTTCTTAAACACCTAATACAGGAGGCAGGTGTTTTAAAAAAGCCACAGAGAATTGACCAGATATTTGAGATGTACAAAATGCGAGCGGTTTGTTTGTATAAGTGTGCGTATTTCTTGTGTGAATGTGGGCCACCCAATCCCAGTGCTGGGAGCAAATGTCAACCAGGGTATTATTTTCTCTTGTGTCTCTCTTTGGCCTTTAGCCGAACGACCTGCAACTTTAAGAAAAATAAAAATAATAATAAAAAAGGCTAAAAACATAATTTTATAGGTCAAAGGTGAGATACTCTTTGTTTTTTTTGTTTTATTTATTTATTAATATAGTTATTTATTTATTTTCTTGTAAATACCTTGTCTAAATGACAGAATTATGGAAGGACAGGCAAGTTTGGAATGGATTAATAAAACCGTGGACTTCCTTAATAAAATTTCAACTTTTTTTTTAAAGTCCTTTTTAGCAAAGGATCCACGTTTATATTTTTGTGTACGTGGGAGAACAGCTTGAAAACAAATCAAATCGTCGCTCAAAATTAATATTTTATTTGAGTACTTCTAAAGGAACTAAGAGAACTGTTAGTAACTTCCTTTTTTTTCACTTCCTGTACAAATAAATGTATTCATATCGCGATGAGATGTCTATATAATGAATGTACAATGTAGCCTAATTGCCATAACCCCAAATAAGTAATGAGAAACACCAGCAATTACTGTAAATTTTCCTGGTGTCCAAATCGTGGCTTTTAAATTCCTGTTTTAAGCGACCCTGTGGGTTGTCATTGGGCTGTGGAAGGAAAAGGCTTAAAGTACAGGTTTGGGATAACTAGATACAGTTAGAGGCGAGACCTGCGAAGCTAATATGTGTTGTGGTACTGAGTTCGATTCCCGGTCTCTAGATCTTGGATTTTATTTAATGGTTAATAAAAGTTTATAGTAAAGTATGTTAGGCGATTATAGGCTAGACCCGCAAAGCTAAGATGTATTGTTGGTTTAGTGTGTTCGATTCCCCCTGGTCTAGGCTTTAGATTTTATTTAATGTTTAATATGAGAAATTTATAGTAAAGTATGTTAGGCGGTTATAGACTAGACCCGCAAAGCTAAGATGTATTGTTGGTTTAGTGGGTTCGATTCCCCTGGTCTAGGTCTTGGATTTTATTTAATGGTTAATAAAAGAAATTTATAGTAATGTATGTTAGGCGGTTATAGGCTAGACCCGCAAAGCTAAGATGTATTGTTGGTTTAGTGGGTTCGATTCCCCGGTCTAGGCCTTGGATTTTATTTAATGGTTAATATGAGAAATTTTTAGTAAAGTATGTTTGCTAGTCGCCTCCGTCCACGACACCTAATTGGTAGTTGGACGTACAGCCCGCCTGAAAAATTGGGAAATATGAGAAAGAGTATTTTGGAGTAATTGGGAAATGAAAGATTGGTTCAGGTATTTATGAAGCATTTTACTAGAAACAGAAGGTGCACTGAAGATTCAGGACTTAAGATTGAGAGGATCTGGACTCTCTGGAAATTCGTATTGATGATGGATGAAGATCCGGAACTGCGTAAATGTCAATAATCAATTCAAATTGGCTGCATATTTGAATTTTAAACTACAGCAGGAGACATACGTTTTCTAATAATTCTTTAGAAGTGTACCAAAATACTCTATCAACGGAAATCTAATACTGTGAAATTATCTGTTAAAAAAAAAATGTCCAGTTAGAAAACCAAAATAATCTTAGAAGAAACAGGAGTTAAATACAAATTCACAGCATCTAGAAATGGGGAATACACGACCCAGACAGTCACCTGTTTTGTTTTTTTTTAAAGGAACAGTCCACGTTGTCAGTGAGGAGTGGAGAGGGAGGTGAAGATATTTAGAGTTTTGGGAGCAAAGGGCGACACCTCGGGCCATCTCATTTCTCCTAGGTCGAGCGAAATTTAAAATAGAACATCCTAGATAGTAAACTAGTTAGGTTGTGAGACAGTGTGAGAACAATGTAAGTAAGTGAGTGGATGTGCGTGTGTGAGACAGAGAGAGACAGAGTGACGGTTAGAGTGAGAAAGAGTTTTGAGGTGTGGGTGGGGAGCTAGCTAACTGACATTTTAGCTGACCAACATCACTGTTCTTGCTTTATATCCTAAAAAAAATCGATATAGACTGTCGATAAAAAGTAGGCGCTAGATTTACGGAAATATTACGAACGTGCCAAATTTTCGGGTCTTGATTTTTTTTATGCCAAAATTTTTGCTACAGAGGGAAGCCTACATATCCCTTTCCCCAACTCCGGAAGTCCACTAATCGAATTCAAATAAATTTTATGGATAGTACAGAGTGAGTTAACGGTTTTAAAGAAAATCTTTGAAACCATTTTTCGAGAAAAATTAAAAAACAAAAAGAAGGGAAACCCTTTAAGTGAAGTAGTACTTCCGGTAGACGAATATCGATCTCTAACTTGCACTTTAGTCTTTCTTTCGGTGAATTCTAAATGAAACGTAAAGTTTCAGGTTCTATGATTTTGTTGTTTTGCAGATATTTCTGTTCACACCACACATGCTATTATCTAGACCAGAGGTCCCCAAACTTTTTACACAGGGGCCACAGTTCACTGCCCCTCAGACCGTTGGAGGGCCGGACTATTAAAAAAAAAACTATTTTAAAGTAAAAAAACAAGACGGGAACAAATAGAATATTTCAAATAAAGAACAGGTAAATTTAAATCACCAAACTGCCCAGTATTTCTGTGGGAATTATGGACCTGCTTTTGGCTAATGAGATGGTCCAATGTCCGGTTTAGTTATAGTGCTTTGCCTTTCTACCTACTTCTGACTGTTATTTTTCGGAGCCGTGACGCGTGCATCCCGCGCGTCATCGGAAGTAGCACTGTGTACATGAGCGACGCAGCGCTTTGCGGCATACGCCACATATAGTGCTCCCATCTCACTGACCACCAATGAAAGAGCAGCCCCTTCCGGAAGTGCGGCGGGGGCCGGATAAGTGTCCTCAGGGGGCTGCACATGGCCCGCGGGCCGTAGTTTGGGGACCCCCTGGTCTAGTCAGTGATTCTCGAACCACAAAAGTGCCGCGAAAGTTTTGAAGTGTGCCGCCAAATTTTAGAAATGCATCCAATAAAAATTATATATTAAATGTAGAAGACGTTATGAGAGTAAACATTATCATTTATACGACCAAATATAAACGAAATTATCAAAAAAAACATCAAGCTCAAATTTCTCATTAAAAGTATTCTTATAATTAACTTGTAATTAATCCCTTAATAAACATATACTATTTTTTTCGTAGTACATATTATTTTATTTTATATTTTATTTTAGACAGTGTATTATGGATAAGTAAAATAAAACTTAGTGTACCGCCAAATTTTGAAATTGATAAAGGTGTGCCTCGACAAAAATCAAGGTTGAGAATCACTGATCTAGTATATAGATATTTGATTATAATGGCTAGAAACAATAGGCCAAATCTATTACGAACCTAATCTACTGTAATGGGCGTAATGTTTGTCGTAGTGAGCTTGTGAATTAGCTAAACCAAAAGCAGCTGTGTGTGTACATCAACTATCTCTGTAAATCCTATGATTATTGTCAGTATAGTGTCTGTCAATCATGTTGTTAGCTGGTGATTCTTACAGGCTAGTCCATTTCCTGCTAAGGGGTGTTGTACCAAGAGATACGAGGGTCGTTTGAAAAGTCCGTGCAAAGTCAGAGAGATAGCACTACTGGCGCGTATCCAGGTTATGTTTAGTTAGTAGCATCTCTTGGAACAACACAAACCAAGTTTCAGCCAGATCGGTCTATTTCTTTGTGTTTGGCATTCGTTTGAATCGAGGAAGTCGAGTGATTTTCAAAAAATGGACGAAAAAGAATTTCGTGTGTTGATTAAACACTACTTTATGAAAGGCAAAACGCCTCAGGAGACTAAAGAGAAGCTTGATAAACATTATGGTGACTCTGCACCTTCGATTAGAACAGTTTATAAGTGGTTTCAAAATTTTCGGAGTTGCCATATGGGCACAAGTGACGCTGAACGTTCTGCACGCCCTTTTGAGGTTACTACTCCAGAAATCATTGATAAAATCCATGATATGGTGATGGATGACAGAAGAGTGAAGGTGCGTGAGATTGCTAGTGCTGTGGGCATCTCGAATGAACGGGTACATAATATTTTGCATCAACATTTGGACATGACAAAGCTATCCGCAAGATGGGTGCCGCGATTGCTCACGCTTGACCAAAAACGAAATCGTGTGAAGTGTTGTAAGGACAGTTTGCAGCTGTTCCAGAAGAATCCGCAGGACTTTAAGCGTCGTTTCGTCACTGTGGATGAAACATGAATACATCACTACACTCCTGAGACCAAAGAACAATCTAAACAATGGGTTACCAAGGGGGAATCTGCGCCAAAAAAGGCGAAGACCGTTCCTTCGGCAGGAAAGATTATGGCGACTGAATCTTTTGGGATTCGCAAGGAATAATCCTCATCGACTATCTGGAAAAGGGTAAAACTATTACAGGTGCATATTATTCATCGTTTTTGGACCGTTTGAAAACCAAGCTGCAAGAAAAACGCCCACGATTGGCCCACAAAAAAGTCTTTGTCCATCACGACAACGCACCAGCTCACACCTCAGTAGTTGTGGTCGCAAAATTAATGGAAATAGGGTTCCAACTCGTTTCACATCCCCCCCTATTCTCCAGACTTGGCTCCCTCGGACTACTATTTGTTCCCCAATATGAAGAAATGGCTGGCGGGAAAAAGATTTTATTCAAACGAGGAGGTGATTGCAGAAACGAATGGCTATTTTTCAGACTTGGACAAATCCTATTATTCGGATGGGATCAACAAACTAGAGCAGCGTTGGACGAAGTGTATAAGCCTAAAAGGAGACTATATTGAAAAATAAAAAAGGTTTACCCCAAAAAATTAAGTAGTTTTTATTTTTGCACGGACTTTTCAAACGACCCTCGTAGATGAGCAAAATTTTGCAGTTGTGGCTGACTAAAGTAGCACTATAGTTCTGAATGTACTATTCACGTCGATTTTCGGTAAAAAGTTGCACACGATTACAACGCTTTCCTTTACTAAGAGTAAAAATTACTCGGAAAATTCCCAGTATTAAAAAAATTGCCTTTTTAATTTGGAATCGCAGAAAGTACTTATTTGTACTGATTAATTATATTTTTTGTGTTAAAAAAAAATAAATAAATGAAGTATTACTAATGACTTACGTTGTAGATACAAAAAGATTTATCAAAATATTTGACCATGGTTGTCACAAAAATTAATCCACAAACGACGCACATTGATATAATATGTATACTTTGCATACCTACAGACAGACAACAGATTACATAATTCTATACCATGACAAATGGGCAGCCTATCTAACTTGATCCTAATTACCAACCATGGAACGCCCTCGTTAATAACTCCAGCCCTGGAATAATCCATTTTATAAAAAAAAAGAAAAGTCCTCTGATATTGGATCTTATCTAAAGTTTATTTTATTTTTTTTTTTTATTAATGAACTTTAAAAAAAAAAAAAATACATACATTATCTACCTGCTCTATTTATCAATGTATTCGTGATACATATAAATATATTATGTAATTTCATAATAAACACTCCAGTATAGCAGGACCCGTGTATGGTGGTTTAGCTTACAACAACTACCAGAAGAATTTAGGTCAATCTAGAGTTATTTCAAAAAATTAAATATGGTAATAAAACAATAATAATTACTTTTAATTAAAAAATTATGAATAATTCAGCCAATCAGGTTTTTTTTTGGTAATTAATTTTTTGAATTAATTTGAACAATATTGCCTACAGGAAGTGTTATTAGAGAAAATTAATTTTTCTATTTTTCTTTTTCTTTGGTTAAACAAAAAATATTATCCAGTTAAGCCCCCCCCTTAAAATCAGACAATGACGTGTTTACACGTGTCGAACGCAGTGCAAAACAACCAAAAGTTTACGTCATAATAGTCACTTGCAAGCGACTTTTTCTGCAATCTCTGGGGGGGCTTGAGATTACCAGAGCTCATTCTGTGCTCATTCCAAAATCTTGCACCACTTCTTTATGTATGCATTGTCACTAGTTATAACTAGGGACGCAAGAGCTTTTTTGTACAAGGAAGAAAAGAGCTTTTTGAATTCTGTGCAAAATGAAATCATGCTCATACTGTGAGGTCTGAATCTCTATCTAAAAGGTAAAAATGGGCATTGCAAAAGGGGTTGAGAGCTTATATTTGTGTGTCCGTAATTCGCCAATCTCTAATGCGGAGACCAATCATGTACCAACCACTCATCATTTGGCTGACTCCCACCACCTCCCACCGTATAAAATACTAGGCAGTTCTATTGGTAAGATAAAGGAAACATCCCCACCAAATAATATTCTTATTAAAATTTCGAGTTTTTATAGTTAATGGCAATTATATATTGTTCACAACGACGTATACACGTCGAACGCACCGTAACAGAGATTTGGTTTGACGTGTATACACTTCAAACGTGCTAAACTGGTTAAAAACAATCGCCCACGATACAAGATTAATATAGAAGCGGAAGCGTTGCGATCATGACTAAATTTTCATTATCTAAACCGGAAATACTCGTATGCTTTCGAACGTCTCCTCATTGGTTTCTAGTAATTGTTCTCTTTGTTTGTCTGTCTCTTTCTCTCTCTCTCTAGAGTCTAAGTTCAGCTTAACTCGAAACAAGACAACAAACAAATCTCTAAAATTCGAAATTTTTTGGCAGTATCACAAACTAACAATAAGCTATTGCACTAAATTGTCGACACTATACTTATTGTTAATTTCTACAAATTTTATGTGTTTTTTAAAATCAACAAACGATCGATACATCATTAAAAATGGTCGTTTATAAATCAAAATGAAATTTAGAAAATTTTAAGACAATAACATGTTCATTCATGAAAAAGTACCATAAAAAATATTGTGAAAAAGAGCGTAATTCTTAAAACAATTAAATTCAATTTGGAAACTATTTGTGACGTCATTCCTGTACGAAAAACCTAATCTATGAAAAGTTATAATTATATCAAATTTTTTTTACATTTAAAACTATTTATTTTATTTCCTACGTTACTGATCTATCTATCGATGAACTCTCCTCCAAAATGGGATAAATTCGTAAAACTCTAAAAACTTGATTAAATACTAAAAAAGTGAATGGCCAAGTAATCTGCGTGACCCAATAATTGGTGGAAAACGGGAATAGGAAGTAACCCAGTTCTGATTGAAGTGCTACTTGATTATGAAAGTTACGCAATTCCCTAAGCGCCTTCATGTAAAAACCAATTTAATTCAGAAAAAAATCGTTAAAGAAAGAAATAAATCGCTTCAATAAAGATGCACTTCCGGTTGAATGAAGTTTGTCCAGATTTTCCGATCTTAAAAAAAAAAAAAAATAGTCGTATTCAAGGGTGCTCAAGACAAGTATTTCCGGAAAAACGTAATCTTAAAATATTATTTGACACGACTTCCGAATTTAGAAATACTCAAAACTGTATATTAAATTATAATCTCGAATGTATATATACAATAATTTTATTGGGTAATTTAAAAAAAAAAAAATTATTAATCTCAATAATTAAACTAAACTTTAGAGAAAAAAGAAACTTAACGAAGGTTACAAATAAAATCAAAATAATCAGTAATAAATTGGTTCCAATTTAAATGATTATAGTTATTTAGGTGGCAGTGAGCAGGGGAGGTCCATAGTCCAAGGAATGTCAGGTGTAACATTAGTTGCTCTTAGAGTAGGTGGGATGCTGGGAGCTTTATAGAACGTCGGCAGAAGTTGAACCAGAGAGAGAGGATGACCCCCCGGGGTCAAGACCGAAATACTCCCCTAGGTGCTCTGCCAACCCGGGCCGGGGAACTACACCTGCATTCCCTTTTATATATGTATATATATACATATATCTGTCTCTTTTTTTTACTCGTACCTACCTCCACACTCTCTTTTGTATCTCGTTCGACAAATAAAATCATCTATTTTTTTTTTACATGTGTGTTGAGTTCTTTTTGTTTTGGTTGCGATCGTAAAATAATTTTTGATCTTTTCAGGTATCGATTTTTTCACTAGTAAGAGAGGATATATTGTAATCGATCAGATTTTCGATTATGATACTTCACAGGAAGTATCTATTTTGAGGTCCTCTGTGTTTTGGTCCCGATTGTCAATAGGGAAGTCTACAAATTTTGTAAGAGTGAGCGAGTGGGTCTTGTATTTGAATACGTAATTCAATTTCCGGTTAAACCTAATGTAGAAAGTTGGCAAGATTGAAATACTTCCTTTTTCTTTTTTTTTCTTTTAAGTATAATAGAAAATGAAAATGAACACAAAAAAAATAGGAAAGCCCTTCGCATCTCAGCAAATAGGGCTTCCCCGTGAATATTTAGGTACAGGAAAATAGAAATACATCGTTGCTAAACACTCCAGAGCACTGTACTGCTCTACAAAGACGCTCCTCATGTTCTAAGGCATGGTCTGGATTACAGCTGGCAAAAGACCTGCTGACTTTACCAAAATAAAGTACTACGAATTGCAGTGAACGTCACAAGAACGAATTACACGATTGAAATGTCGTAATAGATTATTACCGTTACAAAAGTAAATTAAAAAATGAATAGATTTTGAAACTATAAATACTAATTTTATTTATGAAACTAAATATATATATATAATATACAGGGTGTTCATTCAATTTCTTTCATTTAAAGGATCAAACTTATTACTCAACTTGTGAAGCATGTACTGTGCCTTCAAAGGTGCATCCTCTGGCTCTCAAGCCAGGTTACCCTGGAGGTTATCAACTGCTCTCTGTATCTAAGGAGGCACAGTACATGCTGCACAAGTTGTGTAAAGTGCATTATTTGATAAATTAAAGAATAAGTTTGATCCTTTACATGAAAGATATTGATCACTTAAATCTGGGGCAGGAGGTTTCCAATTTTTTTTTTTTGGTAATTAAACGCAACTCTCCCAAAATTACCAAATAATTATTAAACCTTCTTGTTTGTAACAGATGTAAAATTAATTTTTAGCCATTTTGTGTATGCTTGAGAACATCTAAAGCTCTTAACATTTCATTTTTCTTAGAAAAATCACTCGGAAAACAACTTATTTCCCAATATTAAGAAAAATACTAGCTTTACTGCCTTGGCAATATTTTCAGTAGAAAGGGGATGAAAAAATACATAAAAATGACCTATCGCGTGCTCTTCTATCTCTTTGATAACAAGTTAAAAAATTGAAATATGCTTAATAAATATCCAGATTTTGAAATGGCCTAGCACCTTTATTTTTGAAAATATCGAATTGCGGTTTCCGGTTTCTTTCATAACTTTTTATACTCTTTAAAACTGTTTATATGAAAATGGGGGTCAACCGCGAACACTCACTTTTGGTCGCGCGTCAGCCGCGTATGCGGGCAGAAATCTAAAATCAAGTCACATATTCTGAAACTAGAGGTGACAGGCAAACAAATTTTTCCTCTACCATTTTTTGCTCAGATCAACCGTTTAAGCATGAAATGCATTTGAGCCGGTCTTAAAATGAACACCCTGTACGAAACTGTGGTACCAATTGAATTGCAAAATCAGTAGCAACATCGAACGATTTATCACGCAATTTATCGAACGATCAATCAGTCATACGACACATTATACGTTCCTTAAAAAAAAAAACACAGGAAATCAGAAATAAATAAATTGTGCCCTGTAGATGAAATTATATCATTGCACCTATGCACATAGTAATGTATTCGCTTTAAAGAGAAGGGAGTCTGCATTAATTTTTTGTGGGTAAGAGGTCATTGTGGTATAAAAGAGAATGAAATTGTTGATACACTTGCAAAGGAAGCCACCAATAGTGGGGAAATGGCTAATTATAAATTACCACACACCGATATCAAGGGTATAATTGCAAAAGCAGCACTACAAAAATGGCAGACAGATTACAATAATGGTGATAAAGGTAGATTCTATAAAACTATGGCAGATCAGTTACCTAGACAACCATGGTTTAAGGGAACTGTCACTAATAAATGGGTTGTTACGACAATAAGCAGGCTGAGAGCGAACCACGCGGTGTGCGGATCGTATCTACACAGGATCAACAAAAGGTCCTCTCCTCTTTGCGTAGATTGCAATGAGGAGGAAGATTTCAAACATGTAATAATGATATGTCCACGTTATGTGGTAGAAAGGAAACGAATGTTTGACGATATATACAGGTATTTAGATGCACCATTTCGCTACGAAGACATTATATTCTCCACCAACAGTTATGTGCTTAAGTCGATAGCAGAGCTAGCAATGAAATATGAATGTATTTAGAAGCTATAGCCGAATTAGAATGAATGGAACAAAATGCTTAGAGAAGGATTACGTGATTTTAATTGTGGTTAAGCGAGAAGGATGGCAGGAGCACAGAGTGCTGCTCCATCCATGATGTGCTGCTCCATCCATTAGCAGTAGTTTATGTAAATATCGGTATATAGTAGAATGATGAATGTGTGAAGCGAATGTATTTGTAGGTAAGAATGGAGAGTGAGTGATATTCTAGTGATAAGCCCCTAGACGATGCTGGCTGTATGGCGGAAGCCAATGCCAAAAAAAGAAAACAAAAAAAAAAAATGTATTCGCTATAAAATATTAATTCCCAACTAAAGAAAGAGAGGTTAATAACCTTAAAAAATGAAACTATTAAGATGGCAGTGCCAAAATTGTGAGCATTATTACGCTCAAGTTGAGAAAATCATACAGTTTAGGCCATACGCTCAAATTGGTGCCAAATAAACAAACATTTGTACTCATTAATTTTTGATATATTTTTGTTTAAAAGTAATGACTATTTTTTTTTTGTTTAATTAAGTCAAAATAAAATAGAATTAAAGAAGGTGGCCATGTTTTATTTTATAAATGCCGCAAATGCACTGCTTCTTTGATTAGAAGCTTTCTAGAAAGGATATCAAGTTAAACGGTTTAAAAATAACTGAATGAAAAAAATAAACTGTATGAGTCATTCAAAATAAACACCAAGTCATTGTATGTAAAGTATAGAATCGTGTACACAACGTGGGTTAATTTTCTACGTCATCATCTTTATTTTTATCATTATTTACTGATATGAACAAAAAAATCGGGAGATAGAGAATGATAAAAAACGAGTGAGAGAGAGAAGTAGAAAGAGAAGGAGAATTTAAGCATCTAAGCACTGAATCCAAAAGCACTTGAATATGTTCTGTACAATTTCTAATTTTTTAATTTTATAAAGGAAGGGGTTAATAAATAACCAATCAGAATGGACTCGTGAAATCGTTTTCACTAAGATATTGTAGGGTAAGCCTGGAAATCTAGATATAGTCTAATATTGTACTTTATTTACTGAGAGCCCTTTAATTAGTAATTAAAATATAAGAAGTGAAATAGTGAATTTTTGTTTCTCATCTATTTGTGCTACAATCAGCGCTTTGGCGCTATAAGTACCAATGATAACAGAGGAACAAATGAATCTTGCACCGCCTAGTTAACTAGCGACGCAAGAGCTTTTTTACAAGGAAGCTTTGAATACTGTGCTGAATGAAATCAAGCTCTGAACCTCTTTTTAAAAGGTAAAAAACGGGCATTGCACAAGGGTTGAGAGTTTCTATTTGTGTGAGGTAATTCCCCGAATCTCTAATGCGGAGACCAAACATGTACCAACCACTTATCATTTGGCTGGCTCCCTCCACTCTCCTCTGTATCAAAATACTTGGCAGTTCTATTGGTAAGATAAAGGAAACAGCCCACCAAATAATATTCTTATTGTACTTCATTAAAATTTCTAGTTTTTATAGTAATAGAGATTTGGTTTGACGTGTATACACGTCGAATGCGGCTTAACTGGTTAAGATTCTTAACTTCCTGTTTTTTGAAATCGGTCTCTTCCGATCACCAAATCCATCTATTCACCATTAAGGTTTTCACTTGTAAAGAAAAGGTCGTGAAAACTATGTTATGAAATTTGAGGCGCTAGATTTTTAAAGTCCTAGTTCTCCTAATTTGAACTAGACTTAGCTTTTTCACACAACTTAAGTAGGAAATAATATTACAAATAAATAAAAACTTCACAGATCTAATTATAATAAATATGCAATCAACTTAAATACGTAGTAGAATGTAGAATTGCATTTAAGTGCATTTTATTTTATAAATAAATAAAGTGGATTTATTAATAAAGTTCTACTAAATATGGATTTTAATAGGTGGAGGAGGGAGCAATGGGGGGCTTTTTTATGCTCACTAGTTCTTGGCCAAAGGTTACTGTTTATTTAAAAATACTAAAGAGGGCGTATCCAGCAAGGCAGACTGGAGGCCATTGGGGTCAATGTTGCCATTTTACTATTGTAAGCTAATTCCATTTATATATTTCTGCTTTTTTTTCTCTCTCTTTCTATTAGCGTAAACCATGAAAGCTGTTAACTCGCGAGGGGAGGGGCAGAAATATGGTGTGAACCCTCGCACGACTTTTTGCTCGCTACAGTTTTTATGGTTGTAATTATTAGATTAGGTAGATAATGCCTTTATTATTATAGTAAGTTCTAAATATACATAAAAGATTAATAGTTACTAAAGCTTCCGCTAGATCGCAGACCATCAGCGGAAGTTGCGCTTTTATAAAGTAATTCATTGCCAAGAAATATGGAAGTCATTGATTAATAAAGAAACAAATAGTAACCAATAATAATACACTTTTTATTTTTATTTTATTTTTATTTTATACTACATTAAAGCCTGAGGCTTATTGTAGGGAGTTGGGTAAAGTATTTACATAAGTATTTACAAAATTGAAGAACATAAAACAAAACAAAAAATGAAATTACATAAAAAAGAAACAGAAAGTAACATCTTTATCAGTATAATAACTTAGATAAAATAAAACCAATACTTAGTAATAATAATAATAATAATAATATTACAAGAAAATAATCTAAATGAACCAGCACAGGATACTAAATGAATTAAATATCATTTTTTTATCAGCTCAGCGATATAATCATTTTCCCTGCCTGGTCTCAGATATACCAAACAAATAATTAACACAGAATAATCATTTTTAACAAAACAGACAACCACCAATCTCGCGATTGTAATACGGTTACACTCACATTAAGACACTTTTTAACAAAAATAATCAGACCACCACTGCCCCGACCTTTCAATTTTTCCTTCTTAGCTGGTACTGCAACAGATACATAATTTTTCAAAAAACCAGGGAAAGCAGCCTTCTCAGACAGATGCCATGATTCGTACAATCCAATAATATCATAAAATAAAAGTTTCTTAATTTCTTCACAAGTCAAATTATAAAGAGTTGAAAGCCCATTTATATTCCAAAAACACAAGGAGATGTCATTTGCCGTAGAATTGGTAGTTATTTCAGCCGATCTAGGGAGGGGGAGCAGGGTCTTAAAAAAACATCAATTGGTCCAGCTTTATTATCGACCTGACGGCGCCTTCTCTTCTTTCTGCCATCCAGAGACATTTTTGAGGTTTGAGATGAAACATCAGTCTCTACATCTTCAAATTCATCAGAAAAAAGAACCTCCTCAGCCTGTCCAGGGAGCCCCTTCAAACTGACAATGTCCGAAAAAGAGTTAATTGTTATAGCTGGTGTATTTTCCTCTTTTCTAATTAGAACTCTACCTCCTCTGAACCAAACATACTTTACGAGATTTTGCACTTTAAGTTCTCTAGCTTTTTTATAGAGAAAATAATTAGAAGGTGACATCTCTTCAAAAATCTTAATTAATATTGAATTTTCTTGAGTACCTAGATTAACTGAACCTTTCTTCTTAAAAAAATTTATGAATTGTGTCTTCAGTGAAGCATTAAAAAATTTTAAAATAATCGGAGAAGAATATTCACTGGCCCTGCCTTTAATACGAAATACGGATTTAATTGAACTAACATCCAAGTTGTAATCAATCAAACCTGCAATTTGTTTAATAATTTCAAGAATATTTTCGTCAGGTTTGTAGGGAACATTAAGAATTCTCAGACCATCATAATGCACAAATTGCTGAGTGTAATTAAAAGAAGTCTGAAGCTTCATCAGCTGGGCTTTTAATTCATTTAACTCTTTATGTAGAGATAATAGTTTTTTATTCGTTTTATGCAAATTATTTTTAAGGCTTTCTACAGACGCTTTAATTTCATTTTTGAAAGCATTGAGCGAGGAAGAGACATTTTGACTTTCGCTTTTCACACACTTTAATTCTGATTTGACAGAGCTCAATTCAGAAACTATATTGTTGAACCCTTGTTCCAATCTGGACAAAATTAAGGCAGTAGCATCAATTCCCCCTCCACCGGCACACTCACCTCCAACAGTCCCCACTGCCGAGCGCTGTGCTATTGTATCTTGTTTATCCATAGCAAAAATTCCAAAAGTTCAAAATAACATTAGGAAAGAAAACAGCAATCTTCACAAACTTATTAAATTTTTTCACACAAAAATTACTATTTTCTCGAAAACTACTCGATGAAAAAAAAATAAAAAAATAACAGAGAAAAAAAGAGCAACTTAAAAACACTTCACGTGATTTTTAAAAATAAAAATACTTTGAGAATCACTAGAAAAACCTATCTTAATAAGAACGAACAGTACGAGATGTTTACTGGTCAAAGGCTCAAGCCCAACTCTCAATAATAATACACTTAATTAACATTTGAATTTAAATTTTAAAATTTACGTTATTAACTGCTTCCGGTAAAATGACGAGACTAGCTCGTCATTGGTTTTCATGCCATACAGCACAATGACGAGCTACACTCGTTACACTAAAGTTTAAGTATAATATAAGATAATTAATTTAGTTTAAATGTATAGTTGTAATTAATTTGGCAACACTTTTGTTACTTGTGGAAATATCACACTTTTAAGGATAAGGATGGGATAGTTAGGATATTTGTAGTACTTCCTGGTCCAGTTGATCAAATAAAAATTCGTAAGATTATTGAAGAAAGGAAAAACACTGGATTAAGGGGAAAAATCACAGTTGAAAGATAAGGGATGTCCTGAGACGTCTACGTTTGCACAATAATTTTTTGGTGTACAGTGAAAAAATAACAATTATTAGTGCAAATACCAAGTTTTTTAGAATTGTGGCGAGGGAAAGTATGGTGCATTTTCTCACCAGTTGAAGTGTGTATGCATTGGTGCAATTAGTGCAACGTTGCATTAAGTTTGAATGCATTTTAAGATATTAATGAGATTATAGTGGGATGAAAAAATAGTTGCCAGTTTCAGTCATTATAAACTTTATTCTGCCGAGCTTTCGACTTAGGGACTAGGTCATCTTCAGGGCTAATTTACAATGTACTGTTTTACAACATTACAGGGTTTGGCGTGTCTTCTGTCTTGTCTGTTCATGTGACACTCAGTCCGACAGAAGACATGCCAACCTGAAGACACTGTTGTAAAACAGTACATTGTAAATAGTGTTGGATTTAAAAATATTTACTAATAATCGGGCTAAGAGAGAGGGAGACAAACGGACAGAAAGAGGTCCCAATCTAGGTGTCCCAGTGTTCTTACGTGTCACCAATACTGTAGAATATTTTACAGTATTTGGGAGAAGATTTTTGAAAGTCTACAGGCAAAATATTGAACCCCCTGAATTTAGGTATTACACTTTATTAGACTCGTGCAGCGCTTGTAACCCTTTATTTGAATTATTATTTGTCTAAGTAACTTCATTTATAAGGGGGGGGGGGAACTGTCCCTTCATTAAAATGTACAGGTTTTACAAACTGTAAAAAAGTGAGCTAGAGTTAATATATATATATATATATTTAAATTTATTTAGTAATTTACAATCTGTATACATTGTATACAATCAGTAAATATGGAGAGAGTGATGAAAATAGGAGAGAGGAGAATGTGAGGAGGAGAATATGAGGAGGAGAGTGTGAAGAGGTGAATGTGAGGAGAGAGGAGAGATAGGAGAATAATGGCGTTTAGGCCTTCAGACTGAAAGGAAGTCGCGGTGCCACTGGCGATTCAGTCGGCGGAGGAGTATTATGTCAGAGGTAGCGAGAGACAGTACAAGAGGATTAGAGCTAGTAGAGAGAGCAGTATGGAATATAAAATTGAATTGGAATATAAATATAAAATTGAAATTCCGAATTTAAAAAAAAAAAATGGTACAGGTTTGAACAGGTTGGAACTTGTTGAAATTGCGGCTTATCCCGTATTCTGTTTTATTGTGTAGCTATCACGTGATCACTTTCTGAGAATATTAAGCCCTTTGTACTGCCAGATAAGATCACATTTCTCCCCATCCACCCAAAAAAAAAGAGCCGATGCTTTGAGTATAGGACCCCTCATTGATCCAATATTAAGAAATTAGGAATTGCAGTAAAAAAAATTATTGTAAGTATAACACAGAATGCATAATAAACTAAAGCCCTTTTTTATTAACCAATAGCGTATTAATTATTCAATAATCAATTGAATTAATGATTGAACGAATGAACAGATTGTAGTTGAATGACTTCTCGGTCACAAAAATAAAAATGATCCTATATGACATTTAGAATTTTACAAAAATGGGGTGACAGGTAACCCAGTAATGTAATCGGATTGGGAAATTTTAAAAATAAAAAAAAAATCTATCTTAATTGTATATATTTTACGGGTGAACTGAACGGCCAACACGATCAACAACTGCATACAACTACAGCAACACAACACTGCATTAAACCACCCACACTAACACACACACACAGAGAATAGGGCCACACCTTTATGACTGTTTATAAACTTTGGACCGGATATATTGATTAAAAAAAGAAGTTTTCTCCCAAATATATATATATTCTACAGTTTTGGTGACACTTAAAAAAAACACTGGTTGGTACACCTGGATTGGAAACCGCTTTCTACCTGTTTGTCTCTCTCTCAGCCCGATTATTAGTAAATATTTTTTAAATCCAACACTATAATCTCATTAATATCACTTTTAAAATGCATTCAAAACTTAATGCCTCGTTGCACTAATAGCACAAGCATTCAATCTGGCAAGAAAGTGCACAAACTTGGTAACTGGTCTCTAATAATTGTTATTTCGCTTTTGTGGGTTCACTATAACCCCAAAAAAAAACTATTGTGGAAACATAGACGTGCCCAGAACATCCCCTTATCTTTATTCCTTTCGACAATAATCTTAGAGCTGTATTTGATCAACTGAACCAGGAAGAACTACACATATCCTAATTGTCCTTAAAAATCTTAAACCGTCTCCTAGAATCAGCTTCTTCCCCCCCCCCAAAACGCCAGCTGTTCGTTCCCTCTCTAATTTCAACTAATACTAACTTTTTAAACTAACCTGGATTTGCAGAAATACATCCAGTCATACTTAGACGATGTCGATATCTCCATTTCTGGGGCCAATATTTTGCCTATAGCGTATTCCAAGACTATAGATATCCTTCAACATAATCTGATCATTCCAGGCTATACCTGGCTATAGTCCTTCTGATCTTTATATTTACTTCTCCCCCCAGGGCAGTAGTCTTCTAATCATATCTTCCCAGAAAACACTTCCTTTAGAATTCTCTGATATATGGTATATTTCGTTAAGACTGTAACACTCTACATAAACCTATAAACGAACAATCTACAAAAACGTCTAGAAAACCTGGGTCGCGTTACCAAACAACGGTGCAAGAACTGTAAAGAAAAACATCGGTAGTTTAAAAATTTATTTACAATACTTGCACTTCTGATAGATCTATTTTGAAACTATATTATACAGAATCCCGTTGTGTAAACGAAATATCAGATTTGAACCATATTATGGTATTTTCCTATATTAATTTGTAAGAAAAAAAATATTTTATTAAATTCAGAACTCCTGAAAATGCTCATTTTCTTTGAAAATAGCAGGAAAATTGTGCAATCTGCACGATTAGACGTTAATCTACACGTTTATTAGACTGAAATTCACGAAGAATTCTACTAAATTCGTTTTAATCTCTTAAAAATCCATATCCACTCGCGTGATGCGACAATAAATTGCTCAATCGATAATTAAACTTAATTGAGATATAATTTGTCCAAATAAAAAAAAATAAAAAAAAAAAAAATGAAAGATAAAGCTTTTTAAGGAAGTGACCTCTGTCAATTTCTTTCATCGATTGTGATTCATTAATCAAAGAGAGAGAGAGAAAAAAAGAATCGAATTGTGCGATACTAAGATGTGGCCATTTTAAAGTGATAAGCAAGAATCCGACGTAACTTTTTCTACTATAAATTGAAATGATCGATAATTGTAACAGACAACTGATATCAGGTTTTTCCAAATAATTTATGACATATATATATAAATTAAAGTGTCTGTCTACCCCACTAATTCCTACCTCAATTCAGGGAGAGAGATACTGTTGTCTGAGGTGCTCAGCTATCTGCCACAACAAAGCTAACCTTCCAAAAGGAGGCGGCTATTAAGGGGACAAAAACGTCAAAAAACCTGGGTCGCGTAACCAAGCAACGGTGCAAGAACTGTAAAGTGAACTGCAGTAGTTTAAAAAATCTATTTACAATACTACCAATGACTCTATAGGCAGAAACCTACTCAACACCTTGCCGGAGGATTGATTTTTACGGAATCTGGCCCCTTTTTTTGACGGGGGGCATTGCGAATGGCCTGCTCAGTGCAGCCATCAATGAATGGTGGCTGCACATGTCGCGTCTATTGTAAGCAAAAAAAGAATTACAGGAAGTGAATGAAAGAGTACTGCACGTATTGTTTCCAGGTTCAGCTCTTTGGAGACATCATACTTTCTTCCCACAGTAACCACTCACACACACTCCAAAGTCGAAGTAAATAGACGGGACGGGGGGAAGAGGAGCTTTAACTTAAAGATGCCACAATAGACCTTTAGGAGTCACTGGCCAAACTTCGTAGATTCTAATATAAGACCCTCTAAGTTAGGGATACCTGCTTTGAAAAGAAGTCCTCTCCCGAGGGATGCACCCAATTTCTTTCCACAAAATAAAAACAACAAATTCATCCCCCTGAATCAGCATTAATTTAGAAAAACAACCAATAAGGAAATAAAGTTTAGTACAACGATTATAATCGATTATGTTTGCAGAGTTACATAATAATTGGGCCTCTTGTTGTTTACTGGGAATGTGAATAAGCCGTCGACTGACAGAGAGAGAGAGATAGAGAGAGACAGAGCAAGGTCTGAGAGTGATAACGGTTATGCTGATAAGAAGTGCTAGTCTATTATCAGCAATGACCCGGACTCAGTGTACCGTCGGATCACATGTCAATATGGGAGTGGTGATTCGACGTTCCTCGTTAATCTCTTATTTCCTTTAACTTTTTTTTTTTTTTAAAAAAATGAGGAAGAAAAGTTAAAGGAAAACTCTCTTACCGTTATTTCCATATTTAAATTTTCTTGGCGAATCAAAACTAACGTTACGAAATCAAAATATATAGTATTTACTTCCAGACGAAAAATACTACCTCCCATCATCTTGAACCAAACTCCTATACCAACTGTAGACAAAGTACGCTACCTTGGACTGCACCTAGACAAACGGTTGACATGGAGTCCCCATACTAGACTGAAAAGACAAGAAACTAACCAACGCTACAAAACTTCTCGGCCAGACTACTTGACTAACGTTCTAAACTTAACCTACCTAACAAAAGACTCTTATACCTGTTGTTACTGCGACCTATTTGGGGTTATACGGCATCCGAAGTATGAGGGATCGACTAAGCGTTCTAAGTCATTACGCCTCCATTGCAGTCCCAAAAATACTTCGAAAACTTCTTAACTTCTTCCGTTCTAATAGGATAAAAAAATTGCCATTTCAGTCGTGATACATTTATTCTGCCGAGCTTTCGACCTAGAGACTAGGTCATCTTCAGGGCTGTGGAACATATTTACAGATTGTTAACAATGATTCTATTAAAATGAATATGCATAATATATACAAAAATTATTTACCTAGTTTATAAATTTCGTTGTATTATACATATTCATTTCAATAGAATAATAACAATCTGTAAATATGTTCCACAGCCCTGAAGATGACCTAGTCCATAGATCGAAAGCTCGGCATAATAAATGTATCACGACTGAAATGGCAATTATTTTTTTCATCCTATTGAAACTATGAATCAGTCACCACAAAGAATGAACAACAATTCTTCCGTTCTGTGTATCTAACCTCACTATCCATAATGACCTTTCATTACAGATCTTGCTAACACTCGTTTTCTCAAATTTCATTCCTCTACAGCAGCTCATCCTAATCCTCTCATAGAACACTTATCTTCCTCCACATTACCGGGTAATCCTCTTCAAGGAGATTGAAGAGAAGATGGCCCCCGTGATCTACTCTCCTCATAACAGTATAGTGCATCTATTCACGTTAATGGAGTGTTGCCACTGGGTGACTTCTCCTATTTTCATTCACGACTTGTTGCAACAATCGATGCAGATGCAAATTTCAATAAAAGATTTAAAAAAAAAAAATTATTGACAGATTTGACAATTTAATAATACTCGTAAACATGAATATCATACATTTCCACTTTAATGGAAGCATATTTAAATATAAAAAGTCTTAAAGTATACAGGTACTTCCGGTAAGGCTTTTACTTCATTTCCTGTACATATTTAATTCTTATTAACATTTAAATGGTGATAAGTCTAAAAAGGCTTTCTAGAGGGAAGCCTTAACCCTATCCTGTTCCCTTAAATCGAATTTTCACGAAAAGAAAAAGTTCCGATACAAAGATGGGACAATTTGTGGGCAATAAGTACCCAAAGTTTTAAAGAGGAAATCAATTCAGATAATGGTACTTCCGGTTGTTCGGGCTCTGGTGGCAACACTAAGCGAAGTTCCTACTTTCTGGGCAGTCTCGAGATTTTTTGAGCTGTACACCAATTTATCCAAAAACCTTTTCTCCTAGTTTCGTGTTTAGGAGACCAAAAAAGAAGGTTTACTAGCTCGAAAGAATTGTAACTTCCGTTTTTGCAAAAGAGAGCGAGAGCAACTGACGGAACAAAATAAACTTTTGACGCTCGGTCTAGATTATCATCTTAGCTTTCTAGACTTTAAATCTAACGATTGTAGAAACAAAGATAAAATATAACAGACATGTGGCAACAGATAGCCGGACACATAATCTTTGTCGTTCCGTGACAAATTAATCCCTTCAAAAAAAAAAAAAAAGGAGAGCTTCGCTAAACAATAAAGAAATATATTTATTATTCACTCTTTGGAAATGTATTCTTGCATGATTGTACATGCTCTGTGCTCTTGACTGTGCAAGCATAACGCTTGGCTGATTGCTTTCATTAAATGAAAGCAACCATCTCTCTATTTCTCTCTCTCTCTCTTACTCCTACCCTGCTTTTGTAACCTTCCCTGCTATATAAATATATGTATACAACCACCTTAAGCCATCTTGATCCAACCAGCTGTAACCATGGCTTTCTCAATCTTCACAAAGTACACCAGTAATTAACATGTGTTTAATTATTTAGAATACACATTCTACTTCTTATACTTTTTTTTTTAACAGCTGAGTCTAGAGGAATTTCTGGTTTATTCAATTAAATCACATGTTTTTATTGTTTTTAAGTTAACCTTTCTTTCATTAAGAAAGCTATAAATGAATGGTCGATGAAGAACAGTTTGTGTACGCGCTAAAACCAATAGTTGCGGAGATCAATCAACTTTTATAAGATCAATGATATTCCTAAAAGTTTTTTTTTTTTAAGCGTTAGGCTGGGGTACCCGCAAGGACGCCAAGAGCCCTGAAGATCCCGAAGTACCCGTTCTAAGATTTTCATTGATATTTTTAAGCAATGTTAGATTTAACGCCAAAAAAAATTGGGAAAAAATCATCATCTAAAGGATTATGTTTTTTTCTTTTCCTAGACATTTGCTGGCTTTAAGACAGGAATAAGTTGGAAACCTCAGGGATGTACTGGGCTTAAATGGGCTTTTGATACTTTAATTAGCCTAGAAAGGATGGCTACAGTCTTTCAGGAGCTAGTTGGAATGTTGTACCTTTGTACAGTCAAGATCATAAGACGGTCATCGTTTCGGATATTCGGTTATAGAGGGTCACGAGGCGGCTGAACTCTTTTTGCTTGGGAAGGGTCCTGTAGATTTTTTTTTCCCTGACGGAAATTGACCCTTTTGAAGATCTGTGTCTAAATGTCTGTGTCAAGGGAGTCATCAAAGAAATGGGTGTATAAGTCATCGTATGTGTTGATTAAAGAAATGACTAAAAGAAGATGAAAACAGCACAGCACGTGTTGTACATCAGTATGAAGGGTGTGGGGTACCACACGTTAGGTGTTTGTAAGGATCAGGGTGTGGTTCTTCGAAGAGGAAGAACTCCATGCCTTCATCTTTTTAAGTAGCCCCTCATTGAGTCTAATTAAACAGGCAGGCCTGGAAGAGGTGCTTTAAACTAGTAGGAGCTGTAATAGTAGACCCTTAGGGTTACGTTGGCGTAAGGATTTCTGGAAAAACCTAGTACTCTCTCCAAGTTAAGATATCAGAGAAAAATCTCATAAATTGGGAGGGTACTATATAGAATCAGATATCTTCTTAGTTAAAATTACACCATCAATCAGATCTTCCGCTTGTCCGAAATCTATAGGGTTAGTCCTGAGCATGATTTAACCGACTTACACCACCTTTTCTCTAACCTACTCTTGAAGAAATCTATCGTCTATCCAGCGAAATAGTTCAGTCCTTTACTAGAAGAGATTTGGCTAGCACCTTGCCTTGGCAGAACGTCGGAAATCTTATTTCTGTCCGAAGCCAATATGCCCTGCTAATAATCTTTGGATATTTAAAGAAAATTTAGTAATAAGTTAGGAAAACTATCTTTATTTCTAATGTTTATGTATTTAAATGTTTAAATAATAAATTTTGCTAATATTTATTTATTTTATTTATTTTGTTTACAGGTGAGTCATCACTGAAGTTAATAAATTTGGTAATGCACAATAACGAGGTAAATATTATATGCTTTATAATTTCAATTTTTATTTTCAAGAAAACTCAAAATGGCGGAAATAGTTTTGATTAAAGTAGGAAGTATCTTTGACCGATTTTAACCAAAACGTTATTGTCGCGGCATGTTATTGGCGGTTAAAATTATTAAATTTGAACTTTTTTGTTAAATGACTGCGTTTACAGATGTACGCACATACAATTCCCACCGGAAAAGATAAAAGAGAAAGAAAGAAAGAAATACGTTTATTAATGTCCTGGGACATTAGTCCCTTAAGGACAACAAAAAATATGTATATAAATTTAATTAACTAAAATTTCTCTTCTGAGTTGCTGCCAAATTAATATATACAATATATACACAGTAGAACAAAGAAAAAGAAAAAATAAAACTAAAATTCCATTTCCGTTTTAAATATATACACAAATAAATACATAAATAAAAATTTTAACTTGGAAGAAAAGAATAGGTCTACTGCTTACAATATAATAATTATATAATGGTAATAGTAACATTAATAACAATAATAACAATAATAATAGTAATAGTGATAGTGTTAATAAGTAGAGGAAAAAATGACGAAATAAAGATAATAATTGGAACAAAGAAGTAATAATAGTAATAATAATAATAACTTTAATAATAAATCACTGATTTAGATAACTTTTGATAAGATGTTCGTATAAATGATGCTTAAATGTATTGACAGACTTTGCACGCAAACCAATCGGAAGTGAGTTCCATAACCTGCAAGCTTTTAAATAAAAAGAATTTTGATAGGTTGCAGTCCTAGGTGTGGGCGGGTACAACTTTGTATCCACTTGTCGAGTGGTCCTCAAGTGTAACTGTTCTTTGCTACTAAATAGTGAATACAGATAATCTGGCGCTCTATTTCTAAACAGAAAATAAATAAAGGCGCCCAAAAAATATTGTCTTCTGTATTCAATTTTTAGCCAGTTCAGACGATGGTAATAAGGAGTAATATGTTCATCTCTCCTGACATCAAAAATGAAACGAACACCCGAGTTTAGAGCTCTTTGTATCCTCGTATTCAGTTCCGAAGTCAGGTCCAAATAAACAAGACAGCAATAATCTACATGCGGGAGGATGAGTGTTTGAACCAACTGCTTCCTTAGTGAAACAGGCAAGATTTCTTTATGGTACTTCAGTTGATACAGAGCTTTGTTCATTCTATTGACAACATCACCCACATGATTATGCCAAGTTAAGGTGCTCTCTAAGAGAGAGTGAGAGAGCGAGAGAGAGCGAGAAAGTATTTCTGGTAAGAATACAATTTAGAGAAATTTGACACTTTTGCCAAACTTTCTGTATAAACAGCGGGATCCTAATATAATATCCAGTAATTCGTAGTTATCTTATTTAATATTAGCGATAAAAAATTCCATTTTTTTGATAAGCTTTACACTTTCCACGAAAGGAAGTGATAAGTTAGCGCTATATCATCAGGTAAGCAATATTCTCAACTTGTGTACTTATCGACAATAAATACGATAATATTTAGTTAAATAATAATTTGAAAATAAAATCTAAAAATTTAGCGTTTCTCATGAATTGGTTGTCTTTTCTTGAGATAACAATATTTTGGATAATAATTTTATCAAATTACTATTAAAAGGACATAAGATTGTAGATTGTATTAGAAGGGCGGCTCCACTATAAAGGGGAAGGAACGCAGGCAATCCAAAATGCCCATTCCCCCCCACCCATCATCTCATCGGAGATAGCGGGGCTTTAAAACCACAAATCTGGCTAAAGTTTGCCAGATGCCAATACAAATAAACTAATAAAGCAGCAACAGGACACTAGGGAGCATGGCGACTCAATCGCCTCAGTGCACTTGAATAAACCTAGAAAATTCTGGTAAAGATTAACAGATGCCAAAAATCTCCGGGTGGGGAAACATTTAACCTCCCGAAGAAACGAGAAATCGTAGTTTTAGAATAAACGGGGCACACCTCTACAAAGTGCTGCACAGTCTCATTGGACTAAACACAACCAGCGACTGGGTTAGGCCACATTTGAAAAGATGGTACGCTAAATTCGCATGTCCACTCAACATCGGATTCGAGACCTGCTAAAACCAACTATAGCCATTTTTGACTGGCCAAGAATTTATTTAGCCTGACGGCAGTCAGCTCGGGATCTCCACCATTTCCGATGTTCCTTCAAAATCCATAGCTCCACCTCTGTTCTACAACGTCGATAGGATACAGGGATAATAAAAAGGACATAAAGGATGATCTCAGAAATTGTGATGATCTCAAATTATGCAAAAGTTCTACAACTTTGGAGTACGGAGTGTACCCAAAGAATTGTTTACAGTTTTTGCTTTTGCGTTCATGTGTTACATAGTAAGCGTAGGCATGGGCCTGGCAGATGATAGCCTCTTGTAGGTTCTGTCAGGAGGAGGAGGAGGAAACGGGCACTCAGCACTTGTTGTGTTAGTGTGAGGGGCTTGTCTGGGCTAAGGATGTTACTTCTCAGGGAGAAATAACCAAGGATGGTGAGCTTTACGAAAGAGTTACTCTCCAGAATTAAGAGTCTGATTAAAAGGACAGGTCTGGAGGGTGAGCTTTAGAGTGAGGGGGAGCCACAATAGATCCAAAGGGGTCACAGTGGCGTAGACCTTAAGCGCCGCCCTAGTAGAATCTTGAATCTTAATCTTAATAAGCGTTCAATGACAGATCGGTGAACAAGAATTAGGGCTTGGATATTTGATGAAATGAATAACAATATCAGCCAATAATTTGACCCTAGAAAGAGTTGCCGGAAAGAATAAATGTAGGTCTACTATTTTGGACTACAGGACAAGGTGAAGTAGAGGGTAAAGATGATATTCGCGGTTCTAGAAGGAAGGATTGCAGCGCAAAGTAAGAAAAGACCTAATTAATCTAAGGACCTATTTTTAGATGCAGGAAACTGGCATTCTCTAGAAAATTTCCGCCTGACTTAATATTGTAAAAAGTGGCACTTCCGATCTAATTGGTTTTCTCCAATTTAGAATTTCAGTTACACTTTTTGCTGACCACAATATCGCTCAGGTGGTAGGAGGAGCAATTATTATGGAAACTTCACCATTATTTAGGGTAGCTTGACCTAAACGAATAATGTCCGGCTTCCAAAAACGGAAGGTGGAAGGTAAACCAAATTTCGAACCCTTCAGGAATTTTTTGAGTTACGCTGACATATACAAAGAACAAATCGTAAAAACTAATTTTTCTAAACACTATTTGCGGTGAACAATCAAATTCGAAAACCTGTAAAAATTGCAAAACTCTTACATAAAAAAAAAAGTATAAGCAAGTGAAAAATAACAATACGAAAAGAACAGAACAGAACGGAAATTAATAAAATAACAAGCATGCACATATAAACATACAATAAAATAAAAATGGGGTCACACAAACATACGGACGCTTTAAATTATTTATTTATTTTTATTTTTTAATATATATATATATTTTTTTTTTTTTGTTCTCCAACTAAAAACAAGCTGTGCAATTCCCACTAGTTAGACCCGCATGGGTCAGCATATCCGGACAGGAAGTTGACCATGCAAGGTCACCAAGAACCAAGTCACAAAGCAGAGTAACAAAGGAAGTCAGCAAATATGTAACTTAAAGAAATGAAAGACGCTGCTAAAAAAAAAAAAAAAAAATCCTGACTAATATTAAATGATAACATATACCATTTCCGCTTTATTATTATTGTTGTTTTGACCCAAGTATTACTTTTTTACTTTTATTTTACGAAATTTTTCCATTTCAATTTGTGATTTTATTAAAAAAAAAAAAAAAGATTTGGTTTTGTTTCCAAAGTTATCGTTTCTAAAAAGAAGCAAATCTAGGACAGTTTATTTCTATATCGAACAACAATCACTTTCAGACTATTAAAATCGAATTATTTCTCGATTCATGGTAAACAAAATAATCGATAAATAAGAATGACTGATAATTTAAAAAATTTTCAGGCGGGGCTTCACGTCCAACTACCAATTCAGTGTCCCAAACGGAGGCGGCTAGCAAACATATTTTACTGTAAATTTCTCATATTAAACATAAAATAAAATCCAAGACCTAGACCAGGAGTCGAACCCACTAAACCAATAATACATCTTAGCTTTGCGGGTCTAGCCTATAACCGCCTAACATATTTTACTGTAAATTTCTCATATTAAACATAAAATAAAATCCAAGGCCTAGACCAGGAGTCGAACCCACTAAACCAACAATACATCTTAGCTTTGCGGGTCTAGCCTATAGCCGCCTAACATTCTTTACTATAAATTTCTCATATTAAACATAAAATAAAATCCAAGACCTAGACCAGGAGTCGAACCCACTAAAGCAACAATACATCTTAGCTTTGCGGGTCTAGCCTATAGCCGCCTAACATTCTTTACTATAAATTTCTCATATTAACCATTAAATAAAATCCAAGACCTAGACCAGCAGTCGAACCCACTAAAGCAACAATACATCTTAGCTTTGCGGGTCGATAATTTATTGTAATAAATAAATTCTTTGTCTATTCAAAGAATTTTCTTCTATAATTTGACTATGATTACCCATTATTATGAATCATAATAAATGGGTAATGGGTACACGTATTCTTAAATAAAATTAAAACTATCAAAACCCATTCATGAACTTTTTTTTTTTATCAATTACTTTTAATAATCTCCTTAACAAAAACTTACAGTTTTAAAAGTTAAGTATAAGGGTTGATTAAACGCCAAAAGGTACACAAATCAGCAGTTCCCAACATTTCATTAATACTTCATTGATATAATTTAAGTAATTTTACTGCATTAACTTTTCCTTCACATTTTTTAGAATTTATTAGATGTCACAGACCCTTATGCTGGCCATTTTCGTCTACAAAATATTTACTCAAGTAGCACACCATTTAACTTAGATTGACTGTAATATCTATTTATCTATAATAATCAAACTATTAATCACAGGTGAAAAAGAAAACGTTATAAAAAATATAAAAAAAATAAGAGGCTAAAAAATTCATAAACTTTTTTTACATCAATAATTTTATGCATTTATTTTTATTTTTAAATAAAAATCATTGGTTTAAGTTCATTCTTCGATTAAAGTAATTGTTATTTTATGTTGTAGTCAAACGTTTGTAATAATAAGTAATAAATAATCTGGCTTTATCGCAAATAATATAGTTTTCTTCAATTACATTCTCAATCTAGGTGTTCTTCCCACAATGTTATATATATGTAATATAAAATAAAGAAAATAAAGATATGCATATTTTTAGGACAGCTAATTATTCCAGTATTTTACCATAAGTAAAATTAGGGGGACTAAATTAAATTACAATTGAGAAATGAGTAAATATTGTTGAATAATCTACTTGTTATTAAATGTATGTTATTTGTGCTCACGAATATTTCGGTAAGACGAATTTAAGACTGAAATATTGTTTTGAATCCTCCGTGATTGAAATTTAAAAAGTGGCCGACTCTAACTTTGTTTTTTTCTACTTTAACATGCATGTATATGTGACTACTCAGAATAATTCATCACTCATTTTATCATAATTATAATAAAAAAATATTATGAATGAACTGGCCAGCATAAGGGTCTGTGACATCTAATAAATTCTAAAAAATGTGAAGGAAAAGTTAATGCAGTAAAATTACTTAAATTATATCAATGAAGTATTAATGAAATGTTGGGAACTGCTGATTTGTGTACCTTTTGGCGTTTAATCAACCCTTATACTTAACTTTTAAAACTGTAAGTTTTTGTTAAGGAGATTTTTGTACCTTTTGGATAGATTTTCCTTTTTGTCTATTTGCAAAGTTACGTCTGCTTTACAGATTTTTTAAAATTTGGAATAAGGTATTCTATCATTATAACCTGATAAGGTGTTAAATCGGAACCGTAACTACCACTGGAGAGATCTTTTTAAAGAATGATTATAGTTACGGTCCCCAAACCATCCTCAATAACCATTTTTTTGAGAAAGCGTTTTGAATAAAATAGGAAGGTATTTGTACGTAAATAGCAAAATTAAACTGCGATTTCAGTACTTCCTTTTAAGAGGAGCAAGAAAAATAAACTGCGATTACAGTACTTCTCCCTAAAAGGCAAAGATTTTGAATCGAACGACAATTCATTGATGTAAATCGGTTCACTCATTGATAATTTTAACGATTGCAGTACTTCCTCTTAGTAGGTGTAAGAGCATGATGGCACTTCACAGCCACATAGAGGAGCTTTAATCACTTCTTCGTGCTAAATTTTATCAAAATCGGACTAAGCTTTGTAGAAATATTGGTAATAATAGTTTCAGAAAGGGCCTTATTTGGGTGGGGCGAACTCCCCTCCTTATGAGGCATAGCGTCGAGACTTTTAAAGTACAAATCTGTACAAAATTTCGATTCGAATGACACTTCATTCATGAAAATCGGTTCACGTGTCGATAATTTGAAACGATTGCTATACTTCCCCTTAACAAGTGTAAGAGCAGATCGTCGCTTTATTGTTAGGTAGGGGAGCCCTAACCCTATCATCCTACCAAATTTTATCAAAATCGGGCCAAGATTTACAGAGTAATTAGTAATAATAATTTTGGAGGGGGCCTTACATAAAGGGGGCTAACTCCTCTCCCATTCAATGTACAGGGCCGAGACCCCCAAAAGGCACATCTACATAAAATTCCGAATCGAATGACACCTCATTCATGAAAATCGGTTCACGCGTTTAGGCGCTACGTTGTTTACAAAAAAGGTAACAACAACAAGAAGAAGAAGAAGAACAACAAGAACAAGAACAACAACAATTTTTGAAAAAGCCGTTTTTGCTCATTTTCAGCAACTTTTTTCTCAAAACCTATTAGATCTGGGTTGTTGCAAAAAATTACAGTCATAAAGGAGGATTTGCCCTTTATTTTAAAGAAAATTTGGGAATTTTATCTTTTATAGAAAAAGAGAAAAAAATTGTCAAAGTTGGGTGTTTTTCAACGTTACGCTTTTTCGTGCAGTTTTTGATGGTCAACCCTTATACAACTGTCCTACCGGACAGTTTTAATAATAAAAAGAATAAAAAAATAATTACATTTAAGTAGATAATTATCATCTACATAAGAAGGACTCGATGAGGTCAATGGACGACAGCTTTTTTTTAATTTTTTTTGTTTTATGTACTCGTTTGTAAATTGTAATTAATTGTGTAATTAAAAGTAATAATTATAATTATAAGGCCACCTTGAAGGTTTAATGTGAATAATAAACATTGGAGTTTTTTTTTACGAATCGTTGGCATTCATTCCAGTATCGATTATAAAAATATCAATTCCGATCCAAATCAGACCCCTATCTTTGGGACGCGTTACGTAAATTCTGGCTCAATACTGGCTCAAAAGTATCAAATAATCTGATTTGATCAATTGCACACGACTTATGCTTCCCGTAGTTTATTTAAATCTTACTGGGACTTAAGTTTGATGTTCCGCATTTTTCGTAATTCTTCAATGCTGACGTTATGTAAGTATTCAGTAAGCATTGACGTCACAATGAATGCGTAATTTTCTTCTCTTAAGAAAATGACAAAATACGGTTCTGTAAATTCCCCATTTCCGGCAAAATAATCTTCTTGCAACAATAAACGTTGGTTAGATATTTTAAATTTATAAATTTTTAATAGTTTTAATAAGAAAGTGCTAAAACCGCTCGATTTCACACTTGCCTACGCTTACTTCTTTACTTCCCTAAGGTCTACGCTTAAGAACAAAAACAATAAAACTTTACTGGAGAATACTTGAATGAAAGTTCAGAGGAGATAACTTTGGGATCAAGGATTTTGGTAAAAATTACTTTTACAGACTTTGAGGACAATTTTAGGACAAAGGAAAATTTTTTTAAAGTAAAAACTCAAAGATGGAAACCGACATTAGTACTTTATTTTCCCTTTATCCTATTGGTTTATTTTAGAGCTATATATTATTATTATTATTATTATTGAAACAAAATAGAAACAAAAAAAAAATTAACATCGTGACCCTTAAAAGGTCAAAATTTGCAATGACATTATTGACCTCAAAAAAAAAGGTGAATCTATTGTTCACAAAAAAATATTGTCTAAACAATCGTCTAATTCTGTGGTAACTTAATTTTTTTTGGTTGATTGGAAACCCAGAATATTTAATGAACGGCCGTACATAATACACTATAATGGCACGTTAGAGGAATACCTGGAATACCTGTCCCACACTCTTTCCTCCAAAAGTACCCTTTATAAGTTTTTGTATTATTATTATTATTTATTTTGTAATTTACAATCTGTATAAATATATACAATAAGTAAATGGGATGTAAATAAGATGAACTGGTGCGGGAAGAGCAGGAGGAGAGAAGCTACCTAGCAGTAGCACTCTCTATATGAGATAGGGGAATGTGAGGAGGAGAATATGAGTGGGAGAGAGGAGAGATAGGAGAATAATGGCGTTTAGTTCTTCAGGCAGTAAGGAAGTCGCGGGGGCCACTGGCGATTCAGTCGGCGAGTAGGATTGTTAGGGATGTCAGAGGAGGCGAGAGACTGTACTAGAGGATTTGAGCAAGTAGAGAGAGCAGCATGGAACTGCGATTCAGTCGGCGAGGAAGTTTGTTAGGGATGTCAGAGGAGGCGAGAGACTGTACTAGAGGATTTGAGCAAGTGGAGAGAGCAGTATAGCACTGGTGATTCAGTCGGCTAGTAGGATTGTTAGGGATGTCAGAGAAGGCGAGAGACTGTACTAGAGGATTAGAGCAATTAGAGAGAGCAGCATGGAACTGCGATTCAGTCGGCGAGAAAGATTGTTAGAGATGTCAGAGGAGGCGAGAGACTGTACTAGAGGATTTGAGCAATTAGAGAGAGCAGCATGGAACTGCGATTCAGTCGGCGAGAAAGATTGTTAGAAATGTCAGAGGAGGCGAGAGACTGTACTAGAGGATTAGAGCAATTAGAGAGAGCAGCATGGAACTGCGATTCAGTCGGCGAGAAAGATTGTTAGAGATGTCAGAGGAGGCGAGAGACTGTACTAGAGGATTTGAGCAAGTGGAGAGAGCAGTATAGCACTGGTGATTCAGTCGGCGAGTAAGATTGTTAGGGATGTCAGAGGAGGCGAGAGACTGTACTAGAGGATTTGAGCAATTAGATAGAGCAGCATGGAACTGCGATTCAGTCGGCGAGGAAGTTTGTTAGGGATGTCAGAGAAGGCGAGAGACTGTACTAGAGGATTTGAGCAAGTAGATAGAGCAGCATGGAACTGCGATTCAGTCGGCGAGGAAGTTTGTTAGGGATGTCAGAGGAGGCGAGAGACTGTACTAGAGGATTAGAGCAATTAGAGAGAGCAGCATGGAACTGCGATTCAGTCGGCGAGGAAGTTTGTTAGGGATGTCAGAGGAGGCGAGAGACTGTACTAGAGGATTTGAGCAAGTAGATAGAGCAGCATGGAACTGCGATTCAGTCGGCGAGGAAGTTTGTTAGGGATGTCAGAGGAGGCGAGAGACTGTACTAGAGGATTTGAGCAATTAGAGAGAGCAGCATGGAACTGCGATTCAGTCGGCGAGTAAGATTGTTAGGGATGTCAGAGGAGGCGAGAGACTGTACTAGAGGATTTGAGCAATTAGATAGAGCAGCATGGAACTGCGATTCAGTCGGCGAGGAAGTTTGTTAGGGATGTCAGAGGAGGCGAGAGACTGTACTAGAGGATTTGAGCAAGTAGATAGAGCAGCATGGAACTGCGATTCAGTCGGCGAGGAAGTTTGTTAGGGATGTCAGAGGAGGCGAGAGACTGTACTAGAGGATTAGAGCAATTAGAGAGAGCAGCATGGAACTGCGATTCAGTCGGCGAGGAAGTTTGTTAGGGATGTCAGAGGAGGCGAGAGACTGTACTAGAGGATTTGAGCAAGTAGATAGAGCAGTATGGAATTTTTGATACTTTATACATTTTAAAAATATAAATAAAAACCACAGACAACGTGATTTTCTTTTATGAGGTTTTCTTGGATAGTTAAAAAAACAGTTTCATTAATATGCTATCCATAAATGTTAGGCCTACCATAAAAAAAAATTTGGTTAACGAGGCGCTATGAACTCACGTATCCTTCAACTCAAACCATATTATTATATGTAGCAAACAAATTTGAGATACATTTACTTAAATTGTATGAGTATGTACGATGTTCACGTAAAATTGTTTTGTCCTAAAAATCAAATGAGCTAAAAAGAAAATGCTGTTGAAAATTCATATTTTCCTGAATTGAAATAAGCGAATATCCAGAAAATTTAAATTATTATCATTTTTTTTTTTTTTAAATAAATAAGAAAAAATAAGAATTAAGTCCTTGAAGAAGAACATGCAATTATTATTAGCATAACTTCAAAGTAACGTTAACATGCACCTCTTTCCTAGTTTCATTACATTCAATTAGATTAATTACATTTATTCCTGGAATAATGAGTCGTAAATTTATTCTTTTAGAATTAGAATTGAAAATTTTTAGACCTCGTCCTGTTTTAAACAGCGGAACAGTCGAAATTATGGGGAGGGAATAATGTAATTTTCCTTCTAGCTTGTTGGCCCTGGAAATGGACTTTTGGAGGAGAAGTTCTGGGGTATATCTAGGGCTCCAGCGAATTCCCAAACTACTTCCGAAATTAGGAAGAAGGCCAAAGTGGAGGAGACCATTCTCTATACAATAGAGACCAAAAGACTGGAAATAGTATGGCCACCTCCTAAGCCCAAGAGAATCCACAGCTTTACTCCACAGGAAAGGAGAAAACAGGGCCGACCTGGGTGGATGGAAGATTTGGAACAAGCGATAGAGAGCATTGACTATTCGGTATCGGGGATATGACCGCATAGGTTGTAAAGTACCCGGGTGAAAAAAAATTTTTCCTTTACAATATAAAGTAAAGTAATCGCCTATTTTTTCAGGCGGAGCTTAACGTCCAACTACCAATTAGGTGTCGTGGACAGTGGCGACTAGCAAACATACTTTGCTGTAAATTTCTTTTATTAACTATTAAATAAAATCCAAGGCCTAGACCTGGGGAATCGAACCCACTAAACCAACAATACATATTAGCTTCGCAGGTCTCTCCTTTATAATATACAAC
This sequence comes from Rhodnius prolixus, assembly GCF_049639745.1. Lineage (NCBI taxonomy): Eukaryota > Metazoa > Arthropoda > Insecta > Hemiptera > Reduviidae > Rhodnius > Rhodnius prolixus. The sequence goes on from NW_027411582.1 coordinate 33,454,569, forward strand.
AGGGTAGGTTTGTAAAATTGTTCTAATTAGGCACTTTGGAGAGATGCGTAACCATTCTTTTCCGGTTCTCATTATTCTGGAAGTATGTTAGAAAATAGTAGTTTCCAGTCTACAATTATGGCGCAATCAGTTTTTCTAAGATTAATGAAAAATCTATCCAGCTATTTCTGACAAAAAATTTGGGGAAAACACTTCTCCTACTACTTTTTCTTCCTCATAATATAAAATGTTTCCCTAAATTTTGCAGATGTGGGTAAATTCTATATTTAAACGGAAGTACCCATAAATCTTTTAGGTTACTGTAAATTCTTTTCTCCAATCGAAATGGACAAAATGGAATTTAAAGCCGATTTTTACCTAAATACTTACATCTACTTAAACATTGTAAAGTCATTATCCAAGAGTTAAGCCCGCTGGCTACTCTCCCACTCTCTCCTTGTATCCCTTATTACTAGAAGAAAAAAAGAACCCAGAAAACCTTCCGAGTATTTTTCTTAATCCCTACTTAGTCATAAACCAGTCCCATCTTTGCCTTAGGGCAGGCCTAAGGCCAGAATAACGGGTATTCTTCTAATTAGTTTTAATTTGGTAACTTAAAATTGCCAGAAGTCTTTAAAAAAAAAAAAAAAAAACCTAGAGTCATGCAATGTGTCATGTAAGGAAATGATTTCGTATCGATTATTCACGTTTTAGTTTTTTTTTAACGTTTATTTTAGAAATTACCTTTAATGTATCAATTTTTTTTGCGGCGAGAACTTTATTTTATTTATTTTTTTATTTTAATTTTATTTTTTTGCGTTTGTTGTGGTACAATCAGCGCGTTGGCGCTATAAGTAACAATGATACAATAGAGTAGTAAATGATAAGGTAACGAGTGGAGAAGTTACCCAATGGTAACACTCCAAAACTTTATATGGTTAGTCACTCTCCTTCACTTGAGAGGAGATCACGAGACTACTGTCTCTTAAGGCGTCTTGTCCCCGGGTTATCAAGAAGAGTTCTAGAAGAAAGATTTTGAGCTAGAGGATTGATATGAGATTGCAGGCTGAAGTGGAGTTTTCTGTATCGTGTTTTAGCAACTTGGGGTGATAAAAGGAATGTTAAGGTCAGTGTGTATAGTTCCAGGTTGGGAGACATAAAATGAAGCGTTTACAATAGTTCGAAGTATTTTAGATTGAAGAAATTGGAGCGTTTGGTTGAACCCCACAGCTCTATTCCATACGTCCTGATGAGTTTCAAAATAGTAGTATAAATCAGTCTTTTGTTGTCCAGAGAGAGTTTTGATCTATAGTCTAAGAGTCTTTTAAGTAGTCCATAGCGTCTGTTCAGTTAAGTCTAGGGTAGGGGTGAGAATTTTATAAAAATTTTAATTTGAAAAGCGTCTCAAGGAAAATTACTTGCAGGAAATTTTGGAAAAATGGAAGTGATCTGGGGGGGTGGGGACCTCTTATTTGACTGGAAAAAAACAATCAGCTGGGTAATATCAAATCAGATGTCAAGTTAATGCGCCTAGTGACCCTATCCAATGGCATTAGTCGCTAAGATCTGGAATCAAATCCACAATCACCACAGAACTTAGCTTTGCGAGCCCCACCTTTAACCAATCGGCTATCGTGGCGCCTCCAACAGTATAAACTGTTGTTGTGGGATGAAAGATGTAAAAAGAAACCGATAAGTAGTTGGGCGAGCAAACGAGTGAGATAGAGATACAGGACTTGGGATGAAGGAGTAGAAGAAAAAGAAGAAGAAATATTGAACTCAACAAAGATGTCCTTGATATCCTTGGCAGATTCCCAAATATGGAGACAATTAACCAGGAGTGATTTAATAAAAACAAATATCATATGTTTTGTTAAACAAAATAGAAATAATATTTTAAAAAACATGGCTACCCAAATTAACGGTAGCAAAAGTGATAAATTGTATGGACGCTAACATAATAAAACAATAATCAAAAAGAATATAAAATAAACTAATCTAAATTAATGGAGTTGTCCATGAACATTACTCCAATAAAAAGATGTGTCTTGATTATTATTGAGAACAGCCAATCCCAGTTTCAGTAACAAGTTTTTCCTTTTTGTATTAGACTGGTTTTCTTTTATTTTTCCACTTTCCTGTGTGGATAATTTTCTATGAAACAAGAAGGTTAATTTTTTTTGGAAGCTAAACTAAACTTGAGTGGTTTACTGTACGAAAAATATTACCCCATAATTGTCACAATGTACGATTGATTGAGTGTCCTTATTGTCGTTTTAATAATGTACGTATCAGCTGTTTTGGACAGATGAACGTCTGTGTCGTAACAAGTAAAACCAAATAGTTCTGTCCTTGGTTTTTAGGTTCTTTTTTTCCTTCTTTATTTCTTTAGGTGTGGCACCTTCCCATACTTTATTCATCATTGTTTGACCTTCTTCCTTTTTCTTCTGTTATCTTCTCTTCGCAGTCTCTTCTTAAACATTTCTCTTCTCCTTTTCTTTGTTTTCTTGTAGCAAAATTAGATTGAAAACAAAAAAAATATTGTATATTCTACCAGGTAACAATGTGACAATAGAGATATTTAAGTTGTATTTCTAATATCTTGTGGTAAAATTTGAAGTCATCATTTCTGGGAGAATTAAGCAAATTTATTATCACTTTAAATAAATAATAGTTCTTTCGAAAGCCTCTCTTTACCAATTGGATGACGAAAATTGTATTAAACGGAGTTACTAAAAATTCCTAGCTAAATATATTACGCTTATATATTCAATCAGTCTATTCAAATTTAAATTTTAGTCTAAGGTATTTACAAATAGATCAGTTTACAAGAGCTACAGATTATAGTGATGGTAGGCCAATTATTCATCGAGAAATCGATTGAAATAATTAATATACTCGTATTAATGAACTGAATTTTTCAAACACATCCTAGAAATAAAGTTTTTCTTTAATTTTCCGCAGCTTTTTTATTTTCCTTTTCCTATGCCAAGAACTTGACTGTTCCCAGTTCTCTTATTCACCATTTTGTTAGAGATAATCCATAAGCAAATCATGACCTTGATCTAGTCAAGATTTAACTACACCACTTCCTCCGAATGCGTGAATTTCCGTCTAGAAAATGCTACTGAATTAACAAAAAAAAAAAACTCCGGACAGATTTAGAAATCTTCAAACAACTATTGAAAGAACAAAAAATATCACGAACAAAGAATATCTATTTCTGAGCAGATGAAGAGCCAAAATTCATCCAGAATTTGCTACCCTGGGAAGCTGCAAAGAGGATTTTTAATGCCCTGTATGATGACTTCTCCACTAAATTGTTTTGGATATTCTGAATTTCGTGAATATTTTGGGATAAAAGCACCTGGAATTCAGAATTATTACGTCCATGTTTTTGCAGATATCAGAATTTTTTTAGAACAGAATAAATCTTTATTACAACATAAATATGTACAAAAAAATAAATAAATGAAGTATAATGTACAAAACATTGTAACCTTCATAACAGTGCTAATCTTAGTAAGGTTAAGATGAGCAGAATAGGAATGCAAGGAAAAAAGGAGAGGAAAAACCTGCAGCTAGTGTGGAGAGTTAGAGAAGGATGTGTTTTAGTGTTTTGTGTCCTGTAGAGAAATAGAAAGATCTGTAGGTGGCTATGTCGCGGCAGAGTGGATTAGGATGACAGTCTAGGATGGAAAGGAGTTTCAGCAGACGATCTTGGATATAGCAATGTACTAATGATAATGGATGCAGTCTTGTGGAGTGAGTCAATTCTAGTGCGCCGAGGAGAGTCAGTCGCTAGGTTTGAGAAATTCGCTCTGTGTTGTCTTTGGAGTTTCTTGATGTTACTTACTACAAGTCCAGGCTCCAGGCGGAACAACATCGGCCTAATAACTACTTTGCATAGGAAGCACATATCCCACAATGTCCTTGTAAGAAGCTGGTTAGTGGGACAACACCTGTTTTGTTTTATTGTTATCTGGGATATGCTTTCCCCCCCCCCCTATCTGGGATCAAACGAGCATATATGAGAGAGAAGTTTCACGTACTGCCGCTTCTTTCTACACCTTCTCACTACCAGGACCCACCCCCCTAACCTCCTGTTTTGTTCATTTTATTAAAGATGTGCAAAAAAGAGAGACATGTTTCAACATGTTCATCTGTGTTAGACAATATTCTTTATACTGTGCACAGAAAGCGGAGACAAAGACAAAAAAGAGACACAAATACAAGAAAACGACCTTGTCACACGCACTCTACACTCTACGCAGCACAGTCACCACCACCTGTCCAGATACTTTCTGCCACTCCTTCATGTCCTTCCTTCCCGTTTTGTGTTCCCCTCATTAGATTCCCGCCTTCCCAAAACACGATACAACAGATTTACAGACTCATATACACACACGCAAATGTTTCCTCCAAGAATATCATCTACTTTTTTGTTTTATCATTCAAATTTTTTAATCTTATTACTATTTTTTAACCTTCAACAAATTAATTTTTCCCTTCATTTATTTATTTATTTTTTAATTTATTTTCAAATCAAATAAAGTCATATTACGTATTTCCCACTTAATTATTCTTTTATTATTATTGTCATTATTTTTTTCGTTGCTTTTGTTGTTTTAAAAGAATTTTCGATTCACCCTACGGGTGTGTCAACAAATGAATGCAATAAGTAAATAAATAAGCAGTAATGTTTATCGAGTGACAAATTTTTTTTTAATCAACGATATTGATTTTATTTACATGATTATCAAAAACAGATCATGCAATCAATATTCAACTTTAATTGTTTATTGTAATGATTTTTATTTGTATATTACCATATCGCAGACATGTCTGTTTGTTCTAATTTGTATTGATGACAAAAATATTTGTTTACGAGTCTATAAACCATTATTAGAGACAGTCAGAGTGCGTTGTGTAAATTATCACATAGTATACACAACCAGTCTGCAGGAATGAATCATATTATCGCAGAGATTGGTAGAAATTATAGCAATTTTTTTTAAGAGAAGGAGGTCTGCATTATTTTTAATTGTGGGTAAGGGGGGTCATTGTGGTATAAAAGAAAATGAAATTGTAGATAAACTTGCAAAGGAAGCCACCAATAGTGGGGGGGGAAATGGCTAATTATAAATTACCACACACCGATACTAAGGGTATAATTTGCAAAAACAGCACTACAAAAAATGGCAGACAGATAACAGAAATGGTAATAAAGGGAGATTCTATAAAACTATGTGCAGATCAGTTACCTAGACAACCATCGTTTAAGGGAACTGTCACTGAATAAATGGGTTGTTACGACAATAAGCAGGCTGAGAGCGAACCACGCGCTGTGCGGATCGTATCTTCACAGGATCAACAAAAAGGTCCTCTCTCCTCTTTGCGTAGATTGCAATGAGGAGGAGGATTTCAAACATATAATAATGATATGTCCACGTTATGTAGTAGAAAGGAAACGAATGTTTGACGACATATACAGGTATTTAGATACACCATTTCGCTACAAAGACATAATATTCTCCACCCAACATCTATGTGCTTAAATCTGTAGCAGAGCTAGCAAAGAAATATGAATGTATTTAAAAGTTATAGACGATTAGAATGAATGGAAGAAAATTATTAGAGAAGGATTACGATGATTTTAATTTCGGTTAAGCTATAAGGAAGGCAGGAATATAGAGTACTGATCCATCCATTAGTTGGTAAGTTTGTATGTAAATAGTTGTATATAGTAGAGGGATGAATGTGTGAAGCGAATGTATTTATAAGTAAGAATGGAGAGTGAGTGATATTCTAGTGATAAGCACCTAGACGATGCTGGCTGTATGGCGGAAGCCAATGCCAAAAAAAAAAATCACAAAAAAACTCGTGGTAAAATAAAAAAAAGTGCACCTGACCAAAATATCAAAGGAACCCAAAATGAAAACCCAAAATATAAAATGTTCACTAAAAAACAATACCATCTCATATTTAGTAGAGTAAGCGCAAATGAAAAGGTAATAAAAATAAAATAGAAAATACTTTAAAAGTTACCTTAAAAAAAATAGTATGGTAACCATTCTTGGATAGAATTTCCATGATAACCTGTCTACTTAGTATAGAAAAATGACCTTCAAAAGAGAGGGAAGCTTTCTTGTAAGGCTTCTTTGTGCACAACAAGTAAAGGCAGATACTATTTCAAGTGAAGCTAAATTGTTTGGCTTTAAAAAAGTCATTGTAAGCAGCGGACAACATACATACAAATTACTTGATCAAGTTAACGCTGTATGTATGAGCTTGAAAATGAAATGTTCCAAAAAAGTTGTACGTTTTTTTTCGTTTATCATAGTCATCTCAGTCATTGAAGCTTTCAGTCTAAGTTCGTTATTTTATTTCTTCAGGGAACATAATTATTGCAAACTGCAATTAGAACTAAGGGTCTTTTGCAAAAGCTGGGCTTAGTTGAAGTATTGAAGGGTATTGAAGGAAAAGCACATTTTAAGAACATAGAACTGATTCAACCATTGTTGTACAGCAATGAAGTAGGGTATAACTTGGCGTTTTGTCGGGAAGTGGGACTGCCAATGAGAGATTTCCTAAAAGTCCTCTGGATAAGAAGTGGAGGATAGAGTAGGGAAGGTCAGTGAGATTTTAGCCACTGACCCTGAGGCGCCAGAGCCCTTTTAGCCACCACTCGCCTCCTTCATTGATTCATTCTGTTGAATGAAGTAGAAGACGAAGGTGCCCAGACCACACCACGAGGAGGTTGGGTTGGCTTGAGGATTAAGTGAAGAGTGACGTAATATGCCTCTCTACTCAATCCCCCTTGTGGTCCAATCTGTTTTAAAATTAAAACAATTTAATTTCTTTCATCTTATGTCATCAATGAAGAAGATACATAAGCTTGTTTACGACTTGCAGACAATATGGGAAATTTTGACGGAAGGTCCTAGTTTGAGGAGTGTATTTTCGGATTCTATCAAGGACACCAGATGCTGGAGTCATACTTATTTCTAACAAGACTTGAGAACAAAAGATATACTTGATTTTGAAGAAAGCTGTAGTATTTAAAAAGAATAAAGCTCAGGCATGTTAAACAACTTCTTACTGATGCTGTGAGACAAAAATGATGTGAGAGCAAAATTTGGCCTGAGTTAATCATAAGAAAACTAGACTCAAACTATTTATCCCTGCCAGAAGGATTTACACCCTCACTGATTCTGTGATACCTTTACAGTCAGAACATAGAACACTCCTAAATTGATAACATCAGTCTCCACCTGACAATACCATGGTTCATACAAAGCCAAAGAAAAAACGACAATAACCATGGAGATTATGCCAAAACAGGTAATTAGATAATGGTATCCCCTGTCAACGATATGATGAACAATTAGCTCACCTGGTAACCAGAAGTATGCATTCTATTGTTCCCTTTTACACAATAAAACTAAACAACTTGGTTTTTGGTTTATTCACAGACGGTTGACATCGTTAATTCTATGGCTTACAAGAAGAGAGAAGGCTTTCCGGAAATGTCTCACATACACACAAGCGTACCAAACTTCTAATTATTGACTTCCAGTCCCTGAATATACTACTGCCGCTCAGCTCAGCAGGTTACCTCTGTGTAACCTCAAAATTACCACCTGCTCTCCACACACTCTGACCCCCTAACCACTACTCTTCTTCACCTGTGATTACTTTTCCAATACAATATTTTTATAATTATATTTCGTGCAATGCACTTCCTTTTAAATTTTGTTTTGTTTTATTACTACAATAAAATCGTACACCATTTCATGCCTTCATTGGTTTGGATATTGTCCTGATTTCACCAATTGAAGACCTTGTAAAAATTCCCTTTCTCTATTAGAAAAGCATGGCCATTTTACTGTAGTAAATAAATTTTTATATGAACCATTTCTGTTTTAGGAAGCTATTTAATAATTTTACGTGATAAATATGTTTATCCTATTAAAAAAATAACTTAAATTTCACTCTTCCGTTTTTATAATGACATCAAAAACAGACGAAAAACTGAAAATTTGAAATAAGATTTCAGAAATTGTAAATAATATAATAATAGTGATGCAAACAATTTAAACCAATAATCTTTGAGGGTTTCTTCCTCCTCCAGAGGGTAAACCACCCATAGAAGACAATAAAGCCATCAAAATATGAGTGATTAGGCCAATCAGATGAAGAGTGCAATTTTAAATCCCCATCATTACGCTACCATTTTAATTCTAGGCGCTGAAATTGTCTATCTATTAGTATACGTATTTTATGCTTGTGAATTTGTTGTTTTTTTCTAGTCATTAAATTAGTTATCTCAAAGTAGTCTTAAATTTTAAATACCTAAGTCTTTACTCAATTATTCTATTCTTTAAATAAATAAAACCGGTTTTAAGCCACATGTTAGCTCAAAAATTAATGAGGCTATCCCCAAAGTCTCATTAACCAGTTAAGACTGGAATTTAGTTTTAAACCCCCCCCCCCCACAGTGTGCGGAATTAAAATCAGGCAATGACGTGGTTGGTATTCACGTCGAACGCAGGAGGCAAAACAACTAAAAGTTTACAATAGTCGTAATAATCACTGCAAGCGACTTTTTTCTGCAATCTCTCTCGGGGGCTTGAGATTACCAGAGCTCGTTCTGTGCTCATTCAAAAAATCTTGCACCGCTTCACGTTACGCATTGCCTCTAGTTAACTAGGGACGCAAGAACTTTTTTACAAGGAAGAAAAGAACTTTTTGAATTCTGTGCAAAATGAAATCATGCTCGTACTGAGAGGTCTGAACCTCTATCTAAAAGGTAAAAAAAGGGCATTGCACAAGGGTTGAGAGCTTCTATTTGTGTGAGGTAATTCTCGAATCTCTAATGCGGAGACCAAACATGTACCAACCACTTATCATTTGGCTGACTCCCACCAACCCCCTCCGTATAAAATACTTAGCAGTTCTATTGGTAAGATAAAGGAAACATCCCAAACCAAATAATATTCTTATTGTTGTCCATTATTATTGGTGACTTGATTCATAGTTTCAATGGGATTGAAAAAATAAATGCCATTTCAGTCTGTATAGTAAAAATTTATTTTGCCGAGCTTTCGTCCTAGGGACTAGGTCATCTTCAGGGCTAGTTTAGAAAGTAATACTATTACATTGCAGTAGTTGGTGTGTCTTCTGTCTTGTCTGTTCATGGATTGAGTGTGATCGGTCTCAGTCCATGAACAGACAAGACAGAAGACACACCACCCTTGTAATGTAAAAAAATATTACTTTCTAAACTAGCCCTGAAGATGACCTAGTCCCTAGGTCGATTGCTCGGCAAAATAAATTTTTACTATACAGACTGAAATGGCATTTATTTTTTCAATCCAATATTCTTATTGTATTTTTATTAAAATTTCGAGTTTTTTTGTAGTTAATGGCAATTTTAAATTTTTTCACAACGAGTATACCACGTCGAACGCACTAAAATTGCCTATTTTTTCAGGTGGGCTTTACGTCCAACTACCAATTAGGTGTCGTGGACGGAGGCGATTAGCAAACATACTCAGCTACTATGGCGCCTTACAGAAAAATTTCTTTTATTAACCATTAAATAAAAACCAAAGCCTAAGACCGGGGGGAATCGAACCCACTAAACCAACAATACATCTTAGCATTGCGGGTCTAGCCTATAACCGCCTAACATAATTTACTATAAATTTCTCATATTAACCATTAAATAAAAACCAAAGCCTAAAACCGAGGGAATCGAACCCAGTACCACAATACATATTAGCTTTGCGGGTCTAGCCTATAACCGCCTAACATACTTTACTATAAATTTCTCATATTAACCATTAAATAAAAACCAAAGCCTAAAACCGAGGGAATCGAACCCAGTACCACAATATATATTAGCTTTGCGGGTCTAGCCTATAACCGCCTAACATACTTTACTATAAATTTCTCATATTAACCATTAAATAAAAACCAAAGCCTAAAACCGAGGGAATCGAACCCAGTACCACAATACATATTAGCTTTGCGGGTCTAGCCTATAACCGCCTAACATACTTTACTATAAATTTCTCATATTAACCATTAAATAAAAACCAAAGCCTAATACCGAGGGAATCGAACCCAGTACCACAATACATATTAGCTTTGCGGGTCTAGCCTATAACCGCCTAACATAATTTACTATAAATTTCTCATATTAACCATTAAATAAAAACCAAAGCCTAAAACCGAGGGAATCGAACCCAGTACCACAATACATATTAGCTTTGCGGGTCTAGCCTATAACCGCCTAACATACTTTACTATAAATTTCTCATATTAACCATTAAATAAAAACCAAAGCCTAAGACCGGGGGGAATCGAACCCACTAAACCAACAATACATCTTAGCTTTGCGGGTCTAGCCTATAACCGCCTAACATACTTTACTGTAAATTTCTCATATTAAACATTAAATAAAAATCCAACGCCTAGACCAGGGGAATCGAACCCACTAAACCAACAATACATCTTAGCTTTGCGGGTCTAGCCTAACATACTTTACTATAAATTTCTCATATTAACCATTAAATAAAAACCAAAGCCTAAGACCGGGGGAATCGAACCCAGTACCACAATACATATTAGCTTTACAGGTGAACGCACCATAATAGAGATTTGGTTTGACGTGTATTCACGTCAAATACATTTAACTCGTTAGACAATTACTTTAGACTCATAATTTTAGACAGAAATTTTAAATTTTGTTTACATTAATCAATTTAAGTAAAACAAAATTAATAAATGACTTATTTTTATATTATTATCAGTCAGAAATAGGCACTGATTTAAATTTTAATCAGAAATTAATTGTGCTTTCAATCATATGACAATTTATGAACTAAATTTCAAATTTTGATCGTTAATTGATTTAATTTTAAAATCGATTTTTTTTATGATTTTGGCTGGTTAAATTTATTAATTTTAATCATAATTAATATTAAATTTTGGTTTAATTAAATAGGAATTTAATTAATTACATTTTGGCCCATCTCTGTTATCAATTTACTCTTCTCCTAATGGCTGATGATTTAATTATTTCTTTGACGGTAATTAGTAATTTTTAGGTAAGAAATAATTAAAAAAAAAATTAAGCAGAACGTTCTACTAAAAATAATTACATGAATATGATAATTAATAATTAAAAAAGATTAAAGTTTGCCTTCGTATAGGTTTCTTTTTTTACTTTCTTTTTTAATATTACATTAAAAAAAACCGTTTCTTTTTTTTTAAAGTTGCACTAATTTGTTAATAATTAACCATAAGGTAACTTAATGAAGGGAACGTAATGGTTGGTTATAAAGTAGAGAAGGTTAATTTATTCTAAATGGTTTCTTTGGAGTTAGAGCGCAAGGGTGGATGGTCAAGGCTTATGTAATTATCTTATTTTAATTTTTTTAAAGTTATACTTATTATAGTTATAATAATTGTGGAATTATGCTGTAAAATAAATTGATATGAAATAAAGATTGATTGACATAATGTCAGAGTATTATTAATTTTTTAATTTTTAATTAATTTCTTCTTTTAGCTACGCGGTTAATTTCTCAGTTTAAAAAAAAAAAATTAAAAAACATATCTAATAATTAATTTACTAACCCCCTTTTAATTTGTCGGATACCTAAAAATTGAATAAGTCAACAACCTCCTCTTTGCGTAGATTGCAATGAGGAGGAGGATTTCAAACATATAATAATGGATATGTCCACGTTATGTGGTAGAAAGGAAACGAATGTTTGACGACTTATACAGGTATTTTAGATGCACCATTTCGCTACGAAGACATAATAATCTCCACCAAGAATCTATATGTGCTTAAATCTGTAGCAGAGCTAGCAAAGAAATATGACAGTATTTAAAAGTTATAGCCGATTAGAATGAATGGAAGAAAATTATTAGAGAAGGATTACGGTGATTTTAATTTCGGTTAAGCTATAAGGGCGGCAGGAATAAAGTACTGATCCATCCATTAGTTGTAAGTTTGTATGTAAATAGTTATATATAGTAGTGGGATGAATGTGTGAAGCGAATGTATTTATAAGTAAGAATGGAGAGTGATATTCTAGTGATAAGCACCTAGACAATGCTGGCTGTATACATAGACGATGCTGGCTGTATGGCGTAAACAGTTGTATATAGTAGAGGGATGAATGTGTGAAGCGAATGTATTTCTAAGTAAGAATGGAGAGTGATATTCTAGTGATAAGCACCTAGACAATGCTGGCTGTATACATAGACGATGCTGGCTGTATGGCGTAAACAGTTGTATATAGTAGAGGGATGAATGTGTGAAGCGAATGTATTTCTAAGTAAGAATGGAGAGTGATATTCTAGTGATAAGCACCTAGACAATGCTGGCTGTATACATAGACGATGCTGGCTGTATGGCGTAAACAGTTGTATATAGTAGAGGGATGAATGTGTGAAGCGAATGTATTTATAAGTAAGAATGGAGAGTGATATTCTAGTGATAAGCACCTAGACAATGCTGGCTGTATACATAGACGATGCTGGCTGTATGGCGTAAACAGTTGTATATAGTAGAGGGATGAATGTGTGAAGCGAATGTATTTCTAAGTAAGAATGGAGAGTGAGTGATATTCTAGTGATAAGCACCTAGACGATGCTGGCTGTTTGGCGAAAGCCAATGCTAAAAAAAAAGTCAACATTCTAGGAGCATTTAAGTTCCCTAGAAATCCCTCTAGTTTTGGTGGAAGGTATGTATAGACTACAGGGGAGAATTTATCTAAATTAGCCGGCACCTTTTTTTCTTCCTAGATGTTCTCTAGAGGATCTGAGGTGTTTGGAGTAGGATATATCCTAATTTGGGGGGCATTGGTAGAGGTTATACCCAATTTTGTATGTCTCTGATAGTGTCCTGGATTTCTGCTTAATAAAGCTTTAGAAGTTTTTCAGGATTTGAGGAGGTACTTTCCCTAGAACGGTCTCAAATTGCTAATTTTTAGAGTGCGATTCTATGGAATATATGAGAATGGCGTTGTTGAGGGAAGAAGTTCTGGCTTTCCTGTCTCTCTCTATAACTTTCCTAGAGAGCTTGACTTCCTTAATCTGAGAAAAATCATTTCTCAGAACCTCTCTGGAGGAGCGTCGGGAAGGAAACTTGTTAAATTTTGCCAGGAAGTGGTAATTCCTAACTAATGATTCCCCGGTTTATCTGGGGCTTTCTGGTGAGAATGATTAGTTATCAGGTGTTAGAGGTTAATATATTCTACCTAGAATTCTCTTAAGGAAGTGAATTAATATCAGGGTATGGTTATCCCTAACTACTAATTCAACCTTTTTACCTTGAATATCTCTAAAGATCCAGAGCGAGTTATTTTCAATTCCTGATGGTGCTGCCAATATAAATGGGTCAAAAAAAGAGATCTTTTTCTTGTCTCAGGAGACCTCTAAACTGATCATTTCCGGCGGAAATTCGGTAACGACAATTTGGCAGAATCGCCCCATGCTGTTCTAAACAACTAAAGGAAAGTAAAAAAGCTAAGAAATTCTTAAAGCTTAATATTAGAATTAATTTTTTCGTAAAAAGAAAGTTAAGGGACTTAAATATAATTAATTAACTGTACAGACAGACAAACTTGAATTAATCTAATCGCTTACTAATAATGAAATAATAACTAGTTACGATTTTAACGCACTCTACTGATTTCTGTATTAAGAGAAATTTTGTTCTTTGTATTTGTTTCTACTAAGTCAGTTCATGTATATTTATATGTTCATGTTCGTGTGTATGTATGTATGCAAGGGGTCATTAATATTTACCAAAGAGATCTAACAGGGCCATCAAACTAGATTTTCTCGACCGAGAAAACACAAAAGAGACATGCGCAGCAAGTTATTACAACTATACACATTAGTCTTACTAATTAGACGGTTATGGGAGGGAAAGGGTGGTGTTTGTTTTGTGTTCAAGTAGATTTCACCTGTAGTGCTCCCTAATGCCAGTGAGTGTGTGTGTAAACTAATTAAAGAAGTGGTGCTCTAGTCAGTCAACCTGTGATATAGCCACAGACGGCTCAAAATTAACTGTTGTAGGAAAAACACGTGAACTGTAAACTTCAACAACCTGAACAGGTGAAGACAATTCTTCCTTTTAGGTAAGTGTTTTAAGATGTTTCATCATTAACTGTGTGTACAGGTCTCTAAATGAAAACTGCAAAAAAAAAAATTCCGTGGACATGTACAGAATTTTCTCTGATTTCTAATTCATATAATTTTCTTGTAGCATGAAATTTTCATTAGGAAAGTGCTAAATTGTAATGTTTATCCTTGGACGAACCATCTGCTTATCTATAGTATGTAGAGTAAAGCCTATTTTTTCAGGTATGCTTTACGTCCAACTTCTAAATTAGATGTCGTGGACGGAGGCGACTAGCAAACATACTTTACTATAAATTTCTTTTATTAACCATTAAAGGAGTATAGACTAGTACCGCAATACATCTTAGCTTTGCGGGTCTAGCCTATAACTGCCTAACATAATTTCAGGGGAACCGAACCCACTAAACCGACAATACATCTCAGCTTTGCGGGTCTAGCCTATAACCGCCTAACATACTTCGCAATAAATCTCTCATATTAAACATTAAATAAAATCCAAGACCTAGACAGGGGGAATCGAACCCACTAAACCGACAATACATCTCAGCTTTGCGGGTCTAGCCTATAACCGCTCGGCTATCGTGGCCTCCAATCTATATATTCGTGTCAGCTGCTCCCTACTATAGATACCCTGGACTCTACATTGACAAAGAACTGATATGGAAATTTGCTTACTAGTCTCAGAATAAAAACAAAATAAAACCTCTTGCTAACCATACTTGAAAGTCTATCTAAACTGACAATTAACAAGCTACCACCCGATCTAGACTCTGGGACTAAAATATAGGAGTCAGCCATGGATTCTAATCATAAATTGCTTTCTTTGTTCACAGTCTAAAATTCTTCGCCGAATAAATAATGCTCATCGCTGTGTGTAACCAATAGACACGTGACATGATGACCTAAAAGTAACATACATCTCAAATTCTATCAGTCAATTCCATTCGACGTCAGAAGTGACCCTGACCAAGCGATTTTCCTGACAATGGTAGTCACTGATTAACTTCTGAATGTAAAGAACCTACCAGTGACTCATGAAAGTCACTCATAATTATTTACTGATATTTACTGATACTGATCTCCTTTTGCTGTTGTAAATTAGCAAAAAACAAAGAAGAAAGTATTAGATTGGAAAGAAATGTTGGCAAGTTAAGACATGACTGGTTTTAAAATTTTTTGTATGAATGATATATTTAATTAGTGCCGTTTTAATAACGATTATTAATGATATATTCTGGAGACGATATCCATATTATTTCTTCTAGAAGTTAGCAAAAGAAACAAGACCTAAGCTGAGTTAGTCAGACCGTTACTAAATCAGTACTTATCTAGCGTATAACTCTACATTAGATTGGACTAGCGGAGATCTTCTGGTTAGATAAAACAATAACAAGTACTATGAATTATGAAGACTGATGGCCTTAAAAGAAACACACAGATAGACCAACTATAACATAGTTCCTCATTAAAATATGGTCAGCAAACTAGAGGTCTGGTTATAATAACAAACGCCAAGAGGAGAGCACTGCAAAGTTATACCGTCTTGAGGTTATATACATTGACTTCTGCAGTAAGAGAGATAAGGTGATTTACATTGATAGATGCTGTTGCAGATGAAGAACAAAAAAATAAAAAAAATTAATAACCTTATACTTATTTAACTGAATACATTCATTAAATACTAGTTTGAAGCTGACCACTGATTTGTAGTTATTAAATTTGAATAAAACAGAATTAAAAATTTGCATATACCCAAGTATAAAATAATGCAGATAAAAGAAAATAAGATCATTAAATAAAATTTTGAATTTGTTTTCAAAAAGTAGCACCCCCCACTATAGATCTCTAAAAATACTAATAACCTTACCATTCTTTAGATAACCATCATTAGATTTATATTTTTAGATATCTAAATAATCAAGCGGTTTCCAAATAATTTTCTTACGATATCCTTGGACAATGAGTGACCTTCACACAACTGCCAAAAGCCATAATGGCGATTTCCCAACAACCTGTAGATTGTTAGAGAATAAAAAAAAACAAAAAAATTAATAGAAAACAGCTTATCACCTTGTACTAAAACTAAAAAAAGATTTTTCACATAAAATAAATAAGAAAAACAATTTTTAAAATTATCAGATAAACATTGTTCCCCTATTTTCCAAGCTTGTTTTTTTAATTTTTCCATAAATTGTTAGCGTGGTGACGTATAAAAACTTTTTTTTCCCGCTTCCGGAAAATATTTTTAGTAAATAACATTATTTATAAAGTGAAAGTGGAAAATGTTAAAAATAATTTTAACATATGTTTTCCTTTTTTAAAAAACATGGAATTTTTATAGAATTTTTTATTTATTTATTTAAATAATTTACAATCTGTATAAATATATACAATAAGTAAATAGGAGGTGAATGAGATGAACTGGTGCGGGAAGATCAGGAGGAGAGAAGCTACCCAGCGATAGCACTCTCTATAGGAGAGTGGAGATTGTGAAGAGGAGAATACGAGGAGGAGAGAGGAGAGATAGGAGAATAATGATTTAGGTCTTCAGCCTACAAGGAAGTCGCGGGGCCACTGGCGATTCAGTCGAGTAGGATTGTTAGGGATATCAGAGGAGACGAGAGACTGTACAAGAGGATTTGAGCAAGTAGAGAGAGCAGTACGGAATTATAGAATTTTTTTTTTTTCGGCGCATCGACTGCTGTGGTCATTAGCGCCCCTCATCATTTTGAGCTTCTCTCTTCTTTTAACCACTCGAGCTGGGTCGGCACGCGGTAGAAATATTACATTGTGTTTAAAATAAATTTTGATATGCATATATTGTCGTGTGTAGATTAAAAAAAGGGAATGGCCATAAGTTAATTATTAATCCAATGGGATCTAAAATATCCATTGTTGGTCTTCCAAATGGAAATCAGTGTTTACGCATAACCGTAGGTTTGTGTGTGTGTGTAAGGTAGCTCGAGTTTGCCTGTGGGTACGCTAAACCCAAATAGTTGCACACTTCAACTATCCTCTGCAGGCTCTATGTCTATACTTGAGTATTAGGAAAAGTGGGATTCGGTGTAGTTATATATTAGGGATACCCGCAGCGAAGAAGGGATAGTCCTATTCTCCCCTTCAACGTCGAAGAACATCCCTTAAAAGTTTCCATAGGGTGAAAAAATAAATGCCAGTTTTCAGTCGTGATACATTTATCTGTATAAATATATAGTCCCTAGGTCATCTTCAGGGCTAGTTTACAAAGTAATATTTTTACATTACAGGGTTGGTGTGTCTTCTGTCTTGTCTGTTCTATTACTTTGTAAACTAGCCCTGAAGATGACCTAGTCCCCTAGGTCGAAAGCTCAGGGCAGAATAAATGTATCACGACTGAAATGGCAATTATTTTTTCACCCTATGGAAACTATGAATCAGTCACCAAAAATAATGAACAACAATCCCTTAAAAGTATTTGAACTAAAGATAAGTTATAAAACTTCAGTTGCCTTCACTAAATAATGAAATGGTGCTTTTGACGGAAGCGTGATATCCCAAAGCTTCTACAAAACCCAAAATCAGTATTACCTGTGAAAAAGTTTAAACTTAATAGCTTATACAACCAAGTTTAAACGTAATTTAACAAAAATCCACAAATAAACTGGTTTCCTTCGCCCCCACGCCATTACCATAATTGATTCGACAGGTTTAATTACTTCCGGAAATGAACATATGTTTTGGACCAAAGTGAACGTTGACCCATACTTAAAAAGGGGCACAGCCCCGCAGCAGTAATTCATTGTATCCAAATTTGGAAGTCTACAAAAAAAACAAGTGGAATATAAGTCTTTGTGAAAGGCCTAACGGCGCTTCATTTTGGGGCATGTGTTTTAGTGTATTGGAGGAAGTGAAGTGGTGGCAGTAAAAATTCCAATTAATTGATCTTCAATATTCAACATCCTCTGAAGAAGTTTTGTTCTCTCTCACTTTAAGGAATCTGTTCTCATCATGGTATGTGATCTTTGATATCCACGTGTCCTGGGACTTGACCATTTCTTTTTTCATCCTTCCTTTGAATCAGAGGTCAGGTTAGAAAGGGTAAAGGGGAAGAGACGGAGGGTAAAGGGACAAAAGAGCTTGGTTTGGGAGTATTTAAAGAAAAAAATAATAAATAACAAGAAAGAAATCCAGTTCTGCAAAACGCAGAAAGAATAAGGAAGTTTTTTTTGGTCGAAGAAGGAGAAAAAATAAAAAAGAATAGATAGGAGAAGACGATTGGGTCCTGCGGCAAAGGAAGTGGACATTCTCAGAATATCTGGTTCGGGCCGCCAGTTAGTTCTTCAAATCATGTGGAACATTGGTTAAATATTCATGATTACAAAACCAGCCCCTCCACACCGACCAGGAGATAACCGCAGCAACAAAGAGGGAAGGAAAACCTCTCTCACTTCAACACTAACCGCTCTTCAACTTGGTGGGGAACGGGCTGTCTTCCCACTAATTGACAGTCGCCCTACCCGTGGCTGCGACGGCGGGCGGGAGGGCCACCGCAGTGTAGCGCCCCCCACAATTCAGCCCCAGTTTTACAAAAAAAAATCGTTTTAAATTAGACCTTTCTAAATTGGCCATTCTTTCAAAAATGTTGCCACATTCTCCCAGTAATTACTTTATCTTTAAACGCGTAGAAGGGATTTATTTATGGCTTTCAGTTTTCTATTAATTGAGATTTAGGGTACCCGGAGAAGAATATTCCGGAACCTACGGGTGGTAGGAATATTCTTTTGAAGGGGTGAAAGAATTTAAATACTTGGGAGCAGTTTTAACCTCCTAATAACAGTGTCAGGGAAGATCTATGTGAGAGCATCTCAGCCGGTAATAGATGTTTCTGGGCGCTGCAGCCTTGTTTTTAAAAAGAATAGCTTGTCCCCGAGCCATAAAGTTAAGAATATACCAGAATACCGTGCGTCCAATCGTTACCTACGGTTCGGAAGTATGGGTATTAACCAAAGCGGACGAACAAAGGTTGTGCAGGTGGGAAAAGAAAAGTATTAAGAAGGATTTTCAGATCTGTAAGGACGCAGGATGGCTATAGATTCAGGACGAATCGAGAAGTCTTTGAACTGTTCGGTGGGCCTGATATAGTAGCCACTATAAAGTCTGGGTAGACTACAGTGGCTGGAACATTTGCACCGAATGGAGGAGACGAGAGAGGTCCCCCAGGAAAGCTCTATATGGACACCCTGGTGGAAAAATGGCCTACCCCTCGGTCTCGACCGACGTACAGGAAGATTTGGAAGCCCTTGGTCAGCAGAGATGGAGAACATCGACAAGAGACCAGAGATAGGGTGGAGAGCTGTAGTGGCTGAGGGCTCGGGTCCTTCATGGACCGTTATAGCCCTTGAGTAAGTAAGTAAGGGTACCCGGAAACTGAAAAAAGAACAGCCTTATTACGGGTAGGGTACTATTGTACCATTCAGCGTAATGTACCGTTTTATAAACTGCTCAATATTATTTATAAATGAAATTAAATATGTTCCTAAAATTCTGAGATTCGATTATTCACCTCATATTTTTACTTTCTCTGACTAAGGAAGGAAGTATTGAGACATCGTTATCGGCTTCGAACTTTCACCTGACATATCCGTTTTCAGGAACCTTCAGTACAAAAAATTGTCTGCCTGTCTGTATCCACTATAACTCAAAAAGAAGTTCAAAATTTGACCCTTTTTTTTATTTTTTTAGAAAACATCGAAGAAGCTTAAATACGATAAAACGGAAGTACCAATTTTCTGAACCAATTTTTCAAGAGTTTTTTAAAATTAAAAACGGCTAAAAATGCTTTTCTTGAACTTGAGCTATAACTACTTTTTTGTTTTTTTTGGTAACATTTTCCGGTAAAACTTCGATTAATGGGTTGGGAAATTCCTTCTAAAGTTCTATTTTGGAAATCTAGTCCTTTCTCTTGTGTGTACTGTTAATGAATCGGTATGAAGAATAGGCCGGTCGTTGTTTCCTGTGTTTCTAACAACCATAAAAGAAAAACTTTACAGAATGCAATGAAGTTAAAGGGCAGTGCTATATATGTGGCTGAAGATTATGATAAAGAGGCTCAATCGCAGAGAAAAGAGATGATTCAAATGAGAAATAAGTTCAGGGAGTCTGGAAAGAGCTGCAAGTTGAGGAGAAGTGGATTGATTGTTAATGGAAAATTCATCTCTTATCAGGAATTAGTGAAGGGCAAAGAAGGGGAAGAGTCTGGTGGGGAAGATGTCGAGGATGTGGCAGAGGATGTGAATGGTAGGAAGAAAAGGAAAAGAATTAAGAAGAATGAATCTATTGCACCGGAATCGGCGGTAATGAAGGAGCTTTTTCGTCCCAGAAGTGACTCAACCTCATCAGTATCGTCCATCAAAAAGTAATCGTATTTGTAAAGGTACCGAAAATAACGTTTATTTAGATATAGTTGCATATAACGTGGCCGGATTAAAAAGTAAAATATATAATGTGGAGTTTGTGGAGTTTTTACGTAAGTTTCAATTGTTTATGTTATTTGAATGTTTTATAGTTCAGGAAGATGTTTTTCTAAATTTTAAAAAGAAGTTTAATAATTATGATCTAGTTTTTCAACCGGCGGTTAAACAAAGTAGGTATGGGCGTGCTAGTGGGGGTTCAATTTATGGCATTAAAAAAGATACGGCCACAAAAGATAAAATAAAATTTGTTCAATTCTCAAACGTTGATTTAATTGAAATTAATAGTAAATTTGGTAACCATTATATTCTACCGGTCTATTTAAATTGTAATTCTTGGCAATCAGACTTTAATTCACTCTATGATTTTCTAAATAAGTATCAGAATTTGCAGTTTTTACTGATCGGAGATCTTAATGGTAGAATTAGTAATGAACAAAATGTGCCAGAAGGTATAATTCTTGGTTCGAATGCGGAAATTCAAAGGAAATCAAAAGATCAAGTGATTAATTCGAACGGGCAATATTTACTATCTCTTTTTGAGGAGTTCAACTTAATGATTTTAAATGGCCGCGTTAAAGGAGATTTAAACGGGGAATACACTTTTATAGGAGCAATGGGGTGTTCAGTGATAGATTTGTGTGCTATTTCTGTCGATCTTATATCATATGTAGAATTCTTTCAAGTTTGTAAACAACATTTCTCAGATCATCTTCCCATTGCGCTGAAATATGTAATTAATGGAGTTATGAATGATAATGTGTTACCGGTTCTCCCTAAATTAAAATGGAAACCCAATTGTAGAGACGAATATGTTAAAGAAATTGGAAGCTTAGTCTGTAAGCCTACTGTAAATACAAAAGATGCAATAGTATGTGTAAAACAGTTAACAGATTTAATAACCACTGTGGCTTATAAATATAATATGTTTTATAAAGATACGGCTTCTGTTTATAAACAGTGCTGGTTTGATGGTGAATGTCAGAAAGTCCGTAAAGTTATGTATGGTTTATTAAATATATTTAGAAGGACAAGTTCGCCTGCAATTAAATCTTATTATTTAAAAATTAGAAATAAATATAAGACTTTATGCAATAGTAAAAAGAAAAATTATACAGAAAATATAATAAATGAATTTAATAATGTAAAAGATGCGCAGGATTTCTGGAATATGGTGCGACATTTTAAATATAAAAAATATAATTGCGATAAAAATATATCGACTCTAGAATGGGTCGATCATTTTAAAAATTTGTTAAACCCCCCCCTAAACGCCACGCGAATCGCCTACGCTGAACCTTATGTGGTGGATGACTTACTGGATGCCCCTTTTGAAATGAGGGATTTGTTGTGGGTGTTGGATAGAGCGAAAAATAATAAGGCTCCAGGGACAGATAGGATAGCATACGAATTTTTTAAAAATAGCCCGGAGAGCTTTTTACAAACACTGCTTAAATGCTTTAATGAAATATATAATACAGGGGAGGCACCCAGTGGTTTCAAAAACGCTATCTTATTTCCAATTCATAAGAAGGGGTCCATTAATGACGTATCGAACTATAGGGGTATATCTTTTTCTAACACCGTAGGGAAGTTGTTCACTGGCCTTCTATTAGACAGGATTACCACGTGGGTAAATGAGAGAGACCTTTTGGGAGAATTTCAGGCGGGATTTCGCAAATCTTACTCGACGGTTGACAATATCTACAGCTTGATGAGTATTATTAAGATCAAGTTAAGCACGAAGAAACAGAAGGTTTTTGCCTTTTTTGTAGATTTGGCCGCTGCTTTTGACCGGATTGACCGCTATGCCCTGTATTTCAAGCTGTTTAATTTGGGTTTGTCGGCGAGGATGATAAGAGTCCTGAAAAACATGCATGAGGGTAGCTCAGCCCAAGTTTGGTGTCAGGGTGGCCTGTCGGAGTCTTTTGAAACATCAATGGGTGTAAAGCAGGGATGTTTGTTGAGCCCTTTACTGTTTTCCCTATTCATCAACGATGTCTATGACTATTTGGAGGGTGGTATTAGAATGCAGGGCACTGTGATTAAGGTTTTGGCATATGCGGATGACCTAGTGTTGTTGGCATCGGATAGGGTCTCACTTCAGAGAATGATAAACTCCCTAGCTGAGTACTGTGGTATGTGGAATTTGGTGATTAATTTGCGGAAGTCCAAAATTATAGTGTTTAGAAATGGGGGACGTCCAGCCAGAAATGAAAAATGGTACTATAATGGAGAGGAAATTGAGGTTCTGAATACCTATAAATACCTGGGCGTCACTATGACATCGAAACTCTCAATGGGTCAGCACTTTAAAGAGAAAGTAGAAAGCGCGAAATTTGCGCTGAATGCCTTTAATATGTTATTAACAAATAAAGAAATACCGTTTACTTCTAAGTTAAAGGTTTTTGAAGCTGTCTCGCGGGCAATAGTGTGTTACGGTGCGCAGGTGTGGGGGTCCCGGGTATATGACAGTGTTGAAACGGTTTTAAAATATTTTGTGAAGAAGTGTTTCAGGCTGCCTAAACACACACCAGATTTTAATATTTATTTGGAAACTGGTTTAAATTTAATATTCCTGTATACGTTTAAACTGCATGTAAACTACGTGAAAAAGTGTTTGAATTTGCCGTCTTCCAGATATCCTCACATAATAACTCGTGAAATAATAAATAAAAAAGTATTTTGGTATAAAGAGTGGCAGGCCATATGCACAGAATGTAATGTTGAATTGGGTGAAGTGCTGAGTGGTGACGTATCCACCTCTGAAATAATAAATCTGATCCAGAGAAATAAGGTTGCGGAGTTTAGATTGAAGGCATCTAACAGTAGTAGATATACCTTATATAAGCAGTTAACGCCAGGTAATAAATTTGTATATAGTAATATGTCGGCCAACAGAGTCAGTTGGCTGTTTAAATTGCGAGGAGAGCTACTATATTTAAATAAATACGCCTTCAATCAGGCGGTCGCACTATGTTCGTTGTGTAACAGAAAGGAGGTGGAGGATGTTTATCACTTCGTGGCTATATGCCCCATCTTGGCTGAGTTCCGTGTCCAATATTTGAAAAAGGTTGCATTGAGTTTTGATGAGTTTGTCTCGCATCTGAATGGCAAAGACTGGCCAAATTTAATAAATTTTTGTATGAGCGCATGGAAATATAGGTACTTCTGTGTCCAACAGTTTAACTACTAATGTAAAAGCTACCCCTGGTTGTTATTGCCTTTAAACAGAAAAATAATTCAATAAATAAAAAATAATTCCTTTTTTTATTATATCAAATAATATTTGGATATTTGCACTAAAGATAAATAAACTAATTTGACAACCCCTCAGACGGTCATTGACCATGAGTATGTCGATAAGTAATGTTTGTTGCAAAATAATATGTAAAAATTATCTGAATAAAGACTGTTATTATTATTATTATTATTATTACTGTTAATGAAAGTTAAATGTGTTACTAAAGTCGAGTTAGCGGAAAATTTCCTGAACTGGAAATACGTTTTCACTCAATGGATTGTTCCTTTTTTCTTAAATATAGCTGCTAAGATTTTCTTTAGTATTACGTAAACAATTATTTATACCTTTTTTTTATAGAAAAAATACGTTTTGTTTAACGAACATTTGCCAGTTACAACCTTTGAGAATTATAGAAAGAAAATATTATGTCAGTGATCAATCAAGATTTTTCTTGAGTTGTCTCTTACTTTTAGAAAGAAGAAGTATTGGATCGTCAGGGTATAAGATTTATTTTTTAAAGAAAAGAAAAAGCAAATACATTTTACATGAGCGCAATATTACATTTTACGGCAAGCATTTAAAGGCCATGAAATGTCTTAATTAGACTTGTGTTTAAAGATTTATAATTACTAATAATAATTATTATTTAGAAAAAAAAAATAGATTTTAACACTTTTGTTAAACTGTATTATGTAATAAAATTTATAATTTTGCGCAATATATAAAATGACACACTCATAAATATAAATTAATAACCCTTTCTATTAGAATATAGTAGCTATTCACACAGTTAACCTTAAAAAAAATGACACAAGTAGTGCATATTAGTTTTCTAAAACGCCCACCAGAGCGAGTAATTAATGTTTACTTTTTTCTCCCCACCCCTTTTATAGGTTATTTATAAGAGTGGTTAGGTTAGGTTTTTTTGTTTTTTTATTCAGGTAGCAGTGATCTGCATGTATGAACTTGTTCACAGGTCACAACTTTTTGAATTAATTAATAATATTCTATATACTTTCATAAAAATTGTGTTTCCTAATAAATAAATAAAAAAAAAATACATAAATTAAACATATAAAGTTGAATAAATAACAATAAATCTGCGTACTCTAGTGGTAGATACTTTTGTATTTTTTACACAATTTTTTTTTTGTAATTAATGCCTACATGATCATTTCTTTTTTTGGAATTAATTTCCATGAATATTTATATATTCATTATTTTATTATATGAAATATAATATTCTTTTTTCTTTTTTTTGTATATATGTATGTAGATATTTAATTAATTGTGTATGTAATTAATGTAAAGAAGTTTTTTTTAAAAAAGAAAATCCAGTCCGGAAGAGGATTTGATTCAGGAGGAAATTTAGAGAGCATTGTTTTTATCTAGTAATGAAAAAAATACCGCTTTATTAATAAATAATAAAGGCGCCACGGTAGTTGAGCGGTTATAGGCTAGACCCGCAAAGCTAAGATGTATTGTTGGTTTATTGGGTTCGATTCCCCTGGTCTAGGTCTTGGATTTTATTTAATGGTTAATAAAAGAAATTTGTAGTAAAGTATGTTAGGCAGTTATAGGCTAGACCCGCAATGCTACGGTGTATTGTTGGTTAGTGGGTTCGATTCCCGGTCTAGGTCTTGGATTTTATTTAATGGTTAATAAAACAAATTTGTAGTAAACTATGATAGGCGGTTATAGGCTAGACCCGCAAAGCTAAGATGTATTGTTGGTTTAGTGGGTTCGATTCACCCGGTCTAGGTCTTGTATTTTATTTAAAGGTTAATAAAAGTTTACAGTAAAGTATGTTTGCTAGTCGCCTCTGTTCACGACACCAATTTGGTAGTTGGATGTAAAGCCCGCCTGAAAAAATAGGCAAAAGTTAAAATCAATTATTAATTAATAAATACTAATAATAATAAAAATTTATATCGATAGTTTATTAAAAAAGCATGCTATAAACGTTGTTCATTTATGTAATAATCCTCCAACCTGTGTAGGCTTTATGGAGCACATATCAATACTCTGAGTGCAGCTGGCCGAGATCGATTGTAAGAGATCGAGAGAGAAACATTTTAATGCAAATATTTGCAAAACAAATCTTTAATCTTGTATCGAGAGAGCAGAAACTAGGAACTGAAAGAGCTATTTAAGTAGGGAGGTAGAAGGGCAACCTGTAATTCATTAGAAATTGATCACCCCGGAAACGGGTGTACGAAAGAGATCCTGGAGGGCAAAGGAAACGTCCCGAGGTAGAACCCAATGTCAAACGGCGAACCCAATGTTCAACTTCCTGATGAAGGTTGAGGCCCTTCCCTTGCAATAAATATACAATCTCCTGGAACTGGACTTGAAGACTGTAACTATAAGGGCTAAATTATTTAACCGATTCCCAGCCCCTTAAATATAACGTTTCTTTTGGAGAGATAAGGATTCATTCAGATACTTTGAACCAGGATATTCCAGCAGACAGAAAAAAAAAAAAAACCTTCCCTACTGCAACCTTCATCCTTCGTGTCAGTGAAGAACTTACTAAGAGGGAAAAGTACCACAAATACGCCAATTTCATTTGTTCTGTTTTTGGAAAATTAGCACAAAAATTTGGGACTGGTAAACCCAAAGAAAGGGCTATTGTAAATCTGTGATTAGATATGGAGGCCCAAATTAAATCCTAAATCAGTTTCCAAAATTTGTTGATTTATAATCCATAAATTTGATCTTTCTGTGGTAAGAAAAATTTAAAAATACGTTGAAGGAGTATAATATAAAATTGTATTCTATTTATTCAACTATATCCTATACTCATGCAAATTCAAAGTAAGAAAAAGAAGAAGCCCTACTTTAGAATGGGTGAACAGTGCGAATAATGAATAGCGAAAAGAAGAAGGGAGTCAATGCAACGCCCTTATAGGACAACTACCACTATCTGTGAAGAAATCAACGCCCTTCAGTACAACTACCACTATCTGTGAAGAAATCAACGCCCTTCAGTACAACTACCACTAACTGTGAAGAAATCTCTCCCATATACAGTCTCTCTATGTTATCATTGCAAACATTAAAACGGGTCCTTATTTTTTAAAGAATAACTTCAAACCTAGCACGCTCCTCCCCTAAAAAGGGCCCAACCTTTTTGACCCTTTACCCCCCCCTTGTTATCTAGTTAAAAGGATACCTCCCACTCCAAGCTAGATTTTTTTTATTTTTATATAGGGGTTAAAGGTATTGTAACAAAAGTCCAGTCCAGATTGTGTCGGGGGTGTAACGGTCAAACTACCTTTTGTTAACCAACTTCCGTTGAAAGAGGTGGTGGGGGTATTTTTTTCGAATTCAATTTTATTTGATTCATTTAGGGAACCAAATCATTTAGAACTATCTAGTCACGTTAGAGTTATAATGGTGTAGAGTTTTATTAATAATCTTAATATTAATCAAAAAAATAATAAATTTAGTTTATTTTTTTTAATTTATATTTATTTATTTTTTAAATAGTGAGAAAAAAAAAGTGGAAGTGCAAGTGATAATTAGCGTAAAATTCCACGCTATGAGATGCGCTCTACCACCTGTTGTTGTGCTTAATGTTTACAAGTGATCCATAGAGTAAAACTTTACTACAATCCGGAAGCAAATATACCAATCCGGTACGTCTTTATTTTAGTTATTTTATTTTTATTTTTTATATTTTTAATCTTATTAGTTATTATTAAGAACTAGCTGTTTTTTTTAAATATTATAAACAATTTTTTTTATAAAAAAAAAAGATCGCGCCAAGTTACCATTAAAATTTCGATCGCCAAAGGAACTTTTTCGGGAGCTGGAAGTCTCCCAAGTACTTCTTTTTATTAAAAAGAAGTTTAACAGTTCAAATTAGTTTAATTTTGAAATCGTGTTTTAATTGGAAAAAAACATCGATAGAAAATCAACCAGCATCCGGAAGAGCGTTCTTTATTTCAGCAGTCACTCACTTAAGTGATTAATTTAGTTACAATTTCAAATTTAAGTAAAATCTTTGACCATTTTGCTCTGGAATAATTTCAACTCTTATTTAGAAATAGAAATAGAAAAGAAATTTATTATTCTGGGACAATTGTCCCCTAAGAATAAATACAGGTACAAATAGAGGCCTTAACAGTTTGGCCTGTGATTAAACAGAAAATAAATAAATAAATAAGTATTTACAAAAAGTGAAAATTAAAAGTAACAGCAGAAATTAAGGAAATAAATTAAAACAATTAGAATTTCGGAGGAAGCTGAATAGAAAGGAGATAACTGATTAGAAGGGATTTAAAGATGGATAGGGTAGGAGCATGGTGGACAGACGAAGGCAAGGAGTTCCAGAGAGAGGTAGCACGTATTAGGAAGGACTTGTCAAAGGATGAGGTACGGTGAGAGGGAATATAGAGATCAGATGAGCGAGATCTGGTATTATGGGAATGTATCGAGGATTTAAACTTAAGGAGTTGAAAAATATAGGATGGCCTTTGAGACTGGATGACTTGAAACAGGAAAGAAGCCAAAAAATATTGGCGGCTGTAGACAGGGGAAAAGCCACCTCAACTCGATCGTAGCAGTGCGAAATGCGAGAGTCTCTGGGGGGATGCTGAAAATAAATCTTATGAAGCAGTTCATGGAGGCGCTTGAGCTTAGCTTCAATATCACCAGAAAGACCGGACCATACACTAAGCAACCATAGTCGAAAATGGGGGAATATTATTTGAACAAAAGGACAAATTAACTCAAATCTTTTAGTGCGTATTTATTTAAGATATTTATGTGGTGAACGCGACCATTTCCGGTCCTATCGGAACATAGAGGATCCCATATTTGAGCGGCTGTTGGTTTAGTGGTTTTGGAAGCGTGTTAACAGTACAGAATGTGCTTCCGTTCTCGTCCAGGATGTCTATTTGGTAGATGGACGTTAAGTAAATCACTTTTATTCAAATACAAATCATCGGAATATCTGCGGGAGGAAAAAAACGTGTAAAGTCATATTACTAAATTGGAACTTCCGTTTTGAGTGATTTATTGTTTGTTACATCCGGTTGGGGACCCAATTAGAATTTAAAGTTCAGCTTTTTTAAGATATTCTGTCGACACACACGTAAACTAACTAGATATAACTTAAAACCCTTAAAACGAATGTAACCAATCAGAACTTGGCTTCAAAAGTTTGACACGTTCGCTGTACATCCGCCATTTCTTGTAAACAGGAAATAGTAAAACTGATTTACGTATTTCTCGACCAAATATCTAGAAATTCTCTTCTAGCTAATTTCCCCTATCTAACTCTACCCAAAAAGTGGGACATCTTTTTTCATCATTTTAATTCGAATAATCGCAATAATAAAGAAATAAGTATATTGAAAAGACATGATTCTAGAACAAAAAAATGGTAGCAAAAGGTGAGTCAAAGTTCATAAGAAATGAGGGGAACTCGATGTGGCAATAACAAGACTGGGGCAAGAAGAAGATCACGGGGGAGAGGGTCACAGACCCTGGCTGGACCACACGATCACATTGTGGACCAATGATGCTGGCGTGGGAATCTGGTTTATGATGAAACCGAATCTTTATTTGGTGTTTTATTTTTTTTATTTTGTTTGTTATCAAACAATATAACCTCCCTAAAAAAGTTCGTTTTATGTTGCTTCAGCCTTATGTCAGATGAACTTTTTTATTTTTGGGTAGGGGGAATTTAATTAAGGAAATGGAATCATAACGTGGAAGAACAAGATTCAACAAGTTTTTTTTTTGTATTAGTAGGGACGTGGGAGATTTATCCTTTTTATTATTATTATTAAAGGGAATCCAACAATGCACCTGAATTTTGTCAAATCAGAGATCTCAGAGAGCAAAATCATTAGTATTTACACATTGCAAATTTCACCCCCAAAAATATACAATTCTTTTTTGGTCATTGTTATAAAATAGGAGACGTTGTTCAAAATAGGGAATAGAGGATACATTTTGGGAAATATGCATGCAAAATAAAGTATTGCACATTAACAAAAAATTTACAGAGTTATTAGTAATAATAATAATGGAGGAGGTCTCACATACATGGGGCTTACTCCTCCCCCATTTTAAGTACAGCATCGAGACCCACAAAATACACATCTACATAAAATTCCGAATCGAATGACACCTCATTCATGAAAATCGGTTCGTGCGTTCAGCCGCTACGTTGTTTACAAAAAAGGTAACAACAACAAGAACAAGACCAATTTTTGAAAATGCTGATTTTGCCCATTTTTAAAATCATTTTCCTCGAAAAATCTATGCTATTACGAAAAAAATTTACTTATAAATGAGGATTTGCCCTATAATTTAAAGAAAATTTGGGAATTTTATCTTCTATAGAAAAAGAGAAAAAAATTGTCAAAGTTGGGTGTTTTTCAACGTTACGCTTTTTCGTGCAGTTTTTGACGATCAACCCTTATACAACTGTCCTACCGGACAGTTTTAATAAAGTCTATAATTTTTAGGGTTAGTATAGAATATTAGATGGGACGGGACCTACGCCCCAAAGGCACCGCAGCCACAGAAGACTTATTGTGCCTTTCCCTTTGGATCTAGTAGACGAAACCTCTCCTTCTAAAAATGATGAGGACTTTCCCTACTAGTTCTTTTTGCGCTACTATCTCCTTTGGTCTCAAAGAGCCAAAGGTGTCATAGAGCAAGGTGAGAGGCCATTTCTACCTCTTCCTGACACAATCTGCCCAATGGTTCCGAGCTAATAAGCCCCCACCTTGTGCAGATGCTTCCTGAACCTACAATGCCTCGTGAATAGGCCTGTAATCAGGAGTAATCTGATTTCTTCCCAAACACAGGGTCTCTTTGGTTCTTTGCTTAAACAGCCAAGGCTAGCAATAGTCTTGCTGTGTTTAACCCCAGGACACATCACCCAGTTCTTTTCGTGCTCCTTCCAGATCCATTCTGATCCCCAGGACAGGCTCCGGGCCGATGAAAGGAGTGTTAGATCCATTCCTGGTCCAGATGATCAGCTTTCTAATTCCCCTCAATCCCCACATGACCTGGCACCCATTCTAGCCGAACTTTGTTGTACCGAGCCAGTAAGTAATTCTAGGGCCATTTTTAGGGTTAGTAAAAAAGTTAGTAAAGTAATCGCGTACTTTATTAAGCTGGGGACAACCAATTAGGTGAACTGTATGGGGGCGGAAGCACATACCTCACTATTAATATATCGTTAAAATAACAAATCTGTAAACTATTTTATAGCATTTTTTAATTCTTTTTTTATTATGAGCCATGTACAGAATATAAGATCTGGTGAAATAATCTATCGATTTTTATCTCGAATCTATCGATTACAGCAATGTGTAAAGAAAATGCCAACTGTGAGAAGCAACAACCACCTTATACATTCAAAGATAGAGTTGTTCATGTGTTGCAATCGATTCAATTTAGTATTCAACTGGTGTCCAAGGCTCTAGGAAGTAAAACTATGCTATTGTCCCATTCTAGTCAACTATTCATTCGAACAAATGAATTCCTAAGTATTCCATATAAACTGTCACATTAAACAAATCGGTTAAGTTATTTTGTTCTTTTTTTTTTTTTTTAATCGACTCGAAAAGATTACAAAGTGGAGTAACAATTATAATTTGAATAAGAATAAAATGTGTTATAGACAAATAGTAATTAAATAAGGCGCCACGGTAGCCGAGCGGTTACAGGCGAGACCTGCGAAGCTAATTTGTATTGTGGTACTGGGTTCGATTCCCGGTCTTTAGGCCTTGGATTTTATTTACTGGTTAATAAAAGAAATTTACAGTAACGTACGAGTATGTTTGCTAGTCGCCTCCGTCCACGACACCTAATTGGTAGTTGCACGTTAAGCCCGCCTGAAAAAATAAGCGATTACTTTACTAGTAATTAAATATTGTTCAAATTCAGAAATAGACTTTACAGAATAGCCTACTCCCAACCAATAAGAAAAGCCTAGACGCCACTTGTAAGTGAACCATTAATTGAATAAAGAGTAACTTTCGGTTAAAGTTCAAAATCATTTTGAATAATACATTTAATGCCTTTTAACTGTACACAAGATATGCGAGCATTACTAGTTTGTTTGGAACTTTGTTGAAGATGAAAATGGAGCAGTGAATCTGCTTTTTAGAGGAGTAAAGGACATTGCAATCGTGTCTAGTACCCCAGAGAAGTCCCTAGGGAATGAAGGTGCTTGGACCAAGGAATAAATTTTCAGTTTAACTTTTGACAGGAAATATCGATATAGGCGGTTGTGTTCCTGACCAGCTTCTGAAGAGGTAAACAATGTCATTATCTCAAAAAAAAAAAAAAGGATTGAGAATGTTACGACAAACTCAATAACAAAACTCCCTTATTTTGGGGGAATTAGGCTAAGTAAACCTGGAAGAAAATGAGTCAACCAAGCCTATCAAGGCAAGGCACTACCAATTTCCTCTAAAACATTTTTGAGGAAATTGAGAAAGTTTACTTCCTTGAGGAGCTCAAGAAGGTGGATCAATTTTAATCAATAAAACGTCCCCGTTCTCCATCGCTCCCTAAAAGAATCGATTCCTTTTTTTTTACTCTTTTAGAACGAATCAATGATTCTAGTTAAAAACTGAACAAAAAATAGTCGCAGTGGCAATACATTGATTTTATAGGAAAACAAACGCTCCTATACACAATACTAACAATAAGAAGGACTAATTAGCAGTAAGCTACTAATTGATAAACGTTAAGCTAAAGAAGGCTTTAGTAGTAACAACATATATATACTGTAAATGTGTTAATTGTACTTGTTTGCATTGTACAGAAAAAAAACAATCACACTAAACAGCTTTGTTACTAAACAAGCTTTTAACCTTCCCTAGTTAAAATAAATAAATAAACATAGAATAACCTTCCATTGTGACGTTAACTTTTTTTTGAACATGATGAACCATGTTTAAAACTACTGTTGGTAAGTCGGGTTTAATCGGTATTTCTCGGTTTAAGTTTATTTATTTATTATTTGTTTACACTAGTTAAGAAAAACCTTCATATCCTCGAACCCTGGGTTTCGCAAATGGAGAATAAAAGGTCAACGAGTCTAAATCTCATTACATAACCTTTACCCTCAATCACAAGTTACTCTCACCAATCTATCTGAACTATATTCCTATTCCTCCGGCAGATAAGGTGCGTTATCTTGGACTTTTACTCGACAAACGCCCTTACGTGGAACCCCCATACTCGACTCAAGCGACAGGAACTTTAATTTAGTTACTGAATGATCAAATGCTCCAAATTGTCTCTTACCAACAAAAAGAAAATCTTCACAGTTCAGCTAGCCCCCAATCTGGGCATACGGACTTGAACTGTTCGGTACTCCGCAAAGCGTTCCAATCTCAACCGCATCCAATCCCTTCAATCGAAAATCCTACGCACAATCCTTACTACGTAAGCAATCACACCATCCACAGTGACCTAAAAAAATTCTTTTTGTTCTTGACCTAGCCAAATCCCCCGTTACATCAAATTTCATTCCAAACTTTCCCAACCCTTCAACCCGCTCATAAACAATCTATCCCAAACTACTCTTCCCTCAAATCCTCGTCCGAAGACTGAAGCGTCGATGGCCTCGCGATCACCTGTTCGCATGATAAAAAAGGGCATCCTTCGAATTCACTTCAACAGCATCTTGTGTTAGTCGGACTCATGATGGTTATCGTTGGATGGCCCTCATTCAAATCTTTCCCAGCCATTTTCACTTATGTGTTGTAGGCAATCATATTTACTTATTGCCAATAGGCAGTTTTAAATTAAATAAAGGGAGTTAAAAAAAAAGTTAAGATAACTATTGCCGATCATGTCCAAATTTTTTTAAGTAACCATTTTAAGGCCCCCATCCCTGATTCCGAAAAAGTTATCTCACTCTCATTCTCTCTCGCTCTGTGTTTGTATGTCTGTAAGTCACCTTAACTCGGTAAGATCTATGTTCATATCTTTGATTTTATATGTTGTATCACTTATTTGTTGATAATTATTAATTCATGATTACGCAGGTTACAATGGATAAAATCAACGATGTTATCGAACTCTGTGAATCGATTTTTCTCATTCTCGGTATATCCCATTTTCAAATTTTTTTGTTTTTATTTAAATACCATCTGGGATAATGAGATTTTGGAGGAAATGGGCCCCCCCCCCCCCAGAAGAGGCCCAATTATTGAAATAATTTCCAAGTTGTTTACGATTTTATTTTCTTGAAAACGTTTCCTTCTTTAAATATTTTCTTTAAATTGGAGGGAGGGAATTTTGGGGTTACCTACTCTCTAGTACTCGTACAATGATGTAAGCCTAATTATAAAGATAAGGGCCGAGGCTATTAAATTTAAATTATAAAAAAAATTTATTTTATTTTTTGTAAATTTGTAAATAAAGATTGCTTATTATAAAACTACGAGGGTCGTTTGAAAAGTCCGTGCAAAGTCAGAGAGATAGCACCACTGGCGCGTATCGAGGTTATGTTTAGTTGGTAGCATCTCTTGGAAGAACACCCACCAAGTTTCAGCCAGATCGGTCTATTTCTTTGTGTTTGGCATTCGTTTGAATCGAGGAAGTCGAGTGATTTTCAAAAAATGGACGAAAAAGAATTTCGTGTGTTGATTAAACACTACTTTATGAAAGGCAAAACGCCTCAGGAGACTAAAGAGAAGCTTGATAAACATTATGGTGACTCTGCACCTTCGATTAGAACAGTTTATAAGTGGTTTCAAAATTTTCGGAGTGGCCATATGGGCACAAGTGACGCTGAACGTTCTG
The DNA here is from genome assembly GCF_049639745.1 of Rhodnius prolixus. Taxonomy (NCBI): domain Eukaryota; kingdom Metazoa; phylum Arthropoda; class Insecta; order Hemiptera; family Reduviidae; genus Rhodnius; species Rhodnius prolixus. Next base: position 33,489,207 of record NW_027411582.1, read on the forward strand.
GACGCCCTGTTGATGTTACTACTCCAGAAATCATTGATAAAATCCATGATATGGTGATGGATGACAGAAGAGTGAAGGTGCGTGAGATTGCTAGTGCTGTGGGCATCTCGAATGAACGGGTACATAATATTTTTCATCAACATTTGGACATGACAAAGCTATCCGCAAGATAGGTGCCGCGATTGCTCACGCTTGACCAAAAACGAAATTGTGTGAAGTGTTGTAAGGACGGTTTGCAGCTGTTCCAGAAGAATCCGCAGGACTTTAAGCGTCGTTTCGTCACTGTGGATGAAACATGTATACATCACTACACTCCTGAGACCATAGAACAATCTAAACAATGGGTTACCTAGGGGGAATCTGCGCGAAAAAAGGCGAAGACCGTTCCTTCGGCCGGAAAGATTATGGCGACTGTCTTTTGGGATTCGCAAGGAATAATCCTCAACGACTATCTGGAAAAGGGTAAAACTATTACAGGTGCTTATTATTCATCGCTATTGGACCGTTTGAAAACCGAGCTGCAAGAAAAACGCCCACGATTGGCCCACAAAAAAGTCCTTTTCCATCACGACAACGCACCAGCTCACACCTCAGCAGTTGTGGTCGCAAAATTAATGGAAATAGGGTTCCAACTCGTTTCACATCCCCCCTATTCTCCAGACTTGGCTCCCTCGGACTACTATTTGTTCCACAATATGAAGAAATGGCTGGCGGGAAAAAGATTTTATTCAAACGAGGAGGTGATTGCAGAAACGAATGGCTATTTTTCAGACTTGGACAAATCCTATTATTCGGAAGGGATCAACAAACTAGAGCAGCATTGGACGAAGTGTATAAGCCTAAAAGGAGACTATGTTGAAAAATAAAAAAGGTTTACCTCAAAAAATTAAGTAGTTTTTATTTTTGCACGGACTTTTCAAACGACCCTCGTATTATTATTATTATACTCTAGTAATTTTTTAACATAATTAGCGGTCTGAACAATACGTAAGTCCAAATTTGAATAAAATCAGTTAAATACCAATAAAAATAAATAAATAAATAAATTGAATAGAATCCAAAAATGGTGTAATTTCAATAGCGGCAAAGGTATATGATGGGAACGGGTATATGTGAATTAATGGTAACGTCATCAATAAACAGTGTTTAGTTACTCCCACGCTAGGTGTCAGTAATGTCCTTGTGCCGTGTCCTCGAACTTGAAGAATGGAAGAACAAGGAGAAGAGATTCTATTTTGTGCTCTTTCTCTTCTTTTTTCTTATGATGAGTTAGAATGAAGGGAGTGCGAGAGAGCACAGAAGTGAACAGGAGAAATAATGATGAGAGTACACACGTGAGTGTCTGTGTGTGAGTGTGTAGAATTCGCTGTTTATATTCATGATGTTAGCGAAGTTCACAGCGCAGGAAGTGTACTACTTACTCCATCTTGGCCTTCCTCCCTCTCGTATGTAACATGGAAGAACAATTCACACTCGCTAACAAAACACTCTCAGATACATATACATACTGGTACTGGCACCTCACTAACGGAGAAGAGTGTAGAGTAGACAGACACAATGTGTAAAAAAGTCCGTGGGTTTGAATAATGAACAAGATCTCACACGCCCGTACGAGCCAGATCTTGTGGTGATCACTACTGGTGCGTGCGCGCAACTGTACCAAAGCAATAATTGTAACACTTCTAATAAATAGGTTCATCCAATTGTACCACTTTTTTTTCTTGAGGTTTTAAAGAAAAATTATGTATCCCCTTTTAGATGAACCTCAGGGAGGGAATCAGCTGTAAAAAAATTGATCAAATGAAAAGTGTTATAAACAAATTTTAAAGATAGCTATGTGGGCTTTTCCTTAGAAAGTTGCAACAGAGATATGCTGATTTCTCTTTCTAAGTCAATAATCTGAACAATTTTCTGAACACTACAATCAGTTTAATACCAGAAAGTATGTTCCAAGCAGTGGTACTGTTCGAAGAAGGAGTAATTTATGACGTTTTCGCATATTAGTGACGTTACGGCCATAGTGTGATACAGAATAGAATAGAATAAATATTTATTATAATAAATATATACATAAAATAAATATAGAAATGTAAATGTATACATTTTAACCTACTTAGCTAAGTAAATAAAGAGAAAAGTTAGGTGAGGAGGTTTGGAATGCAGGGAAAAAAGGAGAGGAAAAACCTGCAGCTAGTGTGGAAAGTTAGAGTTACTCTTCTGGGTCTGTATGTTGTATAAGGATCTGTAGGAGGCTATGTCGCGGCATAGTGGATTAGGATGAACAGTCTAGGATGGAAAGGAGTTTCAGTAGACGATTTTGGATGAAGGAGTGTACCGGGGGATAATGGACGCAGTCTCCGTGGAATGAGTCAATTCTAGTGCGTCGTGGAGAGAGTCTGTTGCGAGTCTGACGAAATTTGTTTTGCGTTGTCCCTGGAGTTTTTCATGATGTTGCTACCTACAATTCAGGCTCCAGGCGGAGCAGACGTAAAGTATGATACAATGATTCGTTGCAAGGTGGCAGAACGGAACAAAATGAGGTTCAAGATACGTAGTTTGAATAAGATCGAATGAAGATGTTTAATGAGACTAAACCAAACCAGAACGACTTGAGAGTGAGACCTTTAAACCCTAAATTGTAAAAAAAATACCCTAATCTTACAAAAGTCCCAGACTCTCCTCGGGTTCACAAGACTGCATCTATTAACCCCGTACACTCCTACAATCCAAAATCAGTCTGCAGAATCTTCTTTCTATCCTAGACGGTCACACTATCCCACTGCTGCGACATAGCCTCCTACAGATCCTTCTATTCCCTCACAGACCCAAAAGACTAAAACACATTCTTCTCTAACTCTCTCTACACTAGCTGCAGGTTTTTCCTTCCTTTTTCCCTGCTCTGTGTATCCTTCGAATCTTAAGCTCTCCACATACCATTGTTAAGAAGGTTATAATGTATTGTCCATTGGCACTTCAAGTATTGTACATTAGATTAGATTAGACTAGGGCGGCCTCAGGGCCTACGCCACTGCGACCCCTTTGGGTCTATTGTGGTTCCCCTAACTTTAAAGCTCACCCTCCAGACCTGTCCTTTTAATTAGACTCTTAATGCTGGAGAGCGACTCTTGGGTAAAGCTCACAGGCCTTGGTTTTTCCTCCCCGAGAAGTAACATCCTTAGCCACACGAGCCCCTCACACTGACACAACACATGTAGTGCCGTTTCCTCCTCTTCCTGACAGAACCTACAGAGGCTATCATCTGCCAGGCCCATGCGATGCATGTGTTTTCTGAGTCTGCAGTGGCCAGTTAATAGGCCTACAATCATCCTGATAGCCCCACGGCCTTGACGGATTAATTCTGCAGTCAGCCTCGGCGAATAGCCTTTAATAAACTCCTTCGCCTGTCTCTGCCCAGTGGTGGCAAGCCACCACTCCTGAGACCTACTCTGCACCCATAGATTAATGGTCGCAGTCTTAACACACTTCGGAACCCCAAAACAGGGCTCCGGGCCAACGAAGTATCTCGCAGAGCCTTCCCGGGCCAATAAATCTGCCGCTTCGTTACCCTTATGTCCTGAATGACCAGGTACCCAGACCAGAAAGACCTTATTTTGGTCACTGATTTCCTTCAGGGCACCCAGACAGTCCCAAACCAGTTTTGAGTTAACCTGATAGGAACTAATTGCCCGTAGAGCAGCCTGACTATCCGAGAAAATTACGACCTTAGAATTAATAATTCCTCGCCCTTCAATCTCGGTAGCACAGAACCTAATTGCAGCTAGCTCAGCCTGAAAAACTGTAGCTAGTTTCCCTAGGCTAACCGAAAAGCTACATTTCGGCTTCACCCCGTACACTCCCGCTCCCACACCCTCCTCCATCTTGGAGCCATCAGTGTACCACATTGAATCTCCCACCACTGGGGGTCCACGTCTCCAAGCCTCCCGGTCTCCAATACAGACTTTGAACGGCTTGTCGAAGTTATATTTGGGAGTCATAAAATCCGAAGGCAGACCTATTGTACATACTTATAATAAAGATTATTTATCTATCTATCCAAATTTTGTTAACAGTCCTAGTTCCACTTCTTTTGCTATTACAGGAAGTGGTTCCCAGTTCCCATTGAAACCGCACTGACAGAAGCGCCACTTCATTTGTTTCCAAATAGAACTTCTACCGTATGAGTGAAATTTGAATTTAAGACTACACAGTAAGCTGAAATTTGAGTTCTTACTGAATTAATTTATCCCTCTACATTGAAATACTTCCCAACTTGTACTCAAGATCAGTATTTTATGAGAATGATACATTTGAGCTCAAAAAGAGTAGCTCATCACCAAAAAAAATGGTTGTGAAATGAAATTTGAAGAGTCACTCCTATCTACATTATGCCCAGATCAAATTACCAAGATCTGCACCAGTTTTCTTTACGTAAAATCACTAGAAAGACGACCTAAACACCGAGAAAAAAGAATCGTACTTATATCTTCTTTTTTGGGGCGCTTAATCCAACGTGAATTATTATCAGCCAGTTGTAATAACCTCGAACCATGTTATTTTTCTTTTGTTGCAAGTCACGTGACCTTCTTCGTAGGAAGGAAGAGTGCCCTCTTGTAGCATCTTTATGGTATTCTCCTTCACCTCCAACGTCTACAGCTTGCTGTTGTTGTTAAAAACAACAGTTGCCCCCTTAGACAGTAGATGCGTAGAGTAGAAGAAGAAAAAATAATGACGATTAGAGGAGATGACCAAGGAAACTTAGTGAAGTCTCTCTACTGGCAACACTATGACGGGGCACTTGATGAGGGCAATCATTACGCATGCTATTTTGGTGAACCGCCAAGCAAACGGAAGACACCCAAAGTGTGGAGTGTGTATATAGTTTGTTTGTGTGTATTTAAGTTGCCGCCTTAAAGTCTTCCGTCTGGGACATACTATTTCCGCTTAGTCACTATCCATATTGTGCGATATGAACTTATACACTGACGGATCTGTAATCTTTCTTTCTCTTTCTCTCTTCTACGCTTATTCTCTTTCTCTTATACCACACAAAGAGAAGTTTTTTTACGTACTTCTTTTGTTTTAAAATGTTACGTCATAATAAGAGTTTTCTTCCGGCTTCAACATTATTCTTTGTTTTATTTTTAAAAGAAAAAATAAATAATTAATGCCCCACAAAAAAGTTTTAGTATAAACAAAAATAGTGCCTACAAACACAAAAATCTCTAAAACATCTGTTGTGTCGCCCGTTAAGTGTTCAGTGATTCAGTAGGCGTCTATGAAGTGTAAAACGTAGGAGTCCATGTGTGTGGTGTTGAGCTCGAGTCCTGCCTGTGGGTACGCTAAACCCAAATAGTTGCACACGTCAACTACCTCTGCAGGCTCTAAGTCTATAGTTGAGTGTTAGGACTAGTGGGATTCGGTGTAGTTAAGTATATACTAGAGATACCTGCAGCGATGCCCATGATCTCTCAAGAAGTGATAGCCCTGTTCTCCTCCCCTTCGAGGTCGATCCCTTAAAAGTATTTGAACTAAAGATAAGTTATAAAAAACTTCAGTTGCCTTCACTAAATAATAAAATGGTACTTTTGAGGGAAGCGTGATATCCCAAAGCTCCTACAAAACCCAAAATCAGTATTACCTGAGAAAAAGTTTAAACTTAATAGCTTATACACCCAACTTCAAACGTAATTTAACAAAAAAACTGGTTCCTTCGCCCCCAAGCCATTACCATAATTGATTCGACGGGTTTAATTACTTCCGGAAATGAACATATGCTTTGGACCAAAGTGAACGTTGGACCCATACTTAAAAAGGGGCACAGTCTCCCCACAGTAATTCATTGTATCCAAATTTGGAAGTCTACAAAAAATCAAGAGGAATATAAGTCTTTGTGAAAGGCCTAACGGCGCTTCATTTTGGGGCTGTTGTCACTAAGAACATCTGTTGTTGTCTCCTTCTTCAAGTGTTCAAGTGATTCAGTAGGCGTCTATGAAGTGTTCAATGTAGGAGTCCATGTGTGTGGTGATGAGCTCGAGTCCTGCCTGTGGGTACGCTAAACCCAAATAGTTGTACACATCAACTATCCTCTGCAGGTCTTAATTTATTTATTGGGTGAAAGCACCAGGTTTTTAGGCTTTTGACATCCGGTCAAACTACAAAGTTAGTTCGATTTAATAAGTAAAAATTGAAAGTTGTACTGACCGCAGTCTGTACAACTGTGTGGACGTGTACATATTTATGACAGAGGGGGGAGAAAACTAAAAAAAAATAACCAGCGGAAGTAAAGTGTACGATAGAAATCGATCTATCGTCTGGCTAGTGATGATTGTTCTGTGGATATCCTCAACTATTTCCCTTTGTTCTTTACTTATATATATAAACATTATGGTTTTCATTCATTCGAGACAACCATAAAGATGATGTAATAATAATATTTATCTTCTCTCCTCAATAAGAACTCAGCTCCCCCCACTTTAAGAAAAAAAAAATAGTACGCAACAGAGGATGGATTGCAGGCAACAGGTATGTGTTATGTTTAGAAAGAAGAATCGATTCGGCACGTACAGAGAGTATCGCCACAGCGTGCTTCTGAAGTTTTCCCACAGTAGCAAAACAGGCTGGCCAACCCACCGAACATTTTAGATGACGTCAATTATGACATTGATGGCCGTGATTTATAGACATATATATACATTTATTTCTAGTTAGTGTCCTTAGACCAAGGAATTAGGATGAATACTTATTGAAGCAGTGTCGAATAAAGAAGTGACCCAAAAAAGCCATTATTGATATTTCAAAATCTTGATTAAAGTCATCAAAGCAAAATCTTGATGCTTTCTCTTTTTTTTTTTTCAGCATGAAGTTTATGATCGTTCGTTTTAATTCTCTCTTTTATTGTGTCTTCAGAAGATCTTCTTATAATATCCATTTTATTCTTATTCTTGCAGGTGAAAGCCAAGAGTTGGAGCGTGGTGGCGTGGTTGGCGCCAAGAAGAAGAGCAGTACCTCTGCCAGCGCCATGACAACAGTTGAGGGTGGTGTAAAATCTGAACGCCTATCACCATCCAGTTCTGGAGGCTGCGCTGGTGGAGATACTAGTTCTTCAAGATCTGGTACACCATCCTCTTCGTGTACGCCTCCAAGGCAGGGCGCCAGCCCTTCGCAGCATCTACCATTGGCCGCAAGAAACTATTCAGACTTTATGCGCTCGTTGGCCGCTAAATACAATAATAATAATCCAACAGAGTAAGTCATTATTTTGTAATTTGTATTTAAGATTGGTGGAAAGCTCTTAGAAAATCTGAACTCTTTTGGGAAATCTGTTAAAACAAAATTTCCTGCAAGGTTTCTTGGATGGTTGGCCTAAAGGGTTTATTGTGGAACTGCTTCCCCGTGGGCATAGATTAGTTTTTTCCGGGTTGTAACTGCCCTGTGACCTTTAAGATATGATACACCTCCTTACTGGTGCTAGCACCCTCTTGTAAGAGGTGTGGCTATTAAATAATCAGACTATTGCCATAAAACATTTTATTTTAAATTTATACATATTTAGTTATTATCACCTTCAATATACACTCCTCCCCTATCCCTAACGCTCCATGCGAATTTACCACTGTTCGAAACCGTGCTGGAAGTCTTTTTCTGTGAGCTCCTGCATGACGCGTGCCGCTTTTTCTTTCACATTTTCAACGGACTGAAATCGTATTGCTTTTAATGCAGATTTGACTTTATAGAACAGATAAAAGTCACATGGGGCCAGGTCGGGCGAATAAGACGGATGGCCTTTAACTGGGATGTTGTTCTTGGCTAGAAACGTCTTGGACAGACAATGCAGTGTGAGCCGGCGCGTTGTCTTGATGGAGCGCCCATGACTTGTTCTTTCACAAATCGGGTCTTTTTTTTCTTACTCTTTCACGGAGTTGAGCAAGCACCTAACGGTAGTAATGTTGATTAATTATAATCGGATATTTTCATCCGTTTTGGACGTGGAAGGACGGACCCGGGCGAACATCATCTCCGACGTCTTCTCGGCCATCTTGGAAACGCTTGAACCTCTCAAAAACTCGCGCACGTGATTAACGTTCATCGCCATAAACTTCTTTTAATAAAAGATAAGTTTCCGAAGCGGTTTTACCCAAGTTTTGATGTGAAATTTCACGACAATTCGTTGCTCTACTACATGTGTAGTATCATGTTTTCGGCAAAACGAAACTAACACCTCCTTACACCACAAACGACGGTTCCGGTCAGACAGATTTCTCTACAAACACGAGAGAGACGCTGCAATCGAAAGAGAAGAGGCTTTACGCTGCACAGCTGTCGGTCGTTAGGATTTGGCGCATGCATAGTTCTTCTGTAGCAGCATCAGTCCCTTTATTTAATAGCCACACCTCGTATATTCCAGATATCGGAGTAAATCGCAGGAACTGAATAGTTCCACAGAAGGAATAACTTTCTCCAGCACCATGTAATTTCCTAGCTTTCATGTAATTCTTATTGATTTAACAATAAATGTGTGATTATTTTTACAAATAACTGAGCGACACAAAAATTTAATTTCATAAAATGTCTTGAATTTTTTCCATTAATCATGTACATAGTGCGGTTGGTTAATATGGCGAGCGGTTAACGTGTACAAAGTAAGGTTGGTAACATTGTCCATTGCTTCCATTTTACTGTTCATATATGTGAATATAGGCGCGAGTATGTATGTGTTGGCACCGGGTATTATACATATATATATTTTCAATTCAGACCATCATTGGCGACATATACAATAACCTCCCCCAAACTATTGTATAACCCTCCTTCCTCTTTGGATATACTTCTTTTGCTAGCTTGATTAAGAAGGCCGTGTCAGATTTAGTTCCCACAGATTTTTGACCTGTAAGCTCTTCGTTCGTTCGTTCGTTCGTTCGTTCTTCTTTCATCTTCTGCTTCTTTGTATTTTTTTCTCCTCTCTTCAAACTCTTCTCGCTCATTTACAAAAAAAAGGAAGAAGGGATTGTGCTCTCTCTCTCTCTCTCTCTCTCTCTCTTGCATTTCCTCTCTTTGCTGCAGAATGTATGCTGTATAGAGGCCAATCTCTTCCATTTCTTCCATACTGCCTACCGTCTAATCATGACTCTTTTCTTCAAAAATAAAGATCAATTTAAAAAGCTCTTTTTTTTTTCTTTTGTATAAGGTCAAAGGTGATTTAAATAATTCTATTTTAAATTTTGTACAATGACCAGTCAAAACGTTGACACTTACGACCTATCTAAGTCATTTAAGTTATTATTTAGCAGTAATTTTAACATTATTAGACAAGTTATTAATCATAATTGCTGAGTAAGTCATTAGTCATTTTTGTTAGAGAGACGATGAAGATTTTTTTTTTTTTTTAGTGGAAGCTGTCAATTAATTCACTGAGGCTGGATTATTGATCACCTGATCTCGCACAATTGCTGAATAAGATTTTTAACTTAAAAGTTTCGCGAACTTTTAGACAATTAAGTTTTATTCCAAAAAGAAAGACTAAATGAAAAGGAGAATAACTCCTTGCATGAACTTTAAAGATGTTGAGGAACACTTATCTTCTCAGGAATATCGATAATCGATATGTGAACAGTCTCTATCAATTTCGCTCAACTCACAAATTGTTTTCATAATTAAATTTACTGAAAAAATTATCATTTTTGGGGGGGAAGAAAAGAATTACACCAAATTTCAGTCACGATTTTTGTTATTTATTTATTTTCCCGAGCTTTCAAGATAGGGGACTTAGGTCCATCTTCAGGGCTATGGAACATATTTTACAGTATTAGTTGTAATGATATTGTTATAATGATTGTTTGTATCAACTTATGTATCAAATTTAGAATTTTAATTACACTAATATAATTCTAAATAATTAATAATAATAATTTTGGAGGGGGCCTAACTTACTTGGAGCTAACTCCTCTCTCATTCGATGTACAGCGTCAAGACCCCGCAAAAGGCACATCTACATTGAATTCCGAATCGAATGACACCACATTCATGAAAATCAGTTCACGCGTTTAGGCGCTACGTAGTTTACAAAAAAAAGGTAACAAGAACAACAATATCTGTAAATGCTCAGTTTTTGCTCATTTTCGGCAACTTTTTACCCGAAATCTATCAGATCTGGGTTGTTGCCAAAATAAATTACAGTCATAAAGGAGGATTTACCCTATATTTTAAAGAAAATTTGGGAATTTTATCTTTTATAGAAAAAGAGGGAAAAAAATTATCAAAGTTGTGATGTTTTTCAACATTACGCTTTTTCTGGTGCAGTTTTTTGACGATCAACCCTTATACAACTGTCCTACCTGGACAGTTTTAATTATGTTTAATAGATGAGCAGTCCAAAATGTGAACATAACACTGGAAGAGGTTTTCCCAAACATCCTCTAGCACTGAAATACCCCCCCCCCCTTATTCGGGGGTTTCTCCCGGAAAAGTGTTAGAGATAAAAGTTAAAGAACTATTTATGAGCAATAATAATTAGACCAATTTTACGGAAAATCCAGCTGGTCTGATTAAAATCAGCTGCTATTCGCGAAAAACAACTGCAGATTTTTTTCTTACATTTTATTGGCAATGAAATTTCAGCTTTAGTTTATTGATAAAAGGGGAAATTATTGAACTTTTTCCGGTTTCCGTCAATAAATTAATAGAATTTAACCAATTTTAGAATCTACAGACAAGAAAGAAACAAGCAATAACATGTTTAAAAAGTAATCTTAATTTTTGATTTTTGTTTTTCTGCAAAAAAGCTTCTTAATAGCAAAATTATTCTGATAATAATTATTATTGATGGTGATTTCATTATTAAATACTAGTAAAATAGAAATTAAACCAGTTCATCCGGTTTATTTGTATCTTTTTTTTTTTTTTTTTTTTGTTTGTGCCCCTGCCCATGATGCAAGTCCATTCCCTTATTTAGACTAGACAAGCGCCGAACAGAAACAGGAGTGAGATCCAATAAACTGACCGGGCGGTATGTATAGTAGATCCCAGAAAAAGCAGTTAGGATGTAAATTACAGACTTCTCAGTTGGCTAGCCTGTGTTAGCGCGCGAGCTAGTGGGCGCGTCATACACACTGTCCTCCGAGATACACCTTAATTTCATTTACATGCAAATTTAAATGTTAACTAACTAAATACAGAACAGAAGCAGGGCTGAAGAACTATCAATATTGCCAACTGTACTTCATTAAAACGAGAGAAAGAAAGAAAAATTCTATCAACGTTTCACTTTATTAATTTAAACTTCTATTTTTAATTATAAAAAATTAATTGTAGGCAATAGATTGAAATAGATTAAATAAGATATTTAAAAAATCTGGAGTGAACACTAGCACATTTATTTTACCATATAATTTACATAATTAATGTTTCTTTAAATTAAGAATTTGTATTAAAAATAAGTAAACACAAAATTAAAAATGGTCACGATAAAGTAAAGGGTACAGGCGCCATGATAGCCCATAAAGGTTATAGGCTAGACCCGCAAAGCTAAGATGTATTGTTGGTTTAGTAGGTTCGATGCCCCTGGTCTAGGTCTTGGATTTTATTTAATGGTTAATATGAGAAAATAGTAAAGTATGTTAGGCGGTTATAGACTAGACCCGCAAAGCTAAGATGTATTGTTGGTTTAGTGGGTCCTATTCCCACTGTCTAGGCCTTGGATTTTATTTAATGGGTAATATGAGAAATTTATAGTAAAGTATGCTAGGCGGCTATAGGCTAGACCCGCAAAGCTAAAATGTATTGTTGGTTTAGTGGGTTCGATTACCCTGGTCTAGGCCTTGGATTTTATTTAATGGGTAATATGAGAAATTTATAGTAAAGTATGTTAGGCGGTTATGGGCTAGAACCGCAAAGCTAAGATGTATTGTTGGTTTAGTGGGTCCTATTCCCACTGTCTAGGCGTTGGATTTCATGTAATAGTTAATATGAGAAATTTATAGTAAAGTATGCTAGGCGGCTATAGGCTAGACCCGCAAAGCTAAAATGTATTGTTGGTTTAGTGGGTTCGATTACCCTGGTCTAGGCCTTGGATTTTATTTAATGGGTAATATGAGAAATTTATAGTAAAGTATGCTAGGCGGCTATAGGCTAGACCCGCAAAGCTAAAATGTATTGTTGGTTTAGTGGGTTCGATTACCCTGGTCTAGGCCTTGGATTTTATTTAATGGGTAATATGAGAAATTTATAGTAAAGTATGTTAGGCGGTTATGGGCTAGACCCGCAAAGCTAAGATGTATTGTTGGTTTAGTGGGTCCTATTCCCACTGTCTAGGCGTTGGATTTCATGTAATAGTTAATATGAGAAATTTATAGTAAAGTATGCTAGGCGGCTATAGGCTAGACCCGCAAAGCTAAAATGTATTGTTGGTTTAGTGGGTTCGATTCCCCCTGGTCTCTAGGCTTTGGGTTTTATTTAATGGTTAATATGATTAACTTATAGTAAAGTATGTTAGGCTAGACCCGCAAAACTGAGATGTATTGTTGGTTTAGTGGTTTCGATTCCCCATGGTCTAGGACTTGTGCATTTTATTTAATGGCGGTTAATATGAGAACTTTTTTAGTAAAGTATGTTACATTTTTTTTTTTTTAGTAAAGGAAGGAAGCATGACGTCGTGCAACCCCCCCCCCCCTCAGGAACCCTTAAAAAATGAAAATTCTCTGAAGAAAAAACATTTTAAACAATAGTGGTAGACCTAATATATGTGACATGTCGAAGTTCAAGATACTACGAAGTGATAGTTCCGGTTGAAGTTCGAACTTATTTTTTAGATTTCTTGGTATCTAAAAAAAAAAAAAAATGTTTGAGTTATGTTGTGGATACATGCTCATCAGATACATAAGATCAATTTTTCGTCTTAAGGGTGAACAGGAAACGGATATATTTTTGTACCAACTCTATTTCGAAAATTATTCAGGGACGTAAAACTTCTTGTTATAAGTGTAAAGTACTAAATATAAGAATACATAAACCATTGGCCAGGCGAATTTCACGAGTTAATTAATTCTTTAGTAAGTATGGACGATGAGCTTTCAAAAAAAAAAAGTTAAGATGATTTATTAGTTAATATTCTTGCCGTCAGAGGTGTGCGCAATAGAAGATAATAATATTGGAGCTCTGCGCCTGTGTGGTAGTTAGAAAAATGAAAATTGATGGTGACCCCCAGAGGCTGACCTTTCTATGCTTTCGTCATTATCATGCACGTAGCGGACACTCTTAAGGAACCATCATCTTCCGTTGGACAGACTGGACTGACCGAGGGGCGCAAGCGAAAAAAAAGGAAGGGAGTAGCGGGGGGGGAGATTCAGCGTGGAAATCAGATCATAGTGGAAAGTGTACAGTACATTACAACTATTTAAGAACAGTTTACTGGCTGTACAACTTCTTCAGACTTCTTTTTTTATTCTACTTCATGGAAGTTACGACAATCTTTCTTCCTGTGACGTGACAGAAAACATGAAATAATTGGAGTAACAGAAGAGGAGTCAAAACGTGATTTCTCTCTCTCACAAAGTTATCAACGTTTTGCTGGCGTTCAACAATTGGACAGGCTGCAGGTCAATGAACAGCAATTGCATTTTTACTCAGTGTTCCTTAAGGAGGAAGTATTGTAATCTATCGACATGTCCACTTCGGAGGACGGATTGTGCCGTGGACTTCCTACAATCAAGTATCTTGGAGTAATACTGGATCGTGGGCTGACCTTTACCCCCCCACATAAAGGACAAAGTCAATAAAGGGCAAGGGAGCCATTCAAGGTACTATTCCCACTGTTCTGCAGGGACTCTAAACTGTCTCCAGAGAGAATAAACTCCTCCTGTACAAGGTAGTGGTTAGGCCTAATGTTACTTTATGTTTGTCCCTCCTGGAGTCTGGACATGTCGATCCAATATCGCGCCTCGCTGCAGATCATACAAAATAAATTCCTCAGGCTTGTAAAAACTTCCGCCCGTATTATATACTTACACGCCAACACCAACATGGACTATGTAGAACACTACATCAAGTACCTCGCTACTGGTTTCTTCAGTAAGTGTGAATCAAGTCACAACCACCTATGCAGGCAAATAGGGGACTATAATGTGGACTCGGTGCACAGGCACAGGAGAGTTAGGGACTCCCGAATTGAAATATTTCTTATAAGCTGGGGGTTTTTCATTGTTTTCCCCTTAGTATAGAATATAATTTAATAAATTAGTTGTAAGACTAAACTGGCAATCCACTCTGTATATATGTATGTATTTTATATGTGAAATACAATTTTTTATCTATCTAGTATTGTAATCAAAGTGCAGATTTACGATTCTGTGAGCTTTTCACCGTTTTACGCAAGTGACGGCACTTCCGCTCCATTGATTTTCCCCCCCAAATTTACGTACAATCTCAGTTACAAAGATTTATTTCCATTAAGCTTAAAAAAGATGCTGCAATGCTTATTACGTATACTTTAATGGACACGATAGAAAAAGCTTAAACCCCACTCTCTTTTCCCCTGAGATTTTTCCACAAAAGCATTTTCTTGAGAAAATTTTCCAAATAAAGGAAGAAAATAATAATCATCTGCTTCCTCCAGCATTATAAGTTTTGGGTAAGAAAATGAAAACCCTATTTGAAAAATTCAGAATTTTAAGAAAATGCGTTGAATACGTAAGAAAAAGTCATGTGAGTGTTCTTAGCCAATTTTTACTTAATACGAACAGTGAAGAGAGAAAAATAAAAGACAGAAAATGTCCCAATAAGTTTCTAACGATGCACTTTATTGCACTTTAGACAAAATGTTTAGACGGGCGCTAATTTACCACTAGTTGCATTCTATATTTTTATCCAACGATTTGTCTCTCTCTCACTTCTTGCACAGTTGTCTGACCAACTGTGTGAACAGCCATATAGTAGTGGGGTTAGACGGTAAATCTAGGACGGAAGTAAAGTTGTCTCGTGTGCCTTAGACGACAACTTTTTAATACAATCTCACAGATTAGAAGATCGTGACAGGTAGATAATTGTCTGAAGCAGTACGGAAATGACGCGATATCATTTCCGTACTGCTTCTTCTTTGGTTATTATCATTATTCTGCTAAAACCATTAAATTATGGAAAAATGGGAGAAAAATCTTATGAGTTTAACACTCGCATGACCTTTTTTGTTTGCTCGTAAGTTTTCTATTATGAGTTTTCACTTAACTTTGATTAAATTTTAAGCAAACTATTGGAGAAAGCCGGAAATCCAAGAAACCCCCATCTTAAAAACAATTATCATAGAAGAAAATCTCACACTACCGGTGAAGCGATCATCTATAAACTAGGAATTTTATCTACAAAATTTTATTCTCACCAACCAATATAGGTGCCCAAGCCTAGTAATTATAATTGAAATGGCAATTAAATTCACCTTCTGAAAATCACGTCTTTTCTTTTTATTAATAATTATGCACTTAGAAATGCAACTGAAGTGATTTACGAGAAAATTTCAAAAACTAAAAGAACTAACGAGAAATTCATACTTGCGGTCAAGCTATTTCCTTTAAAGACGGAATTTCAACAAATTGTTAGCACAATTAACTGAATTGAATGGACACAATTTGTACAATCATTGTGGGCAAGGCAAAAACGGAAAAAAACACAATTGGCAAATTCAATCAATTTGTATTTGATTTAAAGCAGACTGAAATACTATCGCGTTCAATTCAAAATTAATGAGAGAATAGGATGAAAAAATAATTGCCATTTCAGTCGTGATATTTATTTATTCTGCCGAGCTTTCGACCTAGGGAATAGGTCGAAAGCTTGGCTGTGGAACATATTTACATATTGTTAACAATGATTCTATTAAAATGAATATATATAATATAACGAAATTTACAAAAATTATTTACCTAGTTTACAAAGTAAATATTTTTACATTGCAGGGTTGGTGTGTCTTCCTGTCTTGTCTGTTCATGGACTAAGTGTGATCGGTCTGTGGGTGATATGTGTGATTTAAGTATCAGAAACCAACACACAAAAAAGGGAAAGTGCTAGAAATGATATACGTATCTAAGACAGAAAAATGTTTAAATTTCAAAACTGACACCAACAATTTAAACAACATATACGGCCAACTTACTGCAAAATACTTGACAGACAATTGGCAACACTGACTTCCACACAACCTATACACACATCACACACAGACCGATCACACTCAGTCAGCCCTTGAACAGACAAGACAGAAGACACCCCAACCCTATAATGTAAAAATATTACTTTGTAAACTAGCCCTGAAGATGACCCTAGTCCCTCTAGGTCGAAAGCTCAGCAGAATAAATGTATCACGACTGAAATGGCAATTATTATTTCATCCTATTGAGAAACTATGAATCAGTCACCAAAAAGAATGAACAACAATTAATGAGAGAACTTTGGATGAAGAAAAAAATATTAGGGAACCATATTGAAAATTGGCTTTTAGTGACATACGAGCTTTCAAGTGCAATGTTTATTAGATCAGAGTTACGTAATAGGTCACAATGTGAAAACTGCGATCGGGCCCCCACCAAAAATAAAAAAAATTATAAAAAGGTTAAATGTATTATAAATACCTTCACCAATCATGTCCAAGTAGACTACTGGTCCTGTTGGACTTTTAAGGCACTCCCCGTCTTTTAATACTTGTCTTAAAAGTTCATCTTTAATTTATTAAAGTTTCCTATTTAATTTATTATTTCTTATTTCATTTTTTTTTTTTTAAATTTATTATGTCCCTTTATTTTATTTATTTATTTATTTTCACAGCTATCTACCGAGAAATGGGTTTACCGGCCTGAAATCTGGGACTCCACCGTTTCCAGGACTGCTGCCACCCCCAGCAGCGGCCACCACACCTACTGGACCAAAGTCCGATGAAAAGAGTGCAGCGGAAAATCAAGCTATGCTTGGTTTTGTACCTTTTCCACCGGTTTTCTCGCCAGTTATAGACATGAACGCAACGCAAGCGCTGTTGAACATGGTTAGGACGCATCAACAGGTAAAGGGATCCTATTTAGTGAAGTTGTTTGCTGTTTTTTTCCATTGTTTTTCTGGATCTAAAGGTTTTTTCTAAATTTTTTTTCCCCCCCCATTTCACCAGGGAGCCCATCTGGAAAGCTACTTAAAAGGAGCTACCAAACGAGAAACGCTGAACGCACCGTTGGATCTAAGTTCGACGGCACCACCGCCAAAAAAGCATAAACGTACTCTGTCAGAAAGTCTGTACGGATCGGAAGTGATACCTCTGTTGCGTGGCACTGGCCTGAAGAGAACCTCTCTGTCTACTGGGCCAACTAATACGGCCAGCGGTGTAGGTCGAAGAGCTAATAAATCTTCATCGACTACTACAACTTCACCGGCCAACAACAGTGTGAGCACGGCACCTTGCGGTAGTGTTTGTGCGCTGAAACCTTGTATGCCGGACACGCAGACCGTTGGGCATTGGAGCGTTGAAGATGTTGCTGGTTTTGTAGCGTCGGTGGATATGTGCGCTGAATATGCTCATGTAAGTGAATTTTTTTTTTTTTTTTATGATCATATATTTGTTTGCGTCATCGATTTATTGGGAGACTTGAACGCTTGGACATCAAAAAAATAACTGAAAAGTTCAGCGAGCTCAAAGTGCTCAAGAAAACTATCTTAAAAAGACTTCTTCTTACAAAAAAAGAAAAAAGTTATGAATAAAAATTTTAGACAGCTATAACCGTTTATTATCAGAGCTCTCGTCTGATATGCTGTTTTAGTATATTGTACGGTCTTAATACCAGCATAATTTTTTTTTGTGAGTTTGAAATGTCCATCCAAAATTTGCAGCTTTTTTTTTAGTTTCCCGTGATTGTCTAGGGCAGAGGTCGCCAAAGTGGTCTATATAGACCCCCAGGGGTTTATTTAACAAAAGTAGGGGTCGTTTCTGCGCCAGGGGGTCGATTGGGGGTCTTGTTTATAATTACTTATTATTTAATAAATATTAAGGTATTTAAATTTCAACATTAAGACCTAGACAAGAGACTTACCTGGAACCCCCCATACGAGACTTAAACGACCCAAACTAAACAAACGATACAAACTTCTAGACCAGACTACTCGACAAACGATCAAAACTCTCACTACAGAACAAACGACGACTCTATACAGCTCTTCTCACCGCCAATATGGACTTACGGACTCGGAACTTTACGGAACAGCTAGAAAAATCCAACATCAATAGACTGCAAACACTCCAATCTAAAATACTCCGCCGCATAGTAGACGCTCCATTCTATGTTAGCTACAACACACAATCCATACAGATCTCCAAATTCCACTCGATCTCCGAGAACTTGCCAAAAATCCGATATAAAAATTTTCATCAAAAACTCTCATTTCATCCCCAACACTTTAACTGCAAACCTGTCTTCCAACTACGCTACCCTCCAATCCTCGAAGACGGCTGAGGCGCCGTTGGCCCCGTGACCAATTGGGTGACTAATGGCGGCCATCACTGGATGCCACGTTATTTATTTATATACACTCATCTCATTTACTTATTGTACCCTGTAGGTAGGTACAGGTGTAAATTTCAATAAAACGTTATTAAAAACAAGATATTTTTCATAAAACTATTGCTATACAATGTAAAATTACTATAATAAATGTTTAAAATCATAAAATAAAAATATACAAACACAGTACCTAATAGATAGTTTTATTTTTAATTAACTGAAAATTACTTTTATGGAGGGGTCGAAGGAGATTTCGAAAAATTAGAGGGGTTCATGATCAAAAAAAAAAAGTTTGGCGACCCCCCTGGTCTAGGTTAAAACTCAAAATGGAGTTCATTTGAGCTTGTTCAATCTTTCTCTTAGGATTGAAAGCATTTTGCACAGAATTTTTGATTTTAGAGAGGAAACTGCGGCGAGAGAATAAAATCTACGCAATTCAAAGAAAATAAAATTACTTTTTTATTTTTTTTAATTTGTTTATTTATTTTGCAACTGTATCCTGGTACAATAGGCAAAAGTGATGGGAGATAAAGGATGGCACAAATACATATGCACGTATATAGTATATGTGTGTACATACATACACATGCGCCAAGAGGCGTGAGTGGAGTGAACGACGACCGTCCAGTGATGGAAGCCGTTAGTTCGCCAGATTTGGCAAGCTTACACAGCAATACCATCCTAGGAGATCGGCGTTAAATATTGAGATGATAGCGCGTGGCCACCGCCGCTTTAGTCTGCGCTGTAGATTTGAAGGAAATGGTTGTTGTAGACCTGTTGTGTGGATCAGAGGGCTGTGTAATGACTGTTCTAGATTTGAGTGGAGTTTTATGTATCCGAGATTGGGGGCTATTTCCAGAGACGAGAGGAATATTTAGAACAGAGTGTATTGTGTGATTGGTGACGTAGAAGGGAGTGTTAACTATTTCTTCTTAGAAGTTTTGATTGTAAGGTTTGAAGACGGTTGATGTTCCGATTTTTTAGCGCTTCCGTAGATTTATGCATATTGGGATACTTATTGGGAATAAAAATACTTAAAAGCTTTTAACTGAAAGTACAATTCTAGAGAGAAGCATTTCCGGCTCATCTATTTCGTTCTAAAAATTAGGAAATTTTTACTTCCTCTTACCTCACAAATTTTGAGGTATGCATTAAATAACAGAGAGAGACACGCCGATTTGTGGAAATAACTTTTCTTTTTTTCCCTTCCTCTCATTGGATCGAAAATTTTCCCAATACTTTACGTCTTTTACGTCTTTCGAGAGAAAGTATAATAAAAGAGTGGGGAGAGGACTTAAAAAGGTAAATAAAGAAATCTATCAGTTAAAGCCCTTCATGTTTTTTTTTAAAGAAGTCGTGTCCATCCACTTATCTACTTTGTCCATTTATTTAGAAGTGAAGTTATTGAAGATCCGGTTAATCTGAGAGAGGGTGAGAGAGAGGGAGTGAGAGAGAGTAGAACCAAGCCCCCATTCGAACATTTAAAAAAAAATAACAGATATACGGTCACTTTCACCTATGTCGACAGAATGCGTGCACTTTAATTTCTGTGTTCTTTTTAAAAAAAATAATAAATAAAAAAAAAAAGAAAATAAATATACAAAAAAAATCAAAATAAATAAATAACATGCGCGCGCATGTTATTTGCTATAATGACGATTGATGTGATTAGGTTAGGCAGCCTGTATGGTTACGTCCTAACTACTTACAAAGAAAAAAAAGATGTTTCTTGAAAGTTTAGGCTATAAGGTTAAAAAAGAAGAGTAGCTTCCACTGATGAAGGCACGAATAGATCGTAAGACCACGCTCATCACGATCTCTGGGTACTACTACTACAGGAATCGTTAATAAATATATAGACATGCATACACAAAAAAAAAAAAAAGGAAGTATGAACGAACATATGAACTTACTGACAAACTTCACTTAAAAAAAAAAAAATGTGCAACATTCATTGACAAGACTTCCGCTCTTGACGTAATTTTACGAGTACTTTATTTTTTTAAGTGAAACTTAAAATTTGTTACCAACAGTGATGTTAGACTAGTTAACAATAATTAAAAAGATTTCTATTCAACAAAAAAACATGTCGTAAAACGGCTCCCCTAAAAACCCCCCCAATAAAATCAATATTTGTAGGGGGCAAAAATTTCTAAAAGAAAATAATCGATCTATAACTTACGAGGGTCGTTTGAAAAGTCCGTGCAAAGTCAGAGAGATAGCACTACTGGCGCGTATCGAGGTTATGTTTAGTTAGTAGCATCTCTTGGAAGAACACACACCAAGTTTCAGCCAGATCGGTCTATTTCTTTGTGTTTGGCATTCGTTTGAATCGAGGAAGTCGAGTGATTTTCAAAAAATGGACGAAAAAGAATTTCGTGTGTTGATTAAACACTACTATATGAAAGGCAAAACGCCTCAGGAGACTAAAGAGAAGCTTGATAAACATTATGGTGACTCTGCACCTTCGATTAGAACAGTTTATAAGCCCATATGGGCACAAGTGACGCTGAACGTTCTGGACGCCCTACTCCAGAAATCATTGATAAAATCCATGATATGGTGATGGATGACAGAAGAGTGAAGGTGCGTGAGATTGCTAGTGCTGTGGGCATCTCGAATATTTTGTAAATACATTTGGACATGACAAAGCTATCCGCAAGATGGGTGCCGCGATTGCTCACGCTTGACCAAAAACGAAATCGTGTGAAGTGTTGCAAGGACGGTTTGCAGCTGTTCCAGAAGAATCCGCAGGACTTTAAGCGTCGTTTCGTCACTGTGGATGAAACATGGATACATCACTACACTCCTGAGACCAAAGAACAATCTAAACAATGGGTTATCAAGGGGGAATCTGCGCCAAAAAAGGCGAAGACCGTTCCTTCGGCCGGAAAGATTATGGCGACTGTCTTTTGGGATTCGCAAGGAATAATCCTCATCGACTATCTAAAAAAGGGTAAAACTATTACAGGTGCATATTAATGATCGTTATTGGACCGTTTGAAAACCGAGCTGCAAGAAAAACGCCCACGATTGGCCCACAAAAAAGTCCTTTTCCATCACGACAACGCACCAGCTCACACCTCAGCAGTTGTGGTCGCAAAATTAATGGAAATAGGGTTCCAACTCGTTTCACATCCCCCCTATTCTCCAGACTTGGCTCCCTCGGACTACTATTTGTTCTTCAATATGAAGAAATGGCTGGCGGGAAAAATATTTTATTCAAACGAGGAGGTGATTGCAGAAACAAATGGCTATTTTTCAGACTTGGACAAATCCTATTATTCGGAAGGGATCAACAAACTAGAGCAGCGTTGGACGAAGTGTATAAGCCTAAAAGGAGAGTATGTTGAAAAATAAAAAAGGTTTACCCCAAAAAATTAAGTAGTTTTTATTTTTGCACGGACTTTTCAAACGACCCTCGTATGTCCAAGTTTAAATTAAACCTGTAGAAAATATGGGTTTAGGTTGGCAGTACTACGTACATAATATCGTTGAATTGATCCGGTCATAGCAGGAAAATCACTTTAGAAAAATCTTTCACTATTATGAAAAACTAAATTATGATGTTAATCTACACCAGGGGTACACAGCGGGCCGCTTGCGCCCCTTCTAACATTTTCCTGCGGCCCGCAACACAAAACGGCTAATAATATGTTTTATTTTTGCGTTCATTGTGCTACAATCAGCGCGTTAGCGCTATAAGTAACAATGATACAATAAAGCAATAAATGATAAGTAACTAGTGGAGAAGTTACAGCAGTGGTAACACTCCCAAATATTAGATGGTTAGTCCCACTCTCTTCACTTGAGAGGAGATCACGAGGCCACACTGTCTTTTAAGACTTCTTGTCCGGTTTATCAGGAAGAGTTCTAGAAGAAAGATTTTGTGAGCTAGAGGGATTTATATGAGGTTGCAGGTTGATGTGGAGTTTTCTGTATCGTGTTTTCTTGCAACTTGTGTGATGAAAGGAATGTTAAGGTCAGTGTGTATAGTCCAGGTTGGGAGACATAAAATGGAGCGTTTACGATAGTTCGAAG
The DNA here is from genome assembly GCF_049639745.1 of Rhodnius prolixus. NCBI lineage: Eukaryota > Metazoa > Arthropoda > Insecta > Hemiptera > Reduviidae > Rhodnius > Rhodnius prolixus. The sequence continues at coordinate 33,511,766 of NW_027411582.1, forward strand.
TATTTTAGATTGTAGCGATTGAATTCTTTTGGATATTGGAGCGTTTGGTTGAACCCCACACAGCTCTATTCCATACAACACAGATGGGTTTCAAAATAGAAGTATAAATTAGTTTTTTGTTGTCCAGAGAGAGTTTTGATCTATCGTCTAAGAGTCTTTTAAGTAGTCGATAGCGTCTGTTCAGTTCTGTTCTTTTAAGTCTAGTGTGGGGGAATAAAAATTTAAATAATAAAAATATGTTAAATTTGATGTTATTAAAGTTTGGTAATTTTTCGCTAGTACAATTACTGTCTCAGCTGTTACAATTAGTATCACGTGACTTTTAGTACCCCACTTTGACACCAGACAAAGCGTATTCTCGCCGTCGAAGCTACGGATTTTCGCTACTTCTCTAGTTAATTATTTTATGGTGCAACAAACAGTTGATGTATAACTGTGAATGCGATCGAATTATTTTTATTTCGACTGGCTTTTTATTAAGTTTTAATAGAAAAAATGGTGAAGGAAGATATGAAGCCATTTCATAAAAGTCACTAATGCCGTTTGTATGTTGATTTGTTAATAAATTTCATTATAATAAAGTAATAATCCGTATTATAAATAAATAAAAACAATTATTAAATAAGAACCCGAAATAAATATAAAAAGAAATATATATATGCATACTGCGGCCCTGGGTGATAAACCAATAACCTTTTGCGGCCCTCGGTAATAAACCAATAACCCTATGTGGCCCTTTACAGAAAAAGGTTGCCCACCCCGTGATCTACTACACGAACAGAAATCGCCAAGTTGGTTTTTATACACTTGATCTCAAAAGATTTGTTTTCCCTTTATCCTATCAACGTTTTTCTTCAGAACTCTTAACGAGGCTAGAGAAGTTGATGGAAACAGATTGGTTGATCATTTCGAAAGGAAGAGAAAGAAGGTTAAAGCGAGTGAGAGAATAAGAAAACCTATGCGAGGTCAAATAATATAAGAAGGAGAGGGCTGGAAGTTAAAGAGTTAATGGGAGTTCACTGGAGTTTAGTCTACTCTTAAGAGAATTGACCGACCACCTGCCACTCTGAACTTTGAACTCTTTTTTAACTCACTAACTACTTTGGGGTAAGCTTGTTTAAGAAAAAAAAGAAGTTAAGCAAAGATTTTGTTTTTTCTTTCTTCTCCTACTGATGACTGACTGCCCACTTCAAACAGAAACGTTTAGTTTGTTGCTCCCTCTCTTTTATTAAGAAATGTATGGTGGTTTCCAAGATTAGCTGACCAGCAGCAATTTGAAATAATACATTTAACTATAATGCCAATTATTTATTATTTAACTTTTCCGTGGTAGCAATTCATTCTTGAGAATTGGTTAGCTTGATGCTGGAGAGGCTTAATAAAAGACAAGACCACTACGAATTGAAAAGAGAAATCTTTGTGACTAACTTATGTGTCAGTGGTAGGGGAGATTTGCATCTTTTCGGACAGCGAAAACTGTACTGAAGGCCCTTACTTCCTTCAGAACAACCTCTTCCCTGGTTTTGGGAATGTAAAAAGGCCCTGGAACAACTGGCTCGGCACAATGAAGTTCGGCTGGAATGGGTGTCGGGCCATGTGGGGGATCAAGGGGAATGTCACTCCTTTCATCAGCCTGGAACCTGTCCTGGGGATTACCAAGGATGCAGTTCGTGTGGCTCTCAGAGACTGGATCTGGAGAGAGAGCATGAAAAGAACTAGGTGATGTGTCCTGGGGTTAAACACAACAAGACTATGATGTGTTTCAACGAAGATTCAAAGAGATTACTCTGATTACAGGCCTATTCACAGGGCACGGTAGGTTCAGGAAGTATCTGTACAAGGTGGAGGGGCTTAGTAGCTCGGGGACCGTTGTGTAGATTGTATCAGGAAGAAACAGCGTTGCAATCGAGTGGTTGCGCTATGAAACCTTTGGATCTTTGAGGCCAAAGGAAATTGCAGCGCAAAAAGAGCTATTAGGGAAAGTCCTCCACCTTCTTAGAAGGGATTGTTTCATCGACTAAACCCAAAAAAAGGGGAAGGCACAATTAGCCTCTTGTGGCTGCAGTCCCATAAAGCATAGGTTCCGTCCCTTTTCTAAACTTAATCAAATTCTAATCTATGTGTCAGTGATTGTGTGTAGAAAGTATTCTGTGGAGGATTTAATGTTAAAAATATATGTGAGTTGGTGAGCTCGAGTTCGCCTGTGGGTACGCAACTACCTCTGCAGGCTCTACATTTATTGCACGAGTGTTAAAGTGGTAAGATTCCAAAAAAATTAATTAAGATTCATTAAAAATGTACGTCAAAAATTATAATTCTTACTTAAAAATTATCTATTCCGGAAATCTACTTTTCCAGCGTAGAGAACCTTCGTATAAAGTGGCTCCTCACCTGTGGTTCGCAGGCCACAAAATGATTCATCGAGAGGATCAGTTTTAAGTATCAAAACCCAATCTTTGAATGGAGCGTAAAGATAAGCGAACCAATTGAAACTTTTTTAAATTTTTAAATAATGAAGAAATATTCTATATCCGAGAAAAGAAAACACACAAAATCTTATCTGAAGCGGAAAGAAAATGAAAAATGGTACGTTTAGAAAAGGAAAAGATTTGATAGCACCATAGCAACAATTTTACCATAGCTTTATGTTACCATAACTCATGGTACTTCATGGTATATTAATGTCCATCATACTTGAGAAGAATGACATGGGCGGTTGGGGGTGGATGGATAGTCTGGGGCAAAGAGATAGAAGAAGGGAAATAAGGGAAAAAACAGAGAGAGAAACATTTCATCCAATTGGATATGTCCGACTAGAGAATTTTTGTTTTTTATTAAAAAAAAAAAGAAAAGGTTGGCAGGCCTGTACATTTTGACTGTCAGAATGACGCAAGATTCTATCTTCAGTTTCACAGGAACTCCCTACATCTTTCAATCTAGGATTTAGAAAAAAAAAAAATATCGTTACTGACAGCGACAACGAATTACACGCGCGATTCAAGGATATAGGAAAGAATTTTAGGTTTTTTGTAACAAGAAGGCTGTGGTGCAATTAGGTCTCACGTGATTCTCAATAATTTTTTTTGTTTTTCAAGAAAAAATCATTTTTTTGAATTTTCCATGAATGAAAATCATGAATGAATGCTTCTTTTCCTATATTATATATTATATTTTTATTAATCTTGGTCGAAAACAAAAAAAAATATTGGTACCGACTTTTTTATCGTTGACACAATTAATTTTGCTGAATATCCAAATTCCCCTGGATCGGTGGTCTAAGGGAAATATCAAATTTAAACCATCAGCGATTTTTTTTTGTTCGTTTTAGAGTCACAAAGTCCACGAACGGACAGACAAAAAAAGATTTGTAAAATATATACCTACATATACAGGGTGTTCATTTTAAGACGGCTCAAATGCATTTCATGCTTAAACGGTTAATCTGAGCTAAAAAATGGTAGAGGAAAAATTTGTTGCCCGTCACTTCTAGTTTCAGAATATGTGACTTAATTTTAGATTCCTGCCCGCATTCGCGGCTGACGCGCGTCTAAAAGTGAGGGCTTGCAGTTGACCCCCATTTTCATATACACAGTTTCAAAGAGTATAAAAAGTTATGAAAGAAACCGGAAACCGCAATTCGATATCTTCAAAATTAAAGGTGTTAGGCTATTTCAAAATCTGGATATTTATTAATCATATTTCAATTTTTTTAACTTGTTATCAAAGAGAAAGAAGAGCACGCGATAGACCATTTTTATGTATTTTTTCATCCCATTTCCACTAAAAATATTGCCAAGGCAGTAAAGCTAGTATTTTTCTTAATATCGGGAAATAAGTCGTTTTCCGAGTGATTTTTCTAAGAAAAATCAAATGTTAACGAGCTTTAGATTTTCCCAAGCATACACAAAATGGCTAAAAATTAATTTTACATCTGTTACAAACAGGAAGGTTTAATAAGTATTTGGCAATTTTGGGAGAGTTGCGATTAATTACCAAAAAAAAATTGGAAACCTCCTGCCACATATTTAAGTGATCAATATCTTTCATGTAAAGGATCAAACTTATTCTTTAATTTATCAAATAATGCACTTTACTCAACTTGTGAAGCATGTACTGTGCCTTCAAAAGTGTCTCCTCTGGCTCGCAAGCCAGGTTAGCCAGGAGGGATATCAACTGCTCTCTGTATGTGAGGAGGCACCTTTAAAGGCACAGTACTCATGCTTTCTTAAATCAGTTTCCTTTTGGTGTCATGTATAGTATTGAAATCAATTTTCTTTTAGTAAAAATGCCAAGTTTCACTAAAAGAAAAACAAAAATTACGTAAACTGTACAAGGGGGGAAAGTGTCCTGTATTTTCACAACAACAGTGTTTTTCCTTCTTTCTCTCACTTTTGTAATATAAGTGACATTCCACGAATCCCCCGGGCTCACTAGTTTTGAAGGAAAACAGAATGCGCTGGCTGCTGTTTGTAGTCGATATAGTCACCATATAGTGATGAAGCGCAGATGAACGTGACTCAGCCGTTACGTGTGTAGAATATTCATGGACAGGTTGGCCATTGTCTGTGGTCTATCTATATAGAAGGCCGTGAATTGAATTTAAAGGCTCCTTTTCTTTATTTTTTAAAGTTTGGCTACAAAAACCTATTTTTATTCCTGTATTTATGTCTTGTAAAGTCTTCTTGTATTATATGTTTCAAAATATTAGGCTCAGCGTCTTTTAAATTGTGGTGGCATTGATTAGGTTGTGTAGGAGCGGATATTTATCTTGGAGGGGAGTTTATGGTACGAGGTCTGTAAATTAAGTAATGAGACTGATTTTTTTAAATACATTTTTTTATTCAAAAAGAATTACAATTCTATATTGTCACCTTCAAAATAACTTCCTTCTGAAGCCACACAGCGCTGGAGACGTTTCTTTCACTACTCATAGCAGTGCTCGAACTCCGATACTGGAATAGCCTTCCAGCTGGTCGGTTACAGCCGTTTGAATGTTTTCGACTGTCCCCAAAATGAGTTCGCTTGAGGTGATTTTTCAACTTCGGGAAGAGAAAAAAGTCACAAGGACTTCAAGTCGGGCGAATAAGGAGGCTGGAGGAGCCACAGGAATGTTTTTACTGGCCAAAAACTCGTTTATTGTAAAGCAAGGATGGCGAAGTCGAAGATCAAATGCGTACTGATTTGTTTTTTCGATATCCACGGGGAATCGTCCACAAAGAGTTTCTACCTCAAGTTCAAACGGTCAATCAACACTTTTACCGAGAGGTTCTTGAAAAAAAACTTCGAAAAAGGGTCATTCGTGTGAGACTTGAACATCAAGAACAAGTGGGTGTTGCATCACGATAATGCTCCTTGTCACACAGCAATTTCAATAAACCAGAGTTTTTGGCCAGTAAAAACATTCCTGTGGCTCCTCAACCTCCTTATTCGCCTGACTTGAGTCCTTGTGACTTTTTTTTCTCTTCCCGAAGTTGAAAAATCACCTCAAGGGAACTCATTTTGGAACAGTCGAAAACATTCAAACGGCTGTAACCGACCAGCTGAAGGCTATTCCAGTATCGGAGTTCGAGCACTGCTATGAGGAGTGGAAGAAACGTCTCCAGCGCTGTGTGGCTTCAGAAGGAAGTTATTTTGAAGCTGACAATATAGAATTGTAATTCTTTTTGAATAAAAAAAAATCAGTCTCATTACTTAATTTACAGACCTCATATCTACGAACATTGGGAAATTTCCGGTCAAGTTAAAAATAAAAGTCAATACTGACTTTATTAATAAAGCAAAGGTAGTTCGTGGTTCTTTTTTTTTTATAACTGACACGACCTCCTAGATCGTCTACAGTGTGTAGGAAAGGAATTGGTAGAGAATCTAGACTTCCTACAGTGATTAGAAGTATGCAAGACGTGGCCGAAACGTAACTCTTTTTTTTGCAGTAGGCAAGAGAGGAATTACAACTACTCTATAGTATAGTCCGGAAGGCCAGACAGGCTGTCAAGTATATTTGAAAACAGGTAATATAAACTAGCCCAACAACAATGAAGAAACAATCAAACTCAACCACTAAACCAGTAGTGTTCTCTCTCGAGTTTTGTTTCAGTTTTTTGTTTCATATAATGAGAGTGAGAGAGACAGAGATATTAGTTTCCACACAAAAAAAAGGAGAGAGCGATGAATAAAAAAAAAGAGATCAAAGATAAGTGTAAAAACCGCCTCAACTATTTCATAGCTTGTCAGCTGTTTTTATATTTTATTTTTTACATAATGCAGTGCTGCCAACTTTATAAAACGCAGTAAATTAACCTATTTCCCTCCCTCCCATTGAATTGAAAAAAAAGAAGAGAAAAATGCAACCCTGTTTGGTAATGAACCTCATACTGTGTTAAATTAAAGATTTAATTTTTTGAGGCACCCCCTCACGTTTATTTTATTTTTTAAATTTTTTACGTTCTTCTAACTCTCTTAAATGGAACTATTAAGGTTCACTAACAAATTTTTACCGGAAATACCTATTTTGAATGAAAAAAGTGTTAAGTATAATAATAACTTTTAAAAAAACTTCAGTAGAGTAGAATAGAATAAATATTTATTATAATAAATATATACATAAAATAAATATAGAAGTATAAATTTATAATACATTTCAACCTTCTTAACTAAGTGAGAAAGAGAAAAGTTAGGTGAGGAGAGGAAAAAAGGAGAGGAAAAACCTGCAGCTAGTGTAAAGAGTTAGAGTAGGATATGTTTTAGTCTTCTGTGCCTGTACTCTGTAGAAGGATCTGTAGGAGGCTATGTCGCGGCATAGTGGATTAGGATGGTAGTCTAGGATGGAAAGGAGTTTCAGCAGACTGGTTTTGAATATAGGAGTGTACGGCGGATAATGGACGCAGTCCCCGTGGAGTGACTCAATTCTAGTGCGTCGTGGAGAGAGTCTGCAGCGAGTCTGACGAAATTTGTTTTGCGTTATCCTGAAGTTTCTTGATGTTGCTACTACAAGTCCAGACTACAGGCGGAGCAGGCGTAGGAGCAACATCGGTGCCTAATGACTACTTTGTAGAGGAGGAGTTTGTTAGTCACAGTCATTTTGGAATCACTTGGAGAGAAGAGGAGATAATAGTCGTGTAGTCCAGTTTGCCTGCGTTTACTTTGTTCTGAACGTGGAGTAGTGAAAGTCAGTTTGTTGTCCTAAAGTTAGCCCTATGTACTTCACATGGGTAGACCTCGGAATGAGAGTGTTATTACATCTGATTTGTATGATTAAGAGTGGGTCTGCGTTTGGTGAAGAGTATAGCGTTTGTCTTGTCGTGGTTAATTCTAATTTTCCATTTGCTGCAGAATTTTGTAAGTCTGTCTATTTGCAAGATTAAGTCTGTTGGTGATGGTGTCCATTCTCCAAGATGACGTGTAAAAGGCCTCGTCATCAGCGTACAAGGCAAGAAAATAGCAGGAAGTTCTCATTTGATACCCGTTTAAGGTTTTGATTCAAAAATCGATCCACCGGAAGATTACTTGAATGGATTTTTCAGTTTTTTTTTTTTTTAATAATTTTCCTCAGAAGGAACAATTTCCTTTAAACTTTTATGTTGATGGCTTTTTCTTCGTAACACTTTCTCAAGAAAATTATGAGCTTCTCTTTTAGGGTAATGGATCCTCTCTTTGAGAATTTCCTTGAAAACCGATTCTAGTTTGAATTCTTTATTTCTGGGGAAAATTCGTTTTTATAGGTTTAGGGGATAACCCATTTTCATTAAGTGTATGTTAATCGAACTGTTTGAGAGGGGGTGTAAAATAAACTTTTCTCTAAGTGTGTCAGATTATTGTAATGTATGAGTTAATGCTATTAAAGTGGATTATTTACATACGAGGGTCGTTTGAAAAGTCCGTGCAAAAATAAAAACTACTTAATTTTTTGGGGTAAACCTTTTTTATTTTTCAACATAATCTCCTTTTAGGCTTATACACTTCGTCCAACGCTGCTCTAGTTTGTTGTTCCCTTCCGAATAATAGGATTTGTCCAAGTCTGAAAAATAGCCATTCGTTTCTGCAATCACCTCCTCGTTTGAATAAAATCTTTTTCCCGCCAGCCATTTCTTCATATTGGGGAACAAATAGTAGTCCGAGGGAGCCAAGTCTGGAGAATAGGGGGGGATGTGAATCGAGTTGGAACCCTATTTCCATTAATTTTGCGACCACAAGTGCTGAGGTGTGAGCTGGTGCGTTGTCGTGATGGAAAAGGACTTTTTTGTGGGCCAATCGTGGGCGTTTTTCTTGCAGCTCGGTTTTCAAACGGTCCAATAACGATGAATAATATGCACCTGTAATAGTTTTACCCTTTTCCAGATAGTCGATGAGGAATATTCCTTGCGAATCCCAAAAGACAGTCGCCATAATCTTTCCGGCCGAAAGAACGGTCTTCGCCTTTTTTGGCGCAGATTCCCCCTTGGTAACCCATTGGTTAGATTGTTCTTTGGTCTCAGGAGTGTAGTGATGTATCCATGTTTCATCCACAGTGACGAAACGACGCTTAAAGTCCTGCGGATTCTTCTGGAACAGCTGCAAACCGTCCTTGCAACACTTCACACGATTTCGTTTTTGGTCAAGCGTGAGCAATCGCGGCACCCATCTTGCGGATAGCTTTGTCATGTCCAAATGTTGATGCAAAATATTATGTACCCGTTCATTCGAGATGCCCACAGCACTAGCAATCTCACGCACCTTCACTCTTCTGTCATCCATCACCATATCATGGATTTTATCAATGATTTCTGGAGTAATAACCTCAACAGGGCGTCCAGAACGTTCAGCGTCACTTGTACCCATATGGCCACTCCGAAAATTTTGAAACCACTTATAAACTGTTCTAATCGAAGGTGTAGAGTCACCATAATGTTTATCAAGCTTCTCTTTAGTCTCCTGAGGCGTTTTGCCTTTCATAAAGTAGTGTTTAATCAACACACGAAATTCTTTTTCGTCCATTTTTTGAAAATCACTCGACTTCCTTGATTCAAACGAATGCCAAACACAAAGAAATAGACCGATCTGGCTGAAACTTGGTGTGTGTCCTTCCAAGAGATGCTACTAACTAAACATAACCTCGATACGCGCCAGTAGTGCTATCTCTCTGACTTTGCACGGACTTTTCAAACGACCCTCGTAGTTGCTGAAAATTCTGAAAATCGTTTGACCGGAAATGGAAATTTCTTGGTCGATTTTTTCTTTGTTAAGCTTTCGTCTACTCATTATAAGGAGTTATTTGATGTCAGTCCTCCGTCAAAATTAGTTTTAGTGGAATTTAATTTAAAAAAAAAAAACTAATTTAGAAGTAAAGAAACATTAATGATTTGTGTAAGACAAAACAGTGCTTACAGCTAATTGTTTTTCAAAACTCTTTCTTTGATTTAATTATTTAAAAATACGATCAGTTTGTTTAACTAACTGAAAAAGGAAGAAACATCAAAGAGGAAATGACTAGAATGTATTACTGATGCTGCAATCAATCAAATAAAAAGAGCGTAAACACAATACGTACAGTTTATTGGTTTACTTTGACCAATAAATAAAGAAAAATTCACAATCAAATCTACCTTTCACAATTCCATCACACCATAGAGGCTCAATCATTAGAGAGGGTGAGAGAGAGAGAGAGAGTGTGAGAGAGGAGATAATGATTAAGTTGAGTGTGTGAGCGAGAAAGAGAATGTCGCCGTTCACTTACTTTCATTGATTATTGAGAATGTCTAGTATAGCCAGTTTATTTTTTTTAACTTTCTTTTATTCTATTTTCGATCTTAAGTCACCGGAAATTAGAAACCGTACGGATATAAAAAGGAATATTGAGGTAATCATGAATAGCTCAGTAAGGAGTCTTAGAGGGCAGCATTGGCAATTGTGCGGAGACGATATTTTGATTACAAGGTTTCATTTTCTTAGTAAGTTAGACGGCGGCTTACGGCACCCAAAACTGTGGTGAGAATTTCTGACATTAAAGATAATCTCAGAAATTGTGATGATCTCAAATTGTGCAAGTTCCACAACTTTGGAATACATAGGGTACCCAAAGAATTGTTTAAAAATTTTTTTGCTTATGAGTTCATGTGTTACATAGTAAGCGTAGGAATGGGCCTGGGCAGATGATACCAGCCTTTGTAGGTTCTGTCAGGAAGAGGAGGGAACGGCACTGCACGTGTTGTGTGCAGTGTGAGGGGCTCGTGTGGCTAAGGATGTTATTTCTAGGGGGAGGAAAAACCAAGGCCTGTGAGCTTTACCCAAGAGACGCTCTCCAGCATTTAAGAGTCTGATTAAATGGACTGGTCTGGAGGGCGAACTTTAGATTGTGGGGAGCCACAATATATCCAAAGGGGTCGCAGTGGCGTAGGCCTTAAGGCCGCCCTAGATGAATCCAATCTAGACGGCTTTGAATTCGATTCCGTTAAACCATATTTGTTTTAAGTAAAGTACACTACTGAAGACGTTCGTTCTCTAATGATAGTCTTGATCTGTTGTCTAACAGTCTTCTGAGGGGTCTGTATCGCGTGTGTTCATTTATTTAAGCAGTAAACTTTATTTAAGCACAGTGCTTTTGGGGAGATTAAGTTAAGCTCTTCATAAAAGTGCCATTTCAGTGTAAAGTCCAGTTATAATAATTACACAATATTAATAGAATAGAATAGAATAGAATAGAAAAGAAATTTATTATTCTGGGACAATTGTCCCCTAAGAATAAATACAGGAACAAATAGAGGCCTTAACAGTTTGGCATGTGATTATACAGAAATTAAATAAATAAATAAATATTTACAAAAGTGAAAATGAAAGTAAAAATAAAATAATAAAACAGCAGAAATTAAGGAAATAAATTAAAACAATTAGAATTTCGGAGGAAGCTGAATAGAAAGGAGATAACTGAATAGACGGGATTTAAAGATGGATAGGGTAGGAGCATGGCGGACAGATGAAGGCAAGGAGTTCCATAGAGAGGTAGCACGTATGAGGAAGGACTTGTCAAAGGATGAGGTACGGTGAGAGGGAATATAAAGATCAGATGAGCGAGATCTAGTGTTACGGGAATGGATGAAGGATTTAAACTTAAGGAGTTGAAAAATATAGGAAGGCCTTTGAGACTGGATGACTTGAAAAAGGAAAGAAGCCAAAAAATATTGGCGGCGATAGACAGGAAAAAGCCACTTCAACTCATCGTAGCAGTGCGAAATGCGAGAGTCTCTGGAAATGCTGAAAATAAATCTTATGAAGCAGTTCATGAGGCGCTTAAGCTTAGCTTCAATATCACCAGATAGACCGCCATACACTAAACAACCATAGTCGAAATGGGGGAATATAAGAGAGGAAACTAGGAGGAAACTAATAAGTATGGAATATCAACCAGAAAAAAAAAAAATCATAACTGACTGAACGTCGGCTTTCCGGAAGTCCACTACATAAAAAAAAACGGCTTTTTCAAGTTTTCAGTCACTTTCCTAAGTGGTGGTCGCTTAAGTGTTTTATTTGAACTTAGACGTGACTATAATAACAATGGACTAAGTTCGGCCGGTCTATCACTTTGTCTTGAAACTTTATCTCTTTTTTTGTGTGCAAATACCAAGTTTTTTTTTTAAAAAAAATTGATTTCTATAAAATATAGTGACCGGAAGTGGTGGTTCACGCCATATTTTTTTTTTTTTATCTATCTGATCATGTAGGTCATTTAAATATGGAGGGGGAAGTATTTCCTGTGCAGTAATAATACTTACGTCCTACATTACTTCCTATCACCCACCATATTGCCATTACTTACTAGTACAAGATCAAATTACCCGTAAACTAATACAAATACTAATATCGGAGAGGTACTTTTTTTTTGAAGACACGAAGTAATGTAGCATAAATGAAATATATCCTTCTAAAGCAGGACTCGCTACCAAGAGCAGGATAATGTTAGTCTGATGATATTTCATTGTATTTATAACGGCGTATTCAGATATGAAGAAGAAGAAGAACTATTGAAGAAGAGACAGGAAGCGTCTTTGCGCAATAATAGTATATTTCATACGTCACATATTATGGACCACTTTACTGAGATGGCAACAGCTCTTAGCTCCAGGACAAATGGATTCCTGGAGACATTATTATCTGAAGACAATATACATTTATATGCGTATTACAGTATATAGTTTTTTTCACAAAGTAATTACTGTTATTATGGGACAACCCGTAATCTTTTAGTTGATTCACTAACACTAACATGACTTTCTCTTGCTACCTTCCCACCCCCTCTCCCCCGTTACGAATGATTTCCTGTGTTATCTACTAATAATAATTTTACTTTAATATTCTTAAAGAATATTTGTGCCAAATTTGGACTAAAAAATCAGTGAACGATGTAGAGAAGTCTATTTACACATTTAGTACAATAATTAGTTAACCAGCATGACATACGTGTAATGCGTGCCAAGTATCCTAACTATTTCTAACTCAGTAGCTAATCATATCGAATTGAGGTCGATGTCGATTGTAGATTGTAAAGAGAATTCTATTATTATTATTATTCTTACATGGAACCCACATACTCGACTTAAGAGAATAGAACTCAACAGACGCTTCCGACAACTGAAAAGATTAACTAGACAACAGATCAAAACTCACTCTGGACGTCAAAAGACTTATTGCATATGTAAGTACATTAAAGCCAGCCTAGGCTTATGGCATCGAACTGTGGGGGTCCAACCAAACGCTCAAATCTCTCCAAAGGATCCAGCTCCTTGCAGTCTAAAATTCTTCGCTCTACAGTTAAACGCTCCTTTCTACGTCACCGAATCAAACCAATCACACAGACTTGAACAGTTCCTTTCGTGCAACACAAGTTGCTGAAGACATGATACAGAAAACTGCATCTTAAACATTCAAACACATCACAATTCCCACTGGTACAACACTTCTATCTTCCAGAACATTTCCAGACAACACTCCCTAGACGTCTTAAAAGACTGTGGCCTCGCAATCTCCTCTCTGATGAAGAGAGTCGGTAGAATTTAGAATGTTATTGGAGTGTTACCGCTGGGTAACTTCTCCACTCTGATATGGGTGAATGTTATTTATTGTTATCATTGTTGCTTATAACGCAAAATGCGTTGATTGTTACTAAATACATTATTTTTAAAAAAATATTATTATTAATTCAAATTATTATTGTATTATTATTATTTTCCCGGCGCATCAACTGCTTGGTCATTAGCGCCGTATTATTATTATTATTCAAATCTACTGCGATCTAAAACTTCTATTGTGGCTCCCAAAAAATATTAGTGATTCTGCGCAGAAAATGGGCATGTGTTAAGTGTTGAATGTGTACGTGTATTGAAGTGTGTGTGTGTATATGTTAATGAGCTTAAGTTTGCATGTTCGTTCACAGAAAAAAAAAAACAAATAGTTCGAAACTTAATCAACAATCTCAGCCTACCTTATGTATGTATATTGAGGGTTAGACTGGTATACCAGCAGCGACGCCAAGATCACTGAACAAGAGTTTGGTCTTCTTCTACGGGTTAATTAATCGATTTATTGAGTGTTTCAACACACTGTTGAAAAACATCTCATAAAAATAATGATTTTTTAAATAAAAAAAATCTCGTTAAAAACGGAACAATAGAAAAATTGTGTCATAGATAACTCACAATCGTACCTAGTACACATGTGTATATTAAGAACTAGTGACAGAGTAGGATCTATCAAGCAGTGGCGACTATGATCAAGTTTACGTGAAATATATAGATATATACATGTCTGTCTGTCTGTCTGTCCATTGTTATGTCTGAAATTACCTATCTAGTCCCGCCAATAACAGTTGCTGCAATGTGAAAAACTTGGTTACGCTCATTAGGAAAAAAAGAAAAACCAACCAATGATCCATTTGTGTGACCATTGTCAAAAGAAGTTATTGGCTTATGTGCAATGTACTGACTGACTGACAAACGTACGACACAATAAACCAGCTCTTGTGTTTGTCTCCTCTAGACAGTAGTAATGTGCTGTTGTTGTTGTTGCTGTTGCTGTTATTGTTATTGAGTTGATTATGTTGTCATCTATGTTATACGAGATAACAACAATAATGTAATCTTATACATGTCTATACCTACTACATCAAAAGAATCAAATCGGAACTACACCAGAGAGGCAGATTATGTTAGGCAATGAATTATTTTTCTTGGTCTAGACACGTTAGACGCGGAAAAAAAAGGAAATGGGCTATTGCGTCCTAAAAAAAATCTATCGTGGCTATTTCCTCATCTCCCGTGAAGTATACGGGACAGATAGGATTTTAAAGGTGTAACCGAAAAATGGTGGTGACCCTTGGACTGCCAGACAGGGGTGTTGTTTACCGCTAATAACTTTCAAGAAGAAAATATAAGAGATTCAGTCCGTGTGGTACTTCTCGGCCTGGCCAGTGCATTGATTAACGTATCGTTACCGTAAGTTTCGAACCTGTATCTTATTATTATTATTACGATTTTGTATAGAGTTTTCTCTCTTATCTATTATTTAAATAATTAATTTGTTGTATACCTTTTCATTTTACATCTTTCTGGTTTATACCAAAATTGTCTTATTATTTTAAGTTGTGTGTGTTCTATTAAATAAAGTTATTCTTTTGGTACGAGTATAGCACACGAGAGGATCTTATTTCGCTTCCTGTCGCCCAGGGTAATTGCCTAACGAACCCTCCCCCCTCTCCGGATTGAGCGATCCCTCCAGAGGCGCCCTTAAGGTTATATTTTTTGGGGGGCTGGTTAGGGCTATCTTCTCTGATAGCTCCGGCTATCTAGCCGGTCAAAAAGGAAGCTAGAGGAATACCATTTTGAATTTGTTAAAAACAAAAAAACACGAGTTAATCGATTGTTTATAGAGTAAATTTTTGAGTAATTTTTTTTCTTTTTTTAAAAATTAATTTGGTACCGGAAGTACATAAGATTTTGAGATCCTTTAAATATACAAACATCTTAAGCGAACAATCGCTCATCTCTACGTTATCACAATTCTCAAGATTTTACACAATACTAAAGTTTTACTTCCGGCAGATCGATTTTATGGTATATGTTCATATACGTTTTTGAGTTAAGGCGTATTTATTTATAAACACACACACAAAGAAAGAGAGAAAAAAGAGAGACAGAAAGTCCAATTTGTAAAAAAAAGAGATAATTTTGGGGACCTTAAAAGAGATTCACTTCCGGTGAAATAACAAACACGAATATCACCACGATTACAATACCTCCTTTTTCTAACAGAGTAAGACGAAAGCTGGAAAAAAAAAAATGTATTTGAGAACTGAAATATTATTTCAAAAATAAAACATTTGGAGGACGCCGTCATATTAATGATGACGTTTTATGGGTAATTGTTACGTCCTTTTATTCTCCCCGCCCCCGCTTTCCTTTATCAAAATTACCAATCACTTTATTCCAGGAGGTCATTTCTTGGTGTTATTTTTTTTTTTTCTTTTTTCCAAGATAATGAAAGAAGAAAAGTAGTGGAGGGGATAGAATGGAATGATGGCGCGGTCAGTTGTTTGGACGTACAGTTCGTCAACTTTGACCTTCGTCCTGACAAAATCTCTTGCATTCTATAGAGGAAATTCGCTATGGAAATGTCACGGTCTTGGAAGAAGCAAAGGAAAATAATAGGGAGACGATGGAAAAAAAATTTAGTAGTTTTTCTTATCATATGTGGTGCCTATTTTTATGGAATTTTCTTCTTTTTTGTGAGAGGGGGCTCTTTGTATTCACTGCGGATGTATAGCTAATAAATTTCGTGTAGTTATATAACTATATACGAGTAGGGCACTCACTTCCTGTTAGAGTTGAAAATAAAATAAATGAAATAAAAGCTATTCTAAATTGCTCAGATGATATTAATTCAGAAAGTGCATCAAATTTATAAAACTCTTCAATATCTAAAGTAATAAATTTAATACTAAAAAAAAAAAGTGCTAAAATGAGGGAAGAAGGTTTCCGGAAGTGTAATTAACACCCACACGACTTTTTATTACGTCAAAACTGTTATGTTTTTCTCTAAACTTCAGAATTTTTCCAAATATTAGGGTAACTTCCGCTATATGTTCTTCATAAAAAAAAAAACGAACAATTCAAAAAAAAATTACGATAACATATTTAATTTTCCATAAAATTTGTCATGAGTGGAAATCACTGCGCACACTACAGTAAAATGAGCCCTAAAAAACTGTCCTAAAAATTAATTGTTCTAGAAAGAAATTTGTAAAACTAAAAGCTTTGGTCTTATTATTAAACTCATCCATGAAAATCGGTTCGCGCGTTTTGGCGCTACGTAGTTTACAAAAAAGGGAACAAGAACAAGAACATTTTTTGAAAATGTCGTTTTTGCACATTTTCGGCAACTTTTTTCTCAAAATCTATCAGATCTGGGTTGTTGCAAAAAAATTACAGTTATAAAGGAGGGTTTGCCCTACATTATAAAGAAAATTTGGGAATTTTATCTTTTATTGAAAAAGGGAAAAAAAATTGTCAAAGTTGGGTGTTTTTCAGCGTTACGCTTTTTCTTGCAGTTTTTGATGGTCAACCCTTATACAACTGTCCTACCGGACAGTTTTAATGTGGGATTAATAATAAATTAATTTTAAAGTAATCAGCTGTTATATTTTTTGGGGAATTTGTATTTTTTGATCACAAAATCTAGGGAAAATCCTTAAAGAAAATTCTTATAGCAATTTTAGTGGAAAATGGCAAAAAAAAAAAAAATATTGTAAATACGATCCAGTAAAAATGGCACTTCCGTTTGTTTTGATTTTGACCAAAACCTTTGAGATAACAACATCCCTCTTGCAGTCCCTAAATGTTACATAAAATTTAACATTTTGGGATATTTTTTATTTTTATTTTTAGCGACAGACATGCAGACGTTTAAAATTCAACTTTACTTAGAGCAAACACAAAACGTGAATTTCTTCTTAAGTGGTTCAAAAGAAAGTAAAGAAGTTTTACATTTGATTTATTAATAAATAAAATTGAAATTATACATCGATAATTTTTATTAGTAGAATCGGTTATTCTTTAAAAACATAAATAAATCATTCAAAGTAAAAAAAGAGAAAAAATAACTATTTAGATGGCCGTTGATTACGTAGAAAGTAGAATGAAATAAATAAGGCTGTGGTAGAAGGAAATTATGGGTGCGTGCCCGCAGTAAAAGGCTTCTACGTAACTAAACCAGTGCTGCTTATGAGTAGGTATATATATCTTTGTGTGTGAGTGTGTATAAAATATGCAAATAAAGAAGGTTTTACTTCTCAGTGTGTTATACAGACGTGTTTTCTCCAGTGCCTTGTTGTATCATCCATCTGGCCGGAATACTACTTTTCCAACCACACATATACGTACGTACACCCACCCCAAAGTTACGTTCCAGATTATGCGCTAACTAAATTAACATTGGGCTATAGCTTGGCATTCGTTTCCCTTGGAAACACGCGGTTATGGTCTAAATAAATTATTTTTCAATGTCTTCAAAAATATACCTAATATTTTGTATCCTATTTTATCTATTTCAAGGGTAGATTAATTTTCGTATTCGATAAAGTAAGATATTTACACATTTTGTATTGAAATAATATGATTTCATTCGAGACCTGCGATGCTAATACGAGTATATTGTGGTACTGGGTTCGATTCCCGGTCTTAGGCCTTGGATTTTATTTAATGGTTAATAAAAATAGAAATTTACAGTAAAGTATGTTTGCTAGTCGCTTCCGTCCACGACACCTAATTGGTAGATGGACGTAAAGCCCTGCCTGAAAAAATAGGCAATTACTTTACTTATATGATTTCATTTGAAAAATACAACTCGAAGAAGTGGCTTCCCTAAGTGATAGTTAAGGGAGCGATTAAGAAGTTTCAATTAGTTTTAGTCTTATGAGTGGAGAATATCTGGAATGTCGAGATCTCAGTGACTTTAATGATCTCTGCTGAAGCTGAGTGGACATAGAAATTTATTTTGAAATGTCTGGAATCGTTTTGTTGTTAGGTTTGTTGGGAGGTGACTTGTTAAACGATACAGGAGTGTTTCTGTTAATTACTGGAATATAGTAGCTGTATTAAGTCGGCTGTACGTTTGTTGCAGCTTATTGTTAATCTGTAGTCTTTAGCTGAGTCTTGTGACTTAAGAATTACGCCCAAAATAAAGTGCTAATTTATTTTTGAGGGGGGTTCCAAGATATTTGTAAGTTTCATTGATTTTACCCGTCGTGCTACGCGTTGTTTTTTTTTTTTAATAACTCTCAAAATACTTTGTTTAAAAAATGAAAAAGAAATAAGTAACGTCAACAAAGCTAAACGCAGGAAAACTAAAGTAGAAGATTCATTTCTGAAAACGAAGTCACTTTGGATCAATATTTGGTATAATTAAAATTTCTGCCTTTTGTTCAATCTTGAGAGAAAGAATCGATCTTTAAAAAAATCGATTTAAACGTAATGGAAAACTGATTTTACCTGATGTAAAAATTTCGTAATTTTTTTATACATTTTAATGTATGAACACGTTGTTGTTCATTAAAGTGTTAACTTGTATGACCTACAATAATTATTTATGTCTAATATTCAATTACGTAATTCTATTGCAAAATATAAAAAACCAGTGTCAGAAAAAAAATGTTGTAAAGAATCGAAAGGAAATATTGTAAGAATATCATTAAGGAATCAGTGAACTAAATTGATGAAAAACAAATTAGGAGCAAACATTCTTTTTGATGATTTTTGTCTTATTGCTATTCTCAAGATTTCCACCCAATCAAAAAAAAAAAAATGAGAAATTTATAGTAAAGTATTATAGGCGGTTATAGGCTAGACCCGCAAAGCTAAGATGTATTGTTGGTTTAGTGGGTTCGATTCCCCTGGTCTAGACCTTGGATTTTATTTAATGGTTAATATGAGAAATTTATAGTAAAGTATTATAGGCGGTTATAGGCTAGACCCGCAAAGCTAAGATGTATTGTTGGTTTAGTGGGTTCGATTCCCCTGGTCTAGACCTTGGATTTTATTTAATGGTTAATATGAGAAATTTATAGTAAAGTATGTTAGGCGGTTATAGGCTAGACCCGCAAAGCTAAGATGTATTGTTGGTTTAGTGGGTTCGATTCCCCTGGTCTAGACCTTGGATTTTATTTAATGGTTAATATGAGAAATTTATAGTAAAGTATGTTAGGCGGTTATAGGCTAGACCCGCAAAGCTAAGATGTATTGTTGGTTTAGTGGGTTCGATTCCCCTGGTCTAGACCTTGGATTTTATTTAATGGTTAATATGAGAAATTTATAGTAAAGTATGTTAGGCGGTTATAGGCTAGACCCGCAAAGCTAAGATGTATTGTTGGTTTAGTGGGTTCGATTCACCTGGTCTAGACCTTGGATTTTATTTAATGGTTAATATGAGAAATTTATAGTAAAGTATTATAGGCGGTTATAGGCTAGACCCGCAAAGCTAAGATGTATTGTTGGTTTAGTGGGTTCGATTCCCCTGGTCTAGACCTTGGATTTTATTTAATGGTTAATATGAGAAATTTATAGTAAAGTATGTTAGGCGGTTATAGGCTAGACCCGCAAAGCTAAGATGTATTGTTGGTTTAGTGGGTTCGATTCCCCTGTCTGTAGGCCTTGGATTTTATTTAATGGTTAATATGAGAAATTTATAGTAAAGTATGTTAGGCGGTTATAGGCTAGACCCGCAAAGCTAAGATGTATTGTTGGTTTAGTGGGTTCGATTCCCCTGGTCTAGACCTTGGATTTTATTTAATGTTTAATATGAGTTTATAGTAAAGTATGTTAGGCGGTTATAGGCTAGACCCGCAAAGCTAAGATGTATTGTTGGTTTAGTGGGTTCGATTCCCCTGGTCTAGACCTTGGATTTTATTTAATGGTTAATATGAGTTTATAGTAAAGTATGTTAGGCGGTTATAGGCTAGACCCGCAAAGCTAAGATGTATTGTTGGTTTAGTGGGTTCGATTCCCCTGGTCTAGACCTTGGATTTTATTTAATGTTTAATATGAGTTTATAGTAAAGTATGTTAGGCGGTTATAGGCTAGACCCGCAAAGCTAAGATGTATTGTTGGTTTAGTGGGTTCGATTCCCCTGGTCTAGACCTTGGATTTTATTTAATGTTTAATATGAGTTTATAGTAAAGTATGTTAGGCGGTTATAGGCTAGACCCGCAAAGCTAAGATGTATTGTTGGTTTAGTGGGTTCGATTCCCCTGGTCTAGACCTTGGATTTTATTTAATGGTTAATATGAGAAATTTATAGTAAAGTATGTTAGGCGGTTATAGGCTAGACCCGCAAAGTTAAGATGTATTGTTGGTTTAGTGGGTTCGATTCCCCTGTCTGTAGGCCTTGGATTTTATTTAATGGTTAATATGAGAAATTTATAGTAAAGTATGTTAGGCGGTTATAGGCTAGACCCGCAAAGCTAAGATGTATTGTTGGTTTAGTGGGTTCGATTCCCCTGGTCTAGACCTTGGATTTTATTTAATGGTTAATATGAGAAATTTATAGTAAAGTATGTTAGGCGGTTATAGGCTAGACCCGCAAAGCTAAGATGTATTGTTGGTTTAGTGGGTTCGATTCCCCTGGTCTAGACCTTGGATTTTATTTAATGGTTAATATGAGAAATTTATAGTAAAGTATGTTAGGCGGTTATAGGCTAGACCCGCAAAGCTAGGGTGTATTGCTGGTTAGTGGTTCCGATTCCCCCTGTTTAAGTCTTGGATTTTATTTAATGGTTAATATGAGAAATTTATAGTAAAGTATGTTAGGCGGATATAGGCTAGACCCGCAAAGCTAAGATGTATTGTTGGTTTAGTGGGTTCAATTCCCCTGGTCTAGACCTTGGATTTTATTTAATGGTTAATATGAGAAATTTATAGTAAAGTATGTTAGGCGGTTATAGGCTAGACCCGCAAAGCTAGGGTGTATTGCTGGTTAGTGGTTCCGATTCCCCCTGTTTAAGTCTTGGATTTTATTTAATGGTTAATATGAGAAATTTATAGTAAAGTATGTTAGGCGGTTATAGGCTAGACCCGCAAAGCTAGGGTGTATTGCTGGTTAGTGGTTCCGATTCCCCCTGTTTAAGTCTTGGATTTTATTTAATGGTTAATATGAGAAATTTATAGTAAAGTATGTTAGGCGGTTATAGGCTAGACCCGCAAAGCTAAGATGTATTGTTGGTTTAGTGGGTTCGATTCCCCTGGTCTAGACCTTGGATTTTATTTAATGGTTAATATGAGAAATTTATAGTAAAGTGTGTTTGCTAGTCGCCTCTGTCCACGACACCTAATTTGGTAGTTGGACGTTTTTTTTTTATTGTTTTTGGGGGTTCTTCAAAAAAAGTACCCCTTTAGGAGGAGTTTGTGGTATGTACAGTTCCCCCAGCAGTTCCGGATCGTTGTTCATCAACCAATGTCTACCCCAGAGATAGAAACTATCTTGGAAAATTTTTACTAAATATTTATTTTAACGCTACAGTGTCTACAGATGGTACAAATAACCTGTAAGCTCGTAAGTCTTGAGTAGCGTCGTTTACCAATATGGCCAAAAGAAGGTATGATTCTACTTGAAAGAAATTCATTACTTTTGGTCAACGCATGTGTTTGTGTGTATGTGAGTATGAAGAGTATTAATGTTACTTCACCACTACCATCATCTTAGAAGTAGAATGACTCTTGCTCGCACGTTCGTTCTACCTTATCTAGTCACATAGCCGACACGAAGTCTGTAAAAGGTAGTGGGGGGGGGAAAGAAATCAGCTGGAAAGAAGGAATTAAGAGGCACGTGGTGCCCAAAAACTACACACAGACATCCTTCAGAGTGTATTAACCATTTCTTCGCACGTTTCCGTAATTGGTGCCACAGGATAATGAAGGTGACGCCTCTAAGTTACCGTCTAAGAAAAAAAAAAGGAAAAAGAGTAGAATCTAGGATACACTCACTCTATGAGCATGCGCACTGACAGACATACGCGCGCCCACTAACTGACGATGCAATTAGAAAACTATGGTTAATATAAATGGATGAAATACCATAAGTTTTTTATTTATATATTTATTTATTTTTAATCCCAAATTTGGTTAACTCCATTCCAACAACTGAGAAAACTCTTATCTGCTTATAATATATACTTACATACAAAAAATTTTTTACATATTTTACGCGGTACAAACTATTAATTATCAACTTAAACATACACACGTATAAACTAAACATAGTGAGACTGTAAACACACTCTAAAAGAGAAAATATTTACAATCCGTGATGCATTTTCAAGGTTAAAAATGGTACACCGGAAATAACATGTTGTGAAGGTACGCTAATTGCAAAAGAAACTATGAAACCAATTAAAATCTTTAGTTATGTGTTTTATATATTCAATTTACAATTATACATTTCCGTAGATATGAACGAACACACATACGACTGTCAAGCAAAAATATACATCGCATTCTATAACATCGACCTGAAAATTCCATAAAGAAAACTGCCTTAATTCCGGAATGCCATTGCTGGAAATTCCATTTCAAACTAGATCTAGCCGTTTTTCAAATCACCATTGTCCCCCCAAAAAAGCGGTCACACGACCTTCTGAATTTAGTAGAAAATCGCCATGTTCCCCCTACACCTTAATAGCCTTAGACCAACCTTTTCCACTTTTTGTATGCTTAATCGCAGTTTTACCTGTACAATTTACTAATACAGTTATAAATGTCTTAATACAAATAAAGAAAATTAATATTTCACTTCCTGTTTAATCGTGTTTTCAACCCAAAACTTTCGAAAAAACGGATCCAAAACGGAAATATTTTGTTCCCCTAAAAAAGGTGCTCTTTAAAAGTTAAAGAAATGAAAAAAAATCAAGAAATCAAGAAATATTCGTACTCGTAGCAAGGGAAAGCATTGCAATCGAGAAATATTTTCGATTTTTTTTTTTTTTTTTCACCGAAAATACATATTTCGAGATCCACTGAATACGACGAAGTGTTATTTCAGTTACTGCACTCTACTAATATTTGTATAATAATTACTAGTATGAAATTTCAAATTAGAATTTAGAAAATATATCAGTAGAGACGAAGTGTGATTTATTCACGTAAATTATGGTTAGAAGTAGTCGTGTGGAATAGACCCGCAAAGCTAGGGTGTATTGCTGGTTAGTGGTTCCGATTCCCCCTGTTTAAGTCTTGGATTTTATTTAATGGTTAATAGAAGAAATTTATAGTAAAGTATGTTAGGCGGATATAGGCTAGACCCGCAAAGCTAAGATGTATTGTTGGTTTAGTGGGTTCGATTCCCCTGGTCTAGGCCTTGGATTTTATTTAATGTTTAATATGAGAAATTTATAGTAAAGTCTGTTTGGCTAGTCGCCTCCGTCCATGCCCTGCCCTACTGCGATAATAAAAGAAAACACTAATCGAGTTATACTCAAATCGATTGTATAGCAAAAAAAAAAACGATATGTACGCTGAGACAGGTACTAGCTTGTCCTTCACTAAGTTAATATAAAGAAATACAAATACAAATAGAATAAAAAAACAACAGAATAATGCGGGAACTCGGTCATTTTCTTTTTTATTCTTTTTATTCTCTTTCAACTAACAATGTCAGCTACTAAATACAATAATCTAAAAACGTCCGCACGTTAAGCTCCCTTTCTAAATAAGGAATTACAACTATTCCACCAATTAACCCTATTTCCTTCACAGCACACCTGATCTCCATCAGCTGACTACTGTAATCGTTCAGATGTCTTTTATTTACTTCTTTTTTTTCTACTTCTACTTCTTTACCAGAGTATATAACCTACTTTGATGTTTATAACCTTTTTGTATTTTTTACTTTCTCAAACTTACCACAGAAAAAAAAGGAGCAGTTTTTTTTTTACCGGAAATACTTTATTTAAATGTGAGAAAAATAAAGTGACTTTAACAAAGTGGATTGTTTAAGTCTCTTTCTGGGCTTTAAGTTCGAATTTCATAATTTGTTTAGATGCAATCCATTGGACAGGACCATTTCCAGGCTTTTGAAAAAGATCGATCTACCGGAAATGCCACTTTACTGAGTAGACTTTTAATTTTTCACCGGATATAATGATGCACGGCGACTTTCAAGTTCTAAGTGACCTCGTCACTGGAGATAGACGAAGAATCTGTAACCATCTTAACTGTCTAACATAACTAAAAGATCTTAGAATCTGAGAGGATTCTACCAAAATTGTCACAGGGGCCTTAGACTTTGACTATAAGACCCTAGGGAGAAAGCCGGTATTCACATATAACGGTTATCATCTCCTAGATGTTGGCCCCCCTTCCTCCCCGAAAAGTCCAAGTAAGATATTCCAAAATTGGCCAGATTTCCAGATATGTACAACAGCGCCATGAAATTTGGTCCATTAAAGCTCCTGTGGTGGGTGTTTCTTTGAAGAAAGAAAAAAAAAGTAAAGTAATTGCCTATTTTTTTTCAGGCGGGCTTTACGTCTAACTACCAATTATGTTAGGAGTCGTGGACGGAGGCGACTAGCAAACATACTTTACAGTAAATTTCTTATATTAACCATTAAATAAAAACTAAAGCCTAGATGGGGCAATCGAAACCACTAACCAGCAATACATCTTAGCTTTGCGGGTCTAGTCTATATCCACCTAACATACTTTACTATTTTCTTTTATTAACCATTAAATAAAATCCAAGGGGAATTGAACCCACTAAACCAACAATACACCTTAGCTTTGCGGGTCTAGCCTATAAACCCCTAACATACTTTACTGTAAATTTCTTTTATTAACCATTAAATAAAATCCAAAGGGAATTGAACCCACTAAACCATCAATACACCTTAGCTTTGCGGGTCTAGCCTATAACCCCCTAACATACTTTACTAAACAGTTCTCATTTTAACCATTAAATAAAATCCAAGGCCTAAGACCGGGAATCGAACCCAGTACCACAATGTATATTAGCTTTGTAGATCTCGCCTCTTAACCGCTCGACTAACGTAGCGCCCTCATTGAAGAAAGATAAGAAACTTCTTGAGAGGAAAGCGTCCAAGAAAGTCCATTAAGAACTAGACAGACGTCCATGAAATAATGGATTTCCATTTACACATAACCTGGACATCAGGAACCCCCCACCCAAGTACTTTAATTAAGCTAGAGAAGTTCACATCGAAGTTTGAACAATCACCTGAACTCACCCACCCCCGCCGTCCTCTAAGTATACCCAGCCACTAAGCTGTTCGGAACTTCCTATTTGAACAATAGAAAGTTTATCCCAGAATTCCAAACTTCTCCGCATGCAGATACACTTTGTCACCCAGACAAAAGCCTCAAGCTAGGGTCCATTCCAAGGGGCAAGCCAATTGTCCTGCCAATGATGATTATACCACAGAAGTTATTTTTGCTTTTGAACAAAACGCTGAAATAGTTTTGAAAGACATTGGTGCTGTAAAACTGAATTTAATGAAGGTTTGTGATGCTGGAAGAAAGAATACTTTAACAATGCAATCCTGTAGTTCACCTGTTACATAGATCGTAATGCGAGCAGATTCACTTTAATTAAATTTATGCTAATTAATGTCAAGGCTACCATAAAAAAAATTTAGCAACAAAAAACGCTCACTCTCTTGTCAACATGCCAATTAATATGGAATAGGAGTAATAGCAAAAACATGTAATTAGGTATAAGCGTAATTAGTTTAGAACATTTAATGTGATATTAAGTGTATCTGCGATACAAGCGTGCTTAATTAAAACATTAAAACAATTCTAAGCATTTTAATTGTTACTACAAAGAGCAAGCAAGAGAAAGAGACAGTAAAAGAGAGAGAGAGGAAGTTTACGTAATTAGAAGGCTGTTTATTAATTTAGGACGCAGCATAACTTAAGGAGAAAAGCTGTGAATAGAAAACTTATAATGACTTAAATCTTTATCCAATTAAATTTTCCAGAAAACTTACACTTTGTGCTTAGACTGGATCCCTGCTAACTACGATATTTTTGAGATGGCGATGGAGATGGCGAGAGACAAGGTGGTAGCGGGTTGCTCAGGGCCAGCAATGATTCATTCCAGGAGGCTCTAGGGGAGAGAAAAAAAAGGAAACGGTCTCTCCATGAAATCGCCAGTAATCGAAAATGAGATTTTTTAGCAATTAGAAAAAAAAAGCAGTTAACTCCCCAAAACGTCCTTGGAAAATAGTGGGGGAAAGGAAACTCTTGGAGATTGGACACGATAATCAACAGGCTTACTAAGGCTATGTCATGTATGAACCGATTTTTCATCAAGTGGAAAATAAAGATTAACCCCTAAAAAACGGAGGCCGATCTTGTATCGACATGTCCCACTTCGGGGGACGGATTGTGCCGTGGGCTGCCACTATCACAAGTATCTTGGGGGTATTACTGGATCGTGGGCTGACCTTTACCCCCCCCCCCCACATAAAGGACCAGAGTCAAAAAAGGGTAAGGCAGCCATTCGAGTGCTATTTCCTGATGTTCTGCAGGGACTCTAAACTGTCTCCAGAGAGAATAAACTCCTCCTGTACAAGGTAGTGGTTAGGCCTAATGTTACTTTATGTTTGTCCCTCCTGGAGTCTGGACATGTCGATCCAAACTCCTCGCTGTAGATCATTCAAAATAAATTCCTCAGACTTGTGACAACTTCTCCCCCACTACAGACCGTATTATATAGACCTACACTCGTAACACCAACATGGACTATGTAGAACACTGCCATCAAGTACCTCGCTACTGGTCTCTTCAGCAAGTGTGAATAAAGTCACAACCACCTATGCAGGCAAATAGGGGACTATAATGTGGACACGGAGCAACAGGCACAGAAAAGTTAAGGACTCCCTGAAGTAAAACCATCCTTAGAGGCTGAGGTTTTCTTTTTCATTGTTTTCCCCCTCATTATTTACTTTTATGTTTTATATTCTGTAACAATTTATGTAATTATTATGCTGGAGGTTATATAGTATTCGTACTGGCACTCTATTGTACATATGTATTTATTTTCATGTAATAAATAAAAATTTTTCATTCAAAAAAAGAAAAAGGAAACTCCTAATTTTGTACCATTATTATTAAAGTTTCCTCACTCTAACTGTTGAAGGGAAAACTAAAACCCAATAGGGTTTTCCCTTTTTTTTTCATGAGAAATCCCTTTCTTTAGTTCATGTTCTAATCTAGTATAAAGGAATTTTCTTTGCCACTACTGAAAATAAAAACCGATATTCTAAAATGCTATTTCCCCCCACCTAATTTTGTTCGGAAAACTATATTTTCAGAGGAGCATCTTTTTTTTTTTTGAAGAGGATGGAAGGGCAAAAACTTTATGCCAAACAAATAGGCAGGTGTGCCAATAAACTACACAAAAAATAAAGCCCAACTTTTTAAAACACAATTTTTACTCCCAGCTGATCATCGACCCACGGCGAAGATGTCTAATGTTCTTAACGCCCGCCCACGTCATGTTCCGGTTTCTTTGACCGTACTTCTCACTAGATTTACTTCCTAGAGGAAGTTAGAAAAGTGTTTTATTAGGGAGTAGTTGTTATTTTTATTGCCGGCCATTATACTATTTTATTACTTATTATTTCATTTATTTATTCATTCACATCCTTTATATTTTCTTTCTTTTAAATATATAAACTTTTATTTCTATTTCCACCATCTCAACATTTTACTATTTCCTAATCTACTCCTTCAACTTCCCGCCATTAAATAGACCCACTCACGTTTCAAGCCTGTAATAACCCACACAAATCTCTTGACTATAAATTTTCATTTACATTTTTCTTACAATTTCCCGAAATATTTATTTTCAACTGCAAAAAGAAAAACACTTTTACGAAAACACGAAACTGAAAAAAATTGTTTTTTTTTAGTCTTGTCTGTAAGTGAGTTGTAACTCAAAAATGAAAATAAAAACAGGGGATGCGATATAATAATCGATTTTATCAATTTATCAACATTATCGATATATGTAATAGTATGGACGTAGTCGAAAACCGCGAAATTTCTACTTTATAGTAAATAGAATCTTTTGGTTTTAACGTTTTTTTTTTTTTTGAGTAAACAGTTGAACAGTATCACTGAATTTGAACCCGTGTAATGAGTCATCAGTAAAAGAGAAAGTCGTGTGAGGGTAGACCCAAGATTTTCCATTTTGAAAATTGATTTTCCATTAGTCCAAGGAAATCTGTGCCAGTTTTCTTTAGCATTACGTGGGGGTTCAGAATAAGGTCTGATGTGAAGTATTCAGTGTACGTATAAGTATGAATATGTGTGTGTGTGTGTGTGTGTGTGTGTGTGTGTGTGTGTGTGTGTGTGTGTGTGTGTGTGTGTGTAAGGTGAGCTCGAGTTTGCCTGTGGGTACGCTAAACCCAAATAGTTGTACACATCAACTACCTCTGCAGGCCCATCATGGTACTATTGTTTGTATTGTTAGGATGGGATATTCATCTCAGGATGCTGTCTCAAGAAATGGTTACGATGCGTGTAAAACCCTATTGGGTTTCAGTTTTCCTTTTGAGTTAGAGTGAGACAACTGTAATAATGATGTTACAAAATTAAGAGTTTCCTTTCCTACTTTAAGATTTTCTAATACAGGAAAAAATATTTAAAGAAAAATCAGCCACAGAGTGCATCATGAAAAAGAAGGAATAATCTTTAATGGAAAGAGAATATCTCAGCCGCCTTGCTCTATTAGATATGCACAACTTATTCATGTAATTAGTGTTAAACTGTCTGAAAATATAACTGTTATTATAATTTTTATTATTATTTATTGGTGGTGGATGAGCCATAAAAAGGAAGTAGACAGTTTTTTCAGCTGTAGTGGTGGAGGGGGGAAGCGATTATGCTCACGCCTGGGAGATAATAGGCAATTAGGGATGCCCCAGTAAATCTGTTGCATATATGGGAAGCAGTGCGATATTCTGGGAGGTGAAAATGGCGCTTTCCACAATTTAGAGCCATCATTTAGATGTGGATAAGGATGATTTAGTGCAAAATGTGGGGGGGGGGTCTTTATTCGTGATTACCTCTTTCTGGAGAATGTATATCGCGGGCAGTTCAAATGTCAAATTTGGTTTAGGTATTCCCCGACTTATTACCCAACAATTTGCATCTTTAAAATAATAATAATAATAATAATAATTAATAAATAACATTTTTTTAGGCGCCACGGAAGCCGAGCGGTTAAGATACTAGACCTGCAAAGCTAAGATGTATTGTTGGTTTAGTGCAGGGGTCGGCAACCCGCGGCTTGCGAGCCGCATGCGGCTCTTTTATCCAAATTTTGTGGCTCTTCAGCCTGTCCAAAATAAATTGTATATTTCAATTTTATTGAAATAAATTGTATATTTCAATTTTATTGAAATAAATGAAAATTTCAATTATTAAAGTAAAGATATTTTTTCAAAAAGAATTTTAAATGCGATAGGTTTGAAATTGAATAGAATTATATTAAAATACAGTACGTTAACATATACCTAAGACTGCCGCCTTTTCATTCAAACACAGGTTTAGTTATTATTTATTTGTTTATTTACTTTGCAATATGTGGAAATAAGCATATAAAACATTTAAATGTTATTGAATATCATAAAATAATAATTAGTGTATGCAAATGATCTACAGAGTTTGTTTACTCTATCATCCTTGCGGCTCTTGGTAAGATTTATTAAAATTATTTAAGAAGAAATGGCTCTCTACCTAAAATAGTTAGCCGACCCCTGGTTTAGTGGGTTCGATTCCTGGTCTTTAGGCGTTGTATTTTATTTAATGGTTAATATGAGAAATTTATAGTAAATTATGTTAGGTATGTGTGATAGGCTAGACCCGCAAAGCTAAGGTGTATTGTTGGTTTAGTGGGTTCGATTCCCCTGGTCTTGGCTTTAGATTTTATTTAACGTTTAAAATGAGAAATTTACCAATAAAGTATGTTTGCTAGTCGCCTCCGTCAACGATACTTAATTGGTAGTTGGACGTAAAGCCCGCCTGAAAAAATAGGCATTACTTTACTTTACTTTAAATAACATTTTTATTGATCGCTTTAATTATTCTAGACCAACATCATTTCAAGTTTTAAATTAAGAAAATCAAACTAAACCAAAAAGAAGCCTCGAAATAAGCAGAAGATAAATAAATTAATAATTCTTCTGAGGCAGTTTGTGGTTTTCGAAGAGTTCTAGGTTGGCACGCTACGTCCGCAGATGATGACGATTTTTAAATGAATTTCTTCTTTCTTTTAGGTTCACACTTTACTTCCTGTTATACGTACATCAAAATTATTGGTCAAACATGTGCTAGGCATTGTAGTCTCTGTTCTATGTTCACGTTGCCTATTTTACTTCACGTATAGGTAGGTGGTGGTGGAGTAGGAGGAGAAAGAAAGAGATTATTAAAAGAGTGGGGGTAAAATAAGAGCGTGACCAGGGCGATCATTCTGGAGCTGGAGAACGGATGTAGTATTATACTATATATTGGTAGTGTGTGTGTTTGTAAGCTGTGGTCAGCCGAGTTCTAACAACAACACACTGCAAGAGGTATAAATGGTCCAAAAAAGGGGAGGAGGAGGAGAAGAAGAAGGAAGAGCGAAGTGGCTGACCCCAGTAGCGCCCAGGGGCAGAACTTCGGCCCCCACACTGTGTATGTGTGTCCATGTGCGTGTAGTATAATGTGTGTGTGAGGCTGTCTGTGTAATTATTATACCCCTCATCCACTTCTTCTCCTAATCATTCTCTCTCATTTCAACCATGCTCATTCTATCTTTGTCCTCAGTGGAGGCGGGTGGGGTGGGGGGGTGTGGATTCTGCCCTGACTGTGAACCACGCCCTTACAGCTTCTAACCAACTTACAAGTTCTCTATTTTTTACATCTTCCTTCTTCCTTTTTATTTTTTATTTCATCTTCTACATTTATTATGTGGGTGGTGTGCATGATGCAGAAGCCCTGCCTTTGCTCTCTGCAAGCAAAAGAGCTCAGGAACGTCACTGGCGCTGCGCCCACATTGCTCATCAACTTCTTTTTGCTTACAGTGATTTCATCCTGTCATAGCATGCATCACTTTTCTCTTTCTTTTTTACTTGTAATCTCTGGCTAGAGTAGTAGATATTGCAGTCGTGCAGATTAAAGTTTTTAGCGGAGATGAAGAGAAAGGTTATAGACAGTTGAGGATGCTATTAGACCAACTTATCGAGGACTCATCACTAGAGAACAAACGACTCTCACTTATATGGAACTTACGGAATCGAACTATTTCCGGTTCTGGCCAAGCTTTCCCAAGCTCCTAAGAAATCCAAACTTTACAATAAAAAAATGTTTCATCACATCCAGCCCAACCCAACTTAACCAACTTAAACTTCAATAGCTTCAACATCAAACTTGTTAGCGCATCATTAATCCCCTTATACTCTGTCGCCTACCGTCTCTCGAACAATTTCTGACAAATCTTCCAAGAGCTTTGCTACAATGAATAGGTATAGAGAGTATTAACCCCACACCCAAACTGTCGTCTCTGCAAGAAAACGAACCAAGTCTGTTGCCACTTTATTAACTTCTCCCGAGCACATTGCTGTTGTGAAAAACAGAGTAGCAAAGAAATCCAAACCAACTAAGAAATACCATCCCCAAAGAGACAATTCTGAAACAAAAGGATTGTCCGAAAAAAAAAAAGCTCACCTTTCCCCAAGTTCCGATGAAGAGGAAGAAACAGGAATCGAATTTGAAGAGGAGAAAGTCATGCCATTTTAGAAATTGATGAAACTGAATGTACAGGATATGGGGAAAGGTACAACAAGACCAGAAAGAAAAGATTGGTTGGAATGCATAGTGTACCGGAAGTGGTTTCACGAAAATTGCACTTCTTTTGCAAACAATTGCCAAAATTGTAGTAAAACCGCATTTAAAAAGAAGAAGAATAAGTAAACATTAAGTAACCATTCATTTTTTTCTGTTATTTTTACGTTTTACTAGTGCAATTTCATTTACAATATGTGATCATCTCTCCCAAGTTACATTGGCCAACTCACCCAACCCAGGGGGATAGATGGCTAATTGCTATTTTTTTTTTTTTTTTTTTGGAAGATTAAGAAAATGTTTCCCTTAGCATTTTTTCTGAAAGTATTTCCTTATCTTATGTTTGTGAGCGTATGAGGTTTCCAAAAATAATAATAAAGTAAGCCTAGGCCTTACCAAAATTTTGCAGGCACCCTCCAAATAAAATGGTGGCCATCTCACCCTACTTTACCCTATATCTGGTTAAAGCTATAAAAATCTTTTATTCGGGAATGCTACCACTCGGTTGTTTCTTCCCTCCATTAATTACGTTAATATGGTACCGATCAGCTGTTCTACTTTTTGCCAAATTCTTGACTTTTTATTAATCAAATTAGCAACAAAAAAAAAAATTACCGGAAATGGTCGTTTTAAGAACACTGGATATGAGGCAGTGGCATAGAACCAAAACCATGATACCATGCTACATCCGCATCAGCTCCGCCTCTACAGGTTTAATGTTCGTAGTGAATGTATGTTTGTACGTATATATGATTATTAAAATGGAATATCTTAATTTAAAATACAATCTTATCTTCTCAGTTAGACTTCCTTCAGACTTACCGAAATTTTATAATACTTAATATCTAATTAATTTATCGTAAAACTATTTCCCTTTATATTTACAACTAACTAGCGGCTTCTTAAACAATACTAAATTATTTTTATTGTATCTTAGAATATACGATCATTTTATTACAGGAATAATCTTACCGTTTTAATGAATTAAATAGCTGTATTTTTATTTGACAAAAAACAACAATAAATGTTTTATTGCAAACCGGCTACAATAATCATTAAACAATTCTATTTAATAGTCTAAGGTTAATTAAAAAAAAACAACTTCAGTTAAATAGCTTAATTATAATTGGTTATTACTTGATTAACCATTTTTATGATTTTTGTTTTCGTGAAGGGGCGTCATGAATGTTTTATATTCTCTAACTAGGTGGCAACAGGAACTGTCAAGATGGTGTCAACTTTATGAAAGTGACTTTTAAATTGAAAACCGGATATTCAAAATTAATTTTTCGTTTAAACTTCTTTGCTTTTAACTACTTTATTAAAAACTTATTGAGGCCATATTTAGTGAGCAGGGTAGGGGCCAAATCCTGTTTTTCAACGAAAAACCGGAAGAAGTCTGACCCGAGAGAGTAGGACCTCAAAAAAAAGGGTAATCCTAAATCTCACAATTCTCCACCTTGTTGAGCCGTGGGCAACGAAAAAAAGGGAAGCAACCTCTGTGAAAGATGTTTGCGGGGAGGAAAGGAGTATATGATCCTAGAGGAACTGATGTTTGCATCTCTTTTTTTAGCAAATCTTTAGCTCATCTAATTCAAGTGCCCAAGGAAGGAAGAGGTGACCGATTTATTGGGCACCCTTTTTGAAGACAGTAAACCTTTCTTAGTTATTCCAGGACTTAGAAGGACATTGGAATTCCCTCAATAGGTGTTATAAATACAGGGCAGTGGAGGAGCAAGTGCACTGTCCTTGTGTGCGAGTAAGGGGGTCTTAAAACTTTAAGGAATAGTCATAGCCACCTCCTCTCTCTTCCTGGGGTTCTCCTGAGATTCTAAGCAGATGCCAGGTTTTGTTTTTTTGTTTTTTTTTAGAGGTGGCGGAATATAACCTCCCTAGGGGTTCAGGGAAAAGATCTGCCGCCAGATAGTAGTTCATCTCAAAATGCCAACACCCTGGATCTCTGGGATTTCCCTGGAGTATCTGGGTAATTAGATTAAGGGATGCATAACATTTTTTCCTTTAACTTTAAATCTAAAGGCTGCATGGATCCCCTGGAAAGCCATACCCATCTACCGTCTACTCCCTCTTTTCAGAAATTCCCTGGGAGTTTTATTTATTTATTTTTATTTTTTGACCTGGAAGAGACATCCTTTATAACATTTTGGGGAAACATCAGGAGTATGGTACGAGTAGAGAAGCACACACATTTCCTGGAGAGCTTGGGCAGTAACCTAATTCAGAATATTTAGACTATTAAGGAAATGGGTGTGAGTTGAGTTCCGGAAGTAGATATCCCCTAACTACCGGCTTCCCACTTCTCCTCTTCGAACTTCCCCAAAAGTTTCTGCGTAAGCTCTTACTTCACCTGGTAGGTGCTGAAGGTTCTAACCTAGCATTAGTCGAAATCACAATGGATATAACAAGGGAGCAGAGCTGAATAGTCAATTTATCGATCAATAAAACAGTCAATTTATATCGAAGTGTTAATATTACAGCAAGGTTACAATTAACATTGTCGAAAGTTGGCCACAAAGTATTAGCATATTGCATGCAAAAAAAGAAAAAGATCGCAATGTACTAAAAATTAATGTAAGCACAATAAAGTTGAATTAATTTCAAGCTCATGGCCAGAATGTTGAACTTCATGAATATTAATAAGCACAAAAAATTAAGTCATTACTAAAAAAATTATTACGGTTATAAGAACGGTTTAATTATTTGTTGAAAAAAAATTCATGAACAGATATCTTGGTTGGACTAATTTAATTTGTTACAAAAAATTCAGTAGCTTTGGATGTACGTAAACTAATAAACAAAGATTAAATTTTCCAATTTTGTAAAGTTGCAAAAAACACAAGGTCCCTGTGGATACCCCATGCTAACAAAACAATCGACACTTTACAATCGATATTCAAAAATATTCATGTAGCCTGGCATACAGGTGTAAGAGAGTTCTAGCTAGGAGTAGGTTTGCTGAAAGGTCTTAGGTCTTAGCAAAAAAAAAAAAAAATTGAAAAAGGGAATTGGGAACAAAGAAGAACTTTGACGAAAGGAACCATTCAGAATAGCCCTTTTGTTCCCTAAGCTCCTTCACAACAGTGACTACAGACGCGAGACCCGCAAAGTTAAGAAGTAAGGCGGGACTACGTTCGATAATGTGCGTAGGGGCCTTGATGGTTAATATTTGAGAAATATACAGTCAATTAAGTGTTGACTCGTCGCCTCCGTCTAAGGCTGGAAACATAGTGGAGCGGCGAGCAAAGCGGCAATGATAGCTGCTTCAGATCAAAGAGAACGTCGAGCAGCGAGCAAAGAGTCGCAAGCACATAGTGACGAGTTTAGACGAGTTTCTCCTTTCGACGAAACAAGATGGAGGAACTATTTCTATAAGAAAATTCTTCCTTGAAAATTTGGTATTTACAGCAGCTTAGAAGCAGGAGCTGCAGTGTTCATGATATAAACAGGACTAAACATGTATTTGGTGAATTCCATCACTTGTACCAACAACTTCGGGTGCGTTCCACTAAGCGACCACAACGACCAAAACATACCTTCAGGCGTTCCACTTGGCGACCGCGGTCGTTGTGGTCGCGGCGAAAACGTCACTAATGACGTCACTATTTTCGCTCACGCGAAGCCC
Organism: Rhodnius prolixus; assembly: GCF_049639745.1. Lineage (NCBI taxonomy): Eukaryota > Metazoa > Arthropoda > Insecta > Hemiptera > Reduviidae > Rhodnius > Rhodnius prolixus. Next base: position 33,547,259 of record NW_027411582.1, read on the forward strand.
ACAACGCCCCATCTATAGAGCTGGGTCGAAGTGGGCGTTCAGAAATATGGCGCAATTTTTGAAAAAAATATGGCGACCGAAAAAATTATCTCATGTATATGAAAGTATTATTTCATGTAAATAATAGAATGTGTTTCTCGAAAGTCGACAAAAAATAAATAAATAAATAATTACTTATCCCTTTACACACTAAATCACTGAATAACACAAAATCATTTACCTGAAATAACTTTTAAATTCTTCATCTGAATAAAGATCAATTACACTGATAGCAAATAATACGGGGCCTAAGTTTTCGCTTTTTAACATTGCGATTTTGTAAAATTGCATTCCACTCTTCGTCGTAACTAGATAAAGAACTTTCTAAAGCATTATTAATAAATATCCAACTGTTGCCACAAAAGACATTTTAATTTTATTTTAACGTAAATTTTATAAATACTCCACTAAAATATAATATAAAAAATTGAACTATATATATTCTTTTAATATAAATCAACTTTACCAATAATTAATAGTTTATTATAACTGCTTATAAACAGGGTTAAAATTAAAAAATAACCTCTTCAGGCTTTTAACTTATTTTCGAGCCCGCCATATGTAATGTTTACATGAACGGTTAAAACGCCCACAGTCCGTTCCACTTGGGTTTTCGATCGCAACGCTCACAAGCAAGTGGAACGGGCAAAATCGCGGTCGTGAGCGTGGTCGTTGTGGTCGCTTAGTGGAACGCACCCTTCGGGAGCATCCTGGCAAGATTCATTCGTATTTTAGAATATCTATTTCAACATTTGATTACATACTAGCCCAGTGTAACCCCATTAATCCTAGCAGTTACTTTAAGATAAGAAAATCAAAATAAATAAAAATAAAATAGAAATATATGCAGATAAAAAGAAATTAGTCAATTAAAAAAACACAATAATTTTATTAAATCACTACTCCATGATTTGTCGTAAATTAATGTTGTTCATCTGAAAAACTGGAGTAGTAGGACGCTACAGAAGAAGGATTGGAGAATTCGTCCTGATCAGAAGTAGTAGGACGTGAAAATGTAATTTAATTTTGCCTAGTATTTAGATGAAAGTTAGCATTAAGGGATTAAGAACCAAATTAAATGTAGCAAAAATTACCTGAATTCTCCATTAACTACTAATTGTTAATTAATTTTAACTATTAATTATTAATTGTTAAAAACTATTATCGCAAATATTATGGTCGCACAGAGGTTTTTTTAAACAAACTAAACTAATAAATGTATCAATATCCATAAACTATGAGCAATAAACCTTTAAAAATTGAGCGCGATGAGAGCGAAGAAATCAAAGATGTCTTAACGCTTTCTCTCTATAGATAGCGTTGCTCTATCTTCGCTTTGCTCGCCACTATGCGCGGTCCCATATGTTAACTTGTGTTTAATTTCGCCGCTTTGCTCTTCGCTATCATCGCAAAGGCTCGCCGCTCCACTACGTTTCCAGCCTTAGGCACCTAATTAGGCAGTTGCACGCCTTAGAGAAAAGCCTGCCTTAGAAAAAAAAAAAGGCATTACTCTATTTATAAAATTGTCAACGGCCAATTTTGTATTCGTCTAATAAAAGGTTTTAAGAAGTAATAAGAAAGCAGTTCCGCTTACAAAAAAGAGAAAGAGGAAGTGAGAAAGTTCCAAAAAAAATAACTGACGCAACTTCCGCCCCGTTTTTTCAGTCGTACTCTTTCGAATGAAGACACATCAGCCAATAGAAACAAAGTATCTTTCCTTCTCTTCAAAGTTCGCTTCTCTTTCCAGCCAAGTTAAATATGATGAACCATCTACTTTCATTTCATACGCCAAAGTTAATTACTAGCTGCCTTCAGTAGCTACCATTTTAGAACTTCACTCAGTTGGGAGGTCTTGCTAAATAAGATAAGATCTTTTGAAGAGAAAGAGAATTTGTTACGATTTTAAACGTTTTATTTTGTATCTGCTGCTCGTTTTTTCATCTCTTCTACGACAGTCTCCTCTATCTGTTTTGCAGTCTAGTTTAATTATAACGTTGTTATTGGTTCGCTCATAGACTTTATCGTTTATTTTCTTTTTACCGGTGCTAAACTGACACGCGTGCATTCTAGTGGGCTAAGCAGAAAACTCATATTGTTAAAGTTTATTCCGTTAATAATCTGCAGTCATTTTTTTTTTTTCTGTTATAAGGGAAGCGGAAATATTATAATCATATTTTAGATTCACCGGAAATAACCGTTTTAAAGGCTCCTGAATCCCCTCCCCAAATTTTTTTAATTTTTAACAATTGCCCAATTTTTTATTCGATAATGGTTTCTTTAAAGTGTTGTAAGTCAACTACTTCTTTAGTAAAAATTGATGGTTTAAAAAAATGGTTTACGTAAGCTGTTGGGGGGAAGTGGTAAGGGTTTTCACAGCTGTTTTTCTGTTTAACAATGTTTAACGTCAAAATCTGCTGCACGAAAAAGCGTAACGTTGAAAAACACCCAAACTTTAGCAATTTTTTTTCCTCTTTTTCTATAAAAGATAAAATTCCCAAATTTTCTTTAAATTATAGGGCAAACCCTCCTTTATAAATGTAAATTTTTTCATCAACCTACGTCTAATAGATTTCTAGGATAAAGGTGCCGAAAATGGGCAAAAACGGCATTTTCAGAAATTGGTCTTCTTCTTGTTACCTTTATTTTGTAAACAACGTAGCGCCTAAACGCGTGAACCGATTTTCATGAATGTGGTGTCATACGATTCGAGATTTCATGTAGATGTGCTTTTTGGGAGTCACGACGCTGTACATCGAATGGGAGAGGAGTTAGCCCCACATGTATGTAAGACCCCCCCCTGTCGTCCAAAATTATTATTACTAATTATATAACCCCAAACTAAAAATAGATATATAACACATTGTAATACAGACGCAGAGAAGCGTGAACTTAAAGCGCACAGAGGCGAAGGAAGCGCCCTCTGTGAAGTGTTGCTATATTAATTAACTATATAACATTAGTGGTTACACTTGGGTTAATTTTATTTCTGTCTCTGTTCTCCCTTTTAATACTTCCTACACCTTTGTCTCGCTCTATCTTCGTCCAGTGTTCAGGACATAAATCTGATTGTTAGTTCAAGATAAACATGGTTATAACCAAGGTAAGAAAAACCTTCTCACTTTCCGGTCTGGTTTAATTTGTTTATTTTTTTTTTTGTACGTACGTATTCAACCACTTCCCCTCTTTCACCATCTTCCTTTCTAGTATCAAGATTTAACACTAGAGTGCTTTAATAAGAAAAGCTGGGCGTAATTTTCTATTTCTGTAAATATTAAATAACCAAGTTTGGGTTAACAAGCGACTAAATCTAATTAGGGTGCTGCATTCTGCATGGTACTTTGTATTTTCACCAAAAGCCCTAATTGATTATCCACTTAGTACCAGCTTAAATTAGTTAACTTGACAACAGAACGGAAATTTGCATTGTTCCAGAATATTCATAGACTCTAAAAACCAGACTACATATTTTATATGGGTGTTTTTAAGGATAGTGCGAGATGGAAACATACGTGTAATATTTATATAAGACTAATTAATGTACCTCTAATGATGGAAGAAATTCTGAAACCAGCCTAGGAGATACAATAAACATGCGAACCGGATAAAAATCGACAGTTTTTCATGAACTCTAAATTCTTTTTTTTTAATTATTTAGCAATCTTGTGGTCATCAATTAATCAAACGAACTGTTCATTCCCAAAATCGATCGATTAGTCGATTATTTGTGCAAAATTCGTTCAGTAAAGTGATAGTACCTTTACAGGAAACATCTGAATACAGATATTTCCGGTCAAAAAAACTCGACAATTTGACATGACTGCTTCAATTTCCTGTTCTGATAATGAGAAATTAAAGAAAAACTATAACCAATCATATATTATACAGAAAACATAGTATATTGTGTTGAATAAAGGGAATAACACAAAAAAAAAATATGTAAACGTACAAAAAAAAAAACATATGTGCGTGTATATTGTACATAACTATACGTAATATGTCCGTCATTATGTTAGTCCTTGAACTTGTCTACTATTAATAATGACAAGTCATTAAATCTGTTCCCACTACTCCTAAGTCCTTCCTGCCACTGCCATCACAATTTACAAAAAAAGAAAAACTCAAATTACAGTTTTTCCAACCGGAACAAAAAAAAAATATGAATTTTTTGTTCTTTTAGAAATTCCATCAAATTGTAGATCAAACGGTCTCGTCTTTCGTGAAAAAGTAATTACGTCATAAAGTCGCGTGAGTATTCTCTGTAGAATTTTTTTTTTCCTAATTTTCAGAAACCGGATGTACCTACCTAATAATTGATTTTCGTGGTTTATTTGAACAGAATATACAAATACGGCTACAGAAACCGGAGGTACCTAATAATTGATTTTCGTGGTTTATTTGTACAGAATATACAAATACTGCTAGATCAAATTCATTAAATAAAATTTAGCTCTAATGCTTGTAAAAAAAAAAGATACCCAAATTTTATAAATTGGAAATAGAGGGCCCGCACTTTTTTTTATAAGAAAAATAAAGAAAGAAAAGTAGAAGGAAAATACGCGCTTATTTTATTGCGGGAGAGTACTTGTAAAGGTCCCAAAGAAAAATAGTGGATATTTGCGCTTCTAGGCGAGATTCTGCTGAAACATTGTATAGAATGAGAAATACATGCATGATAAATAAATATTTACTGAATTCACTTTCTGAATTTATACGTATATATTGTATATATCATATGAAATATAAACTGCAATTTTTTTTTTTAAATAATATTCTATTTACAATAGGTAAATAATGTGGTAATGGTAAATAATATTAGTGTTAGAGAAGGACATTTGTAAATAAGGCGCGTCAACATCTAAGGTTATTGGCGCCCGGAGCTTTTTTTCAGTACACTGCCGGCCTCCGGACAGTGTTCTCTCGTTACAGACAACACTGCCGTCCATCACTGGGCAGTGATGAGCTGTAAGAAGCTCCTAGAAAGAGAAAATCTAAGGGTCAGTAGCTGGGATTCGAACCCGGGACCTCCGCGTGGAAGTCCAGTACGCTAACCCTTCCCTTCCTTCCCATCGTAAATAAGTTATTGTTTTTAGTGTTTTAAATGAAAAACTCACACGAATTTTCTCTTACTACAATTAAGGACTTCATTTTTCATGAGACTTGGCATTTTCTTGTCGTCTGAAAATAGTTTGGAATTTTACCGACATGTTGCATTCTAAGCAGCACACTTAAATGACATTTTACACGTAAGATTAACACTCTTTAAAACAAAAAGGAAAATTTACCACTCATTTGTGGAAAGTGTAGCCACATACGCAGCAGAAAACTGGACGTTGTCCAGAAGAGCTGAAGGTAGCCTGTTAGCCCTGGAAATGGACTTTTGGAGGAGAAGTTGTGGTGTATCCAGGCTCCAGCGAGTTCCCAACTCCGAAATTAGGGAGAAAGCCAAAGTCGAAAAGACCATTCTCTATACAATAGAGACCAAAAGACTGAAATGGTATGGCCACCTAATGCGGATGGATGAAGATCGCTGGCCCAGGAGAATCCACAGCTTCACTCCACAGGAAAGGAGGAAACGGGGCCGACCTAGGAAGCGGTGGATGGAGGGTGTGGAACAGGCTATGGCAGCGAGGGGATTGGGAGAGGGAGACTGGGAAAATAGAGAGCGCTGGCTATTGGGTGTCGGGGATATGATCGCATAGGTTGTAAACTACCCGTTATAAAAAAAAAATTAACACTCTACCCAGAACTGCATATTAAAAATATGTCAATAAAATTTTATAGATCTAAGTATGGGTGCATTGAGCGTATAAAGATTAAAGAAAATCAATGGAAACGTTTCCGAGAAAAATGCAACATTATTTCCCAAGATGAATACACAGGGTGTTCATTTTAAGACGGTTCAAATGCATTTCATGCTTAAACGGTTAATCTGAGCAAAAAATGGTAGAGGCAAAATTTGTTGCCCGTCTTATATCGGGAAATAAGTCGTTTTCCGAATGATTTTTCTAAGAAAAATCAAATGTTAAGAGCTTTAGATGTTCTCAAGCATACACAAAATGGCTAAAAATTAATTTTACATTTGTTACAAACAAGAAGGTTTAATAATTATTTGGTAATTTTGGAAGAGTTGCGTTTAATTACCAAAAAAATTGGAAACCACCTGCCATATATTTAAGTGATCAATATCTTTCCTGTAAAGGATCAAACTTATTCCTTAATTTATCAAATAATGCACTTTACTCAACTTGTGAAGCATGTACTGTGCCTTCAAAGGTGCCCCCTCAGATACAGAAAGCAGTTTGTGACCTCCTGGCTTGCGAGCCAGATTGCCGTTTGCTCGGATTAAGCATGAAATGCATTTGAGCCGTCTTGAAATGAACACCCTGTATATGGGAAAAGCTGGTTGTCGTTCGTACACTAATCGAACCCCGAAACGAACGCAAAATGTGTTGTGACAAAGTTCAAAGCTCTCAGCTCCAGAGAATCCTCCACCCCACCCCCCCGCCAAATAGATGAACTCCCCCAAACAAGGTCAATTTAAGATGGAAAACTTTGCACCTCTCTCTTTCCAAAAAAAAAAAAAACTGGAACATTTTGACCGCTGGACCAAATTTTAACCCAACCTTTATTGTGACGTTCTAAGTTAATGTCTGCGCGAAATATCAATTTTCAGCTTTATTGACATGTTTCGTATCTAAACTTACGATGAATACATACAAACAGACAGACAGACAGATACTATCAATTCGTAAAAACCACTTTATCAGACTTGAAAACAGATGTTACCGTAAAAAAAACTCAAAATAAAAAAATGCACAAATACAACTACAAAAAAACCTTCTCTTACTATAACAGTATATTAGAATGCAATAATTTGAATAAATATAGATTTTAAAATAATATTTTAATGAAATATGTAAAGCAGTATTAAATAAATTAAGTGAATAAGATAGAATAGAAGGTAACTTAGGAGCAACTGAGACAGAGGCAATATTAAGTTAACTATAGAATGGACGGAATCATTTTAAAAAATTATTAATATCTAGTTAGCTTGTGTGGCAGCTCTAATCTGTCAGCTGATATGTTGGAAGTCATTTTATTTTTTCCACTGCCTCCTGTATAGTACAGAACTGGTTCTCCTTTATTTTTTCTCCTTTATTTTTCTCTTTTAAAATGATAGTATTTATTTTATTTCAATTTAAAACTAGCTTTATTTATTTGTATAAAATTAAGTGTATAAGTGTGTATATATACATTTAATAAGTTAATAAATTAGAATTAAACAGTAGCGAGTTTTTCTTCTTTTTTATTGTTTGTTTATTTTTATTATTTATTTTTAATTTTTTTGTTATGATCTAAAAATGGAATTAACGGTATGAATCATGAAAGCTTTATTATTATTATTATTAGAGGAATAACTCCTAATTGTGATGGAAGTTTGTTTTTTATTTAACTGTATTTATTTATTTATTATGTGCATTTTTTAAACTTTTTATACGGCTAAAATTAGTATCGTAAAATAACAATGAATATTACTGTAAAAAGTAAAAAATATTAATAACCAGAACTCATAGGAGGTTGAATTTTAACCTTTAGGTTGAATTTTACAAGTTTTTCAGGGATGGAAAAACAAAAACAAAAATTTTATTGGACTTTAAACAAACAATTTTCAATAAGGAAAACAAATTAAGTAAAGTAATGCCAATTTTTTTTTTCAGGCGGGCTTTACGTCCAACTACCAAATTAGGTGTCGTGGACGGAGGCGACTAGCCTAACATACTTTACTATAAATTTCTCATATTAACCATTAAATAAAATCCAAAGCCTAGACCGGGGGAAGCGAACCCACTAAACCAACAATACATCTTAGCTTTGCGGGTCTAGCCTATAACCGCCTAACATACTTTACTGTAAATTTCTCATATTAACAATTAAATAAAATCCAACGCCTAGACCAGGGGCTTCGAACCCACTAAACCAACAATACATCTTAGCTTTGCGGGTCTAGTCTATAACCGACTAACATACGTTACTGTAAATTTCTTTTATTAACCATTAAATAAAATCCAACGCCTAGACCAGGGGAATCGAGCCCACTAAACCAACAATACATCTTAGCTTTGCGGGTCTAGCCTATAACCGACTAACATACGTTACTGTAAATTTCTTTTATTAACCATTAAATAAAATCCAACGCCTAGACCAGGGGCTTCGAACCCACTAAACCAACAATACACCTTAGCTTTGCGGGTCTAGCTTATAACCGCTCGGCTACCGTGGCGTCTAGAAGAAAAAAAATTTATATAAAATAAAAGCGATTGATATCTGAGTAGATATTAAAACAAAAGCAGATTTAAAAAAAATAAAATCTTTCGTGAAATTCAAACCTCCGGAATGGCGCCCAGATCTTTTCTTTTCTTTTCTTTTTTATTTTTTTGGCAGTAAAAGACCAGCCTACGAACCAGTGTTGCTCGTTACAGTCAACACTGTCCATCACCAGGACAGTGAGCTGTAAGAAGCTCACTAGGAAGAGAAAAATCTGTGGGCCAGCAGCTGGATTCAAACCCGCGGGATCTCCACGTTTTAGAATTCAACATTCGCCCACCAATCCTCCCGGATATTATTTTAATTTTTGGAAAATTTTTGTACTGAAGGGCAGTTAAAGCTTTTACAACCAAGTTAGCTGACAGTAGAAACATGATGGATGTAGGGTATCATCCCAGTGGTAGTAATAAATTGGCTTATTAGACTTCTGTCGTCAAGAAAATAACAGCCTTAGGCGTTGAGTGGGATTTGTTTGGGATGTGCCAGATTTTGGATTGGCGAGATGTGATTAAGCCTTAAGACGAATGGAATCTTGAAGTTCATTAGGACAACTACATGTCGAACTAGATATTTGACAAATATTTCGATAGAAATTGGAACGCAGAGTTCATGTCAGTAAGTCGAAATCTGCTTCAGTTGTGCACGATAAATCTGTGTTTTCTTGGCCAGTGTTAGTTTTTTTTTAAGGACACATTTAGAACACTTTAGAACACATTTGAGAAATATGAACCTTCTTTTTAAAACCGAGAACTGAAATTCTATTATGCAAATTACAATTTTATGTTTTTAATTGCCCACTTTAGTACTTTATTTTAGAAATATGCCCAGGATTTTTATGCTTGATGAAAAGCCCTTAACCGGAAATGCAATTGCAAAGAATTGTTTCGTGCAGGAGGAGGGGAGGGGAAATAACAACCTTGTAGATAAACAGGTGCTTTAGAAAGTGTATGTGTATTTTGGTTTGTCAGCCTGATTGTGACGTGTAATAAAAGAGAGAAGAAACTTTAAAGTATATCTTTCTCTTCTCTTTTCTTAAAAAAAAAAAAAAAACATAAGTACTGCCTATATATATGTATATATAAGAGATGATGAGTGAGTGAGATAGCCAGCTAGAGATTCTGTGCGTGTTTTTTACTCACTCACTCACAGACACACGAACAAGATGGCTCGTCAGTTCGACCTTGGTTTGAGTGAGGCTGGGCTTGGCTACCCTGCGGCCACCGTTGACCCCTTACACATACAAAGTTTTCTACCAAGAAAGGAGCTAGTGGCCAAGAGTAAAGTGAGAAAGATATATATATATATATAATAGACAACAAGGATATGTGTGTATGTGCGTGCCAGTGTGCAAGTCTATACATGTGTGGTGGTAACCAGGGCGACGGTGGCGGCAGGTTATAATAGTGGAGGAGGTTACACATTCCTAAGGACCGCAGGTGAAACGAGAGCACCAGCTTGCCCCTCACCTCACCTCACCGCTCCAAAGGCCAAAGCCGGCAACGCTACTAACCATCGGCTCGGACATCCGCCTTACTCTCTTCAGCAGAGAGAGACAGAGAAAAAAAAAACTATCCCACATATCTCGGACGCACCATCATTCCTTCTCTCTCGCACTCTATATAATCTAACATGTATTCTCATTCACACTATCTCTCGCTTACTCTACTTAAAAAAAGTAAAAAAAAATAAGACCATCTACTAACATTGTTAAATATATCAGACTCTCTTTATTCAAAGAAGCAACCTCTGACCCTTTTCTCAGACCCGGAGAACAATTTATATTAAAGACAATACAAAACAAAGCGAACAAACAAAAAACCAAAATTTTGCACAAAAAGAAATAATTAATAATAATAAATCAAACAGCTGATCTGTCCTTGACATTCTCTTCATACCATATGATCTTAATTAAAACAGCTTATTAAATAAATACAAATTACAATACTGCATTAAGCAGTATACTATCTTTTTTTTTTACATTACGCGATTTTAATTAATTAATATTTTTTTTATACTATTTACAATAAAAGTGTCAATATTTTTGAGACTGATTTACTGGTATCACAATTTTTTGGGGGGAGGGGGAAAAGGTTATGGAAATGAATTTAGAGAATGTTTTACGTCTCTACAGCAATCTACTAGAATAACATCGCTATCTATTTCCTACAACTTAACGTAAAGTAAAAAAGGATGCTTAGTACGAACTCACTTAGAAGGCTCATTGAAGAGTTAAGTACCCGAATTAGTGGAACAATGGGGGCTTATCTTACCCTAATCTTAGAGCTACGTCTTTCTAGTCTCGAGAGCCTTTGTCTTTGTCTTTGTTAACGCACCTAATTCCATTTACTTAAATGAATTAATCCATCCTAAGAGGACCTACAAGAAACTCAAGAACCCTTCTCCTCCAAGACTGCTGGAAAGTACTGATGGGTTTCTACTACCACGTTATCCCAGTTTTGACGCTAAACTTTAGCTCCATCGCCGTAATTATGTTAAAGAAGTAAGTGTGTAAGTGGGGAAGAACAGTTCTAGATTTGGTCTGAGTTGCGTGTACACCTGTTTCCCCTCTTTCACGGGGAGAAAAGCTCATTTTTGTTATTAAAGGGAAATATTTTTTTTGGTTATTTTAATTTTTAATGTTTATTAATGACGATTTGTTTTTACAATACAAAAAAATCATAAAGGCGCCACGGTAGCCCCGAGTGGTTGTAGGCTAGACCCGCAAAGCTAAGATGTATTGTTGGTTTAGTGGGTTTCAATTCCCCTGGTCTCTAGGCTTTGGGTTTTATTTAATGGTTAATATGAGAAATTTATAGTAAAGTATGTTAGACGATAGATAGGCTAGACCCGCAAAGCTAAGATGTATTGTTGGTTTAGTGGGTTTCAATTCCCCTGGTCTCTAGGCTTTGGGTTTTATTTAATGGTTAATATGAGAAATTTATAGTAAAGTATGTTAGGCGAATATAGGCTAGACCCGCAAAGCTAAGATGTATTGCGGTACTAGTCTATATTCCCAATAGTTAATATGAGAAATTTTATAGTAAAGTATGTTAGGCGAATATAGGCTAGACCCGCAAAGCTAATATGTATTGCGGTACTAGTCTATATTCCCAATAGTTAATATGAGAAATTTTATAGTAAAGTATGTTAGGCGGTTATAGGCTAGACCCGCAAAGCTAAGGTGAATTGTTGGTTTAGTGGGTTCAATTCCCCTGGTCTAGACATTGTGCAATTTATTTTTATGGCGGTTAATATGAGAACTTTGTAGTAAAGTATGTTTGCTAGTCGCCTCCCTCCTGAGACAATCGCCCTTACTCTACTTGCTTTTCACTAAAAATCCCAATTAACGATAAAAATATTTTCTTTTTTTTTTTGTTCACAGAACTTCCGAGAACAACGAATCGACGGTTCCGCACTACCCTTACTGACTGAAGAACATCTGACAACCACCTTAGGAATGAAACTGGGCCCAGCACTGAAATTACGATCAGCGTTGAGCAGCCGTTTAGGACAATGTGCCGTTTGTTTACATTGTTCGCACTGCCATGGCAGTACAACGCCTCCGGCGACCACGACCACCACAACAATCGGAGGGCCAAATTCCGCAAGCACTCCGAACAGTACGGCTGGTGATAAGTGACCACCGGAAACTTGAACTAGTGAAATAATTTAATTTAATTTTGAACTAATGAAGTCAATTGTGCACTAGTGATAATTTTTGTTTTATAATAAATTAAATTAATAAAATAAAATAAAAAGAATGTCATTTACTAAAACCAGGATTTGTAATTAATTACTATTTTTTATTTTTTACAAAATATTGTATATAATGAATTATTAACGTCCGTCCTAAATATTGGTAAATATCACATTGAGCGTTTAGAATGCTGACCACTCCTAGATGTACTGAGAATAGCTCTCAAGATTACAGGAACCAATCTCCCGCAGGGATGTTTTGGAAAAAAAAAAAAGCCAGCAATCAAGGAATTTTCTTAAGCTGTGCTTACTCTGAAGAGGTTCCATCCAAATTGAAAGGAAACTGGATTATGGAAAAAAAAAAAATCAATTTCCAGCAAAAGCTCAGGAAGATCAGGGGGGGACCCCCAGTTTTTTAGGGATAATACTGATGTTTACACAAACCCTTACATCAGTGCCTCCCACAGAGAAGTTTATTAAGTCCGTATTAGGCAGTCAACTCGATAAGGGACAACTATTCAAATTTATACCAGAAGTCGGCTAAATAGTTAAGTTAGAAATGAAAATATTATAACTGTTCGATAAATTATCGATTTAAAATCAAAGCATACCATCGAATCAATGAATTCAAAACTGTATTTTCATATTAACGTAATGATTATTACTTAACCAACGTACCGTAGATTGAAATTTTAAATCTAGTCCAATGAAAAAGTAAAAGAAAAATTTGAAAATTAAAAAAAGGGGAAAAAAATATATCACCTTTTTTTCTAAACGTTCAATGATTAGATTAATTTTTGTAATAATTATAATTTATAATACAAAAACTTGTTTGAAAAAAAAATTAAGTAAATAAAAATTTAAAACAATGCCAAATTGATAGCGAAATATCTGTAAATAATACAGCACCAAAGGGTATCAGCTGTATTTTTTATAATTGTTATTTTTTACACTTCAATTAGTGAATAAAAAATAATGAAATTATTTTTATACATTAATTAATATATAAATACAATATATATAAAAAAAAATAAATCAATTTTTGTAATTAAAATTATCGTTTCGTTTTTTGTAAATACTTTTTTATTTTAAAAAAATTAATTTGAATTGTAAATATTTTAGAAACTTAAAATTAATCAATTTAGTTTTTTGGTTCATTCTTTTTGTGTATGAGTGTGTATATTTATATTAAAAAAAAAAAAAAATTAACTCAAAAACAATTTTATTAATAAACTTTGCTCAGAATTTTAAGTTTAATTAAAATTAAACAAAAAAAAAAAGGTAAAATAAACGCATTAAAGGTGTTGACAGTTATATGACACACAATGAAATGATGAGTTCAATTATAGTAATTGGAATTACGCGTGCGCAATACCACCCCCCACTTTTCGTAGACATGGTTGCCAGAGTGGGGAGTAAAAGTGAATGAGCGTCTTTTGTCAATCAACATTCTAAAATAAATTAATTTTAAGTTGTAAAAATTAAACAAACAAAAAACAACGAACTTACACAACTACACCCTTAATTAATTATTTCGATTAAAAATATTGTAAATATTATTTACAAATAACGTTTTTCTTTTTTCATTTTTTTTTGTAAAATGTAAATAAAAATACAAATGAGGCTGTGCTCAATACAAAATATTTTTTTTTAAAATACAAAGTGCCTTGTTCACAATAAATATGTAACTATTATTATTAATTATTATGTACCACAATTTAAAAAAAATAAATAAATAAATAAATAAAATTTATATAAAATGCATGTATTTACTGAAAGTTATATATTTTTCACTAAGAGTGTATGAAAATTATTTTTTCTTTTCTTTTTAATTTTGGGAATGAATAAATGTTTTTTTTAAAAAAAAGATGCAACATTTTTTTGTCTTTCAAAATCGTTTCCAACGTTTGTAACCCACAAATTAATTAAATTCCCATTTCATTGATCCACCGCCCCAGGATTCCCTAAAAGCAGAGATGGCGAACCTTTTTGAGATGTGGGTCAAATTTTGTTCATTTTTTTTTTTAGTACTAGCTCCTTGGGTCACCACTAATGCCCATTTCTCACAAGAGTTAAGTTTAAACTGAATATTTTCAAGAAACTAAACATCTTTAAAATTCAGTTGGCTTAACGGGGTAAAACGGGGACGAAACAAGTGGCTATGGAAGTCTCTTTTTACAAACATAACCTGAACAAAAACCTGAACAAAAGTGTGTTTTATCTGAAGAAAAATCTAAATATGGTTATTTGTGCTTTGGGTTGTCGATTTTTTTTGTATCAAACAAAATATGAGTAAAATTATACATTTTATTTGATATTTTGTTAAACACTTTTGCTTTATTTCAAATACTACAAAAGCATTTGTCGTCATTTGCGTTTTAAAACTGTAATGATCAAACTAGAAGGTTATAGATAGCATTTAAATTGCTTTTGTGTCAATGCATGATTGAAAAAAAAAAAATACAGATAGAATATAAATTATCCACAACAATATTAGGAAATCTAAATCAACCCGCGTAAACAAACAAATGGTTGTCTAGCAATTGTGGGTCAGAGAAAAAGCTTGCACGGGTCAGTGTCTGACCCGCGGGTCATAGGTTCGCCATCACTGCCCTAAAGCAATGTTCAAGGGAAAATTTATTTCTCTAAATACTATAGTTTTAACTATAATACTATAATTTTCCGGGAGAACCGATTTTTACTAATTTAGGATACTAGGCTAGCAATTTTACTTTATTCACAATGATGCTATCTAGATGTTGTAATATTAGAAAATCGTAAGGATAGAATTGGAGGGAAGTTAGCTAGAAAGTGCTAAAGAAAACCGCCTCATCTTTGGGAAGAGAAAAACACTTTCCCGAGGGGGGAAAAAAAGGTACAAAAAGTTAAAGCTAATAAGCTTTTAGTCGAGCAGAATAAATGAAGTTCAAAAAATTAAAACAATGGAACGATTTTTAATCGAATTGCCAAAAATAAAAAAAAAAAATACTGCTTTGATAAAACTAGCACTTTGGTCCATCGGATTCTGGACGAAATCTTATTATCAGAAATGGCAATACCATCTGTCCGTCGATGGATCGGTATTGTCTGTAACGAGAGAACCAATTTCCGGTGGCAAGCAGTGGACTAAAAAAAATGACGCGCCTCAAAATTGAAAAAATGGCAAGAGACAGGATCGTACATTATAGAAAAAAAAAAATGGAACTTAAAAGGAAATCGATTCACCCAATTTCTAAAAAGTAATCTTAATCGATTAACTGATAAATAATTTTACCTCCCCCCAGAAATATGTAGAATTACATTTCATGAAAATTTTTATCGGAAGTTAAAGCCGAAAAGTTTTCCACAAGAACAAAAGAAGAGCTTAAAAAACACCAAAAGTGGCTGGTGCTGCTATCTACCAGCAACAAAACTTACTAGACCACACCTTAAATAAAGTACACTTTTTAATGAATGAATCAATTTTCTCTCTCTCTCTCTCTCTCTCTCTCTCTCTATCTCCTCCCCCTTTTTATCATTAATGCATTACCTAATAATTAGAATTATTGCCTGAATCATTAATGCATCTATTTACAGTTAAAGAGATGCTGTCATATTTTCATGTTCAAACATGTCTATGCCAGAAAAAAAAAAGAAAGTCAACTCCTATCCCTTATCAAAGTATATAAGTGAGATATTAAATGTCAGACGAACCAATAATAAGAGAGGAGCCTGTGTGAAGTAGGGCCCCCCCCCAATATTTGTGAGGTAGGTATTAAGTTAGGAAATCTTCCAAGATATTGGAAATCTTCCAAGACCACAGCATCATATTAAAATATACAGCCTCTTAATAAACAAGATAGGTGTTATATTGGAAAATTAGATTACAAGTCAATAAGCTGAAATTTGGCAATCTTGGTAAGTTATAAGAAATTTTTCCAGATTAATTTCCGTCGTGTTTATTGTAATACCCCCCCACCAACCCACCACCACCAGCAGTAGAATTAGGAGAACCTATGAAAACGTTTTCCCTGAACTTTCACTAATTACGTCTTCATTTTCTCCTGGAGAAGAACTGAAGTTAAATTTTTTTCAAGATAGAATCAAAATAGAATGAAAAACAATAGAATGCTATAAAGAGCTGATTTATTTACTTAGATAACTTCTAGAAAAATAAATGAAAGTACACTTTCCCCCACCCCACCCCCTACTTCTTACAGAGAAGAAATACGAAGTGAAACCGGAAACATCCGGACTTCGCACATTGCCACTAATTTACTTCGTTACATACACGTAAACTGAAGTACTCGCTCCAGTGATTTAATGGCTAGTTTATACAGCATCCTCTTCTCGCCTAGGATATATAAGCTGTTCTTATTGCACATCTGTGTTGTATACGCTACCACAACCTTCCTTTTTGTATGCATTACGTGATGTACGTGTTTTTTTTTTAAAAATTGCCAGCAAAGCTTTCCAGTATAAATTAGAAGTTGTTAAGCTTTTCCGGTTACAAATTGGGAAATACAAGTATGATAAAAGAACCATTCAGATTTAAGACTTCAACAAAAAAAAAGAAAAAAAAAGCAAACATTTTGAGGTTAGACATCAGTAAGGTTTAAAAGTAAGGTTTTTTTTTTTACTTCCATTAATTCCGCTATCAGAGGAAGGCTGTGCAATTGACAAAAGAATTCCTAAGAGTACGGACCACAAATGTCAAAAGGGTGTTCAGCGTTGATGGGGAAGACCAAAATCAGCAGCAAGCTCTTGTAGAAGAAAAAGATGTACTACGAACTCAAAATTTTACTTATTTTTAAAAAAAAAAAATCGAATATTGAGATCGAATGCCGTAAAGTTTTTTTATTCCAAAAAACGAGAGAACAATGAAGATTATGTAAAAAATAATGGCGCATCCTTAAAACAAAAAATAAATAAATCGACGAACAACATAATATTTTTTTTTTTTTTTTTTTTTAATCTTTTATTGCAATTTACCACTGCAACAGTTGTTGCAACAAGCAAATACGGTGAAAGAGAAAAGAATAACGGGAAATCATGATTGGAGAAGGCACCCAGTGGTGTCACTCCAGTAACGTGCTTAAGATAAGAGAAGATCACGAGGCCATCTTCTCTTCAATCTCCTTAGAGGATTACCTGGTAATGTGGAGGAAGATAGATGTTCTATGAGAGGGTTAGGATGAGCTGCGGTAGAGGAATGAAGTTTGAAGAAACGAGTGTTAGCAAGATCCTGTAATGAAAGGAATTTTGAGGTCATTATGGATAGTGAGGTTAGATACATAGAACGGAGCGTTAAGAAGTTTTCGAAGTATTTTTGACTGTAATGTCTGGAGGCGTAGTGAGTTGGAACGCTTAGTCGATCCCCACACTTCGATGCCGTATGACCAAATGGGTCGCAGTAACATTAGATATAAGAGTCTTTTGTTATGTAGGTTAAGTTTCGAACGTTTGTCAAGTAGTCTGGCGAGAAGTTTGTAGCGTTGGTTAGTTTCTTGTCTTTTCAGTCTAGTATGGGGATTCCATGTCAGCCGTTTGTCTAGGTGCAGTCCAAGGTAACGTACTTTGTCCACAGCTGGTATAGGAGTTTGGTTCAAGATGACAGGAGGTAGGATTTTCCGTCTGAGAGTAAATACTATAAACTTAGACTTCGTAACGTTGGTTTTGATTCTCCATTTGAAAAGCCAGTCCTGTAAGTGGTTGATGTGTGTTTGTAGAGTTCGTGTAGCGATAAGGGGATCGGAATGTGAAGATAAGATAGCAGTATCGTCAGCAAAGGTGGAGAGGATAGTATTTGGATGTTGAGGTATGTCTGCTGTATACAAGGAGTAAAGAATAGGACCTAGGACACTGCCCTGAGGAACACCAGCTCGAGCTAGACGGATATCAGAGTCTGCTGCTCCACAGTTGACTCTGAAATATCGATCTTTTAGGTAAGATTTGAGGATGAGGTAGTAAGTATGAGGAAGAATCTCCCTCAGCTTAAACAGTAGTCCCTCGTGCCACACCCTGTCGAACGCCTGAGCGACGTCAAGGAAAACACTCGGGCAATACTGCTTTCGCTCGAGGGAGGTAGCAATAGTGTCTACAACGCGAAGCACCTGGTGAGAAGTTGAGTGATGTCCCCGAAATCCGAATTGATGATCCGGAATCATATTTTGTTCTGATACTAAAGGATAGAGTCTTTTAAGAAGTAGCTTTTCGAGGATTTTGGAAAGAAGTGGTAGTAAGCAGATTGGTCGGTAGGAAGTAATACTAGTGATGGGTTTCGTCGGTTTTGGTATCATTTTGATGATTGAGAATTTCCACAGAGTAGGAAAGTGCGTCGTTCTGAGGACAGAGTTGTAAAGCAGTGTGAGGAATAGTATGGCTTTTTTTGGAAGTTCGTTTAAGATGGTTGAGGTTATGAGATCGTAGCCAGGTGATTTTTTAGGTAGTCGGCGAATTTCGTTCATTACGTCTGCAGGTGTAAAGGGTTTTGGTGGTAGGCTGAGTTGGAGGGGGATGTCCAGTCTGTTGTTAACGTCTGCGGCATGTCGCTGGTCTAGTATGTCGATATGTGGCGAGAATATATTTGTAAGGTGGGTTGCAAATAACATAATATTAAGTAAATAATTCATTCAGTAAAAACACATGTGGAAAAAAACCGCAAAGTTTTCCCTACCAACTTAATAAAATATTTATCGATTTTACCAACAAAAAAGCAGTACATTCAATATCGATACTCGAACAAAGTTCTACCATTAATAATTTCTGTACTTTTTAGGATATATGTAGCAAATACATAATTTATAAACGGTCCTGCCAACTATATTCTGCATATTGAAAATTGTCCCATCTATCTGCATTAGGGAACTTCCGCAAAGATTTGGGACAAAAGGAAAAACCAAAGGACCACCATATTGTGTTAGTCTGAAATCTGAATAGATGGTAAAACGGAAGAGAAAACAAAATCGATTATGGAATTTAAACTTCCGGAATTATTATTATTATTTTTTTTTTATGATTTAAGGAGCGTCAACATCTAAGGTTATTGGCGCCCGGAGCTTTTTTCAGTGCACTGCCGGCATCCGGACAGTGTTCTCTCGTTACAGACAACACTGTCCATCACCGGACAGTTAGCTGTAAGAAGTTTCTAGGGAGAGAAAATCTAAGGGCCAACAACTGGATCCGGGACTCGGGATCTCCGCGATGGAGTCCAGTAACTTAACTACTTGAGCTAAATCCCTGTTTCCCTCATATTTAGGTAAATACCTTTAGCACTTAAATATTTAATTGAATGACTTTGTCCAAGTCAAAATTCGGTTTAGTGCAGTTCAAATCTTAGTAACAATTAAATAGGCTTAGAATTTATTCCTGAATTAAAAGATAATGTAAGGGTACTTTGGAAATTGTTAAAAAGAAAATCAATACAGGGGTTTCCAAGAAAATTTTGTTTTCTAATTATCGGACAAATGGAAAAGATATTTTCTTTCATTATTGCTGTCGCAAAAAAAAAGACCAGGATCAAGATTGTACAGATGAAAGAATTTTCTTGGTCCAACCTTTCTAGTGGAAGTAAATTATAACATGTCAGAAATGAGGAAAAGTGATGAATAAAGAGAGAAGGTAGTAGGGAAAAACTCGAGCACACGGCAGCCGAGAAAATGGTGGAAATGAGGTTGGAAGAGGGAACCTTTAACACAGTTAGACAATTTCCTTCTTTCTACCCATAGGCAACCCATCTTTTCTTCTTATTATCCAGAAAGGTAGAGGAGAGCTTTCCATGTTCGCTGAGAACCTTCTCACTGAAATCATTGGTGAACATTGGATAAAGTGAGAATGATAATTCAATGGAGAGGGGGCGAAGAAGTTACAACCTCCCGCCCTGGAAGCATTGCTCCCCCATTCCTAGATTCCCTTCTTCCCCTATATTTTGAACAACACTCTCGAGGAGTCTCTCTCTCCCCCCTGGTGATATCCTTCAAGTTTCTCACCCAGAAGTGATTGACTAGGTTTAGAGAGAGCCGGGGCTACACCATCATCATCTCGCTTCCGCTCTACACCCTTGGGGGGGGGGCCGGCGGAAGATAGAGGAAGTGGTGGCCGTGTGGAAGGGTAGAACAGAATACTGGTTGCTGGGTGCGGCCCATGGTTACTATGGCAACCAGAGCGCTCTACACAGGCACATGTTGCTCCTCAATACTCTACATCTCCATCTCTTTCTTTCTAATTTTCTCTCTCGCTCCCTCTCTCATCCTCTTTCACTCAGAGCTTCCCCGCTTCACCATTTCATCCCTCACTACAGTATTTTGCTCCTGAAAACCCAGCCCTGTTATTTAGTGCCACACTGAATACAGTACATTGCCAGAACCCGTACGGGATACATCTTACTGTAAGTATTTCTTTATACATATATATATATATTCATCAAAATTAAACAATTAAAAACAAAACAAAACAAAAAAAATTTAGATCTTCTATTGTAGTAAAAAAAGTAAATATACCACTAAAAAATTTTAAATTTAAATTTACACTATGCTAATTTCTGATAGTAAAATAGAAATTACGTAGAAAAAGCCAACACTAACCAATCGGAGCAATTTAAAAATTGAAATTTTAATCCAAAGAAATGACCAATTATTCATTTATGTTTTGAAACAAATTTAAAAAAAAAAATCAAAAAATTGGAAAAAAAAATTATTTTCAAATAAATCGAACACAAAATTCGATCTTAAAAATAATTACTCACCCCCCCAAATGCGAAGCTTTTTTTTTTTTTTTTGAAATGCAATTTTACTTTGAATAATTCTACATTAAAAAAAAAATTTAAATATTGGGAAAAAAAAAATTATTTTCAAATAAATCGAACACAAAATTCGATCTTAAAAATAATTACTCACCCCCCCAAATGCGAAGCTTTTTTTTTTTTTTTTTTAAATGGAATTTTACTTTGAATAATTCTACATTAAAAAAAAATTTAAATATTGGGAAAAAAAAAATTATTTTCAAATAAATCGAACACAAAATTCGATCTTAAAAATAATTACTCACCCCCCCAAATGCGAAGCTTTTTTTTTTTTTTTTTTAAATGGAATTTTACTTTGAATAATTCTACATTAAAAAAAAATTTAAATATTGGGAAAAAAAAAATTATTTTCAAATAAATCGAACACAAAATTCGATCTTAAAAATAATTACTCACCCCCCCAAATGCGAAGCTCTTTTTTTTTTTTTTTTTTTAAATGGAATTTTACTTTGAATAATTCTACATTAAAAAAAAATTTAAATATTGGGGAAAAAAAAATTATTTTCAAATAAATCGAACACAAAATTCGATCTTAAAAATAATTACTCCCCCCCCAAATGCGAAGCTTTTTTTTTTTTTTTTTTTGAAATGGAATTTTACTTTGAATAATTCTACATTAAAAAAAAATTTAAATATTGGGAAAAAATGTAATGTTAATATAATTGAAATTCTAGCGTATTGCAGCCAAATTGTAAATATATTCAAAATTTTAACCCCCTCCCCCCCAAAAAAAACATTTCGTGAAAAACCCTGATTTTCCATGACTTTCACTTATTTTAATTCCCTAAAAAGTGGCAGCCTAAAACTTTTTCTTTTCAAGACCACCATTTTTTTAAACTTATTTAATTAATTTTGTTGTGCCCATTTGTAAAAAAATTAAGATTGCCATGAAATTAATACTAGAAGAAAAAGTGTCCCCCATCCCCATCTGTTGATAGAATTTTCTCCACCCGATTTTTTCTTAGAAAAACGTTTTCCAAAAATAAACCATTAATAGATCTTTGAAGGAAATTTAGAAAAAAAAAAAAAAAATCGTAGGGACCAATTTTTCGAGAAAAATTACAAAAAGAAAATCGTGGGAAAAGTCTTAAAGAAAAGCGGTACTCTTCGTTGAAAGATTTTCCTTCAAATTTGAAAAATTTTTAGCTTCTTAAATAATTAATAAAAGTTAGGCTCATATATTCTATAGAAATAGTCCTTTTCAGAAAAATAATCACATCTCTTTTTCCCACTAGAAGTGACCATAATACGATTTCCCAAAGAAAATGATTCAATAAAAATGATAGAATAGCATTTGAACAATTAAAATATGGGAAATTCAAAGAAAATTGGCAGGTTCATGCTCAAGGAAATCCCTCCCAAAAAAATAATTGAAAAAATTCATTTTTTGTTAGTTCTTAAATATAAGAAGATTTCTGATTGGTAAAGGGTATTGTTTAGCTTCCAGCCTGATTGGAACAAATCAAAAATATCAAGTTTCAGCTTATTAAGATTTTTTTTGGGTTTATTTTTGAAATATTTTTGGCCCACAATCATTAATCATGTACGCCTCTTTCACTTTGTAAAAAATCGTTCAACGTTTTTGTTTTTAATTTTCACTTAATTTAAATTTCAAATTTTCACTAATCGATTTTAACTTTCCCTAGAACATCCCTAAAATTATTAATGATCCTGGAAACAATGTGCTTCAAATATAGAATTTAAAAAATACTCGTACGTCATACAAACAAATCGGGAAACAAAAAATTTCCATCAATATAATAATAGTTACATCAATGAAGTGTCATCCCAATAATGATGTTAAAGTTTAAAAAAAAAAAAAAAAAAAAAAAAACACTTGATGATTCCCGCTCCCAGAGAAGATGAAATATTTAGTTATCCCTGGAGAAAATGGTTGTGACAAAAGTGGGAAGAGTTAATTGTGTCAACACAGTAAAACTTTTAATCATATAAACTTGTACAAAACTTAATTTGGTCGATCAAAACTTTACAAGTTGTTAACTTCCAATTAAATTTTGTTCAATCAATTGATTTGTTTCTATAGAGGATATTTATTTATATCATCTTAGAGATTTTAAAAAAAGTAGAGTGCGGTCACTCACATGACTTCTGTTTTCCTATTTTTTCCCCCCCTCCAAAAAAGGAAACCCAAACAATAACCATTTCCTGAAGAGGAAAAAATAAAAATTCAAATTATATTTTTATTTAATTATCCTTTTATTGAGATTTACGCCTGTACCCACAGGGCACAATAGGTAAATGCGATAAGTGTATATAAATATCGTGGCAGACGTGAATGACGGTCATCCAGTGATGGCCGCCATTAGTCACTCAGTTGGTCACTGGGCCAACGGCGCCTCAGCCGTCTTCGAGGAGTCTTGGAGGGTAGCGTAGTTGAAGATAAGTTTGCCAGCTAAAGGGTTGGAATGAAATGAGAGATTTTGATGAAAATTTTTATATCGGAGATCGAATGGAATTTGGAGATCCTGTATGTATTGTGTGGTTGGTAACATAGAATGGAACGTCTACTATGCGGCAGAGTATTTTGGATTGGAGTGTCTTTCAGTCTATTGATGTTTGATTTTTTTTAGCTGTTCCGTAAAGTTCCGAGTCCATATTGGCGGTGAGAAGAGCTGTATAGAGTCGTCGTTTGTTCTGTAGTGAGAGTTTAGAGCGTTTGTCGAGTAGTCTGGTCTAGAAGTAGTCTGTATCGTTTGTTGAATTCGGTACGTTTAAGTCTCGTATAGGGGTCCCAGGTAAGTCTCTTGTCTAGGTACATTCCAAGGTACCGCACATGGTCGGCTGGTAAAATTTATTTAATGATATTTTTTTATTAATTTATATATTTATTATATTTATATTTTATAATATATTTATACATTTTTAATGATATTAAAAGAAAATTAGTACAAAAAAAAAGTATAAAGAAAATTTTTAGCAGCCATTATAGAGAAATCCTCTCCTCCAAGAAAACAACAACAAGAACAACTCATTAAATTGGTTGGTACTTTAACTACAAAATTAAGCATCAAAAATCAAATTTTAATAGCTGTTCATTATTATTTTGGTGACTGATTCAATAGTTTTTCAATAGGATGAAAAAATAAATGCCAGTTTTCAGTCGTGATACATTTATTCTGCCGAGCTTTTCGACCTAGGGACTAGGTCATCTTCAGGGCTAGTTTACAAAGTAATATTTTACATTACAGGATTGGTGTGTCTTCTGTCAGTCCATGAACAGACAAAACAGAAGACTCACCAATCCTCTAATGAAGTAAAACAGTACATTGTATACTAGCCCTGAAGATGACCTAGTCCCTAAGGTCGAAAGCTCGTCAGAATAAATAAAACTGCCATTTATTTTTTCATCCTATCAAATTTTAACTTAACGCCAATTTTATATTTATGGGGGAAAAAAACTGAATGGATAATACACGTTGAGTATGATTAACGTTTGAGTTGGCAGAATCATTTAACGTTTTTGGTCCCAGATACTTGAATAGGGCGCCAAAAAAACCCCAATAAATGAAATGGGATTTTATGAATAGTAAAAAGATATAAGATTGCTAAAGAGAAATCATACTTTTAAAGATGGTAGATTTAAGTTATGGTAGTCGAAACGTTTATTAAGTTGACAATGATGTCGAAAAATTATTGGTTATTGCAACAATTTTATTATTTAAATTTTTCCAATCAAAAAAAAGTAAAAATAGTAAATTTACCAATCAATAGATGTGTCCACCACCGTTACGTAGTTATTGGTCAACTTAAATATCAAGGCTGCAACTTGTATAACACCGATGTATTGCGGGTTTACATATACTGAGTCAGTTTGTCACAATAAATGCCTTCTTAGACTTGAGGAAACAATAACAAATGCTTTATTTTTTTTCAAATTTATAATCAAAAATTTTGAAAAAATAAATAAATTGTGATGATACTACTCACACGACTTTCTCCTACAGCAATTTTTACTCACGTCAATTCCCAACGATTTTTTTTTTTTACCCCTTTTCGGAAAAGAGAAGGAAAAATAAAGTTTAAAAAAATCTACTTGCTTGGAAAGAGGAATGGAGCGGAAAAAAGTTGAAGAAAATTTATGAAATAATGGGAAATCTTTTAGTAGGGACTGAGGAATGGACCAGCCAAGTTAAAACTCGAACAATAAAATCCATTATCCTAGTCGACCTAAATACTAGGAGATGACCCATTTTTCCACCCTGTAGGGTGTATATTTTAAGGGTATTTTAAGAAACCATTAACAAGAGTAGCGCATAAAATGCTGCCAATTATCTGACCCAGACTCTTCCCACTTCCGCTCATTTCCTCGCTTCTACCCGTCCACTTACAGTTTTAATAGAGAATTTCAGGCGGCCAATAGGGAATTCATATTTCTATAATCACTTTCTTCTTTTTTTCAATATTTCTCACATCTGTTTTATGTATTGAAAAGCAAAAAAACTGTTTATGGAAAATACTGATACTTTTTTTAATATTGGCACGTTAAACAATGTTCTTATATCTCTTTAACAAATACTTACAGTTTAAAAAGTTAAGTATAGAGGTTGTTTAAACTCTAAAAGGGACACAAATCAGCTTAGTACACAACATTTCATTAATACTTCATTGATACCAGTTATACAGCTAACTTTTCTCTAAAATTCAATGAAGAGTTCATTGAAATCCAAGCAATACGAAAAGAGATAGAAACGTTTGAATTTGAAACGAATTTGAAAACCTCCAACATTTAACCTTCTACATCTCATAAACTATTAACACTAAAACATTGCAACTTATACAAATTATAGAGCTAACTTTTCTTTACAATTTGTTTTTTTTTTTCAATAAGAACAAGAACATTTTTTGAAAATGCCGTTTTCAATAATATTCAGCAACTTTTTTTTTCAAAATCTATTAGATCTTGGTTGTTGCAAAAAAAAAAAAAAAATTACAGCTACAAAAGGAGGCTTTGCTCTATATTTTAAAGAAAATTTGGGAATTTTATCTTTTATAGAAAAAGAGAAAAATATTATCAAAGTTGGGTGTTTTTCAACGTTACGCTTTTTCATGCAGTTTTTGACGATCAACCCATATACGATTGCCATACCGGACAGTTTTAATATAAGGCAAATTAGAAAGAAAAGAAAAATAGATCGTGGCATTTTTCCAGAAAATCTATCATCGTATTATGTCCGGATTTGCTATAAAAATTTATTAATAAATAATAATAATGTACGTATATTATAAAAAGTGTAGTCTATGATCTTCTTGGATATTTATAGTATTTATTTAATATTTGGCAAACAATAAATAACTTGACAGCCCCATCTAGCATCAGAGAAATAATATCTAGGAATTAGTTAAGTGATTAGCGTACTGGATTTCCTCGCAAAGATCCCTGGTTCACAAAACCAGCTGCTGGATTTATCTATCAAGGAGCTTCTTACAGTGACGTCAGATATCGGAGAGAACACTGTCCGAAGATATCACTAATGAACGATTTACAAAACCTCTAAAATTTAACCTTCCATATCTCACTAACTAATATCACTAAAACGTTGCCGATTATATCAGACATAAAGCTAACTTTTCACTGCAATTTGGTGAAGAAATCATTGATTTCTTAAGGATGGGAAGAGTGAGAGAGAGAGAGAGATAAGCGATTGAATTTCAAACGATTTACAAAACCTCTAAAGTTTAACCTTCCATATCTCATTAACTAATATCACTAAAACGTTGCCGATTATATCAGCTACAGAGATAACGTTTCTCTACAATTTGGTAAAGAAATCATTGAATTCTAATGAACAGAAAGAGAGTTATGAAGAGAGTTATTGAAAATTGAACGATTTAAAAACCTCTAAAGTTTAACCTTCCATATCTCATTACCTATTCATCAACTATATTGGGTACCAATTGACTCAGATATTGATTCGTTTTAAATTAAAAATAAATAAATAAATAATCTGATATATACACTCTCATGACTGATCAAATTTTGAATGTTTGTTAGTGATAGAAATATTCCTTGGATTTTTTTTTTTAAACAAACTCTAAATTTGAACGGCATATTTCACAAACTGTAACATTTAATAGGAAGTCAAATTTCAGAAAAGCTAATCGAGAAGGGAACCCTAATTTAGAAGGAAACCCTTCTTTAAAAAATTCTAAAAATTAATTATAATTATTGTTGTTACATTAAGAACACTTAGATTTAAAAGCTTCAAAAATAAAAATAAAAGGAAACTTCTTATCTGGAAGAAAAGATTTTCCCTATAATCATGAAATATAAATTTAAAATGAATTTAAATTTATACCACGCTATGGTGCCAAACAAATATAGTTTGATCTCTCTCTCTCTCAGCCAAGGTTATTTTAAAGAATGAGGCCCCCCTCCACAAAAAAGAAAAGCCCCCTGAACATCTTCAAAAGTAAATTACCACTTCCCAACCTTACTGACGCAACCGTTATGACATCATTTAACGGAAACCCTTACAAAACTATTCCACTATTTAATATACATAGAATCCGAAGGGAATATTATAACCTAACTTCTGGGCCCCTACAACGGAAGGCCGTGGGATACACCCCACCCGTTAAAATAGTTCATTCCTTTATTATATCGCTTAGAATTGGTTTGGAATTCAATATCCATTTCCTTCTGAGAATTTCTAGCAAAGTTTTCCACAATTTCCACCACTACCAACGTTTTGCGCGTGTAAAAAGGAATTTCCATTATCTATTTTATTTTAAATTTCTGGAGGTTAATCTAAAAATTAATTTAGACGAAATAAATTGAATTTCAATAAAATAAAAATATTATATTCTTTTGCCCCCCCCCCAAAATATGTATTAAGATCGTATCAATTTTCCGGAAATACAATTTTAAGGTTTCCTGAACGATAAAAATCTGCTATGAACATATACATGTTAGCCCTCAAGGTAATGTCTTGATTAAAAAAATACCGTATTTGATTCTAAATAACGAGGTAATAATGTGTGGCTTAGTAAATCGGAGATCACTGGTTCGAATCCCGTTTATTGCTAATTTTTATTTTATTTTTTTTTTAGAAAACATTTTAATAGTTCAATATGTGCTACTGCGTATATCCACGATACTTAATTGGTGGTTGGAAGATAATAATTCCCGTCTGAAAAAAGTTAGCGATTACTTTACTTTTACGATTACTTTAGTCATGTTCACATCAGATTTAGCTATAGCTTCCTGCCTAACACTACCGTATTACATCCGGTTAATTTATTAAATGAAATTACTTTCTATTAAGCCTTAAAATCTTTCAGTTTTATTGCCTCATATTTTATTCTCACAGATTAATTAGCCTTAATAGGTCAATTTTAATAAATATTAGGTAAAAAAGAGAAAGTATGATGGGATGAGATTGCAATGAGGAGGAGTATTTCAAACATATAATAATGATATGTCCACGTTATGTGGTAGAAAGGAAACGAATGTTTGACGACATATACAGGTATTTAGATGCACCATTTCGCTACGAAGACATAATATTCTCCACCAACATATATGTACTCAAGTCTATAGCAGAGCTAGCAATGAAATATGAATGTATTTAAAAGTTATAGCCGATTAGAATGAATGCAAGAAAATGATTAGAGAAGGATTACGTGATTTTAATTTCGGTTAAGCTATAAGGATGGCAGGAATATAGAGTACTGATCCATCCATTAGTTGTAAGTTTGTATGTAAATAGTTTGTATATAGTAGAGGGATGAATGTGTGAAGCGAATGTATTTATAAGGAAGAATGGAGAGTGAGTGATATTCTAGTGATAAGCACCTAGACGATGCTGGCTGTATGGCGAAAGCCAACGCCAAAAAAAGGCAAATAATAATAATAATAATAATGGGATCG
The DNA here is from genome assembly GCF_049639745.1 of Rhodnius prolixus. Classification (NCBI taxonomy): domain Eukaryota; kingdom Metazoa; phylum Arthropoda; class Insecta; order Hemiptera; family Reduviidae; genus Rhodnius; species Rhodnius prolixus. The sequence continues at coordinate 33,575,989 of NW_027411582.1, forward strand.
ACCTAATTGGTCCATTCCAAATTTTTGAGATTATCCACGTCTTTATAAAATATACAAATCCTTAAGTTAAAAAAAAAAGATAAATGTTTGAATAAGACTGATTATAGAAAAATAGAAAGTTAAATAGAAAACCTAGGAAAACCTTTTACTTTATCAAATCAATTTTTCACAAATTTCCCGTAACACAAAATTAGATCTCTCGCAAAAAAAATCACTAGCTTGATAAATAAACGCGACCCTCTGACAAATTTTTTATCAGATTTTCGATGTAAAAGGTAGAATATACGCAAAATATTCAGGATTTACACATTTAGGATCACCTCAAACCCTCCCCCCGTTTCAGTGCATTTTTTCAATATTTTTTCATTCAGTTAAAGTTTTTGAAAGCCCACCCCGCAAACATAAGGTTTAAAATTCCCATTTGGAGAATATAATTTTAATTTCACCCAATTGGCCTAGTAAAAATGGTAATTTATTTTTGTGTCTATTTGTGCTAAAATCAGCGCGTTAGCTCTATAAGTAACAATGATAACAGAGTAATAAATGAAGCAAACGAGCGGAGAAGTTACCCAGTGGTAACACTCCAAAACATTAGGCTATTAGTCGCTCTCTTCACTTAAGAGGAGATCCACGAGGCTACACTGTCTCTCTTAAGGCGTCTTGTCCGGATTATCAGGAAGAGTTCTAGAAGCAGAGATTTTGAGATAGAGAATTTATATGAGATTGCAGGCTGAAGTGGAGTTTTCTGTATCGTGTTTTCAGCAACTTCGGTGATAAAAGGAATGTTAAGGTCAATGTGTATAGTCCCAGGTTGGGAGACTTAAAATGGAGTGTTTACAATAGTTGGAAGTATTTTAGATTGTAGAGATTGAATCCTTTCGGAGATTGGAGCGTTTGGTTGAACCCCACAGCTCTATTTCATACGCCCATAGATGGGTTTCAAAATAGATAGTACCTATAAATCAGTCTTTTGTTGTCCAGAGAGAGAGCTTAGATCTATCGTCTAAGAGTCTTTTAAGTAGTCGACAGCGTCTGTTCAGTTCTGTTCTTTTAAGTCTAGTGTGAGATAAAAATGGTAACAAGAAAAACAATGATTGGGCAATAGAACGAATAATGATATGTGCATATTAAAAAGAGAAATTTGTTTTTCCAATGGAAACTGTAATAAGAGAAAAGTCAGTGGGCTATTTCCCAACCAATTATTTTATTTAACTTGAATAAAAGAACACGTTCTACTGAAAACCGTAATTATAAGATAATAAAGTTAACCACGAATTGCAATTAAGTAATAAAAAACGCTTGATGGACAGGTAAAGGGCTGAAATGGAGAGGAAGAGGAACGAAACGGAGAAAAACTGATGAAAAAGACAAAATAATAATGACGCAAACAAAAATGAAATTAAAGTTAATTGCTAAAAGGAATTTTCATTTCAAAATAGTGCGTACTAAATTGAACAAGTCATTAGAAATGAATTAGCATTACAGATTACTCAATCGATGCTCAGCGTGCTTCACAAATCCTTTTTGAAAAACATTTTTCTATTATTTATCTATTTTTCTCCTACTAAGTAAGGAAATTGTACGAAATCGTGCAAGTAACGTGTTTGAAATAGAGTTAACACCGGATGTATCAATTTAAAGATGGAAAACAAAATGTTAAAAGTTTATATTTCGATTTAGTCCTACCAGTCAACCTGAACGTTATCTCACAACCGGAAATAGTTTATCACAATTAAATTATTGGTAATTAAAATATGTATATATTTTTTTTTTTTAAATCTTTTATTGTAACTTACCACTGCAACAGTTGTTGCAACATGCAAATATGGTAAAAGAGATAAGAAATAACAGGAAATCATGATTGGAGAAGGCACCCAGTGGTGTCACTCCAGTAACGTGCTTTGCTCTCACGATGAGAGAAGATCACGAGGCCATCTTCTCTTCAATCTCCTTAGAGGATTACCTGGTAATGTGGAGAAAGATAGGTGTTCTATGAGAGGGTTAGGATGAGCTGCTGTAGTGGAATGAAATTTGAAGAAACGAGTGTTAGCAAGATCTATAATGAAAGGGAGATTTTGAGATCATTATGTACGGTGAGATTAGATACATAGAACGGAGCATTAAGAAGTTTTCGAAGTATTTTTGACTGTAATGTCTGGAGACGTAGTGAGTTGGAACGCTTAGTCGATCCCCATACTTCGATGCCGTACATTATACAGGATATTAAATTATACAGGATGTTCATTTTAAGACGGCTCAAATCATGCATTTCATGCTTAAACGGTTAATCTGAGCGAAAAAATGGTAGAAGTAAAATTTGTTGCCTATCACCTCTAGTTTCAGAATATGTGACTTGATTTTAGATTCCTGCCCGCATAAGCGGCAGACGCGCGTCCAAAATTAAAAGTTTGCAATTGACCCACCATTTTCATATACACACATTCAAAGAGTATAAAAAGTTATGTAAGAAACCGGAAACCGCAATTCTATATCTTCAAAATTAAAGGTGCTAGGCCATTTCAAAATCTGGATATTTATTAACATCTAAAGCTATTAACATTTGATTTTTTTTTTTTTTTGTAGAAAATCCCTCGGAAAATGACTTATTTCCCGATATTAAGAAAAATACTAGCTTTACTACCTTGGCAATATTTTTAGTCGAAAGGGGATGAAAAAAAATACATAAAAATGACCTATCGCGTGCTCTTCTTTCTCTTTGATAACAAGTTAAAAAACTTGAAATATGATTAATAAATATCCAGATTTTGAAATGGCCTAGCACCTTTATTTTTGAAGATATCGAATTGCGGTTTCCGGTTTCTTTCATAACTATTTATACCCTTTAAAACGGTGTGTATATGAAAATGGGGGTCAACAACAAACCTTTACTTTAAAGCGCGCGTCAGCCGCGTATGCGAGCAGGTTTAGATCAAGTCACATATTCTGAAACTAGAGGTGACGGGCGACAAAATTTTTCCTCTACCATTTTTTGCTCAGATCAACCGTTTAAGCATGAAATGCGTTTGAGCCGTCTTAAAATGAACACCCTGTAACTATACTGTAATTAAATAAATAATAAATATATAATTAAAAATTGATTGTTCACAATAAATATGCTTAGCTTAGAGAAATCATTGGAATCTTATTTTAAAATATCTAAGAAAAGTCAAAAATAAATCCATTGGTACTACCGGATATGGAGGATTCGTTAAACACTAAAATTTACTAACTTTCTTAATCTCTTTAACAAACAATATGTCAGATACAAGACCATTTATCAAATTACAGGAAACCAAATATTTCAACTCTTTCAGATGTGCTTAATTTAACTAGAAATTAAATGAATGCTCTACCCCATCATGTGTTCAAATTAAACCCTAAAATCTGATTTTACACAAGTAGTCGTAGAAATAACAAAAAGGTATTAGCTATAGATCGAAATTAGTAGTTCGACAGAACCAAGTTTGAGCCAAGAACAGGCCCAGTAACTTGAAAACAGAATTTCTTTAATATTGGAGACATTGGGTAGTAAAGAATTATCACGCCAAAGATTGTATTTTAAACAACAAATATACACCATTTAGAACGGAAGATCTGACTGCTCGGCGTTGATGGAACCAACTCCAGTTGCTGTAGAAATTGAAAGCTTCAACCACTTTAATTAAAGAAAAAAAACATAAAGACTTTGTTACAATCCTAATAAAGATTTGGATTGAAGGACTACCCTAAGCAGATGACAAAAAATTGTAACTGGGGTACCTAACTACTGCGGATTTCACTTAGCTACATCAATGCGGCTGAAGGTTTATTGAGGTACTATAGAGTTTCAGAAATTTTATGCGCACACAAACTTGCGCAGATATCAGAATACTCTAAAATCTATTGGACTACTACTAACCTGAGACTTCATTCTCAAGGAATGTCCACTCAGTATACCTATAGGAAGTGGTACTGGCTCTGTTAGCCTGCTCCAGCGAGCAGTTGTCCGGGGGGCACCTCGTGGAGGTAGAGCTCAGATTTTTGCCCCCCAAAAATGCCATCCTGCCTTTAATATCGTATTCCAACTGGTTTTCATCCTCTATTAAACAGGCGAAGGAGCAAATCTCATTAACAATGGAGATGCATTACCTGCGATGTACAGAGGGGGAGAGAGAAAACCAGCTTGGGACCCGTTAAGGAATACGATTATACGGAGTTTGGGTAGGGTAATGGACGAATAGCAGGAATGGCAGAATACAGGATACGCTATTTGTGAAGAACCGCGCTGGGGAAAAAAGGATTTTGGGGGAACTGGGGCTTGTTCAAGAAATAGACAATAAACAAATGGATAAATAGGAAATAGTAAAGAAAATAAGAACCCGGTAAATGTAGTTTCAACCGAATGGTGATAACCTAAGATTAAATATTACGCGCATCCTACATAATAACGGAAATTTATTCTATTAACCTCACGGTGAAACACTAATCTACCAACAAAGTATTATTCTAGATATAGTAAATCAGATAACCTAACTTCGAAGAAACCGAACCAACGGTGTGGTACCTAAAGTAGCTCGTTAGTTAGGGAGCTATACAGGACTATGACGAGATCAATTGAGGGCCCTTACTCATGAATTGCCTCGGAAAATGCCCTATATAATATGTTGCTGGAAGAAATTTAGACAAATCAAGTAGTAGAATATCCTAGTGAAATATCAGTGCAATAATGCTCCACTGATGTGCACTAAACATTAACTAGTTTGCACTAATGATCACATTAACTACTCTATTCTTCTTTAATGTGCACTAAAGTTCCATTAATGTGCACCAATATACCACTTATATGCACTAATGTTACAATAATGTGCACTAATGATTTCTTATAGAGCAGGTATGTACCATTTATGTGCAAAGCAATTCCATTAATATGCACTAATGTTCCATTTAATTACCCTAATAACCATTAAAGAGCACTAAAGTTCCATTAATGTGCAACAGTACTCTACTATCTTGCACTAATGTTACAATAATGTGCACTAATGATCTCTTAAAAAATAGGAATGTTCCATTAAAGTGCACTGAAATTTCGTATATGCACATCTGTTACATTATACCACTCCAATAATCAATAATGTGCACTAAAGTTCCACTAATGTGCAATTAAATTCTACTAACATGCACTAATGTTACAATAATGTGCACTAAAGATATCGAAAAGAGCACCTATGATCCATTAATGTGCATTAATATTTCACATATTAGCACTAGTATTGTCTAATGTGCACTAATGTTGCAATAATATGTACTAATGTTCCACTGTAAGCTGCTTTCATCATTCATAACCAAAATGCTAATCGATTTAACAAAGTCCAGCAGCAAGATCAACAGAACACATTCGGAGGCAATCCATGAGCCAATCGTCCTCATCACGGCACTGTTTCACTCCAAAACTAACCAGACACCTTATGGACAACTCAAGTATATTAGGTTGCCAATAAGATATGACTTCCGTTTATTCCATCAATCTAGCGGGATATCACTGATCAACGTTACCGTAATTAATAAAAGAACTTTAATGAAACTGGTTTTATTAATGAAGCCAGTAAAATATTGTCCTCAAGCATTGGAATATCAACCACCATAGTATTCGGGGGACAGTTAAAAGAAATATACACAGAAATTATTATCATACGGATTTAATCTAACCACCTAGAACTTACATAGATAAAGCAACAACCCTATAACGACCTAAATACAAGTATTGAATCAAGCAGATAGTGATACCCGAATACATTAAACGCGTAGTGCTAATAGTAAAAAAAAAAAAATCTGTAAACATTATGGTAACGCCCTAAAATAATCACTAAACTCGCCCTGCTGACCATAAGACGAAGTTGTGTTAACCTGATGCTGAAAGAAAGAGCTAAATGAAAAAAGCCAAGAAAGGAAAAAAGTTATACGAATCTGATCATGATACAAAAGTAATACAAAATAATGCGCAATCGCCAGAGAAGTGTCGCATCAACCTAATAGTGACATCCTAAACTTACCAACGAAATAAGTAACAGCCAGTATCCCGACGGTAATACCCTGAACTTAATTACTAGACGCGTTATATTTATTAACGAACAAATGTTGAATCATACCGACGGTGTGACCCTAAACTTAATTACTGAACGTGTTATGTTTACTAACGAACAAATGTTGAATCATACTGACGGTGATACCCTAAACATACAAACAAAATGCGAAACAGCCAGTAACAGAAATAGTTGTATCAACCTGACGGTGATACCATGAACTTAATTACTAGACGCGTTATATTTATTAACGAACGTATGTTGAATAATACTGACGGTGATACCCTAAACTTAATTACTACACGCGTTATATTTATTAACGAACAAATGTTGAATAATACTGACGGTGATACCCTAAACTTATAAACTAATGCGAAACAGCCAGTAACAGAAATAATTGTATCAACCTGACGGTGATACCCTAAACTTAATTACTACACGCGTTATATTTATTAACGAACGAATGTTGAATAATACTGACGGTGATACCCTAAACTTATAAACTATATGCGAAACAGCCAGTAACAGAAATAGTTGTATCAACCTGATGGTGACACCCTATACTTAATTACTAAACGCGTTATATTTATTAACGAACGAATGTTGAATAATACTGACGGTGATACCCTAAACTTATAAACTATATGCGAAACAGCCAGTAACAGAAATAGTTGTATCAACCTGATGGTGATACCCTAAACTTAATTACTACACGCGTTATATTTATTAACGAACGAATGTTGAATAATACTGACGGTGATACCCTAAACTTATAAACTATATGCGAAACAGCCAGTAACAGAAATAGTTGTATCAACCTGATGGTGACACCCTATACTTAATTACTAAACGCGTTATATTTATTAACGAACGAATGTTGAATAATACTGACGGTGATACCCTAAACTTATAAACTAATGCGAAACAGCCAGTAACAGAAATAATTGTATCAACCTGACGGTGATACCCTAAACTTAATTACTACACGCGTTATATTTATTAACGAACGAATGTTGAATAATACTGACGGTGATACCCTAAACTTATAAACTATATGCGAAACAGCCAGTAACAGAAATAATTGTATCAACCTGACGGTGATACCCTAAACTTAATTACTACACGCGTTATATTTATTAACGAACGAATGTTGAATAATACTGACGGTGATACCCTAAACTTATAAACTATATGCGAAACAGCCAGTAACAGAAATAGTTGTATCAACCTGATGGTGACACCCTATACTTAATTACTAAACGCGTTATATTTATTAACGAACAAATATTCAATCATACTGAAGCGGATATCCTAAACTTATAAATTAAATGCGAAACCGCCAGAAACAGAAATAGTTGTAAGACCCTGACGATGATACCCTAAACATAATTAATAAACGCGTTATATTTATTAACGAACAAATGTTGAATCTTACTGACGGGGATATCCTAAACTTATAAACTAAATGCGAAACCGCCAGTAACAGAAATGGATGTATCAACCTGACGGTGATACCCTAAACTTAATTACTACACGCGTTATATTTATTAACGAACGAATGTTGAATAATACTGACGGTGATACCCTAAACTTATAAACTATATGCGAAACAGCCAGTAACAGAAATAGTTGTATCAACCTGATGGTGACACCCTACACTTAATTACTAAACGCGTTATATTTATTAACGAACAAATGTTCAATCATACTGAAGCGGATATCCTAAACTTATAAATTAAATGCGAAACCGCCAGAAACAGAAATAGTTGTAAGACCCTGACGATGATACCCTAAACATAATTAATAAACGCGTTATATTTATTAACGAACGAATGTTGAATAATACTGACGGGGATATCCTAAACTTATAAACTAATGCGAAACAGCCAGTAACAGAAATAATTGTATCAACCTGACGGTGATACCCTAAACTTAATTACTACACGCGTTATATTTATTAACGAACGAATGTTGAATAATACTGACGGTGATACCCTAAACTTATAAACTAATGCGAAACAGCCAGTAACAGAAATAATTGTATCAACCTGACGGTGATACCCTAAACTTAATTACTACACGCGTTATATTTATTAACGAACGAATGTTGAATAATACTGACGGTGATACCCTAAACTTATAAACTAATGCGAAACAGCCAGTAACAGAAATAATTGTATCAACCTGACGGTGATACCCTAAACTTAATTACTACACGCGTTATATTTATTAACGAACGAATGTTGAATAATACTGACGGTGATACCCTAAACTTATAAACTATATGCGAAACAGCCAGTAACAGAAATAGTTGTATCAACCTGATGGTGACACCCTATACTTAATTACTAAATGCGTTATATTTATTAACGAACAAATGTTGAATCATACTGAAGCGGATATCCTAAACTTATAAATTAAATGCGAAACCGCCAGAAACAGAAATAGTTGTAAGACCCTGACGATGATACCCTAAACATAATTAATAAACGCGTTATATTTATTAACGAACAAATGTTGAATCTTACTGACGGGGATATCCTAAACTTATAAACTAAATGCGAAACAGCCAGTAACAGAAATGGATGTATCAACCTGACGGTGATACCCTAAACGTAATTACTAAACGCGTTATATTTATAAACGAACCAATGTTGAATCACACTGAAGCGGATATCCTAAACTTATAAATTAAATGCGAAACCGCCAGAAACAGAAATAGTTGTATCACCCTGACGGTGATACCCTAAACTTAATTAATAAACGCGTTATATTTATTCACGAACAAATGTTAAATCTTACTGACGCGGATATCCTAGACTTATAAACTAAATGCGAAACAGCCAGTAACAGAAATGGATGTATCAACCTGACGGTGATACCCTAAACGTAATTACTAAACGCGTTATATTTATTAACGAACAAATGTTCAATCATACTGAAGCGGATATCCTAAACTTATAAATTAAATGCGAAACCGCCAGAAACAGAAATAGTTGTAAGACCCTGACGATGATACCCTAAACATAATTAATAAACGCGTTATATTTATTAACGAACAAATGTTGAATCTTACTGACGGGGATATCCTAAACTTATAAACTAAATGCGAAACCGCCAGTAACAGAAATGGATGTATCAACCTGACGGTGATACCCTAAACGTAATTACTAAACGCGTTATATTTATAAACGAACCAATGTTGAATCACACTGAAGCGGATATCCTAAACTTATAAATTAAATGCGAAACCGCCAGAAACAGAAATAGTTGTATCACCCTGACGGTGATACCATAAACTTAATTACTAAACGCGTTATATTTATTAACGAACAAATCTTGAATCATACTGACGGAGATATCCTAAACTTATAAACTACATCCGAAACTACCAGTAATAAAAATAGTAGTATCAACCCGATAGTGATAACCTAAACATAATTACTAAACGCCTCGTATTTATTAACGAACAAATATTGTATCAACCTAATAGTGATACCCTAAACTTAATTACTAAACGCGACATATTTATTAAGGAAAAAATGTTGAATCATACCGACGGTGATACCCTAAACATATAAACTATATGCGAAACAGCCAGTAACAGAAATAGTTGTATCAACCTGATGGTGACACCCTATACTTAATTACTAAACGCGTTATATTTATTAACGAACAAATGTTCAATCATACTGAAGCGGATATCCTAAACTTATAAATTAAATGCGAAACCGCCAGAAACAGAAATAGTTGTAAGACCCTGACGATGATACCCTAAACATAATTAATAAACGCGTTATATTTATTAACGAACAAATGTTGAATCTTACTGACGGGGATATCCTAAACTTATAAACTAAATGCGAAACCGCCAGTAACAGAAATGGATGTATCAACCTGACGGTGATACCCTAAACGTAATTACTAAACGCGTTATATTTATAAACGAACCAATGTTGAATCACACTGAAGCGGATATCCTAAACTTATAAATTAAATGCGAAACCGCCAGAAACAGAAATAGTTGTATCACCCTGATGGTGATACCCTAAACTTAATTAATAAACGCGTTATATTTATTCACGAACAAATGTTAAATCTTACTGTCGCGGATATCCTAGACTTATAAACTAAATGCGAAGCAGCCAGTAACAGAAATGGATGTATCAACCTGACGGTGATACCCTAAACGTAATTACTAAACGCGTTATATTTATTAACGAACAAATGATGAATAATACTGACAGTGATACCCTAAACTTATAAACTAAATGCGAAACTGCCAGTAACAGAAATAGTGGTATCAACTTGACGGTGACACCCTAAACTTAATGACTAAACGCGTCGTATTTATTGACGAAAAAATGTTGAATCATACTGACGGAAATATCCTAAACTTATCAACTAAATGCGAAACAGCCAGTAACAGAAATGGATGTATCAACCTGACGGTGATACCCTAAACTTAATTACTAAACGCGTTATATTTATTAACGAACAAATCCTGAATCATACTGACGGAGATATCCTAAACTTATAAACTACATCCGAAACTACCAGTAATAAAAATAGTAGTATCAACCCGATAGTGATAACCTAAACATAATTAGTAAACGCCTCGTATTTATTAACGAACAAATATTGTATCAACCTAATAGTGATACCCTAAACTTAATTACTAAACGCGACATATTTATTAAGGAAAAAATGTTGAATCATACCGACGGTGATACCCTAAACATATAAACTATATGCGAAACAGCCAGTAACAGAAATAGTTGTATCAACCTGATGGTGACACCCTATACTTAATTACTAAATGCGTTATATTTATTAACGAACAAATGTTGAATCATACTGAAGCGGATATCCTAAACTTATAAATTAAATGCGAAACCGCCAGAAACAGAAATAGTTGTAAGACCCTGACGATGATACCCTAAACATAAATAATAAACGCGTTATATTTATTAACGAACAAATGTTGAATCTTACTGACGGGGATATCCTAAACTTATAAACTAAATGCGAAACAGCCAGTAACAGAAATGGATGTATCAACCTGACGGTGATACCCTAAACGTAATTACTAAACGCGTTATATTTATTAACGAACAAATGATGAATAATACTGACAGTGATACCCTAAACTTATAAACTAAATGCGAAACTGCCAGTAACAGAAATAGTTGTATCAACTTGATGGTGATACCCTAAACTTAATGACTACACGCGTTACATTTATTGACGAAAAAATGTTGAGTAATACTGACGGTGATACCCTAAACTTATAAACTAAATGCAAAACAGCCAGTAACAGAAATAGTTGTATCAACCTGACGGTGATACCCTAAACGTAATTACTAAACGCGTTATATTTATTAACGAACCAATGTTGAATCACACTGAAGCGGATATCCTAAACTTATAAATTAAATGCGAAACCGCCAGAAACAGAAATAGTTGTATCACCCTGACGGTGATACCCTAAACTTAATTAATAAACGCGTTATATTTATTCACGAACAAATGTTAAATCTTACTGACGCGGATATCCTAGACTTATAAACTAAATGCGAAACAGCCAGTAACAGAAATGGATGTATCAACCTGACGGTGATACCCTAAACGTAATTACTAAACGCGTTATATTTATTAACGAACAAATGATGAATAATACTGACAGTGATACCCTAAACTTATAAACTAAATGCGAAACTGCCAGTAACAGAAATAGTGGTATCAACTTGACGGTGACACCCTAAACTTAATGACTAAACGCGTCGTATTTATTGACGAAAAAATGTTGAATCATACTGACGGAAATATCCTAAACTTATCAACTAAATGCGAAACAGCCAGTAACAGAAATGGATGTATCAACCTGACGGTGATACCCTAAACTTAATTACTAAACGCGTTATATTTATTAACGAACAAATCTTGAATCATACTGACGGAGATATCCTAAACTTATAAACTACATCCGAAACTACCAGTAATAAAAATAGTAGTATCAACCCGATAGTGATAACCTAAACATAATTACTAAACGCCTCGTATTTATTAACGAACAAATATTGTATCAACCTAATAGTGATACCCTAAACTTAATTACTGAACGCGACATATTTATTAAGGAAAAAATGTTGAATCATACCGACGGTGATACCCTAAACATATAAACTATATGCGAAACAGCCAGTAACAGAAATAGTTGTATCAACCTGATGGTGACACCCTATACTTAATTACTAAATGCGTTATATTTATTAACGAACAAATGTTGAATCATACTGAAGCGGATATCCTAAACTTATAAATTAAATGCGAAACCGCCAGAAACAGAAATAGTTGTAAGACCCTGACGATGATACCCTAAACATAATTAATAAACGCGTTATATTTATTAACGAACAAATGTTGAATCTTACTGACGGGGATATCCTAAACTTATAAACTAAATGCGAAACAGCCAGTAACAGAAATGGATGTATCAACCTGACGGTGATACCCTAAACGTAATTACTAAACGCGTTATATTTATAAACGAACCAATGTTGAATCACACTGAAGCGGATATCCTAAACTTATAAATTAAATGCGAAACCGCCAGAAACAGAAATAGTTGTATCAACTTGATGGTGATACCCTAAACTTAATGACTACACGCGTTACATTTATTGACGAAAAAATGTTGAGTAATACTGACGGTGATACCCTAAACTTATAAACTAAATGCAAAACAGCCAGTAACCGAAATAGTTGTATCAACCTGACGGTGATACCTTAAACGTAATTACTAAACGCGTTATATTTATTAACGAACAAATAATGAATAATACTGACTGTGATACCCTAAACTTATAAACTAAATGCGAAACTGCCAGTAACAGAAATAGTGGTATCAACTTGACGGTGACACCCTAAACTTAATGACTAAACGCGTCGTATTTATTGACGAAAAAATGTTGAGTAATACTGACGGTGATACCCTAAACTTATAAACTAAATGCAAAACAGCCAGTAACAGAAATAGTTGTATCAGCCTAATGGTGATACCCTACATTTAATTACTAAACGCGTTATATTTATTAACGAAAAAATGTTGAATCATATTGACGGTGATACCCTAAACTTATAAACTAAATGCGAAACAGCCAGTAACAGAAATAGTTGTATCATCCTGACGGTGATACCCTAAACTTAATTAATAAACGCGTTATATTTATTCACGAACAAATGTTAAATCTTACTGACGCGGATATCCTAGACTTATAAACTAAATGCGAAACAGCCAGTAACAGAAATGGATGTATCAACCTGACGGTGATACCCTAAACGTAATTACTAAACGCGTTATATTTATTAACGAACAAATGATGAATAATACTGACAGTGATACCCTAAACTTATAAACTAAATGCGAAACTGCCAGTAACAGAAATAGTGGTATCAACTTGACGGTGACACCCTAAACTTAATGACTAAACGCGTCGTATTTATTGACGAAAAAATGTTGAGTAATACTGACGGTGATACCCTAAACTTATAAACTAAATGCAAAACAACCAGTAACAGAAATACTTGTATCAACCTGACGGTGATACTCTAAACTTAATTACTAAACGCGTTATATTTATTAACGAAAAAATGTTGAATCATATTGACGGTGATACCCTAAACTTATAAACTAAATGCGAAACACAAGTAACAGAAATAGTTGTATCAACCTCATGGTGACACCCTAAACTTAATTACAAGACGCGTTATATTTATTAACGAACAAATGTTGAATCATACTGACGGGAATATCCTAAACTTATAAACTAAATGCGAAACACCAGTAACAGAAATAGTTGTATCAACCAGATGGTGATACCCTAAACTTAATTACTAGACGCGTTATATTTATTAACGAAAAGATGTTGAATCATATTTACGGTGATACCCTAAACTTATAAACTAAATGCGAAACACCAGTAACAGAAATAGTTGTATCAACCTGATGGTGACACCCTAAACTTAATTACTGGACGCGTTATATTTATTAACGAACAAATGTTGAATCATACTGACGGTGATACCCTAAACTTATAAACTAAATGCGAAACACCAGTAACAGAAATAGTTGTATCAACCTGGTGGAGACACCCTAAACATAATTACTAGACGCGTTATATTTATTAACGAACAAATGTTGAATCAACCTTACGGTGATGCCCTAATCTACCAACAAATTATTTATCTAGATAAATTAAATCAGATAACCTAACTTCGAAGAAACGGACCAACTAAATGGTACCTAAAGTTGCTCGTTAGTTAGGGAGCAAAAAAGAACTCTGACGAGAACGATTGAGGGCCCTTACTCATGAATTGGCTCGGAAAATTCCCTATATAATATGTTGCTGGAAGAAATTTAGACAAACCTAGTGGTAGAATATCATAGTGAAATATCAGTGCAATAATGCTCCAAATGCAGTAAGATTAACTAGTTTGCACTAATGTTCACATTAACTACTCTAATCTTCATTAATGTGCACTAAAGTTCCATTAATGTGCAACAGTACTATACTAAGATGCACTATTGTTACAATAATGTGCACTAACGATCTCTTATAGAGAAATATGTTCCATTAATGAGCAATGTAATTTCATTTATATGCACTAATGTTTCATTTAATTACCCTAATAACCTTTAAAGTGCACTAAAGTTCCAAAAATGTGCAACATTATCTTAGTACTATACTAAGATGCACTAATGTTACAATAATGTGCACTAGCGATCTCTTATAGAGCGAGAATGTTCCATTAATTTGCACTGAAATTTCGTATATGCACATCTGTTACATTTTACTTCTCTAATTGTCAATAATATGCACTAAAGTACCACTAATGTGCACTAGAATTTTACTAAGGTGCACTAATGTTACAATAATGTGCACTTAAAATACCGAAAAGAGCACGTATAATACATTAATGTGCAATAATACTCCACATATTAGCACTAGTATTATCTAATATGCTGCTTTCATGATTCATAACCATAAAGCTAATCGATTCAACAAAGTCCAACAGCAATATTAACAGCACTCATTCGGAGGCAATACATGAGCCAATCATCCTCATCACGGCACTGTTTTACTACAAAACCAGCCAGACACCTTATCAACCACTGAAGTACATTAGGTTAATAATAAGATATAACATCCATTTATAACATCTATTTGGAGCAATTATATCAACTTTAACTTGTAACCGTTACAATGTAACGTCATATCTAAACATTATATCTAAATACTGGCTGAAATAAAGAGTAGTATCAACCTAGTGGTGATACACTTACATTATATCTAAACGAGTAATATTGACAGAAGTAAATAGTAGTGTCAACCTTCTGGTGATACACTAACATTATATCTAAACGCGTAATACTGACAGAAGTAAACAGTAGTATCAACCTTCTGGTGATACACTAACATTATATCTAAACCCGAAATACTGGCAGAAGTAAAGAGTAGTATCAACCTTCTGGTGATATATTTACATTATATCTAAACGCGAAATACTGACAGAAGTAAAGAGTAGAATCATACTTATGGTGATACCCAAACATAATATCTAAACGCGGAATACTGGCAAAAGTAAAGAGTAGTATCTACCTTCTGGTAATACCCTAACATTATATCTAAACGCGTAATACTGTCAGAAGTATAGAGTAGTATTTACCTTGTACTAATACCCTAACATTATATCTAACCGCGTAATACTCACAGAAATAAACACTAGTATCAACCTTCTGGTGATACACTAACATTATATCTAAACGCGAAATAAAGACAGAAGCAAACAGTAGTACCAACCTTCTGGTAATACACTTACATTATATCTAAACGCGAAATACTTGCAGAAATAGAGTAGTATCAACCTTCTGGTGATACACTAACATTATATCTAAACGCGAAATACTGGCAGAAGTAAAGAGTAGCATCAACCTTATGGTGATACCCTAACATTATATCTGAACGCGAAATACTGGCCGAAGTAAAGAGCAGTATCAACCTTCTGGTGATACCCAAAAAATTTATCTGAACGCCTAATAGTAGAAGAAGTAGAGAGTAGTATCAACCTTCTGGTGATACACTTACATTATATCTAAACGCGAAATACTGGCAGAAGTAGAGAGTAGTATCAACCTGCTGGTGATACACTAACATTATATCTAAACGCGAAATACAGACAGAAGTAAACAGTAGTATCAACCTTCTGGTGATACACTTACATTATATCTAAACGCGAAATACTGGTAGAAGTAAAGAGTAGTATCAACTTTATGGTGTGATACCCTAACATTATATCTGAACGCGAAATACTGGTAGAAATAAAGAGTAGTATCAACCTTCTGGTGATACACTAACAATATATCTAAACGCGTAATACTGACTGAAGTAAATAGTAGTATCAACCTTCTGGTGATACACTTACATTATATCTAAACGCGAAATACTGGCAAAAGTAGAGAGTAGTATCAACCTGCTGGTGATACACTAACATTATATCTAAACGCGAAATACTGACAGAAGTAAACAATAGTATCAACCTTCTGGTGATACACTTACATTATATCTAAACGCGAAATACTGGTAGAAGTAAAGAGTAGTATCAACCTTATGGTGATACCCTAACATTATATCTAAACGCGAAATAATGGCAGAAGTAAAGAGTAATATCAACCTTATGGTGATACCCTAACATTATATCTAAACGCGAAATACTGGCAGAAGTAAAGAGTAGTATCAACCTTCTGGTGATACACTAACATTATATCTAAACGCGAAATAAAGACAGAAGCAAACAGTAGTACCAACTTTCTGGTAATACACTTACATTATATCTAAACGCGAAATACTTGCAGAAATAGAGTAGTATCAACCTTCTGGTGATACACTAACATTATATCTAAACGCGAAATACTGGCAGAAGTAAAGAGTAGTATCAACCTTATGGTGATACCCTAACATTATATCTGAACGCGAAATACTGGCCGAAGTAAAGAGTAGTATCAACCTTCTGGTGATACCCAAAAATTTTATCTGAACGCCTAATAGTAGAAGAAGTAGAGAGTAGTATCAACCTTCTGGTGATACACTTACATTATATCTAAACGCGAAATACTGGCAGAAGTAGAGAGTAGTATCAACCTGCTGGTGATACACTAACATTATATCTAAACGCGAAATACTGACAGAAGTAAACAGTAGTATCAACCTTCTGGTGATTCACTTACATTATATCTAAACGCGAAATACTGGTAGAAGTAAAGAGTAGTATCAACTTTATGGTGATACCCTAAGATTATATCTGAACGCGAAATACTGGTAGAAGTAAAGAGTAGTATCAACCTTCTGGTGATACACTAACAATATATCTAAACGCGTAATACTGACTGAAGTAAATAGTAGTATCAACCTTCTGGTGATACACTTACATTATATCTAAACGCGAAATACTGGCAGAAGTAGAGAGTAGTATCAACCTGCTGGTGATACACTAACATTATATCTAAACGCGAAATACTGACAGAAGTAAACAATAGTATCAACTTTCTGGTGATACACTTACATTATATCTAAACGCGAAATACTGGTAGAAGTAAAGAGTAGTATCAACCTTATGGTGATACCCTAACATTATATCTGAACGCGAAATACTGGCAGAAGTAAAGAGTAGTATCAACCTTATGGTGATACCCTAACATTATATCTAAACGCGAAATAATGGCAGAAGTAAAGAGTAATATCAACCTTATGGTGATACCCTAACATTATATCTAAACGCGAAATACTGGCAGAAGTAAAGAGTAGTATCAACCTGCTGGTGATACCCTAACATTTTATCTAAACGCGAAATAAAGACAGAAGTAAAGATTAGTATCAACCTTCTGGTGAAACACTAACATTATATCTAAACGCGTAATACTGAAAGAAGTAAACAGTAGTATCAACCTTCTGGTGATACACTTAGTTTATATCTAAACGCGAAATACTGGCAGAAGTAGAGAGTAGTATCAACCTTCTGGTGATGCACTTATATTATATCTAAAGGCGAAACACTGACAGAAGTAAACAGTAGTATCAACCTTCTGGTGATATACTAACATTATATCTAAACGCGAAATACTGACAGAAGTAAACAATAGTATCAACCTTCTGGTGATACACTAACATTATATCTAAACGCGAAATACTGGCAGAAGTAAAGAGTAGTATCAACCTTATGGTAATACCCTAACATTATATCAGAACTCGAAATACTGGCTGAAGTAAAGAGTAGTATCAACCTTCTGGTGATACCAAAAATTGTATCTGAACGCCTAATAGTAGCAGATCTAGAGAGTAGTATCAACCTTCTGGTGATACACTTACATTATATCTAAACGCGAAATACTGGCAGAAGTAGAGAGTAGTATCAACCTGCTGGTGATACACTAACATTATATCTAAACGCGTAATACTGACAAAAGTAAACAATAGTATCAACCTTCTGGCGATACACTTACATTATATCTAAACGCGAAATACTGGTAGAAGTAAAGAGTAGTATCAACATTATGGTGATACCTTAACATTATATCTAAACGCGTAATACTGGCAGAAGTAAAGAGTAGTATCTACCTTCTGGTAATACCCTAACATTATATCTATACGCGTAATACTGACAGAAGTAAACACTAGTATCAACCTTCTGGTGATACACATACATTATATCTAAACGCGAAATATTGGCAGAAGTAAAGAATAATATCAACTTTATGGTGATGCCTTAACATTATATCTGAACGCGAAATACTGGCCGAAGTAAAGAGTAGTATCAACCTTCTGGTGATACCCAAAAATTTTATCTGAACGCCTAATAGTAGCAGAAGTAGAGAGTAGTATCAACCTTCTGGTGATACACTTACATTATATCTAAACGCGAAATACTGACAGAAGTAAACAGTAGTATCAACCTTATGGTGATACCCTAATATTATATCTAAACGCGAAATATTGGCAGAAGTAAAGAGTAATATCAACCTTATGGTGATACACTAACATTATATCTAAACGCGTAATACTGGCAGAAGTAAAGAGTAGTATCAACGTGCTGGTGATACCCTAACAATTTATCTAAACGCTAAATAAAGACAGAAATAAACAGTAGTACCAACCTTCTGGTAATACCCTAACATTATATCTATACGCGTAATACTGACAGAAGTAAGCAGTAGTATCAACCTTCTGGTGATACACTTACATTATATCTAAACGCGAAATATTGGCAGAAGTAAAGAGTAATATCAACCTTATGGTGATACCGTAACATTATATCTAAACGCGAAATACTGGCAGAAGTAAAGAGTAGTATCAACCTGCTGGTGATACCCTAACATTTTAACTAAACGCGAAATAAAGACAGAAGTAAACAGTAGTACCAATCTTCTGGTAATACACTTACATTATATCTAAACGCGAAATACTGGCAGAAGTAAAGAGTAGTATCAACCTGCTGGTGATACCCTAACATTTTATCTAAACGCGAAATAAAGACAGAAGTAAACAGTAGTACCAATCTTCTGGTAATACACTTACATTATATCTAAACGCGAAATATTGGCAGAAGTAAAGAATAATATCAACTTTATGGTGATACCTTAACATTATATCTGAACGCGAAATACTGGCCGAAGTAAAGAGTAGTATCAACCTTCTGGTGATACCCAAAAATTTTATCTGAACGCCTAATAGTAGCAGAAGTAGAGAGTAGTATCAACCTTCTGGTGATACACTTACATTATATCTAAACGCGAAATACTGACAGAAGTAAACAGTAGTATCAACCTTATGGTGATACCCTAATATTATATCTAAACGCGAAATATTGGCAGAAGTAAAGAGTAATATCAACCTTATGGTGATACACTAACATTATATCTAAACGCGTAATACTGGCAGAAGTAAAGAGTAGTATCAACGTGCTGGTGATACCCTAACAATTTATCTAAACGCTAAATAAAGACAGAAATAAACAGTGGTACCAACCTTCTGGTAATACCCTAACATTATATCTATACGCGTAATACTGACAGAAGTAAGCAGTAGTATCAACCTTCTGGTGATACACTTACATTATATCTAAACGCGAAATATTGGCAGAAGTAAAGAGTAATATCAACCTTATGGTGATACCCTAACATTATATCTAAACGCGAAATACTGGCAGAAGTAAAGAGTAGTATCAACCTGCTGGTGATACCCTAACATTTTATCTAAACGCGAAATAAAGACAGAAGTAAACAGTAGTACCAATCTTCTGGTAATACACTTACATTATATCTAAACGCGAAATACTGGCAGAAGTAAAGAGTAGTATCAACCTTCTGGTGATACACTAACATTATATCTAAACGCGAAATAAAGACAGAAGCAAACAGTAGTACCAACCTTCTGTTAATACACTTACATTATATCTAAACGCGAAATACTTGCAGAAATAGAGTAGTATCAACCTTCTGGTGATACACTAACATTATATCTAAACGCGAAATACTGGCAGAAGTAAAGAGTAGTATCAACCTTATGGTGATACCCTAACATTATATCTGAACGCGAAATACTGACTGAAGTAAAAAGTAGTATCAACCTTCAGGTGATACCCAAAAATTTTATCTGAACGCCTAATAGTAGAAGAAGTAGAGAGTAGTATCAACCTTCTGGTGATACACTTACATTATATCTAAACGCGAAATACTGGCAGAAGTAGAGAGTAGTATCAACCTGCTGGTGATACACTAACATTATATCTAAACGCGAAATACTGACAGAAGTAAACAGTAGTATCAACCTTCTGGTGATTCACTTACATTTTATCTAAACGCGAAATACTGGTAGAAGTAAAGAGTAGTATCAACTTTATGGTGATACCCTAACATTATATCTGAACGCGAAATACTGGTAGAAGTAAAGAGTAGTATCAACCTTCTGGTGATACACTAACAATATATCTAAACGCGTAATACTGACTGAAGTAAATAGTAGTATCAACCTTCTGGTGATACACTTACATTATATCTAAACGCGAAATACTGGCAGAAGTAGAGAGTAGTATCAACCTGCTGGTGATACACTAACATTATATCTAAACGCGAAATACTGACAGAAGTAAACAATAGTATCAACCTTCTGGTGATACACTTACATTATATCTAAACGCGAAATACTGGTAGAAGTAAAGAGTACTATCAACCTCATGGTGATACCCTAACATTATATCTGAACGCGAAATACTGGCAAAAGTAAAGAGTAGTATCAACCTTATGGTGATACCCTAACATTATATCTAAACGCGAAATAATGGCAGAAGTAAAGAGTAATATCAACCTTATGGTGATACCCTAACATTATATCTAAACGCGAAATACTGGCAGAAGTAAAGAGTAGTATCAACCTGCTGGTGATACCCTAACATTTTATCTAAACGCGAAATAAAGACAGAAGTAAAGATTAGTATCAACCTTCTGGCGAAACACTAACATTATATCTAAACGCGTAATACTGACAGAAGTAAACAGTAGTATCAACCTTCTGGTGATACACTTAGTTTATATCTAAACGCGAAATACTGGCAGAAGTAGAGAGTAGTATCAACCTTCTGGTGATTCACTTATATTATATCTAAAGGCGAAACACTGACAGAAGTAAACAGTAGTATCAACCTTCTGGTGATATACTAACATTATATCTAAACGCGAAATACTGACAGAAGTAAACAATAGTATCAACCTTCTGGTGATACACTAACATTATATCTAAACGCGAAATACTGGCAGAAGTAAAGAGTAGTATCAACATTATGGTGATACCCTAACATTATATCTAAACGCGTAATACTGGCAGAAGTAAAGAGTAGTATCTACCTTCTGGTAATACCCTAACATTATATCTATACGCGTAATACTGACAGAAGTAAACAGTAGTATCAACCTTCTGGTGATACACATACATTATATCTAAACGCGAAATATTGGCAGAAGTAAAGAGTAATATCAACCTTATGGTGATACCTTAACATTATATCTGAACGCGAAATACTGGCCGAAGTAAAGAGTATTATCAACCTTCTGGTGATACCCAAAAATTTTATCTGAACGCCTAATAGTAGCAGAAGTAGAGAGTAGTATCAACCTTCTGGTGATACACTTACATTATATCTAAACGCGAAATACTGACAGAAGTAAACAGTAGTATCAACCTTATGGTGATACCCTAATATTATATCTAAACGTGAAATATTGGCAGAAGTAAAGAGTAATATCAACCTTATGGTGATACACTAACATTATATCTAAACGCGAAATACTGGCAGAAGTAAAGAGTAGTATCAACGTGCTGGTGATACCCTAACATTTTATCTAAACGCTAAATAAAGACAGAAATAAACAGTAGTACCACCCTTCTGGTAATACTCTAACATTATATCTATACGCGAAATACTGGCAGAAGTAAAGAGTAGTATCAACCTGCTGGTGATACCCTAACATTTTATCTAAGCGCGAAATAAAGACTGAAGTAAACAGTAGTACCAACCTTCTGGTAATACACTTACATTATATCTAAACGCGAAATACTTGCAGAAATAGAGTAGTATCAACCTTCTGGTGATACACTAACATTATATTTAAACGCGAAATACTGGCAGAAGTAAAGAGTAGTATCAACCTTATGGTGATACCCTAACATTATATCTGAACGCGAAATACTGGCCGAAGTAAAGAGTAGTATCAACCTTCTGGTGATACCAAAAAATTTTATCTGAACGCCTA
Organism: Rhodnius prolixus; assembly: GCF_049639745.1. Classification (NCBI taxonomy): domain Eukaryota; kingdom Metazoa; phylum Arthropoda; class Insecta; order Hemiptera; family Reduviidae; genus Rhodnius; species Rhodnius prolixus. Next base: position 33,598,909 of record NW_027411582.1, read on the forward strand.
ATAGTAGCAGAAGTAGAGAGTAGTATCAAAATTCTGGTGATACACTTACATTATATCTAAACGCGAAATACTGGCAGAAGTAGAGAGTAGTATCAACCTTCTGGTGATACACTAACAATATATCTAAACGCGTAATACTGACTGAAGTAAATAGTAGTATCAACCTTCTGGTGATACACTTACATTATATCTAAACGCGAAATACTGGCAGAAGTAGAGAGTAGTATCAACCTGCTGGTGATACACTAACATTATATCTAAACGCGAAATACTGACAGAAGTAAACAATAGTATCAACCTTCTGGTGATACACTTACATTAAATCTAAACGCGAAATACTGGTAGAAGTAAAGAGTACTATCAACCTTATGGTGATACCCTAACATTATATCTGAACGCGAAATACTGGCAAAAGTAAAGAGTAGTATCAACCTTATGGTGATACCCTAACATTATATCTAAACGCGAAATAATGGCAGAAGTAAAGAGTAATATCAACCTTATGGTGATACCCTAACATTATATCTAAACGCGAAATACTGGCAGAAGTAAAGAGTAGTATCAACCTGCTGGTGATACCCTAACATTTTATCTAAACGCGAAATAAAGACAGAAGTAAAGATTAGTATCAACCTTCTGGCGAAACACTAACATTATATCTAAACGCGTAATACTGACAGAAGTAAACAGTAGTATCAACCTTCTGGTGATACACTTAGTTTATATCTAAACGCGAAATACTGGCAGAAGTAGAGAGTAGTATCAACCTACTGGTGATTCACTTATATTATATCTAAAGGCGAAACACTGACAGAAGTAAACAGTAGTATCAACCTTCTGGTGATATACTAACATTATATCTAAACGCGAAATACTGACAGAAGTAAACAATAGTATCAACCTTCTGGTGATACACTAACATTATATCTAAACGCGAAATACTGGCAGAAGTAAAGAGTAGTATCAACATTATGGTGATACCCTAACATTATATCTAAACGCGTAATACTGGCAGAAGTAAAGAGTAGTATCTACCTTCTGGTAATACCCTAACATTATATCTATACGCGTAATACTGACAGAAGTAAACAGTAGTATCAACCTTCTGGTGATACACATACATTATATCTAAACGCGAAATATTGGCAGAAGTAAAGAGTAATATCAACCTTATGGTGATACCTTAACATTATATCTGAACGCGAAATACTGGCCGAAGTAAAGAGTAGTATCAACCTTCTGGTGATACCCAAAAATTTTATCTGAACGCCTAATAGTAGCAGAAGTAGAGAGTAGTATCAACCTTCTGGTGATACACTTACATTATATCTAAACGCGAAATACTGACAGAAGTAAACAGTAGTATCAACCTTATGGTGATACCCTAATATTATATCTAAACGTGAAATATTGGCAGAAGTAAAGAGTAATATCAACCTTATGGTGATACACTAACATTATATCTAAACGCGAAATACTGGCAGAAGTAAAGAGTAGTATCAACGTGCTGGTGATACCCTAACATTTTATCTATACGCTAAATAAAGACAGAAATAAACAGTAGTACCACCCTTCTGGTAATACTCTAACATTATATCTATACGCGAAATACTGGCAGAAGTAAAGAGTAGTATCAACCTGCTGGTGATACCCTAACATTTTATCTAAGCGCGAAATAAAGACTGAAGTAAACAGTAGTACCAACCTTCTGGTAATACACTTACATTATATTAAACGCGAAATACTTGCAGAAATAGAGTAGTATCAACCTTCTGGTGATACACTAACATTATATTTAAACGCGAAATACTGGCAGAAGTAAAGAGTAGTATCAACCTTATGGTGATACCCTAACATTATATCTGAACGCGAAATACTGGCCGAAGTAAAGAGTAGTATCAACCTTCTGGTGATATCAAAAAATTTTATCTGAACGCCTAATAGTAGCAGAAGTAGAGAGTAGTATCAAAATTCTGGTGATACACTTACATTATATCTAAACGCGAAATACTGGCAGAAGTAGAGAGTAGTATCAACCTGCTGGTGATACACTAACATTATATCTAAACGCGAAATACTGACAGAAGTAAACAATAGTATCAACCTTCTGGTGATACACTTACATTATATTTAAACGCGAAATACTGGTAGAAGTAAAAAGTAGTATCAACCTTATGGTGATACCCTAACATTATATCTAAACGCGTAATACTGTCAGAAGTAATGTGTAGTATCTACCTTCTGGTAATACCCTAACATTATATCTATACGCCTAATAGTAGCAGAAGTAGAGAGTAGTATCAACCTTCTGGTGATACACTTACATTATATCTAAACGCGAAAAACTGGCTGAAGTAGAGAGTAGTATCAACCTGCTGGTGATACACTAACATTATATCTAAACGCGAAATACTGACAGAAGTAAAAAATAGTATCAACCTTCTGGTGATACACTTACATTATATCTAAACGCGAAATACTGGTAGAAGTAAAGAGTAGTATCAACCTTATGGTGATACCCTAACATTATATCTGAACGCGAAATACTGGCAGAAGTAAAGAGTAGTATCAACCTTCTGGTGATACACTAACAATAAATCTAAACGCGTAATACTGACTGAAGTAAATAGTAGTATCACCTTCTGGTGATACACTTATATTATATCTAAACGCGAAATACTGACAGAAGTAAGCAGTAGTATCAACCTTCTGGTGATACACTTACATTATATCTAAACGCGAAATATTGGCAGAAGTAAAGAGTAATATCAACCTTATGGTGATACCCTAACATTATATCTAAACGCGAAATACTGGCAGAAGTAAAGAGTAGTATCAACCTGCTGGTGATACCCTAACATTTTATCTAAACGCGAAATAAAGACAGAAGTAAACAGTAGTACCAACCTTCTGGTAATACACTTACATTATATCTAAACGCGAAATATTGGCAGTAGTAAAGAGTAATATCAACCTTATGGTGATACCCTAACATTATATCTAAACGCGAAATACTGGCAGAAGTAAAGAGTAGTATCAACCTGCTGGTGATACCCTAACATTTTATCTAAACGCGAAATAAAGACAGAAGTAAACAATAGTATCAACCTTCTGGTGATACACTTACATTATATCTAAACGCGAAATACTGGTAGAAGTAAAGAGTAGTATCAACATTATGGTGATACCCTAAGATTATATCTAAACGCGTAATACTGGCAGAAGTAAAGAGTAGTATCTACCTTCTGGTAATACCCTAACATTATATCTATACGCGTAATACTGACAGAAGTAAACAGTAGTATCAACCTTCTGGTGATACACATACATTATATCTAAACGCGAAATATTGGCAGAAGTAAAGAGTAATATCAACCTTATGGTGATACCTTAACATTATATCTGAACGCGAAATACTGGCCGAAGTAAAGAGTAGTATCAACCTTCTGGTGATACCCAAAAATTTTATCTGAACGCCTAATAGTAGCAGAAGTAGAGAGTAGTATCAACCTTCTGGTGATACACTTACATTATATCTAAACGCGAAATACTGACAGAAGTAAACAGTAGTATCAACCTTATGGTGATACCCTAATATTATATCTAAACGCGAAATATTGGCAGAAGTAAAGAGTAATATCAACCTTATGGTAATACACTTACATTATATCTAAACGCGAAATACTTGCAGAAATAGAGTAGTATCAACCTTCTGGTGATACACTAACATTATATTTAAACGCGAAATACTGGCAGAAGTAAAGAGTAGTATCAACCTTATGGTGATACCCTAACATTATATCTGAACGCGAAATACTGGCCGAAGTAAAGAGTAGTATCAACCTTCTGGTGATACCCAAAAATTTTATCTGAACGCCTAATAGTAGCAGAAGTAGAGAGTAGTATCAAAATTCTGGTGATACACTTACATTATATCTAAACGCGAAATACTGGCAGAAGTAGAGAGTAGTATCAACCTGCTGGTGATACACTAACATTATATCTAAACGCGAAATACTGACAGAAGTAAACAATAGTATCAACCTTCTGGTGATACACTTACATTATATCTAAACGCGAAATACTGGTAGAAGTAATAAGTAGTATCAACCTTATGGTGATACCCTAACATTATATCTAAACGCGTAATACTGTCAGAAGTAATGTGTAGTATCTACATTCTGGTAATACCCTAACATTATATCTATACGCCTAATAGTAGCAGAAGTAGAGAGTAGTATCAACCTTCTGGTGATACACTTACATTATATCTAAACGCGAAAAACTGGCTGAAGTAGAGAGTAGTATCAACCTGCTGGTGATACACTAACATTATATCTAAACGCGAAATACTGACAGAAGTAAACAATAGTATCAACCTTCTGGTGATACACTTACATTATATCTAAACGCGAAATACTGGTAGAAGTAAAGAGTAGTATCAACCTTATGGTGATACCTAACATTATATCTGAACGCGAAATACTGGCAGAAGTAAAGAGTAGTATCAACCTTCTGGTGATACACTAACAATATATCTAAACGCGTAATACTGACTGAAGTAAATAGTAGTATCACCTTCTGGTGATACACTTATATTATATCTAAACGCGAAATACTGACAGAAGTAAGCAGTAGTATCAACCTTCTGGTGATACACTTACATTATATCTAAACGCGAAATATTGGCAGAAGTAAAGAGTAATATCAACCTTATGGTGATACCCTAACATTATATCTAAACGCGAAATACTGGCAGAAGTAAAGAGTAGTATCAACCTGCTGGTGATACCCTAACATTTTATCTAAACGCGAAATAAAGACAGAAGTAAACAGTAGTACCAACCTTCTGGTAATACACTTACATTATATCTAAACGCGAAATATTGGCAGAAGTAAAGAGTAATATCAACCTTATGGTGATACCCTAACATTATATCTAAACGCGAAATACTGGCAGAAGTAAAGAGTAGTATCAACCTGCTGGTGATACCCTAACATTTTATCTAAACGCGAAATAAAAACAGAAGTAAACAATAGTATCAACCTTCTGGTGATACACTTACATTATATCTAAACGCGAAATACTGGTAGAAGTAAAGAGTAGTATCAACATTATGGTGATACCCTAACATTATATCTAAACGCGTAATACTGGCAGAAGTAAAGAGTAGTATCTACCTTCTGGTAATACCCTAACATTATATCTATACGCGTAATACTGACAGAAGTAAACAGTAGTATCAACCTTCTGGTGATACACATACATTATATCTAAACGCGAAATATTGGCAGAAGTAAAGAGTAATATCAACCTTATGGTGATACCTTAACATTATATCTGAACGCGAAATACTGGCCGAAGTAAAGAGTAGTATCAACCTTCTGGTGATACCCAAAAATTTTATCTGAACGCCTAATAGTAGCAGAAGTAGAGAGTAGTATCAACCTTCTGGTGATACACTTACATTATATCTAAACGCGAAATACTGACAGAAGTAAACAGTAGTATCAACCTTATGGTGATACCCTAATATTATATCTAAACGCGAAATATTGGCAGAAGTAAAGAGTAATATCAACCTTATGGTGATACACTAAGATTATATCTAAACGCGAAATACTGGCAGAAGTAAAGAGTAGTATCAACGTGCTGGTGATACCCTAACATTTTATCTAAACGCTAAATAAAGACAGAAATAAACAGTAGTACCACCCTTCTGGTAATACTCTAACATTATATCTATACGCGAAATACTGGCAGAAGTAAAGAGTAGTATCAACCTGCTGGTGATACCCTAACATTTTATCTAAGCGCGAAATAAAGACTGAAGTAAACAGTAGTACCAACCTTCTGGTAATACACTTACATTATATCTAGACGCGAAATACTTGCAGAAATAGAGTAGTATCAACCTTCTGGTGATACACTAACATTATATTTAAACGCGAAATACTGGCAGAAGTAAAGAGTAGTATCAACCTTATGGTGATACCCTAACATTATATCTGAACGCGAAATACTGGCCGAAGTAAAGAGTAGTATCAACCTTCTGGTGATACCCAAAAATTTTATCTGAACGCCTAATAGTAGCAGAAGTAGAGAGTAGTATCAAAATTCTGGTGATACACTTACATTATATCTAAACGCGAAATACTGGCAGAAGTAGAGAGTAGTATCAACCTTCTGGTGATACATTAACATTATATCTAAACGCGAAATACTGACAGAAGTAAACAATAGTATCAACCTTCTGGTGATACACTTACATTATATCTAAACGCGAAATACTGGTAGAAGTAAAAAGTAGTATCAACCTTATGGTGATACCCTAACATTATATCTAAACGCGTAATACTGTCAGAAGTAATGTGTAGTATCTACCTTCTGGTAATACCCTAACATTATATCTATACGCCTAATAGTAGCAGAAGTAAAGAGTAATATCAACCTTATGGTGATACCCTAACATTATATCTAAACGCGAAATACTGGCAGAAGTAAAGAGTAGTATCAACCTGCTGGTGATACCCTAACATTTTATCTAAACGCGAAATAAAGACAGAAGTAAAGATTAGTATCAACCTTCTGGCGAAACACTAACATTATATCTAAACGCGTAATACTGACAGAAGTAAAGAGTAGTATCAACCTTCTGGTGATACACTTAGTTTATATCTAAACGCGAAATACTGGCAGAAGTAGAGAGTAGTATCAACCTTCTGGTGATTCACTTATATTATATCTAAAGGCGAAACACTGACAGAAGTAAACAGTAGTATTAACCTTCTGGTGATATACTAACATTATATCTAAACGCGAAATACTGACAGAAGTAAACAATAGTATCAACCTTCTGGTGATACACTAACATTATATCTAAACGCGAAATACTGGCAGAAGTAAAGAGTAGTATCAACATTATGGTGATACCCTAACATTATATCTAAACGCGTAATACTGGCAGAAGTAAAGAGTAGTATCTACCTTCTGGTAATACCCTAACATTATATCTATACGCGTAATACTGACAGAAGTAAACAGTAGTATCAACCTTCTGGTGATACACATACATTATATCTAAACGCGAAATATTGGCAGAAGTAAAGAGTAATATCAACCTTATGGTGATACCTTAACATTATATCTGAACGCGAAATACTGGCCGAAGTAAAGAGTAGTATCAACCTTCTGGTGATACCCAAAAATTTTATCTGAACGCCTAATAGTAGCAGAAGTAGAGAGTAGTATCAACCTTCTGGTGATACACTTACATTATATCTAAACGCGAAATACTGACAGAAGTAAACAGTAGTATCAACCTTATGGTGATACCCTAATATTATATCTAAACGTGAAATATTGGCAGAAGTAAAGAGTAATATCAACCTTATGGTGATACACTAACATTATATCTAAACGCGAAATACTGGCAGAAGTAAAGAGTAGTATCAACGTGCTGGTGATACCCTAACATTTTATCTAAACGCTAAATAAAGACAGAAACAAACAGTAGTACCACCCTTCTGGTAATACTCTAACATTATATCTATACGCGAAATACTGGCAGAAGTAAAGAGTAGTATCAACCTGCTGGTGATACCCTAACATTTTATCTAAGCGCGAAATAAAGACTGAAGTAAACAGTAGTACCAACCTTCTGGTAATACACTTACATTATATCTAAACGCGAAATACTTGCAGAAATAGAGTAGTATCAACCTTCTGGTGATACACTAACATTATATTTAAACGCGAAATACTGGCAGAAGTAAAGAGTAGTATCAACCTTATAGTGATACCCTAACATTATATCTGAACGCGAAATACTGGCCGAAGTAAAGAGTAGTATCAACCTTCTGGTGATACCAAAAAATTTTATCTGAACGCCTAATAGTAGCAGAAGTAGAGAGTAGTATCAAAATTCTGGTGATACACTTACATTATATCTAAACGCGAAATACTGGCAGAAGTAGAGAGTAGTATCAACCTTCTGGTGATACACTAACAATATATCTAAACGCGTAATACTGACTGAAGTAAATAGTAGTATCAACCTTCTGGTGATACACTTACATTATATCTAAACGCGAAATACTGGCAGAAGTAGAGAGTAGTATCAACCTGCTGGTGATACACTAACATTATATCTAAACGCGAAATACTGACAGAAGTAAACAATAGTATCAACCTTCTGGTGATACACTTACATTAAATCTAAACGCGAAATACTGGTAGAAGTAAAGAGTACTATCAACCTTATGGTGATACCCTAACATTATATCTGAACGCGAAATACTGGCAAAAGTAAAGAGTAGTATCAACCTTATGGTGATACCCTAACATTATATCTAAACGCGAAATAATGGCAGAAGTAAAGAGTAATATCAACCTTATGGTGATACCCTAACATTATATCTAAACGCGAAATACTGGCAGAAGTAAAGAGTAGTATCAACCTGCTGGTGATACCCTAACATTTTATCTAAACGCGAAATAAAGACAGAAGTAAAGATTAGTATCAACCTTCTGGCGAAACACTAACATTATTTCTAAACGCGTAATACTGACAGAAGTAAACAGTAGTATCAACCTTCTGGTGATACACTTAGTTTATATCTAAACGCGAAATACTGGCAGAAGTAGAGAGTAGTATCAACCTTCTGGTGATTCACTTATATTATATCTAAAGGCGAAACACTGACAGAAGTAAACAGTAGTATCAACCTTCTGGTGATATACTAACATTATATCTAAACGCGAAATACTGACAGAAGTAAACAATAGTATCAACCTTCTGGTGATACACTAACATTATATCTAAACGCGAAATACTGGCAGAAGTAAAGAGTAGTATCAACATTATGGTGATACCCTAACATTATATCTAAACGCGTAATACTGGCAGAAGTAAAGAGTAGTATCTACCTTCTGGTAATACCCTAACATTATATCTATACGCGTAATACTGACAGAAGTAAACAGTAGTATCAACCTTCTGGTGATACACATACATTATATCTAAACGCGAAATATTGGCAGAAGTAAAGAGTAATATCAACCTTATGGTGATACCTTAACATTATATCTGAACGCGAAATACTGGCCGAAGTAAAGAGTAGTATCAACCTTCTGGTGATACCCAAAAATTTTATCTGAACGCCTAATAGTAGCAGAAGTAGAGAGTAGTATCAACCTGCTGGTGATACACTAACATTATATCAAAACGCGAAATACTGACAGAAGTAAACAATAGTATCAACCTTCTGGTGATACACTTACATTATATTTAAACGCGAAATACTGGTAGAAGTAAAAAGTAGTATCAACCTTATGGTGATACCCTAACATTATATCTAAACGCGTAATACTGTCAGAAGTAATGTGTAGTATCTACCTTCTGGTAATACCCTAACATTATATCTATACGCCTAATAGTAGCAGAAGTAGAGAGTAGTATCAACCTTCTGGTGATACACTTACATTATATCTAAACGCGAAAAACTGGCTGAAGTAGAGAGTAGTATCAACCTGCTGGTGATACACTAACATTATATCTAAACGCGAAATACTGACAGAAGTAAAAAATAGTATCAACCTTCTGGTGATACACTTACATTATATCTAAACGCGAAATACTGGTAGAAGTAAAGAGTAGTATCAACCTTATGGTGATACCCTAACATTATATCTGAACGCGAAATACTGGCAGAAGTAAAGAGTAGTATCAACCTTCTGGTGATACACTAACAATAAATCTAAACGCGTAATACTGACTGAAGTAAATAGTAGTATCACCTTCTGGTGATACACTTATATTATATCTAAACGCGAAATACTGACAGAAGTAAGCAGTAGTATCAACCTTCTGGTGATACACTTACATTATATCTAAACGCGAAATATTGGCAGAAGTAAAGAGTAATATCAACCTTATGGTGATACCCTAACATTATATCTAAACGCGAAATACTGGCAGAAGTAAAGAGTAGTATCAACCTGCTGGTGATACCCTAACATTTTATATAAACGCGAAATAAAGACAGAAGTAAACAGTAGTACCAACCTTCTGGTAATACACTTACATTATATCTAAACGCGAAATATTGGCAGAAGTAAAGAGTAATATCAACCTTATGGTGATACCCTAACATTATATCTAAACGCGAAATACTGGCAGAAGTAAAGAGTAGTATCAACCTGCTGGTGATACCCTAACATTTTATCTAAACGCGAAATAAAGACAGAAGTAAACAATAGTATCAACCTTCTGGTGATACACTTACATTATATCTAAACGCGAAATACTGGTAGAAGTAAAGAGTAGTATCAACATTATGGTGATACCCTAACATTATATCTAAACGCGTAATACTGGCAGAAGTAAAGAGTAGTATCTACCTTCTGGTAATACCCTAACATTATATCTATACGCGTAATACTGACAGAAGTAAACAGTAGTATCAACCTTCTGGTGATACACATACATTATATCTAAACGCGAAATATTGGCAGAAGTAAAGAGTAATATCAACCTTATGGTGATACCTTAACATTATATCTGAACGCGAAATACTGGCCGAAGTAAAGAGTAGTATCAACCTTCTGGTGATACCCAAAAATTTTATCTGAACGCCTAATAGTAGCAGAAGTAGAGAGTAGTATCAACCTTCTGGTGATACACTTACATTATATCTAAACGCGAAATACTGACAGAAGTAAACAGTAGTATCAACCTTATGGTGATACCCTAATATTATATCTAAACGCGAAATATTGGCAGAAGTAAAGAGTAATATCAACCTTATGGTAATACACTTACATTATATCTAAACGCGAAATACTTGCAGAAATAGAGTAGTATCAACCTTCTGGTGATACACTAACATTATATTTAAACGCGAAATACTGGCAGAAGTAAAGAGTAGTATCAACCTTATGGTGATACCCTAACATTATATCTGAACGCGAAATACTGGCCGAAGTAAAGAGTAGTATCAACCTTCTGGTGATACCCAAAAATTTTATCTGAACGCCTAATAGTAGCAGAAGTAGAGAGTAGTATCAAAATTCTGGTGATACACTTACATTATATCTAAACGCGAAATACTGGCAGAAGTAGAGAGTAGTATCAACCTGCTGGTGATACACTAACATTATATCTAAACGCGAAATACTGACAGAAGTAAACAATAGTGTCAACCTTCTGGTGATACACTTACATTATATCTAAACGCGAAATACTGGTAGAAGTAATAAGTAGTATCAACCTTATGGTGATACCCTAACATTATATCTAAACGCGTAATACTGTCAGAAGTAATGTGTAGTATCTACCTTCTGGTAATACCCTAACATTATATCTATACGCCTAATAGTAGCAGAAGTAGAGAGTAGTATCAACCTTCTGGTGATACACTTACATTATATCTAAACGCGAAAAACTGGCTGAAGTAGAGAGTAGTATCAACCTGCTGGTGATACACTAACATTATATCTAAACGCGAAATACTGACAGAAGTAAACAATAGTATCAACCTTCTGGTGATACACTTACATTATATCTAAACGCGAAATACTGGTAGAAGTAAAGAGTAGTATCAACCTTATGGTGATACCCTAACATTATATCTGAACGCGAAATACTGGCAGAAGTAAAGAGTAGTATCAACCTTCTGGTGATACACTAACAATATATCTAAACGCGTAATACTGACTGAAGTAAATAGTAGTATCACCTTCTGGTGATACACTTATATTATATCTAAACGCGAAATACTGACAGAAGTAAGCAGTAGTATCAACCTTCTGGTGATACACTTACATTATATCTAAACGCGAAATATTGGCAGAAGTAAAGAGTAATATCAACCTTATGGTGATACCCTAACATTATATCTAAACGCGAAATACTGGCAGAAGTAAAGAGTAGTATCAACCTGCTGGTGATACCCTAACATTTTATCTAAACGCGAAATAAAGACAGAAGTAAACAGTAGTACCAACCTTCTGGTAATACACTTACATTATATCTAAACGCGAAATATTGGCAGAAGTAAAGAGTAATATCAACCTTATGGTGATACCCTAACATTATATCTAAACGCGAAATACTGGCAGAAGTAAAGAGTAGTATCAACCTGCTGGTGATACCCTAACATTTTATCTAAACGCGAAATAAAGACAGAAGTAAACAATAGTATCAACCTTCTGGTGATACACTTACATTATATCTAAACGCGAAATACTGGTAGAAGTAAAGAGTAGTATCAACATTATGGTGATACCCTAACATTATATCTAAACGCGTAATACTGGCAGAAGTAAAGAGTATTATCTACCTTCTGGTAATACCCTAACATTATATCTATACGCGTAATACTGACAGAAGTAAACAGTAGTATCAACCTTCTGGTGATACACATACATTATATCTAAACGCGAAATATTGGCAGAAGTAAAGAGTAATATCAACCTTATGGTGATACCTTAACATTATATCTGAACGCGAAATACTGGCCGAAGTAAAGAGTAGTATCAACCTTCTGGTGATACCCAAAAATTTTATCTGAACGCCTAATAGTAGCAGAAGTAGAGAGTAGTATCAACCTTCTGGTGATACACTTACATTATATCTAAACGCGAAATACTGACAGAAGTAAACAGTAGTATCAACCTTATGGTGATACCCTAATATTATATCTAAACGCGAAATATTGGCAGAAGTAAAGAGTAATATCAACCTTATGGTGATACACTAAGATTATATCTAAACGCGAAATACTGGCAGAAGTAAAGAGTAGTATCAACGTGCTGGTGATACCCTAACATTTTATCTAAACGCTAAATAAAGACAGAAATAAACAGTAGTACCACCCTTCTGGTAATACTCTAACATTATATCTATACGCGAAATACTGGCAGAAGTAAAGAGTAGTATCAACCTGCTGGTGATACCCTAACATTTTATCTAAGCGCGAAATAAAGACTGAAGTAAACAGTAGTACCAACCTTCTGGTAATACACTTACATTATATCTAGACGCGAAATACTTGCAGAAATAGAGTAGTATCAACCTTCTGGTGATACACTAACATTATATTTAAACGCGAAATACTGGCAGAAGTAAAGAGTAGTATCAACCTTATGGTGATACCCTAACATTATATCTGAACGCGAAATACTGGCCGAAGTAAAGAGTAGTATCAACCTTCTGGTGATACCCAAAAATTTTATCTGAACGCCTAATAGTAGCAGAAGTAGAGAGTAGTATCAAAATTCTGGTGATACACTTACATTATATCTAAACGCGAAATACTGGCAGAAGTAGAGAGTAGTATCAACCTTCTGGTGATACATTAACATTATATCTAAACGCGAAATACTGACAGAAGTAAACAATAGTATCAACCTTCTGGTGATACACTTACATTATATCTAAACGCGAAATACTGGTAGAAGTAAAAAGTAGTATCAACCTTATGGTGATACCCTAACATTATATCTAAACGCGTAATACTGTCAGAAGTAATGTGTAGTATCTACCTTCTGGTAATACCCTAACATTATATCTATACGCCTAATAGTAGCAGAAGTAGAGAGTAGTATCAACCTTCTGGTGATACACTTACATTATATCTAAACGCGAAAAACTGGCTGAAGTAGAGAGTAGTATCAACCTGCTGGTGATACACTAACATTATATCTAAACGCGAAATACTGACAGAAGTAAACAATAGTATCAACCTTCTGGTGATACACTTACATTATATCTAAACGCGAAATACTGGTAGAAGTAAAGAGTAGTATCAACCTTATGGTGATACCCTAACATTATATCTGAACGCGAAATACTGGCAGAAGTAAAGAGTAGTATCAACCTTCTGGTGATACACTAACAATATATCTAAACGCGTAATACTGACTGAAGTAAATAGTAGTATCACCTTCTGGTGATACACTTATATTATATCTAAACGCGAAATACTGACAGAAGTAAGCAGTAGTATCAACCTTCTGGTGATACACTTACATTATATCTAAACGCGAAATATTGGCAGAAGTAAAGAGTAATATCAACCTTATGGTGATACCCTAACATTATATCTAAACGCGAAATACTGGCAGAAGTAAAGAGTAGTATCAACCTGCTGGTGATACCCTAACATTTTATCTAAACGCGAAATAAAGACAGAAGTAAACAGTAGTACCAACCTTCTGGTAATACACTTACATTATATCTAAACGCGAAATACTTGCAGAAATAGAGTAGTATCAACCTTCTGGTGATACACTAACATTATATCTAAACGCGAAATACTGGCAGAAGTAAAGAGTAGTATCAACCTTATGGTGATACCCTAACATTATATCTGAACGCGAAATACTGGCCGAAGTAAAGAGTAGTATCAACCTTCTGGTGATACCCAAAAATTTTATCTGAACGCCTAATAGTAGCAGAAGTAGAGAGTAGTATCAACCTTCTGGTGATACACTTACATTATATCTAAACGCGAAATACTGGCAGAAGTAGAGAGTAGTATCAACCTGCTGGTGATAGACTAACATTATATCTAAACGCGAAATACTGACAGAAGTAAAAAATAGTATCAACCTTCTGGTGATACACTTACATTATATCTAAACGCGAAATACTGGTAGAAGTAAAGAGTAGTATCAACCTTATGGTGATACCCTAACATTATATCTAAACGCGTAATACTGTCAGAAGTAAAGTGTAGTATCTACCTTCTGGTAATACCCTAACATTATATCTATACGCCTAATAGTAGCAGAAGTAGAGAGTAGTATCAACCTTCTGGTGATACACTTACATTATATCTAAACGCGAAAAACTGGCAGAAGTAGAGAGTAGTATCAACCTGCTGGTGATACACTAACATTATATCTAAACGCGAAATACTGACAGAAGTAAACAATAGTATCAACCTTCTGGTGATACACTTACATTATATCTAAACGCGAAATACTGGTAGAAGTAAAGAGTAGTATCAACCTTCTGGTGATACCCTAACATTATATCTGAACGCGAAATACTGGCAGAAGTAAAGAGTAGTATCAACCTTCTGGTGATACACTAACAATATATCTAAACGCGTATCCTGACTGAAGTAGAGAGTAGTATCAACCTTCTGGTGATCCACTAACATTATATCTAAACGCGAAATACTGGCAGAAGTAAACAGTAGTATCAACCTTCTGGTGATACATTTACATTATATCTAAACGCGAAATATCGGCAGAAGTAAAGAGTAGTATCAACCTTATGGTGATACCCTAACATTATATCTAAACGCGAAATATTGGCAGAAGTTAAGAGTAATATCAACCTTATGGTGATACCCTAACATTATATCTAAACGCGAAATACTGGCAGAAGTAAAGAGTAGTATCAACCTGCTGGTGATACCCTAACATTTTATCTAAACGCGAAATAAAGACAGAAGTAAACAGTAGTACCAACCTTCTGGTAATACCCTAACATTATATCTATACGCGTAATACTGACAGAAGTAAGCAGTAGTATCAACCTTCTGGTTATACACTTACATTATATCTAAACGCGAAATATTGGCAGAAGTAAAGAGTAATATCAACCTTATGGTGATACCCTAACATTATATCTAAACGCGAAATACTGGCAGAAGTAAAGAGTAGTATCAACCTGCTGGTGATACCTTAAAATTTTATCTAAACGCGAAATAAAGACAGAAGTAAACAGTAGTACCAACCTTCTGGTAATACATTTACATTATATCTAAACGCGAAATACTGGCAGAAGTAAAGAGTAGTATCAACCTTATGGTGATACCCTAACATTATATCTTTACGCGAAATACTGGCCGAAGTAGAGAGTAGTATCAACCTTCTGGTGATACCCAAAAATTTTATCTGAACGCCTTATAGTAGCAGAAGTAGAGAGTAGTATCAACCTTCTGGTGATACACTTACATTATATCTAAACGCGAAATACTGACAGAAGTAAACAATAGTATCAACCTTCTGGTGATACACTTACATTATATCTAAACGCGAAATACTGGTAGAAGTAAAGAGTAATATCAACCTTATGGTGATACCCTAACATTTTATCTGAACGCGAAATACTGGCCGAAGTAAAGAGTAGTATCAACCTTCTGGTGATACCCAAAAATTTTATCTGAACGCCTAATAGTAGCAGAAGTAGAGAGTAGTATCAACCTTCTGGTGATACACTTACATTATATCTAAACGCGAAATACTGACAGAAGTAAACAGTAGTATCAACTTTATGGTGATACCCTAACATTATATCTAAACGCGAAATATTGGCAGAAGTAAAGAGTAATATCAACCTTATGGTGATACCCTAACATTATATCTAAACGCGAAATACTGGCAGAAGTAAAGAGTAGTATCAACCTGCTGGTGATACCCTAACATTTTATCTAAACGCGAAATAGAGACAGAAGTAAACAGTAGTACCAACCTTCTGGTAATACCCTAACATTATATCTATACGCGTAATACTGACAGAAGTAAGCAGTAGTATCAACCTTCTGGTGATACACTTACATTATATCTAAACGCGAAATATTGGCAGAAGTAAAGAGTAGTATCAACCTTATGGTGATACCCTAACATTATATCTGAACGCGAAATACTGGCCGAAGTAAAGAGTAGTATCAACCTTCTGGTAATACCCACACATTTTATCTGAACGCCTAATAGTAGCAGAAGTAGAGAGTAGTATCAACCTTCTGGTGTTACACTTACATTATATCTAAACGCGAAATACTGGCAGAAGTAAAGAGTAGTATCAACCTTCTGGTGATACATTTACATTATATCTAAACGCGAAATATCGGCAGAAGTAAAGAGTAGTATCAACCTTATGGTGATACCCTAACATTATATCTAAACGCGTAATACTGGCAGAAGTAAAGAGTAGTATCTACCTTCTGGTAATACCCTAACATTATATCTATACGCGTAATACTGACAGAAGTAAACAGTAGTATCAACCTTCTGGTGATACACTTACATTATATCTAAACGCGAAATATTGGCAGAAGTAAAGAGTAATATCAACCTTATGGTGATACCCTAACATTATATCTAAACGCGAAATACTGGCAGAAGTAAAGAGTAGTATCAACCTGCTGGTGATACCCTAACATTTTATCTAAACGCGAAATAATGACAGAAGTAAACAGTAGTACCAACCTTCTGGTAATACACTTACATTATATCTAAACGCGAAATACTTGCAGAAATAGAGTAGTATCAACCTTCTGGTGATACACTAACATTATATCTAAACGCGAAATACTGGCTGAAGTAATGAGTAGTATCAACCTTCTGGTGTTACCCAAACATTTTATCTGAACGCCTAATAGTAGCAGAAGTAGAGAGTAGTATCAACCTTCTGGTGATACACTTACATTATATCTAAACGCGAAATACTGGCAGAAGTAGAGAGTAGTATCAACCTGCTGGTGATACACTAACATTATATCTAAACGCGAAATACTGGCAGAAGTAGAGAGTAGTATCAACCTGCTGGTGTTACACTAACATTATATCTAAACGCGAAATACTGGCCGAAGTAATGAGTAGTATCAACCTTCTGGTGATTTACTTACATTATATCTAGGCGCGGAACACCGACAGAAGTAGAGTAGTATCAACCTGCTGGTGATACACTAACATTATATCTAAACGCGAAATACTGACAGAAGTAAACAGTAGTATCAACCTTCTGGTGATACACTTACATTATATCTAAACGCGAAATATTGGCAGAAGTAAAGAGTAGTATCAACCTTATGGTGATACCCTAACATTATATCTAAACGCGTAATACTGGCAGAAGTAAAGAGTAGTATCTACCTTCTGGTAATACCCTAATATTATATCTATACGCGGAATAATGACAGAAGTAAACAGTAGTATCAACCTTCTGGTGATACACTTACATTATATCTAAACGCGAAATATTGGCAGAAGTAAAGAGTAATATCAACCTTATGGTGATACCCTAACATTATATCTAAACGCGAAATACTGGCAGAAGTAAAGAGTAGTATCAACCTGCTGGTGATACCCTAACATTTTATCTAAACGCGAAATAATGACAGAAGTAAACAGTAGTACCAACCTTCTGGTAATACACTTACATTATATCTAAACGCGAAATACTTGCAGAAATAGAGTAGTATCAACCTTCTGGTGATACACTAACATTATATCTAAACGCGAAATACTGGCTGAAGTAATGAGTAGTATCAACCTTCTGGTGTTACCCAAACATTTTATCTGAACGCCTAATAGTAGCAGAAGTAGAGAGTAGTATCAACCTTCTGGTGATACACTTACATTATATCTAAACGCGAAATACTGGTAGAAGTAGAGAGTAGTATCAACCTGCTGGTGATACACTAACATTATATCTAAACGCGAAATACTGGCCGAAGTAATGAGTAGTATCAACCTTCTGGTGATACACTTACATTATATCTAGGCGCAGAACACCGACAGAAGTAGAGTAGTATCAACCTGTTGGTGATACACTAACATTATATATAAACGCGAAATACTGACAGAAGTAAACAGTAGTATCAACCTTCTGGTGATACACTTACATTATATCTAAACGCGAAATATTGGCAGAAGTAAAGAGTAGTATCAACCTTATGGTGATACCCTAACATTATATCTAAACGCGTAATACTGGCAGAAGTAAAGAGTAGTATCTACCTTCTGGTAATACCCTAATATTATATCTATACGCGGAATACTGACAGAAGTAAACAGTAGTATCAACCTTCTGGTGATACACTTACATTATATCTAAATGCGAAATACTGGCAGAAGTAAAGAGTAGTATCAACCTGTTGGTGATATCCTAACATTTTATCTATACGCCTAACATTAGCAGAAATTAAGAGTAGTATCAACCTTCTGGTGATTCACTTACATTATATCTAAACGCTTATCATTTGCAGTTTGAAAGTGTTTTGTTGGGTGCATGGTGTAATGAGCTGTGATACCCGTGGGGTCGCTACTCCCCAAGCGACTGCATGCATCAGTCACTCCATGCGGGGTAATTTTATAAGTATATATTTTCAGAAATAGAAGTACCATTCTATTATAAAATAAAATCACTTTCCTTCAAAATAGTATCAAGCACTGTAGGCAGTACTTGACCGAGAGTTATGGTGTCGCTTTCATGTGAAACTTTGGAATGTCACTCATCTGACGGTTAGTTTAGAGATATTCAATTATATGGACGACAAAATGAATAAGTAGTATTTATCAATTCACTTATGTACCCTACGAAAAAGAATTTAATAATCCAGTAGGTGGTAATTTGTTGCACTGAGCTATAGATGTATTCCAGTTCTGAATATAGAATAGTCCTAACGAAGGTATGAATTTTCGGCTTGGGTGAGAACATCTGACTGCTCGGTGTAGATGGAACCAACTCCAGTTGCTGTAGAAATTAAAAGCTTCAACTACTTTAATTAACGAAAAAACATATAAAGACTTTGTTACAATCCTAATAAAGATTTGGGTTTGAGGACTACCCTAAGCTGATGACAAAAAATTGGGATACCTAACTACTGCGGATTACACTTGGCTACATCAATGCGGCTGAAGGTTTTTTGCGGTACTATAGAGTTTCAGAAATTTTGTGCGCAGACAGACTTGCGCAGATATCAGAATACTCTAAAATCTATTGGACTACTACTAACCTGAGACTTCATTCTCAAGGAATGTCCACTCAGTATACCTATAGGAAGTGGTACTGGCTCTGTTAGCCTGCTCCAGGGAGCAGTTGTCCGGGGGGCACCTCGTGGAGGTAGAGCTCAGATTTTTGCCCCCCAAAAATGCCATCCTGCCTTTAATATCGTATTCCAACTGGTTTTCATCCTCTATTAAACAGGCGAAGTAGCAAATCTCATTAACAATGGAGATGCATTACCTGTGATGTACAGAGGGGGAGAGAGAAAACCAGCTTGGGACCCGTTAAGGAATACGATTATACGGTGTTTGGGTTGGGTATTGGACGAATAGCAGGAATGGCAGAATACAGGATACGCTATTTGCGAAGAACCGCGCTGGGGAAAAAGTGATTTAGTGGGAACTGGGGCTCGTTCAAGAAATAGACAATAAACCAATGGATAAATAGGAAATATCAAAGACAAAATGAACCCTGAATAAAGTAGAAATGCGGAACTGACTAAAGAACCAATTTGAAGACACAACTGCAGAAT
Organism: Rhodnius prolixus; assembly: GCF_049639745.1. Classification (NCBI taxonomy): domain Eukaryota; kingdom Metazoa; phylum Arthropoda; class Insecta; order Hemiptera; family Reduviidae; genus Rhodnius; species Rhodnius prolixus. Next base: position 33,619,189 of record NW_027411582.1, read on the forward strand.
GAATGACGCCAACAATAGAAATAAGAAACAATGTTGAATTTAAGCATGAAGAGATTGCATTTTGGTATCTTAAATACCAAAACTTGTCCTAAAACTATAAAATTAGATTTCCTGTAACTATAAAAATATACATTTTGAATTAATTTAAATTATTTAAAGAGACAAAGAAACATGCAGAAATTAATTGTCTTACCTTTCTCTGCTCATCTTGGACTAGAAGTTCCGAAGAAGGATATTAACAGTGGCCATATAAATGTTTTAAATAATTATAGTTCCGTTTTATTTTTCTAAAATGACTAGTGCCATTTTTTTTCATGCAAGCAAAATAATTAGAACTATAATTATTGTAGATAGAGATATTATTTAGAGGATAGATCTGTGGCAGGAGTAGTGTGCCATTCCGAAGTAGAATGACACGAATGAAGAATGAGAGTTGAGAGTCATAAATATGGACCACATAATTAATTCCTCGCCCTACCTGATTTTGCTGTCGGTTGGGATATGCACCAATCACTTGCAGTAACATATCCATCGATGTCTTCTGCAGCTCATCTACACTGGACACTGGACACAGTTTAAAAGATTTCATCGGAAATGAAACTGTGACGTATTTACTGTCTTGTGACGGAATTTTGAAAATACCCGGAGAAATTTTTTTTATTTCTTTTATTTTTTATTTTTAAGCGCACAGGTTAAAAGTAGTATTCACTCCAAGTTAATAAAGGGTAATCAAGCACTCCCGATGCAAGCACTCCCGGGGATTTTAACACTCCCGCACTCCCGGGTATTTTAACGATTCCGCACTCCCTGTAACAAAAAAAAAACTGTATTACTTTTCGATAGATACTGCACAATAATATTTATTTTTTAAATTAACTGTGGTTCTATCAATAATAATAATTTTTATATATGTAGATATAATTATTAGATATTTACATTTCCCTACATTGCTCATGTGATTTCCATCATAGAGAGTTAACGTACTCATAGTCAAAGTAAGATTAACAGGATAAAAGAAATACTTTTTATATAGAACTCATAAGTTATCAGTACGATGTACTTTGGAATAGTTTTCTTCAAAAAGAAAATCTAAAAGGGGATCTCAAAAGGGTTAGTTCCAGGAAAAGATTAATTTTGAAAATGCAATAAATACTTCCTGTGACGTAATAAGAGAAACTATAATGCCGATATCCGACCTTTATTTGGGCACAAGTACCAGAATGCTAAAAAGGGCAAGTTTTTAATGCTTCGTCAATGATTGGAACCAAACATATGATTGTGCTTTAGCAATGATAAAATTTTAGAACCCGGCAAAATGTACCACACAAATATTCTTCAGAAAAGCAATAAGAAGACATAGATAGAGCTATATGGAGAAGAAAGTCAGTGAAAACGGAATAAGGTAGGTATATTAAAAGGATAAGATGTAAGTAACCAATGTATTTGCGAGAAGAGATAAGAAATATTTTATCCGTTTCTCCTTAGGGAACCCTACGTCTAGGTCGTCAGCCTTTGGTAAGGATCTTTTTAACTAAAAAGCATTTCTACATATTGCACTTCTGAATTCCCGGAAGTATTTTCCCTTTTATTTTCTTCTCCTTACTTAGCGTAATTTCTTAAAAAAAGAAAAACCAAAATTTAAAAAAAATGTCTCTCTATTCTGTTCGTCCTTTGGAAAGAAGAACTGTCAGAAAAGGATGAATCGTTATTTACGTCACCTTTACGTCACGCTTGTTTAATGCCAGTACTTCAAAAAAAAAAAGAAAAACAGAAAAAAAAAAAAAAAGACTGTCAGAAAAAGTGTCAGAAACTTAAACTTCACGAAAAGTGAAAACATGTTGCTGTTATTTCTTTTATTACACGGGGAAATTTAGTTTTCCGTTTTAAGATCTCCCTGAGAGCCCCCAGAAAAGTGGTTTTTCTATTTGTGAGTTCACCATTATTTTATAATTTGAGAGATATTTTAGAGTGAGAGAGAGAGGTTTTCCTCTAAAGTATCCGTTTTAACCAAACTGGTCAAATTTTAATTTTCCAGCTTACAGTGAACCCTACAGTTGTAATATGGTCACCATGAGATATCCGGGCTACAAATGTCCAATATCTAGCCCCGGCAAAAGACACGGATTAACTCCAGTGAAGCTTATTACCTAATTAGCTGATTTTCATAGGAAAATAGGGAGCCACTTTTTTTCCAAAGGAGAAGATCATTTTCATGGCCTGTTTCCCAAACATTTTTGAAATGTTTTCACGCTAAGTGGGGGAATTGACTTTTAATAGCCAGAATAAAATGTTTTCCCGCTTAAACTACTTTTTTTTATTTATTTATTAATGCATTATGTAATGTTTACATTAATCGTAATAAAAACATGAAATATTATGTTTTTTATGTTCACAGTCTGTAGCAGTGTTCTAAAAAAAGCCGCCAAAATAGCTATGAAGACGTCTTCCTTCTCCCTCCGCGTAATGCGGCGGGTAAGTTGATAATTTATTATTTATTTTTTTAAATAAATAAATTTATTTTATGAATTTATTTAGTTTGGAGTTGATTGGATTGTAAAACATTTTTCTAATTATAATTTATGTTAATCTACATTTTCCACTTATCATTTGTTTTCCCCTTTTCCGTATTCTTTTTGTTCCCAAATAATCCCCAAAGAAAAATCCTGCGCCACTCCTTTTTTTTTATCCCAAAGCTTTTTGCACCATTACCTCAAGTTCATTTCATTTCATTTGAATTGGACAACATTTAGGGAAATGGGTATCCCTGGATTGGAAAAGACCTTTATGGGATTCAGAATAATTTGTTACCGCTTTTCTTTCTTTGTCAGAGTACTGGATAGTTTTGTTCTTACAATTTTATTGGTCCCTTAGATTTTTTTTGGCCCTTTGCGTGTGAATGTGAAGTAAAAGTGCGCTTACCACTGATGAAAGAATCGCCCAGTTAACCTACTTTATCTACTGTTATTGTTCTAACCGAAATAGGGATTGGCCGCAAGATTTCTTTTTAGTGATTGGTCCTGACATTTCGATTTATTATTTATAATAATCTTCATCGATGCTATTACGTATTATTTATTTATATATACATATCAATTAAACTTTTATTAATAATTACAATTCTTTTCCTGAATTAAATTAACCCTAAACCCGAACTTTATCTCGAAAGAAAAAAAGAAGTAATTTTGCCCACAGGGTAGCGAAAATTGGTATTACAAATGAAAAACTCTTTCTCTCAAGCTACAGTTCACTATCTACAATTCTATCGAAGGCTTTTCTCACTATCTTTAGGTGTGGGAAATTCCACTTTTCTCTCTCTTTTCTACAATGAAACTTAACAACAAGTCTGCACAATCTAAAGAGAAAACTTATCAAACAAAGTTTTCATAAAATCATCAACATCATCGTCATTGAAAATTATTTGTTAGAAAGTTCAATTCAAGAATACTTACTTTTACAGTATAATGGGAACTGTAGAAGTAGTTACAATAATATACAATAGAAATTGTTCAAGTGTGTATAACTTTATAAAAATATATGTTCACTGAAGCGAACTGTTTGGATACTGTTGTGAAATAAGTTAACACTCGGTTAAGCAATGATTTGTACGGATTTTATTATTATTATTTATTAATTTTTATATTATTTGCTGATAACTTTCTATCGGCGATTAACAAAACTGCGTAAAGAGAAATCTAAGTACGTCATTTACTTCCTGTTTCTTAGGTATTTAAGAATTTCCGGATAATTTAGTTTTCTTTAGGATAAAAGAGTTTTATTTATTGGGAAAATTATTATTATTTTTTTTTTTTTTTTAATGATTTAAGGCGCGTCAACATCTAAGGTTATTGGCGCCCGGAGCTTTTTTCAGTGCACTGCTGGCCTCCGGACAGTGTTCTCTCGTTACAGTGAGCTGTAAGAAGCTCCTTAGGAAGAGAAAATCTAAGGTTCAGCAGCTGGATTCAAACCCGTATTATTATTATTATCATTATGTTATTCGCAAATGTTATTAAATAAAAAGAAGTAAAGTTTATTAAGTAGTAAAAAGAAGTTTTTAAAGTGGGATGCAGTTGTCAAGGCAACAATATTATTTAATGATATGCACATCAATGCATACCCCACCTTTTGTTCCTAGGACCTTTTCCTTTCGCCATCTTGATTCCCTCTGTTTTGAACCATTAAAAACTGACCTTGAAACCCTTCCTTTCGAAACTTTATTTTATACCGACTCTATTGATACCAAGGTTGAAATCCTAACACATCACCACCTTAACATCTTAGACTCCCATGCTCCCATTAAAACCTGTCATGTTCGACGTCCTCCTGCACCCTGGCTTACACCGGAGCTCAAGGACATGATGAGGAGAAGAGAGGCAGCCAGGAGGAGGTTTAGACGCACGCGTTCTCCTCATGACTACTCTCTGTATAAGCTCCTGCGTAACCTTACTCTGGCCTCTGTCCGCCGAGCCAAATCCCTTCATATTCACTTATCTCTCTCCAATGCTCCTGATTCCAAATCGAAATGGGCTATCCTTCGTAAGCTTTCCCTCTGTAGATCTAATCGCTCCTGCCCCATTTCAATATCTCCTGATGACCTGAACGTCCACTTCACTTCCTTCTTAACCAATGCCTCTTGTAATGTTCCTGCTCTCATTTTACCCTCCTTTGATCCTAACAATTTTTTTTTCCATCATATTACTCCTGAAGATCTCCTAACCTCAGTTCTGAAATCCCGTACAAATGACTATGGCCCTGACAACATTCCTGTTAAATTAATTAAAGCCTGCCTCCCAGCGATATTGCCAGTCCTTTACCATATTTATAATTTCTCCCTTCAGAATTCTATTTTCCCATCCTGCTGGAAAACAGCCCTAGTCCGTCCTCTAAATAAAATCTCAAATCCCACCTCTCCTATTGATTTTCGTCCCATCTCTATTTTATCAAATTTCTCCAAACCCTTTGAACGTTTAGTGCAATCCCAGCTTTCTAATTACCTCGAACAAAACAATCTCCTTAATCCACTCCAATCTGGCTTTCGTCCTTCTTATTCCACTCATTCTGCACTCTTGAAAATTACCCATGACTTGCAGACGGCTATTGACGACCAAAAACTTACCATCCTTATACTCCTAGACTTCTCCAAAGCCTTTGATACCGTTGACCATCATATCCTGCTATCTAAACTACAATCCCTCTCTTTTTCCAATAGCACCCTCCGTTGGTTCCAATCCTTCCTGTCTAATCGTTCCCAATTCGTTGTCACTCCCGATAGTAATCCTTCTTCACTTCTTCCTTTGTCACGCGGTGTACCTCAAGGTTCTTCCCTATCTCCCACCCTCTTCTCAATTTACATCAATGACCTTCCTCTTTCCATCTCTCATTCCCAGTATCACCTCTATGCTGATGATTTTCAGATTTACATATCCTTTTCCCCGTCGGATTTGTTTGAAGCTGTATTTAAACTTCAAGAAGACCTCAATAACATCTCAGCATGGGCCACGAACAATAAGCTTACCCTGAATGTAGAAAAGACCAAAGCTATTGTTATTGGCTCCAACCCACTCCTTAAATCATTGGCTCCTCTTCCTAATCTTTTCCTTTACAATACCCCAATAAAATATTGTCCCTCTGTGAAAAACCTTGGTATCACTTTCGATCAAAACCTATCCTGGAAAAACCATGTTTCCCAAATCTCTCGCCGTTCCATCCATATCCTTAAGCAGTTTAATAGTTCCCGTCACCTTTTTCCAATTAAGACCCGGCAACTCCTAGTTTCCTCTCTTATATTCCCCCATTTCGACTATGGTTGTTTAGTGTATGGCGGTCTATCTGGTGATATTGAAGCTAAGCTTAAGCGCCTCATGAACTGCTTCATAAGATTTATTTTCAGCATTTCCAGAGACTCTCGCATTTCGCACTGCTACGATGAGTTGAAGTGGCTTTTTCCTGTCTATCGCCGCCAATATTTTTTGGCTTCTTTCCTTTTTCAAGTCATCCAGTCTCAAAGGCCTTCCTATATTTTTCAACTCCTTAAGTTTAAATCCTCCATCCATTCCCGTAACACTAGATCTCGCTCATCTGATCTTTATATTCCCTCTCACCGTACCTCATCCTTTGACAAGTCCTTCCTCATACGTGCTACCTCTCTATGGAACTCCTTGCCTTCATCTGTCCGCCATGCTCCTACCCTATCCATCTTTAAATCCCGTCTATTCAGTTATCTCCTTTCTATTCAGCTTCCTCCGAAATTCTAATTGTTTTAATTCATTTCCTTAATTTCTGCTGTTTTATTATTTTATTTTTACTTTCATTTTCACTTTTGTAAATATTTATTTATTTATTTAATTTCTCTATAATCACAGGCCAAACTATTAAGGCCTCTATTTGTACCTGTATTTATTCTTAGGGGACAATTGTCCCAGAATAATAAATTTCTTTTCTATTCTATTCTATTCTATCAGTGATGCAGAAAAGTTTTCTATACCAAAGTACTTTTTACTTTTACTACTAAATCAACTCACAAGATGAAAAGCATGACGTTTCACTCAATACACTCTCGAAAGTCAGAGCTAGGTATTTCCGGTGGAAAAAAAGAACTTCCTCTTTCTAGGAAATAAACCACATGGAGTGGGGAAGGATTAATCCAAACACTACGATCTAGATAGCCCACTTTTCTTCTCAACAAAAAAGAAAAGTGTTTGAGTGGTTAGTGGGTTCAATTAGAAAAGTTTTCCGCCCCCTGCACGTTAGATCCACATAAAAGTGAATAAACTGTGGATGTTTGTTTGAAATAGACGTGATAAAAGAAAAACAAAAACGTGAAAACGTTATTGGCTGGTGATATAATATGGGAAATAATGTTTGAACCATCATGGGGTCCCTAGCTTATAGTACACCATGTTCTGGCTAAGGACCAAATAGAACTTTATATTCTGGGGAACAAGCGACCCATTGTTACGTCAAGATGGGGGTACTTGGACTGGACGAGGGGAGACACCTCTTCCCCCCCTAATATCCATAGCACAATGGTTGCTATGCTACACGCGTATATTTGGGAATGTGTTACTAGGTAAATTTGGCTACAATTGGCTAAACTAACTGTTTTCCGCATTTCACCCAGTGTTGCCATCAAAACTCTTGACAATACAAGCCACTGCTATTCAAATAGATGCGAGAACATTTGGTTACACCCACACCAACTACGTAATTCTCCAACTTTTGGTACGGATCCAAATCGATGTTTAAACTTCGATGTTCCACACCATTTCCTTCAATACTATCCAAGGCCATTGCAATAGACGATTATATTTCATTTGACAGTTATAAATGTATTAATTTTTTTTTGTTTCTTTAAATCGATATCAAGCTCGATGATTAACCAGTTAAGCGTGTTCGACGTATATACTCGTTGTGAAAAATATAAAATTGCCATTAACTACAAAAAGCTCGAAATTTTAATAAAATACAATAAGAATATTATTTGGTGGGGATGTTTCCTTTATCTTACCAATAGAACTGCCAAGTATTTTATACGGAGGGAGGTGGAGGGAGTCAGCCAAATGATAAGTGGTTGGTACATGTTTGGTCTCCGCATTAGAGATTCGGGAATTACGCACACAAATAGAAGCTCTCAACCCTTGTGCAATGCCCGTTTATATCTTTTAGATAGAGATTCAGAGCATGATTTCATTTTGCACAGAATTCAAAGCTCTGTTCTATTCCTTGTAAAAGCTCTTGCGTCCCTAGTTAACTAGAGGCAATGCATACGTGAAGAAGCGGTGCAAGATTTTGGAATGAGCACAGAATGCTCTGGTAATGCTCAACCCCCAGAGATTGCAGAAAAAGTCACTTGCAGTGACTTAACTTTTGGTTGTTTTTGCTCTGCGTTCGACGTGTAAACTACGTCATTGTCTGATTTTAATTCCGCACACTGTGGGTTTTTTTTTAAAAAAACTAAATTCCACCGCTTAACTGGTTAACATTTAGATTTTATTCTTTTAACTGTGTTAATTATCGACAGAAAATTTATTAATCATAATTATCGTAAAATATCTTTTAAGATCATTTACCGTTAATCATTTATCGCGCCGATATTTCTCGTGAATCGCTTTCCCGAAGATGTTAAAATGATTTTATTCTTAAAATGAAAACGCACACGTTAAATATTTTCTAATTGATATTAGATGAGATTTCATCTTGACGTATTAATTTTAAGTTTGAAGTTAAATGAAATCACCCAAAATAGCGGCCACCATTTTTGTAAGAGTAAGTGTTGATTTTTCCGGAAAACCCTATTGAATTGGCGGTTTTGAACTTGACTTAAAGTTCAAGTGTAGGAAGATGATGGAGATAGCCACAACGCTGTTATTATTCAGAAACGTTACGCTTTCTAATATTTAAAAGTGGAAATTTTATTGGGAATTTCCTATTTTTCTTTTCATCACTTTGTTACCCGGGAAATGAAGCAGAAGAAAGAAAAACTTTGTTCTAGATTAAAGAAAATCAATATTTTTTAAAGGACACACTGGAGAAAAAGTCTGGGATTAATATTTAAATTTATTTCACCAAAATTTAATATTTAATTTACTTAATTCAAGTTCCATTTTTCTTAAAATTTTCTCAGAAACCCTGATAGTGAAAGATAACCCTGTTAGGATTTTCCTGTGGATCGATTTCGTGTAAAGCCTAATCAGAGTATCATAAACGATTTATCGAATTTGAACTATCCGAGTTTTGAGTTATCGATTTAGCTTTCTCATAATCAACTGATCACAAATTTGATCATTTCCCGTAGGAGAACTCAAAATCCAAAATATACAGCATTATGAGGCATTCTTTTATAAGGGTGTGGGGGTAAACAAGATTTTTTTAATTTTTTTTTTTTTACGCCTACACAGAAGCTGTGCAAACGATTGGAAATTGTGGACCAATGAAATTAATCATCACAAAGAATTGCGATAATTTTTTTGTTGTGGGTACGATAGTATAACGGAAGTGTTTATTTGAAAGAGACCGAGACTAGCAGAAAAAGGAAACAAGTGGGCAAAGCTATTACGCCCTATTGGCTCTTCTACAAAGATTTATGTGTGTGTGTGTGTGAGACAGAAAGAGAGAGAGAGAGAGAGAAAGTGAATATAATGCTTGGAAAAACAATATCACTGATCATCATGTGGGTATCGATTGGAAATTTTTCTAACATTATCATTGATATCTGAAATTTTCCGCTACATTATCTCTTTTCATCTCATCATTTATTAACCAGAAAATACTGAATTTTTTTTTTTTTTGTTAAGGGAAATTTACTTTTCCATTTGAGATCACTTTTTCTTGTTAAAAATAAATTATTAAAAACTCCGAGTTTAAAAAATACTTGAACAATTTCCGTTGCTAATAATAATATAGTATGAACCCCCATTTCCGGTTAGCGGATGGCGATTGACACCACTTGCTGTCGAATTGAATGAAAAAGTAGAATAACAGAAATTCGTCCTTCTTCAGTTTTGATATTCTACCGGATGTATCAATTTAAAAGGCCGCCCAGTCGATTAAGAAGATAAAAAATCCTGGAATTCTTTTTTTCCAACTAATCTAAACTAAATCTACTTTTGCGTTGAACAATTTCACTTTAAATGTAAGAGGACATTCAACCTTGAATCGTGAAGGCCATGGAAAAACGTAATAAGCCACCAAAGGAAGATTGATTGACAAGAGAGGAGTGCCAGGGCATACTACAAGTGACAAGTGAAGAATAATGCGAACATAGAATAAAAGCTATCGTCCCTTCTCAAATAGCTCTCTCCCTTTGTTCGTTTCTTTTCTTCTTTTTTTTATTCCAAATGGAAGTGAAAAGGGTTAAGGTAGATTTATTATTTGAAATCAACGAGAAAACACAAACAGGTTTTTTCCCCAAATGTACTCTATTCTTTTTACTAGGGACTGTTTTTTTTTTAAATTTAGGAATTTTCCCACGATAAGAATAAATATTCCAAAGGAAAATTAACATTAAACCTTCTGAAACTTTATTCACTAGCTAGCTGCATAAAGGTTACACTACGTTATTCTAGTATTTCTTTCATTAAATCTATGTACGCAATACACAAGTGTCTTGATGGTTAGTATAACTAAATTTGTAAATCTAGTAAACCTTCATAATGGAACTGGGCGAGTAATAAAGAAAATTGAAGAATTTCATTGGAGCTACTAATTTCAAAAAAATACTTTCTGTAAAGTAGTTAAAGGATTTTGGGATTCTATTTGATCTGGACCCATTTGCAAATATTATTTAAGATGCAGTGCACAAACAAAAATATTGTTCGCTTCACCTAATTACAAGTTTTCATAAGACTATACATGCAATACACAAATGTCTTGATGGTTTAGTATAACTAAACTAGTAAATTATGTTCCCACAAAACTTTTATCCAGAAAAAAAAATGGCGCATCATTTTTTCATGCAAAAACTTGCAAAAATAAAAAAAAAAAAAAGCTATATTTTCTCAAAATATATTTACTGAAAAACTCAAACTAATACCACAACAAATGCTATTACTAAAAATTTTCCTGAAGGGTTATAAATTTATTAGAGCCTGGAAAATAGTTTAGAAAAGTTGATTAATGTAGGCAAGTTCATCCATGAACAAAGGATGAAGAGGTTTTTTGAGCTGATGGAGGTGAAAAATAAAGAAATAAAAATAAAAAGGTTTTCCTCTGAGAGAGTGTTGTAAAGAGTAAAGAGAAACATCATCCACAGCATCTTAAATTTCTTTTTCTCTGCGGCGCTTTTTCGTAAGGGAGTCAGCAAGAAATAAGGAGAAAAAATAAAACAACCTTTATCCGTAGATAAAGAGACAAAAGCCCAACTTTTACGATTGGAACACCCAATATTTGGGATACATATGGAAACTTACAGAAATTCACGCAGAATATCTTGAAAAAGAGATTCACTTTTGGCGTTAATGCCAGGTCCTATCGCTTTACACTTTTAAACGTTGCTCAACTTCTATGACGTAGGATATGGGAAGTGAACGGAAGTATTGATGTGCATAAACTGTTTTTCAATTTTCCCCTATTTCCTTTCGCAATTTATTTACATAGAACAATAAAATCATTACATCACAACTGTCGTAATTAATTAAAAATAGCTACAAACCGGATATCCATTATTCACAATAATCGGATGCCCCATTTATTACTCTAAATATATCTTACGAAAATCAATAATCCCGACCTTATATCAAGTTCCATAGAATTGTTATCCGAGGTATCAGGTGTCCTTTCCGAGTACCCATCATGGTGTTATCTTTATGAAAACATCACCCGACTAGCCAATATGACATCATTATATTTATTGCGTAATAAATCATGTGTGATGTAATAATACGTAAATGACTATTAGTAGTTATAATAGTCTGTTATTAATTAATCTTTATTGTAATTAATCCTTGAATTTGTGAATTTTTTTATGATAATTATTTTTCCTTATTCCAAATTTTGCCCCCCATAAATTAGGTGCCTTTTTTTTCAGGCGGGCTTTACGTCCAACTACCAATTAGGTGTCGTGGATGGAGACGACTAGCAAACACACTTTTCTGTAAATTGCTCATATTAACCATTAAATAAAATCCACGGCCTAGACCAGGGGAATTGAACCCACTAAACCTGCAATACATCTTAGCTTTGCGGGTCTAGCCTATCTATAACCGCCTAACATACTTTACTATAAATTTCTCATATTAACCATTAAATAAAATCCAAGACCTAGACCAGGGGGAATCTAACTCACTAAACCAACAATACATCTTAGCTTTGCGGGTCTAGCCTGTAAATTAGGTGCTTTCTCTCTAAAATTGAATGAAATCGATTTTTGATAATAATTTTAATGAGAATCGAAGGGATAATCACTTCTTAAATCGAAACCTCCTCCATTATTAATTAGCAACCTGCTTTATCACTTCTACTTCTAAAAACTGATCTTTTTAATTACGTGGTATTCTAATTAGAAGACTCGCCTTCCAGAGTTACCAATCGATTAAAAAAATATGTCTTTTTCTATTTTTATTAATTTTTAAAATGATTAGTTGAAAGCAGAGTATTTTTTTTCCTAATTAAATAAGCGGGAAAATCAAACGTGATGCTTTTCCGTTAGAAGTTTCGTTACTTCCGCATTTTAAATAGCTGTACACGAAACTACCATCCCCTAATCAAATGGATTGTCCCAAAAATGAATTTACCGTGGAAAAATTGAAAGAAAAGTTATAGATTTTTTTTTCATCAATTCTATTTGGTTTTTCCATGCTGTATATGTAAGGTCAATAGGTCGCGACTGAATTATATCTGGAAATAAAGGAGTGAGAGGTGACGGCGAAGTTTAGTGTGACAACTGAACGCCGAATCAGCGAATCAGGATGCGGATTATGTGCTTCTTTACAAGTAGAGACTTGACTGGGGGGAAGCAAAATTGAGAAAATTATCCGAGAAATTATAGAATTTTTAGATAGGTACAGGGAAATCTTTTGGCGAGTTAGTCCAATCATTAGCATAAGCAGGATGATCTGGGATATTATTGGCAGGTTGGAGTACAAAGCTTTTAAGGGTGTAATTGCAAGCTACTGAAAGAATGTGGGTTTGACGGTAAATGTAAGCCTAACCAAGAACAGGAAGTGCTTGCAGAGATAAGGCTTCGCAAGAGGAAATGGGTTATTCCATTTAAAAAAATTACTGGGTTTATCTATTTGGGCTCCTAGATGGAATCCTTTAATACGTAATGAGAACAATGGTCCAGCAATAAATTGCGACAAATAGAGGCTTCTGCTGCATGCAAAGATATTATAAATTTAGACAATGGCTCTGAAATTTGGGGTGCAGTAAAAGAAAAAACAAATTCTTCAAATCTGGAATATTGTATATAGAACAAAAGATATAGATCCCATTATAGCAAAAAAGGAGCCAACTTAAGAGACAACAACCAAACAATAAGACTTGAAAAGATTATCTCACTCTTTAGATAGCAATGACTTTGTCCTTCGGTCCCTAAAGCCCACTCTTCTCAAACTTTTACAGCTTCTCTATCCGCCTAACAGAGATTAAAACTCTCAGATCTCTCAGTCTAGTGCTTTTGAGATAATAATATTATCCCTAGAAATAATTTATTGTTCAAACAAAATTAAAATTAAAATTGTGAATGTTAATTACTGAATTTTTAGCAATTAAAATGCAAAAATGTGTAAGAGAGAGAGGGGGGGAGGAAGTCGTTAACTTAAAAGTTCATGATAAATGGTTTTCGCGTAATGAGGGGAAAATTTTCAGTTCATTTCTTTTTTGTATATAACTATATATATAAAAGCTCTCGGAAGTCGTTATCATTTACTAATTTTGTTCGTCGCCCACGCTGATAAATGGGGGAACGTTTGCATATTTGTATATATTACTTTATTCTAAAAAGTAAAAGTAAAATAATCGCCTATGTTTTCAGGCAGGGCTTAACGTCCAACTACCAATTAGGTGTCGTGGACGGAGGCGACTAGCAAACACACTTTACTGTAAATTTCTCATATTAACCATTAAATAAAATCCAAGACCTAGACCAGGGGAATTGAACTCACTAAACCAACAATACATCTTAGCTTTGCGGGTCTAGCCTATAACCGCCTAACATACTTTACTGTAAATTTCTCATATTAACCATTAAATTAAATCCAAGACCTAGACCAGGGGAATCGAACCCACTAAACCAACAATACACCTTAGCTTTGCGGGTCTAGCCTATAACCGCCTAACATACTTTACTGTAAATTTCTCATATTATCCATTGGGAATATAGACTAGTACCGCAATACATCTTAGCTTTGCGGGTCTAACCTATTACCGCTCGGCTATCGTGGAGCCTAATTACTTTCTTCTATTTTGTGTAAGAATAAATAAACGATTATGTCAAAAATCTTGAAATAATTACAATTCAAAGGAACAATTTGGGAAAATCGCTTAACTTGAAAGTGCAAGTTTTCTTGCTCAAAGTTTACGTTTTTAAGGGGTGGGGCGGGAAGTTTTAATAGCTTAATATTACCGGAAATTGGTTCATGATGTTTTCCAGGAGACTTTAGATTAACTCTAAAATTGAACTCGCGTTGTTTGGGTTGAAGGAAGCGCTGGTATTTGCCGGGAGTAGTTTGTAAACAGTAATGGATCAGCAGAGACTTGATATGGCAAAGCTACTAACGTCAGCTAGTTATGAAATACTACGAAACGTTCAGTAAAAGTTCAATGTTTGAAGAAAAACTGAATTTTCTTTTCTTTTAATTCTTTAGGAGTATATTCGAAATAAAGCACGCCCATTTCCCAAGGGAGGAGCGCCTAAATATCAGTTATATTTGACAATATGTTCGTGACGTTTTTAGATAAAGTGATAAACGAGCGGTGGAGAGGGGAAAGCTACGGCCCCAAATCATCTCCTTGCGTTGTCACATTAATACAATCAATTCCATTAGCGGAGAAAATTGTTTTTGTCAAGTTCTCTCCCTGATTGTCAGAATTTCCCCAAAGCAATCCCTAATTACATAACCTATAGTACACACAGACCAACATGATCTAACCAAAAAACTTTGTTGATCTATTTAAAGTGGGGTGGGAGAGTAGGGATGGCTTTTGGTTTTGGGATAAAATGGTTAGGGGCGAGAAATTTCAATTTAAGATGATTTCTGAAACGTGGTTTGGTTTTGTATTGTACATATGTCAACTACATCCGGTGTGTATGTCGTATGTAAATGATTTAATTAAAATTTGTTTGGGACCCTTCTATTTAATCACTTTATTAATATAAAGGACTTAGATTAAGCATTTTTCCTTCTTTTTTTTAAGTTACAACAAAAAATTCAACAAATAGTATTGAGATGGTGTCAAAATAAACCGGAAATAGTCCGTTTGTGATACAGGAAAAACAGCCTAAAAACCAGGAAACCCTAAAAAAAAATAGAAATAATAATTCTCCACAATGCCAAAAGGTGCAGCACTTACTGAACGACACCGGCATAGGGCCCGCATTCTATGAGGTTTTACTAGAACTAAGGCTTGATTATTCTTCACGGCACAAGAGAGCGTTCCAAGAAGTTCCTACGATCGTATTAGATATTCAATGTCTTAAGTAAATACGAATTTTTATGTCTCCTGAGTACAAATAGTAATTTTTCGAAAAATGTGTGATATATATTCATTTTTAATTTTAATTTTTTTATTTTTATTTATTTATTTATTTTTTTATCTTTCAAGGACAGTTCCAGAGCTTATTTGAGCTCATCCCGGCCGGAAGACTAACCGACATGGTAACGGAAATTAGTGTATACAAATAGTCGTATGTAAAAGGTAGGCGGGATTGGTGTAGTGGTTATAAGTTTGGGCTAGTAATTGGGAAAGCCTTGATTTAAGTCTTGCGTTTAGCTACTTCTTATTTTATTGGTAAAATATTAATAGTATAAAGTACGTACTTCCGCCCACCTGTTCACGCCCCCATATTTGGTAATCGTGCGCAGGACCCCCTACAGAAAAAATACGCAATCACTTTATTTTATATCAACAAAGACAGAAACGAATAAATCACCGGAAGTTGCAACATTATATTTCTTTTGAGTAACCATGGAAACGGCCAATAGTTTAACAAGGAAAATACGCCATACCGGAAACACCACTTGAATGAAGAAATTTTGTATATGTATATTTATTAATTAAAATAAAATAAAATCCTTCCGCCCCCTGGAAATAGTTTCCAAAGTTTTAACTACTTTTTCAAAAAAAAAAAAATAATAATAATGATGTGCCGCAATTATTTTCGAAAAATTGGTAGAACAACTTTAACAGGGTTTTCCTAGTTATAAGGTGGGTGTAGTTCCTAAAGTACCAGGCAAATAGTTTAAGGAAAAATGGGTTTTCTTTAGATTTTTATTATTATTATTATTATTATTATTATTATTATTGATTGGTGGTTAACATGTTTCAGCAAATTTAAACCACAATCGATACAAATGTTCGGAATTTAAGTAAGGGAGCAAAAGTCAGCAACACACGCACACTATTACAGATTATTACTCTTTCTACTAATTGGGAAAAACCACTTAAAAAAAATAAATAAATAACTAAAAGCTGTTTTAATTAAAACCAAATAATCGATTAACTTTTAGCATGAATGTTGAAAACGTACTAGATAAAAGATTAATTATTTGCTAACGAGAGAGTGCTTATGTACAGACCGTAAATAAACTTGATGAACTAGCCAATGAATGTTTTGAAAGGAGTGTATAATACATAGTAATACAAATCAAAGGTTTACCTAGTAAACCACTAAGAAGTGTGATCGACTTAGGGCATCAGAGCAATCTAAACTGAGGCACCCTAATGATGGAACAAGTGAAAAGTAAAACCATGATAGAAAGAGACCAACTTCAACCATTCAATGACATAACTAACAGCTAAAGACCTTGCTCAAACATCCGAGGCGCAAAGATCATAGAGAATGCTCCAAAAGAAAAAACGCTTTACCATAGAAAAGGATGGATAGGAACAAACATAGTGGCTATAAGTCCTTGGTTAAGGTTATGTTCAGCAAGAAGTAACAGAGAACAAGTAAGAATTGAACAGCGAAAGAAATCAAATTGCACTATAACATCTTACGAACTAATTATAGTATACTAACAAATTGTAACTATTGGTATAGTGATATAGTATAGCAAGTATAGAATATTATTGAGCAAAAATTATATACATGGAGTAATTAACTCACCGAACACGCTATTCAAAGACGCCTCCATCGCCACCTCATCATGACACTTAAGACGGCACAATTAAAAAAAGAGACTTAACGCAAAAAATTACTGTGGCGCAATAAAGTGACGATTTTCTAGAAAAACACTGAACAAAAATTCATACTTAACACATAATTAACCAATCATATTGTTATATTGTTTAAACTTAAACCACTCGCCTAAAAACACACCCGGAAATTTAACACCCCCGGAAATTTAACACCCCCGGAAGTTTAACACTCCCGGAAATTTAACACTACTGGAACTGCTGAAAAAAAAAAAAATCATAATTATACTTTTCGTATATACAAAAAATACTAAATAATGTAATGTTCGTGTAAATACCCTATCAAAAATTTAAAATGTGAGAGTATAGTGATAATGTAGATGGTGCACGGTGTACACCGAGTTGAGGAACCAGCGAGGTCTCTACACAGAAGACAAATGTATCAATCGCTTATACCCTAATCTTAATCACTAAACGCGAATTAGCCCGAGTCCGAAAAATGTTGTATCAACCTGATGGTGATACCCTAATCTTGATTACTTAATGCAACATATTTAATAACGGTAAAGTGTTCTATCTACCTGACGGTGATACCCTAACCAAAATAACTAAATGCATAATAGCCAGCAACAGACCAATGTATCAACCTGATGGTGATACCATAATCTTAATAACTAGACGCAACTTATTTAATAACAGCAAAGTGTTGTGTCTACCTAAGAGTGATACCCTAATCTTAATAACTAGACGGAACATATTTAATAACGGTAAAGTGCTATATCTACCTGACGGTGATACCCTAATCTTAATAACTAAATGCATAATAGCCAGCTACAGACAAATGTATCAAACGCTTATACCCTAATCTTAATCACTAAACGCGAATTAGCCCGAGTCCGAAAAATGTTGTATCAACCTGATGGTGATACCCTAATCTTGATTACTTAATGCAACATATTTAATAACGGTAAAGAGTTCTATCTACCTGACGGTGATACCCTAACCAAAATAACTAAATGCATAATAGCCAGCAACAGACCAATGTATCAACCTGATGTTGATACCATAATCTTAATAACTAGACGCAACTTATTTAATAACGGCAAAGTGTTGTATCTACCTAAGAGTGATACCCTAATCTTAATAACTAGACGGAACATATTTAATAACGGTAAAGTGCTATATCTACCTGACGGTGATACCCTAATCTTAATAACTAAATGCATAATAGCCAGCTACAGACAAATGTATCATCCTGATGGTGATACCCTAATCTTAATAACTAAATGCATAATAGCCAGCAATTGTCAAATTTATCAACCTGACGGTGGTACCCTTATCTTAATAACTAGACGCACAATATTTTATAACGGCAAGTGTTATATCTACCTGACAGTGATACCCTAACCATAATAACTAAATGCATAATAGCCAGCAACAGACAAATGTATCAACCTGATGGTGATACCCTAATCATAATAACTAAACGCGACATGTATATTAACGGTAAAGTGTTGTATCAACCTGTCGGTGATACCCTAATCCTAATAACTAAATGCGTGATAGCCAGCAACAGACAAATGTATCATCCTGATGGTTATGCCCTAATCTTAATTACTTATAGAAGATATAATGGAACATTAGATCAATGTATTTATCGGGCAACACACTAATTTATCATCGTAGATATCTATTTCTTTGTGTTCGGACATTATTGATAAAAAAATAAACTAAGTTCGGAATTAGACGTGACATAGGTGTGTTTATTTTTAGAGTTTAACAGGGCAATGACGAGAACGATGGAGGGTCCTTACTCATAAATTGCCTCGGAACATACCCTGCTTAATTAGTTGCTGGAAGAATTTAAGAGAATTCTAGTAGTTACAAATAATAGTGAAATGTTAGAGCAATAATGCTCCACTGATGTGAACTAAAATTCAACTAGATTGCACTAATGTTCCATTAATTACCCTAATAACCATTAAAGAGCACTAAAGTTCCATTAATGTGCAACTGTAATTTACTAAGATACACTAATGTTACAATAATGTGCACTAACGATCTCTTATAGAGCAAAAATGTTTTATTAATGTGCACTGAAATTTCATTAATATGCACTAATGTTTCATTTAATTACCCTAATAACCATTAAAGAGCACTAAAGTTCCATTAATGTGCAACTGTAATTTACTAAGATGCACTAATGTTACAATAATGTGCACTAACGATCTCTTATAGAGCAAAAATGTTTTATTAATGTGCACTGAAATTTCATTAATATGCACTAATGTTTCATTTAATTACCCTAATAACCATTAAAGAGCACTAAAGTTCCATTAATGTGCAACAGTACTTTACTAAGATGCACTAATGTTACAATAATGTGCACTAACGATCTCTTATAGAGCAAAAATGTTACATTAATGTGCACTGAAATTCCACTTATTGGCACTAGTATCATTAAATGTGCACTAATGTTGCACTAATATGCACTAATCTTCCACCTTGAGATGCTTTCATGATTCATAACCACAAAGCTAACCGATTCAACAAAGTCCAGCAGCAATATTAACAGAATTCATTCGGAGGCAATCCATGAGCCATCGTCCTCTTCACGGCACTGTTTCACTCCAAAACTAGCCAGACACCTTATGGACCACTCAAGAACATTACGTTATTAATAAGATATAACATCCCTTTATTGCATCTATTTAGAGGAATTATAATGATGAACTTTAAAACGTAACCGTGACACACTAACATTATGTCTAAACGCGTAATACTGGCAGAAGTAAAGAGCTGTATCTACCTTCTGGTGATACCCTAACATTATATCTAAACGCGTAATACTGGCAGAAGTAAAGAGCTGTATCTACCTTCTGGTGATACATTAACATTATATCTAAAAACGTAATACTGGCAGAAGTAAAGAGTAGTATCAACCTGCTGGTGATACACTAACATTATACCTAAACGCGTAATACTGGCAGAAGTATAGAGTAGTATCAACCTGCTGGTGACACACTAACATTAAATCTAAACGCGTAATACTGGCAGTGAAGAAGAGCTGTATTAACTTTCTGGTGATACATTAACATTATATCTAAAAACGTAATACTGGCAGAAGTAAAGAGTAGTATCAACCTGCTGGTGATACACTAACATTATACCTAAACGCGTAATACTGGCAGAAGTAAAGAGCTGTATCTACCTTCTGGTGATACCCTAACATTATATCTAAACGCGTAATACTGGCAGAAGTAAAGAGCTGTATCTACCTTCTGGTGATACATTAACATTATATCTAAAAACGTAATACTGGCAGAAGTAAAGAGTAGTATCAACCTGCTGGTGATACACTAACATTATACCTAAACGCGTAATACTGGCAGAAGTATAGAGTAGTATCAACCTGCTGGTGACACACTAACATTAAATCTAAACGCGTAATACTGGCAGTGAAGAAGAGCTGTATTAACTTTCTGGTGATACATTAACATTATATCTAAAAACGTAATACTGGCAGAAGTAAAGAGTAGTATCAACCTGCTGGTGATACACTAACATTATACCTAAACGCGTAATACTGGCAGAAGTATAGAGTAGTATCAACCTGCTGGTGACACACTAACATTAAATCTAAACGCGTAATACTGGCAGTGAAGAAGAGCTGTATTAACTTTCTGGTGATACATTAACATTATATCTAAAAACGTAATACTGGCAGAAGTAAAGAGTAGTATCAACCTGCTGGTGATACACTAACATTATACCTAAACGCGTAATACTGGCAGAAGTAAAGAGTAGTATCAACCTGCTGGTGACACACTAACATTAAATCTAAACGCGTAATACTGGCAGTGAAGAAGAGCTGTATTAACTTTCTGGTGATACATTAACATTATATCTAAAAACGTAATACTGGCAGAAGTAAAGAGTAGTATCAACCTGCTGGTGATACACTAACATTATACCTAAACGCGTAATACTGGCAGAAGTATAGAGTAGTATCAACCTGCTGGTGACACACTAACATTAAATCTAAACGCGTAATACTGGCAGTGAAGAAGAGCTGTATTAACTTTCTGGTGATACATTAACATTATATCTAAAAACGTAATACTGGCAGAAGTAAAGAGTAGTATCAACCTGCTGGTGATACACTAACATTATACCTAAACGCGTAATACTGGCAGAAGTATAGAGTAGTATCAACCTGCTGGTGACACACTAACATTAAATCTAAACGCGTAATACTGGCAGTGAAGAAGAGCTGTATTAACTTTCTGGTGATACATTAACATTATATCTAAAAACGTAATACTGGCAGAAGTAAAGAGTAGTATCAACCTGCTGGTGATACACTAACATTATACCTAAACGCGTAATACTGGCAGAAGTATAGAGTAGTATCAACCTGCTGGTGACACACTAACATTAAATCTAAACGCGTAATACTGGCAGTGAAGAAGAGCTGTATTAACTTTCTGGTGATACATTAACATTATATCTAAAAACGTAATACTGGCAGAAGTAAAGAGTAGTATCAACCTGCTGGTGATACACTAACATTATACCTAAACGCGTAATACTGGCAGAAGTAAAGAGTAGTATCAACCTGCTGGTTCTACTACCCCAGTGATAAAGCCATTACCAACATAATTCAACTCGAGAATATTGTATTGTTGAGTCTGTTTTTCATTTTGTCATTCCATTAAAGTGAAAATTCATACTCTGTTCTAGCCAATCAATGTTATGTTGTTTTTATAATTAGAATATGTTGCGGTAGTATTGTATTTGTGTTGGGTGCATGGTGTACTGAGCTGTGGTACCCGTGGGGTCGCTACTCCCCAAGCGACTGCATGCATCAGTCACTCCATGCGGGATATTTTTAAAGCTGGTACCGACCTTCTATGATAACATCAAATCGCTTCCTTTAAAAAGTAGGAACTAGGGTGTCCGGCTTAACGTAAAATGAACCGACGGTTAGTTAAAAGAACTTATCTATAATCGATCCAAATATTCAATCATACTGACCGAAAAATGAACACTTATGTTGGTCCTGTAGATAACTAAAAATTGAATAATCCGGAAGATGATAATAATGTGGTACACAGAACATTATGGGATGCTCTATACTTTTTTGAGCAATACTGAATTGAACAAACGGAGAAATAACTACCAATCATTTAAAACCATCAATAAATGCTTATAAAATAAGAAATCAAGTGAACTAACACGCCAAATCAAAATATTATAAAATAAAATGAACTAAAGCGATACCCAATGTTGGGTATGGAATATTGAATAACCCTAAAGGAGATACTTTAAGTACCAAACCGCTTTCCCACCACTTAAAAATCTAATATGGTGATAAAGCACTAGACGATTTCCTGTTCGGAATACAGTACTAGTTATTCCCAAGGAGGTTTCATGACTTAAATACGACCAAGAAGTAAATCCATACCTATTCACAAAATTGTAAAAATCTGATACTATTTCATTAACGTACTTGCTACCGAACAGAACATTTTTTTAATTAGACCGAATATTTGAAACCTCAAACGATAAAAGAAATAACATTTAATAAACCATATAGAGATGCGATAATTGAGTGTCAGCAACCTACAGAAGAATGTATCAACCTAATGGTGATACCCAAAACTTAACACGTCATATTTAATAACGGAAAAAGTGTACATCCTGACGATGATACCCTAATCTTGATTACTAAATGCATAATAGCTAGCCACAGAAAAACGTATCAACTTGCTGGTGATACCTTAACCTTAATAACTAAACGCGTCCTATTTAATAATAGTAAAGTGTTGTATCCACCTGACGATGATACCCTAATCTTGAATACTAAATACATAATAGCCAGCAACAAACAAATGTATCAACCTGATACACATACCCTAACCATAATAAATATATGCATCATATTTAATACATCATATTTAATATACGTGGTGTTGTATCTACCTGACGGTAATACCCTAATCTTAATAACGAAATGAATAATAGCGAGCAAATGACAAATGTATCAACCTGATGATGATACCCTAACCTTAATAAATAAACGCGTCATATTTTATAACGGTAAAGTGTTGTATCATTATGACGATGATACACTAATATTTATTACTAAATGCAATAGCCAGCAACCGACAAATCTATCAACCTACTGGTGATACGCTAATCTTAATTTCTAAACGCGTCATATTTTATAACGGTAAACCGTTGTATCATTCTCACGATGATACCCTAATATTTATTACTAAATTCATAATAGCCAGCAACAGATAAATGTATCAACCTCATGGTGATACCCTAATCTTAATAACTAAACGAAACATATTAAATAACGGTAAAGTGTTGTATCTACCTGACGGTGATACCCTGAACTTAATAACTAAATGCATAATAGCCAGCAACAGACAAATGTATCAACCTGGTGGTGATACCCTAATCTTAATAACTAAACGCAACATCTTTACTAACGGTAAAGTGTTGCATCAACCTGATGGTGATACCCTAATCATAATAACTAATCGCACCATATTAAGTAACGGTAAAGTGTTGTATCAACCTGATGGTGATACCCTAATCTTAATAACTAAATGAATAATAGCCAGCAAATGACAAATGTATCAACCTGATTGTGATACACTAATCCTAATAACTAAACGCAACATATTAAGTAACGGTAAAGTGTTGTATCTACCTGACGGCGATACCCTAATCTTAATAACTAAATGAATAGAAGCCACCAAATGACAAATGTATCAACCTGATGGTGATACTCTAATCGTAATAACTAGACGTAACTTATTTACTAAAGGTAAAGTGTTGTATCTACCTGACGGTGATACCCTAATCTTAATTACTAAATCAATAATAGCCAGCAAATGACAAATGTATCAACCTGATGGTGCTACCCTAATCTTAATAACTAGACACAACATATTTACTAACGGTAAAGTTTTGTATCAACCTGATGGTGATACACTAATCTTAATAATTAATCGCAACATATTAAGTAACGTTAATGTGTTGTATCAACCTGATGGTGCTACCCTAATCTTAATAACTAGACGCAACATATTAAGTAACGGTAAAGTTTTTTTTATCTACCTGACGGTGATACCCTAATCTTAATTACTAACTCAATAATAGCCAGCAAATGACAAATGTATCAATCTGATGGTGATACCTTAATCTTAATAACTAAACGCAACATATTAGGTAACGGTAAAGTGTTGTATCTTCCTGACGGTGATACCCCCTAATCTTAATAACTAAATGCATAATAGCCAGCAAATGATAAATGTATCAACCTGACGGTGATACCATAATCTTAATAACTAAACGCATAATAGCCAGCAAATGACAAATGTATCAACCTGATGGTGATACCCTAATCTTAATAACTAAACGCAACATGTTTACTCACGGTAAAGTGTTGCATCAACCTGATGGTGATACCCTAATCTTAATGTTTAATCGCACCATATTAAGTAACGGTAAAGTGTTGTATCAACCTGATGGTGATACCCTAATCTTAATAACTAAATGAATAATAGCCAGCAAATGACAAATGTATCAACCTGATTGTGATACCCTAATCCTAATAACTAAACGCAACATATTAAGTAACGGTAAAGTGTTGTATCTACCTGACGGCGATACCCTAATCTTAATAACTAAATGAATAATAGCCACCAAATGACAAATGTATCAAACTGATGGTGATACTCTAATCTTAATAACTAGACGTAACTTATTTACTAACGGTAAAGTGTTGTATCTACCTGACGGTGATACCCTAATCTTAATAACCAAATGCATAATAACCAGCAACAGACAAATGTATCTTTCTAATGGGGATGCCCTAATCCTAATAACTAATGCATATTAGGCAGCCACAGAAAAGTGTATCAACCTGCTGGTGATACCCTAACCTTAATAAATAAACGCGTCATATTTTATAACGTTAAAGCGTTGTATCATTCTGACGATGATACCCTAATCTTAATTACTAACTCAATAATAGCCAGCAAATGACAAATGTATCAATCTGATGGTGATACCTTAATCTTAATAACTAATCGCAACATATTAGGTAACGGTAAAGTGTTGTATCTTCCTGACGGTGATACCCCCTAATCTTAATAACTAAATGCATAATAGCCAGCAAATGATAAATGTATCAACCTGACGGTGATACCATAATCTTAATAACTAAACGCATAATAGCCAGCAAATGACAAATGTATCAACCTGATGGTGATACCCTAATCTTAATAACTAAACGCAACATGTTTACTCACGGTAAAGTGTTGCATCAACCTGATGGTGATACCCTAATCTTAATGTTTAATCGCACCATATTAAGTAACGGTAAAGTGTTGTATCAACCTGATGGTGATACCCTAATCTTAATAACTAAATGAATAATAGCCACCAAATGACAAATGTATCAAACTGATGGTGATACTCTAATCTTAATAACTAGACGTAACTTATTTACTAACGGTAAAGTGTTGTATCTACCTGACGGTGATACCCTAATCTTAATTACTAAATCAATAATAGCCAGCAAATGACAAATGTATCAACCTGATGGTGCTACCCTAATCTTAATAACTAGACACAACATATTTACTAACGGTAAAGTTTTGTATCAACCTGATGGTGATACCCTAATCTTAATAATTAATCGCAACATATTAAGTAACGTTAATGTGTTGTATCAACCTGATGGTGCTACCCTAATCTTAATAACTAAATGAATAATAGCCAACAAATGACAAATGTATCAACCTGATTGTGATACCCTAATCCTAATAACTAAACGCAACATATTAAGTAACGGTAAAGTGTTGTATCTACCTGACGGCGATACCCAAATCTTAATAACTAAATGAGTAATAGCCACCAAATGACAAACGTATCAACCTGATGGTGATACTCTAATCTTAATAACTAGACGTAACTTATTTACTAACGGTAAAGTGTTGTATCTACCTGACGGTGATACCCTAATCTTAATAACCAAATGCATAATAACCAGCAACAGACAAATGTATCTTTCTAATGGGGATGCCCTAATCCTAATAACTAATGCATATTAGGCAGCCACAGAAAAGTGTATCAACCTGCTGGTGATACCCTAACCTTAAAAAATAAACGCGTCATATTTTATAACGTTAAAGCGTTGTATCATTCTGACGATGATACCCTAATATTTATTACTAAATGCATAATAACCGCCAACAGACAAATGTATCAACCTGATGGTGATACCTTAATGTTAATAACTATACGCAACATATTAGGTAACGGTAAAGTGTTGTATCTACCTGACGGTGATACCCTAATCTTAATAAATAAATGAATAATAGCCAGCAAATGATAAATGTATCAACCTGATGGTGATACCCTTATCTTAATAACTAAACGAAACATGTTTACTAACGGTAAAGTGTTGCATCAACCTGATGGTGATACCCTAATCTTAATGTTTAATCGCACCATATTAAGTAACGGTAAAGTGTTGTATCAACCTGATGGTGATACCCTTATCTTAATAACTAAACGAAACATGTTTACTAACGGTAAAGTGTTGCATCAACCTGATGGTGATACCCTAATCTTAATGTTTAATCGCACCATATTAAGTAACGGTAAAGTGTTGTATCTACCTGACGGCGATACCCTAATCTTAATAACTAAATGAATAATAGCCACCAAATGACAAATGTATCAAACTGATGGTGATACTCTATTCTTAATAACTAGACGTAACTTATTTACTAACGGTAAAGTGTTGTATCTACCTGACGGTGATACCCTAATCTTAATTACTAAATCAATAATAGCCAGCAAATGACAAATGTATCAACCTGATGGTGCTACCCTAATCTTAATAACTAGACACAACATATTTACTAACGGTAAAGTTTTGTATCAACCTGATGGTGATACCCTAATCTTAATAATTAATCGCAACATATTAAGTAACGTTAGTGTGTTGTATCAACCTGATGGTGCTACCCTAATCTTAATAACTAAATGAATAATAGCCAACAAATGACAAATGTATCAACCTGATTGTGATACCCTAATCCTAATAACTAAACGCAACATATTAAGTAACGGTAAAGTGTTGTATCTACCTGACGGCGATACCCTAATCTTAATAACTAAATGAATAATAGCCACCAAATGACAAACGTATCAACCTGATGGTGATACTCTAATCTTAATAACTAGAGGTAACTTATTTACTAACGGTGAAGTGTTGTATCTACCTGACGGTGATACCCTAATCTTAATAACTAAATGAATAATAGCCAGCAAATGACAAATGTATCTTTCTAATGGGGATGCCCTAATCCTAATAACTAAACGCAACATATTAAGTAACGGTAAAGTGTTGTATCTACCTGACGGCGATGCCCTAATCTTAATAACTAAATGAATAATAGCCACCAAATGACAAATGTATCAACCTGATGGTGATACTCTAATCTTAATAACTAGACGTAACTTATTTACTAACGGTAAAGTGTTGTATCTACCTGACGGTGATACCCTAATCTTAATTACTAAATCAATAATAGCCAGCAAATGACAAATGTATCAACCTGATGGTGCTACCCTAATCTTAATAACTAGACACAACATATTTACTAACGGTAAAGTTTTGTATCAACCTGATGGTGATACCCTAATCTTAATAATTAATCGCAACATATTAAGTAACGTTAATGTGTTGTATCAACCTGATGGTGCTACCCTAATCTTAATAACTAAATGAATAATAGCCAGCAAATGACAAATGTATCAACCTGATTGTGATACCCTAATCCTAATAACTAAACGCAACATATTAAGTAACGGTAATGTGTTGTATCAACCTGATGGTGCTACCCTAATCTTAATAACCAAATGCATAATAACCAGCAACAGACAAATGTATCTTTCTAATGGGGATGCCCTAATCCTAATAACTAATGCATATTAGGCAGCCACAGAAAAGTGTATCAACCTGCTGGTGATACCCTAACCTTAATAAATAAACGCGTCATATTTTATAACGTTAAAGCGTTGTATCATTCTGACGATGATACCCTAATATTTATTACTAAATGCATAATATCCAGCTACAGGAAAATTATCAACCTGATGGTGACGCCCTAAACTTAATTACTTATCGCAGATTTAATGGAACATTAAATCATTGTATTTATCGGGCAACACACTAATTTATCACAGAAGATAAATATTACATTGAGTTCGGAATTTATAATAATCATTATTAATAAATAAATATACTAACTTTGGAATGTGACATAGGTGTGTTCATTTTTAGAGTTCAACAGGTGCAATGACGCGAACGATGGAGGGTCCTTACTTATGAATTGCATCGGAACGCAACCTCTATAATTCGTTGCTGGAATAATTTATAAATAAATCTAGTAGTTACATATCATACTGAAATATTAGTGCAATAATGCTCCACTGATGTGCACTAAAGTTCAACAGATTGCACTAATGTTCCAATAATTACCCTAATAACCATTAAAGAGAACTAAAGTTTCATTAATGTGCAACAGTATACTACTAAGATGCACTAATGTTACAATAATGTGCACTAACGATCTCTTAAAGAGCAAGAATGTTCCAATAATGTGCAATGAAATTTCATTAATATGCACTAATGTTTCATTTAATTACCTTAATAACCGTTAAAGTGCACTAAACTTCCATTAATGTGCAACAGTACTCTACTATCTTGCACTAATTTTACAATAATGTACACTAACGATAACTTATAGAGCAAAAATGTTCCATTATTGTGCAATGAAATTTCATTAATATGCACTAATGTTTCATTTAATTACCCTAATAACCGTTAAAGTGCACTAAAGTTCCATTAATGTGCAACAGTCCTTCAATAAGGTGCACTAATGTTACAATAATGTGCACTAACGATCTCTTATAGAGAATAATGTTCCATTAATGTGCAATGAAATTTCATTAATATGCACTAATGTTTTATTTAATTACCCTCATAACCGTTAAAGTGCACTAAAGTTCCAATAATGAGCAACAGTAATATACTAAAATACACTAATGTTACAATAATGTGCACTAACGATCTCTTATTGGGCAAGAATGTTCCATTAATGTGCAATAAAATTCCACTTATTGGCACTAGTATCATTAAATGTGCACTAATGTTGCACTAATATGCACTAATCTTCCACTGTGAGATGCTTTCATGATTCATAACCACAAAGCTAACCGATTCAACAAAGTCCAGCAGCAATATTAACAGAATTCATTCGGAGGCAATCCATGAGCCATCGTCCTCATCACGACACTGTTTCACTCCAAAACAAGCCAGACACCTTATGGACCACTCAAGAACATTACGTTATTAATAAGATATAACATCCCTTTATTGCATCTATTTAGAGGAATTATAATGAACTTTAAAACGTAACCGTGACACACTAACATTATGTCTAAACGCGTAATACTGGCAGAAGTAAAGAGCTGCATCAACCTTCTGGTGATACACTAACATTATAACTAAACGCAAAATACTGGCAGTGAAGAAGAGCTGTATTAACCTTCTGGTGATACACTAACATTATAACTAAACGCGAAATACTGTCAGTGAAGAAGAGCTGTATCAACCTTCTGGTGATACACTAACAATATAAGTAAACGCGAAATACTGGCAGAGAAGAAGAGCTGTATCCACCTTCTGGTGATACACTAACATTATATCTATTCGCGAAATACTGGCAGAGAAGAAGAGCTGTATCCACCTTCTGGTGATATACTAACATTATATCTAAACGCGAAATACTGGCAGAGAAGAAGAGCTGCATCAACCTGCTGGTGATACACTAATATTATATCTAAACGCGAAAAACTGGCAGAAGTAAGGAGTAGTATAAACCTGCTGGTGATACACTAATATTATATCTAAACGCGAAATACTGGCAGAGAAGAAGAGCTATATCCACCTTCTGGTGATATACTAACATTATATCTATTCGCGAAATACTGGCAGAGAAGAAGAGCTGCATCAACCTGCTGGTGATACACTAACATTATATCTAAACGCGTAATACTGGCAGAAGTAAGGAGTAGTATCAACCTGCTGGTGATACACTAATATTATATCTAAACGCGAAATACTGGCAGAGAAGAAGAGCTATATCCACCTTCTGGTGATATACTAACATTATATCTAAACGCGAAATACTGGCAGAGAAGAAGAGCTATATCCACCTTCTGGTGATATACTAACATTATATCTAAACGCGAAATACTGGCAGAGAAGAAGAGCTGCATCAACCTGCTGGTGATACACTAATATTATATCTAAACGCGAAATACTGGCAGAAGTAAGGAGTAGAATCAACCTGCTGGTGATACACTAATATTATATCTAAACGCGAAATACTGGCAGAGAAGAAGAGCTATATCCACCTTCTGGTGATACACAAACATTATATCTATTCGCGAAATACTGGCAGAGAAGAAGAGCTGCATCAACCTGCTTGTGATACACTAATATTATATCTAAACGCGTAATACTGGCAGAAGTAAGGAGTAGTATCAACCTGCTGTTGATACACTAATATTATATCTAAACGCGAAATACTGGCAGAGAAGAAGAGCTGCATCAACCTGCTGGTGATACACTAACATCATATCTAAACGCGAAATACTGGCAAAGAAGAAGAGCTGTATCAACTTTCTGGTGATACACTAACATTATTACTAAACGCGAAATACTGGTAGTGAAGATGAGCTGTATCAACTTTCTGGTGATACACTAACATATATCTAAACGCGAAATACTGGCAGAGAATAAGAGCTGTATCCACATTCTGGTGATACACTAACATATCTAAACGCGAACTACTGGCAGAGAAGAAGAGCTGCATCAACCTGCTGGTGATACACTAACATTATATCTAAACGCGTAATACTGGCAGAAGAAAGGAGTAGTATCAACCTCCTGCCGATACACTAACATTATGACTAAACGCGAAATACTGGCAGTGAAGAAAAGCTGCATCAACCTGCTGGTGATACACTAATATCATATCTAAACGCGAAATACTGGCAAAGAAGAAGAGCTGTATCAACTTTCTGGTGATACACTAACATTATTACTAAACGCGAAATACTGGTAGTGAAGAAGAGCTGTATCAAATTTCTGGTGATACACTAACATATATCTAAACGCGTAATACTGGCAGAAGTAAGGAGTAGTATCAACCTAATGGTGATACAATAACATTATATCTAAACGCGAAATACTGGCAGAGAAGAAGAGCTGTATCCACCTTCTGGTGATACACTTACATTATATCTAAGCGCGAAATACTGGCAGAGAATAAGAGCTGTATCCACCTTCTGGTGATACACTAACATTATATCTAAACACGTAATACTGGCAGAATTAGGGAGTATTATCAACCTGCTTGTGATACACTAACATTATATCTAAACGCGAAATACTGGCAGAGAAGGAGAGCTGCATCAACCTGCTGGTGATACACTAACATTATATCTATTCGCGAAATACTGGCAGAGAAGAAGAACTGCATCAACCTGCTGGTGATACACTAACATTATATCTAAACGCGTAATACTGGCAGAAGTAGGGAGTAGTATCAACCTGCTGGTGATACACTAATATTATATCTAAACGCGAAAAACTGGCAGAGAAGAAGAGCTATATCCACCTTCTGGTGATATACTAACATTATATCTAAACGCGAAATACTGGCAGAGAAGAAGAGCTGCATCAACCTGCTGGTGATACACTAACATTATATCTAAACGCGAAATACTGACAGAGAAGAAAAACTGCATCCACCTTCTGGTGATACACTAACATTATATCTAAACGCGAAATACTGGCAGAGAAGAAGAGCTGCATCAACCTGCTGGTGATACACTAACATCATATCTAAACGCGAAATACTGGCAGAGAAAAAGAGCTGTATCCACTTTCTGGTGATACACTAACATTATAACTAAACGCGAAATACTGGCAGAGAAGAAGAGCTGTATCCAACTTCTGGTGATACACTAACATTATATCTAAGCGCGAAATACTGGCAGTGAATAAGAGCTATATCCACCTTCTGGTGATACACTAACATTATATCTAAACACGTAATACTGGCAGAATTAAGGAGTATTATCAACCTGTTTGAGATACACTAACATTATATCTAAACGCGAAATACTGCCAGAGAAGAAGAGCTGCATCAACCTGCTGGTGATACACTAACATTATATCCATTCGCGAAATAGTGGCAGAGAAGAAGAACTGCATCAACCTGCTGGTGATACACTAACATTATATCTAAACGCGTAATACTGGCAGAAGTAAGGAGTAGTATCAACTTGCTGGTGATACACTAATATTATATCTAAACGCGAAATACTGGCAGAGAAGAAGAGCTGTATCCACCTTCTGGTGATATACTAACATTATATCTAAACGCGAAATACTGGCAGAGAAGAAGAGCTGCATCAACCTGCTGGTGATACACTAACATTATATCTAAACGCGAAATACTGACAGAGAAGAAAAACTGCATCCACCTTCTGGTGATACACTAACATTATATCTAAACGCGAAATACTGGCAGAGAAGAAGAGCTGCATCAACCTGCTGGTGATACACTAACATCATATCTAAACGCGAAATACTGGCAGAGAAAAAGAGCTGTATCCACTTTCTGGTGATACACTAACATTATAACTAAACGCGAAATACTGGCAGAGAAGAAGAGCTGTATCCACCTTCTGGTGATACACTAACATTATATCTAAGCGCGAAATACTGGCAGTGAATAAGAGCTATATCCACCTTCTGGTGATACACTAACATTATATCTAAACACGTAATACTGGCAGAATTAAGGAGTATTATTAACCTGCTTGAGATACACTAACATTATATCTAAACGCGAAATACTGGCAGAGAAGAAGAGCTGCATCAACCTGCTGGTGATACACTAACATTATATCCATTCGCGAAATAGTGGCAGAGAAGAAGAACTGCATCAACCTGCTGGTGATACACTAACATTATATCTAAACGCGTAATACTGGCAGAGAAGAAGAGCTGTATCCACCTTCTGGTGATATACTAACATTATATCTAAACGCGAAATACTGGCAGAGAAGAAGAGCTGCATCAACCTGCTGGTGATACACTAACATTATATCTAAACGCGAAATACTGGCAAAGAAGAAGAACTGTATCCACCTTCTGGTGATACACTAACATTATATCTAAACGCGAAATACTGGCAGAGAAGAAGAGCTGCATCAACCTGCTGGTGATACACTAACATTATATCTAAACACGTAATACTGGCAGAATTAAGGAGTATTATCAACCTTCTGGTGATACACTAACATTATATCTAAACGCGAAATACTAGCAGAGAAGAAGTGCTGTATACACCTTCTGGTGACACACTAACATTTTATCTAAACGCGAAATACTGGCAGAGAAGAAGAGCTGCATCAACCTGCTGGTGACACACTAACATTATATCTAAACACGAAATTCTGGCAGAGAATAAGAGCTGTATCCACCTTCTGGTGATACACTAACATTTTATCTAAACGCGAAATACTGGCAGAGAAGAAGAACTGTATCCACCTTCTGGTGATACACTAACATTATATCTAAACGCGAAATACTGGCAGAGAAGAATATCTGCATCAACCTGCTGGTGATACTCTAACATTATTTCTAAAAGCGAAATACTGGCAGAGAAGAAGAGGTGTATTCACCTTCTGGTGATACACTAACATTATATCTAAACGCGAAATACTGGCAGAGAAGAAGAGCTGCATCAATTTGCTGGTGATACACTAACATTTTATCTAAACGCTTTATACTGGCAGAAGTGAGGAGTAGTATCACCCTGCTGGTGATACATTAACCTTATATCTAAACGCGTAATACTGGCAGAAGTAAAGAGTAGTATCATCCTGCTGGTGATACACTAATACAATACCTAAACGCGTAACTGTGGCATAAAAAGAGATTTGTATCATCCTGATGGTGATACACTAACATTATATCTAAACGCGTCATACTGGCAGAAGTAAGGAGTAGTATTAACCTGCTTGTGATACACTAACATTATATCTAAACGCGTCATACTGGCAGAAGTAAGGAGTAGTATTATCCTGCTTGTGATACACTAACATTATATCTAAACGCGTAACGTTGGTAGATATGAGAGCTGTATCTATCTGGTGGTGATGCGCTGAGTTTGTTTATTATTGATATCTATTTCTTTAAATTCTTTAAATGGTCGTTTGTATCGTACAGCCGAATGTAAATTTTCATTTAATTTATTCAAGGAATATTCAGTTTATCATAACGAATGTGTTAAATCTGGCGGTCAATATTATCAAACTAATAACTTAATTCGTGAATACTAGTTCGTTGGATTATCTTTATGGTTTCGCAACTTTGTTAAACATAATCTCGGAATAGCCGCTTATTCTAATGAATCTGTGTTAAAATTGACGGTTTACCCAACAATATTGTTTAAATTATTTCCTATTGTATGTAAGCTGGTACTTTGTATCATCCTAAGGGTTATTTTTTAGCATAGAACGGAACTAAGGTACTAGTTCTCGTAATAGAAAGGTTTTTTATTCCGATGGTAGCATATTAGTAGTGCTACTTCATTATCGTTTTAGACCTTATTAATCTGGTGGTGTTACATTAATTTAGAATCAAGCAAGTATAATATTTGTCCTAACAAAGAGTTATTCGACTTAGACATAGTAAACTCGATTTTAAAGTTTCGATCATGTTTCTGTTGAATTAAATTATGATTCAAAATCGTACTACTCTATTTTTACAATTGAATCTACCGATATATCGATTGTGCGGTAATTTTAAATCAAAATTATTTGTTTACTTATGGTATTATGAACAAATTTTTTTGTCTTTCTATTTGTACATATGTGAACTGCTTGTGTTGTTATGTGGGTGTAAATCGTTAAACTTTACATTTACATAGTGGTGCACACAATATTTAAAAAGCTAATAATTTACCTAAAATATATATATATATAAATAAAACATTATTTGTCCCCGGTTTGTCCTCTGAGTTTCTTTAAGTTCATAAACAGGGTACTATATATTTACTAAAATCGCCTTTTTTGTCACATCTAAAGTAACAATTATGGCAAAGTGGAGAGGTGGTTGGTGGAGGGGTCACCTTTACAAAATGAGTGTAAAGAGAGTTCCTCTAAAAGTCTATGTTGGACACCCAGGAGGTGGAAGAGGTCGGCCAAGGTTACGGTTGGCTGTAGGATGTGAAGGCGGAACTGCAGATGATGGGCGGTCACACAGTGGAGAAGCAAAGCCTCGTACAGAGATGGTTGAGACTTCCTGCTAAAGGAGGCTAAGGCCCTGCAAGGGCTGTACCGCCTAAGGAAGAAAAGGAAGAAGAAGATGGCCAAGACAAACAGACCGTTATCGCACAAAAACAAAAAATCCATACAAAGTTGGTGATTTTTCTTTTTTAAATTGTGTTGAACTGGTCTGCGGAGGGTGTGGCTGTAATTCCTATTCCTAGGGGAATGATGGGGCAAAACTGTGGTCCCCACTCTGGTGAAATTTCCATGCAAAGGGTAAAAAGAAAAAGAAAAGTAAAAAAAATGTTGAAGTACAAATTATTTGACTATACTTCATTTCCCTGTTCCCAAATCCGATTCCCATTTTTTGGAAATCGGTGACTCAGAGGACCTTCTATATTCTCTTGAATATACTATCCTAATTTACCTGCATATTAATAATAAAATAAATAAATAAAGTAAAGGGAAAAAGTACTTATCTTTTACTTGATCTGCTTCACTCGAACTTGAAGTTCCGAAGAAGGATGTTAATAGTGGCCATATAAATGTATTAATTTAAATAATTATAATTCCAACAAAAAATATTACAAATAATTAATAAAAATTATCATGCACATAGAAATTAATATATTCTTACGGACTATAGATAAATTTATTGAATGTTTCGTTGATTTTTATCGGTAATGATCGATTAAGAAACCTCGAAGACCGTTAAAAGTATAAACGATGATTCGAAACGATGCCATTTTTCGAAAGCCCCCCAAAACAATAATCAATATTGAAAATATTAAACGACATAAAACATTAAAATCCTGTGGGAAAAAAATATATATTAAACAAACAAATAAATAAAGAGTATTGGAATTATAATTTTTGTAGTATTTTTACTTTATTATATATATTTATTTTTTTATATCTCATTTAAGAGAACTGCCACATATATATGGAACCACTATCAACTCCTTACGTCCTACCTACTACACTCTTGAAGACAGGAATGTCAGGTTACTGGATTGATGTCTTCATATCCTCATCATTGCTGGACACTTGACACAGTTTAAAAAGATATATGAACGCAAAAATACTGTAACGCTTTTCTTTTCTTTTTGTGACGGAATTTTGAAAAACCGGAATATTTTCTTTGTTTTTACTATTATTTCTATGAACGCACTATTTAAAAAAAAAATTATTTGTTGAAACCAGAAAAGAGTCACGAGGCAATCACTTCCGAAAATTTAACACTACCGCACTTGCTGAAATTAAAAAATATATGTATAATAAAATGCGTAATTAAATTGCTTTACAGAAATAATAAAATATTTTAAATAAAAATTTGCTAAAAAAGAAATTATTTTTGAATTTTGGGCAGAAGATTAGCAGTGGTCCTAACATTAATATTTAATTTCAACGCAAGCATTTAAAAAAAAAAAAATGCCCTCATAAATGTTTATATTTAGAATGACTAGCCCAACAAGTTCTCAAAAAGTTTTACATTTATCATAGTACGAGGGTCGTTTGAAAAGTCCGTGCAAAAATAAAAACTACTTAATTTTTTGGGGTAAACCTTTTTTATTTTTCAACATAGTCTCCTTTTAGGCTTATACACTTCGTCCAACGCTGCTCTAGTTTGTTGATCCCTTCCGAATAATAGGATTTGTTCAAGTCTGAAAAATAGCCATTCGTTTCTGCAATCACCTCCTCGTTTGAATAAAATCTTTTTCCCTCCAGCCATTTCTTCATATTGGGGAACAAATAGTAGTCCGAGGGAGCCAAGTCTGGAGAATAGGGGGGATGTGAAACGAGTTGGAATCCTATTTCCATTAATTTTGCAACCACAACTGCTGAGGTGTGAGCTGGTGCGTTGTCGTGATGGAAAAGGACTTTTTTTTGTGGGCCAATCGTGGGCGTTTTTCTTGCAGCTCGGTTTTCAAACGGTCCAATAACGATGAATAATATGCACCGTTCCAGATAGTCGATGAGGATTATTTCTTGCGAATCCCAAAAGACAGTCGCCATAATCTTTCCGGCCGAAGGAACGGTCTTCGCCTTTTTTGGCGCAGATTCCCCCTTGGTAACCCATTGTTTACGAGTAGATTGTTCTTTGGTCTCAGGAGTGTAGTGATGTATCCATGTTTCATCCACAGTGACGAAACGACGCTTAAAGTCCTGCGGATTCTTCTGGAACAGCTGCAAACCGTCCTTGCAACACTTCACACGATTTCGTTTTTGGTCAAGCGTAAGCAATCGCGGCACCCATCTTGCGGATAGCTTTGTCATGT
Source organism: Rhodnius prolixus (assembly GCF_049639745.1). NCBI lineage: Eukaryota > Metazoa > Arthropoda > Insecta > Hemiptera > Reduviidae > Rhodnius > Rhodnius prolixus. The sequence continues at coordinate 33,656,712 of NW_027411582.1, forward strand.
CCAAATGTTGATGCAAAATATTATGTACCCGTTCATTCGAGATGCCCACAGCACTAGCAATCTCACGCACCTTCACTCTTCTGTCATCCATCACCATATCATGGATTTTATCAATGATTTCTGGAGTAGTAACCTCAACAGGGTGTTCAGAACGTTCAGCGTCACTTGTGCCCATATGGCCACTCCGAAAATTTTGAAACCACTTATAAACTGTTCTAATCGAAGGTGCAGAGTCACCATAATGTTTATCAAGCTTCTCTTTAGTCTCCTGAGGCGTTTTGCCTTTCATAAAGTAGTGTTTAATCAACACACGAAATTCTTTTTCGTCCATTTTTTGAAAATCACTCGACTTTCTCGATTCAAACGAATGCCAAACACAAAGAAATAGACCGATCTGGCTGAAACTTGGTGTGTGTTCTTCCAAGAGATGCTACTAACTAAACATAACCTCGACACGCGCCAGTGGTGCTATCTTTCTGACTTTGCACAGACTTTTCAAACGACCCTCGTACATCCAACACGGTGGAGGAATTTGCTAAGTGATCAGCTTTGTTGTATTCCCACGCAGAGTTCCCGGTGTTCGGTGGCTCTTAGGTTTTCACTTTCTACGATTTCCAGCAGCTCATAGTCTCAGAAAAACAAACTCAGAAAAAAGGTGATTGAAATTTGACACCAACACAATACTTCCGCCTACTTAAGATGAAAGAAGAATGAATACAAAAAAAAAATTATTGGCAGAAAAAGAATTTTTGTTCTCTCAAATTTTTTATGAATTTATATTTATTTATTTTTCTCTGCTAATTTAGAGTTTCATTCACGGAAAATTAATATTTTTTTGGAAAGTCTATGAGAGAATGAGAGGACAAGAGTAGAAGGAGAATTTGAGAGTGGTTTTTCTGTGAATTTAAGATTTAGGTTTTCAGCACTTTTTTTGATTTTATTTTTTAGCAACTACTAATATTATTGGGGATAGAATCTTAAAAGTATCATTTTATTGTTCTTAACATTTAATTATGCGCACGCCATTCTTAGTAAAAACTCCAAGATTATAAAATAATTAATTTATATCTGTAAATTATTAACCACGAAAGTAAAATGTTCATTTTACGAGTGTAGTTTAAAAAGTGCTCAAGAGAAGCGCTGTCAACATAGTATTACATTCAACGGATAGACATCGTTAGTATGCAGTTCTATAACATCGATCAATAAAGAAATGCGATGAGCTAACCATGCAGTTTTTCCCTCACCCAGCTAGTGAAAGAAAAGTGTTTTTCCTACTAATTCATTCAACAAACCACCACCAGATGGAGAAGGGTACTTTTCTTTTTTGATTCACGCCCAACTAATTTTTCAAAATAATTTTACTCATTGTCAATTATTGTCTCTTGTCTTTTTTTTCTTTGTTACTTTTCTATTTTAGAGGGGGGGTGGGGAGAAGAAAAGATTCTGTGAAAAACGAAGAAAATTGTAGAATTGTCTGTCCCATTACATCCCATTCATCAGAACAAAGGGAATTCCCTAGTCTCTGAGTGATTTCTCGGCTGAATACGTTAGCGTGGGCTTTTCTTTTACCAGAGATTTTCCAGAGAAAATCTAAAGCACTGTCAGCACTTCCGACCAACGCTATTTCCCATTAAACACTTCCGGAACCATGCAAGACCTCCTCTTACTAAAATTTAGCGAAGTTCCAACATGTATATTTCTTTAAAACTCTGCATTTACTAAGAAATATTTAATTCTTTAAAAAAATATTATAAATCCATTAAATGCATACGTAACATAAAAAAGAAACTAGCGTTAAATGTAACAACCCTAACCTTGGAACTGCCAAAAAGAAATATTAAAAAAATGTATATATATTTTAAAATAAAAGTTTTATATCCATGATTTCAAATGAAATTTATAAAAAAACTTAATGGCAGAGAGCTTAAATCATGTATTTTCCGTAAAAAAAGCCAATTACAAAAAATTTGATTCGATTGCAAACACGTCCTTTTAGTAGAAGTAAGGGAAAGAAATGAAAAATGATTTTTTCATGGGGAAAGCAGCGAATTAATGGAAATTTTTCTTGGAAAGAAAAGAAAGAGAGAGACTGAGTGAGTGAGAAAGAGAAGGAGGAGCGTAGCTGAACCCATTGTCAGAATACATCCCAAGTGGGAAATAAACAGATGTATAAATTACCTGCAAACCCTACTCTTAGGCAGGACGACAGGCTTTGCTAGTGCCTGGTGGTTAGAGGGGGTGAGGTAGGTATTACGGACCCTTGGGTCTTATAGTTTCGTTATATGGCGCTGTTAAGGATAGGAGAGCGGAAATTGGTGGGGGAGAGGTAATACCGGATGGCGATGTAAAGACCTATTTTAAACGTTTCTGCGGTATATGTTAGTGTGATGTATGGTTCAACTTACATAATGTAAGGTTCACCACTTTCTCTCCAGAGCGTTGTTCTGGGAACTAGTCTCGCTAAAACGAAACCCAAAGCTTCTACAAAGACCAGCATTAATCCAACAATAATGAAATCCAAACTCCATGGTAAAAGAAATTAAATTATTTTTTAGCTCATGCTGTCATGTTAATCAAGATAGTCAACTAAAAGATATACTCAATAAATTATATTGGAAAAATCGTGATAAAAAAGAAAAAGACTAATGACAAATCTGAAGAAGAAAAGTGGAAAGAGCTAATGTGGAAGGTCACGCAGATATCTAGACGAAGGAATTGTCGGGTGACCTCTCAACCCAATGTTGTAATATTCGACGTCTTGTGACATCATCTATCATCAAAGAGAGAAACCCAGAATTATTTTCTCTTATCATTAGTGAGAGAAAACACACTCACACACTGAAAGAAAATGCACTTTTTTTAGAGAGTGAGAGAGAGGAGTCCTTCAAATTCCCTCTGAAAATCGATACCCAAAATTAGACACGATTGTAATATGAAAAACAATATTGAGCTATATTTGCGCAAAAAAAAATAAAATTTGTGTAAACACTCTTGTAACTTTTACATACTGGGTTCCTTGAAATTCAAACTTATGCATTAAAACTTTAAAATATTTTTATCATTAACTAGATTCTGAAAGAAACAAGACTGTATCACCAATATTACATAAATATGATGGGAAAAGAAATGCGCCAAAAATTATTCCACTAAAAGTTTCCCCATCTTCAACAGCCAATTAATTGCCATACAACTGTAAACAAAATATGCTACCTTGGACTGTAGCTAGCCAAAATGGTTGACCTGGAATCCATTCCAGACCTCCCCCCCCCCCAATACAACACTGAAAAGGTAAGAAACCATCACCCTCAACCTTAATAACAAAAGTCTCATACCTACTTTTTTAACTCCGCCCTATTTTTTGGTCAAACGGTATGGTGAGGGACTATACGTACGTTCCAATTCTCAAAAGCAACAAGTATTGACAGTCAAAAAATACCATTTTAATATATCTAACCTCACACAAAGCCATAATGACCTCAAAATCCCTTTCACTCAAAGATCTGGAAAAAACCCTTTTTTTTTTTTTACAAAATTTCATTACTCTACAGCAGCTCATTCTTAAATCTTTTAAACCGGTACACCTATCCATTTCCGCCTTTACCAGGTAATGCTCCAAGGAGATTGAAGAGAAGATGGCCTCACGTTCTACTCTCATCATGAGAGTAGTAAAGTTAAATGTTCACGATAATAATTCTGACATAGTGCTATCATGCACCAAACATGCAACAATTGTTGCAGTTGTAAATTTAAATAAAAGATTAAAAAATAAATAAAATAAAATAAAAGTAATTGATCTGAATGTATATAAATATAACTTTAGAGTAGTAGGTATTTTAATTAAACACAGAAAACATAGAAGGTGGAATTATACCTGCAGATTGTATGTATTTTCTTATTTTTATTATTATAAAGTCAGTAGTTCCCTTATTTCTTATTACAAACAGAAAGGATTTTATCAATTTGACGGTTTCCTAAGAAGGATTCAGGTCAAAAGATGGAGAAATAAACATGTTTTTAACCAATGGCACACGACTAAACACTTTATGACTGTTTGGAGTGGGGATATAATTTTCGCAGTTACTTTTCTGACTTTATACCTAGCTGAGTATTATGAAGTCCATGAAAAAATATTAAAAGATTGTTGAAATATTAAGTTTTTAAATTCTATAAGTTATTTTGTTTTCCAAGTTATTTGCTTCTGTTATGTATATTATCATTATTGGTGGAATTCAGTCTTTTTACTATCCAAAGTGTTGAGAGGTCTTTTATTCTAGTGTGATACTGGTGAGGTTATGCAAATTCAGTGAATTAGTGTTTTCAAATTGCAGTTTTAGTGTTTTATAAAAATTTGGATACACGAATTGTTTGGTTTCATTTAAAATGAATGGGTAATACAATTTATGGATTTGACTGTGGAATGAACAAATTCAAAATTTATTCTAATTCAACTATATTTGGAAATAGCCAAAAAGAAAAATCTTTCATGTAAGATTATTTTTTGTTTTTTATGTTTTCTATATTGAGTTTTCTCAAGAAATACAATTTTTTGGTGGATTTTCTGTGTCGGAAAAGTTGATTTTTAAAGAAATCTCGAGACTATTAATTACGTGTCCGGGTGCCTCACGGTCTTTAGCGAAATCCCATAATTGGAAGTACAGTTACGGTGAATAGAATTTTTTTTTTTCTTAACCTCAATCTTCCCACTCATAAAATTTATGGGAAGTACAATGGTATGCAACTTGAAATGAGTACAATTGTAAGGGAAAAGTCCTGTAATTGTTCTTATTGCAATTATGATTAGTATTATCTTACAAAAATTTAGTTTAAAAATGGTTATAACCTATTACGTATAAAAAAAGTAAACATCTACAAATATAAATGGCTGCGTGTGCCATATACATAAAAATAATAAAATCCCCTAAATCAATGAAAAGTGAAAGCAATTCAGATTCCGTAGTTTTCCAGTTTTCTGTCATTCCATCAGCAGCTGGCTGTTCCTATTATTTTTTTGGAAAATGGGTGGGGGGGAGCTTGTTGGAGGATTTTCATTTTAGGCCACCCTTTTGTTATTATCCTTACTCTCTATTTTGTTAAAGCAATTTATTTCTATATTCATTAAATGTTGAAAAGAACAATATTTAAAAAAAGAAAAAGAAAATCGCCTAATTCGTCATTTATCTAGCAAGAGTTAAGGTTCTCAATCCCGTTTTTCTATATAATTTTCCTTATTATTTGAGAATAAAAATTCCTCACTATAATATTCGGTAATCCTTTTCTGTAGTATTCCTTTTTCTTTTGATTCTTTTTATTGTAGAGTTTTTTATTTTATTTTTTTCATTAATTTCCCTTCATGGAAAAGATAATCCCACTCCCTAGGGCACTCCCTGTATTCCAGGTTGTTTTTTTTTTTTTTTTCAGTTGAGTCTTGGTTGTTTTAATCCATTTTTTAAGGGTACGATTCATTCCCGTGGATTAAATCAACTCGAGACTTCAGAAGGAGAAAATGAAAACAACTTCGAATATTGGGCACAAATGGGACGCTCCTTACCATGTAGGGTATTAATACAGAATAGAAAACTCTACACATTAAAAAGTGACAAAAAATAAAGAATATTATACAAAAGGATTTTCAAATAGAGGAGAATATTCATCTTAAAAAATTAAGAAAAGTTATTATAGAAAAATATGACTTAAGAAATTAAGTTAGCTTGAAAAAAGGCAAAAAAATCTAAGTTATGTTGTCCCAAGTAGGTCGAACTGTTGCAAATTCAAGTATAATTAGATGATAAAAAAGACAAAAAAATAAATAATGCGTAGGAACTAATAATTTTGATTTACATTTATTTAATCAAAAAATAACACAATCTGTAAAAAAAATAAAAACCATTGTTAAAAATAAACTATAATTCCAGACTCTTGGCGAGTATTTCCGATGGTTCCGGTCGCATCACTCTTCCTCCCCCCCACCCATGAAATAAAATTTATTTGCCACCGACAGATCTTGACCATCTGGTGGGCTACCTATGTTCAGATTGCTCTGGATAAATCAGTACGTTATTCCAGAACAATACTGTGTGAATGAAAGGCTATCATTTGGGAAAAAGTAGATGTTGGGAGGTCCCCAGGTGACCACAAAATGTATTTAAAAAAAAGAAGTAGGTACATAGTAACAAAAGAAATCTTGATGAGGATCAGCCAATAAAAAAAAGGATATTTCTTTTTCATTGCCACCGTTTCAACAACAAAGTGTTTCCCTGTCTTTGTGGCAAAAGTTACGAAAAACTTTCCACTTAAAATGAGATGGTAATATATTTTGGATTTTCCAATTTGGAAATGAAAATGTATTACTAACTCCATTTTTGTTTAACTGCAAGGAAATTTGTTCTTGAAACGATAGAATTAAGGAAAACAAAAAATATTCTTCTTTTTACAGATCCTTGGCAAGTCAAATTTAGACTAATTGATATAAATATTTTATTATTTCTATTTTTTTTTTCTTATTTCTTTATATATCCATTTTCAAAATTAATGATTGTTTTTTAAGTTTACAAAAATTGATCTTATTTTAGGCCATAACAGTTAGGAATTGAATTGAAGAATCAATCCTAACATTATGTACAGACCTAAAATTTCTAATTATTGCAATACTATCAGACAATCTAAGGGTCTAAGAAAGAAAAACGTTTTAATTTTGAAAATTCTATATAAAAAAAAATATTTAAAAAAAATAGAAAAATCATAAATTTATCAAATAGTTTTTTCCTCTTACTTTGATACATTTTTTTTTTTTTTTTTTGAGACCATTTTGTGGGATGAATCAGGATCATATTCTCCTTGTAGAATCAATTAACCAAACTGTTGCAATAGAAAAATTCTCCCATCTGAAATTAGAATTAAATATTAATATAAAATGCAAAATATATATATTTATTTATTTTTATTTTTTTATTAAGCTGAAATTTATTAAATATTGTAAAAAAATAATTTAAAAAAATTTAAATTTAAAAATACGTAAAAAGTACATTTTTTTAAAATCTTACCTTCGGTTTTTCTTCTTAGGAAAAACTTAATTTTTGTTTTTCTCTTTTCTCGAGCTCTGATCTTTTCTGAAATAATACAAATAATTAGAAAACACATAAAGTTATGAAAAAAAGATTGAGTACTAACACTTTTTACTTGGATTATTGCAGAATTAGTGATACAAAATAAATTTTAAACAAAATCTTTAAATCACGGAAATTAACGTGAGGAGACCTACTTTAGATTTTGGAATAAAAAATTAATAATTCTAGCAAATTATAGTAAAATATTAATAAAAAGATGAATTATAAACATTTTAAATTTGGATTTTTTAAGAATTAGTTAGACAAATTCGAAACTTAACAATTTTAAGATGGACAGACCTAAGATTTCAATTATTGCAATACTATCAGACAAAGTAAGGATCTAAAGAATGAACACTTTAATTCTGAAAATTCAAAAAAAATAGAAAAACAAATTAATACTTATTTTCCACTTACATTGATACTTTTTATTTTGGTGACCATTTTGAGGGATGAATCTGGATCATATTCTCCATGTCGAATAAATTAACCAAAGTGTTGCAATAGAAAAATGCTCCCATCTGAAATTAGAATTAAATATTAATAAAAACTGCGTCAATTTAATATATGTATATAAAAATTCGTAATTTATTAAACACTGCAAAAAATTTAAATTTTTAAAACTACTTAAAAAGTAAAATTACTTTCTGTTGGATCTTTTACCTTTGGGCTTTTCTTCTTAGGAAATTTGTTTTATTTTTTTTCCTGCCCCTCATTTTTTCTGAAATAATTTTAGACATTTTATGTTAATAAAAAGAATAAGTATTACCATTTTCCAGTTGGATTTTTAAAGAATTAGTGAGACAGAATTAAATAAAAAGAAATTCTTTATATCACGGAAATTAGCGTGAGGGGGACCTATTTTAGATTTTGGGATAAAAAATTAATAATTCTAGCAAATTATAGTAAAATATTAATAGGAGAATAAAGGATTAACACTTTTTAGTTGGATTTTTAAGAAAAAAGAAGAAATAAATTATTTAAAAAAAAAAAATTATTTTACGGAAATTCGCGTGAGGGGGCCGATTTTCTATTTCTAAAGAAAATTGAATAAATCCATTAAATTATAGCAAAAAATTTATAAAAGGATAAAGTATGAACATTTTTTAGTTGAATAATTAAAGAATTTGCAAAAGAAAATGGGGAAAAAATTTAAAATCAAAAAAATTAAAATTCACGGATGATTGCGCAATAGGTCCGATTTTCACTTTTTTAAATAAAAAAAAGAAAATTATTTAAAAAATATTTTAAATAGTTAATATTGAATGGATTAAACATTTTTAGAAAGTTTTTGGGATTGGAAATTGTGAAAACAAGTTTAAAAAGCAATTTTTAAAAAAATGAAATTCAATTCCATTTGGCTGGCCATATTGGAATTCTCTCTCAGTCAAATTGGAATTTTCTTTAAACACATTTTTCTAATATCAATCAATGGTAAAATGTGCAAAATTATAAATCACTTTGAAGTTTATAACACAATAAACTAGTTTTAAGTAAAATTAGCTGGGAATTGAGACATTTTTTCCTATTAATTAATTTATTCAATTTGGCTGGCCATATTGGATTCTTTCTCAGTCAAATTGGAATTTTCTTTAAACACATTTTTCTAATATCAATCAATGGGAAAATATGGAAAATTATATATCACTTTGTAGCTTATAACATAATAAACAAGTTTCAAGTAAAATTAGATGGGAATTGGAGAAATTTTTCCTATTAATTAATTTAAAAAAACCACTTACAGCAGGGCTGATCTTCACAGGTCCAGAGCAGGCAGGAGAAGGGGGCTCTGCACTTGCTACTACAGCCTCTTGTCTTAGCATATATTTAAAAAAAAATTGTTTTTAAACTAGAAAATCTATACATATTCTATTGTAAAAAAATGAAAAAGAATTTCTGATATGGTCGTTTTTAAAAATTATGCATTAATAAACTCAATATTCAGGGATTATTTTTTTGTATTGTCACTTGAAGTTGAATTTTTATGTGGATGAATATTACATACATACGTGGACCAATCAGAATTGATCTTTTAATTAGGAAATATTAACTAAAGAAAAGGAAGCTTTTTAGATTTATTTTGTGACGTAATAGATTTATAAAGGCTGTGTTTTTTTCTTAAGTACAAGTAAATGGAAAAATAAATGGCTGACTTAAAACTTTACCCTGATTTTTAAATAATAATTAAATTATGTGTTTTTTCTAAAGATGAAAGAAATGATTATCTATTATTCAAATTGGATCAAATTTATTCACTTGAAGAGTAGAAAACTATTAATTGAACTAAATAGTAACAAGGATTCAAATTATTAGTTATAATTATTTAAAAAAATGAAAATGAAATTATTAAATATAATTATGTAAGTAAATATTTTATTTCATTTTTTTTTTTTTAAATAAAGCCACAATTTATTCTTAATTTCTCATTTTATTTTTTAAATTTTACGAAATTATTGGGTTGGTGAGGGGAAGCTAGAATTAAAAAAAAAGAAAATCAGTAATGGAGGCTGAGCAAATTAATATGTATATTTTGCAAAGATAAATTAATATTTTTCAGTAATAAATTGAAATAAGATAATGGTACCAGTATAAAGTAATTATTATTAATTCTAAAGCTGTGCTTGCTCGCCCATTTAATTGTTTTTTGTCCAAAAGAGACATTTTTTTTAATGTGACTTTTTACTACGCAACCATTTATATAGGTAGATATTGAAATGAAAATTTAACATCCTAGAAAGATGAAGATACGTAACTTATTTCCTTATTATTTTCTTTAATAATTATTTCATGTTATTTTGGAGATTTTTTTAATTAATAAAAAGTGGTGGGCATAGAAATTATTGGAAATTTGGTTCTAGTAGAGTGTAAGTCCAGTGGAAACTCTATTTGTGAAAATATAAATTAATAGTAAAACGTAAATTAAATGAAAATTTGAATATAATTAATTATTACTAATTAAAAATTTATTTTTTTTGTTTTAAAGATTATATGGAGATTTGCTGATTCTCATTTCAAATGGAAAACTGCTATTTCATCACAGCTGATTGGTTTCTAATTACTATTTTATCTATTAAATTAATTTTTGGAACAATTTCATTAAGAAAAAGGTATTCCTTTTTTGGATAATGTTTTTAATATTATCTATTCCTTTAAAATCGTTGAGAAATGCATGCCCTAAATTGTGAATGAATTTTTTTTAGTTTGTACACGTTCAAGCACCTTGCATTTTGGTGCAGTATATGTCATTTGATCTTAATAGCTACACGAAAAAATGTAGTTTAATTTCCAGCAATTGACTTTATGGAGCACAGACTCAGAGCTCGGTAAGACCATGGGCTGGAATTTTTAGTTTCAAGCTGTGAAAAATGATCCTGTGTAACATTGATTCTTCACAGATTGAAGGTACCTCTAACTTGCAATTGGTTTATCTCTTGAACTGAAGCTGAACACAAAAGAAGCGGATAACTATAAACTATTTGAGGTAGTTTCTTTTTTAGCTCCTCGGATTTATTTCTTTTAACAGAATGAGGAGTGAGAAATTTAAAATTGTCTTTGATTAAATTGAAATTAATATCTATTCATTATTATTGGTGAATTTTGATTTGAGCAATGGGAGCATTTTTGTTCCTATTAGCTCCACAAATGCAATTCTGTTGCTAGCAGTTAGCTTTTGGATCCTGCTTTGGCTACAGTTTCCTGGAATGGTGAGATCCAATTGTAGAGAATGATCCTCTGTGGAAGCTGTGAGCTGTGATAGGGGTATTTTGGAACTAGTTCAACTCAGCCCTGGAAATTGACCCTTTGGAGCTTACTTCAGGACAGTGGATTACATTTTACAAGCCAGATCTATGAACTACAGAGAATGTTTCTTGTTAGTCAACGGAAGGAAGCTTAACTTACTTTTATAAAAATGTGAGAAATATAAAAAAATTTACTTTTTATTTAAATAAAATTTTATTTGAAATTATTGATGAATTTTGATTAAAGCAATTGGAGCTTTTTTGCTCCTATTAGCTCCGAAAATGGAATTCTGTTACTAGAGAATAGCTTTTGGGCTGCTATTACAGTTTGGGATTGGATTGCCAATCCTGAAGGAGATTAGCCTTTTGGGTTTTGCAACTGAACAGTAGACAGCGCAGCCCAGATCATTGAACTATTAGGATTCAGGTTAAACCACGGATACTTCCACAGCTTTAGCAGTGAGAAAAGCAAATATCCTCATTAATTGTTTAGGAATGAGTTTTTAATTAGATTTATGGTTACATTTCTGTTGCAGTCAATAATTTGTTTTGTTCTTACCTTGTTGATCAATGTTTATTTCACATGTTACCCAGATAAGAATAATTTTTCAATTCTTGTATTGTAGTTCAAAATAAGTTTAGGAAACTGTACGCATTTAGTGCAGAAAACCAAACTTCGTTCCTGTATTGCCCAGAAAAATAATACTTACACTTTTCTGTAGGATTGGGAAACAATTATTTGGCGAAGGAGATATAGTTGTCCAGATATGTTTGGAATTGGAAGTGTAGAGAACGCCGTTGGATAGGATCACAAAAATAGCTGTGCTAGCTGAATAACCCGGAAGGGATCAACTAGGTGACCACAAGGAAGATCTTGCGGCGTAGATGTAAGGATGTAAAGCTGAAGAAGTAGACGAATTTAGGGAAAACTAGAAGTTCTTGCTATTAACGACTATTGTCTTAGTTCAGTTAAGTAAAAAGAAATAATAAGTTCTTAAAACTATTGTAGGATATGATCAGAATCTTTTCTAACACTTATTAGAATAATTCAGCAATTAAAATAATTAATATTGGGCGTAAAGTTAATGATATTTACCTATGAATATTAAAATTATCGTCTAATTTACAGCAAAACCATCTCGACTGAAAGAACTTTATCAAAAACGGAAACTAGCAAAGAAGAAGTCAGCAGAAATTTTACAGATTTGTGGCTTTTTAAGTTGCATAATTACATATTAATTCTAAAAATATGTTGACATTTCAATTTTATTAGAACTAAAATAAATCATAAAAATATATAATTAGGAATATTTAATATTTTCTTTTATATTTTTTTTACTTTTTATTATTTTATTTTGGAGAATGATGCAATATCTCAAGTCTTTTTGCACAATTTTCATACAAATTTATTAAAATAGGAATTTGATGAGCTGAAATGAGGGGAGATGACGTGCAGAATGGATGCTGGAGAGGTTTTTTTTATCGTGTCTTCACATCTTGGTGCGTGGATGAGCTCACATCACACACTGTTTTTTGATATATGCTGAAATCTCGGGGTTATTTTTTGGTCATCACTCTATAGCCGGAGATTATTTCAGTTTAAATTTCGATGTAAGTAAGTTAAATATATTTTTTTTTTTTCTAATGATGATACAATTGTTCTTAAATTAAAAAAGAAATTGGTCTTTCACTTGTCTAAATGAAAGAACCTAAGTTTTAGATTATGAGTGTGGTGTCAAGCATACCTACTCCACCGCAAATCTCTTTAGACTCTGTAAAAGTAGATTTGTAATCCAGTCTTGGCAGATTTGGAATCTGAAAAAGAAATATCTTGATAATTTAGGTACTTATTTCATAGATTTAAAACAAATCGTGTATGTGTACCTCAATAATGAGCATATAACACGTTGAAGTTCATGGTTTCAAATTCAATTTCACCATGGCTTCAAAAGGACCTAAACAGTTTCACATACAATTTGGATATAGTGTAAGTTTCTCAGGCGTTTAGGTGTTGTATGTTGCTTTTATGGTTAAGCTGGCATATCTGAAGGGGCCACCAAGTAGCCTTGAAGTAGTGGTTAATACTCTTTTTCCTACGGTAATTCTTTAGACTAAGGATTCAAGATTGGCGAGGAATCGGTCAAATAAAAAAACAACTCGTCTTTTTGCCAACGTTTCGACAAATATATTGTCTTCTTCAGGGCGTGGCTATGCGGGTTTGTTGAATTACAGAAACTGACAAGTTTCCCGCATATCCAGAGCCCTGAAGAAGACAATATTTTTGTCGAAACGTTGGCAAATAGACGAGTTGTTTTTTTATTTGACCGATTCCTCGCCAATCTTGAATCCTTAGTTTAATAATTTACGGCCACGAAGCCTATATATTCGTAATTCTTTAGTATTACATTTTTTTTTTTTCTTTTAGAAGGTAGAAGATGCTCAGTTTGATCAATTTTAGATGATTATCTTGCGAACTAATTGTACCAATGGAACGGGTTACATGGTAATGGTTACAATTTTATGGTTATTAAAGCAATTTTTTTTTTTTATTGAATTGACAAACAAATATTCAAATACAGAAAGGTATTCAATGATTAAGAACTGCTGTTCTTAAGTAGCCCTAATCAGCTTAAAGAAAAATCGTAACAGGTATACGCACCTTTTCATGTTTTGTTGTTATACCTGTAAGTTAATGACTAATTCAAAACAAATTCTCCTTAAATTTATTGTTATTTTAGTATGATTAAGAGAGAACTGATTGAATCCTTTGAAAATATACCGATTAGTGATGAAATCGATACTGGCTAGGTTTAATATCCACTACCGGCTTTTTAGTTTACTTATGTTTTGTGAAAATCGGATTAGTGGGCTTAGCTTAGGCTGTTTAACAAAATATTTCCTTTTTTAATATAATATATATTATTATAATAATATATTATTAATAATATGATCTTAATACCATTTCTATTCCCTAACAAGACTTAAATTTTTTATCACCAAACGGTTAGATGACTCATACGAGTCACTTTCCGTTTTACTTGTCCCACTTATAAATACATTTAGAGATCATTATATATTTAGATGTATTTCAAATGTTTTATCGCTTTCCCAGATAGACAAACAAAAAACTTTAAGATCAATAGTGACAAACTAAATGATTTCATTTAATTCCTTAATTACTTTTAATTTTTCTTTTTGAGAAAGTGTTTTCCTTTTTCAAAAAAAGGCCCAATTCTGTGCATGAAAAGGCAATTTTTCACCACCAAATAAATTGATTGAATAAAATTATTGTTTTTCAACTGCACTATTTAACATAAGTATATTTGGTTATTAGATTATCTAAAGCTGCTGATTAGGAGAGGCTATTGTCGAGTTATAATCATTGATGTACCATCTTTAAGGGAGAGCGCTCCAGAAAGATAAGTTCATCTCTAAGCTGAAGCAACGTTTCGAGGATGTAGGAGAGATTGGTGAACAGTGACCACCAGGCATTTTGGACATCCATGAGCTTTTTCCAGACATCACTGGATATTGGAAAAATAGTTAACCGTAAGACTGATTTACCTGCGTACTTTTAAAAGCAAAAAAAGTTTTCAAATTTGAAAATATATTTGTGCTTTATGGCCAGCAAAGTTTATTGCTGATGTTTGCTGTTATGAAAATTCTGCCCGATCTGGCGAATTAATTTATTAGCATATTCAAGTATGCAATTGATGTTTATAATTGCATATGAAATTTCCTTTTTTTAAAAAAGGGCCTTTTCTTCTTATTTCTTCCTTTTAGATATAGAGGATTTTTAGAAAACCGGGAAGGGCAATTTTTTTTTAACCATTTTCTGGGAAGTTTTAAACCATAAGTGCACCTAAAGTGCAACTATTCCTTTCTATGACATAATCTGTGACAATGGTGTCAGCAGACATTTTTGTATTCTATGACAACTTCACTAGATTGACGTTCGACTTATTTTTAGATACTACCCTATTATTCTGATTGACAGGCTCGTCGAGATTGAAGTTCGGTTTTCAAGATATTCTTGGTATGTACGTCAGTACGATTGACAGCATAACGTGCCCTCTAAGTCTTATAATATCCGATCTTGGAACAATCGTGTTGAATCTTCTAATGAACCTAAAAAGAGATTCACTATAATATTTTTTTAAATTTTTAATGGTTGCACCGAATACAATGTTTAGCAGACATACTATACTAGCGCTTGTAGGAGAGCATCTTAAATTAGATTGTCTCACCTTCACTGTTGTTAGGGGGGCGCTGGCACGCGATTCTCTTCTCTCTCTCTCGTTTTAATATTCTCTTTCTCATTCTCTTTGCTCGGCATTCATTGCCGCTTCTTTATAAACTGCTCAAATATTATTTAAAATAAATTTCAGATTTTTGTTTCAATTAAATTCATTAATAAACTGACTTATGCTTGCTTCTTTTTCACTTGAAAAGTTATTCCTCTTTTAAAAATGAGGGCTCCTTAGTTTTATTGAATATTTTACATTTGTTTAAGTTCAATTTTGGAGGCGTGTTCTTGTTTATGAGCTTTATAAGTCGAAGATTATATCTCTCTAGAATTGAAGGATAGGTTAAGGTGTTTTTCTTTTACTTTTTTTGAATTTTCAACTTTCCGGGAGATTTCCAACAGCTGAATTAGTGTCGAAGCATTCTGCTTTTCTCAAGTTCGAAGTATCCCATATTCATCCTGTTGAATCATGCTCAGTTCCTAGCAAGGTTTTCTCTTTTTATTTTGTTATTTACGAGAAAATCACTGAAATTTTTTTTAAAATAACTGGAAACTTGTCAGGGAAATCATTTTAAGTAAAGAAAAACAAGTTAAAAAATCGTATTAAACAAAGCTCCTATTTCGATCAATTACAGAACTGTTCGAAACTGATCAAAGTTTTAGTATTCATAACTAATTATCGTAATTTTAACCTAAGATCTAGGAGGACCTTTTTCGGTCTAATAGACTGACGGGGCTCAATTTATGAAAGATCAAAAACCTAGCGTAACTGTCATCTTAAAAAACAGAGCATGCCTTTATGATAGTCGCGATTTCTCCTGTTACTTTTGGGTTTAACACCAAGGCTGGCAACTGCAATGCTCAGTTACCTGGGATTTTGCACCCTTCCAATCAATTAGTTAATCAGAACATTATCAGCTATCAATTTTAACTGCATTTTCTTTTAAAAAGAAAACGCAAACCCTTTCTTTTTCATTGGTAACTGGATAAAAATAAATATATATTTGTCTACATTTAGACAAAACTTTAGATCAGTAGTATAGTTCTATTATTGATTCTGAAAGTATGACTAAAAAACTAAATTTTACATAATATAACATGTTTTACTTAAAGGAGACTTCCTCCTCAAGATTTTAAAGTTGTTTCAACATAAAGTTATAGATTGCTATTTATAGAATATCATCAGAAAATTGCTCAAGAATTAGTTTTTTTTAACTGGATAGTTGGAGTGGCAAATAACCATTTTTGACTGAGACTCTTTTTTTTAAATCCTAAATTATGCTTGAGTGTTAATAGTTACGAACTATTAAATCATATTAGTAAATATTCTAGAAGTTATTAATCAAACATAGATTACATTAAATTACTTTTACTTTTTTTTCGTATATGTAACAGGAAATACCCACTGAATCAATGGCTAATCTGCATGCCCAGAAGGCCAAAAAAAAAAAAAAAAAAAAAAAAAAAAAAAAAAAAAAAAAAAAAAAAACAGGAAATACTTTTCTATCCAATACACGGATAGAATAATAGAATCATTACTTCCTTTACATATCTTAGAATTTACAATCTTCTTTATACTTGAGGATACAAATAATTTGTTCATTAGCTAGCCGGAAATAGAAAAAAAAATGCTCTCCCTATGAAATATTTAAACTAATTTCACACCCCTTCTAGTGCCCTTAATTGTATTTTCCCGGAAAATGTTTCAAATGTACAATGGTGAAAACCCGATACGATTTTACTCTTAACTATCATAGACTAAGAAAAAATGGAAAGGGAAAATTGTAGTTAGCTCTAATTTTATTTCTATTTGTATTCCTATGGGTCCCCGATCACTTAGGTATCACTTTAGAAAATCCCCTTTGTACTGGAAAAACCACTTTTCCATAATAATAGTTTGTTTTTTTGTAGATTTTTAATCACAAACTGCAGAAACGATTTTCTTTATTTATTGCATATTTTGCTTTACAGGTTTTGTCACATTTTCCCGGGGCTAAAGGGGTCCTTCTAAAGTGAAATTTTATTATAATGTACGATTGTACATTATATTTTTAATGATATTTTTTCTCCAACATAATTCTATCGTCATATCTGTAGATAATTTATTCTATTACATCATGTTCAGCATATTAATCAGTTTTACTGATCTATTCTCTTGATAGTCTGATTTTTATCGTCTCTTCTTACTAGTCTTATGCGAAGTATTGCAATCGTGCAGAATTTTAAGTTTACTTTGTACCAGAAAATGTAAGTTTTTTTCGGTTCTTTTAACACTAAGTTTCTTTTTAATTACAAGTTAGTCGTATGTCGTCACCACTATACGTAAAAAGGGAATCGGTTTAATCGGGAAGGGTTAATATATTAATATTAACCTCTTCTAACTACTAGAAGAGTTTAAATATAATAAAAGATGAATAAAGCCATGATCTGAGCGATGTTTCATTAAAATTGCAAAAAAAAGAAATGATAAACGCATAAAATATTTAACAAAAAAACTATAAAGAAACCAAAAATTGAATATTTCTTTGAAATATAGACTTTGAAGTTGGAAAATTATTACAATGATTGGGCAAAGGCATGCCACTTTAAACATATTGAGAACGAAGAAATCAATGGGGAAAAAAAACTACCAATTGATATGGGGGAGTAGTTGTTATAAGCATTGGATAGTGAGGTAAAAGTAGTTTAGATAGACAACTCTCTTGTATAGTTAGTCGCGGGGGTCCGGTCTGTTATTGTGTGCCGTTTCTGTGGTGATATCCGGTCGTCAACTTAACTTCTTCCATAACCCCTGGATAGTTGCTGTTGATTGTTATTGTTATTACTTTTGGAACGATCATGTCTGTAAGAACTCCATTCGTACGTCTTAGATCAGTGATGGGGAAATCTGGCAACAAGAAAGGTCAAGTAAGTAAAGTCAAAAATACAGAGAAAATGGAAAAAAGCTAGCCCTAAACCTTGCTCTTATAGAAAACTGCATATTCTATATGTATTATGAATAAATAGAATGGAAAAAGATTATTTATTAAGTGGGATAACTCCTTCCCCAAAAGTATCCTAAGAAAACTGATTAAAATAGAAGTTAAGGGTTAGATCGGAACATACCAATGAAATCGTACTTTAAAGGGCAGACTACGAACTAAATAACCCCTTTCATCTTAATCGAATTGCTTGGAAAAATTTTGTAAATGAAAAATGTAAATCTAAACGTTAATATCTATACAATGCTTAAATGAAAATCATTGGAGAAGTGTCGGAAAAGGCTGAACTGTGAAGAAAAAAAAAAAAAAAATCTTTGAATAAAATAGTTCTTTAAGGAAACACGAAATTTTAATGTTTTGGTTCCACCATCCAAATAACTTCCGCTTTTATTATTTAATATTTTGTTCACACATACTGAAAATTTTTCTAAAAACCATTCTTTCGAAACTCAAGGGATCTCAAAAAATCTACATTTCTTGTAGAAATGGCTATTTAGAATGTTTGCCAAGTCACAATACTGTCTCTTAACATTAGTATGAGAAATTTATAATTGATAGTGAGATTGGTTGCTTAAAATTTGCCTTTTTCTAACAGTAATTCTCAAAAAAATGTTTGTTTAAATTCTAATTTTGACCTAGAAAAAAGTATTTTTAATGTTACTTTAGATTCATTCACAAATCACGTCTATCATTACAGGTGTTTTTTTTGTTGTGGTTAACCTGAACACAAGTTGATTACGTCAAATTCCGTCTAGAATATCCTGGGATATCTTCTTTCTTTTTTTAGTTCCAAGTTGTTACTTGGCCCAAAAAAACCCACAGTTACGTTAGGAGTCCCATATCACCCATGTACCATACAGTCGCTAGTTCTTTAATGCATCCATATGGTATATATAGGGTGAACCATTAAGTATTGTCCTGTATTTTAATAAACTTCCCTTATCTGTTAGACTTGATCTTTCAAAATTTTCTATTGTATCCTATTTGAAACTAAGCAAATTAACCTTCAGTTATAAAAATTGCCCTTGTTCGAAAAATATTTTCTCAAATATTTCAGAAAGTTTAGAATTTTTTGTTTTGTTTTTTAGTGCAATTTGTAACCTTTGAATTCCTTATTGTAAGACAATCTACTTTAAAAATCGACTACTGGTCCATCTAAAAGAGTTTTCAATGAATTAAACAACTTGATAAACTAACACTCTTGAGTTGATAACTAACAATCTTGAGTGCTCGTGAACACGTTTTCTTGCAAAAACAAAGGTAATTTCTCATACAAAGATAAAAGGAATCCTGGAAAATAATATACTGTTAGAAAGCCCATTAAATAAGAAAACTTTTACTAAAAAAGTGCCAGCACCTAGGTTTGATAATGATTCACGTAAGGGCCTAATGAGTTTTCTTAAAAATTTCTTATTACTTTTATTTTCCAGCATTCGGAGGAAGATTGAGGCTGATTGGTGAATAACTTATGCTTCGAAATGGTATCATTTTTTTTTTTTTTTTTAAATCTGTCTTTTTAACCGTGTCATCAGAATCGAATTCGGACTAAAACTTTCTGGGTAAAAATGTTTTTATTGGAAAAAAGTAATGATTTTAGAAAAAAAATTTAAAGCGACTTCACTCAAGAACAGTGGGAAATATGAAGTTGGCCAATACGTCATTGAACTTTAGATGCACTACACACAGTAGGCCTATGGACAATACTTACTGGTTCACCCTGTATATACATCGTGGAAGAATAGTACTTAATGAAGCTGTATCTTCTTGATCATCCCACCTTTAAAAGGGAAGTTTCAGATGGGGGTTGTGCCACCAAACAGGAGATGCCTTCTCCTAGTTACATTACGGATCGCCGCCCCATTTTTTTTTTTTTTTTTTAGAACACCGTGAACAGGTGTTACGTTGAGGATCCACCTCTATTCCCACCAATGTAAGACAGGTTCTCACTCTTCAGGCCTATTATTTCTGATGAATACTGAGAGAAATATTTCAAAAAAGAAATCTTTAAACAGGAATCCAGAATTTGTTATCATTGGTAACCCATTTTGACAACAGGCAATCCTATAAATTGTGTCCCAAAATATTAAATTGAATGCATGTATTCAGAGGATATTGTATATATATATTTATAATAAATTACGCGTGACTATAGACTATAAATCTAATTCAGACTATTTAATTGATAGATAATGTTACTAAAGTTATAGATATTTCTGTCCAGCTACATTCTGTTTGATTGTAGAAAATAACAACTCAAACTCCCCTAACTGTCACATAGATATCGAGTGGTAACTGGTGGCGGAGAGGTACTATATGTACAGACGTTATCAGTCTGGCTGTCCATGTGATGTGAATGACGTCAATAAGCGAGAGAACATTATAGGAGAAATAGAACCCCCCAAACGAACATAATACACCCCCCCGATTCGCCAATAAAAAGCTTTTTATTTAGTTCTAAACTTCAAAAAAAAACCCTGGAATTTTCATATTAAAAACCAAATTTAACAGTATTATGAATATATTGGACTCGAATACTAGATTTTCGATTTTATTCACCGGAAATAACTGTATTGGAAGTTGAGACTATTGTGGAACGAGACAATATAAGGTCTTTGGCCCAAAAATTGGGCACCCAAAAGTACTATTTTTCTAAGATTTTCTTTAAACTTGAAAATAGAAAAAAAAAAATCCTCAAAAATAGATTTGTAACGTTGATTTCCAACTTCTTTTATGAGAAAATTCTATTATGAGTAGTTTTGGAAGAGGTGGAAGTTTAGGCTGAACTATGAAGTGCCATTTTAAGGCAACATTGGTGATCAAGTATTAATAAAAAATGAAATAATGTAATCAAAGTTCTAAATTTAGAGAAAGTGTGCTGACAGAAAGTGCCTTTTTCACTGAATAGATTTTTAATTTTTTCTTAATCTACCAGTAAGAAAAGTTTTAGAGATTTTCCAGGTTTTCTATTTAGAATTTTCACCAAAAATATTAATTTTGAAGCCCCTTCAGTCCTAAAAAGTAGTTTTTCAAATTAGTCTGATTATGTTCAGCATAAGTTGAAAAACTGAAAATGAAAATTTCATATTTCGAATTGGTTTCACAATTTGACCAGGTAATGGAGTTTTCTTTTTTAACAGTCACCCAACGAGGGGAGCCACTTAACTGAATCGATTTTTCTACTCTTTGTTTTCCCAAAAATCTACTTTGATTTTCTTGTAAACTTTAGTCTTTCTAAACATATAGTTAATTAACTTGAATTTCAAGCATTTTTCTAAGAAAATGCTTCTTAAGGAAATTGTGGGAGTTAGGTATTTTAAGCGTTTATCTTTTAAAGGTGCCGTTTCAGTATAAGAATACGTTTCCTTTAAAGTGAACATAAATAATATTGAAGTCATATAATTATTTTTTTTTCTTTTAAGTACAAATTCCTAGTTTTTAGAACAATTTAATTACGTAAATTGTCATAAAAGAAAGTCCTGTGAGTTTCCACATCAGATTATTTTGGTTTATAAATAACAATTTTTATCTGTTTGAATGAAGGTAACCTTCATGGTTAACATTATTTTTGATGGGTGATTATTTATAACCTTTATTTCCACTTAATAACTGGTAAAAGTAGTTTTATTTATCTTATTTACAACAATTCGTAATCAAAAGGTATTTGAAGATGGTTTGCAAGGAATAATATAAGATTTAAACCAAGTAAGTAATTAATCAAAATTTAGTCGTTTTTCTTTACGTTACTTAGTTGAAAGCTTTAGCCATATCCTATTTTGAAACAGTTGAATTCTATTTTATCTTATAATTGATCTGTTCTCTGTATGTTTTAAGTTTAGCCGCTTTTCTCATGTTTTTTTCTAGTTTACGTATTAATCGTAGTAAGTCTATTAGTGGTTCTTAATTGCTGGTAACAGAACTGGTAGGGCTTTGGCGTCTATTTTCGTATTAAGTTGTTGTTTTTGTACTAATTAAATCTGTTTATTTTCAAAATAAATGCTCAAATCTTATTTCTCTGAGGCAGTCTTAAACCACATAATTTTGACAGGATTTAAAAGTTTAAGCCTAATACTTTGAATCATCGTACTAAAAATACTTTGCTGAACAAATGGCCTTATCTGTGATTCATTGGTGAACTGTGAAATTTCACTTAGCCCTTCTTAATACCAGCAGCTTCCTTTTACAGATTCACAAAATTATTAGTTAAATTATCCATTTTTCCTTGAAATTTTGGGCATAGATTTAAGAAAATGGTGTCCATTTTTGGCAATATATCTTATCTAGTGCTTATTCAAGCAAATTACTGTTCCTGACAATGATTTAATCACTGCACGACCATTTAAGGTTATAAAATTGTAACTTTTGTTGAAGAATTGTCCAAATTGATCTACTCATTCTTATTGCTTCATTTTAAATTCATTTCTGCCCATGAAAAATTAACCAGTTTAGTTCTAGCACAGTTTGATGCTGTATGGAAATTTAATTAAATGTTCGCCGTCTCCATCTTTCAATTCTTTGTACGCAGCTAATCTTGTAACAAAGGCTCAACTGTTGATTTTTTTTTTGTATTGTTACAATGACAGCCTGTTCCGTCTTTATTTTGGGAGATCATTGGAGGCAATACTCTTTAGGCATGAGAAGTTTGTAAAGCCTAAATGAGAAATTGACTAGTATTTTTTGTTTTTACTTAAAAATAGGCTCACTCCCGATACCGAAACTCAGTGTCCCCACCGCTAAAAAGCTGTTCCTTTAACAATTACTTTTTTGGGCAAGAACTTCTTTTGCGTGCCAGAAACAAGTCATTAATATGTCATGATTTGGTTCACGTGTTGAACGATTTCTCAACTCTGTTCTTCTTCTAGACCATAACTTCCTCCTCCTCTAAATCGATTTTTTTATTACTAATTCAATTGATTTAATTTATTTACAATCACGTTAAATAATAAATTATTAAAAAAAAAAAGTAACGTATTATTATCGATTTGACAATGCTCTGATTAAAATATTACCCAGAATTCTGGTTTATGAGGTAAATCAATCACAATGCGTGATGGTTTGATTAGTGAAATGAATTTTAGTTCACATTTATTCCTTTACCTTTCTGTTTTCAAATGAAAACATTATGAGTTCGTGTGAATTTTTCTATTTTGCTATAAAAAATGAGGAATAATTATGTTCCTGTAGGAATGAATAGGATCTTCTTCGCTTTCCTCCTAATAAGCAATCTCCAAATAAATTGTGTAGCAATGGTTGTTTAAAATTAGAGGATAGTTACTCTCTTTTAATTATAATACTCTTTTTATTCTTGAAGTTCACAGCTATTAACTTGCTATTTTCTTTGATTCAAACTGCACCTAAAATAAAGTGATATTATTAATATTAATTATCATTATTATTAAAATAAACTAAAATTAAAACAAAACATAACAGAAATAAAGAAAACGAAAATTGTTTTCAGCGATTTGATGTTGATAAATTAATAATCGATAAGTACAATATATTGATTTTTTTTTCTCCAACATAATTCTATCGTCGTATCTGTAGATAATTTATTCTATTACATCATGTTCAGCATATTAATCAGTTTTACTGATCTATTCTCTTGATAGTCTTGATTTTTATCTTCTCTTCTTACTCGTCTTATGCGAAGTATTGCAATCGTTGCTGAATTTCAATTTTACTTTATATCGGAAAATGTAAGTTTTTACTGTTCTTTTTACACTAATTTTTTTTAAAATTATAAGTTAGTTGTTTGTCGTCACCATTGTACATAAGCAGGGAATCGGACACAATCAGAATTTGATAGTTCATTTAGAAGCTTCCTTAAGGACACGGTAATAAGGTTTCTCAAGACAAAACCTGAATATTAGTCTTTTTTTAATAATACGAGGGTCGTTTGAAAAGTCCGTGCAAAAATAAAAACTACTTAATTTTTGGGGGTAAACCTTTTTTATTTTTCAACATAGTCTCCTTTTAGGCTTATACACTTCGTCCAACGCTACTCTAGTTTGTTGACCCCTTCCGAATAATAGGATTTGTCCAAATCTGAAAAATAGCCATTCGTTTCTGCAATCACCTCCTCGTTTGAATAAAATCTTTTTCCCGCCAGCCATTTCTTCATATTGGGGAACAAATAGTAGTCCGAGGGAGCCAAGTCTGGAGAATAGGGGGGATGTGAAACGATTTGGAACCCTATTTCCATTAATTTTGCGACCACAACTGCTGAGGTGTGAGCTGGTGCGTTGTCGTGATGGAAAAGGACTTTTTTGTGGGCCAATCGTGGGCGTTTTTCTTGCAGCTCGGTTTTCAAACGGTCCAATAACGATGAATAATATGCACCTGTAATAGTTTTACCCTTTTCCAGATAGTCGATGAGGATTATTCCTTGCGAATCCCAAAAGACAGTCGCCATAATCTTTCCGGCCGAAGGAACGGTCTTAGCCTTTTTTTGGCGCAGATTCCCCCTTGGTAACCCATTGTTTAGATTGTTCTTTGGTCTCAGGAGTGTAGTGATGTATCCATGTTTCATCCACAGTGACGAAACGACGCTTAAAGTCCTGCGGATTCTTCTGGAACAGCTGCAAACCGTCCTTGCAACACTTCACACGATTTCGTTTTTGGTCAAGCTTGAGCAATCGCGGCACCCATCTTGCGGATAGCTTTGTCATGTCCAAATGTTGATGCAAAATATTATGTACCCGTTCATTCGAGATGCCCACAGCACTAGCAATCTCACGCACCTTCACTTTTCTGTCATCCATCACCATATCATGGATTTTATCAATGATTTCTGGAGTAGTAACCTCAACAGGGCGTCCAGAACGTTCAGCGTCACTTGTGCCCATATGGCCACTCCGAAAATTTTGAAACCACTTATAAACTGTTCTAATCGAAGGTGCAGAGTCACCATAATGTTTATCAAGCTTCTCTTTAGTCTCCTGAGGCGTTTTGCCTTTCATAAAGTAGTGTTTAATCAACACACGAAATTCTTTTTCGTCCATTCTTTGAAAATCACTCGACTTCCTCGATTCAAACGAATGCCAAACACAAAGAAATAGACCGATCTGGCTGAAACTTGGTGTGTGTTCATCCAAGAGATGCTACTAACTAAACATAACCTCGATACGCGCCAGTGGTGCTATCTCTCTGACTTTGCACGGACTTTTCAAACGACCCTCGTAAGATGAATTTTGTTTAATTTACTCACTTGATATATTTATGAGCATTTTTTTTAGTGTTAATCAATCCCGTTAATTAATTAACGGTTCAATGAACCATGGAGTATACTTCTCTCCTGTCTAACATCCCCCTCCAGAGGGCGCTCTTGTTAACTGTAGCCTGTAATTATCGCCCTGTACAGGAAAACCCATTTCTCCTAACTTTGTATAAAACGGAATCACGTGACAAAGCCAATAAAAAAAAAAAAATTCTGCAAAACTTAATAATTTATAAACTGCGCTGATAGAATAAGCGAATAAGCAGATGACATCATCTATCTCTAGGTAGTGTTTGTGCAAATTTTCCATGTTTAACTGTTTTATTGTGTTCATTTTTGTTCAGGCAACGCTGGGGAATAAACAAAACAAAAAACAATTAATCGAAACTAAGGGGAGAAGGACAGTAGAGGTAGTTTTTTGCCTTTTAACCTTTGCAAGATCATGCAATACTGAAGACAAAACGTAAAGTAGGTCAAAAGGTTTGCTTGTAACCGCACGAAAGCGGTTACAATGCCTAAGGGTACGTTTACAACGGAGCTGTGAGTATAGATGATAGCAGAGATGATAACTGATAGAGTAAAATATAATCGCTGATTAGTGTGCACAACGGAGCTGTGATACATGCAACATGTCGAGTAGTGAAGAAGAGTTTTTATGTTCAGCGGCAACAAAAAGGTATATTTTAAAGAAAAAACGCTTTAGAAAATATCATGTACATCCCATAAATAAAAAACGAAGTACTTTGGGCGAATTTCACTATTTATATAAGGAACTTAGAAATTATCCGGATCGTTTTTTTGAATATGTGAGGATGGGTCCAACCACATTTGACTAAATTTTAGAAAAAATAAGGTCAAAATTAAGAAAACGTAAGAAAAATTGTCATGGAAATCCTATAACTATAGAAGAGAAACTAGTGATAACTCTGAGGTAAGGTTATATTGAGGAAAAACAAATAAATACACATAAAAATAAATGTAAGCACGATTTAAAAAACAAAATATTGTTTAAAAGTAAATAATAAAATAATAACCAAAAATAATGAGTAAAGACAGCACTAATTAATTTTTCGACGTCCATTTTGAAGCGCCGATACTGGAGTTCAGCTAGCAGAAAAATGAAAAATTCAATTCTATCATCTATGCTCGTTTATAGCAGCGCGTATGTGTCACTAGTCGAAGCTTCGTTGTGCACGCTCACATAAGAATGTACTAGGTTATTCTATAAGCGCTGATGCATCACTGCTATCATCTCCGCTATCATCTATGCTCACAGCTCCGTTGTGAACGTACCCAAAGTTACTTGGAACGTGGCTTTTTACTTTAAATTATGTTAGATGGTACTTAATGATGATAATTTATCACTAAAGACTCATCTTATATAATCAATATCAGTAGTAAGAGCCAGAAGTAAGAAATAACTACTTCTCTGAAGCCAGTTCACCGCTCTCTAATGCTTTCCAAAAAGTTGTTGAAAGAAATATCCCCAAGAAGGGATTCTAAAGTAAGGGATATTCCTGTCCCAACACTTGGTCACTTCTCAGGCCCTTTATTAAACATGGCAGGCAGCGTGGAGGCTGTCCATCCACGCCTAGCCCTGTTACACTCCTTAGGATTGGTTTCCCCAGATCTATCGAAAGAACCATGGTAAGTTCTTGGTAAAAGAGCGAGGCCGATTGTTTCGATACAATCACTCTGGTGCCTCATGCTCTCCTACCCGCAGAGCCTGCCCAACAAAACTTCTAGATCTATGCTTGTAAAATTTGCTTACTTACTATAGGGCGCTAAGGTCCTTGGCCTCCTTTAGCGCAGTATTCCACTCGTCCCTGTCCAAAGCACAGAGTCTCCATCTTCTGACTCCTAGCCTTCTGATGTAGGTTTCGACATCGTCCAGCCATCTCAAGCGAGGACGTGCTCTTTTTCTTCTGCCCCCTGGATTACCATATAACAATTTTTTTGGCAAAAAAAAAACGCGCTCTAACCATCTTAATCTGGCGGCTTTAATGAAACAAACCAGATCTGGTTGTCGCCATATACGTATGTCACGAAACTCATTGTTAGTCCTGATCTTCTAAATATTATTTACCTTTACGTGACCAAATATCAATGAAACAAACCAGATCTGGTTGTCGCCATATACGTATGTCACGAAACTCATTGTTAGTCCTGATCTTCTAAATATTATTTACCTTTACGTGACCAAATATCAATGAAACAAACCAGATCTGGTTGTCGCCATATACGTATGTCACGAAACTCATTGTTAGTCCTGATCTTCTAAATATTATTTACCTTTACGTGACCAAATATCAATGAAACAAACCAGATCTGGTTGTCGCCATATACGTATGTCACGAAACTCATTGTTAGTCCTGATCTTCTAAATATTATTTACCTTTACGTGACCAAATATCCTTCTTAAAATCTTTCTTTCCCAAATTAAAAGACGCTCATTATCCTTGGTCAATACCCACGCTTCACAGCCTTAGGTAACTACCGGTCGTACAACGGTCTAAGCTTGTAAAATACATATTCCAAATTTAAAGAAAATAGAGAAAATCGTGAAAAACTAAAAATTCTTTTTAACAAAAATAGTAGGTACTTCTGGAAATTTTCATTTTTAACCAAAGCCTGTCACTTTAACACTTTAAACTTTTTTTTGAGGTTTTTTGCTGTCATATTCCATCTGTGAGAGAAATTAAATTTAAAAAAATCAAATTTTCATACTTAATTGATTCCAAAAGATGTATTTTCAATCAAAAATTTGTCTTATTGTAGTGAAATTACGAGCTGAAATACGAACATTAACAAATGAAACAATTGCTCCTATAATAAGTATTATTTCTTCATCAGTATAATATATTTTCAATTCTGCTTCATATTGTTTG
This sequence comes from Rhodnius prolixus, assembly GCF_049639745.1. Taxonomy (NCBI): domain Eukaryota; kingdom Metazoa; phylum Arthropoda; class Insecta; order Hemiptera; family Reduviidae; genus Rhodnius; species Rhodnius prolixus. Next base: position 33,684,886 of record NW_027411582.1, read on the forward strand.
ATGATTTAATGGTACATCAGATATCGTAAACAAATATAGTTTGTTAATCTTGAAAGTAGGAAGGCTTACCCTATATACAGAGCAAGGTTAACTCTATCCTCGATATATTAAGGATAAAACTAGGCAGGCAACAGCAGGATGTGTAGCCCCTGCAGGATCCTTCATATATATCACGAAGATCTCCACTATAGTTTGGCAAAGTTCCCGGGTAAATACGACATATATATTTACCGGATTTTCACGGCTACATCTGGTGGATTTCTTTTACTTCCTGCATGACTTCCTCCAAGCTACTATTTGCCTGTAGAGTTATATTTATTTTTAATTCCTGTAAAAATTATTATACTGATTTATTATTTTAATGTCCATAAACTAAGGACTGTCATTAAATGGTTTACAACTATTAAAAAGTACTAGGATAGAACTTAATATTAACTAATGATATCAACCAAAATATTTCAAGTACTTTTTATTTATCATAGTATTCTTGTATTAAATTAAAAGAATATTTTATGACGTAAACTGCGGCAAAGGAAATTTATTTAAGAGTAAATGGAAATCTGCAAAAATTTTAGGTATTTGTATTATTCCTTTATTGATGTAACACGTCAGTTTTTTCGAAATTAAGTTTAGAAAGGAAATTACTTATTTTAAAAGATAATTAGGATGAAAATATGCTTTCCTTTTACTCTCTCTGTTTATCTATCTGTCTTGAGTGTGTACAGGAAGTTAAAATTTAAAAATACAGCCCAGGATGTTAAAAATTGTGAATATTTCCTTTGATCAACTGCTGGAACCAGTCAAGCTTTCTGTAAATTTTGCAGCCGGAAATACAATTATCTAAATGGATTTTTAATGTTATTTCTTTATTTTTTCGAACTAGGGTTAAATATGGTTGATTGGTCATTCGTTATTAGTTTAACTTTCGGGGAAATGTTGATGTTAACATTCTATGTTATTAATCGATGATTTTGGGGAATATTGAGGTGCGGTCATAAATTCAAAAACAAATTTTGTTTCTTCATATCAACGTTTCGGTAAATTTATTACCTTCTTCAGGGTCTGTACAAAAGGAATATTACACTAATATACAGTGGTCAAAAAAAGTATTCATACACGAAGTTATTTTACTTTATCTACTGAACTTTTGTTTCTAGGATGACTATTTCTTCAGCACTGAAATAGAAGATAGTAACAATGAATTTAATGCTCTCATTTTCTTTTATAAACATAAAGAATTGATTAAAAAGCAGAAAAATAATTTATTGTATGCAAAATAAGTATTCATACACTCAGTCTGAATGTTATAATTAACGCAAAACTAAAGACCTAATATTTTGTAAGCAATCCCTTTGCATTTGTTATTGCCTGAAGCCTCCTTGGCATAGATTCCACCAGGTTTAGTGTCTCTTGAGATGTGATTTCTTCCATGATTTCCTTAAATTGGTTATGAGTTCTTTTCTGGAAGAAAATTTCAATTTTCGAATTTTCTCTCCAAATAGGACCATAAATTTTCAATATGGTTTATATACGGAGACTGTGGAGGGGTGAGAAATTGTTTCCGGGCATTATAAAGCAGCCATTCCTTAGTATTTTTGGTTGGGATCGTTATCCTGTTGAAAAAAGTATGCGCTTCCGATGAGCACGCCAACTCTCAGAAAGCCTCGCGTTAACTTCAGGGACCCTTGTTACGCCACAGACCATCAGGAATCTATGCCAAGGAGGCTTCAGGCAATAACAAATGCAAAGGGATTGCTTACAAATTATTAGGTCTTTAGTTTTGCGTTAATTATAACATTCAGACTGAGTGTATGAATACTTATTTTGCATATAATAAATTATATTTCTGCTTTTTAATCAATTCTTTATGTTTATAAACGAAAATGAGAGCATTAAATTCATTTTTACTATCTTCGATTTCAGTGCTGAAGAAATGGTCATCCTAGAAACAAAAGTTCAGTAGATAAAGTAAAATAACTTCGTGTATGAATACTTTTTTTGACCACTGCAGATATAAATTGAGAAACATTTTCTATTCATAAAGATTTACAGAGTAATTAGTAATAATAATTTTGGAGGGGGCCTTACATAAAGGGGGCTAACTCCTCTCCTATTCGATGTACAGCGTCGAGACCCCCAAAAGGCACATCTACATAAAATTCCGAATCGAATGACACCTCATTCATGAAAATCGGTTCGTGCGTTTAGGCGCTACGCAGTTTACAAAAAAGGTAACAACAACAACAAGAAGAAGAACAAGAACAACAACAATTTTTGAAAATGTAGTTTTTGTGCATTTTTCGCATCGTTTTTCTCGAAAACTAATTAATCTATGTTATTACGAAAAAATTACAGTTATAAAGGAGGATTTGCCCTATATTATAAAGAAAATTTGGGAATTTTATCTTTTATAGAAAAAGAGAAAAAAATTGTCAAAGTTGGGTGTTTTTCAACATTACGCTTTTTCGTGCAGTTTTTGACGATCAACCCTTATACAACTGTCCTACCGGACAGTTTTAATAATGGTATAAATTAGTTTAAATGAATCTAATTCAAAAAGAAAAACTGCTAGCTCAATATTCAACGAATTATGCAAAATTTGATGTCGTTAACACTTGATATTTTCAATTTAGGAATTAGTTCGTATTGTAAGTGATTTCAAATTTTTGTCTTAATTGGTAAAAAAGTTTTTTTACAACGTTAGTGCTACCTAATCTTTCTTAAACATCCCAATACACACGTAATTGCTATTGTAATATTCTGTGTTGGATAGATCGGATAGCTCGAAGTGACATCCCCTCTTATGTCCTTTATTTACGAAATTCACCACCCGCAGCATCTTTTTTTTTTTTCTTTTTTTTTTTTTTTTTTTTTTTGCTTTTTGAAACCTTTAGGAGAGTAAGATCTATGTTTAGTATAAAGTAGAGTTCCCTAATGCCCGGTCCCGGTGGGGTTGAGGGAACACGAACAGGGGCGGAAGGAATAAGGAGTGCCGGGGACTCTCCGATACTCTTTGGGAACGATTATCCATCCCCCGGGGAATGTTGGTATGAGGAATCAGTGTGGTAGATAGAGAAGACGTCCGCTGATACCCGGGTATTTAACATGCGCATGCGCGGGCCGTGTGCAGCCCCCGGCGGCGGCGGCGCCTGCCACCCCCCAGTATCCTCGAAACATCACCGCAGACAGCTACCCGTCCGTCAAGTAAGTAAGAGATACTTCCTCCTCTTTTTTTTTTTTGGTCTTTTTCTTTAAAAAAATGAAACAAAAAAGAATTTGTTTAAACTACGGCCAACTAACTGTCTTGTTTCCCAAAAAATTAAATTTAAATTTTTTTGAGGCCATTAAAATAGCCTTTATAAAAAAAATAATAAATAATAAAGAAGAGTAGTTTTTTAAAAAATAAAAATAAAATGGTAAACATTACCAAAAAAAATGGTAAATCGCAAAAACAAAATTTTTGGTAACCATTTTCATCAATTTTTTTTGACTACTTTGAGTTGTCCTAAAAAAAAACTCATGACTGGTTAATCGTAGACTGACCTACCATGACCTTCAGCACGTTAGCTGCGTCCAGACGTCTAAATCTTTGACGTTGTAAATCTTTTTATAAAGTAGAGGAATTGTTAAGCATAAGAATCTAAAAATTACAAATTAACTCATAAAACCCGCTTCGGTTTATAATAGTGGTTTAGGTTAGGAACATAGGGTTTTGTCTTATAATTCTTTTTAAAAATAGAGGGAGTGATTAAAACCGAGTAATCCCTCTTTATCGTTATCCATTCTTGTTTTGGTTAATTAATATTAATCTTTGTCAAACAATGCCGTAAAATTAAATTAATAATTTACCATTTTTATTGTACGCACAGCATATTTACTTATTGTACTGCACGAGTGCAGGTGTAAATTTCAAATAAAAGATATAAATAAAAAAAAAATAATAATAATAATATGAACTGGAACTGTTCCATTTCTAGCCATAGACCTTAGTCTATCCTCCCTTGTTTCTAGCTAGACATCTATCCTACAACTCTTAATTTACCTGTCCATCGAAGGAACTGTCTCCCTCTGCGTCTGGCCCTGTCGAATGATATCCATTTGGATACGAGTCTAGCTCATCTTTCATCTCTGGCTCTTGTAATATGCCCTATCCTAAAAAAAACTAAGTCGCTTAGCAGATAACTATTACGCCTTCAAATTGAGTTGAACATCCTTTATAAAAAGGGGTCCAGTTCCTGAAGAAAACATTTTCTCCTAAATAAAATGGATTTCATTTACCCAATTTAATTTATACGCCTACAAGCAGGGCCGGATTTTCCTATAGGCTAACTAGGCTTCAGCCTAGGGCCTCAAGATCAAAAGGGGCCTACATTCAAATTGTTAGCAAAATTAAAATTACACTATTCTAAAAACCGGTGAACACTAAAACACTGTTTTAGTGATGTATCAATGTAGTAATGTATTTTATTATCTCTCAAGCAATTAACAAACTTAAAAATGGGAGGTGATAGGGCTTCATAAGTGGAATAGCCTAGGGCCTCTTTTCATCTAAATCCGGCCCTGCCTAGAAGGAATATATGTCTTTTTGTTTCCTAATGTTTTATCCAGAATAAAATAGTTCGAGCTCAGTTTAGTTCATCCAACATTTAGTTCATTGTATGATTTATCCTAATATGTAGATAAGTTCAATTTTCTTTTGATTTTTTTTGTCGAGGAAAATCTAGTTTTCAGAGGAAGAGGTATTTTATTCCATTTATAGTGCCATTTTTGTGAACTACATTGTTATCACATCCGCTATAATACGAGGAGAGAATTAAATATTTCAAAAATTCGGAGTATGATACATGTATTATGGTGAATTTCGGAAGTCTTTCCACCAGAAATGTGTAAATCTCTTAAACGAAAATAGATTTTGAGAAGCTGGAACGAATATCTTTCTAAAAACTACCACTAAATTATAAAATATGCTCATTTGAACCAAATAATATTTAAACAAATTTCAATATTAAAGAAAGTCTATTGGGGCAATTTAAGTAAATTATATTTCATTTTTAGTTATATAAAACAGACCCCTAACCCCCCCCCCCCCCAATCTGAAAGATAAATCTCTATAAAGGTATAAAATCAACAGAGGTACTGACGAAGTGTTCCCAAAGGAAATTATACCCACAGTGGATAAACCAGAATGTGTGTGTCTATCCACCAAGGGGTGTTTGTTTAATCCTAAAGCCTAAAACACTTTGAAAGTAATATTAAGCCGAATGGTAGTGGAGCCCTTTGTGAGATTTAATTAGTATTTAGTCGGACTTGATAGGGGCTGGGTGTCCCTTTGGTGTTGGATTTTGTTTTTTTTGATTTGTTTTTTTTTTTTTTAGAATCTCAGAATTTTAATCAATTCAATAAACTCAGCAGCATCTCCGTAGTATATAAACCGGAAATACATTACTTTTTGGCTGCGAAAAAATTAGTCTAGCTCATAATCCCTGCAAATCTTTTCCTGCAATTCTTTGTTTGTATTTGTAAGGCAATTTCCAACTTAGTTATTTTTTTTGGTTCTACTTTTGCTTCAGTTCAGATTCTGTTTTTAAACACGAAATTGGTCAATCCAAAAAAAAAAACCGACTTCGTTAATAGTGTAGCACTAGTTTTTCTTGATTTCCACAAAATAAAAATAAAAAAAAAGTGGCTGCAACTGTTTTCTTTTTCACTTAACTTAGACGCACTTTGAAAGTTCGTCCAAATCAAAGTCCCCCGGTAAGGGGCACAGAGATCCCAATTGGAAAAACAAAGAAAACTTTGACTCCAATCAAAATTGGAAATTGTATTTTCTAAAATAGGATTCATTTTTCCTCATTGTAATTTGTTCAGAGAGGAACATTCTATGTAATTCACGTAGTTAATTAGGTTTCGAATCTCCTTTTTCTTACACATACTCGTATTTTTCCTTCGACTAAAATGATCCATTTTGGTTTCATTTAATTATTTTAACTACCAAAAAATAGGGAAAATTTTTATCCCCATTTTTTTTAAGCGGGTTATCTTATTAAGGAAACTAATGATGTCGTTAAGCATTCTTTTTAAGGTGCTATTTTATTATAAGTTACAAACTAACTAAAAGTAAGCTTTGCTAGAATTATACAATAGAAATTTGATAAAAATCAATTAGAGCGAAGTGTTATTTTTTAGGATTCTAATTATTTATAATTTGTTTTGTATTTTTTGAACTAAAGGATGGAATTCCCTATAAACTTTTAAAGTTAAAACATTAAAACATTTCTGTAATATCGGAAACAGATGACTCCCGAAAATTTACTTCAAAAAAAATTAATTTTGTAGTGCTGATTGTGGCGAGTAGTTAGGCTAATTTACCTGTGAATGTTAATTACGATGGTACAATAACACCTGCCATAACTATAAGGGTAACTAATCATAATTAGATTACCTTATTTAGGGAGTACACTATTCTCTGTTTCTATTCTAAAGGGTTCTGTATGTAATTCAAGAATCCCTTTAAGAGCGAATTATGGTTAACTATTTAGAATTTTGTTTATCCAATCTCAATTAAAAGTATTTCCTTTTATGGTTATTGATAACCACTTGTTTTTTGTGCCTTCATCTTCGTTATTTTATTTTATTGCCACTTTATAATACATTTTTAGCCTGGGCTAAAATGAGTATTTTACAATTAGAATGTCGTAATGTTATGGAGTGTTACCTCTGGGGTAACTTCTGCACTCGTTACCTTATCATTTGTTACTCTATTGTTGTTCATTCTTTTTGGTGACTGATTCATATTCATAATTTCAATAGGATGAAAAAATAATTGCCATTTCAGTCGTGATACACTTATTCTGCCGAGCTTTCGACCTAGGGGACTAGGTCAGCTTCAGGGCTAGTTTACAAAGTAATATTTTTACATTACAGGGTTGTTGTATCTTCTGTCTTGTCTATGTCCATGAACAGACAAGACAGAAGACACAACAACCCTGTAATGTAAAAATATTACCTTTGTAAACTAGCCCTGAAGATGACCTAGTCGCTTGGTCGAAAGCTCGGCAGAATAAATGTATTACGACTGAAATGGCAATTATTTTTTCATTCTATTATAACTGTTACTTATAGCGCTGATTGTAGCATAAATAAACGCAAAAAAAAAATGTTAATTTTAAAATTTGTATCACTCTTTGTAGATAGCCCAGGTAGACTAAAACATAACTATAAAAGAAGATGAGACCAGAAAAAAAGAAGAAAAAATGGTTATCAATATCCATAAAAAGAAATTATGGATAACTTCAAGATGTGTTTCATATTTTAGGCACCCAATACGAAAATTTTTCCAAAGTCACATTAAATTGTATACATATATTGGTCCCTTAAAGTAACCGTATAAGGCAGTTATGTGTCCCTTCCATCTATATCATAAAGTTTAGCCCTGATCGTAGACTTGATGCAATAACCTACTAATGAGCAAAGTTATTTGAGGTAATCAAGTAAATCTATGATGTCAGAGGAAATTAGTTTATCTCTCTCTCCCCCCCCAAACCCTTTAACTTTTAGAGTGAGTTTAATGGCTAAATCCCTCTCATCATTTTGTCCTATTTAAATTAATGTTAATGCATTAATAGGGTGGAAAGAAGGGACGACGACGGACTTTTAAGGTTTTTAGAGAATTTATTGATAACTTAAAAGCATTAAATTAAAAGTTGGCGGCGTATTTAGTGTCACTTAGTTTTGATTCAATCAAAATTGCTTGATAGTTAAAAGGAGGAAACTACTAAAGCTTGGCAATGAAAGACTTCAGTCGAACGGAGGAGCTTTTGCAGAAAACCAAATCAGCGAACTTCTTCATTTGACTTACGTACAGCAAACATTTACCCGCCAGAAATTTTTTTCTTTACAGTGGATGGAACCTCAGAGGTTTTCGAAATCTGCTTGATAGGATGGATGTTCTAAAAACTGGTTCAAATCTGTCAATTTTTAGTTTCGAAATCGGGTACCTATTTATCTGTTGCTTTTTAGGATTTTAACTAAAATTAGCTTTGAACTATTTCATTTAGAATTCGTAAACACTTATGAGTAAATAAGTAAATTTTATTCGTAACATTTTCTCATGAAAAAGTTGTTTTTAAGGTAGTTCTGGACTAAGTGGGCTAGATTTGCCTGTAAACTCTGTTATTTAAATATAATGAGCGCCCTTGCCGTTCCTTAAAAATAATTGGGAATCAAATATGTATGTGTAAGTGAAATACCAAATTAGAAGAAAATTGGTCAAGTAGAAGAGCCACTGTTATTACGAGTAAATAACAAAATTTAGGGGCCCCTAACTAAATTTCGTGTTTTTTTTTGGTACAAAAAATAGATATTTTATGGAATATCATGAATGAACTTCACTTAAAGTAAAGTAACATATTTTGAACTTGAAGGATCTACGTTTTAGTAGCAGTTCTACGCCCTGCAGTGGCCCTAAAATTAGATGTGTTTTTTGTAAAAACCCTTATTACAAAAAAAAGGAGGGGACAACTAATATATTTAATTAATGATGGAGTATTTTGAGCGTTTTATTCAGATAAATAAATAAATCAAAAAAATCGCCTGGAATTAAAAGAGCCTTAGCCCGCAAAGATGTAATGTATTGCGGCATTGTATTCAACGCCTTGACTTAAAATTGTCACTTAATGTGAGGAATTTTTAGATTCCTCAACTCTTAAATGATATTGCCTCAAAAAATTCATTTATTGATTTACTTCAAGTCATCAGAAATTTATTTATTTTATTTAAAACCACATAATACAAAAAAGACAAATGATACTTTAATTATTGTTAATCAAATTCCTAATTTATAGGGGGAAAAAACCATTAATTTAATTTGCGATCTGCCATTTTTTTAGTTTTTACTTCGTCTTTTTTAGTGCGTAGAATTTTGCATGTGATCAAATATTATTATAATTATATTATAATATTTAAATTTAAAAAAAAAATAGTAATAAAACTGATGTGCACAGTCTTATGAGGTCTTTAAAAACGTCGTAATAACCTGATATAATTTTTATTGAGAGAATCAAAAATTTAATGTTTTCAAGAAGCTCTTCAACCTTACTTTTAACTTCATTTAAGGAGAGGTTATATAGTATTATTTCTTTTTTTTTTGAAGAAATAAAAACAACGAACTTTATGTATTTGGTAAAAATAAAATTGTACTAACACGTTTTATCTAGTCTTTCTTCCGGTGAAAGATGTTCTTTTTTTTTTTTTGTACTGACAATGCATTGTGTTAAAAGTGTGATCATGTTCCAAGTTAATTCTAAAGAACGTCGTCATTTCTCTGATAATTAGGCCATTTTCATGGGCGGAAAAAAAAGAGGTATAATTGTTTTACGTAGTATTTTCCGCAAGAGACTTAACCATACTGAAATGACGTATTTGTTTAATCTTCTTTTTTAATTCCTCTTTTACTCAGCTAGTAATTAGAGGAAGAGGAAGCTAAAGTTTTAAAATTTTCATGACAAAACTCATCCCCAAATAAACAACACTGTGACTTTTGGTACCCTTGTTTCTTAGATGTCAACTTTTTCATTGGAACGATCTTTCACGGATTATTTCCGCAAAAAGACTTTGCAGCTACTTTCTTTAAACTCCGGACTAAGTCCACCTAAATTTTTGTTACATTTAAACTTTTATCGTGGAAAATTGGTTTTCGCGAGCATTCTTCAAAACAATTTACTGTTCCTCCACATATTATAATAATAATTAGGGGGCGCCACGGTAGCCGAGCGGTTAGAGGCGAGACCTGCGAAGCTAATATGTATTGTGGTAGTGGGTTCGATTCCCCCGGTCTTAGGCCTTGGATTTTATTTAATGGTTAATATGAGAAATTTACAGTAAAGTATGTTAGGCGGTTATAGGCTAGACCCGCAAAGCTAAAATGTATTGTTGGTTAGTAGGTTCGATTCCCGGTCTTAAGCTTTATATTTTATTCAATGGTTAATAAGAGAAATTTACAGTAAAGTATGTTAGGCGGTTATAGGCTAGACCCGCAAAGCTAAAATGTATTGTTGGTTAGTAGGTTCGATTCCCGGTCTTGTATTATATTCAATGGTTAATAAGAGAAATTTACAGTAGAGTATGTTAGGCGGTTATAGGCTAGACCCGCAAAGCTAAAATGTATTGTTGGTTAGTAGGTTCGATTCCCGGTCTTAAGCCTTGTATTATATTCAATGGTTAATAAGAGAAATTTATAGTAAAGTATGTTAGGCGGTTATAGGCTAGACCCGCAATGCTAAGATGTATTGTTGGTTTAGTGGGTTCGATTCCCGGTCTTTGGCCTTGGATTTTATTTAATGGTTAATAAAAGATATTTACAGTAAAGTATGTTTGCTAGTCGCCTCCGTCCACGACACCTAATTGGTAGTTGGACGTTAAGCCCCGCCTGAAAAAATAGGCGATTACTTTACTTTTTTAAAAATACTAATTAAAGAATATTAAAAGCGATATATCCAAGATCCAAGGTTTGAATTAAGTCAGTAAAGCAAAAGGGTTTAATTTTTAAATCACACAGTACACTTAGATAAACTATTATTTTTAAAAATTCAAAATTTCCTCCTTGTTTGTTAATGTAATTGGACGTTTTCCTAGTCCAGCCATTCGATTTTGGAGAATTTCCTATGGTGGGTATCTGACATTTTTTTTAATTTCATAATTTTTCTTAATTATGCTTTATATTTTTCTTTAAATAGTAAATTTTCTTACATCTAATTTTTTCTGTTTGAAATGCAAAGATTAATTGCTAAATAAAGTTTAAAGTTGTTGTTCTTTAGACAAAATGGGTTCTATAAAATATCTTGTTTTCTTTAATTAGATTTGACAGTTATCCAAATTGGCAATAGATAACAACAACAATAATTGTATCATCTTCCGCCGCCTCTTATAGCATTAAGGCATGTGACATTGCATAATGGGGGCATAATTCCTAGCATTCTGACTTATGAAGAAGTTTAGGTTAGTTGGAAAATTTTGATTACAGCTTCATAAGTTTGTTACTTGGTACATCTAAAAGCTCATCGTGTAGCTTGCAGTAGAGCCGATCATAAATCTTAGATAGAAACTGATTACTAAAATCTCCGCCATTTTTTTCCCTTCCTTAACGGGACATTTATCACTGCAACTGATCGAGAGATCTATTGTCCTCCCTAACAGATCTAATGGTGTTCTAGGTAAAACTATCACCAGACAGCAACTCCCAGATGATTAAGCCACTCACTCCAGGTTCTTGGGTTGTAGGGTGAGAGCCAGCCATTAGAGGATAATCATTCCCTGGAGCTGGCTGACCTCTCTTCTCTAATGCCCACCATATAGATATGCTGAAGGAAAAATCCTCTAAATAAAGAGGAGGATATATTCCCATCCAATCTCCTTTTAATGCTATAGATAGAGCGTGGAAGAGATAGCCACTTCTTTGTTCAACTCATGCCACCGTTTCCCCAACTTTTACGTCAATACTTTTTAATATATTTATTAACATATGATTTTTGTGTGTGAGTGTGAAATAGTTTCGCAAAGCACAAATATGAAATCTTATTTTCTGTCCTCTGTCCAGTGTTATTTGTGTGAATGATTGAATTCTCAGCTCAATTCAACCCATTTCTTCAGTTCTTTCCCTATAGAAACGAGACTGATCGGTTAAAAAGACGATAACAGCGATACAATCCTATGAATGGTATTGTTCCCAATAGAGCGTATTAATATTTCAATCTTGTGAATGCATAGAGAAATAACGATTTTTACGGTTCTTGAATTGAGTCGTGAGATATTATTGTTAATAATTCCATCAGAATGGAACTTGTTTTAGAGTTTTAATACTGTAATTTAATAAATTACAGCAGCTCGTATCTTTAATTTGCATAATTAATTTCAATGATTGCTATTAAAACTTCTTGTGCTTTATTGAATAATTAATTTGAGGTATTATCTCTAGTTTAATTAATTTTTTTTTTTTTTTATCATTTATTTAGTTACAATCAACGCATTTTGCGTTATAAGCAACAATGATAACAATAAATAACATTCTAAACAACTAAATTCTACTTACTCTCTTCATCAGAGAGGAGATCACGAGGCCACTATCTTTTAAGACTGACCTAGAAGTGTTGTCTGGAAATTTTCTTGAAGATAGATGTTGTACAAGTGGGATTGTGATGAGATTGAATGTTAAGATGGAATTTTCTGTATCGTGTTTTCAGCAACTTGTGTTGCACGAAAAGAATGTTTAGGTTTGTATGGATGGTTTGATCGGTGACGTAGAAAGGAGCGTTTACTGTAGAGCGAAGAATTTTAGATTGCAAGGACTGGATCCTTTGCAGATTTGAGCGTTTGGTTGAACCCCACAGTTCGATGCTAATTAAATTTAAATAATTTGTTGATCTTTAAAGTTAGCAAATAATAAAAACACATTTCTGGAGTTGTCTACTAAGTGGGAATTCGTGGTGCACTCCTTGAAGTACTTTCTCAGATCGAAAAGGAGGATTTGACGCCATTACTTCCTATTTATTCTCTCCTTGTTTATTAAATCTCTCGCTCTCTGTCACACCTACTTAAATGGAAAAAATAAAATAAGATCCGCGTATTCTGCAATGTTGTTCTGCTCATTGTTTACCTTCATTTAATCGGATGTGTAAAGCATTCTTCAAACTGAGATTTTGTTTACTTAGAAATTTTACTAAACAGACGCTATCGACTACTTAAAAGATTCTTAGACGATAGATCAAAACTCTCTCTCTGAACAACAGAAGACTGATTTATACTTCTATTTTGAAACCCATCTGGGCGTATGAAATAGAGCTGTGGTGTGGGGTTCAACCAAACGCTCCAATCTCCAAAGGATTCAATCGCTACAATCTAAAATACTTCGAACTATCGTAAACGCTCTATTTTATGTCTCCCAACTTGGACTATACACACTGACCTTAACATTCCTTTTATCACCGAAGTTGCTAAAACACGATACAGAAAACTCCACTTCAGTCTGCAATCTCATATAAATCCTCTTGCTGAAAATCTAGTACTCTTCCTGACAACCCGGACAAGACATCTTAAAAGACAGTGTGGCCTCGTGATCTCCTCTCCAGTGAAGAGAGTGACTAACCATCTAATATTTGGGAGTGTTACCACTGGGTAACTTCTCCACTCGTTACTTATCATTTGTTACTCGGTTATCACAGTTACTTATAGCGCTAACGCGCTGATTGTAGCATAAATAAACGCAAAAAAAAAAAAAGAAATTTTACTAATAGTTGTTGCCTTATAATTACAATACATACTAATGAAATTTCATCTATTATAGAAAAATAGTAACAAAATTGTCAAAAGTTGGGCATTTTTCAACGTTACGCTTTTGCATGCAGTTTTTTTGATGATCAACCCTAATGCAACTCTCCTACCGGAAAGTATTAATAACGATAATTCCATGTATTCATAACACAATAGGAAATTAATAGACGATACCCAGAAGTAATCCATTTTCATTGCATCATAAAGGTGGTTGTTTTTTTTATTGCATGTGAACACGCCAAGAAGCAATTAGTAATTTTCTAACTTTTGCCACCACGAATAAACGCCAAGGCCTTCAAAGGCGTTGGCCGCCAAGTCCTTCAAAGGCGTTGGCCGCCAAGTCCTGCACTCTTCTTCATATCTGAACACGCCTACTACGTACATAATTATTTTTTGGAAGCTACTAGAAGTTACCATATACTCTACATTCTAGTGTTTGGGTTTGATTTTATTTATTTTTTATCAATACCAGTTTTTTTCCATTATTAGCTCTGAAATTAGAACTATTAAAACTGTCCAGTAGGACAGTTGTATAAGGGTTGATCGACAAAAACTGCACGAAAAAGCGTAACGTTGAAAAACACCCAACTTTGACAATTTTTTTCTCTTTTTCTATAAAAGATAAAATTCCCAAATTTTCTTTAAATTATAGGCCGAATCCTCCTTTATAACTGTAATTTTTTGCAACAACCCAGATCTAATAGGTTTCGAGAAAAAAGTTGCCGAAAATTAGCAAAAACCGTTTTTTCAAAAAATGTTCTTGTTCTTGTTGTTGTTGTTACCTTTTTTGTAAACAACGTAGCGCCTAAACGCGTGAACCGATTTTCATGAATGAGGTGTCATTCGATTCGGAATTTTATGTAGATGTGCCTTTTGGGGGTCTCGACCCTGTACATCGAATGGGGCAGACGTTAGCCCCCTTTATGTAAGGCCCCCTCCAAAATTATTATTACTAATTACTCTGTAAATCTTGGCCCGATTTTGATAAAATTTGGTAGGATGATAGGGTTAGGGCTCCCCTACGTAACAATAAAGCGACGATCTGCTCTTACACTTGTTAAGGGGAAGTATAGCAATCGTTTCAAATTATCGACACGTGAACCGATTTTTATGAATGAAGTGTCATTCGAATCGAAATTTTGTACAGATTAGCACTTTAAAAGTCTCGACGCTTTGCCTCATAAGGAGGGGAGTTTGCCCCACCCAAATAAAGCCCTTTCTAAAATTATTATTACCAATATTTCTATAACACTTAGTCCGATTTTGATAAAATTTAGCACGAAGAAGTGATTAAAGCTCCTCTACGTGGCTGTGAAGTGCCATGATGCTCTTACACCTACTAAAAGGAAGTACTACAATCGTTAAAATTATCAATGAGTGAACCGATTTACATCAATGAATTGTCGTTCGATACAAAATCTTTGCCTTTTAGGGAGAAGTACTGTAATCGCAGTTTATTTTTCTTGCTCCTCTTAAAAGGAAGTACTGAAATCGCAGTTTAATTTTACTATTTTAATCATTCTTTAAAAAGATCTCTCCAGTGGAAGTTACGGTCCCGATTTAACACCTTATCAGGTTATAATGATAGAATTGCTTTTTCCAAATTTTAAAAAAATCTGTGAAGCAGATATGTAACTTTGCAAAATAGACAAAAAAGAAAATCTATCCAAAAGGTACAAAAATCTCCTTAACAAAAACTTACAGTTTAAAAAGTTAAGTATAAGGGTTGATTTAAACGCCAAAAGGTACACAAATCAGCAAGTACCCAACATTTAATTAATACTTCATTGATATTATTTAAGTAATTTTACCGCATTAATTTTCATTATTATTTTTAAAGAATTTATTAGATGTCACATACCCTTATGCTGGCTAGTTCATTCATAATATTTTTTTGTTATAATTATGATAAAATGAGTTATAAATTATTCTGAGTAGTCACATATACATGCATGTTAAGGTAGAAAAAGACAAATTTAGAGTCGGCTACTATTTAAATTTGAATCACGGAGTATTTAAAACAATATTTCATTCTTGAATTCGTCTTACCGAAATATTCGTGAGCACAAATAACACAGTTAATAACAAGTAAATTATTCAACAATATTTATTCATTTCTCAATTGTAATTTAATTTAGTCTCCCTAATTTTACTTATAGTAAAATACTGGAATAATTAGCTGTCCTAAAAATATGCATATCTTATTTATTTTATATTACATATATACAACATTGTGGGAAAAACACCTTCATTGAGAATAACAATTACTTTAATCAAAGAATGAATTAAAAGAATAAAAATAAATAAATAGATGAAAATGGCCAGCATAAGGGTATGTAACATCTAATAAATTCTTAAAAAATAATAATGAAAATTAATGCGGTAAAATTACTTAAATAATATCAATGAAGTATTAATTAAATGTTGGGTACTTGCGGATTTGTGTACCTTTTGGCGTTTAAATCAACCCTTATACTTAACTTTTTAAACTGTAAGTTTTTGTTAAGGAGATAAAAATACGATTCCATCACACGAGGTCTGTAAATTAAGTAAAGATTGAAAATTAAGTGCTTTGCATAAAGGTAATCGATTAGAAAAATTTAATATCAGAAAAATCGAAAAATAAAGGCAGATATTTCCATTTTCTCCTTGTTTTTTCTTTAAATAATGCAGTTTAAGCATGATTTTTCCAACCCCAATCGTCACTCACCATAAATAACTAAATAGAAAACATGAATACAATAAACAGCATTGAATTTTCCATGTTCATTTAGATAATCGTCATGATTTCCATTTCAGAATTATTTATATTTGTGTAGGATAGACTCAACAATTCCCACCCTACTTTTATGTAGCCTTTTCTTGAGGAGGGATTTCATTAAAGTTGATCAGTTCTACTGGAAAACTCAGTTTACCCATAGAGTATAGAGAAGTCTATTCCTGGAACGTGATCCAGTTGCCAACTAGAATTTGCTGAAGCATTTGATTTTTTTCCCTTTCTCCTTCCCCATCCCTACATTGTAAAGCTTTGTTGGACAGTTTCAGAACCCCAAATTATTCCTGAGCTTTAATAGTCTTTTAGTTGTTTCTTTGCTGCAACTTTGCCTTTTTTTTCCTTTCTTCTGAGAATATCTTAAAAAGGAAATATTAATTTAAATTTATTTGACGTTTAATTTCTGTTTAGTTCTATTTTTGAATATTTTATCGCTACTTTTCTGTTTTTTTTTTTTTTTTATCAATTCTTCTTTTGAACTCTTTTACTACTATTCAGCGATTGCCTTTGCCGTCATTCATATTCGCTAAAACGTGATTTTTCGTATTCATTAGAGCTACCCTCTCTTTCCAGGAAGCCAGGAGATCGGCGTTGCTTTCTTCTCGTGGCGTTGATCTCCCTAGTTGAGTTTTGGGCTTCCCTTCTTTATCCATTCATTTAACATAGGCATACCACTGAAGAGAATATCGAGTAATTTTAGAATCATCGTAAGAATTACAAATTTGAAGAAAGTCTTCTTGTAACAGGAAGTACAACTTTACTCATTTTTAAATATTTTATTTTGCTGCACTCTATCTTAAAATAAAGAAGGAAGAATTAAATTTCCAGTTTAAATTTAGCCAGTCCGATGAACTGTAGATTATAACTCTGCTTTAAACTATAAAATTAAATTAATAAAAATGCAAACGAAACATGTCCGTGATTGCGTGTTTCATTTTATAATAGTGTAGTACTATTATTAAACTGTTAACCTCTCCCACCTATTCATGCCCCATTCATCTGGGAAAAAAGGGTTAATACTTATTAATATTTAATTGCCAGTTACTACTCTAAGACGTTGAAATGTGGACCTAAAGATAGTCCTTTTATGGCAATCTTTTATTCGGAAATCGCACGGAATATTCATGACGGGCTGCATTGCAAAAACCATACAGAAACACCATATCGGCATACGAGGCCTGTAAATTAAGTAATGAGACTGATTTTTTTATTCAAAAAGAATTACAATTCTATATTGTCACCTTCAAAATAACTTCCTTCTGAAGTCACTCAGCGCTGGAGACGTTTCTTCCACTCCTCATAGCAGTGCTCGAACTCCGATACTGGAATAGCCTTCCAGCTGGTCGGTTATAGCCGTTTGAATGTTTTCGACTGTCCCAATATGAGTTCCCTTGAGGTGATTGTTCAACTTCGGGAAGAGAAAAAAGTCACAAGGGCTCAAGTCAGGCGAATAAGGAGGCTGAGGAGCCAAAGGAATGTTTTTACTGGCCAAAAACTCGTTTATTGAAATTGCTGTGTGATAAGGAGCATTATCGTGATGCAACACCCACTTGTTCTTGATGATTGGTCTCACACGAGAATGACCCTTTTTCGAAGTTTTTCAAGAACCTCTCGGTAAAAGTGTTGATTGACCGTTTTGACCTTGAGGTAGAAACTCTGTGGACGATTCCGTGGATATCGAAAAAACAAATCAGCAGGCATTTAATCTTCGACTTCGCCATCCTTGCTTTTTTTCAATTTCAATAAACGAGTTTTTGGCCAGTAAAAACATTCCTGTGGCTGTTCAGCCTCCTTATTCGCCTGACTTGAGTCCTTGCGACTTTTTTCTCTTCCCGAAGTTGAAAAATCACCTCAAGGGAGCTCATTTTGGGACAGTCGAAAACATTCAAACGGCTGTAACCGACCAGGTGAATGCTATTCCAGTATCAGAGTTCGAGCACTGCTATGAGGAGTGGAAGAAACGTCTCCAGCGCTGTGTGGCTTCAGTAGGAAGTTATTTTGAAGGTGACAATATAGAATTGTAATTCTTTTTAAACAAAAAAATTTTTAAAAAAAATCATTCTTATTACTTAATTTACTGACATCGTATTCACTGTTAGAATAAATGCGTGGCTTAATGATGTAAACCGTGTAAAAGCGCGTCAAACTGATAAATGTTATTGAGAAAGAGTTATTATTTAGAAAGTCCACAGTGCAAATTCCAGATGGCATTATTCCGTAAAATATCAATATTGGTATGTGCAGTTAAAGACACAAGGTGAGCAGTTATACAATCAATTAGATTGTAGATTGTATTAAAAAGGGCGGTTCAACCAAAAAGGGGAAGGAACGCAGGCAATCCAAAGTGCCCATTGTTTCCCGCTCATCCCTCATCTCATCAGAGATACCGGGGCTTTAAAACCAACAAATCCGGTTAAAGTTTGCCAGATGCCAATACAATAAACTAATAAAGTAGTAACAGGACACTAGGGAGCATGGCGACTCAATCGCCCAGTGCACTGGAATAAACCTAGGAAAGTTCTGGTAAAGATTACCAGATGCCACAATCTCCGGTAGAGAGACTTTTGACCTTCCGAAGACGAGAAATCTAGTTTTAGAATAAACGGGGCACACCTCTACAAAGTGCCGCACAGTCACATCGGACTCATCACACCCGGCGCAAATTAGCGACTGGGTAAGGCCTTATTTGAAAAGATGATACGCTAAACTCGCATGTCCACTCAACCAACCTGAACCAACTGGCCGGATCCGGGACCTACTAAAACCAACTATAGCCATTTTTGAAGAGGCCAAGATATTTCTTTAGCCTGACGGCAGTCGGCTCGGGATCTCCACCGTTTCCGATACTATTTTAATAGTTCCTATATCAATTAATTTATCATTCGTTCTAAAATCTTTAGACGTGAATATCTCATTAAAAAAGCGTTAACGGTCATACCTCCAGAGGAAAATTTTTTCTTGTTTTGAGGTACTAAATTCATATTTTCAGTTAAGACACTTAACCCTGAATCATTTAAAGATTTAATTTATTTAATACGCTGAAAATCTAGTTTACCCTATAAAAGTTATAATATATCAAGTACAATCGCTGCAATCAGTTGTCTACATGACATTTCTTAATTTATTAACTAGGAAATTCCTAGTTTGAGAATTGGAATGTGGGGGAATGTTGTACGATATTTATTTTTCAATTAAAACCAACCGAACAACCCTGAACTTAGTAATAAGTAAAAAAGAAGGTTACAAAAAAAATAAAACTGGAAAAGTCATTTCCTCAGAAAATCTATTGATAATGTTGCTAACAGATAATCAATTGAAAACCAAGAAATATATACCATACCATTTCCAAACAAACAGGAAGTATATCGGATGTATAGCCGTCAAGTTAGATTTATACTTTACTTTGGCGGCGGCCGTGTAAGAGGAGAACGATAAATAAAGCGAGTCCAAGGCGATCACATAGACATTAGATAAAGGGTATTTCGGAAGGGACCGGTTCTTAAGAGTAGTTAGGAGTAGAAGAGAGTAAGTAATACTCTGGAATCGATTTTGGCCAGGAAAAGTGAGAGAGAGTGAGAGTGTGTGTGAGAGAGAGAGCTTGAGAGAGGAGAGTATGGTGGTGGTATAAAAAAGACGAGTGGCCGGAAATAATGTCACCCAATACAGCCTTTTAATCAGCTGGCTTCTCTTGTTAATGTGTGTTCGTGACGGAAAATTTTTAAATAGATTTTTTTTCTCTCTCTCTTTCTCTTTCTTTAACTTAGATAAGGAAAGAGTTGCAATAGTATCAAATTTCCTAAATCTTAATTTCATAAAAAAAAAAAAAAAAAATGAACTGTTTTAAAATTCCATGAGTCCAATTATATTTTTTGTATTTCATTGATTTTAGATTTTCTTGAAAGTGGCTCGAACGATTTTCTTCAAATTTGGAAAAACTTATTGGTCTAAAAACAATTTTCCAGGGAAATTCCATTAGCGGTTCATTAGAAA
Source organism: Rhodnius prolixus (assembly GCF_049639745.1). Taxonomy (NCBI): domain Eukaryota; kingdom Metazoa; phylum Arthropoda; class Insecta; order Hemiptera; family Reduviidae; genus Rhodnius; species Rhodnius prolixus. The sequence goes on from NW_027411582.1 coordinate 33,704,972, forward strand.
GAAGAAATTGGGAGGCTTTAAAACTCTGAAGTCCTCATTTCAGTGCACCTTTTCTTGCTACTTATATAGTTACAGTCAAGAAGAGTTCAATGGTTAAGAAAATTGATAAGTATAATCTGTATTAGGAAAATTTTCTAGGAGATATTGATTTTTATGACTAACTTGGAGGAAAGTTAGGGTTATGGTTCCCTCTAAAAGTATCATTTCAAGGTAAAGTACGTGTTTTTACAAACACGTGTAAAATTTTAATTAGAAATTAAATATATATATATAAATTGTTGGTCATTCTTTTTGGTGACTGATTCATAGTTTCAATAGGATGAAAAATTAATTGCCATTTCAGTCGTGATACATTTATTCTGCCGAGCTTTTCTGAGTCCATGTACAGACAAGACAGAAGACACACCAACCCTGTAATGTAAAAATATTACTTTGTAAACTAGCCCTTGAAGATGACCTAGTCCCTAGGTCGAAAAGCTCGGCAAAATAAATGTATCACGACTGAAATGGCAATTAGTTTTTCATCCAATTTTGTACAGGGTGTATACGGAGGAGTGGCCGAAACTTCAGGAGGTGATTCAGCAGCTCAAATGCAACAAAAAATATTCTCTTCACTTTGGCCCGATTCTCAATAGTGTCCAAGATATTTACATTTTTAACTTTTCCGACCACACTCGCGTTTTTCACCATAAAAACGGCCGTAACTTTTCTATCCTTTATCCTACAACAAATCTGCTTATTCCAAACGAAAGAGCATTAAATTTCTTATAAATTTACTTGGTACAGAGCCTCAAAACGATTCTTATAACAATGAAATGTTTACTTGAATGTCTAAAAATTTCATTTTTAATGATTGCATTTTTTCAATGATTACTGAATCAAGGAATCACATAATTTCAGAAAAAGTTGCGCATTTATTGAGCTTCAAGTTCATATGGATGTTACTTTATAAAGAAAAGTTATACAGTTCTAAGTATGTTTTTTTGTCATTGTTTAATGTAGAATATAAGTTTGGAGGAAGCGAACATCCAGCTTTAACTGTTGAGCCCCTACTTCCCACCTATTTCTCGCAGGCTAGGATTATGTGTTCAGCGTCGATTAATTTAAATATGTTCCTTACTAGCACAATGAGCGACTGTCAATTAAGACTTTCTGGAAGTTTACTGGAATTATCTATATATAAAAATAAAGGATTTAATTTGAACTAGGACTTATGAAATCGATTTGATCTGCGTTGGTACAAAAAACAAAAACGAAACAAAAAATACAGTTATAAAGGAGCCCTGTATTTGAAAAGAAAATTGGGAAATTTGTTTCTTTTAGAAAAAGAGTATTATAAATTGTCTAAGTTGGTTATTTTGCAACAATATATTTTTTCGTGCAGCTTTTGAACATGATTCCTCTGTAATTTTGAATCCATCTAATTATTTACGGTCACGAAACCAATATATACCCAACTAATTATCTTTTTTAGTGAAAATCCTTAGTATACAGAAAATTTATCTATAAATAAATGGCGGCAATTAAAAATTATTGTCTTACCAAATTTGTTGCTTGTAAAAATTAAATAAATATTTTCTCACCAAGATCAGGAGAAAAATATTTGCTTTAGTGGTTGGAAGTTATTTGGTAGACCATATCCTTGAGAAGGTTTTTCTCGCTTTTCTCTATTATTTGGTGACTCTTTTCTTTGCCATCAAATCTGTACAGCCTTGAAAATGGTGTTGTGCTATCATATGAAAAAGTTACAGGCAATCCACTCTTAAGCTCCAAGCATAAATCCTTTGCTTGTATATAATAAAAACAAAAGATGCCATTTTTAAGTTTTCTTTTTTCTTTTAAAATAAATCCCTTGAACATCGTGGAATGTGTATTTTTATTGTAGCAAGGTCTTTTACTTTTTCTTTACTTTAATTTATTTCAGTCATTTTATATTTTTAATTACTTTTTTTTTTGGTTAACATTTTGTTTGACGAAGATTTTAAACATCTCTCTTTACATGTTTGCATATTATTTTCATTTACATTTTCTTTACAAAGGAACTTTTCCTTTTTACATAAATTTATCTCTTCCATCTCTTTAATTTGTAGCTAAAGCTTTGCAATTCACCCTAACAAAACCATCGTTGTTTCCGTCTTAGCCTTGGCCCATTATAGGGTTTCGAACTGCTTCATGTTAGCTTTGTTTTAGCAATTCATTTTAACTCTTTAAAGTTCCTTATATTAACATACTAGACTATACTCTGGTAGCTTATTTTTTTTAAAAAAGTACAGTTTATTCTGCAGTTATTTAAATTTAATGACTGCAGTAGTTTTCATCATCTTGGACATCTTCTCACTTACACAGTACTGCAACAATTAACATTTTTTAAATGACTTAAAAAAAAAAAGATAAATTGTAGTCCCTGCGGATGGATATAGATTGCGTGACTGCATTTCTTCTTCCACCAATCTTCTAAAGTATTTACGGTAGAGATGAAAAATAGTTTAATTAGTGAGGATACTCCCACGACAATTTACTTATATAAATCCATTTTTGGAGAGAAAAAAAAAAAAAGCTTAAAACTAAACATCTGTTCACTTAATAGGTACATCCAGTAAGCGAATTTTTGTACATTTGAAATTTTGGTAACATATTTAATCCATAAATAATATTTAATGAATCCAGAGGGTGGGGGAAGAAACAGATGGAAGGACTAGAGGAAAATCACTCAAAAAAATGTTACAAATTGAAAGTTATTAACAGAACTAGCTATACATAAACACGTACAACAAGATTCGAGGAAAAAAAAGTGGGAGTCCTCCCACAGGAAGTCTCAAAAATAAAAAAACTAACAAATAAATCGACTATAAGCAGTCGTAACAACTTCCGGTTGCCTAACATTGTCCAAAATCTTATTTTCAGGTCTCTTGATAGGCCCTCAAAACCTGTTGATATCAAATTCGATCTTAACTGTAATTTTCTGTTTTAGAACTCAGGAGACCACTGAGAATTCGATATTTAAAAAAATAGTGCCCCTACAGTAATTCTCTTAACTAGAAATAGAAAGCAAAAATTAATAAAACTAAAATGGAATAAACTGAGAAACTCCAAACAAAGTGTATTTGTTTAGATAATAGAATTAACTTTTAAGCCATTTGTGGTAAAGGTATATTTATTTCCATAATATTACAATTTCCGTTCTAGCAGATATTCTAACATTAAAATAACAACGGTTAATAAAAAATATTTCTGGTTGATAACATTTCTAAGAATATAAACAGTAACTGTATCACGCCATAATAATTGCGTTTTCTACAAACTAAGTTCTATGTTTATACTTATTTTTCAGTTGTATCTTTCAAAAGTATTGTAACCAAGATTAATATTCACAGAAAATCTAATTATCTTTTTACATAGAATAGGATTTCTACATTATTTAAACTTCGATTCCACGTACGTCACAGTTCCTGTCTGTTATTTTATTAATTTAAAATATTAAAATATAAGATTTATCTCTTCCGTTTTCTGCTTTTAGGAGAAACAATTGTTGATCTTTCAGTTCCTTTTAAAGGAGGTTATTACCTTAGGCTGGAAACATAGTGGAGCGGCGAGCAAAGCGGCGATGATAGCGAAGAGCAAAGCGGCGAAAACAAACACTAGAAATAGATAGAGTTGCTCTATCTTCGCTTTGCTCGCCACTATGCGCGGTCCCATATGTTTACTTCTGTTTGATTTCGCCGCTTCGCTCTTCGCTATCATCGCCGCTTTGCTCGCCGCTCCGCTATGTTTCCAGCCTTAGAAGTTCTTGCTTTCTTCAAGCCTTTGTGAGTTCCTTGAAAATTCTCTCTGTCTAAAATCCCTTTACGTTCTCGCTTTTCTTAAACATCACTATTCAAATAAATCAGAAAAATTGGAAATGCTTGGCTTAAAATGTCGTCTACAGCAAGCGAGATGTGGATTATTTAGTTTCAAATAAAGAACTACTTATGAAAAGATGCTGTAACATTGTTTTTTCTTTAGAATTGGTGATCTCATTGTAAATGTGTATATTTTACAACTATTTTTTAAAAAAATTGTAAAATTACCTTTTAAAGCGGTCCTGGTGTGTTAGTAGACGTCACTTTAAAGTGCATTTTCGTTTAATACAGCACTTCCAACTTCTAGTTAACTTTAAATAGAATTAATTGAGTTGGTAAAGTGCAGAGTTTGTAGAAAATATTGATTGAGTTGTAGCTCTACTTTAAAAATTGTATGAATTTTATAATTTCTGGTGATATTCCGTATAAATTCCATGTTTATGAGAAATTTCATCATGTTAATTCTGGGTAAGAAAGAATCATTTCTTGATTCTTTCGCATACACGTAATGTCTCATCATTTCTTACATAGCTTAAATTTGTTTTATTTTTTGTGACCTTTCCCCCCTCGGTTGTAATCATCAATCTCCCCCCATTTTTTGTCAGAAATGAATTAGATTTTTCTAAATCTTGAAATCTAATCGCTTAGTTTATTTAAACAAAGGTTTACTTAGATAGATTTAGCTTTTAAGGAACTAGAGGTAGGCCATAATTTATAGTCAATAAACCATGAAATTCCACCGATTATCCTAAACTCTAAGCCTTTTTTGAAAAATCTGTTGTCTTATTGTGATTACAATACCTACTTCACTTTACATAAATGCCAACCAATGTTTGTTCTACTATTTGAATTTAATTTAAATTATTAAATTAAAAACTTTTAACGACTCACGTGGAACCCTCAACACTAGACTTAAAAGACAAGCAATGACAAAACGTGCGAAACTGCTTTACAGACTACTTGGACGACGCTCTAAATTGCCCACTTAACTCAAACGCTTAATATATCGTACAATACTATCCTCAAACCTATGTGGACTTACGGACTAGAGCTGTGGGGTTCAGCCAAACCTACAAAAAAAATACGGACGATACAAACATTTCAATCAAAACTCCTCCGACTCAGATAGCTGACGCTCCTTTCTACGGTGACTAACCTCAATCTTCACTACGACCTCAACATTCCCTTCATAGGCCAACTCGCCAAGACTAAACACCAAAAATTCCATACTGCTCTCCCTACTAGCCCAAATCCTCTTGTACTGTCTTTCGCTTCCTCTGACATTCCTAATACTCCTCGTCGACTGAATCGCCAGTGGCCCCGCGACTTCCTTGTAGTCTGAAGAACTAAATCTCTCCTCTCTCCTGCTCATATTCTCCTCCTCACATTCCCCTATCTCATATATATAGAGTGCTACCGCTCGGTAGCTTCTCTCCTCCTGCTCTTCCCACACCAGCTCACCTCATTCACCTCCTATTTACTTATTGTATATACTTATACAGATTATAAATTACAAAATAAATAAATAAATTTAAATTATATCTTTAAACTTTATTCCTTCTTGCTAGCCATGTTGAATCTCTGTTTAATAATAAGATTATCATTATCTACCCTTCCACTCTGCCTCCGCTCAAGAAGGCTTAGCCTGGCTTTATATTGGAAACGTTAAGGTTGCCCGCTCGCTGTCTGGGATAATGAATTGATAAAACTATAGGGCGCGTGGAGGAGACTGATTATTCCTAGACATGAACACTGCTGCCCTGCTGTTAGCCCTTTTACACAGTCATTGACCCACCCCCCACCCCCTCCCTGTTCCTGTTCACCATAGAAACCTACTTTGCTATCTTAACATTAACAATGGTTTCTTATTTTCCAGCAGTTTGCGGCTTGTTGAAACATGCCAAGAAATATATTCTTAGGATTTTCCAACAGTAAATAATCCTTGTTGATTGTGTTTTCTTAGACTTTTCTTCGTTTCAAATTTTTGATATTGGGATTTGTTCTGGAAATGAACCTCTTGTCATCTCTGAGAATGAAAAGATTTTTAGCAATCTTGTGTGTGTACATTCTAACCCAGTGATGGCGAACCTATGACCCGCGCAAGCTTTTTCACTGACCCACAATTGCTAGGCAACCATTTGTTTGCATTACGGGTTGATTTAGATTTTCGAATTGTGTGGATAATTTATATTCTATCTGTAGTTTTTTTCAATCACGCATTGACACAAAAGCATTTTAAATGCTTTCTATAACCTTTAGTTTGATCATTACAGTTCTAAAACTGTAAAATGACGACAAATGCTTTTGTAGTATTTGAAATAAAGCAAAAGTGTTTTTCAAAATATCAAATAAAATGTATAATTTTACTCATAATTTGTTTGTTTAAAAAAAATCGACAACCCAAAGCACAATGTTTGTAAAAAGAGACTTCCATAGCCACTTGTTTCGTCTCGTTTTACCCGTTAAGCCAACTAAATTTTAAAGATGTTTAGTTTTGAAAATATTCAGTTTAAAATTTTTAAACTTAACTCTTGTGCAAATGGGGGGCATTAGTGACCCAAGAGCTATGCACTAAAAAATAAAATGAACAAAATTTGGTCCAGGTCTCAAAAAGGTTCGCCATCCCTGTTCTAACCCCTACACTTACTTATTAGATTTTTCCCCTTTTTCCAGATTTTCACGAAAATTGGATCCTACTATTTTCTTTAAACTTGAAAGGCGGGAAGTTGGTCTAGTAGTTGTGTAGTGGATTTGTAATTTGGAGATCGCCAGTTCGAATCCTGCGTTAGCTACTTTTTATTACTTTTTTTTTTTTTTTAATATTAATAGTAAAGTATTTGTTTCCGTCCCCGACTATGACACGTAATTTTGTAATTAAGAGTTAAGCCCCGCTTAAAAAAAAAAAAATGTGATTGGTTTACAGTTCGTATAAATGAAGGCTACACTCAAACATCTAAGCCTCGTTTATTTGTAACGTTTCTTTAAAGACAAAAATAGAACCCAACAGCTCCCTTGGGTTCTGGCATTTAAATTAGCTACAAAAGTTGTTAAACCGGAAGTTTTTGTTGTTATCACATTTTTGAACCATTTCAAAATCGGCTATAATGATTTCCGGACGCCCGCTGCATATTGTACATCCAAAAAATTGATTTAAAACCCTTTGCAGGGGAAATTAGATAGATTGATAGCAGCCTTCTAGGCAAATAAGAATTTCTCTGAAATGAGTTTTTTTTTTTTTTTTTGGTGCATTTGAGGTCATTAGCGCCCGGAGCTTTTTCCAGTGCACTGCCGGCCTCCGGACAGTGTTCTCTCGTTACAGACAACACTGTCCATCACCCGACAGTGAGCTGTAAGAAGCTCCTAGGAAGAGAAAATCTAAGGGTCAGCTGCTGGATTCGAACCCGGGACCTCCGCGAGGGAGTACAGTATGCTAACCTCATAGCTAATCCCTTCCCTGAAATGAGTTTAAATTGAAGTATAGTTTTCATAGATAAATGCTTTGTTTTTTTTTATTTACTGTACAAAAATTTCGATTAATTCAAACAACCAACGCACCAATTATTCTCGAACTAACCATTTATTTTTATCGATTACATGGAATTATTTGACTTAGTAAGTTGATATAAGAAAAAAAAATGAATAATGTCGATAAAACCTTATTTAATGTTTACTATGGCAACAGTCCAATCTAAACCTGCTGAATTAATTACCTGTCAATCCGTTATGATTACTCGGGTAAAGGTAACCTAATAATTCCCAGGTGTTAACACCGGACCCCCCAGTTAAGCGACCTTATAAATAAGACCTTACAATTGATTAAATGTACTAGATCCTATTTTAGATCAATTTTTCCTTTCTCTCACTAGTTGGTAGAAGATAGTGTTGAATTTTTTTTAAAACAAATTTTCTCCTCAGGAAATTCACGATTAGTAAAAAGAAAATTTTTTTGAAAATGGATGCGAGCGAACAAAATATCTCAAAAAACGAATTTATTAATTTTGTAACATTTTCGCTTGTCTCAATTAGTCTTTTTTTAATATCGATGTTAGATTATATTGAACTAGGGCGGCCTCAAGGCCTACGCCACTGCGGCAACCCCTTTGGAGCATACTATTACTTCAGAATCAAATCGTAGTTAGCTTCGGGCCGTTGTTAATATTACGAAACAGAGCCCAATAACTAAAGCACCAAAATTTACCACACATTTATTTGGTATCATTTGGTTCATTCAACGACTTTGAGAAAGATTCAGGAATGGCTGAGGACATCTGCTTTTGTTTCACCGGGAAGTCTCACACTCGTAGTAGCAAGAGTAGAGAAGATTCTGAAGGTTCGAACTCAATATTTTGTTTTTCAAGATATGTAAGATAAGATTCTAATAGGGCTTTGGATCTATTGTGGCTCTCCCATTATAGCGCTCACTCTCCAGAACCGTCCTTTAGATCAGACTCTCTTAATACTGGGAGAGCGACTCTTGAGTAAAGCTCTCACAGGCCTTGGTTTTTCCCTTCCCGAGGAGTAACATCCTTAGCCCCAGACAAGCCCCTCACGTTGACACAATACGTGCAGTGCCATTTTCTCCACCTCTTCTCCTGATAGAACCTACAGAAGCCTATTTGCCAGACCCATGCGATACATGTGCTTTCTGAGCCTGCAGTGATATCGTTGTTGTAGCAAACTAAAATTTAGCAGAAGCTTATGGAAAACAATGGAAAAAGGAATTTTTAGAATGAAAAAAACTAAAAGAATCCTAAAAATTTTAAGCATTTGGATAAAACCTTGATAAATTTTATTTAATACTAATGTTTAGCAAATACTTGAACTACTATTAATGGATTTTAGATTAATGAACTTTTGGTTGATAAAATAAAATAAAAAAAACCTATTTTTACCCTTTAAAAAAAATAAGGTAGAAGGCGCGGATTTTTTTTTCCTACTTCAGCCGACGCCAAGCGGGAAGATTCTGCAGAATCAGCGTCATAATTATTTATGATGGCGTTCATTTTTCATCCAGATAAGAAGACTGACAGGTCTGGTGGTGGTTATAGGAGAAATAGTTGAAGAACGAGTAGGGTAGGGTCTGAAGTTAAACCTCCAAGTCACCACTTCCTAGACGGAAATTACGTACTCTTCTAGCTAGGCTAGACATTACGATAAACTTTTTAGATAAAGAGGAAGTAGTGGTTCTTTGCTAGTGTGAGCGTTCCCTGCAATCCCTTGTCGCAAAAAAAAGTTCCATTTTATCCCCACAACTATTGACTTTCGGGTCAATGGTGGGTAAGCCCAAATTATTTCCTTACAGTTTGGGTTTACGCGAGTTAGAATAATTCTCAAATCATTGCTTTGTCTTAAGCTATCCTAGAAACAGGATCTATTGTCCTTTATTATTCATAGTTGCTGAAAGTCACTATTGCTGAAATTCCTTAATGGTAAAATCGTTTCAATAGGTTGATTTCCTCAACTAAAATAGACTATATATATAGGGATGGTGAACCTTTTTGAGATGTGGGTCAAATTTTGTTCATTTTTTTTTTTTTCTAGTACTAGCTCTTGGGTCACTAATACCCATTTGCACAAGAGTTAAGTTTAAAAATTTTAAACTGAATATTTTCAAAACTAAACACTAACGGGGTAAAACGAGACGAAACAAGTGCTGTGGAAGTCTCTTTTTACAAACATAACCTGAACAAAAGTGTGTTTTATCTGAAGAAAAATCTAAATATGGTTATTTGTGATTTGGGTTGTCGATTTTTTTTGTAACAAACAACATATGAGTAAAATTCTACATTTTATTTGATGTTTTGTAAACACTTTTGCTTTATTTCAAATACTACAAAAAACATTTGTCGTCATTTGCGTTTTAGAACTTTAATGATCAAACTAAAGGTTATAGATAGCATTTCAATTGCTTTTGTGTCAATGCGTGATTGAAAAAAAATACAGATGTAGAATATAAATAATTCACAAAGTTAGAAAATCAACCCGCGTAAACAAACAAATGGTTGCCTAGTAATTGTGGGTCAGTGTCTGACCCGCGGGTCATAGGTTCGCCATCACTGCTATATAATAACTTTCATCAGATTTAGATCTCTCTGAAAAGCTTTCTAACTAATTTTAGTGAGCGTAAGTTTGTAGTCAGATACACAAAAAAAATTTGTCACGTATAAATAAATCGATTTTATTTATTTCAAGATGTAAGCCGGAGCCCCCCTCAACTCTTATCGATTTCCTCTTATAATCGAGGCTGTGCGGCTAAGTTAAATTAATCTCCAGTCTTAAATGTGTCAATTGTGCGTACACAGAGCTTTACACAGCAGTGGCTGTGAAGAATGGCATGTCACTTCATTTAACTATAGAGCCTCTTCTGGGAGTTCATTAAGCTCATCTGCTACTCAAACGAAACCCAGCCAGTGGAATCTCTACTCCTTCTTCTTCTTCTACTTCTTCCTTCTTAGCTTGGCTAAACTAACGTCCCTCCTACTGTTGTTTGAATAACTTAGTCTAACGTGTGTACAGAGGAGAGAAGAGTGGGAGGGCAACTTGCCAACTAACCCCCCCTCCCTGCCCATCACTACAAGCTCACCAGGTCAAGGAAACCTGTGGTAACCAGATAGAAGATGTCCTTTACTTCGTAAATTGTTTCGCTTTTCCTTTGATGTCTCCAGGACAAGAAGTTAGGGCTTTGTTACTGTCCATCTACCTTCCTCCAACTTCCGTTCTACTCGCTGAAGGCTAGGTTATCTCTCTCTCTCACTCATTCGGTGAGGGTTACGCCCTACGAGTATTCTACATTTTAATAAAACTTTTTTGGGATATAAGCATGATAATATCTTGTAATTGATCAGGTGAAATTTAAGCGTATTTAAGTTTTTTTTTATTTTGTGTTATACGCAGGGACTACATTGAATGTTCAGTCTTTTCAGTCTCTATTCAATATATTTTATAAAATGAAACGTTTCGTGCTTCATTGAGCTAATCCTCTGCAATTTTTTTTTTTTTTCTGGCATTGGCTTTCGCCCCATACAGCCAGCATCGTCTAGGTGCTTATCACTCACTCTCCATTCATACTTATAAATACCTCCGCTTCACCCATTCATCCCTCTACTATATACAACTATTTACATACAAACTTACAACTAATGGATGGATCAGTACTCTATATTCCTGCCATCCTTATAGCTTAACCGTAGTTAAAATCATGTAATCCTTCTCTAATCATTTTCTTTCCATCATTCTAATCGGCTATAACTTTTAAATACATTCATATTTCATTGCTAGCTCTGCTATAGATTTAAGCACATAGATGTTGGTGGAGAATATTATGTCTTCGTAGCGAAATGGTGCATCTAAAATACCTGTATATGTCGTCAAACATTCGTTTCCTTTCCTACTACATAACGTGGATATATCCATTATTATATGTTTGAAATCCTCCTCCTCATTGCAATCTATGCAATGATGTATTATATAATGATGATGGCTGTAATAATAGTAATTGATATGTAAATGCCTCTCTTTCCATTTGTCATGTAATGTAACGCAAATTTGTGATATACCTAATACTCACAATTAACTTATTTTTAGGCTGAAGATGGACTCGAGAAAGATCGAAACGTTTCACTTTTTGAAAATTTATTGAAATGGCTCATTGAAAATGAAAAATCTTATTTATTTAAATCCATAATTAGGTTCAATTAATAAAAATCAGCCAACGTTTATACTAACTAAATACAAAGTGTTCAATCATTTTTAAGTTTAACTGTTTCTTAGGATTATATTAAAGCAGATTGTTCGAGAGCTGCAAAGTTAAGGCTTGCTCCTAAATTCTAATATTGAACATTTCCCCAGACCAACTGCTCTAAATTTATACAAGAAACATCAAAAACATTGCTGAAAGTCGAATCTTTAAAGAAAACTGATTAGAAGACGGCGACTTTGTAGAATAGAAACATGCTTAATGTATATAAGTCAATTGAATTACATTAGTAACTTTTTCTTTTTTTTTTTGAAAGGAATTTAAGAATATTCTTGGTTTTAGTCCAAGTTTAAACTGGCTCACTTGTGAGGCGAGTTATAAATAATAGTTGTTAATTAAGTATAGTCTTATAATAATGGCTTAACGAATAATGATTGAACTGTAGCATTTTTAACGTTCAAAGATCTCATAAGACTGAAGCTGTGCACGTCTATTTTGCATGTTAATTTTATTACTTTTTAATGATTACAATTATTATTATTTGTTTACATATTATGTATTCGTAGGCATATCATTATTTTAGGAAAATAGTTACAATTTTTTCTTTGTCAGCCATTTTGTCTTCCATGTAGCTTTCTGAATAATTCAATTCAATTCTTGAACAGTTGTTTACTTTGACCAGATCTTAGAAGGCAGATTTTTTGGAACCAAACTTCAGATTTACTTCAAATAGACTTGTTGGCCAGTGCTTAAAGTAGAATCTACTAGGCTAGGCCACTAATTGTCTAAATGCTGTTTATCTAACAATTAAACTTCTTGGAGCTACAAGCCGTTATTGGATTCTGGCCTCTCAAGGATACCACGACGTCTCTCTCTCTCTCTCATTCTCTCACTCTCTCTCTCTAAATCCATTCTCTTTCTCCGTGAGCCATCAGTTTCAGGACATTCAGTAGTTTTTACTTAGTTTGCGACTCTATCCAATTTTCTCTTTGCACCTGATCGCCTCCGAGCAACATACATTTTTCTAAATTGCCGTACCTAAGATGTGTATAAGCAGGTCCTGCTTATCATCGTATTGGTTTACTGGATATGCTTAAATATATCCACTTCTGATTATAGTCTTTTCAAGTTCCAACTCTTGTTCCTCCATTTTCACAATTATTATTGGACTATTCAAATCTTTTTCAGAATTCTTCTCTCCTACTTCTAATCGTTTGCTTCAAGGTTGTGACTTTGGTAAGTCAGAACAGGAAGTACTGTCACTCTGTACGAAGTGACGTTTGGTTATCCTGAATAGATTTAGGTTTTTCATAATATGCTCCTTTTTTTTTATGAATGCCTTATTTTTTTACTGCAACTTCTTTAGATGCCCTTTAACTAGACTGCAAGAAAATTTTCCTAAAATAAAAATGTGCCTAAGTTGAAAAAACATGTGTAAATTTTCATTTTCTAAATAAAAATGTAAACTTCAAATAATAACTCCAACTCTAGGTGCTTTACGACGTGCGCAGACGGACATTCCCACACAAAGGCCGCCAAATCGGCGATGCTAGTCTGCCCCTACTGTTAACTAAAAACCGTAACAATCTCTTCCATCAATATGGCATTTGCGGCGGCGAGGATGATCCTTAAAGATAAACGGAGAAAAACCTCCAAAGAAGACTTCGCGCCAAGAAGTAAAAGTAAGGTGTGTGTGTGTGATATCTCTCTCATTAATTAGCGTTTATTAGTATTTCCTGTTTAAATTAAAAAATAACTTGAAAATTTTCAGATAATTATCGTACTTGTTTCTTAGCTATTCCTTTGTTTAATAACAAAATAAACTTTAGGCCGTATTTGTCTTAGCAGTAATTATTTTTTTAAAAAAATAAGTGAATTAATTAATTCAAGGAAGGGATAGTGATGCCTCGCCGGACTTTCCGCCCCTGGAGGGTTCCGGATTCAAGTCCAGGCAGTGGTCGATCTAGATCTTCCTCTTCCTAATTGTCTCTCCACAGCTAAGAACTACGTAACAATGGATAAAATTTCCTTTATCTAGGAAACCAAATCCGGTAGTTTAGTGAATAAGGATCCAGGCTCCGATGATGTTGCATATCTAAGGGTTTATGTGATTTTCATTCGCATCCAGTTTATGTTGAAAATTTGTTGAATCAATACCTGAAGATGGGTGATTGATTGAATCAACAACAACTTGGCTATGTTGTGATAAAATTAGTTGTTAATAATCTATAGTTCTCCAGAATACTGATTCTGTCTTCAAATAGGTACTGCCTCTGATTCCGTTTGGAATTTTTTATTTCTTTGAACGCTGTTGCGTCCAAAAGGAACTCAGAACTTTATTTTATTTGCTACATTTTTTTGGGTCAATTGCAATATTAAAATAATTCATTTTCTATCATTAATTATTCGTTATTATTAATTATAATATTCGATTAATTATGTATTATATAAAATTATTATTTATTGCTGTTCATTATTTTTGGTGACTGATTCATAGTTTCAATAGGATGAAACAATAAATGCCAGTTACAGTCGTGATACATTTATTCTGCCGAGCTTTCGACCTAGGGACTAGGTCATGGACACACTCAGTCCATGAACAGACGAGACAGAAGATACACCAACCCTGTAATGTAAAATATTACTTTGTAAACTAGCCCTGAAGATGACCTAGCCCCCTACGTCGAAAGCTCAGCAGAATAAATGTATCACGACTGAAACTGGCATTTATTTTTTCATCCTATTATTATTTATTATTATTCGTTATATCACTGAAAACCTCATCAAAGGAGAGGATAAATTGTCTCCTGAGGTCTGTGTTACAATTCATTGGAGGAGATATGGAAATAATTATAAAAAAAAAACATATAGGAAGGGGATTAGCTATGAGGTTAGCATACTGGACTCCCACGCGGAGGTCCCGGGTTCGAATCCAGCTGCTGACCCTTAGATTTTCTCTTCCTAGGAGCTTCTTACAGCTCACTGTCCGGTGATGGACAGTGTTGTCTGTAACGAGAGAACACTGTCCGGAGGCCGGCAGTGCACTGAAAAAAGCTCCGGGCGCCAATAACCTTAGATGTTGACGCGCCTTAAATCATTAAAAAAAAAAAACATGAAAATATATATAAAATTTTGAAAATGGAATTTTTATAAAATACAATAATTTAATTTTGTTAACATCGTCATCGTAGGAGGACTTATTTTCTTTAAGCTCTTACATGATTTCGTTGCTGAAAGTTGGGCTTTTGGACAGTCCGAAGAGTGACATGCCACTTAGTATTTCATCTCTCTCAGAGGCTATTTCATGATTCCCATTGCTGTAATTAACTTACGACTCATTTCAGCTTAATCTTTACTAACTAACTTTAGACATCTTCGAATAGCATAACTTCTCTACAATATTTAAACTTTTTAGGCAACCTTTTTTTTGGAAGCTTAGCCCTTATTATATAAAGAGACAATGGAACTATGGTTACTCTCAAGGCCAGCGAATTTGACCACCACCATCATCTAATTGTTCCCTTATTCTGCCCAACCTTCAGAAGTACTAATTATTTACCGTGAATGGGAACTACTCTGATTCCCTATGGAAATTTTAGAAGGGGGTTGGAGAACGGGTATTATAGGCTAACCTGCCATTTGCTTCCTCTACTATATTGCTATAAGAAGACTCTTCCAGATTAACGCGCAACCCTGGAAGTTTTCGGGAAGAGAGGAGCCAGCAGCCAGAGATTCCAAATTTAGTCTTTGATCCCAATTTAGTCTTCCTCTCAACGCTTACCCAAGATATTCCAAACATAAAACGTTTGGAAGGTACAGATATCCCTCTAATGCTGGTTACTACCCAGTTTCAAGTGTTGGAAACTGGGAGACAGAATGGGTAGTTCAACCACTCCCTGGTGCCCTAAACTGGTATAGATTGGATTGGGTTTTTTGCCTGCTGTAGTTACCTGATAGACCCAATCAAATATCTTTTAGCTAGGAAGTTGTGCATACATGTCCGACATTTATTTTGTACTGAGTGAACTTATTTAATCATCAGAAAATTTTAAATTAGAATTTTAATCAGTGCCGAAATACATGAGTGTTCTTATTGACCGATTAAAGTGATATCTCAGTTAGAAAAGTAAATAAAAAATACTTCTGAACGCTTTTCTTTATATGATTTTCTCATTTGTACGAAGGAAACGAAAAAAGAAAAGAAGCGGAAATAAAACAGCAGATATGTATGTGTTTCTGTTCGGAAGTAGAGAATAGAAAACAGGACTCCAAAAAAGATAAAACTCTTACTAGTTTCAGAGAGTCCCTAGTATGGGATATACACTGTTTTCTCTTTGTTCCAAAGAGTTGGTAGCGGCTCCTCTCTGGGGAGTCCCTCTGATTTACTTCCCACTATTGTTATTCCAAAAGAGGATAGTAGGAGACTCCAGTAAACTAACAGCTAGCTAGAAGCATCGAATAGGGGAATTTTCCCTTACCACGGTTATTGTGTGTGTGTGTGTGTGTGTGTGTATTTGTGTATTTGTGTCTGGGTTTACATTTCCAACAGTTCTGGACTGTTACAAACCTGGCTAGAATATTGTGGGGAGCCCTTGTAAGAGGCTATAGCCTAGATAAAATCATCCCCTTTTACTTCCACATGTGAATATTGTTTCTACAAAGTTAACAATAGATACACAACTTGCCAAACATTCTAAAATAATATTAAACTTCATTTTTTTAAAAAAAAATAGGATCTGATGTAGAATTTCTAATGAATTTTTATCATTTACTTGCAGTACTAATTAAATTGTAATTGGCGATTATCGAGGACCTTACAATCTGCCTTAGAGGAAGCATTGTAATTGTACAGATCGTAGATTTGTGTTTTTTAAAAGAAAGTGCAAGTTTTACAATTAAAATGATTGTGAAAAATTGGTTTTACAATTCGATTGCTTGTAGAAATCAATTTATAAATCACTTATTACTGTTTAGGGAAGTATTACCATCATACAAAATTATCGAAATTTAGTTTTTACCATTAATATCCGTTTCCCGAGAAACTGTTTTAATTTCATCCTAAGGAGAAAAAAAGAACAGGAATATTAAAAAGCTTGTAAAACTATTTAGAGAAGCCATTGAAACCATTTAAATTACCTGAACTCATTTAATTTTTATTACGCAAACAGAAAAATTAAAATGAAAAAGCTAAGGCTAAAGAAAACGAGTTTGAATGATAATCTGCTGTAGAAAAGTGGCGTGACAAGTGGCGTTTCACCATGGCCATTGTGGTTGGAGTGGCTACAAGCAAAGGAGAGAGAGAGAAGTTAGCACAGAGAAGAAGAAGATGGTGATGAAGCAGGTTGAATGAAGAACAATGAATACTGCTGCTGTTTGGGTGATGAAATGCTTCACTCAAGAAGAGTGGCCACTTCACTTTAATACAAACGGCCCCCGGGGACGGCAGTTCTTGCCCACAGAAGCGGCGGCGCTTACCTTCTCCTCAAAGGAAAAACCTTTTCCTGTTTCTCTTTTTGTTTTGTTTTGCTTCTTTTTTTTTTTAACTGTTCTTCATCTTCATTTCGCAGAACATCCGCTGTAGAAAGTCTTCCTATTTCTTGTGCTAAAGACAATAGTCTACTATTTCTTCTACGGGCTACGCTTGACTGTACAGTAACAATCAAATTCTTTCCGCTGTCTACCTGCTTCTCATCTCAGTTACACCGCTTTTATTGTAATTTTAAGCTTCTTCACAAAAAGTAGAAACTAATAAAGATAAATTTTTCTTTTAATTTTCCACTTGTGCTTCTGCTAAGAAATAAGAAAAACAAGACAGAGTATTTCTCTTAACCTAATAAGACTTTTCACTTTCGATTTTTAGAATTTTTTGTACCGAAAAAAAAAATCAAAACCCAATAAAAAAAAAAAGTTTAGAATCAAGTTGCCATTACAATTACCTGACTGTAACCACAACAGAGTATAACCTTCTTACGGTTCATAAACCTTGCAGTTAGTACATCTTAAACAGCATACCAGCCATTGGACATTACCAAACTTAGACGGAATTATTAAGACCTGCACTCATCAAATCAAGACTTAACAACATCTAAGATTGTGATAATTGTTAGTTAAATTACCTGAAGGTATGTTGCGTCTTCTTTACTATCACTAAATGAGATTGTGTCATTACACAATCTCAGTAACTTGACTCAAGTTAGACTCATAAATTGTGTGTTTAAATTTTTAAAAAAAGTTTTCTTGAAGACCCTTATTTTTACTTGTTCAATCTACATTAATTATCTAGTTGAACTTTTTTTTAAAAGAAAAATAAGACGAGGAATAATTTTACGACATAAAAAAAAAAGATAACATAAAATGTTAAGACCCCAGACCAGATAGAATACTAGATGAACCTTTTTTGTTTCTTCTAAAATGAATAATACATGAATTTTCCGCTGAAAAGTCAAAAGAAAAACCCATCTACAATACTTATAATAATAACAATAATGTAATACAGCCCGGCTTTACTAAAAACCCAGTTACAATATCCCTAGTAATGAAATTTGCTTTTTCGTGAAAGAAAAGCTTAGCGTAGGGGAAAATTTAGAAAAGAAACCCTTTTAAAGAAATTGTTAGAAAAGAAAACTTTTCCTAAATCTAAATACTAACAATATTTTGTCTTATTTCGGTTATGAGTTAGTTTATTACTATTTTTTTTGTTAAATATTTACTTCATTCAGAGCAACATTGTTTCTAAATGTTGCCCTTTTATGTTAATAAAAGTAGTGTTTAGAGAACTATATTTAATTGAAGTACTTAATAAGAATTTCAAACAAATGCCTGATGCTTTAGCAGTACAATTAAGCAATTAATTTTGAACATAAAAATTAAGCAATAAAAAAAGTGGTTTTCAACTTAACTTCATTTTTCTTGAATGCATTTTTTAAAAAATCTTTCATTGAAATTCACAACTGTTGCAACAAAGCAAATGTGGTATAAGATGAAACAATAACATGAATATGGATAGGAGAAGGCACCCAGTGGTGTCACTCCATTATCGTGAATATTGTACTATACTGCCCTTATGAGGAGAGCAGATCGCCGGGCCATCTTCTCTTCAATCTCCTTGGAGGATTAACTGGTAATGTGGAAGAAGATAGAGGTGTTCTATGAGAGGGTTTAGGATGAGCTGTTTGTAGAGAAATGAAATTTTGAGAAAACGAGTTTTAGCAAGATCTTTGATGAAAGGGATTTGATAAGGTCATTGTGGATGGTGAGGTTAGAAATGTAGAATGGTTAAATGGTTTTCTTAGTTATTTTTGGATTGTAAAGTCTGGATGCGCTGAGAGTTGGAACCCTCAGTCGATCCCCATACTTCGATGCCGTATGACCCAGTAGGTAGCAGTAACAGTAGATATAAGAGTCTTCTGTTATTTAGGTTGAGTTTCGATCGTTTGTCAAGTAATCTGGCGAGAAGATTTGTTTCTCTACCGTTGGTTAGTTTCTTGCCTTTTCAGTCTAGTATCGGGGATTCCATGTCTAACCGTTGAATTAAGAATAAAATTCGATCAAGGATCGAAAACTAAATTAAGTTAGCCGAAGTTTCACATTAAAACTGTCCGGTAGGACAGTTGTATAAGGGTTGACCATCAAAAACTGCACGAAAAAGTGTAACGTTGAAAAACACCCAACTTTGACAATTTTTTTCTCTTTTTCTATAAAAGATAAAATTCCCAAATTTTCTTTAAATCTAACTCCAAACCATCCTTTATAACTGTAATTTTTTTGCAACCACCCAGATCTAATAGGTTTCGAGAAAAAAGTTGCTGAAAATGAGCAAAAACGGCTTTTTCAAAAATTGTTGTTGTTCTTGTTCTTGTTGTTCTTCTTCTTCTTCTTGTTGTTGTTACCTTTTTTGTAAACAACGTAGCGCCTAAACGCGCAAACCGATTTTCATGAATGAGGTGTCGTTCGATTCGGAATTTTATGTAGATGTGCCTTTTGGGGGTCTCGGCCCTGTACATCGAATGGGAGAGGAGTTAGCCCCCTTTATGTAAGGCCCCCTCCAAAATTATTATTACTAATTACTCTGTAAATCTTGGCCCGATTTTGATAAAATTTGGTAGGATGATAGGGTTAGGGCTCCCCTACCTAACAATAAAGCGACGATCTGCTCTTACACTTGTTAAGGGGAAGTATAGCAATCGTTTCAAATTATCGACACGTGAACCGATTTTCATGAATGAAGTGTCATTCGAATCGAAATTTTGTACAGATTTGTACTTTAAAAGTCTCGACGCTATGCCTCATAAGGAGGGGAGTTCGCCCCACCCAAATAAGGCCCTTTCTAAAACTATTATTACCAATATTTCTACAAAGCTTAGTCCGATTTTGATAAAATTTAGCACGAAGAAGTGATTAAAGCTCCTCTATGTGGCTGTGAAGTGCTATCATGCTCTTACACCTACTAAGAGGAAGTACTGCAATCGTTAAAATTATCAATGAGTGAACCGATTTACATCAATGAATTGTCGTTCGATTCAAAATCTTTGCCTTTTAGGGAGAAGTATTTTTCTTGCTCCTCTTAAAAGGAAGTACTGAAATCGCAGTTTAATTTTGCTATTTACGTACAAATACCTTCCTATTTTATTCAAAACGCTTTCTCAAAAAAATGGTTATTGAGGATGGTTTGGGGACCGCAACTATAATCATTCTTTAAAAAGATCTCTCCAGTGGTAGTTACGGTTCCGATTTAACACCTTATCAGGTTATAATGATAGAATAGCTTATTCCAAATTTTAAAAAATCTGTAAAGCAGACGTAACTTTGCAAATAGACAAAAAGGAAAATCTATCCAAAAGGTACAAAAATCTCCTTAACAAAAACTTACAGTTTTAAAAGTTAAGTATAAGGGTTGATTAAACGCCAAAAGGTACACAAATCAGCAGTTCCCAACATTTCATTAATACTTCATTGATATAATTTAAGTAATTTTACTGCATTAACTTTTCCTTCACATTTTTTAGAATTTATTAGATGTCACAGACCCTTATGCTGGCCAGTTCATTCATAATATTTTTTTATTATAATTATGATAAAATGAGTGATGAATTATTCTGAGTAGTCACATATACATGCATGTTAAAGTAGAAAAAAACAAAGTTAGAGTCGGCCACTTTTTAAATTTCAATCACGGAGGATTCAAAACAATATTTCAGTCTTAAATTCGTCTTACCGAAATATTCGTGAGCACAAATAACATACATTTAATAACAAGTAGATTATTCAACAATATTTACTCATTTCTCAATTGTAATTTAATTTAGTCCCCCTAATTTTACTTATGGTAAAATACTGGAATAATTAGCTGTCCTAAAAATATGCATATCTTTATTTTCTTTATTTTATATTACATATATATAACATTGTGGGAAGAACACCTAGATTGAGAATGTAATTGAAGAAAACTATATTATTTGCGATAAAGCCAGATTATTTATTACTTATTATTACAAACGTTTGACTACAACATAAAATAACAATTACTTTAATCAAAGAATGAACTTAAACCAATGATTTTTATTTAAAAATAAAAATAAATGCATAAAATCATTGATGTAAAAAAAGTTTATGAATTTTTTAGCCTCTTATTTTTTTTATATTTTTTATAACGTTTTCTTTTTCACCTGTGATTAATAGTTTGATTATTATAGATAAATAGATATTACAGTCAATCTAAGTTAAATGGTGTGCTACTTGAGTAAATATTTTGTAGACGAAAATGGCCAGCATAAGGGTCTGTGACATCTAATAAATTCTAAAAAATGTGAAGGAAAAGTTAATGCAGTAAAATTACTTAAATTATATCAATGAAGTATTAATGAAATGTTGGGAACTGCTGATTTGTGTACCTTTTGGCGTTTAATCAACCCTTATACTTAACTTTTAAAACTGTAAGTTTTTGTTAAGGAGATTAATTATAAAGTTGTTGACAATCAATTACAGAGTTACCCAATCTTTGTCTGTTAGCATTCACTGACAGGTTAATCGATTTGTCAAGTACCTCACATGGTCAATCGAAATGACATTTAATTCACGCCAATATTATTTCAGTATTTTGACAATCCTAAATGTTCAAATGAACAATTTCTTCATCAGGAAGTGGGTTACGAATTAGTATTGGAAGATAGAAGAAAAAGCACTTATTGCTACCATTTCTAAGTCTCTCAATTTTCAGTGTTTTTGCGCATTTTATCTTTTACTCGATTTTTTTTTAGCATTACTTTTTGCATTATTTTGTTGCAAAAGCAGAGTAAATACATCTGGAATACACAAATAACTAATTGTCTTTACATGTAACCACACTCGTTCTCGTCCTTCTTCTGATCTTTACTTACCTTTCCTCTGATTTATAGCCCACAACTTATCCTTACTCATCCGTGCTTCTTCTATTTCAAACTTCTTACATTCGTCATGACGCTCCTTCACTTTCTGTTTTCCAAAAACCCGTCACTTCCAACTTGGTTCCTTCTTGGGTATTCTGTTTATCACACTCTTACGTAATATTAAGTATTCTTTTTTTAAATCTTAGAATATTTTATTTAAATTTGTACTTAACTGTATCGAAGACTTTATTTTTTCAGTACGATACAGAAAATTTCTGTTCAATTCTCTAATTCATCGCTTCTCTGCTTTGTCCATTCTCAGTAACCACATTCTAGAACTGAAACGGCACTCTTCAGGTTTCCTTGCCTAGCTTAAAAGTCGAATCACTGTATTTGGAGACGTTCCGTTGGGTGATGACTCTACTCTTGATGACACTATTTATTTCTTGCATAACAATTTATCCCATAAGAAATAATGTAAACTATGTAGTTTATTTCGTTTCTAAGCCCCAGAAATATTAGGCCGTTTTACTGGTCTAATTTTTTATATTTTATGTAAAAACATGTATCTAAACAAGGAATAAGATCTAAAAGTGTAAATACAAAAAACATCTCGACTCATCTCGGTGGTGTTCCGAGTTCCAAATGTTTGTTCGGATTTCAAGGACAATATTTTCTCGAATTTCTTGGTCGAATACCGATTTGTTCGAAAGTCAAGTCATTCGAAAACCGAGGTATCACTGTATAATTTTTTTTTTTTTTTTGCTATGACATGCCATACGTTTATGCATTGTAGATTTACAATTGAATTGATTCTGCTTATAATCCAGTTAAGGCCATTATATTCTAGTTCTTGTTATTAATCTTGGCTAGCCTATGTCTCAGAATAAAGCTCATTTTTCAATTCAATGAAAAAGATTTGAAGAAATTGATATTTCATTTTGACCTGTTTTCGCTTCATTTATTCAATTTATTCCATGCAAAATTCCTCAAAGAGGAATTCTACTTTAAGAGATGGATTTTTCAGTTTTTATTTTCTTTAAAATGTTTAGTCACCAAGATGCCTAGCACTTATATTTAAATTTTTTTTTAATATCCGCTGGTAATGAGTTCGTTCATTAAACTCTTTAGAGGAAAATGGTTACTCTATACCCCCTCTCAAAAATGTCTCTGTCAAAAGAAGAAATTTTCCAACTTTTTGAGAAGGAAAATCCACTTTTTCTGACCCACCAGTTCTCCAATTTTCCGGTTTATTTCCGGTGAAAACTCGATTTCAAAATTTTGACACAATTACAACGCTTCCTTTTTTTTTTTTTTTGAAAGTAAAGTTACTTCTTTTCCAAGGAGCTCAAAATATTTATTTGCTGGTAACAGGAGATCATAAAAAGTGAGAATAATGTGGTGTGAAAAGTTAATATATTATTAAAGGTATAGATATTAAGGGAGGATAATATTGTTAGGGCATGCATGTTCCTCCAACCTCTTTATAATTTGGTAGAACCATATTATTGATCCCCCAGGTGGCAAGCTGCTGTAGTCCAACTGTTTGTGAGTGTGCGGTCGGAGTTAGTAACAACCACCCGGGGCACTGCAAGTAAGAGAGAGATAGAGGGAGTGAGAGGGAGAGCTAAATCAGAGACCCAGAATCACGGAATACTCCCTAGTGACAGCACACTCTTCCCCCCCTTCCCACCTTATAGAACAGTGTGCATGTCGTAGTCTGGGACCCCGGTGGGACCATTATTCCAGAACTCACACCTCTCCTCCACCAAGTCGTCCCTTGTACACACCAAGTCAATGGAAAGCAGAGCAATGGTATTACCACTTTGTTGTCTGCTACACCACTCTCAACTATCGTAGTTGATGTCCTCCTTACACAACTTAGTGGTGCTCTACAAATTTACCCATCCAACAACACTATCATACTCTTTACTTTCTATTATCAGCCTAGCTATTCCTTATCCGTCCAGTGTGGTGTTTAATTTTGCTAAAATTCTTTAGTAAAAGGAAATAACAAGATCGTATGGTCTTTATATTTTCGCAATTGAGTTTCCATTGGAAGAAAAGTTTCTTAACTCTTTCATGTACCACCACAAAGAATCTGGTGTGCAAAAATCACACGAACTTCTCTTACTGCATTTCACATAGTGAAATTTTCTAGCTCAGCATTATTACGAAACATTTCTAAAAGCTATAAAATTTATTCTTTCATAATTCCACTCTCCGACCAATGTCAAATTTTCATTGTTATATTTCCTGATTAATATTGTACAGGAAATGAGGCCGCAGTTCACGCTTC
The DNA here is from genome assembly GCF_049639745.1 of Rhodnius prolixus. Taxonomy (NCBI): domain Eukaryota; kingdom Metazoa; phylum Arthropoda; class Insecta; order Hemiptera; family Reduviidae; genus Rhodnius; species Rhodnius prolixus. Next base: position 33,729,170 of record NW_027411582.1, read on the forward strand.
AAGGAAGTGATTAAGGCGAAGGAAGCTTACCAAACCTATCCAAAGAACAACCGTCTTAAGAATACTTTCTCTTGGAAAATGTTTCCAATAAAAGTTGTAGAGCTGCTTGCTTTCAATGAGCTTACGAAGTTAAAAAAAAATAGCTCTGTACTGTAGTAGTCTCAAAACTATCCAAAATATTATTGTCGCCTTCCCTGAAATTTCTGATTTTTTATTACGCCAATCTGCTTGCCTATCACTTTTATAACTGGGCCACTGCAGGCTCAGAAAACACATGCATCGCATGGGCCTGGAAGATGATAGCCTTTGTAGGTTCTGTCAGGAAGAGGAGGAGGAAACGGCACTCTGCACGTGTTGTGTCAGTGTGAGGGGCTCGTGTGGCTAAGGATGTTACTTTCTCGGGGAGGAAAAACCAAGGCCTGTGAGCTTTACCCAAGAGTCGCTCTCCAGCATTAAGAGTCGTGATTAAACGGACAGATCTGGAGGGCGAGTTCTAGAGTGAGGGGAGCCATAATAGATCCAAAGGGGGTCGCAGTGGCGTAGGCCTTGAGAACGCCCTAGTCTAATCTATCACTTTTATTTAGAAATTTCTATCTCCAGCGGAAAAAAAATTGTTTTTGGGCTACTCTGCATTGTGTTTATTTTGCCTCTTAAAGATTTCACATTCAGAGAAATATATAGTATTTCGCTAAGTGCATAAAATCAATGAATATTAAAAAATTCTGCTCGATCGTGGTTACTTACACTGAAGAGTGTGATCAGTTGCGGAAGTCTTCTTTGCCATCAAAGCACTTCATGTAAACATTCCTATTTTCCAATATCACTTTTATTAAGTTAATTGATTCATGATGATATCCGTTTCTCCTGATAATTCTCTCTCTCTCTCTCTCTCTCTCTCTCTCTCTCTCTCTCTCTCTCTCCATCCTAAGCTAAATGTAGATAATGAAAAAATTTATTGATGTAATAAACTATTGATTACGCCACTTCTTATCAGTTATTTGCTGATAAAACTGAACCATCAACATGCTGTTGACCGTGCGATGATGTTCGTTCACCGTGCAGTGGGTGGGTCGCGTGTTCAATATTTTAATCGAGAATTGACTACAGTGTAAACAAAAGAAAATAAAAACAACAATTATTAAATGTTGTTTAGCTAACTTTCCAAAAGTATGCTAGATAATAGATTGATATCGTTGTTGTACGTCGATTATCATAATATTATGAAAACTACTTTTAATTTTTAAGTGTATTATTAAAAAAAAAAAACTACCCGTTTGAGCTGATTATGAGCATACTTTACTCATTGTAAAATAGCGTTTTTCACGTAACAACTAAATTTAAAGCACAGAAAAACACTGACTTTCACTGAAAATATCAAGCATTGGAAATGTGTTTTTTTTTTAAGAATCGTGGTACAATATAAAGAAATAACTCTACTTTTATAGGTTTCATTCAACCCCTACTACGACCGCCCTTCTTTAAACCTCCAAGATCTCCGTAACGGTTTTTTGTTATGTCTTTTCTTCCATGTCCATTTGGGCCCGGCATAAAACATCAGTTAAAGACTATATTATGTATTACCACCATATCAGCAGTGGTATGTCATGTCTATACGTTGTTACGTCTTTTTTTTTTTTACTAAATCACCCTCACCATAAAACAGTTTCAATGTTGTTAAAAACCTGTTGCGAATTTTCACAAGATTTCCTGTTGCTACAATTTTCCAGATTCTTTTTCTTATGCCTATTTTTGGCATCGGCTTTCGCCATACAGCCAGCATCGTCTAGGTGCTTATCACTAGAATATCACTCACTCTCCATTCTTACTTACAACTATTTACATACACTTACAACTAATGGATGGATCAGTACTCTATATTCCTGCCATCCTTATAGCTTGAACCTAAATTAAAATCACGTAATCCTTCGCTAATCATTTTCTTGCATTCATTCTAATTCGGCTATAGCTTTTAAATACATTCATATTTCATTGCTAGCTCTGCTATAGACTGAAGCACATATATGTTGGTGGAGAATATTATGTCTTCGTAGCGAAATGGTGCATCTAAATACCTGTGTATGTTGCCAAACATTCGTTTCCTTTCCATCACATAACGTGGACATACCATTTTATTATATGTTTGAAATCCTCCTCCTCATTGCAAATCTACGCAAAAAGGAGAGGACCTCTCAGCTCTCAGCCTGCCTATTGTCGTAACAACCCATTTATTAGTGACAGTTCCCTTAAACCATGGTTGTCTAGGTAACTGATCTGCCATAGTTTTAGAGAATCTCCCTTTATTACCATTACTGTAATCTGTCTGCCATTTTTGTAGTGCTGTTTGTGAAATTATACCCTTGGTATCGGTGTGTGGTAATTTATAATTAGCCATTACCCCCACTATTGGTGGCTTCCTTTGCAAGTTTATCAACAATTTCATTTTCTTTTATACCACAATGACCTCTTCCAGATTCTTACCTAAAAAAAAAAATACTTTTCAAATTAGGAATTTTCATAAATTGCAACATTTTGTTGTTAGTTTTATTTTACAGTTTAAAATATAAATAATTAATTTCCATCATTAATGATTTGCACTACAGGAGACCTCCACAAAGCAGTACCTTCCTGAGGTCTGTGTTACAATTCAATGGAGGAGTCAGGGAAATAATTAAAAAAGCATATTTTAGAATGCATATACAATATAATTTTAAATATTAAATTATATGTACACGTATAATCATTTTTATCAATGAACAATTTTAATCATTTATTATAGGCTGAGGACTTATTTTATAAAAAATATTTAATCAGTTTGTATCTGAAGGTTGGGTCTTAGCTAACTTTTGACTATTTTAAGAGCGTTCCGAGCAGAAAGGGGTATCTTTCTTCGCGACTTCGCTGACTGCATAACCTCATTGCGAATGAAATATGTTGCTGATGCTAATTCTTCTTCGAGAATACACATTGTTCTAAATCATTCTGTTCCTAGAGTTATCGATGATTCTTCATCATCAAGTATAGGGATCGTTGCTCTGAACGCCAACCATGGTCGGGCAGTTTTCCCATTCTTTAACGGTGAAGATCATTCCAGGACCATACCTCTCCTGGCTAAGCCAAATTTGGGCTCTTTTTTTTTTTTATTATTTATTAATTTTTCTTCTTCTTCGTGGTTCATCTAACTTCATATTCCCTCTCAGGAACTTTATTTTTTTTTTGTCTTCTCTCTAGTCTTGATTTCGTATAATTGTACTTAAGTGTAACGATTACCTTTACTCAGCCCGTTTTGCTTTCTCAAATCCAGCCTGGGCATTCCAGCTGTGTTTTGTTTTTTTTTTAATCATGGCACTCCACGGCCGGCAGACTGTCTGTCACATTCTTCACCTTTTTTTCTTCTTTCTTCTCACATTTTATGGTCGCCGCCCTGGAAATTCTTAGCTATCAATGTAGTTTCACACACTCCATTTTCCCTTTTCATTTTCTTTACTGTCCTATCTGGACAGCCTAGCTATTCTTCTGAGCATTTTCTTCTTCTTCAGTTCATTTTTCTGAATCCATTACCTTTTTCAGCTATTTTTTTTTTCTCTCTTATCTGGACACTCTAGCTGCCCTTCTAATTCTTCAGAGCCCACAACCCTGCTCTCTTATGTCTCAACTTCTTCCCGTACAATTGTTTCTCCAATCTGAATCCCTTACTCTTTCGTTTAACTTTTCTTTTTTTCAATTAAGTATACCTTGCTAATCCTTCTAAATACGAGGGTCGTTTGAAAAGCCCGTGCAAAGTCAGAGAGATTGCACTACTGGCGCGTATCGAGGTTATGTTTAGTTAGTAACATCTCTTGGAAGAACACACACCAAGTTTCAGCCAGATCGGTCTATTTCTTTGTGTTTGGCATTCGTTTGAATCGAGGAAGTCGAGTGATTTCCCAATATGAAGAAATGGCTGGCGGGAAAAAGATTTTATTTAAACGAGGAGGTGATTGCAGAAACGAATGGCTATTTTTCAGACTTGGACAAATCCTATTATTCGGAAGGGATCAACAAACTAGAGCAGCGTTGGACTAAGTGTATAAGCCTAAAAGGAGACTATGTTGAAAAATAAAAAAGGTTTACCCCAAAAAATTAAGTAGTTTTTATTTTTGCACGGACTTTTCAAACGACCCTCGTATATAGTTATCTTATGTATTTCTAATATTTTTTGGTGACTGTTTCGACCAAGCTTTCGACCTGAGGTGGAACGAGGTCATCTTCAGGTCTTATGCTCTTATTAACACATATAAGGCTGTTAAAAAAAACGTATGCTCTGAAGGTGACCTAATTCCTAGGCCAAAAGTTTGACAAAATAATCAAAAAAGTAAGACTGAAATTGGCCGTATTCTTTCATCCTTTACAGATATTTGCCTGAAACATTTTGCTACACAGATATACAGCATCCCAGAACCTATTCAGGTTCATTGTACACAGATTGAGGCTAATAAAAATATTTTATTTCTAATTGATATCAAGGGAAACTTTTAGGACCTAATGAAATACTTTACTTATTATCCTAAAACTGTATTTATTCTGTATTAAAAGACTTTTTTTTTCATTCGCATATATTCGTAAATTGAATCAAAATCAGGATTTATTTATATCTATCCACATATACAACAAGGAGTAATCCGTAATTTGAGCAAAGTATAACACTCATTGCACCATTTCATCCGCAAACACTATCCCTAGACATGCCTATCTCTGTTCCTTCGCAGTACTTCCTTTTGATAGTATTCTTTTATTATCAATTAAGCCTTCTTCTTCTTATTATTATTACATCCGGCTTTAGAGAGTCGTCCCTATCATTCTTATTCCTTTTATTCTTCATTCTTCTCTCTGAAACTCTTCTAATTCTGCATTCTAACTCACAACATCACAGTCTTTCACTCTTCTTTCTTGTATTTCTTGTGTTTACAGGCGAGGAGTGCCAGTACAAGTAGTTTCCGGAGTCTCAGCCAGGTGAGATGGTTGGACAGACAAAAAACAAAACATATAATAATTAAAAGGAAGGCCTCTAGGGTCTTATTGTAGTTTCATTTCCTTTAAAACAGATATTATTATAGTTTTTTTTTAGTTACTTATTTACATTTACTTAATTTTTATTTAAAAAAAAACTAAACTTTCGCTGCTCTTATAATTATAAATTTCAATTTATTTTTAGAATTGATAGAAAATTAATTTAGATAGCTTCATTTTATAAATTTGCCTAACGTTTTTAGATTCTTTAATATTTTCTTCCTTTTTTTTATAAATATAAAAAAGCAACGTGTAGCTTAATGTGGCTGCAAAGACCTCTTTAACTGCAACATCAGATTTTATTTAAATTTATATTAATTTTTCTTTTGAACAAAATTTAAGTAATGTTTTTACTCTCTGAAGATACGTAAGAAATTGACGGTTAGATTGTTTATCGTTTCCTGAAAAAGACTTATGTGTTATGACCAGATTATTCCGCTTGTGCATTGGGCCTTCAATTTGGGTCCATCCCGTTGTTACCTATGGAGCTGTAACACCGTTTGCCTTGAGCTGTGCAGAGGCTATTGGAACAGAATTTGGATGTAACTTGCTTGGCCTGAAGTAACTAGGCACTTCTGCCTTAAAAGATCCTAGATCTTCCACTGATGTGGACCACATCTCTAACGGACGGCCCAAATTGGAAACGCGTAACTGTCAATACTTAAGTCCCAACTATCCAGGAAATGATGATAAATGTTTTGTAGATTCAGATGTGATTTCCTAAACGTATAGCTTTCCACTAAAGTGGGAATTAAATCTCAATCGAAGCAGTATTGGTTTCGATTAATTGCTATTGAATCATGCAGCTTTTCCCTAAGGTATCAAAGCAAAGAGGCTGTATGTAACCTTTTTTCAATTGGAAACCTCCACCTATAGTGTAAAACTGTAGCATTTCCTTTTTTTCTCTCTCTCTTTCTTTTTTTTTTTTTAGGTCTGACCTGTTCAACTCACCTGAACTGCCACATCCTAGCTAGCACTCCCTCGGGGCGTGACCAGTAAAAGTCATTGTCCAATCAATGAATGCCGTTATTATTACGCTTCTCTCGAATAAGAAGTGCTTTCTTTTTTCATTTTTACAATATTCTGGAAATTATTTTTTTGTATTATTATTTTTTGTTACTCTAAACCCATAAAGAAGCACGCTCATTGGTAAATAAATCTCCAAAAATTTAGCCAATCATCTCTGTTCTATTGTAGCCACAGTTCAAGCGTAGATTTTTTTTTTTTTCAACTTTTTAAATAATTTTATTATTAATATTTTTATTTCAATACTTTTAATACAATTAGCATGACTTATATTATTAATAAAAAGCATTTTCCAAAGCACGTCCACTGGTTTAATGAAGTTATTTCTTAATTGAATATTAGTGATGACGTAGTTAGCCCTATATATTATTATATTATAGTATAATAAATTAATAGTTAATATTATTTTATTTATTATGCATTTTTTTCATTTTATTTATATTGATAAATTTGACTGAATAGCATGCTCTATTACTCAAACAAAATTTTAATCTGATCTCTAGAAATTAGTATCAATTAATATACATACGATTTTATTTATACGTATTATATAATACGTATATTATATATACTCGTATTTTAAAATATATTATTTTTTAAATGAAATTTATTTTTATTAGAATTAATTAATTTCTTCTCTAAGTTAATGTATTAAAATTTCTGGGTGGTTTTTCTGCTCAATTGGGAGGGTCACATCTTAAATTTGGAGCATTTTATTGGTTATTCCACTTACCACTTAAATAATCTTCTCACCCTTCAATGAATTTATCCTCAATTCTCAAAACCTTTTCTGAGATTTTTACGTCTTTTTTTTTTACGCATATTATTTGGATTTTCTATAAAACTTAACTGTATTCTTTACTTAAATAAAGATTTTAAAACTTTTACTTCAATCATTTTTCTAGAAAATTGGTTTTTTGATAAGAGTTCTTCCTGTAAGGTATCATTTCCGGTGTTATGTACGATTTTACGGACGTTGAGAATGTGACTGAAGAATTTTGTGGTAGGAAATTGAAGGAGTTCAAAGATCGAGAATTGTAATTAAGTGAATTTTTCACAATAGACTTTTTTTTATTATTATTATTTTTACTCCCTTCATAATTTTAAAGGTAACCTCAATTTTCCAGTTTTCTCTCAAAGAATTTGATATAGCGTTTAGAGAGGGGAGAAAACTGATGGAAAACCTCTAAACATAACCTCATGAACTTTGCGCAAATCTTTAAAGCTTTTCAAAATATCGTAAATAATATTTATAGCTTTCCATAACTTTCTCTTGGAAATTTTTCAAAAGCTACGCACGCTTTTTTGAAAAACAAATTGTGAGAAAAGAAAAGTAACAACTAGCCAATAACAGAGTTTGGGCTCCGGAGTTGTAGAACTTCCTGTAGACAAGTAGAAGCCGACGGTTTAATAGAGAGCATGACCTAGTTATATCAAACTGTGGGGGATGGAGGTGGAACTCGTAAAAAGTACTATTTCCTTATCACTGTCTATAATCATGACCCAAATATGGCTGACGAGCCAATTTTCCTCGGATCTAGGGAGTCTCCACCGCCAATTTCCACTCTGTATCCATCACTTAACTTTTCCCAACACTTTCTATAAGTGTAATCTTTAATAAAGTTATGGAACAAGTTAAAGGACTAGTTTTACTACTTTTTGCTTACTTTTTTGTGCATTGTCTGAAAAATCAGTTCCGGTAAAAACTTACGTCAAGTAAGCTTAATTAGATTAGAAAGCAGGAGGGGAGCTATGCCCCACGGCATAGTATACTTTTTTGCTTTTCTGCTAATCCCCAGGGGTACTTGCAACTTATTTTCTACGCTACTTAATTTCCATCACTAGCCATTATCGTCGACGTTTCAGCAAAACAGTCTCCTACCTTTATTATACTTATTTTTATTAAGTTCAGAAAGCATCTGTTCAACGTAGGGCTTATCAGCTTGGAACCGTTGTGTAGATTATGTCAGGAAGAGGAGAAAACGGCTTTTCACTTGTTGTTCGATTGCGCTACAGATATCTTTGGAACTTTGAGGCCAAAGGAGATTGTAGCGCAGAAGGAACTGGTAGGGAAAGTCCTCAACCATTTTAAAAGGGAAGGTTTGAACTATTAGGCTTAAAAAGGGGAAGGCACAATAAGCCTCTGGTGGCTACGGTGCCGTGGGGCATAGCTCCCCTCCTGCTTTCTAATCTAATTAAGCTTACTTGACGTAAGTTTTTACCGGAACTGATTTTTCAGACAATGCACAAAAACCAAACCACGCAGGAAACTGAAATTGAGTATTCCATTTTCGGTGAGACATGGCCGAAAAGCTAGCCATCAAAATCCCTGAAACCAGGAATATTGCTTCACTTCTTTACTGTGGTTTTTCCCTCTAATAATTTGGGGTTAACCCCTTAACCCTTACAACAATTGTTCTACAGGAAATCTGCCACTTTTATTTGGAACATTTTCTTTGGGGGAAAAATACAATTAAAGGGTACACCTGCCGATGCTTGAATTAGTAGCAAAAATTCCAAGTCTAAATAAATTAGTGTGACTAAAATTGCGAGTTTCTTCAGGTTTTTCGCAATTTTCTGGCAAACCCTTACGGCTGTTTTCTTGTAAAGTTAGATGTATATAGTTCTGTAGAAGAAGTGGTGTTGGCTTGCTGTTTAAGAATTCCATTTATAGGTTGACCTGTAAAATTAAATGTATTAGAATTAACTAGTTTTATTATAAGAATCGCTTAACTGAAGTTTGAATCATTTGAACGATTATCTTCCGTTATTACGTCCATATAAATTTTTTCAGTTTTCTTCGTAAATTTTTCTTCTCATGAAAATTGAAGAAGTGGTTCTGTGAGTGCATAAACTTAGGTTCATACAGTTTTCACTGGAAAAAAAAAAAGGTCCCCAATTTCTTAATTTTCATTTCTTAATTCATTCGAATTTCGACTAGGTATCATCAAGGGGCGCATTAATAAGACAGGTCGAAATCGAAAATTTGGGAATCTTTTTCCCTTAGGACGTATGAATCATTATCTAAAAAAGATTATCAGTAACCCAGCTAATTCGCAGTTTAAAGAACAACCTAAATTGCAGCAAGAAAAAGAAAATACAAGCGGCCACACAAAAGATTTTCTTGTTATTTTTAAAATTTAAAATAATTGTTAATTTAAATTTTATTATGGGAAAAGATATTTTATAATTTTAATTCAAGACCTCGTTATATAAAATTGAATTGGCAACGTTAAGTCAACATTAAGAATGTCGCCCAGACGGCGCAGTTGTACACAGTTTTAATTTTAATAATAGTGTTCAACTAAAAGATTCTTTTGATTTATATATTAATTGGCTTTATATTATTTTTGAATTGTATCATTTATTGAATGCAACAGAACTTATGACTAGTAAACAAATTTACCTACTTAGTTATTGTTGAACAGTAAGTACAATAAATGACGGGTTTAAAATTCTTTTCAATACATTTTGAACAACACAGTTACCGTTGCCAAAAGTCATTGTTTTTAATTCAGAGATTTTAAACTGAAACTAGACACTTAGTTGTTATTAACAAGCAAATAAAAATTTAAGAATAGAGCTTGCAAATTATGAAGTAATCGCTAATAAAAGTTTTCTTGAAAAAACTTCTTTATAATATATCGTTAATGTTAACGTTGGATTATTAACTGTAATTTATTGTCTTACAGTTTGAATTTATTTCCACTAAAGATGTTTTAGTTGCTCTTAATGTATCATAAAACATTTAACGGATGGTTTGAGAAGAGAAAATGTACATTGTACATTTGATTTTGGATTTGTAGGGTGGCGCTTCAAAATTAACACTAAACCTACCGACATTTATGCATAACTATTCCTACCGTGACCGGTCAAATGACCGGACTTTAAAATTACTTAAATTTCTTATTTTAGAATAAAGATAATAACTATTAAACCTTTGAAGTATCTTATTTGGCTATTTCCCGACCATTTGTTCGTGTACTAATATTTGTCATGCTTTCGCAATAGTAACAAAAAATTTGCCTTGAAACTTCACTTCCGGTAGTTTTTGATACAAAATCAATGCATTTATCCTTGCTAAGTCTAGGATATTGAAAACTATTTGTTGAGGCCTACTCCGAGTTTTTCCACAGTTGTATTTCTCCCACGAGCTGTATACATTTCTGCTAATTTCAGAGCTACCAACTCCTCAAGCGGAACTATAGGTTCTCTGCTTTCATGTTTTCCCAAAAATGGAAAGCCTTTTTATTGCATCGAACGCTAGCCAAGAGTTGATACCAAATTTGTCAGGTTTATTTGGCATGTACTGAGTAAATCTGCATCTTGACTTTGTTGAGAACAAATGTCCTTGGAAGAGATGTATGCTCTTGGTTAGAACAGTTTTGACTGTTCTCTACGAATTTGTTCCAAAATTTAGAAATAAAAGCAAACTTATCGGTATGTAAACGATTATTTCTTTGATCCACTCGAATAAACCTCGAAATTTCCGTCTATACATTTCTACTCATAGTGTTTGAGAAGAATGCTCGTCCCTTAATAAAGTGCTCAGTGGAATAGACGGATGCTTCATTCTATTTGGGAACATAGTTGCATAGGATATTGAGAAATATTTGGAAGCTGGAAGATGCGCTGCATGTTTTCTCTGAGTAAATATTTTTTTCTTGTCATCACTAAATTCTGTAGGGGTGGGTGATCTTTCTACCAGAAGTTGGAGTGAAAAACGTACCTGTCTGGAACCAACAGATCGCATTTGTTTGGGATTTTGGGAAATGAGGATTTGGAAGTGCCCAAAATTATGGGACCTCAAAAAAAAAAAAAAAGAAAAGCAACTCTCAAATATCCCTAAATTTAGTAACAGTTCCTAATTAAATATATAGGCGTGGATGGAAGACCACCGTTTATGGGTGGGGATAGTTTTCCCCAGTTAGATCTCGATGAAGTTGTTGGTGGCAGTAATATCCGTAGAGTAAAGGTGGGCTTTACAGAGGTGAAGAAGTAGAAGAAGAAGAAGAAGGGGCAGAGCCACTCTTTGCTCTGTGGAGTCTGGAGAACAACTGTATTGATTGTATGGCACTCTCTTCTCCACATTCTCCAGTACTCCTGAGAGGTCTATCTTTTGCCGCCGCCCACATGCAGCATTTTCTCTTCTCCCATTTCCTACAGCTCTTCTTCTATGCCTGTCTGCCGTTTTTTTTTTCCTCTTACTTCTTGCCTCTCTGTGTTGTCGTGGTCTTTACTTCACTTTACTACAATCCATTTTACATACAATTTAGAAGAATTGCTTCTTTTTTTCTTCTTCTTTCCCTGCCTTTTGAAAGTATCGTATGAAATGTTGACTATATTTAGAATTTGAAGGTTTTATTTTATCTTTGTGTTTTATGAGGTAATATTGCTGACGTATCAAATTTTAGAAAATTGATTTTTCATGAAAGAAACAACCATTCAGTGGACGTGTTGATTTTTATCTTTATTAATAATCAGATTTTCCTACAACACAATTCATTTATTATACTTATTGTTTAGATTACAAAAATCTAGATACAATTATTTAAAATATATTATAAATATGAACTTGTACGTTTTAGGGATCTCGCCCTTATTATTCCATCCTTAAGACCACTGCACCAAACCAGTCCCTTTATACTAAGCAAGTGTTGCGTGTGACAGAAGTGGAAATCAAATTCTCTACACTTAATTGCTAAATCAGTCTCTGATGATGGATGAAACTTCAAAAGAAAACAGAAACAAAAACAAAAAAATCAGATATACTATCCACCACTGAGGACATACCCACAGAATATTTTTCTTTCTGGTCATTGCCGACCAGAAAAAATGTTTACATCCCTTCAATTATAAAGGAATGACTAAAAAGTGTGACCTCATTATATTTAATAGTAAATTGTTATCGATTTATTACTCCAAATAACTTAACATGAATGACATTTTCACTAATCGACCCTTTTTCAGTTGATTTGTGGGCCTTGATTTCTATCTCTATCTGTATGTGTGTATTGTGAAGCTGAAACCTTCATATTTCGCTTTGGTCGACCTGACTATTACATAGTGACCAAAATCTCTTACCCTGAAATACCACTTTTAATGATGACGTATTAATTAATTGAAGATGTAGATATTCAAGTTTAAGCTCTATTAGATGTAGCCGATATTGATAAATTAAATAATTTATTTTATTTTATAACAAGTGCCTTCAAAATGAGGAATTTTGTTTTGAGTTTATAAAAATACTTTTATAATTTTGTTTTGCTTCTAATTCTTTATGTTTTTAAATTTTGGTTCTTTTTATTTTCATTCGATTGGAATTTATATTTTTAGTTTTCAGTTTAAGTTTTTATTTATGTTTTATAAGGTTTTATTTTATTTATATTTGTATTTATATTTGTATTTTTTATTTATAAGGGTAGAATCCTTAAAACAAATAAAATTATTATATTATTATTATTATTATTATATTAATCTCTATGGGCAGGAGACATTTGTAGGTAAATTCGGTCTTTCCCTACACTCAGATGAAGTTTTTGCTCTCCTATTTATATGTATTAACTACATATAAATATATATTTGGCAATCTATCAAATTATTTAATGATGTAGACACTTATTGGCAGTAATAAAGCTGCATCTCATCACAGCTTTTATGTTTTCTTCCCTAATGTGTACGAGCAGGCAGCACTGTTTTGCTTTTGCTTTTTTTGTTAAATATCAGCTGACCTTAAATCATTTATATATCATTCTTTTTAAAGATTTCATTTAAAAGGAAGTTGTCGAAGTCATTTAAGTCGTAAAGGAAATATAATTGTTTTTATTTTCACTCAATCCTTGATAGAGTTCATGAAAATTAGTCGAAAATAAGTTTTCACTTTAAACGCTTTTGTTTTGCGATCCCATAAATTCGAAATAATTGTTTTGTACGAAGGGATTTATCTTAAAATTGAAATTACGCATATAGATTAAAATGTTTCGTTTTGTTATTGTTACTTTGGGTGTGTGTGTGTGTGTGTTCTCTTGGAATGATTTTTGTTTGCAGCTTCTGCCCAAGGATGTTGGTTGTTGTTTTAAAGGGTTCTCGAAGAGGTGCTGTGGATAAAGTTTCCCTTTACTAGAGTTTCTAGAAGTGTCAAGGACTCAAACGGTTTCATGCGCCACCCAATTTTAGAGAATTTTCTCGAGCAAAGTGCAAGCGAATTCTCCAAGGAGATGAAACGGATGTTTCATCTTAGTGCTTGCATTTCCTACATAGTAATTATTCTACAGTTAGCTCCATCTTTTACTTAGGATGTTTTCTTAACTGGCAATATCCTTTGACCAGGATCGTAAAATCTTCATTCAGCCTAGGATATTTTCAGAATTTTTTCAGGAATCTTCAGAGAGGTTTTGGTTTATTCTATGCTGATAAAGTTTAGAGCCAAGAGAATGTCTTCCACTCATTCCCCTTGCATGAAACTGTTATTTCCCTAGAAACAATTGTTTTCATGACGTCCTAGGAAAAGAAGGCGAAGTGCGAGTATACTTTTCTTCGTAGCAACATTATTTAAAAACAAAGTTAATTTTTTATACAAATTTATCAGTCAGTGTTTGAATAATTTAAATCGTTTCAGCTTTCTTCTATTTACTGGGAAAATAAGTTTATTCTTGTACAATAAGCTTTTCTTTTTTTCCACTTTATTAGCCTTATTTACAACTACAACAATTGTTGTGTCAAGTAAATTTGATCATATAGGTTAAGTTCACATGAAAGTCGTGATAAGAGTAATCACCCATTGGTGGAACTCTTTCTTCGGAGGATTGCACTCACAACAGTAGGTGACCTAGGCCACTTCCGCTTCAAGCGACGTGGAGGATTGTCTGGAAGGTGTGGAGAGGAGAGTTATTGCACAAGAGGATTAGGATGGAGAGAGCTAGGAGGCTGTGAAAGTTGCGATAGCGAGATTGTATTAGATCAGAGACAAAGGGGGATGTGAAGGTCCAGTGTGTATGGTAAGGTTAGAAATGTAGTATGGAGCATTCAGAATTTTAGACTATAGTGTCTGCAGGCGTTTTAGAGTTACGAGGGTTTGGTTGAGCCCCACACTTGTATGTCCATATGGGTCTTAACAGTGTCTTGTGAATTGTCAGTTTGTGATTCAAGTCGAGTTTGGATCTGTGGTCAAGTGGTCTAGTAAGTAGCTTGTAGCGTCTGTTCACGTCTTGTCGTTTATTCTTGTACAAAAAGCTTTAATTTAGCAATTGTTTGTACTCGATAAATCTAACTAAAACTTTACTTTACTACTAAACTAATCGATCGTCGCTAAATCAGTTCTATTACTGAACAACGTACATACTCGAAGGTACAAAGGAATCTAAAGAAAACAAAATATAATTAAGTTATTATTAGCAAATAGTCCCTAATTGTTGATTTAAAAAAAATAGTTTAAAATTAATTGGAAAAATTTGTCGCATTCATATTGCTTGTTAAATTCAGCTGTAACATATTAAAGGTCTCTGTTATAAATAGACTTCTAGCTTACTGGTTACTACCTAGCAAAATAAATTTAGTAACTGAATTCACTTTTTTTGGACAGATTAAGATTGGTGTCAGCTGTCTTAGAACGCCTAAAACAGACTACTACCGCACAGCTTAGTATTTCTAAGTTGATTAGCAAGGGATACAGAGGTCTATTTAAAATTTAAATTGCCTTCTCAAGTTATTATTACGAAAAAACGTCAGCACTTAAGTTTTTTCTATTCCTGCAGTTTAAGTTAGGTTTAGACAGTTTATTTTTTTCACTGTTCATTATTTTTGGTGACTGAATAATAGTTTCAATAGGATGAAAAATTAATGCCAGTTTCAGTCATTATAAACTTTATTCTGCCGAGCTTTCGGTCAGTAACATGAACAGACAAGACAGAAGACACACCAACCCTGTAATGATGTAAAACAGTATATTGTAAATTAGCCCTGAAGATGACCCTAGTCCCTAGGTCGAAAGCTCGGCAGAATAAAGTTTATCATGACTAAAACTGGCATTAATTTTTTATTTTTTTTAGAATCTCTTATTGTAGTTAGTCCTCCAAACGAATGATTAAAAGATTTGAACCACATTAATACTTTTGGACATCAAGATTAACTCCATTGTTGTAATATATAAAGTACTTTTTTAACTTCATCGCACTGTTAAGCGCTTTTAGATTTTGTTTAACCTCAATAATAATCTATTCTAGACTTTAAGGTGAAATATCGTGCTGAGTTTTCTTGCTGTTAAAAGCTACCTAAAGAGAACATTGGAGGACCTAAATGATAAAGGATCGATCTTCTGGTCGATTTTCGTTTTTTAATGAACAGACTTTAATCAACTTCTACGGCTTTATTGCCCAAATTATTCGCCAAAATCTTCTAATTCAACATCTCATTCCTCAAGAAAGTTTCTGGTCCGAGGGAATCCCATTACTTCGCTTATCTTCCCTCCCCCGCACAACTTAAGAACGTCAAGAAAAAAAAGTGGGCAATTTTATTAGAGTGAAGTAGCAACATCATGTTTTGATAGTGCTTATCTCTTCACTAGGTTAAAACTGGGTCGACCAAGAATATGCCTTCTTGTCAACACCCACTCTTTGAGGTGCTTGAGGCGCAAAATATGAAATCTACCATTTTTTTCACACAGAAATACCCATGCCTACTTATAATATACACTTCAATCTTCTTCTTTCTAAATATTACGTGTATATATATACACCACATCCTGACATAGATAACAAGTTGTTACCCTGCTATGCGGAAATAACCACCCCTATACTAACCTGTCTCAGACTCTTAACTTTCCCATGCTGCAGTCCCATGCTCCTTCCGCTCTCTCAATCATTCTCTCTCTCACTCACTCACACACACACACACACACACACTCACAAACTGCTCTCTTCATATCGTGTCTTCTCCCTTTTTCAATATCTTCATATTACGCACATAACATGCCCCCCAAAATTCTTATAAACATTCTTCAGTATTAGGAACTTATCACATGACTGATACTTTATACTCTGGGTGGGGTGGGGGGTGGGGGGTAATTTACAAACTTTTATTGAATTCTTGGAAATGAAAACTGCATCAGTGGTTGAAGAAACCCCAGAAATGGGGGGGGGGCGAAAGTAAAGAAAAGTATCATTCTATGTAGGATGAAAATCAGTCTTCAACGATCGTTTGTCTGATTGATAATACTATCTCCTAGTTCTTGAAGATTTTTTTTAGTTTATCCTGAAGCCATATAAATTTGCTTCTTGAAAAAAGTAATTGCAAATGATTAAGAATACGTAACCAAAAATCTTATATGTTCAAAACTTGCATTTTTTATTATTTATTTTGGTAGGACTAATAATTGTATCCCCCGATTTGTCCTAGGTCCTAGTCATCTTTTCCCAGTCGTAAAATCACTTATCTGCTATTCTCCTTCAGTTTCCTTTCCACTTCTACACTACATCCATCCACTTTACATCTTCCCCCGAAGGAGCATCTCCTTCGACCTCTCATTCGTCCATTTCCTTTCTGTATCATCCTTTTCATTCTTTTAACATGGTTATATTTATTTAAAACATGTTGAAGCTGCCAACATCACCGTTTTTTTCATCTTAATTATATTTTGTTCTAAATTTTTTTTGTAAATTACTGAAAATTTAGGTATTAAAAATGGGACTATAGTGGGAGCTTAATACCAAAAAGCTTAGAAATTAAGTTAACTGTTCTTTTAATCTAAATTTTACTGTGTTGATATGATGCTTCTATTTTTTTTACTTATTTTCTTTCTTACAGCCGAGTTATGTGATTTCGAAGTTCTATTTACTTAGTCTACGTCTAGGTTTTCCCCGGATATAGGGAATTTTCTTTAAGAAAAGAAAATTAAAAAATAAATTAATCAACAAACATGTTGTTTTTTACAATTCAAAATAACTTCTTATTGCGCATCATCACAAATATTAACTTATGTTTTTGATAAGTTTGGAATGAACACTAATTTAAAGCTAGAATTTATTGTATTTATATAATTTTTTTTAAAAGTTTTGTTGGCATATTTGCCTTGGATGAAAAGTTAGTGTAAACCATGAGATCTTAGGCTGGAAACATAGTGGAGCGGCGAGCAAAGCGGCGATGATAGCGAAGAGCAAAGCGGTAAAAACAAACACTCTCTATAGATAGCGTTGCTCTATCTTCAGTGTGGTCCCATATGTTAACTTGTGTTTTATTTCGCCGCTTTGTTCGCCGCTCACTATGTTTCCAGCCTTTTAGTGTCTCGAGGAAATGGAAGAGGGTTTTTAAGTATAAAATACAGAAACTATAGCTTAGAAGTTTCATAAATATTGCGATATTAGTTTTTTTTAACAATTTTTTTTAAAGAAATGCACGTTTTTTAATTATTTGATTACCTATTTTTTTGATTCAGTAGCTTTTTTGAGTGATGTGAAACTTTGCAGTTTGCCTTATTAATTTTAATTTTATATTTAAATAATTTTTCATAATTGATTTTTTTTTTTTCTATGGATAACAGGCAAGAAATAAGCCTGCGGACGGGAGCGGTCACGTTAACCAAAAGGGTACTCCTAAAGGAGGGGCAGGAACACCAGTCAAGAAGCCGCCATCAGCGCAGAAAGGTGCCGTAAAAACTGCCCCACCAAAGGCTCAACAGCAACAACAACAGCAGCAGCAGGTTGTGACTACTCCGAAACCACTGCCTCCGCCGCCCGTGAAGAAGGATAACAAGAAGAAAAGACATCAACAGCATGATCTTGTGGTTACTATTAATTTGGTGAGTTACACTCATATTTTTGTTCTTTGATTTCTGATCTTTGTACTGTGCTGCAACATTCTAGGATTTAGTGAAGTCAAAACAGACAAACTTCCTCTCGAATAAAAAAATTGAGGTGCTCTTTCAATTGAGATGGATAAATAATATATAAGATAATCGGTCATTGACACACGACTTCCTTGTAATACCTACTGTAGACAGACGAAATTACGTTGTTAGGTAATTGCCCTGTCACTTCTTCTCTTCGTAGAACTTCCATCGACAATTTTTATTAAAAATCTAACTCACAGACTCCTGTCAGAAGGTTCTCAGATCAATTTTTCAAATAATTTCGCCTCATTCACACCATCCAGTTGTTATTATTGGTAAAATAAGGTTTGTGATCTTGTACTTCTCTCTCCAAAAGATTGGTGATGGTAATTATGGCCATTTCCTTTGCTCTCTCAACTTCTACAAAGGGGCCTAGACGATGTACCTAGGATGTATACTTAAACCAACTTACCTAACAACGAATCAACCTGGAGTTGACGAAATATCAGTGAGAAACATATAATCTCTTTATTAATACCACCATCCCTGAACTTGGACTTCCAATCAGTATTTTAGACAGCCGACAACCACCCTATTCATCCAATATTGAATGCAGTGAAGTCGTCTTGTTAAACACGCATTCGCCTAAAGACTAGTCAATAAGTTTAGGACCATTCTGTAAAGAGAGGCTCCTAATTTGATAACATGCTCATCTATGGCTATCAATGGCCCCCCCCAAAAAAACTCATGACCTGAACATATGCACCCAAAAATTTCCATGGTAGAAGATTCTTCCTCCAGTATCCTGGAATATTCTCGCACCAATTTCGAGGTACAAAACTGCCTTAAAGAAAAAACTGCAAAATATGTCACAAAATAGACCTGCTCCTCTAGCTCCTAGACCTTTCGTTTTTTTCTGAACTTATTCTTATAAACAGTGGTAGTTCTAGAAATATCTGAATTTTCTTTTTAGATAATTAAATCTTAAATCAGATTTAGTTATTTTAACAGTTGAATGGCTGATTTAAATAATACGGAAGTTGCTGCTACGAAATGTTTACACAAAATATTAGGGAGTCTATTTTTTGCAGTCTTGTGTATTATTGCTCTTAAAGTAAATCTTCTAAAGGGTAGATCATTTAACCCTGGGGTTATTGAATCATAAAAATTCCACTGAAATTGCCCCATTTATTTTGTAAAAAAAAAAAGAAGAAAAATACAAAAATAACTTAATAACATTTTATAGTTTACACAAGCTACACCAGAATATAATGTCTTTCAGACATAAAAAAAAAACATGTGTTCTTATAGACACTTCAACTATCTATGAGATTTTTTTCTATTTTTAGTACCTATACACCACACTACCAAACATCAAATAGAATTAAACTATTTTTACAGCTGTTACAAGCATGTAACCGTTCCAGTTTTATCGTTCATATCAATGATATTTTCCGCCGTACTGAGCATTTTCCTTTATGAAATGATCGACGTCAAATTTGGTGTTTACGAATGGGAGTGTAATAAAATGAGGTTGAGGGTCATAAATGATGCTGTAAGGCATAAAATAGGAGTTGCTCTTTTATTCGTGTATTAATATCCACTTGCGGTTAGAGGGAATGTTACTTATTTTATTAAAATTTTCTTCGAAGATAGAATTTGTGCCTAAAAAAGTCAGTTAACTTTCAATGTTTTATTTGGTCAGGGAACTAAGTAATGTGGGCAGTTGCTAAAATTCCGGATTTGTGAAAACACGAAAGAAAATTTGTTACATACAACTTTTAAAGGATCGTAGTAACTAAAAATCGTGTGAAGTTTTTTTGGTCAGGGAGAGGGGCAACTTTAATTTTTTTTTTTTTTTTTTAAAGAACTTTTGGCAACCCTTCACAGTTGGCAACACTTAAAAGACAATGTTAGTAAACATGATTTATGTTTATTGTCACAAGTTTTGATGAAAAAAGAAACAAAATAATGATAATGAATAATTTTTTGAATGTTGTTAACGATTATTATTATTTAAAAAAAAGTGCATCGGTGGTTATAAATTAAACAGAATATAGTTTTAAAGTGTGAAGTTAATAATCACACACTAATAGCTTGATTATTGGCTAGTGTAACGCGAGCGCAACTTAACTTGTCTCAGTGGTAATAGTGAGCCAGTAATTTTATAACGTATTTAGAGAGGGGTGTCTAGTTTATTCAGTTGGTGTCCGATAGCCGTTAGTGTGAGAACACAGTGAGTGTCTTGAGTTCAAAAAAGTCTTTCGAAAAAGTGTCCAGTGTATTATTATTTTTTTCTTTGTCTCCTAATTATTGGGATCTGAAAAACAAGTGAGGACTTGGTTTATTGCCTGGTTTGACTTTTTGAAAGTAATGGCCGGCCCACAGCAAGAAGATGAATCGTACAGACGATACAGTACGGCGTATAAAGAGATGAGGCGACCTACGGCTGATCTTGAACGTCTTATGGTCTGTTAGATTCGTTTATTATGTCGATCATAAGCGTAATACTTCCTTCCACTGGAAGGAAGTATTGCTATCGTGTATAATTTTCTGTAGTTCTCACCTATTCGGTGGTACTTTGTGCCCCCCCCAAAAAAGTAGTTTTAGAAAATGATGACTGTGTTGTGTGAGTTAATTTTCAATTTTATTTAAATTTTCATGAAAATTACTCCCAAAAGTTTTTCTCTAAAATGAGTATTGCACCCATGCTAATCTTTTATTTAAAAAAAAAAAAAATTGTCCAGGAATTTATTATCATCAATGCACTGCTAAGAACAGAGAGATATTTCGCCTTCTTTCTTCTTGAATGCTTGTACATGTAAACAGTCCTATCCCTTGTATATTATTAAGGAGTGAGTACATGAATCCAGCCCAATAAAGTCCCAAGAACTTGACAATCTTAGCATATGTCTGTTTTATCCCTTTAAATCTCCGTTACACACCTTAGTACTTGTCTGATCTTATCGAATACTGGGCGATTCTCCTTCACATGTAATCCTCGATAAATTTCACTATATCTCTCCATTTCTTAGAGAACCTCGTACGTTAACATTTTTTTTTTTACATGATTTTCAGCTCTTTATTTTTGAATATGTCAAAATAATATGGAAATTTAGTTAAAAGATTATTTATTTTTAAATTTGCTAGACTTTTTTTAGCTATATTTTAATATCAAACCTTAGGGATCCGTTAGAAAACTAAAGTCAAGATTTGGGCGTGTTAGACTAAACTTGTCACTGTCGTTCATCCTAGTTCGTCAGCATTTAGGATGAAAGCCTAATCAAGGAGCTCTGTGTGAATCCTACAAGTTTAATCTTTTGCACTCCGTGACGTTTCTCACTCGTCATTCCTGTTATGACGACAATTCATTGATTGGCGAATGAGAATCTTTCTTTAATTGCTTTCAGGTTAAATATCGTAAGTCCAATACCAGATAGTTAGTATCGGCTAATCCCAAGTTTTAGTTTGTTTAAAGCGTTCTCACAGAACAGATTTTTTTTTTTTTAAAAAAAAAATAAATAAACTTACCAGCGTTTGATTTTTCAACTTTTGCAGAAAACTTATAATGTTTTAGATGCATCTAATAAATATTTTAATGCAATAATTAATTAGGTTTTTAAATAAATATATTCTTGTAATAAATAACTGTTCATTAACAAGTCTGATGATCTGCTAGTTACCCTGATCCAAAAGGGTTATTGTATAAAGGGTTAATTCTTGGTTTTCGATTCTTAAGTAAAAAGTGAGTTGAATATATCTAATTTATTATAATTATTTTTGAAACTAGGTACGAGCTTTGTTTCCCAAGGTACCGCAGCTAAAGAGGCTTATTGTACTTTCCCCTGTAAAGATGTAGTGATCAAGCCTCTATTCTTTTAAAGGCCTTATGACTTTGGCCACCGTTTTCATCTCCTCTGTTCTCAGTCTCAACTCTGAGTCTCAGGCCTTATTTAGTATGGGAGACGTTTACTCTCTTCGTGACCTAGGCTCTGCTATAGCCGGCTGGACTTGCATAAGGCGAAACACCTTGTAGAAGATGTTCTGTAGCCTTTTTTTTTTTTTTTTTGCTGGATTTGTTTTTCCCGAGACGTTGTGCCACTTTTTTCTTATCATCACGTGCCATTTCCCGTGTGACGATTTGCTTAGAATTCAACCATGATCTCCAAAAATAATTCTTGTTTTTTCACGGAAAATTTTTTCCTTCAAATAAAAGGTGATTTCTTTTAGTAAATAAACCATACGAAGTTTTGAAGTATGAGCTTCCCCCCTCCATAACTAGATAGTTCTACATTCACCCGAACTGAAAAATTAGGTGATAACATACTATACGAAGTGTATTGCAAATCTTGTGCCTTTCTTGAGAATTTGGTTTTGTTTCAATATAAATAGACATTTTGATTTGAAATATTTTCAAGGGTACTTAAGGGAGAGATAACGTGGCCCCAAAAAGAGGAATTTTCTCTTAAATGTGATAGATATCTAGTACCCAAGTAAATACCAAAGTTGCACGTTTGTTTTATTCTTTTTTTAGGGGGGGGCCCCCAAATAGGGATCTATTTCCGGTGAAAATACTCAAATTTAGTTAGAGCAGTGGTGCCCAAACCTTTTTTACGACCAGGGACCATTTCAATATTTTTGTTGTTAGCAGAGACCACAAGGTTCAATATCACAGCAAACTACTTTTTTGATTTTAAAAATACAACTTCAATTAACATTGTGATTATGTTTTCAGTTAAATTAATGTGCTTTTTTGGAGTTTGCATTATCTTAACAAGATGGGTAATCCTGGGATTGATGAGGTTGCTTAAAACACATTATCATTTGCTTTTAGTCGACTCCTGGACTTGTTTTTAGTCGCTCTACGCTCGCTCGACGTCCCACTCACCGTGCTGCATGTCAAATATATATGTTATTATTATTTTAAAAACGCTCGAGTGTTTCGCGGGCCATATCTTAGTTCTTGCGGACCACAGGTTGGGAACCACTGAGTTAGAGGAAGTAAAAAAAAAGAAGCCATTGAATCATATTTTTTTAAATTTAAAGATATTTACCGGAACTGCTTGTTGCATTCTGGGATATCGTTTTCATCGGAATACCAGAAATTTATTTGGAAGTATCCCTCTTTAAGAAAATATTATTTACTCTTACTGATCGCCTTAAACAACTACTTCCTGTAATAAGCATTTTCGGTGGAAACCTAGAATTTATAAACTTTTTAAAATGATCCTAACATTTCCTGCCAGTTTAGGATCTAGTTTGCCCTATTTCTTTTTTATCCATTTAAAACATATGTACCCACGGATACTTTAAAAATAAACAAACAAAATGAACCCGGCTGGCTAACAGAAAACAACGATCTAACTTATCCTTGAATATAAATTTAACTTCGTCTCAACAATTCTGTTAAGCTATTTTTTTGTTATTTCTTTCTTTCTTTGAACCACTATCTATCGCCGTCTCTCTTTCTCTACAATTACAAAAAACAAACTAGAATTCCATCACGTTTTTAGCGTTGCATTATGAAAAGTAAATAAACTTGAATATTTGCAAGTAGATTCTATATTTAGAACTGGCGGAGTAGCTCAATAGATGACAGGGACGAAAGTCTATTTATTGAATGAAAAAAACTTGTCCGTATTTTATGAATGAAATATTTTTTTTTTTTTAAATTCTAATCAAACTTTTTCATTCAAAAATTTATAATCGCCAAAAAATAAAAACAAGTACAGGGTGTGGCAGCATAATTTCCTTTTTTCAAAACTTAATAAAACCCATTGTATGAATCAGAACATTTTTATTTGTTTTTTTATAATGTAGGTG
The DNA here is from genome assembly GCF_049639745.1 of Rhodnius prolixus. Taxonomy (NCBI): domain Eukaryota; kingdom Metazoa; phylum Arthropoda; class Insecta; order Hemiptera; family Reduviidae; genus Rhodnius; species Rhodnius prolixus. The sequence goes on from NW_027411582.1 coordinate 33,752,886, forward strand.
CATGTCTAAAGTTTTGTTTTACATAGTTTTGAAGATAAAATCAGATAGGGGACGTTCCCCATTCTCCATACTCTGAGTAAACCGTTTCTTGGCGTTTGTCATGACTCTTCATCCGTCAACAAACAAAACATGCGCTACCGGGCTGACACCAATCCTCGAGAATTGCATCAAAAGCCTTTGCATTCACCTAAAGTCACAGTGTGGTGTGCAATTTCCTCAGCTGCGATTATTGGTCCCTGGTTCTTTGAGGAAAATGAAGTCGCAGTAACCGTGAATTCTGACCGGTATGTAAACATGTTACAGGATTTTTTTTTTTTTTTTTTTCCACGGCTAGATGAGATGGACTTAGGGGACTTTTGGTTCCAACAAGACGGTGCAACGGCACACACTTCAAGATCATCTAAGGCTGTTTTGAGGGAACACTTTCCAGAGCGCCTCATCTCAATTAGGGGCGATTTGGAGTGGCCGCGGCCCGCTCTCCCGATTTGGTGGCCCCTTGTGATTTTTTTCTATGGGGTGTTTTGAAATCCCGTGTTTATGTGAACCATCCAAGGAGCGTACAAGATTTAAAGACCAACATCCAGGAAGAAATTGCCAACATAACGCCTGCTATGCTGGCCAAGATTCATGATTAACGCCAAGAAACGGTTTACTCAGTCTATGGAGAATGAGGGACGGCCCCTATCTGATTTTATCTTCAAAACTATGTAAAACAAAACTTTAGGCATGCACCTACATTATAAAAAAACAAAAAAGTATGTTCTGATTCATACAATGGGTTTGATTAAGTTTTGAAAAAAGGAAGTTATGCTGTCGTACCCTGTACATACGAGGTGTGTTCAAAAAGTAACGGGAATTTTAGTTTTTTGAAAAAAATATTTATTTATTCATCTACATTAATATTGTCGCCTTCAAAGTAGTCCCCTTCGCATACAATACACTTGTGCCAGCGCTTTTTCCAATCCTCGAAACACTTCTGAAACTCGATCTTTGTGATAGCTTTCAGCGATTCGCTTTTAATGTCATCTATGCTTGTAAAACGACGGCCTTTTAATGTTCTCTTTATGTTTGGAAATAGAAAAAAGTCACATGGAGCCATGTCTGGCGAATATGGAGGCTGGGGCATCGTTAAAGTTTTGTTTTTGGCCAAAAATTCACGAACAAGCAATGAAGTGTGAGCAGGTGCATTATCGTGGTGCAAAATCCATGAATTGTTTTGCCACAAATCCGGGCGTTTTTTTCGGATTGCTTCACGCAAACGGCGTTGAACTTGTAGGTAGTACTCCTTATTGATTGTTTGACCTTGTGGCAAGAATTCATGATGCACTATGCCATTAAAATCGAAGAACACAGGGAGCATAACCTTCACATTCGACCGCACTTGTCAAGCCTTTTTCGGTCTTGGCGATCCAGAATGCCTCCACTGGGACGATTGAGCCTTAGTTTCGACATCATATCCGTAAACCCATGTTTCGTCACCTGTTATAACACGTTTCAGTAGATCCGCATCGTTGTCGACTTCATTGAGTGACTCTTGAGCAACTTCCATTCTCCGCTGTTTTTGTTCGAAATTCAACAATTTTGGAACAAATTTTGCTGCCACACGTTTCATACCCAAAACATCCGAAAAAATTTCATGGCATGAGCCAATTGATATGGCAACATCATCAGCGACTTCTCTGATTGTGATTCGGCGATCGTTCATAACCATTTCTTTCACTTTTTTCACGTTTTCATCGGTTGTTGATGTGCTTGGACGTCCAGGTCGTTCGTCATCTTCAACGTTTTCGCGGCCATCTTGGAAACGCTTATACCACTCGTAAATCCTTGTTTTACTCATAGCAGACCCACCATATGCCTTTATTAACATTTCTTACACTTTATTTCATTTTTTACGCAAAATTTAATACAAATTCTTTGATCCATTTTTTTTAACAAACAAAAATCGCCAAGCTCGAAAAACACGTCTAACCTTAACGGCTGCCACTTAAGAAGTAAACAATGAATATTACTGAAAATTTTATCGTACTTCAGGGGCATGTGTACCAACATAATAAAAAAAAAAAATTTACAATCAGACTCTCCAAACCCGCGAAATTTAAAAATTCCCGTTACTTTTTGAACACACCTCGTATTCGAATTTGGTTGATGGAGTTGCTAGATGGTGGGTATTGATATTAATCGCATCTACTTACGATCTTAATTTATAGCTAGCCCAACTAAGTTTCTTATAATTTTTTTAATTTGGTATGAACAAGTACCAGCATTATTCGGTATTGATAGAAATTAGAATGATTAAAAGAAGGAAAGGCGTAAAAGAGAGGGTATTTCATTTATTTGAAACTTTTTCCTTGGAAATTTATCTCTGAGAGAATCTCGATGACGAGTGAACTCTATCCGGAGGTTGGCAGTACTTGAGTGGGAGTGGTCAGAATTCCTCAATACGAATTATATCACTCTACTGAATGGATTTTACTGTCTTCGTTATCTTGATAAATAGATCTTAGTCTAGTGTTTGAAACGCAAATAAGTTATGCGGGTTTAATAGACACTTCTGGTGCCCCTTTCATTTACATTTTACCCTTAAAGTATTACTATTGTCAAATTTTCAATATTTATTTGACACGGAAGGTACAAGTCTTAAGGTCTCTTGAGTCTGAGAAAAGTTGTCATACGAGTAAGTTGGTAAGTAGATATCAATTCTAAAACTTAGATCTGTAATTGATCGACATATGACCTATATTCATACATATTTTACTCTATATATGACTTACTGAATAAGGTCTCAAAGTTTTCTTTGCAATAACAGTACAACTCATAGATCTACAAATCAACTATGACACTTTAGAAGAAAACGTAAAACATCCTTCTACTTCCAGACGTGCTCAAAAAATTGAGTTCCTAAAAAAATAAGTTTACCAATAAAAGTTCTATAGAGCTACATGTAACCAATCTGTAAATGAAATTTAAAAAAAAAGATTCATTTGAGAAGAAATAAAAGACCAAAACCTTATAGGTTCGCCGGAGGTATCTAAGCGAATTTTAAGACGCGAATTATCTATAGCAGAGTTCGCCAAAGTGGTCTATTTAACAAAAGTAGGGGTCGATCTGAGCCCAGGGGGTCGAAGGAAAAACAATTTCGAACCAATATAGCGAACCTTGCAAAAAAAAAACACCAGGCACAGCTATCTCATTAATTAAGAAGCAATACTGTAGTTACTTTACTTATTTATAATTACTTATTATTTAATAAAGCTTAAGGTATTTAAATTTCAACATTAAAATATTTTTCATAAAACTACAAGGGTTGGCTGAAAAGTAATGCACACATGCTAGGAGAGGGGGAAAGAAAAGTGTTATCAAGTTCGGACAGAAAGTATATTAAAGTGCAATTCTTAAGCTTCACAATCATGTATTACTTTTCCATGTAGTCACCATTAACGCTAGTACATTTCTTCCAACGTGAAACAAGTTTTTCCATTCCGTCACTGAAGATTCTTTTGACTTTTCTTGAATCCAAGAATTGACAGCTGCCTTCTCTTCATCGTCTGAGGAGTACTAATTACCCTTGAGGTCTCTCTTGAGTAGAGGAATCAAATAACAATCGCAGGGGGCAAGATACGGGGAATAAGGAGGGTGTGGAATTGGTTCAAACTTCAGTTTTTCCAGAGCTTCTGCAGTTTCGCGCGAGGTGTGTGGACGAGCGTTGTCTTGTCGCAAGATTATTGGTGCCAAGCTGCCTCTAACACGACAAACTCGACGTCGGAGGTTTCTTAGAGTCTGCACGTACCGAGAAGAATTTAGCGTTGCCCCTGGTTCCAGGAAAATCGGTCACATAAACTTGGTGAGCATCCCAAAACACAGACAGAAGAAAGTTTTTTTTTGCGGACGGTTGTGTTTTGAACTTTTACGGCCGAAGAGAAAACGCTTGTCGATATTCAGTGTACTGCCTATTCTCTTCTGGGTCGTAATGATGCGACCCATGATTCGTTCCCTGTCACATTATTCAAAAGGAAGTCGATAACAGCACGCTGTTTAACTCGCAGTGACATAGCACCATTACACGTGTCCATACTTCGTCGTCTAGAAATACACTGGCTGAACGCAGCGAGTTCAAACTACGCATACGTATTAAGGGGAAATGTGACTTCCAAATGCCACTTCGCGCGCTTTTTGAAGCTCTTCGTTCGCGCTCGGCAAGCATGTGATTACTTTTCAGCCAACCCTCGTATTGTTACACAATATTTATTTTTTTAATTTTTTTATTTATTTATTACATACTGCTTTTGGGGTCTTATCCCCTTAGCATGGAGTTTGACATTGATTTACAATGATACATACTCGTAAATGGTAGATATAAAAAAACGCAAAAAAATAAATTTAAATTCGTAAAAACAAGATTATATGAACTTCGCAAGAGCTTATCTTTTTCCTTCTGTCTTACATCAGACCTTAGCTTTCATTAGCTTTTTTTAAAAAGTTACCACTCATGTAAAGATAATTTAACGTAATCACATATAGCATTGATTTGATTTACAGAGTTAATAGAAAATAGGTTTACATAGTTTTCTGAGTCAGGCAAAGCTGTTGCATTATAGTTGTTTAATTTATGTGATCGGAAAGGCTCGAAGACCTGACAGGAAAAAAGGAAGTGCAGCAAGGAGTCTGAAACGTTATTTTTACAAAGAGTGCATATATTGGAGCTATCGAAGACATAAGTACAAGAGTTGAAATAGATTTTTGTTTTATTGAGGTTAGCTAATCTAAGCTGGGATATTAAGCGAATTTTTTTGATGGAAATAAGCCAAGATAGATGCTGTTCATTGATGCCCAGACTACTTATGTGACGGTACAAAATATTATATTTACATCGGTCAATTACATAGGCGATATCTCTACTTAAACAGTCATTCCAAAGACGTTTTTCTAAGTTTTTAATTTGGGATTTAAGAATAACGGGATCTCCCTGCATGAAATCTAAAGCACCTATGGAGCTTAAAATTAATTTAAACTGGGTAACCCAGTTGTATTGAATTTTATTAAACGGAAGAGTTTCCCTAGCGAGAAGAGCGTCAAAGCAGATACGTGGCAATCGTGTTGGGGGCATCCCTAGTATATTTACTGCAAGGGTAACCATACTTTTAAATATTCTAACTTTTAAAGGGACAAGTCCATATTCCAGACGCACAATACTATTTGGCGTAAATTTACTGACATTATAAATTTGTTTAACAAATTTCAGCTGTACTTTCTCAATTTCATCAAAGTAGTTAAATGCCCACAATTCTCCGGCATATAACAAAGTAGACCTAATTAAAGCGTGCAATAATTTATCTCTAACTTTTGTGTCTGGAGTGCGGGATTTTATCAAAAGTTTGTGTACACGGGTTATTGCCAAGTTACCTTTTGCGGTGAAATACTTACAAGCTTGAAAAAACTTACCCGTTGCACTTAATGGCAATCCCAAGTAATTCACTGAATTTACTATCTCTATCGGTTCACCAGCGAAATACACTCCCCGAAACTTCTTCGGGCGGGTACTTTTAGAGAAATAGACAATTTTAGTTTTAGAAGAATTAACATAAAGGGAATTTTCATTACAATATTTTTCTAGAATTGAGAGTTTTTCAATTATATCCGGTAAGGAACTCGCGAATAACACGATATCGTCCGCATAAGACAGAAGGAGCAAGCGATTATTTTTATTAATTGGGAAAAAAGAGGCATCATGAGATTCAAAAAACTGAACAATATCACTAATGAATAAATTGAATAATAACGGTGATAGTGGTTCTCCCTGAAGGACACCAGAAGTTACATCAAAATCAGCCGTACTTCCAAGATTGGTGGCTACGCAAAGTTTAGCATTATCGTATAAACTCTTAATAATTTTAGTTATATTTGAACCAATTCCCAATTTTATTAATTTAAGCCACAAGGTTTTATTGTTACACAATATAAAATTACTTTAATAAATATTTAAAATCAGAAAAAAAAATGTACAAACATAAGTACCTAATAGTTTTATTTTAATTAACTTAAAATTACTTTTATGTGGGGGTCGATGGAGATTTCGAAAAATTACATAGGGGGTTCTATGATCCAAAAAGTTTGGCGACCCCCTGATCTACAGTAATGCTAACCATGTATTAGCACCACCTTTTTCTTTTCTATGAAATCACCCTCACAAAACATATACTTACGATGAAAATAAAAAATTCCGCACGAATCATAAATATGAACTCAGCAATCCTTGAACGAACTTCCTTAAATTTTGTAATAAATCCTACTAAACAATAATTACTTGGAATAGATTCATTTCTCTTTTATTTTTTTTTTTCATTTATGTAATCATCATTACAATAATTAACAGAAATTGTGTTTTTCTGACCTCATTAATTATATTAATTAAGATATTTTCTAATTGACCTAATTCTGTACAGCATTTGACATTTAGAGGATGATGTCATATAGTAAATAATCCTTAAGAATGGCCTTTATTAATTTATCCTCTTTTTAAGATGTTCAAAACAGAGTTATCATCCAAAATACACATTGTTTTAAGGCTCCTTCTTAAATCAATCTGGACTTAAGACTAGAATGACTTTCTTTTACTGCATTTCTCTAGGTTCTTAATCACTAATTTTTCTCCAAATAGTGTTTCTCAAATTTTGCATCATATTTAATTCTTATTTGTATTATGCATATTGTAAAACTTATGCACTGAAATGAAAGGGAAGTTCAAATTACACCTCTCCAAAAGAACATCATTTAAAAAAAAAATAAATTGTTTTACCAACATTTTAAAGTTTGTAAAAACATTTATTTTAAACTTACAAGGGAACAACACAACCCCCGACCCCGCAAGAAATGTTCAAAAATCAGTTTTCCTGGACATTGTAAAGTAAAAAAGTAAAGTAAAGTAATCGCCTATTTTTTCAGGCTTAACTTCTAAAACTACATATTAGGTCGTGGACGGAGGCGACTAGCAAACATACTTTACTGAAAATTTCTCATATTAACCATTAAATAAAATCCAAGGCTTAAGACCGGGGAATCGAACCCAGCACCACAATGCATATTAGCTTTGCAGGTCTCGCCTCTAACCGCTCGGCTACCGTGGCGCCTCCTTGATAGTCTACAATTTATAAGTCTATGTGAATGTACGTATACATAATATCTCAAAAAGTGAACAACTCTTTGTGTAATAATGACATACAAAAAATAAACCTAAATTTTAATAACACATTCATTCTAACTTCCCAGAGAAAATGTTTCAGTTAAAAGTTGAAGATTTTTAATTTTTGTGATTATTTCACACAAAATTTAAATTTAATCGTAGCAGCAACAGTTTTTCAGAAAATCTCGAAAGTACTGTTATAATTAAGTGGGACCCAAGTCTGAGTCAGTCAATTTTTTTCCAGTATGTAAATCTGGTACCATATTTTTATTTTTCTTTTAAGGCGCAATAACATATGAGGTCATTGGCGCCCAGAGCTGTTTTCAGTGCACTATCCGCCCAAAATAAAATGAAAAATTGATTACTGAAAATGTATCGATACCTCCCCGTGTTTTTAGTTTAATTTGAAATAATTCAATGTAACAGTGTTGTCTAGTACTTAAATCAGGTAAAAGGTTGATTGATGTTATCGTATTTTATCAAAATAAAAATAAGAAAATCGATATTTCCTCCACTTGCGGAGTGAATGAGGTCACCCCTCATTAAAAAAGAAAAAAAAAATGTTAAAAAAGTTTTAGTTCCTTTTTAGTCTAAACTAGTTTTTTAAAGTCCCCATCTCCTTATTTCTCAGTGTCAATCTCTAAAGCTCGGTGCCTCAATATTTATTGAAGCAACACCACTGCCATTTATCAAAACATTTCTAAAACTAGGTTGCTAGCTCTTGTCGTGCCTTGGCGTCTCCCTGGTTGGTTTTCCCCTCAGTTATTGACTAGTTTGCCACTTGTCGTACTTTGTTCTTGTACTTGTTTTCCAGAAACCTTCATCCGAGCTCGTCTTGTTTGTTAAATATATTCTCTATGCGGCCTTTAGTCATCATGACTTTGTTTTTTTAACTTTTTTTTTTACATTGTGTTAATTTTTTTTTTTTTTTAACTTCGATCATGGATTAAAAACAAGTGGGAGATTTAAGTAAACAACTGTGATTTCTTATGCAGACGAAAAGGTTTCATTTATATTCATTTGGTTAGATCATAAACAACCAATAATACAAAAAAAATCTATCTCACTTCTCCCACATACTAATTCACTCATTTATGTCTTTCCCTTATCAGCTGCCTTTTGCGATGTGATTTACCTTAAAGAGCTGTTTGTAGAGGTGTCTCACCTATCTAAAGCCAGTTGCAACCATCTTTTTCAATCCCTCTGTTCAGCTCCTCATCTTAATTTCTCTTTTGCCTATCTGGGTATCATAAACCGCCGTTCTTTTGGTTAATCTTTTTTGTGGCTAATCAATCTCAGTTAAATCTCTTCTATAGTACCTTACGCAGGCTTTCATTTCAGTGTAGCACTAACTGCAGTATTCCTCGCCCGATCTCGTCGGATTTTTCTCCGCAATCCTTAGAAATCACCCAACTTCATTGCTTAGAATTGACTCACTCACAAGCCTTTTCGTTAGGCTCCAAGAATTCAACAATTTGTGGGAGGAAAGTGCACTCATAAATCATCTTTTACATTTCCTTTAAGACCTCTCTTTTATTTATAAACCTTAACAAACTGTTTTAAAATTCAAGGTGAGAAAAAATGAAAAATTGTAAGTGGAATTGGTGTGTGTTCACAGCAAATTTGTTTATTTTAACGTTATAAAAATATTATATAACCAAAACTCGTGACTACCAACGATTAGTTTTTGCACAGTGAATAGTAGTTCCCATATTTATACCCAATATTTGTTTACATATTTTTATTTTTTGCTCTATTTCTTGGCGAGATTTCAAAAATTACGACTAATGCACCTGTTTTTACATTTTTCAGTCTGAATACGGCCTCTCGGAGGAACAGGTCGCAGGTGAGTTGCGTTTATTTTTTTTTTCATTTTCTGTTTCCATTAAATTTAATTAATTATAGTATTTTTATCATTTGCTCAGTGATGTTTTTTTTTTTTTGTAGTTTCTGTTAAGTTGGCAATTCTGCAATATAAAGGTTCTTTGGTTTATGAAGGTTTCAAGTTGTTTATATAAGAATCTTATCTAAGACAATTCCATACTTCCTTTAAAGAAGTACTAAACTATACTTAAGTAATCGAAAAATAGTTAACGAATATTTTAAACTTAAGTGAGTTTATGATTTAGGATTATATAGTAATTTCTGCAACTCATTTTAGCTGAAGTGGATTATTGTGAATACAATGTTTTTCAAAGTTTCTAGAGATTCTTGAGAGAGTATAAATTTGATCTGATAGCGTTACCATGATACGGCTAGTGCCTAAAATAACTAGGAATTTGCAGCCTGATAAACTACATTCCCTCAAGTTATTACATGCCTTTCTCCAAAAATCAAATTCTAATATTAAGGAAATGTTAATAAGGTAAACTTTAAGGCTATTCCTATTTTCTTTCGATTTGTCCATATTTGATGAGAAAATCCAATCGACTTCTTTCTTTTTTTCTGAGTGAAGTATATTTCAAAAACCTTTATTGTTTAATATCAAGGTAAGACCTCGACATAGAATAACGAAAGCATTTCTTTGGTAATGTGTAGTATATTTATTTCTTTAATCCATCGATATTTCAAGTTGCTTGGAATCTAATGAATATCAATGGTGTGCACTAAGTCGTTGGTACAATTTTCACTTCACTCTGTTCAAATATTATTCGTCTTAAAAGTTCACTGAGCGTAATCAAACGGAATTTTACGTGCCTCCACTAGCCAAGTGCACAGGTTTGAAATCCCTACGAACTCCAGCAAATTCTAAAATTATGAATAGAAATTATTACTTCTATTTAATATTTACAAGTTTGAGTTTTCTGCAGAATAATCAATAGTGCAGTATTATTATTGCACAGTATACCTAGTCGCACAATTCAAAATTCAGACTTTTTCTTTGTGCTTAATTAGTATCCTATGATTCTTAACAATTACATGTAATTGATGAATTACAATTTTTCATTTTAATTTTTAGTTCGGGGATGTGCAGCCTAACCACGAGCCGCCACTGCTGTGGTTGTAGATAGACATTAATATAGTTCATTAGACAGTAACAGCCTACTTAGATTGCTCTTAATGTTGCTACATGCTGTTACAGAATTCAAAGAAGCGTTTATGCTGTTTGACAAGGATGAAGATGGTGCTATTACAATGGCTGAACTTGGTGTTGTGATGAGGTCGCTGGGTCAAAGACCTACTGGTAGGTTATTATCCTAATACTTTGAAAAGAAATATTAAATTAGTGGACTTGATTTTATGCTTTTTATTGATCAGTGTTAACTTTTATAACTTACAAATATACAAGCTACAAATATCTCGTTAACTAACTTCCTTTTCAAAATCGTTTGCAGGAAGTAAGTTTTATAAAATTGTATCGAAATATTTTATTTTTATAATTCCCTTATTACTCTAAAACTATTTTATCGATTAAAGATGGTTAAGTCCTGCTAACCAAGGGCTCTGGAAAAATAAAAGTTATCTGTAACAAGGACGAAGAAGCTTTCTTTAATTGAACAACCCAACGATAAAAAATCTCGTGGTTTTTGTTGTTGTTGTTACGGAATGTGACATGCTACATCACAACATGTGATGTGTGTAGCGTCATATCATAAACAACACATCTTATTCGTACATATGTCAAACAATTCGTAAAAAGAATGACGAGGTAAATTGATGTAAGAAATTAATTTGTTTATCGTGTCCGCAGGCATATTGCAACACATCTTCAGACAAACTACACATAACAGACGACTTGATTTAGTTTATAGCATAAACTAAACACCTCTAATGGTCCTAAATGTGTTATTGTCAAGGTTTTCACTGAAAATGTTGTTGTTAGGTCGGCATTCACGCATAGCGATTACAAGAATATCCCACCTAACAGACTAGATATTATGATCTGAGTTGTTGTTACAGGCCAACTGTTGATGTTTGTTATTAATTGTGTTTAGCACTTTTTTTTCTTAAAAAAAAAAAAAAAAAGACGATGTTTTTTTACACTCTACAGAAACCGAATTGAGAGACATGGTGAATGGTGTGGATCAAGATGGTAATGGTTCCATCGAGTTCAACGAGTTCTTGCAGATGATGTCCAAGAAGATGAAAGGTGCTGAAGGGGAAGATGAGCTGAGAGAAGCTTTCAGGTGATTACAAGAATTTGTGTTCTTTTAAATTATGTGCTTCTAAATGCCATCCGAATGTTTCGAGACGCGTGTACGCCCCATGGTGATTGTAGGTTCGGTTCGAGGTTGCTCGAAAAGTTTTTTATTAATGGGTGCTTGATCCTTGTGATTCATGATTCTAGAGAGTTTCACGACATGCCCGGCTTATTGAACTTATTATATATTGTAGTAATGACAATGCGAGCTCCAAAATGCTGTATCGCGTCTTGTTTTCCCACCATTGTGACTTTTTTTTTGTATGTTTAGTAGTAATACATCTGGAGAAATATATCATGTTTTTAAAGTACATCAGTGATAAGGCACATAGCCGACCATCAGCCACACGATTACAGCCAGAAAGAAAAAGAGGGAAGATCCGACAGCGTTGGCATCCCTCTAGACAGGTTAATGAAGGTCCACTGGTGATGGTCGTGGAGTGTTAAAGTACCTTTTGTAGGGATACTTCTAGGCTGTCCTAGTAATGGTTCAGCCTTTTTAGAGTTAGTGGAGTATCCAGTAAAGCGCTAAACTTTTAGGCGTATCTTCGTTGGATGTTGATGGAGGTATTTTTTTGTGCACTTTTTTGTTGGTGTAGAGTCAAGTAGGACATACACCCTTCTAGCAACATGTGGCCAGAAGCTTCAGTGGCTTCCTATAGTAACTGGAGTTTGCTTGGTTAAACAAATGGTTTTTATTTATATTTTTTCAGGGTGTTTGACAAAAATAATGATGGATTGATCTCCAACTCTGAACTTCGTCATGTAATGACAAACCTTGGTGAAAAGCTGTCCGATGAAGAAGTAGATGACATGATCAAGGAGGCTGACCTTGATGGAGATGGCATGGTTAACTATGCAGGTAATATTTTAATTTATTTATTACGATTTTCTCAAAATTACTGCATTAGTTATACTTAAAATTCATTAAAATAAAAAATAGTATGTTAGAGGAGGGATGTTCGCACCAGGTTTTTCCAACACAAATTTGTTTCTCATCAAGAGAAAAGATCAGCGTTGTAAATGACCAGAAAAGGGGCTCAAGACATAATTCACTCGTTCACTATATTTTTCTATTTGGCGCAAAGCCAGGACTGCGTAAATATTAAGATGTTTACATTTATTCTTTCTGATTTTAGTAAAGGAAAGTAAAAAAAAAAAAGAAGGAGTTATTGGGTTATTTTACGACGTTATTATTTATAGAGGTATTTGTAAAATGTTAATATAACGACAGTAGAAAATGTATATCCAAAACCTAGTATAAAAAGTCGGAAAATCACCTCAGCTCAGTGTAACAAATGAATAAATAAACTAACCTATTTTATATACCCTTAAGATAGGTTATTTTATTAGTTACAGGGTGACCCAATGAAAATGACCACATTTATTTCTTTAATAACAACAAAAGTATTACAGATATAAAAGTAACAAAAAAATCTTTGAAAAGTAGAAACATGGGAGATTATTTATAGAATATTACATCCTTCTAATGATGACCGTTCTGGGCTTTACATTATTCCAATCGTTTAACGAAGTTTTTGAATACTTTCTTCAGCATGGTAGCCGAAATTTTTGCGAATTCGGCTCTAATCCTCGATTTTAAATCCTCTAGATCACGGGGCTTGGTTTCATAAACACGACTTTTCAAATACCCGCACAGAAAAAAATCTGGAACCGTCAAATCTGGCGAGCGAGGCGGCCAAGCGAAATCTGAAGAACGTGACAATAAACGAATTCCAAACGTTTCTTTCAACAACGCAAGTGTAAGAGCGGCGGTGACAAGATGCCCCGTCTTGCTGGAACCAGGTTCGATTCAAACGACGTTTGCGGCGGAGTTGGGGGATGAGAAACGAGTTTAATATCTCCCTGTACCTCTCTCCACTGACGGTACCGTCGAAAAAATATGGTCCGATAATTCCCCACGACGCTACACCGGCCCATACTGTAACTTGTTGGCTATGTAACGGTTTTTCTTGAATGAATTGCGGATTACCACTTACCCAGTACCGAAAGTTTTGTTTATTTACCGATCCAGAGAGTTCGAAATGAGCTTCATCGCTCATTAAAAGATTATTTAAATCAATCTCACCATCGTCCAATTTCTTTAACATGTTTTCGGCGAAAAGTAATCTCTGTCGGTAATCAGTTTCTTTCAACTCTTGAGTGATCATCAACTTATATGGATGGTGGTTCAAGTCTGAGGTTAGAATTCGACACACAGATTCCCTTGATAACTTCAAAGAAGCTGCGTGACGGCGAGCGGAACGAGTTGGACTAATTTTTATTGCTTGGCAAACTTTTCCGATGTTTTCCGGTGTACGAACTGTTCTTTTGGCACCTAAATGAATCTTATCAGTCGTCTTTTCAACCCACCTGAGGATCGATTTTCGCGTAGGAACAGATTCATTAATTTTAACTTTGAACTGTTTACGAAACGCTCTTTGAACTTTCACAACTGATTTATCTCGAAAATACGCTTCTACACAAAATGCTCGTTCTTTTGCAGTATAACGTTCCATGATTACTAAAATGTTGATAGCAGAAATCTCCCATGTCTCTACTAACCATAAAGCGCGCGTTCGTCCCTATAGCAGTGACCACCAGAATTATTCAAAAAAGAAATGTGGTCATTTTCACTGGGTCACCCTGTATTTAGCAATATGACGTATATTTCTATTATGTCAATATTTAATTATTCTTTACTGTTCACGTATTTAATTTTTTCTTGTTCCCGAAAACGGGATGTCTTCATCTGTTCAACAGTGTCCAAAGATTGAAATAAGATCATGTTTGAAAACATTAAATTAGATAGATGTCAAGGTGTTTTAAAGTAAAAGTACAGGAACTACTTAAATATATTAATGAATCATATGTTCTATTATGGGGTCTGTCTTTGATTTGTTTAATCTAATAAATTTTTTCTTTCTGTTTCAGAATTTGTTACAATCCTGACATCCAAGAAGTAAGCTGTATAATATTGTAGGTACAACCATCTTGGATTATTGTCTTTTTTCTTTTGGTTAACTTTTTTCTTCTTTCTTTTACTTTTTTCATAATATAACTATTTTAATCAAGTTACAAAAAAAAAAAAGAAAAGAAAAAACTCAAGAAGGAAACATGGTTTATTAAATAGTTTCCATCCGCCATGATATATAATCGTTAAAAGAATTAATAAGAAATTGAACTTTGTGGATGAAAAAAAAAAAGTATTAACAATTTTAACAGTATACATTTTAAAAGTAAATATTAACAAAAATAAATAAAAAATAGTTTAAACATTGGAAAGAAAAATAAATTAGCAGTTTTATTTTATATTTAAGGGCTTATTGAAATGATAAAACAAACATTTTTATTAAATAGATGGTTAGCATATTAAAACAAAATACCAAGAAAAGTAATTCATGGGTATAACCTTACTATCAACTTGAATAATAGAAACAAAACAATATTGAACGCATGCTTGTGTGTGAATATGAAATAGTTTATTTCTGACAACAATAATTGGTTTTCTGTTTGAAAAAAATAAAATAAAGTGAAATTAGTCATCCATTTTTAGCGTTTTCACTATTTTTGTATTCACATGCAAGCAGAGGCAGAGAGAGAAATAAAGTAACAGTTTTTGATGGATGTACACGAGATGAAATGAAAGAATGTTTGTCAGGTAATAATGTACCAGGTTATATAAAGTGAAAGGTTGATGTATGAAAAAGAAAAGAAAAAAAAAACTAATAAAATTCTTATATTTTAATTCAATTTTATTCACGTTAAAAAATAAACTACTTTTTTTAATTGTTAGCACTACTAAATCATCGTATTTCTTGTTCAATCATTGCGCACTTCTATCTCTATTAGACAGGGTGGTTTATTTCTCTGTGATGATTACACGAGACGTGATATTTTTTCGGTTTCATTATAAAAAAAAAGAAAAAGTTTTGTTGAATCTGGGTGTACCAGGTTGAACTAACCATATTTGAAGGAAGAGAATTCCAACACCACATTTAAGGAAATTAATTATACAGTATTCGGTGTTTCTCAATTTTTTTTTTTTTTTTTTTTTTTTTTTTTTAGAGAAACGTGTCATTTTGTTATTTCTTAACATTACACGCCCAAGTTGGGACTTCATTTTTTTTTACACAAATTTTGGTGTAGAATGTCGCAATTTAAGTAACGCCAATTCAAAATTTCACCTGGATCTTTCTACACCCACACGTACTTTTAACCTTAAAACATTTAAAATTTTGATATCTTTTATTTAAGTAATAAATTGCAAAAAAAAAAAAAAATTATTGCGAAGCTTCATTATTTTGTTTACAGAATTCAAGCCGTAGATCTGTGTACGGAATTGTGGAGAATTTATTTTCAAGTCAATAAATATTTTTTGGCATGTAAGATTAGAGAGGTAAGATTTGTTTTTCACAAATATAAACGTGATATTTTTTTTTATCCATTGCGCACTTCTATCAGACATGGTATTTAATTACTTAGGGCGCTAATGACCCCCGAACTCGATGCGCCAAAAAAATAAATTACATCGGCACTTTTAAGACGCGTCTGCTTTCATCTTTTAATAACTATTATAAAACCAAATAATTTGTTATTTTCACTACTTGAATCAGAAATTCTATCATACACTTTTAATAAGAAATGTTATCCTCAAAAATCTAAAATTCTTTCATTTCCAAACTACTTCAATCATAATTTGTTCTTCATAAGCCATAACATTGGCATAGTTAATTTTAAAAACTGTTCTCTGCGGATTAAGCAAAACGAAAAAAATGTAGTTTTTGGATGTAAGAGCCCCCTTCCTTTAAAAAAAATAATAAAAAAAAGAAGTCCAATGCTAGAAAAATATTTAAATATGTGTATGGAATATTTGTACTTTTTTAATAGTAATAATGAGAAAAAAAGTTGTGTTCAAGTTTACAAAGTGTCCTTGTGGAGGATATTTAAAGGAAGAATGTTAATTTTATTAATTATTAAACTTTATAAACTATATTAACCTATGTAGATTTTAAAAAACCAGAAAAATAAAAGGAAAGGTTACCATTATACAATAATGATACTAATGTTTCATGTTTTAATCATTTAAAATGTTTGATGATTACATTTTAATTAGTTTTTTAATTAGGTATTTTAAAAATTATGAGATTTTTGTTATGTTAGCACTTTTTGATATTGTTGGGTGATTTAAGAAAAAGAAAAATTATTTAAAAAAACTAAGCTGTAAAATATGTTGTAAAAAAAAAAAAATCACAAATGTTTTCTATGTGTTCAAGCTTGTCTACTATTCGCTCAAAACGTATATGCCCAAAACAAGTATGATATTTGATTACGTATTTATATCACTGGCAAAAAGTAGTGAGGTCTTAGATACAAGCGACAATATCTTACTTTCTCCGTCTTGGCATGCGATGACAGGACTGATTGATTTGGCTAGTAAGGAAACGTGATCGGATTATTCTGAAAATAAAACGATACTTTTTAGGTTTTCGTGAACGAAAACTTAGAAAACTAGCAGCGGCTAAACCATTTAGCTCGGAAAGTCTATAGTATCTGGATATTGGATGGTTTTTTTAGCCTATACAATTCAGAAAGTTTCTCCCTATTAGTTGTGAATGTGTTTTTAACAGTTTGTGTAGGAGGTTTCAAGGAGAAGTTTAGTTCAAGGAAGGACGTGCGAAGGATTTGGCCCCGTAAAAGTGGTGATTACGGTTTTGGGTTTGTCTTAGCACGAATGAATTTTATACATTTAATTTTATCCGCCAGTCTGAGCACCATTCTCCTCGCTTTGAGCGAATAGTAGGAATCAAGTTAAAATAGTGGAATTTCGTTAAGCTATAAAAAGGGAACTATATGCATTCAATGCAAAGAGGTTGTATATTAAAATAAAATAATCTCCAATTTATTTTAATGGAAATAAAATAATCAGTTACCATGGGTTATTTATTTATTTTAATTTTAGGGAAGCGTGCTTTAAAGAGTGGATTATTCAAGTTAATTTGTCGTTGTTTTGTATATAATATCATAGGAAATATGAGAGTTTATATAAATATATAATTATTCAATTTATACTAAAATAGAAAAAAATATTTATATATACGTAGATATAAGTATTAGTGTTGTAGTGAAATCTATATTACAAATAATCACATTTAATGCAAGTGATACACTGCAAATATTAATACCAGCTTCTTTTTTTCTTTTTTATTGATGTTTTAAAATATTTGCACTAAAATAAAAGTTTTATTTTGTAATGGTAAAAAAGAATGAGTCTTATGATTGCAAACTAACAAAAAAAATCAATGGTTTCTTACAGTACATAAGATGCTTTATTCATATCCATGTAACGCAACAGTTATTAGTTGTAAAGTTGACTGTTTAAAAAAAAAAATTGTAATGCTGGGTTAGGTTACCGTTTTCTACTTTTGTTGAGTTTTCCAGCCATTACCAAACCTGGATATAATTTTTTAAAACTTAAAAAACCAAATCACTTTAAAAAAAAATTATATATATATATATTGTGATCTTTAAATCACTAAATAAATAATAATGAAAGAGGAATTACTTAAATATTATGGACTAAACGCAGGAGATAAAGCTTATTCAGTTTTTTTTTTTAAAAAAAAAAAAGACAATGATCAATAAAAACACTTTATTATTTTATTTAGAACTAATCAGTAAAGGAGAGAGGTTTTCTTTTTAGTGAATGTTTATATTTTAGTGAATGTTTTCTTTTTAGTGAATGTATTTTATTAATTTTGGCAGTTTTGTGATTTTTTTTACTTTAAGAGTGATAAGTGTAAACTAAAGTGTTTTTTTTGGGGGGGTTTATTTGATAAAATTTTGACTGCCAAGTTGTCACAAGTACTGCCCTTGTTGGGCAAAAAAATGACCTATAATACCTTAGATTAAAATTGTAGGTGTTGGACTTTAAATAGGAGAAAATCAGGTTTATATTATGTAAGCAGTTTTTTTTTCTTTTTGGCTTTTTGATAAACGTAAATTTTGCACATGTGTTGAAATTTGTGGACAACCATTTCAACTTTTGGTAAGAGGTAATCTTGAAGAATTTAATCAGAACGTGTTACCTTATAGATAGTATTTAAAGAGTAACCTAAGCGGTGGTTACTGCGTGTCGCTTAAGTTCATGGTTTCTTGATGTTTCTTTACCCATTTAATAGCTTTGTGAAAGTAAATAAGTATTATTATGTTGCATTTAAATTTTTTTTTTTTTCTTATAAAACCAAAATTAAAATTGATAAAAATGAATTACTATAAACGAAATTACCCGGATGAAGAGATAAGATGTAGTAACTTGCATGTTTCTATGCTGATGTTTATAATCGGCATTTAGATACGTAGAAGAAGATCAGAGAAGTATGATCTGAAGCCTATTTGTTAGGTAGTTTGAAGAGGCATCCTCTAAGAACACTCTAGAGTCTCGCATGTAGTACGGTTAGAACTGATATTAAATGTTAGTTGTTTAAAACTAATAGGTAATCAATTTAAATCCAATCTAAAATATCTATTTGAGGTTCCCATAGATGTCTGAAAGGCGCATTGTATGAGGAGATGAGCTCTTTGAAGTTTGTTGCATCAAATATGTACTTCTACAGGCCCCTAGAGAATTTTACGATCTTTCAGGGTTTCTGTGCAGTTCTGTTTAGTGTTGTTTGATTAGGCCTGCAAGATCTTTGAAGAGCTAGTTCCACCCACTACTCTCTTTCAAGATGATTCTCTTTAGATTCATCATAAAATCGGTGGAAGGGGTTTTCTAGTACTAGACTATTTTTCAAAGATTTAAGGACTACTTTTTTTTTAACAGCTGTTTTGACATTTCTAGTCAAAAAAGCGAGGTAAAACAGTTGTTATTCGGAGCATTTCGAAATATTCGTACATACATGTACTAAATTTGGCGAATTTATTAAGACCTTAAAAGAACAAATTACAATTACCTTTTTTTACCATACTTAGACTGATAAAAAAGTTAATAAATTGTGAAGTGGTCAAATTTTGAAAAATAAAAAATCGTGTAAATCACCAATTTAATTAACCTAACATAACCTCCAAAGCCCATCCAACAAAAAAACGTCCTCAAAATAAATAATAAGAATAATTAGCTCAAATCGCGTTTTTGTACACCTCCCAATTATTTCATATTATACATATATTGTGTTTTTCATTATTCAATTCAGCCATGCACTTAGTGCCTTTATGCTGAACTTATCGATTTCATTCATTCACATAATAATTTATTGTAGTTCAATAATAGTAAATCTGTTGAAAAAATTATTATATTATAGTATGGTGTTTTATGTATTTTGCGAGTGTATGTTGATGTTTTTATAATATACATATATATATTTGGGCAGTCATTAGAAATTAAAAAAAAAAAAATCACGTATATTGGGGAAGATATGAATCAAACATGATCGGAAGAAATTTTTTTGAACCATAATGACTCCGAGGCTACATTACGGTAATCAGCTGATTATTTCTACCACATCTGATTCATGTCTTATCCTCCCAAATATATATCTGTATAATCTATACTTGTTTTTTTAGTTTAATAGATTACTGCTCACTGAACGATAATGAATGTTGTGAATACAGATTTTTGTTTTATAATAATAGTTAAAAACTTTAATGGGATAAATTTTGTAACAAATAATATTTAATAATCCATCCTACCTAAAGACAATAGTTTTTCTTGGCATTATTTGTTGCGATGTTGGTGAAAGAACTTTTAAATACCTAAAAAGTTGACAAATAAAAAAAAAACTATCGATAATTTTGTCTCAAAAATATAACATATATTAATTTGTTATTTGAAAATTTTGTAAATTATTTTTTTAAGTAATTAATTTTGGGATTTTTGTTTGTTTGTTGTGGACTTGCAAACAATTTATAGTTAGCAAGTTAAATGCACCAAAAATAGTGAAGATTTTTAGGTACCTAATACACCAATAAAAAAAAAAATAAATAATACATATTTTTAAATTAAGAAGACTTGAGAAAGAGACAATTGTTGTATGGGTTCATTAGATTTTTTTTGTTTTTTAATTGCATAAACTTAGGTGCCAGGGAGTGGGTTTGGTGTAACATGGGTATAGCAGTTTTTAATTTGTTTGACAAAATTTATAGTAAAGTATGAGCTTCCTCGCCCCCTCCACGACACCTAATTTGGTGGTTGGATGTTTAGCCGTGTCTCAAAAAAAAAAAACATACTTTTTTTTATTTACTACATATTTGCCGTTCAGAGGTTGAGTCTTTGTTAAAAATTTCAAGCACTTAAGAGGGAGATAAGTGTTGCGAAAGGACTACAAGGGTGTGAGAAAAAAAAAAACTGTGACTGCGTCATGGACCCGGCCGTGTGTTGTACGTGAATACGTTTACGTAACGGGTTATATTTTTTATATAAAATATTTTTATTTATATATCTTTAGGATGAAACAATGTGTCTTCATAATCGACGATAGAACACAGTCTATGCCTAAACAGTCCGTTGTCGATGTAGAAGCGATTTCATCATCCACATGCATAATTTTAACCGCCCCAGCTGCAGATGTACTGACAACGTCGTTGATCCGCTCGGACGCATTCATTCTTTTACGTTCCCGGCGCAGCTTGACTCGGTAATATGGTGTTTTATTATTACCATTCGATTGTAGATTGTACTTGAGAAGCCCTTTCCAACCGTATACGATCTCTGTATTTGGTTTTGGTTTTTCGACGCGTATAGACCGACATTATATATTTTGATAATATTGTTTTATTCTAACACCTTTATTTTATTCACTGTCACTATTTTACACTAATGTTTTATATACAATCGATAGATTCTGATGACAGCTGACGATTAAAACTTAAGCGAACATCATAGCTTCTCCGAGTCAAAAGTTATACTAATTGCAAATCTCGATATGCAGCAAAATGATCTCAAAACGGCGGCGCCTTCCCCTCCACCGCGCGCGATGCGTCACAGTCCTCGCTTATCGTAATGAATTCTTTGATCCTTTAGCTATCCAGTGGTCTAATTTAATTTTGGATGTAGACGATAGATTCGAAACTATAATGCCAAACTGTATCCCCCGATTTTGTTATCATTAGGTTTTTTAGATTGCCTCCATATGATAGCAAATTTAAAGATGTATTCACGTCAAAAAAGAAAAGAAAAGAAATACATTGAATTGTAAATGGATATTTAGACCAAAAATAAGTACTTCGTTCCATCTTGATTTCTTTCCCAAATCATTCGCGAACACCTGATTTTTGAGGCAAGAGAAAGAGTTCCATTACTTGTGGATATAGTATGTGTGGACTCCCTCATAAGAGGTTTTAGAAAGAAACTCCCTAAGAAAAAAATAAAACAAACATTCACAAAGGGATGAGTTTTGTTTCATCCTCATACTTGTGAAGTTTTCCCTCATGAAGCAGTGCCTTGCACTTATCGAAGTCTTCCTAAAAGTTCTACACAGGCAGCTCTGTACTACGTGAGCAGAAATTTCAATACTAAGAAGATTGGAAGTCTACTTTCAATGAAAATTCGGCAGCCTATATTTTCCTTTTTTTGTTTTTGAGGCTGTTAAGGTTCAAAAGGAAAATCCCTAGAGCATATGTCGTAGTACCAACCTCCCTCCTCCTTGTGGTAGTAGTTCACACTAATCCTCACTAACAAGGAACTATTAATGGGTATTAAGGTGATGTTAAGTGCAATAAATCAAATCTTTCACTACAATCTGAATGCTAAAAACTTGACAACTTAATGAGTTCTTAAAACTTCTTATGAACGGCTTAAATTCAAATTTATTTTTTTTATTTTTTTTTTAAATCAAATTCCATACAGTTTTGTAGTCTTAAAACAAAAATTATGCACTGGGAAAATAAAAATAATTCCTTAAGAATCAAAATTAAAGAAAAACCTGTGATTTTTTTATTTTTAAGTATAAAAAAAGAATTGAATTTTTTTAGTTGTATTTAAAAAACTATTTTACAAGTATCTTTTTGTTTAATACAAAAAAAAAAGTAAATGATATAAATGTTTTAAAAAAAGACAAAAAGGAAAAATATTGTTTACAAGTGATTACATAAATAATATTATATATATATTTATAAATAGACTAAAATTTAATTGTTAAATATAGGTGCTTGTAAATTTATTTTATTTTAACGAAATTTAGAAATTCTTAGTTGAATATGTCCATAAAATATAATTACATGGAGCTATAACTTAATACTAAATAAGAATAAATTAATTGTTGATTGTCTTATCGCATAACAGAAATAAATATATTGCATTTTAAAGAAGTTTTATTATATAAAAACTTGTTGATGTCTAAAGAAAATTCATAACGATAATAGATGTTGTGAAAACAAAGATGGTATAACGAATATTTATTTTTTAGAAAAAATTACTTTATTAATAATTTAATAATTTATGTATACAAAATAGATTATTTAATCCACCTCTCCCACAAAAAAAATATGTTAAAATGTGGCAACACGGCCAATATAGATAATTATATAAATAGATTTTATATATTAACTTGTATTGTAAATAATAATGCAGTATATTTATACATATTTATTTATAATATGCAAATTTATTAAAAGAGGATAACAGTTGTGGATTAAAATTAAAAATACTATTTTATTGACTGTTAAAGTTATAATATAAACTTTATTTAATAAAGAATAGGGGAAAAAAAAATTTTCATTTTGTATGTGGAATAGTTTTTTTTGATGGGGTGTGCAATGATCTTATTTTAAATAGTTATTTATTTGTGTCTTATATAGAGCATTATTTTATTGTAGTTCGTATTGACAGGGCGACTGACTGCTCTTTAAAGAGTTATTATATATTTCTTTGATTTCTCAAAGGCAATAGTTTTATAATGAGATTACTTCTCACTCGGCTTTCTCGTATAAACTTACAATAAGTATTGTGCAAGTAAAGAGGCCATTTTGGGGGGGGGGGGGAATTCTCATATACGTACATGTTATTTGCAAGAAGCATACAAAGTTCAAAGAAATTCGTCAAGAGCCCGTTCTTGCTTTGAAAATAATTTTTAAAAAAATATTTAATTTTTTGTTAAGAACCAATTTAAGAGGTTACAGAAAATATTTAATTATTTAACTCTTCAGTAAAGTATTTTTATTTTCTGTTGTGTTCTTGTAAAAAAAATATATTTACGTATTTTTTGGCTCATTTCTTAAAATTAAAGAACATTCCCTTTGCTCTTGCATTAATACGAACTAGAATAAAAAAAAATAGTGTATCTAACGCTCCAAATGAAAACTAGTTTTTCATTAAAAAAATAAATAAATACAAAATAAAATAATTAGAAACATATTCTACACCAAAAGCAAATTTTATATTTTGAATACTTAAAAATAAAAAAAAGTAATAAAATTATGAATTTTTTGGTGGGTGGAAGTAACAAGAATAAATTAATAAAATAAGAAGCTATTACACAAAAAATATTTAGGCATTTGTGGAATGACGAATTATTATTACTGTTAATTGTATTCTTTTTCAGATGCTTAAAATTCAACTAATTCAAAGCTTTCCACAAATTAATTAAAGAAATTCTCTTTATTTTTTCAGAGATTTATATATTAAATAAAGAAAAAAGTAAAAAGTATATACTTCTTATGAATTGCGTCCATTACATCATAAATTTAAAAAAAATAATAATGAAAAAATGCTTTTGGCCATTCAGGGCCCCTCAAGTGAATGTATAAAAAAAACCAAAAAAAAAAAATAAATAAATAATAAAACAGTGCCGACTTTTGTAGATTATCACATTTCATTTTGAGCTCAAGTTTGCTGAAATATTTTGCACTTTGAAATAAATAAAGACAAAACCTAATTTAAAAAAATAAATAAATAAAACAATGTTATAATAAAAATCATTTTTTTACACTATTCATTGTACATACATAAAATTTATGTTATATTTTTTATGCAAAGAAATAATTTGTAAAAGCTAAAAAATAAAAATCAAAAATATATGAAACGACAGATTACAAATAAATAATAAATTGGCAGTTCTACTTGTTCTAAATAAAATAATAGACAAAATAAAGTTCTCTGCCTCAATAAAGAAACTGTTAAAAAATTTATTAATTATTTATTATTTTGTTAAAATCTTTTCAATCCTTTTTTAGCTTCCTAATTATTCTTCAAATTATGTAACAAATTTTTAAGTTTTTATTTTCGACAATGATCAGAGAATATTTGTTTTTTTTTTTTTTTTGTAAAAATCTTAATGCTCTAGATATTGGACAGTTGAGGACAATTAGGATGCAAAGCTGCCTGTTTATATAAACAGGTCTCGTCCTAAATAAGCGAATACAAAAAAAAAAAAAATGGATACAAATGTTTCTTCAAATTGATTTCCAAAACTTAGAGCAACTTAATATTTTTGCAAAATACTATGGCCACTGTCGAAAAAAGAAACCTAATAAATGTCATGTTTACGCACAAAAATTAAAGAAATCCCAACAAGGTTCAAAACTTCATAGTTCGTTTATGGTACCAATCATTTGTCGTATGTAACCTGACAAGCGTGTAAAAAATTATTTTGGAATTTTCTACTATCCTGGTTATACGCGATGCACACATGTAAATCCGCTACGTTCGTTTGAGTCGTATGCACCGGGAAAGTTTGATTAAGGGCCATTAAAAAAGAACCATTTTTGTTTAGAGTGCTATAATTTTATAAAATTTCCAGTTCAAAGAAAATTCCTTTATCCCAGGTATCCCTTTACTGGAAAGGAATTTAGACTTTTAGAATCTTCCTCGAAGCTGGATCCAACAATTTTATTGAGAATGAAATATACTCTTTAAAAGACCAGTATTTAAAAAAAATATATATTATTACAAAATTCCATTCATTAGAGTGATATATTAGATAAAGGGATTTACTTTAATCTTGACATTTTTATTTCCTACTTATATGTAAACACAATTCTTTTCTTTTATCTACAGGTCATTATTGTTTATTACACATTTTGATGGAGCAGTAACATTTGGAACGATATGTTGACTCTATTTTCAGTTTGTATTCGCCTTGGCATGGGCTCTTATTAATTTCTTAGTTTCTTGGCAACATCCAATGCGTTGTATGTAAGTAAGTCTAATTAGTTTAGAAAAGTCTAGATTTTTCGCGTGCTTTACCATTTTAAGCTGCAGTTTCAAAAGGATTTTTTGTTTTCCTCTTGAGGATTTAACCTTAAGAAAAATTGAATTTTCTAAAAGGGTTCTTCAATATTTTGATTGTAATTCACAATTCCACTGATACAAAATTCAATATTCTAATTAAAATAGGCATTTAAGCGGGTGAAATAAAATACTTATGTATTATCTATTACTGTTCATTATTTTTAGTGACTGAATCTTAGTTTCAACAGGATGAAAAATTAATGCCATTTTCAGTCATGACAAACTTTATTATGCCGAGCTTTCGACCTAGGGACTAGGTCATCTTCAGCCCCTAGGTCAAAAGCTCAGCACAAGAAAGTTTGTCATGACTGAAAATGGCATTAATTTTTCATCCTATATTATCTATTACTGCTGACTATTGATATATCACAGGGAATTTCAGAAAAAGATGGGGTAGACTTCCTTTGATGCCATTTAATACAAACTTAACATGTTAGCTTAGGTATCAAGAAGTTAAAGAAGTTCGAATTTGAAGGTTATAAAAAAACAAAAAGTAAAGTTGGAGTAAAATAAAATTAAGGTAAGATAACTATTGACTTTTACCATTTACTAATGCAACAAGGACAATTATGAGGAGAGGGCAAGGAAGAATTCAGAGGCCTTAAGCTAAAGATAAGGGCTTATGATCTATAAGTTAATCATTATGCTCAAGTTCTTCATTAATCTAAATTTCAAAAAATAATATAAATTGAAGAGATATTCAATTAGAAGAGCAAAGTTCCAAATGCCTTTTTTCCACCAAATATTGAAAAAGGAAAAAAATATATATGGATGCATTCAAGTAACTTAAAAGTCCGTGATATTAGAAAAATAGATCACTTAAAGGGGATATACGTTTACCGTAAATATTTATTGCTCATGATTATTCAAATTAGAATTTTATTTTTAATTACTTATTTTCTAAGAATTGCTACAAAAGATTTAGTAGGAAAATCTGGGAAGCATGAGTCATAGAAATGAACTCTTTAGTAACAAAGAGAATTGTTTTTACTTAAGTGCCTACTATTATTCTTAAGATGAATAAACCCAATATTTTCAATTAATTTTTATGGTGTAACAGTAACATATTTGTTTACATATTAGTTCCAAATTTGATCACCAGGTTGCATTTGGTATAATTTTATTTCTAAATTTTTTTAAAGATAAAGTTCTTTGTAAACCTCATCAATTTACATTTAAAATAATTAACTAAAATTGAAGTTTGACTGCTAAATGTGTCAGTATCAAGATGTGAACAAAATTAGAATTGATGAGTACGTTGGTTTCATGTTGCTGTTAATTAATGATTAACCTATTAGGAATATAAAACCCTGTGAGTTTCAGTTAAAATATTAAATTTTACTTTATAAATCACAAACGTCGTAAGTGAAAAAGTTGTGTGTGACGAAACAGTGTTAATGCCCCAATCTACGAGGTGTACAGCTTACTCATACAGTATACATAGCCTCTTGTTTTGAGTGTACAGGTTCAGGGACTATCAATTATCCAACCTTAGATGTGTCATTGAGGTTACACAGGTTTGTAGATTTACTTATTTTTCTGTTTTCTTCCTCAGCTTTTATCGTATTATTTCTTTTTAAATAATTTTTCGTAAAAAGTTGAATTGTCTCGCATTATCTGTGTTGTTATTTTGTAAACATTATATTAACCTCATCCCAGAAGGTATGTGTCTCTTCTTGAAACAATTGTTAACTTAACGTTAGTAACTAAAACATTTTTGTTTCAATTTATTTTCCTTTTTTAAAGGATGAAACTGCAAGATTTTCAAGTGTCAAAATGTTCACCACATGTACATATACCATTTGCAGTTAGTTGGTCCCAAGATAATGTAATATCCATGGCCACTGATATGGGAGTTTATTTAATGGTGAGTATTTATTTAGTTTTTTTATTTTACTTAAACCTATGATTTTTCACTTATTATAAAGACACTTAACACATGTGTACTTAGGCACAATATTTAAAGATTTAATAAATAAGATATAGTGAATCAGCAATGAAAACTAAGTGACAAAGTTAGATGTTTGAAACAGATCTGTTATATTTCTTATCATATTCATCTAAAAATATGACTTTCAAAATAATATTTATTTTTAAACCTGATTTGCCTAATGTGTTTCATATCTTACTGATAACTCAGTATTGCTTGTTAGTGTCTTTTTTTTTTCAAATTTATGTTTTGTGGGAATTATAACAATAATTTAAAATTCATAATTTTTAATCTTTAGAGTTTCAAGTTAATAAAAAAAAACAACGAAATTGCATGAACTAATGAATGTTTCTGCCAAACTTACTTCCTTGTACTTAATAACTTAATTTTCAATGGCATCTTTCTGTTATCATCGAATGTTTATAACTTTTTTTTATTATTAATATCTGAAAAGCAGACAGTTTGAATTTATTTTAAAGTTATAAATCTAATAAGAAGAAGGTTCTCTTTCCAAATTTAATAATGGTAGATAATGCATTTGAAAGACAAATGTTATTTTCTTGATTTTTAAAATCTCTTTTTATGTACATTATTTGCTGGGCTGGCTTTTGTAGAAGGTCTGGATTAAATAAATGGCCTAGCTTAACTCTAGGATCAAAATAATAACAGTAATCTGATGTATACATTCGCCTCTATTTACTCTTAATGCAGTTTTCAAAATTCTAACTTACGGTTTTTCTTTAAACTCCTGATTTCCGAAAAACATAAATTTTTCTACAAATAATATACAGTTTTAAAATGATTTCTTTCTTTTTTATGGAAAATTATTTCACTAAAAGTTATAGATTTGCAACATAAATCATGGGTGTGTTTGATGCATAAGTGTGGAGTTAAAAGATAATCCTATCAACCGAATTTTCAGAAAACCTTGAAGAAACACTTTTTCTAGAGGGCACAGAAACAAAATATGAGCCTCCTTCAATTATTGACAAACAATATTTACTGAATAAAGCAGATTAGGTTTGGTAAGCTCACTAGATAACTCTAGCTTATTCTCGTTCCGGCAGACCCTTTCTAATCACCTACAACCTAGAAATAAACATGGGTCATCTTATTTTAATTCAGATTTTTTCAACTTCTTCTAGCCTGTCAGATTTGACGGTGGTAAAAAGCCATACTTTGCACCATAACACATTCAGTGTGACAGTTGTATTTTTGTGCCCTTGAAGTAGCTTCGACTTAAATGTTGCCAGAATTCGTCTTGTAATCTGATGTTACTGTATTCCTAATGTTTATTGAAGAACAGACATAGGTGAAGTGAGGCTCTCTTCAACCTGAATTTTAAATTGGGATTTCCTTTGTATTAAACTTTTATCGTTTTACTCTGGCATTTGATGGAGACTTCTAGTACTCAGTTTTATTTTTAAGAAGCTTCGCCTCTCTTCTCTCTTCCATTAGCAATTATGGGACGTTAGGGTTCGTTTAATGGGTCGGTTCGACTGTTTATTAACCCTAAATTGCAGCGTAACCAAACCTATCACATGTATAAAAATGTGATCAGATAAAGTCTACAAAACTGTCACTATTGTTTAATAATAATATACTTTTTTTTTTTTTTGCTTCTTGCATTACCCTGTAGAATGTATATTTCATACATATGCCCATTAAAATAAATTAAATAAAGCCAACTTTAATAAATTATTAAAATAATTTAATTAACGATTTTCTTGACAATCTTGTAATAACGATTTTCATCATCCTACTTGCCACCATATGTTAATATTAAACTTAGGTCCTTTGTTGAGTTCAATTTTTTTTATTTTTGTAAGTTGTTCAGCTTACTGTATAATCTAATTTTACTTTCTAAAATCGGAGATTTGGACCATCTTCATTTTATTGGCTAAGTCTCTTCCGATAGAACGCTATTGTCCATCGTCAAATTAGATTCATGTTTGTGTATCGAATACTCTTGAACCCGATAGAATTCCTGAAACTGATTGATAATCACCTTCTAACAATCTGAGGATCTTAATTCTCTTTCTACAACTTGGAAATTCAGAGTGGAATATTATTTTTTATTTCTCACAAATTTTTTAAGTATAAGTAATTACTGAATATGTAATATGATACTTCATTTCTGGAAAGAAATTTTATCGTCATAACCCGTTTTTATTTCAATCTTATACGAGGATATGCCATTTCAGCAATCTTCAGAGTTTATTTGAAGGTTAGTGCTTTCACTTTAAGAGGGATCCTGTCATTCACAAGAATTAGGTTTTAATGAATTTGGTGAGCTGCACAATCTCCTCAAAAATCAGACACTCTTAAGATGGCTGATGAAAGAACTGCTGTGATTGATTCTATTACCAAAATGGGTATACACTTATTTCCAAAACTCTTAACGAAATTTAGTCTGACAGCAATTTTTTAAATCCTGCCCTATGTTTTGGAAGATATTCATGTTTATCTTTTCGGCTCATTGATGTCATTTGTGTTATGTCGGATGGGATTCATCCATTTGCGAGTCAAACATCATAGCTGTTCAATACACCAAACCTACCCAAAAAATTGTTATTCAAGAATGAACTTACTTACTTCAATTACTTATTTTTTTCTTGTGTAAAATAAAATAGAAAACAAAATATGATGGTATCAAAGTAATAATTTGATTTTTCAATTATTCAATAAATGATGCCATTATAACCACTAGATATCGGATTATTTTATGCTCTTGCATACTAACACATAACTGGTTTTTCTAAAAATATAGTATAAATCGGAACTTTTTTATTTTTAATGCATAGTTCAGATCGCCATATTTTGCAGTTATTATATTCAGCATGCCACATTAATAAATTCTCCAGTATTTATTTGCCGCCGTCCCCTATAGAGAAAATAGAAAAGAATTTCGAAATGTTAACATCAATATGTGGCCTATTTTTATCGGTAACAAATAAAAATGGTATTCTTAAATGGAATTTTCTCATATTCATATTTACAAAGAACAACTTCCAAATTCGCCACAACTTCATAATCTGAATGCCTTGGAGAATTTTTTGACTGTAATACTTCGTTGAATACTTTTGGTATGCATGTATTGTCCAGTGTTCTGACGCTTTGTGATTGCATTCTTCCAACAAACAAATCAAAGTCCCGAAAATTAAGAAGAATATTCTTAATACACTTCTGTGCTACATCCAACATTATAGAAAACATAAGAGTCCAAATAGAGTAGACATACTCTTAGTAATCGTATTTAAGAGAACTGAAAGTTTTTTGATATATATCTACATATAGATGTAAACATTTGATTGCTGCATAATTACGATGTCTAATAACCTTCAACACTAAACAACTACAGGGAATTAATTATTCCATTAACATTCAAAAATCGTCTTATCATTTACGAATAATTGTTAGAAAATAAATTAAAAAAAAAAAACATTAGCACGACTTACATTACATAAATAGTTTGCTATAACATTCCCTTAAATTAGTTTAAAATAATTTGAGCGTGAAATAGTTTTGTAAGAAACAAACTGTCTGTAAATTTAATAACAAAATATTAATTCTGTTGAAAATTCAGATAAATTGTATTGGTTTATTATTTACTGATTATTATTTAAAAAATGTTTTGACTGATACAAGCATTCGTTAATAACTAAATTAAAGGGAAATACAAAATGAAACTGCAGTGAATAACGTTTATGAAAGAAAATTAACATTTAACTGCTTATGTGTTGGCAGGATAATGGAAGAAAACCATTAAAAATGGCAGTTAGGATTCTATTCTGCATAACTTATGTGCTGTTGTTGATACCAAGCGTTGAACCTAGTGACATAACTAATGCTGTATTTGGAGACCAGTTGGAAGTACTACCAGCGGCTTTTGGTGACTTTAATTCGGATGAGTATCCTGATCTTTTTGTTATAAGAAATGATAGAAAAACGGTTGAGGTGTTGCTTGGAAGTGATACAGAGCCATTAGTTCGTAGAGGCGGTTTGAAATGCGAGTTTGACCATGAAGTGACTAGTATAGTACCTGGAGATTTTGACGGTGACGCTTTGATGGATATATTGGTCACGGTGAAAGAACCGTATTCTTCTTTTAATAATTCTGTTAGCATCTTATGGGGTAGTGGTGGTGAGGTATTGAATTGCACACAAACTGAAAAGAAATATCTCACATTAATTGGCCAGCCACTCGCATTGGACTACAACCAAGACATGATTATAGATCTTTTTGGTGAAAGCGTTTATGGGCACCGAGCCTTCTGGGTGTTTGATAAAACTCGAGAAAATCCCGTAATGGTGCCCATGCGTGATGAATCTGTAAATCGTAAACTTGATCGATTAAGACATCCGCATTCTCATTCATTTTTAGATCTTAATGGAGATTCAGCAGCCGATCTGTATATAACTGCAAAGCATAGTTTTGAGATTTGGCTAAAACAGAAGGGTCAAAGCGCCGGTTTTGTTTACGATCCAAATTGTACAATACCATGGCCGCCCTCGGCCACTATAGTTGGTCAAACATTGTTTTTAGACATGGAATTGAAAGGTAAAATTGATCATGTACTGCCGGTTTGTTTCGATAAAAATTGCTTAAATAGTACAATCTTTGTTTATTCAAATGGAAAATGGCATAATTTGAAGATCAATTTCCATTTCAATGGAAATATTTGGGGTTTTATACCACCCAGCGGTAATGGTAGAGATTTATTCACGGATGCCATAACCCTTCGTGGTGGGGACTTCAACATGGACGGCTATCCGGACGCATTGGCCACGCTCCAATCAAACGGTGTGCGCAAGAGTTTTCTACTCATCAACGAAGCTTGTGTATCACCAGCAAATTGTAATGAATTCAACAGAACGTTCACCGTTTCTTGGACGGCGCTGGATCCGGTCAACAATAACACAGTGATGGGAGTTTTCTATGATTTTATGCAGGATGGAATTCTAGATATTATATTCGTACACACACCCTCGGCCAAGAAAAGAGCTAATGTTTCCGCTTTCAAGAATAGCCTAGATTATGATGCAAATTTTGTGAAAGTGATGGTGTTGACTGGACTGAAAGACAAGAAACAACCAGTAATTCCTGGTCCTCTGGGACGGAAAAATCGTACTTTTGGCACTAATCTACCTGGACCTATAATTTCTTATCATACAACTACCCAAGAAGGTTTAAGTAGAGCGGCTATTTGTCCACAATTGCCACAATCTGCATATTTCTCCCTAAACTTACCATATACATTGTTTGGACTCGGACGCACGCCAAACTTTTTAGAAACGTTGAACGTCGGTTTATCCGGTTACAGTCGTCAATGGACTCAGATTATACCGAATTCACAAATGGTTGTAATTCCTCTACAGCTTACAGATCCATCCCAATGGATTGCAAGATTATTTGTCACACCTAGTAAGCTAATCGTAAAGAGTTTCATAGCTTTACTTGGTACTTGTCTATTGATTTCACTGATTATTGGTATTTTGTATTGGAAGGAGCGTCGAGAAGATCATTATGAGAAAAGGCAAGAGGCACATCGGTTTCATTTTGATGGAATGTAAAAAAATTATTTATTTACCGCTTCCACTTCGGTTCTCTGTCTATAAAATATTTTTGTTTAAATGATGTGTGATATAAACAATATTGAAATAAAAGCAAATATGAAAGTGAGATTTTTTTTGGTGTGGGAGAATAATTATATAATCTTACAAAATGAACAATTTAACAGTAAGAAAGATGACTAATTGTTCTTATTTACATTTTATGTTCATTAAGTGTAGTTCTTATTTTGTTTCATATTGGATTTAATTAATAATAATGGAATAACAGAACAGATTTATTCCAAATATATAGTATATTTTAATTTATGTCATATTATTTGTTTTTTGTTCTGTTTATTAAATAAGCGAACTTATACTGTGATAAATAGTATTTTATGTATTAATTTAAAGTTTCATTATTAAATTAACTTACAGTATGTTTACTCTCACTTTTTTCGTAATTTACATTGCTATAAATTCAAATTTAAATTTAAAAAGTAACACTAATGAACACAAATGAAAATAGAAGCTGTAATTATATTAGAAAAGACTGCTCCCTCTTAGTTTGGTCTGTACTTGTTTAAGAAGTCATATTTTGAATTAAGGAAATGTTATTTATTTATTTTTTTCAAATTTGAAGTACAATTTGCCTATTTGGAGAAGATTCAATCCCTAAGCATCCTAAGCCACTTAGGTCTCAAACAACTAAACACCTAAATTTTGTAGGCAGGCTAAATTCTAGACCACCCGCAATCGCAATTGTAAGATGTAGACCTTTTAGAGATTCACAGCACCACGAACAAAAATCGAAGAATAAGCTTGACAAGAAAAACCAAGATTTCTCCAAAAAATTATTCTTTTGTGATACACAGCTGCTCGAACAAAAATCGAAGAATGAGCTTGATAAGAGAAAACAAGATTTTTCAACAAATTATTTTATCTTTTGTTTATATCTTTTTTTATCTTGTAGACTACAAAAATTGGTGTAGCATAAACCATATTTTTGTAGGAAATTCCTGCTTTAATGCCCAATAAGTTATTATAACTAGGACCTAAGTTTGGCCCAATTATAAGACTCATCAGCATTATATACTCTACCTTAACTGGGTCTCAATTAACTTTTTAGTCTGCCGACAAACCAGCGTGGGGTTATGTACGAAGCTATCCATATAGGAAACCCTACCCAGACATTCTTAGAAATAAATTAACTTCAATAAATAAAAACTTTAAATTATATTCAATAGTAACCAAATTCACTTTTATGTATACCATTGCACATAAAATGTAATTGAAATAAAGTAATGATTTCATTAAAGGTGTAGCTCTTTTAAATACGTGTTGCATTTTCGATTGCTAATAATTATATTGAAATAAAAATACCTTAATGTCAGTAAAAACTATAATCTCGAAATTGTTATTTATTTCAACAGACTATATTACATGATTATATAAATACTTAAGTTGTACATAACAATAACATTTCAATTCCATTTTTTATAAATAAAAAAAAGGGAAAGAGGATCGGGTCTCATTTATTTGTCTTCCTTCCATGGTGTTTTGATGTCAGCAAATAGCAACATTATCCGATTTAAAAGCACCAATTATCGCGATTGTGAAATGATTGAAAAGCCTTCATTGGCGTGAGAAAATTGGAAAGGAACAATTAATTTATAACTTGATAGATAATTACCTTAATCTACCTTCTCAATGTTAGCATTATACCTTACTAATAAATAATAGTTTATGTTTTGGAATTTTTGGGTTTAGCGAACCGTTTGGCTATTTCAGCTTAACAACTCACGCGCTCGTTCTTTTTATTCTATGTGCACTACGGTATTTACAGACAACCTCATTCTACCTTAGTAAACAATACTAGATATTTTAGTTAGCAATGGATTTGTCATTTGTAACTAACTATTAATTTTTTCTATCAACTATGAAAAGCTTATTATTTTTTTCAATTAAAAGAATATTATTAAATAGGGCATAATGATAGATAGAATATTTTGAATTTTTGGCTTTTTTATTGTACTCATTTGTTTGTTGCGATTATCATATTTATTAGAGGCGCCACGCTAGCCGAGCGGTTCGAAGCGAGACCTGCAAAGCTAATATTGTGGTACTGGGTTCGATTCCCGGTCTTTAGGCCTTGAATTTTACTTACTTTACTTTATTTATTTTTAATTGAAACGAATTGTGGGTATTCATTCCTACTATTAACTCTTAGGCTAAAGTTTTTTTTTGTGTTAATAGTCGTATTCCAGATCAAATTTTTTATATAATGTCATTCCATTATATTACAATTTTTCGGAAGTGATCTCCCAATTGTAAATTGTAAAATGGTCTGTAGAAACGTCACTTCTTTGATAATCAATAAAAGGGCATTCATTCATTCATTAATTGTTGAATGATTCAGATACCTATTTTAGAAATATATGTGAAAATTTTTTTTTTTTCCCCCCCTTTGCGAGATAAAGCCTGAAATTAAAAGCTTTATACTTTCTTATAACTTCTCTTTTGTACCACGTAACTTTAAGTGGTCTTTAAGAAATCAGAAATGCGAGGGTGTTTTTTTTTTTTTTTTGACTAACGTTTGTTTAGATACAAGAATTACATCCCTGTTGTTAGGTCAGGACAATTATGCCTAAAAAATTCCCGACGATGCATGAAAAATTTGAAAATCATAGGATCTAAAATTTTAATTGAATCGTGAAATTGAATGTGTACATTTTTTAAACTTCTAAAACTTTTCCACATTTTTTAAGTTATAATTCAAAAAATTAGCAGGTTAAATTTCTGAAAGAACATTCTTGCTGTAAATAAATAATTGTCTATTTGAGCTGAATGTTTGATATGTACATACTTGTATTATTATGGTATTAAAATGAGCAAAAAGCACGGGTGTACTCAAAATATATACATATGTATATTTAGAAGAGCTTAGAAATTTTAAGAGACCAAAAATTATTTAAAAATTGTAATTTAATCGTAATTTCCGTAAATTGTTAAGAATTAAGATGTGATAAATGTAAATAAACTTGAAGCAAAAATGTCTTTTTTCCTCTCTTATTTAATTTATTTTTTTATGTATTATTTATGTAGGAATTCCTATTTTTTTCTACAGGGTGGAATGGAGTTTCCAATTCTATCTATGGATATGTTGTTATTTTGCAGAAAGAAAACGAAATATAACAGATTTATTTCAACACTTCCTAATTTATTGTTTCCAGATAAATAGAGTTAATAATTCTTTTGAAAGTAGAATCATGTTTCGAAATATGTAAATATTTAAAATAAAAAAAAATGCATTTTTTTGAGTATCCTAGAAATTGTAGTAAATATTTTTAGGATAGGAATTAAGTGTGTAGAAATATTACAAATAAAAAGATTAAATTGAAAATTCTTGTGAACCTAACATGTGACTTCACAAGAAGGTTGCAGAACCATTAATACACTCGGCTTCTAGTTTATGTATGTTTACACAGATGTGTATGTACGGTTGAATTCAGAATAGTTGACAGTGACTGAGGTTTTTTTTTTTTTTGTAGGGAAACTGCTAGTTTTCTTTAATTCTTTAGTTTCGGATTCAAATAGCTACATCTTCAGACCAGAAGCTTTGAGTGCAAGTCAAATTCTCTTCAGATTCCTGAAGAACCTGAATGTCTTATATATTTCGATTTCATAAACCTGATTAACAAAATAATTCCTATTGGATGAGGTGATAATAGTTTTTTTAAATGAATGTTTAAAAAAAAATGTGGAGAGAGTTGAAAAATAATTAGAAGAGTAAATATCTAAGAAGGAGAGCTTGAAATGATGCTATCTTTTGAATTGGAACCTAAATGGTATAAAATTTTGAAGAATGAACTAAACCATTATAATCCCGGTAACACATATCTTCTTTATAAAAATTATCATTAATTATATACTTGTTCGTATATATTTACGCAATTGAGTGGTTGTCAGTTTTAGCCTCCCATTGTAGTCAGTTTATCTTATGTCCGAATTTGTAGAATGTTTGACTTATAGTAAGTAGATTGTCGGTTTTCTAGGAATATGTTCTGTCCATTCGGTCTTTAATTGTGAGACTTGAGCTCTCTATGAATTTATTCGTTTCTTTTGAACCATTTTGAAATTTCTGCTGCTTGATCATTGAGGTCTTATAAATCTCAAGGTATGCACGTCACGTTGTCTGTAAAGGCCTATGTACAGAAATATAAAAAGGAACAGGGCATTTTGAGGTACTTAGATTAATTTACGGATAAAAAGTTCGATAGTACTATCTTAATTTTAGTGCTTTGAGTGCGATTTTCAGGTAAGTCTTGTACCTAAACACAATTAGTCTCCATTTCTCTGGTAGTAGGGCACCGGTGAGCAGTTGAAGTAAAAGCTTTTTTTTTTTCTGTATATGAAATACTGTGAAAAATATTTCCATGTTATCAGTTAAGAGTGAAAATAGTGATTTTTAAAAATATTTATTGATTCATATTTATTTATTGCTTTTAAAGATTATTAGCTATGTCGACAACAAAAGGTATAAAACCTAAAAAAAAAAAAACAGTTTTATTAAGAGATTAATGAAGCTCATCCTAAAAGTAGGTAACTAATCCCAGTAATTTCTTGAATAACAAGAATTTATTTAATATCTATTTGAACTTATAATAAAAGTTTCTTTCAACTTTACACCTTTCTCATATAGCTAAAGTCCAAACTCTTCTATTTGATTTCATTTCAGGAAATGACTCCGTCACCATTTAATAAATCCCCAATTCTAGACATACACAGGTATATAGTTTTTCCTTCGGATTTCAATCCCACCCAGGATAGTGGTATTGATGTAAATGAATTGATGCGTATACTCCCTGAGGAAGAATTGTATGAAATTGTACAAGATATAACTCTGGCACCGCACATAAAAGGGAGCCGTTATTCACCAACAGTGAAACATGCCGGATGGTCACCAATGAAGATTACCCATAATATGAGGTAAAATTTATTTTTATCAGAAATATAAGATTTTATTAATATTAATCTAAGACTTACTATTTATTAGTTCAACAAATTTTAATTCAAGAAATAAATATCACTCTTGGTAGTGAATTTTGTGAAGGATTCAATCATTCAGTACAATAATTTATTGATTTAAAATTAGTATTTATATCCCTAACATTTGGACTTAGTAGATTGGCTCTTGACTTACTATTTTTTTAATGATGTCTGGGAAGCCTTGACGGCTTTATAAGGAAGGATAGAAAAATTAAGTCGAATAAGATGAAGCGCAAAGCAAGGTTATTCTTTTCATGTTTAAATATATTACTGCTAAAGAAGTTAAATAGGTATCTTTTTATAAAATTGAGATTACTGTCATTATGCTTTTATAGTCAATGAAGGCAAAGAACTTGGAACAATGCCATATATAAGAATTTGAATACGAAAAATGAATGTAGAGCCTAAAAATCATAGAAATTTCTGAAATATTGTGGAGAATCAGTTGAATATTTAAGAACAATAGATGTATGGAATAAATCTTAGCAGTTATTACAAAAGGAATGTAGCTTGCAATTCCGATTAGTAAATCGGTACAAATACATACATTTAAGCAATTTCTGCTTTATACTGGGCCTCAACGAACTAAATAGATGACTTGGAAGAAATTAATTATTTATGTGCTAGGAATAAACTGAATGAAACTAAAAAATTATTTATTTGAGTCTATTCAGAAAAATAAATTTGACTGTTATTGTCGACAAAAAAAGATATTTCTTTAGACAGATGGTTTAGCTTGTAAAGTGTATTAGTTAAATTTCTGTGGTGGTTCTTAAAAGTTCTGAAAAGTTTTCTTATAGAATCTCCAGATATACTAGAAGCTGTTATAAGATCCTTGGCTACAACCTTTAGGTATGCTGTGAAATTGGCTCGTTAGTGGACACCACAATCCATAAAGCACTTACTGTTTCCTTCACAGTAATATTTCTATGTTTGAAATTAATTATTATATTGAAGTGATAGAAAAATCTGTAAACAAAAAGTACGTAGTGTGGGGTCCATTCTCAAGATATATTATTTCGTTCATCCAGTTTAGTCTTTCAAATTCCATTAAAAAAAATTAATAACTTAAATCCTTTTCAGATCTTTACTGACAATATTAACAGACAGCGGTGGATTGGATATCTATTCTTTATCAAATAACAATTGGAAACATATATTATCAATATCTAACCAATGGCATTGCATTTGTAAATCAGAATGGGATCGAAATTTTGAACATAATGTTACCAGAGCTGAAATTCTTAAACTGCTCAAACAGAGGACATATAAAATTAAAATTACAGGTAAGAAAATGTTTGATCGTAGAATATCCGGTAATACTTTCAGTTCTGCATGAACACCTTTATTATGTAATGAATTACTTATTCTCCTATTCAATCTGATTCATTGAAAATTAAATATTCAAGACATTGCAACAGTGTTTAAACTTCTTAGTTTTATTTCTCTTCGCAAAAGTTATTATTGCAATAGTGTACCATTTCATTGCGTGAATTTTCTAGTTTTAGGAGATTTTGAAGGAGGAGTTCCGGGAA
The DNA here is from genome assembly GCF_049639745.1 of Rhodnius prolixus. Taxonomy (NCBI): domain Eukaryota; kingdom Metazoa; phylum Arthropoda; class Insecta; order Hemiptera; family Reduviidae; genus Rhodnius; species Rhodnius prolixus. Next base: position 33,792,498 of record NW_027411582.1, read on the forward strand.
GAGTTTTTAGTGAACTTGTATTGAAACCAACTGACGTGTGCTAAAAATTCAAAGTTAAAAAATTAAGAAGAGAACTCCTTGCATGTTCTTATAATTTATTTGTTTGTTAATGTGTAGCATTTGCTTGGGGCGAAGTCCATACTGGTTCAGTGATTTGGTGCCCTTTATTTGCTGGCACCAAGGATGGCATGATATTAATTTGGAAAGTAAGTCAAGTATCTACTACCGTTAACGCAGAGTTGGTAAGCGTAGTGGAATCCAATTTGGGACAGATAACAGCTTTAAATGGTGAACTTGTGAATCAAGAACATTGTAAGAAAACTATTTTCAGCTATTTTCATTGAATACATTGTCAATCAAAAATATTTATTACATTTTTTATTTTATTTTGATTCCTCTTAGATCTCTTATTCTGTGCTGCGCTCAATGGACGAATACAGACGCATTTTGTTTGCTTGCTTGATAAAGCTGATTCGGCAGCAATCGTTGGACAAACTTATGAGGCATGGATAGACGAAGATCGTATAGAAATTCCAGGAGGTGGTTTGGTCAGTGCTTGCTGGTCAGGTAGAGTTATTCTTGCAGCGGCTAAAGGACCACATCTATTGCTAATATTAAATTCCTATCAAGGTCCGGTGATCACAAATTGCATAGTTAATTCCAACAATCTTGCTATCACCGGTGAGATAAATAGCTATAGTTTATTTCTGCTGGATTAGTTTTAAATGGACGATCAAATAATCGAAGATTTTTTTTTTTTGCATTTCTTCCATAGGAGTTTCTTTTATAACTCCGGAAAACTTGATTATGACTACAACGGAAGGAACAGTATATGTTGTTACGGTTGGTCAGGATCCCAATGGTTTTCTACAAACACGTTTTTCTACCATCCAAAGTAGTATCCAATTTGAGAACTATCGATGTAATGGATTCGCGATGTCCAATAGCCATGCTATAATGTGCTTAGCGTTCAGGTAAGAAGAGAAATTAGAACTTAAAGAAATTAATTGAGTGTATTAATGATATAATTATTACTTCAGAACGCGTTAAAATTTTAAAAGTTTTGAATAACTATAGCAGTTTTAATCATTCTGCATTTCCTGTTAGTGTTTGCTCTTCTACAATCTTTGCAGGCTATGCAGGTCTTAGTACCTTTCGTATTCGTATGTGTTAATACAAAAATCATGTCGTATAGAACTTTCAATTTAGATATAAATTGATAAATCAGGCCAAACAGATCTGTATTTGTGTATAATTGAGGAAATTTTTGCAAGCCCAGTTATTTTTTCATCTCCCACTAATTTCCAATGCTGACGCATTCGGTCCTCCCTGCAAGGTTTTTTTATTCACCTGCAGCTACCCATTTTTTTTTTCAAATAGTAAAGGAACAAAGGTATTTCCATTTTTCCGCTTTTTACATCAGATCTACCCTAGAAATTTGTCTTTAAATTGTTGGATTTTTACTTATTTAACTTATCTATTCGTAACAGTTCCAGAAATGTATAATAAAGGAATAAAAAATGAATTTTAGTGTGTTTCCTACTGTCTTCTTCTATTTATTAACTGTGTGGCAGTTATATTGATACATTATGTCTCTCTAATTCTACCTGGATTTAAAAGAAATACTTTTAAAATGTAAAATAAAAGAACTAGAACTTGGCATATTTGTACAAACGACTTGATGTGATTGATTCGTATAATGTTTTTTTTCTTATTCTTCTTTTTTTACTTTTCAAGGTACTAGAATATGTCTATAAAAGAAGGAAATGTTTAAGGTGTTATTTTCTTCGTGAAAATCTCAATCTGCAACAGTCCTTGGCTTACTTCGGCCTTTGCCTTCATTCATTCTGTATTTATTCTGTATTCTGACTTAAGTAATGTATTCTATTAAACTGAATTTTTATACTTGGAATTTCAACTTTCGAACTGCTGAAGGGTCGCTTTTGTCTTTATTGGGTATTATTCCTAATCATAATTCCACCTTGTACCTAACTAATTCTGACTTAAATACAAAAAATGTCCATCATTAGCTGTGAATGCAGATATTTCGGTGTCAAAAGCTGAAAAGCTTAATGTTATAAGTAAATTATAGATTATTTTTATTACATTAATGCATTAAAAGAATTTGCTGTATCAGTGTCCAAGGAAATTACGACCATCTTCAGTTGAGAGAGTATTCTCAGGCTGTATGGTGTACGATGAAGGAATTGGATGATGCTATTGCCGAGATCAACAATCATATAGGTCCTCTTTATGATGTCTGGGATATTTTTGAATTAGTTAGGTAAATTAAAGAAGTAAATTTGATATTTTTTTTGTCTTTTATATACTTTTTTTTTTAATTTTTCATGTACCTATTCCTTTTTTAGAATTCAATGGTTAAAAAAGAATATGACTGAAAAAGTATTCTCCATACACAATACTGAAGAGTTGGATGTAATGGATGTTAATAAATTAAAGAAAAACTTATGGTTCGTTGAAATTTCATTGAAGCTTGATTCACTTCCGAATGATACGAAAAAGTCATTGGTAAAATTGTTTATTTATTTCTATAGAATGTAATGTATTTAATTGTAGCTTGAATTATCTTTTAAATTTTTATAAGCAGAGCCGTGCGAAGGGAAAATGGCCTGAATTTAAGGCCCTTTCTCAAGATTTTTCTTGAAGGTCAAATTACCATTTGGTAAGGATTCATGTTTACTCAAGATAAAAATGTTTTGATTTTTAAAAATAAATTAGAAAATACAATCACTTAATATTTGATTGATTAATACAAAATAATAATTAACATAAATATTTATTTATTTATTGCTTGCTACATAGCTAATTGCTTAAGCAATGGAGATGGCCAAGCAATTAATTTCAATATTAATATAAATATATATGTACTTTCAACTCTCAGAAAAAAAAACTATTTAGCCCTTGACTTTAGTACAATCTAAAATTCAGCGCCTGGAACTGAATTTTACCCCACGCACGACTCTGTTTATAAGTACATTCTAATGTATCATATCTTCACTTTCTTGTATTATACTATTACGCCTGGGGCCTCTTATAGCGAAATATCATTTTAAATTTGTCGACCTTGAATAATTATCATTAGTAAGTTGAATTTAATAAGTTAGTAAGGGAAGGCATAAGATGTGTGGTTAGCGAAACAAGTAGTTAACTGGAAAGTAGTTGACTGGATTCCAACGCGGAGATCACGAGGTCGAATCCGACTGCTGGCCCTTAGATTTTCTCTTACTAGGAGTTTCTTACAGCTCATTGTCCAGTGATGGACAGTATTATCTGTAACGGAGGCCGGGAATGCACTAAAAAAAGCCTTGAGTGCCAATAACCTCAGATATTGTGGAAGATGATAGAAAGAGAACATCGTGTGATCAAATACATTTAAATTCTACAGGAATCGCTTAAAGATGAAATGACCATATTGATAATGTCTTCACACGTCTTCAAAAGGGTTACGCAGTTAATTTCCAATTCTGGTGATGAAATCACACAATTGGATGAACAGAGTCTTAGAATAATGCGCCATTGGCTATTCTATTTGGTGAATATTGGCTTGAAAACCAGTTATGCAGCGACACATGCCACAGCTTCCACTTTATTGCAACAGATAGATGATAGTGTAAGTGATGCTGATAAGGTCTCCGAGACGTGCAACATCTGTAGAGCTCATATCCTTTAATTGCTTTTCAATCTAAATTTTTCTTGTAAAATCTAATACGTATTTTTAGTACAGTAAGAGCGATTGATTGATGAGTCACTGACTGACGATTGGTAATTTATGAAATTGTATTGATGATTACTTAATGAGAGACGATTCTTTTTTCTTTTTCTAGTTTCCATTTTAGCCATTAGATCCGCTTATCAGCTCTTTTACTAATTTACTACGTTTAGGTTTCTGAGTAAATGCCGTTTGTGCCCTCGCAAGAATTAAATTAACTTCTACCTACTTGTTGTAATGTGGAAAAATAAGCAGGGCCGGCAAGAAACCTTTAGTAGCCTAATATACCGAATTACGTAGATTGTAGTAATAGAAAGTCATCAGGTTTTTCTATTTAGAGAAACCCATTTCACATTTGTTTTATAAAACCTTAACAAAAAAAATTGATTAAGCGTTGAAAGTGTTGAAGATATATCGACAGCTATATGTGCGCAAGGACATTCAATACCTCGTTGTGTCCTTTCCATGGTTCAATGTGCAGTAATAGGGTATTACATATGTCCAGTATGTAAAATCGTAGCGCATCCATCAGCAGGTAATCTAAATTCAAATTATAAATACTTCATAACCTATCTTATAGCCTAAATCATCCTTTAACAATAAAATGGTTATCTCATTTTACAGTTACACCCACTAGATGTACATGCGTCTTTTGCGATTATTATCTTAGAGCTGATGAAAAAGTAAAGGCAGAAGACTGTGCTGATGCGGATGATGCTTTTTACCTATGAGTTCATCAAATTAAAAGTCTGTCGTTTTGGTTTTTAATAGTTTGAGTAAGTAGATTTGAAGTTCTAAATCCTTATCAAAGACTTTATCCGTGATCTTTTTTTTTAAAACATTCTGACCAGTTTCTCATTAGGCGTCCATCTTCAGAAATTAGTGAATTAGTTGTATGTAGATTCGTTAATGGACTAAACTGAAGCATATTCTCGGAAGATGATTCATCCGAAAAAGGAAGAAACCGGTTATAAAATGACGGATAAAATCGTTGATATTGTCCAGCATTGCGAATCCAACCGTTTCGTTTTTTTTTTTAATAGCAAATTATTTGTTAATGTTTTTTTTGTACAAATAAATATTTAAGTAAATTTTTTATATGTTCTTTTTTAATTGATTTATTGATTTTCAAAACAACTAAAATGAGCACGATTGATGCAATTCTTGTTTGTAGGTAGCAATCCTTCGGTTTACTTCCTTGTGGGATACCAGTGGCTCTAACCGTACAGCTAATTCCTTCTCAACTGAGGTAATATAACCTCAGGAATTTTACCCAGATAGATCCTGCGTTACAGATAGACCAGTCCTCTCTGGAGGATTGATGTCTTAAGAAAAAGAAGTTTTTCCATGTCAAAAGGAAAACCTGTATTGGTGACTTTATAAATCATAAGATTAAGTAAAAGGATGATAGAAAAATAATTTTAAATCATCAAAATTTATCATTTATTAACCGCTAAATACTTTACACAATTATTGCTAAAAATAGTTGTTCAAGATAACAATTATGGTCTTAGTAAAAATTAATTGATTTTTACAAGCGTTATATTCAAAAGAAAGGTCAAAGTTTATTTACATATTGTACGAAGTTATGAATCATTTAAAATAACTAAATGACTAGCCTTGAAATGACTAAATTGAATATGAAATCTTAAATTTTGGACGAAAAATTTCAACTTATTTTTTCAAATATGCTTTTTATTACATAAAATGTAAGCATTTAGTAATTGATACAAAATATGCATTTATTAACGAACAATGAAAGCTTCAAAATTATATTCTTGAGCTATTCACTCCATTATAATCATCTAAACTCATACACATTTCTGCATACAAGCTTTAATATTCGAATACCTAAAATTTAATGAAATGTTTTTCTTCCCGAAACAATTCTTTCACAACAAAAAATTAAACTCAGAAATATACGTGTTTATTTAAATAGTTCAATACATTTACACCGTTTAAAAACTCGAAAGATCGCTGCTCGTAGAATAGTTCATCTAACATTAGGAGAAAAAAAATACACAGTTTTAAAACAGAAGTGTAAGACGATGTCACGTTGGTGTATCAGTGTCCAATTTAGTCGGAGTCCCATAACGTTTATATGCTTCTTTGTAGAATGCAGCTTCCATCTCAGTTACAAGGTGATCAAAAAAAATATTTGCCAACTGAAATCAATAAAAAAATATTGTATATTTATATTCAGATAAATGTTAGTCTTAGGCCGATATTTCACTTAATTTAAAAGGTGTCATTCAGAATTAGCTTTAAGAATAAGTTCTTAAAAGATCAAGAAGTTGTACGACTTTATATTACTTCGACACTAAAAAGACCTTAATAATTAAAATTAAGCATATATCATTAATTTTGTAATGACGCCCTACGAAGAACCAGAACCTCTGCCATCACGACTCCCATTCAACAATTCTTGTATTCCACCCGGGGCTCCTCCCCCTGTTCATTCGGTGCACTTCCTCACTATCACCATCCATCAGATATAGAAAGCTTCCTTTCTTCAAATAGTAATCTAACTTCTCAGAATGTTCTTATTTTAAACCCATCTTTTACTTAAAATACCCTTAAGTTCTTTACTTCCTATCTGACTGAATTAAGCTCATCCACTCTCTTCAGTAACGTTTCAGAGATATAGGTTCCAATTAGTCATAGAATTGGTATTGTAGATCTGATCTTGCAATTGCGAAACTCAATCACAGATTACAGATTGGCTATCTATATTTTTATCCTTTTTGTTTAGTTATTTACTTGTTTTATGACAACAGTCAAACATTATATGGATATTCATTTCTTTCATGTTCAGATATTAAAAATATTTATAGCCTCCACTCAGTTGTCAGCCATGTTTGGCGGGTGCTCGAGTAGTTTAATCAGGGGATTAAGAAACTAACTACGATAAAAAAATCTTACACAAAACCGGAGCTATTTAACTGCATTTTTTCTTAACATCTAGAGAATTTTTGAAATAATTTCCTAGTAAATGTTATAAAAAGGTCTCTAAAATGTACACCTACCTGTGAATGAAGAAGTGATTTAAATTCAAATGAAACATAGAAATGAACGCTACAAGAATTTGGAAAACGCTTTGCATCCCTCAGAGGAGGCTTTGTGAATCTCCAAGTAGTTGTTAGATGGTGAAACAATCTGCCATCCGTACAATCAGCTTTCACTAGATACGGTTTCACTAGCGTCACTTTTGACACATAACTCTCTACTACTGGTGGAAATCCAACCTGTAAATGTTAAAAAGTTCTATAATGCCTAAAATTGTGGCTCCCGTCAGTATTACGAGATTTGTTCATTGAAAGTACACTTACAGTATGTGTTACAAAATGTGTGATTATGTGATGATGAGCTGGAATTTTGTATGGGTTTGATACATTCAAGTAGTTTCACAATTTTACTACCTCTGCAGGTCTCAAGTGTGAGTGTTCTAAGAACAATATTGTGTTGATCGAGTATCACACAGGGGTATCCGAAAGGGTACCCAATGCCCTGAAGAAGTGGATAGCTCACACTAATTCAAGTTATTGCTTCCACTTCTCCGTATATTATTAAACCATGTTTAGTTTTAAAATGTATATAAAAATGTGCATTCACAATTTTTTTGGCGCAATCAAAAAGCTCTTCTACTACTCCTTAGCATTCAACGTGAGCGTAATAAATTTATTTATTTTTTCCAAACAAATAACGCTTACAAACCACTTTCATTGCTATCCGAAGTATCTATACATCTCATTTCTATTGACGGTAATAGAAAAAGTAAAGTTAGAAAAAGTTAATAACATAAAAACCATTTTTTATTTAATTTCAGAACGCACTTCACTCAGTAAGGGAATTGTAGAGCATTCCACGTAAAAGTATATAGGAATAAAGCGTATGTATTTATATTCCGCTTAGATAGTTTCTCTAAGGCTGAAACCTTTCTGATTAAAAGTTTTTTTTATCCACTTCCGTACTAAATTAGCAATTTGAAAATAAGTAAAACCTAATATTCATCATGAAGAGGTAATTCTAAAAGAAATGTTTCTTACTACAGTGATTATTTATAACGGTATATTTAACGTTATAAATATTTACTAATTAAGAAGTTAAGTACACAATGACATACATTTTATTATAATTATGTACATTAAAAAAAAGTATATCCTCACTTCCAATTCACCTAATAATTCTTTCTCAGTCCTTGAATGTACTACAGATTTCCGACAAAAAGGGAGAAATTTTGCATAGTTTTCTACGTCTGATACTACTTCAAACATCTGGTCAATTGTAAATCTGCAACGAATTTCAAATAGAAACAAAATGTTCAATTTATTTTACAACTTATTATTATAATACAATTATCTTAAAACTTAATCGTAATCTTGAGAGGGAAGATTAACATAAGATTGGTTGTAATCTCTAAAAACATTTCTGGTGAAATATAAATTGTTGAAACATGCAGGAGAAATTTTAGTATGTACCAGATCTGCAAAGGCTTAGTTATAACTAGTTAAGTTAAAGAGAATCTATTGGGCAATCATATATTTTAGGTAAGATTAGTTTGGTAAATCCCGCCATTCTTAGTTTCTACAGAACTACCGGAGCATTATTTAGCCACACCTACAACCTTAAAAGTTCTTCTCACTGGATCACTTTTTTTAAAATTAAAGATAGCGAGTTTTTCTTTATACTAACAAGTTGGACTTCGTGTAATCAACTGGGCCGACCTGAGAAGTGATGACTACTTTCAGGAATAAGAGTAATGGGAACGGGATGATGAAGTCCCCAAAGATGAAGTACCACAAATAGTGGAGTTTTCAGGTATAATAGCTCTTATGTTCTGTCCCTTTTTAACATAGAACAATATTCTGGAATTCGCTATATCTTAATATAAATTTTATAACTGAATATTTGCAAAATATAAGGCTAAAAAGTGGTCACTTGAATCCATAAAGTTGCCATATTACTTACCGATAAATGAATTATCGTTTTACCAATTGAAATAATGTGATGCCAAAAAAGGTAGGCTATAACTTAAACACTGAAGTTATTATAAACATTTTTGGAATATTTTTATAATATTCCATTTTAACTAACACAATATGTCTATTTACCCAGCAATTTTGTGATCAGAATATTCCTTTTTCCAGCTAGTTAAATTACGTTGATTAAAAATATTACAATATATACTCCTTGATAACCACGGCTTAAGGGAGATTATCATCTTGGGCCCCTGTCATTTATAACAAAAAAATACGGTTCAAAACTAAATTCTTTTAAGAAATAAATTTAACTTAAAAAATATAAAAGCAAAATAAAGAATTACTTCAGCTTACCGTGGATAAAACTACACACACCCCCTCCTATTGATAAAATTACTATTCTTTGGCAAAATACTTGCACAAATAATCCGATCACAGAGTGATGACTTCATTTTGCACACCGCGACATTCCTGCATTTATTATCTTAATTTTAAATAATCATGATCGGGGCTAAAAGAGATAATGCAAACTATTTCTTTAACATAACACTACTTTGATTTGATTCAGTATTACCTTCCTTAGAAGTACGATAACAACCAAACTGTAAATGTCTTTCTCAAATTGTATTATTTATCGCATAACGTTCATCACTAATTTTCTTTCTATCTTAATTCACTTGATGAAAAAAAAAAAAATATTTGATCATATCCTGCTCATTTTGGCTTAAGATTAAAAGTAGAACCTACCTCTTAGAGGGTGTGAAAATTTAATTACTCACAAATATGTACGAGTGAAAGAAGATAGTTAACACAATTCAAAAATTAAACCTTTTTTATTAAAAAAAAACCTTTTTTAGAATGTCATTTCCTTCATTTTTCTAAATCTTAAACCAGTAATATTATAATCTTTAATTTAAGTTTAGCAATTTATATTATTAAGCTTATAGAATGTAAAATTCTATTTAGAAAAGTAATGCAAGTTATGAATTAAAACATGTGTTGCTATAGATCATGGCAACCGTGATGATTCTGATGCAAACTACACTGTAGTTTGGTAGTCAATGGGCGCTTGGAGTAATTGCCGTTGTAATTTGTTAGGTGAAAAATGGCGAACATACCGAAGACTCATGAAGGTAAGTAATAAACTAATTCTTATTAACAGTGAATGCTACATAGAAATCATATTTCATTAATAATTAAACAAAAATATTGCTCGTGTTTTTCTCACGATATTTTAGAAATTTCCATGTTATCATGTACATTATTCTTGATTACTTACAAAATTGTTTTATCTTAGTTATTTATTATTATATTATATTCATTGCTTTCATGTTAGTTTCTTTATTTACAAATCAATTATTTTATATGCTTCATACTTTATTAACTTTGTTCATCGATTTCTTGTTAGTGTGTTGTTATTGTAGTTAGACGTTATATACTAAACGTCTATATTTTCAATTTAAATTCAAAATCTTAATGTATTTTTTTAGACATTGAAGCACAAATACGTGAAATCCAGTCTCGCAAAAGAAATGTAACGACAGAAGAAGGGGGTGATAAATCTGGGGTAGGTTTAGGCGAGAGTGGATTTTTTGATCGTGATATTTATGGTGGAGGAAAATTCGAGGGCTATGTAACATCTATTGCTGCAAATGATGAAGTTGATGTAAGTATTTACTCTTATTTCTGTTTATTTAATTTACTAGACATTATTTTTTTTTTTTAGAAATTATGGTACTACTATTAATGTTTTACTAATTTCAGGATGACGAATACGAACCAGTTTCATTTAGTAATCAAAATAAAAGACCTGGTTATACGGCACCGGCAGCCTTGCTTAATGATGTGGCTCAGGTATGTTTGTTTATTTTTTTCATTAAATATTATTCATTTAATCATGTGCGCTTGATCTTCGCTAACTAAACAACCCATTCGGAATCAAGGCCGATCTTTTGCAAATTTGAAATCGTTTGCGAGTTAGACGTTTTGAGGAGGTTTTTGATGTCCAAAAATGTGTGTCTACCCGATTTTGAGTTTGCAGCGTTCCACAGTAAGAAATTTTTAGTAGTTTGTGTCACTTTTTCTTTTAGTTTTTTTGGGAAAAACCGTTATTTAAGAAAAGAGATTTTTTATGGCCCTTTAGTGCCCATAGAGCCCTCTATAGCAAATTGTTAAGAAGGTAGCTAAAAGTCAAATTTCTTTACAATTCAAAAGCTCCCCTAAGAGGTTTTTTTTTTTTTTTTTTTTTTGTGCAAAGAGAGAATTTGATCGCTAAGCCCTAAAGAAACAAATATTAACATCTAAACGTTATCAAGATATAATTTATTTTTTTCTTTGTCAGAGTGAAAAAGATTACGATCCATTTGCTGAGAGAAGAAGACCAACTGTGGCTGAAAAAGAGGATGAATACCGTCAAAAAAGGAGACGGATGATAATTTCACCGGAAAGAGTAGATCCTTTTGCTGAAGGTGGGTCATTACTTGTAGAACTTATTATTTTTCATTTACCATAAATATTATCAATGATATATATACCTTTCATATTCTTATATGTTAAATTTTTCAAGTACGGGCTTAGAAATAAATATACTAGAGTTTTATTTTTATATGACTTTATTTCTAAGCCTATGCTGGTGTTTTATTTGGGGTATGTTTTGCTTGAAAGTTTGTTTGAATCGGTGTGTGAAAGTTCGATTGTCTTGCCCAGAAATAATGTAAAAATATTTCACCCTGTTGATAATTATTACTTGGCAGTTATTTATTTGTTGAATTACTTTAAAATTTAAAATCAATGTAACAAGATACCGCTGCCCTTTTATTCATTAGAAATACTAACTTTGCTTAATCTTCAGAATATTTTCTCTTTTTTTTTTCGTAGTTTAAACCAGAATTCAAGCATAAATCAACACAGATATTTATCTTAGAAATTTCTTTATCCACTAATGAAAATAGAATTTTTCATGTCTAAATTATGATAAATGGGTTTTGATTGACTAGCTCTTTCTTTTAAAAGGAAATAAGTAGTGATTGATTGTTCAGATCATCCAAAATTCCATTAAAATTACCGTTTCCTGAGGAAAAGTTTCAAACCACGGGTAGTTTTATTAATTAGAAACACAAACTAAAAAAAAGAATTATTAACTACCGAAAACTAGATTGTGAATTTGTGAAAAACTAAAAAACGAAAACTTTTTGTTTATTCCACTTGAGACGCCTTATAGCGCGCATGCGGGATAGCTTTTACAATCCGCACTATTTCTCCCATCATGATCGTGATTCTGGTATTCTAGCTATCCTTTTAGTGTGTTGTTTACCTTATAGTATTTTTTAACAATAATTATGCAGTCAGTTATAAAAGAATGAATCTCATTTAATTTTTTTTAAATTTTCTTTTACTTTATATTTTTTTGTGAAATCGTGTGATCAAACCGGGGTTTCCAGTATTTTTTTTTTAAACACTGTGTGTTCGATTGTTGGCCATCTTTCGAAATACGATTCTTCTTGAATTCGTTCGCCTTGGATTATAGTCTGCTCTTCCGTTGAAGATGTATCGAAGGAATGCTTCTTTTCTTAAATGTGAGCATGCTCAATTTAAACATTTTTTTTTTCATATGATTTCAAGTGTAAAATTTTGTTCAATTGCTGTGTTAATGTTATTTAAATTTAGGTGAGTAGAGAGCAACTGCGGTTTTTATAAAGGATATTCTATTCTTTTATATTAAAGAAAAGATTAAGTAAAGACAACAAGTAGTATTAGTAAGGAAATGAGCTAGCTGATAATTATCTCATAGTGCGTGATCGTTTCGATAGTTTCTGATTGTCCTTATTTCGAATTAATAAATTGAGCATTACTTTGTAGAAACAGTACTTGTTACTAATGTACGATATTTCTGAAAAAATCGGTTATATCTGTTCATAATAGAAGTGAGAATCAGAGAATTGTCAATTGGTCACCGCCATCTGGATTGCCCTAAGTTGATACACATTTCAACACGAATAGCTTTGGCAAGTTTCTAAACGATGTTGAGCCTAGTGCTGGAGTCTTAATCATGTAGAAGAACCTTTTATTTATTGCCTAAATATTTCAATAGGTTGAAGATTATAATAGAGAAAGGATGTAACAGAAGGGAAAACCTTTAATTAAGATCTAACCTGATCTTCCTTTTGTACCCCTTACAGATATCTCTTGCATCACCATTTATAATTTTTTAGCAGAACGTTAATTTAATACCACTTTCTCGTCAATTTCAATTATTGCATTGGCTAAATTTATTTAAAAGTGTAAAGAATCAAGATAATGTTGCTACGTGCTAAGTTTAAAGCATTTCAATACCGAGATCAAAAAATAATATCTCACCATAATAATATATATTGCTACCATAATATTTAATGGAAGACAGAATGGTTTGACTACTCTCAACAAGCGGTTTTTTTCTGCACAACCCCATTTAGTTTTTTTTTTGTTTTTATTTTTAAATAAAGGGCAAGCGGATCTTGAATTTTTAATTTCATCATTTTATTTTTCTTTTAAATAAATTAGGGGGTGTATAGTTTATTTTTTCAAATCTTCTTTCATTTACTAATCAGCGGTTTTTTTCTTTCTTTCTTTGTGAGGATGTCCTAGTTGGAAGCTTGTGCTGAAGAAATTAATTCGCATCATTATGACCGTACAGCTGTATATGATTTTTCGTTCTTCTCTTCTGGATCGGCCAACAAATTCTCTATTTATTAAAAAAACAAAAAAAAAATCTAGTTTGATGAGTACTTTTTTATTTAAGTACTTTTTATAAAAAAAATAATTAATAGTAAATATAATAAATGTTTAAAGTGAAAAATAGGAACACTGATTTCATTCCTGATTTAGTGTTTTAAGGAAGGAATCAGAAGAATTTGGTATCCAAAAAAAAATAAAAATAAAAAAAAACAAAAATCAAAAACAAATTAAAAATCTGTGCCATGGACTCAAATTCTCTAATGAGTTTCTCTATTACATTTCAGTTCACGAATTGGGAGTTTGGAGATTTACAAATGTCAAAATGGTAAAACTATTAGTACCAAAATATGGGATTTTTACATCTCTTTTATTTTTTTTTTTACATCAAAAAAAAAAATCAAAAATAGTTACGAATGAGTGTGAAGTGTGTTTGTTGGCAAAAAATCTATTAATCGCCCCAAGACTATTTGCAGGTTTTTTTCGAAAAATAATGCTGGCGTTTGGCTAAAAATGTGGTTGAAGAATTTTGAGCAGTACCGGCGAAACGTACGTATTTATATTAGAATAATTCCAATACATTATGCTTATCTTCAAGGAAAAATAAAAGTTTTGGTAGCTTATTTTTCAAAATCAATTAATAATACAGATAAATTATGAGATTCTGAATTAAAGTTTATTAGAGTTGTAAACTATTATATACAATTTTTCGGAGGGCTTAAATACTATAAACTAATCTGAAATCCACCTTCATTAAACACTGTCAGTTTATTTTCAACACTATCAAAATTCAATTTAAAATATATCGTCCTAAAAAGTAATGAACTGCTATGAAGAGACGGCATCGAAATCCCGACATCAAAGTCATTGAGCAACTGCCAGAATGTTTTATGAAGATTTCTTTTCTTCTCAAGGTTTCATCTTCCATGAAAATTCTTCTGTTTTGTTCCTTTTTTTTAAACTTGATCAACAAGAAAATCATTTCTTAAATATTTACTTCTTACATAATTCAAAAATTCTAAGATACTTTACAAAGCATTATATCTCTGCCACAAAGCACTATTCGTGGTTTAGCTAACTTTTACTTCTACATATGATTACAAAACTTTATTGTGCATATATTAAATATATATGCATTTATTATAATGTATTAAATATATTTCTAGTTTCATATCTTAAATTTGAATAAGCATAATGTATTGGCTAAGTCCTCAATATGAAATGCCCAGTTTTTATTTTATTAATTAATTTATTTTTATTATGTCTATTTTTATTATTAATTAAATTAAAATAAAACCCCTTTGCAAAAACCACACTATTTTATATTTAAAATATAAATGCATGAAAGTGCGTTTGATACATTTGAGGACTTGAAAATAGGAAAAGAAATTATTTATAGCCTAAGATAATATAATTTTATTCATTTATTTTTTTTAAGTCATAAATATTTTCCATTATTATAATCTTATTTTGTTTTTTTTTGTTTTTTTTTACTTGGCGCGTTGTAGGTGGTAAGACACCGGATATTGGATCTCGTACGTACACAGAAATTATGAAGGAACAAATGTTAAGAGGAGAAGAGAATGAGGTAATATTTTTTTTTTTAAATAAAACTTTAAGAAGTGAGACATTTAGTTCGTTTACATTATAGTATGAGCACAGACGTTGATAGAGAATATAAGCAAGTTGATTAAGCTAGAGCATTGACTAGAACTCAAGTTTTGAGTTCGTGATGAATTTTGAAAGCCTTGTAGCGTCAAATCTACCATTTATTAGAGTGTCTCGTTAGAGTTGATGGTAGATTTGCTCAGCCAGGGCCGAATGACTCGTAAAAGGTGGTATTACTGACTGCGAACAATTGGCTTAGAAAACATGTGAGCCTGTGGTTAGGTCGATATTGGTCATTTGCAAGATTTGCGTGACCCAGGAAGAAGTGTTTCTTCCATGTTCACTGTTATTGCGAAAATGTGTCAGGATGAATTTACTCGTTCTTGGCATTGAGCTCGCGTATTTGTTCTGAGCCATTGGTTAACGCTGGCTAATCAGGGGGATGTTGCAATGGACCCTTGTGGATGGCGGTGACATGAATGAAATCATGAAATATGAATTTTCTGCTACCTTGTCAAAACAAACTCAGAACGAAAAGTGTGAAATATAATTCAATTGTGTGTGTGTTTTCCTATTGTCAAAAATGTTCTATTCCTTTTCTGGCATTCTGCTTACGAGGATTTGAAATTTACTCACTGTTCTGAAACTTTCAAAAACCAATTGTAGGACTCATGGTTATTTCCGCAATTTATAATTTTATCCATCTTAGATAGTATGTGTTTTTATTTTTTATCAATTTATATTTTTCAAGAGATTAGTTCAGGTATTTCATAATCTAAATAACCAATGAAAATCTGCTTAAATATAATGAAAAGAACCCAGCAAAAACTTTTCCAGAATGAACATAGCTAATATTGAGGCAAGTAGGAACCTGAAGTTCATTTATTCAGATCGCTTCTGAAGTAAATTGGCTTAAATGACTCTATCTCAAAAGGCTTTTATATTGATAATGACTGTTCTTTTTTTTAAAGTTTTTATTAAGTAATCACGAATTTCTTATTTTCAGATACGTAAAAAAATGACAGAAAAAGCTAAGGAGGGCACACTAAAAGTAACAAATGGGGAAGTTAAAGCTAAAAAACGGGGTCGCTGGGATCAGACTGTAGATACCGAAGTTATACCTAAGAAAAAAACTGCAGATGCTACATGGGAAAAAGATGATGTAACTAACTTTATTATTATTATTGTTGTTATTAATGTAAATTTAGATTGAGTTTAATTTGGAAAGAACATTTAGATTATTTAGAAACAAATTTAGAAAAAAAAGCATTTGCTTTTTTATTTCAGCAAGCCACACCTGCAACAGCTCGCTGGGACGAAACTCCTGGTCATCCTAAAGGTAGTGAGACACCAGGGGCTACACCTTCAGCTAGGATGTGGGATGCAACACCAGGTCACGCTACACCTGGTCATGCTACACCAGGTAGAGAAACACCAGCCACAGGCACATCCCGCAGAAATAGATGGGACGAAACACCTAAAACTGAAAGAGGTTTGTTTTTCTGTAGAGTCAAGGCACCTTTTTTTTTTTTTCAAGTGTGGATTAAATAGATATTTCAATGCATTTTTTTTCCTTAGAAACTCCTGGACACAGTGGTTGGGCTGAAACTCCTCGCACTGACCGTACTGGAGGAGCTGATCTTATTCAGGTAATAAATCTTTACTTAGTTTCAAATGTTATGCTTTTTAAATGAAACTTAAACTTAAATTTAAAGGTATTTTTCATTTTTTTAGGATACACCAACTCCAAGTGCGAGTAAGCGAAGGTCTCGTTGGGATGAGACTCCAAGTGCTACCCCTGCTGGTGGTATGACCCCTTCAACGCCAGCAGCCGTTGCTACACCTCTTATGGCTCCATCGGTTACTCCAACTGGACATAAAGCCATGGCTATGGCTACCCCTACTCCAGGTGAATTTACTTCTGTTTTTTTTTTTTTTTTGGTTTCCTCCTTCTTTTGAAGAGTTAATGTCATTATTTGTTTAAATAACTTACACTTTTCTACAGGTCATTTAATGACGATGACACCAGAACAGCTGCAAGCTTACCGATGGGAGCGAGAAATAGATGAAAGAAATAGACCGCTTTCTGATGAGGAATTGGAGACAATGTTTCCTCCAGGATATAAGATTCTCAATCCTCCAGCAGGTAAGTTGGGTTTGTTTAATTTTAAGTATTTTTAATGATGGATATTTAATGCGAAGTGTATTCTCATGAAATCAATAAGTGCTTCCATTTATGTCCATACTGTTTTGACATTAGTTCAATTAAAATCAATATTTCGATCGGGTTATATTTTCTGTACCGTTGCAGAACTATATAATTTTTTTTGGTTTTGAAAATGAACAAAACCACTTGAACTAGATGTCCGTATCAATAATTGATAAGTTGATCTCTAAGAGATTGGCTTCGGAGAAAGTTCTGAAGAATATTTTAGAATCGTGTGGCGAAATGTGTTACCAATTTTTTCTTGACAATTACTGCAAAGCCCTAAACTTCAATTTTAAATTGTACACAGTTTCTTTGCCAATTTTGTTTTATCTCATAATTATTCTTTTTTCTTTTCATTTTCACCATTAAAATTTTAAATCCAGTCCTAATTTTTACTTTTATTGTCACTTATTAATATTTTATTTTATTTTTTGAATAACACTCTGTAACTTGCAACGCATACAACTTGCTTGTAAAGTGTAAGCTTAAAAACAGGAAATAATTCTATTCTGTATTTTCTGTACCGATTTCTTCGGAAATATTCAGAACATGTTTTCAAATGAATTGTTCTTATCACTCAAATAATATAAACGAGGATTGAGTTTCTAAAATTGTGAGTTTGAAGAAAATAAAGTGTCCAAAAGAGCGAATTTACTGGATGATTTTCGTTTTAGTTTACGGCATTTTTTTTGTGTGTGTGTGTGTGTGTGTATGTGATAGTTTTCATACATACATTTATGTAAACATACATAAATTATCGATATTTTGTGAAATTACAATCGAGAAAATTAATTTAAGGGAGTTCTATTCCGAACATCCTAACTATGTGACTTCCTAACTAATCAGTTTTGCCTTAAAAATATTTGTTTACCATAAAAAGCGTTACATTTAAGTATTTAAGGAAATATTCGAGATTAAAATAAAAATTATAGAGTTAGAACCTTGAGAATTGAGCTAGAGTGAGCCTTAAGTGTTTCATACCAGATTATTTTAACTCATTCATTGGCATTCTATTTTAGGATATATACCTATAAGAACGCCAGCGAGAAAGTTGACCGCAACTCCAACACCAATTGCTGGAACTCCTCAGGGATTTTTCATTCAGCAAGAGGATAAAAGTGCTAAATATGTCGATAATCAGCCAAAAGGAAATCTCCCATTTCTCAAAGCAGAAGATGCTCAATATTTTGATAAGTTGCTGGTAAGTACTAATATAAAATTATCTTTTTTTTTGTATTAGTAGATTGAACTAAAAAGAGAAGTGTTCCTATTATGATTTGAAACTATTTTGTAAACACAACTTTCTTCTGTTTATTACCAATAAAGTTGGACGTAGATGAGGACTCTTTATCTCCTGAAGAACAAAAAGAAAGGAAGATAATGCGACTTCTGTTGAAAATCAAGAACGGTACACCACCCATGCGGAAGGCTGCTCTCAGGCAGATAACTGATAAAGCCAGAGAGTTTGGTGCTGGTCCACTTTTTAATCAAATATTGCCGTTGCTCATGTCTCCAACTTTAGAAGATCAGGAAAGACATTTATTGGTGAAAGTTATAGACAGAATTCTATATAAATTAGACGATCTTGTTCGACCATATGTCCATAAGGTAGGTCTTATTTAAAGAAGTAGGTGGACAAGTAAGTTATTTAAAAGAATTAATTTCATTGTAAGATTATTAATATATTTTGATTTATAGATTCTTGTGGTAATCGAACCGTTACTGATTGATGAAGACTATTATGCCCGTGTAGAAGGTCGTGAGATCATTTCCAACTTGGCGAAAGCGGCCGGTCTTGCCACAATGATATCCACCATGAGACCGGATATTGACAATATTGATGAATACGTACGTAACACTACAGCAAGAGCATTTGCCGTGGTAGCTTCTGCTTTGGGCATTCCATCTTTGTTACCATTCTTGAAGGCCGTGTGTAGGAGTAAAAAGTCTTGGCAAGCTAGACACACTGGTAAGTTTGGAAACTTGTAAGTTAATTTTCTATACTTATTACTTTTTTGCAATAGAACTTTCGTGAAAATGAATATTTCCCTTTATAATTTCCCTCGCACATTCCTTTTTCCTTGTACCTGTTATAGCCAAACTTCCCTAAGGGTAAAAGAAAAAAGAATTTTTACTTTTCTTACAGCAATAGGTAGTTCTATAGTCACTATCGAGTTTTTAGTCTGAAGACGTTAGTAGATAAGGGTGTACTAGTTGGGTGATCACAGGCGGATACGCTAGTAAAATGCGTCGCTAAGATTTCAGTTCTGAACTTTTTAGCATATCTTAATTTTGACTCCTTGCTGAGTATTCTTATTCAAAGAAGTTTTCCAAGATTGCAGAAAATAATTTTCTTCTTATCTGTCACAGGTATAAAAATAGTACAACAGATAGCCATATTGATGGGTTGTGCAATTTTACCACATTTGAAAAGTTTAGTAGAAATTATTGAACATGGCTTGGTAGATGAACAACAAAAAGTACGAACAATTACTGCTCTTGCAATGGCCGCACTTGCTGAAGCTGCCACACCATATGGTATTGAAAGTTTTGATTCTGTACTTAAACCTTTGTGGAAAGGTATCAGGACTCACAGAGGAAAAGTGAGTTGTTTTTTTTAATTTCTAAAATCTTTTGATAAATTTTGTTTCGTAAATGATACAAACTGGTTGTTAAAACTACATATTTTGGTAGATTATGAAAATGAAACATATAGATCCTTAAAGTATAAATATCTTAGATGCAGTAGAGGTTTTCTTTATTTCGAAAGAGTAGAAGGGTACTAAAAAATTGTATGTTCGTTTTGTTAAGTGTGGGTATGTCTGGAACGTCGAATTATCCGAAAATTAATTAATTAAATTAATTAATTTAAATTCATTAAAAATACTTTAATATCTAAAACAGTCCAAACTCGGCTTGTCTTATAAAAGATGAAGTGTATTTCTAAAGCGTATTTCTGTCAATAAGTGAGAATGACTATTTCACTTAGATTTATGCATATATACAGGGTGAAACAGTAAGTATTGTCCATAGGCCTACTGTGTGTAGTACATCTAAAGTGGAGTTCAATGACGTATTGGCCAACTTTATATTTTCCTCGGTTCTTAAGTGACCTCACTTTTTTTTTCTAAAATCATTACTTTTCTCCAATAAAAATTATTACTCAGAAAGTTTTTGTCCGAATTCGATTCTGATGACACGGTTAGAAAGACAATTTTTAGAAAATTTATCTGTATTTCTAACCCTGTCATCAGAATCGAATTCGGGCTAAAACTTTCTTGAGTAATAACATTTCTATTGGAAAAAAGTAATGATTTTACAAAAAAAAATTAAAATGACGTCACTTAAGAATAGAGGAAAATATGAAGTTGGCAAATACGTCATTGAACTCCACTTTAGATGTACTACACACAGTAGGCCTATGGTATGGACAATACTTACTGGTTCACCCTGTATACTTCTTGAAATTTATTCTTAAAGGCCTCCATTTAATAATTATTTTGTACCTTTATACTTAATTCAGTTAGAAACATATTTGTAGTTTCCAATTTGGGTTCATCTGTTTACATTTCTTTTCCCAAGAGGTTAATCTATATTTTTACTCGCAATTTCTTTTTTTTCTATTGTATAATTAATATCAATTTTCATTGATCAGGGTTTGGCTGCATTTTTGAAAGCTATTGGTTATCTTATTCCACTTATGGACGCCGAATATGCTAACTACTATACAAGGGAAGTAATGTTGATTCTGATAAGAGAGTTTCAGTCTCCTGATGAAGAAATGAAAAAAATTGTACTGAAGGTAAGAATTCTTAAATTATTCTAGAATCAATTCCTTTACTTATGGGTTTTAATACTTTGTTTTTTTTTTCTTGACTAAATAAAATGGATTTAAAAAATCAATAACATTTTCGGGCATCTATTGCTTATTCTGAAATTCTACTTCAGTTTCAAAATGGGTTAAACTTGGCACTTAAGGGGTTACTTTAGCCCAATGCCAGAAAAAGTATTTTATATTACATTTAAAATATAAAATAAGCTTGAAATTTTTCTCTTAAATGAAAAAGGGGGAAAACTTTATGGGAATTTGATACTTGCGGGTTTTGTTTTAGGGGCATCGCTGAGTATTTTATTAACATTGTTCAAAAACACCTGAGTTTAAGTACCAACTTTATGTAGGGCTACATAAAACGAATGGGTTAAATTAATCACAACCAGTTTTTACTAAAAACAATTATAGTTCAAAAAATAAAACTTTTTACATTTGAAAACCAGGTCCATTAAATTGGCATTAGTTGGCTTTTTTTTCTAACTGGCCAAAGTTTAAGAAAAATCTTACAAAAGTGGGCCAAAGTAACCCCGGTTACCGCAGCTTTTTCATTTTCATTAATTCTGCTTAGTTTCCAATGCTCATTCATCTTCAGGAATTTGTTTAATCCTAATCGTGTAAAAAAAAAATTATAAGCCTTCCTCGTTTAAAAGCTTCTTACAATGTATTATGAGCAAAAGGGATTCCCTAACTGTATCTCGATTTCTTTACTCAAATCTTAAAGGTAAAAGAAAAAATTATAAACCGGGCAGATCTAAAAAAAAGTAAAAAGCATGCTGTTCTTTGTAACTGATTTAAGAAAATCATAAGTCATTAATTAGCTTTGCGGATCTCTCCACTATTTTTAAATTAATTGGTGCGGATTGTAAATTAAAAAACAAAAAAAAACTTGAAAATTTAATGAATGTTTTCACTAAAACGTTATGAAGACCAAATTAACTTGTAACTCTGATCCACTCTTCATCATTTCGTACCTATCACAGACATAGTTGAGGAAACCTCAAGCACTCACAAAAACAAAACAAAATAAGGCTTGTATTGATTTTATTTTACTGTTTTAAAGTTTCATTTTTAAGATTTTACTTATTTACGCATTTGTTAAGGGGCGAGGAATTATTAATTCTAAGGTCGTAATTTTCTCGGATAGTTCAGGCTGCTCTACGAGCTATTAGTTCTTACCTACCAGGTCAACTCAAGGCTGGTTTGGGACTGTCAGGGTGCCCTGAAGGAAATTAGTGACCAAAATAAGGTCTTTCTGGTTTGGGTACCTGGTCATTTAGGATCTGTTTTGGGATTTTGAAGTGTGTGTGCGGACGGGTCTGGAGGGCGAGCTCTAAAGTCGGGGAGCCATAATAGATCCAAAGGGGTCGCAGTGGTGTTGGCCTTGAGGCCGCCCTAATTTAATCTATTCTATTCTACGCATTTGTTAAATTATTAGATCATCAAGCAATATTCATCAATCACCAGCATTTCCCATTACAAATGAAATAAATATAGATCTATGTTTTCGGCTTAAATTGGCGCACTCCCCCCATGTAAAATACAACAACTTTTCTAATTCTAAAAAATTAAAAATATACTAAATTACTAATTTACAAAAATATTAATCAAGTACTGTGCTTCAATAATTTTTATTTCATTATTGTTACAAAATGTTTTATGATTCATTAACATTTTGAATAACCCACATATGTTAAACCATGTAACCTACTCAGTCACCAAGTGTACTGCGAGAAGGTAATGTAAGTAAAGCCGAATTCTCTAAACAAAACTGATTATTGGACGAAAGTCCGAAACAGCTCAGGGATACAATAAACATGCGTGGCTATGATGGATAAAATATAAGATAAAAAATAAGTGTTGGATTTCGCCGAGATTTTAAAATATTCCTACCGATTCTAAGTAAGCTACAAAGAGTTTGATTTCTTTGAATAGATTGTCTTATTCATTACTTCCTCAACCAGTTCTTTGGATAGACTGGGTCATCATCAAATGATCTGTAATTTTTTTTAAAAAAAGATGGTGGGAACAATGACATTAAGCATTTATAGAAGACCTTAGAATATTAATTTAGAAAAAAATACTAATCATGTCCATACAAAACTAAAAATTTTGTTATATTTTCTTCCAAACTCGCTTAAACAGATTTTTTCTTTCTTTCTGTAGGTAGTAAAACAATGTTGCGGCACAGATGGTGTAGAAGCTCAATATATCAAAGATGAAATTTTGCCACATTTCTTTAAGCATTTCTGGAACCACCGGATGGCGCTCGACCGAAGGAATTATCGACAGGTAAGATGCTCTAGAAGGAAGTAAAATTCTATGATTTATTGCTAAACAACATTCTTATTTTGCTATTTTTATATTAATTATAATTTTTGTTTTCTAGTTGGTGGACACTACAGTTGAAATAGCGAATAAAGTTGGTGCTAGTGAGATCATTAATCGAGTTGTGGATGATTTGAAAGATGAAAATGAACAATATAGAAAGATGGTGATGGAAAGTATTGAAAAAACGATGGGTAATCTGGGTGCGGCTGATATTGACAGCAGATTGGAAGAACAATTGATTGACGGTATCCTGTATGCATTCCAAGAACAAACTACAGAGGTAAAGTATATATCAGTGAAATATTTCTGTTAAATCTAAAAATATTAGTGGAAGAGTCGACCCAAAAGATTCATTGCATGTCTTTAGTGTTATCTCCACATTATTAAAACCCTACCTTCTAAGATTTAAGTAACAAATGTTCAAGTAACAATTCGGGTATTCTGCGGTAATAAAATCTATGAAACAAGACAAACCTTCGCTGGGTTCGTCTGGAATCTAAAAGACTGATTGAAATTGCTTTTTTCTACCATATATCATCTAAGGACCAACTTACAGTCCTAAAATCGCTTTGATCACCTTTCTCCTACTTGACGGAAAGTTTTCTTTTTGTTCATCCTCCTGTCATACGAACTTCACCTAATTCTTCTAACCTCATTACATCTTGACTATCTTACTTCAAGTAATCGACAAATTTAACATCATTTTTTATTTGTAGGACGTAGTGATGTTGAATGGTTTCGGAACAATAGTCAATCAACTTGGGAAGAGAGTAAAACCATATCTTCCTCAGATTTGTGGTACTATATTGTGGCGGTTAAATAATAAATCCGCAAAAGTACGACAACAGGCTGCCGATCTGATCTCACGTATTGCCGTAGTAATGAAAACATGTCAAGAGGTTAGTGTTTCTTTTCTGAACTGTAAACCTGTTTCAATTATGCATTACAAATTCTTTTCTGAAAATTGTGGTTAAAAGTTTTTGTTTTACACATTGACATAGATTTAAATGTGCAGGAAAAACTAATGGGACATTTAGGCGTAGTACTGTACGAATATCTTGGCGAAGAATATCCAGAAGTTTTGGGAAGTATTTTGGGTGCACTAAAGGCCATAGTTAATGTTATAGGTATGACAAAGATGACACCACCCATTAAGGATCTTCTGCCGCGACTAACGCCGATATTGAAAAATCGGCATGAAAAGGTAAATATTCAATATAATTAAATATTTTGCGACAAGTAGATGATTAAATTAATGGTTTTCTATCTTTTTGCAAAAAAAAATAGGTACAAGAAAATTGTATAGATCTTGTAGGAAGAATTGCCGACAGAGGTCCGGAGTATGTTTCCGCTCGTGAATGGATGAGAATCTGTTTTGAACTGTTGGAATTACTGAAAGCGCACAAAAAAGCTATTAGAAGAGCTACTGTAAATACTTTCGGATATATTGCCAAAGCCATTGGGTAAGTTGGAATAAAAAGTAATTTATATCGTATTTTATAATAAAAGGGCTTATATCGTTATAATAATAATTTCCCTGGGGCTTGCTTGCCACTTGCTGATAATATCCGGGTCACGAGGCTTCTTAGGAAGTTCCAAGAAGAAAGGGGAGTTAGGGAATGGGATATCCCATTAACATTCCTTCCTTCCTAAAAGAGGGTATATCCTCTCCAGCAACACCTGACATAACGCAGGCTTTCTGGGAATGATCACACGCTAGACAGAGAAGGCTCCTCTGGTAGTGCTTCTGAGGCTGCTTTCTTGACTCAAGTCATTTCTGAATCATCCTTCTTTCGTCTCGGATTGTAGAATATAGCATGGATTAGAGTGTGCTAGAATTTGCCTGTAAGTTTGCTAAACCCTAATTTGGGTTGATATATACAATTAAGTTGCGCAAGTGTAGGAGAATATTGTATTGAGTGTTCATAGACTGGGATTAGTTTTGTACATGATTTAACTCTACTTTCATTTTTAATTTTTATATTACGTATAGGTTACCAATGGATACATAATTCGAAAAGACGTTCAATAAGGATTTACTGTTGATAAAGATTTTTCTCGAAACATTTTTGGTACTTGCAATTGTAGAGGAAATTGTTTGAAAGGTAATAATCCTTAAAACTATCGGCTTTCCGGTCTTCCTGAGACATCTTGAAGTCTGGGAACCAAAAGTTGGATAAGCTCTAGAATCCACTAAGGATTTCTTTAAATTTAAGGGATTCTTCTTCAGATTATCTGTGGAAAACATAGGAGGAAAAAGGTGCGTTCATATTAGTGAGTGGTTATTGACCCGGTTCTCATCCTGGTTCTTCCTAAAATTTTCTTAGAGAATTTGGTACGGAGACTGGTTTCATTATCTGGGGATGTTGTGGGTACATGGACTTCCCAGATATCCATGGGAGACACCATAGATCTGGACACTTATAAAAAAAAAAAAGAAGAAGTTTTACGCGAACTTTCAATTCTCTTTAAATAAAATTTGGACACCTCAGTCAGAAATTTCGATTTAATTTTATTCATTATCTATTTCATTAAATTAGGAATTTTAATAAATATTGCTAATAATTTTAGACTTTGAAATTTAATTGTAAATATAGTAATATATTTTACAGTTAATAAAAATCAAAAGTCGTTGTTTGCTTAAATTTCAGTCCACACGATGTACTGGCCACCTTGTTGAACAATCTAAAAGTGCAGGAAAGACAAAACAGAGTCTGCACAACAGTAGCTATTGCAATTGTGGCCGAAACATGTTCACCATTTACCGTCCTACCAGCCTTGATGAATGAATATCGTGTGCCTGAGTTAAATGTACAAAATGGTGTGCTCAAGTCTTTATCATTTCTATTTGAATATATAGGAGAAATGGGCAAAGATTATATCTATGCTGTTACACCGCTATTAGAGGATGCCCTTATGGATAGGTAAGTGATATTTCTGTCTATGTATTACATTCTATTTTCTCTCGTAACAAAAAAAATACAGCAGACCTGCAGATTTTTCAATTTTCCTCAGAAATACAAGTTCGTATAATCAAAACTTGAAAACGGAAAATCGTGATAAAGTTAAAATTTGCTATTTCGTTCAAGTGCCATCAAAACGTCCGTATACGTAACTAGGTTTTTGAAAAACTAGATCAGTAAGTAGTCTGAATAGATTTTTCACTTTTTTTTTAAAATGTTCTCAACAATTTTTACAATTTTCTTATTCACATGTGGTCTCATTTTATCAAAATTAAATGAGTTAATAGTTTTACATGCAGATTATAACTAGAAAATAAGTTTTAGATTGTTGATTATAAACTTATCTGCACGTATTACATTTATTTCTCTTAACTAATAAATCCAATTCTCATATCCTTTATTTGCCATGTGATTAAGCGTATGCTTAATGGTATCAAATTAGTATAGTATAATATATTAGAAGTTCGAAACATTTTTTTAGTTTTTCGCACTTTTCTCGTAAACCACTTTATAAGCTGGTTACTTTAAGTTATCGTAATAACATTCTAACTTTTAACTCGTACCTTTTACTAGGAAATTCATTTTATGACAGTTCAGAAGAGGGATTCGGGGTAATATTCCCTCTAAAAGTACTGAATGGTTTAGTATTATCATTTAATACGAGTATATTACTAAGAAATATGTAGCTAAAAAATCCAAATTTGGAGATAAGAGCTTCACCAACGGGAATCCCTTATAAGATTTCTTTTTAGTTTTTGTATTACAAATAATCAAAGCTTTCCGTTATGATTGAACTTCCCAAAAAGTAAATTTATTTTTAATTTAAATCTTTCTTCATTAGCATCTTTTATGTATTAATTTTAAAATTAAAATGTTTAAGCGCGAGGAGAATGAACATGTCAAATGCCCTTATAAAAAGTGTGTGAGCATTCACAACTGTTTTTGTTTTAATTAATTAATTTATTTATTTTGCAGAGATTTAGTCCATAGGCAGACTGCATGTGCAGCTATTAAACATATGGCGTTAGGCGTTTATGGTTTTGGGTGTGAAGATGCTTTAGTGCATCTATTAAATCATGTCTGGCCTAATATATTTGAAACATCGCCACATCTTGTACAAGCTTTCATGGATTCGGTGGAAGGTCTTAGAGTTGCTCTTGGACCTATTAAAATCTTACAGTATGCATTGCAGGTAAATAAACATAATTAAACTTTAATAAATACATAAAAATTATTTTATGTTAATAGGTTTGGGACATTAAGATAATAAGCTGAAGGTGAAACCTTCCAACGTTTCTAGTAGTCTGCACAACTACCAAAATACTCGGTTGCATCCTTATTTAGGGAAAAGGAATTTTTATCTAACCTCCTTTTTTTTTTATAAACTAAGCCTGAAGGCGCCCATGTGTCTTTCCAACGTTTCTCCAAACATTTCGTCTTCCAGTCCTTAATATCCCTATTATAAAATTGTTTCGTGACGGCAACTGCTATCTCCAAACCACAAAAAATAGTAAAGATGTTCCCGCAGTTGCTATCTCGTTCTGCGTTTTCTCATTTCATTCTGTTCCAGGCTCTCCCAGAAGCTTTCTAAAATTTCTCCCCTGAGGAAGGGATATTGAATCTTCTAAATCTCCCACACACACTGAATAGCTGGCCAGAGCTAGAGAGTACCCAGATTATCCAAACAGGTTCTCTCATCACCTAATCTCCCTGCTGTTCTCCTCCATAGACAGCACCAAATGAATTTACTAGCCTGGAAGATCGAGATCAAAACAAAAATACAAATTCCCTGGAACTACAGAACTTATTTTGTTTGAATTTAGTAGACTAGATCCCTCACGGTGAAAAGAGGCCCAGGTTATTTTTTAGAACCCGAAGATCAGTGGGCCTAATTTTCTTTGTCCGTCGGGATAATAGAAAAAGACTGGAATAACTGAATGACCGCTGTGGAAAATAACAACCCTCGGACGAGGATTAGTATTTTCACTCACATACCTACAAACTATATGACAAAGCTGAATATTTTGGATGCAGAAAAATAACTCAAATATAGCACCAGTGAAGTCGATTATACTCAATCATTTTTGATAGACTTTTCTGAGTATCCTTTCAGCTTAAAAACTAATGACGTAAAAGAGTATTTACTCTAATACCTACCTTTACAATTAACGTTCTGAGCGATAATTACTCACGCTATGCAAGAATTAACTTTACATTGTACTCTCTTATTTTTAGGGGCTGTTTCATCCGGCGAGAAAAGTAAGAGATGTATATTGGAAAATTTATAACTCGTTGTACATAGGGGGGCAGGATACATTAGTGGCTGGTTACCCAAGGATACATAATGATCCGAAAAATCAATATATAAGATATGAATTAGATTATATATTATAAATTATATATATATATATATATTAAAAAAGATTATTTAATTGGTTTCCTGTAATTTATTGTTTAAGACAATGTTTGTTTTGTAAAAAGTAATTCAAACAAAAATCTTTTCTGCAAGAATTTACTTTTTGTAGTAGATGTTGCTTCTTTTTTTTTAGATGATGTGAAATAAATAACCGATTATTTGACTTTTTTTTATAGCGGATCTTACATTATTCCCAATATTAATAGATGTAGAATAGATGAGAAATTCTAGACATGTCACGTTTTTTTCTTTAAAGAATAAATTTCAGTACACAATCTGCTTTGTTTAATGTCTAATTCTAGATTTATTTAAAAAAAAAAACAAAACGCGAGATTTATATATTTTGTGTTAGACATTTTTAATTTCCTATACAGAGTCTGACTGACAACTTTCCACGTTTTTCTCAGCCAATTAAGCGAATCATCAAAGAGAGATGAGTGCTATTAGCTTCATTTAGAAACTGCAAGGGTGGACTCTTATGATGTAGGCATAATTAGCACACAGGTTACAAGGATTCCAGGTGAAAAACATGTATCTGTGTTGGGTTCCCAAGTAGGTTTAGTGAGTAAAAAAAGTGACCTCTGTTACTTCCAAATTCCAAATTTTTATATCAACTAAAAATCCACTAATACCATGAAGGCATAAAATAGCACCGCCCTTTACTGTGCAAAGTTAAATGGAACCTAATTTTAATATTAAACGGATGGTGTAAACAAAAAATGGGCTAAAAAAAAATGTCAGAAAGAATAGAAATGTGCAAACTCAAAGCCCTTCAAAAAAAAAAATTAATTAACTATAACTCATGCACGCTGTTTAATGTCATACCGTACCAAACAGACGATCTCAGCAAACTTTACCAAAACACTACCATACAAAAAATTAAAAAGCGTCAATATTTCAGTATGTTATTTATAGTTATTTCTAGATTTTGTTTTCCAATTATTTATTAAGCAATCACATTGTATCAATATTTATACACTTCTATTAATTTTACAATATTTTCAACGATAAAAGAACTTGGTATAAATTAGTACTACTTTCTGCTTACATAAAGCGCCCCCCCCCTTACAAAAAATACAATTCTATAACGTTAGCTATATTACTAAAATAAACGTGACTTCAATACATTCTAGGTTCCATTAAATTTATTTCACTATTTTTCAAAAAATATTTCGCTGTTCATTATTATTTTAAATTTGCACAAATACACCATGTGATATGTTGTAACCACGTATGTAACCTCCTTCACACAGTCATCAAGTGTAGTGAAAGTCGGAAACCTATAAGTTTAAAACACCCTCCACAATCTATAGAACTTAACCAAATCGAACATTTGTGGGATGAAATCAGTCGCCAAATAAATAAAAGAGAAATAAGAAACCGTGAACAATTAAGAAACGCTATTTTAGAAGAATGGGATGAAATTGACTACTGCAAAATTACTACAAGTTTTTAAAATTTATAATACACGTACAATGTGTAAGAATAATTTATTATGTTCATAGTGTTTACAGACTTTTTTTGCATTCGTGTGTGGTGTTGTTTTGTTCGTTTCATTATGAAATTCCTGTTGAAAAAAAATAAAATATTTTATATAAAATAAAAAACTCTGGTTTGTCTGATATCGAATAGTATATTTCATTTGAACAAAAAAGAAGTTCCTACTAAGATAATAATAAAAGTAATAAAGTTTAGTTGGGTGTTCACAGACTTATTGGCCGAGTGTATAATGACCAAACTTAAATGTAACTCGGACACGCTGTTTAAACTCATTCTGTACCAATCACACTTGCAAAATTCACTAAAAAAGAATAGGAAAATATAAAATGAAATGCATGAATATTCCAGCATGTCGCTTGTTGTTTAGTGTTAAAAGTTTTTAATATTGTTCTATTTACGAATTATTTATTAATCAAAGAGAATAACATGCTTATCAATATTTAACTATGTAATAATTTCTTTTCATTTTGCAATATTTCCCTGTACAAATGAACTTATTTTAATTCAATGTTTTCTGCTTAAATAAAGCGCGCCCCTGATGTAAAATATTTTTTTTTTAAATTGTTTTCTTTACAAGCCTTAAATTCGTATTAGGATTCATTAATTTTATTTCGCATTTTTTTTAAAAAAATTTTTACAGTTTACTAACAATTTCAGATACCCAAATACCATATGATATCTGGTAAATAACCAAAAAGTAACCTCCTCACTCAGACACTAGTGGGAAGGCAGGAGGTGTTGAGGTAGTCATTATACTGTATACATTTTAACTTATTTGTCAACGTCTGATGATGGATTTACCTTGCTCTATGGTTTCCATTATTTTTGTCTTAAAGGTAGTTTAAATTTTTTTAATGAATTGAGTATACTGAAATATCTTGTACAAACTTCGTTAATGCCGTCTAGAAATTTAGATAAAAGTATTTTAAAGTACTAAAACTAAGAACAGTAAGTTTGATTATACTTTAATATCCTATTGAAATGAGTGTAGTGGTAGAAACTGCAGTAAGGAGCTTTCAATCTTTATCCAGTGCTCTCCAACACTTCTGTAGTTGCAGTAATGCTCAGCTTTCAACTGGAAATGATTACCTCTGTGGGCCCTTCTTTACATCCAGCAGCTCGCCGATAATAGATGGTTTTCATCTAGTCTTTTCTTAAGTATAAAAAGGAAATCTACTTACCACTCTACCTTTGTACTTCAGGTACTTTTATTCATTATTAAGTTCTAAGTATTACAACATAAATTAAAACCTTTTTTCTGATATAATAAATGTTTTAATTTCGTAAAATTTGATTGAAATATTGGTGGCTCATAAGAAATGTCCTACTTTTTTAGAAATTAATCGTGCTAAATTCGATCTAACTAGTTTTTAAAAATAAGTTTCCTAGTAAAATTACAATTTTATTGGAAAATGGTCACAATTAAAGCAAATAAAAATTTCATTTTTATTTTTTCTACCACTCGAAAGTAATATTGTATTTAGACAAAATTACCCAATTGAAAATTAACCTTGGTAGTTTTAATTTAGTTTAAAAAAGTGATCAATTTGATTGTAACATTCAACGTTAACGTATGTACATTCGTAGGCTGCAACATTTTCAGTACAATAAAACTATTATTTAGCCAAATTAAACCACTTTTTCTTGCAAGATTAATTTTGTTTAAATATTAAATTGCTTATATATACGGATATACTTAAACTAAATAAAAGTTATATTTTATAGACAAATAAGGTAACAGTTGAAATTATAAAACAAGGTTTAAATTCTTAAAAGCATTTATTTAAATTAAAAGTACATGTCAATATTGTAGCTTTATTAAAATACATTCATTTATATTGATTATAAGATGTATTGTGGTACTGGGTTCGCTTCTCGATCCAGGGCCTTAGATTTTTTTTAATGGTTAATACGATAAATTTCTTGTAAAGTATGTTTGCTAGTTGCCTCCTTTCTAATTTGGTAGTTATACAAGTAAAAGAAGGACCTATTTAAGTCTTCAGAGTCACCAACATGGTTAAATGTAAGTGAATGGAGGTCCTATATAATTCTTGTGAGTCACCAGTCGATTGAAATTTTCCCAAATTCTGTAAACATTTTATTAAATTTATTGTAAAAAAAAAGTTTATAAATTATTTTTAAATAATAAAAAAACTAGTTAATAGTATTGTACTTATTGTTCCTTTTAATCTCTTAAATAATAATAAGAAATTGAAAATAATGAACAAAATACGAAAAAAGAAAAAAGAAGACATAAAAAAAAAAGTTAAAAAAGGCCTCCAAAGTTAGAAAAAGAATCTTTGTTAAAATAGTGATTGTTCTGGTGCCTAGAAGTGACAGCATGAATTAAAGCTAATTATTTTATTAACGCGATTGTTTTTATTAATTATTATGTAGCTCGAGCTTTTTTTAATTAGGCAACATTACAGTTAGATGGCATTAGTTGTGTGTTAATTAATGATACCGGAAGTAAGCTAAAATAAATGGTTTTATGCTGAGAAAAATGCATAAAATGCATCTTGCTTGTCGAGTATGCAATAGTACTGCCAGACTATATAGGTAGGTGATTTTGCAGGGAGGGGCGGGTGGGGCAAACACTTCTCTACCCATTATAATGTCGGTCAAACTTAAATCCTGTTTATAT
Source organism: Rhodnius prolixus (assembly GCF_049639745.1). Taxonomy (NCBI): domain Eukaryota; kingdom Metazoa; phylum Arthropoda; class Insecta; order Hemiptera; family Reduviidae; genus Rhodnius; species Rhodnius prolixus. The sequence goes on from NW_027411582.1 coordinate 33,825,417, forward strand.
TTGATGAATTCGTTTTTATAGAAGAACTTTCATGGATGTTTATGATAATGACTTTAATATTTTTTAGAATAATTCTTATTTTGACCAGACAGACAGATTATGTCTTCGTATCGATTTCATATTTGATCATTCCAATATTTTATTTAATAATTTTTATAGAACTTTCATGTATGTTAATGATGGTGGTTTTCGACTAGACAGATATTTGTTATCTTACTTCTTTCATAATTGATGTGAGACTAGAGTAGATATGTTTCAAGTAACAAGCGACAGAGCGTTACTCTCCCCTGCAACACTCAAGTCGTACTGAAGACAAATCTTGACACTTGTATTTACAAAGTTTTAGTGCTACCTGGTGGCTAATATGTAAACTACAATTCCTAAATATATGTTGACCAGTCCAGTAAGTGCTGTTACCTGGTGGCCATTTTTAAAACTAATTACTTTAATTAGTATTAACTTTTTCTGCTTTTTACCGCTTTCTAATGGCATTTTATGGAACTATTTTTTATTTTTGAGGTTTTTAACAATTTTTCGTTGTTTTTCCCCCTTTTTTTTGACATTTACCAATGTCACAATGTTTTACAGTGCTATATATTAATCGGTTTAAAAGAACTTGGTAATTTTTATTAATCCTAATTGAATTACCAAACTCTGATGATGAAGGACGGGGTAGCATTTAAAGATATATCTGGTTAAATATACTAATTGGTATCGCGTTAGCATTCTAATACTGTTTTATTCTATTGAAAAAAAAATTGAGATCTGTGACTAAGGATATTTTTAAAGGAGGGGTCAATTAGAAAAAAAAATCTTAATCACCCCCTGTTTGCTTAACCTATAACTTAGACCCACTATTTAAGGTCATTCCGTACCAAACACATAGGCAAAATTCACGAAAACAATATAGGAAAAAAATAAAATAAAAAACTCTAGTATTCCACCTTGTTGCTTGTTGTTTAATGTTAAGCATGTTATAATAAAACTTAGAAACTTTTTATCAATGTTTAATTTTATAAATTCTTTTAATTTTTGCAATATTTCCCTGTACGAATGAACTTTGTTTAATTTAGTGTTTTCTGCTTACAAAAAACGTGCCCATTTAAAAATTATTTAAAAAAAAGGGGGTTTATCTTTACAAGCCTTAAATTTGTATTAGGTTTCATTAATTTTATTTCACATTTTTTTGTACAATTTTTTTTTTTACAGTTCACTAATAATAATACCATATGATATCTGGTAAGTAACCGAAAAGTAACCTCCCACACTCACTCAGACACCGGCGGGATACAGGTGTGAGGGTGTATTCATTATACTATATACATTAAAACCTATTTATCAACGTCTCATAGTGGATTTACCTTGTTCTATGGTTTCCATTATGTTTGTCTTAAAAGTAGTTTAAATTTTTTAATGAATTATGAATACTAAAATAATTTGTGCAATGCATCAAACTTCATTAATGCCGTCTAGAAATTTAGATAAAAGTATTTTAAAGTACTAAAAGAAAGAACAGTAAGTTTGTTTATATTTTATTGTTTAATATCCTGTTGAAATGAGTGCAGTGGTAGAAACTGCAATAAGGAGCTTTCAATCTTTATCCAGTGCTCTCCAACACTTCTGCAGTTGCAGCCTAGCAATGCTCAGCGTTCAACTGGAAATGAATACGTCTATGGGCCCTCTTTACACCCAGCAGCACGTCGATAATAGATGATTTTCATCTAGTCTTTTCTTGAGAATAAAGAAGGAAATCTACTTACCACTCTACCTTTGTTCTTCAGGTACCTTTATTCATTATTAAGTTATAATTATTACAACAAACTAAAACCTTTTTTCTGTTAAATTTTTTTAATTTCGTAAAATTTGATTGAAATATTGGTGAATGCTGATTAGAAATGTTCTGCTTATTTAAATATTAATCGTGCTATATTCGATCTAACTAGTTTTTAAAAATAAGTTTTCTTGAAAAATTGGAAAATGAAAATGATAAGCAAATAAAAATTACAGTTTACTTTTTCTACCGATCGAACATAATATTGGATTTCTTGCTTGGAAATAATTTATATACAGGGTGTTCATTTTAAGACGGCTCAAATGCATATCATGCTTAAACGGTTAATCTGAGCAAAAAATGGTAGTGGAAAAATTTGTTGCCCGTCCCTTCTAGTTTCAGACTATGTGACTTGATTTTAGATTCTTGCCCGCATACGCTCGACCAAAAGTGAGGGTTCGCAGTTGACCCCCATTAAAGACATAGTTTTAAAGAGTATAAAAAGTTATGAAAGAAACCGGAAACCGCAATTTGATCTCTTTAAAATTAAAGGTGCTAGGCCATTTCAAAATCTCGTATTTATTAATCATTTTTAATTTTTGAACTTGTTAACAAAGAGAAAGAGCGCGCGATACATCATTTTTATATATTTTTTCATCCTCTTTCTTCTGAAAATATTGCCAAGGCAGTAAAGCTAGTATTTTTCTTAATATCGGGAAATAAGTAGTTTTCTGAGTGATTTTCTAAGAAAAATCGAATGTAATGTTGTTTTTGTTTTTAATAAAACGGCATATATGTATATATATATTTTTTTACTTACAACTTCATGGAAAAAGTTTAAATTTAATCCAAATACATGAAAGTACATTTCATGTTTTAGTCAAATTAACATTTAACTCTAGTAGTTATGGTTTTTGTTTCAAAAATGTTTGATTGAATTATTTAAAGTTAAACGTACATTTCTAGAAATCTCTTGAAAAGAGGTTTTGTTTATTGGAAAAATGCTCCAATTTCAACAATCTTTCATAAAGTGTGAACTAAATTATAATTATTAATGTAATATTTTTTTCCATTTTCCAGTGCCTTCAGCCATGGGCCTTTCCAACGCTATTTCAGCTTGCAGCTAAGTGATGATGCTCATTTTTCCTCTGAAATGATTACCTCGATGGGCTCATCATTACTTGCAACATAACGCTGGCAAATATGAGTCGATTCTCATCCATTCTATTCCGGAGTATAGGAAGCCGACGATACCTACCTTCTATTCTGACTATGGAATTGTTATGGTTGTCTTATCTATTCTTTCATATATAACAGCATTACAGTAGTAAGTAAAACATTTTTTTTAAACATTAATTCAGTTTTTCCTGTTAGGTCTGAAAAAAGTTTCAATTTTTGCTGAAAGTGGGTAGTACTTTCATTAAAAAATTCAACATCTTATAAATTCTGAATAATTTTTTAACCAAATGAAACTATTTTTAGTCGAATAAACTTTAAGTGAAAGTATATTGAACAAAATTGAACTTGAGTAAAAAATGGTTTATTTTGGTTTTAACCAAAATAAATTAATAAATTACTAATAAATTTATGGCAGTAAGTGTAACATGACTAAAACAAGTTGATTAAGTACAACAGTTATATTGCAACGTAGGAGTAATTCATGTTAATATAATTTAATGTTTTACAATGCAATGAATTCGTTCTAAAAGATTAATCCGTTTAGAAGATTTAAACTAAAATTGCAGCATTCATATTTTATTTATTTCTTAAATTCCTGAAGAATACAAATTTATCTTAAGCAAATGGTTGCGTTTTTGTTTGCAGTATCAATGAATAGAATGCTTTTTAATTCGAGTTTAACTCTATAAACTGTTAATTTCATTGAATAATAATTTTCAGATTGAAAACAGCCAATACTCTGAGCCAATAACTGTAAAACCGTCCATCAACTGAAGTGGAAATGAAAAAGACGTTGAGGAAACCTCGATCAAATGAGTAAGTACAATCAGCTATTCTTCTGAATCAATTACTTTAAAAATTGCATGTTTGTATCACAATCTTATTCAATTATTTTTTGACTTAAAGTGAAAATAAAAAATATTATTTATGAGGAGAATAAATAAAAACCTTTAATTTGAAAAATAAAATGATTTATTTGCACACCTATTTTGTTATTACATAGACTTCATATTTTACATTATATTGTAAGAAAAAAAATACATAAAAATAAAAAAATACAAAAATAATTACCAAAAAACTGTTAAATCTAAAAAAAAAGAAAAAAGAAAACCTAAAAGGAAGGTTACAGAGTCTAGAGAGGGGTAGAAGTAAAAAAGAAAACCTAGAGGGAAGGTTAAAAATGTTCGGCAGAGTCGTGAGAGTGTGCAAGAGCAACAGACAGCTAGAGCGATCTAGTAACCATTAGTTGCAAAAAAATCCGTCAGAGGGCGCCACTAATCAGACAGGTGAGAGAATAGTTCCAGAAATAGCCACCAGGTAGCAGTGCTGTAACCTCCCACTATATATACGCCTGCAGCACGAATTCTCGTCAGTACGACTTGAGTGATGCAGGGGGGTAGATCGCTCGTCGCTCCTAAACATATCTCTTATCTAGTCTAGTCTAACATTCATCACCTCTCTCTCAAAGAATCATGATGTCGGGAGATGTTGTCGCTTCGACGGTTCTCCCCACCCTACCCCGCCCTCCCAGCGAACTTAGTTATATACCGTCTAGAAGCAAGATGGCGCCAATTAAACTCACCTGATGGCCCACACTGGTCACTAGATCGCTCCAGCTGTCTGTTGCTCTTGCACACTCTCACGGCCCTGCTCGGCCATTTTTAACCTTCCCTCTAGGTTTCCTTCTTTACTTCTACCACTCTCTAGACTCTGTAACCTTCCTTTTAGGTTATCCTTTTTAATTTTTCGTATTTTCTTCATCATTTTGAAATATTTTTAATTATTTTCGTTTTATTTTTACTTTTTCATATTAATTCACACATTAAATGGAAAAAATAATAAAATAATTTTTTTTAATAAAAAAAATAAGATTTTTAGTAATTTTTTTTTAAACATGCAATTTTTAATTTTGATAAAATCATGCATATTACGTATAATAACTACATACCTTTTTTCTTATAGATTCTCAAACAAATTTGTTGGAATATTCACATTGGATTGATGATTTACGTCTTTTTCACTTGGGCTTCCATTGATGAACAGATTTGCAGGCATCCACCAGTATTAATTCTGAAAATAATTATTCATTGTAAATTAAATTAAATTAAAATATTTAGTAAGTTTTACCTAGCATTAAGAAAAACATCTATAACAATTATTGTACATTATAAAGATTAAATAAAGAAGACTATAATTGAACTAAAGAATTGATTTTTTTATTCAACCTAAACCTTTTCTTTCAATGATAATGAAAAATATTTCTAAAAAAACACACTTATTCCTTAGGAAAAAAAATAATTTGATTAGAAAAATATAATAACACACATAATCTACTAGCATTATTATTATGAAATTATTTGTATGAAAATGAGTTAAAAAATTATAAGCTCGAATAAAAATAGTTTTATATGATTGGAAATTGATGCAGAATTCACATGCGTGTTTGATGTTGAATTTTAAAGTACTGCTACCTACAATCAACAAAAATTAAAACTTCTTTCAGATACAAAAAAAGAATAATATGTATGAAAAAAAGTTTTAATTCTTGTTGTATCACTCCTAAAATAATAAATAATAAGATAAGACTTACCTGGATGCGAATAACTTCATAATAATGGTCGTGCTGCTGGAAGTACAAAAGGGCTCTGGAAGGTATTGCTGGAACCTTATCATGACTGAAACTGGCATTAATTTTTTATCCTATTGAAACTATGATTCAGTCACCAAAAATAATGAACAGTAAGTACAGAAGCACCCTTAAAAATTCATCTCAGGTAAAAACTGAGCTTAACGGGGCTGCAAGTTGACGAAAAGCCCATTGATGTTAGCACTGCAAGTTGACTGAAAAAAATATTACATTAAACATAAGTAGGAGTAGTACGAATTCGATTCACATTACATTAATACTTCATTTATAACGTAAAATTTATCAGTTAAACTAAACATTTTTTCAAAAAAATATTTGGAAAATATTCTCTTCACTTTCTTAAAATAAAATTTTATAATATTCACGATGTGCTTGTTACCAGAAAAAGGTACGACTAATCACGTACTTCTCTAACAAAATAAATGAACTAGGACGAAATAAACCTAGAGTTGACATGTGTTAATAAACAGAATTTTAAGAATTTATTTTTTCTAACAAAAAATTCAATTATTATTGAAAAGAAGTTTAAAAAACTGGCTGAATAAAGGTTTCATTAAGAATAAGTTTTTGATTAAAAATGAATGCATTCACATGTATGTTTATCGTTCATTATTTAAATTAAACATCAAATTTCTTTCACTAAAGTTTAAACATTAATTATTCCGATGATGAAAAGTTAAATAATCTTAAAAAAGGTTTTAGTTTATAATGTAATATTTTGAACGTACTAAATAATTGATAAGATTACCTGAAGAACATTTCAACCGTCTAAATAGTAGGTATCTACTTTTATCTACAAGGAAATCTTTCCTTGTATTCTTCAACCTCCAGATTAGAATAGTTAAGAATCATCCAATATTGGCCGACTTGAGGTTAGATGTAAAGAAGAGCCCATACATGACGTTTTCCAATGAACGCTGAGCATTACTAGGCAGCATTCGAAAATCCAATTGATAAAAGCACTGGATGGATAATGATTAAAGAATAATCCATTATCAGTTTCCATTTAATTCACACTAATTGAATTATACAAGAAATCAGAGCATTTTTCTGTTAAACTAAATCTACCTTTGTGTTTATTTTACCCCTGACCGGTTGCGGAATTTTATGTATCAACTTAATTAATTTATCGAGATTGAATTATTTGTTTGAAGTTAAGAACGCCACCTCAGTGACGTTGCTTTCTTGCAGTACACTTGCTAAGATAGGAAGGTTATATGGTGGTTATGTGTGCCATTCAAATTATTAATTGATCCTAAAAATAAAATAAAAATATTAATTATACCTTTATTATTAATTAAAATTAATTAATTTATTAAACAATTCTGAACGTTTAGTGCATTTATAATTATTTAAAATTGTAAGGTTGGAGTTGTATATTATATAAACTCCAAACTATGCTTATTTCATTTGTGCTGAGAAATAATTACTTTGAAATAAAATAATTTTACAAACTTTAAAATAGTAAAAAAAACATGCAAGATGCTCGTATATTAATAGTTTTTGCGTTTCTGAGATTTGCTTTGTCTGTATGGACCTTACTAAAACAACATTCACAACGTCTCAAGACAATGGACTTAAATATAATTTCAAAAATTATAATCGCATCAAAAATATTGAACAGCAACTGACGCAGGAATGGCATTAACAGCACATGATAAACAAGAACACGAATAATCACTGAGCGGCTGATATTTTCAAAAATTTACGTGCAAAATTGACAATTCATAACCATGCAGAGAATCAGGAACTAAGTACACTAATAACCTAAGAAAGAACATAAAAGATAATAATCACACACTAACTAAAGCGTACAAAGGCAACTCTACGGTATTTTTAACACACTATGTAACAAAACGACTGACTTCTTCAACAATAGCGGTCACATAAATCATAAGAACAATCCGATAACACGTTTCTAAAGGCCAGTCAAGACAGCTCTAAAAACCAACATTCTCGTGTACAATTAACGTTGAATATTTAAATTAAATATTTCTTCTACTGTTTGCAATTCAATAAATAACTTAAAAATAATTTTAAAATAAACTTCGGAGAACAACTTCAATACGTGAATTCGTCACCGTACACGATTCAGGAATCTCTGTTTCTAACAATATAGTCACGGAGCTAATGAACCACTACAAGATGAAGGAAAAACATTAGTTAGCGAAAATTATTACACCACTGTGATTCTTGTTCATGACTTAATTTGTAGAGGTACTAATATCATTAGAACATTGCGTAATAAAAGCTGACAAACCGAAACCGATATCTCCAAGAGGAAGAAAATTAAATTACTTAATTTCCAACATGATAGAAATGTTACAAAATGGAAGAAATTACCCGAAAGAGAATGACGAAAAAGCTGAGTACCATTACTGAAAATAATGCCGCAGAATTTTACGTAAGTGTCAATTGCCCATAATCACAAACTTTTCAAAATCAGCAAAAGAGAGAGCTGTACTATATATCAGATAGATTACTAATAAATCAGTCATCATAAGCTCAGAAGAAGACGAATCAAGTTTCCCAAATTGTGATTGTGTTGAATCTTATTTAGTTGCCACAATAAAGCTCTGGGACACTAAAATTTACGAACAGAGGGAAAAATACACAACCACAATATGAACATATTCATTCTAGGTTGTGCAAATACTTTTAAACTATCTATTTTTTGTTTGTTTCTGATTTACTAATTTACCTTGTAATTTTTTTTTTGTAATTATATGTACCTGAACTGAAATAAAGTTTATAATGATAAAAGAGTTTTGAGATTCTATTTAGTGTACTCATTTGAAAACAGGAAGTCATTCACTTATGCAAATACTTTTGGGTGATTTTGTATATTGATGTGTATTGTACTTACAATTGTTTTCTTAAATGAAGTTGGTAGAAAATCTTGATTTTGATTAGTTGTTAATGTCATTGTAGTAAGTTATCCACTAGCTTTTTTTTTGACAATTCATTTCATTTAAGGAGTTTTTTTTAAAGAAACATGTTTATCGCCAGAAATTTGTCACCACATCGCGAAAGACCTCTAGGTAATGAAAGAAGGATTCACTTGGGTTACCTATCAGTGTTGTCCAAGATTTCATGATATTTTAAAGATATTGTTCATTTATAAATGTATTTGTTAATACTGAATTAAAAATATATTATTTTGTTTGTATGATTAACGTAAATTCATATCTCAGTAATACAACATATACAATAGCAGCAATAGTAAGTGCACAATTGAATGAAAAAAAAAAAAATACCAGAGAGAGAGCAAAGGAACTTCAGAAAAGATGTATCTTTTCATAGTAGAAAAAAAAAAGAGTTGGAGTAATAGATACAAGCTGGTTACAATGTGGTAATTATTGTTATATTGTAGTTCCATTTACTAGCACTCCAAGAAAATGTAACAGCTTTAGCAACATCAATTGGAATACTTATTGAGAAAAGAGAAGAGGAGCTGAAACTTAAGATTTTGGATCTTAAAAATAACACTGTACTGAAATCCTATGAAACAGATAAAAACTTTTGGAAGCTGGTTGACAAAAAAATATTTCCATTTTTAAAAACTGCAGCATATAAGATAAAATCGTTCTTCGGTTCCACATATTTATGCGATTCATTGTTTTCAACTATGAACACAATAAAATCAAAATTCGGATCTCAAATTACCGACGAGCATCTTGTCATCTTGATGATTGCCTCCGGACAGGAATATCAGCCTACAACCGTAATTATGAGGAATTGGATTGGATACTGATGCTCAGTGCCAAAGATCACATTAAGAAAACTTTTAATAAAACTTTGTCATACAAATTATAAGTAAATATTAAATAAAATATATTGTTTTGTACATTGTATTATTAATTTGAAAGTAACTGTAAATTTAGCTTTCCAAAATAAATAGTGCCCGTTACTTCATCGGCAATTTGGAATATGCTCTTCGGTTCTAAAAGGTCGGTAATCACTGGTATAGAGTAATAAAACTGATTACGATGGAAAGGTTTTTGTTTGCATCTACATTAGAATAACTTTTGCATACATACCTGTTTTATTGAAATTTCGTATTCTAATTTGTTGTCTTTTTAATCAAATTAAAATCTTTCAACAAAACTAAAACTTTTCCTTATTTAGATTCAAAAAGATTTAATTCATATTGGTAAAGGGTTTATTTTCCATTAAAATGTTTTAGGTGAAATAAATAATGGATATGACTACTTGAAGAACAGAATAGCTAAGAAGCGTGTTAGGAAGTTAGATTTCCTTGTATGTATATTTATTGAGCAGAATGTAGAAATGGATTTGAATTGCCTTAAATTATAGTGCCTTATAATGATTTTAGAACGTAGATCGCGATTCACTTTAAATAAAAGCAGTCTATCATACTACGATATAACATTAATATTTCATAATATTGGTACATAATAATTAGTACTACACTTAGTATGTAAGAAAAGGCATTCTCTCAAATTTTATCCGATACAGCACGTTTATCACATTCAGGCTGGTTTTAGGTATTCATTTACACATATGTACTATACTGCAAAGCTTTCTTCCAGATGACTAATGACGCCACGCTTATTATTCTTTTTTGTCTACCATGAAAAAAGTACATATAAGAAAAATCTTGATAAAAATATTAATAAATGATGTTTATTACAATGTGGGAAAAACAAAATAATCGTTACAAACGGTTTGAAGAGAATATATTTGCCTTTCCATTGAGTTGTTACAAGAATTATATATAACTTCAATAGAGTCATAAAAATAACATTAAACTACTAAAATTAATAGTTTATTAAAGTATGAAAACGAAACTGTATGTGGAAATGTTGACATGAGGAAAATTTATTTCATTTTTTAACTGCATGTCCAGCTTTATGTCAAATTAGAAAAAAAATAATAATGAAGTTTTGAGTAGTGAATTAATTTTAGAATTCCTTAGCGGCAAAACTTGGTTAAAGCTAGCAAATTATTGTAAATCTGTAATTAGCTACAGAAATAATTTCTAGAATTTAGTTTTTGAGTTTCTCTATGTATAATTATCCTAATAGGTATCAAGGACAAACCAAAATGGTTTTACAGATGTTATACAAAACTTCTCAGGTAAGATTTTGCCTAGAAAAAATTACTGCTCGTAGAAGGGATCTTTAATAGTATCCAGTAGTAACTAAGGTAACAACTCCTCAGTGCGTCACAAACCATTGGACTGTTTCCAGATCCATAGGCTGAAAATGCTGAAATTTGAGGTTATTTCGGCACTGGCTCTGTTAGCCTGCTCGTAAGAGCAGTTTACCGGGGGACACCACGAGGAGGTAGAGCTCAGATTTCTGTCCCCCACAAAAAAAAAACATTCTTGCCTAACCGCATTCCAACAAGTTTTGACCCTGTTTAGTGCAGGGTAACAGTAGTCAACATTGTGACAGATGCATTACCTGCGAAGGGTCAGGGTCAAAACTAGCGATTAAGGAATACGATTAACCGAAGTTAACCGCGAAATTATTGAGGGGATTTTGGCATGAATGGCGGAATGAGGGATAAGTGGCGTTTGCGAAATTATAGAAATGGAAGACAACAACAACCAAGAATACAAGTACACAACAAGAAGACAAAACAACAAAAGAATAAAACAATCCCTCAAAAGTTTAACATATGTACATACATAATATAAATAGATATTTGAAAAAAAAAATCCTATAATCCAGTTAATCTACCCATATTAATCCCTCAATTCCACGTCTTCAATCCCCCTAATCGAGGTCATCTATCCCTTAATCCAGTACATCTATCCTTCAAATACAATTCATCTCTCCATCATCTATCCCTCTAATCCAGTTCATTTCTCTTTTCGCTATCTATCCATGTATACCACTTCATCGTTATTTTGTCTTAAACTTCATCTCAATTTAGCTATCCATTAATGAAGTATGTTTATTTCTCCCATTAGGAGCAATAAATATCTCATGAGTAATTTTATTCAATAATCCGGAGCTGATAAACATGTTCTAATGTTCAAACCGCAAACTTAAATTAATGCAATGTAATGTGTGACTAAATGTCTGCTTCAATATTACATACTAAGTCATGGAGCTCTAATTCAATTTGCATAGAAAAAAAATCCAAATTAAGTACCGCTTCGACAATTGCACTGAGTTTTGTCTATGAACTAGCAAGTATATCTCTAATACCAACTAACCCCTTATCATTGTGCAATTCATTAGGAGGCTTACAGGAAGTGACAAATCATTGAAACGATTATCCCTACATAACACAAAGTTAGAGAGCAATATTTAGCTAACAGGGATGTAAATCTGCATCCTTCGATTTGGGCATTAAATAAGCTATCTTTGTGTAGAACAAAATCCCTTAACTTTCATAATAAATGCACACAACACGGAAACCATAAGGGTAAAAAGACTAAACTCAAATTCCAAACCTTATCACATTATTAAATTACGTACACTTCAACAAAAAACAAGAATCTGGAGCAACTTCTGGAGCATCTTGTCTTGTGAGTGTAAGCGCGTAGAGGCTTTCTGTTTAAATATGTAGAAACTTCTACAGACTGAGTAAAAGGGACAATCTAACATAAAAATATAAAGAGTGATCTTTTTTTTCACAATTAAAAACCAAAATCGATAATCACAATTAGACTAAAGCATCTACCAATTCTTTTAAATAAAAACTTAACAGCATTTTTCCCTATATGCCTTCTTAAGCTGGGTCTATAAGAACACGAACTTACGCGGAATACGGAACGGAACATCGTAGTACGGCATAAACGATTTTGTTGCAGCCTGCCTTTACTTTTTTTGAAATGTACGATCGACGCGCTTGCGTTTGATATACAGAAAAACCGACGGTAATCGTATTCGAAATTATTCGAAGCGTCACGACGATATCGAAATCGACAGAAACTATTCGAACGTTAGGGAACCGCCGTTTTCCCTGAAGACCCAGTTTTAGTGAGATATTCAATCTCAGACAAGGTTCTCACAGACTTATCAGGGATTATAAAACGATAAATCAGTTCATGATAAGACAAAAAAAGACTTCGTTTTTGTAAACTTTTCATTACTGGTAACGCTTCATTCTTAACCCACCTTTGAGAGAAACCTAAGTTAAACAAAAGATTTCTCAATTCAAAAACCCAGTTTACTTCATTTCTTAAATTAAATTAATTAAATAGAGTCTGCATAGATCCACTTTCTCATTTTTACTCAGCATTCGAGCAAGATGATTCATCTCTCACCATATTTCTCAATAAAGCTTGCAAAGCCTTTATAGTATCCCACCCGTTACCACAGTAACAAAGGCAAAGGAATAAATATTGATCTATTTTGGGGAATTTCAACTGATTCTGTTCAATTCCCGGACAGATAAAAGAAGATTTCAAGTCAAAATTGCAAAGAAACTAGATTTGTTTGGGCATCGGCTCATGATTCAGCTACAGTAACCGCATATAATTAAATAATTTAAAGCTCCTTAAAAAATGAATACACTCTACAGTATTCCAAAAAAGAAGACAATTAAAAAAGTTAAGAAAAGTGACTATAACTTCTCGTATATTCCAGTTATCCGAATATCAGGTAATTTTCTGAGATCGTTGACAGCAAAAAAAAAGCACTGATATTTTCAATTATATTTCACCCTTCTCATCAAACTGGATCACTTTGTTCTTGACTTCGGATTCAAAATCTTCCACTAAATCAACAAAGACGATTCCAAATATATTTTATTTAAGCCTTGAATTGAATTAAAGGTAATACATAATCTTTTTTCTAAATTTCTAACAACAAACAACTTCTATTTCTGTCTTTTAGCTAATAATCCAACTTCCATTTTTTTACTTCTAACAAACTTGAAGACCCTGTAACGAGGTGACTCAGGTTGGCTGCAGGCCAAGTTCTGTAGTTACATCATTACAGGTCTGTTATCTTGTTAGCAGCTTTAAAATGTTATTGGAATTTCGTAGCGTAGACTATGAAATGAGGTAGATTGTTGTTGCGGTGTAGTTTAAGAAAAATGTATTTACAACCTTTTGCAGCAATATGTTGGCAACACATAATACGTAATATTCAAAATAATATATTTATATTTGTAGTCGCCAAAATATTGCTTATTCAATTCTGGAATATTGTATTTTACTTCTTCAAGGAACTAAACTTCTTAACGTCTTAAAATTATTTTGTTATATCTACCGAAAGTTATCGTATTAAATTACTAGGAATAATTAACTTCGATATTATAGAAATAGATCTTAATTTACTCGCAAGCTATTTGTTACGTTTAGTAAGTGATGGATACAAAGCTCTGAATTCGAATGATGAGAGATGGAATCAAACTTGCTCAATTGAGCTGTTTAAAAAAAAGTCGGACCTCCAGCTGGCTCGATATCATAGAACTGGGTTTGAAATTGAGCAAATCTTTTACATACCTTGGTTCCTGCTCAACACTGCGGGGTAAGAAACGGCTAAAGTTCTGTTCTATTATTTCCCATAAGTCAATGAACCTTTGTTAGATTGAAATATGAAATTAAAGACTTCTTCCTCCAATTTAAGATGACAAATAGAAAAAAAATGCTGTTGAGTTTTATATTTAATAGAAAAGATTTAACTTTTACTCTGAAAGTAATTATAAGTTTGGCTTAATGCTGAAAAAAATCACATCCTACATTTTATAAAGCCCACTCAGAACTTAGATATTTAAACACATTCACTTACAACAAGCCATACACCACAAGCTATCTGATCCAGATATTAACAACGCTCCCAACTAACAAGTTGAACGTTTTTGTTTTTTTATAAATTGTGTACATATTAAGACAATGAGTACAAGGTTTGGAGATTTAGTTTCGTATAAGCTTAACATTTTTGATTCCTATATAACCATTATGTTTTTTGTGAAGTTTGTTTTATATTCTGCTCGAAGGAAACTTTGATAATTCTCAAATCCTAGTATCTACATAGCATTCCTTGTAAGCTAAGAACTGTCCCCTCCCCGCATGTGCGTGAGTACTGGAATAATCACTTACATTTCAACAATTTACCACTTATAACAAACTGCACTAAGATTGGGCGTTAATGGGGGAAGAGCACCTTATCTGCAGTTCAAGCAGACTAATGTTCAGTACAATCGAGTGTTACCATAGTTAATTTGAATTTTTTTAAAAAAATCACTTTGAATTACATATCCATGAAGTAAAGCATTAATTTTGGAACAAATGACAGAACACATTATAAGCATTGTTTTGAAGGTGAGGTTCAGAAACTTAGAACATGTTAAACGATCCCAAATTATTGAAGAAAAATAGAAATTTTACTACTAATGGAGATTGATGCAAGAACTCCAAACTTGTATTATCCCTGGCCAGCAATGAGAGCCTCTCCAGACAAGTAGAAAATAGTTTCGAAGATTCATATGTTTTTAAGCGACAGAAGAAATTGGTTTTGAGGACTATCGATGTCAAAATTAGTTCTGATCTGATGGAAGAAGTAGACTTCAGAGTGGTTTAGATCATACTACTGAAGCTGCTTATGAGTAGAGGCTAGTCGTAGAACTATTCTTTGAATATAAAAGAGCGGTTTTTTCTTTGGCAAAATTCTTTTAGAAAAAAATAGAGCCCTAGGATCCTGCGCAGAAATGCTTGACAGTGAAGATGGTGGGTGAATGTAGGGAGTGGATTGAGTGCTGACGAAGTACAGTCGCAACCGGAGGTAAAACGAAAAATCGATGTTCTTTCGTGGAAAAAAGAAGTAGAGGTTGAGTTGGAAGCCTGCACTAAACCAGGAGAACCTCAGCAGTGTGGCTTGATGAAAGGGTGATGATGACTGAAAAGCCTAGTGTCGGAATGTAGAAGCATAAGAAGTACGAACTGGTGGTTTACAATTCGTTCTTGGTTTTGGCATTTTGAGAACAGGAAATCGTTGAATCGTGAGGACTAGTTGAGCAGTGTCTCCTATCTGTTGACTTCCTCTTGAGTGGCTTCGGATGGAAAAGAGGGGGCTTCAAAACGAATTCCAATATCCACAAAACTGCTTTGGGAAGACACTCCATATATAATTTTTTTTTATTGATCGCTTAATATTTTCATAATTCGCTCAGATATCTCAGATTAACATCATTAGAATAACATATGTTTAGTCCGACAACTTAGTTAGGACACCTCAGATGCTTCTGTCTCCTTGAGGATGACACCTCTAAAGAGACATAACTAAGTTGTAAGCCTAATTAAAAATTACAAAAAGCCTGAATCCATCCGTAGAATTCAAGTCAGTTTACCTTCTGTTTCAACTTTTGAAATTGAGTTCTGGAAATAATTAATCCACACCTTCTCCATAACAAAATAAAGAGAAAAACTTGATAATTGTGTTATTTTATTGCAGCTTTGTGATGGCATGTTTCATTAATACCAAAGCCTGTAAGCTCGATTCTAATTTCAAACTAAAAATTGAATAACTAACATTTAAACTCTATTTATTTCGATTTAAGCACTAAATTTGCTAAAGTAGTTAATGTGCAATTTAAAAAGCGTTATCATTACGTAAATTTACATCAATAATTTTCTATTTTTCCTTTTTTTTGTGAATATTTTATTTTTATTAAAGTCATCTTTAAAAAATTAAAAGTGAACTTAAAGCAATTTAAACATTTGTAATTATATCTAAATTGTTTGGACTTGTTCTTGCTTTACATATTTGCGGAATAATGTCTTGCTTGGGCAGTATAATACCTCAGCAAATACGTCATTGTATCTGTTGACTTCTTCCTCTTGATAATAACAAAACTATATCTGTTTCAAACCAACTGTACGACAGTTTAGTATTATTCAAGAATCATTATAAAAAACATTTTCAATGCCATCGAACTTTTTAAGTGTAAAGTGATTTTATCCTAGAATGTAGTTATGAGACAAGCTGTTACATTGTGTGATTGTTGATATCTGATATGGTTTTAGTGTAAAAGTGTTGTTTTGTGTTATTAACAGCAAAAGCAAAACTAAACTTTGGTTGGTCTAAAAGGTTGAAAAAATCGTGAACAATCAATCACTCCTTAGGGTTTTAACACTTCCGAACTCAGTATCTGTAACAATAAGAAAACACAAATATTAGTAAAACTTAGTTTGAAGGATTGAGGATACTTAACAACTATATATGAAGTTAAATTATTTTCTTATTTGCTGAACCAAAAATAGTCTAGCAACTTATTCAAAATTCACATTATTACCTATCTAAAATTTAGTAAGTACCTAATGTGCTAAAGCTCACTTAAATTATTTAAATAATTTAAAAAGAAAAAAAAACATCACTGGGATCTAAAACTTTACTCAGTCCTATTCAGATAATCTTCATCAGAACTGTATTCAATTAAAATAAGTTTTAGAACCACCTTTAACATAATTAAATCCCACGAGATCAATTTAAGGCCACTTTAATAAACTCGAAGTAATAAAATTATTGAAAATGCAATTATTTTTACTAAAATATCAATAAATTAATAAAGTAGCAGTTTAAAACATTGAAAGTTGAAAAAAAAACGTGACTAAGAATTGATTCAAGGCTGAAATTTAGTTCAATTTCAGTTATAAATTTGGGCCAACAAGGTTAAATTTGGTTTGACTTAAGTTACATTAATTTTTTATCACACATTGTATTAAAATAAGTGAACAAAACATTATTATATACTAGGTAAAAAAATCCCTCTATTTCAATCTGATTTTCATTATAAAATCTAAATTATTCTAAATATTAATCAAAACAATTAAATACCGTTAAAAAGGTTGATAATTAACCAAAAAAACTCTAATAATTTCCAAAAAATAAAAAATCGTCCTTTGGAACAAGTAGCTTACTTAAGCAGCCAGCTCTTTTTTCAATTTTTATGAAATAAAATTATATAAAATAATAAATTTTTATATAATCTTATTTCTTTTTTATTATTATATTAATAATAACAAAAATTTGATAGGATATTTTCGATTTTAATTAAGAAAACGAATTTACTTCGTAACTACGACGTTACCTAGGTGAGACCAAAAGTAAAACTGGCAAAATGGCCGTTACGTACAACATACATATGTTCTGCTATACAAATACTTTTTAAAAATTATTAAATCAACTTTCATTTAATTTCATGAAATTGTGAATAAAAAAACGTTTTCCAATCTTAAAATATTTTTAATTAATTAATTTATTAGAAACTACATTATGACTTCACATGCAGATGATGACCATGCAGTACTTTTGATAATAAATAGTTCCATTATTATTATAAATCTCATTGAATTTTTTTTTTATTTAAGAAATAAATAAGAAATTTAAGGGTAAATGTCAATAATAGGTGCCCAGAGGTGTGGCCTAATTCGAAGTGATTCTGATTCACTGTACCATATAACCCGCCATATTCAAATATAAAAGTAAAAATATTAATTTTATATTTACAATTAAATTTGACGGGTTATACAGTAATAGCGAATCAGAATCACTCCGAATTATAAATTCAAGATTGATACTTTTATTTAAAAATATATACCAAATATATTTAATTTAACCATGGCCATAAAAGTAATCGAGAGAGCAAGAAAAAGTAGAAATTGAGACCAACTGGATGCCAGTTCCAATATTTTCTCAATTTTATTATTATAATTTTCCAAATAAAAGCCTCCAAATGTATTTAATCTAACCCCGGCCTTAAAAGTACGTTAGAGAGCCAGAAAAAGTAAAAATGAAGACAAAGAGATAATGAATTCCAATACTTTCCCATGCATTTTACTACTATTCTTACAAATTAAGGCCACACAATGCAGTTAATGTAACCCCGGCATTCAAAGTACATTAGGGAGCAAGAAAAAGTAGAAATGAAGACAAAGTAATAGTGAAGTCCAATACTTTTCCATGCATTTTACTACAATTCTTACAAATTAAAGCCACCCAATGCAGTTATTGTAACACCGGCATTCAAAGTACATTAGAGAGCAAAAAAAAGTAGAAATGAAGACAAAGTAATAGTGAATTCCAATACTTTTCCGTACATTATACTACTACACTTACAAATTAAAGCCACCCAATGCAGTTAATGTAACCCTGAGATGAATTCGAATATTTTCCAGTGCATTTTACTTTTCTTTTTCCAAATAAAGGCCACCTAATGTATTTAACATAACCACGGCCTTAATAGTAAGAGAGAGAGTAAGAAAAAGTAGTAATTGAGACGAACTGGAGATGAATTCCAGTATTTTCCAGTGCATTTTACTTTTCTTTTTCCATATAAAGGCCACCTAATGTATTTAACATAACCACGGCCTTAATAGTAAGAGAGAGAGTAAGAAAAAGGAGAAATTGAGACGAACAGGAGATAAATTCCAGTATTTTCCAGTGCATTTTACTTTTCTTTTTCCATATAAAGGCCACCTAATGTATTTAACATAACCACGGCCTTAATAGTAAGAGAGAGAGTAAGAAAAAGGAGAAATTGAGACGAACTGGAGATAAATTCCAGTATTTTCCAGTGCATTTTACTTTTCTTGATCCAAATAAAGGCCACCTAATGTATTTAACATAACCACGGCCTTAATAGTAAGAGAGAGAGTAAGAAAAAGGAGAAATTGAGACGAACTGGAGATAAATTCCAGTATTTTCCAGTGCATTTTACTTTTCTTTTTCCATATAAAGGCCACCTAATGTATTTAACATAACCACGGCCTTAATAGTAAGAGAGAGAGTAAGAAAAAGGAGAAATTGAGACGAACAGGAGATAAATTCCAGTATTTTCCAGTGCATTTTACTTTTCTTTTTCCATATAAAGGCCACCTAATGTATTTAACAAAACCACGGCCTTAATAGTAAGAGAGAGAGTAAGAAAAAGGAGAAATTGAGACGAACTGGAGATAAATTCCAGTATTTTCCAGTGCATTTTACTTTTCTTGATCCAAATAAAGGCCACCTAATGTATTTAACATAACCACGGCCTTAATAGTAAGAGAGAGAGTAAGAAAAAGTAGTAATTGAGACGAACTGGAGATAAATTCCAGTATTTTCCAGTGCATTTTACTTTTCTTGATCCAAATAAAGGCCACCTAATGTATTTAACATAACCACGGCCTTAATAGTAAGAGAGAGAGTAAGAAAAAGGAGAAATTGAGACGAACTGGAGATAAATTCCAGTATTTTCCAGTGCATTTTACTTTTCTTTTTCCATATAAAGGCCACCTAATGTATTTAACATAACCACGGCCTTAATAGTAAGAGAGAGAGTAAGAAAAAGGAGAAATTGAGACGAACAGGAGATAAATTCCAGTATTTTCCAGTGCATTTTACTTTTCTTGATCCAAATAAAGGCCACCTAATGTATTTAACATAACCACGGCCTTAATAGTAAGAGAGAGAGTAAGAAAAAGGAGAAATTGAGACGAACTGGAGATAAATTCCAGTATTTTCCAGTGCATTTTACTTTTCTTGATCCAAATAAAGGCCACCTAATGTATTTAACATAACCACGGCCTTAATAGTAAGAGAGAGAGTAAGAAAAAGGAGAAATTGAGACGAACAGGAGATAAATTCCAGTATTTTCCAGTGCATTTTACTTTTCTTTTTCCATATAAAGGCCACCTAATGTATTTAACATAACCACGGCCTTAATAGTAAGAGAGAGAGTAAGAAAAAGGAGAAATTGAGACGAACTGGAGATAAATTCCAGTATTTTCCAGTGCATTTTACTTTTCTTGATCCAAATAAAGGCCACCTAATGTATTTAACATAACCACGGCCTTAATAGTAAGAGAGAGAGTAAGAAAAAGTAGTAATTGAGACGAACTGGAGATAAATTCCAGTATTTTCCAGTGCATTTTACTTTTCTTGATCCAAATAAAGGCCACCTAATGTATTTAACATAACCACGGCCTTAATAGTAAGAGAGAGAGTAAGAAAAAGTAGTAATTGAGACGAACTGGAGATGAATTCCAGTATTTTCCAGTGCATTTTACTTTTCTTTTTCCATATAAAGGCCACCTAATGTATTTAACATAACCACGGCCTTAATAGTAAGAGAGAGAGTAAGAAAAAGTAGTAATTGAGACGAACTGGAGATAAATTCCAGTATTTTCCAGTGCATTTTACTTTTCTTGATCCAAATAAAGGCCACCTAATGTATTTAACATAACCACGGCCTTAATAGTAAGAGAGAGAGTAAGAAAAAGTAGTAATTGAGACGAACTGGAGATGAATTCCAGTATTTTCCAGTGCATTTTACTTTTCTTTTTCCATATAAAGGCCACCTAATGTATTTAACATAACCACGGCCTTAATAGTAAGAGAGAGAGTAAGAAAAAGGAGAAATTGAGACGAACTGGAGATAAATTCCAGTATTTTCCAGTGCATTTTACTTTTCTTGATCCAAATAAAGGCCACCTAATGTATTTAACATAACCACGGCCTTAATAGTAAGAGAGAGAGTAAGAAAAAGTAGTAATTGAGACGAACTGGAGATGAATTCCAGTATTTTCCAGTGCATTTTACTTTTCTTTTTCCATATAAAGGCCACCTAATGTATTTAACATAACCACGGCCTTAATAGTAAGAGAGAGAGTAAGAAAAAGTAGTAATTGAGACGAACTGGAGATAAATTCCAGTATTTTCCAGTGCATTTTACTTTTCTTGATCCAAATAAAGGCCACCTAATGTATTTAACATAACCACGGCCTTAATAGTAAGAGAGAGAGTAAGAAAAAGTAGTAATTGAGACGAACTGGAGATGAATTCCATTATTTCCCAGTGCATTTTACTTTTCTTGATCCAAATAAAGGCCACCTAATTTATTTAACATAACCACGGCCTTAATAGTAAGAGAGAGAGTAAGAAAATGGAGAAATTGAGTCGAACTGGAGATGAATTCCATTATTTTCCAGTGCATTTTACTTTTCTTTTTCCAAATACAGGCCACCTAATATATTTAACATAACCACGGCCTTAATAGTAAGAGAGAGAGTAAGAAAAAGGAGAAATTCAGACGAACTGGAGATGAATTCCATTATTTTCCAGTGCATTTTACTTTTCTTTTTCCATATAAAGGCCACCTAATTTATTTAACATAACCACGGCCTTAATAGTAAGAGAGAGAGTAAGAAAATGGAGAAATTGAGATGAACTGGAGATGAATTCCATTATTTCCCAGTGCATTTTACTTTTTTTGATCCAAATATAGGCCACCTAATATATTTAACATAACCACGGCCTTAATAGTAAGAGAGAGAGTAAGAAAAAGGAGAAATTGAGACGAACTGGAGATGAATTCCAGTATTTTCCAGTGCATTTTACTTTTCTTTTTCCAAATAAAGGCCACCTAATGTATTTAACATAACCAAGGCCTTGATAGTAAGAGAGAGAGTAAAAAAAGGAGAAATTGAAAGAAACTGGAGATGAATTCCAGTATTTTCCATTGAATTTTAATTTTCTTGATCTAAATACAGGCCACCTAACGTATTGAACATAACCACGGCCTTAATAGTAAGAGAGAGAGTAAGAAAAAGGAGAAATTGAGACGAACTGGAGATGAATTCCAATATTTCCCAGTGCATTTTATTTTTCTTGATCCAAATAAAGGCCACCTAATGTATTTAACATAACCACGGCTTTAATAGTAAGAGAGAGAGTAAGAAAAAGTAGAAATTGAAACAAACTGGAGATGAATTCCAGTGTTTTCCAGTGCATTTTACTTTTCTTTTTCCAAATAAAGGCCACCTAATGTATTTAACATAACCACGGCTTTAATAGTAAGAGAGAGAGTAAGAAAAAGTAGAAATTGAAACAAACTGGAGATGAATTCCAATATTTCCCAGTGCATTTTATTTTTCTTGATCCATATAAAGGCCACCTAATGTATTTAACATAACCACGGCCTTAATAGTAAGAGAGAGAGTAAGAAAAAGTAGAAATTGAAACAAACTGGTGATGAATTCCAGTGTTTTCCAGTGCATTTTACTTTTCTTTTTCCAAATAAAGGCCACCTAATGTATTTAACATAACCACGGCTTTAATAGTAAGAGAGAGAGTAAGAAAAAGTAGAAATTGAAACAAACTGGAGATGAATTCCAGTGTTTTCCAGTGCATTTTACTTTTCTTTTTCCAAATAAAGGCCACCCAATTTAGGCCAAAGTAAAATGCACTGGAAAATATTGGAATTCATTTCCAGTTCGTCTCAATTTCTAATTTTTCTTACTCTCTCACTTACTGTTACAGCCTGGGATAGATTAAATACATTGTGTGGCCTTTTTTTGGAAGATAGAGGTACAATAGATCAGAGAATATTGGAACTGGTCTCCACATCGACACGGTTTCTATTCTTTCTTACTCTCGCACTTACTATTCAGGCCGTGGTTAAGTTAAATACATTGGGTGGCCCTAATTTAGAAAAATGTATCTTAATTTCAAGGGAAAATGTAGGAATTTGCCCCCTATTTCTCTCAATTTCAATTTTTCTACTCTCTCACTTACTATTACGGCCGTGGTTAAGTTAAATTCATTGGGTGGCCGTTATTTAGAAAAATAGTAGTAAAATGCACTGGAAAATTCTGGAATTTATCTCCAGTTCGTCTTAATTTCTACTTTTTCTTACTCTCTCATTTACTTTCGGCCTTAGTTGAATTAAATGTAGTGTGAAGTTATGTTTATTTTAGTATCTGGCTATTAAACTAGTGTGCTAAGTAGGAATAAACAACTTTCTGTTTAATATATAATTTTCCTTTGTTTTTGAGACCCGCTCCTAGTGTAATAGAGACCAGTAATGTGATGAATGTTGTAGTTTTTTTGTATTTTACATTGTTTTATGTTTGTTTTTTTTCTTCAAATAATGGCTTCTCTTTATGTTCATTGCAGTATTGACCTTTTTTACTCGCGTTTTGGGTCAGAATTAGTAGCAATGGTCGAAAATAGTATACACTTTTTGTGTGTCACTTTTCCTATGTTAGTAAAAGTGACAAATATGGTTTATAGGTATAAATGGATGTAAATAATTATAGTTTTACCCAATAGTTTATTTATAATGTTTGTAGTAAAAGCGATATTTTTGAATATTACCTTTTTTTATTACTCTCTCACTTAGTTTTGCGGCCATGGTTTAATTAAATATATTTGGTTGCTCTGATTTTGAAAAAGATGAGTAAAATCAATGGGAAAATATTAGAATTGGCCTCCAATTTGTCTCAATTTCTATTTTTTCTTACTTTGTCACTTAGTACTGTAGCATGGTCTAAAATGAATTTAAAGTGTTGGCTTTATTCCTTTTTGAAAAAGTATGATGATGGAAATGTATTTTAACATTGTTTAAAAGTGATTTTGGCTTCCTCTGACATAGTAACGATTGTCAATCCCATTACTTTTATCAACATAGAGGGAACCTCTTATTTGGAAAAGATACAGCAATATTTGGAAATGTCTTTTAGTTTAAACAGTTTGTGGCTCCCTCTAACATATTGAAGGAGTATGAATTTCATTATTGCCATGAACATGAACTCGTATTTGGAAAAGTCAAGGAAAATTTGGAAATGTATTTTACTTTGATCGGATTTCTCTCTTACATATTGAGCTGGTGTGAACGCAGCAATATTAGAATGAACATAAAAAATCGTTCTTTTTTTAAAATGAAAACTTTAAAAGATGGTAGGATCTTTTATTTTAATATTATTGCCTTTTAGTCCTACTCAGCGTGCGAGTAAGGCGAGAACTAAAATGAAGATAAAAGGGAACCCTTAATTTGGTGAAGCAAAATACAAAGTAAAATCCCGAAAAGTCTTCTGTTTTGAGCAGATTTCTGCTCTTTCTGTGATAGTGAGCGAGTACGTTTCCAATACTAGATTGAAAATAAATGGGTGCTCTCATTTGGAAAATAAAAATTAAAAAACAAGTAAAAAAAAAAGGAAAAAGTAATATATACTTTCAAGTTGTGTTCTAATTTGTTTGCACAGCTTCTTTTAATTAAGTAAATATATATTTTCTATTTGCGACATTTTTTTAACAAATCTGTTTTGTCATTTTTTTTTTTTTACATTGTTCAGAATTGCAAAATTTCATTTGCGGGCTCTATAAGTCGCAGTTACTTTGATTCTTTTCTATCAGAATTATTCGTTAGAAGTAACTGAAAAACTGATATGTCCTTGTTGTATTGTCCAAAAGGATTATCTGACGCTCATACTATGTGAAGTCGCCTTTCTCTTTCAAATTGATTTGATAACTATTCTAAAATTTTACCTTTCTTGAGTGGGGTTCCAGTTTTCCTAACTTGTTGAACTCCAGACCCTTGAACAATTTACGATTTGGATTTGACGTTGTTAACAGTGGCTTTCCTTATCTACAATAGCCCTTATGTTAAAAAAAAAAAAAAATCGAAAGAATTAGAATAATTTCAGAGTATCACACTGGTTGTTAAAACAGTTAAGATTTACTTTTCTGAAATACTTGCGGAAGATTAATCGGCATGTAATTGTCAGTATTCTTTGGCATACAAATGGAATGTTTGCTGAATTTATTAATCTTTCCTGGTTCCAGTGTAAGATTTGGCTATCTTTCTTTATTTCGTCAGAATTCGCGAAAATCCTTGAAATCCCATACTCTAGGAGCAACAAAACTTGTTTTTCGATCAAACTTTGAAAGTATCAACTGCACTTATTTTTTTACAAAATCAAGAGATCGCCAATATAATAGTACCCATAGTTAGATGGAATATTACCTGATTTTAGATGGATCATTAGATTTTTGGGTTCATTTGAGTAAAAATATTTATATTAGAAAATCATTTTATTTTACATAAGAAAATAAATTATTCAGCTATGGTAACCTCGACCTCAACTCCAGGTTCCAGTGAAATCGAAGTGATTTGTTTCACCACTTCTGACGGTGACTGAAGATCAATAATTCTCTTGTGTACTCTCATTTGAAACCTAAAAAGGAAAGTTATTTCTGAAGTAGATTAAAAAAAAAAACTATTAAATTTTATAAACAAAGAAAGCGCATGTAAATACCTATCCCATGTTTTGGAACCTTCTCCACAAGGGGTTTTCCGAGTAGTGATCCTGAGGATTTTAGTAGGCATTCTGATGGGCCCCTTTACACGCAACTTCTCTTTTTTGGAACCATTTATCAGGTCGGTACATACTTAAAAACCAAGAAAACAGTAATTTTAAAAACTGAATATAATTTGCTTGCTTCCAAGTTTAACCCTTTGAAATGAATTACCTTTTTCCAAACTTTTCATATTCTTAGAAGTTAGGGTTATCCTAATTCTATGTACCTGTTGCTGTTCAGCAGGCTTTTCTGTATCTTTAAAAGTACTCTAAAAACAAAAAGTCAAATTTAAATAGAAATCAAGATGTTACTGAAGAATAAAAACGAAGTTGGATGTAATTCAATAAGGTATAAATGAAAGTAACATCACAAAACTTATCGCCTTATTCGTCATATTTTTTAAAAGCTTTTACAGATTTATGTCAAATTAGCAATTTTTGAATGAAATTATATTTTAAAAAAACAAACAATGTGCTACAACAATCATAAAACTATGATAATCTGCAGCACACGTGCACATCATTTAAATAAGAAATTAATTTGCAGATTATCAATATATTCACTTACCATGATTTTATAAAACCAATTTAAATAACCCTTGGTCGAGAATAATTAGTCGTCCCAGAGACTAACCAGCGCTGTTCCAAGTGCTTAAAAAATTCTGGATACACCTTAACCTCACGCTAAGCACATAGAAATGGCTTTCATGCAAACGTGTTTAAGACAATTACCTTCAACTTCTCAATACACAAAAACATGTAAGTATATCGAGAGACAAGTCGAAATTAAATCGATTAAAAATTAAATCGAGGGTTGTATAATAAAATAAAAATTCAGTTATTTTCTATAAAGAGAAGGCATAACAAAGAACTTTTTTGCATTTATATAAAATTTATTGTGTATTACAGATAAAAGGATTTAGCGATAAAACAAGAAGTAAACAAAAGGAAAAAACATTAAATATATTTTATATTAAGTTTGAGACCTATAGAGAAAATGTTACAAGTACTGTGCTAAGCTTGCCATAAGTTCCATTTATAAAAAAAATGACAGAGGAAATTGTGAAATTTACTTATATTTTAAAAATTGCGCCAAAATGTTGTGTAATATTTTCATGATGTCATACCATTCAAGGAACTTTTTATTGAGAGTGGGGCGAAGTGTCTTATATGATTCCAGTTTCCTTTTTCGGACATTTTGCACGGTAGTAGTGATTACATTGAGAATAGAGGAAGATGAGGCCTGGAACATTTGTAAATTAATTATTGTATTATTTATTATTTTGTTAATGGTGCAAAATTTCATTGCCAAATTAACTATAAGTGGTAAGTTTTCTAATTCACTAACGTCTATATTTTAGATACGAACTTAGTTTCCAATCCTGGCACATACATCTGCTCCTATTTTTGCAGTAGTGGGTAGTAAATAGTCACAAGTTTGCGTCAAAAACAGTTTTTATAATCAATAAACTTGATAATTTCATTAGAATTTGACATTTCTTTTAAAATAATTGGTTTTAAAGCTAATTATTAATATGTAACGTTGTTGGTTTACCATTGTACTGAGAAATCACTGTATTTTTGAATGAGTACTGAGTCATAATTAGGCAGTGGCAACATGCATTAAATATAAGTATTATTCACAGTATAAAGTTGGGATGTCTATTCATGTTCATTAATTTAATGATAGAACTGATGAAAAATATAAGTTGAACTCGATTAATCGTAATTATGTTTATTATTTAATTATCTTTTGACAAATTTTCATTGTCCTTCCCACATTTTTGTATTTTTGAACATAACTTACTTGATATTAATTTAAAGTTGAGTATTTTTAATATTTTGATCCTTCACTTAGCCTCTAGGTAAGTGTAGGTGTGCCCGTATCTTCTTTTTTTTTCTGGATTTGCTTAGCTTTCAATTTCTTGACGTAGAGATATTTGTACCTACTGAAATATGTAATTTTTTTAATTCTATATTTTTTTTTAATTAAATTTTTAAAAAATGCATAAAAATAAGTTTTTGTAATAATATTAGATGTAAACATCATTTTTTGTATTTTCCTTGTGAGTTCTTTTTACGAATAACCTTGACAAAACAAGTAATTGTCGAACCTTGCGTTCCGTTTTGTAGCATTTATCTATTTGTGAAATTGCTTTTTTGGGGGGGTTGTTGGGGTGAAGATCATCATTCAGGTACTCTCATGAACACAGTGATGTCCATAGGTTTTTGCTCGAGCTATCCAAAGGCAGGGTTTTCTTTTTATTCGTGATTTCTAGCTTTTCGCGATCTTTCTCTTCTTCCTTACTTGCCAGATAATCGCTCTGATTAGTAATTTGTACGTAAACTTCAATTTGTAAATTTCAGGTGGTTAGAATGTTACTGATCAAATGGTTGGTGGTGATTTCTTGCTGGTTTTTGGGTGTTTGGTGTCAGCAAGCAGAAAAATTAACACAAGACCCTTGTGTTTTAAAACAAACATGTCATGAATGTATACAAACACCTACTTGTGCCTGGTGTGCGCAGCCGGTAAGTGTTCTGTTGTAATTAATATTTCAGTTACAACATTGAAGTTATTATCCAATATATTGGGTCTTCAGTTTCTAATAAATCAGAAATATAGCTCTTTTAAGGAATAATTTTTTAAAATATGTATTGACTCAGGCAACATTTAAAAGTTTTAGATATTATACAGAAATGGTTTTCACGTAATTTTGTATTATAAGTTAATTAAAAAGGGAAAATAAAGATGTAACTTCAACAAAATCATGACTGTTTTAGTCTATTTTAACAATTGTTAGTCAGATATACGCTCTAGATTCATGACGTTGACATGTCATAACATAGGCTTTAATTGTGAATAACTTAAAAACTATACATGCACAAAGGCTGTCTGTAGTAAAATAAGGGATTTATAAGGCAAAACCCTTAATGAAATTGTATCTTTACGTTATTTTTGGGTAACACTTTTATTTCCAGAATTTTAAAGAAGATCAAAAAAGATGTTTTCAACCAAATGCTGAAGCTATAATCCAATGTGCCAGCGAATTTGTTTATAATCCAGACAATGAATACACGATTAGGGAGTCGAAAAAATTGACGAAAATTAGTCAGTCCATTAGTCAATCAGAGTACAGTCAGTCAAGTTATTCAAGTCATTCCAGTAGCAGCAGTAGTAGCTCTTCGTCATCACATAATCAAGCCGACATTGTACAAATAGCTCCTCAGGTTGTCAACTTAAAGCTCAGAATCAGTAAGTTTCATCATTTAGTTGGTTGCTTATTTTTATGAACGTAATTTATGATGTATACTAACTATTTGAAATAGCTAATTTGCATTAGCACAAGTTACCAGTAAGAAGAAGAAAAAACAAAACTACTTAAAGCATATAAAGGGAAAATTTATTATAACGCGTAGTGGTTGTGAACCGCCAGCCATTTTGAACCTTTCAGCCCAGTACAATCTTCAGATTCTATTTTTTATCCTACTCTTTGACTTTCAGCGAGAAGGAGCTTCCAGCCAAGCAAACCAGCCTTCTTTGCCTGCGCGAAGTCATTGAATTCTACGGATTCTTTGAGCTTCCTCACGTATTCACTTGTTATTTTTGTCCGCGATATTGAGGGTTTACTTTCAATAGATATGCCTTTAGTAAGCGGCATCCTACCACAATTCAAATATAATACTAACCATTTTAGGGCGATGCATTTATTTGAAGCTCCGTGCTTGCAGACTTAAGCGGCTGTCATTCTGCTAGCCTGCCTACCCCAAATGATACAGCTTTCACTTCTATATCGAAGTGTGGAGAGGTATATCGTTTGAAGATATGAAGCCTCACCTTCCTCTCCATACTTTATAAGTATAATAGTTTTTCTGATACTCATTCTTCCTGATCTACACTTCCTTTTCTACTTATAATTGATGTAACTGATCCTTATCTGTCGGGAGAGCCGTCTGAGTAAATATTGTCCGGGAATGGAAATATATATCTGTCGGTTATGGCCTTTATAGCTATTAACTGTTTAACTAATACAGTTTAGTCTTATTTTCTAATTGGTATTAAAGATGGAGCAAATAGATGATTCTATTTTTAGAACAAATTTACTGGCATCCAGTTAGTTTCTAAATAGCTTAAAATTTGAAGAAAAGAATCTAATTCAGAAGTTTTCAGAAATAGTAGTACTCCTAGATTACTTTTATTTCCGAAAAGTTTGCAATAATCAAAATAAGTTTAGCAACTTAAAATATAAAATGATTTTAGTACTGATTGCAAAATATAAAATGATACGTTGGTATTAACTGCAAAATATAAAATGATATTTTAGTATTTACTGCAAAAAGTTTCATAACCTACATAGAATTTTAAAGTTGATTTTTTTTTTCAAATTTTGAAAATAACAGTTTTTTCTCTTTAGTTCTTTCTTTTCTTAATCTGTTTCTTGCAATATTAGATGAACCGTACAGAATTGCAGTGGATTATTCTCAAGCTCAGTCTTATCCAGTTGATCTTTACTATTTGATGGATCTTTCAAAATCTATGGAAGATGATAAACATAAGCTATCAGCGTTGGGCAACATTCTATCGGATAGTATGAAAAATATTACATCCAATTTCAGGTTGGGTTTTGGTTCATTTGTGGATAAAGTTGTGATGCCATATGTATCAGTTGTACCGAAAAAGTGAGTAAATAACATAATTTTTTAAATAATATTTACACAATTTTTTGTATTTTAATAATTTTTACTGCCAAAATGTTTGCACTGGTGCTCCGCATTGAGATATTTTTTTTGGGGGGGGGTCAATTTTTTAATATTTTTTAGTACGTTTTTCACATAAAGCCGCACATAAAACTGTGTCTTTTGAGAACAATGTATATCTCCAACACATAGCTCTTAACTTCTTGCAATTGTATTCTTCAACACATTATCCATTTCTTTCTTGGTCGCTTAGTACTTTTATAAAATGTTAAGCGATCTTTTAGGCTCCAATCTTATTATAGATACATCATATCATTATAATTTAAATAATGCTTTCCTTGTTTTACAATTATTTGATTTTGTATCAAAGTACTCCAGGTAACATAATCATTTCCATTTTTCCAAATAGTGTTCCACCATTAGGTCTTATGTTGTTGGGAAAGTTGATTGGAATGGCACTAAGAGGAAGTTTCTAGGAAAGTTTTATTTCCGGGGGAAGGAAATATTAGTCTTACCTTCACAGTTCTATCACAAGTACAAAGTTTGTCTAGGGTTTTAATAAATGGGCATATAAAAGACTAAAGTTGAAGAAAATGGCAACCCCATTAGTTCGAGTTTCGTACAATTTTCTTGGTAACCACTTCGGATGATTTATTTTCGTTGTATTTATTGTCTTCTCAAATAAAATGGCTAACTTTTCTTGAAAAATTAATTTTAGGAAAACAACGTGAAATGGCATGGGATAGTCTTCCCTTTAAAATGTCTGTTCATTGAATCGTTCGATTTAATTATTACCACCTATGTAACATTAAAGAGAATTACACTAATTTCTTTGTGAATCTTTAAAACTTTTTTTCTTAGCGTACGGAAATCGTCTACTTAGATGGTAACTTTTGTTGGAAAAAAGAAATCTTATTATAAAATAATTGATTTTAAGGAGATTCTGGAAAGTCAGCTATTCTCCAGCATTTTTTATTATAATGAAACTGTAGTGAAGACAGTACTTAGTAAACATTATTGGTTTAAAAAAAAACATTTATAATTTTTACATAAGAAAAAAATTGTGAATGTTTCAAGTGCAAACATGTAAAAATTTTGAGTAGCCATTAAAATACATGTGGCTTGGTTTATTTTATTAAATTATAATTTGTTCATTTGTTTCTAAATATGATCTGTTTTATGAGAGTAAGAGATTTTAAAGTCATGAATTTCTCTTTGATTTAACTTTTTAATTTTTTTTTTTTAACCGATATCCTTTTTTCAGGTAGTTCTTAGTCTTTTAAGGGCATATTGTGTAAATTGCCGTGAAATTTTACATTATATTGTTTTGTAACAATTTTGTGTTTATAACAATTTCTCATTCAATCTCAAGACACATTTGTTACGCTAAACATTAATTTCATTAGTCATAGATGCTTGGTTTTTATCATTTCTGATCAGTTACAGATTTTTATTCAACTGAAAAATTTGAATCACCAGATTCTGTGTAGAGAATTTTTTTTCCCACTGAAATTGTATGATTGCTAATTAAATGACTTTTTTTAGTAAGTGGTAGTCATATTTCTCTCTACACCAATCTCAGTGATTCAATTTAAAAATAAAGATGAATGGAAAAACTTGCAACTGTCAGTATAAAATCAAGCCTACTGTGATAGAAGAAATCATTGATTTGTACAGCATTGCGGATCCAATCATGTATTTATTATTTTGCTCTAACTTTAAAAACTTTCGCGCAGATTGATACATCCTTGTGATTCTTGTGTGGCGCCTTATGGATTCAGAAACCACATGCCACTCAGTAGTGATACTGATGAATTTTCTGTAAGTCACATTTGTCACGAAAAGCATTGCTAATTTCTTTCATATATATTTATAATATACTTCAGATCTGCTGTACCATGTGGCTGTTCTTTATATATATATATATTTATTGTAAATATCATCTGGGTATTCATTATTTCCTTATTTTTATTGTAGGTGCTAATGTCAACATTTATATATATATGTGTACAATACACAAATATAAAATATTCGTAAAATGGTGTCTGAGCCTGTTTGGTAAACTAATATTTTGTCTGGAATAAAAATCAAAAGTAATTTACCGCTGTTTATTTAAAGGAAACTTAGCTTAAATTTGTCACATTTCCTTGATATGGCTCTTTTAAATCTGAATTGCTAGGCTGTTTTTTGTTTTTGTTTTTGTTTTTTAAATACTCGTTAAGCCAATGAACATTTAAATTAGAATAGGAAAAATTAAGGGATCAAATTCATAATGTCATGCTTAACATAAATTTATTATTTTCGAAATCCCTGCAATCTGCCGTAGACTGAATCAGGAGATTAGTCGCAGTTTACCAGTTGATTAATATTTTTGCAATCCAAAAAGATAACCTAATCATTTGAAGTCAAATAGACCTGTTATCAAGTAAAAAACGGTGTTTATTGTGTTCTTAGGGGAACAATGGGTATTTTGGATTGCCTGCGTTCCTTCCACTTTTTGGTGGAACCGCCCTTCTATTACAATTGTATTCTTACAATGCTATCAAAATTGTAAAATCGCCATTATTTAGAATTAGGGTAAAACCTCAGTTATCCTCATAATTAGGAAACGTTAGTAGTCTTCATCCTCCCTAAAAGGAGCTTCTGATTAATGGTACACCAGCAGGTAGAAGTAAGTCCCCGGATTCGGAGCGTTCGTTTGGGAGGGGCAATTCTGCTGTGGAAGCCGAATATACGGAATTACGGTAAGGAAATCCATACTTTGTCAACATTATTGTCAATATCCTTTGAGAATAAATTTGATGTGAAGTATTGGCGAAATTAACGGCAGTTTGAACGGTAGTAACAGCAGTAATCATGATAATAAAATTTAATACTGGATATAGAGGCAATAAACGTTCATAACAATCCCAATTAACATCGGAAGTAAATATTTTTTATTATCAATAATAAGCATATGATTCTGCATGAATCCGCTCGGGTTTTCTTTGAGTAGTCCATTGATGTAACTTGTATCTGGTTCCATTTATCTATCGGAATGCATTTTCGAAAAGAATGTTCTCTTTTTTCGTGAAAATTTGGTTTCTACACCAGCTACGAGATATTAATCAAGTTTTTCTTTTTAAATCTCATTCATTTTCTGGTAATGGATGACAAATAACCGAACAGAATTTTTTGAGAACTTGTTATGGTGTATAAAAAATTATGGGTTGTTCTTGAGCTGTTTTTTTATTTATTATACCTAGGTTTACTACCCTTTATTTTTAGTAATTAGGTATCGCTAGGCTCAAATGCCTTGTTAATATTTCTATATGCTCTGTGTATAATTTCACTACTTGATTTTTATTTTTTTTGTTCTTGATTGTGCACAAATCTTGTCATTATCACACTTTTCTATGTCCTGCTTTCTATTGTCTTTATTAAGTGGCTGTTAAATTGATGTTTATCTGTCTATTTTTCTGTATCTTTATATTCTGTTCTCTCTCTCTCTACTATTTATTCAGTGTTGTGATAATAATCTTATTTTTATTTACTTTGTAAATAAACTCTCCGCCGACATACTTCAAGAAATTTTATATTTTAGTTTTTTTTTTTTTTTTTAAATCCAAGTGATCGTGATCGCAATGCGACTGTTTGAGAGTAAAATATTTTTTTTATTTATACATACTTTTTTTTTTTTTTTGTATTTTGAGTTTGTCTATATTTGTGCAGTTTGAAAGAGCCCTGCACTGGATGTGCAGCCCCTTACGGTTACCAAAATGTTATGTCGCTAAGCCCAGACACCGATAGATTTGCTGTAAGTTCATGTAAAAAGAAAACGATTGTGTGAGAAAGAAATATTTCCCTTTAAAGAAAAAGTAAAAAAAAAAAATAACTAATATGTGGAACATTTTGTTTTTATACATAAATTTGTTTTTTTAAATTTTTTATTTTTTAGTATCTAAATTTAAGCCAACAGAAACAATGTAGGAAATAAAATTAAAAATTAAATAAAATTGCTAACATTTGGGATAGGTTGGTACGCTTTAAAGAAATAACAATATGTTTTGTAATTATTAATTTAAATCTTTGCACTAATGAATACTTATATTTTTAAAGCAATTGCATGTTTGAATGCTAATATTTTAAAATTCTAACATTATTAATTGCTTAGCCTTAAATGTTACTAATATATTTGCATGCCTTGATTTCAGTATCTATTATTTCTATAATATTTCTTGATTTCGCTTAAAATAAGTTTGCTTTTTTTGAAATGATTAAGTTTCGCCAAATTTTGTAAAAAAAAAAAGTTACTTCTAATATTTGGATATTAGAAAGGAGCTGTCTTGCAATTAGTAATGAGTCATTCTCCATACCTTGGATTTCATTTATATCAAATCTTCAAGGTCAGTACTTTATAGCCT
Source organism: Rhodnius prolixus (assembly GCF_049639745.1). Taxonomy (NCBI): domain Eukaryota; kingdom Metazoa; phylum Arthropoda; class Insecta; order Hemiptera; family Reduviidae; genus Rhodnius; species Rhodnius prolixus. The sequence continues at coordinate 33,860,156 of NW_027411582.1, forward strand.
TGCTGTTTTTTCTTCTTGTCTACATCTACTAGATTAGAGGAATCTACTGAAGTCTAGTAAATCATGTATTGTTCATAAAGTTTGCCACTAATTGAATTTAGGCAGTAGATGACATCATAGGGGAAACTTCTAGCACATTTTTTTTTATTGGCACTTGAATCTCTGAACAATAGAAAAGTCAAATTATCTTGCTAAACCAAACTGTAAGAATATCGATGAACATTTGTAGCAGATCATTGGCTGTGATGATCTAATTCTTGAGTTATTGTCTAACCGTACCCTGGTATCAATTTTTACAATTTATGGTGAAACTTTAGTCATTTCAGTATCAACTTTAATTGTAAATGTATCTTTATATACTGAATTGTCTTCAGTTTATTACAAATTAAAAAAAAAAAAAATTGAGAGTAATGGATATTTTATAAAGCGGGCCCTAAAGCCATCTTAAATTACAGTATTCATACTTAAATGAACTACTAACTAATTTAAATGAATTTTTTATTTTTGTAGTGGTAATAGTGCAGTTCATGAAAATTTTATAAAATTTATTTCTTAAAAATCTGGAGAAAAATTCTAATACTAAACTTATTGTCAATTTATTACATCATTGTAAGGAAGATTAGTTCTTGATAAATGTTATGCACTTTTTATTTAGCTAGCAATTTTATCTAACGATACATAATGTATAGATCTCTCTCCCCGCTATAATTAAAATCTTCTTCAGGCAAAATGGCTGGTCAATTTTTTAAAATATATATGATTGGCAAACCAATTTTTATGCGCTACAAGGATTATAACGAACCATAGCAGAACAAATACCGAATACTTCGGATTTTTTTTTGTGTTACTTGATATTGGAGATATTTTTTATTGCTAATTATATTATTCATTGCTGCACTATAACCATATCTTAGTAAAAAGAGAATTATATAGTTTAAAAGAGTATCAGAAGAGAATAGAAGTTAAATTGAAAATAATTAAAGTCGCGATTGAAATGTCAACTTTGCCCAGATGGGCTTTGCTCTATTTCTTTTTAATAATACAAATTTTGACTGAAATTATTTCATAAACCTAGGGAGAAGTAGAACAAGCTGCAGTGTCCGGGAACCTGGATGCACCAGAGGGAGGATTTGATGCAATCATGCAGGCGGTAGTCTGTTGGAATCAGATAGGATGGAGAGATAAGGCTAGGAAATTGTTGGTATTCTCTACGGACGCTGGTTTTCATTATGCAGGTGATGGAAAGGTGAGGCTTTTAAATTATTATCACTAATAGTTGATAATAGAAAAATCTGTCTTCTTCCCACAATCTCTCTCTCTTTCAAACACATACATATTTAAAAAAAATGCACCCTGCAAATCACATCTTGACTACAGTTAAAAATCAAACAAGCAGTGTTATATGATATATTATTTTTTAGTTGGGTGGAATTGTGAAGCCCAACGATGGTAAATGCCACCTGGATAATAGTGGACATTACACGCATTCTACAATTCAAGATTATCCTTCAGTGTCCCAGGTGAGTACTTAAACTTTTGTGAAACCCTAGCATATATACTTCATGCTTGATTTTATTTATATTCGTAAAACATCCTCAATATTAAACGGCAACTGTTGAAGAAGAAAACCTAAAATCTTTGCTCACTCTCAAAAATCTCACATTTTTTTTAAATATTCTCAGATTACGTAATAGTCAACCAGTTTTTAAAAACAATTTAAGCTCTTTTGAGAGTATCAAAGATTTTTTAAAAATTTTGTATACAAACTACTTCGCCAATGAAAAGCTAGAACATTTGTTTGAAATACTTTTCATAGAAATTTATTTTAAGGAATGGTTCTTATGCCACTTTTTTTCTTCTTTTTTTAAACCCTTTTATAGCGAAGCTAACAATAATAATTTAGTTAAAATTTGAAATTAGAAAAACCTTGAAAATTTAAGTAAGAAAAAGTCACGTGAGCGTTCTTCACTCCTGAGTTTTTCTTTTATAGTTTTCATAAAAAATAAAACAAGATGTTAATAAAAAAAAATTAATTTTGTTTATGACGTTCTTTTAGAGGTCTAGTATTTCGGTTTAATTTTTATCCTTTCATATTTCCATGACATACAGAAGAAGAGTTATGGATTAAGTTATTACATCTTCATGAGAACAGACCCAGCATTTTTATTACTGGATTACATCTTTGAAATATCTCAGAAGTTGTAAACTTCTTCCTCATTATTTTTAATTTCAAAGAACATTCTTAATTAACAACTTTTTTTTTTTTATATATAGATCAATCTAAAAGTTAAAGAAAATTCTATTAACGTCATCTTTGCTGTAACCTCAGAACAGATAGGAGTTTATGATCGACTGAGAGCGCACATTCAAGGATCATCTGCAGGTGTATTGTCGAATGATTCTTCAAATGTTGTCGAATTAGTTAAGGCTCAGTACAATGTAAGTAAAAGTTTTATAAAAAGAGAATTTTACATTCTATAAACCCTAACGGTGCATGGACTTTTTACCCATCAGTGCTCGAAAGATTACCGTTGCATATACCCTCTGAGATATCTTAGATACCGTCATTGTATAAAAATAATTTTTCAAGAAGAAGGAGACACACCTTTTTTTGTACGGTATCTACACAGGACTTTGACAAACTGAGTGTTGCTTATCCCTTTTTTGTCTTTCTTGATCCTTCTAATTATCTTCTTCTTTTTTTTAAATAATTTAATTTGTTATAGAAAATTACTTCTGAGGTAGAAATGAAGGATACTGCATCAAGTGCAGTGAAAATCACCTACTATTCCAATTGTCTTAATCCGAATGATCCAGTAAAGAAGACCACTAAGTGTGAAGGTCTAAAAGTTGACTCTGAAGTCAGATTTCAGGTAATTATGATGGTTGCAATAAAATGGATTTTTAATTTCTTAAAAACTTTTAATATGTTGAACGTTACAGTTTCTTGGTCAGTTCAATTTTGCTATGGTTCGTGCACTTAATTAATAGTTATTAATTCCAAAATATTAAGGTGTTTGTACAGTCATAAGAAATAGGTTTATATTTATATATATTAGAATATTCGTTAAGATGCTCTTAATCATTTTTTCATTCTTGCCGTGTATATTCTCCAATAATTAACAATATTACAAGTGGTTTTTAAAGTCTAATTCGCTCGAGCAAACCAGTGAGTAGTTTTCGAAAATTGTTTAATGTAACACATTTATTTGTTAGTATATTCTTAATCTCAAATTTATATAATGCTTACTTTTTTAGGCCGAAATTGAGGTAAAGGCGTGCCCACCTAACAAGAAGGATTGGAAGCAAACTTTTAAAATTTATCCAGTCGGTCTTAACGAGTCATTGACCGTACATTTGGAAATGGAATGTGATTGCCCTTGTGAAAATAAAGGAAATAAGGTAAATTTAAGGTTATTTACCATTAAATTTCTTTACTTTCTTCGCAGATTTTAGTTATTACTTTCTTATATTGATGTTAAGAAGAATTATTTGCTACCTTGTTAAATTTTCCTTTAAATTCAGAGGAAATTCACGTTTTGATGCTCTTTGAGTCCGAAGAAGTGGTTTATAGAAAATGGAGAGTACAATCAGAGGTTTCTAAACTGGAAGGAACCAAAGTTTCGCAAGGGGTGGTTTCTTAGATAAAGTTTCTTAGATATTGATATAAATTATGAAAAAAAAACAAACTTTCAACTCTTAATACTCATATTTTTGCAAAAATAATTTCTTGTAGAACTAACAAAAAAATGTACGCAGTAATGATTATATTCTTACACTGACAACCGTTCAAATTATCTACAAATAAAATAACAAAATCAAAAGAAATGTATTAAATATTACTCAAATTGCCTGGTAGAGAGGCCCTATTTTAATTAACCAGACAAAACAGACCCCACTATCAACAAAATTTCACCCACACGATAAAAAAAAACTCAATCAGAAAGGCAGCGGCAACAGCCGCCGTTACGATCATCTGATCATAACTACAATAGAGTAAAGTAAACCAAATATCAAGCACTTATTAACGTACACATCCGAGTAGAAACGTGTAGCGAATAAAGTTTTGATTTCAAGACCTGCACCCACAAATCAGATTTCAGAACTTATGTTTGATTATATGTTAAACATTTACTTGATTTTTCACATTAATTGTACGTTATTGTTTTAGGGATATATAGAAGAAGCAAAAGAATGTTCATCCTTTGGAACTTACAAATGTGGTATTTGTGAATGTGATGACACCCACTTTGGTAGGACTTGTGAATGTGATGCACAAAACACTCGACAAGACGAGAGTGGAGCTAGCTGCCGTCCAGATAATACGACTCTAATCGAATGCAGTGGTAGAGGCTCTTGTGTTTGCGGCCAATGTCAATGTGATCCTAGACCAAATCCGTTGGAGGTAAGTGTATATATCGTACATATATATTGCTAAGTATTGATTAGCTTTTCTATTAAAGAATTAGCGTTACTAATAAATGCTACTGCATCAAATTCAGTTCATTTCTTCAATAGTTGCAAATCGCTTTCCTTTCAGAATATAATTAAGTTTTGAGAAAGGGAAAAAAGTCGTCTGTGGATGACGTTTGAGAAGGGATGGTTGAGAGAGGGAATGGAGGTCAGAAAAGGAAACGTTTCATAATTTACGATTTTTCACCACTTAATCAGCTGGAATTGTAAAAGAAACTTAGCCAAAACATCCTCTCTTTTTTTAAATCAATTCACGGAGGTGTCAAAATGCTATTTCTCTTAATACTATTGGGCCCACAAATTTTACACTTTGTTGTACCGTTTGTTGTATAACTTCACGATGGTCAGGGCGATAATTGTATCAGACTGCTGTAAAACGCATGATGTACGATCCGGCTGCAGTATATAGCTACCATATTCAATTGTTCGACGGATTGATCACGTAGAGACATGTTGATTAAAAAGAACTACTGGGGTAGGTTATGCTTTTGTTTTTTCTTATTATTCTTGCAAAAATAACAATGTATAATTTAATCTTAATTAAATTATAGTAAACTAATTTTGTCATTAAGAATGCACTTCAAAAATGTAGAGTTCTGGGAGGAATTTTAGAGTTTCGAAGGCAATATGAATGCAATGTTGAAGAATTATTCGTACAAAAAAAAAAAAAAAAAAGATGCCAGAATAATACTAGCTCGACCTACAAACTGCTTAACAGAAGGTCCTGGAACTTTTTGGAGCATAAGTCTTATCACAATGGAGTCCAAATAAAAATCAAGACATTCTAATAGAATTTATCCTTTCTATTTAATATGTATATATTATTTCAATTTTATATTTTATAGGTTATCTCTGGTGCTTATTGTGAGTGTGACAACTTCTCTTGCGATCGTGTCGACGGAGTACTGTGTTCCGGCCCAGATCATGGTGTGTGCGTTTGCGGACATTGTGATTGTTTAGAAGGATGGTCAGGTGAGGATTGCTCTTGTAGCACATCTGAAGAATTGTGTAGGCCGCCGGGTGGTGGTGAAATCTGTTCAGGACATGGTGTCTGCCATTGTGGGAAATGTATTTGCAACAACGAAGAAAGTGACACTCAGACTGGCAGATATTCTGGAAAATATTGTGATAAATGTCCGGTAAGTTTAACCATTTCTTTTAAAATATTTTTAAATGTTTTCAACATGACACAAGAATAACCAGGACTCATAACACCGAAATTAAGGATTGATAAGGATTTAGACTGTTAGCTTTTGTGTTCAAATGCATATTTGTTTGCTATTTTTACAATCGGACCGTTCTTTTACCAAGAGATCTCGAAGAGTAGACTAAAGTCTTGTGGGAGGAGAAGGTTTTTTGGCCTTAACTAGGGTTAGACTTTGAAGGAGTGATGAATAATAATGTGGTATGTGAGATTAATTTAGTTCATGATTTCAATAGACGTGCAAACTATGAGACGTTTGGGTCAGTTGCCATAAGAACAGCAAATTCATCTGCGATAGACTTGAACAGGGGCGATGATTGAGTAGTTACTTACTACATAAATTGGCCTTTAAGCTGAACGACCTTACGTTACCCATCAATCAACTTGTAGTTCAGGATAACCAAGGAGGAAGGTCTAACCTATTGCCTAAAACTATTGCAGTTTTTACCAAGTCTGTCCAGTCTGAAATATATCGATTGCTGTTTGTGAAATCCAATCTGAAAAAAATTAAGTGTAACGAATATGATAATTTTTAGTGATGCTAGTAGTAAAATATTTGATCTAATTGTCTATTAATTGTGTAATTCTTTTTTAAAAAATGAATTACATTAACAAAACGTGTAAATGTACTTTGTAAGGAAATTCATACAAGAAATATTAGTTCAGGAATAGAATGATATTTGTTTTATATTTACAATCTTCCATTTGTGTTTTATGATGAAATAAACGAATTTTTTAATTTCTCAGATCTCTAAGGATCAACGTGCCTACAAATGGGGGATAATTGTGTTTAGATAAATAAACCTGATCTATTGTGAAACCAAAGTTACATAATTTTCATATTTATTGTTAATACAGACTTGTCCAGGAAGATGTCAAGAGCTAAAAGAATGCGTACAGTGTCAAGTTCACAAGACAGGACCATTAACAGAAGAGGAATGCGCCACTAATTGCACATTTGTACCTGAAGTAGTAAAAACTATCGAAGGTAATGTTTGAATTATTATTTTAATGCAAATTTAAGAAAATATGTTCAATATTTTTCACTCTCTTTTTCTACTGGTTAAATAAAGTATTGTCGTGTCCAGTTTTCACAGAAAATATCTTTTTTGAGGTCCCTTAAGTCAGAAAAAGTGATTTTTAGGAATTAGTCCGTGCGTGTGAACAAAATTATTAAATAATAAAAATATCTCAAAAACAAAACAACGGGAAACTGCAATTCAATGTTGTTTTGTGAGACTCCTGGTGACTTGACTTGACTGATACAATTACAGGTGACTCTAATGATGGTAGAAACTGGGTTTACTTTTTTCAGAACAAAACAGAATTCTGTTGGCTTGGTAGCTTGCGTTTTCTTCAAATCAATTATGTTCAGAAATAGATATAAATTACATTATAGAAGAATTATTGATCCATACAATATAGTTATAATAATTCATAAAATAAATAATTCAAACAACTTATATTCGTAGAGTTGCTTACATGTAATGATTGCATTTTATATTTTACAGTGGATGAATCCAAGGATGAAAACTTATGTTCCTATATTGATGAGGAAGACTGTCATTTTGTTTATGTCTACTCCTACGATGAAAAGGGAAAAATTGTAGTAAGAGCGAAGAAAGAGCGACAATGTCCACCTGAAGTCTTTATTTTAGGTGAACGTTTTTAATATTTTATTGTTATTTATTTATTACTGCAATCTAAGTAACATTTACACCAACAGATTGATTTTTCCGAGCTTGCTCTTCTTGAGTTTACTAAATTTGTTTGTAATTTTATAGCAATCGTACTGGGAGTAATTGGTGCAATCGTACTGATAGGTCTTGCCATATTACTTTTGTGGAAACTGTTGACAACCATACACGATAGAAGAGAATTCGCTAAATTTGAAAAGGATACAATGCTTGCCAAGTGGGATACGGTAATTATTTTTTTTCTACCTACTAGAGAAACAAATTAGAGCTCTCTTTTCAGAGCTTTTTAGAAAAAATTTGTTAGAAGAAAGAGCCTCACCGCTAGAGGGAACAAAATTCATATATATGATCTTAATTCCGCTATGTTTCTATAAACCTCATGTGTACTCGTATTAAAAATTAGTATAACACACACACATGAAAATGACCTAATCTCAATTTGCCCGTTAAACAGTTGATTCTTGTTGCAACGCTGAAGCGTTCGACAAAAGAAACAAAATTATTGAATTCAAATTATATTAACATCTTTTTTTCAGGTGGAAAACCCGATATACAAACAAGCAACTTCCACATTCAAAAATCCTACATACGCTGGCAAGTAATTTGTTTGTTTTTTTATTAAGTACGTTCAAAAAAACAATCAAAAAAGCAATTGTTTTCCAGTTTTAAAATTACTTTTGAAGCAGTTTTTTTTCACTGCCAACTCTTGTGCCTCTTAAAGGAAATAAAATAAAATACAAGTACTTATATTTTCACCAAGTTAAATTTTTTACTGTAGGGAGTAAAAAACAAAAAATAATTGAAAAACATGTTAATTTTTTTCTTAAGGATATCGTGACAATCATAGGTGTCTTTTTGTTATTATCAGCAATAACGAAATTAGTAAAAAATTCATATTAGAGAGGAATGTACAGCTTTAGCAAGATAAGCCCTTTTTTTCTTCTTTTTTGTTCTCAACTATATTTTTCGAACTATCTGTTGTTTTTAACTTGGTTACTGACTAATTAATTATATGAAAGAAAATGCTTGTGATTAATTTTTTTTAACTAATAACTTAGAATAGATCAATAAGATTTTCAATGTATTTATAAATTTTTTTTTAATTAATTAACTGTTGCATAACATATAAGACTGTGCCATATATTTTCTTTTAATTTGTTATAATGGTAAATTGCAATTTTTTTTTTCGAAAATAATCTCGTCAAGTTATAGAATGGCATTTTCTTTTCAGAAATCTAATTAATTAATTTTTAAAATTGATTAATGTTATTTACTTTATTTTTAAAATTCGAGAATAACGGTGTAAAGAAAGGATAGTTTCTTTAGTTGTTAATTTTTTATTTATCTCTTTGTTATACAAATAAATATCACAAATAATGTACTAATTAGAGAGAAGGTTATGTCGTTCAAAATGTAATTAATATGAAGGTTAACATCAATTATTGTTTGTGAAGTTTTTGTTTTATTAAAACTAAATATGTACATACATAAACAATTCAGAAAAAAAATCAAAACTTATATCTCAGGAGTACTTAATATTTTGGTAAGTTTTTCTTCAAAAGACGTAATTTTTATAACAAAGCAATTTTGGCTGAGGGCTATACCAGCGCATTTTAACTATGCCAGTTTAATAAAAAAAAAAAAAAAATGGTATTCGCTTAGGAAAGAACTCACATTTTAGTTACTTGAAACGAAAAACTTAATACTATTATTTGTAATACGCATCTATCTAACAAAATCCTTACTAGCTACTAGTTCTATAATTTATTTAGCTCTGATTCTGTGTCACTCGGTTATCTTAAAAAAAAAAAAGTCAGGAAATATAATAAACTAATATAATAGATAATAATATAATAGACAGGAAACATACTCGACTTGGGATTCATTTTTTACTGCCGTTCTCAACAACCAATTCCTGTTAAACCAGTGTTTTCGTGGCATTCCACGCTTACGCCGCTCTTTATGGTTTTCTGAATTTCTTCATTGCTTGGCTAGTTTTTCCGTCCTTTTTTATTAATAGTGGCCGTGACTTATTTCTGACCTAAGAGCTAGAGGTGAGTTCTCTTTGTAAAATACCATAACTTTTGGTGTATTATCTTCTTTCATGTATTAGTGAAAATCCTCTTAAAAAGATGTGGATTTTCTTCCTTTTAGTGTTACCTACATATATCTCCATTCCAGTGATTGAAATTTAATAACCACCTTTTTGCCAATGTTTTGTTTTCCTCACCACTAAATTATGACTTTTATTTTTAACTTTCCGCCTGGGATTCGGACAACCAAGTGGTTATCTTACGCAGCAAGAGCATTTAAATATCCGGACTTTTTTATTCTTATATTTCTGCGTACACTTTTGTTGTACTTTTCATAATTTTATTAAAGATCTATTTTGACAAAGTGCTTAAAGTTTTCGTTTAAAAAAGTGTTTCTTTGGCCCCAGTCTTAAATGGAGAGACAATGTCGACAACAAAATGTTTATATCTGCCTTATTTTGTAAATGAAGAAGTACAGTAAAAGGAAATATTGAGCTGTACTTTATTTGTTTGTTTTTTTTACTGTAATTAAACCAGCCAATTATAAAAAAGCCTTAAAAGTGATGTTGAAAAAAATATTGTACTAGGTGTAGAATGTTCTAGAGTACGGGTTCCCAAACTTTCTTGAAACTTTTCAAAAATGCATTTCCTTTTTATCAAAAATTGTTTTTAAGAAAGTATCTTCTGAAAGATCAAATATTCCATCTGCCTTTGACGAAATTCCAGTCATGAGATTAATTGAAAATTAATTATATTTTAGTTTCGCATCTTTCATTTCTGCGCATTGTTTTTTTTTTATACAAAACTTCACTTTAGTGAAACTAAACTGTCTCTGATGTGGCCTGATAATTTCGTCTTATTTGAAATAATAAAAATTTCGTAAGCTTTAAAAAAAAATCGTATTTCTGATCTTGAATTAAATTTTTACATAAAAGTTTCTTCATAATGGCTTTGATTTTATTATTTTCGGTAAATATTTCCGATCCATCTGAACCTTGTAAAATGCTACTTCAACTACACGCTTCAGGATTTTTAAAAATCATTTGCGGTTACAATTAACTTGCCCAAATGTGGCAAATTTTTGACAATGTCTTGTTTTATATTATGTATTGATAAGTGTATTATATTGCCGAAACTATGGGAACCACTATCCTAGACTTGCTTTTATTTTTACTTCCATAAAAGATGCGTAAAATTTTTGAAGGATACACCATTTTCGTATTATTTTCATATTCCTATATTGCGAATGCAATATAGTTACAGTATTTTTGGTTTGACCCAATTTCATTTTAATAAGACTTATTATTTTTTTAATTAAGTGTGAGAATTCAAATAGAAGTATCATCGTAGAATGTAATTAAGTTTGTTTTTTTCTACTCAGTGCCTTTTATTCTGGTCAATCAAATATTTTTATTAGAATTATAAAAGTGCTTTAAAAGAAACAAAAATTGAATATTGATATGTATAAAGATATGGTTTTCAAAATTAATAATTTTTTTTTTTCTAACTTATACATTTTTATTCCTGATTTTGTTTGTCATTTAAAAAAATTGCATCTTTGTTTAAAAAAAAAAAAATCTAGAAAAAAGGATGATACGACTGTAAGTGATTTTTTTTTTAATGTATATAAACATTTTATTTCTAGTTTGTTAATTTATATAATGCGTATTTATTTATAAAACAAAACAAAAAAAAGTAAAAAAGAAAGTAATAAAAGAAATTAACAAAAAATTTTACCTAATTTTTATTTATTTTTTTTATTTATGAAACTCTTGTTTCGTTTGTTTTATTTAATTCTTACCTGTTTAGATCTTTGTTGTATTCGTGACAAAAATTCGTTGCTAACAAATAGTGCTAATTAGGTCAACAGCCTCTGAATTTCCTGTACGTAGACAGTATGTTTTAGAGTCGCCTCTATAAAAATTAATTCCATCTGATCTTCCGAATCTAACACAGCCTAAACCATTTCTCTACCACCATAGTTTCTGCTTTGAGAAAGATCGTTGCTGTAATATTGCTCGCCACATCTCTCCTCAGCTCTTCCCCAGTCGACAAAGGTCCTACGACAGCCAGGAAAGTTTGGAGATGTGAAGTACGATATGCTGTATAGGTCCGCTTAAAGATGTATAATTATACATAAGAGACGAAATTTGTATACAACATATTTTATTCCATTACCATAACGTTTTCTAAAAACTAATTTTCCTGAAATACTTTTACCTCTCGTATACATCCAGTAAAAACTTTGACAAAATTTTAAGTAGTAATACTGCCTCTTACCACTAGGAAGAGAATATAAAGCGACTCTTACAATGTAGCCATTACCCAATAAATTTGTGTATTAATTTTCTAAAAGATTTTTCCATTTTTTAAATTTAGCCTACGTCCCCGTGACCCAGAGGGGATTTACTGGGGCACTTTTGATTAATTGGGTATTGAATAGAATTTATTATATGCATTACCAGATCAGAATATTCAAGGAAAAAATTCTGCCCCCAGACGAAACGTGGAAATCTGTTTCCCGTTCTGCAAAGCAGTCAGATTATTGTGAAAGACCGAAGAATTCACTTAAAAAATAAGTTATATTTGATTAAATTTCCTTTCACGACAAAAGTTGACTTTAGTTGTTGATAAGGTGGAATATATTAATATAATACGTTGATAATTCAATCACATTTTCAACATTATTGGGATAAAAAGAAAGGCAGAGTTTTTGTTGGTTTTTCTGACGAAATACCAGGAAGGCTTTATCTATTTTGGATTAATAAATTCATGGTCTTCACTTTGATGTATAGTATAGATTTATTAAAAAATAAATGATTATTAAATAACAATGTCAACATTTTTAAAAAAATCTAGATAGTTTTTTTAAAAAAAAAAAAAAAAAAAAACACATATATTTACATGGAAGAATAGAATTTTTTTTTTCTTAAGTACAATAAAAAACTTTCAGTAAAATTTCTTGAATTTTACAAAATATATAATCATAAAACAAAATTAATAAAAAACAATTTACGTTATTTTAATAGAGTATTTCAATAAAAAATATACTTAATATATTGTAACAATAAGAGAATAGATTTTTTTTTTCTACTTCACAAAATACAATTCTAACTCCAACGAGACACTTTAAAAAAAAAAATATTTTTTTTAAACTGCAGCTGTTCTTACTAAAGAAGAACCACGAGTTGCAGGTACCTCTTTAGCTTGAGAATGTGCCACAACCACAGACAGACATTGTACCCATTCTTCGGCATTTTTACCACCTTTTGGTTTTAATATCACAGAATTGTCGCCGGTGAAGATTTCAAAAGCTTTTGGTATGTTTCGTGCACCGCGAGAAACTTTCACACTACGTATCTGGTGGATGTCGATTGGCCTGGCATCTTTGTCGTCCTTCTGTCGCAAATGTTTGCATAGATCTTTTAGTAATCAGACACTTTTATTTATTTTGATAAATGAATATTATTGTGCTTTCATATAATTCGAGGTTAACCAAGTGCAGTTTAACAAGAAGTTATAAAAAAGCAAGACATAATTTAATTTCTAATTTCTTTCCATGTAAAACTAACCACCCTCACTAAATATTGGGAAAAAAATTGCTATCAATATTTATATCATAGTTCTTGAATTTTATATGTCGCTATATCTTTTTATTTATTCTTTTTTGTAAATTTAACCAAAATTACCTCTATCTGAATTTATTTCGACCCACTTTTCCCTCTATTTTTTAGAAAGAAGTGAGCGTGGTTACTTAAACACGGTAAAATTATTATTTATATTTTTATTTAAATCTAAATGTGAAAAAAAATATGTCCCTCAAAAGTCAAACAGTGTAACCAAAGAATAATGTTTTGTCACAAAAAAATAATTTGTTTTGGGACAAAACAAGAAGATTTTTTACCCTAACAAAATAAAAGTGTTAAGGAAAAAATAATAAATAACAGCGTATCATATTGGGGAGGAATAATACTTACATTGCCTTTATATTCAAGTCTTGCACCAGACAACGTGAAATACCTAGTACGCCATCTTCTAAACATTCTCCATCTTCCTTTCTTTTCCTTGAGTTGACCTTCTATTACCGGTTGTGAATCATGAAGAAATCTTAAATAAGAGAAGAGTAATTAATCTCAGACATTCAGTAGTCTAATTTAATTTATTAACAAAATAATTCAAATCTATATGCATATAATTTACCCAACAGCTCTGTCGGGATGATTGCAAAGGAAACAACCCCAATTGCCTTTACTACCATCGTTTCCATTTGTGCTATTTGGACAGTATTCAAAAACATCACAGAAACCAGCACTACGAAGTTCATTCAAAACAGATTCTTGATCTCTGGCACAAGGGAATGCCGACGTGACCAAAGTGACAAATGGTTTGTTCTCACATTTCAAAATATCCCAACAATGTTTAAGTGCAGTCACAGCAGAATGTCTAGAACTTAGCGCGCTTGGAGATTTAGCCTAGAAGACAATTTCATTTAATAAGGTAAACTGTTTATAATAAAAAAAATTAGAACTAACTTACAAACAAACAAAAATTTTTTTAAAAAAATGACCTGTAACGCAAGAAACATATAATGAATCCAAATCCGAGGATTTCTGCTTCTCATAGTGAACAACGTTCTAGAATAAAGGCAATGCTCTCCACGGCCGCTGCATCCGAACTGCAATTTTGCCATTTTCTTAGCTCTTCTTTCTGAAAATTATAAATATTTATTAATTTCTTTTACTTATAACTAGGTTTTGAAAAGAGCGTATTTTTGAATATTTAAGAGGTAAGTACCAAGAGATTATAGTGTAAAAAAGTAATCTGGTTAACTACAGATTTTTATTAAAATTGAAATTAAAACAAAATAAGCTAGATTTGTCTGAAGCACACATCAACTATGAATACTGTGTGATTGTTTTGGATGTCAGTGTATTGCAGGACTGCCAAAAGTCCTTGCGAAGCAGCTGATTTACTCTCCCTTCTCCGGCATAGTTAATCCAACTTGCATTACTGAAATAAAATACTATAACTCACCTTCTATTGTACACTTCGCTGGAAGTGGTATCCTTTCAGAAACTTTGTCCATGTATGATTTAATTTTGTCCAAATGTTTTTCACAAAAATGTTGGACTGTATCACGCATTGGATATGGTTCAAATACACTAATTCTCTGCAACAGTTAATTACAGGAAAATATTAAAACTTGCGACGGTATATCGCCGCGCCAATTACATTTCTCTCAAGATATGTTAGTTTATAGACGCTTAAGGTATTACCTGAGATGCAGCAACAATGGCGGCATTGTTATTATGATTGATGATGGTGACGCTAGTATTCGTTCTACGAGGAGTTACTAAAGCTTGACTGGAACTCATAGACAATGTTGGTGCAGTTCCACTTCCACTTACTGACACACCGCTGGAGCTTACTGGAAGGAACAGTTAAAATACTCTATTATATCAAACATTTTTTTAAGAGTTTTGTACAAAGTGATTCTCAGATTTCTACCTGAATTAGTTGCAGGCAATCCACTAGGTATCAAAGAACCATTTATATCGGCTTCTTCTTCACGCCTTCCTCTAAATATATGCTTTTTTGTTAGTTTATAATTGTGTTCTTTTGAAAAATTTAGTATGTTGATATCGATCAATACAAAAATCAATAAAAAATAAAAACCTAGATTGAAAGAATTTAGGATATACAGGAAATACTAACATTGTCGGGCTGTGATTAGTGGTGACGGTAACTCCACCAGAAGAGACCTTTCCTTTAGGTTGGGAGTTAATTGTAGTTACACTGTTATTAGCAGATGGTAACCTAGTCATACTCTTGTGCAAACCACTTCCACTTCCGCTCGCTGTTAATAAAATAGATATATCTAATTTATACATGGGCATCGTCAAATAATAGTGATGATCCTTTGTGTACCACTGAAAACTAAGTTTAATGAAAAAAATGAAAATTACTTGTCATTTTAAGAAATTTAGGAAAACTGAAAAATCGCATAATGATGTTGCAATTCTGTAAAGCGACAACAATACCAAAATGAAACACCATGTTGAGCTTCTTTCCACTTTTCGATTTGTACATGCTCTCTATTTGACCACTTTATACTTCACGTCATACGTGCCACGAAGGCGAACATAATAATAATTTTAGATAACGAAAGGATGAGGAATTTTTAAGTACTTCGTACGAGATTATTTTAACCAGAAATTGTATTCTACATTCAAAAACTAAACAAAAACTTTCAATTAATGAATTTCATTATTTTTTAAAGCATGTCTTTTGTCTTACCAACAACGATGAATGCAGAGTTAATACTTACATGTAGCTGGAAACAGATTTCCAGTATTTAAACGAGTCATACTTCGATGCGCTGACGAAGAATGTAATCTAGAAGTACTTCTACTGTCACCGCCACCAACTAACCTTGGTCTGGGAGAGATCATTACCCTGCTACCTTCACTCCTATTTAGAGGGCTCTCTTGTGAAGAAGGTCTGTGTAAAGATAAAAATGTTTCCTTGAGAAATGATAAATACCATTCGAAAAGAGTTTTGTTTTGACTTCTGTTTGTGAATTTCAATTTAAGAAAGTTTCATTATTATGTTCAGTTCTACAACAAAAAATTGACTCAACTTACTTTAAAATTAAGTTTATTGATACCGTATACTAAACCTACTTGTTTAAAGGAGGTGGTGGCGTCAATTTCGACTGTGGTAAGTTGTTATTGTTTACTCTAGGATTGTTGTTATTACTATTATTGTTACTGTTGACATTATTTTTATTGTTTGGCATTTGTCCACCAACTTTAACTATTGTTACTCCAGCCGGGGTCTGATTAACTTGATTGCTGTAAAAATCAGATTATTTTATTTTTTTAAATTATTTAAGTGAATAATATTCATTATGCAAAAAGTTATCTCAAATTCTGTACGTTCAACTAACTTTGAATTTGCTGATTTATTTTTCCTCACTTCTGCTAACATTTTCTCCGTGAACAAAACCGGATAATTGGTACAAAGTAGAGTAGCTTCACGTAATAAAGCAGCCTGGCTGCTTCTTTCCGCCTTACCCAGATGTTCCAGCACAAAATTAAGGGCATCCTGCGCCTTTTCCTAATGAAAAAAATCTTATGTGATGCAAGACATACTCTCACAACAAACATTAAGAATTGTAACAGACACATTTATGAAGTATGAAGCATTTAGTCTTAAGAAGTTAATGTTAGTTGTCAGCAGAAAGAAATATACAAGGTGGGGTAGTCTAACACAAATGCCTGGGTATCACCTGAGCCTTGAAACAAAAATTCCAGAAAATCAAGTATTCTTGAAGTAGCTTCCGCGTTTTGATACTGTTAGGAGGGCTAATGGCCACAGGCATAGGCCCACAAAAAAAAAAAAAAAAAAAAAAAAATACTGTTAGGCGCTTTGGAGTTCTTCACAAACACACCAGGCTATATTATCATAAAGAATCTATTATTCAAGACAGATTATCTCAAATAAAACTAAACAATATTAGACGTCAGAATTTCGCGGGATAGAAGTATCAGGATTACCAGGGAGTAATGATGATATTCAACCACTAATAAGATAAGATATTCTTCAATTTTAGCTACTTACGCAAACGACATGATAAAAGTTTTCCTGAACAAAGACCAATACGTTATTGACATACTTCCTACAGCAAACACGCAACGTTAGCTTTACTGACTTTTAATAGAAGTAACGAAACTGAGATTCTTATAACACAGACATCCCGAAAATTTATTGGAATCATGGCATAAACTTCCAACTACATAGTTACATCTCTTTTAATAATGAGAATCTTGAGAAATGACATTTAAAACAATTACTTACCTTGCTCAATTTACCAACGGCAGTGATAACCTGAGCCGCTAGACACAGTGTACTGGGATAGGTTTCTGCAGCCTGTTTCACTCTTCCAACATAATCAGTCAACAAATGAGGGCGTTTTTCAGCTAAACGTAAAAGAACTTGCATAGTAGCGCCCGCTGTCGCTGATATGGTAAGATATTCACAAAGCTGTGGAAGGCTAGGCTCTAATAACTAATTAAAAAATAAATTAATGACAGAAAATTGGAATTCGGTTATTATTATTACTATAAATTTTGCAAAAATGTAGACAGAAAGACAAACTTACTGATGGTTTATTAGCAGCAATAAGGCTGAACAATTGCATTAAAGCCAGACGCTCAGCGTGTTCACACAATGGAAGAAGCGACACTAAAGCCATCCCATGATCGTGTATTGGCTCTTTGCTCACTTCGTAAATCTGTGGCAGAACTCTGCACAGCGGGTAGTTGCCTGTTCAAAAAATAAGGTTGTTAATCGGTACATATTTTTTTATTCAGTAACTTTTGTAACTATTGATAATTCAGGAGCTTTTCTGCTATAAATATGTGAATAATCTTACATTATAATAGTAAACAAGAAGCATTTAGAAATACTTCATGGATTCCAAAAGAATTTTCCAAGAGCAAAAAAGGGAATCCCTCTTCTTTATGGGAAAAGTCAGGCTTTATTATCATCAAATTAGTTTTCATCCAAATGAATGCATTGCTGAAAACAGATCTGGAACGCTTTTTCAGGAATAACTTAGGATTCCCTCTGCGTTTTTTAAATTTTATATTAAGGGTATTTTTGAAATCTGAATAAAGTCAGAAAGGTCTACATCCTTGGTTAGAGAATCCTTGTAACGCAAGCGGTAGACCTGAACATCAAGGAATGAGTGTGAATATATTATTAACTTTGAATGTTCAGAAAGATCATGACATCAAACTAATGGACAAGATTGCTGCAACTTACAACTTCACGCAGCAAAATCTCATAAGAAGACGTCAGAAGGAAAAGATCAGAACTTTAAAAACATTGTTACCTTCATTTTTTCCCCAAAACGAAATTTTTCACTTACCAGATATAATTGAGTCAATGATCAATTGAATATGCTTGGACAATAGATCGGCGTTATCTATGGCGGCAAGTGATAAATATGAAGCCATATTCCGTGAGAGCTCTTTATTTCCTTTGTGCAGGAATTTTACAGCAACAGGAAGCGCTCGTTTCATTACATCTTTTTTATTGTAATTCTGGAAAAAAAACAAACAATAATTCACAGAGCTGCTGAATTCATTTGCATTAATAAGGATTTTTAAATCTTTCACTAATGTGCATCAGAAGATGGTTATCACTTACAAGGAAGATGCATGAAATAATATCTGAAGAAATTTTGGCATGAGGTGGATCCTCATCTTTAACGGAAGGCTTCAAATTATGATTCAGACAAGATTCCAGAAGACCAACTAGAGCTTCTGCATGTTGTTCCATTGAACCAGTTTCCCTAAAATAGATCCAGAGTATGCACATAGTTAATGCAATAAGGAAAAAAGAAGAAAGACTGTTCGAGAAGTGGCCTAAGCATGGATGATAAAGATATGTAGAATAAATTAAAACTATAGTTTATGTCTTGATTTTGGCTCCCTTTAAAGTCAATGAACATTAAACGAACTATCTTTAAAGTGAAAAAATTTGGAATAGATAAAGGGTTTCACTGGCAGGAAGTGAAACTCTTACTCGTGGATTATCATGAATCAGCTTCTGGTCTCCTTAAAAAATAATTAATCCTGGGGTTTAATGCTGTTTGTGTTTATAGCATACCACACACATAATCCATTCACACATTACATAATCCAGTAGACACAGTTTACCAAGATATGAAATGAGTGGTGATCAAACAGAAAATTAAAAAGGATATTTAAAAGAGAAGTTGGTTGGAGAAATTGCCTCAAGAAGTGGCCTGTAGACACTGGACTGTAAGGATCTATTAAAACGACATCTTAAATTAACCAACGGCTCAATAATGAAAAAAGACCTGCTACAGAAAACTGGGGATTAAGTGCTAGAGAGGAAAGGAATGAGCGGGATTAAGAGCCGTATAAGTGCTATGATACAGCAATATTAGTGTATTCGCTGTTATAGAAAACAGGAGCAGAGACGCTGAGATCCACCCTCCCCCCAAAAAAGCTGGTCCGCTACAAGATGCGACATAGAAGCCTGCATACTCAACTTATAACTCATGGAAAAAGAATGTAGATCTTACACATAAAAATGGAAAATTAAAAAAAATAAATCACTACCGAATGGCTGAAGTAACTCTTGTGATGCAGATTTCAACCACACTTTGATCATTGTCATTATTCACATAATCCGGTAAGCTAGTGATTTCAGCTATCTTGTTAACAACTTCTGTCAAATCGTTAACTATGGCATGATCAGCTACGGAAAATAAGTCGCCAGCCTGAAAACAATGTTAAATAAGAACAATATTAGCAGTGTTTTTTGAAACATTAATAGTCAAATAAAATATGTTTCAACATTACTAATTTAAAAAAATACAAATTTTACCTTAGACAGATCTTTTTTGCTTAAAACCTGAGTGAATAACTCATGCATTTTGGCAATTAAGTAGCATCCATTAAATGAAAGTAAAGTTCCTGGAAGAGATGCAGTAGATAGTATTAGGTAGACATAATTTCACACTCCAATTTACATGATCAGTATAACTGGAGTGACAGTCAAGTATTTATAAATTATTTATTACACTAAATGTAAAGGAATAATATTATAAATGTTACTAACAATCTTTGGCGGCTCACAGAATAACAACACAATCTCATTACAAGATTAAATTGAGAAAACATGGAATTATGCTTAAAAAGTGAAATTTTTCAAATTACAACAGAATCTTTAAAAAAACTGCATCAAACCAAAATTTCAACATTCACTTTAATGAAAATTGATTATTCTTCCAATATTTCCGAATAAACATACGGGTGTTCACCTGAGGTGCTTTTTATCTGGGCCCTAGGCTCACTTTTGTGGGACAGCTGTCCGAATCTCGAACTGAAGTGAATTCTAGGTCGGTCCGTTTACATCGCCATGTTGAGGACGTAATCTCATTAACTGTTAATAAACATCTGTGGCCTATGAGCCTATAGTGTAGTAGGTTTCAATGTGGTTTCTTAAGAATAACATTTCCTTCCACATACTAGTAGGTCAAATCTTAAATTATTGTTGGATTAGAGTTACGATTCATATTAAATTAGTTCAAGCCTTAAAAATAGTAATAATGAAATGCGCTCATAAGGAAGGAATAAGGTAATTCCATTTGGCTTCTTTTTTGTTTTAGATAGTACTTCTATTATTTTTTGTCTTTTAAATTTCGTATATTCTTCTGGCGTAACAGGAATAAAAGTAGGTGATTTTAAATATGGCAGCAATTGAGAGCTGCGAACTAAATTCTGCCAATGGAAATCAAAAACCACAAGTTGAGACAGCGGTTGATTCCATACAAATCGAAAGCGAAAGCAAAATCGATGAACCAACACTTTCGAAAAGGGCAAGAAAACGTTTATTAAAGCACGAAAAATGGCTGGAGTATAGGCCTATAAAAAGGTAATAAATTTGGAGTGAACACTGATACAACTTTCTCTTATTATAGTTCAAAAATTTGTGACATAGTAATAGTCTTTATTTAAAATTAAATGAATGAATTGAGTACATCCTAAATATAAGAAATACTGCCACGAGGCAACAGTAGATATATTTTACGCAGAACTGCTCATTATTAAAAAATATTTTTCCTCTGTAACTTCATCAATTTTTATACAATGAGTATCTTTCTTATGATGGTTGAGTGCATATGGATACGTAATTCAGGTTTAATCTTGTAGCATTTTCCTTCTCCGATAGGTAGCAGTCTGGGATGGTAATTGGCAAATTAAACACTATCATAAAGTATTGTAACTTTTCGTCTGAGTTTTATTTGGTAATCATCCAGATTTGTGCAGTTTAAGATTGCTCTAGAAAGAGATTTGAGAATTTTTTAAGAAAGCACTTTTTTTTGATGAGTTCTATTAAGTGTTTGTATCAAGTAGCGCTTAAAATATTTAGAGAAAGACAAATTGGTAAATTTGAGCAAAGAATATTTACTACTCTCAAATAAATAAAGTGGACCTTTAGGTCATGAAACAGATATTTTCGGTGAGGTTGAAGATTCTAGTGGTAGACATTTTCAATTTTTATTGTTGCTATTCAACTTCAATTTTCTGAACTAATTAACTTTGTGTAGTCCAAAAAATGGCTTGGGCATTGATTTTTTTGAGGTTCTGGAATGCGTTGGGACGTCAATCTTCCCTTTTTATGACAAATTAAATAAATAAATAAATTAACACAAATGAAATTGCATATCGTAAAATCTTTGTAAATACTAGTTTTTCATTTTTTCTGTACAAAATGAAATAGGTTTCCAATTACTTCATTATTATTATTTATATTTTTTTTTTTGCAGTAGAATACGTACGAAAACAATTGTCAGGTTTTCTAATTTTTGTTATTGCTTACGTGTTTTATTAAAACCCCCTTACAGAGGTTTTCTAATTCTTTTGTTCTAAGTTACTTTTATTAGGTATAAATGAAATGAGAAAGAATTTTCATTTGGTACTTTTCGAGCATTTATAGGAATTGTTTTCAGGGCTAAAGAAAAAGAAAGAATAAAGAAGAAAAGAGAAGAGGCTAGACTAAAAAATATAGAACTAGGACCCTCTAGAAAACAATTAAAAAACATGAACTTGACTGCAAGTAAAAGTAAACTTAGAATAGTTTTAGATTTCTCATTTGATCATCTAATGACAGATAAGGTAATACATTTAATTACTGTTAAAAAATTTATATCTTTAATTTCTCGAAAATTCTTACTGAATTTTTTTATTCTTTGTAGGACCTGAATAAATGTGTAAATCAAATGAGTAGATGTTATTCTGTAAATAGAAGAGCTGAAAAACCATTACAACTTCATGTTACAAATTTTGATGGTAAATCCAAAGAAATTATGCAAAAACATATTGGATATCTTAATTGGGATGTTAGTATTTACAAATTCTATGTTATTATTTTTATATAATGAATTTGAAGGGATAAATTAAATAATAATAATCACAAATCCATTTATGATTTTGAAAGATACTATGTTTTTACTGATAAGTCAGATGCACTTAAATTCAATGAAAAACAAATACAAACACTTTAACCTAAAATGATCTTTCAAAAAATCTTCATTCATCGATTTGATTTTTTGTTTTATATATATTCATCTTCTGAGATTATTATATCTGGTTTTTGGTCGTTTTTACCTTACTTTGACTTATATTTACAAAGTTTCTGTCAGATTCAGATGAAAGAAGAGTAGAGAGTGAGAAAAAGAATTCTCCCCAAAAATCCTGATGAGCCAATCTCCGTAGTTGGATAAATAGACAAAACAAGTCAACATTGAAAGAAAATAAAACTTAGCAGGATGAGAAAGCAACAACCGAAAACTTGCTAATCTTTTCCATTTAAAATAACTGCATCATTTTAAATGCATACGTAGTCTAATACGGTACTTAGCCATGAACATTCGGACAGTATTTATTCTGATAGCGCGTTATTCAAAATTATGTTTACCGCAAATTGAATTTGTAACTTTATAGTTAGAAAATTTGGCCTTGCATAAATATCCACACTCTGAACTAATCCAAATTTGTCGCTAAATTTCGTTTCAGGTCAACTTTTGGACGGAAAATTACTTAGATATTTTTAAAAAAGAAGAACTTATTTATTTAACTAGTGATTCAGATAACGTTGTAGAAAATTTAGATGATTCTAGTGTGTACATAATTGGAGCATTGGTGGACCATAATTATCATAAAGTAATTAAATATATTTTTGTAAAAAAAATTTAATTCAAAGTTTACTTTAAACTGCTTTGTTTAAATTCTTATTTATTTTTGCCTTATTAATCTAATAATAATTATGTCTGCTTATTAAGGGAATTTGTTTAAGAAAAGCGAAAGAACAAGGCATCAAACATGGAAGGTTACCAATTAGTGAATTTCTTGAAATGAAAAGCAGAAAAGTTTTGACAGTTGATCATGGTACTTTATTTGTTTTTTTTTTTTTTTTTTTTTAAATATATAATAGCTTTGCAAGTATTCTAAATATGCTCATTCTTAATTTAGTATATGCAATTTTGGTGAACGTCGCTTCAAATGGAATGTCTTGGAAAGAAGCATTTTTAAAAGTGATACCTCAGAGAAAAGGAGCATTGGCTAAACCTTCTGCAAACGACGATGAGCAAGACACTCGCTAAACTGGACGTCACCCAAGTTAAAGGAAACTCTTGTGACAGTTGAGGTTACAGAACTTTTTTTTATTTTAAGACGTTTTTATGTTATTAATTTTCAAAACACTACTTTTATTACAATAAATGTGTTGTTAATTGCAGAAAATTTTTAACATGTTTCCATAATTGTCTCCATTTGTTCGTTCTTTTTGCGTTCCTTTCAATAAAGTGATTTTAAAACGAATGCGAGGTTTCAAAGTAAGACTACTGAGGGGGATAATTAGGAAAGAATTTTAGGCAGGACTTCCTTTGCTTATGTGAAGCTTTTCACTTCGAAACCATTCATTGCGAGTCTACCTGTTGTTCTTATAAACTGCTTTTAGCCGTGATTGCTGTTTTATAAATTTTAGGAAACAGTGTCCTTAAATGGACAATGGATGTCGGAGTTATTGAGATAAAAGTAATATGTACTTAAATGAACAATCCTCTTTTTGAGATTTTTAATTTTAAACTACTCCATACCACACTTTGACAGTCTAGTTACATACATGCCAATTTTCATGACCCTTCATTTTTTACTTAAAGGCCCACAAAACATACACTTCTGATGATTACACAATTAGATAAATTTGACGTGATTATAACAGTAGCTCTCAAACAGAGGTAATAGAAATTAATAGTTAATAGTTAGAAATAGATAGGTGAGTCCAAAAAAATATTGTATTTTTTTATTTAATCTTGCAAATTAACTACCGTATTATTGGAAAAATATTTAATCTGGTTAGTTATAAATGGCTTTTTATGACGTCCATGTCTCCAAGTGATCACAATCTCTTTAAGTTAGTCGGGAGGTCTCTTTTTTTATCCAGATTTTGCCTCCGTCTTTAGGGTAACACGCACTGACGAGCACAAAATGGTTGGGGTTCAGCAATATCCCTTTAATTCCGGCCTATTGTTTACTAGTGACTTGATGATCACAATGTGCTGAGTAGAAATGTCGGTTCTTGTTTACCTTAAATTATCACATTAATCGCCGAATTGTAACATGCTTTGATTTCCTTACCTGTTTTATTCATTTCACTATTCATATGTAAAGTTTAATTTCTTAAATTTCTAAAGAGATGTAATAATACTTACACTTGGTGCCTGAGCGACCTCCTTCAGCAATCAGCCACTTCGTTACCCATTTATCTGTATTATCCATACATCTTTTGTACCATGAAATTATATCTATGACCACAGAACTTTGGTGTCTTCCTGGATCACATAGTTTCGTTATGGTAGCTCTGTTCAACAGTATACAATTATCTTCTCCGCTGATCCCTTATGCATTATATTCTATAGCTTTCTTGATGGTGATAAGTAAGTTTCGATAAAGTAATAAAGTTACAACCCAGCTTTTTTTTTTTTTCTTAGGAATCAAATTTTAATAGCATACAAAAATTTACATGAATATATACAATAAAGACAATACTTCCTTTTTTTTTATTTTTTATTTGGAGACTTTTTTTTTTATTCGAACGAACCCTAATTATATACCCTAGCACCCAGCATCAATAATGGTTCTTTCTTTCTCTTAACAGTTAAAACAATTAAAATAATATACGAAATACAATTTAAAGAAACAACATCAAAAGGCGTTTTACAAAGTAGTTCACACATTAAAATATAGGTTAATTAAACAAAACAAGGCACATATATCTTTTTTCACTTAACACTCACAAGACGGCAAATTCTTGGGGAAAAAATCTATGGTACTACTACTGATTAATTGATAGCGATATGTTTTTTTTGTTTTTCCTTTTTAATTAAAACTATTCATTTAACATTTTGATGTTAAATTTATTTAACAATTTGCTTTTACAATTGTCACGATACTTAATAGTTATTTTTCTGTAAAAAGTGTTTGCATAAAATATAAAATAGGAAGAGGAAGAAAATAAATCTTCTTTTTTTTATTTATAAAAAAATTATATTATTCAATAACAGTGACGTAAATAAGATAATGTGGGATTTGTCTCTAAATTTAATTACTAATTTCTGAAGTAAAACTACTAATTAATCTTAACTTAATAAATAAAACACATTTATCACCCAGTTTGCAAAAGTTGAGTAAAAAATATACGATCTGGCTATTTTTAAAAATTATTTATTTTCATTTCTTAGAGAGGTAACTAATTAATTAGTCTGGTTCTATAATGAGTTAATTGAACTAAGACAAAAAAAAAATCATGTGAAGCCAAAATTCTTAAGGATAACCACCTTGATTTTTAATTGGCAAATAATCAATTTTGGGGGCAAACTAAATCTCACATTTATATTTTACAAAAGAGCGATTTCAATAATGTTAATGACTTATTTCATTTACATCTTTTTATTCATTCTTATTCTTATTTTAAATTCTTATTTTTAAGGCCTTTGCAATTTAAGTTCAAGATTGTCCTAGTATTATTAAAAAGTAGTAAATAAGAGGTGAACTTTTTTCTTTACTTTTTTTTAAGCAAGAAAAAACGAAATATACGGAAACCGTTCTCAAATGTCCATTGTGTTAATCTCGACGTTCATGGTGATCTCGTGAAATTAGTTAACTTTCTCAACAACTAAGTAGGCTCATGAGAAAGTTTTTTGAAAGTATCTTTTGTCGTGCTTATGAATGTATTATATAAAATATTAATAATACCAATACATTTTTGTTTATAAAGACAATTTTTGAAAATTCAAACATGTTATAGCTTAAAATTTAAAAAAACAAAATTCTATAACCAAAATTGTGAAGTGGCTTCCCCCAAGAATCCGCGTCAATTTAGGCTAATTTTTCCAACTACGTACTTTCTATAAAAGATCCGGTAGATAATATTATATCCTAATCATAATGAACAAAAATGGATTTTCCAAAAAATAAAGTTGGATACATCTTTTTTTTTGTAAAATAATTTTGAAGGATTATTTGAACATTTTCATATCTATACATTCAAATTCTTTTATCACATTCTCTGAATCTAAGAGGTTTTATTTAAAATTACACATTGCAAAGCTGTCATTTTTTAATTGATTAAATTAAAGATAGAAAATATAGAACTTTTTTGAGAGAAAATAATGTAGGAATTCTCTTTTTATTTTGCATTAAATATTTGACAATATTTAAAAAAAAAAAAATTTCAAATACGGTAAAGGTAAACTAACTTAAAAGTATTTCTAATTTTTTTTGTTTTGATAAATATAGGAACCATTTTACAATATCAATTTTTAGATGAAAATAAATAATATTTTGTTGAAATTCTTTCCTTTTTTTTCTCAAAAGGACACACATTACGAACTTCGACTCTATTCTTAGATTTGCAGAAATAGTCAAGATTATTGCTAATATTAATGTTTGATCTTAATTTATCAATTTTAATGATAAGACGGTCAGATTGGACAACGTTTTGAATGTACTACTGATTTTATTATTATTTAAATAATTTGACTTCTGAAAACGCTTATTGCTTTAAAATCATTATAGAAACTAAATCTTTTATTTATAGAAAATAATGGAGAGAAAAATAGATTTAACATGAATGAAAACAGAAGAATCGAATTTGGCATTTGGCTAAATGTTGGTCAAATTTACAGTTTTAATGCTAAATCCAGATTGTTCATTTCCAAATGTTTGCGCTTACAGAATTCTTAGATGATTATTTAAACTTTATATTAACTGGAAGCAAAAGAAACCAGGTCAAAACAAAACTAGTTTTCCCGACAGTCGAAAAAGGTAACTTGGAAAGTTAAAAGCAAACCGAGCTATCAAAGATAACTAACTAGTTATGGTTTACGAAATGAAAGAAACAATTTTTATATGGCTGGGAAGTATAGAGGAAATTGAAAACGAACGACGAGTTTACTTTATGTGAACTGACCAATAAGTGAAAGACCAACAGGGGATATAGCATTAAAGAAGTGAACGAAAGGGGATAAATCTGAGTGCAATATAATGGAGTAGGAAAGCTCAGGACAGAAAGTTGATTACTTAAGGGCCCAAGAGGTGCAAAACCAAAGAAGATTAATCCACAGAATCATATTCTAAATCAGAAAATATTTTTTGGGAAGCTGCAATAGTAAAGTATTAAATCTAGTAGAAAAAAATTATAGCATTTCTTCGTAATACTTTTTTGTTCCTATAAACCGAGAAACAGACACAATACACACATTGCATCTTCCAGATTAACCAAAAGGGATTTGGAGAAGTGTTTAAAATAAAAGAAATTATTGTTTAAAAACAAACGGTTTCAATATAATATAATTTCTTCAGTAATGACAAAGAATATTTCATTAAAGTACTTTAATACAAAAATTTCTCTTTTACTTAGTATCTAAAGCGCCAACACAATGTAAAGTGCAGGTTGATGGTTCTGCTGAAAGAGAGGGAATTAAGAAGTTTCACTATTGGTGCAGTGTCAACACAAAGGCTCTATAAACGGATCCGAAGACGCAAGGAGGCTCCCTAATCGATCCCAAATATTTAGATAAGAGATACTAAATCCCAAACACCATAAGAAAGAAAATGCGTAGTGATTGCGTATCTTCAGAGGAAATATGGAAAAGAAGTTTTTAGAATTAGAAGTTTTATGATTCCAAAGTAGACTCTGAAAGTTTTCCGGTTATGTGCAAAGACAGTAGATAACTAAAAAGATCAAATGCGGAGTCAATAATTACAGACTCTCTAAAGGGAATAATATCACCACATTTATAGACAATATCCTGTCTGCCATGATGTTCTTAAGCACGGCGATTAGTAGGATGTGTCTAGGAAGCGATTCGGTGAATTTTACTGGTACTACTTAAATTTCTTGCTAGTTTTCATGTGATATTACTTAGAAAACAGCACGCTGGTGAAAAATGAATTTGACTTTCCAACGAATTTAGCATAAAACATTTTGCCAAAACTGAGCCATTTTTTCTAACGGATTATTATTTCTATTTTCATTTTCAATGCATTTGAAAATTGAAAGAGAGCTATAAGAAATACTTTACTAGAGAGTTCTTTTTTTTCTACAACAGTTTATAATTTTTTACGTGTCTTCAGCAACAGTTCAAAACTAATAGTAATGTAAGGAATATTTGTAAACCTTTCTCCTTCTAATTAATGTAATCTAAGAAGGCTATTTTTTAAAAAAATTACAGAAAAATAATATAATTTTATGATAAATGGATAGTAGATTATTTTTGTAATTTATCATTTAAAATACAAATTTGTAATTTTAATTCTCTCTGTTACTAATTTATTTTTTGGGATTGACTACTAGTTTTAAAAACAAAAGTATTATGATTGAAGACTAACCATTATTCACCTAGAACACAATAATTTATCCTATTGTACTGTCGCAAACAAAAAATGAATTGCTTTATTTTTTATTTATTTATTTTTAATTAACCACCACAGATATCTACTCTAATTAGTGAGGGGGAATCATTTAAAGAACTTAAGTTGTCTATTTGGTTAAAAAGATTATTGGTTTAGGGCGTTTAAAATACTTGTCTTAAAGTTCTTACTTATTTAGGTATTACAGCCTGATATAATGAGCCTGAATGTATTAAACATTGAACTTATGAAAAATATCGCTCTTTTTTTAAATCTCAATTAAGCATTTTTTTTTTTATAGGAAAAAAAATAATTAATGTTATAAAATTTACGTAGAAATGAAATTAATATTACAATTTTTCTGAATCTGCATCTTCAGAATCAATAATTTCAAATTCGCTGTCCGAATCTAAATTATCTCTAGAGGTAATTGAAGCGGTGTCGAGTGCAGGAGACCTTACGTTGTCCGTTGTACCTGCTTGGAATCTTAAGCCTCCACTTGTACCAGCTCGTGACACTGCACCTGTGAACGTTTTATATAATACACCGGCAACCGTCTGCCTTAAACCACTACCGATCATAGAAGCAGTTGTAGCAGTTGACGATGATGTTGAATTATCAGCAATGTCGCTGACATCTGGAAAGACTAGATCTTTAACCAATGAGACTTCCTCATCAGTTGAACTACCATCACCATTGAAATGGCTGCTTTTAAAACGTAAAGCACCAGCTTCTGAATCTGTATCCTCCGATGAATCTTGCGGTATTGTTGGCAGCTTTAAGGAGGATTCGACCGTATCCATGGATGATTCATCATAGCCGGGCATCAGTAGGTCGCCCAGTGATGAGTCTTCAGTAGACGGGGTAGACAAGTCTTGTAACACATAAATAACGCGTAACGTGTCAATTAAATAAAATAATAATTTAGTTTTTTGACACATCCACTAATAAAAAGAAGAACATAATTTATAGATACTTCAAATACAACACATCCAAACAATTGGCAATAATATGCCCGAAATCTTTGAAATAAGGGAATTGAAACAGTTCGTTTAAAAGCCTGCCTCAAGGTGCTATGATTCATAAGAAAATACTTAGTGCATGCTCAACACAAATCAACTGCAAATATTTACAAATGCTTTGGTTAAAAATATAGTCAGGTGTTCCCGTTTGTGTGATTGCGGCAAATATCTACGAAGTGTTCTGATAATAATAAATGAAAGTATCCAAACCCATGGTGCATATTAACAGATAAGTCAATTACACAAGCATATAAGAACGAAAGAGTTAAAACTGTTAGCACGAACGCCAACTGTTTGATCCAGTGGATTGAATTCGATAGGGAAATAACTCCCATAATTTGGCATTTGATAAACTGGATGAAATGAACACTAGCTGCCAAAAGGCGATAATTTGGGATTTATAAGTTGTACTTTAGGCCACTATTGCCAAACCATGATAGTTTGACTACAGAGTTTGTCGACTGAAACTGAAGAACATAAGGCAGAACGAGATTGCTCTTCATTGTGGTCTTAGGACAATGAGGTAGCTAGTTGCTTGTTTTACATGCATCAAGGCTACGCAATCACGACCTGTATATTACTCACTGTTCCGTCCAACCATATTACAAGAAACCAAAGCAAAATGGGTTGGCGTAGTGGGAGAAGTGTAACCAGCTAATGAATTTACACAGAACAGTAGGAGTTACAGGGTTTTGGAGAAAGATGGGACGAGGTTTTGATTTCTTCTTGAAAACTAAAGCGTATTGGACTGATCAATAAAAGTTGGAGTCAGAAAAATTAATTATTAAGCTCCACACATTCTTTTTTTTTTTTGCTACGTCAAAGGAAAATTAATTTTTTGGTAGAATTTTCAGGAATACAACCGTAGGTTTACTATATTTAATTGTAGAAACATTAAAAAAAACATTAAATTTTATGGGTTAAACCGTCATTGGTTTTTTGCGTATTAAGTATATTTTGGATTGAATAAGTGAAAAATTGTAATACCGCCACGAGTATACTAATAAATCAATAATGTCTGGCTAATGATTCACATAGTGGTTATTCCCAGCACTAATCTATGCGATATAGCACCTATTATAAAAGCTACAAGTAGGCTAGTTATGAGTCTTTTTTTCCTTATTATTTTAACGTACAAACGGCATCAAGAATTTCCAAAAATTTGACGTCAATACACCAAATTATATTTTTCTTACTAAAAACAATAACTTTTTTTTTAGAAATTAAAAAAAAAGAAGTACAAGTGAAATGTATATTGGGAATTGTAGTAACAAATTTTGATAAGATTTATGAACGGACTTGTGTTGTGGCATAGAGCCTCGGTCTTGTTTCTCTAACCTCATTTTGAAATCTAAGCAGAACCCTTAGACTCCACTGATTCCTCAAAAAAAATGAAATTAGTAGATAAAACCTAATTTCTGGTATGAAAATATAATGCACTTGTTTGTCTTCTAAAAATCAACATTCTTGACAACTGATGCTTATATGTTATGCAAGTCAATAAAGCAGAAACTGAAAAAAATTACGATCTTCTAGTCTCTTTTTTTCAACTTGATTGCATATGATGTTATTACCATGTAGCTAGATTAAAAATAAACTTCGGATGTTAGAAATTCTCTGATAAAAATCATAAAAAGTACAAGAAATGATATTTTTTAAATTAACAGATTATTTGTGCGCTAAGTGGTTTTTATCTAACTTACCTACAAGTCAGTGTACAATAAAGAGAGACTACTAATCTTGATCATCAAGATTGAACACATTTAAATGAAACAACAAACAAGAAAAGGAACTATACTAAATAGAAAGAAAGCCACTGGCTATATTGCAACAGGGTTTATAAATATATATTCATTTTTACATGCAACTTTATAAAAAAAAAAAAAAAATTGAAAGGAATTATAAAAAAATCAAGTTGGCCCAATAAACAGCTAGAATTTTGTTTAGACAGTCTAATCCTCACCATTATTATCACCAGCCTGTGAAAGAAGCACCAGATTCTCTTTGGTCGTTTCTGGGATATATTCGTCAATGTTGCCACAGCTTTCTGTAATAAATACCAAGAAGAAAGTTAAGATAGGATTTCTGAATTGTTTTCTTGATGATGGAATGTTAAAAAAAAGGTAGTTTTTTTGTGTCCAAAGAAGTTCCACGGCACAAATCCTTCCTTACACGTCTAAATTTGCAAACAAGAATTTACTTCTTTTCTTTTTTAGTTCGCCTATATTTTTAGAAAAACAAAAAATTTTTAAGACGTACTGGCAATTTTACGTCCCAAATGAAAAAAAAAAAACGCTATTATTTCGAACCGTATGGATCTGCTACAGCAGTTTAGCCTAAGACATCTAAAAGGGAAAATTAAATGCCGGCTACCTCGCCGGTAATGAAGGGACAGAGAGCCTAAAAAGAGATCGTGCCTCACAACTACAATCACAAGTTCCCTGTAGCTTATTACTGCAAAAAGGATTAATTGCACGGCACAAACGGAAACAAGTAGTCGAACAAATCATCGTCCACTTAACAGTAAGTTACCTGATTAAGGCATTTGTCCAGAACGTGCGTGAGATGTTTTCAGATCATAACCAGATTCGATTATTGCATCTGCGACAATGGACCACATTTAATTATGTCTTTTTATTTTGATTTAGAAGAGGGTGTATTATGACTTGAGATTCCATAGCATTGGTTGGAGGGGGAAATTTGTTTATAGCAAAAGAAAGCTATCCGAAGGCTGGCCAAGCAATTAGATGGCACCGTGTTTGTTAGTTAATGTTGACGAATTTTGTAAAAAAAAAAAAAAGTATTGTGGCGGTCAAACGGCTTTTTCGGATAATGTAAGAGGGTAAGTAAAGAAAAATTTGATGTTTGTGTGTTTTCGAGAATAACTGTTTTACGAAGAATTTCTTCCCGATGGGCTATTGATTATTATAGTGAAAAAAGTGGTATTTTTAATCCAAAGTGAGGCTAGGTAAGTGATTTGTTTTAATTCTTAAAAAATAAATAATAGGTTCCTAGATATCACTTGACTTTATGGAACCGGTTCCCTAAATATTTAGGTTGCCATCACTGGGCGTAATTCATTTTATGTTGGAAACTTTTATTTTAAAATACTATAGAAAATTAAGTACATTTACCTGGTGGTACTAAAACACAAGAAAGTGATGTTACTGCGGTGACTAGCTTTTCTTTATGATCAGGCGAAAGAAAATGTTTAACGATTCCTGGGATAATCATAAAACCCATCGTGAGCAGATAAATAAGAAAAAGTCCTGATATGAAAGTGCCAATACCTGCTACAATCAGGCATCCCAGGCTCACAACCACACAGTACTGTAAACATTTGCATCTGTCAACCATCCTAATTTTCTTCTTGCAACATAATTTTTTTTTACAATAAACTTTAAGTTTATCCGTTACAATTTGAAAAAAGGAAAACAAAAATTAGTATTAACAGATCAATAATATTAAACCGAAAATTAAGTTGTACATCTGATATATGTTTTCATTAATCCAAGAAAAAGGTTAAAAAAAATTAAGGTTATAAGTTTGCTTCATTGTACTAGAATTTTATATCATTGGGCACCAAACCAATAAAAATAATTAAATAAAATATTACCACAGGTGGTTGTGTAGTTCGAAGATACCTCATTCTGCTACATTGTTTGTGGAGCGCATTCTTAATGTTAGTGGCATAATGGCTAATTTCAGTCACGGTCAGTACTCTGTATAAAAATAATCATTTTTAATGGATTATTGAAATTTAAAATTATTATTCGCAAATTGTTAAGAAAATAAATATGTAAACGCTCGTACTATATTTTAGTATTTAGAAATTATTAGGAATATAAAACTATCTTATAATCCTATATTTGTAAACACTAATGTAAATAATGAAGAGTAAGTACCCATAAAAAAAATTTAATGGAAGGAATTATTGAAAACCGCTATGAAGAGCCTTTTCAATGTAAAATGAGTTTTTTTAGGACATTGCTTGCGAGCTATGATAGTATCAAATACTGAAAATTCACTTAAATTGTGTTCTAATCACATGTTTGGAGGAGGCTGTACCCCAGATTTTAACATCGCGCTTAAGGAAGATTAAATGGAGCCAAAACTTCAACATCTGAAGCGACAGTTAGCTGAATGTAATTTAGAAATTTATTTACCATTTAAAAGAGAAATACAAATTGTACTAAAAGAGGTTTCAGGCTGCACTGCCTAAATACACCTTAATATTTACATTGATAAATCTGTCTAAATTTACATACTAAGAAGTGAAATCATAAAATAAAAACAGCTACGAAGTGACAGCAAAAAAATAACTGTGCATTTTGTAATTTTTTAGTTACTATAAAGAAAAACGATCTCCGGGAGTAACCGAATACAAAAATTTGACCACCATCAGAAGTTGATGAGTAAGTCAAGCAAGAGTGGCGTGCTTATAAAAACTTGTAAGTTCTTATACATTTACATTTCCTTACTTTAGGAATTCTTGAATGGGGAATGGCAATTTGCCTTACGGGTATTTACAGTGCCCTGAATGTATAAGATTACAGACGAACACTTTTTTAAATAGGGGTTTTGAGATCCCAAAGGAGCGGATGAACTAATTAAACCAAAAGTAGAAACATGAAAAAAATAACTTTAAACTAAAAAAAATAACATTCTAAACTAACTTACCCTTCAGGTAGTAATATATCTTCAGATTCTATTTCCAATTTTTTCTCTTTAGGTAATCTTATTTCTGGCCAAATATGTTCAACCCAAGCTTCGTGTATCACAAATGAAAAAAGCAGTGCAAACAGAAGTCCATAGAATTTCCAGTGGATATATGTTAGCAACCTATGGAATTGGTAAGTAATATTATAAAATTTTAAAGCTATAATGTTTTGAGTCTCACGAAAAATTCTTTAGGAAAAATAGAGTTATAAGTCAGATAATTATTAATTTTCTCAATTGAAAAATATAACTACATTAATATAGATATAATTAATAAATACAAAGTACTTACCAAAACAAAGTATTGACTAGCAAAACAGAAAATACACTTTCAGCAGGTTCTTCCCATTTGATTATGTTTTGAATTTTATATAAATATCTTTCATACGGTTTTAAGCTTAAATAAAGTTTCTGTTCTTCTGTTAAAATTTTAAGTGATTTTGGCCTAGTTAATTTCGATTTAGCACTATGAAATAATTTTTTTAAATAATCCATTATTTAATACTATTTTTATTCTATAAAAATTCTAAAAAAAAAAATAAAGAAACACTTTAGAACCACTACGATATATACTGCACGATGTTGAAAACTAGTAAACGCAATATACAGCGAGGTAGAAATTTGCGCAACATCTCAAAACTGAAACACATAAACAGCTGAAAGAGGTAAACAAGTCAGTTGCACCAATTGGTGGGACGATGTATTGTCAATTGCGTACTGAGTTACAAGCTTTTTCATAGTTCTCTTCTTAATGAACCTGTAGAAATGTGCTCCTTCTTAACTCAATCTTCAAGAAATTTTCAAAAATATATTAGTTGATGTATAATTAATTAGCTTTAATCGGCATTATTTGGTAAAAATAGAATTTTAAATGCATGTCATCTAAGTGACGTTTTTGGAGTTAATCCAAAGAGTATTTGCCTAAGAGAGAAAAATAATTTTAAAAAACAAAATTTTTCAATTTTTGGCAAAGATTACAATTTTCAATTCACGGGGTATTTACCAACTTGCAAGTTTTCTTGAAAAGAAATTTTTTTTACTCTATATTTGTATAATATAAAGCATTTACCCTATGTTATTGGGCTTATGCGGAAACATGCATCTTCATTAGTTGATATTCTACAGATAGGCTGGGATACAACGTTAAAGAGCGAATGTTAAACTATTTTGTCTTAGTCAACTTGTGTTGATGGGGAGGGCGTCCTACTCTTAAGACTAAACCAATTTAATTTCCATTTCACTAAGTAACATCCCACTATTCTATTACCATAGTAGTTCAAAGTTCCAAAAAAAATTCTGTGTTAGAACTAATAGCCCAGCTGCAGAAGAAACCACAATCAGAATTAAAATAGATGTCTCTAAAGCCAAAAAAATTATGTCTCAATTTCGGAGGCGTGATAAAAAAAAACAAGAGCTGACTTTACAAACTTTCTACGAAATTGAAAATTTTAAAACAATTGCTCAGGAGATTGCAGATTCTCATAAGATAAATTCCACATCTGTAGGGATCGTGGTATCTCAATCTGATTACACTTAAATTGTCAAATCTCGTTGACCAAGTCACTGTTAAAGAAAAAGGTCGAATGCGCATTTAGAATTTTTTATCTTATGCCCCACCTATTTGAGAAACATCCCCTCTCAAAATCAATTGATTTTGTTTAGTATATTATTTTTCTGATAGTACATCTTCTAGTGCCACGAAAATGTAAGATGATCAGCATCCATATCGGCATTGCTACCCCAGAACACCTGCCGAGATTACTATGTTTCCTTTTAGAATCGAGGTGTTTCTCGCAATGGGCAGTTATTGGCCACTTTTCTTGTTTTGCAGAAACTAATTAGACAAACCTTACCATTTAGCTACTGTTTATTGCAAGCTATTCAGCTTTATTACTTCACGTGTCAAATTTAAGAGATTAAGATTTTACAGAAATGTGCAAAATGAATTTGACGTCCAGTGGTTTGTTGTGGACGAAGAGAGATTTCCTAGCACAAACTTTTTTTTACGAGCTTAATGGGTCCTCGACCAAAAGAAAGATTGCGATTGAACCGTGTAAACATGACGACAAGGATGTGATTATCGTTTCTAGGAATTTAAGATTTTCAGATCGAATTAGGCATTATTAAACGTTTCCTAGTATTAAGAAATATTCTATTACCAACAAAAAAAATTGTATAATTACATTAATTGTATATTTGAGTACAATTAAATATTTTAATGCAAAATTCTATGACTGTTGAGTTATTAGAAGTTGATTAAAGTACTCATTTAGATAATCAGTTGAATCAATAATAAAAAAGGGAACGCAAATTGCAGAATAAACACTTCAGATAATGCAAAAAAAAACTAATACAACGAAAATTTATACCTTTTTTTTCCATTTAATAAAACATTTACGTTTACGACAAAAGATAAATTTTTATTAAAAATAAGAAACCTCATACACTTACAGATACAAATTTATTTTTTTAAATTTTCTTTATTTCCCTGAATCTGGTAAGAGAGAGAGAATCGCAATCGAGCAGATTTTTTATATTAATACATCATTCTTCCTCCAAAGTTCAATCACACTATTCACAATTTATTTTTAATCATGGCTTTTTCTCACCACCATAGATTTTAACGGAAAGTCAAGTTTGGAGTTTCCCACAGAACAAAAAGAAAAACAAATGATTTTCACAAATTTGGTTTTAGGATTTTCTCGAAAACCGCACGAATGATTTTATATGTATTGAAGCTATAATTTTAGGGTTGTTCTATGGAAGAGTTGATTATTGGATTT
Organism: Rhodnius prolixus; assembly: GCF_049639745.1. Lineage (NCBI taxonomy): Eukaryota > Metazoa > Arthropoda > Insecta > Hemiptera > Reduviidae > Rhodnius > Rhodnius prolixus. Next base: position 33,897,604 of record NW_027411582.1, read on the forward strand.
TATTTAAATTGCTATTTCAGCGTAATTTACGGTCTTATCTTTTTTGTTTTGAATCTTTTACTTCGGGGATTTTCTGTTTTTAGTGAGGTACTGGGATCGCTTTAAAGTTAAGCTCTCTTCAATGGTAGAAATCAGTTTCTGCAATAGTGCTCTATTTAAAGGTGCTTAAGTGCAGATTTTGCACTTTTTATGTTTTTTAGAACCCAATGTGGCTTTTTTTTTTTTAAACAGCATTGAATGTTATATAAAAGTTTCTATTAATTTTTTTTCTTACCTATCAGAATTGAAAATATTTATTCTATTTAAAATTAAATTTTGGATCATTGAATCTGTGACGAAATTCTGTAGTCCAATGTATGCAGAGAAAAGGATTGTAAGTTTATAAAAAAAAAAAAAATTAACAACGAATTGCTTTATATTATGAATAAAAAATATTCCAATAAAAAATATACATATATTAATATCAGTTATTATTACTATAAAAGCTTCCATACTTCACAGCAACAGATTTATTCATTTTACGATCGATTCCATATGGATTTATATTATAAATCAGATTTTCAATAACGTACATCATCTCTGGAGATACATAATGAAATGATATAGCAGAATTTGAACAACATTCTATTCCCTGAAAAAAAGTATAGTGAGATCATAACTTGAAAAGTTCCAAATATAGTAAAATTCAAAAGGTTGTAATAAATTATTATATGTTTAATATGCTTAATTTTATAAATATAATTATTAATCTAAATTCAAGAGGTAAACCCTGCCAAGACTGGAAACTGAAGTTTAATTTTTGACAGATCAAATTTCAAGTGTTTATTTATACTCAAACCCTAATATTATTTTTGCAACTTTTGTTTACTTTCTTAAAAATGAAGGACAATTACTCATTGCTGAGCGTGCATTGACAAGTTCACTCATTACTTCAATCAATATTAAACATATAATTAATTAAGCGTAAATTCAAGTTACACTACCTCTTTCTGGGGATAATAAGAGTATAAGAAATACCAGAAATCATGAGGAGTTTGTCCTGATATTAGTTTTGTAATAGGTACCAATGGAAAGAAACGGTCTCTTTCAAGTGAATCTCTGGTATCCATCGCTGGTATGCCCAAATTTTCCATGCATTTACCTTAAAAATCAATATTGACCATTTTTATTATAGATGCATTTGGCACAATTTGTTCTGTTAACAAAAACTTTCTTCTTGTAGAGGATTTACGAAATCATCAAGATTACAAATTAGAGGGAGGATTAGAGGCGTACAGGGAGGATGCTAGGTAAATCCACTACTATAACCTTAACTGTAATCCCTTGCGTGCAGCAGACTGTGAAGTATTCATTAGACACTGCAAATGAGAATGGACATGAGGATCATTAGTAAACTATTTTGCCTTTTATTGATGGTTGCCGGTTAGCAAAGAATGTTTACTGAGGATAGTGGGCAGGCTAACTAAAATTCAGTGATAGAAGGCTTTTGAGAAAAACAAATATTCTTACCAGATTCTTAAGATAGTAAAAATTATAATAATTATTATTTACCCATTTCTGTATCCTCATTGCCATCATTTTCTGGTCGACATATCGTACTGTTTGGAATACCTTCTAAAATAAATTTTCTCAAGGCACACTTGCTCAGCACGTATCCTGGCAGAAAAAAAAGAAGAAAGTAATAAATATACAGTAAAAGTAATCGCGCCTATTTTTTCGGAGCTTAGTCAAACTACCAATTATGTGGCGTGAACAAAGGCGGAAGCTCTTTACTTTATTATTAACATTTTTGTCTAACATGTAAAAATTAAGTTTACACGGGATACGAACTGGGGGTCTCCTATAAACATAACACCAACTATATTATCCGTGAAAACGCGACATCTCAGATTTGACTATATCACTGCCAAAACTTCAGTCTTACCTATTCAATTAATTTAAAAAAAACACTAATGTGAATTAGGTATCTAAATTTCACCTTTTTGGTTAAACAAGAATAATAAAATCAAATGAGCAAACAATATGCTGTACTTTATATTCGTTTAACTGTATAATAATTAAATAATTTCTTTTTTGTTTCAGGAGGCATCAAACTATACACTCTCTGGTGTAAACTTAAGTTGTGAATAGTAGAAAATATATTCTCTTTCAATAGTGAGAGTAGATCAGAATATAGTGAAAAGTTTCAACCTGCTCCACCGCTCATGAATCCCTGTTTTACATAATGTTTGAAACGCCATCCAAAATACAGAGCTTCTGTTGTATTGTGATTAGCTAAGAGGTACTTCAAATTTTCAACTATCATATATCTAAAAAAATATTGTAACGTATTAAAAAATATATATATATATATAAATAACAATTAATGCAGAAAAGAGGACTAATATTGTATGAACTTACGTATCATCATCAGCTTTATAAAACCAATCTGCCTGATCGAAATAATTGTCGTAAATATGTGCAAAAGCTTTTTTGGTTTTTGCCCAAAGATTATTTCTGCCTTCATTCACAGACAAAGCTACTGCTGGTAGATTAACATCTGTAAAATGCATTTAATGTCCGGCTGAATATTATAGGCCTGCACAGGAGAGATTTTATTTTTAAGGAGAAACAGATGCCTTCATTCTTTACACAGGATCTTTTGCTTACTTAGACTGCTATTGGACCGCGTCGATTAAAACACTACTTAAGAAATTTAACATAACTCTTGCAGTTTACTGTGAGTATCATGTTTTCTCTCATTTAAAAAAAAAAAATGCACTCACCTCCTTTGGAGCTCATAAATAGCAAAATGTCACAACGACGTCCCCACGTAGCTTTTACATGTACTGCTTTAGTCTTATGGTTGACGGGAGATGTCATTACCCAGCATAATAGTCGTACACGATTCTGGGTTTCAAATGTTTGCTTTTGAGCACTGTTGTTAAAGCTTTTTCCTTCAGGTTGAACTTTACTGAATTCCCTAATTGTTTCTTCTTCATTAAAACGATCGATGAGTATTTCTTTAATTTGTGTTTGATGTATATAAAAATTGTTTAGAAATATATATCCACAAGTGTATCCACATAGAACACCAATGAACAGTGTGACAATAAGCGTACGTTTGTTGACTGTTTTGCAATTAAAACCTGTACAATTTTAAGTAATTTTAAAATTTTATTTTTAGGTATAAGAGTTAAATCGATTAAAGAAAAATTCGAATTTTTGTTTTTTACTGAAAAGAAGCTGAAACCAGTTAACTAAGTAAGCAGGCAAATAGGAGCCTGGCCCAAGCAACCACGAACCCATACAAGGTACGATTTTGCAGCATTCCCTAAAAATTAAACTCATTTAAAAACAAATTATAGAATAGTGCTAAAATATGTTCACTATTTGTCATATATAAAAATTATTTGCTATTAACAAGAAGGGATAAGGAAAATATAGTTTTTGTATGCATCACCTGAATTAGTAGTATTTTAATTCATAATCTTCTCACGCAGTTTCGAGTGCATAAGATAACAGAATGGTACACCAGATCCTGTTTGTTGCAGCACATTCTAATCTTTTTTAAATAAACTCTTTTTGTTCCCCTTAGCATAACCTTATCATGAAAACCTGATTAAAAACTTAATGGTTTGAAAGTGCTGCTGCAGCGGTGAATTCTACAAACATTTACAAGAACACATTTATAAGAAAAGTGACATATACGATTCGATTTTAATTTTACAACTTAATTGATGTCTGAACATAACAAACTTATTTTATTTTCTTATATTATTAGAAAATAATCTTTTGTTCTTTTTCTTGAAATTTGGTTGAACTTGGAAGACTTTAGCGCAGCTTAAGGTTTGTTTTTATATGCTCTCTTAATGATTTAATAAAAAGGCAATGAGTTTTAGATTCTGATTTTAAATTTAATGTTGCCATCACATAGAATTTGTGGATAATCGAATTATTATAACCGACACCCACATTTGTGTTTATAAAAAATACATATTTCCAAATTGGTAGGTGGACGTAAAGCCCGCCTGAAAAAATAGGCATTTACTTTAATTACATACATATCTCCAGGAAAGGAAGAGCGTTTGTGTAAACATTATTAAGGTAATTTATTTCTTTGCACTTGCAATAAAAATATGTATAAATCCACGATTGTTTTTTTTTTTTTTTTTTTTTTTTTTTTTTTTTTTTTTTTTTTTTTTTGGCGCATCAACAGCTGAGGTCATTAGCGCCCGGAGCTTTTTCCAGTGCACTGCCGGCCTCCGGACAGTGTTCTCTCGTTACAGACAACACTGTCCATCACCGGACAGTGAGCTGTAAGAAGCTCCTAGGAAGAGAAAATCTAAGGGTCAGCTGCTGGATTCGAACCCGGGACCTCCGCGTGGGAGTCCAGTATGCTAACCTCATAGCTAATCCCTTCCCTTCCACGATTGTAGTCATCACCTTACTTATTGGACAACAAGGAGGTGGCCTTCTATTATTATCGTTATAGGGAGCACAAGCTTTTCGCCATTCACTTAGGTATTTTTTAAAAACGTTGTATTCACTTCAGATTCAGATAATGTAGACAATCCCTTCAAATTCTCCTTTGTGGGAACGTTTGGACGTTTCTAAACGGAATGTCAATTTTTAGCTTCTTGCTGTTTTTCGCTTTTGAGCTACGAGAGTTCACAAGCACGCTCATGGGACATTTTCTTAAAACTACTCTTTTTTTTACTCTTAAGATGTATATCCGGTAAAAAAACTACATTGCAAATTTGAAATGTTCGCAATCTCAGCTATGGGAACAAAAATAATGTCAAAATTGCTTTTAAAGTACTAAGTTATATATGAAATACTAAAGTATTTTCAAATTTATAAAAATTATTGGGTGCAATTGTAGCTTTTAGAGAATAATATATTTATCTCTAACTTTAGAATTCATACACTAGTATTGGAATTCCCAAGCAGGGTTTTGTTAGTCTGAACGAGATTATATTTGAGTGAGACCAGCGAGTTCTATACCAGTTTATTATAAAAATAAGTAAAACATAATCAAAGCACATTTTAAAAAAACCGCTTTGTAGTCAGCTGTGTATAACCAGCCCTGGTTGTTAACCTACCTACCCTGCTCACTTTGTTCAAAAGAGCTTGTATGCTGGCACCCGAAACTGAAACTAAGGGAAGTGGCAGACTATTAAAAGCACACTGGCATCAGATTTTTAACTCGAGATTTATTGCATTTTTTAAAAAACAATAAGTTTAATTGACGTGTTAAAGGTAACAATGAACACAGTTAAATTTATTTTAAAAGAGGAAGTTATTGAAAGAAAAAAGTACAGTTGCTCCCAGGTCTTACAGAGGGTTTAAGGTTAATGTGTATAATTTATAAGGGTTTTTAGAAGAAATAAGCGACTAACAATCTGGATTACAGGAAAATGAGCACCCAATCAAAGATGAACCGGAGAACTTCGGCACACTGTAACAGTTGTTTCAGTTAAGAAATGAGTAGTTTATGTTTAGTACATATTAACGCTACTCATACTGAATATGTGGTTTGTAAAGCATGACGGGCAATTAAAAAGCCTTACCGTAGCAAATAAAGAATCTATAACAAGACCTATTAATTTGTTTTTGTTCTAAAACTCGTTTATGGGGAGTTTTTCAAATATCTCATTATGCTTCTCTCTAAATTGTTTTCTCAATTTCATAGCAAGTGAAGTTTTGGACAGTAAAAACCATATTTTTGTTGATTTATTTTATTTTTACGGAGCATTAAATAAATATCACATTTTATTACAAAAACTTAAAATTGAATTTCAGCATAAATTACTTTATCAAAATTAATCTATTGGTAAATACAAAATTATAACTAGAAAAAAAAAATCGCATCTTGAATGGCACATTTAAAAATTAAACTTATTTTAAAAATTAATTAAAGAAAGTTTAGAGAGAATTTTTTTATAATTTTTCAGAAATTACTACCACTTACATACATATGTAATTTCCAAACAATACTATTCGCATTCACTATAAGCTAATTACTCAGAGACTAAAAGATACCTTCACCTAACCTGAATACTTCGTCCTGTAAAAGTTGTCATTATAAGAACTATTAAGGTAGAAATATATTCATCAATTACCGTTCATTAAATAAAATCGACCAAAATTTCTTGAATTTGTCTAATGACCTTGAGATTGTAAGCCAATAACTTGCGTGTTAATGGAGGGAAATAAAATGAATATTTACAATACTGATATTTAGAGGTTACCCGAGAAACTATTGTCAAGTAATAAAAAATAAAATACTTTTTAGAAAAAGAAATGCTTTTGTAGTTTGTACTACTCAACTCACATTTGAATCTTCGATTTTTAAGCTTAATAATATATTTGTGTGGTTCAAGAAAATTTGGTTAGTAATTAGCAAAAACACTTGGAAGTAGTTACATATGTAGGTTCAAAAAAACGTCATACAAGTTCAATGTAATGTTTTGTTTACATTTTGTATTTATTAATAGCGTTTAATGAACATCGTAAAGTCAGTTCCTAAACATCATTCAACATTTCCCAAGCATATGCAAAAATAATCTTAAAGTTATTCTTGTTAAATTGGATAATTATTAGTTTTTGGCTGTTATATGAAATTTTATGTTCTTGTAAAAAATGTCTGATATTCTCTTTCTTGGATGGAACAAGTAAAAAATGCAAAATATTAAACGAATTGCTGATCTTTTTTTTTTTACAAAAAAAATTTATTATTTTATTAAAAACACTTTTTAATGTAAGAAAAAGTAGGCTAGCATGTCGAGGTTGGGGTATTTAACAATTTGCAAATTTTATCAACTTGTAGTTAACAAAAAGGCCAGTAAAAACAAATTAAATTTGTATTGCAGAATTTGGCTAAATTGCCACTGAACTTCTGAATCAGTGGTTATTTTCTGTTACAGACTCCAGTCTTGGGGGAAGCTTCGATGTAGCGCCTTATCTAAAATTGACATTGAAGGATATCTTCTGACGCAAGATGTGTACGAATAGGAATACCACAAGCTTACCCTATAAGTCGGATAATGATCTTTTAAGAGGAAACCATATCAAAAGGTATGCAAAACAAGAGATTTTATTTATAATAATTCAAAAAAGTGAACTTTGAAGCTAAATAAAAAGGTATCATTGTGATAAAGAAATAAATTATCCAAATGAAAAACAGTTTTACGAAGTGTGGACATAAAGCGTTCCAACTGTTTTGCAATGTAACACTTTTCAAAATAGTTGCAAAAAACAGTTGCTTTCCTCTATTTTGATGTTTCGTTTCTTTAATTAAAAACAAAAATTCTGCGCATTGGTTTAACGCATTCTCTGCCAATACGCTGGTTTTAAAGTGCTTAAGAAAATCAATTGGATTTAAACAAAACCAAAGCAAAATTCGGCGTAGGAATGGCAACGCAGTGGCTCGTCAATGCCATGCGTGGTTTGTCTGCATGTAGTTGGTGATTTTTATTTTCACGAATATAATATGGAATAGAAACCATACTCCCGTTAAGTGTAGAAAAGAAAACCGTATGGACGTTGCCACCTGCTAATTACTTCGAAGTCATGAGACGGCAAGTAGGTGCGTATCTTACTGCTCGTAGAAGGCTTATGGTCAATGGACTAGGCCCAGCGCCAAGCGTACTATGCTGAAGAATGCTGTACATTACAGGACGTGAATTTCTATCTGTTATGCGCTTGGAGGCAAAAAAAGTCCAAGTCTTGGCTCCTCCCTAGGTCCGGTTGAAGGAGAGAGGGATTTTAATAGATGTATGTATTTGATAGGGAGTCCAGCGCACTGGTGCGTACATTTATTTTCATCTTAAAAATCAAAACAAAAATCTCGGCATAGTATTCATACGAACCGTCTTCTCGATCTCTTTAGTCAAAAAATGGCAAGTTTATCCCGGTATGTGTAAGATTTTGACAGAATTATGGTAATATAAATTTATTATATTCAGTTTCCTAACGAAACGTATTAGAGTTTCTGATGGTGGGCATTAATGCCCGAAAAGAGTGCAACGATACAAACATTTTTTTATAGGACTATCTCTGGCCATTGCCGAAAATCAAACTTCTCCGCGAAACTAATTTTGTTTGTTATTTATTCATGATTTTTTACTTCAGGGATTCATTTGTGAAGTTTGGCTCCCGACCCCTACTATGTTTTCGTCGTTCCATTGGGAACTCCATCTTATCTTAATTCTCGCAATCACTTTTTTGCTCGGGCTCAAATAGGTTAAATCACCTAAATAATTTCTAATTATTCACACACTATACCTTTGTTATTAGGCTGGAATTTCGAGAATTGTGCGAAGTACTAATTTTACTGCTACGCGTTTCAATTTTACATTCTTTATTGCCCTTATCTTTAAGAAAATATTTCAAGCCGATACGTTCAAAGAAAAGTGACAATATGTTGGTTTTTAAGTCAAACATAAGAAATATAAATGCTCCCTGTAAACCATTTAGCAAAATAAAAGGGTACCAAAATTTAGGTCGATGTGCTAGAGCGGCTATCATGCCAAAAGCCCAAGATAATCCCATAATGGTTGATAATTTCACGTACAGCCATAGTCTTGTATATTCTTTTCTGCCAGAAGCCGTAGAAAATTCAGAATTTTTCGACTGTTTTTGAAACCAGCAAACAGTAATTGAAAATAATAAAGCGTTCATACAAAGCAGAAAACTAATTGGTGCGTATAGAAATATGCCCAATCCAATGCGATTGCCGAACCAGCAAACACCTGGCAGTACAGCGTAATAAGGCCTAAAATCTTTTGGCAGGAAATTCGTAAGGTCTGTTAACAATGCGAAGCCAGTAATCAGTGCTGAACATCCCCATGCGTAGAGTGCATATTTTAGATGCGATCTTTCGTTGCATGTGTTCAAAGCAATTTTAGAGAACGTATGCCATATGTCAATGCTCATGACGTTCATCCAAAAGAATGCCGACAAGAAAAAGAAATGTATCAATATTGCGATACCTTTACAAACACTATTCGGCACGGTTACTATTGGTGATATACCCAACAGAAATAGTGACTGAGCAATTATTAAAGCCCAAGATAATGAACTGAGTATACGAGAAGGTAAATTGCTCTGATTAGGTAGTGTATAATAAATAATGTTATGCAGTATTAAACAAAATATGGACACTGCAAGACAGGCTACTGTCAGATATCCTTCAATCTTCAATGTAAGTATATCCGCTTCATTTCTGAAAAAATCTCTTACACAGTTACTATTATTTATGGCACTCTCGCAAATATCAGTCATCTGACAACTGGGATCATTACAGGGCATCTCCCTACATACACCATGCAGTCCATCCCATACACGTTTTGGTAGTGGACAAGAATTCGGATCCCAGTTGAAATCAAATATCATGAACAATGATGGATCTTGTGGTTTCTCCTTATAGGTGAATTTCTGCCAACAGTGCAGTTTTGATGGGTCAACTCCATGGCAGATAGCACAGTGTGGATTTTTGAACACCTGGAAGACAAACATTCAATATTTCTCTTTATCATGTTAATTTTATTTTGTGTTGAATAGAGTTTCACAACATTCCAGAACTATCTGTAAGATAATTAGATTTAACTGCATCAAGAAATGAATTGTTGCTGTACTTATTTATTTATTTAGGTATCCAAAACTTATCCTTCAAAATTGCAATGTATGTGCCACGAGCTAAAAGGTTACATTATTTTAACTGCATGCTTATAAGAAGTATGAGAATATTCTGCCTCTAGTTGAGGATTATTATTATTTTTTAAAATGCTTAAAAACTATTTAATTTATTTTAAATTTATTACATACGGATACTTTATCTCTGACCAGCTGTTGATAGGCGTGGCATTTATCCCTTACGATTACGTCTTCCCAAGTATTGGGGCAGTCTGCTATTGATGGGACACATCTTCTTCCTTGACGGTCTAACGACTTCATGTCAGTCACTAATCTGCAGGTTCCATTTCCTGCTCGCCATGTCGAAAGCCCGGGTAGATATTCACCTTCTTTTATCTGAAACGTCGTATTAAAACACATATTCAAAAAAGTTACAGATTTTTAAACTCGAAGATGATACTTTGACTACGGAGAAATGTTGATTGAACAATAATTAATTGAAATGTTCGGCTGCAGTCATTCGCGCTCCAAAAGGGTCTTTTGTGAAACATTTTTTGTTTTGTTTTCAATAGTTAATATTACGGGCGATCCTAATTGTCGATAGTTTTCTCTTGAAATAAGTTATTTTATGTCAAAAAAAGGGGTTTTTAGAAAATGTCTTTGTGTTTATGTTGTAAATTTAAATCCTAGCAAAAAAATAAACGAAAAATCGAACCTCAATGTTTCAATTTTGAGTTTGAGTTCCTAATGGGGATAGACAGCAATTAGCGATGAAAGTTTATTATCCGAAATTATCATTTTATTGGATTACTTTTTATTAAAAGGGGCTTTTCTTAAAGTACCAATGAAGTATGACTAACTACTTAAGAATATATGTACAGTTAAGGCTATTATGATAAGGTTATAATTCCTTTACCATTTGTAGTGTAATATCGGTGGTATTACATTGTAATACTGATTTCAGAGCTTGAAGATGATTGGCATCCTTATGGCAAATGGCGCAATATACATTAGCATAATATATACCGGTCAAGGAGCTGTACACTGGCATATCCAGGGCATAATGATAATCCTGGACTGGCTGTCTTGCGCACAGAATACTACTGTCGCTGTCCTCCGTACAGCCATCCACTAAGTAGATGCCCTAAAGATTATTGAATTAAATTTCAGTCGTTTTTCCAGATGAGTAGTTCATTATTTTAATCCTATTGTTAACAAATATGCTAGATAACATTCATTAACATTAAAACAATATTGTTAGCAAGTGATGAAAAAAAATTATATATTTTTTAATACTAACTATATCCTCTCTAATTGGTCTACATGTCCACAAAGATCTGGGGATGTTATTGATGTGATGATGATATGGTGGCCAAAAACTTCTGTCTATACAACAGTCATCGTACAACTGGCATTCATCGTCGCAGTAACATTGTGAACGTAGAAAACTGTATAGAGGTATAAAGGTATTCGAATTAAATTAATTTTTCATTAGATTTTGCTGAAAAAGTAAAACTTAAAAAATTAATGTTTTGTAAATGTAATTATTTTAACTTCAGAAAACTGATAGCTCATTCTTAGCCAAACCTAACACTACTATCTAGGCAGTTATATCTAAAACAAGAGAGCATCAAAGAAATTAAAGACAATTTGAGCAATTATTAATTAAATCAATTTTGAAGGGTCAGGGCGTCAACGGCATAAATGTTAAAACGCCTTGAAAAGAAAATCTGGCGCAATGCAGGACCGACCACTTGAAACCGCACTATCACTGGGTTCTATCACTCTTCCCGTAAGATAAGTTATTGCTATCGATTGTTAGATTCGATTCTTGTTGTTTGCTTTACATTGTAATAAAATGTTAATTTGTTAAGATTGAAATTCTCGCAGCAGTCCACTCCGATCAGACTTCTGATAGTTTGACGTAAAGGACGCTTTACTTTGCATAAAAAACCAGCCCGCACAGAATGCGCTCTATTAAAAGGGAACTAACATATATTGCATCTATCGATTAACACGATAGACGTTCGGTCGCAGCGATCCATTTGTTCGAAATTATAAACTTGTCGCACTATGTGGAGATTATTTCTGTGAAAAATGGACTAAGAAATTGTAATACCAATTGAAAAAAGGGAAATATTGGGAATTATTCCAAAAAAAATACAAAAATAAAGATAAACACGGAAGTAGGGAATGAAGATTACAAAAAAACAAAAAATACGCAGAATTGAATATTTCAAGTAAAATTATGTAAGCGACTTTTCAATTAATTTTTTGTTTAATCATTTCTATTTTCCAGGTAGATACTGAAAAGTCATTCTAATAATGTTCGGGATGCTGGAAGCTAAAGGAGAAGAACCAATTTGAAGATTATAAACTTGTACGGCGTGCCGAGCATAGTCAAGATAAATAGGCTCCACTGGCTGCGATGGGCAGGGCATCTCGCAAGCATGTCACCTAAGAAAGGTGATGAAAAGTAAGGATCGGCCGTATAAACTGAGATGGGCCTTATAGTACAAGAGGCGATGCTACAATTCGAACTTGCGGAACTGGAAAGGTATAGCAATCTATTAACCCTCGGACAGTGGAGCGCTCACACAGGTATCGTGTCTAGTGATGATCAACTTCCTTAACAACCCATATTTCGTGACGAGAAAGCTCTGTTGATATTAGCTGTGTACTGCGCCCAACCTTTAACCAAAGTAAGGGCTTTACTGGTTTTCTTTTGTTTTTCACAATTTTATGGAAAAGTCTGAAAGATTTTTCTTTAAATCTTCACTAATTAATGGTACTAGTTGAACTGATATTTTCTCAGGTAAATGTATTTTAGTGGAATGTGGAAGATCGTTAACTTCAAGTATCGACCAAGACTAAAATTTAAAAATATTTAATTGAATCAGCATAATTTTAAAAATATCATTTATAAACTGAAAGTGAAATATTAGAACATTTTGGAAAATGGAGATTCCAATAATACACTCACTGGTCTATACTTAAATGTTGTGGTGCGTGTAAAAATTCAATACTTCTATTTTGGCAATAATCTCTTCTGCCACAATTTCTAAACTGTTCCAGGATGGCGTGGGCGGTCCCTGACAACAGCCATATCCAGCATAGAGCAGCGAGCATCACATACTGCCTAGAAAAAAAAAACAGAAGTTGAAGTACCTATAAGGATTCAAAAGACATGATGATCAAAGAATTGTAAGTTATTAAAACTCATTATTTAATAATTAAATATTTTCAATTGAAATTCAAATTTAAAAAGATTTCTACGCATCAGTATCCGTTACAGAATGAATATAAGGAAAAATTTTGCTCATGCAATACATATTATGCTCTACAAATTATTTAATTTGTTTTTTTAAATAAAACTATATCAGTTTCTACATTACGTCATAATATAATAATTATAACGAAATAAATATTTATTTATGGGAATCACTTGAGTATGTATTTCAGTTTGTTTACTATAACTATAATATTTGTAACCACTAATGTAGATATGTTTTTAGTAGGGTTTTATTCTTCATCTCAGGTTTGCTGATTATTATTTACTTTTCGCCTTCAAGACCTATATTTCAGAATTTCCATTTTGGATTTTCGCACTGAACATAAATGTTGAGGACCCCAAAGTAAAGTAATGTTTTTTTTTTTTTTTATGAAAGTATAAAAGTTTAAAATCACAGGAAGTCCAAATTGTTATTTTACTTTAAGTGCCACCAAGGGTCCCTGTACTTTTGGTCACAATCGATCATGAGGCGTCATTGTAAAAAAATCGTTTGAGCCATTTTCAAAAATCCCTTTCGTAATTTACTGCTTCCGGTTAAAAGATTTATGAATAGATCTCGTGCTGGTACTCAAACGAATTATAAAGTTTGTGCTTTTGCGATTTTTAGACTCTATTTCATTTAAAACTCATTTAAAGAAATGAGAATGCGAAAGCATTTAAGGGGTCATCATATCCGTATTTTGGAAAGAAATCCTTCGAAATTATGGTAAAGGACAATCATTTCGATAGTTCTCATCAGATTATTTAAATATTTCTGAATTAGAGGTTTCATTTCACGTTCTATACTTAATTACTTACGGACTTTAAGTAATTATTTTCTCTTTACTTTCAGATATTGTTCCTGGTATATTTTCCGTGACAGAGATATCATACCTGGATAGTTGAATTCTCAAAAGGCTTCTCAATGATGCCTGTCTTCTAAATATAGAATTTAATAAGAAAGAGATCTTATCTGGATGGACAAGCTTATACTGTGCTAAACAACAGTTTTATCAGGTATGTCGGATCGTAAAGTGCTTTGATTTTTCTAAAAGAAATAAACATTCTGGAATTAAAGGTTCACACGATTCTATCGTTTCATTTCTCGCCATTCTGATTGACAGGTTTTTTTTAAATGCATTTTTCTTAAAGGTCGGCAATCGAAGAATCTATTTGAACTATTTGAAACTATATATAGAAGCGGTAACGTCTTCAAAAAAATAAATAAATAAAATTAGTAGGTTTAATTTTTGATCGTAATTGGATGGAAATCTTTAGAGCGATTTTTCATGAAAATCGTAAAAAAAAAAACTACCTTTTTCTTTTTAGTTAGCCGATTATCTTCCAAACTGGTATTTTAAACTATTTTATCTGGAATCTATGGTTAGCAGAATGTATGAGTGTTTTGAAATAAGCTTTTAGTAAAACTTGAGATCATTGCTCTTCAGGAATTCCTAAATACTTAAATTTTCCGACGACAGAACTTGACCAAAAATATCACATCCAGTATATTTCAGGAGTCCTGACGAAAACCCGGTTTCCTAAAATTTTATTCTGCCCTAGAATCGAAAAACTGGGCAAAAGGTTATTAAAATCTTATCTGAGCATTCACACCTTCTATCAGAGGCTGTTCAATCGACTTATAGGCAGTATAGGCGGGAGATTGTGCAAAAGGATTAAAATAAGAAGGAAGTATAGTGTAGAATTCATGATATTTTGACTTGGCTTGTTGTAAGTAAGGATGTTGACATCATTGTATAGAATATATATAATGTATGTTATATAGAATAGTTATATTATATTATGTTATATTTATTATATTATATTTAGTTATATTATATTATAGTTATAGAATGTGTAGATTTGTTACTTTGAAAAGAGCATCATCTTTCTTTCGGAGAAGTTTTGACTGATATATCTGTAGGTCAGGCTGGACACCACAGCTCTGATCGTAACAACTGGTTTTAGGATAGCCACGTCCGTTAGTGTTTATGTTTTATGGGGAAATATAGAACTGCGACCAGATAGTCCATAAAGATGATGAGCAAGTTTAGTCACTACTTTTGTTTTGCATCTTTTGTGTGGGTTTCAAGAGAGATATTTTTCTGTGAAGGGTCCGAGGTAGTTATTCAGATCAATTGCCATTAGAGGATATTTGTTGATGAAAGAAGGAGAGGAATCCTGCCGGAATGTAAACTGGCATCTCATGACAATATTTTGGTACAGAAAATTTGACATGATCAAGATCATTAATAAAATAAATAAATAAAAACATTATTTTATGATAAGTGATCGGATTTCCTTGAGACAGTTTTAAAGCATGACACAGATGAGTTCTGTCAACGCATATTAATCACTAATAAGTAATCATTCAGGAAGTAAAGAGAACTCTGTGATGGAAGTGGAGTGCGGCTATTATCTAGATCGAGTCGTCTTTTGTGGGTGTTTATTGTAAAGAAGATGTTCTTCACTCTTTTGAAGGCTTAAACTATTAAAAATTATTCAAATAAGACATAAAATTGAGTCATCAGATTTCAATAATCATGGATTATTCCTCGCATTTCCAAATAAATGTCAGATTTGCGACTAATCGTAATAAATAATAAGGACATTTTTTTTTTCTTTTTTTTAAAAAACTTATTTGGCAATCCTTTGAATATATTTGACCCACTTTCCAAGGACTCTGTTGCAAAAATGTAATGTGTTTATTTGGCCAAATCAATAGATAGTGGGGGGTAATTTTGCGTCAATCCTTAAATATCTTTTTTAAAATTGGATTTTAAGTTGGGGGAGAAGGGTAAAACTTGGCTAATTCTTAATGTTTTCTCGCCACCTGTTCATATTAAAAACTACCGAGACGAATATAGGGTGACACAGGTGTGACTTAAAGTTATTGCCAATTTTTTTCAGTTCTGATTGAGCCTTCTTCTCGTTCTTCGTAATGGAGCTGCAAATTTTCCGAATAGTTCGCATTAATTGACTTGACAGAAAAGCAATTTGTTCTGTGCTACCAGAATACTAGCAGAATAATTACATACTGTTGGATATCACTGCGTATCCGACGGGAAGATATCACAATCAAATTATCTCAAATAGGAAGCTCTATTTACAGAATGTATATTTCAACTTTTTTTTTGCGTTTTTTCTTAAAAGTTTTTGTGTATCCTTTTATTTCAATTAATATTTTGAGAAAATTTGGATTTTACAAGGATGCTGAATGATTATATTGGATCTTTGTCTGGATTCAGCTCAATGATATATCTCTAAATGAGATATGTTGCTTTACCATAAGTGAGAAAATTCTTTCTTTTCTTTTTTAATTTCCACTACAATTTTTCTCTTTGACAGTTCTAGCGGATTTTCTTTCTTTCCATGTTTAGATTTTTTATTTTTTTATGGTGGTTCGCAAGTTCAAATTGATGTTACGCTCTAACTTGACTTTTTTTTTATTGCAATATTAATGATATATAAGTATTAGTGCATTAAATAAATCTAAATTTAGGAAACACTAAAGTGCGGTTAGCATTGCTGTTTTTAAATTGAGTAGAAACGCATATTGATCAGATAAATTGCGAACTAGAAGTGACAATTGACAAACTCAATGAGTCGTTTCTATCAATTTTGTAAAGAGAGAGAAGAGAAATATTAGACAGCGGGTGGGAACGGAAGCTGTTGATTACGGCCAATTAGCAAGGCGACAAAGAACAATTTTATTAGGGAAAGAGAGAATATTATTTTTTGTACATTCTATAAAGTTATTACGCATTGCTCTATTTTTTCTGTCCAAAAAAGAACTCGAATCCTGTCACATTTTCGAAACTGTGTATATCTAATGGAGAAAGAGAAGCATATTTTTATCTCTTACTCCTAATCTTTCTTCCCATCTCTTTTGTGTTTGAGAGTGTTGTATTCCTTTTCTTTTTGTTTACTTTTTATTTATTTATTTAATAGTTTCCGCAGTATTAATTTATTTTTAGCAGCAAACGGGGTGGGCTAAAACATTAATCTTTTAACTAGCCAGCTGGTCAACGTTAAAGTTAGTATTATCACCTTCTGTAGGGGGAAGAGGACCATTAACTTCTTTAGGGATCATAGCGTCTCTGCGCTATGATATCCTAGTCTAACAATATGACTTTCAAACCCCAAACTCTCCCCTTCCCCTCATGCACTTAACTTAGGGACTGCAGAGATATTCAGTTGACATATTCTATTTTGGTTAGCAAACTCTTAACTTCAAAGTCGCCCAGATTCTAACACCATCTACTATGGCTCCCTAAAGTGTATTATTTCATGGAAGTTGCAGAAGATCGATTAAATTTTTGCAGATGTCTTAAGACTTGATAGCATTAATAATACTTAACATTGCTGAGAACACAACTATTTGGCTTAAAGCAAACTGAAGCGTCTGAAAAAAAAACTACATTTGAATCCAAAACAACATAAGAAAGCTGAGTGTCTGAAAAGGAATAATAAAGTTAAGGCTTATAGCGTAATTTAAAAAGAAAAAATCAACATAGTTTGAGCTTTCTCAATGTATCAACTGTTGATTTCTTACTCGGTAGGCAAAAGTACCGTAATTCAATTGTCCATAATTTTTTTACCATCAGTATAATCTTATTTCTTGAAAAAAAAAAAAAAAAAAAGACGGCAGCTTCTTTGCATTCCCCGACAGTTTGGCGTCCACAAAATGACATTTAATTTTGGAATTACTAGCAGCTACCACGTGGTCAATGAAGGGCTAATTTGAAAAAAAAAAAAGACTTGGGAACTTTTTATTTATGTTTAAATCAAAATTACATAATCCAAACGTCTACAAAGTAAATTATAAGATCCATAAGGGATCCAAAAATACGTTTTTGGACACCATTAGATCAACCAGAAGTGCCGTTAGTTTTTCTCAAAAAAATCACTTTCACATGTTACTTTTATTTCCGGCAAAATTAATTTTATGAGTTACTAAACAATATTATGGCTCCGCTCTGAAAGTATCATTTTAGTTTATTAAACAGTTCTAAAAATGATAATCATTAAATATGTTGCCAGAATTTCAAATTGGGAAGACACAGGTGACTGGAAGTGTGATTTTTTCGATGATTCTCTTATTTTCTAGTCAGTAACGATGGGTTTTATTGGAATTACTGATTAAACTCTTTTTTTTTGGTCTAACAAAGTCAAAGAACCATGATCTTGATCTGTCAATTGGAAAATTTACATTATTACTTTAATCTTAATTTTATTAAACTGGTTAAATAGTTTTAGTAATGAGCAAGA
Source organism: Rhodnius prolixus (assembly GCF_049639745.1). Taxonomy (NCBI): domain Eukaryota; kingdom Metazoa; phylum Arthropoda; class Insecta; order Hemiptera; family Reduviidae; genus Rhodnius; species Rhodnius prolixus. The sequence goes on from NW_027411582.1 coordinate 33,915,764, forward strand.
ACAAAAAAAAAACTGAACCTGTTATTATAAAGAAAAAAACAAATCAGAAATTACACAAATTTAAATTTCCAGATCTATAATGACTTTGAGAAGTTCAAGGTTGATCAATGACTAACAGTTTTAACATATTATAAAGTGAATTTAAAAAAAAAAACAGAATGTAACCAATTTTATTTTACATTTTGGTCGTTGAATTGTGAGCGGACGATCGCCACTGGACAATGGAAGAGTAGGTACATTAAAGCTGTGATAATGGCAAGCCTTACAATTGATAAACCAGGCAGGTTTTTTTTTTCAGGATGAATAGGTTATAACATTGAACAGGTTACGTAGCGTGAATGAATGATTTGAAAAAAAATTACATGTCTTCAAACTTTACCCCGGAACTCTCACTAGACTCCTGAGTCTAATTGAAATAGTAGGTCTGACCAGGAGGTGATCTATCTGATGGATTGCAATAGCTTGGGTTGTGGTGTCGCTAGATCCCTAGTTCAGCTCCTTGAATCTGATCTACCAATATTGACCACTGCGTTCACGTAAGGTAGTAGCCATTTCATAAAGTATTGTTTTAATTTTATTGGCCTTAGAATTTAGTTAAACTCTGCATTTTCTACTAACTATGGATCGTCTCAATTTATCTTCACTTATGTATGTCGATTAGTTTGTTCTTTGCAGCAAGACAAATGTTTCTGTAATTGTGTATTTGTAAATGAATTTTTGCTTTTGATGTTGAGAAATTTTCATATTTTTCCGTCTCGATTTCTCATTATCTTGTAAGAGATTTCTTGCGTTAAATACCAATCTTCAATTTTAAAATCAGCAGCGACAACAGCTTTTGTGTAGTCCAAATAAAAAAATCATCTCCTTTTGAAAATTTCTATTTCCGGCTCCAAGCAAAGAGCAGATTGGACAAATGAATATTGTCTGTTCTGATGACACAAACACAAGTAAACAAATACACAGTTTTTTCTTTTTAGAGATAAACAACAGAATATCAAACATGAACATTTTGCGTTTGTTGTCGAGTTATACAGTAAACACACTGTAGAAATGGATTAAGAAGAATTTAATGCCATTTTTCAGTACCCTAAAATTGGACCAGAAAAAATATTAAGCGTAAATTTTTTTGTTTAAAGTATTTAATTTTTTCACCAAACTTTGAATGTTTACTTAATGCTTTTTTGAGCTTCATTATAATAATATTTATTTGACTTCACTAGAGGTTAGGTTTCAAAAGATTAGTCAAAAGTTGTATTTGAGATTACTTCATCTATCCTACAGAATCAGCATTGTCATCACGTATGCAAGTCCGCTTCCTTTATGGTGCCCTCTGACTTGATAATGTCCCTTGAAGAAACCTATCACCATGTGGAGAACTTATTCAGACTGAAGCTCGTCTGAAATCTCTCCCGGTTATGGTTGGCCAGACAGAGATTTACCTGCCTCTAAGGGGAGTTGACGTCATCTCATGGCTTTACTTAGCAGCCAGAATGTTTTCTTTATCCAGGTTCTTGAGTTTTTCCCAGGTACTTCCAAATGCTGTTTTAGACTCTTGACTTTGCCGCTATAGTTCACCTAATTTAATGGACAAAATGAGAGTTATCCTTTAAAGGCATTTCTTAAGGAAACCTTAAGGATTCATTTTATAGAAAATCTCATAAAATTAAAAAAGTCCTTCCAGCTATGAGGTATTTTCAGTGGACCGATTTTGCTCGATAACTTATCTTAGTATCCTCTGGTGTTACACAAAATAAGTATCAAATTTGAACTTTCTGGATTTTTTTTTTTCTATTTGCTGTGACCGAATTATGGACAGACCTCTTTGTAAAAACCACTTAGTTTCTGTTCAAGATTCCTTAATATTATTTTAGGTGAAAACTTAAATTAAAAACTCTGCATTATTGTAAATTATCTCATTAAAAGGTTAAGATAATGCCAAAAAAAAGCGCGACTTTTGCGCGTTATAATTTGTACAATTCAAATTATTTAATTTCTCATATATATGAGAAATCTGATATTTTATCAGAGATGAATCAATTTCTGTGCACGGTGATCTCTCGTTGGTACATCCGTAACCAGATAATGATATTTTGATTAATTTAAACGCGAATGAAAGGATATTTGGAACATTGCTCCTTGATTTCTTGGCTTGTAAAATAGTAGCGTGTGCCAACAAACCCGATGCCTCGTTTAATTTGAATAGTTTTGTAATATAGAATTTTCTTTATAAAATATTTCTTGAGATGTTGTTGAGTAAAGACTAAGAAAACGGACTTTAACCTGAAGTTATAGTTCCGTTTTTGTAACGCTTTTCCTGCGAATTCGGCATTGATAATGAGTGATTGTTACTTATCAAATAAATGGTTCGATAAAATTGAACTGAAGTTTTTTTTTTTAACTTATTGCGAACAGAAAAGTTTTTTAAGAAAAATTTTATTAAGGGCCAACCTTATTGTGTGGGCTCTTGAAGTGACAATAACACATTTACGTCTTAGAGAGAAAGTACAAGCAAATGTGCAGATAAATTCAGATTGAAATGAACTTTAAACTAATCTTTTATTTCTCTTTAGTACAACTATTGGAACAAATAAACACGCATTGATGAATATAAATGGAATAGTGCCATATTTTGATTTGGAAAATCAGAGATTTGAAATTTGCTAAAAATAATATAATCTGCTATAAAAATAATAAGCTTTAGTTAAATATGATTGTTCCTGTTTACTGCCTCTTATTTATGCGGGAGGAATGTCTGATTTTTGGGATAAAATAGTTACTAGAATACATGTTACAGCTTGATTTTGAAACTTTTCCCGATATATTATACTAACAATGACGCCAAACTGTACTGAACCGTTTTTTGGGCTTTAGTTAAAATATAGGGTAATAAAGTACCAAATAATGATTTATAAAGTTTCATTTCCATCAAAACTGGACTCTGTTCCCAGCAAAACTTGTAACGGTAGTTTTACAGTTAAGTTTAATTTATATATGTATAGATTTTGGAATCCTATAAAAAATTTTAGCCACTCAAACTTATTATTATTATATTACTTATAAAAATGATTTATATCAGATTATTTACAATGCATTTTAATGAATATTAGCGTTTGCATTGAATTGCCATTTTTTTAAAAAAAGTTTAAGACACTTATACCTCCGAATCTTAATTTCAAATAAAAAAAAATGTACTTAAGGCAGGGCTGGATTTAGATGAAAAGAGGCCCTAGGCTATTCCACTTATGAGGCCCTTTCACCTCCCATTTTTAAGTTTGTAAATTGCATGAGTGATAATAAAATCACATCACTACTGTGATATACATATATATCAATGTGTTAAATGAAACATGTTGTTATTGCTACTGTTTTTAGAATAGTATAATTTTAATTTTGCTAACAATTTTAATGTAGACCCCTCTTGATCTTGATCCCCTAGGCCTAGTTAGCCTGTAGGAAAATCCGGCCCTGACCTAAGTTATACAAAAATATGAATATGGTCAATTTTTATTTTCACGTTAAACGTGAAGACGTTCTAGTTTCGTCTTCAAGGAACAGGGCGATCTAGAAGGGATCCCAGTCTAGCGATACTCAAAAAATTAAAGGCTAATAGTAGTTCTAAGTACCCATTTTGAAAAAATATATATATATATATTTTAGTAAAATCGAACTTCAAAGTTTGATCGAATTTTGAGGCTAACATTCATGTTAAATAGTGATCTTGGTGGCCTGATATTCATTGAAAATAATATGATAAGCAAATATCTCAGCCAAATCAGTTGTAAATTATTATTAATTAGAAGATAGCCTAAAAATGCAGTTCTCCAGCAAGAATTCAAATAATATGAGATTGTTGGCTATAAATTTTGTTTTCTTTGCCCTGAGAGATTTTAAAACAAATTTTCTTCAAAGAAATTGATTTTAATATTCAAAGAGATATGCTATTTTAATCTATTTAACAGATCTCTGCTTGATTTAAAAGGGATTTATTTTGTATTAACAAAATATTAATTCTTAGATAACTTTTTTTGAGATACAGAAATTTTTGTGAACGTGACTTTGAAGAATTTATACTAATAATAATTTTAATGAGAATGGCTCTAAATTATTTTAATAATTTCGTGCCATTATTGTTTTAATTTAAAGAGAAATTGATAGTATGCATTTAGATTCCCTATTGATGCCGAAAAAGTGGGTTCTAGAAAATGGTTTGTAAATGTAAAATAAAATAAAAAAAATCTTTAACTATCCAAACTATCCTCTAAATGTGTCATTTCATTGCAAAATCTGCAATTGCACCAATGATTAACTAAAAGAAAAATTTGCAGATATATCTTACCTTAAAATTATTCAGAAGAAAAAAATAATTATTTCCAATATTAAATTTTAATTTAGATTTTTATTTTTCTTCTCTTCTTTTTCTTTTACTTGTAGTTAGATTTTCCACAAATTCACTATTACTACAATCATATCTTTTTGAGAAAAACATGTGAAACTTTTGTCTTTTTTTTTTTTAGAAGAAATGAAAAGAAACAAAAAACTAGTGAACTATGGAGACAAAGCGGCGCCAAAAGGACGTAGTTTTGGCATGCACAGAATACTGTACCGTCTGGTTTGGCAAGGACTGACTGAGGCGGCCTGAAGTCTACATGTGAGGGGGAGAAACTATAGAGATACTACAAATGTAAACACAACTTTAAGGAGAACTGGTTTTTAATAAATATATATATATATATTTATGTATAGTAATTTTTTTTTTGTTGCTCATTTTAAAACTAAAAACTGGTTCATTTTATGGTTTTTATTAACAATTTTATTTACCTGCTTATAAGGCCAACGGCAGTGGTAAATCTCGACCTATCCACTCTACAGAGACCAACACTGTTAACCGGTGATGTTGAATGATTCTTCATAGTGGAAGCATGGATCTCCAGGTTGCCCTGGGCAGTATTTTGTTGCTATCTATTATTTTGTATGGGTGATGTGTATGTGTATGCGTGTGTGTGTGCGCGCGCGCGCGCGTAGGTGTCTATCTGTAGGTGGTGCGTAAGTCTGTGTGATAATAGCGCTTGCGCTATCCCATTGGAACTCCTTGTAGTTTCTGGCTATCATCGCCATTCTTCCTCCTCTTGTAGAACTGGCTACCATGATTCTGTCGCAAGAAAAAAGTCTCTTAAAAACTTCTTTTTTTTATCTTTTATTTTCGTTGTATGTCGCATATTTACTTAAAAGCTTGTTGACTGTTAACACTATCGTTAATGGAATAGGAAGGTTCTTTTAAATATGTTACTCTATTCATCGTAGTAATTGGAAGTAGTGAGTTTGTATCAAAGAATCGAAATAAGATTTTACTGTGTGTTTAATGTAATAGAGGCATAAATTAATGTTAGTAAAAATTAAAATTTTGTTTTGTAAGATGAAGTTTAAAGAAAAGTATGGTTTAGAAAACCGTTCATTTCACTGAAAAAGACAGTTTAGAGGGATGCCTAGTCTTATTCTTCCTCAGAACTGTCTTTAAAAAAAATTCCTAACAAATTACTCACTTAAGAAGTATTTACGTATGTGTGCACGCAGAAAAATCGTTCACGCAAATTGTTTTTATTTATTTAGTAATTTGCAATCTGTATATAAAAATATTACAATAAGTAAATATGAGTAATGGAGATATAGTTGATACGTGAAGAGCAAGTGGAGATAACCTATCCATCGGTAGCGCTCTTAACAGGAAATCGATGATGACGATGTTCTTTAGTTCTCAAGGTAGACCGGGACTGCTGGCGATTCAATCGGCGTGATGGATTGTTAGAAATGAATAACAGTAAAGGTGAAAGACTGTACAAATGGATTAGAGCAGATTGGAGCTTGTGATATTTCGTCTTGACAAGTTGTTGTACGAATGGATTGTTGTGGTTATTATAAAAAGCAAGGTTTAACACGTAGAAAGGAGCGTCAACTTTTTCTATTTGAATGTCTGTTTGAGTCCGTAAGTTTTGGATGTTTGGCTGAACCCCTCAGCTCTAATCCGAGTCTATACATAGGTTTGAGGATAGCAATATACATATATCAATCGTTTGGAGTTTCATGGGCAATTTGGAGCATCGACCCAAAGAGTCTTGCAAAGTGATTTTGCACCTTTTCTTAATACTTGTGTCTTTTAGGTCTAGAGTGTGGGTTCAATGTGAGTCATTTGACTGTGAAGAGCGCACCAGATCTTTGCAAGGAAGAGGATTGAAGAAGACCGGAGGATTGAGGCCCCGCCGAAGAGTAAAGGTGGCATGCTGGCATTTTTTGTTTACTGGCACTTCTTTGCTCCAGATACTTTTTTTTGTGAGTACGTTTGTCACTTGATTGATTTAGGGTTTATACGTGTAGTACTAGTGTGACTGTGTCATCTGTAGAGAAGAGTGTATGAATGGTCTCAAAAAATGAAAGAACCGTTCAGTAAAATGATACTGTACTTTCGATAGAGAAATTTTTACTTAAACTAGAATATTTCTTAAAACTTTTAACCCTTCTTGAATTGCAATGTAAGTGAAGTGTATGATCGTACATTATAATTTAAAGGACAACTTAGTGGACAATTTGCGTTTTATAGAATTTCCAAGGAAACATTTTAATTTTCGAGTAAACCGTTCGTAATTTAAACGTTTCTAGTAATACTGATAAGCCTTTACGTTAATATTTAGTTTATTTTATTTTGAAGCGATTAGCTCAAATTGGTTTTCAGGGAAATCGCAGAAAACAGAAAAACAACCATTATCACATACGTATTACAAGCACAATTAAAACAGGGAGTGGAAAAGTTACCTAACTCTTTTCCTAGAATGAAAAATACATGTAAACAATAAGAGTACATTAAGTTAAAAAAAAAATATATACAGACATACAATATTTTCGAGAAAATATGAAAAAAAAAAATATAGAAAATTGATACTTCATTGTTAAGGGATTTTGCTAATTTGCAGTCGCTGATAGAATCTAATCGAAATATAAAGTTTTTTTCTCTTGCTTGAATTTTCATTATGAGATATTTGGTTCACATTATTTGTTAAAGATACATTTTCGAACTCAGAGGACACATAACTAGATATTTTTGGTGAAGAAATGATATTGATATCAAGTATATCAAATATATGGATGTATGAAAAAGTAAAAATAAGGAAATGTAAGTTCATTAATATATAATTGACTAGAACATTTCCAAATTTGCAAGAAACCTGTCGTGGCCTCAAAAAAACCGTTCAAAATAAATTTTAAAAAACTTTCCGAAAAGTATGTTGTGCTAGTTATTTTAATTTTCTTTGAACCTACAACGTCTAAGTTATGCGATCGTGTCAGTTTTCAAGGAACCATATGTTTTTAGGTTTTCCTGAAACGTCACTAGCCTGAAATGGCTTGTACGGTCAAGTGAGAACTAATAGCTCCAAAAATCGCAGGAAACTTACTTATATTTCGTTAAGATTCCATCATGGGATTCGGCCTCAAGTTAGAACGGTCAAAATCCCTCAGCCAGGCGTAACGCTTTACCTTAGGGATTCAAAGAAAACTTTTTTCTCCTTGTCTTTTAACCTAAAATATTTATTGCCACGATAAGTTTGCACGTTGGAAATTCATTTTCCCACTCTTTTGGTAGAAAATTTCCTACTACGCTTCTTTAGAACTTTAAAGTTGTTGACAATCTCTTTTCTTCCCACAAATGTACACAAATATTTTATAGAATCGTATTATTGATTTATTTCTTTAAAGTTACAGTGAAGTTTTGTGAGCAACCCTTTTTCGCTTACAACAAACAACTTAACTTCATTAAAAAGTTAATTTTTACTTTCTCTAATTCTGTTATTAAGAGAAGATCGTTTTCCGTATAAAGTGTTATGTGGAATGAGCAACTTACTTAACATTTCGTAATTTAAAAACGAAAAGTCCACAGAAAGTTCTGATTTAATATTTTGGATCGGTGTCATCATCGATACAGAGTCCATTTAGACAAAATCAGCCAACCAAAAGTGGCGCTTTTGAACTGATTCGATTTTCGGGATTTTTCTAGAGAAAACGTTGCCAACTATTTTCATGAAATTTCTTTGCTCATTGCCCACCCCGATAATATTTATTTGAATAACTTTCTTTTTCTTTGTAAATTGCTTTTTTAAGGCACTTTTAGGGAAGAGATGGGTTATGCAATTTTTCTAAGTGTCAATCAAGGTAATGGAACTGCCTTAGCACCTGTGTCATATCAATTGATATAAAAATCTGAAAAAAAAAATTAAATTTGAAGACTACTGAATAAATTATGAGGGTTTTTAACGATTTTTTTCTCTCACCAATTAGTTACAACAAAATTTATTACATAAATTATGGCAAGAGACAGTTTTATTATTATTATTCATTCAGTAATATTACAAATTAAAATATTTATCATTCCTTTTACATAAAATTTTATGTTGACCGCTTAGGAATTTTCTACTTAGCACTCAAAGTATCTTTTCGGCTCTTTATTAAGTCGTAATCTTTGAAATTTAAGGTTTTACTTTTATCGAAGTTAATTCAAATGTAATGGGGAAAAGTATTCGTTCTATAAAACTTGTTGAAATAATTTTATTTCTTTAAAATTCTATGGTTGTTTTGGAGAAGCTGGAACTTTAGGTTTTGGTTTTACTCTAGAGTACTTCATCGGTTCTCTATAGACATTACAAAGTAATTATATAGTAAAAGATCCTATTTGTTATTGACGTATCAGTTGATAGAAGAAAGGTCATGTTTGTTCTGGAAAGTATTAAGCTTATGAAGGTAACTGTAGGAATTAAAATGATCAAATACTTTTTAATAATATTAATAACCAAGTTAATTAATTTGAGTAAGATGTAGTGTTTACATATATGTACTACATATATTCATTAATTATAATGGTTATCTCTGTTTAGGTACGCAGAATGTTCCTTAATTAAGGTGATTACAAAAACAAAATTAACTCAAATGTATTTTATCTTTTGTATTTGTTTCTCTGGCAAAGATCCAAGCTGGTAGATTAACTCAGTTAAGAATTTTTTATTGAATAAATTAATGATAATTTGCTACAACTATTTGTTTGCACACCTATCCTCTCGATTTATAAAAGGAAATTCGATTCCCCTAAAGCACCTTGTCAATTAAAATTATGCCTTTTCTGAACCCGTGTAAATCGAACATTTCTTTCAAGACATGTAAAAATGAAAATAATTTAAAAAACAAAACGTTCCATTTAATTAAAATACTCGGATATTTTTTGGCGTTTCATTTGAAACTAATAGTCCGGTCATCTTTGAAATTTGGCGAGCTCCTCGAGTGCTTCTCGTTTGGTGTGTATTGGTTCAAACGATTTACTACTAATTTCTTATTTTAAAAATACATAAAAAGTTTAACAATTTTGTTTATTTATTTATTTTCAGAAAAGTGATTTTTTTGGGGAGGTCTGTAACATATTATTCCTCGAAAATGCCATAACGAGATGGTCATCATCTTTTATGTGAAAGTAAGAACACTTTAAAATTATTTAATTACTTAAGGTAAAGAATTTATAAAATTTCAAAATTTAAGAAGAAAATAGGTAATAATGATAATAATAAATTTAATGACAGTGCAATTAGTGTACGGAGTGTAAAGAAAAATCGTTTACGCTATTTTCGAGAAAAGTTAGAAAAAAAAATGAAAAATATCCTTAGTAAGGACTATTTTTGGGTGAGTAGTTTTTGACCGCTAATTTGAGTATGAAACCAGCTGTAAATGGTTTCGAATAAGTAAGCAAATAAATAAATTTCTATCGGGTCAGCGATTTATTTATTTTTTTTTGAGTCACGAGAGTTCACGTTAAATACTCACTCACACAAAGAGAAAGAGACTTTTTCGAAAAATAACGTTTTCAGACTCGGGTAACTCAAAACGATTTTAAGCGGTGAAAGCTAGGCATCACAAATTTGATCTTAATATTTATTGCTATCTAGGCATACATTTATGAAGAAGTAAAAAAAAAATCAATCCTTATCAAACTTTAAAACATTAATAAGACCGCATTAAGTGTAATTAATAATTATTAATCTGTAATTAAAATAATGAAAGGAGAACCGATGTCATAATTATTGCGCAACTTCGTCCATTATTAATTAATAGTTGAGCTATACAAGCTGCTGGTAAGGATATTATGAACATGTACTCGTTTCACGCTATCTTGGAGCGCGCTACTTTATTTTATTATTGAGAAGTTGTATTGCACTTTCACTGAATGTACTGTGTATTACTGGCCTTATAGTCCACGAAAAAAAAAACTGTCTTATTTAATCATGAACATGATGAGGCAATCATTACTTATGATGATTACAACTCCCTGCATTATATCTTATGACGAGAATTAGTGATCTTCTGGTCTGTATCATCTTAATGTTAGAATGCGATATGTTTATGAGTGTCCATTCTGCAGTAGGTAGTAGAACTGAACTTAAGTGTGTTAAAGTAATTTCTCTCCTTTATTAAGTAATAACTATTTCCTATATGTGCGGTAGAGGGCCTTTTTATTTTCTGCATTTATGACTACTTAACGTACCTGCTTATCTTTATCCGTTTATTGTTTTTACTTCTTTTCTCTCTAGAGATAGATTAGGGGTTTCTTCTTATTATTGATGGGGATTTTTTTATGACAGCATCCTTTTATTTATTTCATACAATTGTTGCTAATAATTAGTTTGCTCTTCTCGAGATTAGACTGACATTCATTGGTACAGAGTACCGCTTAATCTAATCTCTCGTGAATACTTACGTGACCTCTACTCGTACAAATTTTATCTGTTCATTATATTATTAGATTTTTGGCATGATTTAATAGCCATAATAGGTATAGATGTCGATGTAAAATTAGTTTTGCCAAAATTTCTTTAACCCTTTGAAATGTTAAGTGCAGATTTTCAAATATATTTAAGAGCTTCAATAATTGCAATGGAATAATTGTCGCCCTTTAAAAAGCTTATTAAAATAAAACTCTGCCGAAAAATTAATGGAAATATTATAATAATTTACTCTACCCATTGCTCGCACAGACCATATGAGTAAATATACTCCTCTTATACACATATCTCTTGTTCACATTTGCTTATCACCATATAAATATTCTGATATCTATATGCACATATGTTCAGTATTATTTAACTGTTTTTAATGATTTTTTTTTTTTTTTTTTTTTTTGAAAAGTATTCTCGTCCGCAGTAGTGGACAAAATTTCCAAATAGTTAAAGTCAAATTCTCTTCACCAAAGTGAAGAATTTACTTTAGATGACGATGAAAGTCTACAACCTCAGAAAAATAAAAAATATGCGTGCTATGACCAATAAAATCGTGGGTCATTTTTATGCTAATAACAGTCATACACAAAATCTATTACGTACACTCAAACGTATATATTTGATTGCAGTTTTTAATATCACTTCTCTTCCAAAAAAAAACAAACCAAGAACCTATTCTGAAAATTTGTAGATTAATTAACAGATTTTAATCTAGCTTAATTTATTTATTTTTATGCTATGGGTACATAAATATTTCTACAATATCCCAAGTATTCCTGTAAAGAAGTTTGGCACTTCCGTCATTTTTTCTGTGGGTTCATATCATTCGCACTTCTTTGTTTAAGATTCTAATGAAGCGTGATTGATGTGTACTTCTAGCTGGTCATCTGCATTTCTTCAAAGTGTCTCTCTCTGAATGTGGTGGTAAGGCGGGATATATATGGTATACTATGCTGAGGATGAGGCCCCAAGTATACTCCATTGCGGCACTCCTGCCCCCACCGATGAGAAAGGAAAGATTACTGAATCTTTTTGAAAGATAACATTGCAGATTAAAGAAGTATATAAAAGAAAGGCACTTTTTAATTTTGAACTTTTAATAATCCAAAATGCTGAACACAATTGAAGTGCTGGGTTACATTTAAAAAAAAAACTGCCCCCATAGTTTCTCTGGACTTCTGTACAAATTACATGAAAATATCGGTAGCATTGTGATGACCACTGCGCCAATGTGGGGGTTAAGACGTTCATAACAGTTTTTTGGAAACTTATCCTAGAGTCGGCAGTGAGCTGATCGGTTTGAAGAATGACGGAAAGGTGAGTAGGTTAACCAAGGTTGTGGAACCCCATTTGCATCCCTGTAAACCTCTAAGGTAGCGAAAAGTTTTTAGTACGATCGACAATGTTAAGTATGTCGGTAGGTAAGTTTAATGGGAAGATAAAAAAATTTTGGGAGTGATCATATTCTATGAAAACGTTTTTATGTCATATTTATAGTTTTAAGAAATAGAAGATTTTGGTGGTGTGAAAGAAGGAGAGGAATGTTCAGTTCGGTTTGTATTTCTTTTTTCAGTTTGACATTTGTAAAACGTCAGATATATCTTGATGTGATATTTTTGCTCGGCGTTTAGATTATGTTTCGATAAATAAAGGATTACAATACTAATCCAACAGATATGCAGTTTTGGCCGGTAGCTTAATTAGAAAAAAAAAATTATAATGTAACAGAACAAGATGGAGCAGTCGTGGTGCACTGGTATATCCAGTCATGGTAATTCAATTAAGTGAAACCAGCGGTCACGAAATATCCTCTCCTAGCTGTACAACTCTCTAAATATATTAAATACACGCATATATTGTCAAAGTAATCTGAGTAAAATTCCTAATCTGCTGATTTAGAATCTAAAGGAAAGTAATCGCCTATTTTTTCAGGCAGACTTAACGTCCATCTACCAATTTGATTTAGAATCTTTAATATAACTTTTCTTTGATAAAGTTAAATTTTCTTTGTTCACCAGTAAACCTGTTTAGGTCTCCTTACCTAAACAAGTGATTTTTTTAGAAAATGGTCTAATCTAAATATCTTGGAAACTAAACATTTCAGGAAGCTCAATCTTTAAATTTTCTTTGGATACCCGGAATTAACATAGCAATGAAAATCTCTGAACTGGGAGCGTGCTTTCACCAAGCAGATTTTCCTCTTTTTTAAATATTTTCTTTAGTTGAAACGTTTTCCCAGGAAAATTCATTTTAGACTATTAGTGGGAGGGATTGGATATGTTTTCCTATAGTGTAGTGTCTGGTGTTACCTCTTGACAAAAAATATTAACGAAAAAAAGAACTGTAAAAACTTCGTGTTAAGAGCAAATATCCTGAACTGATTTTCTTAGTTATCGCAAGATTTTTTCTTAAACGGCTTCTATGATTTTGAATAAACTTCGTTTGTAGATTGCATACATGTGACCTATCTACATACTATATTTTTAATTAATACCAGTTTCCAAGAAAATACATTTTAGGGCAATTCCGAAGTGAAGTTGTTTGACTATGCTACCCTGTGATATTCTGAATGAACCTAAATCTTTTATAATATTAACCAAAATTAAATGTGTTTAAATTTTGACTGTAAAAAACGTTATCTCGAATATTACAAGTTAGAAATCGAACTTGTTTGGGACGTTTTTCGTGCATATTGTTTTAGGAAATTTTCTTGTGGACCAGGATAGGCTTCCTTGTAAAATGCCATTTCTGTTTAATTCTATATTTTACTACCCATATTATGTTGTTGCGAATTTAATGGTTACTGAACTGTTACTTCTCGTAACTTATGTATCTAGGTTATGATCCTTTACTGGCTAAAATATGTGCCTGCTCTCTAACGTACTCTATTGTTTAAATTATGAATTATAAAGTAAAATGGAGAAAATTTTGGAAGGTTAAATTTGTGTCATTTGCCATAAAAGTCAATTAGAAATGGTGAGCAATTTGTAAGTAAAAATTATTTACTACTTATACCTAAAAATAATGATCTAAAATTATCTGATTCTTAAATGAAATATATCTACTGTTCACCTTTTTTTTTATTTGTTTATATTTTTTGTTTTTTTTTAAAGTCCATTTAACATTAACTATTATTCTTTCTGTTAGTGCGTACTACTTTCTAATAACTTATTCATACTGGTCATTAATTTGAATAATTCACGGTAACTTGTATGCGCTGATAATTTCAAAATTTCTTTCTATAACAATAACGCCATGATTTCTGAAAGATTTCATTGCGAAAGTTTTGAAACAAATTTGTGATTTTTTTTCAAAAACTTATTTAAACTAGATTTGTATGCTCAGATTAGTAGTTTTTTTTTTAGTTTAGGAGTGAGCTCATAATAGTTGAGAGGCTCAGACTTTTGCTCGAGGTAATTTAATATAACGCTCACAGTTACATAGTTTTCTAGTTTGTTAACGTAAAAACCGGCGGCGATGTTTGATGTGTTAATCTAAAGAGTTTACATATGTGAACATTCTTTTTCGGCCAAAACCACATTTATAATTAGGTTATTAACAGAGTTCTTTTAACGTTCTGTTTGACTGCCCATGGGCAGTCACTATAGGATTCTTCGTGAAGGTCTTCATTTGAGCATATCCAACCTTCTCTTGTAATTTGCCTTCAAAATTATTATCTATCTTCCATAATCAATTAATTGTAATTGATTGAAGTGTTGATAGCTTTGTCAAAGAAAATTTTTTTCCTTTTTCACAGTTTTTCTAATACTAGAAAAAAATTGAAATCCCGGTTTCGTTATACGAAATTTAATACTGTAGAATAATTACATCATTTAGAACTTACCTTGAACACAATTTATTATTCAAGGTTGTCAATTTTGCAGCAACGAAAAAACGTTTTCATTGTTGATGTGTTTTAATTTCTTTTAATTCATATGATAAAATATTTGTTTGGACCAAAGTCCAATATAGCAATTAAGTTCGACATCGTTAGATAAAAGAAAAATTAATACTCTAATTTATTATAATGGACGAGTATTAATTCTATTAATAACGCTGAAAATAAACATTTCGTCACGTTATATTATACGACATACATTCATTTATTGATTACTAATTTATAATTAATATACACTGTATTCGTTTTGTAAATTCTTTTCCATTATCAGAAAGATTTCACAATACTGTAATTATGTTCGTTGTTTTTTCATTACATATTAAGATTGTTTTCAAAATTATGTAGTGAGTATGGTTTAGTATCTTTATGAATGAGTGATTTCTCGTATTTTCGTTTATTGTTAATGGAGGCACGTTAATCCTTAATGAAACTTACAAATCACTACTATCAGAAACTGACATACACTGGGCCAAAAAAGTCTGTGAACACTAACCTAAATTTTATTACTTTTATTATTATCTTATTAGAAACTTCTTTTATTTTCAAATGAAATATACTATTCGATAGAGAGAAACCAGAGTTTTTCATTTTATATTCAATCTTTTATTTTTGTTCAGCAGGAATATCACAATTAAATGTTTAACAAAACAACACCCCAAACGAATGCAAAAAAAGTCTGTGAACAGCTGTATAAATATGTAAAAACATTAAGATAACAAACAGAAAAACGATTGAATAAAGTTTCAAAGTTCTCTATTGTATTGTAGAAACCACTACAGTCAGTTTTGTGAATAAATAATCTAATTAGTACATATTTAACCACTAATATGGAAGTTCCCAGACCAATTCGAGAACTTATTGTGACGTTGCGAAATGAAAGAAAAAGTATTCGAGAAATAGGGAAGATAGTTCAAAAAAACCCTTCAACGGTGCATAATATAATAAAAAAGTACGGAAATGTGATTAGTAGGCCACGCAGTGGACGGCCACCAAAACTTAATTCCTTTCATAAACGGCAAATTCTGAAGTCTGTTCGAGAAGAACCCAGGACAAGCGCTCAAAAAATCAGTCAAGAATTATCAAGTGGTTATGTGTAAGCGTAACACCACATACAATTAGAAATAAATTACATGAATACCATTATTGCGGTCGAGTCCCGAGGAAAAAACCTTTAATCAATAAAATAAATAGTAACCGCCGATTGGATTTCGCGAAAGAATATGTTTCTAAGCCTTCTAGTTTCTGGGAAACCGTAATCTTTTCAGATGAGTCGAAATTCAATGTATGTGGGTCTGATTGACGACAAAAAGTGTGGCAAAAAAGAAATGAAGCTATGAAAATGAAAAATATGAAGCCTACTTTTAAGCATGGGGGAGGCAACATTCTGGTGTGGGGTGCATGAGTGCTAAAGGAGTGGGCAAGTTAGATCTAATTAATGGTATGATGGACCAATATGTGTATGTGGATATATTAAGACGCAATTTAAAAGAAAATTCAAAAAAATTAGGGTTGGAGGGAACGTTTGTCTTCCAACAAGACAATGACCCGAAACATACCGCACCAAAAACTCGGGAATGGCTTTTAAATAATACACTCTGGCGCCTAAACACCCCTCCACAAATGCCAGACCTTAACCCAATAGAACATTTGTGGGATGAAATCAGCCGCGAAATAAATAAACGAGGAATAAGAAACCGTGAACAACTAAAAAACGCTATTTTCGAAGAGTGGGATAAAATTCCAACATTGACGACCACAAAATTATTAGGATCGATGAAAGCTCGTTTGTTGGAAGTGATTAGGAACATAGGAGGTCCTACAAGTTTTTAAAATTTATAATTCACGTACAATGTGTAACAATGATTTATTTCTGCAAAGTGTTCACAGACTTTTTTTGCATTCGTTTGGGGTGTTGTTTTGTTAAACATTTAATTGTGATATTCCTGCTGAACAAAAATAAAAGATTGAATATAAAATGAAAAACTCTGGTTTCTCTCTATCGAATAGTATATTTCATTTGAAAATAAAAGAAGTTTCTAATAAGATAATAATAAAAGTAATAAAATTTAGGTTAGTGTTCACAGACTTTTTTGGCCCAGTGTATTTATTACTGAATTGGTAAAAGATGTATTTAAGAGAAGTTCATCTTGTGTTAGCATTTCTGACCGTCGAAGATGTGTCTGAACTTTATAAATTTTCTAAATGTGTAACAAGGGCTTTCGCATATATATGTATATTTGCTTTAATTTCGGTAAATTAAATTATGTTTTGTGGTTTTTAATTAGATTATTAAAGGCAATTTTTAGCCTCAAATTCTTTTATTATTTTTCGAATCGACGTTTCGAACTACCCCGCTCTGGGTACATCTTCAGTATCAATTACAATGATAGCCAAAAGTAATCAGAATTAGCGGTTTTTGACTTTCTTTGTAGATCTAACTGAAGATGGATTAGGGCGGTTTAAGACGTCTAGTTAAAAAAAGTATTTGAGACTGAAATTGTGGATTTATTGATCTATTATTTAGATATTGAGGATATTTATAAAATCGAGAGAAAAAAAAATGTATATATTTTATTTATGGGAAAACCAAAATCATGGAGTGCTGCAGTTTCTTTTGGAGACACCCATCCGTGTCGAAACGTTTAGTAGTAGTAGTAGTAGTAGTAGTAGTGATAAACGGTTTTTTCAGGAACCATACTAATAAAACACAGATCAATATATTGTAAAAAAGAAGAAAATGAATTTTCCATTTCATTATGGTTTTGGGCACTCTCAATTCCTGAAAGTGCTGTCCAAAGTTTTCTTTGAGAAAAACCTGTTCATTGATATTATCTGAGGGATGTTGATCACTGGATTCAGCTTGAACATTTCAAAACATTTTTTTTATATTCTCTGTTCTATTGTCCCCAAGTTATTAATTTTCTTTTCGTTTGGAATATCGTATTTACAGATTTTTTAAATTATATTTTTATTGTTACTAATAATAGTACACGTCTGAATTATGAAAACAATCTTCTGCTTCTTTGGCATTGCTTGCATGATCTAATAATTCATTATACCCCAATTTTCTGTCTGTATTTGACTGCGGTATATCATTTTCCAGATAGACACCGTCTGCGTGTTTATTATAATAATTACTATTATTAGAATGCTCTTCCGTTAAGAGGCCAAAACATTCAATGCTTTTATTAAACATTTATTGTATAGAGAATTATCTCTTTTCCAAGTAGACCTATTTTTGCTTACTTTTACGTAAAAATAACTGAAACTAAGTAAAAGCATAGTTTGTTTTGCTTCATATTCGTGATACGGGTTTTATTTAAAACACTAACAAAATCTTTAAATTGCGACAGGAAAGATAGAACGTGAACGAGTTACTTTTCTTGGAGGCTTTCTTGGAGAAGTAAAACATTGTTGCAGAAAACAAGAAGAAAGACTAATTTTAATTGAAATTCCAACTAAAAAACTGAAATTTATTTTTACGTAGGTATTTTATTTTTTTATTTACATGAAAGTAAAGTTCTGTTACCCTAATTGAAGGAACAAGCAATCTTAATTTTAAAAATTAAGAATTTCAGCAATCCTGAATAAGATAGATTGGGTAGATTCTTTTATTTTTAGCTGATACTAATTTGAACATTCTAATTCGCAAATAGTAAGAGTGCAAGAGATCGTTATGGTAAGCTTAGTTTAATTAGATGGATAAAATAGCAGTTGAAAGTGAAAATTTAATTTTAATATATGAAATATAAAGTAAAAGTACTTGTGTTATTACTTTTAGTGAATATTTTAAGTTAAACAAAACTAATATGGAAAGTCTTTACAGATATTTACGCTTTTCTTATTTTAATTAAATGTAGATGAATAATAATTGAAGAAAATATGTGTAATAAAAAAAGAAGATTATCCATAAGATTGAATTTTTAATTGGATGATTTATTTTTATGGTAGAATTCAACTTAAAATTCTATATGGCAAAAGCATTGCCTGATAACATTTTCAAGGACATAGACATATATGATGTTTATGTAAATATTTTTTTGTATTTAGAAATGATATATCAGAGATAGACCACATGGCTTTCTGCTTATTTCAGTATTTCGAAACACTTAATTAGAAATTAATTTA
Source organism: Rhodnius prolixus (assembly GCF_049639745.1). Classification (NCBI taxonomy): domain Eukaryota; kingdom Metazoa; phylum Arthropoda; class Insecta; order Hemiptera; family Reduviidae; genus Rhodnius; species Rhodnius prolixus. The sequence goes on from NW_027411582.1 coordinate 33,934,589, forward strand.
TAAATATGGAATTACTAAATGAAAATGTCTAATAGACAAAAAGAAACCCAACATCTTTTCCACATAACCTAATCATTTTTGTAATTTTTCCAGCTTGCACCAGAGTTCCAGAATTTGCAGTTTCCAGATTTAAGCATCTTGCTTGTTAGGAACATTTGGATATCCATATGAAGAATGCAGTCTCAGCATTATTCACTCAGAAGATGATGGCGTTAGCCTCATGCTAACCCAGTAATAATAAAACATGGTAAGAATCTTTTAATTATTTTAAACGATAGTCCTAAATGAGGTTTTTATGTAGTATACGAAGTTTAAAATCCATGGCCATCGATCTCTCTATTATTTTTATTGTAGAACTTTTTCTTTTTTTTTAATTTTAGTGAACTTGAGCTTGCAAGCTAATGTGATGGTTGCAATTACGTTGCAACGCGCGTGTGTTGTATGTATTACGTGTTTTATAGCAACATATTAAGGGAAGGGAGTGCTTTATTCACGACGTGTCGGATGTGTAGTATAATTGAAAGAAAGTTTTGTGTTTGCATGTGCATTAGCGAGGTCAATGCCTCTCTTGATTTTACAATGTTACCAGACGAAAACATTAAGGGGCTTGGTGGTTAGGGTCAGACTTGCGTACACTGTGTATAATATATTTATGATTTATTTCCACACGACGTAATTCTCCGGCACTAGTTCATTTTATAAGACTTAAAAGAATCACTTATCCAATAGTGAACTGTTTCTATATTCAATTTGTTACAATACCCAAAAATTTATCGGAAATCCAGTTCTATTAAATGTTCTCTTAAAAGAAGTATATTGCAATGATGTAGGAAATATTATGCAGGTCAGTGGTGGTGTTTTAATGCATTTATTTGTTTGTAGTAATCTATTTCGTACTTCCTGATTATAATCAGGTGACTTCCTAAAATAAATTATTACAGTACGACCGGCTTTGACTGTTTCATAATAAATTTCTTTCATAAAACATTTATGCTTCAAATGAATAGATCTTGTTCTATATTTTATACTGACTACTGATGTTTATCTACATTTTTCCTGTTTACAAAGAAGGCTTTGACTATTCATAATGATCGGACGTTTCTATTTTCGTTGCCTAAATAATTCCTACAGTGGGAAGTGGAATCAGCATCAATTTCTTCAGTAACCTCGTAGGGTATCTCTGCATTTGAAAACTTATTACTGACAGCAAAGTAGGAGATACTGTGGCATTTTTTAAAATTTTCGTCCAACTTAATGAAAAGTATAGTCGTCCGCAGGAATAGGGAAATAGCAAAAAGTAAAGAAAAACATAAAAATTAATCAAAAGAAAATGAAAGTTGGTTTACAGTGATAAGAAAGAAGAATAAAATACCTAACATAAATAATAATAATAGCATTATTATTGTGAAGCATAGGCTTTACATTGAAAGTCCACTTATGAAGCAGAAAACTAAACTTTTAATCTATTACCGTAAAAAAACGAACAAATAACAAAATAAAGAAGTAATCAGGCTTTTTTCTTTTATTTTATTATTTGATGTCTAAAATTTCTGGCCATTCTTAGTCAAAATAATCAGCGTGAGATATTGCTAGAACTTAATACAATGGTTGTATAATGATTAGTGGGTACTAAACTATTGTAGTTTGGACATATCATGAGAGTTTGAGGAGCCAGTATTGCCAAGTTAATATGTGAAACGAAGGTTTACTTACTGGCAATATAATGAGGGTGGCCCTTTAAAAACCTGTGATCAGGATATTGTTCAAAGGATTTAAAAATAGAGGGTTCCACTGGACCAAGAGAGAAGAAAAATTGCCGGACAACACTGAATGGAAGACTGCAGACATGGTAAAAGGAGGAAGATTAAGAAGAAAAAGGAAGTCAATATCAAAATAACATTGATATACTTTCCGCTTACCGTATCCTGGACAACCTATCATAGTAAGGTTGTCCCTTCTCTAAAAAAGGACATTCTGGATGCTTCATTGAAACTTGGTTTTGTTATCCACACGAAATAATCGATCTGAAAGTTGAATGTGATTTTTCGTTTTTCAGCGGCTTATTTATTCGCTTTTTTCATGTTTAGGGGAACTTGATACTTCAACTGTATATAAACATTCAAATTTTGAAGTGTTGACACAATAATTTGATTATTCGTATGAATTGAAATGATACATCTTACTTGAAGCAGACAATTTGTTAGTCAACATCTTGGTTTTAATATAGAAGAACCTTGAGTAGATATTTGATGTTTATTGAGAGAAAAAGAAAACCATTTTAGTAGAACTTCATAACTGGACAATTTATATGTACATATATTTCAATTAAATTATATAATAAAAGAAAATGGGTACTGTTAAAAAAGTAATGAATATAACCGTTGTTGTCCTCCAATAATACCGAGATATTTGTCTACAAAATCGATAGTGTGCGTATGTACGTATGTTACCAAACCATTTTTACGTGTCTCGACTACAGACCACATAATAGAAATAAATTTGTTATTTACCAAAATCCCTTTAATAAAGAAAGATAAACTGATGTCTTATTTGAAGTGACCAAGATATTTTTTGTATTTTTCTCACACTGTGTACACAGTAGGTTAGGTTTCCATCGTAGAGGGTAAACGTTAAAGAAATGGCGTCATATATTATTCCTTTCTTTTTTTAATAAAAGGTCAAGTGTGGCATCAATTTTCTTTGAATGACTTTTTTTTTTCTATTTTGAACACAGTCTCTCTCTGTACGTAATATCAAGACAATTTTTTTGATCTTCTTTTTTGGCAAACGTTAAACTCTCCAAGGATATTAAGATGACGTCTAAAATAAACTTGGTAATTTATTTGATAATGAAATCAGGGTATTATATTTCATTGCTTATAAATTTCTGATGGACAATTATTTTCATCCTCTTATATGTTGAATTTTTACGAACTTTTTTGAACTCTATAGTTTTACCTTGAACCCAGATCATGTCTTCGCAAGAGAAAGGAGCTCTTCTTAAAATTTCAAGAGGAAATATTGCCATATGACAGATTTTAATTTTAGAGTTTCCACTTTTTAGTGCATCTCCATGCACAAATTTAGAAATAACAATATTTTTAAGAGCGTTTTTTTAAGGAAAATTCATTTTTTGTGTCTAGGAAAAACGGGTAACGCTTTCCCCAATATATATACTGTCATTTTAGAATGTGGTACGATTTTAAAGCAGGTATTAATAAGAATCAAATAATGTAACTAAAATTCCAAATTAGTACGAATTAAATTAAATGTATGATCTCTTCCAATCATTTCCTTTATTTGTGTACGCTCTCATGTTGGTCTATCATTTTTGTATCAGTCATTTCAGGGAACTTTGTTGGAATGGAATTCTTAGGGAGGGGTTAAATTGTGATTTTAACAGTCGAATTTGAATACTCTTCACCTAACTGGTTTATCTACCTTTGATGAAGGATGACTTGCCGAAATCAGTTTGGGATATATGTGTGCTACGATAGTTAAAATCAGCGACCAGGTCGCATTTTCAATCAAATTAGATCTTTCTTGCTGTTTACCTTATTTTCTTTTGTGATGCTGGCTCACCCACTTACAAAGACCAGATTGTAAAAACCTTTCCTTATTCAGGGATTGGTAATGTATATTTCCGATGAGAAACCACAGGGGTAAGAAAAACCAAAATATTTCTTAAGCACACACTGTCAATCCCTATTATTGCTTGTTCAGTTCCATTAACTTAAAACTTGATTACTACTTACAGAACAAAGACTTATAATGTAACTTAAGCATATGTTTGTTTTTTAAACATACGTTTTTATTTATTTATTTAATTTTTTTAATTAAATCGAATTTATTTCTTGAAAAAATAAATATTTAAAAAATATTTAATATATCCAGAAAGTTTTTTTTTTGGCATAAATTTTTAATAACAATTTCGGTTTCAATGGTCTGGGGTACAGAACGAAATTCTTATTTTTGGTAAGTCCATAATCCATCCATTTAGTTATTTAAAACGTTAATATTTGTTTAGGTTGTTTCAAAGTATCGTAAATTATCCAAATGGCCAAACATCCAAGTAATTTATCAATTATATTAGCTGTGTTTCTTGTGCTATAATTGATTTCTTTTTTCTTTTTTTTTATCCAAGTTTAGCTAATTATTTTAATGAAGCATGTATGATAAAACATATGCTTTGTTTTATTTTTCAAAAATCTGTTATTTAAACCGAGAATGACACTGCTATTTAAATTAATATATTATTAAACTGCTTTTTTAGGTCATGTTTAGCACTTTTATTTTTCAATTTTGTTTTTCTATATTTAAATTAATTTTTCATTCTCTCTTTAGTTATAGATTCAGATGCAAAATTATGTGTGATTACTCACACGAATGGGATGTCCCTTAATCCCTTCTGTCAGATAATTAATTATGACACGCCAAGTTTCAAAAAAAATTGAGGGAATCTATTCTCTTTAATTTGCGAAATTACATCAATTATTTTAATGATTTTTTCATTTTACTTGAGTTTTCATGGTTCTAGCTTAAATATTTTCTTCAAATTTTGAGCTTATATATATCTGTATATAAACTACCACTATGTTACACTTCAAGCGATCCGTTCTGAACCAAAGCAAATTTTCCTTGAAAAAACGTTTACAGACGAAAATTGGAGATCTAACTCTGAGTGCCGTGAGCATTCGAATATAAATAATTGAAAATAAGTTTTATTAGATTATATTGCTTTAGCGAAATTCATTAAATATCAGAAAATAACATTATACTCCCTTATAATGAGACTCGGCTACAAAAAACATACTATATGACGTGATTGGTATAGGGGGAACGTCTTACTTTAAACTCTGACCGAAAGTATGTATTGAATTTCGAATTTGAAAAAATCTGACTACAAAAATACAATTTTACAGAATAGTTTTATAGGTTCTTTTTTTTCTTTATCTTGAAATTCAATTGCTACTTTCATTTAACTTAATAAAATTTAATGTTACCAGAAAATTATTCATAAAATCTATAATTATTGGACTAAGATAAAGTTGATTTTGTTGTTTCTGTTGTACACTTCCTTTTTAGACGATCTTCTAGTGTCCAATCAATTATGGTCTTATTTGCTAAACTTGTTTTTTATTCTTTTTTTTGAAAACAAGCGGATTTTGTTTATAACGTAGGGGGGACCATTTTTTTTTTAGCCCTTGCTGCTGCTTTACTACCAGACTGTATGAGTCATCAGATCTTTTCTTTCAGTTCGTCTGTGGAGTATTCCTGAATGCCCCCTCTTTCTTTTAGCCTACATGCACCATACGTACGTAATTCTTCGCCCACAACGATACCAAGTTTGTAACGTTCCACCTACGTCTGCTTTTTCTTTGCTATTATTTTAGTACCTTTTTCTTTGTTATACCTACTTCAGTTTGTGTTCATAAGTTAATTCGTTACCTTGTTACTATTGATAAGAGCAATTGATGCAACAATGCAGTTAATTAGTTCCGTTCATAAGGAAACGATATCATCTTCCAGTAAATGGTCATCTAGAAGTATTAGGTATGTGCTTTCCTTTTGAGAATAATTTAGTTTTAATATTTCCAGGGACATTATCGAGCTTTTTTTTACATTGAGGATAAGCTACCATTATCCATCTTTTTCTATTCAGACGATTAGTATCATATTGAAGATTATTTGATTGAAAAACCCTTTATTGAAATCTGATAAAGGTAGTATAGTACCACGCAATTCACGATCAGTCTTTATAAAAATGTTCTTCAGGCAACTTTACGAAAGTGGACAAGTTTTTATAATTGGGCTTTTGTAGTCGAGCATAACTTCCACCCTCAGTTAAATGAGTAAATCCATCCTCGCTTAAATGAAGTAGGGGACAACTTTAAATATAAGTTACTGCTTACTTGTGTGAAATTTAAACGAAGTCACTTAGTTCGAGTAAATCTTTAAAAAAAACTTATTTTAATTAAAAAATCTAAAAATGACTCTTTCAGATAACCTAATTCTTAAAATTTGCAATCTCTCCTTCTTCACTTCATAGATTAAGCTGTTCCCATCTTCACAGTATTCTCCTTTTCAGAGGCCTATTTGATGACCAGTTGTAAATGACGTACTTAAAAGTCTGCTGTCAACCACTATATTTATTTGGTGTTACCAACTTATTTACTTTAATTCTCTCGTTGGGAAAGATTTGCAGATATCCTCATTTTTCAATTTATCCTCCTGGTAGAGATCTCTAACTAACTTTTCTTAGAAATTCCATTTCTGCGGACTGAAGACGCTGTTCGTAGTTCCAAGACAGTGCCCTTGATTTGGAACCGTAATTAAGAAAGTCCACAGACATAACTTTATAACTGTTTCACTCGTTTTCTATCGCTTCTCGTTTACTCCATTCGTATTCAGGGAATCTCAAAACGGATTTTTCTGGAGAAAAACTGTTCTATCGTTGGCAATACTTTAATTTTTATGAAGAGTAAGATAAAATAAAAATTAATAACAATATTTAGGCGCAATAAGATGTTAGTGAAGCAAGAAACGCACTGAAACCCACGACTAGAGTAAGTGAGTTACTGTTACGCAATCTCAGATCGAGCTAAAACGCAGTAAATGGCATAGTTCTCTGTAATTCTGGCGGCCAATTTCTCCTCGTGCTGTATTTCTAAACAGGCATTAGACAAATTAGCATTAAATTCGAATATATACGCTACAGATTCAGTTGTCCTTGATTCTGTAAGATTTTGCCTTATTGGTGGAACTAATCCAGTGTGTAGAAATGGCATATCCCTGCGAACAAAACTAAAAAGTAAATAAATATAAAATTTAAGGATTTTTTTAAGAATGACTAAATAGATTCTACAAGTGGTAATTTTGCTTGACTTCCTTGCTTAATATCATTTATGTATAATGTAAACTCATTACTATTGCAGTAATAATGGAATTTCTGTACGTGAGAAAAATTCAGAATTTGTTGAGCGGATAGACCATTTTACCGAGTGTTTTTTAGTCATGCTTCTGCACAAAATTTTAGTTTCAAATAAATTTCTTTATGTTAATAGCGGTAAGGGGAAGTCAGAGAGTGTTTGCATCCGAAATTTACGTACATATACGTGAACATTTATTTAGACCGAAAATATTACGTGAGGAGACTAGCGTGTCCCCTAGCATCTGGTAGGTCGTATGTTTTATTAAAACTTTTTTATAATTGCATGATTTTTTTAGAATCTAAATTCTCCTTTTTTTTCCAACTGGCCATTTTATTTACTAATAGCGAATTTTGCATTTAAGAATTAATAAAATAAATCTCGATATAACATGGAAGATGGTAAAATTAGATAGCAATCCCTTCTTATTTACTTTCCTTGGATTCTCAATGTAGTTGCATTGCTTCTCCTTGAGTGAGAGGAAAAAACAGTATGTGCAACGTAACAACAGGTAACGGACGGTTGAAACGGTTGGCTTGAGACTAGAGAGGTGAAAGTTTGTATGTGTGTGTGTGTCTACATCAGCCAGTTGTATGAACAGCGTCAGGGCATAGAGACTGTCGCGAGTACGAACAGATTAGGGAAGAGATATTAGTTACTGTGGTTAAAAGTGTTACGTTATTTTTTTTGTTTTTTTACGCGGATAATTTAGGTGAAGGTGTTTATTTAAAATAGCGGAGAAAAAAAAGAGAAGAAGAAGGGAAATCGACAAAGTAAACAAACTTTTCCAAGGTCCCCCCTCGGCAGCCTAGTACCTAGTACCACGATCGTCTGGGAAGATATCGACAATACTCTAAGATAATTCTATGACCTAGTTTATTAACTAGGGGAAAATATCTTTAAAAAAAGAAAAAGAAGAAAACCTGCTTAATTTATTTTCATTTACCATTTTACTCAGAGGTTAATTCTCAATGAGGGGAAAATTGTATGTGAATTTAATCTAGCAATGACTCTTGCGTTGATTTTTTTCTCTTTTTTACTAAAAATCAACATGTGATAACAAGACATTAAACTAACGACGATTAAACAAGAACTATTATGGCTCAAACACTCGCTATAAATAGGTAAATTATTTATTTATTATTTTAATTCTCACTTGTATTAATCATTTCATTATTACTTGACTGCATTGTACTTCAAAGAATGGTTACTTCCTGTTTAGGTAGTAAGAGAAAGTATTGGGAGGATGTCAAATATTTTAAATTGAGTTTTCCACCGGAAATAAATGTTCTAAGACTTCTTAACTATGGGAAAATTAAGCGCACGGTCTGTTCGTGTGTTTTTGTGCGAATAGAAGAACCTAAACTTGAAAAATCACTGGTTGCTTGAATATATTATAAAATGAAGTGACATTACAATCATTGCTTGAATTCCGTAAATTAAAGAAATTTTTATAATATTTGATGTGACATTATTATTCGTCTGCAGGAAGGGACCTAGTTCTACCATTGTGAGGGACTTGGCTGTCGTAATAAGTTTTCCAAATGCTCCCTGCAGTCCTCCTAAAATTCACAACTATCCAAACAAATCGATAAGAATCTTTGATAGTCTAGGAAATTGTACAGAGAGACCCATGATCCTAAACCTTAACTTTTAACCCGTTACAATCCAATTCAGTTTTAATGAGTATTATTTCCTCTGTTTTCTCAAATTCTAAAGAAGGTTTCAGATATGAGCCCCATTTTGGTGGAGATGTCTCCTTTCAACCTTAATGCCCAGTCTAGAGGGGATCCGACAAATAGTGTGATATAGGTGGGCCGTGACAAACGCAGATCAAGCCTTGCTGATTTGCTTGAAGTGCTTCCATTTCTGGAAACTAGAAAGACAGAATGACCAAAGACAATGTTTATGTTAGCAGCTTGAGGGACTAATAAGGAAGAGTGATGTGCCTAATTTGACCAACGCACTTCGCACTTCTTCATTTCCCATTAAACGCATTTAACGAACTTGGTATATTCTCTTCTAATAGAAAATCACTTATTAAATTCTGAAACCATACTGCTCGGCTTGATAGAGGTGCTAAAACTAGTGGGCAGACTAAACAGTCGCATCCACCTGTAGAATGTATGCTTTTCAGGCAAGCTCATACTAATAAGTTATTTGCGTATTTACTGAACGTTATATAAAATTTAATAGTAAAAGAAAATCTGTTAATTAAATTAATTACTGCAGTAAGAGAAAGAGTCTTATGAATGGTTTACACCAATTGATGAAGTATTCCAAAAAACATGGAATGCTTTTCAATTTTTCTGATTTTGAAGTTTTTATTTTCCTTGAAATTATTTTCCAAATCAGTTCTAGTCCAACATTTATATTTAAAAATGTTTTAAAAAGTTATTGTTCTGTTTTATTTGGAAATTTCAAAGAATTTCGTTATATATGTTGGAATAGAGAAGTGATGAAATTTTGTTCATTAGTATGGTTACTTTGATACTAATTAGGGCAGTTTATCTTTGAATTCTATCGCTACTTTTACTTTTAATGAAATTAATTATGCTATAAATATAATGCTAACTTTTGGAGTGCAATATTTTTATAATAAAACATTATAATTTTGTTTTTACCAGAAATGCATTGCTTCAAAGGATGTGTGACTGTGAACTGAATTACTCAATAATAATAAGACTGAGAAAAGTTAAAACCTTATTGAGTATTGTGTTTTGTTTCTATTACCTTTTCTAATAGGTCGGTATACCAGAAGTGCGTCATAGATTATTTAAAAAAGAAGTTGCTATAAAGCCACTATAATGCGGCACCCCTAAATGTCCAGTTTTTAAATAATTAAATAATGTGTGCAAAATGTGTATGTGTGCTTCAATATGAGTTTTAGGTGGGCTTGAGTTATCGATTTCGACTAATCAATTAGTTTCTACACTAAATTAGGTACTTAGTCCCAATCTAGGTTGTAGGTATCAACATATTAAGTTGTTTTGCTGTGGTACTTCCAAGAGCTTTGACAAAGTGGCTCATCCTCTTCCTCCCTCCTTTACTGATGCGATTTTTTCGAAAATGACTTTATCTATTTTCATTTAACTTATATATTATTAGTAAAAGAAGTAAAGTATGCCTATTTTCATGCGTTTTCCAACTACCAAAATGTTCAAATCATAAACCTAAACTGGTTTATTGTTGTAAGCCATCTTTCTGCTGGGAAAAGGAAAACAAAACTCCTTATTACAGTTTTTCAACTTTGTGTACAATTTACGATAGCAGGATAACACTGATCCTTTTGTTCAGTACATTCTTTCTAGTTGTTGCCAGAAAGTTAGGAATTCGAGAAAATCAACCCAAATTGCCTTCATTCGTCAGCCGGAAATTCTTGTTAATCTCAATCCAACCATTGTTTTATCTATCTCGAGATTGAAACTGTAAATATACATTTTATCACACATTTTCCACTTAATGTGTTTTGAAGAAGTGCATTTCTTTTTTAAAAAAGAGATGTTGGCAAGTCTTCGTAATTTTATGTTTAACTAGGATTGAGGTGTAAGTTCTATCAATATCCTAGAACTCATTTTTAAATTTCCCATAGTTCTGAGTTGTTGGCTAACGATTTCTTTAGGCTCTTATTATTTCTTTCAGCAGAAATACTTTTTAACCATATAAGATAGTTTTCTGTCAAATATGTGATAACACAAACATTTGAATTGAATTCACAAAATAACTTGAAGTCAAATAATAAAAAGTCAGTCAAGAAGGCAGCGGGAAAGACTGCCATTGCAGTCACCTGATCGTAGATACAGCAGAGAACAGAGTGTAACCTCCGCACGGATGAAGCGTAACATTTATTGTAGAGTCCTGTGTTAGATTAGAGGCCCTGTCGGAAGGCTTTTATCATCCATGCTTAAACGTTTGGTAAGAAGAGATGAAACGTTGAGCCCCACCTTCACCCTGCAAGAACCCAGAGTTCAGAACGTAACAGAATTGTTAATTTTTAAGGGAACGTTTGTTGAACGGAGATTCTGCAGGACATATGTAGTTTTAACTCAAAAATTAAACCTTGGTTTTCGGATGTAATTGTAGCGCTATTTAAGGTGGTGGCATTGTAACCAGTGATTATCCACTTATTTCCTGAACGAGTTATTTATGTTAGGCTCACCATCTGGTCAATTAAAAACATCTTAACGTTTTGCAAAATTGAATGTTGTCCGTTAAATCGTATTTTTATTAGGTAAGTGAAAGTAGTTTTTAAATAAGAGTTTTTATTCTTTAATGATGTTTGAATAGAAAGGCTAGTGCATGTTTTATATTAAAATCATTGGCTACTTCCCTCAGTAAATAATAAAAAATTACTTGGCGGAACAAGTTTTTTTTCTACCATGTTAGGTAGAAAACTATGTATAGAAACAAAGGATGTATAGGGAAGTAAACTTCGAGGTTACCCTCTTCTCACCTTCTAATCAGTAGTTTTCTTACTTTATCAGTCCTTTCTCTTCTTCCATTGACGTTAAGATTGCTTGTTATTGATTTCATTAAGCTAATAGAATTTGGAACAGTGTTCAGGTTTCTTGAAATTGGGAATTCATTATGTTAAATACTTCCTCAGGATTTTCCATTCTTTTAACTTTCCCTTACTCCTTGAAAGGTCAAAAATATGTTTTCTGAGAACGCAAGAGTTATCTGATCAAATTGGTATGTATTTTGAGAGGAGAGATAAGTCAGAAATTGTAAATTTAGCATTGATAATAAGGTAATGGATCAGATCGATCCACCGTTAGTTAGTGCCTCATTTCTGAAAATATTTTTCAGTTTTTCTCTTTTTAGATTTGCTAGAAAATGTATTTACGATTTTCTTTAAATATCGAATGATAATTCTAAATTGTAGAACCATTATTATTTATGTGTCGCAGACGTAGGTGCCTTTAAAAACTATAGTGACTGAAAGTTTGTGTATTCTGTGTGAATGTGTGAGAGGTTCCATGACTTTTACTTTAACAATCACGGAAGTAGGTTCGAAATAAGAAAGTAAAGCTACTGGAAGCTTATCACTTCTATAATTCTATAAACAGAATGAGATTTAATTAGAGACTTATCTCTTAGATACTCGCGAAATTAGAGAAGATTACTGAGATAGTAATGTTAAACAGATAATACAGTAACACATGGATGCAACAGAGTGAGCAATGTTCAGCGATATCTAGATTATCGCGTGATAAATATAATTGTATTAATTACTTTCCGGAAATGACATCCCTAAAGGTTGTATTGTTAAACATGCAACGTAGATTTCCTGGTTAAACCCTCTCTTTATATGGAAGTATTTTCTTTAGATTAACCAGCTGTATTGTTGACGAGTTTATTTCAGTCTTCTTTTTTATTTTATTTCTCATTTATTAAAACCTCATTTTGCCCTTTGTCTTTTCAGTTTAGTGAGCAAACTTGATGTCTTCTGTAAGATCTTTCGCTGATACTATTCCTTGAGTTTGAAATCAACGAACACTTCAGCACTCCAGTTTCAATTTTAGCGAAGTTATTAAATTTTCTCAAAAGATAAACGTGCACCATCGTACGACGTGTTTTTTTTTTTTTATACTGCGTGGCATTTTCCAATGCAATTGTTAAAAATGTGCTTGCACGATGCCCTCATTTATGTGCCTAAGACCAACGAATAGAGTGGATATCCCAGTCCTAATAGGTGGCTGGAAACTTCGTTTTCTTGATGAACATGTCTTGTTATTCTTAAAAAGCAACCTTTTCGCATGTTGTATTTACACAAACGCAATACTTCCTATTGCTGCAATTGAAGAAAATTAACCAACAAAAATGAGAGCGTCAACTATAATTATCATTTGTATGTAATATTGAAAACTTCATTGCAACAGTAATGTGATTTTAACCTCTTTACAATTATAATTAATGTATTCTGACAGGTAGTCTGTTAAGGTTACAATAAACCTTTGCTATATTCCGTCCATTCGCAGCAATTTGTATTAAAAAACCAAAAAAAATGTGATAGAAAAGTTCCTTGTACTAGTCGCAAGCTTTCTACATTTAATTATAAAGATTGTCGTTTCAACACGTGAAAAAAAGTTAATGTGCAATCATATTAAATTAAACGGTTTGTTTGCATTGTTCAAAATAATTAACTGCTGCAAATACTATAAAATTATATCCCAATTTTAATTTAGGTTATCTGCGTGAAATAGAGCTCTACTTGAAATAATTATAAAAACTCTTACGATAAACTTACTTGAGATAAGTATATTTAATTATATCTGCTTGAGTAAGTTTGTATAAAAATATGCAACAAGCTCTCTACAGTCAAGCTTGTTTCGTAACACCGGTGGAGCTGGCTTCCAAACAACATCGAAGAATTGGTTACGTCTTCTCATTCTTGTCTTCACCGAACTTGTTAAACAGTCTTAAAGATCCCTATGATTTGAGCGAGCGAATTCATTAATAATCACTTGATGAAGGGTTAACAACGAAACATTGAACCCCTAACATTCTGAACTCACACTGTATCGCTATCCTTGTGTACAGTACAATTTCATGTAGAAAACAAAAACAAGTAACAATCCCCTGCAGTAAAAAAACCTACCTATAGATAGATAGATACCTTTAGTTCTTGACAGTCAGTGAGGACTTCGAAGGTGGACTTTATGCTGCAAATATTTCTGCAGCAAAACTGTTTAAACTGCAGATTTGTTTTTTTTTTTTTAATCGAGATAGGCAGTTAGTTCTAGTTTATGGTCATCAAATTGATTCTGTGATAGATAATCCATCAACTGGATTGTATTGTTAAAAGTATGATGACAATTCATATTTTTTCTCGTAAGAAATAAAATCTTACGTGTTTACTTTTTTTTTTCTTAATCTTGTTCTAGAAGTTCGGACAATGAAGGACCTGAGCATCCTTGTCAGTGTCTTTTTCTTCAATGTTCTGATAGCGGCGTTTGATATTGGAATTTTAAACATTCGAGTCGGCAAGTTTCTTTTTAAAACATGTACATGAGTAGGTTACTTTAAATTTGTTGTTCCTACAAACAAATGTAGACCTTTCGTTTTTGTTTGAATCTGTTGTTGTTGTACAGATTATATAATGTATTGTGGTACTGGGTTCGATTCGCGGTCTTAGGCCATGGATGTTATTTAATGGCTAATAAAAGAAATTTACAGTAAAGTATGTTTGCTAGTCGCCTTTGTCCACGACATCTAATGTGGTAGTTAGAAAAAATAGGCAATTACTCTACTCTCTACAGATTATATAAATTAATCCTATTTCCATTTTTAAACTAACAATTTATTTGATGAAATGAAAATGACTTGTAGGTTAGTTAACGAAACTAAACTGTCCATGTTATTATAGTTGGGTTTTATTATTCCCAAACTTTCAATTCCCTAACCATTTTCAGTCGATAAAATACTTCTTTTATTTTTTTTTAAGGCATTTTTAGCTTTACATTACTGTTGCAAGATTTTTAGAGAATCAATTTTCTAAACGTCTGCTAGAATTTACTTCCCCTCTTACTCCTCTTAAAAGAAAGCATGGTTTTTCGTGAAAATTTTCCATTTTGAGCTTTCCCTGGACATATTCCCCTAAGTCCAAAAAAAGTGGCTTTGTGTGGGTGAATGGAAGAGAGTGAAATGAAGGGCCTAAAAGTGTTTAGTAAGCAGAAAGATCAAAGGAAATTTAGTTTACATATCTGGGTTCAGTTGTTAGATATTACTTTATTAAAATAATTGTTTTAATTTTGGCAAGAGAAAGTAATTAGTGTTGGCTTTTTTTTCATTAGGCCAAGATTACCAATAAGATAATTGATTTTAGGCTGTTTTAGGCATTAAAAGCTAGGCTGAGAATGTCTTCTTTACGTAGAGATTCTAGATCGTGCCACTTTTACATAATTTCTAATAGAAGTGTTAGTTGACATGAAAGAAAGCAAAACTCGGAGTATTTAAATTTTGTTATGACCTCGTACGAATAATAAAAAATAAAAAAAATTAGTGATAGCACTGCCATTGAACAAAGGAAACTAATTTTTACTATCTTATCACTATTTATGCATAATATTTCTCGCTAAAAATACAGTTCAGAAATATTTGATATCAGATGAAACCTTCTATCAAACTCATTACTGTCTCATCAGTGAGATAGTTAATGAAGAATCTTTGTAAGATATGTACTATGAAACGGAAGTGGTACTTGTATATATTTTAAACAGATTCATAACGTACTATTATTTTCACGAACTTCTTTTTATGATATTGTTAAATGTAAATAGATAAGTGCTTCGAGAATTTCTAACAGATGACAGTTTTTTAGTGTCTTAATTTTATACATGTTTAATACTGTGTAGGAACTTAAATATATATATAGATAAGTAATTAATATTGATTCAATAAATTTACCTCATAATTGTTCCATAGTTAGATGCTGTAAGGCGCTAGATTCAGACTGTCTGACTAACTGTTAATTGAGAGTTTTGCAAACGCAAAAGCAAAAAAAAAAATTTTTTTTTCTCACTTTGTATTCGTTCATACATAACTGTCTGATAAAATAGGAGTGAAGTGTTGTCTCAAAGAGAGAGAGAGAGAGAGTAGTGAATGATCTTCAATATTTATTTTGGTTATTCATTGGATGAATAAACAATTTTTTTTAAAAAATACGTGGGTGAATCAAATATTAACCGGACTTTTCTCATTGACGCTCCTCAGGTGAAGTGAGTAACATGACGTCATAATATATGTTGGGAGAGGATGTAAAGAGGAGGTGAGCAACTCGGTCCTGCTCGCGAGAGCAGTTGGGCTATTAGTAGCTAGCACCATATCTGATTAAGAGGTGCCCATGTCTGTTGAGCAACGCATTATTATTAAATTTTTGTCCCGGGAGGGCGTAAAACCTGCCGAAATTTTGCGTCGACTAACTGCACAGTTCGCTGAAAACACGTTTTCAAGGGACCCAAGTCTACGACTGGCTCAAAAAAATTTCCGATGGCCGAGAGTCAGTGCAAAATGACACCCATGCACGCTGACCTCGGACCCGAGCACCAGTGACGCGAATATTCTTGCGATCCGTGAAATGATTAAAGGAGACCGCCGGCCTTACAATATGGGAGTGCCTAATCAATCATTTCAGATGATTTGGGCTACCGAAAAGTGTCGGGCAAGGTGGGTTCCACCGCCTCTTGACAAAGAGCAGAAAGCAAACCGGTCTTGCCGTCTGTGAAAGACTTTTGACACGATATCGAACAGAGGGGGATGCTTTCTTGAGGTACATTGTCACCTGTGATGAGACGTGGGTGCATCATTACACCCCTGGGAAGGTCATCACTTTGGTGTAGAAATGTTCTTGCGCAATTGGCTACTGACACGACCAGATTCATTCTTTGATGACGGAATTAAAAAACGTCCGATTTGGTGGGGAAAATGTGTAAATAAGAGAGGAGATTATATAGAAAAATAAGGTGTATTCAAAATTGTATTTACTGTAAAGCAAAATTCCGGTTCATATTTGATTCACCCGCGTTAATTTTATTGTTTAATAAAACAATAAAAAGTTGATGTCAATATTAAAAATATTGTCCAACATGTTCTGTAGTGATTAACAGCTTTCAGCGAACAGCTTGAATTTCAGTTATTCCCTCAATCAATTTACATCGTAGACTCCTCTGATTGAATACTTCTTGCGAATAGTTGTTGATCTCTCAATTAAATTTTGGGAAATAAGGAAAATGTGGGATGATGGAGGTTGTTTCCACTAAGTAAAGTTATCGTTGGTCTCCACTTCTGGTCTCATTCAGGTGATGAATTTAGGAGTCGTTGGTTTCTACAGAAAGTCTTTAACCGTCTCCTGAACTTTTATGGGCTTCTTTCCCAGATCTAACAAATATGTACATTATAGTATCCAGAATAATTTTTTCTATAAAAATCTTAGCATATCCTTTTACCTCTGTGCAAAAATCCTAGCAACTCCCTCAGCCACCAATTCCAGATTATTCCGTCACTATAATGTTTCGAGATTGCCAAGGCCAATTCGGATTCACACAATGATGTGCCAGCCCCCTCAACCGATCAATGCAATCCTAGTAGAAAGATCAATGAAGGTAATCTAAACGATTGCAATAGTTCCAGTCTTTTGATAATTGAGGATATTAATTATTGAAATTGTTTAAACTTCCTTATATTAAGGTGGGTCCATTATTATAATTGGACCTATTATGTAACTACGTTATTTAATTAGCAAAGAACCATCATTTCATCATTAGTTTATCTTTTAGATCAGTACTTCTTTATTTTTTTATTCATATGCAGTGAATTAGAACAATATTTAGCATGTTAAGGAAGTATCATTCAATATTTTTCCGAAACTTTTGTTTCTAAATGTTAAATTTCAATTTATTAATTAAAAAAATTGCAAGACAGTGTTTGAATCGTTTTATCTTCTATAAAGAACTTAGAAATTATATCAAAAATAGTAATTTTATCTAAGAGTTCTTCCTAAATTTTAAAATTTGCTATCGAATTCTAAGTAATAAGTAGCTAAGTTGGAAAATATCTTTAAATTTTATACTTTGCGGCAGACTAAACTAAGACAAGTGGATGAAAATCCAAAACGATCAGACTTTTAGAAAAGAAGAATATATGCTGTATTATGGATTTTAAATAACAATACACTCATATATTTTATGTAGTGCATCTCTTGTTATACATAAATATTTTGTTAAATTGGGTACAATAATTATCAATATTATAATGTCTGTCTGTAAAGTATCATCTTACATTATAAGATATTGAAACCAGCAGTATTGTATTGTCAGGCATTGTTTGGTAATGGCTTTGTCTCACGCTAGGTGCCGTTATACTGGATCGTTGATAGAAATGCAGACAGCCCTATCTGCCGACTGAGAGAAGAGACTTTTAGTATGGCTAAACTAAAATAATTGATTGACTTTCAGTTTATATTATCGTTTTTATGTGCGCGTGCGTACGATTGAATGAAATGATAGGGCGCGTCAGTTTGAGATGACAACAATAATAACGTTCCAGGTCGTGCCAGTAGTCGAAACACATTCGTACGTATAGGCGGCTCACTCTTGAGATTATATAGCTGAATAAGTTTAATGTTGTGGTCTACCGTTTGTTTTTGTTTTTTGTTTTTGTTACTTTTGATTCATTTCTCTGGTATAACAGTACTGTGTAATTGTTTGGATGAGAGATACTATTAACCAGGAATTACAAAACAGAAATGCTTGCCGGTTTAGACGTGATTGAAAAGGCCTTTGAAAGCCCAAGTAAGTCGTCTTCTTCCTTTTACATAGTTTTGTCACGTGCGTTCATGGAGACCTTTCGCTTCATCAAGGTCTTTTGCCTTGCAGTATTACAAAGTGCAAATATGTTATCGCTTTTTTAATCTGAGAAAAGATTCTAGAATGAATTGTTAAACTTACTAATAATAATAATATAAATAAAGTAATATAACTTCGAGCTTGAAGTTAAAACTCATAATTTTCCACGAACAACTTTTTAAAATTAGTGAAATTTTTGCTCTTCTAAACTTACGTATTAGTTCAAACTATAAACACTTCATTTTCTAAAATCCATTTTATTTAAAAAAAAAAGAGTATAGATTTTTTTAAAATTTATGTATTTTTATTTTATTCATTTATTGTCTTAATCAGCCAATCTTAAGAGATGGAAACTGTTTAATGGATTCCCTGCGGCGAACCAGTTCGAATCTATCTGCCCTTCCTTAGATTTTCTCTTAGCACCTTCTTACAGCTCTTTTTCCGGTGATAGACAGTTTTTTTTCTGGTACATACAGTGTTTTCTGGTTAACAAAACCAGATACCGCTGTCCAGAGGTACTGAATTTTCAAAAAAATTTTTTTTTTGTTCCTGGATCCTGTCGCCAAAACGGACATCGTAGCCTGAAAACACGAACAACACTGATAGATCACATGGGTCCGCAATGACAGAAATGTTTATCAGTCGAACAATTTATGTAACATATGATTTTATTTTTATTCAGTTAATTGTAGTTCTGCTCCTTCAGTTTATATTAGCTTCAAGTTCATTTTCCCATTTATTTTCAACCTTTATTTCTCACCAAAAAAGGAAGAAATAATTTTGCCAATTACAGTCATTATTTTTAATTTTTGCCAAGCTTTCGACCAAAGGACTAGGTCTTTCAGGGCTTTGGAACAAATTTTATTTGTGCGCTAGGATATTATTTACTTTTCTTTGTCTTTAATGGTGTAATTTCATTTAATGAAGTAGAGGCATTAAGAATGCTGTTTCTATAATATGTTTGTTTTTCTTACTGCCGTTTACGAATTATTTAACAATTAATGAGAGCAGTATGATATTGTAAAAATAGTATATGAAATCAAATATATTCAAGGTCAAACGCGTTAAAAGTTCCAATATCCATAAAATATTTCTTTTTCTATTTCCCTCGCATGTCAGCTATATCTTGTGTATTTTCCTTATACATGTTTACATTATTTTAGTATTTAATTTTTTTTTTACTAAGACTAAAAATATTATTCATTTTCGATCCGTGAATAATAAACTTAGGGAGACAAGTTTAATTTTATTTTAAAAAACTATTCTAGAATGAGTTATTTAAAAAAAAAAATGACTCTATTTTCTCTTACTTCTCATAAGAATTATTGAAATCGTGAGCATTTCTTCTGTTTTGAAATTTTGAAAACGTTTTTCCAGCACCGCTTTTCTTAAAACTTAAAGCACTGATTGCTTCATATTCTCTACAACTTTTATTGAACCATTTTCTCAGGATATTTTCTTTAGGCAGTCATGGAGGAGGGAGGGTTATTAGGGCATTGTATGGTGTTTTCAGTAGTATGTATATATCGGGTAATATGTCCCTTATTATTTTTTTTTAAAGTAAATTTATTAATAGAAGAAATATACTTAAAAAAATAAATATTTTATTTAAAAAAGTTCAATAAACAATGTTAAAAAGATAAAAGCATTATTTAATAAACAGTGATAATAATTATAAATATTAACATAATATAACAATAAATGTAAACAATGAATTAGTAATTAGAAAGCACTACATGATCTAATGCAGTTAGATGACCAAGGTGATCATCTTGTTTCCTATCCAGAGCTGTAATTTTGGGCGTAAGTCCTACTTCTCATATCGTTGTACTCACATAATTCGCTGAAGATCCCGCTTCAGCAGACAATTATTGACATTGTCATCATCTAGCTCTCAGTACCTTGTCTGAGATCTGGTCTTATTTTTAGTTTTATTCTTATAGAAGTGTTTTAATCAATTTTTTAAACAAATTTTTTAGAATGGATTAAATCATGTTTAAACAATTATATTGTTGTTGTTGTTGTTGTTTTTTTGTAAATATAAAATTTTAAAAAAACATACGAACTAATATCAACAGTTAGTTGATTTCAGTGGTGAGGTTATTGCGCCAGCCAGACTCCGCAGCCTTCCAATAGCTTTTTAAAGTTCACGCTTTCCATTTTTTAATTCAGTCTTGAAGGAAACTAGTTGGAACTGAGTTAGGGAGTATCATTCTATATACCAGTAGACTTGTTTAGTTTTATGTAAGTTGTGAGTTCTTAAAACACCTAATTTCCATACAGTGGGTTGTTTTTTATGTTTTTAAGTTCTGTTTAGTATTTGGAGTCTAGATAGTTGAGGTTTATTAATAAGGTATTAACCAATTTTTACTTCTCTTACTAAATAAGGAACCAGTTTTTGAAATTAGGTTTTTATTGAAAATATCCTTTTTTAATGAACTTTATTTATTTATTTATTTTTGTTTAGAAAATGGTATGACTAACGGAAATATCTCCAAGATAAAAAAAAATGATGTAGCGGTATATTACATTTATTTCCGCCAGGGAATCCGACTGTAATTTAGCGATCAGAACATCTCAACAGTAGTACCTCGACGCTGAAATAGATTTTCACTTTTTTCTATATATTCTTTCTAACTTATTACCATTCATTGAACTTATTTGTTACACTAAATTCACAAGAAACATTTTTCCATAAAAATTCGATTAAGGTCACTTGTTAAGAGGAGAAAGGTTTTTCTATTAAATTGCCATTTTATTCTATATTCACAACTTATAGAATAAAAGAGGTTAAATATGTAACAAAAATCGAGTTTGGAGAAAATTCCTCAAACGGCAGGCACGTTTTTACTCAATGGAGTGTTCACTTTCTCGAAAATGGCTCCTAGACATTTCTCTTAACTTCATATACGTATATATTATACACTACTGACATCCTTAGTTCGAATCTCGCTAGTAGCTACTTTTATTTTGTGATAAAAAATTTTTAATTGCGAAGTAAGTACTTCTCCCCCGACCGTGTAATCTAATTGGTGACGTTAAGCCCCGCCTGAATAAAATTAGCGATTATTTTCCTTTTTACTATGTACGATATATATATATATATATATATATATATATATAACTTTTTCTCTTAGGGGCATTTCTCGTAGAAGGTTGAGGACGATTTCCCCATAAGGTTCATTTCAGTGCAGCGTACATTTTTAGACTGAATAACGTTGGTGGGAATTAAATATGACTAAAACTTTCGTACAATAAAAAAAATTTTTGTGCGTTTAAACTTTGAGAACAGTAGTAAGAGTATGTCGTCTTTTGAGTTTTTACATCGGATTTGTTATTGTTTACAGGTCTGGCCAACAGGAGATAAGAAGAAGGCCTTTGGCTGGAACTGCAGTTGGAGGAAATCGAATGCCCAGCTCTCGTCGAGAACCAACCCTGTTTGGCAAATTGAAAAAAGAAACAGTTAGCTCTTGTGTACGTACAAACAACAGCAATCCCAGTACTGGCTTGGATCTAGATAAATTGCATGTACTCAAAATTAAATGCAGAGATCCATCTCCGTCAATGAATACCACGCACAGTAATAATAATCTGCATAATCAATCTCATCATCCAATAATTACCAAAGACATAAAATTTTCTAAATATTCACCATTACCAGCGATTAAATCTAGACCAAGCCTATTAAGAGAGAAAACCTATGATGTATTAGAGCCAGTCTTTGTGAAAGGACCATTACAGGATGCAAAGGTTGCAGAACCGCCTGTGGAAGTCAGGATTAAACTTCCCGAAATACGTAGTAATAGGTAAGAATTTCGGCCTTTAACTATGTATGTTATAATGCAGGCATTTTGCATAGCTTGCAAGTTGTGCATTACTTCAATGTCTCAATTGTGTTGTACTTATCCGGGTTTGCGTCTAAAGCAGCTTACAAATTCGTAGTTCTTTCTTCAACTAAGTTTAGAATTGTAAATGTAATCCCTGAAAAAATTGACGCATCTACCTACTTTTCTTAAATATTAATGATACTTGAAGAAATTTGGATCCTTGTAGAGCGATATCACACTTGCTAGATCATATTGCTGGCCCTCTCCAGACTCATTCACACACATCTGGAGATAGAAAGTAGACTCTTGTCTCTTCTACAAACTTCACATCTTTCCAAGGTTTAGGTTAGATATTGTTAAGCTGACCTCACTGTTGGCACTAGATGAACACTGTTTAGTGCCTGCCGTAACTGTGGCAGTTTGATTGTGGCCAGCTTTGAGAAGACGTTTACTCACAATTCTGGAGGAGATGTATGTTGTAGGTTATTGGCTTTGTTCGGCCAAATTTTGGTGTTGTATCCTCGTGCAATTCCTATCTCATAGCACATCTTAAATTATTAGTATTAAATCTTGAAAATCACCCTTTTGGGGCCTTTGTTGTGCGCGGACGACCTTGACCTCTTCTTAACATAAGAATCTGTCTCCGAGACTGTTTGGCAATTCAAGAAATTCTGGAATATAAACGGAAAAAGTTGACCACATTTCAAGGCCTCATTTAATAAGCGATTGCTGCATTTTCCTCATTTGAATTTATCTTAGGATTTATTTTTTCAGAAATAAAGAATACAGAATTTAATTAAACAGTTTCAAAACTGTAAAGCTGACTACCTTAACACAACACAAAATAAAGAATAAATATAACATTAAATGTTATGAAAAAAAAAATTATTTAGATGTAGCGGGGAGAGTTGATGGGAAGTTGTTTGGGTTTTAGCCAAAGGCCATCTCTTATCTTATAATGCAGAGATTATATTTTGAGAGTCATTTTCTTATATCCTCCCCATTGATTTATTTGAAAATGGAAAAGTGATGATCACAGAGTACATGTTCATAAGACAAACGTCAGGGCACTTTGATGATCTAAATGCGTCTTCTATCGTTCGTTTCGACTGCAATTCCTAAAGCTTTTAGAGAGATATGTGCAGGTTTTAAAATTAAGAGTTTTCAATGAGCGATTGACTGCTGGAAATCATGTACAAGAAAAGAAGTACTTAAGTAATTCTGTTTGAAGCATCCAACCTTACAAAAAAGTAATCGTTCAGAAAACCATCCCTTCAAGGTACGCGACCACGCGATAATCTTTTTCCTGTGCTCTTCCTGTGATCCAGCATAAGTAATATTTTCCAGGTTCATTCGAACAAAAGGTTCTTATAGAAGATAATTTGGAGGAGTCGGGTGTCAGAAACAGCTTCCATCCTTCACTCTCTTTATTTGTTTCAAGATACTTTCAAATGAAGCTTTAATTTTATCAGTTTTTGCTATCTTCCATTATGTTTACTTTCCTTAAGGCTAGGAGGTTAGGATCTCGCATTGCCCACTCTACGAGTATAATATAATGCCCTTGGAAAAACGAAAGGTATTTCAAGGCTCATTTTCTTCTGGGCCTTCACCCTTCATCCAGTTAACGCTGTCGAATTTTTCGCCTCCGTACCTACCCTGAAGATTATTGCAGATTAAGAAGATTAGTTTATCGCAATTTATTTTATGCTCGACTGAAAAGCGGCCACTATTAGTGAGCTAAAGGAATTATGGATTTTCTTTTTAACACTCAAGATATAAACATTTTAAAATACTCTGTAGGATTATAAATTTTGTTCTTTACATTTTATAAATATTAATATTGTACAACTTTCAAATTAAAAAAATAAAATTCGCTCAATCTTTTATTAATCAATTTTAAAATTTTACTTTTTTAACATTTAAATTTTTTATTGCAGATTAAAAACTTCAAGGGTGAAGAAACATCCTGTACAAGAAATACTGTCAGCTTCCACAAGTCCTCCAAGTAAAAAGGATATTCCTAAATATCAACCGTCGGCAGCGTCTCCATTAACAACCACATCTGCGACGGCCACAGTCAGACTTAAAACTGCCAAAAAGAGGCAACCATTCAATCCAAATCTCATTTCAAAAGCTTCAATGCCGGAAAGTCCGACAGTCTTTTGGTTTCCCGTATGAAAATTGTGTTTTAACTTTATTAATTTATCATTTTTTAAAAACAAAAATTTACAAAAAAAGTTACGTTATAATTTTTTTGTAATGTAAAATATTGCATATATATACATACATATATATATTTTTATATAAATTGGATATTTTCTAAGAAAAAGAGAAGGATTGTAAATATTATTTTCTTTAATTCATGCACGAAATAAGAGGCTGTGATATCTGAAAAAAGGTAAGGACATTTTGAGAAACAAAATAATTTTACACATAATAAATCGGTTGATATGATGATAATCAAGTAAATTACCGTTAAATAACTATTGTTTTGGAACAACCCATCAAACCCTATAGTTTTTCAGTAAACACAAATCTGTGCTTGATTTTTACAACTTTTTGACAAATTAATATGTATGAGAAAAAAATTTGTGTAATAATTTCTAATGTTTTCTCTTTAATTTATGAAAACATTTAGATCTGTTACTGTTTTTTATTTTAATACGATAAAAACAACTAATTGCTCAGGTTGTTGAGATAATACAACTTTATGACGTAATTAGGGGTCTTAATAGCCAATTTTTCAAGCCCTTAGTACATTTTTATTGATTGGTTTTTGTTTTTTTTTACCTTGAGTTATAAAAAAAAAAGACTACAACAAAAATCAATCATTTAAGTTTGGCTTCATTTAGGTAGATTAAGAATGCGTAAATTCATTCTGGGTTAATAAATGTATTTATTTATTTCAAGAAATAGTAATATTTAACGTAGATCCCAAAAAAAGCAATTTGAGTGAGAGGCTTTTAAAAAAACTTTTTTTCGAAAAAAATATTGTATAAGCGTTATAACCTCTGAACAGATGAGATTAAAAACTTAGGTAACCTATCTTCCAGAAACCTTAGGGTCCAATAGAAAACATCGTTACCTAAACAATCGAAATGTAAGTTTTGTTAGTAATCCGTATGAAATGTTATCATTTACCTTAGATTTATTTTTAATTTTTAGAATAATTTCATTATGATTATTATCTTATGCAAAATCTGCGAATGTTTGGATCTTCAAGAAGAAAATCAAGCAAACACCATCTTATTTGAAAGGATAGTAGAAAGCATAGTTTTTGCATGAAAATCTTATTCTGAACATAAAAGAAAGGAACATAAACCAAATTTTGTACATCTCATTATGAAAAATCATTTTTTCCATATTGTCAATTATTATCTTTGAAAGTTTTTTTTTTGGTCAGAACTATAATGAAAAAAGAAATATAGTGCCAATTTTTGTGTATTTAAAAAGTATTTTTGAAATTTGGTTAAAAATAAAATAGGAAATAGGTAAAGGTAAATTTGGAAAATTCTTGTGAAAAAATAAAAATTCAGTGATATTGAAATCTGGAATTGTATTTCTCAACCCCTATTTTAAACTCGAGAGGTGAATATTGTTACAAAAATCAAATATAGGAGAGTATTTCCGGAATTAGGGGTTAGTGTGTACACCCATTATAAAATCATTCAAAGCTAGCAAAAGTTGTTAGCGGAAATTATTATACTGGAGAGTAGTAGTACTAAGGTTGATAATACTTCAAATTTTAATTTAAAGGCGGATTCGTTCTCTTTTTTTCTCATATTGATCATGGACCATTTTTTTCGTTTTTGGACAAATTTAATTGGGTGTAGAAGATAAAATGTCAGATTATAAGTTAAATAAACTAAGTTTCATTGCTTTTAATGAGATTTCTTTTTTAAATGTAATGTTCAAAATAAAACATATTTTGAATTGAAATTTTAGACAGCAGCGCGTGATAAAACCCCGTTTACTTTTCTTAAAAAAAATTTTAGGTACTTTGATAAACTTATTCTACAAAACATATTTCATTTCAGATTTTTGTCCTTGTACAATTACAAGTAAAATGTATCTTCTGCATTCAATTTTTAATTAACTTATCATTGTTTTTCTAATAGTTATTTTGAACAATATTTCAGGGACTTAAGAAACATATGATCACACAAGATTAGCAGACCTCAACAAGTTTATTGATGACGAATTTTACAACAGTAGCTTCCAATTTAGATCGTTTGTACAAAAAAAAAAAAGTGTAAATTAGATGACATGATAGAATTTCAAATCCGTGTTGGAAAAAGTGCAAACAATTAAAAATTTCAAAATGAGAGATTTAATTGCCTTCGATTCTCCATTAATTTAACTGGCTTATCATAAATAGTGATAAATTGCATCTAGGTATTTATACAATTAAAGTAGTATTATTTTTTCATTAATTTTTGAAATTTGTAAATGTTCTACATATTTGTTATTATTGGGAAAATTGGTCCCTAGTTAACAATTAATTTTTTTTGCAGACGTGTTTAATAATTAGTGAACATTTTTTCCCAATAATATCAAGTACGAAGTGCTTTGCATACTGGGGTTGAAAACGCTGAAAAAAAAAAAACTTTTATTTTAGAATTCATATGATGATAAAAATCAGATGGTTAGAAAAAAACAATGAACAAAGATGCTATGGCGAGGGTTCAGTCCTCGGACACTAGCCAAATGTTCACTTTCTCTTCGGAGAATCGGAAAAAGCCTCCCTTTTTTTTAACAGAATCGGGATGTTTTACCCACCAGTTGTCTGCGATGCGATCTATTTCAGACTCAAGATGGCAAAGATCTCACATATAGCTACTTAATTAAATTGGTTATGTCCTTCCTCTTCCTAACATATTCTGCTCAGTGATTTTATGTTAATTGATTACCCTGCCATTAGTACTAGCTGAGACTTCGTTGACCTATTAGTAGGCCAGCCTCAAGACCAATCTGGTTCCTACCTAGTTTAAAGGCCCTCTACCATACTTTACAGGTCACGTAAAATGGCAGCCTGATGCTGTAATGGCCATGAGAAAGAAGTAATCTCGAACTTGTCACTTTCACCCTGGTTACCCGGATAACTTCAATTGGTAGACCAATTGAAATCCCTTGTTAATGGAAACGTAAGTGAAAATTTAATTAATTATACCTTTTGTAAATTTCGTGCCATGTAATTTATCAGTTATAGCTATATGAATGGCCAATCGAGATTTGTATTGAATTTTTAAAAGCCTGTTTGCTAATTAATCAAGGAATACTATGTTTTTTTTACAAAAACTTCCTGATGATCGTCTAAAGAAAGTTTGTAAAGTTAATTATCGACTTAAGGGAAATTACTGTCTAAGAAGAAGGTGAGGTCAGAAAAATGAAATACGACTCGTAATACAACTTCTTATTAATTATATTTACAAAAAAATTTATATATAAGAACAAAAGATAATTTCAAATCTGAAAAACATCCATCAATGATTCTCACCAACCATTGAAACTTCCAAATTGATATCCTGCAACTTTTTTCTTTTTTGAATTTAGATCCATTGCAGTAGTACTTGCTTCTGTTCTGTAAAGAAAAGCAAGTTAAGGCATATTTAAATAAATGGTTGCGTGATTTTAAGATTCACAAGAGCAAAATGTAAAATTCTCAGCCTCAGTAAAACCTATTTTTTTTACTCTTTTTTTTTTTAATTAATGCGTTTTTCCGACGTTTTTCTATTATATAATTTCTATCCGTAAAGTACAATTCCGGAAGGTGTGCAAAATATCTATCCATAATGTTGTTATCTCTTCATTTGCCTCAAAACGATTACCTGATTCAACGAATTTGATTTGGGAATTATTTGAAGTTAAAGGGATGTATTGAATTTATGTTCCCATAATTCAAATATCGCCAAGTTTCCCCACTACTAAAAGCACCAATGCGTGAAGTAGATTGTCTCCCAAAAAAAAGATCGTAGTGTCTAGTCCTATTAATGGGTTATTAATACATATAAGAAGCAACTAATCAGTACTAAATTTCATTGTCAGCAACACTATCATGTCTGGTTTTCAAAGCTGAGAACTTTTTATTTTATCTTCAGTAAGTTTTTTGTTAAGTAACAAAAACAATATTTACTTTGTTGTGGACGATTTCAAATTCAAATATTTTCCTACGCCTTGCCTGAATACCTTCAATTTGGCGACAGATTCAACCTTATTAGCCTTTGGTTCTTCATTAATTTCCTTTTCTTTCTCTCGCTCTTCTATTAGCTAGAAATTTATTAAGATAGTATGAGAAAAATATAAATTGGAACGAAATGTTCATTTTGGCGAGACGAACTTAATTAAATTTGAATTTTGCTGTAGGAGACTTATATCCTTGTTAAAATGAAAAAAAAAAGGATCATATTTTAATCTCCACCATATTTTATCTTTTATTTCAATTCATCTTAATTATCAAGTAGATTGTCATAACTAGGATCATGCAGATCCCACCTCTTCAGACTTTTAGACAATGCCGACCACTTTATAGTGTGACTATAAAGTAATCAATATTTAAAAGTTAAAATTGAAAAATACACACGGTAATTGTAATTAAGAAATAAGAAATCATATTTTATATTTCTATTAGGTGATTGATGTTGAAAAAATTTACATACTTGTTCATCAACTTCTTGATAAGGGTCAACAAACACTTGCACACTCTGTATTTTTATATCTTCAATTGGCCGATCTTTATTATCAACTTCAATTTGTTCCAAAACTGATAAAGTATCCATACCGCCTACAATTCGTCCAAATACTGTATGCTTGCCGTCTAAGTGCTTACAGGAGCGGTATGTTATGAAACTAAAACAAAACCGAAAAAAGTAAATAATTAAATTTTATTAGTAAAAGTAATAATTACTATTTCAATATATTGGAGATTATGGTACATCTTACAATTGAGATTTGTTGGAGTTTGGTCCAGAATTCGCCATTGACAGGACTCCCCTACCTGAATGGGTTAGATGTGGCTTGATTTCATCCTCAAAAGGTTTGTCCCACAGGCTCTTACCACCTGTTCCAGTTCCGGTCGGATCACCTCCTTGTATCTGAATAAAATAAAAAAATTATATTCCATTAAGAAAATAATCTTCAAAATAAGACTGTAACCGTGATTAAAAGGAAATCATTACCATAAAATGTTTGATAGAGCGATGAAAGATTGTATTATCATAATATCCTTGCAAACCTAATTTCAAAAAGTTTTCACAAGTTTTCGGAACTATATCGCAATGTAGTTCAAGATTTAATGGACCAAAATTTGTAACCAGCCGTAAATAACCTTTTTAAAAAAAGTATTAAATTATTTTTCAAAAACTAAATAAGAGGTAAAAATAAAGCCTAGAAAGAAAAATAAACAAACTCAGCGATTGTTTTGTTTTTCCTTGTAATTTTTTTATCAAAAATATTTTGAAGTCCAAACAGTTAAAAAAAAGTGGGTTTTAGAAAATGTATGTAAGTGAAACTAGCTTAAAAAGTAAAAAATTACAGGTATTCGAACAGTATACGATATTTCGTTATAGTCAATTTCTTCTTCGACTTCACTGTTATTTTACCAAGAATTTAGGCATCATCTGAGTCTTCAGAAATAAATATCTGTTAAACTATATGTTAATAAATTTTATTTGTTAAACTAAACTGTAAATATTAAGTACATGTAGGAATTGACCTTTCTTTTTAACTCTTTCATATCTGACAAGATCTTCGGCAATGATAGCTGGCTGGTGAATAGTTTCTGGAGCCATAGTGGTTGACGTAAGACCTGCAGCTACAGCTCCCGTAGAATAGTGCGCCTGTTTAGGTAAAAAAAAAAAATAAATAATAAATATTTATTAAATTATCAAACAAAGAAATAAATCTTTTACAATTTACTAACCGCATTAAATTTATCAGCAGTTGGTTTCTTTTCTGGTTCAGTTTTGGCTTTTTTACTTTCCATTTCTTTGGAAAGTTCATCGAAAACTTCCCTCATTTCTTTGCTAACTCGTTTTAAATTTGATTCTCCTCCGACACCACCCACTTCATCTACACATTAATTATTAGGATTAATCGATAGGGTTACTAGATGAAGCTCAAGCAAGATGCAACGGGCAGCAGAATTATGAAGAACGGAATTTAACTTAAAAAAGATGGAAATGGCTTTGAAGAAAGCAACGGATATTCCCAGAAAAGCCGTGAAATAGAAATTATGATATGATCTCGATAATTTATTGTACCCAGAGTAAAGATCAAGAGGCACTCAGATGTTAACACGCCTTAAATTAAAAACTTAATAATAATAAGACCAAGATAGCATGCGTTACAGTCAGTCATCAATAAGTTTGTGACGTTCATACAATTCTTTGGAATGCCTTAACGGTGTGAAATCATTGGATCAGATAGAACCTTTCACGGTCTAGAAAAATCACCCTGTTTTAACACCACAGACAACTTGAAGTCTAAAAACCTTAAGCTTCTTAACAATACTTCGGATCAAGCCATATAACACAATATTTTAAAATAACAAATAACTCACCATCTTCAAGACGTAAATTTCTTTTAACATGATCAAACTTTGCAGCGTTGAATTTTTGTAAGTTATTTGGATCTTGGATAGTGATAAGATCACTTGCTTGGAATGGTTCATTTGTGATCAAATCATGCCAGCTATTCAATTTAATGTTCAAATTTTTTATTGCCTGGGAAATTTAAAAAATGCTTTTATTAAAATGAATTCAGTTTTTATTAAAATAATGTTGCTTTGTTCTCGGTTACTTGGAAATTAATAAAATTAAAATGTTTTAATTTAAATCAATTTTAATTCAGTCTAATTGCTTGCCATACTGATCAGAATATTTGGAGTTCACTCTGAGCTTTGGACGAAGGGATTCTAGCTCTAGAAGACACTACTTCAAAATATGCACAATCTAAATATATTGCATTAGCAAAAGCTAGGCTTTTGAATCTATACGCAAGTATACCTCTTGGCTGCTTCATAAATTTGACAATTATAAGTTATGGGGTAATTATAGAGAATGGTTCATCGTTTTTGGTGACTTTCATTAATGCAAAAGAAAAAATGAATATTTTTTTATTTTTTGTGCTATTGACCTAGATTAGGTCAACTACAGGGTTCATGCTATTAACAGTTATTGTTTTTACATCGTTACATCTAAGGTGGGTGTTTCTTCTGTGATTATTACACTTGCTTAGAATGGATCATTTGTCATCAAGTCACATTCCATGTAATGCTTAAAATCTTTACTTCCCAGAAAAGTTAAAACATATTAAAATTTAAATCAAGCATTGCTTTAATCGAGAATATTAAGATTTAATCAAGAGGTAAATCCTCCATGGCTCTTGGTACGGATACTAGAAGAGGATTGTTATTGAAGGAGAAGAAAAACTTTCACTTAAATTAATTTTAAATAAACCTACCTGATAGTGGTAAACATTGCCAGTTACAGCTACTGCAACAATATGACTGTGCCCTGTCAGACCTTTAGAAGTAACTGGGCACACGTACTTAGTATCACGTCCTTCCTTAAAGTTCAATTTCGTTAAAGTTTTTATATCTAATGGCTAAAACAGTTAAACAATACATGCGAATTAAATAATATGACATTAAATACAGTTTTTAAAACTTGACACTTCACTGTTTCTTACTTTTCCAGTAACAGGATTGGTATGATATTTCTGCAAATACTTCAACAACGGTTCATAACTGAAAATATTGCCATCACGATCACAACAAGGTTGTACAGCAGGTGCCAGAGTCAAACAACAATGTCCAAGAGGAAGTCGATTATCTTCATTCCACCCCTGAGGACCCTCTTTTTTCCCACCGTAAAGAGTTGTCCACTCAGTACAGGTCAGATACCTAAAATATACAGGTTTGAACAGTTAATTTCAGAGTTTATTATGTTCATTACGTTAACCTACTTCCCAAATTAACAAAAAAAAATTGAAAAAATATTACATTTTATCCTTTTGATGCTGCCTCTTCCCCATTTTGATTGAGATGAAATTTCTTACAGCTCTTTTAAAAAAGATGCAATATAAAAAACAGTTTTTCTTCAGATGGACGTAAAACTATAATTTTAATTTCATTTTCGTACCACTGATATTTTTGAAAAGTATAAAAATTTAATATCCTTCAAATTTTCTATTACTTTTTATAATTCTTCAAGAGACCTAATTAATGTATATAAAATGTCAATATAAACACCAAACTAATCATAACCTGCTCAGTTGCAAACAACTCCCGACGTCATAATGGCAACCGTTAGTCAAGTCCAGTAAAGAATAAGATTTTAAATGAAGTTTTGAGAGAAAATGAATCGATTTCACTAATAATGAATTTGATTATTTGATATTTACTGCAGATGAATAGAAGATCTTTCATCCGTCAGTATGCATAATTAAAAAATGTAAACAATATAAAATATAGTTTCGGATAAAAGGCATACATCCCTTCTTTTATAGTAAAAAAAACTTGTAAAGGATATTTAAATTCTGTATTTTACGTTTCAAAAGATCAATGAAATTAGCTGTACAATCTAATTTTTTTTTTTGTTGTTGGTTAGTGTTGTCAAATCTTCGAAATAAAATAAAAACTCAGGCAAATTATTCAAGTTATAGTTAATTTCAGAGGTAGCATGCAGACTCACATACCGGAGAGTAGGATTATGCGAAACACCATAAACATAATATCAAAGTTACAAGAAAAATATTGTATTTTATTTTAAAATTCATTACAAAACTTTCCTGACTCAAAATATTTATCTATTAAAACAAAATATACAGCAACATTTACAAAAACTTTAAAAGGGAAAATACTTGTAATTTTAATTTGTGATTGATTTTTTCCTATGTCATATAACATTTTCTTCTGATTTGGGCCGATCGATTTCAGTTTTAAATTTTGCTATAGTTTCTTTTGCTAACTTCAGTTTATCCTTTAAATCATTTATTTTGTGCCTAATACTTCCTTTGCCTTTAATAATATTTTCTAAAGATTTTTTCTTCTTCTCTTCGACTAAAACAAATAGAAAACGAGAATTTGTTAAGTGTAAATTATTAAAATTAAGCGAACACAATATTATTTTAATTACAATCGGTTTCATGTTTCCAGACTCCAGTGCTAATTGGATGGGTAGCAGTAAGCAAATGATGCATAAACGCTGTAGGATCTTGGAATACTATTTCTTCATAAGATTCAGAAACCAGAGTATTTTTACTAATAAGAGCTTCAGGTCCTGATTGAAATAATTTTAAAATGTGGTACAGTGTTAACTAAAAAAAAAAGGCAAGTTTTATTAATTAGTAAAATCAAAATAATTCAAGATTGTTTTTAAGAATTTAATAACTCACTGGTCTCTCATTGGTATCATGAAAGTAAATCTTGATAACTATTTCAAATTCTCCCCAGCCGGTTTCAGTAATCTCGTACGGTGGTTTAAGAACAACACGATTTTGATTAGCATAACTTTCATGCAATTTAAAATGAACTTTTTTGACATAACTAGAAATATCTTCATTATGATAAGGTCTCACGTAGACTGTCCATTGATGTGTATGGCCATCTTCTTCACGTTTTTTACCAAAATATCTGGCCACATTCCCATAAACTATAGGTTTAACAACTGTTACGCCCTGAAATAACGATTAAGGTCGCCTTTTATCAATCTAATAATGAATTAAGTATAAGAAAACAAAATTATATGAAATACCTTCATTCTACCACCAGAATCCGAACCAAATTCTGGTACGTTTGTATTCATTTCAGACTGAATTTTGAATTTTAAATTTTCACGTTGTTAGAAAATGTATCTCATCTATTTCCTTTCTAAATATGGGTGGAATAGATTGTACATTCAACGTACAACAATCTAGTCACTTCGTTTGTCAATGGTCAATGACAGAAACTATGGAATACATGCATAACCTTTTATTTTTATAACCATTCCAATCTTTATTTAAGTTATTATATGTAATTGTTCCATAGAGAAAACAGTGTTGTCATCTATTGTAATTATAACCTTCTTGTTCTGTTATCCACTAGAATAAATAGGCGTGAACCGTAAAGCATAAAGTGTCAAACTCAAATTATCAGACAGGATAAGGACTTGACCGTTTTATTATTTTCTTCTAATCACTTTATCAAGATGGTACTAACAAAGATTTGTATAGGCTTAAGAAACAAGGTAATTATTTATTTTAAATTTTACTAATAACCAACATTTTGGTAAGATTATAAGTTGAGTGCTTCTAATAACTTGTGAGTGGTTGACTTACCGACATGATAAAGCGTACGGCGCAGTAGATTTATTTATGAAATTTATTCATTTCTATGAAGGGTTTCCTTTCGTTGATGGAGATTTATTACTCATTAGGAGATAATCAAATCTGAAATAAGTACATGACTTTAATAGTAATTACTACTTTTAGTGTGCTAACCAAAGGAAAAATCAATACAGTTTGTTAACCAACAAAATTAAAAAACATTTTTTATTAAGAGAAATGAAATATTTATCTATTTCAGAAGAATTTTGATTTACCTTTGCACTTCTTAAGGAACACTTATGCCACTAGTGCCCAGTTTGAAACCAGGGTAAGTATACGAACTAAAAAAAAAAATACCATTTTACTTTTACTTGCAAATTTATAGATTATAATAGAAGTAGATTTTAATAAACTGTACAATCCTACTGAAACACTTGGGGGCCTTGTTCATAAAGAGTGCCACTCTTCCGTACTTTCGCCTTTATAGGGACATTTACCTAACAGCAATACGGTCGTATTTGTATCTTTCTCTCAAAGTAATATAATTCTTGAAATAGATATTCTTCTTTCTTAATCAAGATATGAAATTTCTTTTTCCATTCCTCTACAGGCTTTTTTATTTATACATTGCAGATTTATTTATAATTTATTTTGTATTTTTAGGGATCATCCCTTAAATATAAATCTACTAGACTTTAAAATTTCTTGAATTTTTAAAAATAAACATGCAATTTGTTTTGTATTTATTTTCTGTAAACTTTTAAGCCTTACAAACTTCATCAACTTAATGAGGCTCCTGCACCAACTGTAACGCTAACCAGTAACGACGCAGTTTCCATGTATAGGCAAATGATGTTAATTAGAAGATTAGAGAGATCTGCTGGAAATTTATACAAAGAAAAAAGTGTTAGAGGATTTTGCCATCTTTATTCAGGACAGGTCAATATTGCATCTAGAAAGTAGTCGATCTATTTTGAAATTAAAAGTGATACCTTAAGTTTTGTTCAGACCTTAACAACAGCATTAATTTTTTTCTAAATTTTTTTAATAGAGGATTTTTCACTAAATTCATTAATATGAATTTCATTAGGAAGCCGTTGCAGTTGGTATGAAAGCAGCCATGAGGGAGGTTGATAGTATAATTTCCGCATATCGTGTACACGGTTGGGCTTACCTAATGGGAGTACCAGCTGTTGCCGTGCTATCTGAACTTGTTGGAAGAAGTGCAGGAAGTCAAAGGGGAAAAGGAGGTTCAATGCATATGTATGCCAAGAACTTCTATGGAGGCAACGGAATCGTTGGTGCTCAGGTGATTATTTTATTTGTTTTTAAAGTAATTAAGTAACGTAGGTTACTAATGTTTTTTCTTTCTGACAGGTTCCTTTAGGTGTGGGTATTGCCTTGGCAGCCAAATACATGAAAACCGGTGGTGTTTGTTTCACATTATATGGAGACGGCGCTGCCAATCAGGGCCAAGTATTCGAAGCCTACAATATGGCTAAACTGTTGAACATACCTTGTATATTTGTTTGCGAGAATAACGGCTATGGCATGGGTACCAGTGCTGAAAGATCTTCAGCAAGTACCAACTATTATTCCCGTGGTGATTATGTTCCTGGAATATGGGTTAGTATTGTGAATCTATGCTTACCTTATTTGTCCACATTTTTCTTTGTAGTTTTTGTTTATTATTGATGTTGTTAGGTTGACGGCATGGATGTTCTATCAGTAAGAGAAGCTGCAAGATATGCAGTCGCACATTGTACGGAAGATAAAGGACCGATTTTGCTAGAAATGATGACCTACCGTTATAGTGGACATTCAATGTCTGATCCTGGTACTTCCTACAGAACTAGGGAAGAAGTCTCGGAAGTTAGACAGACTAGAGATCCAATAACTTCTT
Organism: Rhodnius prolixus; assembly: GCF_049639745.1. NCBI lineage: Eukaryota > Metazoa > Arthropoda > Insecta > Hemiptera > Reduviidae > Rhodnius > Rhodnius prolixus. Next base: position 33,970,899 of record NW_027411582.1, read on the forward strand.
TTAGAGAATTAATCCTTAATGCATCATTAGCTACACCAGAAAAAATAAAGGTACCAACTTTAACTAATTGGGTACAATTAAAAGATTCTTTTTACATTAAAACAAGGCTCTTTACCTTTAAAGCAAAAAAGTTTATTATGTATGTCAAAAATCGGGAAATAACAAAATTTTCTGCACTACAACAAATAAATCTATTGTGCCCTTACTAATACTCACCCTTCAGCTCGCCCTGGTTTTCGGGAAGTTCTAAGAAGAGATGAGGTAGCATGCAGTTAAGATTCTCATAAATTGAAGAATATAAAACCAACACCTGGCAAAAAATCGGCATTAAGCTCTTCTAAGAAAGGGGACGAATTGGCTAGTATGAGTTTATCACTCTATTATATGGTCCAGATCTACTAGTTGCCAACACGAAACAATTCTTATATGATAGATTTAGGATTGAAGATGAGAGTTTTGGAGAAGTAATTGATAGTCGTCAAGTACCGGCTTTTATGTGTCAATAGGTTTATTAAAGGGATTAGACGGAGAGATGTGAAATTCTTTCTCTTGCTTTGTAGAAGTTGCAATTTTGGTAGTTGTGTTAATTAGGGATGCTTGAGTGGCCATTCATTCACACAACATCGGCCAGTTTCAAATCCCACGCTCCTAACTACATAAAACCCATCACAACTTAGATATTTAATAGTGAAATCACTTTTTACATTTTTAACAGGAAATTGATGATGAAGTGAAAAAAGAAATTGATTCAGCAGTACCTAAGGCTAAAGCTAGTGAAGAAATTGGTCCAGAAGAATTGACAACAGATATTGCTTTGAATTTTCTCGAGCCAAACATTAGAAATATTAATCCATGGACACCGCTCAAACATTCCCGTTTGGCAGAACAATTTATAAAATAGTTTCGTATCTTCTTCACTTCATTGTTTAGCCAATTGTTTCTTTCTTTGTAGGTGAGTATTTAATGTGTAAGTAAATTTAATTTATTATTATTAATGATCAAGAAAAGATATCTCTCAGGGCGCAAGGAAACTAAAACTAAAAGCAAATACTGGTATTATTTCTTATATTCTAAGTGATAATGCATTATAAGTTACAGATATTTTCTTAATATCCCGTAAACAAATTTAATGACTGATCAGCGTAATTTAAATTTTTAAATAATATTCTGAACGCGCAAATCAAATGGTGAAATTAATTTAAATATTATCATAAGTAGTAAAAGTGAAGGAAACAAAAGTTGTGTATGTTACGTTTAACTAATAATATAGTTCAAAATAATGTATAGGTGGGTGATTTTTTTCTTTAAAAACTATACGAAATGTTTATCTTGTAAAATTGAAAAAAAAAGAAAAAAAAGACACGTGCCAAGTTGTAGTAAATGTATATAGATATTTGGAATTGCAAAATTAATTAAAAGACAATATTTAATGAATTTATATAAGTGTAAAATATTTAAAAGACTTTTATCCATGAAAAAAGCAAAATTGCCGAGTTCTTTTATTTTTTGTTCTTACATAAGTTCATCTTTTCACGGAACAACCTGTTGTCGGTGATCTCGTCAACGTATTTCGTTACGCAAGATATATTGTTATTTTAAATAATAAATATTTAATTATTTTATCTAATTTATGAATAATTTTTGTTTTTTATCACTTCCACAAACAATACAAAATTCCTTTTTACATGTATGAATTTTCCTTTTATGAGTTTTCCAATTTTAAATCTGTAATTCACCTCTCCCAGAATTAGGCATTATTAAAAAGTAGATTCATCAATTTTGTACATAAGTTACATTATGTCTACTTCACGTATTTAAATTGTATTAGAAAATCAAATTCATTGCCTACACCGGTATTCCAAAATCTTTTAGTAGGAAGTCCTAACTGTTTGGAACGACGAAGAAGTAACTTTTCATAAAGTACTGAAGAATAAACATTAACAATTTAAGAAGAACGATTCGGCTTTAATTTATTCTTGTTAGTAATAATTAATTTCACATAAGCGTCTCTTTAAACGGCTTAGTGTGATAGGTAGTTCATTGGAAATTTATCAATTCTTTATTCTAAAAAAATATTTAGTATTTTCAGGATTATTACTTTCAGGATGCTATCGATTCATAATTGCTTTAACGACCCTTTTAAACATATTACAGAGGGTGTTTCTATTTACATTCAAAATAAAAAGCTGCTTTTCAGACGTTTATCTACCATTTGTGAACAAACACCGCCTCTTAGAGGAGCCGCAATAAATCGTTTAGATCGCAGTGGATTGACTTTATGGCCTTTATCTATTAGGTGGTAAAAAAATGACCTGCAGATTTTTCATAGAATTCGTTATTATAAAACGAACTTGACGTTAATTTATAATTAGTGTTAGACAAAAAATAGAAAAAGAAATTTTCAACTCTGAGAAATTTTAGGAAGAATGTGGATTGCAGAAGAAGATATTAGAAAACAGTCCTTACTAAATCGAAAAAACCTTGGCATTAAGCAGTATTAATGTAGACAAGAGAAATGAAAAAAAGCCTTGGAATGTATGTTTATAAGTTCTGAAGCAGATGAATGGAATCGTCGCTTCTATCAGTCCAAAGGTGAAGTAAAAAGATAAATTCATTATAGTTTATTGGTGTGTAAATGTAATTTAAGCAGTCGTATTTTTTTTTTTTTTTTTGTGAAATAAATACATTAATTAATTAGGAAGACATCCAGACAATGGCATTTATTTAGTCTCTATACGAACACGAAGAATTCGTCGCGTTGAAACAACCAACAGAATTGAAACAATTATATATTTTTTAAAAAATATTAAATTTAGGGAATCGCATGTTCTTAAATACTATAAAGAATAGCCTTGAAGTATTTATTGTGCTATTCCGACTTGAATATGCAAGAAATCGACATTGCAAAATAATGAGATCGACCTCATCTGAATGAACTTCAAAATATGGTATCTGACAAAGTACTCAATTAACTTAATTTTATACAGTTAATAAAATCTCTTATCAGTAACTGCGATTGGTGTATATCTGTCGGGTATAGAACAGATAGTACCAATAACGTAATAAGTAACTAATATAACAAAATTATTGTCAATTAAATTGCAGGCAGTGTATTCTTGGAGTGGGTTTCATTGGAAAAATAAATATTCTTGGGTATTTATAAATGGATACAGCATAAGAAAACTATAATGAAATTTTTAGAACAATTTCTGAGAAAATTGTTGGAAACTGAAGAGAAAATTCCCAACTTCTTGTTGGCGTATTCTGTTTCTCGTTTTTTGAGATTTAATTTTCATAAATTATTGGCTCAAAACTTTCTATGCATTTTATTTTGAAGGATATAATTCAGCAAACGTCTTAATTTCGAATAACAATAATACTCTTGGCAAGGAAGAAAAGAATCTTCTTATTCAAAATATTTTTAGTCTGCCTAGCGAAGTAGCCACGCTGCTCTCTTATTAATTATTTATTGAACAGATATAAATAATACATTATAGAAGTTGAATCATTCACCATTATCAAGTGGATTATTGGTCTCAATTATGACAAAATTGTTGATAAATTATTAAATTTAAGATATTCTGGTAATTGTCTATAATTAAGTTAAATTTAAGAAAAGAAAATTGGTAAAAGTTTATGCATTCTTAGGATGTTTGATACTGGAAAAAATTTTGTGTTAAAAAGAAGTCATTTTCTACGCTATACACCAGCAATTCTCCCTAGAGTTCCCCCTTCCCGACAAGTCTTTTTTTTCTTCTTTTTTTTTTAATCACTTGACTATTGTCAAAATTTACATTTAAAAGTTTAATTAATTTAACTTACCTTCACTATAGAAGTATTTTAACAACTATCAAAAACAGATATTGAAAGGATGTGGGGATATTTCTTGAAGTCAGTGGCATGTTCAGTTGTGTGATCTTTAGCGCTCGGCTCCGCCAAGCCGGGTTAGTAGATTCGTAAATATTAAGTTAGTTTTATAATTTAAAAATGAGTAGATTTAGTGCCTATATTTTAGAAATGGATATTATGTTTATATCTTTATTGAGTTCGGTCGTTGTGTTAGCTCTTATATTTTTACGTGAATTCTTTCTGTGGCTAAGGTACATATTCATATGTTCTCTAAATAGAAAAAGTATGCCTTTATATTTGAAACACTAATTATTTCAGGAATAATTTACCAAAATCAGTGCAATGTTGGTTTTGTCACTCTAAAACAAAAGTAGACTACAGATTCGCAAATAATTGGTATTGCAGTAATTGTGATCAGTACAATGGTTTTACAAAGGTAAATATTTATCGTAACTAATTCAGTTAAAGTTCGTATTAATCGTAACTAGTTCAGTTATAATTCTGTGTCATCAGTACTTGAAAATTTGTCTTTTCTTGATTTAAATTGACACGAATTTTGTTTAGAAGATAATAATATTCACTTCTAAATTGAACTGTGAAATAGAGTAAAAAATTTAAGTGTGGAAAATTTCAGGATGGTGACTACAATAGGTTAATTGATAATCATTACGAGGAAAAGTTGAATTTTACAATTACCAGCGAGGGAAGAACTAAAGACGCATGGAAACCTACAAATCGTCTCTGTGAAAAATGTAACCGTAATCAAGAGCTGAAGGTGCAACAATTGGCTTCATTTGTTCCTTTGAATGAAAAAAATTATGACATAGAAATTGAGCATTACAGGTACTTTTCAAACATAATAATGTGAAATCACTGTTCATAATGCACTCTTTTGGAGTAGTAGAATTTCTAATTCTCCTAAAAGCTAAAAATATGCTTTTAGCATTCTAACCATTTTTGTTAGTGAAATCTTGCGTTTGTAAAATGAGGCTTTTTTCAATGGTTCCATATTCTCGATCATTACTTTTACAATACCAGCACTTTTTTGTCATACCTTTTAAAAAAAAGTGGATTAGCATTTTATCCAGAGAACTTAGTGTCCCTCTGGATATACAGTATGTCAAACAACTCGTGGATACTTTCAAAGCGCACATAACATCCTTAAAAAGAGCTCGTGTGGTGAATATAAGCAATTATCAGGGTTTGGCAGCGAAATCCGCGATAAGTAGTTTTTTTACAGAATCACTCGTTGTTCGTTGTACTTAAGTTGAGCGATCCTCATGATGAACGATATTAATAAACATTAAATCTTAGAGCAACAATATAAAATATATAAAAAAACTGTACCTGGACAAGTGTTTCTCTTTTTGTTAGGTTTTCTGAGGTAATTGTTATTTATTATATTTATTTGCTCCGGTACTGTTCAGTAATTAGAAGAGGCTTAGGCATCTAGATATTCTGACAGCCCTTCGAAATGTAATCTCTATTGGTTTTCATATCTATCTTGCTTATGTCTATCTGATCAATCTCTTAGGAAATTTTGTATTAAGATCTATTTAAATTTCTATACGGTTTTTATTGCTTCTAAATCATTGATGAAATTATCAAAGTCCTCAGGCCTATGTGAAATTTGGGAAATAATGTGTTTGACTACGAAGATTATGACGACTAGTTAGGAATAAGGTTTGTTGTAGGAACCAGTTGCAACTGAACAAAAAGTTAACTTGCAACTGGTTTCGGAACTTCATTATCATTACCTGAAGATTATTGTAAAATGAATATACAGCTATTCTTTATAGGATAATAAAAAAATAATCAGGTCCTTGGCGGTGAGCAGATTATAAATATGTTAATCTTATTATTAATAGTAATTATTAGCTCCATTGGTCCTGAATACGAGATCATGTTTAGAGAAACTTTTTTAAATAATATTGGATATAAACAATATCATGAAAGATATCTTTTGATGTTCTCCTTATTTTCTAATTGTTCATTAGAGAATTTAGTTTACAGCAGAAATTATATCTATCATAACTAAGCGAAAGCAAACTCTGAAGTGTCCTTTCCCGTGAGAGTGGCTTCTTGTTAACTTTAATTTGATTACTTTTTCCAATATTTTGGTGTAAATAAGCAAAATTAATGTTAAAGCTATGTAAATTATTGTTATTTTGATTTCCATCGTGATAAAAGCCACGCTTTAATCTTCTCAATCAGCTAGTAAAGAGCTGATCTCTTTGCAACTTTTTACTAATATTCTTGGTTTGTTGATTACCTATTCAAATTAGAAAAATAGTTGCCCAAGTTTCGTTTCCGACTATCAGAAAACATTATTGCTAAGTAGGCAATTTATAATTATTCAACTACAAATTTAGAAATCAGTTTAAGCTCGAGAAAATTTAGGGAAATGTTTTACCTTTTATGTTTTTTATATAACATATGTTACAATCAAAATACCTTGGAAGCTCAAAAGTCTTGGAATTAAAATTTTCTTAGGATATAGAAAGATTTACTTCTAGAAGACCAGACTGATTGAAATAGTGTCGGTTCAACCTTTACGAATATACCTAGAAAAAAGTACTGACTTACTATTAGAATTTATACAGTGAATATTTTATAAGAGATAGAGTTTCTACTTTCATGCAATTTTGAATGCAAGCACTAATATTATAAGCTGATAATATACCTGAACATATCTATTATATGTTTAAAAATTAAAATGAGACATTAACAAACCAAATATGTATTTATTTATTTTTTATATATACATATGTACAGCACAAGAATATGGTTTCATCGGCTTCTGAAACTCCTCATTCGGTGGGTATAATAATCGTCTTAAGTAGTATCATTCACCTGGTAAACCACTTTTATTTCGAATTTTGACCTATGCATTGTGCTAGTACCGAATGATGTGCTTCACGTTTGGTATACAATACTTATTTTAAAGAATTGAACTTTTTACTTGAATGTTGAATGAAGCGGAACTCTTTATCTTTCGGTTACCAATGATTACCAACTTATGGTGGTATGTTTTCATTTATATTAAGATTTGGTTTCTTGCGCACAATGGCCAGTGTTGGTTTGGTTTTTATTCTTAATGGTGGCACAACGCCGTAATTGAAGCTTACGTGTGAAAATGCTTGAATAGTCTCCATAACTTCATGTGTTTTCACATTATTACGTAAACTTTTGCCTAATGGACCTTTAGTTTCAATAATTAAATGTGTAAACTCCAACATTTCAGAAAGATTTCTATCAAGTCCTTCAGTCTTATTGTAGATCCAATTTTTGTTTAATTGTAAAAACCTTGAGACACCAGTTTGTGTTGACAAATTGTCTAAATATAAATGAACGTCATTTTGTTGAGGAACAAGCGAATGAAAACGACGTACGGCTACTCCGCCTGGATAATTAAGTGCTGAAACTCTCAATAACACTATCGTTAGGCAAACATTAAGAAGAACATGAGTTGCAACTAATCCTGCGATTGCCCATCTTCGAGTAGATTTCATTTTTCCTTCCCATAATATATCAGCCGCTCTGGCTGCACAAATGTTGAACAATGGAAATGTATAAACTATAAATCTAAGTTCTTTGTGTGGAAGTAAAGAGAATAAACATACAAAAAGCAACGGTGGAATTAATATGTGACGCATTCTACGATCAAGGTATAGGCCAACTGGAATAAGTAAAAGTGAGGACCCAAGTGCGCGAGGAATAGCTGAATACCAATACCAGAACAACGGAAGTGTGCCCCATTGTGAACTTTTGTTAAGAATTGTGTTAAACCAGAAAACTTCTCCCTCGGGCCAAGTAATTCTTCGCCACATAATACTGTCACAGGTTATGGTCAATGCAAGGGCACTTAGTCCAGCAAGACAGCCTGTATATAGTACTTTCTTGAATGGTACATTACCTTGTATTAGTTCAAACATTAAGATCAGTCCCAAGAATATTGCCAACTCAAATCTGAAGATCACAGCAGCAGCTGCTGAAAGCCAGATAAAGTTTGTATAGTTTTTATTCATCCAGTTATTTAACGCCAACAATACAAGTGGCAACACCATTATGTTAGGCAGAGTACGACTTAAGTAGTACATAAAATGAAACTGCGATGCCGTAATAATGACCAACCATCGAGATGTAGTTCGTCCATATTGTTCTGTTACACTTTTCTTAAGTTTAGTAAATGCTAGAAGTACACAAGTGGCCAAAGCTGCGCGCACTAAATACTGTCCAAAAAATTTACTACTGTTGGCCGTGCCACAAATATCCATTATAAAGTAGGCCGGCGACACTATAACCGCTACAATACCAGCTCCAATGAATGTACGAGGAACTACGCCAGGGAATTCAAAATGGTCATATTGTGTCAAGTTTGATCCATGATAAAGGATGTCGTGCATCGCTTGAAGATTAAAACTTTCTTCCACTTTCGAATAAGGACATATCACCAGATGCAAGCCAGCAACAAACCAAAGTAGTTCCATAACACTAATTAATTTAATAAAACAATATTAATAAATTTTAATATTTAATTAATCTTTTTTTTAAAAAAAATGCACACTAATTTCTACTAAAGAAAATAAAAACCAACTATTCATCTAATTTTTATAACCTGAAACAAAACAAAACCATGATGTAACCTCTCACCATTCTAGTATTAAGTACGATGAACTAGCGCCACGTGAGAATGAAACCTTCGTTTTATAGATGCGTAATTTGATATGGCGCTTAAACAAAAATAGCTATTTCTGTAGTTTATTAATGTTTATTGGAGTTTTTTTTACTTCGTTATAAATGTTGCATAATATTTCAGATTGAAATGCATATTTAATTAATAAATTTAGACCCTGTAAAAGAATAACTCGTATAAACGCCAGCCGACCATTTTTCTTTCTATATTTACGTAAAAATCATTATATTTATTAATTTCTGGGGAATCTGAGAGCTGATCTTCATTTGTCTTCGATTGCACATTAGTTCAAATAATTAGTAATTTAAATTAGTAACTAGTACAAGAAATTTAAATTACAAGCAATATAGCCCACCAAACACGAAGCAGGAAAATTTGGTTTTAGAGAAATTTAGAATTTAAGATTGAGACTTGTGAACGGATCACACCAGAATTGTCTTGTTACAACTCTTGCTCCAATATCTGCATTAAGAAGTCATCGGAATCTGGAAACTGCACAATTCTTCACGTAAGGGACGAAGGCTAGTTAGGTATTCATGTATTTTGATTGATACCTTTAAAGTTCTTTTTAATTTATTCTCAACGTGAATGATCTTTGGTTACGTTCTTCTGAACGAAGTTCACGTCTACTTTTTGGGCCCTTTTAAATTAAGCATTTTCTTGAACATGAGGTTTGAAACTTTTTTGTATGGACACACAGGTATTTGTGTTCTAAGAATGATTTGTGCCTACCCTTAATTTGTCTAAAGTACAAGTTTCTGTGATTCAGTTCAATTTTGTTCGAAAAAAGTCTTTCACCTCTTTGTTAGTCCGGCCCTCCCATACCGTATCCTTCAAGTATCGGGCAAAAACATTTTTCTGCAAGGTACTTGTCGTTTTTTCTAACTTTTTGGTTAATAAATCCCATTTGTTTTGTAACCCATCTTGGCACATTGAGGTGTGTATATTAAGAAGTGTTTTCTTAAGCTAAACTTCTCTATTTATGAATTGTTTTATCATTTAAATCTTTTTCAGGACACAACTAGAAAAATGTTACAAACTTTGTTCAAATTGTGACACTCTTCTTTCAAAAATCTTTACCAATGAAAAAAAATTATTTTCAATACCAAGACGTTTAGTATCTGATTTCATTATTAAGGTAAATTACATTCAATTATTTATAATTTGATGAAATTTAATGATAGAATTAAACAACATTTTATTTTCACAGCCAGAAGTAACCGGTATTGGAAGGCCAATTTTATATTTGAATTTATTGGTTTCCTTGATAATATCCTTATCAGCGTACGTGAATCTGGAAGGAATCCCGCCGTTACTTGCCACCTACCTCAAAGAATTTCAACATGTTAATGTGCCATTATGGATCTTTAAATCTAATTACCTCTTACCTGTTGGACTTGTGCTCAATATATTGGCCTGGATTAACACTTTCTCAACTGGATTATTGTTGAACTCTATTTCCTGGCTAATTGTATATGCATTGACTGTATATCCAAGCAATTATAAGCATTATATCGTTGCTTTAAAGGTAGGTACTTTTTTTATTGGTATTTAAAGAATTTTATTTTTTTTACATAGAATATGTTTTAAAAATTATTTTTTATAGGCTTTATCTGGTATAATTTCTTGTGGAGTATCAGTGATATGCTTAACGTCTAATCAAAGAAGAATTGGAGATAAATATAAAACAACAAATTCATTTGAAGGGAAAAAACTCAATAATTATTATAATTATTATGCAAAGCATGTAAATACTGAGTGAGTGCTTCCTACATTTCCTTACTTTTAATTTTGAATCTGATTCTTAAAGTGGTGTTTTGTTCCCGTGATTAAATTATGATGTCAGTTTTAGCAGTATTATTGGATTAAAAACTAAACAGACCTTCTTGATTATTTAAGATATCAGTTAAAAAAATAATATTTTTTTTGTTTTTATTGTGCGCATTAACGTCTGAGATTGTTGGCGCTCGGAATCTTTTCAGTGCTTTGACGATCTCCGGACATTACTTGTGTTTCATTACATATTAAATGCATTTGATCTTTTTTGCACACATCAACGTATCTATCTGCGTTCCACAATACAGGATAAGATAACTGTAATTATTTCTTGTGGCATGTTAAACTCACTTATCCTATATACCTCCTTTTTGAATGATACCATTGGAATTCGTAATAGAGATATTCGCAAAAGACTTCCTCTGGCTATTGCCGAAAAATTCGCGTTAATGTAATCAGTTGTTAAACTTAAAGATACTTATCTCTTGGATATCATTAAGAACAGCCCAAATACAGGTTTATTTCATCAAGATTTTCTACATTGGTGAAGGGTTTCAAACCAACCAAAGGTTCATCATTAGCCTGAAATTTGAATTTAATAAATGTAACAAAGTTTTTACATTATTGAGGTATTTATTAAAAATAGCATATTAGATCAATTTAGCTAAACGTTACACTCTATCTCTTAGAAGTTTTTTATTTTTTTGTAACTGTTTTTTTTTATTTTGCTTGAAACAACAGTCACCTGTTGGTAAATTTCTTGAAATTTTAAATTTTATGAAAATCGGTGTGGATATCACTAGTTTTCTCTTCATGTTTGAAGCGACGATTGTTCTTTAATTTAAACCAAATAAGGCCCAACCACTACTATGTTTTAATTTCATGTAAAAGATGAATAATATTTCGATTATATATGTAACATTTGTATGTACCAATGTAATCTTAATTATGTGGAAGACAGTGCTTTACCGTTTATTTAATTTTTAATGAAGTATAACTTTTGAATTGTTTGAAGTTTCATTAATTATAAAATATCAATGAAATAAACTGTTCGGGATTTTATCTTTGGTGTTCTTGCTGATATCATCTATAAATAACTGGTTAACACCCAGCATTTTTTCAATTACTTGTAGAAAAACGCTCTATACTAGTTACAACTTTGGAAAGATACTTCTAGACGTCGTGAACCTAATTCTCCGTAGGCTCTCAAAGTAATTACTCTTTTAATTAATATCAAATTAGACTTCTAAATTAAAGTTTACTTTATTATTTTATTAATAGTTTAGTTAAATTCGATTTATTTATTTAGACGTACTCATAAAGGGAAAATACGCAACAGGATTTTACTTTATTTATTAAATCGAAATTTATCCGTGAATCTTCTGATAGAACTTTATGATACTCCGCGTATTTTCTTACACTAGTTAATCTGTATCTTCCTTAAAACAATATTTGTATATTTTTAATCGTACTTAAAATCGTTAATTCCTTCATTGCATATTTGCTTAAAGATTCAATGTATTTTCTCTTAAAACTAAAACTATGGAAATCAATTGCCATTCATCCTGAGGAGAAAAGCATTATGTGCCGCAAAAATTATCCGCTCAAGTTTTAAAAAGGCTTTTAAAAGACAGAACTTCTGTAACAAATATTAACTTTTTCTTTCAAACGTCATCATTTAATTGAATACCCAAGATATCGTGACCCATGGTACGATAAAATACGTAGTATTTTATTTACCAAGACTGGTAAAATTAATAAAGTACATAGTAATCATTCATTAAAATTTCTTTGTAAAGTAGGTAAACCAACAACAATTAAGGTTTGGTTGGTACTATTTTCGTAAAAGTTATTTTAAAAGAGAAGTTTAATATTTAATCTAAATTTCTGTGATTTAGTGATCCCTAATTTCTTGACCAAATTCTCCATATCAATTTACGAACAATATTTACTGAATCTTTGCAATTATTTATTGATATATATATATTTTTTTTTTTCAGAACTTCTACAACTTATAAATCACCATATGAAGATAGTCCAGTTTCCCAAGCATCTCAAAAAGGTGGTAATCGAGTTAGCGCCTCAGCAAACAGTTTAAAATCCATGTCAACACCATCACCACCTAAATCGTATGTATCAACTGCAAACCTAATCAAACCACAACGCAACTGGACAGACTCAATAAATACAGGTATACGTGGACTTAGTTTGGGCAATAATGTTGGCTCTGGCGTTATAAATAGTTTTAAAAATCATCTATCCTCTAGACGTGATGATGCTTGGTGGTTGAACGGCGGTAGCAATTGTAAACAGAAAGGAACCGGAAACCGAAATACCGCGCAGCAGGTTCTTTTTAATAGTAATAGACCACCAAGTACACCAAGTTCTGGATTTTCTGATGTAGATGAAAATTTGGACGAGAATGTAAGTTGTACTGGGCATTCCCCTATTTGCAAACATAATTGTCAGCTTACACCTCCGCAGTATACTTGCTACTATGCAGCCGCGCATTACCAACGTCTTCTCTACTCCACACCTATCCACGTTTCATCAGAGTCCAATCTTCAAAAAAATGATGCTCCCCAAATTAGTGCATTTGCATATATCTACACATTACCTGTATTCGTTTTAATTATATCCAATTTAACACTACTTTGGACAATTTACAGTAAAGAAACTGTAAAAGGATGAGTTGTTTTTTTACGTATTAAGGCCCACCTCTTTATAGAATTTTTACACAATTGTTGATATTACTGACTAAGCTGCAACCTTCAGCCATTGTTCATTTTTTTCACTCATAAATTTATATTATTTATGAATTATTATTGTATAGCATTGTTATAATTATTTTTCTCCAAATTATGTTTAAATAATAACGGCATAAATCGTTACACAATAAATTTCAGGATCTTTCTACTGATTGGAATTATCACAATTTTTGTAGGCAAAAAGTCGCATTACTTAAAATCTCTTGTAGATAACTATTAAAGAAACCTAAAATGCCCTATGGAAATGTCAATAATTACTGCAAGGAACATCAATAATATTATAATACTAATTGTAAGTATGAAAAAGTAGTTGTATTTAATACTTTACTTATCATTTCTGCCTTTAAAGATACACTTTTCTTAGATTGGACTAAATTTTACCTAACAAAATGTACAAGTGCCTAAAATATGTTAGCTATACAAAAAAAAAAAAAAATTGTTATAAAAACAAAAAGAAATTATGCACTTCTTTGCTTTTTTGAAAGATATTTTATATTTAATGTTCGGTCTCTTTGATTATTTAACTGAGAATAGGAAAAATATCATTTCTTAATAAAAAGTATTGTTTATGGTGAAACCTAAAAACAAAATTTCTTTCATAGAGCATACATTTAACATGGTGCATAGTTATATATTTAATAAATAAACTGCCAATTTTTATAGACTTAAATTTTTAATAATTTTCTGTAATTGTATGCGTGCGTTAGTTGTTGATTAGATTTTATGTTTGATTCTGTCATAACTTAAGTTTTACTATTATATTGTATGTAAAGGATCACGATCAAACGAATATTATGTGGAAATTACACGTTCTTTTATTGCTTAACTATGGATTATGAGTGAGATTATTTTGATTTTGACTTTATTTTGTAAATGATTGTATAAATTTGTTTTTTTAAATAAACATTACATATTAAAAATTTAAAATAAAATAAATGTAATTAATAGTATTGTATTAATCTTTAAAATAATGAAGAAAATACGAAGAATTATAAAGGAAAACATAAAGAAATAAGGGTAAAGAATGGAACAAGGACTCAAAACCGTGTTGAGGAGCAACAAACTAAAAATAGGATACGTGCATCTACCGAAACATAAACCCTCATGACAACAGCGGTAAATAAAAATTAGTCTGACCAGAGCGGGAGAAAAAAAGACTCAACCTAAGCCCATTACACTACCTTATCAACCAGGTGCCAAATGGATGGTATCAACAAAAAAAATGTGCAGTTGCATAAGAAAGAAAAGGAAGACGTATGGAAATCATTAAAATAATAAAAATATTCATGTAAACCCAAAGCTATTAAAAAAATTTAACGACCAAAAGTTAACGTATAAATCGGGTACGCTGTTTAAAGTCAGCGAACCAAACAAACAGGCGATCTGAGCAAACTTTACAAAAACACAAATACAAAAAATTAAATATATATGAAGCATGAATATTTTAGTACGTTTATTGTTAAGTGGGTTTCTAGATTTTAATTTTTTGGCATTACATATTTAGTCATATCACATGTACATACGTATATCAATATAGATTATTTATTTTAATTTTACAATGTTTCCTAGTACAATTGAACTTGGTATAATTCAGTGTTAAGTATTTACATAAATCGCGCCCCCCTCACGTAAAATACAATTCTAAAATATTATCTATGTAAAAAAAATACACAAGATTTAAGTACATTCTAGGTTTCATTAATTATATTTCACTATTTTTTAACAAATGTTTCACTGCTTATTTACTTTTTAAATATCCCACGAACCATGTGATATCTTGTAACCACGTATATAACCTCCTTTCACTCAGCAAGTGCAGTGTGAGTCAGAAACATGAAATAGATTATACCAACCAACGTATATTTAAAATGATTAGTAATCGTCTAATAGTGGTAGAAAGTCCAAAAACCTGTAAGGGATTCAACAAACAGTGTACTACGATAGAAAATGAACGGTACAATTACCTAGACTAGTAGTGTAATGATTTGCCTAAATTCAAACTATCCAGAAGGTACATAAACTTAGATTTAGTTTAAAAGAAAAAAAGTACTTAGACTTTTAATGATTCTCTATCATCTTAGGGCTTTTTAGTGATCAAATTGGTTTACTGAAATGAATAAATAAGTCATAAACATTGGTGTTGTACAGATTGCACATTCATAGTAATTATTAATTATATAATTTGATTGGTCTTTTTTACTTCTTCAAAACTGAACTTTTTGCAACAATTAAGTCAAGTATCTCTAACAGGCACATGGAACATGTTGTTGTCTTCCGCTATTATAACCCATTTCATTATTTTGAAGGATCCTTCTGTACTTCCAGCAAGTACAATTTTATTTATGAGGTAATTCGCATCCACTCTATTTTGATAATAAACTAAACTAGATACTCTAATTGTGGAACTGTTCATCAAGTATTCTTACCTATTATTTACTACGTTCAGAGAAATACTACATGAACTAAAACTTTTTTCATATAAATTTTTATCTTTGAGGCTGAAAAAAAGTTTTTTTTTTGAAAGGTTTTAACCCTCTGCCCACAAGGCTGGGGTCGGATACGACCCAGCTCTTACATTTCTCTAAACTAGGCACGTGATACGGTTTTGGCACCAAAATTTACTCAGATATCCTTTCTCCCAATATCTATAAACACGCGAAGTAGGTAGGTTATGGAGATTTATTAAGAATTTTCCTGGCATGTACCAATATTATTGTCCCGTAGTTATTAAAATAGTTTCATAAGACTGGTAAAAAGGTAATTCGGTTTTCTCCAAACATTTCTTTTATCATGTAGCAACAGTAATAATTTGCTTTATTTATTAAATGTTCTTCACCCACGTTGATAAACATTTTGTATCGTCAGTATTTTAAAAAGACGTTTTCCTCTAAAAAAATGTCCATGTATAAAATTCACTGATTACCTCATAATTTGATGTTTACTTATGATTGATAGTATTAAGTTGATGCTGCTGTAGCTAAGTCAGTGAGAACTTTACATAGCTTAGAAAACTGATTGTATTATCTATTTGCATTAAGCGATAACTTCCTAGGAAATTAAAAACTAGTTTTTGCTTCATTACTGCGTTAAGGACTTCTTGCAGGTAAGCAGCATTTTTTGTGTATACTATTATTTTTAATTACGAGTTGATGTGATTAGAAGTGTTTATGAAATTGACAAGTTTCCAAAACAGTTGATAGAAGATGTATTTTAAGTGTACACATGTAAGGTTCGCTCCAGTAGTTTTAAATTCTAACTTATTGAAAATTGATATTTTCCGAAATATTTGTAAATTACAATGAAAACAGTGGTATAAATAATAGTTTATATAATTTTTATTTTTATTTTTGTTCTCAGCGTTCTTTCGACATTCTAATGGTAATTCTGAACTTGTTCAATTCAAACAAATGGCTGGGTTGATAACATTGATTAAATTTTATGCTGTGTAACACATTTTAACTCCTACAGCAATAGTAAGTACATGTTTTAAGCTTACAGCATGTTGTTTCTCAGTTAAGATATTATGTCTTATTATATAAAGATAAATAATAAAGTATACAGTAATAGATTACGTACCTAGAAAGTGCAATGATTTGCCTAAATTCAAACTATCCAGAAGGTACATGTACTTAGAACGTAGATTTACGTTTTTTAAAAAAAGTGCTTCTGCTTACACTTCTTTATCATCTTGGGGCTTTTTAGTGATCAAATTGGTTTACTGAAGTGAATTATTAAGTCGTAAACATTGGTGTTGTACAGATTGCACATTCAGAATATTTAATTATATAATTTGGTCTTTTTATTTCTTCAAAACTGAACTTTTTGCATCAATTAAGTCAAGTATCTTAAGCAGGCAGCTGGGGCGTGTTGTCTTCCGCTATTATAACTCATTTCATTATTTTGAAGGATCCTTCTATAGTTCCAGCAAGTTCGACCTTATTTACGAGGTAATTCGCATCCATTCTATTTTGATAATTAACTAAACTAGATTTTCTAATTGTGGACCTGTTCTTCAAGTATTCTTATCTATTATTTACTACGTTGAGAGTAATACTATGTAAACTAATACTTTTTTCATATAAATTTTTATCTTTATAGCTGAAAAAAAGTTTTAATTTTTTTGAAAGGTTTTAATTTGATTTAAATTGTGTTATATTCTCCAATTACAGAACTATTTCTATTCTGTATAAAAAAAAAAAACTAGAATATTAGTAGCATGTTTGTTGTATTGTTCAGTCTGAGTAATCTTTTTGATAAATAAGTATGTTTTTTGAAAATATATTTCATTTTCTTTGTAAGAAAGGGCTAGGAACTTTAAAAATGATTTAAACTTCTGTATCAACGCTTTAGTTTTATTGCAGTCACATTTATTTAATTTTTATGAATACATAATCTACTATTATAATTTTTTTTTGTCTAGGTTCTTAATTCAAGCTAAACTCGGTAAAAACTAATTATTTTAAGTACATAAATATTGTTGATTGTACATAATGTTGATTTTCAGATTAAATATCTCTGATACTGGAGTACTGCCTGCAGAACTGTTCACCAATAGAAGCCCAAGTGAAATAGACGTAAATCATCTATTCTAGGAAATGTTTGTGAAGAATCAATTAACAAAACAAGTATTTTGTAGTTACTATATGTAATAAGCATGTTAGTCTCACAATGTAATGTTAGAATGTTTTTGGTTGGTATTTGAAATTTTGTATTGAGGCCAATGTAATATGTACATGTAGCTTTTTCCTTTTTTTAAAAATAAAAGGAAAAAGCTACAGAAAAAGTCAACGTCTAATTAAAGCGTATTTGATAATTAGTATTAAGACCAATGCTATATTGTATTTGTAAAGCCTAACATTTTTGAAAAACTGAAAGTAAAAAGCAATTAGAAAAATTGAACTTTTATCCCAATTTCATTGAGATGTATGTACGTAATATATTTTGTATTTGAGAGTTAATATTAAGATTGGCCGATGTAAGAATGTAGATGCAGGTACTTTTTTTTTTAAGTACTAAGAAATAACCATTGGAAAAAGTGGAGATTTTCTCCTAATTTCAAAGGAATGCTGATGTTTCTGCATTTTATAGTTACTATAAAGGCTAATGATACATTATACATAATGGGATGATCTCTTTTCTTAATCAAGAAGTAAAAACTACTGGAAATAGTGGAAATGGTTTCGTAATTTCACTTGAATGCGGCGGTTTCGTATATGTTAGTTAATAATAAAGTCAATGCTAAAGTACGAATGAAGGATCGATCTATTTTGAAAAATATAAAGTACGAGTATAATCCATTAGAAAATGTTGAATTTATTTCTTTATTTCACATGAATCCATCTGTTTCCATGTTTGATAAGCCATTGCAAGATTATGCGAATTAGCTTGTTCTATTTTGCAAAACAAGAAATAAAAACCATTGGAAAAAGTGGAAATCGTCTTCTAATTTCCTCGAAAACTCCTGTTTCTTATTAGATATTTACTATTAAGGCTGATGTTACAATGTAAATGTAGGTACGATCTTTTTTCAACAGTAAGAAGCAAAAACGATTGGAAAAAAGTTAAAGTTCTTGGCTAATTTCGCCTGAATACTGCTGTTTCTGAATTTGATTGTTAATAATAAGGTCAATTGACCCTATATTGGGTCGATCTATTTTGAAAAGTATATGAATCCAGCTGTTTCTGCATTTGATAGTTAATATTGAATTCAATCCTAGATTGTATATGTTGGGTCGATCAGATTAGAAAATCAAGAAGTAAAAACCATTGGAAAAAGTGAAAAATTAAACAAAAAAGAAAATTAGTTTTAAAAATTTCCACAAGGTAGCAGCACTTACTGGACCTATCAACTATGTAAAAAAATTTTAGTTTACATATTTGCCACCAGGCAGTACTAAATCTCTATACGCAGCTGTCAAACTAGATTTCTCTTCAGTACGACTTGAGTGTTATAGGGGAGAAGATCGCTCTGCTGCTCGTCACCTTCAACATATCTACTCCAGTCTCACATCATCAAATATGAAAGAGGTATGATAACAAATGTCTGTCTAGTCTAAAAATCACTGTCATAATCACTCATGAAAGTTCTTCTATTAGAATTATAAAAAAAATAAACGAAACATCAAATACAAAATAGGTACTATGACTTATGTCTGTCCAGTCTAAAATAAGAGACTTCAGGATTATTCTAAAATATAAATTAAAAAATAAGAACCATTCTAAAATATAAATCCAAACATCAAATATAGGTATCATGACATATCTCTGTCTGTCTAATGAAAAATAGGAATTATAACACCCCACCCTCCCTCCCTGCAAAAATCACCTACCTATATACTCTGGCAGTACTACTGCACACACGAGAAGCAGGATGCATTTTATGCACTTTTCTCAGCATAAAACAATTTATTTTACCTTACTTCCGGTATCACTAATTAACACATACTTAATGCCATCTAACTGCAATATTTTCTAATTAAAAAAAGCTCCAGCTACATAATAATTGATAAAAACAATGGAATTAAAAACGAATGAACTGCAGTTTGTGCTGCCACTCCTACGTAGCATAAGAATCACTATTTTAATGATTAAAGATTCTCTTTCAAGCCTTTTTTAATTATTTTTTTTTATGTTTTCATTTTTCGTACTTTTTTCATTATTTTTAATTTCTTATTATTTAAGAGATTAAAATAAAAAATAAATACAATATTATTAATTAACTACTTTTTTTTATTATTTAAAAATAATCTATAAACTTTTTTACAATAAATTTAATAAATTCTTTACAGAGTTTGGGAAAACTTCAATCGACTGGTTCTCTCCGAGTTTATTTACATGGAGAAAAGTGATAAGAAAATGTAATTACATTGTAAAATTAATAATGAAAGGTTTATTACATCAAATGTTTAGAGTCTAATCTAAGGATATCTATAAAGTAAGTACATAAACATCACAAATATTAACTAAGACTTAACTAAGATTTTCATTATTAATAAACATCTTGAATGTCACAATGAAATTGTTTTGAAATAAATCCAGTGCCGTCTCTTTGATGCCTCAATTCGTAATTTTATTATAAAGTCATTACTTCCTGTAGAGGTTTTCTCTATTGTAGACTGTAGAGGTGAATAATCGTAGAATAACACTTTTCTTTAGCTTGTTCAAGGTCTTGCACTTGTAACGTTAAAACTGACTCACTCGTATCTGAAAATGATAGAAATAATTAATTTTAACTTGCTTTATAAATATTAATAAATATCTTGATTATATTATTTTACTTATCCTATCAATAGATGGCTGTTTTTAGCCAAATTAAAAAACATAAAACTTTACTTAATGCTTTATAAAATGGTTACTTTTTACTTTGTACACGACTTAATTTTAATATGCTTTCATTTCTCAAGTATATATTGAAAATTAGGATCCATCCGAATTCATTTTTCAAATCTAACATTTCATTTAGGGCCTATGACTCTACACTGTAGTAGTAAATGCATGTATTTTATCTAATAAAACATTCATTTTTATTGAAAACGTTTAGAGAGTTGATTTTTTAGGTATAACTCATACATAGAATTAAATAAATCTATATTTCTTCAAAATTCATGATTAGTTTTTAAATTTTGCTGCCTTCTAGAACTTACTATAAGAAGATTTTGGTAAACCATACAATTTGTTAATATTTTTGAATAAAAAGAAATGCCTGTAACTCAATGTTTCAAGAATATTAACTTTTTTACTATTATTACAAATATAATTCACAAATTTATCTTTGCTTTTAAGCTTAGTTTTATCTTATTTGTTGGCTAATCTGGGTAAGAAGATTATACAGAAATTGAACGGTAATAAACTATCATCTTTTTACAGCAACTTTTTACAAATTTACAAAGATTTCTATAGAAATTACATAGAATAACTTTTTTTTGATAATAAACTGCTGTACGTTCACATAGATGATGGCAAATCACATAATTGATGGTATTTTGAACAAAATGAGATCTCAGATTCAAATAATTTTTACGAATATTAATCTTCAGGATTCTATTGTTATATTATTATATAGGTATATTATTGTTTAAATTCACTAATTTGATCTAAAATTGCTATTTTGATAATTACTGATCAACCAGAAAAGTAAAAAATATTGCATGTACATATATGTTCTTGAGTATTAATTAGTTTTGGTGCTATCTTGGTGAACTGAACATCACATCTGGAGTCTAAACTGCCCTTAAGTATAACATAACTTGTTTAAAGCAGCCACATCACATAAACAGAAACTAAATTTTATTTTTTAGTCCAGCAGAAAGAAATTGATTGAGTGCACTTACGGGAAAAAGGAAGATTGGGTAAAGGCTGATTTAAGTTATTTATAAAACGGCTCACAGGTAAAAGTTTCCGCATACACTTAACTATTATTCTTAAATATGATGTAAAATTCAATTACAATGAATAAATGATCAGTAAATGCGAGCTAAACTTTCAATATGAAAGATATTGACGTAACTAATATGTAGGTTTTACTTTAGGGCTTACCATGAACAATTTCAACACAAGATTAATATCTTACCACTAATGTAGTATTACAGGCAATGAAGATTTTGCAAAAATAATAACTTAAAAAAGAAAATTATCGCGTAGGTTCGTGGAAATTTGCCAGTACAAGAGTAGGTAATAGGTTAAGTACTTTTTACGGATTTTCTAAAAAGCAGCTTCAAAGATTTTGTTTAAACTTTGTGTACTTTTTATTTAAGCCGTATTACATAAATTTTACTGAAAACCGTTCTCTGAAAACTTATTTTAAGACCACTTTTGGAGTACAACTCCAGCCCTAGGTCAACATCGTAAAATAGCATTTAAATAAAATTTTAAGTTTTACCACTAATTTATCATTAAACTTTACCTATTATTTAATTAGAATTCCAAATTTGAAGAAAATCTATCGAGCAGATTTTCAGGAATTAGCCAAAGAAGGTCAGAAGTAGAGGTGCTCATTTTTGCCAAAAAAAAAACATTTTCTAATGGAAAATATATTTTTAACTACTTAATTCAACTTGATAATTTAATATTCTTTCATTTTTTAAAAGAAAAAAATTAGTATTATTAATTTTTAACTGGAACTACTTTTTGTATTCTTCCGCAAAACCATGTGCTTTTGAGTGACGTCATAAAGTAGTCCCAAATTATTTATTAAAAAAAAGACTTTAAAACTATTAATAGTGTAGAAAAATCATTTTTTTATCTAAATTAACTTGTTATTAATCCATTTTAAATAGAATTATGCTTAAATTTGATTTTATAAAAAAATCAAAGTTCAAATATGGCGACTAACGGATTTTTGCAGTCAGTTGCCATTGGGCTCCCGACCAGTCAACATCTATGCAGTTCACGTAAGTAACATTTTATTATTTATTTAATTAAATTCAATCAAATTTTTATTAAAATTAATAAAGTGATACAACTATATTAAATTTACGGAGTTTTAGATATTTTTTTACTAAAAAATTAAAACAATTGAATTAGCACGTGGTCGACCAATGAATCTTGCATGCCTGGACAAGCAATAATTCTTATTTCTTTTATTATTTTTCTATTTCACTTTATTAATTTTTACATTTTGACTTGTAATTAATTTTCGGTATTATTTTAAATATTTTTTAACTAAAAAATTTAAAAAATTGAATTAGCACGTGGTCGACCAACGAATCTTGCATGCCTGGACAAGCAATAATTCTTATTGCTTTAATTATTTTTCTATTTCACTTTATTAATTTTTACATTTTGACTTGTAATTAATTTTCGGTATTATTTTAAATATTTTTTAACTAAAAAATTTAAAAAATTGAATTAGCACGTGGTCGACCAATGAATCTTGCATGCCTGGACAAGCAATAATTCTTATTTCTTTTATTTTTCTATTTCACTTTATTAATTTTTACATTTTGACTTGTAATTTATGTTTATTCTAATTTTAAATTTAGTTATTTATTTTTTTGTTGTAACTTAACTCTTGGAATAGCTTTAGACCTTGGGACATTTCTTAACAACTTTACTAAAACATACAATAGTCCGAATTGTGAAGCAAGTCACCCCGAACGTGCGACTGTCTTTACTACCTTGAACTGAATACGCAGGGGTTAAGTAAATTTTGGAAAAAAACAAGTAAGTAATAATATTTATTATTTTATTCAATAAGAACTGCAAATTAAAATTTTTAATAGAGATTCAAATAGTTTAAAATAAAATTGAAATCAATTAAGGATTCAAATGAAACATGCTACAATCTACAATTGATTGGACTTAGAAATAATTTTAAAGCGCACAATAAGATAGGCAACCTTCACTTTGGAGTTAAGCATTGTATAAAAAGTAAGATATAAATATCTTTGATTTCAAATACTCTAAGTGAATTTATATGATTCTTATGAGTAATGGGCTAGTCAATTACTTCATAAAACAAAATGTATCAATTTCTACTTAAAATAAAACAATTGGAGGACTTTTCGTTTCCCTAAAAAGATTTCTTATATTCTTAAATATAATATACTAGACTGAAGGAAATTGAAATATTATTCAAGGTTTATGAGAAATTTTATTATAATAATTCTTTCATTACACTTCGATACAGCAAATCTTAAAACGTTCTCAATTATTGAAAACAATATCTAGATTTTAAGTATGTATAATGCATTAATAAGGAAAGATAATCCTTAACCTTATAGTTATTGGATAATCGGTAGGTGATTTTTGGGGAGCGAAATCTGATCTCTACCTCCTCGAGGTGCTCCCTGGGCAACTACTCCCGGGAGTAGGCTAACAGAGACAGTACACGTTTCAAAGCTCAAATGTAGCTTCAATTAACACTTTACAACTTTACTAGTATAATCTTTCGCTTCAATGTTAATTATAATTCCACTTATTTTACATTTTCATATTTAATTAATATGGTGTAACTAATAGCATGATAATAAGGCATGAAAAAATTAAATCATTTCACTAATTGCATGTTCACTACTCACATAAATGAATACTTGGAATTATAATTATTTAAAACATTTTAGTGGCCACTAACAATGTTTTTACTCGGTTTTTTAAGACTAAATGTGAATCAAACATACCGACTAATTAATTATTGTGATAGATTTATCTCGGATACACATCCTGCACAACACTTCGTGACAAAAAACACTGGCTCCGATTTTATACATTACACGTTTCATTGTTTTAAAATCTTTTGTTTCTTGGTTGATTTGTTTAATTTCAGACTGGGCTGGGGTTTCAGTTGCTAATCGTCTTCTTCTTTCTTGAATTTCGTTTCTTTGTTGGTTTTGCAGACTCTGTTTTCTTCAAGTCTGTATCTTTTTGTAAGCCCAATTACCCACCAGTCAGATCAGAAGAAACTATATCTCAGGAGTTTCAATGGATGACTTAATTATCTAGTTTTTAAGTTAGGTTAAGCTTAGTTGTAAGTTGGGATAGTGTGCCTCTGCCATATAAGAACAAACCATATCAAAGGAATTTCAATGGATGACTTAATTATCTAGTTTGTAAGTTAGGTTAAGCTTAGTTGTAAGTTGGGCAAGTGTGCCTCTGCCATTAAAGAAGAAACCATATCAAAGGAATTTCAACGGATGACTTAATTATCTAGTTTGTAAGTTTGGTTAAGCTTAATTGTAAGTTGGGCAAGTGTGCCCCTGCCATATGAGAAGAATGCATATCAAAGGAATTTCAATGGATGACTTAATTATCTAGTTTGTAAGTTAGGTTAAGCTTAGTTGTAAGTTGCACAAGTGTGCCCCTGCCTTTTAAGAAGAAACCATATCAAAGGAATTTCAATGGATGACTTAATTATCTAGATTGTAAGTTAGGTTAAACTTAGTTGTAAGTTGGGCAAGTGTGACCCTGCCATATAAGAAGAAACCATATCAAAGGAATTTCAAAGGATGACTTAATTATCTAGTTTGTAAGTTAGGTTAAGCTTAGTTGTAAGTTGGACAAGTGTGCCACTGCCATATAAGAAGAAACCATATCAAAGGAATTTCAATGGATGACTTAATTATCTAGTTTCTAAGTTAGGTTAAGCTTAGTTGTAAGTTGGACAAGTATGCCCCTGCCATATAAGAAGAAACCATATCAAAGGAATTTCAATGGATGACTTAATTATCTATTTTGTAAGTTAGGTTAAGCTTAGTTGTAAGTTGGACAAGTGTGCACCTGCCATATGAGAAGAATCCATATCAAAGGAATTTCAATGGATGACTTAATTATCTAGTTTGTAAGTTAGGTTAAGCTTAGTTGTAAGTTGGGCAAGTGTGCCCCTGCCATATAAGAAGAAACCATATCTTAGGAATTTCAATGGATGTCTAAATTATTTAGTTTGTAAGTTAGGTTAAGCTTAGTTGTAAGTTGGGCAAGTGAGCCCTTCCAATATAAGAAGAAACCTTATCAAAGGAATTTCAATGGATGACTAAATTATCTAGTTTGTAAGTTAGGTTAAGCTTAGTTGTAAGTTGGAAAAGTGTGCCCCTGCCATATATGAAGAAACCACATCAAAGGAATTTCCATGGATGACTTAATTATCTAGTTTGTAAGTTAGGTTAAGCTTAGTTGTAAGTTGGACAAGTGTGCCCCTGCCATATAAGAAGAAACCATATCAAAGGAATTTCAATGGATGACTTAATTATCTAGTTTGTAAGTTAGGTTAAGCTTAGTTGTAAGTTGGGCAAGTGTGCCCCTGCCATATAAGAAGAAACCATATAAAAGGAATTTCAATGGATGACTTAATTATCTAGTTTTTAAGTTAGGTTAAGCTTAGTTGTAAGTTAGGATAGTGTGCCTCTGCCATATAAGAACAAACCATATCAAAGGAATTTCAATGGATGACTTAATTATCTAGTTTGTAAGTTAGGTTAAGCTTAGTTGTAAGTTGGGCAAGTGTGCCTCTGCCATTAAAGGAGAAACCATATCAAAGGAATTTCATAGGATGACTTAATTATCTAGTTTGTAAATTAGGTTAAGCTTAGTTGTAAGTTGGGCAAGTGTGCCCCTGCCATATAAGAAGAAACCATATCTTAGGAATTTCAATGGATGTCTAAATTATTTAGTTTGTAAGTTAGGTTAAGCTTAGTTGTAAGTTGGGCAAGTGAGCCCTTCCAATATAAGAAGAAACCTTATCAAAGGAATTTCAATGGATGACTAAATTATCTAGTTTGTAAGTTAGGTTAAGCTTAGTTGTAAGTTGGAAAAGTGTGCCCCTGCCATATATGAAGAAACCACATCAAAGGAATTTCCATGGATGACTTAATTATCTAGTTTGTAAGTTAGGTTAAGCTTAGTTGTAAGTTGGACAAGTGTGCCCCTGCCATATAAGAAGAAACCATATCAAAGGAATTTCAATGGATGACTTAATTATCTAGTTTGTAAGTTAGGTTAAGCTTAGTTGTAAGTTGGGCAAGTGTGCCCCTGCCATATAAGAAGAAACCATATAAAAGGAATTTCAATGGATGACTTAATTATCTAGTTTTTAAGTTAGGTTAAGCTTAGTTGTAAGTTGGGATAGTGTGCCTCTGCCATATAAGAACAAACCATATCAAAGGAATTTCAATGGATGACTTAATTATCTAGTTTGTAAGTTAGGTTAAGCTTAGTTGTAAGTTGGGCAAGTGTGCCTCTGCCATTAAAGAAGAAACCATATCAAAGGAATTTCAAAGGATGACTTAATTATCTAGTTTGTAAGTTAGGTTAAGCTTAGTTGTAAGTTGGACAAGTGTGCCCCTGCCATATAAGAAGAAACCAAATCAAAGGAATTTCAATGGATGACTTAATTATCTAGTTTATAATTTGGTTAAGCTTAGTTGTAAGTTGGACAAGTGTGCCCCTGCCATATGAGAAGAATCCATATCAAAGGAATTTCAATGGATGACTTAATTATCTAGTTTGTAAGTTAGGTTAAGCTTAGTTGTAAGTTGGAAAAGTGTGCCCCTGCCATATAAGAAGAAACCATATCAAAGGAATTTCAATGGATGACTTAATTATCTAGTTTGTAAGTTAGGTTAAGCTTAGTTGTAAGTAGGACAAATGTGCCCCTGCCATATAAGAAGAAACCATATCAAAGGAATTTCAATGGATGGCTAAAGTATCTAGTTTGTAAGTTAGGTTAAGCTTAGTTGTAAGTTGGGCATGTGTGCCCCTACCATATAAGAAGAAACCATATCTTAGGAATTTCAATGGATGTCTAAATTATCTAGTTTGTAAGTTAGGTTAAGCTTAGTTGTAAGTTGGGTAAGTGAGCCCTTCCAATATAAGAAGAAATCTTATCAAAGGAATTTCAATGGTTGACTAAATTATCTAGTTTGTAAGTTAGGTTAAGCTTAGTTGTAACTTGGGCAAGTGTGCCCCTGCCATATAAGAAGAAACCATATCTTAGGAATTTCAATGGATGTCTAAATTATTTAGTTTGTAAGTTAGGTTAAGCTTAGTTGTAAGTTGGGCAAGTGAGCCCTTCTAATATAAGAAGAAACCTTATCAAAGGAATTTCAATGGATGACTAAATTATCTAGTTTGTAAGTTAGGTTAAGCTTAGTTGTAAGTTGGAAAAGTGTGCCCCTGCCATATATGAAGAAACCACATCAAAGGAATTTCCATGGATGACTTAATTATCTAGTTTGTAAGTTAGGTTAAGCTTAGTTGTAAGTTGGACAAGTGTGCCCCTGCCATATAAGAAGAAACCATATCAAAGGAATTTCAATGGATGACTTAATTATCTAGTTTGCAAGTTAGGTTAAGCTTAGTTGTAAGTTGGGCAAGTGTGCCCCTGCCATATAAGAAGAAACCATATAAAAGGAATTTCAATGGATGACTTAATTATCTAGTTTGTAAGTTAGGTTAAGCTTAGTTGTAAGTTGGGATAGTGTGCCTCTGCCATATAAGAACAAACCATATCAAAGGATTTTCAATGGATGACTTAATTATCTAGTTTGTAAGTTAGGTTAAGCTTAGTTGTAAGTTGGGCAAGTGTGCCTCTGCCATTAATGAAGAAACCATATCAAAGGAATTTCAAAGGATGACTTAATTATCTAGTTTGTAAGTTAGGTTAAGCTTAGTTGTAAGTTGGACAAGTGTGCCCCTGCCATATGAGAAGAATCCATATCAAAGGAATTTCAATGGATGACTTAATTATCTAGTTTGTAAGTTAGGTTAAGCTTAGTTGTAAGTTGGAAAAGTGTGCCCCTGCCATATAAGAAGAAACCATATCAAAGGAATTTCAATGGATGACTTAATTATCTAGTTTGTAAGTTAGGTTAAGCTTAGTTGTAAGTAGGACAAGTGTGCCCCTGCCATATAAGAAGAAACCATATCAAAGGAATTTCAATGGATGACTTAATTATCTAGTTTGTAAGTTAGGTTAAGCTTAGTTGTAAGTTGGAGAAGTGTGCCCCTGCCATATAAGAAGAAACCATATCTTAGGAATTTCAATGGATGGCTAAAGTATCTAGTTTGTAAGTTAGGTTAAGCTTAGTTGTAAGTTGGGCATGTGTGCCCCTACCATATAAGAAGAAACCATATCTTAGGAATTTCAATGGATGTCTAAATTATCTAGTTTGTAAGTTAGGTTAAGCTTAGTTGTAAATTGGGTAAGTGAGCCCTTCCAATATAAGAAGAAACCTTATCAAAGGATTTTCAATGGTTGACTAAATTATCTAGTTTGTAAGTTAGGTTAAGCTTAGTTGTAAGTTGGGCAAGTGTGCCCCTGCCATATAAGAAGAAACCATATCTTAGGAATTTCAATGGATGTCTAAATTATTTAGTTTGTAAGTTAGGTTAAGCTTAGTTGTAAGTTGGGCAGTATGCCCCTGCCAGATAAGAAGAAACCATATCAAAGGAATTTCAAAGGATGACTTAATTATCTAGTTTGTAAGTTAGGTTAAGCTTAGTTGTAAGTTGGACAAGTGTGCCCCTGCCATATGAGAAGAATCCATATCAAAGGAATTTCAATGGATGACTTAATTATCTAGTTTGTAAGTTAGGTTAAGCTTAGTTGTAAGTTGGAAAAGTGTGCCCCTGCCATATAAGAAGAAACCATATCAAAGGAATTTCAATGGATGACTTAATTATCTAGTTTGTAAGTTAGGTTAAGCTTAGTTGTAAGTAGGACAAGTGTGCCCCTGCCATATAAGAAGAAACCATATCAAAGGAATTTCAATGGATGACTTAATTATCTAGTTTGTAAGTTAGGTTAAGCTTAGTTGTAAGTTGGAGAAGTGTGCCCCTGCCATATAAGAAGAAACCATATCTTAGGAATTTCAATGGATGGCTAAAGTATCTAGTTTGTAAGTTAGGTTAAGCTTAGTTGTAAGTTGGGCATGTGTGCCCCTACCATATAAGAAGAAACCATATCTTAGGAATTTCAATGGATGTCTAAATTATCTAGTTTGTAAGTTAGGTTAAGCTTAGTTGTAAATTGGGTAAGTGAGCCCTTCCAATATAAGAAGAAACCTTATCAAAGGATTTTCAATGGTTGACTAAATTATCTAGTTTGTAAGTTAGGTTAAGCTTAGTTGTAAGTTGGGCAAGTGTGCCCCTGCCATATAAGAAGAAACCATATCTTAGGAATTTCAATGGATGTCTAAATTATTTAGTTTGTAAGTTAGGTTAAGCTTAGTTGTAAGTTGGGCAGTATGCCCCTGCCAGATAAGAAGAAACCATATCAAAGGAATTTCAATGGATGACTTAATTATCTAGTTTGTAAGTTAGGTTAAGCTTAGTTGTAAGTTGGACAAGTGTGCCCCTGCCATATACGAAGAAACCATATCTTAGGAATTTCAATGGATGGCTAAAGTATTTAGTTTGTAAGTTAGGTTAAGCTTAGTTGTAAGTTGGGCAAGTGTGCCCCTGCCATATAAGAAGAAGCTATCTTAGGAATTTCAATGGATGGCTAAAGTATCTAGTTTGTAAGTTTGGTTAAGTTTAGTTCTAAGTTGGGCAGTATGCCCCTGCCATAATAGAAGAAACCATATCTTAGGAATTTCAATGGATGGCTAAAGTATCTAGTTTGTAAGTTAGGTTAAGCTTAGTTGTAAGTTGGACAAGTGTGCCCCTGCCATATGAGAAGAATCCATATCAAAGGAATTTCAATGGATGACTTAATTATCTAGTTTGTAAGTTAGGTTAAGCTTAGTTGTAAGTTGGAAAAGTGTGCCCCTGCCATATAAGAAGAAACCATATCAAAGGAATTTCAATGGATGACTTAATTATCTAGTTTGTAAGTTAGGTTAAGCTTAGTTGTAAGTAGGACAAATGTGCCCCTGCCATATAAGAAGAAACCATATCAAAGGAATTTCAATGGATGGCTAAAGTATCTAGTTTGTAAGTTAGGTTAAGCTTAGTTGTAAGTTGGGCATGTGTGCCCCTACCATATAAGAAGAAACCATATCTTAGGAATTTCAATGGATGTCTAAATTATCTAGTTTGTAAGTTAGGTTAAGCTTAGTTGTAAGTTGGGTAAGTGAGCCCTTCCAATATAAGAAGAAATCTTATCAAAGGAATTTCAATGGTTGACTAAATTATCTAGTTTGTAAGTTAGGTTAAGCTTAGTTGTAACTTGGGCAAGTGTGCCCCTGCCATATAAGAAGAAACCATATCTTAGGAATTTCAATGGATGTCTAAATTATTTAGTTTGTAAGTTAGGTTAAGCTTAGTTGTAAGTTGGGCAAGTGAGCCCTTCTAATATAAGAAGAAACCTTATCAAAGGAATTTCAATGGATGACTAAATTATCTAGTTTGTAAGTTAGGTTAAGCTTAGTTGTAAGTTGGAAAAGTGTGCCCCTGCCATATATGAAGAAACCACATCAAAGGAATTTCCATGGATGACTTAATTATCTAGTTTGTAAGTTAGGTTAAGCTTAGTTGTAAGTTGGACAAGTGTGCCCCTGCCATATAAGAAGAAACCATATCAAAGGAATTTCAATGGATGACTTAATTATCTAGTTTGCAAGTTAGGTTAAGCTTAGTTGTAAGTTGGGCAAGTGTGCCCCTGCCATATAAGAAGAAACCATATAAAAGGAATTTCAATGGATGACTTAATTATCTAGTTTGTAAGTTAGGTTAAGCTTAGTTGTAAGTTGGGATAGTGTGCCTCTGCCATATAAGAACAAACCATATCAAAGGATTTTCAATGGATGACTTAATTATCTAGTTTGTAAGTTAGGTTAAGCTTAGTTGTAAGTTGGGCAAGTGTGCCTCTGCCATTAAAGAAGAAACCATATCAAAGGAATTTCAAAGGATGACTTAATTATCTAGTTTGTAAGTTAGGTTAAGCTTAGTTGTAAGTTGGACAAGTGTGCCCCTGCCATATGAGAAGAATCCATATCAAAGGAATTTCAATGGATGACTTAATTATCTAGTTTGTAAGTTAGGTTAAGCTTAGTTGTAAGTTGGAAAAGTGTGCCCCTGCCATATAAGAAGAAACCATATCAAAGGAATTTCAATGGATGACTTAATTATCTAGTTTGTAAGTTAGGTTAAGCTTAGTTGTAAGTAGGACAAGTGTGCCCCTGCCATATAAGAAGAAACCATATCAAAGGAATTTCAATGGATGACTTAATTATCTAGTTTGTAAATTAGGTTAAGCTTAGTTGTAAGTTGGGCAAGTGTGCCCCTGCCATATAAGAAGAAACCATATCTTAGGAATTTCAATGGATGTCTAAATTATTTAGTTTGTAAGTTAGGTTAAGCTTAGTTGTAAGTTGGGCAAGTGAGCCCTTCCAATATAAGAAGAAACCTTATCAAAGGAATTTCAATGGATGACTAAATTATCTAG
The DNA here is from genome assembly GCF_049639745.1 of Rhodnius prolixus. Taxonomy (NCBI): domain Eukaryota; kingdom Metazoa; phylum Arthropoda; class Insecta; order Hemiptera; family Reduviidae; genus Rhodnius; species Rhodnius prolixus. Next base: position 34,002,805 of record NW_027411582.1, read on the forward strand.
TTTGTAAGTTAGGTTAAGCTTAGTTGTAAGTTGGAAAAGTGTGCCCCTGCCATATATGAAGAAACCACATCAAAGGAATTTCCATGGATGACTTAATTATCTAGTTTGTAAGTTAGGTTAAGCTTAGTTGTAAGTTGGACAAGTGTGCCCCTGCCATATAAGAAGAAACCATATCAAAGGAATTTCAATGGATGACTTAATTATCTAGTTTGTAAGTTAGGTTAAGCTTAGTTGTAAGTTGGGCAAGTGTGCCCCTGCCATATAAGAAGAAACCATATAAAAGGAATTTCAATGGATGACTTAATTATCTAGTTTTTAAGTTAGGTTAAGCTTAGTTGTAAGTTAGGATAGTGTGCCTCTGCCATATAAGAACAAACCATATCAAAGGAATTTCAATGGATGACTTAATTATCTAGTTTGTAAGTTAGGTTAAGCTTAGTTGTAAGTTGGGCAAGTGTGCCTCTGCCATTAAAGGAGAAACCATATCAAAGGAATTTCATAGGATGACTTAATTATCTAGTTTGTAAATTAGGTTAAGCTTAGTTGTAAGTTGGGCAAGTGTGCCCCTGCCATATAAGAAGAAACCATATCTTAGGAATTTCAATGGATGTCTAAATTATTTAGTTTGTAAGTTAGGTTAAGCTTAGTTGTAAGTTGGGCAAGTGAGCCCTTCCAATATAAGAAGAAACCTTATCAAAGGAATTTCAATGGATGACTAAATTATCTAGTTTGTAAGTTAGGTTAAGCTTAGTTGTAAGTTGGAAAAGTGTGCCCCTGCCATATATGAAGAAACCACATCAAAGGAATTTCCATGGATGACTTAATTATCTAGTTTGTAAGTTAGGTTAAGCTTAGTTGTAAGTTGGTCAAGTGTGCCCCTGCCATATAAGAAGAAACCATATCAAAGGAATTTCAATGGATGACTTAATTATCTAGTTTGTAAGTTAGGTTAAGCTTAGTTGTAAGTTGGGCAAGTGTGCCCCTGCCATATAAGAAGAAACCATATAAAAGGAATTTCAATGGATGACTTAATTATCTAGTTTTTAAGTTAGGTTAAGCTTAGTTGTAAGTTGGGATAGTGTGCCTCTGCCATATAAGAACAAACCATATCAAAGGAATTTCAATGGATGACTTAATTATCTAGTTTGTAAGTTAGGTTAAGCTTAGTTGTAAGTTGGGCAAGTGTGCCTCTGCCATTAAAGAAGAAACCATATCAAAGGAATTTCAAAGGATGACTTAATTATCTAGTTTGTAAGTTAGGTTAAGCTTAGTTGTAAGTTGGACAAGTGTGCCCCTGCCATATAAGAAGAAACCAAATCAAAGGAATTTCAATGGATGACTTAATTATCTAGTTTATAATTTGGTTAAGCTTAGTTGTAAGTTGGACAAGTGTGCCCCTGCCATATGAGAAGAATCCATATCAAAGGAATTTCAATGGATGACTTAATTATCTAGTTTGTAAGTTAGGTTAAGCTTAGTTGTAAGTTGGAAAAGTGTGCCCCTGCCATATAAGAAGAAACCATATCAAAGGAATTTCAATGGATGACTTAATTATCTAGTTTGTAAGTTAGGTTAAGCTTAGTTGTAAGTAGGACAAATGTGCCCCTGCCATATAAGAAGAAACCATATCAAAGGAATTTCAATGGATGGCTAAAGTATCTAGTTTGTAAGTTAGGTTAAGCTTAGTTGTAAGTTGGGCATGTGTGCCCCTACCATATAAGAAGAAACCATATCTTAGGAATTTCAATGGATGTCTAAATTATCTAGTTTGTAAGTTAGGTTAAGCTTAGTTGTAAGTTGGGTAAGTGAGCCCTTCCAATATAAGAAGAAATCTTATCAAAGGAATTTCAATGGTTGACTAAATTATCTAGTTTGTAAGTTAGGTTAAGCTTAGTTGTAACTTGGGCAAGTGTGCCCCTGCCATATAAGAAGAAACCATATCTTAGGAATTTCAATGGATGTCTAAATTATTTAGTTTGTAAGTTAGGTTAAGCTTAGTTGTAAGTTGGGCAAGTGAGCCCTTCTAATATAAGAAGAAACCTTATCAAAGGAATTTCAATGGATGACTAAATTATCTAGTTTGTAAGTTAGGTTAAGCTTAGTTGTAAGTTGGAAAAGTGTGCCCCTGCCATATATGAAGAAACCACATCAAAGGAATTTCCATGGATGACTTAATTATCTAGTTTGTAAGTTAGGTTAAGCTTAGTTGTAAGTTGGACAAGTGTGCCCCTGCCATATAAGAAGAAACCATATCAAAGGAATTTCAATGGATGACTTAATTATCTAGTTTGCAAGTTAGGTTAAGCTTAGTTGTAAGTTGGGCAAGTGTGCCCCTGCCATATAAGAAGAAACCATATAAAAGGAATTTCAATGGATGACTTAATTATCTAGTTTGTAAGTTAGGTTAAGCTTAGTTGTAAGTTGGGATAGTGTGCCTCTGCCATATAAGAACAAACCATATCAAAGGATTTTCAATGGATGACTTAATTATCTAGTTTGTAAGTTAGGTTAAGCTTAGTTGTAAGTTGGGCAAGTGTGCCTCTGCCATTAATGAAGAAACCATATCAAAGGAATTTCAAAGGATGACTTAATTATCTAGTTTGTAAGTTAGGTTAAGCTTAGTTGTAAGTTGGACAAGTGTGCCCCTGCCATATGAGAAGAATCCATATCAAAGGAATTTCAATGGATGACTTAATTATCTAGTTTGTAAGTTAGGTTAAGCTTAGTTGTAAGTTGGAAAAGTGTGCCCCTGCCATATAAGAAGAAACCATATCAAAGGAATTTCAATGGATGACTTAATTATCTAGTTTGTAAGTTAGGTTAAGCTTAGTTGTAAGTAGGACAAGTGTGCCCCTGCCATATAAGAAGAAACCATATCAAAGGAATTTCAATGGATGACTTAATTATCTAGTTTGTAAGTTAGGTTAAGCTTAGTTGTAAGTTGGAGAAGTGTGCCCCTGCCATATAAGAAGAAACCATATCTTAGGAATTTCAATGGATGGCTAAAGTATCTAGTTTGTAAGTTAGGTTAAGCTTAGTTGTAAGTTGGGCATGTGTGCCCCTACCATATAAGAAGAAACCATATCTTAGGAATTTCAATGGATGTCTAAATTATCTAGTTTGTAAGTTAGGTTAAGCTTAGTTGTAAATTGGGTAAGTGAGCCCTTCCAATATAAGAAGAAACCTTATCAAAGGATTTTCAATGGTTGACTAAATTATCTAGTTTGTAAGTTAGGTTAAGCTTAGTTGTAAGTTGGGCAAGTGTGCCCCTGCCATATAAGAAGAAACCATATCTTAGGAATTTCAATGGATGTCTAAATTATTTAGTTTGTAAGTTAGGTTAAGCTTAGTTGTAAGTTGGGCAGTATGCCCCTGCCAGATAAGAAGAAACCATATCAAAGGAATTTCAAAGGATGACTTAATTATCTAGTTTGTAAGTTAGGTTAAGCTTAGTTGTAAGTTGGACAAGTGTGCCCCTGCCATATGAGAAGAATCCATATCAAAGGAATTTCAATGGATGACTTAATTATCTAGTTTGTAAGTTAGGTTAAGCTTAGTTGTAAGTTGGAAAAGTGTGCCCCTGCCATATAAGAAGAAACCATATCAAAGGAATTTCAATGGATGACTTAATTATCTAGTTTGTAAGTTAGGTTAAGCTTAGTTGTAAGTAGGACAAGTGTGCCCCTGCCATATAAGAAGAAACCATATCAAAGGAATTTCAATGGATGACTTAATTATCTAGTTTGTAAGTTAGGTTAAGCTTAGTTGTAAGTTGGAGAAGTGTGCCCCTGCCATATAAGAAGAAACCATATCTTAGGAATTTCAATGGATGGCTAAAGTATCTAGTTTGTAAGTTAGGTTAAGCTTAGTTGTAAGTTGGGCATGTGTGCCCCTACCATATAAGAAGAAACCATATCTTAGGAATTTCAATGGATGTCTAAATTATCTAGTTTGTAAGTTAGGTTAAGCTTAGTTGTAAATTGGGTAAGTGAGCCCTTCCAATATAAGAAGAAACCTTATCAAAGGATTTTCAATGGTTGACTAAATTATCTAGTTTGTAAGTTAGGTTAAGCTTAGTTGTAAGTTGGGCAAGTGTGCCCCTGCCATATAAGAAGAAACCATATCTTAGGAATTTCAATGGATGTCTAAATTATTTAGTTTGTAAGTTAGGTTAAGCTTAGTTGTAAGTTGGGCAGTATGCCCCTGCCAGATAAGAAGAAACCATATCAAAGGAATTTCAATGGATGACTTAATTATCTAGTTTGTAAGTTAGGTTAAGCTTAGTTGTAAGTTGGACAAGTGTGCCCCTGCCATATACGAAGAAACCATATCTTAGGAATTTCAATGGATGGCTAAAGTATTTAGTTTGTAAGTTAGGTTAAGCTTAGTTGTAAGTTGGGCAAGTGTGCCCCTGCCATATAAGAAGAAGCTATCTTAGGAATTTCAATGGATGGCTAAAGTATCTAGTTTGTAAGTTTGGTTAAGTTTAGTTCTAAGTTGGGCAGTATGCCCCTGCCATAATAGAAGAAACCATATCTTAGGAATTTCAATGGATGGCTAAAGTATCTAGTTTGTAAGTTAGGTTAAGCTTAGTTGTAAGTTGGACAAGTGTGCCCCTGCCATATGAGAAGAATCCATATCAAAGGAATTTCAATGGATGACTTAATTATCTAGTTTGTAAGTTAGGTTAAGCTTAGTTGTAAGTTGGAAAAGTGTGCCCCTGCCATATAAGAAGAAACCATATCAAAGGAATTTCAATGGATGACTTAATTATCTAGTTTGTAAGTTAGGTTAAGCTTAGTTGTAAGTAGGACAAATGTGCCCCTGCCATATAAGAAGAAACCATATCAAAGGAATTTCAATGGATGGCTAAAGTATCTAGTTTGTAAGTTAGGTTAAGCTTAGTTGTAAGTTGGGCATGTGTGCCCCTACCATATAAGAAGAAACCATATCTTAGGAATTTCAATGGATGTCTAAATTATCTAGTTTGTAAGTTAGGTTAAGCTTAGTTGTAAGTTGGGTAAGTGAGCCCTTCCAATATAAGAAGAAATCTTATCAAAGGAATTTCAATGGTTGACTAAATTATCTAGTTTGTAAGTTAGGTTAAGCTTAGTTGTAACTTGGGCAAGTGTGCCCCTGCCATATAAGAAGAAACCATATCTTAGGAATTTCAATGGATGTCTAAATTATTTAGTTTGTAAGTTAGGTTAAGCTTAGTTGTAAGTTGGGCAAGTGAGCCCTTCTAATATAAGAAGAAACCTTATCAAAGGAATTTCAATGGATGACTAAATTATCTAGTTTGTAAGTTAGGTTAAGCTTAGTTGTAAGTTGGAAAAGTGTGCCCCTGCCATATATGAAGAAACCACATCAAAGGAATTTCCATGGATGACTTAATTATCTAGTTTGTAAGTTAGGTTAAGCTTAGTTGTAAGTTGGACAAGTGTGCCCCTGCCATATAAGAAGAAACCATATCAAAGGAATTTCAATGGATGACTTAATTATCTAGTTTGCAAGTTAGGTTAAGCTTAGTTGTAAGTTGGGCAAGTGTGCCCCTGCCATATAAGAAGAAACCATATAAAAGGAATTTCAATGGATGACTTAATTATCTAGTTTGTAAGTTAGGTTAAGCTTAGTTGTAAGTTGGGATAGTGTGCCTCTGCCATATAAGAACAAACCATATCAAAGGATTTTCAATGGATGACTTAATTATCTAGTTTGTAAGTTAGGTTAAGCTTAGTTGTAAGTTGGGCAAGTGTGCCTCTGCCATTAAAGAAGAAACCATATCAAAGGAATTTCAAAGGATGACTTAATTATCTAGTTTGTAAGTTAGGTTAAGCTTAGTTGTAAGTTGGACAAGTGTGCCCCTGCCATATGAGAAGAATCCATATCAAAGGAATTTCAATGGATGACTTAATTATCTAGTTTGTAAGTTAGGTTAAGCTTAGTTGTAAGTTGGAAAAGTGTGCCCCTGCCATATAAGAAGAAACCATATCAAAGGAATTTCAATGGATGACTTAATTATCTAGTTTGTAAGTTAGGTTAAGCTTAGTTGTAAGTAGGACAAGTGTGCCCCTGCCATATAAGAAGAAACCATATCAAAGGAATTTCAATGGATGACTTAATTATCTAGTTTGTAAGTTAGGTTAAGCTTAGTTGTAAGTTGGAGAAGTGTGCCCCTGCCATATAAGAAGAAACCATATCTTAGGAATTTCAATGGATGGCTAAAGTATCTAGTTTGTAAGTTAGGTTAAGCTTAGTTGTAAGTTGGGCATGTGTGCCCCTACCATATAAGAAGAAACCATATCTTAGGAATTTCAATGGATGTCTAAATTATCTAGTTTGTAAGTTAGGTTAAGCTTAGTTGTAAATTGGGTAAGTGAGCCCTTCCAATATAAGAAGAAACCTTATCAAAGGATTTTCAATGGTTGACTAAATTATCTAGTTTGTAAGTTAGGTTAAGCTTAGTTGTAAGTTGGGCAAGTGTGCCCCTGCCATATAAGAAGAAACCATATCTTAGGAATTTCAATGGATGTCTAAATTATTTAGTTTGTAAGTTAGGTTAAGCTTAGTTGTAAGTTGGGCAGTATGCCCCTGCCAGATAAGAAGAAACCATATCAAAGGAATTTCAATGGATGACTTAATTATCTAGTTTGTAAGTTAGGTTAAGCTTAGTTGTAAGTTGGACAAGTGTGCCCCTGCCATATACGAAGAAACCATATCTTAGGAATTTCAATGGATGGCTAAAGTATTTAGTTTGTAAGTTAGGTTAAGCTTAGTTGTAAGTTGGGCAAGTGTGCCCCTGCCATATAAGAAGAAGCTATCTTAGGAATTTCAATGGATGGCTAAAGTATCTAGTTTGTAAGTTTGGTTAAGTTTAGTTCTAAGTTGGGCAGTATGCCCCTGCCATAATAGAAGAAACCATATCTTTGGAATTTCAATGGATGGCTAAAGTATCTAGTTTGTAAGTTAGGTTAAGCTTAGTTGTAAGTTGGACAAGTGTGCCCCTGCCATATGAGAAGAATCCATATCAAAGGAATTTCAATGGATGCCTGATACAATTAGTTTAGAAGGCAGCTTAGTTTTAACTCAGGAAGTGTCCGTCCTTCAGCTCAGAAGAAAACCATATCTTGGGAACCTCAGTAGTGAATCTCAAAGTAGTTGATAAGTAGTATTTTAAGGAAATTGTTTGGAACAAATAGTTTATTTAGTTACATACTGACTATAATAGTAATTTCAGTGCAGGTCATCTAATAAATACACAACTTAAACTGATTTAAGTCAACACAATTTGTATTTAGGTAAAAGAGTGACATTGATTGGAAGAAGAAAACGATCGAACCGGTTGAAAGCATACTCTGGTTTCTGAGAAACTTGTCGGGATGGTTTCATTTCAAATTCGTCTAAGGGTAGGAGATCTTTTCTCGTTATTATTGATAGCATTCTCAAAGCAGTCTTATTGTTTCTACATTAATAGCTTTGCAGTCAGTCGGAAATTTTTAGGACTTTTATTTTTAATAATTGATTCACTTACTTTTACAAATTTCGATTGTAATCTTGCATTTTAATAATAATTATAATTCCACATATTTTACATATTCATATTTAATTAATATGGTGTAACTAAAAGCATGATAATAATGCATGAAAAATTAAGTCGTTTCACTAATTGCATGTTCACTACTCACCTAAATGAATACTTGGAATTATAATTATTTAAAACATTTTAGTGGCCACTAACAATGTTTTTATTCGGTTTTTTAAGGGCAACTGTGAATCAATTTACACAGACTAATTAATTATTTTAGTAGATTTATTTTAGATACACATTCTGCACAACACTTCGTGACAAAAAAAACACTAGCTCCGATTTTACCCTTTACACGTTTCAGTTTTTTTTTAATTTGTTGTTTGTTGGTAGATTTGTTTAGTTTCAGACTGGGGTTTTTGTTGTTAATAATTGTCTTCTTCTTGTTTGTTGAATTTCGTTTTCTTTGTTGGTTTTGCAGAGTTTTCAAGTTTTCGTTTTCTTCAAGTCTGTATCTTTTTGTAAGCCCAATTACCCACCAGTCCAAAAACCCCTTTCTTTCCGAACGCATTTCTAATTATCCCCTTATTTCCCTAATTGCCCCATCCTATATATAACCTAGAAATCTAGGTTTACGTCATTCTAGTCACTGGTCTATGCAGACAGGTCTCCCCGTATATCCCTCAATCACTAAACGATTGATCTACCCTATTCCCTTTTCCCCCAATTTTTTCCCAGACCATTTTTACAAGCTCCATTGTATGGAGTTCTACGTATCCCTAAACCTGCTTAAATGACCAACTAGAATGCGGATGTGGGTAGAAAGGCGTTCTTTGGGGAGCGAAAACTGATCTCTACCTCCTCGAGGTGCTCCCCGGGCAACTACTCCCGGGAGTAGGCTAACAGAGACAGTACATTTTTTAAAGCTCAAATGAAGCTTCAATTTAAATTTTTTCCAAATTTAATTAAACTTTATAAATAGAAATATATTCATAAACGATAAGCGAAATGATTACAAATTAAAAACTGAGACAGTTTTAAAAGAGTTGTAGAATATGCTAGTGTTATATAAGAAAAATAGCTAAAAAAAATATACCATAACTACTCCAGTTCGAACTTGAAATAAAACTAATAATATTTCGTCAAGTTATTTCTACAGCAAGCGTGTTTAATTTTTTTCTGTATTGATATCTTCTTTTCGCTTAAATTTGCCTTTTTCCTTTTATGATCAAAACTTAAATTAACTAGCGAAAAATTCATTGCCAGCTAAATATACAATTTCTGTACTAATCTAGGAATCAGGGTCCTTCTTAAATCAATAATGGTTTATTTACAAAAACAAGTAAAAGTGATAAACAGAAAAATATATACATAGCGATACTTCATAGCAGAATAAACATTCTGACCTGACAGAATTAAAGAAGGCCTTTTGTTAGTTTAAGTGTAGTTTATTTAGTGACGTTACACTGAAATAACTTTATAGTTTACCTAACAAATTAAACTATTCATGTTCCAAACAATTAGTTTTAAGTATAGTTAAGATAATTATTAAGATCAAGGATATTGAAAAACATCCAATGATAATGAAGATGTAGAATCAAACTTTGATGTGGAAACCAAAAAATTTAAATGCTACTTAGTTATAAGTTAGTTTTAAGTAACGCTAATCCCAAGAGGTGTTGAGGAAAACAAACTTTGTTTAGTTAAGTTAGTTTTAAGAGACTTTAAGTTTGTACATTGCATTAAAAAAAAAGATATCTCTTACTATTTTTCTCCCTAATCCTTTTGATATTAAGCATCAGTATGATATTAAGTTTTATGACGAAGGGCAAAGCAGCTGTGATATGGAAGCCAAAAATGGTTAAAACGAATTAAATAAATAAGAAGCTATAGAAGTGTGCCAAACCCTGACACACAGTGATGTGGTAGTCAAACATAGTTTTAAATTAATTAATTTTGTAAATTTGTAGCAATAAGTGTGATGCAGTGATGTGAAAACAAAAACATTTTGTCAACATAAGTTAATTTTAGAAAAAAGCTTAAATTATTCTGGGGACATATTATTGTTTAGTTGTTAATTAGTTAAAAGATATGTTAAAGAAACGCTAATTCCAAGTTGCGATAAGGAAGCCAAATGCCACTTAAATGCTTATTATTAATAAGTTAGTTATAAGAAACGCTAGACTTAAGCTGAGATGTGGAAAAAACCCATAATTTAATCAATAGTTAGTTATAAGCTAGTTTTTAGAAAACGCAAGCTCTAATGCTGTGATGAGGAAACCAAACATCGTTCAGTAATTAAGTTGGTTAGATTTAAATAATAGTTATAATTCTGATGCAGTGATGTGGAAACCAATATGTTTTCAAACGTAATTTAGTTATTAAGTTAGTTCAATAAGATAGTTAAAATCTTCATGAGATGATGTGAACACCAAAAATCTTTCAAACGTAGTTAAATTAGTTAGTTTACTAACTCTTAAGTAAGTATAAACCAGAAGCTGTGATGTGAAAACGGTGTAATATAATACGAAGTTATATGATTCGCATATGTACCAACTTTGATGTCACACATGAGATGGATAAATAGAAAAAGGAATCTAATTCTACAATATGTTTACGTATGGGACATATGTTTTTGACATTCACATCCAGGTAAAAAAAAACAAACTTAGTTTTAAGAATTAGTTTTAATGAGTCTGGAATGACGTTATGGATGAGCAAAGTGGATATGGATGAAGGAATGGAATGGAAGTCCTAGAAATATTTTGGATGTAATGGTAGATGGCTCAGCGGACAATTGAGAAAAGAATTTGTTTTAATCAATTTGGTGTTGGTTGTAATTGGTCCTTTCGTTGTTGCAAAATCTTAAGTTTCTTTTTTTTTACGAAAATGTTTATTGGATCTATTGTAGTTTGTATAATCTCGCATTTGCTTTGAGTGCTAGTAGTTGAATTGATACTCCAAAAAATGATTCACATGGACTTTATAAAAACAATTCTTTCCTAGTGTTCCATACCCAGTCGATTATTAATCTCGATTGAATTATAATCACTGCTACTCATCATTGAATTTTTTGGGAGCAGATTTGTAAACTCTGTTCTTATTAGTATTGACCCTCTACATTTATCATTAGCATTTATGTATGTATTTTATTATTTGTCTCATGGCACAGACTGTTAATTATTTAGGCATTTATTCCTCCTGAATCTCATCAGTATTGACACACGTTAGAATTTTGTAAAGTTACAAGTTAATACTTGATTAAACTTTTCTTAGTGAATCTTTCCCTTATGTATTAGGAAGTAAGAATTGAAACTAACTATATCATAAGTGACAATAAAAACTGATAGATGGCACTAGTTTTAGTTACATTTTTAGTTGTAGTTTTGTTTAAGTAGAGCATTAGTTTTAGAGTAGCGATAGAATTAAGAATTAGTTAGGTATAGTTGTAAGAATTAGTTATAGAAGTAGGTATATTTTTAAGCACTAGTTATAGAAGTAGGTATAGTTTTAAGAATTAGTTATAGAAGTAGGTATAGTTTTAAGCACAATTAAAGGCCATCATATCAGTTTACATCCATTGAAAAAGTTCAGGTGTAGTCAGGTGTAGTGAGGTGCAGTTTTAATAGATAACTAACCTAATTTGTTTAAAATTCTTACTCCTCTTACATTATGTTACCAACCAGTATAAAACTAGCTGCTACACCAACTTCGAATAGAAGATAAGTGAATTTGAAGCTAATTTCCAGACATTCAATTTTACTCTTTTATTCCTCTAAAACTATCTGCACCTTACGCTCCTTTGCACGTTAATAAAAAAACAATTGCTAGCTTAAATGTGACACTTAATTCTTCTAGAGTTCACTACTAATACGATATATTTTTAAAGTATGGTACCATACTACTTATATCCGGGCTAATATAAAATAAAACGGTGCGATTTGTATTAGCAGTCTTCTAGGAAACAATAAAATCCGGGTATTTAGATAATCCGTGAACGTCAAAACATTCGCTATTAAATATCCACCGTCCGACTTACTATTTTATTTTAAAGAGTTTAAAAGATTATTCGGCGCGGAGCGTGTTCGAGAAGTAATACGGTGTGGCAAACGGAACTAATTCGGTTGCCGGTGTATTTCGATAGTATGTGATCTCTAGAACATTTATATAGACAGACATATGTCGCCAAACATTTAATTTACTGTTATTAATGTGCCAAGCAGAACTGGGCGCAGAGCATTATGTATGAGTTCTAATTTAGTGAAATTGCTTGTCTTACTTCGAATTGTGTGCTTCAGTCTCAAACAGTCTATTTGTACGGTTTTATGAGTATATTATAATGTTGGTTAAACATTTATGTAGAATTTAAATTCTATAAAATTTCAAAAAATGTGCTTTTATTTAATACGTTTAACGTTTTGAATTTAATGTTTTGGAATAGTTTTTCTTTCTGTTGAGAGTTTAATGTTCATGGACTTGTTTTCGCTGCAGTAGATTAACAATCCTTAGGGGTTAAACTCTAAATAGATGAAATCCTTTTTTTAGATTCGAAACGTGTGAAGTTAAATAAAAGTATTTTTGTCTTTATGGTTAATGTAAATTTTAAACGTATTAGTAATCAATTATTTAGAAGCACATGTACTTCTTTTCTTTTTGTGTTTACTTTGACCTTGATCTGCGAAATCTGAGTAGATTGTTAGGCGAACAAAGAGCTTCGTTTTGTTTGGTTTGTGTTCTAAGTGAATTCTCGATAGCTGTTCTTCAGACAAAAATGGTCCATTGTAAAATAATTGTATCTTTAAAGACAGTTACTTTTGTAACGGAGATAGTAAATGGAAGTAAAGCTGAAACCTCTTTTTTATGATTCTTTGATGTTCTTGGTTCGTAGATTCTTTGTAGGCTGTTATTTCTGCTATGCAGCTAGAACATGGAACTAATCCAAACCACCGCATTACGTAAACCTACGTCTTATGAAACTCCAGCCTAGCAAAAATTAGAATAGAATAATCATTAGTTTTTAAGTTTATTTAGTTATAAGATGAGGAATTTTTAGAATGACAGAAGAAAGCTATATGATTGGAATTCCAATGGGTGCCAGCTAAAATCTGTTCTAAGATAACTTGGCTACAAGACAGGAGAAATGAACCCTTTATGTCAGACGAATGTAATATCCTTAGAATCGCAAAGGTTGCCTAACCAAATTCACATTAGTTAGTAAGTAAAGTAAGCTGTAAGTCGGGCGAAATACACCCTCCATGTTAGACGAAACCCATATCTTTGGAATATTAATAAAATCCATACGTGATTAGTTTGTATGGGAATAGAATAATTTAACCATATACTCTTGTACGCGATATTAATTCAATGATTTTATTTTTTATTCACATCATCTGCGGTTAGCTTATTTAGATAGTAAATAGTTTTTAGTTAGCATAGTTATAAGTTGGGCATTATGCCACCGCCTTATTAGAAGAAACCTTGTCTAAAGAACCTCAACAGATGCCTTAGTAATTAGTTTATAAGATGGTTTAGTTGTAAGTTGGGCAAGTGAGCCCCTGCCATATAAGAAGAAACCATATCTTAGGAATTTCAATGGATGGCTAAAGTATCTAGTTTGTAAGTTAGGTTAAGCTTAGTTGTAAGTTGGGCAAGTGAGCCCCTGCCATGTAAGAAGAAACATATCAAAGGAATTTCAATGGATGGCTAAAGTATCTAGTTTGTAAGTTAGGTTAAGCTTAGTTGTAAGTTGGGCAAGTGAGCCCCTGCCATGTAAGAAGAAACATATCAAAGGAATTTCAATGGATGGCTAAAGTATCTAGTTTGTAAGTTAAGTTAAGCTTAGTTGTAAGTTGGGCAAGTGAGCCCCTGCCATGTAAGAAGAAACATATCAAAGGAATTTCAATGGATGGCTAAAGCTCTAGTTTGTAAGATAAGTTAAGCTTAGTTGTAAGTTGGGCAAGTGAGCCCCTGCCATGTAAGAAGAAACCATATCAAAGGAATTTCAATGGATGGCTAATGTATCTAGTTTGTAAGATAGGTGAAACTTAGTTGTAAGTTGGGCAAGTGAGCCCCTGCCATGTAAGAAGAAACCATATCTTAGGAATTTCAATGGATGGCTAAAGTATCTAGTTTGTAAGTTAGATTAAGCTTAGTTATAAGTTGGGCAAGTGAGCCCCTGCCATATAAGAAGAAACCATATCAAAGGAATTTCAATGGATGGCTAAAGTATCTAGTTTGTAAGTTAGGTTAAGCTTAGTTGTAAGTTGGGCAAGTGAGCCCCTGCCATGTAAGAAGAAACATATCAAAGGAATTTCAATGGATGGCTAAAGTATCTAGTTTGTAAGTTAAGTTAAGCTAAGTTGTAAGTTGGGCAAGTGAGCCCCTGCCATGTAAGAAGAAACATATCAAAGGAATTTCAATGGATGGCTAAAGCTCTAGTTTGTAAGATAAGTTAAGCTTAGTTGTAAGTTGGGCAAGTGAGCCCCTGCCATGTAAGAAGAAACCATATCAAAGGAATTTCAATGGATGGCTAATGTATCTAGTTTGTAAGATAGGTGAAACTTAGTTGTAAGTTGGGCAAGTGAGCCCCTGCCATGTAAGAAGAAACCATATCTTAGGAATTTCAATGGATGGCTAAAGTATCTAGTTTGTAAGTTAGATTAAGCTTAGTTGTAAGTTGGGCAAGTGAGCCCCTGCCATGTAAGAAGAAACATATCAAAGGAATTTCAATGGATGGCTAAAGCTCTAGTTTGTAAGATAAGTTAAGCTTAGTTGTAAGTTGGGCAAGTGAGCCCCTGCCATGTAAGAAGAAACCATATCAAAGGAATTTCAATGGATGGCTAATGTATCTAGTTTGTAAGATAGGTGAAACTTAGTTGTAAGTTGGGCAAGTGAGCCCCTGCCATGTAAGAAGAAACCATATCTTAGGAATTTCAATGGATGACTAAAATATCTTGTTTGTAAGTTAGATTAAGCTTAGTTATAAGTTGGGCAAGTGAGCCCCTGCCATATAAGAAGAAACCATATCAAAGGAATTTCAATGGATGGCTAAAGTATCTAGTTTGTAAGTTAGGTTAAGCTTAGTTGTAAGTTGGGCAAGTGAGCCCCTGCCATGTAAGAAGAAACATATCAAAGGAATTTCAATGGATGGCTAAAGTATCTAGTTTGTAAGTTAAGTTAAGCTAAGTTGTAAGTTGGGCAAGTGAGCCCCTGCCATGTAAGAAGAAACATATCAAAGGAATTTCAATGGATGGCTAAAGCTCTAGTTTGTAAGATAAGTTAAGCTTAGTTGTAAGTTGGGCAAGTGAGCCCCTGCCATGTAAGAAGAAACCATATCAAAGGAATTTCAATGGATGGCTAATGTATCTAGTTTGTAAGATAGGTGAAACTTAGTTGTAAGTTGGGCAAGTGAGCCCCTGCCATGTAAGAAGAAACCATATCTTAGGAATTTCAATGGATGGCTAAAGTATCTAGTTTGTAAGTTAGATTAAGCTTAGTTATAAGTTGGGCAAGTGAGCCCCTGCCATGTAAGAAGAAACCATATCAAAGGAATTTCAATGGATGGCTAAAGTATCTAGTTTGTAAGTTAGGTTAAGCTTAGTTGTAAGTTGGGCAAGTGAGCCCCTGCTATGTAAGAAGAAACATATCAAAGGAATTTCAATGGATGGCTAAAATATCTAGTTTGTAAGTTAGGTTAAAATTAGTTGGTAGTTGGGCAAGTGAGCCCTAGCCATATGAGAAGAAACCATATGAAAGGAATTTCAATGGATGACTAAAATATCTTGTTTGTAAGTTAGGTTAAAATTAGTTGTAAGTTGGGCAAGTGAGCCCCGGCTATATAAGAAGAATCCATATCTTAGGAATTTCAATGGATGGCTAAAGTATCTAGTTTGTAAGTTAGGTTAAAATTAGTTGGTAGTTGGGCAAGTGAGCCCTAGCCATATGAGAAGAAACCATATGAAAGGAATTTCAATGGATGACTAAAATATCTTGTTTGTAAGTTAGGTTAAAATTAGTTGTAAGTTGGGCAAGTGAGCCCCGGCTATATAAGAAGAATCCATATCTTAGGAATTTCAATGGATGGCTAAAGTATCTAGTTTGTAAGTTAGGTTAAAATTAGTTGGTAGTTGGGCAAGTGAGCCCTAGCCATATGAGAAGAAACCATATCAAAGGAATTTCAATGGATGACTAAAATATCTTGTTTGTAAGTTAGGTTAAAATTAGTTGTAAGTTGGGCAAGTGAGCCCCGGCCATATAAGAAGAATCCATATCTTAGGAATTTCAATGGATGGCTAAAGTATCTAGTTTGTAAGTTAGGTTAAGCTTAGTTGTAAGTTGGGCAAGTGTGCCCCGGCCATATAAGAAGAAACCATATCAAAGGAATTTCAATGGATGCCTGATGCAATTAGTTTAGAAGGTAGCTTGGTTTTAACTTAGTGAAGTGTCCGTCCTTCAGCTCAGAAGGAAACCATATTTTTGGAACTTCAGAAGTGGATCTCAAAGTAGTTTGTTTGGAAGAAATAGTTTATTTAGTTACATATTGACTATAATAGTAATTTCTGTGCACGACATCTCATAAATACAAAACCTGAACTAATTTAAGTGAACACTTCAATTTCGTTTTGCAGATTGTTGAAGTGCCCTTGAAGTATTGGTATATGTTTAAATTTCACTTGTATTTGTTTTTCTACACTTAGCATTATTGGTGCATTAAAGTGGCTTTTTTTCTTTTGGAACAGACAGAGTATATTTCCTGGCAATATATTTTTATTAATTAATCTTCGTTTTAATAAAAAAAAAAAGTAGGTTGTATTTAGGTAAAAGAGATTTAGGTAAATTGATTGGAAGAAGAAAACGGCTGAACAGGTTGATTGCGTATGCTGGTTCCTGAGAAACTTGTCCAGATGGTTTCATTTCAAATTCGTCTAAAAGTAATACATCTTTTCTCGTTATTATTGATAGCAGTCTTAATGTTTCTACATTAATAGCTTTGCAGTGAGTCGAAAATCTTTAGGAGTTCTATTATTAATAATTGATTCACTTATTTTTACAAATTTTCTAGTATAAACTTTCGCTTCAATGTTAATTATAATTCCACTTATTTTACATTTTCATTTTGAATTAATATGGTGTAACTAATAGCATGATAATAATGCATGAAAAAATTAAATCATTTCACTAATTGCATGTTCACTACTCACCTAAATGAATACTTGGAATTATAATTATTTAAAACATTTTAGTGGCCACTAACAATGTTTTTACTCGGTTTTTTAAAACTAAATGTGAATCAAATATGCCGACTAATTAATTATTGTGTTAGATTTATTTCGAAAACACATCCTGCACAACACTTGGTGACAAAAAACACTGGCTCCGATTTTATACATTACACGTTACATCGTTTTAAAATCTCTTGGTTGATTTGTTTAATTTCTGGCGGGGGTTCCACTTGTTAATCGTCTTCTTGTTCTTTCTTGAATTTCGTTTTCTTTGTTGGTTTTGCAGACTTTGTTTCCTTCAAGTCTGTATCTTTTTGTAAGCCCAATTACCCACCAGTCCTAAAACCCTTTTTTTCCGAACGCCTTTCTAATAATCCCTCTATTTCCCTAATTGCCCCATCCTATACATAACCTAGAAATCTAGGTTTAACTCATTCTAGTCTTTGGTCTATGCAGACAGGTCTCCCCGTATATCGCTCAATCACTAAACGATATTCTTACCCTATTCCCTTTTCCTCCAATTTTATCCCAATTCATTTTTACAAACTCCATTGTATGGAGTCAACGTATCCCTATGCCTGCTTAAATGACCAACTAGAATGCGGATGTGGGTAGAAAGGCGTTCTTTGGGGAGCGAAAACTGATCTCTACCTCCTCGAGGTGCTTCCTGGGCAACTACTCCCGGGTGTAGGCTAACAGAGACAGTACACTTTTCAAAGCTTAAAACTAGCTTTCACTAAAATTTTTCCAAATTTAATTATACTTTATAAATACAAAGATTTTCATTAACGATAAAACCTCCCTTAAGGGGGAAGTGGACTAGCCACTTCTTTGGGGACCTTGGCGTCTTTGCGGGTACCCTAGCTTAACAACACGAACAATATGCAGTAACAGAACATATGGTCATTTTAATGCAATTTTTTTTTAAAAAATTCAGTTAAACTAGACTTACAATTCTTAATGTTTTCTAAAAAATCAAAGAAAATCTATTACTTACTTTCCTAAAGTCGTAAAGAGAAAATGTAGATTGCTAGGTACTGGGAAACAGAGCACTCAAATTTCACGTTTTCCAAATGAAACAGCCTGCAGTCTTGTACACCTCTAGACTGCATTTCTGTTAAAATTCAATATATTTATTGCAAAAAACCAAAACACTATTTAAAGAACCAAAGTATTCCACTTTTGTTCATTATTACCTACAATCACAACACACCAAAAGAAATGTATACTGTACATTACAAATGGAGGGAAACTTCTAGAATCATGTGACCCCACTTTTCAGAAAGACAGTGTAGCAATTATATATTTAATATTTAACAATATGAAATATGTTATAATCAATTGAAAGTATTTTTAAATTTTAAATATAAAATCATTTTTATAAAACCTTCTGAGAAGTAGTTATAATAATGTTTAAAATAATTTCTTATTTCTTTGTACTGTTCCTGATAGTATAAAGAAGATAACATATTTATTACTTACTAGATTCACTTGAGCATGATTCAGTGACTAAATCTAAATCACTAAATCAAACAGAAAAAAATTCAAGGGAACCATCACGCGATTTTCTCTTACTATAATAATTGTCAAGGTTCTTCCATTACACTTCGATACTGCTAATCTTAAAACTTCTCAATTTTTAAAGACAATATCTAGATTTTAAATTTGTACATTGCATTAATAAGAAAAGATATCCCTACATCTTATTGTTATTCTCCACGATACTGGCATTCGTATTCTGAGATGACCATCACGCAGCACGAATTTAAATCCAATTGAACATCTTTGGGATGAGCTGGGTAGGCGATTAAAATGGAGAAATAATCCTCCCAGGAGCTTAGAAGAGTTGCGAGGTGCTCTGGTGGAGATATGGGAGGAAATAACACAAGATTTCGAGAGAAATTTAATAAGAAGTATGCCGAGGAGATTGGATGCAGTATTGTGAGCAATACACGTTACTAAAATTCTTTTTCTCTTTTTTTAATCGGAAGAAATACACTTTTTTTCAAACTCATTTTTTGCCGAGAAGTACTTATTTGTTAAATTAAAGGTTTTCATTTCTTTTAGATCATTTTTTTATTTTATTTTAGCCCTTCCGTAACTTTATACTTCTTATATTTGCTAACTAAAATAAAATGTAGAATAAAAAAGTTACAGAGAAAAAAAAATAACGCATTTTTAAAGTGCGCCACTTTTTTTTGTGGAGCAGTGTAGTTTACCTGACAAATTAAGCTATTCATGTTCCAAACAATTAGTTTTAAGTATAGTTCAGATAATAATTGAGATCAAGGATAATGAAAAACGTCAATGATAATGAAGATGTGGAACCAAACTTTGACGTGAAAACTAAAACATTTAAATGCTACTTAGTTATAAGTTAGTTTTAAGTAACTCTAATTCCAAGCAGTGATGAGGTAAACCAACTTCTTTAGTTAACACCAGTTAACCAGTAACACCAGTGTTTAGTTAGCACCAGTATGACATTAAATTGTATGAGCAAGGGCAAAGCAGCTATGATATAGAAGCCACAAATGGTTAATACGAAATAAGTAAATAACAAGCTTTAGAAGTGAGCCAAATCCTGACACTCAGTGATGTGGCTAACATCACACTTGAGATGGATAAATAGACAGACCAGTCTGCTATTTTAATAAAATATTTTACATATGGGAAAATAAAGAAAGATATATTTTTTAATTAACATTCTCGTTCAGGTAAAAAAAACACTTAGTTTTAAGAATTAGTTTTAAGGAGGCTAGGATGACGTTATGGATGGGCAAAGTGGATATGCATGAATTAGTAGAATTTTAATAATCCTACAAATATTTTGGATGTAATAGTAAGTGGCTTAGCGGACAATGGAGAAAAGAAATTGTTCTAGACAATTTTGGGTTTGTTGAAATTGGTTCTTTCATTATCACAAAATCTTATAGTTGTTGTTTTTTCCTATTCTTTTTTTTTACGAATATGTTGATTGGATTTTTTGTAGTTTTTATATTCTCGCAATTGGTTTGAGTGAATTGATACTGCAAAAAATGAATCACATGGACTTTATAAAAACAATAGGTTCCTTCAGTCACAGACCCAGTCGATAATAATCTCAATTGATTAATACTCTCTGCTACTCTTCATTAGTGCGGAATATTTTGGGAAGCAGACTTGTGAACTCTGCTTTGACCCTCTGTATTTATCATTAGCATCTATAGATTTTATTGTTACTCTCCTGGCAGAGACTTTGTTAATTATTTGGGCATTTATTCCTCCTTAAACTCATTAGTGTTAATACCCTCTAATTCAACCATCCTTATGTTTTCTTATTACCGATTGTAACGTGTTGTAATTTCGTGAAGTTAAGCTATGATTTTAGATTAGCAATTTTATGCCAAGCGTATATCATTAGGTCGGCTAGTTTTGTAGCAGAGTTTCTTGATAAATAGAAAAATGCTAAATCCTCGGTACTATTACATGAATTTCCTTTTACTCCATTGCTAACATGGTAATTTTATGCCAACCGTATATTATACTCATTAGGTCGGCTAGTTTTGTATGCAGAGTTTCTTGATAAATGGAAAAATGCTAAATCCTCAGTACTATTAAAATTAAGAATAGAAAAAAAAACTGACATACTAAGATTATGCCAGTGCTTTCTAGCGACAATAGCTTAAACTACAATGATGTAATTACATAGAGACTACTTTTAGTGATCACCGCTAGGTAGCATGAACGTGTTCTTTGACACTATTAAAATAAACATGAAATAACCTCCTAACTTAACAACTACTATCTGGTAAGGAAATGGGGTAAGAAGGTAATTCGGTTTTCTCCAAATATACTCTTTATCATGTAGCAACAGTAATCATTTGCTTTATTTATTGAATGTACTTCACTCACATTGATAAACATTTTATATTGTCAGTATTTAAAAAAGACGTTTTCCCCTAAAAAAAGTCCATGTTTAAAATTCACTGATTACCTCATAATTTGATGTTTATTAATGATTGATAGTATTAAGTTGATGCTACTGTAAAAGAACTTCATATACCTTAGAAAACTGATTGTGTTAATTATTTGCATTAAGCGGTAACTTCCTAGGAAATTAAAAACTAGTTTTTGCTTCATTACTGCGTTAAGGACTTCTAGCAAGTAAGCAGAATTTTTTGTGTATACTATTATTTTTAATCACGAGTTGATGTATTAGAAGTGTTTATGAAATTGACAAGTTCCCAAGACAGTTGATAGAAGATGCATTTCAAGTGTATGCATACAAGGTTCCCTCCAGTAGTTTTAAATTCTAACATTAAAAATTGTAAATTACAATGTAAACAGTGGTATAAATAATAGTTTATATAATTTTTATTTTTGTTCTCAGCGTTCTTTGGACAGTCTAATGGTAATTCTGAACTTGTTCAATTCAAACAAATGAATAGGTTGATAACATTGATGACATTTTATGCTGTGTAACACATTTTAACTCCTACAGCAATAGTAAGTACATGTTTTAAGCTTACAGCATGTTGTTTCTCAGTTAAGATATTATGTCTTATTATCTAAAGATAAATAATAAAGTATACCACTAATAGATTACGTACCTAGAAAGTGCAATGGTTTCCTTAAATTCAAACTATTCAGAAGGTACATGAACTTAGATTTACGATTAAAAAAAAAAGTGGATGTGCTTACACTTTTAATGATTCTCTATCATGTTAGGGCTTTTTAGTGATCAAATTGGTTTACTGAAGTGAATTATTAAGCCATAAACATTAGTGTTGTACAGATTGCACATTCAAAATATTTAATTATATAATTTGGTCTTTTTACTTCTTCAAAACTGAATTTTTTGCATCAATTAAGTCAAGTATCTCAAATAGGCAGCTGGGCGTGTTGTCTTCCGCTATTATAACCCATTTCATTATTTTGAAGGATCCTTCTATACTTTCAGCCAGTACGACCTCATTTACGAGGTAATTCGCATCCACTTATTTTGATAATAAACTAAACTAGATTCTCTAATTGTGGAACTGTTCTTCAAGTATTCTTATCTATTATTTACTACGTTGAGAGTAATACTACATAAACTAAAACTTTTTTCATTTAAATTTTTATCTTTGTAGCTAAAAAAAAGTTTTAATTTTTTTGAAAGGTTTTAATTTGATTTAAATTCTGTTATATTCTCCAATCACAGAACTATTTCTATTCTGTATATAAACAACAAAAAAACTAGAATATTATAGCATGTTTGTTGTATTGTTCAGTCTGAGTAATCTTTTTGATAAATAATAAGTATGTTTTTTGAAAATATATTTCATTTTCTTTGAAAGAAAGAGTTAGGAACATTAAAAAATGATTTAAACTTCTGTATCAATGCTTTAGTTTTATTGCAGTCACATTTATTTAATTTTTTTGAATACATAATCAATTATTATAATTTTTGTTTGTCTAGTTCTTAATTCAAGCTAAACTCTAAAAACTAATTATTTTAAAAAACTAATTTATGTTCTTAAAAACTAATTATTTTAAGTACATAAATAATGTTGATTTTCAGATTAAATATCTCTGATACTGGAGTACTGCCTGCAAAACTTTTCACCAATAGAAGCCCAAGTGAAATAGACGTAAACCATCTATCCTAGGAGATTTTTGTGAAGAATCAATTAACAAAACAAGTATTATGTAGTTACTATATGTAATAAGCATGTTAGTTTCACAATGTAATGTTAGAATTTTTACTTCAAATTATATATTCTTTTTTTTGATAAAATGCTTAATTTGTTTGCTGTATATAAAAAAAGAATCTTATTTATTCTCCTTTTCATCTCAAAAAATAAAAATAATAAATGAAATGGAAAAGTTCAAAAACTTCGACAAGATGAAGAAATAATGTCCAGAAATAAAAATAAACTGTTAAAGATGTGTTATTAACATGTTCATAAAGATTTATCGTAAAAAAGCGTTTAATTTAAAAAAAAAGCATAAAAATAAAATCCTGAAAAAAATTAGAAACAGCTGCGAGAGTGGAAGGAATATAAAAGAAAACCTTTAAAAAAGTTTAAGAAACCATTGGAAAAAGTGGAAATAGTCTTAATTTCACTGTAATGCTTCTGTGTCTGCATTTGATAGTTAATATTAAAGGCAAACCTAGATTGTATGGGTTGGTCAATCTATATTGAAAATCAAGAAGTAAAAACTGTTGGGAAAAGTAGAAACCATCTTCTACTTTCATTCGAACGTTTGGTATTTGAATTTTTGTATTGAGGTCAATGTGATATGTACATGTAGGTACGATCTTTTTTTAAAAGAGGTTAAAAGCTACAGAAAAAGTCAATTAACGTCTAATTAAAGCGTATTGGATAATCAGTATTAAGACTAGTGCTATATTGTAATTGTAAAGTCTAACATTTTTGAAAAACAAAAAGTAAAAAGCAATTAGAAAAATTGAACTTTTATCCCAATTTCACTGAGATGTATGTATGTTACATATTTTGTATTTGAGAGTTAATATTAAGGATGTAAGAATGTAGGTACAGGTACTTTTTTTTAACTATTAAGAAATAACCATTGGAAAAAGTGGAAATTTTCTCCTAATTTCACAGGAATGCTGATGTTTCTGCATTTTATAGTTAATATAAAGGCTAATGATACATTATACATAATGAGATGATCTCTTTTCTTAATCAAGAAGTAATAACTATTGGAAAAAGTGGAAATGGTCTCGTAATTTCACTGAAATGCAGCGATTTCGTATTTGATAGTTAATAATATAGTCAATACTAAATTATAAATGAAGGATCGATCCATTTTGAAAAATATAAAGTAAAATCCATCAGAAAAAGCTTAATTTATTTCTTTATTTCACATGAATCCAGCTGTTTCCATGTTTGATAAGCCATTGCAAGATTGTGCAAATTAGCTTGTTCTATTTTGAAAAACAAGAAAAAGCCATTGGAAAAAGTGGAAATCGTCTTCTAATTTCACTCGAAAACTCCTGTTTCGTATTTGATAGTTAATATTAAAGCAGATGTATGAATGTAAATGTAGGTTCGATCTTTTTTTAACAAGAAGACATGAAAACCACTGGCCAAAGTGTAAATCTATTACTTCAATTATATACTTTATAAACCAATTTCATAAAGTTTCTGTTTTGTATATATACCAGTGTTTCTACTACGGATAGAAGTGTAAGTATTAAAAATATGCAAACATATAGCCATTCACAAAGCTTGAATATACCAGCATATTGCATGTTCTATGCTGATTAAAAGTTTTCCTTTAAAGATTTTACTAATTTACGCATTTCTTAAATGATTAGAATCGCATATTCATTCATATTTTACTTAACAATAATTATTCCACAGTGAAAATGCAACAATGTCTGTGTTTTAAACTTAAATTCTCGCGCCTCCCTCGTATAAAATACATTTCCTACTTTTCAGTTATAACATATTACTCGCACAAAAATAAAAAACAAAAAAAAATTCTTTTAACATGCACTAGATTTCAATTATTTTAATACAATTCGTTAATATTTTGGATAACACCACGTAACCTCCCTTACTTAGGCTGGAAACATAGTGGAGCGGCGAGCAAAGCGGCGCTGATAGCGAAGAGCGAAGCGGCGAAATCAAACACAAGTTAACATATGGGACCGCGCATAGTGGCGAGCAAAGCGAAGATAGAGCAACTCTATCTATTTCTAGTTTTTGTTTTTGCCGCTTCGCTCTTCGCTATCAGCGCCGCTTTGCGCGCCGCTCCACTATGTTTCCAGCCTTAGTGAGCTGAGTTAGTTAGTGTAGTGCGGCATGGGAGCGTAAGTGAAGTCGAAAACGCTACACTAATCTGGTTATTCTACCTCTCAGTTGGTTGAAAGGCCGAAACTGATATGGGGTTTAATAAAAATACGTCCTGCTACTGGCAAAATTACAAATATTACCGCACTGCGGACATAACCTCATTTTCATAAGACTAATAAATTCTTATGATTTTACGAAGACCCATAAAAAGTAAGGTTCGAGAAGTGTTAGTTCAATATCTAAGTGAAGTGACGAAAACCACAAGTTAAGATTCTCAGTCGAGGAAGACGAGTACGATAAGCTTAATTCGCTAGTAGAAAGAGTTAGACCTGTACATGAAATTGACTACTTAAATTACGTTAACAGTTAAACTGAGGAGTCATTAAATCAACAGATATAGATTTAGTAAAAAAGAACCTTATGATATTAAGTAACCTAAGTAGGTAATGATTTTTGACTATTTCATAACAAGAGTGAAGAGGTAGTAGTGTCTGCAAGCAGGTGTAGAATGAGAAGTACTTGCTGGAGCAAGTGTTATGTGAACAAGACCTTTTCTTTGGTAACGGCTTCATAAGGTATTTTGCTTATTTATGTCACTTGGCCCTTTAATTTTTCACTTTTACTTTAATATCCCCCAAGCACTCGTAACCATTCATACTTTTTGTTGTCTATAATAATTACAAGGTGTTACGATCAAGTAGAATGTTATTCAGTTTTCGGATATATTTGTTTTCGATAAATGTTTTTACTAATCGTCAAGTTTCGTGTTTGATGAAAATCAATAATGGAAAATTCAAATTTTGATATTTAGTTTAATGGCTCCTTTTGACGAAACCCGTCAATCTTACTACAAATTTACTGAATCTGATTTTTCGTATTTCCTCTGGAACAGCATTAACGATTTCCTGTAAACAACATACTTTCATTTTTTTTTTTTTTTAATGATTTAAGGCGCGTCAACATCTATGGTTATTGGCGCCCGGAGCTTTTTTCAGTGCACTGCCGGCCTCCGGACAGTGTCCTCTCGTTACAGACAACACTGTCCATCACCGGACAGTGAGCTGTAACAAGCTCCTAGGAAGAGAAAATCTAAGGGGTCAGCAGCTGGATTCGAACCCGGGACCTCCGCGTGGGAGTCCAGCTCGCTAACCACTCAGCTAATCCCTTCCCTCTACTTTCATTGTTATTATGATCTAGATCTAGAGCATGTATTGAAATATTTCCAATCGTCAGTGAATCCAGTCTCCCTTATCAAATATCTTTAGGATAATAGTAAATGCTCTTCGGTTCACATTGATCTTACCATTCATAATGACCACAAAATCTTTTATCCTTTTTTCTCGAATTTAGTTTATTGTTTTGTGGAAGCACTTACACTTCTCTTAAAATACTTATAATACTTAACATGTATAATATTGAAAAATTACTTCATTATTATGTTTAAGGAAGAGTTTTGTATTTAAAAAAAATTTTAATACGTATGTTGTGACGAGAATTCGTGAATGCTCTCAAGTTTTTAGATTGTGTAGGCTTTTAATCGATCTTCTAGGTTACACTTAGTAAATTCTTTTTAGTTTTATTTCCTCTTAAAGTTCATTAAACATTTTTTACATATGTGAGATACTTTACTTAACGGGGCTTATTCGGTTTAGCGTACTGATAATGTCAAATTTCTACCTATTTTCACCGCTTTATTTCTCCCTATCTGTTTTCAGACAGCAATGTTTTTTAATATTTTAAGCTGTTATTTGCAAATTTTATTTCTATAATAAGAAAATTGTCAGTATTGTAGTCAAGTTTAGAATTTGGTAAAACGTAATTGCGATTCACGACTAAATTAGTGGCAACAGATAAAAGATTTAGGTTTTTAAAGGTTTTTTTTTTTTAAAAAAAAAAACAATTCTTTAGATTAATCAGTGTTTATTTAATTTTTATAATATTCATAAATTGTTATAGATGTTTTTCATGGGCTTCTTAATACTAGATAAAACTCAGTACACATTTAAATTATTTGAATTACAATAAATTTCGTATTCAAATTCGTATTACTCCTACTTACGTTTAATGTAATATTTTTTTCAGTTCATGCAGTGCTAACATCAATGGGCTTTTCGTCAACTTGCAGCGCCGTTAGGCTCACCTTTTACCTGAGATGAATTTTTAGGGGTCCTTCTGTACTTCCAGCAGCACGACCATTATTAATATGAAGTTATTCGCATCCAGGTAAGTCTTATCTTATTATTTATTATGTTCAGGGTGATACAACAACAACTAAAACTTTTTTCTATACAAATTATTCTTTTTTTATGTATCTGAAAGAAGTTTTAATTTTTGACGACTCACTAGGCTTATATAGAACAATTTTACATTCAATTTCACCATGTTGACGGCTCAGTAGACCTAAATACAACAATTTTACATTCATATTTAACCATGTTGACGACTCACTAGGCTTATATAGAACAATTTTACATTCATATTTAACCATGTTGACGACTCTCTAGGCTTATATAGAACAATTTTACATTCATATTTAACCATGTTGACGACTCAGTAGACCTAAATACAACAATTTTTACATTCAATTTAACCATGTTGACGGCTCAGTAGACCTAAATAGAACAATTTTACCCTCACATTTAACTATGTTGACGACTCTCTAGGCCTAAATAGAACAATTTTACATTCATATTTAACCAAGTTGACGACTCACTAAACATATATAGGTTTATCTTACACTCATTTAACCACGTTAAAAACTCACTAGACTTATATAGGTTCAACTTACACTCATATTTCATCCTGTTTGCGTCTTACTAGACTTATATAGGACACCATCTTACACTCGCTATTAGCTTATTTTTTTACCGCTTCACCTGTAACCTAATAATTTGTTTACTTTTGTCAATCTATATATACAAAAAAAAATGAAAATTATTCTACGTTCCAAGCACACCTCTTCCTTTAGAATTTAAAAAATACTTAAAAAACGAAAAGTGAAACCTTTGCTAAGTTTACATATTTATTTTTCGAGGTTTTCGCTTTGAATGATATAATATTTCTAATTTTTTTAAACATATATTGACAAAATTAACAAATAGGATACAAGTTGACATGGTTTTTTACATGGTAAAAAAATGAGATAAATATGATTGTAATGTGGTCCTCTATAAGTCTTGTTAGTCACCAACTTGGTTAAAAGTGGGTGTAAAGTGGTCTTATATAAGTTTGTGAGTAACCAACTTGGTTAGAAGTGTGTTTAAGGAAGTTCTTTGTAAGTCTTGTGAGTCACCTACATGGTTAAATGTGAATGAAAGGAGGTCCAGTATAAGTCTTAAGAGTCATCAACATGGTTAAATGTGAGTTTAAGGAGGTCCAGTATAAGTCTTGAGAGTCACCAACATGGTAATAAGGATGAGTAAGGTGGTCTTATATAAGTCTTGTGAGTCACCAATGTGGTTTAAAGTGGGTGTAAAGTGGTCCTACATATGTCTTGTGAGTCGCCAGCATGGTTAAATATGGGTGAAAGGAAGTCCTATATAAGTCTAAAGAGTCACCAACGTGGTTAAATATGAGGTTGTTAAGATTTTATAAAAATTTATTGTAAAAAATGTATCAATAATTAATAAATAATAAACGATTTAATTATAACAATATTGTATTTATTTTTCCTTTTAATCTCTCAATAATATGAAAAATTAAAAAAAAAATGAAAAAATTGCGTAGAAATAAAAAGAAAATATAAAAAAGGGTTAAAAATGGCTGCCAGAGTCGTGAGAGTGTGTAAGAAGCATTAAGCAAGGTTACAACAATGGCCGCCGAAGTCTAGAGAGTGTGTAAAAAAGATAGCAAGGTTACAACAATGGCTGCCAAAGTCTCGAGAGTGTGTAAGAAGATAGCAAGGTTACAACAATGGCCGCCGAAGTCTAGAGAGTGTGTAAAAAAGATAGCAAGGTTACAACAATGGCTGCCAAAGTCTCGAGAGTGTGTAAGAAGATAGCAAGGTTACAACAATGGCCGCCGAAGTCTAGAGAGTGTGGAAGGAAGGCTACGAGAAATAAAACAGACAGCACGAGCGATCTAGTGACAGCTGGTGGAACTAAAAGTAGGGGGGAGCCCGTTGTCATGGTGAAATGACGCCATCTGGAGGGTATATAAGAAAGTTCGCGGCGCGGGCCGGGCCGGGTGGGGCGAATAGTTGCCTTCCGACCGTCGAGGTGAACGCATCTCCCTAACCATTAACCCATGACATATTATCAAGATTGTATGTGTGGAGAGAGGTGTTTTGACTAGATTAGTTATTTTTGGATCGACGAGCGACATAGCCCCCTCCTCACGAGTACGACTCTGCAGTCGTACTGAGGAGACATCTTGTTTGACCGTAGTATATAAACAGTTTCAGTGCAACCTGGTGGCAAATATGTGAACTAAACTTCCTTTTTTTTGTTTTACGTCTTTCTGATGCAATTTTTTCAACTTTTTTTACTTTTTCTGCATTTTAACGCTCTCTGACGCCATTTTTTCGTACTACTATTACTTTATTTTATTTTTTTTGTTTAATGTAAACAGAAATTTTAGTTTTATACGTACCTGTACATTTCTTTATTTGCCTCTTATCATTTTTAGTCTTTTTTAACTTTGTTTTTAGTTGTAACTTTGCAAATATAATAAAAAAAACAAGACTATGGGAAAAGAGAAAATACATAATGACTTTTTTTAATAATTTATAGATAATTCTTTATTTTGCTGCCAATTATACATTTTTTTTCTTTCGTATTACAAAAACATTTTAAATTCAATTACATCTTTTAGGTAATGATTCTTAAAATTACCTACATAATAAAATTAAAATTTACATTACATTTTCCAACTTCAAATATATATTTTTTACAAATAATCGACTAAATAATAAAGAATTGCAGTTGGATAGGTGTTTTCCAACGTCTTTTTCATTTTGGCTTAATTCGATGAACATTCTTTGCAGGAAGCACTCCAGTATCGCCTGTTTCAACTCTGAAAAATAACATTATGAGATATACTGTTCGTCTACAAATCAAACTCAACTTCCTTGAAAATCAATGTTAATTTTTTATACGTTTAAATAAAAATAGATCAATCTTTTAGAAAGAAAACGCAAGAAAGTAAAACTGAGTGTTAGTAATTACATGAACTTAATTCATTTTGAAAATAGCAGTTCACTGCACTCTTTTAAGTGAAATAAACATTTTTTGCATAAACACTCGTCACTTTTTGTTCTTGTACCTTTCAATTTTCCAATCAAATTAAAACTTTCTTCAACACAGAATCTTTACTATACTCATTCCGATTATACAGGAATATATGAACAAAAAGGTTTAATCACGTAAAATGCTCAAGTTTTAATAAATAATGGATAAGATTACCTGGAAGAGAACACCACAGAGTGGTAGGTAGATTTCCTTATTTGGATATTGCAGGAATAGAGATGGATGGGAATCACCTCTTATTTACGGAAGTGCTGCAGCATTAAAAGAAATTCCCTCAAAAGTAATCATTTTAGATTATGTCTCAGCTTCACTGGGCTGTGAGTCGGCCAAGGGCTGAAAGTATTAAAACCTTAGTAAATGATTTGAATTTCATTCACACTTATTGTAGTACGGCAGCATTTTACAAACAAAATCTTAGTTAATTCTGTTTATAACTAATTAAACCATTCTGCAACTAATTCGGAAAATCTAATTAAAACCATCTATTGCACAAAATAACAACTTTTTATTCAGATTCAAGGGAAAATATTTAATTTATCGGAATAAAGGTTTAATTGATGTTAAAATGCTTTAGATGCTTATCAATAAAGGATAAGATAACATGAAGATCAGCTTCATAAGGTAACATGGTAAGTATGGAGATTTCATCATGAATTTATTTGAATGTAGAGATAGTTGCGAATTATCTCAAATTATTTGCAATAAATAATAGTTAAGACTACCTGAAGTAGAATTCTACAAATTAACAGGGTACCTTCGAAGATTTCCTGATTTGTTTCATGAACGAAATGT
The DNA here is from genome assembly GCF_049639745.1 of Rhodnius prolixus. Classification (NCBI taxonomy): domain Eukaryota; kingdom Metazoa; phylum Arthropoda; class Insecta; order Hemiptera; family Reduviidae; genus Rhodnius; species Rhodnius prolixus. The sequence goes on from NW_027411582.1 coordinate 34,033,376, forward strand.
AGAAATTAGATGTGAATTACCTCAACTTATGTAGGAGTGCTGCTGGATGTAAAGAAGGGCCATGATCAAGAATAGCCCGCGAAGGGAAGAAAGGGTCCTTGAGCAAAGGCACTGGATGGAGAGAAATACATACATTTTAAAACACATAACTTTTATTTTTTAGTGCAATTTTGATACTGAAACATTAGTTGAAGTTGAGGCATAGCCTCTAAAACAGTCCACTATATGGGATCCAAGACTTCAATATAAACAATTAACATTGCAACAGAATAACCAAAAGAATGAAGATATATTTATCACATAGAAGTTGAAATGTTGTAAAGAAGATTTAATCTGAGTAAGCTTCATAATCAAACTCATAATTAATATTACGTTACAAGTAGGTATTGAATAATGTAAAGCCAGGACAAAAGTAATTTAGCACACTTCCCTTGAGCATATATAAGACTAACCGAACATATTATCACTTTTATCTATAATTTTAATGGCATAATCTGATAATTTATCAAACACCTAAGGGGAGAAAATTGTTTTAAACATCTTAATTTTTCGGTGAAATAATAAATAATTAAACTTAAAGACGGCAGAGGAAGGGGAGCAAAGTGAAGAGTAAAAAGCAGGAGCTAAAAGGTATTTATCATTTATACTTTATATTGCTTAGGAATATTGAGTACAGAAAATCAGTGAACTTGTGGAGGTGTTCCAGCCATGCACATGCAATTTTATGTAAGATTAAGAACTTACTTGATTTTTTAACCAATTTTGCACTTAATGTTTCCTTATTTTTGTAGAATATTAGCTTCATTATTCTCTCTCAGATAGTGTGTTTGGAAGTTATAACTGCATACTATTTAACCCGACGTTGGTTACTACTTATTTTACTGTGACTCCAGTTTACCTCTCTAACCTAGAAAATAGTTGCTCTCCGACTGTCGAAACGATAACATCTCCCTAACCATTACCCAACATCATGATTCTTTGGAAGAGACGTGATGAGTGTTACACCAGACTAGATAACATTGATGGGAGCGACGAGCGATCTGACCTCTATTCTTATCCAAGTCGTAATGACGAGGTTTTTTTTGTTGGCCTATATGCAGAGGAAGTTTCAGCACTGTTATCTGGTGGCTACTCCAGGAACTATTTTTCACCTGCCTGATAAGTGGCGCCTTTTGACGGATTTTTTGGAACTAATTTTTATTTAATTTTTTTTACCTTAATTTCTTTTCTATTTTAAGTTTCTCTCTTATGTTCAAATCTTTTTTAGCAGTTCTTTTCGTATTTTATTGATTTATATGTACATTTTTTGTATAGTAGAATTTAATATATGAAGTCTATGTAAAAACAAAATAGGTATGCAAATAAATAATTTTCTTTCAAATTATAGGTTTTTATTTATTCTCCTACCAAATAATACTTTTTATTTTCACTCGAAGTCAAAAAATCATTTAATAAGATTGATACAAACATGCAATTTACATATACCTAAATAATAGATCATTTAATTGATTCATAACAAAAGTTGTTTGTACTTACTCATTTGATCGATGTTTTCTCAACGTCTTTTTCATTTCCACTTCAGTTGATGGAAGGTTTTGCAGTTATTGGCTCACACAATTGGCTGTTTTCAATCTGAAATCATTATTCAATGAAATAAACTGTTTATAGAGTTAATCTTAAATTAAAAAGCATTCTATTCAATGATATTATAAATTAAAATGCAACCATTTGTTCAAGATAAATTTGTATCTTTCAAAAATTAAAGAAATAAACAAAGTATGAATACTGAAACATATGAATGCTGAAATTTTAGTTTAAATCTTTTTAATGGATCAATCTTTTAGAACGAATTCATTGCATTGTAAAACATTAAATTATTTTAACATAAATTATGTTTATGTTAATCACCTCAAATATAGGAGTGCTGCTGGACGTAAGGAAGGACCATGATCAAGAATAGCCAGCGGAGGGCAGAAAGGGTCCTTGAGCAAAGGCACTGGATGGAGAAAAATACATACTACATTTTAAAACACATAAATTTTATATTGAAACCTTTTTAATGCAATTTTGATATTGAAACATAAGATGAAGTTGAGTCATCGCCTCTAAAACAGTCCACTATATGGGGCCCAAGACTTCAAAATAAACAATTACATTGCGACAGAATAACTAATTTTGAAGTTGTATTTATGACATAGAAGTTGAAATGTTGTAAAGAAGATTTAATCTGAGTAAGCTTCATAATCAAACTCATAATTAATATTACGTTACAAGTAGGTATTGAATAATGTAAAGCCAGGACAAAAGTAATTTAGCACACTTCCCTTGAGCATATATAAGACAAACCGAACATATTATCACTTTTATATATATAATTTTAATAGCATAATCTGATAATTTATCAAATACCTATGGGGAAAAATTATTTTAAAGATCTTAATTTCTCAGTGAAATAATAAATAATTAAACTTAAAGACGGCAGAGGAAGGGGAGCAAAGTGAAGAGTAAAAAGCAGGAGCTAAAAGGTATTTATCATTTATATTTTATATTGCATATAAATATGGCGCACAGAAAACCAGTGAACTTTGAGGTGTTCCAGCCATGCACATGCAATTTTATGTAAGATTAAGAACTTACTTGTTCTTCAACCAATTTTGCACTTAGTTTCCTTAATTTTGTAGAATATTAGCTTCATTATTCTCTTTCAGATAGTGTCTTTGGAAGTTAAAAATAACTGAGTGCTCTTTGACTTACTTTAAGTCAAAAAATCATCAAATAAGATAGTGATACAAACATGCAATTTACCTATACCTAAATAATACATTTTTTAAGTAATTGATTCATAAGAAAAGTTGATTGTACTTACTCATTTGATCGATGTTTTCTCAGCGTCTTTTACATTTCCACTTCAGTTGATGAACGGTTTTACAGTTATTGGCTCACAGTATTGGCTGTTTCCAATCTGAAAATCATTATTCACTGAAATAAACAGTTTATAGATTTAATCTTAAATTAAAAGCATTCAATTCAATGACACTACAACTTAAAATGCAACCATCTGTTCAAGATAAATTTGTATCTTTCAAAAATTTAAGAAATAAATAAAATATGAATGCTGAAATTTTAGTTTAAATCTTTTAAACGGCTCAATTTTTTAGAACGTATTCGTTCATTAAACATTAAATTATTTTATCATAAATTACGTTGCAATTAAACTGTTATACTAAACTTGTTTTAGTCAAGCTGCCATAAATTGAAATAATTAATTTATTAGGTTTGTCAACCAAAATAAACAATTTTTCAAGTTCAATTTTGTTCAGAATTATTTCATTTAATTCGTTAAAGTAAAGAAACACATTTAATATCTATAACTACTGATGAAATATTATTCATATAATTAAATAAATGTGACTGTAAGTAAACTTAAACAATGATGTGCACATAACAATAATTTTACAAAGAAAGGATTTCGCTAGATGGAGGATAAGAGATTTTGAGGTCCTTATGAATGGTAAGATCAATGCGAACCGAAGAGCATTTTCTATTTTCCTAAAGATTTTTAATTAGTAAGAGCAAATTCGATGACAATGGGAAAGGTAGTAAGTACCCCACGATTTCTGTAAAAGTACACATTGCTCCATCGCAGCAGTCTTTTATTTATTACATAAAGTTTTTAGTTTTTATCAATTTTTTGAGGAAAATGTTTCAATACATGCTCTAGATCATAATGACATAATGAAAGTACGTTGTTTACAGGAAATAGTAAATGCTGTTCAAGAGAAAATACGAAAAATCAGATTCAGTAAATTTGTAGTAAGATTGACAGATTTTCGCCAAAAAGAGCCAATTGGCTAAATATCAAAATCTAAATTTTCTATTATTGATTTTCATTGCCCACAAAACTTGACGATTCGTAAAAACATTTATCGAAAACAAATATATCCAATGAAAATTGAATAACATTCTACTTGATCGTAACACCTTGTAATTATAATAGACAATAAAAAGTAATTGAATTGTAACGAGTGCTTGGTGGATATTAAAGTAAAGGTGAAAAATTAAAGAGCCAAGTGACAAGGATTAGCAAAATACCTTATGAAGCCGATACAAAAGGAAAGGTCTTGTTCACTCAACACTAGCTCCAGCAAGGTACTTCTGATTCTACTCCTGCTTCTAGTACTACTACCCTCTTCATTCTCAGCTCTCCCCGGGCCGCACAACACAACAAAGTGAGCAGACTGAGTACGGGAGGTTACGTAGGGTTATCCAAAATATTAGCGAACTGTCAAACATTTGTAAAAATTATGAAATAAACTAACTGAAATCTAGTACATGTTAAAAACAAATCTTTTTTTTTTTATTTATTTCATTCATTGCGTTTAATATTTTAGAACTGACAAGTTGGAAATGTATTTTATACGAGGGAGGCGCGGGAATTTAAGTTTGAAAAATGAATGTATAAACAAGGAATTGTCATGTGAACTTAAGGAGAAGAATGAGATTTCTGCTTCAGTGTTTTAATAACTAATCTAAACGTGATTACCTATAAGAACTACATACCTTAAAATTTTCTTCTTTTTAGATTTCTAACCAAATTAGTGGGAATATTGATGATTTACGTCTTTTTCACTTGGGCTTCCATTGATGAACAGTTTAGCAGGCAGTACTCTGGGTATCTCCAGTATTGATTCTGAAAATAATTATTCATTGTAAATTACAATTAAAATATTTAGTAAGTTTTATCTAGCATTAAGAAAAACATCTATAACAACTTATGTATATTCTAAAGATTAAATAAAGAAGACTATAATTGAACTAAAGAAATGATTTTTTTTTAAACCTAAACCTTTTCTTTCAATGATAATGAAAAATATTTCTAAGAAAACACACATTCCTTAAAAAAAAAATTAATTTGATTAGAAAAATATAATAACACACATAATCTACTAGCATTATTATTATGAAATTATTTTTATGAAAATGAGTTGGAAAATTATAAGCTCGACTAAAAATAGTTTTATATGATTGGAAAAAGATGCAGAATTCACATGCATGTTTGATGTTGAATTTTTCAATTAAATTACTGCTACCTACAATCAACAAAAATTGAAACTTCTTTCAGATACAAAAAGAGAAGAATAATTTGTATGAAAAAAAGTTTTAGTTGTTGTTGTATCACCCTGAACATAATAAATAATAAGATAAGACTTACCTGGATGCGAATAACTTCATATTAATAATGGTCGTGCTGCTGGAAGTACATAAGGACTCTGGAAGGTAGTGCTGGAACCTTATCATGACTGAAACTGGCATTAATTTTTTATCCTATTGAAACTATGATTCAGTCACCAAAAATTCATTATTTACTGTATTACTGTTCATTATACAGAAGCACCCTTAAAAATTCATCTCAGGTAAAAGCTGAGCTTAACGGGGCTGCAAGTTGACGAAAAGCCCATTGATGTTAGCACTGCAAGTTGACTGAAAAAAATATTACATTAAACATAAGTAGCAGTAGTACGAATTCGATTCAAATTACATTAATACTTTATTTAAAACGTAAAGTTTATCGGTTAAACTAAACCTTTTTTCAAAAAATATTTAGAAAATATTTTCTTCACTTTCTTAAAATAAAATTTTATAATATTCACGATGTGCTTATTACCAGAAAAAGGTACGACTAATCACATACTTCTCTAACAAGATAAATGAACTAGGACGAAATAAACCTAGAGTTGAAATGTTTTAATAAACAGAATCTTAAGAATTTACTTTTTTTTATACCAATTTATGTATATTATAAAGATTAAATAAACACTACGATTAATCTAAAGAATTGATTTGTTTTTTAAAAACCTAAATCTTTAATCTAAGTGACAAAGATAAGCAAAATACCTTATGAAGCCGATACCAAAGGAAAGGTCTTGTTCACTCAACACTTGCTCCAGCAAGTACTTCTGATTCTACTCCTGCTTGTAGGCACTACTACCCTCTTCATTCTCGGCTCACCCAGGTCGCACAACACAACAAAGTGAGCAGACTGAGTACGGGAAGTTACGTAGGGTTATCCAAAATATTAACCAATTGTCAAACATTAGTAAAAATTATAAATTAACAAATTGAAATCTAGTACATGTTAAAAAGAAATGTTTTTTTTTTTATTTCATTCATTGCGAGTAATATTTTAGAACTGACAAGTTGGAAATGTATTTTATACGAGGGAGGCGCGAGAATTTAAGTTTGAAAAATGAATGTATAAACAAGGAATTGTCATGTAGTTAGTTTTAAGGAGAATGAGATTTCTGCTTTAGTGTTTTAATAACTAATCTAAACGTGAAATGTACACCCCGGGTAGGGCAACCGATTTGACGTTTTGTTGGCAAAATTATTGGAAAAATAAGGAATTTCCGTCAAGCGGTGTGGCCAATTTGAACAATCGAATTCACGCTTGAATTTCGAATCACAATTCCAAAAAATTGAAAAATATGAAATTCTTGCCTAGTTTTGGGCAAACCTATTTGATTTCAGATTCACTAAGTTAATAACTAAGACATAGTTGGATCGTACACCTAGGGTAGACTTTAATTAGAAGTTACGTTTCAAAATTATTGGAAAAATTAGGAATTCTCATCCAGTTTGACTGGAGAGTTTGAAATTTCTGCTTAAGTTTATGAATAAATAGCTCCAAAAGGAGCCATTAAACTAAATATCAAAATTTGAATTTTCCATTATTGATTTTCATCACACTCGAAACTTGACAATTCGTAAAAACATTTATCTAAAACAAATAAATCCATTGAAAACTGAATAACATTCTACTTGATCATAACACCTTGTAATTATTATAGGCAAGAAAAAGTAATTGAATTGTTTGGTGGACATTAAACTAAAAGTGAAAAATTAAAGGGCTAAGTAACAAAGATAAGCAACGTACCTTATGAAGCCGACACAAAAGGAAAGGTCTTGTTCACGCAACACTTGCTCCAGCATTCTTGCTGGAAATCTCATTCTTCTCCTGCTTGTAGGCAATACTACCCTCTTCATTCTTGTGACGAAATAGTCAAAAACCATTACTAGCGAAATACTGAGCTTCCTTTTTATTAAATTAAGGTTACTTTTTATTAAATCTATATCTGTTGATTTATTGACACCTCAGCTATAGTGTTAATGTAATATATATGAAGTAGACTATGTCATGTTCAGGTCTAACTCGTTCTACAAGCGAATTAAGCTTATCGTACTCATCTTCCTCGTCTTGTGGCTTTCGTTACTTCACTTTGATATAGAACTAACACTTCCCAAACTTTACCATTTACAGGCTTAAGAATTTACCAATCTGATGAGACTCAGATTACGTCCGCAGTAAATAATAATATTTGTAATTTTGTCCGTAATAGGATGTAATTTTATATCTCTTATCTGTTTCAACCATCTCAGAGGTAGAATAACCATATTAAGGTAGGTAATTCCATTCCAATTACGCTCTCGTGCCGCAATATACTTACCGACTGAGCAGACTAGTGATGGGCTATTTGAGCGGACTCGTTCCATTGGAACGAGTCCGATGGTGGAACGAGTTGATTCAAATCCCTATTTTTAAAAAAAGTGATTCCGCCCCGCCCCAAAAAATTTAGGCAAATAAAAATGAAAATGAGGCAGCAGAAGGTTTGGAACGATTAAACATAAGAACAAATGTCACGCAATTTATTATATTATTATATCATTAAATGTTAGCTTTCCCAGTTAATAACAAAACTATATTTCTTTAACACACATTGAGTACTATCCCTAATTTCCAATTGCTCTGATAAATATAAAATTAACAACGTAATACAAATATTAACACAAAAATAGGCTAGTCAAATATAAATTAAAGCAATGCAGTTTTGTCATTATCTAGCTTGACCACTAGAAGACTGGAGTTAACTTACTTCAAGAGTATTCAAGGTAGAGAAACGGAAATGGGTAGGAAATTATTCCATAAAAATTCTAACCCTTCAAAATTATAATTACTCATAATATTTATTAACTAAGAATTGAATATCAAGCTTTTAAAATATTATCTTATTGTTTTACAAAAAGAAAAAGCTGTGTGCTTAATCTTAAACTTAGCGCTGGACACTCTTACTCTCATCTTCATTGGCGTAAGCTTGAACGTGTACATGTCAGCTAGACGGTCAAAGTAAAACTGGGCCAAAATTTAGTATTACCTAACTGGTTTACTTAGTGTAGTATCCCTCCCACTCTATCACCTATTTCACAAACATTCATTGATTGAAAATATTTTTTAGTTAAATATTCGTTTCATTGGAATACAAAAAACATTATAACGCTTTCTTAAGATGATTTGAATTTTTAAAATTTGTTTTTGTCCATTACTCTTATAAAATACGAAGAATTTCAAATAAAATATAATATACAAACACAGAATGATCTAGTGTGCAGGTGGAGTCAGTCGTAGTTACCATGACAACGGAACCGTTAAACGACTCCGGCCCAGCTCTAGCATTTTCATTGGTTAAATCCACTGGAGTTGGTGGAGTCGAATCCGGAGTGATTTAAATCCTTTTGAAACCGGACTCGTTCCATTTTTTCGTTCACTGAATCTAGCCAATAGAAATTGCTGGAGCTGGAACCGGAGTTGTTTAACGGTTCCATTGCTATGGTAACGAGGACTGACTCCACCTGCATACTAGATCATTGTGTTTGTATATTATATTTTATTTGAAATTCTTCGTATTATTTAAGAGTAATGGACAAAAACAAATTTTAAAAATTAAAATCATCTTAAGAAAGCGTTATAATGTTTTTTGTATTCAAATAAAACGAATATTTAACTAAAAATTATTTCCAATCGATGAATGTTTGTGAAATTGGTGATAGAGTGGGAGGGATACTGCAGTAAGTAAACCAATTAGGTAATACTAAATTTTGGCTCAGTGTTACTTTGACTGTCTCACGGTCATGTACACGGTTAAACTTACCCAATGAAGATAAGAATAAGAGTGTCCAGCGCTATGTTAAAGATTAAGCACACAGCTTTTTCTTTTCGTAAGATAATAAGATAATATTTTTAAAGCTTGATATACAAGTCCTAGTAAATAAATATTTCTTTATTTATGAGTAATTATCATTTTGCTTGAAGGGTTAGAATTTTTTTTATGGGAATAATTTCCTACCCATTTCCGTTTCTCTACCTTGGATCCTCTTGAAGCACGTTAACTCCAGTCTTCCAGTGGTCAAGCTAGATAATGACTAAACATCATTGCTTTAATTTTTATAATTGACTAGTCTATTTTTATGTTAATTTTATATTTATCAGTGCAATTGGAAATTAGGGATAGTACTCAATGTGTGTTAAAGAAATATAGTTTTGTTATTAACTGGGAAAGCTAACATTTAATGATATTTTTTAATGAATTGCGTGACATTTTTACTAATGCATAGGGTAAGTACAGAGACCGGAATCGGTGAACGAGTTGTTGGAATCGATTCCAACCCTGGAACTGATTCAAATCCAACGAGTCCAAAGACGGACTCGTTCTGCCCATCACTAGAGCAGACTGACTTAAGGGAGGTTACGTGCTGTTATCCAAATATTAACGAATTGTCAAACATATGTACGTAAAAATTATGAAATAAACTAACTGAAATCTAGTACATGTTAAAAACAAATCTTTTTTTTTTAATTCATTCATTGCGTGTAATATTTTAGAACTAAAAAGTTAGAAATGTATTTTATACGAGGGAGGCGCGAGAATTTAAGTTAAAAACACCGACATTGTTGCATTCTCACTGCGAAATAATTATTGTTAAATAAAATATGTATGAATATGTTAGCCAAATCATTTCAAAAAAGCGAAATGAGTAATATATTCTTCTCCTAATTATGCTGGAACACTCCGATTTCTGTATTTTATAGTTAATTATTAAGACCAGGGCTACATTGTGTAAGCTAGGTCGATCTATGTATTTTAAAAAACTGAAATAAAAACGATTAGAAAAGGTGAACATTACTCATAATATACTCACTAGTATACTCATGTTTCTGTATAAGGCAGTTAATACTAAAGGCAATGCTAGATTTTATAAACTAGGTCAATATATTTCGAGAAACAAAAAAGAAAATCCATTGGAAAAAGAGGATCATTTCATCTAACTTTGCAGGAATGATGCTGTTCCTGGATTTAATAGTTATCACTAAAGGCAACGCTAGATTGTACTATTATGTCGATCTATTTTGAAAAACAAGAAGTAAAAACAATAGGTGAAGGTAGGATATTTCTCGTAATTACTCTGGAATACTTATGTTTCCATATTTGACAATTAATTTTAAGACCAAGGCTAGATTATGTGAGCTAGGTCAATCAATGTTGGGAAACAAGAAAGAAAGACTATTGGTAAAAGTGGATCAGCAGTCTTCCTGGGGACAATTTCTCCTACATCTTGTATTTTACTTCTTGTGTTTCGAAATTGATCGTCCCAATATGTACAGTCTAGCATTAGCCCTAATCTTAACTATTAAATACAGGAGCAGCATCATTTCTGTAGCATTGCCTTATTATTAACAATCGTTCTTCAGAAATCACAGCATCTCAGTGAAATTGGGATAACAGTTCAATTTTTTACTTTCTTTTTATCAAAAATGATAGACTTTACAATTACAATCTAGCATAGGTCTTAATACTAACTATTAAATAAGCAAAATTAGACAATTTTGACTTTTTCTATAGCGTTTTACCTCTTACTGTTATAAAAAGATCGTACCTATATGTATATTGTAAGATCTGCCTTAATAGAAAATATCAAGTACGAAACAAGAGTTTTCGAGTGAAATTAGAAGACATTTTTTTACTTTTTCTAATCGTTTTTACTTATTGGTTTTCAAAACAGATCGACCCAACATATACAATCTAGGATTGCCTTTAATATTAACTATCAAATGCAGAAACAGCAGCATTACAGTGAAATTAAGAGACTATTTCCATTTTTCCAATGGTTTTTACTTCTTGTTTTTCAAAACAAATCAATACAAAATTTACCAACTTGAGTTGACCTTATTAGTAACAATCAAATACAGAAACAGCAGTATTCAGGCGAAATTATGCAAGAACTTCAACTTTTTACAATTGTTTTTACTACTTACTGTTGAAGAAAGATCGTACCTACATGTACATTGTAACATCAGCCTTAATAGTAAATATCAAGTGCGAAACAAGAGTTTTCGAGTGAAATTAGAAGGCGATTTTACTTTTTCCAATGGTTTTACTTCATAATTTTATAAAAAGTCAAACCTACATGAAAAAGTCTTACGTCAGCCTTAATATTAACTATCAAATACAAAACAGGTGTGTTCGAGTGAAATTAGAGGACGATTTTTACATATTTCAATGGCATTTGATTCTTGTTTTTCAGAACAGATCGCTGTATAAACTAGAATTGCCTTATTATTTACTAATGTATACAGAAACCACAGCATCTCTGTGAAATTGGGATAAAAGTTCAATGTTTCCAATTGCTTTTTACGTTCTGTTTTTCAAAAATGATAGGCCTTACAATTACAATTTAGCATTGGTCTTAATACTAATTATCAAATAAGCTAAATTTTGACTTTTCCTATAGCTTTTTAGCTCTTTCTTTTAAAAAAATATCGTACCTAGATGTACATTTTACTATTGGCTTTAATAGTGACTATCAAATACAAAACAGAAGTGTTCGGTTGAAAGTAGAAGACGATTTCTACTTTTACCAATGGTAAATTTTGGTAAATGATAAATTTTGTTTAGCATAATTCAGAAATATTTCATGTTGATCAGATTCAACTATAAGTGTAATTAAAATTAATTAATTTTTTTGTATTTTCAATCAAATTAATTTTATTAATGTGTATTTTTTGGAAATTTATTTCATTTATTGAATGAAAAGGTTTATCAATTGTTATAGATGTTTTTCTCTAGTTTCTTAATTCAAGGTAAAATTCAAAATGCTTTATAATTTAATTAAACATTTTGGATTTTCAGATTAAACACTGCTGATACTACAGTACTGTCTTCAAAACTGTTCATCAATAGAAGACCAGGAGGAAAAGATGTCAATCATCTATCTAAGAAAATTTACATACAGATTTGATTAGGAATCAGTTAATTAAACAAGTATCTAGTTACTATATTAGTGTGCATGTTTACAGTCAGAGTTGGGCAACCTTTATTAGACACAGCTCCACTAGACTTATATAAGACTTCCTTTCACTCACATTTAATCATATTGACGACTCCTTTCATTCACTATTATTTAACATGTTAAGGAAATAAAATATCTAGCATTCAGCAAGTCTTGGTTGTCACTATTGGAAGAGTGGGGCAAAGGGAGAAGCTGCGCGCTTCCTATATCTTAATATCATTAGTGTGTTGTACTCGACTGTATATACTATGTACATGCCCTTAAAAAGGTTTAATTTGTAAAATGTGTTTACTTTAATTATGATTGTAATATAACTCTTATAATTGTGTTGTTGTTGTTTATATATATTCAGTATTCTTATTTTCCCCCGGTAACCCTAACATAACATAATAATAGTGAGTGAATGTAAGGCTATATAAGTCTTGTCAGTCACTAATATGGTTAAATGTGTGTTTAATAAGGACCTGTATAAGTCTTGAGAGTCACCAACATGGTTAAATGTGAGTGAAGGGAGGTCCTACATAAGTCTCGTGAGCCACCAGCCGATTGAAGTTTTCCCAAACTCTGTAAAGATTTTATTAAACTTATTGTAAAAAAGTTTATAAATTATTTTTTAATAATAAAAAACTAGTTAATTAATATTGTATTTATTTTTCCTTTTACTCTCTTAAATAATAAGAAGTAATTAAAAAGTATGAACTAAATACAAAAAAATAAAAAAGGAAAACATAAAAAAAATTGTTAAAAAAGGCCTTCAAATTCTAGAAAAAGAAATCTAATGGTTAAAATAGTGATTTTTCTACCAGCTAGGAGTGACAGTACAAACTGCAGTGAATTTGTAATTAACTCCATTGTTTTTATTAATTATTATGTAGCTCGAGCTTTTTTTAATTAGGCAACATTACAGTTAGATGGCATTAGGTATGTGTTAATTAGTGATACCGGAAGTAAACTAAAATAAATTGTTTTATGCTGAGAGAAATGCATAAAATGCATCTTGCTTGTCGAGTGTGCAATAGTACTGCCAGTCTATATAGGTAAGTGATTTTCGCAGGGCGGGAGGGTGGGGCATTATGTGACTAAATTTTGGTGTGAATGTCATGATTATATTTAAGAATAATTCTTATTTTTGACTAGACAATTATGTGACTAAATTTTGGTGTGAATGTCATGATTATATTTAAGAATAATTCTTATTTTTGACTAGACAATTATGTGACTAAATTTTGGTGTGAATGTCATGATTATATTTAAGAATAATTCTTATTTTTGACTAGACAGACATAACGTCATGATACTTCACATTTGATGAATTCCAATATTTTTCTTTTAATTCTTATGGAAGAACTTTCATGTGTGTTTATGAAAGTGATTTTTAAACTAGATAGACACATGTCATCATACCTTTTTCATCTTTGATTTTGAGTATTTTTTTTGAATATTTTTTATTATTATTCTTATTTTAGACTAGACAGACATAAAATGTCAACATACCTCTTTCATACTTGATGATGTGTGACTAGAGTAGATATGTAGATATGATAAGGCGACGAGCGACCTTCTCCCCATTAACACTCATGTCGTACTGAAGAGAAATCTTGACAGCTGTATATTGTTTTAGTGCTACCTGGTGGCTAACATGTAAACTAAAATGTGTTTACATAGTTGACATGTCCAGTAAGTGCTACTACCTTGTGGCCATTTTTTAAACTAATTATTCTTTCTGTTTTTACTTCTCTCTGACGGATTTTTCTGGAACTAATTTTTTATTTTTAATGTTACATGCTGTTTTACTTAACATTTTTTACAATTTGATTATTTCTGAATTTTTTATTTCTTAATAGAATCTTTTTTTTTTAGCATTTCATTATTTACTTTTTAAAATTTTTAATGTTAATGTCTTTATTTATTCTCCTCCTTGGTCAAATAGGATTTTTTTTTTTTTAAATAAAATAATGAACCTTAAATAGAATTAAGTTATTTATTTTTCAAATATCAAAGAGGTAGTAAATAAGGTAAACGTAATATTTTTTATTATTTACTCATTCTAACATTTTACAAAATATTATTTAAATTACAATTATTATAATTAAAAACCCGTTTGAACACAATATTTGAAAGACTAGACTTAACATAATTATGTAAGTAACAATGTATTCTTTCGTTATTTTTCATTTTTTATGAACATTAATGATATAGCTTCTCAAAATAAAAAAGCACTGTACATACAGCTTTCTTTGTGTATAAAAAACAAAAAAATTAAAATTATTTTAAGTAACATCAACTTCTTCATCCCCTTTTAGGATTTCATAGTCCACTCTTCGAGGATCTCTTCTTTCAACGCTGTGAAAGATTCCATAGCCAAAATATATTACGTAACCTAAATGGAAAGAAAAAATGCTGTGTTAAACGTAATTAAGGAAAACAGTAATATTTTTGGATTTCATGCGAAGATTCATAACCGAAGGGATTTTATTGAGCTTTAACTGATGAATAGAAAAACTAAATTATAAACTAATCACTCATAAATGCATCTGTAATTGTAAAAAATATTAAGTTTACATTAATGTTGTAAAGATTCATATGTTGTTTATTTTGTAATAAAACAAACTCTTTTGATGTTTTTATGCTTTTTATTTATTTATCCTCCTCCTTGAAGAAATGGAATTTCTTTTTCTCAAAAGGAACCTTTTATCGAGTTTTTTAAAAATAATAATTTCTTTTTGCAAAAATAAATTGCATTGTATCTTTAAAGAAATATATAATGAACTTTAAAATAAACGATTATACGATTACAAATATATGAATAAATATTGTTTTAAGGAAGCATACAGATTAACTTTGTTTAAAAGTTTACAACATAAAGAATAGGGATGAGGTACTTAAACAGCAAAATTTAAACTTAAAATATATAGTTTATGGCTACAATTAAGGAAAATATATTAATTTTAAAAGGCAATGCTTTCCCTAAAGTTCATTGTAATTGGTTGTAAACAATCAAATAGAGATAAGGAACTATGTACGGGTAGATATACAAATATCTTTCTAACAAACTAATGCTACGCAAACAAATACACTTTTGATCACATAGCGTAAGTTTTTGAATTGTAGCTAATTGAAAAGGAGAAAATTCACGATCCTATTTAGAAATTATCCAAACAGAATTTGACTGACATTGTGGTTGGATAAAACTAAACAAAGTAAAAAAAGGTTATGGCCAATGATCAGACAATGGGGCAATTCACAGCGAACAATTACCATTATTGTTTTGATTTTAAACAAAGTTAGATTGTTTGTTATTGCTTTAATTTGCTTCTATTTCAAGAAATATAATAACCAATTATGCATGAAGAGCAAAACAAAATGGGTACTTACCAACAATCATCCAGACTAAAAATCTTAACCAAGTGCTGACGTCCATCATCATCATAAGATAGATGTTTAAAAATATACTGAAACAAGGAATTCCTGGCACTAATGGCACCTATAAAATCATAAATTACCAATTTAAAAAATTTAGATTACTTACAATGAAATAAAATTAAATATAATAATGTCACCTTAAAGCTGAGTGTTGAGGTATCTGAAGGTTGACGGCTAATACAAATCACACATAAAACCATTAATGTTGCCAATATTATTGACAATATTAATGGACAAATGTTTCCTTCTAACAGTGATGTTTCGTGTATAACTAATATATATGCTAAGGCGATGCTGAAAAAACCTGTAATAACAAAATTCAATACATTATTATAAGTGTAGCGGGGAAAAAGCTTAAACTTACAATTTAATTTAAATAAACGTATTCAGAATTGGACTACTTCTACTATTATTTGTTTAAACATCACCTTCATTTTTCTTTTTCACTAACAATTTAGGTCACAGCATTATTCTAAATATTATTAATTACTTATGAATAATCACTATAAATAATTGTTATGAATTACTACGAACTGAATAAAATAGTGAAGGTAGTAGCGATGGTTGATGTGAGTTCTGTCGGCTCAGATATCCCCTTGTGGTTGAACATCTGTCCCATTATCGAGCACCAAGTAACTTTAACGTTTTGTGAAATAATGTTAGTATGCTCTCCATAAAGATGGAAGGTAACTTTAGTCTGTTCGTTAGTCTCTTTATATCTTTAAAAAAACAAAACAAATAGAATGTAAGTAAAAAATGTTATATTGATAAAGTTTACCTTTTGTGTTTTATCTAATACATTTGCAATATAAGATCTCTAACATTATGTATGAGATCAAATCACTAGCACTTCTATTCCTATAAAATTTCATCACTTAACTGTTTTAGGTCTTCATGTATTACAAAGAAGTATAAATTGACTGCTTCTGATTTTTCCCATTTTATCTAAGGCTATTTTTATTTATTTAATTATAAAGAGAAGTAGAGATAAACTGCACCGCTACTTCGATACCCTTTTAGATGAACTTGAGTATAAACTTACTTTTTTTCATCACTCAATTTCTTCAGCATTACCAAGGCTTATCAGCTGATTAAACCATAGGATTGTAACAAAAATAAAAAAATAAAAAATCTGTGATTACCTTAATAACAGAACACATGCTGCGACTATTGCATATGCCAATAGAGTACCTATGGACATCAGATCTACAAGTTGTTTCAATTTAAACGTGGCGGCCATGAAACCTATAATAATGAAAATTAAGTAAAGAAAAGCCATTTTCCAGAAAATGTTGATTTTTAATTGAATAAACTTACTAGTAATTAATCCGGCAACAAGTGTCCCAATAAATGGGGTTCCAAAGCGAGGACTAACTGAGCCCAGCCAGCGAAACATAAGTCCATCATTTGCCATTGAATAGATAATACGAGGCAAAGGAAACAAACCAGAAAACAGGCTGCAATCATTTATTTCTTCAGTCAAGATTTCGTGCTGGTAGAGAATGTATAGATAATCTATTTTCATTGAGTTCTGTCCAGTATTATGCACGTTGGCAGTAAAAAGAAGATGGTTTATGCCATATTCGTCCACTTCCAGCGTGCATTTGACTCAATAAATTACAGTTTATTATGGCCTAAACTGTGTCAAATCTAAAATATGTAATAAATTTAACTTATAAAAATTACCTGGCAAGCAGACCGAAAATTCCACCGACTGCTACAATCCAAGCAGCCCAATCCCAACCGACCATTAGGAACACATGAGGAATTGGAGCATCTACATCCTACAACAATTATTTAATAGTCAGATTTTTATACTTATAAATTTACTGACATTAAGAGAGATGAAATTTTAATGTCAGCTGTACCTGTAAGTAATAAGGCCACATCAGTGTCAATACAGCTGACAGACCGAAATAGGCTAGAAAAATGATTGTCAATGCGCTAATTATGGCAAGAGGGATGGATTTCTGAGGATCTTTAACTTCTTCACCTGAAGGGAAAACAATTGAATTAGATTATTAATTAATAGAAATAAACTTTAGAGCGAAGAGTGGAATCATGAAAGACATTACCAGAAGTGGCGATGACATCAAAACCTACATATCCATAAAAACATGTAGCCGCACCTTTGATGGCACCCATTACACCATAAGGTAGGAAACCACCTTCACCAGCCCATGGTGGTACTTCAATCTTTGGTAGTGACCAATTTCGCAAATCGACTGTGGATAAACATACATTCAATAAGTCTTGGAGAAACAAGAATTAGAAATTTAATGAAGTCTGAGAATAAACATAAAATAAACAAAATTTAGAAAAGAAGAAGAATACTATTACAAATTTTAAATATTAATTAAGCGTACTAGGGAAGGGATAAGCTGAGTGGTTACCGTATACTGGATTCCATCGAGGAGATCACGGGTTCGAATTCAGCTTGGGAACTTCCAGTTTTGGAATATTCAAACTCCGATTTTAGAAACACATGTAAATCCTCTCTTATAGTATCTTTACACTTTTTTTTCCACAACAGATTCGAGTTACAGAAATAATTGGAGAAGTTACATTGAAATCTAATACATCTAATTATTTTTGCAGCAAAATAAATGTTTCCTGCGCCATTTTTAGTATAATATTAAGGTATCTTTATCGTAAGTAGAGTTAAGCTGAAGTATAATACTTCCGCTACAATTTCCTAAGGTACTCAAACTAGCAAAAAATAAACATTTTTTCGAATATTCATTTATGACATATTTTTGCGTCAAACGTTAACAACAACCACTTAAATAAAGAGATATCGGTTACCTTTGAAAGCACCAACAACGATCACAAATAAAACAATCGATACATTAATAAATGTGAGTAAATTATTGATAAGAAGAGATTCTTTGACACCTACTGCTAGTCCAACTGGAAAAAAAAGAAAAAAGAAGTTACACTATAAATTGATATTAAGTAGTGAATCAAAATTTCTTTCATATCACCTCAAAATCAACTTACTTGTCACTAGTGATGAAATTCCAAAAGCTAAAATATCAAAATATTCTGATATGAAATCCATATCACGAAATTCGTATAAAGTTCTGTAGAAAGCTTCCATCTGATTTCCAAACATTGAATCCAGATAGAGACTTAATCCTCTCGCAACGCTTGCTGCTCCTAATCCAGAAATTTCAACAAATATCAAAATATAAATACAATTTTTACTATTATAATTGAAAAACTTTACCTTTCAGACATTGGTCACTAATTTTGAAAGTCACAATTGTCTAAGGTTATATCTAAATAGGCTCCATCAGGTTTTAAATAAATAATACATATCGATGAAAAGCCTGAGTACATTCTCGGATGTTTTATTTAAATTTTCTGCATCATGAAATGTCTCAAATCGAAACATAGTTCACACTATGCCTGAATGTTGGTTGTGCTAAAGAGATTAAAATGGTAGTGCATACTTATTTTGGTTATATTGATAAATCTAAACTAGCAAGTGTTTGTAAATTTAGAGAAAATAAGTATTGTTACTTTATACACAGAAGAAAACATGAAGCACTTTTAAATATATTAGTTAAATCTGACTTTATTTAGTAATAACACTAATGTCTCTAAATAGAGATTTGTCCAGAACTGTAGACCGTATCATGATTAGTTAAACAAGTATAATATACTGGGTATTCCTGTACGAAGTTAACGTAAATAGCGAGACCATCTGACTAGTTAACATTCAACCAAAGTTAAACGTAATAAATAAATCATTGAGGACTGCATTCAGACTTTTCATTTGCGCACTATGTATCTACGAAAAAGTCACTTTGTTAAAAAATAATGGTGAAGCATTGTTAAACTTTACCTATAACATATTCCATTATAAGATTCCATCCTATAGTAAATGCTACAAACTCTCCTATAGTAACGTAACTGTAAATATAGGCTGACCCAGCCCTGGGTACTCTAGCACCAAATTCAGAGAAGCATAAACCTGTACATGGATATTGTTTAATTAGAACTTACGGAGTTATGATAGAAGAAAGTAAAACAACAAAGCTGTAAGTTATGTTACATTACCTGCAAATACCGATGTAATGGCTGCAAAAAGAAATGAAATAATAACTCCTGGTCCGGCAGAATCTTTCGCCACAATACCAGGAAGTATGTACACTCCAACACCAAGAGTGCAGCCAACCTGTAAGAAATAAGAACTATGATAAACTTCAGTTGCTTGGACAAAGAAAGCTAATCACCAAAGTAATTCTTTTGAGGAAAATACATACTATGAATTACTAGAAAATAAAAATCAAGAAAGTGTCTAAAACAAAAATATGAGTAGTTCAAATTAACACACACTTCATCCCACATTCACTTAATTTTAAGACTATTGCTGCCTAACAAGTACCAAAATATAAATGCATGAAAAATCTTAGCAGATTCAGAATTGTCCATCGCTTAATTACAAGAAAGAGCTGCCTGAAAGTTTGATAGGACTGTCTTAATCTTTTAGTGTAATGTGAGGAGTCCAAGTTTGTCTCGCATTGAATTTGAAAGTTAATAAAAATTATAACTACAAAAATGGTGCTTTTCGGTAAGCAGTCCGCTATTTGGCCTTGTTAATTGTTGGGCGTAACTTTCTCTTTTGAACCAACTCTCGAAATCGTCTCTGTTGGAGAGAAGAACAAGTCTAATGAATATTATTTCAATAAATATATTTACACCAAGGGCTGTAAGATCTAAAGTTGATAACACTTTTCTTAATTGAGTTTCTTCATTAACAACGTCACCGAGCACCTTCCGCCTAGAAAGTTGTCGAATAATATGCCACCTGCAACAAACTCATAGAGTAACTAAAACATTATTTTGCAATCTATTATCTTGTTTGAGTAGTTGTAAACTAAGTATACTTATTTTGATATACGTATAACATACAGAGCAAAAGCAGAAATTTTTGAGTGACTAGGCAATTTTTTTTTTTTCTAATTAACGTCCGTCCTTACCTTCCAAGGGTGTTTTAGGATATCTTTATGTAGCGGCTAAGATTTTCTCTCAACATGCAATCTTCTTTTTAAAGTTTGGTAATCTATTGTGTACCAGGTTTTACGTAAAATACGTCGTAGGGTAAGCTCGGTTACGATTAGTCGCAGGCAACAGCATAATCACGTCTAACCGTTATTTCAACCAAGTAATGAGACGTTTGCCGAATCTGAGAATTGAAGTATAGAAACAGAACCACAGCCGTTAACGTTAAAGGCACAAAATATTTCTACAAAAATAGAAGAAACAAACTGAATCAAATTCAACTTCTATTTATATCATATGTAATTCACTTTCCGTAAAGTGACAACCAACTTTCAAATGTTATAAGACGTAATTACGTCAAGAATAGATAAACAAAATTTGCGTAATGCAGTGACTAGATTTACTGAGAAACAAGTCAAAGAATATTTATTGTCTATTTCCTAGTTTTTATTTCACCAGGACTCTTTTGTCAGTTCAGGGAACAGGCGGTAGCCCCGTCTACCTGTAACTCCTCACCTCACCATCTACCAATGAAAGAGAAAGGTTATAAAACACCGCCATCTTGACCTTCAATGAAGAATCAACATTAAGAATTTAACCTAATACTATCATTGCCCTCACCACAGTAAAAAATAAAAATATTTATTGACAAATTAAAGGCACATTAATATCGTAGGCCTCGAGTTACAGCTGTAAATTATGTACATCAACCTACATTCATTTCGATAATAACGATATGAAATCGATTTTCTTTCAAACTACGATTAAGCCAAGGCATCTTTCAATATATAATTAAAATAAATAAATAACTCGTATAATATGCCCTGTTTTAAACGTTTAAAACATTAAGAGAGTTTTTATTGGTGATTAAAGATTCCTGGTAATGGTTGTCATCTCTTTTAATTTTGTAATAACAATAATTATTAACGTCGAAAGGTTGAAATAGAGGGCGAAAAAGCAAATTATGAGGGCAAACAGTAGTTTTTGTTTATATTTATTTGATATAAAATTAATTGTACTTACATTGTAGAGCACCTATTACTAATAAACTTTTGACACTTGTTTGTCACATGATTTTGCTTATTGTGAGATTGAGAATAATGCCTAATAACTACATCTAGCGTTAAAAAAAGATAATATTATTTACAATAAAGGAAGATATTTACTCAGAAACGTTGAGTTTGTTTTAACCGTAATCTAAAAACACTAACTGTGAGGTAGCACTACATAACAGTAGTCACTTAGCCACAACTAGACAACTAGTTATATAACAACTTGTTAGACCTGCGCCAACAAAAAAGAGGAGCTCCAAGTTAAAAAAAAAAATACTTATTTGAATAAAACTAAAAAAAAGAAAAATAATTATACATCGCGCAATAAAAAAAAAACCCTTGACAAACAGATTTAATAATGTAATTACGATATTAAAGATAAGCAGTATAATTCATTAAATTTTATGTCAACTAAGTATCACTTATATTAAATATATTACTTACGTTTTGATTATTATAGTATCTTTAACTGGAACTTTACATGCATATAAAGATATGAACTTTCTGTTGAAAATCTAAGCAAAATGCTATAAGTTCTTCAATTTCTTATTGAAATAATATTGTCGGAAGTATGAATTTTTTTTTTCTTTAATTAAAATTTATCCATGATCCCTCACAACAAAATTATTTTATAATGGCAAAGATTTACTTTGAACCTTATTTTAAGCATCGTTGGAGTAAGTTATTAAAGTGTTGCGAGGCAAATCCGTAAACAAAATTACCGGTTTATTAGCATAACTGGATTATAATAATTGGCTACACTCAATTAAGCTGAGAAACATTTTTTAGACAAATACTCTTCAAAACTTTTTAAATCAATGTTAACAACAACCACCTTTTCTAATACTTTTGTTATGTTCTCTTAGAGTGTAGGACGAGAGAATTTGAAATTCTCAAATCATAATGAACATCCTATCTATTTTAACGGTATCCCAACTGAAAAGTTTTTACAAGATCTTACACATTTATAGAATAGTTTGAAAACGAAAATCGGAGTTCATATTTTTTCCAGACTTCACTATGAAAATTTTCTCTAAGTTTACATACAATTTTATACTTAGTTGTAGTTGCACAATTCCAATCCGATTTATATTAAGCAATAACGAAACTTAACTTCAAAAGTGTCTGTTAAGTAAGTTCCCCAATAAAGATTTTCTTTTCTGTAATTAAACTTATTTTTTCCTTTGTCGGACCAAAATTCTGAACATTTAGAAAAAAACAAATACATTAGTACTGAAAAAAGATCATCTTTCTGAATTTTAATATTTTAAGAATTGCTACGAAGGATAATTAATATCTGACCTTGTAATTTAAAAAAATCTGATTTTATGATTTTTCATTTCCTCTCTTCACTCCAGATAATGTGGAACTATGTGTCTCAGTTTACCTGCGCTTTTGTAACTAATCTTTGATGGTAAACAATATTCAAGAAAAAGTGATGCCCAATATCTGCAAGAGAAATATGACCAAGGCAATCTGCCGAGTTTTTAGACAAGGAAATCACAAATCTTTTTAGTCTCCGCTTCCGAACAAGGTGGATCCTTCCCGTTAGACGAAAAGTTACCTAAACTTTAAATGAAATAAGTTTTGCTTTCTACGTTTTTTTTCCCACCTTTGAGATACTCAAACGAATAATTTC
Source organism: Rhodnius prolixus (assembly GCF_049639745.1). Lineage (NCBI taxonomy): Eukaryota > Metazoa > Arthropoda > Insecta > Hemiptera > Reduviidae > Rhodnius > Rhodnius prolixus. Next base: position 34,056,680 of record NW_027411582.1, read on the forward strand.
TCATTCGTTTTATAGATAACACGATTAAAGAGTATTCTAAAGTCATGAGATTATCGAAAGATCTTTTCATGTTGTCGAAGAAGCATTCCTAGCCCTTGGATGTTAATTCTCGAAGTATGGGTAGATAAAAAATCAAATTTATGGACCGTTTCAAATAAAACATCACTGAATTCATTTCCTACAGTTATTACAATCTGCTTCGCCGTTTTTTTTTTCAGATAATGAAGCGTCGACAATGATAAGCTACATCGAAAAGATGTATTTTAGTTTACAGCGCTATCTACCAAAAAATTTTGTTTGTTTTTTTCACAAAAAAAGTCATAAACACAGAGTTCTCCTATCAAGACGAAAGTAAAATGAAAAATGGTTTCATATTTACAGTGTAAAAGAATGAAGCTTTAGCTAGCTACCATTTTCAGAAGTTGTGTTGTCTTGAATGGGCAGAGCAATGTTTAGAATGAATGTTTTGCTTTTTTAAAAAAAGATGATGCTGACCCATCATACAGCGAATGGCTGGCCCATTTTGTGGTGATAGGAAAGTGTGACCAATGGTGCCAGGTCCCTTCTGAGATTTAGTACTAAAGAGGTCGCACGCTAGAGTGGTTATATTAGACAGCGACTGAACAATGAGTTATAGAATCTGTTAATCTGTTGAATAGTTATACAATCTGTGCGTATTGCTAAACTAGAGTAGAAAGTCTAGTAAATACTCACTGAATTGTTGGTAAATTCTCTCTTAAATCTTAATCAGATCCCAGAAGAAACAAGTGGGCTAACAACTAACCAGTTTCTTGAGTGCTAGTAATGCCTTTGCGGGTATCCTAGCGATTGCACGCACTCGTAGCAGTTACACTGAAGTGTACGAAACTTAATAGTTTCATCGTATCTATAGACAAACATTAGCGAATTAAAAAGGATTCGTCCAGACAAATGGATGATTTTCAATTTCTAGCTGTTCCGTCGATAAACAGTGACGTAATTCAGTTCTACTTCCAATTGCATTCAAAACTCAACAGCAGTTAATCGATTTGTCTTTGTGTATTCACCGTAACCAACAGATTTCAACCAACAAATGTGTGGCCAGTAACTTTAAAGAAACAGGTTCTGCATTGTCTAGAATCCTGTAAGAAACACGGGAAAATATGACTTGAAAGAATCCTCTTTTTGCAGTCCAAGATGAAACAGGCTGTCAGCGATAGAACGTTTTATTACTAGAAAATACTCAAGTACAACTAAGTGCTAAACTGAATTTTGAATGTTATATAAATACGAGTCTGTAACTTTTATACAATAGGAACAGCATGAAATTTCAAATTGTCCGTTTCTGTGATTGACCAATTCTGAATCTCCAACTCAAGATTCCGAAAATAAATACTGATTATGCTTCTTTTAGTCTGAGTTTGTTAATGATTTTTCTAATTTACATTAAGAAATTAAAACGCCAATAAAAAACAAATAATATCTTATTTTGAAAGTAAGAATTGAATCTTTCAATTAACTTGTCTATATATAATGTACACATTTGACAAAAATAGTACTTTCATTCCTTTCTTGAACAAGGAAATTATAAGACAAAATCCAATTACATCAATTAAAAAAAAAACCTTCAATTTTTTTCACAGATTTCAATTAAATTTTGTATATAATACAGATAAAGACACTATTTACAGATACGTTCATCATTATGTATGTAATTATTTTTATACACGAATAATTATCTAACAACAAAATAATTTGGAATGGAAAATGATCTCTTAAATAAATACTTGTTTGAACCATTAGTACTCAAGAGCTGGTCAAACTAGCCATCAGAAGTTCCATTTTGTTTAGAAAATTTCTACCTTCCATTTTGTCCCATCTTACTTCTTTGAAAGCACCACCTAGATTTTCCCATTTTCTTTCTTTAACCAGTTGACCACTGAAAAAATCCTTTCTCGGTGAATGTGCAATAGATACTTGACAGCCGCCTTGTGGTTCACAACGTACCGCTATTAATCTGTAATCAGTTAAAAAGTTTATATTAGCTTAAACATCTAGATTTGAATCTTCATTTCATTGTCGTACTTCTTACACGTCTCACTAAAAAGTCTAATAAAATATACCAAGTACTTGTTAGTAAACTACCAATATTTTCTTCAGTAAGAGGGATTTAATATTACATTTACAACTCTAATGTCTTAAACATTTAGTTCTGACAATTAGATGTTAATGTCCAAGTATCTAAATGTTGTCGCTCGAAAAAAAGTGGAACACTCACAATAATTTTTCTCATAACAGTTTACCTAATTATTCTTTTTAAACCTAGAATTTGTACTCAAAAGACAGCGTTGATTAATTATATTGTAAAGTATAATACAAATTGATATCGTCAAAGAGACCGTGCCATTTTTTAAGACAAATTATATCGCATTTTCAATTTTAACTTTTTTAGTTTTCATAAATTTCCTTTTCGATTTGAACTATCTACGATTTATCGATTTTTGTGTTAGCTGAGCATGGGAAGTCAAGAGCATTTCTTTTTTTGTTTTGTTTTCAAGGGATCTAAAAACGAGTGTTACTTCCGAATCCTGCTCAATGGTATCTAAAGGGGCTACCATTCTTATATCTTCAGCAGTAATGATACTTTCACGATCGGTACTTAATGAGAATAAGATCAAATAGAATTTTACAACAATGAAAACGCTAATTTTTTTTAAGAAGTTACGAATTTAAATACCTAAAACTTATACTAGTACTTTTATAATCGAAACGAAAAGCTTACCTATCACCCATTGGCGAAGCTAAAATACAACTGCTAGCGTTTCCTAGAGGTTCCACAGTGCCTATACCAAGATGAGAACTGTTTGCTAAATATTGCCAACCCATGCATCTTGCTAGTGCTTGTACAGCTGAAATTTGGTGTTGATATATCTATAAAAAAAAATGAAAACAAAAAATTACCAAATAAGCCCTAATCGTTGCCCTTATTAAGCAAAAATAGAAGTTGGCAAATAATCAAGAATATATCATTGAATATATTTACGTATGGTTACCAAAGAATCTTCTTTTTTTTAAAAAAAATTATGGGGCAGATGGTTAATTTTGGAGTATTTATAGCACCGACTTTAAATAAACAACAGATGCATTCCTTTTTGTTCCTAACAAATCGCACTATGGTTGAAATAAAACACAGTTAAATGCGGAGAATGAATTATCGAGAATAGAGCAGAATTAGAAAGAAGGACTAAATAAATTCAAATCCACTTAAAAGATCTAGTATGTATCAGTGTTTATTAGACGATAGCCGTTTGTAAAGTGCAAAAAGTAAAATGTCAGATTTGTTTGTTTTAATTAGTGTAGTACTTTTTTTTTGGCATTGGCTTTCGCCATACTGCCAGCATCGTCTAGGTGCTTATCACTAGAATATCACTCACTCTCCATTCTTACTTATAAATACATTCCCTTCACACATTCATCCCTCTACTATATACAACTATTTACATACAAACTTACAACTAATGGATGGATCAGTATTCTATATTCCTGCCATCCTTATAGCTTAACCTAAATTAAAATCACCGTAATCCTTCTCTAATCATTTTCTTGCATTCATTCTAATCGGCTATAACTTTTAAATACTCTCATATTTCTTGGCTAGCTCTGCTATAGATTTAAGCAGATGTTGCTGGAGAATATTATGCTTTCGTAGTGAAATGGTGCATCTAAATACCTGTATATGTCGTCAAACATTCGTTTCCTTTCTACTACAAAACGTGGACATATCATTATTATATGTTTGAAATCCTCCTCCTCATTGCAATCTACTTAGTAGAAAGCACTCTGCCTTGGAATGAAAAAACTTCTAAAATATTTTATTTCTATTTTCCTAACTCCCTAATCAAAACAAATACTTACATTTTGTTGACATACAGAATGTTATTAAATAAATGTCTCAAGAAATCAAGGCGACCCATTTTTTACAAGCACTACATCTTATTTAAGATTACCGTATTTAGAAAAAAAAAAAAAAAAAATCATTGACGAATTAACAAATCAGAATTATAATTATTATTATTTAAATTCTACGAATTGTTTTGGCATACCTGGCAAAATATTAAATCCCTTAATTCCTGTCCTTCGTAAGACATATGCATAACTCTACCGTCTCTGCAAACACACTTCAACGATTTCTCGTTGACCTGGATGACAAGCGATGTCCGACAAATGGTGTCATAACTGAGAATAAAAGACAATAGTGATAATTATTTTTGCACACTTTTACATGTAGGCAATTAATATTTAGTTAGAGGAACTTAATATTTATGCAGTTTAGTTCAGTGTAAAATAAAGTCAATTTTTTTCTATCAAGCATGGTTAAGACAGACAATTTGTTCGGCATGCTTTAGGGAAGATCAACCATTTCTCTATCAAAATTATTGCAATGGCTGTCGAGGGCTTCTAAAAAGGATGTACTCTAAAGTTAACTTTGGATATAACTGGGCCTATTACTGAGGTCAAATCGTACTATATACACAGTGTGTCCCATAAGTTTGAAGACTGTGGCTATAAAGGACTCAAAAAAATTACAAAAATGTTTTCAACAAATCTTTTATTCAAAATAGTCTCCATTGGAAGAAGTAACAGACAGGTTAGCACGATCTTTCAAGCTTTTCATGCCTTTCAAAAACTCTTCTTTTGAAATAATGTTTAACTTCGTTGTCACAGCTTTTTGTATCTCGTCTATCGAAGCAAAATGGTTCTTTTTCAAGCCCATCTATAATTTGTGGAACAGGAAGTAGGGTCAGGGGGAATCAAATCAGGCGAGTAAGGTGGCTGGCCGAGCACAGGAACCATTTTTTTTGGCCAAAAATTGTGTTAATCGCCGCTGGTGCGTGATCTTGCAAGAGGAAAAAAGGACGATCTCTCGTAATAATGCGTTGAACGATGGTCTTTGGTATTCCAGTTAGTTTTTCTCGCATTATGGTGATCCTTTAATCCAGCTGCGCGACTTTAGCGATGTTTTCGTTACTCTTCGTGAAGCATGGCCCTCCATCGTCTGCAACCGACTCCCTACCCTCCGAAAAAAAGTTATACCACTGAAAAACAGTAGCAAGAGACATAATAGATCCACTATAAGCCAATTTTAGCATTTCGAATATTTAAAACAAAATTTAATAGCAACACTTCCTTCGTTATTTTTATTCATCGTAAAATTATGACTGATACCACTTTGATACTACCACGCAAACTGCTACTGAACAATTGCATGTTATCCGATAACTTGAAACTTCGTACTGTGGGAGAAGGTTGTAGTAACTAGTTCCCAAAATTTCATGAAGATAGCCACACTGTGTATATATGTATAGGCCAAGCTCTGAAATCTTCAGCGCCTTTAAATCGCAGAAAAAAAAAATTAGAGTGAGAGAAAAAGAGAATCATTCGACTTACCCGTGAGTAATGATGTTGATTTTAACACATGACAGTGTGGGCGAATTCAATGCATTCCAATGGGTCACAATTAATGGATCTTTTACTTCTTTAATAATTGTATCTAACACATATTCTGTACGTTGTCGTAATAATGTATGCTGTGACTGCTGTATTATTTGTTCTAGTAATGTTTGACTGAAAAATAGAATAAAAAATAAATAAATACTCAACTCAATATTTTTATTTAAAACACTCAATTCTTTTTCAACTTTTTTAGTAGTTCACTAAAAACTGATTTAACACTTAAACACAAATGCTTAATTGTGTTTGATTTTATCCGTCATAGTAGACTGAGTTTCTTTGTGACCACTTGCGGATTTTCATCCATAATCAGAGGTTGACAAATCAGTTTGATGTTGAAAATTTGACTTTCACTTACACTAAAACTTCCTCAAAATCATTTTACATGGAAAGACTTTCAAACAAAAGTTGTTTTTTTTTCCTTTTCTTGAGTAGTGAGTACTTTTTCCACAACCCGACAATAAGCATTTGGACGAAGTCGATTAAATATAACTCTAGATTTTTTATAAAACAACTCTTAAGGATTTTCTTAAATTTTGATCGTTTTAACACACTAAACATATGAATTTTTTTCCAGAATTTAAGCAGGATAATTTAAATTTTAAAAATCTCGGAATGAGAATATAGTATACATGAAAATACAAAAAAAAAGGTACCTTTTGGTCATTTCTAATAAATAATAACGATCGGTAGCAGAAGGTCCGGCCAAACATCTTCTCTTACTGGGTCCTAGAGGCGCCGACGAAGGATGTGGAAACGGATGGTGTGTATTTTTGTGATGCACTTCTCTTAACATCTGATGTAGTGAATGTTCCAATACATGATCGTGTTCTCCTTTTTGACCACGACGAGATTCATTAAATGTCTCTCCGCCACCATTTTTATGACGTAAAGTTATTTTTAGATGCATACCAGGAAACGTCTTTTGAAAAACGAACAAAAAATTAAATATAGGGTTCAATAAAATTCTACAAATTAGTTCAAATTGTACACCACAAACAATCGAGGTTGTTATAAAATCTAACTCACGGATGCAATAATCTGATTTCCAATCACTGTATGCGGAATAGCTGCTTGTAGTCCTACAGCTTCTTTAGCCAACTGGCTGAACAATTCTTTACAAAAAAGTACGTTTTGTGCAGCTTCTAATCTTTTCTGCCAGTTAGCTTCTGGTATGGGTGCAGTTGTTGACGAGAAATTCTGAAGACTCACATTCGCTGAACAAAGATCTTCCTGGTCTATAAAATTAAAGGACTTTTACTTTATACTATAGTACAGGGTAAAGTAAAAAATTATTGTAAACATTATAATAATCTTGGATAAATATAAAGTCTCATAAATTAACGAAGTTAACAAGATTTCAATTTTTAACAAAAGTGGATTAGATTTCTTTCTTTTGGTAAAAGAAAACAACCGGATTTTGAAGAAGGGTTATACAACTTCTTGGCAGACTTGCAATAAAAATTATTTAAATCTTTAGTTTTCTTACAAGCAACACATACAGAATCAGAAGTTAATATGGATTGATTCAAGAAACCTTGGGCAACCTGAGGAAAAAGCAGAGCCCATTATATCCTTGAATCACCATTCTAGTGGGAAGTAGATTAAAATATCATTGGATACATTCCTTGAGATACTGCAACTAAAATGGCTTATTGTATCGTCCCTTGAATTTATCATTGAACTTTTCCTGCTGTAACAAATTTTAGGGACTTTCCACTAGTCAATGTCCTATGGTTTCAGGAAAATCCAGGAATAGTATTTTAAAATTATGTCTCTTGTCTGGGATACTTGTGGGTATCTTTTAGACGTTCCTTGGGCAACAGATAGTGGGCAAGGACGTATAATCGGACTTGGCAGCTGTATCCAGGAACTCCTCTCCTACTACGTCCCAAAAGACTAGAGAGAGACATAAGGTCGACAAGAGAAATGTTTCCTCATGCCTACTTACAGGGCGTGTGAGGTCAGAAAACATCTCTATAGGATATTCAACAGAGTCGGGGACGATCCCTGAGAAGTCATTTATGCCCTGTCAATCACTATTTTAACATACAAGACTTTTAGCATGAGATCTTTGAATATACAGCATAAAATACGCGAAAAAGACTTATGGACTGAATCTGATGAAAAAGCATGGTTTTTCGACTTGAAAGTACACGAAGTCGGTACAATCGTGCTATATCTTCTTTTCTCTCCACTGGGTGGATTTGATTAACCTGGTCCAGGTATGTCAGGAAGAGAAAGAAAATGAAAATGTCAACAATGTTCAGAATGACGTGAATTCAACATTTACCTTTTTGACTTATAACTTCTATATATGCGATTCCTTGTAACTCACTAGGTACAGTTAATTTGAGAGCAGAAGTCAATTTTGAGTTAGCGCCAGGCGAGGGTGGAGGACTGATACATTTATCAGATTCTTCCTCAGCTTTGGTAACCTAAGAAATATTTCGTCTTGATTATGCTTGACTTCTATTTATTTTTATTTTTCGTACAAAACAAAATTAAACCTACCTCAAAAATTCCTGTATGAGCATATTTGGATCCAGCTGTACGATAAGATATATCACCTATTATTGTATTTGATACTTTCTTAAGCCTCCAATTCTGCCTTAACCTTAACAGTTCTATATGGAAATCTGGCGGACTTCCTCTATTTCTTGATGCTTCATTTTGTGAAGCTCGAAGTCTTTCAGCACCTGTCAGTAATACCGACGCTGCTCCAGACAATGCCTAAAAATAAAAAATACGAGTACATTATAAACTGCTTATTTCCTTTGCTATTAGTTTTTTTTTTTTTGTTTTTTTTTGGGCAATGAACCAATGGGTTATTATGCCCTCTTTGCTATTAGTAATGGAGTATACTACAATCGATTGAAATTTTTAAAACTAAACTAAAATTTAAACAAATACAAATTTAAATGACCCCTAAATATATGTAGCGCATGGCCTTTGTGTTTGTATTTAACAGAATATCTTAATAAACAAAAACTCGTAGAAAGCATGCATTCCGTTTACTACTTATGTACAATAGTTTCAATTTCTACATCCACTAAAAAGGAAATGTGTTTTTGGCACTGTAAATTGTAATAATTCGAAAAGAAAGTAAAAAGAACTGAACTTACTTTTTTCCTAGCATACACCTGCGTCATAGGTTTAGGTTCAGGTGCTTCTTGTGGAATCGGATCTAATACCATATAACGTTTCTCTTTAGCAATGGCCAACACGTCGGCAAGCACACAAATTTCAGTTAATGCATTTCTAGAATTTTATTTATATTTGTTGATTCAAACATGACTAGTGTAACGAGAAAGAGGTAAGAACTTGTATTTAAACGATACTCCTACCTGAGTTTATTTCTAACTGAATCCCAAGGCCAAACTGAAGACTGGTAAGTTGCATCTTTAACATCTTCTTCACAACTATCGTCCCGATCTTCTTTCTTCAAATCTTCACAACTTGCTTTACTAAAATCAATTTTCTGCGCCAATTTTGCCAGATTTTCTGACATTGTAAGTGGCCTAAAATATAAGGTTTACATTTATTTCATTTTTCATTATATTAGTTGATAAAGAATAACTAAAGGGTCCGGAAATATGTCAACTTTCTAAGGATCTTTGTTTGCAAATTTTATTTAGGCGTCAGCAACCTAGAAATGTACAAAGGCATACATTTTGTCTGAAGGCATTACATACAATAGGGAGGACTGTTAGTATAGAATGATGAATGTGAAGGGGTGTTGGGGAAATGTTATATCACTACCTTGGTAAATGCTACTGTTTCACCCATTTTAAGTTTAAAGTGTTTAAGAAGAGACTCTTTAGCAGAAGCTGGAGGATTCAGAGCTTCGGTATGTATTAAAATATTCAGACAGGCCGAAAGGTTGCTTCTGTGGATTGCACGTAAGATTTTTGAATTTACTTTCATCATGTAATAACTTTTTAAGAGTACGCAAAGAGGGAAGTGTGAAATAGAAGAGATGTTATCACATTCATTGACAGCATGTTTATTCTCAATTCTCATTTCTCATTGACCGGGCTACTCCACTCCTTCTCAAGAAAATTACTAAGTTATTAAGATAAACTTTATTACAAAAAAGAGCAAATTTTATTTTAGTGTGGGTAACAAACCTATTATATTTATAAAATATAAGATTGGATGTCAAACATAATGAAAACTATTGAATGAATAGAGAAATTTATTTATTTATCTTATTTATATATGTTACTAATGTTGAAAAAGAAAAAATTACTTACATTTGATATATTTCTTGGCCATCGTAAGAAATTTCTTGAATTTGATTCTCTACTGGAGCTTCAATAGATATATTTACTGGATACGACATTCTGAATATTGCTCTTGAAGGATTAACAAAAGAAAACTTCAAATTCTGTTCAAAAAATAAAAATATATGAGTTTTATTACAACTGAAGTCTTTTCAACAGAAACTATGTTTACCGCACTATATCATTTTGGAAGAGCAATAAACAATAAAAAACGAATATATTGTTTTTTCTAAATTTTTTTAACATTAATGAATCTAATTGTTTTTAACAATAACAGTTACATCTTAGCACTGTCTAAAACTGTTCTTAATTCTAACACGAAAAAAAACACTCTAATCTGGAACACAACCCCAAGCATTAACTCAAATACAACCTTCTACACGGTTATTATATAACCTATACAGAGAGGTTAGAACAGAACTTTAACAATAACCCAAATATACAATACTTATAATAATATTACTCCACAGGAAAAAATTATAATCGATTATAGCATCAATTATATAATCTCCTAAAATAGGAGTGCCCCTCAATACATTTATTCACTCTTGTTGAATCATTGAAATTTGAAAGAAATGATGCAAAATTAATTGCGTTTTTTCACAAAAGTCCAGAATTGGAAGTAATGTATCCCAATCACCCAAAATAAAACATGTAATATTTAATTTGGTACTATTAAAACTTACCTTTTCATCCTTTGTTTTTACTATCACTTTAAAGCCAGCCAGAAAAAATTACCTTGCAATATTTATTGCATATAATGCAGAATAAGGTTCAAACTGTGAACAATTATTGAGAGTTTGCCCAAACACACCCTTTGTTGCGGTTTGCCCTGTAGCCGTATTGGCGAAGCACGAAATCGTAGATACTTTTACTTAAATCTTATGTTTACTTAAATTTAAAATTAAAAATAAGAAGATTAAAAAGTTTTGTAGCTATCTAATATTCTACGATTTTATGTTAAAAAAATTAATAAGGAAATCATTATTAAATAACAATCATTAATTACTATATTAATTTAAACAGTAAATTTCTTTGGCTCTCATTCGCCATCTGATGAAAAATTTGACCTCACTTCACTTTGCCTTTAAATCTATGCAATAATCTGATTAATTTCCCTCAGATGATAGATAAAAGTCCGAAAAACGGAAAGGAATACATCGACGTTAGAGGGTAGACTTAGACGTTGGAGAAACTGCTGACTTAGAGTCGCGAAACTCAACATTTTACTACAAAAAAAATAAAATATTAAAAGCAAACTTAAGAAAATATCTGCTGTTTGCGATATTCATTTATTTTCGCTAAGAATGATCAAAAAAAGAAGTAGCTGAGAACCGACATACAATAATTTTGCTGATGAAAAAACCTCCAAGTTACACTAGAAAGAAATATAGGGTTAGTTTTAACTGAAGGAAATCATTAGAAAAGCGACACGATAATTAAGCGGCTAGAGGTAGGATCACAAAGTTAAAATCGATCCCGGATTTGTTGTTGATTCTTCAGATTAGATAATTTAGAATCTAGAAATTGCAATTAGATTTTTTATTGATTTTATTAATAATTTAAAATTTGGGAAGCTTCATTTTAAGCTTTTTATTTTTTTAAATTGCTCATCATAGCGTGGTCGACTCTAGTAATAACAGATAATCTCAAAACATGTGTTTGCGTGAAAAACTCTATTTCGATAATTTAACAATTGCAATACTTAATTTTATGTGAGCTAAAACCTACCTACTTATTGTAATCTTACTTCACCCAGAGAGTATGAAGCAGTCACAAATGACATGTCTATGACTCTATCGTGTAAAATTCCAGGGTTGCCGTTCAGATAATGTCCTCTTTTGTCAATATCCTTCTTGATGTGTTCCCCCTAAGTCGTTCTCCTCCTTCCTCTTTAATGGCTTTTTAGAAGCCGTTAGTTCGAAAGTTTTTTTTTTTGTAGGGAATCCAGTTATGTCCATCTTACAGACATGTACGTACCACTTAAACTTATTCAAACTTTATTGCGTAGACGATCTCGCTTTGCCTTGCGTTCATCTTTTCGCAGAGAGAGAATTTCAGATTGAACCACCGCTTAAATGAAATAAAAGGAAAAAACAAATAGGAGCGCTAAAAGAAAATTTTCAAATTCAAAATTTTGAACTGTCACCTCATCATAAAATGTATTTTAAAAAAATTAATAAATAAAAATAAAATAGAATCGATACTGTGTAAAATGTCTTTTATATTTAAGATTATTATTATTTTGTTTGTTTACTTAGAATACATTTTATAAAATTCAAAAGAATTTCACCATACTTAGCTGAGAGCCACATTAATGAAAGGAAATCCAATTTGCTCCCGTGATTTCCTTTTCAACTGCAACAAATAAAAATAGAATATGCTTTTTCTTATGTAATTTATATTAGATAAACGGATAAGACAAACTGAAAAAATATTTTTTAACGAAAGATTGTCATTTACTATGCAAAACATATGTTTCTTGCTTTATCTGGATGCTATTTTTGGGAAAAAATAATAAGCTTTTCTTGTTATATATTTGATCTTCTTTCCATCTTATCAATTATTTACCACAGTTTACTTGTTACTGCTGTTTTCAGTTTTTATTTTAATTCTACGACCAAGTAGATCAAATCTTGCTGATCCAGCGTCCTCTTCAATATCCGTACTACAATCACTTTCATCACTGGAAACACTATACGTACCAAGCCCAGGCAATATTCCAATACACGTTAAACCTCCAGTTTTACCACCAACATCTAATTTATTTTGTGGATCTACAGACGGTTCTTTGATGTTAGTAGCACTTATGGTGGTGGTTGATGTTATCACTTCTTCAGATTTCCGGTTTTCAGTAACTGATTTTTGAGCAGGCACCTTCTCTTCCTCAACTATATTAAACAATTTTCAAAATTAGTTGCTTAATTCAATTATTAACAATGAAAAGTTATTGTTAGCGTGAAAAATATTGACATAGCTGACATGCTTAATGCTTCTACTTTAACATCCTTAACGGTGAAGTAATTACATCTCAAGTCACAGCAATTTAGGGAAATTATAAAGTAATAAAATGTTAGATGCGTTTAAACTTGGCACTAGATTCAGATTCGTATAACAGATTGAATTGTAATAAGTTTTTTTATTAATTATTTTGGGTAATGTAATTTTAAAAGGAACACTCTAATACTGTAGCAACACCAGAAAAAACATACTAATAAAGCAAGAAAATAAAATTGCTAATAAAAATAAAACTTAAGAGACTTTTTACACAGGCTTTGCCAAGTGTTGTATAAAGATCCCGACTGGACGGCAAGAATGGCGAAAGATACTTAATGAACAGCAAGAAACGTTCTGTAGGAAACCATGCATAAAGTTATAAGAATTTGTACAGGGTGTGGAGCCTCACACTGTTTGGCGTTATTATGATGATGAACTCCAATAAAACCTGCTAGTATAAAGATTTCATAAAACTTTCCAAGGAATCCATTATGAGTAAAATATACATATATTATTAAAAGAACTACATGTTAAAATGTCAAGATAATAAATTATTATGCAAATCAACTATCTCGCTCGCTAATATTGATGAGAGTCAGTATTAACTGCCAAAAATCTCTTTATGACAGAATTTACTAACCTTTCTCTTCCTCTAATCCAGTTCTACTCCTTTTTCCACTACCTTCTTTATCACTGTTACTCGGAGGAAACGGCCTTTTTTTAATAACACCTGCCAATAGTTTAGTCTGCGAAGATCTTCCTCTACAAAGTACTTCTTGTAAATCCAGTGCAATTGTTTATTAAAATAAATAAATAAAAAACTATTTTGTTTAAAATACTTGAGCATGATATCCACGAATTAATGCCAATTTAAATTAATTTAATAAGATTCAAAACCATAAAGAGTACTTTTTATACCACTAACGTTTTTATATTATTATTTTTTAGAAGTGGACGCCTGACTTCCTGTTGGATTCTTTGTTCCAAGCTTTGTTCTTGCAGACTGGCCACTTTATTCCGAAAATCTGCCATTTCTAATTCCTCCTCAGCGCACTTTTTCCTCTCTTCTTCCATTTTAGATCTATCTACCAGTTCTAAGAAGTCGATCTCATCATCATCCAATCCTTTTATCATGTTTTCTAAAATAAAAATCTGATGTAAACACTAACAGAACTTTCTTTTACTAAAATTCTCAAGGTGTTGACTTAAAGGAACTAAAAATGAAAACATATTTTCCCAAAATATTCTTTCTTAGGAAAATGATTCAAATAAAAACTTCAAGGCATTTAGAGAAATGGTAGAATGTATTTTAGGAAAACATCTCAAAAATTTATGTAAATTAGCACTTCGGTTGTGGAAATTTTGAAAAAAAAAATTCCCCCTTTACATATGAAAGACATTACATTAAAATGATACTTTAGAGCGAAGCCGGGAAGGCACCGAGCCAAATTCAATATGTTGACGGGCTTAAACGTTGACATAAATAAGTACACAAAAAAGAAAGGTAGATCCCACGCGCATCTACTAGCGGCACGTTATGTATCTGGATAGATAGAAACCTCTGTAGCTTCTACCACTTGCCAGCTAAGTCAATTGGAGTTGTGATTTCGTAGGAATGCAAACCAACTAGCTCGCTCGCCAATATTGATGAGAGTCAATTGCAGACACTGCAGTCTTAACTTGGATTAACATTCGAAAAAATCTCAGAAAAGGGAAAATTCATTTAATAAAGTGATACTTTCTATTGTCATATAACTTGGCAGGTTATTTAACCTTTCTTTATAATAAGAACATCAAAAAAAGTACATTATATTTAAATGAAAACCTACCACCCAAAACTTATAGAATTTTTCTTGAAACAAGTGGAAAAGCCTTCTTAAAAGGTGTTACTATTATCGATGTTGCAGTTAGGGCACAAGAAAAATATAAGTTTCAGCTCCCTGTAATTTTTTGTTGTTGAGATATATTGTTAACAAGTAAAACAGACCATTTTCTAAAAACCACTTTTTTTTTTAGACCCAGAGAATCTCACAACATATATTTCACTCAAAATCGAAAGAAATACAGTTTCCTTACGTAGGAAAAAGAAAATTCTGAAACAGAAAGACATTTTATATTACAACCCAATAACTTGTGGTTCGATGACGTCTGATCTCTGATAAATAAGATACTTATTTATGATAATAAAATTTAAACGATCGAAAGTAATTATATGGTAGGGCTTTTCATGAAAAAACTAATGCACTTACTTAAACGGTGAGCTTCTTCATACTCGAATTCCTTCTTCTTTTTCTGTTCTTCTAATCGTTCAAATAGTGACCTATGATCGTATTCTTCCTCAGGTGCCTCTAAAATGAAAAAATTATGGTCTAATAATCATGGATTCAAAGAACAAGTGAATTAATGGAGTTAAATTGATAATTGTTTTACATTCTAAAAATCTCTAGCTAAAATAGTTCCCTTGGCCATCAATGATTTCTACTGTCAAACAATCAGACTATTTGACTGAGTATGGATCAGATAGCATGGAGAAAACTTGATGAAAGTTAAAAAGTTGTACCAAAAGAAGTCAAATTTCCTGACAGTTGAAAAGAGTTTAAGAAAATAAAGATCACTTACGAAGCTCACAAGTGAATCTACATGTTATAAAAATGAGGCATGTCTATAAAAGAAATAAAAGTAATTCATCACTAAAAAGAAAGGTCCGATTCGTTTTAATTTCGTAGAAAGGAAGATGGCGAATACACACAATAAGAGAGTACAGAAGTGAATGCTGAAGATCCTCTTCCTTCGACAGATCTATAGTGCGCTACCTTCGGCTCTTCATAAACGAACAACTCACTAGGAACCCTCACTCTAGATTTAAAAGGCAAACTATGACAAAACGAGCGAACTTCTTTTCAGATTACTTGGAAGACGCTCTCCAAACTGTCTATAGAACTGAAACGTTTAATATACTATCCTCAAACCTATGTGGACTTACGGACTAGAACTGTGGGGTTCAGCCAAATCTACAAACTACGGACGGTACAGACATTTCCATTAAACTATACTTCGGCAGATAAATTGATGCTCCTTTCTAAGTGACAAATCTTACTCTTCACAACGACCTCAACATCGTTTTTGTAAAACTCGCCAAGATAGAATATCACAAGTTTCATAGGCTCACTCTACTAGCTCTGGTCGTCTCGTACAATCTCTCGCCTCCTCTTCATCCCTGACACTCTACACCTCTTGATTGAGTTTCTATTAAGATTGGTTTACGTTATTTTATTTTTGCGAAAAATACGTTATCTTTTCAAATTCGAAGAAGCACGAAAGGGGATGAAGTAGTAGAGAAATATATAATGGAATACAATAACAAAAATGGATCAATTAAATTATTGTACCTCTACAATAGAGAGAAAATGCAACATTTGGAATACAATTGTTGTAGAGATGCAGGTTGTCACAATTCATTTCGTGAGATAAAGAACATATTAGAAAAAGGAGTCATAAAATTTGCTTAGTAATATATAATATATCTATATGGATAATCTAGCTCTACAATTGAGAGAAATAGCAGCATTTTAGATACAATAGTTGTGGGGATATATGATATTCAAATTTGGAGTATTTCGGTAGAGATCTAAGAAAAAGAAGATCTAATATTTAGCTTTGCAATGTTAAGAACTACTTAGAAATTAGATCATTTAAAGATATCTAGCTCTACAATCATCAACATTTCAACAAGAAGAGAATTGTATGAATTAAATTATGACTTCTAAGTAACAGAACGTAATAAATATCCTGAATGGTTCCATTTTATATTTTTAATTTTTCAATTAAATTGTAGAACTTCTACTTTCTTAGACATACAAAAGGTTATATCAAAATCAGTATTAAAAGGGTCTCTGATAAATAAGACGTATAGTATCTGCAAATCACACATTTCGTTTAGATTTTTCCACATTATTTTAGAAATTAAATTAACAAAAAGCTTTTGCTTACCCAAAGGTTGATTTGGTTGGCGAACTTTTTCCCATTCTTCTTGGCGTACTCTCCTTCTTTCAGCCAATTCAGATTCTGATACAAAGCCAGAACTCATATTTTCAAACTAAGATCTATCCGAATGCAAACCCTATCAAAAGACAATGTATAATTTAATTTAAGGAGTACATTTGTTTTTATAGCCTACACGTATACTACGAATTGTGGTATTGAAATGTACAAATACATACATGAAAAAGTTTTTAACATTAAAAGGAAGTGTATAAGTTCACGTCCAAAAAACTGACATAACAATTGTGGAATAAAAAATTAAATTTTTGAGATTATAAAATATATTCTTTTAGAAAATTTCTATCAGATTACATATTCTGATCTTATAAAATTTTAATCTCAACGATAAAGTTAGATTTTGTTTTAATATCAAGATACCTACCTATCCACGTACTTTTTTCTCCACTGAACTAGATAAATTATCTATGTTTTTTGTGGAAAGGGCTATTCCCCCATATTCGGAAAATGTATTTTTGAGCAGTAATACTAGTAAAACTCATTTGCAAACGCAATTTTGGGAATGTTACACATCACTTAACAATATCGACAACCGTTTCCTTTAATAAAACAAACACACCGTATTACTTTAGCCTTAAAATGTAATAACCTCGCTGAATACTGTCACAATTCGTTCGATAGATGTTTATTTGTTAAGCAATTTGTAATCGATGGAATAGAAAAGTTTTCGATACTTATTGTAGAATCTTAGAAAATATTAATTGACTTATTAGAAGAAAATCTACTAAATTTAATTAATAAAAAATTATTGATTACATATTTTTATTTGTGGTAATTATAAATTGCTATAAGTTTTGACTTAATAATAGTGTTAACAATCGAAAACATTACTTATCTTGCGACTTATAACCATACCATACATCTGTAACTTAGAACTTGAAGTTTTATGCGTACCAGAGTGTAGAGAATAATTGGAACACGTATGGGAATAGGGTGCCGGTATCAAATGAAGTAGAATTTTAGTTTATCTGTCAAATATTCTCGATTCCTTTGAGTAACAGTGAGTAGAAACTTAAAATATTATAGTTTTTTTTTTTTTATTAGTTTTGTCTTCATGTTAGTCGTGTTTAACAGTTTTTATAATGGAAAAAACCGATGTTGAAGAGCTTATATTAGAAGGTAAAAATAAGACTACAGTCTATTGCAGTTGGTGTCCTTCTAAAATTCTTAATCCAAATTCTGGGACATATAAAACTGTAGATGTAAGTATTAATTTTTTTTAATTATGATATTGCAAGGAAAAAAACTTCAAATTCATTATAAGATTAGTTATCTACGTTCAAAAATTAAGTTTAAAATATCGAAGGGATGAAAGCCTTTGTAGAGGAAGATGCAATGAACAAATACGACAATGTGCCAGTAGCACTGATTTGTGTTATCTATTCCTCTAAGTAAAGTTCTTCCAATGCTCGTACGCTTGCAGCTGTTCTGAGGAAAATTCTCTCACCTACTTAAAGGATATTTTAAAGAAAATTTTCTCTAATAATCCTTAATCCTGCATTGCAATATTCTCATAAAATTAAGAAGTTAAAGAGTGCACTGCTTGGACTTGAGGGTTTAGAACAGTTATATTCTACCATCAACTTTTTCCAACATAAAGTCAGTTCTGCATTTAATAAAATGATAACTTATATCCATTAATTATTATCATGTGATGAATGGTGTTCTATCTCAACTGTACTAAAGAGATCTGGTGGGTGCTTCTTAGAGATGTCCTCACAATCCGCAATGCCCAACATGAATATAAGAGTTATCCGTGAAAGTTATATTGTTAATATGAATGCCCCATCTGGAGCCCAGATTAGCATTTTTGATTGTTTTAAAATAAAGTGAAGTCGACTGTTTGTTAAAACCAAATTGAAATGTTTAAAGAAACCAGGTGATAGTGCACCTTAGTATCAATCTCTTTTTGTATCTGATGTGCTTCATTTTTTATTTCAGAAGAAAATATTATCAATGGAGGAAACGGCGTGTTAATCATAGAGCATCATCTGCTTATAGTCGTAGACTTTTTATTCAATTTAATCCACTTGGTATAGAAGTGATATGAATATTGATTTTCGGTACATCTTTCGTTGCCGATGGATTCCTCTGCTCCTGTTTTTGTTATTTATTGATTTTATTACAAATTAAGGAACTTCTATAATTGTTTCCCTTTATTATTCCAATAAACGATACCTGTTTTCCATTCACAGTTTAAGCTGCCGCATATGAATCAACCTGACGGCGATCTGAATGAAGCTGAAGAAATATCCGATTATTGGGCTGTGCATGATATGTATATATTCGAAAATATAGGTTTTTCGAAAACTGTTGACAATGTTAAATATTTAATTTGCGCCGATTGTGAAATAGGCCCTATTGGTTGGTTTGATATACCATCCAAAGAGAGTTTTATTGCTCTATCAAGAGTTAAACACCAATAAGATTGTAATTAAATACAATAATATTAAAAAAAAGAAAGAAAGGAGCCTCTCCCACATTTTGTGAGCTTATTGTGCGTTATTATAATTAATTTTTATTTTTTAACGTGACTTTTATTTAATAATTTTATCTCTGGGAAGAGTTTGTTCACATGTCCGCGTTTTCCTATGTCAATTATAAGTATTATCGTTCTCATTTGAAATATCAAACTAAACCAATTACCAATATCCTATTCACTTCAAGCAAAGAAATAAAAAGGATATTCTATATAAAAGTGTAATTGTAAAACCATCCTTTATTTGCTTCTAAGGTTATTAACCTAACCGCTTTATGAAATGAAAACTTTTTGGTCCTAAAACCAAGGGAGCAATAAACTAGAATGGCATTAGAGAAGAAAGTATAAAGTAATTGCCCTTCGGAAATTTTCTTGGAAATCTTATTAACATAAATTATAGGTAAGAAGGACACTACGTTAAGGAACAAGCTAGTGGTGCTACCGAACAAATAGCTTAAAACTGAAGAAATACTTCCAGAAAATATGTATTAGCTTTAGCTTCCCTTCTGACCAAAAAAGGGTTTAAAATCTTAAAACACTGTAATAATAATTATTATTATCATTATTATATTATTTATTTATTTATTTAATATACTTGATCATATTTTTATCTCAGAAGTAATAAAAAATATCTTTATAAATGTAACAAAAATAAATCTATAATTTAACTAAAGACAAAACCTTGGTCACTAGACTGTAAGAATGGAATTAAAACTCTGTATTTTACTTACAAATATGGAAAGATTGTTTTTATTTCTAAACTATGAATCCTTATTTTTGATTCAAGTATATTACTCCATAGTTTTCTATATGTACGTGGGGAATGACTATTATTAGATGAATCATTTATATACGGAGGTATAATCGAAAACTTTGTTGTAACTTTCTAATCACCATGGGTTCCTCAAAACACACAATACCTAATAAAAAAAATGAAAATCTGACTTGCTCACAATACTTTACTCTTTTCAGGAGTAAAAAATGTTTTAAATTACTCGCGAATTTGAAGGAAATTATATTCAAAGGGTTCTTTTTTTGTCTTTTAAACTTTACATTTTTTCAAGAAAATTTACCTCGGTTAAAAAAATAATGAACGGTCTTCGATTTTGTTGTTGACAAGTTCATTTTTGACAGGGAAGAATACAATGAATTAATTTTTCCCAGATTCTTTCAATTTATTGAGTAAAAGTAAGCGATTACATATTTGTATATAACCTGATAAACTCAATGAGAATACTAACGTGGAAAAAAGGGAAAATTACACTGTAAAACATAAATTCATAGAAGTTAAGAGGCATATCTATAATGTCAATCAATATATATATATATATATATTTTATATAAACTATTGTAAAAATAAATAAATAAATAAAATAATATTCAATAGTCTCTTGTAGGAATGTTGTGATAAAATATAAAAAAGGTAATTTATGGTGTGATATTCATAAAAATGATAGTTTGGGTTTTCGACCATTGTTAATTGATGTTTTTGGGGAATATTGAGGTGCGGTCAATCAATTCACAAACAAATTTCCTTATTTCCTACCAACGTTTCGGTATAGATATTACCTTCTTCAGGGTATTGTAAAATTTGTGGAGTTTAATGTTAAGCTATATCATCATAGCTGTTGAAACGTTGGTGTGAAGAAAGAAATTTGTTTGTGAATCTATTGACCGCACCTTAATATTCCCCAAAATCATTCATAAAAATATTATATTACTTAAAAATATATTAAATTTATATTATATATTTTTCATGAAAAGGATTTTTTTAAAAAACAAATCATTCCTAAATGAATGCTTAATTCGCATCTTATATTGTTCTTTTCGAAAATACACTTTATTTTATCATTGTAACTTAAAATTTATCCACAGTAATTTTAAACTTGCAATAAATTATTATTTTCTGTGGATTTTTTGTTTTCGTAATTGAACAGAATATTCCTTTTTTAATCTTTAGCTAATTGGTAAAGCTGAGAAGGATTGGACCAATTGCCACCCATTTTTTTATATCGCCTAAGTG
This sequence comes from Rhodnius prolixus, assembly GCF_049639745.1. Classification (NCBI taxonomy): domain Eukaryota; kingdom Metazoa; phylum Arthropoda; class Insecta; order Hemiptera; family Reduviidae; genus Rhodnius; species Rhodnius prolixus. The sequence goes on from NW_027411582.1 coordinate 34,078,014, forward strand.
TTTGAATTCTTCTTCTTCGGGAGGTTGGATTATTGATTGAGAATAATAAATGCATAGGCACCACCAAAGGAAGGAGGCTTAGGAGTTGATACCCTCTCGAAAAATATATATAAAACGAAAAATTTTCTAATAATATGCTTACAAAAAAAAAATGTTATGTATATTATATACTTTTATGACCACCAGCTCTTAGACAAGTTTAGATGGCTTAAGCTTGTGTAGAAACATTAAAAAAGGCAACCTCAGTTTCTGGGGCTTATAAAGGTAGATGACCCCGAAGAAACATCCATACTTCCATCCATATTTCTAGATGTAAGTAAACAGAACCAATTTGTGAGTAGCCCAAGAACAAGAGATCTTCGATGGTCCAAATCTTCAACTTCTGCTCAAACTAAGGTTAATTTGCTAATGTCTGTAACCATCAGAATGAATACTAGCTGACTGCACAAGTACTCTCCCCAGAAACTGAAAGTAATCTCTAATATAAGCCACCTTTTGCCCGACTGATATTTCAAAACTTATTACCATCACTCTGTAATTAAAATTCAAGCAATTTTCAAGAAATATTTATTAATATTGCCAATAAACATTTCTACAAAATAAGTTAAACACTAGGAAAAGAAAAACAAAAAAAAAGGAGAATAAGAAATTATTTCTGCACATTCTTCAATCTGCTAACTATTACTTCCAAGTATTTTTATCAAAATCCCATTTGGATGATATTCCAGTTACAGGATTCATTCTCAAATCAAGCATACGTTTAAGTTGCGCTTTTTGATGATCCTCATCAAAAGAACTTGGAAATCCCTCAGGATTTTTTGCTGAAAAAAGTAAAAATGTCTTACTTCAAAAAATTATTATTCTAATTGAAACAATCTGAATATTAACCTCAAGTTTTATTTAAAAACTAAGTGTTGTAGCAGTTATTTTTAATGGAGCAAAAAATAAACACGAAAACCTTCGTTACTTTCTCTTATGGATAGTAAAATAATACGATCATAACATATTTTCAACATCAAGATGTCACTAGAAATATCAATTATGAAGTAAACTTAGTACAAGAAGTTTTTAGAAACAACGGCGTGTAAACAAAATATCTTTTAAAATTCTTTAAAAGCTCAAAAAACGAGTTTTATATTTTAAAAATAGCTGTAACAGATTTACTGTTCACTTTATGCATATACTACTATAACAAATAATATACTAAATCCTGCATTCTGTTTCTCTTTCTTTTTAGGAACAGGCATTTATTAAGGAATATCATTAAACTGTTTGTTCCTTAAACCATCTCTACAATTGGGAAAAATTTAATATTTGCTCTCTTAAAACATAATATATTTAATTTCCAAAAATGTCTAGGAGCTAATGGATTAGAGATCATTGAAATATCACAAACGAGCGGAAGTAATTTTTTTTTTGTTTAGGAAATTCGCATTTATGTCAACCAATTTTCAATCAAATAATCAGGATCCAAAGTTGCTAAGATTGCGATTTAGCTTCAATTTAATGCGATAATTATGTTAACTTATTTATTTAAAGTATTATTACTTACCTATATAAGTAACCAACAAGTAAAGCCATACTCCAATAGAACAAAAAATTAAGCCATAGCCTACTATGCTCTTCCATTCACCTGTAGGCGCAACAATCTCAGCAAACGTCTGACAAAAACTAATTCGATATAGACATTTTTTCTCCTCCAAAGACAACGCTCTCCAATCACCTCTTTCTTTTTCGCGAACCGCCTTAAAAACAAAAACAAAAAAATTGTCAGCATTGACAAGAAATAATACCATAAAGCGATTTTATTTATTTATTTATTAGCAACTCCTTTCAACGACGCAACAAGCACAGTCTGGAATCTTTAATTCTATCCGTCGTATGTTTATCCTGTCCGGTTTCGGAGTTTCATCCGCCATTAGAGGTAGATTAAACAGTTTGGTGTAGAGGTTTCAACTTTATTTATGTTTCCGCAGTTAGCAATTGTTGAGGTAAAACATATTCTTAATTATGAAGCAAAGGTAGAAAACTGGAAAAGGATAAAGAACATTGTGTCGTGGGAATCGTTTCACAAAAAAAATTCACAAAGAAACGAAAGAAGAACCAGTAACAGAGCCTGACATCACAAAGTTAATTAATTTGGATAAAACAGTTCACGTCCAGGATAAATAAATTTTGATATGGCTTCAAATGAGACTAAAAAAAGGTAACGATATAGACCTGGAGGTATTTAACCTGTCAAGGACTTTACTCAACAAAAAAAAAAGTCTTTCACATCTTTCTTAGCCAAATCAAGTATCGTCGCTGCTACTACAGTAAGGTGGCACCTTTTATGTAAAAGACTATATTCAGGTACAGCTACCAGCTCTAGAAGCAATGAACATTCAAGATTAGGTACTGGTTAGCAAAAGTGAAGAAAAGAAGTTGGAGCTTCTTCGTTCAGCGACTTCTACAGTCGGATGGCCGAATTTAAAAAATAATCTGTTTCATGTGTAACCTAGACAGGTTTTTATTTACCCAGATGTGCTTTTCTTAAATTGCTTCTTTTGTAATTACCTTAACATTTTTAGGTTTATTAAAAAGCGAAGAAATTTACCTAACTTTAGAATTTAGCTAAATTTTCTTACATTATTTTTAACTTCAGGAAGCCCATAATGCAACACATTCATATCTTGATTTGGTCTGCTGCACGAATTATCCAAAAATTAGAAGAATGGAAATTATAACTAAATTTGCAGTAAAGAATACGAATGGAAAATAATTTATGATCTTCTAACATAGCACGCAAAATGCAGTAATAACCCAATTAAAAGCTATAGATAAGTCAGTGTAAACGGTGAATAAACTTTCCATTTCTAACTAAGGAATCGTGAACGAACGCACTTTTGATAAGTGAGCACATTGATGACAGTGAACGTAGCAGTGCCTGGTGAACATATGTATATTAAAACTAATTTCAAATCAAATGAAAGGTAATTGTTAATTTAAAGATTCATAGCCTAGAATGGTGTAATATAGGATAGTTATTCTGCAGCACGGGAAAAGAATCTATATCCTAAGATTCAGTGAAAATGATAGTGTTTTAAAAACTATACATTTTCAAGTAGAGAAATTCTTTCGACTGTAATTTGTATTATTATTTTTTTTACTTACTTTAAGGTCGGGTGTGATTTCTCTAAATCTAATTGCAGGATATGGGAAGGTCACAGTATCAATGTATGTCGCTTCATTATTGGTTCCGTATCCAACAATTTCTCTAGAACCAATTTTATTGATTGGCACAGTTGATGCTAACCGAATCTGGCTTTTAAAAACATTCCAATTAGGTTTTGACAGTAATGACTTCGTTAACATTTTGCTTCCCCTGTCAAATCATTAAAAATAAATAAATAGAAGAATCTTAGTAATACAAATTTAAGGACAGTTATCTATTCACTATACTTAAAAAAAACATATGAATTGAAATCCACGAATAAAAATCTCGAATATTGCAAAATTATCATACTTGGAATACGTTTATTGTGATGAAATCTTTAAAAATGGATCAATTTTGGAAGGCATAAGTGGATGTAAAGGAATTGTGAACAGAAAATCACAAATACGATCTTAAAATGTATCAATTTAGTTACAATAATTACAACTGTAATAATCCACTGTATTATTACATGTGATAAAAGTTTGGTGAATAAATAAAATGAAATACATAGTTAACTGTTGTAAAAATTTAGTTTGGCATAAAGTGATTATTTTAATTAGTACATTCTTACTTTAGTACGTTAAAATATTATCTCACATCCTTCAAAACGCAATTATTGAGTTATTTTTGCACATAATTTCTCATATGGAAATAATACATTAACAAAGGTTAACTAAAGCAAATATGGAAAAATGAAAGTTTAAGAAAAACCACTACGCATATATTCAATTGACATTGTGTTTTTTAAAAAGATAACAAGAAAAATCTTATAAATTCTGAATCATATGTTATTAAATATTGTAATTGATTTCAAAAAATATGTACTTACATTTCACCAAAAGAACTGGAATCTTAAAAATTTGTACAATCGTAAAAAAGTACAATTATTAAACTTGTAACCTGGGAGGATATTTTTTTTTTTTTTTTTATCCACCTATCATTAGATAAGTTATCTTATTTACACAAGATCAGCCCGTGGTTCTTACCTTGCTAACCTCAAAAAGCTAGTAACTTATTGAAAATATTAATGTAATTACCTAAATTTAGAGTAAATCTTGACTGTAACAATAATAATAATAAACGCAGCAAAACACTCTGATGAAAACAATAAAACAACTCAGAGACTAGTGATTGTCATTTGTCGTTTGGGATCATGAGGACTGGCTCTACTGACATTTACGCGAACCGGAAATGCATTCCCTTCTCAAATAATTCAGGTTTTTATTTTAGAATATTTTATTAATTTAAGGGCAATGGGCTAATATGGGGGAAAAAAAGTAATTAATATTATAAACCCACATAACCGTAATTTCCTCTCAATTTTGGTATAACCTTATTAATTGTATTAGAATTTTGTGATATAATGTATTAGGCGCATTCAGAAAGGGTTATAGGTTGAACCCCCGTAAATATGTATATGAAAACCCAAAGTTTTTTAACAATTGGCAAAAAAATGATGCATTACTGATTAATAGAACCATTATTAAGAAAATTCCAGCATTGAGAAAATATTTAATAGCTAACCTCACTTACATTTGTTACAGAAACATGAATCCATCTCTTTCTGAATTCTAACTAAACATAATTTTCTACGCTAAATATAGGAAGTGTGTTTTGATTAGATTAGATTACGTGGGAGTTGGTCAGTCAGACTTTGCCACCGCGAGAGATAAGAGGATCTGCTAGGACTTGAAAACACATTTTTTTTTTTAAACGGCACATAATATATTTAAAAAAAAAAATTATCTGACCGAACTTTCATAAAGCAGAAAAAATAGCAATATCAAAAACTCAGCAACTGGAACACCTTCCTCTTTTGGACCAGTATCGTGATCCGAACGCTGAACACTTTTCTCTTCATGGTCTGAAAATCACCACACCAATACAAATTACAATCCCATAAATTAATACTCTTTGATCATCTTCGGAAAGTTCCCGTAAAAGTTTATCGTTATCCTTTCCTTTTATGAATTTAAATCAATAATATCGATAATTGTTGAAAATATATATTAACAAACTAACTGGAATCAACTATTAAAAGGATAGTAAAATTTTCATTACCCCAAAAATCAGAAAAAAGTTACATGACTGGATAGACGCAGTTATAAAACTTTCAACTGTCTGATTTCATAATTGATACACCAACATACACTGACACTTAAATCAATTTACACAGTCAATATAAGTAGGTGGAAAGGCAATATTAGGAGGGAAAATATTTGATAGCTTTCCGACAAAGAAACTGGTGGATAGTGAACAAAATTAATCCAGCACGCCCACTTGAAGGTGAATTTCATGCCAGAAGTATTGGCATGATCATCCATTTGACAAATGAAGTCTTGCTGCCAAATATAGTTCCGATCGTCTTTAATCCACTACTAGTTGGCCAGTTCCACTTCTAGCTTTTCCAAAGAATAATTATATCAGAATGATCCACACTACCTAATCTACACAGCTTTCACATGTCCTTAGGCTATGCGACAGAAGTGGATGGGAAACAATAGTAGACGATGTGAAGTCTGCAGCTGACCACTCAGCTTCAAAAAAAAAAAAAAAGCCTGGGTCAACCGATTGTCATATTTATCCCCTTTTAGCCAAGCGCTCTCAAATTGGCGCAAAATTTATTTAAATTGACTTTCAAATGTCAATGTCACAATATTTTTACAAAATGTTAATATTCCATTGCATGCGTGTGGGGTTTTCGAAGATAAGGACCACGAAATGTGCCTATAATAATGTCCAAATTTTGGCATCTCCAATATGAACATCCCCTTCAAAAGAAGTAGGAAGGTCATCCACAAAAAATCAAAAGAGCAAGGGACTAACGACGCAGCCCTTTCTTACACCACTGCCTATTTGGAAAAACTTCCGATAACCCTTCCTTACCAAGCACAGCCGTACAAAAATAGGAATACAAATTTTGGAGAATACTGATAAATTCTGATGAAACTCCTAGGCTGACAAGATTATATATTAGCAAGTTATGATCCATTATGTCGAATGCTGAGCTAAAGTCTATAAAAAAACAATAAAGTTTTTGACCTTTTTGTAAACATTTTATATTTAAAATATTTGTTAAAATGAACAGATTATATAAGACAGAGTAACCCCTCCTGAATCCAAAATTTATAGGTAAATTAATGTTGAGCTTAACTTTTCAGTGACTTCCTTTGCCAAAACAACAGTAGCATCATTCCCCAAAGATCACAATGGCAGGCACAACTCTCTTCGGATGACACCTTAATTGTCATGCGCAAGTAATCACATTATACAGACACGAACAGCAAGGCATTCTACTTCAGATGCATTTCATTGCTTGAATTCAACCAAGGAATCAACAAATATTAACGCCTTGACCAAGAATACTTCCGCTTTATCTAGGGAATGGCGGCTACTAATACACTGAAATTTGATTGTGTTTCTAGCTGGCTACGAATTCCCCCTATATATAATTTAGCATCCGAGAATGAAGTTGCAATACAAGGCTAATATCCGTAAAAAATGATGGATTACTCAGAAGGAAGAATTTTTAAACAGCCAAAAATCTACCTGTTTAAATCTATAATAGATATTCATTGCCATGATAGTGTGGTTAGTTTGAACTGCAATGATGAACGCCAGATTAAAAGAAAAGATAACTTGTCAATACGAAGAAGCAAAGAATAACAACTTTTAAGGTGATAATAATCCATTTTAATAATCCTATTGCGGTATTTCTTATCTACTTATGCAAATAAATTACAAAAATAAAAATGCACATTTTTTAGAGGAATTATCAGAATAATTACAAGAATTAACCTGTTTTGTTTACTATGTTGAGAATTGTGCCAAGATTAAGCAATATAGTGAAATTAAATACGTTTTATTATTCATTTTGCAGGCATAAATGCTGTATCAGTACCGTTTAGTTCATTCTTTTTGAACAAATAAAGAATATCTTTCTTCTTTTAAGAAGAATCTGTTTCAGATTGAGTTAATACCTTTTCTAATATGCGTCCTATTACTTTCTTTTAAGAGGAATATGACTTTATTAACGTAAGTAAGCAAATATTATCAAACTAGATATATTTTAAATTTGTAAAGCTTTGTAACCAACTATTTTTCTATATATTTTTGTTTATAGATTTTACTTTATATTAGCGTCTATTTTGGGGTTACATTCCGTTAAAACACAAAATTCGCCGCTGAAATTCGGCTATTGTTTAGTGCCAGATGTCAAGACAGATTTCGATCCAACGATGGTAAATTATTCTAATCTAAAATTTGAAATAAAGTTTATTCGATTTTATTCTAATTTTTCAATTTTAGCTAATGTTTTGTTAGTATTGTTTAGATGTAAAGAAAAGAATATTTCTGTTATTTGATTTTCCCCAGATGAAATACTTCCCCCAAAAGTTCTTTTAATAATGGCGTACCTTTATTGTTATCACCTAACATTCAATAAAAATTCAAAGTTTAAAGAGAACTTAAAATTGTAAGAGAAGGAAAAAAAAAACACTTTTAAAAATTAAACTCACCTAAATAAAGATAAACGTTTGCCGACAACGCATTGTTTTTAGTTCTTCGCCGGTCGCTGGTACAAACAGTTGGGTTTTGGAAGTCTGTTTCAAGATATTATTGGTATCTGCCCAACGGTTGAGTACAAGATCACCGATGACGGAGAAATAAAATCATTGGATTACCTGTATAATCAAATGTAAGTTTGAAAACTTTGTCAATAGTAGGGTTTAAGGGCCCAAGTTATAGGAAAACAAACCTTCGGCGTTCTGAAAGATCACTTGTACAGCAGTAATTGAATCTGGTTATATCTCCAGTATTCCAAGTCCATCCTAGAAGCTTTCAAAATTGTCTGAAATTTTAAGATGCTCTTGTTACATTAGATTCTTTTGCGTTTTGGATTTTAGATTTTCTAGGGTTAGAGATTATAGAATTTTAGTTCTAAATAAAATTTATATTGCAAATTAAAAAACAAGAAAATTACGTTTTTTCTAATCTTATAATTTATAGAATCAAAATCTATTTAGATTAGTGGCACTTTCTGCCGTCTGCTTGTATTAGTCTAAAATTTGTGTACTGTTTGGCTGTTTAACACTTACATGACAATTTTGAATGAATTTAAACCCACCTCTCCAACGGTCGGTGCACACGGAAGAACTGGTATTGAGTGGTTTCAGTTTACCGTGCCAATTTGCATATATCGCACCTACTCTTTCTTTAACTTTTCATAGTATTGCCCATAAATACGATAACCAGTCTATTTACTCAAAATTCAATTGCTTCTTTCCCATCTAGTATCAAACTCTTAAGAATGAACTATTCACATTAAATGTTATTTCATAATAGGACTGGAAAAGTTTCAGATTAATGCCCTGCTTTAGTTTTTATCTAAGAATACATACCTTACTTGTTTATGCTGCAATCTGTCAAAAGCTTTTTTTATAAAATCAATGAAAAAGACTTGTAACTAATCCTGGCTGACCCAGTTTGCAGGTTTATGTTTTTAAATCAGGAAACAGCTACACTCGGTACATCCACGATAATCTAGGTTATTTGAGCTTTACATTCAACCTAGGACAAGGTAAGCTTACAAATATTAAACAATTAAATATCAATTTAAAAAACATCAGCTTAATTAATTCATATCAGGGATTCCTAATCTTTTATTTGCAGTAGTCTTTTTTAAAAGAGAGAATGAATATAAATCTGGCATGAACACCAAATTTTCTTTTTCTGCAGTTAATGTTTTTTCTTTAACTTTAGGGTTTTTACTAAACATTAGTTGGCTACAGTATGTGTTTCCTACCTGTATTTTTTTTGTTTTGAGTTCTTTGTAGTTGAAAGTTGTTCTTCAAAAAAATATTTTTTTTTGTTTTCTTTCTATTCGTCATACAGTTAAGCTTAATGTGTGCCCTCATAAGTAATTCTGAAATGAAAAGTAGTTTGTACTGTGTAATGCGTGAGAGATTTATATTTTATTGATAAAATTGGAGGTTACATTCTGGTCTCAAGGAAACTGCAACTGCAACCTGTTGCCATTGCCTTCTAGACTAAGTTTTGACTGTGCATTTGGTTTAAGCTATTTTTCTTAGTTTTGCAATTCATTTTTTTAAATTCTTTTGATTGATATTTACAACTGTTTGGACAATACAATAAGCGCAGCAATTAATGAGTTGTTAATGACACGCATATCAAGAGGGACAATATTTCAACATAACATTCAATAACCCTGGAATTGTTATCTTAGTGCAATGGTAGGGTCTCGCAGTCACATACGCTTCAGGCGGTGAAGAGAGCCACCCTGGGCGAAGGAAGAGGTCAACTTCTAGTAAGGAGTCGGGAGACTTTTGAGATGATTTTAGATAGTAAGGATTGGATTCTTTCGGAATTGGATCGCTTGGTTGGGCCTTAGACTTCAGAAATCCTTGGGTTACTGGGTTGAACATATGGTGCATGATTTAACTTGGAATACTAAGTTGTATTTGGTTTCCCCATGCCCACGTCCCTCTTGTTTGTTTTAATCGTTTCTCTGTTTTAATTGGCTCTGTATTAATTTGAAAAACTGAAGGATTTTAAGTGCAAATTATTGGAACATACCCTCTCTATACGTTCTGATTTACCAGATTTTGCACTCTCGGAATGTTGTCACTTTGGCAGTCCACCGACAAGGATGGCAAGCCCTTGTGTACAATAATATAAAAAAATTTAAAAATAAGTAAATATCTTATTACTACAAAGATACTCTTTCAGGTTTGCTACGGGAAACATATCCAATGTATATAATTGACACTGATTATGACGACTTTGCAATTGTTTACTACTGTCGTTCATTTCTGTTTTTCATGAAAACAGGTAAATAAAACTTCAAGCAAGCTCAACTTCGCCACATAAGTTTTTCAAATTGATTATTTGTTTTTTTTGTTTTTGTAGAAGCTGCGTGGGTAATGTCACGCTCGAGGAATGAGGCTTCTCCTGATCAGCCTGCCATTATTGATGCTCTGAAAAGAAGTGGTTTGGATTACAGCTTGTTCAAACCCGAAGTTAATACTGGATGTGGCTTGAATGAGCCTAATTTATAAATAAATATTTCCTTTCTTTATTTTAATAAACATTTACTTATTTAATATTAAACTTACGTAATTACCATCTTAATAAATATCTATCTTATTTTGGTACAAATTAATTTTTTTCAGTGTCCATGGTTGGAATTTCATTATTCTTCCTCCCAAAACATAGTTTTGTTATAATAAATCTGATAATTGGTGCTCATATTTAGTAAAACGTTTAAGTTTAAACAAATTTTTCATGTTGAATTTTGAGCATTGCAGGGAGAAGTCCTGTGTTTTTCACGTTTGTTCTTACTAAGTAAGGAGATAATAGAAGTGGTTGCTACAGATTTACTCAGAATTTTAATTAATATATTTAAAATATAATTAATGTGTTCCTCGATCAAACTTTTAACGACAACTTGTTATAAGAAAGTAAAAAATTTGCAAGTATGCAAAAATTTTAAACATTTATATCTATAGATATAAAATTCGCTAACTCTAAAAAGTTAGAGATGAGGTTCATCTGGAGCACAGCCAGTATTAACGGCTTGCGTAAAGTCATGGAAGTTCAAATTGTTCTTCTTGAGTGTATCCAAAATAGGTTTGGTCTGATCAGTACCATTCCTGAGTCGAGTCAAGACCTCTATCTTTTCTGCAAATATACCAAATCATAATTGGTTAGGAAGAAAAGTACTATTGCAAATATTAGTTTTGGTCATTCAGTTATACTTCTTACCATACAGAAGGAAAGTAAAAGAAGCAATTACTTTTTCGTACAATTGAGGTAAGATAAGTAAAATTGGCCGGACTACTAGCAGAAAATTCGATAAAATAATTTTTCAGGGTTTCTTTTGGGAATCTAAGGCTTTATTTTATTTTTCTGTAATTGGTGTTTTCATTCTTTTGCGCAAATGCTATAAGTCTGACAGCCTATTGGCAGGGAAGACTTTGCACTTAATCTTGTATATTGAGTTTGTAGGTGATGCCCTTTCTTTGATTCTCGTACACATTGTTTTTCTTTTTATAATTTGTGCTGCGATAACAAATCTGAATCCAAAACTTAAAATCAGAAACAGATAATGTCAATAAATCCGATTTTATTGTGCTCTTGATAAGTAAGGGATTACGAAGGAATTCTGCTATGAGTTAAGTTTGCCAAATCGACTATTACTAGAAACGCATGTCTTCAGGTGCTCCTTCTATGAATAAACAAGTAATCCTTTTCTCTCATTCAGTTATTACATTCACTACGTGTTCGTGGGGTCAATTACCTCAACTCCAAGAGAATAAAAGGCGTTAATTCACTTAATTTTTGAAAAAAAGCTCTTACTTCTAGCATTTTTAGGGGGTTGAATTTTCACAATTGGAAGGTAAATTAGTTTTTGTTTCTTACCCATCTTCAAGATCGTCTGCTGTCTACAGTAATATACTACCGCCCAGTTTTTGTAATCTGTGCCTAAAACGTAGGTACCTACCTCGAGCCTCTGCGCGCCTAAAAGGTTTTTAAAATTATTTCAGTGTAAGATAAAAATCTTATAACTTACTAAGAAAAACAATGTCTACCTACCTCCTATAAGACCGTAAGTAACCGGCAAGTGTCCTTTGCCTTCTTTGATGAAGTCAGTGAAACTGTTTGCTCTTACAGTTAAGTACTTCCCTAGCCTAAAAAAAATGAAATTACATATATTAGCTTATTATCCAAAAAAAATAAAATATTAATAACAAATCGTATGATTGTAAGGCATGTTCAGCATGTTTTTACATTCTAAATGTTACTTATTAATTTTATAAATGTATTTTTTCGTTGTAACATTTATAATTTGAAAAAATCTTCGATTATTAAGTTTTTATTTGATGAATGATCTGGTGAGTTTGATTTGAATAGGAAGCGGCTACAAAGTAAACATTCAACTATCCCTGGTGACCATAAAACAATGATTTACAATCTCTCATGTGTGTAGGAGGAACTTACTTTTGCAGTTATTTTATATGAACCCTAGGCATTACAGAAACGGAAGTGAATAGTCTCGCAAACAGGATAATCTACGAACCCATAAATCGTTATTGATCCTGCAGAAAATTTAAAAACTTGACAGGATTGGGATTGTACGACATGCACATGCAGTATATATACCCAAATCGGCAACATCATTTGTTTCCCTCAATGGCCTCTTTCTTGCGAGAATGACGATCCAAACATTAAAAGGAAATATCCGCAACATTTAAAAACTACTTTGCTTTCAAAGCTTTTTTTTAAAAACAGTATTATAGCTACTTACACTTTTACATAATGATAGTCCAATTGCAAAATTTCACCAACTTTTGTGACTTTATATTCCGCAGTTGGACAGATACCTGGGAGTATCCATTCAAAATCACCTAGATAACTCTGTACATACCAGTGATCTTTGAAAAACTGTAATATTTAAAATGAAATTAGATTGCATTTTCTTTAACGGAAAATACTGGTTTACGATAATAATCCAATAAATACAAAAATTAACTAACCGCATCTGCTGTAAAGTTTTCCACTGGAGTTGGCACTAAACATGTGCCTACTTGCCAAGGTAAATAACCTCCTACGTAGAGATTGACAAAATCTAAAGGAGTACCTTGAGAGAAGCTTAATGAGCTCACAATTAGCAAAATAAAACTGCTGAAAAAAGAAAAACAAACTGTAAATACATCTTTTCGAGTTTAGGGAAATATTTATAATTTCTCTAATAAAGAGGAAGAACTTTAATGATATCAAAATTTTCCTCTTTTTAGGTCCAAAAAATTGAGTGTGGCTTTGAATAGATTTTTTTTTTTTGTATTTATTCGGGAAAATGGTTTTGCAGAACTTATTAAATTCTATTTGCTTTTTAACTGAAGGCGAATTATCTAAGGTGATTGACGCTTGGTACTTATCAGTTCACTGGCAGCCTCTGGACAGAGCTTTTGTTAGACTACATTGTCAATCATCTGAATTTTCACAACCAAATTTCACCTATATATTTGATTTCTAGTATTTTTGTGGAGGTCTTGAGACCATTCATTACTCTTTAGTGCCTCTTTAACCCCCCACACAGTTAAAAGCAAATTGTTGAAGCCGTTTTGGAGAAAATTCTAAATTTTGAATATGCTGCCACGTACAAACAACAAGAACACAGATCAAATTACAAAAACCATTGTAAATTAACTCAACCGTGAGGATTCTTGAAAGGATCGACTTACATTAAAAATTCTTCGCGATCACTTAACCTTTTTTACTGAAGTGGTGGAGAAAGTCAAATATTACCAAATGAAACTTAAACATTTGGAACAAGATTTATCGATGTTTTTATCAGCCATAAAATTTTTCACAAACATAATTCTGTCAATAGTGAAATTAATTGGAAAATTGAAAAATCTAGTGTTTTCACTTTGTTTTTTTGTAAACAATCATTATTGAAGGCCTGATTTTTTTAGTGTTTATCTTGACTTTTTTCACAAAAAACTTTTAAAATTTGGGCTACGGATTAGAATGAAGCAATTACGGTATGTGTCGACTAATATTTAATAATAAATACTACACCAAATATTAGTAAACTACAATGTGGAATTTAATGATGACTATTAACCACAATGTGTTTCCAAATTGATAAATGGTTGGGACAAATAATTTTTTTATGTGTTATTTGTCTAAGTCAGTGGCCACTCTGAATCTTCGAAACCTTCAATTTAACAATACCAATTATAAATAAAATAATGAACATTATTTTAGAGAAGAATTACTAAATGTGACACCTAACGTGATAAGCGGTTAGTGGATACAAAACCAGTGAAAATGCTTTCTTTCTACCCCTAACGGTCGCCTTTTACGATAACTGGGAACACCTTAGTTTAAACAAGGAGTTTGTTACATCTTACTGTCCGGTGAGTGATGGGCAGTTTTGTAAATAAGAAGATAACATTATCCGGAGGCAGTGCTCTGGTAAAAAGACTTCGGACGCCAATGATCTCATATGTTGACATGTCTCAATTTTTTTTATACGTAATGTATGTATATATTTTGTTTTTCTGGTAATAGGTTTCCAATAAAAGTTATATGTTTGTTAATGTAACGGCTTGCAAGAAAATAATGAATAATTGAAAAATACTTGCACTTAACAATTTAAAAGTTAAATTAAAAAAAATCGTGTACTTACGCGAATTTAGAATTCATTCTGCGATAAGTTCTTCCAGTTATCGAATGGCTCAACAATCTGGCGATAATTTCTGCCCAACCTGTATTTATATTCACTAAATCTTGACATTATCTTCCACTTGATGACCCTATCTTTAAACAAAATGTATCAATTATTCATCGCATAAACAAAAAAATATTAATAAGTATCCGTTGTTAATCCTCATTAATCTCACTCTGTTCTCAACGATGAGTCAAAACGCCCTCTTTATTCTTTGCAGCAAATAGTGATGATGAATTTTTAATATGGAGTATATATTTATAATAAAACTGACGGTTTTTCTAACTATAGAAATTATTTGGACTTTAAAACCGCTCCAAAATACATCTGACGTTTTCAAAACAAGATATTGTATCTTATTTTGACCTGTAAAGTGTTTTTTTTTTATGTCCTCTTCAAATAGTTCAATTGGGATAAAAAAAATTTTAGAATATCTTTTTATAGAATATTTTTTACTTTTACGTCAGTACTGTGAAACCACGGTAGTAGTTTTAATGAGTGAATATCATTGGTTTCCAAAATTGCGAATAGACTGGCAAAGAAGGGATTGTGGGCAGCTTATTTGGTAGGAATTGGTAAGGCTAGCAATCAAATCTAACCATAAGTACTCTTGCACTTGTTACAGAACTATCCCTGTCTACTAAACTATCATCTTAATTACCAAATTATCAATTCTAAGGGAAAATTTAAAAAATAAAAATACAAGTGCGAGCAATTAGCAATATTTTTAAGGCTATGCACTAAAAATAAACAAATGAATGAAAATAAAACTGTTTCAGCCATTCTAACATTTTGAATATAAAAAATTTCTGACAAGATCAGCGATTCAACAATTTAAAGGAATTAACTCTGCAGTTAAAGAATTTTTCGCCTCTATACCTTCGGCTCGCTAAAAAGAGGCTAACAGTACAGCATGATGCAATCATTAATGAACATTTAACATTAAACTTCAGTTTTTAATTCACCAGTACAAGGTGTGCACCACGAAATCACAGATGTGCAAAGCTAAGATGTATTGTGGTGCTGAGTTTGATTTCTGGTCTAGAACTATAATTTTATTTTGTGTGTTAATATGAGAAATTTATAGTAAAGTATATTACCTATCTTGGAACCTCCGTGACACTTGTTCTGTAATTGGACATAATAAGCTTTTCTGGGAAAACAGATTCTGTGTAAATACCATCTGTCTGCTAGGGAGACTTTTTGCCGCTATCTTCTTGATTGAGTCATGATTATTAATTATAGTTGGGTTTAAGTTACTTGTCTCTTCATAAAACAGGGATCACCTGTAACATACTTCTATTTTTTTTTAGTTCCTTTGTCTATAATTTTAGGGTTGTTATGATGAGCAAATGGTTTAGTGTTGAGACAATATTCTGTAATTCATGTTGTTTTATTTTCTACAAATGTTGCGAAGACTGTCCAGTGTTGCAGTTAAATAAAAGGACTCCCACACCATAAACGATTGGTTGTTTATTGTGAGGGGTCCTTTTTCTCGTGTTTCTTTGGGCCGTGAAAGTAATGGTACTGGCTCTAATTTATTAGTCAAAATATCTTTTTTTTTTAATGTACGGAATAAATAAATAAACTTTTTTTGTTTGCTCTGGCCTTGAAGTCAGTTGCTTTGTTTGGTTTGCAATCACTTGTTAATATCATTTTCTCAATAGCTCCTTCTCGGTGATGTTCGTTGCAAGACCTTACTGGTAGCCATTACTGGAAAGTTATGCGCATTAAATTCTTCTAGTGATTCTGTATGTAGCTACTAAAAGAAATATCAGTAGAAGTACTAAATCTGTGAAGATTGAATAAGCAGATTCTAAGGCTATAAGGTAGTTTGTACACATCAACAACCTCAGCAAGTGATGAAAATACTACGGCGACAATCTGTGCATTGTGTTTTCTCGATTTGTCAAACGTTTCTCCAAAGATGTGTGCCCACATCACGAGAGGCGTGAAATGAATCGAGGGAAACCACTTTATTGTTGAATGAATATTTCAAGACTTAAATGCTATCTGAATTGTTTTAATTATATATTTTATTTAAATTGTATCTATTTTGTAATTAATTGAGCTAGGATTTCTGACGATGTACCATCTACAAAATGTTCATTTGTATCGTTTTTTTCTTTGACCATAATTCGTCAGAGTTTTAAGGGAACACCAACTTCAAAATAATTCAAAATTTTGATTGAAGTACATCCTTTAAATATAATTAATGCGTTTGCTAAGTGTGTCTCATCGATCAAAACTTAACTAAGATCACTTAAAACAAATATATTGCAAGTTTTTTTTTTTAAAAATTATTGAACAAGCAATATCTATCAGTACAATGTAATGATTGCCATTGAGCATAGGCTTGAAAAGCATCTATGAAATTACCATCCAGTGATGTGACACTCCTAGTATGGTCCTGATTTCAATTTCCAAACTTATTCTTGGGCCATCTTCTTTTCATTCTCTTGTAAAGTTGTGTTTTTAGTTAGGTGCGCTTAAGAGCGGATAGTTCAACCAGTATTTGAGACGGCCCAAAGTAATAAAAAGTAATTTGAGTTGACAAAAATTGGTGTATAAGATAGTGTTAGTGCTGTGAGATGAATTAGTGCATTCATTCCAAAATTTTAATCATTTAAAAGTATCGACATAAATTGTTCATTAAAATAAAAAAATAAAAAAAATCAAAGATGTGGTTCATTAGGAGCACAACCATTATTGACCGTTGGTTTAAAGTAACGATAGTCCAATTTGTTCAGTTTGAGTGTGTCCAAAACAGGTTGCCATATTTCTTCATCATCCCTTTTACGAGTTAAGATCAGTGACTCTTCTGAAAAAACCAAAACAAAACTAAAATAAGTAAATGAGAAAACTACTGATGCAAATACTGTAGTAATTGCCAATTAATTCAATTTATTTTACTGCAATCTTGTAAAAATGATGTGTAGTTATTCTTTTAATACCTTATAAGAGGACATAACCGAGGCCACTATTTTTCTTACAAATGGCGTAAAGTATCATTATAATTAAATTTTCCTTCGAGAGCTAGGAAACCTACTTGGAAACGTTTTTAATTAACGGAGCATGACTAGCTGAGTGATCGCAACTCTTAAGTGTACACTAAGTGGCGCTGAATGGACTAACATATTTAAGTTTATCTTCACAACATTAAAAGGTAAATTTGTTTTCTCTTGTTTCCTTACCAAATTTTAACACTTGCTGCTGTTTACAGTAATATACTACCGCCCAGTTTTCATAATCTGTACCTAAAATGAAAGTTGGTACATCCATCGGATGAAGACCTGAAAAATTGTTTAGGATTCTGTTAGAATGAGTTCAACATATTAAGGCCAGATGAGAAAATAAAGTCAACTTACCTCTCAGAAATTCAAAAGTCATAGGTAAATGACCTTCGCCATTCTTAATAAGTTTAGTATTACTGTGTGCTCGTTTCTCTTTATACCTCCCAGTCCTTTTATTGAAAAAAAAAAAAACATTATAGCAAAATTAACTATGAGCAAAGAACTAAGATACAGTTAATTCTATTTAACTGAGACTTTCTCTGACTACTCGAAGGGGAAGTATTTCTTTCGATAGTGTAAACTGTAAATCATCGAAATCATAGAATAAAGAATGAGGACTTTCATTTTGATAAGTTTCTGTCACGATATCACCATAGGTTTTTTTACAGTTTTGAACATTAATTTCAAGAGACTTTAAGAACAAGGAGTGGATGGACGACGGGCTGTACTAAACGCAAATTAAAAACAAAAAAAAAACTTTAGGGTTTACAGTAAACTCCAGGGGAGTGTGCCCTGAGATAATTTTTGAAAGACCTCTGGAAAATCACTCCACAATATTTCAGGCTAAAATCTTCTCCATCGAGATCTATCCGAGAAAAGCCCTCAAAGAAAACGATATTGTTATCTTTTCTTGCAGCCAGGCTGTACTGAAGTACAGAAAGCTTTCAAAACAAACTTATCCCTTGTCGTTTGCTTCAGTGCAGGAAGTCCCTGGTGGAGCTTCTCTGACGCACTTAGATAAATGCCAGTATATGCTAGGAAGATTAATTTTCTCATTAATAGGCTAAGAATAGGGGAGCCACTACATTCATTGCTCTAGAATCTGTTCTGGGTTAGCTAAGGGAATCGAACGTCTGCTAAAAGAATAGATCTGGATGGGCAACGACGAACTCCGGAAAAAATGCCAGGAATCAACTACAGTAAGAGTCTAATAAGTGGATTGTGTAAAACTAGAACTAAGGAGAGCTTAAGAAGTGTAGAACTAATTTATTATTTCTACTGTGTTTCGAAACGGCCACCACTAAGTAGGATTAATTAAACTAAAGCTTTGTGTAGATCATATCATACTTCAAATGTAGGTTTATGGGTCTAGAGTGATGTGATCCTCCGATTTCTGCTTGCCGCAAGGAAAACACAAAGATCCCGCACAAGACCTATTCCTTGCTGTCAGCAAACTATCTGATCATGCTTTATCACAAGTAGTACTTTTTAAAAGAAATCTGTATCATTTCCAAACTATCCTTTTACTTGCATCAAGCAAATGGAGCAGTAAATGGTCCTTTATATAAAAGTCGTACGGGACTAAAATTTCTTTATGAGAACTTAATTTTTTCTTCCCTTCATTAATTAACAAACCCAATGATTGCCCCTCTTGGACCATTTGGGAAGGATCCACTGCAATATCTTCTTCTCCAAAGCCTAGATTAATAGGTCAAGTAGAGTACCCTGTAGCAGTCCCACCCCGACAAAGAAAATTAAAGATAAATTTGTCAAATACAATTACGTAATCATTGCTGTAAGAGAAAGTTGTTCCATATTTTTTTAAAAAAATAATATTTCTAGCTACTTACATTGGAATGTAGTGATAGTCTAATTCCAATATATCACCATCTTGAGTGACATTATATTCTGTGGTGGGACAGATACCTGGAAGTATCCATTCGAAATTACCACAATGATTTTGTACGTACCAGTGACCTTTAAAGAACTGCAAGTTTTTAAAGCAGATAAATTTTATTATTTTATTGTTTTTACAGTACAATTAATAATTTAATGTAACAAATAAACTAACCTTCTCTGGTTGAAAGTTCTTCACTGGAGTTGGCACTAAGCATGTACCTAATCGCCAAGGTTTATAGTCACCAGGGGTGAATGGTCCAAATCCAAAAAGAAAAGCTTGTGACAAGCTCAATGCGCTGACACTTAGGAAAATAAATCTGTTGTAAAAGAAAATACAAATTATTGTCTAATTAAATCTTTGCAAGTACAATATGGAATTTTTTTTTAAGAAAAAGTCGACTTTAGAAAAAATCAAATAACTCGACTCCACTACTCCTCAAAGAACTACTGTACCACCATAAAGTGTCACTGTTTGTCTTAGAATGGTGAGAGTGATGACGTACAAAATTTTGTGAGTATTAGGAATGTGGCGCGTATAGGAGGTGATTTTTTGCACCAGTATCAAGGTTTCCAAATTGAGTTTTTTTTTACCCGAAACACATGTTTCTAGAAATCCAAGCGAATGAACTAATTGTTTCATTGCGCATGGTCTATATCCTCTATGAGAATATGGTTAATAACTGAAAAACGAAAAGTGCCAGTAAAAAGTTGAAATTCTGCGGGTAGAAAAGAAAATCCCTTCGCTACCTAAAGCTAATTTCGGTTCTTATAGGTGCCTCAAAGTTAACCCAAATCAAATCGTAATATAAATAATAACATTAAGGGAGATGTTTTTTTAAAGTTGCCCTTCACTAGGAACTCTCTTAGCCCACAATCTATTTTCTAGGCAAATGTTTAAAATAAAAGTTATGTTAATGGAAAGACTGTAGCTATTTTCCGAGAAAATCTTGACAAAACGGAAAAACAGGATAGTTACCGAGGATGGTAACTATGCTCAAACTATCACATAACATTAAATGTTAAAAACATTTTTTCATATTCAAGAAACTGATAGAGAAACTTCGAATTTCTTAAATAGAAAACTACTTCTTAACCGAAAAATTTAAGAATATAGTTGTGCTTATCAGCACTAAGTTAAAGAATCGAATACTACTTACGTAATTTTCGAAATCATTTTGCGATGAGTTCTTCAAACTTAATGGTTTACTAATCTGGTGATAATTATTGCGCAGCCTTTATTTATATTATATTCAATGTACATGATAGTACCGCCCCCTCTTGTTTCGCTCTATCATTAATCGTTTCAATTATAAGATTATTTCTTTAAATAAATAAATCAATCAATTAATCTTAATTAATTGGAAGCAATCATTCAAAATTCAAAGTTTAATTAAACCGCACCCTTGATATTTTGATATGTATAGTTGTAGCAGTTGCAGCATTCAAAATCCAATTCTGAGAAGAAACATTTTCGATTAACCGATTTGCGATTTAGAATTACCGGATTACTTTTTAAAGTTATCTATTGTCCCTTCTGTCAGGCGAGTGTATTCTTTTAGTATGGTCAATCATGGGGAATAAAATCGATCGCACTATTTTGTGAGAAAGATACTACAATGGAGACAATACATTAAATATTGTGTAAATTTTATTCGTCTTATAAAAGTAAAAGATAACAGTTAAGATAATACTGTAACTCAACCAAACCGCATAGCCACGCCCTGAAGAGGACAATATATTTGTCGAAACGTTGGCAAAAAGACGAGTTGTTTTTTATTTGACCGATTCCTCGCAAATCTTCCATTTTAAATTTAAAGATAACCACACCTTCGATTAAAAACTAAATATGATTTTAGAAGACAAAAACCTTAAGATTTCGTAAAAAAACTTTAGTGAAACTAGTCAATAAAATAGAACGTTCAATTTTGTTAAGTAAATAATTAGAATGAGAATAAGAAAAGAAATTATACTGTTAGAAGGTTGATTTATTTTTCTTATTTATTTTCTAGCTGTTCTAATATACACTAAAAAACAATTTATATGCAAAAGCACAAGGTTGCTTATCTTGCAATTAAATTTGGTATGTCTGGGTATAAAAGTGTAAAAAGTATTACTTTTTTTTATCGTAGACCATGAAAATCATATTTAGTTGCGTGATTAGGATAGTATGTTGACTCTTGGCAGAGCTGAAGTAATGATTATCAAGTAGATCTGAAGTTCTACAAACTTCATCCGACAACTTTTTCTATTATAACAAGAATAACAAGCGATTCTAAGCTTTTGAGGCTACTCAATAAATTTATATGCCTATGGAAAGGAAGTTCTTGCTCTTAAGACATTTCAACGCTCTGAGATTATGTTGTACGGCTGGTAGAGCATGGAAGACAGAATGTTAGGTCCGCAGTGCGGATAATATCTGATTTTATACGTCGTGGCACGCATGTTTATTGAATCCCAAACCGATCTCATGGAGTTCAGGCATTAATACATATATATCCACTTTGGTAGTGTAAAGTGCACGTGTTGATAAAAAAATCGTTGAACGAAATTTCGAAGCACGGCTGCAACTTCCGCTTTAGTAAAACAGTATAGAATTCGATGCTAACGAAAAATAACATCAATTGTGTAAAAAATACATCCGTACATTTTTTTAATAAGAAACTGAACAACATTTTGGCGTGCTAGACGGCGAGAAATAGGAATTTTATATACTGGGGGTAGAAAAGGTTGCTGGGTTAGGTTGTAAAGGAATTAGACCATTAACGCTGCACTACAATGCAAGCAATCCTGCTTCTATAATAATCAGAATAAGCTGTTAAACCAAAATGTCCAAATCGACGTTGATTATCAGATGATTTTATGCAAACTTGATTAAATAAGCCATGAAAATTTCCAGGACATTTATTGGGAGTTACTTTCTTTACCAGCCTATTCCCAAAAGTAGCTCTTTCTGACTATTGTATTTTTTGCATTCTCCTTAATGATCTCAGCAGCAAAGTCCTCAACAATGAGAATGACTATCAGCATTGCCTTGATTTTTTTTACAGCAAGCCAGCCGATTTTTTTATATGATTGAATTTTTTATTTAAGTTTTAATTTATCATTTTTCTGTTCTGTATACTTCAAGAAATAGGATCTCTCAGTGCATTATCTGAACTATATTTCTTTTGGGTAATCTTATTATTTAGGAACATTTACAAGAATTAAAAGTAAAATCAGCAATAGAATTTACAATATAATTTATAGATGAGGTTCATTAGGTCCACAGCCAACATTGACGGCTGGCTTGTACTCGCCGTAGCTCAGGTGGCTCTTTTTAAGGGTTTCCAAGACAGGTTTTAGCTGATCGGTAGAGTTCCTTTGGCGAGTCAGGATCCATGACATTTCTGCAAATAAAAATAAAAAACACAAGTGAGTAGATGATTACTGACTCAAGACACCTGGGCCAGCAGTTAAGAACCAGAGCAGTCTGAAGACTGCCCTTCCTACATGCACGATAGGTACAGGATGCATTTCCAAAGGATGAAGTTGTTTAACATAAAATCCTTGCGCGGATTATATCAAGAGAAGGAAGAAACAACCTTTCATGACCTGTTTTTTTTATTCATACCCTGTGAGCAATAAAATCGAAAATAGAATCGATCTAATGCTGTAACCTGATTTCTGCCACCAAAGAACGAATTAGAGGGAATGGTGCGGGCCAGAAAACATAGCTTCAATTGAAAAAGAAGAAAATTTAATGGGCAAATTAGAATATTTAATAGAATCTTCGCCTTGTTTCAGTCACTTCAAAAATTAAAACCAAAAGATCAATTCATTATCCCTCTCTTTAAGAATGATTGATAGGAAATTTACACGTCTTTTCTCCAAAGGTGTTACCTAATTCTACAGGAAGTTTCTTTAGAGTGAAGCATCTTAGAACACTTTCTCATGATCTGTATTTTATGCACAACATAAAACAGATCAGCCTGATATTAGGATTATTTATTTTACGGATGCAAAACTGAAGATTCAGCCCAGGTCAGCATACCCAGATAAGATAATTAAGATTCGCTCCAGATCTTTTGTATGCAGAGCATTGGGAACAGAATCCACTGGATACTGTTATCTTAATGCCGCCAATAAGGAAGATTGTGACTCAATGTTCGATAAAAATTTAAAATTAATAATAGTACTACAATAGAACATTTGTTTTCTCCTCACCTGACTTCAAGAACAGCATTGGTTTACATGTATACACTACCGCCCAAGTTTCGTAATCTGTGCCCAAAATGTAGGTAGGTAAGTCGAAGGTCAGCAGCCCTGAAAGATATTTTTAAAGATTGTTTTAATTAGTGTTTAAGAAAAATATTACAACTATTTGTAAATTTTGTGCTGAACCTACCTCCTAGAACTTTGTAAGTGAACGGTAAAAATGCTCGGTCATTTTTAATGAACTGAGTGTAACTTTGGCCTCTAATTGTCACATATTTTCCTAATCTTTAAAAATTAAACATCATTAGCTCTTAAAATAAAAAGAGAAAGAGTGAGAAAAGAATTATTTAAACCATTAATCATAATTGCTACTTACGATGATTCAAAATGATAGTCCAATTCTAATATTTCACCAGCATCAGTGACATTGTATTCAATTGTAGGGCAGATTCCATCAACTTGCCACAAAAAATTACCAAAGCTACTCATTTCATACCAATGACCTTTGAAAAACTGTAATTGTCAAAGAAGTTAGATGAGGTTTCTCTTTGAAAAAAGTCTAAGTAAATTGATGAATAAACTAGGTGTTTGATGGGGATTACTGTAATTGCTTTTTTTTTTGTTACCCGAACCAATTATTAAGTTTGGTCTAAAGTCTAAGTAGATTATAAGCGTGCCGCCGGTAACTGGTCTGTATCTAGGCAAGAACGAATGTCCTTTCTGATAATGTGGCCTTATATCTTCTTGCAGCCACGATAGATGTACTCATTAAACATCTCCACCATGTAACCTACTCCCTGACATTCAATAACAGTAGAGAACATTTTCTTATTAACGTCAATTGGGATATAATCGCTAATTTGCGACATAAGGCCTCTGGAGACAAAAGCCTATTGAAAAACCCTGAACCTTGTCAAAGGGCAAGGTTTGTTCTACTAGAGCTACAAACAGACTTACAACACAATAAGCCTCCTCCTTTCTCACAGAGTAGAGCGTCAGTGCAAACTGTGCAGGAAGGGCAAAAATTGGTTAACCTAGTTTCATTCTTGCATGTTGATACCTGAAGAGATCACGTCTCAAAAAAAAAAAAAAAAAGACTAGATCCCTAGACTTCGTAAAGAAAGCAGACTGTAATAACTAGACCTTTCAGGGTATTGGCACATTAATCCTTCTGATCTTGAGGAACAAGTCAATACTTGACAATACTAACTTCAATAACTTAACCAATTATTAAATGAACAATTTAATGTTATCCATTACTAACCTCTTTTGGTTTAAAATTTTCTACGACAGATGGTTGTAAACATGCACCAATTTTCCAAGGCAAATAACTTCTTAAATCATATTTTCTGTAATCATTTGGTTGAGCTTGTAAAAAGCTTAATCCACAGACGATGAGAAAAATATATCTGTTGGAAGATAAAAAAAATATTCTCTTAATAAATTTTGTATGAACAGTATTAGGAAAATGTCTATGGTATGGCAAAAAGCTCTCTGCATTAAAAATTAATTACACTTATTTTGCTACCAACTTTTATCATCAGCCATAAAAATGTGTAACATCTAAATCAATATTCCTCTAAAATTGGGATGAACTCTAGCACGAACTTTCTTTTACCTCAATTCATGTACCTAATTACGTTGTCTTGAAACTCAGAATTCGTTATAAAAAAAAAAAAGTAGTTAACTTCAATTGTTGTATATTTCCACTACAGTATAAATTTTTTGTACCGAACCCAAGTGATAAATTCGATATATATTATATCGAACTTCAAATGCAGCACTTTTACAATTCAAATTACATACGATTTTAATACTACAAAAAAAAACAATATTATCTTTTATTCAGGGGTTTTCAAAAATTTGTATTTTTTGTAAAAGATCAATAAAAAAAAGCTTGTAGCTATATTGAAATAATTTTTATAATACTTCTTATCTTAAGATGATAATAAATTAAAGAATCTGGTACTTACGCAAGTTTTGAATTCATTTTGAGAAGATTTCTTCGAGTTCACAATGGTTTAACTGAATTGACAATAATTACAGACCCAGCCTGTATTTATATTCAATAAAACACAACATTATCGCCCCCACCCGTTGTCGGCTCTATCTTTAAATTAAAGAGATTTTTTCCATTAAGTGCATAAAAACATACAGTAAGTACTCACTCTAATCCTGATTAATCTTATTACGGATTTCAACGATGATTTACACTAACTCTTGACATTTTGTAAATAGTGTAATTTATTTGATTAATATTTTATCTTAATCTTTGTAAAAGAAATAATTGAAAACGCATAAAATTTTTCTAGAATTAAGTTTTCTTAGGAAATTCACGTTACTAAATATGAAATAAATGTTTCGGCAGCTGATTGCTATTTCTGATTTACACCTCGACCCATTCAAAATGTCATGTTTCAGCTTCCTGCCCTGTATGAAGAGATTAATTGCTACAAAAGGGGTGCTGGCGGGCTGTCTAATGAGCCCAAAGTTGCACTAAGATTTCATTATTCTAATTTATGAATTTTTATCATTTATTTATTTAGTATTACAGATAAACAAAGATTTGTTTGAAACTTCCAAATGACTTTCTCTTACCGTAATTTACGCGAAAAAAAATGCCTAAAAATCATAAATTGTTACGGTATACTGGCAATCACAGTCGGCTGATTTCCATCAAATTCAGTCTTACATTTTATTCTAACCAATATTATACTCTTGGCAAGCCAGTACAATAAACAATAATGGCACTAGACATTCATCTCGTTCTCTAATTGCCCTTAATAGATTTTTCCTAGAAATTTTTTTTAAATAAGTTATAAAAAATAATAAAAGTTGTTTTCCAGATAATTTAAAAATTAGATTCCAACTTCCCATTGGCTGATATTGTCAAAAAAACTTATTATCTGATCCCATGGTGGTAACAATGTGTAAAATCAAACATTTTTGCGGGCTGGGTGACCACAAAATTATTCATTTCTGGTGACAAATTGCGATCACAATAATTCTCTTGTTAGAGTAAAGAGAGGTATACATCTGCATTTAATCTTTCCTTTTACTTTCTAAAAACTATTCTCCACGTTTAAAATAAATAAAAAAAACATTAGGAAGGGTCAATTATTCGTTGTTAGAGGTTCGCCATATTGGAGAGACACTACTCACACAGCCCAACTAGATAAAATAACGCTACTCTACTGGTTTTATATGGTTTTTCTAAAATTTTTCTTTTAAAATTTAAGAAACCAGATTTGCTGAAGATAGATGAAAGAAATACCTGAACATATAGTTAATATTTTGTATTTTTCCAAATCTTATTTTATTGTTTTAATTGAACAAAAATAAAATATCAATTAAATAAAACAGATTAGAAACTCTTAATTAAATGGGTGCAAGCGAACTTGTTGACTCACTTGTTGCTATTTTTAATAATTTCACGTTTAACACTATTGACTTTGACAATTTCGGCTCATCTTGACTCGTAGAATGGTCAATATATTTTAACTATTTATAGTTATTTATAAACCCCAAGACGAGGTTGATGTAGAATTCGCAACAAAGCCATGTACATTATAATCTTAAGCCATAAACCCAATTGTTGATTTCTCTTATTCTACAATTAAGAAGTTATTTGAAATCGTGTACTATTTTGAGCTTTTGACCGGAAATATCCGGGGTTATTTTAAGGTATATTTCCGAGGTATTTTAAGGTCATCCAAGTAAGAAAACGGACTTTTTATGGTATGTTTCAATTGTGACTTAAAAACGAAAAATTCCAGGGCGTTCAAATTTTATATTTTGCTCAAAAACCCACAGAAGAACCTAGAATAAGATTTTGATGAAATTCGGTCGGCCAGAAAGACCACTCTATTGAACAGTTTATGCCATTTACAATGAAAAATTTTTGTTATTGGCCTCTTGAGCTAGCAAATCAGCCATTTACATTCTTCTTTCGAAGCTTCTTTGGTATATTGAATGTTTATAGAATTATCTTGTTGTTTGTTATGAACTCAAAGAGCTCCGTGTAAATGCTGCCATCATCAGCTGCCAGAAAAGTATTTAAATTGGCAGGTAAAGGACATCCAGTCGCTATCACAGCCCTCCACAAACGTTCTCTTCCTTTAGTATTATTAGCACATTCCAGGATTAGATGGTTGTTGCGTCTGCTATTATTCCAGAAGTACAGGAAAACTGGTGAGATGTTTCCATCCCACAATCCTGACTAGATGGTGCGGCAAATAATTGTGGTTAAACCTCATTCTAATGAGTTTGCTAACAAACTTCCTATTGTAGTTTTTGTATCTATAAAACCAAGGTCTTTTGGGTATACTAGACTGTATGGCTGTGTAAAATTGGCCTTTTCTCGCCTTTGACAATTCGTTTGGTAAAATTAAATAGAAAATTATAACTAAAAAGTGGCAACAATTGCTTTTCTTACTTGGACGGATCAGTCACCCAAAAAAAGAACAGTACTCCACGAAACAGAAATGGTTAAAAAAAAACCTTCGTGTATTCATAAATATACAGAATATTTTTTAACAGAAATCTTTACAATTACAAATAAAGAATTCCACTCAAGCATATTCATGTAATAATTAAAAGTTTCTCAATTGAGCTACATAGTTTCACTAATTATTTATTAATTCTTCTAACACAAGCTAATTAGATGCTAACTTATTGCACACAATTACAATTTATAAATAAAATCATTATAAACAAAAATCAATTAACAAATAAAACTACAAATCGAGAAGAACTCTTTCCGGAGGCCGGCAGGTGCATTAATGCGGCTGCGGATGCGAATAAACTTTCGATTTAAATCCACAACTCGATTTAAAAAGGAAATCATACGTCAGCAATGAAAATCTGTATTTAAATACACTTTTCGCAATGTAAAATGTGGTTCCACTTTTATAACTATTCTAAAACTTGATCGGGTTGGGAGTGGAGTGAATCTATAGGTACATTAAAAAACAAACAATAAAATGAGATGATAATTAAAAATAATAATAAAAAGAAAGACTAATTACTCTACTTGACAATTTTAAAATCACATTTAGGCTGTTTTAGCAACTTTATGCATCATAGTGCTAGCAGCAAAGTCTGGAGTGATGACGTTGATCATATGATGTAACATTGGGACATAGCTGACTAATAGCCAAGCAAAGAGCAAGACAAGACACAATTGGCTAATCTTATCCAACCAGTATAACCTGCAAAAGAGAAAAAATGTAAATTAACTTTATTTAAACTTTGACTTTTTACTGCAAAAGGAAATTGATCATGAGATTCAACACTTTGATCAAACGATTTGCTTTAAACTCAGAATTTTAGAGTCATTTATAAAGATGATAGGAGCGTGCATTTTACTTAAGTGGCACTTCAGAGTAAAGTCTAACTTCGCCCGCACCCTCAGAACTGCTAAAATAAATTTTCTTTGAAAAATGTTACAGATCTACATGTACGTAATTAGTAATTAAAGGAAATCTTTTGAAAAATTGTTGAGAAAATCTCATTAGACTGAAAAATCGATACAATAAAGAGATACTTCTGGTGACTGATTTTGAAAAAACGCTTACCAGTCCCCTGGTAAATTAATAGTCTATAAGATTATGATCAGACCTACAGCCACATACGCCAGCGAAACTTGGGTGCTGACAAAGGAAAGTGAAAGCATCCTCGGGTTTCTGGAAAAGGAAAGTTTAAAGGAAAAATTCTCGGCCCGAGATATATGAAAACGGGGAATGGCGAACCCGAAGCAACTCAAAATCAAAAGAACTGCTCGGGGAACCTGACATAGTAGCACATATAAATAGAGGAAGAATGAGATGGCTAGGGTATATATTAGAACGAACACCCTGAGTGAAAAGCTGCCAAAGAAAATGTTATATGGAAGGGCCAGGAGGCAAGGACGTCCAAGGCTGAGATGGCTTGACCGATGTTGAGGAGGAGCTCCGTGAATTAGATATCAGATGGTTCCTCAAGGCTCAGGATCGTGAGGAGTGGGGTTGACTTGCTGGGGAGGCTTAGGTTCAGTAAGCAAGTAAGCCCCCTTGTAGCACTCAAATAAAATATTAAAATTGAACTCAAATCGGTGATTTGACACAAATCAATCTGGAAAAAGTACTTTTTTTAGTTGATGTGCCATTCCAATTCCTCTGTACATTGTATACGATGGTGTGACTGCAACAATTCAAGTCCTAAGAAGCTTCAGATGAAGGGCCCCCAAAGGCGATTCCAAACGTAGAGCCCAATAAAAAAGGTTTTTTAATGGCAACTCTTCAGGCCACTCCTAAACAGCCTTCATTTTTCATTATTGTCACCCTTAGGGTTTAATTATTTCACCATTTAATTAAACCAAAGTTCAATAGTCCTTGATTTTTGCCTAAAAATAGAGTTGAGCGAAAATATTGTTTTATTATATCACAAATATAATTAGTACGTATTTATCTGATCTAGCAAATTTAATACCCCCCGATTGGGATTATTCCTTAAGTGGCCGATGATTTTACTTTTTCTTATTTTATTAAATTTCACAAATTTAGCAAACCATTAAATTTGTCTCCGAGATAAGTGAAAAAAAAAATCCATTCCATCTATGAAGTGGCACTTTCGCTCAACCGGTTTACTCTAAATTTAGAATTTTACATCATATTAAATTTAAATCCTGTTATCGCTGGTAATGAGACCGCTTGTTCAATTAAAAACCGCTTTATAGAGAAGCTAAAGGCGCCACGGTAGCCGAACGTTAGAAGCGAGACCTATAAAGCTAATATGTATTGTGGTACTGGGTTCGATTCCCGGTCTAGGCCTTGAATTTTATTTAATGGTTAATAAAAGAAATTTATAGTAAAGTATGTTTGCTAGTCGCCTCCGTACATGACACCTAATTGGTAGTTGGACGTTAAGCCCCGCCTGAAAAAATAGGCGATTACTTTACTTTTTTACTTATAGAGAAGCTACGAAAGGGAAGCTCGTAAAGGGAAGCTCAACATGGTTTTTCCCCAGAACTGGCCTGAATAGCATTCTTTCTGAGAAAATGGTTCATTTCAAAGTTATGAACAATGAGCATATGAAGTTTGTTTTTCCCCAAAACAGAAAATTAAAATTCGATAAATAACCACTTCTGTTTTGGCTGATTTTATCCAAAAGGTGAGTTTTATAATGGCACCTACTTGAACATTGAACATTTTTCATTTATCATTTTCACACTCAGTCCATAAAAAAAATCACTCTTCTTAGTTATATAATTTTTTTTGTTTTGAATAAGTTGCTTTTTACTTTAAGGTGATTTTCCAAAAAATTGTCCATCTTTTCCCGAATCACTCAGGAGGACCTCCAGTGAGGTATTTCTTAGGAAAACTGCATGATCTAATATTTTCTCTTACTGATGCTGTAAGAGAAAATACAAATTTAAAATGTATTGGAGTACATTTTTAGCCATATTGTTTTGTATCTAATGTATCCATTTGGTTATTTAATTTTCTTGAATAAATTGCTTTTTTATGTAAGGCAATTTTTCAAAAATTGTCCATCTTTTCCCAAATTTAATATTTATCAATCAGTTACGAATTTAAGACAATTTTTTAAGTGCAATCGTTTCTCACTTAATAATTTATTTGTACTAAATTCCTTGATTACCGTACTTTTATATTTTAATGGAATTAAATACTTTAATGGTTTTTTTTTTAAATCTTTATTGGAATTTACCACTGCAACAGTTGTTGCAACAAGCAAATATTGTAAAAAAAAGAAGAAGGAAATAAAAGAAAATCATGAGTGGAGAAGGTACCCAGTGGTGTCACTCCAGTAACGTGCTCTTGCTATTCTGCTCTCACGATAAGAGTAGATCACTAGAGGCCATCTTCTCTTCTAATCACCTTAGAGGATTACCTGGTAATGTGGAGGAAGATAGGTGTTCTGTGAGAGGGTTAGGATGAGCTGCTGTAAAGAAATGAAATTTGAAGAAACGAGTGTTAGCAAGATCCGTAATGAAAGGGATTTTGAGGTCATTATGGATAGTGAGGTTAGATACATAGAACGGGAGCGATAAGAAGTTTTCGAAGTATTTTTGGACTGTAATGCCTGGAGGCGTAGTGAGTTGGAACGCTTAGTCGATCCCCCATACTTCGGATGCCGTATGACTCCAAATAGGTCGTAGTAACAGTAGATATAAGAGTCTTTTGTTATGTAGGTTAAGTTTCGAACGTTTGTCTCATGTAGTCTGGCGAGAAGTTTTGTAGCGTTGGTTAGTTTCTTGTCTTTTCAGTCTAGTCTGGGGAATTTTAATAGGTTAAAAAATATTTTCTAAAAACAAATTATGATCTCTGTAAATTACTTACAATAGACAGTTTTAGTTAGTTAAAGGACTACAAGAAATTACACAGTGAGCAAAATTGAGACTCTGATTGAGTTATTCTTAAAGGATGAAATTTTAGATCGAAGTCAAATTTTGAAAAGAAAGCACAGGGAAAAGGTAACAATGAGTAATAAGGGATAAATTCTATAAATATATAAATAAAGGGTAAGAAAGATTATTGATTGCCAAGTTCAATCATAATTTTGTTTATTTGTATTTGTAGATTTTGATTCATCTTTTTTTGATTTTATTTTGAGAAATGTAAAGATGATTTAGCCCCTTAATAGAAAGCTTGGCATTAAATCAATTCAAAAAAAATTAAGACTGAATTTGGTAATAATCCCTCCCGCTTCTCCTTGGGTTAATGAATCAGTCATTAAAAATATTAACATTACTCTAGAATAAATAAATAAAATAAAGAAAATAAACAACAAATAAACAAACAAATAATATCTCTAGTTATTTATTTTTTTAATAATAATTTTATGCATTTATTAATTTTAGTGTTACTATTTATCGCAGGCATCTACTCCTAACTTCTTGCTAGGAGATTACTTTTATGTAATCATAAAAGTAATTAAAAAAATCAATATCTTTAGCTATTGAGTGTGGGGAACAAAGTTTGAAAGCTCAAGGAGTGCTAGAGATGAAAACTGTATAAGAACTACCTCTTAAGATGATTATTTCCGATCTAATTGCGATATGGAATATTTGACACGACCGCTTCACTTTTTTTCTGTTGTTTTTTTTTTTACCGAGAAAAAAATATAATTACAGATTTTTATAAATTGCCTCTTTCTGAGAATAAATAATCTTTATATTGAATTGTACATTTCTGATTAGATATTCTGAGAGTACACAATATAAGAAAAAAATGCACAATCATTCTTTATTTATTTTATTGTTTATACACCATTTTGTAAACCACTGGCCAACAATCAAATTTAATTTACATTCCTCAGGTGATTGATTTGGTCGACGAGTGTTTGCTGTTCGCCCACTCACCTAAATGTTTATATTGTGTTTATTGAGCAGGTGTTTAACGTAATAATTAAATTATTGTATTCACCTTTCGAGTAATGAACGATTAGGTAATAATACGTTATATAATGAGACGTAGCTTCTCTTTAGGTTTCAATGTCGAATCTATCCAAATATATGGAGAAAAAAAGAAAACATTGCTTTCATTAGTCTTTCATAACACTTTAAGAGACCATTACAGACTTAGAAATAAACTCACGACAAGGAAAGAAATAAGAGTATATGAAGCGCTCTGACATGGGTAAACGAAAGGGCATCCAAGAGGCGATGACCCCCGCCTGTAGTCTGTACTTAGGAAGACCATGTGAATAAGGAAGTCATAGCACTTCTAAGAGGTGTATTATTGTTGGAGGCATCTGCCGCGAGGGCCTCAGCGCCGCTATAAAAGAGAAGAACCCAAACGAAAGATCCACAAGATGTGTGGAGGTAAATGATTAATGAGTGTACTTAGGTTCAGCGAAAAGGTATATAAACAAAAAACCACTAACCATTTTAGATGTCTCCTTGCTCGTGGTAAATTTTCAAGTGGCTCCTTAAGACAATACACTCGGCTACCAATGATGGCATTTTTAATTAATTCCTTAACATCCACATTTTTCAATGGTAAAAAGAAGATTTCCTGCTCCTCTGGTTTCAAATTCTGGATGATATCAATGGTCTGTTCAGTTTTGAAATTCCATTGGCGCATTGTAAAATACTGCAATAATTCCATTCCTAAACGAATCCTATTTTGCACACGTACCATACTGTAAAACAGAAGGAACATAGTATTTAGTAAAACTGAACAAAAAATTAAGCAGTATTTGCTTCAGGCGAACAATATGACCATTGATCAAGCTTGGTGTGTTAAGTCAGAGCACCGCTGCTTTTTCTCGCCCTCGGCATAACGATGTTCTTCACCGAATTTTACCCACTTACACCAAAATGATGGTTTACATTGATATTATTGCTCATGTTCTCATTAAAGGAACAATTTTCTTTAAAATCACATCAAAGGACAGCCAATTTTCTCCAAATTTGGAATTTATGGTTCAATAAGTAAAAAGTAAAGTAAAGTAAACGCCTATTTTTTCAGGCGGGGCTTAACGTCCACGTACCAATTAGGTGTCGTGGACGGAGGCGACTAGCAAACTTACTTTACTGTAAATTTCTTTTATAAACCATTAAATAAAATCCAAGGCCTAAGACCAGGAATCGAACCCAGTACCACAATACATATTAGCTTCGCAGGTCTCGCCTCTAACCGCTCGGCTACCGTGGCGCCTTAATGGTTCAATATTAATTAAATTATTGACAGAAATAGAGATACTCTAATGATGTGACTGTACCAAGTCTTCTAAACAATCATCACCTCTTTCTATTAAAACTGTCCGGTAGGACAGTTGTATAAGGGTTGATCATCAAAAACTACACGAAAAAGCGTAACGTTGAAAAACACCCAACTTTGACAATTTTTTTCTCTTTTTCTATAAAAGATAAAATTCCCGATTTTTTTTTATAATATAGGGCAAATCCTCCTTTATAACTGTAATTTTTTCCTAATTACATAGATTTGATAGATTTCTAGAAAAAAGTTGCCGAAAATGAGCAAAAACGGCATTTTCAAAAATTGGTCTTGTTCTTGTTCTTGTTGTTGTTGTTGTTGTTGTTGTTGTTGTTCTTGTTGTTACCTTTTTTGTAAACAACGTAGCGCCTAAACACGCGAACCGATTTTCATGAGTGAGGTGTCATTCGATTCGGACTTTTATGTAGATGTGCCTTTTGGGGGTCTCGATGCTATTCAACGAATGGGAGAGGAATTAGCCCCCTTTATGTAAGGCCCCCTCCAAAATTATTATTACTAATTACTCTGTAAATCTTGGCCCGATTTTGATAAAATTTGGTAGGATGATAGGGTTATGGCTCCCCTACGTAACATTAAAGCGACGATCTGCTCTTACACTTATTAAGGGGAAGTATAACAATCGTTTCAAATTATCGACATGTGAACCGATTTTCATGAATGAAGTGTCATTCGAATCGAAATTTTGTACAGATTTGCAGTTTAAAAGTCTCGACGCTATGCCTCATAAGGAGGGGAGTTTGCCCCACCCAAGTAAGGCCCTTTCTAAAACTATTATTACCAATATTTCTATAACGCTTAGTCCGATTTTGATAAAATTTAGCAAGAAGAAGTGGTTAAAGCTCCTCTACGTGGCTGTGAAGTGCCATCATGCTCTTACACCTACTAAGAGGAAGTACTGCAATCGTTTAAATTATCAATGAGTGAACCGATTTACATCAATGAATTGTCATTCGATTCAAAATCTTTGCCTCTTTGCCTAGAAGTACTGCAATCGCAGTTTATTTTTCTTACTTCTCTTAAAAGGAAGTACTGAAAACGCAGTTTAATTTTGCTATTTACGTACAAATTCCTTCCTATGTTATTCAAAACGCTTTTTCAAAAAAAATTGTTATTGAGCATGGTTTGGGGGACCGCAACTATAATCATTCTTTAAAAAGATCTCTCCAGTGGTAGTTACGGTTCCTACTTAACACCTTATCAGGTTATAATGATAGAATTGCTTATTCCAAATTTAAAAAAATCTGTAAAGCAGATATGTAACTTTGCAAAATAGACAAAAAGGAAAATCTATCCAAAAGGTACAAAAATCTCCTTAACAAAAACTTACAGTTTAAAATGTTAAGTATAAGGGTTGATTAAACGCTAAAAGGTACACAAATCAGCAAGTACCCAACTTCATTAATTCATTAATGTTTACGTAATTTTACTGCATTAATTTTCATTAATATTTTTTTGAATTTATTAGATGTTTCACAGACCCTTATGCTGGCCATTTTAATCTACAAAATATTTGTTCAAGTACTGGATTCCCACGTGGAGGTTCCGGGTTCGAATCCAGCTGCAGACCCTTAGATTTTCTCTTTCTAACAGCTTCTTACAGCTCACTGTCCGGGTGATGGACAGAATTGTCTGTAACGAGAGAACACTGTCCGGAGGCCGGCAGTGCACTGAAAAAAGCTCCGGGCGCCAATAACCTTAGATGTTGACGCGACTTAAATAATAAAAAAAAAGAAAAAGAAAATGAATGAACTGGCCAGCATAAGGGTCTGTGAAACATCTAATAAATTCAAAAAAATATTAATGAAAATTAATGCAGTAAAATTATGTAAACATTAATGAATTAATGAAGTTGGGTACTTGCTGATTTGTGTACCTTTTAGCGTTTAATCAACCCTTATACTTAACATTTTAAACTGTAAGTTTTTGTTAAGGTTAATAATCACTTTGATAAATGATATTCTATGAAAAAGAGATTGTGTAATGAATCTCGAGAGAACAGCGCTCTGAGTTAGTGTTCAATGATTAGCTCAGATTTGCTCTTATTTCTCACTAATTAATGCTATAATGTATTAACTCATAAATTTATCACCCAATTATTCTAATTATACTTACAATCGTTTATTTCTAGTTAACAGCATAATAAAATCAATCAGATAAGCGGGTATTGTTTGGCATAGGAATACGATGATGGCATGTAAATAAGGATTAGTCCGGATAGTGCCACCGGGATACCAGAGTCCAGCATCGTATGGATTTTCTCTTATAATCGTCTTGCCCAGATCCACGAGATCACCCCAAATAATTGGCACATTATCGCCACTCGATATATTGTACGTTAGTACTTCCTTAGTCCTATAACAGAAAAACACAAAATTATTTTTTGGCAAAAACACAGAAAAGTTTAAATAATCATCTGTACAAACAACTCATAGAAATTCCTTTTTCGCTTATAACAGGTTCATAAACAAGACATTGTCTGCAAACTCTTGTTACTCAAATAAATAGGATCAAGTAAAGGTTAAATAGGGTTTCTAACAAGTATACTAAGCGCAGGCCGATCTTGTATCGGCATGTCCCACTTCGGGGGGACGGATTGTGCCGTGGGCTGCCCACTATCAATTATCTTGGAGTATTGCTGGATGGTGGGCTGACTTTTACCCCCCACATAAAGGACCAGAGCCAATAAAGGGTAAGGCAACCATTCGGGTACTATTCCCGCTGTTCTGCAGGGACTCTAAACTGTCCCTAAGAGAATAAACTCCTCCTGTAACAAGGTAGTGGTTAGGCCCATGTTACTTTATGCTTGTCCCTCCTGGAGTCTGGACATGTTGATCCAATATCGCCTCGCTGTAGATCACGCAAAATAAATTCCTCAGACTGGTCACAACTTCCCCCCCCGCTACAGACCGTATTACAGACTCTAACACTCCAACACCAACATGAACTACGAGGGTCGTTTGAAAAGTCCGTGCAAAAATAAAAACTACTTAATTTTTTGGGGTAAACCTTTTTTATTTTTCAACATAGTCTCCTTTTAGGCTTATACACTTCGTCCAACGCTGCTCTAGTTTGTTGATCCCTTCCGAATAATAGGATTTGTCCAAGTCTGAAAAATAGCCATTCGTTTCTGCAATCACCTCCTCGTTTGAATAAAATCTTTTTCCCGCCAGCCATTT
The DNA here is from genome assembly GCF_049639745.1 of Rhodnius prolixus. Classification (NCBI taxonomy): domain Eukaryota; kingdom Metazoa; phylum Arthropoda; class Insecta; order Hemiptera; family Reduviidae; genus Rhodnius; species Rhodnius prolixus. Next base: position 34,115,489 of record NW_027411582.1, read on the forward strand.
CTTCATATTGGAGAACAAATAGTAATCCGAGGGAGCCAAGTCTGGAGAATAGGGGGGATGTGAAACGAGTTGGAACCCTATTTCCATTAATTTTGCGACCACAACTGCTGGGGTGTGAGCTGGTGCGTTGTCGTGATGGTAAAGGACTTTTTTGTGGGCCAATCGTGGGCGTTTTTCTTGCAGCTCGGTTTTCAAACGGTCCAATAACGATGAATAATATGCACCTGTAATAGTTTTACCCTTTTCCAGATAGTCGATGAGGATTATTCCTTGCGAATCCCAAAAGACAGTCGCCATAATCTTTCCGGCCGAAGGAACTTTTTTGGCGCAGATTCCCCCTTGGTAACCCATTGTTTAGATTGTTCTTTGGTCTCAGGAGTGTAGTGATGTATCCATGTTTCATCCACAGTGACGAAACGACGCTTAAAGTCCTGCGGATTCTTCTGGAACAGCTGCAAACCGTCCTTGCAACACTTCACACGATTTCGTTTTTGGTCAAACGTGAGCGAACGCGGCACCCATCTTGCGGATAGCTTTGTCATGTCCAAATGTTGATGCAAAATATTATGTACCCGTTCATTCGAGATGCCCATAGCACTAGCAATCTCACGCACCTTCACTCTTCTGTCATCCATCACCATATCATGGATTTTATCAATGATTTCTGGAGTAGTAACCTCAACAGGGCGTCCAGAACGTTCAGCGTCACTTGTGCCCATATGGCCACTCCGAAAATTTTGAAACCACTTATAAACTGTTCTAATCGAAGGTGCAGAGTCACCATAATGTTTATCAAGCTTCTCTTTAGTCTCCTGAGGCGTTTTGCCTTTCATAAAGTAGTGTTTAATCAACACACGAAATTCTTTTTCGTCCATTTTTTGAAAATCACTCGACTTCCTCGATTCAAACGAATGCCAAACACAAAGAAATAGACCGATCTAGCTGAAACTTGGTGTGTGTTCTTCCAAGAGATGCTACTAACTAAACATAACCGCGATACGCGCCAGTAGTGCTATCTCTCTGACTTTGCACGGACTTTTCAAACGACCCTCGTATGTAGAACACTACATCAAGTACCTCGCTACTGGTTTCTTCAGTAAGTGTGAATCAAGTCACACCCACCTCTGCAGACTAATAGAGGACTATAGTTTGGACACGGTGCACAGGCACACAGGAGAGTTAAGGACTCCCTGAAGTAAAACTTTCCTTGGAGGCTGAGGGTTTTTCATTGTTTTTTTCTCCTCATTACTTACTTTTATTTTTTATTTTGTAACAATTTATGTAATTAGCTGGAGGTTATAGTATTTATACTGGAACTCCTTATGTACATATGTACGAGTATATACTTTCAACTATTAAATAAAATGTTTCTTCTTCTTCTTCTAACAAGTATAAGAAGTACATGTTATTGTGCTGCAGAACAACGCCCTCTTGTATCTTGGTAATTTTATCCCAGTAAAACTCTTTTCAATCTGCTTAACCATTCAGCTCAATTAGGATTATACATCACTTTAGGATTAGTTGAAAATAATTCCAAGAACAAAATTCAGTACTAAAAGTAATCAAGAGATAGCAGCACGTGTTCCAGAAGTTTGACTATAGACAAGTCCAGCTGGGAATTTTTAATTGAAATTAAAAAAAAAAATTGAGAAAGAGAATTTAGACAGCATAGAGGGAGTTAGTAGGAACTGACAAACTATCGAGAACAGTGGAATGAGAGTTAGGTAATGTTGCATCTGCCAGTGGAAAAAATCTTTACCTGCAGAATCATTAGAAGAAAGAACTGCAAGAAGAGGAGTAAGTTAGACCCTCGAGAACGTTGGAATGCCCGAAAAACAATATTTTCCCCCTAGAAAAATGATTGAAATGAAACCTTTTAATCTATAAACGTATGAAATAGAGAAAATTTTAGGATTCTCTTTCACAGAAATCCTTCCAAAAATTTTGTTTTAAAAAAGGGGGGTAAATTTATACTTTCCATTTAGGAATTTTACCTTATTAAATTAATTAATTTCATTCTTTATATACTGAAAGGAAACTGACTGTTTCTTAGCCCTTGAATAAGCTGCTGAGATTATAATATTTATGGCCACATCCACAGGAACCATTTCCGCTCGAAAATCTGGTTTGCACAACATGGATCTGAGCACTCCTTTTCCGGCGGCCGCCATCACCCCAATTGGTCCATTCAAACTGTCCACCCAACCAGGAAATGGTTCTTTCATCGATGGTACAACTGCAAAATAAATAAATGAATATTTTTAAATTACCTTTCATCAATTAGTTATATCTCTCTCTCGCTCACACACGAAACACTTCTTCTAACTGCCACAAGTACTGGTGGTCGCAATTCCATCCAACCCACCATTACTTTGCCATCATAATAGACAAGAGATCTAGTTTCCTCTCTGTGCTGGAGAGATATGCTCAACAACTGTCCAATCGGTTAGCCAAGAAAGGCCTTAACACATGCCCAATATCCGCAAAATTTAAAGGCAGAAAACCCAAATTATGAATCTATATCTTGAAAATTATTACTTACTACATCTTGCATTTTATGTGATATTCAGGGCTGCGTGCTGTACAGAAATTGACGATTTAGTAGGAATCTACCAAAATCTTTTCCACGAGATCAAAGTTTCCGTGAATTTTTTTTTGCATAATATCCGGAAAATAAAAAAAAAGGAACCGTTTTCGTGAAAATTTCAAAATAATGAAAACTCTACAACTTATGGCACTTCAGGTAATCAGATTTCCTTCAAATTTTGGTATTCAGTTCCACATTTGATTCTTTGTTATCTGAGTGAAAGACAGAACCATCCAGGGCCGGATTTTCCTATAGGCTAACTAGGCTTCAGCCTAGGGCCTCAAGATCAAGAGGGGCCTACATTCAAATTGTTAGCAAAATTAAAATTACACTATTCTAAAAACAGTACCAATAAGATGTTTCATTTAACATATTGATATACGAGTATATCACAGTAGTGATGTATTTTATTATCTCTCATGTAATTTACAAACATACAAATGGGAAATGAAAGGGTCTCATAAAAGGAATAGCCTAGGGCCTCTTTTCATCTAAATCCGGCCCTGGAACCATCATTGAAAATTGGTCCTTTGGAGGGTACTATCTTTTTTCAGAAGTGCCCAAACGGGTATTTCCGGCTAAAACGCAAAATGGAACATCCGCACGATTACAATAACTTCTCTTACTTACTGCAGTAAGAGAAAGAGAAATTAAAATAAAAAAAAGAAGACATTCTGATGTGACGCAATGTGACTCCTCTTCTGATTGGAGTATTCAAACGGAAATAAGTAACTGTGAGCTTCCAGTTAGTTTCCAATTTTGTTTTTTAAAAAACTTTTTTTTGACTCTGGCGATCTCAGAAACCAGATGTTTCTGGCGAACCCCCCCCCCCCCCCACAGCAAAACATTTCCTACAGGACCAAAGCTTGAAAAATAACCATTTTAATTAAAAATAATAAGTGAGATATAATTAATTACGCAAATAGAGAACGAGCTGTGAGACAACATAAGAACATCGTTGCTACACTACGAGTAAACATCTTATTTAAACAGCTGTCCGAGGTAGGGACCTTGACAAAATGTGCTAGCTTTTTTTATGGGAGCATAGTAAACAATACGCTTGAACAATACAAGTCGAGCATGCTTAAAGATTAATATCTCTTGGAATGGCTAATTATTATTATTTTTTTTATTATTTCCTTTACTCCTAATGGGACTTTACGTTAAAATTTATCGCAAGATCTTGAACTTGTCCCGAAGGTCGAACAAATTGCGGTGTAATGGAAATTTTAAATTACTTTATATTTTTATTTTTAATAGAAATTTATTTTTTTTATTTATATAAATTAATTTTTCACTTTTTGTGGGTAAGAAAAGAATTGTGACGTTGCTAAATTTTCCATTCTCCGGAAATACCAGTTTGGACGTCTAATGGAAAAAAAAGTGATATTGCGTCAACAAAATATTTCAAACTGAGGGATCAAATTTCCTGAATTTTAATGATTTTTTTTTTTAATCTTTTATATTTTCTCAAAATGGTTTCAATGATATTCTTTGAATTTGGTAAACACGAACTTTTGTAAGTGAAAATGTGGTTATGTCCGCTGGAGAATATCGTTCATTTTATTCGTCGTAGTACGCGTAATTTTATGGGAATCTCTTACTAGATTCGGTCTTTCACCCATCGCCAGAGGTTGATATAGGAATTTCGACTTCACTCATGTTTACGCCGTAAGCAAGTACAAGTTTGTGAGCAAAGTTTAAAGAAAATCGTGGGAGCCATAGTTCAGACAACAGCAAAGAAAATGGTAAATCCATTCCTCCTAAGCCATGATTCTAATCCCTCAATTTCCCGATTCTCCAAGTTCGCTAAAAAACTTGAGGGTCAAGTACTCACTATTTGACTATAGCTAAGCAAAGGTGAAGTGAATTTTACACGCTTTACTTTTTCGAATGGAAACCCGGTTTCTCTTTTTGATTATTCTCGGTGCTTAGTGTAACCAGCTTCACAAGAATGCTGTCCATCTTAATGTGGTGTCCTTGATCGTGCTGACACTGACCTTGTAAAAAATTTAATCTGGTCCTGGGAGTTATCCTTATACTCGTATACCGTGTACTCCTAGCAAGCTTTTTCACTGACCCACAATTGCTAGGCAACCATTTGTTTGTTTACGCGGGTTGATTTAGATTTTCTAATTGTTGTGGATAATTTATATTCTATCTGTATTTTTTTTCAATCACGCATTGACACAATAGCAATCTATAACCTGTAGTTTGATCATTACAGTTCTAAAACGCAAATGACGACAAATGCTTTTGTAGTATTTGAAGTAAAGCTAAAGTGTTTACAAAATATCAAATAAAATGTATAATTTTACTCATATTTTGTTTGTTAACAAATTCGACAACCCAAAGCAAATAACCATATTTAGATTTTTCTTCAGATAAAACATACTTTTGTAAGGTTTTGTTCAGTTATGTTTGTAAAAAGAGACTAGCACTTGTTTCGTCCCGTTTTACCCGTTAAGCCAAATGAATTTTAAAGATGTTTAGTTTTGAAAATATTCAGTTTAAAAACTTTAAACTTAACTCTTGTGTAAATGGGCATTAGTGACCCAAGAGCTAGTACTAAAAAAAAAATGAACAAAATTTGACCCACGTCTCAAAAAGGTTCGCCATCCCTATCCTAGCCAATAAAACTTATTCCTTCTAAATTAAGAGTTCGCATGGTACGTTACAAGCGAAAGTAATTTGAGAATGCTAAATTTTTCGAAATCCTGTTTAACAGATGTGCTTTTTAAATAATAATTTAAATTATTTTTAGTTCCACTGAGCATCAATTTATTTTTTAGTCTGGGGGTACGTGTACCAATAAATTTTCTCAAAAGATGAAAATCACAGGAAAAACTTGGTATTGTGTTTAGATGCACCTGATCTGTAAATAGATGTGCTCCATACATAGCTTTCCGCTCATTTCCATCTTACACCATACTGGCTAGTTTAAGATTGAAACGAAAACTTAGTTGAAGATTAAAAAACGCTATAAACCAAACTGATCAATAAAACTGTAATCATAGATGGAAACCCGTAATTGGTCAGGATTAGAAAAAAAGAAAAAGAATCTTTACGACAAATTAAATCAGCCATGATAAATGCATTTGGTATAAATTAGAACATACGGAATGTATGCCTTGAAATTGCGATTAATTTTTTGCACCAATTATGGTTTTATAGATACTTCGTGGTTGCAGAATTCTAAGTAATTATTTTCATTCGGTTTTTCCCCACAGCTTTTATACGATTCAAGCACGTCACCTTGATTGGTTATTGTCATCTACAAATGTTACATTCCGGGCATTGCCTGTATTACACTCTTTATCTAATTCAAAAAGAAATAAAAGGGGCTTCACCTTTTGGCTTGAATTAACCCTGATGTCCCCTGAATCTGACATTTATAGCAATATGTCATTTTATTAGATATTATTAGCAGCATAATTATTCATATTATTAGTATTCAATTAATTCGCAAATCTTCGGCCAGCAAGAATATTTAAATCCCAGTTTTTATAGACGCATTAACACGAATGATCCCTGGTCTTTAATTTAAGACTCCCATTTCCTTAGTGACGATAGGCACTTAAAATAATTGATGACTGAACATTTTTATTATTTATCAGTGACTCAATTAAGTAATTTACACAGATATAATTGATCCAGAAGTTAATCCTTAACTATAATCCACTGAAAACAATTCGTAATAAGAGTAAACCAGTTAGGTAATTACCTTTATTATAAATTACATTAAACGACTGACGTTGATTAAGTGGCCAAAAACACGCAATGCAATTACTCACGGTTAAAGATAGTACTTAGCCAAACTATTAGAAATAATATTTCACTTTATTATCTAAAGAATCTGATGGTAAGAACACTCGTATGACATCCACCATTGTCATGATTGCAATAAATTGATCCCTATTTAGAAAAACAATAATTTAATAATTAATTTATTTACCAGCGAAAAATTACAGGGTGGTGCATTTCTGTGTTAGCGTGTTCCAAAACTGACTCAATAATGCGCAAGCGCACACACAATGTACTGGGTAAATTGGAGGCAAACCTCCTCCAAATTTGTTTGTTTTTGCTTTGGCGGTTTTTTTTTTGTGGCAACTTCGCGGTCTGCATGATCGATGTACTCGTGTAAATCGATTTTTACTTTTTTTTTATCATGAATTAATGACCCCCCTCCCACCTATATCTTCCACACAGTGCAAGGAAACTTTACAAGGAATGTTTACATTTTTTGTTAGAGCACTTTTCTTTCTATAAGAAATTTTCAGAAACTCATTTAATCCTAAAATTATTATCATTATTGTAAATATAATTAATTTACAATTTTTCTCGAAAAACCTTATCCCAAATCTAATTCCAGCGATTTATTTCATTTTGTGAGATAATGTTATTCTTAAACATAAGATAATTTTCTGAGACCCACTTTTTTTGGGGGGGGGGCTCTGGCTTCCTCGATATTAGAACTCCATATTGGAAAATTGTCGATCGTGATACTTTCTCTGTACTAGCGAGAGGAAATGATAATACTAGATAAATATACTCACCAATAGAAGGTCTGACCACAGTCAGCGGCAACTTGCTTCCATATTCAGCTACTAAACTTTCAGCTAATCTCTTGGTGAATGTGTAACAGCTCGGATGGTGGTCTAGTAATCTGAAATTGCATAAAAAAAATGTTCAAAAGACTTCTCTTTGTTGCAATTCCCAAATTTCTAACCTTGAATTTTGAAAATATTATTTAGTTCTTACCCAGGTTTATAAAAAAAAAAAAAAAAAAACAATAAATGATTATAGAGGGAAATCTACCTCTAATGATGGATAAAGATCCGAATCTTGTCAGGGACAAATAACATGCTGTGACGGATGAAATCGATGATATTATCTAGTACTGCAGATCCCATCATATTTTCAAAACTAATATACATTACTACAATTAACACGGTAGTAACAGCCATTCAACTAATACAGCTTCACGTAATCATGAAGTAACTGCAGCTAATGGCTAGCTAACGGCTTGTTAACAGCGATCCGTCACGGTAGATTAATATCTGGGAGTTTTATTACCATCGTAAGTTCAGTTTTAATTACAAGCAATAAAATATGGAATAAATAAAAAACTTTAGAAATTGGATTCGTTTTCAGTCTTGATTACATGTGGTATTAATTTGGTATTTGGGATTTAGAATTTTTATAAAATAATTTTTACTTCCTCTTTATTGTAGTACGTAAAAGAAAGTTATAGTAATCGTGTCAATATACTTGAATACCGAATTTTTACCGGAAGTATCCAAATTTGGTCTCACTGTAACTTGTTTGTGTGTGTGTGTATATATATATACCCCCCCCAAAATGGCCCAAAAATTAAATTAATCTGGATTTTACATACTTTGGAGTAATAACATCGATTATTCTGTCGTTCATCCAATCCATAGCTCTCATAATGTCGTGTGGATCGTATAATGGTTCGTATAACTTCTCTTGCAAAACATCTTCCTCACAATGGCAGAATGCGGTAGACAAATGGACGAACACCTAAACAAAGTGAATAATTATAAATTAAAAAAAAAAAAATAATCATGATAGAACTTACATGTAACGCTGTGATTTCTATGGGTAATTTTAAAGAAAAATTGCTCGACACATTTTCCTTAAAAATAAAAAATAAATAATTAAAAATAAATTATAAGCTCTGACTGACGTACATTAATTTCACTTGAAATACACTCAGAAGAGCCCAAAAAACCTACTCTGAGGGCAGTTTGTTTAGGGCAAAAAAGAGATAAGAGGCGTTAAAATCTTTATTCAACTTCAGGATTCACCGCCGTGTATTGGATTGATTGTGAATTAAAGGGCGGTTCCACTGTAAAGGCGCCACGGTAGCCGAGCGGTTAGAGGCGAGACCTGCGAAGCTAATATGTATTGTGGTACTGGGTTCGATTTCCGGTCTTAGGCCTTGCATTTTATTTAATGGTTAATAAAAGAAATTTACAGTAAAATATGCTTTGCTAGTCGCCTCCGTCCACGACACCTAATTAGGTAGTTGGACGTAAAGCCCACCTGAAAAAATTGGCAATTACTATACTTTAACTACTTTACTTTTACTTCCACCGTAAAAAATGGGAAGAAACGCAGGCAATCCAAAATGCCCTTAACTTGAACTAATTTAAGAAGAGGTCCACGAAAAGTCCATTCAGATTAGCCCATATTGTACTATTTCACTAATAAAAAAACCAGGGAGTGGGGGAGAAACCTGTCAGAACATGACATTATTTGAAGATTTGAATTTTGTAACGCATCACACTAATTTGCATACAAAGTAAGTCAGGAAGCGATGTGAATAACCCATGTGAACAGACCATGTAATATTAATTTTGACATTTATACGTTATATACTGGGATGATGTACACATCCTTTGGAAAAGAAGATGTTTTTTTAAAGGAATGTTTATAAATAAGATGCGAACAAAATGTTTTAATCTGATGTTTCTAGTAGTCCAATAATAGAAACTTGAGGATACCGGTTCTTGTGTAAGAAAGTACGAGTATTCTTCGCGCCTGAATTCGTGAGTGGCCCAATAAAAACACACAGCTGTACCATTCATTTGGTTGTGTTACTTTTTTTGGCGCATGCGTATTGTTTACATTTTAATTGTTAATTAATAAATTCTTTTTTTAGGTACTTTCACTCTTCGCTAAAGCATTGCAAGTAAATAAAATCTACCACATATTGAACAGTGACCAGAAATACTTTTTTTAAACTGAAGCAAAGTACGTTCCTCCGGTAGATATTAAGGTTTTTGACATTTTTTCATCGAAATTTTAATTTTATTAATGTTTAGTTAGACGCCTGGCGGGCACGTCTTGAGGAGGCCAAGACTCTACATGAGTTGTAGCGCCAGTTAAGAATAAGAAGAAGATTAATGTTCAGTTGGCTTCATTAGAATTGAAGCCATTATATTGGACTTGACTTACATACTATTCCACGAAAATGGTAGGCCTAAAATGTGTAGATGTAAACATCCAGGGACGCAGTATTTTCTTGAGGAGTTGCCGCGTAACTTTATCAAATAGTCCAGCTTCTTGGGCCAGTTGGCGCAATTATAAGTAATGCTGGTCCAAGGATATCAGCGGTTACAGACCGTAGGTTTTTTTTACACGAACTATGGTTGAGTGCACTTACGGCTCTCAAATCAGGCCTATGATTAGCTCAGAGATTAACTCATGAGGTCGTAGTGGGGGAAAAGTGTTTTTTTTTTGCCTTTTCTGGCATTGGCTTTCGCCAAACAGCCAGCATCGTCTAGGTGCTTATCACTAGAATATCACTCCATTCTTACTTATAAATACATTCGCTTCACACATTCATCCCTCTACTATATACAACTATTTACATACAAACTTACAGCTAACGGATGGATCAGTACTCTATATTCCTGCCATCCTTATAGCATAATCGAAATTAAAAACCGTAATCCTTCTCTAATCATTTTCTTCCATTCATTCTAATCGGCTATAACTTTTAAATACATTCATATTTCTGTGCTAGCTCTGCTACAGATTTAAGCACATAGTAGATGTTGGGTAGAGAATATTATGTCTTCGTAGCGAAATGGTGCATCAAAATACCTGTATATGTCGTCAAACATTCGTTCCCTTTCCACCACATAACGTGGACATATCCATTATTATATGTTTGAAATCCTCCCCCTCATTGCAATCTACGCAAAGAGGAGAGAGGACCTTTTTGTTGATCCTGTGAAGATACGATCCACACACCGCGTGGTTCACTTTCAGCCTGCTTATTGTCGTAACAACCCATTTATTAGTGACAGTTCCCCTTAAACCATGGTTGTCTAGGTCTGCCATAGTTTTATAGAAAAGTGGGGTCTTTTGTAGCTATTTTAAAAATAATAACATTCAGTCCAAAGGCTGAAAATCAACTATCCCTGGACCATATTGACTAGAAGATATTTCTGCTCCAGTTAGACTTAAATCGGGTTCGTTACAGTATGGTTCTTTTAGCTACAGACCCCATGTGAAGGACCCTACAATGGCCGCCTAGTCTCCGCCTAATTCCGCAGTAAGCATGGAACCTAAGTTGAAAGCCGACATTCCAGATCACAAATTACAAAATATACTTGCAAAAAAAGTGAGTTTTTAAAAAAAAGCGGTCATTTTTTTAAAATGGTGGAGGAGAAAACTTGTTTCTTATTACTAGTTGCAAAATTACCATTTTTTTTCTATCGCTTCAATAGTGTGTTAAATATTCTAGCAAAGAGTGGTGACCAAACTAGTACCTATTTCTTAAATGCAAGAGAGTCAAACAACTTTTATAAATGCACTTTCGCCCACTGCTAATAATGAGAAGTATTACAAGGCTTGAGCATCTGGTTTCCCCAAGAATAGAACTAATCGTCACAATGAACGTCTTGGATCAAAATATGTCTAAAACCCCATGTGTACGTCCAAGGTTTTTTGTTTCTTTTTTAAAAAAAGGTCTTCAACCGCAATCTCTACGTTTATTTTGCAACTTCCCTAAAAACCTAACTACCCTCTTTAAGATCCATGATTTTCATTTGTACTTCCTTCCTGTGAACTGAATTTCAACTGAGTTAGTCTTAACGTGTAGCTTCCTTTCAGAAATATCTACTTTTCCATAATCTAGTATATCAGAGAATATAAAAGCTCGAATTACCAAATAGGTTCTTAGAACAAAATCTCTTTGATTCTCTTTCTGTATAATTATACATAGTTCCGCAGAAAGAACGATAACAGGACAGGTGATACCGCAGTTCGAAATATGAAGGGAATGCAAAATCCTCAAACACTTAACACCTTATATCTCCTCCCAAAATACTCCTAGAAACCTGCAATTGTGCACAATTGTAGTGGTAAACGAGTACTATAATTGTACATAGTTCCGCAGAGATATCGAGAGTAGGACAGGAGATACAGCAATTCGAAATTTGAAGGAAATGCAAAACCCCCTAACACTTAACATCTTATATCTCCTGCAAAAATGTTTTTTTCACCATGAGCATTTTGTTTGGGAAGGGGGGAATTGCTAAGTTCTGGGCAGCGTTAATTTGTTACAGGCAACACTATTCATCACTGGAGAAGCTCCTAAGAAGGGGAAATTGTTCATTTGAACTTAGGATGACCGCATAAGGGTCCCGTACGTTAACCACTGAGCTAATCGGTTTTCGGAGCTTTTTTTGTTTAAAAATTTTTTCATTAAAATTATCACCAAAGGAACTTTAAGAAATTAAGCTCCACTTAAAGCTATTAGAAATACAAAAGAGCGTAATCTAATAGTTAAGGAGAGGTCGCTATTTGTGGTGGGATGACCTGTGTCCAGAGGCGACCTTTACTCTCCATGACCCCTGAAGGTGCGTTACATGGTCAACTTAATCCGTCACCTCCTTCAAAAACTTTTACTTCCTGTTTACCATTAACATCTTTTGAAGCCTACATTACATCTTCAGATACTCTCCTCACGTAATTCAATCAAAATGTTAATACAGTTGTAAAATGGAAATTTGAAGAAAAATGAAAATTCTGGGATTAAAATGGTCATACACCAATTTTCACAGTTAAATGCAAACTGTTTTTTGTTTTTTTCACTCAATTTTCAAATTTTCAACTACTCCTCATTAGTGTTTAATGTTTCACATTAGGGGAACATTTAAAAAAAATTTCGTTTCCGCAGGAAATCACTCAATTCACGATCTTCTTCCCGTTAATAAATTATTATAATTCTATTCACCTATTTTATGTTCACATTCTTTTACGAGGGTCGTTTGAAAAGTCCGTGCAGAAATAAAAACTACTTAATTTTTTGGGGTAAACCTTTTTTATTTTTCAACATAGTCTCCTTTTAGGCTTATACACTTCGTCCAACGCTGCTCTAGTTTGTTGATCCCTTCCGAATAATAGGATTTGTCCAAGTCTGAAAAATAGCCATTCGTTTCTGCAATCACCTCCTCGTTTGAATAAAATCTTTTTCCCGCCAGCCATTTCTTCATATTGGAGAACAAATAGTAGTCCGAGGGAGCCAAGTCTGGAGAATAGGGGAGATGTGAAACGAGTTGGAGCCCTATTTCCATTAATTTTGCGACCACAACTGCTGAGGTGTGAGCTGGTGTGTTGTCGTGATGGAAAAGGACTTTTTTGTGGGCCAATCGTGGGCGTTTTTCTTGCAGCTAGGTTTTCAAACGGTCCAATAACGATGAATAATATGTACCTGTAATAGTTTTACCCTTTTCCAGATAGTCGATGAGGATTATTCCTTGCGAATCCCAAAAGACAGTCGCCATAATCTTTCCGGCCGAAGGAACGGTCTTCGCCTTTTTTGGCGCAGATTCCCCCTTGGTAACCCATTGTTTAGATTGTTCTTTGGTCTCAGGAGTGTAGTGATGTATCCATGTTTCATCCACAGTGACGAAACGACGCTTCAAGTCCTGCGGATTCTTCTGGAACAGCTGCAAACCGTCCTTGCAACACTTCACACGATTTCGTTTTTGGTCAAGCGTGAGCAATCGCGGCACCCATCTTGCGGATAGCTTTTTCATGTCCTAATGTTGATGCAAAATATTATGTACCCGTTCATTCGAGATGTCCACAGCACTAGCAATCTCACGCACCTTCACTCTTCTGTCATCCATCACCATATCATGGATTTTATCAATGATTTCTGGAGTAGTAACCTCAACAGGGCGTTCAGAACGTTCAGCGTCACTTGTGCCCATATGGCAACTCCGAAAATTTTGAAACCACTTATAAACTGTTCTAATCGAAGGTGCAGAGTCACCAAAATGTTTATCAAGCTTCTCTTTAGTCTCCTGAGGCGTTTTGCCTTTCATAAAGTAGTGTTTAAACAACACACGAAATTCTTTTTCGTCCATTTTTTGAAAATCACTCGACTTCCTCGATTCAAACGAATGCCAAACACAAAGAAATAGACCGATCTGGCTGAAACTTGGTGTATGTTCTTCCAAGAGATGCTACTAACTAAACATAACCTCGATACGCGCCAGTGGTGCTATCTCTCTGACTTTGCACGGACTTTTCAAACGACCCTCGTAATTGTTGTTCAGCTTTTGATCCCCCCTGTCCCGGAATAAAAAAGATTTGGGACTCTTGTAAATCAAGAGAGAATTTAATTCAACAGAAGTGAGAAGAGAAAAATGCTAATGTGCCTCAACAGGTTCACACAGTATTATTTTTAAATGTTACGCATACAAAATATATATATGTATATATAATTAAGTTATTTCCATAAAATATCTCATGAATTTCCAGTTCCCATTTAGAAGTTATATTTACGTAAGAATAACATTGTTAAGTAAAATGTAAATTTAAAAGAAATACTTTATTCTAAAATTAGTACTTAAAAAAACACAAAAAACATATGTGCGAGCGCACATTGTCATTTAAACGCCCAGAGAAGGTGGACGTTAAGTGAAAGTAAATGCATCATTTAAACAATGATAGAGTGCGCTGGCCACGACCTTGATCAGGGTAAGTAGTATCCGCGGAGGTTGTTAGCCTAAGTGGAACGCTGCTAGAAGAGAGGGAAGGGGTCATTCTTCATCGTTTAGTTAGGCTATGGATCAATTCTAACCTTTAACCTGTCTATTTCTATTTTGTAAATATAGCCGATGTAAATATGCTTTCCAAACTAATAGGTTTTTATTTTTACGAAAAACGAGTGTGTAAATAAAATATTTACAAGCGTTGTTGGTTTCACATGTGGCTGTTAGTCCAGAAGTCAAATGTCAAATTGTTTATCCTATCTAGGGATAATTTCTAAATAGTTTATTACTGTTTCGAATTTTATTAAAAAAAAAAATAAACATAAGCTGGCTAACTCAACCAGAATTCGAACTCAACGACAAACACGTTCAATTCAATTCAATTTGTCTGTTATAGGGGTAGACCCCATACAAAGGAGCACGGTGGTGATGTTGTTACAGATTAATAACATAGAATTATAAAGAAACCAAAAACTAATCATTACAAATACAGATTAAATAAAAGAATTATCTTATGCAGACCAAAGTTATACACAGGGTGAACCAGTAAGTATTGTTCATAGGCCTACTATGTGTAGTACATCTAAAGTGGAGTACAATGACGTATTGGCCAACTTCATATTTTCCACTGTTCTTGAGTGACGTCACTTTAAATTTTTTTTTCTAAAATCGTTACTTTTTTTTCCAATAAAAATGTTATTACTCAGAAAGTTTTAGACTGAATTCGATTCTGATGACACGATTAGGAAGACAGATAAATTTACTAAAAATTGATACCATTTCGAAGCCTAAGTTATTCTCCCAAAAAGCCTCAATCTTCCTCCTGGATATTGGAAAAATAAAAGTAATCGAAATTTTTAAGAAAACTCATTAGGCTCTTATGTGATCATTATCCGACCTAGGTGCTGGCACTTTTTAGTAAAGGTTTTCTTGTCTAATGGGCTTTGAAACGGTATATCATTTTCCAGGATTCCTGTTATCTTCGTATGAGAAATTATGTTTGTTTTGCAAGAAAATGTTTTCACGAGCACTCAACATAGTTTATCAAGTTGTTTAATTCATTGAAAACTCTTTTAGATGGACCAGTAGTCAATTTTAAAGTAGGCTGTCTTAAAATAAGGAAGTCAAAGGTTACAAATTACACCGGGCTGTCCAGTTAAATCGCGAGTCCGAATTAATTAACGAAATACTCAACAATTTCCGCATATTTATGGTAATATATTTTTGGTAATCTTTGATCACAATCACGTACTTTTTTTTTTAAGGAGAAATTTAAGGTAAGTAAGCTTTTTTTTCACCGGGATCAGTGTTCTCTCGTTACAGACTCCTGCACTTTTCAAAGTACCTTCTAAGGTAGATTAAGGGCAGGAAAAAAGGAATTGATTTTGTTCCATACAAGTTAGCATCATGAGGACTATATTAATCGGAAGTCGTGTGGGTTGTTCACTGAAGATAATTAATTGTACGGTCTTAATGCTAAAAAACACAAAGTAAAAAAATTGAAACGGAAATTTGAACCGGTAAAAACATGATACAGCAAATTTGTCACCTATCATGACATCAGCCAATAAATAGTATGTGAACAAAACAAACCAAAATGTCAGCCATGTTTAAGAGTATTTGCTAATCACGCTGTACAGCCAAACCAGAGCAAAATCTTATACCTAATATTAATTTCTTAATATCAAGGCCCTCCCCTCTCAAAATAAAAATTATAAATGCTAAAATTCATGCTGCGTAATTAAGTGAAAAAAACACGCGGCCCACTTGGATACACACCAAACGGAAATCATCTCTGTTTGACCTTAGTATGATTTTTTGTTTTGTATTTGTTCTCGTATTAGTACTTTCAAAAATCCGAAACACAATGCAAAAAAAAAAGTAATTTCAGTTAAAATACAGATGGCTTTTTTTAGTAGGAAATAGAATTTTTAAGGCCTTATTATTTAAAATAAATATATATATATATATATCATGATCTTGAACATGTTTAAACACGAACAAAAACAAAACTAAATAAAATTTTGGAATGTGTTGTCACACACACACCTATCTGTTACGTAATATTACTTCTTCCTTTTTTTTTAGAGGAAGTATTGCGATCGTGACAAATTTTCTGTATCGAGTTATCACCGGAAATGAACGTAATAAAGTATTTCCTTCGGTACCAAAAAAAAAAAGAGCTCAAGAAAGTCTTGGGGCCATTCCAGTCTGTCTGGTCAGGAATAACAGTACGAAAGGATTGCAGCAAGTAGAGAGAGCTAATTAAGAGAACAGTATGGAACTTGTCATATTTAGACGAATTAATAATCATGAAATATTTCTTTTTATATTGAAGGAAGTAAAAAGATGTTTGACTCGTGCTACATGGAATTAAATTCATATCTGATTCATACGACACACGCCTCTTTGCACTGATGTATCTAAAATTACTTCCCAAAACACATGCCCCAAAAATGTAATTACAATCTTGAGTCTTTCACAGTTACATTAACTTAAGGAGTAATCGATATTAAATGGCCATCGAATAAACATTCATTTTAGTCATTTGAGCTCATTGAATTGTCGATACCGTCATTGCTGTACCGATTGTTAAGGAACCACGGTGGCCGAGTGGTTATAAGGTTAGACCCGCAAAACTAAGATGTATTGTTGGTTTAGTGGGTTCGATGCCCCCTAGTCTAGGTCTTGGATTTTTATTTAATGGTTAATATGAGAAATTTATAGTAAAGTATGTTAGGCGGTTATAGACTAGACCCGCAAAGCTAAGATGTATTGTTGGTTTAGTGGGTTCAATTCCCCTGGTCTAGACCTTGGTTTTTATTTAATGGTTAATAAAAGAAATTTGTAGTAAAGTATGTTAGGCGGTTATAGGCTAGACCCGCATAGCTAAGATGTATTGTTGGTTTAGTGGGTTCGATGTCCCCTGGTCTAGGTCTAGGATTTTTATTTAATGGTTAATAAAAGAAATTTACAGTAAAGTATGTTAGGCGGTTATAGGCTAGACCCGCAAAGCTAAGATGTATCGCTGGTTAGTGGTTTCGATTCCCCCATCAAGGCGTTGGATTTTATTTAATGGTTAATATGAGAAATTTATAGTAAAGTATGTTAGGCGGTTATAGACTAGACCCGCAAAGCTAAGATGTATTGTTGGTTTAGTGGGTTCAATTCCCCTGGTCTAGACCTTGGTTTTTATTTAATGGTTAATATGAGAAATTTATAGTAAAGTATGTTAGGCGGTTATAGGCTAGACCCGCAAAGCTAAGATGTATTGCGGTACTAGTCTAGGCCTTGGATTTTATTTAATGGTTAATATGAGAATTTTATTAGTAAAGTACATTTGCTAGTCGCCTCCGTCCACGACGCCTAATTGTGGTAGTTGGAACGTAAAGCCCGCCTGAAAAAAAATAGGCCATTGCTTCAGTTAGGAAGTTGCTATGTTTTTCCACTGACCTCTTTCCGATTCCTTTGCTGAGCTTTGCAGTATCAGAAGACAATCTCTGTGGAATTGTAGGAGAAAGATGCTAACATATCTTGATGAAAAGATCAAATTCTGAAGGTATTTCTTCAGTTAGGTGTGTCATAAAGTTCAGGTTACTTATCTCAAAAGATCGAAAGCTGCCTGGATTCCAGAATTCCACAGCATAGAGCTTAATCTCCAGTTATATATTAACATTTTTATGCCTTATACAAAACATTATAATGGTAAACTAAATGTGATGCTAAAATTGTGAATTTATGGAAAATTTCCAAAAGCTTTCATTTATGAAAGATCTGCTTTGATTGCTTTCTTTTTTTTCCGGAAAATTGTTTTAAGGCACTCTGAGGAGCCAGCCAAAACGTTTAACATCTTGGGAGTAAGTAGTAAGAGAAAAATATGAAAGTATTTGTTCTAGATATATATTTTTAATTAATTATTATTAATTTTTTTAATAATGTCAAGTACAAATTATTTAAATTTAATATTTCACTAGACATGAAGTAAGTTTTTGACATTTTGATATGACTGGCTCTTAAAATGTGCTTTATCACATTAGATAATAAATAAATGAAAGTGAATCGTATGAAAAAATGCTGTTTACAATTTTTAGTTTTTAATCAAAAATAAAAAACTAACCTACTCTAAATTGCCTGAACGTATAAAAACTATTGATAGAATTCAGCACGTGACGTTTCTGAAGGTCTCAGGTAACTTCAACTACTTGGTTTTGTACTTGGATAAAAATTGGTGTTAACTATCAAAGTTTTAAATCTTAAATTGTCTCCACGATAGGAGTTTTGGAAAGTATTTTGGTCTTCTAGCAAAATTCAGTTTATCTGCTTCAAATTGGGAGCTGGTCTTTAGCGAAAACCCACAACCTGGTAGACAGGTCTTCTTGGACGACTTGTGCCAGGGTGTCCACTCTCTTTTTTTTAGAGGATACCCATCATTGAGTTTCTCAAAATCCTCTCCTTTATTCCTATGAATATGGACAAATTGAAGAAAGGAACGAAGAAGAGACCGGGATAAAGATTTCCGGGACTGATTTTGGGTACTGAATGGGTTGCTCGAGCAGGACTGTTTTTTTTTGTACAGTCTCTTTACAGGAATCTTATAGCATTGCGGGTCTAGTTTATAACCGCCTAACATACTTTACTGTAAATTTCTCATATTAACCATTAAATAAAATCCAAGGCCTAGACCAGGGGAATCGAACCCACTAAACCAACAATACATCTTAGCATTGCGGGTCTAATCTATAACCGCCCAACATACTTTACTGTAAATTTCTCATATTAACCATTAAATAAAATCCAAGACCTAGACCAGGGGAATCGAACCCACTAAACCAACAATACATCTTAGCATTGCGGGTCTAGTCTCTAACCACCTAACATACTTTGCTATAAATTTCTCATATTAACCATTAAATAAAATGCAAGGCCTAGACCCGAGAATCGAACCCACTAAATCTTATCATTGCGGGTCTAGTCTCTAACCGCTCGGCTATCGTGGCGCCTTAACTTCCTGGATCAAACACTTACCCTAGTCCAAACTCAAAAAGCAACTCAAAACTTTATATTGAAATTTAAGATTTCAACAGACTTTTGTTTAATGATGAGAAAGTAAGAAAAAAGTAAAAAGTAGATGCAATGTTCTAGGCAAAATTTCCACAAAATTTCTACTAGATTCAAAACTAGCAAGTCTGAAATTATTATCATGGAATTTTTTTATAAAGACATTTTTTTGAAACCTTTATGTGACATACTTTTCTTAAAAGTGAACCCACATTAACTTGTTCACAATACATATATATTTTTTTTTTCCAGTAACCTTCAGAAGAAATCGAAAAAAACCGGTTAATTTTGAAATACTGTCTGTTCTAAATTAAACAAGCATCCTATATTATACTGTAAACTGTATGTCAGTTTACGTGTTATATTGTTTTAGATCAGAAATTGTCAATTTTTTTTTTTTTTTCAATCAGCGACCCCCACTCTCAAAAATTTTCGGAAAAATCATATTGATGTGCTAAGAATTTTCTTTATCATGGTTTTCCTCTTTTTTTTTATTTTTGGTACATAACATGGAGGGAGCGGAACTCACTATGCTTTCTTTGGCTGCAATTTAAGTAAATAAGAAGTAAAATAATCGCCTATTTTTCTAGGTAGGGCTTAACGTCCAACTACCAATTAGACATCGTGCACGTGGCGGAAGCTCTTACTTTACTGTAAACAATTTTATTTTCCCCAAAAAATAAAAAAGTTGCTCCTCACGGAATTGAAACTAAGGATCTATCACTTAAGCTTCCAAGCTTCATTACACCACTACACCAGCCCTAAAAAAAGTTATAAGTATAAGGGTTGATTAAACGATAAAAGGTTACCCAAAATCAGCAAGTAGCCAACATTTCATTAATATTGAAGCTGGTAATTTCAGCCAATTAGAAACGTTATGTACTTTATTTAAATTTGTTTCTAATTTTTGCCTAATCTACTCCTCAGACATACCTACTCATCCTCAAACTACTCTTCTCACCTATGCTGACGATACTGCCATCTTATCTACTAACAAAGATCCAATAATAGCTCATAGAAACCTTCAGTCTCACCTCACCTCCTTAGAAAAATGGATCAAAAAACGGGCTATCAAACTGAACGAGACAAAATCTCAAAACATTACCTTCACTCTTCGACGCATCACTCTTCCTCCTGTCTTTTGCAATCTTATTCCTTTACCAGTAGTCCGCTACCTTGGGCTTTACCTTGACAGAAGACTTATATGGAACCCTCATACTCGACTTAAGAGTACCGAACTTAACAGACGCTTCCGACAACTGAAAAGGCTACTCGACAACAGATCAAAACTCACTCTGGACAACAAAAGACATATACATGTAAGTATATTAATGCCAGTTTGGGCTTATGGCATCGAACTGTGGGGTTCAACCAATCGCTCTAATCTGCAAAGGATCCAGTCCTTGCAATATCTAAAATTCTTCGCTCTATAGCTGGACGCTCCTTTCTACGTCACCCAATCAAACCATTCACACAGACTTGAACATTCCTTTCGTGCAACACAAGTTGCTGAAAACACGATACAGAAAATTCCATCTTAACATTCAATCTCATCACAATCCACTTGTACAACATTCAAGAACATTTCCAGACAACACTTCTAGGACAGTCTTAAAAGACATTGGCATCGCGATCTCTTCTGATGAAGAGAGTCAGTAGAATTTTGAATGTTTTTGGAGTGTTACCGCTGGGTAACTTCTCCACTCTGATATGTGTGATATGTTGCTTATTGTTACCCTTGTTGCTTATCACGCAAAATGCGTTGATTGTAACTAAATAAATGATTTAAATAAAAAAATTGTTTGCCTAAGCAAGATTAAGTATCTAAATTCTATCACGAAAAAATTCCTCTACAAATCTAACAACGTATATTTGTCGAACTATGGGTACACAAAGTGCAAGACTACCATAATAATCGAAACAACACCACTAATGCATGCCTGTACTTAAAGACATGACTATTTCATTAAATAAAGAGAATGCAATTTACTGCAAGTGTCATTTTGTAATGCGCATGGTTGGTAATGAATTATTTTTTATTGTCTTCATAATTTTTTCATTAAGATTGTATAATCACCATAATAATCATTGGCGATTGGCATGGTGGGGGGGGGGGGGTGAAAAACAAACAAATTATTCAATCACCTTGATTAGTCAGCAATATATCTTATCGTGAATGTCATATCTGCAAGGTGAACAATGAAAATATGCTGTAAAAAATAGTAAAGTTGCTATGCATCGTTCAAAAAAAGTTCTTAGAACATGCAATTCTTAAGTTAACTTCACTCCTTTTCTGAAGATCAAAAAAATTTAAAAGAAATAAAGCAAAAAAGTGCGAAAGAGATATAAAACGGAATTAAGAATCAACAACTGCGAGAGATAGAGGATCTTGATAGTATGAATGCTCAAATGTATTTCCTGGAGTGTTGAAGGAGATTTCAGATACCCACTGGATGCAGGCAGAAGCAAACTGTTGCGCGATATACTGGAAGGGATGGACCATTCATACACTGAAGAATTAGTGGTCTTTTAAAACAGAAAATGGGTTCATCAAAATGTTTTTCAGATTAGATTACGATTTTTCCTTTTTTTTTCCTTTTTGATTGGGAAAATTTATCATCATGAAGAGAGGTTCCCCTTTTATTATGACGTGTGCTGTCCAGGATATTTAGGAATAGAAAAATGGCTCCCCTTCAAAGCGTACAGCTTAGTGAAATTGCTAAAAGCTTCTTGTACTAGACACAATTGCAGGAAGTTAAGAATAAAATTATGGAAAGTTTTGAAAACTATTTCGTAAAAAATGAAATTTCCTGTCCATCACTGGAAAAGTGAAAAATCACAGAACACAAAACTGTGGAAAATTATTGTGGGGAAAAAGTCTGAAATCTGTGAAGTGCTCTCCCAGACCTACTAACGAAAGTTGAAGGTAAAAGATGTGATTGGTTGTCATGGAAAAGCTGCATTTGTGTGCCATCAAGTGTCATTTTCATATCTTCAAACCCTGGTTTCACTAATAGAGAATAAAGATCAACTACGTAACCTTTACACTAGAATAGTATAAATATTTATTTCAATGAAAAATATATACAAAAAAATAAATAAATGAATTGTAATGTACAAAACATTGTAACCTTCATAACAGTGTTAATCTTAGTAAGGTTAGGATGAGCAAGATAGGAATGCAGGGAAAAAAGGAGAGGAAAAACCTGCAGCTAGTGTAGAAAGTTAGAGTAAGATTAGTTTTATTCTCTTGTGTCTGTAGGGAATAGAAGGATCTGTAGGAGGCTGTGAATTGGGATGGCAGTCTAGAATGGAAAGGAGTTTGAGCAGACGATTTTGGATCGTAGGAGTGTACTGGGAGATAATAATTGATGCAGTCTCCGTGGAGAGAGTCAATTCTAGCGCGTCGTGGAGACAGTCTGTAGCGAGTTTGACGAAATTTGTTCTGCGTTTTCGCTGGATTTTCTTGATATTAATTTCTATAAGTCCAGACTCCAGGCGGAGCAGGCTTACAGTAACATCGGCCTAATGACTACTTAATAAAAGTTGTGTAGTCCAGTTTGCCTGCGTTTACTTTGTCCTGTGCGTGGGTAGTGAAAGTCAGTTTGTTGTCCAAAGTTAGGCCTATGTACTTAACGTGGATACCTGTAAAGCTAAGATGTATTGTTGGTTTAGTGGGTTCGATACCCGGTCTTTAGGCCTTAGATTTTATTTAATGGTTAAATGAGAAATAGTAAAGTACGTTTGCTATTCGCCTCCGTCCACGACACCTAATAAATGTTAGTTGGACCTTAAGCCCCGCCTGAAAAAATAGGCGATTACTTTACTCTTTTTTTCTTTACTTTTACTTAACGTGGTTAGACCACAGGAACCTTTACCATAAAATGTAAAGTACCCCCCTGTAATTTGACTTAGCTACATCCTATGTCATCCTACATCCTGTCTTTGGGAGATAAAGTGTGATAATGTGATTGTATCTAGAGAAACGCTTCAACCGGAACCCCCAAGTCTGGTTCAAGCGTTCAGATACTCAACAAAACGTTACCTAATGATCAAAACGATTTACGTGTTCGTACTTTGTTCAGTTATTAACGATTTTTTTTATTTAAAAAAATCATTGTACCATGCGCCGTAAAAAAGAAAAACTAAGTAAAAAATCTCATTTTCAAAGGAGCCACACTGTCTTTATTATAAGGACAGTCTTATAGCTTTTCCAATTTTCTTTAATTGAGCGTAATTACAATCTTATCTAAATGACATCTTATCAAATGAAAATTTTATGTTTCCAAAGAACACTTCAATTAATTCAAACGGAAATTAAAAGTATATTATTTCTCGCTCTGAGAACATTTTTCTCACTAATTATTTTACAGTTTACGTATTTTTGTGCTCTTAGCAAAGCCAAGAATTTAACCATCAGTTAGATTAATTTGAAACATTATTTAAATTAATAATTAATACGTAGAAAATATAGATATTACTTCGCGAAAACACTCTGGTAGTTGTACGTGTTGCAATAGGTTATGTTTATATCTTCACGCTTACTAAATTCTTCTATCTACCATGACCAGAAGTGAAACAGAAAAAAGCATCACATTTATCAAGATTGGATAGATAAATATTTTTCATTTAATTTTACCTTGACTGCAGTTATAGTTATTTAATTTTTTATTATTATCCTGTTATTTTATTTTTGATTATTATCCTGTTATTTTATTTAATGAAAGAGAAAAAAAATCTGGTAAATATCTCGTAATGAAAGTTTTCAAGGTTTCTAGGCAGACTTTTGTAATATTATTCATTTTTTTAAGTTTTACACCGACGCAAATGAACCATTAGAGGTATGCCTACCTCTACCCCCGACCACAGATCTTCAATCATCTGAGTTCATTAGCGCGCTAGGGCTTTTTTCCAATTCACCACAGGTGGCCTCTGGACAGGGATTAAAAAAAAATCCCTTTAAAGGTTGACAAGAAGAAAACGCCCTTCCTGGAAAGTGTCATTTTTGCCTGGACTTCTCGTTCAGGACATTTTTGATCAATATCTTTCATTTAAAGGATCAAACTTATTCCTTAATTTATCAAATAATGCACTTTACTCAACTTGTGAAACATGTACTGTGCCTTCAATAAAGGTGCCTCCTCTGGCTCGCAAGCCAGGTTAGCCTGGAGGTTATCAACTGCTCTCTGTATCTAAGGAGGCACAGTACATGCTTCACAAAAGTTGAGTAAAGTGCATTATTTGATAAATTAAGGAATAAGTTTGATCCTTTACATGAAAGATATTGACCACTTAAATATGTGGCAGGAGGTTTCCAATTTTTTTCGGTAATTAAACGCAACTCTTCCAAAATTACCAAATAATTATTGAACCTTCTGGTTTGGAACACATGTAAAATTAATTTTTAACCATTTTATGGATGCTTGAAAACATCTAAGATTAGAAAAATCACTCGGAAAACGACTTATTTCCCGATATTAAGAAAAATACTAGCTTTACCGCCTTGGCAATATTTTTAGTAGAAATGGGATGAAAAAATACATAAAAATGACCTACCGCGTGCTCTTCTTTCTCTTTGATAACAAGTTAAAAAATTGTAATATGATTAATAAATACCAGATTTTGAAATGGCCTAGTACCTTTAATTTTGAAGATATCGCAAAGCGGTTTCCGGTTTCTTTCATAACTTTTTATCGTTTTTAAAACTATGTATATGAAAATGGGGATCAACTGCAAACCCTCACTTTTGGTCGCGCGTCAGCCGCGTATGCGGGCAGAAATCTAAAATCAAATCACATATTCTGAAACTAGAGGTGACGGGCAACAAATTTTTCCTCTACCATTTTTTCGCTCAGATCAACCGTTTAAGCATGAAATGCATTTGAGCCGTCTTAAAATGAACACCACCGGTGGTACACGTGGCCTGTAGATCAAGTTTAACGTGTACCACCGGTGGTACACGTGGCACAGGAACGTGTTAAATTGTGTTATCCATAGGGCGGAACCAATGTTCTGAATAATAATTATAGCTTCAACTTCCTGCCATTTTTTACGTTCGAGTTAGCACACATATAACACACTCAAAACAACATTCTAGATTTCGGAAGACCCGAAAATAGAGTACTTGCGATGAAAAATCAAATAAATCGTATAGAAAATTTGATACTGTGAAAGAGAGAAAACAATAAACATTTCAAAAGAAAATTTAAGGAATTTAAATCTTGAGAATTGGTGTGGGGGGGAAGTCACGTCACGATCTCAAAAACAGCTTTTTATTTCATTTCAAACTCGAAAGACTTCCTGCAGTAGAAATATTTTACATCAGGGTGTACATAGATAAGATGCAGCTTTACTTCCGCAAGAGCTAATAAAAACTATGCAATAACATTATGGCCAATTCTTCCAATCGACCGTGGTACTGTGAAAGAAATCGATCCAATGATAATCGATTAATTGCAAACAATTATTGAAATCGATTACAATTATTTGAGTAACTACAAACTATCAAAGATAACAACAAAACAATAGTGATAATCGCTTACCTCAAGATTTTTAATCCCAAGAGCTAATTCCAGCATTCTCTTAGTCCCTTTCAGATTAAAATCCACAGCCTCTTTTAATCCAGCCTCCAGTTTTAACGAGGCTGCCACATGGAATATAATGTTCACATTTTGTTGTAGTTTTTGTTTTACTTCCGGTTTTAGTCCTAAATCTTCTTCAGTTATATCACCTTCTATGGCGATTAGTTTCTGTAAAGCTTTTGGATTTTGCTTCAATAATGGGGCAAAAAGCTGGAAAAAAAGAGAAAGCATAAGTTACGAGCGTGGGGGGTGGGGAACAAAACGGAAGTTTCATTAAGAGAAACGGTTATTTTTTTTCTAGCTTCTCTTAATGGACTAAACACTTCAGTCACACAATACGCTACAAGTATATAATATTATCAGTATACTTAAGCATAGTGTGATAGTGTGATAGCATAGTGAGACGGAAACATAAGTGAAGTCGAATTCTCTACACCAAACTGATTAGACTACCTCTGCTGATGGATGAAAGTTTGAAACCAAGTTTGGGCAGGGACGCAGTTCGACAGATAAAATAAACGATATAGAGGAATATCATTTGACCGGAAATGACAGAACGCTTTTTACGATTTCACTCCTACTTGGGGCATAGAAATACGATAGTTGTATCTCTTCGACATCAAACTTCTCATCAGTGAATATTGATGTCACTGTTTGGACTTCAGCAAGTTTTTTTTTGTCTTACACTGCCATTGCTGACACTGAGATCATATGGTGTGTGAGTTATTTAAAATGTTGCAATGAATCAAAGAGACTTTGTGTTTGGGTAGAAATCAGATCACTCTGATTACAGGCCTATTCTCAGGGGCACGGTAGGCTGAGAAAGCATCTGCACAAGGTAGGGGTTTATTAGCTCGGGGACCGTTGTGCAGATTGTGTCAGGAAGAAGGAGGAGACGGCGTCTTTCTTGTTGTTCGATTGAGTTGCAATCGAGTGGTTGCGCTATGAAACCTTTGGATTTTTTTGAAACCAAAGGAGATTGTAGCGCAAAAAGAACTAGTAGGTAAAGTTCTCAACCTTTCTAGTTAGAAGAGGTTTCGTCTACTAGATCCAAAAAAGGGGAACGCACAATAAGCCTCTTGTGGCTGCGGTCCCGTCCCATTTCTTATTCTAATCTATTCTAAAGTGTTAATGAACAGTAAAATATTTTTGTAAATATAATGAAATAAAAAATTAACGAAACCTAGTAGGTATGTATTTATATATGTTTTAGAATTATAAAATTGTGGAGACCAGTACACCTTACATTTGACGTACATTTTTTTTTTTTTGTTGGCGTTTATTTTTGCTACAATCAGCGCTTTGGCGCTATAAGTAACAGTGATAACAGAACTATGAATTACAGAGGTATACGAGTGGAGAAGTTACCCAATGGTAACACTCCAAAATATTAGGCTATTAGTCGCTCTCTTCACTTGAGAGGAGATCACGAGGCCACTGTCTTTTAAGGCGTCTTGTCCGGGTTGCCAGGAAGAGTTCTTGAAGAAAGATTTTGAGCTAGAGGATTTATATGAGATTGCAGGTTGAAGTGGAGTTTTCTGTATCTTGTTTTAGCAACTTGTGGGACAAAAAGAATGTTAAGATCAGTGTGTATAGTCCAGGTTGGGAGACATAAAAAGTAGATGTGTACAATAGTTCGAAGTATTTTGGATTGTAAAGATTGAATCCTTTAAAGATTGGAGCGTTTGGTTGAACCCCACAGCTCTATTCCATACGCCCAGGTGGGTTTTAAAATAGAAGTATAGATTAGTCTTTTGTTGTCCAGAAAGAGTTTTGATCTATCGTCTAAAAGTCTTTTAAGTAGTCGATAGCGTCTGTTCAGTTCTGTTCTTTTAAGTCTAGTGTGGGGGGTCATATTATTTTTAAAACAGCTTATCTCAACTTACTGGTAACTTAGCAAAATCTGCGATTCTTTGCGACGGATTTACGCCTCGTTTACTTCTGCATATGATGAAAATGGTACCAATATCCGTACAAGATCTCAACAGCTTCTCCACCAACACTTTGCCCATAAATCCAGTTCCGCCGGATAGTAGGACATTTTTGCCCTTGTACCACTCTCGAACTGACATCCTGTTATGGAATTAAATAGTATTAGTTATTGTATAGTCTGATCAGAAATTCATAAACTATGATGGAAGACGGTCAACTGGGAAGGCAAGAGCTAAAGTTTACGGAAGGAACTAAATGAGAGCTGCCCCCGACAAAAAAAAAGAGGGGCACTCCTTGCCGTTTAGATCTACGGGAAATGCTAAATGTTGTGAACGATTTTCAAAATTGGGTTTTTCAAAATTGGAGTATTACATTTCACCATAAAAATGCCACTTTTAAGAAAAAAACAAATCATTTTAAATTCTAAACTCTGCTTATAAGAGAACCCTCATCTTTTAAAAACTAAATTCAGTTGTATAAGGGATGATCGCTCAAAATCTGCTCAAAAAATGATCAACACGCAACTTTGATCATTTTTTTTCTCCTTTTCTACGCAAGAAGAAATTCCACAATTTTCTTTAAAATGAAGGGCGCATCCTTGCTTACAAGTGTCATTTTTTTTGCTACAACAACAATCAAATAGATTTTGTGACAAAATATGGGTAAAAACAGTAATTTCAGAAGGTAGTCGGAAGTATTTAAGGTAGCCCTCCTATTTCAGCGATTTACTCACGTCAATAGCTTTCTTACTAGTCTCATAGCGATATCTAGACTAGACGAGAAGAGTTAGCAAGAAGAATTTGAGATGAGAGGGCAATCAGTGAGATACTTTGTGATAATGTGGGCGCAGGGTCAAAAATCTTATTTTAAACAAACCTAAGAAGGGAACTTAAAAAGAAAAAGAATATTGTGCAGATATAAAAGTTTTAGAGACAGACAGACAAACAGACGCACAGACATATGGAACAGCGTCAGGAACAGTTAACAATTGGTAAAAACCACTTTTTCGTACTAACTACCTCAAACTACTACTACCCCAAACTACTACCACCTCAAACTACTACCACCTCAAACGTGTATTTCCGGTATAAAGTGGAAATCGCTAAACTTCCTCGCATTAGAGATAAAAGAGAAATACAAAATCTTTGTAAATCAAATTTTAAAAACCAACATTACTATAAAAACGCCTAAAAAATATGCAGACAGCACACACAGTAGGCACGTTATAAATACAGTTTTTAATGTAATAATCCACTTGTTGAAACTTGCGTGTAATTGTAGTAATTACTGTTATTACTAAAATTAATTTTTAACTTAAATACATTGAACTGTTTGTTGCACTATCAGAATATAAACCTAACCTGTCGTGATGCCCAAGTATGCAAATAGCAGAAAAATGTGATTCCAAGGAGTAGGGTATACTACTACCAACTTACACGCATACATTACATATAGCAGCCATCCGCTAACCTAAGAACTGTCACGGTATCGTGGGTTCGATTCCCCGATCTGTTGCCCTTGGATTTTTTATTTAATGATTTTTATAAGAAATACTAGCTGTACCCGTTCACACGTTGCTGTGTTTGAACAAAAAGGCAGTTTTGATACCTCAAACATAATTTATTAATGATCAAAAGTATACAATACATCGAAATGAAAATTAACAATAAAATTATCCCTACTTCAGAGTACAGTAGTGTCCTTGCAAAGGTAGCATTTCTTCAAAATTCAGTTAATGAATTCATTTTCAAGAAGTACTGCTAAATGAACAACCGTTGGATATCGTTCATGAATGGAAAATGATAAAATAAGCCATACGGCCTCATTGCTACTTATGTAGCGTCCCAGTTGATATTGGGTGACTTCATCGTTAGATGCAGTTGTATTTTCCACTCCAATCACTGCCATATCGCTTCCTTTGTTCACATATTTGCAAATATATTTTATAGCTTTCACTGAATTGCAGTACCCAACATTTATGTGTGCGTTATACGTTTTTAGTAGTAATGGAGAATATGGTACTACCCAACGATTATCAACGTCAATAGTATTGTTGAGTTCTTTTAGTTTAATGGGTTTTCCACCATCTTCGGTATAATTTATTCTCGTATTAATAATTGCAAAAAACTGTTTTTCATGGTTTTCATGGTTACACTTTTAACAAATATTACTAATTAATTGTTATTTTGATATTTTTGGGATATTTGTTCGGGAGCACCTAGAGCCCCAACTCTGATTTTTAAAAAAAATTGCAAAAACATTCCCGGGGATATACCTAATAATTTCCCAAATTTTCACGGCGATTGGATGTTTGGTTTTTGAATCTATCGAGTACAAACAAACAGACACACATTCATTTTTATATATATAGATATAGTAAAGTATATTTAGCTATCCAACTCTTTCTGACGGCACCTGATTGGTTGATCCTGCCGAGATTGTCTCACACGACTTTATCTCAGAAAACAAACTTAATACTTAATAACATAAAAAATAATACATTTTACTTAATAAGGAAAATTCAAAACTATGAAAAGTCAATTTAAAAGTAAAATTAAGCAAAAATTAATGTCTATTCTGTAAGGCGGCGGGGGGCTAGCTTTATGTCCAACCAAGTTGTTGTGTGGCCAGTGATGCTAACGCCAAATTAATTTCTCATAATTATAAAATGCACAAGGCCTAGACCCGAGAATCCAACCCAGTACCACAATATATCTTAGCTTTGCAGACCACATGACAAAGGGGCTCAACTTAAAAATGACATCTCCAGGAAGTGCAAATGGTATATTTCCGGCAGAAATTCAAAATTACAAAATTTGGCATGATTGTAATACTTTTTTTGTTTGCATGATTGAAATTATTAGAACAATATATCGATTATAATCACTATCATGTTGTTTCGATAAATATAATAAACAATTTTTTTTGTTAATAATTGTAAATTATAAAATCCAAAAATTGGGCTCCTAATACGATTTCTAAAAAAACAGGGCGATGCAAAAAAGGTTTGAGAAATGCGGTCGAGATTTTTACCGGTCGATAACTCCAGTATCGATGTTTTGACACGATCGCAGTACCATTTTCTTATCAGAGGAAGTAGAAAAACTGATGTTTTGAAGTAATTTTATGAAAAATTAAAATTATCCGCAACAAGGATTGATCGACCGAAAACTACACTCAAAATCTTTGATAGATTTTTCTTTTCATTTTCCCCTGATAAAATATAGAATTCCTAAATTTTCTTTAAAATAAAGTGCATATCCTCGTTTATAAGAAAATTTTTTTGTACAACAATTCAGATCAAATAGATTTTTAGACATAATAAGAAATAAATAACTATATTATCTCCAAAATGGTCTTACCTTTTACTGTATAGAAAATTAAACAAATAAAGCCGAATTAACTATTATAATTTCCTGTTTTAATACCGGAAATATATTTATTCTTATCTTTTCTTATTTTCTTTTACAAAACCGAAGCGAGTTTGAAACGCACAGACAGATTGAAGACTGAACGGCTAACAGACGCTGATTTGTATACTAGCCCCCTACAGACAGGTTCCACTGTAACTCTGTCCGGCACCCCACTCCACTGACAGCTGGCGGACGGACTCGTAGTGGTCAGAGACTCCTGGAGTTAACCTTGGAAGGGCGTCCGTACTATCCGCACAACGTTAACAATTGCTAAGAGAATCTGCTAGTTCTTAAACGCCACACAATTTATGTCCATACATTAAGAACGGGGGGGGGGACTATGCAGTCCTTAAAGATGCAGCTCCTACGTATTTCTTTTGAACTACAGCGGAATCTCGGTTATCCGTCAACCTTTTATCTGTCTATTCCAATTAACCATCACTGTCCTCAGTACAAAGTTTTATACACGTTAAACAAAAGAATCTGGAAATTTTCCTGTTTTTTTTCCATTATCCGTCTATTCGACTATCCGGCACGTGTCCGGTCCCGGTCATGACGGATAACCGAGACTCCACTGTATAACTTTTATTAGACATGTGTTTCCGGAAATTCTCATTTAGTAGACAAATTAATAAAGTTACAGCCAAAATCTGTCCACCGGAAGTACCGGTTTCAACGAATTGGGTTTCTCAGTTCATGATACACATTAAAATCTATCAATTTTAAATTTAAGGCCACTTCGGTGAAAACAAAATGGTTAGCCTCTAACGTTCTACTTTATTTCTATTCACGGTCTAAGCCCAGCATAATAATCAGAAGAATAATTTGGAGCCCAAATTCTAATTTTGCACAAAATTGGTTAAAACCGATAACCTTTTTACAGAACAATTTGCTGGAGCGATTTCGAAACCTTACATGAGTGATTGTGATTGTGAAGTACCGCTTTTTCGGGTATCCCGTAATTTCTATAGTAATTCAAACTAGTTATACTTGAACTTGAGGACATACAATTATTCCAATTTCTCCAAAAAAAAATTGCTTAAACCTATAACCATTTTACAATTTACTGAAACGTTTTCAAAACCTGTATAATATGTGAAATTGTCTGACCAAAATCCCCAGTTAAAAGAATTTCATCCCAATCGGAAGAATCTATAGGGTGTACGCGGAAGGGTGGTCGAAACTTCAGGAGGTGATTCAGCAGCTCAAATGCAACCAAAAATATTCTCTTCACTTTGGCCCGATTCTCAATAGCGTCCAAGATATTTAACATTTTTAACTTTTCCGTCGATATTCGCGTTTTTCACCATAAAAATGGCCGTAACTTTTCTATCCTTTATCCTACAACAAATCTGCTTATTCCAAACGAAAGAGCATTAAATCAAACAATCCTATTCCAAATTAAAAGAACGTCAATTACGTTATTACGTAATAAGGGAAACCCACGTTAATGTTCACTGTAGAGTTGTTATTTTCTCTTACTGTTACTGAGAAAAAGAAAGTGAAATATGGTAATTGTGCAAATTTTCCATTCATATTTTCCACCGGAAATAACTCGGCGCCTGAAAAAGTGGTGCCACAATAGAGAATCGTGAAATATCAGGAAATCGGTTGAGCGGATGAGCTATTTTAATGAATGAATTCGCGATCTTTTTTTTTTTTTGCATTATTTCATTCAAGAAAATTTCATTGAACGATTTATCTCACAAGATTACTGTATTTCATGAGAAAATTATTTCAATAAAAGTTTAGAATTAGTCAATCAATATCGACGTTTTCAGGAAATTGCACTAAAAAAAAAAAAGAAAGTATACTAATTTGGTTATGCAGTATTTCGAGTGATCAGATTCGTCCCCCACAAAAAATAACGCCCAATCCTAATGCTTGTAAATCCCTGGCACTTAATCAGACCTTTTAGCGTGTGCTTAGAACCAATAAAAAAGAAGATAAAATGCTAAAAAAAAAAATGGACGCTATCAAGGACATGTAGAAACATGCAAATTTCTAATAAAATTATTTGTTTTTAGTAATTGAAGTTTTTTATTCACGCTTTGAAGCAGAAAATTTGTTGGAATTTCCGCTACATAAATTACTTTTATATTAAAAAAAAAAACGCTGAAAAATCTGTACATTATTTATTACGCTTCAATTTTACGAAGAAAGTTATTTCACTTCCGTTACTGTAGTGTTGTTCTAAATCCGAAATTTGTAATGTAACTTTAGGGTACCGGTTTTTTATTACGCGTTTTGCGCGCAAATGGCTTAAACAGATTTTTTTGGGTTTAGTTTTAAACCCTAAAAATTATTAAGAATGCACCAAAAGACGTTCAAATTGTATTCGAAATTGTTATCGATTAAGAGGACGATGTAATTTTTGGACTGTCAATGCGTAATCATCTCTAAAGAGATTTGTTTTGTTAGGTTGGCAGTCGGCTCTCTTGGGCGGACCTTTTAGGCATGATTTAGGTAGGCAATCCCTGGTGAGAGAGAGAAAGAGAGATCTGCAAAGCTTTTAGCTTAGAGAAAGAAAGAAAGAGAGAGAGTGAGAGAGAGCTCCTTAGCGTCATATAAGACTAAGTAGCTCAGCTGGATAAGGTGGTAAATAACACAATTCCGCTAGAATCATAAACCAGGAACAGCTGTACGTATGCCCTCATTGACCGATAGTTTTCAATATGAGACCTACCGAACGCAAAATTTTGTAGAAATTTTCAATTTAAATAAAAATCGTCTATGACGATTTCCGTTTCCGTTTTATCGCCATTCACTTTAAGTTTTTCGCTGTAAAAAATTTATTTAAGAACCTCTAGTGAGTATGATGAAGTAAAGCTTGCCTCTAAAATGCTGTTTTAGAATGTTCAATGCCTCTATAATATTTAAGAGTATACAAATGTGAATGCAAAATTTCGTGTTACGGACGTCAGTCCATCGGAAGTAATACATTGTTAAGGGCCTTTAAACGTGTTTTCCAGGGGGGGGGGGAAACACTCAAAGCATTTTCAAATTTTTAATTTAAGTCTGGGAAGTGTTAAGAGAAATAGCAGCACTTCCTGTGAAAAAGCAATGACGTAAATTCTGTGACGGAAATTAATGCATTCACTCTGACCAAGCTGAAGGTAAAACTGTATAAATTATCTTGTATTAGATAATAATATTTCAAACAGATTTTAGAACTATCTTGGAAAAAATGTATTTGACAATATCTTTCGCCACTTAATTAGAATTTTCCGTCTTTCCCGAACACTTCTTCCAACCAGGAACAGCAGCTGAAACTTTGCGCACTACAAATTCGAGACGGTTAACGAGTTTGGCTATCTAAGGTCTCTAGTTAGTAGTGAAAATCAAGAGATTCTGGAAATTAGAAGAATTATGGCCGCAAATTGGTGCTATTGTATTTTGGCCTAGTAAAGTACATAAAAAGCAAGCTTATCTCCCGCAGCATGAAAATTCAAATGTACAAGACGTTGATCCGGCCAGTGCTTATATACGGCTCCGAAGCATGGACCATGTCAAAAGTAGATGAGCGGTCCTTGGCGGTATTCGAGCGCAAGATTCTCCGTAGAATTTATGGCCCTGTACTTGATGGACAGAACTGAAGAATCAGGAAAAACCGATAGGTATATGCTTTGTTCAAGGAACCGGATATCGTCAAAATTATAAAACTCGGAAGACTGCGATGGGCAGGGCACGTGGCAAGGATGGGGGGGGGTTGAAGAAATACCCCCCAAAAAAATTATGGATGGTAGCGGACAAGGTCCCAGGAGGGTCTAGACAGACCAAGAACGCTTGGGATTCCGTAACTGGAGGGCGGCCGCGCAGGACAGAGACGCCTGGCGGGAACGTCTTGAGGTGGCTAAGACTCTTCATCAGTTGTAGCGCCATTTAAGAAGAAGTCTTTCCCGAAAATGACTTGTAAGGTTATATTTAATTTTCCTATAGTGATTAGAAATACATTAAACTGCTTCTATTATCCTTAAACGTTTTTCCGAACAAATCGTTTTTGGTTACTACCGGAAGAGCGATGAGTAGATTCCCGCAAAAGCGCCATTTTATTACGGTTCTATCTTAAGTGTAAGTTTTGAAGGAATTGCTCAACCGGAAATGCCTCGCTACTCAGAGAATTGTACACGTTTTTGAGATTCTCTATTTTCTAAATCTATTTTTTCTCTCTTTTATTGCTAGAAATAGTATCTGACATTATTTCAGGCAATAAAAATTTTAGGACAACCTCTAGAGCGAGCGGTGTTACGTCTTAGATTACGTATTGACTGGCATATTTCTAGCAGCAGTACCAGAAGTGGATAAAAAGGTCTTCTTCACCAGTGAAACTGGTAATAGTTTTATAGTAATATTACTATTTCTACTAATAAAACCGAATATTCAAAAACTTCCCTTCTACTAAACTTTAGAAAATAATCTGCCATTAAAAAATATTAAAAGTACAATTTATGCTATCGTAAATGTCTGGTTATTTTGTTTCATAAAGAAACCTCGCTAAGATCTCAAAAGATTTGTTGCAACAATGTTTGTCTCCAATTAAACATTTTACGACTTTTCATGGATTTGTAGCGAACGTAAGTAGTTTTACTTAGCGATATTTTAGTGAAAGGGTAACTTATGTTAGCTTTAGAAAAGGAAAGATTGTAAGGAGGTAGTAAGTAAAGTTTAAACCTTAAAATTATTAGTAACGATTCATGTAATCAGAAATCGAACAGTTGAATTTACCCAATGTTCAAAGTTCTCATCAAAATTCGAATTATTAACAGCTGTTAGTTGGCTCTAATTCAAGTACACTATAAAGTAAAGTACGTAATCGCCTATCTTTTTCTCCAACTAACCAATTAGGTGTCGTGTACGGGGGGCGGAAGCCCTACTATAAACAATTTTTTTTCTAACAAATAAAAAAGTAACCATACGTGGGATTCGAACCAGGGATCTCCTACCTACAAAGCCACGTTCTTGAACACTAGACCAACGTCAGCCCCAAGTACATCATAATAAAAAGGATTTTTGACGGAACTATGACGTCACCGAAGTCTTCTTTAAAACATATTTTCTAGAAAAGAATTGTAAACAAATGCGACAGCTCAACGGAGAGGAAGCTGACGTCAGGAATATTAAAAACATATTAAATTCTCAACGAATATTATTTAGATGATAATGCTGTACAATTTTCAGCAAATAGCACATTAGAATAAAACCAATTCTCGGCTCTAACATCAAAATTACTATTTTGTAAAGTGAATCAATTTTGACAAAATCCTCATTAATCAACCATCTTTGAGGTTGATACTTAAGATGCCCTTTTTTTTGGCCCTCAGTAAGGGGATTTCAAGTCCCTAGAATTTCTCTAGAGCAGGGGTCCCCAATCTACGGTCCGCGGGCTACATGCGGCCCCCTGAGGACATTTGTCCGGCTCTAGCCGCACTTCCGGAAGGGTAATCTCTTTCATTGGTGTATCAGTGAGTGGAGCACTGTATGTGGCGGCGTCGCTCATGTACAGTACCACTTCCGGTGACGCGGGACGCACGCGTCACTGCTGCGAAAACAGTGTAAAATAACAGCCAGAAGTTGGAAGAAAGACAAAACACTATAACTAAACCGGACATAGACAATTTCTCGGACGTGTTCTTTATTTGAAATATTCTATTTGTTCCCGTTTTGTTTTTTGTTTTTTTACTTTAAAATAGTTTGTTTTATAGTCCGGCCCTCCAACGGTCTGAGGGACAGTGAACTGTGGCCCCCTGTGTAAAACGTTTGGAGTCCCCTGCTACAGAGAATCTGGACGGTTAACGGTTTTATATTGGGGCCACAATTTGGAGTAGTTGGAGAACTACGTAGTAGGGTGCAAAGAACGAAACCACCAAAATATTATATCCGACTATTGGCTTCCTTCTCTTTCTAGACCTTTCCCCGAATAAGTTGGTACCCTTTTATACAGAACAGTCACTCTTAAAACATCTGGAGAGCGTTGGTGGCGAGGGAAGCGAATTTACTCCGTGCTATAGTTATAACTAGGACTTTCTGGAAAGCCTGGATATTTACCAGGACTTGGACCAAAAAACATACCCAAACTAGAACTCTCTTGGAGTAGAATTCTTCAGATATTTAGGGTGGATAACTACGCCAGAAAGAGTGGTTTTATCTCCAACTATGGGCTACCACTAGGCGTGTCTTGTTTCATCTTACAGAGATGCTGCAGGATATTGGGCAGACGCAGTGCAAAATAGAACTCAAATCGAATCTTTCCGGCACAAATTCAAGCTCCATTACGTGTGTGCACGATCCTTCTCTTACGAAGTTTAAGGAAATGGAAAAAAACACTTTAATAAAAATGGAAATAGAAAATAAATAAATAAATAAAAAGAACAACTTCTTATTGGTTCATAATAATTGTTAATTAAATATCTTTATTATAATGCAATTCTGACATAATTACAAAATATTTTCTCGGCCGTAGCAACCATATTAAATTAATAGTATATTAATTAGGAACTCTCGTCCTGGGAAGTAGAGGGAACTGACCTATGCAATAGTCAACAGTCTTATTAATGCACTGATTATGTAAAGAATGGTTAAACGTTCGTCCAAGTCTCATATTATATTTAATATTTTATTAATATTACGCATTTTCTAGACGCACCAACATCTAAAGCTATTTAGCGGCTTGAGCTTTTCTTTTTCAGCAGACTGCACTGCCACCGGACAGTGTTCTCTCTTATACGTAACTGCCCATCACCGGAAAGACAGCTGTAAGACTAGCAAAAGAGAATCTGAGGGCCATCAGCTGGATTCGAATAATTTTTTTTTTTAAAAAACATCGAGGTGCAATTTTCTGAAAAAAAAAAAATCCCTTAAAAACCTCTTTCCGGTGAAGTGGTGCTTCCGTTTGTTGGTTTCCGATAAGTAGCGCTAATGACGTGTTCGAAAAGTCGAACTTATAACAACCAAAATTGTTAATTAAGAATTTTTTACTTTTTCAAGGGTCCCAAAATGTCCGTGTGTTTTGTTTTAGTGAATAGTCACTTAAACATTGTGAAGAATATGAAAAGGAAAGTTGCCAATGTGATTTAAAAGGAAGTACGTATTATCACTGGGGGTAACTTCTCCCCCACAATTAGTGGAGTTTGTAGTGGTGTCAGTTATTGTCCTTTGTTGATTACTAAATGTTATTGATAGCTCCAAAAATAGCGAGTACAGACAGACTTGCTTCTTTTTTTTTTATAGAAGTTCGTACGTTAAGCATTCCAACTTTTACAACAAGACATCTTAGCTCTCTTTTAAACAGGTTTGAACTTTATTAGGCAGTACCGGAGTTCAACTTTCAATTACCTACAGCTCATTAAGTCACTGAATTTAAATTCGACATTTTGTTTTTGTTTGTTACGTACACAACTTTTTAAAACTTCAAAAAAAAGAAAAAAAAAGTTAATTCAAGTTTCTTTTAACCAAATCAACAATGACGCATTTATTCGTGAAGTAATTATATTGAATTTTGCGTATTTCCGTTTGTGTATCCATCCAAAAAAAAAAAATTCAAAATATTCGAGCTAACAATGA
Organism: Rhodnius prolixus; assembly: GCF_049639745.1. NCBI lineage: Eukaryota > Metazoa > Arthropoda > Insecta > Hemiptera > Reduviidae > Rhodnius > Rhodnius prolixus. The sequence goes on from NW_027411582.1 coordinate 34,154,163, forward strand.
CGTTTTTTTTTTTTCAATTTTGAGCTAAGATGTACATATTGAAACTCAATATTCTCAAAATCAATTTGATAGGGTCCCCTCACAAAACTTCAAAATGTATTTCCGGTGAAGGCTGGATTTCGAGAAAAAAAAAAAAAAAAAATTGATTCGTTTGCCATACTATTGTATGTCTTGACTGTGGGGGAGCTGACAGCAGAATTAATCCATCAAGACCGTGGGCAGTTATAAGGATAATTGTAGGGCCTATTAACTGGGCCATTGCAGGCTCAGAAAACACATGCATTGCATGGACCTGACACAGATGATAGCCTCTGTAGGTGCTGTCAGGAAGAGGAGGAAACGGTACTGCACGTGTTGGTGTCAGTGTGAGGGGCTTGTCCTAGCTAAGGATGTTACTTCTCGGGGAGTAGAAAAACCAAGACCTGTGAGAGCTTTACCCAAGAGTCGCTCTCCAGCATTAAGAGTCTGAACAAAAAGGACAGGTCTGGAGAGTGAGCTTTAAAGTGAAGGGAGCCACAACAGAACCAAAGGGGTCGCAGTGGTGTAGGCCTTGAGGCCGCCCTTGTCTAATCTAATCTAATCTAATCTAACCGTGGGGGGGGGGGAAGGAAGTAAACAAAAGAAAACACGTCATACCACAAATGTGTTTCCGGATTTTTGTCTTCCATCCCGACCCACCTGGGAAGTTACCAGTTTACCTGTCCAGGTAAAAATGTAATAGTATTTTTAAAATTACAATCATCTTAGCTTTTTGGTATTTTTGCTTTTTTTTTTTTGCCTCCAGGAATATTATTTTGAGGCCCATTTAGCCCAAAAAGAGGAAGTTTGAAAAATTATTATTTCCAGTGATAATACCAATTACAAAATTTGATAATCTACTTCCTGTTTTAAAGAAAAACTCGTTATTAGTGTTCAAAGAAGCCCAAAATTGACACGATAATGATTGAAATTCATTTTACGTCATTCATCATGAAAGTGCATAATTTGCAATGAATAATCATATCTCTAAAGTCATACTGGGAGACCAAATTCCTCATTTTTTCCCCATCGTAAATTCCAGATACCCTGACAAGTAGACGGTGTAAAGTCCATAAATAATATTAGGGCCAAGGATTGGATGATATTTCGTCTCAATTAGCATATCGTATTACGACATAGAGCCTCAGACAAATCAGCGAAAATAATTATTAACATTCAATCTGACATTAACTGTTCCGACGTATCACATTTAAAAATGATTTGATGAGTCAACAAAATGATAGTTTTTTAAAATTTTATTATCTTTGGTAACTTTCCGACTCGGTTCAGTAACTAAAACTTAGCTGGTAATCATGATCTCTTCAACTTTACTTTAGATGAAAGATTCTTTTTCTGCAATCGTTACATAAAGGGCTTACTATTGTACTAAATGTTGCGAAGGGACTTCAGTTTTTGATCGCTAGTGATTTATTTGTTAAAACATACAAACAAATTAATATAATATTAAAAAGATTTTGATTAAATTCATTGTAATACATAATTTTTTTTTTTTTTCAATTATTTCGTTATATTTAGAATCTGTATAATGTAATATACAATAAGTAAATAGGGAGAATGAAGGATAAATGTATGTGTGAAAGGCAGGAGGAAAGAAACTGCCCAGCGGTAGCACTTTCCACAGATATAATGATCTTTAGGTCTTCAGACTGCGAGGAAGTCGCGGGGCCATTGGCGATTCAGTCGGCGAGGAGTATTGTTAGGAGGATTGTCAGAGGAGGCGTGAGACTGTACAAGAGGATTAGAGCAATTAGGGAGAGCAGTATGGCACTAGCGATTCAGTCTGCGAGGAGTATTGTTAGGAGGATTGTCAGAGGAGGCGTGAGACTGTACAAGAGGATTAGAGCAATTAGAGAGAGCAGTATAGCACTGGCGATTCAGTCTGTGAGGAGTATTTTTTTTTTTTTTTTTTTTTTTTGTGATTTAAGGCGCGTCAACATCTAAGGTTATTGGCGCCCGGAGCTTTTTCCAGTGCACTGCCGGCCTCCGGACAGTGTTCTCTCGTTACAGACAACACTGTCCATCACCGGACAGTGAGCTGTAAGAAGCTCCTAGGAAGAGAAAATCTAAGGGTCAGCAGCTGGATTCGAACCCGGGACCTCCGCGTGGGAGTCCAGTATGCTAACCTCATAGCTAATCCCTTCCCTGTGAGGAGTATTGTTAGGAGGATTGTCAGAGGAGGCGAGAGACTGTACAAGAGGATTTGAGCAAATAGAGAGAGCAGTATTGCACTGCGATTCAGTCGGCGAGGAGGATTGCTAGGAGGATTGTCGGAGGAGGCGAGAGACTGTACAAGAAAAGCTAGTCGAGAGAGTAGTATGGAACGTTTGGTATTTAGTCTTGGCGAGTTGGTCTATGAAGGGAATGTGTAGGTCGTTGTGAAGAGTTAGGTTAGTCACCGTAGAAAGGAATCTCAACTATCTGTCGGTAGTAGTTCAGATTGGAATGTCCTGTACAGTCTGTATGTATTGTAGGTTTGGCTGAACCTCACAGCTCCGAAAGTTCACATAGGTTTGAGAATAGTGGTGTATAATACCTGTATTAATGGGTGCATATATAATATTTTTTTTTTGCGTTTATTGTGCTACAATCAGCGCGTTAGTAACTATAAGTAACAGTGTTACAATAGAGTAATAAATGATAAGATAACGAATGGAGAAGTTACCCAGTGGTAACACTCCAAAATATTAGACTGTTAGTACCACTTGAGAGGAGATCACGAGGCCACTGTCTTTTAAGACGTCTTGTCGAGTTGTCAGGTAGAGTTCTAGAAGAAAGATTTTGAGCAAGAGGATTTTATATGAGATTGCAGGCTGAAGTAGAGTTGCCTGTATCGTGTTTTCAGCGACTTGGGTGACAAAAGGAATGTTAAGGTCAGTGTGTGTAGTCCTTGGTTGGGAGACATACTCGTAAAATGGAGCGTTTACAACAGTTCGAAGTATTTCAGATTGTAGTGATTGAATCCTTTGGAGATTGGAGCGTATGGTTGAACCCCACAGCTCTATTCCATACGTCCAGATGGGTTTCAAAATTGAAGTATAAATCAGTCTTTCGTTGTCCAGAGAGAGTTTTGATCTATCGTCTAAGAGTCTAAGAGTAGTCGATAGCGTCTGTTTAGTTCTGTTCTAAGTCTAGTGTGGGGGAACTACTCAATAAACTTTTGGAATTAACAGGTTGTGAAGTGCTAATGAATAAGCCGAGAACTTATTACTCGCTCTGATCCCCAAATTAAATAATAGTGGATGGAATACTTCACCGGACCGCCAGTACACCTCCACGATCGTCTTAGCGTTCGGAACACCCTATCAGGAAAACATCTAGCATACTCCCGCCTAGCTTCTCCACTATTCCAATCTACGAAACCGTAGATGTATAACATATCGCGATATTCAATATTCGAATTCGTTGGCATAATGATAGCAAAATGACAACTAAATATCTAATGAAAATGTAGACTTTAAACTATCTTTTCTTCTTGTTGTATTTATTTGTTTTTGTAAGCCGTATTAGGATAAAACATGTCAGTTTTTAACTTGGAGATTAGAGCGATAAGTAAGTTCTCGGCTTATTCATTAGCTCTTCACAACCTGTTAATTCCAAAAGTTTATTGAGTAGTTCAAAATGATGATTTATTCTCATTATTTGGCATATTTCTTGAATTAACTAAAGAACAACACACAGATCTAAACTCGTTAAACGAAAATCCTTTCTTTCGAAGTTGGTACCTAACACTCATTTAACATCATATTCATTTTTCTTCTTTTTATTTTATTTTATTATTTTTAATGTAAGTTTTATATTTTTGAATATAATTCTTAAATAAATTAATTATTAAATTACACGTTTGCAAAAAATCGTACTGGATTTGATGATTCTGATCAGTTATATTCTTATGGTAGGTAAATTCCTTCCATAATGCCGACGCTGTTTTGAGGCCTACTTTTTTGTAATTAATCACAGAATTCTGCATCAGTTTGTAAAATAACCCTAATACATTGTATACCGTTTGAAAGGTGATCGTATGTAGATGTTTTTCCTGAATAGTGCACGGGTTTTTCATATAAAATGTTTTTGAGAAAAATGAAGTCAAAGTTTTGGCGAAAAAATTAGAAACTTGCTATTTCTTAGGTTTGGGCCACAATTTGAAATACTTAATATTATTATTTTGAAATATAAATTAGCTTATTTAAAAGGAAATTTAACATTCTTTCTAATGAGCTTATTAAAATAGCTGCAGCTATAATAGTTTGAGAAATATAGACATCTTTTTGCTAAAAAGTAGTAACACCTTGAAAAAACATAAAATTAAAAATATCTATAAAACGGAGCCGAATCGAGCCATAGTTTATATGGAATTTTTTATTGCAAATGATGCCCAGAATCGCCTCCCGAAGTTACCGTAGTCTTATGCAGAACACCCTGTATATATTTATTCATAAGATTAATTTGTATTTTATATACTTCCGGTTTGACTTACTTCCTTTCTCTGTCAGTAACAGAATAAAAAAGAGAAGCAATAGTGATAAGAATAGTAAAAAACAATCATTTTATTAATTTAAGTAACATGTAACTGAAACTACAACTATTTTGTTGTATAATAACTAAATAAATTGCAAAACAAGTCTACCGGATATGTAGGTACGTATGCATGTACCATTTTTAATCACGCCGTGTATCTGCAATATAGATAACAGTGCGGAACTTCCGGAACTCGAAGATTAGTAAGTTCTTTTGTTTTAAAAAATTTGTGTTAGAGTAATACGTAGGAATAATTATTATTAGTAATCGAAGCTCTGGTATGCAGTCGTCGTTACACTACGTAAACTGCAATTGTAATAATTCACAACATGCTATTTTTTATTACTTTTATTGAATTTTATAGCGCAACAATCAGGGGGGGGGATTAGCTCAGTAGTTATTGGATTCTCGCGCGGGAGATCCCGGGTTCGAATCCAGTTGCTGCCCTCTTAGACTTTTCTATTCCTAGGAGCTTCTTACAGCTCATTGTCCGGAAGTGTACTGAAGAAAAATGGAAAGTGGCTAGTTTGATTCGAAAGAGAAGAATCGCTTTCCGCTTGTTTATTATTATTTTTTTTTCTATCCTACGCTAGTCAAGACAATGCCTTTGTTCGCGATCTTATGAATAACTCTATTGCAATAACTTTTTCTCAAATTTCTCACACTATTAATGCGCGAATTTCGGACCAGTTTCCTCTTCTTCTTGGCGGCTAAAAAAAAAGAAAGCCTTTTCAGGCTCTTCGACCGTTCTCAGGAAATGAGATGCATGTGTTTCCTAAGCTTGCAGTGGCCTAAAGTAAGCCTAGATCATTCCAAATGGCTGCTCGGAATTTTTCCAGAGATTCTACACAATCAATCTGCCTAAGGTTTCCGCTGCACTTGGCGTGAACTTACACCAAGATGCACCCTTTATGAAACAATCATTTTCAAGACATACCTTCAACAGCTAGGTTAGGCATCCCAAACTGTTATGACGTTAAGATGTCTTTGTAAAACGTCTTTCAAACCATTGTATTTTATGTAAAGTAATCGCTTACTTTTTTCAGGCGGGGCTTAACGTCCAACTACCTAATTAGGTGTCGTGGACGGAGGCGACTGGCAAACATACTTTACTATAAATTTCTCATATTAAACATTAAATAAAATCCAAGGCCTAGACCAGGGATTGAACCCACTAAACCAACAATACATCTTAGCTTTGCGGGTCTAGCCTATAACCGCCTAACATACTTTACTGTAAATTTCTCATATTAAACATTAAATAAAATCTAAAGCCTAGACCAGGGGCATCGAACCCACTAAACCAACAATACATCTTAGCTTTGCGGGTCTAGCCTATAACCGCCTAACATACTTTACTATAAATTTCTCATATTAACCATTAAATAAAATCCAAGTACTAGACCGGGGAATCGAACCCACTAAACCAACAATACATCTTAGCTTTGCGGGTCTAGCCTATAACCGCCTAACATACTTTACTGTAGATTTCTTTTATTAAACATTAAATAAAATCCAAGCCCAAGACCAGGGGAATCGAACCCACTAAACCAACAATACATCTTAGCTTTGCGGGTCTGTATTTTATGTAATGAATCTTCCCAGCAATTTAGGATTTTATTTTTTTTACCCAATTTATATTTCAGGGGGATAGCGCAGTACGCAGTCCCCCCTACTAACAAAAATTATTCGCCCGACGTATCCACATTAGGGATAGTCACAGAGGTCAGCAGAACCCTAAGTGCAATGGGAACGCCTCACCCTGGGGAACCGCCTTCATGATCACGGTTAACCCCACGAAAGGTAAGTAACTTACATTATTTTCCCAATCATTGTTATCACCGATATGTATAATAATATTCAACGGGTAGAATAAAAAAAGTATATTTATATAAATAAAATTATAAATCTAATTAAATATAATTTTAAGAACTCCTGAAACAGTAAAACTTCTGATGTGAACTTTCGCACGTTTATGTTAATGATCTAAGTACCAATCTAAAAATATTCTTCCGACAAACAGTTGTCCCCCTTCTACATGCTACATTACGTCAACAATGTAGATTACCTGCATTCTTATTTTTATAACTAATTTCACTTCTTATGAATATAAATCTACATAGAATTCCGTAAACCATCATGCAGTCCGATATATATTTCATTTATTTGTATTAGACTCACTTTATTGGTACATACTAAATGAGAGAGAGTATTGTTTTCGCGCCGATTTTCTAATTAGAGTTGTCTCCGGAAATAGATTTTTAGATTTTAGATTTTGTAGATTTTTATTTATTAAATGAAAATATTTACATATTAAAACTGTTTCCGGTAGGACAGTTGTATAAGGGTTGATCGTCAAAAACTGCACGAAAAAGCGTAACGTTGAAAAACAACCCAACTTTGACAATTTTTTTCTCTTTTTCTATCAAAGATAAAATTTCCAAATTATCTTTATAATATAGGGAAAGTCCTCCTTTATAACTGTAATTTTCATACAACAACCTAGATCTGATAGATTTTGTGAAAAAAGATGCTGAAAATGAGCAAAAATGGCATTTTCAAAAATTGTTCTTGTTTTTTTTGTTTTTTTTTTTTATTTATGAATTAAGGCGCGTCAACATCTAAGGTTATTGGCGCCCGGAGCTTTTTTCAGTGCACTGCCGGCCTCCGGACAGTGTTCTCTCGTTACAGACAACACTGTCCATCACCGGACAGTGAGCTGTTAGAAGCTCCTAGGAAGAGAAAATCTAAGGGTCAGCAGCTGGATTCGAACCCGGGACCTCCGCGCGGGAGTCCAGTACGCTAACCGCATAGTTAATCCCTTCCCTTCTTGTTGTTGTTGTTACCTTTTTTGTAAACAACGTAGCGCCTAAACGCGTGAACCGATTTTCATTAATGAGGTATCATTCGAGTCGGAATTTTATGTAGATGTGCCTTTTGGGGGTCTCGATGCTGTACATCAAATGGGAGAGGAGTTAGCCCCCTTTATGTAAGTTGCTGATTTGTGTACCTTTTGGCGTTTAATCAACCCTTATACATAACTTTTTAAACTGTAAGTTTTTTTTAAGGAGATATACTCGTAAATTGGAGTGCCGGTAATGTATACCATAACCTTCAGCAATAATAAATTACAGAAATTTAAAAAAAATATATAAAATTGAATAATAAGGCAAAAAACAATGAAAAAACCTGAGCTGATAGGAAAGTTCTACCTCAGGGAGTCCTTAACTCTCCTGTGCCTGTGCACCGTGTCCAAACTATAGTCCCCCTGTTAGTCTGCAGAGGTGGTTGTGACATGATTCACACTTACTGAAGAAACCAGTAGCGAGGTATTTGATATACTGTTCTACATAGTCCATGTTGGTGTTAGAGTGTAAGTCTATAATACGGATGTAGCGGGGAGAAGTTGTGACCAGTCTGAGGAATTTATTTTGGATGATCTACAGCGAGGCGCGATATTGGATCGACATGTCAGTCTCCAGGAGGGACAAGCATAAAGTAACATAGGCCTAACCACCACCTTGTACAGGAGGAGTTTATTCTCTTAGGGATAGTTTAGAGTCCCTGCAGAACAGCGGGAATAGTACTCGAATGGCTGCCTCGCCTTTATTGACTCTAGTCCTTTATGTATTTACTATCTTAATGTAATAGTAAAAGTTATCTTATGATATAAAAAAAATGTAATAAAAAGAATTTTCAAGTTCAGAAAGATTATAATCTGGATTATATATGCATATATGCAAAGAAGGAAGTACATAACTCGCTGCTATTATACTTAGCTACAATGTATAAATTATACACATTTATTATCAATAATTGCATTTGGAAATGTATGAAAATTATATTTAACCACATATTCATATAAATGTGCAATTACAGTTTCAAGGTGCATATTATAACCTCCTAGAAGCAAATAAACTATTACTAGTCACGTTGGCGCCTTTGACCCCGAAGTCGGTGCGCCAAAAAAAAGGACACGATAAATATTGTAAAAAAAAAACTCCAAACTTTTTGGGGAAATCTCTTTTTCTTTTTTAGAAAATCTATAAAGATCGCAATGCTTTCCTTATCTGAAATAAAGGGAAAGTTATAGAAAATTTATCTATGATTTGATAAAACTGTTTATATCAGATTAAAAAAAAAAAATTATTTCGTCATTGTTGTTCATTATTTTTGGTGACTGAATCATAGTTTCAATAGGATGAAAACATAAATGCCAGTTTTCAGACATGATACATTTATTCTGCCCTGAGCTTTCGACCTAGGGGACTAGGTCATATTCAGGGCTAGTTTACAAAGTCCATGAACAGACAAGACAGAAGACACACCAACCCTTTAATGATGTAAAACAGTATATTGTACACTAGTTAAATAATTTTTGTTAATCTCATTATATTATTCATATTCATTTCAATAGAAACATTGTTAACAATCTGTAAATATGTTCCACAGCCCTGAAGATGGACCTAGTCACCCTAGGTCAAAAGTTCGGCAGAATAAATGTATCATGACTGAAACTGGCAATTATTTTTTCATCTTATTTCTCTATGTACAATCATTTCGTTGTATACATATATACAATAAGTAAATAAGAAGAGTAAAAGATAAATGGATGTGTGAGAGGCAGGAGTAGAGGAACTACCCACTGTACTCTCTACAGGATATAATGATCTTTAGGTCTTCAGACTGCAATGAAGTCGCGGGGCTACTGGCAATTCAGTCGGGGAGTAGGATTGTTAGGGATGTCAGAGGAGGCGAGAGACTGTACAAGAGGGGATTGGAGCAAGTAGAGAAAGCAGTATAGCACTGGCGATTCAGTCTGCGAGGAGGATTGTCAGAAGAGACGAGAGACAGTATGAGAGGAATAGAGCTAGTAGAGAGAGCAGTATAACACTGGCGACTCAGTCAGCGAGGAGGACTGTTAGGGATGTCAGAGGAGGCGAGAGACTGTACAAGAGGATTTGAGCAAGTAGAGAGAGCAGTATGGAATTTTTGGTATTTAGTCTTGGCAAGTTGGTGTACGAATTGGGGATGTTGAGGTCGTTGTGAAGAGTAAGGTTAGTCACCGTAGAAAGGAGCGTCAGCTATCTGTCGGCAGGAGTTTTGACTGAAATGTCCTGTACTGTCCGTACGTTTTTTAGATTTGGCTGAACCTCAGACATCTCTAGTCCGTAGGTCCACATAGATTTGAGCATAGTGTTGTATATTAAGCGTTTGATTATAGAAATATTTAAAACAGAAATTTTGAAAGACTTGTGTGAACTAAATTTCCGTACACAAGCAGGTTATGTTTGCATGTATCAAATGTAAATATTTCCGGAAGTGATGCAATTTTTTAGTTAGTTATTTCCCACGTCAATAGAATGTATTCCTGTTTAATAATATTTTTATGAATAAATTTAGACATATGCTTTCCGGAGTTTAGTTATTTCAATAATACTTTATTTGTTATTAACTGGTCCATCATCTACAGTACCTGTCTTCTTCATGAAGGCTTCCTACCCTAATCTGAACGTGCTCTTCATTGCACGATCCACCAATACTACCGCGTTTTAGATATCATTTGATCCGCCCTTAAGCTTATTCTCTGACATCACTGTGACGATCGAAAGAGGTATGGCATCCTAAGCTTTTAGTTCTAGCCCAAGGAAATCCTTCTCTCCTTCTAAATACGTGATCCGCAAATCTTTTCTGAACAACCCCTTTATTTATCCGCTCTGTTTGAAATGAAGATTGACACATAGAGTTCCGATAACGTCTCGTAAAAAAATAAAGGAAACAATCTAACTGTCAAACGATAAATACTGATTTTTGGGAAATTCACAAATCTCCTGGAAGTGATTTTCATTAATCCTGGTTCCTGGAGCAAAAATATAGCTCTAAAAGTCTTCTCTTGTGCAACGGTAGACTGCATACATTATAATTTTTCTGTGATATTACAATTTCTGTAAGAAGGTACGAGGTAAGTCACAAGTGCATAATGTTGCCCAGCTCATGCTGTTCATTAACAATGCATCATTGTGAAATTACGTAAGTTCAATTAGAGTCCTTACATGGTTTGTAACTCAGTTTAAAATGGAAAAAAATACAAACATTGATTGCTCCATTTCTTTAAATTACCTAATACCATCTTTATAATAGTAAGTAATATCCATAAAAACAGAAGCTAATATTTACAAGCAATGCTATGACACGCATCAGCTGTAAATATGCAAATGAATAAATTATAAAGTTGAGAAACTAATTATTTATGCAACTTTCTCCAAGCTCTCGCAAAAGGAAGGGGCAAAATCGAATCTCGAGGTGACTCTGGATGATTGCTCCCATGGAAACAGCTAACCGAGGAATTGCCTTTCTCAATCCTCAATCCCACAACCCTGCATCTTGCTGGAGAGCGATCAAATGCCCTCAGAAGATCTTAGAGAAGATCATTGGAAGCAGATCTCAATCTCTTCAGAATACAATTTTTGGCCCTATCAAAGGTTAAAATACGCGAACCGTGTATCTTGGGTGTGACTGTGCAAAGATACAGGAGCTTCCCCTTGGATTAAACTATCCTTTCCTGATTAACGCTGCCTTGGGATAGCATTTGACTTTTCCTGGACAGTAACCAGGTGTTGGAGGACAATATTCCCTCTCTGTAGTAGGGACTTCATGGGAGTGGTTATCCCAATCTGTACGCTCTGGTACATTTAAAAGAGATACTTATATCTCTTAAGAGTAACAGAACTATAGCTGTTCCCCAAAACACAGGGAATGTGTTCCTGTCAGGAGAAAACACCGCCAGAACAAGGAGCGATTGCCACGGCAGCCAAGCGAGGCCCACAAAAACTAAGATGTACATCATGGAACTAGATTCGATTCCCGATCTAAGCCTTAGTTTCTATTTAATGGTTACGAGTATTAGGAGAACATAATGGTAAAGTGTAGGCTAGCCTCCTTCGTCCTAGAACACCTAATTTGGTAGTCTGACGTAAAGACCGCCTGCAAAAAAAAAATAAAGTGCCATTGCGAGGGAATCGGATACCCCACTACTAAACGATACTAAACGGGGATAATTACTTGCAGTTAACCCGGCATTCACAAATATGTCCCCATTCGGCCTTTCTGCTTTTATACAGGGTGTACAGGGAGGAGTGGGCGAAACTTCGGGAGGTGATTCAGCAGCTCAAATGCAACAAAAAATATTCTCTTCACTTTGGCCCGATTCTCAATAGTGACCAAGATATTTGCATTTTTAACTTTTCAGTCGATATTCGCGTTTTCCACCATAATAACGGCCGTAACTTTTCTATCCTTTAACCTACCACAAATCTGCTTATTCCAAACGAAAGAGCATTAAATTTACTATAAAACTCAATATAGAGCTTGAAAACGTTTCTTATTAACAATGAAATTTTTACTTGAATGTCTAAAAAACTATTGAGAATCGGGCCATAGTGAAGAGAATATTTTTTGTTGCATTTGAGCTGCTGAATCACCTCCCGAAGTTTCGACCTCTGCTCAGTGTACATCCTGTATAGTTGCAAGTTAAATTTGTATGAGGGAAATGCTCACCGGGGACTTCGTTACCAAAACAAAGTTCTCCTTAATGATATTGCATCAATTTATGAAGTCCGTTTATGCATAAGTCGTGTATTAACTTAATTCATATACAGAAAAGCAATCCTCAGACTTTTTTTCAAGTACCAGCTCTGACATTTTTTTTAACTGTAATTACGACTTCAAGATTAAGCTAAAAAGGTACTCAAGTTAGGTACTTAAAGTACGTAAAAAAAAATCATTTAAGTTTTGGCGCCCTATTTTCTTGAATTACATAATATTAAGAATCATGATATTAATGACTATTACTCAAACTTGAAATCTGCAGGACGTAAAAGGCCATTAAGGAAAAAACAGATTTTAAAGGTGGGGGAAAGTTAATCACTAATTCAAGGTCGCAATTCGTCGTTTTTGATTTTTTTAAAGTTACTAAAATTCTGTGGTATTGGCAGGTTCTTTTCTTTTTGTTTTAAACAGATTGGGAATTTTTTAGTGAAGTCAAACTGTTTACGTCTTAGCTAGTTGTAGCATTGAACAAAGAACTGGTTGTTTTTTACAATAAAATTAACGTACCGATTCACTTTCTGGTTATTTTCAAGGAGTACGGAGTGGGGGTATTTTAATTAAACAGATATTAATCATGCGGTTACATTAAAAGGAACAAAACAAATCTAGTGTGAAGACGCTAGAAAGGAATTTTCCTTACGACTTTTCTAGATCAACAGGTTTAAAAGAAAATTCTAACTCAAAATCCCCAAAATGAGTTTTTTGGGGGGGTTCAGAAAAATTATTCAAATAAACACTAAGATGTAAAAGTTGTTTTATTAGGTTCGATTCCCGGGGTCTTGGCCTTGGATTTTATTTAATAGTTTATATGAGAAATTTACAATTAAGTATGATTACCGCCTCCGTCCAACTACCAATTAGGTGTCGTGGATGGAGACGACTAGCAAACATACTTTACTGTAAATTTCTCTTATTAACCACCATTAAATAAAATCCAAGGCCTAGACCAGGGGAATCTAACCCACTAAACCAACAATACATCTTAGCATTGCGGGTCTAGTTTCTAACCGCTTAACACACTTTACTACAAAATTTCTCATATTAACCATTAAATAAAATCCAAGGCCTAGACCAGGGGAATCGAACCCACTAAACCAACAATACATCTTAGCTATGCTGGTCTAGCCTATAACCGCCAAACATTAGCCATTAAATAAAATCCAAGGCCTAGGACCAGGGGAATCTAACCCACTAAACCAACAATACATCTTAGCATTGCGGGTCTAGTTTCTAACCGCTTAACACACTTTACTACAAAATTTCTCATATTAACCATTAAATAAAATCCAAGGCCTAGACCGGGGGAATCGAACCTACTAAACCAACAATACATCTTAGCTATGCTGGTCTAGCCTATAACCGCCAAACATTAGCCATTAAATAAAATCCAAGGCCTAGGACCAGGGGAATCTAACCCACTAAACCAACAATACATCTTAGTTATGCGGGTCTAGCCTATAACCGCCTAACATACTTTACTGTAAATTTCTCATATTAACCATTAAATAAAATCCAAGACCTAGACCAGGGGAATCGAACCCACTAACCAACAATACATCTTAGCATTGCGGGTCTAGTTTCTAACCGCTTAACACACTTTACTACAAAATTTCTCATATTAACCATTAAATAAAATCCAAGGCCTAGACCGGGGGAATCGAACCTACTAAACCAACAATACATCTTAGCTATGCTGGTCTAGCCTATAACCGCCAAACATTAGCCATTAAATAAAATCCAAGGCCTAGGACCAGGGGAATCTAACCCACTAAACCAACAATACATCTTAGTTATGCGGGTCTAGCCTATATCCGCCTAACATACTTTACTATAAATTTCTCATATTAACCATTAAATAAAATCCAAGACCTAGACCAGGGGAATCGAACCCACTAACCAACAATACATCTTAGCATTGCGGGTCTAGTTTCTAACCGCTTAACACACTTTACTACAAAATTTCTCATATTAAGCATTAAATAAAATCCAAGGCCTAGACCGGAGGAATCGAACCTACTAAACCAACAATGCATCTTAGCTATGCTGGTCTAGCCTATAACCGCCAAACATTAGCCATTAAATAAAATCCAAGACCTAGGACCAGGGGAATCTAACCCACTAAACCAACAATACATCTTAGCATTGCGGGTCTAGTTTCTAACCGCTTAACACACTTCACTACAAAATTTCTCATATTAACCATTAAATAAAATCTAAAGCCTAGACCAGGGGAATCGAACCCACTAAACCAACAATACATCTTAGCTTTGCGGGTCTAGCCTATAACCGCCTAACATACTTTACTGTAAATTTCTCATATTAACCATTAAATAAAATCCAAGGCCTAGACCAGGGGAATCGAACCCACTAAACCAACAATACATCTTAGCTTTGCGGATCTAGCCTATAACCACCAAACATACTTTAATGTAAATTTCTCATATTAGCCATTAAATAAAATCCGAGGTCCTAGACCCCAGGAATCGAACCCACTAAACCAACAATACATCTTAGCTTTGTGGGTCTAGTCTCTTAACCGCTCGGCTACCAAGGCGCCTAACTTTTTTTTTTATCTATATAAGAAATTTTTGTTTATCTATATAAGAAAATCATATCAGGAAATTTCGAAAACAAAAATCCAATCAGTTAACTGAAACTTCCGGTTTTGGTACTAGCTAGAAACACGGTATTTTAGCAAGATTGAACCCACCATTGATAATAACAAAATACGAGTATACTGCACTATACATGTTATTATAATGGTACTAAATAAATGATTAATTCCAGCTCAATGATGCCGTATGTGTTCATTTTCTAAAATAAATTATTCTCATTTTTGCTAACTGCTGCCCAATGACGCCGTATGGAATTATGTTTTCAAAAAGTGTTCAAAACATTCTAAATTGGGAAAAAAATAATATTTGATTTGTTTATTTTAAACGTTATTTATTGTAGTAAAAGAATTTTTGTTTTTTTCTCTATAATAATTTGGACCGGAAAGGGTTAATTAATTAATTCATAAAATTAGTACTTCCGTTTATGAAATTTTTATCTAAATCTAAATTGAGCAACACATTTAACCTTCCTATATTATAAACCAATATGAGTTCCATGTGTACTCGAAAATTTAAAGAAAATGGTTGAAGCAATTAGGAAAAACAAAAGTGTGAAAAAAATCTAATCAGTAAAATGATACATCCGGTGGATGGATTTTGGATTACTGCATTGTAGATAGATCCGCTTCCGGAACCCAATTTAAAGTTTCAGACACACACACTCAGGCAGAAATAAAGCATTTCCTGTAAACCACTTTTACTCAACTCCACAAGGGATATTTCATTCGCAAAAATTTGAGTTGCAATTTATCCCTTACTTAGAGGAACATCTAGTGCATATGCTTACATGATTCAATTTCCCTTTAGCAGTGAACGTAAAAAACAAATTACAAAATCTATCCATAAAAATGGATATTTCACCTAACCGGAACATTTGTAATTTTATTTACTAATACAATTCATTTTAATAATAACATAAAGGTAATAAGACCGTAAATTGCACCGTAAAATACACTGTACAGGGGAAGCTGAACCCCATTCTTCCTTTAGGACATTCCTTGAAATTAATGATCAGGAAAAGGAAAAATGCCTTGGACAAGATAATAGATTGTATTTGGGTGCAATAGGCATTCGATGGAGCGCAATGGGAACAGTGCGCGATTCGTTTTCGAAAAATTAAAATAAAATTGAAAGGCACTTCCGGGATATTTCTGATTTCGACCAAATCCATGTTGACGATTATACTGGTAACAAATTGTTTCAAATAAATTTGTATTTGCTCCATTACGTTTTTCACTTTTACTGATAACTTCCGTTCCAGGAAGTGGGCTAATTACTTCTTCAAAGCCCTACGATAACCCCAACCGAACAGTAAGAACACCGACACCGTCAGCATTCGTTTAATTCACACAAAACGTTGCAGAGTAATTGATGTATGTCATCCACTAGAGTCTAACAAAAGACTGTAATAACTGACAATTAAAAATTAATAAATGAAATAATGCCTTACCAGTTTATTCTACAAAGTACAGTCCACTTTTAATGATCAATTACATCCACTTCTTCTTCTTCTGTACCAAGAAAGGTTCTTTGGTGGCAAAATTAATGAGATGTAGACTGTACTTCTAACTCACTCTGCTTCAAAGTTACTGAACACACAACCTACAACTGACTAAAGAACCAAACTTGAAGAAACAGCAACAGAACTGAATAACAACACCAACAATAGAAACAAGAAACAACGTTGAGCACGAACATGAAGTATTTAGCATCTTATAGACTAAAATGTCTCCAAAACTGCTGAAAACCCCCAACAAAGACATTAACATACATTTCGAAATATATAAATGATAGAAGAGGAAAAACATGCAAAGTAAACATGCAGAAATTGACCTACCTGGTCTGCTATACTTGGACTAGAAGTTCCGAAGAAGGATATTAATAAGTGGCCATATAAATGTTTTAAATAATTATAATTCCCTTTATTTTTCTAAAATGACTAGTGCCATTTTTTTTCATGCAAGCAAAATAATTGGAACTACAATTATTATAGAAGATAGAGTTATTATTTAGAGGATAGGTCTGTGACAGGAGTAGTGTGCCATTCCGAAGAAGAATGACACTTAAAAGATGCTGAGAGATCATAAATATGGACCACATAATTAATTCCTCGCCCTACCTGATTTTAGCTGTCGGCTGGGATATGCACCAATCACTTGCAGTAACATATCCATCGATGTCTTCTGCAGCTCTGCTCAACACTGGACACTGGTCACAGTTTAAAAGAGATCTCAACGGAAATGGGACTGTGACGGATCATTTACTGTCTTGTGACGGAATTTTGAAAATAACCGGAGCATTTTTTATTTTTTATTTTTAAGCGCACAGGTTAAAAGTAATCACTCCAAGTTAATAAAGGGTAATCAAGCATTCCCGATGCAAGCACTCCCGGGGATTTTAACACTCCCGCACTTTCGGAGATTTTAACCCTACCGCACTCCAGGGAATTTTAACACTCCCGCACTCCCGAGGACTCTTCCCGCACTCCCGAGCCCGCGTTTCCTGTAACAATAGAAACAGAATTTTATTACGTTTAAATTTGATAAGCACTGTAGAAAAATATTCTTTTTTTTTAACAAATACTTTTGTTAAAATAAATACAAAGTGTTGCAAACATTACAACAAATATAAGAGCTTTTTAAAGCAGCTATGCATTTTTACTTCATTCTCTTAATTTCTCAAAGTGAAGTTAAGTACTTTAAGTCATAAACAATTTTCGAAATTAAGCTTCAACCGAAAATACATGTTTTAAGATTCCCTAACACGACACAAACTTGTTTTGTTTTTTTTAATGGTCTAAGAATGCAACCCCATTTAGTTGTAATGCTGTCAGGTATGATAATAATAATACAACCTTCAGAATTGGAATATAGACAGTCATGCGAGTGTTTACATCAATTTTTTTAAAAAAAAATCTATAAAATAAAAGAACTAAAACTTAATTAGAGAAAATTTGGGAAAGTAAAATACGTTCTCTTGCTTGGCGAAAAACTCAGAAGATGCCGTTGTGTGTAGTGTACGTTTTTCCTCCCCTGGAGAACCACTTAGATGGATATTCTAGATCCAACAATTACTTAAAATGGATTAAAAAACAAAAAACAACTCAGGATTACTACTTCCTAGCCAACTTAGATGAAAAAGGAAAATTTTTAATTCTGAACAATAATTATACAGAGTTTAATATTAGAGACAGAAATTAAAAGTTGTTATTGACAGATTACTTACTATGTAAAGATAACTTCCTGTATCCTATAGAACTATGAACACCATAAAAATTGGAATCAAAGAGTCTGTATTAATAATTATTATAATATCCTCATTTACCAGCTCACCCTGATCTACACTTGTTCAGGAAACTTAAATTTGCAAAAAAAAAAGGTGAGTTCAGGAGAAAAAACAAAAATTATGAAGTGCATTCAAGTTATATGCAACCAATAAATAAATTCTAGTTTATTACATGATGCACTGCATCAATTTATGTGCAGCAAACATTTATTATATAAGTTAATGTAGAGCAAAAATGAATGCACTTTTCAACTAGCTAATATCGCTGAATTTATTTGTTGCATATTTAAATGCATTATATCATTTGCATTTCTATGTATGTGGACATGCAGAACAAAAAAAAAATCTACTTTTACTGCAATTCTCAAGTTGTTGCCTTAAAGGAAAATTTTAACCTATGCCTCGAATGTGCAAAATGACTTTTTTTTTAAAAAAAAAAAGAAAAGAAAAATTACCCAAATAAAATTTTAAAACCTATGAAGTTTAGAGAAAATCATATCAGGAAAATTGGAAAAATTATAGTAAAGAGAAAAGACCATTCAAGTAAAGTGGCTCCTCCTGGTAGTGGAATTTTCATCAATTCATTTTAACTCTTTTTTTTATAATACGTATGGCACAAATTCATCACATTCTACTCAAATAGTCTTTTAGATGAAAACCTAAAACACTCTAAAACCATTAAAAAAAAAACGACAATACCTTTATTGAGTATTTCCTTTCAGTATAAAGGGCATTTCTGACTGAAAGTTTGGCCATTTTAATCTTCACAGGACAGTTAAACATTACTCTCCAAGGGTACCTCTTCTGATTCTTAAGTTAATCAAATTCGAAAGAAACTGAAGAGATGCTCCAACTAGAAAGTTCCATCAAAAGTCTTTTGGGTCGTGGTAGTTTATTATTAGTACTTTCGAAGGGATGTTAACCCCCTTAAAAACCCTCCATTGGTGCCCACATTGGCCAGATATAGCTAGAAAGCATATAACTAGTACTTTTCAGGTTTTAATTCTGATTATGGTTGTATAGCTTTATATAGCAGAGTATATATTGTAGATACTGTCAAAGGAAATAAAAACTAGCCCCTTTTAACTTGAAAAACTGGAGTCTCCAGGAGCTCATAGCAAGTAAATGAAATTTCAATGCTATGTAAGTCATGTGGAAGAAGATGTAGAGCATGTTATCATGCATTGCTGGGACTCTAAAGTCACCAGACAGAAATACAGCGTATTTTTGGACTGACATACTGAATACATGAGGATGAAGAGCCAATTTTTGACTGATGCAGACTGGGGAGATATAAAGGAAATGTTGATTATTGTTTTTGTTAGATCTGTAATATATAAATTTGTTATACTTTCAGGAGTTCGGCGTATTTTAATTTATCAGCCTTATGGTCTTATTAATTTATTGGTAATATAAATCAGATTGTTCCTGGCTATATAGAAGTTCCAATTAAACATCTAAGTCTAATCCAACTAAGCACAAAAATTTACAGAAAAGCTTTTAAAACAAAACCATAGATAGGGCTGGATCAGTCACGTGGGCTCGTACTATCTATCATTAATGTAAACAAAGAAAATGTGCCCACCATTAGGTTATTGATTAAACATATTATTTGCATTTTTTTTTTTTTAAAGGTAGTTTCTAACTTATTTTCTGCTTAAAATTCAAAACAATTTAAGAATTCATTACTTCTTTAATTAAATCAATTAATGACAGTTGTCTCTTTTGTAATCAGTAGCAAACGATCATTGAAAAAGCAAGGTTTACAACATTTGCTATGAAGGCAGTAAAGGTAAGAATATTTTCTTAATGATTTGATTTGAATTTAAAGGTCTTACAAGTTTTTTTTAGTTTACCTTGAATTGTCTTACACCGTGAAATCCATTTATTCCTCTGTACAAGATTCATACTACTTTGATTTTTCTTCGTTTTCATACATTAATGCATTTACATTACACATTACATTACATGCATTTACACGTTATGCATTATAACAGGCAAAACTTGATCCTTCTGTCATTCTAACTTAATTTTCAGGGTTGGTCGCATTTCATGAGTATCATGTTCGTCCTTGATGGACATAGTATATACTTTTAACCAAATTGATACTCGTAAAGTCCATCAAGGAATGAAATACCTAAATATTGCCGGATAAGATTATGTCTCGTAACGAAAGAGTGCATCTAAAGAAGTAAACATTCTCTTGTTCTTGTTTACATAACGTGACCGTACTATTATATCTTTTCAGATATTTACTTCACAGTGAATTGAAGATCTCTTTTTTTGTTGTATTATGAGCTGAGATATTAGATGATTAATTTTACGCTATTTATGGTTAGTAACAATTTGTGTTTTTTTTTTTTTGCTCGTAGCCTTAATAACAATGGTCATTTTGTTAGTTCAGGTAGTACAGTTTTATAAAAATGTATTACTGATGTCATTATTGTAATCTCTCTGCCATTTCTGTTTGACAAAATAGTGTAATTTTGTAAAAGTTTCGTATTGGACATTATTTTTGTCACCGTTCTCCGCTGTTAATGGCCTTTCTTCTAACAAACTAATCAAACCCCTTTTCTATTGAAACATACACATTGTGCTTTTATAGATACACTTATTTTCTTGCATTACCTGCAGTAGTATTACATTGAGTTAAGAATCTCCTCTGTTAGTTAGGCAGCTTTAAAAGCATTAATTAAACCTAAATGGAACTCTAATCTGGTTCATCTTGACCAGGGAAGAATATTTTAACTTTTTTGCTTCCCTAGGAACATTCAAGGGTTGAGATTGCAAACAAAAAGGACTGACGAACCCGTAAAGGAGAGGGCTGGTACATCATTCTCTGGACCTGTTCTGGCTATATTGAAACGACATATTGACGATATTGTCAGGAATTGGAAGCTATGGTTCTGGATAACATCTCTATGGAGGAGAGTTTTATTAGGAAATAATTCGGTCACTGAAAAGTGCTAGAAAGATCTGGGGAAGAAGCATGTAAGAGAACCGTTGGTGGTGATGTCTAGGAATGCTTTTACTGCTGGTCCTGAATACCATCGGAAGGGAGACCAACATGTGAAAATAGGATATTCAGGAGAATATCTCCTGAATATAAGATATTGAATATTTAGTGCTGACCCAGATATTAAGGAAGGATCACTTTCATTCAAGATCAGGGAACTTTGGGGAATTTCTTTTGGATTAGGGAGGATTGGGATAAGGGCCTTTGAGGCTTGTTTTTTACATGTTAGCTCGTAAGTGTAGTATAAAATAAAAATAATGGAAATTAAAATTAATTTTCAGAAGTTGCTTTATCAGGATTGTGAAGAGAAATATGATTTCCACTTCTTAACTGTTTATAAGTTGTCACGAATACCTGTCTCACTGAGCACTGCTAGTGGTTATTATAAGTGTACGTCAAATTCTCACTTTTTTTTCACCTTCAGAAAATGAAAATCGGAATCTGGTCAAGAATTGTAGAAAAAGAAGAAAAACTAAGACGGATGAAATCATCTTCGTAGTGTAGCATCGCAAATTCAACCTTGAGATTTTAAGGTACAGTAAGCGTTTGAAATACTATTGTACTGAAAGATCAAAGTTATTGCTAACGAAAAGTTGTTTCTATTATTAAATTGTGACGTTTTAATCTTATTTTTTATTTTATTATTACTTGTAGTATCATTTATTCCAGAATAGAGCTGTTTTGAATTAAGTGAACGCATTAGTTTTAATTAGATATATTAGTTATTAAAAGCTCAGTATCTTTAGTGAAGCCATTACAAAATTTATTACAGTAGAAATTAACTAAGGACACTTTTTTGTTAAATGATTTGCAAAGTTTTTAGTATCAACTAAGTATTTGATCAAAGTTGATTGATAGTTAAAAGTTTTGGAAAACAAGTTGATAATGGCAACAAATTCTTAAAAAAGTGGATTTACTATATTCTAGTTTTATATATAATATTTAAGCACATAAATTCATTATAAATTAGTTTCTTACCTGAACTAAAATAAAAATTTGACTGCAGATCTCAGCAAAATTGAGTAATTATTTTCGCATTGATGCCCAAAGTACCATACGACAATCTGAAATTAAGAAGTTTCCTAAAATGAAATCTGCATTCAACTTGATACAATACACATTTTAAATTTAACTATGATTTTACAATTTTTCATGTAATACTTTTTTTCCCCTTTTACTAACTTTCCAGGATTGAATTCCTATGAACATGAGGCAAAACTAGCGTCTAAGAACAGTAAATTTACTTCAGATAAGTTTCATAACTGAAGTTTCTTAAAGAAGAAATATCGAATAATGTTTTTTAGCTTTCAAAAATCAAATGAAATGAAGTTGCTAAGTATTTGAAAAAAACTTTAACCGATAGAAGACCAAACAATTGGTAAGGCCAAACTTTATTTGTTCATAAACTTGATTTAATCAATTCTTGATCAATTTTCTATAAATTATTTCTTAAGTTTTATTGCTAGATTAAGTTCAAATATTGCAAAATGAGTTGTCACATTCAATGCAAAAATGAAGGTCATTTACTAATAATAAAACGATTCAGAAAATCTATTTAAAAATAAGCAATTTAATAGATACCTTTGAAATCGTGAATAACATTTGAAAATAAATGATTTTATTATAAAAACTAGAAGTATAATTATAAAAAAAAATCTATTACAGTTATAATTAATTTTGCTATTTTGTCTGCCATATTGAATTTAAAAAAACCGTTTATATAATCTGGCTTACTATTTCTTTTTAAAAGTAATTATTTTCAATTTATCTTTCGTTTTAATGACATAGAAAATTTTAAAATTTCACGTAAAATTATAAAGCTAATTTATCAATTTCTGTTCACAGTCATATTTAAGAGACATTCATTAAGCAAAATGGTAGAATTGTAATTTTTAAGTGATGTTTAGAATAAATATCACAAATTACCTTTTAGTTGTGTAAATAATATTATTATCCTTAATTCTTATGTACTAGATTAACACTTTTTATTTTTTAATTTTGTCTAATCGGCTGTATTTAAATTTGAAAGTTACGAACACCATATTCGTTGCCAAAGTAGCTACTTGCAACTGCTCGCAGCGGTGCCAACTTTTGATAATGAAATTATTGTTAATCATTTTACATTCAGTATAATAAATCTTGGTCATTTAATTTGTTTTGTAAATGTTACCCTTTATTTATTCATATACTGTTTTTTACCTATTTAAGGTTTCATATGTATATATAGCATGTGTGATCCTATTATCTCCCTAGAATTTACACCTGCCCTAATCCCAACCATGTTACCCCTTTACAGCCATACTAAAGTGGAATTTCAGAAATATATTTAATTATTTCAGTAGTAAACCCGTAAAATATCCAGAAATGGCACATTAGAGAGAAGTTCCAAAACCCTAGTTCCCTCAGAAATCCATTTTATATACGTTTTCACTTAAAATTTTATTAAAAGTTAGAAAAGAAACGGCTGGATAAGTTTTAGAAAAAATATCGCTAAATAAAAAAAACATAAAATTCGCGCTTTTGCTTACACTATTTTCACCTCGAAATTTAAACTTTAATTTTGCATTTAATGTGAATAATTAGTTATAGGACTTCACACTAAAATGGAACTTAAGAGGGTAATCAAAGCATTCTTCCCTATAACCGCCCCTTAATCGAATTTACCATGTATACAATGAAAAACAATCATGTTGGTGTCATTTTCAGAAAAATCTTTTTAAAAAAAGCTAAATATAAGTCCATTCAATTAAAGTAATGGGCACTCCCATTCAAGAGTTATGTCTACTCGCCTAGATTGGGTACCAAAAAGGGAATGCTCCAACAAATATACTTTATATACTTGAAATTTCTGAGATTTTTTAAGCCAGTGTTCGCATAAGAGTGGATCCACTTTTCTTTTTGACTCAGGAGACCTCCAAGCTTGTGTTAATGGTGTAAACTCCATTTCAAAAATGTATCATCATCGCTATACTTAATGACATCAAAATTTATTTCGCAAATGTATTTTAAAGAAAAAAATATATCAGAAAACTAACAGACGCAAGAAGTTCAAACTTTAATGAATGCTTACTTTACTTTTATCAAAAATAATTACAAAATACACAAAGTTAGGATTATGATTTTTCTAAATCACTGAAGACCTGATTCGATTAAAAGCTTGAATCTGACTTCCAAATGAATTGAAGAGTAATAAAATACACTCGACTTGCAGATATATGTGATGTCACGAAAAGATAACAGGGGCTAGTTCTTACCTACATTTTTGGCAGTTGTTGGACCGCAGTACTGGGTGATTCCACTCGCTTGGACTTATTTCCCTGCACTCGCTATTTTTCCTGCATGGTTCTTGGAGCTTTTAGGCTAAGAGGAAGTTTCTTAGGATTGAGCACTGAGACATACAAGATCATCCGTGTAGCATCTGGTAATCTAGTCAAGTGGCACGCCTTAACTAAACTTATCTAGAGGTAACTGGCCGTGGTCTCGCCAAATCAGCTGAGTGCCCGTTTGATTCGTTTTAATCTGCCCTTATAATTTTTATAAAGGCACAGAAAGCTCAAAAACATTAAAGCAATGGGTGTGTTCAAACCCTGCGGAGATTGTGAAAGAAGAGAGGTTTATTACATCTTGTCATAGCGTTGCGCTTGAAGTACCAGAGGAGATAGATAAATAGAAGGTAGAAAGAACATTAAAATAAACCTCCGACCATGTTAAGTAATTAGTTTCAGCTAGAACTACGTTTTATCACCGTTTTTTGGATACACTACCGGGGGAAAGACCCCTAGGTTCTAATTTGATCTAATCTATTGCATTTTATTCCAGGAATGTGTATTTCAGGACAATTCTAGGAACTTTCCTCTATTGTGTTTTGCAATATTAGAGAGAAAAAATGTTAATAATTGTTTTAAATTAATTTCTTCATTTTGTTTTAAAAATAAATTACTCTTTTCATTCTATTCCAAAATGATTTCAATACAATTTACAAAATTATACAGATTTATTCTATGTCTAGATCCAAATATAAATCTAAAACAGTTTCTTTAATTTTGTATTCTAACGGTGTTAATAATTTGAACTGTATATTCTATTGTGTAATAAAATTGTTTTAATGTATCTATGGTGTTATGCCCTGAGTATAATTAGTAATTATGGTTGCAGTTTATTAAATGAATATTGTTCAATGGATATTGTTTTATAATTATATGAATGTTATTTTCCACTGTTGTAATATAAAACGAATTTTCTAACTTAAAAATGATTTATAATCCGTTTATATGAACAAATAAATAAATATTATATACCTGGAGATAATGGATGAAGCATGCATTACCTAAGTCCCACACAATTTTTGCAAAATATCTTTAATTTTTGACTTAAAATGCAATTTTTGTTTATGTATTATTATAAGAACGCATCACCATCTTTACTACAAACGCCATCTATTGACTTTTAATGTAAATCTTGTGACAGATTAGTACAGCGTGCGCTATCTATGAACGATATTTATAACTACAACAGCATAACCTGTATGTGTAAACTTTTTTTTCCCTTGAATAAACGGTAATGTGTGGCGGTGTGTATTGTTTATCCCACGTGTTGCCTAGGGTTTTTATTTTTCATTTGTAAATATTTTTAAAAGAAAGCGCAATGGGGCGTAAAGCACGTTTTGATGAGACAAATAAACAAAAAATAGGTCCTGGAAGGAAAGCTAGAAAACAAAAGGAACCAGTGTTTCCATTTCTAATAGGTAAGTTCATGTTTTTATTCTAATTCCCAATTTTAATAAGTTCTGTCACATTAATGGTTATTTTATTTTAGATGAATCTAAGATATCCAAGCTAACAAGTCACCGGCAACGACAACGCGCTGTAAAACGAATGTTGAAGGCCAAACAAAAAAGTGGTGGCCTTCCACAAAATAATTTATCAAATGTTAAGCCAGAATTAGGGGTAAATCATTTTAAAGGAACTAAAACAGGCAACAAATTGTTCTCATCCAAGGATAATAGTTAGTGTATTGTCTATATATATATATATATATATTTTTTTTTTGAGTTTAAAGTGTAGAAGTAGAAAAGAAATGAGCTTCTTGATTTTTCGTGATTCTTTTTTATACATTTTCTTTGCTTGTTTTTCTCCTTATTCTTGAACAGTATTCTTACAGAAACAAAAGTTGCCGAAAATAAGGAAAACAAACAGCAACCCTCTGGCGTGCATAAGAAATTTTCTGGCATAGGTGTTAAAAGGCGATTTGAGGTGGAAAATGGGGATGATGAAGAACAAGAAGAGAGCTCTGATGAAGAAATGGAACAGGATCAAGAAAAAGACAGCGAGGTAGAGAGTGTTGAAGAACAGAAAGATGAAGAGGACGAGTCTGAGGAGGATACATCTGAATGCAAGGTAGAGATGGTGCTATTTTTTTTTTTTGCCAGTTGAAATGTGTAATGATCGTAAGTTATTTAATAACAATTATTTCAAGTATTAGTTTTACAAGTAATTCAAAATGAATATAGATTTAGTGAACATCGGTTCTAATAAATTAAACTGTTTGTTGCTCAAGTTTCCTCATGGCTTTATTAGATTCGGCCTAAGTGGAACTTTAAACATTAAGGCATCTTGACTTCTGAGTTGAGGCTTTCATCTGCAACTGTAAAATGCCACATATTTTCTTATAAAAGCCTTAAGGGTGGCAGGAAACTGTTAAAACGCCAGCCAAAAAAAATGTTAAGTTTATTTTCTTCACGATCAATGTTCTTTAAAGCAATTATAATAATTTTTACAACCGTACAATAAGTTCCCTAAGCAAATACAAAATATAAAATGATTTCGACCACACAGAATCGCTTTAGAAAAGTATTTCACCCTCTGATTCCTCGACTAGAATATTGAGATAAGAGGAGATGTGTGGCAAATTAATAAAGAATTGAGAATTCTTTTAAATAGACATTATCAAGGCTTTCTACGAGTCTTGTTGAAGCTCTACTCCAAATCAGTAGGCCGAGAGCAAATGGACGTACTATCCAAGTTTGGATCTAAGACAACGATCTGTTATTTTGCCAGCGGTATTGTTTGAGGATGACGGAATTATAGAAACATTGGAGGGTTATATGGGCTAAAAATTTTATTAAAAGGAATTATGGCCAGGTAGGTCGAAGTTTCTTCTCTAAGTGAGTTCGATGCAGTTGAGTTTTAGAAGCTCAAAAAATTTAAATTCTTATTATTTTAAAAGATTTCATTTTTAAAATTAGATTATTTCAATTCATAATAAAGTAATTGTTTTCACTGACTTTATCCGCTTAGCCAGCCAGTATTGTGTGAGTCGGAAACATAGTTGAAGTCACGTCCTTTACACCTAACTGGTTAATCAACTTTTGATGATGGTTGAAATTCGAAAACCGGTTATTGATACTAAAAACATGGTACTACAACGGTTAAAATAAGCGATATTATCTATTTCTGCAAATCTAACCACCTTTTCATCATCCCAATTTTTTTATGATCTGTTCTTTGGCAGTTTTATATCATTTATAATGGAAATGTAAGAAAATCAATTACCTTCCTTAGGATCAGACTGAAGATCTTCTTTTTTTTTCTTTAATGAATTTCGCAGGTTGGTACGCTAGATGATTTAAACGACGAAGATACATCTGACAGCGATGAAAATGCTGACGAAAATGAAGAAGGTGATTCAGAAGATGAAGATAAAAGTGAGGAAGCGGACACAGACGATGAAGAACTGCCAGCAGAACGGACAGCTAAAAAGCTGAAGAAAAAGCAAGAGAGCATTGAGTAAGTAGCAATAGTTTTAGGGATTAATAAAAAAAAAAGGTTAATTAAAAAGTTGTTTTTGGTTTTGAGGCGAATAGCCTCAAATAATCCTATTTCTTCGTAATTGGTAAAGAGGAATGAGAATACAGAAGTGGACTGTACTCTTCAGCTTTCAATTAGTTTACGCCATACTCGTATTTTATTCATTTGCAAAATACTTAAAATTCAATTAAAATAAAAGTAGAATACCGTCCAAGTTCCTGCAAACGGACAACAAACTTTTTTCTCAATCGAATTTTAGCTAGATAAATGATTGGACTATCTGATCTTCTTGCTATTCCCATCATGTTGGACTTTACGCTTTTCAGATCATGATCTTTTTGGCAGTCTTAAATCTCTTACTTCTGTCAGTATGACGGCTCCCCTTGGCGATTTAAGCTTTACAATGGAAACAGTTTTAACCCTAATCTGCACTCTAAAGATCAATCCTTCTTCCTTTAGTGCTTGTTCATTTAATGTAGGGTGTGTTTTAAGCACAGTATTTATGATGAAAATAAAAAGTAATGAGCGCTGAGACAGTGAGATGTAATTTGCTATTGTGTTAGCTAACCCAAAATGGTTGTGTAATTTTTTTGTTTTTTTTTGAAAAATTAATTTATATTAAAATTTGATTATTTGAAGAAAAGATGCCCAGGAAGAGATGGTGTTGAACATAGCCAATAATGATGTATTTGAATTCCCAAAAGAGGGAGAAGAATACACAACGATTGGGATCCCAGAAACTGAACAAAGAATTAAAGACATACTGCTGGTGTTAACGGATTTTAAAAAATTTAGAGAAGAAGGAAGGTTTGTTTTCTTAAGTTTTCCTTTTTAGTTATTTTGAAAATTCGCAATTGATTTTAATACTTAAATCTGTTAATTGCTTTCTACATTTTTTTTTTTTTCGACGTTCATAAAACAGAAATCGTAAAGAATATATTGAACTGTTGATAAATGATTTGTGCACATACTTCAGCTACAATCGATTTCTTATTGAACGATTTGTTGAATTATTTCCATTGGCTGAATTAATGGACTTTCTGGAGGCTAATGAAACTCAAAGACCGCTTACAATAAGAACAAATAGTTTGAAAACCAGACGAAGAGATTTGGCACAGGTTTGTCAATTGATTTGATTTTAATTCAATCAAATTTTTTAGGTGGTTAACTTTTCTTTATAATAATATGGTTATCTTTTAGGCTTTGATAGCTCGTGGAATTAATCTAGATCCTGTAGGAAAATGGACTTCAGTTGGACTGGTCATTTATAGTTCAACAGTTCCTATTGGAGCTACGCCAGAATATTTGGCAGGGCATTACATCATTCAGGTAACCTAATTTAAGTAATCCTATTTTAGGCTGAAATTTTTTCCATAATAAATTGCGCTCTAAACCTGCTGTGCAGTGGTATCTATGGACTAAGGAATAACCTGAAAGTCTGAAAGTGAGCGGCGGAGGCTGCCTATCACGCTAGCTCAGAAGTGCATAAAATTTTAACAGTTGTGCAGATCTATAACAGCTACGTCTGTATTAGGGCTTAGAGACAACTGCAGCATCTAAATCCTGTTGGAAAATTACCTTCGGTTGGAAGGCTTCTCTCTAGAGTGCCACTTCAGTGTAATGTAGGGCTTTATATTGTTAGTACGTTTCTAAAATTCGATGGTTGAAGCACTGTTCGCATTACTGTAAATGTAAAGCTGCTTTTTTTTTTTTAAAAAAAAAAAAAAATGTTTCAGGCGTAGAACCTAGGCCACTAGTTGGTCCCTATTCTACGTATAAAAATCCGTAACTTTCAACCAACTCTCACATTCATTCTTCTTGCTGATAACTTTTAAAAACTAACAGAGTAACTAACTTTTTATATTTGTCAAAGCCAGGTTGTCAAAAATTGTCTCTCTGTATTACCTCCGCTCTAGATCCCGTCAATTTGCACTGTACAAAGCGCTAAGATAGTGCACTGCCGAATCTGTACACTTTTTAACTCCACAATGTTGACACTATGCGTTCCGAATAACCTTCATGTTGAACAAATGTGCATGTCCCGTTAATCAGCGCTACAGAAAGTGCTGTGAATTATGTGAGCAAAATTTGACAATTGCTATCTGAATGAAATATAAACGATTGCAAGCTTTGAACTGATGGAGCCCTCTGTTCTTTAAATTAGATTTCATAAATAATAATATAAAATACATGAGGCCACAAACTTTTCTTTTAGATATTACTTATAAAACTTCAAACCAATATTTGTCCTTGAATAAAATTGTGTCTCTAGGCCCCAGCCAACTACTATAATGTTTCAGCGACCAAATCTCCAACTAATTTACTAATAGTTTAAAATTTGTATTGCAGGGAGCATCAAGTTTACTGCCAGTAATGGCGTTAGCTCCCCAAGAAAATGAAAAGATTTTGGATTTATGTGCAGCTCCAGGTGGTAAAGCGTCGCATATTGGTAAGAAATTTTAAAAAAACAGGAAATCTTTTTTTTAGTTAATTATTCTATTTGTTGAGAGCTTGATCTCTTTTTTCTTCCAAACAAGCTGCCATAATGAAGAACACTGGCGTACTTTTTGCTAACGATGTTAATAAAGATCGAGCTAAAGCAATAGTTGGAAATTTCCATAGATTAGGAATTATCAATTCAATTGTTTGTTCATATGATGGACGAAAAATAACAAAGGTAATAATAACCTTGGTACAAAAAACAACAAAAATCGCCTTCGAATTGCCTGTGTACTTAATTTATTTATCACTACTTTTTGATTACAGGTCATGAAAGGCTTTGATCGAGTATTACTTGATGCACCTTGTTCAGGTACCGGAGTTATCTCTAAAGATCCCAGTGTAAAAATGAACAAGGATAAAGTAGACATTCAGAGATGTTTTACACTGCAAAAACAGCTGATACTGGAGGCGATTGATGCTGTAAACCCCAAATCAACTACTGGAGGATATATTGTATATTCAACTTGTTCCGTTTTGGTAATTTTGACTCTTTTTGTACTGAGTGGATACTTTCTTCTCATTGCGGTAAAGGGAGAATTGTAAAAGCGTGTCGTATTTTTTGATTTTGCGTTTTTCACCAAGAATAAAGCCTCACGATCACTTGGAAAAAATACCTGACACGACTTTCTGTTACTATTTCAAGGGATGCTGAGATAAACATATAAAGGATTCTCAACTTCTTATCCCTCGTACCAATACCGGAATTTTTAAACACATTTAAAACTGTTCGTCTTCTTAACATTGACTCTTAACTCTTATCAGTTTGCAATATTCTTCTAGCGTCCGAATTTTGTGTCTCACATCTTAAAGAGTTTCTGCTAAATTATCCTCAAAAGCTTACAAACAGGATGCCGTCAGCCGGAGGTTGCTTAGTCTTTTTTGGTGGAAAAATGAATCTATTTTTCGCGAAAAACTAGAAAATAAATTGCATTCGTAACGCCTCACTTATGTTTTTTTTTTGGAGGGGGGGCTAAAACTTAAGTTTCAGAAGCGGTAATTATAATTAAATAGAATTCTGAAATAAGAAAGAGAATAATATAGGGCTAAGGGATTCCCTTTGCTGTAAGCTCTCAGTAATTGAAATACTTTTCGAAGTTTTGCCTTCAACTCTAACAAGTATCCGTGCAGAACCATGAAGTTACATCTATCCAGAATTCCATCTATCTTTCCGCTAGCACCAAGAAGTTAGCTAAAAAGTGATGACCGACCATCTGGTTGCTAGTTTTTAATACTTTTTTTTTCGTAAATGAATGTGAAAATTTCGATGCAATGACAAAAATAAATAAAATATTATTGTAATTTTTTGTTAATTTAAATTGCTAGCCTGAAGAAAATGAAAATATTATTGAGTATGCCATGAAGAAAAGACATGTAAAACTTGTTGAAACTGGTCTGGATTTTGGAACACCTGGGTTTACTAGTTTTCGAAGCTATAGGTACATTATTTCAATTTTTGTTCCTGTATTTATTTACTTAAATGATTACAGTATATTTGTTAATAATACCTTCTTTTTTTTATGTATAAAAACGAAGATATAAACCTTCAATGAATCTTACAAGAAGATTTTATCCACATACGCATAATATGGATGGATTTTTTGTGGCAAAATTGAAGAAATTATCAAATCAAATTTTTAAAAATGAAGATAAAGATGTAGAAAGAATGGGCGATGTGCAAGCTGATGTCGAAGGAGGAGAAGAAGAAGACGAGGAATTGGAATCTAAGAAGAATGTTGAAGAAAGTGAGGATTTTAGTGTAACGCAACCTCCGTCTTCAGTACCTCGCAGTTTGAGGGCACCTAAACATGGTAGAGGAAAACGTAGACTGGAAAAAATGGCTATCAAAATCAATGAAGATGATGATGAATTGGATGCAAGTTTACCCAAGTAGGATTTTTATTTTTATTTTATTTTTCGTTTGAAGACTAAAATTTCTCTAATTATGGAGATTTTTATAACTGAGTTATTGTCACAGAGTAGGGTTGAGAATCTGGAAGTACAAACATGAAAAAGATGTTAGGTTCAAGTTTTATATTCCCAATTTCAGTCATAATTTTAATGTTTTTGCCAAGCTTCATTGTTATTGTGAGTTTGATGTGTCCACTGCCCTATCTGCTTATGAACTCAGTTTCTCTTCAAAATGCTTCTTCTGTAACAATTTCTGATTTCGTCGCGTATGTAATGTCAATGAACGTCGTAAGATATTGATATAACATGAAGTTTCGGTGAAATCAATAAAAAAGAAATGCAATTTATGCAACATACATATTTGTGAGTTAGTTTTTTAGGCTTTGTCCACAAAACTGCATCAATTTTCTTTAAATTTGGAATGATAACTAGTCTCAAATAGATAATCCACTGTTATTTGAAACATTTTTCAGTAAAGAATTGTTTTCTAATGGTTTCTAAATTCGAAAATTTATTACTGTGGCACCAAGTGACATTTTTGACTACATTTAATGTTGGAGAGCATGCCATTTATTTTTATTTCTGCGAGGCTTTTAAGTGTTTTATGTTTATATAATTTTGTGTTTGGTACAGTCATAAACAGGTTTAGAAAGGGAGTCTAAAAAAAAATCTGCTGCTCCATAATTTTTTCAATTTTCTCCCTCGCTAAAAGTATAATACGAAACTAATTGGATAAGTAGTCGGATAAGGCTAATCTATGGGAAGCGTGAAAAATAAATATTTAAAGTTTTTCATTGTTTACTGTCTATTATTCCCAATTAGAGAAAGTATTACAGACGTGTCAAATTAGTTTTTACTGAAAATATTTGTTTTGAGGCCCCTTGAATCCGAAAGTGGTTTTTAGAAAATGATCTTTGTTTATGTAAATCTAAGCAGTCTCTTAAGTTATACCTAAATATATACAATGTACAATCATAAAAGCAAAGTCTACAATAAGTAAAAAAAAACAAAACCATACTTTCACTGAATAAACAATTTTGATTTATTGAAAAATTAAACTTACCGTCTTTAATTAAAGTGAATTTGAAATAAATTATTCGACGCAAGCATGACGTATTTTACAATTCGTGTTTAAATTTTACTACTTAATTTCGCTTATGTACAACTTGGCTTTTCAAAGTTCGCACATATTATTTTAAACATGTTTTGCTTAATTTACTAGCTGTGTTTGTTACTTTAACAATTTTATTTAACAGTAAAAATTATGTTCTGAAATATTCATTTCATACCAACCGCTTTTTACCACCATCTAAGTAAATATAAATAATTTTGATAAAAATTTTATAATTTTATTACACGAATTAATTAGCAATTGATAAAATAAAAATGATCTTTTTTTTACATTTATGATTACGTGACTGTTATAATTAACAACTACTGATTAGAGATTTTATAGAAGCCATATTGCACACAGTCAAGATACCATTTGCTTAACCCCCGGTCGTATAGGTTAGAGTGAATTGAGTTTCGCCGGATTACTATTAGCAGTAAGTAAATAGATTTTTTGTGTGTTAATTAATGTGATTACTCATAACAATTCATTAAAACTATTCAATAATTTTTTAGGTTGTTAAATATCACAAACTAATAAGTGCATTTTGTTTTAAAATTATAACTAAGCAATTTATTCTAAACTTTTTTAAGCACATGTTCCCTTTGATTAAGGGTAGCTGAATTATTTAAAAATAATTTCCATTTTATTTTTGCAAGTATTGTGCTTTTTTATTGTTTTTTAATCGAAGTTAATAATATATGTAATACTCGTTAGAATATTAATGATTTATTAGGTGTCTAGAAGTTGTTATCAGACCGGTATCCACTTCAATCGTGCACTTAGTATTATGTTTCAACCACTTAATTTTCTTTAGATTTCTTGACAGCACTTAATTTTTTTTTTTTTTTCAATTATACATCTGCAGATCTTATCTTTAAAGAATTGTCTGTCAAATGAAAATTTTAAAAATTGAAAGTAGTCGTAATCTATGCTCCTTATTTAAAGTATTACTATTATTTTAACATAAGTGCCAGTATAATGTTCTGCCAAGTTGTATTATGTTAAAAAAAAAGAATGTATTTATGTAAAATTCCAGGCAGATCCTAGTTATAGTTCTAAATATGTTACCTTGGTTATTATTAACTCCGCGGGCAAGTTGGTCAACCCCCACTTGATCGCCTTAGTATTAATATTAAAACTAGATCACATTTTTGTAAACAAATTCTTTGAGGCAGCAATTTACTAGTCTGTTAATTATTTTCATAAATAATAGTGGTTTTTTTTTTAATATAAGTAAAGAAAACTTCTTCTTTTTTTTCTTGTTATTTTACTCAATTATTTTACAGAATTTTGTTATAATACGCAGTATTGTGTTGAGAATATGACTGCCGTGCAGTTCAGCCACTCATAGGAACAAATGCATATAAATAGTCTGTGAACTCACTCTTTGTGGAATATAGCTTAGATCTTCTTTTCACTGTTCACATAATTTCTTATTCCTCTCTTTGAAATAGAATCACTTACATCCCCGATATCTAGTTTGATTATATTCTCCACTCACAATTATTAAATATTATTTATTTCAAAATCGTTTCCACAATAAAATGAGAAGTATCAATTTTGTTTTTTATAGGATTCAGTAAAAATATTTATCTTCGTACAGCAAGTGAAACTTGTCATTTTTCTCTGGGATTTCAGGCATAGTGCTACGACATTTTTGGTTCTAAATTGGTGTTTTTTTCACCCTCTTCTTGAAGATTTGGAGCTCTTCCCTCAAGAAAATAAAAAAAACTCCGGGACTGGAAAATTTAACAACCAGCCGTCAATAAACAAAAAAGTTCTCGTCCCTTTAGAGTCACGAACGTGTTTTATCAAAAAATAATTCTCAAATTTTATGATTAGATACTCTCATTACCTGAATTACTTAAAATAAAGAGCATAACAAAAATCTAATATTATTCAATTGATTGGTAATCTGTATAAAACTATAAACCTTTATAAATAAAGGTGAAGAAGAAGTTAGGACTTGCTCTCTTTTACCTTCAATATTTTTTATTGATCGCTGAGGAAGTCAAATTCTAAGATTTTATAGGATTAACTTTTAAATGTTCAGTCTTCATGGAGTGTTAATCATTATTTACTGGCTCCCTGTTCTTCTAAGAGATTCCCTAGAGAGCCAGAGTAATTCCCAGGTGTTAGAGGGGAATGTAACTATTTAAAATCCACTTCTCTTGAATTTTGGAGAGAGTTCTTCACAAAATAAGAGAGTTTAATGAGGTGCATATTCAGAGGGCATTGATGATTAGGGTGCTTCAGTATTGGGAATTCTTTTTTATAATGGAAAAAGTGGCGAAAACCAACGAATTTACTATAAACTTTAAATATTCATTGGTACATATGTAATGGTTCAACTTTGATTTAAATCATTTCCATGTAAATATTTTTAATGCAAAACTTATCTGGGAAAAAGATTTTC
This sequence comes from Rhodnius prolixus, assembly GCF_049639745.1. Taxonomy (NCBI): domain Eukaryota; kingdom Metazoa; phylum Arthropoda; class Insecta; order Hemiptera; family Reduviidae; genus Rhodnius; species Rhodnius prolixus. The sequence goes on from NW_027411582.1 coordinate 34,189,987, forward strand.
TTCTAAAGTATCCAGGGTAACTATTGCTCTCACATTATGTAGTGATGTTTTGATGGATACAGTCACTAAATAAAATTAAGTAAAAACTAGCCTAATACTGAAATAAACTTTAACATTCAGCAGCATCGAACTTGTAAGATCCATAATCCATTACACATTTTCCTGCACTTAGAAATTTTAATACAATTTTTTTTTATTTTCAGAAAAATGAGAAAGAAAAAGAAGTCTGTACAGAGTGAAAATATAACGGAAACCAATGAAGAATCAAATAAAGGTAAGGTAACCAAAACTGTACAACCAAAACAACCAGTGAAGAATAATACTAATACAAATCCAAGTGTAAATAATAATAATAAAGAGATACCAGCGCCGGCAGCCGGTGATAGTACAAATAATAATGATAATGTAGCTAGTGAAAACACTCAACAGATTAAAAAGAAACGAAAACGTAATAAGAAGAAAAATAAACCATCGAACACGAATAATGATGAAACAGAAGAACAGGAAACCACGGAAGATGTTGGAAGTAAAGTGGGAGGAGATGAAGTAGTAAACGGTGAGGATCAAAGTTTACCAAAAAAGAGGGTCAACGAAGATGAAAGTTGTACACCAATTAAGAAAAAAAAGAAGAAACAAGTAAGTGAAAAAGTTGCCGCTGGAAAACAGGCAAAAGTAGTTGAAAACAACGCAAGAGGAAAAGAAGATCCTAAAGAAGGTGGTGGTAAAAAGAAGAAAAAAAATAAACAGAACATTAGTAAACAACAAAAGAATGAAGAGCAAGGAAAAGCTGAAGATGTTGAAGAGAATGAAGAAAGTCCTGTGGCTGGTGGTGGCCAACAAGCTGCTGGAAAGAAAAAGAGAAACAGGCATCGTAAAAAGAAGGAAGGACAGAGTGATTCAAATGAAAATGTTGCAGAAGATGCTGTAACGCAGAAAGCAAAAGCGGCTAATGATGATGCTGGATCGCCAATTAGAAAATCACCATCTAAACAGAACTTAGACGGTGCAACAGAAAAAACAGCTGCTGAAGAAGTGGCTGAAGTTGGTGCTGAAGCTGTTGAGGCCAGCGTAACTACCGATCAGACTGGCAAGAAAAAGAAGAAGAAGAAGAAGAAAAAACAACAGCCGGCACAACCGGCCGAGGAAAGCAGTCAGTCCATCTCCACGGAGAGTAGTAAGACTGTCGAGAAGACACAAGCGAATGAAGTCCAGAGTATTGGAGACACTGAGAATATTTCACAACAACAGTCCAATCCTAGTCCAAAAAAAAAGAAAAAGGTAGGTAATTAATATTTCTAATTAATGTTAAATAGCAAAAACAAAAAAATAATTGTACATTTTATTATTTTTATTTTTTCATACAATTATTTTTTTCTTTCTTTCTAGAACATTTTAAAAGCTACAAAAGTTGACCACATAAAACCATGAAAAAATGTTACCTTTTTTTACGTAATGTATTTAATATTTTTTGTTTTGTTGATTTAGGTAATTTCTTTCTTTATTTTTTACTTATAATATATATTAATAAATTTTTTTGAATTTGTATGACATCAAAAGGGTCATTATAACGTTTTTTTTTGTTTTTTTTTAAACATACTTATTCGCTTAAATGAAATATGGAGCAGTTCATTGGGAATACTTTATTTTATTTGTCTTATTCATTATGATTGTTATTTTTAGTTTATTATTTTTGCAAAATAAGAACACTGAGTAAAAAATTGTATTAATAGAATGAAGAAATGCGAGTTTTTGGAATCTGGGATAAATCTGTGTCTCACTTTATCAAAGAGACGTATTCATCTTCTCTCTTCTTATTTCTGATTAATTTTCTACCTAAAAACCAACATTATTACCCAGAATTACGGTGCCGATTGGATGTCACCTAAAACAAAGGGAGAAGCTTTTATTTATGGAAGACAAATTTTCTTTTAACAAAAACTTATGAACCTCTGTTAGAGGGATGTAAATTCTCAAAGGAAAAATATTTTTTTTTTTTTTTTAAAGTCGATTTTGTTGTTCATTTCTCTTAAATCTGTCCACCTTCGAATTTGTCATCTTCAGATAATGATTCTGTACATAAAAATTAAGTTTAATGAAAATATTTAGAGAAGAAGCAAGACAAAAAGAAAAATGAAGTACTGAACCTGTAGGAACTAATTGTCAGATTATGAAATCAGTCCATCAAACATCTCTCTCTCCAATCATCATTAAATATACAATATTTTTAATACTCTGAAGATGTGCGAATTTGGGTTGTTCACTCCATGTAGCAGGTCAAGATGTACATGGTACATTGAATGCGACACATATTTCTCCTGAGATTTAAGAAATTTTGATCTCTATCTCGAAACAAATCTCTTGAATCTACGATTCAGGCAGTATCCATAAAAATCGTTTCTATTTATTCCAAAATGATATTTCATCAAAATATAAAGAAAATTTACTCTTTTAAAAGCTGAGTGCCCGGGGTACCCCTAGTTTATTTAGAGGACTTTAGTCTTTTTTATGCTATAAAAATGAATTTGTTGATCTTTTTTTCTTTTGTCGTGTTTTTTTTTTTTGTTTTTGTCTTTTTAAAGTTTAATAAAAAAAAAAAATGTGCCACATAAAGAATTTTTACTGTTCGAGTATTTTTATAATATGTGAAAAAATTGTATATTTTTAATGTGAAGGAATAACATAGTTTGTTGCTAAAAACTTGTTTAATTGTATTTAAGACAACAACAACAAAAATGAAAGATTCAAACCCCGAATGATTTGAAATCAGTGAGGGTATCAGTTTAAGCATGAACTTAGAAAAGAACTTATTTGGTATAGATTCTAGATTTCAAGTTAAATTTCAATAAAATGCATCTTTTCTTTCAGTTTTAGGATTTAATTTTGTTTATTATTATTATTATTATTATTATTATTATTATTATTATTATTATTATTTAAAAACTTTATGTATAACTAAAAAAATTTTGTTTTATGAAGCTTTGTGATAAAATTTAAAAATAACTTGATATTTTTAATTAAATATGTAGAGAAATACTTGAATTTCATACACAAACATGTTCATATTTTACTCTTCGCTAAGCTGCTACTTTTCTTTTTACATTTTCATTTTCTTTTCTTTTTTTGTATTATATCTTTTCCCAAAATAAAAACCCAATAAATTTTAATTGTTAAAAAAGTATATTTTTTCAAATGTAAAAAAAAAAAATAATGCTTGTAACAACAACAAAAAAAAAATTGTTATAAACTATCTAGTACGTAAGTTTTATATTTAAACCTCAGGTAATTCTATTGTACTGTTTAAAAAAAGTAAAATCTTGAGAAAAACTGGGAGAGATGTGAAGAATTAAGAGAAAGTGTACTTAGTGATGGAAAACAAAATTATGTACACTGAAAGATTTCTTATTGTCCTTTTGTTGTGTAAAAATGGGAGTTAAGATGTAAAAAGAAATAAATATTGTTTAAAAAAAAGAAGAAAAAAATTATTGATTTTTTAAAATAACTTTATTTTTAAGTTCAGTCCCAAAAAAAGGTCCACACAGGGTCATACAATGTTAAATTTGTACTTGAAAATGGCAAGCGTAACTTAATTGTGTGTTTTATAACATTTTTGTTCATCCCAATCCTTGTAATGCAGCTTCCACCTGTTCGTGAGGGTACCTTCCTTAGATAACTTGAGAAGGTATCACTTCCCAAGCCACCTTTCCTCTATATAAGAACTAGAGTTTTATCATTAGGTATTTTTGCGTACCTTTTCTGGGGCACCAAGTGCAATAGGTTTCAAATCAACGCATACTGACGGTAGCAAAGCTGACAATATATGAGAACCCAATAAACTACAAGTGAAATCTAATGCAAATTATTTTGCCTGCATTCTTTCGTAAGTTATAGTTGATTTTTTTTTTTATTTTAGGATATGCATGGATTTTTCTTTGTCTGGTAATTGCTTTTAACGTACTGTAAATTCCTGATTACCCACCTACTTCTCGAAGAATAGTAATTAATGGAAATAGGAATCTATTAAGATGATCTATTGGCTATAGATTTTAATAGAATAAGCTTTTTTTTTCTAAATTAACAATAGTTGTGGTTTTGTTTGTTTAGATAATAAAACTACTTTAATTCACCTTTAAACAGAAAAGGCAAATTGCTTCCTGAAAAGAAAATACCTTACTTTGAAGACCGTCAGTACTACTTCGAGACTTCCAGATGAAAAAAAGGATGCTGACATCGCAAGATTTCTTGAAATTGGGATAATTGTAACACAAGGTAGATATAATAGGAAAGAATAGATAAATTCATCATTATTATGTTAATAATGCTTCTTTACCCTCGCTCTATATGGCGTGGAGAAAAAATAAAATTAAGACATATAGTATTTCGGAACTGAAATTTTAAGGTTTAGTTCTTCGGTTAATACGTAAATAAGTTATGAAAAATCAATATAGGCACACTCTGTTAGCTTTATATTTTTTTAACTCTTGCTTATTGGGATGTTAAATCGGCAGTCTTAATTTATCAAAATTTCCAGCACAGAAGTAAGATCTTTTAGGTGGCAGTAGGTTTGAGGCTTTTAGTCATTCAATTAAGACTCCATAATCTTCTTGTATCAGGAAAACTATAAAACTGAACAATATGTCTTAAAAAATATTAACTAAACAACAATTAAATTTTAACAAGAAAGGCCAAAAGTATTTTACGGTAAGCTTTATAATAATTTTGCTTTTGCCTTGTATCAAAAATGCTTCAAAGTGTTTTTAAGTTAATCGTTCATTTGGTCCCGTTTTCAAGAAAAGTGCAATGTAATTATCTGCAATTATCAGTTAAAATGGCAAGTTACGTAGAACCTAGCTTGTTAATAAATTCGAATTAAAGTGAAGTATCTACACAATGCGATACAGTGTTGAGTATTTATATAATAGACTTCAAAAATAAATCGAATCAAAGACCTAATGTACAAAACACCTTTTTTTTACTATAGTTAGATTGGCTTAACTCAGAACTTAAATACAAAAATCTCAAGATTATCATTTAGGTAGGTCCCCAAATAGAATTCAAAATAAAGTTTCAAGTCTACATTTAAAACATGAAAGAAATTTTATTAATAAAATATACCAGAATAATTATATAAAAATTAAACAAATTCTTGAACATTTTCTTTTCGCATTGTTTTCCAAATCTTCAAAAATTTAGTTATTATTTTTTAATTTTTTGAAAAAAAAATTATTTTAGAATTTTTCTAAAAACGGACTCAGTGCTTTTTTCTTTAAATAGGAACTAATTAATATTTTAATTCAAAACACCATTTATTTTGTACTATACAGGATCCTGATTTTAGTAACAAAGAAATCCGACAGATAGCATAGGTGTTCAGTTTTAGTTTTCGGTAATGGCCGACGTGTGTTTCTAAGTTAAATATTTGAATTTATATTTGTGGTTCTTGAAACTATATCAAGCGAAAATACCTACAAAAACTACCAAAGGATCGTTTGTCATAACCGAACATTAGAAATGTAAAAGTTTTTTCTTCTAAGATAGGACAAACTTTTAACTGTAAAGTTGAAACAAACTTTACACTATCATCAGCTTCAGGTAAGTTGTATTTCTGGATATTATAAAATTCAAACATACAATATATTCAAATAACATTAAAAAAAAGTAGTCTAATACAATGTTTGTATATAATTCTTTCACCTGCCTTCGAATTTTCATAGTTATCATATTTGATGATAACACACAAAATAAAATTGCTTTCTTAACTCATTAAATGTTTACTTATGAAGTACATTAAGAAAAAAAGGTATATAGTATATGAATTTAATTATTGGTACGCTGTGTGTCTAGCAACCCGATCTATTTGGGCAGCACCCTTTGTTTTGCAAATATTTGCATTAAAATGTTTCTCTCTCTCAAACTAACAATTTCCATTTAAAATATTCTGGTTTAAACTTTGCGAAAAGATGCATTTAGAAGATTTTATAACTTTAATAAATACATTATTTCTTACAACCTGAGTTTACACTTTAAGAAATATAATGTGCAGCCTTGGCTCAAAGAATATTTGAGAAAGTTAAATTACATTTCGGTTAAAAAATAAATTTGTATGACTAAAAGAAGAGATTGGGAGTCAGCCTAACCAAAAGATACAGAGTGAGTATTAGATTCTGAATTTAATGGTGATTATTAGATTGAATTGTGAGCGAATGAAATTATTATTGCAGTTTTTTATTGAGATGGTAACACAATTCAGCTTTATAAAGATCTACAGCCTAGTTCATTATATTATGGAGAAAATGGATGTGCAACATCTTTCAACATGGAACAGAATATTTTGGAAAGCTTAAGATATACCTAGGGTGTTGCTTGATTTCGAACTTTTATGCGATGACTAGTAATGATTTCGAAGTAATTTTATAAAAAGATTGATTAAAATGTTTCCATTAAAGTATTTTTCTTTCTGTTTTTCTTTACTGAAGTGATTTTACCTCTTTTCGTCAATGCTTCAAGTGTGTTTCTCTTTTGTCTGTGCTCTACACATTGTTATTACAACTCTTACTGTGCTATGTTTTCAGTTAAAGTAAATTAAGTGTGTTGAGTCAAAATATTGCTTATAAATCTATTAGTGTTCAAACCAAACTTGGTGTTTTTAAAACTGTGATACATTATTTTAAATGTTTGTGGACATGTTTTTACAGATTTGTTTCTTATTGGCATGTAGGGTTTGTAATTAATTCTGTATTAGTCTTTAAGATTTATAATTTTGTATATATATATATATTAAGGCCAATAATCTTGTTTAATACCAATTATAAGTTACTGAAATTTTATTCTTGTTCAAACCATTGGGGCTTGGTAATTTTAGTCTCTAAAAAATCCAACAGATGGTGCAGGTGTGCATTTTGGCCTTAAGTGTAATGGCTAATGAATTCTAATCTTCTATTTTATTTCTTGATTATAATTCATTTTTAATTTAAATATAGATTTAATTACTGCTATTCCTAATTTAATATTTTTTTTCATCATTGGTTAAATTTAATTTAACTTTAAAAAGGTTTTAGTGTTGAAGTTGGTAGAATTGACTATTTGCTCTCCCTGACTCCGTTAACTGTAAATGCAGATAAGTAGTTGAACATACTTCTACCCATTACGTTTATGAGCGTCAGTTTGTAAAGTGTTCAAATAATACTATTACTCTGTGGTCTTAATTAGATTTCTCGTATGGAAATAGTTTCCATCGAGTAAAAATTGTTTGTAAAAAAAATGCGAAACACGAAATGTCCAAAGTTTGTTGGGAATGTGTAGTGGACGAATTGTGTGTGAACTTGTGGAGGAAATATGCAAAAGAATTAGGACTTCAAGTTGAGGTAAAAATAATTGTTTTTAATGATTTATGTTGTTTATTTGTTTAATAATATTTGAAGTAATACTTGTTTCATTTTCTTTTGCCAAATTATTCTTATAAAAGATAATTTATTTATGTTAAGGAGATCGACTCTTTATAGACAAGGTCCCTAATGTTTAACCTCTCACGTCCTAGTTTTTTAAAGTTTTTTTTATATGTTAATGTTAGTTTATGAACAATGAATACCGGTAAAATGTTTATTCAATCTAGAGAAATATTTTGTAGTTGATTCAAGCAAAATTATGTTGATTTTCATAGAGTTTTTGATACTGTTATACGTTACATGAGTTTCAACATGTTTTAACCGTTGTTTTCAAATAATTAAGTTTTAAAGAACTGATTTTTCTTAGATACGTGACCTTATAATATAAATTAAAAGTCACAGAGGTACGTGCCAGTGATAAATAATTGCTAAATCAAAAACAATTTAGGTTGGAAATTAAGGATTCTAAACGTTAATAAGTAATTAAGGAAGTGTGTGATAATTAGTATGTTATCAAATCTAAAGTTCTCTGAATAGTACCAGTAATTTTGAAAATTTGTTTTAGTTTTATAACATTCCGTCTAAAAAAAAACAATATTTCAAGTAAAGTTTTTATATTTCTGCTTAGATTTTCCAAGATAATTAGCAAATTTTTGAGAGTTGATTTGAATTTTAGTGTGGTATTTTTTAGAATTGTTAATTCTTGCAATTATTGGCTATTTATTACAAGCATGACAGTTTTGGATCAAATTTATCCCGTGTCCAGTTTCAGTTGTCTTGCGGTTTACTTATTATATTATTATTTTTAGACAATTATTGTTTAGTGAATTATTTCCTCATATGCCCTGCTACTCGGGGAGAAAACTGGCCATTTTTAGATAGTATTATAATCACGAGAGCCAATAAGTTGGCTTAATTAAATGCTACTTCATTTCGTTTTATTGATTCTGCTCGTTTTAAAGAAAGGAACAGTTTTTCGTAGGCAGATTCTTAGGTTGTATCTGTGAGGATGATTTTAGCAAAATGTCAGCATAATATGTGCTGATTTATGAGTTGGCACTGATAAGCTGTGCCTTTTATGGAGCCCTGTTAGGCAATTTGATGAGCTTTACATGACTAGGTTGCATAAGATACAGAAAGCCTAGTGTATTGGTCTTCATTTTTATTTGAACAGTTGCAATAATGACGAAGTTTTGAAATTGAATTTTCAATCAACTCTCTGTTTTTCCTATAAAAGTCTGGAATCTATAGGTGTAGATGCTATTTTAACTTTGGTTAAGTTCTGCTCTCAGGCACTATGCCTGGGCTTACTATCCTAAACTTTTTGTACTTCTTGTGAATGAAATCTCCTATTTCTGCTACGTGTTCTTATCTCGTTCTTGTGATATGGTATCTTTCATTCTCAAAATGCCACAGAGCATGTCATAACCTAACGATCATCAGAAAATAAAACAGTATGATCAGCAGTTTTTGTCTTAGCAAAAAAAAAATCCTAGGAAGTGCTTGCTAATAATCTGAACCTGTTAATTAGTTTCTACCTAGAACAAAGATCTCCTTGGTTCTATTTTTTGAATAGTTACGACATTTTACTCCTCTTACAGTATTTGACATACAATTTTTAAATTGTATACCAGTAATCGCAGTTGTGATTGCCTCATATCCCTTGATTCAGGGACATGCGATGAATCAATGATTGGATTCACTGTTTTATACCTCTCAGCAACATTGATTCTCATTATCCTGCACATTCAAGTGAATAAATTGGACTGGGAAAACCATACTAAAGACTCCTGTTCTTTGATGATTAAGAAAAAGTTGGCTTTGAAAGCTGTCATTGCTTCTAGTGCAGCCTGGCGATCTGAATTGATAATATTTATTGGACTTTGCTGCAGTTCGTGTGCTGTAATCTCATTCTAGATATTCCGCTGTATTTTATTGGATAGCTCTATCAAACATTTTTTTAAACTTTCGGTACCATCTCTTCCTAGGAGTTAAAGAAAACTGAACATTTGTAAATACTTTTGAATTCCATGAATATTGTGGGCAAATTTTATTGTAAAAAATCTTAGGTTGATACTTCCAAGCGGGTTCAGTTAGCCTATAAATTGCCTATATTTATTAAAAATAATGGTATTTAATATTTTAAAGTAATAAATATTATTTCTCCTCTGTGGTTTGCCTAGTTTATACATATTATAATGCGCATAAAATTTTCAAGTTATTCCTGTGGTTGACATATGAAACTTTTGTTGTAGGTTTCTCAAATAACCACAGAAACTCAGATTCATATTTTATTACATACAATTATATGACATATATAGAACACAATTTTTTATTTTTATGTTTACCCCTGCGTAATAACCTTCTAGTTTTTCGTTCTATTAATCTATTTTAATTAATTTATTTTTTATTGTAGCATAAAATGCGGGTCTTTAAATTGCTTAGTTGTTATTGTTGTTTATTTCGTGTTTTTTTATATTTCACATTAATTCTTTTTAAAGGTAGATCATTCCTGAAAAATATCTTCTTTCAAATCAATATAGATGGTTAAATCAGTAGATTTTTATAGAAGAAAACAGTTCCTATGCTTCAAGGTCTGGAGAGAAGCCTTATAAAACTGAATGGTTGGTCGGTCTTTCCCATAGCTCGTAGAATACTGCCTACAATTCATGCTCCTAAACATGGGGGCGTGTTAGAGGTATGACTTTAGGATTTTCCTCGGCTATCTTACTTCCTTAAAAAAACAAAAAATGCATTTCAGTTATTGTTTCACTGCGACTTGTTTTAAGAGCGTGCCAAAGTGCAGGCGCAGTTTTTATTTCTCTTTTCGCCATTTTATCATGACTTCACTCATTTACAAAGCTTATAATTTTTATGTTTTATAGTTTTTCCCAAACTATGATTCATCCTTATTTGATTTGAGTTTAGTTTAAGAAAGCGAAATGGGTGATGGTTGTTTGATTAAGATAATTGTTTTTTTTTAATTTCACTCATTCTTTGTAAAAAAAAAGGAAAATCATTGTAAAAATCATGCTGATTTTTTTTTATTTATTTACACCGGAAGTAACCACTTATTTGCACCTTCTATAATTACGTGGACTTGGTTTCTAGAAATTGGTTTTATCTTGGGCGTCTCTCTCTCTCCATATAGGCGTTTCCCTTTGAATTCTTTTCAATATTTTTAATAATTTTAGACGAAATAGTATTTAATTTCACCAGGTTGAACACAATTTTGAAAATATCCACACCCATATCTTTCGATTGGAATAATAAATTTTGAATTTTAACTAGGAGTTAAAACTTCAGCTCCATTTCATACTTAAGAGTTGACAAAACCTGAATGTCTGCCATTTTTATTTTTTGAAACCACAATGATTCTAAATAAGGCTATAACAGTTCGTTCTCTAGTTGCTATGGCGACCATTTGTGAGTTCTGTTGTTCTGTTCTGTCTATCATAAAGACTAAACAATTGGAGAGTTTTTTGTGGACAGTTTTGAAAAAGAATTTTTCATCTTTTCTTTAAAGTAGTTTCAACGGTATTTTTTTTTTTTAAACTTGGCATTCTTATTTTACACATGTAGATCTACAAAATTTGCATTTTTCTATTACAATTGGGTTAAGAGCACTTTAATTTTCGTGCTAGCCTTTTATTTTTAGTAGAATTGAAGGTTCTAACCTCCTGGATAATATAAGAATCAAAAACGTCCATTCTACTGAAAGTGCTTTTTATTTTTTTGGACCCTGATGAAGAAGGGTATCAATGCTATCCGAAACGTTGAGTTTTTTAATACAAAAGTTTGAAAAAATAAAAAATCTTTCTTCTACTTACAAGAGATTTGACCAATTACGAACCAGATTTACCACTTCTTTCGTTTTAAAAAGGGAAAACTGCTCAGAATGTTCGGAAAACTGAAGAGAAAGCAGCTTAACCGCATATTGAAAATTTAGATACTCTGTTTAGAAAATGGGAAAGCTGTCTAGATTGCGTTTTAAAGAGTGTGTAATCAATACTTGTAAATGTTTTCTTGTTTTTCCTAGTTTTTCTGCTTAGTATTATAAACAAGTAAAACTTTTACATTTTTACACTCATTACACTCTGCTCGCTAAGACTTTTTAAGTAGTAAAAAAACAATTATTATTTAATTGATAACCGGATGTAGTTGTAAAGGAAATAACATTTCCGTGTTCTATTAAGAAAAGGTGTTTCTTGCAGCTGGCAACAGCGCATTCTCGTTTCTTTAATTCCGTTTTTTATGTAAGTACAACTTTTAATTCCTGCGCTGTTGGTGTTTTAAAATGTGGGTTTTTCAGTGAGTTTTTCTTTTCTTTTATATTTGCTGCTTGACTTTTCTCCCCTCTGACTTTACCTGTTGCGCATGCGTCTCTATTTAGTGCAGTTTCTTGCACCTTTACTGGGAAACAGCAACCTTATGCACAGCTAGTTGGTGTGTGAATTTAAGCTGATGTGAAAAATTGGTTCAGGTTCTTAATTCTGTTTTTTTAATAATGTACTAACGTTTCTTAAAGGTTATCTTCTGGTTTTTAATTTAGCTTTATGGTTCAACCAAATGCATCCCTCTCTAAACGTTCTACACATTCCTGTTATCACCCAAATCGCCAAAAATACCTGATTTCAGGTTAACTCCACTTCAATCTGCAATCACACACAGAGCAAATCCTCAAGCTCAAAATTTTTCTTCTAAACTAAATTCTTTCAGGTAATCCAACAAGACGTCATAAAAGACAGTGGCTTGATCCGTGATCTTCCCTCTAGTGAAGAGAGTGGACTAATATATCATATCTCTTTTTTTCCTATTTATTAGATTTTAATGAATTCTTAACCGAATTGTAGAGAAATCTTAGCTCTACAACTGATATAAATTGGAATGTTTTAAGTTATAATAGATTTTTTTTTGGCATTGGCTTCCGCCATTCAACCAGCATCGTCTAGGTGCTTATCACTAGAATATCACTCACTCTCCATTCTTACTTATAAATACACTCGCTTCACACATTCATCTCTGTACTATATACAACTATTTACATACAAACTTACAACTAATGGATGGATCAGTACTCTATATTCCTGCCATCCTTACAGCTTAACCGAAATTAAAATCACGTTATCCTTCTCTAATTATTTTCCTGCATTCTTTCTAATCGGCTATAACTTCATATTTCATGGCTAGCTCTGCTACAGATTTAAGCACGTATATGTTGGTGGAGAATATTATGTCTCCATTGCGAAATGGTGTATCTAAAATACCTGTATATGTCGTCAAACATTCGTTTTTTTTCTACTACATAACGTGGACATATCATTATTATATGATTGAAATCCTCCTCCTCATTGCAATCTAGCCAAGAGGAGAGGACCTTTTGTTGATCCTGTGAAGGTACGATCCGCACACAGCGAGCGGTTATAATAGTTGATGAGATATTGAGGGTTAAATTTTGGCGGGATTTTACATTACTTCAAACTTCAAACCATTATATCTCTTTTCGTATTTATCAGATTTTAATGAATTCTTTACCAAATTGTAGAGTAAAGTTCAATGTTTTGGAGTGTTTCCACTGACTGGGTGAACTTCTCCATTCGTTTGCTTCATTTGTTACTCTGTTATCATTGTTACTTATTATTATGTCGCCAACGCGCTGATTGTAGCACAAATAAACTGGAGAGAGAGAGGAGAGAGAGAGAGAAAGAAGGAAGTTTCAATGTAAAGGTGACAGTACCAAAGACTTGAATAACTATATTGGAATAACAAATATAATGTTTGCCCTTTAAAAATAATGTCGGCTCATTTATAAAGATCGTTTTAAAATTTACATCTGTTTATTTCTTAAAGATGGCCAATTAAATAAAATTGTTTAGTCGGTTACGTAATTTCTTTAATTTGGCATTCATTCTACCATTTAGGGTGCCATTCATTGATGTTCTACACGTCTACAAGAAAACAACATTTAAATGGGTGATTACGTGATCTTATGTCATTTTTTTTGTGGGACTTTTAAAACAATGAGTTATAAATATGCCGCAGGGAAATGATTATTTTAAAGTAGATGGTAACCGGCTAGACGAAAGGTTCTTAAACGTAATTTATTGTAACATGATTAGGGCCGATATACTGTTCTTCGACTAGGCATACGCCATCTATTCAGATGCTGTTCTGTTTTATTTTAACTTATTTCTTATATTTTCGGCGACACGGTAGTCGAGCGGTTAGAGGCCGAGACCTGTACAGCTAATATGTATTGTGGTACTGGGTTCGATTCCCCCGATCTTAGGCCTTGGATTTTATTTAATGGTTAATAAAAAAGGATTTACAGTAAAGTATGTTTGCTAGTCGCCTCCGTCCATGACACCTAATTTGGTAATTGGATGTATTGAAAAAATAGGCAATTACCAGGCTTGTCCATGGGACATATTTTTCTGTCCCATCCCATCCCATCCCATGGCAATTTATGCCTGTCTCATCCCATCCCACGGGATTCCCATTATAATATTAAATTGAGAAAACCTAGACAGAGCCTTTAAAAAATCTAGAAAAACCTGAATTATTTTTTAGACTCGAAATCCTTCTCATAGCACCATGCAGTTTACATAGATGATGAATGAATTCTATTTTGTTGCACTTACGCAACTGCAAATTTCAGCCTAAGTTTCTTTTACAATATCAAGTATCGACTACCATGGGAAATACAAATTTGTGCTATCCCATCCAATGGGACGTTTCCCATGGGATTCCCATGGGAATAACATTCCTATGAACAACACTGGCAATTACTTTACTTAATCTGGCTTAAATACTGTTCAGTTTTATTTTATCCTGTTTCTTAAATCCAGGTTTCTATTTGGTTATCTGAGGAAGGCCATGGCAAAATCAGGAGCCATTGAATACTTTTGAGATTTTGGTTGGAATTGCCATAGAAGTTGCTTTATTTTAATTTTGGGACTTTCGACTAGATTTATGTTCGTCCATGCATTCCAATATTAGTCGCCACCAATCCCTTAAATAAGTAACACCCTTTTTTTTTTTTATGTATCCTACAAATTTGGGAGAGATGCTCAGGTTTTTGGAACCCTTAACTTCAAAAATATAAAAAAAGAAGTGATGGTTTTTAACTCGCTAAAACTAATAAGATAAAATAAACTTACAAATCAATATTTTTATAAATAAAAGGTTTATTTATTAACTTTATATTTGCCTAGTTGTCGTGTAAATAAATCGTTTGCCGATTGTGCTGTTTTTTTTAAAAAATAAACATTTGCAGTATTTTCTTTATACGAGGGTCGTTTGAAAAGTCCGTGCAAAGTCAGAGAGATAGCACCACTGGCGCGTATCGAGATTATGTTTAGTTAGTAGCATCTCTTGGAAGAACACACACCAAGTTTCAGCCAGATCGGTCTATTTCTTTGTGTTTGGCATTCGTTTGAATCGAGGAAGTCGAGTGATTTTCAAAAAATGGACGAAAAAGAATTTCGTGTGTTGATTAAACACTACTTTATGAAAGGCAAAACGCCTCAGGAGACTAAAGAGAAGCTTGATAAACATTATGGTGACTCTGCACCTTCGATTAGAACAGTTTATAAGTGGTTTCAAAATTTCCGGAGTGGCCATATGGGCACAAGTGACGCTGAACGTTCTGGACGGTTACTACTCCAGAAATCATTGATAAAATCCATGATAAGGTGATGGATGACAGAAGAGTGAAGGTGCGTGAGATTGCTAGTGCTGTGGACATCTCGAATGAACGGGTACATAATATTTTGCATCAACATTTGGACATGACAAAGCTATCCGCAAGATGGGTGCCGCGATTGCTCACGCTTGAACTAAAAACGAAATCGTGTGAAGTGTTGCAATGACGGTTTGCAGCTGTTCCAGAAGAATCCGCAGGACTTTAAGCGTCGTTTCGTCACTGTGGATGAAACATGGATACATCACTACACTCTTGAGACCAAAGAACAATCTAAACAATGGGTTACCAAGGGGGATTCAGCTCCAAAAAAAGGCGAAGACCGTTCCTTCGGCCGGAAAGATTATGGTGACTGTCTTTTGGGATTCGCAAGGAATAATCCTCATTGACTATCTGGAAAAGGGTAAAACTATTACAGGTGCATATTATTCATCGTTATTGGACCGTTTGAAAACCGAGCTGCAAGAAAAAACGCCCACGATTGGCCCACAAAAAAAAGTCCTTTTCCATCACGACAACGCACCAGCTCACACCTCAGCAGTTGTGGTCGCAAAATTAATGGAAATAGGGTTCCAACTCGTTTCACATCCTCCCCTATTCTCCAAACTTGGCTCCCTCGGACTACTATTTGTTCCCCAATATGAAGAAATGGCTGGCGGGAAAAAGATTTTATTCAAACAAGGAGGTGATTGCAGAAACGAATGGCTATTTTTCAGACTTGGACAAATCCTATTATTCGGAAGGGATCAACAAACTAGAGCAGCGTTGGACGAAGTGTATAAGCCTAAAAGGAGACTATGTTGAAAAATAAAAAAAGGTTTACCCCAAAAAATTAAGTAGTTTTTATTTTTGCACGGACTTTTCAAACGACCCTCGTATAGAATGCACATAAAACGTTTTTGATAACGAAATTATCCGAACGCAATCGGGAACAGTTTAGGTAGTTGGCCGACAGAGTGTACAAAATTTCCCCAATAGGTGACCTTGGGATGTTTTATTTTTATTTTTTGCCTAGTGTTTTCTCTTCTGTCATACGGCTAACATACGTGCTAACAGACACCAAAAGCATTTTTGTATTGGTTTTATGCTGACAAACCATTTTAATTTTTTTGTTTTCTGTTTTATATAATATTTAATTATAAACATTTGACTACTCAAATTACATTTATTGCTTTTTTTTTTAATTGTTATTTGTATAAAAAATAATTTATTACTAACTTTAATTTATATGGAATTCATTTATTTTTGATTGAACTCCTAATTTATTTTTTTTGTGGTTTTCATTTAATTGATTAAATTTAGGAGGTAATTTTTGCTTTGTATTTTTTATTTCCTGTTTTGACTGTTGACTTTTTAAACCACAAAAAACAAAATTTAAACAATTCAGAGATCAATATTTTGTTACGTATAGGTCTGTTTTTTTTTTATTTTTTTTTTTGTTCAATTAAAATAAATAAATTAGAGACAATAGTTTATTGTTTCTAATTTTTCGAAATCTTTTACGACAAAATCTTATCTGTACACTCACATGACTTCCGGCAAAGTCGTAGAAAGATTCAAATTTAGGCTTAATATATACAGTCGACTCTCGATAATTCGAAACTCGATAATTCTAATTTTTCGATAATTCGAACTCTACAGCTGCTAATTCGGTAAATCGAAAAAATTCAGTGTATTTAGATACGCTCGATATATCGAAATCCTTTTCTTAACAAGAGGGGGAGAGAAGGCTCTATAATTCGAACGAGGCCACCTTCCCCTCTTTATAATTCGAATTTTCCCTAGTAATGTTTACTTCTCATTTTCCGCTTATTGTTCATTTCCTGCGTAATGTTTCCCTCCTTTACAGCCCAGTTTTACTTTCCAAATTCTCTTTCTTAGTTTGTCACGATGGGGAAGTACGTCTCCCTTACTGTGTCCCACAAAAAGAAAACAGTATCGTGGCCGTGAAAAGTGGTTCGAAAAGAAAAGATATCGCCAAAACTTTCAATATTCCACCATCAACGCTTTCTACAATTCTAAGTCACTGACTAAGTCAAGCCACTTTGTAACAAAAAACTGTTCTTCATTTTTTTAATTAGGTACATACATACATGTTATTATTTATTGAAATGTTAATACACATGTAATTTTTTTGTTCTTTTTTGTCGTTTTCATTATTTTTACTTTTTTACTTGAGGCTACATATGTCTAAAACTTAGGTAAGCTCATACGTATTTTCAATATACGTAATATACGTACGTATCTACATACATATATACATAATAATAACTCTTAATAATTCGATTTTTCCTTGTAGTCCCTTGGATTTCGATTTATCGAGAGTCGACTGTATTTTTTGTTTCATCAGCTGTTTTGTAATTTGAAAGATTATTCCTATAACCTCTTTTAAATGATTAGTTCAGTACAACCTGGATTAACCGGGCTGACCTCCGGCTATACCCACCCTGGAAAACTGAAATACCCGGTTATACCGAATGCACAGTATTACATATTAATACATTACTGTTTCGTCCCAGAGATCGACTCCTATCTAAGACGGCAATCCTTTTTTTAATTTATTTTATTTTTTATTGAAATCCCATGATCTTTTGTAAGACAGTGGTAAATCCCAAGAAATTCAGTACTAATTGCACCATATTTTGGGTTTTTACTTACATACGACAAACATAATAATCCTTCAAGAAAATCAGGTATAAAAGAGTTACTGTTACGCCTACAATTATGTTACATCGGAAGACAAAAAATTTTCGTATATCGCCACCGAAAATTAACTTTTGTCTTGGGCGCCGATCAAGGTGTTCTTATGATGACTCAACATGATCCCGGTTAATCCGAATCCCGGTTAATCGAGGTTGTACTGTATTTAACTTTTATCTATTGCATTCAATAACTAAAAGGGAGTGAATTGCCTCATTGGTTAGCATTTACTGGATTCCTATTACGAAAAACTAGCTGATGACATTTAGGTTAGGTTAGGTTAGGATAGGATAGGATAGGTTAGGTTAGGTTAGGTTAGGTTAGGTTAGGTTAGGTTAGGTTAGGTTAGGTTAGGTTAGGTTAGGATAGGATAGGATAGGATAGGATAGGTTAGGTTAGGTTAGGTTAGGTTAGGATAGGATAGGATAGGATAGGATAGGATAGGATAGGTTAGGTTAGGTAAGGTTAGGTAAGGTAAGATTTTTCTCTAACTTAGAGCTTTCTTACAGCTCCACTTTCCAGCGATGGACGGTGTTATCTTTCTGTAACAAGAGAGGTATCTCCCTCTCTCTCTCTCTCTCTGATGTTGACGCGCCCTTAAATTGAAAATAATAATTACTTAAATGTTGACCATGAACAACTTATTCTTACTTGCACCCCAAGAAACTACGTAGTATAACTACGTATATTTGAAAAATCGGGCGTGCACAAAATGTGACCTTGCTGGGTATTACATAGTTCTCTGTTGAATGCCGTGACGAATTTTTATTTTTGTAAAAAAAGAAAAGTTAAAAATTATACTTAAAAAAACAAAAAAACACTTTGAAGCCCCTAACTTAACTAGGGGGGAACGGGTGTACAACATCTCGTCGGCAGTACTAATGGCGGAGCTTTACAAAGACTTGCTATGTCAGGTAAATAATAATATAGGTGTCAAAAAATCGGCCAAAATTACTCGTCAAAGATGTGAGTGGAACTACGTCTACGTGCTTTTTTACCTCCTCCTTGGTTTCATTTCGGTTTCAGGGTGGGGCCTGCCTTAAAAGGGTGGGGGATCGGTATTTTCTAAAATCTAGAAGGAGAATAATCATTTTTTATTATTCATGTTTTTTAACCTTCAATGGCGATCAATTAAGTTCTCTTTGAAGAAAATTTAGCGTGATTGAAAATAGTTTTTCTTACTATACAGTCACTTGAGGGAAGACTACCTACCCTCTATTCATTCTCAAAACTGCCCCCCAAAAAACGACTCATTTTAGAAGCGATTTTCAATAAAATCTCAATAATGAAACGTACACTCAATTAGGGTGGTATTTCCGGTTTAGGTACTTTGATGCGCTAACTTACAATCAGACCCTCTCTGGTGGAAGTACTTGGAAATATAAGGTTTCACCTTAAAAGGGAAATGAAGATTAATGAAAGATGTTGATGATTACATGAAACCGGAAGGTTGTAAGCTAACGCCCTTTATCCTGATTACATCCGGTGCTAGTATTTCCGGAATAACGTAGTGAATTAATAAGTTTTTTTAAAAAAAGGAAAAGGTTTCTTTACAGAAAAGTGCCGGCGATAAATGTGGAAGTGCCTTCTAGCGTAAATAATAAGTAGGTAAAAAAGACAATGAGACCTTGATCTATGTTAAAGTTAAAGCTACCACCACACATACTGACCTCTACGGACAGACAGGCAGACAGATAAACAGACCACCTGCTGTACACTTTTAGCTACTACAGGTATTGCCACCGGAATGGGCAATACCACTCGCTCGAGTTTTTCATCATCATCTTCACAAAAACTACTTCAAAAAATTTCGGAAAACTTTTTTTTTTTTCGAACCAATTTTTAAGTTTTTTTTTTTTTTTTTTAAAAAAATCATGGTTCAATTTAGAGGGAAGCCTACCCATCACTTTTGCTTCCAAATTTTCCTGTGAAAAATTGATTCAAATGAAAAGCGAACAAATTCGATTCGAGTAAAATGATATTAATAATATTAGGATGGCGAACCTTTTTTTGTGAGACGTGGGTCAAATTTTGTTCATTTTTTTTTCTAGTACTAGCTCTTGGGTCACTAATGATGCCCATTTGCACAAGAGTTAGGTTTAGAAAATTTTAAACTGAATATTTTCAAAACTAAATATCTTTAAAATTCAGTTGGCTTAACTGGGTAAAACGGGACGAAACACAAGTGGCTATGGAAGTCTCTTTTTACAAACGTAACCTGAACAAAACCTGAACAAAAGTGAGTTTTATCTGAAGAAAAATCTAAATATGGTTACTTGTGCTTTGGGTTGTCGATTTTTTCGAACAAACAATATATGAGTAAAATTATACATTTTATTTGATATTTTGTAAACACTTTTGCTTTATTTCAAATACTACAAAAGCATTTTATCGTCATTTGCGTTTTAGAACTGAAATGATCACACTAAAGGTTATAGATAACTTTTGTGTCAATATGCGTGATTGAAAAAAAATCAGAATAGAATATAAATTAACCTCAACAATTAGAAAATCTAAATCAACCCGCGTAAACAAACAAATGGTTGCCTAGCAATTGTGTGGGTCAGTGAAAAAGCTTGCGCGGGTCATAGGTTCGCCATCACTGGTATTAGTATTAGAAATGGACGTTTTTTCACATCTATCGTTCTTTGTTAAATCATCTTCTCATTTCCTGGTTGTATGAAATCCTCCTTTTAAATGAAAAGAGAGAAAAATACCACTTTCTAAAATTCACTTCTCTTTTTTGGTTGGAGGGGGGAACTATTGAGCTGGAAAACGTGTATTTCCGGTGAAAAAATTTTGAAAACATCGCCAATACTTCCTTTTTTCTCTTTTAGAAAGAGAAAATAATAAATAATTTAAATTTAATCAGTTTTAATATTAAATTTTCTTTAATATGGAATTTAATATCTGTCCCGTATTTAATATTTGAAATCTGGATTTAACAGTAAGAGCCATTTATGGATTAATGTTCCCTCTATTTTAAATTCTATTATTAGTTTCACTTATCATCCAATCTTGTATTCCTTTTTTCTGATGCTAATTTATTCCTTTTCATCTCCTTCTAAAAATAGAATAAAATAAATTTAATAAGAGGGAACGAGTTTTTTATTAAATGGCGAGACAAGTTGTATTTTATTTATTTATTTTTTTTGGGGGGAAAAAAATCGGCGCCACCAATCGAATCCAAAGAGATTCTTGATTATATATATTATATCTAGCTCTCCAAAGAGATCAACAGGTCTCTGGAATTTATTAGTTTATTTAAATAAAATAAATATAAAATATAAAAATATAATAAATATTAATCTTTTACTGTCCATTAATTTGCTTCCAGTTCATTTTTCCGTTTTTTTTTTATCTCTCGCTAGAGAAAGTCCTGCGTTCATTCTAAGTGATCACCGGAAGTAACTGTTTTTGAGGATCCTGGAGGCTGGAAGGAGTTTTTTTTTTGGAATTGGGCTTTGTGTACGTAACTTACGGACCAGAAGTATAGGTTTTCGCCGAGGATTCCCAACCCTTATATTGTAAAATTTGTCGTAAAATCACTGATATTCCTTAATATCCTTCTTTCCTTCCTGTTCGGCGCTACAGTCTTAAATGGACCAGGGCCTTCTCAATCAAGGCTCTCTCCACTGAGCTCTATTCAAGAGCCTTCAGTCTTCTTACATCCATTTTCCTCAAATCCCCTCCTCGACGTCATCAAGCCATCTCCAGGGTTAGGGAACTCTACTCTTCTCCTTCTCCTCTTCGGCGCTACAGTCCTAAAAGCCTACCAGCGCCTTCTCAATCAATGCTGCTCTCCACTGAGCTCCAGTCAAGAGCCTTCAGTCTTCGCACACCCATTTTCCACAAATCTCCATTCTTGGCCTACCTCTTATTCTGACGCCTCTGGGGCCTTCCATATAAAAGGCGTTTAGAGATGCGGTTATCCACCCATCCTTTCCACATGCCCTAACCCAGGGGTCGGCAACCCGTGGCTCTTTTACCCAAAAAAGGGTGGCTCTTCAGCCTGCCCAAAATAAATTGTATATTTTAATTTTATTGAAACGAATGAAAATTCCGTTTATTAAAGGTATTTTTTCAAAAATAATTTTAAATGTGAAAGGTTCGAAATTGAATAGAATTATACAATATCAAAATAAAGTACTGGATTTATATTGTAAGACTGCCGCCTTTTCATTCGTCAAGTTATTATTTATTTGTTTATTTACTTTGCAACTTGTAAAAATAATATATAAAACATTTAAATGTTATTGAATATCATAAAATAATAATTTGTGAATATAAAACAAATGATCTACTGAGGTTCTTACACCACCATCCTTGCGGCTCTTAGTAAGATTTATTAAAATTATTTAAGGAGAAATGGCTCTCTACTTAAAATAGGTGGCCGACCCCTGTCCTAACCAACTTAATCTTCCTTTTGTTTAATACATTGAACGATGTCTGCTTCTCCGTAGAGAGTTTGCAGAGTTCTAAGTTGGTGCGGATTCTCCATCTTCCTCCCACGTTTACAGGACCCATATTTCTTCCTCAATACTTAATCTTTCCCACACTCTCAAGGCTGTCTTGCTCTCTCTTGGGTCCTGAACCCAGCATTCGCTTCCATAAAGCTGCTACCGGTCTTATCAGGATCTTATATATGTGAGAAGCTTCGTTTTTCTAGAAAGGTATCTGAAACATAATATTCTCTTTAATGCGAACAGGCACCATCTCCCTGTCGCAACACTCCTTAATAGTAAAGTAATCGCCTATTTTTTCAGGCGGAGCTTAACGTCCAACTACCAACTTAGGTGTCGTGGATGGAGGCGTCTAGCAAACGTACTTTACTATTTCTCATTTAACCATTAAATAAAATCCAAGGCTTAAGATCAGGAATCGAACCCACTAAACCAACAATACATCTTAGCTTTGCGGGTCTAGCCTATAAACGCCTAACATACTTTACTAATAAATTTCTCATATTAACCAGTAAATAAAATCTAAAGCCTAGACCAGGGGAATCGAACCCACTAAACCAACAATGCATCTTAGCATTGCGGGTCTAGACTATAAACGCCTAACATACTTTACTAATAAATTTCTCATATTAACCATTAAATAAAATCTAAAGCCTAGACCAGGGGAATCGAACCCACTAAACCAACAATACATCTTAGCATTGCGGGTCTCGCCAACACTCCTGTTCGATAACTAAGATAATCAAAAATTCTTGTAACACCTTTATTACCTTACAATCCTCTTGTGTGTGAGACAGCTTTCAAGCCTAATCTATATCCAAAACACTACTTAGATGACTTGAA
Source organism: Rhodnius prolixus (assembly GCF_049639745.1). NCBI lineage: Eukaryota > Metazoa > Arthropoda > Insecta > Hemiptera > Reduviidae > Rhodnius > Rhodnius prolixus. The sequence continues at coordinate 34,213,077 of NW_027411582.1, forward strand.
GCGGCCAATGGAATCGGTTGATCATTTCTCACGAATATGGAAATAGTACCACTGTGGGTTCCTTTTTCAAATATTATCAACAAATAGTCGTATGAATGTACACAGAAGATTTTTTTCTTCTTCCATTTTTATATTCGTATCCTAGAAATCAATGTTACACGTAATTTGTTGGCGTGACATCCTGACATTGTGAAAAGTAGTAATGGCTCTCCGTAGTTGGGGTTATATTTATATACAGTGCTTCATTCGATACACTAAAAATGATAGTTGCACGCATGCGCCTCAAAAACTTTCATTTTTTGCTCGTCCATCTTAATTAAATGCATTAATGGCTGTTTTGTTGAACTATTATTAAAAGAATTATCTAAACTACATATTACTTTCACCTTCTCACTTTCAGCAACACAAGCCCTGGGCGGTGGGAAATTAGAAATCTTAGTAATTATTGTTGGGGGATTGGTCAGTTATTAGTGTGTGTTTGCGTGGGGGGGGGGGGAATAGTTTTCCTCTGAATATTGACGTAAGTGTGAGTGTTAAATATTTTGGGGCTGCTTTGTTTTTCTCTTTCCGATTTCTCTTCGTACAAGTGAGGAATGTACCGCGTCGGTGACGTGAGGTTTAACCCGAAATATCCGGTTTTCCGATTTCGTGAGGCCCCCCTCCATAAAAAAAAAGGGTTGCAGAATATGGTCTGTGAATTTCAGAAAGTTCTAGACTTAATATTTCGTCTGGATACCTCTATGGTATACTTGACAGTGCCTTTATGATAAAAAGTCCCTCAACCGGAAGTTTCAGAATATTTTTTCTCTCTCTCAATTGTTTAAAGATTTAAAGATGCCTACATTTTCAGGCGAGCTTTACGTTCAGCTGCCAAACGAATTTCACAGTCCTTCACAAGTTTTTTATTCTCACACAGTCTCACTTTTATTAATTTGGCATTTACCTGTTTTTTTGTAGCAACCTAATTTAGGTATAGTCCTTTTTTTACTTTTAGGCATCGCGTTAACTGAAGTTAACAGACGTTATCGACTACTTAAAAGACTACTAGACCAACGTTCAAAACTTTCACTTAAATAACAAACGACTGATTTACAATTCTATACGTACTACCCGTCTGCACGTACTGGTATTGAACTGTGGGGGTTCAACGAAACGCTCCAATCTTCAACGAATTCAATCTCTTCAGCCTGAAATTCTCCGCACTACCGGTAATGGCTCCATTTTACGTCTCAAATCTAACTATCCACACATACTTGGAAATTCCGTTTGTAGGTCCAGGTTGTCTCGAACTCGTTACAAATGTTTTCATCATAACTTCATCACTCTCATTCCAATCCTCTTGTCCGCCATTTACCGTCTCATCACCATCCAGATCATCCTCCCAGACGATTAAAATCAGCCTGTGGCCTCGCGATTTTCTCTCTTCTGAGGAGAGTAGCTAATCCTGGGAAACGACTTAGGGAGTGTTATCTCTGGGTAGCTTCTCCCCTCAATTAGTTAGTTTGATGTCAGCTATTGTCATTGTTACTTATAACGTGTCTAGCGCTGGTGTAACTTTACAAATAAATTAAAAAAAAAAAAAAAAAAAAAAGCATCGCGTTGTACATCTTTGCACTGATTTTTGATGCGAGAGCAATGGATAATAATCTCAGACGACGCGAGAGAATATTGTTTTCCTTTGCAAAACTTTATTCGTCAGTTTTAGTTAGCGGCTTCCGGTAAAAAGTTTGTGTAATTTCTGGGTTTCATCACCAAACTTTGGTACATTCCATTAAAATAGACTTTTACCATTCGTTAGAATTATGGAACACAAATAATTCTTTATGTACAAACAATCTAAAGAATTTTGTCCATTGATTTCAATGTATCCAAACCTTTTGTTAAAAATGATTTAAGGTGCGTCAACATCTAAGGTTATTGGCGCCCGGAGCTTTTTTCATTGCACTGCCGGCCTCCGGACAGTGTTCTCTCGTTACAGGCAACGCTGTCCATCACCGGACAGTGAGCTGTAAGAAGCTCCCATCCAATTTTATTTTGATTATAATTTTACCATAGGAATGTGGTGTAAGTTACAAAAAATTTTTGATCCTAATATTCAAAGCTGGGCACCATCTTCTTGTCTAGATCAATGCTATAACCTACAAAACTAAACGGATGTTTTTGCTCTAAATTTCCTCCCAAACTACTTCAACACGTCATCAGTCAATCAATCTTGCTTTCGTCATAGTCACTCTGGCAAAATTGATTTTCAAGTAATTGTTATAGTTAGTCAGCTTTCCTTTCCTTTTCCATTTTCTTTTCTTCCAAAGACACCCAATGGCACTTTTCTCGAGACAACAATAATACCACCGTATTTCCGTGCTATAATAACCCCTTACCTCCTTGTGGTACCTTAATTAGAATTCATTGTAACACTCCCGGACATTGCCGAATATTTCCGATTTTATTTCCATCATGCAAACACGCGATCCTAAAAATCCTTTATTTATATGGAGTGCTATAGTTAGTCGACCCTGTGCTACTTATTTTATCTACTCTTGATTGTCAAAGTTACCAATGATTTTGTATTAATAAAATTTTCAATGCTATATCCGATATTAATAACTAGTGATTGGCCAAATTGTCATAATATGGTTTTTTTGATGGACATTGATCGTGTGTGATTGACTTTTATTGTTATCGATTCTTCTATTTGTTATTGGTTGAGTTCTATTTTTATTGTTGTTATTATTGTCTTTTCTTTTCTCTTTAAATTTACTCAAAATATACTGCCGAGTTTTTTTTTTTTTTTTTTTTACCAGAGATAACTGTTTTGAAACCTTCCAGTGAGGATCCAATAAAAAAATGGTTTGTCGTGTAAAAAAAAAAAAAGAAGAAGCTTTTTGGACTAAAACAGCGCACCGGAAATGCCATTTTGATCGAACGAGACCGGGTTTGGACGATTCACTTCCACCGCTTAGTTATTTTACTGTCAGTTCCGTTAAGAATATCCAAGTAAAAAGTTGCAATTTCCGGTTTTAATGCTGGACAGATAAAATTTAATTTAAAAAAAAATAACGTATCCAAAAACATTGGAATAAATAAGTAAAATTATTTTATACAAACCTGAATAACAGCTAAGCAAACCAGGTTAGGCTAATCAGTGCGCCGTGATCTCTTTTAACTATCCTATTGGTTATTCCGTCCCTTTATTCGAATAATTTCAAATAGATATTACCAGATGTAGTTATTTTAACACCATATAATTATAAATAAATAATTTAAATGTAATATCTAATACACTTTTTTGTTTATTTATTATTTCTTTAATTTTTATTTTTTACATTGCAAAAGTTGATTTTTAGATAAGGATATTCATTTTTTTTTTGTTTCATGCGACCTTCTATTTTTCTTTGTACGAGTGTAACTCCTCGTCCTAAATTAATTAATTTGAAATATACTGGACCAGTTGATTTTTATCAGTTTTTAACTTTTTACTTTTAATTGAACTTTAATATTAATTTTATATATTATAAAATTATTAGATCTTAGATTAAAATTTATGATAAGAATATTATAAAATTTTTGGTTTTTAATAAACAAGCCACAGGTGTACTTGGGTATATAATGTTAAATGAACAATTTACACTCACATGATTTCCTCTTACGTAATTTATTCTTCAAATTCCACTATATCTGCAATTTCTAAATCTCGTATATTAAGAAAAATTAGTTTAAACGGAAGTGCCATTATCCTGAAAAACAAAAAATTGTGGTTTTTAAGTTTACAGTTTTTTAAAAAAAAATTATTACAAATATTTTTGTATGTCAGTAAAAATATTGTCATTGCGCAGTTTGTGCAGCTGTTCGTATATATATATATATATACGAGTCTACTGATGAAAACAGTTGCAAGTGACGACAGGTGTTTGTTTTGAATGTAGCGGGACCCCATTTTTGTATTAATGGCAGACTGCTCGGGGTAAAATAGCGTTGAGAATTTTTTACAGTTCAATAAACTTAGCGTCATCTGTTTTTGTTTACATATTGTTTACGCTAAAATAATGATGTATTATTATTTACTTTGTAATTTGAGTAATATATGTATAATATAATATATAGCTTGTTGGCTTTATATTATATTATTATTATCTTTAAAGAAAAGCATGTTGTCGGTCACTTAATTTGTTCCCAACTTATTTAGGTCATACAAATTTCTTGTAAATTAGTCCTGCACAATTGGATAAATTTTCCCCTCTGAACTTGGAGCCGTTTTTGGGTGTGACTGTACTCTTTAGCTGTAATAGATTTAATATAGTTAGGCATTCCGTTCAGGGATGATGGTTTAATGGACACTAAACCTCCCTGGAGTGGGCGGGCGCTCAAGTGTACTTAGTGGGGTGTTCAAAGGCTTGCAGATCTTGAGTGTGACCGTGACTCTCTAAGGCGCTCTAGGAGAGGTTCTTCTTACATAGACAGGAAGTTGAGAGAAATTGGCGAAATCAAAATCGAAAATCTGTACAATTATAGAATAGAATAGAAATAGAAAAGAAATTGATTATTCTGGACCAATTGTCCTCTAAGAATAAATACATGAACAATTAGAGGCCTTAACAGTTTGGCCTGTGATTATAGAGAAATTAAATAAATAAATAAGTATTTACTAAAGTGAAAATATAATAAGTGAAAATAAAATAATAAAACAGCAGAAATTAAGGAAATAAATTAAAACAATTAGAATTTCGGAGGAAGCTGAATAGAAAGGAGATAACTGAATAGACGGGATTTAAAGATGGATAGGGTAGGAGCATGGCGGACAGATGAAGGCAAGGAGTTCCAGAGAGAGGTAGCACGTATTAGGAAGGACTTGTCAAAGGTTGAGGTACGGTGAGAGGGAATATAGAGATCAGATGAGCGAGATCTAGCGTTACGGGAATGGATGGAGGATTTAAACTTAAGGAGTTGAAAAATATAGGAAGGCCTTTGAGACTTCTTATTTTTCGAGTTCTAGCTCAAATTCTTTTTAAATTTAAGTCATATTTAATTCTTAGTTGAAAAATAAAAAAACACCATCGAAATGTAACCTAACAGAGGGAAACCTACCACAAAACGTATTTCAGAGAAAATCTCGGAATGACGTAAACTCGTACTACCGGTTGAGCACTTCCCTTCAAAGCAATCTACGTACTCCCTCCCTCTCTCTCTCTTAATCTTATTTTGTGCTCAAAAATGTTGGGATGAAGGTTTAAGATCGTTAATATATGACGTTTATGTGAAATCGTGGGAGTTGATTTACTTCAAATTGGGAAATTTAGTCCCTCATACAGGTTATTTATTTATTTATTTATTTATTTATGTTTAAATAAAATTATTTAGGTGGCCCCAGACAGTATTCACAAAAACTTTGATGTTAAATATCTCGAAAAAATATTAGAGGTATCAAAAACGGGATCAACGTCATTTTTCACAATGTTTTCTGTAGTTTTCATAATCATTGTCAAAATCAGTGGGTTCTAATGAAAATTGGAAGATACAGCATCGGGATTAGAATAAAATAGATTAAATTAGGGCGGCCTCAAGGCCTACGCCACTGCGGCGACCCCTTTGGATCTATTGTGGCCCCCCCGACTTTCGAGCTCGCCCTCCAAAACCCGTCCGTTTAATCAAGACTCTTAATTCTGGAGAGTGGCTCCTGGGTAAAGGCCTTGGTTTTTCACTCCCTGAGAAAGTAACATCCTTAGCCCAGACCAGCCCCTTCATACTGACACAACACGTGCAGTGCCGTTTCCTCCTCTTCTTCCTAACAGAACCTACAAAAGGCTATCATCAGCCAGGTGCCCATGCGATGCATGCGTTTTCTGAGCTTGCAGCGGCCCAGTTAATAGGCCCTACAATTATCCTTATAGCCCTACGCTGCCTTGACGGATTATTTCTGCCTCGAATAGCCTCTGATGAACTCCTTCGCCTGTGTCTCTGCCCAGTGGTGGCGAGCCACCACTCCTGAGACCTACTCTGCACCCACAAATTAATGGGGTCGCAGACTTAATACACTTTGGAAACCCCAAAACAGGGCTCCGAAGCCAACGAAGTGTCCAGCAGAGCCTTCCCAAGCCAATAAATCTGCTACTTCGTTTCTCTTCCGGGGTTAGAAAATTTGAAAAACTAGACCCCCCCAAAAAAAATATATAGTTTATTTAATGGGGTTTTTCAGATTTCTGATTTGCTCTAAAAAGTTATTAGCGATTGGTGCGTTTTAAATGGAACACCCTGTATAATATACAGTATATAATGTATTATATAAAATTATATAATATTATCGAAGAATTCTATCCTTAAAATAAAAATAAAAGAAAAAAATGAACTAACAATCTTCTATATGGTACTTCCGGATTAACTAATTTTTGTATTAAATAAATAATAAACTTCCTCTATTTTAGCACCAAAAAAAATAATTAAATTTTGGCGACTTTTTTCGTCTTTTGAGTTATATTGGACGTGGATCTCGGCTATTTCCGGTCTAAAGTCGTAAAATTTGCACGATATTATTGGTGAAAGGAAAGAAAGTAGGGGGAGAAGTGTCCAGCAGAGCCTTCCCAAGCCAATAAATCTGCTACTTCGTTTCTCTTCCGGGGTTAGAAAATTTGAAAAACTAGACCCCCCCAAAAAAAATATATAGTTTATTTAATGGGGTTTTTCAGATTTCTGATTTGCTCTAAAAAGTTATTAGCGATTGGTGCGTTTTAAATGGAACACCCTGTATAATATACAGTATATAATGTATTATATAAAATTATATAATATTATCGAAGAATTCTATCCTTAAAATAAAAATAAAAGAAAAAAATGAACTAACAATCTTCTATATGGTACTTCCGGATTAACTAATTTTTGTATTAAATAAATAATAAACTTCCTCTATTTTAGCACCAAAAAAAATAATTAAATTTTGGCGACTTTTTTCGTCTTTTGAGTTATATTGGACGTGGATCTCGGCTATTTCCGGTCTAAAGTCGTAAAATTTGCACGATATTATTGGTGAAAGGAAAGAAAGTAGGGGGAGAAAAAAACCATGGTACTTCCCCTAAAAAAACCTCCTAAGAGGACCTCTGGTTTATTTCAATTGCTCAGCTGCTTTATCTGCATTCATTATTCATAGATAGCTTGGTTGTGAATATACGATATTGTGACGATCTAAAATTAACAATTGGCCATATGTTCTATATCTTTCTATATGATTACTGTATTATGACGTGCTTATTAAACGCAAACTTTATGATAAATGATTTGTTTGCGTCTGATAGTTAATTATTTTTAATTGACTTTGTTAAAAAAATTGTTTTCTTTTTAATTAAATGTATTATTTTTAATTGTCTGCTGCAATGTAATTGTTTGTAATTAATGACGAAACACAACTTCTGTTTATAGCTTGCATTTAAGTGGGGGAAGACTTGCATACGATATCTTTAAAAAACTCTTAAGATGTTTTTATGGTTAGCATTCTTCATTTCTGGTTAGACACTGATTGTAGTCATCTTAATTTAAGTTGTTATTCAGTAATTGTCAGTCTGTAATGTTCGTTTCTCTGTGTGGAGTGTTTTCGGCGTAAATAGAAAACGGAAATGAACTCGTAGATAGTCCAAATTTTAATATTTTATAATTTATGGGGGGGGGCACCAAAATATTATTTTGCGGATTAATGTAAGATATATTTATAGTAAAAAGTAGGTTTTTCTAGTCGCTTCCGGCCACAACTTAATTTGGTAGTTGGATGTAAAGCTCACTTCCCTGGCAAAAGAAGGAGGCATTAAACTACTTAATGGTTGCTGCACGCTATGCTTTTATTTAAAAAAAATGCTTTAACCAGTTAAGCGATGGAATTTAGTTTTTTTTTTAAAAAAAAAAACCCACAGTGTGCTCGAATTAAAATCAGACAATGACGTGGTTTACACGTCGAACGCAGCGTCGAAAACAACTGAAAAGTTTACAATTGTCGTTATATAGTCACTGCAAGCTATTTTTTCTGCAATCTCTCTCTCGGGGGCTTGAGATTACCCCACAGAGCATTCTGTGCTCATTCCAAAATCTTGCACCGCTTCACGTATGCATTGCTCTAGTTATAACTAGGGAAGCAAGAGCTTTTACAAGGAATAGAAAAGAGCTTCTTGAATTCTGTGCAAAATGAAATCATGCTCGTACTGTGAGGTCTGAATCTCTATCCAAGGTATAAGATGTTGATCGTCAAAAATTGCACGAAACTTTCTTTATATTATAGTAAATAGATTTCGAGAAATACGTTGCTGAAAATAAGCAAAAACGGCATTTTCAAAAAATGTTCTTGTTCTTGCTCTTATTGTTACCTTTTTTTTGTAAACAATGTAGCGCCTAAACGCGTGAACCGATTTCATTCGATTCGGAACTTTATGTAGATGTGCCTTTTGGGGGTCTCGACGCTGTACATCGAATGCTGATTTGTGTACCTTTTGGCGTTTAATCAACCCTTATACTTAACTTTTAAAACTGTAAGTTTTTGTTAAGGAGATCTCTATCTAAAAGGTAAAAAACGGGCATTGCACAAGGGTTGAGAGCTTCTATTTGTGTGTGGTAATCCGCCAATCTCTAATGCGAAGACCAATCATGTACCAACCACTTATCATTTGGCTGACTCCCTCCATCCCCCTCCGCATAAAATACTGGGCAGTTCTATTGGTAAGATAAAGGAAACATCCCACCAAAATAATATTCTTATTGTAGTATTTTATTAAAATTTCGTGTTTTTACCGTTAATGGCAATTTTATATTGTCCATAACTAGTATACACGTCGAACGCACCGTAATAGAGATTTGGTTTCACGTCTATAAACGTCAAACACGCTTAAACTGGCTAATAAAATACTTTAAAATGAAATTATCAGTCTACACTTAACATACTCATTAAACGTTTAATATCAGTGACGTCGATAAATATGGTTAAAACTAAATCACTACTCAAATAAAACTCTAGCGCCTTCTCTCTCTTTGTTTTTTGTTTTTGTGTGTATACACAAAAGAAAACATTAGCCTCAAAACTATAAACATTAGCCTTAAAAGTGTAAACATTAGCCTTAGGCTTTCAAACTTAGCACTTTTTTTTAAAAAAAGAAGTTTTAGTCATTCTGTTTAATTAATTTGGTAAACAAAGTGGTTTAACCTATGGTGGAGGGGCTGGGTATGTGGCGAGTGGGTTGCTGCAATCTAAACTAGTAGCGAGCGAGACCACAACTGGCATCGATAGTGGGAATCGATTGTTTATACTAATATACTAAGAATACAAAAATATCTATTTAAATGTTAGCTATATTTAGCACAATTTTAGTTTAGGTCTTTTTTTTTTTTTTTACTAATTACGTAAGGGAATGTGATGTAATCGTCTAGATTTCAAATTTTTTGAGTTTTTCAGATGCTCTTTGAGTACGTAAAAGTGGTTTTCACGAATTTTACTAAACATTAGACGATTTTCTTTGGTGTGCTTATTATTATTATTATTTGTCTTTTTATACGAACAATTTTTCCCCTAGAAATTTAAGTGCTCTTTCCGGAAGAGGAGGCGATTAGGTTTTCTTGTATAGTGCTTTAAAAATTTGTAGTTAGATTTCTAACTTAGAGTATCTGGTAACCGGAAGTGACTGTTAAAAAAAGTATATACAGGGTGTATACGGAGGAGTGGTCGAAACTTCGGGAGGTGATTCACTAGATCAAATGCAACAAAAAATATTCTCTTCACTTTTCATCGATTCTCAATAGTGTCCAAGAATTAAGAGTCTGATTAAAAGGACAGGTCTAGAGGGTGAGCTTTAGAGTGGAGGGAGCCACAATAGCTCCAAACGGGTCGCAGTGGCGTAGGCCTTAAGGGCCGCCCTAGTCTAATCTATCTATCTATCTAAGTGAAAGTAGAAAACAAAACGTTAAGTGAGCTTTTTTTTTTAACTCATGTTGGTGTGTTAAAAAGCTTGGCTATTGAAAGAAGTTGAGCAATGATGAGCTTTGCAGAAAAAAGAGAGTTGGTTGGTTAAGGCCGCTCATCCCTCTACTACCATCTCAGAAGAATGCTCTAGAGAGAGGCAGAGAGTGAGTGAGATGATGTGCCCTAGTTAACGACCCATTCCTGTGCAGCATCCCCTTCAATTCTGTTCTTCTCAATCCCTACCACCACCATTATTGCAGCACATCCTACAGTATCCGTTCAGTGTTCTGCGGCTTTTTCTATTAAAACTGCTGCCGCTGGTTGTTGGACGCTACTGCTGCTGCTGCCGATTAAACGTAAGAGAGAGAGATTTAAGGACTCTTTAGTTTCTACGCAGGGGCAAATTGAGTCATTCCCCCTATCCCATTTATTTCTGTGCCTCCAGGGACTAGACTGGGTATTGGCTTCCATAAATTCATCGTCCCATTAAACTGTCATTAGCAAATATAATGGGTGAAAATCCTTCCTACTGTTCTCATGTTTCTGATTTGATATCTTTTCTTCAAACTCTTAATATTTGATTAATATTTAATTCTTCTCATACTAAATGTTAATAACCTTAGAGGGGATCTCGAACTTGAGTTTTAGAGTAGACAGATTTCCCCAGGAAATGATGTAATAAAAGTTATATATCTACGTGTGATCTGAATAGGAAGATCAGGGAAGACTAGATCAAAACCAGCATCAAGAAAATCTATCAAAAAACGAGGAAAATCAATTCAATCTAGTGCTAAGGGAAAGATTACCTAATTACCAAATTATTACTATTATTATGGAATTACCTAATTGGTTATCATACTGGATTCCCACGTTGAGTTTCCTGGATCAAATCCAGCTATCTTCCCCTTACAGTTTTCTTTTTTCTAGTAGCTTCTTACAGCTCACTGCCGGTGATATCTTTAACTAGAGATCACTGTCGAGAGGCTGGCAATGCGCTGGAAAAAAGCTTCGGTTACTAATGACGTCAGATGTTGACACTCCTTGAATAAAATGATTTTTCCTTCTCTCTCTACTATTTCCATTTGAAGGAATTACCTTTGAACGCAGAATTTTCACAGAATTAACAAATTAACAGAATAATGTTGGTGACGTAACTAAATATGACGGAAATATTTCCCGGTTTGTGACTGACTTAGAAGTCGTGTGAATGTGTTCACTCCGGCATTTTGTTCAAAAGGAAAGAACTGGAAAGTTATTTTTGTGCTCAATCGTCCAGGTCCTAAAATGAGCGAACGGGGGCGAACGATAAGGATGATGTTTTTGATCGCCAAACTTTCACAACCGAATAATCAGCTGATTTACAAAACATTGCTATACATATATGCAAATTATTATTTTTATCACTTGCGTACTTAACATTTTAGGCTTAAATCGATTAGCTTATTTTTTTTAGATGTATATATATGGACTTTTTTGCAGATAAAGATTAATGGGTGATATAGCTTTTATTTCCAACTAAGTTAGGACTTAATATTGCTTTAACAAGCCCCAATTTCTAATATTAGTTTCCTTAAACGTATTTTTCACAGAATTTCAATGAAGAGAGCCCCCCCTATGTGGTGACAAACATTGGATCAGACTTTCTCTGTAATACAGATTATTTCTAAGCGATTTTTTTTAAAAATTCGAAATTTCTACTTTTAAAATGTATTTTCTTTTAAATAAATGAAACTGTAAATTAAATACAATTCATTTTGGTATTTATTAAGGCTTATTGCCTAAAAGACTCGTTTGAAGCTTATTTTCGCTTATTAAGTGGTAAGAAAGTTACGTCGAATCAAATCAAAGTTTCAAAAGTAGCTTGCATCGTAAGTAACAGCTAAATTGATGAGGCTGACTGCAGAATTAATCCGTCAATGCTGTGGGGCTATAAGAATGATTGTAGGCCTATTAACTGGGCCACTACAAACTCAGAAAACACATGCATTGCATGGGCCTGGCAGATGATAGCCTCTGTAGGTTCTGTCAGGAAGAGGTGGAAACGGCACTGCACGTGTTGTGTCAGTATGAGGGGCTCCTAAGGATGTTATTTCTCGGGGAGGAAAACCAAGGCCTGTGAGCTTTACTCAAGAGTCGCTCTCCAGCATCAAGAGTCTGATTAAAATTACAGGTCTGGAAGGGTGAGCTTTAGAGTGAGGGGAGCCACAATAGATCCAAAGGGGTCGCAGTGGCGTAGGCCTTGAGGCCGCCCTAGTCTAATCTAATCTAAGTAACAGCTAATAAGTGTCTAGATGTGAAGATCGGGAACCTTCCCAAATTCTTAATTTGAGGGGTCGATCCTTACATTAGAGTATCTCTCCTTAGAAAGTATTCCAACAAAATGACGAGACACCACCATGGAATGGTATCCCTCTGTCTTACTCCAGGCTCTTTCCTGAGCTTTCCCGGCGAGCCTCCAGTTATTGAGCCGAATATAACCTGTCTAGAGTGTTTTTCAATTTAAGGAACGTTTCATAAATTCAAAGGTCTTTGAAAGGAGAGGAGGAGTTGGAGTTGATACCCTAGAGAATGGTTATTATCCCTATCTGCTGGCTCCAAAGTTTTCTTTTTAGATCTATTCTAATCAAGCTGGATGAGTTATTTCATCACTAAGGTCCTGTAGGATATCTTACTGTGGCACCAGTGAGAGTAACATAGTCGTGTTTTATGATCTGTTTGGAATATCCTGTTGAAGCAGACTAAACTAAATTTTATACAACTCTGTCTTTAGTTCAACTTACTTCTTTTTCCAGGAGAAGAGCTGGCGGTGCTATGATGGGAGATGACGGCAGGAGTCCAGACCAGCACAGACGATTACCACCGGCTAATCAGGTAAATCCATTTATAGTACATTGTATCCCTGGGAATTAACTAATTTTTTTGTTTTGTTATTTTTAACGAAAGAACGCAATGCAATCTACTGGTGACTGTATGAGTCCGCCTGATCGAGATCTCCTTCATCTCATTCCCTCACCTAAAAAAAAACAATTTCAACTTCCAATCCAATAAATGATAAAAAAAAAAAATAAAATGCATTATAATGACGCAATCTCTATTACGTAATCACCGGTTGCACGTTAATAGGTGATACTGTCATCAAGTAACATCAGTCACGGATAGATAAACTAGTGCAACCAGCACGAACTACATCTTGGACAATATCAACAGATAGATTAATCTTAAGGTTCGTTCCCCATTCATTGAAAAGTAATACATGTTTTATTTGGGTGGGAGGGGGAGGGGGTCATTCATTGAACGTTACGTAATTTGATTTTTGATTTTAATTGGAATTCTGGCTCGAGGTGTGTTCAATGCTCTGGACACCTTGAATGTGATACTCGCAAGTATATATTGGACATAACCTTTCGCTATAGATGGGCTTATAATTCGCGTTCTACAAAAATCTCTCAAACCCAGAGGAGCATCATAGTTCTAAATCTTTTATTCTCATATCTTATTAACTATTTTTTTTTTTTGTTATTGTAGAAATAATATTAATCTTACATAAATATTGAGGAAAAAATGCTAACAATATTCGAAAAAAAAAATCATTCTTAATTTTTAAGAAATATTTTATTAAGTTAAGATCGTTTTCGAATAGTTTTTGCCAATATTCCACCGTTTCACTTTACTTTCTCAAGAAAAGAATCTCGTATGAACACTCACATGACTTTTTCTTACCATAATTTACGAATATAAATATTGAATTTTCTTGTTACTTAGTATTGCATCAAAATAAAGATCAATTTAATAATTTTGTTGATAGAATGCGACACATTCCCTCTGAACCAAACTATTAATTAATAAGAAATTATGAGCCAAACTGACATTTAAGCTTAACTACGCCATTAGATCAGCTTCGCATGAATCCGTTTGGCCAATTCATAGTAAATTACAGGAAAAGCCTTTCTTTAAAATTCGCACTTCCGGTGTATTGAATTTCTTTCTTCTCGGAAGTTTGGTTAGAAATTTAATAATCAGATACTTGGAGGTAGTAAAAACCTTAAAATGTCTAAAAATGGAAGTTCAGAAACCTCTCTTAAATAAAGACTCTTAGACGATAGATCAAAACTCTCTCTTGGACAACAAAAGACTGATTTATACTTCTATTTTGAAACCCATCTGGGCGTATGGAATAGAGTAGAGCTGTGGGGTTCAACCAAACGCTCCACTCTCCAAAGGATTCAATCTTTACTACCTAAAATACTTCGAACTAGTGTAAACGCTCCATTTTATGTCTCCCAACCTGGACTATACACACTGACCTTAACATTCCTTTTGTCACACAAGTTGCTAAAACAAGATACAGAAAACTCTACTTCAGCCAGCAATCTCATATAAATTTTCTAGCTCAAAATCTTTCTTCAGGAACTCTTCCTGATAACCTGGACAAGATGTCTTAAGAGACAGTAGCCTCGTGATCTCCTCTCAAGTGAAGAGAGTGGTACTAACCATATAAAGTTTTGGAGTGTTACCACTGGGTAACTTCTCCACTCGTTACCATATCATTTGCTACTCTATTGTATCATTGTTACTTATAACAACGCGCTGATTGTACCACAACAAACGCAAAAAAAAATAAGTTTAAAAAATAAATCGATGTCCCAAATAATCGTTTGCTTACTGTTAACTTATTCCATAATGTGATCGGCTGATTCTCTTCAAAATGTGAGCCTCAGTTTAACTATTAGATCGTTTTAATATTTTATAGATGGTATGGCCGTACATCTGACTGGAATGGCACTTAGACGGAAGTCCCTCTCTCTCACTCAAAAGAGTCCTTTTAAGGATTTCCCTTGGAAAATGATCCAACTAAATCTTATATATCTATATATAAGCAATTAGGCTAATGTTCAGCGGAAGTGAAAGAGTTGTTTCTGGGGGGGGGGAGGGGAATCCCGTGAAAACGGAAATCTCGATTCATGCAAAGAGGCCTTTCCGGTTATGGCTAATTTACCACCCAAAGTAAGTCTAATATTTGAATCTAAACTAAATTTTTAAATTAGATATTGCAATTTCCATTTCTAGGGTATTTTCACCAAATATGTACACCCATTGTAAAAAAACCACTGCTTTGGGCCCTGGACGTGTTAAAACGGATACTTCCTGTGGTAAAAAAAAATCGACATCGAAAGTTTTATTCGATCGTAATGCTTTATTTACCATTAGTTAAAGAGAAAGTAAACATTTATTTCTGTTCTTTTTGTATTCTTTACTGCCTTCTTCATCAATTCTTTTTTTTCCGTCCTCATCGTTTCTCTTAAAATTCCAAGCTACTTCATGTGCCCATATTAGTCAAGACTAGTCTGCTTTGTCTCGAGCTTCATGTTTTATTTGCTACAGCTGTGGATTTTTATTATTATCATTATTTTTTTTGTTACAACTCGTGCACTTTAGTTAGCTCTCTCGATTCATCTTTAAACACAATATTACGTTCAAATATAATATTTTATTATCCTACGAGTTGCAATTTACGTGTTTTAAAACTATGTATTGGCTATTTCCGCTCCCATTCTTCACTTCGAAGAAAATTTATTTCCACCTCTCCTCCAAAAATGGTCATTTCCTTGAACATATGCTTTAAAAAAATAATAAAATCATACGCAACGAACATACGAAATATCAACAAGAAAATCGATAGTACTGCGTGTTTCAAAATGCTTTCTCCACAATAAATGTTATCAAATTTCAACTTCCTGCTGAGAACAACTTTTAATAACTTCAGCTCACGAATTCTCAAATCGAATATTCCTGATAGATAACACGAAATCGATAATATGAGGGAATGTACAAAATTAAACAATTAGTTAATGTAAAAAAAAAGATGGTCGATTGAGGGGTTTGTTGTGTTGGATTAGACGACACTAAGTCTACATCGATATCATTCATAATTTTTGTACATAAACAAACAAACTGATCGATATTCTTGTCACGTAATATTGATTGACTAGTGTTCTTATTTTGTGTACGACTCGGTGGGAGAAAAAAATATATTCTGTTGTCTAGAAAAAAATGTTTTTATCTTTAGTATTTAAGTTTCTTTCTGTTAGTGAAGTTTGTTTAAGTTTCTGTTTGTTTGTCATCTTCTTTAATACTGTTTTTTTTCTTTGTGATAGTTCAAAATTTTTATTAAATTGCAAAGTATTTTAGCGATTTATCGAACATACTTCTACGCCATTGTATAATTAGCAGGTGTTTTAAATATTATTTTATTTAAACTAAAATTAATTAAAATATATAAACATCAACCTTACCTTTCTAGACAATTTTTAATTAGATATTCATGAAAACGATTAGAGCACGCAAAATTCTTTGAGAAACGACAAAAAAAATTAGAGTATTTTGCGTTTAAAACTTATAAATTACTACTGTTCATTATTTTTGGTGACTGAATCATAGTTTTAATAGGATGAAAAATAATAACTGCCGGTTTCAGTCATGATAAACTTTATTATACCGAGCTTTTCGACCTAGGGACTAGGGTCATCTTTAGGACTAATTTACGAGGGTCGTTTGAAAAGTCCGTGCAAAGTCAGAGAGATAGCACTACTGGCGCGTAGCGAGGTTATGTTTAGTTAGTAGCATCTTTTGGAAGAACACACACTAAGTTTCAGTCAGATCGGTCTATTTCTTTGTGTTTGGCATTCGTTTGAATCGAGAAAGTCGAGTGATTTTCAAAAAATGGACGAAAAAGAATTTCGTGTGTTGATTAAACACTACTTTATGAAAGGCAAAACGCCTGAGGAGACTAAAGAGAAGCTTGATAAACATTATGGTGACTCTGCACCTTCGATTAGAACAGTTTATAAGTGGTTTCAAAATTTTCGGAGTGGCCATATGGGCACAAGTGACGCTGAACGTTCTGGACGCCCTGTTGAGGTTACTACTCCAGAAATCATTGATAAAATCCATGATATGGTGATGGATGACAGAAGAGTGAAGGTGCGTGAGATTGCTAGTGCTGTGGGCATCTCGAATGAACGGGTACATAATATTTTGCATCAACATTTGGACATGACAAAGCTATCCGCAAGATGGGTGCCGCGATTGCTCACGCTTGAACCAAAAACGAAATCGTGTGAAGTGTTGCAAGGACGGTTTGCAGCTGTTCCAGAAGAATCCGCAGGACTTTAAGCGTCGTTTCGTCACTGTGGATGAAACATGGATACATCACTACACTCCTGAGACCAAAGAACAATCTAAACAATGGGTTACCAAGGGGGAATCTGCGCCAAAAAAGGCCGGAAAGATTATGGCGACTGTCTTTTGGGATTCGCAAGGAATAATCCTCATCGACTATCTGGAAAAGGGTAAAACTATTACAGGTGCATATTATTCATCGTTATTGGACCATTTCAAAACCGAGCTGCAAGAAAAACGCCCACGATTAGCCCACCAAAAAAGTCCTTTTCCATCACGACAACGCACCAGCTCACACCTCAGCAGTTGTGGTCGCAAAATTAATGGAAATAGGGATCCAACTCGTTTCACATCCCCCCTATTCTCCAGACTTGGCTCCCTCGGACTACTATTTGTTCCCCAATATGAAGAAATGGCTGGCGGGAAAAAGATTTTATTCAAACGAGGAGGTGATTGCAGAAACGAATGGCTATTTTTCAGACTTGGACAAATCCTATTATTCGGAAGGGATCAACAAACTAGAGCAGCGTTGGACGAAGTGTATAAGCCTAAAAGGAGACTATGTTGAAAAATAAAAAAGGTTTACCCCAAAAAATTAAGTAGTTTTTATTTTTACACGGACTTATCAAACGACCCTGGTACAATATACTGTTTTACATCATTAGAGGATTGGTGTGTCTTCTGTCTTCTTCTGGTCAAGACCGATCACATTCAGTCCGTGAACAGACGAAGACAGAAGACACACCAACTCTCTAATGATGTAAAAACAGTATATTGTAAATTAGGTAAATATTTTTGTAAATTTTCGTTACATTATATACATATTCATTGCAATATAATAATTGTTAACACACTGTAGTAAGTATGTTCCACAGCCCTGAAGATGGACCTAGTCCCTAGGTCGGAAGCTCGGCATAATAAAGTTTGTAATCACTGAAGCTGGGCACTAATTTTTTATCCTTACAAATAACAGGAACCAATTCAATCCTTCTCCCCCCTCAATAATGTGACAAATTACATTAAAATCGCATTTCCGTAAAACCCTTATCTCCATGAAGAGGTCTAATAATGTATTTTTACATACAAAAGTAATTAAAAAAAAAAAAAGATTATAGATAAATATAATTAATTAAAAAAAATATATTGTATATATTTGGAGCTATATCCATGAAAGATTGTGAAAATGTTCGCTTTTTTTTTGGTTTTCACCGGAAGTGGTTCCCTGAGTCCGAAAAAAGTGTTTTTTATGAATTGGTGTCCGTGTCCGTCTATGCGTATGTTATGTCTGATAATAAGCACGAGTAGTTCTACTTTGAATATCGATATTTTTTTTTTTTCTGGTTTTTTCGATTGTCCTCGAAAGCGACTTCATGTTGCTTCCTCTACGGATCTCCTATGGCCTAATCCACACATCTAGATCTGCAAATTTCTTGCAGAAAACAGGTGAAGAAAGAAAAAAAAAAAATCATTGTGCGTAGATAAGGGGAGAGGCACTTGTTGGAATAATTATTTTTGATTGGCGCAAAATCATTTTCATGAAAATTTTTATTACGTAAATGGCGATAAGTGAGAAGTCATGTAAGTGTCCTGTCCATAAAGATAACATTTCATGGTTCCCTCTACCCCCATCCAAGTACCAAACACTTCGCTCGGAAATGTTCGAATTACTAACTACAAGTGAACCGGATGTATTAAAAAAAAAAAAAAAAAAGAATAAAGAGCAAAAAAGTCGTAATTTTTCTGTTCTGTTAGTGTAATAGTGCTCTCTAGACGTGCTATAGTTAACGTCCTCCGATTAGGTACGCTTTCTCCTCAGAGAGTTAGCCCCTGAGAGAGCTAGGACGTATTGTAAGGCAACAAATAGAATTTGTTATGTCGTATCTAATCTTGCTTCAAGGATTATATAGTCACTGTGATCACCCTCAACGCCCCTATAATGTCTCTCCCCCCCCACCACACTCATAGTTACGTGTCAATATCCCCCTCCAAAAAACCAAAACCTCACAATACCCTCTCAGAACTTATAACAAAGATTTCTTTCGTTTTTATAGTTTGGTTGCGTGATACTGTAATTCTCCCCTGAACTACGCCACAATTAAGTTTTATTTTGTTGTTTGCTGGTTCCTTTTGGTGAATGTAACCATTTATTGATTTCCGCTAGTGTGTTGTGTTGTTTTCCTTTTGGTGTTTTTTGTTTCTTTTCTTTTTGTTTTATCATTGTCCTAGATTTGGAAATGATTTACTATTGAAAAGTTTATATCAAGAAACTACGATAGAAGTAATTTCGTACTATCGTTTGTATAAAACTTAGAATCAAGGTCCTCTAAATTAAAACCACCCACTTGACTTGCTCGTAACAATTCTCGTTAAAACACGCGCCCAGTTATTTATTTATTTTTTTTAAAAATTTATTTGTTAAGTTACACCAGCGCTAGATACTCTATAAGTAACAAAGGACAATAACTGACACCACTACAAACTCACTAATTGAGGGGAGAAGTTACCCAGTGATAACACTTCCTAAGTCGTCTCCCAGGATTAGTTGCTCTCTTCAGAAGAGAGAAAATCGCATGGGAGGATGATCTGGATGGTGATGAGATGATAAATGACGGACAAGAGAATTGGAATGAGAGTGATGAAGTTCTGATGAAAACTTATATAGCGAGTACCAGCAACCTTGGACTTATACGAGGGTCGTTTGAAAAGTCCGTGCAAAAATAAAAACTACTTAATTTTTTGGGGTAAACCTTTTTTATTTTTCAACATAGTCTCCTTTTAGGCTTATACACTTCGTCCAACGCTGTTCTAGTTTGTTGATCCCTTCCGAATAATAGGATTTGTCCAAGTCTGAAAAATAGCCATTCGTTTCTGCAATCACCTCCTCGTTTGAATAAAATCTTTTTCCCGCCAGCCATTTCTTCGTATTGGAGAACAAATAGTAGTCCGAGGGAGCCAAGTCTGGAGAATAGGGGGGGATGTGAAACGAGTTGGAACCCTATTTCCATTAATTTTGCGACCACAACTGCTGAGGTGTGAGCTGGTGCGTTGTCGTGATGGAAAAGGACTTTTTTGTGGGCCAATCGTGGGCGTTTTTCTTGCAACTCGGTTTTCAAACGGTCCAATAACGATGAATAATATGCACCTGTAATAGTTTTACCCATTTCCAGATAGTCGATGAGGTTTATTCCTTGCGAATCCCAAAAGACAGTCGCCATAATCTTTCCGGCCGAAGGAACGGTCTTCGCCTTTTTTGGCGCAGATTCCCCCTTGGTAACCCATTGTTTAGATTGTTCTTTGGTCTCAGGAGTGTAGTGATGTATCCATGTTTCATCCACAGTGACGAAACGACGCTTAAAGTCCTGCGGATTCTTCTGGAACAGCTGCAAACCGTCCTTGCAACACTTCACACGATTTCGTTTTTGGTCAAGCGTGAGCAATCGCGGCACCCATCTTGCGGATAGCTTTGTCATGTCCAAATGTTGATGCAAAATATTATGTACCCGTTCATTCGAGATGCCCACAGCACTAGCAATCTCACGCACCTTCACTCTTCTGTCATCCATCACCAATAATGGATTTTATCAATGATTTCTGGAGTAGTAACCTCAACAGGGCGTCCAGAACGTTCAGCGTCACTTGTGCCCATATGGCCACTCCGAAAATTTTGAAACCACTTATAAACTGTTCTAATCGAAGGTGCAGAGTCACCATAATGTTTATCAAGCTTCTCTTTAGTCTCCTCAGGCGTTTTGCCTTTCATAAAGTAGTGTTTAATCAACACACGAAATTCTTTTTCGTCCATTTTTTGAAAATCACTCGACTTCCTCGATTCAAACGAATGCCAAACACAAAGAAATAGACCGATCTGGCTGAAACTTGGTGTGTGTTCTTCCAAGAGATGCTACTAACTAAACATAACCTCGATACGCGCCAGTGGTGCTATCTCTCTGACTTTGCACGGACTTTTCAAACGACCCTCGTAAACGGAATTTCCAAGTCTGTGTGGATAGTTAGATTGGAAACGTAAAGTGGAGTGTTACCGATAATGCGCAGAATTTTAGACTAAAAAGATTGAATTCTTTGAAGATTGGAGCGTTTCGTTGAACCCCACAGTTCAATACCAGTACATCCAGGCGGGTTTTAGTATAGAATTGTAAAACAGTCGTTTGTTATTAAGTGAAAGATTTGAACGTTGGTCTAGTAGTCTCTTTTAAGTAGTCGATAACACCTGTTAACTTCAGTTCGTTTAAATCGTGTATGCGGGTTCCAAGTCAGTCTTTTTTCTAAATAAAGCCCAAGATAACGGACAACATTGGCAGAAGGAACAGGAATTGAGTCATAGAAGATCGGAGGAAGAGTGATGCGGCGCAGAGTCAAAGTAATATTTTGAGATTCATTCAACTGGATTTTCCATTTTTTAAACCATTACTCAAGAGAGAAGAGATGAGTTTTAAGGTTTCTGTGTGAAGTTACTGGATCAATGTGAGGAGAAAGTATAGCGGTATCATCTGTATAAGTTAGGAGGACAGTTTCAGGGTGGATTGGTATGCCTGCTGTGTATATAACATATAGGATAGGACCTAAGATGCTTCCTTGAGGAACACCCCGCTTCAATACGATGTTTAGCTGAATACGATGTTCCGATTTGAATTTTGAAAATAACGATCTGACAAATAGGACTTCAAGATGAGGAAGTGAGTGAACGGAAGTATGCCCTTGAGTTTCCAGAGCTAGCCCGGGTGCCATACCCGATCGAAGGCTTGCTTCACATCGAGAAAGACACCCGAGCCACACTCTTTCTTCTCAAGGGAGGAGCCCAGTTAAATGAAATGAAAAAAACAAACATCATTTTTTAAAAAAAACTCTGTAGTAGTAAATAATATTTATTTAAACAAAAAAAAAAAAAAATTACATAGATATGTTTGAATATTATAATAGCAATGGATAAATCCGTCTGCCAGAGTTTGGTTTATATAAACACTATACACAATTCAAATAAATTTTAAAAAATTAGTGAAATAAAACAAAATCAACATATTACTAAAATAAAAAAAATGATAGGACAAGAAAGTAGACAAATAAAAAATATAAAAAAATGAAAATACTTCTTAATACAAGACAACCAACTTAAAATAATTTCCTTCTTTATGTTTTACATAATAATCGCTCTTATCACCTCAAAAATTACAAAGCACTAATTAACTCATGCCTGTACTTCCAGGCACATTCCACGAACCTTATTAAAGGTTTACACTGAGCACTATTAGTTAGACAATTAACAATGAATGGTGCAGTAAAGGTAACTAGCCCAAAAATATTACGCCGGAACTCCGCTAATTTAGGGCAAAGGCACAAAAAATGATAGAGGTCTTCCCGCTCATTTAGAGTACACAAAGAACAACTTTCTTTAAGAGAGTCTCTTTTTTCCCAGGGAGAGAAATTCAAATAAACTAATTCCCCCCTTAATTTGAATAGCCAACGTAGCTCATTCATATTCAAATCAGAACTGCCCACTTTGGATATGCAGAATTCTGCGTCAGCATCTAAGAGCGTCTTATAGAGCAAAAAATGTTCTGAGTTCAGAGCACGCCTCACAGAAACTCCCCGAAGATCTGCCTTCATTTTCAATAGGAGTGCAGAAAGTTGCCCCTCCCAACTTGACAAATTTTGCAGAGACGCGCTAAATTCCAACGAATGGTTACTCGCAAAAGTAATCCACTGTTTAAACCACAAAGCTTTGCGCTTCACTATCTCTAAGGCAACAATCCTCGGCAAACGAAATGAGGGAAAAGAGAGCACCCTTAAAACGTATCTAATATGCAGACGGAGAGTATAAAGAACAACGGGTTCCAGGGAAGTTTCAATGTCCAACATATAATTAGGAGTACACATCGGAAGACCAAATAATTTTTTCAGAAAATATCTCTGAAATTTTTCAAGTACTTCATAACTTTGATATCCCCAAACTTGCGCTCCATAACAGATAATTGAGCGAAGAACACTATAATATACATGGTATTTAGACTG
The DNA here is from genome assembly GCF_049639745.1 of Rhodnius prolixus. Classification (NCBI taxonomy): domain Eukaryota; kingdom Metazoa; phylum Arthropoda; class Insecta; order Hemiptera; family Reduviidae; genus Rhodnius; species Rhodnius prolixus. The sequence continues at coordinate 34,236,202 of NW_027411582.1, forward strand.
TAAAGGGATTTCATTACCTACAAAAAAACGAGACCAAATACTGTTTAAACCAAATTTAGCTGCAGAAACTCTGTTATTGAAGTGCAGTTGATATGATAAATGAGATGTTAAAGTGACACCTAAATATTTGTAACTATTAACAGTGTCTATTCGCTCACCCCTAAAAAACCATTTTTCATCTGACCTTAATCTGCCGCCCCGCCTAAAAACTACAATTTTGGACTTTTTCAAATTCAAAAAAAGATGCCACAGTTCGCAGTATTTATCCAACAAGTTAATATTCCACTGCAAAGCCGTAGGATTGTCAGAAACGAGGACCACGTCATCTGCGTACAGAAGGACTTTAACTTTAATATTCCCAATGTGAACACCGCCTTCCAGAAATGAGGGGAGTTCGTTAACGAAAATCGAGAATAGAGTGGGGCTTAATAAGCAACCCTGCCTCACTCCACTGCCTACTGAAAAAAACTCAGACATACCTTGCGTACCTCGGACTGATGAGCTCGCGGCAGAATATAACTTTTTTATTGCTGCAATAAATTTAGAGGAGAGGCCAAGATTGAAAAGCTTCAATATTAGCATTCTATGGTCCACGGAGTCAAAAGCAGTCTTCAAATCCACAAAAAAACAATAGAATTTTTTTGTATTCTGCAAAAACTTGACATTAATAAGGTTAGTTAAAGTGAAGATATGATCAATAGCCGAATACCCCCGTCTAAAACCTGCCTGGAACTCAGTTAATATATTATTTTTCTCCAAATAAGCTTCTAAACGCAGCCGAAGCAGACCTGTAAATATCTTTGCCATTGTGTTCAAACAAGAAATACCCCGGTAATTTGTAACGGCATTCACATCTCCATTCTTGAACAAAGGAAATATTATTGCTTGACTAAATGATTCCGGAACTGTTTCTGTATCATAAACATAATTAAACAGAGCTAATAATTTATTAAGAAACACGAAGGGAGCATTTTTATAAAATTCAAATACTATGCGATCAATGCCGGGAGCTTTATTATTTTTAGTATTACTGATAACACTTACCAGTTCCTCTATTGTAAACGGAGAGTCCAACTCGGGAATGGCAATATAAGGCTCAGCATACAGAATGGGAGTAGCCTGAGAAGAATTCAACAATTTACGAAAATGATCAACGAAATTACCCAACTCAATATTATTACCGCAGATGAAACCAGAACACTTAAAACGATTAACCATTTTCCAAAACTGCTTAGACTCCGTAACACCTTTGAACTCTTCAATTAAAGAAGAATAATAAGCCTTTTTTTTAGTTGTACACAAAGATTTATATTCTAACTTAACTTCGCTATAAACAGATCTAACCAAACTAGAATTAGTACATCGAAATAAATTCAAAAGTTTGAATACTCTTTTTCTAATACGCAAACACTGGAAATCAAACCATGGGCTTTTACGAAAATGACTAACAAAAGAAGAAACAGAACCGGAATTCGGGTAAGAATTTTTAATGCAATTAACCAAAATATTTACCCTCTCCTGAGAATTCAAATAAGAAAAATCGAGATTACAAACTCTCCTTTCAAGGTTGCATTTATATATCTTACAATTAGTTTCGCGCCAAACTAATTGCGGTAAAAGAGGTAGAATTTCAAACGAGGCAGGAAGGCTTTTAGAATCAACATTAATGGAAAGAAACAATGGGAGATGGTCGGAAAATATCTCAGGTACTGTATAAAACTCATCAATAAATGGGAGACAATCCAAAGAGACACAGCACAAATCAATAACAGAGGAACCATTTCCGCCAATAAATGTAAATTCGCCTTGGTTATCTCCAGAAAAACGACCATTTAATACTATCAGTTCGTTGTTATCACATAATTCTAATAATTTGGAACCATTACTATTTATTAATTTATCTTTGGATTTTCTATTGATATTGCACTTAGAATTATCAAAGAACAGATCCTCGGGGAGAATCTGCGCAATACCAATTCTCGAATTAAAATCTCCAACAAGTACCAGTCTCCTCTGAGAAAGTAAATTCAAGAAATCATTCAATCTTTTAAAATCCCTCTCCCAGAAATTACAGTTCAAGTATACAGGGACTATAAATAACTCCTCTTTTCCTGCTTTAAATTTAATAAAATTAAACTTATCTACAGTAGCAAAATGAAACAATTCTCTACATTTACCTGTTTTTATACCAAAAACTGCACCACCCATTGGGCGTCCAAATTTAGATACTTTATCAGCAGGAGTCCACAGTAACTCATATTCAGAAAAGTATTTAGTATATGTGCTAAAATTCTTCTGCATCACAAACGTTTCTAGCAAAATAAAGACATCATATTTCTTAATAAAATCGAAAAACAAGCCATTACCCTGCTTATTTTTTAATCCAGCAACATTAAAACAAATAATTGACACTTTAGAAAATTCACTATTTTTTTTTCGTAAATTATTACTTACAGTATTATTCTTCTGACAGACAATCTTATCTCAAGAAAAACTCATAGAAACAGGTACAGATGAAATCTTGCGCGGAGTGAAACTTCCTTGTAGGGGGCCTTTAGACGAAAAGTAATCTTTAGGAAGAGTATCAGTGCGCAGTGCCGTCACAAATTCTGTCACATCAGTTCCAACCAGTTCATTTAATTTAGAGATGCCATCTTCTTCCAAAAAACGAACTCCTAAATAGTGACACCATGAAAATTTTTGGCCTTGAACGAAAAAGCAATTGTTCTTCATATTAATTTTTAGTTGGGGGTTCAATCGTAGACATTCTCTTCGCAACAAAGAAATTTTAGCCCTTTTCTTTCTTGTAACCATTGGCAGGTCCTGATGCACAGCAAAGCCTGTATTCCTTAGTACTTTACTCGCATTTAATACCGCAAATTTATCTTGTAGCCTCACAAAGGAGACCAACAAGGGGGTTCCAGGAGCAGTAACAGGACCAAGAGGGTGGGCATAAATGTTGTCCTTAGCTAATTCAATTTTCAATACCTCGGTACAAAAAGTCACAGCAAGTTCAGAAAAATCGTTTGAATTGAACTTGATACCTTTAAAAATTAAATTATTATTACGTGATTTAATTTCAAGTTCCTCAATAAGGCTCTCATTTTTATAATTTACCAATTTTAATGAATCGATCTCCTTTTTTAATTGAACATTTTCCTTTCCAAGTTTATTAAAATCATCTCTAATCCGTTGAATATCTTCTTTAGTTGACAGAGAAGCTAATTTTGCACTAAACGAGTCAGAAAGAGCGGCAAGTTTTGAGTATAATAACGATGCAAAATGGTCCATCATCTTTTTATCCATGTCTACAACCGCAGTATTAACTAATGCGGTTTTTTTAGTCTGTCTTTCTAATATTTCTGGAGAAGTTCTTGAACGTTTCGACCTACCAGGTGACTTATTTCGTTCCGCTGAAACTAACGCCTTATTCATAAATTCAAAGAGTTTAGGTAGTTTTTTTTTTCTTCTTCTTCTTTCTTTCTTTTTTTGTTCTTTATTCTTCTTTTTTTTCTTTTTTTTTTTAGTTTTAGCAATTGTTTTTCGAAGACAAAAATGATAATTAAATTTCAATTATCAATAAAATATAACTGAAGAACAGATTAGATTTAAGTATTTGAAGATTTACAGTTGTAACCAAGAGAACTATGTGGTATAATAATAAATATTGACTTTGTTCTGTTTATATCAGAGTATTGTTACAAATTCATTTATTTACCAGCACATCCACAGAATGTTATAGTTTTCTTCAATGTGTTAGTGTAGTGTCTATCGCCCCACCATAAAACTCTGCCCACTGGCCCCCACTATACAGCTTTAAAGCAAAAATCACTAAATTTATTAAAAGTGAACCAAATTTAAATTGTTAATATAACAAAAACTACTCGTTAAAATTTTTTGAAAATTTCACACTGTAACCTCCGAAGTCAACTCTATAGTCCTACCAAAAATCAAATCACTATTCGTTGTAGAAACTACAAAAAAAATAAATTAATGCAGAGCACTTGTTACTCTCTCAACGTACTAAACCAAAACTAAAAAAAAACTCTGTACAGACATTACTAATATTCATTGAAATGGGCGCGTCCTAGATTTTGGCGGGGCCACCTAACATTCTCCTGCTTTTTTAATTGGCTGCCCAAATCCATCTACATTTCACACCTCGATCATACATCGTGATTGGCCAATTCTTTATTGGTAATTATTTAAAACATAAGCCTAATTTTATTAATATTTCTCTCACAGGTAATTTGATAAACTGTCGAATGCTGCAATAGAAAAATCAGTGACCGGAAATCATAAAATAACTTTTCTTTTTTTTACTTCTAATGTAAACGGAAACAAAAAAACTCGTACGTATTGTTTAGTTTTAAAATAGAGGGGGAAAACAAAATGTAGACTCCCGAAATATCACCATTTCCTGCTTCATCTCGATGCCCGAACGCTTAAGGATGTAGACATGGCCAGTTATGGCTCTAATCCCTACTGTAGAGACATTTATTTATCCATTGGTTCTTACTAAATCCCAGTCTTATCCTTTCATTCTGAAGAACCTGAAAAATATTTAATCTTTCTGGTACAATTTATTTTTGTCCACCAAGAAATTTCCTTACTTTTATTTTAAAGTTTTTTTGTTTTCGTCACACATACTTGGGGGGACTTCATGATCAAGAACTTGACACTCTTATACGTACTATGCACTTAGAAGAAAGAAAACAGTGAACGTGTTTACCAGATAGACAGACGGACGTACTTTTAAAGAAGACGAGGAGTATAGTAGTGGAGGAGGGGTTGAAATATTGCCCAGTAGCCCCGGCTAGAGAGATGTACGCCACGCCTGGGGTTACTTCTTCTCTTTGTGACCATCCCGTCTGTGACCTCGGTCTTTCAGTCTCTGTTCTCTTTCAAAATCTTTTTTCTTTTCTTCTTCTGGGTAACCATATGGTCACTTCTTTTTTTTTCTTTTTTTTTTTAATTTATATTCCCTTTTTTTTCAGTCATTCCTTCTCTTTATCCTAATAATAATAGAGCTCTTATCTCAGGATATAAATGATACGAGTGTATAAGAAACTTCAAAAACTCTCAGATATTTGTGTTAGTAACTCAAGAATTTTTAGAATAACAAATAAGGGCTAATAATTTAACTTTATGTAACCCCTCCTTTAAGGGGGGAATGTAACTAAAGGCAACCTTATTTTCGAATCATTTCTTTATTTTAGCATTGATTTGCCGAAAGTGACTCCAAACAATTTTTTATAATTTCGACCAAGCAGTCCTACGGAGTGGAAATGGTACTACACTCAGTTTTAGTTCGTGTATCCTTTCACTAGTGAGTTTGAGTTCCAGGAAGTGAGCCAACTCTATGGGACTAAGGTCGGTCCCAAGAGGGGGTGTGGTCGCTTTTCTCTGCGTTGAGGATGGAGTGAAAAAATGATATGCAATTACATTTAGCAGGGATGGCCATTGATCGTCCAATTTTGGAAATATTGGAAGTGGTGAAGGCAGCAGTCTAGGTGGGACTTAAGAGTAACCAAGTTTCCAGGAAATCCTTGCGGTAGTTCCAGCAAAATAACACCTGTAACATCTGATTGACCCAATATACTTAACGAAACTCTGTAGGGTTTTAAGTAATATGGGTTCACCGGAAACCTTAACTTATTTATAATTTTTATATTACTCATGGGAGCTTTGTACGGCCTACTTGAGCTCACTTGGTGACTCACTAAGCCCTATTTAGAATTACTTTACACACGCACATTTATCTTATTTTTTACCGCGTCTCATGTAACCTATCTAAGTAAGTACCTTGTTGGAATAAAAGAAAAACAACAAGTGTACTTTTCTTAACAATTTTATTGTTACATGAAATCCTGTACCCTGCTGGCTGGGATTAGAATAGGTCCGCTGCTCCCTTCCATGATATCGTAAGAGGTGACTAAAGGAATAGGCGGGCTTGTAAGGCTAAGGATGTTACTTCTCGGGGGAGGAAAATAGAAAGGCCTGTGAGCTTTACCCAGGAGCACGCTCACCAGAATTAAGAGTATGATTAAACGGACTGAGGTCCGGAGGGCGAGCTCTAAAGCTAAGGGAGCCACAATAGATCCAAAGGGGTCAGCAGTGGCGTAGGCCTTGAGGACGCCCTAATTTAATCTATTCTATTCTAAAGGAATAGTCCGAGAGGTCGAAAAACCATCTCCGATGGTTGGGCAGCAGCACTATCAGTAGAGGTGTGAGGCCAAAGACATGTAATTTGTCAGGGGGGAAAGGGCCGATGTCATCAAACCAGAAAGCGGAGCTGGAGAATCGAACTGCGGCAGTGGATGAGACTCCCAAAGTCGAAGAGAAAGCAGAGCTCATCTAGGGGTTTCGGCAACCGAATAACAGTGTACCCTTGTTCCAAGGGTTATATAGAGGCCTTCAGCATTGGGCCAATCATCTGTCAGAAGTATGAATAATTGAAAAGTGACCTCAATAATGGTTCTCCTCAAGGCACAAAGGAGATAGGGAAAGAAGGAAAAGAAATCCTGTACCTTAATCTACCTTTCTATATAATTGCCTCTAAAATTAAGACCCTTGACTTATCGACCAGCTGTTTTGAACCCCATCCACATAGAAGTCGGCCACCTGATTTGATAACTACTGCAACATGGTCGTTTTTGATCTCATCATCAATAATCCGAAATACTTCTTTAAGTAACGCGGTGCTTACAGCTTAAGAGAGAGTTCAATGCCCAAAGAAGATTGGGCTTGTTCTTAGGCCAATTTTTAAGCTTATACTTAAATCCTTAGCATTTTAAGAAAAACTAAATCTTAAAACATTTATTTTAGTTTTTTTTTTTAAGATAAAATCGATGTGTAATTATTCGTGTGTGAGTTCAGAGTAGTTTTTCACAATTATTTAATAGTTGCCGTGAAAATATGGATAAATTTTTGCTGTCTATTTTCCACGGTAGATAACCATCTATAGTGGGGAATTTGGTTTTGTCACAACGCCGTCTGGAAGTTGGTGGTAATAAAATGAACCACAAAAAAAAAATCGAATCGTATTATCGAGTTATTTATTCGTCTGATTCATCCCTCTACGGAGGGTTGAACTTGTTCCTATTATTGTTCTTGGAAAATGACTGCAGGGTTTTTTTTTTTACCGCCCCCCCTTCATTTTCACTTTACCACTACTATTTCCACCATTTTGTGGACTTAGCATCCGTGCGCTTAGTCATGAGCTTCTTCGTTAAGCAGTGCTTCGCCAGAGCTCCCTGTTTTGTTGTTAAGGCATGTATAGAGAATTATTTATTTCTGAAAAAATTCCCTTCACGTGATTACCAGTTTATCGTATGTATATAATGATCATTTTAGACGTGCTTTGCTTGTCTGTACTGCGCAATGGCAAAACAGACTAACGCTTTTGTTGTAGTATTGGCGATTCTCACATTTATCTTCTTCTTTTTTTTTTAGTATTAACGATAGCGTTTTTTTGTGGATAGATCTCTCTCTTTGTGTTTTCTTCTTCTTCTAATTACAGATCATTATTTAAGTGAATCACGGTGAAACTACAAAATGGAATCTAAACGTGTTATTTCTCTTAATATCTCTACAAAAAATTTGGGAAAGGATTAGCTCAGTGATGAATTTACAGAATCCAGCTGCTAGTACTTAGATTTTTTTTCTTCCTAGGAGCTTCGTACAGCTCACTATCCCATGATGGGTGTCTAAGGCTAGCTGCGCGCTGAAAAAAGCACCGGACAATGACCTTAAATAAACAAAAATTGCCACTACGGTCTTAAAAAGTGCTAGGGTTCCACTCGTTCCAATCTCCAGCCCTTATCCTTAATTCCGTCTGCCCTGAGGAATCCCTCCTTTATCCACAGCCTTCTAATTCTAATTAAAGGCGCCACGGTAGCCGAGCGGAGTTACAGCCGAGACCTGCAAAGCTAATATGTATTGTGTGGTACTGGGTTCGATTCCCGTCTCTGTGCCTTGGATTTTATTTAATGGTTAATATGAGAAATTTACAGTAAAGTATGTTTCCTAGTCGCCTCCGTCCACGACACCTAATTTGGTAGTTGGACGTTAAGCCCCGCCTGGAAAAATACAATTACTTTACTTTACTTTTTACTTTACTAATTCTAATTAGTAAGCATTTGAAAACAGGGTCTTTTTCGTTGTATAAATCTTAAGATGGCACAAGTTAGGCTTCTAGACTTCGTAGCTTATTGATTTTTCTTCCAGTAAGCTATGTGGGCCTACGGGGATCTAGGATAGTGAAGGGCTTGTTCCCTTTTTTTTTTTTTGCCATAATTAATAATAATAATGTCGATTAGATTTTCCTGCCATCTTTTTTTTTGGTAAAATTGTCACTGAAGGGAGGGGAAAAATGGTAGAAAGATTTCCTTTTTGCTGCATTAGAGATTATTTTCTTTTTAAATTGATTTTTCCATAGTTTACGCAAGTTTTCACCACGCAAGGAGATTGTGTGTTATATAGAAGAGAAAATTTTTGTCCAAAAATAAAAGGGAAAACCTTCTTTTTTTTTCTCTCTCTCTCTCTCTCTCCTCTTTAAAGTTCAGTTTTTCCTCAACCAGTTTATACACACATACACTGACACACTTAAACAACTTTAGCTAGAACCCCCCCCCCCCCCCTTAGCCTGGTCTCTACAAAGTTGGTCAACTGTTGCAAAAAAGAAAAAAGTAAAAACGTGTTAGCTGCTTTGTTGCGTTTTATGTTTTGCAGAAGGTGGAAGGAAATGAGGGGTGCGCAAATAGAACGGATAGTAGTTCAGGGAGCGAAGAGGGGTGGTGGCGCGGTTTCCATGGTTAAGGAGGACAAAATCACTTTTAAGCGCAACTATTGGAAAATTCTTTTTATCACACCACAACAAACCGATTTTCCTAATCGTTGCGTAATTTTCTTTTGTACTTGTTCTATGGCACGTTATATACCCTTCCAACCATCGTAGTGCTCCAATTGCCACCATATTCTAGCAAGACTAGTTTCCCCCTCCCTGTCTGTTCTACCTCCTTTCCCTCTTTGATACGAGACTAGTTCAGGGTTGTTTTGCGCGTGCGTTGCGTCTAAATGTTGTTTTTCTTTTTGAAGAAGTTGGAACAGAAAACTTGATCAGTTCATTTTCGTAACAGTTTTTATGGTGTGACCCCCTGCTGTAAACGTTACCTTGTTAAAAGTTTTGAAAGTAATCTAAAGATGATGCCCTGAAACAGATGTTACCATAAAGGACAAAGAACCCCCTAAGGAAGGAAGCCGGTTATGGGTAGGACCTAAAATGTCATACAATGTTCCACCACCTGTGATGGATTATGTAAATTCATGTCCTCTTTCTTTTTATCTTGGTCCCCAGCTAAAGCTTCCTCTCCTCTCTTCCTCTCTGGAGCTCGTAGTGTTGTCCATTCTCTAATGGGGTTTTGAAACTACGATGAAGATATCTGCGTAGTTTTTTTTTTGCTTGCAAGGACAGACACACTTACTTTTTTATTGTACGTATATTTTCCCCCCCTTATCTGCATGTATTGTTAGTAATATACGTAATATACGATCTTTTTATTTTATCCATTCTTAAACACGCATATTTACTGCATCTCTCTCTGACCGGATACAGACTGTCATTTAGATTTAATCAATTTGTGGTAGATATTGCGACTTCACTACTGCGTCACTTCCAGTTCACTAATCAATCTAATCATATTTTCAATATATTTTGGTCTTACAGAAAGTTCAAGGCGCCACGGTAGCGGAGCGGTTAGAGGCTAGACCCGCAATGCTAAGATGCATTGTTGGTTTAGTCTGTTCGATTCCCCCTGGTCTAGGTCTTGGATTATTTGATGGTTAATATGAGAAATTTGTAGTAAAGTATGTAAGGCGGTTATAGACTAGACCCGCAATGCTAAGGTGTATTGTTGGTTTAGTGGGTTCGATGGTCTAGGTCTTGGATTTTATTTGATGGTTAATATGAGAAATTTATAGTAAAGTATGTTAGGCGGTAATAGGCTAGACCCGCAAAGCTAAGATGTATTGTTGGTTTAGTGGGTTCGATTCCCTCTGGTCTTGGTCTTGGATTTTATTTAATGGTTAATATGAGAAATTTGTAGTAAAGTATGTAAGGCGGTTATAGGCTAGACCCGCAAAGCTAAGATGTATTGTTGGTTTAGTGGGTTCGATTCCCCCGGTCTAGGCCTTGGATTTTATTTGATGGTTAATAAGAGAAATTTGTAGTAAAGTATGTTAGGTGTTTATAGATAGGCTAGACCCGCAAACCTAAGATGTATTGTTGGTTTAATGGGTTCAATTCCCCCGGTCTTAGCCCTTGGATTTTATTTAATGTTTAATACGAGAAATTTTATAGTAAAGTATAGTTTGCTCGTCGCTTCCGTCCACGACACCTAATTTGGGAGTTGGAAGTAAAGCCCGCCTGAAAAAGTAGGCAGTTACTTTATTTTACTTTACAGGAAGTTGATGTTTGCCAAACGATTACGAGGTTCGGAGACCAACTTCCTTTTCGCATGTGAACATTTTCCTCACGAATTTCCCTCCTCCCCAAAAAATATACCCATCAAATTAGGGATTATTAATTCATTTACATCAACAATACAATGAAACTTAATTCAGTTAACCCTAAACTTTTTTTACTCGTTGTGTAAATTAATAATTTCAATACGTAATTTGAGCAATGAGTTAATTTTTAATAAAGACTTATTTTCTGATAGATTAAGTCTAATTCTGATGTTTATTTGTTCCAATTTGAAGTAAAACAAATTTTCGCTTACGTTTTATTGTTTCAGTTTTAGATCGCGTCAACATTTTGTTGTCCTTGTCTTCCGGTGCGATAGCCTTGAAATAATTCGATGAATGTTATTGGCGGTCATAGCTTCCGAACATTTGTAAGAAAAGATCGTGTGAGTGTCCATTCTAGATGTTTATTTTATATTATAAAATATTGAATCCAAGAAATTGCTTTTATTTTTATAGAATTAATTATAGATATATTTATTTTTAAAAGTTGGCAAGCTTGAGAAATTTTTTAATTAATTTGCTATGTTTGCATAAACCTAACGCGAACATTGTGTGCATTAGAAATTAGTTGGTAAAACTGTATTTCTTCTATATGAGTCGTCATCTCCACTTCTCCCCACTACTAGTCTCGAATAATAGAAATTGCTAGTTCTATCGATAGACTAGATACGAGTATTATACCTGTACCATGTTATAGGATGTTATTGAATAACCTTGAGCGCCGATGCAATTAGCAGTGGTCAGCTGTTATTATTATTATTGCTATTATTTGTGCTGGTTGAGGACACATTACATCAGTATTACCGCTTCCGTTTTAATCTATTTTTATTTCATTCATTCTGTTATAATATTATTCAAAGTAAAATGTTTTCCAAAAAATAGATTCCCCCCCTCCGCCGCCTACACCACCTATCATCGTGAGCCTCTCAATAGAGGAAGCAGTGAAAATATTCGATATATTTTCACCGGAAATACCACTCAATGAGAGCCAATGAGGTTTGCTGAATAAGGAAAAAGTGGTTATTACGGTGTATCTGTGTGTGGGTTAGTGGGGAGGTTGGGCTTAGCGGAACTCATAAACGGGGTACTCACCGGAAGTCGATGTTTGATATTTGGTTTAGGTAGGCGCTTAACGGCAGTAATATCGCTGATTATATCTGTTGTAGCGAGCATTTTTTTTTGTTGTTTTTTTTTCTATTTTAGGTCGTGTTCGGATTTTCATGCATCATCTAGTTCAGCATCAATTTTTTTTTTGCCTAATAGAATTTTGACTTCAACTAAATTTCTGTTAAACATTGTAGTTGCTCTAACTCAAAAATGTTTTCTGATTACATGGAATCGTATATTTTAATTATTAAATCAAATATTGATGAGCCACGTTTACTCTCCTGTCCTCTTCAACAGCATTCCTCTTCTTTCTGCAGATCTGGTGCTAGCTACCTTGGGCTCTACATAGACAAAGGACACACGTGGAACCCACACACTAGACTTAAAAGACAAAGCAATGACGAAACGTGCGAAACTGCTCTACAGACTTCTTGGGCGATGCTCCCAAATTACCCATTGAACTCAAACGCTTAATATACAGTACTATTCTTAAACCCCTATGTGGACTTACAGGACTAGAGCTGTGGGGTTCAGCCAAACCTACAAAACATACGAAATGTACAGGACAATTCAGTCAAAACTACTGCCGACAGATAGTTGGACGCTCCTTTCTACGGTGACTAACCTAACTCTTCACAACGACCTCAACATTTCCTTCATAGACCAACACGCCCAGACGAAATATCAAAAATTCCATACTACTGTCTCGACTAGCTCTAATCCTCTTTGTACTGTCTCTTGCTTCCTCTGACATCCCTAATACTCCAAGGCCGACTGATCGCCAGTGACCCCGCGACTTCCTTGTAGTCTGAAGCCCTAAACGCCATTATTCTCCTATCTCTCTCTCCTCCTCACATTCTCCTCTCTCCTATAGAGAGTGCTACCGCTGGGTAGCTTCTCTCCTCCTGCTCTCCTCCCTTACCAGTTCATCACTCTCTCCTATCTCTCCTCTCTCCTTCTCCTCTCTCCTATAGAGAGTGCTACCGCTGGGTAGCTTCTCTCCTCGTGCTCTCCTCCCGCACCAGTTCATCACTCTCTCCTATCTCTCCTCTCTCCTCCTCCTCTCTCCTATAGAGAGTGCTACCGCTGGGTAGTTTCTCTCCTCCTGCTCTCCTCCCGCACCAGTTCATCACTCCCTCCTATCTCTCCTCTCTCCTCCTCACATTCTCCTCTCTCCTATAGAGAGTGCTACCGCTGGGTAGTTTCTCTCCTCCTGCTCTCTTCCCGCACCAGTTCATCACTCTCTCCTCTCTCCTCCTCACATTCTCCTCTCTCCTATAGAGAGTGCTACCGCTGGGTAGCTTCTCTCCTCCTGCTCTCACATACATACCGTGTTAACTTCCTCACTTGGTCAGCAAGTATCGTACAAAACGGAAATATAAGCGAAGTCGAAATCTCTGCAGCAAACTGCATAATCTACCTCTGATGCTGGATGAATATCCGAAACCAGCCATGAATACAATAAAATGCGTGTTTACCTTAAAGCTTGTAATGTCTTTTAGTTCTGTCTGTGTACCTCTTAGCAGGACTGACGTCATTCTAATTTATGAAAACCACTTCTTTTTTTTGTTGTCGTGCTTAGACTTCCAAATTAGATAATCTGTGCCACCTCAGTACTTCCTCTAAGAACTGTGTTAACAGAAAGGAACTTCTTTAAAAAAAAAAAAAGCTGCGTAAATGACCGTAGTCTATAAATGATTATTACAGGTTATAGTACAAATCAATAACACATTTTTCTATAGTTACGTAGTCTTTATTAAAAAAAAAAAAAAATGCATTTACAATTGCAATGGAATAATGTCATCACAAGTTTTAAGTTGTGATGTCATTTTTGTAAAAAAGGTGGGCATGCACTACGTCATTTCACCTGAAGGTGCTCCATAACTTTGTAATACATTCTAAATTATATACTTAAGATATCGTAGCATTAGTTCTAAGTGAATAACAAATCTTAATTTTTTGTAATACAAGAGAGTTTATTGTTAAATTTTTCTACAGCGGGGATGGTTTCCGGCCTGGAAGGTTGTGCTTTTTTCTTTACTCGTACTGTTGAAAAATGGAGAAATTATTTCCTCCGACTTTGGCCACAAAATTGAAAATTAGTTTAAAAGTTTTCATCATTCATTTCTTGGTACAAGAGGCGTTTTCTGTTCTTCTAGGCTAATTGAACCAAGCTTTTGAATATCCTACAAGGTAAAGAGGGTCCCGGTTAATAGTTACCCAATGTAGCGCAGTTTGATCTGCTCAGATGTCCGCATGTCCAAAGACCACACTCCTCAACATCGTCAAACACGAGGGAAACTTTTTTCCGCTGTTATCCAGGGACTTTAGGTTAACCCAAATAGTGTGAAGAAAATAGCCTTGTAGTTCCGGTAAGAAGGAAAGCTCGCTTTTCTTACTAGGGAACAAAATTTTCCCACCAATTATTGTTGCAAAACTATAGATGGTTCTAGCTTTTAGCTTTTCCTTTTAAAAAAATGGTACCTTCAAAGTGAACATGTATACATACTTTTTGAGTACCAAGTTAATGACGTAATAAGCTGTGGTAAGAGGAAGTCTTGTGAGTTTTCACGCAAAGATTTTTTGTGTTTTGTTTTGTGGTAAACAGATTTACATAACGTCACTTTCCTTTTAAAGGAAATATCGGTCTGTGACGTCTATTTCCTTGTTGTTTGTTGGATTACTGTGACGAAATAGTGATTTCTCAAAAAAGAAAAAGAGAGTGGGGATATCTCCTTACAGAACTTTTGTTTCCGTTATTTTGCTGAAAATGATCATCGATCAAAGAATATTGATGATCATTGATTTATCTTCAATAAATTTCTACATTCATTCTGTTTATTTTTACTTCTTTTGGAAGAGGCTTTCAAGAGACGTACTGCTTTCGTGCAGGTATTCGATTTAAGATTTTCGCTGCGGATATCCGTTCTGAGTTTAAATTTTTTTTTTTTATTGGTGCAGGTTCCAAAAAATTATACATCCTGTACATTTAAAAAACTATTTATAAGTTACAAACTAAATTACAACTTCTTTCTTTGTAAAAAAAAAAAAGGCGCATCAACATCTAAAGTTATTGGCTCTCGGAGGCTTTTTATCAAAAAACACATTTTTGTTGTGCTCTCGAGACTCTCAAAAACTCAAAATGAAAAGTCTTGAACGATTACATTACGAGAGCTCAGCCAATAATTAAACAGAGAAATATTTCATTATCCCGGTGGTACACAACACTATGTCCAATTTTAATTTGTTTACAGTAGAGCAAATGAAAGAGTTTTCGTAGTTTTTTCTTAATTATAAGCCCACGGGAGTTATTTTGCTTAAATCTTTGGTGGATAATAAGTAACTTGGATGCACCATAAGTGATGGTTAGGTTATAAAAAAAGAAATATTGTATTAGAAAGATTAAAAAAATAAATTTTGAAAAAATGGACTTAGTGTTGTGTACCTCCGGGGTGCTGAGTTGTTCATCAAAAAGCAGTTTTTCATTTATCTCTACCAACTTCTGCAGACATGTCTCCTCTTCTTAAGACTTTTCTTATCTCTTCAGCGAAGAATTCTTAACCTTGATCTTGAAACCAGTTTTGCACTATTGTCTTTACCTATTTTCATTGGTGTAAAACTTGATGCCACTTCTTTCATGGGCTTATATAGATCAAAATTCGACAGGGCAAGGTTAGGGCTATAAGCTGGATAAGGTACTTCTTCCCAATCCAGTTTACCAATGTGTTACCAGCGTTAGTTGTGCCTTCTGAGGTTGAGCGTTCTCTTGTGGAAGAAGCAAAGCCTACGGCTCTGCTATCCTGGACGTTTCCTCAATCACCACTGGCTTGATTCTATTATCTTCAATCATGTCTACTGATTTTCCACCCACATCCGGTTCATGCAACTACTGCATAAACTTAAACTCAGAACACAGAAAACGCTTTTCTTCAAAAGTACCTGCCTTTTAGCGGACACGCCATTTTGTAGCTAAAGACCTAAAAGGTTATGTTTACGCCAAAATTACTCGAACAGCTGACCAAAATTCTTCGCAAGGTTGCCAACTTAAATAAAAGTTTCATTTCTCTTACCCTGCCGATAGATACGATACTTTTAAACTGTACCATAATAAAGGCTGCTCTTTTATTCAGCTTGGGATACCACTGTTGTTCCTTTAAAATGTCGAATACATAATAAAAATCGTACAGGAAGTTATAATACTAGTACAAAGAGATTATAAAACAGCGATTTAGTTAAAATTATCTTCTTCTATGTAATAATCCATAAGCGCGCTTGGCATTAGGTTTTGCTTTTACTTTTCATAAAAAAATAATAAGCTGAACTTGGAAGAGAAAGGCTGGGGCAGTAAATATTATTGCCTGAAGGTAAATAATAAAATGTATTTACAGTTGTTTTCGTTAGAAGCGCTCTCTGTAAGTCGCCCCCTACTAAAAAATAAAAAAATAGTAACGACCTGTAGTAAAGTAAATAATACAATTGTAAAAACTAAGTCACGCTTTCTAACTACTGTATCTATTTTATCTAGCTATCCATCTATAAAAATTTTCCCGCGCCAGATCGCTTCGCTTCGTCGCTTTTGCTTGATTCTCCCGCCTGTGCGCTGTTGCTTACAATATTTTTTTCTATTTACAAAATGTCACGCTGCCATCTATATTGTTAGTTCTGTATTCTTTTATTTTCATTTTGATTGCCCCCCCCCTCCAGGGTCTATAAAATTTAACTAGATCAGTCTCTCTCTCTCTCTCTCTCTTTGGCATTGGCTTTCGCCGTAGAGCCAGCAATGTCTATGTATACAGCCAGCATCGTCTAGGTGCTTATCACTAGAATATCACTCACTCTCCATTCTTACTTATAAATACATTCGCTTCACACATTCATCCCTCTACTATATACAACTATTTACATAAACCACAACTAATGGATGGATCAGCACTCCTACATTCCTGCCATCCTTATAGCTTAACCGAAATTAAAATCACCGTAATCCTTCTCCAATCATTTTCTTCCATTCATTCTAATCGGCTATAACTTTTAAATACATTCATATTTCTTTGCTAGCTCTGCTACAGATTTAAGCACATAGATGGTGGAGAATATTATGTCTTCGTAGCGAAATGGTGCATCTAAAAATACCTGGATATGTCGTCAAACATTCGTTTACTTTCTACTACAAAACGTGTACATATCCATTATTATATGTTTGAAATCCTCCTCCTCTCATTGCAATCTACGCAAAGAGGAGAGAGGACCTTTTTGTTGATCCTGTGAAGATACGATCCGCACACCGCGTGGTTCACTTTCAGCCTGCTTATTGTCGTAACAACCCATTTATTAGTGACAGTTCCCTTAAACCATGGTTTACTATCTTCTAGTTCGAGAATCTGCTTCCTTTTTTTCTTTAAGAGATATTTTCAAATTACTCTGCAAGATAACACTTTTTCATGGTACTTGATGACGTTACAATCATTATTGAAATAATTTCTCCAGCTTCCCTAGGGTTTAAAATTAACCTGGCGAACTCTGATGGACTGCGATTGGCTCTTGAACATTTTGCTCCCTTCTATATCTTCCTAGCAGCATCCTAAAAGTTGTTTCTCAAGGCAGAGATTAAGGTTCATTAATTGGTGTATTGTACTTCCTCATTGAGATAAATCCTAAGCTTGCTTCCTCTCCTTTTAGTTTGCTCTTTCTAAGAGACTCTTAGTGCTAAGAGCTATCCATAGTTGAATATGGTAGTTCATAATAAGGGAACACTATCCAATTGCCGACATTGCACTTAAAGTGGACATTAATGTCAGATGTTGACGAGACTTATAATAATAATAAAAAAATTAATTAGTATACTTCACTTAGTGAATGAAAGTTCAAGTAACGAAGTAGGCGAGGGACGCCCTCTATATAATTAGTAGATTACAACTAGTTCCGCATTATAATAACAAATAAATTAGGATATTCTAAAAATAGAGTTCTATAAACAAGTTACTGCATGTTAAACATGCCTGTACCTGTTTTCTTGAAACATATCCGTCAGCAAGTCTGTTTTTGTCGTAAGTTACACCTGACAAGGCGTGTGTGGGGGGGAAACAGTAATACACCTGCAGGTACAACCCTTTTCACACCACGTATACACACAGAGGGGAAGTAGAGTTAAGGGGGGGAACTGTATAGCGACAAATAAATGACGTCACCGTTGATGAGTCATGACGTGCAGTCGATGACGTGGTTCTAAAAAGAAAGGTTTTTTGCTCTTTTTTTTTTTTCTTCTGTACACTTCACTTCCCCTACACTTTGTCCCCTGGTACCCCTCTACTAGCACCCTCGTGCTGGGTTACACTTGTTTTCAGTTAGAAAGAGGGGTCGATGACCTCTAAATGGTACTGTTTGTGGGGGTGTTATAGTGCTTTCAAGTTCACTCTCAGGGGTTTGATAGTGACACATGTACGTATTTCGTGAAAAAGGGATGCTCCCCTTTTTTCTTTTTTGTTATCTCTCGCCCCCTAACAAGTTCAGGGTTAGAAGGAGAACTTCCTTCTTACTTCTAGCTCTCCGTAGGATAGTGACGTAACTTTTTAATCAGATTACTCCATTTCCTGGCGCGAGTCTAAATCAACTTCTTGATAATCGTATTTTCGGCTTAATTTCTATTTAGGATAAGGGGTGAAGTTTTGCTTCTACACTTCAGTTTTTTGTTGTTTCTAAATCGTAAAAGAAACTGTTGCGTTCCTATCAACCCCCTCTCCTTCAGCCGTAAAATGTCCATCCCGGAACCGCCAAACAGCAGCATTACTTCGGGATGGCGCCTCGTAAACTTGGCTTTCCTTCTTTTTACTACTCTTCACTTGTACCTGCAATTATTTCAGGTCCTTTCTTTTTCTCATTAGGATCCTACTTACCATGGAAGAGACCCTCGCTCAAGCTTTCTCATCTTCCAGCATCCGTCCGACGATGCTGTCCGGAGTTATCGGACCGGTAACCTCCTGCAATTCTCTTCTAATGTGTACATTCAAAAAAAAAAGTGTGCAAGGCGTCATCCGAGTCCGAGTTTCCGTAAATGCACAACCCTTAAGGCCTTTTCCCGATTTTATTAAGGATACTTGCGAAATATCCGTGGCCAGTGAAGGAATTGTGTTAGGTAATAATAACACCTCTCCATGTTTCCTATCTGCCCAGATCAAAATTGACATTTGAGTAAATTAGTAATGAAAAGTCGGTTACGCAAAATCCCACTTTTCTGCATTTACATCCCTCTGTTCGGGGTAGGGTTTTATTAAAAACCAAAAAAATCCTTATAGTCTTGAAGCTCAATAAATGCGCAACTTTTTCTGAAATTATGTGACTTCTTGAGATTCATTAAACATTGAAAAAAATGCAGTTGAAAATTTTTACAGAAATCATCGAGAACAAATTAATTAGACATTAAAGTAAAAATTTCATTGTTATAAGAAACGTTTTGAGCCTCTGGGTTAAGCAAATTTATAGGAAATTTAATGCTCTTTCGTTTGGAATAAGCAGATTTGTTGTAGGATAAAGGATAGAAAAGTTACGACCGTTTTTATGGTGAATATTGTTGCATTTCAGCTGTAGAATCACCTCCCCAAGTTTCGACCACTCCTCCGCATTCACCCTGTATAGATCACTTTGGCTACCTCTGTTTTAAGGTGTTTAAAAACACATAAATCTATACAACTTTTACCGAAACTTCTGTAACAGGAAGTGGATAGGTTTGATAAGGATTTAAAATGGAGTTTTAAGAAAATTCATGAATTCAAACTTTGTAAATAGATGTAAGAAACAGTCGTGTCAGTTTTCACCACAGATTTTTTTTTTTTTAATCCCATAAAGAGGCATCTGATGATGACCAAATGTTCAATTTCTTCCTTAAATAGTAACCCCCACATCCTGGGTTCGTCTTGTATGGGTTTATTATTTTTTTTAAAACTCGACTATGATATATGCAATACTCCTCCACCAACACTTCCAAGTAGATAATGTTACCTGTTAGTTGATTATAACACCCACCCTCCCACCACACGTTAAGGACAACCTCCTAGTTATGGAGAAAGGTACTAACCACATTTACTGGTTGGTTATGTACAGGTAATGTAAACGAGTATACTTTAACATGTAAGTTAACCTAAACCAGGTGATAAATCAAGGTAATTTCGTATGCCGCACGCTTCCTCCAGGTGAGCTCTAACAATCTTAAAAGAAAGAGAAAAAAAAATGAACTTTCACTGTCACATGAAATGTTTGGAAAGTAAAATTTAATGAAACGGAAAGATAAGGTGCTTTAATATAATGATTACAAATTTCTCAGGTGTGTTTTTTTTAATTTAATGATTAACCTTTCATTTAAAAAAATCATTAAATGAATTTTTGTGATATTATTGATAATGTTATCTATTCCATTTATTGAATTTGTTAATTTTAAAACTTTCTTATTTAAAAATTAAATGTTTTGAAATAAACTATTGCGCCCGCCAGCTGTTTACTCATCAACGGTGACTTTCTCTTTCAGCTATAAAAAGGAAGTGTCCTCACGATAGGTTTTTCTTTCAAAATTATTGTAAGAATTGAGTTTTTCATCGCAAATAAACATTTGTGCCCTTCTGAAATATATACGAGGGTCGTTTGAAAAGTCCGTGCAAAAATAAAAACTACCTAATTTTTTGGGGTAAACCTTTTTTATTTTTCAACATAGTCTCCTTTTAGGCTTATACACTTCGTCCAACGCTGCTCTAGTTTGTTGATCCCTTCCGAATAATAGGATTTGTCCAAGTCTGAAAAATAGCCATTCGTTTCTGCAATCACCTCCTCGTTTGAATAAAATCTTTTTCCCGCCAGCCATTTCTTCATATTGGGGAACAAATAGTAGTCCGAGGGAGCCAAGTCTGGAGAATAGGGGGGGATGTGAAACGAGTTGGAACCCTATTTCCATTAATTTTGCGACCACAACTGCTGAGGTGTGAGCTGGTGCGTTGTCGTGATGGAAAAGGACTTTTTTGGTGGGCCAATCGTGGGCGTTTTTCTTGCAGCTCGGTTTTCAAACGGTCCAATAACGATGAATAATATGCACCTGTAATAGTTTTACCCTTTTCCAGATAGTCGATGAGGATTATTCCTTGCGAATCCCAAAAGACAGTCGCCATAATCTTTCCGGCCGAAGGAACGGTCTTCGCCTTTTTTTTTTGGCGCAGATTCCCCCTTGGTAACCCATTGTTTAGATTGTTCTTTGGTCTCAGCAGTGTAGTGATGTATCCATGTTTCATCCAGAGTGACGAAACGACGCTTAAAGTCCTGCGGATTCTTCTGGAACAGCTGCAAACCGTCCTTGCAACACTTCACACGATTTCCTTTTTGGTCAAGCGTGAGCAATCGCGGCACCCATCTTGCGGATAGCTTTGTCATGTCCAAATGTTGATGCAAAATATTATGTACCCGTTCATTCGAGATGCCCACAGCACTAGCAATCTCACGCACCTTCACTCTTCTGTCATCCATCACCATATCATGGATTTTATCAATGATTTCTGGAGTAGTAACCTCCAGAAAAATTTGTTGCCCGTCACCTCTAGTTTCAGAATATGTGACTTGATTTTTAAATTCCTGCCGGCTGACGCGTGAGGGTTTGCTGTTGACCCCCATTTTCATATACACAGCTTTAAAGAGTATAAAAAGTAATGAAAGAAACCGGAAACCGCAATTCGATATCTTCAAAATTAAAGGTGCTAGGGAGATAGGCCATTTCAAAATCTGGTATTTATTAAACATATTTCAATTTTTTAACTTGTTATCTAAGAGAAAGAAGAGCACGCGACAGGCCATTTTTATGTATTTTTTCATCCCCTTTCTACTAAAAATATTGCCAAGGCAGTAAAGCTAGTATTTTTCTTAATATCGGGAAATAAGTCGTTTTCCGAGTGATTTTCCTAAGAAAAATCAAATGTTAAGAGCTTTAGATGTTCTCCAAGCATACACAAAATGGCTAAAAATTAATTTTACATCTGTTACAAACAAGAAGGTTTAATAATTATTTGGTAATTTTGGGAGAGTTGGGTTTAATTACCAAAAAAAAAATTGGAAACCTCCTGCCACATATTTAAGTGATCAATATCTTTCATGTAAAGGATCAAACTTATTCTTTAATTTATCAAATAATGCACTTTACTCAACTTGTGCAGCATGTACTGTGCCTCCTTAGATACAGAGAGCAGTTGATAACCTCCAGGCTAACCTGGCTTGAGAGCCGTAATCGTTTGAAATTACGTAGTTTACTTTACTAAATTACTTTTTTAGGCCGTTTTAGAGGAAATCCAAGCATTTTATTCTGTAAAATGGTACTTCCGTGCCAGCTGATTTTCTTGAAAATTTGGGAATTTAGTTCCATAATTAATTCTTTTTAATTTCATAAAGCTGTTTAATGTGACTTTATAGGAAAAATCTAATCACTTTTCTTCTAGAAGTTTCTTGGATAAATGTTTAAAATGAAAGAAAATGTGTTGATATGGAGTCTGGGCTTCCGTTTTGCTTTCACTGGGGGGGAGAGAGGGGAGTTGCCTTAAAATAGTCTCTGGTGTACGGGCGAATAAAACCTGAGGGATCTACGCCTTGCGTTTTTCCACAGATCCCTGTGATAATCCTTCCCTTATAATTATTCAGGTTTTATCTTATAGATAGATTCTAGCAGGGCGGCGGCTTTAAAGGCCTACGTAACTGCGACCCCAAGGATCTATTGTGACTCCCACTAATCTAGAGCTCACTCTCCAGACTCGTCCGTTTAATCAAGACTCTTAATTCTGTGGAGAGCTACTCTTGGGTAAAGCTCACACAGGCCTTGGTTTTTCCTTCCCTGAGAATTAACATTCTTAGCCAAACAAGCCCTTCGTACTGTCACAATACAGAGTGGAGAGTGCCGTTCCACCTTCTCCTCCTCCTGACAGAACCAACAAAAGGCTATCATCCACCAGGTGCCCATGCTATGCACAGATGCTTTCTGAGCCTGCAGTGGCCTAGTTCATAGGCCCTACAATTATCCTAATTGTCTTGACGGGTTAAATCTGTAGTCAGCTTTGGCGAATAGCTCCTAAAGAACTCCTTCTACATCTTACAGTATAATAAAATAATTATTTTTAATTACACAAATTCTATAAATGGTTGTGTTCCAAGTTGTACTTTCACCTGTAGAATGTGATCTTGATTCAGAGAAAAAGAGAGAGATATTATTGCATTATGATCTTGTAGAGACGATGTAGAGGCTGCATGGATATGATTAATATGCGCGCGACATTCTGCGCTTGCATTCTTTCCGATCTCTTCGACGCTTCACTATCCTACACACACATACACACTCATATGTATATATGTATATATATATATATATATATATATATATATATATATATACACATATATATATATTTATATACATACACTGAATATTTATGCAAGGATATTGGCGTACATAATAAACCTGTTCAAATAAGATGCACTTTACAAAATACATTGTACAGTGAAACTAATATCTTTCGCTTACATCTCTATTTATGTAAGTGTGTTTGTCTGTGGATGAGTGGAAGATTTGTATCCTTTTTATACTTTGAACTTTGTCTTAACATTATGTAAACTGTATATGGATATAGCGAAGGGGGGAAGAGTTATATTAAAAATGATTAAAGATAATAGCGTTAGGTCAGAGATGCGTTAAATTAATCACACCTCCGGAACCAGTTGAAATAGACGGTAAACACTAATCTACACTTCCGGCTAACCCAGGATTGTCCGTAACCGACAATCCTTTGCAAACTTTCAGTGTAGTTGCAAAATTTAATCAAAACTAATATATTATTCTTAAAATACCCAAAATTTGGGTTCCATCCACAAAAACACAATGTTCTTATCTAGATTAGGGTGTGCTAATCTCAAATCTGACAGTTTTTCTGCAATTCAAGATTTTAAGGTTTTCATCTTATCGTAAAAATTTCCATCATTCAGTTTTAATATAATGAGGTAGAATATCTCCAAGAGCAGTGATGGCAAACCTATGACCCACGGGTCAGACACTGACCAGCGCAAGCTTTTTCACTGACCCACAATTGCTAGGCAACCATTTGTTTGTTTGCACGCGGGTTGATTTAGATTTCTAATTGTGGTGGATAATTTATATTCTATCTGTACTTTTTTTCAATCACGCATTGACACAAAAGCAATTTAAATGCCTATCTATAACCTTTAGTTTGATCATTACAATTTTAAAACGCAAATGACGACAAATGCTTTTGTAGTATTTGAAATAAAGCAAAAGTGTTTAACAAAATATCAAATAAAATGTATAATTTTACTCATATTTTGATTGTTAATCGACATCCCAAAGCAAATAACCATATTTAGATTTTTCTTCAGATAAAACACCCTTTTGTTCAGGTTTTGTTTGTAAAAAAAGAGAGAGACTCCCATAGCCATTTGTTTCGTCCCCGTTTTACCCCGTTAAGCCAACTGAATTTTAAAGATGTTTAGTTTTTTGAAAATATTCAATTTAAAATTTTTAAACTTAACTCTTGTACAAATGGGCATTAGTAACCCAAGAGCTATGACTTAAAACAAGGGAATGAACAAAATTTGACCAACGTCTCAAAAAGGTTCGCCATCCCTGTCCTGGAGCATCATCTTCGTGAAATTATAATAATTTACGAGTATATAATGCAGTAAATACACTAATTTCATCAGAATTTGCCCTAAAATTTGGAAGTAAAACATTAAAAAAATCATTTTAATCACAAAATTTGCACTAAAACTTATTTAAATTCTATTCAGGCAAAAATTTTGCGTTTTGTAGTTCTTGGGTTTGTGTTGTTCTTGAGGAGAATCTCGTTTTTTGTTGCTCCAGCAGCCAATTCTGCCATCAGATTTTGTGTCCCATCGCCCCTGATGACGTTGATAAATTAATTCAGGAAATACGAGCTTTTCTTTCATAACCTTGTATTGCTTCAAAGCCAAAATGGCACAACTTGTGTTAAGTCTTGCCGGATAATTGGCCGTGTGTCTTGATTAGAACTAGTGGCGCGGAGGGGGCCAGTCTCTTAGTGGGAGGGATACCCAGGCTTACTTGTGACTGGAAGACCGGAAATTGCCTCTTAAAATCCTGTCTGATTGCGAGATAATCAGTGGTTTTAACAACATTAGACCTCTGTGGCGTACTTAGGGAAGCCAAAAGAGATTATAAGCAACAACGATTGTTGGGGAAAATGCTTAATCGTGTAACAGCTCCAACGTGGCAACCTTTTGGCAACACTGCCAATGATGAAATCGTCCTTATGCTCCAATCTAATCTTAGTTAATACAGAGATCTTATAAAGGTTTTAACCCCTTTTTTTTGGCAGTTTACATTAATGAGTATCAAAAATTAAGGCACCCTTGTAATGATTACGTGATTAGATTATCCAGTGCTTTGATCCACTTTGATCTCGCGAACTTTCTGTTCTTTGCACAAAATTCATTATAACTTGATTTAACCACTATTTCGTTGTAAAATTTTGTACTACTCCAAAAAAAAAGAAAAGTGTCATGGATTGTAATCAGTGGTAGTTCAAAGGTGCGCGAGGTCTGGGCTGTAAGGGGGGACGAGGAAGAAGTTCAAGTTCTAGCTGTTGAAGTATGACGTAATTCTGACGATGTGAATGATGACGCTGCTGGAGAACTTTGTTCACTATCACTGAAGAGGGGGTCATTTCGGACAACTTAAACCCTATACTGCTGAATTAAGTTCAGATAACCAACTGTCAATCAATCATTTCTTCGAGGTTTTCTTTCTTGGTTCCATTTTTGCTTTGCTCAAAGTTTTCTCCTATTCTTTAGCAGCAGCAACATCTCCTAAAGATTTCTTACAAGGTCGCCGGCCCATGTTTCCATGTTTTCTGCTCGAAACAGCTTCTTAGGCTAACTCTCCGTCGTCTCACATCCGCCTCCGTGACATGTGGCCGCACCGCTAACAGCTTCCTGGCAGGAGCAATGTTGTGGAAGTATAGTGTTAACACGTTTTCTCTATTACATAATATCACAAGCGATTTTGTTGGAAAATTGTTGAGATCTTTATAAAAGCCAGTACTTCCGATGTATATTCAAAGTTTTATTTATTTATTTTTTATTTTTTTTAAATCGTTCTAACGATCGCAGTAGTCCTTCCTTATGCAATACTAAATAAGTTAAGGCGCCACGGTAGCCTACAGGTTATAGGCTAGACCCGCAAAGCTAAGATGTATTGTTGGTTTAGTGGGTTCGATTCCCTCTGTCTAGGTCTTGGATTTTATTTAATGGTTAATAAATGAAATTTACAGTAAAGTAAGTTAGGCGGTTATAGGCTACACCCGCAATGCTAAGATGTATTGTTGGTTTAGTGGGTTCAATTCCCCTGGTCTAGGTCTTGGATTTTATTTAATGTTTAATATGAGAACTTTGAAGTAAAGTATGTTAGGCGGTTATAGGCTACACCCGCAATGCTAAGACGTATTGTTGGTTTAGTGGGTTCAATTCCCCTGGTCTAGGTCTTGGATTTTATTTAATGGTTAATTTGAGAAATTTATAGTAAAGTATGTTAGGCGGTTATAGGCTAGACCCGCAAAGCTAAGATGTATTGTTGGTTTAGTGGGTTCGATTCCCAGCTCTAGGTCTTGGATTTTATTTAATGGTTAATATGAGAAATTTACAGTAAATTATGTTTGCTATTCGCCTCCGACCACGACACCAATTGGTAGTTGGACGTTAAGCCCCGCCTGAAAAAATAGGCAATTACTTTACTTTACTAAATAAGTTTAAAAAATATTGAACCCCCAGAACATTTCTATTTCAGAACATAATTATTAATAATAACTCGCCACTTGTTGCAGCTAAAAAAAAAAAAAATCAATTTTTGTTTCATATTCAAAAAAATATTTTAATATAATTTCGTTATTAGTGGCACCTTCAGGCGTAACTATATACTTTGGGGGGGGCTTTAACTACTGCCTAATTATGTACGAGTTCCCATTTATTTAAATTATTGCCGCTGCACGGTCATTACTGAGTTATACGTAGTTTTGGACCAATACAAATCAGATTGGTTTTGGTCTACTGTTATTGTGTGTGCACTTTAAAAGATAGCTTTAATTTATTTGTCCAATTTTGGGTTTAAATAATAATTCCAGCCAATCAGGTTAAGAGATAGCTCTACTCTCTGGTCATTCAGGTTACAACTAACGGGCTTACAGCCTAATTACTTTATGGCCAATCATAACTATTCGAGGGAGGAGGAAAGATGTGCACATTCTTTTGATAAATGATTCACGTCTAAAATAAATATATTTATTTTATCAACATGCTGTTTACAGAATGTAATTTTTTCTTTAGAAATATATTAAATATAAAAAAGTTTGGCATAATATAATGGTAGTTATTTACCAAGTTCAAATATACCACATCGGAAACAAGAAAAATAAAAGAATAAACAGTTCTGTACAGGCTCATTTCCGGTAAATTGATTTTTACATCAACTCAAAATTTTAGTTTATTCTCTCGTTAATAAAATCGGGACAGAATCCTGAAACAGCTCTTTTAAAGGAGAGCTCAACATCAACCCTTCCCTGAGGATCCTCGGTTTAAATTGAACTGTGAATTTTATTGATAGTAAATTCTGTAACAATACACTGAAATGGAACGTTCGAGTAAAGCCCAACCACCGTCCTGGTCCAAAAATTGCCTTTCCTGTTTTCCCTCCCCCCTCTGGAAATTTTAGCACCAAAAAATTATAGACATGCCAAAAATTTGGCATAATCTCGTCACCATTTTCTGAAAAAGAAGTAAAATAATTTTTTTTGTCTAAATATTGCAGGCTATATTTTAGGCTTCTGTTGAGGCTATCTTACCTATCAAAAGCCAAAGAAATGCACATAGTCTTATTAATCAATAAAATTATTATTTACAATTCATTATTTTTGGTGATTGAATCATAGTTTCAATAGGATGAAAAAAAATTAATGCCAGTTTTCAGTCGTGATATCCATTTATTGTGCCGAGCTTTCGACCTTAGGGACTACGTCCATCTTCAGGGCTAATTTACAATACGAGGGTCGTTTGAAAAGTCCGTGCAAAGTCAGAGAGATAGCGCGTGTCGAGGTTATGTTTAGTTAGTAGCATCTCTTGGAAGAACACACACCAAGTTTCAGCCAGATCGGTCTATTTCTTTGTGTTTGGCATTCGTTTGAATCGAGGAAGTCGAGTGATTTTCAAAAAATGGACGAAAAAGAATTTCGTGTGTTGATTAAACACTACTTTATGAAAGGCAAAACGATTGGCCCACAAAAAAGTCCTTTTCCATCACGACAACGCACCAGCTCACAACTCAGCAGTTGTGGTCGCAAAATTAATGGAAATAGGGTTCCAACTCGTTTCACATCCCCCCCTATTCTCCAGACTTGGCTCCCTTGGACTACTATTTGTTCCCCAATATGAAGAAATGGCTGGCGGGAAAAAGATTTTATTCAAACGAGGAGGTGATTGCAGAAACGAATGGCTATTTTTCAGACTTGGACAAATCCTATTATTCGGAAGGGATCAACAAACTAGAGCAGCGTTGGACGAAGTGTATAAGCCTAAAAGGAGACTATGTTGAAAAATAAAAAAGGTTTACCCCCAAAAATTAAGTAGTTTTTATTTTTGCACGGACTTTTCAAACGACCCTCGTATACTGTTTTAACATCATTAGAGAGTTGGTGTATCTTCTGTCTTGTCTTAGTCCATGAACAGACAAGACAGAAGACACACCAACTCTCTCTAATGATGTTAAAACAGTATATTGTAAATTAGTCCTGGAGATGACCCTAGTCCCTAAGGTCGAAAGCTCGGCAGAATAAAGTTTATAATGACTGAAACTGGCATTAATTTTTTTCATCCTATTAAAATTATTACGTTAGTAAATCATAAATCAGAATAAATAAAATTATAAAGAATAAAGTGACACTTTTGGTTGGTCGATTTTGTCTAATGGTTTGATTTCCGGTCTAGAATCCTTCTGATCACAAATACGAACTAATTTCAAAAAATAAAAATAAAATAATAATAAATAAATAAGTAGTACTTGTAATAATAATAATAATTCTGATAGAAGAACCATAATGTACTTATATTTATTAATAAATACACAAAATATAAAACTAGAAAAATTATATAAATAGTATAACAAATATTCTATAAAATAAAAGAATACACAAAGTATTGTTTGCAAAAAATAAGAAAATAAGTTTAATTCCTAAAGAACAAGAAAAAAGAGCAGAAGTTTTTAGAAAAAATATGAACAAATCATTTCCTCTAAATTAGATATGTTTGTGTTAGTGTTTGTGTATTAGTTTATGTAGATTGTCACAGCGCTATAAAATTTTTTATTTTTATATTCTTTCATTTTTAATAGTTCCCAAAAGTTAAGTTGGTTACACTGTTTACCTAATCTAGGTACCATTGGCTCCACAGCTGCTGATTCTAGTCACTTCGTAGCCGGCAGCCATATTTTTTTTGTTGGTTTTTCCTCTTGGAGTGGTTTTTCTTTAGTTTTCTTGATTTATTTGGTGATATTAATCTAAATTAAAGTGTATATTCATGTTTTTCTGTAGTTAATTACAATTTGTGACATTAAATTTTATTACAATTGACGTGAATTGTTACTGAAATAGTGTAATATAGTTGAAAGTGCTGCATGGTTGGATTTCTGTTCATTGTAAGCCAAAGATATTGCATCTTTTAAAAGAAGGTATGAATCATTTGAATTTCTCTATGTTTAAACTAAATTATTCTTAAAGGAACATTAATTTTGTATTTATTAGAGTAATCTTTTGCATTTTCTTAACTCTTAATTGAATTATTTTAACACGGGTTACGTCACTTCTAAATTTTAAGACTTTGTATCAATTTAATTGATCTTAAAATGTCCTAATTTATCTTTTAGATCTTTTCAATTCTTTTTCATTGATTTATATAATTAGTGCTTTCGTTTTTTTAGTCAAAATTATTAAAACTATTTTGTCGTAAGATGTTACCCAAGTTTATCTTTCAATACTCGCTTGGGTGCGCTAGTGTTCCATCCGAACAGTTTTTATTTTTTACGCACATTTTCATCTGTTTCTTTTTTTCACTTTTCACCATCTTTTGATTTTTCTTAATGAAGAATTGCTGCCCGAAACACACTTTCAAGATACCTTGAGTTTGAAAAAATTAATAAATATATTGTTAAAAAGATTGGTTTTTGATTGGGTGTTGTGGATCCAGCATAACTTATAATTTGGAAAATGAAAAAGGTGTTCAAATTTAATATTTGGTTTACAATAATTTTCTCCAGACGTTTTTCTTAAACTTTGCTTTACTACTAATTAGTCTTACTTGAGAATTTTCTTTTATTGATTTTTGTCTTTAAAAAGAAAAGTGCATTTAAAAAGAGTGAATGATATTGTGGCAGGCTTTTTCCTCCTTCAAGTTACACTAAAGTATGTTGTACGGTCACATCATCTAAACAAATATTAATTTAAATAAAATAAGTATCCAAAATTTAGAATACGAAAAAAACAATATATACATTGTGGTAGAGGAAGATAGCTAATTTTACAAAAATAGGTTTTCACAAAATAATTTTTCATTTTCTTTAAAGTTTTTTTTCCCATAAATACATTCAGAATTATTACAGTTTTTCCTTGAAAACACTTTCGAGGTTCAAATGTACTATTTCAGTGTATTTTGTATGATTCCTAAACACCAGTAAAATATATTTATGATTAAGAAAGGTGTAACCAAAAAAGACCAAGTTGGAAGACTTGGAAGACCACCAGAAGTGTGTGGTTTCCCCCGCCTCAGAATGGTATCTAAGGGAGTTGCCCAAGGGCGTAATTTTTGGGCTTAATATATGTGGTTTTGGTTGGGAATCTTTGTCTTTTTTTTTAAAGAAATAGAAATATTTATTTTAGTAGGGCAGCTTCACTTCCTTTGCTTCCTTCAAATAATATTTTATTACAGCTAAGATTAGAAAATTCTAAGATTCTAAGAAAAATTTAGCCATGTGTAATTGTGATAAGTGATAAGTCAAAAGGAGTTATCAATAATTTTCACCACACGTTTCTTTCTCTTGCATAACTTGTAACAGAAGTACTGCAATTTTTTTTTTCAAAAATTTGAGCTCTTACTTGGAATACATGTATTGAGGAGCTTTTGATAATAAAAAAATAAAAAAAATTCAATAGTCAATTTTTAAAGCAGATTGTCATAAAATAAGAAAGTCAAAGGTTACAAATTGCACATTCTTTTCTTTTCCAAAAGTGTAGTTGTCTGTGAAATTGTAATTTGGAGTAAATACAAACTATATGAATTTTTGTTTATAAAAATAGTTCTTGTTTAAAATATTTCCTAACATTTTCTCAAATATTTCAGAGAGATCAGAAGTATTATTTTTTTTTTTAAGGGCAATTTGTAACCTTTGACTTCCTTATTTTAAGACAATCTACTTTAAAAATTGACTACTGGGTCCATCTAAAAGAGTTTTCAATGAATTAAAAAAAAAACTGATAAACTAACACTGTTGAGTGCTCGTGAACACGTTTTCTTGCCAATAACAAACGTAATTTCTCAAACGAAGATAAAAAGAATCCTGGAAAATGATATACCGCGTTAGAAAGCCCACATTAGACAAGGAAAAGTGGCCAGCACCTAGGTCTGATAATGATCACCCTAATGTGAGTTTTCTTAAAAAATTTCGATTACTTTTATTTTTCCCAGTATCCTGGAGGAAGATTGAGGCTGTTTGGGAGAATAACCCTATGCTTCGAAATGGTGTCAATTTTTAGAAAATTTATCTGTCTTTCTAACCATGTCAGCAGAATCAAATTCGGACTAAACCTTTCTGAGTAATAACATTTTTATTGCAAATAAGTAATGATTTTAGAAAAAAAAATTAAAGTGATGTCACTCAAGAACAACCAAAAATATGAAGTTAGCCAATACGTCATTGAACTCCACTTTAGATGTACCTACACACAGTAGGCCTATGGGCATTATTTAATGGTTCACCCTGTATATGTGTTCTATAAACTATATCAAGCTTAATAAAGTTCTCTTTCTGTTGCAGGTAAGCTCAACTTTATTATAATTGCGGACTTGATTTAGGTAAGCTTTTGTCAGAATTTTTAGAAATGTTTTTGTTTTGCCATAAATAAAATGAGTTGTTCCATTTTTGTCTTGTCGTTGCATTTTCATCACAGTTTTAAGATTACTGTAAGTGTAATTCTGTAACTACGAGATCAGATAAGCAGATCATTCCCATTGTTTATTTTCTTTCTCATCTCTATAAAAGGAACTGGTGAGGAGGGTGGGTGGGGATTGCTTTATATTATGCGGATAAAGACCCTAATATTGTCTTCATCCCGAATTGATGGGAGGTCATTTAGTTGTTTCCTTTTGGCATTACCGGAAGACTCTCCTCTCCCTGTTCTGGGTGTAGGATGGGATTGACTGGTTGATAGTAAGATCCCTTCTGGCCGGCGGTGGTGTGGGGAAGAGGGCATCTCTGTCTGCTTTTAGTATTAAATCAATCTGCCAGGATAACGATCTTATTTTCTTTCCCTTCTTTACCAGTTTCTTATCATCGTATTTTGTGGAGTTTCCCTTGCGTTGTCCCTGTTTCTGTGCGTATTTCTTGTCCCTTCATGGATTATCTTGAGCTTTTTGTTTATCTGCTTTTATTACAAATTTTCTTCCTTTTTCTTTCTTTTTTTGTTCATCTTCTTGTAAAATATAGTTTTTAGTTCTACCCTCCTCCAAAGAGTTATCTGTCTGCCAAGAAACTAGAACAGAAGATCTGGTAGTCACTTGCTCTTATTGTTGTTCAAGTAAGGATGAATAAAAATAATGAAAGCTTCTCAAGAGTCTGGAGGGAGGGAAAAAATCCTGGGATTTTGGGGGGGAATGACCTGTGCGCCTTAAAAACGACAAAACTGGTTCAAATAAACTGCTAGGTTAGCAGGGCATCCCAACATCCGTGCCGAATCTCTAGGGTTGTTTCTTTTTACCTGAAGAGCAGACTTCTTCTTGAATCACGGCCATACATACATACAGGAGCGGAACTCTGGCCATCCTTTAAACTGTTCAATATCAAGAAATCCAAAATCTGTGGACAATTCGTCGATGTTCCTTTTTTTTTATAGAAGGCTGCGTCTCCAATGTTTACTTCCGTGTTAGAACTTCTTTCCTCTAAATTGCCATCACCCTAAAGGGATGTTACTATGTCTTGTACTAAAAACACTACAAATTCCACTTTAATTAATCACGGGAATCATTTCATGGGAATGATTCTCATGAAAACTTGGAATTTTTGTTAATGCATGAACTCCTTTTGATCTACAGTTTTTTAATTGATACATTTTCCTGGACAATTGGATTAAGGGTATTTCATGAAGAAATAGGGATTTATAGGTTCTCTTTAAAGGGCAATTTCATAGGTCCTATGGGCGAAGATAGATCATTTCCATTTTCAGTAATTGTTTTGGTTTTAATGAGACAAGCTTTTGATCTAGGATCTAGATCAACTTCAGTGTTGTTACAGATTACGGTTTTAATCCTGTCAGAATTGAGTTTAAAGAGTACTCAACAGCAACTTTTTTGAGTTTCCCCCCTCCTAAAGTGAGTCCTAGAATTGTCTCTAAACATTGTAATCCACATTTACGTAGTCACTTTTGGTGCAATCTTTCTGGCGAATTCTATTCAAAGCAATTTTAAAGTAAAATTTACTAGTTTTTGTTGAAATTTAAATTTAATCCAATCCTCTTCAATCCAAAATCCTTCGTACCCTAAGTCAATGCTGCTCCTTTCTACTGCTCTAACCGTACTATATCCCACAATGATCTTAAAATTCCCATCGTCTCTGTCTGTCCTCGCCAAATTCCGTTTTTTCATAAAATTCCACTCCCAACTATCATCCTTTAGTACAAGCTCTCTCTCAACCTCCACCCTCCCCAACTAATCCTCCACGACGGTTGAGGCGTCGGTGGCCTCGCTGCCAACTGCGAATGTAGTGTCGGCTATCTAGTGTGACACTCCTGCTATAATGGCAGATTACGACTGCTATCGCTGGATGGACGTCTTTCATGTTAGTCATGCCAATGTGTACTTGTTAGCCTAGCCTATCAGCACACTCTATTATCGACCATCTGTTTTACTTATTGCATTGATTTCTGTGCAGTTGTAAAAATCTAAATAAAGGTTAAAATAAAAATTATTATTTATTTTATTTAAATTAAACTTGTTTAAGAAAAAATCGTTTGATTATTATTATTATAATTATTTTTTAATAACGTTTTATTGAAATTTACACCTGTACCTACAGGGTGCAATAAGTAAATGTGATGAATGTATATATAGATAACGTGGCAGACGTGAATGACGATCATCCAGTCACGACGGTCACGGGGCCAACGGCGCCTCAGCCGTCTTCGAGGATTGGAGGGTAGCGTAGTTGAAAGACAAGTTTGCAGCTAAAGGGTTGAGGGATGAAATGAGAGTTTTTTGATAAAAATTTTTATATCGGATTTTGGCAAGTTCGGAGATCGAATAGAATTTGGAGATCTGTATGGATTGTGTGTGTGTTTGCTAACTTAGAAAGGAGCGTCTACTATGGCGGCGAAGTATTTTGGATTTGAGTGTTTTTGCAGTCTATTGATGTTTGATTTTTTTAGCTGTTCCGTAAAGTTGCGAGTCCGTAAGGCCATATTGGCGGTGAGAAGAGGTGTATAGAAAGTCGTCGTTTGTTCTGTAGACAGAGTTTTGAGCGTTTGTCGAGTAGTCTGGTCTAGAAGTTTTGTATCGTTTGTTTAGTTCGGTACGTTTTAAGTCTCGTATGGAGGTTCCAGGTAAGTCTCTTGTCTAAGTACATTCCAAGGTACCGCACATGGTCGGCTGGTGGGAGTTCGATTATTTAAATTCAAAAATTTTAGTTTTTTTTTTTAAAAAATAGAATAATTGTTTGTAGTTCCTGTTTTGTTTGTTCCCAAAATGACGTATCATTTCTCTGTATTAATGGGCAGGATTAAACATGCAAACAGACAGGAAGCTAGGATATATCAGTTCACCGCTAACGAACTCTAAGTGGAGCAAATATCATTCGCGTCTCTATTTATCAGTCTGTCTTCAGTCTATTGTTACAAAAAAAAAATATGTAGATTTGAGAAGACATTGTCTTCCTCTCTCCCTCCTCTCTCTCTTCCCCCCCCCTCTCTCTAATAATTCTACTCCCACTCGCGTTGTTATGGTTCAATTGTTTTGAAAACATGACTACTCAGCTTTGAACAATTGATTGACTCGCGTTTTGTGCATCACCTTTTTCTCTTTTTGTCCTTGGTTTAAATCAATAATTACAAAATGTTTTTACAATTAATACGCTTCCCTCTTATCTTATATTATTTTTTGGGAAGGAGGGGAAGGGCTTTTAATTAATGGCTCATGAGAGAAAGTATTGATTTCGGGTAGATTTTCGTTTATTAAGATGGCTTTTTTTTTGTTTTGAGTATTTCCGCGGGAAATGGTGGTTTTTAAGTTGTCGATGGTTAAGAGGAAGTAGTTATTACGTACGATATGTATGTATACAGGGTGAACCAGTAAGTATTGTCCATAGGCCTACTGTGTGTAGTACATCTACGAGGGTCGTTTGAAAAGTCCGTGCAAAAATAAAAACTACTTAATTTTTTGGGGTAAATCTTTTTTATTTTTCAACATAGTCTCCTTTTAGGCTTATACACTTCGTCCAACGCTGCTCTAGTTTGTTGATCCCTTCCGAATAATAGGATTTGTCCAAGTCTGAAAAATAGCCATTCGTTTCTGCAATCACCTCCTCGTTTGAATAAAATCTTTTTCCCGCCAGCCATTTCTTCATATTGGGGAACAAATAGTAGTCCGAGGGAGCCAAGTCTGGAGAATAGGGGGGGTATGAAACGAGTTGGAACCCTATTTCCATTAATTTTGCGACCACAACTGCTGGTGCGTTGTCGTGATGGAAAAGGACTTTTTTGTGGGCCAATCGTGGGCGTTTTTCTTGCAGCTCGGTTTTCAAACGGTCCAATAACGATGAATAATATGCACCTGAAATAGTTTTACCCTTTTCCAGATAGTCGATGAGGATTATTCCTTGCGAATCCCAAAAGACAGTCGCCATAATCTTTCCGGCCGAAGGAACGGTCTTCGCCTTTTTTTGGCGCAGATTCCCCCTTGGTAACCCATTGTTTAGATTGTTCTTTGGTCTCAGGAGTGTAGTGATGTATCCATGTTTCATCCACAGTGACGAAACGACGCTTAAAGTCCTGCGGATTCTTCTGGAACAGCTGCAAACCGTCCTTGCAACACTTCACACGATTTCGTTTTTAGTCAAGCGTGAGCAATCGCGGCACCCATCTTGCGGATAGCTTTGTCATGTCCAAATGTTGATGCAAAATATTATGTACCCGTTCATTCGAGATGCTCACAGCACTAGCAATCTCACGCACCTTCACTCTTCTGTCATCCATCACCATATCATGGATTTTATCAATGATTTCTGGAGTAGTAACCTCAACAGGGCGTCCAGAATGTTCAGCGTCACTTGTGCCCATATGGCCACTCTGAAAATTTTGAAACCACTTATAAACTGTTCTAATCGAAGGTGCAGAGTCACCATAATGTTTATCAAGCTTCTCTTTAGTCTCCTGAGGCGTTTTGCCTTTCATAAAGTAGTGTTTAATCAACACACGAAATTCTTTTTCGTCCATTTTTTGAAAATCACTCGACTTCCTCGATTCAAACGAATGCCAAACACAAAGAAATTGACCGATCTGGCTGAAACTTGGTGTGTGTTCTTCCAAGAGATGCTACTAACTAAACATAACCTCGATACGCGCCAGTACTGCTATCTCTCTGACTTTGCACGGACTTTTCAAACGACCCTCGTAAAATGGAGTACAATGACGTACTGGCCAACTTCATATTTTCCACTGTTCTTGAGTGACTTTAATTTTTTTTCTCTAAAATCAATTCTTTATTCCAATAAAATGTTATTACTCAGAAAGTTTTAGTCTGAATTCGATTCTGATGACACGGTTAGAAAGGCAGATAAATTTTCTAAAAATTGACACCATTTCTAAGCAAAAATTATTCTCCAAACAGCCTTAATCTTCCTCCGGAAACTGGGAAAATAAAAGTAATCGAAATTTTTGAAGAAAACTCACATTAGGCCCTCATGTGTGGTCATTATCCGACCTAGGTGCTGGCCACTTTTTTTTAGTAAACGTTTCCTAGTCTAATGTGGGCTTTCTAACGCGGTATATCATTTTCCAGGATTCCTTTTATCTTAGGACGAGAAATTACGTTTGTTTTTGCAAGAAAAAACGTGTTGAAGAGCACACAACAGTGTTAGTTTATCAAGTGGTTTAATTCATTGAAAACTCTTTTAGATGGACCAGTAGTCAATTTTTAAAGTAGATTGTTTTAAAATAAGGAAGTCAACTGTTACAAATTGCCTTTTAAATATTTACTTCTTATCTCACTGAAATATTTGAGAAAATAGGAAATATTTTTATTAGTTGGGTTGTGAGCACTCATCAATGCCTATATCGCGTATCAGCTGTCCCTAAAGCCGGGTATATTCCTTCTCATTTCTCAATCAACGATATTATAAAATCGATCAGGAAATCAACTCGAAAAGGAGGTTAGACTTGAAAACATAGATATAAGACTCTGATTTATGGTATTCTGTGATGGTGGAAAAGATAAATTTTTGTTTTATTAATTCCATCTTTTCTCCCCCCTCTCCCTCTCTCTGCCCTAAATATTGATCTCCCCCTCCCTACTCATGAAGCATGCATGACATTTAAAGAGTGCGGAGCACCTATAAGTGTATATATATTTATATAAAGCTTTTTGGGTCTCTACTAAAAGGGTGACGTCTGACCTTTGAAGGTGACGCTGTAAAACTTATTGTCGCCATAATGGCGGCCCCCAAGAGTTTCAATGACGTCATCGTTTTTTGGTGACGTGCCCCCTTCGTTCGTGAAGCTTCTCCTCTTTTTTCTCGTACAACACTACTGTTTGTTATCTGTACAGCTACTCCAGGTATATAATATTTGCTGTCCGTCGCGTGCTATTCAAAGCTCCATGCTGTCATCTTCGCTGTTTGGTAGATATTGGTATCATGATGTCCTGTTCTATTATTTATCACTATACGATTTTCTTACTCTCTCTCTCTTTCAGTTTTATATTAAGTTCCATTTAAGTTAATAATCAATTTCTAAGAGTGGGGGAAAGTTCACAGCAATTTCTTTTTGCTTTTGCAAGTTCTTATGCACTTTAAAAGATAAAAATCAAGTTTTTTTTATAAAGTAAGTACCACTACATTTTGTTTTTTCTAAGTTCTTGATTTAATACTACTTGATTTAATGGTTTGGCTTGTAAAACATACACTACTAAAGTAAGCTGGATGCATTACTTTCACTCGATGGTTGCACTTAGCTTTAGTTTGATGTAACTATATTTATAAA
Organism: Rhodnius prolixus; assembly: GCF_049639745.1. Taxonomy (NCBI): domain Eukaryota; kingdom Metazoa; phylum Arthropoda; class Insecta; order Hemiptera; family Reduviidae; genus Rhodnius; species Rhodnius prolixus. Next base: position 34,274,391 of record NW_027411582.1, read on the forward strand.
CTTTCACTGCAAAAGCACTCTTTGAACTTTACACTGTTTACTATTTTATTTTTTTACTTCAACTGTTATATTTGATTTTATTTATTATTATTATTAATATTATAAAATGTAGTTATTTTGTTTTGGTCAACTTTTTTTACTTGAATCCTGATATTAACCTTAGCGTTAAGAGCTTGTCAAATTTGTTTGCGAAGTTTTATACTTACCGGAAATACAAGCTTTACAGGTCTAAACATGAAAAAAATGCGAATACAAGTGTTACAGGTCTAATCATGAAAAAAAAATGCGCTCTCTTTGCGAGTTTCTTTTGTTTTTTCCTTTTCTCTCTCATTAGTAATCGCATTGGGAGGGGAGAGAATTTATTTTTTATTTTTTCCATAAGTTGCGTACTTAATATATCACATGTTAAGCTTAACTTTAATATAATATTAACAAGTTACGTAACTTTAATAAGCTGGCTGAAGAAATTCAATCACAATTCTTGTTCCCAATCAATTAATTCGTATTTATAGGATTTTTTTTTGGGGGGGGGGAATATTGAGGTGTGATCAATATTTTCACAAACACAAATTTTCGTTTCTTCATACCAACGTTTTGGTTAATTATAGATTACCTTCTTCAGGGTATTGTGAAAATTTGTGGAGTTTAATGTTAAGCTAAAACTCCACAAATTTTCACAATACTCTGAAGAAGGTAATCTATAATTAACCGAAACGTTGGTATGAAAAAAAAGAAATTTGTATTTGTGAATTTATTTGACCTTTACCTCAATATTCCCCCCCCCCCAAAAAAAATCATCAGCTTAACAACGGTGGTCGAAAAACCCTAAAACTATCATTTGTTTCCAAATGTCCACCTGACGTAGAAATCGATGCAGAAGAACAGAGATAATCCTAGTCTGCGAGAAATATTCCAGTAGTTGGGAAGTATTGTGGGACTCTACAGTTGAAAGCTGGATGTTGACGCTTCCTCCCAGCTTAAATTCCATATTAATCGAGGGCCGTGCAACCCACCCAAACAATAACAATAAAAACTCCGAGTTACATGGCGAATAATTACATTTAAATAATAAAAAAAAATAAAGGCAGACGTAGCAAAATATCATTTAGGAATGTGTGCCTTAATATTTAAAATAGTAAAATTCGACTTTTATTTCATTGGCAACTTGGAAAAAAAATGCATTCTCAGAACTATTCAACATCCCCCCCTCACTAAAAATGTTTGCCAAAAAACATGTTCTATAATTATATGCATATCTCTCTATATTTACAGTCTGTACATGTAATGACGACGTAGCAGCGTCTGAGGACGGGTCGAGCCGAGCGACCGACCTGTACATGCCGTGCATTGCTAAAGTGCTTTTATGTTAAAGGGAGCGTGCCGCGTTACATCGCGTTGCTCTTCTTAAATGGTTAGCGATGTCGCCGAACGATATGAACGCCAGTTTGGGCAATCTCGTTTAGTCGATCTTCCAATTCAAAAAATTTCTGGCAGCCAAATATCCTCCTGTAATTCATTACTGTACAATTAATAATAATAATACAAATTTCATTCACTGATGAATAAGTTACGATTCCAAAAAAATGTTTTATCTACATCTTTACGATACCTTAGGACTGTACATTGACAAGAGACTCACGTGGAAACTTACATACTCGACTGAAACGACAAGACGTGAACAGACGTTACAAGCTACTTTCTAGACTACTTGACCGCAGATCCAAACTCGACTTGAATCACAAACTGACTGTTTTTACAAGACACTGTTAAGATCCATATGGATATACGGAGCAGAAGTGTGGGGCTCAACCAAACACTCTAAAACGCCTGCAGACACTACACAGTCTAAAATCCTGAATGCTCCATACTACATTTCTAACCTTACCTTTCGCACTGACCTACACATCCCTTTTGTAACGGACCTAATAAAGTCTCGCTACTGCAACTTTCACAGCCTCCTAGATCTCTCCATCCTAATCCTCTCGTCCAACAACTCTCCTCTCCTCACCTTCCATAGAATCCTCCTCGTCGCTTGAAGCGGAGGTTGCCTAGGGACCTACTGTTGTGAGTGCAATCCACTAGAAAGAGTTCCATCAATGGGTGGTGACTCTTACATGTCTTTCATGTGAAAATTTAACCAGTTTCATCAAATTTACTTGATGCAACATTTGTTGTAGGTGTAAATATGACAAATAAAGTGAGAAAAAAAATCTACATCTTTACGAATGGGAGTCGTTTGTGATTTTAGGAGAGAGAGAGAGAGTGAGAGAGAGAGAGACTAGAATTCCTCCAGATCAATTCAATCAAAGTAATTGAACCCTCAAACTATTGTGGAAATGCCTGTTTTATATGGTGGTTGATAAAGTGTTACGTTATGTGGTTGAAAGCGTAAAAAGGGTCACCAAAGAAAAGGGAGATTTCCCAACCCTATGGCGGCGATATTTTTCCCTACGGTATATTATATTTTAATCAAATAAATGGACCATAAAGTAAACAAAAACGTTATGGTTAAAAGAGTGGTTGATAGTGGGCGGGGGAACGTTATTTATTTTTCGCTTGCCTTTCTCCAAGACTGTCTCTCCCAGTTTTACTAATATATATCCTTGATAATACCCTCTTACTCGTACTGTGACCAGAGTAGGGACTCTGCCTCCACATTGCTGCTTTATTCTCACCAGCGTCCTCCTTATTCTTCTACTTCCGTTTTTATCTTCTTTGTTGCTCTATGGCAGTACACCTACTTCTTAAACTTTTAGCGGACCCCTTTTTTAAAGTAAAAAATTCTTGCCGACCTCCTTCTTATATCCTAACACCTAATCATTAAGCTATAAATCGATTTTAAGGACATATTTGGATACGAGGGTAAACCAGTAAGTATTGTCCATAGGCCTACTGTGTTATAGTACATCTAAAGTGAAGTTCAATGACGTATTGGCCAACTTCATATTTTCCACTGTTCTTGAGTGATGTCACTTTAATTTTTTTTTCTCTAAAATCATTACTTTTTTTTCCAATAAAAATGTTATTATTCAGAAAGTTTTAGTCCGAATTCAATTCTGATGACATGGTTAGAAAGACAGATAAATTTTCTAAAAATTGATACCATTTCGTAGCATAAGTTATTCTCCCAAACAGCCTTAATCTTCCTCCTAGATACTGGAAAAATAAAAGTAATCGAAATTTTTGAAGAAAACTCATTAGGCCCTTATGTGTGATCATTATCAGACCTAGGTGCTGGCCACTTTTCTAGTAAAAGTTTCCTTGTCTAATGTGGGCTTTCTAAAGCGGTATATCATTTTCCAGGATTCCAGGATCTTCGTATGAGAAATTACGTTTGTTTTTTTGCAAGAAAACTTGTTCACGAGCAAGACACAACAGTGTTAGTTTATCAAGTTGTTTAATTCATTGAAAACTCTTTTAGATGGACCCAGTAGTCAATTTTTAAAGTAGGCTGTCTTAAAATAAGGAAGTCAAAGGTTACAAATTGCACTTTAAAAAAAGAAAAAATTCTCTAAACTCTGAAATATTTGAGAAAATGTTAGGAAATATTTTAAACAAGTGCTATTTTTGTTTCGTAATAATTCGTTTTAATAATGTTACGTATTAAAAATCGTTTAATTTATCTTTAATGAAAAGGATGTGCTTGTTTTAACTTCACACAATAAATGGAGGAGTAAAATAAAGGTGTTTTAAGGACCGAAAATGATCCAAGGGTTTCTATGGTGAAATCTAAAATGTCAGATTGGTTTTAGATGGACACGGTATATATAACCTCCCATCGGTGGTTGTTTTACCAACTAATGATACCATAGTTTACAAACTATAGTTTACTATGACAAAACTTATCTGTTTCTCCCAATAGTGAGTGAACACAATATACTGGGAGCCGGTATACATTTATGGTCCAGGACCACAAAGCAACTATATTAGTGGGTACCGAGTATTGGTGGGTATAAACATGCCAGTCCGTTATATTACCCCACAGGATATCAGTAGCTGGGGTATTCTCTCTTTCTCTCTCATCCTCCCCCTCTCGCTCTCTCTCTCTGTTACACTCTTCTCAGGGTTGCCATTTCCTGTGGCTTTTCTATGTTCATTATCACCAATACAGCGTACCTTTAATTATCTAAGCCAGGGGGCCAGGTTCACTGTCCCTTAGACTGTTGGAGGGCCGGACTATAAAACAAACTATTTTAAAGTAAAAAAAACAAAACGGGAACAAATGGAATATTTCAATACGGGGGACAGATTACAATAATGGTGATAAAGGTAGATTCTATAAAACTATGGCAGATCAGTTACCTAGACAACCACGGTTTAAGGGAACTGTCACTAATAAATGGGTTGTTACGACAATAAGCAGGCTGAGAGCGAACCACGCGGTGTGCGGATCGTATCTACACAGGATCAACAAAAGGTCCTCTCCTCTTTGCGTAGATTGCAATGAGGAGGAGGATTTCAAACATATAATAATGATAAGTCCACGTTATGTGGTAGAAAGGAAACGAATGTTTGACGATATATACAGGTATTTAGATGCACCATTTCGCTACGAAGACATTATATTCTCCACCAACATTTATGTGCTTAAGTCGATAGCAGAGCTAGCAATGAAATATGAATGTATTTAAAAGCTATAGCCGAATTAGAATGAATGGAAGAAAATGATTAGAGAAGGATTACGTGATTTTAATTTTGGTTAAGCTATAAGGATGGCAGGAGCACAGAGTGCTGCTCCATCCATTAGCAGTAGTTTATGTAAATAGCAGTATATAGTAGAATGATGAATGTGTGAAGCGAATGTAGTTGTAGGTAAGAATGGAGAGTGAGTGATATTCTAGTGATAAGTACCTAGACGATGCTGGCTGTATGGCGGAAGCCAATGCCAAAAAAAAAAAAAAAATATTTCAAATAAAGAACAAGTTAATTTAAATCACCAAACTGCCCAGTATTTCTGTGGGCATTATAGACCTGCTTTTGGCTAATGAGATGGTCAATGTCCGGTTTAGTTATAGTGCTTTGCCTTTCTTCCTACTTCTGGCTGTTATTTTACACTGTTTTAGGAGCCATGACACGTGCATCCCGCGCGTCATCGGAAGGTAGTACTGTACATGAGCGACGCAGCGCTTTGCGGCACCGCCATATATAGTGCTCCTCTCACTGACTACCATTGAAAGAGATGCCCCTTCCGGAAGTGGCTCGCGGGCAGTAGTTTGGAGACTCCTGCTCTAAGTTAACTGTCCAGTTGTTTGTACAACACCATGAACTTAGCTATAGTCAGCCAATCTATTCAGCTATAGTTAACTTTTATGGCTTATTTGAAATAGTTAAAGTAATCAATTTTTGTTGTAACGTTTTTTCGATTTATCGATTGGTATTATGAATAGTATTTGGGAATAAAAAATATCGTGGCTTTCAAAAGAAATCGATCATCATCCCGTTTCTATCCTCAGCCACCACAGTTTTCCACAACCTCCGTAGCCTTTCTCCAACCAGTGCAAGGCCGGCCGCCTCCACATCGCTCAGCCTTGGTCTGCCTCGGACACTCGTACAATGCTCTCTTCGGGACACTTTATCCACCATCCGGTGTATGTGTCCCCCCCCAACCAACGCAGTCTTTCTGCTTTTATTTGAAGACACAATATCAGACTCCCCAAAACAGTTCAGCCACTTCTTGGTTCGTCCTGATGCTGATGAAGCCTTCTTCTGTCGCTCACAGGTCCCAAATGTTCTCCTTAATATTTTCTCTTTCCCCCCCCCACCAGCGTAACCTTTGCTCATCTGCTCGTGTTAAAAACCCCACGTTTCTGAACCATAGTTAACAATCGGCCTTAAAGAAGCCTTTATTTTCGCTGCTCTTGACAAACATTTTTGTTTCTTCTAAACACCGCTTGAATAGCCCATAAGCAATTAATTCCAGCAGCCATTCATCCAGCAATATCATCTTCTGTTACAACGTTTTTTTTAGAGGTTAACACTGCACTCAAATATTTGGAATCCTTCAAACTCCTTCAAAGGTATATTTCCCCACGCACCCATAGGTTCCGAAATATTTTCCATTTTCTAAAAAACGGATATACCTAGTGAAAAACCGGTTCCCTTCCTTAAGAGTTTTCGAGAGAATCTAAAAAAAAAAAATATATATATATATCTACAAAAGCTTGAATCATTAATGTGACATTTGGCTGCTTGAGTGCGCCCCACTAAACATTTTATATAAAAGGAAGTTAATTTTGGGTGTTTCTTTTTCATTGCTTTGTATGTTTGTTCGTTTTTTTATTATTATGTAAGGGATAAGGGACCACTCTGGGGTGCTTTTCATTTCCTTTATATGGAACCCTTTATTGTCGGGAACCCTACTTACTATACAGCCATTGTATTTTCTCTGTTTACTTTCATCTCGTTTCTATTATTTTGTGGGCTACATGTACCCTACATCCTATCGCTACAGCGTTTTTTTTTATTACCATTATATTCAAAGCTAATTTGACTGGGAAGGTTTTTCTTTTGCCTGAATTTTCTTTTCATTTTTTTATTACTAGGTATAAAATACCGTTTATTAACAACTAACTTATAACCTACTTTTATTACTTTACCTTAGTCTCTGCGGATTTCCGTTTTACACTTTTCGCCGGAATTATGCGTTCTAAGATTCTCGTTAAGAGTTAAAGAGTGGTTTTTATAAAACGGTCTCTTTAGATTCCCCAAAATAATATTTAATTCCAAAGGGGGAGAGATCACTGGTCCGAATCCAGCTGCTGGCTCTTTAAATTTCCTATCTTCCTAGGTGTTTCTTAGGGTACGTTCACAACGGAGCTGTGAGCATAGATGATATCAGAGATGACATGGAGTGATGTATCAGCGCTTAAAGAAAAACGTAATACATTCGAATGTGAGCGTGCACAACGAAGCTGCGACTAGTGACTCTATACGCGCTACTATAAACGACCAAAGATGATAGAATTAAATATTTCATTTTTCTGCTAGCTGAACTCCAGTATCGGAGCTTCAAATTTGACTGCTGTTCAAAATACCTCGTGTTTTCCAAGACATTTGGTGAAAACCGGCATTATTTTTTGTTATTATTTTGACGTGAATACGTCTTTAAATTTGAATCATATGGTGGCAATCCAAAAAACCTAATGATAACAAAATCGGGGGATACAGTTTGGCATTATAGTTTCGAATCTATCGTCTAGATCCAAAATTAAATTAGACCAATAGATAGCTAAGGGATCAAAGAATTCATTACGATAAACGAGGACTGTGACGCATCGCGCGCGGTGGAGGGGAATTTTGAGATCATTTTGCTGCGGATCGAGATTTGCAATTAGTGTAACTTTTGACTCGGAGAAGCTACGATGTTCGTTTAAGTTTTAATCGTCAGCTGTCGTTACAATCTTCGATTGTATATAAAAAATTAGTGTAAAATAGTGACAGTTAATATAATAAAGTGTTAGAATAAAAAAATATTATCAAAAATATATAATGTCGGCCTATACGCGTCGAAAAGCCAAAACCAAATACAGAGATCCGTATACGGTTGGAATAAGCTTCTCAAGAACAATCGAATGGTAAAAGTCGCAAAGCCGGTGGAGTCGCCATATATCGCAACATCAATAGCTTCACTGATTGTAATAAGAGTTAACATTGACATTTAGGAAATATATTTGGAAATGAAAGACGCAAAAGCTGGTGATGTCTGTCTAGTAAACGAAAAAGGCCAATGGCATCTTCAAATTCTTACTCGGGTGTGTGTACGTATATCCCATCCGGGCACAGCGTTAGCAGAAATTAAACTCTTTATGTTACGATCGTTGTTAAAATATTCCAAAATCATCTCTAAAATTATACCCGATTACGAGCCTGATCTTACTACACCAATTATGATAGTTAGAGACTTTTGTTTTAGAATATTTTGTTTTTTAAATCGTGCTTACATTTATTTTCATGCGTATTTATTTGTTTTTTTTTTCAATAAGATCATTACTTACCTAAGAGTAATCACTAGTTTTTCTTCTATGGTTATAGGATTTCCATGACAATTTTTCCAACGTTTTCTTAATTTTGACCTTATTTTTTCTAAAATATAGTCGAATGTGGTTGGACCCATCCTCACATATTCAAAAAAACGATCCGGATAATTTCTAAGTTCCTTATATAAATAGTGAAATTCACCCAAAGTACTTCGTTTTTTATTTATGGGATGTACATGATATTTTCTAAAGCGTTTTTTCTTTAAAATATACCTTTTTGTTGCTGCTGAACATAAAAACTCTTCTTCACTTCTCGGACATGTTGCATGTATCACAGCTCTGTTGTGCTCCGATTATATTGCGTATAATCAGCGATTATATTTTACTCTATCAGTTATCATCTCTGCTATCATCTATACTCACAGATCCGTTGTGAACGTACCCTTACAGCCTCACTGTCCGTTCGGCGATGATCTCTTGTGAATTGCTTTATACTATGTTTTGTTGCTTCGTGCAGACATGTGGTTGGTACATAATGGATTTTTGATGGGATTCGGTGATTGATCCAGAAAGTGGTGGTCTTGAGATTTTTTTTTTTTTCTAGGGATTCTGTGTCCACTTCCAAGGTTTGGGGATGGATGATATCCCTCTTTAGTACACTCCGATCTATTTAGTTTGGTACCAATTTTGGTTTTGAGGAGTGTAATGCATGGGTCACTAGAGAGGGAGATTATGTCTGACTTCTCTTTGTTTCTTTTAGAGTACTTTTGGTCCTTTTTTTTGGTCTGGTGAAGCTGTAGATAGTTACTTTATACAAGAGATCACTGGAAGAAGCTGGGCTCTAGATCCTGTAGAAACTCCTTAATATCTTAAATGTTACCCAAGAAAGATTTAGACACCCTTAGTAATCTCAGGTGATGTAGGAAGCATCCTCCATTGAACTCTCTTTAATTAGATTAGATTTCTTAGAACTGTGCCACCTAGTATTAGTTAGCGTGGCACACTAGTTCTTTGAAGATCGTAGTTGCAACTTAATGCCACCATAACAAGAGACCCCAAGAGAGTATTTCCCTGTTAAAAATTTGATATAAGCCCAAAGTCTTCCTCTTTTTTTAGAGATAAAGAAAAGTGAAGAATGAGTACATTGTTTACCCTAACTTGTTGGAAGCATTAAATGTGAAGCCGAGCGCGCGATAAAGATGAAATGTGCTTCGTGCCGTTACCATGGTAACCAGCATCTCTCATGTATTTGTTATATAGAGAGCATCCTCCAGATCTTCTATTATTTGTTGCTACTTTCTCTTTACACTTTCTTGCTACAGGGGGGAGGGGGAAATTGTTTAGATGCATTCTAATCATCGAAAACTCTTTGGACTGCATTTTAGAATAACACAAAATTCCTAAGAGTTTGCAACAAAATTTAGTGGTTCATTTAAAGATATCTCTCTATTTTCGTACAGTTCTCATTCGTTAAGAATCTCATTTATGAAATTTGTCACAGACTCATTGACTTGTAACAGTATCGTTTTTTTTCTCCCAATTTTGAATATATAATACTATGCAGGGTGATCCATTTAAAACGCACCAATCGCTAATAACTTTTTAGGGAAGCGGAATTTCGAAAAAACCCACGAAGTAAACTATATGTTTTTTTTTGTCTAGTTTTCAAATTTTCCACCCACGATGCTGTATCTTCATTTTTGGCGGAGTTACGTTCAAAAACCTGTTTAGGGTTTCCTAAAGACCACTGGTTTTGTCAATGATTATGAAAACTACATAAAAAAAAACTGTGAAAAATGACGGTTAACCTTCCTCAATAGGATGTAGCCAAGGGCCGTTGGCGGAAGAGACGATAATAAAAGCAAGTCATCTGGAGTGTTCGCTCCAGAGGTTTTTTTGGGGGGCTACTATTCAGTAAAAATCACTGTGCACAATTTTAGCACACGGGAAATTTCTATTAAACAATTGGAAATTTCATTTTAACAAAAAGCAATTGTCATCCCCAAAGGGTGTGTTGTGAGAGAGAGAGACAGAAAGTTTTGTGAATATTCTATGTAGAGCCCTTTGTGTATTGTGCTTAGCAGCATCCAGGGGGTGTGTATTCATTTCAGATGAATGAATTTGGGGTTTTGTGTAGCGGATAGGGTCTCTCTCTAGTACTCCTCCTCTGGTTGGATAATGGACGTTTCCTCCCCTCTTTTGCCCATAAACTTTGATGTTATAATTATTATTAGTAAATATAGGGAGCCTTGTCTGAATCTCCCCCCCCCTGTTCTGTATGTAATTGCAATTAGAACAGCTGTGAGGAGGAGGAGGATATGCTTTCAGCACGCACTGTACTTAATATGAAAGGGTTGGGAAAATTTATTATGTATGAATTCCTACGAGGGGGAACAAGGAAAGAAAAAATGTATGGTGGACTTTGTGTGACTATTTCTCTGGTAAATGGGAGGGAAAAACCCTAAAAAGAGTTCTTGTGCAAGGGATACTCCTATTGTGATGTTAGGTCTTAAAGGTTGACTTTTTTTAGGTGTAGAAGGGCGGAAGCTACTCTCACTATTCACCTTTTATTTCCTGGACTTTGGCGGGGGTCACGAAGAAACTAGTATTCTTTCTCTTCCCTCTAGATAAGAGGGAGTATTGCAATAGTCCAGTTTTTTCTATTTTTGAGTACACAATGAGTTTTACCAATTATTGTACAGTCGAACCTCTCAATACCGGGCACTGGCGGGGGAAAGCAAAGTGGCCGCTATTTGGAGGTGGTCGTTAGAAGGAGGTAGGCAAGTTTCATAATGAATAAATATGGGTTTTTTTTCCAAACATCTATTTAAAAATTGTTTATTATTAATAGATTTAAAAACGTACATAATTGCATAGTACGATACGATATGCATCAAATTCAATAAAATTTATTATCCAATAAAATTTAACAAAAAACTACATATTATTGACTTAATTAATAATTTTTATAACAATTTTCATAATAATCATCACATTTATTCATAACAATAATAATTTATGGTAAAATAATAATAATTTATGGTAAAATAGATGATCATACTATCATCTATTATTAGAAAAATAGAACAAACCTTTCGGCAAGTTGACGATGGCTCGATTTGGTTTTTCCAAAATCTTCCAACACATTTATTTTCTCTTCTAGAGTTAACCACTTTCGTTTGAGAGACATACCCGGAAAAAAGGAATATTTTTCGTCCAAAGTTATATTGAAAAATGATTAATATGGTACAATATGTATGGAGCTTATATGGGAAAATTTAGGGAAAACCAGAAAAAAAAAAAACTTGTGAGGAAATAATTACTTTTTATCATCGCGTAAATACGAACTTTTTTTTAATAAAAAGGTGGTCGTTGGTGGGAGGCGAAACATATAGTAATCCGTTCCCTAAAATCAATGTTAGCGGTCGCTATGTAGAGTGTCCGTTAGACAGAGGTTCTTTTGTATAGAAATTGTATAGGGGTAAAAACGGGGAAATCCAAAAACTGATCCGTAAATGGAGGTGGTCGCTAGTGAGAGTGTCCCTTTATGGGAGGCTCGACTGTATTAACATAACTTAATATCATGAAATCTTTGTAAGTTTAAACTCATCTTATTATTTGGCCTAGATCAAGGATGAGCAACACGCGGCCCGCCAAGCGTTTCTAAGATTGAATTTGAATCTAATATTGATCAGCTTGTATCGAGAAAACAGTGCTAAATTTCTCATTAAAAATTTCAAGTAAATTCGTTTTTCTGTTCTTTTCTTGTTTGTTTTCATCTTGCATTAAAATTTGCATATGAAATCTTTACTTTTTTTTTAATTTTATATTTTTTTATTCTAATATTTATTATAAATAAAGTTTCGTAAATTATTAATAAGAGTGCGGCCCGCCAAAAAAAATTAAAATTGTAATTGGCCCATTGATTAAAAAGGTTGCTCACCCCTGGCTTAGATGATTAGTTTTAAAATCGTCAAGATGTCCGTTTGTACGCAGAGTAGAGGTGGGTTTAGTGGGAAGGTAATCCTTGGGAATCAATTTTTGTTTGGACCATAAGGACTTGTGATTTTCTAATAAAGACCACTAGAAAGCGAGGCCCAGAACTTGTAATATCCATAAATTCTTGGATACTCCAGGGGTGGCTGAGAGGAGGCAGAGTGGGGGGGGGGAAATAGGTTTGAAAAAAGACCAACAAGCCATCTTCATATTAATCTTCCGCTAAACAGCTGATTAGAGGTGAGCTTAAAGCCCAGCTTGAAAGCTACCGCCAACAGGTGGCAGTGGAATGAGTAAAGGGGCGGATGCTAGAAGGATAGGCACGGCTTTTCTTGGGGGGGGAAAAAAACTTATTGATTTCTGGTTTCTAGGGTCCTGTCTTAAGATACTAACCGGATATACCCATCTTCAGAAAACACTTTCATCCAGTAGATACGACGGATAACCTTCCTGTTTAGCTCTGCGGCGAAGAAGATGTGGCTCCATAATATTTGGACTCTTTTACCCCCCCCCCCCCTACTTTGCAGGAGGACATTTGGCAATTCTTTTACCAATGATATAGTAGGCTCTTTGTATGGCTGATGAGACCTTTCGCATTTATTGGTCACGATTTAGTAAAAAATCTTTTCATCCGTTAATAAATGGGGTTGGTGTTGCTATAATGGTTATGAAGCGCGGACTTGTAAGTTGTAACCGAAAAATGGTAGTAGATGGTGACTCTTGGACAGCCAGACTGGCGTCTTGTTTACCGCTAATAACTTTTAAGAAGAAAATATAAACGATTCATTCCGTGCGGTACTCTCGGCCTGGCCAGTGCTTTGATTAACGTATCGTTACCGTAAGTTTCGAACCTGTATCTTGTTATTATTATTACGATTTTGTATAGAGTTTTCTCTCTTATCTATTATTTAAATAATTATTTGTTGTATACCTTTTCATTTTACATCTTTCTGGTTTATACCAAAATTTTCTGTAATTTTAAGTTGTGTGTGTTCTATTAAATAAAGTTATTCTTTTGGTACAAGTATAGCACACGAGAGGATCTTATTTCGCTTCCTGTCGCCCAGGGTAATTGACTAACGAACCCTCCCTCTTCTCCGAATTGAGCGATCCCTCCAGAGGCGCCCTTAAGGGTATATTTTGTTTGGGGCTGGTTAGGGCTATCTTCTCTGATAGCTCCGGCTATCTGGCGCCCCGCAATGATACCGTCTTCCCTCTCTCTCTCCCCTAGCCGATCACAAAGTGGGAGATTCCCAGTTCAAATCCTTGGAAAAAATTGGCTGTACCTTACATCTGTTAAAGCTGTCATTGAATTTGATGGTTTAATCGTAGGGTAAATAAATAATGTAAGAAATACATGATGCAGAACTGGGATGCAGAGGGAAGTGCTAAAATAATCTGTCCAGGAGTTCCAAATACTAATTCTGAGCAATTCTATTACCGCTGCCACCCAAAGCGTTCTAAGATCTATCCTGTTTGTTTAGATAATGTTTGAACTAAGTATGTGGCTAAAAATAGCGAGTTCTTGGAAAATTCGAAGAAAATTTGTCCGAAAACAGTGTGGTTAAGAATGTGTATTTTCCATTAATTTCACTAGGGTTTCCTAGGGCAAGGTTGGCGAAGTTTTTTTTTGTTGTTCTGTATGATTTGGAAGAGTTTGGAAGGGTGACGGGAGGAAGTTGATATAGCAAAAAGATAGCCCAAGGTCGTGTCTGATGGACCATTTGGGTGACTCATGCTTGTCTCGCACGCATGGAATGAGACAGCGGCGGGCGTATCTATTGATCCACCACCAGCACCACCCCCCTTGAGCACCGGCCCCCGCGGTGGCAGCAGTGACGGCGGCGGGGATTTTGCTGTGTACAGCTGACCCACCACTCTAGCCAACACACACACACACACACAGTAGGGGGTGGTAATATCGCGCTTTGTTACCATGGTAACACCTTCACCCTCCATCTTTATCTCTGGCTTCTCCAAATTGCCGCCACCATACACACACAGAGGAGGGAGGAGGTTTGCTGCATCGAATTTTCCTTCTTTTTTCACTCTACCCACGTGGTTTGTCTTCGATATGTCCGCTATTTTTATTTTATTTTCCTAGAATTTTGGGTTATACTTACATCAGAATAGCCTAGAAGCCTACGCAAAGTTGGTTCTGTCGATTTTAGAAGTCTAGGCCTAGTCTAGTTGACAATTATTACTTAAAATGGATTGCAGTCTGTTAAATTTTTTGATCGGGAATTCCCGCTTCAAATATCCGTTTTGAGGTCCCTTCAGCCCCTCCTAAAAAAACGTTTTTTGCTAATTTGTCTGTATGTTCGCCTTCCTAGTAGTATTAGTAGTTTTAGTATTTATTTATTTGATTTATAGGACTCACGTCTTGTCTCAAATACAGTTGGGTACAGCATAAATTAATACAAATATATACAAACATAAGCACAAAATAAAAAAACTGAAAAGAAAAACACTTTCCTGAAAACGCTGAAAAAGAAACACTTTTGAATTACGTCATTGAAATAAGCTCAAAGGAATAAGCTCCTTTGTGGTATTTCATGGTATTTTTTAAGTCCTTGAAAAGAAGTAAAAAGATAAATAAAGCGCCAAAATAATTAAAAAAGTAATAAAATACAAGACATAAATTAATTTTTCAACTTATTAACTCCTCTCTTAAAGTGAAACATTCACACAGATGAACAGAATACAGTTTTCATTGCAGCTCTACTGCACTGAGTTAACACAAAAGGTAAACTGAAAGAAGCCCCTGTCCTTATACTTTTCACGGGTGCCAAAAATATCCAGGACAAACCATGAATATATGGTACAAATCCTCTTTTTAGAACATTACCACATAAAAGGCTGTTACTGTTTGAATCTATCCTGTAAGCGCTATTTTTTAATTTTAATGAAAATGTGCATTTATCAATAGTCCTAAGTTGAGCAAATGGAACGTGTATATGGTACGGGTAATTGAGTAAGAAGATATTGTTGCGGAATCGAACTATTGTTGTATAGCTGAGGGTAAAGAGTACTACAAGTGGAGCTACGTAATCTATCCATCCAAATCCTCATTCACAAGAAAGTGTCCATATTTTTTTCCAAAGTTGGACATGTGTTCGCCTTCCTTTGGCTCTATCTATTGAGCTTCTTGATTCAACTCAAAAAGCAAAATATTGCAGGTACTTTGAAGTTTTTCCTTTCTCGAAAAATATTTATTCCACCATGCCTTAGAATTTTGTGTACAGTTATCACTCTTTACTTAACGCCTCCCACTATCTTTTCAGTTAGTCGATATGCTAACCTCGTTTTGTGTATCCCCCCTTCCCAATTGCTCCGTAAATTAGTGAAAAATATTGTGTAAACTAGTATGTACGTAATTTAACCTAAACAGGAAATTACTAGTTTAGTTAAATTCCTCTCTACTTTAAACCTCTTACATTTTCTCGTCTCAGCCTTTTTTTTTTAAATGAAAACTACGTCCATTAATTTTTCTATCTAGTTGGCAAGGTAATTTTTAAAATAACGCTGCCAATTGTTGAGCTCCAACTAAATCGACGTGTCTGTCTCTGGATTGTTGTAACTTCCCCTCCAGTATCGTCCCTCTGTGCTAAAATCCTGCGTCTGTTTGTTTTATTGCAAAACAAACAATGGAGTGAATATTCAGTCGATGTCAAACAATGGTTTAAACTGGTGTGTTATAAATAATTATTTGATTATTATTTTTAATTGATTCATCTGATCAAAATCGAGGGATTTTTTTTGATTTGTTTTATTCAATATTAGAAAATGGGAAACAGGATTAAATAGATCGTGAAATGTTAATCTAATCGTAGTCATAGTTGATTGGTTTAACGATTGAGATGGTCTTTCTATTTTTTAACAAGTACTCCGTGATCAGCTGTTTTTGCCTCACAGCTGTTCCTATTTCATGCACTTCGAGAGAGTAAAGAGAAAGTGGAAAATTAATTTAAAAATGGAACTCCGATTCTTGTACTTCAGAATAGATTTAAATTCTTATAAAACAGTTTTAGTGGAGCCATATTTTGTACTGATACGAGGTCTGTAAATTAAGTAATGAGACTGATTTTTTTATAATTTATTTATTAAAACTGTCCGGTAGGACAGTTGTATAAGGGTTGATCATCAAAAACTGCAGGAAAAAGCGTAACGTTGAAAAACACCCAACTTTGACAATTTTTTTCTCTTTTTCTATAAAAGATAAAATTCCCAAATTTTCTTTATAATGTAGGGCAAACCGTCCTTTATAACTGTAATTTTTTTGCAACAACCTAGATCTGATAGATTTTGAGAAAAAAGTTGCCGAAAATGTGCAAAAACGGCATTTTCAAAAATTGTTGTTGTTCTTGTTCTTCTTCTTCTTCTTCTTCTTCTTCTTGTTGTTGTTGTTGTTGTTACCTTTTTTGTAAACTGCGTAGCGCCTAAACGCGTGAACCGATTTTCATGAATGAGGTGTCATTCGATTCGGAATTTTATGTAGATGTGCCTTTTGGGGGTCTCGTCGCTGTATATCGAATGGGAGAGGAGTTAGCCCCCTTTATGTAAGCCCCCTCCAAAATTATTATTACTAATTACTCTGTAAATCTTGGCCCGATTTTGATAAAGTTTGGTAGGATGATAGGGTTAGGGCTCCCCTACATAACATTAAAGCGACGATCTAATCTTACACTTGTTAAGGGGAAGAATAGCAATCGTTTCAAATTATCGACACGTGAACTGATTTTCATGAATAAAGTGTCATTCGAATCGAAATTTTGTACAGATTTGCATTTTAAAAGTCTCTACGCTACGCCTCATAAGGAGGGGAGTTTGCCCCACCCAAGTAAAGCCCTTTCTAAAACTATTATTACCAATATTTCCATAACGCTTAGTCCGATTTTGATAAAATTTAGCACGAAGAAGTGATTAAAGGTCCTCTACGTGGCAGTGAAGTGCCATCATGCTCTTACACCTACTAAGAGGAAGTCTTGCAACTGTTAAAATTATCAATGGGTGAACCGATTTACATCAATGAATTGTCGTTCGATTCAAAATCTTTGCCTCTTTGCCTTTTTGGGAGAAGTACTGTATTCGCAGTTTGTTTTTCTTACTCCTCTTAAAAGGAAGTACTGAAATCGCAGTTTAATTTTGCTAGTTACGTACAAATACCTTCCTATTTTATTCAAAACGCTTTCTCAAAAAAATTGTTATTGAGGATGGCAACTATAATCATTCTTTATAAAGATCTCTCCAGTGGTAGTTACAGTTCCGACTTAACACCTTTTCAGGTTATAATGATAGAATTGCTTATTCCAAATTTTAAACAAATCTGTAAAGCAGATATGTAACTTCGCAAAATAGACAAAAATGAAAATCTATCCAAAAGGTACAAAAATCTCCTTAACAAAAACTTACAGTTTTAAAAGTTAAGTATAAGGGTTGATTAAACGCCAAAAGGTACACAAATCAGCTAGTACCCAACATTTCATTCATGCTTAGTTCATATAATTTAAGTAATTTTGCTGCATTAACTTTTCCTTCACATTTTTTAGAATTTATTAGATATCACAGACCCTTATGCTGGCCAGTTCATTCATAATATTATTTTGTTATAATTATGATAAGATGTATATTATATCCGTTTTTAAATAGGTACTTTATTTTAACTCTATTCCGAATTATTCTTCGGATTTAGCTTTAATTTGCCCTTTATTCTGAGATGTCACATATATACGATATATGCAAAAGTAGAAAAAGACAAAGTTAGAGTCGGCTACTGTTTAAATTTGAATCACGGATTTAAAAGAATATTTCAGTCTTGAATTCGTCTTACCGAAATATTCGTGAGCACAAATAACACACTGTTAATAACAAGTAGATTATTCAACATTATTTATTCATTTCTCAATTGTAATTTAATTTAGACCCCCTAATTTTACTTATAGTAAAATACTGGAATAATTAGATGTCCTAAATATATGCATATCTTATTTATTTTATATTACATATATACAACATTGTGGTATGAACACCTAGATTGAGAATGTAATTGAAGAAAACCATATTATTTGCGATAAAGCCAGATAATTATTACCTTTAATTATAAACGTTTGGCTACTACATAAAATAACAATTACTTTAATCGAAGAATGAACTTAAACAGACGATTTAAAAAAATAAATAAAATAAAATAAATAAATAAAATAAACAAAATCATTGATGTATGTTGATGTAAGCATTTTTTCAAAAAGTTTTTGAATTTTTTAACCTGTAATTAATAGTTTGATTATTATAGATTAATATTAATAGATATTAAAGTCAATCTACAGTGCTACTTGAACAAATATTTTGTAGATAAATATGGCCAGCATAAGGGTCTGTGATATCTAATAAATTCTAAAAAATGTGAAGGAAAAGTTAATGCAGCAAAATTACTTAAATTATATGAACTAAGCATGAATGAAATGTTGGGTACTAGCTGATTTGTGTACCTTTTGGCGTTTAATCAACCCTTATACTTAACTTTTAAAACTGTAAGTTTTTGTTAAGGAGATTTAAAAAGAATTACAATTCTATATTGTCACCTTCAAAATAACTTTCTTCTGAAGCCACACAGCGCTGGAGACGTTTCTTCCACTCCTCATAGCAGTGCTCGAACTCCGATACTGGAATAGCCTTCAGCTGTGGTCGGTTACACAGCAGTTTGAATGTTTTCCGACTGTCCCAAAATCACCTTGAGGTGATTTTTCCAACTTCGGGAAGAGAAAAAAGCCACAAGGACTCAAGTCAGGCGAATAAGGAGGCTGAAGAGCCACAGGAATGTTTTTACTGGCCAAAAACTCAGGTTTATTGGAATTTCTGTGTGACAAGGAGCATTATCGTGATGCAACACCCACTTGTTCTTGATGAATTTCAATAAACCAGAGTTTTTGGCCAGTAAAAACATGCCTGTGGCTCCTCAGCCTCCTTATTCGCCTGACTTGAGTCCTTGTGACTTTTTTCTCTTCCCGAAGTTGAAAAATCACCTCAAGGAAACTCATTTTGGGACAGTCGAAAACATTCAAACGGCTGTTACCGACCAGCTGAAGGCTATTCCAGTATCGGAGTTCGAGCACTGCTATGAGGAGTGGAAGAAACGTCTCCAGCGCTGTATGGCTTCAGAAGGAAGTTATTTTGAAGGTGACAATATAGAATTGTAATTCTTGTTGAATAAAAAAATTTAAAAAAATCAGTCTCATTACTTAATTTACAGACCTCGTATTTCAATTCAGTTTGAAGAAGCATTCTACTAGGTTCCTCTTCTCTTAGAACTAATTCCTCTGGAAAGATCTATCAATAAATTTTAATGATCTTTAGAAATATTGTAATACATTTCGGAAGTTTATAGAAAAATCTTCGCAGTTTTCCCGAAGATCTTTTAAAAAAAAGAGAGTAATAGTTGTATTTCCAGTTCAGTAATGTTTTACAAGTGCTAGGCCTATAAAATTCACTAGAATGGCCCATTGCTGGGGAGCCCTATTCTAACCCTGAATTGCCCTTTCAATCAATTGTCCTATTTTCGTGAGTAACACTGTCCTGGTGTCTTCGACAGGGAACTGAGAAATCCAGCGATCCAGTTTTCCCCGACTTTCAGTTCAGAAATTCTTCTTTTTTTTTTTGCTCACGTACAGAGGGAAGAGGGGGACCATCCTCTCAAAACTTCGTACTATTTTTGGATCCAAAGCACTTCAATACGGGTATTTACGTAGTTAACTCTTTAATTCAGAAAAAATTTAACCCAGTCGCAAGTATTCTATTTACCAATAAAAGACAAGATAAACAAAAAAAGCACGAGAGTTTATTTATTTATTTTAATTGTTCAATGCAAATGCAGTGTTTCCGGTTTCTGTACTCGTATAAACATTGATCTTCTTATAATTCAAACATTAATTATTGTCCAACCACCATTTAAGACAATTGCTGAAGATTCCCTATGTTAATCATTAAACAATGAAATTTATTATGCCTATAAAATTTTATGAAGGATAAAAAAAAGGAAGGGAAAAACTATAAAAAAATTGGAAATATTGTTCATTTCCTGTGGTTTGATAATAAATTAAAAGTAGATGACTGATTATTGTGAAAGATTTATTATTAGGTTACCTATTCCTTTTTTCCCCCTCTTATTAGACTTTATTAATTTATTTTTTAATGTAGAGCCCCCCCCCTCTCGGACGGACATAAATTTTCAAAGTGTTCCGTTAATGAACGGCTATAATGATACTTCTCCGTTGTCGGTCGTTAAGCGTAATAAATAATTTTTCCAATCTCTTCTCCTGGAAGAGAAGGAGAAGAGTGTAGTTTTGGAACCGGGCCAATTTTCCTAATTGTTTCCCCCCCCCGCACACACACTTTGAGGGGAAAAATTAATCTGATGTGACACACTCGCACGACTTACTTGGAAAAATGTGAAAATTATCCACGAAGTGGAAGTGATAATTCGGGATTGTAGTAATTGTTTACAAACCTAGAATTATTATCGACTTATTAAATTCCTATTTGTTAAATAAAAACTCGCAGAATCGTAGACAGTCGAGCCTCTCAATAACGGACACTGGCGGGCGAAAGCAAAATGGTCGCTATTTCATAATGAGAAAAATATGCGTTTTTTTTTCCAAACATCTATTTAATAAATGGTTTATTATTATTAGATTTATACAAACGTGCATAATTGCATAATTATTGCAGCTATATGATATGCATCAAATTTTTCTTAATTATCCAAAACATTTATCAAAAAAACTACATATTATTGACTTAATTAATAATTTTTATAATAATCATCACATTTATTCATAACAATAATAATTTATGCTAAAATTATCATCACACTATCATCTGTTATTTAGAAAAATAGAAACCTTTCGGCAAGTTGACGATGACTCGATTTGGTTTTTGCAAAATCTTCCCAACACATTTATTTTCTCTTCTAGAGTTAACCACTTTCGTTTGAGAGAGATATCGGAAAAAATAATATTGTTCGTCCAAAGTAATATTGAAAAATGATTAATATGGTACAAGATGTATATGGAGCTTATATAGGAAACTTTAGGAATAACCAGAAAAAAAAGAAAAACTTGTGAGGGGATAATTCTTTTTATCACCGCGTCAAAGGAACTTTTAATAATAAGGTGGTCGTTGGTGGGTGGTGAAACATTTAATCTGTTCCCCAAAATCAATGTCTATGTAGAGTGACCGTTTGACGGAGGTTCTTTTATATAGAAAGTGAATAGGGGTAAAACGGGGAAATCCAAAAACTGGTCCATAAATGGAGGTGGTCGCTAGTGAGAGTGTCCTTTATAGGAGGTTCGACTACCTTATACTGAAATCAGTCTATAGAGGGAAGAATTGCCACCTTCTGGAGGACGACGACCACTTAATAGAATTATCCTGTAAATATCTCTCAAATAAAATTTGTGAATCAACAACACGATTAGCCATTAAGGAGGGGGCACAATCTTTAAAAAAATAAATCTTTGTTGACATGTTCAACAAAATTTTACTTAAACTGATAAGCGATTGAGCGGTTTTTCTGCTCTGAGCTATGAGGGAAGCTAGAAAAAACTGATGACTCCTATGAGTTGAAAGAGGAGGAGGAGGAGGCTGGTTGTTATTGGTTTAGACCAGTGGTGGGCAAACTTTTTTATTGGGGGGCCACAAAGTTTAAGAAATTCTAGAGGAGGGCCAGAATTATAGAAAAAATGCATTTTGTGTTAAAGCTTTTAATCATAATATTATAAAAACATTACAGGATTACACACTTGTGTAACTACGCGGCTAGTTTAGCTTCACCTATAGGTTATGCATCTAATATTCTACTAAGTAGAATCTACTTTATACTTCTCGACCGTCAAAACGTAATTATAGCGGGCCATTGACTATCCATGTCGATGGACCCTCGGCCGTAGTTGGCCCGCGGGCCGTACTTTGCCCATCACTGGTTTAGACTATTTTTTTTTCTTCGGTTTTACTAGGTCAAGGATCTTCGCTAAGTGAAGCTAGTCTGGGGGTCACCCTCCGGTTAAATCTGTCTACCGGCCATCCAGATAACCTCTAGCCACCTCCCACCACCCCCCGGGCACCTAATTCGCTCAATATTTACACCCCCCCACCTCCGAAATCTATACAATTACGCTCGTTCAGGTCTCGGTTTTATTCAAAAATTACTGCTAAAAACAAAGAATTTTCTACGCATTATTGTTTCAAAAAAGTCTATCTCATTATATTAATACATTTCTTGACAATATATTGAACCCACTAAACCCACAATACATCTTAGCATTGCGGGTCTAGTCTCTTAACTGCCTAACATACTTTACTATAAATTTCTCATTTTAACCATTAAATAAAATCCAAGGCCTAGACTAGGGGAATCGAACCCACTAAACCAACAATACATCTTAGCTTTGCGGGTCTAGCCTGTAACCGCTCGGCTACCGTGGCGCCTGAATTACAAATGGTTTCTTGATTAAATTTCGTAGATAAACGAAATTTCATTCACCATAATATTGATTTTATGTTCGATTATACAATTAATTGTTACACATTATTAGAGTCATTATGTAGTGGAGAGGGGGGCACATTTGAACAGAATTTATTATTTTCTGTTATAGAGTGCACCAGAATCGTATTATTGTACCTTTATATTTTGTTTTCTACAACTTTCAAGTCTTCTGTAACAGATCTATATCAATAAACAGTTGTTGGTACTTTATATACATATCTATATTTTTTTTAATTAAAAAATATTGGGTCAAATGTTAATATCTGCCCCCACTGGTGCAGGGTAGCTTTGGACCCAATATCAAAATAGAAAGAAATGATATTACTCTACTCAGAATCAGTTATTTTTCTCGACTACTACATTACTTTCTCTTTTAAACCACTGAAATCTAGTTCAGAAATTAAGAATGACTCTCAGTTCGGGATGTTGTACCCGAAGTGATGGGTTTAGGAAGTTTGAACCCTAATATTCGGTTTGTTGCGCTTCTTAATGTAGGTTCGGACCCACTTTCCCCTTCTCTGCGATTAACCAAAAAAAAAAAAAAAAAGTCACAAACTTGCAGGGGTCGGTAGGGCGGCACATTTTCTGGCATTGGCTTTTCACCATACAGCCACCTTCAAAGCTTATTCCTTCCTAGGATATTTGATCTTAACTATGTAACTTCCTATCCACGAGTATACGGCACATTTTAACTGTGATGTTGAACTGTGCCCCCTCTCCTTCCATAAAAGAAAATATAATATCCAACACTTTTTGCCAGCAAATAGACTTTTTGTAAATACTAGATTTAAAAATACGAATTCCAAAATGTTAATATGGACTAACAATACTTTACACCTTGTCCACTACAAATCTTCACCTATACACTTCCAAAGATGTAACAAAAATTTTACTTCCACCTTACAAAATATAACATTCCTAAATTCTGACTTTACAAAAACAATGAAAACAAAGGGAAACTCTGTCAATTGTACAACAGGTCTACCACAAAATATGGAGAAAACTAAATAATCATAAATGTTTTAAATATGTGGTGGAAAATTAAAACTGTTCAAAGGTGTCCCCCACTCCCCTTTACATTTGCTTTAATCTAGGAATTTTCAGTAAAAACTAATATTTAAAACTAATAAACTATTTAATAATAATATCTTTTTTATCCGAAAAAGAAAAATGAATATTCGAAATAAGATAAAATATTAAAATGTTTAATAACTTTTTTTTTGAATATGTTTGGAGTGATTGTCCGACCTTAACATTCCAACCAGGCGTACTGTCCTCATATATAACCATTTCTGGAGATTAGATCTTTTCTGTGCAGTCATATCTGTGTTAAAAACTTTTCTGTGGCCTTCACAATAATTGGTGTGCAATAGTGGCATTTTAAATTATTGGGCTTCTCATTTTTTTTTTCAACTGATTGCATAAAATAGTACTTCGTGATCTCATTTTTTTTTTGGAGGAAAACTAATCGGCCTCCCCACCCAATTATTTCCACTGAAAATGGGAATGCGCGTAAAGAAAATCGTTCTGGAAAAGTGATTTTAATAAAATTTTAGATCTACTTGTGTGTAATTAACATTTCCACTGTTTTTCTGGACAGTTACTGAACAAGATTAATTACTATCGTATTATATAGCGATTATTATCGTATTATATAGCGATTATTATCGTATTATATACCGGAAGAAATACTAGGAGAGAGCTCTGGGAAGTTTCACTCATCTACGTATGCAGTCTTGAAGATGAACTAAATATTGTTCGAAACGTTGGTGTAAAGATTTTTTTTTTTTTTTTAAATTTATTCATAAACTGACCAAAACTCAAGATTCCTCTGAAATAATTTACGAGGGTCGTTTGAAAAGCCCGTGCAAAGTCAGAGAGATAGCACCACTGGCGCGTATCGAGGTTATGTTTAGTTAGTAGCATCTCTTGGAAGAACACACACCAAGTTTCAGCCAGATCGGTCTATTTCTTTGTGTTTGGCATTCGTTTGAATCGAGGAAGTCGAGTGATTTTCAAAAAATGGACGAAAAAGAATTTCGTGTGTTGATTAAACACTACTTTATGTAAGGCAAAACGCCTCAGGAGACTAAAGAGAAGCTTGATAAACATTATGGTGACTCTGTACCTTCGATTAGAACAGTTTATAAGTGGTTTCAAAATTTTCGGAGTGGCCATATGGGCACAAGTGACGCTGAACGTTCTGGACGCCCTGTTGAGGTTACTACTCCAGAAATCATTGATAAAATCCATGATATGGTGATGGATGATAGAAGAGTGAAGGTGCGTGAGATTGCTAGTGCTGTGGGCATCTCGAATGAACGGGTACATAATATTTTGCATCAACATTTGGACATGACAAAGCTATCCGCAAGATGGGTGCCGCGATTGCTCACGCAAAAAGGAAATCGTGTGAAGTGTTGCAAGGACGGTTTGCAGCTGTTCCAGAAGAATCCGCAGGACTTTAAGCGTCGTTTCGTCACTGTGGATGAAACATGGATACATCACTACACTCCTGAGACCAAAGAACAATCTAAACAATGGGTTACCAAGTGGAAATCTGCGCCAAAAAGGGCGAAGACCGTTCCTTCGGCCGGAAAGATTATGGCGACTGTCTTTTGGGATTCGCAAGGAATAATCCTCATCGACTATCTGGAAAAGGGTAAAACTATTACAGGTGCATATTATTCATCGTTATTGGACCGTTTGAAAACCGAGCTGCAAGAAAAACGCCCACAAAAAAGTCCTTTTCCATCACGACAACGCACCAGCTCACATCTCAGCAGTTGTGGTCGCAAAATTAATGGAAATAGGGTTCCAACTCGTTTCACATGCCCCCTATTCTCCAGACTTGGCTCCCTCGGACTACTATTTGTTTCCCAATATGAAGAAATGGCTGGCGGGAAAAAGATTTTATTCAAACGAGGAGGTGATTGCAGAAACGAGTGTCTTCGAGCCGTATCGCTCCGGAACGTCGTTCCGGTACTTCCTTTTTGGACAAGAACGCGTTCCGGAACTAAAGCTGATTTCTGTTTTAACGAAAATTGGTTATGTTAAAAAAAAAATTACGTGAATACAATCTACCTATGGTCGGTCGCATGGAGGTCAGATCCAGCTCTGAATTCGTAAATGTAAGTCTTGAATGTGGTTATTATTGCATTGCATGATTGGCTATTAAAATAACTAACTGCGACGTCATGTCACGCTTATCGTGATTGCACTATTACTAAATCCTTATTGGTGCATAAAAAATATTTTTTTAAAAAAATTAAATAAGCCTAAGCGTCCCGGTAAAAAAAAATAATAATATAACAGGACACCCCTGGTTATTATAACACGTATAACTCGCGGAGGTCCCGAGTTCGAATCCAGCTTGCTGATCCTTAGATTTTCTCTTCCTAGTGAGCTTCTTACAGAAGAAACACTGTCCGGTGATGGACAGTGTTTCTTCTGTAAAGAGAGAGCACTGCCCGGAGGCCGGAAAAAAGCTCCGGGCGCCAATAAATAACCTTAGATGTTGACGCGCCTTAAATCATTAATTTAAATAAATAAAATAAAGTAAAAAAACACTTTAATTTAGATTAGTTTTGAAAAAAATCTGTTTCATATAAAATATTACAGGTGAACGTTTTTTTTATTCATTATTTCAAAGTTATACTTTTTTGCACATATTGGCAGATATTGGTTTGATAACGTCGATATAACAGATACCTGTTCATCAATCAATTGTATTCATAAAATGCATACATAGGTGTTACAAAAATAAATAAAATGGACCAAGTAAATTTTCATAGGTGGGCTGTACTTAGCCGTTAATGTAGGCAATTCTGGAGTCTGTGTGATGCATCAGGGAATCCTCTCCACTCCCTCCCGCCCCACTACAGTGGTTCGACCGTACTGGCACACTCTCCGCGGTGATCTTATCTTCTGGGGGGGCAAATATGTACTGTTGTACGACCTACATATTACCTATATGTATATATTTACACCGGACCAGACACCAAGATGGGACACTACAAATCGTCGTCGCCCACGCATATATTTTTTTATTTTGTTAAGATCTCCTCCAGATTCACGCACCAAGACGTACATATATACAAACAACCACACAGCATACTGCCTTTATAAGTTATACGTAAATCTAATGTTACGGTACTAAAAGTAATCTTACGTTATATTAAATTTAAACAACACCATCGCTGCTGTTTCGCCGCTTAGAATCTAGAAAAAGATAAAAAAAAAAAAAAATTTAACGCTGCGAGACTTCATCTTAAATTAAGACTTGAATGGACAGAAGTGGCACAATTCATCACCACACTATGTATATTTAATATTCAGTCGAGCCTCCCATAAAGGGGCACTCTCACTAGCAGCCACACTTCATTTACGGCCCCAGTTTTTGGATTTCCCCGTTTTACCCCTAACGACCTCCGTCTCACGGACACTCTACATAGCGACCGCGGGACATTGCTTTTTAGGGGAACGGATTACTATATGTTTCACCTCCCACCAACGGCCACCTTATTATTAAAAGTTCATTTGACAGTCAATAATATGAGGTTTTTTTTGACTAAATTTTATTGGATAATTAAGAAAAATTAATTATACAGGACTTTCCCCGAGACCTGCAAAGCTAAGATGAATTGTTGGTTTAGTGGGTTCGATTCCCCACTGGTCTAGGTCTTGGATTTTATTTAATGGTTAATATGAGAAATTTACAGTAAAGTATGTTAGGCGGTTATAGGCTAGACCCGCAAAGCTAAGATGTATTGTTGGTTTAGTGGGTTCGATTCCCCTGGTCTAGGCCTTGGATTTTATTTAATGGTTAATATGAGAAATTTATAGTGAAGTATGTTAGGCGGTTATA
Organism: Rhodnius prolixus; assembly: GCF_049639745.1. Lineage (NCBI taxonomy): Eukaryota > Metazoa > Arthropoda > Insecta > Hemiptera > Reduviidae > Rhodnius > Rhodnius prolixus. The sequence continues at coordinate 34,301,770 of NW_027411582.1, forward strand.
GGCTAGACCCGCAAAGCTAAGATGAATTGTTGGTTTAGTGGGTTCGATTCCCCTGGTCTAGGCCTTGGATTTTATTTAATGGTTAATATGAGAAATTTACAGTACAGTATGTTAGGCGGATATATACTAGACCCGCAAAGCTAAGATGTATTGTTGGTTTAGTGGGTTCGATTCCCCTGGTCTAGGCCTTGGATTTTATTTAATGGTTAATATGAGAAATTTACAGTACAGTATGTTAGGCGGTTAGGTTAGGTTATTGTGAGGGCGGACGCTGGGAGCCTATTGCGAGTCTCTGAGTGGAGAGCGGCAGCACAGGACAGAGTTGTTGGCGGACGCTCATAGGGGAAATGACGTTATTGTTTTTTTTGAGTTTCAATTACTAGCTATTGCATCTATTCGAAGCTATTGCATCTATTCGAAGCTATTGCATCTATTCGAAGCTATTGCATCTATTCGAAGCTATTGCATCTATTCGAATTAATTACCCAAACAAGAATATATTTAAAACAGACTAAAAAAATTCATTAAAAATAAATTTATATTAAAAAAAAAAAAGATTATTAATATTATTAGAGCTCCAAGTTGCCCGAAATGATGAAGGTCCTTCCGGTAAGTAGCGTTCCCCACCCAATCAGGGACTTGTTTATTCCTTGTATAAATTAAATGTAATTTCTAGTTTCTATTTTACAAAAATAAAAACACAAATCCTTCGATCTAGTTTTTATTTTCTAAATTTAGATTTAGAGCTAGATAAAATTAACTATTTATTTTTAAACCACAGGATATGGCGATCTTGTTAAATTTACGTGTATATTCGAGTCAGAATGATTTTTTTTGTAAAAGAAAATTGCGGGTATCTATTCAACTAACGCGGTAAAATTGCAATTCAGTAATTAACTTTCTTCCTTACTTACTTACTTCGATGGCTATACAACTGGTGGTGAGTCCTGGCCTCCCCTATGCGCGTCCGCCAACAACTGTGTCCTGTGCTGCCGCTCTCTACTCAGAGACTCGCAACAGGCTCCCAGCGTCCGCCCTCACACCGTCTGTCCACCTCAGCCTCGGCCTACCAGCTCTCCGAGTTCGGAACAAGATCTCATCCAGAGTTTTCCTAGGTATCTCGGACTCGTCCATTCTTGCTAGGTGGGCCCTCCCATCTAAGCCTACTTAATTTCATTATTTTTATTACATCTGCCTCCGCATATAGCTCGCTAAGCTCACTATTTCTTCGGATCCTCCAGACCTCGCCATCTTTGACTGGTCCAAATATCCTGCGGAGAATCTTTCTTTCGCAGATTAATAGCTCCCTCTCATCTTGCTTGCTTATTGACCAGGTCTGTGATGCATATGTTAATACTGGAAATATAAAGAGTCTTATACAGCCTGGATTTGGTCTGATGAGATAGGAGTTTGCTTCTCATATATTTAGCGAGTCCGAAATAGCACCCAGTAATTAACTTAGTGATCCAATTTGCTGAACCGGAAATACACCCTTTGATTGGATAGATTTTACGCTTTTCTCTCGTAATTTTCTTAAAAAAGGCTTAAAACGATTTATTCTATTCTAAGATTGACATCTTCCTGTACCATCTTTGTAATCCACAAAGAATTTATTCTAGGAAAATTTGTTTTTAGAAAATTCTTAAGATTGTGGTGGTGAACTTTCTCGAAAATTCGGAATTGTTACTGATTTTAAGGAAAGTCTACCCACCAATTTTTTGTTCAACCCAAAAGAACTATACTTATTGGAATTTTCATTGGAAAACTTTTTTCAAATTTGAAAGTTTTTTTTTTACGAAATTTCACCGGAAATTGTATATCTTAAAGTTAAGACACAAATTTTCTCGTAAAACCACAATTAAGCTGTCTGTCTGTACTTTTTGTCGAATTGAGTATAAAAATAAATTGATCATGTCAAGACTTGTTTAACTTTATTTGTTTATTTTATTTATTATTATATATTTTTTATACGTTTGAGCAAAACAACGTTTTTTTATATTATACTACTTTACATTTATTTTACCACAACTTCCGTTCCATTGGTCAAGCAATATTCATCCATTTTACGTAGCCAATAATTACTCTCATCCGTATAAATAGAATCATACGACTTCCTTTACTCACACATTGTTTTATACTTGAAACCTTTTTTCTTTTTTGTGGTAATTGAGTTTTTTTTGGTCTTGTCTCTAATGGGTTATTACTGGCCAATTTTTCCATTTTACCACCCAATTGTTGGTGGTGAGTTTTAAGGCAACAGTCTTAGTATTAGTGAATTAGCGCTCCAGATATTTTATGGTTCCAAAAAAAAAAATAATAATAATGGAGAATTCGAAGACGTTAAGTTCGTTAACGATCTTGGGTTAAACGCCGTGATTTATTTTACTTTTATTTTTAATTTTTTAATTTTATAGTCTATTTTTTTTGTATTCAGTGTTTTCTAATAATAATAAGACAAGCGTCTATTCTTATCAGTTAACTGAGCCTCTAGGCGAGACCTTGGGATTTTACACACTGATAAAAGTAAGTTAATTAAATATTAAGGTGATAAAGAAATGACAACGAAATTATGACTCATTGGCGCCAAAAAATTGGTTTCACTTTTTAATTCATTTTATTTGATTTTTTTTAAAATAAAAAAATCATTTCTAATCATTAAACTCAGTAATTAGTTTTAAAATTTTGTGGACGGATGTTAATAATTGACGTGAGCGGAAGTGAGTGCCTACTTAGAGTTGTTGTTTTGAAATGTTGCCAATTTTTTTTGGGATAGCCTAAAAAAATATCGTATTTCACCAGGAAATGAAGTAAAAAATCGTGACCGGATATACTTTTTTTTTTTTTTTTTAAAAAAAAAAAAAAAGAAGAACACCCTCTGCAGTTTACGTTATAAAATTTTGATGATTTTGTCCATCACATCTTGTTTTTGATGTCCCTCTGATGATGGATAAACATTGAAAACTAGTCTAAAGGATACGAACGGATATAATTCAGCACTGAGACTCTAAGATTAAGATTAAGATAGTAGATGGGACGGGACCTATGCCCCAAGGCACCGCAGCCACAGAAGACTTATTGTGCCAGTCCCTTCTTAGTTCTAGTAGGCGAACCCTCCCCTCCTAAAGAGGTCAAGGACTTTCCCTACTAGTTCTTTTTGCGCTACTATCTCCTTCGGCCTCAACGTTCCAAAGGTTTCATAGCGCAAACGTTCGATTGCATTGCAATCGAAACAACAGGTGAGAGGCCGTTTCCTCCTCTTCCTGACATAATCTGCACAACGGCTCCGAGGTGATAAGCCCCACCCTGCGCAGATGCTTCTTGAACCTACCGAGCCCCGTGAATAGGCCTGTAATCAGAGTAATCTGATTTCTGCCCAAACACAGGGTCTCTTTGGATCTTTGCTTACACAGCCAAGGCATCAAGGTCTTGCTGTGTTTAACCCCAGGACACATCACCCAGTTCTTTTCGTGCTCCCTCCAGATCCAATCTCTGAGAGCCGCGCGAACCGAACCCCTGGTGATCCCCAGGACAGGCTCTGGACCGATGAAAGGAGTGTTAGCCCCATTCCTGGCCAGATAATCAGCTTTTTCATTCCCTTCAATACCCACATGACCCGGCACCCATTCCAACCGAACTTTGTTGTGCCGTGCCAGTAGTTCTAGGGCCTTCCTGCATTCCCAGACCAGGGAAGAGGTGATTCTGAAGGATACGAAAGCCTTCAGTGCAGCCTGGCTGTCCGAAAAGATGCGAATCTCCCTATTTCTAGGTTCCATCCGCAGGTTTTCCTCAGCGCATATTTTAATAGCAAAAACCTCGGCCTGGAAGACTGTGGCGTATCTCCCAAGAGATCTCTCAATGAGTACCTCGGGTTTAACCCCATACACTCCAGACCCAGTCCCACAGTCCATCTTGGAGCCACCGGTAAACCAAATGCCTCCCTTCCGGTACTGATCCGTCCAGTTTACCCTCCATTCAGTCCTAACCCAACCCACCATTATTTATAACAAAATGATAGCCCTAAGAAACTAGAGTGTCTTAATGACAAATAAAACTCTGTGGCAACTATTACGAACACAATTTTAGAGTAAATAAAAAATACTTCATTTTTTTTTTTTGTAGGTACGTCACTCAACTTACCGTTTATTGGTAGAAGCGTTTTTGAGCATTTTATGTTTCATATATAAATGTAAGATATGGATCCACACGCGGAGATCATAGGTTCGAATCCAGCAGCTGGCCCCTTAGATTTTTTTCCTTTTCCTTAAGAGCTTCTTACAGCACACTGTCCCGGTGATAGATATAATATAACCTGCTTCTAAAAAAAAAAAAAAAAAACATCGCAAATCTACATCTAATGCAGTAAAAGTGGCCTTTTTCTTCAAATTTTTGCCAATTTTAAATTGTTAATAATTATTAAACAATGATGGTTTTTGGTTTATTTACTCGACCGTTGTTGATAGATGATTTTTGGGAAATATCGAGGTGCGGTCATCAATAAATACAACTTTTTTTTTGCTTTATATCAACGTTTCGGTGGTAATTTTTACTACCTTCTTCAGGGTATTATAAAAAAATGTTTGTGAAGTTTAATGTAGAGCTATATCATAATAACTGTTGATTTAATGTAGTGCTATAATCATCATAACTGTTATGTTGTTATGATGATATACGTAGCTCTACATTAAACTTCACATACTTTTTTATAATACCCTGAAGAAGGTAGTAAAAATTACCGAAACGTTGGTATACAGCAAAAAGTTGTTTTTATTGATGACCTCACCTCGATATTTCCCAAAAATCAATTATTATACAGTTGATGAAAGGTATATTACTCTAGAAATGGCCCTGTAAGAGGGCAGTTCCCCCCCCCCCTATCTAGCCCTTTTAAAAGCGCCCTTTTAATGATTGACCCTTAGAATATAAGGTTTCAAATACAGGATTATTGATCTACACGTGTTCAGTTAATTAAACCACAGTTTTTTCAAAAATCTTTTATTGTAATTTACTACAGCATCAGTTGTTGCAACAAGCAAATATGGTAAAAGAAAATCATGAGTGGAGAAGGCACCCAGTGGTGGCCACTCCAGTAACGTGCTTTGCTCTCACGATAAGAGCAGATCACGAGAGGCCATCTTCTCTTCAATCTCTTTAGAGGATTACCTGGTAATGTGGAGGGAAGATAGGTGTTCTATGAGAGGGTTAGGATGAGCTGCTGTAGAATGGAATGACATTTGAGGGAAACGAGTGTTAGCAAGATCTGTAATGAAAGGGAGATTTTGAGGTCGTTGTGGATGGTGAGGTTAGTGTTAAGAAGTTTTCGAAGTATTTTTGACTGTAATGCCTGGAGGCGTAGTGAGTTGGAACGGTTTAGTCGATCCCCCATAGTTCGATGCCCCCCCCCCCAAAAATCCAAGAGAATCATTGAGCAATTTTTTAGAAACTCAATATTTTTTTTATTATTATTCAATGTGACGTAGAAGGAAATGAGGCTACCCAAACTTATGACGTATTGTTTAGGTTGTAGGATCTTAAAAGATTGATGGTGGAAAAATCGCAGGTGTGTTTGTTTTCCTGTATGGTGGTAGTTGTAAAGATTCGTTCAGAAAGTTTGTGAATCCTTAGTTGGTTTAGGTCTGAGTCTTAAGGTCCGAGATGGAGGTATTCATCTTACGAGGGTCGTTTGAAAAGTCCGTGCAAAAATAAAAACTACTTAATTTTTTGGAGTAAACCTTTTTTATTTTTCAACATAGTCTCCTTTTAGGCTTATACACTTCGTCCAACGCTGCTCTAGTTTGTTGATCCCTTCCGAATAATAGGATTTGTCCAAGCTCTGAAAAATAGCCATTCGTTTCTGCAATCTTCTCCTCGTTTGAATAAAATCTTTTTCCCGCTAGCCATTTCTTCATATTGGGGAACAAATAGTAGTCCGAGGGAGCCAAGTCTGCAGAATAGGGGGGGGGGATGTGAAACGAGTTGGAACCCTATTTCCATTAATTTTGCGACCACAACTGCTGAGGTGTGAGCTGGTGCGTTGTCGTGATGGAAAAGGACTTTTTTGGTGGGCCAATCGTGGGCGTTTTTCTTGCAGCTCGGTTTTCAAACGGTCCATTAACGATGAATAATATGCACCTGTAATATTTTTACCCTTTTCCAGATAGTTGATGAGGATTATTCCTTGCGAATCCCAAAAGACAGTCGCCATAATCTTTCCGGCCGAAGGAACGGTCTTCGCCTTTTTTGGCGCAGATTCCCCCTTGGTAACCCATTGTTTAGATTGTTCTTTGGTCTCAGGAGTGTAGTGATGTATCCATGTTTCATCCACAGTGACGAAACGACGCTTAAAGTCCTGCGGATTCTTCTGGAACAGCTGCAAACCGTCCTTGCAACACTTCACACGATTTCGTTTTTAGTCAAGCGTGAGCAATCGCGGCACCCATCTTGCGGATAGCTTTGTCTTTTCCAAATTTTGATGCAAAATATTATGTACCCGTTCATTCGAGATGCCCACAGCACTAGCAATCTCACGCACCTTCACTCTTCTGTCATCCATCACCATATCATGGATTTTATCAATGATTTCTGGAGTAGTAACCTCAACAGGGCGTCCAGAACGTTCAGCGTCACTTGTGCCCATATGGCCACTCCGAAAATTTTGAAACCACTTATAAACTGTTCTAATCGAAGGTGCAGAGTCACCATAATGTTTATCAAGCTTCTCTTTAGTCTCCTGAGGCGTTTTGCCTTTCATAAAGTAGTGTTTAATCAACGCACGAAATTCTTTTTCGTCCATGTTTGAAAATCACTCGACTTCCTCGATTCAAACGAATGCCAAACACAAAGAAATAGACCGATCTGGCTGAAACTTGGTGTGTGTTCTTCCAAGAGATGCTACTAACTAAACATAACCTCGATACGCGCCAGTAGTGCTATCTCTCTGACTTTGCACGGACTTTTCAAACGACCCTCGTAGTTTTAGGTTTTGATGTTATGGTTTTACTTTTGGAGTAGCTAATGTCAGCTTAGAGTGGCTTTTGAATGGCGGTGGGTTGAATTGATTCAATAAACTGTCAACTACATCCGTTCAGTCAATTTTTGTACCAAAAAACCTCATTTCCGCTCTGGTGTGGTAGTAGAAACCAAAAATAAATATTAAACAAATTTATGAATATGAGCAATGAGCTACAGTACTCGTAACAAACATGTGTTATGTGCACAGTTCCGGTTTAATGACTTCAGCTGATAAGTGATTTTGGAGAATAGTCACGTAGTTTTTTTGGTGATGGTCGAATTGTTTATTTTCTATACACTCAGATAAGAGTGGTCGTGCTTACAATGCTTTTAGTACACAATATATATTATTGAATGTATACAGCAAAGGATTTATGCAAGTTTATGTTTGAAACCAATATCCGGGGGGGGGGGAATGGGAAAACTTCCGGCGCAGAAGCTTTCCAAGTTCTTAAGAAAGATTCACTAAGTTGAAAATAAAAATAAAAATTGACTTATTTAAAGATAATCTTGGTAGACTGATCTAGAGAAAATATTTACTGGTTTTATCTAAGTGTTCTTCGTAGATCAAGACCCCCGGGTCTTTTCTGTCAGTTCTTTTGGCTCCAACAAAAAAAAAAAAAAAAGCCCCAAATATCTGTGGCCTATCTTCCGGTGTGTTTACCAATTCATCATCCATCCATTTCCTTATCTTCTACTATCTATCCAAACAGTGTATATATACGTGCGTGTGTATTTTTCTAATCTAAAGGTATGTAAGTTGTTCCTTTAAGATCTTTGTGTTAATATCTGGGATTATTCCAAATATCAACTTTTTTTTATTTCTTTATAAAATTTTCACAATTTAAATCGGAAGTACACAATTTTCTAAAATGGATTTTTTTAAACATAGCAGCTGAGCCAGCGTAATCATATTAACCTCATAATAGTTTATCCCAAGATCTAGTTCTCCAAATTAGTTTCTTCAACTATTTCCTTTTTCTAATAATTCAGACACTTTTTCTCTAATAAAAATAAATAATTAAATTTTCGTGCTTATTTAATTATATACAGGGTGAACCAGTAAGTATTGTCCATAGGCCTACTGTGTTGTAGTACACCTAAAGTGAAGTTCAATGACGTATTGGCCAACTTCATATTTTCCCCTGTTCTTGAGTACAGTCACTTTAAATTTTTTTTTCCCTAAAATCATTACTTTTTTTCCAATAAAATTGTTATTGCTCAGAAAGTTTTAGTCCGAATTCGATTCTGATGACACGATTAGAAAGGCAGACAAATTTTCTTAAAAACTGACACCATTTTGAAGCATAAGTTATTCACCAAACAGCCTCAATCTTCCTCCTGGATACTGGAAAAATAAAAGTAATCGAAATTTTTAAGAAAACTCACATTAGGCCCTTACGTGATCATTATCAGACCTAGGTGCTGGCACTTTTCTAGTAAAAGTTTCCTTGTCTAATGTGGGCTTTCAAAACGGTATTTCATTTTCCAGGATTCCTTTTATCTTCGTATGAGAAATTTCGTTTGTTTTACAATTAAATTTAAAGTGACGTCACTCAAGAACAGAGGAAAATATGAAGTTAGCATATACGTCATTGAACTCCACTTTAGATGCACTATATCACACTAAGCCTATGGACAATACTTACTGGTTCACCCTGTATATATACGAGGTGTGGCTATTAAATAAAGGAGACTGATGTGCCAAATCCTAACGACCGACAGCTGTGCAGCGGTAAAGCCTTCTCTTTCGATTGCAGCGGCGTCCCCACGTGTTTGTAGAGAAATCTGTGTTTGAGAGGTGTTAAGTTTCGTTTTGCCGAAAACATGATATTTCTTTTAATTAAAACTTAGTTGTATAAGGGTTGATCGTCAGAAACTGCACGAAAAAACGTAACGTCAGAAAAATACCCAACTTTGACAATTTTTTTTTCTCTTTTTCTTTATAAAAGATAAAATTCCCAAATTTTCTTTATAATGTAGGGCAAATCCCCTCCATTTATAACTGTAATTTCGTTGTAACAGCACAGACATAACAGATTTCGAGGAAAAACTATTCCAAAACTGGGCAAAAACAGTATTTTCAAAAATTGGTCTTGTTCTTCTTGTTGTTGTTACCTTTTTTGTAAACAACGTACCGCCTAAACGCGTGAACCGATTTTCATGAATGAGGTATCATTCGAGTCGGAATTTTATGTAGATTTGGGGGTCTCGCTGTACTTAGAATGGGAAAGGAGTTAGCCCCATGTATGTGATAAAAGATGAAGTTTCAGTAGCGGTTTTTTTTTTTCAAGTTTTGATGTGAAATTTCACGACAATTCGTTTGCTCTACTACGTTGTGTAGTGTATCATGTTTTACGGCAAAACGAAACTTAACACCTCTTACACAAACGACGGTTCCGGTCAGACAGATTTCTCTACAAAACACGAGTGAGTCGCTGCAATCGAAAGAGAAGGAGGCTTTACGCTGCACAGCTGTCGGCCGTTAAGATTTGGTGCATGCATAGTTCTTCTGTAGCAGCATCAGTATCCTTTATTTAATAGCCACGCCTCGTATTTTTTTAGCAATTCTCAAATTTTAATTAATAATAGGCGCAGACAAGTATTATAATTAACTGTATTATTGTTTTTCATTCATTAACTTTTCCAGATTTAATTAATTATTTATAATTAACCTTTCACTTTTTTTTTTTTAATAAAAGTAAATTATTGCCTATTATTTAATTATATAATATTCATTTAAAAATAAATTTTAATTATATTAACCTTTATTAAATTATGACGAAAACTTTATCCGGCCATCAATATTTTTTTTAGTGAAAGTTTATTTATTTATAAATTTCGAAATATTTCTTATTTGCGCTATCTACTATTATAAGCGTATTTTTTCATTAAATCAATAAAAACCAGTTTCGAAAGTGGCCCCGCTCTTCCTCCACCCCAGCTGCTACTTGATTTTGCTTTCTCTGCTGCTGTTTTGATATTTGTCTTCTTTCTTTTTTAAACTTCCTGGCCAATTCATAAATCACAATTATGAAAAATATCAAACATGAAAATCTGAATGAACAAAGTGACGTGTTGGTTGGTTGGTTGGTTTGTTTGTTTGGCCTCTGCCACTGAAATTGTAATTTATAAGGTCATAAACATTTAAAAGTAACATTATTTGTTCCCTCCCCCAATCTTACTTTCTTTTATTGATCGTAAATTTCTCTCTCTCTCTTTTTTTGAAATGTAGTTTTTCTCGGGCTTATATAAGTCCAGGATTTTTAAGCGAATAAAAAGGGAACCTGGATTTTTTTGCACTGTTTTATTTTAGATAGTTGAATTAAAAGATCATTTTACATGTTCTATAATAATTTTTCTAAAAATTAAAAAAATATGAATGGAGTAATGTGTTATTGGAAGTTGGAGAGGAAGTGAAGTTTTTCACTTGAAAGATGCTTCCGGTTAATAAGAATTTTCTACAGATTCAATTTTAACAACGCATTTAACTTCCGCTCTTAAATAGTACACAAAATATAGGATCGTAATATTACACATTATAGAATAGAATAGAAAATAAATTGATTATTCTGGACCAATTGTCCCCTAAGAATAAACACAGGTACAAATAGAGGCCTTAACAGTTTGGCCTGTGATTAAAAAGAAAATAAATAAATAAATAAGTATTTATAAAAAGTGAAAATTAAAAGTAACAGCAGAATTTTTTTTTTTTTTTTTTTTTTTTTTTTTTTTTTTTTTTTTTTTTTGTCGCATCAACAGCTGAGGTTATTAGCGCCCGGAGCTTTTTCCAGTGCACTGCCGGCCTCCGGACAGTGTTCTCTCTTTACAGACAACACTGTCCATCACCGGACAGTGAGCTGTAAGAAGCTCCTAGGAAGAGAAAATCTAAGGGTCAGCTGCTGGATTCGAACCCGGGATTAACAGCAGAAATTAAGGAAATAAATTAAAACAATTAGAATTTCGGAGGAAGCTGAATAGAAAGGAGATAACTGAATAGACGGGATTTAAAGATAGATATGGTAGGAGCATGGCGGACAGATGATGGCAAGGAGTTCCAGAGAGAGAGAGGTAGCACGCATTAGGCTGGAAACATAGTGGAGCGGCGCGCAAAGCGGCGCTGATAGCGAAGAGCGAAGCGGCAAAAACAAAAACTAGAAATAGATAGAGTTGCTCTATCTTCGCTTTGCTCGCCACTATGCGCGGTCCCATATGGTAACTTGTGTTTGATTTCGCCGCTTCGCTCTTCGCTATCAGCGCCGCTTTGCTCGCCGTTCCTCTATGTTTCCAGCCTTAGGAAGGATTTGTCAAAGGATGAGGTACGGTGTGAGGGAATATAGAGATCAGATAAGCGAGATCTGGTATTACGGGAATGGATCGAGGATTTAAACTTAAGGAGTTGAAAAATATAGGAAGGCCTTTGAGATTGGATGACTTGAAAAAGGAAAGAAGCCAAAAGATATTGGCGGCGATGGACAGGTGAAAAGCCACCTCAACTCGATCGTAGCAGTGCGAAATGCGAGAGTCTCTGGGGGATGCTGAAAATAAATCTTATGAAGCAGTTCATGTACGAGTAATATAGGCACTTTAGAGAGAAGGGTAGACCCTTTTCATCTCAGAAGTACCCTTCTTCGAATTTTCCTGGAAATATTTTCCTAATTAAAAGTTATAAATCTCCATCTGTAGAATGGTTTTTCTTTTAGTTAGAAGGAAATCGTTGAAGTCAATTTTTCAAGAAAATCTTTGAAGATCTGTGGGCAAAATAAGTTGCAGAAAAGGAGTATTGGTTGATTGATTGATTGAACATTTTTTTTTCGAAATCATAGGCTCTTTTAAACCTATTTCCGGTGAAATGGGGATTATCTCTCTCTCTCTCTCCCTCTCTCACTCCCTCTCCCGCCGAAACTAGGCACTAGATTTTTTATCGTGGGGAAATTTATTTTTGTATATTCCGAATCACACTACTATTTTTATATTAATTTAATGTATTTAGCGTTTCTGTGTTGGTCATGTACAACATAAAAAAAAATAATACATAATTTATTTAGAAGTTCTTTTTTTTGGGGGGGGGGAACTATTAAAATAATGGTCGCCCTTCACATTTCTACGTCTGTACATAAGTACGTTTATTCAGTCAATAAGACTTCTTACTTTATTTCCGTCTAGGCTCCATTTTTATTTGTAACGTGTAGTCACTTCCCCCCCCCTTCAATTTGTTGTAAAAATTTTAAAATTGTATGATGTGGTTATTTTTAAAATTTAGTCTTTTTTTTTTAATACTCATTTATTTATTTTTTATTTTTTCTTCTGCTGCAACAGATATAGATTATCCGATCATGGGGGTTTCCCCCCTAAATTTACAGGAAATACATGGAATTTTTATTTTAAATTCTGAAGAGGAAGCTTTTGGCAATTCACTAACATGGTTGTTCTAGGTTCTGCTTTTTTGTGGGATCAAATTATCCTAACATTAGTCTTGATTCCTCAGAATTACGAGGTGTGGCTATTAAATAACGAGACTGATTCTGCTACAGAAGAATTATGCATGCGCCAAATCCAAACCACCGATATCTGTGCAGCGTAAAGCCTTCTATTTCGAATGCAGCGGCGTCTCACGTGGTTGTATAGAAATCTGTCTGACCGGAAACGTCGTTTGTGTAAGAGGTGTTAGTTTCGTTTTGCCGAAAACATGAAGTAGAGCAACGAATTGTCGTGAAATTTCACATCAAAACTTGGTAAAACCGCTACTGAAACTTATCTTTTATTAAAAGAAGTTTATGGCGATGAATGTTGTATCACGTGCGCGAGTTTTTGAGTGGTTCAAGCGTTTCCAAGATGGCCGGAGAAGACGTTGGAGATGATGACTGACCGGGGTCCGCTCTTCCATGTCCAAAACGGATGAAAATATCCGATTATAATTAATCAACATTACTACCGTAAGGTGCTTGCTCAACTCCGTGAAAGAGTAAGGAAAAAAAACGCCCCGATTTGTGGAAGAACAAATCATGGGTTCTCCTCCATCAAGACAACGCGCCGGGCTCACACTGCATTGTCTGTCAAGACGACGTTTCTTGCCAAGTACAACATCCCAGTTTTAGGCCACGTCCGCCTCATTCGCCTGACCTCACCCCTATGACTTTTATTTGTTCCCCAAAATCAAATCTGCATTAAAAGGAACACGATTTCAGTACGTTGAAGCTGTGAAAGAAAAAGCGGCGCGCGTCATGCAGGAGCTTACAGAAAACGACTTCCAGCACTGTTTCGGACGATGGTAAATTCGCAAGGAGCGTTTTAGGGATAGGGGAGGGGTGTATATTGAAGGTGATAATAACTAAATATGTATAAATTTAAAATAAAATGTTTTGCAGCAATAGTCTCGTCATTTAATAGCCACACCTCGTGTAATCGTATTTTAATGGTTCAGTGACGAGAATTGCGTCACATCTAATCCAGAATAATTCATTTCCTTTTTGAACTTGGAAAATAAATAACACATTTTTTGCCTTTTTTTTAGTTTTTTTGAAAATAATGTCAAGGATTATTCTCCTTTTTTTACAAAACTAATGGAGATTTAAATGTTAATTTACTTTTGTCTGTTTGTTCGTCTTCTACAAACACGCAACATATCGGCGTTCTTTATTGTTCACCGCAATAGTCAAAAACGTGTGATTTTATTGTGTTCTCTCCCAGATGAATGAAATTTCTTGTTATATGTACTCGTTCATGTGTTTACTTTGCACTTATATTTTACCTTGAATTGAGTTTCCATTGTTTTCGAGTTTTATAAAGAGGTTTTTGTTTATTTGTTTATTTTTTAAAAATTTTTGCGTGTTACTTTAACATCTTGTCAATTTAAGCTTGGCTAGCTAGAGCGTGAACTGGCACGGCAAAGTTGTCCAGGGTGTGGATATTTAAGTAGATCTTTTTTTTTTAACTTAAAGTTGGAAGGTCGATTTCTGAAAGGAAGTTTTAAGATGACCGGGGGGACTGGGGAGGGAGAGCAAATAAGGGACTTCCGGGTGCCAACACCTTCTTTCCTTCCAATGCTATCGACATTCTGAAACTAGATATCTAAATCTGTAGATTTAAATCTTTAATTCTAAATCCCTCAGATATACTGAAGAAGACTCATTCTAAGAGAATTCTACAGGATATATTCCTTTCTAACGCTTAGTAACTTATCTAGGCTTTAAAGGGAAGGTCCAGGATAATGTGGAAGGATTGCATTCCTTGGTTTCAACTCACCAATCAACCTCCCTCTGATGTTCTTAGAACGACTCCTCTAAAGAAAGGGAGCCAGGCCTACTGTGTAAGTTCTAAGTGAAGAAGGAGCCAGTAATCAGGTGAATACCACTGCCTGGTTTCCAATGCATCCCTCCATTCAATGCTATGACATCCCAAAAGTGTTTAAGGAAGAGGGATGTACCCCTTCAATCCTGTTTTACCCCTCCCCAGGTCTTCTGGGTGGGTGGGGGGTGGAAAAAACTGGAAGAATTTTTCCTACTCTTGTATGAGAAAGATTTGCTGACCGCAATAATTCAATCTGTCCCAGTACATTTTTTTTTTTTAACATTACGTCTCCTCTGGGATAAATGATGAACCCTACATGTTAAAGTAAGGAATATCAGGATCATATCCTTTCTTGTTCTTTAGCGTTTCCTGGAGGTCACAACTTTCATAACTTATTTGCAATAATGTTCCTAGTAAACTATTGCTGGAGGAGGAAACGTTCTCGATATATTTGAACATTTATCGATTAATTAATTAATTATTTTTATCGATTAATTTTTGTTTTTAAATTTTTTAAATTTCAATAAAATTATACCGCTTGAAAATTGCGCTTATACAAATTTTTATTACAGACTTGTTTTTAAAGTTATGTAGGCCATGCTTTATATGAAATACCGAGAACCAAATAAACAAATGGAACAAAAGTTTAGAGGGTAAAAAAATAAAAAATCAGAATAAAAATAAACCAGAATGAAGCAGACGGTACTTGTTAGATGTGGTCGTTATGTGTGCAGAACAGAAAATAATAAAACGGAAGGAAGTGTAAGTACGAGTAGAAACCCAGTGGCCCAGTTTGTGTTAGTGTTGTTGTTGTTGCAATCAGTCGCTCCGTATTCCTTCGTCTATCTCTGTCTGTTTGTATGTAAGTAGTTAGAGAGGTTATATTTACCTAGAAGGGTATTTTATATTTTATGGTTATAACTGTGCTTACACACACAAAAAAATAATAAAAAAAAAATTGTGAAATCATATGTCAGACAATGTTGTTCTGATGGTTAAAAAAAAAGTTTGTTCCCCCCCAACATTTTATGACTCTCCCCACTCCAAGCTGGTTAACAATCCATTCACTTATTTTTGGTACCCAATGTAGAGCAAGTTCCGTAAGCATTCATAAAATATATTATGCTACAGGCAATAAGGCGAGTGTCCTTTTTTTACAACCAAAATAATATAACAACACAACAAGCTAAGCCATTAAATAAGATTGGAGAGGGTGATAATTATATGTGTTGTGCTTAAAGCCCAGCTTTAACTTTTATTACTGGTTTATTACTGACACCACAGATTTATTAGTCTTACAATTAGGTCATGTTTTTATGATTTTTGATTTTTTTTTACACTCTCCTGTTTTAGATTTTTAATTTCAATTTAATAACTTTAAAAAAGTTATAGTGGAGTGGATGAATTATGATTATTTTCAAATAATTATTATATTATTATTTTAAAGTAAGGCTTGTTTTCTTTTTTTGACGGACTTTACGTCGAACTACCTGATTAGGTGTCGTGGACGGAGGCGACTAGCAAACATACTTTACTATAAATTTCTCGTATTAACCATTAAATAAAATCTAAAGCCTAGACCAGGGGAATAGAACCCACTAAACCAACAATACATCTTAGCTTTGCGGGTCTAGCCTATAACCACCTAACATACTTTACTATAAATTTCTCATATTAACCATTAAATAAAATCCAAGGCCTAGACCAGGGGAATTGAACCAACTAAACCAAAAATACATCTTAGCTTTGCGGGTCTAGCCTAACATACTTTACTGCAAATTTCTCTTATTAACCATTAAATAAAATCCAAGACCTAGACCAGTGGGGAATCGAACCCACTAAACCAACAATACATCTTAGCTTTGCGGGTCTAGTATATAACCGCCTAACATACTTTACTGTAAATTTCTCATATTAACCATTAAATAAAATCCAAGGCCTAGACCAGTGGGGAATCGAACCCACTAAACCAACCTTAGCTTTGCGGGTCTAGCCTAACATACTTTACTGCAAATTTCTCATATTAACCATTAAATAAAATCCAACGCCTTGATGGGGGAATAGAACCCACTAAACCAACAATACATCTTAGCTTTGCGGGTCTAGCATATAACAGCCTATAAATTTCTAGCATATACTTTACTATAAATTTCTCATATTAACCATTAAATAAAATCCAAGGCCTAGACCAAGGGAATCGAACCTACTAAACCAACAATACATCTTAGCATTGCGGGTCTAGCCTATAATCGCCTAACATACTTTACTATAAACTCATAATAACCATTAAATAAAATCTACCGAGGCCTAAACCAGGGGAATCGAACCCACTAAACCAACAATACATCTCAGCTTTGCGGGTCTAGCCTATAACCTCTCGGTTACCTTGGTGCCCCTTATACATGTGTGTATATAACTGCATACACTTTGGTCAGAATACTCTGAAATGAATTTTATCAGATAAAAATTTAGTAAATTTAGAAATAACAAAAAATATTTTTATTAATTTGATGTTTCCATTTTAGATCAATCCTTTTAGATATTGGTTTAAACATATAGATTCTCAATTCTACATAGTTCCATTTATTTATTTATTTTTAATTCAAAGCACGTCAACATCTAAAGTTATTGACGCCCGGAGCTTCTTTCCGGAGTAACTGTGTTCTCACGATAAACAACCCTGTTTATCGCCGGACATTTGATTATTTTTTTTACATTCCCCTATTTAATAAATTATATTAAATAAGCTGTGGAGTCACAGAGTAATTATAGATATTGATAATAAAATAATTATTAATTAGTTTTTATGTCAATTTTATTATTTTTTCGTAATTATGTAATTAAATAACTAAAATTATTATTAAATTAATTACAAAAAAGTTAAGGAAAGACATGTTTATTTTAATTATTTCATGAAAAATAGCTAGTATCCCAGTACAATATGTAACCTTGATGTTTCATAATAATTTTTATGAACATTTCAACATAACTGATCGTAATTATTGGGTATATTTATTCTTATTGAATGTTAGTTGGCAACATTGTGTCAGTGTCAACTAGGAAGCTTGGCAAGTTGGATATCTCTCATACGTATAAGCGCTTATATTTTGGCTGATACAGTTATAATATTAAACTAATTATGCTAATTGCCGTGTATTAAATTGGTTACTTCCTCAATTTGTTAGCTAATATCTCATTATTGCTATTAAAAACTCTGGTTAGGTACTCAATGTTGTTGGATCTTTGATTTTATTTCGTTGTCTCACGAAATGCGTGACCTGTTCCGGAATTTAATCCATCACTAAAGTTAGAATGTTCAGTTTAATGTAAAAAAAAAAATTAAGTAATGCTTATTATTTACTCTGTTCAAGTGACGTCGTAAGCCGTAAGTGGTTAGCTTGAATATAAAGTTCATATTAACACCTTAAAAGTCGTAAGGCGTTTACTAGAAATGATACCCAGTAGCGCAATACATCTTAGCATTGCGGGTTTAGGCTATACAGGTAGACCTCGACTTACGACGTTGATCCGTTCTTACGCGGCGTCGTAAACCGTTTTTTTTCGACGTAAGTCGGAACATACGTAAACTGTACCATATACAGTACAGTACTGTATTACCATAATAACGGTACAGTACTGTAAGCACTTATTCCAATTAATTATATTTTTTAAATCGAAGAATAAATATTTTGTTAGCATTGTTCACTTTAGTTCTCTGAAGTCTATATAACCAGGTTTACTTTCTTTCTAAACTTACTTGAGAGTTGTTCACCATTTTTAGGTAACTCCTATCTATAAACCATATGTCACCATTGTTTGATAGATAAAACTGGTGATTAGATTGTCCTAACATGGAGATTAGTTGCGTGTCACAAACACGCGTGCGTGGGTAGTTAACATCCTTAAATTGTTGTAAGAGCTTTAATATTAAAGTTCGGTTCTTAATTAACTCTTCGCGGAAGCATTATCAGTGTAAGAGCATCTTTGTTAGTGTTTATTGTGGGTGGGGGAACCCTCCTCCCCTGAATGGGAAAATGATCGTGATGAAATTACTTGCCATTGTGAAGGTTATACCGGATGAGAATCTAAACGGAGGGGAAGGTCTTCTTAAAATAGAGCTGTAATCGAGTTTTTTTTAAGACTATGCCTAAGTAAAATTACTCTTTGTTATTTTAGTCGAAACTTTGTAATAATTAAGTTACTTAATAACGTTTTATCATACAGAGAAAGGAAGTATTAAATTGTACCAATATTAGTAGAGATATTCCTAGCAAAGGCGGAAATTGGTTAACAGGACGGGCGATTATGTAAGAAATTGTGAGTATTATCCGTTGTAGTGTGCGTTTTTTTTTGGAAATGGCTTCAAACTTTCATCCATTATCAGAGGTTGAGATTTTGGTTTACTTTAGCGTCAAAACTTAGGATAACGTAACTTATGCGATGAAATCCATGTATTGGTCATACTGTGAATGGTCAAGAATATTAAGGTTTTAAAGTAATCGCCTATTTTTTCGGGCGGAGCTTAACGTCCAACTACCAATTAGGTGTCGTGGACCGAGGCGACTAGAAAAACATACTTTACTGTAAATTTCTTTTATTAACCATTAAATAAAATCCAAGACCTAGACCAGGGGAATCGAACCCACTAAACCAACAATACATCTTAGCTTTGCGGGTCTAGCCTATAAGCGACTAACAAACTTTACTGTAAATTTCTTTTACTAACCATTAAAAAAAATCCAAGACCTAGACCAGGGGAATCGAACCCAACAAACCAACAATACATCTTAGCTTTGCAGGTCTCGCCTCTAACCGCTTAGCTTAAAAATTTAAGTTTTAAGAAATTTAATTTAAAATTTAATGGAAGGCTTGTGAGTTTCTTTTCTTTTTTAGTTTTTGTGCTCTTCTGTGTGTACTGACGTCACACTCTGTCAAGTACTCTGTCTGCTGGGAGCGATGGCTCTGACAGGCTTGTTATTATTAAACATACTTCATTACCGGTATTAAGAGGCACCCCAGACATTTAAGTGGTTAGTTAGTGAATGAATGCTTGAACAGTGATTGAATGACGACAGACACTATTTGTCTGCTGCACATTCATTCAGTTTTTTGTACTTTCTCTTTACATTAATTAAAATATAAAAAAAAATAAACTAATAGCGATGACCTATTTTAGAAATGAAATTATCACCGGAAACGCAATTTTTTGAGGTTTCCTACGCGATTGGAAAAAAAAGTGAAATTGCTTCTATAATATTCCGTTCTATTAACTATTTTGTCTCGCTTCAAATACTTAGCTTTGGCAAAAATCAAATCGGTGATCGATATCTGATCGATTCTTCCAAATTCCAGGTTCTTCACGCAATCTAGCTCCCGATGGAGACAAACCATGCACTTTTTACATCTCATCTAAATATTCTTGAGCCTTTGGCTGCCGAAAATTGTGATGGAAATCTTTTTGATTATCCTGTACTCTTTAGTTCGATATTTATTTCATATTTGATTTTTTTTTTTTTTATAGTAATGCAGTTTTTAGATGCAGTTTTTTGCGCTATGAAACCTTTGGCTCTTTGAGACCAAAGGAGATAGTAGCGCAAAAAGAACTAGTAGGGAAAGTCCTCAACCTTCTTAGTAGGGGGAAGGTTTCGTCTACTAGATTCAAAATAAAATTGGGCTGGCACAATAAGCCTCTTTTGGCTGCGGTGCCCAAAAAGTTCTATGGGGTAGGTCCCATTACGTTTCTAATCCTTATCCTAGAGGCATTTTTTTTTTTTTTTTTTATTAGACGGTAGTTCGGGGAAGGGATTACCTATGCGGTTAGCGTACTGGACTCCCACGCGGAGGTCCCGGGTTCGAATCCAGCTGCTGACTCTTAGATTTTCTCTTCCTAGAAGCTTCTTACAGCTCACTGTCCGGTGATAGACAGTGTTGTCTGTATCGAGAGAACACTGTCCGGAGGCCGGCGGTGCACTGAAAAAAGCTCCGGGCGCCAATAACCTTAGATGTTGACGCGCCTTAATTAAAAAAAAAAAATCGACGATAGCCTAATTATCCCCGTTTTCCATGTAGTGCCTTTAATAGAATTCCCCTAGATAAAGGTTTTCCCCAGAAGAATTCTGGAATTTGTGGAATTGGAGGGGGGGGGGGTTTGGGGGCAAAGTTTCCCCCCTAATTTGACTTTAAATTTAATTTAAAAAAAAATCGTAGGCACGATCACCACAATCACCCTTTACTAGAAGTAAGAGAAAGTA
Source organism: Rhodnius prolixus (assembly GCF_049639745.1). NCBI lineage: Eukaryota > Metazoa > Arthropoda > Insecta > Hemiptera > Reduviidae > Rhodnius > Rhodnius prolixus. Next base: position 34,322,319 of record NW_027411582.1, read on the forward strand.
AATAAATGAGCTGTAAATAGCAAAGGACTTACACTTACAGACTTTTAAGGGGTTTATTTTAAGTTATTTACATTACAGTGGAGGGCCCTCCCCCGATCTACAAAGGCCTACCAGGAGGGGGTGTCGCGGTGTAACAGAGGCTGTGTACTGAGTACAAGTACCATACATTGTTTACATACTCTCGTGTGTAACGTTATATTTGGTCACCATAACACGTGTACCTTACAGAGCAATTGGACAACCGTACGGCACGTGTACATTGGCGATTACACGTGTTAACTCCTTTGTTCGCCTAATATTATTGTACTGTCTTGTTATTGTCGGAACAATGAAGCTATAAATTCTAGTTTTTATAATTTATTTTATTTTATTTATTTATTTATCTATCTTTTCTTTTCACTTTCCATTCGTATAGTTGGTGATAAATCACTCCACCTTGGAGGTAAATTGACTTTACAGGTAAAAAAGGAAACAAAATACCAATACAATCTTCTTATATCTATTGGTGGATACATTAGTGTGTTTCTAGCTTGTTTTACAGCCTACAGCCTAGGCTTTATCATTGTCATTAGGAACGGGCCGATTGTGGCTCAGTGCACAGTGTGGGTACTCATGCATTTATTGTTCTTGTATTAAAATAAAACACAAAAAATAAATGTTCTGATCTTTTCTGTAATGTTTGCAGGAAGTTAAGTTCCATTTTGGATTATTTAACTTATTACGTACTGCTTTAGCGGAAGTTTATTTTTTTTTTAGGGCACCGCGGGTTCAATTTTTTGGCAATTTTCTTTGATGCTCTTAATCAAATTCTGCATGCACTTTACCAAGCGATTAGATCTTTTTGGGTTAATCCAAAAATTTTGTGTGTCATAACATTGCGCTCTCCTACAGTAATAATTAAGAACAGTGTACTTTTTCTTGTTAAGGTCCAATCTAAGATCATTGGGGTGCCCGGAGCTTTTTTTTTTTTACACTGCCAGACTCTGCAACTTTATTCTCTTATCATTGACAACGATGCCTATCACCGGCTTGTGAGCTGTAAAATAAAAAAAAAAAAAAGGAAACTTCTAAGGAAAGTAAATCATCTAAAGGCCGACAACTGGATTTCGAACCTGGAATATGGTAAACCACTGAGCTAAATCAACTTAAGTAAGGCGCCACGGTAGCCGAGCGGGTTAAGTGGCGAGACCTGCGAAGCAAATATGCATTGTTGTATAGTGGGTTCGATTCCCGGTCTTGGCTTTGGATTTTATTTAATGGTTAATATGTGAAATTTACAGTAAATTATGTTTGCTAGTCGTCTCCGTCCACGACACCTAATTGCTAGTTGGATGTTAAGCCCCGCCTGAAAAAATAGGCGATTACTTTTTCTTTACTTTACTTTACTAAATCAACTTAAGACAATTTCCCTATAATTGTTTTACGTAGGGTAGCACAAAAGTTTGGGAGATCTAAATCCCTCTTTCTTGAATAGAACAAACATTGACTAATCCTTCGACCAATCCTCACCTCGTCTTCGAAGCTCTTGTTTTTTTGATCTCCACACGATCAAGTTGTTTACCTTACGAGGGTCGTTTGAAAAGTCCGTGCAAAGTCAGAGAGATAGCACCACTGGCGCGTATCGAGGTTATGTTTAGTTAGTAGCATCTCTTGGAAGAACACACACCAAGTTTCAGCCAGATCGGTCTATTTCTTTGTGTTTGGCATTCGTTTGAATCGAGAAAGTCGAGCGATTTTCAAAAAATGGACGAAAAAGAATTTCGTGTGTTGATTAAACACTACTTTATGAAAGGCAAAACGCCTCAGGAAACTAAAGAGAAGCTTGATAAACATTATGGTGACTCTGCACCTTCGATTAGAACAGTTTATAAGTGGTTTCAAAATTTTCGGAATGGCCATATAGGAACAAGTGACGCTGAACGTTCTGGACGCCCTGTTGAGGTTACTACTCCAGAAATCATTGATAAAATCCATGATATGGTGATGAATGACAGAAGAGTGAAGGTGCGTGAGATTGCTAGTGCTGTGGGCATCTCGAATGAACGGGTACATAATATTTTGCATCAAAATTTGGACATGACAAAGCTATCCGCAAGATGGGTGCCGCGATTGCTCACGCTTGACCAAAAACGAAATCGTGTGAAGTGTTGCAAGGACGGTTTGCAGCTGTTCCAGAAGAATCCGCAGGACTTTAAGCGTCGTTTCGTCACTGTGGATGAAACATGGATACATCACTACACTCCTGAGAATAAAGAACAATCTAAACAATGGGTTACCAAGGGGGAATCTGCGCCAAAAAAGGCGAAGACCGTTCCTTCGGCCGGAAAGATTAAGGCGACTGTCTTTTGGGATTCGCAAGGAATAATCCTCATCGACTATCTGGAAAAGGGTAAAACTATTACAGGTGCATATTATTCATCGTTATTGGACCGTTTGAAAACCGAGCTGCAAGAAAAACGCCCACGATTGGCCCACAAAAAAGTCCTTTTCCATCACGACAACGCACCAGCTCACACCTCAGCAGTTGTGGTCGCAAAATTAATGGAAATAGGGTTCCAACTCGTTTCACATCCCCCCTATTCTCCAGACTTGGCTTCCTCGGACTACTATTTGTTCCCCAATATGAAGAAATGGCTGGCGGGAAAAAGATTTTATTCAAACGAGGAGGTGATTGCAGAAACGAATGGCTATTTTTCAGACTTGGACAAATCCTATTATTCGGAAGGGATCAACAAACTAGAGCAGCGTTGGACGAAGTGTATAAGCCTAAAAGGAGACTATGTTGAAAAATAAAAAAGGTTTACCCCAAAAAATTAAGTAGTTTTTATTTTTGCACGGACTTTTCAAACGACCCTCGTACCTTCAATAATCTTCTCTTTATTCAAAAAAACTAACTAGCAAGAACTATCTTAAATTCAAATATCCAAACGATCCGTTCTTCCCTCAGAACTTTAAACCATCTTCAGCTCCTACTTTCCCAATTAACCCAACCAATCAATCGCTCGTCTTCCATCTAATTTCCCCTTCCTAGTTTCCATTTAGCTGTTCCGGCTTATGGAGACCTCTCTTGAACACTGGACCAAAAGACAAAGCATGTAATGAACAGTTTTCTTAGTAGGGCGTAAAACCTTCCAAAAAAAAAAGAAGCCATTACTTTATCTTTTTTTTTGAAAAACAATTTTTCCAGTGCTTCTCCAGTAATATTTACTCAATACAGGTTGTGAGTTGGCACGCAGAGATAACGGATATCCTTAACAATAAGCGTTCAGTCCCACTAATTGACAGACCAACAGAACATGTCCATTTGTCCGAACTGTCCGATAAATAGATCGCGCTAAATTTAGATTTATAGTTATCTCGTGTAAACAAATGAAATTTCCGGTTTCTATTTACAGTCGTCTGTAAATAGTTCTGCAATATAAAACCTGTAGAATATAAAAGTAAAAGAATACAATTCTTTTATATCTGATCCTGGTTGGACCCCCTATTTTAGCTAATCAGAACCACCAATTTCCGGAAAACTGCTGGGGTCTCTAAATTTCCCTTTCGACGTCTTTGAAGAATTAAAAAAAAAAACAATTCTTCAAGGTCCCCTCCCTATTGGTGGGGCCATGTGAGAAGCGGGTTTAGTTTCATTTGACCGTCCCAAGTTCAGTATGTTTGGAACTCCAGTAAACTAGTTCTCTCTCCAGTCAGTCCTCCTCCCACACTATCTATTTTGATTTCGTGGGCGTAACTAACCAATCCTTTCACTTTTAATTATCGCCTTTCTCTCCATATTTATTCTATTTTTAGATTGTTTTTATTTTATTTATTTTTTATTGCAAAATAGGAGCTCATTTTGTTTCTCTTCTTTTTTTTTTGCTCCTAATAACAGGAAGTGTTGCTAATGGTGCCAAATTTTCGAAATTACGAATTAAACGGAAATTGACGTCATACTAAACTTTACAAAAAAAAAAAAAAATATGCGTAGTTTGTAGTAAGTTACCGTTTTAAGTGCAATTTCAATACTGCAATCGATTTTTCAAATTTCCTGACATTCTTGTCACAATAATAATAATTCTTACAAAGTTTGTCTAGAGTTATATAGATATGTGCGAGAGAACACTATTCGGTGGCCGGCATTGCCCTGGGGAAAAAGCTTCAGGCACTAATGACTTCAGATGTTGTTGCGCCTTACAGTTTTTTGGGGGGAAAATATAAGTTTTCCAATTTTTCACTTTCTTTTAAATTTATTTAAAGCTGCATGAAAACTTGTTTTTCTAAATCAATAAATCGTAAAATTGTGTTTAATTTTAGTGCAATGTTATTAATCAAAGTTTAAATGACTATTTGTCAAAGGACTAGCTAATTTATCTTTATTGTTAAAAGATTTAGATCGATATGGTTAGTTGGAATCTCTCCTCCTAATAATAGTGACACGTGCAGAGTCTGGTTGTATACCTTAGGGCTTGTCTCTGTCAGAGATTTGTAAACTCTGTCCCTCCCCCCCCACGTCCCTTGCCTATCTATTTTAACTTCACCTTAAGCCCTTTCTATTGTTACAGCCCACGCACTTTACTAGACATATTGTATACTTTATATACTCTATGAAGAACATCCAAAAACTGTTTGGAACACCTCCTTCTTCTTATTGGGCAATACATATAGATTCATTATGACCAATCACGTGGTTTCTTTTGTAGCATACGGTTGGATTCTATCGCGCATTGGATTAGGAAAATGGAAGTCTAGTCTGGTAATTCAATATCAGTTGTGGTTAACACTTCGTGTAGAGTATCTGATTCAGGAAATTGCCAGTGTTCTTAAACTTAGCGGAAAGGTTATGGATGGAAAATAAGCTGATCCAAAATCAATTGCAGAATTGATGGATTGAAAAAAAAATTCAGTTTATTTACACAATATTAAGAATCATTCTTCACTATTCAATAAAGATCTAATGTATTGATCTTCAGTCAGATCTTTGGGCAGTTCGTGTTCATTTGTTACAGCTAGAACATTGGCTGACCATTTCAATAGTAATTCCACTGAATCAGTATGTCTGCACTTGCATGCATAATGCAACGGTGTAAATCCATTATTGTCTTTGATGTCCACTTTGGCTCCATTTTCTAGCAGATATTCACAAATTTTTGTCTGTCCTTCAATTACTGACCAATGTAATAAGGTTAACATTTCACCATCCGCCATATTTACCTGTGGGCACAATTTAAAATATATATACGTCATGTTTCTTCCAACAAAACGTCTGGAAAAGGAGTATTTACTGGAAAAACCAAAAATTGAAAATCAGCACGATAACTGTAACTTCCGCTTGCTGTAATGGTATCCTAAGAGAATTTAAAAAACAGTTTTGTCTTTGAAATGTCTGCTGGGTAATATCTTTGACTTCATCCGGTCGTAGCATGCACATTTTTTTTTTTGTATTCCTAACAGGGTTTTGTACTTGCATCCATCATTAGAGGTAGATTAATAAACCAGTTAATGAGACCTTACTCAATTACCAAGTGTAGTGCAAGACGGAAACGTAGATTAGATTAGATTAGATTAAATTAGGGCGGCCTCAAGGCCTATGCCACTGCGACCCCTTTGGATCTATTGTGGCTCCCCGACTTTAGAGCTCACCCTCCAGACCCGTCCGTTTAATTAGACTCTTAATTCTGGAGAGTGACTCCTGGGTAAAGCTCTCCGGCCTTGGTTTTTCCTCCCCGAGAAGTAACATCCTTAGCCATACAAGCCCCTCACACTGACACAACACGTGCAGTGCAGTTTCCTCTTCTTCCTGGCAGAACCTACAAAGGCTGTCATCTGCCAGGCCCATGCGATGCATGTGTTTTCTGAGTGTGCAGTGGCCAGTTAATAAGCCTACAATTATCCTTATAGCCACCCGGCCTTGACGGATTAATTCTGCAGTCAGCCTCGGCAAATAGCCTCTGATGAACTCCTTCGCCTGTCTCTGTCCAGTGGTGGCGAGCCACCACTCCTGAGACGTACTCTGCACCCACAAATTAATGGCCGCAGTCTTGACACACTTCGAAACCCCAAAACAGGGCTCCGGGCCAACGAAGTGTCCCGCAGAGCCTTCCCGGGCCAATAAATCTGCCACTTCGTTTCCTTTATATCCTGAATGACCAGGTACCCAAACCAGAAAGACCGTATTTTGGTCACTAATTTCCTTCAGGGCACCCAGACAGTCCCAGACCAGCCTTGAGTTGACCTGGTAGGAACTAATTGCCCGTAGAGCAGCCTGACTATCCGAGAAAATTACGACCTTGGAGTTAATAATTCCTCGCCCTTTAATCTCGGTAGTGCAGAACCTAATTGCAGCTAGCTCAGCTTGAAAAACTGTAGCTAGTTTTCCTAGGCTAACCGAAAAGCTACATTTCGGCTTCACCCCGTACACTCCTGCTCCTACGCCCTCTCCCATCTTGGAGCCATCCGTGTACCACATCGAATCTCCCATAACTGGGGGTCCACGTCTCCAAGCCTCCAGGTCTCCAATACAGACTTTGAAAGGCTTGTCGAAGACGGAAACGTAAGCGAAGTAGAAAACTCTACGCCAAAGTGATTAATCTAAACCTCTAGTGATGGAAGAATGTCTGCAACCCGATCAGGTGTACAATAAATTCGATGCTTTTTAAAACCAACGCTCCATATTGTACTTCCGGTGCGCCAAACTCATAGTGCACTTATAGACAGTTTACCTAGGCGCCACGGTAGCCGAGCGGTTAAGAGGCGAGTCCTACAAAGCTAATATATATTATGGTACAGGGTTCGATTCCCGGTCTTAGGCCTTGGATTTTATTTAATGGTTAATAAAAGAAATTTACAGTAAAGTATGTTTGCTAGTCGCCTCCGTCCACGACACCTAAAAAAAATAGGCAATTTCTTTACTTGGACAGCGTTCCTAATCGCCCCGCGTGCCATTCCATTCTAACTTAGCTGTTGTTATTCTCTGTTATTCCAGTAAGTCCTACAATATGAACAAAAAAATAATTAACAACCTTTTCAATATCTTCATCCAACTGCTTCTTAACAACCTCATAGTTACCATCTCTAATTGCATCAAATAGATCTTCTTCTTCTTCGTCGACTCCAGCATTTCTCCATTCATTAATTCTCGCAGAGTTTAGTATAGATGGTGGCCAAACTGTATCGTCTAGTTCGGTTAACATTTCCGCCAATATGTCGTCGTCTGTAAAGTTGAATGTAATATCGTCTGCAACTTCAGCGTTTTCTATCCATTTTGGTCGACTACAAAAAAATAAAGAAAAGGAGGGGGTAATATATCTAGTCGTGAAACACTCAGAAAAATGTAATTATGCTCGTAATACTGACTTAACTATTTATCGATAGAATCACGCTCGTCTTTAATCGATCAAACATTCAGAAGTAGAAATGTAGAAAATCGAATCAGATTTTCGATGTCGAAACTTCATCGAAAATAACATCAGTTTTGTTGCAGCATTGCAGTTCAAAAAATATGGTTTTTATACAAAAAAAACAAGAGATTTTTATGCATGCCTCATTAGGCTGTATAACTATAACTAGGGATTAATTTAGCTAAACTGCAGTACGACCTGCTAGTGAACAATTTTGTAAGCTCTATCCGTTGCTAGAAATTTTATTCATCGTTAGGGGGGACGCACGATTATTGTCCTATTACAGACGATAAGCCTAGCCTGCAAAAAAAGTAGGCGTTAACAAATTTTTCTTCTTTTCTACTTTTGATTGGTTACTTACATTTTAGTTAAATTCTCATAGGCAGTTGTATCATCTGTCCATGCTAATTCCGTTTCCAAATCAACGCTAGACGTCTGCTCGTTTCGTGATGTCTCATCTTCATCTTCACTGTACGTGATAGAGTAAGATTTTAATATTTTTTTTGGAGGTTGTACATTTATCGTAGACATACTTAATATTAATGAAATTAATTTTTACTACGCTAAAACCAATTACAATATTCTACATTTAATAATTGTATTCTACAATTATTAAATGTAAAACATATGTTATTTTTTTTTTTTTTTTTTTTTTTGTATTTCATTTCACTAATAAATAATCAATTAGATTATTTACATAGTTTTTTATTTTTCACTTTCTTCTTAACTTCTTGTCAAAGAAAGTTCATGTGGGTAATCTATTTTTAATATTCCACCGGAAATACGTAAGAGGTATGGCTATTAAATAACGAGACTGATGCTGCTACAGAAGAACTACTATGCATGCGCCAAATCCTAACGACCGACAGCTGTGCAGCGTAAAGCCTTCTCACATGTTTGTAGAGAAATCAGTCTGACCGGAACCGTCGTTTGGGTAAGTGGTGTTAGTTTCGTTTTGCCGAAAACATGATACACATGTAGTAGAGCAACGAATTGTCGTGAAATTTCACATCAAAACTTGGTAAAACCTGCTACTGAAACTTATCTCTTATTAAAAGACGTTTTGAGTGGTTCAAGCGTTTTCAAGATGTCCGAGATGATGACCGCCCGGGTCGCTCTTCCACGTCCAAAACGGATGAAAATATCCGACTATAATTAATCAACATTACTACTGGTGAGGTGCTTGCTCAACTCCGTGAAAAGAGTAAGGAGAAAAACGACCCGATTTGTACAAGAACAAGTCACGGGGTTCTTCTCCATCAAGACAACGCGCCAGCTCACACTGCATTGTCTGTCAAGACGTTTCTAGCCAAGTACTACATCCCAGTTTTAGGCCACATCCGCCTTATTCGCCTGACCTGGCCCCACGTGACTTTTATCTGTTCCCTAAAGTCAAAGTCTGCATTAAAAGGAACACGATTTCAGTCCGTTGAAACTGAGTGAAATTAAAAGCGGCACGCTTCATGCAGGAGCTCACAGAAAAAAAAGACTTCCAGCACCGTTTCGAACAATGGTAAATTCGCATGGAGCTTTGTAGGTATAGGGGAGGGGTGTATATTGAAGGTGATAATAATTAAATATGTATAAATTTAAAAAATATGTTTTACAACAATAGTCTGGTTATTTAATAGCCATACCTCGTATTATGAATTATCCTTATTATGGTAAAACAGGTTATTTTTTTTGTACCAAACAGGTCTGTACAGGTCTGGTTTTGCCCATTATTATTAGAGTGTGTATGTACGTGTGTTACGAAAAAGAAAACTCAAAAAAACGCCGAGTTTTTTTAAATTTGACATGGTTTACTACCACCATGGGAGCCAATTACAATCTTTAAAAATTGAAACAGCCTGTACCGGAAGTACCATTTTCTTGAATAGATTTATTCAGTTTTTTTTGTGGGGGGGGGCAGTTTAATTGCGGAAGTGCAGGCATTTCAGTGTGATTTATGATTTTGGTTAAGAATTGAATATGATTATTAAAGTTTCGAGAAAGTTTGTGTGTCTTTTTGGGAATAAAAGTAAGAGGAAGTCATGCGAGTGGTCACATTGTAATTTTGTATGTTCCTGTTGCTGAAAGATTACTTGATGTAAACAAAACATGGTTGAATTTATTTCTTTTATTATATCTCTTCTTTATATTATGGTCCATAATGGTCAATAGTTCCTTTCAGAACTACAACTACTCGTAGTTGGGAAGTGTTATTAGCGAATTGAGTGAATTGATGAAAGCATTGAAGGGGGGGACGAACTGTCATTCTACGAGAATAAATAACTGCACGAAAGATCTCCCCAGTGTCTGGATAGACTCTGCCCGAAGTACTAGCTTTTCTTGGTGAGCTTGATTATAACGACAATGCGTACCTAGGGGTAAGTTACCTCTTGTTCGTGTGCATGTTTTTATTTTTTTTTCTTTTAACGTAGTTATCGCGTTATCAGCAGCATTGATAATAAACATCTTTCATAATCAGAGTGGGAGAAGTTACCCCAGTGGTAACACTGCAACAATATTTCCACTATGTAGTCATAGAGGAGATCGCGAAGCCACTGTCTTTAAAAGTGTTAACCGGAAAGTATCCTGGAAAAAAGATGTTATACCTGTGGATTAAATTGGAATTTCCTGTTAGTATTTGAGCTACTTGTCCTGACGTCAGGAAAGTTGTGAAAGATTTGATTGGTGACTGGGTAGAGCGAAGCATTTTAGACTGAATCCCAGTATTCCATGATGTCATAAGACTCCCCCCCCACAAAGGGCTTTAATGTACTTAGATAAATAAGTCTCTTGTTGTCTAGAGTGAGTTTTGATCAGTGGTCGCATGGATCTGTTGAGTTTTTTTCTCTTATATAGATTATGAGGATTTAAAGTAAGTCTCCTCTCAAGATCGTAGTTTAATGTAAAACCTATAGAAGAGATACAATTCATATACAATAAGTATTTTAACCACAAAACGGATACTTCCGGTAAAAATTCTTAATTGAATATAAGATAAATCGAAAGTACGATAAATCGAAAGTACGATAAATCGAAAGTACGATAAATCGAAAGTACGATAAATCGAAAATACGATAAATCGAATTACATCTCGCTATCTAGTAGTAGTAACAGAAAGTAAAATTGTATAAAGAAATTTCCTGTTCTGTTTCTTAGCAGAGTTTTAATTATTTACGATTGAGTTTCGAAACCATAAATGTCAATCATAATGTTGTAATTGAATGATACAGATCTTTTTTTTTAATAAATCATTTAAGATAAATCTATAATCTTATAATTTATTATTTATTTCGAAACATTTCTGCTACCGCCGCTATTATTATTTAATTTAGGTCAATCGATTCTGCCAGTTATTACGCTGACGTCTCCAGTTACTGCATTTATTCAATGGCCTCCTACAATTTTACTCTGATTTACTACTACCGTTAGTATTGTATTAATTCTCTTCATTTTTTATTAATGAATTAATCAGGTCATTGTCAATTTTTTTTTTTAATGAATGAAACTGCTGCACTCAAATACTCTGTTATTAATGTTATCCCGTAAATAGCGTCTTATTTTAATAACTACTGAAATTTACAACTGCAGCCGCAATTATTGCCTGTGCAACAAGTTAATCAAATGTGACATCAGAAGAGTTACGTACCACTCATCTGGTGGCTCTCCACTGATTGAACTGCATCGCCGAGTAAATCGACAGTGGAGGTGGACGGTCGGGAAAGATAAAAAGCAAGAGTGAAACTTGAAGAATCGGGCAGAGATTAGGGTCTTGTATAAAAGGTACTTTGTACTAAGCGGTGTCACCATAAAAATTTAAACATACAGGGTGTTCTCATTTTAAGACGGCTCGAAATGCATTTCATGCTTAAACGGTTGATCTGAGCAAAAAAATGGTAGAGGTAAAATTTGTTGCCCGTCACCTCTAGTTTCAGAATATGTGACTTGATTTTAGATTCCTGCCCGCATACGAGGTTGACGCGCGTCCAAAAGTGAGCGTTCGCAGTTGACCCCCATTTTCATATATTGTACATAGTTTAAAAGAGTATAAAAAAGTTATAAAAGAAACCGGAAACCGCAATACGTTATCTTTAAAATTAAAGGTGCTAGGCCCTCTCTCCTAAACTCTCCCAAAATTACCAAATAATTATTAAACCTTCTTGTTTGTAACAGATGTAAAATTATTTTTATTAGCCATTTTGTGTATGCTTGAGAACATTTAAAGCTCATTAACATTTGATTTTTCTTAGAAAATCACCCGGAAAACTACTTATTTCCCGATTTATTAAGAAAAACACTAGATTTACTGCCTTCGCAATATTTTCAGAAGAAAGGGGATGAAAAAATACATAAAAATGACCTATCGCGTGCTCTTCTTTCTCTTTGATAACAAGTTGAAAAATTGAAATATGATTAATAAATATCCAGATTTTGAAATGGCCTAGCACCTTTAATTTTGAAGATATCGAATTGCGGTTTCCGGTTTCTTTCATAACTTTTTATGCTCTTTAAAACTGTGTATAAGAAAATGGGGGTCAACTGCGAACCCTCACTTTTGGCCGCGCGTCAGCCGCATATGCGGGCAGAAATCTAAAGTCAAGTCACATATTTTGAAACTAGAGGTGACGGACAACAAATTTTTCCTCTACCTTTATTTCGCTCAGATCAACCGTTTAAGCATGAAATGCATTTCGAGCCGTCTTAAAATGGAACACCCTGTATATAATTCTTGTAAAGTTCGTAGTATTTTTCTATACTTTAATGCTACTGTTACCAATACAAGGGCACTACAGTCCCCTTTCCAGGGTTCTAGCCTCCTCCTATAACTTCCACCATCTTCAGTAACAATTCGACAATCAACTATACTTGCTCACGTGTGGATGTCTTTGCTTGCTCCCAATACGATGATTACACCCTACTTTTTTAGGGAACGTGGACGTCTCTACGAGCATTCCCTAGGAAAATTAGGGTATCGCGAAAGGGGTGAGGGAGGAATTAAATAAAAAAAGTTTAAATTAAATTAGATCATTTATTTTTCCGATCTTTTTGAGTTCACTCGTGTTGATATGGGAGCAGATTGTTCCCGCTAGAGTCCGCTAATTGTTTTGAGTATATGGGTCCCATAAAAGTGGACATTAAATGTCATTAAAGTAATTGAGGGCAGAATGTTGCGGTTGTTTTGTTTTTGCAACAAAAAACAAACAAAAAATTAATTCGCACAATATGTTAGCAGACTGCGTTGTTGGATCTACAGTAATTATAAATGGAACAACAACAACAACACTAAACAACACTAAACAAAACAATACAAAAAAACAGAGAGTCACTTGTGTGTTGCTCTAATTAATGCAATGCCTACTACATCGCTAAAACTTGCTAATTTTTGTTTTTAATGTTCGGAAGTGGAACAAGCAGCTTCCTGCTCATTAACATTGTGTAGAAAGAGAGAGAGAGAGAGATAAAGAGAAGGCAAATCCACTACTAATTACAGCGGGCAATAAAAAATACATCGTCAAAACAGTATTTTCCACATTTTCTTTTAGACTTTTCTTAATTTAACGCGATGATATACCAAAGAAACAAAAATGACAAAATTCAGCAGCTCCGGAAATACTACAAGTTAAGCACGCAGCTTTACGCTCGTCTCTCCGGAACAGAAATTTATTTGGAACAATGTGCGCGCGCACATCGCACGAAGTTGAAACTTAATATATATCAATTTGGTCCCATTAGGACAAGTGTACATAATACATTTAGAAATAGATTTTATATACTGACCTATATAGCCATTAAGTAAAAAATAAATAAAATATTGCAGTTTTAAAGATCCGGTCAAGCGTACAGACGAGAATCCGTTAGAAATTCATATTTAAAAGAAACGCTATTACCACCGCCATCAGTTCGCCTGCATCTAATAAGTGCATTTCCTTTATTATTTAGTGCACTATAAATATTTGTATATTAGATATTTTATTATTATTATCTAGCTAGATACCAACTATTGCTATCAATTTTAAAACTTCATTACACTATTTTAAAAAGTAGAGCGCACGAAATATCAAAAATAAACTCTCGATTCCTGGCGATTAATCGATTAACCAAATATAGAACTCACGTCTACTGCAAACCGGATGTAAATTAATATACGTAATTAAAATTTGAATATTAGTTTGATTACGTGGTAAATAAGTTACGTCAACAACTGAGATTATTGGAGCCTGGAGTTTTTTTTTATTTTTTCATTGCACTGCCAGTGTTTCGACAGTGTTCTCTCGGTACAGACAACACTGTCCTTGCTGAAGAAGCTCGTAAAGCTTGGATTTGGACCAAAAAAAAAGTCTAGGGTGGTCTTCGAGTTGGGAATCCATTAGGCTAACATATTGTTAGCCCTAATTTCTTTCTTGGGTTTATTTTTTTGGTAATGGGGGTGTTTTTACAATTTTCTAAAAAAAAGATGAAAAAATTAGCTTATTTTCTTTTAACTTGGTAGATAGATTGCAGACAAGTAAGATTACTTCTTTTTGATACACTTTAACCTGGAAAAACTTAATTAAGAACATTGCTCCGGAACTATAAGGATAATTGTAGGCCTATTAACTGGGCCACTGCAGGCTCAGGAAGCACATACATCGCTTGGGTACCTGGCTGATGATAGCCTTTTGTAGGTTCTGTCAGGAAGAAGAGGAGGAAACGGCACTGCACGTGTAGTGTCAGTGTGAGGGGCTGGTCTGGCTAAGGAGGTTACTTCTCGGGGAGGAAAAAAACCCAATGCCTCGAGAGCTTTACCCCAGGAGCACGCTCTCCAGGAATTAAGAGTCTGAACAAAAAGGACAGGGTCTGGAGGCCGCCCTAGTCTAATCTATCTATCTATTGCTCCGGAAGCAAACCTTTAGAATTACGGAAGTCGTGTGAATTTTTTTCGTAATTTTGATAAAAAAATCATTTTCAAAAACCATTCAGACTCCCATAATATAACCATTCCGATGATAGTAAAGCCGTTAGATTCCGGGTAGAAAACTGAAATATGAGTTTAATATAATAAAGAAATGAATCATACAAAAAATAATAAATAAAGAAAACTGAAAGGAAACTCTAATAACTTTCCGGAAGGATTTTTTTCTCAATATCCGCCACCAGGTTACCATTGAAAATAGAAAAAGGAGGATTCTTGGGATCGTAAACCTTTAAATGTAATAAACTGCCATGGAATAAAAAAAAAGAAAAACCTGGCAATTTTCTAGCTGCAAGATGTTACAAAATTTTCAATTCCTTTATTTCCTTTAATTTTTCCTACGGTAGCCTAAAATAAAATATCTCTTCTGGAAAAACAATATGCTCGAAAATGTATTGTGTGTATTGTGGAGGGGGTAAATAATGGTACTAATATTTTTGCTGGAAAATTTAATATCTCCTGTAAGAAGTCGTTTTTTATTTAATTTTTCTTTTTACGAATTTTGTAAGTTTATTTTTATCAATTTGGTGGGTTTCGTTTTTCAAAAAAATCGAATTAGCTTCCCTTTAAAGAGCTATATTGTACAGTGTTACCACCTTTGCAATAATCTCGTGAGAATTATAGCTGAAATTGCGGGTTTAAAAAAAATCGTACCACCGGAAGTGGATTCTCTTGGACGATTTCTCTTTTTAGCTTCCTTTTACCTCTCTTTCTCTTTTGAGAAATTTGCACCTGTAATAATATTATATATGGTGGATAGGGGGACACATTTGAACAGAATTTACATTTTCTGTTTACAGAGTGCGCACAGAATCGTATTATTGAACCTTTTTATTTTGTTTTCTACGACTTTCTTCAAGTCTTCTTAACAGATCTGTATCAGTAAATAGTTGGTACTTTACATACGAGGGTCGTTTGAAAAGTCCGTGCACAGTCAGAGAGATAGCACCACTGGCGCGTATTAGTTAGTAGCATCTCTTGGAAGAACACACACCAAGTTTCAGCCAGATCGGTCTATTTCTTTGTGTTTGGCATTCGTTTGAATCGAGGAAGTCGAGTGATTTTCAAAAAATGGACGAAAAAGAATGTCGTGTGTTGATTAAACACTACTTTATGAAAAGCAAAACGCCTCAGGAGACTAAAGAGAAGCTTGATAAACATTATGGTGACTCTGCACCTTCGATTAGAACAGTTTATAAGTGGTTTCAAAATTTTCGGAGTGGCCATATGGGCACAAGTGACGCTGAACGTTCTGGACGCCCTGTTGAGGTTACTACTCCAGAAATCATTGATAAAATCCATGATATGGTGATGGATGACAGAAGAGTGAAGGTGCGTGAGATTGCTAGTGCTGTGGGCATCTCGAATGAACGGGTACATAATATTTTGCATGAACATTTGGACATGACAAAGCTATCCGCAAGATGGGTGCCGCGATTATTACTTTACTCTGATGAATCTTCCTTCTTCCAGTTATTTCTCTCACTATTACATTACTTTCTCTTTTAAACCACTGAAATCTAATCCAAAAAATCAAGAATGACTCACTCAGTTCGGGATGTTGTATCCGAAGTGATGAGTTTAGGAAGTTTGAACAAAATATTCGGTTTGTTGCGCTTCGGACCATTTTCCTCTTCTCTGTGATTAAACAAAAAAAAAACTCACAAACTTGAAGGTCGGTAGAGCACTGAGATGTTGTCAACTGAGATGTTGAAATGTGTCCCCTCTCCCCAACAATTAGTAAACGTGATAAACTGCATTAATGTCCCCCCAACTGCATTACTACTTAAAAGCGTAGCCATCCAATGGTGATAACTCTTTCCTGTAATTAAAAAAAAAATAAAAACTTGTCAATTGAGAAAAGTTCAATTGCACGATATATTCCAGTAGTTGTGTGTGATGTTGGAAATATTTTTGAAGGGGTTTATTCACAATGCAGGTTGTTGTTGTTGTTTTTGATAAGATTCGCTTGTAGAAGGCGGTCAGCTGATCAGCGTGAAGGTTACTCAGTGGTTACCATTGGTAGTCAGCGAATGTGGTGGTTTTTAAGATAAGCGCCATACGCCCACACATTTCTATCGGAAAGTCATGATACTTATTGCACAATATACTTGGCCACAAGTGCACATTAAACACAACTACTGTATTTTCGTTTGACCGGGGGGGGGGAAGGGAATTGTCTCAGTGTTATTTGTGCAAGTGTGGTTAAGCCAACTGTCTCAAATATTTAGCGTACGTTTTCTAAGTTAATCTTTTGCTTAACTTAACTTTAAATATTAACTGTGCTATTAATCTGCAAAGCATGCTTTTTTTCATGGCCTGGAATTAAATGCTATACACACGATTCTGTGGTGAATCTCTAATTATTATTGATACAAATTACACTAGTTATTATTACTGTGAAACTAGATTCGATTCCCCAGCCTTGAATTTTATTGGGTGGTTAAAATGAGAATTATGTAATATAATAACCAAAAGATTACATTACAGAATATCTGAATGATTCATTTGTTGGTCCAGTTTAGCCAGT
Organism: Rhodnius prolixus; assembly: GCF_049639745.1. NCBI lineage: Eukaryota > Metazoa > Arthropoda > Insecta > Hemiptera > Reduviidae > Rhodnius > Rhodnius prolixus. Next base: position 34,339,171 of record NW_027411582.1, read on the forward strand.
TTTCCCTCGACACAATAGGTTTTCGTCTTAGTTTCAGATCCTCTTCCTCTAAGTCAGGAGTCGCCAAACTTTTTTAATCATGGACCCCTATATAATTTTCTGAAATCTCCATCGACCGCTCCATAAAAGTAATTTTCAGTTAATTAAAAATAAAACTGTACTGTGTTTGTGCATTTATTTTATAATTTTAAACATTTATTTTTATTTTTTACTTTAAATTTTTTATTCAAATTTACCACTGCAACGGTTGTTGCAACAAGCAAATATGGTACCAGATAAAAAAAATAAAATAAAATCACGAGTGGAGAAGGCACCCAGTGGTGTCACTCCAGTAACGTGCTCTTGCTATACTGCTCTCACGATAAGAGTAGATCACGACGAGGCCATCTTCTCTTCAATCTCCTTAGAAGATTACCTGGTAATGTGGAAGAAGATAGGTGTTCTATGAGAGGGTTAGGATGAGCTGCTGTAGAGTGGAATGAAATTTGAGAAAACGAGTGTTAGCAAGATCTTTAATGAAAGGGAGATTTTAAGGTCATTATGGATGGTGAGGTCAGATACATAGAACGGGAGCGTTAAGATGTTTGCGAAGTATTTTCTGACTGTAATGTCTGGAAGCGTAGTGAGTTGGAACGCTTAGTCGATCCGCATACTTCGATGCCGTATGACCCCAAATAGGTCGCAATATCAGTAAACATTTATTAAAGTAATTTTACATTGTGTAACAAATAGTTTTATGAAAAATATTCTTAATGTTGAAATTTAAATACCTTAATATTTATTAAATAATAAGTAATTGTAAATAAGTAAAGTAACTACAAGTATTGCTTCCACAATTAATGAGATGGGCGTGCCTGGTGTTTCTTTGCAAGGTTCCCTATATTGGGTTCGAAATTGTTTTTCCTTAGACCGCCTGGCTCAGGTTTTTCCTGGATCGACCCCCTGCTTTTGTTAAATAGACCCCTTGGGGGTCTTATATAGACCACTTTTTGGCGACCTCTGCTCTAAGTTCTGTAAAGTAATAGAGGCACACTATGTACGAGGGTCGTTTGAAAAGTCCGTGCAAAAATAAAAACTACTTAATTTTTTGGGGTAAACCTTTTTTATTTTTCAACATAGTCTCCTTTTAGGCTTGTACACTTCGTCCAACGCTGCTCTAGTTTGTTGATCCCTTCCGAATAATAGGATTTGTCCAAGTCTGAAAAATAGCCATTGTTTCTGCAATCACCTCCTCGTTTGAATAAAATCTTTTTCCCGCCAGCCATTTCTTCATATTGGGGAACAAATAGTAGTCCGAGGGAGCCAAGTCTGGAGAATAGGGGGGATGTGAAACGAGTTGGAACCCTATTTCCATTAATTTTGCGACCACAACTGCTGAGGTGTGAGCTGGTGCGTTGTCGTGATGGAAAAGGACTGTTTTGTGGGCCAATCGTGGGTGTTTTTCTTGCAGCTCGGTTTTCAAACGGTCCAATAACGATGAATAATATGCACCTGTAATAGTTTTACCCTTTTCCAGATAGTCGATGAGGATTATTCCTTGCGAATCCCAAAAGACAGTCGCCATAATCTTTCCGGCCGAAGGAACGGTCTTCGCCTTTTTTGGCGCAGATTCCCCCTTGGTAACCCATTGTTTAGATTGTACTTTGGTCTCAGGAGTGTAGTGATGTATCCATGTTTCATGCACAGTGACGAAACGACGCTTAAAGTCCTGCGGATTCTTCTGGAACAGCTGCAAACCGTCCTTGCAACACTTCACACGATTTCGTTTTTGGTCAAGCGTGAGCAATCGCGGCACCCATCTTGCGGATAGCTTTGTCATGTCCAAATGTTCATGCAAAATATTATGTACCCGTTCATTTGAGATGCCCACAGCACTAGCAATCTCACGCACCTTCACTCTTCTGTCATCCATCACCATATCATGGATTTTATCAATGATTTCTGGAGTAGTAACCTCAACAGGGCGTCCAGAACGTTCAGTGTCACTTGTGCCCATATGGCCACTCCGAAAATTTTGAAACCACTTATAAACTGTTGTAATCGAAGGTGCAGAGTCACCATAATGTTTATCAAGCTTCTCTTTAGTCTCCTGAGGCGTTTTGCCTTTCATAAAGTAGTGTTTAATCAACACACGAAATTCTTTTTCGTCCATTTTTTGAAAATCACTCGACTTCCTCGGTTCAAACGAATGCCAAACACAAAGAAATAGACCGATCTGGCTGAAACTTGGTGTGTGTTCTTCCAAGAGATGCTACTAACTAAACATAACCTCGATACGCGCCAGTAGTGCTATCTCTCTGACTTTGCACGGACTTTTCAAACGACCCTCGTAATTGCTCTCCTTTTATAGTCTTTATAGTCTGGGACTGATTACATTTTTACATTTTGAATTTTTGAACAAATTTTTGTTAATTACAACTGTAATTATTGAAATAAGAGAAAGTATGAGAGATTTCTCATCAGATTTGTTTATTCACAGGTTAATGACGCGTATCTTATTTATGTAAAAAATAAAGAAAACTTATCTCCTATCTATAAAACCAAACAGATCTATTTTTTTTTTAAATAAAATTATTGACCGTTGTAAGAGATAATAATGTGTAGTACCGGAATCTGTGCTGATGAAGCGATCAGTGTAGCGTGACGTCATTAGAAGATTTGACCCGGATATCCTGTGAACTTACTGTGCACATACAGACAGACATACACACTCATGTACTCATGCAAGATATATAGACTTAATAAGAACATACGCGCGCACACGTGGCTTCTGACTACATATATATATATATATATATATATATCCAACAGTGGCTCTTTAAGTCGGCGCTGTAATGGTGTAAATATATACGTATATATTCTTGCGGGTCGCTTATTAACACACCACTCTTAACTACAGACAGCTACTCCATTGTCCTACATCTTTTCATCCTTTCTACATTTTATCTTCTAGCTAGCAAATTCAAGATCTTTCATTACAAATTAATCTAAAAAGTGATGATTCAGTTGATTATGATCTTTAATTTACCCATGGAAGAAAATATTGCATATTCAGTGGTGATTAAAACTTTTAATCCATGGCCTTTATGATGGTCGACAATTTCTGTGGGCCTCCATGATAGTTTTGAAAAAATAAAAAAATAAAAAATTCAACATCATTTTATGAACAATTTATACATTATATATGTAAATAAGAAGCCACGACATGGTAGACGAGCGGTTATAGGCTAGACCCGCAAAGCTAAGATGTATTGCGGTACTAGTCTATATTCCCAATGGTTAATATGAGAAACTTGTAGTAAAGTACGTTAGGCTAGACCCGCAAAGCTAAGATGTATTGCGGTACTAGTCTATATTCCCAATGGTTAATATGAGAAACTTGTAGTAAAGTACGTTAGGCTAGACCCGCAAAGCTTAGATGTATTGCGGTACTAGTCTATATTCCTCCGCCTAGGTTTTGAATTTCATTTAATTCTTTTATAAAAGGAAGTTATAGTTTGTTTGTTAGTCGCGTCTGTTCACGACACCTAATTGTCTGAAAAAGTTGGCATTACTTTACTTTTAAAACTTTTCATTTGGAATGGATTTTTCACTTTTTTCGAGTTTTTAGTCAGGAGTCGAACCCTTCGAACCCTGGTTGTACGTCTTTTTGACATCAACGTGCTTTTCTTTTCTCTAAGTTAATCCCTTCCCAGTTTTAATAATATTTATTTTTGTTTCAGGTAAGTTGGTTGCACTGTACAAATTCAGTTAAAGTAAGGTAAGATTATAATAATGAAGAATTACATCAAGCAAACATGTGTAAACGCGTGTCGGATTGATTAGGTCGATATCTAGTCATTTCAAACACTGGCCTTGGATTTTATTATTTATTTATTTATTTAAAAAAAAGTTACATACCTCAGCTCTCCACCAACTGTAGATCTTATCAGCAGCAGTCGTATAACTGTATTGGTGGTGGCTATGTGTTAATGTTGAGGAGGCCTTTTATAATATTTGTGAGAATCAATCGTATTACTCAAATTCAGTTTTGGATGAATATATGTCCACCGGAAGTAAACCAAAATAGAACTTATTTTTTTTATATATGTATTTATAAAGTTCTTTTCGTAATTTGCCAAAGGATTTAACCTGGGACTTAACTTTTGCTTAACAAATATCTTTTGTATCATCGACCTGTTTCGGACTTTTATTCAACATTAGAGATTGATCTATCAGTTTGATGTAGAGAACTTAACTACGACTGTTTCCGGCTTATGCTATACACTTGCAAAGATGGTCATCCTCAGAAGAAGTGTTTCCGTTTGACTTAGTGACAATGAAAATTATCAGTTCTACCAATCAAATACGCTTGTCAACTTGTAAGATATCCGGTATATTCTCTCACACGATTGTCTCTTAAACTTTTTAAGGATATAACCCAAATATGAGATTTGAAATCTTAACGATTTCTCTTTTTTGTGTTTTATAGGACTCATACTTTCGACACCTAAGGCCAATTTATAAAAAAAAAAAAAACATCTTTTTCGAACTCAGCCGATGACCTTAAAAAACGGAAGGAAGAAGGATGACGTAACATCTCACTTAAAATCCCATTTCATGAGAAAAAGTTGCAAATCGAAAGAGTTTTAAATGTCGCTGATCTAAATCTGTCGTCGTACCTGTGGTCCTGATTACGGGAGAATTTGACTTTAACTGTTTCCGTTTGGAACTAGACTTATAAAATCAGTACCATTACTAAGTACAGTGGTGGTGATAACTATTCAGGAACTATAATTGCAGCCTAATTCTGAACTACGTACTTCAAGAGACAGTCTTGTTTGTGGATTTTCTTTTCTCACCATGATCTTGAGTTTTTTGGTAGAACTCAATATTGACAATTCCTCTACGACTGGAAGTCAAAAGAAACACTTCTATGTCGAAAGATGGCCATTTTTTTTAATTCAAATTTGTATGCATAACTAAATGTAACTTGTCTACAATTTTTTGTTCACGACAGCTAAATCTTTGTTTGTTTGATTTTAAATCAGCTGTCACTCAGTTGTCTTTTGCTCCTATGTTTTCTTATTTCTTGTTGTCTAGATTGTCTTGAAAGATTCCTTTGTCTAGCCGTTTATCCTAGCTAGGTTCTAGCTAGTTTCATTGTGTTCTAGTTCAGCTCATTTCCATGGCATTGAGTAATACAGCTGATCTAATTAGAGCAACAAAATAAAAACTCTTCAACTATTTCTGTAATTAGTAATCCGAGAGTAATGCTAAGTTTTCTTAGTTTTTCTTTCTTTCTTTTTTTGTTTTGTTCTTAATTTTTGTTCTTTGTTCTTGTTTTTTAAGAAAAAGTAAGCAATGTTCAAATAAACAATAAGCTATTGTTCTCTCAGCTGTATTGTTAACATAAACAGTTCATTGTTCTATTAGCTACTTTTTTTTTTGTACTTATTTCGACAAATCCTGAGTTTAAACAAATCCTTTAACCGGAAATATCTATTTAATGAGCAAATTTAAGTGAGAGGAAGTCAGCTGAGTGTTCACAACGGATTAATATTTTTCTCTCTTCAAGGATAACTCACTCTATTGAGTTTAGAAAGTACAGAGTAAGGTTAGAAATATTACAAGTCTCTCCTTCCCAATTATCATAATTTAAATTTCAAAGAAAGTTGGGAATAATTATGTTATCAAAAGTTATCGGTCCCTATTAACATGTATATACATGCATGTATATGACACAATTCAAGGGGTCACGTTTAATTGAAAACTTTGTATATAAGCTTGAATGAAACTTCACGTACTTTGGATGTGTGATTTACCTCAGAGAGAAAGTATAATGGAATTATTATAATAGTTTCTAGTGGTTTTTGTTTTTAGTTAATATTCTGTGCGCATGACGTTTTCCCAATTAACAATTTATGGATAGTGTGACGACATAGTTATTAAAAAGTTGAGTGAACAAGAAGATAGTACTGTGGAGGGGGAAAAGATAGATGTTTTGAAGAGGTGCTGCTGGTAAATCATGTTTTATTTTAAAAGGCTGTTTGTTCTTAGCAATCATATGGTTAGTGGCGTAGATTTCTAGATTGTAAAAATGGATGGATTGAATAATCGATGATTAGGGAAAAGTGATTGGCTTTAGTAGTTTGAGTATTGCATTTCCGCACAGAGTTTTCTGGGCTTAAATCCTGCTGCTAGCCTTTAGATTATCTCTTTCTCGGAGCTCACTGTCGCTATAAGTAGCCAGAGTATTGTCTGTAACCAGAGAACATTGTCTGGTGATCGGTACCTCACTTGTAAAAGTATTATGCGCGTTAATAACCTCATCTGGTGATTTGCCTTTATCCAGTTAAGCGGTGGAATTTAGTTTAAAAAAAAAAAAAAAAAAAAAAAAAAAAAACAGTGTGCGGAATTAAAATCAGACAATGACGTGTATACACGTCGAACGCAGGGCAAAAATAACCAAAAAGTTTTACAAACGTCGTAATAGTCACTGCAAGCGACTTTTTTCTGCAATCTCTCTGGGGGGTTTGAGATTACCAGAGCTCATTCTGTGCTCATTCCAAAATCTTGCACCGCTTCACGTATGCATTGCCTCTAGTTAACTAGGGACGCAAAAGCTTTTACAAGGAATAGAAAAGAGCTTTTTGAATTCTGTGCAAAATGAAATCATGCTCGTACTGAGAGGTCTGAATCTCTATCTAAAAGGTAAAAAATGGGCATTGCACAAGGGGTTGAGAGCTTTTATTTGTGTGCGTAATTCCCCAATCTCTAATGCGGAGACCAAACATGTACCAACCACTTAACATTTGGCTGGCTCCCTCCAACCCTCTCCGTATAAGATTCGTGGCAGTTCTATTGGTAAGATAAAGGGAACATCCCACCAAATAATATTCTTATTGTATTTTATTAAAATTTCGAGTTTTTGTAGTGATTGGCAATTTTATATTTTTCACAACGAGTATACAAGTCGAACGTACCGTAACAGAGATTTGATTTGACGTGTATACACGTCAAACACGCTTAACTGGTAATTCACCCCCCACCCACCATTATAAAATACAACTCCTGCAAAAATTGGTTTTAGTAAAGCGCTATTTCCGGTGGCTAATTTTGTCTATAAACCCTTTATTATCAGGTTCGATAGCAGCTTCTAAACGAAATATCTAATTCCTACTTCCTACATTTTTTTTCAAAACTTTTTGAGAGTGCTGATCACAAATTACACATGCAGATCAATTTGAAATAAAAAAATTTGGTGTGGAGGGGAGGGGATATTTCCGGTGTGAATTTTTCAGTAAAAAATTTAATCAACGATCGCGACACTTCCGGTTATTTCCCAGTACAGCAAAAGACGAGCGAAAAAAAAAATGGGTCAAAGTGTTAATAGCTTTTCATTGTTTGGTTCTTTGTTGATATTATTTCCTCTGGGTTCAAAGCTAGGGTTCATACCCATTAATAATGCATCCTAATCAGCTAAGCAAACAGCTGATCCTAGAGTAGCTACAGTTTTTTTTTTATAGCAACCATCTTCATAGTATTTTGTACCTAACGTCATAAATAATGGTCGTAGAAAACGAGATCCATTTATTTCTGCTGGTACGTAAGTTTTGACGAAGATAAATTTAGTTTGGTTAATAAGAAGCTTTTAAAGAAAAATATTGAAGAAAATTCTACAAATAACAAAATATATAATTAGGAAAACATATTTAAAAAGTAATATTTTCTTTGGGCACACGCCAGAAATTATTGTTCCTTATTGTATTGCTTTAAAAGAAAACAAAACACAAAATAACACAAAAAATATCGTACAAAACACAGAACTTAGCTTTGAGTGAGGCTTGTTTTGCTAGTTTTCTAGGACAGATATTGCCAATCTGGTAGTTCTATGTTAAACCTGGGCTATATTGACTATTCTAAAAAAGCGGCGGCATCCCCTCTACCGTCTATGATAATATTTGCAATATATAAATATGTATCCCCAATAGATCGTTATCGCCTCTATGCGTTGCCCTATTTTTTTATGCTGCTTTCATTTTATCTTATTGGTAACCATATTTATGCACTTATGCATAAAATGCACTTATTGACAATTAAACTCCACTCTATCGTCTATATTTCCTTCTACTTCTTATTTTGTACTTCGGCTAACTGCTGTACTCCATCCGGTTCTATATATATAATTAAGCTTTCTATTTTTGCCCGCAATTTTACTCCTTTTTTCCCAAGATTATATTAAATCTTTGTTTATGTAAAAATTATGAGTGGAGTTCGATCATATCAAATTTTCGACTTCGAATTTTTGAACCGGAAATATCTGTTTTTTTGAGCTCCATTAGAGGAAACCAAAATAATAGTGTATTACGTCAAATTAAATGGTATAATGGTCGGCCTGTCTATCTGTAGTGTGGTTTAAACGTATATCTCAGAAATGATTTTTTTTTTTAAATTTACAACTGTTTGTTGGCAGTAAATGTGACTTATTCTATCCAATAAGCTTTTGAATATAATCAACTAACCGGAAGTGACCTTTACTGAATAGATTCTGGAGATTTTTAACGATTTATTACCGGAAAATGGTTACCATTAAAGTGGACATGTTTAATATGGAAGCCATAATTTTTTTTTTTGAACAAAATTTTAAGTTTAAAAAAAAAAAAATTCAATTACGTAAACTGTTGCAAGAGGAAGTGATGTGAATTTTCACATCAAACGTTTAATCATTTCAGTTGTGAAATTTGTCTAATAATTATTTGACAATATATTATTATTTAGGCGCCACGGTAGCTGAGCGGTTATAGGCTAGACCCGCAAAGCTAAGGTGTATTGTTGGTTTAGTGGGTTCAATTCCCCTGGTCTAGGTTTTGGATTTTATTTAATGGTTTAATAAAAGAAATTTACAGTAAAGTATGTTTGCTAGTCGCCTCCGTCCACCGACACCTAATTGGTAGTTGGACGTAAAGCCCGTCTGAAAAACTAGGCAATTACTAATATATAATTATTTCTTTTTTAAAAACAGCTCCATAAATATAATCTAAATTTTTGATCAGAACATTTACTATGTGTAGATCATATTGAGTCATCATTACGTAAATATATTTTTTAGATTTCCATATGTTAATAATAATAATTATTACATTTAAGTGAAGAGTGCGATTTTGTGTTGGCCCCAGTATGGGGGACGAGAGGCTGTGTGAGTCACACAGTTATGTTTGTAACGCCGCCGCACGTATGTTAAGGTGATGTGTTGGAATCTTGAGAGAATGTTTGCTGTCGCAATATACCACCTGCACATTATTATTTTGTCGTAACTTTGAAATATAGTTTACGAGTATATTTAGTAATTATTTATAATAAATTTTATAATTTATTATTATCACTTTCCAAAGGGTTTTGTAGAGATAGCTGAATACCAAAAAGCAGAAAAATAAAACAAAGTGTTAAGTGCAAGCCTAATATAACGAATTTGTAGATACGTCCACCGGAAGTCTGCTTTACAGATTTTATTTCCTTTTTTTTTGTACTCATTTTGCTCATTTATTCAAAAACATTTATCCAGGGAAATTCGATTAAGGAGTTTTCCAAAAGAGGGATGGATGGCTGGGTAGGATTTCCTTCTAAAATACCCAGATCCAGTATATTGCACCGTCTTCTGTCTTTATATTATAAAGAAGGGATAAATGGGTAGCAAAAATTGCAATTCTGAATTAAATTTCATTACCGGAAGTTGTTCATTACTGATTGGTTTTTAAGACGATTTTCTATTAACTTTTTGTATCAATTTCCTGTTTACATTAATAATTAATTAATATAATATAATATAAAATAATTTCGTAAATAATTGAATAATCATTTTAAATTAAAACCTATTCTTGCTCAAATCTTCTTGTACAGTCTCTCGCTTCCTCTGACATCCCTAACAATCCTATTCGCCGACTGAATCGCCAATGGCCCCGCGACTTCCAGTCTGAAGAACTAAACGTCATTACTCTCCTAATCTCTCCTCTCTCCTCCTCATATTCTCCTATCTCTCCTCTCTCCTACCCATATTCTCCTTCTCACCATTCCCCTATTTCATCTAGAGAGTGATACCACTGGGTAGCTTCTCTCCTCCTGCTCATCCCGCACCAGTTCATCTTATTTACTTCCTATTTACTTATTGTATATATCTATACAGATTGTAAATTACAAAATAAATAAATAAAAAGAGTGGAGAAGGCACCCAACAGTGTCACTCCATTATCTTGGACATACGTGTGCTCTTATGCTGACAGTAGATCGCGAGGCCATTTTCTCTTCAATCTTCTAGGAGGATCACCTGGTAATTGCCGGAAGAAGATAGAGTTTTTCGTCGATTAGAGAGTTAGGATTAGAAGCTGTAGTGGAATGAAATTTTAAGAAAACGAGTTTAAGCAAGATCTTTTAATGAAAGGGAGATTTTGAGATCATTATGGATGGTGAGGTTTAGAGAGTTAAGCAGTTTTCTTAGTATTTTTGGACTGTAAAGTCTGAAGGCGTAGAGAGAGCTTAGTCGATCTCCATACTTCGATACTAATTATTACTTAGATACTATTTTTTTTTTTTAATTAGATAAGGATAATTCGTGTTAGATCTTTTTACGTTAAAAGTACCATTTTGGTGTAATCTACAGTTTTACGACGTGGATAATGACAACAAGATCAGAATAAGAACAAGAACAAGAAACTAGATCAGTTTCGAAACTAGTTTTAGAATTAAAAAAAAAAATCAAAATATGGAGAATGACAGCCAGAGAACGTCATAATAGATTTGTTTTGTGGCGCTTTAGAACAAAGAAAGTTAAATGCGCGAACTATTGTTCTTCCTTCCGTTGGATTTCACCAGAGCGAGGAGAGAGTTCGAGACTTGAATAGCTTTTTTAGTTTATAGCTTTTTTTTTATATTTCTTCTTCTTTTTTGTGGAGCATAACAAAACTGAGCTTCAGGAACAATTAACAAACATGGCAGTTATTTCAGAGAATTGTTTTTTGTTTTTTAAGGCTAAATTAGTTTTCTTGTTATTGTGGATTTTATTTTTTTAGAAATATACGTAAAGGAAATCTCTGTCAATTCGAGGTGAAAGTTTTTTTGGTTTTTTTATGACGCATTTTTACTTTTTTTGTTTTTTATAGTGGGCGGCCGCTACATTTTGTACAGCTGTATTTTATCAGAGATAGCCACGTTGTTTTTATGTAGAGTTAACATCACTGCCAATAACAAGCTTGCCAACTTGATTATTGTTTTGGGCTTTCACCTTGCAAGCTACTGTGTTCATGGATGTTTGTCCCTTAAGTTTTTTGTTCCCGTTTAATGCATAATTTTACAAGAGAAAGTGTTGCTATAGGTTTCATATTTCATTTCATAGTTTGGTCTCATGACTGCAGCCTAGATTTGAGCCTTGCTGAAGAGCATTAATTTTTTAAGCTCTGCAGTAACTTAAAAAAGAAGAACATCGCTGGCACTTCCGATATTTTATGACCAATTAAAATGTACCGTTCAAGAATGCTTACAATTAGAACAATAAGTAGAATTTAAAGAGCAATCTCCTGAACATAGAAAAAAAAAAGTGCAGTGTAGTTTATAATGCCAAAAGTGCATTTAAAAAATCCCGTTGTTTTTCATTTTGAGTACAAGCTGTAAGTGTAACAGTAGTGGATATAAAAATGCCCGTTAGGTTTGGACGGTCAGCTGTTGCGAGCCTTCGAGTGTGGGTGTTGTGTCGCGCCTACGATTACCCCCACTACCATCTGCCGGTTGGTTCAAAAAATATATTCATAGATCCAGTTGTACCGTATCGTCGTCGTCGTCTTCGTTCGCCTCCGCCAGTTTGTGTACTACTGCTCTCTCTTTATAAGAGATTATTGCAATAACTGCAAGCAAGGGCGACAGCAGGCTGAGTTTCCGCTATTTTTAGATAACAAATCATAACCTCTCTCACTTTGCGAGTCTCTAACTGAGACTTCCTCCCTTAACCCCTCTCTCCTACTCTTGGTCTTCTCATTCCCCTCCGCCAATCCACTCTCATAACAGACACATTCAATACAAAATTTCAACTATTGAATTCTCAAAAATGACTATCCACAAAATTATTAGCTCCATACACAACTAGATAAGGGGCGGGTATTGGTCTAGAGGTGTTAGTAGGAGGTCCCCAGTTCGAATCACGCGTAAGACTACTTTTTATTTGTTAGAGAAAATTGTTTAAAGTAAAGTATGTTTGCTAGTCGCCTCCGTCCACGACACCTAATTGGTAATTGGGCGTTAAGCTCCGCCTGACAAAAATAGGCGATTCCTTTACTTTACTTTTACAACTGGATACCAAAATTCGACCACCTGAAGTTTTGATTTGGAACTATATTATTTGTGTGTGGAGAGGGGTGGAAATTATTTCTCAGGTAACCTCAAGAGTTTCTGTAAGGTTCCCTATATTAGAACACTTATCAGTTCTATCAGCTGTAAATAATTATCGATTTTTAGGGGGAGGGTGTTGGTCTAGTAGTCAAGAGCGTGGCTTTGTAAGTGAGAGATCCCCAATTCGATTTGCTGGAAAAAAAAAAATTGTTTAAAGTAAAGTATGAGCGTCCACAACACCTAATTGGTAGTTGGAGGTTAAGCCCTGCCTGCAAGAAATAGGCGATTACTTTACTTTAATTGCCGACTTTAAGATTAACGTGGAAAAAGCAAATTTCACGAAAACGGAAATGTGGTTGGGTTTTTAATTTCTTTCCTTTGAAAAAATTGAGGGTAATTTTGGAAAGGGAGTGGTTAGATTTCTTTTAAATGAGCCATTTTCTAGTAAGAGGGTACGACGCTACCGTTTATGTACTGTTAAGGGAGGAAAATGTAGAATAAGGGCCTCTACCAAAAGTCCTCGTTTATTCAATGTAAACTTCGTAATAGTTGGGCTAGACTTCTCTGTAAGATTAAAAATTCAGGGTAATGGCCGGGTTTTACAAACTATATAATAGGATGAAAAATTAATGCCAGTTTCAGTTATTATAAACTTTATTATGCCGAGCTTTCGACCTAGGGACTAGGCCATCATCCCTAGGTCGAAAGCTCGGTATAACAAAGTTTATAATGACTGAAACTGGCATTAATTTTTCATCCTATTGAAACTATTATTCAGTCACCAAAAATAATGAAACTCTATAATGTTGATGAGAATTTAATATTGGTAAAATATTGCTAGTTAGAATATTTATGAATTAGCAGCAGTAAAGGGGAAATATATTTTTATTTTTTTCACAAAGATCTGCTGAGTTCGAAACTTAAGGCCTTAGAAACTAAAACTGTGTGAGAATATTAACTGAGAACACCTCAAATACTTGGACTAGTTGTAATTCAATATTCTGCATACCGTACTGCCAAAGAATGGCAGACTGCCAGACTTTGAGGTTAATAACGTCTAGAGCGGAAAGGAGCTGCTTTCCTGAAATTGATTACCCAGTTTTTCCCCAACTTTTTCTTTTTTCTCTCCAATGTCTTCAAATCCTAATTTATTTAATACATTATTTACTTTTTAAATATTTTATATTTTTTTATTACGCAATTTTTTGGGATGTTTAAGAATTCAGACATTTTTTAGGCGCCACGGTAGCCGAGCGGTTATAGACTAGACCCGCAATGCTAAGATGTATTGTTGGTTTAGAGGGTTCTATTCCCCTGATCTAGGCTTTGGAATTTATTTAATATGAGAAATTTATAGTAAAGTCAGGCGGTTATAGGCTAGACCCGCAATGCTAAGATGTTTCGTTGGTTTAGTGGGTTCAATTCCCCTGATCTAGGCTTTAGAATTTATTTAATATGAGAAATTTATAGTAAAGTTTGTTTGTTAATAGCCTCCGTCTAAAACATATAATTTAGTAATATAATTTAGCAGGACATAAATCCTGCCTGCAAAAAAGGCATTGCTTTACTTTAGTAGTTCTGTGTGTGTATGTTCAGACTCTTTTATTGTTGCAATTGACAGAATCACTTCCAGTACTACTAAATAATTCCAATCACTAACACAGGTAACAGTTTTGTTTTGCTTTTTAGTTGTTGTTTTTTTTATCAAAGTTTGATGGTGTTCCTTATCTATATTGCCCTAAATTTCCTTCCGAGTGAGAGAGTTGGAGGGTGTAAGCGATAGAGAGAGAGAGAGTGAATGTGAGGGAGTGAGTTAGTTGATAAACTTTGTTTACGATTGTTTAATCGAATTTATAGTTTGAAATAAACATAGATTGTGTTTCAACTAACAGTGGCTTGACAATCACTTAAAACAGAGTGCCCTAAATAATCTATACAAATCTATCAGAATTTATACTTATAATTTAGATGGCATTTTCCGTGTTGATGTGAAATAACTAAAAAAAACAAGATGCTTTTTAATGTTTGTTTTGTACATTATATCTTTAGTAATTGTCGCTGTTGGTAGTGTGATTGTTTAGAGGTGAATTCCGTTCTAGTGATTGTTACAGCGTCTCTGTAAGTGTTTAGTGTGTGTAGGAGAGGTTTTTCCAGAAAATCCTGGAAGAAAAGGGAATAATAAAATCCATGGAGTAAAAATGTAGAGATTTTTGAATGTAGCAATATAAATTTTCTTGCAATATGTAAGGAGGTGGTGGTTGGTTATAGGCTAGACCCGCAAAGCTAAGGTGTATTATTGGTTTAGTGGGTTCGATTCCCCTGGTCTAGGGCCTTGGATTTTATTTAATGGTTAATATGAGAAATTTACAGTAAAGTATGTTAGGCGATTATAGGCTAGACCCGCAAAGCTAAGGTGTATTGTTGGTTAGTAGGTTCGATTCCCCTGGTCTAGGGCCTTGGATTTTATTTAATGGTAAATAAAAGAAATTTACAGCAAAGTATGTTGGGCGATTATAGGCTAGTCCCGCAAAGCTAAGGTTTATTGTTGGTTATTAGGTTCGATTCCCCTGGTCTAGGGCCTTGGATTTTATTTAATGGTTAATAAAAGAAATTTACAGTAAAGTATGTTAGGCGATTATAGGCTAGTCCCGTAAAGCTAAGGTGTATTGTTGGTTTAATGGGTTCAATTCTCCTGGTCTAGGTCTTGGATTTTATTTAATGGTTAATAAAAGAAATTTACAGTAAAGTATTTTAGGCGGTAATAGGCTAGACCCGCAAAGCTAAGGTGTATTGTTGGTTTAATGGGTTCAATTCCCCTGGTCTAGGTCTTGGATTTTATTTAATGGTTAATAAAAGAAATTTACAGTAAAGTATGTTAGGCGATTATAGGCTAGACCCGCAAAGCTAAGATGTATTGTTGGTTTAGTGGGTTCGATTCCCCTGGTCTAGGGCCTTGTGAATTTTATTTAATGTTTAATATGAGAAATTTATAGCGAAGTATGTTTGTCTGTCGCCTCCGTCCACGACGCCTAATTGGTAGTTGCGGCGTAAAGCCTGCCTAAAAAAAAAAAATACATATTACTTTACTTGTATTGTATTATTACTTCGTTTATTTCGTAAAAATGTCACATTAAAGGTAAATCTTAGTCCTTAGTAAATTATGCACAGAAATATCATTACTTTAAACGCCTTTACGTGTTATTGATCTATGACCTAATTATTTTTTATTTTTATTTTAAAGTATTAAATTTTTGCAGGTCAGAGTTGATGGATGAAGAAAGCGTAAAATGCGATTTTATGCATTTTTTTTGTTTTTTAATTTAAATAAATTGCACTTTATATTCATAGAACATTTTTCTATCAAATTTGTAACTAATTTCTTGGCAAATTTAAAAATTTCTTTCTGGCCATCTTATATCACTTTTGCAACAGTTTCCCTTTACATTGATTTTCGTCTTTTTTTTTTAAATTGAAAGAGATATAAGAAGAATCATTCATTTATCGCTTTCTTTTTAACAATGTCGTAAACAATTCGAACAAATTTATTGTCTCTGCTATAAATAAATAAATTAAATAAATAACTAAAAAAAATTGAAGAAAGTGTGAATAAATTTAAAAAAATAAATAACTAAACACAGGTTTGCTACACAGAAACTTCGCTACCTCATTATTAGGAACAGGTAAACCTGTCATTTATTGATTGGTTTCTTCATGATGTATGGGCCAATCATTATTTTGTGTTTATCTGACATTTAAAAAAAAAAATTGATTTTTAGGATTTTAGGATCGTAGAAATTAACACAGTAATTTATCATTTTTATTTAAAAAAAAGAATTACTTAGATTATCATTGATTTATTCGAAAAGTGTTATTTAATTTTTCAGTTAATTATTGGAATAAATCTAATTAATACTAGACTTTTGCCAAAAACCGAAAAAATAGAGAAGTTAAAGTGGATATTCTATGGGGTTTATATCAAAATGTTTAACAATCTAAATTAGATGATTTTTGGTGAATATCGAGGTGCGGTCATCAATAAATACAACGTTTTTTACTTTATACCAACGTTTCGGTAATTTTTACAACCTTCATCACAGTTATGATGATATAGCTCTTCATTAAAGTTTACAAACGTTTTATAATACCCTGAAGAAGGTAATAAAAAAAAGTTGTATTTATTGATGACCGCACCTCGATATTCCCCAAAAATCATCCATCAACAACGGTCGAATAAAAAAAAAACAAAACCATCAAATCTAAATTAGATTAATGATTAGCATTTTTGGGGGATAAAAATTGGTTAGGTTCCCTTCTAAAAAGCCATATTTAGTGTAATGTGTGGTCCTGTCTTGAATAATATTGACGAGAATTAAATTTGGCAAGTTTGTTGCAAATTTTATGAGTGGATATGGGACTAATTCAGAATTAAGTGCCCTGTCCAAAAACAACTTGAGGTGAACATTTTTTTTTATTAAAGAAATAAAAGGGGATCAACTTTTATTGGTAAGGTCCTCTCCTCTTTGCGTAGATTGCAATGAGGAGGAGGATTTCAAACATATAATAATGGATATGTCCACGTTATGTGGTAGAAAGGAAACGAATGTTTGACGACTTATACAGGTATTTAGATGCACCATTTCGCTACGAAGACATTATATTCTCCACCAACATCTATGTGCTTAAATCTATAGCAAATATGAAATATGAATGTATTTAAAAGTTATAGCCGATTAGAATGAATGGAAGAAAATGATTAGAGAAGGATTACGGTGATTTTAATTTGGGTTAAGCTATAAGGATGGCAGGAATATAGGAGTACTGATCCATCCATTAGTTGGTAAGTTTGTATGTAAACAGTTGTATATAGTAGAGGGATGAATGTGTGAAGCGAGTGTATTTATAAGTAAGAATGGAGAGTGAGTGATATTCTAGTGATAAGCACCTAGACGATGCTGGCTGACAATGACAAAAAAAAAGCCCCCTCCAAAAAAAAAACTTTTATTCGTCCCGAAAAATTCATATTAGCGAATTAGGATTTATTCCAGTTTTTTTTCTTATTTTTTGAAGATTTTGGAGAAAGTATAATCTGGTTTTGAATGTTTGAACGTCCTTCATATATTTTCAACTAGACATTCTTTCCGGTCCAGCTATCAAATATAATAATCTATGAGTGACGACAGAACATTCCAGCAGAATGTCACGTGACACGTTCTCGAGAGCAGCCAGTAGCATGCTGCAGGATTGTGGTGTAGCCCCAGCTATCCCCCCCCCACTCTGGAGGGATACTCAATGGTATGAATGGGGGCGGGGGAATTGGGATCTCCTCTTTTTTGTCCTGAGTATGAGTTGAGAGGGAGGATACTCTCTTTCTCTCTCTATCTCTAGATTTGTGTCTGTGTGCGTTCAGCACTTCTCTACACTGTGTTCTCCTGTTCTCAATGTAATATTACACTTTGCAACACACACACAAACACATTTGTAGAACCGTGAATGCCGCCCGCCAGTCTATAATTGCCCAGTATGACGTCATATACATTCTATATTTGAGGTAGTGTGCCTAGTAATATATATATATATATATCTGGTGGTGGGGACAACGTCAGAATGAAGCCCCCAAACTGTGCTATACTCCAACTAGTACGCCTCTTGTGTGTGGCTAGGATACACGCGCGCTGTGTGGTGCGTGTAGTTTTGCAAAGACGGGCTACGGACACGACCAACAGCATGAATGGGGATGGATAATAATTGGTGTAAAATCTAAGTGATGGAGTGGCTCGAAACTTCGAAACAGGTGGCAAAAAAACTACTATTATTAGTGTTTGCGTAAATAAATTTGAAAAAAAAAGAAAAAGTTTTACCGGTAACTCTTGGAACTACTGCTTTCTCCGTTCTGGTGTGGATTTCGAAACCTGGTCATTTCCTGTGACGTAGATTTCCTGTGTGTTCGTGTTGTAGCTATTTACTGCTTAGTTTTATTACAAGTTTTCAGTGTCCTCTATAACCGCATCAAATCTTTTTTAAGATAATTTTAAGTATCACCAAAGGAGCTCATTGATTATTTTAAGCGTCAGTAAGTATTTGAAAAATTTATCATTATTATTTTATTAAATTAGTCATCTTCAAAAAAAATCTACAGCTTTCAGTAAATTTGCATAAAATTTCAAAAAAAAAAAATAATCCTTTTCCGGATAAAACAGTTTTTGACGTTGCTGTTCTCCATAAGTTCTCTCAAAAATCTTTCATTTTCCTCCCCTCTCTCCCCTGCAAAAAAAGTTGAAAAATAATTATTGAGAAATCTGGTACAGAGAATGTTTGCAATCTTCCCACTACTTTTACAGATTCGGTATGACCCTTTACTGGTTCAGTCAGAAAGTTCCGAGACGGAAACGAAAAAAAAAACCTCTACACCAAACTGCATAATCTACCTCTGATGATGGATGTAAATCCTAAGCCGGTCAGAAATCCAATAAAACAGACGTGCTACGATATATAAAATCAAAGAGAATAGCATTTTGAGTTTGAAAATGTAGTTTAAATTCGAAATGTTACGATAATTTGTCATTATTTTCGAATAAATTGCCATTCTCCCCCTCCCCTAAATTGGTCTATAAGAGTTCTCCAAAAAGAAGAGCTCGATGGGCTGTCAGGTAGTCTAAAATCTGATTAGAGTACTTGTTAGAGCTGATTCTGGGATTATCTCTGTTTTTTTTTTTGTAATCTCTGATTTGGATCCTTTACAGGGTTTTAATTAATCAAGTAGATACTTATACTTAATTGGGGGTATAAAAACCATATCCATTTTGTTGAATGTGGGCTATAGAGGGTATAGCACACCAACAAGATCGTTGAAAATCTTCAGGTTGAAGGGAGAAATCGTATCAGTCCAGAAACGTTAAAGTAAAAGTAAATTCCATATTTTTACATCCAACTACCGAATTAGGTGCCGTGGACGGAGGCGATTAGCAAACATACTTTACTGTAAATTTCTTATATTAACCATTAAATAAAATCCAAGGCCTAGACCAGGTGAATCGAACTCACTAAACCAACAATACATCTTAGCTTTGCGGGTCTAGCCTATAACCGCCTAACATACTTTACTATAAATTTCTTTTATTAACCATTAAATAAAATCCAAGGCCTAGACCGGGGGAATCGAAGCCACTAAACCAACAATACATCTTAGCTTTGCGGGTCTAGTCTATAACCGCTCGGCTCCCTACAACGTCAAAGTACTGCTAAACGTTTCAACAATTGGGTTAATCAAGTGAAATTGAGTACTCCAAATTAAAATATATATATAATAAAGTATTAATTTAAATGGTGATACGATAGTTTTGGACTTAACTTCAGTTAAATACAAAAAAAAAACAAAATTTAAATAAATTTAAATCTTACAGCTGAATTCATTTCGCCAAGTAGATTTAATTAACATCCATTAACTTCTTTGGCCTTAAGTCATGTTCGTATAGGACATCATGAAGAATGACGGTACTTCCTACACGGAAGTTTGCATTAGTCATTAGACTCTGTGAATAATGTAATTTCGAATAAAACTAAAAAGCCGCCTTGTAGCCTAAAAGTTGAAATTTTTTATAACCTAATCATGAACATACTAAATTTCTTGCTCTTGTGATTTTAAAGAAACTGAAATTAATTAAAAAAAAAAAAATACATCTTTTTTTATTGATTATTTTAGCTTGTAATATTTATTAAAATCTAAATCGATTTAGTGACAGCGGGATACGTGTTTCCGGTGTGCGTATATATACAGGGTGACCAGAGTAATATGCTCCACCCACTTCTTTTTTTTTAGCGGCGGGAAATTTCGAAAAAATAAAAAACACGTATTTAATCATTTTTAGTCTGGTTTATTTTCAGTGATTGACCCATTTTTTTAAAACCCTGTATCTCGAGATACAGCATCCAACTTTTGTTTTTCAAATGGAACGTTATATTTTTTGTTGCATATTTTTATAGTATTTGAGCTCCTAAAAAAAACAAAAATTTTTTTTTTGAAATCGGTTAGGTTTTTCAAAAGTTATGGTAATTTAAAATATGGAAAACAAATTTCAGTTTACTGTCAAAATTACGTTATTTTTTTCAAAGAATCTATTCAAACTAGGCACAATCAACAGATAGGCAAGCCAAAACTCTGGACTCCCACGCTTTGCTTTTAGCAGCACTTGTGGTGGCGAAGTCAAGATCTTGGCAGGCTAGAGAGTTATTCGACGTTTAGGTTGTTTTTTCTACAAACGTTTGGTGTGGAGTTTTAGGAAATCAACTAATCGGCCCCATACTTCTACAGAGAGAACTTAACTGGTGAAAGGTTTCTAACTTTTTTTTAAGAGACATTTTGCCAGTTCTGCTTGAAGATATTCATCTAAAACGTCGGCTAGATATGTATGTCAACAAGATGGTTGCCCCGAGAGTGGTTCGAGGTTACCTGGACAGAAATTTCCATGAAAAGTGCTTAGGGGCTCATTGTCCCATCCAATGGCCACCTCGATATCCGGACTTAAACCAAATGGACCATTTTTTGTGGGGATACCTAAAACAATAAAGTGTAAAGTATCCTTAATCCCGTGGCTTCAGTCGATGATCTGAAACGTCAAATAACTCTAGCCTGCCTAGATCTTGACTTCGCCACCATAAGTGCTGCTAAAAGCAAAGTGTAGGAGTCCAGAGTTTTGGCGTGCCTATCCGTTGATTGTGCCCAGTTTGAACAGATTCTTTAAAAAAAAATAACGTAATTTTGACAGTAAACTGAAATTTGTTTTTCATATTTTAAATTATCATGACTTTTGAAAAACCTAACCGATTTCAGAAAAAATTTTTTTTGTTGCTTTTAGAAGCTCAAATACTACAAAAATATGCAACAAAAAATATAACGTTCCATTTGAAAAACAAAAGTTGGATGTTGTATCTCGAGATACAAGGGTTTTAAAAAATGGGTCAATCACTGAAAATAAACTAGACTAAAAATGATTAAATACGTGTTTTTTATTTTTTCGAAATTTCCCGCCGTTTAAAAAAAAAGTGGGTGGAGCATATAACTCTGGTCACCCTGTATATAACATATATACAAAAATACGACAGCTGCGATTCATCAATTTCATAAGTCAAATACCCCTAGAATGAGCACATGGCATTTTAATCGCTACCACATTAGGTGTTATATTTTTTTTATACTTTAAAATAAAAATAAAAATAAACCTAAAAATATTCAAAATAAACAACTTTCACCTATTTGCATATTAAGTTGGTCAAACTGTATGATTGTTGTTTAAATAAATAGCGTAATTCGCTAAATAACTGATTTTATTTTTTTTAAATCTTATTTCTGCTATACACTAAGAGTATTTTTTATATTCAATTTTTTTTTTTTTTAAATAAGACAATAATATATTATATAAACATGCAGATATGTGGAATATATATATATGTAAAAATACGAGTGTGACTCATTCATTTCGTTCAAAATCTTTCAGTTACTTTATCTCTCTATTTCTACATTCCCCCATCTTTAAAAAATCTATGTGAAACTCTTAAAAGATTTCTTCTTACCGTAATTCAACTTTTCGTTACGAAATTGCTATTAAAAAGCTAAAGGAAGTGTATAACGTTTTACAGAATCCTACTTAAAAATTTGAAATTGTTTTTAAAACCAAAGTAAAAGATAAAATCAAACAGTAATTTTGATGATGCGATTTGTAAAGAGAACTTTTTTTAAGATGAACAAAAGAGAACTTGAGAACACAAATTAAGAAAATCCTACGCACTTCCTGTTCTTCTTAATGCTGCGTGTGTAACGTTCATGCGCTCTAATTATTATAACCATTTGGCGGTGGCGGGACGGGACCGGGCGGAATGTTAAAAACACGTAATATATGAATGTAGATTTGTTTATTTGAATGTATTTTCTCATTTTGGAACTGAAAACAAATTTAATGAACATTTCAAATTCGTTATTTATTAATTACAGTATTTGTTCTCTCTCTCTCTCTCTCGCGCTCTCTCTCTACACAGTATACACATCAGACATACCTCAAGTACACATCCTTCATCAGCTACATACAAGTTACAGACACACTTACACAAAATAGAATCCTGGGCCAAGAAGTGGCGGATTAAAATGAACCCACAGAAATGCCACAGCATGCCACGTTTACTCTCCGGCGGGGCTCCTGTCCACCTGGTCCTCTTCAACAGTAATCCTCTTCCTTGTACACAGATCTGGTGCGCTACCTTGGGCACCTACATAGACAAAAGACTCACGTGGAACCCATAACACTAGACTTAAAAGGACAAGCAATGAGAAAAAAAACGTGCTAAACTGCTTTACAGACTTTTTTGGACGACGCTCCCCAAATTACCCAATTGAACTCAAACGCTTAATATACAAAACACTATTCTCAAACCCTTATGTGGACTTACAGGACTAGAGCTTATGGGGTTCAGCCAAACCTACAATCATATGGACTATAGAAAAGTAAAGTAATCGCCTATTTTTTCAGGCGGGGCTTAACGTCCAACTTCCAATTAGGTGTCGTGGGCGGAGGCGACTAGCAAACATACTTTACTGTAAATTTCTCTTATTAACCATTAAATAAAATCCAAGGCCTAAGACCGGGTATCACAATGCTTATTAGCTTTGAGGTCTCTCCTCTAACCGCTCGGCTATCGTGCGCCTATGGACTATATAGATATACCAATCAAAACTCCTACGACTCAGATAGCTGACGCTCCTTTCTACGGTGACTAACTTCACTCTTCCTCAACGACCTCAACATTCCCTTCATAGACCAACTCGCCAAGACTAAATACCAAAAATTCCATACTACTCTCTCGACTAGCTCTAATCCTCTTTGTACTATCTCTCGCTTCCTCTGACATCCCTAATACTCCTCGTCGACTAAATCGCCAGTGGCCCCGCGACTTCCTTGTAGTCTAAAGGCCTAAACGCCATTATTCTCCTATCACTCCTCTCTCCTATAGACAGTGCTACCGCTGGGTAGCTTCTATCCTCCTGCTCTCCTCCCGCACCAGTTCATCACTTTCTCCATATTTACTTATTGTATACAATGTATACAGATTGTAAATACAAAATAAATTATTTAAAAAAAAATACAGTATTTGAAAAAGTGTTTAACTTATTATTAGAAAAAAAAAAAATATATATATTTTTAGTCAATCATTTTATCTGGTAAAAATAGATTAGACTACGCGTACCCAATTAAATGCTATCATATGGCTAAAATATGGGTCAGACATGGATTATTATATCTATAGATAAAGGAGGTGATTCGATCGTTCTTCGACCACATCAATCTTTATTAGTTTCTTCCATTCTGGCAGAGTTCATTCTTAAATATTATCATCAGGCTATTTATAGTGTGGTTTTTTTTCATGTAAAAATGCAAGCACACAATTAGAGTTTTAGAGATATTGGAATTATAAATCAAGTTGTCAGTACTTTATTTAATAAATAAATAAATGTTGCAATGAGTAGAAATTATTTATTTCCAAGGCTGTGGCATTTATTAATGGATGGGTAAGTTTACCTTTACACACTGTGTGTGTGTGTGTGTGTGTGTGTGTGTTTGTATTAGTAGATGACTGAAGTCTAATTAGCTGGTCTAGAATTATCTCAATCAAGTCGAAATTGATTACTGTCCTAATTTGAAAAAAAAAAAATCGATCTTTTTCTAGGACAACTTACAGGCGTCAATTAAAATAGAAAAAAAGATCCACATGATGATGCATTAATAAAAAAGTTTGGGTTAAAATTTAATAACCGGAAATGATGTTTTACTAAATCGCTTTGACAGTTTTTCTTTATGATTTTCTCAAAATCAATTTCTACATTTTTTTTGTTTTCTTTATATTTCTTGATTTATTTATTATTTGTTGAATCAGGAAGGAAGAATTCGTTTCCCCAACGACACTCCAGATTATCGTAATATCTCCCCCTAGATCGTAGATCGCACCTAATCTTAACAAGATCCAGGGACCTTTCCCAGCCCTCCAGTCTTTGTCTGGCGAAATGATCTTCATTGGCCACGCAGATATAGCCAAAATATCTTATTCCATAATTTTTGCAACCGAAACAAACGGAAGGTCCCCTCCTATCACAGAAGTTCCAGTTTAACTTAGTCCCCATCCTGTGCAGATGTTTGTGTGTATGTAGGAGGGTGGTTTGAAAAGTTCTCGGAATGTACTAGAAAGAAGTGTCTTACCTCGGTGGAACTGCTTTTATTTTTCAACATAGTCTCCCTGTAGACTAATGCATTTGGTCCAGCGATGTTCCTATGCCTTGATCCCATCTCGAATTTATGTACAAATACGCGTGAGTTTTTTTTTCAACTGATTTTTTTTTTTGTATGTACAATTATACTTCTTCTTCTTCTTCCTCTTCCTCCTCTTCTTCTTCTTCCTCTTCCTCCTCTTCTTCTTCTTCCTCTTCCTCCTCTTCCTCTTCCTCCTCTTCCTCCTCCTCCTCCTCCTCCTCCTCCTCCTCCTCCTCCTCCTCCTCCTCCTCCTCCTCCTCCTCCTCCTCCTCCTCCTCCTCCTCCTCCTCCTCCTCCTCCTCCTCCTCCTCCCATGGGGCTACAGTCCTATAGTAGGACCTGGACCTCCTTCAATAGAGAGAGCCACTCTTCCCTCTGCCATCTGCTTTTAGGCGCCATCTTCTAACACCCACACCTTTCGCAGATCTCTTTTAACCATCATCCAACCATCTCATCCTGGGACGACCTCTACGACTTGCGCCCCCCCCCCCGGGTGCCAATGTAGTCCTTTTCTTGGAACTCTCGATGATGGGTCACGAGCCACCTCAGCCTGCCTTTTTTTTTTTTTTTTTGATACAAGAAACTATGTCCGGAAATTCTCCGTATAGAGTTTTTGAGTTCTTCGAACTTTAGGAGCCTCCATTCACCGTCAATGAACATCGGGCCGTAGATTTTTCGCAATTATCTATACAGAATCATGTAACCTTTATTTGTTAAAAGAGATTCTTTTTTAATCGACACGTATTTGTAATAATATTCAGGGAAAAATTATTTTGTTCACGGATTATTTGTTAAAAATAAACCATAAATTAAACAAAATTAGTGTGTTGGGAAGGCCTTCATTAATTTATTTTTTATTTAATTTTTCGGCGAATTTCTATTTTTATCATTAATTTGTTAATAATTTGTGTTTTTGGCTTGCATCATCTTTATTTTTATTTTTTTAATTTTTGGATGATTAAATCAAATTAAAGAGTTTACGGAGCTTCTGGATTGGAATATTAAAATGTTGGACAGATTAAATCAATTTATTTTGATTAGATTCGTGAGGTTTAAAAATAGATTTACTCTTCGACTTCAAGTTCCCTCTCACTCTCTCTCACCCACTCTCTCTCTTTTCTTTGCTCTCTCTTCTCCCAGTAAGTGGAATCATGGCAAAAACGTGTCAGATTTTTTTTTATATCGTGTTTTCACCGTAATTTCCGTAGTGTGTTTCCGGTATTTACCATAGTGTATTTCTGGTGCTTCCCCATAGTTAGTAGTGAGTTTCCGTGTGGCCACGGTTACTAAAAGTTTTTGATTATCTTTGTTCTTAAACAAAGTAGCGCCTAAACGCTATTATAAGTGATTCCCATTAGATTGATTGATTGTATTAGACGGGCGGTTCCACCAAAAAGGGAAAGGAACGCAGACAATCCAAAATGCCCATTGTTCCCCGCCCACCACTCATCTCATCAGAGATACCGGGGCTTTAAAACAACAAATCCGGCTAAGAGTTTCTAGATAGCAGTACAATAAACTGATAAAGTAGTAACAGGACACTAGGGAGCATGGCGACTCAATAAATCTAGAAAGTTCTGGTAAAGATAACTAGATGCCACAAATCTCCTGGTGGGGAACCATTCAACCTCCCGAAGACTGAGGAATCCTAGTTTTAGAATAAACGGGGCACACCTCTACAAAGTGCCGCATAGTCTCTCATTGGACTCACCACACCCGGCACGAACTGGCGACTGGGTAAGGCCGCACTTGAAAAGATGGTACGCTAAATTCGCATGTCCACTCAACTGGCCAGATCCGGGACTTGCTAAAACCAACTATAGCCGATTTTGACAGGCCAAGAATTTCTTTAGCCTGACGGCAGGTCAGCTCGGGATCTCCACCGTTTCCGATGTTCCTTCAAAACCCACTGCTTCACTGCTCTGTACCACAACGTCGATAGGATGCAGGGGATAATGGGCTGAGGAGTCATTGTTATCAAACGCAGCTCCTTCCTTTGCCCTTTTCATCAGCAAATTCGTTACCCGGAATCCCGGAATGACCAGGAGACCAGGTAACCGAAACAGTATTCAAAGCTCCTAACTAATTGAGAGCAGCATGGCAAGAATTGACCAAAATTTGGTTCTTACTAGGAGGAGGCCAGAGCTCTTAATTGCTGCCTGGCTATCCGTGAAGAACCTAATATCAGTATCGGCAAATCCCTTCCAGCGGAG
This sequence comes from Rhodnius prolixus, assembly GCF_049639745.1. Lineage (NCBI taxonomy): Eukaryota > Metazoa > Arthropoda > Insecta > Hemiptera > Reduviidae > Rhodnius > Rhodnius prolixus. The sequence continues at coordinate 34,366,028 of NW_027411582.1, forward strand.
TAAGGTAGCTGCCATTCCCATAAATCAATAATTAAAAAACGGTACAAAAGCTGCTAAATGTAAGTTAAATCAACAAGATTCATTTGTTCACAAAGTATAACATACGATCGTCTGGCACGGATCTCTTATTTATAATACACACCACACTTACTTGCGGAACAGTATTGGGCTGGCCGCGGTCTATAAATACTACGTCACTATCATACTAATTACTAAATAGCTTACTAATTAGCATACAATACGAAGAAGAATACCTGCGCGCGGCCAGGTGGCACACTGAGCAGTTTTGCCAAGCCACGTCGCTTTTCTTCGTTCTTTCTTGGCCCTTCTTTAATTATGCATTCTTATCTTGCACTTTATCTTACTTTATTGTTGCGCACATTGTTTACAGTTTTAGAGTAGAGATGCTTCTTTTTAGTTTAGGTTTCTACTATTACCAGGCTGGGAAATGGCTCCGTCTATTAGCAGTTACCTCTTTGGATAACTGCGGTTTCCACGCTCTTTGCAAGCAGAGACGTTATAAAACTAGAATATTTTGGTTATATAGGGCTTTTCCGGCCGAATTTCCAGTAATAATTTTTAGTCATCTATTTTTCCCAGTGTAGATTATTGGCAGATCACATTTTCTTTTAAACTTTGTCCTGCCATTTCCTCGCTAACATCCTCCTCCATTCTTCTTATCGTCCTCAAAGCACTCAAAGCGTCACCGATTCATCAACTTCCTTCGTGCTATGCTCTCTCAAGTGCGTCAAATATCATTGCAGTTCTCTTCACACACCATCCTTTCTTGTATATTTCTACTTTCGAGCCAAAGAGGTATATCGTGTTTTTAAAGAATCGAGAGTTCAAATCGAAAACAATGAAAAAAGGTAAAGGTCAAACAAGCAATGAAACAAATCTATGTTTCATTTTTTTCCCCAATTTCCAGTAATCGATTAATCGCTTTGCCTTGGTGAAGAAAGAGAAAGTAACAACAAACAAAAAAGATGAATAAATAACAGATGATAGAAGAATAGAAAAAAAAAAATATTGAATGGAATTGAGTTTTGATTAATGGATTGAGCTAGAGAAGCACGAAACAGATTTACATACGCACACGTAAACACCAGTAGTAACAACGTGTTTCCAGAATAGTAGTGCTAGTGATGCCCCGTTTATTATAGCATTACAGCGATAACTTGGTAGTTATTAATGGATCTGAAATTTAATAACCAAAACGGGGTTGGTCAAACCAAGCTCCGATTAATAATTTTATTTTTCGTACTGTTCTAAACAAATTGTCTTCCCCCAATATTTTTACAATTTAAAAACAAAACAAAAAATATATGTGAACACTGACACGACTTCCGCCCAATATTCTCGGATATTTCTAATTCATAAATTTTCCTTGAACCCTGAACAATGAATCTCTCCTCCACCCTCTCACACCGTTAGTCCTTAATGCCTTAACTCTTTGAGGCAGACGATTTTAAAGAAAATAAAAGCCCTAGTTGCACAGAATTTCTTTTATTATAAAATAATGGACATAAACATTCATTCCCATTATACATAATTATTATTCAAAATAAGAAAAAAATTAAATTAATTCCCATTTACGCTCTGATCTAAATATTCCTCTCGTCTCTGGAAATAGCCCAGTCTCGATACACAAAACTCCATTCAAATCTAGACAATCATTACAATCCCCTGATCCACAACATGTTTACCAGAACTCTTCCTTCAAATCCTCAACGTAGACTAAAGCGGCGGTGACCACGCGACCATCTCAACACATAACGCCGATCTCCTAGGATGGTTGCTGCGTGAGCTTGCCAACGTGGCGATCTAACGGCTTCCATCACATGGATGATCGTCGTTCACTCCACTTACGCACATGCAAGTGCGCGTTTATGTACGTATATACGTGCATGTGAATTTGCGCTATCCTTATCTCTCATCTCTTTTGCTTATTGTACTGGATACAGTTGCAAAATAAATGAACAAATTATCTATAACTATGAGTAACTTCAACTTTTCGAGGTGGGTTAAAATATATCCCACCATGCAGCAAAAGCTAAGTTTTTAACCCATCTAGCCGCAAAGAGTTAATAGAATTTCCAGGACGAATGTTTCAAGTAAAAGTTGTAGATTCAAGTATTTGAGGAATAACTTTGGAGAACTATCATTACCTCAAAGTACCCACTTCCTGCCATTCTTACAGACAATACTAACGCACCGGACAGAACTTAATTTACACTGAACTGTACCAAACAACATTGATGATAAAATCAACCAACCTGTAGATTTCGATCATTTCTTAACACATTGCCTGCTGACCTCACGAATTTCCAACTGAATATAGTTGAATCTCTGTCTGAATCTTCCAAAATTACTCTCTGAATCGCTTGAAATTATTCTACGAGTAGATCTATTTCCTGGTTTGATAATGTCCCCCATCATGGATTTCAAAATTGTCTTCTCTGAACATTCTGATGCAGTATCAAGATGAAATTCACCAAAAGCATCTTCAATTTCCTGGGACATTTTGTTAAGGTCTTTTATTACATTACAAAGATAAATTACAAAATAGATATGGAGTAGTTATGCTCAATTCAAAAAAATTGTAAGACTGGAATTGTAGATCGACTATGCTATCAACTGTAATCCAATATGGCGTATATTTTTTTGAAAATTTCATGGACCGTTTATCAGCATTATTTTTAGCAATATCTCTTCCTTTCTCATCTCCTAATTCTTTTACTCTCTATTATTTAAAAAATATAGTGATAATATATAGCGATCAACGAAGAGAAGCGGGTATCAAAATATATAAGTACTTAATATACTTAAAACATGTATTCAGTACTCCATTGCATTTCATTGTCAAACGGGGAGATTTCCCCGATCTGTCGGCAATGTGTTAATATATCAATTAAATTTATAAATCATATTAATTATTTAAAAAATAAAATTGAATGTACATAACTACAATAATAACATTTAATACATAACATACCACACTGAGAGATTTAATGAGAAACTAGTGGTTATGAGAACGTGATTTTGTAAGATGAAGATCCACGAGTTCACATCCCGCGTATTATTAAACTAATTTTTATTTGTTAGAAGAAAAAAAAATTAGTTTCCGCCCCCCCCCCGTCCAAGATACCAAATTCGTACTTAGTCGTTAAGCTGCACCGGAAAAGAAAAAATAGGCGATTATTTTATTTACCCATAAAAGCACACGTTTAAGGACCTCTGGGAACCCTTAAAACATATATTTCCGGTTTCAAAACCTAAAATCACAAAGATCGGCACGGTTACAATATTTTCTCTTATAAAGAGTAGAATAAGAGCAAATAATTGTACGTAATTTATTAATTAAAAATATATATTGTTATATTACATAAAATTTATGTATGTATATGAGAATAAATTTAAAGATTAACTTGTCAATACGATTTATGGCGTACAATAATTATTAAATGAATTAAAAAGAACCTAATCGTATTTAGAGTTAAGTACTGGACACTAGTGCACCAACACCTGTCCAGATAATTCATTTACTTTAGCCCAGTATGTATATAAGTACGTATGTGGGTAATAAAAACTATTTGTATTGAATCGCCAATGTATATATATATATATATATATATATATATATATATATATATATATATATATATATATATTACGCTGTTATAAGCTAGCACTGCTTGTAAAATACTACGTGTGTGTTGAGATCACATAAACTAGGCCAAGGTGTTCAAAAAAATCCATTTTATTTATATTTGTATTCGATTATACATACATATATATACGAGTATATATGCATGTATATGGTGACAGCTGTGATATGTTCAATCTTTTCTCCATATCGATAATAATTTATAAAATGATTATTGAATAAATTATAATTATGATATCATTCACAACATTCCTCCAACCAATCAGATTCTGTTTTTATTTAAAATGCTTTCGGCAACCAATCAGATAAACTTTTTTTATTAATGCATTATTTTTTTTTGCTAATTTTTTTGTTTTGTTAAAAGGTTATACAGCATCAACTTTCTTGTACTGCTAGCTCTAATTCGTAGACGTTTAAAGTAATTTTTGGTGTAACCTAAATTAAAGGAATAACCTTCATTTATTACTTTGCGTACCTTTTATTGATTTCAGTTGTCCTACAATCTAATATACATAGAATACTGGTTTAAATCTGTGGCTTGGTGCAAGAAGTACAAATGTCAGATTTTAGTAAAAATGAGTAAAAGATCTGTTTTTATATATTAACCATCAAAATTTTTCTTGCAAGGAGTGCCGAAGGCAATTTCAAAGTAGTAACTGAGTTAATAAAACTTACTAGTGCCAATGTCAAAATTTAGCATCAATATTTCCCCCCTCCAGGTAAACCAAAGAGGACGTACACTCGTAATCCTTTTTGTGACATTGGCACTTCTTGCACCAAGCCACAGAAATACTCACATCTATCGTGACTTCTACACTTTTACAAATTCCTAATTTTACAACAATTTACTTAACCATTAAAATGATAAATTATGCTAAAAAAAGATTACGTGATTGTAATGATAATTTTAGGTTGTAAAAATTACCTACCGAAACTTTGATATAAAGCAAAAAAAGTTGTTTTTATTGATGACCGCACCTCGATATTCCCTAAAAATCATTACGTGATTGTGTTGCAATCGATATGAGATTTAGGCACTGGGAAATTTGAGAAGAACTCTTGGATAACGAATAGAAAAACTTATTTTTATTCCATGCCGTATGGTACTTTTTCTTATATTCTTGTACTTTCCTATGAGTTTAATAAAGTATTATTATTATTATTATTATTATTATTATTATTATTATTATTATTATTATTATAACTTACTTATTATAACTTACTTATTATTTTTAAAAAAATAATAAGGAGAGGTTTTCTTCTAACAACATTTATAAGAAATTTGAACCTTAGAGCCTATTTCAGCCACAGTGGTTAGCAAACAGTAATCTGATTGCCAAGACTGCTGTTTCTAGGTCGAATTGTCAATTATAAATAATTTCTCTTTAGCTCTAAACTTTCCACCACTTCTATTAGCTATGTCCAAAAAACACGCATTTTTTTGGATTAATTTTTTTTTTGTCTCTCTTTACAGGAAAAGAAAGCGGTACGTAGTGGCCCGAGAAGCTTATGGATTAAACGAACGGATCAAAATGGATTTGGATTTACGTTACGGCATTTCATCGTTTATCCTCCAGAAACATACGCTGTAAGTAATGCGAGGATGTCTATTTTTCAGTTAATTTTATTTATTTTCTTTCCTCAAATTAAGGCACCACGGTAGCCGAGAGGTTAGAGGCGAGACCAGTAAAGCTAAGATGTATTGTGGTACTGGGTATTGGATTTTATTTAATTGTTAATAAAAGACATTTGTAGTAAAGTATGTTAGGCGGTTATAGACTAGACCCGCAAAGCTAAGATGTATTGTTGGTTTAGTGGGTTTTATTCCTGATCTAGGCTTTGGATTTTATTTAATGGTTAATATGAGAAATTTATAGTAAAGTATGTTAGGCGGTTATAGGCTAGACCCGCAAAGCTAAGATGTATTGTTGGTTTAGTGGGTTCGATTCCCCTTGGTCTAGGCTTTAGATTTTATTTAATGGTTTATATGAGAACTTTATAGTAAAGTATGTTAGGCGTATATAGGCTAGACCCGCAAAGCTAAGATGTATTGTTGGTTTAGTGGGTTCGATTCCCCTTGGTCTAGGCTTTAGATTTTATTTAATGGTTTATATGAGAACTTTATAGTAAAGTATGTTAGGCGGTTATAGGCTAGACCCGCAAAGCCAAGATGTATTGTTGGTTTAGTGGGTTCGATTCCCCTTGGTCTAGGCTTTAGATTTTATTTGATGGTTAATATGAGAACTTTATAGTAAAGTATGTTAGGCGGATATAGGCTAGACCCGCAAAGCTAAGATGTATTGTTGGTTTAGTGGGTTCGATTCCCCCTGTCTAGGTCTTGGAATTTATTTAAAGGTTAGTATAAGAAATTTACAGTAAAGTATGTTTGCTAGACGCCTCCGTCCACGACACCTAGTAAATGGTAGTTGGACGTTAAGCCCCGCCTGAAAAAATAGGCGATTACTTTACTTTACCTTACGATCTCCTCAAATTATTGATAAAATGCTAATCCCCCCACCCCTTACCTGTTTATTATTCTAATTAATCAGAGCATGTTCAGTGTTTTGCGCGCCAACAAGTCCAAACAGGAAGTCTTACCCGCTAAGTAATTTCTTAAAAAATCTCCAATGAACACGCGCACACCACAAGCTAAGAACTTCCGTTATTCTGGATAGCTCTTAGACGTACCTGTTGACCTAAACCAGGTGTAATTACTAATTAAAATAAAGTACCAAAAAAAAAAATTAAGTTTCATTTTTTGTGTATTTGTATTGACAGAAATAAATGAATAAATACAAAAAAAAAAAGATCTGTCCAAAAGGCGCATGCGTAGTTTTTTTTTTTCTTTGAGGTTCAAGGTTGGCGAGTATTTTTGCAACACACCGGGAATAACAAACCCCCCGGGGGAACTTCATCTCCACAATCAAGTTCCACATTATGAACTTTATTCCTCACCTAGAGGAGGAATAAAGCGGTAGATTTACGATTCCCAGTCTGGACTAGGAGAACCACTTCTTTTTAGACTTCATTTTGTCTACTTTTGCTCTCCCTACCACCTCCTCCCCCAAATCGTGCTTTATAATACCAGAAAAATGTTCCTCAATCGCAATATATATTTTTTTTCTCTAGTTAGGCTTTTATTTATTTATTTGTGAATACATTATCGATATATTGTAATTTTTGAAATTTAGAATTATTACACTAACTCTACAAACACACATCAACCACTTACAGGACTGGCTTTTCAAATGGAGAATCAAAACTATCGTTACTAAATCAAAATTCATAGTATTTACTCTAAGATGGAAAATCCTACCTCCCATCATCTTGAGTCAAACTCCTATACCAACTGTGGACAAAGTACGCTACCTTGGACTGTACCTAGACAAACGGATGACATGGAATCCCCCGATACTAGACTCGAAAAGACAAGAAACTATCCCAACGCTACAAAACTTCTCGGCCAGACCACTTGACAAACGTTCGAAACTTAACCTACAAAACAAAAGACTCTTATATCTACTGTTACTGCGACCTATTTGGGGGTCATACGGCATCGAAATATGTGGGGGATCGACTAAGCGTTCCAACTCACTACGCCTCCAGACTTTACAGTCCAAAAATAATTCGAAATCTTCTTAACGCTCCGTTCTATGTATCTCATAATGACCTCAAAATCCTTTTCATTACAGTTTTCTCAAATATCATTCCTCTACTGCAGCTCATTCTAACCCTCTCATAGAACACCTGTCTTCCTCCACATTACCAGGTAATCCTCTAAGGATATTGGAAGAGAAGATGGCCTCGTGATCTACTCTTATCGTGAAAGCAAAGCAAGTTACTGTAGTGACACCACTAGGTGCTTTCTCCACTCGTGATTTTCACGTATTTTTTTGCTATCAGGTACCACATTTGCTTGTTGCTACAACCGTTGTAGTGGTAAATTCCAATAAAAGATTATAAAAAAAAAGTATTTATTTATTCAAAATAAATAAATAAATAAAAATTGTATAAATTCCAAAGTGGGAAGAAAATTGTCAATTAGGGAAGAGATATACTCAGTAAAAAACCATGTTTATTTCAACAACACATTTGCCAACCCTTAATTGTAAACATAAATTGCGTGTTAATTACGTGCGTTGGAAGTCACATTTCCGTTTCAGTAAAGTTACAGGAAGAAAGAGAGAGAGGAACGTTAAGCTTGAAGTGTTAATTGGTGCACAGGGTGGCTGAACAATGTGTGCTTTTATTGGCCCAAGCCCTGCCTGCTAAGCTAACTTGAGCACCTGATTCTATTGCTCTGCGTCCTGCTTCTTCTTCTTTTTTTTCAGCATCCTTTACCCACCACTCACCAAAGTCTTTTTTTGATTGTTTGCCTTTTATTGCCTTGTCTTTGAATGCAAATGAAGGTTCTACGTAGTCTTACTTTACATAGTAAACTTTAATTATTATTATTTTTTTGTTGCGGTTATTGTGCTACAATCAGCGCATTAGCGCTATAAGTAACAATGATACAATAGAGTAATAAACGATAAAATAACGAGTGCAGAGGTTACAGCAGTGGTAACACTCCAAAACAATGTATCGATCACTCTCTTCATTTGAGAGGAGATCACGAGGCCACTGTCTTTTAAGACGTCTTGTCCCCGGGTTATCAGGAAGAGTTCTAGAAGAAAGATTTTGAGCTAGAGGATTTATATGAGATTGCAGGCTGAAGTGGAGTTTTTCTGTATCGTGTTTTAGCAACTTCGGTGACAAAAGGAATGTTAAGGTCAGTGTGTATAGTCCCAGGTTGGGAGACATAAAATGGAGCGTTTACAATAGTTCGAAGTATTTTAGATTGAAGAGATTGAATCCTTTGGAGATTAGAGGCGTTTGGTTGAACCCCAAACAGCTCTATTCCATACGGGTTTTAAAATAGAAGTATAAATCAGTCTTTTGCTGTCCAGAGAGAGTTTTTGATCTATCGTCTAAGAGTCTTTTAAGTAGTCGATAGCGTCTGTTCAGTTCTGTTCTTTTAAGTCTAGTGTGGGGGGGGGGGGTCATATTATTTTTGAAACAGCTGATTACAACTTACAGGTAACTTAGCAAAATCTGCGATTCTTTGCGACGGATTTGCGCCTCGTTTGCTTCTGCATATGATGAAAATTAAACTAGGTATTTTTTTTTTAAATGTATGATTAGGTTGGCAGTTCTGGATAATATCTTTGATTTTATGCGTTGTAGCACGTATGTTGATTGTATCTCTGACTGGTATCGATTAATCAGTTAGATTTCGATTTCACTTATGTTTCCATCTCGTACTATAACTCATTAATTCCATGATCCGTCTAGGAATTCTTTGCTCTTTCTTCCATCCTTGAAACATGTCCGAGCCACTCCAACCATTTTCCTCCGTAATTCTTTGAAGGATGTCCTTTCTCTACTTCCATAGTCTTTCCTATCTCCGAATTTCTAATTCTTTCTAAACGGGATTTTCGAGCGGACCTTCTCTAAAAATACATCCATCTACCTCTGATAATGGATGAATGCCTGAAAGCGGTCAGGGATACAAATAAACATGCGAGCTAAGTCGGATTAAATCAAAGATAGGTATTTTTCATCCTAATGACTTTCCCTTCTGTATAGCTGAAAAGACGGAAGTCACTCTGATCACGTTTAATTCAAAGAAAATTGAAAGTACACCAGCTGTAAGTAAATGTTTCGGTGCATCATACGATGAACAGGAAGTCCTTGGTGGTACCAACATCAGATACCTCTTTTTTTAATTAACTTTTTAAAAAATGGGACTTAGCTATCAATTTCATCAGTACCCAAGGAGGGTTACCTAAAAATCGAGGGGGAGAAAATTAAAAATTCAATCTACTTTAAATATCTGGGTACCATTCTTGAAGTACATAGATGGCGGTTCTAGGAGAGAAGTGTCAAGAAGGATCACTGAGGGTCGCAGAGAGAGCCATAGGGTTGCTTAATCCTCTACTGTGGAGCAGTAACATACTACCGTCAGTTAAAAGGCTGATATATATAGTTCCATAGTCGAAAGCATTATACTGGTACGGTAGTGAAACATGGACTCCAGGAAGTCAAGAGAGAAAGAGAGAGGGAAATTGTTGGCAACCGAGATGGATTTTTTTTTTTTAGAAGGTCCCGTTTAGAAAGAGTTTAGAAATTCGGTGAAAAAAAAAGACTATGGAAGTAGATGAAGGGCATCCTCCAAAGAATTACAGAGGAAAATGGTTGGGAGTGGCTTGGACATGTTTCAAGGGATGGAAGAGCAAAGGATGCTCTAGACGGATCATGGAATGGGACCCAGAGAGAAGAAGGAGAAGAGGCAGGCCGAAGCTGTCATGGCTGAAGATGGGACTAAGAAGGATATAGTGTTTCAATAGAAGATGCAAAAGATAGAGAGTTTTGGAGGTGTAAAATTGAAAGTTATGAAGATCACATACTCCAAATCAATTTATTTTTATTATTTTATTCAGCTAAAGTCCTTCGGCACACTTCAATATCCCTTTAGCCAATAACCTAATCCATTCTCGGCTTCCTTAATTTCCATAATAGCCTAAAACCATACATCCTAATCCCAGTAGCACAAGCCTTATCCACAACAACCCATCCGGACAGTCCTCCACGACGCCCGAAACGACGTTGGCCCCGCGACCTTTTCCTGTTTCCTAAACTTCCTTCCAACCTCTAGAGAGTTCCAGCATTGGCTGGCCCCTCACTCAGCATGCCTTCCCGATTGTGGCGCTGGATCTTCCAGGATTCAGCCTACAATCTGTGCGTAACTCAATGATGATCACATTTACTTAATGTATATGTATATGTACAGCCTGTAAATAAATAAATAAAAATTTATTCAGGGGTACCCCAAAACAGGATATTTCCCATGGAAATTTGATACTGGAAAATTGGACTCAATATTTTCCTCTTATTACCTAGTAGTGAGCGAAAATTGAAAAAAGTAAAATCATTTAGTTTAAAAACAAATATATTCTAATGAAAATTATTTCTTAAAAATGATGCCAATGTATGTAAGACAGTCGGATGACTAATTATGCAAGTAACTGCATTTAAAAAATAAATAAATAAATAACTTCCTCGGCCTGTCAAACTATCTCGCTTTCAATTTTTTGTTGTACGAGTATGAAGACCAGCTTTCATCTGCAATTTGCATTTATAGTTTCTATAAATTCCGTTAGAAATTTGGCTTCACTTCAATGCATAACTGTAGTGAGCCCAGAATGCAATCTCGCTCTGTCATGATTACTAAATGACTTAGTTGCTCTGCAAAGAGTCTGTCTGCCTTGCTGTCTCCCAACTTTCATGACAGGACTCATCAATTTGTGTGTTTTTTCTTCCTTTTTTAATTTTGATTGATATCAGTTAGTTAAATTGATGTAAAACTTTCTAAAAAATAGTCAATTAGTTTTTGTTAATTAATTACGAAGGAATTCTTCGGCATCGTGGCGCCGGATTTAAAAAAAAACTTAAAAAATTGAGCATACGAGGTGTGGCTATTAAATAACGAGACTATTGCTGAAAAACATTTTATTTTAAATTTAAACATATTTAGTTATTATCACCTTCAATATACACCCCTCCCCTATCCCTAAAACGCTCCATGCGAATTTACCATTGTTCAGAAACAGTGCTGGAAGTCTTTTTCTTCTGTGAGCTCCTGCATGACGCGTGCTGCTTTTTCTTTTCAACGGACTGAAATCGTGTTCCTTTTAATGCAGATTTGACTTTGGGGGAACAGAGAGAAAAGTCACATGGGACCAGGTCAGGCGAATAAGGCGGATGTGGCCTAAAACTGGGATGTTGTACTTGGCAGTGTGAGCCGGCGCGTTGTCTTGATGGAGAAGAACCCAAGACTTGTTCTTCCACAAATCGGGTCGTTTTTTTCCTTACTCTTTTCACGAAATTGAGCAAGTACCTTACGGTAGTAATGTTGATTAATTATAATCGATATTTTCATCCGTTTCTGGACGTGGGAAGGGCGACTCGGGTGGTCATAATCTCAGCCATCTTGGAACCGCTTGAACCACTCAAAACTTCTTTTAATAAAAGATGAAGTTTCAGTAGCGGTTTTACCCAAGTTTTGATGTGAAATTTCACGACAATTCGTTGCTCTACTACATGTGTAGTGTATCATGTTTTCGGCAAAACGAAACTAAAACACCTCTCACACCACAAACACGTCAGGTTCCGGTCAGATTTCTCTACAAAAACGTGAGAGGCCGCTGCAATCGAAAGAGAAGGCTTTACGCTGCCTGTCGTTAAGATTTGGCCCATGCATAGTTGTTCTGTAGCAGCATCAGTCTCGTTATTTAATAGCCACACCTCGTATTTCTGTGTTAATGGTTAAGCCAATTAGAATAGAAGCTAGGCCTCGAATTAGCCAATAAGGAAGATATTTATTTAGCTTAAAAATTTAAAGACGGGCCACCATGTACGTGTGTTAAAGTGTGTTAACATCAAATTTTTCCAATTTTATTAAAAAGTATTTACTTTTATAAATACGTAATTAAAGGAAATGAAATATTACGCGCAATATCGGAGAGCTAATGGCATGAGAGAGGGCAGTTTGTCTCTGGTCTGTGCAACAACAAAAAAAAATAAATAAGATAAAAAAAATACAAAGAACAAAACCAGAAAACTAAAAAGGATTTAAAAAAAAAAAAAAAATGCTTCGAGTAAAAAAATAAAAATAAAAAGAAGAAGCAAGCTGGCAAGCCTAACGTATTGGTTTGGTTGGTTGGACAAGAAGTTGGTGGTAGCTCTGAGCTGAGGTCTTGTTATGGAGCGTAGTAGTAGCTTTGGTTTAAAGAAAGGCAATTTGGTGCCATATATGGTATCCAGTGTAGGAGAGCGTGCACAACCGGTGTAAGTGCACCCAGTCTGCTGACCACGAAGTGTGTCTGTCTGTCAGTATACGCTGTATGACTCACCTGCCCCTGCGCGCCTATCAGCGTATTAGTTCTTATATAAAATAAATTATTTACTTTAATCGTGCTTCATATAATATAATATGCTTTATAAAGAGCGTTTTAAAAAAATAAAATAAAATGGCTGCTCCGTGTAGCGCGATTCAGTCTGCGATTTCGTGACTGGAAACTTGTCGTTAAGACCGGAAATCAGTGGGGGAAGGAAAACTACTGATTTTACGTGGGCGGAAGACCTAACCTAAAATCTGCTACGACCACTCAAACAATTACAATTTTCACGTTTCTAGTCTAAGTTATCAATAAGTTTACGTGGTGTGGCTGTTAAATAGCGAGACTGATGCTATTACCGAAGAACTATGCTTGCGCCAAATCCTAACGACCGGCAGCTGTGCAGCGTAAAGCCTTCTCTTTCGATTGCAGCGTCTCTCTCGTGTTTGTAGAGAAATCTGTCTGACCGGAACCGTCCTTTGTGTAAGAGGTGTTAGTTTTGTTTTGCTGAAAACATGATACACTACACATGTAGTAGAGCAAAGATTGTCGTGGAAGTTCACATCAAAACTCGATAAAACCGCTACTGAAACTTATCTTTTATTAAAAGAAGTTTATAGCGATGAATGTTAAATCACGTTCGCGAGTTTTTGAGTGGTTCAAGCGTTTCCAATATGGCTGAGAAGAAGTCGGAGATGATGACCACCCGGGTCGCCCTTTCCACGTCCACAAAACGGATGAAAATATCGATTATAATTGATCAACATTACTTCCGTAAGGTGCTTGCTCAACTCCCGTGAAAGAATAAGGAAAAAAAAGACCCGATTTGTGGAAGAACAAGCCACGGGGTTCTTCTCCATCAAGACAACGCGCCGGGCTCACACTGCATTGTCTGTCAAGACGACGTTTCTAGCCAAGTACAACATCCCAGTTTTAGGCCATCCGCCTGTGACCTTGCCCCATGTGACTTTTTTATCTGTTCCCTAAAATCAAATCTGCATTAAAAATGGAGCACGATTTCAGTCCGTTGAAGCTGAGTGAAAGAAAAAGCGGCACGTGTTCATGCAGGAGCTCAGAGAAAAAGACTTCCAGCACTGTTTCTGAACAATGGTAAATTCGCATGGAGCGTTGTAGGGATAGGGGAGGGGTGTATATTGAAGGTGATAATAACTAAATATGTATAAATTTAAAATAAAATGTTTTACAGCAATAGTCTCGTTATTTAATAGCCACACCTCGTATGCTGCATTTTTTTTGGTGCTAAATATTCCACAGCACTCTTTAGCAAAAACAGGGAGATTGAGAAGTAGATTCCTTTTACTCTCTTTCATCCAGAATAAGAGAAGGTAATTGAGGTTTTTTCCCCTTTGTATACAGACACAGGAGTTGTTTAAAAGTATTGGCGCTAGCAGCGTTATTGTACATTTATTTACGTAATAACAAGGTACAAACAAAAAGATCGTATTGAAGTAGAATTGCAATAACAAAGCATATTGCCCAAAACATTCACTTTAACTGTCTCTCTAAACTGAGAGAAAAACGGATACACAAAAATCAGAAATGCGCGCGCGCGGGGGGTGATGGGAATATGAGAGTCTGCACATGGTAGCCGCCAAGTAGCCAGACGGTGAATTCGTTTATACAAATCGAATTGTTTTTTTTCTTGTGTTAAAGACGTGGAAATAGTTTACACAAAAGTCAAACAATCTACATTTGTAAATATTTTGGTGTTAAACCAAAAATGTAACTGTATGTGTTAACTTTTTATTTTTTGGTCTGTTTGTTTAAATGATTGCCTATATAATGGGCCGAAAGAGAGCGCTAGCTCGCTATGGTTGGGAAAGCCGGCAACTTACTCTCAACAACACTTAACATACTGAGACACACCACAATACACGCGCACACTCCTGAGCTACTGACAAATACAAATAGTCCTAATGTCTGGATTGTTTCAGTAAGGTCGTAATTTTTGTGCTAGAGTTTACAGGTTCAAATCTTGACAAGGGTTATTCAAGATTTTTTTTTTTTTTAAGCCTTATAATAGTTCTTTGGGGGGGGGGGAGAACGGTTTTTACAGAACTTTTCTCTCACTACTTTTTGAAGTATTCACTGAATGGTCCTGGAAATGATAGATGTAAACCCACAGTAGTGCAGCGAAAATGAAGAGGCTAAAGGAAATCTAAAAAATTCGATTATCCTTTAAGTAAAGTGTTCTTCTTCTTCTGGGGCCTCCTCCATTCCTCTCGATCGTGAGCTCTATAGAACGCCATCTACGCACGCCCATGCTATTCAGGTCTGTCTCCACATCATCCAGCCACCTCAATGACGAAGCCCCTCTCGATGACGTCGACTCCCTGGAGGGCCATAAAGTGTCACTTCCGGTAATGTAATTTAAATCACATACCCGAAATTTTAGCAACTCATTCAATTCTTCTTTATAATAAGCGCCACGGTAGCCGAGCGGGTTAAGAGGCGATACCCGCAAAGCTAAGATGTATTGTTGGTTAGTGGGTTCGATTCCCGGTCTTGGCCTTGGATTTTATTTAATGGTTAAATGAGAAATAGTAAAGTACGTTTGCTATTCGCCTCCGTCAACGACACCTAGTAAATGGTAGTTGGACGTTAAGCCCCGCCTGAAAAAATAGGCGATTACTTTACTTTTTAAATACATATTTAAAAACTATAAAAGAGTTGAAACATCCGTAAGTTGTAACGTATACGATTTTTAGTAACATGTCTCTGGTTCAGGTTACACAACTGGCATCTTAGAAGGTCTTCACAAAAACTAGCTATTCCAAATATTCACAAAGATCTGTAAACGTGTATTATTATATTTAATAATACATAATTTAGCGAGAAATCCATTTTTACTTACATCCTACCATGTTGTATGTATGTTCCATTTATTAATTGTAAATCAAGTTGCAAGTTTATTCTATTGGTTATTTTACAGTTATTATCTACTTTGGAAGCACGAAGCGGACACGTTCGTGAGTGCGTGGGCCCGATGGAGACAATATTTGTCCAGTCGGTGACTCCGGACAGTGGGGCGGCTAAAGCAGGTCTAAATATTGGCGACCGTCTCCTTGGTGTTAATGGCAAATCGGTACACAATAAGACATACTCGGCTGTGGTGCATATGATACAAGAATCGCCCGACTATCTTTGTCTTATTGTTGTGCCTAAAGAAGAGGATCTCATACAATTGGTAAATTTCTTTTTATTATTATTAATAGCAGTAGTTAATTAATCAGTGACTGGTAAAGTTCGCCCACCTTCAAGTAGTTATCTTGGCGAATAGTATGGATATAATGTACGAACTCTCACTAGCTGTTAGAGGCATCATGGTATCAGTGGGAGCAAAGGATGCAGTGCATTGAATAAGATGATAATTATTACTTATTAATTGTGTTGTGTATAACTACTCAAAAGAAAAATTAATTCAAATGAATCACTTCCAAATCTAAAAGAATGGAGCAGTTTACTGCTATCCTCGGTAGCCGAGAGGTTATAGGCTAGACCCGCAATGCTAAGATGTATTGTTGGTTTAGTGGGTTCGATTCCCCCGGTCTAGGCTTTAGATTTTATTTAACGTTTATTATGAGAAATTTATAGTAAAGTATGTTAGGCGATTATAGGCTAGACCCGCAATGCTAAGATGTATTGTTGGTTTAGTGGGTTCGATTCCCTTTCTTAGGCCTTAGATTTTATTTAACGTTTATTATGAGAAATTTATAGTAAAGTATGTTTGGCGGTTATAGGCTAGACCCGCAAAGCTAAGATGTATTGTTGGTTTAGGGGGTTCGATTCCCCTGGTCTAGGTCTTGGATTTTATTTAATGGTTATTACGAGAAATTTATAGTAAAGTATGTTAGGTGGTTATAGGCTAGACCAGGGGTCGGCAACCCGTGGCTCGCGAGCCGCATGCGGCTCTTTTATCCAAATTTTGTGGCTCTTCAGCCTGTCCGAAATGAATTGTATATTTCAATTTTATTGAAACAAATGAAAATTTCATTTATTAAAGTAAAGATATTTTTTCAAAAAGAATTTTAAATGTGATAGGTTTGAAATTGAATAGAGTTATATGAAAATACAGTACGTAATATACAGGTCTGCCACCATTTTCATTCAAACACAGATTTAGTTATTATTTATTTTTTTTATTTACTTTGCAATATGTGAAAATAAATATATAAAACATTTAAATGTTATTGAATATCATAAAATAATAATTTGCGAATACAAATGATCTACAGAGTTGTTTACATTATCATCCTTGCGGCTCTTGGTAAGATTTATTAAAATTATTTAAGGAGAAATGGCTCTCTACTTAAAATAGGTTGCCGACCCCTGGGCTAGACCCGCAAAGCTAAGATGTATTGTTGGTTTAGGGGGTTCGATTCCCCTGGTCTAGGTCTTGGATTTTATTTAATGGTTAATATGAGAAATTTGGATTTTATTTATGTTTGCTATTCGCCTCCGTCCACGACACCTAATTTGTGGTAGTTGGACGTTAAGCCCCGCCTGAAAAAATAGGCGATTACTTTACTGCACTCTGGGATTGCACAATAGATTGTACTGTTCACACATCTCCAGGAGTTCTGTTTCTTGCTCAAGAATGCTGAAAGTTCGAAACCTATTATGGCAGAAACGTTCTCTGAATTAGATGTTCAGTAGTGAAGGAACTAGATTTATTCCTATTTCTTTTTCTTAAATATACATACATATATACATAGGTATATATGAAAATGTCTAGAGAATTATTTTAATTTCAAGTGACCTAAATTAGCCACACAGATCATCACTATTTCAGCGCTCTTCAGATACCTCTCACTGAATATGTTCGTTTTCTATTTAATGTGCTGAATGTGAAGGATAGATCGTGAAAGGCCGCCGTCAACTCTCTTTATTATCAATATCTTTTCTCTCTCTCTATGAATTACGTGCATTTATTTATGTATTTATTGTAATTATTATTATTTTTCTTTAACATATATGTGTATGCCCTTGTGCAATTTATGCATTCATTGAAATCTCATATTGCACTTTAAATATCATTATTAAAAATAATATTTTGTTTCGTATTCCATGTTGATTATAACCTGACCTATAGTTAACAGCAATTATGCATGGAAACAATGTGCAGATAGGTTATACGCTTTGTGATAAATAGTTTTATTTTAGTTATTCCGTAAGAATATTAACTTTCTCTAAATTGTAAAAAAAAAGTATTGCTATCGTATCAAATGTTCTTCATTAAGTTTTCACTTGGAATTTCCGTATAGAAGTGCCCTGAAATCGAAAATAATGACGGTCTGTGCAATGTATATGCTTAGAATATATGTAACATTTAAAGATGAATACTCTAGCTCAAGAAAAATAGAAAAAGTCGCAGTAAGTTCAAAAATTACATTATTTTTATAGGCCAATCTGAAAGGAATTAGTTTGCGAATTTCCACCTTACTGGTCAGTGCTTCTTAATTTGTTAATGCTGCTGGCTAATTTAGTGGTTTCATTTTCCGGGATTATCTAGTATAAATATGTCTTAAAGAAGTATAGATTTTCTTCGGCGTCGAAGAAGTTCAGCATTACAACACATTGGACAAAATAGCATTTTGGTGAAACGTGACATTCGTGGCAAATGTTCGCTGAGTTTAGTCACCTACCTGTCGCTCGTGATTATGATTCAATTCGGGAAAATTTATTTGAAAGGGTTATCATCTTTTATAGTGAAGGAAACTTAAGTTGTTGTGATATTGAAGTAATCTTGTCCTTTTCAAGAGTTATTTTAACATGAATTATTCCAATTATATTCAAAAACCATTATTAATAATTCTGCTCTTTTTTTTCAATTTTTGCAGTTTTTTGGTCGAACCGCTCATAACCCCGAAACGAACGAGCGCCCGAACCGAGCCAGCTCTAGAAATCGGGGAGGAATACCTGGTGAAGCTGTAAAATCTTCAGGATCTCCAGCAAGAAGATCAATACCTTCATTGCCGCCAGTCCAAGCTCCTATAATTGCACCGCATTTAGGTGATTTTTTTTTTTTATTATTATTAAGAATAAGACTTTCTATTAAGAATGGTCGATCAGGTATAATGTGATGATGAATACAACAAGAAAAGAAAATAAAGAAAAATGCACAATTGCATGTTTTATATTCTCCATGGGTCAGCTCTTTTAATTTCGATAATATCGCTAACCTTTAGCTATTAAAACATTATTTTTGTTCCGCATTCTTTAGTTTATTCAAAATCTAAATAATTAAACTTATTTTCCGGGTTTTTAAAATCTTATTACTTTTCCTACCTCCCATATTATTAAAAAATTGAACCTTTTTAAGATTTATTAACAGCTGATTTGTGGTCCATAAGCTTCCTTCATGCTTTAAGTCTAAGATTATTTGAGCTTTTAATTTCAGTACACTCCCTGGGATTCATTTGTATTGCTGCAATAAACTTTGAAAGTTCTCTTGGAATGACCAAGTAAACTTCAACTCAAAACGATTCAACTTACAAGCTAAGCACTTTGCTAATGATATCGTTAAGTGTTATTGACGTTGAAGTGTAAATCGTAGTTTGAAAGTTGTTTCTAATCCTGTTTATAACAAGGTACTTCTAGTCTAATAGAATAACACTATTAAGTTTACGAGTATAAAGAGCTGAGATGGAAATTGCTGAAGTTTGATGAATTTGTTAAAAAGCTGTGAATCATGTTTTCAAAAATTATTGCTCGCATTTCTTCAGTGATTCACATTTTAATTAAAGTTGCATTCATTAGTTATAAAACTAGGAATTTGTAGAACCCTTTTTTTTATAGAGTCAAGGAGTTTCAATTAATTTGAATATTTAAGTTCTACACAAATCTGGGGATTTGCTTAAAGTTTGTACTTTGTCTTCGGCAACCAAAATCCGAGGACTCCAGTCCAATCAGTTGATTCCGCGAATGGCTTGGACTATTGAATAATCGAACTCATTATTGCTTAGCAAAGTTGTGGGCGCTGGACTAGAGGCTAGAAGCTCTGGAATGGGGTTACTTATCAGACAAAGTAGGTATAGAAAGGTATCCACTTTGGGTTAATGTTCCGGGCTTACGGGTCATCTCTCCAAATACCCTGCAGTTTTAAGCCCTATAACTGACTTGCCATGATCTGTCCATCCTTTCGTAACACGGCCTGCTTCTTCTCTCTTTTTGTGATTAAGCTGTCTAATAAAACTTCTTGATGAGGAAATTAGCAGAATAGATGTGGATAATAGGCATTTTATATATTACATAACTCTTGATTCACTCACTTGTCCAGGATTCTAATCAAGGCAGTGCGTCCTTAACTTTTTTTACGTCGAGAGAAAAAAGATTTACAAATTTAGTATTTCGTTGGATCTGTTATATATATCTGGCATGTGAAAAAGACATTTATATAAACTAAATTTCTTTTGAAGCACACTCTTCATGATTTATTTTTATCTTAACGTTAACCTTCTTGGTTGTCTCAAGAAGTTTCAACTTATCTTTTGAAAATCACTTTTTTTATTCTATTATAATTTCTGAAAAGACAAGAAACTAACCAACGCCACAAATTTCTCGCTAGACTACTTGACAAACGTTCGAAACTTAACCTACATAACAAAAGACTCTTATATCATCTACTGTTACTGCGACCTATTGGGTCATAAGGCATCGAAGTATGGGGATCGACTAACCGTTCCAACTCACTACGCATCGAGACATTACAGTCAAAAATACTTCGAAAACTTCTTAACGCTCCGTTCTATGTATCTAACCTCACTATCCATAATGACCTCAAAATCTCCATTTCATTACAGATCTTGCTAACACTCGTTTCTTCAAATTTCATTCCATTCTATAGCAGCTCATCCTAACCCTCTCATAGAACACCTATCTTCCTCCACATTACCAGGTAATCCTCTAAAGAGATTGAAGAGAAGATGGCCTCTCGTGATCTACTCTTATCGTGAGAGCAAAGCACGTTACTGGAGTGGCACCACTGGGTGCCTTCTCCACTCATGATTTTCTTCTATTTCTTTTTTCTTTCACCATATTTGCTTGTTGCAACAACTGTTGCAGTGGTAAATTTCAATAAAAGATTTAAAAAAATATTTATATAAAATTTCCTTTAAAAATGTTCTGAAGAACCCATTTTCATATGTTTATTTAAATGACTACCTTTTAGAAATGAACTCCTAATACAATATAGTTTTTAAATTGTCTTATCTATCTCTGTCTATAATCTGATCTCCTAATTCTTCTATTTCAGATAAAATGCCGTTAGACAATGGTGACACTGAACAAGCAGCTGCAGCCGCCCCTAGACAACAACCTGGCAGAGCGAACACACTGCCAGAAGTGGCGGCCACAGTTCCTGGTTGTTTGACTCCAGTTGGTGGCGGCCCAGGTTATACAAACAATGCATTTTGGGATTCATTAAATGCTCTCACTTTCAATAGCCATAATCATGAGAATGTCATGTCCAGGTAAAAATTTAAGCAATCCGATTGTCAAATCGCGTAGTAAATTTCAATTTTTTATTAATAACTTGTTTTTCTACCCCCTTTTTTTTTTGCCCCCCTTTCTCTAGATTACGGAAAAGTCTTCGTCAAAAAGAAGAATTCCTTTGCAGTGCAAGCAGTTCTTCTTCTACTTCGCCGTTGCATTCCAGTGCAGGTTCTGTTGGACCAGCTAGAAGTACTACGACGGACAATGTTGTAGCAACTGCTAGCAGACTTCCACAAAGAATCGCCACCACACCCGTTTGGCCTCCTGCTATTCCTGCTTCCAGTGTGCCTCAACCTTTACCAAAGGAGGTTATAGTCAGGCATCAACAACATTCACCTGGTAAAAATAAAAAGACAATGATTGATCAAATATCAATTAAATTTACAACAATTTGATTTACTTACATCCTAGTAATTACTTGTATTTTAAAATCGTTTAGCTGTCAACTAAATTCTGGCCCGATTCTACTCTTAGCTGCTTTTACGTTTTAAGTCGCCTCCTTCAGGCGAATTCTCTCTTTAGGCAAGACTGGGTTTCTAATTTATTGCAAGAGACTTCAATGCTGAAGCACTTTTGAAGCGTGCTGTTGTAGTGTACGACCCCTTTCTCAAAAGGGGCATTATTTTAATCTGTTTTTAATGATTTTCTGTCATCATTGTACCCAGTCAAAATGGAATATTATTTTAATTATTGGAAAAACATCTGCACTTTTTAAACTAAAATGAGAATCCAAACCATTAACGCCCTACATCATGTAGATTTATATTTATTATTTATATTATTACATTTATTGGTGTAACCTGTTACGTTAAAGGAGGTTTTATATAATCCATGGCCTTTTTCTTTTTTTTTAAGGTTTCGTTTATGGAGGTGCTGTAACAAACGCTCCTAAAATAGAATCTCGTTCTGCCTCTTTGGGCGGAGTCGAAAGTTTACCAGCGGTGGTTCGACTGGATCGTATACAAGAGGAGAGAGCCCAGAGGCATTCACCACCCAAACAGTGTTCCATGGATTCAGCAACCCAGAATGTTGCCTCTACAACTCAACCACCTTGTTTCAGATTTGTCTCGCAGAGAGCTAGGCAGTTTGAATCGGCACATTCTTTACAACCCAACATTCATTTATATAGGTTGGTTTGTTTTTCTTTTTAATGCTTCAATGGATTTGAAATCATCTAGAGAGAAAAAGAGGATAATGTATCCAGAGAGTATTTTAAGTTTTATTTCAGGAACAGAAAGAAAACAAAAGGATGGGATGAAATACGGTTATTTTGTTTCATCATTACTAACACATCTTCTTCAAATGTTTTTTGTTCGAATTAAATGAAAACAGTGCCTTGATATTGTTGGTTCTCTCGCAGGAATCGTGTACTAACTGTAAGTGGTCTAACACATTAACTGAGACTCAGATATTGAGTACTCGGTTGTTCCCTCCATTACTTTCCCAACAAGATATGTGTAATTGCAGATCCAAATGGAGAAGGATAGTAAAAAGTTACAGCATACTTTTTTTAGCATAAATTATCCCTGAAAAAGTCAGAACAGCGGCGTAGACCATTCTAGAGAGAATCTACGCCAGCTTCTCCGCCCACAAATGGACCTCTAGTTTTTTTCTGATTCTTTTACGCTTGAACTTGCCCACCCAGTTATATGCACTCGTTAATCCAGATTCATCTTCAGTAATTCATCCTAGCGATCATGTTTCCTCTTGAGTGGTAAGCTACTTTTGATTGTGAACTTAATTTTTTTCTTAGAAATCCAAGGACAAGAAATGTGCTCAAAATGATTAAATTTATAGAATAATTTCAATTTATAGTTTCAAAATTGTTCAGTTTTTACGACACTCGGTAGAAATTGTGTTGTTAACTTGGTAATTATCTTCAAAAAACTAATTTTCTAAAAGGAGAGAAAAGGTTCAAATTGAAAATGGTACGTATTAATGCGAATTTAATATGAATACGTTAAGTTCAGAGAAATTCGTTTCAGTCATTTTACAGGAAATCACGGTAGATGAAAAGTTTTAAGTCCAGTTGGCGATTTTTCAGCCTAAAGTGGGATTGTTTCCAAACGGAACACTATGTTAGTGCTTCACACTAATCTATCTCAAAAATCCATTTTTTAAAAACACTTGTTTTATGCTTGAGGATCTCAAAAAATTATTTTTTTCGATGAATGCACTATTTCTACAATTGACAGGAACTTCTTTTAAGTTAGAAAAATTAGTTGTAATAACTAACGAAGAGTTAGAAAATATTTAATTTCAAGTTTTTTTTAAATTTTGAATAATTACTGTTTATCTAATCATTCAAATTTTCCCGCTCCATTTTTGTTTGATTTAGTATTTTAATGGCTGATAAATTGTTAAAGTAGGTTATAACCTGGCTATCATTGCTATCGTGTTTGTTACCAAGTTATGAATGGGATGCTTATCTTTGGACTTGTTTTCTGTGTAAATTGCAATATTTAAATGGACATTTATTGCTTATATTTTATGTAAGTCCTTTTTATTTTTTACATGTTAAACGGTTAAAATTTACTATGTAGTTCTGTCCTTAGTTTTAATTTGTGATAACCTATCGTTAAGTTATTGGTTCCGGCTCCTTACATATATGATTTATGGCAGAATATTTGTATAATATAAAGCTTTATTAATTCCCCAATATAAAGATAAAAGGTAATGATAAATTTTATGTAAACAAAAAGTTTTGTTTTATGTTCTGTAAAATTGTATAACATATTTCGTTTTATTTAAAAGAAAAAAAGAGCAATTTCAAATATCCTTATAACATGTGGAAATTAGTATCATAATTAACGTTTTGTTGTTTTAAGTTTTGTGAATAATAAATCATTAAATTTTGTGAAGTTATCAGCTTTTGTTTGAACTAATGCTAGTACATTACTTTGAACGTAAAGTAACGTTTATTACAGTGGTATAGGTTATCTGAATAAGTATTATAGCCACATTTAAATCATTTCTTTTTGAGTAAATTTTTCCAAAACAGAGTATAAAATAATCCTGTAGAAATGGTAATCTATTTTAAAATACATTTGTAGTGACAGTTCTTAATATTTTAACCAATTCGTGATGACTTGGTTTTCTCTCAGAAAGTTTGTAACTGAATACACACAATTACTTTCATCATTTTCATAATTTGAGTTTACTATACTATGTCAGAAATGGTTTTCTTTTCTTTATTACACAATTCAGTGTTGAATAGCATGATCAGTACTTAGAGTGGTATAGTTAGGTATTGAAAACAAAAAGTTACATTAATTTTAACATTAATCGCTTATCTTCTGCTGATAAAGTTATGGCATGACCAAAAAAACTTGTTATGCCAACTTTATAATGCCATTTATGTAGTTTCTCTTTTTTTTTTTTATTTATAAAAACTTTTTTTTTTAAATGCTGTTTAATTGATGTTAAATGCTTGAATTAAAGTAACAGAAATATGTTATGAAAAAGTTGAACAGAATGGGGGTATTATTAATATACAGGGTGACCAAAGTTATATGCTCCACCCACTTTTTTTTTTAACGGCGGGAAATTTCGAAAAAAATAAAAAACACGTGTTTAATCATTTTTAGTCTAGTTTATTTTCAGTGATTGACCCATTTTTTTAAACCTCTGTGCCTCGAGGTACAGCATCCAACTTTTGTTTTTCAAATGGAACGTTATATTTTTTGTTGCATATTTTTGTAGTATTTGAGCTCCTAAAAACAACAAAAAAATTTTTTTTGAAATCGGTTAGGTTTTTCCAAAGTTATGGGTATTTAAAATATGAAAAACAAATTTCAGTTTACTGTCAAAATTACGTTATTTTTTTTTAAAGAATCTATTCAAACTGGGCACAACCAACGGATAGGCAAGCCAAAACTCTGGACTCCCACGCTTTGCTTGTAGCAGCACTTATCGTGGCGAAGTCAAGATCTAGGCAGGCTAGAAGTATTCGACGTTCAGGTTGCTTTTTCTACAAACGTTTAGGTGGAGTTATAGGAAATCAACTAATCGGCCCCATACTTCTACAGAGAGAACTTAACTAGTGAAAGGTATCCAACTTTTTTTTTCAGAGACATTTTGCCAGTTCCGCTTGAAGATGTTCATCTACAACGTCGGATAGATATGTATTTTCAACAAGATGGTTGCCCGGCGAGAGTGGTTCGAGGTTAGCTGGGCAGAAATTTCCATTAAAAGTGCGTAAGGACTCATTGTCCCATCCAATGGCCACCTCGATATCCCGGACTTGACCCAAGTGGACTATATTTTGTGGGGATACCTAAAAAATAAAGTGTGAATTATCCTTAATCCCGTGACTTCAGTCGATGATCTGAAACGTCGAATTACTCTAGCCTGCCTAGATCTTGACTTCACCACGATAAGTGATGCTACAAGCAAAGCGTGGGAGTCCAGAGTTTTGGCTTGCCTATCCGTTGGTTGTGCCCAGTTTGAACAGATTCTTTAAAAAAAATAACGTAATTTTGACAATAAACTGAAATTTGTTTTTCATATTTTAAATTACCATAACTTTTGAAAAACCTAACCGATTTCAAAAAAAAATTTTGTTGTTGTTTTTAGGAGATCAAATACTACAAAAATATGCAACAAAAAATATAACGTTCCATTTGTAAAACAAAAGTTGAATGCTGTATCTCGAGATACAGGGGTTTAAAAAAATGGGTCAATCACTGAAAATAAACTAGACTAAAAATGATTAAATACGTGATTTTATTTTTTCGAAATTTCCCGCCGTTAAAAAAAAAAGTGGGTGGAGCCTGTAACCATGGTCACCCTGTATATATTTTTTTTTCTTATCATACATTTCTAGTATCTAAAAATAAGAAAAGATTAAAAAAGTATAATAAATTATCTTAAAAACTTATCTTTAAAAACAAGTTTTGCAAAATTTTATCTTCTTTTTTAAACACGAGTTTTTAATATTTTTGTTGATAACATTTCAGTTTAAAGTAAGTTACTGGTCCGAGTATATTGTTAGACATTTAAGATACTGTTTGTTCATTTTCTGTTCTTTTGCTAAAAGAAAAACTATTTTTCATCACTTGTAATTATATGAAATTGTTCTGATTTGTAGTTTTCATTCTATTTTTAGAGGAAAGAAAACCTGTTCTTCGCGTATCATTATTTTCAGTCTCTCTGTTCATAACAAAAATATTCTCAAATTGAGCAATGCATCAAATCGATCGCAGACCCGAAATTGAAGCATAATGTAAAGAAGGATAAGATACGTTTTCCAGTACTGAGTATCTAACCACTTCGCCACCTCCTAGCCTCTTTATTTATTTATTTTATAGGCAAAACGCTTTTAAATCATCCTAATCTTATCAATAATAATGTTTATAACACAGATAAAAATGTTGTGTGGCTATGAGTTAAGATCACTGATTTTATCAGTCACAGTGCGCTTGGTTTTTGCTCCCATTTTTTTTGTGTGTAATATTTTGCTTTAAAAAAAAGATATGGTTTCATTTGTAGAGTATTATTTAATTTTATTTTTTTTTTGAACAGAATATTAAGTGCTCTTTTTTTGGCAGAATACTGAATACTTTTAGGTGCGGCCTAAAACTAAGGCAAAATGAAAAGTACATCCAAAATGTTATATCCTTTCATAAGGTTGTTTTTAACTATGCTAAATTGTTTATCTCTTCTTAATTATTAAATATAACCAATGCGATTGCCAAAAATATTTACTACATGTGGATTGGTCTATTGTATGTAAGTATCCATAAATTGTTTGAGAGAGACCAAGTATTTTTTGCAGTTTATTATTATTTTATAATTAGAAAAAATTGTGACTAGCAGGGGAAGAATTGAATCTTTATTTATAATTAGAACAGCTTTTGCCACCTTTGCTCTTCATCATTCTAATATGATTGTATGTTATTGTAAAGTAATTTATTGATGTTCTTTAGGAGTGAACTGGCTAGATTGGCTACAAAAAGAGGTGCACCAAATGTTGCCGTTAGAAGAAGAGAATTTGAAAGTAGAGCCGCAGATTGGAGGCATCAAAGGGAAAGTCGGTCTTTGGAGACGCCATCTTCAGGTACGCGTAGTCATTTTTTTAAATACCCTTCTTTAACGAAATCTCTCAGCCTTTGAGCAATTAATAGCTCATCTAGTTATTTAAAAGCTTTTTGTTTGACCATACAAAGAAACAACTTTGGTGGATCTTTTCAAGGCTTTATCGGATGGCAGAATCAGTTTGCAAACTTTATAATTAAAGCTTGCTGTTAAAAAAAATAAATAAATAAAATAAATTATACTAGAATCAAAAATTTTATTGTTACACTCTCTCGTTTCCAATGATTTCTTTTATTACTGCTCAGCTTTCGAGTATTATATTATGATGAGCATTTACTACCTTTACTGATAAGTTTAATTTTTTAATTATGTTATAGTTTTCTTACTGTAAATCCGTTGTTCGCTAGTCATCAGGTACTAATAAAATTGTAAAAATAGGGCGCCTAAAACGGAGCCTATCCAATTTAGTCTGACTAAAGCTCAGGATTGTCTCCTTCATGGATGATCCGAGCGTTAGATGTTTAAGGGTCCTACAGCCTGTAAGAAAAATGAATCTTGCCCTGGTCTTAAATTGATTGCCAGTCATTTTACTACTTCAGCCTTCTGCTTGCTAAAGCAACGTTTAAGCGTGTCCAGCAATACAGTCTCTTCTCCTTTTTTTTTTGAAGTACTCTGCTCTCCTTTCTCTCAACGGTTTCAAGGTAACCATGATGCTGAGCCTTAATTTCGGCTTTAGTCCTACAAAGATCCCTCAGCAGCTGCTTCCGCTCAAATACTGTGACCTGGCTTTTAAAATCGGATCTAATAAGCGTTTTACGCTGGATACGAGTTAACTTACGCTTTAAACTCGACTTAGAGCCTGGTGGGATGCATCTGCAAATAGAAACAGCATCGTTTTGCAGTCTTGTTTGCCTAGATGAATGAAAATTTTGATATACTATGCAAGAAAAATACTCTTCTCAGAAACAAGTGTTGTATAAGCCTAATGGCGATTCTCTTACACATGCTCATTCGCACCGTGCACTTCTAGTCCAAAAAAAAGGAAGGTTTTTTCTGAAACTCATTAGTCTATTACATTAGTTTGTTTAAAAACTTGCCTTGCCAATCTATACTATGTGCTACATAAATATTATGTTCTCCATGATATTATGTATCCATGATAAAACCTCTTCTCTGGCTTAGCACATGCGTTCGACAGAGAACACGGCAGGTGGTGGTCACTTGACGGGGGAACTTCAGCGCATCCTTACCGTGATCGCACAAGTTAGTTGTGCTCCAGCGCTTAAGCTGAGCTTCTTTCTTTCTTTTTTTTTTTAAAAAAAGTTTATAGTTTCAATTTTAGACGCATTTATTTTATTTAGTTTTATTTTGTATCATAGCCAAAAAAGTATGCATGGTTTATATCTTAAGCATGTTTTTATTCTGTAAACTATTGGGTGATGCATAAATTCATGGTGCTTAAAAAAATATCCCAAATTCTACTATGATCACGTAGTAGTATTCTAGTATGATTTTTGCTATTTTATTCACGATTGAGACCCGACGATTTTGAAGATGTAGAAAATTTCTGTCTTCAAAAATAATAATAATTTTAGTTTTGCTGAAAAATAATCATCGAGACAATTTTGGAAACCATTCTCATGGTTGAAGGCCCAGCCGTTAGGAGTTTTTCGGCTAGAGAGCGGAAATGGTAATTGAAAGAGCGACACTGCGAGCTTTGTTTTGAAATGGATCTTGCAAAGCTTGTGCTGGAATGACTAATTTAGTTATGTTTGTGCATTTTTAGGGTAATCCCAAACATTGGGTCCGAATTGGATGTTTCTAGTGGACTTGTCTTCTTTCTTTTTATTTGGTTGAATACCCAAAGAATTCTCAAAACGGTAGCGTTATACGATCGAAGATCCCAATACCTAGGACACTAATGAAGTGCCACCTAGTACAAAATTTTGTAAACGAATCTTGACGGCAGTATCACCACGGAAATCTTGGGTGAAGACCCTATAATGTCAAAATTCCCTCCTCCTCTCTTGATTTTCTCCAAGTACAAATTTATCGCGTAATAATATTGGCTAGGCAGAGAATGAATCCCTTGTTAAACTCTAACAAGATGTCTTTTTTTTATGTTGGTACTTCGGTTTGATAATTCTTTCTTCTTTAGCTGCAAGTAGTTAAACTATTAGACAATATGATTTAGCTAGACAAAACGAACTTAGTAGCTACGTTTTCTTAGTTACCTTCACTGTCAACATCATTCTGCAAAACAGTACTTAAACTAGTTTGGACTAATTTATGCTTTAACCCAACACAAAAATGAATTTATCTCGCCATCACTTCAATTCAGAATATATTCAGTACTCAATTCAATTCATAACTTGACATTAGCTTTAAAAGCTACGGGTGCTACAGCAAACTTTGTTTCAGCATATCTGCTACACTGTTATTTTAATAATGCTTCTCGAACTTAATCTGACTTTATATTGTAGATGATTAAACCATTTACCGACATAATTATCTGGAATTTAGAGACAGATTAATTTATAGATAATGTAGAATGATTTAGAGAAAGTAATAAATAGATTATAGCGATGCTTTTTCTTTCTTGATTTTTGTTTTTTAAATAACTTTTTTAAAGCTTTTTTTTTTAATATAAACTTTTCGTGCAGGTTCTCTATCGCCAACGCCACCCATATCCGGCAATAGGATAATTCCAGTCGGCAGTACCAAACTACATTGCGACCCTCCAAAGGATTATCATGATACTTCTGGTAATCATTTTCTATAATAATTGAAAACAAATGTTAATTATGGTGAAGATTGTTAGTGGAGAGGGAGTTTAGAAAGAGATTAATTTATTTTGTCTGCATGAAAGATAGATAAGATTATTTAATAGGATGAAAAAATAATTGCCATTTCAGTCGTGATACATTTATTCTGCCGAGCTTTCGACTAAGAGGGACTAGGTCCATCTTCAGGGCTTGTCAGATCCATGAACAGACAAGACAGAAGACACACCAACCCTGTAATGTAAAAATATTACTTTGAAAAACTAGCCCTGAAGATGGACCTAGTCCCTAGGGATCGAAAGGTCGGCAGAATAAATGTATCACGACTGAAATGGCAATTATTTTTTCATCATATTAAAACTATGAATCAGTCACCAAAAATAATGAACAACAATAAGATTATTTAGTTTAAATTTTGAAAGTTTTTAGCGCATCTTTAGGGATGTACTCTTCACAGGTAAATCGGAGAACTGGATGCAGTCTAGAGATTGTTTGAGAATGTTCATTAGGAGTTTTTAGAATGAGAATACTTGATTCTCTGAAAGAAAGTTCAGGATCTTCAAACTTCTCCCCCAAAAAAAACTTTTTTTAAATGACTCTATTGTTTATTGAGGTCATTAACGTTTTAAGGGATTATAGGCAGTCAAAGGCGCCAAAAAAGTCATTTTTTCAAAGTTTTTTGGGGGAAAAACGTGTTTACTTTTTTATTCGGGTACTTTTGCGTCATATCAGTCCATGTTTAAAGAATTTATCGTAATTTTTTCGTTACAAATTAATAATAATTGTACTAATGGCGAATATTTTAATGCAACACGTCAAAAAAATGCAATCCTCTCGTGGACATGATATCTTGAGACTGGGTCATCTGAATTCAAAATTTCGAAAAGATTTCGTTAGTAGATGACTTTATCCTCGTACTTGACCGAAGGATTTAGAAAAAAATTTAATTTTTAATTTTTTGGGACAACTTTAAAGTTTGATTCACGATTTTCACTAAAAAAAAAATTGACCATTTTATGTTTGTAAAACAAGTTCTATTCATTGAAAAAAAAAAAAAATCAATCGTCCAAATACGATTTTAATATGTGTAATAGAAATACGTAAAATTTCAAAAAGATCGGTGCAGTAGATTTTGGGATATCGTGTCCACCGACTTTGAAAACGTAGTTTTGAGAAAAACGCGTTTAAAGTTTTCAGGCGGTTAAAGGTTTGCGAATAAAACCTGGATAATCTTTTTTTCAACTTACACAGTGTCATCGATTCCAGGCTCATAAAATAAGTCCTCCATGTCTTCTAAAATGTCTCAAGTTTTCCGATTTCTGCTGTCTGCATAGGATTCTTGCCTCCCGCGTAGCAAATTGAGCTCTGTGCTCAGCGATGGTAATTCGAACGGTCGGGGCTTGTATACACTTTCACTCTTACAATTTTGCTCGGATCGACTTGAAATTTTAGGACAACATTCCTGAGATACTATACTTTAATATAAAAAAAAATCGATTTTTTCAAATTTCTGACTGCCTATAACCCCTTAAAGAAAACGTCCATAACCTGTAAAGAGTGAAATCTGTGGAAGCACTCTCACATAAATTCTTTGTTGTTTTTTTTTTAAATTATTGAAAAGGATTGATTTAGCTTTTACTTTTAGTAAGTTTGATTGTTAATTTAATATTTTATTTCCACAAATAAAATGATTTTGAAACATTAATCTCGTTTGTCTGCCTGCCATTACAGCGGCTGAAACAAAAGCACCTTCCAATCGTCCAAGATCGAATTCAGTGGAAACAATACCAGCTGGTCGAATGTCGCCACGTAGCGTTAGTAGCGATCCACCTCAGCAAAGGCATAAAGCTGTCCGTCAAGATTCATATCTGGCTGCTGTAAACAAGCCAGTTTCCCATCATCATGTACACCATCAACAGTCGCTGCCTCAGCAAGGTATTTAATAATTTACTAAGTAAAATTTTCTTGTTTTTTTTTTAACTTTTTTGTAAAATAATATTTTATAAAAAATATTAAAACAAAGAATCTTATTTTTTGCTTTGTTTTTGTTTTACGAATTAAAAAA
This sequence comes from Rhodnius prolixus, assembly GCF_049639745.1. Classification (NCBI taxonomy): domain Eukaryota; kingdom Metazoa; phylum Arthropoda; class Insecta; order Hemiptera; family Reduviidae; genus Rhodnius; species Rhodnius prolixus. Next base: position 34,398,032 of record NW_027411582.1, read on the forward strand.
GTGTTGCTTATTTTTTGAAAAATAGTATTTTTTTTTAAATTTCATTTTGAAATTTAATTTTTGAGCAGTAAGTAAACAATGCTTTTTTCAAATTTGCAAAGTTTTTTTTTTATAATTATTTTTAAATGCTTAATTTTGTTGGGCGATGTTGGTGATGAGATTTTATTTTTAGCACCCCAAATTTTTGGGAGATTTTTTGAAAACGTATTAAAATATAGCACCAAAGCACACTTTTGTAGATAAATACATTTTTTTTTCTGCTTGGATGTATATATTTTTATGTGCTGTTTTTTTAAAATGCATTTAATTTATTACAGCTCCTCTAAACGGAGAATTTGATATTATCATGAATAATATTATTTTTAAATTTAATTGCAGGCTCACTAACTTAATGCAATAAATATCAGCTTCTTTATTTATATTATTATTATTATTATTTATTTTTATTTTATTTATTTTTTTGTGATATTTAACTTGATCTTTAACTGAAAACAACAGAAACACTTCGAAACCCTTTGTTTAAGCCGTGAATTTTGAACAGTTTCAAATAAATTGCTGAATGTTATTAGAATGTTTTGAATACGAAACCTAAGTAGTTGTCAAAATGGAAAATTAAACCTTTTTATACGCACCTATCCCGAATATTTATACGGAAGGTAGTCCTGGGAAATATAAAATCTTTTTGTTGTTCATTCTTTTTGGTGACTGATTCATAGTTTCTCAATAGGATGAAATAATAATTGCCAGTTTCAGTCGTGATACATTTATTCTGCCGAGCTTTCGATCCCTAGGGACTAGGTCCATCTTCAGGGCTAGTTTACAAAGTAATATTTTTACATTACAGGGTTGGTGTGTCTTCTCTGTCTCTGTAGAGTCCATGAACAGGCAAGACAGAAGACACACCAACCCTGTAATGTAAAAATATTACTTTGTAAACTAGCCCTGAAGATGGACCTAGTCCCTAGGGATCGAAAGCTCGGCAGAATAAATGTATCAATGGCAATTATTTTTCCATCCTATTAAATCTTTTTTTTTAATTTAAACTGTTGTCATTCTAAAGAAACTAAATATGAATTAATTATAATTGAAGAGAAATAATCCCACTCTTTAATTACTAATAAATCTAATGATTTTAAATCCTTTCTTGCTGGTTGAAGGGTTTCGCTTTCATTCATTGATAAATTTTGAGGAAATTTCTAGTAAGAAGGGTGACGATTTAGTTCGTGATAGTTTTAAATTAGGCAGACTTGATAGTGCAATCCGTAATTGACATTCGTCTTTAGCTTTTACATAGTTTCTTACAGACTTCCAAATAGTACTCAAAATATTTCTTGAAAATCCCCCCTCCCCCCCAAAAAAAGAGTGCAGGATAAAAAAATCTACTTGCGTTTGATGGTTATCAGCGATTTCATTTTGAATACTTGCAAAATAACATTTCAAACACACAATACAATCATAAGCGATACTGATTTTAAGCGCAATCATCCACGACTGAAGAGAAGAAGAAAAAGAAAAAGTACTCCAACTGCACGGGAGATGAAACAGGAAGTGATAAAAGGAAAGAAGCGCCACAAGCACCTAGAATCAAAGTGGAAGCCCCATCGCCGAAGAAAAAACCAGAAAGACCGAATAGGCTAGATCTGGTGACCACGAACAGACCAGCGGTTCGGCTGCACAACAACAGAGGTGAACATTATAAAAAAAAAAAACAAAACACAGAAATCATCAAAAACAAAAATATTCCAACAAAAAAAACCTGTGGTACTGTGGTCCAACCTTACAAAACCTTGTTTCGTCTTACTTTACCTCCGTCTTTCGTCTTATAATTTATAACCTCCCTTGTTACTAATATTATTGTGGCATAAGCAGGATTGTTTATTAATGTGGGTTTTTTAATTTATTTGAAACCTTCCCTTGTGGTTTATGTTTCAGCAAAAAGTGGACATATATTTATCTATTACTAAAATACGTTGATTAATTCCATTCAGAAGCAATTTAAACCAGGAACTAATCTAATTTATTTTTGAATTGACATATACAGTGATCAAAAAAAGTATTCTTACACGTAAGTTTTCTTACTTTATCTACTGAACTTTTGTTTCTAGGATGACTATTTCTTCAGCACTGAAATCGAAGATAGTAACAATGAATTTAATACTCTCATTTTCTTTTATAAACATAAAGAATTCAGTAAAAAGCAGAAAAATAATTTATTGTTTGCAAAATAAGTATTCAAACACTCAGTCTGGAATGTTAACGCAAAACGTAAAGACCTAATATTTTGTAAGCAATCCCTTTGCATTTGTTATTGCTTGGCATAGATTCCACCAGGTTTTAGTGTCCCTTGAGATGTGATTTCTTTAAATTGGTTATGAGCTCTTTTCTGTAAGAACATTTCAATTTTCGAATTTTTCACTACAAAAAAAAAAGACCATAAATTTTCAATAGGGTTTTATTTTTCTGCTTTTTAATCAATTCTTTATGTTTATAAAAGAAAATGAGAGCATTAAATTCATTGCTACTATCTTCGATTTCAGTGCTGAAGAAATAGTCATCCTAGAAACAAAAGTTCAGTAGATAAAGCAAGAAAACTTAATGTATGAATACTTTCTTTGACTACTGTAAATAAATTTGTAATTTTTGTATAAATTTATTTTTAATAGGCCATTGAACTATACAAGTTTACTCTCAAAGGATTTACCAAATATTGGTGAACTAAATATTGGTATTCTATTGGGTTGAAGCGTATAAAATTCGTGCCATATTTTTTAATGATTTTATTTCTCTATTTTGTAAAACAATCCTTATAATTGCCCAAAATCAATTTAAGAACGGTCTTTAAAGGAACTGAAGCAGTACGAGAATGTTCTCATCGGGTGCATTTATGCTATGTCTTCGAAACTATTAGTCACCCACCCTCACTTTTAGGGAAATCTTAATTTAAAAAAAAAAAAAAAAAAAAAAAAAAAAAAAAATAGCCTCGATTTAATTGTTTATGCCACATTTTATAATAGCATCATGTTTTCACGTTGATGTTTTTTATTGACTTAGCAAAATTTTGTTACACGTATTGAAAAAGAATTTTTTGTTAGCATTTTGCGGGAGATTAAGATTTACTATTGGAAAATATTGGAGCGAAATAAACCAAATCATAGGAGTATCGTGGTTTTTTTTCCGAGAGAATGCAGTTTGGATATTGGCTGAATTATTAAATGGTATTTAAAAAAAGAAATCTAAAAATTTCTTTGATCCCCCCTATAGAGAACGAAATTCAAAAATTATTGCTGCTGCCTCATCTAGATTATTTCTCGTAGACATTTATTTATACCTTCCAAGGCGCCAAGGTCCTGCGAAGCTAATATGTATTGTGGTACTGGGTTCGATTCCCGGTCTTAGGCCTTGGATTTTATTTAATGGTTAATATGAGAAATTTGCAGTAAAGTATGTTAGGCTAGTCGTCTCCGGTCCACCGACACTTAGTAAATGGTAGTTGGACGTTAAGCCCCGCCTAGAAAAATAGGCGATTACTTTACTGTACTTACTTTACTTTATTTATTCCTTCCATCAGCTGTTTTGTAAAGGACAATATTTACAAGTAAGAAAGTCTCATCTTCAAAAAAATCTATGCAACTTACTAAAAACTATAATATTGCTAAGTCAATAAGCATCTTAAATTTATGATTAACCAAAAAAACTAAACATACATATTTTTTAGCATTTTAACCATAGCACTTGTAACATTTCTGCTTTTTATAACATGCAGAACTTTATTTAACCAAAGCATTAACTGCTTCCTTTTTTTCTTTTTTTGGTGAAAATTGTGAAACCAATAAATTTGTGTAAACAATTATATATGTGTGTATTAAATTTATTTATTTTAAAGAAACCAATTATTTGTTATCTTAAAATTACTAATTATTTGTCTTAACTGTATTTATGTTTGCCTTATTTGGAGTGTGATTTTTTTTTTTTTTTTTCAAATTAGCTCTATAATATCAGAATTTTACCAAAATTTGTGTTTTTAGTTTGTAAAACTATTTTGGTTCCATTATAAAGATATATCTTTTGTTGGTATTTGTAAGGGTTAAATTGGAAAATGATTCGACTTAAACTATTCCTGAACTACCGTGTTTGCGTACCATTATTAGGCTTCCAAGGATGGGAAACCTTCACGGTTACAATCCTTATGTCTTGAGCTTGAGCTGTTTTCGGCAGACTAAAATGCTAATTGTGGTATCCAGTTTGGATAGACAGCTTGGTCTGGATAGACTACCTCTTGTTATTTGAGAATTTTCAGTAAATGCTAAATCCTTCGGAGCTATTACTAATATATGAGTCATTTCCATGGTTCTGTTATTAAAATTATAACCAGTTCCAACTTTGGTAAAAAATGTGAGTAGGATTTAGTCAGTCAAAAATAAATAAATTGAGCAAAATCACATTGATTTATTTATTTATTTTTTTTCTTTATAAAGCTTTTTTGTACGACTCTGTTTTGTCTTCTCACTTTGCCTTTGCCTTGCATGTATTTTGTTTGTTTCATGTACATTTAAATTATTTTATATGAAATAATCATTATTAAGCTAAAGCCCTAAATTTTTTTTTACATTTTTTTTTTTATAAAAGTATTAATTTTAGTTATTTCATTGATATTGTCTTATGTAAAATCGGAGCAAATTTAGAGTTCAAAGAGAAATTTGTTAATTTAGAGATCATAATAAAGATGATTGTTTAGCAGTTAGTTATTAGAGAGAGATGATTAATTAAGTAGACTTTAGATTCACAAAAATAAATATTAATAATTTCGAGGCACCTATTTAGATTAATTTATAATATAGAATTCTTTCAATTTTAATATTTAATATTTTTTTACTTCTTTACAGCTGGAAGCCCAAGCCCAATAGGAACTCCAGATTCAGAGACTAAATCACCTCAGGAAAGTTCTCCTGGATTAGACTCAGTCGTCAGAAGAAGTAAACCATTGCTTGAAGATCAGGGTTAGTTTTATAAGAATATCAATAATGAAACTAGAAATATTCAGAAATAGCTGTACATGAACAGCGCGAATATTGTGAGTTTCTCAACCATGCTATGGCGCACTATTCTTTCAGGAAGCTAAGGTTTTTGCAATGAAGACATTTTCTGTTACTTCTCATAGATTTTCTTGAGGGTATAAGTTTAAGCAATAAACGTTCATTCTGTTTTCTGTTCATTGTTAGTTGCAGTTGTTGCACCTAGAAGATAAACAACACAGGGCTTTAATCTACTATTATGGATTATAACTAATCAATTGGAACTGGTAATGCCTAGCGCTTATCCTTACTGTTCACTGTTGTTTTCTCTTCTTCATAACACGATTCCGAGTCCCTTGAGAGCTCCTTGGGACCGCATTCTGGCGAAGCGGAACTGCTATCCCTGTGTCCAGGAACCCTGGCGATATTAAATTATGGAATCAGTTCTCTCGCTAGCCTATACTCAATGCCACTTTAGCTTTGAGCAGAATTCATAAGACTTGATAGCGTATAAGGTCACTTGGGAGATGACGACTCTTCTTATAAACTATCCCTCTGCTTTCGATCTAAGCATTACCAGTAAATATTGCCAATAGCTTTGTCTACGTGATAAGCTTACAATAAAGAGCTTGAAATGGACTACAGTTTACTCATTGGGTTCTCTGAAACCAAGTACTAGTTGTAAACCTCCTTAACAGTTTTCTATAAGAATTATGAGAGAATTAGAGGTTATGTAAGTTATGCAGTACATATTGTTGTAAGGAAAGTAGAAAACTCGCCGAAATGTTAAACCTCTTTGTTTTTTTGAGTCCATTTCACACCATGGATAAATTATAACTCATAAAATTTCCTATTTTTTTTTTTTTGTATAATCATTTCAGGATCTGAAGACGAACGAGCCACTCGACGCGTATCATATTTGAAAGCGACCTGGGGCGACCGGATACATGTCGACTCAGATCTCGAACTCAGTGATAATGAACCACTTCCATCTCCACATAGGAGGTATGTTTGCCAAATCAAATATATTATTTGGATAAGTTTTCAATGTATGAATTCCTTTATTCTTTAATAATATTCGTTCAATAATGATAAGTTGTTAAACACACTGCATTACATATTTATTCCTGTTGTAAATTACATTTAATTATTTTTTAAAAAACCAGTTAAATGCACTCAATTCTGCGCTCACATTGGAACTGTTCCATTTTTTTTTTAATCAATTCTGTTTTTCATTACATTGTCTCTTGTACCTGATATATGTTCCTTTTGTTAATTATTTACACTGTTCTTTCTTCTTGTATATTGCGTGTTTTACACCCAATTTTATACACAAATACATGTTTAAATACACTAAGTTTATTATGATTGTATAAGTTTGTGTTATTATAAAGGATATGTCTGGTTTGAAACAAAATTATGATATTTAAATTGTTATGAATTCTATGTATCAGCTGTTTCATGCGTGAATACATATTGTACATGTCTATACCGGCAGATTTATGAATTTGAGCACAGTTAAAAATGTGTTTTTAAGTACTTCAAAACATTCTTTGGCCGTATTAAAAGGAAGTCACATAAAAATAATGAATTTCATTAAACAGTTTCAACATAATGTTTCCTTTTTAAACTCAATTTCGAAAATCTGACAAGATCTTTATACTTTCTCATGTGGAGTAAATAAAAGTAGAAAAGATTATCCTCCATTAGGAAAATAATATCATCGTACATTGTTGTTCATTATTTTTGGTGACTGAGTCATAGTTTCAATAGGATGAAAAAAAGTAATTGCCATTTCAGTCGAGATACATTTATTCTGCCGAGCTTTCGACTTAGAGAGACTAGGTCCATCTTCAGGGCTTGTCAGGTCCATGAACAGACAAGACAGAAGACACACTGTAATGTAAAAATATTACTTTGTAAACTAGCCCTGAAGATGACCTAGTCCCTAGGTCGAAAGCTCAGTAGAATAAATGTATCATGACTGAAAACTAGCATTTATTTTTTCATCCTATTGAAACTATGAATCAGTCACCAAAAATAATGAACAACAATATACAAGACGAAAGCCAATCGAACCAAGAGTCCATGAACAGACAAGACAGAAGACACACCAACCCTGTTGTAATGTAAAAATATTACTTTGTAAACTAGCCCTGAAGATGAGCTTAGTCCCTAGGTCGAAAGCTCAGTAGAATAAATGTATCATGACTGAAAACTAGCATTTATTTTTTCATCCTATTGAAACTATGAATCAGTCACCAAAAATAATGAACAACAATATACAAGACGAAAGCCAATCGAACCAAGAGTCCATGAACAGACAAGACAGAAGACACACCAACCCTGTTGTAATGTAAAAATATTACTTTGTAAACTAGCCCTGAAGATGACCTAGTCCCTAGGTCGAAAGCTCAGTAGAATAAATGTATCATGACTGAAAACTAGCATTTATTTTTTCATCCTATTGAAACTATGAATCAGTCACCAAAAATAATGAACAACAATATACAAGACGAAAGCCAATCGAACCAAGAGTCCATGAACAGACAAGACAGAAGACACACCAACCCTGTTGTAATGTAAAAATATTACTTTGTAAACTAGCCCTGAAGATGAGCTTAGTCCCTATGTCGAAAGCTCGGCAGAATAAAATGTATCACGACTGAAATGGCAATTATTTTTTTTCATCCTATCATCGTACATGTTGTTCACATCTTTTACTAAAGGAAATGACTTTTCTCTTGAACCAGACATATCTAAAATAAAAGAAATATTTTTGAGGATTTTGGTGAACGGTTTTTATTGAAGCTAGTGGTTGGTTGTTCTACCAAAAAAAAAAAAATGATACTGTTGTCTCAGGGGCGTACGGAAGTGGCGTCCTCCTTTGTTTCCAGACGACATACAGAGGATCGTCCGACTGTTCGAACCACTGCCTACCATCGTTGATGCACCTTGGTCTGTTCACACCTCTAATTTACGCCCTCTGTTGCTGTGTATAATATTTTTTTGTTTTATTTATTTTCAATTTTACTACACCTGCGCTGCTATTTTAACAATAAATTCTGTTCCGTTTTTTTCACTTCTGCTGCCTTCACTTTGTGAATTCTTTCTAGATTACACTTTTCTAGAATGTTCCCTGCTTTTATTTATTTTTTTAAAAAAATTACACAATCAGCTAGTTTAAATTACCTTACCATAAATTTCTTAGGTTTGTGACTTCTAATGTCATTATTTTAATTTAATTTTCATAATTTTTTTTCACTACCTGATACGCACTGATAAGCTCATCATCACCAATGGCATGGATCATTCCTAAATATTGACTAAAAAATTTAGCCCTGCAAATTCTTTAATTTTTATCCTATCACTTGAGGTTCTTCGCTAACTTGATGTCACTCTCTATTCATCAACAAAATAGTTACTTCTGTTTTAGCTTATACCTAGTTAATAATACCAATAAAATTTATTATTTATGTAACAAAAAATGAAAAACAGAGATGTTTTCTTATAAGTAGCTGTACTAATATGTTAACGAACGTATCTTAATATGTATTAATTAAAATTTATGGACAGTGGTGATTATTTTTATGCAAATTCTAATAATGCTAGTGTTTAATTAATCAAGCATTTATTTAAATTACCACTTTTCATATTTATCATGATCAATAAAAAATAGATATTAAAATGGATTAATCGGTAAAATTTTAGGACTTAGTATTTGTAGCTAATAATTTTCTTCCATAACCCATTTATTAACCGAGGTGTCTGTGGATTTAATTTTATTATTAATTATGTTCAAATTTTTACAATGTTAGTATTTTAAATGAAATTGTTAATGGGTTTACTTCTTAATATAAACGTTTAATGTCTTTCTAGATTTATCCATTAAATTGGATGTACAAATAAGAAAAGTTCATCATTGTTTCAAGTTCTAGTAAAATCAATAGTGAAGATTGTCAAATAATTTTGTGAAGTCCCCGCGTATTCCAGAAAATCGTAACTGAGATAATTTCACAGAGGGAAATTGAGCTAATCCTTTAGACAGAGAGAGAAGCCTGTCCCAAATCCTCCCTGTAATTTGATGCTTAAAATGAAATGATACTATGATACTCACTTTATTAAAAATTAACGTACATAAAATGCCCTCCCTAATGTAAATAAAAATAATAGTTAAATTTATATAATTCTTTTCGTGTTTTAACTCAAACAATTTCTTGTAAGTGCAGCTATATTCAAGTTTAAACCTGTCGGGACATGCATAACTCATTTAATGTTGGAAAAAAAAAAGTTTTAAACAGAAACTAATTTTTGATCGTGTTCGTTATGTGTAAGAACGTCTCGTTTATTGTATTATAAACCAAAATATGGCGTTAAGATTGTGCTTATTTAGCGCTCTTAATAGTATTATACGTAAAATTAAATGGTAATAGTTATGGATTAATTTTTTGTTTTTCGGTGGTTTTTTTGTCCATGCAAAGTAGTTTTTGTGCTTTGTAATTATTAATAATTTTGTAAATTATTGTTTACAGTGTTGTGGCTGTTCCTCAGAAAGATCAGGATATCATCATTGAAGGTCCGCTCTACTGTAAAGTTACACAACTGGATGGCAAGGTTAGTAGTTTTTATTTATTTATTTATTTTTTCTTTGCTAGGAATGTATTGCGATCGTTCACATTTTCACTGGAAATAACGATTATGAGATTCTCTTAGTCAATAAAAGTGATTTTTTTTTTAGAAAATGGTGTGTGTTTATGAACAAAATACAGTCCAGCCTGGATTAACTGGGCTGGTATCCGGCTATACCCATCACGGAAAACTGAAATCCCGGTTAAACCGAATACACAGTATAACATAGTACATTTGTACCTATGAATGTACATACGTATATAAGTATGTATGTATTATACGAGTGCATAGGTAGACTCATCAGTAAGATGCCTATGTGAAAATATGTAAATTAAAATGCCGTTTCGTCCCAGAGATCAACACCTATCTTAGACGGCAATCCTTTTTTTATTTTTTACATAGATACGTACATACATAATGACCCTTCAAGAAAATCAGATATAAAAGAGTTGCTGCCACGCCTACCAATTATGTTACATCGGAAGACAAAGAATTTTCTTGTCGCCACCGAAAATTAACTTTTGTTTCGGCGCCGATCCAGGTGTACTTATGATGACTCAACATGATCCCGGTTAATCGAGGTTGTACTGTACCTCAAAAGCTCAAAACTGCAGGAAGGTTAAACCTTATATCTATATTGGACCCGGCACCACTTTGGACTAAGGGACCCAAGGGCACCACCTTTGCTCATCTGATTTTATACTTTTTTTGAGAATACCTCAAAAAATGGCTCCCAAAATTTTCTTTAAACTGCGTACCACATGGTACCCATCTGCAATCATCAATTTGCAACATTTTCCCTGGAAAATTCCATAAAGGGTCCTTCTGGAAGGTGTGGGTTGGTAGGTTTTTCCTCTAAGGGACCAAAGTGTTTGCAAGCTTTTTGTCGTACATATTTTAAAAGAAATTCTTTTACAATTAAACTTATTATTGTTATTTTCATTTCACTAATAAAAATTCTTTTTTTATATTTTAAACAGAAAGCTGGTGATAGATCTTGGAGAAGTGTTTGGGTGGTGATCAGAGGAAATTCTTTATATCTGTTCAAAGATAAGAAAGATGCTTTTTCTGAGGTGAGTACAATTTTAGATACTTTTCTTCTCTCATATTTTATTTATTTTTTTTAAATACATTTACTGTATGATCAATTGATCATTTATCTTTGCTGCTTTCTGTGAGAAATATTTCAAGTTACAAACACAAACATGACCTGATTCGCGGGATATAAAAGTGCTGAAATCTCATTTATTGGAATTTGAAACTTCTTGCTCTGTAGAGTAAAACGTTTTGTCACCGGTATGTGCCTTTATCTGTGGCCGTAGCAATAAAGAATATCATCAGTTGCCTATAAAATGAGAGGAAAATTGATCCATGTGCGTTGTTTTAATCCAGTGACTGTTTTTGCTGCCTTTTCAAAATTGAGTTTTGGTTGTGTGGGTGACCAAAATTTGGTTCAAGTGATTTCTGTCTGACTTGTAGTTAATAAAGTTCATATCTTTGGGCGAAGTGTATTATCTTTAACATATTCTAATCTTATCTAATCTGGAATCAGGTAATTCATGATGAAATAGAATGTGATTTAGGTCCATGGTGCCCCCCATTGAAAACAAATATCACCCTTGAATCATTTAAACCCAGTTTTGGTGGCTGAGCTGCCTTTGCAGTTAAACTTATTTTCAAGTCTGTTTTGCTAAGGATCTTGCCTTTGATTTACATTCTTCCTATGTTTGGAAATGTATTGTCTGCGATTATATTGCCATTGGAAGCCTTACGAGGGAGACATTAATAATAGAAAAGAAAAGTACTGTCTCAGTATTTCTCATAACAGTTTAATTATTACAAAGCGATTTATGAAATTAGTATAAAAAAATTAGTGTGAAAAAGTAAAAAGGAAAAAATAAAGAAATATATCGCATTAGACCTCAAAAGATTAAGCTTTGTTCTGGTCTTGTTCGCTACGAAGATGATAAATAAACTTAATTAAGAAATGAGTGTCACAAGAGATCACTGGGTCAGGAAGAAGCTGATGAACAATAGTGTAAAGATAGAGGCAAGACGAGAGAAAGCTAAGTAAAACAAGATAGGTTAGGACAAAAAGAGAAAAGAATTAACCTCCTATTCTTTGCCTCCATATCCGTCCAGACAATAGAAATTAAAAACTGCTCTGTTGGTAGCCAGCCACCTAAGAAGGCACTCATCCTGCATTGTCGGCCTTATTGTCGGTAAATATAGACTAATAGAGATCCATTCTAACGGCACTAATTACTTTTATTTGTTCATCTATTATTTGGTTTTCTTTATATCCACAAGTCGTGGGAGTGTTTCACAACAGATGTTTAGTCTTAGACATCAGTTCCGGGTTACATTCAGATTTTCGGCTACCTAGAGATGGCTCTGTAGATCTCCTTCTGGAGTGATTTGTCTTCTTCCCCGCATTCAGGTCTCATAAGAGACTTTTTTATTTATTTATTTTAAAAAAAGCTTTGTCTCTCAGACACCAATGAGATTTTTTCTAATTTTTGTTTTCTCCAATTTTGTCCTCAAATCTGGAATCTGGAAAATTAGATACTTCCTGTTACAATCAACAGGAGAAAGCAAACATGGTAGAGTAGTTAAAGAATGCTTACTTCGTGGTTAGGTAATAGTAGTAATAAAAGTTCCGTAACTTACAAATTCTTGTAGCTAGATCCTTGGCTAGATCTAGTTAAAGAGACTCTGAAAATTTCATTTCACCTCCTAGTATTTATTATGCTAGAATTTCTATTAAATATTCATAAAGATAAAAAGGGAAATTATGATAACGCTCTTATGTTTATGTATGTACATATGTTGAGATGAGGCTCATCAGAGCGTGAAGCACGCTGTATATATATTTATAGTGCCGCAATGCTTTCAGCATATGGATGAGCGTAACGTCCAGTATTTCACAATTGGTTTTTTAAGCTAGTAAATTACCTTTTTAATTTATATTACGCCCAAGCAAGAAAAAGTATTGTGATTGTCAGTGTTTCGAAATTTGAATTTTAACTTAAAAAACACACGTTTCTTGGTCTTAACTGCTGCACCATATTGTTTAGTAAAATATTTAGTACCAGATGCCGAGGTAGTTGAACGGTTAGAGTGGCAATACCTGTCTCAGACTCCTCAAACAATTATTTTCTGTAAAAACTCCAAATCGAAAACTATTAATTTGAGTAAAATAAATTAGTAATTGGGATAATATGCTCTAAAATCTAAAACAGAAGTAAATATGATTTTACCATTTCCATGATTTTCTAACAATACGTATTTAGTAATAGCTGGATTATCCATCTTTGTATAGTAATATAATATTATTCAAAAAATAATTAATACATCCTTTGTAAACCCACCACCTAAACACTCCGTGTTGTAATTATACTTGTTATTAAAATATTTTGTAATTAATTATAATTAATTATTATTTTCTTCATTATATAATTATGAATATATATAAAGTTTGCAAACAATAACATGCACTTTGCAGGAAGATAATGAAATATTTTGTCCCCTTCTTTGTAATGTTAGGAAAATTGTGTTCTCAATTTCACTTGGTATTTCCCTTGTATAATGATACCATTTTTACTTTTATGTTTTATTACAAAATCTATTAATCTGATCTAAATTTTGCTCGTGGCTGATAAAATAATTATTTGTTATAATTAATTAGAAAACTACATTACATTGTTTGTAATTGTTACTTTTTCTTACTGTACTCTGGGAGAAGGGGTGGTCTTATGGTAATGCAAAAAATGTCGATCGCATTTCCCCCCCCCCGGAAACGCATTCCTCTTCTCTGGCAGTGTGTTTTTTTTTTTCTGCATTTGTGTTTACAAAACGCTCAAAAATCAAAAATCTTGAAACTATGTCTCTGGTTTAGAGCTCCACCAGAGTTGCTTAGCGATCATTATCCGTCTTGATGGAAGTAGTGTTGTTCAGTTGGAAGTCCGAGCTGAAGGCTCTACCGAGCCTTTACGGCATGAGCCTTCAGAGCTCGAGCCTTATAGCCCTCGAAGCTGGAGCCGCCGTGAAGCTCAAGTTGAAGGCTCATAAAGTGCGAGCCTTTGAAAATTCTTAAGGTATTGCGACAAGTAATCAATTTCAATGAGCAATGAACATTTTAGAAATTATTGTATTCATTTTTACAATAATTCATTAACTATAAGATCATTTTATTTTAAGAAATGAATTTATTTATGAATGAGCCTTTTGAGCCGAGCCTTGGAGGCTCACCGAGCTCTCTGTGAGGCTTCAGCTCGAGCTCTCTGACTCGAACCACCCGCTGAGCCCTGAGACTTCGAGCGCTTAAGGCTCGAACCTTATAGCCTTATGGCTAATCTGTTGAACAACACTAGATGGATGTGCCACCTAACCGTCGAATAGAGTTTTCATTTTTTTTTTTTTCTTTTTTTTTAGATTTTCTCGGAGATGGTTCAAACGATTTTCTTTAACATCGACTTTATTTCTTTTTGGTACCCGCTTAGTTTTATAACTTTTTTATAAGAAAGATTTTTTCCCAGTAAAATCGTGTTTTAAGAGCACGTCTGGGGAGAAAGTAATGGAGCAAATTAATTGCTAAAATTCGGGGTTCGAAACCTTCAATCTGCTTTCCTTCCTCTCTGCAGATTTCAAAATTCTGGGACCTTTTTTTTTTTTTTTGTAGCCAGTCTTCCGTCATTTTAGAGTAATGTTCACTTTTTTCTTGTTTACCTTTTTGTTTAAAACAGAGTTCGAATAATCAACCTTGAGAATTGTTAGTAATAGAAAGCCACATGTGATTGAGGGTGTCAAACATTTAATTATTATAATCGATTCCTAGATCTTATTAAAGAGTAAGGGCTTATTTATTCTATAATTATTACGTAAGTACATTGGGAACGGCTTAGAAACCAGTTATGGACCATGATCCTTTTGTTACTTACCGTCCTGTGATTAATATGTCGTGTAATATGTTAATTGTATTTACTTATCAAGTTAGTATATAACTACAATACACATATGTACACCAAAAAAAGAACAACTAACCAGTTGCCTGTCGAACGCGCTTTCATTATCCGATCAGACTTAAGTTAACTTGTACTAATACTAGTATTTCTTTATTCGATAGAAGGAGAAATGTAAACAGACTGTTGTTTTCGGCGGGAACACAGGCTGTTGTTAGTTTTTTTTTGTCCAAAAGGCGCGCTAGTTAATCTTTTTAATCAGTGAAAGTATTTCGTCATCATTTTAATTACGTTATATACTTTTGTATATTATTATTTTTGTTTATTTAATGTTTACTTCATTTCTTTTCTTTGTTTTTTTAAAATTTTTCGAAGGTATTATTTCCTTTCTAACTCCAAAAAGATTATTTCTTTGTTTAAAAAGTACAAGTGTGATTATTTTCACCATGTAAAGATTACAAGTTTATAAACATATGTTCGTACTTTATTTACACCTTCTAATTTTAGTAGTAATGGTTTTCTTTTAGTTTAATGCTATATTTGTGTTGTTTTTTTTGTTTTTTTTAAAGTGTTTGAAATAACCTTCAATCATGGTTAACCTTTTTTTATCTTTTCTCACTGGAATCTGACACGAACAGCTGTGAAAACGAAGTGTTGTTAAAAAAAAAAGAAATCGTATTTCTACGTGTTTTATTTATTTTAGAACTAGGAACTAAACGGTGTTCATATAGTTATATTTGTTTTCTTATTTAAAAAAAAAAATATTTTTAATAAAATACTTCAAATGAAAGATACCACAGTTTTCAATAAACATAGAGGCTAGTATAGTAAATATGCCGCCGTACAATGGCAGTAAATAGAGCGTAGTTAATTCGTAGTTAGTACAATATGTTTGATAGTTTTTTTATCTATTTATTGTTTAGATCAGGGATGGCGAACCGTTTTGAGACGTGGGTCACTTATACCCATTTGCACAAGAGTTAAGTTTAAAAATTTTAAACTGAATATTTTCAAAAAACTAAACATCTTTAAAATTCTGTTGGCTTAACTGGGGTAAAACGAGACGAAACAAAAGTGCTACGGAAGTCTCTCTTTTTACAAATATAACTGTACAAAAGTGTGTTTTATCTGAAGAAAAATCTAAATATGGTTATTTGCTTTGGGTTGTCGACTTTTTTTGTTACAAACAAAATATGAGTAAAATTATACATTTTATTTTATACTTTGTATACACTTTTACCTTATTTCAAATACTACAAAAGTATTTGTAGTCATTTACGTTTTAGAACTGTAATGATCAAACTAAAGGTTATAGATAGGCATTTAAATTTGCTTTTGTGTCAATACGCGTGATTGAAAAAAAACTATAGATAGAATATAAATTATCCACAACAATTAGAAAATCTAAATCAACCCACGTAAACAAACAAATGGTTGTCTAGCAATTGTGGGTCAGTGAAAAAGCTTGCGCGGGTCCATAAGTTCACCATCACTGGTATAGATTGTTCCAATTTCAATTCCTAATAGAGGAACCTTTAGGTAGGAATTCCTAAAAAGGTACCTTCAGGAGATTGAATTTCAAAACCCCCAAATTTCGAAAATTCGATTTGCTCACAATACTGTCTCGTAGTAGAAGAAAATAAATTTTTGTATAAATAATTTTTTGCAATTTGAGGAATTGCTAGGGATTTATTGGAGGAATTGCTAGGGATTTATTGGAGGAATTGTTAGGGATTTATTGGAGGAATTGCTAGGGATTTATTGGAGGAATTGGTAGGGATTTATTGGAGGAATTGCTAGGGATTTATTGGAGGAATTGCTAGGGATTTATTGGAGGAATTGCTAGGGATTTATTGGAGGAATTTTTTTAAAAAAAAATAAAAGGGATACGAATGAATAATTCTGTACCTTGTTATTGATAAAATTAATTAAAAAGTAATTCACAATATGCATATTAATTAAAACAATGCTGTTTTATAATTAACACAATTATAATTAGTACGGGTATTTTTATTGTGGAAAATACTAAGTTTAGTGTTAGAGTTTGGTAAATATAATTCGTATTTTAGGAGCAAATATATGTATATATATAAAACCTCCTAATTTTACAACGCATTTTTCTCTATTTTTACACGTAGCCCATAATTTCTTGTCAGTTTAGCTTTCATTTTCAAAACCAGCTGGAAATTGTCTTGTTAGATAGACAGTGTTTCTATAAAAAAAAAATCTTCTAAATTTTCCTTGTTCGGGAAGAGCATGTAATGAAGAGTATTAAGTGTGTAGATTTTTTTTAAAAATATAATGGTCCACAAGTTAATGAGGGTTCGTCTCTTTCTCTTACAGAACTTACACTGTAAGATTTGATGTAAGTTTTCGTAATTCTAGTTTTTTGTTGTTGTTGTTGTTCCACCCAGAAATTGTACATTTTTTTTTTGGATCATACGACTCAATTACTCAGGTTTTTAAACGAGTAAAATATTCCATGCCATTTTGCGACCCCAACCCATGCTTGTGTCATGAACATGAGCTAATAATAACTCCTACCTTGGGATTTTTCACCTTGGTTTTCTCATGCTCTGAAAGTTTTCACAGTTATACACTTTGACACTTTGTACACCCCATATTTCTGTTTTACGGAATACCTATGGTTAACGGAAGGAAGTTCCACTTTGAGGTTTCCTGATCAGTTGCCCTGCTCATTACATCATATCTGTCTATATTTGTAATTTGTACTGTTATAATTGAATCTTCAGACAAGATCATCGTACTTTACCGACCAGAAATTGAATTAAAATAAATAAAACAGATCAGGCTATTTGCTGTAACCACGCACAATAAGTTATGTCTCAGTCCATACAAACCATCTGTACTCACAAATAATGTCTCAAGAAGCTTGCACTACCACAAAGAAGTAACATCCTTATCAGGAATTTTGGGTAACAATATTCCTTCCATCCACTACCAATCTGTAGGGGAGGAGCGGAAGCAGACCCTTTCCGCTTATTTGCTAAACATTTTGGGGGGGGGGCCGGAAACACGAATTGCTTGAACAAGAGGAAGTGAGAATATTCAAAGTCTCGTTTATTTGTTGACTTCTGTCCGTGTCAACGACATTTTTAGCTACCCTATTTAATCCTTCCTATTATAAAATGTGGGACGCTAAACCGTAAATTGTATTCCCAAATACTCCTTTACAGAAAGTGGCAAGTAAAAATTTCTGGAATATTTGAAATTTAGGAGTGCCGTCTCCCAATGGATTATGTAAGAACAAATTATATAAATTCATCATCGTAACATGATCTAGTTTTAGCCATGACATTGGTACTATACTCGAACGGCCGTGACTAGTTTTACGACGACAATAGAATGATCTAATCACCACGTTTGAGCTTTTTATAAATGTTTTTGTTTTATTTATTTATTTATTTTTTCCCCCGCGTCACCTCCGTTTCACCGCGCACCCAAGAACTTCGTCACAAAAAAAGTGGTGTGAACACTCTCACGGCTTCCTATTACCACAATTATTCTCGTAATTGAATTTCCTGGAAATTTAGAATTTCTTCAGAAAGTAGACGTCACGGTTCCTCCCAGAATCTTGCAGGTTCTCTAGAGAAAAATCTTCGAACTAAACTATTAGACCTAGTATTTTATTTATTTTTTCTCTCTCTCTCTCTCTCTTTTATTGCGGTACAATCAGCGCGTTGGCGCTATAAGTAACAATGATAGAAGTGAGCAGTAGATACAAACGAGTGGTAGAAGTTACCCAGTGGTAACACTCCAAAACATTAGGCTATTAGTCACTCTCTTCACTTGAGAGGAGATCACGAGGCCACTGTCTTTTAAGGCGTCTTGTCCCCGGGTTATCAGGAAGAGTTCTAGAAGAAAGATTTTTGAGCTAGAGGATTTATATGAGATTGCAGGTTGAAGTGGAGTTTTCTGTATCTTGTTTTCAGCGACTTGGGTGACAAAAGGAATGTTAAGGTCAGAGTGTGTATAGTCCAGGTTGGGAGACATAAAATGGAGCGTGTACAATAGTTCCAAGTATTTTAGATTGTAGAGATTGAATCCTTTGGAGATTGGAACGTTTGGTTGAACCACACAGTTCTATTCCATACGCCACATATGGGTTTCAAATTAGAAGTATAAATCAGTCTTTTGTTGTCCAGAGAGAGAGTTTTGATCTGTCGTCTAAGAGTCTTTTAAGTAGTCGATAGCGTCTGTTCAGTTCTGTTCTTTTAAGTCTTGTGTGGGTTAAATGTTTTAAAATTGTAATTTTAAATTGAAACATGAAATTCGTGTACCACCACGCGAATGGTGTCCGCTAATAAATTGTACTTTGTTCAAAAACTTAACAAGAGTGGCGCTTCTAGTAAAGCATATTTGCTGGCGACCGCCATATGTTGGCAGCTGGCAGAAGTGTGCCACACAGTTCGGTCGGCCAACTTGGTTCATTATCACCGCGACACAATGAATATTAATGAATCTAGGGTAAAAACATCAGTAATGCCAAGCCCGGGGTGCTGGCCAGCGCGGTGTCACGCTTTGTGAATTATGCGCGCATGGCACCTTTGTAGGGACGGATGTTCTGTGGTACGTACATAATCGCCCGCATGGCAGCAGTTGTTTGTTTTGTAAATAAGTTTGGGCCGTTATAACTTCCGAACATTGTTTTATTTTTTTAAAAAAAATTGATATACACAAGAGAAATAGTTAAATAAGATACAGAAAACTTCTCGTAAATTGTAATGTTAGATCTACTCAGTGTCCCCCAAGAAAAGCTCCGAAGATCCAGGTGTGATGCACAAATAAACTGACGTGAATATTTTCACTTCCTCTTGTTCAAGCAATACGTGATTCCCCTACAGATTGGTAGTGGATAGAAGGAATATTGTTACTCAAATTCCTGATAAGGATGTTACTTCTTTGTGGTAATGCAAGCGTCTTGAGACATTATTTGTGAGTACAGATGGTTTGTATGACTGAGACATAACTTATTGTGCGTGGTTACAGCAAATTGCCTGATCTCTTTTTTTTCTAATTCAATTTCCGGTCGGTAAAGTAGATGATCCTGTTTTTTTTTACAGGAAGTGTAATGTCCAACCATAACTCAATACTTTCTGGAATACTTCGTTCCATGTAAGGTTTACAGTGTGGCTGTGTGTGCAATCTGTGTATCTTTAGTGTTAGTAGTAAAAGAAGTCGAGCATTACTCTACGTATTAAGAATGGCATAAATTTTGTATGTCAGTCCACTTCCACTTCTATCTCCTCTAACTTTCTCTAATTGTCTTTCTGTTCTCTATTATCCAGCTCCGGAAATACCTTTGTATAATAGCAGGGGGTGGCTTTTTTTATTTATTGAATTAGGAATTTATCTTGCATCTGCGGAGTTATCAAGTTAGGAATCGTTCCTTAAGAAAATAAAATAGTTCTTTCAAGGAAACCAGAGAATTGAAATGAGAAATTATTCTTTCTTAAAACAAAGCAGTTTTGAAATCGCTTTTTTTTCCTCTTCCTTGTTTTGATGATTCCGGAGTTTTATTGAATTATTTTTTTGGGGGAATTTTGTCAAAGATGGTTCCATAGATTCACTTTACTTCGCCCATCTTACGAGGTGTGGCTATTAAATAACGAGACTGATGCTGTAAAACATTTTACTTTAAATTTATACATATTTAGTTATTATCACCTTCAATATACACCCCACCCCTATCCCTAAAACGCTCCATGCGAATTTACCATTGTTCGAAACAGTGCTGGAAGTCTTTTTCTGTGAGCTCCTGCATGATGCTTGCCGCTTTTTCTTTCACTCAGCTTCAACGGACTGAAATCGTGTTCCTTTTAATGCAGATTTGACTTTGGGGGAACAGATAAAAGTTACGTGGGGCCAGGTCAGGCAAGTAAGGCGGATGGCCTAAAACTGGGATGTTGTACTTGGCTAGAAACGTCTTCACCGACGTTTGCAGTGTGAGCCCGGCGCGTTGTCTTGATGGAGAAGAACTCCGTGGCTTGTACTTCCACTAATCGGGTCGTTTTTTTCCTTACTCTTGCTCACGGAGTTGAGCAAGCACCTCACCGGTAGTAATGTTGATTAATTATAATCGGATATTTTCATCTGTTTTGGACGTGGGAAGGGCGACCCGGGCGGTCATCATCTCCGACGTCTTCTCGGCCATCTTGGAAACGCTTGAACCATTCAAAAACTCGCGCACATGATACAACATTCATCGCCATAAACTTCTTTTAATAAAAGATAAGAGTTTCAGTAGCGGTTTTACCCAAGTTTTGATGTGAAATTTCACGACAATTCGTTGCTCTACTACGTTGTGTAGTGAATCATGTTTTCGGCAAAACGAAACTAACACCTCTTACACCACAAACACGTCAGGTTCCGGTCAGACAGATTTCTCTATAAACACGAGAGAGACGCTGGCAATCGAAAGAGAAGAGGCTTTACACTGCACAGCTGTTTGGTCATTAGGATTTGGCGCATGCATAGTTCTTCTGTAGCAGCATCAGAGTCTCGTTATTTAGTAGCCACACCTCTTGTATTGTGAAGGGAAGTATACATAATTACAAACCGGATTACAATGTTTACTGAATGGATTTTGTAAGTTTTTTTAAAAAAAAAGAACATCGTGTATAGATCAAGACGTTTTTAATTGAATAATGAGTTTTATGGCATTTTGATTAAAAATGGATTTTAACACCTCAAGAGTTGCAGTAATCAAATAATTACAGTACTTAGTCTTTATTGATCTCAACTTGATTTTTTTGATCGACCACCAATCAAAAATTATATTTCGATTTAATTTTTAGCGTAAATATAGAAATCTATACAGCTGTTTCCAAACTACATGATTTTATACAAGTATATAGGGGGTGTTTTCTTTTTTTACACGGACATTTTTTGACGTCATAGATTTTAGTTTAGCGGATTAGTAGTAGTAAGTAGACGTAGTGGGTGGGAGAAGAAGGAGGAGAGATGATGTTATTTCCAAGTGTTTGTGTGCTCTACTAGTAAAGTTTTGGCCGCCGAACTATATTCTACGAACTATGTATTCCTAGATAGAGAGAGACAGAGAGAGTGAGTGAGTGAGAGAAGGATCTTTTTCACAGATCAGTTTGAGTGCGTGAGATCAGTAGAGAGTATACAGCATCTTAGAGAGGTACGAGTAGTGGTGATGTCCTCTGCGGAGTTATTGGATTTATTTCAAGTTCAGTTGGTCTGCCAACTGGACAGTGCGCTCCTCCATCATGTGAACAGTCTAGTAAGCTGTCAGAATTTATTTCTTCTTCTTCTTCTTTTATAGTAAGATCTATGAGTTCGTCTTAGGAGATAGAGAGTGTGATATTTTTAGTATCCCAATACACCATTATAGTGGGCGGTTTATAGTTCTACTTTCACTTTTACTTCCTAGAAAGACGAAATGTGTATTGATAAAATATTTTATCAAATTTTCAAAATAGTTGACCGGAAATACATATTTTCCAGGTATCTTTGAATTATAAAGAAATCGATCATTTGAGTGCATGTGCGCTGAGTAGAATATAAAAGCATTTTCAAACTCAATTTTGTTTTTCTTTTCAAATTCCGAACATTTAAGTCATACTTATATTCTTATCACTTAACAAGGGACTTAGGGGTAGTATACTTTAATAGAATTTCCATGAATAAGTTTGCAAATAAAAGTTTTTAGATTAATCGTTTTTTGTAATCATTATACAAAGTTGAAATAAAATCGATAGAGCTTTTTGGGAGAAATTGTTTTTCAAATACGAAAGATTTATTAATCGATAAAGCGGCACTTCCGCTCAGCTGTTTTTTCCAAATTTACTAATTCAGTCTCTTATTTGATTCTTACCTTCTTGATTATTCACATTGTTACGTCAGTCAGTAATAGCACTTTAAAAAATGAAGTTTAACGACGACTCCCCTCTCCTTTAAGTACCCAATTAATAGAATTTTCTTGGTATAAACTATAGTTTATAAATAGAGACTGCATATGTGCAACAACTATTAGGCTAAGTAAATCGTTGCAGCTATAATACTAAAAAATATCAAAAATTTTATAAACTGATACTTCCGTTTGATCTATTTTGGCCAAAAGCTTATTTTGGTGTTCTCACAATCAGCGCTTAAGCTTATCAAATTTAAATTTACTGCAAAACGGTTATATCCGGTAAGCGAAATTTAAAAATAATAATAATAATAATAACAAGAGAGTTTGAATCCAGCTGCTGACCCTTAGATTTTCTCCTCCCTTAGGAGCGTCTTACAGCTCACTGTCCGGTGATGGACAGTGATGTCTGTAACGTGAGAACACTGTCCAGGGGCCGGCAGTGCTCTAAAATAAAGCTCCGGGCGCCAATAACCTTAGATGATGACGCGCCTTAAATCATTAAAAAAAAAAAAAAAAAAAAAAAAAAACCAAGAAAATGCCAAATTATAATCGAAATTTTACGTTAAACAATTTCCCAGTACGAGGGTCGTTTGAAAAGTCAGTGCAAAAATAAAAACTACTTAATGTTTTGGGGTAAACCTTTTTTATTTTTCAACATAGTCTCCTTTTAGGCTTATACACTTCGTCCAACGCTGCTCTAGTTTGTTGATCTCTTCCAAATAATAGGATTTGTCCAAGTCTGAAAAATAGCCGTTCGTTTCTGCAATCACCTCCTCGTTTGAATAAAATCTTTTTCCCGCCAGCCATTTCTTCATATTGGGGAACAAATAGTAGTCCGAGGGAGCCAAGTCTGGAGAATAGGGGGGATGTGAAACGAGTTAGAACCCTATTTCCATTAATTTTGCGACCACAACTGCTGAGGTGTGAGCTGGTCGTGATGGAAAAGGACTTTTTTGTGGGCCAATCGTGGGCGTTTTTCTTGCAGCTGGGTTTTCAAACGGTCCAATAACGATGAATAATATGCACCTGTAATAGTTTTACCCTTTTCCAGATAGTCGATGAGGATTATTCCTTGCGAATCCCAAAAGACAGTCGCCATAATCTTTCCGGCCGAACGCCTTTTTTGGCGCAGATTCCCCCCTTGGTAACCCATTGTTTAGATTGTTCTTTGGTCTCAGGAGTGTAGTGATGTATCCATGTTTCATGCACAGTGACGAAACGACGCTTAAAGTCCTGCGGATTCTTCTGGAACAGCTGCAAACCGTCCTTGCAACACTTCACACGATTTCGTTTTTGGTTCAAGCGTGAGCAATCGCGGCACCCATCTTGCGGATAGCTTTGTCATGTCCAAATGTTGATGCAAAATATTATGTACCCGTTCATTCGAGATGCCCACAGCACTAGCAATTTCACGCACCTTCACTCTTCTGTCATCCATCACCATATCATGGATTTTATCAATGATTTCTGGAGTAGTAACCTCAACAGGGCGTCCAGCGTCACTTGTTCCCATATGGCCACTCCGAAAATTTTGAAACCACTTATAAACTGTTCTAATCGAAGGTGCAGAGTCACCATAATGTTTATCAAGCTTCTCTTTAGTCTCCTGAGGCGTTTTGCCTTTCTTTTTCGTCCATTTTTTGAAAATCACTCGACTTCCTCGATTCAAACGAATGCCAAACACAAAGAAATAGACCGATCTGGCTGAAACTTGGTGTGTGTTCTTCCAAGAGATGCTACTAACTAAACATAACCTCGATACGCGCCAGTGGTGCTATCTCTCTGTCTTTGCACGGACTTATCAAACGACCCTCGTACCTATATCTTTCCACCAAACCAAATTCACATCTCTTCACTATTTTCTCATGA
This sequence comes from Rhodnius prolixus, assembly GCF_049639745.1. Lineage (NCBI taxonomy): Eukaryota > Metazoa > Arthropoda > Insecta > Hemiptera > Reduviidae > Rhodnius > Rhodnius prolixus. The sequence continues at coordinate 34,422,406 of NW_027411582.1, forward strand.
AATAAACTTCTAATTTACAAAAAAAAAAAAAAAAAATCTGCACTGAGAGAGAACATTGAACGGAATTCGGTAGTACACTAAAAAAAATGATTCTAGTTGACTCGCGTTAAATTTAAAAAAAAATTAAATAAATACAATAAAATAAATACGACTTCTTGATGTCCAGATAAGAGATTTAATTGGTAAATCTATTTAAGATCAAGTTCCTGGCTCTGTAACGACTGAGTCGTTAATCCTCTTAAACAAACAGTTTTTGGACACCTGTAATTACAATACCTGAAACAGAATTCATTACTAGTCAGCCAGGTAATAATGATCTCTTTTACCTTTCTCTGGCCACCATTTCTCTGTCCTCCAATCATTACGTAACATTTATCACCTGGCAAAGGAAAAGTAAACAATGTATGTATTAATTGTAAGAAATACAATAAAAAAATAAATAAATAAGTGTATAATATAAACGATTTAAATAATAATAATTGAATTTTAGAAGGTGATAATCGGTAGGTTACGTATTACAATTCTTTTTTGTCCTTTTTCTGTCTCTCTCTCTCTCTTTTTGGAACTTTCTATTGGGTCACACATGAACTGGTAACTTGGATCACATTCAAATTGTCCAGATCCCGCTAACTTGTCTGGGAACACCCGCATGTCTTTCTCTTACCTCTATGTTCTTTCGGTTCTAACTCAAGAAAGTTTCTCCGAGAATTCAGAACGTTTCAAGAGTCGTACTGAAGAAGAGTTTTTGTGCATTACACTGACGAAATCATTCACGTTAGTCCTCTCCTCAAAGATCTGCCCGAAAAACCAAAAAAAATTTTCTAGTTGATTGTTACAAAAAATAAAGGTTCAAAAAATTCTTGGAAATTCACGGAAAATTTCTATTAGCCACAGGTGTTTCCTGGAAGTGGAAAATTCATTATTTAAAAGAGGAAGTTCCGGTTGAAGAATTTTCTTTAAACGCCTAAATTTTAACAACATATTTAAACATTCTTAAATGAGGTAAAAGCGCATGTTTTGTACACAAACAAAATGGCACGTTAGAGGAAATCTAACCCATCTCCCCACTCTCTCTCTCTCACCCTCTCTCTTTTAAAAGATTGATAACAATATTTTTCGAAGTTATAATTACGACAATACGCAAAGTCTGCAATAAATTTTGTTAGTTGCAAAATTTTCCCGTATCTTGCAGTCTAGATTTTTTAGCCACTTCTTGTAATCTGGCTCAGATCGACCCCTACTTTTGTTAAATAGACCCCTCGGGGGGTCTAAGATAAGACCACTTTGGCGACCTCTGATCTAGCGAATCCATAAAAACGATGTATTAAATGCTGTACGGGAATCATCACAGTCTATTTTTTAAGTGTTCGTGGAAATTTAAATAGAAGATCAAGAAAAACACTGATTATGAAACTACCATACAATAATGTTGAGAAGTCATTCCAGATCTTAAGATGTCGGTATGATTGCATTAGAAAGGGAAACAATGGTTGTTTTTTATCTCTTGTAAAGAAATAAATTTGGCGTACAACATGGTTACCTAACAATTGTCATTACCAGTGTGTTTGTGGTTACAATGGCTCTAATAAAGTAATAATAAAGAAAGTAAGCTAGTGTCCACAATTCCGGTTACAATAAAGTAATAAGTCCACCATGTATAATAATAATAATAATAATAAAACATTTAAGAACCTCGTATTCTGCAACTTATTCGGTGATTACAATAAGTTGCATGTCCTATATATGAGTGCAAAGGCATTTTTTGCATGCCTTTATAATTATAGTTTAGTATTTTAATTAAATTGTTTAAAGAAATAATTATGTATTTATTTATTTATCTGACATAATGTATTTCACAACACGTTTCACAAATAAATGTATCCGCCACGTACTCCGATTAAAATCGTAATTTCATCTTTAAAGTTCTCTCATAAAACAAAAGAAGCTGACGTTTTCAGCGCCACGGTATTCTCATCAGCTGGGAGTTGTTGCGTATTATTTTTTTAAGCATCAACAAATGATTGTGGAAGCTGTAGGGCCCCCCCCTAAAAAAAAAAATAATTAGACAGAGACACAAGCGTTTTGGACTCAACGGGGGTACTCAAAACGGATGTTTCCGGCCAAAATTTTGTCACTTTCGCAATGACTTCCTCTTAATTGAGTGTATTAAAATAAAGTAACTCAATTATGACTGACGTAGTTCCATTCATGAACGCTGTATCTTTCTTACAAAGATAAATGTAAAAAAATTTAAAGAAAAATGACATAACAAATTTTAAAAATCTACATCAGTCCCCGCTTTAAGCTTGGATATAAATTGCTTATCCTTGCAAACATTTTTTGCGTGCAAAAAAAAAGACATATGTATATTTAGTACTTTGGCGTATAGTAGCGGATATATTTGCATTACAGAACAGAAATAGGTGGGCAATTAAAAAGTTTGTACTCAACTTTTACTAACGTCTGTTTGAACCAGCAGTGGGGAGCGTAATACTGGACAGGAAATGACGCTGTTAGGTACGCTTGTTCCTTACTTTTTTTTTTTTTTTTGGTCGTAAGGGTTGTCTCAAGTTTTAAATTTGGTCTTTCTACTTGTTTCCTTATACACAGTAGGAGATTACGAATGTAATCACAGAGAACATCTCCAAACTCAAGCTCAAATTGCAACAGCTACAGTGGTTCCTCGGTTTTCGAACGATTTGACTTTCCAACAAATCGGTATTCGACCAAGAAATTCGAGAAAATATTGTCCTTGAAATCCGAACAAACATTTGGAACTCGGAACACCCGAGATGAGCCGAGATGTTTTTTGTATTTACACTTTTAGATCTTATTTCTTGTTTAGATACATGTTTTTACGTAAAATATAAAAATTAGGCCAGTAAAACGGCCTAATATTTCTGGGGCTTAGAAACGAAATAAACTGGCATAGTTTACATTATTTCTTATGGGATAAATTGTTTCGGTTCTCGACCGTACTTTCGGAACGAATTGTGGTCGAGAACCGAGGTACCACTGTATTATTCCTTGCGACGCTTTAAAGTTTGTTTTTTATTTTTGGTTGGGGGCAATTCCCTCAAAAATGATTGCAATTATTTCTTTTAAAAAAACTAGTTTTAAACTAGTTCAATATTACTTTTTTTAAAACGTTTTGCTAGGAAAATGGGGGGCGTTTCCCGCTATTTAAGTTTTCCACAAAATTGCTTCTTTTTTTCCCGAACAATTTACTGTGTAGATATATACATATTGGAGCTCGTAGCCTGTACAGTTGTAGTCTCTTGGTTACAGACAAAACTATCCCCCCCCATCACCGGGACAGTGAGCTATAAAGAAGCTCCCCTAGGTAAAGAAAAATATAGCGGTTAGCAGCTGGATTCGAAAAACCGCCGGAAATCTCTCGAGTGGGAATCGCTAACCACTCAGCTAATCCCTGTATAGGTATTGTGAAAACAGCATTGCTGAAAATTCAGCTTCCAAAAACAAAAAAAAAATTAGTGTGAAAACTAAAAATGCATTTTCACTGAATTTATTTAAATTCTGAATTTTTAAATTTTCCCGATTTGTTTTAAAATTGTGAAGGACATTTTTCTATTAAGTTTTTCCTCACTGGACTATAGGTACTACAGGTCTTATGTTGTAATTTATAAAAAAAACTAAAGATAATGTGTCCACATTGCTGGATTTCATCCGCAGCACGCATATTTTTAATAGTTTGGCAATTTATTTCCCCAGTAAATTTGCGTAGTTAAATACACACATTTACATACGAAACTTTAGGAAGGAAAAAAAAAAAGCCCCGCCCTCTAGGTATCATTGCATGTTGTAACATGTATGGAGCATGCAAGACGCTGCTTTCAAACACGGATAGTTAGCGGGCCTATTTATATCGTCGTATGAGGAGAGAAGATCACTATGGCAACCTCTCTTATGGATTCACTAAACTACCATGACAGGAATATACAAGTGTGTGTGTGTGTTTTAGGGCCTGACTCATTGAATGAAATACGTAATATAGTAACATGACCTAATTTTTTATAGGAAGGAACTAAACTGTTGATAAAAAAGTGCGAATGTAGCACACCTGTGCGACTTAAATTGGAACTAAATCCCAGTAGAGATTTTTTGCATATCAGTGAAACAGTTTGCTCCTCTAAAAAATCGTCCGAGAAATCAGCTTATCAGGGCGGCACTGAAGTTGGTTTAGAATATTTTACGAGTCAGCTGACTCTTAGTTCCTGATGTGCTCTATCCTGATGGATAGGACAGCCTGCTAGATCCTTGTTACTCTTCATGGTTTTTGCTGGAGCCAATATTTGGGTTGGTGACAAATTGAATCGCATTTTCGTGTCCGTCTACAAACAGTACTAATTTTGCAGCTGCATTTTTTTTTTTTAGAGGCTGCCGCCTCCAAAGCGATTTCTCCACCAAAGTTGGTGGCCAGTCCTGCACCCAATTAGAATATTTATGGGTTATAACCTTGGGAATAGTTGTAATGAAAAGTCATGTGAGTGTACATTCTGCAGAAAAAAAAGCATCATTTGCTAAGAAAGTCCGTTAAAAGAAAAGATAATATTAGCCACCATACTATTAATCCAATATATGGCCCGCATATAATAAAACTACTTGTGTATTTATCGGGACAGTTAAAGTAAAAAAAGACAAACCAACCGTTGGTTAATGGTACAATGTTCCGTCAGAATCTCTCTGTCTGGTTTTGTGATTATATAAGGAGTTCGCACAATTAAAATTTCCTGTTCCATCCGAGTTCAAACTGAATACCAAAAAAATTTTCGCCCGCTGTTTTATCAGAAACCAAGTTCGGTTACCAAACCATGTATTACAGTTTCGGGCTTGCGCAGTAGGTTGTTCCTTTTGCCTGCAGTGCGGAGATTACACAATTTTTTTTTTTTCGGGCATGCGCAGTAGGTTGCTCCTTTTGCCTGCAGTGCGGAGGTTACACAAATTTTGTTCAGGCATGCGCAGTAGGATGCTCTATTTGCCTGCAGTGGGAAGGTTACACAAATTTTTTTCCAGGCATGCGCGAAGTAATTTCAAGTTATTCATCAGAACCGAAATTCAAATAGAAATTAATCATATTTTGGATCTCGAAAGCACAACTAAATCATCATTAACCAGTTGGCAACTAATAATAAATTACCTGTTGAATATTTCATAAAATTATTTTAAAATTTAAATAATTTTGTAAAAATTGTCCAGAATTGACACTGGCGGCGCCACTCTACACAATCTCCCTCCTAACCATCCCCCACCCTATACAAAGTAATTGTCCACAGCATAAGGTTTCTATAATGGTCCCATTGGCTTCGTCAGGTGGTTCAGTATTAACTCCACTGGAGTGTAGTCATGTTGGTGCGTGTTGAGTGGATGATGTTCGTGGTGATTACGTAGTGTCCTGTGCCGAACATAAAAGTTTTTACTTGCCTAGGATATCTCAGTCTTTATTGTATAAATTATTTTATTTTTATAGAAGTATTTGAAGGGTAAACTCCTTTATTTTTTATTGATAAAAGTATTTCAGTTTTCTTAATATGATAAAAAAGTAAGTTTGAATTAATTGGTTGCTATAGTTACTGACGTATATATGTAGAAGTGGTACACAACTCTCACGACTTCCTGTAACATCTAATTCGCTAAGTACTAACTTAGCTTTCAATACACATGGCTTGGGTTAAAGGGCATGCCGGTGTATCTCCAATAGTATGGCAGTTAAACATGCTAAGAGAGCTCTCTCTGTAGTTGGAGAACCTCTGTGCACCTGTTATCTTTCCTTGGATGTTAGAAATTTTGGATAAAAAACTTGATTTACATAAATTGTGAGGAATAATACATAAAATCAGCTGACATGAAAGGGAAATAAATATGAAGTCTGTCTTCAACCATCTGTATCGGTGACATCTATTTCGTAAAGTAGTACTTCCACTTGGCCAATCTTAACTAAAGCCTTATTGTAGCAACTTCTGACGATAGCTACTTGAACAAAACATCAAATTTACCTTCTTTTTTTCCTTTTTTTTTTGTACTGATTGATTAATTTTAGGTGCCATTAATTTTAACGGATATTTCAGGGGCTAAGTGAATGGAATGCTTTGATCCTTATGGTGTGTTTGATGGGCTAGAGTTAGCCTGTAGGTTCGCAGCTTACCCAATTTGTGGTTATTAAGAGAGAAAAATACAAGTTTTCAACCTAAATAAAGGAAAAACATGATTTGGAAAATGTGTCTTCACGACTTCCCGCGAGAAAGACTACGGTGTACTTAAAAGTATAGTACCCAACTGGTTACCTTCATTAACAACCTCTGCATGTTCTTACGGTTATTCCTTGAGTGAATCAAGATGAGGGATACCCGCAGAGAAAAAGAATTCCTGAAGAAGATGTTTTGTCCAGTTCTCCTTTCCCTGCTAGATTCTTCCTAATTTTTCTTTGCTTTTTTTCCCCCTTGAAAATACAGCATTTACAGGGTAAATTTGGTCATGTCCAATTTACATATAGCTTCAGCGAAAGTGGCCATGTTTTGACCCAAGACTGTGGGTAGTTTTCGGCAGCGTAATCAGCTGCGAAAGTGAAAATGAATAAAATAGCCGTTGGAGATTCTATCAGTATTTTTAGAATTACAGTAATCTGCTTTTTTTGCGCCTTTTGTATTCTGGTCTGGAGGAAAGTGTCTATTGTTATCTGCCCAATTATCTCTGCCTCCAACAATTTGGTCCTATTGAATGATAATTGAAATATTTTCTTTCAATGTAAAGGATCAGTCCTATTCATCATTAAATCTTATCAGGTCAAAATAAGGGGGCATTTCAAACAAACTTGCTTTTCTGATTTATCGGGCCATCAGAGGATAATAATTGGCCATAATTGGTGGAATCATTGATTCTTTTTTTACACATTTCCCTTTTTCCCCCTCCTTATTGATTGATTCCCTCCCACACTTCAAAATTTAATTTCAAATCGTGCCTTCGATATGAAGTTTTTATCGATAATATTCGATGAAAATTAGTGATTTTTTACTCTAATTGGTTTGTCTGTAATGTTAGCTTTTATATTTGTCTGTAGATGGAGTAGTGGTTAGCGTAATTCAAAAGCTGCATTCTGATGTGAACACTCACACGACCTTTTTGGGGGGCTTGTAACTCACAAATTTCCTTGTAGTTTTTCCGAACGTTTTGAGTCATTTTGGATGGAAGAAATCAATGCAACCTTTCCCACTGAGGTTACCCTCCCTTAATCCAAGGAAAAATGTTTCCAGTAAAACTAATGTAGATCCTCTACGTATGAGCGAATGGGGGCACGCACACTTTTGTTTAAAGAAAATCTTAGGTACCGTTTTCCGAGAAAATTCTGAAAGAAAAACAAAAAAGAAACTGGAAAATCTATTCAGCATAGATTTTTATTACTTCCGGTTTTTACCAAAATCTAATTTTGATATCCTCTGTTGAAGAGCTAGATTCTTCTCAGTGGGTGTGGCTTAGTACATATTAGTATTTGCCATTATTAACAGATATCTCATCAGCTGGCCCCCAATAAGAACTCCTGTGACTTTGGGGGAGATGTCGCTTTTATTTTGACAGGCTTAGACATGTCGCAGTTGGTCTTTTGCTGTAATCCAGTTTTTGAGTTATTTTGTCTGCTTTTATGTGAGGGGGATTCCTTGTGATATTTTTTTGAAAATCAAGTTAGAGCTTTGAATTTTTTTTTTTGTTTTCATTTATGGGCAGGGCCGGATTTTACCTATAGGCTAACTAGGCTTCAGCCTAGGGCCTCTAGATCTAGAGGGGCCTACATTCAAATTGTTAGCAAAATTATAATTACACTATTCTAAAAAACCGGTGAACACTAAAACACTGTTTTAGTAATGTATCGCTGTAGTGATGTATTTTGTTATCTCTCTTGTAATTTACAAACTTAAAAATGGGAGGTGAAAGGGCCTCATAAGTGGAATAGCCTAGGGCCTCTTTTCATCTAAATCCGGCCCTGCTTACGGGATCAATTATTTGGCGAAAATTCTCAAATCATTTGTATTTATACAGATTTAATTGAGATTCTGTGTTCTCTCTCTTTGTACCCTAATAAATATCCTCTTGGCCCAAAATAAGCTCTCTGTATGAAAATATTTCAAGTAAAAGGTACAAGTTTACTGTTATTCTATAAATAATGAAGAACAGTGAAAATTGCAATCAAGAAAAAAAAAAAGAAGACCCAAAATCGCGTCATTCTTTTAGTCGACATATTTTGACCGGATATTTATTCGCTGTCGTATCCTCCATTTCCCGGAAGTGGTGCCTTAATGCAATATTTCGAACATCCCTATATTTGAAATGATTTTCTTGATATAATTAATGAAGTGTTTTTTTTTCTTTCTTTGTTGAGAGTTGATGAAATTCGAGGGAAAATTTATTGCCTAATTTCCCATTTCCTTCCTTTTTGTTTGTGTTTAAAAAAAAAAAATAAAGACTATTTTTCTTTCACCGCATTAAAGCCGACTAACATATACACACCTGGATAACTATTGAGGTCGTAATAGTTACTTTAAGTATTACTCTTCAATTCCCCCCTCCTCTCTCTTTCTTACCATAACTAGTATATTAGTGGCTCTGTCGGTCTTATTGTTTGGTGGTATGTTGGCTAACTGTCACTTCCGGCGTCAATTTCAGTCATTCGAAGTTTCTTAAAATATTTGTATTAATTATCAGCTGGTTTCAACCCTGTGTCTGATCGTGGCTTTTAGTTCTCCTCTCTGACACTCATCTTCTAGCAGATCAGTGTGTGTGTGTGTGTGTGTTCATACCAGAGATCCTGCCGTCATTGGGAGGAGGGAGTATGCTTGAAACCTGGAGTGATTCTGTTATAAGGTGATGCCATTGTAGTGGTATGTATGTATGTATGTATGTATGGAGAGGCCAGCATATATATATATATTTAGATATTGTGTTATGAGTGTTTTTAAGTGTTATGAATATGTAGTTTTGTAATGGTAGTGTTCGCCTATTAACGGTGGCGGAAGTGGCGCTTCTCAGTCCGCGTGACGCCTCCTTATTCGTGAGACCGCAACCTCCTTATCTCTGCGCTCACTACTTCCTCTTTTCTGTCTCTCACTCACACACACGGCGCAGGATTTTCACTGCCTTCCCAATTTCATCATTACTTACGGTTGAGTTTTGGACAGGAAACTTACTTTTCATTTCTTTGTTGTATCTTCTAATGACCTTAATATTCTTGTACTTGGAAGTACAAGTTTTTCCTAAACAGTTCTACCACTACATTTCCTTCTTTATATATATTTATATATATATATATATATATATATATATATATAGTTGTAACTTTCTCTTTCAACTTTCTCAAGAGGAAGTAATGTGATTGCGCCAAATTTGCCATTTAGATTTTGCTTCTTAAACATCCGTTTTTAGGGACTATTGCTTTCTCGTTCACTCTTAAATCTCCCGTGTACCAACTAAAGTACTATATTTAATTAATCTCAATACAAACACATTAAAAACATCTCATTTATTATATTTAATTACACTTATTGTCTGGACCAGAGATGCGTTAAAAAATGAACAATCTTCCCTTGACCCGTATTTTTGCAGTAGCTTGTCATTAATAATTAAAAAACAGAAATATTTCTTAATAAATTGTTATCTACCTTGAATATAATTCGTTCAATTAAGATTTATAAATTTTTGGTTATTAAGAGAGAAAAATACAAGTTTTCAACCTAAATAAAGGAAAAACATGATTTGGAAAATGTGTCTTCACGACTTCCCGCGAGAAAGACTACGGTGTACTTAAAAGTATCGTCTATCAGATCATTAAAATTGTTTCTATTTACTTAAAAAATAGTCTTTTAATGAGTTCTGTATTGGACAATTTGAAGTTCTGTAAATTTCAACGTCCAATATCTCTTCTGCTATTGCACCTACAACCTTGATATTTCTGCCAATTATAGAGGTGGAAGAAGTCTGAAAATTGCCTAGAATTCCAAAGGTTTCTGGATATTAGGAAGGGAAATATTTGGGTTTAAAAATGGTAGGGAAAGTTAAAAATAGTACATAATAAATACTTTTGTACTACAAATTTTTTAAAATCCCTAGTTACGCTGAAAGTCCAACCTTTCCAATTAGAGAGTGGGCGAGTCCCTGTACTTACAGACAGACAGACAAAGAGAGAGATATTCGTAGAACATGTAATTTCCGGTTATTGTTATTTGGAATTTCTGTTTACTCGAGCGGAACTTCTCCAAATTTGTACAATGTACTCAGCAGATATGTGTGTGGTGTTCCTGTACACAGTCCTGCAGAATTCCAGGGAAGAGCCCTGGCCGTTCTATTGAACCATGCTGCTAAACTAGTTGGGACTATTTTTGTTACCACGGTCCAGTAACCTCTCCTCTTGTATGATGTTTGGTAATGGACCAACTGTAATCTTATAGGAAAGTATCTCGCTAAAGTTACCAGATATTTTGTATTAGATAATCATTTAGACACACACTAAAAATAAAATCCTCATTTTGTTCCGGTTTCTTGCAAAAATAATAATATTAATGTAGGTGCTTGAACGTTATGTGATGCTGCGGTGGAAGTGGGGTAACCATGGCATCTGCTTCAGGAAATTTTCTGAGACTGATGACGGAATTTGCTTCTATAGCTGGCCCATGAAGTTAAGACTCTAAAATAAGAAAATGCTCTCGTAGTTCTTACTCTGTTCATATCCTTCTATCTCTGTAAAATTTAATTTTATTATTATTATTATTTATTATTTATTCGTACTAATAATTTAGTTTGTAAAACTGTAAATTACTTTGAAACGCACTTTACGTGGTAAAGCTTAACTTCCAAGTAGTACTGTTCATTATTTTTGGTGATGGATTTATTGTTTCAATAGGATGAAACAATAAATGCCAATTTCAGTCTTGATATTCATTATTGTGCCAAGCTTTCGACCTAGAGGGACTTGGTCATCTTCTAGGCTTATTGTCTATACGTTATTTTTACATTATTATTGTTAAGTTCGTGTATCCTCTGTCTTGTCTACAGACAATTAGCCCTGAAGATGACCAAGTCCTTCTAGGTCGAAAGCTTGGCACAATAATGAATATCAAGACTGAAATTGGCATTTATTTTCTTCATTCTATCAATTTTAACGTTACCCAAAGAAATGCTCTTAAGCTATTTTTTTTCGAACTCAGAGGAAATTAATACGTTGATTTCCGGTAAAAAAAATCAGTTTCCAAAAACTTCGCCGATAGTACTACTTCCTCCTATAATACTTGGGTAAAAGTAAGAAAAAATAAGTCCTTCCCGGGTTCGAATCCAACTGCTGACCCTTAGATTTTTCTCTTCCTAAAGAGCTTCTTACAGCTCACACTGTCCGGTGATGAACAGTGTTGTCTGTAACGAGTGAACACTGTCCGGAAGCCGGCAGTGCCTTGAAAAAAAACTCCGGGCGCCAATAACCTTAGATGTTGACGCGCTTTAAATCATTACAAAAAAAATAAATAAATAAAATAAGTCCTTCGTGAAAATTCGTGAGAAATTTTCCAAGCACTTCCTTTTCTTCAAATTCCACTGCATCGTCCCGGAACCCAACCTTTTTCTGTTTAACCATCTTCTTGTAATCTTTCATCGATTCAAGACCACTCAGAATGAGTTTTTTTGTTTTTGTTAATAGCTGGTATTTTGTACCAAATATTTTGTATATCTCTTCCCTAATTTATTTCTATCGTTCCTGGATAATTTTCTTCATTTTAATATTCAAAATGCTGAATCAAATGATTAGTTACAAGACAAATTTTTAGTGAAGCGATTGTGTGCTAAATATTGTAACAAATTAATCTTAAATTTCTCTCATCTAAATTTTATACTCCATCAATTTTAACATGTACATCTCTCCCTCTCTCTTCTCTCTCTCTGATTTAGTAGATCGATTAGTAATACACTAACGTTTAGATTAATTAATTTAATATCTTCTGAATTAAATGATTAATTTTTGTTTAGCATTTTAAGTAAGAAAGGAGAACAACCTTCTTCTTAAATTGGTTATATTTTCTGCTCTAATAGATAATGTATTTATCTTTATTTTTCCCGAATGTAGATTTAAAATGTATGTAAGTGTATTTGGGTAAAAGATAATTCCAAATGAATATATAGTTTTCGTGACCGCAAATTGTTAAACTTAGGATGGAAGATTTTCGAGGAATCGGTCAAATAAAAAAAAACTCATCTTTTTTGCCAACGTTTCGACAAATATATTGTCCTCTTCAGGAGGACTTCAGTTTCTGTAACTCAACCAACCCGCATAGCCACGCCCTGAAGAGGACAATATATTTGTCGAAACGTTGGCAAACAGATGAGTTGTTTTATTTGACCGATTTCTCGTAAATCTTCCATCCTAAGTTTAAATAATTCCAAATTATGTGAATTGAATACAGAATTATCTAAAAGGTGAGAATCGATTATGTTTCGATCATATCTTTTATTTCTTGATTTGGACGTGACAGTGACGAAGGAATTTTGTTTTGTTTTTTCTTTGTAGGCTGGACAATCTGTTTTCAGATCAGAGCCTTTGTAGATTCCTTTCTATCTCTTCTGAGTTTACAACAAAATCCTTCTAGTTACACAATTTTTAACTATATAAGTAAATATTAGTCTACTTGATGGAAGACTCTGGCCTTAATGAAAGACAATTGACGGGTGTGTTGCCTTTCATATTTAACCTATCCCTTGTTTACACTCTACTACCTGGACTTTTATCGCTTTTGGAAATAGATATAAGCATATGCTTTCTTCTTGTTGATGTAGGTTATTATATATAGGCACTTATCACGAATCTTTGTTGTTAGACATTAGAGGAATGTTCTTTGGAATAGACCCACACCCTGTCTCTTTTATTATTTGGATCTCCTGACGCCCCAATTTTTCATCATTGTTTACCTAGTCTTCTGTCAAGGTAATCTTGAACTTCTTTTGTGTTTTAAAAAAAATAAAATGAAAAAATATTTGGTTTTTTTAAAATGAAAAAAAGTGAGACAACTAACAATTAAAATTATTTCCAAAAAAAAAAATGGAATTCCAAGTGCCGCTTCTTGGGTGACTGCGCCCCCCAATTCCTCCGAAATTACCACAAAATTTACCTAGAATTATCTTGTCAACGTGCTTAACTCCCAAGTGGATATTGGGCTGGATGTGGGTCTTACGTACTCACTTTGAGCAGCCCCATAGTTGGCATTGTGGTTAGTTGCTTATGGTGGGTCACATGGTGTCTTATGGGTTGCTTAGCCTCTACTCCATCTAGGATATCATCTCTTCCTCTGAACAGAATAGCTCTCCTGATGATTGGAGAAAGTCTTGGTAAGATCCACCGAGGATTTACTTTTTATTGGTAGGAAAGTTGTTGCAGGTGATGACGTAATGATTACTTGTAAATAAAAAATAAATTATTTTGTAATATTATATTTACAACTTTGGTAATATTTACTGCAATGTAGAAGTGAAAAACATTTCTTTTCCTGTAAGATCTTAGTGGCTAAGAAAACAGTGATTTAGCACTTGCTGTTGAAGGAACTATCCAGTGTTCTTACATTATATTTCATGCTTCTTGTATTTTATGACTTGCTTGTGGTACCATTGGGTTAAAAACATTTCAAGATTATTGGATGTTTGTATATAACATATAGGTAAATAATGATATTAGCTGTGGGTGTGTGTGTATATATTTGTGTCAAACATCCATAAATAACATCCATTATCTTAATATACATACGTACACTTTCACTTGTACCTGTCTGTACATACAGTCTGTTCGTATAGCTACAAATCTTGACGCTACCTTATTAAATATTCCGGTTTTAACATTAGACGGAACTCAATTATAATCTCTTCTATCATTCTCCACGCCTACATCTTTATGGCCCTCTCTCCACCCTCCCAAAAAATACAATGTATTTCAATAATTTTGAGCAGAGTTACAAAATAAATAAATGAATCTATTATGAACACACTCGTAGGCTCTTTGTCGTTACGTTAGATTATCCATCGTAAACGAAGCCTGAGGAATTATTGTTAAGATGGTTATAATATCTTCACAGCAGCTGCATTTCTTACCACATATTCAGGTGCTCTTGGCGACTTGTCACTTGTCAGTTTCTCCAGCGCTATTTAGATTTAAATAGCCTTCCGAGTCCATACTTATAAATGTATGTATCCGTAGACGTGTACTTCCTTGACCATTAAATCGACATCCGGTTTACAGCATAGGGCCACCACCATCATCATCATCCTCTCCTTGGCAAGTATAATCTCACAGTGCGCAGATTCTGTGCGCTTTTCTTAATTCACGCCTATCATTCTCTCAGTTTTCGGAAGCGAGATGTTTGACCATTTCAATACACCAAAGCTATAAGAGGATAATGCTGGGATTTTTCCTTGCGCTTTTAGAGTGTTTCTTTTCTGGAAGGCAAATGGGTTCCAATAGTTCCCCTAACTTGTTTAGATATTTAGTAATCCAAAGTATTATTTAATATTAAGTAAGATTTATTAAACAAAAAAATATTGTCATTTTTTTTTAAGAAACTGTATATTAACAACTTTCTATAATATTTATTTGATAAGGTTATCTAAGATTCGGGTGGCAGTTTGTTTATATTCATTGATATATCCAACTATGATGTCACAGATAGATTGTCTGTAACAATATGTACCTTTCTATCTATCTGGCAGTTTAAATCTCTCCACAGCCGGGACATTTCTGTTGTTGAAGAGACAAATTGATGTGAGAGATGAAGGCACCCTCCCGTTTCTTGTCATCCAATCTATTGGTAGAGCATTACTGTTCCGGAGGATCCCATTAAGTCTTCGCCTTAAGACCAAAAAAACATCCTGTAAACTTCTTCTCCTTCATTTCCTCTTATTTCTTCTTCCCACCTCCATTCCAGCTTTTCTAGAGGGATCCAATCTTCATTCTTTTAAGCCATGCTGTTGTGGTCGTCATTCGTTGCACTACCTATCTGTAATTCTGCTCCTACTGTCTGTTCTCTTAAAGCTTGACACCCTTCTGTGCCACTGTTAATCGTACCTCCAAAAATTAGCCCTCCGACCTCCTTTCGCTTTTTATAAAGGTGACCATGTGTCAGCATCGTATATCCAGTAAATGCGACTTGCTCCCTCGCTCCTTGGAAAGTTCTCTACTATTAATCTTTAAAGCTCGATTCATTACAATTGTAGCAATTGGCTAATGAAAGAAATTTGAGAATTGATTCCCTAAATTAGATTTTTAAAAATTTTGTTGTAAGAAAACTGAAATTTTTAATATAATCAGATTTGTTTTTAATTTTTATTAAAGTACATTGTATTGATTTTTTAGGTAAATATAAGAGATGCTTTATTTACGAACAAATATGTACGTTGTGAAGTTAAACAAAAATACGCTCCTGTGTTGTGATGGTTCAGTTTTAATCAGATAGTGACTACGTGATCAAGAAGGAGGCTGCTTTGCTGTAGACATATACAATAAGTGTGTTTGTGTGTATATACATAAAAAATGTATAGTGATGTGACTATGTAGTGATGTAGATGTGAGGAGATTCTATTTGTAGCCAGAGATTGTTTATACTACAGAGTTTGAAGGAGGAGAGCAAACTCTCTGGCTAGCCTTAATTCTGTTTTCGTGTGCATGTATGTAACGAATAGAAAGTGGACGCGAAGAAAGAGGAAGAAGGAAGATACGAGCAGACATATTTTAGAAACATGGAGGAAACAGTATTTGTGAGGAGAGGCGTAGTTTTGTTATAAGACAGTCTGGCCCAGTTCGTATCGGAGCCGTACTCCTATTCTGGTATAAAATCTGGGCCGATACATCACAACCAGTGGCGCCCTCATACTAGCCGACAAAGAAAATAAACTTGTAAGCTTCTACCACAACAAAGTAGAAGAGAAGATATATAGGGAAGAAATAAATAAATACTAGTATAGTGATAGAGAAATGCTTGATTGCTTTCATATAAGACAATAACATGTTACCAGTAGTGATTCTGAGATCAGTATGAGAGCTGGCAAGATGTATGTATGTCAGGAACAAATGTTCGTCTCCTGTCTGCCATTGTTTGCCACTTCGGCCGCTTCTAGACCTCAGTTGAGGCGGTGGGGATCTGTCGGATCTTGGGTTAGTTGGATTATTTCATTTTAAAATCCATTTTAGCAGCCATATTTTTTTAAAATATATATGTGTCTGTCCACAGCTCGGAGATAAAGTAATCACTGTTAAGGCAGAGAGCCATTTTAAGAAATATTTGACAGCAGCGATCAGAAATACATTTTATTTATTATGTTAAAGATTCAAATATTTTAAAACTTCTTTGGTGGGTGAATTTTGTTTTTCTATCACCTTCAGGAATAAGGAGGTTTAACATTGGCTAAAAATGGTTTCGGATTACCATTAGTGGCCCTTAATGAGGAACTTAGGGAAATAGTTAACAGAAATCAGAAATGTTGCAGACACGTGAAACGTGATGTTCTACCTCGTACAAAATCGTCTGCTGCAACTCCTTTCCATCCTAGACTGCCATCCTAATCCCCTTTGCCGCGACATAGCCTCCTACAGATACAGGACACAGAAGACTAAAACATATCCTACTCTAACTCTCTACACTAGCTGCAGGTTTTTCCTCTCCTTTTTTCCCTGCATTCTCATCCTCCTCCTCACCTAACTTTTCTCTCTTTCTTCTTCACCACATATCTTCAACGTTAATAAATTCTGTTACCAATTTCCAGGATGAAGGGCATCAATGGGGTATTCGAAACGTACAGTACCTGTAATCAAGTTTTTATAATGAACCTCAGACCCAGAGCAGGTGATAAGGAAAAAAAAAAGACTGATTGGAAGATAAGGAGAGGTTTTTCTCGTATAAAAGGGCACAATTAACAACCTTTTGGTGGCGATGCCAGAGAAACTGGACCCACCCTGAATCTAATCTAATTTGTAACAAAAAGGGCTTTATCGTTGTCAATTTTTTCATTATGGGCATTTTTCTGTGAAAAGAAGAGGTTCTACATTCCTTTATGGAAGTACGGGTACAGTTTTCCTCCAAGTACGTTGTGTATTAAAGAGTAACTTCCTCAAGACTTCTTATAATATAAAATTTCGTTATCTGAATAGTATTTCTACTTCTAACCTGTACATTGAGATCTCGTGGAAAATTACCACATCTTAGTTTGTATTAAAAAACCAAAAAATACTCGAAAGAAGAAATGCAGAGATGAGATAAAAGAAAAACCGCTGATATTTATGTTGTACATACACACACAAATCGTAAGCTTAAGATGGCGAGATTAAAAGAAAGTTCAAAATAAAGGAGAATATTTTATAGCTGTTAACAGAGTCGCTTTAAGTGAGATGATTTACAACCGAAGAGGGATATACTTAACTTGAGAACATTAAGTCGTCCAACGATTTTTATTTTATTTTTTTCTCCTAAAGTTTAGTAATTTACCTTCTTTTTTTAATAGTATATTTACTAAACAAAATGACTACGTTACTGGTTTGATGACGCAAATTGAATCTTTACTACTTAATAGATTGATTTGTTGATGTTTCTGCACAGTGCAGCTTCTTCGGAGGATCTTAGAACACTTCTTTACCGTTTCTATTTTTTGTAGAACATGTCTGCCTTTACTTTCAGTAATAGCCAAAAGCGTTGAACTCTCGGAATCTTAAATAATATTTTTTAACAATTCAATGTTCATCTCGAATTGGGATCATGTTTTTCTGAATCGATGTACAAAAATTTAAGTTGGTTATTTTATGGTTACCTAATATTCGTCTAATATTCTTGAATATCATACTTTAATTTGTTTTACTTGGTATAATTTGGTTTCCCTTCAGACTCCTGTGGACCACGAGAGATTGGATATGACAAATTGTACCGTATCGCCAGCAGAAGATTATACTAAACGAAGACATGTATTCAGATTGACAACCGCTTCCCAGTCGGAATTGTTATTACAAACAGAGTGTCAAGATGATATGGCAAAATGGATTGGTGTTATCACAGATCAGGTATGTTGGCATTTTAAAAAGTTTTATAAGGGAATATTTAAGAAGTAAGATGGAATGAACAAATAATCATTTATCAAAGAATCAATTTATTTAATCAAATCTCTAAGAAAATGATTATTAAGTACAATGCTAGAGTTAATTATATTTGAATAATTATTATGTAACTACAATCCAGTTTGGGCCTTAGCACTGGATTGGAACTTTTGGGTTTCGAATCACAAGCTGAATAAACCAGCTTTGATTGGGATATTCGCCTCCGAGTCTCAACTATTATTTTCACTACAGTTCAAAGCTTGGACTGAAAGTGGTTTTATTTCGGAGTACTTCTGCCCATATACTTAAAAATTCCAGACGTAAAAGGTAGATCGAGGCTGTGTAGTATATTTAATAATAGCATCTCCACAACATGGTTCTTGGTTTTGTGGAAATTAACAGGGGTAACACGTTAACACTTGCTGTCACTTCAGGTTAGTTATTTTTTACATTTTTTTGGCGCATCGACTGCTAAGTTCATTAGCGCCCCCCGTTATTAAAAGGCACCATTATTCGCATGAACTATTAACTTACGCATCTAACTTAAATATTAGGAGAGTCTGAGAAATTGTAATGAATAACGGCTAGCTTTCATCGAATGTAAAAAATTAACTCTGAATCTGTATAACCACACAAAAAGTTAAAAAATAAATATAAAAATAAATAAAACAAATAAATAAAAAGAAACTCAACTTTGGGCTAAATGCCCAAATCACAACCAAAACATTTATCTTAACAAATTCAAAAATACCGCCATAACATGTCACCGTTAAAGTCAGGTGATCAAGAGAGAATAACCTGCTTAATTACAGAATAACCTTCTTAGACGCAGTAACATGCCTCATCAGTCCGGTGTATTTCGGCAAAATTCTAAAGCAATGTTTCAAGATTTGTCAGAATAAGAAAACGAAACCGACCTTCATAGTAAAAAATTACATTCTTTATTACCAATTACTGACGTTTTATCTTGACTCATTGAAATAGGACCGATCTCCAGTTAGGTAGTTAAATAGGCCAATCTCTGGATAGAACATTTTCACAATTTTTAAGTTCGAAAACATTAAAGCCCTGGTGTAAGAAAGAATTGGACCAAACCTTTTAGAAATTGGCAATACTATTCAAACTGTGATAACCATGTATCTTCATTTTTCTTCCATCTTGAGTAAGTAGTACAATTATTAATAATGTTAGAGTGAGAAAAACTAAATGTTTATTTTAAAATTTATATGATGGTACTTAAAAACGACAATTTGTTTAATTGATATCATTAATTATTTAAGCACAAAGCTCTTGAAATGTGTGCCTTGGAAGTTGGTAGCGCTCCCTGTGCATAAGGTTTCAGAAAATATATGTGTTTATGAACCTTCTGAGGATGAAATTGTCGTAGTATAGCAGAAAGTGATCCTGTGAATCCTGTTTTTACAGCGAAAAGCATTTTCTTACAATGGTAAGAACTGTTCCATCCACTACAGTTCACTACAATTATATTGTTTGTTATTTTAAACTAAAGGTGGTGAGTGGAGGCAGCAGTGTCGGTCTTGGAGGTGGATCTGGACAGAATGTGTCACCGGTGGCCGCCCACAAAGGGCTGATGAAGCTTACAACTCCGTTTAGAAACCGATCGCCTACTGGTCAATCACCAGTCAATAAAACTAGAAAACCCAGCCAAACAAACAATGGTGAGTTATTTTTTTATAATTAAAATGTTATTTATCTAGTTTCATGTGACCAAAAATAAACCTTTTCTTTTTTTTTTTTTATAGAAGTGCCTGCAAGTCCACCAAAGTCGAAAACCTGGAAGGGACGTGTGGCTAAACAATTAAGGAGGATTCAAGCCGGCGCTGGATCTCCTGTGTCGCCAACGGCGCCGGTCAGCTATCCAGAAGGAGCTACCATAGGAGTCCCGTTAGAATTATGCCCAAAGGCAATTACTAATGAATATGTTCCGCTTATCGTTGAACTTTGTACCAGAATAGTTGAGGATCGAGGTTTAGAAATTATAGGCATTTACAGGTAAAGGGAGTTTCCTTTCACTATTAACAGAAATAAAGTGGTATATTGTATTTATGTATATACACATAATTGCAGAGTGCCAGGCAATACAGCGGCGGTTACCTCACTCACGGAAGCCGTCAATAAAGGTTTAAACGAAGCACTGCTGGACCAGGATCAAAGGTGGACAGATGTGAATGTTATCTCCTCATTGCTCAAGTTGTTCTTCAGAAGATTACCAGACTGTCTGCTCACCAATGATCTTTATCCTTCATTCATTCAAGCCGACAGGATAGACGATCCAAAACTTAGGGTGTTCAACATCAGGAAATTGGTAAATACTTTAGATACTTGTAGGTTGTAGGTTTGCAACTATTTGTGTAGAATCGTCCGGTTCCAGTCAATCTGTCTCCATCTTTCTACATTCTGAATTAAAATAGGCTATATGTAAATGGTGTCTGGTTCTATTCTAGATGTAGCATATATTGATAATTATATGCCACGGCAGTGAGAAAAGTTCTCGGACTTGCACGAAAATGTGGTTTCTATCAATTATTTGTAGAATGGTCAGCTTGTTGATGAAGAGTCATAAAAGTAAAAACGTTGCGTGCCTCTCGTTGAAATGGATTAATTGCATCATCGTGCCGTCATAAAATTAATCGTTTTGAACATCTTATCTACGAAGAAAATTCTTTTAAATTTATAAGTGTTCTGTTTCTTTATTTGCTGTAGTGAAGAAATGGGCAGCTGAATTTAAACTTGAAACGTTTGTGGTAACTTCTCTCCAATGATGATCCACGCGGCCCAAAACTGCAACCGTAGAAGAAACATAGTATATGTTTTGATCTTTTTAAAAATAATTCAACTGATTTTGTGCGCCTGTGAGGCTTGAATATATTAGGCCAGAAACGAAACTCAGTAACCTAAAACAAAGGTGAAACCTCCGTTTATGTGAATTCTTTTTCTTGATTACCTTGCTAAGACCCAAACTAACGAATATCAGGCAAGTCTTCTGGACCAACCGGATGAGAAAATTCGTGAAAAGAGGCCTGGATTTCCTCTTGAAAGTAAGGATTGTTCAGAACATCTACTCTTTTCACCAGATTTGGCATCGTTCTTTGATTTTGTCGTTTAGAAAAAGTTTCGAGTTAAAATTAAGAAATTTTAGCAGGTGTAGGTGGGTATTTTGTGTGTGTGTGTAAGTGACAGGAGTGAGAGGACACACTATTCTTATCTACAACTTTGTGTACGTAATACATTTTTATTGATTACAGGTCCAAGACCTTCCTGAACATCACCTGCACACATTACGTCACCTGATTAAACATCTACAACTGGTAGTAGAACATTCCGCGATTAATAAAATGGAAGCTAAAAACCTGGCGATAGTGTTCGGACCGACTCTGGTGCGAGCGGCTGACGATAACATGGTAACCTTAGTGACGGACATGTCCAGCCAGTGTCGTATCGTCGAAACGCTCATACATCATGTAAGTGTAAATTTTAGCAGTTTTGAATAATTAAGGAAGCTTAGTTATGTATATGTATTTGTTTTTTGTGTTTTACAATTCGAGATTTTTACATCTAACTTCAAAGATTGATTCTTCACCGGAAAAAAGTTTAGACACACAGCTTTTAAAGCTTGTTCACTGAATTAGTTGATTGGCCAGTTATTTTCCTTCTGTAGGATGTATAAAAGATTTTATTGGATCAACACTCTTACAAAAAATGGCCATTCATTAAACAAATTACCTTTTTAATCATCGAGAGCTTTTTTGGTGATGATTATATAAAACTTTCCTTTTATACCTAAGTGTAATTGAAGAGCTTGGTGCAAAAAGGAGTTACCTACAGTTTTTTTAAAATTTTCAGTAGGGACAAAAAACTAAATATGCTTTAAGATGTATTCCTTATGTTGTGTCTGCCGTAAGGATTAGTTAATACATTGTGATTTGAACTTTCTAGGGCATTTTTTTAAGCTTGCTATAAGCAAAAGTTATTTTGCAGCTAGCTCTTTTTTGCACCAAAATCATAATTTTCAGTAAAACTTTAGTACATATTAAGTACTTTAGTCAACAGATTTTTTCTTGTTTTTGAGCTTTTAAGTGGCATTTTGTGTCTTGTCGAAACGAATGTTAGATATATTATTATGCCTGTCAAAAAGAAAAATAATAATATCTACCTAATATAAACATTAAATAAACCTAATAAAAAAATTGACAGCATCATCTTTTCTGTTTTTGGAGCAAAATAAAGTTATCTGCAGTAGAAAACTCATTTTTGCTCCAAATCTAACCCAGGTTAGAGAATAAGTAATATAAGTAATAATAAACGAGTCTGCATAAAGACTCGTTTATGCGCACCAAAAGATGTAGAATTGAACATACAACAAGGGGGCGCCACTAAACACATTTTCTGAAAAAATTGTAGATAACTCCTTTTTGCACCAAGCTCTTCAATTATAACTGAAAGTGGCAATATTTACTATCTTCCTTTTGGATGATGTTCGGTCATCAAAAAAAGATTCAACAATACTTTGCAACTGAATGAGAAATACTGCTTTTCCAGGCTGACTGGTGCTTTAGTGAAGACGGTCTAGAAAGATTAATCATCAAAGATGAAAGACAATCTAGTATATCCGTGGAGTCCGAATCAGCAATCCCCAATCAAACACTATTGTTGGATAATGTACATAAATTGGAAGGTGTGTATCATTATATTTTGATTAAGTTATTATATATACATTATATATATCTACCTAATTGTTAATGGAATATTGGAAATCGTTCTATTATATTCGTATTTATTATAAATAAGTTTTAGCATTTTTAGTTTTGTTTTTAATTCAAAAGGAAATTTTATTGCATTCAATCTTTTTCTAAAATTACAATTGATCATTTTATTTTTAAAAATTATTTGAATAATATTTAATCCATTAAAATGTTCATTAAGTCGTAAATATATAATTTTTGTTTAGTATTTAAGGCGCGTCACATCTGAGGTTATTGCGTCATTATCCGGAGCTTATATCAGTGTACTGCCGGCCTCCGGACATTTTTAATTTTCCATAACCAAACAATAGATATCGTGTTTAACTACCGGCAGTTTTAAAAGCGCTGAACACGAAACTATTACATTAAGCGGTTTTTGTTCGTTAAATGATTAACTCGTGTTTTTTTGAACAGCAAAATAAAAGCTACATACGAAACGAGATGAATTATGAACATACTTGTTCCATTCCCTTCCTGTCGAACCAAATATGTTCACAAATTATTATCCTCCTGTGGTTTACGTGTTTACTACGGTAGATTGTTCTTCCATAATTAATCTCACCTAAGCTTACCTGAAAGGGCAATTGTTTTGAGAAAATCGCATTAGGATGTTCATTGACGGTTACTATAGTATTTTTATGGCGTAGAAGAAGATTAATTAATTCATTTTCTATTTTTTGAGTTTGTTTTTTCTTACTTATTATTTGTGCGCGATAAGACATTTTGCGAACCACTTTCATTTTTACTTTACTGGCTTCTAGACATGCCTCATTCAAGACGAAGCTAATTTCACCCACCGTCTTCGCCTTTTATATTTTTTTGTTAAACAAACTGCTTAAAATAATAGACTTAGAGAATATTTTAAAACTTTAAATGCCTTTTTAATTTTAGAAATAAAACAATCTCTTAATATACTAAAAAGATCGTTGGTTTATTTTGGCGAATACTTAGAGATAAGAATTGAGGTGTGGTCTAAAGAAAGCTATTATCTTCTTCTGTTTTTTTATACTTCATACCTATGAGGTATGTTGTTCGGAAGCGGATGTTGAGAGCATGCTTTTAATTTTCTCTCATTAAAAAAAAAAAAAAAAAAATCCTAATACTGCGGTTTTACCTTCCGGCTTTGCGGTTCACATTACTCGCACTAACCCATTACCTATTCTTATAGAATCACTATTGTTCAAAATCTTGTCTTGCTACCCTGCGCTCTCTCACGGCTTCAAACTATCAACTATTTGAAATATGAAGGAAAACTAAATTTACAGTTTCCTCCGACCATGGCCAAAAAAATTTTTCTCAGCTTCTACGCTTTTTCTAATTTGATTTGTGTATTGAAGTACCCTGGCAAATTGGCACATTCTGCAGAAATCTAATTCTAATCTGAAAAAAAAGTGTTTTCTTTAGTATTTAATTGCTCTACAAGGCAAAAATGGCCGCTCTGTGGGTTATATTGTCCCGGATGTTGGTCATCAACTAAGGAGCTCATTCCTAGTAGTTATCTTTCATCTTAAATCATATTTTTTATTTGCTACTGACAACTATTTGATATGAAATGCCTGTTCATTTAGCAGGTATCTCAATTCCATTCACATTCTTCCAGATGACTACACTTCCACGAGATGAGAGCTTTTGTTTTTTGTTTTTTTTCCCAAGTGAATATTGATAAGAATTTTAGCCAGCTTCTTCATAGTTAGTTTGCCACATCTTTTATACCACTGTTTTCCCCACTCAAAAAAAGCAAAACAGATGTAAAAATGCTTTAAAAAGAAGAAAGTGTTATTAGATTCATTTGACCAACAACTCGATAGTTTCTGTTTTCTTATTATTATCATTTAAAATTAATACATTTTTTAAATCATAGGTTGAATTTTTTAAAAAAAATGTTTAATTAATTATTACTATTAGTTTTATTTTAATAAATATTATTTTAAGGCATTTTGGTTGTTTAAAAACACAACACAAATTATTTTTTTTAATTTTTACTCAAATTAACATATAATGAAGTATGCATGTGCTGTTGGAATGATGATGGAAATAGTCGTTTTTTTACTGATGATTATGATGGTATTGTATTATTATATTTATTTATTTATTTTTAATATCTGTTATTATGGTATAAATAAGAAATATTATGGGATAATGTTAATATTTTAAGTTATTACGCACATAATTAATGTTTTATGTCTGCACTATCGAAATATTTTATATTTAATTTTAATTTTTTAGAAGAGTGCTATGGATTGATGGATATGTCTCATTTTATTTTTTAAAAATAAGATATTCAAATAAAATAAAAAATATGATTTCACTCATTTTATTTTGGAATAACAAAATGTAATAAATTAGGGGAATAAATTCATTCCATATGCATGTGCATTTTTGATGTATTATATGTGCATTTGAGAAAAAGATTTATGTTTAATTTAGAATTAAAAAAATAAAAATAATTAAAGGGCATATTTTTTTGGAAATCTTGGGTGCGTTAAAAAGAAAGAAATCTTATTGAATTTGTGTAGCTTCTTTTGTAACACTTTTTTTTTCTGATTGATTTCTCGGAGGTCGTATTGTGTCGGTAGAGGAAGATGATAGGGTTTCTTCTCTTTGGAAGTGAATTTTAAAAAAGAAAAGGAATAAATTAAGTGTGGAATTCTAAAATGGTTGCTTTTTTATGGTATGGATCCGAGATGTCACGTTCTCCTCAAAATCTTAGATGTTATAGATTTATTAGTAAAAATATCTAGCAATAATCATAAATATTTATATATGAAACAGAAAATCTTTAGGATTGTTTCCGAGAAAACATAAAAAAACCCATTCAGTTTTCGATTAGCACTTCTGGTTGATTGATTTTGGTGGTTTTACTGATGGCACTTAAACAGAATGTTCAATTTGAAGATAACTACCCTTTTTTTTTTTTTTTTAGAGTAAAATACTGAATATAAACTATTTTTAAAGACCACTTTTTCGTACTCAAGAGAGTACCTCAAATAAAGGCATTTCCGGTGAGAGTTAAAATTTAAAATCTTTTCGAAATTTAAGTTTATCTATCTAGTTCTCCAGGTCAAAACCGAAAACGTCATTTTCCAAATAAGTTTTAAGTGTTAGGTAAACTTAGCTATCTTGCACTGATCACTTTTGTGTGTTGTACATTTTTTATAGTTAGTTGTTTAGTATAAGTAATTATTTTTAATCAAACACAAATCACTTTCACGGTTGAGTTTGAAACAGAGGCACCAAAACGTCGAGACGTTTTGTTTATTTGTTTGTTTTATTTTTATGATGCTGCTGAAAATTAGTAAACTCACTGATTCTGTAATATCGTGTCGTTACAGAAATCACGCCATAACTTTTAGATACTAATTTATGTTTCTTTATAATCTTTTTTCACCAAAGTAATGTTAGAATTACTCAAAAAATTTAAAAAAAAAAAAAATTAATAAAAATAAAGTAAATTCTGAGGAATGGACAAAGAAAATATGAAACTCCTCTTTTTGAAAAATGGAGTTCTTTGATTTTAATAAAGCTCCAAGAATTACCAAATTGCCTTGTTAGTCTCTTCAGTTTTATAGATTTATTTATGATTTTTTATTTATTTATTTATTTTTGTCTTATTTATTATTTTGTTTGTTTCAAAATTTATTATTTCATTTTTTTATTTTATATAAAGAAATGAGCTGCATGTTTTTTATGTTATTTTTTTATTTTTTTTTTTTATTTTTCTAATTGTGTCTGCGGAACCGTACTCCTCCTCTCGCTCTCATCTGGACATAGGGATGAAAGGAGAAGTTTCCAGAAGGGACATTGTGTCGTCGATAATAACGGCGGCTAATCGTAAGATGTTAAAGACGAAATCCAGGAAACAAGTGGCCTCGTCTGGCGATGAAATCGTTCAGTTGGAGGTAAGTTTCGCTTTTTCTGCTTTATTTTGTGTGTCTTTATTATTTATTTTTATTTTATTTTTTTGGAGAGGGGTTTATTTATTTATTTATTTTTCACCCAATTATTTTCCACTTTAAAATTTCTTTCCATTGCAATCTTCATATTGTACATCACCTATCTTTCTGAATTATTTTGCAAATCTAATAACTTTATTGTATTTCCCAATGAGTTGATTACTTCGGTATTAAGCATTTATCTTAAACTATAAGGGTGATAGGATAGTCCTAAGGTCAATGGGTCCGGAAGCGCACAAATAAGGGCTATTGCATGACCTAGAAGTAGCACTTGTACCTTTAACTAACCTATTTCTCAGTTTTTTGCCCGTCGTACGGTTTTATGCGTTCATTCTATCTAATGTATATTCCATACTAACAAATTAAAAGCATTGCAATTGTGTGTTCCAGTTTAAAGAGCTGATTTGGCTCATAATTCCGGCTCTTCGGTGACGGACAAAATCCACGCCTTCATACTTAGTCCTCCTATCAGACTCTCCTTAGTCTACTTAAAAAGACGACTGAATTAGAGTGCTCTAGCCTAGTAGACCCTCTGAGACGCAGTGGCGTTGGCCATTCCTCTGGAATCTAATCTAATCACAAATTGATCTCCTCTTAATTTGTTCGGGAATTAATATTATGAATAAATATTTTGTAATCATAAAAGATCATTTCACTTTGAATATCAATCAAATATGTTTCTCATGAATTTCCTTAACATAAATAAATAGAGAACTTAATTTCATAATTGAAGGCAAAATTAAATTTTATTTTTTTCTAAAAATATTTTCCTTTTATAAGGAGCTTCTCATCGCCTTTTTTATGCATTTGGCCAGCTTAGACGTAATCGTGTAGTAAAACCCATTCTTCTTTCACAGCTTATGCAAGCTGATCTAGGATTTCGAGAATAGGCTAGCCACGAATGAATTGCTCGCTACACTTTAAGAAATTGTAGAACACCTTCTTATCGGTGAAGCTTTGTCCCCATTTATTGTGCCAATAATTATCTGTAATTACATTACATGCACGTTTCTGGATACGTCCAGGTTATTAATTTTTGGATGATTGAAATTGCTGTTCAAAAACATTTCTGAACACTCGTTCCTAGAGACGGACCAGATACAATCATATTTGCATGAGATTTTCAAACTCTTACTAAGACGATTTGAGTTGCACAATGTTGGAATTTCGACACACAGCGGGGTGCCATTCTTCATTGTTCTCTCAAGACCTATTTTAAACGAGTAATTTCTTTATGTTCCTTAATTACTACCTCTATGTATTTTGCTAAATAAAAGTGTGTTTATACATGCTAAATCGTACGCAGTTGTCATTTATTGTAACTTATAACAAATAAATGATACGGTTCGAGTTTTACATTTCAAGGCAAGCTGTTGCCACCACGTCTTATCAGTAAGAAGACATCCAACGTCATTGCAATACGCCCAAGTATCGCACTTTTCTTTCTTAACTTATTTAACTTTGGATTATTCACTGTCATTTATTATTATTATAATTTTATGTATTCTCTGTCATTTATTATTATTATAATTTTATGTATTCACTGACATTTTTTTTGTTATTGTTTTATTTTTTTATGTATTTGTATAGTTTTTCTCTTAAATTAGTTTTCGAAGGAAATCTTACTAGTAATCAGTTTGTATTTCCTTTTGTTTTCCACTACAGTCGAGTCTTCCATAAACCTCAAATAATCTAAACATTGAATTACTACTTTTTTAAAATTCTTTTCAAATAAATCTCTGATTTTTCTTATTTAATTGTTTTTGTTTCAACAGATTGCTTGATTTTATCAGTTGGCATTCCCCTTAAGATGAATTGTTTAAGTCATTTGATATTTATTTGATTTGTAAATTTGGATCTTTAAATAGTTTTAATTCGCAAAATAATTGTATAATTTTTGTGGGGGACACCTCTCCAATAAGCGAAAACCTGCATAACCTGCATATATACGTATAAATGTAATTGCTGAGTAGAATAACTCAGAATTTGGTAGTTTTGTTACATTATACCTTCCCTTCCTTGCTCAAATTGCTTTTTCTTAATTGATGTCCCATGGGTTGTCTCGAGTTCCTCAGAGTATAAGTAAGAGGCAATAAGTTCGAATAGAAAAACTTTAAGCTTACAGGAGACCGACATTGTCTCTTGATAGGTTACCTCAGTTGGTGGGCAAACTTTTTTAATGGGGGGCCACAAAGTTTAAGAAATTCTAGAGGAGGGCCAGAATTATAGAAAAAATGCATTTTGTGTTAAAGCTTTTAATTATAATATTATAAAAACATTACAGCATTACACACTTGTGTAACTACGCGGCTAGTTTAGCTTCACCTATAGGTTATGCATCTATTATTCTACTAAGTAGAATCTACTTTATACTTCTCGACCGTCAAAACGTAATTATAGCGGGCCATATACTATCCATGTCGATGGACCCTCGGCGGGCCGGATTAAATACTTTCGCGGGCCGTACTTTGCCCATCACTGGGTTACCTAGAAAGGTGATGTATTGAGAGAACGGTAGGAATTAGTCTTAGGGGTTGTACACAGTAAAGATGGCTGGACGATATGGAGGTTGATCTTTGCTGAGCGATTATAGTGTTGTGGCCTAATAGAGAGGGATAACAGGCTCTCACAGTTAGGGTTTATGACTTGCAATTGGGATATCACATCAGAGTTTATTCAAAATCTCCATTCAGTCTTTTTACTTGTTGAATCGAATTTTCCATTTTTAGTTCCTAAGTAGTCCGTATATTTTTCTTACCAAGGTTCGGTGAAGTAAAAGAAACACCTGCCTAACTACCATCTTGTAGATAATAAGTTTCACTGTTCGCGACATATTCTTAAAGCAGAGGTATTTCAGTAAAGCCTTCTTCAATCCTAGCCTTTATATTCTCGCTAATGTCGCTGATTAACCAACGAATCCTAGCTATGTAAACCACAGTCGCATTGGAGAGGTTTTAATTCAAAATCTGAAGTTAGCCTTCTTTTAGTTACCATTTTATCGTCTGCGCATGCTACTTGCTGGATTATAACGGTTAAATGTGGTTCCTTCGGGTTTTATACTCAGTTTTTTTCCAGAAAGTATTACAGGCAACAGAGGATAATTTGCCTCAGTCCTCTTTCAATTGGGAAGCTTTGGTACTACAATGCATTTTGCATTGAATTTGACTGCTTGTATTGCTCCAGGTTTAAGCATTCAGCCAAACTTGATCCTTTAATATCCCTAGAATTCTTAGATCCGGTAATGCTTCTTTTCGGACGGCCAATACTATCTATGTAAAACTTATAAAATTGTATTTATTTATTTTTTGAAGTAATACATTGCTAGAATGACAGATAGAAGAATTTGAGTTTGTCCTCGTAATAATTTTTTTGTCTCTGATCAAATTTCAGGTATATTTTTGCCATTTTGTAATTTGCATGTAATTTTAAAAAAAAAAACCTAGGCAAATATAGAGCATGACTAATTATGGATGATAAGTATTTGTCTGTAGTTAAGGATTGCAGTTATTCCTCTTATTTTACGATGTGGTTATATTTATAATTTAGTTTTTAATCAGTAGTTTTAATATAAAATTTCACTTGACTTTTAAAAAATATTGTTTAGAAAAAAAGAAAATTAAGGGGGCAATTTATAAAATAAAGAACTGTCCTCCATGCTGAGGGAGTTTTAAAGATATTGAACTGTTTGCTAATTACTTATTATTCCAATGTTATTTCCAATGTTTACAAATTCTAGTATATTTAAAACAAAATACTCATGTTACAGAGAACAGGTGAAAGGGTGAGAGATGGCAGGAAGTCAAGTGGGGGCAGCGGAGGTAGTGGAAGTAGTAGTATGTTAGTGAGTGGAGGTTCTAGTGAACCGGAAATTGTTTCGTCTACGACAAATATCGCTTCAACTGGAAGTGGAGGCAGTGGCGGCGATGATAAATCTGTTGCGGGTGCAATAGCTACTGGAGTCAGAGATTCGGTCATCTTCTCTGGCAGTCTTCTGCAATCATCACTTAGTCAAGAAGGTTTGATTCATTTTTTTTTATACCTACATTTAGGCATATTGTTTCTAATGAAGTTTTTATTTTCACGAACAAACTGTAAAGAGTAATGGGGATATCACTGCTCACCGTGCTCCGGTGGCACTGGTCTCCAAGACATCGTTTTAATTTCTCGATGGTTGGTGAAATTAAAAGGGAAATTGTTTACTTTGTAATCCAGATTTAAAGGCAAAGAAGTTACTTTTCTCTAGTTAGCGGTTTGCCCAATTCAGAACTTTTTATAAATGGCTCATATCGATTGTAGTTTTTTTTAAAGGCAATATGAGCTCTTCTGATTTTTAAGTAACCTTATTAGCTTGAAATGCCTTCTTTTAATTATTTAATAGATTCTTGGTATTGTAGTTGACTAATTTTAAATTAGTTTAACTGTATTTCATAAAGTTCAAATTATTCCCTGTAAGCTCAGAAGATAGCATTACAGAGACCTTATCAGAATAGAAAGGAGTTTTCTAATTTAATTTAATAACCCAAAAAGTAATGCAAAAACACCTTCCGGGCGTTTGCAGTAACCCTTTTTTTAATATAAAAAATAAACTCATTTTATTTTCAGAAAAAGTTGAAGAAAAATTAGAAGATAAACCAAATCTGAGTCCAATGTTAACTAAACAACCCACAACAGAGGAAGGAACTATTATTACCTACACAGGATTATCTGAGACTACCCAAGAAAGGATACGAAGGTGAGCTACATATAAGAATTTCTATTGTCAACCGTGATACCACCAATTCTGGTTAATTTCTTCTACCAATTTTGAATGTTAAGACTCAGTTATTATGAAGTGTATTTGGATTGAATTATTGTTTAAGATAAGTTTCGGTATCTTCTAAATGCCATCTTCAGTTAAAAAACATAGAAGTTTTAAAATATTTTGATTTTATATTATTAGAAAACTTATTTATATAAATTAGGTAAGAAAAAGTCATGTGAGTGTTCCATTATAATTATTCATTAAAAATGTTTACAATTAAATGTTCAGTTATTACAGCTGATATAGTCATAACCTCGCAATTCGTAACCTACTGGGCTAGTAACTTAACCAGTGCGTTATACTTGTAGTATGTGTAGATTTAACTTTTATTGGTATTGTTTATTATTTGATTACCACTTGATTTGTGAGTGAAATTATCACTAAAATAAGTTCATTTGTTTTAAGAGGAGAAAGATTAATGTATCTTTCACAAAAAAATATGAACAATATTCTACAATTGTAAGAAAGTTAAGGGCTCTTGATTTTATTTCTTTATTTGCAAAAACTAATATTTGTTGTTTAAAATTTGTCGTTTCAGATTTGAATTAGAAACTAAAGCAATGTTACAAAGAGACAAAAAAGTAAATCCAAAAGACTGGATCAAACCGACAGCTCCGACAGGTACGTTGTGAATTTCAATTTCTGAGTCGAAATAGAAGTTTAATTAAATTTTACTTTTGAAAATGTAGTTAGGTTCATAGTGCTGGATAGCAACATTGATTTTATGCGTTGTAATAGTTTAACAGAAATATAGTTCGAATTTAAATTTTTTAAATGTTGTGAATTAAGCTTATAATGGATGAAAATCTTTACTTAAGGCTTTTAAAAAAAGTTATCTTTCATTTATTTAAGTAATGTTTCCATTTATAGCTATATCAAGTAAGATAGCTGGTGTAGAGGAAAGGAAGAGATCAGAAGGTTCATCTCCTTTAGCCAAATGGAGACAGATCACTTGCCCTGGAAGCGGTATAGGCAACCAATTGAGTTGCAGCGAAGATCCAGATCTTCTGCAGACACATAGACTACATCCGGCCGCCAACAATAGTTTACTTCATAAACGAGTCGTGAAGTCTGGCTCACTAGACTCACTGTCCGATCATATCAACTTAGCCGCTTCGCACCACCACCTACACACTAACAATAACAACAACAATAACAATAATAATAATAATAATTTTGACAGTAAGTATTATTTTTTGTTAATTTTACTGTTCTTAGTAGTAAAAAGATCATTTTATATTTATTAATATACTGAAATGGTTCACAAAGAGTGAAATCAAGATAAATCATTATTCTTCAAAATAAGATAAAAGCTCTTTTTCGAATGCTAATGCCAGCTTTTCTCAGATAATTTTAACTATTACTTAATAACGTTGTTAGGCGCTGGGTTTATTTTCTTCTGTGTTTTGAAATTATCATGATATTCTTTTCAAATTATGACCATTTGGTTTGACATTTTCCATTTGTTACCATTTGAGCATTTCGTTTCTGAAATTTTAAGAATTGAGATCTAGTCAAATTTGCAAAATTTCGAGTTTTCATGGCGAAATAAATGTTTTGAGGGCCTTGAATGATTATCATGATACCCTACTAAGATTAAAATCTCTCGGACGGGAGTTCTTTACCTAAACTCTTTAAAAAAAAAATTGCTTTTCCCAATAATCTATTTCCATATTATTTGGATGTCACATGAAATCGGCACCAACGATTTTCTTGTAAGTTTAGATCTTTTATTTGAATCATTTGTCTAAGAAAATTCATGAAAAGTGTTTAAGGCAGACTTCTCTTTAAAGTACTTCTTTAGGGTAATACGCAACCTCTTCACCTTCATAATATTAACTGAAATTTAAATAAGTAAAATTCTAAATTTGATGAAAATTTTACCAATTTTTTCGGAAAATAGTTTTATTTAATCTAAAATACTTAAGTGTTCCCAGGAAGGTGTGAACTTAAGCTCTCCTCTTAGGTTCCATTTGAGGGTACATATTGCAAAGTATCTATACCATTAAATGGTGCTATAGCCCTAGTTTTTGGATCTGTGCTTTTTCCAGAATGTATTGCCATTTCAAAAGATTTCATTTAATCTTAGACTTACACAACATTGGCGGGGGGTATTGATGTTTTAATTCCGGAATTTAGAAGTCGTAATTTTTTATATTAGTGATCAGATTTCGTTTTTCTTTTTTTAAAAGGAAGTAGGTTTTAAATTTATCTGAGAAAATACGTTGTTCAAAGATGCTGTAAGTGTATTTCTTGAAATATAAGCAAAACTAAATAAGAAATTTATTACGAGTATAATAGACATCATATTCAATAATAATTTATAGAAATGAGAAGAATGGACATTAGATGCCGGATACCTCCTTGGAGGCTCCAACAATGATAAGTACAGGTAGAACTAATCCAAAAACCCATGAAATTTAAATTACAAAAAAAAAGTAAAGTAAATTAAAAACAGAAAATAACACTTAGTGTTTTATTTTTAATTTTTTAATTTTTTTTTAATGTGTTGTGTTGTGATGGCGATTACATTGTGTCAAGCAGCCTTTCTACCAGACCTGCGCACATTCGATCATTTACATTTATCTCTTTCACTTACCTTATCTCTTTTTTGGTAAAACATAAAGATACCTTCGTCTGCCAATTAACTGTTAACAATAAATATAGTTAGTGGACCAAACGCCACAATATTTTCGCATTTTTTATTTAATTTATGTAATAGTAATTTTTGACTTTCTTTTATTGTTTTTAGCTTTATTAATTTTACGCTTCCCATTTATATTTGTTAATGTTCCTTTTAGTTATACCTCAAATTTTGTTTTATTATTTTGTCAGTTGTATTATTTCTTTACAGGAACCTTTTTTTTTTTTTTTTAAAAAAAAAAAATGAAGTTCTTATAGTTCTGTAGTTTCTTATTTTTAGATTTAGATTAGTGCATCGGACGAGTCCTCTCCCCTGTCCCCAGGCATTGCCCCAAAAGAGGCAGTGAAATTGTACCTACTTCTGAAGAAACCTTTTTGTGAAGTTCAGGGTATTTCCATCAGATGACTTTATCTCCTAGCGCCAAAGGTCTCATATCGCGTACTGGCGACTATCTGGACAGAAATTGATTCCTCTATTCCAGTAATAGAAGAGTTCCGCCTCAGTAAACGCCAGTGGTCTAACAAGATAATTCCTGCAAAAAAAAAAAAAAAGAGCCTCATGTCCATGACCTTTTTATTCTATCTTATTTGATGGAAAGTATTGCTTTCGTTTCAAATTTTTGATATCCATTTTTAAAACGGAAATATATTTTGAGGTTCGAAGAAAGGGTTTAACAATAAAAGTAATTTCAATAATTAAATATCGCTGAAACGGGAAGCCTAATTAATTTTGATCGGTCCTCACTGTTTAATCCCAACTATTCCTTATCGATCAAAACCTCGTCAATTGGAAGAGTCTCATTAATTGAAACTGTTCTCCTCCAGAAATTCTTATTTGAATCATTTATGTCTTTCAAATTAATTGGGAGAGGTTGCTGAATTTTAAGTAACTATTCCCATATTAATTGTTCAATTAATATGTTGACCTAGAATTGTTGTCTTTAAAAATTTCTTTTTGAACAACCTATGGATCTGGTATTGGGCTGTTCCGTATGATATAATATTGATTTAGATTTTTGTTATATATATTTATTGTGTGTTTTATTTTTTAAAATTTTAATTTCATTAAACCTTGCTTTTTTGTTACTTAGGAACACTAAAAACTTCCTAACCTTTATTTTTATTTCGCTTATTATACTAGTTCTCAAAAATAATTGAAATAGAATCTCAAATTTAATCGTAATTAAAATTGATAAAAGCGCTTTTAGAACGTCTTATCAATTAACATTAATAATTTTATCCTTATCACGTTAACTGCGACTCGTGTTTATTTAGTACATCGTTTAGGTATCTGCGTTACATGTCTCAGCGGGCTTGTAACCTTTTTTTTGGTCGTGTAAAATCTTTTGCGAAGGTATAAGTCCAAAAGAACTGCTATTGTAGGATCTGGGTCAGCTAGTCCGTAACGCTCAAGGATCTAAAAATTATAAATGGGCGGAAAAATGTATTAAGTATTAATTATTCAGTTAATTATAATTTGCAGTTTTGCCCTTTATATAATTAATGAAGTTTAAATAAATATCTTGCTGCCATTCCCGGTTCGATATTAAAATATCACCATTTTATTATTATATTGAATGAATTTTTCCATTTTTGATATTATAATTATTATTATTTTTTATTAGAAAATGACCCCTGTCGATATAGTCATATTTCAGGAAAAATCATCGCCTATTGAGACATATTCCCTTTCCGAAAGATTGTAACGCAGTTAAGGTGTAAATTTTAAATTCGTCAATTGACTTTTTATTAGAATTCATTTTTTTTTTTTTCTTTGCAGGTGTGGGTGGGGGCGACCTTGTGTCCAGTCTAACTTTGACGTTTGATGCCAAGATGAAGTCGCTAGGCCTGCTGTCTCCTGTGTCGAGACACGTTACAGAGACAACAACGTCCGCATGTGAAGACGATTCAAACGCTGCTACCACCACCACCACCACTATTCCATCAACAACCGCAGCAAATTCTTCAACCACGACAACAACATCGACCGCA
This sequence comes from Rhodnius prolixus, assembly GCF_049639745.1. Taxonomy (NCBI): domain Eukaryota; kingdom Metazoa; phylum Arthropoda; class Insecta; order Hemiptera; family Reduviidae; genus Rhodnius; species Rhodnius prolixus. Next base: position 34,458,661 of record NW_027411582.1, read on the forward strand.
GCAGATAATACGCTGGATCTTAGCCTGTCATTCAGGGACCCCTCATTACATAGGAGTTTCACCTCGCCCAACCTAGAGGTATGTTTGACGACATATACAGGTATTTAGATGCACCATTTCGCTATGAAGACATAATATTCTCCAACAACATCTATGTGCTTAAATCTATAGCAGAGCTAGCTATGAAATATGAATGTATTTAAAAGTTACAGCCGATTAGAATGAATGGAAGAAAATGATTAGAGAAGGATTACGGTGATTTCAATTTAGGTTAAGCTATAAGGATGGCAGGAATATAGAGTACTGATCCATCCATTAGCTGTAGTTAATGTAAATATTTGTATAAAGTGGAGGGAAGAATGAATGAAGCGAATGTATTTATAAGTAAGAATGGAGAGAGTGATATTCTAATGATAAGCACCTAGACGATGCTGGCTGTATGGCGAAAGCCTAGAGGTAAATTCTTTGCTTGGAATTTTCATTGGAAATAAAGAAAATTGATCTTTCTTTTAGAATTCAAGTTCCTCAAATCTTGGTGAGAAGTAATGCCAGCTAATCTCTTTTTAAAATTACTCTGTTATAAAAAGGTACAATTTTCACTTTAAAAACCCTGATTTTTGAGAAAAGTGATTTTTAGCTACAATTAGGGGTTGTGGATATTCGAGCCTTCTCTCTAAAGTGCATACAATCGGAAATTTGAATATAAAGTGCAAATTTGATATTGAGGTATCACAAAGGAATCAGGTAAAGAAGCTTTTGGTTAAATTCTGTCAGCCACCAAATACCATTTTATCAAGTGGATATTTTTCATTTCCTCCCTCGAAAACTGTTTCTTCCATTTTCTTTGTGAGTAGATATGAAACTTTTATTTCTATTATTTTCTCAGTAAAAATTCATTACCCAAATTGGGGTAAGAGTTTTTTTTATTTAAAAATAATAATAATGAAATGTTTATTTTAGTTTAAGGTGCTGGAGGTGGTACCTGGACTATGTCAGCCAAAAACTAGCCCACCAGTAGTGGCTGAGTGCGACAAGAAGAAAGACAAAAAAGAGGAAGCGGTTGAAAAAGAGGAAGTGGAGAAAGATGATGAAAAGGAGAATTGTTGCCTGTTATCGGCTAGTAGTGGGGCAGTGAAATTAAAACGTTCAGAATCGTTGAACAAGAGAGATTCCGAGAAAAAAGATGGTGGCCGGCATCTACGTAGAACTGAATCATTGAATAAAAAAGAATCCTCTATAGAATCCCGACTGAAACGTTCGGATTCATTGACAAAAACTGAGAAAACTGATTTAAATTTAAGTAAACGTCGTGCGGCTTTAGAAGCGTCCACGGTGGTTAATAATAAAAAAGAGAAAATGAAACGTAAAACTGGCGGCGGTTCTGATAGGTCGATAAAACGTCGTCATACGGTAGGCGGTACAAAAGATTTTGATAAGACAAATTATTATTGGCTGGACAATAAAGAAAGGGAAGTGACGCAAAAGAAGGACGATATTAGCTGTGGGAAAATCGAAAGAAGAACTAGTTCTCCAGATTTGCTGGCGGACACTTGGCGTAGACAGGGTCCATCAGTTTTGGTTGTCTTGAGACCACAAAGCTTATTAGTTACGGCTGAGCCTCTCGAATCGCACATTTAAATTTAGCCCAAGGTAAAACAAAAATAATAATAAAACCTTGTAAATTTTCCACTTTTTTGTGCTAGTAATAAACTTAAACTTGGGTCTTTTTTTTTTTATGAAAGCTTAAAACTTTTTATTGCATAATTTTTGGACATATTAATATTCCACTGCCTCTTTATTATAAACAGTAATCATCTGTTATTAAAATATATGTTTCATTCATACTTAAAAATGAAAGGAAAGAAAGATCTTGCTCAAACTAAAATTTTCCCCAAAAAAAATATCAGAAAAACTCTTACCTTTTTTATGTTTATTTTATTTTTAAATTATCTCTATGTAATTCGTAATAATACATTTTATTGTTAGGTGTTTTTTTTCCTTTTAATATTATAAATATATATAAAAATTGTATGATAGTCCTTTTGTTTATAATTATAAATAATGTCTGTATATGTGTATTTAATTTTCATAAATTTATTATAATTAAAGAAGAAAGAAAAAGAAAAGGAATATATATGAAGGGAAGGAAGTGAACAGCGTCTTATAGAGGAAGCGTTTATAAAGAATCTAACAAACTAATGGGCATCCGGTGATGAATTGATCCTAACTGCAGTAAGAGAAAGAGTTTCGTGAGTAATTCATTTTGTAAGAATAATTTTCTCAAACAATTGGAATACCTTGGAATGAATCTCTTGCTTTTTCATGGAATCTACAAAAATTAGTTCAAAAATTTAAATCACCCCTTTTTCTTTGGTGAATTGTTGGTTGACTTTATAATTATAGTCAAATATGAGATCTCCGATGGTTAATCCGTTATTCAAGGATTCGAATTTTTTTGTTTGATCCGTTGTAATAACTTGAATTTTCGCGCCCAATTCCAATCCTTAACCTGATATTTTTGGCAATAGATACCGTCTCGTCTTCATCTAGATAACGCTCATTTCTTTGTTCCATCAACCATGATAACGCTTAACTAGTTCCTTAGCTAATGATAATTCAGTCCTTGAAACCTCCTATCCAATCCTTAACCTGTTATTTTTTTTCTCTTCAGCCAATGATAATTCAGTCCTTGAAACCTCCTATCCAATCCTTAACCTGTTATTTTTTTCTCTTCAGCCAATGATAATTCAGTCCTTGAAACCTCCTATCCAATCCTTAACCTGTTATTTTTGGCAATAGATACAGTCACCTCTTCTTTATCTAGTTAACGCTCATCTCTTTGCACCATCAACCATGATAACGCTTAACTAGTTCTCTTCAGCCAATAATAATTCAGTCCTCGAAACCTCCTATCCAATTCTTAACCTGTTATTTTTGGCAATAGATACAGTCACCTCTTCTTTATCTAGTTAACGCTCATCTCTTTGCACCATCAACCATGAGAACTCATTAACTAGTTCTTTAGCCAGTGGATAGATACTTCAGTCCTCGAAACCTCCTATCCCCATTACACGCTACAACCATCCCAACCACCATTGAAAATTCACTCCTAAAATAGTGGTAAATCTTCAACTATATTTTTGGAATTGCGCCGAGCAACAATTTCTAATAATCCATGCCTTTTTTCCTTTTGCAATATTATCATAAACGTCTCCTCTAAACTGAAGAAGAAATGAATATTGATCTCAAATTAATAACTTTTTATAAAAAATTAAATTTGAAAAAAAAAAAAGAAAATGAAAAACGGTTGTAAATTTAAATAATTCTTTAGAAGAAAATATTCGTGGAAATTGAATATCTAGTTTTTGAAGAATTGATCTTTTATCGTTTAAAAAACAATAAAATGAAAAACTATTTTAAAAATTTAAAAAAAAATAATACAAATATAATATATATATATAAATATATATATTTAATATAATATATATATTTATATATATTTAATATAAAAAAATCATGGATTTTACAAATTACTTTCTTTTTTTTGTGTGTATAAAAGAAAAAAATTAAATATAATTATAATTATATAAATGTAAAAAGTTTAAAAACAAAAATGATTAAGAAATTGTGGGGACAAATTTAATTTTGTGTCTAATGGTCCATAGTTAGGAAAAGAGTTAGTCTGTGATAGTTGTACTTATTCCTGATTTAAGATTAAAAATTCAAACACACAGAAACTCTATTTCTATTTTATAAAAAAGAAAAGCATGAACACAAATATTCGAATATTAGACAAAAAAAGAAGAAGAACTCTTATTTCAAAACCAAATTATTTTGTAAGTGTTTTTGTGGCGTGCTTAGTAAATAATAATTGTAATGGATTTTTTGTTGTATGTCAATTTTTACTCCTTTATTGTAATAATTATTTGTTTGTAAATACTTTTTCTTTTTTTTTTTTTGTAAATAGAAATTTATTTGTAAATATTCTTCGGAAGAAAAACAAGGATAAAAATGGTTACTTTTTGGGGGGAAATTTTCATTTAATTTTTTATTTTAAATCCATGAAAAAGTAAAAATAATTTTTCTTTTATATGTTGAAATTAAAAAAATTTTGCACTGTTATAATTGAAATTGTTACAGTAAAAGAGATCCCCCATAGATATTTTAAAAAGGATGTAGAAGCTACAAAATGGAATAACCTCGTGTCAAAATTTTCCCTAGTGTCTGTACTTGAGCTTGGGCAGCTTTAGCGAAACTTGAATTTTCTTGAAAAAAAAAAAAAAAAAAAATTTCCTGGATGATATGCACTGGAAATTTTAGGTAACATTTCTTTCTATTCGAGGGACACTTCACTTTAGGAATTGGCGGTTCCCCATTCTACACTTATTATAACTCCCCCCCTATCCTGTACTAAATTTTTCAATTCTCGCTATCTCATCGCCATCAATATTCTCTCCAGAGTATCCGGAGTTACCTTATTTTTAGCCTGCAGTTTCGTCTTAAATCAAACAATCTCTGCTGGCCATTTTTTTTTTTTTTTTTTGGTGACTATGCCACCCACCACATTCACTGAGACAAGAAGGGGCATAAAGTGAGTAGCTATTTCCTATTTTTCACCTCTTTCGTATTTTATAATATTTTTTTTTTTTTTGTATTTTCCAAAATCTGAATACAATTTTACTGTAACAAAATTATATTATTTTAAGTATAACCTTCTTTCTTTTTCCCTTTTATTCTAAGAGTACAAAAGTTCCTCCATTACCTAAATTCATTTAAATTAATTTCTTATATCTCCTTTCTTGACCTAAAAAACAAAAAATCGTGGTTAAATCATCATTAATTATTAATGGTACTTGTAAAAAGTAAAAGTAGTCTCCTTATAAAGCGATGTATCTTTAAGTTTCCGCATATTTTTATTATTTTATATAATGCTTATTATTTCGTATTATTATTTACATAAGAATATTGAAAAAAAAGAAAAATCACCTGTGATTTATTTATTAAGTATATCTGTTAAAAAAAAATAAAAGTAAAATTTAAGTATAAATGAAAAATAATTGTAATAAATTGTGCAATTAGATTATGTTTTTTCGCTAAAAAGAGAGATCTGTTTCTTTAATTATTATTTTTATAGTTCTATAATTTCTTTTTCTAAAAAAAGATTTCATAAAATGAAATTTTGATTTTTGATTAAGGAATAACGTTTAGAGAAGAATATTTTTTTTTGTTTATTTAAGTCAAATCGTGTTCTGTTTTTTTATTTTTTAATTCTTTTTAGATTCCTTCTCTTTTATGTAGTAAAATATCTTAAAAAATAAATCAACACAAACTATTATTACACTAAATTTAATATATTTTTCCTTTACTTTATATTATAATGTATTTTTATGTAAAAAAAAAAAAAAATATTGTGGAGAGTGAAATGGAAAATTGCTCCCCCACCCCCACCCCACTATTTGTGTAAATGAAAATTTTATAAAAGTGATAATATCTATTGTTATATAAATATATAATATTAGAAAAATTATTGTGAAAATTTGTTTTTTCTCTTTTCTCTCCTAATTTTATTATTATTAATAATTTTATTATCTTGCAAAAGTAATAAGAACAGAAAAATAATAGTTATTAAATAGTAACAAATTTAGAAATAAAAAATGAAGTAAAAGAAATTAATTAATTTAAAAAAATTTTTAGAATCAAAAATCAAAGAAATGGACAAGGCAACACTACCTATTGGCGGCATTGGGAACAAAATTAACCTGTAGTTCACACATATTCTAATAGAGAACGCTTGCTGCTTTATTTGGCATTCATATTGGAAGGTAAACTAAACCTGCTTGTGTGTATTTTTCAGTATCGGGACTTGAACATATGTGGCAACCATGTAGTGATAACAAGTTACTGTTTTATTTTGTAGGATGAAAAAATAATTGCCATATTTTTACATTACAGCTACCTTGTGGCCATTTTTGGAACTAATCAAATGAATTTTTAAAAGCATTACCGCGTATGCACTTAAAATGCCCATGGAGACAAGACAGAAGACACGCCAACCCTGTAATATAAAAATATTACTTTATAAACTAGCCCTGAAGATGGCCTAGTCCCTAGGGATCGAAAGCTCGGCAAAATAAATTTGCTCGACTGAAATGGCAATTATTTTTTCATCCTGTTGAAACTATGAATCAGTCACCAAAAAGAAATGAACAACAGTTTTATTTTATGATTTTAAATTGTTTTTGTTCTTTTAGAAAATGCTAACCCTCAAAATAATTCCTAACTTTACAATATTGCAATTAGTAAATCTATTAATGTGCTTCATTTTGTAGTAAAGTGATGCATATTTGGTTATCTTTACAATTGCCCACGGTGGTGTGGCCTATTTATTTTAAGTGCATAAGGGGTAGAGTAATGCTTTTAAAAATTCATTTTATCAGTTCCAAAAATGGCCACAAGGTAGCAGCACTTACTGGACATGTTAACTAAATAAACACAATTTAGTTTACATATTTGCCACCAGGTAGCACTAACTATATATACAACTGTCAAACAAGATTTCTCTTCAGTATGACTTGAGCGTTGTAGGGGAGAGGATCGCTCTGTCGCTCGTCACCTTCAACATATCTACTCTAGTCACACATCATCAAATATGAAAGAGGTATTTTGATATATTATGTCTGTCTAGTCAAAAATAAGCATTAGAATAAAAAATATTCGTTCTTCTTTAAGAATTAAAAAAAAAGTATTCTAAACAACAAATACGAAAAAGGTATGATGACATGTGTCTGTCTAGTCTAAAAATCTATCATGAACATACATGAAAGTTCTTCTTTAAGAATTAAAAAAAAAAAATATTCGAAACATCAAATATGATGTAATAAGGTATGAAGACATAATGTCTGTCTGTTCAAAATAAGAATTATTCTAAAATATATTCCAGTATCATAAACACACATGAAAGTTCTTTTCTTTAATTTTTTTTACTGCTTCTAGTCAAAGCAGTTTAAAAAATATATTAGCCCCACCCTCCCCCCCTGCGAAAATCACCTACCTATATACTCTGGCAGTACTATTGCAGACTCGACAATCAAGAAACATTTTATGCATTTTTCTCAGCTTAAAACAATTTATTTTCGCTTACTTCCGGTATCACTAATTACCACATATTTAATACCATCTAACTATAATATTGCCTAATTAAAAAAAAGCTCGAGCTACATAATAATTAATAAAAACCATGGAGTTAATAAACGAATGAACTGTAGTTCGTACTGTCACTCCTAGCTAACAGAAAAATCACTATTTTAACGATTAGATTTCTCTTTCTAGTCTTTGGAGGCCTTCGTTAACTATGTTTTTTTATGTTTTCTTTTTTATTTTTTCTTATTTTGTTCATTATTTTCAATTTCTTCTTATTATTATTTAAGAGATTAAAAATGATATTGCTTCAAACTGAAAGTTAATTTATTCAGTAAGTACACTTTTGAGTAGATTAATTACACAATACGATGGCATACAAATTGTTAAATTATGCATCCAATTTAAAGTGGTATTATGGCTAAATAATTAGATGTGAATGCTAAAACAAAACAAGAAATTTAAAATATTTTTGTAATTACTTAATTAAACAAGTAGTAATTAGTCCAAAAATTAAGTCGCTTAACATACACTTAAAACTTTATTTTCTATTGTATTTATTTTTTCGTTTAGATTGGAAGAAAAAGAAATAATTCATTCTGAACAATTGAAGGAACTGTCTCAAAGAAATGAAAGTAAGTACATTTATTACTTTATTCTGGGTTGATGTGCGTTATATTAAAACTTTAGTAAGACAATTGTGTAATAGTTGATCGCCAGAAAGTGTACGAAAAAGCGTTACATTTAATTAAAAATACACAACTTTGACCATTTTTATTCTATAAAAGATAAACATTCTGTAAAATACAGGGCATATCCTCGATTACATGTAAACAACTACATAGGTTTCGAGAAAAAAGTTGCAAAAACGGCAGTTTCAAAAATTCATCTTCTTCTTAACTTTTTTGTAAACAACGTAGCACCTAAACGCGTAAACCGATATTCATGATTGAGCTTCACTCGATTCGGTTCTTTTATTATGTTCTTTTAAATAGGGCTGTAATTTAATAATTTTTAAACATTTAATTACTAATAGTTTGATACCTCCTAATAGTCTAAATGATGTGCTACAGTTTACTGAACAATTATTTTGTATATGAAAATGGCCAACATGTGTCTGTGATATTTAATAAATTTTAAACAATAATTATGAAAATGTATAGCAATAAAATTGTTTAAATGTTATTATTGTTATAAAAATTAAATAAAACTCATAAGCTTTTTCATAACTTGTGAAGTTATGAGCTGAAGTATGAATGAAATGTTGGATGATAGTTGATTTGTGACCCTTTTGTCGTTTTATCAACCCAAAAACAACTTTTAAAACTTTCTGTTAAGGAAATAACTATAAGATAAATTACTTAAATCCTGTTACTTAAAAACTATAACATCGGTAAACGAACCTCACTTAATTTGAATCTTCTTCATTGGATTTTAATTTTTAAATTATCAATTTTTGTTTAAAGGTGGTATTACCTTGTTAATGGATATTTAATATTATGTTGAAATGTGTTCTGTTAAATTGGACAGACAAGAGGACAAGCCGCATCGTTTTTAATATAAAAAGTATCAAAATATTAGTAAACACTAACATTAATTTGTAAGCTCCAAGTGTTATTAATGTATATTTTGTTTTCTTCATCCATTGCCTTTGTCCTTAGGGCCGTGTCGCCATGCTCTAGCTCGCAGTACCAATCATGGCCCTTCTGTACGTCATACAAAAGTTGAGGTGATTCGGATCTATTTCTACAATCTGGTCAATAAACAAATAAGGAAATCTATGTACCTACCATGCTAACTAGTGGAGCTGCTCATTAGGTAGTCTAATCAATCATTTATTACAACTAATTAAAACACTTTTTATTTGTAGTGTCTTGAATAGAACGTTTATTTATTCAAGATTAACTTGATAAACTGAATTATGATGATTTCCAGATTGAAAACAGCCATTAGTGTTAGTACTGAGTAACAATAAACCTACTGAGTACTAACTGCAATACTGTCCATCAAATGAAGATAAAATGAAAAAGACGTTGAGAAATCATCCAGTGAAAATGTACAAATAACTTTTGTCATAAATCAATACTAAAAAGTGTATTATTTAGTTGTAATATGTAATATGCATGTTTATATCGCAATGTAAATAATTATGCGATTTTTTTTACTATTATATTAAAAAAATGGTCTATTTAGGAGCAGAAAAAACCCTTAATTTGTTTAAAAAAGCTATTTATTGGCATACCTATTTTTTTACATACATTAATATTCTATTATTGTACATAAATACATATATTAATTAATAAAATGCAAATGATGATGACTTAAATGATGGGGGATACATCGCTCTGATGCTCTTCACTCCACATATATCTTAGTCAATCTAACCATTGCCACTCTCTCAAAAAAACATGATGCTGGGTACACGAGTAATGTATGGTAGAGATGTTGTTGCTTCGACGGTCGGAAGGCAATAAATAAATAAAATAAAATAATAGGGTTTAAATTATCAAAAATGATAGACTTATCACATGTAAATCTGTTATAAAATAAAGGAACGTGGTTGAAATAAACCTACTGAATAGACACGTACTATTATATACATTTTTACCAATTTAAACTTTTCTTTATATACATCTATAAATTCAATTAGGTTTATTTTTATTGAACAAGTAAGTTTTTTTAATTCTTTAAAAGAAAAAAAGTTTAGATTGTAAAGAAAGAATAAATAATACTAAATACTGGCTGAAAAACAGTTTATTTAAATAAAAATGTAATAGCATTCACTTGAACGTTTAATGTCATATATTTAAATTAAACTTAAACCTTTCTTCTACGAAAGTGGAAACATTACTTATTCCGATACAAAATGAAATAATTATCGTAAAAAAAGGTTTTAGTTTACGATGTAACACTTTGAATAATGTATGAGATTACCTGAAGAACATGTCCAAGAGGTAGTTTCATTTCCTAGACTTTATTAATTTGGAGAATAGAATGCATGAGAACCATACTTATCAACATACTGCTGGATGTAATGAAGAGGCAGCAGAGGTAAATCATTTCACATGATAATGGAGCATTACTGGCTCGCAAGCCGACAAAGGGTTAGAAAAGCGCACGGATGAAAGTACCTAAAATTGATAAATAATGCATCATTAATAATTTTAACTAAATTAGCTTTGGGTAACCTTTTTAAACTGTATAATAAAAAGCAATGTGCAGTTGTTTATTGATCAGATGAGTTCCTAAAACTTCCAATTCCTAAAAAAAAGCTTCTGAAGATCAGAAGCCGAGGACGAAACGTAAAGTAATGCAAGAACAGGAAAACAAGGAAATAAAAGAAAAGAGACCTGTTTAGTAAAAGTAAGTAAACTTAGATACCTTATTCTAACATGCTCAAAATTCTACTTGTAGCAGAAGTTAACTCTCCTCATCCCTCATTGTCAATATTCCATCCAATAATTATATTGATATAAATGGGACACAATCCTTACTACAATGCTGCAATTATAAGAAAAGCCTTGTGAGTGAATATCACGAGCTTTGTTTTTTTACGAATGAAAAAAGAGCGAAAGAAACACTTTTTTAGCTTAACGATTCTACTGTTATTCAAAGAACTGTAAAGAGATGAAATAAAATTAAACATACTTCAAAAATTCAACTTCTACCACAAGAAATTTATGGTTATGATTAAACTGGTTAGATTCATTAAATAGAACACTGTTTATAACCTTCACATAGTTCACTTCACTCATTTCAAACAAAAGGTCTTTTCTTCTATAGTAATTCTTTGTATACAATAACAAAATATTATAATTTATGATATTAATACATGCATATTGTTTTATTCAAGTGTTAGTGACTTTGAAATTTATATAGGTTTTCATTATGTGTTAATGTCCTTAATCAGGAAAGGATTCATAAAACTCTGTGCATGTGCATCACTTGTGTATTTATTATTGTTACTTTCAAAAGATAATTTGATGGAAAACTGGAAAGCCTCACTGAGAAAAGACATGTTAAGTTTATAAAAAAAGGTTGGTCTAACTCACTTTTAGCTCTGATAGATGTAAGATCTTTGATTTTATCGTACAAAGTGGTATTTAGCAGAATGGAATGTTATTTCTGTAATTTTACATATAAAACAAAAAGGAACTGTAACTTATTTAATAATATAATCCTATTTTAGATGTATTTGAATGTGATCATTTTCCAATAAAATGTTTTTGAGTTAGCAAGTGTAAAAACTTTTTAAAATTTGAAAGTATTCATAAACGATAAATAAGTTATTTCTTTCTTAAAATTAATTTAGACAGATTTTTCATAGACCCAAATAATTAAAACTCCTTTACAAGTTTAAAATCTGGTGAGACAGTCCATTCGTCAGTTTTCTTTTGCTGCATTAGAATTACATTTATCACTCTTAAAACTTAGAACTTTTACTAAATTTAAGTTGACGTTTAAAATAATTACACATGTAGGCATTAGAATATCACAAGGTTGGTTTATTAATATAGATTATATATTGAGTCTATCACAAAACATAAATTGGTGATTTTAGGTTGCCTGATTTTCTTAAGGCTTCCATATCTTATTAAATAATATCCTTCTGGAAGTTTTGGTTGTATACAGAAATTATAAAAACCCAGTTTTGTAAGGTAAACGAAGTAAACCTTGTCCTACGTTATGTTTTAGACTAAAACACTTTTTAACAATTGTTTATAGGTTTCAGCCTTACATTATATGATAAAGTAGGTACTCAAATTCTTTCTTAAAGTTATTACGTAACCTAAAACGAAATTGATTGAAGGAACTTACAGTAAATGATTCACGATATGTTTCTGGAAGAACTGATAATCTTTTTTTAACAAAAACTATCTTGAAAATTGTATATTGTTCGTTTCGTTGGTAAATATCCGTGAAATACAAACTAAAAATTTGGTTTTGATGAACAGAATCTATTGATACAGCAAAAGAAATTAAATGAACGTAACAGACATTGATTTTTTGAAGGTGAACTGGTTGATTGAAAAAAAAATCTTACTTAATTGCGTAAATTTGCTATCTAACATACGTTCTAACGATGCACCATTAAATTCATACTAAAATTGCAACCATAATCACGTTTTGGTTGCTGAATACGGAGGTTGTTTGGTTTGTTTTATGATTTCTTGAAAAAGACTACGTTTACTACACCAATTTTGTTTGAATCTTTGTACAGATACTGAACATTATATTCTATTAATTTTATTGAAAACTATTTTCTGAGTTAGCATTTTAAAGAGGTTTTTGGAGTGGATGTTCAACTTCAGGAACTACACTCTTATCTGACTCATAGAATTGCTGGTTAAAGAATTTCTAAACATTATTTTAGAAATGTTCTATCTTAATTGCGTAAATTTGCTATGTAACATATGGTATAACGATGTCCCATTAAATACCTACTAAAATTTTATCCCGATCTCTTTTGGTTGATGGATATCGAAGTTGTCTGGTTTGTTTTATGATTTCAAAGAAAACGACTGCAGCAATTTACGTTAAACTTTTGTACAATTACTGAATATATCATATTCTATGATTTTTATTGAAAACTATTATCTGAGATATAATTTCAAAGAGGTTTCTTTGAGTGTAAGTCCAACTCAGCACCTTCACCCTTAGCCTACTTAAGATACGGACCTGTTCTCATTAACTTATGTGATGGTTCAACCACTGATTAAATATTAAAGATAGTTTACTATTAAACCCAAATTTAAATTTTAAAGGAAATCTATCAAGCCAATTTTCAAGAATCGCCAAAATGAAGTCGTATGTAATAGCTTTCTATTTTCGACTTTAAAACAAATTACTTTTAAAAACTCAATTCCAAAAATTAGTTAGACTAAAACTAGTCTAAACAAAGTAAAAACTAACAAAAAATTTATAATTAGTTGGAACTATTTTATTTTAAATCAAAAGTACCGCATCGTGACTGTCCGCACATGACGTCATAAAGTAGTGCCTAATAAATTAATAAATAAATGAATTAAAAAATATTTTAAATTTATAAACAAATTTTTCTAGACATAATTTCATGAAATTCAATATAAGTTGATTGAAAAATTTTTAATATAGCAGCACATATGTTGAACCTTATGTACGTAACGGCCATTTTGCCACTTTTACACGTGGTCTCAGCCAGGTAACATCGTAGTAGCAAAGTAAATTCATTTTCTTAATTAAAACTGAAAATATTCCTCAAATTTGTATTTTTAACGACATAATAATGTAAAAGCAATAATGTTATATTAAACTTTATTACTTTACAAAATTTTATTTTATTAAAATCGAAAAAAAGAGTGCCCAAGCAAGACATTATTCCGATAATATGTAAAGCAAGTACAGGACCAAAGAAAATGAGAATTTAGATCTAATTACAAGTGTTTAAATTGCTTTAAGTTCACTTTAATTTTGTAAAGATACTTTAATAAAAATAAAATATTCACAAAAAATGGAAAAGTAGAAAATTATTTATGTAGTTTTACTTAATGATATCGCTTTTTAAATTGCGCATCAACTACTTTAGCAAATTTAGAGGTCAAATCGAAATAAGTAGAGATTAGATGTTAGTTATTCAATTTTTAGTTTGAAATTAGAATCGAGCTTACAGGCTTTGGTATTAATGAAACGTGTTATCACAAAGCTGCAATAAAATCAACACATTTAAAAAGTTTTTCTCTTTATTTTGTTACGGAGAAGGTGTGGATTAATTATTTACAGAACTCAGTTTCAAAAGTTTGGGTTCAACAGAAGGTAAGCTGACTTGAATTCTACGGGTGCTTTTAGGCTTTTTGTAATTTTTAATTAGGCTTACAACTTAGTTAGGTCTCTTTAGAGGCGTCATCCTCAAGGAGACAGAAGCATCTGCGGTGTCATAACTAAGTTGTTGGACTAAACATATGTTATTCTAATGATGCTAATCTGAGATATCTGAGCGAATTATGAAAATATTAAACTATCAATTACAAAAAAAATATTTGGAGTGTCTTCCGAAAGCAATTTTGATTCACTGTGAAGCCTCTACTATGCCTTCCGAAGCCACTCAAGAGGATGTGCACAGATAGGAGGGAGACACTACTCAACTAGTCCTTACGATTTCCTGTTCTCAAAATACCGACACCAAGAACGAAATGTAAACCAACAGTTAGTTCTTCTTATGCTTCCACATTCCGACACTAGGCTTTTCAGTCCTCAATCACCCCTTCATCAAGCCACACTGCTGAGGTTTTCCTGGTGTAGTGCAAGCTTCCAACTCAACTTCTACATCTCTTTTCCACTTAAGAACATCGATCTCTTTTTTTTACCTCAAGTTGGGACTATAGTTCGCCACCACTCAATCCAAGTAGTTAGGACTAAGTTCCTTCACCAACCATCTTCACTGTCAAGCATTTCTGCGCAGAATCTTAGGGCTCTCTATTTTTTTCTAAAAGAATTTTACCAAAGAAATAACCTCTCTTCTACATTCAATGAATAGTTCTACAATTAGCCTCTACACATAAGTAGCTTCAGTAACATGATCTAAACCATTCTGACGTCTACTTCTTCCATCAGGTCAGTGCTAATTTTGACATCGATAGTCCTCAAAACCAATTTCTTCTGTCGCCTAAAAAACATAAGAACCATCGAACCTATTTTCTACTTGTGACTGGAGAGGCTCTCATTGCTGGCCAGGGATAATTCAAGTTTGATGTTTTACATAAATCTACATTAATGGTAAGTTTCTATTTTTCTTCAATAATTTGGGATCGTTTAACATGTTCTTAGTTTCTAAATCTCACCTTCAAAACAATGCTTTTAATGTGATATGTGAATTTTTTCAAACTTAATGCTTAACTATAGGAAATGTAATTCAAAGTGTTTTTTTTTTTAAATCAAAATTAACTATAGTAACACTCGATTGCACTGAACATTAGTCTGCTTGAACTGCAGATAAGGTGCTCTTTCCCCATTAACGCCCAATCTTAGTGCAGTTTGTTGTAAGGGGTAAATCGTTGAAATGTAAGTGATTATTCCAATAATCACGCACATGCGAGGGGGACAGTTTTTAGCTCACAAGGAATGCTATGTAGATACTAGGATTTGAGCATTATTAAAGTTTCCTTTGTGCAGAATATAAAACGAACTTTCACAAAAAACATAATAGTTATACAGGAATCAAAAAAGTTAAGCATATATAAAACTAAATCTCCAAACCTTGTACTCATTGTCTTAATATGTACACAATTTATAAAAAAACAAAAACGTTCAACTTGTTAGTTGGGAGCGTTGTTAATATCTGGATCAGATAGCTTGTGATGTATGGCTTGTTCTAACTGATTGGGTTTAAATTTCTAAGTTCTGAGTAGGCCTTACAACACATAAAATGTGGGATGTGATCTTTTTTAGCATTAAGCCAAACTTATAGTTGCACTCAGAGTAAAAGTTGAATCTTTTCTTTTAAATATAAAACTCTACAGCATTTTTTTCTTCTATTTGACATCTTAAATTGGAGGATGAAGTCTTTATTTCCATTTTCTATTTTTCAATCTAATAAAGGTTCATTGACTTATGGGAAATAATGTAACGAAACTTTAGCCGTTTCTTCATACCCCGCAGTGTTGAGCAGGAACTAAGGTATGTAAAAGATAAGCTCAATTTCAAACCCAGTTCTATGATATCGACCCAGCTAGAGGTTCAACTTTATTTTTAAACAGCTCAATTGAGCAAGTTTGATTCCATCTCTCATCATTCGACTTTAGAGCTTTGTATCCATCGCTTTCTAAACGTAACAAATAGCTCACGAGAAAATTAAGATCTATTTCTATAATTT
Source organism: Rhodnius prolixus (assembly GCF_049639745.1). Lineage (NCBI taxonomy): Eukaryota > Metazoa > Arthropoda > Insecta > Hemiptera > Reduviidae > Rhodnius > Rhodnius prolixus. Next base: position 34,474,646 of record NW_027411582.1, read on the forward strand.
CGAAATTAATTATTACTAATTACTCTCCATCAAACTAACATTGTCAGACTGAGGATTCCAAATCTCTTCCATTAATTCGAAAACATGACTCCACTTTTCTTTTCGATGTTTAATTGAATTGGATAAGCAAAATTGTGGCGACCACAGATATATATTATTTATAATATGTATTATGTGTTGCCAACGTATTGGCTAAAATGGTAGTAAATACATTTTTCTTAAACTATACAGAACAACAACAATCTTCTATATTTCATAGTCTACGCTACGAAATTCCAACAGCATTTTAAAGCTGCTAACAAAACAACAGACCGGTAATAAGGTAACTGCAGAAGTTGGACTGCAGCCAACCTGAGTCACCTCGTTACAGGGTCTTCAAGTTTGTTAGAAGTAAAAAAATGGAAGTTGGATTATTAGCTAAAAGATAGAAATAGAAGTTGTTTGTTGTTAGGAATTTAGAAAAAAGATTATGTATTATCTTTAATTCGATTCAAGGCCTAAAGAAATTATATTTGGAATCGTTTTTGTTAATTTAGTGGAAGATTTTGAATCCGAAGTCAAAAAGAATGTGATCCAGTTTGGTGGTGTGGGTAAAATATAATTGAAAATATCAGTGCTTTTTTGTTGCTGTCAACGATCGGCGAAAATTACCTGATATTCGGATAACTGGAATATACGAGAAGTTATAGTCAGTTTTCTTAACTTTTTTTTTAATCGACCTTTTTTTGGAATACTGTTGGATAATGATTTAATTATATGCGGTTACTGTAGCTCAATCATAGGCTGATAACCTAACAAATCTAGTTTATTTGTAATTTTGTTTCGAAGTTTTCTTTTATCTATCCGGGAATTTAATGGAATCAGTTGAAATTCCCCAAAATAGATCTGTATTTATTCGCTTACTTTTGTTACTATGGTAACGGTGGGATACAAATAAGTTTTACAAGCTTAATTGAGAGATATGGTGAGAGATGCATCATCTTGCATCAATGCTGTGTAAAAATGAGAAATTGGATCTATGCAGACTCTATTAAAGAAATATAGTAAACTTGGGTTTCTAAATTGAGAAATCTTTTATTTAACTTCGGTTTCTCTCATTGGTGGGTTAAGAATGATGCGTTAGCAGTAATGATAAGTTTATAAATATTAAGTTTTATTTTTACTTATCATGATCTGATTTACCGTTTTATAACCCCTGATAAGTCTGTGAGAACCTTGTCTGAGATTGAATATAGTGAATGAAAAAAAGAAGTCTCTCTAAAACTGGGTCTTCAGGGAAAACGGCGGTTCCCTATCGGTCGAATAGTTTCTGTCGGTTTCGACATCGCCGTGACGCTTCAAATAATTTCGAATTCGATTACCGTCGGTTTTTTTTTGTATATCAAACGCAAGCGCGCCGATCGTACATTTCAAAATAAATAAAGGCAGCCTGCAACAAAATCGTTTATGCCGTACTACGATGTTCCGTTCCGTATTCCGCGTAAGTTCGTGTTCTTATAGACCCGGCATAAGAAGGCTTATAGGGAAAAATGTTGTTAAGATTTTATTTAAAAGAATTGGTAGATGCTTTAGTCTGATTGTGATTATCGATTTTGGTTTTTAAATGTAAAAAAAAAGGTCACTTCTACTATTTTTATGTTAGATTGGCCCTTTTACCCAGTCTGTAGAAGTTTCTACATATTCCAACTGAAAGTCTCTCACGCATACACTCGCAAGACTAGCTGCTCCAGAAATTAACAATACGTAATTCTGGTTTTTTTCTTGTACATAATTTAAACTTTTCAGGGGTTGTTATATTCTTTTGTTGTATAGTCTTTTCAGTATTTTTTTTGCTGATTCTTGGTTTGATAAATTACCAAACACAACTTATCCTTCATTCCGCCATTCATGCCAAAATCCCTCAATAATTTCGCGGTTAACCTCGGTTAATCGTATTCCTTCATCGCTGGTTTTCACCCTGACCCTTCGCAGGTAATACGTCTGTCACAATGTTGACATTTGTTACCCTGCACTATACAGGGTAAACACTTGCTGGAATGCGGTTAGGCAAGAATGGTTTTTTAAGGGGGGCAGAAATCTGCGCTCTACCTCCTCGTGGTGTCCCCCGGCAAACTGCTCTTATGAGCAGGCTAACAGAGCCAGTACCGAAATAACCTCAAATTTCAGCATTTGCAGCCATTGGATCTGTAAACAGTCCAATGGTTTGTGATGCACTGAGGAGTTGATACCTATAACTATTTAAGATCCCCTCAATCAGCACGGGGATTAACTGCGTTTAGGCAGTTTGTCAAAATCATTCCCGAAAATTTTTATAACATCTGTAAAACCATTTATGTCTGTCCTTCATAGCAATTAGGATGAAGATATATGTAATCTTTTATTCCCTACTTCCACCACTAGTTTTTACTTCTAATATTTCAAAATAGATAGACCGAAATAGTAAGATCCAGCATTGGCCTTAATATTAACTATCAAACTAAGAAAAAGAAGAAATAGAGTGAACTTAGGGAACAACTACCACTTTTTCCACTAGTTTTAACTTCTAATATTTCAAAATAGATCGACCGAAATAGTAAGATCCAGCATTGGCCTTAATATTAACTATCAAACTAAGAAAAGAAGATATAGAGTAAACTTAGGGAACAACTACCAATTTTTCCACTAGTTTTTACTTCTAATATTTCAAAATAGATCGACCCAAATAGTAAGATCCAGCATTGGCCTTAATATAAACTATCAAACTAAGAAAAAGTGAAAAAGATGTTCCCTATGTTCACTCTATTTCTTCTTTTTCTTAGTTTGATAGTTAATATTAAGGCCAATGCTGGATCTTACTATTTGGGTCGATCTATTTTGAAATATTAGAAGTAGTAACTAGTGGAAAACGTGGTGGTTTTTCCCCAAGTTCACTCTATTTCTAATTAAGGGAAAAGCAAAACGAAAATGGGCCTCTTTCTCCTCTGCGTCCCGGTTTGACTCTTCGTAATTGTGGTAAGCCTGCCTATAATGCATTGATTATTTTAATGTAGAATCGTTCTTTCTCAATTAATTTACTTATATACTTTATGAACCAATTTCATAATGTTTTTGTTTTATAATAAAAGTAAGTATTAGAAATATGCAAACAGAAAGCCATTCACAAAGCTTGAATATACCAGCATATTGACTGTTCTATGCTGATTAAATGTTTTTCTTTTAAGATTTTACTAATTTCCGCATGTTTTAAATGATTAGAATCGCATATTCATTTATATGTTATTTAACAATAATTATTTCTCAGTGAAAATGCAACAATGTCCGTGTTTTAACTTAAATTCTCGCGCCTCCCTCGTATAAAATACATTTTCAACTTCTCAGTTCTAAAATATTACACGCAATGAACAAATTTTTTAAAAAATATTCCCTTTTAACAAGTACTAGATTTCAATTATTTTAATTAATAATTTTGACAAATGGTTGACAATTCGTTAATATTTTGGATAACACTACGTAACCTCCCTTAGCCTGCTCAGTTAGTATTAGTAAGAGTAGTGCGGCCCGTGGTGAGAAGTGATGTCGAAGTCGTCACCGTAATATTGTTATACTCCCATTGAGATGGTTGAAAGACCGAAGAGGTATAATAAAAATACGTCCTATCACGGTCAAAATAAATATTATTATGTAGGTACTGCGGACGTAACCTCAATTTCATAAGACTAATAAATTCTTAAGCCTTTACGAAGACCTGTAAAAAGAAAGTGTTAGTTCTACATCGAAGTGTAGTAACCAAAACCACAAGACGAGGAAAATGAGAACGGTAAGCTTAATTCGCTTGTAGAACGAGTTAGACTAGAACATGACATAGACTACTTATATTACATTAACACTATAGCTGAGGAGTCAATAAATCAACAGATATATGCAGATTTAATAAAAAGGAAGATCAGTATTTCGCTGGTAATGGTTTTTGACTATTTCGTAACAAGAATGAAGAGGGTAGTTGTGCCTACAAGCAAGAGTAGAATGAGAAATCTGGAGCAAGTCTTGTGTGAAGACTTCATATGGTATTTTGCTTATCTTTGTCATTTGGTCCTTTAATTTTTCACCTTTACACTAAACATATCCGCCAAGTACTAGTTGCAATTCAATTACTTTTTCTAACCCATAATAATTACAATGTGTTAAGATCAAGTAGAATGTTATTCAGTTCTCAACGGATATATTTGTATTCGATAAATGTTTTTACGAATCGTGAAGTTTCGTGTGTGATGACAATCAATAATGGAAATTCATATTTTATTATTTAGTTTAATGGCTCCTTTTGGAGCTATTTATTCGTAGAATTAAGCAGAAATCTCTATCTTTCCAGTCAAACCATGATCATTCATTCTGAAACTTAACTTCTAATTAAAGTCTACCCTAGGTGTCTAAATAGAACTGGAACCGGAGTTGTTTACTTGTCTTAGTTATTAATATAGCGAATCAGAAATCAAATAGGGTTGCCCAAAACTAGACAAGAATTTCATATTTTGCAATTGTGATTCGAAATTTAAGCGTGAATCCGATTGTTCAAATTGCGCACGCCGCTTGTTGGAAATTCTTTATTTTTCCAATAATTTTGCAAACAAAACGTCAAATTAGGCATCTCGGGGTGTACATTTCACGTCTAGATTAGTTATTAAAACTCTAAAGCAGAAATCTCATTCTTCTCCTTAAAACTACGTGACAATTTCTTGTTTATACATTCATTTTTCAGACGTAACTTCATATTCCGATGTCAAAATTACAAATATTTTATGTACTGCGGACGTAACCTAATCCTCATCAGATTAGTAAGCCTTTACGAAGAGCCATAAAAAGTAAGGTTCGAGAAGTGTTAGTTCAATATCTAAGTGAAGTGACGAAAACCGCAAGCAAGATTCTAAGACGAGGTAGATGAGTACGATAAGCTTAATTCGCTTGTAGAAAGAGTTAGACCTGTGCATGAAATTGACTACTTAAATTTCATTAACAGTTAAACTGGGGAGTCATTAAATCAACAGATATAGATTTAGTAAAAAGGAACCTTATGATATTAAGTAACCTAAGTAGGTAATGGTTTCTGACTATTTTATAACAAGAGTAAAGACGGCAGTAGTGCCTACAAGCAGGACTAGAATGAGAAGTACTTGCTGGAGCTAGTGTTGTGTGAACAAGACCTTTCCTTTGGTATCGGCTTCATAAGGTATTTTGCTTATTTATGTCACTTGTAAATTATTCACTTTTACTTTAATATCCACCAAGCACTCGTTACAATTCAATTACTTTTTCTTGCCTATAATAATTACGATCAGGTAGAATGTTATCCTGTTCTCAATGGATATATTTGTTTTCGATAAATGTTTTTACGAATCGTCATGTTTCGTGTTTGATGAAAATCAATAATGGAAAATTCAAATTTTGATATTTAGTTTAATGGCTCCTTTTGGCGAAACCCGTCAATCTTACTACAAATTTACTGAATCTGATTTTTCGTATTTCCTCTGGAACAGCATTTACGATTTCCTGTAAACAACATACTTTCATTGTTATTATGATCTAGATCTAGAGCATGTATTGAAATATTTCCAATCGTCAGTGAATCCAGTCTCCCTTATCAAATATCTTTAGGATAATAGTAAATGCTCTTCGGTTCACATTGATCTTACCATTCATAATGACCTCAAAATCTTCCATCTAGCGAAAACTTTTTTTCCCGATTTTTTATTATTGTTTTGTGGAAGCTCTTAAACTTCACTTCTCTTAAAATACTTAACATGTAAAATATTGAAGAATTACTTCATTATTATGTTTAAGGAAAAGTTTTATGTTTAAAGAAAATTCCAATACGTATTTTGTGACGAGAATTCGTGAATGCTCTCAACAGAATGCGTTAGTGTAGCTCAATACTGCCTCGACTAAAGTAAGTTATGAAAGTTATTTTTGAAGTTTGATTGAGGTATTGGATTGTGTAGGCTTTTAATCGATCTTCTAGGTTACACTGAGTAAATTCTTTTTAGTTTTATTTCCGCTTAAAGTTCATTAAACATTTTTTACATATGTGAGATACTTTACTTAACGGGGCTTATTCGATGTAGCGTACTGATAATGTCAAATTTCTACCTATTTTCACCGCTTTATTTCTCCCTATCTATTTTCAGACAGCAATGTTTTTTAATATTTTAAGCTGTTATTTGCAAATTTTATTTCTATAATAAGAAAATTGTCAGTATTGTAGTCAAGTTTAGAGTTTGGTAAAACGTAATCGCGATTCACGACTAAATTAATAGCAAACAGATAAAAGATTTAGGTTTTTAAAGGTTTTTTTTTAAAAAAAAAAAATTAATTCTTTTGATTAATCATAGTGTTTATTTAATTTTTATAATATACATAAATTGTTATAGATGTTTTTCATGGCCTTCTTAATATCGTAATAGGTAAAACTCCGTACGCATTTAAATTATTTGAATTACAATAAATTTCGTATTAAAATTCGTAGTAAAATTAAATACATAAATTGTTATAGATGTTTCTCTTAATGCTAGAGCTACAACTTACTAAACATTTTAATTTAATTTAAATTACAATAAATAATTATTTTCAGAATCAATACTGGTGACATCCAGAGTGCTGCCTGCTTATCTGTTTATCAATGGAAGCCCAAGTGAAAAAGACTTGAATCATCAATCCAATGTGAATATTCCAACAAATTTGGTTGAGAATCTATAAGAAAAAAGGTATGTAGTTATTATACGTAATATGCATGATTTTATCAAAATTAAAAATTGCTTGTTTAAAAAAATATGTTTGTTTCTGAATAAAAAAGTCTTAAAAAATTATTTTATTATTTTTTCCATTTAATGTGTTAATATGAAAAAGTAAAACTAAAGCGAAAATAATTAATAATATTTTCTTAATATTCCAAAATGATGAAGAAAATACGAAAAAATAAAAAGGATAACCTAAAAGGAAGGTTACAGAGTCTAGAGAGTGGTAGAAGTAAACGAGGAAATCCTAGAGGGAAGGTTAACAATGGCCGGCAGAGTCGTGAGAGTGTGCAAGAGCAACAACAGACAGCTGGGCGATCTAGTGGCCACTGGTGAACAGGTGAGTCCTGTATAAGTCTTGTGAGTCACTATTATGGTTAAATGTGAGTTTAAAGAGGTCCTGTATAAGTCTTGTGAGTCACCAACATGGTTTTGAGTATGAGTAAGGTGGTCCTATATAAGTCTAAAGAGTCACCAACGTGGTTAAATATGAGGTTGTAAAGATTTTATAAAAATTTATTGTAAAAAAATGTATTAATAATTAATAAATAATAAACGATTTAATTATAAAAATATTGTATTTATTTTCCCATTTAATCTCTCAATAATATGAAAATTTAAAAAATGAAAAAATCGCGTAGAAATTAAAAGAAAATATAAATAAAAGGGTTAAAAATGGCTGCCAGAGTCGTGAGAGTGTGTAAGAAGCATTAAGCAAGGTTACAACAATGGCCGCCGAAGTCTAGAGTGTGTAAGAAGATAGCAAGGTGACAACAATGGCTGCCAAAGTCTTGGGAGTGTGTAAGAAGATAGCAAGGTTACAACAATGGCCGCCGAAGTCTAGAGAGTGTGTAAGAAGATAGCAAGGTTACAACAATGGCCGCCGAAGTCTAGAGAGTGTGCAAGGAAGGCTACGAGAGGTAAAACAGACAGCACGTGCGATCTAGTGACAGCTGGTGGAACTAAAAGTAGGGGGGGAGCCCGTTGTCATGGAGATATGACGCCATCTGGAGGGTATATAAGAAAGTTCGCGGCGCGGGCCGGGCCGGGTGGGGCGAATAGTTGCCTTCCGACCGTCGAGGTGAACGCATCTCCCTAACCATTACCCATAGACATATTATCAAGATTGTTTATGTGAAGAGGTGTTTTGACTAGATTAGATATTTTTGGAGCGACGAGCGACATAACCCCCTCCTCACGAGTACGACTCTGCAGTCGTACTGAGGAGACATCTTGTTTGACCGTAGTATATAAACAGTTTCAGTGCTACCTGGTGGCAAACATGTGAACTAAATTTTGTTTACACAGTAAACAAGTCCAGTAGGTGCTGCAACCTGATGGCAAATATGTGAACTAAACTTCCTTTTTTTTGTTTTACGTCTTTCTGTGCAATTTTTTCAACTTTTTTTACTTTTTCTGCTTTTTAACGCTCTCTGACGCCATTTTTTCGTACTACTATTACTTTATTTTATTTTTTTTGTTCAATGTAAACAGAAATTTTAGTTTTATACGTACCTGTATATTTCTTTATTTGCCTCTTATCATTTTTAGTTTTTTTTAACTTTGTTTTTAGTTGTAACTTTGCAAATATAATAAAAATAACAAGACTATGGAAAAAGAGAAAATACATAATGACTTTTTTTAATAATTTATAAATAATTCTTTATTTTGCTACCAATTATACATTTTTTTTCTTTCGTATTGCAAAAACATTTTAAATTCAATTACATCTTTTAGGTAATGATTCTTAAAATTACCTACATCATAAAATTAAAATTTACATTACATTTTCCAACTTCAAATATATATTTTTTACAAATAATCGACTAAATAATAAAGAATTGGAAGAATTGCAGTTGGATAGGTGTTTTCCAACGTCTTTTTCATTTTGGCTTAATTCGATGAACATTCTTTGCAGGAAGCACTCCAGTATCGCCTGTTTCAACTCTGAAAAATAACATTATGAGATATACTGTTCGTCTACAAATCAAACTCAACTTCCTTGAAAATCAATGTTAATTTTTTATACGTTTAAATAAAAATAGATCAATCTTTTAGAAAGAAAACGCAAGAAAGTAAAACTGAGTGTTGGTAATTACATTAACTTAATTCATTTTCAAAATAGCGGTTCACTGCACTCTTTTAAGTGAAATAAACATTTTTTGAATAAACACTCGTCATTTTTTGTTCTTGTACCTTTCAATTTTCTAATCAAATTAAAACTTTCTTCAACACAGAATCTTTACTATACTCATTCCGATTCTACAGGAATATATGAACAAAAAGGTTTAATCACGTAAAAATGCTCAAGTTTAATAAATAATGGATAAGATTACCTGGAAGAGAACACCACAGAGTGGTAGGTAGATTTCCTTATTTGGATATTGCAGGAATAGAGATGGATGGGAATCACCTCTTATTTACGGAAGTGCTGCAGCATTAAAAGAAATTCCCTCAAAAGTAATCATTTTAGATTATGTCTCAGCTTCACTGGGCTGCGAGTCGGCCAAGGGCTGAAAACCTTAGTAAATGATTTGAATTTCATTCACACTTATTGTAATGCGGTAGCATTTTACAAACAAAATCTTAGTTAATTCTGTTTATAACTAATTAAACCATTCTGCAACTAACTCGGAAAATCTAATTTAAACCATCTATTGCACAAAATAACAACTTTTTATTCAGATTCAAGGGAAAATATTTAATTTATCGGAATAAAGGTTTAATTGATGTTAAAATGCTTTAGATGCTTATCAATAAAGGATAAGATAACATGAAGATCAGCTTCATAAGGTAACATGGTAAGTATGGAGATTTCATCATTGATTTATTTAACGGAATGTAGAAATAGATTTGAATTATCTCAAATTATATGCAATAAATAATAGTTAAGCCTACCTGAAGTAGAATTCTACAAATTAACAGGGTACCTTCGAAGATTTCCTGATTTGTTTCATGAACGAAATGTAGAAATTAGATGTGAATTACCTCAACTTATGTAGGAGTGCTGCTGGATGTAAAGAAGGACCATGATCAAGAATAGCCAGCGAAGGGAAGAAAGGGTCCTTGAGCAAAGGCACTGGATGGAGAGAAATACATACTACATTTTAAAACACATAACTTTTAATTTTTAATGCAATTTTGATATTCAAAAATAAGATGAAGTTGAGGCATAGCCTCTAAAACAGTCCACTATAAGGGACCCAAGACTTCGAAATAAACAATTAACATTACAATAGAATAACCAATTTTGAAGATATATTTATCACACAGAAGTTGAAATGTTGTAAAAAAGATTTAATCTGAGTAAGCTTCATAATCAATCAATACGTCATAGGTTGGTATTACATAATGTAAAGCCAGGACAAAAGTAATTTAGCACACTTCCCTTGAGCATATATAAGATAAACCGAACATATTATCTCTTTTATGTATAATGTTTATTTAATTTTTTTACCTTAATTTCATTTCTATTTTAAGTTTCTCTGTTAGTTTTTTTTAGCTACTTTTTGTATTTTATTGATTTATATGTATATTTTTTCGTATAATAGAATGTAATATATGGAGTCTATGTAAAAACAAAATAGGTATGCAAATAAATATTTTTTCTTTCAAATTAAAGGATTTTATTTATTCTCCTACTAAAATACTTTTTATTTTCACTCTAAGTCAAAAAATCATTTAATAAGATTGATACAAACATGCAATTTACATATACCTAAATAATACATTATTTAAGTAATTGATTCATAACAAAAGTTGTTTGTACTTACTCATTTGATCGATGTTTTCTCAACGTCTTTTTCATTTCCACTTCAGTTGATAGATGGTTTTGGAGTTATTGGCTCACAGTATTTGCTGTTTTCAATCTGAAAATCATTATTCAATGAAATAAACAGTTTATAGAGTTAAGCTTAAATGAGAAAAACATTCTATTCAATGTTAAAACAAAATTAAAACGAACCATTTGTTTAAGATAAATTTGTATCATTCAAAAACTTGAGAAATAAATATGAATGCTGAAATTTTAGTTTAAATCTTTAAACAGATCAATCTTTAGAACGTATTCGTAGCATTGTAAAACATTAAATTACTTTAACATGAATTAGGCGTAATTACAAGCAACGTTCTACAAGCGAATTAAGCTTATCGTACTCATCTTCCTCGTCTTAGGATCTTGACTTGTGGTTTTCGTTACTTCACTTCGATATAGAACAAACACTTCTCGAGTCAACCAATATAAACGATTTTTCAAGTTTAATTTTGTTCAAAATTATTTCATTTAATTTATAAAAGTAAAGAAACACATTTAACTATTGATGAAATATTATTCATAAAATTAAATAAAAGGGACTATAATTAAACTAAAACAATGATATGCACATAACAATAATTTTGCAAAGAAAGGATTTCGCTAGATGAAGGATAAAAGATTCTGAGGTCATTAAGAATGCTAAGATCAATGGAACCGAAGAGCATTTACTTTAAGATTTTTGATTGAGGAGATTGAATTCATTGTTGACAATTGGAAAGGTAGTAAGTACCCCATGATTTCTGTCAAAGTACAGATTGCTCCATACCAGCTGCTATTGCAGTCATTTATTTATTACAGAGAGTTTTTGGTTTTTATCAATTTTTCGAGAGACATGTTTCAATACATGCTAAAGATCATATTAATATAAGGAAAGTACGTTGTTTACAGGAAATCGTAAATGCGGTTCAAGAGAAAATACGAAAAATCAGATTCAGTAAATTTGTAGTTAGATCGCCAAAAAGGGCCATTAAACTAAATATAAATATTTGAATTTTCCATTATTGATTTTCATCACACACGAAACTTGACTGACGACTCGTAAAAACATTTATAAATCCAACAAATAAATCCGTTGAAAACTGAATAACATTCTACTTGATCGTAACACCTTGTAATTATTATAGGCAAGAAAAAGTAATTGAATTGTTACGAGTGCTTGGTGGATATTAAAGTAAAAGTGAAAAATTAAAGGGCCTAGTGACAAAGATAAGCAAAATACCTTACCTTACATAATACGTTATGAAGCCGATACAAAATGAAAGGTCTTGTTCACACAATACTTGCTTCAGCAAGTATTTCTCATTCTACTCCTGCTTGTAGGCACTACTACCCTCTTCACTCTTGCTACGAAATAGTCAGAACTTACCTACCTACTTAGGTTACTTTATATCATAAGGTTCCTTTTTTATTAAATTTATGTCTGTTGTTTTAATGACTCCTCAGGTAATGTAATATAAGTAGTCAATGTCATGTTCAGGTCTAACTCGTGCTATAAGCGAATTAAGCTTATCGTACACATCATCCTCGTCTTGTGGTTTTCGTTACTTGATATAGAAATAACCCTTCTCGTAATTTACCATTTATAGGCTGAAGAATTTAATGAGGATCTGGGGTTACGTCCACAGCACATAATAATATTTGTAATTTTGTCCGTAGTAGGATTTATTTTTATATTTCTTCTCGGTTTCGGTTTTTCAACCATCTCAGAGGTAGAATAACCATATTTGGGTAGGTAATTCGACTCCACTTACGCTCTCGTGCCTCACTACACTTACCGACTGAGCAGACTGACTAAGGGAGGTTACGTGGTGTTATCCAAATATTAACGAATTGTCAAACATGTGTAAAAATTATAAATTAAAATACTTGAAATCTAGTACATGATAAAAGGAAATGTTATTTTTTTGTTAATTTATTGCGAGTAATATAGGGAAAGAAGTGAGAAAATCCATTGGAAAAAAATGGATCAGCAGTCTTCCTGGGGACAATTTCTCCTATATCCAATGGTACTTACTTCTTGTGTTTCGAAATTGATCGACCTAATATGCACAATCTAGCATTAGCGTTAATATTAACTATTAAATACAGGAGTAGCATCATTCCTGCAGCAACCCCTTATTATTAACTATCGTTCTTCAGAAACCACAACTTCATCTCAGTGAAATTGGGATAAAAGTTCAATTTTTTTTCTTTCTTTTTTCCAAAAATGATAGACTTTACAATTACAATCTAGCATTGATCTTAATACTAACTATCAAATAAGCAAAATAAGGGGACAATTTTGACTTTTTCTATAGCTTTTTACCTTTTACTTTTAAAAAAAGATCGTACCTACATGTACATTTAACCATTGGCCTTAATAGTGACTTTCAAATACAAAACTGGAGTGTTCGAGTGAAATTAGAAGACGATTTCCAATGATTTTTATTTCTTGTTTTTCAAAACAGAACGACCCAAGATATACAATCTAGCATTGCCTCTAATATTAACTATCAAATGCAGAAACAGCAACATTACAGTGAAATTAAGAGACTAATTCCTCTTTTTCCAATGGTTTTTACTTCTTGTTTTTTTAAATAGATCGACCCAAGATATACAATATAGGATTGCCTTTAATATTAACTATGAAGTGCAGAAACAGCAGCATTTCAGTGAAATTAAGAGATCATTTCCACTTTTTCCAATGGTTTTTACTTCTTGTTTTTTAAAATAGATCGACCCAAGATATACAATATAGGATTGCCTTTAATATTATCTATCAAGTGCAGAAACAGCAGCATTACACAGACTAATTCCACTTTTTCCAATGGTTTATATTTCTTGTTTTTCAAAACAGAACGGCCCAAGATGTACAATCTATCATTGCCTTTAATATTAACTATCAAGTGCAGAAACAGCAGCATTACAGTGATATTAAGTGACTAATCCCACTTTTTTCAATGGTTTTTACTTCTAGTTTTTCAGAACACATCAACTCAAAGTTTACCAACAGGAATTTGCCTTATTATTAACAATCAAATACAGAAACAGCAGCTTTTCAAGAAATTGGTGACTAATTCCACTTTTCCAATGGTTTTACTTCTTGTTTTTCAAAACACATCAACCCAAAGTTTACCAACTGGAATTGACTTTATTATTAACAATCAAATACAGAAACAGCAGCATTTCAAGAAATTTAAGTCTATTTCCAATAGTTTTTACTTCTTTTTTTTAAAATAGATCACCCCAACATGCACAATCTACCATTGGCTTATTATTAAGTATCAAACACGGATGCAGCTGGATTATGTGAAATAAATAAATTCAACTTTTACTAATGGATTTTACTTTACACTTTTCAAAATAGATCCACCCAACATATCTAGCATTGACCTTACTTATGAACAATCAAATACAGAGACAGCAGCATTCTGGCGAAATTAGGCAAGAACATCAACTTTTTCCAATAGTTTTTACTTCTTATAGTTGAAAAAAGATCGTACCTGCATTTATACTGTAAAATCATCCTTAATAGTAAATATCAAATGCAAAACAGGAGTGTTCGGGTGAAATTAGAGGACGATTTGATTCTTGTTTTTCACAACAGATCGTCCCTTGCTGTATAAACTAGAATCGCCTTATTATTCACTAGAAATCACAGCATCTCAGTGAAATTGAGATAAAAGTTCAATGTTTCCAATTGCTTTTTACGTTCTGTTTTTCAAAAGACGATTTCGTCTTCTTCCAATGACTTCTTTATTTCTTGATTTTCAAAACAGATCGACCCAACATATACAATCTCGGATTGCCTTAAATATTAACTATCAAATGCAGAAACGGCTGCATTACAGTGAAATTGAGAGACTATTTCCACGGTTTCCGATGGTTTTTTAACCTTTTCTTTAAAGGTTTTCTTTTTTATTCCTTCCAATCTCGTAGCTATTTCTAAACTTTTTTCAGATTTTTCGTTTTTATTTCTTTTTTTTTATTTTTGGAAATTATCTCTTTCATCCTGTTGTCTGTTCGCCTCCGAAGATTTTTGAACTTTTCCATTTTTTTTTTTGAGATGAAAAGGAGAATAAATAAGATACAAATTAAACATTTTATTAAAAACAATAACATGCAATTTAAAGTAAAAATTCTAACATTACATTGTGAAATTAACGTGCATATTACACATAGTAACTTCAAAATACTTGTTTTATTAATTGATTCTTCACAAAAATTTCCTAGGGTAGATGGTTTACGTCTATTTCACTTGGGCTTCTATTGATGAACAGTTTTGCAGGCAGTACTCCAGCATCAGAGGTAATTAATCTGAAAATCAACATGGAAAATCAACAATATTTATGTATTTAAAATAATTAGTTTATACTGAGTTTAGCTTGAATTAAGAACCCAGGAATAAGAAAACATTAAAACTGGCCGGTAGGACAGTTGTATAAGGGTTTTTATAATACTTGATATATTCATAAAAATTTAAATAAATGTGACATTGATATGAAAGTTTAAATCACTTATTAAAGAACCTAACCCTTTCTTTCAAAGTTATGAAATATATTTTCAAAAAACATTCTTATTATTTATCAAAAAGATTACTCTGATTAAACAATACAACAACAAACATGCTACTAATATTCTATCTTCTTAATTATTAGGTATTATTATTTTTTTGGATACAGAATAGAAATAGTTCCGTGATTGGAAAATATGACAGAATTTCTATCAAATTAGAACCTTCTTTCAAAAAGTTAAATCTTTTTTTCAGCTACAAAGATAAAAATTAATATGAAAAAAGATTTAGTTTATGCAGTATTACTCTGAACGTAGTAAATAATTGATAAGATACCAACTTGAAGAACAGTTCCACAGTTAGAGAATCTAGTTTAGTTTATTATCAAAATAGAATTGATGCGAATTACCTCATAAATACGGTCGTACTTGCTGGAAGTACGAGGAAAACCTTACAAAAATTTATTTCAACTGGAAGACCTCGTATATAAGGACTCTTATACTCCTTCAAAACTGAACTTTTTGCATCAATTAAGTCAAGTATCTCAAATAGGCAGATGGGGCATGTTGTCTTCCGCTAATATAACCAATTTCATTATTTTGAAGATGTAAAAAGACCAATCAAATTATATAATTAAATATTCTGAATGGGCAATCTGTACAACACTAATGTTTATGACTTAATAATTCACTTCAGTAAACCAATTTGATCACTAAAAACCCCTAAGATGATGGCGAATCATTAAAAGTGTAAGCACATGAACTTATTTTTAAAAAACGTAAATCTAGTTCATGTACATTTGGATAGTTTGAATTTAGGCAAATCATTGCACTTACTAGGTATCTAATCTATTGCTGTATACTTTATTATTTATCTTTAGAAAAAAGAGAAAAAAATTGTCAATGTTGGGTGTTTTTCAACGTTACTCTTTTTCGTGCAGTTTTTGACGATCAACCCTTATACAACTGTCCTACCGGACAGTTTTAATAATACGACATAATATCGTAACTGAGAAACAACATGCTGTAAGCTGAAAACATGTACTTACTGATGCTGTAGGAGTTAAAATGTGTTCACTGGATAAAATGCCAACAACCCAGCCATTTGTTTGAATTGAATTTGTTCAGAATTACCATTAGAATGTCGAAAGAACGCTGAGAACAAGATTAAAAATTATATAATATAAATTATATTATTAATTATTTATACCATTGTTTTCATTGTAATTTACAAATGTTTAGAAAAAAATCAATTTTCAATAAGTTAGAATTTAAAACTACTGGTGCGAACCTTGCAATATCCAAGGTCCATAATTCTAGGACTTTATTAAACTTTACATTATTAATTTACATTTCACGCAGATTACACTCCCTTTTAAATGAGGGAAATGTGAATATTTACGTGGAAGTTCATAATTCCCAAATACATAATCTTAATTAGCTATTTACTTTTACAGTAATAAAATTATTAACATGTTACGAACTAAATCTACCTACTTATGACCGTTGAAACATTTTTATGAAACAAAATAATGAAGACTAAAATCAACATTTAAAAATTACATGCGTACACTTAAAATGCATCTACTATCAACTGTCTTGGAAACATGTCAATTTTATAAACCTTACACTTCTAATCAGATCAACTCGTAATTAAAAATAAAAGTATACACAGAAAATGTAGGTTACCTGCAAGAAGTCCTTAACGCAGTAATGATGCGAAAACAAGTTTTTTAATTTCCTAGGAAGTTATCGTTTAATGCAAATTGACAATACAATTTTCTAAGGTATGTAAAGTTCTCACTGACTTAGTTACAACAGCATCAACTAGAAAACTAATAATCATAAATAAAAAAACATCAAATTATGAGGTAAACAGTGAATTTTAAACATGGAAATTTTTTTGGAGGAAAACTTCTTTTTAAAGTACTGACGTTTATCAACGTAGGTGAAGAACATTTTATAAATAAGGCAAATTATTACTGTTGCTACATGATAAAGTGAAAATTTGGAAAAAAACGAATACCTTTTTACCCCACTGCCATGCGAGACAGTTGTTTAGTTAGGAGGTTATTTAATGTTTATTTTAATAGTATCAAAGTACATGTTCATGCTACCTAGCGGTGATCGCTGAAACTAGTTTCTATGCAATTACATCTTTCTAGTTCAAGCTATTGCCGCTAGATAGCATTGAAATTACTTAATTGACTATTTTTTTTCCATTCCTAAAAGTTACTTTAAAAGTAAGAACAATGTATAGAATTTCTACAATTTCTTTAATTTAAATATAAGGACTTCAATTTCTCATTAATTCTTTGATTTAAATAGAGCAAATACCAAAATAATATATTTATAAATTCCACTCTCTTCACAAGCTAAGTATAATAGAACCAACCAATCTTATGAAACTATTTTAATAATTATAGGACAATAATATTGGTACAACAAACGAGGAAAATTCTTAATAAATCTCCATGAGATGTACTAATATTTCACGATTTACAAGTAATGTAACTAAAATTCCCGTAAGTAAATCAATAATAACTAACGATTTTTATAAGAAGTTGAAGAAGTGGAGTAAAAGGTAGTCTACAAATCTAACTTGTTCCTCAGTCATGCTAATCCATTGTATCCATCAATCAACAATAAGACTTCAATCTTCTGCAGTTACTTTATGCTAATATGAAAATACATTGAAGGTGATAATAGATTGGCCCAGAGGTGACTTCTTACTTAAATCCACTACTGTCAAACTTTTATCGGATAGAAATATCACTTACTGCTTACTAAAAACTTCACTCAGCTCGATACCGAAAATTTAAGTTTTACTATTAATTTTGTCTTACCATTACCACAGGAAAACTTCACAATCCTTTCTAGAACAAAGCGTCTCAATCTATTTTCTAGATTATTCAATATAGCGTTTTTCATTTATTATATTTTAAATGTGTCCAATATTCAATCAAAATAACGAAATTCTTGAAAAAGTAATGAAGATTGTGCCATTATTCTTTCTTTATGAAACACAACATCCAAAATTGGTCGAACTAATGTGTATAATATGCGTTTGGCATAAATGTACAATTTTAGAAACCGACCAAAGGAAATTGATGCAAAAGTAATAAACATTATGCATTATTCCCTATTTTCAGAATCTCCAAATCCAAAAATAGCCGATCTAACTTGTATAATATACGATTGGCAAAACCAAAACCATTAAGTAAACATAAAACATAAAAATACCAGTAAAAGTAATGAAAATTATTCAGTTTTCCATTTTCACATCCAAAACTAGCAAGTTTAACGAGGACAATTTACAACAGGCATAAAAATATATTGTTAGAAACGGAAAACCCGGAAATCCGTATAAAGATAACGATTTAAATATTTTTCCCGTTTTTCTTGAAACACTATACACAAAACTAACTGACCTAATGAGTATAATATACGCTTGGCATAAAATTGCTAATCTAAAATCATAGCTTAACTTTACGAAATTCCAACACGTGATAATTGGTAATAAAAAAACATAATGATGTTAGAATTAGAGGGTGTTAATACTGATGATATTCAAGAGGAATAAATGCCCAAATAATTAACAAAGTCTCTGCCAGGAAACAAATAGTAAAATATAGTAATGCTAATGATAAATATAGAGGGTCAAGTAAAGATAAGCACAGAGTTCACAAATCTTCTCCCCACAATATTCAATGATGAGCAGCAGTGATTATAATTCAATGGAGATTAATAATCGACTGGGTATGGAACACTAGGAAAGAATTGTTTTTATAAAGTCCATGTGAATCATTTTTTGGAGTATCAATTCAACTTATAGCACTCAAAGCAAATGCGATATTATACAAACTACACTAGATCCAATCAACATTTCCAATAAAAAAACATAAAAAACTAAGATTTTGCAACAACGAGAGGACCAATATCATCAAACACCAAATTGATTAGAACATATTCTTTTCTCCATTGTCTGTTAAGCCATCTACCATTACATCCGAAATATTTATCGGACTTCCATTCCATTCCTTCATCTATATCCACTTTGCTCTTCCATAACGTCATCCCAGCCTCATTAAAACTAATTCTTAAAACTAAGGTTTTTTTTTTACCTGGATGAGAATGTTAAAAACATATGTCCCATATGTAAAAATATTGTAGTTAGATTCCTTTTTCTATTTATCCATCTCATGTTTGACATCTAAGTTGGTACATGTGCGAATTATATAACTTCTTATTATATTACACCGTTTTCACATTACAGCTTCTGGTTTATACTTACTTAAGAGTTAGTAAACTAACTAATTTAACGACGTTTGAAAGATATTTTGGTGTTCACATCATCTCATGAAGATTATAACTATCTTATAAAACTAACTAACTAAATTACGTTTGAAAAAATATTGCGTTTCTTTAACTAATATCTTATAACTAATTAACAACTAAACAATAATATGTCCCCAGAATAATTTAAGCTTTTTTCTAAAACTAATTTATGTTAACAAAATATTTTTCTTTTCACATCACTGCATCACAGTTATAGCTATAAATTTACTAAATTAATTAATTTAAAACTATGTTTGACTTCCATATAACTGAGTGTCAGGGTTTGGCTCACTTCTATAGCTTCTTATTTATTTAATTGGTATTAACCATTTTTGGCTTCCATATCTTAGCTGCTTTGCCCTTGGTCGTACAATTTAATGTCATACTGGGGTTTAATATTAAGAGGATTAGGGAGAAAAATAGTAAGAGATATCTTTTCTTTTTTTTAATGCAATATACAAACTTAAAGTCTCTTAAAACTAACTTAACTAAATGATGTTGGTTTTCCTCATCACAGGTTGGGATTAGCGTTACTTAAAACTAACTTATAACTAAGTAGCATTTCAATTTTTTGGTTTTCACTGCAAAGCTTCGTTTCACATCTCCATTATCATTGATTTACACTTAAACTAACGAAAAGCCTTCTTTAATTCTGTCAGGCCAGAATGTTTATTCTGCCATGAAGTATCTCTATGTATATATTTTTCTGTTTATTACTTTTTCTAGTTTTTGTAAATAAACCATTATTAATTTAAAAAGAACCCTGATTCTTATATTAGTACAGAAATTGTATATTTAGCTGGCAATAAATTTTTCGCTAGTTAATTTAAGTTTTGAACATAAAAGGTAAAAGGCAAACTTAAGTGAATAGAAGACATCAATACAGAAAAAAGTTGAAAAAAATTTAACACGCTTGCTGTAAGAAATAACTTGACAAGATCTTATTAGTTTTATTTCAAGTTCAAACTGGAGCATTTGAGGTATATTTTTTTAAAGCAATTTTTCATATATATCTCAAACTTTCGCGAAACTGCACGAGATAACACATTCATATTAAAACAGTTCTAATTTATCATTTCGCTTAACGTTAATGAAAATCTTTGTATTTATAAAGTTTAATTAAATTTGGAAAAAATTTAAATTGAAGCTTTTTTTAATCTTTAAAAAGTGTACTGTCTCTGTTAGCCTACTCCCGGGAGTAGTTGCCCGGGGAGCACCTCGAGGAGGTAGAGATCAGTTTTCGCTCCCCAAAGAACGCCTTTCTACCCACATCCGCATTCTAGTTGGTCATTTAAGCAGGCATAGGGTTATATAGAACTCCATACAATGGAGTTTGTAAAAATGGATTGGGATAAAATTGGAGGAAAAAGGAATAGGGTAAGAATATCGTTTAGTGATTGAGGGATATACAGGGAGATCTGTCTGCATAGACCAATTTCTAGAATGAGTTAAACCTAGATTTCTAGGTTATGTATAGGATGGGGCAATTAGGGAAATAGGGGGATTATTCGAAAGGCGATCGGAAAAAAAGGGTTTTTGGACTGGTGGGAAATTGGGCTTACAAAAAGATACAGACTTGAAGAAAACAAAGTCTGCAAAACCAACAAAGAAAACCGAAATTCAAGAAACAACCAGAAGACGATTAACAACTGAAACCCCAGCCTGAAATAAAACAAATCAACCAAGAAGCAAAAGGTTTTTAAAACAATGAAACTTGTAATGTGTAAAATCGGAGATAGTGTTTTTTGTCACGAAGTGTTGTGCAGGATGTGTATCCGAAATAAATCTAACACAATAATTAATTAGTTGGTATATTTGATTCACATTTAGTCTTACAAAACCGAGTAAAAACATTGTTAGTGGCCACTAAAATGTTTTAAATAATTATAATTCCAAGTATTCATTTAGGTGAGTAGCGAACATGCAATTAGTGAAATGATTTAGTTTTTTCATGCATTATCATGCCATTAGTTACACCATATTAATTGAATATGAAAATGTAAAATAAGTGGAATTATAATTAACATTGAAGCGAAAGATTATGATAGATAATTTGTAAAACTAAGTGTTTCAATTATTAATAAAAGAACTCCTTAAGATTTTCGACTGACTGCAAAGCTATTAATGTAGAAAGAATAAGACTGCTTTGAGAATGCTATCAATAATAACTAGAAAAGATCATCTACCCTTAGACGAATTTGAAATGAAACCATCTGGACAAGTTTACCACTAACCAGCGTACGCAATCAACCTGTTCAACCATTTTCTTCTTCTAATCAATGTCACTCTTTTACCTAAATTCAACCTTCTTTTTACGTTTAAAACTTAGATTAATTAATAAAAATAAATTGCCAGGAAATATACTCTATCTGTTCCAAGAGAAACGAAGTCCCTTAAATACTCCAATAATGCTAAGTGAACAAAAAAAAATACAAGTGAAATTTAAACAAATACCAATTCTTCAAGAGCACCTCAACAGTCTGCAAAACAAAATGGAAAAGTTCACTTAAATTAGTTTAAGTTGAAGATGAAATTACTTTTATAGTCAGAACGTAACTAAACAAACTATTTGTCCCAAACAATTTCCTTAAAATACTACTTATCAACTACTTTGAGATCCGCCACTAAGATTCCAAAAATATGGTTTTCTTTTGAGCTGAAGGATGACACATCATTACATAAGGCACCCATTGAAATTCCTCATATATGGCTTCTTCTTATATGGCAGAGGCACACTTGCCCAACTTACAACTAAGCTAAACCTAACTTACAAACTAGATACTATAGCCATCCATTGAAATTCCTCATATATGGTTTCTTCTTATATAGCAGGGGCACACTGGCCCAACTTACAACTAAACTTAACCTAACTTACAAACTAGATAGATTAGTCATCCATTGAAATTCCTCATTATGGTTTCTTCTTATATGGCAGGGTCACACTTGCCCAACTTACAACTAAGCTTAACCTAACATATAAACTAGATACTTTAGCCATCCATTGAAATTCCTCATATATGGTTTCTTCTTATATAGCAGGGGCACACTTGCCCAACTTAGAACTAAGCTTAACCTAACTTATAAACTAGATACTTTAGCCATCCATTGAAATTCCTCATATAAGGTTTCTTCTTATATGGCAGGGGCACACTTGCCCAACTTACAACTAAGCTTAACCTAACATACAAACTAGATAGAATACTCATCCATTGAAATTCCTCAAATATGGTTTCTTCTTACATGGCAGGGGCACCACTTGCCCAACTTACAACTAAGCTTAACCTCACTTACAAACTAGATAGATTAGTCATCCATTGAAATTCCTCAAATATGGTTTCTTCTTATATGGCAGGGGCACACTTGTCCAACTTACAACTAAGCTTAACCTAACATATAAACTAGATACTTTAGCCATCCATTGAAATCCCTCAAATATGGTTTCTTCTTATATAGCGGGGGCACACTTGCCCAACTTACAACTAAGCTTAAGCTAAGTTATAAACTAGATACTTTAGCCATCCATTGAAATTCCTCATATATGGTTTCTTCTAATATAGCAGGGGTACACTTGCCCAACTTACAACTAAGCTTAACCTAACTTATAAACTAGATACTTTAGCCATCCATTGAAATTCCTCATATATGGTTTCTTCTTATATGGCAGGGGCACACTTGCCCAACTTACAACTAAGCTTAACCTAACTTATAAACTAGATAGATTAGCCATCCATTGAAATTCCTCATATATGGTTTCTTCTTATATAGCAGGGGCACACTGGCCCAACTTACAACTAAGCTTAACCTAACTTACAAACTAGATAGATTAGTCATCCATTGAAATTCCTCAAATATGGTTTCTTCTTATATGGCAGGGGCACCACTTGCCCAACTTACAACTAAGCTTAACCTAACTTACAAACTAGATACTTTAGCCATCCATTGAAATTCCTCATATATGGTTTCTTCTTATATAGCGGGGGCACACTTGCCCAACTTACAACTAAGCTTAACCTAACTTATACACTCGATACTTTAGCCATCCATTGAAATTCCTCATATATGGTTTCTTCTAATATAGCAGGGGTACACTTGCCCAACTTACAACTAAGCTTAACCTAACTTATAAACTAGATACTTTAGCCATCCATTGAAATTCCTCATATATGGTTTCTTCTTATATGGCAGGGGCACACTTGCCCAACTTACAACTAAGCTTAACCTAACTTACAAACTAGATAGAATACTCATCCATTAAAATTCCTCAAATATGGTTTCTTCTTAAATGGCAGGGGCCCCACTTGCCCAGCTTCCAACTAAGCTTAACCTAACTTACAAACTAGTTACTTTAGCCATCCATTGAAATTCCTCATATATGGTTTCTTCTTAAATAACAGGGGCACACTGGCCCAACTTACAACTAAGCTTAACCTCACTTACAAACTAGATAGATTAGTCATCCATTGAAATCCCTCAAATATGTTTTTTTTTTTATGGCAGGGGCACCACTTGCCCAACTTAACACTAAGCTTAACCTAACTTATAAACTAGATACTTTAGCCATCCATTGAAATTCCTCATATATGGTTTCTTCTAATATAGCAGGGGTACACTTGCCCAACTTACAACTAAGCTTAACCTAACTTATACACTAGATACTTTAGCCATCCATTGAAATTCCTCATATATGGTTTCTTCTAATATAGCAGGGGTACACTTGCCCAACTTACAACTAAGCTTAACCTAACTTATAAACTAGATAGATTAGCCATCCATTGAAATTCCTCATATATGGTTTCTTCTTATATGGAAGGGGCACACTGGCCCAACTTACAACTAAGCTTAACCTAACTTACAAACTAGATAGATTAGTCATCCATTGAAATTCCTCAAATATGGTTTCTTCTTATATGGCAGGGGCACCACTTGCCCAACTTACAACTAAGCTTAACCTAACTTACAAACTAGATACTTTAGCCATCCATTGAAATTCCTCATATATGGTTTCTTCTTATATAGCGGGGGCACACTTGCCCAACTTACAACTAAGCTTAACCTAACTTATACACTCGATACTTTAGCCATCCATTGAAATTCCTCATATATGGTTTCTTCTAATATAGCAGGGGTACACTTGCCCAACTTACAACTAAGCTTAACCTAACTTATAAACTAGATACTTTAGCCATCCATTGAAATTCCTCATATATGGTTTCTTCTTATATGGCAGGGGCACACTTGCCCAACTTACAACTAAGCTTAACCTAACTTACAAACTAGATAGAATACTCATCCATTAAAATTCCTCAAATATGGTTTCTTCTTAAATGGCAGGGGCCCCACTTGCCCAGCTTCCAACTAAGCTTAACCTAACTTACAAACTAGTTACTTTAGCCATCCATTGAAATTCCTCATATATGGTTTCTTCTTAAATAACAGGGGCACACTGGCCCAACTTACAACTAAGCTTAACCTCACTTACAAACTAGATAGATTAGTCATCCATTGAAATCCCTCAAATATGTTTTTTTTTTTATGGCAGGGGCACCACTTGCCCAACTTAACACTAAGCTTAACCTAACTTATAAACTAGATACTTTAGCCA
This sequence comes from Rhodnius prolixus, assembly GCF_049639745.1. Lineage (NCBI taxonomy): Eukaryota > Metazoa > Arthropoda > Insecta > Hemiptera > Reduviidae > Rhodnius > Rhodnius prolixus. The sequence goes on from NW_027411582.1 coordinate 34,499,655, forward strand.
TCCATTGAAATTCCTCATATATGGTTTCTTCTAATATAGCAGGGGTACACTTGCCCAACTTACAACTAAGCTTAACCTAACTTATACACTAGATACTTTAGCCATCCATTGAAATTCCTCATATATGGTTTCTTCTAATATAGCAGGGGTACACTTGCCCAACTTACAACTAAGCCTAACCTAACTTATAAACTAGATACTTTAGCCATCCATTGAAATTCCTCACATATGGCTTCTTCTTATATGGAAGGGGCACACTTGCCCAACTTACAACTAAGCTTAACCTAACTTATAAACTAGATAGATTAGCCATCCATTGAAATTCCTCATATATGGTTTCTTCTTATATAGCAGGGGCACACTGGCCCAACTTACAACTAAGCTTAACCTAACTTACAAACTAGATAGATTAGTCATCCATTGAAATTCCTCAAATATGGTTTCTTCTTATATGGCAGGGGCACCACTTGCCCAACTTACAACTAAGCTTAACCTAACTTACAAACTAGATACTTTAGCCATCCATTGAAATTCCTCATATATGGTTTCTTCTTATATAGCGGGGGCACACTTGCCCAACTTACAACTAAGCTTAACCTAACTTATACACTTGATACTTTAGCCATCCATTGAAATCCCTCACATATGGCTTCTTCTTATATGGAAGGGGCACACTTGCCCAACTTACAACTAAGCTTAACCTAACTTATAAACTAGATACTTTAGCCATCCATTGAAATTCCTCATATAAGGTTTCTTCTTATATGGCAGGGGCACACTTGCCCAACTTACAACTAAGCTTAACCTAACTTACAAACTAGATAGATTAGTCATCCATTGAAATCCCTCAAATATGTTTTTTTTTTATGGCAGGGGCACCACTTGCCCAACTTACAACTTAGCTTAACCTAACTTATAAACTAGATACTTTAGCCATCCATTGAAATTCCTCAAATACTGTTTCTTCTTATATGGCAGGGGCACACTTGCCCAACTTACAACTAAGCTTAACCTAACTTATAAACTAGATACTTTAGCCATCCATTGAAATTCCTCATATATGGTTTCTTCTAATATAGCAGGGGTACACTTGTCCAACTTACAACTAAGCTTAACCTAACTTATAAACTAGATACTGTAGCCATCCATTGAAATTCCTCATATAAGGTTTCTTCTTATATGGCAGGGGCACACTTGCCCAACTTACAACTAAGCTTAACCTAACATACAAACTAGATAGAATACTCATCCATTGAAATTCCTCAAATATGGTTTCTTCTTATATGGCTGGGGCACCACTTGCCCAACTTACAACTAAGCTTAACCTAACTATACTAGTTCTATATCTGATTCTTATGGATAACTAATTCTTAAATCTACCTATTTTTATAAACAATTCTTAAAACTATGCTTATTTTTGTAACTATTTCTTAAAACTACCTACTTTTATACTAATTCTTAAAACTATACCTACTTCTATATCTAATTCTTAAATCTACCTACTTTTATAACTAATTCTTAAAACTATGCCTATTTTTATAACTAATGTTTAAAATTACCTGTTTTTATATCTAATTCTTAAAACTATACCTATTTTTTACAACTAAGTCTTAAAACTATACCTATCTCTACAACTAATTCTTAAAACTACCTACTTCTATATCTAATTCTTAAAACTATACCTATTTCCATAACTAATTCTTAAAACTACCTGCTTTTATAACTAATTCTTAAAACTATACTCACTTCTATATCTAATTCTTAAGGATAACTAATTCTTAAATCTATCTGCCTTTATAACTAATTCTTAAAACTATGCCTATTTTTATAACTAATATTTAAAACTACCTATTTTTATATCTAATACTTAAAACTACCTATTTTTATATATAATACTTAAATCTATACCTATTTTTATAACTAATTCTTAAAACTACCTACTTCTATATCTAATTCTTAAAACCATACCTACTTCCATAACTAATTCTTAAAACTACCTACTTTTATAACTAATTCTTAAAACTATGCCTATTTTTATAACTAATATTTAAAACTACCTATTTTTATATGTAATACTTAAAACTACCTACTTTTATAACTAATTCTTAAAACTATGCCTATTTTTATAACTAATATTTAAAACTACCTATTTTTATATCTAATACTTAAAACTACCTATTTTTATATCTAATACTTAAATCTATACCTATTTTTATAACTAATTCTTAAAACTACCTACTTTTATAACTAATTCTTAAAACTATACCTACTTCTATATCTAATTCTTAAGGATAACTAATTCTTAAATCTATCTACCTTTATAACTAATTCTTAAAACTATGCCTATTTTTACAACTAATATTTAAAACTACCTATTTTTATATCTAATACTTAAAACTACCTATTTTTATATATATTACTTAAATCTATACCTATTTTTATAACTAATTCTTAAAACTACCTACTTCTATATCTACTTCTTAAAACCATACCTACTTCCATAACTAATTCTTAAAACTACCTACTTTTATAACTAATTCTTAAAACTATACCTACTTCTATATCTAATTCTTAAGGATAACTAAATCTTAAATCTATCTACCTTTATAACTAATTCTTAAATCTATCTACCTTTATAACTAATTCTTAAAACTATGCCTATTTTTATAACTAATACTTAAAACTACCTATTTTTATATCTAATACTTAAAACTACCTATTTTTATATCTAATACTTATATCTACCTATTTTTATATCTAATACTTAAATCTATACCTATTTTTATAACTAATTCTTAAAACTACGTACTTCTATATCTAATTCTTAAAACTACCTACTTTTATAACTAGTTCTTAAAACTATACCTTCTTCTATATCTAATTCTTTAGGATAACTAATTCTTAAAACTACCTACTTTTATAACTAATTCTTAAAACTATACCTACTTCTATATTTAATTCTTAAAACTATACCCATTTCTACAAATAATTCTTTATCTACTCTAAAAGTAATGCATTACTTAAACTAAACTACAACTAATACTGTAACTAAAACTAGTGCCACTAGTTACTAGTAAAATCTAGTTTTTATAGCCACTTATGATTCTTAGTCAATTCTTAAAACTATTTTTTTTACATGGATGAGAGTTTGTTAATAAAAGAATACTCTAGTATTTATTTTGTATAGATTTCTCAAATGTTCGCGATACTGCACCAGATAACACTTTTATATTCTACAACTTTTAGTTAAATTTGGAAAAAAGTTTAATTTAATATATTGGAAAAGTGTACTGTCTCTGTTAGCCTACTCCCGGGAGTAGTTGCCCAGGGAGCACCTCGAGGAGGTAGAGATCAGATTTCGCTCCCCAAAAGCCTTTGTCTACCGAATTTCGCAATAATAATAAGTTATAGGAATAACTTTTCTTATTAATTCTATGTACTAACTGAAAATTTCGATATTGTTTTTAAACAATTAATTTAAAGATGATTGCTTTAGATCAACTTTTGGAAGTAATTAACTTACCCATTCTTCAAAAAAATATTATATTTTCACTTAAAAATTAAGTATTTTAAATCAAAGATTTTTATATCTTTCTTTTTAATCATTGCCTAACTCCAAAGTGAAGGTTGTCTTTCATATTGTGCGCTTTAAAATAATTTCAAAATCCAATCAATTGTAGATTGTAGCATGTTTCATTTGAATCCTTAATTGATTTCATTAATTCATTTATTTTTAAACTATTTGAATGTCTATTAAAAATTTTTAATTGCAGTTCTTATTGAATAAAATAATAAATATTACTTACTTGTTTTTTACCAAAAATTACTTAATTCCTGAGTATTCAGTTCAAGGTAGGTAAAGACATCGCCTGTTCGGGGTGACTTGCTTCACAATTTGGATTATTGATTGTTTTAGTGAAGTGGTTAAGAAATGTCCCAAGATAAAAAGCTATTTCAAGAGTGCAGTTACAAAAAATAAATTCAAAAATATTAATTTAAATGTACTTAAGTATCTGAAATGAATTTTAGAAATTGCCACAGATTATAAAAATAAATAAATAATAAAAGTTAATTTCAAGGTTAAATGTAAAAATTAATAAAGTGAAATAGAAAAATATTTAAAGAAATACGAATCATTGCTTGTCCAGACATGCAAGATTCATTGGTCGACCTCGTGCTAATTCATTTTTTTAAATTTTTTAGTTAAAAAATATTTAAAACCCCGTAAATTTAATGTAGTTGTATCACTTTATTAATTTTAACAAAAATTTGATTGAATTTAATTAAATAAATAATAAAATCTTACTTACGTGAACAGCATAGGTGTTGACTGGTCGGGAGCCCATTGGCAACTGACTGCAAAAATCCGTTAGTCGCCATATTTGAACTTGGATTTTTTATAAAATCAAATTTAAGCATAATTCTATTTAAAATGGATTAATAACAAGTTAATTTAGATGAAAAAAATGTTTTTCCCTCACTATTAATAGTTTGAAAGTCTTTTTTTTAATAAATAATTTTGGACTACTTTATGACGTCACACCTAAGCACATGGTTTTGCGGAAGAATACAAAAGTAGTTCCAATTGAAAATTGATAATACTAATGTTTTTCTTTTAAAAAATGAAAGAATATTAAATTATCAAGTTGAATTAAGTAGTTAAAAATATATTTTCCATTAGAAATAGTTTTTTAAGGCAAAAATGAGCACCTCTACTCCTGACCTTCTTTGGCTAATTCTTGAAAATCTACTCGATAGTTTTTCTTCAAATTTGGAATTTTTATTAAATAATAGGTAATGTTTAATAATAAATTAATGGTAAAACTTAAAATTTCATTTAAATGCTAGTTTACGATTGTGACCTAGTGCTGAAGTTGTACTGAGAAAGTGATCTCAAAATAAGTTTACAGAGAACGGTTTTCAGTAAAATTTATGTAATACGGCTTAAATAAAAAGTACACAAAGTTTAAACAAAATCTTTGAAGTTGTTTTTAAGAAAATCCGTAAAAACAAGTTAACCTATTACCTACCCTTATACGTGGCGAATTTCCACGAACCTAAGCGATAATTTTCTCTTTTAAGCTAATAATTTTGCAAAATCTTCATTGCCTGTAGTTCTACATTAGTGGTAAGATCTTAATCTTGTGTTGAAATTGTTTCATATGTAAGCCTTAGAGTGGAAACCCTAGTTAAGTCAATATTCATTCATATTGAAATTTTAGCTCGCATTAACTGTTCATTTACGCATTATAATTGAATTTTATATCATATTTAATAATAATAGTTAAGTGTAGGTGAGAAGTTTTACCTTTGAGCCATTTTATAAATAACTTAAATCAGCCTTTACCCAATCTTCCTTTTTCCCGTAAGTGCACCCAATAAATTTCCTTTCTATTGGTTAATATTAAAAAAAAAAATAATAAAATTTAACTTCTGTTTATGTGATGTGCCTGCTTTAAACAAGTTATATTATACTTAAGGGCCGTTTAGACCCCTAGATGTGACGTTCAGTTCACCAAAGTAGCTCAAAAACCAATCAATACTCAACATATTAATACAATATTTACGTTTTTGATTGATCAATATTTATCAAAGTAACAATTTTAGATCAAATTAATGTATTTTAATAATAAAAAAATCCTAAAGATTATTATACCTACAAATTATTTGAATCTGGGATCTTATTTCGTTCAAAATACCATCAATTATGTGATTTGCCATCACCTACGTGAACAAACAGCAGTTTATTAAAAAATAAAGTTATTCTATGTGAATTCTATAGAGATCTTTGTAAATTAGTTAAATTTTATCATACTTGTAAAAAGTTGCTGTAAAAAAGACGATAGTTTATTACCGTTCAATTTCTGTATAATCTTACCCACATTAGCCAAGAAATAAAATTTACCACCAAATAAGATCAAACTAAGCTTATAAGCAAAGATAAATTTGTGAATTATATTTGTAATATTAGTAAAATAGCTAATATTCTTCGAACATTGAATTACAGGCATTTCTTTTTATTAAAAAATATCTACAAATTGTTTGGTTTACCTAAATATTCTTATAGTAAGTTCTAGAAAGCAGCAAAATTTAAAAACTAATCATGAATTTTGAAGAAATATAGATTTATTTAATTCTATGTATGAGCTATACCTGAAAAATCAACTCTCTAAACGTTTCCAACAAAAATGAATGTTTTATTAGATAAAATAGGTGCAATTTACTACTACAATATATAGTCATAGGCCCTAAATACTAATAATTCAGATAGATCCAAATGTTCTAAAACATATACAGTTAACAATATTATACCACCTTCTTTATTTATTGATATTTTAAGAGCAACCAAAGCTTTAATAAACATTCTGAGTTATCAAGAAGATTTGTCCAATTATAATTATAATAATTGTAGTAAGAGAAAGTGGTTTTAGATGATTTTAAGTTGCTCATACTAAACTTGAAACGTTCAATTTTAACTGTATTTCACCTTTTTGATTTAAAAGTTACTTGATGTACAATTAAATTTAATCTTTTCTCAGAGCTAGTTTTTAGAAATATTGCTGGCAAATTGTGAATAATGTACAATTTTTTAGGGTACTGCAATGAATTTTGGTTTGTTGTCCTTAAACAAAATTCTGCATTAATAATAAGCCCAAAAATGCATTTTCAAGTAATTTTAACGCCAACTAATGTAAATTAAACCAATAATCTGATTTATTTCTTTTAGATTTTCTTTAAATTACCAAAATTATGAAATGTGCACGAAGTAAGCTCTCTCTTACGCTGTATTTTCCAGTAATTTCTATGAAAGGATGTTAAATAGAACTCTGTTTTCGTAATTAAAAACTTCCTCCGTTATGATTTATGATTCTGTTATATTTATGATTATGTAATTCTATGTACATACGCTTTAAAAATCAATTCTCTAATGTTTTCAGTAAAAATGAATGTTATATTTGATAAAATACTTGAATATAATAAAATCTTCTGTTACTTTAATATGTGGAGTTTTGTCACGTCCCAAAATATAATATTAGAAATGAAAAATGAATTCAGATTGATCCAAATGTTCTGAAACACTTTCAGTTTACCAGTATATTGTCACCTTCTTTAATTATAGTTGGTTTAAGAGCAATCAAGTTTTACTGAGTTATCAAGAAGATTGGTCCAATTATGATTTTGGGAATTGTATTAAGAGGAAGTGGTTTTCGAAGATTTTAGCCAATCATACTGAAGTTATAACGTTCAATTTAGGCTACTTTCCGCCTTCTTTTTTTATAGTTAGATTAAGGGCAACCTACTTCCAAGTTTTTGGAGTAATTGCTGATAAATGGTACTTTATGTGAATAAAGTGGAAGTTGTTAGTGGACTTTAATGGATTCAGGTTGCCCTTAAATAAAATTTTGGGCAATCATCAGTTTAAATTTGCATTTACAAGTAATTTTAAGGCCGGCTAATGTTTAATAAACCAAAAATCTGATTTAATTATTTTTGTCTCTCTGTTTTAATTACTACAATTATGAAAAGTGCACGAAGTAAGCTCTCTCCTAGGCTCTATTTTCTAATACATTTTTTATAGAGTTTAGGAATCATCCAGTGCATGTTAAGCAATAATTTCTATGAAAATATTGTATATTAATGGAACTTCTGTCTTAGTTTATTAAAAGGTTCCTTTGTTACTATTAGGGAATAAAATAATTTGGAAATCACTTTCCAAGACTTCTTTTACAACATTGAAAAGATTCGTCACAATTGGGATGAAAAAGGCTTTTCTTTAAATGAATAGTTTAAAGTTCATGTTAATTTTTCTTGAGAGAAAAACAAATCTGGTTTGAGATAACCATTTTCAAGAGGTAGCATCTATTTATTATTTTTGTATAGTAATTTTTTCTTCTAGATTTTCCTTGGTAAAAGTAGTTAGTTATATAATTCTTTTCATAAAAATTGGAAATTTCCATGAAAATATTATCTGATACGATGTGTTCTTACATCTATACTTGGTGTTATTACTGGTAAAAGTTTCCATGATAGTATGTTGTATTGTAAAAGGTATGGATTTTGTGAAAGTTATGGTATTTTAGGGAATTGGAAAAAAACTTTTCTAACTAAAAACTATTTTTTTTCTTCTTAATTTCATCCTCTAATTGTATTACATTTATTTAGCATTTTATTTATTACATTTATATATTTAAAATTACTAAGTAATGAGCAGCATGTATGCTCCCATCCTCTTTTTAAGAATACATCTCTAAAATTTGTTATTCCTGCCCAACTTTGAAACTTCTTAGAATTAAAGGCTCGTGGGGGCGCTAATCCAAACGTTTGATTGATTTTTTTTCCTGTCCCCTTCGCTAAGTATCATTCGTAAGTTCAGTTTTTTGAAGGGTACAATGTTGGGAGAAAGAGAAAGCGGAGGTGGAATGTAGGAAGATCTAGTACTTTGGTGATGTTCAGTACGTGAGAGGTCGAGAAGGATTATTGTATTTCAGGATTATTCTGGTGATAGTCTACAGAGAATTCTCTTCTGTTGAAAGTGAATGAGTGATATAGAATATAAACAAACATTACTAGCATTAAAAAAAAGCATTTATAAATGCCCGCCTGTTTAAAAACAAAATTGGTTAAAGTGGTAAAAGTAAAAATGATCGATAGAAGTAAATTTTATAAAATAAAATTAAGTAATTTATAAAGTAAAAATGTTATAGGTTTTTTTAATTTGGCTAATAAACAGCCATCTATAGACAGGATAAGAGTATAATCAAGATGTTTATTAATATTTATTAAGCAAGTTACAATAAATTATTTTTATCATTTTCAGATACGAATGAGACAGTTTTAACGTTACAAGTATATGATATTGAACGAGCTATCAAACCTAAAGAAAAAGTGTTATTCTACAATTATACACCTCTACAATAGAGAAAACCTATTCAGGAACTAACCACTTTATAATAAAATTACGAATTGAGGCATCTAATAGACGGCACTGGATTTATTTTAAAACCATTTTATTGTGACATTCATGTAGAAATATTAATAATAAAAATCTTTGTTAACTCATATTTGTGATGTTTATTTACTTACTTTAGAAATCCTTATTTTAGACTCTAAACTTTAGAGTGATTTGATTTAATGAATCTTTCATTATTAATTTTACAATGTAGTTACATTTTCTTATCACTTTTCTCCATGTAAATAAACTTGGAGAGTGTTCTATATATTATTGTAAGAAATGTATTTTATTCATGATAAATTGCGTGTTTAAATATAACTTTTTATTATAACCCTTTCCAATCAGTATTGCTTGTCTGCTTAAAAAAATCGGTAAAAATAAAATTAGTTGCAAAAACTGCAGCGCTCAAAGGATTATTAGAGTAGTTGCGAATGGCAAATAAAAGGTCGCAGTCTGAAACAACTAAAAGTTATAATTACAGCTTAACTATTGCTTTATGCTCTATATTTGTTACTACCGTAAAGTAGACGACTTTCTAGACTTTATAGGACCTCCTTACCATTCACATTTACCCATGCTGACGACTCTCTGGACTTGTGTATGGCCTCTTTACACTCACATATAACCATGTTGACGATCCACTAGAATTATACAGGAGTACCTTACACGCATATTGAACCATATTGAGAACACATTAGACTTATACAGGACCTAGGTATTTACATTCACATTTACCCATGTTGCCGACTCGCAAGACTTAAAAAGTACCACCTTACACTTACATTTAACCATGTTGACGACTCCCTAGACTTATATAGGGCCTCCTTAAACTTACATTTAACCATGTTGGCGACTCTCTAGACATATGTAGGGGCTTCCTTGCCCTCACATTTAACCATTTTGGTGAATCACAAGATTTACACAGGACTTTTTTTAAGCCTAGTGAGTCATCAAAATGGTTAAATTTGAGTGTAAGATAGTCCTAAATAAGTCTATAAGTCGTTAATATGGTTAAATGTGAGTGTAAGATAGAAATGAGTGATAAACTTCTATACTAAAGAGATTCTGGTTCCCTTAGGCAATAAACAAATATTAATTGATTAAGTTATTGAAAACAATTGAAAAAATTGTACTCAGTCTTTTCGTTTAATAATAATCATTGGAAATTCACAAACTACTTGCGTTGATTGTTGTTCATGTTTTCAAAATATAATCAACCCTTATACAACTGTCCTAGCGGACAGTTTTAATAATGTTTTATACAAATATGTAGTCCCAGGATTTTAAAAGATATTTAGCCTAACCAACGGCTTTAATGTGCATATTTATTATCAACCTTGACAAAACATCGAAGCACAATGCCTGTAATCGTAGCAGTTGAAAAATTGATACCAACATGTATATTGGTTTAATTTTTTTTAAGAAAAACCTTTTTCATTTCTATAAAATTAAAAATGTTTTATCTGTATTTAAAATATCGATTTTAAACTTGTTTTCAATCAAATTACCGGTACACCTAAAAAAGATGGATGAGTATACTCATAACTAGGGAACGGATTCGTATGTATTTACATATTTTTTTCTAGGCAATTTACAGACGTTTTTCAACTAGAAGTATTCATACTGACACTCTTTAAGCCGTTTGGGTCTACTTTTATTTCACATATTTCCACATATTTGGACGTTATCGCATATTTATACATATTTGATTAAAATAAATAAATATTTGTACATATTTAATCAAAATATGTACATATTTTTTCATATTTTTCATTTTGGGCATATTTTCATAATTGGGAGGTGGTTGACAGGAACTGTGAACCACAGACTGTAGGGCTGTGAATCACAGTGGTTAAAAAAGTGTTCTTAAAAGCACCAAGTCGCATTAAAATGCTAAAAGATCTCTATCCAGACTTGTGCCTTCCACCAGAACCAATATTGACAAGATGGGGTACTTGGCTGGAAGCAGCTCAGTATTACTATGAAAACTACAATAAAATCAAGAATGTCCTTTCACATCTCGAAGACGAAGCAGTAGCGATAAATACAGCCAAGTCTTTATTCGAGAAACCTAATTTAAGGAACGACCTTGCATTCATTTCTGACAATTGCGTATTTCTTGCACAAGCCATTACCCAACTTGAGTCCCAAAATGTTCGACTGACAGTAAACGTGTCCAACGTTAAAAAAGTCATCGAAAAGGTGGAAGGAATACCTGGGAGTAAGGGAGATCTGATCAGATCAAAACTGGTAGAAGTACTGAGCAAGAACAAAGGGTCGGAGACCATCTGCCAGATTTCTGATACTATCAGTGGAACAGAAGTCACCTCAGAACATCGTGTACCCTTTACAACCAACGAGATAACTTCTTTCAGTAAGGCACCTATAACATCTGTAGATGTTGAACGATCTTTTAGTCGTTACAAGTCCATCTTACGCCCAGATCGTCGTCACTTTACGTTCCAACATTTGAAATTTCATGTGGTTGCAAACAATTTCGAAGAGTGAAGTTTTCAAAATTGAAAATTTAACACATCTTTTTATAAATAGTAAAAATGTTCTTTGCTGTATAAATCATTATAACTTGTAAAAACAAATTATTTTGTTCCTAATAAATTATTATAAATTGTAAAAATGTTCTTTTCTTGTATAAATAATTATAACTTACCCCCCCAAAAAAAATCCATTTTCATAAAAAAAAATGTCCATTTTACTTAAATATTCCAGAAAATATTTTAAGAAAATCACATATTTTCCACATAATTGACGAAAATAAATGCATATTTTAGTTAAATATTTGGCATTTTTAAATACATAAAAATCCGTTCCTTACTCATAACAGTCTCGTCAAGTTTTCGTTCTTACATATTTGTTACTTGAAAGTAACAAGAAACGTTACGAAACGAATCAACATTCTCATAGAAAAAGTAAAAAATTTAATAGATCTTAGATCTGAACAAATTACAAATGAAAAAATTAAAATGTATGCAATCTTACTCAATCTTTGTACATACATCTGAGTTCACTAAACCACTGTCTTCATGCCAGCATTCAGGCAGTGTTTTCTCGGAACAGAATTTACAACCTTTAGGAAGTTGCTAGGAAGAAAAAAAAATCCAAGGACAGGCAGATGGATTCGAAACCACGTTCTCTAACCTATCATTCTACGTGTTATTATTAAAACTGTCCGGTAGGACAGTTGTATAAGGGTTGATCGTCAAAAACTGCACGAAAAAGCGTAACGTTGAAAAACACCCAACTTTGACAATTTATTTCTCTTTTTCTATAAAAGATAAAATTCCCAAATTTCCTTTAAAATATAGGGCAAACCCTCCTTTATAACTGTAATTTTTTTGTCAAAACCCAGATTTAATACGTATATTACGAGAAAAAGTTGCTGAAAATGAGCAAAAACGCATTTTCAAGAATTGGTCTTGTTCTTGTTGTTAACTTTTTTGTAAACAACGTAGCGCCTAAACGCGTAGGCCGATTTTCATGAATGAGGTGTCATTCGATTCGGAATTTTATGTAGATGTGCCTTTTGGGAGTCTCGACGCTGTACATCGAATGGGAGAGGAGTTAGCCCCCTTTATGTAAGGCTTCCTCCAAAATTATTATTACTAATTACTCTGTAAATCTTGGCCCGATTTTGATAAAATTTGGTAGGATGATAGGGTTAGGGCTCCCCTACTTAACATTAAAGCGACGATCTGCTCTTACACTAGTTAAGGGGTAGTTTAGCAATCGTTTCAAATTATCGACAATTGAACCGATTTTCATAAATGAAATGTCATTCGAATCGAAATTTTGAACAGATTTACACTTTAAAAGTCTCGACGCTAAGCCTCATAAGGAGGAGAGTTTGCCCCACCCAAGTAAGGCCCTTTCTAAAATTATTATTACCAATATTTTTATAACGCTTATAAATTTTGATAAAATTTAGCATGAAGAATTGATTAAAGCTCTTCTACGTGGCTGTGAAGGGCCATCATGCTCTTACACCTACTAAGAGGAAGTACTGCAATTGTTAAAATTATCAATGGGTGAACCTATTTACATTAATGAAGTGTCGTTCGATTTAAAATCTTTGCCTCTTTGCCTTTTAGGGAGAAGTACTGTAATCACAGTTTATTTTTCTTACTCCTCGTAAAAGGAAGTACTGAAATCGCAGTTTAATTTTGCTTTTTACGTACAGATACCTTCCTATTTTATTCAAAACGCTTTCTCAAAAAAATTGTTATTGAGGATGGTTTGGGGACCGCAACTATAATCATTCTTTAAAAAGATCTCTCCGGTGGTAGTTACGGTTCCGACTTAACACCTTATCAGGTTATAATGATAGAATTGCTTATTCCAAATTTTAAAAAAATCAGTAAAGGAGATATGTAACTTTGCAAAATAGACAAAAAGGAAAATCTATCCAAAAGGTACAAAAATCTCCTTAACAAAAACTTACAGTTTAAAATGTTAAGTATAAGGGTTGATTAAACGCCAAAAGGTACACAAATCAGCTAGTACCCAACATGTCATTCATGCTTAGTTGATATAATTTAAGTAATTTTGCTGCATTAACTCTTCCTTCACATTTTTTAGAATTTATTAGATGTCACAGACCCTTATGCTGGCCAGTTCATTCATAATATTTTTTTGTTATAATTATGATAAAATTTATATTATATCTTCGTTTTTAATTAGGTACTTTATTTTAACTCTATTCCAAATTATTCTTCGGGTTTATCTTTAATATGTCCTTTATTCTGAGTAGTCACATATACTGCATGTTAAAGTAGAAAAAGACAAAGTTAGAGTCGGCTACTGTTTAAATTTGAATCACGGATTTAAAAGAATATTTCAGTCTTAAATTTGTCTTACCGAAATATTCGTGAGCACAAATAACACACAGTAGATTATTCAACAACAATTATTCATTTCTCAATTGTAATTTAATTTAGTCCCCCTAATTTTACTTATAGTAAAATACTGGAATAATTAGCTGTCCTACAAATATGCATATCTTACATATATACAACTTTATGGGAAGAACACCTACATAGATTGAGAATGTAATTGAAGAAAACTATATTATTTGCGATAAAGCCAGATAATTATTACCTATTAATACAAACGTTTTGACTACTACATAAAATAACAACTCCTTTAATCGAAGAATGAACTTAAACAGACGAAAATAAAATAAACAAAATCATTGATATATGTTGATGTAAGCATTTTTTAAAAAAAGTTTTTGAAGTTTTTAGCCTCATAATTTTTTTATTTTTTGTAACGTTTTCTTTTTAACTTGTAATTAATAGTTTGATTATTATAGATAAAAAAATAAATACAGAGCTACTTGAACAAATATTTTGTAGATGAAAATGGCCAGCATAAGGGTCTGTGACATCTAATAAATTCTAAAAAATGTGAAGGAAGAGTTAATGCAGCAAAATTACTTAAATTATATCAACTAAACATGAATGAAATGTTGGGTACTAGCTGATTTGTGTACCTTTTGGCGTTTAATTAACCCTTATACTTAACATTTTAAACTGTAAGTTTTTGTTAAGGAGATTACTTATTCGTAGTAGGTAATAAACTCTGACACAACCATCACGTATATTGTGCTGAACACACGTTCAACCGAAACCAATTAACAAAATTACTAAAAGTTAATGTTTCCTCAAATTCAATCCGTACTTCTTGCCCTCTTATTTTGTCCTTCCTACACTCTAGTAAGATCCCTGTGTTGTTCATTAGTGTACAATAAAAAGGATAGGATTTTACTTTAATTTAGCCACTTTAACTGCTGTGGTCATTATGCCTTAAGAACATCCACTATAAACAGTAATAAGCTTACCCTGAATGTAGAAAAGACCAAAGCTATAGTTATTGGCTCCAACCCACTCCTTAAATCATTGGCTCCTCTTCCTAATCTTTTCCTTTACAATACCCCAATAAAATATTGTCCCTCTGTGAAAAACCTTGGTATCACTTTCGATCAAAACCTATCCTGGAAAAACCATGTTTCCCAAATCTCTCGCCGTTCCATCCATATCCTTAAGCAGTTTAATAGTTCCCGTCACCTTTTTCCAATTAAGACCCGGCAACTCCTAGTTTCCTCTCTTATATTCCCCCATTTCGACTATGGTTGTTTAGTGTATGGCGGTCTATCTGGTGATATTGAAGCTAAGCTTAAGCGCCTCATGAACTGCTTCATAAGATTTATTTTCAGCATTTCCAGAGACTCTCGCATTTCGCACTGCTACGATGAGTTGAAGTGGCTTTTTCCTGTCTATCGCCGCCAATATTTTTTGGCTTCTTTCCTTTTTCAAGTCATCCAGTCTCAAAGGCCTTCCTATATTTTTCAACTCCTTAAGTTTAAATCCTCCATCCATTCCCGTAACACTAGATCTCGCTCATCTGATCTTTATATTCCCTCTCACCGTACCTCATCCTTTGACAAGTCCTTCCTCATACGTGCTACCTCTCTATGGAACTCCTTGCCTTCATCTGTCCGCCATGCTCCTACCCTATCCATCTTTAAATCCCGTCTATTCAGTTATCTCCTTTCTATTCAGCTTCCTCCGAAATTCTAATTGTTTTAATTCATTTCCTTAATTTCTGCTGTTTTATTATTTTATTTTTACTTTCATTTTCACTTTTGTAAATATTTATTTATTTAATTTCTCTATAATTACAGGCCAAACTGTTAAGGCCTCTATTTGTACCTGTATTTATTCTTAGGGGACGATTGTCCCAGAATAATAAATTTCTTTTCTATTTCTATTTCTAATTAAATGGTCCACCATTACCACTACCAACTACTAGCTACTGCATTACTGAATATATGAGACAATTTATACTATTAATACTGTAAAGTAAATAAACAAAATTTCCACTTTTTCCCATTGTTTATGCTCTTCTACCGTCGAATAAGGGCAACCCTGTTTGTCCATTCTAACTCTGGTCTTGTTTTGGGACTTTGGAAGCTGTAAGTTCGTTTTAATCTCACCAACTAAGCTTTAATTTCTACTTATTTTCATTGTCTCTTTTCCTTTTTATCGTACTAAATAAGTTTGATTTCCCAATTATTCCTAATTTAATTCCTCTTCTACTTTCAACTAAGGGAGATTGTAAGTATACATTCTAACTCTGGTCTGGTTTGGCACATTAGTGGGGGAAATTACCTTCTAATCGTACCATCTAAGGTAGAGTTTCTACTTATTCCAATTATATTTGCTGATCGAGAATGTTAAAATTACATTTTTTTCAATTTATTAATTTCCAAATTAATTATATTAATTCTGCTTACCAGGGTGTATAAAAACTTTTGTGAGACACTGTACATAATAATACCAGAATATTGGTAATTGTGGTGTTAATTACTTTCTTCCTTATATATCCCAATTTTATCGATTCTTGTCATGCTGTTGCTCCCCATATTATGTTTTTTTCATTAATTATGTCAATAGTTATTGGATGTAACATGAAACTCCTTTTCCCTCGTCATATTGACTTCTTGATTTCTTTCTTTAACATTTTCGTGTTGATTATAGCTATTACTACTATCTTCATTTTGTTCACAATTAGAATGATCCTCAGTACTTACATTTGTGAAGTTATTTATGTTGATTCAGTTTCTATTACTTTAGTTTGAAGAAGCGGAGATTTATCTGGAGGAATACTTCTCTCATCCATCACTCTCATTTTGTTAACTTGGTGTATAATAAACAACATTTTATTAACCGTTTACTACAAATAATGACAGAAACAATTAAAATAAAAGATACACTTTCTGAATGAAATAGATAAGAAGAAAAAGGTAATGTAAAACAACTTTTACAATTTCTACAATACAAGTGAGTGCAGTGCAGTTCGCAATGTTAACCTCTAACCTATCACTGGAAATCTTCATATAAAGTTTCAGTACCAGACACGTAATTACAATATTGGGAACAGCACCTAGCTAAATATATAATATAAATCATGTGTACAAATAAATGGAATTTCGGCCTAATTTTATTGCAGATAGTATTGAAGTGATTCTAGTACAGTGATGGGCAAAGTACGGCCCGCGAAAGTATTTAATCCGGCCCGCCGAGGGTCCATCGACATGGATAGTATATGGCCCGCTATAATTACGTTTTGACGGTCGAGAAGTATAAAGTAGATTATACTTAGTAGAATAATAGATGCATAACCTACAGGTGAAGCTAAACTAGCCGCGTAGTTACACAAGTGTGTAATACTGTAATGTTTTTATAATATTATGATTAAAAGCTTTAACACAAAATGCATTTTTTCTATAATTCTGGCCCTCCTCTAGAATTTCTTAAACTTTGTGGCCCCCCATTAAAAAAGTTTGCCCACCACTGTTCTAGTACGTGTACGGATGTATTCTAATTGTGATTGGTGTGTTGTATTTTTTAAATAGAAATATTTCCACTGCAATAGTACAAATTGCCAATAACAATCCTATTCCGTTAATAATAAACGCTCCTTGTACGTGAGACAGCTTAAGGATAATTGGTCCAGTTTCACTGTGAGCATTTCTTGCCTCCATTAGAGCCATTTGCTTCATACAATCCAAACTCATTAACTGATTTCCCAGGTAAACAGACAGAAAATAAAAAAATATACTATTTAAATACCTGGTGTTTAAGAACTTCCTGGACACCGCACCTTCCCAATAGTACATTATTCCAGAACTAAGAAGTATATTCACTAATTTGTTTAACCGGTAGGTAAATGGGGAACCTAAAGGTTACTAGTAATTAGTACACTACTGCATTCATTGGCCCTGTTTTCCTCTTCGTCTACATTTACAGTATCTTTAATACCCGAACTAACTGATTATAATATACGAGTATGTTATACCGTGCTATAATAATTAATGGTTTGGATGAACAATCCCCGAGGAGTAACATCCTTAGCCACCATACAAGCCCCTCGCAATATGTGCACTGCCGTTTCCTCCTCCTCCTGACAGAACCTACAAAGGCTATCATCTGCCTGGCCCATGCAATGCACTATCCCTGCAGTGGCCGGTCTTGCATGGGATAAGAAATTGATGCTGCTTTTAGTTTGGCAATAATAATTTGAAATTTAAGACAAAGAGAGAACCAATTTGGCATCTTATAAATATAAGAAACTTACCGAACAGCCTGCCGTTAAAGAAATGCTAGCTCTGCAATGGTCCAAAAATGATCCAAACACAGCACAGTAACCGATTTGAATCCTGTTGAATGTATTTATCAACATTTAAAAGATATTAGCGTGAAGTGTTTTAATTAAAAAGTCAAACCAAGAAAACATTAAAAACTGTAATCAAAGAATTGAAGAGAAATTACTGCTGTTTTTATCGAAAAGTAGGTCTATTCAGTGTAAAAGTTCAATAATGGATACTTCTGTAACTCATACGTTAAAAAATTGTATACTTCAGTCTTCTAACAATTTTAAAAAATAATTTACTGTTAGCTCAACCTGTAAATAAATGTCATATCCGTTTAACAATTGTTCTTTCGAAATTCCAATATTGTTCATTTAGTCAAAAATTTGATGGCACAAATTAGTTCGTCCAGATATTAAAGGGGGTGTAACTTCATTTAAAATAGTCAATCTAACAAACCTTTACGCGGAGCGAAAATGAGCAGAGATCCAAACAGATTTTCTTTCATGACATGAGAATTACTAATTACTTCATCAGTAAAATGACTCTGTTCAGCAAAGTGTCCTTTATCAAAAAAAAATAGGTGTTAGTAAAAGTACAAAAAAAGATATTGATTCAGCAAAGTACGAATCACAATAATAATATACCAGCTGGCAGTCGCTCTAAAGCCAAACCATATTTTTGTTTTGGTGCTTCTGCTAGCAGATGCTTTTTAAAATTTTTATTATTAATCATTTAAACATGCTACAACTGGTTTATTTAAAAGATCGGTATTATTTATTTTATTAATACTATTATTATTATTCATTTTTAACTAATTGTAAAACATGCAACAACTCCTGCAGACGGCTTAAGCCAAGCTATATCTTTATAATAAGAAAATTTAATATTCTGTTATTATTTCTACCAAATAAAGAATTTTATATTATTAATTTGTATTTTTTCGCTTAGTTCATTTTTCTCCTGTGATTAAAACTACAGCAACAGCGTGTCAAGGTCTCTCGTTCATCTAGGAGCAAGGAGCTCACCATAGAAAGGGACACGCACGAAGGTAGCAGTTCAAAGGAAGTGCATACAATTTAATTCTAATAATAACAGATGACTATTGCATAGACGCTGCCATTTTCAGCATCATCGTAAACCACTAAACTATATTTTCCAGTGAAAACGCCATATTGGACATCAACAATGAAATCAAATACTTTCCATTATAGCGGTAATAGAAAGTAAAAAACTGTTTTGACGATCCCCTAGCCGCAGGTCAGGTAATTACGCTGTCGTCTTCATTTTACCTACCTTGCCGAGAGTTTTCTCTTTCTTTTTAACTTCGTGACCGTTTAATCAACCACTGATATTTTTTTTATTGGTTATCAACTACATAATTTACGAAGTTGACCATTTAAAGTCATTTTATTAAGTACTCTTTAAAAATACACTTAATTTGGATGTAATTTTTTTCTCTTCCGCTGCATGATTAAATATAATAAAATGGTACAGCTTCTCAAATTTTGAAATTGATAAGTTTCTTGAATCAGTTCTGAATTCTTGAATTCTCTTTTCCCCCGCATTAATAACTGAACTTAACAAAAAAGACTTTTCTATAATAGCCTTTGAGAATACGTCTAAAATTAATTGTGACGAAAAATTTTCTATTTGGAATCAGTTTCCATAAATTGTTTAAAATTATGTTAAATAATGCAAAAAATAAAAAAAGAATATACAAGTAAAGTGAAAAACTAAGTAAAATAAAAGTAATCAGCGAAGCAAATTAATAATAATTTGAGAAAATACAAAAGTAATTGATAAATAAATTCTTAACTGAAATAAACATAAATGAAAAACAATAAATGAATATTTTCGATAAAACTATGACGCGAAACCATTAATGGGTCCTCGGAGAAACTGAAATACTTCTTTGACTTACCTAAAAAAGTACCCACCACGTATTTCTGAGATAGTTTCGAGCTTCGGTTCTTAAAGTCTTACCCGAGAGTCGGAATTGGTCCCGAAAGTTAAGTTACAGAAAGAAAACAGCTAAACCTCAGGAATATAAAGAGGATTATAATTAAAAGAGGGTAACTATCCTCTTATTTTAAACAACCATCGCTATTCAATTAATTACAAATGCCTGATCATTCTACACTTTAAAAAAAGTCTTAAAGTCAAAATCTCTTGGCGATTTCTCATTTGGTGGAACGTGAAGATCGTAATCTTTCCAACAGGAACCTCACTATGATTATTTCTCATGTTTGACAGAAAAATATTAATTTGAAAACTGAAAGGCAGAGGAATAAATACGAATGAATTCATTCCACTAATCAAACCACCATGCATTGTGACTGATTTACCTTATAAACGATAATTTTGGTTAATATTTTAATAAAACATTGTCATATCGATAATAATACGTTAAATTTTATTAATTTATTATTTAAGTAATCGTAAATGTATTAAGGCGATGGGATTAGTAGTACAAAATCGATTAAGAGGAGGAAGTTAAGGACTAGAACTCAGTTTAGAAACAGTTAACACTTGAACCAAACCATGATACGCTGATGACTTGTTTCGTGCGCGCAAAAACAAGTTCTTGACAAAAAAGTTTTTTTTAAAAACAAGGCAATTTCTCATTTAGGATTTAGAAACTTCCCATACCTAAATTGCCTCCAATGGTCTAACAGAATAGACTGTCAACGTATTCATTATATATTATATTTGTAAAAATTAAAAAATCGACAGTTGATTCAGTCACAAGATTTGCTACAAAAAACTAAAAGAAAAGATGGCAAACATTCAATTAAATTTCCACACAGCGTCAAACTAAGACAGAACTAAACTTGCAAATATCTCATGGATAGAAATGAATGTACATATTTGAAATGCAGCACACGAAATGAGTAGATCAATACTTACTATTCTTCAACAAAAGTTACAATTGTAGTTAGAACGCAACAAGATCTATAGAATTTACCTTAAATGATCGTGCAATAGTGCAATGGACTGAAATAGTACTTCGCTTGACTAAGCACTAGGCAAGGTATCTTGCCAAAAGTGGGCACCATTTTCTTAATCTAAGGCCAAAAATTCAAGGAAAAATAGTAATTTAATTAATTTTGTGAATTTTAAAAGGAACTGATTGTATTTAGGACTAAGCGAAATTTCATTGTTCAGCAAAGTATTTTAAGCGATACAAAAAATTAGGCTTAAACTTTAAATCCTGTCCAAATTAATTGGTGTGCCGTTTCCGGCCAATTAAGACTGTCTAAGAGAAATAAGACTTAGCATTTATTTTGAAAATAAACAATATAATTAATACAAAAAGATTAACAACTTAACACAAGAAGAGACGTCAGAGCACTTCCTACTCTATTACCAGCAATATGAACTACTAATAAACTTATACGATTAATGCGTATAGCAGAAAAAACATGAGAAAAGAGGCTAAACTTGAAACACACAAACAACAGATAACTTATAAGATAAAATAGAATTCGACTGTTTCAAAATAGGATATAGCTAAAGCTTTCAACAAAGTAACGTAAACAACAACAACTAAAATTTGATTTATTACTTACTTGGTTTAAATCTTATATTATTCCACGCAACCATCTGTAAATACTGATTGAGTATACTTGGTAATAAGTTGCTAATCTTGGTGTTAAAATTTAAAGTAACGTAGAAAGCGCCACTATTCCAAGGCAAGTGGTTTTTTTGTAGACCATAGATTATAGTTATGCTAGCTTTTGATAACCTCTCTCTCGTAAATTGAGCCCCGACAGTCCAATTGACCGAAAAAGGTCTAGAACTTTGGTAAACATTGATAAGAAAGAAAGAAGTCTTTATTCAATTCAAAAGATCCATAACATTAATTTCTAAAATAGGGATAAATTATAGAATTCACAAATTAATAAATGAAATAATAAGAAAAACAAAAAAGAAACTTATTTTATTTTTTATCATCTACTTTGATTAGTTCAGAATTTATTTTAGTAAAAAATTTATAATTAGACATGAATGGTAAAACTATATCAGTTTTGAACTGTTCAGTAATTGATCGAAGTAGGAGTTAAGTTTATTATAACTTTTTTATTTACTTAAAATGATTTCCCTGACAAGTTCCTTTTTTTTTAAAAATAATCTGAAATTTCAAAACTCACAGTCAATTATTTTGCTTTTCTCGAAAATAAAAAGAGGTAACCTTGCTAAGAAGATCATAACTGAGCATGGTCCACGAAGATAGATTAGAAATGGGGGAACGAGACCTATGCCCCACGGCACCGCAGCCACAAGAGACTTATTGCGCCTTTGGTCTACGAGGAAGAATATGGAAGCGTTGAACACGAGAAAAGAGAATGCTTGGACAGCAATTCAGCTATGGAAAATCTCCTGGAAAGAAATTCTAAAAAAAAATAGGAAAGAGAAACACCTTAACCTATCTTTTAATGCTATAGAGATGTTATCTTCGACTTAAAAAGCTCATAACAAGAACAGGCCTCCAGAATTGAAAAACAAATTTAAAATTTTCAATAAGGTGCACTTTTAATTTTTTTTTAAAGAGGAATAACTTTTAAGTGAAAAAGAAGCTATTATAAGTCATTTTATTAACGAATTTAATGGAAATATAAATCTAAAATTTATTTAAAAATAATATTTGATCAGTGTATACAGAATTGGTAATGAATGCCGAGCAAAGAGATTGAGAAAAAGAAAATTAAACCCAGAGAGACGGGAATCGTGTACCAGCGCCCCCTAACAACGGCGAAGGTGAGACAATCTAATTTAAAATTCTTTCCACAAAGCTTTAATATTGTGTGTCTGCTAAACACTGCATTTGGTGGAACCATTACTCGTAAAAATTAAAAAATATAATAGTGTTTCTCTTTTTATGTTCATTAGAAGATTAACATCGGATATTATAAGACTTAAAGGCTACGTTATGCTGTGATTCGTACTGACGTACAGACCAAGAATTTTTGAAATCCGAACTTCTATCTCGACAAGATTGTCAATCGGAATAATAGTGTCGTATCTAAATATAAGTCTTTTCTTCAATCTAGTGGATTGTCTTAAAATACAAAAGTATCAGCTGACACCATTGTCAAAGATTATGTCATAGAAACGAAAAGTTGCACTTTACATAATATACTTAAGAACTTTACACAAAATGATTAAAAAAAAATGCCCTTCTAAAAATCCTCTACATCTAAAAGGAAGAAATAATAAGAAAAGACCCGTTAAAAAAAAAGGATGAAGTATCATATGCAATTATAAACATCAATTGCATATTTGAATATGTGAATAAATAATTGAAAGATCAATGAATTCGCCAGAAAAGGCAGAACGATCATAACAGCAATCATCAGCAATTATATTCTTTGCTGGCCATTAGGCACACATTTTTTCAAATTTGAAAACTTTTTTAGTTTTTAAGTACGCAGTTAAATCAGCCTTACAATTAACTACTTTTCCAATATCCAGTGTTGTCTGAAAAAGCTCATGGATGTCAAAATGCCTGGTCACTGTTCACAATCTCCTTACTTCTTCAAAGTAGCTTCCAGCTTAGAGATGCACCATCTTCTCATCCCCTCCGTTAAAGAGAGCACTCGTTAAATGATAACTTGAAAATAGCCTCTCCTTAATCAGCAGCTCTAGATAATCTAAATAATCAAATAAACTTATGTTAAATAGTTAAATAAATAAACAAGTAAGCTAAAAAGCCGTTAATGGATATTAAACCAAGCCAGAATCGATTTCATCACTAATCGGTATATTTTCAAAGGATTCAATCAGTTCTCTCTTAAGTATACTAAAATAACAATAAATTTAGGGAGAATTGGTTTTAATTAGTAGTTAACTTACAGGTCTAACAAAGCATAAAAAGGTGCGAATACCTGGTATTCTTGTAGGGATTATTTTAAGCAGATTAGGGCTACTTAAGACTAATTTTAAACAGCATTTAAGTACTTAATCATACCTTTGAATACCTTTCTTTATTTGAATGTTTGTTTTAAATTCAATAAAAAATAATTTCTTTGCTAACCATAAAATTGTAACCATTACCATGTAACCCGCTCCACTGGAACAAGATTCAGGCTACTTGGTGGTACCTTCGGATATGCCAGCTTAACTATACAAGCAACATACCACACAAAAACGCCTGAATCTTACACTATGTCCATAGAGTACGATATGTGAAACTGTTGGTTCCTTTTTGAAGCCATGGTGAAATTAAATTTGAAACCATGAACTCAACATGTTATATATGCTCATTATTGAGGTACATGCACGATTTGTTTTCAATCTATGAAATAAGTATCTAAATTATCAAGATATTTCTTTTTCAGATTCCAAATCTGCCAAGATTGGATTACACAAATCTACTATTACAGAATCTAGAGAGATTTACGGTGGCATAGGTTTGCTTGACACCACACTCATAAGCTAAGCCTAGGTTCTTTCATTTAGACAATAGAAAGACCAATTTATTTTTTAACTTATGAAAAATTGTATCATCATTAGAAAAAAATATATGTTACTTACTTACACTGAATTAAACTGATATAATCTCCAGCTATGACCAAAAATAACCCCGAGATTTCAGCATAAATCGAAAAGCAGTCTGTGATGTGAGATCATCCATGCTTCATCAAGATGTGAAGAAACAATTTAAAAAAACCTCTCCAGTATCCATTCTGCACGCCATCTCCCCTCATTTCAGCTCATCAAATTCCTATTTTAATAAATTTGTATAAAAATTGTGCAAAAAGACGAGATATTGCGTCATTCTCCAGAATAAAATAAATAGTATAAAAAATATTACATATTTCTAATTATATATTATCTATGATTCATTTTAGTTCTAATAAAATTAAAATGTCAACATATTTTTCGAATTAATGTGTAATAAATTAATGCAATTTAAAAAGCAAAAGTTCTGTAACATTTCTGCTGACTTCTTCTTTGTTAGTTTCCGTTTTTGATAAAGTGCTTTTAGTTGAGATGGTTTTGCTGTAAATTAGACGATAATTTTAATATTTATAGATAAATATCATGAACTTTATGCTCATTATTTATTATTGTAATTGTTGAATTATTCTAATAAGTATTAGAAAAGATTCTGATCATATCCTACAATAGTTTTAAGAACTTATATTTCTTTTTACTTAACTGAACTAAGACAATAGTCGTTAATTGCAGAACTCCTAGTTTTCCCTAAATTCGTTTCCTTCTTCAGCTTTCCATCCTTACACCTACGCCGCAAGATCTTCCTTGTGGTCATCTTGCTGATCCATCCCTTCCGGGTTATTCAGCTATCATATCATTTTTGTGATCCTATCCAACGGCGTTCTCTACACTTCCAAATCCCAAAATCTGGACAACTACATCTCCTTCGCCAAATAATTGTTTCCCAATCCTACAGAAAAGTGTAAGTATTATTTTTCTGGGCAATACAGAAACGATGTTTGGTTTTCTGCACCAAATACGTACAGCTTCCTTAACTTATTTTTATTACAAGAATGGGAAAATGATTCTTTTGGTAACATGTGAAATAATTATGTTTCATTTAGGTAAGAACAAAAAAAATTATTGACTGCAATACAACCATAAATCTAATTTAAAACTCATTCCTAAACAATTAATGAGGATATTTGCTTTTCTTACTGCCAAAGCTGTGGAAGAATCCGTGGTTTAACCTGAATCCTAATAGTTCAATGACCTGGGCTGCGCTGTCTACTGTTCAGTAGCAAAACCCAAAAGGCCAATATTCTTCAGGATTGGCGAACCAATCCCAAGCTGTAATATTAGTCCAAAAGCAAATTTCTGGTGAGAGAATTCCTGCTTTAGTCAAGATTAATCAACAATTTCAAATAAAATTTTAAAGTAACAATTTTTAATTTCTCACTTTTTTTTAAATCAATTAAGCTTCCTTCCGTTGATTGACAAGAAATTTTTCTGTAGTTCATAGATCTGGCGTGTAAAAAGAACTGCACTGTCCTGAAGTCCTGCAGTATGCTCCAAAGGGTCGATATCCAGGGCTGGGTTGAAGTAGTTCCAAAGTACCCCTATCACACACAGCTCACTGGTCAACAGGGTCAGTCTCTACAATTGGATCTCATCATTCCAAGATACTGTATCCAAAGCAGGGTCCAAAAGCCAACTGCTCGCAACAGAATTACATTTGTGGAGCTAATAGGAACAAAAATGCTCCCATTGCTCAAATTGAAATAATAATGAATAGAAATTAATCTAAATTTAATCAAAGACAATTTTAAATTTCTCACTCCTCATTCTGTTAAAAAAAAATAAATCCGAGGTGCTAAAAAGGAAACTACCTCAATTAGTTTATGGATATCCGGTTCTTACCCCAAAAGACTTATATTCAGGTCAACAGATAAACCAATTGCAAGGTAGAGGTACCTTCAATCCATGCAGAATCAATTTTACACAGGATCATTCTTCTTCACAGCTTGAAACTAAAACTTCCAGGCTATGGTCTTACCGAGCGGAGTCTGTGCTCCAAAAGTCAGCTGCTGGAAATTAAATTACTTTATTATTATTATTATTATTATTCATATTTTTGTTTGATACTGCACCAAAATGCAAGGTGCTTGACGTTTACAAACTAAAAAATTCATTCACAATCTAGGGCATGCATTTCTCGACGATTTTATAAATAGATACTATTAAAACTATATCCAAAAATGAATACCTTTTCTTAATGAAATTGTTCCAAAAATTAATTTAATAGATAAAATAGTAATTAGAAACCAATTAGCTGTGATGAAATAGCAGTTTTCCCTTTGAAATGTGAATCAGCAAATCTCCATACAACCTTTATCTTTAAAACAAAAAATTGAATTTTTAATTAGCATTAATTAATTATATTCAAATTTTCATTCAATTTACGTTTTACTCTTAATTTAAATTTTCACAAATAGAGTTTCCACTGGACTTACACTCTACTAGAACCAAATTTCCAATAATTTCTATCCCCACCACTTTTTATTAATTAAAAAAATCTCCAAAATAACTTGAAATAATTGTTAAAGAAAATATTAATGAATAAGATACGTATCTTCATCTTTGTAGGATGTTAAATTTCCATTTCAATATCTACCTATATAAATGGTTGCGTAGTAAAAAGTCACATTAAAAAAAATGTCTCTTTTGGACAAAAAACAATTAAATGGGCGAGCAAGCACAGCTTTAGAATTAATAATAATTACTTTATACTGATACCATTATCTTATTTCAATTTATTACTGAAAAATATTAATTTATCTTTGCAAAATATACATATTAATTTGCTCAGCCTCCATTTATAATGATTTTCTTTTTTTTTAATTCTAGCTTCCCCTCACCAACCCAATAATTTCGTAAAATTTAAAAAATAAAATGAGAAATTAAGAATAAATTGGGGTTTTATTTAAAAAAAAGAAGTGAAATAAAATATTTACTTACATAATTAAATTTAAAATTTCATTTTCATTTATTTTAATAATTATAACTAATAATTATAATAATAATTGAATCCTTGTAACTATTTAGTTCAATTAATATTTTTCTACTTTTTAAATGAATAAATTTGATCCAATTTAAATAATAGAAAATCATTTCGTTCATCTTTAGAAAAAACACATTAATTAAATTATTATTTAAAATTCAATGTAAAGTTTTAAGTCAGCCATTTATTTTTCCATTTACTTGCACTTAAGAAAAAACACAGCCTTTATAAACCTATTACGTCACAAAATAAATCTAAAAGCTTCCTTTTCTTTACTAAATACCTCTTAATTAAAAGCTCAATTCTGATTGGTCCACGTATGTATGTAATATTCGTACACATAAAACTTCAACATCAAGTGACAATACAAAAAAATAATCCCTGAATATTGAGTTTATTAATGCATAATTTTTAAAAAAGACCATATCAGAAATTCTTTTTCATTTTTTTACAATAGAATATGTATAAATCTTCTCGTTTAAAAACAATTTTTTTTTAAATATATGCTAAGACAAGAGGCTGTCGTAGCAAGTGGAAAGCCCCCTTCTCCTGCCTGCTCTGGACCTGTGAAGATCAGCCCTGCTGTAAGTCGTTTTTTTAAATTAATTAATAAGAAAAATTTCCCAATTTCCATCTAATTTTACTTAAAACTTATTTATTGTGTTATAAGCTTCAAAGTGATATATAATTTTCCATATTTTCCCATTGATTGATATTAGAAAAATGTGTTTAAAGAAAATTCCAATTTGACTGAGAGAGAATCCAATATGGCCAGCCAAATGGAATTGAATTTCATTTTTTTTAAATTACTTTTTAAACTTGTTTTCACAATTTCCAATCCCAAAAACGTTCCCAAAATGTTTAATCCACTCAATATTAACTATTTAAAATATTTTTTTAATAATTTTCTTCTTTTATTTAAAAAAGTGAAAATCGGACCCATTGCGCAATTTTCTGTGATTTTTAATTTTTTAATTTTTAATTATTTTCCCCATTTTCCTTTGCAAATTCTTTAATCATCCAACTAAAAAATGTTAATACTTTATCCTTTTATAAATATTTTGCTATAATTTAATGGATTTATTCAATTTTCATTACAAAAAGAAAATCGGCCCCCTCACGCGATTTTCCGTAAAATAATTTTTTTTATCCCAAAATCTAAAATAGGTCCCCCTCACGCTAATTTCCGATATATAAAGAATTTCTTTTATTTAATTCTGTCTCACTAATTCTTTAAAAATCCAATTAGAACATTCTATTTATTAACATAAAATGTCTAAAATTATTTCAGAAAAAAATTAGGAGCAGGAAAAAAAATAAAACAAATTTCCTAAGAAGAAAAGCCCAAAGGTAAAAGATCCAACAGAAAGTAATTTCACTTTTTAAGTAGTTTTAAAAATTTAAATTTTTTGCAGTGTTTAATAAATTACGAATTTTTATATACATATATTAAATTGATGCAGTTTTTATTAATATTTAATTCTAATTTCAGATGGGAGCATTTTTCTATTGCAACACTTTGGTTAATTTATTCGACATGGAGAATATGATCCAGATTCATCCCACAAAATGGTCACCAAAATAAAAAGTATCAATGTAAGTTTATTTATTTTTATTTTTTGAATTTTCAGAATTAAAGTGTTCATTTTTTAGATCCTTACATTGTCTGATAGTATTGCAATAATTGAAATCTTAGGTCTGTCCATCTTAAAATTGTTAAGTTTCGATTTTGTCTAACTAATTCTTAAAAAATCTAAATTTAAAACGTTTATAATTCACCTGTTTATTAATATTTTACTATAATTTGCTAAAATTATTAATTTTTTATTCCAAAATCTAAAATAGGTCCCCTCACGTTAATTCCCGTGATTTAAAGATTTTTTTTTAATTTATTTTGTCTCACTATTCTACTATAAACCAATTAAAAAGTGTTAGTACTCAATCTTTTTAATAATTTTATGTGTTTTCTAATTAGGTATTTCAGAAAAGATAAGAGCTCGAGAAAAGGAGAATTAAGTTTTTCCTAAGAAGAAAAACCGAAGGTAAGAAAAAAAAAAAATGTACTTTTTACGTATTTTTAAATTTAAATTTTTTAAAATTATTTTTTTACAATATTTAATACATTTTAGCATAATAAAAAATAAAAATTAATAAATATATATATTTTGCATTTTTTATTAATATTTAATTCTAATTTCAGATGGGAGTATTTTTCTATTGCAACAGTTTGGTTAATTGATTCAACAAGGAGAATATGATCCTGATTCATCCCACAAAATGGTCTAAAAAAAAAAATGTATCAAAGTAAGAGGAAAAAACTATTTGATAAATTTATGATTTTTCTATTTTTCTTTTTTTTTTTTTTAATATTTTCTTTATATAGAATTTTCAAAATTAAAACGTTTTTCTTTCTAGACCCTTTGATTGTCTGATAGTATTGCAATAATTAGAAATTTTAGGTCTGAACACAACGTTAGGATTGATTCTTCAATTCAATTCCTAACTTGCTGTTATGGCCTAAAATAAGATCAATTTTTGTAAACTTAAAAAACAATCATTAATTTTGAAAGTGGATATATAAAGAAAAAGAAAAAAAAGAAATAATAAAATATATATATCAATTAGTCAAAATTTGCCTTGCCAAGGATCTGTAAAAAAAAAGAATTTTCTTTTATTCCTTAATTCTATCGTTTCAAGAACAAATTTCCTTGAAGTTAAGCGAAAATAGAGTTAGTAATATATTTTCATTTCCAAATTGGAAAATCCAAAATATATTACAATCTCATTTTAAGTGGAAAGTTTTCTATAACTTTTGCCACAAAGACAGGGCAACACTTTGTTGTTGAAACGTTGGTAATGAAAAAGAAATATCCTTTTTTTTATTGGCTGATCCTCATCAAGATTTCTTTTATTACTATGTACCTACTTCTTTTTTTTAAATACATTTTGTGGTCACCTGGGGACCTCCCAACATCTACTTTTCCCAAAGATAGCCATTCATTCACACAGGATTGTTCTGGAATAACGTACGGATTTATCCAGAGCAATCTGAACTTAGGTAGCCCAGATGGTCAAGATCTGTCGTTAGCAAATAAATTTATTTCATGGGGTGGGGTGGGGGTAGAGTGATGCGACCGGAACCATCGGAAATACTCGCCAAGAGTCTGGAATTATAGTTTATTTTTAAAAATGGTTTTTATTTTTTTTACAGATTTTTTTTTTTATTAAATAAATATAAAAAAAATTATGAGTACACAATTATTTTTTTGTCTTTTTTCTTATCTAATTATACTTGAATTTGCAATATTTCGACCTACTTGGAACAACAACTTAGATTTATTGCCTTTTTTCAAGCAAAGTTAATTTCTTAGTCGTATTTTTCTACAATAACTTTCCTTATTTTTTAAGATGGATCTTCTCCTCTATTTAAAATCCTTTTGTACAATATTCTTTTCTTTTTTTTGTCACTTTTTAGTGTATAGAGTTTTCTATCCTGTATTAGTTCCCTACATGGTAAGGAGCGTCCCATTTATGCCCAATATTCGAAGTTTTTATCATTTTGTTTTCCTTCGGAAGTCGTGAGTTGATTTAATCTGTGGGAATGAATCATACCCTAAAATAATGGATTAAAGCAACCAAGACTCAAGGGGGGAAAAAAACAATAACCTGGAATACAGGGCACTAGTGGGAATATCTTTTCCACGAAGGGAAATAAATAAAAATAAAAACTCTGTGCAATAAAAAGAATCAAAAGAAAAAGGGATACTACAGAAAAGGATTATCGAATAGTACAGTTAAGGAATTTCTATTCTCAAATAATAAGGAAAATTATATAGAAAAACAGGATTAAGAACGTTAACTACGTTAGATAAATGACGAATTACTTGATTTTCTTTTTTTTAAAATATTGTTCTTTTCAACATTTAATATATATAGAAATAAATTGATTTAACAAAATAGAAATTAAGGATAATGTGAAAGAGGGCCTAAAATAAAAATCCTCCAACAAGCCCCCTATTTTCCAAAAAATTAATAGGAAAAGTGAAGAACTTTGTACAGACAGCAGCTGCTGATGGAATGACAGAGCAAAACTGGAAAACTACAGAATCTGAATTGCTTTCACTTTTCATTGATTTTGGGGATTTTATTACGAGTATTATTACAATTATCTATGACACACGCAGCCATTTATATTTGTAGATGAAGTGTACTTTTTTATACGTAATTAGTTATAACAATTTTTAAATTAAATTTATGAAGGATAATACTAATCATAATTGCATTAAGAACAATTACAGGACGACTTTCACTTACAATTACACCCATTTCAAGTTGAATACCATGTAAAACCCATAAATATGCAACACATCTCCGAGAGCTCTCATCTTGTTTTTACGAAAAAGTGATGGTTCATTTATTTTATGAGTGCGAAGATTGAAGTTAAGAAACAAAAATCTACCGAAAGTGTACTTCCAATAATGGGATTTCGCTAAAAACCTAAGTCCTATTGTGAGGTAACCGGACACGTAATTAACAGTTTAGAGTTTCTGTAGTTTTAAATTTTTTTTAAAAATCAACTTTTCCGACCCAGAAAACCCCCAAAAAGTGTTTCCGGTGAAAACTCAATATAGAAAATATGTATAAATAAAAACTAAATAAACTTACATGAATAATTTTCCTTTGTGGCTATTTCCAAATTGTTGAATTATAATAAATTTTGAATTTGTTGATTCCGCAGCCAAATCCATAAATCGTATTATCCATTCATTTTGAATAAAACTAAACAATTCGTGTATCAAAATTTTTAAAAAACACTAGAACTGCAATTTGAAATCACTAATTCAGTGAACACACTTATTTGCATAACCTCACCAGTATCACACTAGTAAAAAAGCCCTCTCGAGGCTTTGGATAGTAAAAAGGCTGAATTCCACCATTATTGATAATAATCAAAATAAAAGCAAATAATTTAAAAAAAAAATAACATGTAGAATTTAAAAACTTGACATTTCATAACTTTTAACACGGACTTCACAATACTCAGCTACGTAAAAATTCTGAAAAATAACTGGGAAAATAATATCCCCACTCCAAACAGTCATAAAGTGTTTTGGTCGTACGCTATTGGTTAAAAACATGTTTATTTCTCCATCTTTTGATCTACGTCCTTCTTAATAAACCGTCAAATTAATGACATCCTTTCTGTTAGTAATTAGAAATAAGGGAACTACAGACTTTGTAATAAAATTAAGAAAATACATACAGTCTGCAGGTCTAATTCAACCTTCTAACTTTTCTATGTTTAATTTTGGAAAATACCTCCTACTCTGAAGTTATAATTTACATTCAGAACTTTTATTTGATTTATTTTTGTAATCTTTTATTTAAATTTAAAACTGCAACAATTGTTGCAAGTATGTTTGGTACTTGATCAGTATTATTATGTGATTTATTATCATGAACATTTAACTTTACTGATATCATGAGTAGACCGCGAGGACAACTTCTCTTCAATCTCCTTGGAGCATTACATGGTAAAGGCGGAAATGGATAGGTGTTCGGTTTAAAAGATTTAGTATGAGATGCTGTAGAGTAGTGAAATTTTGAAAAGAACGAGTTTTCTCCAGATCTTTGAGTGAAAGGGATTTTGAGGTCATTATGGCTTTGTGTGAGGTTAGATACATTAAAATGGTTTTTTTTTTTTTTTTTACTGTTAATACTTGATGCTTTGAGAATTGGAACATTTAGTCGATCACTTACGATGTCGTTTGACCAAAAATTGGGCGGGGTAAAAAAAGTAAGCACAAGACTTATATTATTCAGGTTGAGGGTGATGGGTAGTTTCTTGCCTTTTCAGTGTTGAATGGGGGGGGGGGGGTCTAGAATGAATTCCAGGGCAACCATTTTGTCTGGCTTCAATCCAAGGTAGCGTATTTTGACTAGAGTTGGTATGGCAATTGGCTGATGAAGATGGGGAAACTTTTAGGTTGAATAATTTTTGGCGCATTTCTTTTCACGTCATTTTTATGTAGGATTGGTGGTACAGTCTTGTTTCTATCAGAATCTAGACAATGTTATCATTAAAATATATTTATATATATTTTAAAGTTATAATGTATAAGTTTGAAATTCAAGGAGCACAGTATGAAAAAGTTAAAGGAGTGTTTACATATTAAACACTTGTTTTATTTTATTAATTTACAATTAAATATTTGTTTTTCATATTGCAATCGTGTCTAATTTTGGATATCGATTTTCTCTGGGAATTTGAAGGACCCTCTCTCTCTGAAAAGAGTCCATTTTCTCTCAGTGTTTGTGCTTTTTTCTAAAAATAATTTAATTTCTTTTCCATGGAGCTTTGATTTATTTCCCATTTGAGATGTATTCTGACAATGGGTTCAGCTACGCTCCCTTCTCTTTCTCACTCACTCACTCAATGTCTCTCTCTTTTCTTTCCAAGAAAAATTTCAAAAATCAAAAAAGAAAAGCACATTTCTCCTTCTGGATGTAATGAATTAGTAGGAAAAACACTTTTCTATCAATGGTCAGGTGAGGGAAAAATTGCATGGTTAGCTCTTCACATTTCTTTATTGATAGATGCTGCAGAACTGCATACTAACGATGTCTATTCGCTAAAAAATGTATTATTATTATGCTTGGCAGCGCTTCTCTTCAGCACTTTATAAACTACACTCGTAAAATGTAAAACACATGTTACTTTCGAAGTAAATAATCTATAAATATAAAACAATTATTTTTTTATCTTGGAGTTTTACTAATAA
The DNA here is from genome assembly GCF_049639745.1 of Rhodnius prolixus. Lineage (NCBI taxonomy): Eukaryota > Metazoa > Arthropoda > Insecta > Hemiptera > Reduviidae > Rhodnius > Rhodnius prolixus. The sequence continues at coordinate 34,534,058 of NW_027411582.1, forward strand.
TGGCGTGCGTATAACTAAATGTAAAGAACAATGAAATGATTCGTTTAAGATTCTCTCCCCAATGTAATTAGTTGATGCTTAAAAAAAAAAAAAATCAAAAAAGTGCTGAAAACCTAAATCTAAATTCACAGAAAAACCACTCTAATATTCTCCTTCTACTCTCGTTCTCTCTTTCTCTTATAGATTCGCGAATATTAATTTTCCGTGAGTGAAACTCTAAATTAGCAGAGACAAAAAAATTAATATAAATTCGTGAAAATTTAGAGGGAAAAAAATCTTTTTCTGCCAATAATTTTTTGTTTTATTCCCTCTTACATCCCTAGTAAGGGGAGGATTGTGTTGGCGTCGAATTTCAATCACCATTTGTCTGAGTTTGTGTGTGAGACAATGAGCTGTTAGAAATCCTAGAAAGTGAAAACCTAAGAGCCACCGAATGCCGGGAACTCTGCGAGGGAATCCCAACAACGCTGATCACTTAGCAGATCCCTCCGCCTTGTAGGATGATCTTATGATAAATGTAAAACTTTTTAAGAACTCGTTGGGCTAGACATTTTAAATATAAAAATTTATGAGGGCATTTTATTTTTATTTTTCAAATGCTTGTGTTGAAATTAAATGTTCATGTTAGGACCACTGCTAATCTTCTACCCAAAATTAAAAAATAATTTCTTTCTTAGCAAATTTTTATTTAAAATGTTTTATTATTTCTGTGAAGCAATTTAATTACGCATTTTATTATACATATATTTTTTAATTTCAGCAAGTGCGGTAGTGTTAAATTTTCGGAAGTGATTGCCTCGTGACTATTTTCTGGTTTCAACAAATAATTCTTTTTAAATAGTGCGTTCATAAAAGTAATAGTAAACAAAAGAAAGTATTTCGGTTTTTCAAAATTCCGTCACAAAAAGAAAAGAAAAGCGTTACAGTATTTTTGCGTTCATATATCTTTTTAAACTGTGTCAAGTGTCCAGCAATGATGAGGATATGAAGACATCAATCCAGTAACCTGACATTCCTGCCTTCAAGAGTGTAGTAGGTAGGACGTTAGGAGTTGATAGTGGTTCCATATATATGTGGCAGTTCTCTTAAATGAGATATAAAAAAATAAATATATATAATAAAGTAAAAATACTACAAAAATTATAATTCCAATACGCTTTATTTATTTGTTTGTTTAATATATTTTTTCCACAGGCTTCTAACGTTTTATGTTGTATAATATTTTTAATATAAATTATTATTTTTGGGAGCAGCTGGGCATCGTTTCGAATCAAATATCATTTATACTTTTAACGGCGTTCGAGAATTTCTTAATCGACAATTACCGATAAAAATCAACTAAACAATCAATAAATTTATCTTTAGTCCGTAAGAATATATTAATTTCTATGTGCATGATAATTTTTATTAATTATTTGTTATATTTTTTTTGGAATTATAATTATTTAAATTTATACATTTATATGGCCACTATTAACATCCTTCTTCGGAACTTCAAGTTCGAGCGAAGCAGAACAAAGTAAAATATAAGTATTTCTTCCTTAATTTTATTTGTTTATTTTCTTACTAATATGCAGGCAAATTAGGATAGTATATTCAAGAAAATGTAAAAGGTCCCCTGAGTCTGCGATTCACAAAAATGTCATCAGATTTGGGAACAGGAGAATGAAGTATACAAATAATTCGTACTTCAAATTGCATTTGTTTTTCTTTTCCTTTTTTTACCCTTTGCATGGAAATTTCACCAAAGTGGGGACCACAGTTTTGCCCCATCATTCCCCTAGGAATAGGCATTACAGCCACACCCTCAGGAGACCTGTTAAACACAATTTTGTGCGATAACGGTCTGTTTGTCTTGGCCATCTTCTTCTTCTATTTCTTCCTTTGGCGCTACAGCCCTTGCAGGGCTTTTGCCTCTTTAGCAGGAAGTCTTAATCATCTCTGCCGGTAGCTTTGCAACTCTTCTGTCTGACCGCCCATCAACTGCAAATCCGCCTTCTAATCCTACAGTGAACCGTATCCTTGGCCGATCTTTAGGCCTTCCTCCTCCTGGGTGTCCACCATAGACTTTTCGAGGGACTCTCTCTACACTCATTTTGTGAAGGTGACCCCTCCCACAACCGCCGCAACATCCCACTTTGCCATAATTGTCACAAATTTAGATCTGACAAAAAGGCGATCTTAGTAAATGTAAAGTACCCTATTTATAAACTTAAAAAAACATCAGAGGACAAACCGAAAACTAATAATAAGTGTTTTATTTATTAATGTTTCTTTTATGTATATTATTAGATTTTTAAAATATTGTACGCACAATTACTAAATGTCAAGTTTAATGATTTACACCCACATAACAACATAAGCAGTTCGCAAACGTACAATTAGAAATACAAAAAAATTTGTTCATAATACTTCTAAACAAATAATTTTGATTTAAAATTACCGTACAATCAACATATCGGTAGATTCAATTGTAAAAAGAGAATAGTACGATTTTGAGTCATGTTACTTCCTCCAAAGAGAAAAGTGATCGAAACTTCTAAATCGAGATTACTCACTAGAATGATTCTGTGTTCGGACAAATATTCTACTTGTGTGATTCTAAATTAATGTAACTCCGCCACATTAATACGGTCCAAAACGGTAATGAAATGGCTATACATTACTAATATACTACCATCCGAATGATAAAACCTTAACACTTCGAGAACTAGGACCTTAATAGCGTTCTATGTTAAAGAATAACTGTTAGGAAGATATAACGTCGGTGTATGACCAGCAGGTTGACAAAACCATTTTTTATTGCGAGTTTAGATATTATTAAGGTGTCACCAGCAGGTTGATACCACTCTCTATTTATGCCAGCGTCACGCATTTAGATATAATGTCAGTGTATCACCAGCAGGTTGAAACAACCATTTTTTATTGCGACTTTAGATAGTATTAGGGTGTCACCAGAAGGTTGATACCACACTCTATTTATGCCAGCGTTACGCATTTAGATATAATGTTAGTGTATCACCAGCAGGTTGATACAACCATTTCTGACTGAGATTTTAGATATTATTAGGGTGTCACCAGCAGGTTGATACCACTCTCTATTTATGCCAGCGTTACGCGTTTAGATATAATGTTAGTGTATCACCAGCAGGTTGATAGAACCATTTTTTATTACGACATTAGATATTATTAGGGTATCACCAGCAGGTTGATACCACTCTCTATTTATGCCAGCGTTACGCATTTAGATATAATGTCAGTGTATCACCAGCAGGTTGATACAACCATTTTTTATTGCGACTTTAGATAATATTAGGGTGTCACCAGCAGGTTGATACCACTCTCTTCTTAGGCAAGCGCTACGCATTTAGATATAATGTTAGTGTATCACCAGCAGGTTGATACAACCATTTCTTATTGCCAGTTTAGATATTATAAGGGTGACACCAGCAGGTTGATACCACTCTCTATTAATGCCAGAGTTACGCGTTTAGATATAATGTTAGTGAATCACCAGCAGGTTGATACAACCATTTTTCATTTCGACTTTAGATATTATTAGGGTGTCACCAGCAGGTTGCTACCACTCTCTATTTATGCCAGCGTTACGCGTTTAGATATAATGTTAGTGTATCACCAGCAGGTTGATACAACCATTTCTTATTGCGAGTTTAGATATTATGAGGGTGTCACCAGCAGGCTGATAACACTCTCTATTTATGCCAGCGTTACGCGTTTAGATATAATGTTAGTGTATCACCAGCAGGTTGATACAACCATTTTTTATTGCGACTTTAGATATTATTAGGGTGTCACCAACAGGTTGATACCACTCTCTATTTATGCCAGCGTTACGCATTTAGATATAATGTTAGTGTATCACCAGAAGGTTAATAAAACCATTTCTTTTTGCGAGTTTAGATATTATTAGGGTGTCAACAGCAGGTTGATACCACTTTCTATTTATGCCAGCGTTACGTGTTCAGATATAATGCTAGTGTATCACCAGCAGGTTGACACAACTATTTCTGATTGCGATTTTACATATTATTAGGGTGTCACCAGCAGGTTGATACCACTCTCTTCTTAGGCAAGCGCTACGCGTTTAGATATAATGTTAGTGTATCACCAGCAGGTTGATACAACCATTTCTTATTGCCAGTTTAGATATTATTAGGGTGTCACCAGCAGGTTGATACCACTCTCTATTTATGCCAGCGTTACGCGTTTAGATATAATGTTAGTGTATCACCAGCAGGTTGATACAACCATTTTTTATTGCGACTTTAGATATTATTAGGGTGTCACCAGCACGTTGATACCACTCTCTATTTATGCCAGCGTTACGCATTTAGATATAATGTTAGTGTATCACCAGAAGGTTGATAAAACCATTTCTTTTTGCGAGTTTAGATATTATTAGGGTGTCACTAGCAGGTTGATACCATTCTCTATTTATGCCAGCGTTACGCATATAGATATAATGTTAGTGTATCACCAGAAGGTTGATAAAACCATTTCTTTTTGCGAGTTTAGATATTATTAGGGTGTCACCAGCAGGTTGATACCACTTTCTATTTATGCCAGCGTTACGCGTTCAGATATAATGTTAGTGTATCACCAGCAGGTTGATACAACCATTTTTTATTGCGACTTTAGATATTATTAGGGTGTCACCAGCAGGTTGATACCATTCTCTATTTATGCCAGCGTTACGCATTTAGATATAATGTTAGTGTATCACCAGAAGGTTGATAAAACCATTTCTTTTTGCGAGTTTAGATATTATTAGGGTGTCACCAGCAGGTTGATACCACTTTCTATTTATGCCAGCGTTACGCGTTCAGATATAATGTTAGTGTATCACCAGCAGGTTGACACAACTATTTCTGATTGCGATTTTACATATTATTAGGGTGTCACCAGCAGGTTGATACCACTCTATATTTATGCCAGCGTTACGCGTTTAGATATAATGTTAGTGTATCACCAGCGGGTTAATACAACCATTTTTTATTGCAACTTTAGATATTATTAGGGTGTCACCAGCAGGTTGATACCACTCTCTATTTATGCCAGCGTTACGCATTTAGATATAATGTCAGTGTATCACCAGCAGGTTGATACAACCATTTTTTATTGCGACTTTAGATATTATTAGGGTGTCACCAGCAGGTTGATACCACTCTCTTCTTAGGCAAGCGCTACGCGTTTAGATATAATGTTAGTGTATCACCAGCAGGTTGATACAACCATTTCTTATTACCAGTTTAGATATTATTAGGGTGTCACCAGCAGGTTGATACCACTCTCTATTTATGCCAGCGTTACGCGTTTAGATATAGTGTTAGTGTATCTCCAGCAGGTTGATACAACCAATTTTTATTGCGACTTTAGATATTATTAGGGTGTCACCAGCAGTTTGATACCACTCTCTATTTATGCCAGCGTTACGCATTTAGATATAATGTTAGTGTATCACCAGAAGGTTGATAAAACCATTTCTTTTTGCGAGTTTAGATATTATTAGGGTGTCACCAGCAGGTTGATACCACTTTCTATTTATGCCAGCGTTACGCGTTCAGATATAATGTTAGTGTATCACCAGCAGGTTGACACAAGTATTTCTGATTGCGATTTTACATATTATTAGGGCGTCACCAGCAGGTTGATACCACTCTCTATTTATGCCAGCGTTACGCGTTTAGATATAATGTTAGTGTATCACCAGCAGGTTGATACAACCATTTTTTATTGCGACTTTAGATATTATTAGGGTGTCACCAACAGGTTGATACCACTCTCTTCTTAGGCAAGCGCTACGCGTTTAGATATAATGTTAGTGTATCACCAGCAGGTTGATACAACCATTTCTTATTACCAGTTTAGATATTATTAGGGTGTCACCAGCAGGTTGATACCACTCTCTATTTATGCCAGCGTTACGCGTTTAGATATAATGTTAGTGTATCACCAGCAGGTTGATACAACCATTTCTTTTTGCGAGTTTAGATATTATTAGGGTGTCACCAGCAGGTTGATACCACTTTCTATTTATGCCAGCGTTACGCGTTCAGATATAATGTTAGTGTATCACCAGCAGGTTGATACAACCATTTTTTATTGCGACTTTAGATATTATTAGGGTGTCACCAGCAGGTTGATACCATTCTCTATTTATGCCAGCGTTACGCGTTTAGATATAATGTTAGTGTATCACCAGCAGGTTGATACAACCATTTTTTATTGCGACTTTAGATATTATTAGGGTGTCACCAGCAGGTTGATACCACTCTCTTCTTAGGCAAGCGCTACGCGTTTAGATATAATGTTAGTGTATCACCAGCAGGTTGATACAACCATTTCTTATTACCAGTTTAGATATTATTAGGGTGTCACCAGCAGGTTGATACCACTCTCTATTTATGCCAGCGTTACGCGTTTAGATATAATGTTAGTGTATCACCAGCAGGTTGATACAACCATTTTTTATTGCGACTTTAGATATTATTAGTGTATCACCAGCAGGTTGATACCACTCTCTTCTTAGGCAAGCGCTACGCGTTTAGATATAATGTTAGTGTATCACCAGCAGGTTGATACAACCATTTCTTATTACCAGTTTAGATATTATTAGGGTGTCACCAGCAGGTTGATACCACTCTCTATTTATGCCAGCGTTACGCGTTTAGATATAGTGTTAGTGTATCTCCAGCAGGTTGATACAACCAATTTTTATTGCGACTTTAGATATTATTAGGGTGTCACCAGCAGGTTGATACCACTCTCTATTTATGCCAGCGTTACGCATTTAGATATAATGTTAGTGTATCACCAGAAGGTTGATAAAACCATTTCTTTTTGCGAGTTTAGATATTATTAGGGTGTCACCAGCAGGTTGATACCACTTTCTATTTATGCCAGCGTTACGCGTTCAGATATAATGTTAGTGTATCACCAGCAGGTTGACACAAGTATTTCTGATTGCGATTTTACATATTATTAGGGCGTCACCAGCAGGTTGATACCACTCTCTATTTATGCCAGCGTTACGCGTTTAGATATAATGTTAGTGTATCACTAGCAGGTTGATACAACCATTTTTTATTGCGACTTTAGATATTATTAGGGTGTCACCAGCAGGTTGATACCACTCTCTATTTATGCCAGCGTTACGCATTTAGATATAATGTCAGTGTATCACCAGCAGGTTGATACAACCATTTTTTATTGCAACTTTAGATATTATTAGGGTGTCACCAGCAGGTTGATACCACTCTCTATTTATGCCAGCGTTACGCATTTAGATATAATGTCAGTGTATCACCAGCAGGTTGATACAACCATTTTTTATTGCGACTTTAGATATTATTAGGGTGTCACCAGCAGGTTGATACCACTCTCTTCTTAGGCAAGCGCTACGCGTTTAGATATAATGTTAGTGTATCACCAGCAGGTTGATACAACCATTTCTTATTACCAGTTTAGATATTATTAGGGTGTCACCAGCAGGTTGATACCACTCTCTATTTATGCCAGCGTTAGGCGTTTAGATATAGTGTTAGTGTATCTCCAGCAGGTTGATACAACCAATTTTTATTGCGACTTTAGATATTATTAGGGTGTCACCAGCAGTTTGATACCACTCTCTATTTATGCCAGCGTTACGCATTTAGATATAATGTTAGTGTATCACCAGAAGGTTGATAAAACCATTTCTTTTTGCGAGTTTAGATATTATTAGGGTGTCACCAGCAGGTTGATACCACTTTCTATTTATGCCAGCGTTACGCGTTCAGATATAATGTTAGTGTATCACCAGCAGGTTGACACAAGTATTTCTGATTGCGATTTTACATATTATTAGGGCGTCACCAGCAGGTTGATACCACTCTCTATTTATGCCAGCGTAACGCGTTTAGATATAATGTTAGTGTATCACTAGCAGGTTGATACAACCATTTTTTATTGCGACTTTAGATATTATTAGGGTGTCACCAGCAGGTTGATACCACTCTCTATTTATGCCAGCGTTACGCATTTAGATATAATGTCAGTGTATCACCAGCAGGTTGATACAACCATTTTTTATTGCGACTTTAGATATTATTAGGGTGTCACCAGCAGGTTGATACCACTCTCTTCTTAGGCAAGCGCTACGCGTTTAGATATAATGTTAGTGTATCACCAGCAGGTTGATACAACCATTTCTTATTACCAGTTTAGATATTATTAGGGTGTCACCAGCAGGTTGATACCACTCTCTATTTATGCCAGCGTTACGCGTTTAGATATAGTGTTAGTGTATCTCCAGCAGGTTGATACAACCAATTTTTATTGCGACTTTAGATATTATTAGGGTGTCACCAGCAGGTTGATACCACTCTCTATTTATGCCAGCGTTACGCATTTAGATATAATGTTAGTGTATCACCAGAAGGTTGATAAAACCATTTCTTTTTGCGAGTTTAGATATTATTAGGGTTTCACCAGCAGGTTGATACCACTTTCTATTTATGCCAGCGTTACGCGTTCAGATATAATGTTAGTGTATCACCAGCAGGTTGACACAAGTATTTCTGATTGCGATTTTACATATTATTAGGGCGTCACCAGCAGGTTGATACCACTCTCTATTTATGCCAGCGTTACGCGTTTAGATATAATGTTAGTGTATCACTAGCAGGTTGATACAACTATTTTTTATTGCGACTTTAGATATTATTAGGGTGTCACCAGCAGGTTGATACCACTCTCTATTTATGCCAGCGTTACGCATTTAGATATAATGTCAGTGTATCACCAGCAGGTTGATACAACCATTTTTTATTGCGACTTTAGATATTATTAGGGTGTCACCAGCAGGTTGATACCACTCTCTTCTTAGGCAAGCGCTACGCGTTTGGATATAATGTTAGTGTATCTCCAGCAGGTTGATACAACCATTTCTTATTGCCAGTTTAGATATTATTAGGGTGTCACCATCAGGTTGGTACCACTCTCTATTTATGCCAGCGTTACGCGTTTAGGTATAATGTTAGTGTATCACCAGCAGGTTGATACAACCATTTTTTATTGCGACTTTAGATATTATTAGGGTGTCACCAGCAGGTTTATACCAATCTTTATTTATGTCAGCGTCACGCGTTTAGTTATAATGTTAGTGTAACACCAGCAGGTTGATACAACCATTTTTGATTGCGATTTTAGATGTTATTAGGGTGTCACCAGCAGGTTGATAACACTCTCTATTTATGCCTGCGTTAAGCGTTTAGATATAATGTTAGTTTTTCACCAGCAGGTTGATACAACCATTTCTGGTGGCGATTCTTGATATTATTAGGGTGTCACCAGCAGGGTGATACCACTCTCTATTTATGCCAGCGTTACGCGTTTAGATTTTATGTTAGTGTATCACCAGCAGGTTGATACAACCATTTCATAATGCGAGTTTAGATATTATTAGTGTGTCAACAGAAGGCTGATACCACTCTCTATTTATGCCAGCGATACGCTTTTAGGTATAATTTTAGTGTATCACCAGCAGGCTGATACAACCATTTCTTAAGGCGAGTTTAGATATTATTAGGGTGTCACCAGAAGGCTGATACCACTCTCTATTTATGCCAGCGTTACGCGTTTAGATATAATGTTAGTGTATCACTAGCAGGTAGATATAACCCTCTTTTTCTACCAGCGATTGGGGTTTGATATAATGTTAGTTTTTATGTTGGCCATGAACTGTCTGGTTACTTTTAGAGTGAAACAGTGTCGTGTTGAGGACGATTGGCTCATGGATTGCCTCCGAATGAGTACTTATAATATTGCTGCTGGACTCTGTTAAACCGTTTAGCTTTAGGGTTAATAATCATGGTAGTATCTAATATTTTTTAGAAATTTGTACGTTATTATTTAATAATTTTTGTAGACCTTGATTGGGGGGGAAATGTACCACTGGGCGGTGCAATAGTGCAATTAGTGGAATTTCAGTGCACATTAATGGAACTTATCTTCTCTTTAAGAGATCATTAATGCACATTATTGTAACATTAGTGCATCTTAGTATAGTACTGTTGCACATTAATGGAACTTTAGTGCCCGTTAATGATTGTTAGTGTAATTAAGTGGAACATTAGTGCATATTAATGAAATTTTATTGCACATTAATGGAACATTCGAACTCTTTAAGAGATCATTAGTGCACATTATTGTGGCATTAGTGCATCTTAGTATAGTACTGTTGCAAATTAATGGAACTTTAGTGCAATTTAATGATTGTTAGTGTAATTAAATGGAACATTAGTGCGTATTACTGAAATTTTATTGCACATTAATGGAACATTCTAACTCTTTAAGAGATCATTAATGCACATTATTGTAACATTAGTGCATCTTAGTATAGTACTGTTGCACATTAATGGAACTTTAGTGCTCTTTAATGATTGTTAGTGTAATTAAATGGAACATTAGTGCATATTAATGAAATTTCATTGTACATACCTGGACATATTTGCTCTTTAAATAATCATTAGTGCACATTATTGTAACAATAGTGCATCATAGTATAGTACTGTTGCAAATTAATGGAACTTTAGTGCTCTTTAATGATTGTTAGTGTAATTAAATGGAACATTAGTGCATATTACTGAAATTTTATTGCACATTAATGGAACATTCGAACTCTTTAAGAGATCATTAGTGCACATTTTTGTAACATTAGTGCATCATAGTGTAGTACTGTTGCACATTAATTAATCTTTAGTGCTCTTTAATGATTATTAAGCTAATTAAATGGAACATTAGTGCATATTAATGAAATTTTATTGTACATACCTGGACATATTTGCTCTTTAAATAATCATTAGTGCACATTATCGTTACATTAGTTCATCTTTCTAGTAGGCTAATACACATTAATGGCAGTTTATTATTGAACATTAGAGTAGTTATTTGTAGCATTAGTGCAACCTAGAGGATCTTTAGTGTACATCAGTGTTGCATTACCACCCTAATATTTCACTAAGATATGTAAGATTTGTCTAAAATTTATCCAGCAGGAAATTGAACAGGTCACTTTCTGAGGCGATTCATGGGTAAGGGCCCTCAATCGTTCGCGTCACTACACTGTTGAACTCTAAAACTGAACACCTCCGAAGTTTATCTATAGAGATAAGAGATGGAAATTTCGAAGTTAGATTAGTGTGTTTCCACATTAATACAGTAGTATCTTCCATTACATGTGCGATTAGTTATTAACATTAGGGTATCAATTAGGTTTCACCGTCAGGTTGATACAACCATTTACCATTATTAAATATGACGCGTTTAGATATTTAAATTAGGTATCTCAATCCGATTGATACATTTTTCTGTTCCTACCTATTAAGCATTTAGGTATTAGGATTAGGTTATCACCGTCAGGTTGATAAAAAACTATTTCGTTATAAAATATAACGCGTTTAGATATTTAAATTAGGTATCACCATCCGATTAATACATTTTTCTATTGCTGGCAACTATGCATTTTGTAATTAAGATTAGGGTGTCACCGTCAGGTTGATACAACACTTTATCGTTATTAAATATTACGCGTTTAGATATTTAAATTAGGTATCACCATCCGATTGATACATTTTTCTATTGCTGGCAACTATGCATTTTGTAATTAAGATTAGGGTGTCACCGTCAGGTTGATACAACACTTTATCGTTATTAAATATTAAGCGTTTAGATATTTAAATTAGGTATCACCATCCGATTGATACATTTTCTATTGCTGGCAACTATGCATTTTGTAATTAAGATTAGGGTGTCACCGTCAGGTTGATAAAAAACTTTATCGTTATTAAATATGACGCGTTTAGATATTTAAATTAGGTATTACCATCCGATTGATTCATTTTACTATTGCTGACTACTATGCATTTCGTAATTAAGATTAGGGTGTCACCGTCAGGTTGGTACAACACTTTATCGTTATTAAATATTAAGCGTTTAGATATTTAAATTAGGTATCACCATCCGATTGATACATTTTTCTATTGCTGGCAACTATGCATTTTGTAATTAAGATTAGGGTGTCACCGTCAGGTTGGTACAACACTTTATCGTTAATAAATATTAAGCGTTTAGATATTTAAATTAGGTATCACAATCCGATTGATACATTTTTCTATTGCTGGCAACTATGCATTTTGTAATTAAGATTAGGGTGTCACCGTCAGGTTGATACAACACTTTATCGTTATTAAATATTACGCGTTTAGATATTTAAATTAGGTATCACAATCCGATTGATACATTTTTCTATTACTGGCAACTATGCATTTTGTAATTAAGATTAGGGTGTCACCGTCAGGTTGATACAACACTTTATCGTTATTAAATATTACGCGTTTAGATATTTAAATTAGGTATCACAATCCGATTGATACATTTTTCTATTGCTGGCAACTATGCATTTTGTAATTAAGATTAGGGTGTTACCGTCAGGTTGATACAACACTTTATCGTTATTAAAAATTTCGCGTTTAGATATTTAAATTAGGTATCACAATCCGATTGATACATTTTTTTATTGCTGGCAACTACGCATTTTGTAATTAAGATTAGGGTGTCACCGTCAGGTTGATACAACACTTTATCGTTATTAAATATTACGCGTTTAGATATTTAAATTAGGTATCACAATCTGATTGATACATTTTTCTATTGCTGGCAACTATGCATTTTGTAATTAAGATTAGGTTGTCACCGTCAGATTGATACAACACTTTATCGTTATTAAAAATTTCGCGTTTAGATATTTAAATTAAGTATCACAATCCGATTGATACATTTTTCTATTGCTGGCAACTATGCATTTTGTAATTAAGATTAGGGTATCACCATCAGGTTGATACAACATTTTATCGTTATTAAATATTACTCGTTTAGATATTTAAATTAGGTATCACAATCCGATTGATACATTTTTCTATTGCTGGCAACTACGCATTTTGTAATTAAGATTAGGGTGTCACCGTCAGGTTGGTACAACACTTTATCGTTATTAAATATTAAGCGTTTAGATATTTAAATTAGGTATCACCATCCGATTGATACATTTTTCTATTGCTGGCAACTATGCATTTTGTAATTAAGATTAGGGTGTCACCGTCAGGTTGATACAACACTTTATCGTTATTAAATATTACGCGTTTAGATATTTAAATTAGGTATCACAATCCGATTGATACATTTTTCTATTGCTGACAACTATGCATTTTGTAATTAAGATTAGGGTGTCACCGTCAGGTTGATACAACACTTTATCGTTATTAAATATTACGCGTTTAGATATTTAAATTAGGTATCACAATCCGATTGATACATTTTTCTATTGCTGGCAACTATGCATTTTGTAATTAAGATTAGGGTGTCACCGTCAGGTTGATACAACACTTTATCGTTATTAAATATTACGCGTTTAGATATTTAAATTAGGTATCACAATCCGATTGATACATTTTTCTATTGCTTGCAACTATGCATTTTGTAATTAAGATTAGGGTGTCACCGTCAGGTTGATACAACACTTTATCGTTATTAAAAATTTCGCGTTTAGATATTTAAATTAGGTATCACAATCCGATTGATACATTTTTTTATTGCTGGCAACTACGCATTTTGTAATTAAGATTAGGGTGTCACCGTCAGGTTGATACAACACTTTATCGTTATTAAATATTACGCGTTTAGATATTTAAATTAGGTATCACAATCCGATTGATACATTTTTCTATTGCTGGCAACTATGCATTTTGTAATTAAGATTAGGGTGTCACCGTCAGGTTGATACAACACTTTATCGTTATTAAAAATTTCGCGTTTAGATATTTAAATTAGGTATCACAATCCGATTGATACATTTTTCTATTGCTGGCAACTATGCATTTTGTAATTAAGATTAGGGTATCACCGTCAGGTTGATACAACATTTTATCGTTATTAAATATTACTCGTTTAGATATTTAAATTAGGTATCACAATCCGATTGATACATTTTTCTATTGCTGGCAACTACGCATTTTGTAATTAAGATTAGGGTGTCACCGTCAGGTTGATACAACACTTTATCGTTATTAAATATTACTCGTTTAGATATTTAAATTAGGTATTACCATCCGATTGATTCATTTTACTATTGCTGACTACTATGCATTTCGTAATTAAGATTAGGGTGTCACCGTCAGGTTGGTACAACACTTTATCGTTATTAAATATTAAGCGTTTAGATATTTAAATTAGGTATCACCATCCGATTGATACATTTTTCTATTGCTGGCAACTATGCATTTTGTAATTAAGATTAGGGTGTCACCGTCAGGTTGGTACAACACTTTATCGTTAATAAATATTAAGCGTTTAGATATTTAAATTAGGTATCACAATCCGATTGATACATTTTTCTATTGCTGGCAACTATGCATTTTGTAATTAAGATTAGGGTGTCACCGTCAGGTTGATACAACACTTTATCGTTATTAAATATTACGCGTTTAGATATTTAAATTAGGTATCACAATCCGATTGATACATTTTTCTATTACTGGCAACTATGCATTTTGTAATTAAGATTAGGGTGTCACCGTCAGGTTGATACAACACTTTATCGTTATTAAATATTACGCGTTTAGATATTTAAATTAGGTATCACAATCCGATTGATACATTTTTCTATTGCTGGCAACTATGCATTTTGTAATTAAGATTAGGGTGTTACCGTCAGGTTGATACAACACTTTATCGTTATTAAAAATTTCGCGTTTAGATATTTAAATTAGGTATCACAATCCGATTGATACATTTTTTTATTGCTGGCAACTACGCATTTTGTAATTAAGATTAGGGTGTCACCGTCAGGTTGATACAACACTTTATCGTTATTAAATATTACGCGTTTAGATATTTAAATTAGGTATCACAATCTGATTGATACATTTTTCTATTGCTGGCAACTATGCATTTTGTAATTAAGATTAGGTTGTCACCGTCAGATTGATACAACACTTTATCGTTATTAAAAATTTCGCGTTTAGATATTTAAATTAAGTATCACAATCCGATTGATACATTTTTCTATTGCTGGCAACTATGCATTTTGTAATTAAGATTAGGGTATCACCATCAGGTTGATACAACATTTTATCGTTATTAAATATTACTCGTTTAGATATTTAAATTAGGTATCACAATCCGATTGATACATTTTTCTATTGCTGGCAACTACGCATTTTGTAATTAAGATTAGGGTGTCACCGTCAGGTTGGTACAACACTTTATCGTTATTAAATATTAAGCGTTTAGATATTTAAATTAGGTATCACCATCCGATTGATACATTTTTCTATTGCTGGCAACTATGCATTTTGTAATTAAGATTAGGGTGTCACCGTCAGGTTGATACAACACTTTATCGTTATTAAATATTACGCGTTTAGATATTTAAATTAGGTATCACAATCCGATTGATACATTTTTCTATTGCTGACAACTATGCATTTTGTAATTAAGATTAGGGTGTCACCGTCAGGTTGATACAACACTTTATCGTTATTAAATATTACGCGTTTAGATATTTAAATTAGGTATCACAATCCGATTGATACATTTTTCTATTGCTGGCAACTATGCATTTTGTAATTAAGATTAGGGTGTCACCGTCAGGTTGATACAACACTTTATCGTTATTAAATATTACGCGTTTAGATATTTAAATTAGGTATCACAATCCGATTGATACATTTTTCTATTGCTTGCAACTATGCATTTTGTAATTAAGATTAGGGTGTCACCGTCAGGTTGATACAACACTTTATCGTTATTAAAAATTTCGCGTTTAGATATTTAAATTAGGTATCACAATCCGATTGATACATTTTTTTATTGCTGGCAACTACGCATTTTGTAATTAAGATTAGGGTGTCACCGTCAGGTTGATACAACACTTTATCGTTATTAAATATTACGCGTTTAGATATTTAAATTAGGTATCACAATCCGATTGATACATTTTTCTATTGCTGGCAACTATGCATTTTGTAATTAAGATTAGGGTGTCACCGTCAGGTTGATACAACACTTTATCGTTATTAAAAATTTCGCGTTTAGATATTTAAATTAGGTATCACAATCCGATTGATACATTTTTCTATTGCTGGCAACTATGCATTTTGTAATTAAGATTAGGGTATCACCGTCAGGTTGATACAACATTTTATCGTTATTAAATATTACTCGTTTAGATATTTAAATTAGGTATCACAATCCGATTGATACATTTTTCTATTGCTGGCAACTACGCATTTTGTAATTAAGATTAGGGTGTCACCGTCAGGTTGATACAACACTTTATCGTTATTAAATATTACTCGTTTAGATATTTAAATTAGGTATCACAATCCGATTGATACATTTTTCTATTGCTGGCAACTACGCATTTTGTAATTAAGATTGGGTGTCACCGTCAGGTTGATACAACATTTTATCGTTATTAAATATTACTCGTTTAGATATTTAAATTAGGTATCACAATCCGATTGATACATTTTTCTATTGCTGGAACTATGCATTTTGTAATTAAGATTAGGGTGTCACCGTCAGGTTGATACAACATTTTATCGTTATTAAATATTACTCGTTTAGATATTTAAATTAGGTATCACAATCCGATTGATACATTTTTCTATTGCTGGCAACTACGCATTTTGTAATTAAGATTAGGGTGTCACCGTCAGGTTGATACAACACTTTATCGTTATTAAATATTACGCGTTTAGATATTTAAATTAGGTATCACAATCCGATTGATACATTTTTCTATTGCTGGCAACTACGCATTTTGTAATTAAGATTAGGGTGTCACCGTCAGGTTGATACAACACTTTATCGTTATTAAATATTACGCGTTTAGATATTTAAATTAGGTATCACAATCCGATTGATACATTTTTCTATTGCTGGCAACTACGCATTTTGTAATTAAGATTAGGGTGTCACCGTCAGGTTGATACAACACTTTATCGTTATTAAATATTACGCGTTTAGATATTTAAATTAGGTATCACAATCCGATTGATACATTTTTCTATTGCTGGCAACTACGCATTTTGTAATTAAGATTAGGGTGTCACCGTCAGGTTGATACAACACTTTATCGTTATTAAATATTACGCGTTTAGATATTTAAATTAGGTATCACAATCCGATTGATACATTTTTTTATTGCTGGCAACTACGCATTTTGTAATTAAGATTAGGGTGTCACCGTCAGGTTGATACAACACTTTATCGTTATTAAAAATTTCGCGTTTAGATATTTAAATTTGGTATCACCTTCCGATTGATACATTTTTCTATTGCTGGCAACTATGCATTTTGTAATTAAGATTAGGGTGTCACCGTCAGGTTGATACAACACTTTATCGTTATTAAATATTTCGCGTTTAGATATTTAAATTTGGTATCACTATCCGATTGATACATTTTTCTATTGCTGGCAACTATGCATTTTGTAATTAAGATGAGGGTGTCACCGTCAGGTTGATACAACACTTTATCGTTATTAAATATTTCGCGTTTAGATATTTAAATTAGGTATCACAACCCGATTGATACATTTTTCTATTGCTGGCAACTACGCATTTTGTAATTAAGATTAGGGTGTCACCGTCAGGTTGATACAACACTTTATCGTTATTAAAAATTTCGCGTTTAGATATTTAAATTAGGTATCACAATCCGATCGATACATTTTTCTATTGCTGGCAACTTTGCATTTTGTAATTAAGATTAGGGTGTCACCGTCAGGTTGATACAACACTTTATCGTTATTAAATATTTCGCGTTTAGATATTTAAATTAGGTATCACAACCCGATTGATACATTTTTCTATTGCTGGCAACTATGCATTTTGTAATTAAGATTAGGGTGTCACCGTCAGGTTGATACAACACTTTATCGTTATTAAAAATTTCGCGTTTAGATATTTAAATTTGGTATCACCATCCGATTGATACATTTTTCTATTGCTGGCAACTATGCATTTTGTAATTAAGATTAGGGTGTCACCGTCAGGTTGATACAACACTTTATCGTTATTAAATATTTCGCGTTTAGATATTTAAATTAGGTATCACAACCCGATTGATACATTTTTCTATTGCTGGCAACTACGCATTTTGTAATTAAGATTAGGGTGTCACCGTCAGGTTGATACAACACTTTATCGTTATTAAATATTTCGCGTTTAGATATTTAAATTAGGTATCACAACCCGATTGATACATTTTTCTATTGCTGGCAACTACGCATTTTGTAATTAAGATTAGGGTGTCACCGTCAGGTTGATACAACACTTTATCGTTATTAAATATTTCGCGTTTAGATATTTAAATTAGGTATCACAACCCGATTGATACATTTTTCTATTGCTGGCAACTACGCATTTTGTAATTAAGATTAGGGTGTCACCGTCAGGTTGATACAACACTTTATCGTTATTAAATATTTCGCGTTTAGATATTTAAATTAGGTATCACAACCCGATTGATACATTTTTCTATTGCTGGCAACTTTGCATTTTGTAATTAAGATTAGGGTGTCACCGTCAGGTTGATACAACACTTTATCGTTATTAAAAATTTCGCGTTTAGATATTTAAATTTGGTATCACCATCCGATTGATACATTTTTCTATTGCTGGCAACTATGCATTTTGTAATTAAGATTAGGGTGTCACCGTCAGGTTGATACAACACTTTATCGTTATTAAATATTTCGCGTTTAGATATTTAAATTAGGTATCACAACCCGATTGATACATTTTTCTATTGCTGGCAACTACGCATTTTGTAATTAAGATTAGGGTGTCACCGTCAGGTTGATACATCACTTTATCGTTATTAAAAATTTCTCGTTTAGATATTTAAATTAGGTATCACAATCCGATCGATACATTTTTCTATTGCTGGCAACTTTGCATTTTGTAATTAAGATTAGGGTGTCACCGTCAGGTTGATACAACACTTTATCGTTATTAAATATTTCGCGTTTAGATATTTAAATTAGGTATCACCATCCGATTGATACATTTTTCTATTGCTGGCAACTATGCATTTTGTAATTAAGATTAGGGTGTCACCGTCAGGTTGATACAACACTTTATCGTTATTAAATATTTCGCGTTTAGATATTTAAATTAGGTATCACAACCCGATTGATACATTTTTCTATTGCTGGCAACTACGCATTTTGTAATTAAGATTAGGGTATCACCGTCAGGTTGATACAACACTTTATCGTTATTAAAAATTTCGCGTTTAGATATTTAAATTAGGTATCACAATCCGATCGATACATTTTTCTATTGCTGGCAACTTTGCATTTTGTAATTAAGATTAGGGTGTCACCGTCAGGTTGATACAACACTTTATCGTTATTAAATATTTCGCGTTTAGATATTTAAATTTGGTATCACTATCCGATTGATACATTTTTCTATTGCTGGCAACTATGCATTTTGTAATCAAGATGAGGGTGTCACCGTCAGGTTGATACAACACTTTATCGTTATTAAATATTTCGCGTTTAGATATTTAAATTAGGTATCACAACCCGATTGATACATTTTTCTATTGCTGGCAACTACGCATTTTGTAATTAAGATTAGGGTGTCACCGTCAGGTTGATACAACACTTTATCGTTATTAAAAATTTCGCGTTTAGATATTTAAATTAGGTATCACAATCCGATCGATACATTTTTCTATTGCTGGCAACTTTGCATTTTGTAATTAAGATTAGGGTGTCACCGTCAGGTTGATACAACACTTTATCGTTATTAAATATTTCGCGTTTAGATATTTAAATTAGGTATCACAACCCGATTGATACATTTTTCTATTGCTGGCAACTACGCATTTTGTAATTAAGATTAGGGTGTCACCGTCAGGTTGATACAACACTTTATCGTTATTAAATATTTCGCGTTTAGATATTTAAATTAGGTATCACAACCCGATTGATACATTTTTCTATTGCTGGCAACTTTGCATTTTGTAATTAAGATTAGGGTGTCACCGTCAGGTTGATACAACACTTTATCGTTATTAAAAATTTCGCGTTTAGATATTTAAATTTGGTATCACCATCCGATTGATACATTTTTCTATTGCTGGCAACTATGCATTTTGTAATTAAGATTAGGGTGTCACCGTCAGGTTGATACAACACTTTATCGTTATTAAATATTTCGCGTTTAGATATTTAAATTAGGTATCACAACCCGATTGATACATTTTTCTATTGCTGGCAACTACGCATTTTGTAATTAAGATTAGGGTGTCACCGTCAGGTTGATACATCACTTTATCGTTATTAAAAATTTCTCGTTTAGATATTTAAATTAGGTATCACAATCCGATCGATACATTTTTCTATTGCTGGCAACTTTGCATTTTGTAATTAAGATTAGGGTGTCACCGTCAGGTTGATACAACACTTTATCGTTATTAAATATTTCGCGTTTAGATATTTAAATTAGGTATCACAACCCGATTGATACATTTTTCTATTGCTGGCAACTATGCATTTTGTAATTAAGATTAGGGTGTCACCGTCAGGTTGATACAACACTTTATCGTTATTAAAAATATCGCGTTTAGATATTTAAATTTGGTATCACCATCCGATTGATACATTTTTCTATTGCTGGCAACTATGCATTTTGCAATTAAGATTAGGGTGTTACCGTCAGGTTGATACAACACTTTATCGTTATTAAATATTTCGCGTTTAGATATTTAAATTAGGTATCACCATCCGATTGATACATTTTTCTATTGCTGGCAACTACGCATTTTGTAATTAAGATTAGGGTGTCACCGTCAGGTTGATACAACCCTTTATCGTTATTAAAAATTTCGCGTTTAGGTATTTAAATTAGGTATCACAATCCGATTAATACATTTTTCTTTTGCTGGCTGTTATGCATTTAGTTATTAAGATTAGTGAATCACTGTCTGGTTGATAAAATCTTTTTCATTATAAAATATTATGCGTTTAGTTATTAAGACTAAAGTATCACCGTTAGGTTGATATACACTTTTCCGTTATTAAATATGACGCGTTTAGGTATTAAGATTAGGGTATCACAATTTGATTCACACAACAGTTTTCTGTTACTGGCTAATACGCATTTAGTTATTATGATTATGGTATTGGCCTGAAATTGATACAACAGTTTTCTGTTACTGGCTAATACGCATTTAGTTATTATGATTATGGTATTGGCCTGAAATTGATACAACATTTTTCTGTTGCTGGCTAATACGCATTTAGGTATTAAGATTAGGGTATCACCGTCAGGATGAAAAACTGTTTTCTGTTGCTGACTAGTACGCATTTAGTTATTAAAATTAGGGTATCACCGTAATGTTGATACAACAGTTTTCTGTTGCTGGCTAATACGCATTTAGGTATTATGATTAGGGCATCACCGTAATGTTGATACAACAGTTTTCTGTTGCTGGCTAATACGCATTTAGGTATTATGATTAGGGTATCACCGTAATGTTGATACAACAGTTTTCTGTTGCTGGCTAATACGCATTGAGTTATTAGGATTAGGTTATCACTGTCAGGTTGATATACACTTTTCCGTTATTAAATATGACGCATTTAGGTATTAAGATTAGGGTATCACCGTCAGGATAAAAAACTGTTTTCTGTTGCTGACTAGTACGCATTTAGTTATTAAAATTAGGGTATCACCGTAATGTCGATACAACAGTTTTCTGTTGCTGGCTAATACGCATTTAGGTATTATGATTAGGGCATCACCGTAATGTTGATACAACAGTTTTCTGTTGCTGGCTAATACGCATTTAGGTATTATGATTAGGGTATCACCGTAATGTTGATACAACAGTTTTCTGTTGCTGGCTAATACGCATTGAGTTATTAGGATTAGGTTATCACCGTCAGGTTGATATACACTTTTCCGTTATTAAATATGACGCATTTAGGTATTAAGATTAGGGTATCACCGTCAGGATAAAAAACTGTTTTCTGTTGCTGACTAGTACGCATTTAGTTATTAAAATTAGGGTATCACCGTAATGTCGATACAACAGTTTTCTGTTGCTGGCTAATACGCATTTAGGTATTATGATTAGGGTATCACCGTAATGTTGATACAACAGTTTTCTGTTGCTGACTAGTACGCATTTAGTTATTAAAATTAGGGTATCACCGTTTGATTCACACAACAGTTTTCTGTCGCTGGCTAATACGCATTTAGTTATTAGGATTAGGTTATCACTGTCAGGTTGATACACACATTTCACTTATTGTATATGACGCGTTTAGGTATTAAGGTTAGGGTATCACCGTTTGATTCACACAACAGTTTTCTGTCGCTGGCTAATACGCATTTAGTTATTAGGATTAGGTCATCACTGTCAGGTTGATACACACGTTTCTGTTATTGTGTATGACGCGTTTAGGTATTAAGTTTAGGGTATCACCGTTTGATTTACACAACAGTTTTCTGTTGCTGGCTAATATGCATTTAGTTATTAGGATTAGGTTATCACTGTCAGGTTGATACACACGTTTCTGTTATTGTATATGACGCGTTTAGGTATTAAGGTTAGGGTATCAACGGAATGTTGTTACAACAGTATTCGGTTGCTGTTGAGCATTTAGTTATTTAGATTACGGTATCATCGTCAGTTTGATGCACACTTTTCCGTTATTGAACTTTACGTTTTTAGTTATTAAGTTGAGGGTGTCACGTTAAGGTTGATACAAAAATGTTCTGTTGCTGGCTAATACGCATTTAGTTATTAGGATGTTGTGGCTGGCTATTACGCTGATTGCTATTAAGGTTGGACTTCCGCGGTCAGGTTCCGAGGAGGATTAAGACGCGTTTAGTATTTAAAATTAGGTATCTCCATCTGGTTGATGAATCTTTTGCCTTTTACTGGTAGTTACATATTTAGTAGGCAAGATTCTGGGATGACTATCAGGTTTATTCTACCTTTTTCAGTTTCGTTTTGATTCCCATTAATTTTATTAAATTATTAGGGTATCTCCAGCAGATTCATTCAATATTTTTTTGTTGCTGGCTATGAATTACTTAGTTGGTAATTTCACTATTGTGATCGTATAATTTTTTCTTATTGCTATTAGTTATTATTTTAGGTGGTGGTTATTATGTTTTTACAATTTTTTGTGTGGCTGTGTTAGCTTTGTAGAGTTTACAGGGTGCATTGAATCCGGAGCATAGTAATTTCTGCATTAATGGTATTTTTCTTCTAACTTGCCCCCTAATATTATGGTGGTTACATTCCGATTCTGGAGGACAATCTAATACTGGCTTCATTAATAAAAAAGATTTCTTTAAATAAGAACTTTCAAGTTCTTTTAAAAATAAGTCGAAACTTGATAGATGCAATAAACGGATATTATATCTTATTAGCTACCTACTGTACTTGGGCGGTCTATAAACTGTCTGGTTAGTTTTGGAGTGTAACAGTGCCGTGATCAGGACGATTGGCTGATGAATTACCCACGAATGAGTTGTGTTAATATTGCTGCTGGACTCTGTTGAATCGATTAGCTTTATGTTTATGAATCAAAAAAAGCATCTAGGTATATGTATAATAAATTTTTTATTAATTTTGGAACATCGTGATTTTTTGTAGAGTAATTAAATTCTCTTTTATCTTACAGTGGAACATTATTGCATATTAGTGTAACACTAGTGCACCTTAGATAATACTAGTGCTAATATGTAGAATATTAGTGCACATTAATGAAACATAGGTGCTCTTTTCGAGATCTTTAATGCACATTACTAGAGCATTAGTGCATCTTAGTAAAATTCTAGTGCACAATAGTGGAACTATAGTAAACATTAATGATTTTAGAGTTTTTAAGTTGAACATAAGTGCATATTACGAAATTTCAGTGCACATTAATGGAAGATTCCTGCTTTTTAAGAGATCATTAGTGCAAATTTTTGTAACATTAGTGCATGTTAATAGTGTACTGGTTCACATTAGTGCACATTAATGATTATTAGGGTAGTTGAGTTGACTATTAATGTATTATTAGTGAAATTTCAGTGCACATTAGTGCATACCTGCTCTTTAAGAGATCGTTAGTAAGCATTATAGTAACATTAGTGCATATTAGTAGAATACTAGGGCACATTAGTGGAAGTATAGTGCACATTTATGAAGATTAGACGATTAGAAGACACACTAATTGTAACATAAGTGGAAACTAGTTGAACTTTAGTGCACATGAGTGGAGCTAATATTCACTCTATTTCACTATGAGATGTAACTACTAGATTTGTCCAGCACCAGAATTAACATGTCACTTTCCGAGGCAATTCATGAGTAAGGGTCCTCAATCGTTCGCGTCGTGGCTCTGTTTAACTCCCTAGCTAACCAGCTAGTTTTGGTATCCCATTGTTTGTTCGGCTTCTTTCAAGATAAGTTATCTATTTTACTTTATTTAGAGTATTTCTATGTTGGTATATTCGTGTTTCACCGTGAGGTAGATAAAACACTTTTCCATTAATATATAGGATGCGCGTCATATTTAATCTTAGGTTAACTCCATCAGGTTGATACTACATTTTTCAGTTTATACGGGATTCATATTTTCTTGGCTATTTCCTATTTATCGCCTGGTAACTGTCTTTTGCTTGAACGAGCCCAAGTTTATTTCAAAAGCTTTTCCCCCCAGCTCGGTTCTTCACAAATAGCGTATCCTGAATTCTGCCATTCCTGCCATTAGTCCATTACCCTACCCAAACTCCGTATAATCGTATTTCTTAACGGGTCCAAAGCTGGTTTTCTCCCTCCCCCTCTGTACATCGCAGGTAATGCATCTCCATTGTTTAATGAGATTTTTTTTTTTTTTTTTTTTTTTTTTTTTTTGGCCTTCTGGGCATGCAGATTAGCCAATTAATGAGATTTGCTACTACGCCTGCTTAATAGAGGATGAAAACCAGTTGGAATACGATATTAAAGGCAGGATGGCATTTTGGGGGGCAAAAATCTGAGCTCTACCTCCACGAGGTGCCCCCCGGACAACTGCTCCCCGGAGCAGGCTAACAGAGCCAGTACCACTTCCATTAAGTATTCTGAGTGGACATTTGTTGAGAATGAAGACTCAGGTTAGCAGTAGTCCAATAGATTAGAGAGTATTCTGGCAGTTTCGCAAGTCTGACTGCGCACACCATTTCTGAGACTCTATGGCACCGCAAGAAACCTTCAGTCGTGTTGAACTAGCCAGTACTTCCCAGTAGATAGGTATCCCAGTAACCATTTCTCGTCATCTCCTTAAGGTCGTCCTCCAACCCAAATCTTTATTACGTAGGTTTGTGAAAAAGTCTTTACGATTTTATCGTTTATTAAAGAAGTTGATGTTTTCAATTTCTACAGCTATTCGAGGTGGTTCCATCTAGTGCGATCTGGCAGATGTTCTCAGCTAAATTCGTATATACGTTCAAGCAGCTTCGTTAGGATTGTGCTATATTCAGAACTAGAACACATCTATAGCTCAGTGTTACACATTATCATCATCATCTACTGGATTATTAAAATTATTTTGTCTAGGGACCTGAGAGATAACTAACCGTCAGTCAGGTTATATTCCAAGACTTTACGTTGGAGTGACACCCTTATCATTCGCTCAAATACTGCTTCATACTTTTTTCGAAGAAAGTGACTTTCTTTCCTAATTTAAGGCTACTTCTATTTCTTAAAACACTTCTAAAATTTCCCCGCATGGAGCGGCTGATGCATGCAGTCACTTTGGGGAGTAGCGACCCCACGGGTACCACAGCTCAGTACACCATGCACCCATCACAAAACATTTTTACTGCCTGGGTTACGCGTTTAGATATACTGTTAGTGTATCACTCCCCGTTGATGCAACCCTTTTTTATTGTGATTTTAGATACTACTAGGGTATCACCATCAGGATACCACTCTCTGCGAGTATATATGCCAACGTTACGCGTTTAGATATAATTTTTGTTAAGACATAGATTGTGTGCATGAGGTTCTATTCAATAGAATTTTGATTTGTTTATATATTTTGATTTGTGTATTTATATTTTTAATTTGTGATGATCGACACTAGCGCTACCAACAGGACGGTGGTTGCTGTATTGCGTTCATGTTGTTTGCAGATTAATCACCTAATTTCATTTCTATTGAACCAGTGTTTTATTCATATAGTCACAGTAACCAGGCTAGAATTTCTGTTTTCCCATTGTTTTTTCAAATCTACTAATAATTAAGGACGACCCTGTCTGTACATTCTAACACTGGTCTTGTTTTGGGACTTAAGACTTTGGGCTTTTCCTTTATATCATACTAAATAGGTCTGATTTCCCAATTATACTAATTGTATTTCCTTTTCTACGTTCAACGAAGTGAGATTGTACGTATACAATGTAACATTGGTCTTGTTTTGGGATTTAAGAGACGGATATTACCTTGTAATAATAACAACTAGGCTAGTATTTCTACGTTATCCCATTGTATTTTTACTTCTACTAATAAATAAGGATAACCCTGTCTATCACACGTAATAATATGCTTATTTCCCTTTAACGTAAATTTAACTATGTGTCTCTGAGCCAACCCCAACCGAGCGTACAGACGAGTCATGCTTATTCTATGGGTCTTCGGTCAGAATTGAAGCTCTATAAAAATCACTGAATGTAAATCGGGAAAGGAGGTCCAGATCATTAGCTGAACTCCGCCGACCTAATAGCCCGACGAATATCTCCACTTGTTAAGGAAGCCAAGCGATCAAAGTCAACTAGGTTGGAGAAACCCGCATATTATAACAGATCCATAGATTGGGACACCCAAATAAACTTTATATCAGTGGTACTGATAATATAATTGAATTTTCTTGTAACCTAGAATTGCATAAAAAAAAAGAGATCAATTTAATAATGATGTTGATAGAATGCGACACATTTCCCAAGGACTAAACTGTTATTTAAGAAAAAATATAAGTCTAACTGTCATAGTCCTATATAGATCACCAGCATCGTTATATGTGTAAGGTGGTCTTATTAAGTCTAGTGACCCTCCAACATGATTAAATGTGAATGCAAGGTGGACCTATATAAGTGTTGTGAGTCACCAACATGGTTAAATGAGGGTGTAAGATAGTACTATATAAGTCTAGTGAGTCGTCAATATGGTTAAATATGCGTGCAAGATACTCTGTATAAGTCTAGTGGATCATCAACATGGATAAATGTAAGTGTAAGGTAGTCCTATTTAAGAGTCACCTACAAGGTTAAATACGAGTGTAAGGTGATCAGTAAGTGTAGGAATTCTCCAACATGGTTAAATATGAGTGTAACGAGGTCCTATATAAGTCTAGTGAGTCGTCAACATGGGTAAATATGTTTGTAGAAACTGCATTTATGTTTACAGAAATTGCCGCTAGAGTTCTCCACCGGATGGAGCGTAAAGTAAGCTTAATGGCGGCTCTTAAGCCCATTTCTCTTTAATCTATTTCACGATTAAACAATATAAATTCTCAACTTTTTTGTTTCTGTTAACGATAATTGGGTAAAATATAAATTATTATTCCAAAAGATATATTATTTATCTTATTTTTAAAGGATTATTTTTTTCTTGTTTAAATCGAAAGTTTATCAAATACCTATGGGAGAAATGTTGGAAAAAATTTTTTAAATTAATTATTTCTATGCAATTATCACGTTTGAAGTAGTGGCCAATCACATTACAGTACGGTTGCAGACAGTGTGCGGGTCACGCTATTGGTGGTATTACTATACCCCCACCACAAGTGTAGATACGCCCCGCCCAATGATAGCGAGTCACGGCTGCTGAAAGCGTGCTTAACAATGGTACTTCAATACCTTTCACTTATTTTTCTTAATCTTTTATTACCTTTTTTTGCTTGATATAGAAGTAATATTAATCTTACGTAGATGTTGAGAATAAATGCTAACAAATTATCCGAAAAAGAAACATTCTCAATTTTCAAAAAAATTTTATTAAGTTAAGATCGTTTTCGAATAGTTTTCGCCAATATTTGTCAGTTTCATTTTACTTTCTCATGAAAAGAATCTCGTATGAACACTCACATGACTTTTTCTTACCGTAATTTACGAATATAATTGAATTTTCTAGAATTGTGACTTAGAATTGCATATTAAAAATAAAAGAGTGATCAAATGAATAATAATGTTGATAGAATGCGACACATTCCCCCTGAACCAATGTATTAATAGAGAAAAAAATCCAAGTCAAACTGACATTTAAGCTTAAGTACGCCATTAAATCAGTTCCAAATAATCCGTTTGGCGAATTCATAGTAAATTACAGAGAAAGACTTTCTTTATAATTGCACTTTCGGTGTATTGATTTTCTCTCTTCTCGGAAGTTTGGTTAGAAATTTAATAAGCAAATTCTTAGAGGTACGAAATCATTAAAATATCTAAATAGAAGTTTAGAAAACCTTATTTAACTCTCGTAAAATAAGAGTATAAGGTGGTCCTACATATGTCTAGTGAGTCACCTACACTGTTAAATATGTGTAAGGATGGACCTATCTTGGTTTAGTGAATCGTATGCTTGTGAAGTCCAAGTCTAAAATAATTAATCGAAAAGTTTTTGAAGGAGATACTCAGAAAGGTGGCCTCGCCAAAACGTGGTACAAACCATTTTGAAAAGTCATTTAGTGAGTGCTTAAATCAGTTTGATTAACGATTAAAATAATTTTTTTTTTGTTTGATTAACGATTCAATTAGAAATTTAGTTCACAAACTATCAAATGCACCTTAGGGGGAAGTGGATTAGCCACTTCTTCAGGGTACTTGGCGTCCCTGCGGATATTCCAGCCTTACAACATGAACATGAGCAAAATATACTGTAACTTCTCCCCTCCAATACATTTACACAGAACACATAGGACATAGTCATCATAGTACAGGGCTTATTAGTTCGGAGCCGTTGTGCAGATTTTGTCAGAATGAGGAGGAAACGGCCTCTCACTGGCTGTACGATTGCGTTGCAAACGAGTAATTGCGCTTTGAAACCTTTGGATCTTTGAGACCAAAGTAGATAGTAGCGCAAAAAGAACTAGTAGGGAAAGTCCTCCACCTCTTTAGTAGGGGAGGTTTTATCTACTACATCAAAAGGGGATGGCACAATAAGCCTCTTTTGGCTGCGTTGCCGTGAGGCATAGGTCCCACCTCCCATAATCTAATCTAATTGTCAAATGATCAAAAGTACGATTAATTTCAACAATTAAATTCTGATTAAAATTTAAAAAAATTAATTAAGTAAATTTATATTATATTGTATTTTTAATCAGTACCCATCTCTGAGTTAAAAAAAATAATAAGCTAGTAACCGAGTGGCAACACTGAGTCGGGGAAAAGAAGGTAGCACAAGGTTGCTTCTACCGTGACATCGAGCAGTAAGTTTCATGTTTAACTTTATTTTGTAATCGTAATCGTGTCTAGTTTATTTACATTATTTTAGTGCTTACCTATGTTCTAATTGTATACAAAGTGCATTGTTAGTTTTTTTTTTTTTTTTTTAGTGGTCAAAATTGGGTCCGACCCAGTATATTATCTATCCCGGTCTTATTAGGAGTAGTAATCTCTTTAAAATTTTTTTTTGTCTGCCCTAATTAGCTATAAGATTCCAAATTTTCCTTCCTTTTTTTAATTGCATATAAAAATAAGGTCAATTCCATTTTTATCATCCACCCCGCCGTAATACTGGTTATCTTCTCTCCAAAATATCCTTTGTTGGGTGTACCCTAATTGAATCATCGATCCCCGGCCTTAATAGTTGTTTTTATCTCCACCTCTTTCTGTCCAACTGGCTATAATTTTCCAATATTTCTGGCAGTTGCAGACAGAAGTTTGGAGTCTACATCTACTCTTTCATGAAAGAAAATTCGTGATTGGTGCAAAATAGTCTTAGTTATTATATCTATTTGTTTTAGAGTCTTACTGATGTACTATTTTCTTTAGTAGAAGAATGTAGTAGTATGTTTGTTTTTTAACTAATTAATTAGTTTTGATTATAATGAAACAATAACTTTTTCGTTCACTTACTGTAGGCTAAGTAAGCATATTGTAATCGAGACAAATTAACGAAATAGAATTATTCTATGTATATTCGTTTTGAGGTCCCCTAAGTCCCAAAAATTGTTTTTTGAAAATGTTCAGTGTGGTGAAACTAGAGAGCTCAAAAACGAAAAATCGAAAGTTCAAATTTATATTTTGTTTGGATGCTATCTACTAATCTTAGCATAATGAAGTTTTTCGCCTTTGAGGTTTTCACTCACCGTTTTTCTATTTGTGTTGGTTATTCTTTAGACTACAGGCCGTAGGTATTTATTTTGATCGTATGCACAGTGCAGTATAGTGAAAGGGAAATAAAATTGATAAAACAAAGCCGTGCGATAATAGTTGAGCTGTGAATGGCTGTGTCGAGTTTATTCAACTTCATGTCAGAAGAAGTGCGCGTAAGGGTTCTTGATTTGAAAGGAGCTGTTACAGGTGTGTTATTGATAACTGAAATTTTTGTGAAGCGACGTTTGCAGAGTGTTGTGTGTTGAATTCCTGTAGAGAGTAATTGAAGTGTACAAGCTTAATGATAGGGATTGCCATGATTAAGACAAATTATTTTTGTTTTTCTTCCTTATAATAATTGTAATGAATCATGTATCTCAACTCAAGTTATGCGTGACAACTGGTTTGCGGAATGCATTAAAATTAAGGGTTGTTATCTAGTCTACTTAAAATAAAATGATCAGTATTGAAGTGATTTTGATTAGCTGTTTCCTTAAATACTTTTTTAAAGAGCAAATATTTTTGCCAATATTTACTTGTTTTAATGTTTGCCTTTCATT
The DNA here is from genome assembly GCF_049639745.1 of Rhodnius prolixus. Lineage (NCBI taxonomy): Eukaryota > Metazoa > Arthropoda > Insecta > Hemiptera > Reduviidae > Rhodnius > Rhodnius prolixus. Next base: position 34,565,052 of record NW_027411582.1, read on the forward strand.
AGGTTAAGATTCAAAATTGACTTGTTTATGTGAAGATATCATACATTTTAAAATAAAATATTGATAGATCAATGTATAACTTTTGTGAGGTATATAGGGTATATGAAAACTTTTGTGAGGCTCTGTATAGATGTAATAATACCAGAATATTGGTAATTGTGGCGTTAATTACTTTCTTCCATATATATCCCAATTTTATCGATTCTTGTCATGCTGTTAAAAAACTTGTGACTGTTTAAGAAGGGGTTAAACTCGGTGTCAAAATTTTGAGTTTAAAGAAATTTTATCGGCCGGATGTATGTACAACATTGTTGCTTGGATATTATTTTTTGATGATGGCACTTGCATTTCTTTTAACATTGTGAAGTATAACTTTTAAGAGAATGCACAATTATAAGCGTGTTTTACTATAGAATTTAGCATGATTAATTCGTGTGAATGATCACACCAAATTATTTGTATTTTGGCGTACCATTATCTTCTGTCATTAGATCCAAGAATTCACTGCCTACATCTGGACCAGTGTTCTCAGTGGCAGAATATACATGTGCTGGTGGGGCTTCTAAGAGGAGAAAATCTGGACTACCAGACTCAGGACCAATTCAACTAATTAAATTGTGGGTGTAATGGATGTTGGTGATAAACCCTAGCTGCGTTGAAGTGTAGAAGGTAATATATTGTAAAGTTTTTGTCCTCTTACTAAAAACTTTAACAACACAACTAATGCCTGCCACTAGTTAATTTAATAATATGTGGGTTTGATAAATAATAAAGTTCGCTAAATTTGTAAGTAATAACCTGATTTATTAACACATTAACATTACTCACATTAACATTTACAAGCAACTAACGCTATTCATTACAGCTATCATTTACAACAGTCACAACAGTTTACTGTTACTTACTCACTTCGTAACGCCACAAAACTGTTCCACGACTGACCACTGGTCCGCACTGCACCGAATTGCGCTAGACTCAACCGCACTATTAAAGCACTACTCACTAACTGACTACCTGCCCAACTAGCTAACTTTTAAGCACTCCGCAACACTGACTCTCTCAAAACTGTCACTTCCAAAGTGTCTCTCAAAGACTTCACTAAAAACTCTAAACTGTCTGCAAAGCTTACTCAACACTTGACTAAGAACTCTAATAACTCACTTCTCCAGCTGTGTCTGCCTCCTTTTAACTGCGACTGCCCCACTCCGTCTGTGTCACGCCCACCGGCTGGTCTCTGGCTGAGGAAAACACATACTGCCACCACCCCAACTGGGGCCGCCCTCCTCCAACCATCTGTCACACTCCAACTCCGCCTGTCTTGCTCCCACCTGCCGCTCATTGGCTGGAAAACACATACTGCCACCACCCCAACTAGGGCCGCCTCCTCCAATTCTCTGTCTCTCTCCAACCTGTCAATCACTGGCTGGGGAAAACACATACTGCCACCACCCCAACTGCGGCCTCTCTCTTAGCTGGCTTTTACACAGGGGTGGACCGTTACAGGCTACGGTCACTAAACCCCTGGAACAATCTAGCCCCTTTCTTCTCCGGCGCAGGTAGAGACCGGCCCTTTTGGTTACACAGTGGTGGCCTGTTACAGGCTACGGTCGCTAAACTCCTACAACAATCTAGCCCTTTCTCCTCTGGCTCAGGTAGAGACCGGCCTTTTGTTTACACAGTGTCGGCCTGTTACCGACTTTGGTCGCTTAACCCCTAGAACAATCTAGGCCTTTCTTTTTCTGCTCAGGTAGAGACCGGCCTTTTTTTCACACAGTGGCGGCATGTTACCGACTTTGGTCGCTCAACCCCTAGAACAATCTAGGCCTTTCTTTTCTGCCCAGGTTAACTTCGTTACAATATTATGAAAGCAATCTGTATCTGATTGATAACTGTGGTTACATGAAGTAGATCTATTTTGATGCTTACTGTGGTACAGTCAAATGAGAAGAAAGTCCTGCTGAGTAGCAGGAGGTTAGCAGTACACACAATATTGCCACAGAAGTAACTATCTGATTTATAGAGACGTGATTGTCTTCTAAATTTTTTGATGGAGGTTGCTGTACATACATTCCCAAGACCATTAAAGTAACATCTTTGATACCTTGTAATTCACGCCCATTCGCATTATGATTTCTTTCAAATCAAAGAAAAAAGTAATTTATTTTCGTTAAATTCGTTTTAATTTAGTCAATTTGTTCTTTTTCTTTTTTTAGTGCAAATCTTCAGTATTACGCACAGCTGATTATCCAGAATAAATAAAAATGGATGAAATTGCGAGCGATAAGAAAATAGCACTCCACATGAATAGTTCGAACGGTAGGAATGGAACCCTCCATCCGCTTAAAGGAACCGGCTTTGGAACAAGCAGAGTTACCGCAGCATAAAGCCATGTGGCACTACTAAATGGTGCTTTTTCTGATTTATTTATTTCATTAAAAATTTAAAATAATTATGACAAAAGTCATCGAGAGAATGGCAGATACTTCAGCATTTGTTTTCCTAAGAAAAACAGTCAAACCATCTCTATTTTCTTTGTTTCATATATTGGCTCGTTGTGTTTTCAATGTTATTCTATGGTTTGGCGACTTGACTTCGAGAGCACAAGAAATATAGCTCGTTAATCAGTAAATTACTACACTTTATCATTCATTCTTCATTCAATACATGATCTGCCAATGTGGCGTTTTAATTGTTTCAAAATAGATCATCAGCTACATTTTTTTATATCAAGAGACAAAACATTTTCTTCTTGCAACGCACAGACCTATCTTAAAGAAATTTATTGTTTATTTAAGAAAAGGTTACCATTTTTACTAAATTTCTTCTTCGTTTTTACAAGCCTATCTGTGTGTGTTCTGAATTTTGATTTGAAAAAATTTAATCCGCATATTTGTTATCGTCTGAAGAATTGAATAAATTTCACGAAATGTCTATCTATAGTAAATATTATTTTAATGTACCTCATTCCATAGAACAAGACACTTAATAAAATAAATAAGAATGTAGGTCAAGAACTCGTTCATCAAGAATTTAATTGTCAAACAAAACTGTCAAATACCTCTTCCCTCAAGGTTCAAAATTTTATCATAAAATATATTATTGTGTAAGGGTCCAGCTTTGCATAACATTTTGTAGAAAGTCATTGGGATACTTAGTTTTTAAACAAGAAAATAAATTTTATTTAATTTAGGTAGTATACTCTCTGAATTGTGTTGTAATCGGGGTTATAAGAATTAGGACAAGGAGGAAAATCACTAATTAAATTACGAAAGGTGTAGGAACCGCTGAGTCGACACCGTATCATATATAAAAACTGGGCTACTGGCTGGCCAGGTCTCACTTTTTGCGGAGGGGCCAGTTGTCCAGCGGAGGAGCCAGTGGTCTTGCAGGGGAGCTCAGGAGTTCCGGCGGAAGGAAGACCCATGCTGTGGAAGAGGTCCGTCGGCTGGCTTGTGGCTGGTGAGTTGTAGCCCAGTAGTAATTTAATAGCGGTATTTGTTTAGCCCCAGTATGGTCGACTCAGTGGTTGCAAAGACTGAATGGGTTACTTGTGGGAGAGTGAATGAATTATTTAACTTATAAATGTGTGGGGATACGTATTAGAATGTATTAGAAGCGAGGTTTTGATAGATAATTGTATAGTATATTGGGTTACTTGTAGGTGAACGAATGAATTATTTAACTTATAAATGTGTGGGGATACGTATTAGAATGTATTAGAAGCAAGGTTTTGATAGATAATTGTATAGTATATTGGGTTACTTGTAGGTGAACGAAGGAATTATTTAACTTATTGATGTGTGGGGATACGTATTAGAATGTATTAGACGCGAGGTTAGATAGAGAATTGTATAGTATATTCAACGGGGTTGGTTATGTAAGGGGTGGAGCGTAGGATACGATTTACTTTGGGTGTTTGTCGATAATTTGTTGTTGTTTTTCTTGTTTAATATATAATGAAATTATCTTGAGTTGTAACTAAGTAACCACTCCCTGTTCCCTCAACGGGCGTGTCAAGAGCGGCCAGCGCCCCTTACAATTGGATAACCCTTTATTGGATGCCAGCTATCTACAAATATTTTTGTTCGCCTTGGTGAACTAGCGAGTTTGCTAAAGTCATTCGTCCATAATGTTATTGGCCAGTCTGAAATTTTGGAATATGTAAAAATAAATACAAGTAATTGATTCAAAGTTCCAATTAATTTAATCTTATTGCACCTTCATGATGATTTAGTCCAAACTTAGACGTATTAATGTCGTTGAAGTCTATTTCAGCTACAACGATATTTACTGTAATATCTGATTCTTGAGCAGAAAGTATTTCCATAGCATGTTTTCGTTTGTTTTTACAATCGGGTAAAAAGAAAAATTTGGGATTAAGCCTGTGGAAGGTCGTTTGAAGTGATGTATGCCATATTTTAAGAAAACACAAACGGTCTTCTACTTGTACAATGTAACTGTAAAAATGGGTCAAATATTTATTAGTCTATATAATACATTACAGCAAGTGATTATTTCCGTTAATTTATATTATTTTGTATTCTAAATGATTTTTTTTGTTTTGTTTTTACAATTACCCGTCGCAGTTTTGTTTAAAGCCCTCAGCAATAATATCCACCAATCCTTGATCACACTTCTCTTGAGGAGTTATCTGCATAAAACTGGTTCCTAGATCTGTATTAAAATCTTGAAACATTTCCTTAGTTGTAATTAGAGCGGTACATTTATGAGACAAATAGTAGGTAGTAATTACTTGTTTCGTAAGTATCTCCATATTTTTGCAATTATCCTCTTCTTTATTAGGTAAAATAAAATAGGCTGCAACTTTTATAGAAATCAATGCATTAGTCAGCATAATAAATACATAAATAACTTTGACCCATGTTGATTCATTTACATAAAGTTTTCATGCACTATAAAATGAAAGAAATTTATCTGCTTCATATACTCGTATAAGATCGCTGGGTTATTATAATATTCAAATTACCAATAAGGGTAATTTTAATAGTCTAATGAAAGGAATAAACAAATTTAGGTGAAGAATGAATAATTCGTTTGATGTAATTTTTTCTCTTTCTCTTAATCAAATATTTAAGTTTTCTTTATGCAGTAACTTCTTTTTCATACTTAGAGAAATCAATAGCAACTATTCCCAAATAGTTTAAATATAGTATTGTAAGAAATTTCAATTCTTTCTTTTTATTGAATAAAATTTTCAAATAGTATTTTACTTAAAAATGTAGTATGAATGAATTTAATTTCCAACATTAGATTTTCATGGAAAATGTATTTTTAGTCCAAAATAAGTATCTAAATAAAAGGGAAAGTCCGATTTATGACATTACATTTGAAGGGTGTGCTGTTTCTATGTACGAGTGTGCCCACTTTTATTGCACGCCCTTAATTATTTATTTATTGTAACTTGCTTATAATGTACAATTGTAGCAAGGGGTTGACCCGTGCCTTTACACGGATAAAATATAAAAGATAAAATACATGAAAAAAGAAAAAGAACAAAAACAAAAATAAATTCACTTTTGCCAATAAAATAAATAAATAAAAAAGCTATTAAATTAACGAAAACAAATTTCTAAATTTTATAGAGCTAATTATAAAAAAGTACATATATTTTAATTTTTCCGAGTTGAAACATATGAGACTCTCCAACACAATTTTAGGTTGAATACAGGAAGAAAAATTAATGTTATGCGTATGTAGATACTTGGATCTTATGCCTTGTCCACACTTGGATACAAAGTCGAGCGATTTCTGTATATAGGCAATGTCTAGATACAATCGAGCGATTGTCTATAGACAATCGAGAGACAATTTCATATCTAAAGACATGTTTTTGGAAAGAAATCGCAGAACATTTGTCTCCCATTTCAAATTTCAAAACACGAGACAATTGTTAGACAATGTTGCGCAATATTTGGTAATGTGGACGTTTTGCGAGACACCGTCTCCACTTTTCCAGTTATTCTCTGTGAGCCGTAGAGAACGCTTCTCTTTCCATTTGGTTTTAGTTATCAAGATGTGGCCTACAGATAAAGTATTATTGTTAAAAGAAGATTTCCACTCGGCTGCTTGTTTGTGGGAAGTGACTAACCCTGATTATAAAAATCGTAGTAAAAAAAGAAAGCTAAAAGAAAGTGTACATGAGGCTGGTGAACGATTTTCCACTTGCCAGAAAACGCAGCGCCACTGCCAATCTCAGAGATGGTGGAATGGTTTCTCTACATCTGCTTTCTCTTTTCTCAATCGTTCAGCCTAAATGCTGGAGTAATCTTCGAAATCACTTGGGGTCAAACGGGTAAAGTTTCGGAAACCCATGCTGTCTTCTATTTTTAGGGTTGAAAGTAAATTGCAACCGAAACGAGGTCCCTCCGCAAAAATTTCACGCCTCCACCAACGTCTCTTCAGTTTTTCTTCATTATCCAAAATTATAACTGCGCAAGCAGCGATCCCAACAAGGTCAGTCATATTTAGCAACTAATGAAGAACAAGGCATTCTAGTGTGTACACGCGACAAAGTCTCTATACTGTCTATATATATAGTCTGAATACATGTCTATAGACAGTCCCTATACATGCCTATAGACAATCGCTCGACTTTGTATTCAAGTGTGGACATAGCTTTAAGACATCTAATATCGAGCAGATAATTAAGGAATGAATTAGATCATCTTTATTTTTTCCACATAACAGGCAGGGGGGAATCAGTATTAAATTTATACACCCTACCGAGGATATAGAGTTGAGGCTTTTTCTCAGACATTAATCATAATTAATATTTGACTAAAGAGATCCAAGCTATACTCGTAGATTGCAAGGAATTATACTGTAATCATTTAAAAAATAATAATAATAACGTTTACTTGTAATGTTATATTTTAATATGTGAGAGTGAGTTGTAAAGTGACAATCCGAATGAAAATAATCTTAAACCTTTGTTTTTGGATACCTCCGATCTTGCTTTGCTTGAAATTAAGTCACAAGAATAAATCGTTAGTCTTTAAAGACTTGATTTGGTGCGTCGTCTCTTTTAACACATAAATAATCTATAGTGGGTGTTAAATTGAAACTCATAAATCAAAAGTGTGTAGAAAAGAGCCTAAACTAGATATTCCGTTTTGATTCTACTGTTACATCCGTTGTAAACATTTTGACTGACAACAGACAACAAAAAGTCGAATAAACTGATGGGACTTAATAGTTTTTCCAAATTTTCTAAAAAATAACTCCATGTTGCTTGCCTTTAAACTTTCTAGATTTTCCTGTCTAAATGCTTCCAAATTTGGTTTGAAGATTGTTCCCTGAAAAAATAATTTTAAGATGTTCGTAAGGAATTGAATCTTGAGCACCTTTCTAATGTGCCTTTTCATCAGAATGTACGGTTTCACCAGTTGTTTACTATTAAGGGGCATTGCTAAAATTCTAAATTTGTATTATTAATTCAAGGACAGATATTGGTCTAGTGGTTATGAAGTGTGGCTTTGTAAGTGGGAGATCCCCAGTTCGAATCCCGAGTATAACTACTTTTTATTTGTCAGGGAATATAATAATAGTTAAGTATGTGTGTTCACGATATCTAATTGGTAGTTAGACGTTATAACCCGCCAGCAAAATAGGACACTTTATATTTTAATTTTGTATTATTAAAATAAAAATTCGTAGAATAGAACCAAATAGAAAAACAAACAAATTAATTATTAATTTTGGAAAATATATTTTGTATTGATTTATAGGTAAATCCCTCAGTAACGCACTCCTTTGCAGTTAGAAAAAACAACACGAACAAAATACATTAATGGAACGTTTAATTCCAGGGAAACTCTAAACAGTTTAAAATGCAGAAAAAATTTCAATCAAAAGCCTGTCTCAGCAAGATCGATAACTGGACTTCCACTAAATCGCATTGGTATGTTGAATTCATACTTTAATTTCATACAAGACATTTTTATTATTCATGTTGATAGCTACAGTAAATAACTGATATGTCAGTATAACAAAATTATTTAATTATATACAGGGTGACAATGTCTGTAATTCTAATTTGTAATAGCAAAAATTGTTTATAAATTGAACTAATATTCAATGATTTTTTTTTTTAAAGACATATTACTGATTCAGAATTACATAAATGTTTCGCCTAACTCATCGTACTTTTACTATGAAAGCAATTATTTTACCTTTCTATAAAATAGATAAATAAATTTTGCTTTACTATTATTATCATTACTTTTTCCCAATACTTTAAATGAGTTGCTCACAAATTTGGTTAGATCGTTAAGTAAATATTCTGTCGAGTTTAAAGTCATCATAAGTCTTCAAAAAATTTGTTACTCTGTAAGTTAGTACTGTTGCTTGGGCGCTACTTTATGTCCAACAGATCAAAAAATTCAACTGAAATTTTTTCAAAATTTATTTTATCCTCCAAAAGATTCTAACTATGTAAACATCTCGTTCGCCAAATTTTAAAAATAGCAAATTCAAAGACATTATTAATTAAAAAAAAGCAAACAAAAGAATTGTGGAATCAATTGTTAAACCGCTTTGACAAAAGGCAATAATGCTTATTTAGTTTCGAATGTTGTCCGAGTATAAAAATTTGCAGATTAGTTCCAATGGTTCAGAAATATTTAATTCAAATTCTAGGGCTAAATGTAAGTATGGAACATATAAGTGTTGAAAATGTTTAATGATAGAACGTAAGTAGTTTCTGTACTTCCAATTTTGTGCTATCGAAAATACATTTATTATTATTTTATATTATTTATTTATTTGTACTATTAACTTGCTGGTTATCCCACTTCCAAGAAGAGACAACAACTTACAATTCGGAATAAACATAGAGCCTACTGACCCTATAACTCACTACGTGCAAATAGCCAAATATAAGGGTTATATGACCAGCCTATTCCAACATTTTCGCCACTATTACTTTCATTGGAAACAATACATACAAACTAAGCAACCTTTTCAAGTAACTAGTCCTGAAAACCTCGAGTAAGGATGACGGTATCAATAACACAATGACGCTGTTACATAAAAGAAAGAAGAGAAGACGGATGGACGTCATAGAAAGAATAGTAATTTGCAAAACGAAAGAGTCAATCTCTAAAACATTATATTCATCAATATTTTAGCAATAATTGTTTCCCTGTTAAATGAAATTAGTTTAATTCCGCGTTTTCATAAATTAAATTCGCGCCCCCCATGTAAAATAAAATTCCAACTTTACGTTCTAAAATATGTACTAAATATATAACCCTTAACAAGTATTAGGTTTCATTAATTGTTGTTTCATCATTTTGACAAAATGTGGTTCAATTCATTAACATTTTGAGTATTAAATAATACATATAAACACCATGTAACCTCCCTCATTCTGTCAACCAGTGGTGGGCGAGATGGTAACGTGGTGAAGTCGTTGTGTGTTATCTGTTCTGATTAGTCCATCTCTAAGGATGGTTTAAAGCCCGAAACTTGTCAGGGATAGAATTATAATGTGTGCTGTGGCTAGTAAAATCAAAGTTCTCAATTATTATTCGTTTTCAGTTAGTACAAATACCAAATTTATTTTGGTAGAAAGTACTTAAATCAAAATAAACAATATTTTATGAATTAATTTTAAAAATAATAGAAAATTCTGAGGTAAAAACGAAATAATTATTAATGAATCTCATAGAAATGAATTCTCATGTAAATAGTAAACTTCGTTTTTATACGTGCCTCTTTCTTTCTTACAGAAAGTAAAGTTAATATTCAGATTTAATGGCTAATCTTTAGAATAGCGCCCCAGAGGCGTGGCCTGTTTATTTTTAGGGGGTGCGAAGTACAGCGCACCTACCGGGGAAAATTAAAACTACCTCCCGCCAATGTGCGGATGGTGCGAATTTCGTAGCGCTTATGTTTAGCGCGCATGCGCAGTACACATACTGCATAGCAACTGCTTCCTGTTTAATGTATTAATAGTTCCCGCGAGTGTTCTGTATGTGACCGGAGGTGCCGTTTTTTTGTAACTTTATGAGTATGAGCGTTTTAAATTTGCGGGTTGTTTTAAATTAAAGCATGATTGAAGTGTGAGTAAGAATGGAGTTCGACAAGTATACCCTCCTCAGGAAAAGGACTCCACAGAATAAGGTAGTTTCTTTTTTGTTGTTCTGTGTAATTATTGTAATGAATGGTGTGACACAAATTAAAAAATTGAGGGTGATTAGGTAGGTTAGGAGGGGGGTATGAAAAAAAGAAAAAATCAGGGGGTGTGGGGGGCGAAGCCCCCCAATAAGAAATAAATAAAGAATTCGAAGTTATTCTGATTCGCTGTTACCATATAACCCGCTAGATTTAAGTGTAAATATAAAATAAAGAAATAGTTTTATATTTATATTTGAATATGGCGGGTTCTATAGTAACAGCGAATCAGAATCACTTCGAATTAGGCCACGCCTCTGGGGAGCTATTCTAAAGATTTACCGATTTAATATGGGTATGCATTGTTTCCTATGTCTGTTTAGCTTTTAGATTTAAGGAATGGATGGCTTCGCGAGCTTAGTTGTCGACATTCTTAAGTGGTGATTAGGAATCCAATTACGACATTTCCAAACTGAAATGATGATAAAGAAATAATTTCTTCTTTTTATTAATCTCTAGTGTGATACCTGTGGAGGAGTGAAGATCCTTACCCTGCATTGTTTTGGACTTCTGTTGAGGAAAGAAGTTGGAAGAGTGACTGGGAAATGCTACGACTATAGAAGAGGAAGCAGCTAGAAAATGTGATTGCAGTATGTGCAGATTTTGTTATTCCGTTGTTTGTATTACAACGAAATTTTCTTAATAAATTTGGGGCCTCTGTTACGTCCTAAATTATTGATGAGTTCAGCTTTAGATTCTGAAAAATTCTACTGCACTTGTCTCGGAGCTATTCAGACTGGATATTGAGCGAACATAATGGAGGAAAAGTTAGTAAAGCCTAGTTTCTTTTTCCTTGTTTATATCGTTATACTGTTTCTAATATATTATATATTTATATTACTTAATATAAGTAATAATAACATCTCTTATTTGAAAAGTCAAACTCAAAGACATGGGGTTCTCAACACAGTCCTGTGATATGTGGGACAAACGGGAGATAATTGTCGTAGTTCTAATGATTGAATTGAGAAATTTAACTAACATTTGTTAAGTAAAGATATAGAAAAGGTTACTCATTCCAAATTTAATGTCAATTATAGGAATATGGTTCACTAGATTGCACTAAACTTTATCTTCACATCATGGTAATATAATCAATATTACCTACCATGCCATTATGCATGAAGTTTCCCATGCTACTTCGGAAACGTGCAATCTATAGATATAAGCCAATCACCATCCATTAAGCTTAACTATAAACATTATATTCAGCACTTTCTAGTTTATTGAGCTTTTCCACTCCTGTTTCTCAGGTGGAATATTTACTATTGAATTCATGTATGAATTAACAAGTTTTTCTATATAATTATTCTTTGTTCTTGATCAGTCCTCTGCCAGTATTGCAACCAATAACATTAAGCTTCCTATTCATTCTTGTAATGGCAATTTTAGTTAATAGTGATTGTTGATAATATTTTTAAGTTCTTCGTAATCTGAGTTTTCTGGGTTTACACCCACATTAAATTTACTTAATAGTTTTTAAATATAATCTTTTTCGATCTATCCAGTTTTCATTTGGAATTTGTTCAAATCTAAGGCCCATTAAATTTTTTACTTTATCTAAGTGAATGTTGTTTCGTTTCGTTAAGTTTCTTGTTACTTTGAAGTAACAAACATGTAAAAACGAAAACTTGAGACTGTTATCAGTATCTTTTTAGGTGTACCGGTAATTTGATTGAAAACAAGTTTAATGAGAAATTGAATATTCAGTTTTATCGACCAATCATTGAAAATATTGACAATTTAAACTTAGTTGAGAATACAAAATACAAATTTATATAGATTTTTAAACTGCTACGATTACAGACAATACTGCTTATTTATTGTAGTCCACATGTTGATCATGGTAGGAAAGTTAGACATTTGTAAATTAGAGCCGTTGGTTTGGAAATATTTTATTAAATCTCCAAGCTACAAATTTGTATAAAACATTGTGATTATGTTTTGAAAACATGAAATGAATTCAAATTAACGTAAGTAGTTTGTGAACCTCAAATGATTATTACACGAAAAAGTACAATTTGTTTAAGTACAATTTCTTCAATTTGTTCTCAAAACTGTATTCACTTGAGTTAATCATTTAATATTTGTTTATTGCCTAAGGGAAAAGTAATCCCTTTAAGTATTAGTTTGCCATTCTCTACACAATTCGAACTAAGGGAAGAGTCAAAACTCAGATAATTTCTAAATTCCTCTTTATTACTTAATTAAGTTGATCTACAGATATAAACATTATTTTTTTGAATTACACATTCTTGTAAGTAATAATTTTACATTGAATATTAAACCATTTATTTTTTCTTTCTTCAAGGAGCACCTCATCAAATACTATTTATCTTCCGGAATTGGTTGAAACCTCTGGCATCATCATAAATATTTTTCCTGCTGTGCTACATATTGGGCTTTACAGAGATGGGATTTCTGAACAAAACAGTAATATGTAAGTTTTTTGCAATATATGTATATGTTACGGTAAAAGTAGATATTGCGGCAAATGTACACATTTTCCGGTAAATGTGCACATTTTCCACCTCGTTTGGGTAATGTGCATTCAACTAACATTTACAATTTCAAAGAAGGGAAATGTACGTTGAATTCACAATGACCATGTCGTTTTGGTAAATGTGAGCATACAAAATATTTTGTTATACTCCCGATAAATATTTGCACAGTTATAATAAAGAAAAGTATGTTATTATTATTATTTGTTTGATTCCCATCGTATTGGTCCTGAAAAACTAGGACGAAAATTGTATTTATGAATATTGGGATCATAACCTACGACATATTATATAATATGCAAAGAAAAGTATGTTTTGTTTGTCATTTACATTTTTTAATTAAAATAATTTTCGTTATTAAAGCCTTTTGTATTATGTTTATTTAAATAAATATTTTTTTACTGCAACAACATTTTTAATTTATTTGTATTCCAACTTTTCTTAAAATATGAAGGTAAGAGTATACATTTACTAAAACGTGAAGGCAAGAGTACACATTTGCCGGGAAATGTACATATACATTATATTCAGTTCATATATACCTAACTTTTTAGGAAATGTACACATTTTACGGTAAAAGTGTACATTTCCCAAGAGTGTACATTTACCGTAACATATATATATTATACTTAAAGAATGTGTGATATATAATTTATTTACTTGAATAAGGTGTGAATAGGTTCAAAATAGTGTAATCATAAAAAAAGTAGATTGAGAACATGCTAACTTTAGTATGAAATTAAATTGATTATTAAACGAAGAGGGAGAGTACAATTTTTTAAATTGTCCTCCATTGTTTATTTTCTTGAATTAATCATTAATATTTATTTATTGCTTAAGAAAAACGGAATCCCTATAAGTCCAGAAATTTATCAGTCCCTACAAATTCGAACTGAACTAAGAGGAAAAAAAAACCTCTTATCTGACAATGTAAGCATTCTTAACCAACTGTACATCCTTATAAATAAGTGCAAACCACAAATTGAGTTATTTTTTATTTTACAGGAAACACTACGTCAGCACCTAAGATATCTTCCTGAAATAGATGGGTTCTCAACTTCCGACAACGACATAGACACTTTCCTGGAATCTGCTTAGAGAACATCGTATTTCTGAACGTAACTGAAGTATGTAAGTTTTTTGTTGTACAAAATGAACGCACTAAGTAATCACTAGACTTATACAGGACTATCTTACTCTAACATTTAACCATGTTAACGACTCACTAGACTTATATATGACCACTTTACACTCACATTTAATCATAATAGTGACTCTTAGGACTTGTATTGGATCACTTTACACTCAAATTTAACCACGTTAGTGACTCACAAGACTTGTATTGGACCACTATACACCCACATTTAACCATATTGACGACTCACAAGAATTATATAGGACCTCCTTACACTATATTAAACTATCATGGCGACTCATAAGACTTATATAGGACCTTCTTACACAGACATTTAATCATGTTGCGACTCACTAGACTTAAATAGGATCTCCTTACACTCCTTTAACTATGTTGGCGACTCACAGGACTTATATTTGACCACTTTACATTCACATTTAATCATGTTAGTGACTCTCAAGACTTGTATTTGACCACTTTAAACTCACATTTAACCACGTTGGTGACACTAGACTTATATAGGACTTCCCAAAACTCATATTTAACTTGTTGGTGACTCTCTAGACTTATGTTGGACCACATTACCTTACATTTAAATATGTTGGTGACTCTCTAGACTTATATAAGACCACCTTACACATGTAACCATATTGGTGACTCCAAGGTGATCTTGTATTAGTCTAGAGAGTCACCAACATGGTTAGAAGAAGGTGTAAGGTGGTCCTACTAAGTCTTGTGAGTCACCAACATGGTTAAAAGTGTATGTAAGGTGGTCCTTTAATGTTTTGTGAGTCATCAAGTTGGTTAAAAGTGCTTGTAAGATGGTCATATATGTCTTGTGAGTCACCAACATGGTTAAAAGTGTATGTAAGGTGGTCCTTTATAAGTCTTGAGAGTCACCAACTTGGTTAAAAGTGTGTGTAAGGTGGTCCTACATAAGTCTTGTGAGTCACCACCAAGGTTAAATGTGAGATTATGAAGGTCCTGTATAAGTCTTGAGAGTCACCAACATGGTTAACTGTGTGTGCAAGGTGTTCTAGAGAGTCACTAGCATGGTTTAATGTGATGGCAAGGTGGTTCTATATAAGTCACTTGGGTTGAATGTGAGTGTAAGGTAAACCTATATAAGTCTTGTGAGTCGTCAACAAAATATTAGATAAAGGATGTAAAGATTTTATAAAAATTTATTGTAAAAAATGTATAAATAATTATTAATATTTAATAAACGAGTTAATTATAACAATATTATATTTATTTTTCCTTTAATCTTTAAATTTATATAAAAATTTATAAAAAGAACTTGAAATGTGTGCCAGAGTCTTGAGAGTATGTAAGAAGCATTAAGGAAGGTTACAACAATGGCCACCGAAGTCTAGAGAGTGTTTAGCAAGTTGACAATGGCTGGCAAAGTCATGTGAGTGTGTAAGAAGCATTAAGGAAGGATACAACAATGGCCGCTAAAGTCTTAAGAGTGTGTGATAAGATAGCAAAGTTACAACAATGGCTGCCAAAGTCTAGAGAGTGTGTAAGAAGATAGCAAGGTTACAACAATGGCTGCCAAAGTCTTGAGAGTGTGCAAAGAAGGCTACGAGAGGTAAAACAGACAGCACGAGCGATCTAGTGACAGCTGGTGGAACTAAAAGTAGGGGGGGAGCCCGTTGTCATGGTGATATGGCGCCATCTAGAGGGTATATAAGAAAGTTCGTCGCGCGGGCCGGGCCGGGTGGGGCGAATAGTTGCCTTCCGACCGTCGAGGTGAACGCATCTCCCTAACCATTACACACGACATTTTATCAAGATTGTTTATGTGGAGAGAGGTGTTTTAGACTAGATTAGATATTTTTGGAGCGACGAGCGACATAACCCCCTCCTCACGAGTACGACTCTGCAGTCGTACTGAGGAGACATCTTGTTTGACCGTAGTATATAAACAGTGTTAGTGCTGCTACCTGGTGGCAAACATATGAACTAAACTTTGTTTACATGTAAGCAGGTCCAGTAGGTGCTGCTACCTGGTGGCAAATATGTGAACTAATTTTCCTTTTTTTTTTGTTTTACGTCTTTCTCATGAAATTTTTTCAACTTTTTTTACTTTTTAACGCTCTCTGACGCTATTTTTTTGGTACTACTACTACTTTAATTTATTTTTTTTTGTTTAATGTAAACGGAATTTTCAGTTTTATACGTACCTGCTGTTCATTAATTTATTTGCCTCTAATCATTTTTAGTCTTTATTAACTTTGTTTTTTTGCAAATATAATAAAAATAAAAAGTCTAGGGGAAAAAGAGAAAAGACATAATGACGTTTTTAAATTTTTTTAGATAATTCTTTATTTTGCTACCAAATATACATTTTTTCTTGTTTTGTAATACAAAAACATTTTAAATTCAATTACATCTTTTAGGTAATGATTTTTTAAAATATCTACATTATAAAATTTACATTTTCAAACTTCAAATATATTTTTTTACAAATAATAGACTAAATAATAAAAGAATTGGAAGAGCTGCAATTGGATAGATGTTTTCCAACGTCGTTTTCATTTTGGCTTAATTCGATGAACATTCTTTGCAGGAAGCACTCCAGTTTCGCCTGTTTCAACTCTGAAAAATAACATTATACAATGAGACAGATTGTTTACTGAATGATTCTACAAATAAAACTCAACCTCCTTGGAAATCAATGTTAATTTGTAGAGGTTTAAATAAAATTAGATCAATCTTTTAGGAAGAAAACGCAAGAAAGTAAAACATTGTGTTAGTAATTATATGAACTTAATTCATTATCAAAATAGTAGTTTACTGTAAGCTTTTAAGTGAAATAAACATTTTTTAAATAAATACTCGTCATTTTTTGTTCTCGTACCTTTCAATTTTTCAGTCAAATGAAACTTTCTTCAACACTGAATCTTTACTCATTTCGATTGAACAGGATATGTACAAAAAAGTTTAATCACGTTAAAAAGCTCAAGTTTTAATAAATAATGGATAAAATTACCTGGAAGATAACACCACAGAGTGGTAGGTAGATTTCCTTATTTGGATATTGCAGGAATAGAGATGGATGGGGATCACCTCTTATTTACGGAAGTGCTGCAGCATTCAAAGAAATTCCCTCAAAAGTAATCATTTTAGATTATGTCTCAGCTTTACTGGGCTGTGAGTCGGCCAAGGGCTGAAAGTATTAAAACCTTAGTAAATAATGGATATTCATTCTCACTTATATAGCATTTTACATACAAAGTCTTAGTTAAGTCTGTAACAAATCAAACCTTTCTGCAAGTAACTCGTAAAAAGGTTTAATTTGTGTTGAAAAAACCTACACATCTAAACTATTTGTTAAAGAACTTATCAATAAAAATAAGTTTAATTTCGATGAATTAATATGTTTTCATTGTCAATTGGGTTGATTGCAGATAGTTCTTGAAAACAAGTTTCATTAGTTAAAAATGTTTAGTTACGCAGAAAAATAGTTTGATTAAATATGAATGTTTGAAGTCTTATTTTTTCGATCTAATTTAAAGCATCTTTGGCACGAAATGACAAATTTTATTCAGATTCAAAGGAAAATATTTAATTTATTGGAATAAAGGCCAAGGGCTGAAAGTTTTCATGACGCCCCATCTTCCTATTTGAAATACTTGAATTAATTGTTGCAAAAAGCAACAAAATCATTGCACTTTCTACGTATTGAATCTATTACTGTATACTTTATTATTTATCTTTAGATAATACGACATAATAATAACTAATATCTAACTAAGAAACTAATATCTTAACTGAGAAACAACATGCTGTAAGCTGAAAACATTTACTTACTGATGCTGTAGGAGTTAAAATGTGTTCACTGGATAAAATGCCAACAACCCAGCCATTTGTTTGAATTGAATTAGTTCAGAATTACCATTAGAATGTCGAAAGAACGCTGAGAACAAGATTAAAAATTATATAATATAAATTATATTATTAATTATTTATACCATTGTTTTCATTGTAATTTACAAATGTTTAGAAAAAAATCAATTTTCAATAAGTTAGAATTTAAAATCCAAGGTCCATAATTCTAGGGCGTTATTAAACTTAACATTAGTAATTTAAATTTCATGGAGATTACTCTCCCCTTTAAATTAGAAAAGTGTGAATATTTACGTGGAAGTTCATAATTCCCAAATACATAATCGTAATTAGCAATTTACTTAGCAAAGACGACCAAAAATCGTTAACATGTTACGAACTAAATCTACCTACTTATGACCGTTGAAACATGTTTATGAAACAAAATAATGTATACTGAAATCAACTTTTTAAAATTACATGCGTACACTTAAAATGCATCTACTATCAACTGTCTTGGAACCATGTCAATTTCATAAACACTTCTAATCACATAAACTCGTAATTAAACATAAAAGTATTACCAAAAAATGTTGCTTACCTGCTAGAAGTCCTTAACGCAGTAATGATGCAAAAACAAGTTTTTTAATTTCCTAGAAAGTTATCGCTTAATGCAAATAGATAATACAATCAGTTTTCTAAGCTATTTAAAGTTCTCATTGACTTAGTTACATCAGCATCAACTTAAGACTGTCAATCATAAATAAACATGAAATTATGAGGTAAATAATGAATTTTAAACATGCAAATTTTTTTTAGAGGAAAACTTTTTAAAATACTGACTTATCAACGTGGGTGAAGAACATTTGATAAATAAAGCAAATTATTACTGACGGTACATGATAAAGAGTATATTTGGTCTAAACCGTATAACCTTTTTACCCCACTGTCTTACCAGACAGATCTTTGTTAGGAGGTTATTTATGGTTTATTTTAATAGTGCCAAAGTACATATTCATGCTACCTAGCGGTGATCGCTGGAACTAGTTTCTATGTAATTACATATTTTTAGTTTAAGCTATTGCCGCTAGGTAGCATTGACATGATCTTAATACGTCTATTTCTTTTTCATTCCTAATTTTAAAGTAAGAACAGAATGTATAGAATTTCTAATTAGGTTGCCCAATTTCTTTAAATATAAGGACTTCAATTTCTGATTTATTCTTTGATTTAAATAGAGCAAATACCAAAATAATAAATTCCACTCTTTTCACAAGTTATGTATAATAGAACCAACCAATCTTATGAAACTAATTTAATAATTATGGGACAATAATATTGGTACAACAAACGAGGAAAATTCTTAATGAAAAAGTTGAAAAGGTGACTTCGTACTTAAATGCACTGATGTCGAACTTTTATCGGATGACAATATCACTTACTACTTACTAAAAACTTCACTCAGCTCGAAACCGAAAATTTAAGTTTTACTATTAATTTTGCCTTACCATTAACACAGAAATACTTTGCAATCCTTTCTAGAACAAAGTGTCTCAACCTGTCTTTTAGATTATTCAATATAGCGTTTCAAGTATGTAGTTATTGTATTAATGTTTCTACCAGAGTTAGGCAAAATTACTAGACACGACTCATTAGACTTATACACCAGACCTCCTTACACTAACATTTAACCAACGTAACTCACAAGACATAGACAGGACCTCCTTACCACAGTCTTGAGAGTCACCAACATGGTTAAATGTGGGTGAAGGGAAGTCCTACTGTATAAAGTCTCGTGAGTCACCAGTCGAGTGAAGTTTTCTCAAACTTTGTAAAGATTTTATTAAACTTTTTATAAAAAAGTTTATACATTATTTTTAAATAATAAAAAACTAGTTAATTAATATTGTATTTATTTTTCCTTTTAATCTCTTAAATAATAAGAAGTCATTAAAAATAATGAACAAAAGACGAAAAAAGGAAAAAGGCCTCCTCTTTCACTAAAAAGAGAAATCTAATCGTTAAAATAGTGATTGTTCTATTACCTAGAAGTGGCTGCTTAAACTAAAGTTAATTATTTTATTAACTTCATTGTTTTTATTAATTATTAAGTAGCTCGAGCTTTTTTTAATTGGGCAATATTATATTTAGATGGTATTAGGTGTGTGTTAATTAATAATACCATAAGTAAGATTAAATAAATTGTTTTATGCTGAGAAAAATGCATAAAATGTTTCTTGCTTGTCGAGTGTGCAATAGTACTTACAGTCTATATAGGTATTTGATTTTTGCAGGGGCGGGAGGGTGGGTTGTTCAAAATTTTAGAATAATTCGTATTTTTTACTCATATGTCATGATGCCTTATTTTATATTTGATGATTAGAATTTTTTAATATTTTTTATATAATTATTTTATTGGAATATTTTTTATTATAATACTTATTTTTGACTAGACAGAGAGACGTATGTTACATGATTCCTATATTTGATCATTCGAATATTTTATTTAATAATTCTAATACATGACACTTACATGTTTATTATGTAGATTTTAGACTAGACAGGCTTATGGCATACGTCAACATACCTCTTTCATAATTGATGATGTGTGACTAGAGTAGATATGTTTAAGGTGACGAGCGACAGAGCGATCTTCTCCTCTGTGACGCTCAAGTCGTACTGAAGAGAAATCTTGTTTGACAGCTGCATATATAGTTAGTGCTACCTGGTGGCAAATATGTAAACTAAAATGTGTTCACATGTCCAGTAAGTGCTGCTACCTTGTGGCCATTTTTTGAACTAATTCTTTTTCGTTTTTACTTTTCTCTGGCTGCATTTTTTGGTAATATATTTTTATTATTAACGTTTCTAGGCAATTTTAATGTAAATTTCACCTTTTTTAAATTACTTTTTTAATTATTTTCTTTTTCCTTTCTCTGCAAGTGATTGATGAACTTCTGATATATATTTTTTTTTGCATTTTATGTTATTTTTTTTTTATATAAATATAAAATGTCCAACCCTAATTAAAAATAGGAAATAAATGGATACGTTTTTATTCTCATATTAATTATAACTTGTTTTTACATCAAACACATAACATTTAAGTATAAAATTCTTAATTATAAAATAAAAATGCATCAGTAACACTTTTAAAAAACACTGATTTACAATAAAAACTTGTTGGCAGGTAGCACTCATTCAGTTTCCGCTGGTTTCAATCTGAAAACCAACAAAATCTTTATTGAGATTAATCTAGTACAAGAAGATTTTATGTTCAATAATACTACAAATTAAATCTAAACCGTATTTAATAATCAGTTTCTGTAACTCAACCAACCCGCATAGTCACGCCGTGAAGAGGACAATTTATTTGTCGAAACGTTGGCGGCAAAGAGACGACTTGTTTTATTTGACCGATTCCTCGCAAATCTTCCATCATAAGTTTAACAATTTACGGTCACGAAACCAATATATTCGTATTTAATAATGTTTTTTTCTTCTTTATAAACAAAACATTTTTACATGAAAATTAACTTTTCCTAAAATTTAAATCTTAATTTATTCAAAATAAGACAATTTAAATAAAAATAACCATAAAAACACTTATGAACAACTTAACTTTCTATCTAAAGAAGGGCGTCCAAAGGTATGTACGTGGTAGAATATTTGATTTCAACGCGATAATTTACTTGTACGATAAAAGATGAAGTTTCGTTTAAAATTGTTTAATATTTTAAAAAACAGTTAAACTACCTGTGTTTTTTGGTGGGTCAATTAATTTTTTTTTAAATCAACATTATTATTAATAAAAATAAAATGAATTTCCAATAATTTACGTTAGATACAATGACAAACGGGTTAATTTTAGAAGTTATAACAAAAATACGTGACAATTCACAATCAAACTATCTTCAAACAAAATGTGAACTTCCCATTTAAATTCAATTAGAATATGATTTTTTAAGACTAAAGCTTTATTTATGTATTAAGTAACAAATAAATACCTGAAAGAACAGTTTCATAATATAGGTGTACGTGGAATGAAGAAATGGATGAGAATCACCTCAACATCTTGCGGCTGCACATACGAGGGTCGTTTGAAAAGTCCGTGCAAAGTCAGAGAGATAGCACCACTGGCGCGTATCGAGGTTATGTTTAGTTAGTAGCATCTCTTGGAAGAACACACACCAAGTTTCAGCCAGATCGGTCTATTTCTTTGTGTTTGGCATTCGTTTGAATCGAGGAAGTCGAGTGATTTTCAAAAAAAGGACGAAAAAGAATTTCGTGTGTTGATTAAACACTACTTTATGAAAGGCAAAACGCCTCAGGAGACTAAAGAGAAGCTTGATAAACATTATGGTGACTCTGCACCTTCGATTAGAACAGTTTATAAGTGGTTTCAAAATTTTCGGAGTGGCCATATGGGTAAAAGTGACGCTGAACGTTCTGGACGCCCTGTTGAGGTTACTACTCCAGAAATCATTGATAAAATCCATGATATGGTGATGGATGACAGAAGAGTGAAGGTGCGTGAGATTGCTAGTGCATCTCGAATGAACGGGTACATAATATTTTGCATCAACATTTGAACAAGACAAAGCTATCCGCAAGATGGGTGCCGCGATTGCTCACGCTTGACCAAAAACGAAATCGTGTAAGGACGGTTTGCAGCTGTTCCAGAAGAATCCGCAGGACTTTAAGCGTCGTTTCGTCACTGTGGATGAAACATGGATACATCACTACACTCCTGAGACCAAAGAACAATCTAAACAATGGGTTACCAAGGGGGAATCTGCGCCAAAAAAGGCGAAGACCGTTCCTTCGGCCGGAAAGATTATGGCGACTGTCTTTTGGGATTCGCAAGGAATAATCCTCATCGACTATCTGGAAAAGGGTAAAACTATTACAGGTGCATATTATTCATCGTTATTGGACCGTTTGAAAACCGAGCTGCAAGAAAAACGCCCACGATTGGCCCACAAAAAAGTCCTTTTCCATCACAACGCACCAGCTCACAGCTCAGTAGTTGTGGTCGCAAAATTAATGGAAATAGGGTTCCAACTCGTTTCACATCCCCCCTATTCTCCAGACTTGGCTCCCTCGGACTACTATTTGTTCCCCAATATGAAGAAATGGCTGGCGGGAAAAAGATTTTATTCAAACGAGGAGGTGATTGCAGAAACGAATGGCTATTTTTCAGACTTGGACAAATCCTATTATTCGGAAGGGATCAACAAACTAGAGCAGCGTTGGACGAAGTGTATAAGCCTAAAAGGAGACTATGTTGAAAAATAAAAAAGGTTTACCCCAAAAAATTAAGTAGTTTTCATTTTTGCACGGACTTTTCAAACGACCCTCGTAAAGAATGGTTCTAAGGAGTATAGCCATGCCGGTGAAGCGCAATTGGGTACAGAGCTTGACACTGAATAAGAAAAAAACTGAACAAGTAACCATTAAAACCTCAGTACATTGTTGGAACGTGATTTACTAACTAGTGTGTTATTAAAGTAACAGTTCAACTTTGTCTTTTCTTTATTAAATAAACCTAGAAAAAAATCAGTTTCAACCAAATTAAATCGCTTATTAATTCCCTTTCAAAAAGGTTTTAGATTGGATCAAAATGTTTTAACTCTATTGAAAACATCTGTATAAAGTATTACATCTGATACATTTGATAAACTTGTTTTTCTCATTCTTTAAAATCAAAATTTCCTCGTCAAATTTGTAAATGTGTTAAATTTTAAAACTATGTTAATAAAAAGGGCTTACTGCTCGATTGAAAAATAGATTTTTTGATTAATAAAACATTACATTGTATTTCGATTATGTATTTTTCAATCTAATTACAACTTTCTTTCAACAAAAAACTATAACTTTTCTCATTCAAATTCAAACTTTTGAATTAATTATCTGGAAAAAAAAAAATAACTGGACATGCTTTGACGTTTTATCTAATATACATAAATGAGAAGATCACCTGAAATATAGATCCGCAAGAATCCGTGGTAGATTGTTCTTCATTCCTTACATCATACGCAACATCATTATAGAAAATGGATGCATGTTACCTTAACAACTTAACTTTCTATCTAAAGAAGGGCGTCCAAAGGTATGTACGTGGTAGTATATTTGATTTTAACCACATACTTTTCTCAATAACGTTATTCTTGACCTTGTGGCTTGGTAGATAGAGTTTTTTTTTTTTTATTACATTTTGCGAGAATTCATGAAGATCAAGATGTGAGAACATAGCGGTCGTCAGAAAATCACAGTACAAGAATGCTCATCCCTTAGATGACATCTAAGATGTTGCTGTCTAGCCAGATGTAATGACCAACTTCAAGGAAGCAATGAATTACTATCGATAACAAATTCTTAATAATCTCTAAAAGAAACAGTTCTCAACTGGGAAGAATACAGAACAGAGTATACATTGATAAATAAATCCAATAAAAGTAGTCTGTACTTCAAGATAAAATACAAATTATAAGTGTGCAAATAAATAATTTATTTTTTACTACAAAAAATTAAATAAATAAATAGAAGTTTATATTTAGTAGTGCTATTAGAAAATTCAGAACATTCCACTTCTATCAACCCCAAAATTGATAAATTCTGCGTTCATTAAGCTTAAATATACCATATCGATAATAACAGAAAGGTAAATCCATACAAGAGTAATAATATTCGACTGAAAGAGTTTTCAGCTTAGGCCAATCTTGCTTAAATTTAGAAAAGTTGGGTGGAATATCATTTATTGTAAATATACTTAATAATTTTAAATCTCCCAGTTTATTTAAGGATTTTAGTATGTTCAAACAAGTTTCAGGGCGTTGTACATATCTGATATCGACATACAATTGCCTGAGATACACTTTCGCTGCAATGCTTTCAATGACTGAATTATCGATTTGTTTGCAATTGATCATACCTAATGAATACAACCGCTTAAATCCTGTCCTCAAAATATTTACCAATTGACTAGGCAATATCTTTTCTTGATCCAAATCTTCAACATGGAAATGTATCAATGTTACCAACGATGAAAGTGTTTCTAGTGTTGTCACATTCAATTTACTAGCCTGTTTTATGGTTAAACTTGTTAAATATACCATTGAATCGATCTGAAAACAATTAACGCCTGGACAAAATATTAGAATTGATTTTATATCCGGTAATGTGATTTCAGTATTAGTTCTGGCATCCGGATAGCAGATGATTGCTCGCCTTGAATCTGTACACTCAACAATGACACTTCCTAATAATTCTCGATTGTCTATTAACATTATTAGACTAGACTTGGTAATGTCTTCAAGTTTGTGTAATTTGATGTTCAACAGCAGCCCTTGGGCATAAGTTAGAATAATCTGTAAACAATAAATAGAAAATTTCAAAATAAAGTTAAGTCTAAGGCAATAAAGAATTCCAATGTAGTAAGAAGTTATTCTAAAGTAATAACGACAGTTCTTGAGTGGGTGATAGGTCATGATGGGGCATCAGGGTCAATGAAATTTATAGTCCATTACTGCCAGGTGTGACAGTTCATTCGCTGATATAGCCAAGGGAGTGACAATGCGAATTGCTCACAAACAATGGACTTTGGAGGGAACTCAACGAATCCTGAAATGTTAGGAATCAAATACAGTACAAAAATTTATGCACAAACTGAGTAAAATCAGAAATCAGAGGAGTCCCTGAGATTAAGTAGGAACCAGATCAATCAGGTAGGGAACAGACCTACTCGTACTTTATAAGGCACGGTAGCTTCAGGAAACAACTTCAATGGGGGTGGTTAAAACGGAACCTCTGGCTTAGCCAAGAGGAAGATGAGGAAACGATTCTAACATCCTGTTTGATTGCGTAGTATCATAACACGAAATAGCGGGGTGAAATAGAAATCATTTTGTAATGAAAATATGATCTGTGTTCCAGAAGCTGAGTACCTAATACTATCTTTTTAAAAACAGATGTGTATTTTTTGTAACTAATGAGTACAATAAATAATTACAGAGTTTTAACAAACAAATATCTTATTATTTTCTTTCCCTTGGACATTTATTTAATTTGCAGGACTATAATATAGAATGATGTTAACTTACAGTATCTTAAAGTTATTTGCGAGGCTAGGCAATAAATAAAAATGTACAACTGTAGTTGCGACAAATTTTACTTTTCTTTTTCCAACCCTAAAAGTAAATATATAAAATCAATTGAAAAGTTGGCAATTACATATACATTTTGTTTAATGCTAAACCTCACAAGTAATATTAAAGTTTCTTAAAAGTTGATTTCTGACGTCTAATAAACGTCACAAGCAGACTATACAGGGTCTCAATTATCTTATCTAGTCAGAAAGAGTTAACACTTCATGACAGTCGCTACATTCATCTTTCAATGTAAGAGATTTTAAGAAAAAGTCACCTCTATGTGATGTTCTTCAATGTCCCAGTATAGTAAGTCCAATATCTTTAGTTGATCAACATATTTCTTCAATAATATTTTAAGAACTGAGCCAGGAAGAATCTTGCTGTCATCAGATCCTAATCGTATGTGTTGAATACCTGGTGGACAATTATGGTTTGATTACTATTCTGCAAAGAGTGGACAGGCAAAAGAGATCCCTAGATATGCATATTAATAGGGAAATCATGGCACCCTGGCCTGCAGAAGAGTTGATGGGTGCCATGTCTTTTGTACAAAATACTCAATCACATAGCTCAAGCTTTTAAGTTACTTGTACTCAAAACAAACGGTACAAAGAGTTAAGCTTCAAAAAAATGAATACAAATAAAAGTTTCTCAACATGGTTGTGCTTAATTTTAAGCTTCCTCTTAATGATATAAAAAGTAATGCAATTTTTAGAAACAATTTAAACTTAAGGTTATGTAACCCTTTATTTTTGGCGAGCTTTGTGGAACCAGAAGGATTTTGGATTAAGTAGGGAGGGCATGAGCTCTTTAATAATAATAAAGTAATATATCAAGACTGATTGCTTTAAGAGCATGATGTTAATATCTATCTGGAAGATCAATTTTGCTTCCATTAATTGCTGACAGCTCTTATTCCCGAGATAATGGCAATGTAAATTAGAACAGAAAATATACAAGGCTACAAATAATAGAAAAATAATAAAATCTTACCCTGTTAAAATGTAAAATCTCAACACAGGTTTCTATCCAGTAATCAAAAGATTGGGATAGGGATTTAGGTGATGGGTTTATAATGTTGGCTGAAGCAGGCAGAAAAGAGGTTGCACAGCCTTGAGTTCGCAGTTAAAAGTCTTGAAGAGGATTTTGCAAGTACTGGAGAAGAGGGACTTAACTCTTGGTTGTATTGCTATATAACTAACCGACCTCAAGACTTTACATCTACTCTCCCCCTCTACTATAGCTTTATCTCCTTGGGCCTAAAGGATACTATCACCATTCTCTGAATTATTATACGAACCTCTTGTTGCCCAAGAACAAGTGTTTGCTATAGTATAAACACCATTCCGTTTAGGGGCAGAGAATAACAAAACTAAGGCTAGACTGTTGGAACCCATTGACCATTATTACCAAGGGGTTTGCTTAATGGCCCAAGAAGATTTTCAATCCTCTCTAAGCTTTTCCTTCTACAACAAATCCATAGTAATTTTCCTTGCTTATCCCGGATGAATTTCTTGTCACAACATTAATTAGTAAAGTAACAAACAGAAACATTGGATTTTCTGTGTCGTCACTGGTTTACAAAGACATTTTCAAATAGATTATAAATTTTATTGGAACAAAACTCCGCTCTCAGAAACTGTTTTCTCGAGATCGAAAATATAAATTACCTTCACAATGGTTCATGACTTGATATATACTCTTCAAACCTATAGCTGTCAACGAGCTGCATTTATGTGGTAGACTTTCCGGCCATCTGTACACTGGTGAGGAGTTTCTGGACTTTAACACCCAATTAGCCACGTGATACCACAATCTACAAGTGCCACTACAACTGTAGATATCTTCATCCGGTAGATAGGTGATAATGGTTTTTAATAATTCTATCGGAAGTGCACAACCATTCATAGCCACCTAGATTTAATGAAAATATAAAATAAATATATTAGATTTAGAAATCTTTATTAACTGTAGGTTAAAACCTCAGATGTGAAATAATCACACTGCAAATATTGTATTGTACTTAGGGATCAAGGGACTTGTGCTTGCACTCTAGGTGCTAGGAAGCTTTTGGTGATTCAAAATGACCTGTAAATAAGGTTACTTACAGGGAGAATAATACTGGGCTGAGGAGCTGGAGAAAGCGAACATATGATCATAAGCTTGAACAAAACAAAGATAATGCCGAGACGAGCAAAAGCTGTAGGTGTTTGCTATCAATAAGCGCTACAAGGAGAAAGGTGATTAATGAAAGGGGAAATGAGAGGTTCCTCAGCAAATAGACTCTAAGAAGACGAATAAGGCAGTTTTAAATTTCTTCCAACTCTTGCATAACAACAGTAGACCATGGTCCTCCTAAAAAGGAAAAAAAATTAAACTGCACCTCATTATAAAGCGGAAGACCGAGACTCCCAAGTACCTTTCGAACTAAAGGCGATTGGCAAGCGTGCACGAAGAACTTGGAGGAACCATCAAAAGGAACATTGTCAAAAGCATAGCAGCCAAGAAGATAACCAAAAATTAGGTTACTGCTACTTTTGCATCTTCACGACACCCGTAGGCTATAAAAAGAATAGAATAAGAAAGAAGCCTAAACCCATCATTACCCCCAATCCTACCCTCCACCAAAACTCCTGGAAAAATGGCATAGCTTATGTGGAGAAGATTTTTAACAGAAACGAGTGAAACATTAATGCCAATTTAATTTTCAGTATAAGTTTTAGGTTTCAAAGAATATTCATTCACTTAAACTGCAGTTAGAGAACGTTTTTCATGTCAAATTCCGTTATAGTTTCTATATATTTTGTTTTTAAAATTTTATTCGATTAATCTTTAGGCAGATTCTAATCGCTATTAAATGGATTTACTGGTAACTGGACTTATCAACAACAATGAAAATAAATCCTTAATAAAATTCAAAGAATAATCTCAACCAGTTTCCGCTTATTTACCAGTATTTATACGACTCTAGTACAATACCAGGTGACTAACACACCCGACAAGTCAATGGCAATACCAGCTGGTTTACTGTTTTTTGCTAACAGACTAATACTCTGTTGCCGCTATCGCTCTGAAGCCCAGGATTTTGCAAAAATAAAAAAAAATTAAAAACAAATCCCAAAGCACAGGGATGATAATATTTAGAATTGGAGTGACTTCTTTTTTTTTAATGACGGGATGAGGTAGCAATCCGGATTGCGCTTTTTAATCCTTCCAATTATTCCGAGTAACATTCTAATCAAATTTAGCCTCTTTTATTTATTTTTAGTCGAGTGCTTAGCTTGTTAGCTACACAGGCAAAAATGGCTGAACTGAATGTATTATCTGTTAAGGACTAGATATAAAAAAAAAGTTTCAATTTGAATTTTTTAAATTTGATGCTCAAGATAGTTATTTTCTACAATTTTTTAAATAAAGGGATCTGTACAGTACTAAATTTTGTGAAGGACGTAAAATTCTTTATCGCTAGAGATAGTAAATAGTTATTGAAAAATGTTCACTCACCGTTCTGTCCACTACTGCTTAATTTGTAGCTCTGATTTTTACAATTCATCATACAAACAAAATGTTCTTAAATTTAGAAACAAAATGCTATACTTTTTAAATGTAACATGCAATTTTTAGACACTCTCCTACTGTAACAGAATCATTGCGTACTGATCTAACTTCTAAAAATCAAATATTAGTTGGATGTTATCTAACGTAATAGTAATTGTTCTAAAATCCTATTAAATTAAAACAATTGTTTAAAACTAATAGATAACCTACTAATATAATAGCAGATTATAGTAAATAACTATGTTACGAAAGTGGAAAAGTTTTTAAGGTTAAAACGCGTAATAGTTTTTAATCTACTATAGTTTCAATAATTTAGATTTGCTGCAGGTTCGGTAGGATCGTGAATTTAGAATATTGAATTAACTTGAGCTTTAGAACTGCCAATTTAAAAAAAAAAAGAAACAAATTAAAACTGCTAAGATATACTTTTTCAAATTTTTTGTTCAGTGATGTTTATAGTACTTACAATTATTTCCTTAACTTGAAGTAATAAGTAATCTTGCTCATGATAGTTGCAACTACTATACTAATAAGTTTTAAGTAAGTTAACTATTAGTTTTTTGCAATTGTTTTAGTTTAGGGGTATATTAGAAAACTGTAACTATTTTGTTAAAATAATATCACCGCACCACGATGTGAGAAATATGACCAGTACGCTAAGTAAGAAGGTTTCTCTTAGGTACAGAACAGCTGTGACTAAAATTCAGCATCTTATTGGTTCTTTTTACTTATAATTAAATTTATATTGATTAAACAGAATTTAACAATAAATTTAAAATATTATATATTTTTTTAAGATTAATGAGAAAATCAAACTGAAGTACCTTCACTAAATTTAATACAATAATGAACCTTCATTTTACAATTGCAGAAATAAACTAAAATATTGGATTAAATAGGTTTATTTATGGAAAATGAACGAGGCTGCAAATGAATTTTACAAGTTATTAATACCTAGAATAATTAATTATTTAAAAATGCATTACGTTCACAGTAGTTCATTTTTATGCTCTATTTAAATTGTTTGAATCTTCTGGAAATTTCGATTTATTTGCAATGAATTGCGTAAATTTGATGTTATAATTCGTGGATAGTTCAGAAACAGCACAAAGAAAATATTCTTCTCTTAATATAAACAGGATTATTCACACCAAAACAACTCCTGATGGAATAAATTTTTTTATTTGCAACAGCAATGATTGTTAAGAAAAAGACGTCAGTGTGTTTACAACAGATTTACTTTATAAATTACGAATAATTTAAAACGAGATCAATGTACGACCTCGCTCTTTTAGCGATAGTTGTATCTGCTACTCACAAATCAATGAATGAAGACTACAGAGATTATTTACATTGCAATTTTATGGATTATTTTTTTCTCCGGCATTATCTTTATCTTTTCCACAATTAAACAAACAAATAACTCATATTAAATGGGTCACCAATTTGCAATGGTTTAAAAATTATTCATGTATTTGGTTAATGAAAATCAATTTAAAATGTCACTTTGAAAGAGTGGACAGAAAATAGGAATAAGAATGTTTTTGTTTGGATTGAAAACAGTTTTTCGTCATTTTATTCATTTATTCCATGGATTACTTCGTTTTATTTTTAAGAGTGCATTGCAAAAACAAACATCTTGCCTTAAAGAGAAACAAATCTCTGTGGCTAGCGTATACTGGATTCAAACGTGGAGATCTCTAGTTCTAAGCCAGCTCCTGGGCCCTTAGATTTTCTCTTCCTAATCCCGTTGATGATGACTGAGCTCAGATGCTGCAGCACCAAATCAAAAAACTCTGTTTAAACGCACACAACTTTCCCTAGGTACTGACTCCTATCTCTCTTCTTCATACTCCGAATCTTCGAAAAGTATTCACACCTTAACAAACAATACGCAGTTTAGTGAAATATTAAATCATATATCATTAAACCATAATATTAAACTGAAATGATACAAAATTAGCCTAGAAAAAGAAAGTACAAGAGATTCAAAGAATGTAGTTTATATTGTCCTCCAAACATCTAGTAACAACCAAGGCTTTACAGGCAAAACTCGAGGCTAAGCAGGGATAAACAGTCACTTTTCTGTTATCCTATGTACTATACTTCGTAAAATCTAAGGCAGATATTTCAATGATCGCACTCGAATCCGAAGGTAACTGGGTGGTTTTAAAGGGAGTTATTACATTTTTGGCAAGAAGTCTCTCTATAACTAGGGCAACATTGTCGTGAGCATTACACTGAAGTATCTAATTTTGGCACAAAAATTGACGATGAAAGCCATGTGAATGTTCATACTAGAGTTTCTTTTAAATCTTGGAATTCTTACTAAAGGATTTTATTTGAGCATATCAATTTTATTTGGTAAATTTGATTTTAGAACAGAAGTAAAGACCTTTTGAGGATCTACTGTACAACTGTACCTTAACTTCGGAATTGGAAGGGCACCCCTTGCATAGATAAAAATCTGATGATGCCACTAAAACCCCACAAGTACAATAAATGTTTAACTACCATTCATCAAGTGCAACTTTAAACTTGAGGCAGGTAAATGCCGAAACAGGCTATGGAATACTTCATGAAAATCATCAAGATGCCAATAATGAAATATGTTTACGCAGTTAATAAAAATATTATTGCAGAGGTGAATATTTCTTTCTTCAATTTTAGAAAAATATTTACTAGTTATCACTAAGTAACAGCTTTGTAAATACCTTTTTACCTTGAGTTTTAAACTAACAACACCAAATCCTTGGCGAAGAAAACCACAAGATAGATATTTTAGTTCTTAGATCAAAAACTGTACTATTGTGAGATAACACAAAAATTATTGTAATACGTTGGAATTGATAACAACGGTCAATCCCATATTAAGGAAGCAAATAGCGAATTATTCTAATTTAAGGTCATTAACATATGCATTGATTAAGAGAAACAATTTACTTTTCTTTTTTATCTTCTAGGAGGCGGTCTGTACCTCGGGGTTCACCTAAGTCATCTGTTACAAGAGGTTATCGCTGTAGGCAAAAAAATGTGATTTCTAATTTTAATGTTTCTTTTATTTACGTTTAATCAATTTATCGGGCAAACCAATATTGTTTTATCTATATTAAATGTAAATAGAAAACGCATGGCTATCTCTACTGATACATTAAGCTAATAGTTATATCAAGTTACAGGTCAAGAATGCATTGTGCACATGACGATTTTAATAAATTGGTTTTAGGATTTGCCCTCTCCATCTTTAATTTATTACAATCGCAGAGACACAGACGTGAGTTTATCAGAAGTACGAATTACTCTGTTAAGAAGCCTCAGTTTTGTTTCTTTCTAGTCACACCAAAATTCAACCTGGATTAATTATTAATTATTTATTTTTGACGCCGGGTATTGCAGTTAAATTCTACAAAACCTCCAGGAAATGGAAAATTCTTAAGAAAAAGTGGGAACCTACAGTTAACACGACCCTTCCTTTTATTGCTCGTCCTAAATCCTCTCAGGAAGACACCCCTCAAATAAAATACCTGGTAACTACCCAGGCTCTCCAAGAAGTTCCAGATAGAACGGCGAATAAACATTTTGGGAAAACTGATCCACTGGTAAGGAAAGGGTTTAGAGCTCAGTGGTTAGTGTATACTACTAGATCTCTAGTCCAGAGATACGGGGTTCGAATCTAGCTGCTGGCCCTTAGATCTTTTCTTTCTAGCAGCTTATTTACAGCTCATTGTCCAGTAATTGAAAGTTTTGTCTTGAACGAGGGATCACCGTCTGGAAGCCGATCACTAATTTTGACGCACCTTAAATGAAAAACAAAACAAAAGCTACTCACTTCTCATGGTCTCTAGTTGTTCTGAGAACGGTTCCTCACTCGATCAAGAAGGGAACCTAGTCTACAAGGAAATTCCTTTAACAGAACAGATTAGGACTATGTTAAGTACTATGATAAAAATCTCAGGAATAAGGGTGTGCGGATCGTATCCTCACAGGATCAAGAAAAGGTCCTCTCCTCTTTGCGTAGATTGCAATGAGGAGGAGGATTTCAAACATATAATAATGATATGACCACGTTATGTAGTAGAAAGGAAACGAATGTTTGACGACATATACAGGTATTTAGATGCACCATTTCGCTACGAAGACTTAATATTCTCCACCAGCAGCATCTATGTGCTTAAATCTGTAGCAGTGCCTAGCAAAGAAATACGGAGTGTATTTAAAAGTTATAGCCGATTAGAATGAATGGAAGAAAATGATTAGAGAAGGATTACGTGATTTTAATTTAGGTTAAGCTGTTTTAAGGATGGCAGGAATATAGAGTACTGATCCGTCCATTAGTTGTAAGTTTGTATGTAAATAGTTGTATATAGTAGAGGGATGAATGTGTGAAGCGACTGTATTTATAAGTAAGAATGGAGAGTGAGTGATATTCTAGTGTTAAGACCTAGACGATGCTGACTGTATGGCGGAAGCCAATGCCAAAAAAAAAGGGGGACTACAGAGTGGGAGATTGGTATCAAACCTGCTTTCCCAATAATCGCTGCAGAATATAGCCAAGAGGTTTGGAAAACCTTCTTTCTAAAGCCTAAGAAAATACTCTAAGAGAGGGTGTATTCTTCTTCGGTAAATACCGCCGGCTTTCTGAGGAAATCAAATCCTTTTCCAAGCCTCGTTAGAAAGGGAAAAAGATTACTTACCTCAAGGAATCGTTAAGTTTCTCTACAAACACTGTTCTTATCTCGAAACCTAGCCTCAAGTGTCGATAATCTTATCAACAATATCCTCTTATCTCCTACTCTCGAAACCTGGAACAAGTATTAACTGGATCTTACTTTTTCTTTTTACTAAAATTTTGTTTTTATCAATAAATTTTTCCCCTATAATGAATTCATGAAAGAGAAGATACTAGTTTTTTGTGAAAGGAAAACCTACTTCACAGCAAAGGTAACAGAACCTGTCAAGATAAACTTATTACAAACATTTTGTGATGTAGGTTTGACGTCATATTTAATATTGTCCAGTTGTCCACCAACAACTGGCTTTCTTTTGTGGTTTTCGTTGTTTATAGTTGTATTAAACAAAATATATTTTTGATGCTTTTACAAAATATGATTTTTTTTGTTTTGTTTTTCTCTCTCCTTTAAACTTCCTTCCATTTTATTATTATTCCTCCTAAACTTAAGAGTTTTAGTTGGCCAAAAGAAAACCTTAAAAATATGTCAATTAGAAGTGTAATGACTAATAAACTTACTTATTCAACATAACATCCAGCAGACTATTCGGAAATCACAGAACAGAACTAGTGGTATTCAGAGACTCAAGGCATTACATGCCTCCAAAGTCGGATGATCACTTCTTGCTCTTGATCAAAGCCCAAATCCCAGGCCTATGGGTACGTTCACAACGGAACAGTGAGTATAGATGATTGCAGAGATAACTAATAGAGTAAAATATAATCGCTGATTAGTGTGCTACATCGGAGCTGTGATACATGCAACATGTCCAAGTAGTGAAGAAGCAACAAAATGGTATATTTTAAAGAAAAAACGCTTTAGAAAATATCATGTACATCCGATAAATAAAAAATGAAGTACTTTTGGCGAATTCCACCATTTATATAAGGGACTTAGAAATTATCCGGATCGTTTTTTTGAATATGTGAGGATGGGTCCACCCACATTCGACTATGTTAGAAACAATAAGTTCAAAATTAAGAAAACGCAAAAATTGCCAAGGAAATCCTATAACCATAGAAGAAAAACTAGTGATTACTCGTAAGTAAGTAATGATTTTATTGAAAAAAAACAAACAAATAAATACACATGAAAATAAATGTAAGCACGATTTAAAAAACAAAATATTGTTTAAAAGTAAATAATAAAATAATAACCAAAAATAATGAGTAAAGACAGCACTAAATAATTTTTCGACGTCCATTTTGAAGCTCCGATACTGGAGTTCAGCTAGCAGAAAAATGAAAAATTCAATTCTATCATCTATGCTCGTTTATAGCAGCGCGTATGAGTCACCCTTAGGGTACGTTCACAACGGAACTGTGAGCATAGATGATAGGAGTGATGCATCAGCGCTTAAAGAAAAACGTAATACATTCGAATGTCAGCGTGCTCAACGAAGATGCGACTGGTGAAGGGTACGTTCACAACGGAGCTGTGAGCATAGATGATAGGAGTGATGCATCAGCGCTTAAAGAAAAACCTAATACATTCGAATGTCAGCGTGCTCAACGAAGCTGCGACTAGTGAAGGGTACGTTCACAACGGAGCTGTGAGCATAGATGATATCAGAGATGACATGGAGTGATGCATCAGCGCTTAAAGAAAAACCTAATACATTCGAATGTCAGCGTGCACAACGAAGCTGCGACTCGTGACTCCTACGCGCTACTATAAACGACCAAAGATGATAGAATTAAATATTTCATTTTTCTGCTAGCTGAACTCCAGTATCGGAGCTTCAAATTTGACTGCTGTTCAAAATACCTCTGTTTTTCAAGACATTTGGTGAAAACCTGCATTATTTTTTGTTATTATATTATTATTTACTTTTAAACAATATTTTGTTTTTTAAATCGTGCTTACATTTATTTGTATGTGTATTTATTTGTTTTATCTCAATAAAACCATTACTTACCTAAGAGTAATCACTAGTTTTTCTTCTATGGTTATAGGATTTCCATGACAATTTTTCCAACGTTTTCTTAATTTTGACCTTATTTTTTCTAAAATATAGTCGAATGTGGGTGGACCCATCCTCACATATTCCAAAAAAACGATCCGGATAATTTCTAAGTTCATTATATAAATGGAGAAAAACACCCTAAGTACTTCGTTTTTCATTTATGAGATGTACATATTTTCTAAAGCGTTTTTTCTTTAAAATATACCATTTTGTTGCTTCTTCACTATCGGACATGTTGCATGTATCACAGCTCCGTTGTGCACACCAATCAGCGATTATATTTTACTCTATCAGTTATCATCTCTGCTATCATCTATACTCACAGTTCCGTTGTGAACTGTGTACCCTTAAGAGAGAATCTTACTGCTATCTCTGCTCTAAAACAATTAAAAACAGCAACATGTGACTGAACCTTTCAAAAATAAAGTACATAACTTAACACAACCGTTTACTGGAATCGCAAAGCAGCTTTTTTTAAATTAAAAAAATCCAAATTTAAATGCACACCAGCCGCCTCCAACCAGTCAAAAGAAAGAAAATTTGTACTTACTTCATTTCATAATATTACTTCTTAACCCTGGTTTTTCTAATTTGTCTATGAATAAGAATGATTTTGCAGTAACACTGTACACGTGCCTCTCAATTGCCGGTAACTCTACACTTCACAGCTGTTAATGTCGCCATCTTTGTTAGGAAATTTAGTGTTGGATGTGTATGTGTGAATAAACACACACTATGAATAAACTGATGTAATGATGTACCTATATACATCAAGTTCTATCTATATACATACTACACTTATGTATACAGATATTGTAGACGTGAAATACAAAACTGTTTCAAATCCTGTACACCTGTGTTAGTTACACAGATGTGTACAAAAAGCCTGTCTTCCAGTTTCACAGCGCGCCTTTAGTGGTGGTAGCAAAAGCTCAAGGTGAACTTAACGCACCAAGTGCCTTTTAAGTCCTCTTTCCCAGTTCTGATGGAAGTTTAGCCCTATGTATACTTATACCTGTACAATGTGAATGTGTGCGCTTGTGTGTGAATAAAAGAGGAATACTGATGTTTAAATGAAACTATACTGCTGGAAGGGGGGGTTTAAGAAATAAAGCACAAAACCCCTCCACATATATAGCACAAAGCTTGTTTAGTATTACACCCCGGTATTCTTGTTTTCAATACTCCTCCTTGATCTAGCAAAGTTCTAGTACTTTTTAATAATAAAATAAAATCTTTGTCCTTTGTTGAATTCTTAATTTTATTAAATTCACTTATTCCTTTTTTAATTTAAAACAAACAAATTTAACAGCTTTCCTTATCGAATAGTCCTAGTATGAACATCCACACTGCTTTCTGTGACAGAGTTCTATAGTTTTCCTCAAACGTTTGATTTCAATAATAATTTAAAATGAAGTCTAAAGTACATCATCACCGGAAAATAAACTTTCCCAGGTAAACTTAAAAAACAAACATAAAATAAAATAAATAAATACCTTGAGGAAATTCGTTCATCCGAAGCAAAGAAATTTTCATAAAACTTTTTATATGTTTAACCATTCATTTTATTTCCATAATTGCTATATAAAAGGAACTCGTACTTTGTACTGATTTGACACTTTAGAGGTATGTGTAACCCAGCACTATCTAAAACAAATATACAGGGTGTTCATTTTAAGACGGCTCAAATGCATTTCATGCTAAAACGGTTAATCTGAGCAAAAAATGGTAGAGGAAAAATTTGTTGCTCGCCACCTCTAGTTTCAGAATATGTGACTTGATTTTAGATTCCTGCCCGCATACGCGGCTGTCGCGCGACCAAAAGTGAGGGTTCGCAGTTGACCCCCATTTTCATTTACACACTTTTAAAGAGTACAAAAAGTTATGAAAGAAACCGGAAACCGCAATTCCATATCTTTAAAATTAAAGGTGCTAGGCCATTTCAAAATCTGGATACTTATTAATCATATTTCAGTTTTTCAACTTGTTATCAAAGAGAAAAAAGAGCACGCGATAGGTCATTTTTATGTATTTTTTCATCCCCTTTCTACTAAAAATATTGCCAAGGCAGTAAAGGTAGTATTTTTCTTAATATCGGGAACTAAGTCGTTTTCCGAGTGATTGAAATGTTAGAGCTTTAGATGTTCTCAAGCATACACAAAATGGCTAAAAATTAATTTTACAACTGTTACAAACAAGCTTTAATAATTATTTGGTAATTTTGCGTTTAATTACCAAAAAAATTGGAAACCTTCTGCCACATATTTAAGTGTGATCAATATCTTTCATGTAAAGGATCAAACTTATTCATTAATTTATCAAATAATGCACTCTACTCAACTTGTGAAGCATGTACTGTACCTTCAAAGGTGCCTCCTCTGGCTCCCAAGCCAGGTTAGCCTGGGGGTTATCAACTGCTCTCTGTATCTGAGGAGGTCTTATCAATCGTTTAAGCATGAAATGCATTTGAGCCGTCTTAAAATAAACACCGTAATAAATAATAAAATAAAACAAAAATTATGGATCTAAAACTGTGAAATCTATCCACATAATTAAAACTGTGAAATCTATCCACATAATTAAAACTGTGAAATCTATCCACATAATTAAAACTGTGAAATCTATCCACATAATTAAAACTGTGAAATCTATCCACATAATTAAAAAAATATTTATTTATTTATTGTTTTGGTGGTCTTGTTTGCACAATAACCAAATACTTTATATGAGGGCTGGAAAAAACCAACACATTGGTATCGCACAATTACAGTTGGCTCCTAACGCCTTAATTTACCTATATGTTGGTGGAAAAAACCAGCCCTATCTTTTCCAATATACAATTTGAGGAATAGCGCAGCCTCTTTCCCTTCTTTCTTCATCATGATTGCCACTCTTCTACTACATGCTGCTTCGTGGCTTCCATGAGATAAGGATATCTTGAGCGCTGCGTACTAACATTCCTTCCTAGAACAACACAATGGTCTCTGAATGTGACTTCGTTATTGAAGACGCTTTTTCCCCATTTTCGTTTAGACCAAAACAAAAAAAACTTAGTATGGAACTACCAACTGATTGAACTTGAATTCAATTTGAACTTCATCGCGATAACCTTTTTGATTTTTTTAAAAAAAACCAGGGTTCCTCAAAAAGAAAATTTACATTTATATTATTTTAAGATCGTGCACAGTTCAAGACATTATAAGATGTGTTAGAGGTATTATAAAACTTTTTAAGCAAAAATTATACGACTGTAAATTGCATGCTTTGGGCAAAGATCACTGTGACAAAAAAAACCAACAAAGTTTGTATAAAATCAAAAAATGAAAGTAGAAACAAAATGTGCACAATAATCACAAAATGACAGAAGCATACAATTGACGATCACTTACACACTTCATACTTCTTTTTCACTTATTATTGCTGTTTATCACACGGTTTCCCCCTTTTGAATATAAACTGAAGCAAATATTTACTTATAATTAAGTGTTGATGAGGGAGAGATTGCTAGTGAGGGAAGAATCTTGCCGCACCATTCAACGCTAGTTCACTTTCAACAGTTTGTCGTCTTTACTGTTTACAATAAACGCGATCTTATTATCATCAAAGTTTACATTAAACAGTATTTCGTTAGTGAAAGGAAACCATACGATAGACTAATTAAGGCTAGGTTAATTTGCTTAGTTCAAAAGTTATGTACAAACACTACATATATAAATGTAAATTTAATTAATAATAATTGGACTTCCCTTTCATTTTGCAATTATTTTCAAAACGTTTTCCTACCTTGAAAGTAAGGGGCGTAATTTCTGGAGTTTTGTTTTCTTTATAAGATCCCGGTTTGCTCCCAAAATTAATACCATCCTTTGGTGGTTGACTAAAATTTGAATTGGAAAAATATAAGTAGACTATCGGTATTGTTTTCTTGCTTTTATTCAATTTAAGTTTTACGTTCTTTTGAAATACACACAAAGCACTCAGTTATAAGACCCTCATTACGCATTAACCCAAATTTCGGCACAAGATTTCCGCGAAAATTAATATAAAGATATTGTTGTAAGTTAACTTCATGCACTCTTATTTAATAAACTTGCCACTTACATGTTAACCTCATCATGCATCAATCATCTTCTTCTTTTAGTTTCTGGAACTCTTGGTTTCTTGAGTGAAGCAATTGAAAACTTGGCTTCATGAAAGCTTAGACATTTTCTATTTGCCAAACCTTGCCTCATAGCGAATGATATGATACTACTGAATGTTATTACGTAGGTGTAATTGTAATGGGATCCGTTTGTAGGTTCTACACTGTGGTGGTTACATCCAGATACTCGTAACTGCAATGGTAGCCATTTTGCAGGAGCCTTCTTGAATGATAAACATATGATTGTGTTTTGAGTACGGAGATCGTTTCTTATTTGATAATTAATATTCAAATTATTAGGTATATAACATTTAATAATTTTTTAATACAGTAATTACTATTTAAATTACTATATTATCACAGTAATTCAATTCAATAACTATTTTTCAACTTTAAATTTAGATGAATGTTTATTTGAACTAAATAACTGAATCTGTTTAAATCTACTAACCACTCTTGGCAAAGCCATCAACAATCCTTAAAACTGGAGAATCGAATCAATTTCTACCATGCATTTTCCATACCAAGCATTGCGGACCTCAAGCTTTTAAATCGCTTGGATAACGCACCACTCTTATAAGCACTATAAAAGTGAAGTTTAGGAAGAAAACAAGATCTGCTACAGAAGATATGTGGATATACGGATCGAGATGGGAATTTAGTATAGAATATACGAAAGGGGAGTAAAGCCTAAAAGGGTTCTATTGTTTTCCAAACGTTAACTAAGTACAGATACGCAAACTCAATGTCCATAAGCCCCCCCCCCCATAGATTAGATTAGATTAGATTAAATTTGGGTGGCCTCAAGGCCTGCGCCACCGCGACCCCTATGGATCTATTGTGGCTCCCCGACTTTAGAGCTCACCCTCCAGACCCGTCCGTTTAATCAGACTCTTAATTCTGGAGAGTGGCTCCTGGGTAAAGCTCTCAGGCCTTGGTTTTTCCTCCCCGAGAAGTAACATCCTTAGCCATACGAGCCCCTCACACTGATACAACACGTGTAGTGCCGTTTCTTCCTCTTCCTGACAGAACCTACAAAGGCTATCATCTGCCAGGCCCATGCGATGCATGTGCTTTCTGAGCCTGCAGTGGCCCGTTAATAGGCCTACAATTATCCTTATAGCCCCACGGCCTTGACGGATTAATTCTGCGGTCAGCCTCGGCGAGTAGCCTCTGATGAACTCCTTCGCCTGTCGCAGCCCAGTGGTAGCAAGCCACCACTCCTGAGCCTTACTCTGCACCCATGCATTGATGGCCGCAGACTTAACACATTTCGAAACCCCAAAGCAGGGCTCCGGGCCAACGAAGTGTCCCGCAGAGCCTTCCCGGGCCAATAAAT
The DNA here is from genome assembly GCF_049639745.1 of Rhodnius prolixus. Taxonomy (NCBI): domain Eukaryota; kingdom Metazoa; phylum Arthropoda; class Insecta; order Hemiptera; family Reduviidae; genus Rhodnius; species Rhodnius prolixus. The sequence continues at coordinate 34,606,600 of NW_027411582.1, forward strand.
CTGCCACTTCGTTCCCCTTGTGTCCTGAATGTCCAGGTAACCAAACTAAAAAGACCATATTCTGGTCACTAATTTCCTTCAGGGCACCCAGACAGTCCCAAACCAGCCTTGAATTGACCTGGTAGGAACTAATTGCCCGTAGAGCAGCCTGACTATCCGAGAAAATTACGACCTTAGAGTTAATAATTCTTCGCCCTTTAATCTCGGTAGCACAGAACCTAATTGCAGCTAGCTCAGCCTGAAAAACTGTAGCTAGTTTTCCTAGGCTAACCGAAAAGCTACATTTCGGTTTCGCCCCGTACACTCCAGCTCCTACTCCCTCCTCCAACTTGGAGCCATCTGTGTACCACATTGAATCTCCCACAACTGGGGGTCCACTTTTCCAAGCCTCCCGGTCCCCAATACAGACTTTGAAAGGCTTGTAGAAGTTATATTTGGGAGTCATAAAGTCCGAGGGCAGGCCCAGAATTGGGTCGGCCTCCAGCTCCTCATATAACTCTTGATACGCTCCTCCATGCCTAACGGTAATGGGGGCTTGTCCTGTCATAAGCCTAATGACAACGGCCTTTGCAACGCCTTGAATATATATGTGCAATGGGGGCAAATTTACCCCCCCCCCCCCATAAGTCCTCTCGGTATAGCTCAAAGCCTAATTTGAACGAACTGAGATCATACGAAGCAAGCTTGGAATTTGCCGTCCCTGAGAACGTAATCCTAGCATTAGAAAGCAAATAAATAAACTAATCCAGAGAAGTCAACAGTTATCCCTACACACCATCTCGTCCCCATCAAAGTCAAAAATTGTTCTAACATATTTAGAGATAAGTCAAGTATACTCGGTAATACTTGGTTACTAACCATAGTTCCCAGGAGGACTTCCCCAACTTAAAGTCCCCCTCAAAAAAAAAGATGTGTTCATTTTATAATCATTAATATGTATGTTCTAAATTGAACGCTAAATTGTATTGAGCGTGTCGTCAGTTGCACTATTGAATTACCTCGCAATTCTACATTCACCATGCTGTAACTAAAAAAGGAATAAAACAATAACTAATTAAGGCTTGCAAACATAAAATTAACATAGTTATTTTTCAAATTTATTTTTTATTATAGTACTAATAAAATTTACAGTATCTTTTACACATCTTTCTTTTCCACTTTATTGTTTTTAGAATAATTTATTTTTTAAAATAATTATAAAAAAAAAAAAACGAAAATGACAGTACGACTGGCCGAAAACAGTAGCCATCACCAGCTACACCAACTTTTGTTTGTTGAGAGCCAGAAAAAAAAAGGTAAATTTTGTTTTTATACCTAAATACTGGGATGGCAACACTGTTTTTTCGCTCTCTCTCTCTTTCTCTCTTTATTTATTTATACACATAACAGTAGGTTTATGTTTTTTATAATATATTTATAATTAATTTTTTTTTACAAAAAAAAAAATTAATTAACAAAACTCTTTTTTTGTATCATTTTTTTGTATCATTGTAAATGATATATTTAAACATCTTATTTTTGTATATATAAATTTTTTTTACTTTCTTTATTTTCAAAATTTGGGATTTATTTGTGACGCTTCTTTTTTTTTTTTTAATGACGCAGAAAAAACAAAATACAATCCTAAATTTTTTACCTCTTTAATTTCGACTTTTTTCGCCACATTAGTACACAAAGCATTTTGTAGGTAAACCCTGTATACCTTCAAATTTATTTTACCAAATCTATCTTTGGATCGTAGTTCAATTTTTTGTTGTTTTTTTTAATTATCATATTTTAAGTTTATGTACTCAATAGAAATACTGTTCAAAAAGTAAATTTTTTTTTTTTTAAAATAAAGGTAATGATTTCAAATTGTGTGCCGACATATTGGAAAAGCGGAAAGCCTTTTGAGATATTTTTATTTTAAAAAGAAAAAAGAAAAAAAGTTACCTCATCAATTAGAAATGAAGACTGACTAGTCCCTTTCAAAGTCCTAAAAAGCTGTACCGGGCTTAATTTTCATCTGTTTTCAGCTGACAGAAGAAGCTTCTTTTTTTTTGTGTGTGTGTGTAACTGAAGCTGCTTAAAGACCAAGGATCCTTACAAGGTAAGTAGAGGAAATTGTCTGAGCAAATAAATGAGCAATTAAAAAACGAATCGTCTTTGGTCAAAGTTTAACAAAATTCAGGAAAAAGACCTATCCATAAAACGGACCAATCAAAAAACAGTGAGACACGACATGTTTTGTCGTGAATAAATGGACACCTCTTATTTCAGCTGGGAAGAAATTCCCTGAACAGTCTTATTACTGGGACCCAGGCACTGAGTGCCGCTCAGTATCAGCAGGTTACCCAAGCAGGTGGAGTGTGAGCTTACCAGATCTTTGTATTTAAATTTCCTCCAGGTGAGCTTTGCATCCTGTATCCTTCTCTACACCTACCCAGGGGCTTGTACAAATGCACAAAATTCCATAGCTCCTGATTAGCCCGTATAACGTGAAACGAAGGATCAGTTATCCTGGTTAATATCAAATATTAGTCTAACCAACGACACCTTACTTTTTTCTGCCAATCTACCCGGATTTCTACAGTACACACAGCACATAAGTTAGAAACAAATCATCTAAACATTATAGAGAATCTTTACCTCACAAAATAGGCTTTGAACCTTATGGAGACGAGTGAGACTTCAAGCAAAATTTGGTATAGCCACCACTTCCTTATGCTTGGGTAAGCATGGGTTTGCAGAGAGAGAGCTTTGGTATGACGTGATCTACCCGCGATTTCTATTACAAAAAAAATGTTTGAATGTTACCATCAAGTTGTTCAGATTGTTTGGGTAAGATTGAAGCAGCTATTGCCATGAAGAATTTCCTATAAAATCTGACCGCATAGTTGAATAGCATTGGGCAGCGAGTGACCATAGGCTATCCTAGCATAGGCAGCTAGTAGCCATAGGCTATCCCAGCATAGGCAGCGAGTATCCATAGGCTATCCTAGCATAGGCAGCGAGTAACCATAGTCTATCTTCCATTGAAAATTAGCTACATCCTGGAGATGTTTCCCAACAAAACATATTCTTCCAAAGTAGATACGACGGAGCTTTGAAACCAAAGAACTGAAACTATTAAAAAAAAAAAAATAAATTAGTTTTTCGAAACTTTCAAGAGATAAAAGAAGATCTGCTTTCGGATAAAATTGTTCTACACGATTATCAGATCTTTTTTTTATCGATCTATTCAAAATTAGCACACCAGATAAAATCGATACCTTTTTTTAAAAATTTTTATTTTTGGATCAGCTTGTTTTTCCGATTCTTCACTTTGTACTCCCCCTTTTTTTTAAATCCAGTTTTTGTTTTTTTTTTTGTTGTAGTCCTTTTTATATATATATATATATATTTTTGTAACGTAATATGTTTATATATATTTCTTTTTATTATAAACAACGTGTATTAATATAAATACTGACATGTACAAACGTGCCTGGACAGTGTGTTTAATAATTTTTTAAAATTTCCAATACATAATTCAATATAATGGTATATAAATATCTATTTATTTTAATAGATTTATATTTATAATTATTTTTCATAATAATTACACATTTTGTTTTAGATGGACGTTGAAAGGAAGTAACGAAGGAAAATGGAAAATAAACTAGAGAGTAGAATTCGTTTTTCTTTCTTTTTAAATGAGGATCGGAAAATAGGGTTTTTGGTTTGTAATTTTTGCGAAAAACTTTATTTAACACGCAAGAATAAATTGAGCAAAACTTATAAAAAAAAAAAAAAAAAAAAAAATTGCATAGAGCTTTCTTAAAGTCTTGGGTCTTTGGACTCAATCTTAAGAAATTAATACTTAGTCCCAATTCTGTGTATACTTTGATAATGCTTAAAACAAAAGACAAGTCCCGTGATTTGAATGGGGGGGGGGGGAAGAGGAAATCTTGGACTCTAGTTTATCATCTAAGAAAGAGCATTTGAAACAAAAATAGGGAATCATTCAGACTTGAAGGAGCCATGAAAGATGGAAACCCATTTCTAAAAGAAACCTCACAGAAAAATTAAGCAACTCCCCAAACTGCTCAAAACAAAAAAAAAAAACCCAAATTTTTTGATTGATCAAAATTATGAGAAGAAATGGAAAACATAAGCCAGAATTTTTCCATAACACTTTTTTGTTTTTTTTCTTAATTTTCTTTTCCCCCCTTTGAGGTTTTTCCCAATAATTTGATCCAATTTTTTTTAATGATCTCGTACTTAACACCAATTGTCCCAAATTGAAGGGACTATTCCCAATTTTTTTCCCAACAAATTCTTGGATATTTGTTTTTGGTTTGGTTTACGAACCATACTACAAAAATTTTGTACCCTATTTATAAGTTCTCACTTTATAACATTTTATTCCAAATTTAAATTCACGAGCATTAAACAGAATTCTTACATCAATATTTTTGCTTTTTTTGTTCAGAAATATGTACAATAATTTTTGTTTAAATATTTTGTATTCATTTAAAATTGCAAAATTTAAAAATTTGTTTAAATTCAAACAAAATTAATGACACAGTCAGAAGAAGATATATATATATATGTATATATTTATAATTGTTTTAAATTTTTTTTATTGTGAAACAACTAATTAATTTTTAATTAGTTTTATTGTAATTTAATTATTATATTTTTTTTTTAATAATTATAATATTTTGTTTAATTAGGTATAACAAAATTGGCAACCTAATGAGCGATTGTTTTTATTTATTATTTTGTTAAAAATTAATTAATTTAATTAAATTAACAAATTAATTTAATTTATCCAATTAATTATAAATAATTTATTCCTATTAAATTGTAGGTAATTATTAATAAACTCCGCCATTTTTTTTTCTTTTTGATGAGCCTTTAGACTTTTCTAAAAATTATCTCTTTTCATTGAAATATTTTAAAGGAAGGAATTTTCCAGGAGAGTAGGGAAACCCAATTAAAAAGGAATTATATTTTTCTTTTTTTTTTTTGTTTGAGGAGAAAAATTAAATAGTAGAATTTATGTATGTATCTATGGTTTATAATAAAAGGGCCTACAATTTGGTCAATAGGGCAGAAAACAGGGCGTGTTTTCTCGGGTGGAGGAGGAGGAGGAAGGGTGTTGGGAAAGCGTATTATTTTGTTTTTTTTTTATATTTACAAGTTTGGAAATACATATTTTTATTTATTTATAAAACATTTATATATAAATATTTAATTAATTTATTATAAAAAAACCTTTCTTTTTTGTACAAAAAAAAATTAATTAATTAAATCCGAAATAAAAATAAAAGTAATTAGAAATTTTAATTAAATTTGTTATTTTTTAATTTTCAATTTTGTATTTATTAATTTTATAATTAATTTTTTAATTAATACAATACGTTATGTTTGCTAATATGTTAGCAAACATAAATTAGTTTTTTGTGTGTGTGTATGTAACAGAGAAGGGGATCCGTTTATGTAAAAAAAAATCTCAGCGATCTTGATTTTATTTTCAGTTTCGATCTATGCAGAATTTGTTTGTATTAATTGTTTGTATTCATTTTAATAAAAGTAAGACTTATTACTTAAAGAGAGTTGAGGCCAGATTTGCTGAAGCCAAAGAGGAAAAGAGGGGTTCAATAAGTACATAGATCTGTTCTATGGTTTTCGCGGAAACGCACCGAAACTACTTGCCTCAGAATCTAATCTATAAGACGCCACAGAATTTGGTATCTTGACTAATGTGCCTTGGACCATAAAAAGGATTGGGAAGCACTGCTTTAAAGGATTTAGCTAGGATACAACTGATAATTCTTTATCATTCATGATGCTGTTATCAATCTCTTCATTCACATTCACTATGTATACTTGAGTTAGTTAGGCTGTACGTATACAGTACCAATCTTACGTGTACTTTACAATATGTTCTTTAACAGCTGATCAAATCATCTGATCTTCTGCCTAGCTAACCACCAGTGGTTACTTGATTGCAAAACTATTCCAAGAAACTACATTCCCCCCCCCCCAACTACTGCTACAAAAACTCGTGACTGCCTTCCAGCTAAAGACCTCCAAAAAAAAAAAAAATCTTTCATTCTTTCTTCAACTGATTGCTGCGTAGCTGGGAAGAAGAAGATGACGAAGAAGTTCCTGAGGAGGATGGGTTATAATATCCTCATTATTTGCCAAGGAAAACGACTAAAAGAGTCGTTCCAGGGTTCTTCTTTTTTCTTTTTTTTTTAAGAAAAAAACTTCTGGAGTTGAATAAAGAGCACATTACACGAGGGAGTGGAAATGTTACAGAACACAGCCTTCGGCGATTCTCCTCCAGTTTCACTCTCAGCCTGGAACCTCTTCATTTTCTTTCTCTTTTTTCTAAACTTCTCCAGTTAAACTCTTATTAAATAAGGATGAACTGAACAAGAAAACTAGAACACTAAAAGGAACAGAAGTTATAGAATGGCAAGATACCCAAGATGGAGACTGTATGTAGCATTTTCCAACATATTTTTTGTGTGTACATATGAATGAGAACCTCCTTTTAATCGCGGTAGAAAAACCTTTTCCTAATGAGTAACGCGCATTATTATGATAAAAAGGGAATGAAAATTATAGAGCCTGACGTTTAAAGAAAATTCTGAGCAACCTAAAACTAAGGATGAAGTAATAAAAAAATAAAAAGAATTGATGTGAAAAAGAAAAGAAAAACCTGAAGCTTAAAAAGAATTTTTCAGAAAATGTTTTTCTTTAAATATCTTAAAGCTCCATCTTTTTTACCCTCTAAGGACAAAACTGGGAAAATCTGAAAGTAAAAAATCTAGAAACATCTTTGCCGTGAGTCCTAATGCAAGCTTTTAAGGATTATTATTAACCTAGACGAGCTACATACAGTTTCGAACTGTTATTTCCTATGGTGTGATTTTAAAGAACAAGGACTCCACGGAAAAAAATAACCTAGAAGTATTAATTGAAAATTAATTGAACCTCTTCTGAAATCCAGGGCTGAAATTAAGTCCTAAAAATGAAAAGAAACTGAAATGTAGGGCTCAAATACAGGATGTTTTCCATCTTTTCGGGTGAGGAGGTACGTACCCTTTGGCTGACAGGGTAGCCCTTTTGAGGGTCTAAGATGAAACTGGCCAGAAAACCCAGTCAATAGTACAGAGCCTGCTCTAAACCACCAAATAAAGAAAGGTGTCTAAGCAGTGGCTGTGGAAGAAGCATACGAAATAATGGACAACAATGCTAGGAATCGAGCATGGTATGCGACGAATTGATGGAAAACAAGATCTTGAATAAAAAAAATTAAGGTTTAAAAAATCCAGATTAGTCTAGAATCTGGTCTTCTTAACCCCTTAATGCACAGTATTTTTGAAAAAAACCGCTATATTTTATACGATTAAGTAAGTGTATATAGCTTGCAATCCCATGTAAATGATAAATATCTATAAAACGATAGCTTTTCTTTGCTTTCACATTATTTTCAATTCTCGATTATATTCGAGTGTGAAAAATTATAGCAGCATAAAGTACAACGCCGCTCGAATTATCTCGAGTGTGCACAGTTTGGCCAATTTAGCGCGCTCGAGTTAACTCGAGCGTGCACGTTAAGGGGTTAAAGGACACACATTAGATTTAGTGAACATCTTCACAGGAATGAATTGATTATCCTGGAGCCACTGGTCACGATAAAAGAAGAAACTGTTCTTTCATCCTGATTGAAGTGAGTTCCAATCACAAGTTGCGGTCATGAAATCACTTCACTAGAGACCATATCGCAAAATAATAATAATAATACGCATATTGGATTCCCACGCGGAAGTCCCAGGTTCGAATCCAGCAGCTGACCCTTAGATTTTCTTTTCCTAGTGAGCTTCTTACAGCTCTTACCTGTCCGGTGATGGACAGTGTTGTCTGTAACGAGAGAACACCTGTCCAGTCACTGCCGGCACTGCACTGAAAAAAGCTCCGGGTGCCAATAACCTTTCAGATGTTGGACGCACCTTAAATCATTAAAAAAAAAAAATAAATAACTTGTTAAGTAAGCCTCTCTGTACCTTTTACTATATATAAGCAGCGATCAGACTACTAAAGGGTATCTAAAGGGCCTCAGTCAGCTGCAATACCTTGATGTAAAGGGCTCGCCCAAGGTAAAACCTCCATGAAGATTCAACCACTTTTCATCATGTTTTGAAGTCACTTTTTGAGCCTAAACAAAGATCGAATCCTGAATTCTCACAACTGACCACATTATACTTCAAATTTTTAGCAATTAAATTCATATTAAAACAGAAAAATAAATTATATGAATTCTGCATAGATCGATTTCCAACTAAAAGAAATAATTAACAAATTAAAAACAAAATTGAAACAAAAAAATCTAAAATAATTTTCATTTGTATTTACAAGTTTTTTTTTTAATTTTAATTATTCATAATCCCATATTTTAATTATATTTTTTAAAAATTCAATCCTTAAACGATTTAAGCTCGAAGAAAATATATTTTGATGTTTTTCTTATGTAAGAAAAATTATATATCTATTTTAATTACTTATTTATATATTATAATTTAATGGTTTTTTTGAGAGGGGGGTGAAAGAAAGAAAAAATTACAACAGGTAGTTTTCTGAGCCGAATTAATTAACACAAATTAATTAATTTAAACAAAGTAATTAATAATTTAATTAACAATTAATTACTTTTAATTGTTTAAATATATAATTTTTTTTTTTTAATATAATATGTACAAGAACATACTCACATACATACATAGATATACACATACACACTAATTCATTAAAAAAAAAATTAAAAAATAAAATCCTAGAAAGTACAAAAAAAATTCTTTCCCACAAATATTTGTGGGATTTTTTTGGGGGGGGAGGGGGGAACAAATAGAATTTTTATTTGTGCTTAAAACTAAAACAGCCACTTTGTAGCTTGTGTTCTTCTTTACCAGTTTCTTGTGCTTACACTCCAAAATATGGGGGGGGGCAAAGTTTGTTGATTTTGTTTATTTTAATATTAATATTAGTGATTTTAATAATTATTTCTATTTAAAAATAAAAGTAGAATTTACAGTATAATATACAGGATGAACAGTTAGAATTCAAGTTTTAGGGATTTTTGGAGGGTAAGGTCCAAAAATTCTGGTTTTTGTGGGAAAAGTTTTAGGGGAAAAAAAACAATAAAAATTAATAAAAAATAAAATACATTATCAGAAGATATCTACGCTGTCGTCCTGTGCAATAGCACCGGTAGTGCTATGTACCAGACTGCTGCTGAGATAATCGCTCCCGATGAAGAGGATTTCCGGCGAGAGATGGCCGCCATTTTGTCACCTGAAACCAGAAAAAAAAAAGGAGAAAGTAAATACACTCAGTGCAGGATTTTAATTGGTGTAAAATTTTGATGATGGCAGCCATCTTGTTTTTGTTTTTTGTTCTTTTATTGTCAACGAGATTGCAGGTGTTTAGCACAGGAAAGGAGTAGAAAACAAATGTTCAGCAGGGTTAAAGAAAAGAGTCTCTCAAGATGGATGAAAACAAAATGAGAGAAATTTGTGCAGGTTTGAACAGGCATAAGCATGCACAATTTGTAGTATTTTGGCAAGAAAAAAAAAAAAAAAAAAAATCCAACAACCTCAATAAACCAATAGAAAACATCCTTTTGGAACCTCCCATTCCTTCCTTCCTTTAAAACACAACTTCCTTTAGAACCCAATAGTCCTGGCTATTCTCGAGTTTAGTTACATGTAAAAAAAAAAAGTTAGTTTCGGTTTATGATTTTCTTGTTTTGGAAACCCCGATAAACAAGAAAATAAAAGAAAATTAAGGATAAAAATAAATAAAAACACACACCCCCCCACCACCACGCAAAAAAAAAGGGAAATGTCCAACGATTTCCTGTATGGGTCAACACCAGCTGGCTTTCGTCCAATCTGGTGGAAGTGAAATAATTTTTTTTTTTCCCATATGTACTAATAAATTATCGATAATCCACAGCCTTGTGGATTACAGAAAATGGAAACTGGAGGAGTGGGGGGATCTTAAAAGATAAATAAGTAGCTTTATCTGGCTCAAAGATGCACTAATATGTAGAAAAATCCGAACATTTATTTTTTATTTTAATTTATTGCGTAAAATGCCACAAATGAATTATTAAAAGAAATATTCTCTCGTTTTAAAAATAAGAAATGTTCATAATCAATATGGACGGTGAATGATTAATAGTAGGTATGTACATTTTTAAATTCTCGAATTAATTAAGTAGTACAAATTGAATCTCGCAGAGGATCGCTGTTGCATGCGGCTTTCTGAGGTGATGAAATCACACACAGGTTTTTAGCAAAGTGCACTCCATGCACTTTTATTGTGCAGTGAAGCCAGCCACATTATCTTAAACATACACACGAAAGCATATGCACTACATACCCAAGGGTTACCTTCTCTAGGAGACAGCTTTCGCTAAAGGAGTTAACACTTTAAATCCAAGGTCCTTCCACGAGATTGGGCGTTGAACCGAGGACCTATAAAAACCTTAATTCGGTTGGAACATTGAGAAGGCTAGTGGGCGGCCATTCATGGGCTGTAATGCCAAGGATGAAGAAGAAGAAGAATTACAAATTGAAAATATGGTTACTTCCGCAGTGCAGGATCGTATCGTTGGCTTTATCCGGTCTAAGCACGCATGTTTATTGGTAACCTGGACCGGATTTCCTGTATAAACTAACTCAGTTTGGTGAAAAGAATTCGGAAAATTTTGAATAAGGGCGCACTTGATGAGAGCTAAGGGAATGGTTACGCTTCACTCTAACGTGCTGTTTCAGTACAATATTCGATCCTATCTTTCATATAACGGAAGAAGGGTTTATTCCCTTCCCAATGTTGCTGAAGTACCATTTTTGTAGTGAATTCCTTTACCAGAAGCCTGAATGGACTTTTCATAACAGAAATGTTAAAAAGACTCTCGAGATTTTCCAGTAAGAGAAAAATCGTTGGACCATATTTTCTAGGGTTTTCATTACAATTTTTCAATTATTCAAATATTTTTTTGTATTATTCCAAGATATATAAAAATGGAAAAATAATATAACACTTTCCAATTACTTTGAAAACAAATATTTACATTTTAAAATTTCTTTTTGCAGTAGAGATACACATTCTACTGGTGTCATATTAAAGAGGCACAACATCCGGCTACAATGGAAACTTCTCAAGTGAACACATACACAAAAGGAAGAAGTGAGTGGAGAGAGGTATGGGTTACAGCGTGCCATTACTGTAATAATGAGACCATGTTTCCGCTGTACGTACGCGGGAGCGCACAAATAGACACCTTGAAATGTTGTCAATCTTTTTTTCGAACATATAACATACCAAATATACGATATACTTTTTCTTTCCTCCCTTTATATATATATATATATATATATATATATATATATATATATATAAATGTGTGTGTATGTAACAGACTGGCATCATGTAAGATCGTTTTATTGTAACGAAGAGACAAACTTAGACTACGAATAAAAAAAAAAGGCAAGTATTGTTGAATTTTCCTTCGTAACAACCAAAAATTTGTAAGTTGCAAATTTTTCTGAATACGCTAACGGAGATACACATCTTCAAAGGATGGAAGTAGATTAAGCTTTGTACAACTGAAACATAATTTGTTGCTATTTCCGTACTTCCCTCAAACTTTTGTAAAAAAATAGTAAGTACTTTAATTACACGCTTATTTTCAATTTCAATTTGTCACCGGAAATACAAGTTTTAAGATCAACAACAAGAGTTACTGTTCCTGTGCATATTCTGTGAAAAGTTAGGGGGTATACCCCACGATGTTAATGCTGTTCGTGTTGTTAGGGATAACCGCAAGGACTTGCATGAGTCTTGGATTCAGTTGAGACCACTTAAACTTTTTATCCTCCCACACATTTTTGGTCGCAGCATGTTTTTTTTTTTTAAAGAAAAAAAAAGTCAGTTTGATGTAAATTTTAATTGTTGTTAAGTTTAAGATCGTTTAAAAAGAGGTCTCTGGTTGCGAAATATTTCTTCAATAATATGAGGGAAAATTGTATTTTTCTCTTACAAAAGATCAAAGAAACACTTGAAGCCTTCATTCCCATTTCCGCTGTTAGCACAAAATTCACCAGGATCCACGGTAGCCGAGCGGTATAGGCTAGACCCGCTCAGCTAAGGTGTATTGTTGGTTAGTGGGTTCGATTCCCCTGGTCTAGGCCTTGGATTTTATTTAATGGTTAATATGAGAAATTTACAGTAAAGTATGTTAGGCGGTTATAGGCTAGACCCGCAAAGCTAAGATGCATTGCTGGTTAGTGGTTTCGATTACCCCGTCTAGGCCTTGGATTTTATTTAATGGTTAATATGAGAAATTTACAGTAAAGTATGTTAGGCGGTTATAGGCTAGACCCGCAAAGCTCAGATGTGTTGTTGGTTTAGTGGGATCGATTTCTGGTCTACGCTTTAGATTTTATATAATGTTTAATATGAGAAATTTATAGTAAAGTTTGTTATGTATGTATGATAGGCTAGACCCGCATAGCTAAGATGTATTGCGGTACTAGTCTATATTCCCAATGTTTAATATGAGTTTACATTAAAGTATGTTTCTTATTCGGCTCCGGTCCACGACACCTAATTTCGTAGTAGGACGTAAAACCTACCTGAAAAAGTAGGCATTACTTTACTTTTTTTTCACAAAATTCATCACAATCAAAAATTGTAGAGGATATTTTTGGGTATTTACTAATTAAGAAAACAGTTCAGAAATAGTAAATCTACTTTACAAGCAACCCTTAAGTAAGATATTTGAATAGACAAGAATGCAAAGAGCAGATCTTACCAACTAAAAAGAAAAAGTAGCCAGTGTAGACACCAGTGTCACAACCAAAAAAAAACCTATCCGCTGAATCGAAAGACCATCTTTGAAGAAATAGAGGGTCGCAAAGTGACAATCGGATTCAAGGCATCAAATTTTTAACTCTTCCGTTTTTTTGTGAGTTAAACACGCATCCATTCATACTTATATTTTTTAGTAATTCCTTTAAAACGGAACAATACTACCTGTAAAACCTTGTCTATCCACCTAGAAATAGACCCACTTTTTTGATCGTTCAAGTGTAGGAAATAGGAGTTCGAATCAAGATAGTTGCGTGCTGTTCGTCCTTACCCTTACAAATCCAATTTCACTCCCCCTGCGGGTTAGGGGGGAAATAAAAGGATAATGAACTGTTCAACATGGATATGAAGGGAAGCGAAAAGTTAGCCTAGTTTTCTAGGCCATCAAAGCTAGGGAAAAACGTTTTTTCAACCCCATTCTACAATACTACATCAACTTGCCTGATCATTGTTTCTAGTCTTTGGTTCGTACTACAAAGTACCATTCTGAATCTGATGTAAACATTACCTATATATATATTATTATACAATAAATGTTGATTTAAAGTTGCATAACTGGGTCATCTTCTTTGTAAACACACAATGTAAAATGATAACGATAATTTAGGACTGTAACGTTTTATCCCCCCCCCGTCCGCGCTCTCTTCTATCTAAATGGAATTAATGAGATCGTCCAATATTTAAAAAAAAATTATTTCACACCTGAAATCAGCCAAACTGGAAGTACCGATTTTAAATCTAAAAACCGATTTTTCAAGTTTTTTGGGGGGGAGGAAATTTATGGAAAACCCCATTAACTGATTTTCTTTTAAACTTCGTAGATATAAATTGCATTCCATATAGAAACATTTTCCGAAGGACCTTTCATTGTAAGGACACTTTGTAAGGGCAAAATGGCATTATTTACTCTAAAAAGGGACGTTTCTACGTGTTCTATGTGTAGCCAAGTCACCTGTAATAGAATTCTTGACCAACCGGAAATTCCGCTGTCATGGATTACAGAAATTTGTTTTAGTAATTTTTCACGTTAAACCCAAGTGCCAAAGGAAACGCTAAAAATAATTTCCTTTTTTTTCACAGGAAACAGTTAACACATATTTCCTCTAGAAAAATCTCAATTTTTCATAAAACTGATAAGATCGCAAGGACTTATTTCCTCTTTAGAAGAAATAAGAAGTAATCAACATTCTAAATATATTTTTTAAAAAAGGAAAAGGAAATGAATTAAACAAAACGCATTAAAGATAAACAGTAAATGAAATCTAACCTCAGAAATACGTTTCAAAATAAAACTTGATTAGAACTGTACCAGCAAAAACATCCGGCTGTTCTAAAAAATTCTTACTTTTACATTTCCTGTTACTAGGTTTAATGATTAATTTCCGTTTTACATATCGATACATATTATAGTAGATTAGCTAGCAAGAGAAACAGGACGGATATTCTGGTGGCGGATATTCAGTTTTCTTTGAGAGAGAGTTACGTATTTTGAGGTGGTACATTTCCGTTGTACCAATACACATATTTCTTTTGAACTATCTACGATGTACGAGGTGTAGCCGAGCTGATAGAGGCAAGTCTCACAATGCTAAAATACTGGGTTCGCTCACTGGTATTGGGCTTGCACTTAACTTAATGATATACAAAGTTGTAAGGTAAAATCGGGTGAGATGGCCAACAGCCGAAATTTAACCGAAATGTCGTCCGACGGCGCTGCGTGACCTCTCCAGTGATGAACCTTCATGTCTGACTAAAGTGAGTTCATTTTGGCCTGCGTCAAAGCGTTATTAATTAACTCAGAGAATAAAAAACGTTATTGTCTCAACAAAATTTTTTATGACAGTTGCATAGTACTGCGTATGTATGTTTAACGCCTCGGTCCAGCAAAACTTTATCGATATATGAACTTAAAACTCGCCGAAAATATTAGGAATTCTGTTAGGGGTTAAAAAGAAAATAATAGCTAGGTCAGTCAGTCTGGTGGGAGAGAGGGAGGCAGTGATTATTTAAACAGACAAAAAAACCGAAATATATAAATAAATAGTAATATTTTTTTTGTTGAGAGGGGGGTCAGTCATTTGTAATGCACCTCTTAATGAAGTGAATTTGATTTTGTGTAATAAAAAAAAAATTAGGCTTAGTAATAGTTGGGAAAAGAAAGGATTAGAAGACCAAAAGTGAGCGGAAACAAAAGAAGAGAGAAAATCCAGGAGTACAGAAGGCAGTGGGAGCAGATGAGAAAAAAAAAGTTGCGAACCGAACAGAGTTGGTTCTGACGCTGGCGAAGTAAATTGAGCCTTTGGATAGCTGGTGAAGAAAAGTAAACGAAAACTCGCTTGCAGGAGGATTTATCGTGTACCGAGAGAACGAAAACTCTAAAGGCGTACAGGCAAGAGTAGAGAACCAGGTGTCTGCCCAATTCAAGTTCAATTTAAAAGGAGCGGTGAGTGAACCCCAGCGCTGGTGGTAGCAAAGGTAATGGAGATTGGACAATTTGACAAAGTTTGAATCCGTTATTATTCTGAACTGAAGTTTTTTATTATTATTATTATTTAAATTTATTTATTTTTCTTATTAAATGTACAATGTGTTGAAAATATTCTTTGGTCAGCTGGGCCCATTAATTTAATTCCAAGTTTTGTTTGTATAATTAATATAATGTTCATGTGCAAAAATTTCTAACCAAGCATTGTATTTTCTGTTATAGATATAAAATAGCCTATTCTGATATTGAAGAGAGTAGGACCGGCTGTAGCTGGTGCATTACACGTTGACTGATTGCTCCGTAAATCTAAATTAAATTGAATTCCTGCTTCCTTATAGTTACTGTTCTCTCTTTTACTCCAGCCAACCTACTATTCCGGGTATTAGGGGTTTTCGCTGCTGTACCCCCAAGAACCCGCTCTTACACGCCCATAAACATCCTCTCTCCCCACACCTTTTGTTTAATCATTTATTATTTTATTTTCTTTTATTTATTTTCATTTATCCCCTTGAAACCGGTACTTATTTCACTCGAAACAACAGCGTGGCGCTCAAGGCAACTATAAACCGCCCTTCCCCACCCCTTCTTCACTGAGCTAGTGGCACTGATTACCTCCCCCATCGGGGAGCGTAACAATTCTTTTAATATAAAGATGTTATAAGCACACCTGTTTGCCCTGGATATGGGATTTTATGTCGTTTCTTGATTCTGGCAAAAAACTACGCACTTAAGTAGTATAATTACGAGGGTGATTCAATTAAATTTATTATACAATTCTCGATCCTCAATATTGAGCGCAATGAATCATTTCTGTGGGAAATTTGTAGAACTTACAAATCGGGGGGATGTAGTCTTGGGCAGTAGCGGAGAGGAATCCCTGTTAAAGTTCATTCCTTTGGAGATTTTGGGCTGGAAAGATAAGTTACTTAAAGAAGACCAGCTTGTGACCTCTGGCTTCACCCAAAAGTGACTTTGGTCCCCTTATTCTCTCCTCTTAGCATAAGAGGTAAAACTTTCACGACAACTATGGTATAAAGGACAACTACTTACAAGGGGAAGATTCTTCCAAATTCTGTGTCAAACTGAATCGAACTAACAGAAAATAAAGTTTAATTTAAGAAACAGTCGCAGCAAAAGTTACAGTTTCTTCTACCGACTGGAAAACGCCAAAACAGAACTAACTTACAAAGAGAAACTAAGAAAAAAACTAGTTCAACCATATATAACTGAATTATACTTGAAGTAATAGAATCAAGAAAGGCGTTTTTACCATCTGAAGAACGGAAGTGGCCTTAAACCGACTTAGACACCTGATTGACGAATGGTTTCACCCATTGACTGCCAGCTGGTTACTCTTACAGGAAATCAATTCATTTTATTTGCACCATCTTTAGTGGCTCTATTTGTTTTTTAAATTTTCTTTTTGGTAAACCATCACGATTTGTGAGTTTAAAATTGGCCACCCCCCCTAGTAAAAACAAAATATTTTGTAAAAAATCTCGCGCTGACCCTACTCACATGACTTTTCTCCTATTGCGATTATTACAACTATAAAATTACCAATTTTCTCATAACTGAACATAAAAGTGTAGATCTTACAAAATACAGGATGATTTTAGCCATTCTAATAAAAGTAAATCTTAGCAAAATGTAGTAAGTAGATTTAAAAAGTCATAGTTTGAAAAAAAAGGTTTAAGTTATAATTTACAGTAACAATAAGACAAGGGCGGTCCCCAAGGTAATTTCTTGGTGGCCCCACGATGTACTGAAATAAAATGAAAATAGAAAAAGGTTTTTATGAAGGAAATAGCGCTTAGGGGGAAGATCGAGGCAAAATATCGGTACCCACAGTTCACCAGTTTCCGTTTAACTTCTGGAAGACGAGTATACACTTGGTCCAAGACGTTTCCTGTGGGCTTGAACGAAAGCGCTGACTTAGTTCCAGCGACTTTTGGGAAGCCATATTTGTCTGCCACTCTCAGTGGAATTCCAGAATGATTTGGTTTTAAAAGGACGAAGAAGGAATTCCCAAAAGATATTCTTATTTAGGTGAGAAATATCCTAAAAAAAAAATGGAGTACCTCCTTGTGTGAGCAACTATTTCCGGCCATGAAATTAAATAAAAACAGCATTCAGAAGAAGATCGACTGGATAAACATCTATCTAGCTTTAATGAAGATTGTCTGCTCTCAGTCTCTGAATTCAGATATTTTGGAAAAACAAGGAAATTTTTTTGTAAATATGTTGTGCCCAGACGTGAAGATGCAACAATATCTTAAGATATAAATTAAGAAAGAAAAAATTACAAATTTAACGTTAGGTAAACAGCAAAATATTCTTATTAAACACTGAGGGGAAGGAACACCGAACAAAAGACATTTTTTGTTTAATTTTTAACATTTTTTCCAATGCAAATTGTCTTTGCTGCAAATTTCATGTAGCCATCTCTTGCATGTTATGCATTGAAGCCAATCGCATTTTGGGCCCTTCCTATCATAAAAATATCCTTTACACTCAATACAAAAATCATCGCCCTCCTCTTCAATGTCACTCTCACCATTGGTCATTACCAAATTACCAAATCCCGACAGTGGTTGTTCCATTACGGGAGCTGTAAAGCTGTTAGAAGCTCCTAGGAAGAGAATAACCCCAAGGGCAGGTACTAGATTTGTACTCAGGAGTAATCCAGCACCCTAAATTAATCCTTTTCCTTAATATTAGGTTATTATTTTCAATTCAGAAGTTAAGAAACAAATATATATATTTTCTTGATTGAAAAAGTAAGAAAAACACAGTCCAGCCCAGCAATCAACAATCAACAGTTTATCGGGAATCAACAAAGAAAAACAATAGGAATGATTTTCATCTCTATTATTTTGCCAGATATTGACAGAAGTTTGTCACATAGTGTGGGGGGGGGCCACTATTATTTGGGGTCTTATATCACCTAACCATTAGCCCAGCCGGCAGGGGGTGTATTCAATTGTATCTATATCTTATCTCTCCCTAGCCAACTGGACGTGGTTGGAGAGAGGGTACAGGAAGGGCGTCTGCTCCCCCCCTCTATACAGAAAATCCCACAAATTTTATGGACTCTAAGGGGGGCGCGGGAAATAAAGAAAGAAGAAAAACTAACCAAATGCTCACTTTATTTTATTAGCCCCAAAATACGCCCTCACTCACATATACACACACGCCGAGACCTATCAATATTCCCTTTACCCTAACTCTTTATCGGCTAACCCACATTCCAAACCTTTTATCCTGGCAAGGAGAGAGAGAGACTTGAAGGGCCAGACTACCTTCCCCAGCTTCCAAAACCCACTACTTCCTTTCGCTCCCCCCCTCTTTCCACCATTGCCACCATCAATATAGGGCCCTTCCTCTTTTTGGTGTGCGAGTTGTGTAAGAGAGAGAGAGAGCGAAAGATAGAGTGAGAGAGAGCGAACTGACGTAACTTCGTTTAATTGAATTTCCTTCTTTCTATCCTAATTCTATCTTCTTGTTCAAGTTCTTCTTCGGGAGAGCCGTTTGTAAAGCTAGGTGTGGCGGGGTGGAGGCTAAATTTTCCCACTTCTACTTCTTTTTTCTGCAGTAACACCCCAGCTCACAACATTACAGCTGTAATTGTGTTTTTAGAAAAAGAAAAAGGAGAGAGGTTATTGTTTACAAACAAATATTTTAATCAGTAGATGGAAACTGCAAATCAATTAATATAACCTCCCAAACAGCAACAGCATTTTCAGCAACTTTTCTTATAAAACGTTAATGAAATAACTAATATAGACATTTAGTAGCATTAATTAAAAAGAAAACACATTTTTGCAGGCTTAGCATTATGTAGACTGTTTGATGCACCATTTTGCTACGAAGACAATATTCTCCACCAACATCTATGTGCTTAAATCTATAGCAGAGCTAGCCGATTCGAATAAATGCAAGGAAATGATTACAGATCGGTTAAGCTATAAGGATGGCAGGAATATAGGAGTACTGATCCATCCATTAGTTGTAAGTTTGTATGTAAATAGTTGTATATAGTAGAGGGATGAATGTGTGAAGCGAATGTATTTGTAGGTAAGAATGGAGAGTGAGTGATATTCTAGTGATAAGCTCCTAGACGATGCTGGCTGTATGGCGGAAGCCGATGCCAAAAAAAAAGGAAAAACAAAATGTAGACTGCGAGTCAGTATGTTTTACGCATTGATTGGGTTCATTCTATTGTTTTTAGAAAAGGAAAAAACTATGGATAACAGGATGAGGAATTAGTGAGTAAGTCTCACGTAGAGATGAGTACCCAAACCGAAATTGATTTCTGAGGAGCTGCAAGTTTTACACTAAAACAACGAAGGGCTTTCCCCAAATCCTCTGTCACATCTCTCAAAAACAAGCTCCAGGACCGGAATATCCTTCCGGCTATGACCTCTTCCCTCCAAGGACTGCAATGTTTGTACCCAACTACTGGAGCCTAAAAAAAAAAAAAAGCTTTTGCCCCAAAATCGACCTTTTTACTCCTAACCATTCAGAAAGAGGCACCACGGTAGCCGAGCGGTTATGAGGGCAAGACCTGCAAAGCTAGTATGCATTGTGGTATTGGGTTCGATTCCCCTGGTCTTGGGCCTTGGATTTTATTTAATGGTTAATAAGAGGAATTTATAGTAAAGTATGTTAGGAGGTAATAGGCTAGACCCGCAAAGCTAAGATGTATTGTTGGTTTAGTGGGTTCGATTCCCCTGGTCTAGGCCTTGGATTTTATTTAAGGGTTAATATGAGAAATTTATAGTAAAGTATGTTTAGGCGGTTATAGGCTAGACCCGCAAAGCTAAGATGTATTGTTGGTTTAGTGGGTTGTATTCCCCTGGTCTAGACCTTGGATTTTATTTAATGGTTAATATGAGAAATTTATAGTAAAGTATGTTTAGGCGGTTATAGGCTAGACCCGCAAAGCTAAGATGTATTGTTGGTTTAGTGGGTTCAATTCCCCTGGTCTAGACCTTGGATTTTATTTAATGGTTAATATGAGAAATTTATAGTAAAGTATGTTTAGGCGGTTATAGGCTAGACCCGCAAAGCTAAGATGTATTGTTGGTTTAGTGGGTTGTATTCCCCTGGTCTAGACCTGGATTTTATTTAAGGGTTAATATGAGAAATTTATAATAAAGTATGTTAGGCGGTTATAGGCTAGACCCGCATAACTGAGATGTATTGTTGGTTTAGAGGGTTCGATTCTCGGGTCTAGGCCTTGGATTTTATTTAATGGTTAATATGAGAAATTTACAGAAAAGTATGTTTGCTAATCGCCTCCGTCCACGACACCTAATTTGGTAGTTGGACGAAAGCCCACCTGAAAAAATAGGCAATTACTTTACTTTACTGTACAATTCAGACAGAGCTCAATGATCTTACAGTCAGGAGTGTCTCTGGAAAAAAATTTTCACTTTTTCGCCACAAATAACTTTACGGAAAATTTACACACGTCAAATAGAAGTAAGAAAAACATCCTATCCCAATTTTAGAGGCTTCCTGCTCCAAAATTTAAAAAAAAATAAAAATGAATTTCAAAATTTATTAAAATTAGAAAGTTAGACCCGGGAGGTGGGGAAACAACTGTCTGAGAACAGTAAGTAGTAGGACATGTTTTGGGAAAAAACCTGTAAGAGTTAGTGCGTCACTTCCTATTTGTGTTAGGGGTGTGTTGTTCTTTTTACTTTTATGAGCCGATTAAACTACCTGGTCTTACCGGTTTATTGCTTGTCCGTGGTCCCTCTAGTATAGTTTCCAGTTGTTGGTTTGTTTGTGTGTACGTCACATCCCGCTACTACAGGAAGGAAGTTTGCAACCACAAGTTTTTGTTATCCTTTTTTTATGGTGAAAACAATTTGTTAGGTATTTCATCTTTTGTTTTTATGCGCTTCCTTTTACTTTTATCTTCCTGTTTTATTCTTTACGAATTAAAATTTAATAGTCGTGTAATGCTTTTTCATTAGAATTCAAACTATCAATTTATTATTTTATTTTATCTTCAACTATTTTACTGGAACCTGGGCAGGAAAGTGTTGCCATTATGAACAATTTCCCCCATAAATCGGAAAAAGTAGTTTTACGTAAAAAAGGTCCTGAGGTTTGAATCAAATAGTTTAAAAACAAATAATAGCAGGAAGAGCGGGCTGAACTATAATTAGTATTTCCGCTTTGGGATATTCCCCTAACTTGGAATTATAGTGATACATATTATACTGAACATTATACTAAGATCGTACACCTTAAAGGGAAGTATACCTGCATTCTTATTTGAAAAATAATATAAATTAAAAGTTTTAGAACACCTCACGCACCAAGTTTCTTTTCAGATGAGTAGTTCTTCCGTTAGAGGAATTCTGAGTAGCTACATTTCAGTCTGCTCCCCCTCCCCCTGGGAGCGACCTTTTCTCGTTCATTTGTACTACAATCTGGCGCGTTGATGCTGGGATAAAGTAATACTAGACAACCATGGTTTAATGGAACTGTCACTAATAAATGGGTTGTTTTGACAATAAGCAGGCTGAAAGCGAACCACGCGGTGTGCGGATCGTATCTTCACAGGATCAACAAAAAGGTCCTCTCTCCTCTTTGCGTAGATTGCAATGAGGAGGAAGAGGATTTCAAACATTTAATGATGGATATGTCCACGTTAAGTGGAGTAGAAAGGAAACGAATGTTTGACGACATATACAGGTATTTAGATGCACCATTTCGCTACGAAGAAATAATATTCTCCAGCAACATCTATGTGCTTAAATCTGTAGCAGAGCTAGCTAAGAAATATGAATGTATTTAAAAGTTATAGCCGATTAGGATGAATGCAAGAAAATGATTAGAGAAGGATTACGTGATTTTTAATTTCGGTTAAGCTATAAGTATGGCAGGAATATAGAGTACTTATCCATCCATTAGTTGTAAGTTTGTATGTAAATAGTTGTATATAGTAGAGGGATGAATGAGTGAAGCGAATGTATTTATAAGTAAGAATGGAGAGTGAGTGATATTCTAGTGATAAGCACCTAGACGATGCTGGCTGTATGGCGGAAGTCAATGCCAAAAAATAGGCAAAAAAAAAAAAAATTAATACTGATAACAGTGAACAGTAGATGCAAACTAGTAGAGAATTTTTACGCAGTCAGTGAACTATTCAGTCCACTTTCTTCATTAGAGAGAAGATCACGAAGGTCACCACTGTCTTTTAAGAAGTCTTATTGGGTTGCCAAGGAAGAGAGTGTAATTTAGAAGTTAAGATTTTGGAGCTATAGGATTTGCTGGGTGTAATTTGTAGATTGAAGTGGAGTTTTCTGTATCAGATTTTTGGCGTCTTGGGTGATAATAGGAATGTTAAGAACGGTTAGAGACGTAAAAAAAGGGAGCTTTTACTATAGATCGAAGTACTCTAGATTGTCGAAATTGAATTCTTTGGGGATTGGAGCAATTTGGTTGAACCCCACTGATATGTTTCAGTAGTCTTTTTCTATTTGTCTAGAGAAGGTTTAGATCTATCTTCTAAAATAGTCTTTTAAGTGTTCGAAAGCGTCATTTCAGTTTTTCTGATACTTCCAATGAAAATCCGGGCATCATTCCCATATTTTCCTTATTTAGAAGGAAAAAATAAAAAATAAATATCACCGCAGTTCCCAGAACGTACAGCACAATGAAACAGGTACACCGTTAATAATTAAATACAGAGCTCTAGAATTTGACCATGCGTACTGAATTACGCTAACAGGAAATTGCTCTCAACCAATCAATCGCTCAATATATATCAACTATAAAATAAAGGAAAAACAAATACAAATAAAATTGAACAGAATTGATTAAAATCCAGGATAATTATCAAAATGTCCAAAAGAATTAAATTCTCTCAATTTTTTTCCCCAGAATTTCAATACCATCATCACGTTAGGGGGGGGTTATTTGGGGGAACAAAGTGGGGAAATATTTGATAACACTACTTTCAGGAGAGGGGGAAGAACGTGATGGAGAGCAGTGTTTGTTTTTGGTTCTACTTTTTAAATGGTCTCACCCAGTAAATTGATAGTCACGTTGTAATTGGATTGGATCCTGTTTAAATGGGTTTTGTTATCCTAGAACTGCAGGGAGCAAAACAACGCCATCCAGAGGAGTTGGTGGGGAGGATGTGTTTATAATAATTAATGTACATCCTAAATTGAACAGATGTATCTTGGAATTGTGGTGGAAAATTTTTTTTAGACTGATTGCCTGATTTTCATTGTATGATTGATTGATTTCCAGTTTGAAACCAAGAATTTTTCAGGAAATGAAAATTTATTATCAAGCCCTCGTCTTCTTCCTTCTATCTCCAAGGGGAGAATCAATCACCCTCCAGCCCCCCCAAAAGATGAATCTAAGAATTAACACAATTTGACCTATTTTTTTCTCTCTCTCAATTCAGCGCAGGGATTTTCCCCAAGAACGGGACCCTCTCGTTCACAAGACGATTCCCCCCCAAACAAATTTGATGCCAAAAAAATTGTGGGTCAAAGTCCCCCCCCCCACCTTGTTTGTCAATACTCTAAAACGTTTTTGAAATGACTGTGAGAGGGTTGATACAACTCTCATAACTATGTGGGTCAAGCTATGGACTTAAGGCGTAAGAAACGAAAACTCTTTTTATGGGAGGCCCAAGTTTTAAGATTAAATAAAAAAAAGTGACTCAAAATCTACAATAAGTCTTTAGCTACACAATAAACCGGAAAGTAGTCTGAAACAAGTCTACCAACAGCCACTCCCGTCTACAAAAAGAAGACGGCAACCCTCTACTTCACTTCACCATCAATATATTGCTACCACATTTTTTAAACTTAAAACTCCCACAATCGGAAACACGACTTAAACGAACTGAAGTTCGACAGGCGTTATCGACTACTTAAAAGACTGCTAGACCAACGTTCAAATCTTTCACTCAATAACAAACGACTGATTTACAATTCTATACTAAAACCCACCTGGAAGTACTGGTATTGAACTGTGGGGGTTCAACGAAACGCTCCGATCTTCACAGAATTCAATCTCTTCAGCCTAAAATTCTCCGAACTGTCGTTAACGGTTCCATTTTAAGTTTCAAATCTAACCATCCACACAGATCTGGGAATTCCGTTTGTAAGTCCAAGGTTGCTGGTACTCGCTCATCAGAACTTCATCACTCTCATTCCAATCCTCTTGTCCGCCATCATTTCGATCTAATCTTCCACTTTATAACAAACGACCGATTTACAATTCTATACTAAAACCCACCTGGACGTACGATATTGAACTGTCGGGTTCAACGAAGCGCTCCAATCTGCACAGAATTCAATCTCTTCAGACTAAAATTCTCCGCACTACCGTTAAACCGCTCCATTTTACGTTTCAAATCTAAAAAAAATCCACACAGACTTGGAAATTCCGTTTGTAAGTCCAAGTTGCTGGAATTCGCTACAAAAGTTTTCATCAGAACTTCATCACTCTCATTCCAATCCTCTAGCCTGCCGCCATTTATCATCTCATCACCCTCCAGATCATCCTCCCAGGCGAATAAAATCAGCCAGTGGCCTCGCGATTTTCTCTCTTCTGAAGAGAGTAGCTAGTCCTGGGAGACGACTTAGGGAGTGTCATCACTGGGGGGTAACTTCTCCCATCAATTAGTGAGTTTGTAGTGGTGTCAGTTATTGTCCATTGTTACTAATAGTGTTGCATCTAGCGCTGGTGTAATTTAACAAATAAATTAATTAAAAAAACTCTTACAGCCGTTAAATCGTATCTTCAAAGCTAGATCTTTTTTGTTTTTGTTTTTGTAAAAAGTACAACGTGTTTCGAGGTTTAAATTTCGTTCTCCTCTTTGTCTCTGATCTAATAAAGTCTCGCTACCGCAACTTTCACAGCCTCCTAGCTCTCCATCCTAATCGTCTTGTGCCACAACTCTCCTCTCCTCACCTTCTAGACAATCCTCCTCGTCGCTTGAACCGGAAGTGGCCTAAGGACCTATATTGATGTGAATATTCTCCGAGAAAGAGTTCCATAAATGGGTGGTTGCTCTTACATGACTTTAATGTGAATTTAACCAGTACCATCAAATTTACTTAATGAAACATTTCTTGTAGTTGTAAATATGGCTAATAAAGTGACAAAAAAAAAAAAAAAAAAAATCATAATCACCCAAAAATAACTTCTATAATTGCAAAAAAAAGTTATCTGAGATTTCAACGCCAGTTATTTTTGCTATTTACAGCATTTTATAGGTTCGTGAAAAGAGCATTAAGCCACAGTAAATTTAATAAATGTGCTGCAGTGAAAGGGTATACTGGGCAACCCAAAGGGCTTCGTACGGCCCTTGGGGGGGGGGGGCGGAGGCAGGGGAGCAGGAGAAAGCTGAGTGCAATAATATAATACAGAAGTAGCACTTAAAGCTGTTGGCAGTTTATATATCTATATGTATATCCCAGGATTCTAGGTGGGTTCTAGGAGGGATTCTAGGTTGGTTTTAGAGCTCTCTTACTCTCTCTCCTCCCCCCCCCCTAGCGAGAGGATGCCACAGACCGCCATAAATGTTCTGTGCGGGGGGGGGGGCTGTTAGAGGGATATGGCAGATGGCCTACTGCAAAGAGACACGCGGGGGAGGAACTGTTGACTTTCTTGATCATAACATATTTCTGCGCCAATTGCAGAACCTCATTTTATAGTTCCTTCTTTTATTTTATTTTCTGTACAAAAAAATAAATAAAATAAAATAAAATCTTTCTTCTCCTTAGATCACCTCAGCTGTGGTCCAGTTCTCAAATAAAAGGGAACAACAAATCCAGGTATGAAGCACTTCCTTTTCCGTTTTATGAAAAAACCATAAGAAGCACAAAACCTTGACAATAATACTGGAGAAATTATTTATTTTTTTTAATTGTATTCACCACAAAAAATGAAAATCTTTATTATTACCCTTCAGTAAAAAGAGGGAGATTGATGATCAAAAGTTGCTGACGTTAAAAAAAGAAAATGTAGAGGGGGAGATTGAGAAAATAAAGGAAAAATTAAATTGCACGTTATATGGCCTCAAAAGATAAAAAGAAAAATTCCAACCTTGGTGAGGCTCAAATGAGAAATAAATTAACCCAACAATATTTTTAAAAATAACAAAAGGGGTTACCACCCTAAATGTAGGCCGTGAAAAGAGGATGTGGCCCCTTCACAAACAGAGAGGTATTAAACAGGGCAACAGGGTGGAGAGGTGTGTGTATAAAAGGGATAGGGCAGGGAGTAAATAAAATACCTCAGGGATTCTCCATATTTAGCGGCGATTCTGGTGCGGCCCACATAGCTCAATTTCATGTATATGTATGCATATATTTTTGAGCTAACCTTATTTCCTTTGATATACTCATAATTTCTTTTTTTTTTGTATATGATATTTTGTATGTAAAATGTATTTTGTAGGGCGAAACGCGAAGGGCCTTTTGCAATTATATCCAGTAACTTTTTTTTAATTATTATTTTTTTCTCTTTAACTCTTGCCAATTGCTTGCATATTATTAAATCGTCATGGGGACGTATTCTAGCGTGGGTGGGCGTTTTGACTAAAAAAAGGACAAAGAAAAATCCATTTTTCTCTCTTTTCTATTGTTCCGAAAACTATTGATGTTTTAGCTGCGCTTAGCTTTGACATGAGATATTGCAATCATTCTAATTTTTCATCATTAATACTTGTTTTGGAGTTGCACCGATTTTCATCCATCATCAGCGAGGGTGTGGGGAAATTAATCAGTTTGTGTTTGCACAATGGATAATATAAAAAAATATAGAGCGGGGTCTAATAATAAATTATAACAGTAAAAGAAATTCGGGTGACTCTAAACATTGGACAGTGGCCGAAAGGGTATAGGCAAGATCCGCAAAGCTAAGATGTGTTGTTGGTTTTGTGGGTTCAATTCCCCTGGTCTAGGATTTGGATTTTATTTAATGGTTAATATGAAAAATTTATAGTAAAATATGTTTAGCGGTTATAGGCTAGACCAGCAAAGCTAAGATGTATTGTTGGTTTAGTGGGTTTGATTCTCCTGGTCTAGGCCTTGGATTTTATTTAATATGGGAAATATGAGAAATTTATAGTAAAATATGTTTGGCGGTTATAGGCTAGACCCGCAAAGCTAAGATGTATTGTTGGTTTAGTGGGTTCGATGCCCCTGGTCTAGGCCTTGGATTTTATTTAATGTTTAATATGAGAAATTTATAGTAAAGTATGTTAGGGGGTTATAGGCTAGACCCGCAAAGCTAAGATGTATTGTTGGTTTAGTGGGTTCAATTCCCCTGGTCTAGGCCTTGGATTTTATTTAATGGTTAATATGAGAAATTCATAGTAAAGTTGGTTTTGCTATGATAATTGTTTACGTCAATTTGGTAGCCATTAGTCAAGGATTATGGTTGGTACAAGGGAAGGAAAACGTAAAGCTACCCAAAGCCCTTCTGTCCCCAATTAGCTACCCTAAGGGAGCTAAGAAAACGGAGCCTTTAGGGCTTCATTCATTAATAAATCTTTTAATTTTTGAAAAAATAAAATTAAAATAATAAAGTAATGATTTACAATAAAGATTTCTATTTTTTCCAAATAACAATAAACAAAAAAAGAAGAAAAGCTGTCAAATGCAAATACATTCCAGCCCAGTATTCCTGGGTCTCAAGAAGTAAAAAGGTTCTGTACATTTAAAAGAAAATGCAAAATTTCCCAGAGAATAATTTGAACTAAGGTGTACATAGTAGAAGCTTTATTGCAGGGAGTTGTTTGGTTGGCAACAATGGTCGGGTAGGGTATTTCTCCTTCCTTCGTGAAATGGTGGTGCTAGAGCGAGAAAACAATAAATATTCATAGCCCTTCCAATAAAAATGCCAGTTTAATGAATCTGTTCGTAACGACTATTATTGTAATTTGCATTTCCAACTTTGGCCAAACAACGGCCCCCGCACAGAGTATTTACTAGAAAAACAACTCGGCCAGGACAAGAAATTATGTGATTTGGAAGTGAAAATAGTAAGAGATTCAATATTTAATTCGAGACATTTATCAAATATTCAATAAGAGTTGATCATCTCACTCTAATAACTCCCAAATAGGTGATCTAGTAAGAAAACTGCATTTTGATTATTCCCAGTTTTGATAAAGGTGTCCTGAAAAAAGGTTGTTCCTAATCCAAAGATAGTTTATATCCGGACAAAGTATGCAAGCATAGGGAGTATCCGGTCCATTTTCATGGGACATAAAGCGCTGATTGAGACGCCTCGGTAGCCCAGCGGTTAAGAGGCGAGACCTGCAAAGCTAATATGCATTGTGGTACTGGGTTCGATTCCCGGTCTTGGCCTTGGATTTTATTTAATGGTTACATGAGGAATAGTAAAGTACGTTTGCTAGTCGCCTCCGTCCCCGACACCTAATTGGTAGTTGGACGTTAAGCTCCGCCTGAAAAAATAGGCAATTACTTTACTACTTTAAAGCGCTGATTGCTTCTTCAACAGTGTCAACAACCTTTCATAAGACCAATTAATTAAATAGATTGTCCTTTCTTAGCAAAGTTTAGGAGTTGGGCTCTTCATAGAGCAAACTACTTTGAAAGAGGCTAGCCTTAAAAGACAAACAATTACAAAAAAATACGTGCGAAACTACTTTACAGACTATTTGCAAGACGCTCCAAATTGTCTGTAGAACTCACAACGTTTAATGTACAACACTATCCTTAAAACCTATGTGGACTTACACGGACTAGAGCTGTGGGGTTCAGCCAAAATCTAGAAACATACAGGGACTGTACAGGACATTCCAATCTGAACTACTGCCGACAGATAGTTGGACGCTCCTTTCTACGTTCTTCACAACGACCTCATACATCCCATTAGCAACAACAACTCGCCAAGACGAAACATCCCAAATAACTATACAGCTCTAATTGCTCTAATCGTCTCATACATCTCTCGTCAATTCCTCTGACAATCCACCAGGCCGATTGAATCGCCACCAACCCCCGGACTTCCTTGAGAACTAAAGATCATCGTCATCATCGATTTCCTGTGTAGGTCTTCCTGCTCTTCACGCACCAAATATATCTTCTCTATTTACTTATTGTACATTATTTATTTACAGGCTTAATAAATTTTTTACAAAAAGTTGACGACAGGCGTGTACGAGTACATTTAGAAGTTTAAGTGCTATCAGATTTGCAATTAATTTAACCAATTCCATTAATAACTACTGCGAAACAATAACGGAAGCTGCACTATTATTATTTCCCATCTGAACTGTTGCATTAATAACACTGTTCATACATTGTGTTTTCTTAATGGCTTTTCTTGATCAAATATTAATTTTCTTACATTCACAGAGAGCATGCGCTTTTCATTGTTATATACTACAGTTTCTTATATATTATTTTGTATTGAGCTGAACTTGAACTGTTAACAAAGCATGTATTTACTCATTAGTAATGCATATTTAAACATGCATGTGTACACGTGTGTATTCGGTGGATTAATTATTTGAAGTAATTACTTCATTCTACAAATAATAAATTTAAGGAAAAATTTTAGATTATAAGTTTTAAATTTATTTATTATCAACTATTTGAAATTTAAGGTTCCTTTACTTGTATTACTATTTATTATTTTATTTATTGCTTTGAAGTATATTGTGCTCTTTTAAGCAAGAGGTTGTGTTTTAAAGAAAATGAACGTAAATACATAATTAAAAGACTTATAGTATATGTAAGTATATTAAAGCCAGTCTGGGCTTATGGCATCGAACTGTGGGGTTCAACCAAACGCTCAAATCTGCAAAGGATCCAGTCCTTGCAATCTAAAATTCTTCGCTCTATAGCTGGACGCTCCTTTCTACGTCACTAATCAAACCATTCACACAGACTTGAACAGTTCCTTTCGACCAACACAAGTTGCTGAAAACACGATACAGAAAATTCCATCTTAACATTCAATCACATCACAATTCACACTTGTACGAGTATCAACACTTCTATCTTCCAGAACATTTCCAGACAACACTTCCAGACGTCTTAAAAGACAGTGTGGCCTTGCGATCTCCTCTCTGATGAAGAGAGTCAGTAGAATTTAGAATGTTTTTGGAGTGTTACCGCTGGGTAACTTCTCCACTCTGATATTTGTGATATGTTGCTTATTGTTACCCTTGTTGCTTATAACGCAAAATGCGTTGATTGTAACTAAATAAATATTAAGCTTCTAATTATATAACCATAAAAACACAAGAAGAAACATACAAGGGATTGAAAGAGTACCAGCTGTTCACCATGTTGAGATAACATCTCGGAAGATGAACCATATTGCAGCTTCCTTGCAGTAATGATACATAAATATGATTTTCTTTTATTTAAACACTTGATGGTATTTAAACAGAATATATTGTTCAGTTGGGATTCATTTTCAATATTTAATAGGTTGACTAAATAGTAAGATTAAGATTCTTATATGGCGGCCCCTAAGGCCTACGCCACTGCGACCCCTTTGGATCTATTGTGGATCCCCTCACTCTAAAGCTCCCTCTCCAGACCCGTCCGTTTAATCAGACTCTTAATTCTGGAGAGCGGCTCTTTTGGTAAAGCTCACAGGCCTTGGTTTTTCCTCTCCCGAGAAGTAACATCCTTAGCCATACAAGCCCCTCACACTGACACAACACGTGCAGTGCCGTTTCCTCCTCTTCCTGACAGAACCTACAAAGGCTATCATCTGGCCAGGCCCATGCGATGCATGTGTTTTCTGAGCCTGCAGTGGCCTGGTTAATAGGTCTACAATTATCCTTATGACGGATTAAATCTGCACTCATGACTAAATAGTAACTGTTAGCATTGTATTTTAAGATGTACTGAATTAAATATACATCTCTGCACGATGTAAATTTTGAACATTGAAAAATAAAATGGTAAAGATCATCACTTAAATTTAAGAGAGCACAATGGAACAAATATCATACGGATTAAATTGATGTTTTCAATTTTTAAAAATAATTCTACAAAATTTTCGACCCATAAAACGCATTTAGAGAGCTAACAGGCCTAATAAAAGATAATTTTCTATTGAACTGAAAGAACAATAAATACTTTTATAAAAGAGGCTTTAAATCCGAAATCGATATCCTTGCTAAATATATGATTTTATCAAAAGCTTATCTGTAAGTATTCAAAGGCTTTTTTGTTTGTCTGGTGGATGACATTCACGAGAGAAAAAATGGGAAAACCCAGCTGTTTTCAGGACCTATTTATCAAATGTTTTCCATGTGGGCCAGGATAAAATCGTTGAGAAAAAGGTTACCGATGAAAATGGGAAACCTACCCAATAAATTGTGCTTAAAACAGTAAAAAATATAAAAAACAAAAATTCTTACCTTCTGAGACAAAGACGTGTATATAGGCTGGTTGTGTATTTGATGCGCTGCATGTATAATTGCCCGAATCGGAATATTTGGAATCGTGTATGGTTAGATGACTTTCTGTTTTTTGGCCTTGTTCGGTTCTCACCTGGACACCGCCTCTCGAGGTGTCGTAGTTGATCATCTTGGAATTGTGATACCACAGCACGTACTGCGGTGGTGTAGGGCTCTGCAACAAATAAAATAAAATCAGAAATATTATACATTATAATACGAAAATATATACATACATTTTACAGACATACAATTAATATGAACTTAGAGGTGCCTATTTTGAATGGATTGTTAAAAAAGAAAAATCAATCGATACATCATCATCAATCCATCAAACTTTCACGGCTATGATTGCTCACAGCATAGAGGGGACGAGAAATATCATTCATAAAAACACAATGCGGAAATCATGAAATACTTGCTTAAATTACGTCAAATTGCGTCATCCGTTTTGTAGAGGTTCTTTGTGCGTGAGTTTATGCCTTGTACTTTAAGTAGATGGTTTCCTCTTTACATCAACATTATCATCTATTAGTATCATTGATTTATGAGACTGTTACGGTTATTATCTATCCTTCTTTTTTTTCACTTTGTATTTCCGGGTATTCATGGAAAGTATTACTGCAGGGGGACAAATTTTCCGGATGTTGCGTGTTACTATCGTGGTAATCAATAGCAAAATTATGGCAATAAGAGGTTAGTAAAAATTACGCTAGGCAGAGTAAGAGACCTGTCAATACCCCCTCCTAAAAAAAATAAACGCAGTAGGCTGTCATGACGAAGCACATGGGGGAGAGGGAGAAGTCAACTATTACTAACGTCTAGCAGAGTCACGAGTGAACGAGTGCAGTATTTCCATTGACGTAATGAAGTGGCTGGTCAACTGGCCAGGATTGGGAGCATCATCCAACTCCGTTCATTGGTTCCAAAGATCCTACTCTTAGTATTGCCAAGAATAACAGCTGTTAAGCAATGGCTTTGGAGAATAACGTGAATAACCAGAATTCCAGGTATCCTTAGTAAAAAAAAGGTATTACGCCCGATCTGTGTAAATTACAGAATCAAGGGACCAGGAATCAAGATTACTTTTCTGGCAATCTGTCCTCTCATTGCAGGACAAAGTAGGGAAGCAGAAAACATTTTTCTCACATTAGTGGGGGAAGGGTAAAAACCCGGTAACATCTGAGTAGACAATGTCAGGAAGTAAAGGAAACGGCTTCTGATGTCCTGTTTGAGATTGCGAGATGAACTTTGCAGCAGCCAGAGAAGATCATAATATCACAACAACAACAAAAAAACTTAACAGCTAGAGAGACTTTTTCTCATTTTCTGTAACTTTTTAGACAGTTGCCAAATTGGGTTCATTGAAACTATGGATGGTACAAAACGTCTTTAGTAGACCTACCAGATTGAAATTTGAATCATTTTTCTCGGAGAATATAGGCGTGATTCTGAGGGAGCTGTGTGGCAAAATTTAGCAACTGCAGCATTTTATTAAAATTAAACATGAGTAATATATGGAAACAATGAGGCGGGCGCCACGGTAGCCGAGCGGTTAGAGGCGAGATCTGTAAAGCTAATATGTATTGTGGTACTGGGTTCGATTCTCGGTCTAGGCCTTGGATTTTATTTAATGGTTATTAAAAGAAATTTACAGTAAAGTATGTTTGTTAGTCGCCTTCGTCCACGATACCTAATTGGTAGTTGGACGTTAAGCCCCGCCTGAAAACAATAGGCGATTACTTTAACTACTTTATGGAAACAATGAAGTTTTTCGAAACATTCCAATGTTTCAAAAACCCATCTAATCACGCTTAATTATCACAAGGACAAATTCAAGGACTGGCCAGGATTGGAGCATCATCCAACTCCGTTCATTGGTCCCAAAGATCTTACTCTTAGTATTGCCATGAATAACAGCTGTACAGCAGCTGTTAAGCAATGGCTTTGGAGAATAACGTGATTTTGAATTTTTTGTTGGATTCACAATCAATTCACCTCCCACCTATAAATGGGAACATAGTATTGGAAAGAAAAGGAGCGAAGGAATGAGCAGAGATCGATTAGAGAATGATATATCGATAAAAAGGCAGATGTAGAGTAAAAATAGAAATTACGGGAATATGATAGAAACTTGGCGCGGGAAGAATGAAAGCAAGAAGAGATCTATCTCTCTCTGTTTAACCGAAAATACAAAATCTGAGCAAGCTTTGAACCATCTCTAGATATTCCAACATAACTCTAGCATGTATATATTCAAGTATATAGTAGATAAAGCAGTAAATAGGAAGACTGACTGATATTATGTGAAGAGCAGTATATACGTAGAGTTTACCGAGACCAAAATGTTTACTATATAACCTTCTTTATGTTTCTACAACCATGAAGTATTGGTTAACCACATCGTACATAACAAAGCATTACAAACATGCTGATATTATTATTATTATTAATAACGTATATTGGTGGAGATCAAGGCTGACTTTATCTCAAAGAAGAGGAAGAGGAAGAGCGAGAGGAAGAGGGAGAATAAGAAAGAAGAAAGAGCGAGCATATGTTAACCACAAATAGAGAAAATTTTACCTTCTCACCACTGTTATCAAATAAATATAACCTTCCAAATTCCATTTTAAATAACATTTTGTTTCATCCAATGCTTTCATTACAAAAAAAAGCAAGTATATTATTTATAAACATATTTATTGCGATCACATCTCTTGCCGCAATTAATGCGTTTAAAGTTCGTGTAAACTTGAAATTTGTGCTAAAAAATCGCTAAAAACCCAACCGATGCCCAATCGATATTCTTCAAATGTAAAGTTTCCCTTATAAATTGAACTTCCATTAAGATTACCAATAGGAAATGCGGAAGCTGCAAATTTCATTGTATCTCAGCAGATAAGCACAGATTTCCGTTTACAACGCAAAAACCGTATGGCTAATTAAGAAGGCATTTGTGATACTTTAAATACCCATATTGTGTCTCATCCGTTTTTACTGATGCCATGCAAGTTCCTTACAGTACAACCTTCACAGAGAAATCCCACCAGCATCCTCTAGAGGTTTCGATTTTTAGAAAACTTGCGTGGATTGAGTGGTATCAACGAAGGATTTCAGAAGGGGAAATGTTGGCGATGGCATTGTATCAGCTCCAGGAAGAAGCTGCCACAACTGATCTGCCGTGAATGAAAATTGGAATGAAGTGGCTGTGGATAAATATATTTTCCATTTTTCCGGAAGAATAAGTTGCAACTGGGTAACTTTCTAAACTTCATTCACACCTTTTATATGACCAGACAATAAAGATGTTCGGCAGTAGAGCCCCCGGAGGAACAGAAAAACTAACCCCACACTATTCCTAAACTAATTGTGCTCTATTTTAAAGAGATCTACCTCTGAACTAGTTATGGCGAATATATAAAGTGAGAATCACAAGCGAAAGCGGTGTCATGCAAGACTATTTGAACTAGCCATCTACTAGGAAGAAGAAATTTGAGGGACAAAACCACTGGATTTGAATCCAGAGAAATCTCCGCGTGGAAATCCAGTTCACTTACCACTGAGCTAAACTCTTTCCTAAGGCGCGACGGTAGCTGAGCGGTTATAGATTAGATCCGCAAAGCTAAGATGTATTGTTGGTTTAGTGGGTTCGATTCCCTGGTCTAGGCCTTGGATTTTATTTAATGGTTAATATGAGAAAATTATAGTAAAGTATGTTTGCTAGTCGCCTCCGTCCACGACACCTAATTGGTAGTTGGACGTTAAGCCCCGCCTTAAAAAATAGGCATTACTTTACTAACTTTACTTTAATTTCTTTCCTAATTCTTGTTTTTTTAAAAAATCTTTTATTGGAATTTACAACTGCAACAGTTTGGCTAATCTGCATGCCCAGAAGGCAAAAAAAAAAAAAAAAAAAAAAAAAAAAAAAAAAAAAAAAAAAAAAAAAAAAAAAAAACTGCAACAGTTGTTGCAACAAGCGAATGTGGGTTCCTGATAGAAAAAAATAAAAGAAAATCTTCAATGGAGAAGGCACCCAGTGGTACCACTCCACGTGCTTTGCTCTCACGATAAGAGAAGATCACGAGGCCATCTTCTCTTCAGTCTCCTTAGAGGATTACCTGGAAATGTGGGGGAAGATAGGTGTTCTATGAGAGTGTTAGGATGATCTGCTGTAGAGGAATGAAATTTGAAGAAACGAGTGTTAGCAAGATCTGTAATGAAATGGAGATTTTGAGATCATTATGGATAGTGAGGTTAGATACATAGAACGGGAGCGTTAAGAAGTTTTCGTAGTATTTTTGAACTGTAATGCCTGGAGGCGTAGTGAGTTGGAACGCTTAGTCGATCTCTGGTACTTCGATGCCGTATGACCAAATAGGTCGCAGTAACAACAGGTATAAGAGTCTTTTGTTTTGTAGGTTAAGTTTCGAACGTTTGTCAAGTAGTCTGGCGAGAAGTTTTGTTAGCGTTGGTTAGTTTCTTGTCTTTTCAGTCTAGTATGGGTGGATTCCATGTCAACCGTTTGCTTCTAGGTTGAAGTCCAAGGTAGCGTACTTTGTCCACAGTGCATAATTCTTGTTGTTGTTTTTTCCTTTTTACGCACTAGTCTGTTTACAAGAAGGGTCATAACAAAAAAACCGGAAACGAACCGAGCCAGTTCTCTAGAAATCGGGGAGGACTTACTGGTGAAGTTGTCAAATCTTCAGGATCTCCAGCAAGATCAATCAATACCTTCATTGCTGCCAGTCTAATGTTCCTTTATAATTGCACCGCATTTAGGGGAATTTTCGAAATTAATATTGAATTTATTGATGGTCGATCAGGCATAAAGTGATGAATAAAACAAAATAGAGTAGGAAAAAATGCACAGTCGCATGTTTGACATGATTACGAAATATATACAATTTCATTACAAAAATGATTCAAAACGAAACGATTGAAGTGAATAAAAAATGATCAAAGAAAACCTAATGATACTAATTAAATTGAGAGGCGTGGGTGGTGGAGGGTATACAAAAAAAAAAACGCTTAGTGATTAAATTAGAAATTTAGACGAACCTGGGACCAATGGAGAGGAAATGCTGATTGATACGTTGGGAAAGGTCCAAATTAGACTGCCAGCTACAAGTCTGGGTCATTCTCTACTAACCCCTCCACCCTAATGACAACATCACCTATTAATTAGCACTACAGGTGTATTATTCACGGCACCCTCCTCTATCTCTCCCGCAGCTTCATGGACCAATTTCTGGTACTTTTATGTTTACAATGCGCTAGGTCACTTGTTTACTACTGTTATTTTGCCCTGCTAATTAATGAACTAGAGAGAATGTAAATTTATCAACTGGACCAGAAAAAATAAATACACTCTGACCACTCTCAGGACTTCCTTTTAATGAAATCCCCTCAATTTTTAATAATAATTTTCCCAATAATGTCAGCTGTCTACAATTAAGGTTCTCTAAATACAGGTAGTCCTCGACTTACGACGTTGAACCGTTCCTATGCGAAATCGTAAACCGTTTTTTCGACGTAAGTCGGAACATACGTACGTAAACTGCACCATATACAGTACAGTACAGTACTGTAAGCACTTAGCCTATCCTAACACAGTACCCTACATAATTATCAAAAAAACCATATAAAATACTGTGTACAGTACGTTTAATAATGAAATGAAACAGTAATAAAAAACAGTAGTGTACGAGGGTCGTTTGAAAAGTCCGTGCAAAGTCAGAGAGATAGCAACACTGGCGCGTATCGAGGTTATGTTTAGTTAGTAGCATCTCTTGGATGAACACACACCAAGTTTCAGCCAGATCGGTCTATTTCTTTGTGTTTGGCATTCGTTTGAATCGAGGAAGTCGAGTGATTTTCAAAAAATGGACGAAAAAGAATTTCGTGTGTTGATTAAACACTACTTTATGAAAGGCAAAACGCCTCAGGAGACTAAAGAGAAGCTTGATAAACATTATGGTGACTCTGCACCTTCGATTAGAACAGTTTATAAGTGGTTTCAAAATTTTCGGAGTGGCCATATGGGCACAAGTGACGCTGAACGTTCTGGACGCCCTGTTGAGGTTACTACTCCAGAAATCATTGATAAAATCCATGATATTGTAACGAAGTTGACCTGGGCGGAGAAGAAAGGCCTAGATTATTCTAGAGGTTGAACGACCAAAGTCAGTAACAGGCCGCCACTGCATAAACAAAAGGGGCGGTATCTACTTGTGGCAGAAAAGTAAGGCCTAGATTGTTCTAGGGGTTAAGCGACTAATGCCGGTAACAGGCCACCACTGTGTAGACAAAAGAGCCGGTCTATACCTGAACTAGAAAGGAAAGGGCTAGATTGTTCAAGGAGTTAGTGACCTGTGTAAAAGCCAGCTAAGAGAAAGGCCTCCGTTGGGGTGGTGGCATATGTGTTTCCCAGCCAGTGATTGACAGGTGAGAGTGAGACAGCCGGAGTTGGAGAGAGACAGAGAATGGGAGGAGGCGGCTCACAGCTGAGGTGGTGGCAGTATGTTTTCTCCAGCCAATGAACATCAGGAGGGCGTGGAAACTTATGCTCAGAGAGTTGGAGGAGGGCAGTCCCAGTTGGAGGGAGGCACGCAGTTAAAAGGAGGCAGACACAGCTGGAGAAGTCAGTTTTCAATTAAGTTTCAATTAAGTTTTTAAGCAAGTTTTAAGGAGTTATTAGAGTTTATAGTTATTAGTCAAGTTTATGAGTTAGTCTTGGAGAGTCAGTGTTGCGGAGTGCTTCAGTGGTAGCTAGTTGGGCAATTAGTCAGTTGATGAGTAGAGCTGTGTTAGTGTAGCTGAGACTAGTGCAATTCGGTGCAGTGCGGACCAGTGGTCAGTCGGGGAACAGTTTTGTGGCGTTACGAAGTGAGTAAGTAACAGTAAACTGTTGTGACTGTTGTAAATGGTGACTGTAATGAATAGCGTTAGTTGCTTGTAAATGTTAATGTGAGTAATGTTAACGTGTTAATAAATCAGGTTATTACTTACAACTTTAGCGAGTTTTATTATTTAATCAAACCCACATATTTAATAACTAGTGGCAGGCATTAGTTGTGTAAGTAAAGTTTTTTTTAAGAAAAACTTTACAATATGGTGATGGATGACAGAAGAGTGAAGGTGCGTGAGATTGCTAGTGCTGTGGGCATCTCGAATGAACGGGTACATAATATTTTGCATCAACATTTGGACATGACAAAGCTATCCGCAAGATGGGTGCCGCGATTGCTCACGCATGACCAAAAACGAAATCGTGTGAAGTGTTGCAAGGACGGTTTGCAGCTGTTCCAGAAGAATCCGCAGGACTTTAAGCGTCGTTTCGTCACTGTGGATGAAACATGGATACATCACTACACTCCTGAGACCAAAGAACAATCTAAACAATGGGTTACCAAGGGGGAATCTGCGCCAAAAAAGGCGAAGACCGTTCCTTCGGCCGGAAAGATTATG
Source organism: Rhodnius prolixus (assembly GCF_049639745.1). Taxonomy (NCBI): domain Eukaryota; kingdom Metazoa; phylum Arthropoda; class Insecta; order Hemiptera; family Reduviidae; genus Rhodnius; species Rhodnius prolixus. The sequence goes on from NW_027411582.1 coordinate 34,645,914, forward strand.
GCGACTGTCTTTTGGGATTTGCAAGGAATAATCCTCATCGACTATCTGGAAAAGGGTAAAACTATTACAGGTGCATATTATTCATCGTTATTGGACCGTTTGAAAACCGAGCTGCAAGAAAAACGCCCACGATTGGCCCACAAAAAAGTCCTTTTCCATCACGACAACGCACCAGCTCACACCTCAGCAGTTGTGGTCGCAAAATTAATGGAAATAGGGTTCCAACTCGTTTCACATCCCCCCTATTCTCCAGACTTGGCTCCTTCGGACTACTATTTGTTCCCCAATATGAAGAAATGGCTGGCGGGAAAAAGATTTTATTCAAACGAGGAGGTGATTGCAGAAACGAATTGCTATTTTTCAGACTTGGACAAATCCTATTATTCGAAAGGGATCAACAAACTAGAGCAGCGTTGGACAAAGTGTATAAGCCTAAAAGGAGACTATGTTGAAAAATAAAAAAGGTTTACCCCAAAAAATTAAGTAGTTTTTATTTTTGCACGGACTTTTCAAAGGACCCTCGTACTTTACGATATCTAATTTCACTTCCATGGTGATGGCCTTCATTTTCTTCGATGCATTGCCATCAGAAGGAGTCTGCCTTACACGTTTGGGAGTCATAATGAAGGGCAAAAAGTGATCGTGACTACGATGTTTTAATGGCGTACTGGGATGCTGGTGACGCCGTCTTCCTCGGTCCCGAGCCGCTGCACACCAAATCACGTACAGTAGTTCGCGGGCTTTTCATACTACTGAACAGTGCTGCACACCAATACACGTACAGTAGTTCGCGGGCTTTTCATAGTACTGTACTGTAAATGGGAGTGGTAACCACGAAACGTCGTAACTCGAGACCGTCCTAACTCGAGGACTACCTGTAGGTATATATAATCATCTGATTTGTCTTTTTTCTTTTTTTTTTACGAAATATATTTTTATTCTTCTATTTTTTGAAAATTTTTCGTTTTTCTTCTGATGTCTATTTCCATTACAACCACACTTCTAAAGTATTAACAACAATTTTACGATTAAGTAACTGTACAATCAAAATAAGACGGTTCAGTGCAAGGATTAGTTGTTAAAGCTCTGGTTTTTAATTTTGATCGACAAATTTTGCATTTCTGTGTCCCCTGCCACTGTGACAAAGGTTATGTCGAGCTGCTCGTTGGAACAGTTAAAGGAGCTATTTTTATGGTGTTACTGGAGACAATACAGTGATGATTTATGAAGTGGCCCTATGCTAGTTAGTGGCTGGGAGTTTTATAACATTCTCTATCCCCCATTCCTGTAGGGAATTCGCTGAAATGTCCCTGGTCTCTTGGTTAACTATATCTTGGGGCGCCATTATAATAGAAAGTTTTGAGATAATTAATTTTACAAGCTTTTTTTTTTTTTGAGAAAATCACCAAAAAAAAAAAGGAGAAATAATTAAGTTGAACATCCGGTTTATCTATTTCGAACAAAACTTAATATAAGACCCCCATGCAGCATCTGTAATGAGAGTACAAACTTATGAGATTTCCGGTTGTGAGTAACAATGACGACAAATTCAAAATACAACATTTAATAAAATAACTTTTTTCGTATTCAAATAACTTTAAAACATGCATTTCCGGTGGAAATGAAATGGAAAATGAACACACGATGGGAATACCCACTCCTCCAAAAAAGGAATAAAAAACCCAACTAAACAAGTAAACTCTACGTTAAAAAAAAAACCTAAGGGATCCTCTAAAGAACTAAGGATTAAGAAGAAGGATGTTCTTGTAAGGAACGAAGAAAATAACCGATCGGAAGTTGTGGTGTGATAAGGAAACACGAGATAAGGGAGAGAGAGTACAAAATATGAAGCTTTTGGTAACTGCCATCGGTTTACAATGGAAAGGGCGAAGTGGGCAGAGGAGTCGTGGGATAGAATGGTGGTAAACTGCTTTCTATATTATAATTTCAGGAACAAGAAGAGTAAAGAGCTTTAGGGCAGAAGTACAAACTAGCTGGCCACATCTCTCCCACCGTCATCACCGGGGAGAGGGAGTTCCGCAAGGAGTTGTTTTCCCTCTTCTACCCTTCCCGGCGTGTACAGACTATACGCATCCTCTCTCCACCATAGCTCTGACGTCAGCACACTACCCGAGGCATAACGGAAACTATGTCTGGAATGAGTAATGGCCGAAAGAGAGGAAGAGAGAACGGGTCCAGGGGAAGTGGTGGTTTTTGGTGAAAGTGGATCTAGAAGGCATGGTGGAAGCTGCTAAGACCTAGAAGGGCCGTCCAGGTCCCCCGGATAGAGAGAAAGAGAGAGAGATGATGCTCCACTACAGCCTCTAGGCCCCCCCATGTAAGGACCCAGCCGCCTCAGATGATGGATAGCGAACTCTGCTAATATTCAAACCACACCACTGCCCAGGGAACCCTCGACTAACCTATACCTAGTTTTACTCTCCATCAGCGTCCTGGAGAGGTCGAGCACACGCTTCTTCAGCATACTCCCGGATAGTTTCATCAAACTGGAAACCCCAAAATATCCTCCCTCCTTTAACTCCAATCTCTTCTTTTTTTTCAACCACAATTTACTTCCAAGGAAATTGAAAAAACAAAACCGCTACGATCCAACAAATTTATTTCTTTAAAATGACCAGTAAACATTTTATCCAGTAAACAACTCACACGGAAACCCCTCATATTCGATTAAAATCAGGCAGACTGTTAGGCTACAGATACAAAATGTTAAGAACGACTACACAACATGCGCTCTAACACTAGCGAATAAAGGAACACAGTAAATAAAATGCCTTATTAGTACCCATCTGAAACATCTACAGCTGAAAAATCCCAATCTCCTTCTAATTCAATCACTCCAATCCAGAATCAATGCTCCTTTTTTACGTCTCCAAAAATACAACAATCCAAATCAACCTAAACAATCCCCGTCCGTATTATTCAATCTGGCTCAATCAAGCAAAATATCTGCCCACTTTTTAAATCCCCTAAACCGTTTTCTTTCCTCTAAATTGCTTATCTTCATCTCCTAAGACTGGCTGTCCTGCAGCTCTGATGGTTAACTCTAAACGGCCACCAACAGTGAATGGAGGCGCCACGATAGCTGAGCGGTTATAGGCTAGACCCGCAATGCTAAGATGTATTGTTGGTTTAGTGGGTTCAAATCCCCTACTCTAGGTCTTGGATTTTATTTAATGGTTAATGAGAGAAATTTATAGTAAAGTATGTTAGGCGGTTATAGGGTAGACCCGCAAAGCTAAGATGTATTGTTGGTTTAGTGGGTTCGATTCCCCTGGACTAGGCTTTAGATTTTATTTAATGTTTAATATGAGAACTTTGTAGTAAAATATGTTAGGCGGTTATAGGCTAGACCCGCAAAGCTAAGATGTATTGTTGGTTTAGTGGGTTCGATTCCCCTGGTCTAGGCTTTAGATTTTATTTAATGTTTAATATGAGAACTTTGTAGTAAAGTATGTTAGGCGGTTATAGGCTAGACCCGCAAAGCTAAGATGTATTGTTGGTTTAGTGGGTTCGATTCCCCTGGACTAGGCTTTAGATTTTATTTAATGTTTAATATGAGAACTTTGTAGTAAAGTATGTTAGGCGGTTATAGGCTAGACCCGCAAAGCTAAGATGTATTGTTGGTTTAGTGGGTTCGATTCCCCTGATCTAGGCTTTAGATTTTATTTAATGGTCAATTTGAGAAATTTATAGTGAAGTATGTTAGGTTAGGTTATAGGCTAGACCCGCAAAGCTAAGATGTATTGCGGTACTAGACTACATTCCCAATGGTTTTAATGTAAGAAATTTATAGTAAAGTATGTTTGCAAATCGTCTTCGACCTAATCTGGTAGATGGACGTAAAGCCTGCCTGAAATAATAGGCAATTACTTTACTTTTTTTACTTAACAGTGAACGGTTACCCGTTCACGCATTTATGCTTATTCTGCTTATTATACAGTTGCCGGAATTTTAAAATAATAAATGCAGTAACATTTATGAGATTTTGAAAAGACATTTCTGAATTAAATCAAAAAATTAATGGAATAAATTGGTTTTAAGGTTATTCTTTGACACGAGCAATGCTATTGTCACAATGTTTTTTCCCCCCTCCCACAATGTTTGCCAGTTTCAGGCTGTTTTTACTGTTCAGGAGAATGAAGGTTATGTTCTCATTTTAGCGTGGTTGAAATCAGCTTTTATTTGAGCTCGTATAAAAAATAAATAAATAAATAAAATAAAAATCATATTATTTTTTAAAACAAAGCTTCTCAGCTGTTTCTATATTACAGGTATCACGCATGCGTGTACACGAAGTTATGTGAATTTTTCTGTTTTATTTTTTTTACTAATGATGACAACTACCTTTATAATTGTCATCACCAGTGACGTATGAATCCTTTGACTTATTTTAAAATGTGTCTCTCCCAAAATAAAATACAACTTTTATCCCACTAAAAAAAGGCCTAAAATCAAGGGAAATAATTTTTTTTTTGTTTACACAAAAAAAAATCTAGAGAGAAGGATTGGATGAAAATTACAAAGCCAAGATGGACGACACGCCCGGGAACTGTCTAGAAAGGCCCTACACAGGCTTGGCGTGCTGTCAACTTTGAGTGAAATGTGAGAAATAGACGTGATCTGAATCTATCTAAAATATTCTCCCACACCCTTAACTAGGGACCTTATTTCCTTTTAACCCTCCAACGCCCTTTTTCCATGCCCTTTAAAATGGGACCCCCATTTTCTCTTTATTGCTAACTCATTTTCTGAATGAAATCTTCAGTTTTGCTTTAATATCGTTAAGTACTACGAGATTTTTCAATACAAGAGGATAGAAAAGTGGATCACCCTGTTACTAATTTGAGAAAAAGAAAAGAGCTATGGAAAACCATAAAAGGAAGATTAGGGAAAGGAAAACGTAGCGGATAACAAAAAAAGAAGCCAGGGTGACCAATAGGAGAGCTGAGCTTCGCCACTGTTCACTTAATTCAAGCATTAGTAAAGATAATCGCCTACATTGGCTCAGGCGGAGGCTTAACGTTCAACTACCAATGAGATATAGTGAATGAAAGCGAAACCACAGACTATCTCTAACAAAAAGTACAATGTAATCAACGCCAAAAAAGTACCCAAATCAACAAGTACCCATCATTTCATTAATATATCATTGATATCATCTGAGTAATTTTACTGTATTAACTTTTCATTAATATTTTTTTAGCATTTATTAGAAATATAGTGGTTTGAAATTTGAAACCTTTGCACAACCACCAAAATTCAACTTTCAATATCTCAAAAAACTATTATTACTAAAACATTGCTATTTAAGTCAGTTATAGAGCTAACTTTTCTCTACAATTTGTTAAAGGATTCATTAAAATCGGAACAATAGGAAGAGAGATATACAGGTTTAAAGTTTGAACCCTTTGCAAAACCACCAAAATTCAACCTTCAATATATCAAAAAACTATTATTACTAAAACATTGCTATTTAAGTCAGTTATAGAGCTAACTTTTCTCTACAATTTGGTAAAGTATTCATTAAAATCGGAACAATAGGAAGAGAGATATACAGGTTTAAAGTTTGAACCCTTTGCAAAACCACCAAAATTCAACCTTCAATATCTCAAAAAACTATTATTACTAAAACATTGCTATTTAAGTCAGTTATAGAGCTAACTTTTCTCTACAATTTGGTAATGGATTCATTAAAATCGGAACAATAGGAAGAGAGATATACAGGTTTAAAGTTTGAACCCTTTGCAAAACCACCAAAATTCAACCTTCAATATATCAAAAAACTATTATTACTAAAACATTGCTATTTAAGTCAGTTATAGAGCTAACTTTTCTCTACAATTTGGTAAAGTATTCATTAAAATCGGAACAATAGGAAGAGAGATATACAGGTTTAAAGTTTGAACCCTTTGCAAAACCACCAAAATTCAACCTTTAATATCTCAAAAAACTATTATTACTAAAACATTGCTATTTAAGTCAGTTATAGAGCTAACTTTTCTCTACAATTTGGTAAAGGATTCATTAAAATCGGAACAATAGGAAGAAAGATATACAGGTTTAAAGTTTGAACCCTTTGCAAAACCACCAAAATTCAACCTTCAATATCTCAAAAAACTATTATTACTAAAACATTGCTATTTAAGTCAGTTATAGAGCTAACTTTTCTCTACAATTTGGTAAAGGATTCATTAAAATCGGAACAATAGGAAGAGAGATATACAGGTTTAAAGTTTGAACCCTTTGCTAAACCACCAAAATTCAACCTTCAATATCTCAGAAACAATTATCACTAAAACATTGCTATTTAAGTCAGTTATAGAGCTATAGAGTTATAGATATAAATCGTGTGAAGTGTTGCAAGGACGGTTTGCAGCTGTTCCAGAAGAATCCGCAGGACTTTAAGCGTCGTTTCGTCACTGTGGATGAAACATGGATACATCACTACACTCCTGAGACCAATCTAAACAATGGGTTACCAAGGGGGAATCTGCGCCAAAAAAGGCGAAGACCGTTCCTTCGGCCGAAAAGATTATGGCGACTGTCTTTTGGGATTCGCAAGGAATAATCCTCATCGACTATCTGGAAAAGGGTAAAACTATTACAGGTGCATATTATTCATCGTTATTGGACCTTTTGAAAACCGAGCTGCAAGAAAAACGCCCACGATTGGCCCACAAAAAAGTCCTTTTCCATCACGACAACGCACCAGCTCACACCTCAGCAGTTGTGGTCGCAAAATTAATGGAAATAGGGTTCCAACTCGTTTCACATCCCCCCTATTCTCCAGACTTGGCTCCCTCGGACTACTATTTGTTCCCCAATATGAAGAAATGGCTGGCGGGAAAAAGATTTTATTCAAACGAGGAGGTGATTGGAGAAACGAATGGCTATTTTTCAGACTTGGACAAATCCTATTATTCGGAAGGGATCAACAAACTAGAGCAGCGTTGGACAAAGTGTATAAGCCTAAAAGGAGACTATGTTGCAAAATAAAAAAGGTTTACCCCAAAAAATTAAGTAGTTTTTATTTTTGCACGGACTTTTCAAACGACCCTCGTAATTACAAACACTAATACGTCCGTTTTATTTGACGTACATCTTTTTTCAAACTTTTTTCTACCGGAAATTATTTTATTATAAATAAAATCAATTAAATCGATAATTAGATGTCCGTCGATCAATTTTAAAACAAAATAATAATAATAAAAAAAACACGAGAAATTTATAATTGATATAAAAACCTAAATTAATTTACAGCTTCCGTCAGAATTTTACTTTTTAAATGTATCCATATAAAATGTCAGTTCCGTTTTAGCACAAAGGATGAAAAACTGGACGAGCATTGATGCGTCACCGGAAGTTGACAAAAAAAAAAAAAAAAAACCGTTTTGATTGATGTTTTAATCAAACAAAAGGTTTTTAAAAACGTCGGGGGGGGGAGTGGAAACCAGGGCTGTATTTACGGACCACAACTTTACAATTTATATGCTCACGTTTTGTAAAACCATGTGTTCGTCCGTCCGTCCGTCTATCTGTACTGTGTTAGGGCAAATAATTTCCCACTGATCTGTGTTACGAGCACCTTTGAACAAAAATTTCAAAATATGGCGTACATATTCCCGTGATTTGTTTTTTTTAGACTGACATGGGCATTAAACATATACTACACGGACATTTTATAGTCATTCTTCGTTATTATGTGCCTTGTTCTGGCGTCGAAATGTGGATGTTGATCAGAATTTGGTTTCCGGTCTCTCTCTAAATAGAGCAAGGTTTTGAACTTTAAAGTTCTTCGACGGTATTTTAAAAATACCTATCTCCCAATTTTAGCCTATGGCAGCGAATCGTGGGCTCTAACTTCCTTAACCCCTTAACGTGCACACTCGAGTTAACTCGAGCGCGCTAAACTGGCCAAACTGTGCACACTCGAGATAATTCGAGCGGAGTTGCACTTTATGCTACCATAATTTTTCACTCTCGAATATAATCGAGAATTGAAAATAATGTGAAAGCAAAGAAAAGCAATCGTTTTATAGATATTTATCATTTACATGGGATTGTAAGCTCTAACAATTACTTAATCAAATATAAAATATAGCGGTTTTTTGTAAAAAAACTGTGCATTAAGGGGTTAAACACAGCAGTCAGGTACAGGCAGCCGAAATGCGTTTCCTTCGAAAAATAAAGGGGAAGACGAGGAGAGATAGAATAAGAAATTCTACTATAAGGTCCTAATCTCGATGTCAGGCCGGTGGAAGAGCTGCTGAGAGAACACCAGGCTAAGATGGTTTGGGCACATGATGTGAGGATGGACACAAGCCGTATAGCAAGATGCAGGGTCAAAGAGGCGCAGGGGCAGACCGCGCAAACATGGGAAGGGATAGTGAGAGAAGATTTCAGAGAGAGGAACTTGGATTGGAGAAGAAATAGAAATCTGACTGGGGATAGGGATAGTTGGAAAGTTTTAGTGGAGGCGCCTCGACACTGAAAGGTAAACGAGGAATTATTAAGAAGAAGAAGAAGAAGAAGAACGTTCTTCGACGGTTTCTTGTTTTTCTTGATGTGACCACAGGTAGTTAATACAAATATCTATTTATTTGGCTACATATAGCATCATTCTTTGATATCTCAGCACTGGTATTCGAACATCTCTTTTGGGTACATCCAATTTTTTTTTTTTTTTTTTAAATCTCAGTTGATGTAGGTCGATCCTGAGTAGCTAAGAAAACTCCCCAAATAGATAAGAAAGCGGCACTGTTCTTCACGAGATTTACTGGAGGATATCTTCTTTTCACCACAGCCTTAACCAACTCATTGTAGGCTACATCCTCTGTCCTCCGTTTGTTCAAAACCTCTTTAGGTGAACCAATGAATAGTTTTAGCCTTTTACTGCTGAAGAATATAGACCTTCTTTTGCATTAATAGCATGAGAAGTTTCTCCCAAAAAATGCTCCAATAAATTTACTTCCCTTACTCTGTTTCCGATTAAACTCGGCTAACCGGAAATAATACTACGTAACAATTTTTTTTTCAGAACTCGGCATGAGCACTGTTTTCGCGATTACATAAACCTGTTTTTTTTTTAAAGAAAATTATTCTGAAATTGGATATTTTTGACGGAGAAGAACAATTTAAGCAACACTTGCCCATGAAATAGATTGATGTATAATCAAGATTGACCACTATGTGCCCAACCGCTTTCATCGGAAAACGGAAGTGGTATAAAAAGTAACGGATAGACTCTCATCCTCTTAATTGGGCGTAAAATGATTCATAGAAGAAGGTGTAGGACCCACACATTTGGGGGGGGGGGAGGAAACATTGCTATAAGAAAACCAATCATTTATGGGCAACTCTACATTGGAGGGGGGGGGGAAGAAAGAGAAAAACTGTCAACAAAAAAGTAAAGATTTGGTTAGAGAACTCAATAAAAGCACGTTCGTTCGCTAAAGAGAAGTAACGAAGTTTTTTATGGATGAATGGATGGATTGATTGATGGAAGATTAGATGGATTGATGAATGGATATTTTATGGATGGATTAGCGGAAATGATTCGATTGGTGGATGGACGATTAGCTACTTTTCAATCGAAACTACGAAACGTGCAGCAAAAAAAAAACAGGTGTATTAAGTTTTTTATATTTAAGTTGTAATTGCATTAGTTACTAACTACATCAAGAAAGCTAGCTTTTTAAGGGCCACGAAAATGAAAGCCTTTACAAGTAAATGGATAAAAGAGCTTATTAAAGAAAGATAAAAAATGATATTAGTATTTATATACTTCTGTTTACAAGGAAAAGTTGTTGAAAAGCTCATAAATATTCAGTAGGCAGTGGCAATGAAACCTACCATATGATTACAGGAAATATAAGTGTACACTCTCATACATACCCTTTTTTTCCCCATTTCTAAAAAAAAAAAAAATTCCCTTAAAAAGGTATTTTTTTTTTTTACCCAGCATCCTCCTCGTACCTTCCATATCATCTCTCACATATGTAGGACATACGTACGTACTCTTGGTAAAAAAAAAAATGGAGCTACTTCCGTCACTGTACAGGTTGATAAAAAATAATTGGATAGCAGGATTCAGTTACATTTTCCGCCACCAGAGTCTTGTAGGCTCTGAAAATTCATCACATCTCTGGATAGACATTTTTTTCTTTTCTAAAGGTCTTATTATTTATGCACTTTCTTTAGTAAAGAATTTTACAATGCAGCTAATCATCTCAAACTGCATTAATATGCAACATATTGATTAGTGCAACTTTCTACTAGTAACAACTACTGGACTGACATCTGGACTTTTACGCAGCATTCACTTGATTCTCGGAAGTACTGATTTGTAATAAAATATTCATTTACATCTCATAATGCCCAAAACAACTTTCAGCCCCCCCACGATAAAAAAGAAAAACCTTTGAATAAAAAAGCCGTAGAAAACATTTTGGAAAACGATTCGGAAAATTGGGAAAAAAACCTTTCAGTAAATATGGTCCCTGTTGAATTTTCTTTCACACTAGGACTTTCCAGCAACCAAAAAAAAAAGAAACCTCATGGGCCTTTTCAAAATCTACTGAAATGGGGATTTACGAAAGGAACCTACAAAAAAAAAAAACTCTGTCGCGTCCTCTAAAGACACTTTGGTGAAAGGCAGAATCTGGACTTCCGGGACTTTTCGTTTTCAAGTTATGGTGGATACATGATTTAGATTTTTTTAGATTTTAAAGGGCGGGACGGGACCTATGCCCCACGGCACCGCAGCCACAAGAGGCTTATTGTGCCTTCCCCTTTAAGTCTAGTAGATGAAACCTCCCCTTCTAAGAAGTTTGAGGACTTTCCCTCCCAATTCCTTCTGCGCTATAATCTCCTTTGGTCTCAAGGTACCAAAGATATCTGTAGCGCAGCCGCTCGATTGCGTTGCGTTGCAATCGAATAACAGTTGAGAGGCCGTTTCTTCCTCTTCCTGGCACAAACTGCACATCGGTTCCGAGCTAGTAAGCCCTAATTTGTACAGATGCCTTTCTGAACCTGCCGTGCCCTGTGAATAGGCCTCTGTAATCAGGAGTAATCTGGATTTCTGCCCAAGCCCAGAGCCTCCTTTGGTTCTTTGTTTACATAGCAAGGGCATGTTTCCCATGTTTGACCCCAGGACGCATCACCCAGTTCTTTTCATGCTCTCTCCAGATCCAATCTCTCTAAGAGCCTCACGAACTGCACACCCTTGCTGATCCCCAGAACAGGCTCCAGGCCAATGAAAGGAGTGTTAGCTCCATTCCTGGCCAGTAGATCAGCTATCTCATTCCCCTTAATCCCCACATGACCCGGGGCACACATTCATGGTGGATACATACTTACAGACCAATTTGTGAAAATCAATTTTTTCAATCTCTACAACGAAGATTTCCGTTGTAGTAAACTCAAAAACTGAAATCTTCACAATTACTGTAATAAGAGTGAGAGAAATTGGATAAAAGAAAGAAGAAGAAGACGAAGAAGAAGAAGTACCCAAGACAGAAGATGGGAAATAAAATGGGAAAATATTTACTAGCAGGGCAGAGAGAGAAGGGCTTTTTGTCCTGGGTTTGGAATATATGACACTGGAGAGCAGCACAGTTTGCTTTGCTCCAGCTGAGCTCTAAGAATTCCCCAGGGCACTTCTTTAATGTAATAAAAGTTGTTCTACTATCCCAAATCTTCGCTATTACGTCACACCCTCGCCGCCTATAAAACATTACCTCTCTCACTTGAGTTTCATCCAAAAACCCTCGCTACATACCCGCTGACTCCTTGCATTTCTTTCTGTTTCCCTTTTTTCTTACCAAAAGATAAAAACTCCGCTTTCGATGTTTGTTGGTAGTTAATTAAAAAGAAACTTTTATTTAAATAAATTATGTATGCATCCCAATTGCATATACACTCGTATACATCGAGGGAAAAGGTAAACTTAGTGCGAACAATCGACCAATTATATTCGTAATAAATAACTATAATGACGCTTTAGAGCAGGAATCCCCAAACTTTTTACACAGAGGGTTAGTTTTGTCTGTCCCTCAGACCGTTGGAGGGCCGGACTATAAAACAAACTATTTTAAAGTAACAAAACAAAACGGGAACAAATAGAATATTTCAAATAAAGAACAAGTAAATTTAAATCAACAAACTGTCCAGTATTCCTGTGGGAATTATGGACCTGCTATTGGCTAATGAGATGGTCAATGTCCGGTTTAGTTATAGTGTGCTTTGCCTTTCTTCCCGCTTCTGGCTGTTATTTAACACTGTTTTCGGAGCCGCGACGCGTCCGTTCCACGTCATCGGAAGTAGTACTGGACGTGAGTGATGCCCGCTGCGCTTTGAGGATGCAAACTATGCTTCTCTTACTGAGCACCAATGAAAGAGGTGCCCCTCCCGGAAGTACGGCGGGGGCCGGATAAATGGCCTCCCCGCGGGCCGTAATTTGAGGACCCCTGCTTTAGAGATTCTCTTCTCCATTTTATAAAGCGCTTTTTTAAAAAAATAAAAAATAAGCACAGCCCTCCCCTACTTGTAAAAGTACGTAAATTTGTTTTCAGAGTAAACATACCATGTTTTATAATTATGAAATCAGATCTTCACAATTTTAAGTTTTTTTTTTCACTTTAATTGTGGGCACGAAATGTGGTATTTCCCAAGTTTCAAATTTTCCCAAAATTAAGGAAAATTAACTTGATAAGAAGTGAACAGATTTTTTCCATTATCCCAAGTTTTCCCCAAAAATGACTCCTTCCATTTTCTTTAAACCTATTTCACCGGAACCTACATCAATGAGACTCGGCGCTGCAAATACAGCGAAGGAAATCCCTTGGATTGAAAGTAACCAACACTTATAAATTACTAGGTTTTAGTAAGCAGGGTTCGAAAATATGAAAATGGGATTTAATGTGGGTTTGGATGTTGATTATGGGATAGATGATTCTTCAGCATATGGATAATAAATAAATCGATGAGTTAGGATGGAGAAGAAGTTCAAAGTCCTATTCAAAGGGTGTAGAGTAAAGGAGAAGCAAGAATACTCTCTTCGAGAAATTCTGGAAGAACCCTTAGATGATAAGAACTCCTGGATAATGTAGAAGGTACTGGAAAAGCTAAGCTTAACCAAAGTGCCTTGTAGCTTACACTTTATCGGAATAACGGAAAGTAAAAAATGAATAAATATCGTTAAAGGATGAAAATTATTCATGTGAAGTAACTAAACATCTGTGAGGAATTATACTTCGTCTGAAAGATGAAGGAAGTTCGCTATGATTTCGTGTAAACACAATCAGTTGAGGAAGTAGCTTTTTAAAGCTAATAGCACATCTCCAAGTTTAGCAAACGGAAAACAGCTAGATGTATATTGATAAAGTAGGCAATGGCTCAATGACGCATTGGTGGTGGACGGAAGACAAGAGAGAAAACCAGCTGTACACTTGACTAAATTAGATTTTGCCTTTAATTCAAGTGTAACCTTCTCATTGGTTACTGCGCACCGACAAACAGACCAGTGTTATATAAAAGAACAACAAAATAACCTTCTTTTTTTTGCGGGGGGAGAGATTTAAAGCGTAGAAAGTACAGTTTCTGTCTCTCTTGCTTCTACGCTCTACACTAATAATGCAATTTTTTAGGTTATCCAAGCAACCGTAGCATGTCCACAAGTTTGTGGGGAACAACTGAGGGAATAACAATTGTGTCCAGGTTTTGTGTGTGCTTTTCCCCCTTATTTCCTTTTTCTTTTTTTTTTACAACTTCCGCTCTGTTTAAGAGATTGTGTGTTTTTTTTTTTACAAGAAGGGGTAAGATGGTACCAGAGTAGGTATATACCCTACAAGAGTACTTGTCAGCTGGGCTCGCCCTACAGAGTAACTGTATATAGCCCTTCCGTTCTTATAACGCTAACAAACTCTGGGTGGTTTACCTAACCTCACTTAAAAGGGTGGAGGTTAGGCTAGCCTAGCCAGGGAAAGGGTTTTAGGGTAACAACGGCAACGGCCGAGCCAGCCGGCGAGCGAGCCTTGCAGGTTGGACTGAATAATGAAGTATGTTTTGCTTAGGTTGGGCCTAGAAGAAGAGGTGGGAAGATGATTCCCTTGGTTCTCAGCGCAATCTGCCCGTTGCTTCCCTCTGCACATTCAGGACACATACACTCGCTGAATGAGAGGGTTAGGTAAACCCGGGGGGGGGGGGAAAGAGGAAAATACAATTAAAGGGTCCCTGTAAAAACAAAAAGTTGTTGAATGAAGTGTGTCACCAGTAACTTTTGCCCTTTTGTAGGTCTGTAAGTCGCTTTCCTTTTTTCTTTTATTTTAACCCCACAAAAAAAGAGGGATTTAACTTTTTCCGGGACATAAATACTAAATGCTGTTAATAGAATTAAGGGAAAAGAATACAATGATATGTGCGGGTTTACTAGTTCAATTAGTTCTAATTTTAAACAGCCATCTTAAAATAAAATCAAAAGAAAAATGACTTTTTTATTTCTTTAAATTAAGTTCTTCTTTTCACATCATATTTCCTTTTAAAATTGTCAAAAAAAAAAAAAAAAAAAATCGCAAACTCACAAAGAACTTCCAGGCTGCAGGAATGAATCATATTATCGCAGAGATTGGTAGAAATTATAGCCATTTTTAAAGAGAAGGAGGGTCTACATTAATTTTTTGTGGGTAAGGGGGTCATTGTGTGGTATAAAAGAAAACTGAAATTGTTGATAAACTTGCAAAGGAAGCCACCAATAGTGGGGGGGAAATGGCTAATTATAAATTACCACAAACCGATATCAAGTATACAATTTGCAAAAAACAGCACTACAAAAATGGCCAGACAGATTATACAGTAATGGTAATAAAGGGAGATTCTTCAAAACTATGGCAGATCAGTCACCTAGACAACCATGGTTTAAGGCAGTGGTCGGCAAAGTGCGGCTCCAGAGCCGCATGTGGCTCTTTGGCACCTTAAGTGCGGCTCTGGCACAAATATCCACGGATGGCGCAATAATATTAGGGGGACCGAAAAGTAATTAAAATTTATTTTTTCTGGCGAAAAACATTTATTTATTAAAGAAATCTTAAGTGTTAATCAACAAAATAATTTCTATCATTTTCTAACACTTTTTGCCAGCGAAAAGGCAATCGTTCGATTCCCTTTTTAAAAAAGTCCTTCGATTTTTCATTGAAGAACTTTTCCAAGTGCGTTTTCACTTTTCCAACATTGGTAAATGTTTTACCTCTTAATGTATGCTCTAACGATCTGAAAAGGTGATAATCCGACGCCGCGAGATCTGGTAAATAGGGTGGAGGGGGTAAAAGTTCTAACTCAAGCTCCCTTATTTTTACCTGTGTTCTTTTTGCTGCGTGAGGCCTCGCGTTATCGTGTTGATGGATCCTTTTTTTCTTATTGACCAAAACAGATCGATTTTTTTTATGAGTTCTTGTTTAATTCGCTCGAGTTGTTCACAATACACTATCGCTGTAGTAACGGTCTGACCAGGTTCCAGCAATTCATAGTGTAAGATTCCAGAAAAATCCCACCACACACACACACACACACACAAGGACCTTCTTTATCGTTAGTGACGGTCGAGGTGTCGGAACAGGTGCTTTTCCGGGAGAAAGCCATTGTCTTTTTCGTGCAGGATTGTTGTATAGCACCCAATTCTCATCTCCAGTTACAAAACGTCGTAAAAATGGATCAGCTTCATACCGAGACAAAAGAGACGCGCTGATGGTACGCCGTTGATCGAGCGCCGTTAAAAATTTACCAATGTTGGAAAAGTGAAAACGCGCTTGGAAAAGTTCTTCAATGAAAAATCGAAGGACTTTTTTAAAAATGGAATCGAACGATTGCCTTTTCGCTGGCAAAAAGTGTTAGAAAATGAAGGAAATTATTTTGTTGATTAACACTTAAGATTTCTTTAATAAATAAATGTTTTTCGCCAGAAAAAACATTTTGATTACTTTTCGGTCCCCCTAATATTTTCATTTAAAAAAACTTGGTAAGAAAAAAATTACATCTTATTTTGATAAATTAAAATTCTCCTATAAATCGAGAACATGTATAATTTTTTGTTTAAAGTTAAAAGGTAGATAGGTAATTAAAATCTTATATTGTTGTAAAAATACGTAACGAACATCGAGTTTAATTTTATTAGTTTTCGTAAACGTAAACACAAACCATGTACAAGCTACCGGCTGAAATTGTTCGTATGTTATAGCAGGTTTCAGGAATTTAAAAACAGCAGAGCAACTTTAGCATTTGTCAAAAATCCTCTTAATGCTACGATAACCAAGTTGAAATTTTCTCCTTTTGAAATTGACATTGGTAGCTTTGAAATACAATTGCTGGATTTAAAAAACAAGGAGATATGACGCTCTAAATTCGAACGTCTTTGTGTTGAATTGGAAATATTGGGGAAGAAAAAATGTGATCTTAGTTCACAACACAATTGGTCTGCTTTGAATGACCTGGAGAAGGAAGACATGATCATTTTCAACGTTTGGAATAGTATTCCTGACTCTTACGATCAGCTGAAAAAGCTCGCGTTTGCTGTTCTTTCCCTTTTCGGTTCTACATATATATGCGAACAATCTTTTTCAAGCATGAACATGATCAAGAGTAAACTGAGAAGTCGTCTTATTGATGAGAACTTGGAATCATGCCTAAAATTAAAAACAACCACATACAAACCTGACTAACTCAAACTTTCCAAGTAGATGCAAGCACATTGTTCGCATTAATAAATATTTATTAAGTATGAAATTTAGTTTTATTTAGTGTACTACTTATTTAGTGTAATAAAAGTTTACTAAACAAGCAGATTTGGCTCCCAATTTTTTTTAAATTGTTGTTATGTTCATATTTGGCTCTTTGGCTAATAAGTTTGCCGACCACTGGCTTAAGGGAACTGTCACTAATAAATGAGGGTTGTTACGACAATAAGCAGGCTGAGAGCGAACCATGCGGTGTGCGGATCGTATCTTCACAGGATCAACTAAAAAGGTCCTCTCTCCTCTTTGCGTAGATTGCAATGAGGAGGAGGATTTCAAATATATAATAATGGATATGTCCACATTATGTAGTAGGAAAGGAAACGAATGTTTGACGACATATGATAGATGCACCATTTCGCTACAAAGGCATAATATTCGCCACCAACATCTATGTGCTTAAGTCTATAGCAGAGCTAGCAAAGAAATATGAATGTATTTAAAAGTTATAGAATAAATGGAAGAAAATGATTAGAAAAGGATTACGGTGATTTTAATTTCGGTTAAGCTATAAGGATGGCAGGAATTTAGGAGTACTGATCCATCCAATTAGTTGTAAGTTTGTATGTAAATAGTTGTATATAGTAGAGGGATGAATGTGTGAAGCGAATGTATTTATAAGTAAGAATGGAGATTGAGTGATATTCTAGTGATAAGCACCTAGACGATGCTGCCTGTTTGGCGGAAGCCAATGCCAAAAAAAGTCAAAAACAAAAAATTTGGTAAACGGAAGTTTGGCTCCAATGTCTGTTCTTCTATGCATAAAGAGTAATGTGGTCGTTAACGGAAACACGTAAGCATTTAAAATTTATCTTTGTTTTATGTTTTTTTACCCAATCGCCATGTATCTCTTGTAGTAGTAGCTCTGTCACCATAAGGAGGTAGTACAACTAGAGGAGGTTACACTATGTTGTGGTTATACTCAGATGATTGCAATGGCAGCCTTGATTATATGGTCAATAAAAATTCTGCAAAATTATTTTAAATTGGAAAGAGACGAATTTATGGAGGGACCTCCTATTATAGATTTCATTTTTTCCCCTTTGTCTGCAATCCATGGTCTCCAGATTTAGGTAATTTCGAAATTTAGACTCATACCCAGGTTAAAGATCAATAAAGCTTCAAAAATAAGCAACAAGTACTTTTTATTTTTTAAAGTTTAATTGGTAAAGAAATCAATTATTATCGATTGGGTCGAGAGGTTAGAGACCGAGTTTTACGACGTACACGGCTAAATTTCCCAGCCGGAAATTCATTCAAAAGCAAAATGATATTGTTCTAATCTAGACAGGAAATATCGAGCTTGAAAATGGTTTTGATGAAAATACCTCGGTGTTGGCAGAGTAAAAAAAGCCATCTTATTCTATTAAACTAGATGCAGCCTTGGAAGAGAAGGAGCTAGGGAGTTCTCTGTTCGGAAGGAGCTTAGAAAGGATGAGGTTGGTATAATACTCGCACTACTACGTTTTACTGAAGGCAAATGAAGATCTGTCCATCTGGGCAATTATTACGGTTAAGAAATCTAAGATGTTCTTCTCCAGCGCAGAAAAAAAAGTTTTTCCCCATTCAATTGGTTCTCTTATTGAGGGTATGGCCAATTTTAGAGGGTACTAAAGAAGACAGGAAATGGGTGATAGGAGGAAACTTCTAAATATACCTTCTAACTAACTAACAGCAATTCCATCATTCAAGAGAGTTACCTAGGAAGATACAAAGTATTGGTGGATATAGCTGCCATAGAAAGTTCTAGATTCTCTAAGTTTCTCACATAAGTTGGGGTGTTCTACTGTAGGGCTTACTTGGGCGCAAGTACGAGAGGAGCACAATGGATGTACAAAAGAGGGTGCGGTGCTACCCCACTCCGCCAAAGGTAAAAAAGAAAAGTCAATTCCAATACTAAAAGAAAATATGATTTTCTAAACAGATTATTTCAATACTAATACTAATTTATGACGTTTTAACCATCCCTAAGATTACAGATAAGCTCAAAGATATGAAGCTGTAGATATATATAAGTAAAAAGTAAAGTTACAAGAATTATTGAAACTTAGCGAGTTTTTTATTACCACAACTGATACAGCAAAGTTTATATTAAAATCAATGAAGTTTTTTATTGTTCTGCTTATCAACAGCGAGGATCAAGTTTAAAAATTATGTTCCAATACGAAGAACAAAACAAGAACAAAAAAAAAAGAGAGAAGGAAGTAAATTTTTCTTCTCTACGTTTAAAAAAAATCTTTTGTAAACTTAAAGCTATGTGTCGTATTACGTGATAACTGCTATTTTTTTTTTTTTTTTTAATAGCTTACAGTTGGCTAAACTGCTGTCACTATAAATGATCTTATTACAAAATTGGGGCTCCCATGAAATTTGTTCTTTCAATTGAGGAGTTGATGCTTACTTTCTGGAGGAGGAAAAAACTGGAATTGAATGGCTAAGATACTTCTTGTGGTTTTTTAGCACAAATTATTTCAATAAAACTCGTGTGAGTGCTCGCATGAGATTTTTTTTACTTTCTGCTAATCCTTACGGTAAGGAGGCACACCATGGTAGCCGAGCAGTCAAGATACTAGACCTGCCATGCTAAAATGTATTGTTGGTTTAGTAGGTTCGATTCCCCCGGTCTAAGTCTTGGATTTTATTTAATGGTTAATATGAGAACTTTAAAGTAAAATATGTTAGGCGATTAAAGATAGGCTAGACCCGCAAAGCTAAGATGTATTGTTGGTTTAGTGGGTTCGATTCCCCAGGTCTAGGCCTTGGATTTTATTTAATGGTTAATATGAGAAATTTATAGCAAAGTACGAGGATCGTTTGAAAAGTCCGTGCAAAAAAAAAAACTTCACTCGACTTCCTCGATTCAAACGAATGCCAAACACAAAGAAATAGACCGATCTGGCTGAAACTTGGTGTGTGTTCTTCCAAGAGATGCTACTAACTAAACATAACCTCGATACGCGCCAGTGGTGCTATCTCCCTGACTTTGCACGGACTTTTCAAACGACCCTCGTATGTTACGCGATTAAAGATAGGCTAGACCCGCATAGCTAAGATGTATTGTTGGTTTAGTGGGTTCGATTCCCCAGGTGTAGGTCTTGAATTTTAATTTAATGGTTAATATGAGAAATTTATAGTACTAAATTAAGTTTACTAGTCGCCTCCCACCAAGACGGACACCCAATTTGGAAGTTGGACTGCCACAACGCCTGCTTAAAAAATTTGTTAAGAGATCAGAGTTAGCGAGAAACTACACTACAGGCTAGAGAATTTACTATTCTGATGGTTCCAGGTTTTGTAACACTATCAACAAAATCCGTATTAAATGCCTGGGTTCTGAAGTCCAGCGCCGGTCTTTCCCTTTTATCACACTGATGGATTTCCGTTTTACGATCTCGGATCTCCAAGGATCTGTTTTATCTGCACTTCCTTCTTTTATCTCCTCCCTAGTTTACAACTATTTCCACCTATCTTCATGATTGGTACGATATAAATCCTTTCTGTAGATGAAATCCATTCTATACAAAGTCCCTCATCATCATCTTAAGTCTTCTTTTCCAATGTATTGGTTAAACTTTTTCTTTTTTTTTATCCTTACTGAAGGATTACTTCTCTTCATCTTAAATCCCTTAGTTTCACAATCTTGGGGTACTGAGATGCCACAGGATGTTTATTTTCTTTTCCCACCATTTTTTTTTTTTTTTTGATAAGAGATCATGATCAGGACGTAAAGACAGGAAGTGTATAAGACGGGAAACGGGAAAAATCTTAAGGGAAAAATAAAAAACTTTTCTTTTTCTTTATTTTTCCAGCGAAAAGAAAAATAAAGGAACTTGATCTGCCCCAGATCGTGTACATCTTGTTTATCAAGTTTCCACTGGAGGTATCAATTTTGTGAATTCACCGGAAATAATACAAAGGACATGATATAAAAAAGTGAAAAACGTCCAAAATTTTAAATTTAATATTTTACCATTGGTGGTACAGATCTGCCAATCGGAAAATAGCATTTCACTGGTATTTTAATTTTATTTTTAAATTTTGGGGCAATGTCTACCTTTTTGTTTATAAGAAGAGCAAACTTGTGCTGCTTATATTAGGTTTGTGTAAAGGGGCTCATAGTTCGAAACTCATATCCTTATGTTTTATGCAGAAGCCAATCGCTAAGTCAAACTTGAGAGAAAAAACATGATGAGAAGCTCATAACTTGAGGGAGCCACAACCCACTAGCTTACGTCGGTTATTTATTTAGCTAACCCTCATAGAATCTTCTTCTTCTTAAAAAATGGGGAGGCTGTACAGATTTATAGCCAGCTAGATTTGCATAAATTTGGCTCAAGAATTAAAGGGAAGAGAGATTGTTTACAGCTTTTACAGGACGATGTGTTAGAATAAGAGTGGACCCTTAAATTGTGGGATAACATAGTTGTGGGGGGGGAGTTTGTCAACACTTGGGGGAAGTAGAAAAGGGTAGTCCCTTAAGGGATTGGTGGAAATGTCCTTTCGATTGAGTCTGTCCACCGGAATTTCCCTGAAAATAGAAGATGGCCAGTGTGAGAAAAGGGGGTGAGTGCAATAAAAGAAAAAGGACAGGGAAAACGAGGGGTTATGGATTTAACTGCAGAGGGTTAACCTAACCCAAGGTGGGATCCCAGGAGGAAGAAGAGAGAGATACAGACGACGATATCTACAAGGTGAACATCCCTACAAAGGGAAGTTT
Source organism: Rhodnius prolixus (assembly GCF_049639745.1). Taxonomy (NCBI): domain Eukaryota; kingdom Metazoa; phylum Arthropoda; class Insecta; order Hemiptera; family Reduviidae; genus Rhodnius; species Rhodnius prolixus. The sequence goes on from NW_027411582.1 coordinate 34,667,433, forward strand.
TTGCAATGACGTCACTACTTTCTACTTCTCTATTCCAATCTTTCCACTCTATCATATTCCTTCTGCCTGTTCCGCTCCCCCTCCACCACCACCATAAATCTCCATTTCTCCCCCACAATTGGCAGTTCACGCAAAGAAGGGGGAAAAACCAAAGAGAGAGGGTGATCGAATGAGAGAGAATGAGATAGATAGAGTGGGGAGGCTTTCCTTCTCAAAACCTTTTTAATGGATACCGTGTGAATAGGGCCACGTGGCCATCCTATTTGCAGAGCTCAGCATAATTTCCACAGCAATAACACCAAATCATATCCGGTACCATGTGTTAAAGACGGACTTTGAAAAGAGATCTACTACACTTGGGGGGAGTTCTGCTGCGGGATCTTCGCCGCCCCTTCTTCTTTTGGTCCCCTTTAAGTGAAGGTAAACACGCGTGAAATAATAAAAGAGAACGAGCCGCCACGGTAGCCGAGCGGTTAGAGGCGAGACCTGTAAAGCTAATATGTATTGTGGTACTGGGTTCGATTCCCGGTCTCTAGGCCTTGGATTTTATTTAATGGTTAATAAAAGAAATTTACAGTAAAGTATGTTTGCTATTCGCCTCCGTTCACGACACCTAATTTGGTAGTTGGACGTTAAGCCCCGCCTTAATAAAGAGAACGTTTTTACCCCTTCTTCAAGCCGTTGGTTAAGAGAAACCAAAAACTTAGGTTACCTGGAGTTCTCTATTGTCGTGGAGGAAGTCTAGAATAGAGAAAAAGCTCTGAACTTGGAAACACTTTCCAGAAACTCCAGTTTTGGTGAAATATATCTCTGACGATGGATGAAAGGGTTGCAATAAACACGCGGCTAAGACCAATAAAAACAATGAACTTAATTATTAAATTAAATTTAATTTAAATAATAATAATAAATAACATTAAACGTATTAATTGGCGCCATCTTTAAATAGCTGCATTAAATAATTATATAATTTAGTTTTAAATGATACTATTGCAGTTCGACTGATAAAAGATGGAGGTAAAAGAGTTCCAAAATAAAGACATCTAATTGGACCTTACAGCTGAACATCTCAAGTAAATATTGCGGATGTTGATTCCTGAATGACATGTACAGGAAGTTGCCAACAGAGAGAAATAAAGACCAGTTAGTAAAAACCACCTTTTTTCGAATTCAAGGAACATATATTCTAAAACGAGGGCGCCACGGTAGCCGAGCGGTTAGAGGCGAGACCTGCAAAGCTAAGATATATTATTGGTTTAATGTGTTCAATTCCTGGTCTCTAGGCCTTTATTTTATTTAATGGTTAATATAAGAAATTTATAGTAAAGTATGTTTGCTAGTCGCTTCCGTCCACGACACCTAATTGGTACATGGACGTTAAGCCTCGTCTGAAAAAATAGGCGATTACTTTACTTTTTTTTTACTTAGTTATTCTAAAACGTCTTTCTTGGCGTTACAAGATCTTGAAAGGTTCTAAGCCTTTTCAATTTTTGCAGGGTAAAGTTTAAAGGGTGTACGTACACCCTTTGCCGAAGCTATCTACTATATGGTAGGTAGAGCCCTTAGTTGTATAGTGTATGCGCCTGTGTGCTTCTTTATGTAATAAATATTATATACGAGGGTCGTTTGAAAAGTCCGTGCAAAGTCAGAGAGATAGCACCACTGGCGCGTATCGAGCTTATGTTTAGTTAGTAGCATCTCTTGGAAGAACACACACCAAGTTTCAGCCAGATCGGTCTATTTCGTTGTGTTTGGCATTCGTTTGAATCGAGGAAGTCGAGTGATTTTCAAAAAATGGACGAAAAAGAGTTTCGTGTGTTGATTAAACACTACTTTATGAAAGGCAAAACGCCTCAGGAGACTAAAGAGAAGCTTGATAAACATTATGGTGACTCTGCACCTTCGATTAGAACAGTTTATAAGTGGTTTCAAAATTTTCGGAGTGGCCATATGGGCACAAGTGACGCTGAACGTTCTTGGAAGCCCTGTTGAGGTTACTACTCCAGAAATCATTGATAAAATCCATGATATGGTGATGGATGACAGAAGAGTGAAGGTGCGTGAGATTGCTAGTGCTGTGGGCATCTCAAATGAACGGGTACATAATATTTTGCATCAACATTTGGACATGACAAAGTTATCCGCAAGATGGGTGCCGCGATTGCTCACGCTTGACCAAAAACGAAATCGTGTGAAGTATTGCAAGGACGGTTTGCAGCTGTTCCAGAAGAATCCGCAGGACTTTAAGCGTCGTTTCGTCACTGTGGATGAAACATGGATACATCACTACACTCCTGAGTCCAAAGAACAATCTAAACAATGGGTTACCAAGGGGGAATCTGCGCCAAAAAAGGCGAAGACCGTTCCTTCGGCCGGAAAGATTATGGCGACTGTCTTTTGGGATTCGCAAGGAATAATCCTCATCGACTATCTGGAAAAGGGTAAAACTATTGCAGGTGCATATTATTCATCGTTATTGGACCTTTTGAAAACCGAGCTGCAAGAAAAACGCCCACGATTGGCCCACAAAAAAGTCCTTTTCCATCACGACAACGCACCAGCTCACACCTCAGCAGTTGTGGTCGCAAAATTAATGGAAATAGGGTTCCAACTCGTTTCACATCCCCCCTATTCTCCAGACTTGGCTCCCTCGGACTACTATTTGTTCCCCAATATGAAGAAATGGCTGGCGGGAAAAAGATTTTATTCAAACGAGGAGGTGATTGCAGAAACGAATGGCTATTTTTCAGACTTGGACAAATCCTATTATTCGGAAGGGATCAACAAACTAGAGCAGCGTTGGACGAAGTGTATAAGCCTAAAAGGAGAATATGTTGAAAAATAAAAAAAGTTTACCCCAAAAAATTAAGTAGTTTTTATTTTTGCACGGATTTTTCAAACGACCCTCGTATTTCTTTTTTATTATTGGGTATGGTTTCGATAAACTTTCAAGATTTATGTATTTTATTGTTTATTGTCTTGTAGGTATAGCGATCCTTCAAAATTTTCGAAATTCATTTTACACCGGAAATAAAGTTTCGAAGTGCAGTAAATTTGAAATCATAAAAGACGAAACTGTTATATCTTAAATTTGGTATTATAATTATAATTTAAAAATAAGAGAAATATAATGTAAATGAGAAAATAAATCTAATTTTTTTTGTTTCTCTTTTAATGGTATTCGTATATTGAAACAGGAATTACATTGTTCTATTATAATGCAGGACCTGCTTATTATTTATAACGAAGTATAAGTATTTTATTATTATTTAAATTTGAAAAGATAGAACAAAACAAATTTTGCTTTGTATTATTTTTATTCGGCGAAGATCAAAAGAATGGTGTTCAACAAGAGGGCCGCCATTTTAAAAGAGCATACTTGATGAAGCTTCCATTTTCCTAATTTCCTTTAGCCTAATTATAAAACGGAAGTGATGAATAAACGAAAAAAAAGGTCATTCATCTGAATAAAAGAAAAACTTCTCGGTTTCTATGGAAACTTCAGATTCAATTGCTTCATTATTATTATTTAATAAGATTCTGGCAATTCAAGATTTCATTTGGATCTTCCTTAATAAGATGTTACTTAATTACATTATTAAATAAAAGCCAGTAAATTAATAGGAAAAAGGGTTGATTACGATCGTACAGAATTTAAATTTTGAATTTTACCAAGATAAAGATGTGAATAATATCCAGCTTCTTTTTATTCTATTGAAAATTACTCCCAACGATTTATAGTTTAGATGGAATTTAGTGTGGACGAAACAACTCATCTAGAATTCCAGGCAGAGAGATGGGAGCCACCAGTTTGAAAAAAACCACTTCCTGTCCAAAATCATTTCCCCCTAACTAAAGACGAGACAGAAGGATTCAAGGTATAATATATATTTTTCCACTAAACCTGTTATTCCTGAAGAAAAACCGAGTCGATGGAGAGGGAATAACTACTTACTCTCCTGTATCCGATAAACCCAAGAGCAGCACACCAAAAATTAGGAAAAATGCGGGTAGGTAGTTCAAGGAATGATGTACTGAAAAACCTTGGTATCACTTTCGATCTAAACCTATCCTGGAAAAACCATGTTTCCCAAATCTCTCGTCGTTCCATCCATATCCTTAAGCAGTTTAATAGTTCCCGTCACCTTTTTCCAATTAAGACCCTGCAACTTCTAGTTTCCTCTCTTATATTCCCCCATTTCGACTATGGTTGTTTAGTGTATGGCTGTCTTTCTGGTGACATTGAAGCTAAGCTTAAGCGCCTCATGAACTGCTTCATAAGATTTATTTTCAGCATTTCCAGAGACTCTCGCATTTCGCACTGCTACGATGAGTTGAAGTGGCTTTTTCCTGTCTATCGCCGCCAATATTTTTTGGCTTCTTTCCTTTTTCAAGTCATCCAGTCTCAAAGGCCTTCCTATATTTTTCAACTCCTTAAGTTTAAATCCTCCATCCATTCCCGTAACACTAGATCTCGCTCATCTGATCTCTATATTCCCTCTCACCGTACCTCATCCTTTGACAAGTCCTTCCTGATACGTGCTACCTCTCTCTGGAACTCCTTGCCTTCATCTGTCCGCCATGCTCCTACCCTATCCATCTTTAAATCCCGTCTATTCAGTTATCTACTTTCTATTCAGCTTCCTCCGAAATTCTAATTGTTTTAATTTATTTCCTTAATTTCTGCTGTTTTATTATTTTATTTTTACTTTCATTTTCACTTATTATATTTTCACTTTTGTAAATATTTATTTATTTAATTTCTGTATAATCAAAGGCCAAACTGTTAAGGCCTCTATTTGTTCCTGTATTTATTCTTAGGGGACAATTGTCCCAGAATAATAAATTTCTTTTCTATTTCTATTCTATTCTACATCTCTCCAACCCTGAGATAAACATCCACAGGCAACTAACGAAGCGCCTGGAATATGGAGAAGATGGCAGGCAGTTTAGGATAACTAGTTCCAGATGCTTGAATACTACCCCTTCACCAAAAGACAAAACAGAAAGTAACTAAGTAACTACACAGGCTTTCTGACAGAATTCATAACGCCTTTGCAAGCCCGTCCTTAGCTCAGTGAAGGCTCCTTACTCTAGATTAGGGGTCCCCAAACTAAGGCCCGCGGGCCACATGCGGCCCTCTGAGGACATTTATCCGGCCCCCGCCACACTTCCGGAAGGGTATTTCTTTCATTGGTGGTATGAGGCGGCGTCGCTCACGTACAGTACTATTTCTGATGACGCGGGATGTATGCGACACGGCTACGAAAACAGCCAGAAGTAGTAATAAAGGCAAAGCTCTATAACTAAACCGGACATTGACCATCTCATTAGCCAAAAGCAGGTCCATAATTCCCACAGAAATACTGGGCAGTTTGGTGATTTAAATTTACTTGTTCTTTATTTGAAATACGAGTATTCTATTTGTTCTCGTTTTGTTTTTACTTTAAAATGAGATATGTGCAGTGTGCATTGGGATTTGTTCATAGTTTGTTTTATAGTCGGGCCCTTCAACGTTCTGAGGGTCAGTGAACTGGCCCCCTGTGTAAAAAGTTTGTGGACCCCTGCTCTAGAGTATACATCTAAGGCCTCTAGATCCTTAGGGACGAGTAGCAAAATTCCTTGGAGTGGCTGCCCCATAGACAATAAGTTTCTCTAAGCCCAAATATGTGCGTAAGCATATAATTTGCTTCCTGGAGAGAAGCCTAAAAGCTTTCCCAATGTCTATAACAAGGGAATACTCCAGGCACCAATGCCTACAGATAAATAAATAGAATACATAAATAAATAAGTAGATAAAAATGGTTAACCAGAAAGGACGGTCTTTACGCCTCCTGTAGTTAAACTTGATAATGATAAATAATTCTGCCTTTTCTTCCCACTACAATAAAAGCGTTCCAGATCATCCCCACTAGGATGGTTATACTACCAAGCTGTATTCTATTTAAGTAACTCCCGGAATTGCCGCTGTGGATGTGTGTGTAGAGGAAATGAGCACATTCTGCACCTAATTCTCTAAAGAGGATTAAACGCATCGTTAATTAAACTCAGTTGTACTTTGAATTGTGCGAGTGGTTGTCGCCCCAGCCAGATCTTCCGTCTATACAGTCTATTTCTCATTCTAGCCCTAAAAGTCGAGAAGCAATGCTAAAGAAGGCTGTGGGAATGAGGTATCCGGGTTTTCCTAGCTCTAAGAGTGAATTTATCTTCTCTCCTCCCTAGCTGTTATCTTTCGCTCTACCAAAGCAACTTCCGTCCGCAACCACCAGGAAACTCTCCTTCAGAATGACTCTCTCTCTCTTCCTAAGCTCTCCCCTCAGGTTCTCCTACAGCAAAGGAAAACCATTCAACACTACTCCCTCAAAACAACAATTTTCCCCAACCCCTACCATTTCCAGACTTGATTAAGTTATATACCCTCTGGGAAGAAGTAAATAATCTAGTGGAGACAATACGTCACTACCCCCCGGACAAGGACTTTTATCTTCTTCATTGCTCTACAGCACATCACAAAGATAAAAACTTTAGGAAGGACGAGCCAGTTGTGGAAGCTGCAGAAAAACTTAGAAAAAGAAAGAATTTTACTTGGGACTCAGATCAGGCCTTATAATAGCTACCTAGTACTCCATCAGGAATAAAAGAATATGTACTGGACAAAATACCTGCCAAACACAAAACAGCGCCATCTACAAATCCAGGAAATATGATTTCCTTTATAGTATCCTCGGAACAAGCTGACTGCAGAATTAATCCATCAAGGCCGTGGGGCTATAAGGATAATTAACCACTGCAGGCTCAGAAATCACATGCATCGCATGGGCCTGGCAGATGGCTAGCCTCTGTAGGTTCTGTCAGGAAGAAGAGGAAACTGCACTGCACGTGTTGTGTCAGTGTGAGAGGCTTGTCTGGCTAAGGATGTTACTTTTCGGGGAAGGAAAAACCAAGGCCTGTGAGAGCTTTACCCAAGAGTCACTCTCCAGAATTAAGAGTCTGATTAAACGGACGGGTCTGGAGGGCGAGCTCTAAAGCTGTGGGGGGCCTTAAAGCCGCCCTAATTTAATCTATTTTCTATTATATCCTCGGAACAATCTATTTAACCTCTATACTCTACATTAAATCTATATCTAAAAAACTTTATTGTACAATTCGGTGTATAAACCAAGCTCGGCTAAATACAAGTAATTGGTGACGTCACTAGGAAAAGCGTAGATGTCATTTTTAAGGAAATCCCTTTAAAAAAATAGAAGGGAAACAATTCTGCAAAAGTTTTACTTCCGGTGGCTAAAATTTAAGCCTGAGCGGAATATTTTAAAGTTATTATGAATACGAGGGTCGTTTGAAAAGTCCGTGCAAAAATAAAAACTACTTAATTTTTTGGGGTAAACCTTTTTTATTTTTCAACATAGTCTCCTTTTAGGCTTATACACTTCGTCCAACGCTGCTCTAGTTTGTTGATCCCTTCCGAATAATAGGATTTGTCAAAGTCTGAAAAATAGCCATTCGTTTCTGCAATCACCTCCTCGTTTGAATAAAATCTTTTTCCCGCCAGCCATTTCTTCATATTGGGGAACAAATAGTAGTCCGAGGGAGCCAAGTCTGGAGAATAGGGGGGATGTGAAACGAGTTGGAACCCTATTGCCATTAATTTTGCGACCACAACTGCTGAGGTGTGAGCTGGTGCGTTGTCGTGATGGAAAAGGACTTTTTTGTGGGCCAATCGTGGGCGTTTTTCTTGCAGCTCGGTTTTCAAACGGTCCAATAACGATGAATAATATGCACCTGTAATAGTTTTACCCTTTTCCAGATAGTCGATGAGGATTATTCCTTGCGAATCCCAAAAGACAGTCGCCATAATCAATTCCGGCCGAAGGAACGGTCTTCGCCTTTTTTGGCGCAGATTCCCCCTTGGTAACCCATTGTTTAGATTGTTCTTTGGTCTCAGGAGTGTAGTGATGTATCCATGTTTCATCCACAGTGACGAAACGACGCTTAAAGTCCTGCGGATTCTTCTGGAACAGCTGCAAACCGTCCTTGCAACACTTCACACGATTTCGTTTTTGGTCAAGCGTGAGCAATCGCGGCACCCATCTTGCAGATAGCTTTGTCATGTCCAAATGTTGATGCAAAATATTATGTACCCGTTCATTCGAGATGCCCACAGCACTAGCAATCTCACGCACCTTCACTCTTCTGTCATCCATCACCATATCATGGATTTTATCAATGATTTCTGGAGTAGTAACCTCAACAGTGCGTCCAGAACGTTCAGCGTCACTTGTGCCCATATGGCCACTCCGAAAATTTTGAAACCACTTATAAACTGTTTTAATCGAAGGTGCAGAGTCACCATAATGTTTATCAAGCTTCTCTTTAGTCTCCTGAGGCGTTTTACCTTTCATAAAGTAGTGTTTAATCAACACACGAAATTCTTTTTCGTCCATTTTTTGAAAATCACTCGACTTCCTCGATTCAAAAGAATGCCAAACACAAAGAAATAGACCGATCTGGCTGAAACTTGGTGTGTGTTCTTCCAAGAGATGCTACTAACTAAACATAACCTCGATACGCGCCAGTAGTGCTATCTCTCTGACTTTGCACGGACTTTTCAAACGACCCTCGTACATACAAACAGACAAATTTGTAAAGACCATTTTTCGTTCACATGGGGCCTCAAAACATGATATTTTTAGGCCCAAAATCTGGTCAATTACTATTCCAAATATTCCTTAGAATAATTGGAGAGCGAGATAAGAAAAAGGGTACCAGAATATATGTCAAAAATGGGTTTCAATCAAGATCCCCCTACTGGAGAAAGAATAAAAATTGAATTGATTGAGAGGAATACTTCTAGTAATGATAAGATTTAAGGGGCATATCTTCAGTTTTCCATAGGCGCCGTTGAGTTTCAGAATCTGAGGAAGAGGAAGTAGCTGAATTGTAGATATTTGTTGGCTGCGGAAGGAAACGCCGAATGCGAAAGAATACGGAAATGAGAAGAAAATAAACCAAATCAGAAACAGATTATTAGGCGACTGCAGTACCACAGCAGCGAAAATGGCAGTAAAAACCAAAATGGAAAAGAAGATTTTCCACCATTTAGAGAGAGCCTGTCAGGCTCATCTTATGTCATAACTGACAATCTCGTCTAATTTTAAAAAAAACATTAGGCTGTTAGAGCGGTTTAATGAGGTGTGATTTACGCAACAATTTATATAAAATAAATTATTTAAAACAATTTTAAATTAAAAGGGAAATACCAATTTTAAATTTATTAAATTCGATCGGAAAATTGGACTTTTCAGAGAGGAAAATTACTCTTATATATGATTTAGCAAAAAAAATAATAATAAAATAAATGATACACTGTAACAATAGACTTCGCAGCAATCCTCTGTAGTAGAATAAATTTACCTGAATGGAATGCAACACATCGGGAGGGGGTAGTTCGAGGCCAGTATTTGTTTTTGGGGGGGCAGAGAGGGAGGAAAAATTCCTCTCGCCCCTCCGAAAAATATTCAATGTTCCACTTTTGTCTATGTATGCGAGTTTGTAGTGTGTTTATGTGTGCCTATATAGGAAGGAACAAGGGTTCAATGTTTCACTAAAACTGAGTACATGAGTCCAGTCCCTTTATAGGGATAGTGAGGTTCAGGGAGAGTAACGTAACTCCCAAGGGAGTTTAATTCCTCTCATTTTTTTTTCTACCATCTAAACTACCCCTGCGTTTCTCTGGAGCGAGGAAATACAATCGACAAGCTGTTGCAGACTGTGGCTGTGTAACTCGCACACCCACGTAGAAATGGAATTCATTCCACTATTATTTCCACACCTGCACTCATCGACAATATTAACTTTAAAACAAAAACAAAAAACTGGGAGAGCCTATATTCCTGTACTTTCCACTACCATTGTACATCGTCCCTCGCTCATTCCTTCAGGAGAACAAAAAAACAAAAAATTGAGTAGCAGAAAAATTTACGATCAGATAGATATGGACCTACTCATTTTGTTTCACTGGAAAAAGAGGAAAAATCCTTTGGGAGTTTTTTATATTCTCTCCTCCGAAAATTTCTCTAAAACCCCAATAATGTTTTTCCATTATTGGGTTTTGTATATTTTCGCTTAAGCTTGTGTTTAAGTTTTAGAAGTTTTTTTTTTTGCTCCCCTAGGTTTAAACGTAACATTTAATAAGATCCCCCCTCGCAAAACAAAATTAGTAGCCATTTACTACAAAGCTAGTAATCTGGATAGTTTGGACAACAGCCTGTTTCTTGACTGGAAAAAAAAAATATACAGGGTGTTCATTTTAAGACGGCTCAAATGGATTTCATGCTTAAACGGTTCATCTGAGCAAAAAATGGTAGAGGAAAAATTTGTTGCCCGTCACCTCTAGTTTCAGAATATGTGACTTGTTTTTGTGATTCCTGCCCGCATACGCGGCTGACGCGCGACCAAAAGTGAGAGTTTGCAGTTGACCACCCATTTTCATATACACCGTTTTAAAAGAGTATAAAAAGTTATGAAAGAAACCGGAAACCGCAATTCGATATCTTTAAAATTGAAGGGGTGCTAGGCCCTCTCTCCTAATCTCTCCCAAAATTACCAAAAAAATTATTAAACCTTCTTGTTTGTAACAGATGTAAAATTAACTTTTAGTCATTTTGTGTATGCTTGGAGAACATCTAAAGCGCTTAACATTTGATTTTTCTTAGAAAAATCACTCGGAAAACAACTTATTTCCCAATATTAAGAAAAATACTAGCTTTACTGCCTTGGCAATATTTTTAGTAGAAAGGGGATGAAAAAAATACATAAAAATGACCTATCGCGTGCTCTTCTTTCTCTTTGATAACAAGTTAAAAAATTGAAATATGATTAATAAAAAACCAGATTTTGAAATGGCCTAGCACCTTTAATTTTGAAGATATCGAATTGCGGTTTCCGGTTTCTTTCTTGACTTTTTATCCTCTTTAAAAGTGTGTATGTGAAAATGGGGATCAACTGCAAACTCTTACTTTTGGTCGCGCGTCAGCCGCATATGCGGGCAGGAATCTAAAATCAAGTCACATATTCTGAAATTAGAGGTGACGGGCAACAAATTTTTCCTCTACCATTTTTTGCTGAGATCAACCGTTTAAGCAAGAAATGCAATTGAGCCATCTTAAAATGAACACCCGGTATATATCTTACTGAAAATTTGCCGTAGGAGTTGCCAAAATTACTGTAAATTAAAAGAAGAAGTACTATACCCTCTATCCCCATAAAAATGACAAACTGGAATAACAGGGGGAAAACCCCCTGATTATATCCAATATTACGGGTACATGTATTGTGTTCATCCAATTACATTCCAACTTTGGGGAAAACTTTTAGGGATGTTACAGGAGAGGTGAAGTGATTGGTTGAAATCATTCTTATTACTAAAGCATCTCTCTCTCTCTCTCTCTCTATTCCGACCGGATACTCTCCGTATTTGAAACCCTCTCTTACTAACGTTTCCTCCCTGAAGAGAGCGCTCCCAACCCTTACAGCCTCTTCGTACAGACGTAATATAAAAACACTAAGGGATATCTAATATCCCTTATCTATTACTGGTTGTTAGTATATATGTAAGGGGGGGGGATGTCTTCCAAGGGATGAGCAGGCAGAAGAAGCAGAACAGTAAGAGAAGAATGGTTAATGCCCTTCTTCTTTGGGAAGATCTCCTTCCCTTATCCTTTGCTTCGAGTATGTGTTTGTGTGCTCTCGTGTATTATGTAAGAATGTCTGTCCCCTTTTTATCCTTCGTGTATCTCTCCTCTTATCGTTGATAACAAAAAAAGAAAAACCTTAGCAGCGATAAGCATGTTTGTACAATATGTACGCATGCGTGTCTATAAGCATGTCTCCTAGTGATGATAGCGGCTGGGGAGCGGCACATCTTGGTGGGTAAGAGAGGAAGTGGTTAAAATGGAATAAAGAGCCGTATTTGCTCACTGTTTTCTACAACTGGCAAGCACAAACATGTTCTTAAAGGAAAAAAAAAGAATAAAGCACTTTCTGCGCATGCGCCCCCCCTTACCACTTATTTAAATACATAAGTCTTCAGGCTTTTCGTTTTGAAACAATTTATTCTTGAACTTTCTAAAAACCATTTTTTTTTTCGGGCCCAAAGATCTCAAAACGCGATTTTTTCCAGTTAAAAATCGATACAGAGAATTTGACATGAACTCTATAATTTTTTTAATAAGATATAATTATATTTTGAATGACATGTGAGCATAATAAAGAACCATTACAGTTAAATTTTTGATTTAAATCGACAAAGCATTTCAACCAACTCTCTACGCCAAGGGAAACGAAGCGGCAGATTTATTGGCCTGGGAAGGCTCTGCGGGACACTTGGTTGGCCCGGAGTCCTGTTTTAGGGTTCCGGGCTGGCCACCACTGGACAGAGACAGGCGAAGGAGTTTATTAAAGGCTATTCGGCGAGGCTGACTGCAGCATTAATCCGTCAAGGCCGCGTGGGGCTATAAGGATAATTGTAGGCCTATTAACTGGGCTACTGCAGGCTCAGGAAACACATGCATCGCGTGGGCACCTGGCTGATGATAGCCTTTGCAGGTTCTGTCAGGAAGAGGAGGAAACGGCACTCTGCACGTATTGTGTCAGTGCGAGGGGCTCGTATGGCTAAGGATGTTACTTCTCGGGGAGGAAAAACCAACCCCTGTGAGAGCTTTACCCAAGAGTCGCTCTCCAGGAATTAAGAGTCTGAACAAAACAGACAGGTCTGGAGGGAGAGCTTTAGAGTGAGGGGAGCCACAATAGATCTGTGGCGTAGGCCTTGAGGCCGCCCTAGTTTAATCTAATCTAACTCTCTTTACGCCTCCAGACATTACAGTCCAAAAATACTTCGAAAACTTGTATCTATTGTTCTATGTATCTAACCTCACCATTCATAATGACCTCAAAATCCCTTTCATTACAGGTCTTGCTAACACACGTTTACTCAAATTTCATTACTTTACAGCAGCTCATCCTAACTCTCTCATAGAACACCTATCTTCCTCCACATTACCAGGTAATCCTCTAAGGAGATTGAAGAGAAGATGGCCTCTCGTGATCTACTCTTATAGTGAGAGCAGTATAGCAAAGCACGTTACTGGAGTGACACCACTGGGTGTCTTCTCCACTCGTGTTTTTCACGTATTTTTTGTTATCAGGTACCATAATTGCTTGTTGCAACAACCGTTGCAGTTGTAAATTCCAATAAAAGCTTTAAAAAAGCAATAATTTAGAACCATAATTCATATGAATTAAATGAAAATAAAAATAATAACAATAAAAATAATACAAATGTTTTAATCTCCATTTCATATTGAATTATATTTATCTTGCAACTTATAAAACTATTCCAAGTGTAACAGTACCCACATTATCATCGTGAAATGAATGCAAGTGTAATTTTAAAGACCCTTTTGCTTTCAAAGGGTTTTCCTACCCTTTGCCCGCTTTTCAACTCCATTTAAAATAGTTTAATTCCAAGTTGCTGCTGCATTTAATTGTCCCAAGGATGGTTCTTCGTTAACAGTATACATACAAGTGTAACTCGGCCCCATTCCCCGGTTGAGAAATACATTTAGTTTAATGGAGCTTGAAGTAGGGATAGATAAATAAATCCCTGGAGTTATTTATTTAGAATAAAACGGGTAAAATAGGGAGGAAAAAATTTCAATACAAATCAAATTGTAGGCTTATTATATGTTACCTGAATTTTAATTTTGGCAACACTGATTTTTTTGACGGAAGTGTGGTGCGTTGTATTTATTGGACGAGAATTCGTTCGTATGCCGTAAGAATTTATTTATTTTTGTAAGCAGCATCTGGAAATTAGTATCACCGCACTTCCGGTTTCCGGACAATTTTTTTTATCTCTCGTTACAGACAAACACTGCCAATAAGCGCACAGTAAGCTGTAAGAAGCTCCTATAGAAGAGAAAATCTAAGGGCCAGAACAGCTGGATTCGAAACCTGGGTGGGGGATCTTTGCACTGAAAATCAGTATTCGAAATTTTTAAAAAAAAAACACAATCCCAACAATACAATCAAGGAAATACGGGACCTGCGAAGCTAATATGTGTTGTGATAGTGGGTTCGATTCCCGGTCTAGATCTTGGATTTTATTTAATGTTTAATATGAGAAATTTATAGTAAAGTATGTTAGGCGGTTATAGGCTAGACCCGCAAAGCTAAGAAGTATTGTGGGTTTAGTGGGTTCGATTCCCCTGGTCTAGGGCCTTGGATTTTATTTAATGGTTAATATGAGAAATTTATAGTAAAGTATGTTAGGCGGTTATAGGCTAGACCCGCAAAGCTAAGATGTATTGTTGGTTTAGTGGGTTCGATTCCCCTGGTCTAGGGCCTTGGATTTTATTTAATGGTTAATATGAGAAATTTATAGTAAAGTATGTTAGGTGGTTATAGGCTAGACCCGCAAAGCTAAGGTGTATTGTTGGTTTAGTGGGTTCGATTCCCTTGGTCTAGATCTTGGATTTTATTTAATGTTTAATATGAGAAACTTATAGTAAAGTATGCTAGGCGGTTATAGGCTAGACCCGTAAAACTAAGAAGTATTGTTGGTTTAATGGGTTCAATTCCCCTGGTCTAGGCCTTGGATTTTATTTAATGTTTAATATGAGAAATTTACAGTAAAGTATGTTTGCTAGTCGCCTCCGTCCACGACACCTAATTTAATAGTTTGACGTAAAGCCCGCCTGAAAAAATAGGCAATTACTAATCAAGGAAATAAAACTGTCCTGTTATTTTCAAAAGGAATGTTAATAAATTGCAAGGAATATTTAAGAAATTAAATATAGTTACAAATGCAGAGAAAGGTGACATAATTTAAAGTGTTCGTAAGCACGACTTAGTGAAAATCAAAATTTGAAACCAGTGGGCGGGCCATAATGAAAGTTACAAAGTCCCAGGATGCATAACCCGTTAAAGTTATGTACAGGAGATGATGTAAAGTCCCAGGTTATGGGGAAGATTCCATTCCATGTATTTGTGTGGGTGGTGGTGAGTTACGCCAGGAGAGTGGGTGGGTTGGGATGCCAAAATGGTGGAAATAGGATCTTTGCCGGAAGTGTATGAGATGACCGTTTTTGTAGCCCAAACAGACCTATGGATTTGTTTCACATAGTTTATGGAGTCTGACCAAAATCGCTCTTTGGCATTATCGATCTATTTTTTTTGGCATTCCTCATGTTTAAAAGCAATGCTTTCTCGTAGCAATAGATTGACTGCAAGTTTCGAAATACTACCACAAATTTAAGTTATTTTTACAGTTACAATTGACCGAACAATAATCCAGTTTGTACTCAAACCAATCTATTCCCTAAACAATAACATCGCGATATGTCCTGATACAAAGAACGACACATCAACACTTGTCCCCAGTACTTTACATTCTAGACCAAGCTACCTGCCTAAAAAAAAGACCCTAACAACAATATCTCGAGGCTAACCTAAAACCAATCTTCGCCCAGTACTCCAGACTCCCGGAAGGATCTTCATTCCTAAAATAACGCTTAAAAAAACATAATCTAACTTAACTACCTTCTTCTAGAAGTAATTTTCTTCCAGACTATTTGCCCTCCTCCAAACGAACATTCTCTAAATGCCACTAATACAGCATCCAGTATTCGGAAGGAGTATCGTTACAGTATCTATGATAATTAAAAGAGTTGGCTAATAAAGATTGATGTCATTAATCAACTTCCCTCAATCATGATCTCTCTCTTGTTCGCAAATCATCGGCTAGAAGATAATGGAACCTCTTTAACGGCTAATAGGGCGCCACGGTAGCCGAGCGGTTATAGGCTAGAACCGCAAAGCTAAGATGTATTGTTGGTTTAGTGGGTTCGATTCCCTGTCTAGGCCTTGGAATTTATTTAATGGTTAATATGAGAAATTTACAGTAAAGTATGTTTGCTAGTCGCCTCCGTCCACGACACCTAATTGGTAGTTGGACGTTAAGCCCTGCCTGAAAAAATAGGCGATTACTTTACTTTCTTCCTTTACTTAACGGCTTATAGAAGTAGTTCGTGTTTCATTCACACAAAAATGAAAGGCCACTGATGATGTCCAATAGAATAACCAATAACAGCTTCGTTCAATTACAAAAAAAAAAAAATCCCCCTCTTGGAACTAAATTAAGGATTGATTGGCAAAGAACATACGTACTTCCGCTCGCTGAAAACATAGAAGAAAAAAAAAACGGAAGTGGATAGAAACAACCTCTGCTGTAACCAACTTTCAGTACATCTACAACATTTACCACACCTCCAGTTACTTCCAAACTTAGGGCTCCTCTGCCCAGAACCTCTGTTGTATTCTTCTGCAGAGCAGAAGGGCAGTTACATTTTGGTGCAGAGCGCTACTTTTCTTTTTGATGGGAGGCAAAAGGGATACTCCAAGACTAGTTCCCTGGCGAACAAGGTGAAAGAGAGAGAGAGAGGGAGAGGACAGCAAGAAAAATAGAATGATAAAGAATTCATTTCCCATTTTCCCGCTTTGGTCCTCCTACAAGGTTGCATGCAAGTGGAAAGCTTTCCCTATACAGCTAGAGAGAGAAATGTTCTTCAAAACCAGGGCAACTCCATTCCCCCAAGGAACCTTTCTAGAGAGAGATTTTCCATTTAATGGGAAAAATTCTCATCCCTTTTTCCTCTCTCTTTCTTCTACTCATAAAATTTTTACTTTTAATTTTCTAGAAATTGTTAAATTATTAATAAACTTTTGTTACTTAATTATTTAGAAGTTAACTCCAAATATAACGTCTTTATGTAACAATTTGTTTGCTTTTCCCTTACTGAAAGTTAATAGCAGAGATATTGTTTTTAGTTTTCTCGTTAATATCTGCTGACAGCATTCTAATTAATTATTTAAAATCGAACCAATACATGCGTTCAGCTAATACGAGGTGTGGCTATTAAATAACGAGACTTGATACTGCTACAGAAGAACTATACATGCGCCAAATCCCTAACGACCGACAGCTGTGCAGCGTAAAGCCTTCTCTTTCGATTGCAGCGTCTCACGTGTTTGTATAGAAATCAGTCTGACCGGAACCGCCGTTTGTGTAAGAGGTATTAGTTTCGTTTTGCCGAAAACATGATACTAGACATGTAGTAGAGCAACGAATTGTCGTAAAATTTCACATGAAAACTTAATAAAACCGCTACTGAAACTTATCTTTTATTAAAAGAAGTTTATGGCGATGAATGTTGAATCACATGCGCGAGTATTTTGAGTGGTTCAAGCGTTTAAAAGATGACCGAGAAGACGTCGGAGATGATGACCGCCCAGGTCGCCCTTCCACGTCCAAAACGGATGAAAATATCCGATTATAATTAATCAACATTACTACCGGTGAGGTACTTGCTCAACACCGTGAAAGAGTAAGGAATAAAACGACCCGATTTGTGGAAGAACAAGTCACGGGGTTCTCAATCAAGACTGCGCGCCACCTCACACTGCATTGTCTGTCAAGACGTTTCTAGCCAAATACAACATCCCAGTTTTAGGCCACGTCCGCCTTATTCGCCTGACCTGACCCCATGTGACTTTAGATCTGTTCCCCAAAGTCAAATCTACATTAAAAGGAACACGATTTCAGTCCGTTGAAGCTGTGTGAAAGTAAAAGCGGCACGCGTCATGCAGGAGCTCACAGAAAAAGACTTGCAGCACTGTTTCGAACAATGGTAAATCCGCATGGAGCGTTGTAGAGATAGGGGAGGGGTGTATATTGAAGGAGATAATAACTAAATATTTATAAATTTAAAATAAAAATGTTTTACAGCATCAGTCTCGTTATTTAATAGCCATACCTCGTATGAACACATTTTTGCCAACTCTAAACCGACTCGGAATAACAGGCATTATTCCACAACCCCTCAAATCTTACACCTAACTTAAAAGATTATATAAAAACCCTAAGCAACAATAATATTTGCATATATTTCAGTACCATTTTTGGCCACTCAAGGAGGCTCTGAACCATCATCTTTAAAAGGGGCGTGTCCAAACAGTGGGAAGGCCAAGTTCTTGTTTTTGATTCACCAAATCTTATGTCTTGTCTGATTACTTTTTAATTGCTAATTGGAGCTAAGCCCTTTGGTACCTTGATGTCAGATTGGATACCAAAAAAAACGATAAAACCCTAACAGGACGTCCACTGCTTCTTATCAGATTTTTGACATTTATGAACTCTTGTAAAAAAAAAGAAGAAGTTTTAACGTTTTTACGCCTCAGTTTTTTTTACAATTTCATCTTTTAAGTACGGCCATTAAAAGAATTTTATTACTTTTATTATGAGTTATGAGCAAGCCAGCCCTCCCATTTTTGGCTCCGTATTAAAACTTTATTGCATCTATTGATCGAAACATTATACAAGTAATAAGCTGATCCTCGGCCAATGAAATTACTGGTGAAAGGTAAAAGAATAAAGCGTAAATGTCTGGAGAAGTAGAAAATAAAATATAACAATAAAACATCTTATCAACTCAACAGAATGGCATTAGAATATAAATTGGTTGAACGTCCACTTGGAACGTTGTATACATTTTGTAAATAATGGCCATCATTATGGTGTACTCCCACTCGTTGCATAATCTAAACTGTTCTAAGTAGTTGTTGAGGTTATTAATGTCTACGAACTTCATCAACGGAAACTAACCTTCCAGATTATACAAGAAACTTATGTACTTAAGAAAACATAGTTTAATAACAGCACTAAGTAAATATATATACATTTATGTGGGTAAGTAGGAGTATGCCATCAGGAGATTCTTTCTTTCGGTCTTTATTGCCCCACATTTCCATTTCAACCAAGTCTTCATGAATTTATTCGCTTGGCTGCATCAAGAAGAAGAAGAAGAAGAAATCTCTTAAGGGAATCTCATTGAGACGGTTTAAACAAGCGAAAAACGAAAACTATAGTCTGTAGTTACAAGAATCTTATCATCAAGATGTTAGACCCCTCCATCTAGGGATAGACATTAATTGTTGTTCATTCTTTTTGGTAACTGATTCATAGTTTCAATAGTTACAGTGTTACACATGTAAAGACTGTCACCAAAAATATATAGGCGAAACATCACAGTATTTAAAAGAAAAAAGACTGTACCAACACTCTTACGACATTAACAACTAAAAAAGAATACCACAGCATTTTTCCTTACACAGCACAGGAAAATCATCACACTTTCGATTTCCCCAAACACAAAGATACTTAAATCGGAAATCAACACACACAAAAAAAGGGAAAAGTGCTAGAAATGATATACATATCTAAGACAGAAAACTGGCTTAAATTTCAAAACAGACACGAAACAATTTATATACGCAAACTGACTACAAAAAATACTTGACAATTGGCAACACTGACTTCCACACAACCTATACACATATCACACACAGACCGATCACACTCAGTCCATGTACAAGACAAGACAGAAGACACACCAAACCTGTAATGTAAAAATATTACTTTGTAAACTAGGTAAATAATTTTTGTAAATTTCATTGTAATAGAATTATTGTTAACAATATGTAAATATGTTCCACAGCCCTGAAGATGGACCTAGACCCTAGGTCGAAAGCTCGGCAGAATAAATGTATCACGACTGAAAAATGGCATTTATTTTTTCATCCTATTGATAGACATTAAACCAGTTACAGCTTTTTTATTGCATTATAAGCATAATGAAATTTTTGAATCGCACTTTCAGCAAGACAAGAAGCAGCAAATACTTTCTGTAAGATTGGAATCAAAATTTTTACGGGAAAAAAAGGGATCAAATTTTTTGGGGAATAGGAAAGCCTGGAAGTCTGGAGATTCTTCTATAGAATGAGGCATTGCAAAGTACCACTTAAACAGATTCTCAAGAAGGGCTGAAGACTACGAATCTTCACAACATTAAAGGGGGCTTTAAAACAATCTGTTTTCAAAACGGTAGATAACCTTCCTTTAGCTTTATTTTTTTTTACGCTGCAAACCGGAAACAAAACAATACTGACAATATAGTTTCTTTAAACAAAAAAAAAACAAAGAGAACTTACCTTTTCTATGACGCAGACAAGATTGATTGTACCTCCCAATACTACGTGGTACTCCGTGGCACCCACGATGAACGCTTCTGGTACTACGATATCTAAGTTGACAAAATGGGACATAATACCGGCACTCGTAGCAACCTGTAACAAAAATTTAAATAATTCTTATTATATCATAGATTTAACAACAAACCGTTGATATAATAACATAACATAATCTTCACAAAGCGAACTATTTTTCAAGTAGTTTAGTAAAAATTTTCATTGAATATTTTTCAAGAAAATGAAAAAATAGTTTCAAGGAAAAGCCTGTAAGAAAGGTGAATCAAGCAATCAGCTGAGTAAAGAGAAAAGTCTGGTTAAGGAATTTTTCACAAAAATGTGTTTTCTGCAAACCCGTTCTTAACGATAAACAGAAACATTGCCCCCACTTTTGGGGGAATCTATCCTCCACCGCCATTATTTTAAAAATAAAATGATAATCCCCTTTTTCCCTCAACATTCCCTTCATAGACCAACTCGCCAAGACTAAATACCAAAAATTCCATACTACTCTCTCGACTAGCTCTAATCCTCTTGTACAGCCTCTCGTCTTCCTCTGACATCCCTAATACTCCTCGACGACTGAATCGCCAGTGGCCCCGCGACTTCCTTGAGATCTAAAGAACTAAAACTCTCCTCCTATTCTCTTCACACTCTCCTCCTGCTCACATTCCCCTCTCTCCTATAGAGAGTGCTACCGCTGGGTAGTTTCTCTCCTCCTGCTCTCCTCCCGCACCAGTTCATCTCATTCACCTCCTATTTACTTATTGTATATATTTATACAGATTGTAAACTACAAATTTAAATTAAAAAAAAATAATCCCCTTTTTAAAAATAATCCATCCCCCAAAATATGCATACTACATTCAGAAATAATTAAACAAAATTAATTTTAAGGTTAGGTTTGAATTTAGCGATGTGAACGGAACTAACGATGTGTGTATAATAAATACAAATACGAAGTGTGTTTGTGATTTAATTAACAAACATAACAAATAAATTGAAAATATGCAAATTCAATAAACAATACATTAATTGAAAAAACTAAATGATCTGATATTGTAAATAAATCAAGATCTTTTCAAATCTCTCTCTCTTTCTCTCAACACTGACTGAGGTAACTGGCGACGACAAATTTTATTTTCAACATATTACTTTGGACGTACTATTAGATAATTTATTTAAAAGTAGATCTGGGGCTGTGGGGGTTGATGATATCCCAATTAATTTCCTAAAGAAGTCCGTTCCTGTTATAATCCCTTCTCTTCTTGATATATATAACTATTCCCTAACCAATTCAGTTTTTCCTTCTTTATGGAAACTATCTCTTATCCGCCCTATTCCCAAAATTAAATTACCTTCCTCTCTAGATGATTATCGTCCAATTTCCATCCTGTGCGTTACATCCAAGCCTTTAGAAAGAATAGTTTCCAATCAGATTTCTAACTATCTTAAAACTTACAATTTATTAGATCCTTATCAATCAGGATATCGGAACAACTACAGTACTCAGACTGCTTTAATAAAACTAACTGATGACATACGCCTTGCAATTGACAAACGAATGGTTACTGTTTTGGTTTTCTTTGACTTTTCTAAGGCCTTTGATTCTGTCTGTCACTCTGAACTCCTCTTTGTTCTTAAAAGCTTGAATTTTTCTTGCAGTGCTCTCAAATGGGTTGAGTCTTACCTTTCGTCTCGGCGACAATGTGTCGTTGGAATGAATGGTGCTCGCTCAAGATGGGAAAATGTTGCTTCTGGTGTGCCGCAGGGCTCTGTTTTGGGTCCGTTATTGTTCTCTATCTATGTTAGTGATATTTCTAGAGTTATCTCAAACTGTTTGCATCTCATTTACGCTGATGATTTAATTCTCTATTTTCATATTCCTTTTGATCAATTGGAGAATGGAATCAGATGTGTAAATGATGACGTCGCTTCTATTTTTAATTGGGCAAAAGATAAAAATTTATCTTTTAATGCCGGTAAAATGAAGGCGATGGTGGTTGGTAGCTCTAGATTTGTTAATGGCATCGATTTTAACAATATTTCTAGGATAAAAATTGGTAACATTGATCTACCTTATGTGGATTCTGCTAAGTTTTTGGGAGTTACCTTCAATAGCACCTTAACTTGGCATAATCATGTGGGTGATGTTGTCAATAGAATGAACAAAGCTCTGTATCAACTGAAGTACCATAAAGAAATCTTGCCTGTGTCACTAAGAAAGCAGTTGGTTCAAACACTCATCCTCCCGCATGTAGATTATTGCTGTCTTGTTTATTTGGACCTGACTTCAGAACTGAATACAAGGATACAAAGAGCTCTAAACTCGGGTGTTCGTTTCATTTTTGATGTCAGGAGAGATGAACATATTACTCCTTATTACCATCGTCTGAACTGGCTAAATGTTGAATACAGAAGGCAATATTTTTTAGGTGCCTTTATTTATTTTCTGTTCAAAAATAGAGCACCAGATTATCTGTATTCACTATTTAGTAGCAAAGAACAGTTACACTTGAGGACCACTCGACAAGTGGATACAAAGTTGTACACGCCCACACCTAGGACTGCAACCTATCAAAATTCTTTTTATTTAAAAGCTTGTAGGTTATGGAACTCACTTCCGATTGGTTTGCGTGCAAAGTCTGTCAATACGTTTAAACCTCATTTATACGAACATTTTATCAAAAGTTATCTAAATCAGTGATTTATTATTAAAGTTATTATTATCATTACTATTATTACTTCTTTGTTCCAATTATTATCTTTATTTCGTCATGTTTTCCTCTACTTATTATCACTATCACTATTACTATTATTATTGATATTATTGTTATTAATGTTATTATTATCATTATATAATTATTATATTGTAAGCAGTAGACCTATTCTTTTCTTTTATGTTAACATTTTTATTTATGTATTTATTTGTGTATATATTTAAAACGGAAATGGAATTTTAGTTTTATTTTTTATCTTTTTGTTTTACTCTGTATATATTGTAAATATTAATTTGGCAGCAACTCAGAAGAGAAATTTTAGTTTATTAAATTTATGTATATACTTTTTGTTGTCCTTAAGGGACTAATGTCCCAGGACATTAATAAACGTATTTCTTTCTTTCTTTCTTTCTTTCACTCTCTCTGGCGACCTGCGAGAGATAAAAGATGGAGGGAAACAACCAATTTCACAATTCACACATATAAAAATTAAACCATTATTATAAAGTGCCAAACTCTGTAATAAATAAAATAAAATAAATAATAATGGCTGACGTATTATGGGAAACAGCTGGCTAAGATAAAAATTCTTCTAAATATATTTGGGGCTATGGGGCAGCGGCGTACATGCTATAAGCCCCAATACTATCACGGTCAAAGTTAATCTAACATAAAATAAATTGAGGGGGGTAACCCTAATATTTCTTTTCTGCGTACTTTATTAAATAATGGGTCCAAATTTATAATAAATTTAATAAAGAAAGTTTCCCTCAATATTAACTGATTACTAAATTATAATTTTTTAAATTTAACATTTAAAAATTCACCATTTGAACTCAACTTTATGGATTCCCCCCCCAGATTACGTTGAAATTAAGGCAGGCCTACCAATACATACTCTTAAGATAGATCTAATAGGTATCTAATTAACTGTCGGATAGCTCTAAAATCCTACATCTCTCTGGGTGCTATATTCATCTAAGCCCAGAAGCGATCCATAGATCGCTTGCGCCGTATGGATGGGAGTTAGTATAGTAACACTACAGGTTGTCCAAAATAAAGTCCTGAGAATCACTTTGGGAGCAATGTGGTTCGCCGGGGAGTAAATTGAAAAAGAAAAAACAAAAATCCCACAGGAAATTGAAGTATACCTTCCAATAAAATTCTATTAAAAATGTGGTTAGGTTGGCGGCAGTGCTGGAAAATATTTTTGATTTTATCCGTAGTAGCACGGTATGATTATTGTAAACCGGAAATGTATCAGACTTTCATCCAATCAGCAGAGGTAGATTAACCAGTTTGTTGTAAAAGATTTCAAGTTTCCGTCCTGCACTACTATACTTGCTGAGTACAAACTTAAAAAAAGCGTTACACTTCTTTGGAAGACTAAAGTAAAGTTAGCAAAAGTAATTGCCTATTTCTTGAGGCGGGGCTTTGCGTCCAACTACCAAATTAGGTGTCGTGGACGGAGGCAACTAGCAAACATACTTCACTATAAATTTCTCATATTAGCCATTAAATAAAATCCAAGGCCTAAGACCGGGAATCGAACCCACTAAACCAACAATACAGCTTAGCTTTGCGGGTCTAGCCTATAACCGCCTAACATACTTTACTGTAAATTTCTCATATTAACCATTAAATAAAATCCAAGACTTAGACCGGGGGAATCGAACTCAGTACCACAATACATACGTATTAGCTTTACAGGTCTAGCCTCTTAATCGCTCGGCTACCGAGGCGCCTATGGAAGACTATTATCATATGTTTCAAAGACATCACCGCCCTCTCTGAATCGCGCTCAACAGTCAGAGACAACCATGGGTGCAGGTGGAAGATTTTAACTGAGATCACTAGCGCCTGGAGCAGCTTTTTTCAGTCGACCTCCGGACATCACCATCCGGAAAGTTGGGAGCTATAAGAAGCTCCAAGGAAGACGAAAATCTAAGGGCCAGCAGCTGGATTCGAACCCCCTTGAGATTAGTGCAGTGGAATCCAGAGTATAGACTACCTCCTGGACTAATTCCTTCCCTTAAAAAGAGCCAGGAGTTAGGTTGATCACTCCCTAACGCTTGCTGAAGATCAAAAGACTCCCTAACGTGTGTGTCGGGATCTCCACTTCAAGGGGAGTCGCCCATCTACTAGGAAAGCAATAAAAGAAAGAAACAAAGGCAAAAAAGAAAATGGTTTTAGTCACTTGAAAAGAACCTTAAACAATAAAATTTCCCCTTTTTTTGGTTTTCTTATTTTTCTTTTTAATGCGCAAAAAGCTGAAGTGATACAAATTGACGTGGAAAACTTAATTTTCTAACAAAAAAAGAAGGAAAGTCTGAATAAAAGCCAACAAAGGAAATTGTAAAACTTGGTAGCAGCAACAAGAAAAACGCTTTATAATATTATGAAGATAAATTTCGTCCCACAAAAGGAAACAACATCCTTGAAAATCTAAGAGTGTAAAAAAGAAACTCATTCATATTTTCCTTACTTTTTAACTGCTTCAATTTGTGCTAAAGCAAGGAAAATGCTTGAATCCAATTGGAAAGAAACCACCAAAGCATGCAGCCATCATATCATAAAAGCAAGCAAATGCTATCCATCGAGGGTTTTTTTGTCTTGCTTTAATTATATATATAGCAAGACTTCTCTACCAGTTCGCTTCAGTTAATTTCTATATCTTCATAACCACATCATTCAAAACCACTGCTGAATAAATTAAAAGGAAAAAAGTATACAGCTGTTGCTTTTGAAGGAAATAATAATCTTCCAAGCGCTTAAAGTTGGCAGCCCTGTTGTTTATCATGGAAACCGTAGGGTTTTTGGCTTTGAATTGCGGGCGGTGGGGGAGGGGGTAAAGAAACTCGAAACCATCGCTGTGCTTATTTTATGAAATAAAATTCTTCGTACAATAACAACCACCAACACACTAACCAATAGCTTATCTGCTTTTACACCACATAATCCGTCTTTCAAATGCTTTTTTTTTTGTTTTTTTATTTTTGAAAGCAGGATTCAACCAATTGTGGCAACACTTGAAGAACAAATCTGTGGGAAGTGGGATGATGGGTTTTTAAGGGGTAGAAGGGTTAGGGAGAGAGGAGGAGGATGTTGGATGATGGGACAAAGAGGGAAGTTGAAGAGGAAGTCTGCCGTTCGCTCTTTTCACCATCATCGCTTCCGGGCCATACACCGTGGAAAATTCTTAATACCATCATCCAAGCGAAGTTTAGGGAAGGGAAAGCTTTAATGATACACAATACAATGGTAGATTTGTGGCGAAATTTCAGCACGATTGTATTGTTTGCATTTTATTAGTATTAGTGAAAATTTTACCATAAAACACTCGCACAAATTTATCTTCCTGTAATTCTAAAACTTGAAACTTAACCAACTTTTATTTAAAATTAAAAGTTTTATTAAATATTTAATTGTTATCGATAATTATAAACGCTCATTGTAATGCAAATATATTTAAGAATTTGCAAAAAATATGCGCAGTAGTAACTAGGCAAAATGTATTCACAAGAAGGCCGTTTACTTCCGCTCTGAAGTCCTGAATTTGGGTAAATTCTTCAGACATGGAAAAGTCAAAAATCAGAAAATGAAAACCGTCATGAAGTCAGCCGCGACTTAAAAAAAAAAAAAAAAAAATACTGGAAAAATAGATGCCCTTTGGAGCCCTACAGACCAAATTAGTAATACAGTGGTACCTCGGTTTTCGAACGACTTTGACTTTCGAACAAATTTCGGTATTCGTCCAAGAAATTCGAGAAAATATTGTCCTTAAAATCCTAACAAACATTTGCAACTCGAACAGCCGAGATGAGCCGAGTTGTTTTTTGTATTTACCCTTTTAGATCTTATTTCTTGTTTAGATACATGTTTTTACGTAAAATATAAAAAATTTAGGCTAGTAAAACGGCCTAATATTTCTGAGGGCTTAGAAACGAAATAAACTACATAGTTTACATTATCACAGGCGAAACTATTAAGGCCTCTATTTGTACCTGTTTTTATTCTTAGGGGACAATTGTCCCAGAATAATAAATTTATTTTCTATTCTATTCTATTTCTTATGGGATAATTTGTTTCGGTTCTCGACCAAATTGGTTCTCGACCGCACTTCCGGAACGAATTGTGGTCGAGAACCGTGGTACCACTGTAATTATAATAAACTAAACTAAATTATAACAGAAAAATCGTAGCGGAAATGATGAGAATGAAGATGCTCTTGCGTAATACAATAAAATGGATTCACTCCTCTTTTTTTTTTTTTGTAAATAGAAGCAAAGAAGGGTGTACAGGAAGTGAATAGAAAAATATCCTTTAGGTGAAAACGGCCTATTTTGTTTGGCTAAGGATGCTACTTCTCGGGGAGGAAAAAAAAACCAAGGCCTCGAGGAGAGCTTTACCCAGGAGCTGCTCTCCAGAGTCTTGATTAAACGGACGGGTCTGGAGGGCGAGCGCTCTAGAATGGTGGGAGCCACAATAGATCTATTACAAGAGCATTCACTATCGTGACCTTTATAAAAAGGAAGGTCGTCTCCGCTGGTTAGGTCAGACTACCTAAAAGGCTCCTCCTCTATGGTCGAACTGGTGGAGAGCTCGCCGGAGAGGTAGGACCTTGCTTGGGCTGGACTAGACGATCTCCAAGATGACCTCACCTCAATGGGTGCTGTTAGGCGGTGGAGAATGAAGGCCAAAGACAAAAAGGTGTTTGGCAGAAGCTTTGTGGACGAGGCCCGCAGGACCTTTAGGACTGTTGCGCCTTGAATAAGTTAGATAGATTCAATGGACGAACGTTCTAAGAAAAGTTAAACGAATAATTTTTACACCCAAACGCACAGTTCTTGGGTCATGATTTGGTTCGCTCTAATTCGTAAGGATTAAACTAATCATTTTTATTGTACCCCTCACATTGCAATTATACATACACCTGCATTATAAAATACAAAATACTGGGGGCACCGCACAGTAATTTGGTTTTATTAAGCCACGCCTACTAAAATCTAAAATATCACAAGAAATAAGCTGGGGTAATTAAAAAAATTGAGTCCATAAAAATATCGTGTTTTTTTTTTATCGAAAATTTTTTCTGATTAAGTGGAAAGCTTATTGCTTTTCTATATAGCTCCCAAGCTTTAATAAAGTTTTCCCGAGGAAAAATTGTTACATAATTAAAGACAAAAAACGGGCACACACACACACACCTTGGAAACACAAAGAAAAGCTGATCACAAATACCATCATGCTCCTTAAGGAGAGTGGGTTCGAACCCTACAAAATGATTGAACACCTCCTCTACTTTACTTTCCTTATTGCTTTCCTTATTCCTAAAATCTTCTCCCACCCTTTTATCGTGTTTTCCGCACAAAGCCATGGGTTTAACTTAATTACAATTTCCTCTTTATCCCCAAGCATTCTTCCACCAACCCTCGGGACCAAACAGCACAGAATCCTCCCTCTCTCCCCAAGCTTTAGAGAACAAAAATGAACGGAAATGATATTAAAAGCTCAAGCTTGTATTAAACAAAATTACTTGAAGCTCTCTAATAAGTTTTCCATCTAAACTGGTCCCAGAGTACGTACCAGACGCGCTGTGCTCACACAGCCTCCCGGGGTGTTTCTTAGTGAGATTATTTCTCTTACAGGTTAATTAACAGACTTTTTAATCACTTTTCTTTCGTTTGGAGGTGTGGGAGGAGGCAGGGAAACTGTACTAGAGGGCGACGAGTGCGGCTAATATTTGGAAAAAAAAAATGTAGCAATTACTTTCATCTTCATAATTCTGCTTTTCTTCTTCTGCTTCTTTATCCTATATTTTGTTTCTACTATCTTCACTACCTCAGATCTTCTTCTCCAGAAGAAGTGGATGAACTTTCCGGAACGAAGTTATCACAAGATTGTAAGAAGAAAAAGAGAAAAGATGTGCTTAGTAACTACAGAGCTCTGACTTAGTCTAAATAATCATGCATAATTGACTTCGATAATAACATTTCGTTTTATTCCCAACCTCCACAAAAAAGGATGTACTACAATCGAGTGGATTTTTCGACTTAAAGAGGTTTTACCGGAAACAAGAAAGTGTTAAGCTCTCCTGAGTATAAAAAAAAGAAAATTGGTCTGCACGAGGATGGTTGATCTATCTCAAAAAAATAAATGCAGCAGAGTTCTTTGCACTACAACCCAAAATGCCAGGTGTGATAATTTACTCAGGCGATGAAACAACGTATCTGTGAAGTTGTAGGAGAAGAACTCTGAGCCGTTAGTTAAGGAACTCTCCCCTAACAATGCCAGGGTGTTCTATAAAAAGACTCCAACCCAAATGCAAAAGAAAGAGGAGTTCTTTGGTGGGTATCCTCCTAAAATCCCCTATATTTTTAATTTGATGCAACTCACGGTCTGATCTCTCGACTCTCCCTGGAGGGTTTCTCCATTCTCTGAAGGTTATGGAACCAGCCTCTCCAGAGAGGTTCTAGGAGGAGAGAGAGGTTCTAGGAGGAGAGAGAGGTTCTAGGAGGAGAGAGAGGTTCTAGGAGGAGAGAGAGGTTCCGATAATCAGGGAAACCACTCACTGGAGCCTAAAGTGTCCGTATTCTGAAATACCCTCTTCTCAAGATGTAGTAAAGTAATCGCCTATTTTTTTCAGGCGGGGCTTAACGTCCAACTACCCAATTAGGTGTCGTAGACGGAGGCGACTAGCAAACTATACTTTACTATAAATTTCTCATATTAACCATTAAATAAAACCAAGACCTAGACCGGGGGAATTGAATCTACTAAACCAACAATACATCTTAGCTTTGCGGGTCTAGCCTATAACCGCCTAACATACTTTACTACAAATTTCTCATATTAACCATTAAATAAAATCTAAAGCCTAGACCGGGGGAATTGAATCTACTAAACCAACAATACATCTTAGCTTTGCGGGTCTAGCCTATAACCGCCTAACATACTTTACTACAAATTTCTCATACTAACCATCAAATAAAATCCAAGGCCTAGACCAGGGGAATTGAACCCACTAAATCAACAACACATCTTAGCATTGCGGGTCTAGCCTACAACCGCCTAACATACTTTACTGTAAATTTCTTATATTAAGTATTAAATAAAATCTATGGCCTAAGACCGGGAATCCGAACCCAGTACCACAATGCATCTTAGCTTTGCAGGACTCGGCTATCGCAAGATATCGCAGATAGTATCCTAAAATAAGTATTCGAAACGGTTCTAGGGTGAGCATATACATCTCTCCAACGTGGCCATCTCCAAGGTTACCTAAGAGAAATCCTGGGGTAGAGGAGGAGTAGGCTGTATCGTCTTTTTTTTGAAAGATATGGAGGAGGTTGGATTGTTTTAAATCTTGTGAAATGTTTACTCGTGAGCGTAGAAGATTTGCTTTTATAAAGATTTTACGATCTGGAAGCTTTCTGGAGTAGTTCCATGGCCTCCAAGACGGCGTAGGAAAGGCTGCTTTCTCCGGTAGATGCCTAATATTTCAGATATTCCGTACTCTAAAATAGAAAATCCATTTTCGGGGGAACCAGAATCATCAAGAAGGACTTCGGAAAGAAAAAAATTCTGAACAAGATTTAAGACATTCTTTTCAGGAAATGTTTTCTTTTCGGAAAATGAACAATCATATTTCATTAAATGGAAAACAAGAGTTAAAAAAAAACATTGTATAAAATGATCGCAAATATTCTTTACTGTAAAGTAGAAAGAGAAAATTTAAGGATACAGGAAACATTTGGCTTATGAAATGCAAGATGGCTGTGTAAAGGAAGGAATGGGACAGCAAGGCAATGAATGTTGCCAACGTAATAAGATCCCCCCCCCACTCCTCACAAACACTCACTTCTGCAGTGGTGCCAACTGTTTGCTATTAACATTGTAATAACAGTAAAGCGTCACTACGTACTCAAAAGGAGTCCACCACACTGCCACTTGTATAATACAGTGTTCCTTTCTAGGTTTGTCACTCTCTCTCTTCCCGCTAAAGAGTGGAAAGAATTTTTGCACGAATAACAACATAGCCCCTGAGATATAAACTCTCAAGTGTGTCTCGAGACAACTAAAAACCCGGTCTCGCTACGTTCCATTCTAGGATCTCAAGGAACAAGACATCAAGTTGCTTTCTTCTTATATACTTGCGGAGTCTCACAAGCCCCTGCTGAGAGAAACGTTAAGTACAGCCGTGTGTTTCCGGCGCATTGTTGGGCACGCTGTCACATAAAAGCTGTAAAGTACCTTATATTTAAATACCACATAAGAAAACAACAACAAACCGACAATAATCTCGACTGGTTTAACAAATTCATTAAAATTGAAAACGTCATCATTAACTATCACGGATATACTGGTTTAGAAGTTCCTAAGACTGACAATTAGTTAGGAACATATTATCTATTTTAGCAGTATAAGTACCACTTCCTCATCTTATATAATAGGAATACGGACAGAATCAAACACACGGAAGTAATTTACGTCAAATTTACGATAACGTGTTCTATCCCAGAAATATTCGATTGTGGGAACTCCTATAATGGTCCTCTCTTCTCTTTGCGTAGATTGCAATGAAGAGGAGGATTTCAAACATATAATAATGATCATGTCCAAGTTATGTAGTAGGAAAGGAAACGAATGTTTAACGACTAGTACAGGTATTTAGATGCACCATTTCGCTACGAAGACATAATATTCTCCACCAACATCTATGTGCTTAAATCTATAGCAGAGCTAGCAAAGAAATTGAATGTATTTAAAAGTTATACAATGAATGGAAGAAAATGATTAGAGAAGGATTACGGTGATTTTAATTTCGGTTAAGCGATAAGGATGGCAGGAGCCCAGAGTACTGATCCATCCATTAGTTGTAAGTTTGTATGTAAATAGTTGTATATAGTAGAGGGATGAATGGGTGAAGCGAATGTATTTATAAGTAAGAATGGAGAGTGAGTGATATTCTAGTGATAAGCACCTGGACGATGATGCTCTTGGCTGTATGGCGAAAGCGAATGCCAAAAAGAGGGCCGAAAAAAACTCCTATAATCATCAGGAAAAGAGATTTTTGGAAAATGGTCTGAGGGGGTTTGTGGAGTATGAAGAAGAATCTCAAAAGAGGAATTGTTAGGCTTTCTTCTAAAAGTAGCCTGTCATGGGCAAAGTAGCCTGCCCTGGGCAATCATTACAGAAACCTGAGTCTTACCAAATATTATAGGTACAGGATGTGTTACTAATATTTCGAATTAAGTGGGAAACGTTTCTACTGACTGGAAAATTGTAACTGAATAGTTTCTCAATTTTTTCTCTCGGAAATGGCTTCCATGATTTTTTGGGCCTAAGTAGAAAGCGATTTTCACGACACAAGGCATTTAAAAGCCACCCGCGACTAAGTTGACGTACCCATTAACTAATTATAGTGCAATAAATTCATGAACAGACTTGATTATATAAAAAAAATAAATAATAATAAATTGTTTGAAAAAAGTGAACACACCGGAAACCGGAAATAAATGATAAAATAAACTATTTCAATAATAAAAAGGTAGAAGGCGTTCATTACTGGGCAATAAAATGCAAGAATAAGTACCCAGATGTTGTGGATGTCAAAGCGTTTACTGGTTCAAGTATCGGTCTCTGGACAGTGCTCTCTCGTTACTGAAAACCTTTATGACTGCACAGTGGAGCAGTATGAAGCTCTAAGAAAGAGAAAAATCTATGGGGTCCAGCAGCTGGATTTGATCCTAGAAATCCAGGAGCTGCTAATCCCTTTCTTTGCTAGGATTTTTCCTTTTTTTTAAGTTCCCATTAAAATAATTTACAACGTTCTTAAAAGGAAGAAATTTTCTTTTTCTTTTTTTAGTTCTTAAAAGTGAAGTTGAAAAGAAAAGTCACAATAAAAGCTAGGAAAAGCTTGTAATGGTAGTAATAAAATGTAATAATCTAAAGATATTATTTTTGACTTCCTCTCTCATCTTAGTGGAAACAATAATAAAAGCAGTGCACTCTGGTAGAGAATTTTCTGTTTGTTTGAGGAACTTTTCACCATTTTCCATTTTCTTGTGGAGACCCAAAGCTTGAGTTTTTTTTTTGTTTATTTTGTTTAGTAAAAAAAAAAGTAAGGATGAATTTCTCAACGGAAATGAAAAAAGTAATAAAAGTAAGGATAAGGAAAATCTTAAGAAGAAGAAGAAGAAACCAGCCAAAGGAGTTTTTCCTTATTCCGAACTCTTCTGAATATTACAATCAAGGGACACCCCCAACCGGAAAACCAATGCTATGCAAAGCAAAGTAATGAAAACATTTACGAAAGGGTTTTTGTACGACCAGTTGAGGTACAACTTCCGCTTTTCGTGAGGTCACTTTTTTTGATTTTAATTATTTTTAATTTATTATCATTATTTTATTTCCTTGAATTCTCTGACTTCCGTTGTTACAGAAACCGCTCTGTGTACAGTTAATTACCCTTTTGATCCATATATGTGTGACCGGCCAGAAAGCGGTATCTTTTCGGGCGCCAGATAGCCCCGGAGCTATCCGGAGAAGATAGCCCTAACCAGCCCCAAACAGAATATACCTTTAAGGGTGCCTCTGGAGGGATCGCTCAATCCGGAGAGGAGGGAGGGTTCGTTAGGCAATTACCCTGGGCGACAGGAAGCGAAGTAAGATCCTCTCGTGTGCTATACTCGTACATAAGAATAACTTTATTTAATAGAACACACACAACTTAAAATAACAGAAAATTTTGGTATAAACCAGAGAGATGTAAAATGAAAAGGTATACGAGGTATGTTCAAAAAATAAGGTGAATTTTCAAATTTCGCGGGCTACGTACATTCGAATTTCGATTGTTTTTTTTTTTTATGTTGGTACACTTGTCTCGAACATATTTTCAAAGTTGTAGCTATATAGCATGTTTAGTTTGTATGTTAGAGGCATAAATAAGACAAGTGTTTTGCGAGTTCGGCGATTTTCTTCTGTCGAAAAAAATGGATCAACGAATTTGCATCAAATTTTGTGTAAAAAATGGAATTAAGTGCTCAAAAACACTTGAAATGTTGAGAGTGGCGTACGGTGAGAGTACTCTGTGTCAAAAAAAATGTTTACAAGTGGTACAAGCTTTTCACAGAAGGTCGAGAAGATGTGAATGACGACGCTCGCCCTGGACGCCCCAGCACATCAACAACCGATGAAAATGTTGAGAAGAATCGTCGAATCACAATTAGAGAAGTTGCTGAGGTTGTCGGCATATCGGTTGGCACATGTCCTGCAATTTTTTTTTTTCGGAAATTTTGGGCATGAAGCGTGTAGTAGCGAAGTTCGTTCCAAAATTGCTGAATTTTGATCAAAAAAAAACCGTCGCATGAGCATCGCTCAGGAATTGTTGAATGACATTATCATGTCTCAGTCACCGTATTCACCAGATTTGGCGCCCTGCGACTTTTTCCTGTTCCCATGATTGAAGAGATCCATGAAAAGACGGGAGATTTGCGACGATTGAGGAGATAAAAACCGAATCGCTGAGAGAGCTCAAGGACATACCAAAAAGTGCATATCAGAACTGTTCCGAGGATTGGAAAAAACGCTGGCACATATGTATTATATCTGAGGGGCACTACTTTGAAGGAGACAAAATAAAAATCGATGAATAAATAAATATTTTTTAAGAAAAATAAAAATTCACCTTATTTTTTGAACACACCTCGTACAACAAATTAATTATTTAAATAATAGATAAGAGAGAAAACTGTATACAAAATCGTAATAATAATAACAAGATACAAGTTCGTAACTTACGGTAACGATACGTTAATCAATGCACTGGCCAGGCCGAGAGTACCGCACGGAATGAATCTCTAATTTTTTTAAAAGTTATTAGCGGTATACAACACGCGTGACTGGCGGTCCAAGGGTCTACTACTACCATTTTTCGGTTACAAATGTAACTGTAATAATTTATGTAATATAACTATTGTAATAAAATAAATGAAATAAAAGACCTCGCATACCAAGTAATGGAAAACATTACGATCATGCCAAAGATTCGAAATAGACTTTACACGGGAAATATCCGTCTCCTGGGTTCTGAAAATGGTTTTAAAACATCTAAAAAAAAATCGGAAGCGGAAGATTAACTTATTTCTTTTGGATCCCACCAGGGTGTAACATGTAGTAACTTATAAAATGCTTCAAGCGGAAACATTTATTTAGTAGCAATCTGGACAATCATCGTACGAATGAAAATGTGAGTTAGACCAATAAAAGTTAGAAAACCTCAAGAATTTGTGGTAGAAAAAAGACGTATGAGTTAACAACTTCAGTAATAACAGTTACCAATAATTTGATTTGAAGATTCATTTCAGGTGAGAATTATCAGTGCTGAGTAGAATTTATGATGAATGAATGAATGAATGAAGTACAAAGACCTACGCGCGCGCGTGCACGTAAAGGGGGTTATCAGAAGATCTAAGTAAAGAGCCGAGAAGTCCCTAGACTCACCTGGACCATTAAGCGGTCCAGACATCTTTCACACTTAGTCACAGATCCCAGACCATTTACCTGAGAACTGTATAAACTTCGGGTACCTCTCCCAGGTAGCGCCGAACTTTGTCCGAGATACCCAGACCTAGGTTGTAGGTCTAGTTATAGACTAGGAAGAGCGTGAGTCTGTCGGTCCGTCTGATTTATATCGCCCCGTCAATTATATTCCCTTAGAGAACCCCCTTTTACATCTCTTTCACGTCCTTCTTCAGTGGGGTTCAGTCTTCCTGTTTATGTCAGGCATTGCTTCCTGTATACCTTATCTTCAACACTACCATGCTGCTATACTGTCCATCACAGGGAGGCAGGTCAACCCCTTATATCTATAATCATCTCTTTTCACAGTATCCTTATCTAACTGCGAAACTCGTTGCCCATAGTTCGTTTGTTTACAACTGAGAAAATTCAACCAGCTTTTTCTTTACTATTCTTTGGACTTAACTGAAAAGATTTTTGTAATCCTTAA
This sequence comes from Rhodnius prolixus, assembly GCF_049639745.1. Classification (NCBI taxonomy): domain Eukaryota; kingdom Metazoa; phylum Arthropoda; class Insecta; order Hemiptera; family Reduviidae; genus Rhodnius; species Rhodnius prolixus. The sequence goes on from NW_027411582.1 coordinate 34,703,304, forward strand.
ATCCAGTAAAAAAAAATGTTATTTGTGAAAACTGGCGTTAGTGAAAGCTGAAGAGAAAATACGATATGTGGGAGATCCCTGGACGAAGTAAAGAGGCCAATAGGATGAAAAAATAATTGCCATTTCAGTTGTGATACATTTATTCTGCCGAGCTTTCGACCCAGTCCATGAACAGACATGACAGAAGACACACCAACCTTGTAATGATGTAAAATATTACTTTGTAAACTAGCCCTGAAGATGAACTAGTCCCCTAGGTCGAAAGCTCGGCACAATAAATGGATATCACGACTGAAAACTGGCATTTATTTTTTATCCTATTGAAACTATGAATCTATCACCAAAAAGAATGAACAACAATAAAGAGGCTAAGTTTTCCATTGTTAAAACTATAACTGTTCGCCCAAGGATCGCTGAAGTGCCCGGGGGAACTGGACTACTCCCTTTTTTCGAATACTGATCTATGGAGGAAAACACAGGAAGTAGAAAAGAATAATGTAAACTTGGCGAATTAATCAGCTGACTGAAAAGTTGAAAAAGTTACGAAAAGAAAATTAAGTTAATAGATTACTGTGGCCATTTTTGATATGAGCCAATTGCCGCGTTTTTCTTTATCTTCCCTCTTTTTTTTTTTTTTTTTAGCGCGGGGGTGCTCTCAGCAGTAAAGGAAAGGATGGCGCCAAATTAAAGTTGTTAAAAGGAAATAGGATTAATTCTTGCCTCTATTTTTAGCTGTTCCTGTATACGGTCCAGCAGGACTACATCTCTGGGTGTTTAGCTGTATTGTGATGTTTTCAGCCCAGCTTCCATTTCTTTCTCACTCTCTTACCATATACACAGACCCCCTCCTCCTAGCCACTGCCTCTCAGTAATAAAAACTTTTATTGCTTTCTGTATTTGGACCAATTTGGGCAACTATGGTGGTACTAGCATTGGTAACAACAAGCCTGGCGCGTCATAAAGGCATTCCCTCTCGCCCTGCCGTCCACCCTAGTTTTCCGCGCTTCTCTTTCCCAGAAGAAAAGCCAGAGAGCACACATATACACACACACACTACTCACCAACACATTTTCATTCGTGGGAAAATTGGAAAAACTGACTAATTCGTTTTGATGCTGAAATGAATTTGTTATGGTGGCGGTTTCCATCCACCGCTCGCCCTCCGCCCATTGCTGCCACGCCATTTTTTTTTTAACAGCTAGTCACCCGCTCCCGCCAAAAAAAAAAAAACAAAAACCATTCACACAGTCATACCAACTCTATCCAACAAAAAAAAAAAAAAAAAAACGATATACTAACAAATACGTACGTATTTAGTGTAGGGAGTCTGTATAAAAATTGAATGGCGACAGAAGGACATTTATTGAAATTGAGGATTATATATACCTATATAAAGCTACGAATGGGCCCATTTTAATAGCGTCAAAAAAAATGATCGTCAATAATCTAATCCCAATTATATATTTTATTTTAAAATTTTAGATTTACTCAAAAAATGGCACGATTTTAGCACCAAATATATCTGTATCAGGTTACCGCTATAGAATAAAAATACCGTGATTCTTCATTAGTGAAAAAAAAAGAGGTACTATATTTGAATCAGCTGTGATCATTAGAACAGCTGACAATGTGCAACAAAAAATTAATTAAGTCAGATGATAAAACAAACGGAATCAAAACCTGTAAAGATAATTAAAACTCTTTGATAAAAGTTCGTGTTTTATTTATTTTTTTTAAAATATATTAATTAATAATTAAAAATTGAAAAAAAAAAATTAAATAAAGAGTTCTTTTGTAAAGAAGTGTTCGTTTTTTCAATTTCCTCACATATTTTATGATCAAAGGGTGTTTAAACTTTAGGGTACCACTTTAGAGTGTGGGTAGTATTAATTCCGTTTAAGGTATAAGACACAGGAAATACAATGTAATAGAACGATTTCTTCCGGTTTTTCTCTCATATTTAGGCTCCACTGGATTGTTTTACACTTACTGTATCCTTCTTCTCTACTTCTCTACCTGGGCAAGGATCCGCCTCCTTTTATTTGCTCATAGCTTCTAACATTGATGATTAGAATGGAAAAAACTGACAGGAAGTGACCACTAGATAGATTCAGGAAATAGAGGAAGACTTTCATCGTTTAGGAATATGACCAAAGGTAAAGTAAAGACCCTTTTTAAGGAAGGCCACTCACTACTTGTGCTTTTTCTACAAACTAGGCAGTAAGTAGTAAAATTAGCCATGACTTGCAGACGGCTATTGACGACCAAAAACTTACCATCCTTATACTCCTAGACTTCTCCAAAGCCTTTTTGATACCATTGACCATCATATCCTGCTATCTAAACTACAATCCCTCTCTTTTTCCAATAGCACCCTCCGTTGGTTCCAATCCTTCCTGTCTAATCGTACCCAATTCGTTGTCACTCCCGATAGTAATCCTTCTTCACTTCTTCCTTTGTCACGCGGTGTACCTCAAGGTTCTTCCCTATCTCCCACCCTCTTCTCAATTTACATCAATGACCTTCCTCTTTCCATCTCTCATTCCCAGTATCACCTCTATGCTGATGATTTTCATATTTACCTATCCTTTTCCCCGTCGGATTTGTTTGAAGCTGTATTTAAACTTCAAGAAGACCTCAATAATATCTCAGCATGGGCCACGAACAATAAGCTTACCCTGAATGTAGAAAAGACCAAAGCTATAGTTATTGGCTCCAACCCACTCCTTAAATCATTGGCTCCTCTTCCTAATCTTTTCCTTTACAATACCCCAATAAAATATTGTTCCTCTGTGAAAAACCTTGGTATCACTTTCGATCAAAACCTATCCTGGAAAAACCATGTTTCCCAAATCTCTCGTCGTTCCATCCATATCCTTAAGCAGTTTAATAGTTCCCGTCACCTTTTTCCAATTAAGACCCGGCAAATCCTAGTTTCCTCTCTTATATTCCCCCATTTCGACTATGGTTGTTTAGTGTATGGCGGTCTTTCTGGTGATATTGAAGCTAAGCTCAAGCGCCTCATGAACTGCTTCATAAGATTTATTTTCAGCATTTCCAGAGACTCTCGCATTTCGCACTGCTACGATGAGTTAAAGTGGCTTTTTCCTGTCTATCGCCGCCAATATTTTTTGGCTTCTTTCCTTTTTCAAGTCATCCAGTCTCAAAGGCCTTCCTATATTTTTCAACTCCTTAAGTTTAAATCCTCCATCCATTACCGTAACACTAGATCTCGCTCATCTGATCTCTATATTCCCTCTCACCGTACCTCATCCTTTGACAAGTCCTTCCTGATACGTGCTACCTCTCTCTGGAACTCCTTGCCTTCATCTGTCCGCCATGCTCCTACCCTATCCATCTTTAAATCCCGTCTATTCAGTTATCTCCTTTCTATCCAGCTTCCTCCGAAATTCTAATTGTTTTAATTTATTTCCTTAATTTCTGCTGTTTTATTATTTTATTTTTACTTTCATTTTCACTTATTATATTTTCACTTTTGTAAATACTTATTTATTTATTTAATTTCTGTTTAATCACAGGCCAAACTGTTAAGACCTCTAATTGTACCTGTATTTATTCTTAGGGGACAATTGCCCCAGAATAATAAATTTCTTTTCTATTTCTATTTCTATTTCTAAGTAAAAAGTAATCGACTAATTTTTCAGGCGGGCTTAACGTCCAACTACCAATTAGGTGTTGTTGGACGGGTGGGGGGGCGGAAGCTCATACTTTACTACAAACAATTATTTCTATCAAATAAAAAGTAGTGATAAGCGGGATTCGAACTCGGGATCTCCCACTTAAAAAAGCCACGCTCTTGAACACTAGACCAACACCCACCCCTAAAACTAGGGAGTATGTTTTCTATCTTATAGCATATACAGTCTATTTGAAAAAAAATTGAACTTAATTTTATTTAATATCACTGGTACAGATTAATCAGTACTGATAAGAAAACCACTTAACATTTAATCTTAAATTGGCCGCGCAGCCGGCAGAAACTGGAAGTATAGAGAATTTAGTTGCGTGCAGGGCTTAGAAAAGGACGACAGATGTTTAATTGTATAAGGAAATGGAATTCTAGGAAAAGTGCGTTGAATTTCCTTGAAAAGGAAGCGCACGTAGCCCCGTCCCTGAAGGGCGGACGGAATCTTTTGGAAATAAACGGGCAGATTTTGGTAAAACATGATAACTAAAGGGGGAAATAAGTTTTCTCAGATAAGCTAACCTCCCCACTCATTGAATTCGCTCTTTCTCTTTCCTTTTAAAATAGGAAATGATGGAGAGTTTAAAGGTTCTGCTGAGAGAGCCTTCATGTTTCTTGGATGGTTGGTTCCATTTCCTCTAAGTGGGGGTGTGTACCGACTAGAAAAGTTTAGGGCAAGGAAATATGAGAGCAATTTGCCGATTCGAAACAAAAGACCTTAAAAATTTAACCTCTCTTTAACGGAAGTATAACGTTTCCTTTTTTTTTTTTTTTAAATAGGGTCACTGTTCAAGCACAGTTTGTTTTGGCAGTGCTAAGTTTAAAGTTCTGGGGACAATTCGGTCCCTAAGTTGGTTGCTTAAGTAAAAAAACATGATTGAAACAGAAAATAACTGCTAGGGTAGATGAGCTAACTGCTGGAGAATGCTAGGGTAGATGAGCTGTATAGAACACGTAGCTAGAATGAAGGGAACATCTGAGATCTCCAGAAAGCAGTTTAGACCGGAAGTGCATAGATCAAGATTGGGCTGTCAGATAGGGATTTGGAATAACAGCTGATTCCAGGAACATGTTTACTGTCTCTAATGCGAGGGCAGCTACCCAAGATAAGAAAGGATTAAGGATAGGCCAGGACTTACTTTGGGGTGAAATAGTATAGATTAAAAATGTCCGGTAGGACAGCATGAAAAAGAGTAACAATGAAAAACACCCAACTTTGACAATTTTTTTTCTCTTTTACTATAAAAGATAGAATTCCCAATTTTTCTTTAAAATACAGGGCCAATCTCCCTTAGAACGTAGATTGAATAGATTTCGAGAAATACGTTGCTGTAAATGGGCAAAAAAGGCTTTTTCAAAAATTGTTCTTGTTCTTCTAGTTGTAGCTTTTTTGTAAACAACGTCTGAACGCGTGAACCGATTTTCATGAATTACATAATTCACAATGATATAACTGAATATTTTAAATGTTATTCTTTTTATATATTAATAAATTAAATAAACCAATATATGAACTTAATTTGAACATAAATATTATTGGTTGTACAAACAATCAAGTAACCTCCTTTAAAGAGTGCTCATATAGGCGCCTATATTATGCAGAGTGAAACGTTTGGACATTTCGGACTCCCGAAATATATTATATAAATAATATATTAATAAAAAATACGTAAAACAAAAAGAAATATGGCTAAAAATTTTGACCAAAATCTATTATTAAACGGTTCACTGGACTAAAAGATTATTTATAATACAGGAAATACAATAGCTATCAGGTTTACAGAAACAAAAGAAATCTACGATAGCACGTTTAATTACTTTTATATATAAAATTATCAGCTACAATAAATTTTATAATATTTTTTTTATTTTTAATTATTACACACCGCTAACCCCACTTTCAGTGACATCATGTTCGTATCGCAGCTACGTTGCTGCCCCCCCAACGAGTACAGAGGCCCCTCTCTCTTCCCCTAAGCAGACTACTTCGCCGCGCCACCCCGCAGAGTTTATTTAACAACACGCTATTAAGGTTTAGTTAATTCACGGAGAACTTGTTTTATGGAAGAGGGGGCTTTTCGTCGTACATTTTAGCCCCCTTTTTTTTACATTATTATTTTATTTAAAAAAAAAAAAAAAAAAATTCTTTGCACATATATCGCAGGTAAATGCTAATTTATTTTATTTATTTAATCTCGAAATTATGAAAGCATAATTGATCTTAGAAGATTAGAAGATTTATGGGGTTATTCGTGTGGATGTTGTAAAAACGTAGCCGGCTCATTCATTGCATTTGATGAAGCAGGAACAAGTAGTAAAGAAAGAAACTTTCTCATCAGAATTGGTATAGAATTAAAAGTGGGTGATAAATCGAAAGAAACAAAAGAGAACATCTCGACCGAGATCTTCATTAAGTCAACCTTTTTATTGAATATTGACCACTTTATGGAGAACTTTGACAAAATCGTGACCGTCAATCAACAACTATCTGCTCTGAACGACAGACATACGCAAAGCTAAGATGTATTGTTGGTTTAGTGGGTTCAATTCCCCTGGTCTAGGCCTTGGATTTGATTTAATGTTTAATATGAGAAATTTATAGTAAAGTATGTTAGGCGGTTATAGGCTAGACCCGCAATGCTAAGGTGTATTGTTGGTTTAGTGGGTTCGATTCCCCTGGTCTAGGCCTTGTGCATTTTATTTAATGGTTAATATGAGAAATTTGCAGTAAAGTATGTTAGGCGGTTATAGGCTAGACCCGCAATGCTAAGATGTATTGTTGGTTTAGTGGGTTCGATTCCCCTGGTCTAGGCCTTGTGCATTTTATTTAATGGTTAATATGAGAAATTTGCAGTAAAGTATGTTAGGCGGTTATAGGTTAGACCCGCAATGCTAAGATGTATTGTTGGTTTAGTGGGTTCGATTCCCCTGGTCTAGGCCTTGTGCATTTTATTTAATGGTTAATATGAGAATTTTATAGTAAAGTATGTTAGGCGGTTACAGGCTAGACCCGCAAAGCTAAGATGTATTGTTGGTTTAGTGGGTTCAATTCCCCTGGTCTAGGCCTTGGATTTTATTTAATGTTTAATATGAGAACTTTATAGTAAAGTATGTTAGGCGGTTATAGGCTAGACCCGCAATGCTAAGGTGTATTGTTGGTTTAGTGGGTTCGATTCCCCTGGTCTAGGCCTTGGATTTGATTTAATGTTTAATATGAGAAATTTATAGTAAAGTATGTTAGGCGGTTACAGGCTAGACCCGCAATGCTAAGATGTATTGTTGGTTTAGTGGGTTCGATTACCCTGGTCTAGGCCTTGTGCATTTTATTTAATTGTTAATATGAGAAATTTGCAGTAAAGTATGTTAGGCGGTTATAGGCTAGACCCGCAATGCTAAGATGTATTGTTGGTTTAGTGGGTTCGATTCCCCTGGTCTAGGCCTAGTGCATTTTATTTAATGGTTAATATGAGAAATTTACAGTAAAGTATGTTAGGCGGTTATAGGCTAGACCCACAAAGCTAAGATGTATTGTTGGTTTAGTGGGTTCGATTCCCATGGTCTAGGCCTTGTGCATTTTATTTAATGGTTAATATGAGAAATTTATAGTAAAGTATGTTAGGCGGTTATAGGCTAGACCCGCAAAGCTAAGATGTATTGTTGGTTTAGTGGGTTCGATTCCCCTGGTCTAGGCCTTGTGCATTTTATTTAATGGTTAATATGAGAAATTTATAGTAAAGTATGTTAGGCGGTTATAGGCTAGACCCGCAAAGCTAAGATGTATTGTTGGTTTAGTGGGTTTGATTCCCCTGGTCTAGGCCTTGTGCATTTTATTTAATGGTTAATATGAGAAATTTATAGTAAAGTATGTTAGGCGGTTATAGGCTAGACCCGCAAAGCTAAGATGTATTGTTGGTTTAGTGGGTTCAATTCCCCTGGTCTAGGCTTTGGATTTTATTTAATGGTTAATATGAGAATTTTATAGTATGTTTTCTACAACTAATTAGGTAGGTAGTTGGACGTAAAGTCTGCCTTAAATAATAGGCTTTACTTTACAATACTTCTTTTTAAGAGGAGGTAAGAAAAAGTAAAACAAAAATCGAATGTTAGTCACTGGGGACCCATCTGGAACGAAAACCAGGATATTACATGAATTCCTGTTTGTTCGCTTGTAACTTTGTACAGGGATTAGATAAGTTGTGATACAGAACACGGAGCAAGGTAATTCATCATGAAGCAATTAATTACGAATTGTGTGAGCCGGGTACGGAGCAATGGGCGGGCGGTCGCCCGTGTACATTGGATTTATAGTTTATGTCACTGATCACCCAGAATGGCGGACAAAACTCTGATGCTGTATTTTGGATCCAAATTTTACTCATTCGTTACATGAACCCTAAAAAAACATAAATTTCAACATTGAAATGTGTTGATGCTTGCAGAAATATTTATGTTCTCCAACTCATTTGGAGGTGGTAAACTACGGCGCCATTGTATGAACTGTCACACAGGACAGCAGGATCTTCTGAACAACTTTTATCTGGGAGAACTCCTCCCTCACCAGAATGTACCGGATTTTTCCATTGAAAATTCAATTTATAAATTTTGATACAGGAAGCAATATTTTCTCGAAAATAAAAAACAAATCGGCAAAATATTGAGCTTTTTTTTGGGGGGGGTTTAAAATGAGCACAATTCTATTACGTATATTGAGCGGATTAAAACTGTCCTATAGGACAGCTGTACGAATGGTTGATCAACAAAAACTGCACGAAAAAGCGTAACGTTGAAAAACACCTAATTTTTGCAATTTTTCTCTCTTTTTCTATTAAAGATAAAATTCCCAAATTTTCTTTATAATACAGGGCAAATCTTCTTTTATAACTGTAATTTCTTTTTGCAACAACCCAGTTAATGGGGCCAGTTGAAAGTCTCATTTTGTAGACCCAAAATGTCTTTAACACTACTCAAAAGTTTTTTTGTATCATTGGTGGTCTTTCATCAGAAGCTTCTGAATACTTGTTGTCAACAGATGATTAGTAGATTTTGAAATGATCCATTATTTCAGATGACACAGTCTATTGATTAATTATTTAAACAAAAACCTTGGCTTTGTGCTGCTTTAAGCAAAGAGATATTCACAGTGATTCTGCGCCTCTAGCGCCCTCTTTAAATACTCTGTGCCAAGTGATCAATAAACGTCACAAAAAAAAAAAACGAGAAGCAATCGGGGCGATTCACAATAACACCACTATTCACAATAACACCACTATTCACAATAACACCACTATTCACAATAACACCACTATTCACAATAACACCACTATTCACAGTAACACCACTATTCACAATAACACCACTATTCACAATAACACCACTATTCACAATAACACCACTATTCACAATAACACCACTATTCACAATAACACCACCATTCACAATAACACCACTATTCACAATAACACCACTATTCACAATAAATCTAATTGATATCTTAAAAATCGCTAAAAATGTTATTCATCATACAAACCAATGCGTTCATTTTAACGAATCATATTCAACGACCACACTTCGACTAACCGTTTAGCCATCGCCAATAACCCCACCCCCCAATTAGCAGCCAATCATTTTGCCCCCTTTTTTTTAAAAAAATAATTTTCGCCATTATAGGTGGGAGGAAATATAGCGGTTTAAGCAAATTTTATAATTTTAATTTAGAGGAACAGTCATTTTGAAAGACAACCTTACTTTCCCCGAGATAGTTGCAATTAAAGAAATGTTTTATTAGATGAGAAGGTGGTGGTAATATGGGACAGTCTTTTTTTTTACCTTGCATCATATTTTGAACACTACTGAATTTAAAATCTACTCTGTAGTAAAATCATAGACATACATTATTTGTCTTTGTAAATTTGGAGTCCTGAATGGATCATTGCAAGGAGTCTGGAGTTACACTGAAAAAGTCTGTCGTGGTACCATATTGGGCTTTCAGAAAGTGTGGTCCGTAATATGGGACACACATAATAATTAAAGTTAATGTTCTCTCGTTTCTCCATGAATTGTAAAAATAAGCCTTAAATATGCCGCCAAAAAACTATATTTTACTCAATTTTCGTACATTAAGGATAAAAATTAGGGTGCAATCAGTTTTCTTAAAGAAATGTCAACAAAATCTTTGAAATGATCTTTTTAGGCCCTTTATAGTACCCTGTAGAGAAAAAAAAAAAAAATTATAAGACACTAGTTTCGTCCTCTGCCACTTTTCACACTTGTTCGGCAGACGATTAACAAGATTGTTATATGGGACAACGCTGCCCCATAATTCCACCATACACCGCGTACAATATAACCTCATTTTTTTCCCCCATATACATTCATATTTGAAATCCATAATACTGGCAATTAAAACTCTCTACTTTCTACATTTCAAATGTCTAAGGGAAATTATTCTAACTTACCTCGGTATTAACCAATAAGCAGAGGAAACCAACCTTAAGAAAACCTTTTTAGTATTGACAATATCAACATGGTCCTCCTCTCTTGGACAGAGCTGCCACGCGATTGACGGCGCTGCCTTCTGCAGCAGACAAAGCCTATCCCAAAGAGTTAGTAAGGCACCAAAAACTAACCAGATAGCCATTACTGGTTTCACAAAGACAGGGATGTCCCAGATTTCAACCCCGTCCCATATTACCACCTTCTCCTCTAGAGATATGGTTCATATAATGGCAGAAGTTTACGACTTCCAAGTCCCCAAATCGGATCCAGATAAGCTGAAAGCCACGCGCAAATGAAGAATATTCTATATGAACAAAAGCAATTCAGCGCGTGATGAATTTTAGACTCAATCAAATCGATAACTTAGTGATTAATTAGTTTATTTCCGCTTTAATATATAATCGATTGATTAAATAGTAGTTTGATTGTTTGAATAATAATAATTACTATTAGGAGACAACGGAATAGCGCAGCACAACATCCTCTCCAATCCCACCACCATAGCTCTAAAACACTGTTGCCAACCTAAACTAAAACTTTCCCTCAATCAACACACAACCAACACCACCTGGTTAGTTAAGTTCGGAATAGGCTGTAGAATGAACACAATAGTTCTGCCTTAATTTCCCCCTTCATTTAATCCATCTGACAAGGTTAAATATATATAAATCATTTAAGATGCAATTAATTTATTTGTAACAAGAATGTTAAGTTTAACAGCCATGCTCTTTTGCATTTCCTTGTATTAAGTTCCCAAAATTAGTTTACAGGACTGGGAAAGAGGGAGAGGAGGAGGAGAAAAGGAAGAAAACGCTGGGGAAAAACTCTGTTTCGGTGTTTTTTTTCCTTCCGACTTTAAATTGCAGTCACGTAACGGTTGTGGTTTACACGTACAGATACGGGATATTAAACTAGCGTACCATTCCAGCGCTGAAGTCATTAAATTCTTGGAAGTCATTCTTCAAGTAAGACTTTGTATTTTCTTTAACGAGTAATTTGCAATTGATTTAATTGAATAGTGTAATCCTAGTAACACGGGGGATGCTGTTTATAAACACACTTTCACACGTCGTAAGTTTTTACCGGATATGGTTTTTCCACCAATCCCAAGGGGAGATGATTAAGAACCTAAAATCATCCCCAATGATATTTGTCCAGGTACCATTAGTGCAATCACAAGTCAAGCTTTTGGACAAAAATCGATCAATCGAAATTGTCACTTTACCAAATCGATTTTATTTTTTCCGGAGAGGGGTTTTTTGCTTATTTTGGTCACTAATTTCCTTCAAGTCACCCAGACAGTCCCATACTAGTCTTGAATTGACCTGGTATGAAGAGATAGCTCGCAGAACCGCCTGGCTGTCAGAGAAAATCACGACCTTAGAATTAGTTATTCGTCGCGTGATCTTATAAAAAAAAAAAAAATATCAATGTATTTATAATTAAAAGGTTCTTTGCGTTGATTTAGACTAAATTTGGAATTAGTGTTGAATGCAAAAGAAAATACCCAATTTTATCTACAAAACTGTAGAAGCTGCATAAACATTGAAAGACAAAATAACCAAAACACGAATCGATTGCTTTTTATCTTTATATTTGATTACTAATGGCCTTATTCAAGAATTCAATACAAACAAAAAAAAAAGACCGTCGAAACTATCCAACCATGGTAGATCAGTTACCTAGACAACCATGGTTTAAGGGAACTATCACTAATAAATTGGGTTTTTACGACAATAAGCAGGCTGAGAGCGAACCACGCGGTGTGTGGATTGTATCTTCAAAGGATCAACAAAAAGGATCAACTTTGCGAAGAATGCAATGAGGAGTAGGATTTCAAACATATTATAATAATGGATATGTCCACGTTATGTGGTAGAAAGGAAACGAATGTTTCACGACTTATTCAGGTATTTTAGATGCACCATTTCGCTACGAAGACATTATATTCTCCACCAACATATATGTGCTTAAATCTGTAGCAGAGCTAGCAATGAAATATGAATGTATTCAAAAGTTATAGCCGATTAGAATGAATGGAAGAAAATGATTACAGAAGGATTACGTGATTTTAATTCAGGTTAAGCTATAAGGATGGCAGGAATATAGAGTACTGATCCATCCATTGTAAATAGTTGTATATAGTAGAGGGATGAATGTATTTATAAGTAAGAATGGAGAGTGAGTGATATTCTAGTGATAAGCACCTAGACGATGCTGGGGCTGTATGGCGGAAGCCGATGCCAAAAAATAGGCAAAAACAAGAAACAAACAAATTCCAAGTTATTAATTTTTGTTTAAAACAAAATCTTCATAATTATCAGTTCCCTAAGGAGGACCGGAAATTAAACTCAATTGCGTAAACCTGAAGAAGAATAAACCCAGTTTTTCCAGTTCATTTTCCATGAAAAGAAAATGAAAATTATTTATATTCAAGCATATATATTTTCTTTTCAATTTTCCAACACACTGAAATATCCACTGATATATATATATATATATATATATATATATATATATAACCTGATATATTCAGATAATTGTATAACCGCCATTTATATCATCGTCATATCTTCTAGAATATAAAATTCCAATTTCCCCTTTCTGGCTGTCACAATTCAGGGAGATAAGCTTTCTCTTTCATTTCTCAAAACCATTTTTCCTTTTATGAGTGGTGGTGGGGGCTGGGGCGGAAGTGATACTAGACGGGAAGTGAAAATATAAGATAGAATGGCAGGGTTAGGGTGAATATACGAGTATATCTAATTTAATCATTGAATACTAGAAATTCAACAATATTGGGATTTGGTGCAAGGACATTGTGCACACACTTAGGGTGTGGGTTCAGGTTTATATAAGGACTCATAATATTTTCGGCTTATAATAACGCGCAACTAGAAGAATCAGGGAGTTACTGGATCTATGGAAATGAATGCATCTTTTTTTTTATGTAGAGGCATTGGTATCTGTATCTTAATTAAAGGGCAAGTATTCTTTATTGAATGATGGAAAACAAAATGGAGATTAAATTAGGAGTGAATAACATTTTGGAAGGGAAACCAGCGCGGAGGATGAGAGACAAGGGACTCAGGATCTTTATTTGGCGAAGGAACGCTCGCTTCCTGAGATTTGATATTGGTCAGATTACAATGGATTGCAAATGTGAGATTAAGCCCACATTAAGCTGGGGAATACCAGAATGATTCTTATACGTCGTAGTATAATCACGTTTATTGTATCCCTCCTCCTGGACCGATTTTGGACTTCCAGTTAGGGGTAGAGATTTTGTCTTCACTGACGTTTCAATCTCGCACTACACCAGCTGGCTAAAGTCGAAATCTCAACATCAAATAGATTAATCTACCAATTTTAACGGGTGGTAGTCCAAAACCGGGTCAGGGATTCAATATACTTAATGCTTGCTAGGGACGGATAAAATCAAAGAAACTTTAAGGGAAGCCTTCCGGTTTTAGGGGGTGGTGAATTAGGTATAAGGGCCATTTAAAGGAGGGGTTAAAGGGCTATCACATACACTGTACTGGAGTAGTCTCGGCTCACATGAATACGAACGTGTGGACAGTTTCAAATGCTTAGGAACGCTTGTTACGGCTAATAATGATAATAGCAAGGAAATGCAGGCGAGAATTATGGCAGGAAAGAGAAGCTTCAGATCCTTACAGAAAGTTTTGCACTTTAGAACTCTATCGAGAGAAGCCAAATTGCATACTTATAAGACGATTTTGAGACCTACTGTAATGTACGGGAGCGAAACGTGGGCTCTTACTAAGAAGGATGAACGCTTTCTCAGTGTCTGGGAGAGAAAAATTTTGAGAAGAATATATGGCTCCATTTCTGGGAGGGGGACAGATGGAGGATAAGAACCAACAAGGAAGTCAGAGATCTTTAGTTGGCCTTATTAAGCAAGGAAGGTTGGGTCACTTGGAACGAATGGGGGAAGAAAGAAAAGCCAAAAAACTCTTTCTTGGACATCTAGAAGGGGCTAGTAGGAGAGGGAGGCCCCGGCTGAGATGGCTCGACACTGTGGAGCAAGATCTAAAAGAACTGGACGTAAGAAGATGGAGAAGAGCGGCCCAAGAGCGAGGTGAATGACACAGCATTATTGAGGCGGCCAAGGACCTTCATGGACTGTAGTGCCAAGCAAAAAGAAGAAGAAGAACAAGAACAAGAAGAAAGGGCTATCACATTTTTGCGGCCCTAGAAACGATCTTAATAAGTTACTGAACAAGAGACACTATTCCGCCTCTAAAAAAAGAGGCAAAGACGATTTCACCTTTGTATTGATAGGCCACGATTTCTAGGTTACAAAACAGGAATTTGTTGTTACTGATTCCCATGATAAAAAAAAAAGAAGACAATAAACAGGGGGAATCTCTTACGACCATTCTAGGCGGAAACATTCAAAAACGTACATGTGACCGGAAAAACTCAACAGTGAAATTGTGCACACAACTGTGACAGTATAGGAAAGACACAAAGTTGAATAATGTATCACAAATTGTAAAATGTATTTCAAACTGAATTTAACAATAACAAAGATTTGTAAAATACATAAATAAAAACCCAAAAACAAACCCTGAAGAGCATAGTGAACATGTTGTTTTAAAAAGGAAAATGCTCTAAAGTGCATTACCATGTTGCTGGTTTGTGACTGCAATGTAGTATTAATGCTGGGGCATGATGTATCATTTGTCACTAGATAATAAATTGGGGAGTATTTTAATTGGATACTGGAAATGTAAACATTTTCCACTTTGTAATTGTAAAAAAATGTTTACATTTACATTTTTGGTTATTGTGAACAAACTTTAGGGAGGTGAGCAAACAAACAAGCTGATTTCCAATTTGATGTGGAAATATTGTTTTCAGCAACAGTTATTATTGATGAACAACCAAGAAACATGATGGGATCCAGTAACGAATTCGTTGTTTTGGAATCTGTTCTCTATGTTTTTTGGGATGCATGATATAAGGGGGAAATCCAACCCGGTAACTGGAGGACCGGGAACTTCACCAACGGGGTTCGGGCTAACGCTAGAAGCCATTACGGGGCATAGTAGATTGATTTGAGCTCAGTGGACTGTGACTATTTAACGGATGTAACCAGCCTATTATGATGCATGCAACTAGGTCAATTGACGGATGTGTGTAGTCAACAAACAGGGGATTTGGTAAATTATGCAACTTATGCAAATGCCTTAGGCTCCTCTGGGTATATTCTAGGTTGTTGAATGAGGTTAAACCATTTTTTTTTTCATGAAAATACCCACCCATAAATTTTATTACACGTCAAAATATTACATGAAAATCTTATAGAATATACAGTCGAACCTCTCAATAACGGTTACTGGCGGGGGAAAGCAAAGTGGCCGCTATTTGGAGGTGGCCGTTAGAAGGAGTGTCGGCATGTTTCATAATGAAAAAATATGGTTTTTTTTTTCTGAACATCTATTTATAAAATGGTTTATTATTAATAGATTTAAAAACGTACTTAATTGCATAATTTTTCTTAATCATCCAAAAAATTTATCAAGAAACTACATATTATTGACTTAATTAATAATTTTTATAATAATCATCACATTTATTCATAACAATAATAATTTATGGTAAAATTATCATCATACTATCATCTATTATTAGAAAAATAGAACAAACCTTTCAGCAAGTTGACGATGGCTAGATTTGGTTTTTGCAAAATCTTCCAACACATTTATTTTCTCTTCTAGAGTTTAACCACTTTCGTTTGGGAGACATATCAGAAAAAATAATATTGTTCGTCCAAAGTAATATTGAAAAATGATTAAAATGGTACAAGATGTATGGAGCTTATATAGGAAACTTTAGGGAAAACCAGGAAACCAAACAAAAACTTGAGAGGGGATAATTACTTTTGATCACCGCGTCAAACGAACTTTTTTAATAATAAGGTGGACGTTGGTGGGAGGTGAAACATTGAATCTGTTCCCCAAAATCAATGTCCCGCGGTCGCTATGTAGAGTGTCCGTTAGACGGAGATCATTTGTATAGGGGTAAAACGGGGAAATCGAAAAACTGGTACGTAAATGGAGGTGGCCGCTAGTGAGAGTGTCCTTTATGGGAGGCTCGACTGTTTAATAATTCAAGAAAATTATTAAGGAAAGAAAGCAAACAATTACGAAGACGAACGGAATTTAAGTTCAGTATTCTACGATTCTTCCTTTACTTAGAGATCTTCCGTTAAAAAAAAACAAAACTAATCTTTACAACTAACTTGATATACGAGTATATCCGTTTTATCGTATTTTCGTTCTAAAAATCAACTAAAATTTTGGAAGTAGGGGGTTCAAATTTAACACAATCTTTGTTAATAAAACTGTTGTCAAATTACGACGACACTTTGAATAGACCAGACGGTGGTAAATCTAGAATTAGTTGGGAATAGTTTGAGGCAACAAATTTACGTCTTAATTAACTACTCTACAATGGACAAGGCTGACAATAAGCCCAGATCAAATTAGCCTTACCTCAGATTAAGTGCAATTGTATTCCTATTAAAATGTAACAACATCCTATTAGTCGAATATTTATATTTTTACTAATGACGTCAAACTAAAAACCTTTTAATTAAAAATGAAAATGGAGGAAAAAAAATTAAAATTAATTTGGGATTAACTCAACTTGATTGGAAAATTAGCACCGCTTTTCCGAAAGACGGTTCACAAATTAGCTTTGTCAACTTTTTCAATAAGTCGGCATTTTTTACTAAACAAATCATTTTCAGAACTAACCATGCTTGTCAGATCTTTTGAAAACTGATTTTTCTCATTATTGGGAGCCTTATATTGGATCTCTTAAGTACCAGTTTACAAATACAGGATATAGTCTGAAATCAGAAGAGTGTCTGGGATACTTGTAATTCAACCTTTTATTTCCGGCACTTAAGTTTAACGACTGACATGTGGGGCGAATGATCGACCTAGCCAACTGAGCCATGCCACAACATAAAGTTCATTCCATTGACCATTGTTGGGGTCAAAGAAAAATAAGTGGCACATATAAAAGTGCTTTTTTTTTTCGAACACCCAGGCTGAACCAGACCAGGCTGAGATTTCGTGGCCTCTTTTGACATAGTTTTGAATACAGGACCATTCTGTAGTCTAATATAATCTAATCGTAAGGCACCACGGTAGCCGAGCGGTTATAGGCGAGGCCTGTAAAGCTAAGATGTATTGTTGGTTTAGTGGGTTCGATTCCAGGTCTTAGGCCTTCGATTTTATTTAATGGTTAATAAGTCCAAAAAAAGGCATGGAAAAAACAGCAATATGTGCTGAAGTATGACTACTTTTTACCAAAAAGAGGCCTAATGCAGAGGTTTGCTTTTGTTTATTAGGCTGTAATATCTACAGAGATTCAAGACTCCTCTCCAGAATGAATAAAAAATATTCAGTTTACAATTTGGAACCATATATACCCTGAAATATATTCCACAAATCATGTAAATTTTACCAAACTTCTAATCAATCAGCATCCTAAGGAACTATCTAAATTCTAAAAGCAGCCTAAGCCAGGATGTGATACACAGAAACAGCATCAAGGGTAATCAATCCCTAGAGCAGTAATTCTCGAACCACTGTGCTGCGGTACTTTTGCGTTCCTCGAAAAGTTTTGAAGTGTGCCGCCAAATTTTAGAAATGCATACAATAAAAATTGTATATTAAATGTAGTAGACGATATGAGAGTAAGCATTATCATTTATACGACCAAATATAAACTGTAATTATCAAAAGAAAACATCACGCTCAAATTTCTCATTAAAAGTATTCTTATTAATAACTTGTAATTAATCCCTTAATAGTAAAAAGTAAAGGAAAGTAGTAAAGTAATTGCCTATTTTTTCAGGCGGGCCTTCACGTTCAACTACCAAATTAGGTGATGTGGACGGAGGCGACTAACATAATTTATTGTAAATTTCTCATATTAACCATTAAATAAAATCCAAGGTCTAGACCAGGGGAATCGAAGCCACTAAACCAACAATACATCTTAGCTTTGCGGGTCTAGCCTATTGCCGCCTAATATACTTTACTATAAATTTCTCATATTAACCATTAAATAAAATGCAAGGCCTAGACCAGGGGAATCGAACCCACTAAACCAACAATACATCTTAGCTTTGCGGGTCTAGCCTATAACCGCCTAACATACTTTACTATAAATTTCTCATATTAACCATTAAATAAAATCCAACGCCTAGACCGGGGGGAATCGAACCCACTAAACCAACAATACATCTTAGCTTTGCAGGTCTATCCTATAACCTCTCGGCTACCGTGGCGCCTTAATCCCTTAATAAAATATACTGTTGTTTTTGTAGTACGTATCATTTTATTTTATACTGAAAATAAACAAACTATTTTTTCAAAAAAGGTTGAGAATCACTGCCCTAGAGTTTCCCCTAAAATGTCCAACACAATTGTTCTTAAGATGGTTTCTCCCAAATTAAGTAGGGAACTTGAAAGGATTCTTGGTAAAGCAAGTACATCTATCTACTCTCCATGAGAGGAGCTAGCAATGAGGGATAACTACTCCTAGGTATCCAAAATACACTCCTCGCACTACCGTTTTCCCTAGGACGTTTATCGCCTTCCGAATATATCGCGTAACAGAAGTAACAAAAGTTAATCTAGAAATCGCAATGGTAAATTTATGTAAGAGTGCGCCATTAGTATAAAGAAAAAAAGAGGATGTACGTCAAAAGTAATGCAAGAACAGACTTCCAACGAAAGGAATCAGACACGCGAACAAGTACAGCAAGACAGGAAGTGGAATCAAAGGGAGTGCTTTATTTCCTCTTCAATGTAGGACGAATGAGGCAACATGGGGATATAATGAAGTAGTGCTTACTGAAAGAATAGCAAGCCACCCCCTTTTATGAGGGTAAATTTGTTAAAAGTGAAGTGTTAAAGCTCTTTTCTACCACCCACGGCTTTCAGTAAAACATAGCCTCTCTCGAAAAGCCTCCTTCTTCTACACTCCGCAAGGACTTCGTGTTACGCAAGACGCTCAGGGCAGCCCACCCTCCAATTCTAAAGCTATATTAAAGTCATATTAACCTTCTTTCCAGACAGAAATTCAATTACCTACTCTTCACTGCTTTCCCACTACTTCCAAGGAGTTCTGTGTGAGCTTTCCCTTGAACGCACACTAAGCACGTTACTCACTCACTCACACATAAGCACCCCGTTTTCCTGTTAAAGCAGTTAAAATGAAATTAAAGTAACACCTACTGTACAAGGGAGCATGCTTATTCCAGAGCTTAAACGTGGGCGTGCTTTTTTTCTCTTCTTTTCTCTCTCTCTTTCCTTCCGGAAGGTTTGTTTCGTGAATTTCACGTCTTTTGAAAAGGCAAGAGGAGGAAGGAATAAGTGAAGATTTTTAGAAAATCTGCATGATAAATTTAGTGTATATTTTAAGGATTGGTTAAAACTTTTTCTGGGATCATAAGCTTTGTGCTTAGCAGCATTCCTTTTTGGCCCCTATTTCAGCGTGCTTTGCTTTATAAGTGAGCTTATTAGGAGCGATTATCAAGCCAAATATTATGGCAATTGCACACATCGCATGTGCGGATGATAAAAGCATATTTAAGCTTGTGGGTTCGTCAAATCCTATCAGTGGAAAGCACGTCAACATCTCTGCAAGATTTTATGTGAATATTGCAGAAATATTGAGGAGTACTGCCTATTTTTTCAGACGGGCTTTACCCGCTACAACTACCAAATTAGGTGTCGTAGACGGAGGCGACTAGCAAACGTACTTTACTGTTTTCTTTTATTAACCATTAAATAAAATACAAGACCTAGATCAGGGGAATTGAACCCACTAAACCAACAATACATCTTAGCTTTGTGGGTCTAGTCTATAAACTCCCAACATACTTTACTATAAATTTCTCATATTAACCATTAAAATAATAAAATCCAAGACCTAGACCAGGGGAATCTAACCCACTAAACCAACAATACATCTTAGCTTTGCGGGTCTAGCCTATAATCGCCAAACAACCTTTACTGTAAATTTCTCATATTAACCATTAAAGGTATAGACCGGGAATCTAACCCACTAAACCAACAATACATCTTAGCTTTGCGGGTCTAGCCTATAATCGCCAAACATCCTTTACTGTAAATTTCTCATATTAACAACTGAATAAAATCCATGTCCTACTTCGGGAATCGAACCCACTAAACCAACAATACATCTTAGCTTTGCGGGTCTAGCCTATAACCTCCTAATATACTTTACTATAAATTTCTCATATTAACCATTAAATAAAATGCAAGGCCTAGACCAGGGGAATCGAACCCACTAAACCAACAATACATATTAGCTTTACAAATTAAGGAGTACTGTTTACATGGAGTACCCTCAGCAACGCCTAGAACCCTTAAAAAACCATACCCTTATGGTTTGTGTTCATTATAAGCCCCTAAGTGAAATATCAAAATTTGAACTTGATGTGATTTTTCGTACATACATACATAACTTTCGATTTTATCCTGTCGCAGCATGCATGTTTAATTGAATCCCTAACCCGGTTTCGGTGTTTCATTCACCATCAGATGTAGATTAATCCAAGATGATGGATCAAAGTACTGAATCGATTAGTGATACAATAAACATGCATGCTTAGAACTCAGGTGATCTCAATACGGATATTTCAGGTGTAAAGTCAAAATCGAAAAATCTATTCGATTACAACTGCTGTTAAAATAGTAAAAACTGAACCTTTTGTCCTATTTACCGGACCTACGTCTAAAATAACTGCTGTCAGTAAGTACAAAATATACGACGACATTTATAATACAGAAAATAAATTTATTAATAAATTAATTTAAATTTTGTTGGCCATTAGAGTTGTAACCCAACCAGGTTATAAACTCTTCCCATCTGCCATTTTACTCAAACCTATGTAAACATTGCGTCAAACTTTGTAAAGCAGTTTGCCGAAAGGGGCGCTCCTGTACCGCGAGAGTGCTCTTTGTTATAAATACCAAGTATTCGCGTGCGGTTGAGTAATTTATTATCAAACTACTTTCCCCTGTTATAACTTACTGATTACTTCCTTTCTTATTGTTGTTTCAATAATGATAAAACAATTTTTATATTTTTCCGACCATATAAAATAAAAATTATGACCTAATTAAAAAAAAAAAAAAAAAAAAAATATGAAACAGTCGCAATAATTTTTTTCTTTCCTCAGTTATGATTCGTGAATGGATTCAGAGAATCGATTTTCTTTCAATTAGGAAATTTAATCGATTTCCATTATAAAGAACGAGATCTGCAGATCGAAATGCGATTGCCCAGTTCGAGGCATCATCATAAAAAGGATTGGCTTTTCCAGAAAACTCTAGACAAAGTAATATCACCATTATTTGAAAGTCAAGTGTATCTCTCCTCTCTCACTCCCTCCCTTTTGCAATTAATGACGTAATTCACCTCTTGGATTTGTTCAGAACAAGTCCTCATTTCCCTTTCTCAAGTGTTCTAAAATAAAATCCGCCCTCTTTGGCTCGTAGTTCCTGTCTAAATGCGGAAAACCTTATCAGTTTTTGTGCTACATCCTAGAGGAGCGAATTTTCCACGGTTTGCTTTAGATCTAGGTTAAGTAATGCCTAACTTTCAAGTGTGCTTTACGTCCCAAAAAATGTGGTCCAAGTGGATCTTCTTTCCCTACTTTCTAATAATAATAATAATAATAATATCTTTTATTATAATGAATTTGAATTATACAAAATAGAATTAATTACAAATAAATAAAAGACAATACTCTCTGGTGTTAAACACCATCAGAGGGGTTGTATCGAGAACAATAAAACGAAAATAGAAAAAAATAAACGAATAAAAATAAAAAGGAGGCTTTGCACAAAAAACAGCATAAATGCACAATACAGTATAAAATTAAACAAAATAAGATTACAAAAATTACAGTACAAAAAACAGTATAAAATTAAACAAAATAAGATTACAAAAATTACAGTACAAAAAACAGTATAAAATTAAAAATTGAATTCCAAAATTAAATTATATCTATATGACCATGCCAATTTACAGTATTGTATTAATAAATAAAAATTTGCGCCATTTAAGTATTTTATAAGCTCTTCTTTAGAAAGACTGGTTTTTTTAAAAAATTTAAATCTTATTTCACTGAGGATAGGGCAGATCGCAAGAAAGTGAAATATATCTGTTGCATAGAGAACAAGTTGCAGAAAACTTTCTAATAAGATATATTCCTGATGCTGCGCTCACTGAAGAGAATCATGTCTTTAAGGAGTGGTAAAAGAAAACACAAATTTATGTTGAAGAACAAGAGCGTGGTCGGAACAGGAATGATTTCCTGATTCCTGTTCCGCAACGTTAACATTAAAAAGGAGTTATAAGAACTGGAGGATGTATTTGGACCAAAAGACAATAAGACACACCCCTGTAAACAATTTGGGGGAAAGAAGGGTTGTTATCCCCCCGTTTAAAGGGCTTTAACAACTATGCTGTCCAGTTTAAATTGTTTTTCTCATAGTGTAGTGAGAATTTCATAGTTTGATCAGTAAGGTGTGAGAAATAAAATGCGAGGTAAAGGGTCTGAAAGAAGGTTTCCACAGGGTGTAGATTTGTTTTATAGTAGGCTGACTTTTCCTTTTAAAAAAGGGCCAAAGGGTATGCACATTTACAAGTGGCCAGCGAGGGTGGCAACTCCCCTATAATCTAAATTTCATCCCCACCACTTTATTTACAACCCTTCTCTGGAAAAAATACCCATTTCCCCTTCCACCGCCAAAAAACACTGCTGGACCCAACATCAGGAGCCTCCCCTCACTCTCTCTCTCTCTCTAACCTCCATTACCACCACCATCCTCAAGTCTGCACAACTCTAATAACAAAACAACAATGGAAATTCCTCACATAGTTTTTCTCTGTAAAAACCACAACACATAACTTGTAAATCTCGTATACAACCCCTCCAAACGCCTAATCCACAATCCGATATACCAACCAGCAGCACACTCTATAGACTCTTCTCTACACTAACAACCCCTTCAGAACAACAATACGAACTATAATAAATACATACACGAATTTATATTTAGCTTTTAGTGATCGTCAAAAATGTTTTATTAAAGGATTCAAATTAGCGAGGAATCGGTCCAAATAAAAAACAAACAACTCCGTCTTTTTGCCAACGTTTCTGGCAAATTTATTGCCTTTCTCAGGGCCTGGATATTACAAATAATATCAATTCAATACAATTTAGAGAATTGAAACACCGTAATACAATAAATTAATAAATAAAATTCAATAAATTTTTTATAATTATTGAAACGTTGACAAAAAGACGAGTTACAGTTTTTTATTTGGACCGATTCCTCGCTAATTTGAATCCTTTAATATAAATGCTTACGTACGCCCAAAACCCCGCTGCGCTCATCTTATTTTGAAATTTACCTGATAAACAAAATGATTCTGATTCCCCTGTAGATCGGTTTGCCCTGATAACCCGTGATGGACAACTAAACTCTAAGCCGCACGTTACCCAATGCTAAAACACCCACACTCTTATATATAATACATAAATAGTGAGGCGCCACGGTAGCCGAGCGGTTAGAGGAGAGACCCGCAAAGCTAAGATGTATTGCGGTACTAGGCTATATTCGCAGTCTATACCTTTAATGGTTAATATGAGAAATTTACAGTAAAGTATGTTAGGCGGTTATATACTAGACCCGCAAAGCTAAGATGTATTGTTGGTTTAGTGGGTTCGATTCCCCTGGTCTTAGGCCTTGGATTTTATTTAATGGTTAATATGAGAAATTTATAGTAAAGTATGTTAGGTTATAGACAAGACCCGCAAAGCTAAGATGTATTGTTGGTTTAGTGGGTTCGATTCCCCCGGTCTAGGCCTTGGATTTTATTTAATGGTTAATATGAGAAATTTATAGTAAAGTATGTTAGGTTATAGACAAGACCCGCAAAGCTAAGATGTATTGTTGGTTTAGTGGGTTCGATTCCCCGGGTACAGGCCTTGGATTTTATTTAGTGGTTAATATGAGAAGTTTATAGTAAAGTATGTTAGGTTATAGACAAGACCCGCAAAGCTAAGATGTATTGTTGGTTTAGTGGGTTCGATTCCCCGGGTACAGGCCTTGGATTTTATTTAATGGTTAATATGAGAAATTTATAGTAAAGTATGTTAGGTTATAGACAAGACCCGCAAAGCTAAGATGTATTGTTGGTTTAGTGGGTTCGATTCCCCCGGTCTAGGTCTTGGATTTTATTTAATGGTTAATATGAGAAATTTATAGTAAAGTATGTTAGGTTATAGACAAGACCCGCAAAGCTAAGATGTATTGTTGGTTTAGTGGGTTCGATTCCCCGGGTACAGGCCTTGGATTTTATTTAGTGGTTAATATGAGAAGTTTATAGTAAAGTATGTTAGGTTATAGACAAGACCCGCAAAGCTAAGATGTATTGTTGGTTTAGTGGGTTCGATTCCCCCGGTCTAGGCCTTGGATTTTATTTAATGGTTAATATGAGAAATTTATAGTAAAGTATGTTAGGTTATAGACTAGACCCGCAAAGCTAAGACGTATTGTTGGTTTAGTGGGTTCGATTCCCCGGGTAAAGGCCTTGGATTTTATTTAGTGGTTAATATGAGAAGTTTATAGTAAAGTATGTTAGGTTATAGACTAGACCCGCAAAGCTAAGGTTTAGTGGGTTCGATTCCCAGTGTCTAGGTCTTGGATTTTATTTAATGTTTAATATGAGAAATTTACAGTAAAGTATGTTTGCCTAGTCGGCTCCGTCCACGACGCCTAATTGATAGTTGGATGTTAAGCCCCGCCTGAAAAAATAGGCGATTACTTTACTTTTACTTTACATAAATAGTGAATTAAATCGTATATTGCACCAGCAAGTACACCAAGAGGTCACGGCTAGCAATCTACCCCCCAAGAAGGGAGAACATTCTTTGTGTACATATCCCAGTACATATATATAGGCTATACTAGGGAAGAGATAGTATTATTGGATGGCATTTGAAAGGATATATATATATATATATGTGCATATCCCATACATGGAAATCTGAGTGAAAACCGTTACGCCTGGATACACAACATTTACCCAATGGTCAGTTGACAGCCATTCAAATATCGTCGCCACACTACAGGGAGCGCCCTTATCCTGTACGTCTGTTTGTATGTATGTGCGCAATTATATGGAACAGAAATTGAGCATTAATTCACTCAGACTCTAAAACAAGAGATAAATATTTTAGATTGATTTCAATGAGATTGTTGGAACTAGTTTGTAATGTTTAATCCGCCCGACCATTACCTTGGTTAAATTAATAATGAAAAAAATAATTGGTAAAAATCAAAAAATGTTAATCTGGTGAGTGACTCACAGGACTTCCTCTTACAAACTATACCCTCTCCAATGTTTTAACTCACAATTTTTTTTCTTTAAAACTCAAAATATTGAATCAAAATTTATTTATTTTAAACTGAACAGATAAGAAATAAGTTCTTGTCGCATAAGAAAGGACTTAGTGCACTCGTAAACTTCCGGAAAACATCGACCTTTATTCACGCTGTACGTGAAAAAAGATACTAATTAACTTCTCTTCCTTCCAAAGTAATTAAAAATAGTTAACCTCAACTTTTTGATTAAATAATTTTCACATTTTCCTCCTACTAGCTGTAGAAAGAGGCAGAGATATATTCCCTAAATTTCATAAAAACGGAAAACTGTTTTAAAAATTTTAAATTCAGGGAAATCAACAGGAAATAATTACGTCAGATTTTTGATAATTAGTATTTTCTTTTTATCGCGCCCTTGTATTTAGTATAAGAAGCTTTAAAGTACCGTGTAAATCTTGCAAATTAGATGTCAAGCGCAGCTTGATAACAAAAAAAAAAGACCTGAAAAATAGTTATTTTAAAAGAAAAAGTATGACGTAATTAAACTGAATTTAAAAAAAGAACAACTAATAATTGATTTCAGCTTGCAATTGACAGTATTTTCAGCATGTTCTTGTATTTGTGTAAAAAACGACAGAATTTAGCTAGTTTTTATCTAGAATTTTCCATTAAGACGTTTAACTTCCGCTTTTGCCAAGTTTTGCCCGTTTAGTATAAAGACCAACTACATTAAATTGGGAAAAGAGTATTAATAAAACGGATGATTTCACTTGGGTTACTTACATTTTCACTTTGTGCCCCCCTCCTCTCCAACGCTTCCGGAAAATTGTTTGGGCCAAAGCTTCTTCTCCATCTTCTTTCGTGTTTATTTTTATTTTTATATAAAAAAAACCGAGAATTTCCCCCTCCCAAAAAGAAAAGCTCCTAAATAAGTCAATCTTTTATGGAGTAAAAGTTTTCCCTTTTTATCTTTTCCAAAAAAAAAAGTTTTTCTTGTTTTTCTTTACTATAAAAGAGAGAGAGGGCACTTCTCTTTAATATAAAATACATTAAAAATAATAATACGGAAGAGCGGTTTATTAATGCTTGAATTTTATATTAAAGTTTAATGATTTGTTTAAAAGTAGGGGGGGGGGCTTTATTCGTGAGTTTGGGATCCTTATTCTCGCAACTCACTGGCTCTTATCACTCTCTCTCTCACTCGCACGCCCCTTCTCTCTCTCTTCATCCACATCTCCGCCACAAGCACACCATCTCTTACTCTTTCTCGCTGTAATTTATTATTATATTCTCTTCATTAAAATTTCTCAGATTTTGGTAACTTCATAGTGTGAAGATGGGGCGCGGGGCGACTTACTGATTTTTGCTTTTCTCAAGACTTCTTAAATAACTTACAAATTAACGGAAGCTGTTCCGGTGTATTCCATATAAATAAAATGTTAATAGTCAACAATTTGACAAAAATCTACGGGTTCGATAAGGGTATATACTAAAAAAAAAATTTGACCGAGAGACCTAGGCAATCATCTGGATGTATATATACTTACGTCACACCGAATCTCTGTTACGGTGCGTTCGACGTGGTATACTCGTTGTGAAAAATATAAAATTGCCATTAACTACAAAAAAAAAAAAAACCGAAATTTTAATAGAATACAATAAGAATATTATTTGGTGGGGATGTTTCCTTTTTCTTACCAATAGAACTGCCAAGTATTTTATACGGAGGGAGGTGGTGGGATTCAGCCAAATGATAAGTGGTTGGTACATGTTTGGTCTCCGCATTAGAGATTGGGAATTACGCAAATAGAAGGCTCTCAACCCCTTGTGCAATGCCCATTTTTTACCTTTTAGATAGAGATTCAGACCTCTCAGTAAGAGCATGATTTCATTTTGCACAGAATTCAAAAAGGCTCTTTTCTTCCTTGTAGAAAAGCGCTTGGGTCTCTAGTTAACTAGAGCAATGCACACGTGAAGCGGTGCAAGATTTTTGGAATGAGCACAGAATGAGCTCTGGTAATCTCAAGAAGTCCCAAAGAGAGATTGCAGAAAAAGTCGCTTGCAGTGACTATTACGACTATTGTAAACTTTTGGTATACACGTCCATTGTCTGATTTTAATTCCGCACACTGTGTTTTTTTTTAAACTAAATTCCATCGCTTAACTGGCTAAAAATTTCATAATAAAAATAATATAGATGCAATTCTAATTTGTGCCTGTAAGAAAAAAGAGCTGCATAGCCCTGAACATGAAATTAGACCCCCTTTGAACTTGAAACAAAATTGGCAAATATCTATTTTCTTGAATTTATAAATCAATCACCCAAAAAGATGAACAGTACCCCCAATAATTTATTAATAATATTTTGCATAAATAATAAAGGTAATGCTTAAATTCAAATTTTTTATTGTATTAAATCATGAAGCTTTTTTAAAAACCAGCTGTTCTTATTATTTATTTCAAAAAATTAAATATAACAGCAGACAGTTAGTGTCAGCTGGGTTGCATTAAATTAAAACGCATTCATTTTACTTTGCAAGCAAGAAGTGTTATTAAATGTTTTATATATTCAGATCAGGTTATGTAATTAATAAAAGGGGCACACACAGTATTTCTTAAAGAAAGAAAAAGAAGATAAGGTTTTTCAATTTTTATTAAAATATCTAGTTGGCATTTTAATATTTTAATGGTCTTGCAAAGGAAATTGGAATTGATTAAACAATTTATAAATTGGATCTTATACCGGAAATAAACATTAGCGTACATGTTTCGGGTTTTTTTTTGTTTGCATCCCTGACCTGCCCAGTGGTGAGGATTTTTAACTCGGAAGTTTCTCTCTAACACTATATTTACTGACGAAATGCTACGACTGAAACTGAGTTAAAAAATCGTCGTCATCAACCTCAGATGAAGAATGAACGCCAGAAACTGGACAAAATCTTATCCAGCGATATTGTCCAGCATTTTGGAGCTAAAAGTTTTTTGAAAAAGGCTTTTAAAAGGCATTTTCTAAAACGGTTTTAGATAGATAGGCTGGCCTGCTTGAGTACGACGGGTGCCATGATGACTACCCCCACTGCGGCCTTGGAGGTCCTGTTAAACCTTCCACCACTCCCCACATTCACGTCCAAGGCGTGGCAAGAGCAGTTGTGGCACGACTACAACAGGGACAAGCGCCCATTTATCCCAGGCATACTGGAAAACATCAAGACCTATGGGAGGAGCTGGAGGCGGACCCGATTTTGGGCCTGCCTACGGACATAATGACTCCTAGGTATGACTTCCAAAAACCCTTCAAAGTCTTGATATTAGACAGAGAGGCATGGAAGAATGGGCCGCCAATTACAGGCGAATTTATGTGGTACACGGACGGGTCCAAGATGGATGACGGAGTGGGAGCCGGCGTGTACGGGGCTCATCCGAGATGTAATATCTCGGTGAGCCTGGGAAGGCTAGTTACG
The DNA here is from genome assembly GCF_049639745.1 of Rhodnius prolixus. Taxonomy (NCBI): domain Eukaryota; kingdom Metazoa; phylum Arthropoda; class Insecta; order Hemiptera; family Reduviidae; genus Rhodnius; species Rhodnius prolixus. The sequence continues at coordinate 34,732,445 of NW_027411582.1, forward strand.
GTCTTTCAGGCGGAGCTAGTCGCGATTATCATCTGCGCCACCGAAATAGGAAGACGGGGAGTGCATAACTCCAGAGTCGTCATTTATTCGGATAGCCAGGCTGCTCTGCGGGCAATTGACTCGTGGGAGATCAGCTCAAGGCTGGTGAGGGACTGCCTAGGTGCACTGAAGGAAATTAGTAGCCATAATAAGGTCTTCCTGGTTTGGGTACCTGGGCACTCGGGTTACAGTGGCAATGAGGCGGCGGACCGCCTGGCCCGGGAGGGTTCAATGAGAGCGCTTATCGGGCCGGAGCCGTTCTGCGGTGTCTCAAGATGCCTCAGGAATGCATCCATTAAGCTATGGATGCAGGACCGATCAAGGGAATGGTGGGTCAAAACTCCAGGCCAGAGACAGGCGAAAAAGTTTATCCATAGCTACTCGCCTAAGCTAACTGCAGAATTACTCCAACTAGGCCGGGTGGCCATAAGGATAGCAGTTGGCATTCTCACTGGCCATTGTAGATTAAATAAGCACATGCATCGCATGGGCCTGGCAACGGATAGCCTGTGTAGGTTTTGTCAGGAAGAAGAGGAGACGGCACTGCATGTGGTATGTCAGTGCGAGGGGCTGGTCTGGCTAAGGTACCGCCTCTTTGGTAAAGAGAAGCTGGTGCCAACAAGCCTCAGCCAGGGCCCTCTCTCGGACCTATTAAGGCTTTTAAGGCAAGCAGGACTCGAGAGGGTGCTCTGATGGCAGGTGCTCTGATTGACCACCTGGGAGCCCCCCCCAATTCCACAGTTCGGTTAAGGACAGGATAGGGGGAGGGTCTCCAACTAGGGGGGTGCCACAATAGATCCTTGGGGTGTCGCGGTGGCGTAGGCTGAATAGCCAATTCCCCCCCCCCGGTAGAATCTATCTAAAACGGTTTTAGTTTTTTTTTTTAAATTATTTTTAGGCTGCTGACAACTCACAGATACATCCGGTGAATTTGACGCGATCCCTTTTATGCAATCAATGAAATTGACGCGTGATGGATATTGGGTATTTATCAACTACGAGTGAGAATCATATTCACAAGATAAGGCCACTTATTGTACCAGCTTCGAAACCCCGGACGAAACCTTGCAGCTGTTTACAGTGATCGGTACAATGATATCTCATTTTAGTGAACAATCAACTTTACAACAAACAATATTTCTACCAAACACGCACACACTGGGTGTCCCACTAGATCAAGTCCTGGGAATTATATTTCTGGAGCTAGCTGAATAATGAATCACCCAAAGGGAACTGCTAGAAAATGAAGACAGATCGTTCCTTAATATGACCCACGAACCCAAAGACAGTATCAACTCAAACCCCATCCGAACGAACATAATACCCAGAATACTCCAGCTCCATTCCACTGTTGACTACAACACTTCCTAGCCCTGTCTGAGTTCCATCCAGATTTGCCCTATTCTCTTTTTCTGTTCAGATTCAACCAAACCAGTTTTTTTGATTTCCGTTCTTCTCCTAAACTGGTTCCTGTCTCATCTTTTTTTCACAACTACTTCTTCCGTTTTTCTTCCCCTCTCTCTCTCTCTCTCTCTCTAATATCCCCACTCATGATTGTCATTTAAATAAACATTTCTTCTGACATGTATTTACAAGAAAATGGAAAGCAATGGAAAGAAAATGGAAAACGGAAAACCACACTCTACTCACCAAATAATTCAGTACAGAGAACGATTCCACTATTTCTCTATTTATCACATTCTATTTTACTTCTACTTTTTAGTGAATCTGTGGAATTGCCACCTTTCCTTGGGAGTTCTTTTGAGAACCACTACTTTATCTTCATTCATAAAACGCCGATAGAATACGCGGGGATAATAGGTTGACGTTGTTCGAAATTGTTTAGCAGCAGAAATGGTATTATAAGTACGAAAGTCCATCTTTGATTATCGTACTTAGTAATAACAGTAGCTGTATTTTCTTATTTTTTGTGCGACCGTTAAGTTTCTTTGACTTCAATGAAAGGTAAGAATAAGGAAGAAAAAGTATTGAAGATTGATTTAAAAGAAAACATGAATACTAAAAGGAAAACAGGTAAGCACTAAACTAGAATTAAATTAGAAAGGAAAATGCAGGATAGATACCCACCAGAGAATGATGAGGTTGACAAGAACCGTCACAATCACGGTAGTAAAAGAGAATCATGTGTGTCATTAAACTCTGGATACACAGATAGCAGCACTAACTGGAAGACGCGAGAGCTAGAAGGATGGAAACTTTTGGCATGAGGCATGATTATGGCTTTGTGGGAATGAGTTTATGGCTTGAATCGTTCTTTTTTTCTTTTTTTGGCTACCTGATGATTCAGTATTCCCAAAGTTGATGTCAGGAATAGGGGAAATATCTCCCCTCCCAAGGGACCTCATAGCGTTCCTCTACTCACGTCTCACTCATTCGATATACACTCGCCTAGGAAATGCATCATTTAAGCTATAAACATAAAATCAATATTTATGGACTTGCTTTACTTATAAAGCCAATACGTCACTCTTATTTTACCGCATAAATGGGGAATCAATCTGGTGTGAAAGAAACGACTTCCTCTTATTGCAAAAGACTTCCTCTCACCGCAAAGACTTCCCCTCATTGCAACAACTTCCTACTCATTGCAAAAGACTTCCCTTCATTACAACGACTTCCTCTCATTGAAACAACTTCCTCCTCATTGCAACAACTTCCTACTCATTGCAAAAGACTTCCCTTCATTACAACGACTTCCTCTCATTGAAACAACTTCCTCCTCATTGCAACAACTTCCTAATCATTGCAAAAGACTTCCTCTCATTGCAAAGACTTCCTTTTACTGAAACAACTTCCCTTCATTGCAATGACTTCCTTTCACTGCAACAACTTCCCCTCATTGCAATGACTTCCTTTCACTGCAACAACTTCCTCTCATAGCAATGACTTCCTCTCACTGAACAACTTCCCCTCATGGCAATGACTTCCTTTCACTGCAACAACTTCCTCTCATAGCAATGACTTCCTCTCACTGAAACAACTTCCCCTCATTGCAATGACTTCCTTTCACTGAAACAACTTCCCCTCATTGCAATGACTTCCTTTCACTGAAACAACTTCCCCTCATTGCAATGACTTCCTTTCACTGCAACAACTTCCTCTCATTGCAATGACTTCCTTTCACTGCAACAACTTCCTCTCATTGCAACGACTTCCCTCATTGAAACAACTTCCTCCTCATTGCAACATCTTCCTAATCATTGCAAAAGACTTGCCCTCATTGCAACAACTTCCTAATCATTGCAAAAGACTTGCCCTCATTGCAACAACTTCCTAATCATTGCAAAAGACTTGCCCTCATTGCAACGACTTCCTCTCTCATTCAAACATCGAATTTTAAAAAAATACACAAATTTTTTTTTTAAACGTTTTTGCTAATTCTAAAACTATACTGTGGGATAGATGCGGTAAGTGATTCTTGCGAGTAAGATTCGTATTTGCCATGTACTCGTAATGTGGTAACAATGATCTGATGATGTTCATGATGTTGCAACAGAGCTGAAAAAATAGGATGAATCCACGGAGAACTAAACTATCCAATGGCTCCCTTCGGCCTGAATGATTGCTAATGGTATTTTTTTTGGATAGGTCTTGAAAAAAAAATCGTTAATACTTCCATCACCAGTGGCTCTGATATGATACAAGACAAAACAATTTCTAAGTGAGAGGTGAATGTGGTTATTACTCAGTTGAGGTAAACTCATATGGTGATCATATGACTGTAATGGAGCTCCGTTGCCGCTGCCAACTTGATCGACTTGATTAAGAAATCCGGGAAAAGGTTAACATACTTTGACTTCCTCCCAAGAAGTATTGGTGCGCAGAAGTTCTCAAATCCTAAGCAGGTGATAGAAAAAAAAAAAACTACTTATTTTTGGATAGAGTTCGAACCAAACCCGTTTTGGCTTCCCATCCAGTCTTTATCATACTTATTACAAAAAGCCTTAATTCGGTGGAAAACCCAATTCTCCCAGACCTCCTTTTTCACATAATATTAGGGAAAGTTAGAATGAGATAGTCATACTTGAAACTCCATTCAATTTCAAAGACTCCACAGATATAATATCAGTAGAATATAACTGAAACAGTCACAACATCCTCCAGTCTGTCTTAGAAATTAAGCACTACTTCCGCTCAAAGAACATGTAAGCATAAATGGTTTTGATAGCAAGGGATACGGAGAGCCAGTATGCTCTTCGCTTCTATTCTAGCTCATTGTTCCAGGCCGCCTCCCAGTACTACATATGTAACAGGAACTGTGAATATAACCGGGTTTGAAGTACAGGAACGGGGTATATGTTTGGCTGGATTTAATTGTAGATGTTCGCTTTATTGAATATAATTAACTAGACTCCATAGTACATTATATAATTTAGGAGGGACTGCTACTGTTCTAGGCCAGACCAGTTATTGTAGGGGAATTGCCCTAACTATGTAGTATATTATTGTATAAATACTGTGCTACCAGATGTCGTTTATATATTGTATTATATATACAATGTAAAGTTTATCTCATGTGACTTGATTATATATTTAAAATGACTTCATTGTAGTATTAAATAAATGTTTAAATATAAAATTTATATTCGCCTTGGACAACATCTAGACAAACAACATGGAATGCCCACAGAGGCGCAACTGAATGAATTATCCAGAACTGAGACCGGAAGTGTTAACAAAAAAAAATCTTAACTGGCTCTGACGAATAAAACAGAACTATATACCGCCCGGACGTACGGAATAGAACTCTACGGAAGTGCCAAAAAATCGGAACATCAACCGACTTCGAAACTCTTCCTGAGAACAACAGTTAACGCTCCCTTCTACGTCTCCAATCACACAATACACTCTGATCCTAAATATTCCCCTAGTTTCTGAAATAGCCCAATCACAGTACATAGAACTTACCCACAAATCTAGACTAGAAGTCGTCCACCAATATAATTCCTTTATCCGCGGCGGAAGCCACACGACCACCCTCAAAATTCCGCCGATCTCCTTACACAGTGGTTACTGTAAGCTTCCCAACATGGCAAACTAACGGCTATCACCGGATCTTCTCAGGATGCAGACATACATGCGGCACCATTGCCCCCCTGTATCTCACAACTCTCTTACCTTGCTGCACATCGTACTCAGTTACAAAATAAGTAAATAAGTGGAGAGTGGGGGACACATGAGTAAAGCTTGGGACAAAATAATGGAAAATTTAGATGGTAATCGGATTTAGAATCTATAACTTCCTAATAATATACTAGGATCGATAATAAATATATTCTGAACTAAATTGATAGAAAGTCGTTCATGATTATAATCTGAGACGAGGAGTACTAATCGATTATATTATACATAATCGATATAATACATACATAAACAGGAAAAGGTAAACTAAGATGTTACTACACATCAGATGAGATTATATACAAACATGTAACAGGCATCATGCAAATTATGTAATAACAGGTTACAATATGTAATGTTTAATACATAATATTAATGTAAGAGCTTTGCAATAAGGCAAGAACTAGATCGTAGCCATAGTCAGAGAGACTATTCACAGGGTTGCCAAGTGTCTGGGCCGAACTCCAGTGGGGTGGAGATTCCAGCACGCATTTACTGGGATTATTGGGGTGATGATGTTGATAGTTATACAGCTGGGAAGGTGTATTGTGCTACAGCATCAAAGCTTATTAAGATCACACCCACGATCCCCCACTTTGTATTTACATCTTGATCTTATCAATTATTGAGCAACAAACGGAACTTGTTGTACTACTCCTCCCCAGTAAATTAGGTACCCGATACTCCATATTTATATAGAAATAACTTATTAAAACGCTTAACTGTTAATTCACATTGTTAAGCTTCTTAAAACAGCTGAGTGTTGGCTGCACAGGAAAAAAAAATACAACTGTACGCGCAAACGCATTAGATGTTGACGCGCCATAAGTTAAAAAAAAAGAGGAAGTCGTGAGAGTCTAAACACCGCATTTATTCTCTTCCCCCCCAAACTGTACAAACCTAATATAGAATGCCATAGATTCACTTCAAACCGGAAGACCACATGTGGGAGAGTGATGTAAAGCTAAAAAAAAAACCTGAACGCTGTGGAGGTAATGTTGCGTAAAGCATGTACCCAGGGAGAAAACGCGTGATGCATATAATAAATGGGGGGATACAGGAGTTCTATGTAAGGAGGAAATCTTAGACGATTACATGCATTCCTGGTGTAGGGCATAGGATGGGCGATAGAAAGAGGTATCATGATCAACACCTCCAGGACGTGCCCCAGTTCTAAGGCTGAATCATATACGTACACACGTGGGAAGTTTTGTGAATCTGTCTTGTCACTATTACTTGATTTTTATCCTCCCCAGAGTAAGTATAAGAAGCAAATATCCCCGAACAGTTCACAGTTCGTTCAACTTATATCAAGACACAAGTACCTTCCTTTGCGCATGTCTATGAACGATTAACTGAAGAAGAAGATGAAGAAGTAGAAGAGAAAGAAAAAACAACTTATTACAAATGTTTCACCCCACCCTCACGCCTAAAAAAAATACTCCACTGCCTCCTAAACGAGGTCAACTTAAAGAGAAACACGCCCCTCTTAATGTTACAGGTGTTTTTTTTTTCCTTGAGAAAGTATAAGATATTCCTTCAGTGTTGAAATAATTTTCCAATTTATATGGATGTTTATTATGTGTTCCTAAGGGAATTGGAGAGAGGAATTCTTCCCTCGGGATCATATTTTGGTTCTGCTTTTAAGATCTACGGAGGTCTGTAAATTAAGTACTCTTTTTTTCAAATGGTCAATCAACACTTTTACCAAGAGGTTCTTGAAAAACTTCGAAAAAGGGTCATTCGTGTGAGGCCAAACATCAAGAACAATTTGGGTGTTGCATCACGATAATGCTCCTTGTCACACAGCAATTTCAATAAACCAGAGTTTCTGGCCAGTAAAAAAACATTCCTGTGGCTCCTCAGTCTCCTTATTCGCCTGACTTGAGTCCTTGTGACTTTTTTCTCTTCCCGAAGTTGGAAAAATCATTTTGGGACAGTTGAAAACATTTAAACGGCTGTAACCGACCAGCTGGAAGGCTATTCCAGTATCGGAGTTCGAGCACTGCTATGAGGAGTGGAAGAAACGTCTCCAGCGCTGTGTGGCTTCAGAAGGAAGTTATTTTAAAGGTGACAATATAGAATTGTAATTCTTTTTGAATAAAGAAATTTAAAAAAATCAGTCTCATTACTTAATTTACAGACCTCGTAATATTTAAGGGTCCCTAAATATTTGCTGCGGATCATTGGTGAGTATTTCAATAACCGAGTGGTAGTATACCAGACGGAGGAGGGGATTAGGTCTATGAATGTAACGGCCGGAGTAGCGCAAGGCTCGATTCTGGGACCTGATCTCTGGAATGTGACGTACGATGGGTTGCTTCGGCTGGTGTTGCCGGAGGAAGCGCTGTTGGTGGGATACGCCGATGATGTGGCGGCTCTAATCTCGGCGCGGGACCTCAATGTAGCCCAGCTGAAGTTGAACCAGGTCATGCGCAGGGTGAATCGGTGGATGGCTTCACGAGGATTGACACTGGCACTGGCACTGGCGAAAACAGAAGTCGTAATACTCACCAAGATGAGGATTGAGACAGGCCTCCCACTGATGGTGGGAACAGAGACGATTGTCTCTCTGGACGCTGTCCGGTATTTAGGAGTAACCCTAGATGCGAAGTTAACTTTCGGCAAGCAACTGCAGTAGGCCGCTGATAAGGCATCAGAATGTGTTCGAAAGTTAAGCAGGTTACTGACCAACGTAGGAGGCCCGAGGGCTCATACCCGTAGGTTACTAATGGGAGTGGCGCACTCCATACTGTTATACGGGGCTGAGATCTGGGCAGACGCGCTCCAAAAAGAAGTATACAGAGAAAGGCTGGCGCGGGTCCAGAGAGTTGGCGCGTTGCGGATTGCCTCTGCCTACCGAACAGTCTCTGAACCAGCCATTTTGGTCATCGCGGGAGTTATCCCCGTTGCGCTGCTGGCTAGTGAAAGGAAGCGGTTCTTCGAAAGAAGACGGGAAGCTGATAGGGCAGCAGCTGCCCGAGAAGAGCGAGAGCGCACTATGGCTGTATGGCAAGCTGCGTGGACGGAGGAAACCCGTGGCAGGTGGCCGGCAGTCCTGCTTCCAGATATCAGAAGCTGGGTCGATAGAGGTTTTGGGGAGGTGGATTACTACCTAACCCAGCTCCTCAGCGGGCACGGTTACTTCCGGAAGTTTCTACGGAAGATAGGGAAGCGGTCAGAGGGAAATTGCCCCCACTGCGTAGGAATGAGAGATGACGCCCATCACACATTTTTTGTGTGCGAAAGATGGGGTCGTGCCAGAAGGGATCTGGAAAGAAGAGTGGGTCAGTGGGTTCCCGAGCGCTTCGGAAGCATTATGCTTTCTGGTAGGGCGCAGTGGAATGCTGTGGCAGTTTTCACAAGGGAAGTACTAACCCTCAAAAGGCGAGATCTGAATGGAGAGGAAGCTAACCCTTAAGGGGTAAGGAACTGGAGGCTAGCCTGAAGTAGTGCTGCACAAGCGAATCCAGGCTAGGCCTGGCAGTAGGGGGGTGTTTTAGCCGGTAGCCCGCGAGGGAGTCCGGCACATTGTGCGGAAGTTGCATTTCACCCCTCTTTAAAAAAAAAAAAAAAAAAAAAAATATCCTAAACTTAAGATACCTGAAAAACAAGGTGATTATTCATAACTTTTTTCTTTCTTTCCTTATTTCTGCTTACCTAGAAGCATTTCTAAATGTAGGTGCATCAGAATCAAGCTGGGTTGGCATCTGTAGATGAGCTAAAGCGAAGAATAATAGATGCCTGTAACTCGGTTAAAGCCGAATCTATTTCTTTGGCAGTAAGGGGTAATTGGCAGGAAAGAGCATGTCTATGCATCTGTAATGGTGGAGGCCATTTCGAGCATGATCTGTAATATTAATGAGGAGTAAAATTTATAATAAAATAGTACTTTTCTTCTTATTCAATCAAAAAACCGTTATAATATTATCATTTTGACATTTCTTATAAGAATCATGTTTTCATTCATAACTTGTAAAATATCGCTCACAGAAAAAAACCGTCCAAGTAAATTTTTCTTTAAAAAAATAGAGGAATCTATTTCTGAACTAAAAACCGCACCCTCCCATTTGAAAAAATGAAGTTGGTGCCTGTATCTCGCTTCTGGAAGCACCGAAAAAAATTTACAAATTAAATTTGGATTTCTAACAAACAGAACTAAGGGAACACGTATTTTTTAGTTTTTTTCTAGCTATCTTAGTTTCCGAGAAAAAGTCGTTATCCATATAGCTTGGGACACCCTGTATAGCCTCAAGTAGAAAAGTAAAAATGAATATTGAAAGTTTTGGTGATATCTTTTTCTTTTCGAACCACTTTCCACGGCCGCGATAATTTTTCTTTTTTGTCGGACGCAGTAAGGGAGACGTACTTCCCATCGTGACAAACTAAGAAAGAGAATTGGAAAGTTAAACTGGACAGAAAAGGAGGGAAACATTACGCAGGAAATGAACAATAAGCGGAAAATGAGAAGTAAACATTACTAGGGAAAATTCAAATTATAAAGAGGGGAAGCGGCCTCGTTCGAATTATAGAGCCTTCTCTTCCCCTGTTGTTGAGAGAAAAGGATTTCGAGTTATCGAGCGTATCGAAATACACAGCATTTTTTTCTATTTACCGAATTTAACCGCTGTTGAGTTTGAATTATCGAAAAATTCGAATTATCGAGAGTCGACTGTATATTAAGTCGGTTGATTAATGTTGCTAATACTAAGTGCACACTAATTGTAGTACGTCATTTCCTTTCTTACTCATTGAGGAATATAGATTTGAAAAAGTTCCAAGTATTTATTGTTTAGTTATTTTTGGATACCAATACCAGAAATATTGAAGTATACAAAAACCAGAAAATATACAGAAGAATTGGCGACCACTCCCGAAACAAAACTAAAAAGAAATAATAATAATAATAACAAAGATTTGAGTAGTATAAGAGTTCCTTTTTATCCAGAGTAGAAAAAGACTTATCCCGACCCAAATCTACGGTCTCATCTCCCGGCTACTCAAGATAATGTAGATGGGTCCAGAAAAAAAAAGAAGGCTCCTACCGAGCCGAGTGGTGGGTGGTATGTTTATATTGGAAGAGCCCGAGGGCTCTTTGAGGCTCCTTATCCCCACTTTAGTTTTTTTTTTTTTCTTTTTCCCTTGCCTTTCCTTTCAACATTATTTTGGGACAATAGCCATATCCTACATTGTTATTCTCATGCTGTCAATAAGGAAGAGCTTTCTTCCAAGAGCGCAGGCAGAGAGGACGGGAAGGAAGACAGCAACAACAAACTTTAGAATTCATCCCTGACTTATAAAATGTCTCCTTCTTCTTTTGGGGGGGGCGGGGGGTTAATAAGAGCCAAATGTTGAATTTTATACTTACGAGAACTGTGGGAATTGTGAGTATTTCACACCACGTAGATGATCAGATGCTGTGTGCTTCACATCTTGGACAAGGTCTGACTACTAACTACAATTGGTGCTACGAGTAATACAACAGTTTAGAAACCATTTTATAATGATCCATCTCCCCATTAAATCCCCAGCTCTGAAGAATTCGCTGGACTTGTGACAACGTCTTCCACCAAGACTAATGATTCCCCTGTTATCCCTGAATCCTATCGACGTTGTAGAACGGAGGTGGAGCAGTGGATTTTGACGGAACATCGGAAATGGTGGAGATCCCGAGCTGATTGCCGTCAGGCTAAGGAAATTCTTTGGCCTGTCAAAGACGGCTATAGTTGGTTTTAGCAGGTCCCGGATCCGCCAGTTGGTTCAGGTGTTGTGTTGGACATGCGAATTTAGCGTATCATCTGTTCAAATGTGGCCTTATCCAGTGGTGAGGCCAATGAGACTGTGCGGCACTTTATAGAGGTGTGTCCAGTTTATTCTAAAACTAGGATTCCTCTTCTTCCCTAAATGTCTCCCTACCGGAGATTGAGGCATCTGGTAATCTTAACCAGAACTTTCCTAGGTTTATTCCAGTGCACTGGGCGATTGAGTCGCCATGCTCCCTAGTGTCCTGTACCTGCTTTATTGGTTTATTATATTGGCATCTGTGCAACCTTTAGCCAGATTTGTTGTTTTAAAGTCCCCGATATCTCTTATGAGATGAGAGGTGGGCGGGGAACAATGGGCATTTTGGATTGCCTGCGTTCCTTCCCCTTTTTGGTGGAACCGCCCTTCTAATACAATCTACAATCTAATAATAACTCCCTGACTTTAATTAGAATTAAGACTACTCTGGAAAATAGCCGTATTTTTTTTGAAAGACCGAAGTTAAGATTGTAAAGGCAGGAAGATTAGAAATACTCCATGTACTTACATCGTAAAAGATTGTCGACAGTATTTGGACATAACATAGAACGTAGGCGGCGTTCCCGTAAAATATAAGGAAAAGGGGTGGGTTATGATGGCTAGAGTACGGTGAAACCCATTAATACCCTAAAAACCCCAAACCTAGCTGTGAAAATTGCAGCTCCCAACATGAAGGGGAATAAATTAAAGTAATGCCTATTTTTTTTCAGGTCCAACTACCTAATTAGGGTTGTCGCGGACGAAGCCGACTAGTCGAAGGTACTTCACTATAAATTCCTTATATTAACCATTAAATAAAATCTAAGGCCTAGATAGGGGATTCGAACCTAGTTTTCTCTCTTCTAACGTGGCGCTTTAAAGTTACTTTCCTTTGTTAATAGGCCAGGATATCCCGCAGAAAGTTATGAGCCCTCAATAGAAGGGGAACACTGTCTTTTTAATTTTTACGCTCCTCATATCCCCTCTCTTATTTTGGGCTCGGATAATCAGTAATTAGCCGCGATTTCTTTTTACTTAGAAATGAGGTAAGACTTTGTCTTCTGATTGTTCTATAGCGACCCTCGGCTATGTCCTCCTCAGCCACTTCCAAGGATTTCCACAGAAGTGGTTGAGAGAACCTCTGAAACTTGTTGTAGTGCCTACTCTTCCAGGTTCCAAGTTAGTCCTAACGATCATCCATCACGGCTACCAATTGGGGGGGAATGTCTTATCTGAACTACACTGAACTGAACAAAAAGGTAGGTCATCTAAGAAGAGCCATCCCTGTTGGTAATGCAGCTGTTAATAATTAGGGACTAATTAACATCTTTTCTCTTCCTTTTTCTCCATTTTCTTCCAAGAAGTAGTAATCAAAAGAAAAACCACTCGATTATTTCCGCTGCCTTTTTTTTTAAAAAAAAATTATTTTCTTAACTTCACAAGTCCGGAAATAAAAAAAAAAGAAGAGTAAAAGATCTCGGCTCAATGTAATTAGATATTCAACGCTTTTCACGTCCGTTCAGCTTCATAAGTCTTCCTTCCTCTCACCAAGTAAAGCCTAATTTTCAACCCCCCCACCTTTCTGGAACTTCCGTTCCAGCACGGAAATAAATTATCCCCACTTTATTAGTGTTTTAATTAGTTTTTAATTTTAAGCGTCATCATCTTTAAATCCTCTCTACTCAGTTCTAAAAGAAGAGAAGAGTTTTCCAGCCTCCACAATCATGGACCCCCAAACTCTATAGGTATCTACTACCTGTTTGAATCAACAGTTTTCTTTTTTCTTTTTTTTAAATTAGTTCATTATGTTTTTTATGTACTATAGCTTTAAACTTAAATCAAGATGCAAAACATTTAAGATAAATAAGTATGGAGCGATTAGGGATAACTTACAGAATAGTTGTAAACTGGGATAACAAAAAATAGTTCACGCATCTTCAACTTACCTGAAACAAAGAACGAATACAAATTAATTTTTTTTAATATATAAAGGAAGCAAACTTTTAATATCCTGTGAGGGAGTACTTCACAAAGAATTGGCACTTCAGGTAAAGTAGAAGAGAGATAAAAGGATCACCGTAAAGTGAAGATTAAAAAAAAAAAACACGAAGTAAGTCACAAGTCGAAGAGAGCTAAAAAGGAGAAACATGATATGAAAGGAGATCTAAAACGAGAAATCTGTTCTACACAGAAATTGAATATTGAAAAAAGAGAGATGGGCGCTGAGAAATAGGAAGCAAAGTTTCAAAAAGAAAGTATTGAAATAGCGCGTATTTTTGATTTTATGTTATTACCGGGAAATATCTGTTTTGACTTCGAACCCTAAACCAAGAAAAAATGAGTTTTTGGCAAAAGCTAGAATTGAAGAAAACGGCAACGTTCATTTTTTATTTTTTGGTACCTAATTTGCGATTTGGATACTGGGAAATCTGATAGAAAATGTAAAAATTTAATAATTCAACCTGGAGGACATTTGAGTTCCTCGCTTCTGGAAGAGTGCCTCCAAATACTAAACGACAAACTACCGATTTAAAAAAAAATAACGATGAGAAAACTCAAGGTGGTGAAGAAATACTTTGTGTGGTACTGAAGAGGACAAAGAACACAAGAAAAAGGAAAGTGTAAAAAGATGACAAAGAAGTAAACCAAAATTGTATGAAAGTTATGGACATGTTTCTTAAGTGGCAATGCAGAAGGATACAAGAAATCGAACACTTGGGCAATAATCGATTCTCCAAAAGAAAAGAGATTTATATGCTGCAAATCAGAGGTAGCGACCGGTCGATCGCTCGCAATGTCCCTTTAAATCGGTGTTTCCCAACGTGGGGCCCACCCCAGGGGGGCAATTAGATAGTTAAGGGGGGCAATTCGAAAATGGACTCGACACGACTTTAACACTTTCGCTCCGGGCCATTTAAATGCAATGCTAGATATCGGTGCCAAATTTAACAAAAAAAAAAGCAAATTCTTAAATAATTGCGGTAAATAATTATTAGGTATAATTCCGTTTGACAAGACCAAAATATCAACTGGGTGATTGGCGTCGTCAAGTAAACTTCGTCCGGGGTTCACCGCGGAGCGTGCAGTCTGCCGCGGGGAACCCCGGACGTTTTAAAAACTCGCTAAACAGCGCAGTTGTTGGCACCTCATTGGCCTATCGCTGCATATCAAATATGCAGTATCAAGAAGAACTCGCAGAATTGCAAAATGATGAGTCAGTTAAAACTTTATTTAATATAAAAGGAGCGATGGCATGGCTTTGTGAGGAAACAGAAATCAAATACCTAAATTCAACCAAATGTGCAAGAAAACTATTGCTACCGTTTCCATCTTCATTTTTAGCTGAATGTGGATTTAGTGCTGTAAATGATTTACTGGTAAAAAAAAGAAATCGGCTGGATATAACACAACGTGGAGACTTGAGACTGCAGCTAACCAAATTGGAACCTTATATAAAAGTCTCTGTGCAGCAAGCATCAAGCGCAAGGATCTCACTAAATTAAAATAATAAATTAATACAGAAAAATCTGTATTAAAATTATTTGGAATTTGAATTTCAGTTTTTCATTATATGTTTTGAAATTTTACTTACTGTGTTTTGTTAACAATTTCAGAGTGATTTCTTCCTAGAATCTATCATTTATGTTTCTTAAGTGAACGAATCAATTTTTTAATGTTAAAAATTATATATGTTACATAGGGGGGCATGAAAATTTTATAAAGGTTAAGGTGGGGCAAGGCACAAAAAAGGTTGGGAAACACTGCTTTAAATAATTATTGTTGCTTTTTACGTAGGTAGATAAGCCGTATATCTATATTTCAGTACGAGGTGTACTCAGCGAGCAATTGATAGATTAGCAAAAAGTAAGTCATATTATTCTTTCATGATAAATTTTCCTGGCCTAAAAAAAAAAAAAAAACGCGAAAGTGAAATATTGAAATGATATCAGCCATATTGTGCATTTTTATAACAACTTTCTCATATTTACGAACACAACTTATACATTGCAGTTGATAAAAAAATTAAATTGCATTTTAAGTTAGTGAAAATCTATCTTGAAAAAGAGTCGGAAAATTGAATTTTTTAGGTACCGCATGCGCGGGAAATGCTGCTATCAAAAGTTGGGCCTGGAAATCTATTTTCTTCATGAGCCTATATCTCGAAAACTTAATAAATGATTTAAAAAAAATAATATATTTTACTTATCTACCCATACCTCGCTGGAATGCACCTTATACTGAAACACAGTGTATAAACATAGCATGCATTTCACACCCCTTCTTCCTTCTTAGACTACGGCTATGACAACAAGTCGATCGTGACACACTTTTAAGATAAAAAAGTAGATCTTATATACAGAAATGTTGGCCACTCCTGCTGTAGATGATTTTCCAATTCAAAGAATTCTAGTTTTAGGTCATTGCAAGCAAAAGCACAAAACATAAAGGTCTGAATTTTAGTAGATGAAGGGATGTTGATTACTCTGAAATTTGTAGCCTAGGCAATCAGAATCTATACTGAAAGAACTATTGTGGTTTTTTTAGGCCTAAAAAATGTAGAGGTTGCCTTTTTAAAACAATACGAAAATTCAAATTTTGCATTTGTTATTTCCAACATTGAGATAATTAATTATTAAAAGGTAGACCCTTAAAGTCTCATTCGAACTTTTTCAACGCGTTCTTTCTTAAAAAGAAAATCAGAAGATCTTTCTTTTTCAATATGAGGTAGCTTGTTTTAATAATATATGTTAAATACCTTCATTAACTTTTAAAATAAACCAAAACCCTTTACAAATAATATTTGTAATCAAATTATAGCTCTATTCCTAATACCAATTCGAAATAACCCTAAATAAATAAAATTATAAATAAAATTTGAATATAGATTAGGCCTTATTAATAATAATAAAAATACTTCTATAACCTAGTAGGAGAATGCAAGTAAAGGAATCAATAAAGGAAGGGAACTTTAAGGAATTCCCTGTTACTTCATTATCAGAATTTCTCTACAAGTTCAACTTATTATGTACCTTAAATGAAAAACTTCAAAAATTATGTACAATAATGTCAACTTGATTATACAATATTTAACTTGATGGATGCACAACAACTCTGTTAACATAAGCAAAAGCCGCCCACCTGTAAGAACTGTACTGGATGAAGGTGGTGGCTTCTTTGAACAGAATGCTGGAAGAAGATGAAGAAGAAGAAGGTAATTAAATAAAATCGGGAAATATAATAAGGAAAACTAAATCTGGATACCTAAGAAAATCATTTAAGGACTAAAGCGAGCACAAAAACTAATGATTCTGTAATTTCAGCTATCTAAGGATGATTAGTTAGCGTTAAAGAGTGATGTGGGTAAGAGGAACAGAAATCTACCTAACTGATTATAAGGAAAATCTTTTGTTAATAATGGTATAATTGTATGAGGGAAATGGGAAATTTATAATGAACTCTTTAGCGAAACCACAACTTGCCAGGTTTTTCAATGAAATACACATTTATTACATGAATATATTCATTAACAAAACTAAATAATTGTACCTCAAGCCCCATTTATAATATTTTCTGCAAGAAGTAATAACGCTCGAAGCAGACTAAAAACTTGGGATATGATTAGCCTGAATTTACTTCAGGTACTTAAGATATCTATCTTAGTTATTGGACTTAAAACATTTATCTTGATACAATTATAAATAATGCAAGTAATTATTGATAATGAATCATTTACCAATCGAGTTGTTAAAAACCTTCTTCGAGTAACAAGTTTGATTCTACTATTTTAGGAACGCAAAGGTTATTAAATGAATTTTTTTAAAAAAAATAAGAGACTTTTACAATCTTAAAACTTAGCAGCAAGAGAAAATTGTTACTATAAAATCAAAAGATTTTCTCTTACAAAAAGAAAAGCAAAGAAAGTAATAACAAGGGAAAACTTAAAAAAAAAACAGCGTTTGTCTAGCAAGCAAGTGGCGCTCCTTACGGCCATTAAACAAACTTTAGAACTATCTTAGAGCAATAATTTCAACAATTTGAAAATTAAAAGAACACAAAAATTAATAAAATATTTATCAATAGATAAACAAGGATAAATAAAAACTTCCTAAGGAAACGTAAGAATATTAATAGTTACGAAATAATAAAATTATATCTTTAAATATTCATTAGAAATCAAATCTCGTAAAATAGTGACGACGTACAACCGTAGTCACTTATTACGCAAATAACAGATTTAAATTATTCATTACACAAATTCCCAAATTCATTATCAAATTTAAATTGAAATGTTAATACTTAAAACGCTAGTTTAATATAAAAAGTCATACCTTGTTTGCAAAAGACGTACTTCTAAGATGTACCCAAAATTGAATGTTACACTACACAATCACTTACACAAATCAACCAATTAAAACATAACAGCTACATGATTTACTATCAGATAACAGAAAATAATTAATAAAAACACTTTAAATCCTATAAGAATTTAAACAATATCATCAGAAAAGTAAAATAATTGAAACGAGCAAAAAAACAAAGATGGATGCCGGCAACTAAAAGTTGGTCAGGTGATCAGACAAGAAGCAGTGCAGCCAACTTATGAATAATTAAATTTTCTAGTGAAATAATTATCATTGTATACAATATTATAATATATAACTAAATACAAACACAATGATTCTAAGAAAGAACATGGCCACACTTTACCTTACTTTTCCTAAATATTTATAGATTCTAGAATATTCTATATGAACAAAATTAAATAAGGAAAATAATATACAGGGTGAGATCCATTTAAAACGCACCAAAATCGCTAATAACTTTTTAGGAAAGCGGAATTTCGAAAAAAAACCGACGAAGTAAACTATATGTTTTTTTCGGTCTAGTTTTCAAATTTTCCACCCCCGATGCTGTATCTTCATTTTTGTGCGAAGTTACGCCCGAAAACCCGATTGAGATTTCATAAAGACCACTGGTTTTGACAATGATTATAAAAACTGCATATAAAAAACTGTGAAAAATGACGTTAACCCTGTTTCGATATCCCTAATATTAGTCGATATATTTAAGATTAAAGTTACAATTTTATCTTATTCGTGATCGGTTTTCGATCTTAATTTTCCACCAAAAATACACCAGTTTTGGGGAGGTCCTCTGACTGCAAAAAAAATGTTATTTGTGACTCAAAGTTAAAGCAATAATAATAATTAAAGATTTTAGAACATGTAGTTTAATGTAATGGTTGTGGGTGAATCAGGAAAAATTTGTTTTATCATCAAATAGAAGCAATCATCACTCCATTTTAATGCACCCCGTATGCAGGACTTCTTGACCTATGATTACGGTAAGAATATCTTGCTAGGGAGAGGCGGCGGGTGTTGGTCTAGTGGTCAAGAGCGTGGCTTTGTAAGTGGGAGATCTCCAGTTCGAATCCCGCGTATTCAGTCATACTTATTACTTAAAAAAACATAATACTTTTTTTTTAATAAAGTGTAGTCATACGCGGGATTCGAACTGGGGATCTTCCACTTACAAAGCCACGCTCTTGATTACTAGACCAACACTTTGCTAAGATATTCTTAGCCTAATCATAGGTCAAGAAGTCTTGCATACGGGGTACATTAAAATGATGTGATGGTTGCTTTTATTGGATGATACTACAAATTTATTCTGATTCACCCACAACCATTACATTACATGTTTTAAAACCTTTAATTATTATTATTTTTTTTTTATGATTTAAGGCGCGTCAACAGCTGAGGTTATTGGCGCCCGGAGCTTTTTCCAGTGCACTGCCGGCCTCCGGACAGTGTTCTCTCGTTACAGACAACACTGTCCATCACCGGACAGTGAGCTGTAAGAAGCTCCTAGGAAGAGAAAATCTAAGGGTCAGCAACTGGATTCAAACCCGGGACCTCTGCGTGGGAGTCCAGTATGCTAACCTCATAGCTAATCCCTTCCCTTATCTTCAATTATTATTGTTATTTTTACTTTGCGTCACAAATAACATTTTTTGCAGTCAGTGGACCTCCCCAAAACTGGTGTATTTCTGGTGGAAGTTTAAGATCGAAAACCGATCACGAATAAGATAAAATTGTAACTTTGATCTTAAATATCTCGGACTAATATTAGAGATATCGAAACGGGGTTAAAGTCATTTTTCACAGTTTTTTTTTAAGTAGTTTTCATAGTCATTGTCAAAACCAGTGGTCCTAATGAAACCCCAATCAGGTTTTTGGCCATAACTCCGCCAAAAATGGAAGATACAGCATCAGGGGTGGAAAATTTGAAAACTAGACAAAGAAAAAACTTATAGTTTACTTCACAGGTTTTTTTCGGATTTCCGCTTTCCTAAAAAGTTATTAGCGATTGGTGCGTTTTAAATGGATCACCCTGTATAATTAACAATTTATTTTTTATAAATAAATTGTTGTTTTTCGACTAAGTACGATTATCCCATTAGCCCCCTCCCAAAAACAAATATTTTTTGGAAAAAATGGTTTTTTTTTTTAATTAGATTTTGGGTAAAGAAAATTTCTGAAAGGAAAAACATACTTCCGCTTTAAAAGAAAACCTTAAAAATGGAAATTTCATATTTTAAATGGAAAAACAAATTTAAATTTGCCCCAACTAAAAAAATATTTTCTACTTACGAAAGAAATTGATAAAATAAATAAAATAGAAATCGATAATTTTAATTAACACAATAAATAAAATTTCAAATACACAAATTAACGATTCAATAACTGGAATTGATATTCCAGCAAATGTGTTTAAACAAATGAAAAACAAAAACAGAAAATATACAATATTAAATATTTTTTTAGAGAGAGAACCCATATTAGGGATGGAGAGTATGGACCAGAAAAGCACAATTTGCTGGGTGGGGGCGAGAAATGGCGACAGAATGGTGCCGAGAGAAAGAGAAAGTGCGAGTGGGACAAGTGGTTGGGTGGCGGGGGGGAGAGGAAAATTGTTAAAATGAAAATGGTTTCAGTTATAACCCACATTTACACACCACAATTTCCTTCTTTTTCTTTTATTTTTTACCTATGAATTTTCCATTTGTTTGGTTGAATTTTTATGAGCGTGAAAAGTATTTATTTTTACATTTTCATACAACGTATTGTATCGATATTCAAATTGGTATAGATGTATCGATTTGGTCTTTTCACCGGGAAAATATATCCTTTGAGTTCGGTAAAAAAAAGGGGTTTTCAAAAAAAAAATTACTCTCTGTTTATATGAGTGTGTGAGGTGTAATTGTGTGTGAACAGAATAAAAGAAAGGAAAAATCACAAAACGGAGAAAAGTGGAAAATTTTCAATTGATGAATCGATGCCAACATCGAACAAACAAAAATTAGCCAACCAAAAGTGGCCACACCACTTAAAAAAAACAGAATTTTCAGTTTCTTTTCTTTTTCACCCATTATTTCGAAACTGCTTCCGTTTTTCTTAATTTGAACTTCGAAACGCTCATTACAGAAATTTGGTAAGTTCCCCATACTAGACTCGAAAAGACTAGAAACTAACCAACGCTACCAAAACTTCTCGCCAGACTACTTGAGACAAACGATCTAAACTCAATCTTTATAACTAAAAGACTCTTATACCTGCTGTTACTGCCACCCATTTGGGGTCATACGGCATAGAATTTTGGGGGATCGAATAAACCGTTCCAACTCACTACGCCTCCAGGCATTACAGTCCAAAAATACTTCGAAAACTGCTTAACGCTCCATTCGTAATGACCTCAAAATCCCTTTCATTAACGGACCTTACTAAAACTCGTTTCTTAAAATTTCATTCCTCTACAGCTAAGCTCATCCTAACCCTCTCATAGAACACCTCTATCTTCTTCCACATTACCAGGCAATCCTCCAAGGAGATTGAAGAGAAAATGGCCCCCGCGATCTACTCTCCTCATAAGAGCAGAATAGTGCATCTGTTCACGTTAATGCAGTGTCACCCGCTGGGTACCTTCTCCTATCTTCAATCAAGACATTATATTACATCACATTTGCTTGTTGCAGCAACCGTTGCAGTAGCAAATTTCAATAAAAGATTTAAAAAAAAATAATAATAAAGTTCTGAAAGGAAAATATTTGTTAGGGCCCTTTTTTTTTCTGGAGAAAGGTGGGTTAAGCGTCTCTTTAAAGGGTCACTTTTGAGGGACGCTTACAACATAGAAACCCTTTCAGCATCTGGGGGGTTCCTATTCCCTCATACTGGAATGAGAATTAAAGAGCAACCATGCACTACTCTTGCAGTAAAATGCTGAGAAAGTTTTAATCCATAAAAGGATTTATATATATATATATATATTCCTGATTTCTGTAAAAAGACGGGTTAAGCATCATTATTTCCACCAGGATCAATCTTAACCAGTTAAGCGCGTTTGACGTGTACTCGTATACACGTCAAACCAAATCTCTGTTACGGTGCGTTCGAGGTGTATACTCGTTGTGAAAATTATAAAATTGCCATTAACTATAAAAACTCGAAATTTTAATCAAATACAATAAGAATATTATTTGGTGAGATGTTTCCTTTATCTTACCAATAGAACTGCCAAGTATTTTATACGGAGGGGGTTGGTGGGAGCCAGCCAAATGATAAGTGGTTGGTACATGTTTGGTCTCCGCATTAGAGATTCGGGAATTACGTTTTTAAGAGATTCAGACCTCAGTACGAGCATGATTTCATTTTGCACAGAATTAAAAGCTCTTAGGGGAGGGATTAGCTGTGAGGTTAGCATACTGGACTCCCACGCGGAGGTCCCGGGTTCGAATCCAGCAGCTGACCCTTAGATTTTTTCTTCCTAGGAGCTTCTTACAGCTCACTGTCCGGTGATGGACAGTGTTGTCTGTAACGAGAGAACACTGTCCGGAGGCCGGCAGTGCACTGGAAAAAGTTCCGGGCGCTAATAACCTCAGCTGTTGACGCGCCTTAATCTTTAATAATAATAATAATTAAAAGCTCTTTTCTATTCCTTGTAAAAGCTCTTGCGTCAATAGTTAACTACATCAATCTCAAGCTCCAGAAATTGCAGAAAAAGTGCTATTACAACGTTGTAAACTTTTGGTTGTTTTGCCCTACGTTCGACGTGTAAACTACGTCATTGTTTGATTTTAATTCCGCACACTGTGGGTGGTTTTTTTAAAAAACTAAATTCCACCGCTTAACTGGATAAGACCACCTGGACGC
This sequence comes from Rhodnius prolixus, assembly GCF_049639745.1. Taxonomy (NCBI): domain Eukaryota; kingdom Metazoa; phylum Arthropoda; class Insecta; order Hemiptera; family Reduviidae; genus Rhodnius; species Rhodnius prolixus. Next base: position 34,754,617 of record NW_027411582.1, read on the forward strand.
CATCAAGCACGCCTACGCACATATCCCCGCTTTTATTCCCAGAAAAGAGCAACTCCATTCATTACTGCTGTATCCCAAAAATTGCCGAGAGGAGTCTCATACCATTCCCAAACTCATGACACAGAGACCTGTGCCCCTTTTCTGGGAAAAAAGGCATGATTAATAATTTCCAAGAAAAACTTCTTTAGTCACAAAGTCTTTTAGATTATAAATAAATTAAGACTGGAAATGCCAATTTTGACTGAATGTGAAAATAAATAAGAAGATATTATTGATAAGAGTTTGAGTAATGAAATGAAAGAAATATTAGAATAAAGGGACAAGGAACACTGTCAAACTCGTCACCAGTTCCGGCTCCCCCCCCTCTGCCGTTTTACTTCCGTTATTAATATACCGAAAACCCTTTTTCTTTTTCCAATAAAGTGACAAGTTAAACATAGTTTACTGTGTGACATCGTTTTATTTTTTTTAGATGTCACCTCGTTCTTAGGCAAACATGTTCACTAACACACACAAAGAATGTGAAAAGAAAATTCAAAAGGAAATGGAGACCACAGGAAATGACCAACTTTTGTTACTTTATCTGAGGACAAAACAACTTTAAGAAATTATTATTTTTTTCCTACTTTTTCTAACTCTTCGCTAAACCTAGCAGAACTTACAAAAATTTCCATTTTCAAATTTTTACTAGTAAAATACACTTGACATTGGATAAGAAATAACTATTTATTGTACTGGAGTAAGGATGTTGGGTCTTTTACTCTAGCAACTACATATTTTCTTATTATCCTTAAATCTTATCTTGCTGGACGCTTTCAAACTTTTTTAGTGCCGTCTGTGGTAATTCCTACTCTCCTTGTTTCCCAATTCGTGCAGGTTTCCCCAGGGAAGTGTCCTTGGGCCTTTACTCTACACCACATACGTACACTGCTGATATTCCTATCAATCCTCATACCTTCCCTTTTTTTACTTATGTCGATGATACGGCTGTCCTCTCTCTCCTCATAAAGACCCGGTGGTCCTTGCTTATAGCTCCCTTCAATCCCATATAGACTCTCTGGAGCCTTGGCTAAAGAGATGGAGAATTAAAATTAATGAAAACAAATGTAATTATATTACATTTCTCCCTACCACCCGTTTTTCCTAACCCTCACTCCTCTTCCACAACAGATTGGTGGTAAGTACCTAGGGACTATTCATTGGACAAACGCCTAACCTGGCAATCCACATACTAGACTTAAACGCGGAAGAACTGAATAGACGATTCAAAACTTCTCTCTCAGACTTCTCGACAAATGATCTAAACAAAGGTAATTAATTTTAACTTAAAATAAGTTGAATTATTATATTATTTATTTTCAGACTGTACATTGGACAAGAGACTCACGTGGAACCCAACATACTCGACTGAAACGACAAGACGTGAACAGACGCTATGACAAGCTACTTACTAGACTACTTGACCGCAGATCCAAACTCGACTTGAATTACAAACTGATAATTTTTACAAGACACTGTTAAGTGACCCATATGGACATACCGAGCAGAAGTGTGAGGCTCAACCAAACCCTCGTAACTCCAAAACGCCTGCAGACACTACACAGTCTAAAATCCTACAGGAAAATCCTGAATGCTCCATATTTACATTTCTAACCTTACCATACACACTGACCTTCACATCCCTTTCGTCACTGACCTAATAAAGTCTCGCTACCGCAACTTTCACAGCCTCCTAGCTCTCCCATCCTAATCCTCTTGTCCAACAACTCTCCTCTCCTAACCTTCCAGACAATCCTCCTCGTCGACTGAAGCGGAGGTAGCCTACAGATCTATTGCTGTGATTAAATCACTGTGAAAGAGTTTCACCAGTGGGTGATTGCTCTAACCATGACATTAAAAGTGAACTGAACCAATAAGATCAAATTTACTTGATGCAACAGTTGTTGCAGTTATAGATATACAAATAAAGTGAAAAAAAAAAATTATTTTCAGGAAAATTCGTTTATGAGTTTGAAGATAAAGTAGTTTAAATTGTGAGTTCAAAACTTATAAGTAGTAATAAGAGTAACTCTTGTAAGTCTACCAGATTTTTTGCTTTTTCAATCCCTAATTATTGGCCCATGGAGTAAATAAAGCAAACCCTCCCCACACACACTTAAAGTGAGTAAAAACAAGCCAAAAGGTAAGAGTGTATTGGGGTGAGTAAATTGTAGGTGTTGGCCGGAAATAGGATTTCGTGTCAACGGAAAAAAAAGGAAAGCAATTGAATAATTGTGTATGTTTGTATTTTCGCGCAAATAGTTCTGTTTGATTGGCCAATTATGTCGCCCCTTGACTGTATAATGGTGCTTTTTCTCCCCCACTTCTTCTACGTCTTCTTTTCATTCTCTATTCTTGGAGGGGCGGTGAATTGCCAGGAAGGAAGTACGAATTAATTTATTTTTTAAATGGTGTTTGATAGTTTTTATTCCGTCACTAAGCAACCGGAACTGTTACTTTAATTCTGGGGGTTTCTACTTAGTGAACTATTCCATACTTAGGATTAAAACTAGCGAGGATTCGGTCAGTATAAAAATTTAAAAAAACAGCAACTCCGTCTTTCCACAAATTTATTGTCCTCCTGAGTGGTGTTGTTATGTGAGATTTGGTTGCGTTACAGAGAAAGTGCACAAGCAAAGCGATAAAGAAGCATATGGGGCAAAGTGAACTGTTAAGGAAGTGATTTTTAGAAAGTAAACAGGATGTTACGGCAACGTCATTGTAAACACCCACATATCCCCAAACGGGGGAAGGGGCAACATCTTTCTCTTTTTTCCGGTGGGGATGAGTAGGGCTCCCAATCCTATCATCTAACCTCTCGTTCCAATCACCTAGTGTGTAAAATTTAATGTAGGTTTGGCTAGGTGGGGATAGCTTTGGACTACAGGTTCCTGTGTGGTAGTGTACTGACTGGCAATCCACCACTGGACAAGGTGGATGTTCTTCACAGGTCTACACCGACCTACCAAACAATTTACGACTTATTAGGAAGCTGGGGGCTAAGGCTCTCTGGTTAGTGGGTTCATCGGGGGAGGATCCCAGAGATGTAAGAAGAGGCAGTTTCTCCAAATACACTCTCCGGGCGTTCATACCGCCGACAAACACACTGCATGGATTCCCCCCCCCCCTGGAGAGTTCATTGGAGGCTGCAGTCAGGGTTAGGGGGCCGAATTCCCCCTACTAACACGCCCGTCTATAACTTCTCTTTATTGTTCCTTTTTTTTTTCTTTTCTTTCCCTTTGCGCCAGGTGAGAGAGAGCCCACCCTAGTAATAACTCCTAGTTTCCTCTGTCAATAATTCACAACCTCTCCAATCCAACAAAACTCTCTCTCCCCCACCCTCTGCTGGGGTAGTATTTCCTACCACTAGAACGCACAAGAAAGTGGCTAATCTTTTGTTTTCTTCTTTCTCACTGAAGAGGGCAGCACAAAAACACCAATACAAGCTCATCTTCGTCGTGTAAAATCCTTTTTCATTGATTTCCTGAACAACACGCTGTTGAACTTCAGAACAACAATAGTTACTCCTCTTTTGTAAACAACAGTTTATCGCATCATCTCATCAAAGGAGAATGAGATGATTAAACTGATGAAGGAAACAGAATCTTGTATGAAACTTACACGACCATTCACTTACTACAACTGTCACTTAATAATGCTTCTAACTATGAACTTTAAAATATTCTTTTAAGTTAAGTATTGACATCACTACTTTGTCACCAATGGGGTCGGCAGTGCCTCAGGGGAATATACTGGACCCCATCGTCCACACAGGATCAGACACCCACCCTTGGAGGCGGCACCACCCATACAACTTACAAACACACTTAACGTAAAACAGAATCTTGGGCAGATTTATCAGCAAATTAAAATTATTAAAAAAGGGGCCATCTTGCCACGTTTATTTTCCTATCTTCCTGTCTTCTTCAACAGAATCCACTTCCTGTATGCTGCTAACCTGCCAAACCACTTCACGAACCACTAGAACTAGGGCTCAATATTGCCCCAAAACAGAACCAAAACTATTGATACTATCCACACAGACTTACCGACTAGAACTGTGTAGCTAAGTATTATTCATTCGATAATTTAGATCTAACACTTCCTTTTTTGACAGATTTTGCACTGAGCAGTTTTGGGGAATGAGTTCATAGACAGACACTATTCCCCCCTCTTAAGTGCCATTTCAAAGTACTTTACGGTCTCACCATCTGCATATTTTTATTGTGAATGAAATTATAACTATAATTTTAAATGGTAGTTTTTCTATTTTCGACCGTTGTTAATTGATGATTTTTGGGGAATATTTGGGGAGTTGTAAAATACCAACAGTTATGATGATGTAGCTTAACATTAAACTCCACAAATTTTACAATACCCTGAAGAAGGTAATATATTTACCTCGAAACGTTGGTAGGAAATAAGGAAATTTGTATTTGTGAATTTATTGGACCTCACCTCAATATTGCCCAAAAATCAGTTATTTTAAATTTTAAGAAACTCCAATGATTGGAAGAGTTACACCAATAAAAGATCTTCTTTTGTTTTTAGCCATTTTCTTCGGGAATGGCTTGAACGAGTTTAAGATTTATTGTATACTTAATACACTGCTTACATGTTGATAGATCAATTACTTTTTCTTTGAACATTTTTGCAGGAAGCATTAATTAAGTGGGATTCTTAGGTTACGAATTAGATTCAAGTGGGATTGGAAGGTAACGAAGCCTTTTTTCCAGCTGTCTCCAGGCTGTCGTCAAAGAGTATTAAGATTTGACAAGAAAATTTGGGGTAAGAGGAGACCATATAATGGTCCAGACCAAATTTTTTTATCTTTTTGATTGGTGTAATTACGAAGATGAGGAATGTTGCAATAAGATTGTAAAATGGAATAGAGAAGGTAAGAAAATATTTCCCAGAACTCTCGGCTACATCATCCCCCGGTCTTGGCGTGTCTCCGTCACCATTAGACGCCCCCCTCCCCCCACGATTCCAAGTTATGAACGTTACATGAGTTGTCAAGATATTTGTGGAGGGGAGGCCAACCACCTCCTGCGCAAGCTCACATCAACACCACACATGCTAGGAGCAGAGATGTGTACCTGTTGGGGTGGTATCAAGGTCTGCTAGCTAGCTAGCTACCAGTTTTCATGATGATATAGTATCATTGTCAGCAGTGTTAAGAGCAATGGATGGGATTTTACCTGGGAGGCGGCGGAATGGAAGACAGAGGAGTCAACATTCCCAGAATTCATTTTCACCGCCCACCACCTACTCTATCACCATTAGTGGGGTGGCGAGGATGTCTCGCTAAAAGCTAGCGTCTGGGATAAAACAGGAAAAAACATTCCCTGCAAGTGGAAGCTGAATTTTCCACAGAGGCAAGGATAAATACTTTCCCGCTTGCCCAGCATCATCCTAGAATGTAAGGGCCGACGGCAATTTTTTTGTCTTTCCCTTTTTCTCCCAGTTAACTCCCATTCACAGAGTGTAGATTTCTTCTTGGTATTTCTAGGTGGCAGGAGCAGCAGAGAAGTGTCTTAAGGTTGATGAAAGTAAATGAGCTTCTAGACGATGATGGCACAACCAGAAGATTGACGATGGCACCTTATCCTTTTTTCTTCTTCCCTCGTTATACTTCCCAAGAACATATTTTGTTCATCTTCTATCCCTCACCAGACATGTGGATGACTGTCCCCTAAAAGGATATTTATGTCAAGGGTAATCTCCTGGTTTTTAAAATCAACCTTTCTTGGAGAAATAATTATTTTATTGTAAACTTTCTTAAAGGTAAAACCACTTGACTTGGGACTTCCACAGTCTTTTAATCAGTCAGTTTAAGTCACTTAATCAGTCTTTCTATTCCTTAAACTCCTTTCAAGTAAAAAATAGAAGTTCTTGGATGAAAATAAATTTAACAAAGTCACGAAGAGAAAACATCTTTTCCTGTTTTGTGAATGGTAATTGGTTTCAATTTAAGTTTTTGTAAATAACTGTTCGATTATGCCTTCTTCTTTATCGATTATTTGCAAGAAAGTATAATAGATCATTTATAATTTCTTGCAAATTATCAATAAAGAAGGCATAATCGAAGAATTATTTCATAATCGATCAACCCTGCGAAGCTAATATATATTGTGGTACTGGGTTCGATTCCCGTTCTTAGGCCTTGGATTTTATTTAATGGTTAATATGAGAAATTTATAGTAAAGTATGTTAGGCGGTTTTTAGGCTAGACTCGCAAAGCTAAGATGTATTGTTGGTTTAGTGGGTTCGATTCCCCTGGTCTAGGCCTTGGATTTTATTTAATGTTTAATATGAGAAATTTACAGTAAAGTATGTTAGGCGGTTTTTAGGCTAGACTCGCAAAGCTAAGATGTATTGTTGGTTTAGTGGGTTCAATTCCCCTGGTCTAGGCCTTGGATTTTATTTAATGTTTAATATGAGAAATTTACAGTAAAGTATGTTTGCTAGTCGCCTCCGTCCACAACACCTAATTGGTAGTTGGACGTTAAGCCCCGCCTGAAAAAACAGGCGATTACTTTACTTTTTTTTTTACTTTTATAATCGATCAACATTGCAAAGCAAAACTTCAATCGTACTTGATTTCCACACAACTTCATGCACTAAGAAGTTCAGTTAATATCCATAATTAATTGTACCCTCTGGACCCCTCCTTAAAACTATTAAGGGGATTACTTTCTGGAACAGTTATTTTTTCCAATCTACTTAGCGCAAGATATCGATTTATGAAACGATTGTCTTCTCTCTCTCTCTCTCTCTCTCTCTCTCTCTCTCTCTCGTAATGTCGTCGTTCTACCCATGCCTTATCAGAACAATGGGAATCCGCGTTCAATACTTTAATGGCCCCCCATTAAACGGAGGAGAGTTGGCTTACCAGTCGGGGGTTGCCAATGGAAAACCAATAAACTTGAACTAAGTTCGTATTTTATAAACTCTGGATGAGGGCTGATGATTGTTGGAGGTAGAGGATGGTTATTTAGTTCCGATCTCAAGATAGGCAACGACGGAAGTTTTAATTCAAAATTCAAAATGAGGAAGACTGTGGTTTTTACAAATAAAGCGGATATCAGAGAAAACTCATCAATGTCTTAACGATGGAATAGTTGAAGAAAAAAAGACTTATAGCACACTCTCATGACTTGTTCTTGCAACCGTTTAGTAATTCAGTTTTATGGAAATTTCATAATTTGCACCATCAGCTGGTATCATTTCAATGGTAAACATTTTCAAAGACTAGATGAGGCTCAAAGAAGAATCTTCGGCAGCTTCCTTTTTGTGTACTTAGAAGTAGCTGGCGCAGATTAGGCATAGTGTAAAGAGAGCCTATTTTCTGCCCAAAGTAACCAGTAATTATATTTCGATAGGTAAATTTTCTCTACGACCTTGCATGATATTGCGTGCTCAGGTTACGCCCCAAGGGGGAGCGCTCGCTACACCCTAGGCCTAAATCCTTGCGGGGCAGTGAAAAAAGCTCAACTTAATAAAGTTGCCATTAAGTACGGATTAAACCGTGCCTCTTTCAAATCTAACAGCCATTCAAAAATCCGATTATCAATCTCGGTTATGGTAAAATTTAATACAATAAGTTCAATATTGAAGTTCTTCCCTTTCCCTATTTTTCATTGTACATTGTTCTGCTTCTCAGGGAAGCATGAAGGGATTATATGAATCGCGTGAGAGGCTTGTTTAAACTAAGTCACGCGACAAACGGCTGCCAGTTCCTTCTGTATAGTTCCCTTTTAACTCATTTCTTTACTACTACGTTCTCTACTGACAGATAATAGAAGGAAAATATATCAAAAAATAAAAAAATACTGAAAACATAACTATAACGGAAAGGGACGAGTGGTCTGTCCATCTGTCGGTATGTTGTATATTTAGCAAACTCCATTTATAACATTATTTTTTGCATGAAAATATAACCTAGTTGAAAATTATAACTATTTATGTACAATTTTATCTTTTTGACAACCTAGAATATCTAATTTACTCCTTACAATTTTTATTTTATTAATAGTTCGAAGTATTTTTATGAGTTACATTTCTTTCATGATCTACTAGTATTAATGGAAAATTATATAATTTCTTTGAGAAATTCTCATTCTTCAGCGGAGCTTGGACTTCAAATAATTTTGAACATGATTTAATCAAAAATAGAGTATAAAGTTATACTTTCAATATATTACTTTATTAAACTGGTAGTAATTTAGCCATTTTTGATTAATGATTTCTAGCTGAACTAATCTAGAGGACCATTTCAGTACTTCCGATTCATTAGACCCAAGTAAGAAGGTTTGAGAGCATTTCTCCTTAGCAGGGTCGAAATCTAAGCCTTGAGAAAAATGCATCGCATAAACACAATAAGTACAGTGCTATTTCCTATTTCCGGCAAAACCTATTTAGAAAATCTGATGTCTGCGATCAACCGAATGATCGTCCGGCCTAGTATTTAATGTAAACTTCCGCCGTCTGACTTACTGTACACACCCACTTTATGACGAGGCATTTGTGGCCACGTTTTAGGAGGGTTCAGGTCCTGTGAATGCTTGCTCCTCAAGTAATTCTTCTCAGGCCAAGCGATTCGTCACTTCATTTCCCAAATAACAAGAAAAACCCGCTAAAAAGAAGAAAACAGACCACATTTTAATCCCAAATTCTCATCAGGACCTTCAAGCAGTCAGGAAAAAAAGATATCTAAGGACTTGGATAGTGTAAGACACGCTAGATTGCACAAGATTATTACGTACACTGGAATTAATTACGCCAAGTCTTATAGCTTAGTAAAAAGCACGTAAAAAGTAAACTCATTTCTTGTGACATAAAAGCGTTTCTCTGCAAAAGCACTCATCCAACCCGGGCTGAGCTATGTGGTTCCGAAGTGTGGGCGATGATCAAGACAGATGAACGGGGCCTTTTCGCTGTTTGAACGGAATCTATGGTCCCATAGGCCAATGGAGAATTGGGAAAAATCAGGAATCAGTCACTCTGTTCAAGGATTCTGATCTAGTAAAGATAATGAAGCTAGGTAGTCTGCAATGGGCAGGACATGTAGCTAGGATGGCTGAAGATGAAATTCCTAGGAAGGTATTAGAGGGAAGAATGCAAGGATCCAGTTGGGTAGGCAGACCTAAGCAGCGCTGGGAGGATAGTGTGCCAAAGGATGCTGCATCTATGTTAGGATTCCGAAACTGGAGGGCGGCTGCGCAAGAAAAAGACGCCTGGTCGGGCACGTCTTGAGGAGGCCAAGACTCCGCATGAGTTCTAGCGTCATTCAAGAAGTAAAAGAAGAAGTCTTATGTTCTCGCAGTACAGCTGAATATTGTAACAGCTACTCTGCCTGCAAGACCATGGTTAGTTCCGCCTAAGCTTGCTAAGATGTCAATTCCTTACGATGTCCTCCAAATCTTCTACTGCATTAGAGCCGTCCATGGTCTTAATCTCCCTTTCTGTCTTTTACAAATATTAATCCCGAAATTTATAGGGACTGTAATACTTCTAGGTTATCTCCGGGCAGACTATCTGGGTCATTAGAAGATTCCAGAAAATGTGACAAACAGCTCTCGTTATTCCTCCACCACCTACGCAAAATACGCCACAAAAATCCATCTCCATCAGAAAAGCTACCCTAATCGCATTACCTCACTCACTTCAAAGAAGAATCATCTATTCTGGTGCCTATATTCTCCTACGACCAAAAACAGAATTTAAGCCGTCAGATACTTAAAATGAATCTAAACAGAATTCTTGTTAAAGTTTTCAAAGAAAACACGAATCTTGTGCACGTGTTCTTTGTGGAAAATGCTCGTCTGAATGATTCTCAATAGATTTTTCCTTGTTTAATGAAGCAGCTTTTCTTTACAGCAGCTTTTCTCCCCATACATACAGCAAACTATACCATTTTGAAGGTATTACCAATCTTATTACAGAGCTTTTCACTCTTAGTGGCACCCATTTTGGTAATTTCAGAATTTTAGGGGTTGGGTGGGGGAAGCTTAAAAGCTTTTTGCTATTTACTAATGATCTGTACATAAGGCTAAGCCTTGTGTTTTTCATTTACAAAATATATAGACTTCTATACTATTTACTTCTTCGCCATATAATACCCCAGCCTTCATTTTACACCTACGTACGCACATAATCCCCCTATCACCAAAACTAGCTCCGTAATGGTAAACGCACAACCGCTATTTCCACAGCCTTTTAGATCTTTCATATAAATCTCTTTCCTTTTAAGACACCCTAAACTCAATATCTCTCTTCCTTACTCTTTATCTTACATTCACCCTATATGAGAAAAGCAGGTTGAAGTGGAGTTTTCTGTATCGTGTTTTCAGCGGCTTGTTTGATAAAAAGGAGTGTTAAGGTCAGTGTGCATAGTCCAGGTTGGGAGACATAAAATGGAGGCGTTTATAATAGTTCGAAGTACATATTTTGGATTGTAGAGATTGAATCCCGTTGGAGATTGTGAGCGTTTGGTTGAACCCCACAGCTTTATTCCATAAATTAATAACGTAAAATTTAAATTCAAATTTTAATTAAATGTATTATTATTGGTTACTATTTGTTTCGTTGTTAATCAATGACTTCCATATTTCTTGGCAATGAATTACTTTATAAAAGCGCAACTTCCGCTGATGGTCTGCGATCTAGCGGAAGCTTTTGTAAATATTATTTTTTATGTATATTTATTACTTTATTATTATAATATAAAGTGAGTATCTATCTAATAAAACTTTTACAAACTTTAAAGTAAAATATATTTTTTTAATGAAAACTATAATTAAAATTCTTATATTTTTGTAGTACGAAGAAAGGCGTGAAAATATGTTGAAAAGTTTAGCTTTATTTTAAAAAAATGTAGCCGCTTAAAGTTTAAGTGAAAGCAAAAAAAAAAGCTCCCTAAATTTAAAGAAGGTTATATCGAAAAGGCTGACTGGCCAGCAGCTTTTTCTTTTTCTACAGAAGATAGATGTTTAAGGTTCTTCTTTATTGGTTTCCTCTATATGTTAGGGATATATAATTGGAGAAGTTGGTGGAAGTGGTCAATAGCCGGCAGCTGGGAAGAAGAGGCGGACAGGGAGGTATAGCGGAAGAGATCCTTCGTTCACTTCAATGATCCGAGACCCAATGATTAGTCTGATTGGTTTTTCCAACTAATCGGCAAGAAATATTGAAAAGTGATGCTGTTTGGGGGGGTAACTCTTCTCCCTCCCTTGCTGGTCCTATTTTATGCTTCTTTCTAAAATTATCCATCTGTACTTTATACTCTCCATTCGTATAAAGTACACATAATTTTTTTCAATGAAGATTTTTTTGGGGGGCGCATTGACTGCTGAGGTCATTAGCGCCCCTAATCGTTTTAAGCTTCTCCCTTCTTTTAGCCACTCGAGCTGTGTCGGCACGCGGTACCTTCGGGCTTCCACAAAGAACTTAAATTTTGGAAACCCCCGCCAAAAAAAAAAAAGCGTTCTTAGAGGACCTCTGTTTAAACTAATCAGTAAAAAAAGCTGAAACTTTTTTACTACGATTGGAAAACAAAGGTGAACCCAACTAAAAGTATCAACTTGGATCAAAAATATCGCTTTACGGAATTTCCCTTTTTTTTTTCAAGTTTTCCTCGAACATTTTATTTAAACTTTTGGTCCATAATTTGGTCCATTTGAAAGATTTGTTTTTTTTTTTCCAGATACAAGGGACTTCTGGGGGAAGAGGTTGTGTATAATTTATGATCATATATCATAAATACAGGGTGTCCCAAGCTATATGGATAACGACTTTTTCTCGGAAACTAAGATAGCTAGAAAAAAAACTAAAAAAATACGTGTTCCCTTAGTTTTTTTGTTAGAAATGCCCCCCCCCCCACCGTGTCGATATAACACAATCAGGCATGTAAAGAGATATCTCGATAGGCGATTTGATGGGGGCGTGCAATATCGACACGGGGGGGGCGATTCAGTAGCCACCTCGTTCACCGGATTTGACACCTATGGACTATTTCCTTTGGGTATACCTGAAAAACAAGGTGATTATTCATAACTTTTTTTCTGTCTTTCCTTATTTCTGCTTATCTAAAAGCATTTCTAAATCTAGGTGTATCAGAATCAAGCCGGTATTGCATCTGTAGATGAACTAAAGCAGAGAATAATAAATAGATGCCTGTAACTCGGTTAAAGCCGTATCTATTTCTTTGGCAGTAAGGGACAATTGGCAGGAAAGAGCATGTCTATGCATCTCTAATGGTGGAGGCCAGTTCGAGCATGATCTGTAATATTAATGAGGAGTAAAATTTATAATAAAATAGTACTTTTCTTCTTATTCTATCAAAAAACCGTTATAATATTATAATTTTGAAATTTCTTATAAGAATCATGTTTTCATTCATAAGTTTTAAAATATCGCTCACAGAAAAAAAGCGTTCAAGTAAATTTTTCTTTAAAAAAAAATAGAGGAATCTATTTCTGAAAAAAAAACCGCACCTCCCCATTTGAAAAAATGAAGTTGGTGCCTATATCTCGCTTCTGGAAGCACCGAAAAAAATTTACAAATTAAATTTGAATTTGTAACAAAAAACTAGGGGGACACGTATTTTTTAGTTATTTTCTAGCTAACTTAGTTTCCGAGAAAAAGTCTGAATTAAATTATGTTTTTAAAATTCCTAGTTTGTGGAAAATTTCCAAATTTATTTATTTAATTTAGTAAATATATAATTAACAATTGAAAATTTTCCTTTATTTCCTCCGCTATCACCGCCTCCAAGTGCAAGTACCTTGCAAAAAGAAAAACCAATCAGCTGTTCACAAAGGGAAAAAACAATCCAAGAAAAACTGTCTTTTCATGCCAGTAGATGGAAATAAATTTTGTACTAACCCTATAACTACCGCCTCTCCACCAACCGTATAGCCGCCTCCATACTAGGGGAAAACTTCAAGGATAGAAACTCGCGCTGCCTCCACATCCAATACTGGGCGGGGAGCTGTTTGTTTGTAGCGGAGTAACTTCATCCTTATATCAGGACACTATGTCGACAATAAAGGAAGATTTGATATTTTCCCTGTTTTTCTTTTTATCCACTTTATGATCAAAGAGGTTTCTGAATTATATACAAGTATTTCCTTTTTATCTTTTTCCGACTCTCAATGCAATTCTTTTATATTTCTCCTCGCCTGTGTTCACCTCGCCAGCATGGGACAAATTTCTCTACTTTATTGGTAACTTGAAAAATATGAACACGCCCTTATTTATTGCCACTGACAACTAGATCGACTATCCGAATAATAACCTAATTGTCAAATTTTGAAATTTCATTTTTCACCGGAAATAAATCACGATTTCATACCGGAAATTGGTTAATTTTGTGGTGTAATACGAGCAACATAAAGTAACTGTGTTCCTTCCCCCCGTCTGTGCCCTATCCTGCAGGTTAGGTGACCCGAGAATTACTTAACTTAAAAGAAAATGGTCAACCATCTGAACCAGGACGTATGGTTGGCAGAATTTACACAAAAATATACTGTACAGGCTTGGACTTGGGTATTTCTAATAAATTAATTTAATTTTTAAAGTTAGTGGGGTTCAACCAAACGCTCCAATCTCCAAAGGATTCAATCCCTACAATTTAAAATACTTCAAACTATCGTAAACGCTCCATTTTATGTCTCCCAACCTGGACTAGACACACTGACCTTAACATTCCTTTTATCGCAACAAGTCGCTGAAAACATGATACAGAAAACTCCACTTCAGCTTGCAATCTCATATAAATCCTCTAGCTTAAAATCTTCCTTCAAGAACTCTTTGTGATAACCTGGACAAGACGTCTTAAGAGACAGTAGCCTCGTGATCTCCTCTCAAGTGAAGAGAGTGACTAACCATATAATGTTTTGGAGTGTTACCACTGGGTAACTTCTCCACTCGTTACCTTATCATTTACTACTCTATTGTATCATTGTTACTTATAGCGCTAACGCGCTGATAGTAGCACAATAAGCGCTAAAAAAAAACATAATTTTTTTTAAATTTTTTTAATTAATTAGTTAAGTTAGACCAGCGCTAGACACACTATAAGTAACAATGGACAATAACTGACACCACTACCAACTCCACTACTAATTGAGAGGAGAAGTTACCCCCAGTGAAAACACTCCCTAAAGTCGTCTCCCAGGATTAGCTACTCTCTTCAGAAGATAGAAAATCGCGAGGCCACTGGCTGATTTTAATCGTCTCTGGGAGGATGATCTGGAGGGTGATGATGAGATGATAAATGATAGCGGACAAGAGGATTGGAATGAGAGTGATGAAGTTCTGGACCTACAAACGGAATTTCCAGGTCTGTGTGGATGGTTGATTTAAAATGGAGCTTTAAAGATACTGTGGAGAATTTTAGACTAAAAAGATTGGATTCTTTGAAGATTGGAGGGTTTCGTTGAATACCACAGTTCAATACCGTACGCCCAGGTGGGTTTTAGTCTAGAATTGTAAATCGGTTGTTTGTTATTAAGTGAAAGATTTGAACGTTGGTCTAGTAGCCTTTCAAGTAGTAGATAACGCCAGTTAACTTCAGTTCTTTCAAGTCGTGTTTGCGGGTTAATTTTTAAAGTTGAACTTTATTTTTTGATAACTGGAAATCCCCATTTTGTTTTTTTTTTTTCATTTGTCCCCATCCCAAAAAGAAAAATTAAGTTTGGAAAAAGCAGACAACAAATTCACAAGCCGGAAATCACTTGTAAGAAGAAGAAAGGTTTTTGGCCGGAAGTTTTTTCGAGTACCATTAATTAAAGATATTATTAATCAAGAGTTTCAAGAGTTAAATGCTTGAAATGAAAATAAAAGAAAAACCACCTAAAAACGGACACTTCATGTAAAATCTCAAAATTGAAAATGTGCACGATTACAATACTTTTTAAAAATAGGAGTTCCACTATAACACATTATGATTCGGGAAAATTGAATCCAATTTTCAAATTTATTTTCTGCCAATAATTTTACATTATATTTTAAATAAAACATGTTTGGACAAGAAAATTTATTTTAACACCGTTTCCCATTAGGCTAATTACAATTTTATGTTTCTTCATTAAATATGTTACGTATATAATATAATTCATTAATAAAATTTCACTTGTATAATCCCCAGGCGTACAGAAAAGCGCGAGAACTCTCTCTTCTGTTGTAATAGAAAATCTGGATAAAGGATAAAAATGATCTTTGGAAAATCTAAGGATTAATTAGGATGAGGATATAGACGCCAATAAACGAAGAGAACTTAATTAATGGAGATCATAAAAATCTGGTGCGAACCGATAAACACGATTTCAACTTACCAAGAATTATCTCCTACAGTTCCATGTGTGTATTAAGATTAAGATTAAGATTATAATTGGGCGGCCCTTAAGGCCTACGCCACTGCGTTCCCCTTTGGATCTATTGTGGCTCCCACTACTAATAGAGCTCGCCCTCCAGACCCGTCCGCTTAATCAGACTCTTAATTCCTGGAGAGCGACTCTTGGGTAAAGTTCACAGTCCTTGGTTTTTCCTCCCCGAGGAGTAACATCCTTAGCCAGACAAGCCCCTCACACTAACACAACACGTCCAGTGCCGTTTCCTCCTCTTCCTGACAGAACCTACAAAGGCTATCATCTGCCAGGCCCATGCGATGTATGTGTTTTCTGAGACTGCAGTGGCCCAGTTAATAGGCCCACAATTATCCTTATAGCCCCACGGACTTGACGGATCCAATGTGTGTATAAAAGAAGTTTATTTATTTAGAACTTGATAATTAATATTGTAATTACTTAAATTGTCAGGGTAAGCAAGTTAGACATATTTTGATGTTAATATGGCGAGATCTAATGCTAACTAGTTTTTCAAATACTCGTATTATAGAATGAAAATAAAGTTCAAGTGATTAGTAAGTAAAGTAATCGCCTATTTTTTCAGGCAGGCTTAACGTCCAACTACCAATTAGGTGTCGTGGACGGAGGCGACTAGCAAACATACTTTACTATAAATTTCTCATATTAACCATTAAATAAGATCCAAGGCCTAGAGAGCGGGAATGGAACCCTCTAACCAACAATACAATCTTAGCTTTGCCGGTCTAGCCTATAACCACCTAACATACTTTACTATAATTTCTCATATTAACCATTAAATAAAATCCAAGGCCTAGACCAGGAGAATCAAACCCACTAAACCAACAATACATCTTAGCTTCACAGGTCTAAGTGACTATTAGTTCAATGCTGAATAATATCCAATCCGAACAATCATAAATGATTCAATCACAACACAGCTAACTGAGAACAGAGATTTTGTACCCAATTTAAGTCAGAGATCAATGTGAAAGACCTGCATCTCCTCAAAAAGTCCTCAAAACCAAAAAGAAAAAGGTCTAGTTTGAGCCCCATTATACAGAAACGTCCAATGAAATCACAAATGGTACAGCTAAGTATCCAATCAGAAGCAACTTCCTAACTCATAAAAATCAATAATTTGATTGCACATCGATAGACTAACGAGAAATCAACGACAAGGATGGATGGGTGTAGGCGTCCTAAATGCTCTTACCGGTTCAATCTGAAACGATCACAATATCTGTGCTCGAAACACTAGGAAGATAGAAAATAAATGAAGAAATGAAGCTTCACCAATATCTCTTGACAGAACCCAAGATATATATACATATACAGGTATTTAGATGCACTATTTCGCTACGAAGACATAATATTCTCCACCAACATCTGTGTGCTTAAATCTTTAGCAGAGCTAGCAAAGAAATATGAATGTATTAAAAAGTTATTGCCGAATGATTAGAGAAGGATTACGGAGATTTTAATTTCGGTTAAGCTATAAGGATGGCAGGAATATAGAGTACTGATCCATCCATTAGTTGTAAGTTTGTATGTGAATAGTTGTATATAGTAGAGGGATGAATGTGTGAAGCGAATGTATTTATAGGTAAGAATGGAGAGTGAGTGATATTCTAGTGATAAGCACCTAGACGATGCTGGCTGTATGGTGGAAGCCAATGCCCAAAAGAGGGCCGGAAAAAAAAAACACCCAAGATCTACCATTATTTTTTGTAAACAATATCTCGGCCTAAGAAATCTAGTGGCTATGTATAGTCGCTACTCCTAATTCATCGCCTCACTTTCTTTTTTCAGCCCTGCGCGCTGACCCAGTGATTTCCTCGGCGATGAAAGCATTTGGGAAAAGTCATGGATTGGTGATGGACTCCACTCGCACGTTGATTTATGAACTGTTACAGAGGTTGAGGTATGAGCTATTGACTCTCTGGGGACAGAGGTGATAATTGCGATAAGGGCACTAAGGAGATGTTAGGTCTCATGAGGAGCGAAAATTTACCAACTAAGCTTCTTTAATCACAAAGTGTGTTAAAATAAATTTAAAAGAAGATTAGACGTAATAAACTCCACCTGTAAGAAGTTTTTTTATTTTAAAAAAAAAAAATGTCAAAGTGACTAACATATTTAGTGTCCTAAATATCAACTCTACTTTCTTCTACCGCCCAAATTTCCTTCTGAAGTCTTTTCTGAAGCTTTCCCATTTTTCCTCCCTATTTAAGCCCACAAGTAAGCCAAAACTTCTCCCCAAGTATTTTGATTTCCCAAGCCACTGGTACGCAACTACATATAGAAAAGAAAAGAGTTTTCCCTTTCCTTGCTTCAAGTGTTTCTAGGACGCCTTCCCCCCCCCCAAACACCGAGGAAAAAAAAGGAAAAGTTTTAATCAATTACATCATGGAGAGAAAAAAAAATATTAAAATTGTTGAAAGTAAGAAACAGAAAGAAAAGTGTAAGATGAAGATGAAGTTTTTCTTTTAGGATTTTGCCAGTTTTTGGGAGAGTTTCAGGAAAACTTTTCTATTTTTTTTCATTTTCTTTAAAGTTTCATTGAAACGTTCTAGCGGAAAAGTTTGTAATTAGTGTGAAAACTCTTCATACGACGACTTCGTCATGCTGGTGGACTTCACCAAATTTTTGGTAATAGAAAATATTTCTTTATAATTTTAGTTTTTTGTTTAAAATATATTTAGTATGGCTTTTCACTTATTTTAAAGAGACTGGTGGTTTTAAGATATTGTCAGGAAATATTAATAATCTCTAAAGAAAAAATTCTATTTCCACAATAAGCGCTCCCTTCTTAGGCGGTCACTAATCAAACTGCAGCTTACAGATCTTCATATTTCCTCAATATTACCAAAATCTGGAGAAAACTGAATAAAGGAAAACTGACAATCTAACCTAGTTTAGTAAATTGAAGTGAAATTTTGTTCTCATAAGTATTTCACATCATTTTATTTTGTGAAAATTCACAAAGGTTAATTAAAATAAGAACATCTTCTATCTAATTCCATCATGATTAAAAAGTTACTGTGAAAAGGATTGGGGATCTGGTTGGCTGAAAATATTGAAATGAACTGTATGTTCAGTGCCATTATTATAAAATTTCACATCCAATTTACATGGAGTAGACTACGAGGGTCGTTTGAAAAGTCCGTGCAAAAATAAAAACTACTTAATTTTTTGGGGTAAACCTTTTTTATTTTTCAACATAGTCTCCTTTTAGGCTTATACACTTCGTCCAACGCTGCTCTAGTTTGTTGATCCCTTCCGAATAATAGAATTTGTCCAAGTCTGAAAAATAGCCATTCGTTTCTGCAATCACCTCCTCGTTTGAATAAAATCTTTTTCCCGCCAGCCATTTCTTCATATTGGGGAACAAATAGTAGTCCGAGGGAGCCAAGTCTGGAGAATAGGGGGGGATGCGAAACGAGTTGGAACCCTATTTCCATTAATTTTGCGACCACAACTGCTGAGGTGTGAGCTGGTGCGTTGTGCGTGATGGAAATGGACTTTTTTGTGGGCCAATCGTGGGCGTTTTTTCTTGCAGCTCGGTTTTCAAACGGTTCAATAACGATGAATAATATGCACCTGTAATAGTTTTACCCTTTTCCAGATAGTCGATGAGGATTACTCCTTGCGAATCCCAAAAGACAGTCGCCATAATCTTTCCGGCCGAAGGAACGGTCTTCGCCTTTTTTGGCGCAGATTCCCCCTTGGTAACCCATTGTTTAGATTGTTCTTTGGTCTCAGGAGTGTAGTGATGTATCCATGTTTCATCCACAGTGACGAAACGACGCTTAAAGTCCTGCGGATTCTTCTGGAACAGCTGCAAACCGTCCTTGCAACACTTCACACGATTTCGTTTTTTGGTCAAGCGTGAGCAATCGCGGCACCCATCTTGCGGATAGCTTTGTCATGTCCAAATGTTGATGCAAAATATTATGTACCCGTTCATTCGAGATGCCCACACCACTAGCAATCTCACGCACCTTCACTCTTCTGTCATCCATCACCATATCATGGATTTTATCAATGATTTCTGGAGTAGTAACCTCAACAGGGCGTCCAGAACGTTCAGCGTCACTTGTGCCCACGTGGCCACTCCGAAAATTTTGAAACCACTTATAAACTGTTCTAATCGAAGGTGCAGAGTCACCATAATGTTTATCAAGCTTCTCTTTAGTCTCCTGAGGCGTTTTGCCTTTCATAAAGTAGTGTTTAATCAACACACGAAATTCTTTTTCGTCCATTTTTTGAAAATCACTCGACTTCCTCGATTCAAACGAATGCCAAACACAAAGAAATAGACTGATCTGGCTGAAACTTGGTGTGTGTTCTTCCAAGAGATGCTACTAACTAAACATAACCTCGATACGCGCCAGTGGTGCTATCTCTCTGACTTTGCACGGACTTTTCAAACGACCCTCGTATGTAATTGATTTTAATTGATGTAAATGAAACGAATGGATAACATTAAGTATGGTAGAGGTTACAAAGTAAGAGTTGGCAAATGCAAGCTTCATCAAAGCATGGACATGGACAAAAGGGTATAATCTATATACATCAATAGAAATGATGAAAACAACACTTGTAATATATCCCCAGATGATTAATGTTATTCTGGGTAGTTGCAGAGATGAGCTGATGCTTGAACGTATTCTACTACAAACTCACAACATCAAAGTGGTTGTTGTTCTTCTTCTTTATGATTTCACCCAGTAATTATTGTGAATCGCCAGTAATTAAACAATGATGACATTGGTGCACACATCTACACGCACATGAACAAAGAACAAGGTATATAAGTTTGTCTCTGTTGGGTGAAGGGTTAGGTGGAAATGATGAGGTGAGTCAAATGGTAAGGGAAGGCTTGCGTAGATGACATCATAAGTGAGGTCATAACATTAAAATCCTATTGACGCTCTAGAAGAAAGAAGCTTTGGAAATGGTAAGAAATCCTTACAGGGTCGTTGACAAAGAAGTTTCTGACTCTAAATGGTAGCTGCAGGAGGTTAGCAGCTAACTTCAAAGAAAGCTTCAAACTAAACTGACATATTATCTGGGCATGGTCTTGTAAGATCATGTACCTCAAAAATTCCAGATCATAATAGATTGGTCTGGTTAATGGAAGCTACAAACCAAGGTATTAACGAGTTAAGCGTGTTTGACGTGTATACAAGTATTTTATACTGAGGGAGGTGGTGGGATTCAGCCAAATGTTAAGTGGTTGGTACATGTTTGGTCTCCGCATTAGAGATTGGGGAATTATGCAACCAAATAGAAGCTCTCAACCCTTGTGCAATGCCCGTTTTTACCTTAGATAGAGATTCAGACCTCAGAAAGAGCATGATTTCATTTTGCACAGAATTCAAAAAGCTCTTTTCTATTCCTTGTAAAACCTCTTGCGTCTCTAGTTATAACTAGAGGCAATGCATACGTGAAGAAGCGATGCAAGATTTTGGAATGAGCACAGAATGAGCTCTGGTAATCTCAAGCCCCCGAGAGAGAGTGCAGAAAAAGTCGCTTACAGTGACTATTACGACTATTGTAAACTTTTAGTTGTTTTGCCCTGCGTTCGACGTGTAAACACGTCCATTGTCTGATTTTAATTCGAGCACACTATGGGGTTTTTTTTAAATTAAACTCCACCGCTTAACTGGTTAAGATCTAGGGCATCATCTTCAGTACCTAAGCAGTCAGGACGGATGGACACACCAATCTTAACAATGTAGTTAACACTTCAGAACAAATAAGATTTGTTGTTAATAAGTATAAGTCCTGAAGAAGATCGAAAACTTGGAAAATATTTATAATAATACAAAATTATGACTGAAATTCCAATACTCCAAACTCAATACTCCAGACTGCTGCTCCCTACTCACTTCCGGCACTTCCCTAGTCCAATCCGGACTATACATGTGACTCATGGCCAAAAGATGAATAGCCCAAGAGGAGTCTTTGAGGCATCAGCTACCTCTTGGGAGTGACTAGCCTTTTCTAGTTAGCAAGAGCTTAGATGGGAACTTGAACTCCCAAGAAAGAAAATGTGGCTTGGCGCAAAGAGAATGTGTACTATTTCTTTAAGAATGGAGTGTTTAACGCGTTAGGAAAAAAGTGGTCATACGAAACTATTTTTAGGTGACCCCCAGAGGACCTGAAGATTTGAAGGGAGACATGTCCTGTCTGCAAAAATTCTGCGAAGGAGGTCTGGGCATCCAGGGAAATGTTTATCCCAATCTGATGGCTTCCAGATATCTGGGGCTACCAGGATTAGAGAGCTGTTTTATCCAGCTAAAGAACTTTAGGGCATTCATTTACAATTCAGTTTCCTGAAACGTACGAAAATGAACCCCCCTTATAATTCTTAATGGAATTTTCTAGTTTTTCTAAATTTAAACTATTTTCCTAAATTTTTCTTTAAGCTTCATATATCTGTGAGTGCCAATTTAGTGTTAAATAATTCTATAGTGTCTATAGTTTTTATTGGTTAAAGTAAACAGGTGTAAAAATTGAGAGAATAAGTTACAGGAGAATTAAAATGACTTAAACTGCTATAGAGAAAAGTCTAGGGAGTGTTCATGAGCAGATTAGTTTGAAGAAGGTCCAATAATATAAAACATAAATATCCTAATAACTAAGTTAATTATGAATAAGTAGATTATTAAAGTAAATTAATAAGAAGCACGAGGAGAAACTCTCTAAAGATGGAAGGAAATAATCTCTAAATTATTTTAGATAAGTTAGTTTGGGGCAAAGTTATTGCCCAAATAAACTTCAAAAACACCTTCATTTTATGCAAATTACTTTTTAGAAACATCGTGTCTCTTAAACCAAACCCGTACCAACCAAACCATACGCTCTCTTGCTTGCTTGCTTTCACTAGAAAGTTTTCAGTATTTTACTTTCCATAAATCCATAAGAAAGTTTTAAAATCACGTTCTACAATTTATTTTACACTCTAAAGAGTATACTTTTTGGAATGTACATTTAAGATTCCTTTAATTAGGGCTTTATTAGCTTCTCTTAATCTTCTTGAAGAAAGGGTAAATGTAATCATGAGATTTCAGATTTTGCGTTTTCATTTTCTAAACCAGGGGTTTTCCAACCTGAGGGTGCCCCCTGAGGGTGCGAGACGATATTCCAAGAGATAAGGCCAGGTAAATAATAGGATATTATTATTATTCAAATATTTTTCATTATTATATTATTATCTTGTCCATATTTCAAGGAAATTATTATTTTCTGTAAAGTATACTTTCTTCTTTATATACTCCATGTGTTTGTTATATTTATCTTTGAACAAAATATGAATTTCTGGGGGGTGTGAGATTTGAGTGAAATTTCTGTAAAGGGGTACGGGGCGAAAAAAAAAAGGTTGGAAACCACTAATCTAAACGAACATTGCTCTAAACCACTGCTCTAAACGAACATTGCTCTAAACCACTGCTCTAAACGAACATTGCTCTAAACCACTGCTCTAAACGATGAATTTGTCAAATATCTTGGGTAAAATTTTGATTCCCCCCAAAAAAGACTCAATAAAGAAAAGTATCAATAAAAAATGAAATAAGAGAAAAGTTGCTTAAAGAAAGAATAGAATAATCCTAATCCTAACGGCGATTTTTTTTTTTTCTTGGTACCAATTTGGGAGTTAGCTACCTTCTTTAAAGTATCGCTTAAGTACCCTGTAAAATAAATACTAAAAGGATTAAATATTTAAGTTGAACTTCATTAAATGTTTAACTTAGACTAAATCAGCAAGTGTCAAAGTGAAATGGTAACGTAAATGAAAAATCTCTACACCAAACAAATCGATCTATCACTGACAATGAATGAAAATCCAAAATCTATTCAGGGATTCAATAAAGTACAATAAAGGGAAACCTCCAAAAATAATGAAGCAAATTGGTTAAGCGGTAGCGAAACTTGATTTTATAGTTATTGACAAATTTTTTAAACAAATATCAAGTTTACAGACATTTTTATTACGTTAATCGTAGCACAGAGGAAGTCGTGTGGGTACATTCGGCCAATAATAATCATCATTCCTTTATAAACCAATAGAATTGGGTCTTTTCTTTTATTATCCAATCAACAGGATGCACCTTATTAAATAGTAATAGATTGATGAGTTACTCAGAAGTTTAGTTTTTATTTTAAAAGTACTTTTGGTAGACAGGAAACAGGATAAATAGAGAACAACAAGCAAAATAAAATAAATAACCGACAACAGGGGGCCTTTTGTTTTCTTCTAAGAGTTAATCCAATTAGGAAATCGAGTGTTCATCATATCTACCATTCTATTGTTAAAAACCATTCTTAGAAACATTCTAACATCCTTGTTTCTGATTAAGTATACATAAGTTTACACACACAATAGAATATTAAGAAATGTTTGTTTCTAATTTATTAAGTTTGAAAAGTTAGAATATAAAAAAGAATTAAGTATTAAGTTGTAACAAGTAAACAGTTTAGAAAATAAACAACTTTAGTCAATTTTTGTTTGAACTAATCGGATTTAGTGAGAACCTTTACTTTTGCATAATTAGGCACTGTAACTGGAATTATTCTATTTATCAGCTATATTTAAACACGTTTATTCCTTCGTGGTTTCAATTTAATTGAGTGCTAAATTGAAATTAAAATCAATATCTATTTTATAGAAAGATTCCTAAAGTATATTTATACTCTCAAAGTATAAAAAGTATTCTCATGGGAGAATTCTGTAAGTACACAGTTCCTAGACGCCACGATAGCCGAGTGGTCAAAGAGACTAGACCCGCAAAGCTAAGATGTATTGTTGGTTTAGTGGGTTCGATTCCTCTGGTCTAGGCCATGGATTTTATTTAATGGTTAATATGAGAAATTTATTTTGAAGTATGTTAGGCGGTTATAGGCTAGACCCGCAAAGCTAAGGTGTATTGTTGGTTCAGTGGGTTCGATTCCCCCGGTCTAGGGCCTTGTGCATTTTATGTAATGGTTAATATGAGAAATTTACAGTAAAGTATGTTAGGCGGTTATAGGCTAGACCCGCAATGCTAAGATGTATTGTTGGTTTAGTGGGTTCGGTTCCCCTGGACTAGGTCTTGGATTTTATTTAATAGTTAATATGAGAAATTTATTAGTAAAGTGTGTTTGCTAGGCGCCTCCGTCCACGACACATAATTAGGTAGTTGGACATGAAGCCCGCCTGAAAAAATAGGCGATTACTTTGCCTGAAATAATAGACAATACTTTACCTTTTTTTTTATGAGTATACTATCAGGACTTTCTTTAGACAATTTTTATCAACTCAGCATTTTGAAATAAGTTTAATTATATCAAAAAATTATGCTGCTTTCTATAACAACTATTCGCCATCAATGTATGGGTGCAGAGTAAGGCTCAGGAGTGGTGGCTTGCCACCACTGGGCTGCGACAGGCGAAGGAGTTCATCAGAGGCTATTCGCCGAGGCTGACCGCAGAATTAATCCGTCAAGGCCGTGGGGCTATAAGGATAATTGTAGTCCTATTAACGGGCCACTGCAGGCTCAGAAAGCACATGCATCGCATGGGCCTGGCAGATGATAGCCTTTGTAGGTTCTGTCAGGAAGAGGAAGAAAAGGCACTGCACGTGTTGGGTCAGTGTGAGGGGCTCGTATGGCTAAGGATGTTACTTCTCGGGGAGGAAAAACCAAGGCCTGAGAGCTTTACCCAGGAGCCACTCTCTAGAATTAAGAGTCTGATTAAACGGACGGGTCTGGAGGGTGAACTCTAAAGCCGGGAAGCCACAATAGATCCATAGTGGTCACGGTGGCGCAGGCCTTGAGGCCACCCAAATTTAATCTAATCTAATAACAACTATTCATTACACTGAAATGAACAATATGGTCTAATTTGCTAAATCCAAAAGCCCAGACTACAATAAACCCTAACTTTAAAAGCCCTATCTCATAACCGTTCGACTGGATAATGCCCATATAGAAATTAGTAAGTAAATGTAAAAGGAGGCACTTAACAAATTTTTCTATTCAGGTCCAGCTCAGCGGGGGGGGGGGGGGAGGAATACTTAAGTACAATTCAAAGTTCATGTTCAAATTAACAAAATCTTCCTCTCCAAGAATACATACTGAAAGATGAATCCTACATTTTAGAAGGGTCAATTAAGGGAGCACGACAAAACTGCAATCCCCACCCAACCCTTGATCATCTCCAGGTAGATTTTATGCCCTGTTTACCCCATTCCATTTTTTCCTCCCCTCATTACAAGAGGAACACGGACGATTTATGGCCAGGTGGCCATTGTAACAGGTTGTTGTCAGCCACAAGAAAATTAATAGCACCTCGGTTGATAGGATGGAAATCCTCTCCCTTAAGTACGGGTAAGGGATTTACAGGAGTGACACTCTTAAAATCAGATATTATTTAAAACACTAAATAGAGTGGGGGGTGTAATTAATGTGGAAATAACTTTGGAAGGAGTTGAATAAAAAATAAAAAAATACTTAAGGTAGTTATCTTTAAACAGCTCGTTAAGTATCTTGTAACTGCTCATTATTTCCTTTTTCAAGGCTCTGTCATTGTTAAGTACCGATTAAATTACGTATTAAAAAAGAAAATGAAAATAAATTCAAAAGAAAAAGGCCATTTTAAAAGCTCATTTTAGATAAATAAGCTCATCGTACGATTAACTTTTTCTACTTGGTCCAAAACTCTTGCGAGGATTTTCTACCCTTTAACAGTAGAAGAGAGATCAAATCACGTGACTAAACTCACAAGATTTACTCTTACAGATAGATTCGATTCTGGGTTGGCCACTGCGAACCCCACTGGGTATTTTGTGGCACCCATAAAATGAGAGCGCTCTACTCCAGTCTTCTTGGCCTGTTTGAGTCAGAAGCCTGGTTACAGGCTCTTGGGGCTAAGTATGATGGCGTTTTTTGCTTCTCCAAAGAGCCGAACCCTAAAAGCCAAACTAGGAACCCTTAACGCTGACCCTAAACCATTAAGTGCTATATTATTTTCTTCCTAATAGAACCAAAACATGTTTTTATTAAATCTATAACGGCCAGTTAAAGCCAGACTAAGCTGTACATCATAGGTTCTATTCGATGTTGATCTGTGGCTATATAAGCACGAATTCAATTCAGCGATGCGAAGCTCATTTTAAAGCTAAACGTGAAGCTCTTTAGGGAATCAGTGAAGCAATAAAGAAGCTCTTTGCTTGTTCTATTAATAAAATTTACTCATTCCTTTCAGAAACGTTGTGCTAAAAGTGAGTTAGCTGTAAAAAGATCCTGGCTGCCCCTTAAGTACTTAGAAAATTCCTAAGATATAAAGCTCCAGAAAGAAGAAGTCACGAGGAAGAAACCCTCCCGAATCCCAGATTACAACAGTTTTTACATTTATGCATGTACGTTCTTATTATCCTTAAAGGGATAAAGGGATTGAGTAGTGAAAGAGCATGCATGGGCCTAGGTTATTAGAGAGCCTCACAACTTTATTAAGTTTTGTGCCCTATAAAAGGGACCGCGGCGGTCGTGCACGCATGGGCGTTTGAGCATGTTTGCTTTATAGTTTGAAACTAAGTAGGGCTTGGGGCTGATGGGAAAGAGTAGTTTTGGGTAGTTTTAATGTCCCTTCGGCTAAAATGTTTTCCTCTCTGGCCTTTAATAAGGTCATGCTGGAAGCCCCGTTGCTTTCCCTAAAGAAACGACCTTCCATCCCGCATTGATGGAAAACCCTACTTATCCAACCCAGAATACTGAAGGGGGGAGAGGTTCCTGAGATCTTAATATGTGTGTTAAGTCTATAAACATCTTGGATTACAAACTTTCCACATCCAAACTCCTATGGAAAAGGGAATAAATGTTCACACTGTTCGCACATGGTATAAAGCACAGCCACTTCATAGACCTTAACATTAATTCCAGGTCTCTTTATTCTACCCTGAACCGTCGAAAGGAAAATTTGGCATTATAATCTGGTGGAAAATCCCTTTTAACAAGAAAAAAATTTGGGCCTAATTGATGGTGCTCAATTTTTTTGTTTTTTTAATTTAATTTAATTTAAGGCGCGACCACATCTGAGGAGATTGGAGCGCCAAGGTAGCCAAGCGGTCAATGTCCAGATATAAGGGTAACGATTCCAGATCTAAGCCTCACATTTTATTAACCTAATGGTTAATAAAGGGACTTTGTAATAAATTACGTTTGCTAAGCCGCCTCCGCCCACGACATCTAAGTTATGGTAGTTGAAAGTAAAAGCCCACGTGAAACAGTAAACATTACTTTACACCTGAGAGGTCTCTGACGTCAGATTTGTTAAATGCCCGTCCAGCCACTCTTGTTACAGGTAAAAAAACCACTGACGAATCTAAAAGGAGGCACAGAATACTGGATTCAAATCCAGGATATCCTCGTGGGAGAATCCATATGCTAACCACTAGGCATTCCATAGACAAAAAGTCTGAAGTCATCAATTTTTTTCTTACTACAACTAATGTAATAAAATTTTCTTTGGATAGGTGGTCCACTTTAATAGATCTAATTTCATGAATTTTTATCATCTTATAATTCCAAATGAATTTTTTTTTGTTATGCCTATTTTTTGTCATCGGCTTCCGCCATACAGCCAGCATCGTCTAGGTGCTTATCACTAGAATATCGCTCACTCTCCATTCTTACTTATAAATACATTCGCTTCACTCATTCATCCCTCTACTATATACAACTATTTACGTACAAACTTACCAACTAATGGATGGATCAGTAATCCTATATTCCTGCCATCCTTGTAGCTTAACCTGAATTAAAATCACCGTAATCCTTCTCTAATCATTTTCTTCCATTCATTCTAATCGGCTATAACTTTTAAATACATTCATATTTCTTTGCTAGGCTCTGCTACAGATTTAAGCACATAGATGTTGGGTGGAGAATATTCTTCGTAGCGAAATGGTGTATCTAAATACCTGTAAAGATGTCAAACATTCGTTTCCTTTCTACTACATAACGTGGACATATCCATTATTATATGTTTAAAATCCTCCTCCTCATTGGACCTTTTTTGTTGATCCTGTGAAGACACGATCCGCACGCAGCCGTGGTTCGCTCTCAGCCTGCTTATTGTCGTAACAACCCATTTTTATTAGTGACAGTTCCCCTTAAACCATGGTTGTCTAGATAACTGATCTGCCGTAGTTTTATAGAATCTCCCTTTATTACCATTACTGTAATCTGTTACCATTTTTGTAGTGCGGCTTTCGCAATTATGCACTTGATATTGGTGTATGGTAATTTATAATTAGCCATTTCCCCATTATTGGTGGCAATGAAATTGTTGCTAACGCCAAAAAACAACAGAAATTAGAATTTTGGTGTGTTGTAGTTATGGGTACTTACATAAAGTTATCGGGATTGCGGAAATAGTTTTAGAATTCTTGAACTTACCTGAAAATAAAAAAAATAATAAATATTAATATTTATTAATAAATACCTAAGAGAATAAATGTTACTTTTTTTTAATTTCAGATTTAGGCATAATCAAGAGAAATATCAGCTCACCGTAAATGCTAATCTACAATTTTCAAAAAAAAAAGAGGTAATGTTACGCCAGTGATTTTTATATTTTTAGTTATTAAGCATTTATTATTTCAGAAATTTCAAGTATATAATGCTCTTTTCTTTTCTATATACTTGTACATACTTTAGTTATATTTTCACGAAAAAATCTCCGCGCTGAATAAAATAAGCATTATGTATCTTCTGGGGGGAATGAAACTCTGTTAACGAGCAACAAGAATTCCTTTTCTTTAGAACCCATGTATCTAAGAAATCGCTGAGCTTTTTTATAGAGCTTCACAAGCTTTAAAGGGAAGAGGTACATATTGTGTACATTTTGGCTAATTTGGGATCATTATTTCCCAATTAAAAAAAGCAAGAACATGTTCCCCCTCTCTGATCTACTTATTTAATTTAAACGTCTCTTTTTTCTTATAATCCGTTTATTGTTAAAGGTAATCCTGACTGCCACTTAAAGGACTTCTCTCTTATAAGGGAGGAAGGGATAGTAGTGGGAAGGAGGCCACAATTTCCCAGCCGACCCAAGTCTCATTGCTCAAAAAAAGAAAACATCATGGGAAAAACTCTAGTAATTATACCAGTTAAACAGTTTTCCTTATTAACATTTAATCACCATCACTTAATATTTTCCGGAATAAAAGCTTTTCCTTTTCAATGGGGCAAAAAAGAGAGAAGAGTTTACTCCTGGAGGAGTAAGGGGTCTCTGCTGGTTAACTCCCTAGGAGCGTACTCCTCAATTCTATACAATTCTCCTCTCTTCTTGAAGAAAAATGAACCGCTCCCTCCCCTTACCGCGGAAAAAACGGAAGTCTTATATTGAATGCACAACTACCAACCTTTATTCACTTTTCAAACATAAAAGTACCTTTAATAAAGAAGGAAAGTACCCCCTTTCCCCAAAAAAAAGAAAAAGAAAAGAAAATCCTCTGCTTTACGCTGTTACAAGAAAAACAAATAATAAAATAAGAAAGACCTTCTTTTCTTAAGATTACCCCCTCCTGAAGTAAAGTGTATGAAGAAGTAGGCGCCAACAGAAGAAGGATGTAAAGAAACATTTTAAGAAGTTGCAAGGAAATATAAGAAGGCCCGGGAAAAAAAGAAAGTGAATAAAAAAAACTGCCTTCAATTTAAGTTGTCCCGCCTAGGAGGAACACAGCAAGTCCCTTTCCTTCCGCCTTTTCTCCTTTACCTTTAAGTGGGAGAGAAAATGATTAATGTTTCAAAAAATCATTTGCTTACTCCCCTTTCTTATGGTAACTATAAAGCTGGACTTCCTGCACAAGCCCTAAAGATGTTAACCCTTAACTTGTTAACAGCTGACTGTACGTAAGTCTTATATTAAAAACTTGCATTTTTGAATGGCTACTTTAAATTCATTTGCGAATCAACAGAAACCTTGATCCATTAACAAGGTCTGGATTAAAATTACTTAATCAGTTTCGTTCAAGTCAAACGGTTCACAACATTGGATGGTGGACTTAATAATAATAAAAGTTGGTTATATGCAAGTATTTGGATTTAGCATACCTACTGGAAAACTCCAGTTCAACCCTAATCTATAGTATCACGCGATTCTTGCCTAATGAATGGATGCGTAGGAGTTGATTGTACCGAGAATGGACAAAAAAGAACAGATACCCCTTCGGTGTAACTCTCTTCCAGTATTTGTAACATGAAGAAGCAATCATCTCTCATTACCCACTCTCCTCTTTTTAGTCCAGCTTCCCTGAGAAGAGCCTGAATTCCCCAAAATTTTGAAAGAACCATTCTCACCAACCTTCTGGGAGGTGAGTGGCGGCACTAGGTGGTACTGATCACCAGATAACTGCTCCACCTGGGGAAGCTTCTCTGGAGTGCCTAGGTAGTTACGAGGTACTGGAGAGGAAGCTGTAATCTCTATCTTCAATCTGGGGAGAAGGGTTTCCTGCAGAATACTTGGGAGAGTTGTTATCTTGACAGTTGAGCTACCACTTTCTCTTTCCAGAATCTGGGTGAGAGTTTTTTTCATCAACTTGTCAGGGCTCTGGAGTGAGTGGTCGTCTCATCTGGCACCTGAAGAGGGGATCTATCTGGTCGCAGTACAGAATACCAAGTTTAGAAAAATGAAACAAGAGGGGAAGCTGTCTCTTACAAAAGACTTCATAAGATCATAAATTTTGAACACGTTCTTTGTACGTAAGAGTGATCATGGAAAGAACTGGGTAACGCTTCCTGGGGTTAAACACAGTAAGAATATGATGCCTTGGCTGTGCGAACAAAGAATCGAAGAGAACCTGTGTTTGGGCAGAAATCCAGATTACTCCTGATTACAGGCCTATTCACGGGGCATGGTAGGTACAGGATGTACAAGGTGGGGGGCTTATTGCGCAGATTGTGCCAGGAAGAGGAAGAAACGGCCTCTCACCTGCTCTTCGATTGCGTTGCAATCGAGGGATTGTACTGGAAACCTTTGGCTCTTATAGACCAAAGGAAATAGTAGTGCAAAAAGAACTAGTAGGGAAAGTCCTCAACCTCTTTAGTAGGGGAGGTTTCATCTACTAGATCCACAATAAGCGTCTTTTGGCTGCGGTGCGAAAAGGGCACAGGTCCCGCCCCGATATTTTAATCCTTAATCCTTGATTATTATGGTAAATTTTGATTAGTGTTTGCCTGAGATTATCTAGCCTTTTTAGTGTGTTACTAAGTTAGTCACTAAAAATGTTGTATATGTTATGCAGTACACTTTACTTATCTTAAACTATTACTCTATCGTATAATAAGAAAACTGAATTGAGTTGATTAACGCAAAGTGCCAAAATCCTAAATTTAGCCCCAATATGCAATTCCAGTAAAAAGTAAACCAATATTTCAATCAATAATTTTGTGAAATCAATAAACTGTCAAAACACAATCGAATTGATTCAGACAAGAGCTCTTAAATAATAGAAATGGACAAAATAGAACACACTCATCTGATCAGTCAGCTGACAAGACAAACTGACAGATGGAGAATTTTGAAATACGCGCGCGCACACTAACACACAAGATTACGAATACAATTCATTCAAATATGGGAGACGAAAAGAAATGTAACTTTTAAAGTGACAATTGTAACAATTCCATTATTAAATTCCCCCTTGCGCCATAAAATCTGATGCAATTTTAAATTTAATTAGAATAAATTGGAATGAATTTGGGGAAAAAACAATTAGTATTTGTAATTAGAATAATTTCTCACTGTTTTCCTTCTTCCGCTTTACAGGAGGAACAGTTTTAACAGGAGAAAAAGCATTTTCATACTTCTGGTGTAGCGATATTCTTATTACATTGCATTTTTGGTTGTAAATTCCATTTTAGATTATTATACTCGTACAAGCCGTAGAACCGTACATATACAGGTTGAACCAGTAAGTATTGTCCATAGACTGCGTGTAGTACATCTAAAGTGGAATTCAATGACGTATTGGCCAACTTCATATTTTCCTTGAGTGACGACACTTTCAATTTTTTTTCTAAAATTATTACTTTTTTGCAATAAAAATGTTATTACTCAGAGAGTTTTAGTCCGAATTCGATTCTTGTTGACACGGTTAGAAAAACAGTTAAATTTTCTAAAAATTGACACCATTTCGAAGCATAAATTATTCTCCAAACAGCCTCAATCTTCCTCCTGGATACTGGGAAAATAAAAGTAATCGAAATTTTTGAAGAAAACTCACATTAGGCCCTTATGTGTGATCATTATCAGACCTAGGGTGCTGGCCACTTTTTATAAAAGTTTCCTGGCCTAATGGGCTTTCTAACGCGGTATATCATTTTCCAGGATTCCTTTTATCTTCGTATGAGAAATTACATTTGTTTTTACAAGAAAACGTGTTCACGAGCACTCAACAGTGTTAGTTTATCAAGTTGTTTAATTCATTGAAAACTCTTAGATCGACCAGTAGTCAATTTTAAAGTAGGCTGTCTTAAAATAAGGAAGTCAAAGGTTACAAATTGCACTAAAAAAAAAGAGAAGAAAATTCTAAACTCTCTAAAGTGGAATTCAATGACGTATTGGCCAACTTCATATTTTCTACTATTCTTGAGTGACGACACTTTCAATACTTACTGGTTCACCCTGTAGGTATTACAAGGCACATCACAGAAGAGCCTCATTTTACCCCTTCCTAAGAATCCAGAAATTTGAGTAATTATAGACGTGAGAAAAAGATTAAAATAATACACAAGAGAGTTTAGTGGAAATACTTAATTGGGAAAAACTGCTCGATGGGAAAATGAATTACAGGAAAAGAAAATCGAGTAAGCGGTTGATCACAAAATTCTTTTTTCTATCCCCCCCAAAAAAAATTCTATGCATTTTTCGGGGATAGAAAGTGGAGTTTCCCTAATACACCAGTTTTTCCACATCGTCTAGTGACAGATATTTTTTTCTCACTCTCTTTCTCGGCTCAGAAGGGATGGGCCCTGAAGGGTAGGTGTATGAATGATATCTTCAGGCTTGGACAGGAAGTAACCCTGGGTTTGGAAAGTATCCAACTTCCTGCGCTCATCTACAACTTACCCGCCCCCACTACTAGTATCGCCGCCTCCGAAACATTTCCCGCGCTACTACAACTAAACTCCTTCCAACTGGGGTGCGGAGGAGTCTTATCTCTCTGGCAGTGAATGTCGCTACTCTGTTCCACACCACCCTCCATTCGTCCAACTGTACCATACCAGTTCCCGACCCTGGGCCCTCTCTCTCCTTGCCTAACGCCTCTTCTACACTTTCAACTGGTCGCACACACCTTGGCACGCCACAAAGCAAGATAACCTTAACCATCGGTGCGGCGCGTATTTCTACCACTACTACTACTACTACCATAACCTTCCTTTATCGACCAACCTAACCTGTCTGTATAAAACCTATCCTGTATCAAGCTTTAACAACATAACCACCTCTACTCCTCCACCGTTTCATTCCCCCAACCCACACAGAGAGAGTTGGTGGAGAGGATGGAAAGATCTCCTCTCTTAACTTTCCACACCCCCCCCTTACCAGAGAACGCGCACCGGAAACCATGACTTTATCGTTGAGGACATTATTTTATTTTATGTATCTTCCGCGCCCTCCACCTCCTTCCTCCATGTCCATCTCTAACAGATATATCCTCATTGTATCTATTGAAGTTAATTTTCTTTGGCCGGAAACAAGCAAAGTTAGATCTATTACTTTATTTTAACGCTTGTCACAGGACACGCAGTTTTACAACCCGGAAATGCACATTTTTCCAGTTTTCTGAGCCCTCAACTATAATTATAGATATTGGGTCGTGAGATGTGAATTAAATAATAACTAAAATAACACGTGCAACTCACAAATATCAAATACAGACATAATATGTTAGAATTACCTAGCTCTTTTCCACCTACTACAACAACAGCTGAATAAATATTTATTATAATAAATATATACAATACATAAAATAAATAAAGAAGTATAAATGTATAAAAATATTTCAACCTTCTTAGCTAAGTGAAGTAAGAGAAAAGTTAGGTGAGGAGGATTGGAATGCAGGGAAAAAAGGAGAGGAAAAACCTGCAGCTAGTGTAGAGAGTTAGAGTAGGATATGTTTTAGTCTTCTGTGTCTGTAGGTTATAGAAGGATCTGTAGGAGGCTATGTCGCGGCATAGTGGATTGGGATGGCAGTCTAGGATGGAAAGGAGTTTGAGCAGAAGATTTTGGATCGTAGGAGTGTACCGGGGGATGCAGTCCTGTGGAATGAGTCAATTCTAGTGCGTTGTGGAGAGAGTCTGTTGCGAGTCTGAGAAATTCGTTTTGCGATATCTGAAGTTTTTTGATGTTGCTACTACAAGTCCATGCTCCAGGCGGAGCAGGCGTAGAGCAACATCGGCACCTAATGACTACTTTGTAGAGGAGGAGTTTGTTAGTCACAGTCATTTTGGAGTCACGTGAGAGAAGAGGAAATAATAGTCTGACTAGTCCAGTTTGCCTGCGTTTACTTTGTCCTGAACGTGGAGTAGTGAAAGTCAGTTTGTTGTCCCAAAGTTAGCCCTAAGTACTTCACGTGGGTAGACCACGGAATGAGTGGGTTATTACAACTGATTTGTCGGTTAAGAGTGGGTCTGCGTTTGGTGAAGAGTATAGCGTTTGTCTTGTCGTGGTTAATTCTAAATTTTCCATTTGCTGCAGAATTTTGTAAGTCTGTCTATGTGCAAGATTAAGTCTGTTGGTGATGGTGTCCATTCTCCAAGATGACGTGTGATGAAAAATATAATCAATTATAGTCGAAAATTGGATATTTCCCATTTTGGTATTTTGCTGTAAAATTCTATCACTCACACTTAGCACAAAGTAAGTTCATATTTTGCAAGTTAAAGATAACAGAAGCTGGTAGATCCAACCACATCACTTAAAATTGGACCAAAACTTATCTCGGAAAACCAAAGGTTTATATACTCATATCAATAAACTATATGAGTTAAATTTTCCCAATATTTCCCAACTTACTACTAGCAAAACTAAAGAGAATAGTGAAAGTTTTACAGGAATCTGACAGGTGGAATATACAATTTTGAACTTTTCGTAGGGGGAGGAAGTTTCCCAAGCAACCGGATGTAGAATAACTAGAAGTTCAAATATTAGTTCAATCATTGGTATTGTTATTCTATTAAATCGAATTTTCCATTTGATTTAACACTCCTGTTTGAAAACCATTAGATAAGGATGAATTTCTCTTTTATCAGATTTTCATGTACATTTAAGAGTAACTTCCTTTTAATGTTTTACATCCTCGAACGACCAAAATGTCGATATCGAGATTTTTGTTGTTTGTACTTTTTTTTTTAAAAGCATATATTCCAACAATGAATTATTACTAAACGTTACTGTGCGTTTCCTTACAAATAAAAGTTACTCAGCTTCGATGTATACAGGGTGAACAATTGTAACAATTCCTTTTTTTTTTTTTTTTTTTTTTTTTTTTTTTTTTTTTTTTTTTTTTTTTTTTTAATGATTTAAGGCGCGTCAACATCTAAGGTTATTGGCGCCCGGAGCTTTTTTCAGTGCACTGCCGGCCTCCGGACAGTGTTCTCTCGTTACAGACAACACTGTCCATCACCGGACAGTGAGCTGTAAGAAGCTCCTAGGAAGAGAAAATCTAAGGGTCAGCTGCTGGATTCGAACCCGGGACCTCCGCGTGGGAGTCCAGTATGCTAACCTCGTAGCTAATCCCTTCCCTAATTCCATTATTAAATTCCCCCTTGCGTAATAAAATCTGATGCAATTTTAAATTTAATTAGAATAAATTGGAATGAATTTGGGGAAAAAACAATTAGTATTTGTAATTAGAATAATTTCCCACTGTTTTCCTTCTTCCGCTTTACAGGAGGAACAGTTTTAACAGGAGAAAAAGCATTTTCATACTTCTGGTGTAGCGATATTCTTATTACATTGCATTTTTGGTTGTAAATTCCATTTTAGATTATTATACTCGTACAAGCCGTAGAACCGTACATATACAGGGTGAACCAGTAAGTATTGTCCATAGACTGAGTGTAGTACATCTAAAGTGGAATTCAATGACGTATTGCCCAACTTCATATTTTCTACTGTTCTTGAGTGACGTCACTTTAAATTTGAGATTGAGGCTGTTTGGGAGAATAACTTATGCTTCAAAATGGTATCAATTCTTAGAAAATTTATCTGTCTTTCTAACCGTGTCATCAGAATCGAATTCGGACTAAAACTTTCTGAGTAATAACATTTTTATTGGTAAAAAGTAATGATTTTAGAAACAAAAACTTAAAAGTGACGTCACTCAAGAACAGTGGAAAATATGAAGTTGGCCAATACGTCATTGAACTCCACTTTAGATGTACTACACACAGTAAGCCTACGGACAATACTTACTGGTTCACCCTGTACATTCATTTAGGGGACCAACTCTGCATGAATGCAAAACGAAAAGTGCATGCTTTATGAAGTCTTTTTAAGTACTTCTTACTAACTTGGTGCACCAGTCCCTGAAGTTGCACTTGGAACCTCATCAACAAGTTTTCTGCAGCCCTAAGGCCCCCTCACTCCAACCCGTCGGAGTTGGAGTTCCTCTACGTCATCCAGGCATCTAAGTTGAGTTTTCATTTAATAAGTTTCCCCCACAGGCATCTTCTTACACGTGTCCCAAACATTTTCAATCTTCCCATTCTTTATTCGGGCGAATATGTCTAGTTTCTCCAAAGAATTTCATCAGTTATTGATTCTTTTTCTTATATTCCAGTCGCCATTCATGGGCACCTCGAGCCAAACCCTAAGGATCTTTTTATTTTCTTTGCTCAAGCACCCACGTTTTGACCACCCAGGTATGCTCAAGCACCCAGGTATGGTGACGATGGGGATCTGATAATGGTTTTATTGGCTATAACCTTAGCCTTACGGGACAAATCCTTTTTATGCACATCGACGAGGTTCTGCCATTATTCATGCCTTGATTACTGCGTTTATATTATTGTTGTTAATAATGAGTGATCCTAGGGTATTTAAAATCACGTATGCACGTTGGGAAGCTGTATTTTTAATGATTTATTTTCAATATAGACTTTTTTCTTATTTTAGTAAAGCAATTATTTTAAAATAATTGAAAACTAAAAAAAACTCAATTAAAAATTTCAATTTTTAATTAAATTCCATTTTTATTAACTAATTAATTTAAAAAAGCTGATTAATTAAAAAATCACTTATACGTTCACAATTAACAAATACTGTGACAATATTAATTTAAGAATAATGAAAAGTTTAATTACTTTTTAGGGAGGCGGAGAGGAAGGGTGATGAATTTTCTTTTTAGTAATCTAAAATGGAAAATATTTCCATTTTTCTTTTTTTAGCAAAACAAAAAAAAAATTCTCACCAACATATTTCAGTTAATATAGTTTTTCTCAAAACAAGATCGTAATAAAGGGAACTAATTTTCTTTCATTTTCTTTTAATAAAACTTAAATTCCTGATGAGAAAATTAATTTTTAACGAAGATATGGGAATTTTCATATAACAAAATGTGGGGATATTAATTAAACTCTAATTGTAAATAATTTGATTTTTCACAAAGTACAGTCGGGTCTAAGGGTCCCTTGAATCCGAATTTTTTAAATTAAATGTTGATTAAATAAGAAAAATTCATGTAAATGATTTGAAACCTTACTTATTATTATTTTAATTCAAATTTAAATCCAAATACTATTCTGTCCACCTTAGCTGACGATACTGCAATCTTATCTCCTTATTGCTACACGAACTCTTCCAACGCACATCAACCACTTACAGGACTGGCTTTTCAAATGGCTAAATCAAAACTAACGTTACGAAATCAAAATTTATAGTATTTACTCTAAGACGGAAAATCCTACCTCCCATCATCTTGAACCAAACTCCTGTACCAACTGAGGACAAAGTACGCTACCTTGGGCTGCACCTAGAAGCAAACGGTTCACATGGAATCCCCACAGACTAAACTCGAAAAAACAAGAAACTAACCAAACGCTACAAAACTTCTCGCCAGACTATTTGACAAACGTTCGAAACTTAACATACGTAACAAAAGACTTTTATATCTACTGTTAGTGCGACCAGTTTGGAGTCATACGACATCGAAGTATGAGGATCGATTAAGCGTTCCAACTCCACTACGCCTTCCAGACTTTACAGTCAAAAATACGTTCGAAAACGCTCCGTTCTATGTATCCAACCTCACTATCCACAATGACCACAAAATCCCTTTCATTACAGATCTTGCTAACACTCGTTTTCTCAAATTCATCATTCCATTCTACAGCAGCTCATCCTAAACCTCTCATAGAACACCTATCTTCTTCCACATTACCAGGAGATTGAAGAGAAGATGCCTCGTGATCTACTCTTATCGTGAGAGCAAAGCACGTTACTGGAGTGACACCACTGGGTGCCTTCTCCACTCGTGTTTTTCTTTTATTTCTTTTTTATCAGGTACAACATGTTGCAACAATCGTTGCAGTTGTAAACAGTTGTAAATTCCAATAAAAGATTATTAGAAAAATTTAAATAATTTGAATTTGAAGGGAAATGGTCCGTAGTGTTGGTATCAATATTTTTTTGAAAATATCTGTCGTAGTATGAGTTTATTGGTAGCCCTATCTGGTTTTGGACCTTCATTCACGCTCAGAGCTAGGTTTACCTGGAGTCTGGACCGGATAAAACTAGTTTTTCTTTATTTAGCAAAAATACTTACAAGATTCTAATTAAACATTTGAGGAAATAGATAAAATTTTTCTGTGTGCTTTGTTCATGTTATTATTGTGATGTGAGCGCAACCTGCCGTATGAGTAACTTAGGTAAAAAGAGGAATGGCCATTGGTGGAATATGGTTTCACTCCAAAGTCCTGTAGACAGAGCATCCGCTTTCTCAAGGGAAATTACTCCTAAGCATAATAAAGCAAGTGGGAGGGGTGTACACCATCCATGATGCCTGGACCACATCAGAGACTTCCTCCTCTGCACGTACGTAATACTTCGTATTAACACATCATGACACCGCAAGCATATAACCAGAGATTTCCGGTACACTTATTTATATATAAAAAAAAGAAGACTCAAAGTAAGGACTTAGGAGCAGAAGTTTTTTGGGGCTTCAGGAAGATAGTGAAGGGTGGGGGGAGACAGGAAACGAGAAATTGTTTATTAAATTGGGTTTTCTTAACATTTTTTGTTTTTCAAGAAACTTAGAATTTTTCTTTTCTTTTTCTATAAGAATTTTCATCAGAAAACGAGATCGAAAGCGACCAGCGGAAGTAAATTTAGCACTTAGCTAAGTTTTCTTACTGGGGGGAGGAAAGAAAATTTAGTAATTTTTTCCCTAAAAAAAAAAATAATAAAAATAAAGATTTTCATTTCAAATCCAATAGAAACTTTCTATTTTACCTCAATCTAACTATCAGCCACGTATTTCCCGAAAGCTATTTAATCTATCTTGTTGCAAAAAAATTACAGTTATAAAGGAGGATTTCCCCTATATTTTAAAGAAAATTCGGGAATTTTATCTTTTATAGAAAAAGAGAAAAAAATTGTCAAAGTTGGGTTGTTTTTCAAAGTTACCCTTTTTCGTGCACTTTTTTGACGATCTCAACCCTTATACAACTCTCCTACCGGACAGTTTTAATCTCAAGACAGTGACTAGTATAACTGAAAAGAAGAAAACTCTAAAGAAAAAGTACTTTTATCTTTATAGATTTCAAAAAAAAAAAAATTTCCATCACAGTAATAACACTTTTCCTGCCCATAAAATTTTTTATAAACTTAAAATAAGTTAAGTTGAACGTGTTATTTGTGAACCTTTTTTTTACTACAAATTTGTCTGAATGGGTTTCGGGTTTCTATTTAACATATATACATCAATGTAATAATAAAAAGCAGAAGTTTGACATGTCGCGACCCCAAAAATAAGCCCCTGGTTAAAAACAGCAAGGATATGGGTCCCCCCTTTACTGGATTGTTTACCCCCATCTTAAGACCCATAAAGACAGTAAAATAACAATTTAATTCGTATTACATCACCAGGCGCC
The DNA here is from genome assembly GCF_049639745.1 of Rhodnius prolixus. Taxonomy (NCBI): domain Eukaryota; kingdom Metazoa; phylum Arthropoda; class Insecta; order Hemiptera; family Reduviidae; genus Rhodnius; species Rhodnius prolixus. Next base: position 34,795,178 of record NW_027411582.1, read on the forward strand.
ACGGTAGCCTAGAGGTTATAGGCAAGACCCGCAATGCTAAGATGCATTGTTGGTTTAGTGGGTTCGATTCCAGGTCTTTAGGTCTTGGATTTTATTTAATGGTTAATATGAGGAATTTGTAGTAGAGTATGTTAGGCGGTTATAGGCTAGACCCGCAAAGCTAAGATATATTGTTGGTTTAGTGGGTTTGATCCCCCGGTCTAGGTCTTGGATTTTATTTAATGGTTAATATGAGAAATTTACAGTAAAGTATGTTTGCTAATTGTCCACGACACCTAATAGGTAGGCAGTTGGACGTAAAGTACAAAAAAAAAAAAAAATTGAACGTAAAGTACAAAAAAAAAAAAAAAAAAAGTCTGAAGAAATGATATAAAAAACTAAACAAGGGAAATTATACTGCAATGGTTATAACAAGGGCTGCACTAAGCCCTCCATAAAACTCTAGATAGTGAAGTCATCAGCCCTCCTCCCTAGCGCCCATTTACACTCAATTACCTCCATTGCAACTTTATACATCTGTCATTTCGTTCATGATGTACGTCATGAAGTTGGAGGCTGTGGTTTCATTATGACGTAGCGAACAAATCTATTTACTAGCTGCAATTGACTTGGAACATTTTTATTGAACTTTATCTGTGCTTCCTTCCGCTCTAGATTTATCACTTGTGAATTCTTTTTGTTATTAAGGCCGTAAGAAAAATGGAGGTCCAATTTTGTGATATCATGGTGTCGCCGCGAAAAACCATATATATTTTTTTTCTGAACTTCTCCTGTTATCTTATTCAGGTAGTCTGTCGAAAATGTTCACATAATTTAAACATCAGCCTGATCTCGGCAGAATCCCATTCCAAGGACTGAGAAAATTTATTCCTAATAAACTCTTTCCAAGATTGCGCTCCACCAATCGGCGAGAGTTCCATCAATGTTACATCTAGAAGGCCAGGCCCGGCAGTCAATGAGAGAGAGAGAGAGAGAGGAGAACACCATAAATTCATGATGAATTTAAATAAATATTATATGAAGAAGATATAACGGATATTGGTCCTGGAGAGAGGCTGGTTCTACAGGGTTAGAGAGAGAGAGAGAGAGAGAGAGGGAAGAAGCTATTCCAAAGAGATAAGCCTTGGGCTCATGTTGTAGAGATCCCCCGTAGTATGAGGGTTAGGATTACTGGAGAGAATGTCCAGTGGAATGGGTAGTTGCAGGCCCAGACGGTCCGGACATCGTATCTAGCAGCAGCAGCAGAAGAAGAAGGGTATTACTCGCTTCTTCTTCGTTAATATGTAAACATCCAATACTCCACTATCGTCTCCATTTCTTGATGCACTTAAAGATTAATGCTTTGCGAAAGGAGCCAAAGGGATATATCAAAGCCCTTCCTCCTTTTTTTTCCCCCATCTTTTGAATTTAAATCATTTCCGGCCCTCCCTTCAACTGGGTCTATTCATTTTTTATTATTACCTTCCTCAAACAATGGTAACAGCCTGACGGAAATGACGACCACTTCCTGTACTTAATATAATATCCACTTTGAAAAAAAAAAAATTATTTTTAAGGAAGAAAAATCATGAAAATACTGGCGCAATCTAGATAACTTCCTGCACAATTCTACTAACTTGAAGTTCCCTTCCTGTACAATTATCCAAACTAAGTTTTCACAAGAATTTCATTTTAATAAAGCCCCAGAACTTTCTATTACTGCAATTCTTGAAACTTTACTTCTTAAGTTAAGGTTTAACCAAAAACTTCACCTAAAATTATATTTTATTTTTCTAGTTAAGACGGCGCACGAATGCTTAATTAATAATTAAATTGAAGGAAAAGCGATTAAAACGAGAAATATAAAAGAGTTTCCACTAAAATTTATATTAAAAAAAACTTTTTTTTCGCCTTTTCTGCAGATTTTTCCGTACAAATGCTGAGTTTCAAAAAAAATGTATTACGTAAAATGAAAGATAACAGAGAATCGTGTAAGGAAAAATCAGGATTTTTTTTTAAAATTACATATATTCCATCATTCCTTACATTGTTACATTTTATTTATTTATTACAGTGGTACCTTGGTTTTCGAACGACTTGACTTTCGAACAAATCGGCATTCGACCGAGAAATTCGAGAAAATATTGTCATTGAAATCCGAACAAACATTTGGAACTCGGAACACCCCGAGATGAGCCGAGATGTTATTTGTATTTACACTTTTAGATCTTATTTCTTGTTTAGATACATGTTTTTACATAAAATATAAAAAATTAGGCCAGTAAAACGGCCTAATTTTTCTGGGGATTAGAAACTAAATAAACTACATAGTTTACATTATTTCTTATGGGATAAATTGTTTCGGTTCTCGACCGCACTTCCGGAACGAATTGTGGTCGTGAACCGAAGGACCACTGTATTATTATTTTTTTGTGTATGCCTTTTTCGGCTATTAAATCTGAATATTTTTTTTTTTTTGCCTTATTGTACTATGCAAATTAGCCATTGGTACTGTGTACTTGTGCTTAATTTAAAGTCGAACAATCGGATTTACTATGTGTGAGAGGGGTTACGAGATGTTAGAAAAGAGCTATAATCTATTTCTGTTATATTTTGATGTCATTGGTTCGGATATAGTTGTACAGTTCTTGGTAACATATATATTGTCTGTATGGTGCGTCAGTATAGTGTGTATATAGTCAGTATATTGTGTTTCTGAATTAAGGAGAAACAAAAAGTCACAGAATGAAAAAGCAACAAAATCTTAGCACAAAGTTTTCGTCTTTCAAAGTAACAAGAATAGGGATTTAAAGTCTAACTCCCAAATATGACGAAAATCGATTACAGCGAAAACAAATTATATAAAATACGAATTTATTGTACAAATTTTGTGATTTTTGGTGATTTTTTTTTTTCTGGAGAAACAATTTAAATATGTAAATCGAGGTGAGAGAGAGAAAATCGATTTTTATATATGATATTTTCATTCCTTATATAGCCAAAAATTGTGTCCATCATATGATTTTTTTTTTTATTAAATTTCCGTTCACTCTCCAATAATTCGGTCATGATGAAACAAGTTCCAAGGTCAAATGAAAATGAAGGAATAACAACTCCTACACCATATCCCAGTTAGACAAAAGTGAGAATGAGATGGGGGGAAGGAAAAATCCCAGAAAACTGTTTTTCTATCAAGAAAAGAGAAAAAAGTTTGTTTAATGATTGTCATAACAAATAGTAGAACTGTTCTATCAAAAGTTGGGAGGGAAAAAAAATGATGGCTTTCCCGTAGTGGGAAGAGAACTAGGCCACGACGGGGGACCAGGAGAGGGACGCGAGGAAATGGGGGATGCTGTATTTAGGTGGGAGTGTTGGGTATCTCTTATAGCGCCCCCCCCGCCAAAAAAAAAAGAAAATAATATTACAAATATATTATTTAAAGTAGTTTTTCTTTAGAGCCGGGGCTACAGTAGTTGTTTGAGGGTGGTGCACCGGCTAAGTTTGCTGTTTTATTGTTCAACCTCGTAAGTTGTTTATTAAAAACTTCTTTTTCTTATTTTCATTCATCATCAGGTCATTTACAGTTTAAAAGTTTTCCGCTATCCGCAAATATCGTACTTAAAAATAAGTAGAAGGAGAGAATAAAAAAAAATTTACTATCGTTACAAGAGAAAATACATAACAAAATAATAACTCAGTTGTTTCACACACTTTTCTTTAGGAAAATTAAAGACCAAAGAAAAAAAGCGTAGTTTAAAGGAAAAATCTGGGAGTAAGTTTTTATTTATTAGTTTTTCTATGGTTTTCCAAGGTTTAGGAGTACGACAATTATTTTAATAATTTTCTAAATGTGGGGGTTTTTAAATGGATTTCCAAAGGGATTTTTCAATTTTCCACACTTTATACAATTTTCTAAATTGATTTTTCAACAGATTTATTAATTTTGAGGCCCCCTTCCCTGAGACCATAAGAAGGGGCTGTTATAAAGTGATTTTATCTGGGGGTGTGCGTAGAAGGCAAATATCACACACCTAAGCACAAAAAGCATATGGTTCCAAGATAAAAGCTACTACTAAAAAAATTAAAGCTTCTGGATTATTTTTTGTTGTTTCAAGAGCTGAGCTATAAGGCTATAAGGTTCGAGCCTTGAGCGCTCGAGCTCTCAGGTCTCAGCGGGTGGCTCGAGACAGAGCTCGAGCTGAAGCCTCACAGAGAACTCGGTATATAAATGAATACGATAATTTTTAAAATGTTCGTTGTTCATTGATTTACTCGTCATTCCTTAAGAATTTAAAAAGGCTTGCACTTTGTGAGCCTCCAACTTGAGCTTCACGGCTCCAGCTTCCAAAGGCTATAAGGCTCGAGCTGTGAAGGCTCAAGTCGTAAAGGCTCGAGTCGAAGCTCGACTCGGTTGAGCCTTCAGCTCGGACTTCAACTGAACACTATTCTGGATAGAAAAAAAAACATTTTGCAAATTGAGTTTTCTTGTTTTTCAGGGAAACTGTTCCTACAATTTCCTCTAAACTATCTGATGTCTAATCTGAGGTTTTCATTCGTTCTTTTACATCACGAAAATGCATAATAAGGGCCCTTTATTTAGGGAACTGGTGAGGTTGTTGATTTGAATATGGGGATAAATCTTCCCCTCTACAAAAATGTTACGAACATCACAATTTTATCACAAAGTTTCATTAAACAAATAAACGAACCACATAACTACTGAATTCTATTCTATTCCCTACTATTTCTAGGACAATTTAGCCGCCCTAACGTTTCAAATAATAATACGTACACACAACAAAAAAATTAAAGGGCCAATGGAAGAAGCCCACAGTACAACCTGTTTAGAAGAATAAGGCTGACTACACTTTGTTATTAGTGCAGAGAGGAGTGTTAATAGTGATGGGGAAACGAAGTTTTGCCAATTCATCAGATAAATTGCTAAAATTTATAAAAAGTTATTACAGAAAAATTTGAAATACTTTTTGATTGGGTGCTCAGTATCTCGTACAGATTGAATAACAGCATGCATACGTCTTGGCATGCCCATTATTAGGAGCCTGACGTTATGTTGTGTAATTATTTCCCATACTTCTCTTAGGACTTGTTCCAGCTCTGGTAATGTCCGTGGCGGGTCAGGACGATTGCAAATGTTTTGCTCCAGCTGGTCCCATAAGTGTTCAATAGGATTCAAATCCGGGGCTACAATGGTATTGGCATTTATGAACTCACGTACCACATTGCAGGGGGATCCATAACACATAAAACAGCAGCAAACACCAATAAAAACTACATGATACAACGGTAAAGACTGATAGAGATAGAGTAGAAATGATAGCCCCATATCGCTCAATATGAACAAAGTTCTAGATAACAAGGAGAAAAATGGTCAAAGAAAACAACAGCCTCTTGAGACAGATCTGAGGGTTTATCTTGATCCTAATCACAATTATATTATCTTCAAAACATGTTCCAGAGTGCCACTCATTGATGTGGAAGTACGACAATTCAAAGTGGCCCTTCAATATTTTTGCTGTGCGTATTATAATTATAATCATATGAAGAGCATTTCTGTAGAATGAGGTTTAGGAGTTGAGCTTCCCTATTATGTAAAAAATTCAGCCGTAATTCAGCGGTTTTAGAAACAAAATAATCTTGAAAAAAAGTTTGTAAATCTTTCAAAATATTCACAGTTTGAGGAATATTAATGAGTTCGAACCCTGAGAATAATAGTCAGAAGAAGTCATGTGAGTGTGTTTACTCCAGGATACCCCCCAAGTTATCTGCCCCCACCAAGAGGTGCAGTTCGAGAGTGAATGCTTTCTTTTCCAGGTAGCACGATCCTCTCTGCCTGTTCCTCCGTCAGACCATATCCTGCCATCATCTCCACCATCTACTCCTAGGTCTTCCTCTTCTCTTTCGGCCATCCACCTTAAGAGACAATCTTTCTGGACCCATCCTCCTTCACATGTCCATACCATGTGAGTGTCTTAGCAATCTCTCTCTAATTTCCAGGACGCTCCACTCCCAAACTATACCAGATATCATCATTCCTAACTTTGTCCCACCTTGAAACATCCTGCAAATCTCCTCTAAAAAAAAATCCATTTCTACAGCCATTTCTGTACGACACATTTCTGTCTTCTGTTCAACACCCATGTTTCTGCACACCATACAATAGGAGATACTTTGGAGAATCGATGTAAAGATCAGCCTCTGGGTTCTGGGTAACAAATTTCCGCTCTACAGCACCAGTTACCTGCCCCCACCCACCCAGAGGCACAGTCTCTCATTTCATTTACAGCCTTTCATTTAATAAAAAGGACGATACTCTGGAGCTACAAAATAAAAAGTAGTACTATTCGATCTCCAGTGCTCTCCACTCCGTCACCGTTAACCTTTAACTCTTAACCTCCTAACACACACCAAGGCTGCCACCATTTCAACAACATATACTCGTATACAAAAAAAAACTTCTTCGTACATATGAATGCAAATTTACTTTTATTAACTAGTACCATCCACTCACTCATACGTAGCAGGACGGAAGGAAACTGAGTGAGAGAGAGAGAGAGAGAGAGATAGAGTGAGAATGTGGAGAGGAAGCCTGTTAACACTCTACTCTCTCCTTCTTACTTTTCATATTGCCAACCTACTACCGAGTTCGGCCATGAAATTCCCTTGCCATTTATGAATATTTAATTTCTTTTATATATATATCAAATAAGAACGTTAAAATTGGCCCCTTCCCGACTGACAGGGTTTTTTTTTTTTATTACTTTGTGTAAAACATGTTCTTAATTTGAAACTAGTTGGCGGAAGTAATAATGCAGGAAAAATGAAGCTTTAATTTTCATTTCAATTTAAGGGGGTCTTTTTTTATTTAACCTTTATATTCGTATAAATTTCTTTATTGATTCATTTTCGTACAGCCACAATATCGGTTGTGAACTCCTGACTACATCTCTTACTACAAAATATTCTCGGCGTTGCCACCTTAAGAAGAGTTCACACTTTAAATTTACACCTCAAGGTACCCAATAGAATTCCCTAAATCACAATGGAGACCTGAGAGAGAAGTCCATCTCATCCAATCGCACTCAAGAATTTCCCAAAAAGAGAATTCTCTTAGAGGAATTATTAATAATAATAATAATAACAAAAAAGATTATATTTATCTACAATATAAATATAAAATTGTTATTAAAACTGTCCGGTAGGACAGTTGTATAAGGGTTGACCGTCAAAAACTGCACCAGAAAAAGCGTAACGTTGAAAAACACCCAACTTTGACAATTTTTTTCCTCTTTTTCTATAAAAGATAAAATTCCCAAATTTTCTTTATAATTTAGGGAAAATCCTCGTTTACAACAGTAATTTTTTCGTATTAACAGAGATTAATTAGTTTTCGAGAAAAACGATGCCAAAAATGTGCAAAAACGATATTTTCAAAAATTGTTCTTGTTCTTGTTACCTTTTTTTTTTTTTTTTTTGTAAACAGCGTAGCGTCTAAACGCGTGAACCGATATTCATGAATGAGGTGTCATTCGATTTGGAATTTTAAGTAGATGTGTCTTTTGGGGGGTCTCGACGCTGTATATCAAATGAGGGGAGGAGTTAGCCCCATGTATATTAAGGCCCCCTCCAAAATTATTATTACTAATTACTCTGAAAAATCTTGGCCCGATTTTGATAAAAATTTGGTAGGACGAAAGGGTTAGGGCCTCCCCTACGTAACATCTAAACGACGATCTACTCTTACACCTGTTAAGGGGGAAGTATAGCACTCTAGTGTCCTGTTGCTACTTTATTAGTTTATTGTATTAGCATCTGGCAACCTTTAGCCGGATTTGTTAGTTTTAAAGCCCCCGGTATCTCTCATGAGATGAGGGATGGGCGGGGATCAATGGGAACCATTTTGGATTGCCTGCGTTCCTTCCCCTTTTTGGTGGAACCGCCTTTCTAATACAATCTTTCAATCAAGGGGAAGTACAGCAATCGTTTCAAATTATCTACGCGTGAACCTATTTTTCATGAATGATGTGTCATAAAATAAAGGTGGGGGCTATTCCGTTTGAGAGACTTCCTTCAAACATAGCAATCTTATATTAACAACACATAGAACACTACTTCCTCCTAAACTAGTTCAGAAGAGATTACGTCCGTACATTCCACAAAAATGGCACTTAAGAGGATTTATTAACAAAACCTCGATTTTTCTCCTGAAACAATTGATTTTCAATTCCGGCAAAGCCAAGTTTAAAGAAAATCTTATGAATAAAATTGTAACATCCGGTTGCCAGCGAACGGGGCGGACGTAAACGCGAACAAATTTTCTCTTCCTATGACCATCTTAAAAACTAATATTTCCGGCGAGAAAACACGAACATCCGCACGATTACAATTCCGTCTTTTGCCTAATCGATTAAAAGAAATTACCAGAAATAAGGATACAACATACAATTAACAACATCCTGGAAACAAGAAGGAAGTATTACTATAACGTTTTTGTAGTTTAATGAGAGAAATATAAAAAAAAGTACGATCAGAATTCCACTTCCTTTTTTTTCCACCAACTAACATTATTACAACAGGGTGACGTGGGACTTCCTTAATCAAAGTAATTTCCGTAGGAGTGGCCCCCCTGGTAGACTTCCTGATAATGACTGGGGGAAGCATTCAATTCCCGGTAACAGCCACTCCAGAAATTTCGAACAGTTTTTATTTTATTTTATGCTAAGTGGAACAATTGAACGAGTGGAAAATTCTATATAAAAGCTACGGGAAGTTATCCACTTAACTTGAATACTACAGGAAGTAATGATTTTTGCCAGACAGTAATTATCTAAGAACATACTGATCTAGTGATAATGGAATGAAGCGTAGTAGATGGTGAAGTAGTTATTTTTGTTTAATGAAACTAAAATATTTAAGAACTATCAACAGGCTTTCGTTAAACTGAAAAATCACTCAATTTTCCGACTGAGAAGAATGAAAATCCATTGCTTCATAAGTTCGCTTTTAGAATTGCTAAATCCGATCTTTATCTTCTCGTATTGCTTCGGGAGGGCAGCGAAACGATGAGGACTTAAGAGTAAAAAAAAAAAAAACTAAGTCATAGCCAGAACATCTGGGATAGATATCCAGGGATAGAAGAAGGAAAAGGGTGCTACGTATCCTGGTGATTGTTGCTCTCCTCTTTTCCCAGCAGTTCACTAGCTACGTCCAAGGCGTCGCGAATGAACCCTCCCAAGTCTAAGGGGGCATGCCAGAAGAAAGTTGGGACGAAAACGGGGAGCCTCTAAAAAGTTCTGCACGATCCTCGCCAACTAATAAAGGCTTAAGATGACTCCTGGATCTTCCCATAAAAGACTTGTTAGATGCTGCAGAATGTATCTTCTCTTATCTTAGGGGGCCGCCTACAAAGATTTGGGTTTACTTTAATCAGCCATTTCCTACAACTTTTCTACAATAAAAAAAAAAAGAAGGGGATAGTTACCAGAGCTGGGGGAAGGCTGTATAACCCACCCTACTGACATTCTCAATCTTTTTAATTTCTGGATAAACGCAAGGGAGCTTAGCAGGCAGGAATGCACAAGACAAGTAATGACTAGAACTTTCCTAAGGGTGCCCCCCTTTGATATGTACAAGGTCTTTCCTCCCCCCAAAAAAGCTGGATATATCTTGCAATACAATTTAATAATTCAATTTTTACACCCTATACTTTTGTCTACAGATAGAAATTATGAAAACCACAACTGCCTCTCAGAAACTAATTGCCATTGGTTCTAAGGAAAACTTTTGCTAATTACGTATTATCGATAAAAAAGAAGTCCTGCTACTTTGCAATTATTTTTTAAGCTATGCAATAATCATTGTACTGGAAAATATAAAAAGATAATTCCGTATTTACGAATTTAAATAGACCAGTTAATATTATCTTTGAATTAAACAAAAATGGGCTACTAATAAAAATGGGTTAGCTACGAGGGTCGTTTGAAAACTCCGTGCAAAAATAAAAACTACTTAATTTTTTGGGGTAAACCTTTTTTATTTTTCAACATAGTCTCCTTCATCATAGTCTTCAACATAGGCTTATACACTTCGTCCAACGCTGCTCTAGTTTGTTGATCCCTTTCGAATAATAGGATTTGTCCAAGTCTCAAAAAATGCCATTCGTTTCTGCAATCACCTCCTCGTTTAAATAAAATCTTTTTCCCGCCAGCCATTTCTTCATATTGGGGAACAAATAGTAGTCCGAGGGAGCCAAGTCTGGAGAATAGGGGGGGATGTGAAACGAGTTGGAACCCTATTTCCATTAATTTTGCGACCACAACTGCTGAGGTGTGAGCTGGTGTGTTGTCGTGATGGAAAAGGACTTTTTTGTGGGCCAATCGTGGGCGTTTTTCTTGCAGCTCGGTTTTCAAACGGTCCAATAACGATGAATAATATGCACCTGTAATAGTTTTACCCTTTTCCAGATAGTCGATAAGGATTATTCCTTGCGAATCCCAAAAGACAGTCGCCATAATCTTTCTGGCCGAAGGAACGGTCTTCGCCTTTTTTGGCGCAGATTCCCCCTAATGGTAACCCATTGTTTAGATTGTTCTTTGGTCTCAGGAGTGTAGTGATGTATCCATGTTTCATCCACAGTGACGAAACGACGCTTAAAGTCCTGCGGATTCTTCTGGAACAGCTGCAAACCGTCCTTGCAACACTTCACACGATTTCGTTTTTGGTCAAGCGTGAGCAATCGCGGCACCCATCTTGCGGATAGCTTTGTCATGTCCAAATGTTGATGAAAAATATTATGTACCCGTTCATTCGAGATGCCCACAGCACTAGCAATCTCACGCTCCTTCACTCTTCTGTCATCCATCGCCATATCATGGATTTTATCAATGATTTCTGGAGTAGTAACCTCAACAGGGCGTCCAGAACGTTCAGCGTCACTTGTGCCCATATGGCCACTCCGAAAATTTTGAAACCATTATAAACTGTTCTAATCGAAGGTGCAGAGTCACCATAATGTTTATCAAGCTTCTCTTTAGTCTCTTGAGGCGTTTTGCCTTTCATAAAGTAGTGTTTAATCAACACACGAAATTCTTTTTCGTCCATTTTTTGAAAATCACTCGACTTCCTCGATTCAAACGAATGCCAAACACAAAGAAATAGACCGATCTGGCTGAAACTTGGTGTGTGTTCTTCCAAGAGATGCTACTAACTAAACATAACCTCGATACGCGCCAGTAGTGCTATCTCTCTGACTTTGCACGGACTTTTCAAACGACCCTCGTAATAACTTCATTCGGTTTTTTTTAAATAATCACGATCAAATCACCAAACATTACATCATATCAATTAACAATTAAATATAAGTTAATAAAGATTTACCTTGATTTACGATGTAATTAAATCATGAAATTGAAGCTCATCGTAAACCTGATTCGAGATTCAACAAAACCTAATGTAGTTCTGTTCATTACTTCACTAACATTACACAACACTTAACGACACTTAATAAAAACTATATGTAACACACTGTAAACACATTTAAACACAATTACTAAAACATATTATTTACACATTTAACAAAAAAAATGTCTAGAAGTTTTATTAAATAAACTAAATGTAAAAGTGATACGATGTTCCAAGTGTAAATATGGCCGCCATTAAATTGCTCATTGGGTAACCAGCTGGTTTTTTTGGAAGTATTTATTGAACAGTGTGACCAACCTAATTTGGAAATTACATTTTATTTAACCCTAGTCAAAACAGTTTTATTATTTAATTTAATATTGATTTGATCAAACCAAAGCGAATATGTACATAAATGTACTTAGAATCTGTTTACCAACACTTTTATAAAACTTATATAGAATAAAAAAAAAAAAAATAATAATAATTAAATATTCATTTTCAATAGATAAACCTTCGAAATCAATTTCGAAATTGGGCATTTTCTATATTTTGGGTTCTGATGTGTATATTTTGCCTGCGACTTTTTTTATTTCTCCTGAATTCATTCTGCATACTGATCTCGGGATTAATTATGGACCATGAAGTCAGCTGACTGCAGGGGTATTTTATTATTATTATTATTATTATTATAGCGTTATACAGGGTGTATTACGGAGGAGTGGTCGAAACATCTGGAGGTGATTCAGCAGCTCAAATGCAAACAAAAAATATTCTCTTCACTTTGGCCCGATTCTCAATAGTGTCCAAGATATTTGCATTTTTAACTTTTCCGTCGATATTCGCGTTTTCCACCATAAAAACGGCCGTAACTTTTCCTATCCTTTATCCTACAAAAAATCTGCTTATTCCAAATGAAAGAGACATTAAATTTTCTATAAATTTGCTTGGTTTAGAGCCTCAAAACGATTCTTATAACAATGAAATTTTTACTTAAATGTCTAAAAATTTTGTTCTTGATGATTTTTGTTAAAATTTTCAACTGCATTTTCTCAATGATTAATGGAATCAAGGAATCACATAATTTCAGAAAAAGTTGCGCATTTATTGAGCTTCAAGTTCATATGGATTTTTTTGGTTTTTAACAAAACCCTACCCCGAACAGAGGGGTGTAAATGCAGAAAACTGGGATTTGCGTAACCGACTTTTCATTACTAATTTACTCAAATGTCAATTTTTGGAGAAGGAACAAAAGGGAAAGTAACCATTTTAGTTTTTCGCAATTATTATTTAATAAAACGGAAGTAAAAAATAAAGTAGCAATAAAACGCAGTAGTTGACTACAATCGTTCGTGCAACTTATTCGAATAACATAATGGTGGTTTTTTTCATCAAAGTTAATTAATAATAATTCAAAAATAAAATGGTTATTTTCTTTTTGTTCCTTCTCCAAAAATTGGTTAGTTTTGAATTATTATTAATTATCTTTGATGAAAAAAAAACCTCCATTATGTGGTTAAAATATGTTGCACAAACAATTGTAGTCAAGAAACTAAAAATTTGCCACAATTCTTTCCCACTTCCTTGTTTGAATAGTTCGAACGATTTTTGTAGCAATTTTAACTAGGCACCTGCCTATTGTACTTTTTCACTTCTGTGTTTTATTGCTAATTTATTTTTTACTTCCGTTTTATAAAATAATAATTGTTCTAAACTAAAATGGTTACTAAAATGGTAAAAATTGATATTTGAGTAAATTAGTAATGAAAAGTCAGATCACAAAATCCCAGTTTTCTGCATTTACACCCCCTGTTCGAGGTAGGGTTTTATTAAAAACCAAAAAAAATCCATATAATCTTGAAGCTCAATAAATGCGCAACTTTTTCTGAAATTATGTGATTCTTTGATTCATTAACCATTGAGAAAATGCAGTTGAAAATTTTAACAAAAATCATCGAGAACGAAATGTTTAGACATTCAAGTAAACATTTCATTGTTATAAGAATCGTTTTGAGGCTCTGTACCAAGCAAATTTATAGGAAATTTAATGCTCTTTCGTTCGGAATAAGCAGATTTGATGTAGGATAAAGGATAGAAAAGTTACGGCAGTTTTTATGGGTGAAAAACACGAATATGACGGAAAAGTTAAAAATGCAAATATCTTGGACACTATTGAGAATCGGGCCAAAGTGAAGAGAATATTTTTTGTTGCATTTGAGCTGCTGAATCACCTTCCCAAGTTGTTTCGACCACTCCTCCGTATACACCCTGTATATCTTTCATTTTGCCTGCGACTTTTTTTTCCCCCTGAATTCATTTTGGCCGACTACCTCATTCTGATCTCGGGATTAATTATGGACCATGAAGTCAGCTGACTGCAGGGGTATTTTATTATTATTATTATAGCGTTATATTATGTGATTTTGTCAATACAAATCAAATTTATGTATTTTTAACAAGATAAATGTAAGATGTATTTTAAATTTTTATTTGTAACAATAATAATTCAGAATATTTTATAAAATCTCTCACAGATAAATTAAGCGAGAGAATGAATATTTTATATAATACATAAAATAGTACTGAATAAATAATAATAGAATAATATTTACTAAAATAATAAAAGTAATTCATTTGTAAAGGTTTCCATTGTTACGACTAAGCATGCTATATTCATTTGTATAAAGGGCTGAATTTATTATAATTTATATTAGCGAATGGAATACCTTTTGCAAAGGTGAGTTATGAATGTCTTATGTAATTTTAAATTCCAAATTTTGATACTATTAGTTTTCTTGATTGGTTTAAGGAGAGGTAAAAGCCAAATGAGTGGTAGTAAGGTTTACTGTAATTATGATTAAATGTAATTACAGTTGAATAAGGCTTAGTAAAAAGGTCTTTAAATTGTAAATACATAGTCTTCACACTCAAACGTCAAACTCCGCCACCTGTCTTCTTACATCACACACCTATCCCACCAGCCGACCATGTGCAGTACCTTGGAATGTACCTAGACAAGAGACTTACCTGGAACCCCCATACGAGACTTAAACGTACCGAACTAAACAAACGATACAAACTTCTAGCCAGGCTACTCGACAAACGCTCAAAACTCTCACTACAGAACAAACGACGACTCTATATAGCCCTTCCTTCTCACACCAATATGGGACTTACGGACTCGAACTTTACGGAACAGCTAAAAAATCCAACCTCAATAGACTACAAACACTGCAAACCAAAATACTCCGTCGCATACTAGACGCCCCATTCTATGTTAGCAGCCACACACAATACATACAGATCTCCAAATTCCACTCATCTCTGAACTTGCCCAAAATTCGATATAAAAATTTTCACCAAAAACTCTCACTTCATCCCAACCCTTTAGCTGCAAATTTGTCTACAACTACGCTACCCTCCAATCCTCGAAGACGGCTGAGGCGCCGTTGGCCCCGTGACCAACTGGGTGACTAATGGCGGCCATCACTGATTCACGTTTACCACGCTATTAATATACGCTTATCGCATTTACTTATTGTACACTGTAGGTACAGGTGTAAATTACATTAAAAGGATAATAAAAAAAAAAAAATTGTAAGGGCGAAGTTAAGTAATGGAATGAAGTGTTGAAGGGTTTTCTATATTGGGTAGTTATTGGGTCTATTAAAATGGCGAGGATTAGACCTAGAGTAAAGCGCCCCCCCAAGATGTCTGAATATATTAGCTGACATGGGCACTTTAGTCTGATGGATATGAGTTCTTAGTAGCTGTAATACTTCAATGGAAGGGCGTTGCGGCGGGTGTCTTGGTTGGATTCCCAGTGCAGGAGGAGCGTAGCATGGTTTATATCCCTTGCCTTAACTCTCTCCCTTTCCTCACCATGGTAGTTTGTGGAGTATCTCCTACACTGTCGAGTCAAAAGACCCTTTGGGGCAATATATAGCAGCCGAAACGGTGGAGGGGGGGTCTTAAGAGAGGATTGAACGACAAAGTGGGTTTTAGAGAGAGAGAGAGAGAGAACGGCAGTGCGGTTTTACTCACTGTTAACAAATAACAGTTGTCTTCGGCTATTTGCCTGTTAATAAGGGTTGAATGTCAACAGCAAGGGCGTTCCTCTCTCTCCCTTAACGACCCCCAAACTTCTCTCCAGTTGCTCCTTAGCTTTGGATCCATCTTTTTCATGAAACGTTTATAACTTATCCTTTATAAATTATTTGTTCTGGTTGCAACATCTAGCAGGATGCAGCGGCTACATTCATTTGTTTTCTCTTCGCCTTTCCCTCTTTAGTTATTTTTGGGCGAATATCCCAGTTCTAACTCCAAGCAAATTATTGTAGTATTGGTTCACAGCCCCGATGATGAGGCTATGTCTCGAAGAGCTTAGCACCGCATCCGTAAGACATAAGGATAAATAATTTTAAATTTTATCCCCTCGCACACACGACTTAAACGAACTGAAGTTAACAGACGTTATCGACTACTTAAAAGAGACTACTAGACCAGCGTTTCCCAAAGTGTGGGTCGCGACCCGGCACCGGGTCGCAGAAAAATTCAGCTGGGTCGTGGCAAAAATCGTAAAAAAACAAAAAAAATCTATAATATTTTACTCTAAATTTAATATTTTTCGAAACTTTTTCAAGTACTGCAGGTGGCAACCCTTTACCACCGTTTCCTTACGGACCGTTTAAATTCGGATGCTCTGATTGGCTGATTTCGATTCTTTCCTTCTGTCGATATTGAAAAGGAAGAAATGTTTAATCTTAGTGAACAAGAAGTTGATAATTTAATTGAAATTTCATGCGACACCGATCTTAAAGAAGTGTTTGAAACTGTACCACTAATTGATTTTTGGTTGCGCTGCCAAAAGGAATATCCAAGCGTAATCGAAAAAGCGATACAATTGTTAATGCCTTTTGTCACCACTTATACGTGTGAAACTGCGTTCTCAGCCTTGGTGTACTTGAAAAATAAGTATCGAAACAGATTGGATGTCGAACCTAATTTGAGAATAAAATTAACATCATCAAGTCCTAATTTGAAATTGCTATGTGATGAAAAAACAACATCATCCTTCGCACTAAGGTCAAAATATGAAAAACAAAATTTACTTTAAATTTTAAATGAAGATAATGGATTGTCTTTAATTACTTATGTTTTTGTTATATAATTATTTTGCAATTTTTGTGCATGAAATAAACAAACAAATACCATGAATTTTTTAAATAAATGTTTTTTTTATAAGGTGGGTCGCGAAAAAATTTAAAATCTCGTACCGGGCCGCGGTCAAAAAAGTTTGGGAAACGTTTTACTAGACCAACGTTCAAAACTTTCACTTAATAACAAACGACTGATTTACAATTCCATACTAAAACCCGTCTGGACGTACTGGTATTGAACTGTGGGGGTTCAACGAAACGCTCTAATTTTCAACGAATTCAATCGCTTCAGTCTAGAATTCTTCGCACTATCGTTAACGGCTCCATTTTATGTTTCAAATCTAACCATCCACACAGACCTGGAAATTCCGTTTGTAGGTCCAGGTTGCTGGAATTCGCTATAAAAGTTTTCATCATCAGAACTTCATCACACTCATTCCAATCCTCTTGTCCGCTATTTATCCTCTCATCACCTTCCAGATCATCCTCCGCCAGTGGGCTCACGATTTTCTCTCTTCTGAAGAGAACAGCTAATCCTGGGAGACGACTTAGGGAGTGTTATCACTGAGGGTAACTTCTCTCCCCTAAATTAGTGAGTTTGTAGTGGTGTCAGTGATTGTCATTGTTACTTATAGCGTATCTAGTAACTTAACAAATAAATTAAAAAAAAATTCATCCCCGCAGACATCACTAAAGTTCTTTAAATTACATTTGAAACATTTTTGGTCAATTTCCCGTAAACAAATTTTCTCAAAATGGCCGACTTCTGTTTTTCTTTTTCTCAACAAGCACGCACGGTATGGGAAAAAGCGGAAAACCCAATTATTGCTATTCTTTTTTTTAAGTTAGTATCTTTATTAAACATTATCCTTAAAGTCATTTTTATTCAGTACGAAATTCATTAAACATCCTTCATTCCTCTTTGAACTACTCCTTTTTACAGCAGCAGTTCAGGAAGTAAATAATCTAACAAAAAAAGGAGGGGTACTCTGCCCGTAGCAAAGGGGATAAAAAGGGAAAGGGAGTGGAGTAGACTTTTCCTTTATGAAAATGGTGGGATAATGCATGAGGTAGATTTTCCTTTTTTTCTTTCGTAACCCTGGATTCTTTTTATTTCTGTAGTTAATAACTTGAGAGTTGAAACTGGTGTAGGAAAAAGGAAGTTGAGGGCAAGAAAAGCGGTTTTTCATTTTTTTTTTCTTGGATCCGCATTTCCCAGTTTGTTTTAGAATTTCCCTTCCCTGTTTTATTATTTATACATATAAAAACCAAAAGGACTTCGCAAGCCACGTCGAGAAAATTCTGTCTATGGACAGGATTCTGAGAATACAGCTTTTCCTGCTCAGTGGGGGATGGGGTGGGGATACAAAAGAAAATTCGTATTAAATATCAGGAAGGAAATAATGGTGCATTTTTTTTGGGCTGAATTTAAAAAAGTTGAAAACTCTAAAGTTGATCTAGTGGAGCGCAATGGGAAATCCTAGAATTCAGCCCAGAACTATTTTTTTCATCACTTGGAAAAATTGCGAAAGAAGAAAATAAAACCCTGATTACCTTGAACTAGCAAGATTGCGATGATGGATCAAAACGTCGAGAATAATATTGTGAACTTAGAAGAGAATTTACAGAATCTTGGTGTCCATCTATGGGGTGGACTAACTATCCCCATGCCTAAGGCGAGAGTTATGTCAAAATTATGTCGAAAGGATTAGATACATCACAAAGCGTGAATTTCTTATAATTGTTGGCTATAGAACCGAAAACTGAACTGGATAGCTTGTATAGTACGCTGATTATATTGTGTTAATTTGGTAGAAGGTCACTGGTAGCTGGTAACCTCTTTTATTAATTTCGCATCACTTAAAAAAAAACAAAACAAAAACCCCTAAATGGTCCATACAGCCTCTCTAAAATGTGACAACGTAAACTATAGCGGCTTGTATGTGTATTTGTGATTTAAGATGATGTGCTAGAGTTTGCCTCCTCCTGAATTTAAGCCGCTACTTCTCCCCGACCCTCCTTAAAAAGGCCTTTAACCACCTCGAACCTTGTGAGCAGGATAAAGCAGAGTCCCCCTTAAGCGTCACAAACCATTTTGTTTGGTCTCCTCAAGAGATTTTTTTTTCAGTTTAGCACAAAAATTAATCGCGTCACGTTGCTCGATTGTCAATTTCATTTTTTTCGTGACACGGTCGGTGCGTAGAGAGGTTCACAATAACTGAGGTCCTGCCGCTTCCACAGCTTGGAGAGCACTCGACCTACTCCAAGTGCTTCGGTTCCACTCCGACCAATAAGGAGCGGCGCGGGAAAGTCAATTGCATTACTTTTGGAACGTACCCTGTATTAAACACCACACAGAACCATCAAGAGGTTCTGGAACCCACTACTACAGGGACAGGCCTTACCAGAGACGCTGGTACGCAAAGACGCTCCCAAGAAGTGGCTAGACTACTTCCTTCCATTCCCCACTAAGTATTTACAGTGTCACCTCGGTTTTCGAACGACTTGACTTTCGAACAAATCGATATTCGGCCAAGAAATTCGAGAAAATATTGTCCTTGAAATCCGAACAAACATTTGGAACTCGAACACCACCGAGATGAGCCGAGTTGTTTTTATATTTACACTTTTAGATCTTATTTCTTGTTTAGATACATGTTTTTACATAAAATATAAAAAATTAGGCCAGTAAAACGGCCTAATATTTCTGGGGCTTAGAAACGAAATAAACCACACCACATAGTTTACATTATTTCTTATGGGATAAATTGTTTCGGTTCTCGACCGCACTTCCGGAGCGAATTGTGGCCGAGAACCGAGGTACCACTGTACCTATTTCTTAGACTTGTAAGCTTACATTACCCACAGGGGGTGTGGTTTTTTCGAGAAAACTCACAAGGTCCTGAAAAACGCAAACTTCCGGTCAGCCATACTTCCTTTTTTCCCAGGATTAAAAGAGAATAACAGATTAAGGGTATCAAAAATAATTACTAATTTAAATCTCAATAAATTACAGTAAGACACTGTCGAGTGACTTTAATTACTTTCTCTTTCTAACTTATAGAGAAAAAAAGAGAATTATAACTTCTTAATAACCCTTAAATTTTCGATACAAAGTTAGCCTCCTTCAAACTACTTTTCAAAAAGACTTTTTAGTAAAAGAATTTAAATCTTATCCCACAAACTTACAATCTTTTTTCTTTTTTTGTAAAACTTTTGTTTGAGCACAAATAAAAGTAATATTTTGCATAGAATTTTTGTGGCCGGATGTTGTTAGAAATGTGGCGCCTTCTTTTGTGGGCAACGGTGTCCATGGCAAACGATGGTCCCTCATACCATTTATTTTTCTATATGACCCCACGTTTTTTGCCTCGTCTCACACACACTATTCGGATGCTGGGTTTGGGAACAGGCGCCGCTTGTTCTATTATTATTATTATATATAAATATATATATATTAAACAAGCAAGCTTAAAGAAATCCCCTGTTTTCAAGAGAGAGGCCTCTCGGCCATTTATGGCATAAATCCAAAACCGCTTAATCTTTATTAATTCACACTAGACGTAAGGATTATTTATATACACCATGTTTGAACTTTGACTGAAGCTTTGAACTACAACATCACATGGATATTCACATTGATGTATTTAAATTTGTGGTAAACGAGACGAGTTATGCAAAACAGATGGTTTTGGATTTAATGAAAGCTATTTTGCAGATACCGAAATTCAATTTGGATCAATAACGATCCCTCTTTCATTACCTTTAATCTAAAAATCTATTTATTACAGGTACATAAGGGTGGATGCCCTGTCGCCCCCACCAAGGCTTTCTGAACCATCACACTGATTTAAACGAAGTTACTCCCCCTTAATGTGGTTTTAAGGAATCCTTTTTTGCAACATGATAGCCAAAGGTTCTTTCACCTCCGTCCAAAAACAGGGAGGGCGTTTACTTCTCTTCCTATCTGGCTGTTAGCTAATCCAAACCCACTCTTTGTAGAAAAAAAGGGTCTTATTTGTGGACAGCCCTTTTGTTGTTCAAGCAAGAAGAAGTAAAAGAAGTAAAGTAATCGCCTATTTTTTCAGGCAAAACTCAACGTCCAACTACCAATTAGGTGTCGCGGACGGAGGCGACCAACAAACATACTTTACTACAAATTTCTCATATTAACCATTATATAAAATGCACAAGACCAGGGGAATCGAACCCACTATACCAACAATACATCTTAGCTTTGCGGGTCTAGCCTATAACCGCCTAACATACTTTACTACAAAGTTCTCATATTAACCATTAAATAAAATCGATAACCTAGACCAGGGGAATCGAACCCACTAAACCAACAATACATCTTTGCTTTGCGGGTCTAGCCTATAACCGCCTAACATACATTACTATAAATTTCTCATATTAACCATTAAATAAAATCCAAGGCCTAGACCGAGGGAATCGAACCCCCTAAACCTACAATACATATTAGCTTCGCAGGTTTCGCCTCTAACCGCTCGGCTACCGTGGCGCATCAATCAAGCAAGAAGAATCTCGCCCATTAAAAAAAAGTCCCAGGATTTCCATCCAGCCTATCTCTTTCCTAACCTGGTTACCAGGTGTAAGAAATTAAAGAGATTTCAACGCAATCTGACAGAGTCTCCAAAAAGTGGTTGAATGAATACAAACTTCATATTTAAGTTCACTTAATTATAAAAAGTATAAACATAAAAGGTTTAAGCATATCTTGCTTTAATTAACTGTACATAGTAAGGTTTTTTAAAGTTTTTTTGTCTTAGTTTTATCTATGTAAATATTAAATATTAAACTTGTGGAGAGTATATAGGCCCTCCAGCCTGAAAACTAATCAAAACTAAAAAACTAATCATTTTAAAATTTTGGTGGAAAAAATGAGAAAAACTTGTAGGAAAAACAAATCAATTCAATAACTTTTCCCCCAAAAAATTTCCTTTTTTTTAAAAAAAAATATATAAATCTATTGAGACAGATCTTCTAAGAATTTGGAATTTCCTGCTACGTAGAAGTAAATAGAAACACATGGGAAATATTACAGAAGCTTCCGGCCATTACTTTTCTTTGCAATATTCCTATATACGTAATTCAGAATGAGAGAGAGATATAGAAGGGATTTAGGAGAAAAACTGCCTGTGAGGAAAAACCACCTACAAATACACAAGATATAAGATATAGATTTAATATTGTAGACGGAAAAGAGCCAACTAGAGACTGACTAAAGCTGGCTGCAAAAAGGAATTGCAAAGGTGTGTGTGGTTTGCAAATATTCCTTTACTGATAGTATTTCCTGTACTGTTCCAATGATTTTTCTTTGAGGCAGAAAATTTGGTCTAAATGGAGGCTTAAACAATCTGGAATAAAAACGTTCATTACTCTTTTGAAGTCTGAAGTTTTTCCAAGATGAGAAAAAAAAAAAATGAAGCAAATCAATGAAATGAAAACAAAGACAGATTTTTTCCTTACAGGAGAAAATTTTCAGTGTGAAATTAATGAAGCTTACAGAGAGAAGAAGGAAACGTGGAGTAGAATGAACAGTATGTTCCCGGATAGCCTATTTCTCCCTAGAAAACAACAAATAGGCAGAACAGGGATAGCTCAGGATGTTAAAGACAGAAACTCAGATTCACTCATTAGCTCCCATTGGACAATGACATCTCAGCATGTAGCAGATGATTATTTTAGATCCCTCAGGGCACCATTCCTAACGAATGTTAAAAAAAATCTGTAAGCTCTAAACAACACTCCAAGATATCGTTCGAGTTTTTCACCATTTTCTCATCAACACAATGGACTTCTATGCATTTCCCTTTTCCCCTTTCCATACAGCAGCTTTCCCAACCTGGAGAGAAAATTATTGAGTGTGTATGTACGTGTTTGTGCGTAAGTACAGGAACAAAAGAATGGAGAAAAACTTTTAATATTTTAAAACTAGGCCACATTTTTCACGCTGGGCTCCATTGTTGTTTTTTTTTTTCGTTTTTCTCTCCTGTTTTCCCAGCTAGCTATTGTTGGCACATGAATTTTCTAGCCCCATTTAGAACAAAGTTTAAAAAGAAAATTAGCATTTAATGTGTGAAATATACACACAGCTTTTTCGCCTCATCTGTTTGAAGCTAACAAAATGATGTCACTAGAAGACGAAGATATACAAGAAAATTACTATAAGGATGGCAGGAATAGTTTCTGTGAGGAAATATTAACTCTTTTTCCCACTTTTCTTAAGAATAGGGGATCCCCCTCCATAATAAAACCCCCCTAAACCAAAGCTGTAAGTACATACATAAAACTAAGTATGGTAATATTGGTAACCCAGAATTTATCTGTGAGTTCACGATAATTGTACACAAAAATTACCACTTTGGTGCATTGGTTCTATGAAAACAGGAAAATCTAACAAATTTCCAAGGAAAAGCACTAAAAGAAGTGGAAATCAAATACAGATATGTGGAAATCACAGAGAGAATATTGAAGTATAGATGCTGTGAAAAGTATCCCTTCTGTCACTAATAAATGGGTTGTTGCGACAATAAACAGGCTGAGAGCGAACCACGCGGTGTGCGGATCGTATCTTCACAGGATCAACAAAAAAGGTCCTCTCTCCTCTTTGCGTAGATTGCAGTGAGGAGGAGGATTTCAAACATATAATAATGATATGTCCACGTTATGTGGTAGAAAGGAAACGAATGTTTGACGACTTATTCAGGTATTTTAGATGCACCATTTCGCTACGAAGACCAGCAACATCTATGTGCTTAAATCTGTAGCAGAGCTAGCAAAGAAATACGGAGTGTATTTAAAAGTTATAGCCGATTAGAATGAATGGAAGAAAATGATTAGAGAAGGATTACGGTGATTTTAATTACGGTTAAGCTATAAGGATGACAGGAATATAGGAGTACTGATCCATCCATTAGTTGTAGTTTATGTAAATAGTTTGTATATAGTAGAGGGATGAACGTGTGAAGCGAATGTATTTATAAGTAAGAATGGAGAGTGAGTGATATTCTAGTGATAAGCACCTAGACGATGCTGGCTGTATGGCGTCCCTTCTGTCACCACATCTTTCTTAAACCATGTGGCAGATTTAAGGAATTTTATTGTCAGGAAAAAGCTCATTAAAGAAACGTTTTGACCACTGATCCCTGCTGGAGGGGCGAATATGGATTTTTCCAAGATAATATCATGAATCATCAAAATCGCCCTTAAAATTGATGTCAGTTTGGCTTCCCTTTAAGGTTGTTAGCGTCCCTTGCCTTTATAGAGCCAGTAAAGGGTCGAAATGTCGGGAGTGTGCTCCCTAAAATAAGGCAAAATAACCAACTGCGCGGATAAAAGTCAATAAAACTTCTTTTTAAAAATAATTAAATTTTAAATTTACCCCAATTTAATGAACAAAAAATTGCTATACAATAAACAAGTTCGAGAGTGTGCGCAGATGAGAGAAAGAAAGAGGATGAGAGTAAAAAAAAAGTGATAAAGAACTATATTTATGATGTTATTACGTAATATTAACTGGCGAGTTCTGTATGTTTAATTATTATTTGTACAGTTGGATGGGTTGGAATTGTATTTTGTGTTTTACGAAAGTAGGTTGGTAATGCTGTATGAAATATATGATAACTGGGTGACGCCATCTAGAATTATATACTTAGCATTTACACTTAATTTATTTACTCCGGGGGCGTTTTCACTAACTCACTTTGCTCATTCCTATTCTAAGCTCCCCCCCTCACCCTCTCTCACCCAAACATCCCCCTCCACCCAATAAACTTGTGTAAACTTTTCATTGCAGTTTATTAAAGCTAAAAAGCACTCGCCTAAGTTAGTGTTTGTATTATTTACAATTTGAACATTAACCTGGTTTATGTTTGTATGAGGCTTGCATACGTATATATGTACGTAGAAGTTTGTATGAAACGGTTAAACACTTATTCATCCTCCGCCCCCGCCTTAGGGCGCCAAGCAGAATTTACTACTGCGGTATGTGATTCGCATTTCGGAGGGGCAGGGGGCCAATGATTTTCAACAACTGCAATGAAGGTACTAGTTCTTTTTTTTCTAGTCTTCGCCAAGAAATTGATGGAATGATTCCTCCAAGTCTAAGTAGGACTAATATCTTTGAGGGGGCGTTCTACATTCTTTGAGAGGACTCCAAAACCTTTACTGCAAACCTATATCTTTAGCTTCCAGTCTAAAACAGCTTTATGAAGGACCAATCCTTAGTCCATCCTTTTTTTGGTTCAATCTTGATCAATACTATTCTAAGGGGCTTTATAATTGCAAAACTACAAAAGAAGAAAAGACTACTTAAGAAAACCCAGGAAAAGAAAAGTCACAGGATTTACGCTATTAGCCACAACCCCTTTTTATAAAATCCCAATCCTAAGCTTGGATAGAACCCCCAAAAAGGAACGCCCAAATTTTCCTTGAAAACTTGGTGGATAGAAATAATTTTCACAGGCAATTTTGGTGTGTTCCAGGGGGGGGGGGCAAGATTTCCCCTTTTTCCATTCTGTAGAGGAGAGGCTGCCGATGTTCCCATTTCTGGTAATTTATTTATCCCTAGCCTAAGATCTAAGATTTGTCTAGAAAAGGTATGACTAAAATTCTGTGCGATCTAGAAAAGATCACTGTGAATCTCTTGAGCGTCAGGCCGTTTTGCTTATTTTGTTGGGAGGGAAGAGTATTGGGAATCTA
Source organism: Rhodnius prolixus (assembly GCF_049639745.1). Taxonomy (NCBI): domain Eukaryota; kingdom Metazoa; phylum Arthropoda; class Insecta; order Hemiptera; family Reduviidae; genus Rhodnius; species Rhodnius prolixus. Next base: position 34,820,458 of record NW_027411582.1, read on the forward strand.
CATCTGATGATCAAAGAATATGGGTAAACTGTGGTTAGGGAGTTTCAATATTTCGGGACAACCTGGACTCTTCAGAAAAATTACACCAATCCTATGCTATCTTACTTTTTAACCATACAATATTCCTTCCACTATTTCATTTTTCCATTCCTGGATTCATTCTAACGGAATATTCATGATGGGAAAAAAGAAAAAGAAAAGGAAGAAGGAACTTCTGGATTAGATATTGCGGAATACAATTTTTTTTTTTTATAATGTACCTTAACAATAATCTTCTATTATTCAGAACTTACATTCAATTTTCTTTTCAACCCTTCCCGCAGATTACCTTGCAGCCAATATGTTATTAAAGTTGGATCAAATAAGGTATATTTAAGAAAGAGGGATCAGAGTAGTGCCCTTTCTTCTACGAATAACTCGTCCTATAACTACAGTTGGTACTTTTTAAGCACAGCAGCAATAAGTTTGTCAGCTGAACGAGAATATAAAGATGCTTTCTACAAATTTTAATTTATTTCATTTATTTATAGTAACCTCCGCGTAGATATATTTATTTATTTATTGGACTGGAAAAATTGTTTGGAAAATTGGAAAAACAAAAATACATGAATTAATTGAGGAATTTTCTAACAAACTTGGAATTTCATCTTTTCTTTAAAGTGAAAGAACCGCCGAATGTGACGTCAAAATGGTACTTCAAAGAAAACGAGGTTCTATCCACTTTTCCCGGAAGTGGTCTTAATAGAAAAAAAAGGTTGCACATAAAAGTTCCTGAGATCCTGAGAACAGTAGAATATGAGAATGCTAAGTAAACAAATTCAATCAAGAAAATTGAAGTAAAGTGAAATTAATAAAAACAATTCACACGTGAGAGGGTACAAAGGAAATAATGATAAGAAAAGTGGGCAGTGAGAATGGGAGATCCTTTTGCTGAAAATGTGTATTTCCGGTGAAGAATCCAAAACGGATGTCAGCACTAATGCAATATTTCCTCTAATATGAAGCATCCGTACAAGGTGGGGGGGCTTATTAGCTCGGGGACTGCAGTGCAGATTGTGTCAGGAACAGGAGGAGGAGGAAACGGACTCTCACTTGTTGCGCTATGAATCCTTTAGCTCTTTGAGACCAAAGGAGATAGTAGCGCAAAAAGAACTGGTAGGGAAAGTCCTCAACCTCTATAAGGGAGGGGAGGATTCGTCTACTAGATCCAAAAAAGGGGAAGGCACAATAAGTCTTTTGTGGCTGCGGTGCCTTGGGGCAATGGGTCCCGTCCTGTTTTTCTAATCCCTAATCTCTCCTCTAATTGAATAATGGACCTTTATTAACCAAAAATTGATCTAAAAAATCCAAACATAATATTGTAACGAAGTGACCTGACAAAGGCCTAGATTGTTCTGGGAGTTTAGTGACCGAGGTCTAGAACGTTCCACCGCTGTATAAAAGCCAAATGAGTGGGAGTGACTGTTCTACAGAGTTGAGTGACAGTGTTCTTCAGAGTTAGCCAGTTGGGCTGTTGGCCGGTTAGTGAGTCGAAGTTTAAGAGAGTCAGTGTTAAGGAGTTCTTCAGAGTTAGCCCTTTGGGTGGTTAGTCAGCTGAGTGGAGTTGTCAGCTGAGTCAGTTAGTGAGTAGAGTTTTGCTAGTGCAGTCGAGACTAGTGCAATTCGGTGCAGTGCGGACCAGTAGTCAGTCGTTGTACAGTTTTTGTGGTGTTTTTACGTGGTAAGTAGATAACAGTAAACTGTTGTGACTGTTGTAAATGGTAAGAGTAGTGAATAGTAATAGTTGCTAGTTAATGTTAGTAATGTTACTGTGCTAATAAATCAGTGTTCTCCTTATAAGTTTAGCGAGTTTTATTACTAATCGAACCCACACTTTTATTAAATTAACTAGTGGCAGTCACTAGTTGTAGTTAAAGTTTTTCTTTCAAATAGAGGAAGATAGAAAAAGAAAAAACTTTACAATATCAACTTGGGTTTCCTAAACGGCAAATATTTCCATGTAAACCCAGTTCAGTAAAATCACCACATCATAATACTTCTTGTTAACAGCGGAAAATGAAAGTAATAATGGATATAAACTAGAAGAATCCGTTTTTCCAGTAGGAATACTAAAGATTTTTCCACAGCTCATCGGCACAAAGGAGGACACCCAACTTTGAAAGTGAATCGAAGAAGAAGAAAAACTTGAGTTTTTCAGAGGAGAGTTTCTTGATTAAAAAGTAAAAGTGTTAGGAAAAAAAAATAAAAGTAGAGGAAAAGTGTTGAGAGACAGGGATAGGGGAAAACCCGATGATTTCCACGCTTGGAAATAAGTTTTGTCATGTTCAAGGAAGATAGTTTTTTAAACATTTCCAACCTCTTCCTTTAAGGGGATATCCCACTTTTCCGTTCATCATCCTTCATTTTCATATTTTTTAATGTAAAAGGAGAGGGGGAGGAAAAAAACTTTCAGGGAGTTTTAATCGACTGCCTGAAGGAAGATAAAAAGGGTCAGAAAGTTTCCTAAATGTCCACTAGATAGGGCTTTCTTCAGGGAGAGGAGGAAAATATTCTCAATTTAATAATATTTAAAAATGAGGCCACAAATTACTTTTCAAGTTTTATTTCTCAAAAAGTAAGCATCACGATTGCGTTAAGTTAACTGCATACAGCAAAAACACCTGTGGCAGATATCGTTGGAAATGTTGGACTTCATCTTGATGACAAGCGACTCACACAGAATCTATCCAGACACTACACTCAAATGACTGGCATTCAATCCCAAGGATAGAATGCTCAAATTGACTACTTGACAAACGATCAAAACTGACTCTGACTTGCAACTTGCATTAATCTGGTGGACTAATGGACTTGAACTTTACGGAATAGCAAAGCGTTTCTAATCTAAACAGAACTCAAACCCTTAATGTTGAAATTTAAATACCTTAATATTCATTAAATAATAAGTAATTATAAATAAGTCAAGTAACTACAAGTATTACTTCTTAATTAATGAGATGGGTGTGCCTGGAGTTTCTTTGCAAGGTTCGCTATATTGGGGTTAGAAATTGTTTTTCCTTCGACCCCCTGGCTCAGATCGATCCCCTACTTTTGTTAAATCTACACAGACCACTTTGGCGACCTCTGCTCAAGGGCAATCTACCAGAACTGGGAGATGCGCAGTACTGTATGGGAAATTATAAGTTGTAATTATAGTCACTGATCTACATATACGTACGTAATTACGAGTTCGTACTTTATAGAACTACATTTGAGACCATATCAAAAGACTCGAACAGTAATTTCAGAAAATGTTAATTACGGTTGACCTAAGAGATTCTTCTTACTTCTCGTTACTAAGAAGAAACAGCAGTAACATTGAACGTCGGAGTCATACGAGACATCGTATGGCCGAGGCCATAATTAAAAAAAAAAAATCAAGAGAAGGAATAGACAGGATCATGGGATTGCTGCCAATGCCACTTTATCCCTGGATTCAAATCTCCCGAAAAGTATTATTAACTTCTGAATGCATTGAACCCAAATTTGAGTTTTAGAAAAAAAAGAAACTGAATATCGGAAATCTGGACCAATCGCAAGACTTCTTGTTACGAGTTATTGTTAGAGAGAGAGAGAGAGGGGGGGATTATTGTTGATTGTACATGGGAAATAGTATATATATGTGCTAGGGTGTTTCATTTTTCCGAAGTTGTGAGTATCACACAAATTTGCTTGCCCCCTGAGTCTAAGCATTACAAAAGATATATATGCCAAATTTCATGAAGATTGGACAATGATTAGAGGTTGCACACATTAGTCACTATTATCTCAAACTAGCTAATATTTCTAATACTGAAGTGTTTTGTGTTAATGTAAGTTTTCTTTCTATAATTTCATTTACGTTACTTTGTTCATTACTGGTTAATAATTAAACTTGAAAATGGGAACTAAAAGTGGTATTTGGCTGTTAGAAAAAGTGGCCAGTGATGAGTTTTTAGGAGCTAGGCTTCCTTCAAAAGAACAAGTACTTTTAGTGTTTATCAATGATGACACTCTTGTTCAAGGATTTCTAGAGGAACAACGCGTGGCAATGGTTAACTACATCCAAAATGTTCTAAAAGATGGAAGCCATCCAAGAGAAGAGACTACAAAGAGTTATTAAACTTTCACTCCTTTATTTAGGAGGTTGGAATGAAGACAATTTCACTTTCAGGATCCTAGGAGCTTTGCATCAAGCAAGGTGGGTGGTAAAAGCATTATGTGCACTTAAAATAGCCCTTTTTGCTAAACTATTGAATATGTCTTAACGAGAATTGAAAGGAATGAAACGCGTAGCCGATTTTGTCAGTCTCATATATGTTCGATTTTGGCACGAGGCAACTGTAAGTCGATGGGCTCTAAAGAATGATCTGGATTTGCTACAGCTTCTGGACTCTTACCCGGATACAGACGTCAAAAACAGTGCAGTCACAGTTGCCAAAAGACATCTTTGGTATCTGTCGGAAACAAACGTGTGATTGGCTTTTTTGGATGAACGTATTACTGAAGAAGTTAAACAAAGTGTGGTTCAAAATTTGGAAACCAAACCTGCGAAGAAGAAGCAATTTAAAAGATTAGAAGGTAAAAATCTAGACTCGGAAGGAAAAGACGAGCCATTTCGTTACCAAAAAAACCAAGACGTTCTTTGAGTTATTTGGGATCTACGACGTGATAGAATACTGCAGCGATTCTCTAAGGGTACTTTCACAACGGAGCTGTGAGCATAGATGATAGCGGAGATGATAGCAGTGATGCATCAGCGCTTATAGATTAATCTAGTACATTCTTATGTGAGCGTGCACAACGAAGCTTCGACTAGTGACTCATACTCGCTGGTATAAACGAGCATAGATGATAGAATTGAATTTTTCATTTTTCTGCTAGCTGAACTCCAGTATCGGAGCTTCAAAATGGACGTCGAAAAATTAATTAGTGCTGTATTTACTCATTATTATTTTATTATTTACTTTTAAACAATATTTTGTTTTTTAAATCGTGCTTACATTTATTTTCATGTGTATTTATTTGTTTTTTTTTTCCAATAAAATCATTACTTACCTAAGAGTAATCACTAGTTTTTCTTCTATGGTTATAGGATTTCCATGACAATTTTTCCAACGTTTTCTTAATTTTGACCTTATTTTTTCTAAAATATAGTCGAATGTGGGTGGACCCATCCTCACATATTCAATAAAACGATCCGGATAATTTCTAAGTTCCTTATATAAATGGTGAAATTCACCCAAAGTACTTTGTTTTTTATTTATGGGATGTACATGATAACTTCTAAAGCGTTTTTTCTTTAAAATATACCATTTCGTGGCTGCTGAACATAAAAACTCTTCTTCACTACTCGGACATGTTTCATGTATCACAGCTCCGTTTTGCACACTAATCAGCGATTATATTTTACTCTATCAGTTATCATCTCTGCTATCATCTATACTCACAGCTCCGTTGTAAACGTACCCTAAGAAGCCATGTAAATGCTCTTAAAGTGGTCAATGATGCTGCAGAAAGAGGAATAGCTCTGATAAGAAAGTTTAATGAATCGGCTAGAGACGAACAACAAAAACAATTCTTGTTGAGGGTAGTCGAGTATCACAGAGAAGTCGACACTAACCGAACAAAAGAAGAGATTGCGTCATATAAAATTAATTAATATACAAATGCCTTACATATTCATAATGCCTGCTAAACCTTGTATTTAGAGTTATTATAATTTTAAGTTTGAGATTTATAGTTCTTCAAATAAATGTCATAAATATTGAGAATTTCATATTTTTTCCTAATTCTATAAAAGTGGTCAAAGTGTGCAACCTCTAAATATAATCAAATCTTCTCGAAATTTGGTAGGCATAACTTTTAAATTACTGAGACTCGGAAGGCGAGCAAAGTCTGCCAAAATTTTATATTAATTTTTTTACCCCTACAAAATGAAACACCCTGCTCATGTACTGCTCGCTAATATAAGTGAAGGTACGTCTACATAAGTACTGGGGTACACAATATCACCCAATAAGGGCCCACCCTCTACAATCCAATGGTAGGTAATAACTGTAGTATAGACTTGTAAGAATCATATTAGTCCTATTGGTGGAAATTGGAATTTTTAGATTCACACAACAGCAGCTAGGGGGACAGATATTGAACGACAGGCAGGCAATGTGTTATCATCCAAGCCGTATATAAAAGTGGTTCTCGAATGTGTGTACCAGGGCGCCAATAGGCTGTAGTAGTAGGAGAAGAATGGTCCAATGTGTTGAGGATGAGAGCGAACTGTAGTAAAAAGGGGAACAGCGGGCCATGCTCCCCACAAACACACACATATGTGTGTGCAATACAGGATTATCGTACTACACGTAAAGTACCCCCAGCAGTTTGTGCCTCCCGCGGGGAGGATGATGTAAAAAAAAAAAAAATGCTTCTTCCCTTTTCAACATCATCATATCACACACTAAAAAACACAGAAATTACATTAAAAAAGAAAAATTGATACATGATATTTCTACTGGAAAAATTGAAAATGGAAAAACTAAAAATAAAAAAAGTGGAATCCCAATAAATACTTCCTGTTTACAGGGATCAAATAAATCCTAAGGATTAACTAATATTCCTGGGGGCACAACCTATTTATCGAGCAATATGATTTCCATAATCAGTTTTCCAATCGGTAAAAAAAGGGGTTGAAAATTTTCTAGTTATTTATTTTCCCAGTTTTAATCATCTCTCCTGTAGGAATCAATTTATTTATTTATTTATTACTTTCTTTTTTTGCTGAGACTTAACACGTATTTAACATCTCAACTACGGTACATTTGGATCCGCGTTTCCGTTCTCCATTTAGTGCTACTATTGAGGCATCACTTCCGTTTTATTTTTATTATTATTTTTTTTTTTAAGCTTTTAAATCAGTATGACGAGATAATTTAAAAATGCTTTGACTCCAGGCAAATTCACTGTACTGAGTTATTTATACAAATAATGGCTTAAAAAGAAATGGCCAGTACTATTGCTGACGCCAGAGATTGGCAAAAATTAATTTATTAAATTTGAAAATTCAGTTTTAATCACTTTTGACGATTAAATTTTTATAACCAGAACTTTGCCATTGGTTAAAAACAGATAGCCTATAATAGATAGTTTTACTGGATGAGTAACAAGTAATACTTTTAACCAGCAAAGTGGTACCAACTCTCAGATAAATAGGGAATAAAACACATTCATTCCATGTAAAGTGTAACCAAAACGATTGCAGAAACGTATGAAAAAGGAGGTAACATTAAAAAAGTATTCGCCTAATTCTATAGGAGCCAAGTCAATTCAAAGTTGGTTGAATCTAACATAACGTGAGGTTAAAACTGAAATGCATGCATAAGTCTGAAAGCATTACTCACAAATTAAATGACCATGTAGCCGCCTTACGTGGGATACGTCTTACTAATCCAGGAACGGCCTACAAAACGAGGCTCCACCCTGAGTGGAATAGCAAAGGTGGAAAAGGAAGTAGCTCAAATTATTTACTTCACCAACATGCGAGATATGTAGTAGATAGAGTGACCAAAAAAAATAAGACATATACGTACATAAATAGGTTACATGTAATGAGGCAAAAAATAAGTTCATTGTGAGTGTAAGATAGTTGTTCTATATAAGTATAGTGAGTCACTAACATGGTTAAATGTAAGATATTCTATATAAGTCTAGTGAGTCAGCAACATGGTTAAATGTGGGTATAAGATATTCCCATATAAGTCTAGTGAGTCGTCGACATGGATGAGTGTAAGGTAGTTCTATATAAGTTTAGTGAGTCACCAACATGGTTAAATGTGAGTGTAAGATAGTTCTATTTAGTAAGTCTAAAGAGACACCAACATGGTTAAATGAGAGTGTAAGATAGTTCTATATAAGTTTAGTGAGTCACCAACATGGATAAATGTGAGTGTAAGATAGTTCTACATAGTAAGTCTAATGAGACACCAACATGATTAAATGTGAGTGTAAGATAGTTCTATATAAGTTTAGTGAGTCACCAACATGGTTAAATGTGAGTGTAAGATAGTTCTACATAGTAAGTCTAATGAGACACCAACATGGTTAAATGTGAGTATAAGGTTGACAATTATAAGTCTAATGAGTTACTAACTTGGTTAAATATGAGTGTAAGGTTGACCAACAGTAGTGAGTGACCAACATAGTTAAATGTGAGTGTAAGATAGTTCTATATAGTAAGTCTAATGAGACACCAACATGGTTAAATGTGAGTGTAAGATAGTTCTATATAGTAAGTCTAATGAGACACCAACATGGTTAAATGTGAGTGTAAGATAGTTCTATATAGTAAGTCTATTGAGACACCAACATGGTTAAATGTGAGTATAAGATATTTCCATATGTCTAGTGAGTCACCAACATGGTTAAATGAGAGTGTAAGATAGTTCTATATAAGTTTAGTGAGTCACCAACATGGTTAAATGTGAGTGTAAGATAGTTCTACATAGTAAGTCTAATGAGACACCAACATGGTTAAATGTGATTGTAAGATAGTTCCATATAAGTCCAGTGAGTCGTCGACATGGATAAGTATGAGTGTAAAATAGTTCTATATAAGTCTAGAGAAGCTTAAATTTGATTTTAAGGTGGTCCTACATAAGTCTAGTGAGCCAACTTGGTTAAATGTGAGTATAAGGTTGACAAATATAAGTCTAATGAGTTACTAACTTGGTTAAATATGAGTGTAAGGTTGGCCAATACTAGTGAGTGTCCAACATGGTTAAATATGAGAAGTAAGGTTGACCTATATAAGTCTTGAGAGTCACCATCATGGTTTAGGAACTATTTCATGAACGGAAATCGAAAAACAAAACCTTCCGAGCAAATTCAATTTATAAACCCTAAAAAATACTGAAGCAATATCAAGAAATAGCCCAGCTGTAGTAACCTCAATTATGTTTACAGAAATTGCCGCTAGAGTTCTCCACCAGATGGAGTGTAAAGTAAGCTAACCTCCTAATTAATGGCGGCTCACATGCCTATTTCTCTTTTATCTATTTCTCAGTAAAACAATACAAATTCTCAACTTTTTTGATGCAGATAACGATAATTGTGTAAATCATGAGGTATTATGCCAAAAGAAATATTATTTAACTTATTTTTAAAGGGATTTTTTTTTCTTGCTTAAATCGAAAGTTTATCAAATACCTATGGGAGAAATGTTGAAGAAAAATTTTAAATTAATTATTTCATTGATTTTATTAGGTTTAAAGTATTGGCCAATCACAGCGTAGTAGTGATGCAGCCGGTGGGCGGGTCATGCCCACCTCTAGTGTCATCACTCCCACCACTACTGTAGCCACGCCCCGTCCAATGATAGCGAGTTGTGGGCTGGCCACAATGGTTCTACAATATCTTTCACTTATTTTTCTCAATCTTTTATCATTTTCTCATATTTTATTAACTTTTATTTGTTATTTTAGATATAATATTAATCTAACGTAGATATTGAGAATGAATGCTAAAAAAAATTATTCGAAAAAAAATCATTCTCAATTTTCAAGAAATTTTTCATAATTTTCGAATAGTTTTCGCCAATAATCAACAGTTTCACTTTACTTTCTCATGAAAAAGAATCTCTTATGAACACTCACATGACTTTTTCTTACCATAATTTACGAATATAATTGAATTTTATTGAAACTTAGAATTGCATCAAAATAAAGATCAATTTAATGATAATTGATAGAATGCAGCGCATTCCCTCTGAACTAAACTATTAATTAATAAGAAATTACAAGTCAAACTGACATTTAAGCTTAACTACGCCATTAGATCAGCTTCAAATGTATCTGTTAGGCAAATTCATAGTAAATTACAGAAAGCATGAAAAAGCCTTTCTTTAAAATTGCACTTCCAGTGTATTGAGGGGTAGTAAAAACCTTAAAATATCTAAAAACGGAAGTTTAGAAAACTTTATTTAACCCCCTCCTGAATGAAATTGTTTGGGAAAAACGATTGTTATAAATGTAATATTCCTGCATGTATGTGAGTGTGCAAAGTATAAAAAAAATGAAATAAATCGATTCTCGAAATAATCGCTGGCTTACTGTAAACTTATTCCATAATGTGATCGGCTGATTCTCTTCAAAATGTGGGCATTATTAGTTAACTTTAAAATCGTTTTAATATTTTATAGATGGTATGGCCGTACATCTGACTGGAATGGAACTTACACGGAAGTCCCTCTCTCCCACACAAAAGAATCCTTTTACGGATTTCCACTAGGAAAATGTTCCAACTAAATCTTATATATCTGTATATAAGCAATTAGGCTAATGTTCAGCGGAAGTGAAAGAGTTGTTTCTAGGGGGGGGGGGGAATCCCGTGAAAACGGAAAACTCGATTCATGCAAAGAGGCCTTTCCGGTTGTGATTAATTTACCACCCAAAGTAAGTCTAATATTTGAATCTAAACTAAATTTTAAATTAGATATTGAAATTTCCGTTTTTAGGAAATTTAGACCATATATGTACACTTATAAATTTTGTAAAAACAAACCACTTTTTTTAGTGAATTGTATGCTTGTGTAGACTGAAAGTCTGAACAAATTAATCCGTATATTTGGAGATACTGAGAAAGGTGGCCTCGCCAAAACGTGGTCTGAACCATTAGTTGAAAAGTCCATATAGTGAGTGATTAAATCGATTTTATTATCGATTTTTCCCCGATCCTAGCTTTCCCGACTACTTTCAGGTTGAAAATCATTTTCTACATCGTCCATTTTTTTTCCCCCTCTCCATTACACTAAGCACTCATACATTCTTTTTTCTCTGTTTCCAGAAACTTCTATGGTAGAAAGAAGGAGTAGCAGAAATAATCTTACTTTACTGCACAGTCTGTTTAGAGCCACAGCCCCGCACCTCCCATGGAAGACCAGCAAAAAGATGGTCTGCTTGTGCAAGAGTACCAAAAACCCCGACCGAACCAACAAGAAGCAACTTAACTTTGCCAGAAACTTTCTTCATAAGCGCTTTAAAAACTAAGCTGTTATAGTGGGGGGGGCTAGCCACTGGTGGTATATAGATAGAGCGTCTGCCCTCCGCCATCGTGGCCACCACTTCTCAGTCACTACTACTACCAACACCAACCGGCCCTCACCCACACTCGAGTCTCTCCAAAAACAAACCACTAAAACGGAAAAACTGCTCCACCCTAAACCTAACCTACAACAACAATTTATAACCTTGTACTTTAATATAACCATATAATGGTGGTCATTATTTCTAGAGCTGGGTACGTACAGGTTATGAACGAGAGTGGTTATTGTTTTGTAGCCGCTTGTGAAGAGTTGCGCCACTCGGTTTCTACGCGCGTACGCATCCCTCAAACTCTACTCTACTCTACTTCCGCCGTTTGGCCGACAGAAGTGCCCCCAGGCACTAACCCCACCAGCACTTAGCAAACTAAAACAATATAAGTTTCTATTTTCTCCTCTTAGGAAAATTTTTAGGCTATTTTTTTCCCCCAGCTTTTCCTCTCTTCTTTTTCTAGGGCTCCCGGAAAAATCCGAATTATCTTCTCCACCCTTCCGCTTTTTAAAATAGTTTTCCATTTTTGTTTTAACAACCCGAATCACACTGGAGAAAAAAACAAACAAATTATTGACTTTAGAGAGGGGATAATTAAGAAAAGTTTTACTTCTAATAAATCGATACTTGGACGTTAAACCTAGACTATAAAGTAAAGGCGATTACTTTACTTTTTTTTTTTTACTTTATTACTTGGAGAAAGGCTTTAAATTAAAAAGTAAAGAATTTTTCACAAAATATACACAGCTGGTTTGTAAAACATTCTTTATTAAAAGAGAGAAGAATCTAGTAGCCCACCCCCTAATAATATATTTAATTACAATAGGATGAAAAAAATTAATGCCAGTTTCAGTTCATGATAAACTTTATTATGCCGAGCTTTTTGACCTAGGGACTAGGTCATCATCTTCAGGGCTAATTTACAATATACTGTTTTACATCATTAGCGGGTTGTTGTGTCTTCTGTCTTGTCTGTTCATGGACTCCTCCATAAATAGAGACTCCATGGATAGAGTCCTAGATGAGGAGAAAGAATTGCAGTGTCGTCGGCGAATGTGAAAATAATTGTAGTCGGGTTAGTTGGTAAGTCGGCAGTACAGAGAATATAAAGTAAGTGAGCTAGAATGCTTCCTTGAGGAACTCCAGCGAGTATTGGAAGGATAAGAGAAGAACAAAATTATTTACCTAGTTTACAAAGTAATATTTTACATCATTATAGGGTTGGTGTGTCTTCTGTCTTGTCTGTTCATGGACTGAATGTGATCGATCTGTTTGTGATTGCGTTTGGTTGTAAAGCTGACACACTGACTTCCTTACAACCAAACACAATCACACACAGACCGATCACATTCAGTCCAAGAAGAGCTGAGACAGAAGACACACCAACCCACTAATGATGTAAAACAGTATATTGTAAACTAGCCCTGAAGATGGCCTAGTCCCTAAGGTCGAAAGCTCGGCATAATAAAGTTTATAATGACTGAAACTGGGCATTAATTTTTTCATCCTATTGAAACTATGATTCAGTCACCAAAAATAATGGAACAGCAATATTTAGTTACTTATAACGCACATACAATTCATTCCAACAGATCACGCGAGGCCCCATTGGACGTTGTAAGACTTCTAGAAGACTTTTTTGTCTTCCGTTGTAACATAATTGGTAGACGTAGTAGCAACTCTTTTATACCTGATTTTCTTGAAGGGTCATTATGCAAGTATGTACTCGTATGTATGTAAAAAATAAAAAAAAGCCGGAGGTCATCCCGGTTAATCGAGGTTGTACTGTAATTATTATTTTTTTGACTAGAAAAGCCAGGCAACAGAAAAATCTTAGTACCTTGAACAGGCAGGGAATTTTCCGGGTCATAAAATATATCAATAAAATTTCAATTTGCAAAGAAAATCTGTTCTGGTTAAAAACGCCACAATATTGACTCACGATTTTTCCGCACAAAATAATTTTCGAGGAAATCCAACGCGGTAAGAAGAGGAAAAGTCGTGCGAGACATCTGATTAATGACTTTTAAAAGAATAAATAATACATTTATCTTTATTATGAGACAATTATCTTTTCTACGAGAAAACAGAATTTTATTACAGAACTATTTATTTTTTATTTGAAAATGAGAGAGAAGATTTTCTCTTTCTTGAAAAACTAAAAAAGAAAAACCTAGTTGACTTTAGGGAATCGTCGTGATAGTGGAAAATTTTATTTATCTTTTGCTTTCCACGGAGTAAAAGATGAAACTTCTTTTTTTTGTTTTCTTCTATTTGTCGTTTAGTTAAAGAAAAGTAAGCCGGCCAAGAAAAAGGAAAACTTGAAACGTAGAAGAAGCAAAAAGGAAGAGAGAAAACTCGATAGTGGGGGAGAGATCCATATAACCTAGTTTTTCCTTTTTGCTCTCTCTGATGAGAGATTATATAGAAGCTTTGCATCTATCTACCTTGCCAGATACTATTTTCCTTGCGCCTTCAGCTTTTCTAGGATATGTACGGTGTGTGTACGTGTGTGAAAGCACATACAAACGTGTACTTATGGACGGAAGTACCACCCCCCACTCAATGGAACATACAAACACATCCTCTTGTTATATATACACACTATTCCATCTTCTGTTTCACCCAAAATACATCTATCCTATTCCTCGCCCATCTTTTCCCAGTCAGGTTCATACCTACCATCGAAGGATGTAGGTAGTACAACTACTGGTCCAGAATATAAATGAGAGAAGAGTTTTGGGATATCTTCTCACTTACTTAAGTATTATCCCTTTATCCCTTAACGTTTCTAGTTCAGTGAACGCTGCTTTGCCTCCCTGCCCCAAAGATTTGCTTTACACGAACACCTCTCTCCTCTCCTTTCTACACCCAATCTTTCAGTACAGGTCCACCACCAGCTTCCACTTCTTGTCCATATATATATATATATATGACGTCCCAGACGAAGAACTAGTTTTGTGTTTAAAGTCTGATTTATTCTTCCCTCCGCTTCTAGAGAAGTAAGGGAGGGTACGTACAAAGGTTATGGGAAAGGAAGGACATCCTGTTTTTACTCTGGGAAGTTTATATATTTTTTTTTGAAAATACATTTTCTCTGATTGATATCAGAGGTGTCAATTTTTGAAACTGTAGTGTGACACAGAAACTCGATTTGAAGTTTCAATTCTTTACGCTAAAACTAATCTATCTCGGATTAATATTCGCCTAATGATGGATGAATGTTCGAAACCGGTCAGGAATACCATAAACATGCATGCTGTGACAGGAAAAAATCAGTGCTACCAACTTTCCGTCTAAAAGTACAGATTACTGAAGTAATTTTTGTACTTACGTTATTTATTAAAATCTATCCTAAATCCTAATAGAACAGACCCGATTTCTATGTCTAGTTAGCCGATTGAGGCTAAAATCTTCAACAGGGATAAGCTTTAGAAGATACTGAACGATTTCCGCTCTTCTTAAATAACAGGAAAAAAGACAACCCGAACTTAAACGTTACAGCCACTTGTAAGGGTGGGAAAAAAAGGTGGAATCCTTTCCTTACACTAGCCCACTGAACAAGAACCCTGGTTTGGACATCTTGCTGAAGTATTCCTAACAATCCCTTCGGGACCGCCTAGCTGGTTACAAAGCCTACAACATGCTTTTCACATTCAACATATCCCTGGTTCCCTTCCTTGTTCAACATTGAAGCACCGTAATTATTTGAAGGAAAAACATCTTAAATGCTGTTCTCTTGTAAATCCCGTCTAAAGGGTCCCGAAGATGAAACTCAAAAAAAGTGAGTCAACAGAGTAGTTTTAATTCTTATTTACAGAAAGAGTCGTCTTTCCAAATTTGTTTTTTTAAAAAACATAATCTATAAATTAAGAATTCCAAAGAAATAAGATTTCAAAATAAGATTTGCTGCAAAATTATTATTAATTTTTTGTCTCAGGTACATACAGAAAAATTAATTAAAAAATTAACTCACCTGACATTCGTAAGTGCCGTTGTCCCTCTTCTGGACGTATTTAATTTGAAGTGTCCAATCGTCTGAACCTTCCGAATGTAGTACTTGAAATCGTTCGTCGTTGGTATAGGTAAACACTCCGGAAGTTAGAATGTGCCAGTCTCGACGGCGAACCCAAGTAATCTGGGGAAAAGAAATTTATTAGATGAACAATTGATTAATTGGGATCACTTAAAAATAAACCGGAAGTGGAAGTCATAATCTATAATCTATTCTTAAGATTAATACGTCTTAACTAGCTTATTCAGAAACATGAATGCATCCGTTATTTGCATTCTACATATTATTATTTTTTTATTTTATTTTTTTTTGCCATACAGACAGTATCGTCTAGATCAGGGGTGAGCAACCTTTTTAATCAATGAGCCAATTTAAATTTAAATTTTTTTTTGGCGGGCCGCACATAGATTAACTCTTACTAATAATTTACGAAACGTCCGTATTGCATGTTTAAACACGTCGTCGACAAGTAACTCGCCATAAAAAAATATTTCGGTTTAGTATGTACTACCATTTTATTCTAATTAATTTTATAACAATATATTGATGGGAGAAAGTCGATAAAATAAATTCAATTTTAGAAATGCTTGGCGGGCCGCGTGTTGCTCATCCCTGCTCTAGATGCTTATCACTAGAATTTAGATTAGATTAGATTACCAGGGTGGGACCTATGTCCCACGGCACCGCAGCCAAAAGAGACTTATTGTGCCTTCCCCTTAGGATCTAGTAGGACGAAACCTCCCCTACTAAAGAGGTAGAGGACCTTCCCTATTAGTTCTTTTTGCGCTACTACCTCCTTTGGTCGCAAAGATCCAAAGGTTTCAAAGCGCAACCACTCGATTGCAAATCTGAGGCCGTTTCCTCCACATTCTGCACAACAGTTCCAAGCTAATAAGCCCCCACCTCGTACAGATGACTATGCCTATGTTTTCTGTGTAAATGTATTGGAGTGTTACCGTGTATGTTGCTCATGTTCATGTTGTTAGGCTGGGATACCCGCAGAGACGCCAAGTACCCTGAAAAAGTGGCTAATCCACTTCCCCCTACGGATTATCACTAGAATATCACTCACTCTCCATTCTTACTTATAAATACATTCGCTCATACATTCATCCCTCTACTATATCCAACTATTTACATACAAACTTACAACTAATGCATGGATCAGTACTCTATATTTCTGCCATCCTTATAGCTTAACCTAAATTAAAATCACCGTAATCCTTCTCTAATCATTTTCTTCCATTCATTCTAATCGGCTATAACTTTTAAATAAATGCATAGTACTTTGCGAGCTCTACTACAGATTTAAGCACATAGATGTTGGGTGGAGAATATTATGTCTTTGTAGCGAAATGGTGCATCTATCATATGTCGTCAAACATTCGTTTCCTTTCTTACTACATAACGTAGACATATCCATTATTATATGTTTGAAATCCGCCTCCTCATCGCAATCTACGCAAAGAAGAGTGGACCTTTTCATTCTACATATAAGTTAAATAATATGTATACATTTCTATAATCTAGAAAAATTGGACTTAAGTTTATAATAGTTCCCATGGGAGTTGATTGATCAGGTTACGCCACAGTGTTCCATGAGGGATCTTTAGAGGCTTCCTTAATTGAAGCACTCTTACAGTCATGTCTGTTCGAGTAGACTTGAGAAGTGAACAGGCCAACTCGAGGTTGAAGTTGCAGCTTAAAAGGCAGGGCTTCCTCTAGCTCTAAGGAGTATAGCTCTACAAGCCAAGTCAGCCCTTCACATTTAACAGGAAATAGGAGTGGTACACGTGTAGTGCCGTTTTTTTGGTCCTTCTTCCGGAAAAGCTATTTCCGCTAGCTAACCGGCGACTAGCACATTGCCATGCATATTTTGGCTATATCAGTAATGGCCTGTCAAGTGGTTTTCCTTTGGAGTCATACTTAGTCGTAATGAACCTAACTTAATAAATAAGTTTTTCTCCTACGAAATTTTTTTAAATGTATTTTTCAATTATCTTTTTCTTTCAAATTTAAAAAAAAACATTGCCTGCAGAAAGTTACTAGTTAGAGAAGAGACCAAGTTTCTTGTCTTTGCTGGAAAACGCACAATTTTCTCCGGGTAATCCTGTTGGGAATAAAAATTTAAAAAAAATAAAAAAAGTTGTGAGAAAAGTATAAAAATACTAATGAAATGTCACAACTAGTCAGCAGTAAAGTACCTGAGAAACAGTATTTGTGGTAGGGTAGGGTTGTCAAGGGGAGGTCTACAATGAGGGGAAGTGGGATGCCAATTATACCATGTAGCTTGCTGGCTCCAGGAACAGATAGAGTGGGAAGAGGCAGAGACCCAAGTCTTGGGGGGGGGAGCTTTTGTTTGAGCGGGCACACAAGAATACACAGAGAAGCGAGATTGTGTGAACACAGAAGTTGGCCAAAACAAACGCTAAGATCCTCCTGCTGTGCAACTGCTCGAGCTTATTACAGCGGTCAAACACCACTAGAGAGAGAGAGAGACAGAGGAACTGAGCGCTGGTGGGAGAAGGGCCTACGCTCATTTACGCTTGTTTCACAGCTCACAGTTTTTAACCCAGAGAAATGTCCCCTTTTTCTTGTCCCTAGTTAGATACTACACCTCCGCCTGTGTATTGTATAACAAGCGTATGGTACCTCTAAAAAGGGATGGTGGTAGACAGGATGTGATGACGAAACAAAATAGGGTGAGCTTTCTCCTTACTGGGGCATGCGCAATGAACCTTTGTATTATTTTTCTTTTTATTTTTATGAAAGACGTTTTCATTATTTAGAAGAAAAGTCTGCTAATAGAGAATGTAAGGATTTCCTTTATCACACAGCCATATCACGTTTTCCCTAACTATCCTCTATTTTCACAGTTAATTTTAGTCCTCCCTCAGTTTCATTTTCCAATTTCCCAGCAACTAACCGGTATTTTTCTCGGCTGGTACTGGTCAGAAAATGAATAAGATTTCAGGTAACTGTGGTATAATGAAATTATTGAAAAAAGGTAGCCATTACTTTAGCTCTTAAGTGGGTTAAAGTAAATGGCTATTTTTGTAAGTGTATTTTTTGCAAGTACGAGATTATAATTGTGTCTGTGTGTTGCGGATAGGGAGAGCCAGAAAGAGTAAAGAGAATTTTATGGAGCTTATCAAGGATCTCTGAACCTTTAGGTGGCAATGCAACATTATCTTGTAAGTGCAACCACTTGGAGTTGGAAATTTATTATTAAAAACTGATCGCCTCAATTTACTAAAGGGATTCTCCCTTTCCTCCTCAACTAGGCCGGGAAGCCATTCTCTCGTGGCAGGCCTAGTGTAGGCTCAGGAAAAAAAAAAACGCACGTACAGCACGATCCTGACAAGGGATAGCCCCCGTGAACACAGTTTGGAAGAACACAAGGTGCTGTTGTTTGTTTGAAAGATTCTGGGTGACTCATTTTTAGGGAAGAAACCTGCCTACATAATTTGCAAACATTTGCGTCAAGGAGAACACATTTCTCACTACTAGAACATATGGTATGACTGGCCGTCATGATGGATTTTTTCTTTGTCGGGAACAAATCGCTCTAACCCCTCCCAGTCTAGTCCCTATTGAGGAAGATTGCAGCAGAAATATTCTTTAAATTGATTTAATTAATATCGCAAAAATAAAAAACGTTAGTTTAATTCAGTTTGTAAAAGGGATTGGTTATAAGTCAAAAAATCCACTACGACCTACATGTGGCTCCCTAAACTGAAGAAACTGCAAGGTAAAGTATTTTTAAAGAGTTTTCTCAGCCAGAAGATAAGCTAGGAGTTTGCCCATGGAGCAGTGATGGCGAACCTATGACCCGCGGGTCAGACACTGACCCACAATCGCAAGGCAACCATTTGTTTGTTTGCACGCGGGTTGATTTAGATTTTCTAATTGTGGTGGATAATTTATATTCTATCTGTATTTTTTTTTCAATCACGCATTGACACAATAGCAATTTAAATGCCTATCTATAACCTTTTAGTTTGATCATTACCAGTTCTAAAACGTAAATGACGACAAATGCTTTTGTAGTATTTGAAATAAAGCAAAAGTGTTTACAAAATACGCAAATAAAATGTATAATTTTACTCATATTTTGTTTGTTAAAAAAAAATCGGCTACCCAAAGCACAAATAACCATATTTAGATTTTTCTTCAAATAAAACACACTTTTGTTCAGGTTTTGTTCAGGTTATGTTTGTAAAAAGAGCACTTCCATAGCCACTTGTTTCGTCCCGTTTTACCCCGTTAGGCCAACTGAATTTTAAAAGGTGTTTAGTTTTGAAAATATTCAGTTTAAAATTTTTAAACTTAACTTTTGTGCAAATTGGTGGCATTAGTGACCCAAGAGCTATGTACTAGAAAAAAAAAATGAACAAAATTTGACCCACGTCTCACAAAAAAGGTTCGCCATCCCTGCTGCTACGGAGATTGGCCAAAACTAAACAATTTGTTCACATCAACTACCACCTCTATTAGTCAGGAGTGACTCGTAATATTTCTGAAGAAGGATGATTTCTTAAGTTTCAGTTCACTACTTTGAACTAGAGAGGAGTATTAAACAAAAACATTCTTTACCAACAGTTTGAAAAATACAACTTTTCTTGTTTTGTATTTTTATACTGACTTACACGACAGTCACAACGGATGTGACGCAGAGGGGAACGGCTGGGAGGGGGTAGTCACAAGAAAATTGCGCTCACATACAAAACAAATACGTCACACTTAGTGTATCACGTACGCTTAAGGCAATACGTAAAAAAAAAAACAAAAACGGAAGTACATGCCCCTTATATCGTCTAACAAAGAGCTTGTATATACGAGTATATACTTGGTGCAATCAACAATAAAAGATACGAACGATGTAGTTCATTTGTTATATGTACAAGATGGTTGAGGACTTACTTTATTTTCTCACTTCTGGCTTTGCGCGCTTTACCCAGAAAGTAAAACTAGAAAAAACTTATTCCCAAGGCAAAAACTTATATTACTCATTTTCAACATGTAAAATATAACTTACAATAAAACAACAAAAGAAGTGGCATAAAATGTTCAAGAAAAAAAAGTAAAAAAGCTTCTTTTAAACTAACGAAAGAAGGCACTGTGAATCTCGAACTGTGGATAAATAGAAATATTTCCTTGTCATGGAATCTGGCAGGAAGTGAAACTGATTGCAATTTTCTTTGTTACATTTTCCTTAACCAGTTAACAGTTTATGAAGAAGATATTCGTCATGAAAAAAGTGTAAAATTTTGAATTATGACGAGTATATTCGTCGTGCGTTTTCAGTATTGACCATCGGCAGTTAATTTTACAATTTTTAGTTAAAACTAAAAATTATATTCGTAAACTGCAAGAAGTTTGAATAATATGAGGCCAAGAACTAATAGATAGTTATAGTATGAATTAGTCTTCGTAAATGTATCCTTGCCTTTTTTATTGGTCATCACTGAATCAATAACGGAATTCATACAATTGTGTTAGGCTAGACTATGCAGTAAGTGGCGCGCCTGGTAATAAAAAAAAAAAAAAAAAAACGGGATGAGGATCCTTTTGTTCCCTATTAACCTGTGTATTCAAGAGGCGGGAGCTTTTTTTGGCTCATGTGCAGAGGTTCAAGATTTAGCGATCATCCAAATTGCTGCATCGTGGGCTACCAACCTGCCAAGTATATTTCCCTGCATAATTGTTTGTATTTTATCATCTGGTCCAGGGATTCATTTGCATAAATACCAGGTCTGTTATGTTGCGACACTACTCGGGGGATAATTGCAGCAACCCAATTCCACATATCAAACTTACTCTGGGTTTTGACGAATATATTCGTTATCGCTTAATTTGTAGGGGACAGGTTTTACAACAAGGTCGAAACCAGTTAACTACTGGTTAAGATTTTCCTTAGCCTTTTCCTGCAAACCTTATTAAAACTGTCCGGTAGGACAGTTGTATAAGGGTTGATCGTCAAAAACTGCACGAAAAAGCGTAACGTTGAAAAACACCCAACTTTGACATTTTTTTTCTCTTTTTCTATAAAAGATAAAATTCCCAAATTTTCTTTATAATATAGGGCAAATCCTCCTTTATGTCAGTAATTTTTTCCTAATTACGCAGATCTGATAGATTTCTAGAAAAAAGTTAGCAAAAACTGGAAAAAAACAACATTTTCAGAAAATGTTCTTGTTCTTGTTCTTCTTGTTGTTCTTGTTCTTCTTGTTACCTTTTTTGTAAACAACGTAGCGCCTAAACGCGCGAACCGATTTTCATGAATGAGGTGTCATTCGATTTGGAATTTTATGTAGATGTGCCTTTTGGGGGTCTCGACGCTGTACATCGAATGGGGGAGGAGTTAACCCCCTTTATGTAAAGCCCCCTCCAAAATTATTATTACTAATTACTCTGTAAATCTTGGCCCGATTTTGATAAAATTTGGTAGGATGATAGAGTTAGGGCTCCCCTACGTAACATTCAAGCGGCGATCAGCTCTTACACTTGTTAAGGGGAAGTATAGCAATCGTTTCAAATTATCGACACGTGTTACACTAGACTTAAAAGAACAGAACTGAACAGACGCTATCGACTACTTAAAAGACTCTTAGACGACAGATCAAAACTCTCTCTGGACAACAAAAGACTTAATTTATACTTCTATTTTGAAACCCACCTGGGCGTATGGAATAGAGCTGTGTGGGGTTCAACTAAACGCTCCAATCTCCGAAAGGATTCAATTTCTACAATCTAAAATACTTCGAACTATAGTAAACGCTCCATTTTATGTCTCCCAACCTGGACTATACACACTCTGACCTTAACATTCCTTTTATCGCAACAAGTCGCTGAAAACACGATACAGAAAACTCCACTTCAGCCTGCAATCTCATATAAATCCTCTAGCTCAAAATCTTTCTTCTAGAACTCTTTCTGATAACCCGGACAAGACGTCTTAAAAGACAGTGGCCTCGTGATCTCCTCTCAAGTGAAGAGAGTGGACTAACAGTCTAATATTTGGGAGTGTTACCACTGGGTAACTTCTCCACTCGTTACCTTATCATTTATTTACACTATTGTATCATTGTTACTTACAGCGCTAACGCGCTGATTGTAGCACAATAAACGCAAAAAAATACATAAAACAATTTCTGGCCTAAAAAGATTATAATTTCTAGGGCCTTGTTTAGGCCCTAGCAAAAACATTGGTTAAAAACAAAGAGATCTTCTAGTCACCAGGGAGCGAACAAGCACGCGCGATACTTGGATGGGGTAGTAGGGTTGGTTAGGAACAGCGCTCTGTTAAATAAAGATAGCAGCATCCCCAGAGTTGGTAAGAGTGGGTGATTTCCACCAATATACCTTGTAGAACTTCCGCAGACATGATTGTAATCGATTCTCTCTTCTTCTTCTTCTTATCCGCCACCAGCGACAGTGTCGCCAACACGCAAGTGCCCCACACCCAACTACCCAGTCTTGAAAAAGTTTCGATACTATCATAGAGATATATACGTATATATATTTTTGTTATTATTGTCCAGGGTGTATTGCCTATACTGTTCTTCTTCGGCAAAGTACACGGGGAGATTTCTTCTACTTCTACTTTGTTTCAATTTTTCCTAGACAATGTTGTCCCGAGGGGGGGCATCCGAAGCCCATTTTGGGGGGATACAATAACTTTTTATATGTTAACCACTCCACGATTATTACTTTTATTAATATTATTATCTTTGGTCGTTTATTCGTATAAGCTGACCAATCGGGTTTATTTATATTTTATTCCTTATTTACTATTGGTATACCTTGCGGCTGCTATATTCTGTCTTTGTCTATAAAGTATTCACTTTTATTTTTATTTATTTTTTTTATAGGTAACGCTTCTCCCAATAATCCTGAGCCTAATTTACACTGTTCCCTAAGGAGCAGTAAGAATGAAGCAAGTCTATCTCCTCCTCTAATGTTGTACCGTTTAGCTGGCTAAGTACCATGCGCTTCCAGAAATCTAATACTTAATTTTGATTCATTTTGGAATTTTTACGTAGTTACATATATTGTGAAATAAGTGATTCCCTTTCACCTTTCAATTCATGGGTGGTACTCTGGGTTTGTAGCGCCTTTATAACCTCGCTTTCCGGTATGGAACGGATATTTTGAGCATCTCATCCGGAAGACTAGCTATAAAGCCCTTACAATCAAGTGTTCAAAAGCAATCTAACAATCAAGTGTTCAAAAGCATTAACAGTAATTAGTAATGTATTTTTATGAAATTTCCGGTTAATGGTTAATAATTTTATTTGAAGAAATAATGATAATGGGGGGGGGGTTTATGCTAAAATTTGATTTATTTTTTGTTGTTAATTTTAACCGAAATTTTTCTTTATAAATTTTCCGAGTTATGAGTAATGAGGCTGGACAAAAACACACACAAACATAGAAAATATAGCCAGTAAAATTTATCACAATTTTCCCTTAATTACTGTAATTTATTTCCATAAAATATCCTCTATCCCGCCATTTTTTTTTTTTCTCGCGCAAAAAAAATAGAGTAGAGACATGCGCGGCGCTCTTGTTTTATGAGTGCGCAGTTAATGTTCTTGTTGGACTTATTGTGGTTATTGGTTTTTATTGTTCTCTAAACAATACTAGAACGATTTATCATTTATTAAAAAGCAATAATTTTCTATTAAACCCCCCAACAAATAATTTAATATAGATTTATAGCACTCCGGTCCAAGGTAGGGCGTTCTAGCCCAAGATAAGGGAGGTTACAGAATGACAACTGTAGTTCAATAATGAACGACCTTCGCGGGAACATTCGTTTCGATTATAGGAACTCGATACTACCCTATTCATCAGAGCTTCAAAGCCTCTTCCTAAGATGTTCGAAGAATTTAAGCTTACAGGTGTTTCAAAACATGAACTTTAACGTCCATCGTCGGGCAGTACCACAGTAAGAAGCTCCCCCGTAATAAGAGAAAATCTAACGGAAGTTAGCTAGGATCGAACCAGGGATCTCTGCAAAGGGAATCCAGTACACTAACACTTTCAACGACATGGGAGGGAGGGAGGGAGGAAGAGAGAGAGAAAGAAGAAAGAAGAAAGAAAGAAAGATACGTTTATTATGCCCTGGGACTCATGTCCCTTAAGGGCAACAAAAATAAATAAAATTTATATGATAAACAGAAAAAAACTCTCGGTTAAAATAATAAATATAAAATAAAATCCAAACAGCTGTTCGCAAAATATTATTTACAATAAATATAAACTAATAAGAAAAAATTATAACTTTCACAACTAGAATAAATAATAAATAATAAAAATAAATAAATAAACTATTTCCTCCTAAATTCCTGTAATAAGTAGTCATAAAATAAAAATCTGAAATTAAAAATTGTTTTCCTGTTCGTAAGGTCCGTTGGCAGGTCGTTCCACAGTCTACAGGCAGTAACGAAAAAAGAATTCTGATAGGTAGCAGTCCTGTAAGTTGGTATGTACAGTCTGGTGTGGATAGTCCTTGTAGTCCGTAAGTCCAGTACACCCTTAGCAGTAAACATGTCAAACAGATATCGTGGAGTCTGCGTCCTAAACAACTGGTATAGAAAATTGCCCTTAAAATATTTAAAATATATAGGGAGAGAGAGAGAGAGATCACAGAAAAGGGAAAGCAGCAAATTTTCGGAAGGAAACAGGCAATTCGTTGTAAACGTAGAAATTTTAGGCAAGGTTTTTAAAAAAACAATGAAGTAATCGCCTATCTTTTCCCAGCGCAACTTAACACATTCTTTACTGCAAACAATTTTATCTAACAAATACTGAGTAGCCAAAAGCGGGATTCGAATTGGGGATCTCCCAATAAGAAAGCCACGCTCACAACCACCAAGACCAGCTCCTGTTTCTGCAAGGTTATTTTTTAAAGTTAATACTAAAAAAAAAAAATTGTTCGAAGGATCTTGTTGGATGGCGAAACATGGAGACGGAGAAGTAATGCAGAACTAAGGAGTTTGTACAGGTACGTCGACGTGGTGAATGGTGGTGAAGCTTGGGACGCCTTCGTTGGTTCAGGACACGTAGCCAGAATGAATCCCGAGGAAATGCCACACAAGATAATAAAAGAAAATATAAATGGTACACGACGAGTGGGAGCAGACCGAGGTCGCGATGGAGTGATGGTGTTTCGAAGGATGCAAGAACTCTCCTTGGGGTATCCGAAACTGGACGGTAGCCGGCATTAGACCGAGACAACTGGCAAACTTTGATAGAGGCGGCCAAGATTCGCGCCAGTTAAGGAGAAGAATATGAAATGATAGTTTCAAGATTTTCGACCGTTGTTAGGCTGATGATTTTGGGGGGGGGGGGAATATTGGGGTGCAACTCAAATAAATTCACAAACCCAAAATTTTGTTTCTTCATACCAACGTTTCGGTTAATTATAGATTACCTTCTTCAGGGTATTGTGAAAATTTGTGGAGTTTAACGTTAAGCTATATTATCATAACTAAGGAACGGATTTTTATGTATTTAAAAATGCCAAATATTTAATTAAAATATGCATTTATTTTCGTCAATTATGTGGAAAATATGTGATTTTCTTAAAATATTTTCTGGAATATTTAAGTAAAATGGACATTTTTTTTTATGAAAATGGAATTTTTTTGGGGGGGCAAGTTATAATTATTTATACAAGAAAAGAAAATTTTTACAAATTATAATAATTTATTAGGAACAAAATAATTTGTTTTTACAACTTATAATGATTTATACAACAAAGAACATTTTTACTATTTATAAAAAGATGTGTTAAATTTTCAATTTTGAAAACTTCACTCTTCGAAATTGTTTGCAACCACATGAAATTTCAAATGTTGGAACGTAAAGTGACGACGATCTGGGCGTAAGATGGACTTGTAACAACTAAAATCCTTTGAAATGAGGATTTTTAAGTTTGTGGAAAGGGATATCTGCTCTAACCAAAGCCCGACACAGATCTGTACTCAGAGTGGACTTACTTGATGATGGAGATGTAAGGAAGGCTTGATAGGACGTCCTCTCTTTCTTTCTGTTTTTATTCTCTATATGCGATCCGGTGGCAATATGTTGGGTGACTTGGGAACGTTGAGAGCAAGAAACGCGCTTGTCACAAGCTGTGCAGTACAAAATGTCTCCATCACTTCGAAAAAGTTCTGCTGGAAACTCGCGAAGATATTTAGCAACCAGTTGTTTGTTTGAGGCCGATGTTCGTGGCATTTCACCCCAAAAAAAGAATACACTAAGTGACCGAACGAAATGAATTGGACACTTCAACGAACGAGCTGAAAGAACAGACAACGTCAGACAACTTCAAAGAACTAACAAGTGCCCGTCACTGTTTAGCAGCATTCTGTGTAAATTACAATAACCATTGTAATTATGCCCTAATAATTAATTAATTATTGCCCTACAGTCTGTGGTTCACAGTTCCTGTCAACTACCTCCCAATTATGAAAATATGCCCAAAATGAAAAATATGAAAAAATATGTACATGTTTTGATTAAATGTGTAGAAATATTTATTTATTTTAATCAAATATGTATAAATATGCGATAACATCCAAATATGTGAAATAAAAGTAGACTCAAACGGATTAAAAAGTGTCAGTATGAATTCTTCTAGTTGAAAAACGTCTGTAAATTGCCTAGAAAAAAATATGTAAATACATACGAATCCGTTCCCTAATCATAACTCTGTTCCTTAATGTTCTCAACATTATACTATTATAATTTTACAATAACCTGAAGAAGGTAATATATATTATTTACCGAAACGTTGGTATGAAGAATCAAAATTTGTTTGTGAATTTATTGGCCCACACCTCAATATTGCCCAAAATTTTAGTTATATTATTAATTAAGTTTATTATATTATTATTTTGTAGGTTTTTATGTATTTATTCTTATAATATCCGGGTGGTCGATTATTTTTAATATTGTAGTTATGTATTTTCTGTTATTATCATATTACTTTTCTTTTAATTTAACTCTGTAGCTTTTAAAAGACCTCTTATTTTTATTTTTTATTCATCTGTTTATTCATTTATTTTATTTTATATTTTCGATAACAGTCAACTTCCGGCAGACGGTTTATTAACAATGCTGTACGTAGTTTATGCAATATGGTTAAATGTATCAATGTAAGGTCTTGTTTTCTGTAAATAAACTATTCTGTTCTATTTCCCAAAATTGAAAAAGTTATTTGAAATGAGTGAAAGGATGTGGTAGCGCTGAGAAAAGAGAAAACGACGAATGTTAGCACTAAACTGGCGGACAAGATAGGTAGACAGATAGGTAGATAGATAGATCGGTAGATAGATAGATAGGTAGGTGAAACAGCACGAGCATACGAGCACCCAGTACACTAACACACAAAATAATATAAATTCCCCATTATGAATTATTCAGCGCCAAAGTGATAAGTACTTGTTAATTATTTAAGTATTCATGAAGAAGATGAAGCAGGAAGATAATGAGCCCCTAGCAAGCAGTAGAAGCTGCAGCTGGCAGAATGAAGTCCCTGCGACTCCTCCTCCTACTCCCACTCTTACCCATCATCACAAGGTCTTTGCGCAGGTACACGAGAATATGTAACGGGCAACATTATGAAGTACAAAGGTGCTTTTAAGCACACACACAACGGTACAAACGCACAGCGCTTCTTGCAGTCTTATTACCTGAGCAAAGTTCAACAAGCTTTATCCAAGTAGTCCTCTTGATCTTACACAAAGAATTATTTTAATAAATTAAAGAACTAATTCTCAGTCTTCAACTTAGCAAGAAGTAGTTCTACCATTTCCTTGGTCCCAATTATAGCAATCATCAAAAATCATCTCGAGATTTTGGAATCTTTGGGTTTATGAAGTATTAGGTTTTTTTTTTAAAAAAAATAATTAAATCAAACTATCCTGCTAAGTTTAGGGTAGAACCAACAGGGTGGATCTGAAGCGGTTGTTGGGCATCCAGCACTTTGGTATTACCATTGGCTAAGTCCTGGTGGCTATTCCAAGGGAGATATACTCCTACTTTTAGCCCTTATAAAGGATGGAAACTAAAAATGGATGTATTTTTTACTTTATTTATCTATTTTTTAAAAGTAGCAAAAAAGATTGGGGCTGTTGATTTTGTAGTTCCAGTCGATTTGACTATCTCTTGGCTAAAATAGGAACACAATGATGCAAATACTCAGAGGATAACCGCCATCTGCAGAGGAGATGGCGCAGAGAAGGGGAAGAAGGGCCAACATTGCTAGAGGCTATTTCAGCCAACTACAAACAACACTAAAACCCAAGAGTAAAATGTGGTCCTCCACCACAATGGATAGCCAGTGAAGCGATGAAGAGTCAGATGATGGTTTTAGAGAGGAAAATCTCCGCTCTGGAGAACAACATTCGTTACATATAGATGAGAGAAATTAGGTGATGCGTAGCTAATGAGCCAATCAACGTGGCACTGGTCACTGGCACTTTCCCTCCACCCCCCAATGCCCTATAATACTGATAAAACTTTGTCAATATGCAACACAATCCTCCCCACCAACCCCCTTCGCCTCTCAAACAACACACAATACAAAGTGGTCAACCCACTATAAAAGTTTTGTTTTTGGTGTTTTAATGGTGAACTATGGTGTTTTATTGGTTATAACCAATGTTAAGCTAGAGAGTAAGTAGACTATCTAGTCAGAGGGGGGGCGCTTGTCCAAAAAAGAAAAAAACTTGTTTACAAGAAATATCGGAGTGAATGCAATTAAGTGCAACGTAGGGGAATATTATGGAGATAAGAAGGCACCACGGTAGCCGAGCGGTTAAGAGGCGAGACCCGCAAAGCTAAGATGTATTGTTGGTTAGTGGTTTCGATACCCCCATCAAGGCGTTGCATTTTATTTAATGGTTAATATGAGAACTGTATAGTAAGTAAGTATAGGCTAGACCCGCATAGCTAAGATGTATTGTTGGTTTAGTGGGTTCGATTCCCCTGCTCTAGACGTTGCATTTTATTTAATGGTTGATATGAGAACTGTATAGTAAAGTATGTTAGGCGGTTATAGGCTAGACCCGCATAGCTAAGATGTATTGTTGGTTAGTGGTTTCGATACCCCCATCAAGGCCTTGTGCATTTTATTTAATGGTTGATATGAGAACTGTATAGTAAGTATAGGCTAGACCCGCAATGCTAAGATGTATTGTTGGTTTAGTTGGTTCGATTCCCGGTGTCTAGGTCTTGGATTTTATTTAACGTTTAATATGAGAAATTAATAGTAAAGCAAGTTTGCTAATCGCCTCCGTCCACGACACCTAATTTGGTAGTTGGACTTAAAGCTCGCCTGAAAAAATAGGCATTTACTTTACTACTTTATGGAGATAAGACTATACTCAAAAGTATGTCCAATTCCCTTAGCCTGCGGTACAGCCTAAAAAATTTTTCTATGCTATGCAAAGAGAATAATGGGCGGAGCCTTTTATTTGGGATTTTTAATTTTTTTCGCCCTTCCCCCATGACTTCATGATCCCAATACTCCAGACCTAATCGCGTCAGAATTTGGGAAGCGAGCATTGCCTACCTGGGTGGTTCTTTTTATAATTTATATATTTCCAGTGAGAGCAAGAAGTGGGGTTTTTCTTTTTCTCTTTCTCGTACTTTCCTTTTTTTTTGTTGAGGGGTGGGTGGTGGAAAGGTAAAAGAACTGAGCTGCCCTATCAAGGTTTCCTCTTGCCCTACAACAATATCCCTTTGTACCCTTTATTCATTCCTTCTCTCTCTCTCATCACATACACTCTCTTATTCTTTCTCTTCCTCACTCAAACCCTTACCCGCCCCACAAAACAGGCCCTTTTTGCTTTGCCGCTATCCTGCGCGCGCGCACACACACACACACACACATATCTGTTTGCTTTCTGATAAAATATTAAAAAGTAATTCCACTTCCGCCAAGACGGTGAGTTTCACTACGGACGGAGAGAGAGAGAGTGAGACCGGAAGGAAGAAAAACCCAACGCACTGCCCGCAACACTTTCCGGTTAAAACTCTTTTACTATTTTAACACCTGGTGGAAAAGCTTTCACTTTTCTACTGAATCTAATTTTCTCTTTTTTCTCTCTCTCCTACTTACATACACGCACACGAGCGCGCAGTTTTTCCCACCTCCCGCCAAAAAACCGCACACTTTTCGTAAACATGGTAACTCGTAGAGACTTGTGAGTGAATGCTACTGCAATGTTGTTATTCTACTGAATAACAAAGCAAAGTGAAAATATTATAACTCAGGAAAACTGACATATAGGGAAAGAAAAGCTTCGCACTTAGAAACCACTAAATTCATTTCTTTATTAATATTTAATCTTTAAATGATTAATAATTCATGACGTTGATATTAAATCTAAGATTTTATTTTTATTATTTTTGCGCGACCACTTTTAGCAAATAAAAATAATAATGAAAAAATAAATGCCCAGTTTCAGTCATTATAAACTTTATAATGCCGAGCTTTCGACCTAGGGTGACTAAGGTCATCTTCAGGGCTGTGGAACATATTTACAGTGTGTTAACAATTATATTACCAATTAATTATATTACAATGAATATTTATAATGTAACGAAAATTAACAAAAATATTTTGCCTAATTTAGAATATACTGTTTTACATCATTAGAGGGTTGGTGTGTCTTCTGCCTTCGTCTGTTCATGGACTTAATGTGATCGGTCTGTGTGTGATTGTGTTTGGTTGTAAGGAAGTCAGTGTTGCCAATTGTCTGTCAAGTGTTCTGCAATAAGTTGGCGTATATGTTGTTTAAATTGTTGGTGTCAGTTTTGAAATTTAGACTGTTTTCTGTCTTAGATACGTATGTATATCATTTCTATGTATATCATCACACACAGACCGATCACATTCAGTCCATGAACAGACAAGACAGAAGACAGACCAACCCTCTAATGATGTAAAACAGTATATTATAAATTAGGTACATATTTTTGTAAATTTTCGTTACATTACACATATTCATTGTAATATAATTAATTGGTAATATAATTGTTAACACACTGTAAGTATGTTCCACAGCACTGAAGATGGACCTAGTCCCTAGGTCGAAAGCTCGGCATAATAAAGTTTATAATGACTGAAACTGGCATTAATTTTTCATCCTATTGAAACTATGATTCAGTCACCAAAAATAATGAACAGTAATAATAGTAATAATAATAATAATAACTAGGGAAGGGATTAGATATGCGGTTAGCATACTGGACTCCCACGCGGAGGTCCCGGGTTCGAATCCAGCAGCTGACCCTTAGATTTTCTCTTCCTAGGAGCTTCTTACAGCTCACTGTCCGGTGATGGACAGTGTTGTCTGTAACGAGAGAACACTGTCCGGAGGCCGGCAGTGCACTGAAATAAGCTCCGGGCGCCAATAACCTTAGATGTTGACGCGCCATAAATCAGAAATAAAAAAAATAACTGAAGTAATCAATTGAATAAGGTTGGCACATTCGGTCGATCTTTTTTTTTTAAACAAAACCTATTTCCGCTATTTTATATTCAAGGAACTTAAAAAAAAAACTTCCGGGATAGCTCAAAATAAAATATCTGCACGGCTAAAGCCCTTTCTCTTACTTACGAGGGTAAGAGAAAGTACAAAAAAGGGTGAAAAACACAATTAAAAAAAAAGGGCATTTCACTACATATAATTAAATTGCTCAGCTTAAACACCATGGCTACCCGAAAATTAATAAATTTATAAAAGTTAATTATAAGTTTTCTCAGAGAGAGAGAGAGAAAGAGAGGGGGGAAGCTGGAGCAAAAGAAGCGTAAAAATCTGTCAAAAAATCAGTTATGAAAAAGTTTTTTTTCTTTCAGGTTAGAGAAGCTTTTCCAGCAGTGTGACTGGATGAACTAGACATGTCTGACATTTTATATTAAAAGATGGTTGGGTGTGGTAGCTGTGAAAAGCTGGGAAAAGTTTTTCTTTTTTTTTTTTTTTTGTTTGATTTGGTTCAAGTGTAGAGAGGCCTGGCTGTTGTGGTGGAAATGGTTTTTCCCCAGAAAAAATCATCTGTTTGGTAAAAAAAAAAGAAAATTTGGAAAATGAGATTGGTTCACTATTTTTCGTCTTTCAATATCCCTTCTATCCCTTTTTTTTTTTTAACTTCCTCTCCACGTAAAAGGAAGTAAGCTTATCGTATTAATTATTTTCATATTTTTGGAAATAACACTTTTTTATGTAGGCCCTTAAACGTAACAAGGGTTTTCTTTAAGTGATTTTCCAAAAAATTTAATTACACGGAAAGGTAAAAAATGTTAACACTATTTCTCTGCGCGTGAGAATACGCCAATGAAAACACATTACCATTAGTTCCATTTGATATCACTTATCGGTAATAAATTTATTTTGTATTATTTTTATGGATGGGGAAAAACTGTTATCTCACAAAGATATAATTCATTTTGCTGGAAATATTTCTCTCCCCCCCACTCACACTTGAAACAACCAGGACTTACCTTAGATGAGGACTTGGCCGGGTAGGGAAGGGAAAAAGGAGAAAAATCGATAAAATAAGACGTTTAAAGGGCCGGAAATTATGGTTTGGAAGGAAATACAGAGTTAAATCGTTAATGACGAGTAAACTTGCGATAAGAAGAGTGAGAGAGACAGAGAGAGGGAGATTGTGGGTAGATTTATTTCCGAGGATTAAGACAGTTTGCCAACCAGAAATGTGGCAGCAGATTGCTTGCCAAAATGTAGCATTTCTAACAAAGAAAACGCCATGAAAATAACCTGATACATGATCTCGCATATTAATTATTAATTACTTGAATATGAACTTTAGACCTTACTAATTATTAAGAACATGGCCTCATTCACTTGTATAATTTTCAATGTTCTAATATATACAGGGTGAAATATTGTCCATAGGCCTACTGTGTTGTAGTACATCTAAAGTGAAGTTCAATGACGTACTGGCCAACTTCATATTTTCCACTGTTCTTAAGAGACATCACTTTAAATTGTTTTTTTTCTAAAATCATAACTTTTTTGCAATAAAAATGTTATTACTCAGAAAGTTTTAGTCCGAATTCGATTCTGGATGACACGGTTAGAAAGACAGATAAATTTTCTAAAAATTGATACCATTTCGAAGCCTAAGTTATTCTCCCAAACAGCTTTAATCTTCCTCCTGGATACTGGGAAAAATAAAAGTAAACGAAATTTTTGAAGAAAACTCACATTAGGCCCTTATGTGTGATCATTATCAGACCTAGGTGCTGGCCACTTTTCTAGTAAAAGTTTCCTTGTCTAATGTGGGCTTTCTAACGCGGTATATCATTTTCCAGGATTCCTTTTATCTTCGTAAGAGAAATTACGTTTGTTTTTGCAAGACAACGTGTTCACGAGCACTCAACACGCAAAATTATAATGTTAGTTTTAGAGTGTTAGTTTATCAAGTTGTTTAATTCATTGAAAACTCTTTTAGATTGGCCAGTAGTCAATTTTTAAAGTAGATTGTCTTAAAATAAGGAAGTCAAAGGTTACAATTAATTACAAAGTAATGATTTTATAAAAAAAAGTAAAGTGACGTCACTCAAGAACAGTGGAAAATGTGAAGTTGGCCAATTCGTCATTAAACTCCACTTTAGATGTACTACACACAGTAGGCCTATGGACAATACTTACTGGTTCACCCTGTATAAATATTTAAACTTTTTTTTAAAAAAATTTAGACATTTTCGCTAACATTAACCTTTTTAGAGCTAAAGCCTGTCCACCCTCCTCGATCCCACAGAACCCTCCTAATGTTTTTTTTTTTTTAAAGAAAAATATAACAAATAAAATTTTAAGAATAAAATAAATGTACTAAGAAAATATTAAAGGGAGGCTGAGTGGTTAGCGTACACTAAATTCCAACGCAATGATACCGGGTTCGAATCCAGCTGCTGGGCCTTTAGTTTTTCTCTTCCTAGAAGCTAATTAGAGCTCATGAGCCCCCTCCTAGTTGCAATGTTGACAACAACGTGAGAGAGAAGAACCCAGTGTGCACTGCAAAGATTTCCGGGCATTAATTGACCTCAAGATGTTGATGTGCCTTAAAATTACGATAAAATAAAATTTGAAAAAAAGGAAATAATCCCGATATATTTTTAATTTTACCCCTATTCATTTAATCTTCCTTTTTATAACCTATAAGTTATGGAAGATCGAATCAAATTTATGGAAAATTTTGGCATGGCTGAATGATTCTAATTCCAAATAAATCGGAGCGGATGTTGGTCAAATGGTCAAGAGTGTGGCTTTGTAAGCGGGAGCTTCCGCCCCCGCGTATTTATTTTGTTAGAAAAAATTGTTTATAGTAAAGCATAAGCTTCCGCTCCAGTCCACGACACCTAATTGATAGTTGGACGTTAAGCCTCGCCTGAAAAAAATAGGCGATTACTTTATAATAAAAACAAATCAAACCACTGACCACTTTTGCTAGGATTTTTTTTGTAAAGTGAACAGTGATTTATTCCTGCAATAAATGTCCTAAATCCTTTATACTGCTTCTTCCAGAAGAGGAAGAAGAATCCCTGAGAGGGGGATTAACAGGAAGCCAAAAAAAAAGTCATAAAAAAGAGGAGCTCTCAAATTACCAGAAGCTACGAGAGCAGAAATCTAAACCAACAAATATTTTCTGAGCGCTTAGTGCTTATTTTTTTTTTTTTTAAGGAGTATTTATGACTATAAGTTGGCCAGCCTGGGTGGAGCGGACGCAAGTTGAATTAAATGTGAACGTTGAAGGTGGAAATGTAGCGCTAGACTAAGGGAGTATGAAGTAGACTAAGAATAAACCTCACTGTTTTCCTAGTTCTACCATTGTCTGGTTGGTACCCTAGGCAAGGATCATAGAATAATCTTGAAGACGACCAAGAGTTAAAGCTAAAGAAAGCAAAGCCAAGCTTAAATCTGACAATAAAAGTTTAGCCCAGCTTTAAAAATATCTTTCGCTTCTTTTCTTCCACTCTTTTGGAGCGAAAAACCTTAGTATAGGTGAGCTTAAGCTAATAATAAATAGGATATAGTAACAGCTAAGAACAACGCGGTGAATTTGATCAATACAATAAATAAAGTACGTAATAAACTACTTCCTTTTGGAGTAATGAAATTACGTCATATTTCCGAAAACGAGTACTTACCGGAAATGTCCGTATTGAGTGGTTTTGCGAAAAAAAAAAAAATGGCCTACGATTTGGAACGTTTTTCTTCCTCTTCATGACAAGGACCAAAAAACATCGACCAGGAACGGAAGCTGGCAAGAAGAACTCTTTCTTTGTTGCCTTTGTTCCATGGTGGTATCCCATTTTGCTGAGAACCGCGGACACCGTCACGGTTAGGTTGGAAAATTGTCGGGACCCTCACTGGGCGTCCAGGATAAAGTGGGGGATGTTACGAGCTTCCTACAGAGGGGAATGTTGATTACAGACTCACACTAGCCTGGGAATTGCTCTAGGCGCCAAAGGTCGCCCAAAGTGGTCTATATAGGCCCCCAGGGATCTATTTGACAAAAGTAGGGGTCGATCTGAGCCAGGAGGGAACGAAGGAAAAACAATTTCGAACCCAATATAGCGGAACCTTGCAAAGAAACACCAGGCACACCCATCTCATTAATTAAGAAGCAATACTGTAGTTACTTTACTTATTTATAATTACTTATTATTTAATAAATATTAAGGTATTTAAATTTCAACATTAGGATATTTTTCATAAAACTATTGCTACACAATGTAAAATTTCTTTAATAAATGTTTAAAATCATAAAATAAATGTACAAACACTTGTACCTAATTCCTAATATATAGTTTTATTTTAATTAACTGAAAATTACTTTTATGGAGGGGTCGATGGAGATTTCGAAAAATTATATAGGGGGCCATAATCAATAAGGTTTGGCGACCTCTAGGTACTAAATAATCGCCTATTTTTTCAGGCGGGGCTTAACGTCCAACTACCAAATTAGGTGTCGTGGACGGAGGCGACTAGCAAACATACTTTACTGTAAATTTCTTTTATTAACCATTAAATAAAATCCAAGGCCAAGACCGGGAATCGAACCCACTAAACCAACAATACACCTTAGCTTTGCGGGTCTAGCTTATAACCGCCTAACATACTTTACTATAAATTTCTCATATTAACCATTAAATAAAATCCAAGACCTAGACCAGGGGAATCGAACCCACTAAACCAACAATACATCTTAGCTTTGCGGGTCTAGCTTATAACCGCCTAACATACTTTACTATAAATTTCTCATATTAACCATTAAATAAAATCCAAGACCTAGACCAGGGGAATCGAACCCACTAAACCAACAATACATCTTAGCTTTGCAGGTCTAGCCTATAACCGCCTAACATACTTTACTATAAATTTCTCATATTAACCATTAAATAAAATCCAAGGTCTAGACCGGGAATCGAACCCAGTACCACAATGCATATGAGCTTTGCAGGTCTCGTCTCTTAACCAGCTCGGCTACCGTGGCGCCTCCTCTAGGTAGTAATTGACCCTAGTTTGACGCCCCCCAAAAAAGACGTAGTAACAACGCGGTGAATTTGATCAACACAATAAATAATGTACGTCATAAACTACTTCCTTTTGAAGTACTGAAATTACGTCAAATTTCCGAAATCCCAATCTTTCCTGTCAGGAAAGATGTGCTCGTCTTAAGATCTAGGCTCAGTAAATAATTGATACAATTCTTGCAAGGAATTCTGCAGTAAATTTGTCTAGCAGCGATATTCCTTAACAGGAAATCTAGCCTTATCAAAATTGGACTAATCAAACAGGAAACCTTAAATACCTACCAAATTAATCACCAAAAAAAGAAAAATTTTACAACTTCCCGAACTACCTTATAACTTCCGCTGCTTAGTTATCCCCACCATTCTTCTACACCTTCCCCCCACTACTAAACTTCTAGAATTTTATAATATC
The DNA here is from genome assembly GCF_049639745.1 of Rhodnius prolixus. Taxonomy (NCBI): domain Eukaryota; kingdom Metazoa; phylum Arthropoda; class Insecta; order Hemiptera; family Reduviidae; genus Rhodnius; species Rhodnius prolixus. The sequence goes on from NW_027411582.1 coordinate 34,857,570, forward strand.
CTAAAGGTTGCCAACATAAAGTTTTATAACCACCTTCCCATACCCATTTAACTGTTATGCTGATAACGATTCCGTTATAACATATAAAACGTAATAACATAGGAACATAAAGAAAGGAAAAAAGGAAGGAAAGAAGAAATTTCTATGTTGCAAATTTATGTGTCTGACACTTACGTACATAAAACTATCTGTACAACTTGGTAGTTCTTTTATGTACGTACCCATGCTACATATATGTATGTACTTAGGAAGTTTAAATATATATATGGCTAGAGATGCGCTGGAGGAACACTGCCTACCTGCATATGCATGAATATTTATATAAAACTCGTTTCTTACTTTTTATTATGTACCTCTTATGTAAGTTCATAACTTAAGTTTTTTTATTGTGAGTAAGTTATTTATGTTTTTAGGAGTTTAGGGTTAACTGTTAGGGGAATTATAATATTGCTTTAAAAGTCCCATTGCGTTTTACTTTCTTTTATAACTCTCGGTAGGGAAGCCTTGCAATCGATTTTGTAAGTGATTTGTAAGTCTGTACCACTAACTACAGTCTGTAGGTCAAGGTCCAATTCACCTACTCGAGGGCCTACAGGTTTAAACTGGCCAAGGTACTCAATCTGTGGTTTTGCAATGATTACAAATGAGGAGTAAATTTTTTATCCCAGTCCCACTTGATTCCCTGATCTGTGTAAGGGTCATGTTGTAGCGGTAGGAAATGAGATGGGCCAAAGTCCTGGCAAAGTAAAAAGCGCTAAACCTCTTCTTTTTAACAGGGCTTTTGAAAGAAACGGTGTTTTTTTTTTTTTCTAGAGGGAAGAGGAAATAGTCAGCTGAGCTACATCCTGAACCGGATTTCCTGTAGTTTGAGGTATGCGCCTATAACTGACTAGGCGTTCTATAAATTGGAAGGGATCTGTGGCGAAACTGAGATCTGAGTAAAAAAACCGGAATTCTTTAAGCTGACATCTACCATTAAGGGATACTGCAAGACAAAGAAGCTGGAACTAAAACGTTATGTGGCACCTGCAGATTCTGTAAGGGAGATGCGAAAAAATATATCTCCTGAGGAGGGGCCGGATTTTCCTATAGGCTAATTAGGCTTCAGCCTAGGCCCTCAAGATCTAGAGGGCCTACATTCAAATTGATAGCAAAATTAAAATTACACTATTCTAAAAACAGTGAACTCTAAAACAGTAGTTTTTATCAATGTAGTGTTATATTTTAATATCATCTCTCATGTAATTTACAAACTTAAAAATGGGAGGTGAAAGAGCCTCATAAGTGGAAAAGCCTAGAGCCTTTTGACGTGAATATGTCTTTAAATTTGCTATCATATGGAGGCAATCCAAAAAACCTAATAACAAAATCGGGGGATACAGTTTGGTATTTATAGTTTCGAATCTATCGTCTACATCCAAAATTAAATTAGACCACTGGATAGCTAAAGGATCAAAGAATTCATTACGATAAGCGAGGACTGTGACGCATCGCGCGCGGTGGAGGGGGAAGCGCCGCCATTTTGAGATCATTTTGCTGCGTATCGAGATTTGCATTTAGTATAACTTTTGACTCGGAGAAGTTCACGTTGTTTGTTTAAGTTTTAATCTATCGATTGTATATAAAACATTAGTGTAAAATAGTGACGACAGTGAATAAAATAAGGTGTTAGAATAAAAAAATATTATCAAAAATATATAATGTCGGCCTATACGCGTCGAAAAGCCAAAACCAAATATATTTTCATCTAAATCCGGCCCTGCTCCTGAATGCCTACGAAGACATTATCCACAGAAGTTTTAGACACAGGAAGTAAGCCCAGATGTAGCCTAACTAGAACCCTATCGGATTCAGAGAGATAAAGAGAATTTGCTACTACCACCAAGATCTGCACCGGCGACGGCTCCAGGCGGGCTCTCGCCCAGACCCTTCTGCGCTCATCGCCGCGGCCCTCTTACTCAAGTGACTAACTACAATTGACAAAATATTTTACATTTTTAAGCGGATCTACAAACATATATTTCCGGCGTGAACCAGAAGACTAAACGATCTCTGTATCGTATATGCCAATAAATCAACTTTACCCAAACTAAGAAAAAATAATATTCTTAAATACAATATTAAAACAATTCCCATGGTGGCTATATACTATATGTCCTGTTCTATACTGTATTATATAGCCAAGTTCCACGTAAACTATATATGTACATATTTCTGTATGTATATGTGTATATTTATGTATGGATGTGCAATAAAATGGGAAGAAATAAAAATGAGAAATAAAAGCGGAAGCAATAGCTACATATGTCGCCGGCCTGGATTTCCGTTTTATAAGAGTACGTCCATCAAATCTGCCGACACTTCCTTTTTACATCTCTAGTCTGATTTCCAATACTTCCTTTTTATTGAAGTCAGGTCACTAGAATGGTTTCTAGACTATCACTTTAGCTTACGCCTAAGCAAGAGGCTGATCTAACGATCAAATCAAATTATTTAAAAAAATAAGTTTTCCACCGAAAATTTGAAGGTTTTCCTCTAAATTCGAGAAGAAAAATAATCGGATTTGAACCCTCACGTGATATTCTTCTATAAAATTCTCGATTTGTAGACTAATCACGTACATTTTCTTAGAAAACCTAAACGGTATAGGTAAAAAAAAACAATCTTTTTGATAATTGGCAACACTGTGACCTGTTCCCGAACAAGAATATTTTAAAGCCAACCACAGCTCAGTATACATCTAAATAGGACGGAAGACCCACCAATCATTTGTTTGTTAACAATGTGAAACAAAAGAAAAACATTGTTGAAAATGTGGTTTTTAGAGATCCAAAATGCTGGATAAGATTTTTTATTTTATCCGTGGCAGTACGAATTTTATAATTCGCACTTTCATCCAATATCAGTGGTAGATTATTCGACCTCTGATGATGGATGAAGGACTGAAACCGGCCAGGGATACAAATAAACGTGCAAACTACGATGAGATAAAATCGAAGAAACAAATTATAATTGTTAATAAACTAAAATTGTTTTCTCTAATAATTTTTTTAATATCATCAAATCAATGTACATTGTAATTGCTGTTCATTATTTTTGGTGACTGATTCATAGTTTCAAATAGGATGAAAAAATAAGTGCCAGTTTTCAGTCGTGATACATTTATTCTGCCGAGCTTTCGACCTATGGACTAGTTCATCTTCAGGGCTAGTTTACAAAGTAATATCTTTACATTACAGGGTTGGTGTGCCTTCTGTCTTGTCTGTTCATGGAATGAGGTGTGAATCGGTCTGTGTGTGATATGTGTTTGGTTGTGAGGAAGTCAGTGTTGCCAATAATTGTCAAGTGTTTTTGTAGTAAGTTGGCCGTATATGTTGTTTAAATTGTTTCGGGTTCAGTTTTTTGAAATTTAGACTGTTTTCTGTCTTAGATATGTATATCCTTAAGCAGTTTAATAGTTCCCGTCACCTTTTTCCAATTAAGACCCGGCAACTCCTAGTTTCCTCTCTTATATTCTTCCCCCATTTCGACTATGGTTGTTTAGTGTATGGCGGTCTTTCTGGTGATATTGAAACTAAGCTTAAGCGCCTCCATGAACTGCTTCATAAGATTTATTTTCAGCATTTCCAGAGACTCTCGCATTTCGCACTGCTACGATGAGTTGAAGTGGCTTTTTCCTGTCTATCGCCGCCAATATTTTTTGGCTTCTTTCCTTTTTCAAGTCATCCAGTCTCAAAGGCCTTCCTATATTTTTCAACTCCTTAAGTTTAAATCCTCCATCCATTCCCGTAACACTAGATCTCGCTCATCTGATCTCTATATTCCCTCTCACCGTACCTCATCCTTTGACAAGTCCTTCCTAATACGTGCTACCTCTCTCTGGAACACCTTGCCTTTATCTGTCCGCCATGCTCCTACCCTATCCAACTTTAAATCCCGTCTATTCAGTTATCTACTTTCTATCCAGCTTCCTCCAAAATTCTAATTGTTTTAATTTATTTCCTTAATTTCTGCTGTTTCATTATTTTATTTTTACTTTCATTTTAACTTATTATATTTTCACTTTTGTAAATACTTATTTATTTATTTAATTTCTGTATAATCACAGGCCAAACTGTTAATACCTCTATTTGTTCCTGTATTTATTCTTAGGGGACAATTGTCCCAGAATAATAAATTTCTTTTCTATTTCTATTTCTATTTTCTATAACATTTCTAGCACTTTCCTTTTGTGTATGTTGGTTTCTGATTTAAGTATCTTTGTGTTTGGAAAAACGAAAGTGTGATGATTTTCTGCGCTGTGTAATCTATTTTCTGTTAAAAGTATTATTTTTTTTTTACAGCCCTGAAGATGATCTAGTTAGTCCCTTAGATACTTTGGCAATAATCTTCCTTCCCGTAGGAACATCTGAACTTACAATTCCAACTGCTCAAAACAGATATTCCCGATATAGGGGGGAAAAAACCACTTAAAATTAAACTTTGATTGATTATTTCTGGATAAATTTCAAGAAAGAGAGCTTCTAGGATACAGAGGCTGGGCTATTCTTCCCTCTAAAGCCACAACAAAAATTAGCATTTCGAGAATGAGAAAAGAGCAAAAACTTAGTGTGTTTTCACAGCATTATTTGGTGGTTGTTGACTTTAGAAAAAACTTTTCCAGCGTTGATATTGAAGGAAAATTAATATTGAAGGAAAAGCTTCAAATAAATTATTCAATTATTTTAGCATTAAAACGTTGCGGGGAAAATTTATTTATAATAACTGGGGAAAACCCCCCTCATTAATTTTCTCCTAAAACTAGCAGAACAAAGCCAACTAGAAGAAAGTTATTACCTAATAACATTATTAAAGTTTAGTAACTCTGTGGAAAGCATTTAATTAAATATAAATGATATGAGAGGCAAAATGCTAAAGAAGAACAGTACAATAACTATAACGAACAGTACAATAATAATAATAGCGAACAGTACAATAATAATAACAGTAATAACTGATATATGATATGAAGATGAACGGTTTTTGCAAACTATATAATTGCTAGATATCACGCGATAATAAAATTCGAGAAAATAATAGCATGCTACATTTTGTATATATATATATATATATACACGTGTCTCCTGACAATGCTAATATGATTTAAAAATAGATATTGTACTATAAACAGCTGACTTAGCACTATTTTCTATTCCTGTTAAAAAGAGAGGAAATTATCAAATTGGAGACTTTTTTTTTAATTTTTGAATTTTTACCGGATGTATGCATTGAGGTCAGCTGAGTGTGAAAAATGTAGTTTTTACTACGTCACAGGAAGTTGAAATTTTAATTATTGTTGATGACGCCAGAATAAGGTAGATATTATACTAAAATTAGGGCGCCACGGTAGACGAGCGGTTATAGGCTAGACCCGCAAAGCTGAGATTTATTGTTGGTTTAGTGGGTTTGATTCCCCTGGTCTAGGCCTTGGATTTTATTTAATGTTTAATATGAGAAATTTACAGTAAAGTATGTTTGCTAGTCGCCTCCGTCCACGACACCTAATTCGGTAGTTGGACGTTAAGCCTCGCCTGAAAAAATAGGCGATTACTTTACTTACTTTACTTTTGATACTAAAATTAAGATAGATAATTAAAATCTCTATTGGCGTCATTAACTACGTCACTAGTATTACATTATACGTAATATTGACCATGTTACTTGCATGTATAACGACAATTTCATTTCTCTTCTTTTTTTTTTTACACATGCTGTTTGTTAATATTTTAGATAGAGCAAATCGTAACATTTTGTTAGCAAGACCCACACCGGAAAGGGCTGAGAATTCTACGAGAAGGGGGCCTGAAAAAGCAGTTCGTGCCTTATCTGGAATATTAGGAACGTACTTCCTCCCTTGCCCCCCATTCTCCCACCCAACCTGGGCCAAGGATGAGCAATACTATGGTGGTAGAGGGCTGTGTTTGTCGTAGAATCTGGGGACGAGGCGGAAAGGCTTCTGGGTGGATACGATAGGGCTGAGTTTGCGGAGTGTACCATTTATTTGCAGACCTGTACAACATCCGGTAACTTACCTAAAAGTGTTTCACTAATAAAAATTATTTAAACTTAAAATAATGGGCATAAATAACATCTACAATTTTTTTTTTGGCTGCTAATCTGATGCGAGAACCCTTCACGCTACTTCCGCCGCTATCCATTTCCGAGCGCTGAATTTATTTCCTCCGGACTGTATTTTAAATATTAAAATACTTCGAATTTATTAAACAATTTTTTCAAAACCAAGCTCAGAAAATGTTATAACTAATTAAACAGAAAGCTTTTATCTATAAAAACTTTATCTAAATCCAGTTCAAAAAGTTAGAAAATGTTTAATTACCTAAAATATTCATGTTGAAGCTTTACTATTTGAATTATCTACATCTCCAACCATATATTTAAATTTTGTACAACTAGTTTGTAGTTTTTTTTTATTTTTTAATAATGTGAGGCTTTCAACAAACTTGAAGTTTTTACTAATTTACTGGCTGGAATAAAAACATGAATGCACCGATCAGGAGGAAATCAGAAAATTAACCAGTTAAGAGGTGGAATTTAGTTTTTTAAAAAACCCCCCACAGTGTGCGGAATTAAAATCAGATAATGACGTGTATACACGTCGAACGCAGGGCAAAACAACCAAAAAAGGTTTACAAACGTCTTAATAGTCACTGCAAGCGACTTTTTCTGCAATCTCTCTCGGGGGCTTGAGATTACCAGAGCATTCTGTGCTCAATCCAAAATCTTGCACCGCTTCTTCACGTTATGCATTGCCTCTAGTTAACTAGGAACACAAGAGCTTTTTACAAGGAAGAATTCTGTGCGAAATGAAATCATGCTCGTACTGAGGTCTGTACCACTATGTAAAAGTTAAAAATGGGCATTGCACAAGGGTTTGAGAGCTTCTATTTGTGTGCCTAATTCCCCAATCTCTAATGCGGATACCAAACATGTACCAACCACTTATCATTTGGCTGGCTCCCACCTCCGTATAAAATACTTGGCAGTTCTATTGGTTAAGATAAAGAAAACATCCCCCACTAAATAATATTCTTATTGTATTTCAGTAAAATTTCCAGTTTTTACAGTTAATGGCAATTTTATTTTTTTCACAACGAGTATACCACGTCGAATGCACCGTAACAGAGATTTGGTTTGACGTGTATACACGTCAAACGCGCTAAACTGGTTACGGCAAGCCCGAGAATTCAATAATAACATTTTTAGCACAGTAGATTAGAAATGAGACGGATACATGAGAATAAAGTTAAATTCTCAACATCAAAAACCGGTCAACGATACAATAAACACGTGTGCTGCTGACGGATAAAAATCAAAGTAATTAAATATTATTTGATTTTTGGCGCTAATGACCAAGATGTCGATGCGCCGAAAAAAAAAAAAATAAATAAATATTATTATCAGTGCACCCGAGGCTACAAAATCTGCAATGGAATTTACAAGAGGATTTAGAAATAAAAGAATATGGGAACATTAAATATGTTGTCTTCTTGAGGTGAATAACATCTTGATAGCTTAATCGCTTAAAAGGAGGGAACTAGAAGTAACAGGAGTTTAGCGAAAGGCAGACCAAGTCAAGCATATCTAACTTCTTTGCAAAATTAGAAAACATTCAATTTAAGGCAAGAGGTTTCCCTCAAAATTAGTAATTAAAGATTTTTTTTTACAAACTGTTTTAATTTGTGAAAAGAAAAACTAATTGAACTAATACAAAAAAATTATCGATTTAGATCTAACATAATTTATATTACAGCATAATATTGATCAGTTAGTTAGTTGTACATATTACGTCTAATAGTCAACAACAAGCAGAACAATAATCTAGTTTAGGGGGGGGGGAGCCGTGATGAATTTATTAACGTAGAAAACAGAGGGGGACGAATGAATAGCGGAGCCCCCTCCGGCGAGCTAGCCTCTCTTCGGCAATGAGCTAGCGCTTGGATCTCCCCGTCACATAGTAACAAGACAAATTGCATGTTCAATAAATCAAAATACGTGTGCTCCCCCAAACATCAAGGACGAATTACAATAATAATCATTTACATAAGCGGAACAAAAGTGGAAACGTCATAGATGCACATTTCCTGTTTTTTTTTTTTTTTTTTAGGATACTAAATTTTGGAATAATAATGTTGGTTAATGTGTAGAATGATTTTGAAAAATAATATTAACAACTAAATTGAATTTCTAATAATCTTTCTCCTACAACTAGAAGTTAAGTAATCGCCTATGTTTTCAGGCGGGGCTTAACGTCCAACTATCAATTAGGTGTCGTGGACGGAGGCGACTAGCAACATACTTTACTATAAATTTCTTTCATTAAACATTAAATAAAATCCAAGGACCAGACCTGAGGAATTGAACCCACTAAACCATCAATACACCTTAGCTTTGCGGGTCTAGCCTATCTATCGCCCAACATACTTTACTATAAATTTCTCATATTAACCATTAAATAAAATATAAAGCCTAGACCAGGGGAATCGAACCCACTAAACCTACAATACATCTTAGCTTTGCGGGCCTAGCCTATATTCTCCTAACATACTTTACTATAAATTTCTCATATTAACCATTAAATAAAATCCAAGGCCTAGACCAGGGGAATAGAACCCACTAAACCTACAATACATCTTAGCTTTGCGGGTCTAGCCTATATTCGCCTAACATACTTTACTATAAATTTCTCATACTAACCATTAAATAAAATCCAAGGCCTAGACCAGGGGAATCGAACCCACTAAACCTACAATACATCTTAGCTTTGCGGGTCTAGCCTATATTCGCCTAACATACTTTACTATAAATTTCTCATATTAACCATTAAATAAAATCTAAAGCCTAGACCAGGGGAATCGAACCCACTAAACCAACAATACATCTTAGCTTTGAGGGTCTAGCCTATCTATCGCCTAACATACTTTACTATAAATTTCTCATATTAACCATTAAATAAAATCCAAGGCCTAAGACCGGGGAATCGAACCCACTAAACCAACAATACATCTTAGCTTTGCGGTTCTAGCCTATAACCACCTAACAATACTTGACTGTAAATTTCTCATATTAACCATTAAATAAAATCCAAGGCCTCAGACCGGGGAATCGAACCCAGTACCCAATACATATTTTCTCCTGCAACTAATTATTATTTTAAAAACTGACAAATTGTGTTTTTTAAAAAAACACAATATACCACTAAATAGAAGGGGGATTTCGCGCGTCAATGCTTCTGTTTCAAAACCCTGTATAATCCAGCAGTTAGGCTCAAAATCTGTCATGATTTCAATACTTAGTTCTTTCAATTGAGTAAAAAATATAATAAAAATGTCACAATATATAAAATACTAAATTCATATCAATTGGAAAATTTGGTAGACATAAAACATTTTCATATTAATCGTGGGGGAGGTGAGGGGGAAAAGAAAAGATAAATCCTGAGAGGAAGAAGGCCTACTACTGCCAAATGATTTATTGGAGTTCAAGGAAGTTATATCGGGAAGAGTTCCATGCTGATATTACTGGATGAATGCGCAGGAATGTTTTTTGTTACTAGTGAAGATATAATGGAGCCCTTTTCCAGGTAGCTGGTTTGGAAAGACGTCCTGTAAATTCAATAAAAATACTTTTTGCGTTCATTCAAATACCCCCTGGGATTCACACCACGCTCAGGGAAATAAGCAGAGAGGAAGTGATGTTTTATTTTTCTTCTCTTCTCTTTTGGTTAACCAGCTAAAAATTCATTTGATGACGTAGTACTTACTTCCGATTGTAATATTTTATTAATTTACACTCGTACATAGTGAGTGGGGGATCATAGTAAGTAAAGTTAAGTATGCCAAGTATGAGATTTACGTCCAACTACCTAATTATGTAAAGTGGACGGAGGCAACTGGCAAACATACTTTACTATTAAATTTCTTTTATTAACCATTAAATAAAATCCAACGCCTTGATGGAGGAATCGTAACCACTAACCAGCAATACATCTTAACATTGCGGGTCTAGCCTATAACCACCTAACAATACTTTACTGTAAATTTCTCATATTAACCATTAAATAAAATCCAAGGCCTAGAGACCGGGAATCGAACCTACTAAACCAACAATACATCTTAGCATTGCGGGGTCTAGCCTAACAGCTCGGCTACCCTGCAGCGCCTGGATAAGAGATAATTTCTGAACTCAGAGCATCTCCTCAAAAAGAGGTGTACCTCTTTGGAGAAAACAGGATTCGAAAATCTGGCCATACAATGACTGGTTTTTGTAAAGGCCAACATATTACCTGTGAATACACTGATCAGTTTCCGGCTTTATCCATTCGAATTGTATTGATCTGATCAAAAATAGAGCAACCTTTAATGTGTCTTCAGCGTCTGATGGATTACCAATGGCCAATCGGCCAAAAACCAAGCAAACTGACACATTAGCATAATTAATATCATGCTGTATGGCACATTAATGCATTATACTTATCATGCTGACTGATTGAGCATTAATGCCCATTAAAACCTTTACATTATCATTATTAAGCTGAACTTTAATTATTACTGGCATATACGGGATCAATTTAGATAGCATTAAGTGATGGACCATGTTCCAGTCATCAAGAACACTCTCCCCTCAATTTTAGTAATCTTTAGTATCTAATTACCCGTATCAAAATTAGCTCGGTCAGTTTGCGCTTGTTAAATGCACACTTCCGTTTCAAGTTGGTTCCAAAATTTTCCCCCGGATCTTCCCGCTTTTTTCTTTTACTGGACCTTCTCCAGGTGCCTTTAGAACCTCTCTAAGGGTTCCATAGCACCGTCTTTTCTATGGCACCGTCCAACTTCTTTAAGGTTTTTCCTAGCCTTGTCTCTATTTTCTTTCCTACATGTAAAAGCTCATCTTGGCTTTGTAGCGTCAAGGTTCACAATTCCTTGAGATTGATTTTCCTTTAAAGGTACCACCAAAATTGAGGTACAGTTTTGAGGAAATCTTTTGATTTACAGATGGACAAGGTGAATAATTTAGATGTAATAATGTTTTCCAACTGGATCAGATTCCAGTAGGGTGGCCTTAAAGGCTCTTTCCTCAAAAAGCACCTAAAAAGTTTTTAATCCATGGACCAACCCACGAATGGAAAACACGAACACTGGTGAAAACACTGGAAATCCAACCAACTAACCTGCGAGTTCTGTAAATTAAGTAATGAGACTGACTTTTTTAAAATTTTTTTATTCAAAAAGAATTACATTTCTATATTGTCACCTTCAAAATAACTTCCTTCTGAAGCCAAACAGCGCTGGAGACGTTTCTTCCACTCCTCATAGCAGTGCTCGAACTCCGATACTGGAATAGCCTTCAGCTGTGGTCGGTTACAGCCGTTTGAATGTTTTCGACTGTCCCCAAAATGAGTTCCCTTGAGGTGATTTTTCTAACTTCGGGAAGAGAAAAAAGTCACATGGACTCAAGTCAGGCGAATAAGGAGGCTGAGGAGCCACAGGAATGTTTTTACTGGCCAAAAACTCTGGTTTATTGAAATTGCTGTGTGACAAGGAGCATTATCGTAATGCAACACCCACTTGTTCTTGATGTTTGGTCTCATACGAATGACCCTTTTTCGAAGTTTTTCAAGAACCTCTTTTGGTAAAAGTGTTGATTGACTGTTTGACCTCTTTGTGGACGATTTCGTGGATATCGAAAAAACAAATCAGCATGCATTTTGATCTTCTACTTCGCCATCCTTGCTTTTTTTTCAATTTCAATAAACCAGAGTTTTGGGCCAGTAAAAACATTCCTGTGGATTCCTCAGCCTCCTTATTCGCCTGACTTGAGTCCTTATGACTTTTTTCTCTTCCCGAAGTTGGAAAAATCACCTCAAGGGAACTCATTTTGGGGACAGTCGAAAACATTCAAACGGCTGTAACCGACCAGCTGAAGGCTATTCTAGTATCGGAGTTCGAGCACTGCTATGAGGAGTGGAAGAAACGTCTCCAGCGCTGTGTGGCTTCAGAAGGAAGTTATTTTGAAGGTGGACAATATAGAATTGTAATTCTTTTTTAATAAAAAAATTTAAAAAAAATCAGTCTCATTACTTAATTTACAGACCTCGTACATATTTCTTTTCCAATCACAACAGAAAGAATTCCCATTAAAATACGTCCCCTGGAGGTAAGAGTCAGGCACTAAAGGATTGAGGACCCTACCAATTCCTGGAAGTAATAATTTTAAATAATTCATCAACATCAACGAAAGAGCGGAAGGAAATAGAGTAAAAAGAAATGGAAACAGAAAATTATAATAAAAATGCAATATAAACATTGAAAAAGAAATATTTGAATCAGAAAACTGTCACTGGTTACTTCCTTCTCTCTCTCTCTCTCTCTACGATTGAGGGCGAGGGAGGTTGGGGAGAGACTCCTCCATTTTTTGTTCTTCCCTCTTTTATTCCACATTATTTTTATTTTAAAAAAAATTCTCCCACTCCTCATCTATTTTACTTTATTATTCTATTTCTCTTGCCAAATGGTTCGCTCTTTCACCATTCTGCCTTTACATTAAACCCCCCACTACATTTCCCCTTGAAGAGAGTGGACTCTCTCCAAGTTCTACGCTAAAGATTCTACTAAAACTCTTCTAAAAACGCTTCGCTACTATCAGTCTAAAAAATATGAATTGCCAACCCATCCTATTTCTGTACTACTATAAAGATTGTTCAAATTGGGGCAAAAAAATAAATAAAAATAAACTCTAGAAAAATGTCTCAGTATTTTTTAAAAGAAAAACATAAACATAATGAATTATATTTTAGTTTTCAGATTAAAAAAAAAAATCTAAGGGCCATGAGCTGGATTCGAACCCAGGATCTCTCCGTTGGAACCTCAGTATACGCCTAATACTACTAAGCCTAAGCAGTGCTCCTACTGCTGCGCTGGAGGTACTGCTGGGGTTGCCTCCGCTTCAGTTTGTTATTCAAGCGGAGGCAAGGGCTGGCGCGTACAGACTAGTGAGGAATGGACAATGGAGGCGCATTAGCTCCTCTATTGGGCATATGAATATTACAGACAAGGTCGACCCTTTGCCAGTATTAGACATGGTTGGGGACAGTGTCTGTCCTTGATACAGTTTCGAGACTCCGTTTCAGGTGATCCTCAGATCGAGGAATGAATGGAGGGTAAACTGGACCGAACAGTGCCAGAAGGGAGTCATGTGGTTTACGGATGGTTCCAAGATGGCCTGCGGGTCCGGAGCTGGAGTGTATGGGGCTAAACCTAAGGTACTCATTGAGAGTCCTCTTGGGAGATACGCTACTGTATTTCAGGCCGAGGTCTTTGCCATTAGAGCTTGCACTGGGGAAAATCTGCGAATGGATATTAGAAATAGGGAGATTTGCATTTTTTCGGACAGTCAAGCGGCACTGAAGGCCCTCTCTTCCTTCAGAATTACCTCTTCCCTGGTCTGGGAATGTAAAAAGGCCCTAGATCACCTGGCTCGGCACAACAAAGTCCGATTGGAATGGGTGCCGGGCCATGTGGGGATCAAGGGGAATGAAATAGCTGATCAGTTGGCCAGGAATGGAGCTAATACTCCCTTCACTGGTCCGGAACCAGTCCTGGGGATCACTAGGGGTGCAGTTCGTGAGGCTCTCAGAGACTGGATCTGGAGAGAACACGAAAAGTACTGGGTGATGCTTCCAGGGGTCAAACACAGCAAGAGGGTTATGCCCTTGTTGTGCAAACAAAGAACTAAAGTGACTCTAGGTTTGGGCAGCAATCAGATTACTCTGATTACAGGCCTATTCACGGGGCACGGAAGGTTCAGAAAGCACCTGCACAAGATAGGGCTTATTAGCTCGGAACCTTTGTGCAGATTGTGCCAGGAAGAGGAGGAAACGGCCTCTAACCTGTTGTTCGATTGCGTTGCAATTGAGAGACTGCGCTATGACATCTTTGGAACCTTGAGGCCAAAGGAGATAATAGCGCAGAAGGAACTAGTAGGGAAAGCTCTCGACCTTCTTAGGAGGGGAGGTTTCACCTATTAGGTTTAAGGGGAAGGCACAATAAGCCTCGTGTGGCTGTGGTGCCGTGGGGATAGGGTCCCGCCCCGTCTTTTTAAAATCTAAAAAAAAAATCTAAGCCTAATCTCTTCCCACAGATTTTCAGTTATTCTACTTTTGCGGACTGTAGGAACCTTAAACGGGATGTTTCCGGTGAAACTATAGGACAATAGAAAATCAGGAAAAGCGCAATACCTCCCCCCCATTTCTTACTTAGAAGAACATGAGAGAATGCATATAATATACAGGATGTTCATTTTAAGACGCTCAAATGCATTTCACGCTTAAACGGTTAAATCTGAGCCAAAAAATGGTAGAGGAAAAATTTGTTGTCCGTCACCTCTAGTTTCAGAATATGTGACTTGATTTTAGATTTCTGCCCGCACACGCGGCTGACGCGCGACCAAAAGTGAGGGTTCCGCAGTTGACCCCCATTTTCATATACACAGTTTTAAAGAGTACAAAAAAGTAGAGTGAAAGAAACCGGAAACCGCAATTCGATATCTTCAAAATTAAAGGTGCTAGGCCATTTCAAAATCTGGTATTTATTAATCATATTTCAATTTTTTAACTTGTTATCAAAGAGAAAGAAGAGCATGCGATTGGTCATTTTTATGTATTTTTTCATCCCCTTTCTACTAAAAATATTGCCACGGCAGTAAAGCTAGTATTTGCCTTAATAAGTCGTTTTCCGAGTGATTTTTCTAAGAAAAATCAAATGTTAAGAGCTTTAGATGTTCTAAGCCCCTAGAAATATGCCAGTTTTACTGGTCTAATTTTTTATACTTTATGTAAAAACATGTATCTAAACAAGAAATAAGATCTAAAAGTGTAAATATAAAAAACAACTCGGCTCATCTCGGCTGTTCGAGTTCCAAATGTTTGTTAGGATTTCAAGGACAATATTTTCTCGAATTTCTTGGTCGAATACCGATTTGTTGGAAAGTCAAGTCGTTCGAAAATAGAGGTACCACTCTGTAAATAAATATTTTTTTAGGCAGATTTAGTTTTTTAATAAAACATTTTTTACTCAAAAGACGAGAATTTTTGACCAATAGAAAGGATTGTGTTAGTGAATTTAACAGGAAGGAGTTGGAATGGCGGTGGTAATTGTTTAATACAAATATCCCAATGTAATGGTCCATTTTAATACACTGTATTTAATAGACATTGGTATTTAATCAATAAACAATTTACGCTCCCATTTCCGTTTGTGGCAGTCAAATGAAATGTTTTAACAAATACCGGAAGTAAAATTCTTCATGAAATACTCGAGGAATGGTGGAATGTTCAATGGATAAATAACGTTGGGATATAACTAATTAGTACAATAAATTTCAACCAATCACTAAGGGCGAAAAAAATAACTTCTTCTTACTATTATTCCAAGCACTTAATATATCAATCATGTTTAAACATGTTCATGGAGTTTATACGAGTAGGTCTGCAAAGATCTTGGTACAGTCTTGTTTTCAGTCTTCTTGAGGCTGTAGGCTGGCCAAGGTGGTAATGAAGGACTAGTGCTGCACGAGACCGAGACGAGGCGAGACTTTATGCAGTCTCGATCTCGGTCTCGGTCTCGTCGAGATATCTCGGTCTCGGTCTCAGTTTTTTTGAATTTTTGTTTAAGTATTAAAAGTGGTTTGCTATTAATAATCTTTTCAAAAAATGTTATTATTTTCTAATAATTATTTTAATTTATATATTGGTAATGAAAATGTGTGTAAAAGAAGACAACTACTTACACTTCAATGCATCATTATTATATTACTATTACTGTTATATATCTTTATATGATTTCATAAAGATGTTAAAAACGCGCCAAATGAAAGACCCAAATAACATATCTGCCTACTATAACAAGTCGATTCGTGAAAGAAGTTTCTACTTCCCGCTCTATTAGTTATGGCTGTTGGTGAAGATAAAGAATCTGATGATTCACCTTTTGACGACGACAACGACTGCATCAATATTTTTGCACCATTTGCTCAAAAATCAGCAAATATCACCGAAGCATGGAAGACAGAAATAATTAATTATACCAAATTAGACTTATTAGCACCAGTAGACGTTGACATTTTAGAATGGTGGAAAACACTTGAGAATTCCTTCAAAAATTTGTCTAGAATGGCGAAAGATATTTTTAGTATCTGTGCAACTCCAGTGCCATCGGAAAGATTATTTTCGCAAGCTGCGATGATAATGACCAATAGAAGATCTTCTTTAACTTCTGATTCAGTAAAAGCTCTTTTATGTATCAATGCTCAGGCAAAGAGTATCTTAAAAACGAAAATAGTGCGAGACCTGCGAAGCTAATGAGTATTGTGGTACTGGGTTCGATTCCCGGTCTTGGGCCTTGGATTTTATTTAATGATTAGTAGAAGAAATTTACAGTAAAGTAAGTTTGCTAGTCGCCTCCGTCCGCGACACCTAATTGGTAGTTGGACGTAAAGCCTCGCCTGAAAAATAGGCGATTACTTTACTTTGCTTATTTTACTTATGTAATTCGAAGTCAAATAGATGTAGTAATATTGAATATATATAATAAAATCGTAACTTTTAATAATTAATTCCATACCCGTAATGATTATTTATTAATAAAGAACACAATTTTATAATTTTGTAGCTAAAAATTAATATTTGAAAAACCGAGGCGAGACCGAGATTTCTCGACGAGATATATATCATGTCTCGATCTCGGTCTCGGTACCGAGACCGAGACCGAGATTTGTCTCGTTTCTCGTGCAGCACTATGAAGGACAGGAAGAAGATATCTGTAAGTTAGGGCATGTTCCTAGTAAAACCATTCAGGGCATTCAGTGCAATTCTCTAAAGTTTATTTTAAGAAAAGTCTATAGTCTTTACGATCAGTGGTAGCTGTAAGTAAAATCACCAACTGGACTGGCTGAATGTCAGCCTATTCGCCAAAAAAAGGTTACTACGAACTAAATACAACCAGCATTGATCATTCAGAAAGAGGTATACAGTTTTCTTGATCGCGGAGATCCTGTATAGTCTGAGGGAACACATCCCCCCTACATGGGGACCTGGTTGTGGATAGACGCGTTCAAGTTTTGCCATGATAAAAACATTATAAGGAACTTTCTTCATTGTATTGTGAGAAGAAAGAAGGAGAAAGGCTAGATCAGTGACTTACAAATCCCGGAAAATCGGAGAAGAAAACTCAGGTGCCCCCCAGCCACTAGAATCCCAAGTTGCTTCACTTTTCTTGTTTTGACACATTTTCATAAAAAAAAAAAAAAAAAAAAAAAAAAAAAAAGGAAAAATCAGTAAGAAAACTGAGAAGGAAAACGAACTCTCCTGTAGCGCAAAGTGAGTCAATTATTAAGAGCATATTTTCTTCCCTCCCAAAATAATTCCAATACCATTCGACAGGGATATTCCTTATTTCTAAAGATAATGTCAAAAGATTACATTTAAAATAATGGATTCTGGAAAATGTATGCATAAATAAAAAAATTTAAATCCCAAAGGAGCTGAAATAAAAAAAAAAGAATACATAATTTGGTACTTACAATAAATGGTACAGTAAAATTTTGTAAAAGGGATTTTGAAAGCACTAAACTCACCTGTGAACAAAATAAAGGTAAAACTAATTAACTAGGTTACAAAAAATGTGTAAAGTATTTGGGTGTTAACAAAAATTATTTTATAATCATTTATTCTGTTCAAATGACTATGTCTTCAGCAATAATATTTCAGTGTATAGGGAATATGTACGTATTAAAGACAAACATCCGTTTATCACGTAATTCTTAATATAAATACGAGTACATAAAAACTGATTAGTAAATTGAAGTAAGAGAGAAACTACGTATCATTTAAAGAAGATTATTTTCAACCGGATGTAGGAGTTTTAGAAGATTTAAAATTAAAAAACTTATTTTTTGCTTAAAAATTAACAGCCACTAATGGATTAAGTTAGAAACGGATGCTAAAAACCAGTATAACAAATAATTCAGTAGAAGTAATTTAAAAAATAAAATACAAAGAATTGAGGTAAAAGTTTTCTGCCGTTGGAAAGATAACACTATTACAAGAAAGGAAGCTCTGATAACAGGATTATGGGAAGCAAAATTTTAAAAACAAAGGAGTAGAAAGGAAAGAATACTTAATAGAGAAATACTAGGTAACCACAAGAAACTAAGTTTACTTGGAATCAATAGATAACTAGCTAAATATTGAAAGTTGTGTAAATACTTATAGTTTAATTAAATGTTCAGAGAAACTTCTAATATTCGGTGTTCTAGTAGTTTTATTAAGAACCTACAATCTTTCATTGAAATTAAACTTACAAGAAATATTAATAATTCATCACTAAATTTTAATTTTAAAATGGGAACTACTCCAAAGACTATTTTCTTACACCGATTTAATGTTGAGAAGTTCTCTTTTGTGAGAAAAATATTTTCAGTACAATATAACTTCCGTTCAACGATTTTCTTAAAACATTTTGAATTTTCTTTTGTATGATTTCCTTTTTAGATGATAGTTTTGTTTAATTTACAGACAAATTTTTGTTTTTCATTCAAACGTTTCGGTAGATTTTTTACAATAAGATGAAAAAATAATAACTGCCAGTTTCAGTCATGATATATATTTTTATATGCCGAGTTTTTTGACCTAGGGACTAGGTCCATCTTCAGGGCTAAAATTAAATATTTTTTTTTTTTTTAAATCATTTATTTAATCAACGCATTTTGCGTTATAAGCAACAATGATAATAAATAACATGCACATATCAGAGTGGAGAAGTTACCCAGCGGTAACACTCCAAAAACATTCTACATTCTACTGACTCTCTTCATCAGAGAGGAGATCGCGAGGCCACTGTCTTTTAAGACTGTTTTGGAAGTGTTGCCTGGAAATGTTCTGGAAGATAGATGTTGTATAAGTGGATTGTGATGTGTTTGAATGCTAAGATGGAATTTTCTGTATCGTGTTTTCAGCAACTTGTGTTGCACGAAAGGAACTGTTCAGGTCTGTGTGAATGGTTTGATTGGTGACGTAGAAAGGAGCGTTTACTATAGAGCGAACAATTTTAGATTGCAAGGACTGGATCCTTTGAACCCCACGGTTCGATGCCATAAGCCCAGACTGGCTTTAATATACTTACATATATAAGTCTTTTGTTGTCCAGAGTGAGTTTTGTTCTGTTGTCGAGTAGTCTTTTCAGTTGTCGGAAGCGTCTGTTGAGTTCTGTTCACTTAAGTCGAGTATGTGGGTTCCATGTAAGTCTTTTGTCGAGGTAAAGCCCAAGGTAGCGGACTACGTTGACTACTGGTAATGGAATAAGATTGTAAAAGGCAGGAGGAAGAGTGATGCGTGGAAGAGTGAAAGTAATGTTTTGAGATTTAGTTTCGTTCAGTTTGATAGCCCATTTTTTTGAACCAATTTTCTAAGGAGGTGAGGTGAGACTGAAGGATCCTACGAGCTATTATTGGGTCTTTGTCAGTAGATAAGATGGCAGTATCATCAGCATAGGTGAGTAGAGTAGTTTGAGGATGAGTAGGTATGTCTGAGGGGTAGATTGTGTACAGAATGGGGCCTAGTATGCTGCCTTGCGGAACTACAGCGTCAGCATGGCTAAATGGAGAAAAAATAGTTCCTACGTTCATCTAAAATGTCTGTCAGTCAAGTATGATTTAAAAATGAGGAAATAGGTGACTGGAAGGATGGTCTTGAGCTTCCAGAGAAGTTCAATGTGCCACACCCGGTCGAAAGCCTGCTTCACATCAAGGAACACCCCAGAACAACACTCCTTCTTCTCAAGGGAGGTGGAGATTACATCTACAACTCGATGGCACTGCTGTATGGTGGAGTGCTGTCGCCTGAATCCAAATGGTGATCCGGGAGAATGCCAGCAGATTCAATTATTGGAAGAATACGTTTTAGCAGGAGTTTTTCAAGAATCTTTCCAAGCCCTGACTGTAAGCTAATGGGACGATGTGACAATTAAATAATAAAAATATATCATGACTGAAACTGACAGTTATTATTTTTTCATCCTATTGAAACTATGAATCAGTCACCAAAAATAATGGAACGGTAAATTTATTACCTTCTTTAGGGTACTGAAAAAATTTGTGGAGTTTAATGTTAAGCTACATCATCATAACTGTTGTTACAATACCCTGAAGAAGAAGTTAATACATTTACCGAAACGTTGGTATGAAGAATCAAAATTTGTTTGTGAATTTATTGACCCACACCTCAATATTGCCCAAAAATCATTTCCATTTAGAGTTATAAAAACTTAGTGACTCTGTACATTACATTTGAAGATCACAGCTTCAAGAAGCTATTTTTCTCGGGATTTAGCCCTCAACATTCTACGTACCCTTTCTTTGGGGTTAGAGGACATTGTGGTGTTAAAGGAAATGATAAATAGTGGGAATACACACTCCCTCTAAAGCTGCCATTGAATAGGCACAATGGGAAGAATACAAAAATAACAATGTCACTTTTAAGAGGAAGAATTAAAACTGTCGTCAAAGTTTGGGTTTCTTCATCGCGGGATAACCGCAGAGAACAGTCACTAGCCTAAGGATCAGCCATACCCGGGTTAACCCAAAGTTACCTCATGTATCAGGAGAACCCTCCCACATGCAGTTCATGTAATGAACCCTTGACAGTACAACATGTACTTGTGGAGTGTTCAGAATATGATCAATGTAGACAACGCCACAGTATTCCGGACTCAGTAGAAGAAGCCTTGGCAAATGACCCGGATAAAATAGTTTATAGGTATAGTAAAGTTTTTAAAAGAAATTCAATTATTTAATAATATATAAGAAAAGAAATTAATATATAGAAATCATGTAAATAATATTTATTTATTTATTTTTATTTTTTAATCTTTTATTGTAATTTACCACTGCAACAGTTGTTGCAACAAGCAAATATGGTAAAAGAAAAAAGAAATAGAAGAAAATCATGAGTGGAGAAGGCACCCAGTGGTGCCACTCCAGTATCGTGCTTTGCTCTCACGATAAGAGAAGATCACGAGGCCATCTTCTCTTCAATCTCCTTAGAGGATTACTCTGGTAATGTGGAGGAAGATAGGTGTTCTAAGAGAGGGTTAGGATGAGCTGCTATAGAATGGAATGATGAATTTGAGAAAACGAGTGTTAGCAAAATTTGTAATGAAAGGAATTTTGAGGTCGTTATGGATAGTGAGGTTAGATACATAGAACGGAGCGTTAAGAAGTTTCTGTAATGCCTGGAGGCGTAGTTAAAATTTTTTATAATGTATATATAACTGTATATAATTGTGTATAGGTCTGGTAAAGAAGAACCAAAATGGCCTTAACAAATGTGGCAAACTGACTACAATAATAGAAAGGTAAATTTTTATTAGCGTACAGTCAACCAATTGCCTAAAAGATCTTTGGGTTTAATGGTACAGGTATGAACAAAAAGAAATTGGGTTACTACAAACATGTCTTCATGGAATGTTTACTCTATAAGAAATAAAGAGATGAGCTGTTCATCTCGCTGTACAGAAATTTGAGTGCATCATTTAGAAACGAAGACATCATCTTTGCTAACAAAGTCTATGTCTGGTGAAGATATGACTAAAAAAATATATTTGTAGACAGAAAGTTACATCGATAAGAACCAATATTCTGGGAAGGAATGAACTTCAAAGTTGGCTGAATGGTGGAAAACCAATGCTAAAAAAAGAAAAGAAAAAATCCACATCATTCAACGGACAACTGATCATCAGGGTTTAGGGATGATGTAATGCAGTTTATTGTAATGTTCCTTTAAATTAAGTTGTTATTTAAGTAAGTATTGGGAGTTTTTAATAGACCATGATTAAATCCATCACATATACAATTAATATGCAAATTACTAATTGCTATGTTAATTACTATTTTAAAGAAAACCAATCAACGGAACCGTTCTTACAATTAGCTGGATTTAATTCAAAACTATGGTGGCACCAATTGTATATAAATATAGAATTCAAGATCTTTTTCAGAATTCCTTTGAAAGAGAGAGAGAGAGAGAGAGAGAGAGCGCAGAGAATGAGGGCAAGGCCTCATCTGTGGAGAATGGCAGGGCGGGGGTGGTGCAGAAAACTAGGTATCACATTATTTGGCTCAAAGCCCTGCTGTTTCATTCACTTCCTGAAGGTTTTGGTTCCAGGATATTTGGTGATACTGGAGGGGTCAGATATTAAGGAAGATTGTCAAAGGAGGGGGTCTAATAACTGGGTTAGTGTTATTATTCAACAGTTTAGTGCACAGATATTGGGTAAACTGAGCTGAGGGAAATTGGTAGAATTTTTAGTGCGGAATTTACAAAAATATATATAAAGGCCCTAGGAGGCAGTGCCATCGTATTGTTCCGGATCTAGCAAAAATATTATTCAATAATAATGTTCAAGAAAATTCCTGTTGTGTTATAAAGTAATTTATGTACAATGTGTAAAATAATTTAGTCTACTTATAGCACAGTAAATAGAAATCTCAAGCAGCCATTGAAAAAAATCTGGGAAAAAGCTACTGAAAAATTTAGAAGCTTTCCAGAAAATTGTATGTAATATCTTGCTATAGACTTGAATAAATTCATTATTTTGATTTAAATACAGGGGCAAAAGATGGAGTTGAAAATTGTAATGGCTGAAAGATTTTAGGTTAGTATTTCTCACCAAAAAATTCATCATTTTTTGAAACTCCATAAGAAAAAAACTTACAAACAATATTTAAATAATGGATGACAAAAGATTTAAAGATACAAAAGACTAAAAGATTGAAAACAGATTTCTCTGATGAAGTTAAAATGAAAATCGTACATACCATAATTAGATTGATTACTCGTACCGTAAATCTCTTATTTCGAAAAAAGAATTTTCTTTTAATTTCCCAAAACACAATTTTTCACAAAGTTTTTCACCAAAAAATTAACATAAAAATCACTTAAAAATAAGTAAAAAATGAGAAACCAATAAAATCGCAAACCACGCACAAGCTAAAATCAAAGATGGCCATCACGATTGGTTGAGATCTGCTTTTTCTTGGTGACGTAATGATATATTAAGGCAGTCTTAATCAAATTTTATTATTTAAAAATTTATTTAAATTAATTATTTATAATGATTATAATAAATAATAATTTAATTTTGTATTTATATATTTATAATTTTATTTTACAAAATATAATCAGATATAATTTTAATGTTTTTAATGTAGTTAACTATATTCATAATGGAAGGTAATTTGAGTGTTACTTATCTCATACTAATTTGCCTTAGCAAGGATTTTGGAACCATTTATTATTCAATTTAAACTAGATACGTAAGTAAAACTAATAAAATGTATCGATAATATTTATTGATTTTAATTTATTTATTTTGTAATTTACAATCTGTATAAATATATACAGTGGAGTATCGGTTATCCGTCACCCTTTTATCCGTCTATTCCAATTAATCGTCACTGTCCTCAGTATTTAAAAATTAAAAAAGAAAACCGTTCAACGCTGAGTGTTAATATTTTCTTTTGAGATTTTTCCCTTTGTCTTTTAGGTACATACTCGTGTCCATCATTCGACAGTTTGTGGGTTTTTTTTCCTAGAAAGATCAACCACAAACAAAACCTCCCACCAAACCGATTAGATGTCGCTGACATTATATTCATTAATTTTAATACACAATAGAATTGAATAATAAAAGATACCTGACCTTTAAGGCTTAAGCGTATGAACTTATAAGATATGTATCCCAGTTAATACAAAGTTTTATACACGTTAAACAAAAGAATCTGGAAATTTTCCTGTTTTTTTTTTTCCATTATCCGTCTATTCGACTATCCGTCACCGTGTCCGGTCCCGGTCATGACGGATAACCGAGACTACACTGTATACAATAAGTAAATAGGAGGTAAATAAGATGAACTGGTGCGGGAAGAGCAGGAGGAGAGAAGCTACCCAGCGGTAGCACTCTCTATATGAGATAGGGGAATGTGAAGAGGAGAATATGAGGAGGAGAGAATAGAGATAGGAGAATAATGACATTTAGTTCTTCAGACAGTAAGGAAGTCGAGGGGCCACTGGCGATTCAGTCGACAAGGAGTATTGTTAGGGATTTTTTAAATATTCAAAATTGTAATAGAACAATAATTCTTTGTTTTCTAGGTTTGAACTGGACACATGCGCACAAAAGGGAAGGTTTTAGGGAATGAATCCTTCCAGAAATATATGTGGAAACAATTAAAGCTGTCCAATAAAATGTATGTTATATTTATGTATATATAATAAATTGTTTTAATTTAAACAAAATTAAATTGCGGCTCTTAGAAAAGGTTAAATATTATAAAATATTTGTTCATAGTTGAAAAGTAATAATTAATAAAAAATGATTTCTGAAATTGGTAATATTTTTTTCCTCCTTAAGGATTAAATAGTTCCCCAAACTTATTGCCCAACCCGAGAATAAAAATCATGGAATCGATCCTGCTGACTGGGGGGGTTCTGTCTGTGATCTCCAGGTTTTATTGGTCTGGAAAGTACTTTACCCTTAGGCCAAAATATTATTAGCACAATGTGTACAATAAAAATTAATTATAGCAATAAGAAAATAGACCATGGCACAATGAACTTAATTGTAGTTTTACAAAGTTACAATTGCAATTGTATCACCTACTTCAACTTCAGCTGACATTTCTCCAAGTCCTTGCTTGACATTTACTCCCCTTTCTTATCATTTTTTTTTTTTTTTTTTTTATCTGTTATTTATGGTAATAAGGCAACAGAAGGACAAAACATAGAAGATGGAGAAAGGTCAAACTACTATTTCGCTGAATATTTAAAATTGTTATGAAATTATTAATTTGCTGTTCATTATTTTTGGTGACTGAATCATAGTTTACAATAGGATGAAAAATTATTGCCAGTTTCAGTTCATTATAAATATTCTGCCGAGCTTTCGACCTAGATACTAGGGCCATCTTCAAGGCCCTACAATATACTGTTTTACATCATTAGAGGGGTTGATGTGTCTTCTGTCTTGTCTGTTCTTGGATTGAATGTGATCGGTCTGTTTGTGATTGTGTTCCAACTGGGCACAATCAACGGCTAGGCAAGCCAAAACTCTGGACTCCCACGCTTTGCTTGTAGCAGCACTTATGGTGGCGAAGTCAAGATCTAGGCAGACTAGAGTTATTCGACGTTCAGGTTGTTTTTTATACAAAAGTTTGGTGTGGAGTTTTAGGAAATCAACTAATCGGCCCATACTTCTACAGAGAGAACTTAACTGGTGCAAGGTATCTAACTTTTTTTTAAGAGACACACTGCCAGTTCTGCTTGAAGATGTTCATCTAAAACGTCGGCTAGATATGTATTTTCAACAAGATGGTTGCCCGCACATAATGCGAGAGTGGTTCGAGGTTAGCTGGGCAGAAATTTCCATGAAAAGTGCTTAGGGTCTCATTGTCCCATCCAATGGCCACCTCGATCTCCGGACTTAACCACAATGGACTATTTTTTGTGGGGATACCTAAAAAATAAAGTGTACAGTATCCTTAATCCTGTGGCTTCAATCGATGACTGAAACGTCGAATAACTCTAGTCTGCCTAGATCTTGACTTCGCTACCATAAGTGCTGCTACAAACAGAGCGTGGGAGTCCAGAGTTTTGGCTTGCCTATCCGTTGATTGTGCCCAGTTTGAACAGATTCTTTAAAAAAAATAACGTAATTTTGACAGTAAACTGAAATTTGTTTTTCATATTTTAAATTACCATAACTTTTGAAAAACCTAACCGATTTCAAAAACATTTTTTTGGTTGTTTTTAGGAGATCAAATACTACAAAAATATGCAACAAAAAATATAACGTTCCATTTGAAAAACAAAAGTTGGATGCTGTATCTCGAGATACAGAGGTTTAAAAAAATGGGTCAATCATTGAAAATAAACTAGACTAAAAATGGATTAAATACGTGTTTTTTATTTTTTCGATATTTCCCGCCGTTTAAAAAAAAAGTGGGTGGAGCATATAACTCTGGTCACCCTGTATATATTCATTGTAATTTAATTACATTATATAGTATTTACTCTCAGATGGAAAATCCTAACTCCTATACCAACTGTGGACAAAGTACGCTACCTTGGACTGCACCTAGACAAACGGTTGACATGGAATCCCCCATACTAGACTGAAAAGACAAAAAACTAACCAACGCTACAAAACTTCTCGCCAGACTACTTGACAAACGTTCGAAACTTAACCTACATAACAAAAGACTTATATCATCTACTGTTACTGCGACCTATTTGGGATCATACGTCATCGAAGTATGGGGATCGACTAAGCGTTCCAACTCACTACGCCTCCAGACATTAAAGTCCAAAAATACTTCGACAACTTCTTAACGCTCCGTTCTATGTATCTAACCTCACTATCCGTAATGATCTCAAAATCTCCCTTTCATTACAGGTTCTTCCTAACACTCGTTTTCTCAAATTCATCATTCCATTCTATAGCAGCTCATCCTAACCCTCTCATAGAACACCTATCTTCCTCCACATTACCAGGTAATCCTCTAAGGAGATTGAAGAGAAGATGGCCTCTCGTGATCTTCTCTTATCGTGAGAGCAAAGCACGTTACTGGAGTGGCACCACTGGGTGCCTTCTCCACTCATGATTATCTTTTATTTCTTTTTTCTTTTACCATATTTGCTTGTTGCAACAACTGTTGCAGTGGTAAATTACAATAAAAGATTAAACAAAAAATATAATTAATTGGTAATATAATTGTTAACACAATGTAAATACGAGGGTCGTTTGAAAAGTCCGTGCAAAGTCAGAGAGATAGCACCACTGGCGCGTATCGAGGTTATGTTTAGTTAGTAGCATCTCTTGGAAGAACACACACCAAGTTTCAGCCAGATCGGTCTATTTCTTTGTG
This sequence comes from Rhodnius prolixus, assembly GCF_049639745.1. NCBI lineage: Eukaryota > Metazoa > Arthropoda > Insecta > Hemiptera > Reduviidae > Rhodnius > Rhodnius prolixus. Next base: position 34,884,603 of record NW_027411582.1, read on the forward strand.
TTTGGCATTCGTTTGAATCGAGGAAGTCGAGTGATTTTCAAAAAATGGTCGAAAAAGAATTTCGTGTGTTGATTAAACACTACTTTATGAAAGGCAAAACGCCTCAGGAGACTAAAGAGAAGCTTGATAAACATTATGGTGACTCTGCACCTTCGATTAGAACAGTTTATAAGTGGTTTCAAAATTTTCGGAGTGGCCATATGGGCACAAGTGACGCTGAACGTTCTGGACGCCCTGTTGAGGTTACGCCCGGTTGAGGATAAAATCCATGATATGGTGATGGATGACAGAAGAGTGAAGGTGCGTGAGATTGCTAGTGCTGTGGGCATCTCGAATGAACGGGTACATAATATTTTGCATCAACATTTGGACATGACAAAGCTATCCGCAAGATGGGTGCCGCGATTGCTCACGCTTGACCAAAAACGAAATCGTGTGAAGTGTTGCAAGGACGGTTTGCAGCTGTTCCAGAAGAATCCGCAGGACTTTAAGCGTCGTTTCGTCACTGTGGATGAAACATGGATACATCACTACACTCCTGAGACCAAAGAACAATCTAAACAATGGGTTACCAAGGGGGAATCTGCGCCAAAAAAGGCGAAGACCGTTCCTTCGGCCGGAAAGATTATGGCGACTGACTTTTGGGATTCGCAAGGAATAATCCTCATCGACTATCTGGAAAAGGGTAAAACTATTACAGGTGTATATTATTCATCGTTATTGGACCGTTTGAAAACCGAGCTGCAAGAAAAACGCCTACGTATGTTCCACAGCCCTGAAGATGACCTAGTCCCTAGGTCGAAAGCTCGGCATAATAAAGTTTATAATGTCTGAAACTGGCATTAATTTTTCATCCTATTGAAATTATTAATATTTTTTTTTAAAATGGCTGAAATAACTGGGCAGGTCATATTTACTCTAAATGCTTAACCGAAATTAAGATCTATTGAGAAACATAACAGAAAACTATTTATAGCGTCATCAATTTTCTTTATAGAATTAATTGATGAAATCAATCAGCTGATCAGATATGTTCAATTTGATTGAGATTTATAGAAAGAGAAATTTAGTTGAGTAATGCAGATTGCGATGCTCATCAATGACTTCTTGCATAAGTCAATTTTAATTACGTTGAGAGTGTGTTATAGAAATGTCCTAATCCACTCATCAACCAATCAATAATCTAATTAGTTACATTCTATTGTATTATTATGGCCATTCTATACGACATAATTATACCGGATCAAGGTTATCTCCTTTTGATGTTTAACATGGAAACTTTTGAGGAAAAACAATCAATTAAATTATCGGCGCTGATGACGTGGCCTATTACACGTCATCTTGGAGAATGGACACCATCACCAACAGACTTACTCTTGCAGCAATAGACAGACTTACAAAATTCTGCAGCAAACGGAAAATTTAGAATTAACCACGACAAGACAAACGCTATACTCTTCACCAAACGCAGACCCACTTTTAACCGACAAATCAGATATAATAATACTCTCATTCCGTGGTCTACTCACGTGATGTACTTAGGGCTAACTTTAGACAACAAACTGACTTTCACTACTCCACGTTCAGGACAAAGTAAACGCAGACAAACTGGACTAGTCAGACTATTATCTCCTCTTCTCTCACGTGACTCCAAAATGACTGTGACTAACAAAACTCCTCCTCTACAAAGTGGGTCATCAGGCCGATGTTGCTCTACACCTGCTTCGCCTGGAGCCTGGCTTGTAGTAGCAACATCAAGAAACTTCAGGATAACGCAAAACGAAGTTCTCAGACTCGCAACAGACTCTCTCCAATTGACTCACTCCACGGGAGACTGCGTCCATTGCCCCCCCCCCCCGCACACTCCTACGATCCAGAATCGTCTGCTCAAACTCCTTTCCATCCTAGACTGCCATCCCAATCCACTATACCGCGTTCACAGCCTCCTACAGATCCTCCTACAACACACAGATGCAGAAACTAAAACATATCCTACTCTAACTCTCTACACTAGCTGCAGGTTTTCCTCTCCTTTTTTCCCTGCATTCCAATCCTCCTCACCTAACTTTTCTCTTACTTTACTTAGTTAAGAAGGTTAAAATGTTTTTTATACATTTATACTTCTATATTTACTTTACGTATATTAATAAATATATATTCTATTCCATATTCTACATTATTGGAATACAATTATCCAGAAACGGAGAGAATCTTTTTGATGATTTCCGTCGAGCATTGCCCAAACAAAAAATCATCATAACGTTTTTTTTAGAACAAAAATTTAATTGAACAAACGAAAATTAAATTATTTTCTTTAACAACGGAAACGGCCGTGAGCTTAACTTGAGAAACCGGTCAAAAAAAAAAAAAAAATAATGATATAGATAGCCGTGGTACAGCAATATAGGGCTGTAGGTGCGCGGCATGGAAAGTGGGGGAAGTAGCAGAAGAAATAAAAGAGGAGATAAATCAGCTGAGCGGCAAGAAAGAGAGCGAATGATTTGTAAAATGTGTGCGTAAGGATACTGTATATGAACTGATGAAAGCTAGTGTGCGTTTGTTGTTGAAGCTGCGGTTGTTTTGGGGGGGTGGCAGTCAGAGAGGGGTTTAGCCCTTGGACCCAACTGTACCCGGGGTCCAGGGTGAATAATGTGTTGTTATCTTTGGGAACAGTATTTCCTTTTTGTCGACGGGATAGTACAAGCGGTAGTTTTTTTCTCTCTCTCTCTCTCTTTCTTTCGACTAAACCCTAAACCCAGAACCCACCAGAAAGCCTGCCTCTATATGTATGTATGTCTGTAGGTTGTGAGACTTTTGCAAGCTGATCCTTCTGGTCTTGGTCGTCCCAATTGTTGAGACTCGCGAAGGTTTTTTTTCCCCCTCTCGCAGCAAGGAAGACAAACTTACCCCTTCCCCGCTCCAATGGCTATTTCCCCTATGTTACCCCACAAACAAATACACATTTTCCACAGAATTTTTCTTCTTGTTCCCAATTTTATTTCCGTAAGCAAAAGCTATAGCTTCTCCTTTTCTTAAGAAATAAAGAAAACAAAAAAAAAATGTATGGATACTTATTAATTTCCCACTAAACTGGGACAATTGATCTTTTGTTTTTCTTTCCTGGTAATTTTTTGACAGGGTATTCTGGCCCTCCTTACAAAAAAAAAAAAAGAAAAAAGAAGTTACAATAGACTACAATGGCAGACTAAGATAAGCGCCTCATAAAACCATAAAAAGCTAATTTATGATGAAAGCTATCTAACCGTCTGTCTATACAATGAGCTTCACTTTCCTAGATAATTTCCAGGACCACAGAACTTAAGGTAAAGCGAATATGCATCTTATAGCATGCCCACTACTCTTCTTCTTTCTTTTCCTTCCATTTTTAGAGGTCCAGAACTGTTCCCAGTTATTTTGTCTTAGCCAGGAATTACTTTTTTTTTCTCTCTCTCTCTCTTCATTAAAGTTTATTTAATTCCTATTAATCCGAAGAGCCCTAACTGTTTTCGCAGGTTAAAGCTCTTCGTAGAGTGCTCAAGTAGTTCGAGTGTAATGAGGTCTTCGCCAGTAGGTATTAGATGATCCTATTTCAGAGGTAGCCAAAGTGATCTACACAGACTCCCAGGGGGCTATTTAACAAAAGTAGGGGGGCGATTTGAGCCAGGGGGTCGATTGGGGGGTCTTATTTATAATTACTTATTATTTAATAAATATTAAGGTTTTTTTTTTAATTTGTTTATTTATTTTGCAACTGTATGCAGTACAATAGGCAAAAGAGATGAGTGATAAGGGATGGCACAAATACACATGCACGCACATATATATCCATACATATACGCGCACATGCACGTGCGCCAAAAGGCGTGAGTGGAGTGAACGACGATCATCCATTGATGGAAGCCGTTAGTTCGCCAGATTGGCAAGCTTACACAGCAACCATCCTAGGAGGTAGGCATTATGTGTTGAGATGGTCGCGTGGCCACCGCCGCTTTAGTCTGCGTTGAGGATTAGAAGGAAGTGTTGTGGTAGACATGTTGTGGATCAGAGGGTTGTAGTGACTGTGTAGATTTGAATGGAGTTTTTTAAGGTATTTAAATTCTTCAACATTCAAGATATTTTTCATAAAACTATTTGTTACACAATGTAAAATTACTTTAATAAATGTTTAAAATCATAAAATAAATGTACGAACACAGTAACTAATAGTTTTATTTTTACTTAACTGAAAATTATTTTTATGGGGGTCTGTTGGAGATTTCGAAAAATTATATAAGGGGTCCATGATCAAAAACGTTTGGCGCCCCTTGTCCAATTGTAAAATGTGCCTTCGGGATTGCAAGAGCACTTTAGAATGAATCTTTAAGGATGATTGAAATAAGTTTTAAATTGATTGATTTCTCAACTTCGCTGCTTTACATCATCTGGTGGAGAACCTTTTTAAGTTTATCGCCGCTTTTTCTTTCAATATTTAGCGGAGCAAAAAATAATCCTTGCTTAATGATAGAAAATTCAATGTTCAATCATTTCCGGCTTCCTTTTCCATTCAACCAAACAACCCCGCCCCCAAAATAAAAGGATTCTCCCCACTTCCTAATTTTCTCTTCATTTCCTTCAGCACAATGTTCTCCACAGCCAACAGTTCTAGTGGAAAGCTTTGAATTTAAAACAAACTTGCAAGGCCGACAGAAATGGAAGGGTATCAGTCTGTAAAAGGAGCGGTACGTCTCTATATGAATGATAGACGGCCTCCGACCCAGGAGCCAGCACTCTGCCTCCCCAGAATCACATTATCGAGTTGTCACATTAGCGAACCACACATATGTACATATATGTAACCGCCAATTACACTGAGGTCACATTTGTGGGCGAGACTCGAGTGAAATGTTAATATTTCTTTGCTGTCACATAATCCAGGGATGGCCCTATTAACACCTATTTCTATCTTTTTATTTGTTATTTATCTTAAATGATATCTGCATCATTATCTTTTAATTTTACATTCTTTGGCTCCTGGTAAAGAAGGAGAGGAGTAAGGTCAGCATTTCAAGGAGTAAGATTAAGATTACGGAAGCGGGACGGGACGCAATCACAAGAGGCTTATTGTGGCAGCCCCTTTTTTGGATCTAGTAGACGAAAAAAGTAAAAGTAAGTAAAGTAATCGCCTATTTTTTTCAGGCGGGGCTTTACGTCCAACTACCAATTAGGTGTCGTGGACGGAGGCGACTAGCAAACATACTTTACTGTAAATTTCTCATATTAACCATTAAATAAAATCCAAGACCTAGACCAGGGGAATTGAACCCACTATACCAACAATACATCTAAGCTTTGCGGGTCTAGCCTATTACCGCCTAACATACTTTACTATAAACTTTTATTAACCATTAAATAAAATCCAAGACCTAGATCAGGGGAATCGAGCCCACTAAACCAACAATACATCTTAGCTATGCGGGTCTAGCCTATAACCGCCTAACATACTTTACTATAAATTTCTTTTATTAATCCATTAAATAAAATCTAAGGCCTAAGACCGGGAATCGAACCCAGTACCACAATACATATTATCTTCGCAGGTCTACTAGTAGGACGAAACCTCCCCTACCTAAAAAGGTTGAGGGCTTTCCCTACTAGTTCCTTTTGCACTACTATCTCCTTTGGTCCTCAAAGTATCAAAAAGTTTTTTCCTAGGGCAACAAGTGAAAGGCCGTTTCCTCCTCTTCCTCTGACACAATCTGCACAACTCTTCCAAGCTAATAAGCCCCCTCCCCACCACTTTGAACAGATGCTTCCTAAACCCTTTACCAAGTCCTGGTGGAATAGTCCACTAATCAGGAGTAATCTGGATTTCTGTCCAAAGCACTGAGTGAGTCTCTTTGGTTCTTTGTTTAAAAAATGCCAAGGCATCAATCATACTCTTACTGTGTTTGTCCCACCCCCCCCAGGACACATCACCCAGTTCTTTTCATGCTCTCTTTCCAGATCCAGTCCCTGAGAGCCGCATGAACTGGATCCTTGGTGATCCCCAGGACAGGTTCCGGGCCAATGAAAGGAGTTTTGGCTCTAATTACTGGCCATGATTTGAAAGAATAAGTTGTAGTTAACTAACACTCTGTTTTGGTACTTTTTTTTTTTATGATTTAATGAAATATAGAAGGGATTTAGGAGGAAAACTCCCTATGGGGAAAAACCATCAACAAATACACAAGATATAAGATATAGATTTAATATTGCAGACGGAAAAGAGCCAACTAGAGACTGACTAAAGATGATGGCTGCAAAAAGGAATTGCAAAGGTGTGTGTGTGTGTTGTCTGCAAATATTCCTTTACTGATAGTATTTTCTTTTTTTTTTTAGTGATTTAAGGCGCGTCAACATCTAAGGTTATTGGCGCCCCCGGAGCTTTTTTCAGTGCCTCCGGACAGTGTTCTCTCGTTACAGACAACACTGATATCATCACCGGGACAGTGAGCTGTAAGAAGCTCCTACCTAGGAAGAGAAAATCTAAGGGTCAGCAGCTGGATTCGAACTCGGACTATTGAACCTTCAGGTACTACGGTTTTCAGCCAAATTCCAATAATATGGGAGTTCGTCTTAAAAAGATTTTTCCGACTTTTCCTCGCAAAAAGGCTGTCGAACGTTTTTCTTTAAATCTTCGTCTTCTACAACAATGTTCTTAAATTTACCTTACCTATCACTTTTATTTAAAAAGTTTTTCCGGGAAAACAACTTCTAAGTACACCTCTGTGTGCCACTACAGAACAAAAATAATAGTTCCACTATAAATGCGAGTAAAGTATTTTTACACTCTTGTTAAATTGCCATGCTGCGCACATTTGTCTATCCTACGAGTGTATAAAAAATTATATTAATTTTAAATATTTTGAATAATAGAATAAAACTGCATTATATTATTTGTATACATATTTTTACTTGAATACAAATACTAATGAACGTAGTGAGAATACATAGCCTCTATTTGAATTGCGTTATGAATTATTATTAATGAAGTGAGGTGGAAAATTGAAATACAGTTACCCCATTTACGTCACTATGTCTGTTTGTCTGGCTGCTATGACGTTGTAGAGGAATAAGGGTTATTATAGGGGGGAGAGACACACACACACACACACAGATTGAAGAGGAGGCGGCGGGTTGTATTTTACAAAAGAGACAGCGCCAAGGTAGGTGAGAGGCATTAGCCGCACCGTATGGGAGGGGCCTATCTCGCTCCGTCATGAACATTTTACAATATATATATGTGTGTGCCGTACAGTTGACAGACCTACAAACCGACATGTACGGGGTTATGCCTTGACATACATGAACAAAGCCTAGTGTAGAGGGCCTAGAGTATCGCGCATTACCTTCCAATGCTGCTGACGTCACATACAAAAACACGTATATAATATCGTTTACATACACATATACGAGTACAGATATATAACAGAGACTTACGAGCTGTAAATCCAACCGGCTCTCCATATTTGATAAGTAAGGAACGGATTTTTATGTATTTAAAAATGCCAAATATTTAATTAAAATATGCATTTATTTTCGTCAATTATGTGGAAAATATGTGATTTTCTTAAAATATTTTCTGGAATATTTAAGTAAAATGGACTTCTTTTTTTTATGAAAATCGTGAAATGGTGGAATGATTGCATTTTTCGAGAACCTCACAGTTCAAAAGGAATGGCTTTGAATCCACATCAGCATCACTGTCAAGTTTTCCAATAACTGCATTGGCAATATACCTGCCCTCAACGTCAGTGGTTTCATCAATTGACGCCCAAATCGGTCCATCTTTGATATGTTCTCGAATTTTGGTTAGTGTATCTTTATAGATATCTTCCAGGTAGTTTTTCCTCAGAGCGCTCTCGTCAGGCATTTTTTTCCCAATATAGGTCTCTAAGAATCCTTTGAAATGAGGATTTTTAAGTTTGTGGAAAGGGATATCTGCTCTAACCAAAGCCCGACACAGATCTGTACTCAGAGTAGACTTACTTGATGATGGAGATGTAAGGAAGGCTTGAAAGGACGTCCTCTCTTTCTTTCTATTTTTATTCTCTATGTGCGATCCGGTGGCAATATGTTGGGTGACTTGGGAACGTTGAGAGCAAGAAACGCGCTTGTCACAAGCTGTGCAGTACAAAATTTCTCCATCACTTCGAAAAAGTTCTGCTGGAAACTCGCGAAGATATTTAGCAACCAGTTGTTTGTTTGAGGCCGATGTTCGTGGCATTTCACCCAAAAAAGAATACACTAAGTGACCGAACGAAATGAATTGGACACTTCAACGAACGAGCTGAAAGAACAGACAACGTCAGACAACTTCAAAGAACTAACAAGTGCCCGTCACTGTTTAGCAGCATTCTGTATAAATTACAATAACCATTGTACCCACTGTGATTCACAGCCCTACAGTCTGTGGTTCACAGTTCCTGTCAACCACCTCCCAATTATGAAAATATGCCCAAAATGAAAAATATGAAAAAATATGTACATATTTTGATTAAATATGTAGAAATATTTATTTATTTTAATCAAATATGTATAAATATGCGATAACATCCAAATATGTGGAAATATGTGAAATAAAAGTAGACTCAAACGGCTTAAAAAGTGTCAGTATGAATACTTCTAGTTGAAAAACGTCTGTAAATTGCCTAGAAAAAAATATGTAAATACATACGAATCCGTTCCCTAGTGATAAGACTTGAAGACCTTTTCAGGTCAAACAGTTGAACTAACCCTCGTACTTCTTCGGTTAAGTTCGGACATCCGTCCGTCACCATTTCCAAAGACAGAATTGTTTTCATTTTATATCTCGCCAAGTATTTACAAACAGCAAGTACTTTTAACCATAACAGCATTCACACCTGAATAACAAACGTTGGTCTCATTCTTTCCTCCAAACCACCCAAAAGAACTAACCCCCCCAAAAAAGGCTAGCCTTCTTGAGGATACCATCCCTTTAAATCCACAAACCCAGATGGTTTTGTCCCCCAAAGTGGTCACACACACTCACTCCCAAGAAAATAAAAGGAAAAGAAATAACCATTCCCTTTTTTTTCACTCTCCTTTCTAAAGGAAAGCTAAAAGAAAAACCTAGTTTTTCCCAATGTTTTCATGCCCTACATAAATAACAAAAACAAACACAGACCTCCTCCTTCTTCTTCAAGCAAAGGAAAATCATGCTCTTCCCCCAGTATTTAGCTGTAGACACAATAATTTCTATTTATTCTCAAGGAGTAGTTACGAGTGAGGATGTGGTTTTTAGATGAAATTCATAAAAAAATTTTAGGATTAAAGACTATGACAGTTCAGAGAGAGCAGAAGTTTCTGGAGTACAGCCGGCAGAAGAGAGAATCCTGTTGTAAAAAAAGAATTGAGATGGAATTTAGGATTTGAAGAAAACATTTCAGAATCTTGAGCCGCCACACAATTACCGAGTGGTTAGTGGCGAGGCTCGCAAAGCTAATTGTGGTGCTGGGCTTAATTACCAGTCTAGGCCTTACGATTTGGTTAATAAGAGAATCTGTAGCTACGAGTAAGTATGTTCAATTTTTTTTGACGTACGCCTCTCAGACATGGACAATGCCCAGAGTCGATGAGGGCAGGATTCTGATCTTTGAAAGAAAAAAAAAAATCCTTCGAAGGATTTTCGATCCTGTGCGGAGAAGGAGAGGAAATAGGGAGCTATATCAACTTTTCGGAGAGGTGGATGTGGTACGTGTGATAAGGTTGGGAAGACTGAGCTGAACGGGGCATGTTGTGAGTATGGATGGCGGCGAATCGATTCCCAAGTAGGTAGGCAGACCAAAGTTGAGATGGGAGGATGGTGTCATCAGTGACGCAAGAAACCTGTTAAAGGTGACAAAATTGGAAAGCGGCTGCAAATGACCGGGAACTCATTGGAATGGACTCATTGGGGAGGCTAGGACCCACCAAGGGTTGTAACGCCAATTAGATAGATAGAAGTACGAGTATGTACAATAGTTGGGACTCCGTCCATGAGACCTAATTTGTGGTACTTGGACATAAAACCTGCCCGAAAATCAGGCATTACTTTTAAGTGTTCCTTTTTGAAAAGAGAAATCAAACTTAATGGTATCGGAGTTGATGCAGAATAAAGATGTCGCCTTCCTTGAAGTGAATATAACCACCCTATAATATATTCATATGAAGCACTAAAGTGCTTAAAAAGCACAAGTTAAACCCAAACTTTAAAAAAATAATAAAAATTAACTTTTAGTTGTCTATTATCATATTCCCTGCAACATTCATTACATTTTATTATTTTTGTAGATTGTGAATAACAAATAAATTCAAAAAAAATTTAATTAAATTTTTAATTTTTAATTAATTTAAAAATTAAAAACTTTTAATTTTTGAACACTGCTTATATTCCACAAATTTTTGATAGAATAACTTTATTGTAGATATATAAAATTTAATTTTTCCCCCCTTACATTAATTAAAATTTGGTAAAAGAGTGAGAGGATATATGACGTAATAAAGCTTCCACGTCAGTGAAAATTTGTAAAATGGAATAATTCCCCTGTAACTTAGGTAGGGATATGTCCTAATGAGGTCCCTATTCTAAAATTACTTCAACACGACAGCTAACTTCTACCATCTCAATAATTCAACAATTATAACGTAGACGGAATGACAGTGCCACCTAGAGATAAGATATAAAAGTCATATAATTTTAACTGGAAAATATTACGACCCTCGTACGATGACAACTGTCAGATCAGAGTGAGCGTGTCAATTTACACGGGGGATTACTACCAATTTTGACGATAACTAATTTCCTGAAAGGCCACTGGATAATATGCTGCCCTGGTTATGAATTTACACAGAGCGGAAATCAATTTTTCACTGGGAAATTTATATAAAGGGCATCACTGTAAGGTGAGAGGTGGGTGGTCTCCATTTTAGGCTTCTCTCTAAAGGGTCGCTTTCAAGGGAGATGTACGGTTCAACCACCCTATAATGTATTCATATGAATTAAATGTGAAAATCAAATTCCAAATTCAAGGGAGGAAAAAAAGCGCCCCTTATATGTATGGGTTTAACGTTTTTGTAACGATTATTTCGAAAACGGTATTAACGATTTCTAAAAAAAAAAAACAAAAAAATGTTTAGATGCACGTAGTTAATAGAGCATTGCCTAATCGGATGCAGCCCATAAAGGAAGCTATATGCAGATCGAATACTCTTAACCATTGTTCCCCGTCCAGTCAATGTACTGCGAAATAGCAACGGAAGTGAAGTCGAACTCTCTACACCAAACTAATCTACCTCTGACGATGAATGAAATTCCGAGACCGATCAGGGATACAATCAGGGCAGGATTTAGATAAAAAGAGGCCCTAGGCTATTCCACTTATAAGGGGCCCTTTCACCTCCCATTTTTAAATTTGTAAATTATATGAGAGATAATAAAATACATCACTACTGTGATATATATCAATATGTTAAATGTTAATATATAATATGTTATGTTTTTAGAATAGTGTAATTTTAATTTTGCTAACAATTTGAATGTAGGCCCCTCTTGATCTTGAGGCCCTAGGCTGAAGCCTGGTTAGCCTACCTATAGGAAAATCCGGCCCTGGATACAATAAAATTATTAACGATCACCTTTAGTAACGTTAAAATAAAATTAATGTTAGTACAGTCGAACTCTCTCAATAACGGACACTGGCGGGGGAAAGCAAAGTGGCCGCTATTTGGAGGTGGTCGTTAGAAGGAGGTAGACAAGTTTCATAATGGAAAAATATGGATTTTTTTTTCCAAACATCTATTTAAAAATTGTTTATTATTAATAGATTTAAAAACGTACATAATTGTATAATTATTGCAGCTATATGAGATGCATCAAATTTTTCTTAATTATCCAATAAAATTGATCAAAAAACTACATACCTATTATTCACTTATTTAATAATTTTTATAATAATCATCACATTTATTCATAACAATAATAATGTATATCTTTCGGCAAGCTCAATTTGGTTTTTGCAAAATCTTCCAACACATTTATTTTCTCTACTAGAGTTAACCACTTCCGTTTGAGAGACAAAATATCGGAAAAAATAATATTGTTCGTCCAGTTATATTGAAAAATGATTAAAATGGTACAAGATGTATGGAGCTTATTAGGAAACTTTAGGAAAAATCAAGAAAAAAAGAAAAACTTGAGAGGGGTGAGAGATAAAATTACTTTTTATCATCGCGTAAAAACGAACTTTTTTAATAATAAGGTGGTCGTTGGTGGGAGGTGAAACATTGAATCTGTTCCCCAAAATGAATGTCCGCGTGGTCGTTATGTTGAGTGTCCGTTAGACGGAGGAGGTTCTTTTATATAGAAAGTGTATAGAGGTAAAACGGGAAAATCCAAAAACTGGTCCGTAAATGGAGGTGGTCGCTAGTGAGAGTGCCCCTGTAAAGGGAGGCTCGACTGTATAAGAAATACTTGTAGATTACTGTATAAATGTTCATGCAACGTTGTTGCCAATAGGTTAACGTTAATACTAGTATAATAAATAAAATTGTAAAATTAACATTATACATTCAAAGAAAAATAGTTAACAAAGATTTCTGCATACTCCCTAATCTCCCTAATAAAAACTATTGCTGGGTAAGGATCAGCGAAGAAGTTGGCAGAATAGCGTGCTCTCGAGATTATACAGAGTTCATGTTTAATAGATATACCCAGAGTTCCGGAACTTCCTTCTCATTCTAAATTGGACAAGACTTTAGCTGGTAAGTTATGTATCGTATTATTAAGACCGCTGAAAAGCTAAAATAGGAAATATGAATCTACCTGTAACTCACAAGAAGTTCAAATCCAAATAGCCAAACAAAATCAGTTGAATAGGAAATGGAGGAAGAGGAAATGATAGTGAATTTCACAAGAACTGCCAGGAAGTAGTGATTCCAACTAGATAATGGCATTTCCTTTGTTTGCTTCTATGTTTATTTCGAAAAATTCCATCGTGGGGGAAGGTCGCCCACTATCTCTTCTGTTCCTTATTTGCAAAGTTAATTTGTTGGATATCCCTTTAGGCCAAGGATGAGCAACACGCGGCCCGCGGAATTCGTTTTTCTGCTCTTTTCTTGTTTGTTTTTATCTTGCATTAAAGTTTGTATATGAAATCTTTACTTTTTTTTTAATTTTATATTTTTTTATTCTAATATTTATTATAAATAAAGTTTCGTAAATTATTAATAAGAGTGCGGCCCGCCAAAAAAAATTAAAATTGATATTGGCCCATTGATTAAAAAGGTTGCTCACCCCTGCTTTATTTAGGCTATGACCTATTATGGACCTAATTGAACCTTTTAATTGTAGGCCTTTATTTGAAAATTTAATTATTAAAACTAGGGTACAAAAAAATTAAAACCATTTTGATTAACATGTTACTAATTAAGTACTGCTATACCCAAATTTACAATATCCGTTTTACAACAGTCCTCTGAAGCAGAAAACGTAGATTCTTGAAAATGGTTCGAATTTAGTCGTGTTATCTAAACACAATATCTCTACAATTAAAAAATTACCTTAAAAAATTGACTCCTGTTTTGTCATAAGTAAATTCAACTTTTTTTAAAAAAAAAGAAAAACAGAGTCAGCTGATTTTTCCTTAAATTAGGAAATCTTGCAATAAATTAAAATCCCAATTAGAAAATTAACACGATAATAATACTTCCCACTAAACCTAAACCGGAAGGGTCACTAATTACATATTCGAGCAATTACAGCTAAATAAATATAATCAAAATTAATTAATACAAAATATTTATTCATTATAATACAAGAAAAAATGATAAGTTTAAATTGGAATTAAAAGTAGTTAAAAAGTTTTAAAAGGCGAATAAAGTGTAAAATTTAAATTGTATGGAAATTTATTTAATTATAGTTAATTTTCTTCAATGTTGAAGAGGGAAAATGGACCAGCAAGAAAATTAATTTTCCAACTGGCTTTTCTGCTTTTCCCCTCTCTTACTCTGTGTGTGTGTGCCACTCTCATTCCCTCTTACAAATCTCAGCTTCCAACTCTTTTCAAAAGAGCTTTTTCTCTGCTCTCATTGAAACAGTACACTTGTTGATGGTTGGTACAAATGGATTCTGGTTTTGTGCGATCTTAATGAACTTAACGTTGTATTTCTATAATTGCACAAATTGCAAGTAAATGGACGATTCTCTTTATGCGTTTTCAAATGATAGGATAATGCACTGGCATTTCTAGTCGCATAACCGCATGTTTTACAGACAAACGGACGTTCGCCGGTATGTATTCTCATATGTTCGTCTAGTTTTTTCAGCGTACTAGTACGATGATTGCATCTATTGCATGTATAAGGTTTAGAATTGAATATGTCAATTGGTACAAAATTTGGTGCAATTATGTGGCCAGTCCGTTGAGTTTTTGGATTTTTTTGAGGCTTTTCAAATTGCATCAATCTTAGAATTCCTAAAAAGAAAATTGTATTAAATGAAGATCTTTTTTTTCCCTGAAATAACCTTCAATTAATTCTGTTGATGATTTTTTTGTTTTGTGTGTGAGGGAAGAAAACTAACTCTACGTCATTCCCTTTAGGCCCCCAATTAAAACCGGAAAAGACTTAGTCTAGGATGTAGCTACCTAAGATTGAATGAAACAAAGACCTAAAGGAGAACTAGCCTGCACTTTCAGGAGTAAGCCAACAAAAACAACAGTATCAGACGCTGCTGCTTCACATATCGAGATTGACGCTCAATCCCTACACATCTCCATCTTTTGGCTAAGGGTATCCAGATATTTCTAGGACTGCTGGCCCCCCCTCTCTTTTCCCAGCTATTCCCGGGCTTAAGGCGTTCAGGATACAATCAGCATGTCAGATGGTGGAGGAGGATGTAATTTTAATCTCTCTGGAAAAGGAAGTTAAGGCTTTAAGGAAGTGATCACATCCCATTTTGCCATGTTTCCTTCACTTGTCTGAATGGTCACCGTTCTACGTACACAATAATCCCTTCCTGGGGGAATTGCGGGAAAGAGTCTGGCGCCCAGGAAATGATTTTCCACAAATCGCCGGCTCTCTGATTCCTCTAAAATGCTTGGGCAGTTGGTTTTCTTCGACATGAGAGACAGAGAGAGAGACCAGAGGAAATCATGCTAATTGGTAAAATGACCCTCTTAAGGGGGGGCAGAGCTCTTCACTTCTAGACCCTCAAGGTACAATAAGCGTCTTTGGCTGCAGTACCCTTGGGGGCATAGTTTCCACCTCCTCCGTTTTTCTATAAATGAAATAAAACTGCTCAACCCAAGCATTGTAATCGTGAATAATTTCTCTTAAGTTAAAAAAAACAACAATTTAACGTTACCGCCCAATGTAATCTCTCACACAGAACCAAACACTAATTGCAAATATAAACTTTGCAAGCAATAGCAAGGGCCCAAACATATTATTAACACTTTGCAAACAGTTCTTGCCTGTAATAAACTTTAATTTATAGAAGGAGAGAAACATGAATGTTTTCATTCCATCCCAGGGGATGTTGCTATAGAACGCTTGCAGGAAAGTGAAATCATCCTTAACCAAATATGCTGGTCGTGGTAATAGAATACATAAACAAAATGTTACTCTATTCAATTTGATTTTGTTGTTAGTTAATGCAATTAAATTTTTTTAACAGCCATTTAATGGCATGCAGTTTTCTTAATGATATTTCCCAATATTCATCATCTAAATAACTGTTTCCATTATCTTAGGATAATCATGAAGAATATCCCCGTAATAAGAATAAATAAATGTTTGATTACAACTCCTTTTTGTAAGGTTATAGTTTTGATTACATCAACTCCAAATTCATCCTGATTTCACCGACAAAAGAGCTACACTGAGAAACTCGGGATAAGCTGTTAATTGTTGGAATAGGATAAGGACTGATAGGAGAAGAAAAAGCAGCTTATTAAATAAAGATATAAGGGATAAATTGATTCCTGTCTACTTTCAAGGATTGCAGGAATAAATGGGGCTTTATCTACAGTAAAAATTTGTAGAATTTTCCGGTAATAAAATTGAAGCAAAAAAGAATTCATTTCATTGAATGGGCTTAGGTCAAAAAGAAATAGTGTATAATAGAAGAGGAACCCCCCCCCCCTTTCGGCAAAACTAAAACTTAAAAGAAATGGATCCACACAACCACAAAAATGTTGCTTATGCAATCAAACAAAATAGGCAGGTACATAAATTTATCCCTTTATCTGAAAGTGGTTTATCTAATCCTACAGGAACGTTTAGAGTCGGTAAAAAGTTGTACAAAGAAAGCGCCCATAAGACATCCACACTTCATTATTATAAATGATAACATCAAAAAAACTTAGAAAAACTAATGTTTGATCAAAGGGGAGCGGCTACCTTCAATAAGGAATTGGAGAAAGCTGGATTGCAATAAGCTTTTCTTTGAGTGCAGCAATTGAGGGATACAGGAACTTCCCCCACATATCCACATCAATCTACTGACTACAGCTTCCTTGGCCAACCACCACCACAAGAATTCATCAAAACCACTTACCACTAATTCCCACAGGATCTTTCACATTCAATGGAGTTTTTGGCAATAGAATCTCCGTCTGCAATTCAGGTTCATAAAACTCCTTATCCTCTTCTACAGAATTCTCTAACGTTTCAATAATCATCTTAGTACCAGCATCCTGAACTACTAGTGATTCATTTATCAGTTCATTTTTATGCACTTTTACATGTTCCTCAAAGTTTGTTGTATCTAACGTCTGATATCCACAACAACTGCATGTTAACCATGCACAAACTATGTAGTTCTCCTCCGTTGGATGATTTATTGTTGTTTTTCTTCTTTTTGTTATCGCCTTCGCATCAGTCTGTTTTGGCTGATTGATTGGTTGTTGTTGTAAGACCATAAATGGTTCTTGAATGATTGCTTCATCCAAAGGATTTCCCATAACTTTGATACGTCCTTGGCGTTGTGTTGCCAATAGGTTTATTGGTTTCTTGGCCAATGTTCCTAGAAATTATTTCTGTTAGTAGATAAATTTAGTTATTATTTTTTTCTTACTTAATTGGTAGATGAAAATATTGTTTATTGTGCCTAATTTTCAGTTTGAAAAAGGTAATTTACAGTATGTAAATGAACTACTAATAAACGAAAAATTGAACCTAGCTCAAATCTACGGTACGCGACTGTAACTGCGACCAAAATCACTCCTACGCAAGCACAGTTTTACTAAAATTAGGCCAAAGAAAATCATTTAACATTTGCAACTTACAATTTTTTGTAAAGTTAAGCTAAAACTATTTCTGTTTTCCTATAATAATAGAATTTCCTCATTCATTAGCTAGTTATTGGAAAATTTTCATGTTTTACTGTGTTTCAATTAAAATATACTGGTGGACAAAATTAGCGCATCACTCAGTTTTTGTTTAGTTAAAATTAAATAAATTATTTTCCGCTTTTGTTTTGGACGTACATCACTTGTCTAAAGCGATTTAAGGAGACAAGAGGTCATTCAAGAAGAGATGTACAGCAGAGAGAGAGAAACGATAGGTACATCCGGCACCTAGCTTTGCGAAACAGGAGTATAACGTGAAATGAGATAAAAAGTCTCATAAGGCAAGTATGAAATGTTTCCATCTCAAGCAGGACTGTTAGAAGAAGACTTAATGAAAGTAACCTTAGGAGCCCGACATCCTGCTCGTGGCCCTCTCCTTACCACAGTTCACAAAATGACCAGGCTTCAGTTTGCACGTGAACATGTGAGTTGGACTTAAGACAACTGGAAGAGAGTTCTCTTTACAGATTGAGGTAAGAGAAGGCCTAAATTCTCCAGATGGCCGTAGTTACAAATGGCTTATTTTTTTTTCAGCCAACAATATTTTGAAAGCCCAAAATTTGCACAAATTGGAAATAAAAAAAAAAAAAAAAAAAGGAAGGGATTAGCTATGAGGATAGCATACTGGACTCCCACGCGGAGGTCCCGGGTTCGAATCCAGCTGCTGACCCTTAGATTTTCTCTTCCTAGGAGCTTCTTACAGCTCACTGTCCGGTGATGGACAGTGTTGTCTGTAACGAGAGAACACTGTCCGGAGGCTGGCAGTGCACTGAAAAAAGCTCCGGGCGCCAATAACCTTAGATGTTGATGCGCCTTAAATCATAAAAAAAAAAAAATAAATAAAAAAAATAAGGGTGGTGCGTTAATTTTGTCCATCAGTGTAGAATAGCCATACAAGAGTTGCAAAACAACCGTCTCTAACAGCTTTAAAGCTTGGAACTTAAAACAAAGGCAAAAAAATAAGTCATTTAAGAGGATTACCCAAATCCAAAGGAGTCTAACTACTAAGCT
Organism: Rhodnius prolixus; assembly: GCF_049639745.1. Classification (NCBI taxonomy): domain Eukaryota; kingdom Metazoa; phylum Arthropoda; class Insecta; order Hemiptera; family Reduviidae; genus Rhodnius; species Rhodnius prolixus. The sequence goes on from NW_027411582.1 coordinate 34,902,983, forward strand.
TTGCCACATCATTAAACATAACAACTATGCTTAAACATATTCCACCTAATTTTTTCTTAATAAACATATGTTCTTAAAGATCTATCTGCTACTTGATATTGCACCATAAAAATGATCTTAGTCTCAAGTATTTAAAATATAATTTTATGGAATTACACAGAATTGAACAGCTGTTAAAATGAAAAGGGTAAAACAAGAATATGATCTGATTTTAAAAACAAACTTAGCCACACTTCACAATCGGCTACACCTAAATAATTAATGTTCCTAAAAAAATTTAAAACATGAACATTAAACTAAAGCAATAAAACATTGAACCAAGTATAAAATTAAAATAAATTGAAACTTACGATTCATTGTAAAATAATTAACTTTTTTTATAAAAATAAACTGCCTCCAGCAGAATTACTATCAAATAACACTTCACAAAAATACTAAACAATTAATAAAAAGACAAACATATGTTACAAATAGTTAAAACACTCATCAGCTGTAGAAAAATAACTGTTGCAATCGTCCATTATTTTCCAATAATACCAAATGATCTATGAACAAGTTAAATAACTGTTTGAAAATAATAAATAAAAATATATATTTTTCATCTTAAAAACTTTTAAAAATTAAATATTACCAAAAAAATTAATATTTCTTACAATTAATATAGTTCTTATTCCAAATAATATCAGACAGATTTCGCTGTGACCAGAAGAATTGGCAGCAATGATACCTCGATAAAATAATGGAATTTATACTTTTATATGACCTTTTTCTAAAATTTAACCAAAAAAAGTAAAACAGCCTAAAAATAGATACAGAAAACGATAAAAATAATTAATAACAGAGAGAATTAAAAGAAAATTACCTTTAAATTCATTTCTTATTTCTAAAAAGAACACAAAAAACAAGCCACCCAAAATTGTACAAACGATAAGGAAAATAATTTAAAAATCACAGAAAAAATTAAGAAAAATACCATTTCTAAAGGTTTTTTTCCGAAATAGTATTTAAAAACTAACTACCAGCGAGATTATAAGAGAATATGTGAGAGAGAAGGGTGATTAATCGTGGAAATTATAATACAATTTCCATTGCTGGATGCACTTTTCCACACTAGAACTTCCAAAAGAGGCCAACCATACTTGTACTAACTACCAGCGAGCTTGTAAGAGAATATGTGAGAGAGAAGGGTGATTAATCGTGGAAATTATAATACAATTTCCATTGCTGGATGCATTTTTCCACACTAGAACTTCCAAAAAAAAGCCAACCTTACTTGTACTAACCACTAGCGAGCTTGTAAGAGAATATGTGTGAGAGAAAAGTGATTAATCGTGGAAATTATAATACAATTTCCATTGCTGGATGCACTTTTCCACAATAGAACTTCCAAAAGAGGCCAACCTTACTTGTACTAACTACCAGTGATCTTGTAAGAGAATATGTGAGAGAGAAGGGTGATTAATCGTGGAAATTATAATACAATTTCCATTGCTGGATGCACTTTTCCACACTAGAACTTCCAAAAGAGGCCAACCTTACTTGTACTAACCACTAGCGAGCTTGTAAGAGAATATGTGTGAGAGAAGGGTGATTAATCGTGGAAATTATAATACAATTTCCATTGCTGGATGCACTTTTCCACACTAGAACTTCCAAAAGAGGCCAACCTTACTTGTACTAACCACTAGCGAGCTTGTAAGAGAATATGTGTGAGAGAAGGGTGATTAATCGTGGAAATTATAATACAATTTCCATTGCTGGATGCACTTTTCCACACTAGAACTTCCAAAAGAGGCCAACCTTACTTGTACTAACCACTAGCGAGCTTGTAAGAGAATATGTGAGAGAGAAGGGTGATTAATCGTGGAAATTATAATACAATTTCCATTGCTGGATGCATTTTTCCACACTAGAACTTCCAAAAGAGGCCAACCTTACTTGTACTAACCACTAGCGAGCTTGTAAGAGAATATGTGTGAGAGAAGGGTGATTAATCGTGGAAATTATAATACAATTTCCATTGCTGGATGCACTTTTCCACACTAGAACTTCCAAAAGAGGCCAACCATACTTGTACTAACCACTAGCGAGCTTGTAAGAGAATATGTGTGAGAGAAGGGTGATTAATCGTGGAAATTATAATACAATTTCCATTGCTGGATGCATTTTTCCACACTAGAACTTCCAAAAGAGGCCAACCTTACTTGTACTAACCACTAGCGAGCTTGTAAGAGAATATGTGTGAGAGAAGGGTGATTAATCGTGGAAATTATAATACAATTTCCATTGCTGGATGCATTTTTCCACACTAGAACTTCCAAAAGAGGCCAACCTTACTTGTACTAACCACTAGCGAGCTTGTAAGAGAATATGTGTGAGAGAAGGGTGATTAATCGTGGAAATTATAATACAATTTCCATTGCTGGATGCACTTTTCCACACTAGAACTTCCAAAAGAGGCCAACCATACTTGTACTAACCACTAGCGAGCTTGTAAGAGAATATGTGTGAGAGAAGGGTGATTAATCGTGGAAATTATAATACAATTTCCATTGCTGGATGCATTTTTCCACACTAGAACTTCCAAAAGAGGCCAACCTTACTTGTACTAACCACTAGCGAGCTTGTAAGAGAATATGTGTGAGAGAAGGGTGATTAATCGTGGAAATTATAATACAATTTCCATTGCTGGATGCACTTTTCCACACTAGAACTTCCAAAAGAGGCCAACCATACTTGTACTAATCACTAGCGAGCTTGTAAGAGAATATGTGTGAGAGAGGGTGATTAATCGTGGAAATTATAATACAATTTCGATTGCTGGATGCATTTTTCCACACTAGAACTTCCAAAAGAGGCCAACCTTACTTGTACTAACCACTAGCGAGCTTGTAAGAGAATATGTGTGAGAGAAGGGTGATTAATCGTGGAAATTATAATACAATTTCCATTGCTGGATGCATTTTTCCACACTAGAACTTCCAAAAGAGGCCAACCTTACTCGTACTAACCACCAGCGAGCTTGTAAGAGAATATGTGTGAGAGAAGGGTGATTAATCGTGGAAATTATAATACAATTTCCATTGCTGGATGCACTTTTCCACACTAGAACTTCCAAAAGAGGCCAACCTTACTTGTACTAACCACTAGCGAGCTTGTAAGAGAATATGTGTGAGAGAAGGGTGATTAACCGTGGAAATTATAATACAATTTCCATTGCTGGATGCACTTTTCCACACTAGAACTTCCAAAAGAGGCCAACCTTACTTGTACTAACCACTAGCGAGCTTGTAAGAGAATATGTGTGAGAGAAGGGTGATTAATCGTGGAAATTATAATACAATTTCCATTGCTGGATGCACTTTTCCACACTAGAACTTCCAAAAGAGGCCAACCTTACTTGTACTAACCACTAGCGAGCTTGTAAGAGAATATGTGTGAGAGAAGGTTGATTAATCGTGGAAATTATAATACAATTTCCATTGCTGGATCCATTTTTCCACACTAGAACTTCCAAAAGAGGCCAACCTTACTTGTACTAACCACCAGCGAGCTTGTAAGAGAATATGTGTGAGAGAAAAGGAATCAATCGTGGAAATTATAATACAATTTCCATTGCTGGATGCATTTTTCCACACTAGAACTTCCAAAAGAGGCCAACCTTACTTGTACTAACCACTAGCGAGCTTGTAAGAGAATATGTGTGAGAGAAGGGTGATTAATCGTGGAAATTATAATACAATTTCCATTGCTGGATGCACTTTTCCACACTAGAACTTCCAAAAGAGGCCAACCTTACTCGTACTAACCACCAGCGAGCTTGTAAGAGAATATGTGTGAGAGAAAAGGAATCAATCGTGGAAATTATAATACAATTTCCATTGCTGGATGCACTTTTCCACACTAGAACTTCCAAAAGAGGCCAACCTTACTCGTACTAACCATTAGCGAGCTTGTAAGAGAATATGTGTGAGAGAAGGGTGATCAATCGTGGAAATTATAATACAATTTCCATTGCTGGATGCACTTTTCCACACTAGAACTTCCAAAAGAGGCCAACCTTACTCGTACTAACCACCAGCGAGCTTGTAAGAGAATATGTGTGAGAGAAAAGGAATCAATCGTGGAAATTATAATACAATTTCCATTGCTGGAGGCATTTTTCCACACTAGAACTTCCAAAAGAGGCCAACCTTACTTGTACTAACCACCAGCGAGCTTGTAAGAGAATATGTGTGAGAGAAAAGGAATCAATCGTGGAAATTATAATACAATTTCCATTGCTGGAGGCATTTTTCCACACTAGAACTTCCAAAAGAGGCCAACCTTACTTGTACTAACCACCAGCGAGCGTGTAAGAGAATATGTGTGAGAGAAAAGTGATTAATCGTGGAAATTATTATACAATTTCCATTGCTGGAGGCATTTTTCCACACTAGAACTTCCAAAAGAGGCCAACCTTACTTGTACTAACCACCAGCGAGCTTGTAAGAGAATATGTGTGAGAGAAGGGTGATTAATCGTGGAAATTATAATACAATTTCCATTGCTGGATGCATTTTTCCACACTAGAACTTCCAAAAGAGGCCAACCTTACTTGTACTAACCACCAGCGAGCGTGTAAGAGAATATGTGTGAGAGAAAAGTGATTAATCGTGGAAATTATAATACAATTTCCATTGCTGGAGGCATTTTTCCACACTAGAACTTCCAAAAGAGGCCAACCTTACTCGTACTAACCACCAGCGAGCTTGTAAGAGAATATGTGTGAGAGAAAAGGAATCAATCGTGGAAATTATAATACAATTTCCATTGCTGGATGCATTTTTCCACACTAGAACTTCCAAAAGAGGCCAACCTTACTTGTACTAACCACCAGCGAGCTTGAAAGAGAATATCTGTGAGAGAAAAGGAATCAATCGTGGAAATTATAATACAATTTCCATTGCTTGATGCATTTTTCCACACTAGAACTTCCAAAAGAGGCCAACCTTACTTGTACTAACCACCAGCGAGCGTGTAAGAGAATATGTGTGAGAGAAAAGTGATTAATCGTGGAAATTATAATACAATTTCCATTGCTGGAGGCATTTTTCCACACTAGAACTTCCAAAAGAGGCCAACCTTACTCGTACTAACCACCAGCGAGCTTGTAAGAGAATATGTGTGAGAGAAAAGGAATCAATCGTGGAAATTATAATACAATTTCCATTGCTGGATGCATTTTTCCACACTAGAACTTCCAAAAGAGGCCAACCTTACTCGTACTAACCACCAGCGAGCTTGTAAGAGAATATGTGTGAGAGAAAAGGAATCAATCGTGGAAATTATAATACAATTTCCATTGCTGGATGCATTTTTCCACACTAGAACTTCCAAAAGAGGCCAACCTTACTTGTACTAACCACCAGCGAGCTTGAAAGAGAATATGTGTGAGAGAAAAGGAATCAATCGTGGAAATTATAATACAATTTCCATTCCTGGATGCATTTTTCCACACTAGAACTTCCAAAAGAGGCCAACCTTACTTGTACTAACCACCAGCGAGCTTGTAAGAGAATATGTGTGAGAGAAGGGTGATTAATCGTGGAAATTATAATACAATTTCCATTGCTGGATGCATTTTTCCACACTAGAACTTCCAAAAGAGGCCAACCTTACTTGTACTAACCACCAGCGAGCGTGTAAAAGAATATGTGTGAGAGAAAAGGAATCAATCGTGGAAATTATAATACAATTTCCATTGCTGGAGGCATTTTTCCACACTAGAACTTCCAAAAGAGGCCAACCTTACTTGTACTAACCACCAGCGAGCTTGTAAGAGAATATGTGTGAGAGAAGGGTGATTAATCGTGGAAATTATAATACAATTTCCATTGCTGGATGCATTTTTCCACACTAGAACTTCCAAAAGAGGCCAACCTTACTTGTACTAACCACCAGCGAGCGTGTAAGAGAATATGTGTGAGAGAAAAGTGATTAATCGTGGAAATTATAATACAATTTCCATTGCTGGAGGCATTTTTCCACACTAGAACTTCCAAAAGAGGCCAACCTTACTCGTACTAACCACCAGCGAGCTTGTAAGAGAATATGTGTGAGAGAAAAGGAATCAATCGTGGAAATTATAATACAATTTCCATTGCTGGATGCATTTTTCCACACTAGAACTTCCAAAAGAGGCCAACCTTACTTGTACTAACCACCAGCGAGCTTGAAAGAGAATATCTGTGAGAGAAAAGGAATCAATCGTGGAAATTATAATACAATTTCCATTGCTTGAGGCATTTTTCCACACTAGAACTTCCAAAAGAGGCCAACCTTACTTGTACTAACCACCAGCGAGCGTGTAAGAGAATATGTGTGAGAGAAAAGTGATTAATCGTGGAAATTATAATACAATTTCCATTGCTGGAGGCATTTTTCCACACTAGAACTTCCAAAAGAGGCCAACCTTACTCGTACTAACCACCAGCGAGCTTGTAAGAGAATATGTGTGAGAGAAAAGGAATCAATCGTGGAAATTATAATACAATTTCCATTGCTGGATGCATTTTTCCACACTAGAACTTCCAAAAGAGGCCAACCTTACTCGTACTAACCACCAGCGAGCTTGTAAGAGAATATGTGTGAGAGAGAAGGAATCAATCGTGGAAATTATAATACAATTTCCATTGCTGGATGCATTTTTCCACACTAGAACTTCCAAAAGAGGCCAACCTTACTTGTACTAACCACCAGCGAGCTTGAAAGAGAATATGTGTGAGAGAAAAGGAATCAATCGTGGAAATTATAATACAATTTCCATTGCTGGATGCATTTTTCCACACTAGAACTTCCAAAAGAGGCCAACCTTACTTGTACTAACCACCAGCGAGCTTGTAAGAGAATATGTGTGAGAGAAGGGTGATTAATCGTGGAAATTATAATACAATTTCCATTGCTGGATGCATTTTTCCACACTAGAACTTCCAAAAGAGGCCAACCTTACTTGTACTAACCACCAGCGAGCGTGTAAAAGAATATGTGTGAGAGAAAAGGAATCAATCGTGGAAATTATAATACAATTTCCATTGCTGGAGGCATTTTTCCACACTAGAACTTCCAAAAGAGGCCAACCTTACTTGTACTAACCACCAGCGAGCTTGTAAGAGAATATGTGTGAGAGAAGGGTGATTAATCGTGGAAATTATAATACAATTTCCATTGCTGGATGCATTTTTCCACACTAGAACTTCCAAAAGAGGCCAACCTTACTTGTACTAACCACCAGCGAGCGTGTAAGAGAATATGTGTGAGAGAAAAGTGATTAATCGTGGAAATTATAATACAATTTCCATTGCTGGAGGCATTTTTCCACACTAGAACTTCCAAAAGAGGCCAACCTTACTCGTACTAACCACCAGCGAGCTTGTAAGAGAATATGTGTGAGAGAAAAGGAATCAATCGTGGAAATTATAATACAATTTCCATTGCTGGATGCATTTTTCCACACTAGAACTTCCAAAAGATGCCAACCTTACTTGTACTAACCACCAGCGAGCTTGAAAGAGAATATGTGTGAGAGAAAAGGAATCAATCGTGGAAATTATAATACAATTTCCATTGCTGGATGCATTTTTCCACACTAGAACTTCCAAAAGAGGCCAACCTTACTTGTACTAACCACCAGCGAGCGTGTAAGAGAATATGTGTGAGAGAAAAGTGATTAATCGTGGAAATTATTATACAATTTCCATTGCTGGAGGCATTTTTCCACACTAGAACTTCCAAAAGAGGCCAACCTTACTTGTACTAACCACCAGCGAGCTTGTAAGAGAATATGTGTGAGAGAAGGGTGATTAATCGTGGAAATTATAATACAATTTCCATTGCTGGATGCATTTTTCCACACTAGAACTTCCAAAAGAGGCCAACCTTACTTGTACTAACCACCAGCGAGCGTGTAAGAGAATATGTGTGAGAGAAAAGTGATTAATCGTGGAAATTATAATACAATTTCCATTGCTGGAGGCATTTTTCCACACTAGAACTTCCAAAAGAGGCCAACCTTACTCGTACTAACCACCAGCGAGCTTGTAAGAGAATATGTGTGAGAGAAAAGGAATCAATCGTGGAAATTATAATACAATTTCCATTGCTGGATGCACTTTTCCACACTAGAACTTCCAAAAGAGGCCAACCTTACTTGTACTAACCACCAGCGAGCTTGAAAGAGAATATGTGTGAGAGAAAAGGAATCAATCGTGGAAATTATAATACAATTTCCATTGCTGGATGCACTTTTCCACACTAGAACTTCCAAAAGAGGCCAACCTTACTCGTACTAACCACCAGCGAGCTTGTAAGAGAATATGTGTGAGAGAAAAGGAATCAATCGTGGAAATTATAATACAATTTCCATTGATGGAGGCATTTTTCCACACTAGAACTTCCAAAAGAGGCCATCCTTACTTGTACTAACCACTAGCGAGCTTGTAAGAGAATATCTGTGAGAGAAAAGGAATCAATCGTGGAAATTATAATACAATTTCCATTGCTGGATGCATTTTTCCACACTAGAACTTCCAAAAGAGGCCAACCTTACTTGTACTAACCACCAGCGAGCTTGTAAGAGAATATGTGTGAGAGAAGGGTGATCAATCGTGGAAATTATAATACAATTTCCATTGCTGGATGCATTTTTCCACACTAGAACTTCCAAAAGAGGCCAACCTTACTTGTACTAACCACCAGCGAGCTTGTAAGAGAATATCTGTGAGAGAAAAGGAATCAATCGTGGAAATTATAATACAATTTCCATTGCTGGATGCACTATTCCACACTAGAACTTCCAAAAGAGGCCAACCTTACTTGTACTAACCACCAGCGAGCTTGAAAGAGAATATGTGTGAGAGAAAAGGAATCAATCGTGGAAATTATAATACAATTTCCATTGCTGGATGCATTTTTCCACACTAGAACTTCCAAAAGAGGCCAACCTTACTTGTACTAACCACTAGCGAGCTTGTAAGAGAATATGTGTGAGAGAAAAGGAATCAATCGTGGAAATTATAATACAATTTCCATTGCTGGATGCATTTTTCCACACTAGAACTTCCAAAAGAGGCCAACCTTACTTGTACTAACCACCAGCGAGCTTGTAAGAGAATATGTGTGAGAGAAAAGTGATTAATCGTGGAAATTATAATACAATTTCCATTGCTGGATGCATTTTTCCACACTAGAACTTCCAAAAGAGGCCAACCTTACTTGTACTAACCACCAGCGAGCGTGTAAGAGAATATGTGTGAGAGAAAAGTGATTAATCGTGGAAATTATTATACAATTTCCATTGCTGGAGGCATTTTTCCACACTAGAACTTCCAAAAGAGGCCAACCTTACTTGTACTAACCACCAGCGAGCTTGTAAGAGAATATGTGTGAGAGAAAAGGAATCAATCGTGGAAATTATAATACAATTTCCATTGCTGGATGCACTTTTCCACACTAGAACTTCCAAAAGAGGCCAACCTTACTTGTACTAACCACCAGCGAGCTTGTAAGAGAATATGTGTGAGAGAAAAGTGATTAATCGTGGAAATTATTATACAATTTCCATTGCTGGATGCATTTTTCCACACTAGAACTTCCAAAAGAGGCCAACCTTACTTGTACTAACCACCAGCGAGCGTGTAAGAGAATATGTGTGAGAGAAAAGTGATTAATCGTGGAAATTATTATACAATTTCCATTGCTGGAGGCATTTTTCCACACTAGAACTTCCAAAAGAGGCCAACCTTACTTGTACTAACCACCAGCGAGCTTGTAAGGGAATATGTGTGAGAGAAAAGGAATCAATCGTGGAAATTATAATACAATTTCCATTGCTGGATGCATTTTTCCACACTAGAACTTCCAAAAGAGGCCAACCTTACTTGTACTAACCACTAGCGAGCTTGTAAGAGAATATGTGTGAGAGAAAAGGAATCAATCGTGGAAATTATAATACAATTTCCATTGCTGGATGCATTTTTCCACACTAGAACTTCCAAAAGAGGCCAACCTTACTTGTACTAACCACCAGCGAGCGTGTAAGAGAATATGTGTGAGAGAAAAGTGATTAATCGTGGAAATTATTATACAATTTCCATTGCTGGAGGCATTTTTCCACACTAGAACTTCCAAAAGAGGCCAACCTTACTTGTACTAACCACCAGCGAGCTTGTAAGAGAATATGTGTGAGAGAAAAGGAATCAATCGTGGAAATTATAATACAATTTCCATTGCTGGATGTATTTTTCCACACTAGAACTTCCAAAAGAGGCCAACCTTACTTGTACTAACCACCAGCGAGCTTGTAAGAGAATATGTGTGAGAGAAGGGTGATTAATCGTGGAAATTATAATACAATTTCCATTGCTGGATGCATTTTTCCACACTAGAACTTCCAAAAGAGGCCAACCTTACTTGTACTAACCACCAGCGAGCGTGTAAGAGAATATGTGTGAGAGAAAAGTGATTAATCGTGGAAATTATTATACAATTTCCATTGCTGGAGGCATTTTTCCACACTAGAACTTCCAAAAGAGGCCAACCTTACTTGTACTAACCACCAGCGAGCTTGTAAGAGAATATGTGTGAGAGAAGGGTGATTAATCGTGGAAATTATAATACAATTTCCATTGCTGGATGCATTTTTCCACACTAGAACTTCCAAAAGAGGCCAACCTTACTTGTACTAACCACCAGCGAGCGTGTAAGAGAATATGTGTGAGAGAAAAGTGATTAATCGTGGAAATTATAATACAATTTCCATTGCTGGATGCACTTTTCCACACTAGAACTTCCAAAAGAGGCCAACCTTACTTGTACTAACCACCAGCGAGCTTGAAAGAGAATATGTGTGAGAGAAAAGGAATCAATCGTGGAAATTATAATACAATTTCCATTGCTGGATGCATTTTTCCACACTAGAACTTCCAAAAGAGGCCAACCTTTCTCGTACTAACCACCAGCGAGCTTGTAAGAGAATATGTGTGAGAGAAAAGGAATCAATCGTGGAAATTATAATACAATTTCCATTGCTGGATGCATTTTTCCACACTAGAACTTCCAAAAGAGGCCAACCTTACTTGTACTAACCACCAGCGAGCTTGTAAGAGAATATCTGTGAGAGAAAAGGAATCAATCGTGGAAATTATAATACAATTTCCATTGCTGGATGCATTTTTCCACACTAGAACTTCCAAAAGAGGCCAACCTTACTCGTACTAACCACCAGCGAGCTTGTAAGAGAATATGTGTGAGAGAAGGGTGATTAATCGTGGAAATTATAATACAATTTCCATTGCTGGATGCATTTTTCCACACTAGAACTTCCAAAAGAGGCCAACCTTACTTGTACTAACCACCAGCGAGCGTGTAAGAGAATATGTGTGAGAGAAAAGTGATTAATCGTGGAAATTATTATACAATTTCCATTGCTGGAGGCATTTTTCCACACTAGAACTTCCAAAAGAGGCCAACCTTACTTGTACTAACCACCAGCGAGCTTGTAAGAGAATATGTGTGAGAGAAGGGTGATTAATCGTGGAAATTATAATACAATTTCCATTGCTGGATGCATTTTTCCACACTAGAACTTCCAAAAGAGGCCAACCTTACTTGTACTAACCACCAGCGAGCGTGTAAGAGAATATGTGTGAGAGAAAAGTGATTAATCGTGGAAATTATAATACAATTTCCATTGCTGGATGCACTTTTCCACACTAGAACTTCCAAAAGAGGCCAACCTTACTTGTACTAACCACCAGCGAGCTTGAAAGAGAATATGTGTGAGAGAAAAGGAATCAATCGTGGAAATTATAATACAATTTCCATTGCTGGATGCATTTTTCCACACTAGAACTTCCAAAAGAGGCCAACCTTTCTCGTACTAACCACCAGCGAGCTTGTAAGAGAATATGTGTGAGAGAAAAGGAATCAATCGTGGAAATTATAATACAATTTCCATTGCTGGATGCATTTTTCCACACTAGAACTTCCAAAAGAGGCCAACCTTACTTGTACTAACCACCAGCGAGCTTGAAAGAGAATATGTGTGAGAGAAAAGGAATCAATCGTGGAAATTATAATACAATTTCCATTGCTGGATGCACTTTTCCACACTACAACTTCCAAAAGAGGCCAACCTTACTTGTACTAACCACCAGCGAGCTTGTAAGAGAATATGTGTGAGAGAAAAGGAATCAATCGTGGAAATTATAATACAATTTCCATTGCTGGATGCACTTTTCCACACTAGAACTTCCAAAAGAGGCCAACCTTACTTGTACTAACCACCAGCGAGCTTGTAAGAGAATATCTGTGAGAGAAAAGGAATCAATCGTGGAAATTATAATACAATTTCCATTGCTGGATGCACTTTTCCACACTAGAACTTCCAAAAGAGGCCAACCTTACTTGTACTAACCACCAGCGAGCTTGTAAGAGAATATGTGTGAGAGAAAAGGAATCAATCGTGGAAATTATAATACAATTTCCATTGCTGGATGCATTTTTCCACACTAGAACTTCCAAAAGAGGCCAACCTTACTCGTACTAACCACCAGCGAGCTTGTAAGAGAATATGTGTGAGAGAAAAGGAATCAATCGTGGAAATTATAATACAATTTCCATTGCTGGATGCATTTTTCCACACTAGAACTTCCAAAAGAGGCCAACCTTACTCGTACTAACCACCAGCGAGCTTGTAAGAGAATATGTGTGAGAGAAAAGGAATCAATCGTGGAAATTATAATACAATTTCCATTGCTGGATGCACTTTTCCACACTAGAACTTCCAAAAGAGGCCAACCTTACTTGTACTAACCACCAGCGAGCTTGTAAGAGAATATGTGTGAGAGAAAAGGAATCAATCGTGGAAATTATAATACAATTTCCATTGCTGGATGCATTTTTCCACACTAGAACTTCCAAAAGAGGCCAACCTTACTTGTACTAACTACCAGCGAGCTTGTAAGAGAATATGTGTGAGAGAAAAGGAATCAATCGTGGAAATTATAATACAATTTCCATTGCTGGATGCATTTTTCCACACTAGAACTTCCAAAAGAGGCCAACCTTACTTGTACTAACCACCAGCGAGCTTGTAAGAGAATATGTGTGAGAGAAAAGGAATCAATCGTGGAAATTATAATACAATTTCCATTGCTGGATGCATTTTTCCACACTAGAACTTCCAAAAGAGGCCAACCATAGTTGTACTAACCACCAGCGAGCTTGTAAGAGAATATGTGTGAGAGAAAAGGAATCAATCGTGGAAATTATAATACAATTTCCATTGCTGGATGCACTTTTCCACACTAGAACTTCCAAAAGAGGCCAACCTTACTTGTACTAACCACCAGCGAGCTTGTAAGAGAATATGTGTGAGAGAAAAGGAATCAATCGTGGAAATTATAATACAATTTCCATTGCTGGATGCATTTTTCCACACTAGAACTTCCAAAAGAGGCCAACCTTACTTGTACTAACTACCAGCGAGCTTGTAAGAGAATATGTGTGAGAGAAAAGGAATCAATCGTGGAAATTATAATACAATTTCCATTGCTGGATGCACTTTTCCACACTAGAACTTCCAAAAGAGGCCAACCTTACTTGTACTAACTACCAGCGAGCTTGTAAGAGAATATGTGTGAGAGAAAAGGAATCAATCGTGGAAATTATAATACAATTTCCATTGCTGGATGCATTTTTCCACACTAGAACTTCCAAAAGAGGCCAACCTTACTCGTACTAACCACCAGCGAGCTTGTAAGAGAATATGTGTGAGAGAAAAGGAATCAATCGTGGAAATTATAATACAATTTCCATTGCTGGATGCACTTTTCCACACTAGAACTTCCAAAAGAGGCCAACCTTACTTGTACTAACTACCAGCGAGCTTTTAAGAGAATATGTGTGAGAGAAAAGGAATCAATCGTGGAAATTATAATACAATTTCCATTGCTGGATGCACTTTTCCACACTAGAACTTCCAAAAGAGGCCAACCTTACTCGTACTAACCACCAGCGAGCTTGTAAGAGAATATGTGTGAGAGAAAAGGAATCAATCGTGGAAATTATAATACAATTTCCATTGCTGGATGCATTTTTCCACACTAGAACTTCCAAAAGAGGCCAACCTTACTCGTACTAACTACCAGCGAGCTTGTAAAAGAGTATCTGTGAGAGAAAAGGAATCAATCGTGGAAATTATAATACAATTTCCATTGCTGGATGCACTTTTCCACACTAGAACTTCCAAAAGAGGCCAACCTTACTTGTACTAACTACCAGCGAGCTTGTAAAAGAGTATCTGTGAGAGAAAAGTGATTAATCGTGGAAATTATAATACAATTTCCATTGCTGGATGCACTTTTCCACACTAGAACTTCCAAAAGAGGCCAACCTTACTTGTACTAACCACCAGCGAGCTTGAAAGAGAATATCTGTGAGAGAAAAGGAATCAATCGTGGAAATTATAATACAATTTCCATTGCTGGATGCACTTTTCCACACTAGAACTTCCAAAAGAGGCCAACCTTACTCGTACTAACCACCAGCGAGCTTGTAAGAGAATATGTGTGAGAGAAAAGGAATCAATCGTGGAAATTATAATACAATTTCCATTCCTGGATGCATTTTTCCACACTAGAACTTCCAAAAGAGGCCAACCTTACTTGTACTAACCACCAGCGAGCTTGTAAGAGAATATGTGAGAGAGAAAAGGAATCAATCGTGGAAATTTTAATACAATTTCCATTGCTGGATGCATTTTTCCACACTAGAACTTCCAAAAGAGGCCAACCTTACTTGTACTAACCACCAGCGAGCTTGTAAGAGAATATCTGTGAGAGAAAAGGAATCAATCGTGGAAATTATAATACAATTTCCATTGCTGGATGCATTTTTCCACACTAGAACTTCCAAAAGAGGCCAACCTTACTCGTACTAACCACCAGCGAGCTTGAAAGAGAATATCTGTGAGAGAAAAGGAATCAATCGTGGAAATTATAATACAATTTCCATTGCTGGATGCATTTTTCCACACTAGAACTTCCAAAAGAGGCCAACCTTACTTGTACTAACCACCAGCAAGCTTGTAAGAGAATATCTGTGAGAGGAAAGGAATCAATCGTGGAAATTATAATACAATTTCCATTGCTGGATGCATTTTTCCACACTAGAACTTCCAAAAGAGGCCAACCTTACTTGTACTAACCACCAGCGAGCTTGTAAGAGAATATCTGTGAGAGAAAAGGAATCAATCGTGGAAATTATAATACAATTTCCATTGCTGGAGGCATTTTTCCACACTAGAACTTCCAAAAGAGGCCAACCTTACTTGTACTAACTACCAGCGAGCTTGTAAGAGAATATGTGTGAGAGAAAAGGAATTAATCGTGGAAATTATAATACAATTTCCATTGCTGGATGCATTTTTCCACACTAGAACTTCCAAAAGAGGCCAACCTTACTTGTACTAACCACCAGCGAGCTTGTAAGAGAATATCTGTGAGAGAAAAGGAATCAATCGTGGAAATTATAATACAATTTCCATTGCTGGATGCATTTTTCCACACTAGAACTTCCAAAAGAGGCCAACCTTACTTGTACTAACTACCAGCGAGCTTGTAAGAGAATATGTGTGAGAGAAAAGGAATTAATCGTGGAAATTATAATACAATTTCCATTGCTGGATGCATTTTTCCACACTAGAACTTCCAAAAGAGGCCAACCTTACTTGTACTAACCACCAGCGAGCTTGTAAGAGAATATCTGTGAGAGAAAAGGAATCAATCGTGGAAATTATAATACAATTTCCATTGCTGGATGCATTTTTCCACACTAGAACTTCCAAAAGAGGCCAACCTTACTTGTACTAACCACCAGCGAGCTTGTAAGAGAATATCTGTGAGAGAAAAGGAATCAATCGTGGAAATTTTAATACAATTTCCATTGCTGGATGCATTTTTCCACACTAGAACTTCCAAAAGAGGCCAACCTTACTTGTACTAACCACCAGCGAGCTTGTAAGAGAATATCTGTGAGAGAAAAGGAATCAATCGTGGAAATTATAATACAATTTCCATTGCTGGATGCATTTTTCCACACTAGAACTTCCAAAAGAGGCCAACCTTACTTGTACTAACCACCAGCGAGCTTGTAAGAGAATATGTGTGAGAGAAAAGGAATCAATCGTGGAAATTATAATACAATTTCCATTGCTGGATGCACTTTTCCACACTAGAACTTCCAAAAGAGGCCAACCTTACTTGTACTAACTACCAGCGAGCTTGTAAGAGAATATGTGTGAGAGAAAAGGAATTAATCGTGGAAATTATAATACAATTTCCATTGCTGGATGCATTTTTCCACACTAGAACTTCCAAAAGAGGCCAACCTTACTTGTACTAACCACCAGCGAGCTTGTAAGAGAATATCTGTGAGAGAAAAGGAATCAATCGTGGAAATTATAATACAATTTTCATTGCTGGATGCATCTTTCCACACTAGAACTTCCAAAAGAGGCCAACCTTACTTGTACTAACTACCAGCGAGCTTTTAAGAAAATATGTGTGAGAGAAAAGGAATCAATCGTGGAAATTATAATACAATTTCCATTGCTGGATGCACTTTTCCACACTAGAACTTCCAAAAGAGGCCAACCTTACTTGTACTAACTACCAGCGAGCTTGTAAGAGAATATGTGTGAGAGAAAAGGAATTAATCGTGGAAATTATAATACAATTTCCATTGCTGGATGCATTTTTCCACACTAGAACTTCCAAAAGAGGCCAACCTTACTTGTACTAACCACCAGCGAGCTTGTAAGAGAATATCTGTGAGAGAAAAGGAATCAATCGTGGAAATTATAATACAATTTCCATTGCTGGATGCATTTTTCCACACTAGAACTTCCAAAAGAGGCCAACCTTACTTGTACTAACTACCAGCGAGCTTGAAAGAGAATATGTGTGAGAGAAAAGTGATTAATCGTGGAAATTATGATACAATTTCCATTGCTGGATGCATTTTTCCACACTAGAACTTCAAAGTGAGGCCAACCTTACTTGTACTAACTACCAGCGAGCTTGAAAGAGAATATGTGTGAGAGAAAAGTGATTAATCGTGGAAATTATGATACAATTTCCATTGCTGGATGCATTTTTCCACACTAGAACTTCCAAAAGAGGCCAACCTTACTTGTACTAACCACCAGCGAGCTTGTAAGAGAATATGTGTGAGAGAAAAGTGATTAATCGTGGAAATTATGATACAATTTCCATTGCTGGATGCATTTTTCCACACTAGAACTTCAAAGTGAGGCCAACCTTACTTGTACTACCTACCAGCGACCTTGTAAGAGAATATGTGTGAGAGAAAATTGTTTAATCGTGGAAATTTAAATGTAATATCTATTCTTGGAAGGAATTTTCTACACTTGAACGGTTTATTTGCCAAGTTAATGTGATAGCTACGCCTGAATATGAGTTGTATCTACGTTAAAATGATAGCATGAGTGTGCATGTTATCAAATTGATGAAAAGCTGTTTGCGGTTTAATGAAAAAATATATATTGTTGCCATTGGAATCTGGATAATGAATCTTTTACGTTTTCAATACTCTGCCTTACGTGGTTAAGAAGATGAAATAAAAATGTTTTAGCAGGATATAAACTAAAGGATCACCAAAAGAAAATTCAATATTTCATCACCTCCTTGGATAATAATACAGCAGTATTACATAAGTGCGGGGGTATAGGGCACTAGGAGAAATATTAGGTGAAGACATGGTTAGATATGGAGCTGCCTTGGCTTGGAAGTTGTTTTCTACTACGTGATCCATGGGTAGCGGGGTAGAACAGTCTTTCGAGGATGGAACTTGGTGAGGTAGATATGAAAAAGGCAGGATTATGGTGTGTGAGTTGGTTGGTCCTCCTTTGGTTATGGAGAGCATTATGTAAGGATTGTCCTGAAGGAAAAAGTGGAAGGGTTTAGAAACTCTGGAGAAGGGTAGGTAAAAAATAAACAGGGAAGTGGTATGGTTACTCAGTAGGAAAAAGGGGGATTTGATATGGTCTGTGAGAAGGAGATGCTGGTCTAGTGAAATCATTCTTGCAAAACTCAGTAGAGAGTAAGGCCCCGGGATTGTTACGTAATGCACATAGGAGGTATGTGTGTTTGTTCTGCAATGGGAGGTGGCTGACAGTGCTCTGCCTCTGTTGGAGGCGGGGAGAACAACAAGAGCAGCAGCAGATAAGGTTAGGACCGGAATATATCACTGACATTACCAGGTGGTATCCTGGAGCGGCTACATATCTTCACAGCAACTATTGTCCCCTGGACTCCCTGCTGCCTCCACACAGTCAGACCTGGACCTACTAACCTTACCCATCCAGAAATGGACCTATCTTACCTTAGTTCTGGCTGAATTATATACATACATATTCTCGCACCTATTCTATCATATAGGAGCTCCTATTGTACTTTATTGACTCTCCCTTTAAATATACCACTACCTTAAGTTTATCTACATATATTATTAAGGGCTATTGTAATAAACTTTATTTGTACAATTTATCACTTCCAGAATCATTTAATCATTTTTTAGCATCCTTACTTTATGATTCCATATATCTGGGATAATATTTATATTTTATTAATTAACTTTAATTGAATAATCTCTTCTTTTCTGAAGGTGGAAAGACCGCTCAGATGAAGCAGCTGCGTGATGGATTCCTGTCCTATAATAGGATTACAGAATGGGATATAGATACCCAAAACTTCCATATAAGCCCTTTGGTATCAAGTACTTCAATACGAAGTTCATATTAAATGTATTAATAGCAAAGCTAAGTCCATAGTACCTACACTTGTTTAAAAAAGCTCCACTGATGAATAAAGTTAGAGAAGTATCTTCTCCAACAGCCTGGAGTTCCAGATGGCTGTCAAGTCCTAAGATGATCATTCGAGCGCTAATTTAGAACTACTTATACACCATGATCTTGACCTAATCTACCGGCTAGAAACTTGAAAGACTTCCTTTCTTCAAATATTCTGTATCCGATATCAATGCTTTTTTGTTCTTCTCTTTTCGCAATCTTCCTTCACCAAAATCCTCTTATCCTGTCCGATACTTTTGCAACCCTATCAAGCACCATGAAAGCATTCGCCTAAACCGTATATACAATTAGATCTTGGCTGGGTACCACACCTAGATAGGCACACATTGATATGTCTACCTCCTTTCAAAATCCGGTCACATCTTTAAATTCCATAGACACGAAAATCATTTCATACCGTCTCAGGAACCCCTAACTGTATACCTAGCATCTTACCCTCCTCATTCTACATCGTCATGCGAGAAAAGCTACCAACTACTTTCCTGACGATACTGAGATTACACTCAACATTTTATCCCAATAATCTCACTAAATCTTCTCACTAATTTGGAAGACCAACAAGATTCAACAGCCGAGCCATATAATCTGAAGAGATGCCCAAAATTCTTAATGACCAGTATTTCCAACCGGTAGTATTCTTCAGTTATCCTCAAAGCAGATTTGAAACAGAATAATTTTGTAACCCAACAGATGTCTCAATAATTTCAATAATGTTTGCATTTTTCCACACTAGAACTTCCAAAAGAGGCCAACCCTACTTCTACTAACCACCAACGAGCTTGAAAGAGAATATGTGAGAGAGAAAAGGAATCAATCGTGGAAATTATAATACAATTTCCATTGCTGGATGCATTTTTCCACACTAGAACTTCCAAAAGAGGCCAACCTTACTTGTACTAACCACCAGCGAGCTTGAAAGAGAATATGTGAGAGAGAAAAGGAATCAATCGTGGAAATTATAATACAATTTCCATTGCTGGATGCATTTTTCCACACTAGAACTTCCAAAAGAGGCCAACCTTACTTGTACTAACCACCAGCGAGCTTGTAAGAGAATATCTGTGAGAGAAAAGGAATCAATCGTGGAAATTATAATACAATTTCCATTGCTGGATGCATTTTTCCACACTAGAACTTCCAAAAGAGGCCAACCTTACTTGTACTAACCACCAGCGAGCTTGTAAGAGAATATGTGTGAGAGAAAAGGAATCAATCGTGGAAATTATAATACAATTTCCATTGCTGGAGGCATTTTTCCACACTAGAACTTCCAAAAGAGGCCAACCTTACTTGTACTAACCACCAGCGAGCTTGTAAGAGAATATGTGTGAGAGAAAAGGAATCAATCGTGGAAATTATAATACAATTTCCATTGCTGGAGGCATTTTTCCACACTAGAACTTCCAAAAGAGGCCAACCTTACTTGTACTAACCACCAGCGAGCTTGTAAGAGAATATGTGAGAGAGAAAAGGAATCAATCGTGGAAATTATAATACAATTTCCATTGCTGGATGCATTTTTCCACACTAGAACTTCCAAAAGAGGCCAACCTTACTTGTACTAACCACCAGCGAGCTTGTAAGAGAATATCTGTGAGAGAAAAGGAATGAATCGTGGAAATTATAATACAATTTCCATTGCAGGATGCACTTTTCCACACTAGAACTTCCAAAAGAGGCCAACCTTACTTGTACTAACCACCAGCGAGCTTGTAAGAGAATATCTGTGAGAGAAAAGGAATCAATCGTGGAAATTATAATACAATTTCCATTGCTGGATGCATTTTTCCACACTAGAACTTCCAAAAGAGGCCAACCTTACTTGTACTAACCACCAGCGAGCTTGAAAGAGAATATCTGTGAGAGAAAAGGAATCAATCGTGGAAATTATAATACAATTTCCATTGCTGGATGCACTTTTCCACACTAAAACTTCCAAAAGAGGCCAACCTTACTTGTACTAACCACCAGCGAGCTTGAAAGAGAATATGTGTGAGAGAAAAGGAATCAATCGTGGAAATTATAATACAATTTCCATTGCTGGATGCACTTTTCCACACTAGAACTTCCAAAAGAGGCCAACCTTACTTGTACTAACCACCAGCGAGCTTGAAAGAGAATATCTGTGAGAGAAAAGGAATCAATCGTGGAAATTATAATACAATTTCCATTGCTGGATGCACTTTTCCACACTAGAACTTCCAAAAGAGGCCAACCTTACTTGTACTAACCACCAGCGAGCTTGAAAGAGAATATCTGTGAGAGAAAAGGAATCAATCGTGGAAATTATAATACAATTTCCATTGCTGGATGCACTTTTCCACACTAGAACTTCCAAAAGAGGCGAACCTTACTTGTACTAACCACCAGCGAGCTTGAAAGAGAATATCTGTGAGAGAAAAGGAATCAATCGTGGAAATTATAATACAATTTCCATTGCTGGATGCACTTTTCCACACTAGAACTTCCAAAAGAGGCCAACCTTACTCGTACTAACCACCAGCGAGCTTGTAAGAGAATATGTGTGAGAGAAAAGGAATCAATCGTGGAAATTATAATACAATTTCCATTGCTGGATGCATTTTTCCACACTAGAACTTCCAAAAGAGGCCAACCTTACTTGTACTAACCACCAGCGAGCTTGTAAGAGAATATGTGAGAGAGAAAAGGAATCAATCGTGGAAATTTTAATACAATTTCCATTGCTGGATGCATTTTTCCACACTAGAACTTCCAAAAGAGGCCAACCTTACTTGTACTAACCACCAGCGAGCTTGTAAGAGAATATCTGTGAGAGAAAAGGAATCAATCGTGGAAATTATAATACAATTTCCATTGCTGGATGCATTTTTCCACACTAGAACTTCCAAAAGAGGCCAACCTTACTTGTACTAACCACCAGCGAGCTTGAAAGAGAATATGTGTGAGAGAAAAGGAATCAATCGTGGAAATTATAATACAATTTCCATTGCTGGATGCACTTTTCCACACTAGAACTTCCAAAAGAGGCCAACCTTACTTGTACTAACCACCAGCGAGCTTGAAAGAGAATATCTGTGAGAGAAAAGGAATCAATCGTGGAAATTATAATACAATTTCCATTGCTGGATGCACTTTTCCACACTAGAACTTCCAAAAGAGGCCAACCTTACTTGTACTAACCACCAGCGAGCTTGAAAGAGAATATCTGTGAGAGAAAAGGAATCAATCGTGGAAATTATAATACAATTTCCATTGCTGGATGCATTTTTCCACACTAGAACTTCCAAAAGAGGCCAACCTTACTTGTACTAACCACCAGCGAGCTTGAAAGAGAATATCTGTGAGAGAAAAGGAATCAATCGTGGAAATTATAATACAATTTCCATTGCTGGATGCACTTTTCCACACTAGAACTTCCAAAAGAGGCCAACCTTACTCGTACTAACCACCAGCGAGCTTGTAAGAGAATATCTGTGAGAGAAAAGGAATCAATCGTGGAAATTATAATACAATTTCCATTGCTGGATGCATTTTTCCACACTAGAACTTCCAAAAGAGGCCAACCTTACTTGTACTAACCACCAGCGAGCTTGAAAGAGAATATCTGTGAGAGAAAAGGAATCAATCGTGGAAATTATAATACAATTTCCATTGCTGGATGCACTTTTCCACACTAGAACTTCCAAAAGAGGCCAACCTTACTTGTACTAACCACCAGCGAGCTTGTAAGAGAATATGTGTGAGAGAAAAGGAATCAATCGTGGAAATTATAATACAATTTCCATTGCTGGATGCATTTTTCCACACTAGAACTTCCAAAAGAGGCCAACCTTACTTGTACTAACCACTAGCGAGCTTGTAAGAGAATATGTGTGAGAGAAAAGGAATCAATCGTGGAAATTATAATACAATTTCCATTGCTGGATGCATTTTTCCACACTAGAACTTCCAAAAGAGGCCAACCTTACTTGTACTAACCACTAGCGAGCTTGTAAGAGAATATGTGTGAGAGAAAAGGAATCAATCGTGGAAATTATAATACAATTTCCATTGCTGGATGCATTTTTCCACACTAGAACTTCCAAAAGAGGCCAACCTTACTTGTACTAACCACCAGCGAGCTTGTAAGAGAATATGTGTGAGAGAAAAGGAATCAATCGTGGAAATTATAATACAATTTCCATTGCTGGATGCATTTTTCCACACTAGAACTTCCAAAAGAGGCCAACCTTACTTGTACTAACCACTAGCTAGCTTGTAAGAGAATATGTGTGAGAGAAAAGGAATCAATCGTGGAAATTATAATACAATTTCCATTGCTGGATGCACTTTTCCACACTAGAACTTCCAAAAGAGGCCATCCTTACTTGTACTAACCACCAGCGAGCTTGTAAGAGAATATCTGTGAGAGAAAAGGAATCAATCGTGGAAATTATAATACAATTTCCATTGCTGGATGCATTTTTCCACACTAGAACTTCCAAAAGAGGCCAACCTTACTTGTACTAACCACCAGCGAGCTTGTAAGAGAATATGTGTGAGAGAAAAGGAATCAATCGTGGAAATTATAATACAATTTCCATTGCTGGATGCATTTTTCCACACTAGAACTTCCAAAAGAGGCCAACCTTACTTGTACTAACCACTAGCGAGCTTGTAAGAGAATATGTGTGAGAGAAAAGGAATCAATCGTGGAAATTATAATACAATTTCCATTGCTGGATGCACTTTTCCACACTAGAACTTCCAAAAGAGGCCAACCTTACTTGTACTAACCACCAGCGAGCTTGAAAGAGAATATCTGTGAGAGAAAAGGAATCAATCGTGGAAATTATAATACAATTTCCATTGCTGGATGCACTTTTCCACACTAGAACTTCCAAAAGAGGCCAACCTTACTTGTACTAACCACCAGCGAGCTTGTAAGAGAATATGTGTGAGAGAAAAGGAATCAATCGTGGAAATTATAATACAATTTCCATTGCTGGATGCATTTTTCCACACTAGAACTTCCAAAAGAGGCCAACCTTACTCGTACTAACCACCAGCGAGCTTGAAAGAGAATATGTGTGAGAGAAAAGGAATCAATCGTGGAAATTATAATACAATTTCCATTGCTGGATGCATTTTTCCACACTAGAACTTCCAAAAGAGGCCAACCTTACTTGTACTAACCACCAGCGAGCTTGTAAGAGAATATGTGAGAGAGAAAAGGAATCAATCGTGGAAATTATAATACAATTTCCATTGCTGGATGCATTTTTCCACACTAGAACTTCCAAAAGAGGCCAACCTTACTCGTACTAACCACCAGCGAGCTTGAAAGAGAATATCTGTGAGAGAAAAGGAATCAATCGTGGAAATTATAATACAATTTCCATTGCTGGATGCATTTTTCCACACTAGAACTTCCAAAAGAGGCCAACCTTACTCGTACTAACCACCAGCGAGCTTGTAAGAGAATATGTGAGAGAGAAAAGGAATCAATCGTGGAAATTATAATACAATTTCCATTGCTGGATGCATTTTTCCACACTAGAACTTCCAAAAGAGGCCAACCTTACTTGTACTAACCACCAGCGAGCTTGTAAGAGAATATCTGTGAGAGAAAAGGAATCAATCGTGGAAATTATAATACAATTTCCATTGCTGGATGCACTTTTCCACACTAGAACTTCCAAAAGAGGCCAACCTTACTTGTACTAACCACCAGCGAGCTTGAAAGAGAATATGTGTGAGAGAAAAGGAATCAATCGTGGAAATTATAATACAATTTCCATTGCTGGATGCATTTTTCCACACTAGAACTTCCAAAAGAGGCCAACCTTACTCGTACTAACCACCAGCGAGCTTGAAAGAGAATATCTGTGAGAGAAAAGGAATCAATCGTGGAAATTATAATACAATTTCCATTGCTGGATGCATTTTTCCACACTAGAACTTCCAAAAGAGGCCAACCTTACTTGTACTAACCACCAGCGAGCTTGTAAGAGAATATCTGTGAGAGAAAAGGAATCAATCGTTGAAATTATAATACAATTTCCATTGCTGGATGCACTTTTCCACACTAGAACTTCCAAAAGAGGCCAACCTTACTTGTACTAACCACCAGCGAGCTTGAAAGAGAATATGTGTGAGAGAAAAGGAATCAATCGTGGAAATTATAATACAATTTCCATTGCTGGATGCATTTTTCCACACTAGAACTTCCAAAAGAGGCCAACCTTACTCGTACTAACCACCAGCGAGCTTGAAAGAGAATATCTGTGAGAGAAAAGGAATCAATCGTGGAAATTATAATACAATTTCCATTGCTGGATGCATTTTTCCACACTAGAACTTCCAAAAGAGGCCAACCTTACTTGTACTAACCACCAGCAAGCTTGTAAGAGAATATCTGTGAGAGGAAAGGAATCAATCGTGGAAATTATAATACAATTTCCATTGCTGGATGCATTTTTCCACACTAGAACTTCCAAAAGAGGCCAACCTTACTTGTACTAACCACCAGCGAGCTTGTAAGAGAATATCTGTGAGAGAAAAGGAATCAATCGTGGAAATTATAATACAATTTCCATTGCTGGAGGCATTTTTCCACACTAGAACTTCCAAAAGAGGCCAACCTTACTTGTACTAACTACCAGCGAGCTTGTAAGAGAATATGTGTGAGAGAAAAGGAATTAATCGTGGAAATTATAATACAATTTCCATTGCTGGATGCATTTTTCCACACTAGAACTTCCAAAAGAGGCCAACCTTACTTGTACTAACCACCAGCGAGCTTGTAAGAGAATATCTGTGAGAGAAAAGGAATCAATCGTGGAAATTATAATACAATTTCCATTGCTGGATGCATTTTTCCACACTAGAACTTCCAAAAGAGGCCAACCTTACTTGTACTAACTACCAGCGAGCTTGTAAGAGAATATGTGTGAGAGAAAAGGAATTAATCGTGGAAATTATAATACAATTTCCATTGCTGGATGCATTTTTCCACACTAGAACTTCCAAAAGAGGCCAACCTTACTTGTACTAACCACCAGCGAGCTTGTAAGAGAATATCTGTGAGAGAAAAGGAATCAATCGTGGAAATTATAATACAATTTCCATTGCTGGATGCATTTTTCCACACTAGAACTTCCAAAAGAGGCCAACCTTACTTGTACTAACCACCAGCGAGCTTGTAAGAGAATATCTGTGAGAGAAAAGGAATCAATCGTGGAAATTTTAATACAATTTCCATTGCTGGATGCATTTTTCCACACTAGAACTTCCAAAAGAGGCCAACCTTACTTGTACTAACCACCAGCGAGCTTGTAAGAGAATATCTGTGAGAGAAAAGGAATCAATCGTGGAAATTATAATACAATTTCCATTGCTGGATGCATTTTTCCACACTAGAACTTCCAAAAGAGGCCAACCTTACTTGTACTAACCACCAGCGAGCTTGTAAGAGAATATGTGTGAGAGAAAAGGAATCAATCGTGGAAATTATAATACAATTTCCATTGCTGGATGCACTTTTCCACACTAGAACTTCCAAAAGAGGCCAACCTTACTTGTACTAACTACCAGCGAGCTTGTAAGAGAATATGTGTGAGAGAAAAGGAATTAATCGTGGAAATTATAATACAATTTCCATTGCTGGATGCATTTTTCCACACTAGAACTTCCAAAAGAGGCCAACCTTACTTGTACTAACCACCAGCGAGCTTGTAAGAGAATATCTGTGAGAGAAAAGGAATCAATCGTGGAAATTATAATACAATTTTCATTGCTGGATGCATCTTTCCACACTAGAACTTCCAAAAGAGGCCAACCTTACTTGTACTAACTACCAGCGAGCTTTTAAGAAAATATGTGTGAGAGAAAAGGAATCAATCGTGGAAATTATAATACAATTTCCATTGCTGGATGCACTTTTCCACACTAGAACTTCCAAAAGAGGCCAACCTTACTTGTACTAACTACCAGCGAGCTTGTAAGAGAATATGTGTGAGAGAAAAGGAATTAATCGTGGAAATTATAATACAATTTCCATTGCTGGATGCATTTTTCCACACTAGAACTTCCAAAAGAGGCCAACCTTACTTGTACTAACCACCAGCGAGCTTGTAAGAGAATATCTGTGAGAGAAAAGGAATCAATCGTGGAAATTATAATACAATTTCCATTGCTGGATGCATTTTTCCACACTAGAACTTCCAAAAGAGGCCAACCTTACTTGTACTAACTACCAGCGAGCTTGAAAGAGAATATGTGTGAGAGAAAAGTGATTAATCGTGGAAATTATGATACAATTTCCATTGCTGGATGCATTTTTCCACACTAGAACTTCAAAGTGAGGCCAACCTTACTTGTACTAACTACCAGCGAGCTTGAAAGAGAATATGTGTGAGAGAAAAGTGATTAATCGTGGAAATTATGATACAATTTCCATTGCTGGATGCATTTTTCCACACTAGAACTTCCAAAAGAGGCCAACCTTACTTGTACTAACCACCAGCGAGCTTGTAAGAGAATATGTGTGAGAGAAAAGTGATTAATCGTGGAAATTATGATACAATTTCCATTGCTGGATGCATTTTTCCACACTAGAACTTCAAAGTGAGGCCAACCTTACTTGTACTACCTACCAGCGACCTTGTAAGAGAATATGTGTGAGAGAAAATTGTTTAATCGTGGAAATTTAAATGTAATATCTATTCTTGGAAGGAATTTTCTACACTTGAACGGTTTATTTGCCAAGTTAATGTGATAGCTACGCCTGAATATGAGTTGTATCTACGTTAAAATGATAGCATGAGTGTGCATGTTATCAAATTGATGAAAAGCTGTTTGCGGTTTAATGAAAAAATATATATTGTTGCCATTGGAATCTGGATAATGAATCTTTTACGTTTTCAATACTCTGCCTTACGTGGTTAAGAAGATGAAATAAAAATGTTTTAGCAGGATATAAACTAAAGGATCACCAAAAGAAAATTCAATATTTCATCACCTCCTTGGATAATAATACAGCAGTATTACATAAGTGCGGGGGTATAGGGCACTAGGAGAAATATTAGGTGAAGACATGGTTAGATATGGAGCTGCCTTGGCTTGGAAGTTGTTTTCTACTACGTGATCCATGGGTAGCGGGGTAGAACAGTCTTTCGAGGATGGAACTTGGTGAGGTAGATATGAAAAAGGCAGGATTATGGTGTGTGAGTTGGTTGGTCCTCCTTTGGTTATGGAGAGCATTATGTAAGGATTGTCCTGAAGGAAAAAGTGGAAGGGTTTAGAAACTCTGGAGAAGGGTAGGTAAAAAATAAACAGGGAAGTGGTATGGTTACTCAGTAGGAAAAAGGGGGATTTGATATGGTCTGTGAGAAGGAGATGCTGGTCTAGTGAAATCATTCTTGCAAAACTCAGTAGAGAGTAAGGCCCCGGGATTGTTACGTAATGCACATAGGAGGTATGTGTGTTTGTTCTGCAATGGGAGGTGGCTGACAGTGCTCTGCCTCTGTTGGAGGCGGGGAGAACAACAAGAGCAGCAGCAGATAAGGTTAGGACCGGAATATATCACTGACATTACCAGGTGGTATCCTGGAGCGGCTACATATCTTCACAGCAACTATTGTCCCCTGGACTCCCTGCTGCCTCCACACAGTCAGACCTGGACCTACTAACCTTACCCATCCAGAAATGGACCTATCTTACCTTAGTTCTGGCTGAATTATATACATACATATTCTCGCACCTATTCTATCATATAGGAGCTCCTATTGTACTTTATTGACTCTCCCTTTAAATATACCACTACCTTAAGTTTATCTACATATATTATTAAGGGCTATTGTAATAAACTTTATTTGTACAATTTATCACTTCCAGAATCATTTAATCATTTTTTAGCATCCTTACTTTATGATTCCATATATCTGGGATAATATTTATATTTTATTAATTAACTTTAATTGAATAATCTCTTCTTTTCTGAAGGTGGAAAGACCGCTCAGATGAAGCAGCTGCGTGATGGATTCCTGTCCTATAATAGGATTACAGAATGGGATATAGATACCCAAAACTTCCATATAAGCCCTTTGGTATCAAGTACTTCAATACGAAGTTCATATTAAATGTATTAATAGCAAAGCTAAGTCCATAGTACCTACACTTGTTTAAAAAAGCTCCACTGATGAATAAAGTTAGAGAAGTATCTTCTCCAACAGCCTGGAGTTCCAGATGGCTGTCAAGTCCTAAGATGATCATTCGAGCGCTAATTTAGAACTACTTATACACCATGATCTTGACCTAATCTACCGGCTAGAAACTTGAAAGACTTCCTTTCTTCAAATATTCTGTATCCGATATCAATGCTTTTTTGTTCTTCTCTTTTCGCAATCTTCCTTCACCAAAATCCTCTTATCCTGTCCGATACTTTTGCAACCCTATCAAGCACCATGAAAGCATTCGCCTAAACCGTATATACAATTAGATCTTGGCTGGGTACCACACCTAGATAGGCACACATTGATATGTCTACCTCCTTTCAAAATCCGGTCACATCTTTAAATTCCATAGACACGAAAATCATTTCATACCGTCTCAGGAACCCCTAACTGTATACCTAGCATCTTACCCTCCTCATTCTACATCGTCATGCGAGAAAAGCTACCAACTACTTTCCTGACGATACTGAGATTACACTCAACATTTTATCCCAATAATCTCACTAAATCTTCTCACTAATTTGGAAGACCAACAAGATTCAACAGCCGAGCCATATAATCTGAAGAGATGCCCAAAATTCTTAATGACCAGTATTTCCAACCGGTAGTATTCTTCAGTTATCCTCAAAGCAGATTTGAAACAGAATAATTTTGTAACCCAACAGATGTCTCAATAATTTCAATAATGTTTGCATTTTTCCACACTAGAACTTCCAAAAGAGGCCAACCCTACTTCTACTAACCACCAACGAGCTTGAAAGAGAATATGTGAGAGAGAAAAGGAATCAATCGTGGAAATTATAATACAATTTCCATTGCTGGATGCATTTTTCCACACTAGAACTTCCAAAAGAGGCCAACCTTACTTGTACTAACCACCAGCGAGCTTGAAAGAGAATATGTGAGAGAGAAAAGGAATCAATCGTGGAAATTATAATACAATTTCCATTGCTGGATGCATTTTTCCACACTAGAACTTCCAAAAGAGGCCAACCTTACTTGTACTAACCACCAGCGAGCTTGTAAGAGAATATCTGTGAGAGAAAAGGAATCAATCGTGGAAATTATAATACAATTTCCATTGCTGGATGCATTTTTCCACACTAGAACTTCCAAAAGAGGCCAACCTTACTTGTACTAACCACCAGCGAGCTTGTAAGAGAATATGTGTGAGAGAAAAGGAATCAATCGTGGAAATTATAATACAATTTCCATTGCTGGAGGCATTTTTCCACACTAGAACTTCCAAAAGAGGCCAACCTTACTTGTACTAACCACCAGCGAGCTTGTAAGAGAATATGTGTGAGAGAAAAGGAATCAATCGTGGAAATTATAATACAATTTCCATTGCTGGAGGCATTTTTCCACACTAGAACTTCCAAAAGAGGCCAACCTTACTTGTACTAACCACCAGCGAGCTTGTAAGAGAATATGTGAGAGAGAAAAGGAATCAATCGTGGAAATTATAATACAATTTCCATTGCTGGATGCATTTTTCCACACTAGAACTTCCAAAAGAGGCCAACCTTACTTGTACTAACCACCAGCGAGCTTGTAAGAGAATATCTGTGAGAGAAAAGGAATGAATCGTGGAAATTATAATACAATTTCCATTGCAGGATGCACTTTTCCACACTAGAACTTCCAAAAGAGGCCAACCTTACTTGTACTAACCACCAGCGAGCTTGTAAGAGAATATGTGAGAGAGAAAAGGAATCAATCGTGGAAATTATAATACAATTTCCATTGCTGGATGCATTTTTCCACACTAGAACTTCCAAAAGAGGCCAACCTTACTTGTACTAACCACCAGCGAGCTTGTAAGAGAATATCTGTGAGAGAAAAGGAATGAATCGTGGAAATTATAATACAATTTCCATTGCAGGATGCACTTTTCCACACTAGAACTTCCAAAAGAGGCCAACCTTACTTGTACTAACCACCAGCGAGCTTGTAAGAGAATATCTGTGAGAGAAAAGGAATCAATCGTGGAAATTATAATACAATTTCCATTGCTGGATGCATTTTTCCACACTAGAACTTCCAAAAGAGGCCAACCTTACTTGTACTAACCACCAGCGAGCTTGAAAGAGAATATCTGTGAGAGAAAAGGAATCAATCGTGGAAATTATAATACAATTTCCATTGCTGGATGCACTTTTCCACACTAAAACTTCCAAAAGAGGCCAACCTTACTTGTACTAACCACCAGCGAGCTTGAAAGAGAATATGTGTGAGAGAAAAGGAATCAATCGTGGAAATTATAATACAATTTCCATTGCTGGATGCACTTTTCCACACTAGAACTTCCAAAAGAGGCCAACCTTACTTGTACTAACCACCAGCGAGCTTGAAAGAGAATATCTGTGAGAGAAAAGGAATCAATCGTGGAAATTATAATACAATTTCCATTGCTGGATGCACTTTTCCACACTAGAACTTCCAAAAGAGGCCAACCTTACTTGTACTAACCACCAGCGAGCTTGAAAGAGAATATCTGTGAGAGAAAAGGAATCAATCGTGGAAATTATAATACAATTTCCATTGCTGGATGCACTTTTCCACACTAGAACTTCCAAAAGAGGCGAACCTTACTTGTACTAACCACCAGCGAGCTTGAAAGAGAATATCTGTGAGAGAAAAGGAATCAATCGTGGAAATTATAATACAATTTCCATTGCTGGATGCACTTTTCCACACTAGAACTTCCAAAAGAGGCCAACCTTACTCGTACTAACCACCAGCGAGCTTGTAAGAGAATATGTGTGAGAGAAAAGGAATCAATCGTGGAAATTATAATACAATTTCCATTGCTGGATGCATTTTTCCACACTAGAACTTCCAAAAGAGGCCAACCTTACTTGTACTAACCACCAGCGAGCTTGTAAGAGAATATGTGAGAGAGAAAAGGAATCAATCGTGGAAATTTTAATACAATTTCCATTGCTGGATGCATTTTTCCACACTAGAACTTCCAAAAGAGGCCAACCTTACTTGTACTAACCACCAGCGAGCTTGTAAGAGAATATCTGTGAGAGAAAAGGAATCAATCGTGGAAATTATAATACAATTTCCATTGCTGGATGCATTTTTCCACACTAGAACTTCCAAAAGAGGCCAACCTTACTTGTACTAACCACCAGCGAGCTTGAAAGAGAATATGTGTGAGAGAAAAGGAATCAATCGTGGAAATTATAATACAATTTCCATTGCTGGATGCACTTTTCCACACTAGAACTTCCAAAAGAGGCCAACCTTACTTGTACTAACCACCAGCGAGCTTGAAAGAGAATATCTGTGAGAGAAAAGGAATCAATCGTGGAAATTATAATACAATTTCCATTGCTGGATGCACTTTTCCACACTAGAACTTCCAAAAGAGGCCAACCTTACTTGTACTAACCACCAGCGAGCTTGAAAGAGAATATCTGTGAGAGAAAAGGAATCAATCGTGGAAATTATAATACAATTTCCATTGCTGGATGCATTTTTCCACACTAGAACTTCCAAAAGAGGCCAACCTTACTTGTACTAACCACCAGCGAGCTTGAAAGAGAATATCTGTGAGAGAAAAGGAATCAATCGTGGAAATTATAATACAATTTCCATTGCTGGATGCACTTTTCCACACTAGAACTTCCAAAAGAGGCCAACCTTACTCGTACTAACCACCAGCGAGCTTGTAAGAGAATATCTGTGAGAGAAAAGGAATCAATCGTGGAAATTATAATACAATTTCCATTGCTGGATGCATTTTTCCACACTAGAACTTCCAAAAGAGGCCAACCTTACTTGTACTAACCACCAGCGAGCTTGAAAGAGAATATCTGTGAGAGAAAAGGAATCAATCGTGGAAATTATAATACAATTTCCATTGCTGGATGCACTTTTCCACACTAGAACTTCCAAAAGAGGCCAACCTTACTTGTACTAACCACCAGCGAGCTTGTAAGAGAATATGTGTGAGAGAAAAGGAATCAATCGTGGAAATTATAATACAATTTCCATTGCTGGATGCATTTTTCCACACTAGAACTTCCAAAAGAGGCCAACCTTACTTGTACTAACCACTAGCGAGCTTGTAAGAGAATATGTGTGAGAGAAAAGGAATCAATCGTGGAAATTATAATACAATTTCCATTGCTGGATGCATTTTTCCACACTAGAACTTCCAAAAGAGGCCAACCTTACTTGTACTAACCACTAGCGAGCTTGTAAGAGAATATGTGTGAGAGAAAAGGAATCAATCGTGGAAATTATAATACAATTTCCATTGCTGGATGCATTTTTCCACACTAGAACTTCCAAAAGAGGCCAACCTTACTTGTACTAACCACCAGCGAGCTTGTAAGAGAATATGTGTGAGAGAAAAGGAATCAATCGTGGAAATTATAATACAATTTCCATTGCTGGATGCATTTTTCCACACTAGAACTTCCAAAAGAGGCCAACCTTACTTGTACTAACCACTAGCTAGCTTGTAAGAGAATATGTGTGAGAGAAAAGGAATCAATCGTGGAAATTATAATACAATTTCCATTGCTGGATGCACTTTTCCACACTAGAACTTCCAAAAGAGGCCATCCTTACTTGTACTAACCACCAGCGAGCTTGTAAGAGAATATCTGTGAGAGAAAAGGAATCAATCGTGGAAATTATAATACAATTTCCATTGCTGGATGCATTTTTCCACACTAGAACTTCCAAAAGAGGCCAACCTTACTTGTACTAACCACCAGCGAGCTTGTAAGAGAATATGTGTGAGAGAAAAGGAATCAATCGTGGAAATTATAATACAATTTCCATTGCTGGATGCATTTTTCCACACTAGAACTTCCAAAAGAGGCCAACCTTACTTGTACTAACCACTAGCGAGCTTGTAAGAGAATATGTGTGAGAGAAAAGGAATCAATCGTGGAAATTATAATACAATTTCCATTGCTGGATGCACTTTTCCACACTAGAACTTCCAAAAGAGGCCAACCTTACTTGTACTAACCACCAGCGAGCTTGAAAGAGAATATCTGTGAGAGAAAAGGAATCAATCGTGGAAATTATAATACAATTTCCATTGCTGGATGCACTTTTCCACACTAGAACTTCCAAAAGAGGCCAACCTTACTTGTACTAACCACCAGCGAGCTTGTAAGAGAATATGTGTGAGAGAAAAGGAATCAATCGTGGAAATTATAATACAATTTCCATTGCTGGATGCATTTTTCCACACTAGAACTTCCAAAAGAGGCCAACCTTACTCGTACTAACCACCAGCGAGCTTGAAAGAGAATATGTGTGAGAGAAAAGGAATCAATCGTGGAAATTATAATACAATTTCCATTGCTGGATGCATTTTTCCACACTAGAACTTCCAAAAGAGGCCAACCTTACTTGTACTAACCACCAGCGAGCTTGTAAGAGAATATGTGAGAGAGAAAAGGAATCAATCGTGGAAATTATAATACAATTTCCATTGCTGGATGCATTTTTCCACACTAGAACTTCCAAAAGAGGCCAACCTTACTCGTACTAACCACCAGCGAGCTTGAAAGAGAATATCTGTGAGAGAAAAGGAATCAATCGTGGAAATTATAATACAATTTCCATTGCTGGATGCATTTTTCCACACTAGAACTTCCAAAAGAGGCCAACCTTACTCGTACTAACCACCAGCGAGCTTGTAAGAGAATATGTGAGAGAGAAAAGGAATCAATCGTGGAAATTATAATACAATTTCCATTGCTGGATGCATTTTTCCACACTAGAACTTCCAAAAGAGGCCAACCTTACTTGTACTAACCACCAGCGAGCTTGTAAGAGAATATCTGTGAGAGAAAAGGAATCAATCGTGGAAATTATAATACAATTTCCATTGCTGGATGCACTTTTCCACACTAGAACTTCCAAAAGAGGCCAACCTTACTTGTACTAACCACCAGCGAGCTTGAAAGAGAATATGTGTGAGAGAAAAGGAATCAATCGTGGAAATTATAATACAATTTCCATTGCTGGATGCATTTTTCCACACTAGAACTTCCAAAAGAGGCCAACCTTACTCGTACTAACCACCAGCGAGCTTGAAAGAGAATATCTGTGAGAGAAAAGGAATCAATCGTGGAAATTATAATACAATTTCCATTGCTGGATGCATTTTTCCACACTAGAACTTCCAAAAGAGGCCAACCTTACTTGTACTAACCACCAGCGAGCTTGTAAGAGAATATCTGTGAGAGAAAAGGAATCAATCGTTGAAATTATAATACAATTTCCATTGCTGGATGCACTTTTCCACACTAGAACTTCCAAAAGAGGCCAACCTTACTTGTACTAACCACCAGCGAGCTTGAAAGAGAATATGTGTGAGAGAAAAGGAATCAATCGTGGAAATTATAATACAATTTCCATTGCTGGATGCATTTTTCCACACTAGAACTTCCAAAAGAGGCCAACCTTACTCGTACTAACCACCAGCGAGCTTGAAAGAGAATATCTGTGAGAGAAAAGGAATCAATCGTGGAAATTATAATACAATTTCCATTGCTGGATGCATTTTTCCACACTAGAACTTCCAAAAGAGGCCAACCTTACTTGTACTAACCACCAGCAAGCTTGTAAGAGAATATCTGTGAGAGGAAAGGAATCAATCGTGGAAATTATAATACAATTTCCATTGCTGGATGCATTTTTCCACACTAGAACTTCCAAAAGAGGCCAACCTTACTTGTACTAACCACCAGCGAGCTTGTAAGAGAATATCTGTGAGAGAAAAGGAATCAATCGTGGAAATTATAATACAATTTCCATTGCTGGAGGCATTTTTCCACACTAGAACTTCCAAAAGAGGCCAACCTTACTTGTACTAACTACCAGCGAGCTTGTAAGAGAATATGTGTGAGAGAAAAGGAATTAATCGTGGAAATTATAATACAATTTCCATTGCTGGATGCATTTTTCCACACTAGAACTTCCAAAAGAGGCCAACCTTACTTGTACTAACCACCAGCGAGCTTGTAAGAGAATATCTGTGAGAGAAAAGGAATCAATCGTGGAAATTATAATACAATTTCCATTGCTGGATGCATTTTTCCACACTAGAACTTCCAAAAGAGGCCAACCTTACTTGTACTAACTACCAGCGAGCTTGTAAGAGAATATGTGTGAGAGAAAAGGAATTAATCGTGGAAATTATAATACAATTTCCATTGCTGGATGCATTTTTCCACACTAGAACTTCCAAAAGAGGCCAACCTTACTTGTACTAACCACCAGCGAGCTTGTAAGAGAATATCTGTGAGAGAAAAGGAATCAATCGTGGAAATTATAATACAATTTCCATTGCTGGATGCATTTTTCCACACTAGAACTTCCAAAAGAGGCCAACCTTACTTGTACTAACCACCAGCGAGCTTGTAAGAGAATATCTGTGAGAGAAAAGGAATCAATCGTGGAAATTTTAATACAATTTCCATTGCTGGATGCATTTTTCCACACTAGAACTTCCAAAAGAGGCCAACCTTACTTGTACTAACCACCAGCGAGCTTGTAAGAGAATATCTGTGAGAGAAAAGGAATCAATCGTGGAAATTATAATACAATTTCCATTGCTGGATGCATTTTTCCACACTAGAACTTCCAAAAGAGGCCAACCTTACTTGTACTAACCACCAGCGAGCTTGTAAGAGAATATGTGTGAGAGAAAAGGAATCAATCGTGGAAATTATAATACAATTTCCATTGCTGGATGCACTTTTCCACACTAGAACTTCCAAAAGAGGCCAACCTTACTTGTACTAACTACCAGCGAGCTTGTAAGAGAATATGTGTGAGAGAAAAGGAATTAATCGTGGAAATTATAATACAATTTCCATTGCTGGATGCATTTTTCCACACTAGAACTTCCAAAAGAGGCCAACCTTACTTGTACTAACCACCAGCGAGCTTGTAAGAGAATATCTGTGAGAGAAAAGGAATCAATCGTGGAAATTATAATACAATTTTCATTGCTGGATGCATCTTTCCACACTAGAACTTCCAAAAGAGGCCAACCTTACTTGTACTAACTACCAGCGAGCTTTTAAGAAAATATGTGTGAGAGAAAAGGAATCAATCGTGGAAATTATAATACAATTTCCATTGCTGGATGCACTTTTCCACACTAGAACTTCCAAAAGAGGCCAACCTTACTTGTACTAACTACCAGCGAGCTTGTAAGAGAATATGTGTGAGAGAAAAGGAATTAATCGTGGAAATTATAATACAATTTCCATTGCTGGATGCATTTTTCCACACTAGAACTTCCAAAAGAGGCCAACCTTACTTGTACTAACCACCAGCGAGCTTGTAAGAGAATATCTGTGAGAGAAAAGGAATCAATCGTGGAAATTATAATACAATTTCCATTGCTGGATGCATTTTTCCACACTAGAACTTCCAAAAGAGGCCAACCTTACTTGTACTAACTACCAGCGAGCTTGAAAGAGAATATGTGTGAGAGAAAAGTGATTAATCGTGGAAATTATGATACAATTTCCATTGCTGGATGCATTTTTCCACACTAGAACTTCAAAGTGAGGCCAACCTTACTTGTACTAACTACCAGCGAGCTTGAAAGAGAATATGTGTGAGAGAAAAGTGATTAATCGTGGAAATTATGATACAATTTCCATTGCTGGATGCATTTTTCCACACTAGAACTTCCAAAAGAGGCCAACCTTACTTGTACTAACCACCAGCGAGCTTGTAAGAGAATATGTGTGAGAGAAAAGTGATTAATCGTGGAAATTATGATACAATTTCCATTGCTGGATGCATTTTTCCACACTAGAACTTCAAAGTGAGGCCAACCTTACTTGTACTACCTACCAGCGACCTTGTAAGAGAATATGTGTGAGAGAAAATTGTTTAATCGTGGAAATTTAAATGTAATATCTATTCTTGGAAGGAATTTTCTACACTTGAACGGTTTATTTGCCAAGTTAATGTGATAGCTACGCCTGAATATGAGTTGTATCTACGTTAAAATGATAGCATGAGTGTGCATGTTATCAAATTGATGAAAAGCTGTTTGCGGTTTAATGAAAAAATATATATTGTTGCCATTGGAATCTGGATAATGAATCTTTTACGTTTTCAATACTCTGCCTTACGTGGTTAAGAAGATGAAATAAAAATGTTTTAGCAGGATATAAACTAAAGGATCACCAAAAGAAAATTCAATATTTCATCACCTCCTTGGATAATAATACAGCAGTATTACATAAGTGCGGGGGTATAGGGCACTAGGAGAAATATTAGGTGAAGACATGGTTAGATATGGAGCTGCCTTGGCTTGGAAGTTGTTTTCTACTACGTGATCCATGGGTAGCGGGGTAGAACAGTCTTTCGAGGATGGAACTTGGTGAGGTAGATATGAAAAAGGCAGGATTATGGTGTGTGAGTTGGTTGGTCCTCCTTTGGTTATGGAGAGCATTATGTAAGGATTGTCCTGAAGGAAAAAGTGGAAGGGTTTAGAAACTCTGGAGAAGGGTAGGTAAAAAATAAACAGGGAAGTGGTATGGTTACTCAGTAGGAAAAAGGGGGATTTGATATGGTCTGTGAGAAGGAGATGCTGGTCTAGTGAAATCATTCTTGCAAAACTCAGTAGAGAGTAAGGCCCCGGGATTGTTACGTAATGCACATAGGAGGTATGTGTGTTTGTTCTGCAATGGGAGGTGGCTGACAGTGCTCTGCCTCTGTTGGAGGCGGGGAGAACAACAAGAGCAGCAGCAGATAAGGTTAGGACCGGAATATATCACTGACATTACCAGGTGGTATCCTGGAGCGGCTACATATCTTCACAGCAACTATTGTCCCCTGGACTCCCTGCTGCCTCCACACAGTCAGACCTGGACCTACTAACCTTACCCATCCAGAAATGGACCTATCTTACCTTAGTTCTGGCTGAATTATATACATACATATTCTCGCACCTATTCTATCATATAGGAGCTCCTATTGTACTTTATTGACTCTCCCTTTAAATATACCACTACCTTAAGTTTATCTACATATATTATTAAGGGCTAATGTAATAAACTTTATTTGTACAATTTATCACTTCCAGAATCATTTAATCATTTTTTAGCATCCTTACTTTATGATTCCATATATCTGGGATAATATTTATATTTTATTAATTAACTTTAATTGAATAATCTCTTCTTTTCTGAAGGTGGAAAGACCGCTCAGATGAAGCAGCTGCGTGATGGATTCCTGTCCTATAATAGGATTACAGAATGGGATATAGATACCCAAAACTTCCATATAAGCCCTTTGGTATCAAGTACTTCAATACGAAGTTCATATTAAATGTATTAATAGCAAAGCTAAGTCCATAGTACCTACACTTGTTTAAAAAAGCTCCACTGATGAATAAAGTTAGAGAAGTATCTTCTCCAACAGCCTGGAGTTCCAGATGGCTGTCAAGTCCTAAGATGATCATTCGAGCGCTAATTTAGAACTACTTATACACCATGATCTTGACCTAATCTACCGGCTAGAAACTTGAAAGACTTCCTTTCTTCAAATATTCTGTATCCGATATCAATGCTTTTTTGTTCTTCTCTTTTCGCAATCTTCCTTCACCAAAATCCTCTTATCCTGTCCGATACTTTTGCAACCCTATCAAGCACCATGAAAGCATTCGCCTAAACCGTATATACAATTAGATCTTGGCTGGGTACCACACCTAGATAGGCACACATTGATATGTCTACCTCCTTTCAAAATCCGGTCACATCTTTAAATTCCATAGACACGAAAATCATTTCATACCGTCTCAGGAACCCCTAACTGTATACCTAGCATCTTACCCTCCTCATTCTACATCGTCATGCGAGAAAAGCTACCAACTACTTTCCTGACGATACTGAGATTACACTCAACATTTTATCCCAATAATCTCACTAAATCTTCTCACTAATTTGGAAGACCAACAAGATTCAACAGCCGAGCCATATAATCTGAAGAGATGCCCAAAATTCTTAATGACCAGTATTTCCAACCGGTAGTATTCTTCAGTTATCCTCAAAGCAGATTTGAAACAGAATAATTTTGTAACCCAACAGATGTCTCAATAATTTCAATAATGTTTGCATTTTTCCACACTAGAACTTCCAAAAGAGGCCAACCCTACTTCTACTAACCACCAACGATCTTGTAACAGAATCTGTGAGATAGAAAAGTGATTAATCGTGGAAATTTAAATGCAATTTCCATTCTTGGATGCATTTTTCCACACTAGAACTTCCAAAAGAGGCCAACCCTACTTCTACTAACCACCAACGATCTTGAAACAGAATATGTGAGAGAGAAAAGTGATTAATCGTGGAAATTTAAATACAATTTCCATTCTTGGGTGCATTTTTCCATACTAGAACTTCCAAAAGAGGCCAACCTTACTTGTACTAACTACCAGCGATCTTGTAACAGAATCTGTGAGATAGAAAAGTGATTAATCGTGGAAATTTAAATGCAATTTCCATTCTTGGATGCATATTTCCACACTAGAACTTCCAAAAGAGGCCAACCCTACTTGTAGTAACCACTGCCGATCTTGAAACAGAATATTTTTTATGGATAACAAGGAGTTATTTTGGTTAATGGTAAAGTTCAATGTATTTTCTTTACTACAAATTTTAAGTAATTACTAATCAAATCTTATAAAAGCTAAAAATTTGAGGGTTTTTTAAAAAAAATATCTTAGCCTTAAAAATACAGGTAAGTATAGATTAAATATTAAGGAATATTTGATTTATCTAGAAGTAAGGAGCTTTTTGAATTCAAGGCAATATTTCTAAACCAAAACATTTAATAATCTAGGAAATCTTAACAAAACTTAAAATTTTGATTAAACGGTGCTAAGATTAAAATTATTGTCAACAGGTAAATGTATTTAGAAAATAAGAGAATTCTTGATTTTCAGAGAAAGCAAAAGAAGTAATCTGTAAAGATTGCAATTACTTTCCTTTTTGTCTGCAATCATTAATAATTATACTTAAATGAAAAACTATGAACAATGATTCTAACTACCTACATATAGTTGATTTTAAAGTTACTACATCTTATTTTATGAAAGGCAGAAGTTATTGGGGAATAACATTATGCAAATATGAATCAATTGCATAGCATTATGTCTTTTTATTTACAGTAATTATTACAATTGTAAGTAACAAGAATACTTGAAGCTCACAATTCAAATATCAACAAATGTTGATACAGCAAAATTGTTATTTCCTTCCAGCCTGAAAGTAGCCAAATATTTTGGTCAAAAACTGCAATTAAGCTTTCATAATGTTAGAATCTGACATATGCATCATGAAATGCATCTTCAAATTTCCATTTTAATCAAAATTAATGGAACAAATGGAAAATTGTTTGAATGAAGTCAAAGAAATTGATTTTTGAGATGTCTGATAAATGTTTATTTACTTATTTTACAATCTAAACAACATTAAAGGTTATAATGCAGTAAGATTATGCAAATATGAATCAATTGCATAGCATTATGTCTTTAAATTTACTGTAATTATTACAATTGTAAGTAATAAGAATACTTGAAGCTCACAATTCAAATATCAACAAATGTTGATACAGCAAAATAGTTATTTACTTCTAGCCTAAAAGTAGCCAAATATTTTGGTCAAAAACTGCAAATAAGCTTTCTTAATGTTAGAAGCTAGCATATGCATCATGAAATGCATCTTCAAATTTCCATTTTGATGAATATTAATGAAACAAATGGAAAATTGTTTGGATGAAGTCAAGGAAATTGATTTTTGAGATGTCTGATAAATGTTTATTTACTTATTTTCCAATCTAGACTACATTAAAGCTTATAATGTAGTAAATATGAGCATTATAGGTTATTAAATGAGTGCAATAATTTGATTTGGTTGTATATTTGGTAAAAACAACACAAAATTGAATGCTGAAAAAGTAAATTGATGTTGTGGTGTTCTGAAAAAGGGTTTATTGCTTTAAATTAGATTTTATTACTGTTGCAGACTTCTTTAATTGTTCTTTTTTACAATAAAATACATCTTTAAATGTTTTATTAACTTTGATTTTGAAGAAAATTGATTAGATTAATTGTTTGACTGGAATGTAACCTTCTCAGTATAGATTTTTTGAAGGAAATCTAATTATTGAGCATTCAAATTGTGAATACTTTAAATTTTCCAGTCCAAAAACTTCATTTAGACTTAATAAAATGCTTTAATCAATGATATATCATCGAATTATTTACTTAAGTTTTGTTTTGAAGAACACAGATTGTTAAAACCTAAGTGAACTTAGGTTTTAAAGATTTATCTCAATAATTACAGCATCGATTTTGTTCAAACTTTGTACAATTGTTTATTAAACAATTCTCTATGATATTCAATCAAGATATTTTACTAAAAAGCTATTTCTTAGTGCCCAGGGGATGCTGATGACGTCACCAGGGCCCTGTCTTCAGAAAAGCATTTTCTACTTAAAATCTACTTATACTACTATTTTTGTATTAAAGTTTATTAAGGAATTAATAAAATTTCAAATTTTCAAGAAAATCTATCGAGCAGATTTTCTAGAATAAATTAAAAAGAAGTATGAAATTTAAGGCGGCCATTTTTGCCCTAAAAAAAGGGGTTTTCTTGCATGAATTTATTTCCAAAAATTAATTAAAATTATAAAGTTTTTATTTAAGCCAATAAAAGCTCCAAACTTTTTGATTATAAATTAATTAATTGGGATTATTTTTTGAATTCAATTAGCAAGCTACTTCTTACAAAGTGACGTCACTAATGGACTAACAAAAAAAAATTAATGAAAAAAGTCAATTAAACCCACTAAAAATGTTAAGAAAAATTTTTTAGATCAATATTATAATTAAATATAACCCAAGATTAATTTAAAAAATGAGTTTAAACTCATTTTTTAACAAAACTTGGTCTAGGCCTTGCAAATTCGACAGCCATTTCTCAGTTCAGTTGGAACAGTCATAGGGGACAGATCTCTCGCTCGGTAAGTTTTTTTTTTCATTAATATTTCATCACTTTTAATCAGATTTTCATTAAAATTATAATATTTTAAGTAAAATTAGTAAGTTTTATAAAAATATATTAAGTTTTTTAGCAAAAAAAAAATGAAATAAAAAAAAAATCAAAAAATCCAAGATGGATGCCAATCTAGCTAGGAGCTCAGTGCCCATTGAATCTGGCAGCCATTGTTCTTCGTTAAAATCTTTTTATTCTTCATTAATTTTTTAGTTTTTAATTATTTTAAACTTGGTTTTAATTTTAAAACTTGGTTTTTAGTTAGAATATTTGGATTTTTTTTATTTTTCAATTTACTAAGATTGTGGCCATTAATTTATTGAAATTTACTAAAATTTATTTGAATTTAAAGTAGATTGATTAACAAATTTTATTTTAATTTTAAAGTAACTTAAAAAAACAAAAATGCTATATAATTTGTTTTAATTAGAATGAAGATTTGATCAATTCTACTTCAAATGGACTTTTGAAGAAGCAGCCTTCGTAGAAGCAGTAATGATTAAGAAGTAGAAGTAATGTTGGAAAAAAAAATGTAGCAGATATGATCCAAAAATAGCAGTAATTATCAAAATTAAATTACCCAAGTAAGTTTATTTAATCTAATTAGTTACAAAAATAATTCGACTGCCCTAAATTTAAATAAAATTAGGTTTACAAAAAGTGACTTTTTTGAAAAAAAATAAAATGAACTCTTAAAAAAAAAAGTGTTGCCCCAAATTTGCATATTATGAGCCTCAAAAAATCTATGCAACAATTAGGGATTGATTGGCGAATAGTTTACCCAAAATAAACGCAACTATTTCTACAGCTTTAAATTAAATAATTAAAATTTTTGTGTCAGTGAGTTTTAATTCAGAAAGGTTCTCCTATTAGTTTGCAATTACATTTTTTTTAAAAAGACAATGGAAATTAGTTAAAAATTGAATAATTTTCTATCGCTACGAATAATAAAAAAAAAATCTATTCCAGTACGAAATAGTTCTTACTTAGATTGTAAAATAGTTTTAAACCTAAAGTACAATCAAGTCTATCACTAACGCCTAAAATATAAGGCCAATGGTAGAGAATGGAATTAAGTTCGCCTATTTTTTTTTTTAAATAAAATCAGTAAAAGTTAGGAAGTGCCACACAGTTTTATTAGAGAAAAAAAGGATTTAATTTGACTAATATCCAAAAATCTATGCTAATAAAGGAAGTTACAGTT
Organism: Rhodnius prolixus; assembly: GCF_049639745.1. Lineage (NCBI taxonomy): Eukaryota > Metazoa > Arthropoda > Insecta > Hemiptera > Reduviidae > Rhodnius > Rhodnius prolixus. The sequence continues at coordinate 34,947,386 of NW_027411582.1, forward strand.
TTTTTTGGAAATCTAAATCCAAAAGCGATGTGGATCGCCACACATAGTTTTACAGCAATAAATGGAATAATTGTTATTGGGTATTCACTAATTTTGGACTAGATTTATTACTAGAATCTAAAGTTAGATCACTAATAATCACTTATTATTCCAAAATTCTGTGTTTAATTAGGGAAAAAAAGACGACAACCTGGAATTCATTTAACTTTTACAAGTTGATTCTTTAATTTATAATTTCTAAGATTAAGTAGAATATTCTAGAGAATTTTTTAATCTGAATTAAAATATTTTACGAGGGTCGTTTGAAAAGTCCGTGCAAAAATAAAAACTACTTAATTTTTTGGGGTAAACCTTTTTTATTTTTCAACATAGTCTCCTTTTAGGCTTATACACTTCGTCCAACGCTGCACTAGTTTGTTGATCCCTTCCGAATAATAGGATTTGTCCAAGTCTGAAAAATAGCCATTCGTTTCTGCAATCACCTCCTCGTTTGAATAAAATCTTTTTCCCGCCAGCCATTTCTTCATATTGGGGAACAAATAGTAGTCCGAGGGAGCCAAGTCTGGAGAATAGGGGGCATGTGAAACGAGTTGGAACCCTATTTCCATTAATTTTGCGACCACAACTGCTGAGGTGTGAGCTGGTGCGTTGTCGTGATGGAAAAGGACTTTTTTGTGGGCCAATCGTGGGCGTTTTTCTTGCAGCTCGGTTTTCAAACGGTCCAATAACGATGAATAATATGCTCCTGTAATAGTTTTACCCTTTTCCAGATAGTCGATGAGGATTATTCCTTGGGAATCCCAAAAGGTAGTCGCCATAATCTTTCCGGCCGAAGGAACGGTCTTCGCCTTTTTTGGCGCAGATTCCCCCTTGGTAACCCATTGTTTAGATTGTTCTTTGGTCTCAGGAGTGTAGTGATGTATCCATGTTTCACCCACAGTGACGAAACGACGCTTAAAGTCCTGCGGATTCTTCTGGAACAGCTGCAAACCGTCCTTGCAACACTTCACACGATTTCGTTTTTGGTCAACCGTGAGCAATCGCGGCACCCATCTTGCGGATAGCTTTGTCATGTCCAAATGTTGATGCAAAATATTATGTACCCGTTCATTCGAGATGCCCACAGCACTAGCAATCTCACTCACCTTCACTCTTCTGTCATCCATCACCATATCATGGATTTTATCAATGATTTCTGGAGTAGTAACCTCAACAGGGCGTCCAGAACGTTCAGCGTCACTTGTGCCCATATGGCTACTCCGAAAATTTTGAAACCACTTATAAACTGTTCTAATCGAAGGTGCAGAGTCACCATAATGTTTATCAAGCTTCTCTTTAGTCTCCTGAGGCGTTTTGCCTTTCATAAAGTAGTATTTAATCAACACACGAAATTCTTTTTCGTCCATTTTTTGAAAATCACTCGACTTCCTCGATTCAAACGAATGCCAAACACAAAGAAATAGACCGATCTGGCTGAAACTTGGTGTGTGTTCTTCCAAGAGATGCTACTAACTAAACATAACCTCGATACGCGCCAGTGGTGCTATCTCTCTGACTTTGCACGGACTTTTCAAACGACCCTCGTACACTAAAAATTTTATTTAAAACTCTATTTAAATTGTTCTTTGGATTTATTAAAAATGATGCAAAGTATTTTGGATAGTCAAAAGTTAATGGAAGGCGTAACCATGGCAACAGTAAATGGGCAGCCATGCTGAATAATAATGGCTGACCAGTGCAACAAGTAACCTTCCATATTTAAAACAAAAAAAAACCTCCTGGACATAATATTTTCAAAATCGAAATTTTTGTCTCCCAAAAATATTATGAAATGTGAAACTAAATTAATCAATTCCATTATGTTCAGCTTAAAAATAGTTTTAAAGTGCTTGAATTTTTTATTGCTTTTAGCTTAAGGAAGAAGTTATATCTGATTTGAATGCATCTTCAGGAAGATTTAAAAAAAAAAAAAAAAAAAATTAGGTACTTTATTATCTTTAAATATTGCAATTGCTTTTTGGGAAGTGATTTAGTAATATTATTAATTTGTATTATTATATTTAAACTAACTGTAAGATGTTAGTTACTAACAAAAAGGTTATTCATTTAAAGAGATTTATGATTAGGATTCAATCTCGAGATACTCTTTTATCGTTACAAGTTATTCATTAAATGATTCGGGAAGCATTTTAATATCATCAATAGAACTAAACGTTTAACATTAGGCTAAAAAAAAATTTAGCGAATTTTGGATTTGAACTAAGTTGAATTTATGTGTACTAGTCTTTAACTTACAAGTTCTTGAAGAATTTAAAAAAATGTATTGATGATTAAAGTTAAGAAAACTAATAGTAAGTTCATCGTAAGGTAAATTTAGTATTTTTTAAAACAACTTGAGTTATATAGTAGGTATATAAAAGAAAAAGAAGTGAATTCAAGTTATTACCTAGGGGCCGTACTTAAATTACGTAACGCAATTTAAAGAGCTTTTTAATCCCTCCCCCCCCGATGTAACAGATCGTAACAAAATGTCAACCTCCCCTCCCCCCCTAGCCAAATGTACGTAATTTTTTGTTATGGAATATCGTCATTGCATAGTATTTAATTAAAATCAAACATATATTTTTTATTTATTACTTATTTAATTACATTATCACTTAGTATGAAGGTTGGCTATAGTAGAATTTGGCGCGAAAAATATCGTTAGTATTTTTCCATTAATGACCAAAAAATTATAGATTCAATTGGAAAAATTACGTACAAGCATTAAAAAACCCCCTCCCCCGAACCATAACGAATGGTAACAATCGAGCCTTACCCCCCTCCCCCCTTGCGTTCGTTACGTAATTTAAGTACGGCCCCCTATTACTAATCCGGGTTAATTTTCATGTAATTTGGTCAGGCCTAGCCAAAATTGTATTATTTATCTTACAAAAATCTTTAATTTTTGGTTTAATTTTGAAAAAAGTTTTTCTGTGGTTTAAATTAAATCAAAGAATAACATCCTGATGTAATTGTTTGTTCATTATTTTTGGCGACTGATCTATAGTTTCAATAGGATGAAAAAATAAAAGCCATTTCAGTCAGTAAAATTTATTTTGCCGAGCTTTCGACAACTAAGGTCATCTTCAGGGCTAGTTTAGAAAGTAATACTTTTACATTTCAGGGTTGGTGTGTGTTCATGAACAGACAAGACAGAAGACACACCAACCCTGTAATGTAAAAGTATTACTTTCTAAACTAGCCCTGAAGATGATCTAGTCCCTAGAGTCGAAAGCTCGGCAAAATAAATTTTACTAGACTGAAATGGCATTTATTTTTTTCATCCTATCCTAATTTAAGGCGACTCTGTTACAGATTTAAGTAAGATTTTGTTTGTTTTTTTTGTCAAGTTTGGGGGCAGGGGAAGGTCCCTAAAAAAAGGTAATAATTTGATCTAATATAATCAATATTACCAATAAAATATTAAGAATTTGATGTGGGGTCAAAACACGATGTATACGGGACTCAAAAAGTCAGAATATGAATCTAACCAAGAATTGAAAGGAACGTTATTAGAATTGGATCACTTTAATGTGGAAACTTTTCCTTGGGAACTTGATTTTAGGGAGTTTTGTAGGCGGGGGGAATACAGGAAGCTGAAATGTCTCTTTAGGGAAAAATGCATTCCATGACAAGAGGAATTGTTACCCACATTGAGAATCTGGTTTAGAACCTCCTTCTCCTCCTCCTCAGTGGGTGGTACATCTTTAGTTAAATTTGATTGCCCTACCACTAAAAATAATGAAATAGCAAATTTAAATATGAAATGCCAAAAATCAATGTACAATTTTATTAGGCCAGGCATAAGCGCTGAAGATGATTGAAGCTTGGCAAAGAAATAGAAAGAGATGACAACGTCGAGAATGTTGATCAATTTTTAATAAATATTTCTAGCAGCCAGAAATCTTGACGGGGAGGAGCCAAACAAAGAAATATTTTACTCACATCCTTTAGTAATTACGTTATATTCCAGAATTCCATTTTAGGTATCTTACATATCCATGAGAACACCAATCGCATGAGACACAATTTATTCCTTTCCCACCCCCCACAATCACTTTTTGGATGACATCTTGCAAATCTTTCACTGGAAGGTATCCCTCTCATTGTGTTCACTTTTTAACACATTTTTTGGTTGAATATATTTGCTGGAAACCAAATGCACATGTTCACAAATTTAAGAAGAAGAAGGGAAAAACTCCCAGTATCACAGACTGCGACCACACATTCACAGCATTGTTTTAGCACCAGAACTGAAATCACCATTTCAAAATGGAAGACGAACATAGTTGCTCCCACTCCTCTAGTCTGGAGGTAGCCACGGTGGGGAAGTGCTGGATAGTTAAAGTAACCTTTTTTTTTTGCTTCTTGGAGGACTTCATAATTTTTAACCCATTTCAGTGTTCCCCTTTTCTTTTGCTAAGTTTGCTACCTAGAGGGACTAGGTCAGTTATGGCGAACCTATGACCTATGACCCGCGGGTCAGACACTGACCCGCGCAAGCTTTTTCACTGACCCACAATTGCTAGGCAACCATTTGTTTGTTTACGCGGGTTGATTTAGATTTTCTAATTGTGGTGGATAATTTATATTCTGTTTTTTTTTTTTCAATCACGCATTGACACAAAAGCAATTTAAATGCTATCTATAACCTCTTTAGTTTGATCATTACAGTTCTAAAACGCAAATGACGACAAATGCTTTTGTAGTATTTGAAATAAAGCAAAAGTGTTTACAAAATATCAAATAAAATGTATAATTTTACCCATATTTTGTTAAAAAAAAATCGACAACCCAAAGCACAAATAACCATATTTAGATTTTTCTTCAGATAAAACACACTTTTGTTCAGGTTTTGTTCAGTTATGTTTGTAAAAAGAGAGACTTCCGTAGCCACTTGTTTCGTCCCCGTTTTACCCAGTTAAGCCAACTGAATTTTAAAGATGTTTAGTTTTGAAAATATTCAGTTTAAAATTTTTAAACTTAACTCTTGTGCAAATGGGCATTAGTGATTATGATTTTGTGACAATTATAGTATTTTTTTTTACATTGTTAACATCTAAGATTTGTATATCCTTCTGTATATCCTTAAGATACTGGAGATTGAACCATTTTTATTTCCGTTTAAGATTTTTGGGTACTCCTCAGATTTTTTGAGTATTAAGCAGGTGGAACTTTACACACACAGACACACACATACAGAGTGGCTTTTTTAGAAGCGCCCCCCCTACTTAAATTTACATTAAAAGCGCTTTAAATTCGAAACTTTTCTTTTTTTGTAAACACTTTTCAATTAATGGTTGTACCGCCTAACTTGTAAACAATAAGTACAAGAAAACTGTTGTAGACTTTTACTTAGAGTCTTTTCTTGAAATACAGATTCAAATCAGTGATGGATTTTACTCTTGTTAAAGGAAACTAGTACGTAGAGTTTTCCATTAATGGTATCGCGGAATGTCAACAAAAAATGAACTTTTCTCGCTCGTGAAACTGTGGAGTGGCTCGTGATGAGAAATTAAATTATTCTTCACAATTTTCTGACTAGCATCAATGCAAAACTCCATTTAATAATAGTTCATTGCAAAAATGCATAAATTCTAAAATAAAAACCCACAGCTGCCTGGAAAAATGGAAAATATATTTGTGGAAATACGAGGGTCGTTTGAAAAGTCCGTGCAAAGTCAGAGAGATAGCACTACTGGCGCGTATCGAGGTTATGTTTAGTTAGTAGCATCTCTTGGAAGAACACACACCAAGTTTCAGCCAGATCGGTCTATTTCTTTGTGTTTGGCATTCGTTTGAATCGAGGAAGTCGAGTGATTTTCAAAAAATGGACGAAAAAGAATTTCGTGTGTTGATTAAATACTACTTTATGAAAGGCAAAACGCCTCAGGAGACTAAAGAGAAGCTTGATAAACATTATGGTGACTCTGCACCTTCGATTAGAACAGTTTATAAGTGGTTTCAAAATTTTCGGAGTAGCCATATGGGCACAAGTGACGCTGAACGTTCTGGACGCCCTGTTGAGGTTACTACTCCAGAAATCATTGATAAAATCCATGATATGGTGATGGATGACAGAAGAGTGAAGGTGAGTGAGATTGCTAGTGCTGTGGGCATCTCGAATGAACGGGTATATAATATTTTGCATCAACATTTGGACATGACAAAGCTATCCGCAAGATGGGTGCCGCGATTGCTCACGCTTGACCAAAAACGAAATCGTGTGAAGTGTTGCAAGGACGGTTTGCAGCTGTTTCAGAAGAATCCGCAGGACTTTAAGCGTCGTTTCGTCACTGTGGATGAAACATGGATACATCACTACACTCCTGAGGCCAAAGAACAATCTAAACAATGGGTTACCAAGGGGGAATCTGCGCCAAAAAAGGCGAAGACCGTTCCTTCGGCCGGAAAGATTATGGCGACTGTCTTTTGGAATTCGCAAGGAATAATCCTCATCGACTATCTGGAAAAGGGTAAAACTATTACAGGTGCATATTATTCATCGTTATTGGACCGTTTGAAAACCGAGCTGCAAGAAAAACGCCCACGATTGGCCCACAAAAAAGTCGCTTTTCCATCACGACAACGCACCAGCTCACACCTCAGCTGTTGTGATCGCAAAATTAATGGAAATAGGGTTCCAACTCGTTTCACATGCCCCCTATTCTCCAGACTTGGCTCCCTCGGACTACTATTTGTTCCCCAATATGAAGAAATGGCTGGCGGGAAAAAGATTTTATTCAAACGAGGAGGTGATTGCAGAAACGAATGGCTATTTTTCAGACTTGGACAAATCCTATTATTCGGAAGGGATCAACAAACTAGAGCAGCGTTGGACGAAGTGTATAAGCCTAAAAGGAGACTATGTTGAAAAATAAAAAAGGTTTACCCCAAAAAATTAAGTAGTTTTTATTTTTGCACGGACTTTTCAAACGACCCTCGTATTGGCTACCCTGTAGCGTATTCATCTAATGTATTGACAGAACTCAGAACCTTTAAAAAGGGTGATTATTCAACTGAACTTATCAAACTTAAACTTAATTCTGTCTCAATTTTTATTTCTGTCTATTCTGTTAAATGAAATAACATTCTGTTTCTTTTGTTACAGGAAACGCTGCTCGGGAGTGCGGGAGTGTTAAAATCCCCGGGAGTGCTTGCAGCGGGAGTGCTTGATTACCCTTTATTAACTTGGAGTGATTACTTTTAACCTGTGCGCTTAAAAATAAACCAAAAAATGGTTCCGGTTATTTTCAAAATTCCGTCACAAGACAGTAAATACGTCATAGTCTCATTTCCGTTAAAACCTTTTAAACTGTGTCCAGTGTCCAGTGTTGATGAGCTGCAGAAGACATCGATGGATATGTTACTGCAAGTGATTGGTGCATATCCCAACCGACAGCTAAAATCAGGTAGGGCGAGGAATTAATTATGTGGTCCATATTTATGACCTCCCTCAGCATCTTTTAAGTGTTATTCTTCTTCGGAATGGCACACTACTCCTGCCACAGATCTATCCTCTAAATAATAACTCTATCTTCTATAATAATTATAGTTCCAATTATTTTGCTTGCATGAACAAAAAATGGCACTAGTCATTTTAGAAAAATATAGGGAATTATAATTATTTAAAACATTAATATGGCCACTGTTAATATCCTTCTTCGGAACTTCAAGTCCAAGTTGAGCAGAGAAAGGTAAGTCGATTTCTGCATGTTTACTTAACATAATGATTTGCATTACTTTTCAGGTTGCCTTTGGTTACGTCTTCATTTTCATTTTCATCTGTTTGTTCTTTATTGAAGTTCTTTTTTTTGGTTTGGTTTTATCGTTTTTGTGTTTTGGCGTTCTTTAATGTTTCTGCGATTTGTTCGTTCTTAGGTATTTCGTCTTCTTAGGTATTCCTTCATGTGACCAACCACTTTAAAGTCCCAAAATTCTTTTCTTTTTTCTTTCAATCGCCTTTCCTTGAGAATATTTCTTTTTCCCCCCCCATTATGTAGACCACTCTACAAACGTCAGGTATCCGTCATTCTAGATACTGGTTCCGGAAATGCAGGTAATCCTTCATGGTTGGCCCCACATTTCTTAGGGTAATCTTGCCTAATTTCGCCTCCCCAACTCTTCAAGACCAAAAAAATGTAAACTACACTCAGTTTGTATTAATGCCTTGCTTGTTAGATTTTTTTTTTTTTTTTGGGTGGGGACCAGCAAGTGTTAGCAGGCTGACAGAGACAGTACTTCTTCAAGAATTTTGTACAGAGTGGGGCGTGGAGACTTCCTGTTTTGAAAAGGAAGTAAAACACACTACACGTTTCATTCCAATTTATTTTTATTTTCCACCTACCACAACTACGTTGGAAATTTGAATTTACACAGTTTTGAACACAATGCCTATTATGTGTCGGTCCCCTCCATTGTCATTACATTGATTCAGTCGATATCGGAAGTTTCGGAATCACTCCTTTCAAGCGGGATATTGTAAATTTCGGCTCGGATGTTGTTCCGTAGGTCTTGCAGGGTATTCGGACGATCCTTGTAAACTTGAGACTTGAGATAACCCCCACAGAAAGTAATCAGGTGGGGCTAAAGCTGGAGAACGTGCACTTTTCCAAAGGGCTTTGAGTAGGCAGGGGAAATTTTTCCTATTCATATTTCCCTTTCTTATCACGATTACTTTTCCCCCCTCCAAAATTTTTCATTACAAGCTCCTAGAAAGATTTTCTTCTCCAAACTTTTAGCTGCCCATAATTGTGGTCACTTTTATTTGCATCAAAGTTTCCTTGAGCAACAATATTTGTTAGCTTCTTTGCGAAATTGAGGTTCCAATTCTAGGGAGCTAATACCATCTATCATGGAATGGGCCCACCTAACCCCACGTAAAAATGATCAAAAGTCCAAAATTTGATCAATAAACTTTTATTAGGTATTTTGTCCATGATTTGTAAGGTTTTTGGTTCTTTTTTTTGGGTGTTCTTTAGTAAAGGTGCTCAACATCTTAGGCCCTTCGCACCTGGACAATGTTGCTGAATGACACTGTACTAGTTCACTCTAAACTAAAACTATCATTCTACTAAATACATTCATCCAAATAAATACAATCAAATACATTAAATCCTGCTAAAATACATTTTCTCGATCACTCACTCTCAATTTACTTATACTAATCGCAATTTGTGAACAATGACTTGATATTCCTCGCGACACATTAAAAACTTCTTTACATATCTACATAATTATTTACCTAACATTCATACGACCCTTCACACTTATATCGGGGAGCCAATCCCGACATAGATCCACCCTCCAGAATACAGTGGCTCCTCCACAGAAGTCTCTCCCCGTAGACCGGAAGTTTACCACCCCCTGCTCCTGGATTGAAACCCCCCCTTCATGCACATCACAATCGCACATCCTATCTGCTACCTAATCACTAAATGAACCATAACTATTGACAAAGACGACTATGAAATAAGAACAGTGTAGTGTCATATTAGATTAAAGTGGTACCTCAGTTCTCGACCACAATTCGTTCCGGAAGTGCTGTAGAGAACCAATTTGGTCGTGAACCGAAACAATCTCATAAGAAATAATGTGAACTATGTACGAGTTTATTTCGTTTCTAAGCCCCAGAAATATGCCAGTTTTACTGGCCTAATTTTTATATATTATGTAAAAACAAGGTATCTAAACAAGAAATAAGATCTAAAAGTGTAAATATAAAAACAACTCGACTCATCTCGGGTGTTCCGAGTTCTAAATGTTTGTTCGGATTTCAGGACATTTTCTCGAATTTCTTGGTCGAATACCGATTTGTTCGAAAGTTAAGTGGTTCGGAAACCGAAGTAGCACTGTATATACGAAATTTAAATCTTTAAGGTATTGGCAAAGCTTTTCCTTGCAGCGTCTTCATTATCGTCCAGTATCTCTTTCACACTGTTACCCATGTTTAACTTCCGCCTAGACGATTTATATTAAGGTACATCCCACGAAAAGAGAATTTTAGGTTCCTGGTTTGATGATCATTGCAGACCATCAACAATTTAAGGTTCTACTTAGTCAAAACGGAAAACATAGAGTTTTCGGCCAGTGGTTTTCCTCAAGCTCTTCCGGAAGTTCAGTCTTGGACTGAAGTTCTGTCTTCAGTTTCCCAACATTATTTTTTGAACTTACAAAAAAAAAAATGGGGAAAAAACGGAACTCTAGAAACAGTAACGATTTAAAGATAAAAGACCCTGATTGTTACCCAATGCAGGGGATCATGTACACATTCATCCCATCCCCCCGCCTTTAAAGATCATTCTAAATGCAAGGATGTTGTGTTTAGAAAGGCGAAGTGCCCATTTGTGTGGAAAAGAAGCCACGCCAGGCTCTATAGCGAGCCCCAACCAACAGCTATAGGCTTTGTGCCTGGGCTGCCCAATTGTGCAGAAGCCTATTGTAGCCGGTAAACTAAAATCCACCCACCCATTGTAACGGTAGCCCTTCCGGCGCCTAATAATAGGAAAGGCGGTTAGGGAATCTTGATTTTACTCTGGTTGCATTGTGCGAGCTGTTTCAGCCGTTCAAGTTCATTCATATAAGTTGGCTTTTACAAGAAATTATTATTATTATTATTTTCATTTTCCGTTTACCATTTGCAAATCCTAAGGGAAACACACACGTAACCACATACCACTTCCTTTTGCCACCGTCTTTCTCGTAAGTTGATAGATTGAAGATCATTGCCAGTTTAAGGTCAAATCTGTTTCATTGATGTTTTTTTGGGGGGGTTTCAATAGTTTTTCTGATGTTGCAGTGTTCATGCTAGTTTAATAAAAACTAAAACCACATTCAGTTTAAGGTTCTAATGGCCAAAACGGTTTAATATGAGTTTTCTTTTGGTGGTTTCTGATGTTTTTGAGCCCATTGTTTCTGATAAATTTGAGACAATTTCTAGTTTAAGGTTCTAATGGCCAAAACGGTTTAATACGAGTTTTCTTTTGGTGGTTTCTGATGTTTTTGTGCCCATTGTTTCTGATAAATTTGAGACGATTTCCAGTTTAAGGTTCTAATGGCCAAAACGGTTTAATATGAGTTTTCTTTTGGTGGTTTCTGATGTTTTTGTGCCCATTGTTTCTAATAAATTTGAGACGATTTCTAGTTTAAGGTTCTAATGGCCAAAACGGTTTAATATGAGTTTTCTGTCGGTGGTTTCTGATCTTTTTGTGACCATTGTTTCTGATAAATTGGAGACAATTTCTAGTTTAAGGTTCTAATGGCCAAAACGGTTTAATATGAGTTTTCTTTTGGTGGTTTCTGATGTTTTTGTGCCCATTGTTTCTGATAAATTTGAGACGATTTCTAGTTTAAGGTTCTAATGGCCAAAACGGTTTAATATGAGTTTTCTGTCGGTGGTTTCTGATCTTTTTGTGCCCATTGTTTCTGATAAATTTGAGACGATTTCCAGTTTAAGGTTCTAATGGCCAAAACGGTTTAATATGAGTTTTCTTTTGGTGGTTTCTGATGTTTTTGTGCCCATTGTTTCTGATAAATTTGAGACGATTTCTAGTTTAAGGTTCTAATGGCCAAAACGGTTTAATATGGGTTTTCTGTCGGTGGTTTCTGATGTTTTTGTGCCCATTGTTTCTGATAAATTTGAGACAATTTCTAGTTAAGGGTTCTAATGGCCAAAACGGTTTAATATGAGTTTTCTTTTGGTGGTTTCTGATGTTTTTGTGCCCATTGTTTCTGATAAATTTGAGACGATTTCTAGTTTAAGGTTCTAATGGCCAAAACGGTTTAATATGAGTTTTCTTTTGGTGGTTTCTGATGTTTTTGTGCCCATTGTTTCTGATAAATTTGAGACAATTTCTAGTTTAAGGTTCTAATGGCCAAAACGGTTTAATATGAGTTTTCTTTTGGTGGTTTCTGATGTTTTTGTGCCCATTGTTTCTGATAAATTTGAGACGATTTCTAGTTTAAGGTTCTAATGGCCAAAACGGTTTAATACGAGTTTTCTTTTGGTGGTTTCTGATGTTTTTGTGCCCATTGTTTCTGATAAATTTGAGACGATTTCTAGTTTAAGGTTCTAATGGCCAAAACGGTTTAATATGAGTTTTCTGTCGGTGGTTTCTGATGTTTTTGTGCCCATTGTTTCTGATAAATTTGAGACGATTTCCAGTTTAAGGTTCTAATGGCCAATACGGTTTAATACGAGTTTTCTTTTGGTGGTTTCTGATGTTTTTGTGCCCATTGTTTCTGATAAATTTGAGACGATTTCTAGTTTAAGGTTCTAATGGCCAAAACGGTTTAATATGAGTTTTCTTTTGGTGGTTTCTGATGTTTTTGTGCCCATTGTTTCTAATAAATTTGAGACGATTTCTAGTTTAAGGTTCTAATGGCCAAAACGGTTTAATATGAGTTTTCTGTCGGTGGTTTCTGATCTTTTTGTGACCATTGTTTCTGATAAATTTGAGACGATTTCCAGTTTAAGGTTCTAATGGCCAAAACGGTTTAATATGAGTTTTCTGTCGGTGGTTTCTGATGTTTTTGTGCCCATTGTTTCTGATAAATTTGAGACGATTTCTAGTTTAAGGTTCTAATAGGTGAAAATGGTTTTAATACAATTTTTTATCAATGGTTACCAATAAGATAGATTGCCGAGAATTGTTGTTAGAGGAAACCATGTGAGTTGTTCTCCAGCAGAGTATTTTTATCTTTAAAACATCCGGTTTTTTTTTCATAACACAGATATTTTCCAGTATTAAAATTGAATTAATAGATAATGGTTGGAATCACGGTTGCCAATAAAACAATAGTGAAACGTTACAAGCGCATTAGTGAGCTTTAGTTTTTTTTTTTTTTTTTATATATATATTTAGTTGGCAGCAATGAGTGCTTTTATCTCTAGTGTTAGCTTTTTTTGCTTTTACTTAAGTTTTCACGTTTTTTTTTATAACCTAAATACAATAAATTACCTCAATGTTTTCCAGCTGAAACTAAAGATAAAACGTGTGAGGTTGAAATAACGTTAGTCTATTTACCTGTTCGTAAGATTTACTTTTTTTTTTTTTTATCTTCCACGTACACCTTACACTTTAAAGTGGGAAAAGCAATTTTCTATTTTTCATTTTCTAAAGCTTTGCTTGTCACTTTTTTTTTTTCAATTTTCTTTTCTATTTTATTATTTTGTTTGAAAACTAAGAATTTTTTTTAAAAAATGGAAACAGTTAATTAAACAATACGTAGGTTTTAGATCGTGCTGGAAATCGATCCTTTACAACATCGTTTTAGAGTATATACTACCCTAATTCAAAAAGGTTTTAAACAATTTCCTGTAACTCGATGTAACATCCAGGGAAATTCAATTAATGGCCACTTCCGGAGGAAAGAGCGAGAGGGCTAGGCTTCCCTTTAATGGGCCAATAAAATGTCTCCAGTTAACTAGAAAATAATAATCAAAAAATAAAATTTAAAACCCAAATTTTTTCAATATTTTATAATAAATTCGACTGACCGAGAAAGGTGCCATTTTACTGAATATTTGTCTGCATATCCCACATATGTGTTCTGCTTCCCTGAAAATCTCTGGGATCTCTTTATCACTTTTCCAGCTGGAGAAAGACTGGTTACTTTCAAGAGACCAGCCAATAAGTGAATCGCCAGATGTCGCCACTCTCTCTCTCTCTCTCTCTCTCTCTCTGTTTTCCTCCAGAGTTTTCTTTTAAGAAAAAAAGAAAAGAAAAGTCAAACTACCCATGAATCACCTCGTTCAACCACCACCCCCCGCCACGCCACAGCCGCCGGAAAATCCCTTTCCATCCAGAGTCACCTCTTGTTTAAGTTTTCCCTTTCACAAGATATTAAATTTTCTCTCAGCTGCCAATGATACTATTGAACATGGTTCTCGTTTTCTTTTAGTACAATACTTCCGTCTTGAGTCACTAGAGGGACACTGCTGGACCTAGTAGTTGTTGAAAATATGGTTTCCTTTTTCATGAAAAGTGTCTGTTTGAAAAATAAACTTGCCTGCTTATTTATGATTGGCTGCTATCAAAGCAAAGCCCACCTACCAATTAAATTGAGTAATTCTTTAAAACTTCCCAGAGATGGTACTATAACCACGATATAAAATTTTGGAATATTTCAATATTTCAGATCGGCTACTCTAAAAAAAAAGGGAACCTGAAATTACCAAAGAATAAGCTTAAGATTCTAATAGAGTGGCCCTTAAGGCCTACGCCACTGCGACCCCTTTGGGTCTATTGTGGCTCTCCTTCTCTAGAGCTCGCCCTCCAGACCTGTCCGTTTAATCAGACTCTTAATTCTGGAGAGTGACTCTTGGGTAAAGCTCCTCAGGCCTTGGTTTTTCTTCTCCGAGAAGTAACATCCTTAGCCCCAGACAAGCCCCTCACACTGACACAACACGTGGAGTGCCGTTTCTTCCTCTTCCTGAAAGAACCTACAAAGGCTAGCCAGGCCCATGCGATGCATGTGTTTTCTAAGCCTGCAGTTAGGCCCAGTTAATAGGCCTACAATCATCCTTATAGCCCCACGCGGCCTTGACGGATTAATTCTGCAGTCAGCTTTGGCGAACAGCCCTTGATGAACTCATTCGTCTGTCTCGGCCCTGTGGTGGCAAGCCACCATTCCTGAGGCCTACACTGCACCCATAGTTTAATGGCCGCAGTCTTAAGACATTTGGAGACCCCAAAATAGGGCTCCGAGCTAACTTTAGTGTCCCGCAGAGCCTACCTGGGCCAATAAATCTGCCACTTCGTTTCCTTTAAGTTCTGAAAGACCTTATTTTGGTCACTAATTTCCTTCAGAGCACCCAGACAGTCTCAAACCAGCCTTGAATTGACCTGGTAGGAATTAATAGCTCGTAGAGCAGCCTGACTGTCCGAGAAAATCACGACCTTAGAATTAATACTTCCTCGCCCTTTAATCTTGGCAGCACAGAACCTTATTGCAACTAGCTCAGCCTGAAAAACCGTAGCTAGATTTCCTAGGCTAACCGAAAACCTAAATTTCGGCTTCACCCTATCAAAAAATAATTTTGGAACTTTGTAAAGATCGATGGAAAAAAAAAAAATCTAGCTTTCACATTTGTTTGCATTTTGGGTTACCTCAAAACTGATCTGTTTCCGGTGGTAACTTTATTTTTAAAAATATTACTCCAATCACAATACTCTCCTCCCTGCTACGTTTACTAGAAAATGAAAAAAAAGAACAAAAAATGGCCGCCTTGTCAAAAGGATATAAATTCGAATTCTACATAAAAACCGGATGTTAGATTCGTCAATCATACGTAAATATGATTAGATTTCAAAATTTGGACACTGATTGCCATTTTATGAACAACATGTTTGAAAATTAACTAGCTCGTATATCTCATATTATCTTATTTATCCACAATTTACATAATTAAGTGGATAATCGAGATAAAACATTTACGTTTTAGTTTTAAAATAAAACCATTAAAAATTCATTACCATGTGAATAATTGAATGGTATTAACTTTTACCATGAATTGGGGTAAATTGTAATCTCAAAAATTAGAAAACTGTCAATTTTAATTTATTTTATCCAATTTAAGTTAAAGTGCTCAAATTGGGAAAAACGTATTTAATGGTGTAACGTCACTTAAACAAAAACAGCTGACAGTAGAATAAATTTCTGATCAGAATTGCTAAATATTTTGTTTTTTGCTTGTTACTTTCTCTCTTATATCTCTAAACCAAACTAATTAATTGCCCTCTGATGATGAACGGAAGTCCAAAACCGGATGGATAGTGATTGAAAACAAATTTTTTTTTTTTTTTTTTTTGGCATTGGCTTTCGCCATACAGCCAGCATCGTCTAGGTGCTTATCACTAGAATATCACTTACTCTCCATTCTTACCTATAAATACATTCGCTTCACACATTCATCATTCTACTATATACTGCTATTTACATAAACTACTGCTAATGGATGGAGCAGCACTCTATACTCCTGCCATCCTTATAGCTTAACCAAAATTAAAATCACGTAATCCTTCTCTAAGCATTTTCTTCCATTCATTCTAATTCGGCTATAGCTTTTAAATACATTCATATTTCATTGCTAGCTCTGCTATCGACTTAAGCACATAAATGTTGGTGGAGAATATAATGTCTTCGTAGCGAAATGGTGCATCTAAATACCTGTATATATCGTCAAACATTCGTTTCCTTTCTACCACATAACGTGGACATATCATTATTACATGTTTGAAATCTTCCTCCTCATTGCAATCTACGCAAAGAGGAGAGGACCTTTTGTTGATCCTGTGTAGATACGATCCGCACACCGCGTGGTTCGCTCTCAGCCTGCTTATTGTCGTAACAACCCATTTATTAGTGACAGTTCCCTTAAACCATGGTTGTCTAGGTAGCTGATCTGCCATAGTTTTATAGAATCTACCTTTATCACCATTATTGTAATCTGTCTGCCATTTTTGTAGTGCTGTTTTTGCAATTATACCCTTGATATCGGTGTGTGGTAATTTATAATTAGCCATTTCCCCACTATTGGTGGCTTCCTTTGCAAGTGTATCAACAATTTCATTCTCTTTTATACCACAATGACCCCTTACCCACAAAAAATTAATGCAGACTCCCTTCTCTTTAAAAATGGCAATAGTTTCTACAATCTCTGCGTTAATGTGATTCATTCCTGTAGACTGGTTGTGTATATGTGATAATTTACACAACGCACTCTGGCTGTCACTAATAATGGTATATTTTTTCTCCGACAACGAATAAATATATTTTAAAGCCGTTAAAATAGCAATTAGCTCCGCTGTATAGATGGACGCCTCATCTTCTAATTTAATTATCGTAAAATAGTTCAGAACCGGATCATACACAGCACTTCCGACTTTATTATTGATTTTGGACCCATCTGTAAATAAACGATACCTTTTATTACTATTTGTGACTTTTAATTGATTTCTCTCACGATTGCAATATTTTCTCTTTCTAATAGTAGTCAATAGTGGAAATCGATTCAACCGGAAGTTTAATATTACCAAATCGACTTTTTTTTTTTTGCATTTTATGCTCACTGCATTCACGTAGAATCAGCGTTTCCCAACCTCTTTTTTTGGCTCGCGTACCACATCATGCTAAATTGTTATTCCGAGAGTATTTTATTACCTTTATTTGTACAGAGATACAATGTACCTGTTACAAAGGAGTTCCAAGTTCATGTTCTCTATATAAACCGTAAGATCTTAGTTTTAACACTTTTTAAATAATTAAAAATTGCGTACATATTTTTCTCTTTAAGATTATTAATTAATTTACAAAGTTCTACTTTAGGATTATTATATTTGAGCCCGAATCTTCTAAATTATATCTTTTAAGCATTCCAACTATCTGTTAAGTATCAATTAAATTTAATGTTGCTTGGATAGAGCTTACTCATTAAAATCAGTCTCTTTAAGCAGATTTCTTTATAGTTATCATTTAAGTTCTGTCACACATGATAATTCTTTTACTGATAATGAGCTTTTCCTAAATTTTCTTTATAGAAAGAGGTATGAAATCCAATTATCATTTGTCTTTTCGGGGGATTTTTGGGAAAATTTCTCCATGAAAGAAAATTTTAATCCTTGATAAATGTGCTATTATACTTTCTCGTATATCTTGAGACAGACAAACCTTATTACTTGTACATATTAACAACTTTACTGTATAATATTATTATTTAAATTAATTGTGATGTATTATAGGGAAAAACGTTCCTATGATATTTTTATGATTTAATTTTTTATGTCCACCATTATTGATTATTATTCACTTACCACAGGTTAGAAAACGCTGACGTAGATCTATAAAATATTATTCGAAACATTTCCCTTGGAAAATTATTTTCAATGATGTTCTAGAGGAGAGATAGGGTTAATTTTCTCTTTAAAGGGTTATTCAAGAATTATTCACTTACCACAGGTTAGAAAACGCTGACGTAGATCTATAAAATATTATTCGAAACATTTCCCTTGGAAAATTATTTTCAATGATGTTCTAGAGGAGAGATAGGGTTAATTTTCTCTTTAAAGGGTTATTAAAACTGTCCGGTAGGACAGTTGTATAAGGGTTGATCATCAAAAACTGCACGAAAAAGCGTAACGTTGAAAAACACCCAACTTTGACAATTTTTTTCTCTTTTTCTATGAAAGATAAAATTCCCAAATTTTCTTTATATTATAGGGCGAACCCTCCTTTATAACTGTAATTTTTTGCAACAACATAGATCTAATAGGTTTCGAGAAAAAAGTTGCCAAAAATGAGCAAAAACGGCTTTTTCAAAAAATGTTCTTGTTCTTGTTGTTGTTGTTCTTCTTCTTCTTCTTCTTGTTACCTTTTTTGTAAACAACGTAGCGCCTAAACGCGTGAACCGATTTTCATGAATGAGGTGTCATTCGATTCGGAATTTTATGTAGATGTGCCTTTTGGGGGTCTCGACGCTGTTCATCGAATGGGAGAGGAGTTAGCCCCCTTTATGTAAGGCCCCCTCCAAAATTATTATTACTAATTACTCTGTAAATCTTGGCCCGATTTTGATAAAATTTGGTAGGATGATAGGGTTAGGGCTCCCCTACGTAACATTAAAGCGACGATCTGCTCTTACACTTGTTAAGGGGAAGTATAGCAATCGTTGCAAATTATCGACACGTGAACCGATTTGCATGAATGAAGGGTCATTCGAATCGAAATTTTGTACAGATTTGCACTTTAAAAGTCTCGATGCTATGCCTCATAAGGAGGGGAGTTTGCCCCACCCAAATAAGGCCCTTTCTAAAACTATTATTACCAATATTTCTATAACGCTTAGTCCGATTTTGATAAAATTCAGCTCGAATAAGTGGTTAAAGCTGCTCTACGTTGCTGATGCTCTAGCACCTACTAAGAGGAAGTACTGCAATCATTTAAATTATCAATGAGTGAACCGATTTAAATCAATGAATTGTCGTTCGATTAAAAGATCTTTGCCTCTTTGCCTTTTAGGAAGAAGTATTGCAATCGTAGTTTATTTTTCTTACTCCTCTTAAAAGGAAGTACTGAAATCGCAGTTTAATTTTGCTATTTACGTACAAATACCTTCCTATGTTATTCAAAACGCTTTTTCAAAAAAATTGTTATTGAGGATGGTTTGGGGGAACGCAACTATAATCATTCTTTAAAAAGATCTCTCCATTGGTAGTTACGGTTCCGACTTAACACCTTATCAGATTATAATGATAGAATTGTTTATTCCAAATTTTAAAAAAATCTGTAAAGAAGATATGTAACTTTGTAAAATAAACAAAAAGGAAAATCTATCCAAAAGGTACAAAAATCTCCTTAACAAAAACTTACAGTTTAAAATGTTAAGTATAAGGGTTGATTAAACGCCAAAAGGTACACAAATCAGCGAGTACCCAACATTTCATTAATACTTCATTAATAGTCAAGTAATTCTACTGCATTAATTTTCATTAATAAGTTATTTTTTAGAATTTATTAGATGTCACAGACCCTTATGCTGGCCACTTCATTTATAATATTTTTTTGTTATAATTATGATAAATCACATAAATATGTACTTGCATGTTAAAGTAGAAAAAGACAAAGTTAGAGTAGGCTACTGTCTTGAATTCGTCTTACCGAAATATTCGTGAGCACAAATAACACACAGTTAATAACAAGTAGATTATTCAACAACAATTATTCATTTCTCAATTGTAATTTAATTTAGTTCCCCTAATTTTACTTATAGTAAAATACTGGAATAATTAGCTGCCCTAAAAATATGCATATCTTATTTACTTTATATTACATATATACAACATTGTGGGATGAATACCTAGATTGAGAATGTAATTGAAGAAAACTATATTATTTGCGATAAAGCCAGATAATTATTACCTATTATTATAAACGTTTGACTACTTCATACAATAACAATTACTTTAATCGAAGAATGAACTTAAACCGACGATTTTTATTTAAAAATAAAAATAAATAAATAAAATAAACAAAATCATTGATGTAAGTTTTTTATAAAAAAAAGTTTTGAATTTTTTTAGCCTCATAATTTTTTTTTATTTTTTATAACGTTTTTCTTTTTAACCTGTAATTAATAGTTTGATTATTATAGATAACTAGATATTACAGTCAATCTACAGTGCTACTTGAACATATATTTTGTAGACGAAAATGGCCAGCATAAGGGTCTGTGACATCTAATAAATTCTAAAAAATAACTTATTAATGAAAATTAATGCAGTAGAATTACTTGACTATTAATGAAGTATTAATGAAATGTTGGGTACTCGCTGATTTGTGTACCTTTTGGCGTTTAATCAACCCTTATACTTAACATTTTAAACTGTAAGTTTTTGTTAAGGAGTTCAAGAATAATTTACCGCTTTATTACCTTCTTTATTATTTAGTAGTAATTCAATATGTAAAAGTTTAACTGTAAAGTCAATCGTTAGAACGAAAGTTCTGTTGTTAATAAATTTTGGGTTTTTAACGATTATTTATTTATTCAATAGGATGAAAAAATAAATGCCAATTTTCAGTCGTGATATTATTCTGCTGAGCTTTCGACCTATGGACTAGGTCATCTTCAGGGCTAGTTTACAAAGTAATATTTTACATTACAGGGTTTACAACACAGAGTCCATGAACAGACAAGACAGAAGACACACCAACGCTATAATGTAAAATATTACTTTGTAAACTAGCCCTGAAGATTGAAGTCCCTAGGTCGAAAAGCTCGGCAGAATAAATGTATCATGACTGAAAACTGGCATTTATTTTTTCATCCTATTGAGAAACTATGAATCAGTCACCAAAAATAATGAACAACAATTTGATATTTTTATTTCTCAAATTCTGAACTTCAAGAAAATTTGATTGCGTAACTTGCTGTTATTTGTACCAGATTTTTGATTTGTTTTTCCGCCATCTTCTGTTCTATTTTCGTGGATATTAAATTTCGTGGAGAATAGGGTTTGAATAGTCGAAGTAGGAGTGTGTAGGGAGTAGAGGAGGACGAATCTTTTACCAAGAAAAAATAAAAATAAAAGTAGATCTCCACATCCTTAGATCGACACATTACAATCTCTCCACCCCCACCCGCCAGGGGGTCAAATATGCCAGTACAAATATTCTTCTCCTATATCTTCTGTCAAAAAAGAAGGACCCAGAGACATGTCATCCTGGAGACAAGCGCCCCCCACGCCCCCCTCGGACATTCCTTCATCTTGAGTAGTAATAAAAAAAAAAAACTCGTATCTACTGTAATACATATTCCTCTACTTTTATGTCTTCCTTCGTACTAAAAAAAAAAAGGAAACTTTTGTAGCGGACGCTGGAGAGGATTCTGCAGTATCTTCGATTTCTTTTATCCTGTATTATGAATTCTTTTTCTTTTTATTCTTAGCTATAATATTGGATGAGGTAGAGGTAATCTGAGTTCAGCTTCTCAGCGTGTAGTTTTCTGCTTCCGGCTTCGTTTCTGGTTCGCCTCTTCTGGGTTTTAAGGGATATTTTTTATTTATTTATTTTTTTATCTTTTATTGAAATTCACAACTGCGAGAACTGTTACAATATTATGAATATGGATAGGAGAAGGCACCCAGTAGTGTCACTTCATTATCGTGAACAGATGCACTATACTGCTCTTATGATGAGAGTAGATCGCGGGGCCACCTCCTTTTACCTGATTACCTGGTATTGAGTAAGAAGATAGAGGTTCTATTAACCAGTTAAGCGTGTTTGCCGTGTATACACGTCAAACCAAATCTCTATTACTGTGCGTTCGACGTGGTATACTCATTGTGAAAAATATAAAATTGCCATTAACTACAAAAAACTCGAAATTTTAATAAAATACAATAAGAATATTATTTGGTGGGGATGTTTCCTTTATCTTACCCAATAGAACTGCCAAGTATTTTATACGGAGAGGGTTGGAGGGAGTCAGCCAAGTGATAAGTGGTTGATACATGTTTGGTCTCCGCATTAGAGATTCGGGAATTAGGCACACAAATAGAAGCTCTCAAACCCTTGTGCAATGCCCGTTTTTTACCTTTTAGATAGAGATCCAGGCCTCACAGTACGAGCATGATGTTCATTTTGCACAGAATTCAAAAAAAGCTCTTTTCTTCCTTGTAAAAAAAGCTCTTGCGTCCCTAGTTATAACTAGAGCAATGCATAACGTGAAGCGGTACAAGATTTTGGAATGAGCACAGAATAAGCTCTGGTAATCTCAAGCCCCCGAGAGAGATTGCAGGAAAAAGTCGCTTGCAGTGACTATATTACGACGTTTGTAAACTTTTTAGTTGTTTTACCCTGCGTTCGACTTGTAAACCACGTCATTGTCTGATTTTAATTCCACACACTGTAAGGTTTTTATTTTAAAACTATATTCCGCGTTTAATTGGTTAAATAGGATTAAGATGAGCTGCGGTAGAGGAAAGAAATTTTAAGAAATGTTTGTTTTTACTAAAGCAGTGAAAACCTCTCTAGATTAAGTCTTCATGAAAACCACTTACATTTAGTTCTACTAACTTACTAAAAAAAGTAAAATAGCTACTTTGTAGAAAACTGTTCATCTTTTTTAGATTTCCACAATTTATTGTGTTCTTAACTACACACAAGATAATTTCTAAGTGAATTTGAAAAAAATATAAATAATATTTATTTATTTCAATAAAATGAACTGGCCAAAAAGGCAAAGAAAAGACATAATAAAAATGCATACGTTATTACCGTAAAACAGTATGAACACAGTTCGCTTTTCTGGCGATAGGGGGCAGGTGAGACCAAGAAAAACTATGTGTGATACATATTTGTTATGTTATGTTATATATGTATATACGAGTATATATAACAGCCTCAGCGACGTTATTATTATTCTGATAAAGTTTGTCTCGTAGTTCTTCTACTAAAGGTATAAGTAAAATTGTGTGTACAATTTATGTGTTTCACAAGAAGAGAAGAACGAGAAGAGTTGTAAGGGGTTGTTGTTGTGTGTTAGTGTTAGTGGAGGCGGTTGAGGGCGGTAGCTTGTAAGAAATGGAGGCGGGAACGAAAAACGGCAAGCTAGTGTTGTAACATGTGACTGGAATAAAATGGATATTCTACAGACTCTTCAGTTTGGTCCAACACACACTGCCACTCCCTCCCCGCAACTCACATCACCGGCGATAGTTTGCAAAATGGGGCTGAAGAAGAAGGGTCTGAGACTGGGGATGTGTCCCTTAGAATATAGGTGACCGTGGCGGCAAGGTTAGAATGGAAAACCCTCTCATCTCAACCCAACCATGTTCATGCACAAATAGTGTACCCCACTGAGCTGCTGGGGTACCCTGCAGTACCACATCGTCTTCTTGTGTCCTTCTGGGCTGTTATACTGGGGCTCTTTCTTTTTTTATACTATTTTCACTCAGTCTAGACCCTCTTACTCCTACTGGGGAGGAGTATATAAGTACACAAAGAGAGAGAGACACGAGAAAGAGAGATTCTAAAAATAGACGAATGAAATGAAGTATCATTTTCCTCGGGATTTCTTTAAAATACTCTATAAAATTTTCTCTTACAGTTAGTGTAAGTAAAAGTATGGTAGTTATAGCGACATTTCCTTTAGTTGGAAATCGTTGTTACCAGCAATCGTCTTAAAAATGAGGGATACGCAAGCAATTATGCTAGCATTACGCTCTATGTGTTTTATAATTATTTATTCATTTATTTAAGGCGCTTTTTTAAGAACTTCTTTCGGTGCACTTCCGGCCTGTAAAAAATCCTAGAAAGAGAAAAATCTTAGGGCTGGATTCGAGCCCGGATATCCGCGTTATTCAGTGTTCACTAAACCACTCAGCTAATTCATTCCCCTAAAAAAATCATTAATGCAAAAAAAATATATTAATAATAAAATGTTTTACTTACGGTTCTTTCTCCTAGGTTGCGCACTCTGCAATGTAAGAACGCGGTGCCGCCTAGTTGTACAGTATTGTTTACCACTGTATTGTTGTCAAAAGTTGGTTCGGTCAGACGTTGGTATTCATCAAAACTGGAGTACCATAGGTCGCCTGTACTTCTGGGCGATACACCGTTGGTGCCTTTTTTACCTGGAAAAAAAGAAAGAAGGAAATGATTAGTTCACGTGGAAAATAAAGTATGGCCATAGAAATAGGCGGAGAATTTCCGGTAGAAGGGGGAATTAATATGGAAGACCCACAAAAAGGCACATCTACATAAAATTCCGAATCGAATGACACCTCATTTTTGAAAATCGATTCTCCTGTTTAAGCGCTACGTTGTTTACAAAGAAGGTAGCAAGAAGAAGAAGAAGAAGAAGAAGAAGAAGATTTTCTGAAAATGCCGTTTTTGCCCATTTTCAGCAACTTTTTTCTCGAAATCTATCAGATCTGGGTTTTTGCGAAAAAATTACAGTTATAAAGGGGGATTTTCCCTATATTATAAAGAAAATTTGGGAATTTTATCTTTTATAGAAAAAGAGAAAAAAAAATTGTCAAAGTTGGGTGTTTTTAAACGTTACGCTTTTTTCGTGCACTTTTTGACGATCAACCCTGTGGACTGTCTTTAATCTTTTCCAGTGGTAGGGCTTTTATGTCAGATGCTCTGGGATATCCTTGCCAAATAAAGATATCACATCCTATACTTGTACCTTTGTACCAGGTATGCTCTATAGCCTTTTTGAAGTAGATAATTTGAACCAACTGCAATTTCCTGAATTATGGGCGAAGAACCCACCGACTAGTTCTGTAGCTCACAATATCTCTCAAAATCTTTCTCTCTTCTTCTTCTTTTTTTTTAACGTCCAACTACCAATTAGGTGTCGTGGACGGAGGCGACTAGCGAACATACTTTACTGTAAATTTCTTTTATTAACCATTAAATAAAATCCAAGGCCTAAGACCGGGAATCGAACCCACTAAACCAACAATACATCTTAGCTTTGCGGGTCTAGCCTATAACCGCCTAACATACTTTACTATAAATTTCTCATATTAACCATTAAATAAAATCCAAGGCCTAAGACCGGGAATCGAACCCACTAAACCAACAATATATCTTAGCATTGCGGGTCTAGCCTATAACCGCCTAACATACTTTACTATAAATTTCTCATATTAACCATTAAATAAACTGCACAAGGCGTACACCGGGGGAATCGAACTGACTAAACCAACAATACATCTTAGCTTTGCGGTTGAGTATAAGTTCAACATAGTATGTACGATAAGCGATCTAATTTTAGAATCTCTTGGATTTTTTATTTTTTTTGTAACCATCTTAGCTCGCATGTTTTATTGTATCCGTGACAGGTTTCGGATTTACATCCACCATTAGGGGTACATTTTTTCAGTTTGTTATTTAGTTATATTTTCATCTCGCACTGCACTTGTTTGACTTAAATCAAAGATATTGGAAATAACTAAATTTTTCAACACTTGAAAATCATTGCAATATTTATTTAAAAGTACAACAAAAAGAAACCAAATCAATTATTTCGACTACCATTACTTTGTTGTCGAATTGGTGTAAGGCCGGTCCGATTCTTTAATCTAGGGTGTTATAGATCTGGATATGTTATGCCATTTTTTTTTTTATATATCCTCCAAGTTCATATGTTATTTATGTAGGTTAAAGGGTCAGGCATGAGCTATTGTTTATCTCTCTCTTTCTCTCACTCTCTCTCTTACACACACACACACACACACACACACACATCCCCTCTTTTATGCTGCATTTACTACTATCAGTTTTAATTCGTGTTCAAAAATGTTTAATAATTTACCTAGCAGGTAATTTAAATTGAACTCTCTTAAAATTTGCTCATTTTATTAACAGTTGATTTAGTTTATTCACATGTGTGGTTTTGTTTGTTTATTTTTGTGTGAATAAATAAACATAAACTGAGTAGGCGGCGGCGGGGGTTAGAGGAAATTGGCGCTAGTTAGCTTAAAGGCCATAAACATTTTATTTAATGTTTATGCTGACTGTAGTCGAAAACTCTAAACAAATGGAAAACTCTAAATGAATTTTATTACAGCAAATTAAGTCGACTTTCCGTCGACTGTTTTATTTGAATTTTTTAGTTTGTCAGTCCTATTAAATATTTGGGAAAAATTTGAAAATATTTAGGCACTATTTTCTATTAAAATAGGTAAATTTAGTAGTTAACAAATTATTCAATTGGGAAAATAGTGTTAAATAATAAATGTTAAGTTAGTTTACGTTAATTGCTTTAATTTAACACTACTAATTATTTCTGTTGACAAATTGAATCTTAGTTAATAAATTAAAGGTACTGCTCAATGGTCTGTAAGTCTGTAAAACATCGATCGTGAGTTAAAATTTAATATTCGCTTTTGGTACTAACTAAACGGAAGCTACAATAAAGTTTTTAGGCCAAGCGGAAGTATTAGTTAATTATATTTTATTTTAACCAGTTAAGCGGTGGAATTTAGTTTTTAAAAAGAACTCCCCCACAGTGTGCTCGAATTAAAATCACGACAATGACGTATATACACGTCGAACGCAGGGCAAAAATCACTAAAAAAGTTTACAAACGTCGTAATATAGTCACTGCAAGCGACTTTTTTCTGCAATCTCTCTCGGGGGCTTGAGATTACCAGAGCTCATTCAAAATCTTGCACCGCTTCTTCACCATATGCAGGGGTCCCCAAACTTTTTACACAGGGGGCCATAGTTCACTGCCCCTCAGACCGTTGGAGGGCCGGACTATAAAACAAACTATTTTAAAGTAAAAAAAAAAAAAAAAACGGGAACAAATAGAATATTTCAAATAAAGAACAAGTAAATTTAAATCACCAAACTGCCCAGTATTTCTGGTGGGAATTATGGACCTGCTTTTGGCTAATGAGATGGTCAATGTCCGGTTTAGTTATAGTGCTTTGCCTTTCTTCCTACTTCTGGCTGTTATTTCACTCTGCTACCGGAGCTGTGACACGTGCGTCCCGGACGTCATCGGAAATAGTACTATACATGAGCGACGCAGCGCTTTGCGGCACCGCCACATATACGAGTGCTCCTCTCACTCACCACCAATTGAAAGAGATGCCCCTTCCGGAAGTGCGGCGGGGACCGGATAAATGTCCTCAGGGGGCCGCATGTGGCCCACGGGCCGTAGTTTGGGGACCACTGCTCTAGTTAACTAGGGATGCAAGAGCTTTTCTTAAAAAAGCATTTCTTAAAATTTCTTTCCTCTACCGCAGCTCATCCTAATCCTTTAACCAGTTACACGTGGAATTTAGTTTTTAACCCCCCCCCCCCACAGTGTGCGAAATTAAAATCAGACAATGGACGTGTATACACGTGTCGAACGCAGGGCAAAACAACTAAAATGTTTACAATAGTCGTAATAGTCACTGCAAGCGACTTTTTCTGCAATCTATCTGGGGGGCTTGAGATTACCAAAGCTCATTCCAAAATCTTGCACCGCTTCACGTTATGCATTGCTATAGTTAACTAGGGGACGCAAGAGCTTTTACAAGGAAGAAAAAAAGCTTTTTGAATTCTGTGCAAAATGAAATCATGCTCGTACTGTGAGGTCTGAATCTCTATCTAAAAGGTAAAAAACGGGCATTGCACAAGGGCTGAGAGCTTCTATTTGTGTGCGTAATTCCCGAATCCCTAATGCGGAGACCAAACATGTACCAACCACTTATCATTTGGCTAACTCCCACCACCACCCTCCGTATAAAATACTTAGCAGTTCTATTGGGTAAGATAAAGGAAACATACCACCAAATTATAATATTATTGTATTTTATTAAAATTTCGAGTTTTTTTTATAGTTAATGGCAATTTTATATTTTTCACAACGAGTATACACGTACCGTAACAGAGATTTGGTTTGACGTCAGACACGCTTAACTGGTTAAATAATTTATTTATTTATTTTTTATTTTCTTAAGGGCCTATGTAAAAGAGAAGGAGATAATAAGTAAAAACAATTCGATTGACTACTTGATCGATTTGTAGTGTGCCAATCGATCTGATAAAAGAAAATCATTAAAAAAAAATTCTTAAAGATGAAAAATGAAAAACTCGAGACATTAGTTATTCATGAAAGTAATATTTACAAACTGGTTTCGTGGAAATACTATTTAACCAAGAAAATGGGTACTAAAGGGTGAGGAAGAAGGAGTTTTCCCTGTCTGGAACTCCCCTCCTATTCCCTTCCAACAATAGTCGAAAATAATTTTATTATTATGTTAGCAATGGTGGTGTAGAAAGGCCAAAACGGATACAAAATGTTCTTGGGTTTTCTAACCAATTAAAACATTGCTTTAGGCTAAAGTTTATTTTATTTTATTTTTTGCCCTTTTATTTTGGAAGATTTACGAGTAACATCTGTTGTCTTTTAATTACGGCCTTCTTTAGAGTTGTTGCTAAATTGTTGTTCTGAGTTGTTGTTTTTTATTTTCTTTCTCTTTTATTGACGCTTTCTTTTTTGGAACTTCCGTTTTTTTGGACTAAAATAGAATTAGGTTAGAACAGGATCGTTTCGAAAAACATTTAAATTCAACTACGAATCTATGGACTTGGGGAAACAAGATCAGCTGTTAAAATGTTGCGCTTTAAGAAAAAAAAAGCTACAAAAATAATTTGAAAAAGTGTCTAGCGAAGGATAGAGTTGTTTTTGTTCAAGAGAAAACTGTCTGAAGACGATTGAATGCGTTGCAAAAGACTTTGGGCGCCCATGACTTCCAGTTGTTGACTGTTTTAAAACTTGATAGTCCCTCTCTCTCTCTCTTTTCCATTTTTCTTAAACTCTAGGGCAGTGTGGTTCCCAACCCTTTTTGAGACCAGGGACCATTTTCATATTTTTGTTGTTAGCAGGGACCGTAAGGTACAATATCACAATAAACTACTTATAGATTTTAAAAATAAACTTCAATTAACATTGTGATTATGTTTTCAGTAATATTAATGTGCTTTATGAAAGGGATTAGCTATGCGGTTAGCGTACTGGACTCCCACGCGGAGGTCCCGGATTCGAATCCAGCTGCTGACCCTTAGATTTTCTCTTCCTAGGAGCTCCTTACAGCTCACTGCCCGGTGATGGACAGTGTTGTCTGTAACGAGAGAACACTGTCCGGAGGCCGGCAGTGCTCTGAAAAAAGCTCCGGGCGCCAATAACCCTAGATGTTGACGCGCCTTAAATCATCAAAAAAAAAAAAAAATTAATGTGCTTTTTGAGCTTGCATTTTCTTAACAAGAAGTGGGTAATCCAGGAATTGATGAGATTGCTCAAAGCTCCACGCATATCATCATTTTTGCTTTTAGTCGACTTCTGGACTTGTTCTTTAGGCGTTCTACGCTCGCTCGACGTCCTGTCCTCACCGCGCCGTCGCATGTCAAATAAATATATTATTATTTTAAAAATAATTAAGTGTTTCGCGGACCATATTTTAGTTCTTGCGGACCACAGGTTGGGAACCATTGCTCTAGGGGTCTTCTCAATAGCATCCAGTCACAATTTCATACACTTGAGAAAACTCATATTGATAATGATGAAGCTGTCTGTTCTCTTTCATCTCTTTCAGTCAACTTTCTGCACCAAAGCTTCTTGAGTAATGACTGAAGGAAAGCCAAATTTGTTCACCACAAACATTCGTGCGGCCATCTTTAAAAAAAAGCTCTAGCCCATTTCCGGTACCATTTCACTGCTCATAATGTTTATGTCACTGATCTCACAGAGATGATGAATTTCTGCCGCTTTCACATGTTTAACATTAAGAAAACAAATCACAGCGAGTATTTCACAGTCAGCAGAAGGCATTTTAAAAACTCACAAATAAACGTAATAATCCGTAATAGAGGTAATAGGCTAGACCCGCAAAGCTAAGATGTATTGTTGATTTAGTGGGTTCGATTCCCCTGGTCTAGGTCTTGGATTTTATTTAATGGTTATTATGAGAAATTTACAGTAAAGTATGTTTGCTAGTTACCTCCGTCCACGACACCTAGTAAAAGGTAGTTGGACGTTAAGCCCCTCCTGAAAAAATAGACGATTACTTTACCACTTTACTATTAGCACGATGCTAGAACAATAAATGGCACTTTTTTTGGGGGGGAGGGGACAGCTTAACTTCACTTCTTCCTTAAATTTACTGAAAAAATGTTTTAAATGAAAGTAATAGAGCTAGAAAGTGTACTGAGTTTACAGGAAATCGTAGGCGCCATTTTTGGGGGGGCGGGTACAGCAAAAAACACCGAAAATAGATTCAGTGAAGTGGCACTTCCGGTGTTGTGGCGCCCTCTGTTAGCACCTGGCCGAATTTCAAATTTTTAAAAATTTTGTTTTTGTTTTTATGTTACGGTGGTATACTGAGAGAACATCCGGTTAATTAAAACCCTTTTGGGTTCTCAAGGGACTAATACTCCCAGACCATTGCGGACCACTTTGGGTCTATTTTGGACTTCTCTATAGCTTGTCTTCATTTTCCATTGTTTCAGTCTCATAGTACAGCTTACATCCTCATCCATCGGTGCCCCTCATTTGAAGAACCATTTCATGATCTAAATATTTTTATCTCAAATTTATTCCAAAGTTTAATGAAGAGGCTCGGATGAATTTATACTTTTTTCCTTTCCAGTAGGAAAAAAGGTTTGGTCCAGTGCAAAATGGATGTAGAAACCAAAAAAAATTTGCAAGTACAACGAGAAATAATAAATGCGAAATATATACAGTACGGTTACTTCTTGTTAAAAATTGTAAAGAAAAGAAAGAACTAAGCCAAAACTAGGTTCGTTAGTGTATAGTTTTTGCACACTGCCATCTAGATAACAAAAAAAAAAATACTATACTATCAAGTTGGCAGTGTACTGCTGGAAGAATGGTTAAATGAGAAAGCCTGGAGGATTCAAAGAGTGGAAATGATTATGTGTAGTTATGGTAACGCTAAAGGAGCGAGAGAGAGAGAAAAGAATACAAAATACGAGACAAAGAGTAAATGGTCTTCAAAAAAAAATTATGCTGCCGGCGGAAACGGGGCGGAGCAGCAGCTTTACATTCATTCGCCGCCCCCAAAACTCGTTAACCGGATTATCCTGGCTGCTTCTTTTTAGTTGTGCAGCTGAAATTATTTCAGGGGAAGAGAGAGAGGGAACAGAAAAGATGGAACAAAAGAGGATGTGAGTTCGGAAGCTTTGACGTGAATTTAAAAATTATCTTGATTTTTTTTTTTACTTCCGGTTGCTTACAGGAAAATATTGTCCACAGAATGTTGGGCTAGGGGCCCTTCTTTTGATAGTTCAAGTGTTTGGTCTAGTGGTCAAGTGCGTGGCTTTGTTAGTGGGAGATCCCCAGTTCGAATCCCGCGACGTATGGCTAATTTTTATTTGTTAGAAAAAAAAATTGTTTATAGTAAAGTATGAGCTTCCGTCCCCGTTCACGACGTCTAATTGGTAGTTGGACGTTAAGCCACGCCTGAAAAAAATGTGGGCGATTACTAAAATTCCTTGACAAGGTGGTTGGTTGAGCTCTGACTAGCTTAGAGACGCTCCTGGTTTTATAGCTACATTATAGAAGAATTTCGTCATTTAAATTATTACAATTTGGAAATATTTACGTCACAAAAACAAAATGGCTGATTTTTGTTTAAACACTACTTTAAATTTAATTTATTCTAAGAACAAATAGTTAACGCTCTTTCTACGTCTCCAATCCACACAATACACTCTGATCTAAATATTCCTCTTGTCTCTGGAAATAGCCCCAATCTTGCTGCACAAAACTCCACTCAAGTCTATAGACAGTCATTTACACAGCCCTCTGATCCACACAACATGTCTACTACAACACTTTCTTCAAATCCATAGCGCAGACTAAAGCGGCGGTGGCCACGCGACCATCTCAACATTTAACTCCGATCTCCTTGGATGGTTGCTGTGTAAGCTTGCCAATCTGAAGGGAACTAACGGCTTCCATCACTGGATGGTCGTCGTCCACACCTCTTACGCCTCTTGGCACACATGCATGTGCACGTACGTGTATGTAAGTGCATATACAGGGTGTCACAAGCTATATGGATAACGACTTTTTCTCAGAAACTAAGATAGCTAGAAAAAAACTAAAAAATACGTGTTCCCTTAGTTTTTTGTTAGGAATCCAAATTTACTTTGCAAATTTCGTTCGGTGCTTCCAGAAGCGAGATACAGGCACCAACTTCATTTTTTCAAATGGGAAGGTGCGGTTTTTATTTCAGAAATAGATTCCTCAATTTTTTTTAAAGAAAAATTTACTTGAATGGTTTTTTTCTGTGAGCGATATTTTAGAAGTTATGAATGAAAACATGATTCTTATAAGAAATGTCAAAATGATAATATTATAACGGTTTTTTGATTGAATAAGAAGAAAAGTACTATTTTATTATAAATTTTACTCCTCATTAATATTACAGATCATGCTCGAACTGGCCTCCACCATTAGAGATGCATAGACATGCTCTTTCCTACCAATTGCCCTTACTGCCAAAGAAATAGATTCGAATTTAACCGAGTTATCGGCCTCTATTATTCTTTGCTTTAGTTCATCTACAGATGCAATCCCGGCTTGATTCTGATACACCTAGATTTAGAAATGCTTTTAGATAAGCAGAAATAAGGAAAGAAAGAAAAAAGTTATGAATGATCTCTTTGTTTTTCGAGTATCCCCAAAGGAAATAGTCCGTAGGTGTCAAATCCGGTGAGAGAGTTGGCCATATAACACGCCCATCAAATTGCCTATCGAGATATCTCTTTACATGCCTGATGGTGTTATATCGACACGGGGGGCGATTCAGTTTCCATTTATTCAGAAAAAGTCTACAAATGTTATTCCATTTACTTCCGCTTCCCTTGTGCCAAAAAAAAAAGAATACCAAAAAATATCTTCTCCAAAACTAGAAAATAAATTTTGAATTGTTGCCCTCATTTGAGGAAAAATAATTACTTTTCTCTGATCTTGGAGTCTGCGGTAAAAAGAAAATGGAGGTCACAGAGCTAGTGCGTTCTGGGGGATGGAGGACGAGGATTTTGTACAAACATGGTGGTGACTGAGTGAGAGAGAGAGAGGAAAGCCTAGTCTAGGGAACACTTACTGGAATCTGTAAAGCGTGCCTACTGGGAGATAAAGATGGTGGAGAAAGAGATAAAGGGAGGGGTTTTGATATAAATAAATGGCCAAGCCGTGGCAAAACCAGTAACTTAGTTAGCGGTCCCCATCATGGTGGAGCAGCCTAGAGATCTAGTGGAGGCGGAGCTGCCGCCTCCTCTACAGACAGCAGATCGCCCACAGTAGGCACTAGTACTAGTGGGGCAAAATGGTAAATCCAATGCGGTTTATCGAACTTGCGGAACCTAGAAACCTTTAATCGTTACGGTTAACCTCGGCAATAGTTGAGGAAGTCACATTTATACCCCCGAAATAGCGATACCAAGAACCATCCCGTCTCCGCTTCCCCCTTTACGCTAGCCTAACCCGCTAAATGAACGTTTGAGGTTGATTCAGTTATTTGTTATTATATAAACTGGTCCATTTATATATAATTCAAATGGCTGTAATAATTTAGTAGGTTTATAGATGTATTAGTACGAGTATTTATGCCAGGGTTTTCCTAAGTTATTAATGTGATCCGACCTTCAATGAACAATAATTGAAAACCAAAAAAAAAATTGGTAATTCTGCCGTAAAAATTAACATGAATCTCTTCATTCTAAGTCACGGAGGCGGAAGAAAGATTATTACCAATTTATGATGTAATTTTTTGCTCATCAGGAAGTCAAACAAAACTCCCCTACGAATGAAAACTTCAAACCTGAAACTAATCGGCGCTTTAGAGATCAATCACCTTTGGCCCAAAATTTGAACTTCCGGCGATTTTCAACTTTTGTAAATCTCAAACTCAAACTACTCAAACTGTTGTCCAGGTTAACCGGTTGGACAGTTGTACAAAGGAATGATGTTCCAAAAAAGTGCACGAAAAAGTGTAATGGTTGAAAAACACCCAACTTTGACAATTTTGACGTGAATACGTCTTTAAATTTGCTATCATATGGAGGCAATCCAAAAAACCTAATGATAACAAAATTGGGGGATACAGTTTGGCATTATAGTTTCGAATCTATCGTCTACATCCAAAATTAAATTAGACCACTGAATATTTTTCTCCTTTTTCTATAAAAGATAAAATTACTAAATTTCCTTTAAAATATAGGGCAAATCCTCCTTTATATCGGTAATTTTCATGCAACAACCCAGATCTAATAGATCTCGGGATAAAAGTTGCCGAAAATGAGCAAACACAGCATTTCCAAAAATTGTTCTTGTTGTCTCCTTTTTTTTTCGTAAACAACGTACCGCCTAAACGCGTGAACCGATTTTCATGAATGAAATTTCATTCAATTCAGAAGTTCATGTAGATTTGCCTTTTCCGGGATCTCGACTCTGTAAAACCAAATGAGAGGGGAGTTAGCCTCATTCATGTAAGGCCCCTTTCTAAAACTAGTATTACTAATAATAACTCTGTAAATCTTAGCCATGATTTTTGATCAGATTTGACAGATTACTCTTATAAAAGTTTTGGGCTAAATGTGATCTACTAGAGTACAAATTAGTGGAACCATTTTGTTTTTTTTTTATTTTGATGAAAAATGATTTTGGCAGATTCTGATTTTGTAAATGGAAAAGTCTTAAATTTTTTATGATGTTAGAGAGGAGAAGAAAACAGATTAACCGAAAGTGGTTCTTTCCCAGAAAGGTTATAGTCAAACAGCCAGGAATAGTTCGAATGATTAAACACAGGGAGGAACATGTGGAAGGTGATGGTAGAGAAGCAGGGACCTTTAAAAAAAAATTCATCTTATTATTCGCAAGAATACAAAGTCATTTGAGTATCACTATTAAAAAAAAATGTATTTTTGTCATATCAAAAGATGAGTCTAGAAAATAAACTCAACCAATGAAAATGGTACAGAATACCATTAAAATAAATAAATAAAAAAAATGAACAAAAAAGGTGATAAAAAAGAAGTTACTGTGTCGCGTACTCGTGAACTGACAAACAAAACAAACACTTTGGTTATTGAAACCATAAAAACAATACCATGGTCTTTTTTTTGTTATTTGTTCATAGACAGAAGGGTGTAATCCAGTTTTTCCCTGAACTGGAAAATAGTCAAATAGCCAGGAATAGTTCGAATGATTAAACACAGGGAGGAACATGTGGAAGGTGATGGTAGAGAAGCAGGGATACGTCAAAATACTGTTTGGCAGGGGGTGGGTGGAACATGTCGAAATGAAAAGGGGGAAATACCTTTAAAAAATAAAGCAAATATTTGACAGGAAAGAAGACATTAAACGATCGGACCGGATGTGAAGTACCGTACACTAGTTTTCTTTCCAACAACATAGAAAGTTTTACTTCATTGATTTTCCTTCATCCTCTCTCTCTCTCTCTCTCTCTCACTTATCTAGTGGTCTCTGTCGTCTGGTCCTCCAGCATCTCATGACCAAGATACACTCCCTACATCTTGGTATTTTCTTTTAAAGGGTCACACCATAAAAGTGAACTCTTAACCGAGTATACAGAATGACTCCCGTTTTTGACAACTCCTTGTTTGTCACAAAACTTACAGACATTTTATAGCTATTGTGATCATTTCCGTTTTTGTTATTTTCTTGGCTTTCCTGAAAACTCGAATTATTCAATTTCCATTAAAATTATGTAAGTGATAATTAAATTGGGGGGGGAAAAAAAACTTCTTCTGCCCTGTCCATTTCCGTCTAACAAAGTCTTTCTTAATCTCTGATGTCTGAAGAATCCATATAACACCTCGAGATCGTGTTGTTAAGGAATTGGTCCTAAATAGGCAAACACGCCCATGTCCTTTCAATAAGGAGTTATGCTTCTTTTTTTTTTAAAAAAAAAGGGATACTGCAGGCATAGAAAACGATCATCCAACAGGAAGAGAATGACGTAACGGGAGAGTAACGAGAAACATTATTCTAATCATTAGTTTACGTTCATGAATTCCTACGGCACTTTTAGGATCAGAAGATTTGACCCAAGATCTTCCTAGACCTACAAAGATCGTCATCACAATATGACTCTTTTGATTTGAAAGTGGTTCATGCACATCTAGGCGAGATTGGTTTCATGGTCATGAGCGTCGACTTACAAATGGGACTTTATTTGTTCGAAAAAAGTTAATAGTAAAGTATGAGCTAACGCAGCCAACCATGGCACTTAATTTTTGTAGTTTGTCGATACGTTCTTCTGAATACCTTGGTATTGTACAGTTTTACTTAAAAGTACTTAATCTATTTCCTGCAGTGACTAGGAAATGAGGGTCAAAAGCCGACGTTCTCTCCCTTAAAACCTGATAAGTGTGTTTGACGTGTAAACACGTCAAATCAAATCTCTATTACGGTGCGTTCGACGTGTATACTAGTTGTGAAAAATATAAAATTGCCATTTACTATAAAAACTCGAAATTTTAATAAAATACAATAAAGAATATTATTTGGTGGGATGCTTCCTTTATCTTACCCAATAGAACTGCCAAGCATTTTATACGGAGGGGGTTGGTGGGAGCCAGCCAAATGATGAGTGGTTGGTACATGTTTGGTCTCCGCATTAGAGATTGGCGAATTAAGCACACAAATAGAAGCTCTCAAACCCTTGTGCAATGCCCAGATAGAGATTCAGACCTCATAGTACGAGCATGATTTCATTTTGCACAGAATTCAAAAAGCACTTTTCTTTCTTGTAAAAGCTCTTGCGTCCCTAGTTAACTAGAGCCGTTGCATACGTGAAGCGGTACAAGATTTTGGAATGAGCACAGAATGTTCTGGGGTAATCTCGAGCCCCCGAGAGAGAGAGATTGCAGAAAAAGTCGCTTGCTGTGACTATATTACGACGTTTGTAAACTTTTTAGTTGGTTTGCCCTGCGTTCGACGTGTATACACGTCATTGTCTGATTTTAATTCGAGCGCACTGTGGGGGGGGGGGGGGGTTAAACTAAATTTCACCGCTTAACTGGTTAAGCTACTTTTTCAAAGTTGTAAATTGAGCTTTCTCATATAGTGATCAACTTTAAGCTTGTTCTTTTCCAGTTTGACTATTTTCATTGTTATATTTGTTGAGGAAGTATTTTGTCTGTTTGTTTGTTGTTTAATGAGAAAACGATATTAGCAAATAGTTCGACGTACGAAGAGTGGTTGAAAGTAAAAAAAAAAAAAAGGAAGCGTCCGAGAGGGCGAGAAAGAGAAAGAGAAAGGAAAATATCAAAAGAAACCAAAGGACAAAAGATGGGTGAAAAACAATTTCTAGACTCGTTTCCACCAACCACACTTCCTTCTTTAAACTCCTAGCCCCCTCCTCTCCCTCCACCATTACAATTGCTTCTATTTTCCTTAAACGCCTGGCAGGCAACAACCAACCAGTTATGCCACTTCTTTGTACCAAAGCCTGTAGAAAATTAGAATCACTGTGTTGCGGGATAGAGAAGGCCGAACAAACAGGTCGCTTCTTCTTTTCTTTTTTTCTAGCCTCTTCTAACAGCCTTCTGATTACTTCCGGCATCTTGAATATTGCTTGGGGAAAGTCAGAGAAAGATTAAAAAAAACAATGTGGAAGGATAAAAAATGAAGTAAGCAGTTTTTGTGAGAAAAGAGAAAAGTCAATAACATGGTGGTGGTCTTTTTCATTATTTAATATTAAATTTTATAAAACAAATCTTTAGGGTTAAAAACAGAGAGGGAGAATGGTGGCCAGCGAAAAGATAAGGAATTCCTTTAGGGGGATAGAGACGGGAATCCACGTCCTGCGGAGAGCGGAACTGCTATTTCTTCATCTGGAGATATAGTCCTGAACCTCCATGTATAGGACTCTGCCATTCCTCTATATTGGTCGTATTATCTTAGACTTGCCCAGCGGAGATCATGCTCTTAGCCATCTTAATCCCTAAATCTAGCTACTTCCAGCCTCCCATATATTTCCTTTCTAGGGATCTTTGCTCCTCCACATGGTCAAGCCATTTTCCTTTCTTTCTTTTTTTTTTTTTTTTTTGGAAAGCGTCTGGGTCAGATTTCCCGCATCGTGTCCTCTTGAATGTGAATTGAATTTTCGAGACGCTACTATAGATTTTTTTTTTTCTTAAACCATTCCCCCCCTCCAATCTGGAGCATCTTTTCCATTTTCTCTAGTGTGTTCTAAGTTTAGCTAAAAAAGTACGGTTTACCGCGGCATAGGTCATCCAAGTTTCTTATCTTGCGATAAACTTTTAAAAGCGAAGGGTCTTCTATACAGAAAACCGTATGAACTGTACCTAAAGGGAAGGGATTAGCTATGCGGTTAGCGTAACTGGACTCCCACGCGGAGGTCCCGGGTTCGAATCCAGCTGCTGACCCTTAAATTTTCTCTTCCTAGGAGCTTCTTACAGCTCACTGTCCGGTGATGGACAGTGTTGTATGTAACGAGGGAAAACTGTCCGGAGGCCGGCACTGTACTGAAAAAAGCTCCGGGTGCCAATAACCTTAGATGTTGACGCCCCTTAAATTATTTTTTAAAAAAAAACTATACTTAAGTAGCGTACCAGTTATTGTAGGGTAGATTAATAGATAAAGGGTTTGCGGCGTGTTACTCTAAGCCAGGGGTCCCAAAACTACGGCCCGCGGGCCACATGCGGGCCCCTCTGAGGACATTTATCCAGCCCGCGCCGCACTTCCGGAAGGGGCATCTCTTTCATTGATGGTCCAGTGAGATGGGAGCACTATATGTGGCGGTGCCGCATAGCGCTGCGTCGCTCATGTACAGCACTACTTCCGATGACGCGCGGGATGCACGCGTCACGGCTCCGAAAGCAGTGTGAAATAACAGCCAGAAGTAGGAAGAAAGGCAAAGCACTATAACTAAACCAGACATTGACCAGCTCATTAGCCAAAAGCAGGCCCATAATTCCCACAGAAATACTGGGCAGTTTGGTGATTTAAATTTACTTGTTCTTTATTTGAAATATTCTATTTGTTCCCGTTTTGTTTTTTACTTTAAAATGAGATATGTGCAGTGTGCATAGGGATTAGTTCATAGTTTGTTTTATAGTCCGGCCCTCGGACAGTTTTGGGGGACAGTGTACTGGCCCCCTGTGTAAAAAGTTTGTGGACCTCTGCTCTAAGCTCTAAAAAAAAAAGCCCACATATAGGGCTTCCCTTAGCCCTTTATAAGCAGAAGTTAAGCTTTTCAAGTCTTAATTAATAAACTAAATCGTTAATTTGTTTAAATAAACGTTAAAATATTACAATCTGATTTTTATTTTCTCTTACTATTTCGCGTTCTGAAAATTATATTTCTATTTTCCGGATTTATTTCTCTTTTCCTCTAAAAAAAAAAAGTCTTGTAAAAGTAATTTTCATTTTTCGCACACCTAAACCAATAAAAAGGAAAAAAGCTAAGAACAAAACGAAGAAAATAAAATACTACAGGAAGATTGGTAGAAAGATAAATGGAAATGAAGGGAAAAAAGATTGAAAAAGGAAACAAAGTGTTGAAAATGCTTTAAAAGCTAATTTTCCCTTTGAGATTTGATTTTTCCCCCATTTTTTTTTTTTTTTTTTATCGGGAGTTAGCATGCTGGGTGATAGTGGAGCTTTGGCTGGACCAGTTTAACGGGATGTTCAAGGGGGGGGTTCAGCATTAAAAGGGCATTAAAAAAGGATAGAATAGGTAAAGGGCGGCTACTCTCGCCTCCTGCTAATTCCCAATTTGCTGATTTTTCTCCCTGAATCAGTCCAGGATATTCCAACTTTTTTTTTTGTTGTAGTTTAGTTTTTCACCAAATAAACGCACAGTTCCAATTATTTTCAGGTGCTTAGTTTTTCACCTGAAATTCACAACTTTTTTTTTAGGTTTCTCTATTATTTAGGCCCTTAGATTAGGCTGAATTTTGACTTTTCCTCACAAATTAATAAATAAAACTGTCCGGTAGGACACAGTTGTATAAGGGTTAATCGTCTAAAAATGCACGAAAAAGCGTAACGTTGAAAAAAAAACCTAACTTTGACAATTTTTTTCTCTTTTTCTATAAAAGATAAAATTCCCAAATTTTCTTTATAATGTAGGGAAAATCCTCGTTTATAACTGTAATTTTTTTTTTTTTGCAATAACCCAGATAAAGTAGATTTTGAGAAAAACGATGCCAAAAATAGGCAGAAAAAACTGCATTTTAAAAAAAAATTGTTAAACGGATGAATCTGGGTGTCATTCGATTCGAAACTTCATGTAGATGAAACTTTTGGGAGTCTCGACGCTGTACATCGAATCAGAGAGAAGTTAGCCCCATCTATGTAAGGCCCACTCTAAAAATAATTATTACTAGATAACTCTGTAAATCTTATCCTTCGATTTTGATAAAATTTGGCAGAAAGAAGAAGGCTTAGTGCTTCCCCATACGGTAACATTCAGACGCCAACACTGTTCTTACGCTTACTAAGGGGAAGAATTGCTATCGCTTCAAAAAACTATGGTCGCCAGAGCCGATTTTCATGATTGCAAAATTTTCATTTTATTCGAGTCAAATAGGTCCTCCTTTCAACAGCCACTCAAGTTTTTAAATTATTCGACTCTTCCTTGACAAACGATTGACCTTAGATCCTTTCACTCGGCTCAAACGAACTGAACTGAATTATAGATACAGAATAATAAAGAAACTATTAAATGGCGACCTAGACTACTTGTTATTAGCTCCAATTATGCGAGACTGTCGTATAAAAAACATCCAATCTCTACAATTCAAAGTAAAACGTCGATTACAAACACATAAATTATTTCACCGATATCCAATCAAAATGCAACTTAATTTATTACTTTTGATTGTATTAACTGTCTTATTTATTTTTACGAATCTTACGGAATTATTATCGCTACTTTTTAATAATAAAATAAATAAATAAATGGTAAAGAAAATTAAGGGAAATTGGAATAAATTGCAGGAAAATTTAGTTCGAATCAAAATTTTATTCCAGCCAATAAAAATAATCGCAGCTTCCTTGTTCATCATCTTCAATTCCATTTTCTACACTTTTCTCTTTTTGGTTAAAAATAAAAAAAAAACGAGGAACCTCTTACAATTCCTGTACAGCGTTACAGGAAGAAGAGGTTTATTTGATTACGTTAGAGGGCAGACAGAAAACCGAAAGATAGGGAATGGCAGATTTCTTCTCTATACCCCAAAGGGAATTGCCGAAAGTATGAAAAAGAGATATTTTTTTCTTTCTTTTTTGCTGTCTCTCATTCCAGCTTTATTTTCTACTTCTTCTTCTTCTTTTTGCCTGTCTAACATTGCAGCCAACCTTCTTCCAGTAAACTGAAATTGTCGTACTCTTCTTTCAGTTGGTACTAATCGTAGAAGGATTCCTTTTTATTACTATTACCTCTCTCCTTCTAATACCTTGAGCATTTTCTTACTCCTATCTCTTTCTTTTATTCTTTCCAGTCTTTTGAAGTTAGAATGTTTGAGAAAGGAGTTCTATATCAATTAGTTTCGTTCTCAGAAGGCACCAACTGCCTTTTATAGGTTTTTAAGGGACACTTCTCTCTATAGAAGTTATCCTCTCAAAGTTCTAGGCTCAAAACAATTTTAAATCTTTTTTTTTTCTACTTCTTAGAACTGCCTACAGAAAATAATGCAAACGTGTTTTGTTTTATTTCGGATATTAAGTTTCTCATTGGATACAAACGTTTTGCAAACCAGCGATAGTAATGTCCCTTACAGCCCTAGTAATAGGGACACAGATCGGGGTTCATGCAGAAATGTTTTCTAATTCTATCGTGCCCTATATAAAGGCTAGGCTCACAACAGGGACACATATCCCTAAAAGCATACATCTGCCTACAATATCACAAATATCCCACTAAGCTTATAATCCTTTAAATTCTCTCCTAAGTTTTTTTCTTTGGCATCCCTGATTGCCCTACCCAAATTATTGTTGCCCTTAAATACTGGTATACCGTTTCCTGCCCCCCTAAACCTTTAATCACATTATTCGCACTCTGACGTTTTACCTTTAGATGAAGACTAGCCAATCACGCTTGACCGAAACTTTTTTAAGGGATCTACATAAGAAATTTCGCATTTCTCTGCCCCTGATTCTGTTTATTAAAAACCCTTTAGATCAGAAGGCAACCGCCCTTCGAAATTCTTCCACCCTGCATCACCTAAATAGTTTTCTTGATCGCTGAATTTATGCACTCAATTTTGAATTTAGAAAAAAATCACGTGGAACCCACACACTAGACTTAAAAGACAAGCAATGACAAAAAAACGTGCGAAACTTCTTTACAGACTACTTGGAGGACGCTCCAAATTACCCAATTGAACTCAAACGATTACTATACAACACTATCCTCAAACCTATGTGGACTTACAGGACTAGAGCTGTCTGGGGTTCAGCCAAACCTACAAAACATAAGAACTGTACAGGACATTTCAGTCAAGACTCCTCCGACAGATAGTTGACGCTCCTTTCTACGGTGACTAACCTCACTCTTCACAACGACCTCAACATTCCCCCTTCATGGACCAACTCGCCAAGACTAAATACCAAAAATTCCATACTACTCTCTCGACTAGCTCTAATCCTCTTGTACTGTCTCTCGCTTCCTCTGACATCCCTAATACTCCTCGCCGACTGAATCGCCAGTGGCCCCGCGACTTCCTTGTAGGCTGAATACCTAAATTATTACTCTCCTCTCTCCTCCTCGTATCTCCTCCTCAGATTCTCCTCTCTCCTATAGAGAGTGCTACCGCTGGGTAGTTTCTTTTCTCCTGCTCTCTTCCCGCACCAGTTCATCACTCTCTCCTCCTCACACTCTCCTCTCTTCTATAGAGAGTGCTACCGCTGGGTAGCTTCTCTCCTCCTGCTCTCCTCCCGCACCAGTTCATCACTCTCTCCTCCCCACATTCTCCTCTTTCCTATAGAGAGTGCTACCGCTGGGTAGTTTCTCTCCTCCTGCTCTCCTCCCGCACCAGTTCATCAAACTCTTCATATTTACTTATTGTATACTGTATACAGATGTTACTCGTAAATCACAAAATAAATTTAAAAAAAATCGAACTCATTTCAATTTTTTCGTGTACAGCCAATCGAAAACCTTTAATTACAGACAATCAATAAACTTTTCAGTAGCTAACACTTTATTGGGTAATAAATTTATTCCTGACATATCCTTTTACAGCTATAATAATGGCTTTCGTTATCTAACTTTATTTTCTCAAATCAATAAAAATTGCTTGTAAAGTATCATTAACTTTTTTCTCTTTCTCAGGGCTTAATAAAGTATAAAAAAGTACTTACATAAG
This sequence comes from Rhodnius prolixus, assembly GCF_049639745.1. Classification (NCBI taxonomy): domain Eukaryota; kingdom Metazoa; phylum Arthropoda; class Insecta; order Hemiptera; family Reduviidae; genus Rhodnius; species Rhodnius prolixus. The sequence goes on from NW_027411582.1 coordinate 34,990,826, forward strand.
AAGTAGAAGAAGAAAAAAAATTCTAAGATTGTCTTTTTCATAATGTTATCTCCTTACGAAACATTGTTATTACGTGTACGTGCAGGAGCAAGGAGGAAGGTTATAGAAAGGAAGTAAGGTTAAAGAAAGGTTTTTAACCCCACTACTCCTGTTCTAGACGTTGTGGGATAAAGTCAGCCGCTGTTATAGTACGAAAGGCTGAACCGGATGGGAGGCTGGGAGAGGTTTAACTCCGCCTGTTATTAGAGAACGTCTTCTCTAATCCCCACTAACCTCCTTCTGGTAAAAAGGGGATGGTAACATCCCAGGGTGATTGAGCTAAAGTTCAATAATATCATGTTCAAGGTTTTTGCTATGTCGGGAAGGATATCGGATATCCTTTTTTCCTGTACATCGCCAGGGAAGGTTTTTTTTGGGGGCGTGAGGGGTAGAACTCGCGTCGTAGGATTGGTAGAGCGGAACAGGAAGGGGAAGAGGATGTGATGGGAGTGATATTGGAAATTATAGGTTTTTAAGAGGCAAAGCATATAGGGAGAGAGAATGGGATTACGTAAGACAATAATCATATCACATAAAGGATATATCCTAGGATCCAGGGTAGGGGATAATACAGAATGACGTAGATAACGAAAAAGAATTACAAGCCAGTAAAAGGATCCCGTAAAGGCTCCCCTCCAACTCTTTGCAAAACTTCTTTTAGATTTCTTCCGCTCTATAATTTCCCCCCTCCAAAAAAAAAAAAAAAAAAAAACTAGAGCCAATAAAAATTTCAGGCGGTAACTCAGACGGACAATAGAAAATTTATTATTTCTATTTCCGGTAACAATTGGTAATAAGAGGAAGTATTACGATAGTGTGACGTCCGCATAACTGTCCGCAAGGGTTTAAAGCTTTTAAATATTAAAACCTCTCTTTTGACTTTTACGAGAAAATACTGGACAAAAATAAAACATTTCCGGAACTAAAGTTCCAATTAAAATTTTGGAAACTGTGCGAGGAGGGAATTCAAAATTCTCAACCCCAAAACTGATGTTCTATCTCTGTTCAAATAATGAAAATACGAAACTGTACAGAATGATCCAGGAACAAGTTGTTTTAAGGTCTAGATCCTGTATAGTGTATTCAAAACTAGTAGAACTTTAAGGTGACAAAAAAGTAGAACACAACTTGATTAGTGGGTTCGATTCCCCTGGTCTAGGTCTTGGTTTTACTTAATGGCTAATATGAGAAATTTATATTAAAGTATGTTAGGCGATTATTGGCTAGACCCCCAAAGCTAACATGTATTGTTGGTTTAGTGGGTTCGATTCCCCCGGTCTAGGTCTTGGTTTTATTTAATGGTTAATATGAGAAATTTATATTAAAGTATGTTAGGCGGTTATAGGCTAGACCCACAATGGTAAGATGTATTGTTGGTTTAGTGGGTTCGATTCCCCCGGTCTAGGTCTTGGTTTTATTTAATGGTTAATATGAGAAATTTATATTAAAGTATGTTAGGCGATTATAGGCTAGACCCGCAAAGCTAAGATATATTGTTGGTTTAGTGGGTTCGATTTCCATTCTTAGGCCTTGGATTTTATTTAATAGTTAATATGAGAAAATTACAGTAAAGTATGTTTGCTAGTCGCCTCCGTCCACGACACCTAGTAAATGGTAGTAGGACGTAAAGTCCCGCCTGAAAAATCGGCGATTACTTTTACTTTTTACTTTACTTTCAACGATGGACCATTTTGAGTTGGCTATACATAGAATATCTGTTGAAGAAGATTCGAAGAATCCTATTCTATCCTAATATGGCTTTGGGAAGAAGAATTCATTGCAAGGGCTAGTTTGGGAACTTTCTAATTTATCCTGGGATTGGTTGCGCGGGTTGTATTATTAGAAATTTTTAGTTCAATTTGGATAATCCTATTATTTTACCACCAAAAGATGCCTAGAAATTCGGATTAAAGGGGATAGGGTAAGTTTAAGATTAGAATGGTCTGCTGTTCTCGTACAGTACAAGAAGTCTCCGTGAACAGATTGGAATCATTCACATTTAAGATTAGAATGGTCAGCTGTTCCCGTACAGTAGTCTCCGTGAACAGATTGAAATCATTTACGTTTAAGATTAGAATGGTCAGCTGTTTCCATACAATACAGAAATCTCTATGAATACTCGTAGATTGGAATCATTTACGTTTAAGATTAGAATGGTCAGCTGTTTCCATACAATACAGAAATCTCTATGAACAGATTGGAATCATTTACGGCTCTGTGCAGTGTTCTTTTTTGTTCATTTAGAATCAATTTAGATTGTTTGGCGGGTAGTCTGCGTAAGCTAAGTTCCTGTCGCTTGGGCCAGGTGTGGCTTTTTGTCGAGGTGGAGAGTCCAAAGGGGTGGTAGTACGGTTTAGATAGATTCGAGGATGTACTTTAGGGAAAAATTATTTAGGGGAACATTCTCTCGGTTGATCCCATTATTCTCCATTTCTGAAACGAAGGTTCAAGGTATATGAATTCGGGATTGAATGGATTAAAGGGGAAAATAATCCCTAAAGGAACTTCTGCGCAAAGAACAAATGAACTGGAGAAGGGAAAAAAACTTTACAAAAACCAGCAGGAAGTAGTCTTATAAGTAGGACTTATCGGGTAGTAGGCCGTACAGATTTGAGCTTAACCTGAAGACATTGATGCCATACTTTGTCGAATACCTGTGGGATACTTCTGGAAAAGGGAGTAGGCGAATTTCTGGAGGGATTTACAACTAGGTGTCAGCAAATAATACCGCACAAAATCTGGGTACGTATTTCAAGTAGAAATCACTGTTTCAATTAACTGCAATACTTTCACTTGACTAGGAAAAGATAAATATCGATAATTATTCATTAATGGTGACAAAAATATTATATAGATTTTTCTTTTATGGTTATTCTAAAATATATGTTCCATCTTTTATGGTCTTATAGGGATCAGTTCTTTTTATAAACTGTTTGAGAATGTGTTTGTGAATAAACTGTATGTTTTGGTTCTTTGTTTGTAAGCTTTTCACATGCACACAAAACACTTGACACACCCACACAAAATGGTGGTAGAATGGTAGGTTACAAGGAAGCAGGTTTTATCACGTTCTCTCTCTCTCTCTCTCCCGCTTTGATAATGTTTAGGTTACAATGTCCACATTGTGTGCGTGGTAAAGTATACTACAAATACATATATACTTACTTACTTACACATACCCTACAGTAAGTCTTATGCTAGATATTGTACACTTAGGTTAGGTATGTTGTTTAGGTTATGGGTACTGTTGTTATAAGATTTTAGTTGTAGTAAGTAAGGTAAGGGTGGGTGGGAGAGACAAGTTGTATTGAATGTACACAATCCAGCGCCGTTAGTAGACCACAATAAGGTGGGTCATATGCTAGCTCCCTAGAGGGAACGGGAACGGCAGGGAGAATTGCGTGGGTAGTAGACCAAGGTACCTTTCAATGAGCCCATGGGTAAACCAAGAGGTATGGAGGCACAACATGAGGCTAGAGGAGGTAGCGGAAACTGGTGGATAGAATAGGTAGTTTAGTTTAGTATATAATGCTTCCTTCGAACAACCAGACGGAACTAATGACCTGTGTAAGATTATTAATGATGAAAAACATCTCCGTGTTTTGCTATAGTGTGCAAGGTTTTTTTTTGGGAAAAGAAGGGGGTTTTTGGTAGTGGAAACCTCATCATGACCAAAGAAATATATATATATATATATACACAAATCAATTATTAGATTTTCTCCCGCTGCTGAAAAACCAATTACAGTTCCTGAAAAGTCAGCAAGCTTCCCTCACCCACCAGATCTATCCAACCCCCCAAGAACAGTGTCGGTGTTAAGAGATCAGCAGTTCCATGACAGGATATGGGGATTTCTATCGATATTCCCCCTTTTGATAGTAATCTAATACCAGCAGTGGGCCTAGCTTTGCTGTAGACTCCAAGAAAAATTATGTAGGACTGTAAAACTGTTGAACATATAGTCGACTTCGAAATTTCTTTCAAGGGTAGCCGGATTCTCTTTATTAAATTGTTAATCTAGACCTAATGATGGATGAATGTGTGAAAATTCAACAGGCATTGCTACGACGGCTAAAATCAAAGATGTTTTTAAAACTGTTTATTGTCAGAATTAATTGTTTTTAGAATTACGAGTTATAGAAATATAATATTGTATAAGCTGGAAATTTGGGATCTGAAGTAGAAAAAAAAGTCCCTTAAGGGTTTATTCAAATCCCCCCCCCCCAACTTATTTCGAAATTTACAATCTATGAAGTTAGGAACACAATAAATAAATAAGTTGAACAATGGAATCTGTGAACCGTGGGTGGGAGCACTCTCGAGACGTGATATCCACTTTGCCGGCCATTCCCTCACGCGGAGATCATGAGGTACTTCATGAGGCGTAGAGGATTGCACAGGAATGGTAGGACAGGCGTTGGGGGACTCTATACGAAAGGATTAGGGTAATGAGGGAGTATGGTATTTTCGGTATTTTTTCCTTGGCTAGATGTTTTACGAAAGGAATGTGGAGATCGACCAGGTTTTTGTGACGTAAAACGGGGCACTAAATATTTGACTTGGCATTTTTTTGCGCAAGGAAGTAAGGTTAAGGCCAATTTCTGTCCTAATATTTGAATATTTTCTTTTTTTGGCCAAACTTTCGTCCTAAGGGGCTAGGGTCATCTTCAGTCATCTAGTTCGTCTATTTTCCTATGATGAGCCTATTTTCTTGGTTGTAAGTTTGTCTCTTTACTGTTTAGCTGAGCGCCAGAGTTCTAGTTCCGTGGGTCTTTGCTTAGTAGTAAGTAAAGTAATTGCCTATTTTTTCAGGCGGGCTTTAAGTCTAACTACCAAATTAGGTGTCCATGGACGGAGGCGACTAGCAAACATACTTTATTGTAAATGTCTCATATTAACCATCAAATAAAATCCAAGGCCTAAACCAGGGGAATCGAACCCACTAAACCAACGATACATCTTAGCTTTACGGGTCTAGCCTATAACCTCCTAACATACTTTACTGTAAATCTCTCATGGTAAACATTAAATAAAATGCACAAGACCTAGACCAGGGTGATCGAACCCACTAAACTAACAATACACCTTAGCTTTGCAGGTCTAGCCTATAACCGCTCGGCTATCGTGGCGCCTGGGTCTTTCTTTCAGAGTTCTATATTAGTCTTTTTAATCCCCGTCAGCTGTTCAGATCTTCTTCCTAGTTGGTAGAGAAGTTTGGCACGTTTTGTCTTGGATTCTTGTGTAAGACTAGTGTCTAGGTGGGTTTCATGTTAGTGATTTGTTATGAACAGCCCGCCCGAGGTAGCGCACCATTCTATATTAAATTTTAGTTTATTTTTATTTTTTTTAAAGAAATAATGTAAATTTTTTGTTTTAATTCTTTGTATCTCCAGCAGTCTAATGGTAATTGATGTATGTTCTTTGTTGTTCTGGTAATAACATAGAAAAGCGTATTTTCCAGTAAATATTGCGTAGTTACAGTACTTTACCTATTCCCAGAACCGATAGAAAATTACTCTCCAAAACCTTTACCCATGTCCAATCGCTGCCCAATCCATTTCCCATTTTCTAGTAGAAGGAAAACCACTGGTGTATTACCAATGTCTTCTCTACCAATATACTGTGTTTTTAGTGCCCACAGTTTGTATGTATGTACCTCTGTAAACTAGGTCTCTAAACTAGAAATGTTTGCGAGTAAATCAAGTGAGTAAACGAGTGAGTAAAACTTTCATTGTAAATCAGCCAAATATACTCCACATGAGCGAAACTGAAACTAAAACTCAAACGCTGGACAACTTACGCCACAAGGCACACAAAATTACATACATAAAGACGCCTATGAATAGAGTTTTCGGCCCAGTAAAACAGAGGTAAACAGTTGAGTTGTACCGACCCCACTCCTCGCCACCGTTACGCAACATGTGGGCTACATGTATGCTATCCAAATGTAGATACATTAATCAGTGGTTACCTTGGTAACTTTGTAAATAAAATACAAAAAGGTAAATATGTACATATAGCCCCATAAAGTCAGGGTATTTTAGTATTTATTTAGGCTGCATTAAATGCATACTGAATGAACCCGGAGCCATTCAGTATGGCCATTTATATTAAGAAACTAAAATGGTGTAAAGACTCGCATGACTTTCTTTGACTTAAAAATTTTCTTCAAAACTTTGAGTTTTTAAAACTACGATAAGAACGAATGCAAGGATGCAATAGCATCCCAAAAAAAAAAAATGGTTATTCCTGTCTGCCACCTCTTGCATCCTGTAACCATTCTGGTAGAATAGAATTATTCGAATCCATGCAGCCCAACCACTTGATAGAAACCAGCCCCGAGCTTGAATCAATTGACGATTTGTTAATTGATCCCCTATCCCAGCTTTAGAAACCAAAGCTTGGCAAAGTAGTAGATAGATAGATTAAACTAGGGCGGCCTCAAGGCCTACGCCACAGCAACCTCTTCGGATCTATTGTGGCTCCCCTCACTCTAAAGCTCCCTCTCCAGACCTATCCTTTTTGTTCAGACTCTTGATGCTGGAGAGCGACTCCCCGGGTAAAGCTCTCACAGGCCTAGGTTTTTCACTCCCCCTGAGAAGTAACATCCTTAGCCTAGACAAGCCCCTCACACTGACACCAACAAGTGCAGTGCCGTTTTCTCCTCCTCCTCCTCCTGACAGAACCTACAAAGGCTAGCCATCTGCCAGGCCCATGCGATGCATGTGTTGGCAAAGTAGTCTGCGCTTGATATTAATAATGTTACCTCCTAAATTGGTGGATACCTGTAAAGAACCTGGTTCTGCAATACGATGACAGTATCTGCAGATTCTTCGTGGAGACATTAACTGAATCCAATTAATTTCCAGATGATAGAAGTTACCAGGTGTGTTGGTAGAGGGTATACTCTCTTCCTTTAAAACCTTCCAAGATTCTGAGTTGGGGTTGACTCTTGTCCTCCAGGGTGTTAGATTTAAAAGAAGAAATTTCTTCTTCGCTTTTCCGTAAGTACCATGGTGTTCCCGAAAGTCTTCTTTTTTTTTCCTAGCCTTAAAGTACCCACAGTCTCAATTTTTGGGAAAATGGCGTTTTGTAACTATCTACAGGATAAAAAGAGACCGTTTCTATTTTATAATTTTGCACAGAAAATTTTATTAAAACTGAGGACTATAAAACTATTTTCTGAATCTGCCCGTGTCCTATTAAAAAAAAAGGGGTGATAAAGCAGGAATCTGTCGGCATGGAATAGGAATATTAAGGAAAATTTAATATACTTATATTTATTTCCCGACATTTCTCTCAAAACCACAATTTTCTTGAGTTTTTTTTTTAGCTTTCCTGTTCCCCAATATATTTTCTTCTCTAAAATTTATATTTTCTGTATACTGTCAGGATTATCCTAATTTATTCCCCTAGTATCCTAGCATATCGTTTGCGATCGTACTCGTCATCCTCTCTTTCCATTTCTTACCGTGTATTATTTTCTTTTCTTTTTTACCTTTAGACTAGTAGAGCTTTTCCAAGTACAACCTCTCTGGGTTACCAGTATGCAAACTGTATCTGCTTCCAAATCCTGAGATAGAAAAGGCAACGAGTCAACCAGTTTTTCTCCCCCCTCTCGTTGGATAAACAGAGGAAAAGAATACCACATTTTTACTTGTCTAAAATATCAACTGTTTATACTAAATATGTATGAATTTGGCGACGCAGGGTCTGTTATATATTATGTTCAGTAATTCTAATATAGTGTACATAACCTGCGGACATACTTGTCGTGCACAATTACTTAAGTTTAGACGTACCCACAGACAAATTCTAGCTCATTGTAACCGCAGAGTTTCATATTGTACATTTTACAGACGCCCATACTCTATTTACGAATATTGGACTCACAACATCCGTTTAGGTAGCTGCAGATTAGATTTTCCCGTCCAACTTCCGATTGTCTGTCTGTCTGTAGCCCAATTTCCAATATTGAAGTTTTCACCAGATATATACGTTTTTGAGTTTCCCAAAAATGCTTTGTGCAAGAGCCAGTTTGTCCGGAAAAGTCTAGCTCAAAAATGAAAATGAATTTTGTGATAACTATTCAAAAGTTGAAATTTTATTTCCTTCACTCGTAAAGCACCATTACCACCATTGCTCGAATTTTCTTAATTTCCCTTCTTGATTTATTTGAGATTTTTTTTCCTTAAAGACGGCTCTAATAATTTTCTTTAACAAGTTACGCTCACTACAGCTTTTGGGGGTGAAATTTTAAGGAAAATTCAGTAGGAACGCTTTCTGTGTGAAAATGGTGGCCAAAAGGTTTTACTCTAAAGTGCTATTCCAGTAGACAGTGCACTTCTATCGTTTATCTCATTACGAAAAGAGAAAAATTGGAACTCAAAAATTTTACGTTTAAAGTGATAGCGCAAATTTTCAACATCTGGTATCTCCTTCTAACGTTGGAATATTTCCCTCGACTGGAGAGTCAAGTTTAAGACTTAAATCCAATAATATTACGAGTCACGAGTACTTATCACCTAATACAGGTAGTCCTCGACTTACGACGTTGATCCATTTCTACGCGGCGTCTTAAGCCGGTTTTTCGACATAAGTCGGAACATACGTAAATTGTACCATATACAGTAAACAGTACAGTACTATAAGCACTTAGCCTATCCTAACACAGTACCCTACATAATTATCAAAAAAACACATATAAAATACTGTACAGTACGTTTAATAATGAAATGAAACAGTAATAATAAACAGAAGTGTACTTTACGATATCTAATTTCACTTCCATGGTGATGGCCTTCCTTTTCTTCGATGCACTGCCATCAGGAGTCTGCCTTACACGTTTGGGAGCCATAATGAAGGGCAAAAAGTGATCGTGACAACGATGTTTTAATGGCCTACTGGGATGCTGGTGACGCCGTCTTCCTAGGTCTCGAGCCGCTGCACACCAAATCACGTACAGTAGTTCGCGGGCTTTTCATAGTACTGTACCAGTACTGCACACCAAAACACGTACAGTAGTTCGCGGGTTTTTCAAAGTACTATACTATAAATGGGAGTCGTAACCACGAAACGTCGTAACTCGAGACCATCCTAACCCGAAGACTACCTGTAATAATTATTAAAAATAATTATCTGCCAACTTTAAGTAATGTGGCTTACCGGAAGTGCGTTCGTACTGTTTAGAATTTTGTAGTTTTTAGATTTGTTTTGTTTTTTGTTTTTTTTCAAAAAATGGTACCTTTGAACATGTTTGAACATGTTTAATGTTACTTTTTTATTACAAATTTTAAGTTTCAATAAAATTTAATTACGTTAACTGAGGACAAAGTCGTGTGAAGGTTCGCAACAGTTCTCTCTCTCTCTCTCTCGTAAAAGGAAACTCAAAATTTAAAATACGATCTGCATCATACGATAGATAATGGAGATAGCTAATAATTTGACAGGAAAATCGATAGCAATCGATCAGATGATCAATTTCATTCTTGAACTGATTTAAATAAAATTATTTTGCGTTTGGACAAACAAATTTACTCGTTTCATTTTAATCGATACGAATGTTTATTTTAATTGTCATTCAACCAGAAAATGGAGCTTTGGTAGAGAGAGGATTTATTTCGATGTTCACAATTTCTCATCGATTGTCATTGTTTTATTAAAAAAATAATTGATTCAAAAGTTTAAAATAATTTTTTAAATCGAAAACACGTTGAAGTACATTTAGCAATAATTTCTCTCTCTTTCAAATGACAAGTTAATATAACTAGAATTGTTTGCCAATTTAGAAATGTAAAATATTTTATCTCAATTTATGGTTTTCCTAATTGCTTTTCATTTATTTTCCTTTATAAAATATCAGATATTATTTCTGTATTCTGGTGACACAATTAGTAACATTGAATTGGATTGTTTTACTAAGTTTATATTTGCTGAAATTTCCCTCAAAACCGTTTTTAGACCTCTGCTATAAATTATGGGGACTATTTTAAAATTATTTGAGGAATAGGATGAAAAGAACAGTAAATGGCAATTTCAGTCATGATATTCATTTATTGTGCCGAGCTTTCGACCTAGGGACTCAGTCAACTTCAGGGCTAATTTGTGACAATGACAATTAAAGTTTCATGAGCAGACAAGACAGAAGACATACCAAAACCTTTAATGATGTAAAATATTAAATTGTCACAAATTAGCCCTGAAGATGACTGACTCCCTAGGAATCGAAAGCTCAGCACAATAAATGAATACCATGACTGAAATTGGCAGTTATTATTTTTTCAACCTATTGAAACAATGAATCAGTCACCAAAAATAATGAACAGTAATTACCTAAAATTTACTACAATGAACCCTCTTACGATTAGAAAAATTTAGTGGTTTCAATAATTAACACGTTTAATTGATAAAAACATACTGTTGAAGGAAACTAGACGTCACAGCTTCCGCAAAAAAACCAACTAAAATTAAACTTCTCTGAGCAAAAAAAAAAAGTCACTAACTAACGGAATTGGAGACCATTACGCGTAACTTCAACCTGAAAAATATAATCTAATAGTTATGACTACAAAACTGATTTTAATACTTCTCTTCTTTGGAGGAAGCGTGTGATGGGTCGTTCTAATAATTCTCCTTGGGGGAGCTCAGGTGAGAAGGGAGGGTCGAAGCAGTTACAGAGCCCAAGTTAAACAAAGTGTCTATTTACAAGAAAAGATTATTACAAGGCTATACAGGGTGAACCAGTAAGTATTGTCCATAGGCCTACTGTGTGTAGTGCATCTAAAGTGGAGTTCAATGACGTATTGGCCAACTTCATATTTTCCACTGTTCTTGAGTGACGTCACTTTAAAGTTTTTTTTTCTAAAATCATTACTTTTTTTCCAATAAAAATGTTATTACTCAGAAAGTTTTAGTCCGAATTTGATTCTGATGATACGGTTAGAAAGACACGAAAAATTTTCTAAAAATTGATGCCATTTTGAAGCCTTAGTTATTCTCCCAAACAGCCTCAATCTTCCTCCTGGATTATCTGTTAGAGGGTTCAAAGGGGGTTCAAAGGGTTGTTAAGGCAAAGGTTGTTGAGTGATCGTGAACACGTTTTCTGGTAAAACAAACGTAATTTCTCAGACGAAGATAAAAAGAATCCTGGAAAATGATATACCGTTTGAAAGCCCATTAAACAAGGAAACTTTTATAAAAAGTGCCAGCACCTAGGTCTCATAATGATCACGTAAGGGCCTAATGAGTTTTCTTAAAAATTTCGATTACTTTTATTTTTCCAGGATTCGGAGAGAGATTGAGGCTGTTTGGACAATGACTTATGCTTCGAAATGGTGTCAATTTTTAGGAAATTTATCTGTCTATTTGAGTAATAACATTTTTATTGGAAAAAAGTAATGATTTTAGAAAAAAACTTTAAAGTGACGTCACTCAAGAACAGAGGAAAATATGAAGTTGGCCAATACGTCATTGAGCTCCACTTTAGATGTACTACACACAGTAGGTCTATGGACAATACTTACTGGTTCACCCTGTATACAGATAATAATACGAGTACTTACTCTACTACAAATTTTATAAGAAATGATATATACAAGCAAGAAAGCAGAAGAGAAATGCAAGATAGCTGCAAGATATCTGGTGAAACAAAGAAAACCATGCACAATATAAATAAAAATAAACTGAAATAACTAAAATTAACAATGATAAGGCTTACAAGCAAGGAAAATAGAAAATATAAAGAAAATGAAAATTCTGAGCACATGCTTTGGTCAAGAGAGAAGGTAATAATAAATTTAGGATGGAAGATTTGCGAAGAATCGGTCAAATAAAACAACTCGTCTTTTTGCCAACGTTTCGACAAATATATTGGTCCTCTTCAGGGCGTGGCTCTGCGGGTTGGTTGAGTTACAGAATCCTAAGTTTAACAATTTGCGGTCACGAAAACTATATATTCGTAATAATAAATGTTAGGTTAGATTCCGCTAGTAGTGCTAGCAATCTCTGACGGCTCTGCCAACCTACGCGGTTGCATAGTAAATTACGAGCTTTGGGACCCGTACCCGATACCAAAGTTTGGTAGTTAAACATTGGGCCCCACCTGAGGGGGAAAAATAAAAAAATAAAATAGGAGATCACTTAAGAATTAAAAGCCCGCGCAGAATCCGCTGGTACATCCTTGTGTGCTCTAATACTATAACGTCTTCAACCACCTCTGGCACCATTACTAATAGCGCCCCTTGATTTACATACATTATCTTTCTTCTTCTTCTTCTTCTTCTTCTTCTATTTGATATTCAGGTACCATAATTCCTTGCATAGAGTTTCGAAGATAGTAGATAAAGAGAGAGAGAGTGAGGAAGTGAAAGAGAGGTAATTGGATTAAGAAGGGAGTGCATTGGCTAGGTTTGGAATTTTGTACGTGGGTCTCCTGGTCCGTGGGTTCCCTGAATAGTGTTTGGCTTGTTGTAGCCCCACCTCCAACTAGCCGAGACAGAGCTAGTATTATACCATCTACCGATCTAAGAGAGGTAGTGTGGGTTCTTAAACAAGGCACTATTGCACCCACTGGTTGACCGACTAAGAAGGACCCAGCTTGTGGTTTTGCTCTCATAGATTGTGGAATTCTGTTGTCTTGACGGGGCGAAGGGGTGCTTAAAGCTAAAACTGTTCTATTTCTTATTCTACACTATGGAAGCGCTAGTTATTACCATTTTGTACAGAGTTAATAAATTTTATAATTGAAAAGCATCCCCCAACTTCGCTTCTCCCATTTTTTTTTGAAGGCAAGATGCTCTAATTCCTTGGCCTTGCTTATGAGCTTGACCTATGGGTGGCGTTGCTCTATCCATGCTTTTTTGTTTGTTTGTATGTAGGTTCACTTCTAGCAACTACGTCAGTAGATTACAGTAATGGTAATAAAGGTAGATTCTATAAAACTATGTGTAGATCAGTTACCTAGACAACCATGGTTTAAGGGGAACTGTCGCTAATAAATTGGGATAAGCAGGCTGAGAGCAAACCACGCGGTGTGTGTGGATCGTATCTTCACAGGATCAACAAAAAGGTCCTCCTCCTCATTGCAATCTACGCAAAGAGAAGGAGGATTTCAAAAATATAATAATGGATATGTCTACGTGTTGTAGTAAGAAGGAAACGAATGTTTAACGACTTATACAGGTATTTATATGCACCATTTCGCTGCGAAGACATAATATTCTCCAGCAACATCTATGTGCTTAAATCTATAACAGAGTTAGCAAAGAAATAAGAGAGTATTTAAAGGTTATAGCCGATTAGAATGAAGGGAAGAAAATGATTAGAGTAGGATTACGTGATTTTAATTTCGGTTAAGCTATAAGGATGGCAGGAATATAGAGTACTGATCCATCCATTGTAAATAGTTGTATATAGTAGAGGGATGAATGTATTTATAAGTAAGAATGGAGGGTGAGTGATATTCTAGTGATAAGCACCTAGAGGATGCTGGCTGTATGGCGAAAGCCAATGCCAAAAAAAAAAGCAAAAAACTTCGTCAGCAGCCCACCTGATGATTTTTTTTTTACATGTCTTTTTAACATAGACGTGCAGTGGGTATAAACTTTCGTTAAAAGTAGTTCCGGTAAAACACAGAAGTTTCCTTTGAAGAGCAGCCATTTTCCAAGGAAAACAAAGAATAAAAAAACACTTTGTCATATTCTAAACCCTGAAACCGGATACTTCCACTGGATTCTCGAAATCTGCACAGGAAGTTACTACACAGTAAGTAATAAACTGATGCAAATTTTATTTGCGAGGGTCCCGGGAGAGAGAGAGAATCATGTTCTAAAGAGAAATGATGGGGAGGCGGGCAGGGCAACTGGAGAAGACTGGAGAATACTGTATAAACTGATTCACTGTACGACCTTTCTATCTCAAAAGCTTTTATTACTTCCTTTATCAGTTTCTCTACCTGTTTGAATCTCCATCCCGATGAGAACTTGTGTCAGAAATGTTAGATAAAATTATATATAAAGAGAGAGAGAAATGCAAGATCAAAGAGGCAATGCCAGTCGCTTTTCACTTCCGAATATATATATATATATACATATACATGCATTTCAATATGTATATATGCCAATATCTCATTCCCCTTTATATATATATATGAGGCTGTAAAGTGGAGCTTATCTGGGTGACGTGTAGACTGTTATGTGAAGTGGCCATATAGTGGGTCCCATATATATACATCCATTATGTATACTCCTGTATCCATTACATGGTCCATCTTATGTGGATGTATAATAGTTAAAGAGATTTAATACTAAGAGTAGATGTGTGCTTATATACATACGAATGTATATGTAAAAGAGTCATTTACGTAGTAATCATTTACCGAATGAAAATACAAAAACAATTTTCCAGTTTATTCCATTTAAACGTGTGCGTTTATGTGTGTGTGTGTGTGTGTGATGAATACCCGTGTATTCTTGCCTGAATGTGCATGTAATCTACAAGTTTTAACATGCTAACACATGAACCTAGAAAGAGTTACTATGTAGGGTAGGGAATAAACTTCATACTGTTCATAATGGAATAAAAGCTAATTTAGAAAATGAGTTTATATTTTAATCAAACACATTTTCTTTCACTCACCGCTGAAACTAAAACCCTGAAACTAAAGAAAACTCTTCTCTCTCTTACTTGTTTTTTTAATTTTCCATTTCCATTTGATCTTCATTTTGGGGTAAACATAATTTATGCACGTTAAATACAATATAAGTCCAATTTATATACAAAACATGTGTATTATGTTTTATGTAAGTGTGATATATATATATGTATAATATATAATGGTTAGAAAGTGGTTTTATGGTTATTGTTAGAACTCATTATTACCATTTAATTCACCATAAAACATACAATTCACCCGAGCATTTCCAACCATGAAAACCAAAATTACTTTGACAATATTTATTACAATATAGGGGAAATTTATATGGTAATTACCAAAAATTATTTTAGTGGTATGTTTTATAATGCGCAAACGCAACTTTTTAACTAATGATGTCATTAATCCATATTTGTGGTATTAAGATTAATACGGATTAAGCCACTTGTAACCCCCATTCTTTGTACCCACAAAATAACAGCTAATAACTTGTAACGCCATTGTCTACCTTATACCTGTATGTAAGTATGCACTTCGCCTGTCTAAGTTGAAAAGCACAGTAAACCAGTACGACTTATTTTTTTTGCTTTTGTTTTTTGGCATTGGCTTCCGCCATACAGCCAGCATCGTCTAGGTGCTTATCACTAGAATATCACTCACTCTCCATTCTTACTTATAAATACATTCACTTCACACATTCATCCCTCTACTATATACAACTATTTACATAAACTGCAGCTAAATGGATGGAGCAGTACTCTGTGCTCCTGCCATCCTTATATCTTAACCGAAATTAAAATCACCGTAATCCTTCTCTAATCATTTTCTTGCATTCATACTATAACTTTTAAATACATTCATATTTCATTGCTAGCTCTGCTATAGACTTAAGCACATATATGTTGCTGGAGAATATTATGTCTTCGTAGCGAAATGGTGCATCTAAATACCTGTATAAGTCGTCAAACATTCGTTTTCTGTCTACCACATAACGTGGACATATCCATTATTATACGTTTGAAATCCTCCTCCTCATTGCAATCTACGCAAAGAGGAGAGGATCTTCAGTACGACTTAAACTTAGTTTATTTGTTTGAGGGGGGGGGGCTACAAATATTCAAAAAGAAAGTGTGCAAGGTCGGTAGGGGACATTTTTTTTTATACTTTGGACTTGGCCTTATGGGGGTTATATTTAATTGGAAAAGACAGCATAGGTGCATACTCATGTCGTGCGAGTGTACGTAATAGATCATTTTTATAAATAAATAAAAAAAAAATAGAGTTTTATGTCGTAATTTCAAATAATACATAAGTCAATAAATGAATTTGAATTTACGTCACAGATTAGTTCATGAGTTCAAAATATTTTTTGACTTCCGCTTAGATAGGAACTTTATAAAGTGGAAGCAGCTCTCTCTATGCCCAAGTTTCTGCCTTAATTTCCGGTACTGTGGATGAGTATGGGATTAATTTTTAGGCAGGATGCTTTCAGCCTAAATTTTAGCCAGTTTTGAACGTTCTTAGACGTTCTATGAGTTTCCAAAATACTTTGATGCGCAGTTTAATGGAAAAGGAAAATTTAAAGATTAATTATAAGAACTTCCGGAAGAAAATACTTGAAAGTAATTTAGAGATCATGCCTTTATTATCGATAAAGAATTTTCCAATAATCCAGATCCATTTCATTGAGCCATGTATACTTTAGGTTAACAAATACTAGTTTGTAGGTAAGCGGTTGTCTAAGAAACGAGGAAGGAGAGATTATAGTCGTAAGTGTGGACCATAATCTCTAGGGTATGTTCCAGTTGTGATGGTTTGGGCATCTGGCCAGAATGGAAGAGATTATGGTAACCCAGCAAAGTGTGTATGAGATAAAGCCAACTGGCCATAGAGAGAGAGACAGAGCTCAGGAGGAATCTTGGAAAATAAGACATTTAAAGATCCTTAAGGATTACATGGAACTGGAATTAGGATAGAAAAAAAAAAAAAAAAATTTAGCAAGTGCTAAGGACAGAAAATACTGTGGAAAATCTGGGAAAACTACTTCACTTTGGTCGCTCTGAAAAGGAAATAGATTAAATAGAAGATTAAAGGAAAACTGTAATATTTAATTCTTGTTACCACAAGGAAGGGACTTAATTTTCTAAGCTCAGAACTAATTACATATCGACGAGAACTTAACTACGATCAAGACCTTTGCTGCTAATTAAAAAACTTTTCAAAAATTCTAAGTAAACTTAATTAAATTTTAAAAGTTTGCCATTAAAAAAATAAAATAAATAGTTGATTTCAGATTTATGTACATGTTTCCTATAGTGAAACAAACGCCCCAGCTTCCGCGGAACTGTGTAAGGCCACCTTACATACAAGGGGCTAACTCCTTTCCCATTTGATGTACATCGACGAGACCCCCAAAAGGCACATCTACATAAAATTCCGAATCGAATGTCACCTCATTCATGAAAATCGGTTCACGCGTTTAGGCGCTACGTTGTTTACAAAAAAGGTAACAACAACAACAAGAACAAAACCAATTTTTGAAACTGCTTTCTTTCTCCATTTTCGGAATCGTTTTCCTGAAAAACTAATTAATCCATTCTATTACGAAAAAATTACACTTTTAAACGAGGATATTTACTATCTTTTAAAGAAAATTTGGGAAATATCATCTTTTATAGAAAAAGAGAAAAAAAAACTTGTCAAAGTTGGGTGTTTTTCTGACGTTACGCTTTTTCGTGCAGTTTTTGACGGTCAACCCTTATATACAACTGTCCTACCGGACAGTTTTAATAAATTTAGTACATACATATTCTCAACCATTGCTAGATTCTATTTAAGTTTACGCTCGCAATCATTTAAAGTCGTGAACCTGATGATGGTTTCGCTAGCCATCAAAGGCCACGGAAGTTCGGCAAAAGATGACCTACTTAGGCCAACCAAATGAACACTCACGACTAGAAAATAAGACCCCCAACAGTAGCTTTCCCAGTTAAGTCTCTTCACATTTCCGGTTCTTATCATCTCATGGAATCCGGAAATTGATTTCAAACCACAGAAATTTCTGAACGCATTGAATTTTCAAGCTTCACCCTTGCTATGAATTTGAAACTGAAATGGAAATTTTCCCTTAAAAGAAGGTCATTTCGATTAATTTAATCTTGTTTATCAATATTACCTTATAATTTTGATGACATTTAACGATACAACAATAATAAACAATGCAATAGCTCCATTAGCACATGTATAATCCTGTAGATTCGTGTTTGAACCGGTACATGATATATCTGGTTTTAATTGCAAATAATAACGATATGACAAACATGAATTCTTTTTGACACTCCACGGAGAACATATACATAGAGTGCATAAAACAAGTACTAAAGTGAACTTGTAAAGGTTAAAACGTCATCATCGATTTTTCCTTCTTGGAAAAATTAAATTTAAAAAAGAAAAAGAAAAAACCTTTCGCACCAATTAAACAGAAATTAATAGCATTCTAATTGGTTCGCACACGACATTTAGTTGTTACATTTAATAGTGCAGCATTGCTGTGATGGGATATTTATTATGTTTATGGTAATTTCTGTTTTCCCGAGAAAAAAAAAATCGGAGATCCATTCAGGAGGAAGTAGACTAGCCACTTTTTCCGGAAGCTTGACGTCCCTACGGTGTACCCCCACTCTAACAAACACTAACAAACTGACAGACATTTAGGGCGTGTAGAGAGATAACGGAAGAGAGAATTGCTTTTATAATGGGTTGTCACGCTAACATATTATCCAAAAACAACTATACATGAAGGGAAGAATAAATAGAAATAAAGGTAAATAGAAGTTGAAAGGGATATTTAAGGTAAACTATAGAAAACAGGAATACTCTAGACCAGAGGTCGCCAAAGTGGTCTATATAAGACCCCCAGGGGTCTATTTAATAAAAGTAGGGGGTCGATCTGAGCCAGGGCGTCGAAGGAAAAACAATTCTTAATATGCAAATCACCCATACCTAACTTCTAAGCCCTATTGGTGGGTGTGTTGAATTTTTCCCCAAATTCGTCTATTAAAGATAGTTAAAGATAACTCACCAGTCCTTATAAGTAGATTAATATCCTCAGCTATGCTAGGGTGAGAAGGGCTGAGTTCATGCGATAATTCACTTTTTTCTTTTAAATTATATATTTACAACCAACAGAGAGAAAGGATGTAAGCAAGAAATCATTGTAACAGATTAGATAATTAGGTATAGTATGAGATATAAATTTTTCCCACATGCACTTCTATATCTGTACCTCGGAGGGAAAAGGCACCATGTCACAAAAAGTAAATTTTACAGGGGAGCCAAATGAAGATATTTTTCCAAATTCATTTTTTGTTCCACTTTTCCGGTTATACTCTTTCCTGTACTTCTCACCGTAATTATTACAGTTGGTATGGCCACTTAACCTCCCATATTTTAAAATATTTTATTTTGATCTCCATTGAGAAAAAAATTTATGCCCATGTAGTGCCTTTTACCCTTGAGTAATGAAGTATCATAGCGCTTTTTAAAAATACATAAATCGCTTAATAGTAAACATAGGAAATAGTGCTTTACACCTGTAGAAAGAGCAACAAAAAATTTGTAAAATGATGCCAAAATCTGAAAATCGAAAAAAATGGACATGGTGCCTTTTCTCTCCGAGGTACAGATATACAAACGTACTACATCAGAGCCAGTAGCGGAGTGTCCTTCCCCCTCCATCACTTTTTCGTACTGAGGTGAGCGTGGTTACGCCCCCTCCCACTCCACACTTGGTTACATTATATAAAATTTGTGAATGTTTTTTATAATTGACTTAATCTCAGTTTCTTTATAGAAAATAAATTAATAAACTTGTAATTTATTCGGGTGAAACAAGTATTTATACGTACCAGCGCGCATTATCGGGCATCTTAAAGCAAAGACGACTTCTTAAAAATTTAAAAATAACCAAATTTTGGAGAAATATAAATATAGAAATAGAAATAGAAAAGAAATTTATTATTCTGGGACAATTGTCCTCTAAGAATAAATACAGGAACAAATAGAGGCCTTAACAGTTTGGCCTGTGATTATACAGAAATTAAATAAATAAATAAGTATTTACAAAAGTGAAAATATAATAAGTGAAAATGAAAGTAAAAATAAAATAATAAAACAGCAGAAATTAAGGAAATAAATTAAAACAATTAGAATTTCGGAGGAAGCTGAATAGAAAGGAGATAACTGAATAAACGGGATTTAAAGATGGATAGGGTAGGAGCATGGCGGACAGATGAAGGCAAGGAGTTCCAGAGAGAGGTAGCACGTATTAGGAAGGACTTGTCAAAGGATGAGGTACGGTGAGAGAGAATATAGAGATCAGATGAGCGAGATCTAGTGTTACGGGAATGGATGGAGGATTTAAACTTAAGGAGTTGAAAAATGCAAAAATTATGTAAAACTTTACGAAATAGCTCAGCCATTTAAGCTGGCCTTTTCAAAGTTCCTATATGATTAAAGCCGGTTTCAATCACGTAAATTCAATCTTAACTAAGTACAGAAATAAATAGGAGTTTCGAGGGGATTTAAGATTAAAATTGACCAATTTCAAACCCAATATAGGCGAACCTTGCAAAGAAACACCAGGCACACACCCATCTCATTAATTAAGAAGCAATACTCTGTAGTTACTTTACTTATTTATAATTAATTATTATTTAATAAATATTAAGCTATTTAAATTTCAACATTCAAGATATTTTTCATAAAACTATTTGTTACACAATGTAAAATTACTTTAATAAATGTTAACTATCATAAAATAAATGTACAAACACAAGTACCTAATAGATAGTTTTTAATTTTAATTAACTGAAAATTACTTTTATGGGGGGGGAGTCGATGGAGATTTCTGAAAAATTATATAGCGGGATCCCGTGATCAAAAAAGTTTGGCGACCCCTGCGGCTAGACTAAACAACAATACCGAGCTAAATGACTGAATGATGACTGACTGAAATTACTGATGGTAATGTTGTAATCAATGTTAACGAATAGAGGCCAAGGATTAAGATATAGTTTAGATCTGTTTTGATCTTCACCTTATACTCGTATATCCAAAATCCCTCCATCTTTAGCCTTCTTTGTTGTCCATTCCCAGTACAAGCCGATCTGCGGGCGCTATGGTAGGATTTTGAGCTATGATCTTTTAAGTCTTGAGATAGTGATAGAAGATCAATTGTATGTGGGGGCATAACCGTAGTTTAAGCTGGTCAGTTTTTGTTTTGTAATAA
Source organism: Rhodnius prolixus (assembly GCF_049639745.1). Taxonomy (NCBI): domain Eukaryota; kingdom Metazoa; phylum Arthropoda; class Insecta; order Hemiptera; family Reduviidae; genus Rhodnius; species Rhodnius prolixus. The sequence continues at coordinate 35,011,804 of NW_027411582.1, forward strand.
TCTGCTGTAACACTTCAAAATCACTAGGCATCCTTCATTTTCTCACTGTGAAAAATTTGGAAGCGGGAATTTAAAGGAACTCTCTTTCGTGGCTTAGGTGTGGATGGTCTATATGAAGAACAGCTTCAATGTGGTCATTACGACGGTACAGAATCATTGGTGATAGAACTATGGACACATCCGCCTTATTCACCATATTTGGCGATCCTCTGACTTCCACCTATCTACAGATCTAAAGAAATTTGTGGATGGAAAAAAGGTTTTCAGTCAAATGAAGTGGGTGGATGGCAATCGTAGATTTACCACAATCACATTTCAGGAATGGGCACTCTTTTCATTGGATACAAACTGGGAAAAAAGTTTATCGTGAAAAACTGATAAAAGTTTTGTCAGACATTGCCAATGCATGAATTTTCCGTACAATCGAGGAAAAACAAATTGGAAAGTTTTCACATTTATATTTAGTTATTGGCTTTATTGTGTCGTTTTTCAGCATCTAGCCAGGCTACATTTCCTTATATCAATTGATCATTCACTAATCTATCTTAGATTGATTCACTGATCTAGAATTATTTATATCTAGATTCTAAACACAGCTGGTTCTGAATGTCTTAGTGTTTACTTATTTATATCTACTCATCGCAAAACCTATCGATCTTTACAGCCCCACGATCGATCCAACAATCGATCTTCGCACTCATTATCGTGTTCATTCTTCACCGACTTTAATCATACTCAAATCATTGAAGGTATCTACCGTAAATTGAAGTACATAAATTACTTCCAAAATACAAATGTTGCCCGGAATAGATACGTAGTGTCCTCCTGCCGGTAAGGGTGTGTCTTACTAAATACTTATTTAAAGTTAAAGAACTACTTCAGGTTGAAAGTAGAAGTAATTAAGTGAGAATTAGGAAAAGGTTTATTAGGTTTTTAAAGAATTTAGTTTACCTTTGACTGAAACAAGTTTAACCTTTCAAAGTTAAATAATTAATCAGCTGTTAAAGATTAAATTAGGATTTCTCTCTCTCGCTCTCTCTCACTCCAACAGAAGAAGGCTTTTGTAACAAAAGTATTTTGTGTTTTTCCTTGGGAAAAGCAATTTTCCTCTTAATGATTTTCTTTTAACATCATTTAAAAGGTGATTATTGGTGGATCTGTTGCTATTAATCGTTTTAAAAACATTAATTACAGAAAATTAATTTCTGGAGGGAATTTGGGAAAGCGGGTGATGTTAAATCCTGTCTGGAATACCCTCTTCAATAATTAAATAATAATCGATTGTAATTCTAACTGATCATAAATATTTCCATTCTTACGAGAAGCTGGTGAACCGCTGGGAGGTTCTGTTCTGTAGACTTGTGGTTAGACGACATTTGGGGTGTACACGAAACAGTTGTAAGACTACCGAAGAAAGCATATCCTGGGGTCAATTATGGTGACCATATTTTTTTGAGAGAAAATAAAGGACATATCGAAAAAAATTAAAAAAAAATACTTGATAAAATTCGCAAGTTATAACGAAGAATGTTCACCAACGCTCCAGATGTAGGATCCACCAATCAGGAAATAGGAAAAAAAAATATCCCAAAAATCCCCATAAGAGTGTCAACACCCTGGTATTGTCAAAAGGGCCGTTCGGTTGGCGACACACTGCACTAACAAACTGCGTTCTGGTCAATACTTGTCCGTGATGACGTACACAAAATAAAGGACAAAAGGCCTATTTTAGAAAATATAAAAATAAAGTTAGAGGATAGAGCTGTGAAATAAAGGACTGTCCTCTTAAATAAAGAACTTATGGTTACCGCGGCGCCTTCTAAGTGGGCTGTTCGAAACGTTGAGCGTTGCTGAGTCAAGGAGAGCTTTAAAAAAACGTTATCTTGATACCAAGAAGATTTGTTATTTAATCCGATTTCCACGGGGTTGTAACAAAATTATCAGTACCAAGTATCTTCAGCCTACTTTGGTACTTTCAAGGTAGTGAATTCTAACGTGCTCACTTTTATTCTGGAAATCAAGACAAGGAGAAGGTTATGAAGGTTATAATTAGAAGACGGACAAATTGTCTTGGTGGTCTTTCTAATCATTGGACCGCCTAGATTCTGCTTTCATGATCTGTGTTCACTGTATTGTTGAGTCACATTGACGATATACTCATTTTTTGGGCCAATGTAGAGTTCATTCAAGGACCCATAAGATTTTGGGTTAGAGCTAATTTTGATCAGCTGTTGAGTTGGTGGCTCTAATCGAACTAGAACCCGCAGATTTAACCCAGGAATAGTAATGCTATTGGCAATGGGTTTGGCTAGAGCATGGTTAACACTACTAAGTGGGCGTTGGGCTAAAAGAAGGCGCCTCAGGCAGCATGGGAGCTTGCGTAGTTGCACTGAGCCTTGGGCCAAAGTGGGAAAATCGATTGCGGTGGCTATGAATCGATGGCTTATTATGCTATTCTCTTCTACAAAAATATAAAATAATAATACAAATAAGAAAAATACAAAAGTAGGTCTGAAATTGGCATAACCTATTTCAGAAAGTGGTGTTTTTAGCACTTAAATCACAAATGAAGATATCTTCGAATGGTTTACAATTAAACCGGAAACGAAATACCTATATCTTCGTAGTACCTCGGAAGTATCTAGCATTCGGTCCTCAAGCGGAAAACTGTCCACTCTCACTACTAGAGAGAGATCACAGCTTAGCTTCACGAACCAAATGAGAATTACAGTTCAAAGAGAAGTAACTCAACCGTAATCTTTCAACAAACCATCTCAATTCATTTAATTTAAGATATCATGCTGAACACTGAACCAGTGGGAAACCTCGTGGAAATTCTTTGTACAAAGTGAAAATGCAATGAATAAAATATCATTAATTTGTAATATTTAAAATTCGCCAGAGTACTTTGCTTTGTCAAAAAAAAATGTAAATCTGAGCATCAGTACTGTACTGAAATAATTAGAGCCTTCTACAAGTGTACAAGAAGAGAGTTGGGGAAATCTTACTTAATCCTGCTTGAGGAGGATGTGCGCTCCAGGAAGTTGTAGGAGGTGAAGTCAAGACAAAGAAAGGACAATAGAAGAAGGAACAAAAAAAGAAAGAAGAAGAAGAGTTACTAAACCCTTTTCACAGTGTATGACTTCTCTTACCCCACCCAAAAGGGATGAATGCTTTCTTCTGCCCACTTTCCCCCCTCCAGATCGTTACCCTCCCCACTTTTTCACTGGATATGTGCGTCACACTAAACAGTCGTCCGGGAAGTCGGCTAGGAGAAGAAGCAGAGAATGATAGAAAGGATTCATCATTATCCCTCCAAGGCCTTTGTGTCTGGATGCGCCACTGAATGGTCTAAGGGTACTCTAATTTCCCCCGTTAAAGCTCCTTACTACGTAGGTATTCATTGCTGGAATAAAGGGATATTTTTCTCCCTTCCACACAGGCTTTTTTTCCTTATAATTTTTTTGTTTTGTTCTAAGCAAAGAACCCTTTATTGTCAATTATAAGGCTTGACAAAAACAGCTCCCTGCGTCCTATTTTCAGCCTACATACGAGCCTACAGCCTCGTACATATAACAGTAATAGCTGAACAGCTTACAGCCCTTATTCCTTTTCTGCTGTGGCGTACCCATGTTAACGAAGTCTGGAGTTTTCTTTTTTTTACAAGAGAATAATCTTAAAATATCAATTGAAAAAAGAAAAACGTTTTCACTTTCTCTTGCTATTTATCTCACCACTATTGGGTCTTTTGGCTATTTCTCTTCTATTAGCCCAATATGAAAGAGCAGAGGGTGGTGTTGGTTTAGTGTCAAGAGCGTGGCTTTGTAAGTGGGAGATCCCTAGTTCGAATCCCGTGTGTGACTACTTTTTATTGGTTAGAATAAATTGTTTATAGTAAAGTATGAGCTTCCGGCCCCCGTCCACCGACACCTAATTGGTAGTTGGACTTTAAGCTCCGCCTAAAAAATATTAGGTGATTACTTTACTTTATAAAAGAGCATTCAGCTCTAAATTTGCGACTTATTTAGAATGTGGGCCGCAATGAGGAGGCTGTGCAGATTGCCTAGGGTGTCACTGAGTCCATAGTCGTCCTCAAGACAACGTCGTCTCGGTCACCTTGCCTTCCCAGACCTGGTGGATGGATGGGCGAGGTGGCTAAACGGGAAATGACGAATAGGCTGGTGATAATCTCTCACCAGTCTTGCCAATCGTAAATAGCCATTTCTCTTCTAGCAGCCCAATATACAGGATGAACCAGTAAGTATTGTCCGTAGCCCTACTGTGTGTAGTACATCTAAAGTGGAGTTCAATGACGTATTGGCCAACCTCATATTTTCCACTGTTCTTGAGTGACGTCACTTTAAATTTTTTCCCCTAAAATCATTACTTTTTTTTCCAATAAAAATGTTATTACTCAGAAAGTTTTAGTCCGAATTCGACAGTTGGAAAGCCCATTAGACAAGGAAACTTTTACTAGAAAAGTGGCCAGCACCTAGGTCTGATAATGATCACATAAGAGCCTAATGAGTTTTCTTCAAAAATTTCGATTACTTTTATTTTTCCCAGTTTCCAGGAGGAAGATTGAGGCTGTTTGGGTGAATAACTTTGGCTTCGAAATGGCATCAATTTTTAGAAAACTTATCTATCTTTCTAACCGTGTCATCAGAATCGAATTCGGACTAAAACTTTCTGAGTAATAACATTTTTATTGCAAAAAAAAGTAATGATTTTAGAAAAAAAAATTAAAAGTGACGTCACTCAAGAACAGAGGAAAATATGTGAAGTTGGCCAATACGTCATTGAACTCCACTTTAGATGTACTACACACAGTAGGCCTACGGACATTACTTACTGGTTCACCCTGTATATGAGTATTCTCTCTAAAATTACAACCTATTTGGGATGCAAGTACCCTTTAATTGCAGAGAGGGATTCCCACTCTCTTGTCACGACTTCCTGATTGCATTGGGTTGCCCGGGATGCATATAACGATGTAGGGGATGCTTCTGCAGTAGGTCATCATGGGCCAGTCAGCAAGCCGAAAATCCAGGACAACAATATCAATGCAGAAGAATCACAGAAAAAAGGTTTTCTCGTTTCCTGTCTGCTCCCTTTATTTTCCCCCAGATGCATCTACCCAAAACTTGTAAAGCCTAAATTTAGAAGAAAGTACAGTTTTAGTTTTAGTTTTTTTTTTTTCTTCTTAAAGAAACTGTTTAGATCAGTTTGTATCCTTTCTTGAACCCTCTGTAGTCAGCCAGCTGGTTAACGCACATTCTCAAAACAGCCATTTCGCTTAGTTGTTCAAATCCGGTCGCTTTTGTACTAATTAAGAAAGAGGTTACACGTCCTAGGTTTGCCGGAAGTAGATTCTACGCCTTTAGGCTTCCACTCACAAATGAATTTTGGACTTTTTCTCAAAAAGTTTCTTATTAAAAATTTTATCATGACCCTAATATTTTTCTACCCTAGCTAGAGAGAGAGAGAGAGAGAGAGGGAGAAAAAAATCTTTCAACAATAAACGACATAGGTAATCATCTTTATCGATTTCTGTAGAAACATTAAAAATACGTTTGACTACAGCTTTACGGTGATAAATGACTATTGTGTCAATTCTTGCCAATATTGGTATGGGTTTGCAAAAAACCTGGCGGAGACAGGATGTTGTTATATAGCGTCGCGCGGGAGAAGGTGAAAAGTGGCGGGAACGTATTGTGTAACCGTATTATAAAGACGTATTCTGGTGTTGCTGTTATTTACCTTGCATGCATACTTATTTTCTTCAAGGAACCCATGAAAAGAAAAAAAAAAAATGGCAGTAGGGGGTAAAAATATTCATTCACAAAGGAAACATCTTCTAAAACGACTCATATAGCCAACCTTCACATACTTTTTTATCGTATACACAAAAAAGTCTATCTATTTTCCGTCCTTTTTTTCCCCTTTTCCCTTTTCTTTATCCCCTGATTGCACACTAACACACAAACAAACTATATGATTATTAAAACTGTCCGATAGCATTAAAAACTGAAAAAACTTCACAAAAAAGAGGGAAATGTTGAAATACATCTAAATTTTCTTTTTTTAAGAAAATAGGGAAAATCCTCGATTTGCATGTTTACGTTTTCTTTTCTTTTTTGGCAACATCGTAGATTTAATAAATTTCGATAAAAAATAGTTGCCAAAAATTTGTGAAACGGCATTTCCTAAAATACTTATATATATTATTACTTACAAAATGATAATATGCTTTTGATGCAGTTGTAGATATTAAATGATTACTTATGTGGACCACAAGGGGGATTAGGTAGAGAGGCATATTACGTCACTCTTCACTTGATCCTCAAGCCAACCCTACCTCCTCGTGGTGTGGTCTGGGCACCTTCGTCTTCTACCTCATTCAACAGAATGAATCAATAAAAGGCGAATGGTGGCTAAAAGGGCTCTGACGTCTAGGAGGGGTCAGTTGCAAGAAAACTGATCCCTACAATCCCTACAATCCCTACTTATCCCTAATTACTAGTCAGGGCTTAAATTAGTTAAGCTGTTCCAATATGCAAACGTTCACTGAAACGTAACCCTTTTTTCCAGATACCTTTTCTTGCACCATTCGATGCACATTTCTCTTGCACTATACCCTTTTTTAGTTTTAGCAATTCGAGCCTGTTTTCATTCACGCCAATCCTTCTTTTAACCTTAGTGCTTATTACCTCATTGGTTAGTTTTGGATCGCTTCTTTCTTACGATGATTCGTTTGATCGACACCTTTTTGAGCGGATCAAAAAGAATTATTGTTGATCAGTGGAGAGTCAAAGTCAGAGATGGTGTTCCGAAAAGAGCTGTTGGGAGCAATTTGGTTATTAGAAGGAGGATCGTGAAAGGAAGCTGGTTGTAATTGCATAAAACGCGGACGTGGGCTCCAAAAAAGGTCCGTGTGATAGAATACGGTGTCAAATTGCGCTGGAGAGGTTCCGGTTTTTCGCCCAATCGTTTTATTTAAATGCACTTTTCATTCACGTTTCCGCTGCGCTGTACCAATCAATGCCATGCTTAGAATACTTTAACCTCGTGTCTCTTGCATGACTCTTTTCCAGATACCTTTCTTGCACCATTCGATGCACATTTCTCTTGCACTATACCCTTTTTTAGTTTTAGCAATTCGAGCCTGTTTTCATTCACGCCAATCCTTCTTTTAACCTCAGTGCTCATTACCTCATTGGTTAGTTTTGGTGCGCCTCTCTCTTACGATGATTCGTTTGATCGACACCTTTTTGAGCGGATCAAAAAGAATTATTGTTGATCAGTGGAGAGTCAAAGTCAGAGATGGTGTTCCGAAAAGAGCTGTTGGGAGCAATTTGGTTATTAGAAGGATGATCGTGAAAGGAAGCTGGTTGTAATTGCATAAAACGCGGACGTGGGCTCCAAAAAAGGTTCCGTGTGATAGAATATGGTGTCAAATTGCGCTGGAGAGGTTCCGGTTTTTCGCTCAATCGTTTTATTTAAATGCACTTTTCATTCACGTTTCCGCTGCGCTGTACCAATCAATGACGTGCTTAGAATACTTTAACCTCGTGTCTCTTGCATGACTCTTTTCCAGATACCTTTCTTGCACCATTCGATGCACATTTCTCTTGCACTATACCCTTTTTTAGTTTTTGCAATTCGAGCCTGTTTTCATTCACGCCAATCCTTCTTTTAACCTCAGTGCTCATTACCTCATTGGTTAGTTTTGGTGCGCCTCTCTCTTACGATGATTCGTTTGATCGACTCCTTTTTGAGCGGATCAAAAAGAATTATTGTTGATCATTGGAGAGTCAAAGTCAGACATGGTGTTCCGAAAAGAGCTGTTGGGAGCAATTTGGTTATTAGAAGGATGATCGTGAAAGGAAGCTGGTTGTAATTGCATAAAACGCGGACGTGGGCTCCAAAAAAGGTTCCGTGTGATAGAATATGGTGTCAAATTGCGCTGGAGAGGTTCCGGTTTTTCGCTCAATCGTTTTATTTAAATGCACTTTTCATTCACGTTTCCGCTGCGCTGTACCAATCAATGACGTGCTTAGAATACTTTAACCTCGTGTCTCTTGCATGACTCTTTTCCAGATACCTTTCTTGCACAATTCGATGCACATTTCTCTTGCACTATACCCTTTTTTAGTTTTAGCAATTCGAGCCTGTTTTCATTCACGCCAATCCTTCTTTTAACCTCAGTGCTCATTACCTCATTGGTTAGTTTTGGTGCGCCTCTCTCTTACGATGATTCGTTTGATCGACACCTTTTTGAGCGGATCAAAAAGAATTATTGTTGATCAGTGGAGAGTCAAAGTCAGAGATGGTGTTCCGAAAAGAGCTGTTGGGAGCAATTTGGTTATTAGAAGGATGATCGTGAAAGGAAGCTGGTTGTAATTGCATAAAACGCGGACGTGGGCTCCAAAAAAGGTCCGTGTGATAGAATACGGTGTCAAATTGCGCTGGAGAGGTTCCGGTTTTTCGCCCAATCGTTTTATTTAAATGCACTTTTCATTCACGTTTCCGCTGCGCTGTACCAATCAATGCCATGCTTAGAATACTTTAACCTCGTGTCTCTTGCATGACTCTTTTCCAGATACCTTTCTTGCACCATTCGATGCACATTTCTCTTGCACTATACCATTTTTTAGTTTTAGCAATTCGAGCCTGTTTTCATTCACGCCAATCCTTCTTTTAACCTCAGTGCTCATTACCTCATTGGTTAGTTTTGGTGCGCCTCTCTCTTACGATGATTCGTTTGATCGACACCTTTTTGAGCGGATCAAAAAGAATTATTGTTGATCAGTGGAGAGTCAAAGTCAGAGATGGTGTTCCGAAAAGAGCTGTTGGGAGCAATTTGGTTATTAGAAGGATGATCGTGAAAGGAAGCTGGTTGTAATTGCATAAAACGCGGACGTGGGCTCCAAAAAAGGTTCCGTGTGATAGAATATGGTGTCAAATTGCGCTGGAGAGGTTCCGGTTTTTCGCTCAATCGTTTTATTTAAATGCACTTTTCATTCACGTTTCCGCTGCGCTGTACCAATCAATGACGTGCTTAGAATACTTTAACCTCGTGTCTCTTGCATGACTCTTTTCCAGATACCTTTCTTGCACCATTCGATGCACATTTCTCTTGCACTATACCCTTTTTTAGTTTTAGCAATTCGAGCCTGTTTTCATTCACGCCAATCCTTCTTTTAACCTCAGTGCTCATTACCTCATTGGTTAGTTTTGGTGCGCCTCTCTCTTACGATGATTCGTTTGATCGACACCTTTTTGAGCGGATCAAAAAGAATTATTGTTGATCAGTGGAGAGTCAAAGTCAGAGATGGTGTTCCGAAAAGAGCTGTTGGGAGCAATTTGGTTATTAGAAGGATGATCGTGAAAGGAAGCTGGTTGTAATTGCATAAAACGCGGACGTGGGCTCCAAAAAAGGTTCCGTGTGATAGAATATGGTGTCAAATTGCGCTGGAGAGGTTCCGGTTTTTCGCTCAATCGTTTTATTTAAATGCACTTTTCATTCACGTTTCCGCTGCGCTGTACCAATCAATGACGTGCTTAGAATACTTTAACCTCGTGTCTCTTGCATGACTCTTTTCCAGATACCTTTCTTGCACAATTCGATGCACATTTCTCTTGCACTATACCCTTTTTTAGTTTTAGCAATTCGAGCCTGTTTTCATTCACGCCAATCCTTCTTTTAACCTCAGTGCTCATTACCTCATTGGTTAGTTTTGGTGCGCCTCTCTCTTACGATGATTCGTTTGATCGACACCTTTTTGAGCGGATCAAAAAGAATTATTGTTGATCAGTGGAGAGTCAAAGTCAGAGATGGTGTTCCGAAAAGAGCTGTTGGGAGCAATTTGGTTATTAGAAGGATGATCGTGAAAGGAAGCTGGTTGTAATTGCATAAAACGCGGACGTGGGCTCCAAAAAAGGTTCCGTGTGATAGAATATGGTGTCAAATTGCGCTGGAGAGGTTCCGGTTTTTCGCTCAATCGTTTTATTTAAATGCACTTTTCATTCACGTTTCCGCTGCGCTGTACCAATCAATGACGTGCTTAGAATACTTTAACCTCGTGTCTCTTGCATGACTCTTTTCCAGATACCTTTCTTGCACAATTCGATGCACATTTCTCTTGCACTATACCCTTTTTTAGTTTTAGCAATTCGAGCCTGTTTTCATTCACGCCAATCCTTCTTTTAACCTCAGTGCTCATTACCTCATTGGTTAGTTTTGGTGCGCCTCTCTCTTACGATGATTCGTTTGATCGACACCTTTTTGAGCGGATCAAAAAGAATTATTGTTGATCAGTGGAGAGTCAAAGTCAGAGATGGTGTTCCGAAAAGAGCTGTTGGGAGCAATTTGGTTATTAGAAGGATGATCGTGAAAGGAAGCTGGTTGTAATTGCATAAAACGCGGACGTGGGCTCCAAAAAAGGTTCCGTGTGATAGAATATGGTGTCAAATTGCGCTGGAGAGGTTCCGGTTTTTCGCTCAATCGTTTTATTTAAATGCACTTTTCATTCACGTTTCCGCTGCGCTGTACCAATCAATGCCGTGCTTAGAATACTTTAACCTCGTGTCTCTTGCATGACTCTTTTCCAGATACCTTTCTTGCACCATTCGATGCACATTTCTCTTGCACTATACCCTTTTTTAGTTTTAGCAATTCGAGCCTGTTTTCATTCACGACAATCCTTCTTTTAACCTCAGTGCTCATTACCTCATTGGTTAGTTTTGGTGAGCCTCTCTCTTACGATGATTCGTTTGATCGACACCTTTTTGAGCGGATCAAAAAGAATTATTGTTGATCAGTGGAGAGTCAAAGTCAGGGATGGTGTTCCGAAAAGAGCTGTTGGGAGCAATTTGGTTATTAGAAGGATGATCGTGAAAGGAAGCTGGTTGTAATTGCATAAAACGCGGACGTGGGCTCCAAAAAAGGTTCCGTGTGATGGAATATGGTATCAAATTGCGCTGGAGAGGTTCCTGTTTTTCGCCCAATCGTTTTATTTAAATGCACTTTTCATTCACGTTTCCGCTGCGCTGTACCAATCAATGACGTGCTTAGAATACTTTAACCTCGTTTCCCTTCCATAACCGCTTTACAGATACCTTTCTTGCACCATTCGATGCACATTTCTCTTGCACTATACCCTTTTTTAGTTTTAGCAATTCGAGCCTGTTTTCATTCACGCCAATCCTTCTTTTAACCTCAGTGCTCATTACCTCATTGGTTAGTTTTGGTGCGCCTCTCTCTTACGATGATTCGTTTGATCGACACCTTTATGAGCGGATCAAAAAGAATTATTGTTGATCAGTGGAGAGTCAAAGTCAGAGATGGTGTTCCGAAAAGAGCTGTTGGGAGCAATTTGGTTATTAGAAGGATGATCGTGAAAGGAAGCTGGTTGTAATTGCATAAAACGCGGACGTGGGCTCCAAAAAAGGTTCCGTGTGATAGAATATGGTGTCAAATTGCGCTGGAGAAGTTCCTGTTTTTCGCCCAATCGTTTTATTTAAATGCACTTTTCATTCACGTTTCCGCTGCGCTGTACCAATCAATGCCGTGCTTAGAATACTTTAACCTCGTGTCTCTTGCATGACTCTTTTTCAGATACCTTTCTTGCACCATTCGATGCACATTTCTCTTGCACTATACCCTTTTTTAGTTTTAGCAATTCGAGCCTGTTTTCATTCACGCCAATCCTTCTTTTAACCTCAGTGCTCATTACCTCATTGGTTAGTTTTGGTGCGCCTCCCTCTTACGATGATTCGTTTGATCGACACCTTTTTGAGCGGATCAAAAAGAATTATTGTTGATCAGTGGAGAGTCAAAGTCAGAGATGGTGTTCCGAAAAGAGCTGTTGGGAGCAATTTGGTTATTAGAAGGATGATCGTGAAAGGAAGCTGGTTGTAATTGCATAAAACGCGGACGTGGGCTCCAAAAAAGGTTCCGTGTGATAGAATATGGTATCAAATTGCGCTGGAGAGGTTCCTGTTTTTCGCCCAATCGTTTTATTTAAATGCACTTTTCATTCACGTTTCCGCTGCGCTGTACCAATCAATGACGTGCTTAGAATACTTTAACCTCGTGTCTCTTGCATGACTCTTTTCCAGATACCTTTCTTGCACCATTCGATGCACATTTCTCTTGCACTATACCCTTTTTTAGTTTTAGCAATTCGTGCCTGTTTTCATTCACGCCAATCCTTCTTTTACCTCAGTGCTCATTACCTCATTGGTTAGTTTTGGTGCGCCTCCCTCTTACGATGATTCGTTTGATCGACACCTTTTTGAGCGGATCAAAAAGAATTATTGTTGATCAGTGGAGAGTCAAAGTCAGAGATGGTGTTCCGAAAAGAGCTGTTGGGAGCAATTTGGTTATTAGAAGGATGATCGTGAAAGGAAGCTGGTTGTAATTGCATAAAACGCGGACGTGGGCTCCAAAAAAGGTTCCGTGTGATAGAATATGGTATCAAATTGCGCTGGAGAGGTTCCTGTTTTTCGCCCAATCGTTTTATTTAAATGCACTTTTCATTCACGTTTCCGCTGCGCTGTACCAATCAATGACGTGCTTAGAATACTTTAACCTCGTTTCCCTTCCATAACCGCTTTACAGCTACCTTTCTTGCACCATTCGATGCACGTTTCTCTTGCACTATACCCTTTTTTAGTTTTAGCAATTCGAGCCTGTTTTCATTCACGCCAATCCTTCTTTTAACCTCAGTGCTCATTACCTCATTGGTTAGTTTTGGTGCGCATCTCTCTTACGATGATTCGTTTGATCGACACCTTTTTGAGTGGATCAAAAAGAATTGTTGATCAGTGGAGAGTCAAAGTCAGAGATGGTGTTCCGAAAAGAGCTGTTGGGAGCAATTTGGTTATTAGAAGGATGATCGTGAAAGGAAGCTGGTTGTAATTGCATAAAACGCGGACGTGGGCTCCAAAAAAGGTTCCGTGTGATAGAATATGGTATCAAATTGCGCTGGAGAGGTTCCTGTTTTTCACCCCCTAATCTTTAACCTAGTTTCTATACAGGCCTGCGGAGATAGCTGATGTGTGCAGCTACTTGGGTATGGCGAATCCCACAGGCTTCCGTTCTCCGGCTCAATAATATATCACACACTCACAAGTAAATTGTGCAGCAATCCGGATGTGCAATACATCACGAGACATTTCTTTCACAAACCCTTCCCCTCCCACTAAATATACGTACATAAACACGTTGGCCTGCGGAATTAGTTGATGTGTGCAACTACTTGGGCTTAGCGACCCCACAGGCCTTACAATTTCCGGCTCGTCGAAACACACACTCACAAGTAAATTGTGAAGCTATTCGATGTACCATACATCATTAACATTAAGTATAATAAAGTAATAAAAAACCAAATATACGTTGGCCTGCGGAAATAGTTGATGTGTGCAACTACTTGGGCTTAGCGACCCCACAGGCCTTACAATTTCCGGCTCGTCGAAACACACACTCACAAGTAAATTGTGAAGCTATTCGATGTACCATACATCATTAACATTAAGTATAATAAAGTAATAAAAAACCAAATATACGTTGGCCTGCGGAAATAGTTGATGTGTGCAACTACTTGGGCTTAGCGACCCCACAGGCCTTACAATTTCCGGCTCGTCGAAACACACACTCACAAGTAAATTGTGAAGCTATTCGATGTACCATACATCATTAACATAAAGAATAATAATAGAACCAAATGAATAAAAAATAAATAAATATACGTTGGCCTGCGGAAATAGTTGATGTGTGCAGCTACTTGGGCTTAGCGACCCCACAGGCCTTACAATTTCCGGCTCGTCGAAACACACACTCACAAGCATATTGTGAAGCTATCCGATGTACCATACATCATGTGACTACACATCAACTACACTGAAAAGACAGATTTCTTTTTCCTAACTACGTCCTAATTTAATATTTGTTAGTTGCTTCTTTTTTTGGTTGGTATTCACTAAATAATAGGTTAGTTCGTTTACTTTTTATACAATCTTCTTGATTTCTGTTATGATCCACGTCTTTCTTGGTCGTACTTCTTTAGATATCTTCATGAAGAGTACTTTGGGCTCTTCATTTATTTACTCTTAGCTATCATTCGGTCCAAATTTCTTTCTCCCAATTTTTCCCAAATGGTCCTCCCTGATTAGCAACCTGTTTTCAATTATTCCTGCCAATCCTCCATTACCATCGCTTCTCTTCTTATCATTAATTTTCTAGACCAAATCGACTCCTTGCAGCATCACGGCTAGTTTACCCCGCTCTTAATTTCGCAGGTAAAGCTCATTTTCAATCATATTGATTGCAGCTAATGTGCCTGCATGATAAGAGTTTTATAACTAGTTAAAATAAATGGCAGGAATAAGTTTTTGGGGAGCAAAAATCTGAGCTCTACCTCCCCGAGGTGCTCCCCGGGCAACTGCTCCCTCAGGAGCAGGCTAACAGAGTCAGTACCAACTCCTCAACGCGGCCACTGAGAAAGTTCTCTTCTTGTGAGAGCTGTTGAGAAAGCATTGAGGGGGGCTGAGTCCGACAGCTTTAAGGAGGCTTCCCTCCATCGGAAGTCAGCTGCGAAAGCCTCATTGTCCCTTACTTCCTGAGACATGAAAAAAATGTGCAATGCTATGTTCGTTCACATAGCGAACATCACCTGAGTCCACGTCGAGCATTTTCAGCAGTTCTTGTCATAATTAACTAATAATCTTAGATTAGTCTATCTTTTATACTGTCACTCATACCCTTAGTCATAAATCTTAGTACTGTTGACCTGGAATTCTATTTCCGTTTCCACACGTCACACAGTTTAGATTGCTTCTTTCCACATGGGGTTTTCATTTCCACTGGTTCCGTTTATGTTCCTCTAAAACTTAACGTTTGTTCTTAACTTAAAAATTTGTGAACCAAGTCTGCTGGCAGTGAATAATATTTTCCTTGATTGGTGTAAGTTTTCTTGAAGAATTTTAGTTTGAAGATTTCACCGGAAATAGTTTTTTTATAAAATAATGAGCGGATGTGTCTTCTTGTAAAGCTCTCAGATTTCCACTAGTTCAAACTTACTATAACTTCCTTAACTCTGCAAGAGGAACTACAAAATCATAGTTTTCCATTTTAGAGGTTTTATCAGTAAAAATAGATTAGAGATTCTTTTCCTTAATAAGAATATAGTGCTGGTCTCTCAGGAAGTACATATTTTCTTAAGAACTAGGTGCCATCATTGGACAATAATTATTTCACAACACAAAACAAAAACGAAAAATAAACCCAGGACCCCCCCAATAACCAAGTTACAAATTAAAATTATAAAAAAAAAAAAGAACACCCTAATTATACGTTGGCCTGCGGAAATAGTTGATGTGTGCAACTACTTGGGCTTAGCGACCCCACAGGCCTTACAATTTCCGGCTCGTCGAAACACACACTCAAAAGCAATTTCTGAAGCTCTCCGATGTACCATACATCATTAACATAAATATGATGAAATAACAAAAGCAATAACAAACCTAAAAAATTTAATAAATAAATAATAAAAAAACAAAATTAAAAAATTTAAATTAATAGAAAAAGAACACCCTAATTATACGTTGGCCTGCGGAAATAGTTGATGTGTGCAACTACTTGGGCTTAGCGACCCCACAGGCCTTACAATTTCCGGCTCGTCGAAACACACACTCAAAAGCAATTTCTGAAGCTCTCCGATGTACCATACATCATTAACATAAATATGATGAAATAACAAAAGCAATAACAAACCTAAAAAATTTAATAAATAAATAATAAAAAAACAAAATTAAAAAATTTAAATTAATAGAAAAAGAACACCCTAATTATACGTTGGCCTGCGGAAATAGTTGATGTGTGCAACTACTTGGGCTTAGCGACCCCACAGGCCTTACAATTTCCGGCTCGTCGAAACACACACTCAAAAGCAATTTCTGAAGCTCTCCGATGTACCATACATCATTAACATAAATATGATGAAATAACAAAAGCAATAACAAACCTAAAAAATTTAATAAATAAATAATAAAAAAACAAAATTAAAAAATTTAAATTAATAGAAAAAGAACACCCTAATTATACGTTGGCCTACGGAAATAGTTGATGTGTGCAACTACTTGGGCTTAGCGACCCCACACGCCTTACAATTTCCGGCTCGTCGAAACACACACTCAAAAGCAATTTCTGAAGCTCTCCGATGTACCATACATCATTAACATAAATATGATGAAATAACAAAAGCAATAACAAACCTAAAAAATTTAATAAATAAATAATAAAAAAACAAAATTAAAAAATTTAAAATAATAGAAAAAGAACACCCTAATATACGTTGGCCTGCGGAAATAGTCGATGTGTGCAACTACTTGGGCTTAGCGACCCCACAGGCCTTACAATTTCCGGCTCGTCGAAACACACACTCACAAGTAAATTGTGAAGCTATTCGATGTACCATACATCATAACATAAATATGATGAAATAACAAAAGCAATAACAAACCTAAAAAATTTAATAAATAAATAATAAAAAAACAAAATTATAAAATTTAAATTAATAGAAAAAGAACACCCTAATATACGTTTGCCTGCGGAAATAGTCGATGTGTGCAACTACTTGGGCTTAGCGACCCCACAGGCCTTACAATTTCCGGCTCGTCGAAACACACACTCACAAGTAAATTGTGAAGCTATTCGATGTACCATACATCATTAACATAAATATGATGAAATAACAAAAGCAATAACAAACCTAAAAAATTTAATAAATAAATAATAAAAAAACAAAATTATAAAATTTAAATTAATAGAAAAAGAACACCCTAATTATACGTTGGCCTGCGGAAATAGTTGATGTGTGCAACTACTTGGGCTTAGCGACCCCACAGGCCTTACAATTTCCGGCTCGTCGAAACACACACTCACAAGTAAATTGTGAAGCTTTTCGATGTACCATACATCATTAACATAAATATGATGAAATAACAAAAGCAATAACAAACCTAAAAAATTTAATAAATAAATAATAAAAAAACAAAATTAAAAAATTTAAATTAATAGAAAAAGAACACCCTAATTATACGTTGGCCTGCGGAAATAGTTGATGTGTGCAACTACTTGGGCTTAGCGACCCCACAGGCCTTACAATTTCCGGCTCGTCGAAACACACACTCACAAGTAAATTGTGAAGCTATTCGATGTACCATACATCATTAACATAAATATGATGAAATAACAAAAGCAATAACAAACCTAAAAAATTTAATAAATAAATAATAAAAAAACAAAATTAAAAAATTTAAAATAATAGAAAAAGAACACCCTAATATACGTTGGCCTGCGGAAATAGTCAATGTGTGCAACTACTTGGGCTTAGCGACCCCACAGGCCTTACAATTTCCGGCTCGTCGAAACACACACTCACAAGTAAATTGTGAAGCTATTCGATGTACCATACATCATTAACATAAATATGATGAAATAACAAAAGCAATAACAAACCTAAAAAATTTAATAAATAAATAATAAAAAAACAAAATTATAAAATTTAAATTAATAGAAAAAGAACACCCTAATATACGTTTGCCTGCGGAAATAGTCGATGTGTGCAACTACTTGGGCTTAGCGACCCCACAGGCCTTACAATTTCCGGCTCGTCGAAACACACACTCACAAGTAAATTGTGAAGCTATTCGATGTACCATACATCATTAACATAAATATGATGAAATAACAAAAGCAATAACAAACCTAAAAAATTTAATAAATAAATAATAAAAAAACAAAATTATAAAATTTAAATTAATAGAAAAAGAACACCCTAATATACGTTGGCCTGCGGAAATAGTCGATGTGTGCAACTACTTGGGCTTAGCGACCCCACAGGCCTTACAATTTCCGGCTCGTCGAAACACACACTCACAAGCAATTTCTGAAGCTCTCCGATGTACCATACATCATTAACATAAATATGATGAAATAACAAAAGCAATAACAAACCTAAAAAATTAAATAAATACATAAATAATTATAAATCAAAATTACAAATTAAAATTATAAAATTATTATTTGATGATTTTTTAAATTAAAGAATGAAAATTCAATTAAAAACATGTTTTTTCTTTACGTGTCTCTCATAAATTGATAATTTCCCGCAAGGGGTAGTTGACGCATACAACTACCTGGGGAGTAGCGACCCCACGGGATAACCTGAGCTCAGTACACTATGCGCATTCACCAGAACAGTACATCAAATACACTACCAAGAAACAGGGAGTCCACGAATTAGGGATATCCTCCATGACTTTTAGGTATATTTAGGAGTGTATAAAAATTAATATTATTAAAGTGAAAGATCGAAAAAACCAAGAAAAATCGAAGTGGAGGAATTACGAGTACATATTAAAGTGAACTTAAGAAAGCTCTCTTAAAGAAGATGAAGACCGAAAATCGGACGGGACTTCGAAGTAAAAGCTCTTTGAGACTCTAATTACTTATAATCTCTTATTATACAGGGTGTTCAGTAAGTAATCGATTTGATGTTTCTGATCAGTTATATTCTTATGGTAGGTGGATTCCTTTCATAATGCCGACGCTATTTTGGAGCCTACTTTTTTGCAATTAATCACAGAATTCTGCATCAGTTTGTAAAATAACCCTAATACATTGTATACCTTTCGAAAGGTGATCGTATGTAGATGTTTCTCCTGAATAGTGCACGGTTTTTTCATATAAAATGTTTTTGAGAAAAATGAAGTCAAAGTTTTTGGAAAAAATTAGAAACTTGCTATTTCTTATGTTTGGGCCACAATTTGAAATACTTAATATTATTATTTTGGAATATAAATTAGTTTATTTAAAAGGAAATTTAACCTTCTTTCTAATGAGCTAATTGAAATTGCTGCAGCTATAATAGTTTGAGAAATATAGACAACTGTTTGCTAAAAAGTAGTACTACCTTGAAAAAACATAAAATTAAAAATATCTACAAAACGGAGCCGAATCGAGCCATAGTTTATATGGAATTTTTTGTTGCAAATGATGCCCAGAATCGCCTCCCGAAGTTACCGTAGTCTTATGCTGAACACCCTGTATATCAAGTTAATCTACAGTTATATTGGTGCAATGGCCCCAGAAATTCGATTATTAGTGACTCCGCGATGATCACCATGTGTCGTCTTAAAATCGAAGAACTCGGGTCCAAGAGAAATGATTTATTGGCTGAATATTGATTATTTATTTAGGTATCTTTCTATTTCTATTTCTATTTTATCGATTATTTGGGTTCTTTTCGATGTTCAATTCAATCATGATTTTTTTAATGTACTGGATAAAGATCAAATAGTTTATCTATTTATGTACAGACAGCCGGATGTATTTAATTAATGGTAAATTAAAATTAACCATTTTCACAATTTACTCTAAAAATATTACTGCCTACATTTCGACTAGTTTGTTGTCTTTTTCAAATCAGTGACGGATTTTTCTCTTGTTGAAGGAAACTAGTACGTAGAGTTTTCCATTAATGTGTCGCGGAACGCCAACAAAAAATAAACTTTTCTCGCTCGTGAAACTCTAAGAAAAATGATGTGGAAATTAAATTATTCTTCATAATTTTCTTGCTACCATCAATGCAAAACTCCATTTAATAATAGTTTACCTGGAAAAATGCATAAATTCTAAAATAAAAACCCACAACTGCCTAGAATAAGAAAAATATATTTGTGGAACTATTGGCTACCCTTTAGCGGATTCAACTTAAAAATTGACGGAACTTAGCCCATTTAAAAAAAGGAATATTATTTAGCAGAACTTATCTAACTTAAACAAAATTTTGTTGCAATATTTATTTCTGTCTATTCTGTAAAAATTAAATTCTGTTTCTATTGTTTCAGGAAACGCGGCTCGGGAGTGCGGGAGTGTCTCCGGGAGTGCGGGAGTGTCCCCGAGAGTGCGGGAGTGTTAAAATCTCCGAAAGTGCGGGAGTGTTAAAATCCCCGGGAGTGCTTACATCGGGAGTGCTTTATTAACTTGGAGTGATTACTTTTAACCTGTGCGCTAAAAAATAAATGCTCCGGTTATTTTCAAAATTCCGACACAAGACAGTAAATACGTCAGTCTCATTTCCGTTAAAATTTTTTAAACTGTGTCCAGTGTCCAGTGTTGACGAGCTGCAGAAGACATCGATGGATATGTTACTGCAAGTGATTGGTACATATCCCAACCGACAGCTAAAATCAGGTAGGGCGAGGAATTAATTATGTGGTCCATATTTATGATCTCTCAGCATCTTTTAAGTGTCATTCTTCTTCGGAATGGCACACTACTCCTGCCACAGATCTATCCTCTAAATAATAACTCTATCTTCTATAATAATTATAGTTTCAATTATTTTGCTTGCATGAAAAAAAAATGGCACTAGTCATTTTAGAAAAATAAAAGGGAATTATAATTATTTAAAACATTAATATGGCCACTGTTAATATCCTTCTTCGGATCTTCTAGTTCGAGTGTAGCAGACCAGGTCAGTCAATTTCTGCATGTTTACTGCATGTTTACTTTGCATGTTTACTGCATGTTTTTAGTGCATGATCATTTCTAGAATTACAGGAGCAGATTTTCATCAGGAGATGGGATGTAAATAGATAGAAATAGAATATTGTTTATTTAATTAAAAATTCCAAATTCCAAATTTTTCCGCATATTTTCAAGTAGTTTTTAAATTCTGAGATTATAGTTTCATTGAATTTAAATTAAATTAAAATTAAAGTTTCAATTGAACCAAATTTTTCAATTTTTTTCAAGTTTAAGAGATTTTTAAATTAAATTTATCTTTTGGTTTCAAAATTATTACCTTTAAAATTCTAGAATTAATTGATTGGTTAAAGAAATTAGTGACATTATTTAATTCTGACCGCTTTAAGTTTTAATAATCAAACGCGTATTGTTGCTTTAAAATTAAAGATTGAAAAAGTAAAAGATTAAAGCTGTAGATGCCTTTAGGCGAAGATTCTGGGTAGAAATGGAGCCGCCACTTCTTCAGGGATTTCCACATTACCATAGCACAGTATTTACACCGACATTTCACTAACACTCACACAGGAGCGTTGCTTTCTAACTGGCCATCGGTTTTTACAGTCTTCTACTCATGCACAGGTCCCCCAATCTTAGTTACAGTTTTATTTAAGAGTCCCGAGTTCGGAAATCTCCGATAAAACGTTCATTTTGAATGAACGACTTCATTAAATGCTCTGTCATCTTTCCAGGCAGATAACTCGTTCGTCGTTTCCACACAAACGTAATTCGTGCTTTCTTGCAGAGTTAGTTTAGTTCAGATGCAATAGTTACAGATACGTGGAAAATTATTTAATTATTTGACAGTTAAAGCAGACAGAGATGAAGGCCTTAACTTAATTATGAAATCGAAATTAACTGAAATTTTAATGGAATATCCGTCTTTCATTCCAGATTTCCGTTTGTAGAGAGTAATAGCAGATAAACACCGATAGATCTACATCTGGTCTTTCTTTAGGAAAGAATGATCAGATATTTACTGATCTTTCCCCAAAACCGTTCCAAATGTAGTTCCGTCGGAAATTGAAAAATGTTACTTTGATTTGACCGCTAAATTAAAATGTTTCCGGAAGTTCCTCCACAGTAAGGCATCCCCCCCTCTGTTCGGTTGATGTCTCAACTCTGTATTTTACCATCACATCAGATTCACTACTCGTTTCTTGCAGCAACATTACGGTTTTTCCGGCCACAGCTTACCTAGGTAAAATAACCACGCTACGCTACTACACTGTTCACACAAATTGTACACTCTTCAGACATCCATAATCCTTCACAAAGAACTGAACCCCTTCGTCAAGATCTCCAGGGAGTAAGTACAGGGGGGCAATCTCTTTCCCTTTTCTAGTTCCCTCTAATCCCTATCAGAAACGGTTCTCATCACTTCACTTCTCCGATGTTGCTCTGTACAAAGGAGCCAACTCAGATCGAACTCTTAGCTGCTGTATGTGAAGTTCATGAAGTTCAATACCAGCCCCTTGGCCTCAGCTTTGTTTTACCTTCTGCGTGCTGTACAGGTCATGAACTCTGTACACCTGGAGAAGAAGCTGGGATGATCTTGTAGCAGTTTAAAAGCTACCTTGATGCATTACCAGCACTAAGAAACCATCTTGAACCGCGTTCCTTATTCTCCCTCTGTCTGATCCATGGCTTCCTGCCCTTCCACAAATGGATCGCTCGCCTCCCACGTTTTTAGTAATAACAATTTTATCAGCTCTGAATGTCTGAATGTACAGCTTCTTCGCATTTCTTATCCTGAATTTTCATAGTCCATTGCTGTACACTTAATTAACTCTTCTTAAGATTGAAGCCTCAAGGTAAAGAAGGCGGACTTTTTATCCCATTCTTACTGATTGAAGCACACAATCCACAAATGCAGCAAATTCGTTGTGGTAGTTGTCCGACGTGTTAAATGGGTTAGAGTCCTATCCGTTGGGCTGACGCAGCCTCTGAAAAGACGCGACCCCAATCTCAGTTCAGTTCACCATACACATTACCTCACACAGACACTCTTGTTCCTCCAGTGGGGGAGCAAGAAATCTTTTTATTTGTATTTGCAGGTAGACCGGGAGTGTTAAAGTTTCGGGAGTGTTGAAGTACGGGAGTATCCGGGAGTGTTCGTGGCGGGAGTGAGTGCTTTTATGAAGAGAAGTAAATATTTTTCAAGTGAATTTAAAGTGCATAAAATGAATGCAATTCGGGTGCATTTCGTCACTCCGACTTTAAGCGTTGTTAGTTTTTGCGTTCTAATTTTTTGCGTTGATCCAATGTCCTGGGCAGGACAAGAAGACATCGATGGACATGTACTGCAAGTAATTGCTGCATGTCCCACCTATAGCTAAATAAGTTAAGTATACTGAGGAATTAATTAAGTGGTCCATATTTACGACGAAACTGTCACTCTACGGAGAGGCAAACTACTTCAGACATCGACGTTTCTTTAAATAATAATTTATCAGTAATGATTATAATTCCAATTATTTATTATTTATATTTATTTGTTTGTTTTTTATTTTTACGTTAGTGTGTGTGTAATTGTGTATCCACACATTTATACGCACCATCACAAATCTTTGATTTTATCCTCGTATCACGGATGTTTTCATTATTTCCGACTGGTTTGTATTTCTATCTATCATCAGAGATTTATTCTTCAGTTTGGTTTAGAGAATCTGACTTCCACCACGTTTCTGTCGTACACTGGAGTCAGCAGGATTCATGGATGTCAAATTCTCTAAACAAACTGAGGAATCAACCTGTGATTATGGATGAAAATCTGACACTGTCAGAAACAATAAAACACGCGTGCTACGGGTAAAATCAACGATAATGTCCAGCACTGCGGACCTAACCACATTTTCATCATCACCATCATCATTTGCATGTTATTAGGTGTATTTGCATGAAATTAGGTATATTTGCATGATATTATAATGCATGAAACAAATGACACTAGTCATTTTATTAGAATAAACGGAATTATAATTATTTAAACAGTTATATGGCCACTTATTAAAATCCTTCTTCGGAACTTCAAGTCCAAGTATAGCAGACCAGGTAGGTCAATTTCTGCATGTTTACTTTGCATGTTTTTCCTCTTTTATTCTTTATGTATTTCGAAATGTATTCGTATGTTTTCTTTGGGATTTTCAGCAGTTTTGGGGACGTTTTAGTGTGTAAGATGCTAAATACTTCATGTTCGTACTCAACGTTGTTTCTGATTTCTATTGTTGGCGTTGTTATTCAGTTCTGTTGCTGCTTCTTCAAGTTTGGTTCTTTAGTCAGTTGTGGATTTTGTTCTGTCATTTTCTCTTTGGTTTATTTTGTCTATGTCGATCGCTTGGTTAAGTGTCCATTGCTTGATTAAGTCCATTTTAGGATATCCCACTTCCCGAACGCGGTCTACAAAAATAACCGACCTGCTTTCCGCCATTCCTGCCATATGACCATTACCCCACCCAAAAACTAGACGATCGTATTCCTTAACGGGACCCTTGCTGGTTTTCTCTCTCCCCCCTCTGTACATTGCAGGTAATGCATCTCCATTGTTAATGAGATTTGCTACTACGCCTGTTTAATAGAGGATGAAAACCAGCTGGAATACGATAATAAAGGCAGGATGGTGTTTTTTTGGGAGGCAAAAATCTGAGCTCTACCTCCACGAGGTGCCACCCGGACAACTGCTTCCTGTAGCAGGCTAACAGAGCCAGTACCACTTCCCTTAGGGAAGCCTGAGTGGTCATTTTGTAAGAGACCTCAGGTCAATAGCCATCCAATCGAAAGTGAAGCAATACCGACAGATTTCTGTGTCCACCAATCTGCAAGAAATCAGACCGCATTTGAAGTAGCTAGGTGTACTATGGCTATGTTCAGCTGTAGTTCGAAACCCCAGTTAGCATTTATATCATGTTCTGGAGGCCGTCCTCAACATTTTCAACTCTTTTGCGAGTTTACAGTTTTATGAATAACTTGGTCTCAAATAGGAGTATGAGATACTTCTGGGCTCCGAGTGTAGCTATCGTATTTGACACTAGGGCGCAATTAACCCTATCTTCCAGCTTCGCTCTGTTCCTAAAGCTTTCCCGGAATGTTTCGCTTAATTTGGGGACGCCATTCTCGGAACGTCTGAATAGTATTGGCGTGAGTCAAGGAGCGGTTTTTTTCCCCTATTTGGCGAAAGCCTGCTCTTTCTGAGGCTTCTCTGGGTTATTGCCAATTGTTGTAAGGAAAACACTCTACCAAGAATTATCCGTTACTCTGTTTTTATGGACAGAGAGTCTTCTCTTCAGAATATATAGGGAAGGCCTTGAACATCGAAGGAGAAGGTGAGTTTGACAACAGGAGTGTTTATTCCTAAACTCTCATTTCTCTTCCTAGATATTCCCAAGAGGACTAGGATGAGTTGTTTCAAAACCTAATAATTGTTGGATGTATTTGTTTCACACGTAGCCCCAATAGAGAGAATTATAAATTTGTTTGATCAAATTGTCAAGTTGGCTATTATCTCGGGTACAGATAGTAACATCACGCCGTGATACCTGGCTCGATGGGGGTCAAGGATTGATGTGACCTCTGATCCCTGACCTGTGCCTTCCGCACCCAAAAAAAAAAAATGATACTAATATAACAATAACAAAATTCCTACCAAGTTTAAGGCCCTAATAAATAAGTAAGTTGAGTTATGCGAATCCAATTTCCGCTCACCAAGACGGATGTGACGTATAAGTAGACGTAGGGTTTCGAATATTAAATTAAGGCTAAAATCTTCTCCAACTTTTTAATTTGTGGTCGTCCAACTCTGGAACATCAGGGATGTTGAAAACTTTGTATTTCATTCGCTTTAACAATTTTCCCAACAATTTGGCCAAACAATTTCCAACATGCTGGAAGAAAAACTGGTTATACGCAATATTTCCATGGAAAATTTGCCCTTTTTAGTCGAGTCTTTTAGAGTAGAAAGGAGGAGGAGAGAGAGTGCTCTGATGGTAAATTTTATCTCCAAAAATGTAATTAGTGCATGATTTTCATAACGTGATATTTTGCAATTAAAAACGACAAATACAATTTCAACGTAAAATGACTTCATTAGGGATGTTCAGGCTGAAAATACGAGTGAAATCCCAGGGAATGGGTCGGGAGGATAAATGGAGAGATAAACTGAATTAATGTTTCATTAAGAATTTAAAAAATTTCATCCAATCAAATTTTTTTAACAGTTGTTTGTTATTTGGGAAATTGTTTTTCTTTGTTTGTGGTCAAAGTTTTTCCTCTTCCTTTTTTTGTTCTTGGGTCGATCGTAATTACATTTCGTTATTAACAATTTCCAAAAGTTATTTATTACCTATTAAGGATATTGCCTAAAAAATACCTTCTTCTGGATGACTTTGAAGATTTAAGGAACCAATAAAATCAATAAAGTCGAGAAAAGCGAAGCTTTTTATTTTCAAGTTCAGATTTTACTATCATATACAGGAATCAATAAATAATTGAGCATTTAAAATTGAACTGATGGAAGAAAAAAAATTGAAAAAACAAAAAAAGGAATAAAAAGAGCGGGAGCTTATTTGGACCTGTTAGAACATGTTCGAGTCTTACTGGGATTACAGTATTCTGACATTCTGTTCTGTATATTGTACGTAGATGAATAATGGGCGCGATACTTTGCCTCGATTCACATAAACATCTGGTCCAAAGTCGGCTGCCATTAACAATATTCCAGGTTTGCGTTTCTCTTTCTCTTTGGAGACCAAAACTCCGCTATCAACTTGCCTGTTTCCTTCTCTTTCTCACTCTCTCTCTCTCTCCTCTTTCTGTAGAGTGTCAAGTTAAGGACACTTCCGCTCTATCTTTTTACTCCTTTCATAAAAAATCATTATTAACTGAATTGAACAATATAAGACACGATTCTCTTATAATGTTGTAGTGATTTACACATGCGCACAAATATATCGTTTTTTTAAAAATTTTTTGAAACAATCTTCGAAACTTTGGGCTCACCTTTTAAATCACCCTTTAGAGTCGCAAGTCACGTCAACTAAGCTTCCGATTTTATGAACACAAGGAACCACATAGCTTCTTAGACTTTTAACACTATGTGTATATACACTGCCAGTCAAAAGTTTAGGACCACCTCAATTTTTTGAGAATATTCGATATATTTTGGAATAAATAACACAAACTAACATTGTTTTTCTACAATGAAGCTTTAATATATGTTAACAGAAGTACACAGTTCAATATACGAGGGGCACTATTTATATTTTGAGCCTAATAATAAAAAAGCAGTAATTTGTCATTGAAAATGACTTTATTATTTTTCAAAATATTCTCCTTTATGATCTATACACTTCTGCATGCGTTCGAACCACTTGTCAAAGCATTTTTTCCATTCCGCTTGAGACACCTCCAAAACATGGTTTTTGAATGCATCAACGGCTTCTTCTGCCGACGAAACTACGACTTTCCACGTAATTTATTCTTGACGTTCGGAAAAAAAAGAAGTCATTTGGTGCCAAATCAGGACTGTTCGGCGGATGACCCATTAATTCGATTTTTTGAGTGCTCAAATAGTCGGTTGTCAGACGAGATGTGTGACAGCTGGCATTGTCTTGTTGAAGAACGATCCGACGGCGCTTGTTTGTTTTCCTTATTTCATCGAAGACTTCCGGCAAACAAATGGTTGTGTACCATTCAGAATTGACCGTTCTACGTTCCTCTAAAGCAGTGGTTCTCAACCTTTCTAATGCCGTGACCCCGCAGTACAGTTCTTCATGTTGCGGAGACCCCAAACCAAAAAATAATTTTGGTGGCTACTTCATAACTGTAATTTTGCTACAGTTATGATTCGGAATGTAAATAACTGATATGCATTATGTATTCTCATTGCTACAAATCAAACATAATTTAAACATAGTGATTAATCACAAAAACAATATAATAATATAATAATAATAATAATAATTTTTTATTTGCTTTTGAAGATACATCTTCTTTGCAGAGGAGTCTGACAATATACACATAGTTGTACAAAATAAATGATTATCCTTGTGAAATTACAGAAATAATAATAAAATAGAAAAAGAAAAATAAAGTAATAAGTAACTTAAAATACAAGATCTTTATATAAACAAAAAAAAAAAAAAAAAAAAAAAAGGGAAAGAAAGAACGCATAAACAAGAATAGGAGACTATTCACGAAATAATGAAACGACGATACTAGTTTAATAATATTGTGGAGATGTAGAGTAAAAGTTGAACGGTTGGACTAATGGTAATGAGTGACTAAGAGCAATTTAAAATTCGATAGTAGTGGTATCAAAAAATAACACATTTATGAAATGTCTTACAAACACTGTTCAGTTAATGTTTATTAAATCAAACACTGTTCAGTTAATGTTTATTAAATCAAATGTTCAGTCAGCTTGACCTAAAACTATCTGAATTGCTTTGGTTTTTTTCTCAATAGCCTTTAGCGAAAAATGGTAGATATCGTTAATTTGTTCAATAGTTTTGATAGTTAATAGAGATTCCAGGGGACTGGTATCATTCAAATATTTACTGATAAGTTTTTCCCGAATTGGACAATTGACAATAAAATGTGATAGACTATCTGAGCTGTTAGTGAAACAGGTATTACAACACTTTTCAGGATAAAATTTACATTTGTTTCCTTTAATAGACAATGTAGGGAACTTGCAGCTAGCCAGGCGAATTTGAGCAATCAGTCTTAATTTATTGATGTGAACTTTAAAAAGTAGGTAATTTTCACCGATATTAAAAGTGCTAATATTTCTAAAATAACTGTTAAAATTAGAATGAATAGCGGCATTCACATCTTTGCTTAAACAATGGTTTTTAAACTGTTCTTTTAAGTTGAGCATATTTTCTTTTAGAGTAATACTGGATTGTGAGAACCAGACATCCTGAGCTCCAATGGTAACTAGCTGGTCTCTAAGCGAGCGTACCCAATTAAAAGGTATAACTCTGTTATCAATCAGTCTGAAGAGCTCCAAATAACACGCCCTCTGTAAACAGTCATCCGACATAGTGAGAATCTTATACCAGTAATTCAGCATTCTGTCGAACGCAAGAGATCTTAAACTAATGCAGCCCGCCTCCAGTCGCACAAAATGATTCGGAGTATTTTGTGGGAGACGCAGTAAGGTTTTAAAAAACCTCAACTGTACTCTCTCCACAATTTCCACATAATGAGGGGCCCAGACCTCAGAACAGTAAAGCAGTATAGTAGAAACAATCGATTTGTAAAGAAGTATCTTGGGTCCCCATTCATCTGATTTATAGTAAGAAAGCATCTGCATTACCCTGGGTATCGCAATAAGGCCTTTCATGGTAAAATGATCCGACGCTACTTTAAATTTGCCCGAACTGGAAACGGGGACACCTAAATAAACAAATGATTTTGCGCCTTGGAGTTGCACGTTGCAATATGTCAGAGTCTTTACTTTTATACGGGGCGATTTTTGAAAGGGAACAATAACGGTTTTTGAGGTGTTTACGGTTAGGTCATTTAATTGGCAGTATTTTTCTAACAACTTAAGTTTAGATTGGGCATCTTTCCATGAGTATGCCGCAATGACAATGTCATCGGCATACATGAGGAGTAACAGGTCTATTCTGCTGTTAATGCGTATCCCTTCTGCTCCATTATCCCGAAAAAACTGAATAATGTCGCTGATAAAAAGAGTGAACAGTAAAGGGCTTAAAGTTTCGCCCTGAAGCACTCCTTTGGAGGGAGAGATCGGGTTTGAAAGCACATTATCTTTAGAGACCATAATCCTAATTCTGCTGTAAAGTTGACTCATTAGCCTAATAAGTTTAGCACTAACCCCTATGCAATGGAGCTTTGCCCACAGTTTATCGTGAGAAACAGAATCGAATGCTTTATGAAAGTCAACGAATATCAGAAAGAGGCGACTTTTTTCTTTCCTCAGGTTAATATTAATAGCAGAAGTAACAGTAAATATAGCATCCGTGCAGCCTCTGCCAGCCCTAAAGCCCATTTGTTCATCTGGCAGAATCTTGTTAAATTCGGCCCAGGCAGTCAGCCTCTGGTTTATGATTTGTGTGAACAGCTTAACCAGACAGTTCACCAGAGCTATACCTCGATAGTTAACCGGATTCAGAGGGTCACCTTTTTTGTGCAAAAGTGTTAATCTCACTAAGCCCCAATCAGCTGGTACACTTTCTTGACTGAGTACCTCGTTAAACAGGTTTAGCAAGTAATGTATCCACGCTGGAGTTAGTGCTTTGTAGCATTCATAGGGTATGTGATCTAAACCGGGGGCTTTCGTATTCTGACTGGAGGCTATACTACAATTTAATTCATCTAGTGAGATAGGATCATCCAAGACAGGGTGACTTACTCCTGCGAATGTTATAAGGCGCGCTATATCTGGTTCATCTTTTCCGAGTAGGCTATTAAAGTAATGTTCCCATTCCGGCAAACTTAGTGAATTAGAAGGTTGCTTAGTTTTGAAAATTTTGGTCAAATCCCAGAATTGTTTAGAATTTTTTATTTCACAGAATTTTCTTTGTAAATCCTCAAAATAATTTTTTTTACTTGATAATAAGATTGCCCTATAGTTTTTCTTAGCGAGCAGGAATAAGCTTAAGAATTCATCTTGGTAGCCAGAGTATTTCAGTTTTCTGAAACTTTTATTAACTTCCTTTTTAGCTAACACGCATTCAGAGCCAAACCAAGGATTTTTTAAAATATAATTACTATTTGAAGTTACAGTTTTAATAATACCAGATTCTTTAGCAGCTGAATAGACGCAGGAATAAAAGTTATTATAGAGTAGTTCCGTAGATAGGTTATTATAATAAATCCCCTCACTGGAGTTTATAATGCTTTTAAAGAGAGTTAATTTTTCTTCTGTAGGTTTAACCGTAACAATTCTTTTATTGGAAGGTGGTTCTGTATGGTATAACTCAGTTTTAATCTTTAATGAGCAAATAAAATGGTCAGAGAATGGTGAGATGTTTGAAACTATGCCGAAATCAATGCAAGAGGGCAGTGCTATACTATTAATCCAGACCAGATCGGTAATGCTCTTTCCCTGATGACCAACAAAGGTATATTGTGCTGGAGAGTCGCTCAGAGATCTGCCATTACATACCATCAGTCCCAAATCCTGCATCACCTCCACCAGTTTTTTCCCCCTATTGTTTACTTCCTTATCTAGTGATATCCTATTACCAACAAATTGACCATCTATAAATATCTCATCTTCTAAATTATTTAATTCGCCCACCCTAGCATTAAAGTCCCCTCCTACAATTACGTTACAGTCACTATATTTCATAATAATATCAGACAAAACTGTGTGAAAAGTATTCATTACATTTGAGTGGTCCAAGTTTGGTTTGAAATAAATGATACCAATTATATATTGACTGCCCCGCACCGCCAGTCTCAGGAAAAACCAGCAATCACTACTTTCCAGAATACTAACTGACTCAAATAAATTATATTTTAAAAGAATTACAATCCCACCACTAGGGCGGCCTTTGATATTAGGTTTGTTAGCCTTACAAATGTAGTGTTTGTAGTCTCCAAAAGAAGCCGGCAAGTTAAGGTTGTCCCCCAGAAACCAAGTTTCACAAAGGCATAAAATGTCAAATTCTTGAAGAGTGTTAATATCAGAATTATTCAGACAATTTAAGGAACTAATCCCATTTACATTCCAATATCCAATATTCAATAAAGAAACATTACCATCGTTTAAATTGTTTTGTCTATTCAATACCCGATAGTTACATTTACCTTTATTATTACCTTTCTTTTTATGAGACTTTGTTGCTACTATTTTTCTTTTTTTGATAAAAAAGAAGTGATGGGGCGAGAGCTCGAAGATCTCAGTTTCCTCTTTTTGGATGAAGTCGAGAAGTTTGTACCGACAGAAGCATCCGTTCCTAGGTCAGAATCATCTTCCGTAGTGACAGCAGCTTTATGTTGCACTTGGGTTATATTTAATGCAGATAATAAATCCTCTTGCGATCGTATAATTATCGGTTAAAAATAAACAAAAACAATATTTAAATTATATATTGAGAAATATTGATTACTAATTCCAATAAAATAACATTAACGGCCAAAACGGCGTGCGTTCCAGCTGAATAGCGCTGCTGCAGACGGTAGCGCGACTTCTCAGCGGCTAAAGCCAACGGAAATATGTATTTCCCGATGGCTTTAGGCGACCCCTGTGTTTTGGTCGTTCGACCCCCGCCGGGGTCGCGACCGACAGGTTGAGAACCGCTGCTCTAAAGGCACTGTTGCCACATGACCAGTTTTTCCGAAAAAAACAGGCGACCGTTTGTTTCGAAGTGCTTCGAGCGCGAACAACTTTTGTTAGATTTGGTTCATCTTGAAACACCCATACAATCGACTGCTGTTTAGTTTCCGGATCATACGCATACATCCGTGATTCGTCATCACCTGTTACAATCTTATACACGTCTTTTGAAGCACCGCCATTGTACGTACGCCTACCGTAAGTGTAATTAGGGTTTCTAGTGATTAAAACTTATTAATTAATATAAATAACAGGTGGTCTTAAACTTTTGAGCGGCAGTGTGTATATAAATTGCTCACCTTTTTGTGGCTTAGCTTCCGGCCGGTGTATCAAGGTCAGGAAATAGAGCAGTATGATGAATCTCATTGACTTGCCGATCATCTTCAGTGCCCTCTTTATCTGAAACAAATCAAAATTGTTTTCGATTATATCTATATATATTTGATTGAGATTTTGATTGCTAAAATTTTCCATAAAAATATGACTGAAACGGGTATTTAGTTTTTCATCCTATAGAATCTACAAAGGTTAACTTAACGCGATGAACGCCTACAATTAAATGATCCTGGTAGAATTGTTAACGGAAAGAAGGGTTATCCTAGGACGTACTGTTGCAAAATAAATCCATCAGCGCTTTGATTCTCCAGTAGGGCGCACTGTCCTCCAAGCTTTCTTGAACAGCAATCCTGGTACGCTATCCTGGAGGCTCCTTATAGTCAAACGCGTGGAAACCACCACACACACACAAGACTTAAGAAATGCCCCCAAAAAAACGTGCCAAACTTCTGCACAGTTCCAAAATTTGGAAAACGCTTCCAAACTGTCAAAAAAAAAAAATATATATATACGAGGTGTGTTCAAAAAGTAACGGGAATTTTCGTTTTTTGAAAAAAATATTTATTTATTCATCTACATTAATATTGTCGCCTCCAAAGTAGTCCTCTTCGCATACAATACAGTTGTGCCAGCGCTTTTTCCAATCCTCGAAACACTTCTGAAACTCGATCTTTGTGATAGCTTTCAGCTCTTTCAGCGATTCGCTTTTAATGTCATCTATGCTTGTAAAACGACGGCCTTTTAATGTTCTCTTTATGTTTGGAAATAGAAAAAAGTCACATGGAGCCATATCTGGCGAATATGGAGGCTGGGGCATCGTTAAAGTTTTGTTTTTGGCCAAAAATTCACGAACAAGCAATGAAGTGTGAGCAGGTGCATTATCGTGGTGCAAAATCCATGAATTGTTTTGCCACAAATCCGGGCGTTTTTTTCGGATTGCTTCACGCAAACGGCGTTGAACTTGTAGGTAGTACTCCTTATTGATTGTTTGACCTTGTGGCAAGAATTCATGATGCACTATGCCATTAAAATCGAAGAACACAGTGAGCATAACCTTCACATTCGACCGCACTTGTCGAGCCTTTTTCGGTCTTGGCGATCCAGAATGCCTCCACTGGGACGATTGAGCCTTAGTTTCGACATCATATCCGTAAACCCATGTTTCGTCACCTGTTATAACACGTTTCAGTAGATCCGCATCGTTGTCGACTTCATTGAGTGACTCTTGAGCAACTTCCATTCTCCGCTGTTTTTGTTCGAAATTCAACAATTTTGGAACAAATTTTTCTGCCACACGTTTCATACCCAAAACATCCGAAAAAATTTCATGGCATGAGCCAATTGATATGGCAACATCATCAGCGACTTCTCTGATTGTGATTCGGCGATCGTTCATAACCATTTCTTTCACTTTTTTCACGTTTTCATCGGTTGTTGATGTGCTTGGACGTCCAGGTCGTTCGTCATCTTCAACGTTTTTGCGGCCATCTTGGAAACGCTTATACCACTCGTAAATCCTTGTTTTACTCATAGCAGACTCACCATATGCCTTTATTAACATTTCACACACTTTATTTCATTTTTTACGCAAAATTTAATACAAATTCTTTGATCCATTTTTTTTAACAAACAAAAATCGCCAAGCTCGAAAAACACGTCTAACCTTAACGGCTGCCACTTAAGAAGTAAACAATGAATATTACTGAAAATTTTATCGTACTTCAGGGGCATGTGTACCAACATAATAAAAAAAAATAATTTTACAATCAGACTCTCCAAACCCGCGAAATTTAAAAATTCCCGTTACTTTTTGAACACACCTCGTATATATGCCAACATCCTCCTACATCCACAAAACCATTTTCAGAAGAAGGATACTACTACTAAAAGGTGTCGGAAATTTAAGAAAAAATTTATTGATTTTGGTGGCATCCGGTCTATTGAATTTAGTGTTCTATGTAACGATTTATATAGCATTACTTTTAAAAAAATGCATTTCATTTAAAGTTATGAATTTGATTTGATCAGCTTGTCGCGATTTTTATTGATATGACTTTGATGCAATAAATTGATTAGGATGTCCATTGGTATAAACTAAAACTTTAAATATAAATCGCTGACCTACTTTTTATTATAAAAATACAAAAAGAAAATACTTCTTTTTTTCCATCAGCGGAAATGATTCGACATATTGATTTTCTGTCAATTACAAATAATTGAAATGTGTTATGAAATGTCATATATGTGACATAGAAGATTTTTTTTGTTAATAATTTATGAAAAATAGGTAATTTTTCTTTCATTTTATTTGTAAAAAGCAAGCATTACCGTAAATCAGGGGAAATTTATTATTTGGAATTTTCACCAAAGTTATCCGATTTGAGGGAAAAAGAAGAAAACCTTTTTGAAACAGAAAATTTAAAGCAAAATCGATGAGACCAAATGTAGTCACTTCGCAGAATCGATAATTGGTGTTTTTTTAACGAAAAAAACGTTCTGTAAAGATTTCATTAAAGCTTTGGGAAACTAATTGGAAACTTTTACAACTTTAATTGGAAATATTTTTTTCTTGGAAAAACTTAATTTCAGCGGCGATCTTAGTTAAAGGAGGAAAGTTATACTTTTCCTTTAAAGGACCGGGATTATTATTTTTTTTTTTTTGTAGAACTTGGGTTTTAAATAAATTTTCAGATCAGGACGAGAATAAAAAAAAAGGAGATGTTTAGATCAGTGTGTGAATAGTCTGATAGCTCTGCGTGGGTGGCGGATTGGATACGATCAAGATGGGAGCGCTTAGCCGTACCGTACAGTTTAAGTCCATATGTCCGACTTCGGGGGGATAGTTAGAGTCAATTTGGATTGTTTATCGAGTAGTTATTTTTTCTGATCATTCAGAAACTTGAATTAAAGGTATTCCACGTGAGGTGTTCGTCGAAGTAGAGTCCCGAGATATCGCACTTCATCTACCAGAGATAGGTATCTGGTTCACGTAGATTTGAAGGAGTGTCTTATGATTGAGGGTAAAGATTAGTTGAAAAAAAAGTAAGTAAAGTAATTGCTAATTTTTTCAGGCGGGCTTAACGTCTAACTACCAAATTAGGTGTGGACGGAGGCGATTAGCGAACATACTTTACTGTAAATTTCTCATATTAACCATTAAATAAAATCCAAGACCTAGACCGGGGAAATCGAACCCACTAAACCAACAATACATCTTAGCATTGCGGGTCTAGCCTCTAACGCCTAACATACTTTACTATAAATTTCTCATATTAACCATTAAATAAAATCCAAGACCTAGACCAGGGGAATCGAACCCACTAAACCAACAATACATGTTAGCTTTGCGGTCTAGCCTATAACCGCCTAACATACTTTACTATAAATTTCTCATATTAACCATTAAATAAAATCCAAGACCTAGACCAGGGGAATCGAACCCACTAAACCAACAATACATGTTAGCTTTGCGGGTCTAGCCTTTTAACCACTCGGCTACCACTTGGCGCGTGGGTAAAGATTATATAGTGTGATTTGCCCTCATTGTCCTTTATTCTCCATTTGGTCAGCGTCGGGAATTCCAGTATTGTTCTTAGGACCACCAGGACGTCCAGGATTCCTGACACTTTCCTTAAAACTGGAAATACAAAAATAGTTCATAGTTTTATCTGGTTGATTTGAATAACGTTCTAGTTTTTAATAAGCGTACTGCCCAAAGATGCGTACAGCTAACTAAATATTGAGTAAGAGTTGTAATAACGAACTTTACATTTAAGAAGCTTCAACCCATTTTGTAATATTAAGTACTTTTAATATTTGAAGCTTAATATTGAAGGCACTTGTTTATTCCCAAGGAATATTGTGGTAAAAGTTTTAAAGCAGGAAGTTTCCACTCGCTATGGGATTCTGCTTTATCAGGACAACTTCCGCTTTTCCTGTTGCTTGCTTTGCTCTCTACTAAACGGTTTTCCTTTTTCACTCTTCATAAAAGGCAATTAAATCCTCCTCTTAGATCCCCAGCCAGCCCTCATCGCATCCTTTCTTATTCAAGCAATCTCTCAAGTCAATCTTCTCTCTATCAAAAATTGAAAAGCTCAATTATCTTTTTCCAGAAATAATGTGCATAACACTTTTTATTGGTGTTCTGGTTAAAAAAGAGAAAAACCCTTTTTCTTTTTTTAACCATAGCTTAATATTTTCCAGTGATCATTAAAAATTTCTTGCTGGAGAAAAAGGAGAATTATTATTTTCTAATTGCTTTGTTACCTTTTGTGAGGAAAACAAAATCTAAAATAATTTTTTTTCAACTAAAGATTCTAAAAAGTGCAAGAAAAAGAATAGAACTTTAAATCGATCTTTTAAAATATCTTTAAATTTAAAATGAGTACGAGAACTGTTCCCCGGAAAATACTTTTATTTTCGCTCCACCGGCAGTGCGCTACGAAGAACTGCTTCTATTTTCTTTTTTGCAATTTTGTAAACAGATGCCCACGTGTTTCAATTTGAACTTTGACCCTGGTAAATGTTGGGCATATAATGGGATTGATGAACTTTTTCTTCTGATTTCTGGGGGAGCTATGACGTCACGCTTCCTACAACAGCGTCTTTTTTTCGTCTCCTTTCTTTTACTGCAATAAATATGAGGAACTACGAGGGGGGACCCAAAATAAACGGGAATTTCGCTATAACTTCTTTATTTCTTAATATTTTTTAAACAAAATTTTAATTGCTTTCAAAGTATCCTCCATTGACCGTAACTCACTTCTGCAAACGATTCTTCCATTGTTCAAAACAGTTTTTAAATTCATTTTTCGAAATGTCCTTTAGGCCTTCCAGCGATTTTTGTTTTACCTTGAAATCGTTTTGAAATCGTGTTAAATTTTCTATTTCCTAGTTTTCGCGGAAAAATAACTCGTTTTTTTTTTAGGGGCCAAATATAGTATTAAAAAAGATATTTTAAAAATAGCTCTATATACGAGGGTCGTTTGAAAAGTCCGTGCAAAGTCAGAGAGATAGCACTACTGGCGCTTATCGAGGTTATGTTTAGTTAGTAGCATCTCTTGGAAGAACACACACCATGTTTCAGCCTGATCGGTCTATTTCTTTGTGTTTGGCATTCGTTTGAATCGAGGAAGTCGAGTGATTTTCAAAAAATGGACGAAAAAGAATTTCGTGTGTTGATTAAACACTACTTTATGAAAGGCAAAACGCCTCAGGAGACTAAAGAGAAGCTTGATAAACATTATGGTGACTCTGCACCTTCGATTAGAACAGTTTATAAGTGGTTTCAAAATTTTCGGAGTGGCCATATGGGCACAAGTGACGCTGAACGTTCTGGACGCCCTGTTGAGGTTACTACTCCAGAAATCATTGATAAAATCCATGATATGGTGACGGATGACAGAAGAGTGAAGGTGCGTGAGATTGCTAGTGCTGTGGGCATCTCGAATGAACGGGTACATAATATTTTGCATCAACATTTGGACATGACAAAGCTATCCGCAAGATGGGTGCCGCGATTGCTCACGCTTGACCAAAAACGAAATCGTGTGAAGTGTTGCAAGGACGGTTTGCAGCTGTTCTAGAAGAATCCGCAGGACTTTAAGCGTCGTTTCGTCACTGTGGATGAAACATGGATACATCACTACACTCCTGAGACCAAAGAACACTCTAAACAATGGGTTACCAAGGGGGAATCTGCGCCAAAAAAGGCGAAGACCGTTCCTTCGGCCGGAAAGATTATGGCGACTGTCTTTTGGGATTCACAAGGAATAATCCTCATCGACTATCTGGAAAAGGGTAAAACTATTACAGGTGCATATTATTCATCGTTATTGGACCGTTTGAAAACCGAGCTGCAAGAAAAACGCCCACGATTGGCCCACAAAAAAGTCTTTTTCCATCACGACAACGCACCAGCTCACACCTCA
The DNA here is from genome assembly GCF_049639745.1 of Rhodnius prolixus. Taxonomy (NCBI): domain Eukaryota; kingdom Metazoa; phylum Arthropoda; class Insecta; order Hemiptera; family Reduviidae; genus Rhodnius; species Rhodnius prolixus. The sequence continues at coordinate 35,049,977 of NW_027411582.1, forward strand.
GCAGTTGTGGTCGCAAAATTAATGGAAATAGGGTTCCAACTCGTTTCACATCCCCCCTATTCTCCAGACTTGGCTCCCTCGGACTACTATTTGTTCCCCAATATGAAGAAATGGCTGGCGGGAAAAAGATTTTATTCAAACGAGGAGGTGATTGCAGAAACGAATGGCTATTTTTCAGACTTGGACAAATCCTATTATTCGGAAGGGATCAACAAACTAGAGCAGCGTTGGACGAAGTGTATAAGCCTAAAAGGAGACTATGTTGAAAAATAAAAAAGGTTTACCCCAAAAAATTAAGTAGTTTTTATTTTTGCACGGACTTTTCAAACGACCCTCGTATGTCCGTCAGTTAGTGGAGTGTGTGTGTTTGAGGCAAGCATAACTTCTATACGAAACTTTGCAGGAAGTACAAATTTGATATCTGGTTTATGTGCCACCGAGGAAATCGGAAATAAACATTTGGGCGAAATCAGTCAATAAATCGTATCTATTTTTCAATCAACTTATGGGGGAAAAGTCTCTAGTCTATTTTTTTATTTAATAATAATGCTCAAATAACACTTATTGTATTTTTTCGTGGTCGTCTCTATTTTTTCCACAGATCACTATTTTTTATTTTTCTCATTTACATCTGGTCTCCTTACGCACTCACCACTCGACTGATTCTATACAATAATATGTTTAACAATCTACATATTCAATCATAAGTAAATCTTATTATTTTTTATAATGATTATTATTAAGTGACACTTGCGGGTGGGGCCCCTACAAACTCAATCTATTTTTCAGATTTTCAGATTGAAAACGGGGTCCCCAAGATTTTGCTTTAAAGTGACTTACTGCACACTTAATAAGTAGATTGATTGATTGTATTAGAAGGGCGGTTCCACCAAAAAAAGGGGAAGGAACGCAGGCAATCCAAAATGGTTCCCATTGTTCCCCGCCCACCCCTCATCTCATGAGAGATACCGGGATACTTTAAAACCAACAAATCTGGCTAAAGTTTGCACAGATGTCAATAAGTAGTTCTAATACTTAAAACTTTCTCCCCGGGGGAAATACGAAAATACGCGACGGGGATATTTGGGCATCCTGTGACGTGCCTTTTCAGTGTAAGGTATAGATAGATTAATCACATTCTTTAAATATAAAGGATTCAAAATCTAAATTTGAATGTCTCACTCTGGACAACAAACGACTTATATATGTAAGTCTGGGCTTACGGCATCGAACTGTGGGGTTCAACCAAACGCTCAAATCTGCAAAGGATCCAGTCCTTGCAATCTAAAATTCTTCGCTCTATAGCTGGACGCTCCTTTCTACATCACCGAATCAAACCATTCACACAGACTTGAACAGTTCCTTTCGTGCAATACAAGTTGCTGAAAACACGATACAGAAAATTCCATCTTAACATTCAAACACATCACAATCCCACTTGTACAACATCTATCTTCCAGAACATTTCCAGACAACATTTCTAGGACAGTCTTAAAAGGCAGGTGGCCTCGCGATCTCCTCTCAGATGAAGAGAGTCAGTAGAATGTAGAATGTTTTTTTGGAGTGTTACCGCTGGGTAACTTCTCCACTCTGATATGTGTGAATGTTATTTATTGTTATCATTGTTGCTTATAACGCAAAATGCGTTGATTGTAACTTAAAAAAAAAAAAAAAAAAAATAAGTTGAATGAAATTGACAGACCCGAAGTGTGTTTAACTGAATTGATTTCCGGTAGTTATCAGCACTTTGTTCGAAAATGGTTTCCTTAAAAAATAAAAATGCTTAATTTTAAAAAAATCAACTGCTTTTTAGTAAAAAAAAAATTTGAATGTTTAAATAAAATTTAATTACGTAAACTGCGTGTAACAGGAAGTCATGTGAGTGATCCTTAACAACAAAGCGTCCTTAACTCATTTCACTGGCTGACTTTAGATTGCTGATTGTATACAACAAAAGAGGGGGCCGCAAAGGATGTTGCCAGATTGGGATGGGGGACCGCGCAGGTAGACAAGGTAACTGTGAAGAAGCAGGGGTACTCCCAATTTATATGTTAATAGGAGTGTCCGAAGGGTTTTGGTATGCAAGCGGTGGTGTTGTGAAGAAGCACTAGGCTAGACGCGGCAGTAGTACCAAGGGTCAGAGTCGTGGTTTGGTTTCACTAGGACGACAGTAAAAAGGAGGAAGAAGAAGGAGACGAAGGAAGGGTCTTGCAGAGGAGGATCCTGATACTAATGTGGTGGTCGTGGTCCGTATGTAGTCCTTCTACAACTGGGCCTCAACAAAGCACCCTGTAGGATACTACCCATGTTTTCCTTCTTTAACAAGGAAATATGTAATTTAGAGCACAAGCCGTCAGGGTGGATTTTTGTCGTGTGAGCGCACAATGTGCGTTGGTGTGTGTGTGTGTGTGTATGTATAAAGGGGAGCGACGCAATCCCTTTTAGCAGGGTATGAAAGCGTGAAGAACTAAGCAGGACACCTCCAAGCTTGGCATACCAACTTGGCACATGTAGGTAACCTCTACTACCCATGTCGCCTGTGCTCATATCTGGCATTCACCTGCACGTGTCCTTATTCCTGTCATTTTGTTCACCCTTGTCTATCCTGACTTATTCACCAGCTGAGGACACATTGTGAAAATTGAATTCGGTTTTTTTTCCCACCTTCTTTTTTCCTGGAACGCCGTGTGAAATATGAGTAGGAGAAAAGAGTTACGTCACCAGCCGTGAGGTATTTACAACATCTCATTTTATAAGATTCCCTCCATGAAAGGAACGGCTGGCTAACCCATCCATGGAAAAGATTTTTTAAAATCCCCTTCAAGTTCTTTGCAGTTAAATTCAATTGGGATTATTCCCGTGAAATAAAGAGGAATGAACAGTATTTTTTTACTGATCGGTTTGTAGTTCCTATAACTGGGACCCTCCACTTCTTCAGAAATTTTGGCATCCCCTGCGAGCACCCCAGCCAAAAAAAAAAAAAGGCAGAACTCTTATGGGAGATCTCCAGTTTGAATTGCAATAGAAATAGCCACATGCGGCTCTTTTATCCAAATTTTGTGGCTCTTCAGCCTGTCCAAAATAAATTGTATATTTCAATTTTATTGAAACAAATGAAAATTACATTTATTAAAGTAAAGATATTTTTTCAAAAAGAATTTTAAATGTGATAGGTTTGAAATTGAATAGAATTATATTAAAATACAGTACGTAATATATAGGACTGCCGCCATTTTTATTCAAATACAGGTTTAGTTATTATTTATTTGTTTATTTACTTTGCAATATGTGAAAATAAAAACATTTAATAATTTAATAATAGAAATAATAATAATTTATGAATACAAATAATCTACATATTTCTTTACACTCTCATCCTTGCGGCTCTTGGTAAGATCTATTAAAATTATTTAAGAAGTAATGGCTCTCTACTTAAAGTAGGTTGCCGACCCCTAAAATAGACGATTACTTTACTACAGTACTCACAAAGACAGCCGAATAACAAATTGATTTTGTATTCGTAGGGATACGAATAATGAGTAACGAAGAAAAATTTATGTATTTGAATCGCTTTATATACAGATTTAAAGTGTATTTAATATTCAAATCCTTCGAATAATGCCAATTCATGGATCTTAAATGTTTATTATCTCGAGATGGATGTGATAAGGTTATAGGACCTACGCTACGAGTGGGCTACCCCATAGATAACAGACCCTAACTCAATTCAATCCTCACACTATGGTTTATCTTTTAACCAACTAAGTCTCGGTTACAGTACTTCTCAAATTAAAGGATGCTGTAAGATGGTCTCTCATAGTCCAGGAAACAGCTGTTCCGTTTTCATCACGTTTTGGTCACATTGTGTGAATTTTATTTTTGACATGTGTCAGTTACTTTGTAAGTAAAATAACTGTACAAAGAAAACGCGTTAAAGCCAAAAAAGTAAATTTATGTTTTTCTCCTGCTAAGTACATGGTCGTTTAAGCGCAGATAGTGTGAAACTTTATCTATACAAAAGTTTAGAAATTTCTTCAGTTTAGAAACGGAAGTATTAAGAGTGAGAAGATGGTTGCTAGCATCTGTAGGAAATTTATTTGTAAACTTCCTGCATTCTGTACGTTTTATTGTCGCTCGGATGCGTCTTTATCGCTGATACAGAGAACTACCCCCTCCAAGTAAGGAGTTGTCATTAAGCGATGTGATGTAATACAAAGTAAAGTTTTCCACATTCTACTAAGTCCTGGGCTTACCCATATAAAGTTACAGTTTAAGCGCATGCGTCAAACTGCTACAGTTAAACACCTACAAGCTAACATAAAGCTAACCTGTACTATTTCTGTTTTAACTTCTTGCTATAGTAATAAAGAGGGAAATTTAAGGATATAAAGGCTACTATTAATATAAGAATTATCATTTCATCCTTGCTAATTAACAGGATAACTTTTGGTTAAGACTCGTATCTATGAGGGAGTAAAAGATGGCGGTGTGTGGATGAGATAGGGAGGAGAACATGATGATAATTTAGCACACGTGATGTTCCCTGGGGAATTTCGTAATAAAAATTATTTTATTTTCAAAACTTATAATGAATACCTTTTAATAGTCACGTTCCAGATTAGTAGTTATTCCATAAAGTTGTAGAATAATTGAGGTCTATCATTTTACTTAATTTTGTGGAGGATGGCAGCAAAGCTCAAGGAATTAACGCTGGAAAAGCTAAAGTTTGGTTCAGATTTGAACACGAAAAGTCCCATAAGGGAGATGTTGCCGGTCGTCCTTGCATGGGTATATAATCAAATTCTGCTCCCTGCTGGAGAAGTAACTGGAGTATAAAAACAAGTGAAACTCTTTTCGGATAGACAGGATACGCTCAATTTGTCCAGCGTAAGGACGCTGGAAGAATTAGTGGGAGAATGTGGTGCTGCGGCCGATCAGTAACCAGAAACATGGGTATTAACCATAACGGATGAACATAGGTTGTGCAGGCGGAAAACGGAAGCGAGAAACGGGTTGAAAAGTGTGGTTGAACTGCGATTTCGGATAGACAGGATACGCTCAATTTGTCCTATGTAAGGACGCTGGAAGAATTAGTGGGAGAATGTGGTGCTGCGGCTGACCAGAAATTTTTAGTCAAGAAACATGGGTATTAACCATAACGGATGAACATAGGTTGTGCAGGCGGAAAACGGAAGTGAGAATGGGTTGAAAAGTGTGGTCGAACTGCGAATTCGCTGAACAATCTATCCTGGACATAGTTGGCTGTACCTATTGTGTTCAACTCGAACAGGAAAAATAAAGTCAATGAAATCACGTGACCATGATGTCAAGAAATGTCGGATTACGATTTTCTTTTGTTGTGCACATTTAGCGCATTTTCTTCATTAATGTTTGTGGAATGAAAAATTCAATGTTTTATAAAAAATACAACTTCCACCAAACTAGCGCCAAATTTTGCCTTCCTCCATCTTGGAAAATTCCTCTTCATACCAGTAAAAATGTAGCTATTCAGTTATGACGTCATCGGGTGCCACTTCCACGTCATTGTTATGTAAATTGAGATTCAAATCCTTAAAGCTAACACTTTTCGCACCCTGCCTATCCCTGCGATTCATCCTCCTTCAACTCTTTCCTCCGCATCAACTCAGTGCTCCATCCTGGAAGATAACTTATTATATATTAATGTATAAAATTCAACCCTTCCCCTTCCCCGTTGAGAAGAAAAATTAGCGCTTACTCCCAACTTTTCCTTTAAATATGTACTTCCTTATTTTTATATTCAAGAATTTTGTAGTCTTAAGACTGAATGATGAAGAAAAGAAAATTCTCTCTTCTTTTTTTTTTATTTTCACATTATAATGTACAATTTTCATAATTTATTTTCACTGAAAAATGGAAAAACTCATCGTGAAAATGGTGAACTCACTTCCTTTAATTATTATGAAAAGTTAATCCGCATGATCTTTTTACTAATTTATTTAAATTTTTAGGCGCGTCAATATCAAAGGTTATTGGCGATCAGAGCTTTTTTATTCAGCACATAGTACGGTCTTCGGGCAGTGTTCTCTCTGTCCATACCCGGAAGAGAAAATCTTAAGGACCAGCAGCTGGAGTATTCGCTAATCACTCAGCTAATCCCTTCCCTCTTCCTTCACCTTATTTACAGGAACCCTTCTGTGACTATCAAAGATCTATCGTGCTCCCTGTACTCCTTAATAGGAAGTTCCGATTTCTGAGAAAGGCACAGCATCTGCGAGGTTTCTAGGGTTAGGGTTAGTTAGCACATACCACCTAAATCTTCTCACTTTTGTTTTCATCATCCCATCTCTCCACGAAATCTGCAGGTATTGTCGTGCGTTCTTTTCAATAAGTCATTGGTTATAAAGCATTTCCATACAACTTTTTGAGCGGATACAACACAGAGTTTCAGCGCTTTCATGGTTGCCTGGTAAGAGATCTCTTGGTCCATTATACGTATTTCTGGTCAAGCATAAAGACTGGAAGCACCTTACCATTCACTCTTAAACTCTATCCTTGGTGGCGGGGGAGGGGGAAAACCCCCCCTCCAGTTTCCGGAAGTCTTCAGCTATCCATGCACCATAATGTATTCTTTAACATACAAGAAAGATTCCCTCCATCATTTCCTCTTGGTATTTATCCTCGAAGAAAAGTTCCTTACAAAGCAGTTCCTCTTATTCCCCTCTGTTCCATTCCTGAGAGCATCAACCAAGCATTATTTTACGCGTATTATTATTTTTATTTATTTATTTGTTTTTCCTTTATTATTAAATTCGCAACTGCGTAATACATAAACGCAACAAGCAAATATGATAGAGCTATAGTATAGTACGTCATAAATGTGAAATAGAAAACTGAAATAAAATAAAACAATATATAAAGTAAAATCGAAATAAAATAATAAATAAATAAGTAAATAAATAAAATAAAATCACTGGAATGTCATGAATGAAGGCCATCCAACGATGACCATCATGTCGGTTAAAGTAAAATACCGAATGATTTGAATACGAAGGATGGCCTTGTTTATCTCAGCGACCAGGTAATCGCGAGGCCATCGGTGCTCAGTCTGTGAGGAGGATTTTACTGGGAGGTTAATGCAGGACAGGTTGCTGATTAAGGGATTATGGTGTAGGTAAAGTTTGGAGTGGAATTTGATGTAGCGGGAACTGGGCAATTGTCAGAAACAAATGGGATTTGCAGATCTGTGCGGATGGTATGGTTTTGCCTCACGTAGTAGGGTGCGCCAGGGATAGTTGGAAGGATTATTGGACTGGAGTGTTTGGATTCTGTTTAAGTTTGAACGCTTAGCTGTTCCGTACAGTTCCAAGTCCGTCGGTCCAGATAGGAGCAAGTAGGGCTGTGTACAGTAATTTCTACGCATATTATTATTTAAGAATTTCCGGATTATGTTCTATTTCCGGTTTTTTTTTTTTTTTTTTTTGAAGAATTTCGGAAATATTAAGATTAATCTTATTTTTGTACATTCGAACAAAGTATTTTTTTAAAAATGTGATTGAGAACTGAATCAGGTGTTCTTTTTATTAAAAAAAGAGACGCAATATGGGAAATACAGGTATACAGTTTGTGTGTACGTAGACCTGCATTGTAATAGTATAAAATAGATTTTTATGAAAATTAACTGCACTTCCGCAGAACTATTTATTTATATGGTACTGTGAACGCTCCAAGATATAATGTGTTGCGTCATAGAAGAAGAACGCATACAGCGCAGGTTTGGACATGTTTGTTACCCTGCCAACAACTGTGTTCTTTATGTGTCTATGAGTTTTGTGCATGGTAGTTTGTCGATTGAATTAGTGGTAGGGGTATAGTATTTTTTTCCTGCTCGAACCAGCGGAAGTTCTGTTTAAACATAGGATGATCCCATGTTCTGTGCTGCGCTGAACACACGCGCACACTATAACATTAAGAGTAAATAAATTGTTTTACCCACGAGAGAAAGGGAGTAAATAAATTTATTTTCTCCTTCTAATGTCTTTTCCAATTCTGTTTGGCACTGTTCATCAATAACAACCTTTTTCTTTTTCTTTTTTTCGTCTTCTAAAAATACTGGGAACAATAAATTCTAAAATACACAATACATTAGTCACTTTATTCTAGTTGTTTACTTTAAAAAAGACGCTAAATCAGATTTTTCTCTTGAAAATGAAAGTTTAAAGAAAATCACATGCACCATAATGTGGCGTGTATTCTTTAACATACCAGAAAGATTCCCTCTAAAATTTCCACTTGGTATTTATCCTCGAAGAAGGCTCTCGTATCCTTCAGAATCACCTCTTCCCTGGTCTGGGAATGCAGAAAGGCCCTGGAACTACTGGCGCGGCACAACAAAGTTCGGTTGGAATGGGTGCCGGGTCATGTGGGTATTGAAGGGAATGAAAAAGCTGATTATCTAGCCAGGAATGGGGCTAGCACTCCTTTCATCGGTCCAGAGCCTGTCCTGGGGATCACCAGGGGTTCGGTTCGCGCGGCTCTCAGAGATTGGATCTGGTGGGAGCACGAAAAGAACTGGGTGATGTGTCCTGGGGTTAAACACAGCAAGACCTTGATGCCTTGTAAGCAAAGATCCAAAGAGACCCTGTGTTTGGGCAGAAATCAGATTACTCTGATTACAGGCCTATTCACGGGGCACGGTCGGTTCAAGAAGCATCTGCGCAAGGTGGGGCTTATCAGCTAGGAGCCGTTGTGCAGATTATGTCAGGAAGAGGAGGAAACGGCCTCTCACCTGTTGTTCGATTGCGTTGCAATCGAACGTTTGCGCTATGAAACCTTTGGAACGTTGAGGCCGAAGGAGATAGTAGCGCAAAAAGAACTAGTAGGGAAAGTCCTTGACCTCTTTAGGAGGGGAGGGTTCGCCTACTAGAACTAAGAAGGGACTGGCACAATAAGTCTTCTGTGGCTGCGGTGCCTTGGGGCATAGGTCCCGTCCCATCTACTATCTTAATCTTAATCTTAATCTTATCCTCGAAGAAAAGTTCCTTTACAAAGCAGTTCCTCTTATTCCCCTCTGATCCATTCCTGAGAGCATCAACCAATTGACTGTTTTAAAGGAAAAACCGGAAAAAACGATTACAAAAAAATGGCATTTGGTGGACTATTTTTGTCTAAAAGCTTATTGATGCAGTCTATAGACCCGTTAAGGGGTTATAGGCAGTCAGAGGCGCCAAAAAAGTCATTTTTTCAAAAACTTTTTTGGGGAAAAACGTGTTTACTTTTTTATTCGGGAACTTTTGCGTCATATCAGTCCATGTATAAAGAACTTATTGTAATTTTTTCGTTACAAATTAATAATAATTGTACTAATGGCGAATATTTTAATGCAACAAGTAAAAAAAAAATACAACCCTCTCGTGGACATGATATCTTGAGACTGGGTCATCTGAAATCAAAATTTCGAAAAGATTTCGTTAGTAGATGACTTTATCCTCGTACTTGACCGAAGGATTTAGAAAAAAATTGAATTTTTAATTTTTTGGGACAACTTTAAAGTTTGATTCACGATTTTCACTAAAAAAAATTGCCCATTTTATGTTTGTAAAACAAGTTCTATTCATTGAAAAAAAAAAAAAAATCCTTCGTCCAAGTACGATTTTAATATGTGTAAAAGAAACACGTAAAATTTCAAGAAGATCGTTGCAGTAGATTTTGAGATATCGTGTCCACCGACTTTGAAAACGTAGTTTTGGAGAAAAACGCGTTTAAAGTTTTCAGCGGTTAAAGGTTTGCGAATAAAACCTGGATTATCTTTTTTTCAACTTACACAGTCTCATCGATTCCAGGCCCATAAAATAAGTCCTCCATGTCTTCGAAAATGTCGCAAGTTTTCCGATTTCTGCTGTCTGCGTAGGATTCTTGCCTCCCGCGTAGCAAGTTGAGCTCTGTGCTCAGCGATGGTAATTCGAACGGTCGGGGCTTGTAAACACTTTCACTCTTACAATTTTGCTCGGATCGACTTGAAATTTTAGGACAACATTCCTGAGAACCTGAGATACTTTACTTTAATATAAAAAAAATCGATTTTTTCAAATTTCTGACTGCCTATAACCCCTTAAGCACATATCAAGTTAAAGCTTTATGCGAATTTCCGTTTTTGAGTTATGCTGTCAGAGAGCCTGAAAACGGACATTTCCGGTATAAATTCGATATAGACGATCGCCTAACTTCCTGTTACCTAGCGTAGTAAGGGAAAGTAGAAATAAATCTCTTGTTTCCATACTATCTTGTAAGCATCTGCCAAATAATATAACTTAATGAAGAATATTATAAATATTTGGAGTAGTAGATTTTGCTCTTCCACTTCTTCAAAGTTTCCTTTCCCCCGTGAACTCTATGCAGGAAGCAGCACTAGTCCTAGAGGAAGATGGGATTTCAGCCCGGAGCATGGGTAACAGGACTTCAACCATTTTTCCAACGAAAACATGTTTACGTTCTTTCTCTTTTTTAGTGGCAGAGATTTTTAGTGACGCAATATGAAAGCTGTGGGTAGGAAACGAGGGGTGGGTGGTAGTTTTCTATACTATCCACTTTAAGCTGGTGGAAGTTAGGCTTTCAACTCAAAAAGCACGTCATCTTCCTGCTTTCAACTCACCACCACCACCTTTATGAAATGGGAAGCTGCATGGAAAGAGTGAGATAGGTGAGGAGGTGCTGTTGAAAGGAATAAAAACGGAAGAAGGAGAGGTGAAGGTTAAAAAATAAAATAAAAAAAGTTTACGTCACTTCCGTAAAAGTCTGTTATCGTTGTCTTCTTTTTCTTTTCTTTTTTTCACGCTCCGTTTGTACTTTTACTTGATGTAAAATAATATATAGAATATGAAATCCTGCTGATGAATAATTGTGACGATAATTCAGCTGGAAACCAAAATGTGTAAAATACTCTTTACCATTTCATTTTCATGTAGCTCACATCCTGTTCATCTTTGCTAATCTCCGCCAACATAAAAAGACCTGTACAACAATTACGGTTAGATGTCATTTTTAATGTTCTGCGAACCTCCGAAGGGTTCTAGGGAGATTTTGTCCTTCTCTAGTATTTTTCTTAGGAAGTTAGGCTCTCAAATCAAAAGAAAGAAACCAACGTAGTTAGTTTTTAGGAGTTTTTATTGGAGTTCCCTCTATCTTTACACAGCATCTACCGATGTCATCACGTTCTAAGATCCAACATCTTTTTTTTGGTGCCGTCAAAGCCGCCAAGTTTTATAACATCTAGTAACCATTCAAAACTCTTCATGAAGCTTGGGACTCTGCACCCAAGAGATAAGATAAGATAAGATTCTAATAGGGCGGCCCTTAAGGCCTACGCCACTGTGACCCATTTGGATCTGTTGTGGCTCCCCTCACTCTAAAGCTCGCCCTCCGGACCTGTCCTTTTGTTCAGACTCTTAATTCTGGAGAGCGACTTCCTGGGTAAAGCTCTCACAGGCCTTGGTTTTTTCCTCCCCGAAAAGTAACATCCTTAGCTAGGACAAGCCCTCAAATTAAGGGTTAATAAGAGAAATTCATGATTGCTTACAGTTTTTTTTTTTTTTTTTTGTACGAGAGTTCTCGAAACATGTACTTCCGTTGAAAATAGATTATCGAAACTTTGCCACGACTCCTAGTGCAAAACAGGAAGTGTGAATTTGTTAATAGAAAATAAATTATCACTGCAAAATATAGTTGATTTCAATTTTGCATGCAAATCGTGTAAAAAGAGGAAAAGCTTTAATAAATCTAAGCTGATAATCAGCTTGCAGAAATTTGCATAATTAAATATGATCGAGCTTTTTAATTGCATTCCCCTTTTTTTCTCTGTTTATCCTGGATTTGACCTCTCTCTCTTAAAAAAAAAAAAAACAAATATACCCAGCATTCTAGGAACACTGCATCATGCAGCAGTATGTATGATTTTGTAAAAAATTAATACAGCCTTTACAGACCATGTCCAGTGTCTCCCATGATTTGTTCATGTACAGGATCTAATCCAAGGGCTGGAAATCATTATTTCCAGTTCCAGGAGGCCATCATGGATTTTTGTTTGGTCTACATGAATATGGTATTGAGAGAAGTGCTGTTCCTTGTCATGCAAGTCCAGGGATTTAGAGTGCCGGGCGGGTAATTTTAATCCATTTATTTTTGTTTTTCTATCTTCCTTTTTTTTCAAATTTATTCTTATAAATATTTTATAAAAACTCCTAGTTTAAAAAAAAAAAAAAGCATGAGATCTGCATTAAGAGAAACTTGTATGATTATTTACACCAGATTTTTGGTAAAAAAATAATTTTCTCATAACTGCCCCACCCCGATCATTTATTTATTTTTTTAATTTCGTATATACATTCATCCTCAGAGATCTAGAATGAAAGTTTTTCAAGTCAATTCCTTTAAGTAACCTTTTCAGGGAATGGTGGGATATGCTCTCCAAAAAAAAAAAACTGTGGCTGTGTCATGGACACGGCCGTGTGTTGTACGTGAATACGTTTACGTAACAAGTTATATTTATTCATGTATTTAGGATGAAATCAAGGAAACAAATCGACGATCGAACACAATCTATGCCTATTACAGTCCGTTGTCGATGTAGAAGCGATTTCATCATCCACTTGCATAATTCCAACCGCCCCAGCTGCAGATGTACTGACACCGTCGTTGATCCGCTCGGCCGCATTCATTCTTTTACGTTCCTAGGCACAGCTTGACTCGGTCATATGGTGTTTTATTATTACCATTCGATTGTTCTTGAGAAGCCCTTTCCAACCGTATACGATCTCTGTATTTGGTTTTGGCTTTTCGACGCGCATAGGTCGACATTATATATTTTTGATAATATTTTTTATTCTAACACCTTATTATATTCACTGTCATTTTACACTAATGTTTTATATAAAATCGATAGATTGTGACCACAGCTGACGATTAAAACTTAAACGAACATCGTAGCTTCTCCGAGTCAAAAGTTATACTCATTGTAAATCTCGATACGCAGCAAAATGATCTCAAAATGGCGGCGCTTCCCCCTCCACCGCGCGCGCGATGCGTCACAGTCCTCGCTTATCGTAATGAATTCTTTGATCCTTTAGCTATCCAGTGGTCTAATTTAATTTTGGATATAGACGATAGATTCGAAACTATAATGCCAAACTGTATCCCCCGATTTTGTTATCATTAGGTTTTTTTGGAATTCCTCCATGTGATAGCAAATTTAAAAACGTATTCACGTCAAAAGGGACATTTCAGTGTTGTTTATGTGGTTTTTTTTTACCAAAATGTGTAATAAGATGGAAAAAATAATTGCCATTTTCAGTCGTGATACATTTATTCAGCCGAGCTTTCGATCCCTAGGGACTAGTCCACATCTTCAGGGCTGTGGAACATATTTACATATTGTTAACAATAATTCTATTACAATGAATATATATAATATAACGAAATTTACAAAAATTATTTACCTAGTTTAGAAAGTAATACTTTTACATTTCAGGGTTAGTGTGTCCTCTGTCTTGTCTGTTCATGGACTGAGTGTGATCGGTCTGTGTGTGATATGTGTATAGGTTGTGAGGGGAAGTCAGTGTTGCCAATTGAAATGGCAATTATTTTTTTCATCCTATTGAAACTATGAATCAGTCACCAAAAATAATGGAACAGCAAAATGTGTAATGTTAGTAAGAAAATACGTAAGCTACAAATAGATACCAAGATGAAAGAGTATGAGCTTTAAAGAGAATCATCCCATGCAATTTTTCCAGCTGATCATTGCAATGATTTACGAAAAGTGATCAAATTTATTGATCTGCGGACATTTTCCAGGAAATCTTTTTTTTTTTATTTTTGTTTTTTGTTGAGTGGAATTTTCTTTTATTTTTTTTGAAAAAGCGCAACTAGTATACCCACTTGTATCAAACAGGACTGATAGATACAGATCATTGGTAAACGATTTTCCATCTCTCCTCAACGGGTTTTTCCATCTTTTTTTCCTTTTATTTCCTCTCCACCCCCCCCTTCTTTCACCCATGATCCTGAAAACATGGTATCCATTTCGTACTTTTTATCAGTAGAAAGCTCTCCCACTTTTTTTTTTTTTTATCATTCATCCACTATAGCAACCACTCTAACTAAGCTCCAATAGAGCTTTTTCCATTCAATCGAACTCTCTCCCAGGAAGTTTACCCTCCCGCCACTGCCGTATGACGTACCAGGGAGATCTGTGGCTATTCATTTAAACGCATGTGTTTCCTATATATTCTGTATTTGGAGCTTTTCCAGTTTCTAGGGAAATCCTAAGATAAACTAGGGTGGGGGAAAAAACCACAAAAACCGATCCATGCGTTTAGAAGTTAACATTAATTAAAAATCTCACCTATTCAATTTTTCTTTCAGGCAGGCCCTTGATGCGGTCAAAAAAAGGTTATTCCCCTTCCCTCATGTGAGAGTGATGAATGTACCAATGAATAACGTTTAAAATAACGTATAGCACTGTTTTTTTTATTTGAACACAATATTTAAAGGGTATTAACCAGTTAAGCGCGTTTGACGTGTACACACGTCAAACCAAATTTCTGTTACGGTGCGTTCGACGTGTACACTCGTTGTGAAACAATATAAAATTGCCATTAACTACAAAAACTCGAAATTTTAATAAAATACAATAAGAATATTATTTGGTGGGATGTTTCCTTTATCTTACCCAATAGAACTGCGGTAGGAGCCAGCCAAATGATAAGTGGTTGGTACATGTTTGGTCTCCGCATTAGAGATTCGGGAATTAGGCACACAAATAGAAGCTCTCAAACCCTTGTGCAATGCCCGTTTTTTACCTTTTAGATAGAGATCCAGACCTCACAGTACGAGCATGATGTTCATTTTGCACAGAATTCAAAAAGCTCTTTTCTTCCTTGTAAAAAAGCTCTTGCGTCCCTAGTTATAACTAGAGCAATGCATACGTGAAGAGGTGCAAGATTTTGGAATGAGCACAGAATGCACTGGGGTAATCTCAAGCCCCCGAGAGGGATTGCAGAAAAAGTCGCTTGTAGTGACAACTATGACGTTGTAAACTTTTGGTCGTTTTTGACCTGCGTTCGACATGTATACACGTCATTGTCTGATTTTAATTCCGCACTCTGTGGGTTTTTTTTTCAAAACTAAATTCCACCGCTTAACTGGTTAAAAGGAGTTAAATTAAACATTGCCCATCGACAGGGATCAGGTAAAATATAATTAAACTTCCCCTAATTTTTTTTTGAGTAGGGATGGAGAGTGCAAAAAAAGGAATGAGGAATAATTCCCCTTAATGATTTCTCATCATCATGAGAAAGTTTTGTCCGGCAATCGAAGACCAAATTTCCTTGTTTTTCTCTTAATCTCGGCGTACCAATTTTATGGTCCTCCATTAGGAGCTTTAAAATGTGGGGTGATTAAAGACTTGGCTGGGTGAGCAGTAAATGTGATGTATCGAACTTAGAAATGCAAATAAGGGCAATTCAGAGGAAAGATTGGGTCCTAACTAGCGGCAGCCATTTAATATAATGCAATTTTTAAATATTGTGATATTATTGGCTAAAAAGCTGAGCATTATCCCCCACTCCCCGAAAGATCATTCAATCTTTTATTAAATCTACTACTAAAACCATATTATGTTTAAAGTTTCAAAATGGTTTCCCATTCAAAGTTCAAGAGCCAGAAAACTGGGTGAAAATTTAAATATTAAATTTTTTGTTGAATAAAATACCAGAAAGGGTTGAAATATCTCTTCTTCAGAGGGTAACCCCAGGGTTAGTCCCTCAAGTGAATCCCGCAAAGGTAGTTCTTGGCCTTAAGGGAACTATGTTCATGAATATAGTGGCTAATAAATTGCATTTTAAGGGCTTCATTTGTGGTTTTCATTTGCATACAGGTTTCTAGGACGATGTACGACTGCGGTCGTCATATTTTAGTTTTGTTCAGTTCGTTTGGGAGAATGGTTCTTGAGATCCTGGGTGGTTTAAGAGGAAGTACGATGATATTTATTTAATCATTTTCATTTTCCAATAAAAAATAAATTGTGTATTGTTGATTGTAGAGTTGATTTTAAGCTAACATCCTGTTCCACGTAAAATATCTGTTGTAGCTCCCCGGAGTATCAGAGAACCAGTCCAATGAAGTCACTCTAAAGTGTGCTATGTGATTGTATGTGTATGAGTGTGGATGAGCTAGAGTTTACCTGTAGCTACGCTAAATCTAAGTAATTAAACTTATTGAAACTTTAAAGCTTCAGTCTAAACTCGTAAATTTTATTTGGGGGTACAGGAGGATCTGTATCATTTCCTGGCTACGTATATGTCCTACTCTAGGCGAACTCCGACTCCAGATCATGGGGAGTTCTAGTCTTTCTGGTCATTATATTGCGGATTTGCTGTCCACCCTGGATTATCTTCCACTGATCACTTTTGCTAAGAGAGCCTGGATTGTAAGACACAAAATTATAAATGAAGAATCTACAATTTAAATATCTTTTATTATTATTATTTTTAATTCTCAAGAAGTTTGTTTTACTTTATTTTCTTTTTTTTGTATCATGTCCTTATTTTTTTGTATTTCTTATTTTAATGTATTTATGAATTATTTTTTCTTTCTTTACATAAAGGCTAACTCCTGCAGTCGGCTATAAGCCATGCAATTTCCAAATTTTGAATTTTGTACTATTATTTGTTTATTTTAAAAATAAAGGATTAATTAAAGTAATAACTTATTGAAACTTTAAAGCTACAGTCTAAACTCGAAAATTTTATTTGGTCTGTATGGAATAAAGGGGCCACGGTAGCCGAGTGGTTAGAGGCGAGACCTGCAGAGCTAAGATGTATTGTTGGTTTAGTGGCTTGGTCTAGGTCTTGGATTTTATTTATTGGTTAATATGAGAAATTTATAGTAAAGTATGTTAGGTGGTTATAGGCTAGACCCGCAAAGCTAAAGTGTATTGTCGGTTAGGGTTCAATTCCCCTGGTCTAGGTCTTGGATTTTATTTAATGGTTAATATGAGAAATTTATAGTAAAGTATGTTAGGTGGATAGGCTAGACCCGCAAAGCTAAGGTGTATTGTTGGTTTAGTGGGTTCGATTCCCTTGGTCTAGGTCTTGGATTTTATTTAATGGTTAATATGAGAAATTTATAGTAAAGTATGTTAGGTGGATAGGCTAGACCCGCAAAGCTAAAGTGTATTGTCGGTTAGGGTTCAATTCCCCTGGTCTAGGTCTTGGATTTTATTTAATGGTTAATATGAGAAATTTATAGTAAAGTATGTTAGGTGGATAGGCTAGACCCGCAAAGCTAAGATGTATTGTTGGTTTAGTGGGTTCGATTCCCCCGGTCTAGGCCTTGGATTTTATTTAATGGTTAATATGAGAAATTTATAGTAAAGTATGTTAGGTGGATAGGCTAGACCCGCAAAGCTAAAGTGTATTGTCGGTTAGGGTTCAATTCCCCTGGTCTAGGTCTTGGATTTTATTTAATGGTTAATATGAGAAATTTATAGTAAAGTATGTTAGGTGGATAGGCTAGACCCGCAAAGCTAAAGTGTATTGTCGGTTAGGGTTCAATTCCCCTGGTCTAGGCCTTGGATTTTATTTAATGGTTAATATGAGAAATTTATAGTAAAGTATGTTAGGTGGATAGGCTAGACCCGCAAAGCTAAGGTGTATTGTTGGTTTAGTGGGTTCGATTCCCTTGGTCTAGGTCTTGGATTTTATTTAATGGTTAATATGAGAAATTTATAGTAAAGTATGTTAGGTGGTTATAGGCTAGACTCGCAAAGCTAAGGTGTATTGTTGGTTTAGTGGGTTCGATTCCCTTGGTCTAGGTCTTGGATTTTATTTAATGGTTAATATGAGAAATTTATAGTAAAGTGTGTTTGGTGGTTATAGGCTAGACTCTCAAAGCTAAAGTGTATTGTTGGTTAGTGGGTTCAATTCTCCTGGTCTAGGCCTTGTGCATTGTATTTAATGGTTAATATGAGAAATTTGTAGTAAAGTATGTTTGGCGGTTATAGGCTAGACCCGCAAAGCTAAGATGTATTGTTGGTTTAGTGGGTTCGATTCCCTTGGTCTAGGTCTTGGATTTTATTTAATGGTTAATATGAGAAATTTATAGTAAAGTATGTTTGGTGGTTATAGGCTAGACCCGCAAAGCTAAAGTGTATTGTTGGTTAGTGGGTTCAATTCCCCTGGTCTAGGCCTTAGATTTTATTAAATGGTTAATATGAGAAATTTACAGTAAAGTATGTTTGCTAGCCGCCTTCGTCCACGACACCTAATTGGTAAGCAGTTGGACGTTAAACCCGCCTGAAAAAATAGGCAATTACTTTACTTTACTTTTTATTTTCTCTATGGAATAAACTTGAAATATTTCTAGTTTATACTTTACATTCATTAAATCCCCCGTAAGGAGGGGAAGTAGGCTAGCCACTTCATCCGGGATCTTGCCGTCCCTGCGGGTATCCCAAGTATAACACTGACACTCCTAAAAAAAAAAGTTGAAAAATAGATTCAGCCTGACGGAGGCTCAGCAAACCCACAGGCAAACTCCTGCTCACTATTAGACTGTTCATGCACAAACCTTATCACCCCCCCTCCAGCACTAGGCTCCCGGGTTTCCTGGAGAGCCTGGGTGGGTTACCAGGTACGGGGAGTGGAAAAAAATACTTTTAAGGCAATTCACTGCTACATTTTCGTGTTACCACCACAGACACCTTATTTAAATGGGAGCAGTTTGGTCATATAGACTCGACAGTTTTTCCGCGCTCAAGCTAGGCATAATTTTACTGAATGTCCCGCTAATGAAGGGGTATAGAAAAGCCATAAATGGCCAATCTTTCAGCCAAGTATTTCCACCTTAAAGAGCTGGTGCGTAGTTCTTGAAAAAACTTCATACAAAATTATTTCCTGAATTTGATTCTTGATCAAATCAATTTTTTGACCACTAGCTCACAATAATCAACATTGAAATTTTTCAATGACAAATCATCTTTCTCTCTGGCTTCCTCATCATGGTATCTCCTCACCATTCTATGGTATTCTCCAGTGATTTGTGGTGTTGCCTGCCTACCTTGGTTGCTAGACGTTCTTCTATCGGAATAGATTATCAAATGACAGACTGATAAGCAAATGAGTTGTATAAGTTGAAAATAAAAAGCGATCAAGATAAACAATCAAAATCACGCCATAGAATCATTACATCCACAACATTTTGATCATTACTTCAACAGGGTCGTTAGAAATTCTACACGTTTTTTAAGAGAGGTAGGTGGTGATTTACAAAATAATCAAAACGGCTCCCTAGTGTTTCTTGTTCATTTCCTGTTTTACTGCCTTCAAAGTTTCAAACTTGAGTTTGTAATAACGGAAGTACATAAGTTTTGGTGGTACTTTTGAAACGAAATAAATGTTTACTAGCGCTGTGATATGATTGGTGCTTAGAGTAAGATGAAAAGTACTCCGGCTTTGAGCAGAGATGGCGTTACTATAAATGCTTTTTATTTATTTATTTTGTTATGTTGGTACACACGTAATACGCATAACATACGTCAATCTGTCGAATAATTTTCATTAGACGGCTTTTTAGACGTTTCATGTAAAACTGGAATATCCCGCTGTCACAAAATTCATTGTGTCACATCGATTTATCGTAGATTTTTCATTACGATATTTACAAAAATGTTTAGTCAGAAGCTGACCACAATAACCCTTTTTTTTTATTTAGGGTTTTGACCTTTTTTCCAAGTAGTGTTCCGAAGTTTTGTACCCCCTAACTACTGTTCTGAACTTTTGCTGTACAAGATCCACATTTCATCATCATAGGATAACGATAACGTTATCGTTTAGTAATTCAGTGAAGTATTAACTCTTTCCAAAACTTCAACATTTTCTCCTATCGTTCAAAGCAAATGGCAAAAAAAAAAAAACCTTTACAACTCTTTCTCGTATTGAAACGATTCACAACAGAGTGGGAACGGATTGGCTAAGTGGTGAGGATACTGCTGCATTCCCATGAGGAGAACCCAGGTTCGAATCCAGCTGCTAGCCCTTAGATTTCTCTTCTTAGGAACTTTATCTTCTGTCTAGGATCGCTTCAATTTAGGTGATATTCAGGTTTCTAAAGCGAGATGTGAATTCTCTCGCAGAGGAACTAGCTTTCTGGGGGTGTTGCATCTCACCGGGTATAGCACAGTTCTCCGTGCACTTACACTATTCAAACTAGGGACCCAATATATTTACGCTACATGCACGGAAAACAAGCACTAACCAAGGGCTAACTTCCCTTGCACAGGTACACTACCCTGTAAAACCTTAATAAGTCTCGAAACCTCAATTGGAAATTTAAGGAGGCTATGGCCCTCTATGGGGCTGTCATGCCCAGAAGATGTAAAGCGCCTCATGAACTGCTTCATAAGATTTATTTTGAGCATTTCCAGAGGCTCCCGCATTTCGCCACTGCTACGATGAGTTGAAGTGGCTTTTTCCTGTCTATCGCCGCCAGTATTTGACTTCGTTTTTTTTCCAAGTCATCCAATCTCAAAAGCCATCCTATATTTTTCAACTCTTTAAGTTTAAAACCTCGATCCATTCCCGTAATACTAGATCTCGCACATCCGATCTCTATATTCCCTCACACCTTACCTCATCCTTTGACAAATCCTTCCTAATACGCGCTACCTCTCTCTGGAACGCCTTGCCATCATCTGCCCGCCATGCTCCGTCCGTTTCTATCTTTAAATCCCCTCTTTTCAGTTATCCCCTTTCTATCCAGCTTCCTCCGGAATTTTAGTTGTTTTAATTTATTTCCTTAGTTTCTATTGTTATTTTCATTTTCACTTTTTGTAAATACTTACGTATATTTTCTGCTTAATCTCAGGCCAAACTATTAAGGCCTCTAATTGTACCTGTGTTTATTCTTAGGGGACAATTGGTCCAGAATAATCTATTTATTTTCTATTCTATTCTATTTTCTATTCTAAATATTTTTATGAATAACTCTGTGTTTGAATAAAACGTACAAGTTAAAAAGTTTGAAAATTTTAGTCAAATAAAATCGTTCGAATGTTTATTTGTGGAAAGTGTAAACCAGTTACTGCTTTGACTTTTCTTTAGTCTGGAGAAAATCTTTTTTTCCCCCGGTTAGATTGGGGTTAACACCTGTTTACAACAAAATTTACACAAAGTTATTTCTCTTTTTTTCTTTTTTTTGTGCTGGCTCCTCATTTTCTTCAGAGGGGGGAGGCCACCCGTTTAAAACATGTAAACTGTAGGTGTACACAATGGAGGTGAAAATGGTATACGATAGATTTCCCAGCGGGCATCCAAGCAAATGCTCTGCTCTCTTGTTTCCGAGCTGTTTAGTGCATTAAGCGCGATACAGGTGAGAACAGGTGCTTCTGTGTGCGTCTTCCTCACACCATCTCTTCTATTCTCACAGCTCTTCACTTTCTCTCTCTCTCTAGTTTAGTGACACAGTGTGTTCAAATGGTTCAGGTGAATCGGAAGTCTTACTGCGTGGTGAACGATATCACTAATTGGGTCCCCAGGTTTAATAAAACAAAACAGGAAATGAGAGAGAGACAGAATAGTGACCCTAATTTTGTTTTTCTGCAGTAGCGTTATTCCAGAAATTTACTTTGGACTCCTCCTTTTCTTAGCTTAGAAGATGCATGTTTGTGGGACATATACTCCTGTGAATTGTATGTACCCATACTCCAAACACTCCAATTTACATCCTTTACAGCTTCGTAATAATCCAAGGAAATTCATTTAGCTCACTAGACCAGGGGTCCCCAAACCCAGGGGGCCAGGTTCACTGTCCCTTAGACCGTTGGAGGGCCAGAATATAAAACAAACTATTTTAAAGTAAAAAAAGAAAAAAAAACGGGAACAAATAGAATATATCAAATAAAGAACAAGTAAATTTAAATCACCAAACTGCCCAGTATTTCTGTGGGAATTATGGTCCTGCTTTTGGCTAATGAGATGGTCTAATGTCCGGTTTAGTTATAGTGTGCTTTGCCTTTCTGCCCGCTTCTGCTGTTATTTTACACTGTTTTCCGAGCCGTGACGCGTGCATCCCGCGCGTCATCGGAAGTAGTACTGTACATGAGCGATGCAGCGCTTTGCGGCACCGCCACATATAGTGCTCCCATCTCACTGACCACCAATGAAAGAGATGCCCCTTAAGAAAGTGCGGCGAGGGCCGGATAAATATCCTCAGGGGGCCGCAAGTGGCCCGCAGGCCGTAGTTTGGGGATCCCTGCACTAGACCCAACAATTTTGGGATTGTAAGCCGTTATTTTCCCAAGGGAAGCTGGTTCTAGGGATAAGCGCAACAATCCTCACATAAATGGATAGACTTTTAACAGGCAACACAGATTGGTGTCCGGGATTGGTCGCAATTTTTTTTTATTGTTTTTTGGCGCATCAACAGCTGAGGTTATTAGCACCCGGAGCTTTTTTCAGTGCACTGCCGGCCTCCGGACAGTGTTCTCTCATTACAGACAACACTATCCATCACCGGACAGTGAGCTGTAAGAAGCTCCTAGGAAGATAAAATCTAAGGGTTAGCAGCTGGATTCGAACCCGGGACCTCCGCGTGGGAGTCCAGTATGCTAACCGCATAGCTAATCCCTTCCCTGATTGGTCGTAATTAAAGTAGCGTGGCCACGCAACACCCAAATTAGATGACGGATCCCAGAACAGCTAAAAAAAGAAAGTGAAGGTAACCTAGTCAGATCAAGAGTTCCTTTAGGATAGTTCTTATGGGAGCCTCCACTTCCTTTTTTTCGTGACCGGGTTCACTATAAGAAACTCCTGGGAAGAGAAAAATCTAAGGAGCAGCGGCCGTATTAAAACCTGGGGTCTCCACGTCGGAATACGCTTATCCCTTCCATGTCTCTACCTCTTTCAAAAATCTACTGCTCCACCTCCGTTCTACAATGCCGAAGGGAATACAGATCATCAACGTAGCTCCCTCCCAAGCTTCTTCTTCAGCATACTTGTCCCTCTGCACTGTTTCCAGTAGACCTCACAGCCTTTTAATGTATGTATCTGGCTTTGTATTTACACCGCGCGTGTACAATCTACGATTCTCATTTTTGTCGTTAATCGTTAATCTTGCAAGATTATTTAAAATTTTCTTAGCAGAATATTAAATTCACCTTCATCCCAAAAATATCAGTTGTCTTAATATATTACGTTTAGCAACTTTCAGTTTTCCTTTATGGTTTTGTGTTTTTCCCTAGTTTCCTATTAGAATTTCCAACGTTTTCATCAAGTATTCATTTTTTGTAATAGATGATGTGGCCTCAAGATAATTTTCATGATTAAAATTTCCCCAGTGACTTATATATATACGTATATATGAAGTGAGTGTGATAGCATTTTTGATTAACAATGGACGAACTTGTTTGGGATAACATTTTTACCTCAGAGTGGTAACTGTTTTGAATAGAATAACGAAGAGAGCTACTGGGTCACGTCGACGAGTCACGCCGGCGAGTTTTGCCTTTTTTAATTAACCATGTACTAAATATCCCATGGCTTCCCGCCTTCCCATCATCCACTTTATTCCTGTTGCTCTCTCTCTCTCTGTTCCCAGTTTAACACTGGAAGGGAATATTGATTTGCGTCACAGGTACATGTACGTACTTACATTCCAACACCCAAATACATTCCCACAATATAACAACAAAGAGTCTCCAGTTATATACAGCATCGCTTTTTTTAAAAGTACATCCTGTACCACTCATTTATTCACAAAAGAAGGCACTTATAAATAGATTACAGTGGAAATTGTTGTTTTGTGTGAGTGAAAATCCAGTAGCATAGAGAATGGGAACTTGCAAAACAATATATCCTGGAGGAAGCATTGGTAATTTGCAAGGGTTTCAGGAACATGGTTTAGCTGGTACAATACCCCCTTCTTCTATATTTCCTTTTTGTTCCTTTTTTTAACGTTCTCTCTCTCCCCTCACATACACACACACACACACACACACACACATTTCGTCATCAGCGTTTTGTCTGTGAGTTTTTCTCCATTCTGATATTCAAAGAACCAAACCGAAGAAAGATTAAACTACTTCAGAGTTCCTGCCGGAATAGCTGCTGGAATATCCCTAAGATATTCACCCAAGGATTTCATAAGTTCAACCCACTTCAGTTTAATAGAATTTTTTATCTCTCATAGAAAAATGGATTTTTTTGTTAGGGGCACTGGGGATGGTTTTAAGATCAAGTTGTCAAGTTGATGTTTTAAACTAAATTTTGAATTTCAAGAAATTTTCATTACGTCAATTTCTGTATGAGAAAATCATTTTCCCAGAATCATTTCTCTTTTTTTCTTGCTGTTTCTCTTGACTGATTCAGCCACCAACGCAGAGTTTTTTCTCTTAAGCTTCTGAGAACGTGCTAGAAAAGTAAGTTCCATTATAGACGACGTATTGCGCATAGCATTACGCTCTACCTCTTTCTAGGGGGATCAGCCCAGAAAGTCTTCTAGTTCTGGTTTTTTTTTTGCGTCCTTCCGCAATGGGTTCTTTCCGCTTCACACAATAATTCAATCTCTTCAGGGTTCCTGCTGTGAAATGATCCCGGAATCACACTTGACCGTTCCGAGTTTCCATGCATATATTTTTGGGAAAATTTAAGTACACAAATCTACGCGAAAACACTACTTCCGCTTTACATGAAGCTGAGTAAAAGTCAAGTTTATTGCATTGAACATAAAATGACAACAAATTCACCATAAATATCTTTTTTTACTTCCCAAAAAGGAAACCATTAACACGTATCCTAAATCAGGATCAGATGAAAAGTAAATGTCACAGTCCAGATTTTGTTTCCCCCGTTATCAGTGGGGAAAAACTCAATATTTATAACCTGTATACAGATTGCTGTAACCTCTCATCTGTTATAGTGGGAAAACATACAGTCAAGGAAACATGCATAGAAAAAAAAAAGTAGATAGATTAGAATGAATCTGGTACATGAATGAAGCCTGGTTAATGCAAAATGTTTTACGAGCTTTAACATCGCGAAAATAAGGGAAAGTGAGGGAAAACTTCCTTGCGGATAATACAAACTAGTTTGTGGTAGAAGGGGGAGTTAGGAAAAGCGAAGATTACTATAACGCCCAGCCTCGTTATATATTTGTTACTAACGATGAACTATATATATATTTACTCAGTTGCAAGTCTGGAGAAAACCATTTCCAGCTAAATATAACTGTAGAGCATATATGAGATACAGAATGTAGTGATTTCCCGTGGGAAAACTGCTTGTAGTAGTAGTTGCTATCTCCCACCACTCCTGACAGCACACACACACACAGAGAAGAGAGAGGAGGGTTAGACGTCTAACCTTCTGTTAGGAGCGGCGAGCCGCACAAAACGGGAATAACCACATAGCTCTACATCCCTAAGGTTGTCTCTGTGTTTGATATAGAGAGGGAGAGAGAGAGTTTTCATTTTGCCATAGATAGTATTTTCCCATCCTTCTAGGGTGCATAGATAGATGCATATTATAAAGCTAGGGTTTCAAAAAGCTATAATATGTTTGTGGGCTACATACATTTCTTTATATATTTGCAAATGTCTATATATAAGTATATAGTTTGGGAGTTTTTTACACAGTTATCCTATGTATAATACAGCTTAGAATAGATATAAAGTATCTGGACTTGATTTCAGACCATAGAATCTCATGCTATTGCTTTGACAACGACTAGCTCAACTTAGGTGATCAAAGGGAAGATACATAATTGCTAATTTCAAGTCCTGATTTTTTAAAAAAATTATTTTCTATTTTGGGATTAGGTCATCTTTTTCAGAACTGAGGAATGTATTTTACTGAAATAGCTGTTCATTATTTTTGGTGACTGATTCATAGTTTCAATAGGATGAAAAAATAATTGCCATTTCAGTCGTGATACATTTATTCTGCCGAGCTTTCCGACCTAGGTCATCTTCAGGGCTAGTTTACAAAGTAATATTTTACTTCATTACAGAGTTGGTGTGTCTTCAGTCTTGTCTGTTCATGGCTCTGGTAATCTCAATCCCCAGAGAGAGATTGCAGAAAAAGTCGCTTACTATTACTGTTCGCCTAGAACGATTTTAATTGAAAAGTTCACCAACATGAAAAAATTTTCTTTCTCCTTATTATTTGGGTCAAAACTAACCAAAATCCACTAAAAACCAAATCGGTTTACGTCGCGGATTTTTTTTTTTTAATTTTTCAGGTCAAAAAACGGTTTTATTTTTTGCATTGTTAAGCCTAATGAATAGAAAAACAATACAGTCAAAACATGCATTTTGAAGCTGAAGGAATTTCCTACAGAAAAATTATTTGGGCTCTTTTAATCCAAAAAGTTTCATTAAATGAATTTGACTTGGAAAATTTCCCTTTTTCCGGTGTATAAATATTGTATTTTGCAGCAATTTTTCACATTTTTGAAAAGTCCCATTCCCTTCCACAAAAAAAAACGATGATTTATTTGTTAAGTAAGCTTTGAAATGCGAGAAACCCTTGTTTTTGCCTTATTTTGCTCAAAAATGTCTTTTTTATTGATTTTGAAAGTAGTGCTGCACGAGACCGAGACGAGGCGAGACTTTATGCAGTCTCGATCTCGGTCTCGGTCTCGGTCGCTCAAGTCACGGTCTCGGTCTCGGTCGCTCAAGTCTCGGTCTCGGTCTCGGTCTCGTCGAGATATCTCGGTCTCGGTCTCGGTTTTTTTGAATTATTGTTTAAGTATTAAAAGTGGTTTGCTGTTAATAATATTTTCAAAAAATGTTATTATTTTTTAATAATTATTTTAATTTATATATTGGTAATGAAAATGTGTGTAAAAGAAGACACCTACTTACACTTCAATGCATCATATATTACTATTACTGTTATATATCTTTATATAATTTCAAAAAGATATTAAAAACGCGCCAAATGAAAGACCCAAATAACATATCTGCCTACTATAACAAGTCGATTCGTGAAATAAAAAATACACCTCCCAACAAACTTCCCGCTCCATTAGTTATGGCTGTTGGTGAAGATAAAGAATCTGATGATTCACCTTTTGACGACGACGACGACGACTGCATCAATATTTTTGCACTATTTGCTCAAAAATCAGCAAATATCACCGAAGAATGGAAGACAGAATTAATTACACCAAATTAGACCAAGCACCAGTAGACGTTGACATTTTAGAATGGTGGAAAACACTTGAGAATTCCTTCAAAAATTTGTCTAGAATGGCGAAAGATATTTTTAGTATCTGTGCAACTTCAGTGCCATCGGAAAGATTATTTTCGCAAGCTGCGATGATAATGACCAATAGAAGATCTTCTCTAACTTCTGACTCAGTAAAAGCTCTTTTATGTATCAATGCTTGGGCAAAGTGTATCTTAAAAACGAAAATTTGTGGCAATATTTTTTAGATGCATAGATAGTCTTTTTTTTCAAATTCACTAATTCCAAAATTCTAAAATATAATTCAAATAATATCAAAGTTCAAAGTATTAGATTATTAATAGTGAAATTTATGAAATTGAATGAATGAATGATATGAATAGTGAAATTTAGTGAATTTATGTAAAAATTAGGTAATTCGAAGGGGGCCGCCACGGTAGCCGAGCGGTGCGAGACCTGCGAAGCTAATGTGTATTGTGGTACTGGGTTCGATTCCCGGTCTTAGGCCTTGGATTTTATTTAATGGTTAATATGAGAAATTTACAGTAAAGTATGTTTGCTAGTCGCCTCCGTCCGCGACACCGAATTGGTAGTTGGACGTAAAACCCCGCCTGAAAAAATAGTCGATTACTTTACTTTGCTTACTTTACTTATGTAATTCGAAGTCAAATAGATGTAGTAATATTGAATATATATAATAAAATCGTATCTTTTAATAATTAATTCAATACCTGTAATGATTATTTATTAATAAAGAACACAATTTTATAATTTTGTAGCTAAAAATTAATATTTGAAAAACCGAGACGAGACCGAGATTTCTCGACGAGATATATATCATGTCTCGATCTCGGTCTCGGTCTCGGTTGCTCAAGTCTCGTCTCGGTCTCGGTCTCGAGATTTGTCTCGTTTCTCGTGCAGCACTATTTGAAAGTTGAAATTTCATTTTTATCATTTATAAAATACATCAATCTGTCGGAAATTCCCTCAGCTTCAAAATGCATGCATTGCTTTTGCAAAAAACTGTATTGTTTTTCCTTATTAGGCTTAACAATGCAAAAGAAAAAAAACGTTTTTCCCGTTTTTTGATCTGAAAAATTTAAAAAAAAAAAATCCGCAACGTAAACCGATTTGGTTTTTAGTGGATTTTGATTAGTTTTAACCCAAATAATAAGGAGAAAGAAAAATTTTTCATGTTGGTAAACTTTTCAATTAAAATCGTTCTAGGCGAACCGTGCGAGATGTTGTAAACTTTTAGTTGTTTTGCCCTGCGTTCGACTTGTATACACGTCATTGTCTGTTTTTAATTCCGCATACTGTGGGGTTTTTTTTTAAAATTCCACCGCTTAACTGGTTAAACCCCCCCCCCAAAAAAACTTCATAATAGAAAATGGATAGACTGATTTAAATATTTGAAAAAAAAAATAATCATTTTTTTAATAATAATGAAAATAATGGATTAATTATTAATAATGCAAATTCAAAAACCAGATTACGTTATTAATTATTTACGCGAAAACACCTGTCAGAAGAGAGAGAGAGAGAGAATGGTAGAATAAGCCAGTAGCTAAATAGATTTAATAAAACATGTTGCAAGGTATATTACATGGTTACCTAACCATCCGGGGGTATACAGGAGTTTCGTATGTTATGGGGAAGGCACTCTATGGAAGATATAATTATATGTTACATAGGAGATGGGGGATGTTTTGGTATAGAAGGCCTCTTTAGCAGGCAGTGGGTCCCTCCACTGAGTGGAGTCTGTGAATTTGAGAGTGAGAGATCGCTCTCGACTATAGAATTTACACAGAGAGAAGAAGAGAGCCCCAGGTATATCATTAAATATACAAAATTATTTCCCTAATGGAGCGCCCTCTATACTCTGGACTGGCTTTCTGCTCCCGCCCCCACCAGCAAAGCTTCCCCCACCACCTCCGACACCCATTATCTTTTATTCGTTGCCGTTGGCCCGGCTAGCCCTGAAAACTCCATTAACTTACTAAATGTCCCTCCTGGGAAACACTCACCAACACACAGGGTATACGTAAACATGGAAATGTTTTAAAGCTGTTGGAAATTAATACTGGCTCAAACCGTTAACTGGGGAGCTGTTGAATTGGGTCAATTTTTTCTCTCTCTCTTTCTAGTCAAATAATTTATTTGATCATACAAGTGATAATTCCTTGTCTTGTTCTCCTTTTTTCTAGCCTTTTAAGAGCTGTGGTGAAAGGCTATCTCAATCTCTCTTCCCTATTTTTGGCTTTTGATAATAGTAATAATAGTCTTTTTTATGGGAACGGATTAGCTATGCGGTTAGCGTATTTGATTGGAGCTCTCGGGTTCAAATCCAGCTGTTGACCTCTTAGATTTTCTCTACCTAGGAGCTTCTTACAGCTCACTTGTCCCAGTGATGGACTGTGTTGTCTGTAACGAGAGAAAACCTGTCCGGAGGCCAGCAGTGCACTGAAAAAAGCTCAGGGCGCCAATAACCTGAGATGTTTACGCGCCTTAAATCATTTTAAAGAAAACTGTGGCTGTCATGGACACGGCCGTGTGTTGTACGTGAATACGTTTACATAACAAGTTATATTTTTTATATAAAATATTTTTATTCATGTATTTAGGATGAAATCAAGGAAACAAATCGACTATCGAACACAATCTATGCCTATACAATCCACTGTCGATGTAGAAGCTATTTCATCATCCACTTGCATAATTTCAACCGCCCCAGCTGCAGATGTACTGACACTGTCGTTGATCCGCTCGGCCGCATTCATTCTTTTACGTTCCCGACACAGCTTGACTCGGTCATATGGTGTTTTATTATTACCATTCGATTGTTCTTGAGAAGCCCTTTCCAACCGTATACGATCTCTGTATTTGGTTTTGACTTTTCGAAGCGTATAGGCCGACATTATATATTTTTTTATTCTAACACCTTATTATATTCACTTTCACTATTTTACACTAATGTTTTATATACAATTGATAGATTGTGACGACAGCTGACGATTAAACCTTAAACGAAAATCGTAGCTTCTCAAAAGTTATACTAATTGCAAATCTCGATACGCAGCAATATTGTTTAGGAAAAATACAAAAATACGAAAAAGAAACTGTTCGGGTCAAGAAAATTTCTTAAAACCTTTATTGATTTCCTATATAAGTGGCATAACATTGAATTCCTCTAAAAAGTGTGCATCAAACTGAGATCGGGAAGGACGGCTACGCCCTTCTCGGTGGGGGCGGCTAATGGCGAGAGGTTGAAGAAGTACACATGACCCTCAACAGCAGCCTCTAGTTGCACTCTAACCTTCGTAAACTAATTTCTCTGTAGAGTAACTAGTCAGATGAAATCGATTGCCCTTCGTAGGTGTTTCTGATACTATGGGCGCGTTTGGAACCCCCCCCCCCTACAGTTATTGTGAGGACAATTTATTGGGTGTGTGTTTGGGGGGAAGGAAGGTCCCATAACTGGATATAAGCTTAAGGAGGTAAAAAAAAAAGGGGTATATTTCCCAAGAGGTGGTAAAAGCTGTGTGTTTAACTGTGTGCAATGTCACCTGTTCTAACCCGAAATGTGTGGTACATTCAACCATTTTTCCTTTATTTAGAACTTTTGCACTACAGATGTCAGTTTAGTAAAACGACTACTAAGTTTGTGACGGCTGGTTGGCTAGGTAAATGTTCACAACCATTTTACATTATTCATATTAGGTTATTGTCTGACAACCTTTTCCAGTAATTGACTATTTTTCTTAAATTATTCATCAGGTTTTTTTTTAACTAACAGGAATACATTACATCAGGGAACATGTTATTCAACTTCCTTGCTGACGTAAATTTTATTACCTTCTCTTATTCCAGAGCAGGAACACCTGAGATAATGTCAAATATCCTGTAATAGAATTTCTGGAATACATTTTCATGGATCACTATTGGCAGCGTTCATACTGCCTTCTCCTTTCTACAGAACTTACAGTTTCAGTAACCTAGTTTTTCCCCAAACACTGGGGAACCAATAAATCGGACTATCTTCCCATTTAGCACGGAAAATTCCAATTTTTCCAACCATTCACTTATTTTTATTCAATTTTATTGCTGATGAAAATTAGGTAAACTCTTTACTTTAATTTCTGTTATAATTTTCAATGCTTGCCAATACTTACGTAATTTTCTTCAAAGTCAACGTGTCCTGACATTAATTTTTTTTTTTTTAATGAGAATCTATACTTTTACGGACACGTACGAGGTGTGTTCAAAAAGTAACGGGAATTTTCGTTTTTTGAAAAAAATATTTATTTATTCATCTACATTAATATTGTCGCCTTCAAAGTAGTCCCCTTCGCATACAATACACTTGTGCCAGCGCTTTTTCCAATCCTCGAAACACTTCTGAAACTCGATCTTTGTGATAGCTTTCAGCTCTTTCAGCGATTCGCTTTTAATGTCATCTATGCTTGTAAAACGACGGCCTTTTAATGTTCTCTTTATGTTTGGAAATAGAAAAAAGTCACATGGAGCCATGTCTGGCGAATATGGAGGCTGGGGCATCGTTAAAGTTTTGTTTTTGGCCAAAAATTCACGAACAAGCAATGAAGTGTGAGCAGGTGCATTATCGTGGTGCAAAATCCATGAGTTGTTTTGCCACAAATCCGGGCGTTTTTTTCGGATTGCTTCACGCAAACGGCGTTGAACTTGTAGGTAGTACTCCTTATTGATTGTTTGACCTTGTGGCAAGAATTCATGATGCACTATGCCATTAAAATCGAAGAACACAGTGAGCATAACCTTCACATTCGACCGCACTTGTCGAGCCTTTTTCGGTCTTGGCGATCCAGAATGCCTCCACTGGGACGATTGAGCCTTAGTTTCGACATCATATCCGTAAACCCATGTTTCGTCACCTGTTATAACACGTTTCAGTAGATCCGCATCGTTGTCGACTTCATTGAGTGACTCTTGAGCAACTTCCATTCTCCGCTGTTTTTGTTCGAAATTCAACAATTTTGGAACAAATTTTGCTGCCACACGTTTCATACCCAAAACATCCGAAAAAATTTCATGGCATGAGCCAATTGATATGGCAACATCATCAGCGACTTCTCTGATTGTGATTCGGCGATCGTTCATAACCATTTCTTTCACTTTTTTCACGTTTTCATCGGTTGTTGATGTGCTTGGACGTCCAGGTCGTTCGTCATCTTCAACGTTTTCGCGGCCATCTTGGAAACGCTTATACCACTCGTAAATCCTTGTTTTACTCATAGCAGACTCACCATATGCCTTTATTAACATTTCACACACTTTATTACACTTTATTTGATTTTTTACGCAAAATTTAATACAAATTCTTTGATCCATTTTTTTTAACAAACAAAAATCGCCAAGCTCGAAAAACACGTCTAACCTTAACGGCTGCCACTTAAGAAGTAAACAATGAATATTACTGAAAATTTTATCGTACTTCAGGGGCATGTGTACCAACATAATAAAAAAAAATTTTTTACAATCAGACTCTCCAAACCCGCGAAATTTAAAAATTCCCGTTACTTTTTGAACACACCTCGTATATCAACAACGCCACAATAAAACCGTATCCTATTTTAGGGTAAGAATATATATTATTTAATCGCAAAGTTTTGAGCATCTTATGACGAACAACCTCCTTTACCCAGCAGGTGATAAACCTCTCATACATGCTCTCTCACTTTCTTCAGAATCTGTCCAAGTTCTAACCAGTAACAAACCCCTATCCTGTAATACGAGTCTGGGTCCATGTGATACTGCCAGGAATTCCTGGGTGAATTTAATCAAATCCTTGTATTACAAAGTTTGTTCATCTCATTTACTAGTTCCATCCTACCTGCTTCGGCAAACAACTACTCGCATCTTTAGGCACATACAGGTTCCCAAACTTTCGGAACTTTACACTCTCTCTCTATATATGTATGATGATCCTTCTCTCTAAATCCTACTTGTAGCAAACTATTACCAACTACTCGTAAATCCACTTGTGTAATAGAAATTTACGTCCACCTATTTTCTGTGGCTAAATTTTATCTATTGGTTATATATCACAAGCAAATCATTATCTAGCAATATATTATTTGTCTAACAACTTTGTAAAGTACATGATAAGTTTATCTTAATATTTGTATCTTATCAATTAAGAGTCTAACAAAATTGAGTAAAAAAAAAAGAGTCACAAAAGTTTAGTTAACAAATTCTTTATCAGTGTGATCATAAGACAGTATTAAGTTAGAGTTTGGTCCGCTACACGGTCGAGTAATTACCTTTTATTCCTTAGGGATATCTGTGGGAAAGCCAAGGACGGATGTAGCCGCTATTACATTGTTCATTGACAGGAGATATCTTGTTGGGCAAAACTCCTGAGGGAATCTAATTCACTGTCTCGCTCTCATTCGTTTCCCTTTCGCTCTCTCTGTCTCTCGCTATCCCTGAACTACATATAAACCAACAAAATTACTAAAATTCTATTCCCAGGATGAGGCTAGCCAAAAAGAGGGGTGGAGGGAAAAAAAAAGAAAGAAGAAGGGAATTTAGAGGAACTATTCCAAGGACATTAAGTAATTTCTTATTTCCGTTTCTTCCACCGCAACATCCACTTTATCCTTCACTGTTCTTCCCTCCAATAAATTGTGTAGCATATTGTTAGAAGAGATTGTTTTCTAGGAGAGGTTATCTATTTGGGAGTAATGTACAATCTTAAGTTCTATCAAGATGGTGTACGGAGAATGAGAATTACTGAGAAAGGAAAAAATATATATATAATGTATATATATTTTTTTCTTGAGCCACCTCCACTCTATTTCTGGAACCTCCATGAAATTCTGGAAATAACCAGGTTTTGGAGGAGGATATATCTTCGGTAGAACCTATTACCAATTTTAGAGAAGCCATCTCTACAATACCTATCTCTAAAGAAGGGATTTGATGGGGATGCTAATTCTAAGCGAGTGATCGGTCGCACAATAGAGTGTGCGAATTCACAATAGATCTAGTTGGCTAAGTGCATCTATCACATTAGGAAAAACCAAGTGTTTTCAAATCAATTTAAATTTGTCTGAGGTTTTTCTATGTTATCATTTTCATTTTTTATCTTTGCTGAACATAAAACTAGATATGTAAACACCACAGTTTTTCAGTCTTAGCTGATCTGGAAAATCTTTTTTAGTTAAAAGGTAGTTTAGAGTTGGGAAAAAACTTAGATCGTTTTTCCAAGAGAATGGAGTTTGTGTTCAGATGAGACAATATCCTAACTGAATCAAGTATTTTCCAATTCCAAATCGTTCTTCCAGTTTAGACAATACTAGAAGAAGAATGTTCTCTCCCTCAAGACTTCTTGCATACGGCGGGTGGTGAATTAAAGGTGGTTTGTGTTAGTGTGTGTGGGTGTGTATATACAGCTACAAGTTCGCAATCCAATAAATTATGGTGAAACCCTAAAGTCTTGGTTATTGCCAAAGTTGGGTAGATCTGGGAAGCAGTGGATGGTTAAAGTAAAAGGGGAGTTAGAGTGAAAAGGGTAGAATGGAGGAAGCGAGATAGAAGGTTCAAGGGAGACGTGTTAAAATTTGTAATATCCTGGACATTTGTATTCTATAGCCACAGACCGAGGTTAAGAAATAGAGAGAGGGTTTTAGCGTTTAAGGTTTCTGAGTGAGAGAGATCAACGTGGGCAGGTTTTGCTCTTAGAAATGGCTGGAGGAGGCATCCTAGCAGCTCCTGAGGGATGGTCGCGTCAAAGCGTTTAAGTAAGTGGCAGGTCCACGGTGAGAGACCTGCGGAGTTCTGGAGCTGGAAGGCAGTTTTGAGCTACTCCCTCCATCCCTCAACTAATCCTCACTAACTCCACTCGCTCAACGAGTCAACACTAGCCAGCTGTAATATTGAGTTCCCACTACTCTTCTAGGTCATCCCATGCGAACGGTTCCTTAATTCACAGCCAGTCCCTTCCTGGACCTCAAGGATTCCTCAATCTTCTTTGCTAGTAGCCCAACATCTCACTCTCTGTCTTTCTCTCTCTAGCCAACATGGATTCCCTCAGCTTCTTGAGAAAGAATGCTATTTTTATACAGGTTCATCCCTTTCCTGGTTTAGTAAATCTATGTGTTCGACAATGACCTGACATGGATATTGATAACAATCTAAAACTAGACCACAGAGGTTTTGACACGGAAATAGCGCAAGAAAACTTCTGAGCAATTATTACCTATAAAGATTTCTTGTGAGAAGCAAAGTCTTGACGAGGACTTCCGCTCCATTTGTGGGTTATGGGTAATGTAGAAAGGGTTGAATGAATCTTGCTTGCTTGATCAAAAAAAAGAAATGCAGTCAGAAAGGGGAGTTATGGCAGTACAAGTGGGAGTCAGCAACTACTGTACTATAATAAATCAACCTCTGATAATGAATCAACGTCCGAAATCAATAAGAATCGAGGTAACTACGCGTACTATGATGGAGAAAATAAATGGTAATAAGAAATGCAGCTCTGATAATGAATAAACGTCTGAAATCGATAAGAATCGAGGTAACTATGCTTACTTTGATGGAGAAAATAAACGGTAAAAAGAAATGCAGCTCTGATAATGAATAAACGTCTGAAATCGATAAGAATCGAGGTAACTACTGTGATGGAGAAAATAAACGGTAAAAAGAAATGCAGCTCTGATAATGAATAAACGTCTGAAATCGATAAGAATCGAGGTAACTATGCGTACTGTGATGGAGAAAATAAACGGTAAAAAGAAATGCAGCCAGTGAAATTTTCTACTTACGTAAGAGATATCTTATTTTGTGATTATTTAAAAAATCGAACAAATCTGTATTAAATTTTCAAATGGGCAATCAGAAAACAATTGATTACTTTATAAAGATCGATTAATACGATAGTTTGTACGAGATTAGCCGCTAAAAGGAACGATAAAATAGGAAAGCAAAAGGGGAAGTAACAGTTCTAAACCACGAGAGCGAACAATCTACGGCGGAAAGTGCGGCTGGGTAGCCAACTTAAAGGAAATAATTAGACTTTAACGTTTTGTTACCATTACCAACCAGCGCTGTGTAATTGATGCGGACAATTACACAAACCAATATACATTACCGCTCACTTACACACACACACACATACACTCCTATCGCATATGCACGTACTTACGAACGAGTACTTAGCAAAGTTATTACTACTAAAGTATTTAACTAGCATTAAAGGAAATCCACTCTAACCTGTACACTTAGGATTAACCCTTTTTAGTAATTGATAAAATTCTAGGTCAGTAATTGAAAAGATTCTGTTTTTCCATTAGAGTGTTTATTAACGGCTACAACTAAGTTGTAAAGCGCTGGGGGTCAGTGATAGATACTTATTAAGAAAAATAACTCAATAGATATCTACATTTGACTGATTGAGTGCGCTACTTAATTATGTACTTTAAAAAAAAATGCTTAAATTGAACTCTGATTGGATGTAACACTTGAAAAAGTGTTTTTATCTAATTTTGAAACATTTTGCTATGACATTGATCCTTATCAATGACTCTGATATGAGGCGGAAGTGCAGTTCATCCCCCCCAAAAAATGACCGGAAATGTTGCTTCCATAATTCGAGTTCCACATCGTCGTACATGCAATACCTACTATTGCAGTCAAGGAAACTATGAGAACCAATAAAAATGGAAATGATGCTGTAAATCCTGACACAAATAATTTAAACAAATTTTTAAACAACCAATAAAGCTGTTGGACCACTTAGAGTTTTCTCTTCCTAGGAGCTTCTTAGAGCTCACTGTCGGATGATGCAGTATGTTGTTTGTAACAAGAGAGCACTGCCCCAGAGCAACTGTAATACGTTTCTCTAATTGTATCCAGTGATAGACATCCAATTGCTGGAGCCAACTCTTCCAGTCGCTGGAGCCAACACTTCCAGTCGCTGGAGCCAACTTCCCAATTCCTGGAGCCACCTCGCTTCTCTCTCATAGCTCTATTTGCTTATTCAACAACAAAAAAAGAATTCTCGGTATAGATACTCCCCTTTATCACCAGGCAACCAATCAGGCTCTCCAACCACGCCCTCCTTAATTTCCTGTGGTTTCTAGATGCCACAGACCTTCTCTAATTTTAAACTAAAGATGGCAGAGAGTATTATATTGTGAGCGATGGTTTTTTTTTCCACCTCTTCTTTAGTCTGCTCAGATTCTTCAGTCTGCTCAGAACTAGAGCTTGAAGAACGATAAAAAGATTGGAATCTGTTGTGTCCTTTAAGAAGACATAAACCCAAGATTGAGTATGCAAAGCGCAATTATCTTGGTTCGAGCAGAAAACCATGTCAAGTTTTCCAGCAGAATCACATGGAAGTTTGCCATTGGCCTTGAACAGCTATTTGGGGTCGCAAACTGGTCATAGTTAAACACTGTTCCAGCTCTAAGGCTCCGTAGGGGTTTAGGTGGACAGTTACGGAACATCCATTGATTCTAAAGAGCCCTTAATAGTTCCTCACCCATTTTTTAGTAGCAGGCATCCCAGACTATAGAAACAATTCCTTGCTATTTTCTCGTGACTCCACCACACACAGACACGGAGGTGAAAAGCTTACAGCTTACAAGAGAAAAACAAGCTAAACCAAAGAAGTTTTTGAAAAAGAAAAAAAAAAACAAAAAACAACTCTGCCAACTCTGAAAAAGTTTTTCCATCTTCAAAAGATATAAACGAGCATCAGCAATTTATTGCCGGCAATTTCCCTTCAAAAAAAAAAAAAGAAAAGTTTAAGCACCTAAAGAGTTGATGGTTATAAAATTGTCCTCATCAATTCAGAGGGTACTCATCAAACTCCGACCCGCACTCAGTTACAGTGAAAAACATGATGGGAAATTTCATATTAAAAGTCAGGATCTAAAATTTATACCATTAAACATAAAATCCACCTCTTAACGAACATTCATGATGTTTGCGTAATATTGAGGAGAGTGGGAGAAAGATGCCCTTACAGGCCCTAAAAAGGTCCAAAGAGCATGAAAGAGCTCTGTTTTTACATCATAATATAATCAAGTAAAATCCTCCGCCGTCGCCCACCCATCATAATCCTGTGCAGCAAACAAAGACTGCAACCTCACATCAAGGTTGATAAATAGGTAAGGTTATAAAATAATAAAACATAATGGTCTATTACTGGGGGCATACACGAGGATGTACGTAAAATCACTATTCCCAGACATATAAGCGTAAATGTGGGGGAAGGGGGGATGGGATTAAAAGTCATTTTCCTGCCTCTCTCCAAAGAAACGTTATCTTCCTTGGGGAATATCCCCTTGCTAACTAGAGAAGCAAGAGGCAGGCATCCTTTCTTAAGATCATTA
The DNA here is from genome assembly GCF_049639745.1 of Rhodnius prolixus. Taxonomy (NCBI): domain Eukaryota; kingdom Metazoa; phylum Arthropoda; class Insecta; order Hemiptera; family Reduviidae; genus Rhodnius; species Rhodnius prolixus. The sequence goes on from NW_027411582.1 coordinate 35,088,573, forward strand.
ACAGATTATGAGTTCTGTTCCTTTCCCCTAGTTCTACCGGGGGTTATATCCTCCTTTTTCTCCTTCAGTACACTCAACATTACAGAAACCCCCCACCCTATCCTATACAAACTAAGAAGTTGCGGAGCTTTGACCTTGTACCACAGCCACTTTTAATAGAGATTGGAATTAATTATTGCGCGCATGCTTGGGATATAACAGCGAGGTTTTTAGCTAAAAACTCCTCCCGTTTGCCGTTTTCATATACTAAGGCACCCTGTGTGTCCTACTATATGGTAAGTAGATACATACTCGATGCACCCTACTTGAGCGTTGTTCAAGAACCCTTCAACGTGTTCTGGAAGGAGGATATTCTATTACAAATTAACGTATAACCAGGGCGCAACAGAGATGGGAGTAGCCCTTCGTATCATTCGCTCTCTTTTTCTCTCTTTGCCCTCCTCACCTCGCCATCTTCCACACACACACACACACACACACACACACACAGTTCGCCCGCTGAACCCAGTTTGTGGGTTAAGGGGGAAGATTATCCTGTCGCTAAATTAGTAGGTTCCTCTATCTTCCAATCTCTCTCTCTCTCTCCCGCTACCTTTGTCCTTGTTTCATCCCGGTTATTAGTAACATATCCCCTTGCTCTTCGTATTCCCCTAGCTTTATTAAACTCATCATCCTCCTCTTCTGCAGGATATAGGTAACCAAGAGAGAGTTTACTCCTAAACCATTTTCATTAAAACAAAATAATCACTTGTGATAGAAATAAAGTTTTTCCATTCTTCTCTCTTTTCATCCATTTCCCTCTTACGGCTGGATATATAAGTTAGCATTGGTTCATTTTTTCATCGGAAAAACTCGGTGCTTTGGATGCCTGCATTCAGTAAAATGGTAAGAAGTCATTTAATCAATAACAAATACTAAAATTTTAAAACCTCCATGTTATTGATTAATTTCTGTTATCAAAGGAAGTGATTAAGGGATTTTATCCGGCCGGCTGATGATAGGAACAATGGGTACTAAAGTAAAGTAATTGGCTACGGTTTCAGGTGGGCTTTACGTCCAACTACCAATTGGGTGTCGTGGACGGAGTCGCCTAGCAAACATACTTTACTATAAATTTCTCATATTAAATAAAATCTAAAGCCTAGATCAGGGGAACCGAACCTACTAAACCAACAATACATCTTAGCTTTGCGGGTATAGCCTATCTATAACCCTTAACATCATTTGCTTTAAATTTCTCATATTAACAATTAAATAAAATCTAAAGCCTAGACCAGGAGCAACCTACTAAACCAACAATACATCTTAGCTTTGCGGTTCTAGGAACCCACTAAACCAACAATACACCTTAGCTTTGCAGGTCTAGCCTATAACCGCCTAACATAATTTACTATAAATTTCTCATATTAACCATTAAATAAAATCCAACGCCTAAGACCGGAGAGTCGAACCCACTAAACCAACAATACATCTTAGCTTTGCGAGTCTCACTTCTACAATGGGTACTATACCTATCGCACAGTACTGTCAGAAGAAGGTAAAATCTTAATTAATAAGGACGATGACACTTTGGATGCCCAAACAAAACTCCAGGTCAGGGAGGTCTAAACAGAAGTGTAATTAAAGAAGTAATAAAACGATTCTCTAAATTTATCCCTAGCATACGTAATAATTGTTTCAAGAGCAGAGTCCCGGTTAGAAGGAAGCACCATTACAGTTATAGCCAGTGTTGTCAGATGCTGGGAAATTACTTAAAAAAATAAAAATCCAATTGATCCAATGATGCATCATTCAAATTCCAGGGATGTACTCAGCTATAAACAGGATGGGTTCAGTGCTTAGGTGGGTTCTGTGCACGCACGCAATTATGGCTGTCAAAAGATTTTTGGAGGACCAAGGGATGATTCTTTTGTAGTAGCAGTAGACGGTGGCTGTGGATGTTGGAGGCTGGTAATCATATATCTGTGCGCTTATTGGGTGCGTTTTCTTTTTACCGATTTCCCTTTTATGACTCTGTGGATGGACAGTTTTCTTTAGAATTGTTTGTGCATTATCTCATGTAGTTTTCAATGAGTTATTTCGCTGATCATAGTTGATTTTTTTTTTTTTTGTTAGCGTTGGGTTAGATTGCTGGCTTATCTTTGATGTAATAAACGAATGTAATGTGAGATGAAGTTGTATCTACCTGTAGCTAAAGAATTAATAGTTCTTGAAAAAAAAATGTAAATTTCTTCAAATTTGTCCATTTACTTCAAGGAGGGAAAAAAAAATGAATACCATGTCTCTTTCTAGACTTTGCAAAGTTGCTAAAGAAACCGCCTCACTTTAAGCACTAAAACTTTACAGCAAAGTACAAAGAGAGAGAGCGCAAGAGAGAGTAGGCCTACTTACCTACTTGAGTAAAACTTGTACTAGTTACAAGGATGGCCCAAAAGGGTCCATCTGGAAATGTCTCTCTCTTCCCCTCTAGTGTCATCCTGGGGAGCTGTTTGTCCTGGGGTCCCTTTTATCCTATTTCTGCTTTTACTTTGCCCGAGCTAGGGTATCCGGGTGTGTGTTAGGGCGTACTTTAAGGGTGACTTTCTACAGCCTAGCCTCACTATGTATTAAAGGTTCAAAAGAAAGGGCCTTGCACTTACTCTTCCCCCTTTCTATAGCTAGTAAATAATGCACCCCGCAAAGTACATATATACTACTATGTACTCCATTAGCAATCTTATATAAAAACCAAAATGTAAGGAAAAATGGCGCGAGAGAAATATCGATCTCAGATTTTTTTTTTTTTGCTCTCCCTTGCAAGGGTCTCAAAATCGTCCAAGAATTTATTTATTAATCAATTATTTATTTAATGTCTTCATTCTTTTCTTTCTCCCCCCCCCCCCAGAAAATGAAAGTATTGAGTACACGTCATAGTGTCTTAAGTTCAAAAGAAATTTAAACTTTAATCTTTACTTTGATATCAGAAGACCTACACAAAAAGCTTTTTATAAATAACAATAAAATACTAGGGTAGAAATTAGCTTAGAGGTTAGCGAATACTGGACTCCAACGCCTTGGGTTCCTGGGTTCAAATCCAGCTGCTGGCTCCTTAGATTTTTTCTTCCTAGGAGCTTCTTACAGCTCTTCTATCTTGATGGTTCGACAACCATCAGGTCCTGAAAGTCCTTTGCGGTCAAATGTTTTTTTAAGAACCTTTTACTGTCTCTTCTATTAAGAAAAACAATCTTAATTTACTACATATAAATAAATTCAACAAACCAATTCGTTTAAGTTCTAACTAAACAGATGCTATCGACTACTTAAAAGACTCTTAGACGACAGATCAAAACTCTCTCTGGAAAACAAAAGACTGCCTTAATACTTCTATTTTGAAACCCATCTGGAATAGAGCTGTGGGGTTCAACCAAACGCTCCAATCTCCAAAGGATTCAATCTAAAATATTTCGAACTATTGTACACGCTCCTTTTTATGTCTCCCAACCTGGGACTATACACACTGTGACCTTAACATTCCTTTTGTCGCACAAGTCGCTGAAAACAAGATTCAGAAAACTCCACTTCATCCTGCAATCTCATATAGTTCCTCTAGCTCAAAAAAATCTTTCTTCTAGAACTCTTCCTGACAACCCGACAAGACGCCTTAAAAGAGACAGTGGCCTCGTAATCTCCTCTCCAGTGAAGAGAGTGACTAACCATCCAATATTTGGGAGTGTTACCACTGGGTAACTTCTCCACTCGTCACTTATCATTTGCTACTCTATTGTATCATTGTTACTTATAGCGCTAACGCGCTGATTCTAGCACAATAAACGCAAAAAAAATGAAAAAGTTCTTTTTCGTAAAAAAAATTGATCATATTTTAGAAAATAATTAGAAAAATTAGAAAAATCTAATTAAAATTAGAAAAATCAATCCTAGCTATTTAGATATATAGCGAGTGATATCTTATAGATACTAACGGAGAGAGATTTTTCCCCAAAGGAACCTCTCCTAACTTGCAAGCTATCCTAGGATTATCATCAAACGGATTTTGGATCTCCATAATCCCTAAATCTTAATATTCCTTTAATAAGTCTCAGCCAGCCAATAGATCCTGGACATCCTAAAGGTTCTAGTTCTTTTCTATTTATTTCTAAACAATTGGTTTTTCTTGAGATTTTTCTCTTCTTTTTTCTCTCTCTCTCTCTCTCATTCCATGCGTCGAAAATTGCCACAACGCAGAAGACAATTTTTTGCTGGTCCTATAGTCAACGATTCGCGCCATTAGTTAGTGCTATAAGTAACAATAACAGAGTAACAAATGAAACAAACGAGTGGAGAAGTTACCCAGTGGTAACACTCCAAAAGATTAGTCCACTCTCTTCACTTGAGAGGAGATCACGAGGCCACCCTGTCTTTTAAGGCGTCTTGTCAGGGGAAGAGTTCTTGAAGAAAGATTTTGTGAGCTAGAGGATTTATATGAGATTGCAGGTTGAAGTGGAGTTTTCTGTATCGTCTTTTCAGCGACTTGGGGGTGGCAAAAGGAATGTTAAGGTCGGTGTGTATGGTCCAGGTTGGAGGCCTAAAATGGAGCGTCATACAATAGTTCGAAGTATTTTAGATTGAAGAGATTGAATCCTTTGGAGATTGGAGCGTTTGGTTGAACCCCACAGCTCTATTCCATAAGCACAGATGGGTTTCAAAATAGAAGTATAAATCAGTCTTTTGTTGTACAGAGAGAGTTTTGATCTGTCGCCTAAGAGTCTTTTAATTAGTCGTTACATAGATAAGTTCTGTTCTTTTAAGTCTAGTGCCGAGGGGGTGCTCCCTAATTCAACAAAGAATACTAGAATAAAGATTATACACGGATGTAGTAGTAAACTGAAGTCTCTGTAGTGTCAGCCTGTTGCTAGCGCTGTCTTGATTATACGGTTGCGTAATTTGGGTTTGAATTATTTGTGTCTGTAACTATATAATTAATTGAATTGAGATTCTTGGCAATGTATGGGCAATGAATGTTACTGTGGCATGCAAGTGCCAAGAGGCTAGTGTTTGTTGTACCTTGGCGTGCTTGGCATACATATCATTGATGGGATTTACCATCGTATCATGATTAATTGCATTCATTTAAAAAAAACATCAGATCTGAAGACTCACACGACTTACTCTTACTACAATTCTTGAGGTTCTAACTTTTACATTTTCTTTAAAACTCTGAATTTTTGACGTATTAAACTATAGCTAACAGTATCTACATAGATTGTAGAGCACTATTTCTGTGGTTTGTACTGATTCATCTAAACAAGAGATATTATTACCAGCTTAATTGCTTTTTTTTATTTTTGCCAAGCTCAATGCTAGAGGCTGGGTCATCTGATTTATAAACTATTGCTGCGTGCATAAGATGTAACTGCATAATCTAAAGTGTACTTTAATATAGTTGTTTTTTTTTGTTTTTTTTATGTTTTAGCTAGGGGTCGGCAACCTATTTTAAGTAGAGAGCCATTTCTTCTTAAATAATTTTAATAAATCTTACCAAGAGCCGCAAGGATGGTAGTGTAAACAACTCTGTAGATCATTTGTATTCACAAATTATTATTTTATGATATTCAATAACATTTAAATGTTTTATATATTTATTTTCACATATTGCAAAGTAAATAAACAAATAAATAATAACTAAACCTGTGTTTGAATAAAAATGGCGGCAGTCCTATATATTACGAACTGTATTTTAATCTAATTCTATTCAATTTCAAACCCATCACATTTAAAATTCTTTTTGAAAAAATATCTTTACTTTAATAAATGAAATTTTCATTTGTTTCAATAAAATTGAAATATACAATTTATTTTGGACAGACTGAAGAACCACCAAATTTGGATAAAAGAGCCGCATGCGGTTCGCGAGCCGAGCGGTTATAGACTAGACCTGCGAAGCTAATATGTATTGCGGTACTGGGTTCAATTCTCCTGGTCTAGGCCTTGGATTTTATTTAATGGTTAATAAAAGAACTTTACAGTAAAGTATGTTTGCTAGTCGCCTCCGTCCACGACACCTGATTGGTAGTTGGATGTTAAGCCCTGCCGAAAAAATACTTTACTCTTTTTTTTCACTGCTCTAAGGTTAACTAAAGATCGTATTTTGTAATAACTATTACTAAAATAGTTTAAATTGGAAATATTTAGCGCTGCTTTTGAGTAGATCTCAAGAATAATGCAAAAATTAATTAAATGAATTGATAACTATTGGTCAGAGTAGAATTACAATCGATTCTTCTGAGGGCGGTCAATAAAAAATTATACAATCAAGTTCTAAGTTGCGATTAAGTAGTGAGTAAATTTAGAGTGAGTGAACGAGAAAATGTATTTCAGCTGGATTTAATGTATGTGATTGTATTTATTTGGATGAATGTATTTAGTAGAATGATAGTTTTAGTTTAGAATGAACTAGTATAATGTGGTAGAAAGGAAACGAATGTTTGACAACTTATACAGGTATTTAGATGCACCATTTCGCTACGAAGACATAATATTCTCCACCAACATATATGTGCTTAAATCTGTAGCAGAGCTAGCAAAGAAATATGGAGTGTATTTAAAAGTTATAGAATGAATGGAAGAAAATGATTAGAGAAGGATTACGTGATTTTAATTTCGGTTAAGCTATAAGGATGGCAGGAGTACAGAGTAGTGATCTATCCATTAGTTGTAGTTTATTTAAATAGTTGTATATAATAGAGGGATGAATGTGTGAAGCGAATGTATTTATAAGTAAGAATGGAGTGAGTGATATTCTAGTGATAAGCTCCTAGACGATGCTGGCTGTATGGCGGTAGCCAATGCCAAAAAAAAAAAAACTAGTATAGTGTCATTCAGCAACATTGTCCTGGTGCGAAGGACCTTAGATGTTGAGAACCTTTAAAAAAGAACACCCAAAGAAAAAAGTTTTAAGTTGTTTGTTTTTCGTTTTTGAGATATTAGGAGACGTCAAAAGAAAAGGGATACTTCCGGTGACAACTTGAATGCAATACTCTCCTTAATTTAGTAAGAGAGGTGAGGAGAAAACTACGACGGAAATTTGGGAGAGAATGTAGGTCACCGGAACTACGTAGTGTAGGCCTTAACCTACATAGTATTATGGGGCTACTTTCTATTCAAACATCCAGTTTGGTGAAGAGGAAGAGGTATAAACTAGAGAAGGTTTTAGGGATTGGGCGCCCCAACCCGTACTAACTGCCTTTTCCCCAGAACCTCTGTTGAAGATGGAAAGTGGTATGAACAAGGAAGAAGAAGTGGTGGTCTGCATTAAGGGGGAGAGAAATCCAAGGCGTGATGAAGTGAACAGTGAGAAAGAGATCGATAGGGGTGCCGCAATGCAAACAGCCTAGGCGAAAAAAGAGGAGCAGGAGCAGGAGGAGACTATTTACCCTCTTTCTCTTTCCGCTCTCACGCAAGTACCACACATTTCCACCGCCTTCTTCATCTTTTTTTAAACCGCGGAATCTAATGACCTACCCTCTTGTCTACGATATATAGCCACCTGCTGTGGCTTGTTGGTTGGTTGGCGATGTTTTAAGCTGATTTTCAGCTTTCACTGAAGAGAGAGAGAGAGAACGGGAAATAGATTATGAGTGGGGGGAGAGGGAAAGAGTGATTTACGGAGATGATTATCAAGCTGTGGCTCACTCTGGTGACTTCCTTTTGTACTGGACCAAACAAAAAGTAAGAGTTTTGGGAAAACTGCTCAGTATCTCCTTTTATTTTGCAAATTCTTGCGATCGTGTCCATCATATACATCCTGTTTTAAGCGGAAATACCTGTTTTATGTTCCCTTGGTCAGCAACTGTGTTCCAGTACGCTAAACCCTCAACTAATCCCTTTTTCCTGTTATTATGGGTTCAATACAATCGTTTTTTGGTTCTTTATCATTAGTTTTTGGTCCCTTTTTTTTTGTGAAGGAGCTTAAATTTTGACGAAAGTACAGATTAGTTCGGTAACTTAGCGTTATCAGTTAGTTCGCCGGAAATCCACGCGCACGCTCTCCATCCAAGCTGATCTATTCAAATATCTTTTGATTTCCTGTCTCCCCCTGATGGGAGACTTTAATACCCATACATTTTGCAATAAAATTGAAACTGATGAAACTATTATATCAATTCCCACGAGGAGGTTTCGGGTTCGAATCCAGCTGTTGACCTCTTAGATTTTCTCTTCCTAGGAGCTTCTTAAAGCTTACTGTCCCGGTGATGGAGGACAGTGCACTGAATAAAGCTCCGGGCGCCATTAACCTTAGATAAAAAAAAAACTACTCCAAATCTCATGAAAACAAAGTAAAGTAAAGTAATTGCCTATTTTTTCGGGCGGGGCTTAACGTCCAACTACCATTTACTAGGTGTCGTGGACGGAGGCGACTAGCAAACGTACTTTACTATTTCTCATTTAACTATTAAATAAAACCCAAGGCCAAGACCGGGAATCGAACCCAGTACCACAATGTATATTCGCTTCGCAGATCTCGCCTCTTAACCCGCTTGGCTACCGTGGCGCCTAATCTCATCATTAAAATCAGTGTCTCTGAGTAATATGTACTTTCAAACCAAATTTATAGGCCTAAAAAAACTGTACTATATTACTTCCGGTTAAGTGATATTCCCCCACTTCTTCAGCTTTTGCTAGCTTTGTTTTGTCACAAATTATTAGGTTTAGGGCAGGAGGTGTCAAACTAGGTGCGGCTCCCCGAGGTAATTTTTTGGTGGCCCCACGATATACTGAAATAAAATGAAAATAGAAAGAAGTTTTCTATGAAGGAAATGGCGCTTAGTGGGAGGATCGAGGCTAAATATCGGTACACACAATTCACCAGTTTCCGTTTAACTACTGAAGACCAGTATACACGTAGCCCAAGGCGTTTTCTGTGGGCTTGAACGAACGCGCTGACTTAGTTCCCAGCGACGTTTGGGAAGCCATATTTGTCTGCCACTCTCAGTGGAATTCCAGAATGATACGGTTTTAAAAGGACGAAATAGGAATTCCCAAAAGATATTCTTATCTTACTTAGGTTGTTTGCTGCACCAAATTTTGTATTATTTTTTGGAGTACGTGATTGTATGAGAACCAATTTCCGTCCATGAAATTAAATAAAAACGGCATACAGATCAAGATTGACTAGATAAACATCTAGTTAGCTTTAATGAAGATTGTCTGTTCTCAGCCCCTGAATTCAGATATTTTGGAAAAACAAGGAAAAATTTTGTAAAAATGTTGTGGTGGCCCCTTCGTGAATATTTCCTGTTTGCACCAAGTGGCCCGTGGTTTAGTTGAGTTTGACATCCCTGGTTTAGGGCATATATATACATATATATTATTGTTAGTTGGGAAAGGAGCTAATATTTAAAAAAAAAATATTTTACACCATTTTAGCTTTTGTTACCTAAACATTGTATAGATAGCACAGCTGGTTGTATAGAAGAAGAATAGGGGGGGTAATCAACCACACGGCCTTCATGATGGGTTCCACTAAAGTTTTATTACGTTTTTCTTTTTTCCATGGTTTTCATTTTTTTGTTTTTTTCAATAATTAAAGAGGCACCAGCGTTTTCTATCCAATCTCGTTCGATTACATGTACAAAGAAACATATTTCCAAATTTGCATGTTTATTAAACGCACACAGAAAGAGCTATTCCTCCCCTCTACTCCCAAGATCTCCCAATTCTACCCCCACCAAAAAAAAAAAAAACCTCCAACCAGAATGCGCTAGTGTCCTCACCTCAACAAACACAAACTACCAACACATTTCTAGTTACCAATTTTTGCTTTTTGTTTTCCACCCCTTCCTACTTCTCACAATTGAATATTATATGAAATTGTTTTTTTTTGGTGATTCCCAAGAGGAAACTTTGGGGCATACTCCCTGAAGTGCATGTAAAAGCAGGTTCTCTACATTTTCCAGGTAAAAAAAAGGTGACTCGGTTTTCTCTCCCGATAGTTTTGTTTTGTAATTTTTTTTCCGCTAGCGGAAGTTAAAAGACTCTTTAAATAAATTTACATTTTTTGTTCGTTTGTTTCTCTTTTTCTATCTAGTTCTCCGTTTGATTTCCGTTTTTAAGATTTCCCAAAATTCTTAAGAATTGTTCTTTGAAACTCAGATGTCCAAAAGCGCTTTCCCAGTACAAAAGAAATAGATTTTCATTAATTTTTAAACGAAATTTAAGTAATAGCAAAGACTGTTTCCAATTTTGTTTCCGCAACTGGTAAAGTAATTGACTATTTTTTCAGGCGGGCTTTACGTCCAACTACCAAATTAGGTGCCGTGGATGGAGGCGGCTAGCAAACATACTGTACTGTAAACTTATTTTTATTAACCATTAAATAAAATCCAAGACCTAGACAGGGGGAATCGAACCCACTAAACCAACAATACATCTTAGCATTGCGGGTCTAGCCTATAACCTCCTAACATACTTTACTATAAATTTCTCATATTAACCATTAAATAAAATCCAAGACCTAGACAGGGGGAATCGAACCCACTAAACCAACAATACATCTTAGCATTGCGGGTCTAGCCTATAACCTCCTAACTTACTTTACTATAAATTTCTCATATTAACCATTAAATAAAATCCAAGACCTAGACCAGGGGAATCGAACCCACTAAACCAGCAATACATCTTAGCTTTGCGGGTCTAGCCTATAACCGCTCGGCTATCGTGGCGCCTGTTTTCGCCACTAATTAGCCTTCTTTTCGATTTTATTAACATTAATTTAATTATCGTTAATTATCGTTTTAATAAATATGTAAAAAAAAAAATTATATAAAATTATTAAAACGATTGCAGAAAAAATTTAATATTAGACACTCGTCCAGTTGTCCAATCGCCTTGCTCAAGAGGGCAAAAGTGGATTCCATGTATTAAAACTAAACTTTTTAACACTTGTACAATAAAGAAATAGTATTAATTCTAAATTTTGTTCAGTACTCTGTCTGTCTCTAGTGTTCTCTCGCTAAGAACGCGGGGAATCTCCGTCTCAGCATCCAGTATAAGCTAACCACTGTGAACTGATCTATTCCCCCGTTAACCACTAATAAAACTAAAAATTGATTATAGTTAGTAGCTCAGAAAGGCGGGCGCCTTTCATAAATACATTAAAAAAGAAGCTCGTTTAAAAAGAAAAGCCCAATCCTCCTTTAGAACATCAAAAAGTTATTTACATCTGGTATTTAGATGATCTTCTCCAGAGAGTTAAACTTTTGGTGTATAAACTCATATTTGGAACTTTTAGTGGTGAATATTCTCATCAGCTGCTTTGACTATCTCACTCTGTCTCTCTTATCTTCTTATCGCACAACTAATTGTTTTTCTTCGGCTAACAGAAATTGAAATTAATTTTCACCAGAATAATGATAATAATTATCCAGGGTGAAAAATTCTTTTAAATTTAATGGATAAACTTTAAAAGAAATAATCATTTATATTTTTTATTAAGTTAAATATATATATTATCTTGGATTTTCTATTTAAGATGTTTGTTAAAAGATATATCCTAAGTAACATAATATGGAAGAAGGCACAAAAACCAACTTATTTTGAAAAACGATTCATTTTAATAAATACGGAGTTCTTAGTGTTCTACGTCAAACACATACGCTCAAACTTATTTCTTTGGAAAACTCACAAAAACTTCCCCCTCTCAAAAACTCACAGAAACTCTCCCCCCCTCCTCACAAAACTCACAAACTAATCACAAAAAACAAAATGTTCACCCCCCAACCAACACCACACACTCGTAGCATCATAACCATTAATAAATAACATCTCTACTAAATCTTAATAATAATAATATCTTTTAAGAGGAAAACTTTTACTTTAGCTTTTCATTATTATTGTTATGTTGATGATGATGATGATTATCATTATTAACATTACAGTCGTTGAAGAGAGTTTTCCCTCTCTTCTAACTGTGTGAAAACTCATTTCATTTCATTTTCGTTCTTTTGTATATAACATCAGACAACCACGTCCCCTTACATCTTAATGCATATTTATAAAGATTTTCAGACATAACTTTAATATTTCTTAAGTTCTAACTTCTCATTTAAGTCCCATTAATTAAAAATATTAATTTCCACTTTAATTCACTTAATAAAAACTTAAGCTTAATTCAAATTTAATTTAATTGAAACTTTACGAAATTATTCACTTTCTTGAGTTATTTTTACAAAATGCGAGAAAATTGAATTAGGTAGCGTTATTATTTCATCTGGGTGGGCTGTAACCTCCTCATGAATTCTCTCTGTATAGGAGGACACGCCTAAATTAATAGTTAACAAAATTTTCTAGTTTAAAAAACGTGGAATTTTGAGAAATATAAAATTATGGTTCATATTTAGCATGTTGCTACGTTCGAAAACTGATTTTTTTTTTAAAATATGGAATCATCTATTAAAATAGACAGATGGTAATAATATCACTAAGCTGTGCATAATAATGTTGCCAAAATTGAATAAACAATACACTACTCAGCATGATTGATTATGCAAAGCAATTACCGTTTGCGTAACCGTACGACCAATATCAGGCCCAGTTTTGCCTATTTATGGTGACAAAGAATGCTGGGTGTGAACGTAACATATAATATATGATTATTAACAAGGTATTACCTGGAAAATTATAATGCTTTCCCATGTATCGATCGATGAAATACGTCAATTATTTCACTATTAATCATTTAACGTGTTGGAAATTTGCTGGACAAACAGAGATTTTTTAAAAAAAACTGAAAATATGTTCCAGTATTTTCAGTATATTTCCTCGTGTTGGGGGGGGGGGAAATTGGAGACGATTGCTTTACTTCCGGTTAATGAGAATAAGTCGAAAAAAATCTGTTTTCACAGCTATTTATTCGATTAAATTATTTATGAAATAATCAGAATTGTTTATAAATATACCTAAATCAAAAAAATACAAAATCATACTTGTTCGCGTCAAACAAAATTATTTTGCTACAGGAAATGAATTCTAAACAGTTCCTTTAGCACCACCACACCCCCCAAACCAGGCCTAACATAATTTTTATGGCTAAGTTCATGATGTCTGCTAAGTGACTTAAAAACTTTGAAAAAACAAAAAAAAAAGTGGTACTACAAAGTCGAACTTTCCGGTGGATTGTTACTAATTATGAAACAGTTTCCGTTTTTAAGAAAATCTTAATAAAAATAGAAATATGGGTTATGTTAAAATGGATTAAGTTTCAAGTTGATCGATTTTGACCAAAAAAAAAAAAATTAAAAAACTTATAGCAATCACTGATTTGATGGATTCTGGTTTTCTTTTTTTGGCATTGGCTTCCGCCATACAGCCAGCATCGTCTAGGTGCTTATCACTAGAATATCACTCACTCTCCATTCTTACTTATAAATACATTCGCTACACTCATTCATCCCTCTACTATATACAACTATTTACATACAAACTTACAACTAATGGATGGATCAGTACTCTATATTCCTGCCATCCTTATAGCCTTAACCACTGGCGCGTATCGAGGTTATGTTTAGTTAGTAGCATCTCTTGGAAGAACACACACCAAGTTTCAGCCTGATCGGGCTATTTCTTTGTGTTTGGCATTCGTTTGAAACGAGGAAGTTGAGTGATTTTCAAAAAATGGACGAAAAAGAATTTCGTGTGTTGATTAAACACTACTTTATGAAAGGCAAAACGCCTCAGGAGACTAAAGAGAAGCTTGATAAACATTATGGTGACTCTGCACCTTCGATTAGAACAGTTTATAAGTGGTTTCAAAATTTTCGGAGTGGCCATATGGGCACAAGTGACGCTGAACGTTCTGGACGCCCTGTTGAGGTTACTACTCCAGAAATCATTGATAAAATCCATGATATGGTGATGGATGACAGAAGAGTGAAGGTGCGTGAGATTACTAGTGCTGTGGGCATCTCGAACGAACGGGTACATAATATTTTGCATCAACATTTGGACATGACAAAGCTATCCGCAAGATGGGTGCCGCGATTGCTCACGCTTGACCAAAAACGAAATCGTGTGAAGTGTTGCAAGGACGGTTTGCAGCTGTTCCAGAAGAATCCGCAGGACTTTAAGCATCGGTTCGTCACTGTGGATGAAACATGGATACATCACTAAACTCCTGAGACCAAAGAACAATCTAAACAATGGGTTACCAAGGGGGAATCTGCGCTAAAAAAAGGCGAAGACCGTTCCTTCGGCCGGAAAGATTATGGCGACTGTCTTTTGGGATTCGCAAGGAATAATCCTCATCGACTATCTGGAAAAGGGTAAAACTATTACAGGTGCATATTATTTATCGTTATTGGACCGTTTGAAAACCGAGCTTCAAGAAAAACGCCCACGATTGGCCCACAAAAAAGTCCTTTTCCATCACGACAACGCACCAGCTCACACCTCAGCAGTTGTGATCGCAAAATTAATGGAAATAGGATTCCAACTCATTTCACATCCCCCCTATTCTCCAGACTTGGCTCCCTCGGACTACTATTTGTTCCCCAATATGAAGAAATGGCTGGCGGGAAAAAGATTTTATTCAAACGAGGTGATTGCAGAAACGAATGGCTATTTTTCAGACTTGGACAAATCCTATTATTCGGAAGGGATCAACAAACTAGAGCAGCGTTGGACGAAGTGTATAAGCTTAAAAGGAGACTATGTTGAAAAATAAAAAAGGTTTACCCCAAAAAATTAAGTAGTTTTTATTTTTGCACGACCCTCGTTTAGTTAACCTTAGAGCAGTGATTCTCACCCTTTTTTTTTTCTTTGTCGCGGCGGCACACTTTTAACAATTTCAAAATTTGGCGCGGTATATGTCGTCAAAGATTCGTTTCCTTTCTACTACATAACGTGGACGTATCCATTATTATATGTTTGAAATCCTCCTCCTCATTGCAATCTACGCAAAGTAGAGAGAGGACCTTTTTGTTGATCCTGTGTAGAAGATACGATCCACAGATACCGCGTGGTTCGCTCTCAGCCTGCTTATTTTTCTTACTCTAGTCAATTAACGTTCTAATTAAATCAGAGATTTTGTTAATAATAACTTACTCCAGCAATTAACGTTAAATCAATTTGAAATTTGAACGGAAGCAGTGATCAATTAGAAAAAGGGAAAAGCTTCAAAAATTTAAATTAGATGATTCCCTTCTTTTTTTTTAATGAGAAAATTTTAAATTGATAAATTACCAGTAAAAGTCAGTAATAAAATGAATAAATTTCTGGAATTTAAAGGAGCAGTTCAATTACCTGAAGAAGTAAAGTCACTTCTAAACATTAAATTGAAGAACTCTTAAATCTGTAACTCAATTTTGAAGTAGTCCCTTCCCGCTCTATCCAGAGTATCCAGGTCGTTCCATTTGCCTTGTTCGGGTCTCTTAAGGGGTAAGGGGTGTCCCTTTTACCTGCTCTAACTTTTTTTTCTTTCTCTGTCTCTCTCTCTCTCTCTATAACTTCTTTGTCCCCCATCCTAAACTCTACAACTACTTCCTCTTCATCACATTTATTACACAACCGTCCACTCTTAAAGGGCAGAATATTGCAGTAATAGTTATCCTCCTTCGCCCCTCAAAAAGAGTAGTAGGGAAAAGCCTACCAAGAACCACATTGGGATAGTTGCAAAGATAAACTAATCTCCTTAAGGGGAGCCCAGAAGAACGGGGTGACAGAGAGTATTGCGGTAAAATAGGGAGAAAACTAAGTTTCAGTAGTGCAGCTACACGGGAGAAGCTGTATGTGTTTCTTAAAGTTTAACTTTAAGCCAAACAAGTTTCATGTCAAATAAGGTTATCTCTGGAGAGGCGGCAGTTCTTTCACTCAGGTTCTCACAGTTATTTGAGTAATAGAGGAAGATCTGTTCCGCCTCCAAGGATTCAAAAAAAAATTTCTTGTCTTCCGGCTTAAAGTGATTTTCGACGTCTTTTTTTTCCAAACTTCCAAAGTTGTTTAATTTAAATTAATTATTTATCTTTTTTTTTTTTTAATTTTTTTTAATTTGTTTATTTATTTTGCTACTGTATCCTGGTACAATAAGCAAAAGAGATGAGTGATAAGGGATGGCACAAATACACATGCACGTGCGCCAAAAGGCGTGAGTGGAGTGAACGTCGACCATCCAGTGATGGAAGCCGTTAGTTCGCCAGATTGGCAAGCTCACACAGCAACCATTCTAGGAGGTAGGCGTTATGTGTTGAGATGATCGCATGGCCACCGCCGCTTTAGTCTGCGATACGGAAGGAAGTGTTGTGGTAGACATGTTGTGGATCAGAGGGTTGTAGTGACTGTCTATAGATTTGAGTGGAGTTTTGTGTATCGAGATTGGGCTATTTCCAGAGACGAAAGGAATATATAGGATCAGAGCGTATAGTGTGGATTGGAGACGTAGAAGGGAGCGTTAACTATTTGTTCTTAGAATTTTAGAATGTAAGGTCTGAACTCGGTTGATGTTTGTTTTTTTGGCACTTCCGTACAGTTGTATTCTGTACGTCCATATTGGGGCAAGTAGAGCGATATATAGTGTTCGTTTGTTTGTCAGGGTCAGTCATCAAATTATTTTTAAAAAAATATATCTCTTTTATTTTTTAATATCCTTTTAATGAAATTTACACCTGTGCCTACAGGGTACAATAAGTAAATGCGATAAGTGTATAAACAAATAACGTGGCAGACGTGAATGACGGTCATCCAGTGATGGCCGCCATTAGTCACCCAGTTGGTCACGGGGGCCAACGGCGCCTCAGCCATCTTCGAGGATTTGGAGGGTAGCCGCAGTTGAAGACGTTTGCAGCTAAAAGGTTGGGGGATGAAATGAGAGTTTTTGATGAAAATTGTTATATCGGATTTTTGGCAAGTTCGGAGATCGAGTGGAATTTGGAGATCTGTGTGGTTGCTTAACATAGAATGGAGCGTCTACTATTTTGGATTGGAGTGTTTTTCAGTCTTTTGATGTTGGATTTTTTTAGCTGTTCCGTAAAGTTCCGAGTCCCTAAGTCCATATTGGTGTGAGAAGAGCTGTATAGAGTCGTGGTTTGTTCTGTAGTGAAAGCTTTGAGCGTTTGTCCAAGTATTCTGGCTAGAAGTCGTATCTCGTTTATGTTTCTAATTTCTACTTCAAATTACAAGTAACACTTAAAATTCCAGCACACAGCGTAGCTTGACCGAATTCTCTCTCCCTAAATTCTCTTAAGGAGCATTTTTCCTGGAATCTCATACAAAAGTTACATCCAGCATCCAGGTTAATGATAATCATTTGGAAATACATTTATAAGTATTGATTTCACCAAATTATATTAATTAAAAAATGTATTTTCTATTTGTTCAGTTAAAATAATAACAATGCAGTTGGGTGTTATCGGCTCATTTAAATTCTGTAATTAGATATGATATACCCCGTTATCATTGTATTGTATCATCACATATCGACTCTATCTCTCTCTGAACATATCGCATATCTCGACCAATCATATGGGCTTAGTATTATGATTTTATTAATTAGTTATCCCATTGCATGATGGGTCTGATTATGTATGTATCAAATTTAATATATCAATAAATAATCTTTATTGACCTTCATCTTTTTTTCTTTATTTATTACATTTAATCACTTTTTGCGTGACAGATATTCACAGTAAGCCTAGGGGAGGGGAACCTTCCAAAGTAAGTAAGCTGACCTTCTTTGGCAATCTAGGTCAAGAGGTCAAGGGGTTTGTTTGGCAGAGTGAGTCTGTTGTGTCCAATATGTGACGTGTTGATTGTAGAGCCCTTCTACTTAGAACGATCTCAACTAATATCCGGTTTGATTCGTTATTGGTAAGCCAACTATTTGCTCCAGAAAAATTGGAAGTATGAAGTACGTACATCATCATCATCAACCGTCTCCTCTAATTAGGAAACTAATCTTTTCTTTAGGATTTTTTTTTTTACATTCTGGATGACTTTTCCCCATTTTCCTATCAACAATCTTTGTTAATTTAATATTAATTTTCATGAAGGGATGAATTTGAAGGATTCAGCACATGGTTTAAACCTCCTGTCTCCAGACTCTTGTACCAAAATCTCATCTTATTGTGCGTTTTTTTTCCTTTTTTTTTGCTGGAAATGAAGTTCAGTTCTTCAAAGATCTTGATGAAGCTCTTCTCTGATAGTTTGACCTTTTGAGAATAAATCTTTGAAATGCCAAGTTCTTTGACGTTTTGTATGTTTCTAATTAAACATATGGCGTAAATTTGTTGAACTTTATTTTGAAAATTCTTCAGTAGCCCTTAGTCAGTTTGTTTGTTAGTGATGTTATCCAAACACTGTAGGCGTACTTCAGCAGTGGTCTGAGGAGTGTCTTGCAGAGCAGTACATTGATCAGGTGGAGAGTTGTTGCGGATGTGCAGTTCTGAAGATGAGTTGTAGTATCAAAGAATTACGCCGAAGAATTGCGCACTTCTTGATCCTTTTCTTTGCAAGGAATTCCCTGGTTATTAAGTTTTACCTTCATTTCAGAACCTACGAAGAGCTTCTGTTTTAGTAGGATTCAGCTTCCTAGTTAGAGAATTCACGTGAATTGGCATGCGTGGCGGAAGTCATGGCTAGAAATAATCCAGCGTATTTATCTGCTTGGCCAATAGATAGAAGGTGGTGTCTATTCCTCCACTTCTTTGGCACTCTAACTCCTGATTTCTCACATCCTTAAGAACATATTTTGTAAAACTTACTTCTCCAGAAAGTGCTTCTCAATTTCCCCCCTTCATTTTGAAATTTTAAGCTGCACTTATGAACGTACTTTATAATAACATCGAAGCATCATGTGACGACAGCCAATCAAAAGGAAGTTGATAAAAAAAAGAACAATACTTTTTTTTAAACACTTCCTCTCCACCCACAACAAAATAAAGCCCTCATTTCCACTTATCCCCTCTCTTCTCTTTTCCGCTTCCCCTCACTTTCTCATTTTACAACCCAGACGACAGATAGCTGTATAGGTCGACTGCATGCAGATGAGCTGTTAACTCCCAGCCAAGACGGATATGTACACGTACTTCCCGGATCACGGTTAAGTCTCCAGTCTGCTATAAAAAGACAATCTTCCTCCTCTTCCAGTATTTCCTTCCCTTCCCGCAATTTTTTTTTCCACAATATTCTGGCGGCATTACTTTATTTTATTTTATTTTTTTTAAGGATACAAACAAGATAATATCGAAAAGAGATCAAAGTTTAGAAGCTTTGGATGATAGATTTATGGCTGCACAAAAATAACTTAGAGACCATGTAAATAGTGTGCGAAGCTATTCATTTATGATTGTAATTTTTATTAGTTAGGGAACAAAAATATTCAACATAATTTGCGAAACTGGGGAAGGCTATTAGCATCGACTTGCTTGCGAGAAGAGAGTCCCGGAAGACATCCACCCTTCTAAATTAGGCCTGTAGGAGAGCAGTGAATTTTTTAAGGCATTGTACAAGTGCAGGGCTGTCCAAAAAAAAAAAGACATGGTTGCGGCACAGAAAGACAATGGATGCAGAGCCCAAAAGACCATGAATGCGGCCAAGAAAGACAATGGATGCAGAGCCAAAAAAAACCATGAATGCGACACAGAAAGACAATGAATGCGGAGCCAAAAAGACCATGAATGCAGCACAGAAAGACAATGGATACGGAGCCAAAGAAGACCATGAATGCGGAGCTGTAACAAGAAAACAAGAGACGTTAATTTAATTTCTTCGAGGTCACCTCAATCATCTGGGACTCCAACACTCTTTAACGCAGCAGCTATGCTGAATTTCCGCTGGGACATCCTCTGCGATATACTAGTCAAATTAATACCCCTTCCCCGTAGGAGGAAGTGGACTAGCCACCTTCTTCAGGGAACTTGGCGTCCCTGCGGGTATTCCAGTCTAACAACACTTACACTTACACCCCTAACATTCAAACAATACAAAGAGATCGTACTTGTTTTTTACCCAAAGTACAAACTCTGGATATGTCATTCATTAGGAAGTTAAGTAGGTTACAGTGAGAGAGGTTATGTAAGTTTGTACATTTTTGTGAATAGAGGAAAACTCTTCATTTAAAAACAGAAAAAAGGAACAAACAAACGAACAGAAAACAAACAAACTAGATTTTACACGTGCATGAAATTAGCAAATTCATTAAAATGAAGAGATAACGCAGAATAAAAGTTTTAATGAGTAAAGCATATGTGGTGACCTCTTGTGGGTTTAAAAAGTACTTAGCAAGCGCAACTATGCTATTTTCATAAATTATTTGAAGTACTATTTTAATCCGGGTCCCCAACAGATACCGCTAGCTGTAAGCGTTTGTGCCTTGTTATAAATCGTTATAAAATATAGTGAGGTCGTTGCGGTGGCGGTGGGCGGAGAGCGGAGGAGGGGGACTAAATAATAGTTTACTTCTTTTGGCCACTCGAAGCGCAACAATTCTGTTGTACGCCTGCGTAAATGCGATATCACTTGATTGGAAATGTGGGATTTTTCGTCTTTTTTTTTGTTTTCACTTCCGCAAAAATGAGGAATTTGTGCAGATTTTTTTTTTTTTTGTCTTTTCACCGGAAATGCCCGTTTTTCCGCACCCTAGGGAGGGATTAGTTTACGCTATTTTACTAAACCTAAGAATCCCTCTATAGTACCCACTTTGAAATGATTCCCTGTTCAGAGGGGAGAGCTTCTAAAGGGATCTCTTAACATCTCAAAATTATCGTAGAAGTCCCTAAAATTTATCTCAATTTCCTAGCTCAATGAAAACAAATTTTTACAATATTCCAACTTTTGTTTAGACAAAATAAGTACCCTAACTCAGATGTCGCACAAAAAAAAAAAAAAAGGAAGGTGGTCTATATAAGACCCCTGGGGTCTATTTAACAAAAGTAGGGGTCGATCTGAGCCAGGGGGTCGAAGCAAAAACAATTTCGAACCCAATATAAGAAACACCATTGCACACCCATCTCATTAATTAACAAGCAATACTTGTAGTTACTTTACTTATTTATAGTTACTTATTATTTAATAAATATTAAGGTATTTAAATTTCAACATTAAGATATTTTTCATAAAACTATTTGTTACACAATGTAAAATTACTTTAATAAATGTTTAATTATGGGAATCGACTAAGCGTTCCAACTCACAACGCCTCCAGACATTACAGTTCAAAAATACTTCGAAAACTTCTTAACTTCTCCGTTCTATGTATCTAACCTCACTGTCCATAATGATCTCAAAATCTCCCTTTCATTATAGATCTTGCTAACACTCGTTTTCTCAAAATTTCATTCCTCTACAGCAGCTCATCCTAACCCTCTCATAGAACACTTATCTTCCTCCACATTACCAGGTAATCCTCTAAGGATATTCTGATACGGTGATGGAGGACAGTGCACTGAATAAAGCTCCGGGCGCCATTAACCTTAGATAAAAAAAAAACTACTCCAAATCTCATGAAAACAAAGTAAAGTAAAGTAATTGCCTATTTTTTCGGGCGGGGCTTAACGTCCAACTACCATTTACTAGGTGTCGTGGACGGAGGCGACTAGCAAACGTACTTTACTATTTCTCATTTAACTATTAAATAAAACCCAAGGCCAAGACCGGGAATCGAACCCAGTACCACAATGTATATTCGCTTCGCAGATCTCGCCTCTTAACCCGCTTGGCTACCGTGGCGCCTAATCTCATCATTAAAATCAGTGTCTCTGAGTAATATGTACTTTCAAACCAAATTTATAGGCCTAAAAAAACTGTACTATATTACTTCCGGTTAAGTGATATTCCCCCACTTCTTCAGCTTTTGCTAGCTTTGTTTTGTCACAAATTATTAGGTTTAGGGCAGGAGGTGTCAAACTAGGTGCGGCCCCCCGAGGTAATTTTTTGGTGGCCCCCCACGATATACTGAAATAAAATGAAAATAGAAAGAAGTTTTCTATGAAGGAAATGGCGCTTAGTGGGAGGATCGAGGCTAAATATCGGTACACACAATTCACCAGTTTCCGTTTAACTACTGAAGACCAGTATACACGTAGCCCAAGGCGTTTTCTGTGGGCTTGAACGAACGCGCTGACTTAGTTCCCAGCGACGTTTGGGAAGCCATATTTGTCTGCCACTCTCAGTGGAATTCCAGAATGATACGGTTTTAAAAGGACGAAATAGGAATTCCCAAAAGATATTCTTATCTTACTTAGGTTGTTTGCTGCACCAAATTTTGTATTATTTTTTGGAGTACGTGATTGTATGAGAACCAATTTCCGTCCATGAAATTAAATAAAAACGGCATACAGATCAAGATTGACTAGATAAACATCTAGTTAGCTTTAATGAAGATTGTCTGTTCTCAGCCCCTGAATTCAGATATTTTGGAAAAACAAGGAAAAATTTTGTAAAAATGTTGTGGTGGCCCCTTCGTGAATATTTCCTGTTTGCACCAAGTGGCCCGTGGTTTAGTTGAGTTTGACATCCCTGGTTTAGGGCATATATATACATATATATTATTGTTAGTTGGGAAAGGAGCTAATATTTAAAAAAAAATATTTTACACCATTTTAGCTTTTGTTACCTAAACATTGTATAGATAGCACAGCTGGTTGTATAGAAGAAGAATAGGGGGGGTAATCAACCACACGGCCTTCATGATGGGTTCCACTAAAGTTTTATTACGTTTTTCTTTTTTCCATGGTTTTCATTTTTTTGTTTTTTTCAATAATTAAAGAGGCACCAGCGTTTTCTATCCAATCTCGTTCGATTACATGTACAAAGAAACATATTTCCAAATTTGCATGTTTATTAAACGCACACAGAAAGAGCTATTCCTCCCCTCTACTCCCAAGATCTCCCAATTCTACCCCCACCAAAAAAAAAAAAAACCTCCAACCAGAATGCGCTAGTGTCCTCACCTCAACAAACACAAACTACCAACACATTTCTAGTTACCAATTTTTGCTTTTTGTTTTCCACCCCTTCCTACTTCTCACAATTGAATATTATATGAAATTGTTTTTTTTTTGGTGATTCCCAAGAGGAAACTTTGGGGCATACTCCCTGAAGTGCATGTAAAAGCAGGTTCTCTACATTTTCCAGGTAAAAAAAAGGTGACTCGGTTTTCTCTCCCGATAGTTTTGTTTTGTAATTTTTTTTCCGCTAGCGGAAGTTAAAAGACTCTTTAAATAAATTTACATTTTTTGTTCGTTTGTTTCTCTTTTTCTATCTAGTTCTCCGTTTGATTTCCGTTTTTAAGATTTCCCAAAATTCTTAAGAATTGTTCTTTGAAACTCAGATGTCCAAAAGCGCTTTCCCAGTACAAAAGAAATAGATTTTCATTAATTTTTAAACGAAATTTATGTAATAGCAAAGACTGTTTCCAATTTTGTTTCCGCAACTGGTAAAGTAATTGACTATTTTTTCAGGCGGGCTTTACGTCCAACTACCAAATTAGGTGCCGTGGATGGAGGCGGCTAGCAAACATACTGTACTGTAAACTTATTTTTATTAACCATTAAATAAAATCCAAGACCTAGACAGGGGGAATCGAACCCACTAAACCAACAATACATCTTAGCATTGCGGGTCTAGCCTATAACCTCCTAACATACTTTACTATAAATTTCTCATATTAACCATTAAATAAAATCCAAGACCTAGACAGGGGGAATCGAACCCACTAAACCAACAATACATCTTAGCATTGCGGGTCTAGCCTATAACCTCCTAACTTACTTTACTATAAATTTCTCATATTAACCATTAAATAAAATCCAAGACCTAGACCAGGGGAATCGAACCCACTAAACCAGCAATACATCTTAGCTTTGCGGGTCTAGCCTATAACCGCTCGGCTATCGTGGCGCCTGTTTTCGCCACTAATTAGCCTTCTTTTCGATTTTATTAACATTAATTTAATTATCGTTAATTATCGTTTTAATAAATATGTAAAAAAAAAAATTATATAAAATTATTAAAACGATTGCAGAAAAAATTTAATATTAGACACTCGTCCAGTTGTCCAATCGCCTTGCTCAAGAGGGCAAAAGTGGATTCCATGTATTAAAACTAAACTTTTTAACACTTGTACAATAAAGAAATAGTATTAATTCTAAATTTTGTTCAGTACTCTGTCTGTCTCTAGTGTTCTCTCGCTAAGAACGCGGGGAATCTCCGTCTCAGCATCCAGTATAAGCTAACCACTGTGAACTGATCTATTCCCCCGTTAACCACTAATAAAACTAAAAATTGATTATAGTTAGTAGCTCAGAAAGGCGGGCGCCTTTCATAAATACATTAAAAAAGAAGCTCGTTTAAAAAGAAAAGCCCAATCCTCCTTTAGAACATCAAAAAGTTATTTACATCTGGTATTTAGATGATCTTCTCCAGAGAGTTAAACTTTTGGTGTATAAACTCATATTTGGAACTTTTAGTGGTGAATATTCTCATCAGCTGCTTTGACTATCTCACTCTGTCTCTCTTATCTTCTTATCGCACAACTAATTGTTTTTCTTCGGCTAACAGAAATTGAAATTAATTTTCACCAGAATAATGATAATAATTATCCAGGGTGAAAAATTCTTTTAAATTTAATGGATAAACTTTAAAAGAAATAATCATTTATATTTTTTATTAAGTTAAATATATATATTATCTTGGATTTTCTATTTAAGATGTTTGTTAAAAGATATATCCTAAGTAACATAATATGGAAGAAGGCACAAAAACCAACTTATTTTGAAAAACGATTCATTTTAATAAATACGGAGTTCTTAGTGTTCTACGTCAAACACATACGCTCAAACTTATTTCTTTGGAAAACTCACAAAAACTTCCCCCTCTCAAAAACTCACAGAAACTCTCCCCCCCTCCTCACAAAACTCACAAACTAATCACAAAAAACAAAATGTTCACCCCCCAACCAACACCACACACTCGTAGCATCATAACCATTAATAAATAACATCTCTACTAAATCTTAATAATAATAATATCTTTTAAGAGGAAAACTTTTACTTTAGCTTTTCATTATTATTGTTATGTTGATGATGATGATGATTATCATTATTAACATTACAGTCGTTGAAGAGAGTTTTCCCTCTCTTCTAACTGTGTGAAAACTCATTTCATTTCATTTTCGTTCTTTTGTATATAACATCAGACAACCACGTCCCCTTACATCTTAATGCATATTTATAAAGATTTTCAGACATAACTTTAATATTTCTTAAGTTCTAACTTCTCATTTAAGTCCCATTAATTAAAAATATTAATTTCCACTTTAATTCACTTAATAAAAACTTAAGCTTAATTCAAATTTAATTTAATTGAAACTTTACGAAATTATTCACTTTCTTGAGTTATTTTTACAAAATGCGAGAAAATTGAATTAGGTAGCGTTATTATTTCATCTGGGTGGGCTGTAACCTCCTCATGAATTCTCTCTGTATAGGAGGACACGCCTAAATTAATAGTTAACAAAATTTTCTAGTTTAAAAAACGTGGAATTTTGAGAAATATAAAATTATGGTTCATATTTAGCATGTTGCTACGTTCGAAAACTGATTTTTTTTTTAAAATATGGAATCATCTATTAAAATAGACAGATGGTAATAATATCACTAAGCTGTGCATAATAATGTTGCCAAAATTGAATAAACAATACACTACTCAGCATGATTGATTATGCAAAGCAATTACCGTTTGCGTAACCGTACGACCAATATCAGGCCCAGTTTTGCCTATTTATGGTGACAAAGAATGCTGGGTGTGAACGTAACATATAATATATGATTATTAACAAGGTATTACCTGGAAAATTATAATGCTTTCCCATGTATCGATCGATGAAATACGTCAATTATTTCACTATTAATCATTTAACGTGTTGGAAATTTGCTGGACAAACAGAGATTTTTTAAAAAAAACTGAAAATATGTTCCAGTATTTTCAGTATATTTCCTCGTGTTGGGGGGGGGGGAAATTGGAGACGATTGCTTTACTTCCGGTTAATGAGAATAAGTCGAAAAAAATCTGTTTTCACAGCTATTTATTCGATTAAATTATTTATGAAATAATCAGAATTGTTTATAAATATACCTAAATCAAAAAAATACAAAATCATACTTGTTCGCGTCAAACAAAATTATTTTGCTACAGGAAATGAATTCTAAACAGTTCCTTTAGCACCACCACACCCCCCAAACCAGGCCTAACATAATTTTTATGGCTAAGTTCATGATGTCTGCTAAGTGACTTAAAAACTTTGAAAAAACAAAAAAAAAAGTGGTACTACAAAGTCGAACTTTCCGGTGGATTGTTACTAATTATGAAACAGTTTCCGTTTTTAAGAAAATCTTAATAAAAATAGAAATATGGGTTATGTTAAAATGGATTAAGTTTCAAGTTGATCGATTTTGACCAAAAAAAAAAAAATTAAAAAACTTATAGCAATCACTGATTTGATGGATTCTGGTTTTCTTTTTTTGGCATTGGCTTCCGCCATACAGCCAGCATCGTCTAGGTGCTTATCACTAGAATATCACTCACTCTCCATTCTTACTTATAAATACATTCGCTACACTCATTCATCCCTCTACTATATACAACTATTTACATACAAACTTACAACTAATGGATGGATCAGTACTCTATATTCCTGCCATCCTTATAGCCTTAACCACTGGCGCGTATCGAGGTTATGTTTAGTTAGTAGCATCTCTTGGAAGAACACACACCAAGTTTCAGCCTGATCGGGCTATTTCTTTGTGTTTGGCATTCGTTTGAAACGAGGAAGTTGAGTGATTTTCAAAAAATGGACGAAAAAGAATTTCGTGTGTTGATTAAACACTACTTTATGAAAGGCAAAACGCCTCAGGAGACTAAAGAGAAGCTTGATAAACATTATGGTGACTCTGCACCTTCGATTAGAACAGTTTATAAGTGGTTTCAAAATTTTCGGAGTGGCCATATGGGCACAAGTGACGCTGAACGTTCTGGACGCCCTGTTGAGGTTACTACTCCAGAAATCATTGATAAAATCCATGATATGGTGATGGATGACAGAAGAGTGAAGGTGCGTGAGATTACTAGTGCTGTGGGCATCTCGAACGAACGGGTACATAATATTTTGCATCAACATTTGGACATGACAAAGCTATCCGCAAGATGGGTGCCGCGATTGCTCACGCTTGACCAAAAACGAAATCGTGTGAAGTGTTGCAAGGACGGTTTGCAGCTGTTCCAGAAGAATCCGCAGGACTTTAAGCATCGGTTCGTCACTGTGGATGAAACATGGATACATCACTAAACTCCTGAGACCAAAGAACAATCTAAACAATGGGTTACCAAGGGGGAATCTGCGCTAAAAAAAGGCGAAGACCGTTCCTTCGGCCGGAAAGATTATGGCGACTGTCTTTTGGGATTCGCAAGGAATAATCCTCATCGACTATCTGGAAAAGGGTAAAACTATTACAGGTGCATATTATTTATCGTTATTGGACCGTTTGAAAACCGAGCTTCAAGAAAAACGCCCACGATTGGCCCACAAAAAAGTCCTTTTCCATCACGACAACGCACCAGCTCACACCTCAGCAGTTGTGATCGCAAAATTAATGGAAATAGGATTCCAACTCATTTCACATCCCCCCTATTCTCCAGACTTGGCTCCCTCGGACTACTATTTGTTCCCCAATATGAAGAAATGGCTGGCGGGAAAAAGATTTTATTCAAACGAGGTGATTGCAGAAACGAATGGCTATTTTTCAGACTTGGACAAATCCTATTATTCGGAAGGGATCAACAAACTAGAGCAGCGTTGGACGAAGTGTATAAGCTTAAAAGGAGACTATGTTGAAAAATAAAAAAGGTTTACCCCAAAAAATTAAGTAGTTTTTATTTTTGCACGACCCTCGTTTAGTTAACCTTAGAGCAGTGATTCTCACCCTTTTTTTTTTCTTTGTCGCGGCGGCACACTTTTAACAATTTCAAAATTTGGCGCGGTATATGTCGTCAAAGATTCGTTTCCTTTCTACTACATAACGTGGACGTATCCATTATTATATGTTTGAAATCCTCCTCCTCATTGCAATCTACGCAAAGTAGAGAGAGGACCTTTTTGTTGATCCTGTGTAGAAGATACGATCCACAGATACCGCGTGGTTCGCTCTCAGCCTGCTTATTTTTCTTACTCTAGTCAATTAACGTTCTAATTAAATCAGAGATTTTGTTAATAATAACTTACTCCAGCAATTAACGTTAAATCAATTTGAAATTTGAACGGAAGCAGTGATCAATTAGAAAAAGGGAAAAGCTTCAAAAATTTAAATTAGATGATTCCCTTCTTTTTTTTTAATGAGAAAATTTTAAATTGATAAATTACCAGTAAAAGTCAGTAATAAAATGAATAAATTTCTGGAATTTAAAGGAGCAGTTCAATTACCTGAAGAAGTAAAGTCACTTCTAAACATTAAATTGAAGAACTCTTAAATCTGTAACTCAATTTTGAAGTAGTCCCTTCCCGCTCTATCCAGAGTATCCAGGTCGTTCCATTTGCCTTGTTCGGGTCTCTTAAGGGGTAAGGGGTGTCCCTTTTACCTGCTCTAACTTTTTTTTCTTTCTCTGTCTCTCTCTCTCTCTCTATAACTTCTTTGTCCCCCATCCTAAACTCTACAACTACTTCCTCTTCATCACATTTATTACACAACCGTCCACTCTTAAAGGGCAGAATATTGCAGTAATAGTTATCCTCCTTCGCCCCTCAAAAAGAGTAGTAGGGAAAAGCCTACCAAGAACCACATTGGGATAGTTGCAAAGATAAACTAATCTCCTTAAGGGGAGCCCAGAAGAACGGGGTGACAGAGAGTATTGCGGTAAAATAGGGAGAAAACTAAGTTTCAGTAGTGCAGCTACACGGGAGAAGCTGTATGTGTTTCTTAAAGTTTAACTTTAAGCCAAACAAGTTTCATGTCAAATAAGGTTATCTCTGGAGAGGCGGCAGTTCTTTCACTCAGGTTCTCACAGTTATTTGAGTAATAGAGGAAGATCTGTTCCGCCTCCAAGGATTCAAAAAAAAATTTCTTGTCTTCCGGCTTAAAGTGATTTTCGACGTCTTTTTTTTCCAAACTTCCAAAGTTGTTTAATTTAAATTAATTATTTATCTTTTTTTTTTTTTAATTTTTTTTAATTTGTTTATTTATTTTGCTACTGTATCCTGGTACAATAAGCAAAAGAGATGAGTGATAAGGGATGGCACAAATACACATGCACGTGCGCCAAAAGGCGTGAGTGGAGTGAACGTCGACCATCCAGTGATGGAAGCCGTTAGTTCGCCAGATTGGCAAGCTCACACAGCAACCATTCTAGGAGGTAGGCGTTATGTGTTGAGATGATCGCATGGCCACCGCCGCTTTAGTCTGCGATACGGAAGGAAGTGTTGTGGTAGACATGTTGTGGATCAGAGGGTTGTAGTGACTGTCTATAGATTTGAGTGGAGTTTTGTGTATCGAGATTGGGCTATTTCCAGAGACGAAAGGAATATATAGGATCAGAGCGTATAGTGTGGATTGGAGACGTAGAAGGGAGCGTTAACTATTTGTTCTTAGAATTTTAGAATGTAAGGTCTGAACTCGGTTGATGTTTGTTTTTTTGGCACTTCCGTACAGTTGTATTCTGTACGTCCATATTGGGGCAAGTAGAGCGATATATAGTGTTCGTTTGTTTGTCAGGGTCAGTCATCAAATTATTTTTAAAAAAATATATCTCTTTTATTTTTTAATATCCTTTTAATGAAATTTACACCTGTGCCTACAGGGTACAATAAGTAAATGCGATAAGTGTATAAACAAATAACGTGGCAGACGTGAATGACGGTCATCCAGTGATGGCCGCCATTAGTCACCCAGTTGGTCACGGGGGCCAACGGCGCCTCAGCCATCTTCGAGGATTTGGAGGGTAGCCGCAGTTGAAGACGTTTGCAGCTAAAAGGTTGGGGGATGAAATGAGAGTTTTTGATGAAAATTGTTATATCGGATTTTTGGCAAGTTCGGAGATCGAGTGGAATTTGGAGATCTGTGTGGTTGCTTAACATAGAATGGAGCGTCTACTATTTTGGATTGGAGTGTTTTTCAGTCTTTTGATGTTGGATTTTTTTAGCTGTTCCGTAAAGTTCCGAGTCCCTAAGTCCATATTGGTGTGAGAAGAGCTGTATAGAGTCGTGGTTTGTTCTGTAGTGAAAGCTTTGAGCGTTTGTCCAAGTATTCTGGCTAGAAGTCGTATCTCGTTTATGTTTCTAATTTCTACTTCAAATTACAAGTAACACTTAAAATTCCAGCACACAGCGTAGCTTGACCGAATTCTCTCTCCCTAAATTCTCTTAAGGAGCATTTTTCCTGGAATCTCATACAAAAGTTACATCCAGCATCCAGGTTAATGATAATCATTTGGAAATACATTTATAAGTATTGATTTCACCAAATTATATTAATTAAAAAATGTATTTTCTATTTGTTCAGTTAAAATAATAACAATGCAGTTGGGTGTTATCGGCTCATTTAAATTCTGTAATTAGATATGATATACCCCGTTATCATTGTATTGTATCATCACATATCGACTCTATCTCTCTCTGAACATATCGCATATCTCGACCAATCATATGGGCTTAGTATTATGATTTTATTAATTAGTTATCCCATTGCATGATGGGTCTGATTATGTATGTATCAAATTTAATATATCAATAAATAATCTTTATTGACCTTCATCTTTTTTTCTTTATTTATTACATTTAATCACTTTTTGCGTGACAGATATTCACAGTAAGCCTAGGGGAGGGGAACCTTCCAAAGTAAGTAAGCTGACCTTCTTTGGCAATCTAGGTCAAGAGGTCAAGGGGTTTGTTTGGCAGAGTGAGTCTGTTGTGTCCAATATGTGACGTGTTGATTGTAGAGCCCTTCTACTTAGAACGATCTCAACTAATATCCGGTTTGATTCGTTATTGGTAAGCCAACTATTTGCTCCAGAAAAATTGGAAGTATGAAGTACGTACATCATCATCATCAACCGTCTCCTCTAATTAGGAAACTAATCTTTTCTTTAGGATTTTTTTTTTTACATTCTGGATGACTTTTCCCCATTTTCCTATCAACAATCTTTGTTAATTTAATATTAATTTTCATGAAGGGATGAATTTGAAGGATTCAGCACATGGTTTAAACCTCCTGTCTCCAGACTCTTGTACCAAAATCTCATCTTATTGTGCGTTTTTTTTCCTTTTTTTTTGCTGGAAATGAAGTTCAGTTCTTCAAAGATCTTGATGAAGCTCTTCTCTGATAGTTTGACCTTTTGAGAATAAATCTTTGAAATGCCAAGTTCTTTGACGTTTTGTATGTTTCTAATTAAACATATGGCGTAAATTTGTTGAACTTTATTTTGAAAATTCTTCAGTAGCCCTTAGTCAGTTTGTTTGTTAGTGATGTTATCCAAACACTGTAGGCGTACTTCAGCAGTGGTCTGAGGAGTGTCTTGCAGAGCAGTACATTGATCAGGTGGAGAGTTGTTGCGGATGTGCAGTTCTGAAGATGAGTTGTAGTATCAAAGAATTACGCCGAAGAATTGCGCACTTCTTGATCCTTTTCTTTGCAAGGAATTCCCTGGTTATTAAGTTTTACCTTCATTTCAGAACCTACGAAGAGCTTCTGTTTTAGTAGGATTCAGCTTCCTAGTTAGAGAATTCACGTGAATTGGCATGCGTGGCGGAAGTCATGGCTAGAAATAATCCAGCGTATTTATCTGCTTGGCCAATAGATAGAAGGTGGTGTCTATTCCTCCACTTCTTTGGCACTCTAACTCCTGATTTCTCACATCCTTAAGAACATATTTTGTAAAACTTACTTCTCCAGAAAGTGCTTCTCAATTTCCCCCCTTCATTTTGAAATTTTAAGCTGCACTTATGAACGTACTTTATAATAACATCGAAGCATCATGTGACGACAGCCAATCAAAAGGAAGTTGATAAAAAAAAGAACAATACTTTTTTTTAAACACTTCCTCTCCACCCACAACAAAATAAAGCCCTCATTTCCACTTATCCCCTCTCTTCTCTTTTCCGCTTCCCCTCACTTTCTCATTTTACAACCCAGACGACAGATAGCTGTATAGGTCGACTGCATGCAGATGAGCTGTTAACTCCCAGCCAAGACGGATATGTACACGTACTTCCCGGATCACGGTTAAGTCTCCAGTCTGCTATAAAAAGACAATCTTCCTCCTCTTCCAGTATTTCCTTCCCTTCCCGCAATTTTTTTTTCCACAATATTCTGGCGGCATTACTTTATTTTATTTTATTTTTTTTAAGGATACAAACAAGATAATATCGAAAAGAGATCAAAGTTTAGAAGCTTTGGATGATAGATTTATGGCTGCACAAAAATAACTTAGAGACCATGTAAATAGTGTGCGAAGCTATTCATTTATGATTGTAATTTTTATTAGTTAGGGAACAAAAATATTCAACATAATTTGCGAAACTGGGGAAGGCTATTAGCATCGACTTGCTTGCGAGAAGAGAGTCCCGGAAGACATCCACCCTTCTAAATTAGGCCTGTAGGAGAGCAGTGAATTTTTTAAGGCATTGTACAAGTGCAGGGCTGTCCAAAAAAAAAAAGACATGGTTGCGGCACAGAAAGACAATGGATGCAGAGCCCAAAAGACCATGAATGCGGCCAAGAAAGACAATGGATGCAGAGCCAAAAAAAACCATGAATGCGACACAGAAAGACAATGAATGCGGAGCCAAAAAGACCATGAATGCAGCACAGAAAGACAATGGATACGGAGCCAAAGAAGACCATGAATGCGGAGCTGTAACAAGAAAACAAGAGACGTTAATTTAATTTCTTCGAGGTCACCTCAATCATCTGGGACTCCAACACTCTTTAACGCAGCAGCTATGCTGAATTTCCGCTGGGACATCCTCTGCGATATACTAGTCAAATTAATACCCCTTCCCCGTAGGAGGAAGTGGACTAGCCACCTTCTTCAGGGAACTTGGCGTCCCTGCGGGTATTCCAGTCTAACAACACTTACACTTACACCCCTAACATTCAAACAATACAAAGAGATCGTACTTGTTTTTTACCCAAAGTACAAACTCTGGATATGTCATTCATTAGGAAGTTAAGTAGGTTACAGTGAGAGAGGTTATGTAAGTTTGTACATTTTTGTGAATAGAGGAAAACTCTTCATTTAAAAACAGAAAAAAGGAACAAACAAACGAACAGAAAACAAACAAACTAGATTTTACACGTGCATGAAATTAGCAAATTCATTAAAATGAAGAGATAACGCAGAATAAAAGTTTTAATGAGTAAAGCATATGTGGTGACCTCTTGTGGGTTTAAAAAGTACTTAGCAAGCGCAACTATGCTATTTTCATAAATTATTTGAAGTACTATTTTAATCCGGGTCCCCAACAGATACCGCTAGCTGTAAGCGTTTGTGCCTTGTTATAAATCGTTATAAAATATAGTGAGGTCGTTGCGGTGGCGGTGGGCGGAGAGCGGAGGAGGGGGACTAAATAATAGTTTACTTCTTTTGGCCACTCGAAGCGCAACAATTCTGTTGTACGCCTGCGTAAATGCGATATCACTTGATTGGAAATGTGGGATTTTTCGTCTTTTTTTTTGTTTTCACTTCCGCAAAAATGAGGAATTTGTGCAGATTTTTTTTTTTTTTGTCTTTTCACCGGAAATGCCCGTTTTTCCGCACCCTAGGGAGGGATTAGTTTACGCTATTTTACTAAACCTAAGAATCCCTCTATAGTACCCACTTTGAAATGATTCCCTGTTCAGAGGGGAGAGCTTCTAAAGGGATCTCTTAACATCTCAAAATTATCGTAGAAGTCCCTAAAATTTATCTCAATTTCCTAGCTCAATGAAAACAAATTTTTACAATATTCCAACTTTTGTTTAGACAAAATAAGTACCCTAACTCAGATGTCGCACAAAAAAAAAAAAAAAGGAAGGTGGTCTATATAAGACCCCTGGGGTCTATTTAACAAAAGTAGGGGTCGATCTGAGCCAGGGGGTCGAAGCAAAAACAATTTCGAACCCAATATAAGAAACACCATTGCACACCCATCTCATTAATTAACAAGCAATACTTGTAGTTACTTTACTTATTTATAGTTACTTATTATTTAATAAATATTAAGGTATTTAAATTTCAACATTAAGATATTTTTCATAAAACTATTTGTTACACAATGTAAAATTACTTTAATAAATGTTTAATTATGGGAATCGACTAAGCGTTCCAACTCACAACGCCTCCAGACATTACAGTTCAAAAATACTTCGAAAACTTCTTAACTTCTCCGTTCTATGTATCTAACCTCACTGTCCATAATGATCTCAAAATCTCCCTTTCATTATAGATCTTGCTAACACTCGTTTTCTCAAAATTTCATTCCTCTACAGCAGCTCATCCTAACCCTCTCATAGAACACTTATCTTCCTCCACATTACCAGGTAATCCTCTAAGGATATTGGAAGAGAAGATGGCCCTCGTGATCTACTCTTATCGTGAGAGCAAAGCAAGTTACTGGAGTGACACCACTGGGTGCCTTCTCCACTCATGATTTTCACGTATTTTTTTGCTATCAGCTACCACATTTGCTTGTTGCTACAACTGTTGCAGTTGTAAATTCCAATAAAAGATTATAAAAATAAATAAATGTTTAAAATCATAAAATAAATTTACAAACACACTACCTAATGGTTTTATTTTCAATTAACTGAAAATTACTTTTATGGAGGGGTCGATGGAGATTTCAAAAAAATTATATAGGGGTGTCCATGATCAAAAAAAGTTTGGCGACCCCTGCGTAACTCAATATTATAAAACGCTGCTAATCATAGATATTATAAATATTTTACATAAATTTACATTGATGTTTAAAGTTTGCTTTTTAAGTAGAATAGTTTTTAATGAACAGGCCAAAGTTTTAAAAGTAATTAAGCATCATTTAAGTAAGGTTATTAAGTTATTCATCATTGCAGGCTAACAGGTGTTTCGAAACATTTTTAGCCTCTTACATTATAATTTGAATTTTTTTGTTGGCTCCAATTTTTTGAAATTTAAATGAATATTCACCTCTTTTGGCAACGATGACTGGGAATGCATTCCCTCTTTTTTGGGGGAAGGGGCCGGAAATTAAGAAAAAAGAAAAATCTCATGTAAAAACCCCGACGATTTTCCTTTACTAGAATTTGTTTAAGTTCAAACCTTTATTTTATTTAAAGCGCGTCAATATCTAAGTTCATGGGCGCTCAGAGCTTTTTTTAAAGTTCACTGTTGGACTCCGCATGGATAAGGATTATGGATTTTCTAGTAGCGGATTTGAGGTTACATAGGGAATACGAAAGGAACATCGAGGTCATTATGAATGGTACGGTTGGGATACACATAAAAGGAAACATTGACAAAACTGTGTCGCAGATTGGGGGATTCTTAGGAGGTTGTCGCTGCTTGGTAGAAGTACCCCAAAGATCGGTTTCAGTTGGTCCATATTGTTTTAAGTAAATTTTTGTGTAAGAGACGTTTCTTTTTTTTTTTTGGCATTGGTTTCCGCCATACAGCCAGCATCGTCTATGTATACAGCCAGCATCGTCTAGGTGCTTATCACTAGAATATCACTCACTCTCCATTCTTACATATAAATACATTCGCTTCATACATTCATCCCTCTACTATATACAACTATTTACATACAAACTTACAACTAATGGATGGATCAGTACTCTATATTCCTGCCATCCATATAGCTTAACCGAAATTAAAATCACCGTAATCCTTCTCTAATCATTTTCTTCCGTTAATTCTAATCGGCTATAACTTTTAAATACATTCATATTTCTTAGCTAGCTCTGCTACAGATTTAAGCACATATATGTTGGTGGAGAATATTATGTCTTCCTAGCTAAATGGTGCATCTAAATACCTGTATATGTCGTCAAACATTCATTTCCTTTCTACCACATAACGTGGACATATCCATTATTACATGTTTGAAATCCTCCTCCTCAATGCAATGTACGCATAGAGGAGATAGGACCTTTCTTTTCTTAGTAGTTATTTCTAAGATTTGGCACGGCCATTATAATAGGTATACTAAGAGGAAGTCTGGAGAGTAGAAACAACTGCAATTATGTATATTTGTTGGCGTCTAACTCGTATTATGCAATTTAAATGTTTATTTAATTTTTGGACCATTAAATGACCTTGACAGTATAAAAAAAAATCGAATGGGTATTATATTTAAAAAAAAAAGTCATTAAAACATAATATGTACCTTAAAGTTAGCAGGAATGCTTAAACTTATTGGAGGTTTTTTCAAGCATTAAACACGATATGGCCATCAACATTTGGTGTTCGCGTGACTCGTTGTCGTAACGATAACACGCTCTCTCTCTCTAGTGGACAAACACAGAAGCACAATTGTAAACAAATCAAGGAGAAAAAAAAAAAAAAATTAAAAAGTAGTAAGTCTTTTAAGTCCCTTTGCTTGTAGTTTAATAAGGCCAATGCCCTTCAAGTTAAAAAAGCATGTGGCCTCACACATTTTATACCCACAAAAAAAAATGTCTACAATTAGGGGAGCCGCAAGAGTGATATTTTAGGAGGCTGTAGGATTTGGCTATACTTTTAGACACCACTCCACAATCTTCTGAACTGCCCTAGAATCAGACGAGCTTGAATTGCCTACCTGAACCTGCATTCGAAGAAGTAGAAGAAGAAGAAGAAGAGGAAGAAGAAAATAGAAATCCTTCCTCCAGCATCTTTCTAAGAGACAGGCGAAGGAGTTCATCAGAGGCTATTCGCCGAGGCTGACTGCAGAATTAATCCGTCAAGGCCGGGGGGCTATAAGGATAATTGTAGGCTTATTAACTGGCCACTGCAGACTCAGAAAACACATGCATCGCATGGGCCTGGCAGATGACAGCCTTTGTAGGTTCTGCCAGGAAGAAGAGGAAACTGCACTGCACGTGTTGTGTCAGTGTGAGGGGCTTGTATGGCTAAGGATGTTACTTCTCGGGGAGGAAAAACCAAGGCCGGAGTGCTTTACCCAGGAGTCACTCTCCAGAATTAAGAGTCTAATTAAACGGACGGGTCTGGAGGGTGAGCTCTAAAGTCGGGGAGCCACAATAGATCCAAAGGGGTCGCAGTGGCGTAGGCCTTGAGGCCGCTCTAATTTAATCTAATCTTTCTAAGATTCTTTCGAAAATTCCTAGGGAAAAGAAAATGGGACGAAGGCTGCTCTTGCTGGCACTAGGAGGGTGAAAAATAGATCTCTTTTCGTCTTCCTACTTACCGTTCTTAATCGTTCTGTGAGACCACTTGGGAAGGCGAATAATGAAAATTGGAACAATCGTTTAGGAACCTCGATTTTTAAAGCCTCAAACGATTGAGGCAAGTTAGAATTCTTGGAATCCTCCCAGTTTTTTCTAATTATTTTTTTCTTCTTAATCAAGTTGTCTTTAAACTCATTCATAGCCACTTATCCATTCATAAATCACAGCGAAAAATGTAAATTAAATTTCAATAATACTATTGAATAATTATCGACTAGATCAGCAAATTAAGTTTGTTCATATCTGTACATAAAAAAAAAAAGAGCTCTACATA
Organism: Rhodnius prolixus; assembly: GCF_049639745.1. Lineage (NCBI taxonomy): Eukaryota > Metazoa > Arthropoda > Insecta > Hemiptera > Reduviidae > Rhodnius > Rhodnius prolixus. Next base: position 35,126,256 of record NW_027411582.1, read on the forward strand.
ATCGAGTGAACATAATCGATTGATTTATTGTTTGCTTGTCACGTAATAAAATGATAGTCGATTGCGCTCCTCTTTTACGCTCTCTGTCCTGCTCCCACTCACTCTCTCTCTCTAACGCACGCACACAAAGCCTCTTTACTTTTTAATTATACAGCTCATAATACTAAATAATAGCACTTAATTAATTATTATCTAATCGGAGTAAATTAATCATATTTATAAATCGATTAATTCTGATCAGGTGACATGCAATTTTATGTGCTGTTATTTATTGTAGATTGATGAAGCATTAAAAATAATAATAATTAAAAATAATCCAAAAATTTACTGGCCGTTAAATTTATCGGAAATTAAATGATTGGCTCAGATTTCAGGTATTTAGAACTTTCTCTTACTGGGTACACATCCGCTTAGAAGTGGCTAGTCCACTTCCTTCCTACGGCCGTCAAGATCATCAGATAATCCGCTTCTTCAGCTATCATCTTTATCTCCTTTGTTTCTCCAACTTCCTGAACGAAGATCATAATTAAAGCGTCCCCCCCCCAACACAAAAAAAAAGGGGACTTAAACCCAAAATATCCTAGCAGCCTAACTGGATCACTTTATTATTTCGCTGAATTTTTCCGTCGCAGCACGCGAATTTGGTTGAAGTCAAACTGATGAATTAACATCTCTGACGATTATGTCCTGTCAGAATAAAGGGTGAGATCCATGGGTTGCTGTTAATCGAACTCCAGCATCTTTGCGTGGGTGTTGTATGTTTGTAACTCTTCTTCCAGATTATTCCAGATACAGTAGAACCTCGATTAAACCGGGTTGACCTCCGGCTATACCCACCCCGGAAAACTGAAATCCCGGTTAAACCGAATACACGGTATTACATGGTAATACATTACTGTATCGTCCCAGAGATCAACTCCTATCTTAGACGGCAATCCTTTTTTTTTATTTTTTACATACATATTTTTTTTTTAATTTTTCATTTTTTTGCCGTTCAACTTTTTGAAAAATACTTTCCAAGTGTTGTTTGCTTTTTTCTATCAAACGACCACTCTCTGATGAGTGTAACAACAATTTAAAAAGCAAAACTTTGTGCAACCACTGTTGGAATGTCCTTATCGTGAAAAAAATATAATGACCCTTCAAGAAAATCAGGTATAAAAGAATTGCTGCCACCGCCTACCAATTATGTTACATCGGAAGACAACAAAATTTTCCTGTCGCCACCGAAAATTAACTATTGTTTTGGGCGCCCATCCAGGTGTTCTTAAGATCCCGGTTAACCGAGAGCCGGTTAATCGAGGTTGTACTGTAATTGGGAACCATAGCATATTGTAAAGTTTTTCCAAAAAAACTTTACTAACACAACTAGTGCCTGCCACTAGTTATTTTAATATGTGGGTTTGATTAACTAATAAAACTCGCTAAAGTTGTAAGTAATAACCTGATTTATTAACACGTTAACATTACTCACATTAACATTTACAAGCAACTAACGCTATTCATTACAGTCACCATTTACAACAGTCACAACAGTTTACTGTTACTTACTCACTTCGTAACGCCACAAAACTGTTCCCCGACTGACCACTGGTCCACACTGCACCGAATTGCACTAGTCTCAGCTACACTAACACAGCTCTACTCATCAACTGACTAATTGCCCAACTAGCTACCACTGAAGCACTCCGCAACACTGACTCTCTCAAAGACTTCACTAACAACTGATTAAAACTGCTTAAAAACTCTTAAAACTTAATTGAAAACTTACTTCTCCAGCTGTGTCTGCCTCCTTTTAACTGCGTGCCTCCCTCCAACTGGGACTGCCCTCCTCCAACTCTCTGAGCATAAGTTTCCACGCCCTCCTGACGTTCATTGGCTGGAGAAAACATACTGCCACCACCTCAGCTGGGGCCGCCTTCCTCCTACTCTCTTTCTCGCTCCTACCTGTCAATCACTGGCTGGGAAAACACATATGCCACCACCCCAACTGAGGCCTTTCTCTTAGCTGGCTTTTACACAGGTCACTAACTCCTTGAACAATCTAGCCCTTTCCTTTCTAGTTCAGGTATAGACCGGCCCTTTTGTCTACACAGTGGTGGCCTGTTACCGGCTTTAGTCGCTTAACCCCTAGAACAATCTAGGCCTTTTTTTTTTCTGCCACAAGTAGATGCCGCCCTTTTGTTAATGCAGTGGCGGCCTGTTACTGACTTTGGTCGTTCAACCTCTAAAACAATCTAGGCCTTTCTTCTCCGCCCAGTTCAACTTCGTTACAATATATTAAATATCATAATAGCATATCTATGACATTTGTTTCGAAGTGACAATGAATTATAGAGAGAGGTCTTTGCTAGGAAATAGAAAATTCGTTGACACTTTTAAATTTTATTTAATTTCGTTTTTCTGTTATCTAAGTAATTATATATTTCATAAATGAAAATTGGAAAAGCAGGAAAAATAATATGTGAATAACGTGGGGAAAATAAAAAAATATAGTAAAGAAAATCCCATTGCGTAAACACGCACAAAATATTTGGTTAAAAAAAGGAAATACGTAGAAGCTCCGGAAATGATGGAAGAAAATTAAATGTAAAGATTTTCTTGCCACCAGCCCCCTCCCCGTCCATTACAGCGATCCTTCGACCCAACAATGACATACTACTTAGAAGAATGGCTTCAACACTGAATTGGTTGAAGGTATTGTATATATACCAACAGCAATAATACTACAACCAACCACAAACCAACTATACCCGGGTTTTATATCCGGGCCACCGCTAACTGCCATCTTGGAAGAGGTTCTATAGAAAGACCGCAACTTTATTATCTTTTTTATTCGTTTTAAATATTTTTTTTTTATTAAAAAGGGCAATAATTTTTTTTTTTTGGGTGGGTAAAAATTCTTTTGTTCTTGTGGTAGGGGAGGGGCCCTTCTTTCATCGGTTTCCTGGTTATATTTCGCCGCTCTAAGGGGCCGGTATAATCAGAGCTGCTGACCCTTAGAGTAGGTCCTGGTCTACCATAGAAGACACTGCTAGCCCACTCTAACAATAAGTGGGTCCAGTTCTAAAAAGGAGAGTCCCATATATATATATATGAGAGAGAGTGTGCGCGCGTCCTGGATGATAAAGAACAAGTGGGAATAGAAAAAGGACGTTTCTTCTTTTTCACCCATTGTTGTGCCATGATGCCCACTTTAATGTATTGTCTAAAAATGTATTATTTATTTCTAGTGTGCTGTTATTTATTTATTTATTTATTTTTGGTTTTATTCTAGTTTTAATTTTTCTCCTCCAGAATATATTTATAACCTAAGGGAGGTTAGGCAGTTTTTAAGATTTGTAGAAAATATAACCTATTTAGAATTCATCATCTTCTTCTTCCCATGGTGCTGTAGTCCTATAGTAGGACCTGGACCTCCTTCAAGAGGAAGTCTGTCCTCGGCTTTTAGGCGCCATCTTCTAACAACCACACCTTTCGCAGATCTCTTTCTACGTCATCCAACCATCTTATCCTGGGACGATCTCTACGTCTTGCGCCCCTCCTATAGGGGTGTCCTTATAGTCCTTTTCTCGGAACTCTCGATGATGGGTCACGAGCCACCACAGCCTGCCTTTTTTTTTTTTTTTTTTTTTTGGATTCAAGAAACTATGTCCGGCGGTTCTCCGTATAGTTTCTTGAGTTCTTCGCTCTTTCGGAGCCTCCATTCACCGTCAATCCATTCACCGTACACCAGGCCGTAGATTTTTCGCAATACTTTTCGCTCCCATATCCTCAGGATGGGGAGGAGGAGGAGGAGGAAGATTTAGAATTCATCATTCCCTTTAATTCGGAGAGAATCTCCTCCAGAATTTCTTAGAGAGGGCTTGAATGGTAAGGGCGAATCCAGCACCAGGGAATGGTATCCTCTCACAGTCAGCTCCACACTCTTCCTAGAATTTGGCTGAGTTATGCAATAACTTGAGGGTACTGTAAAAGAGAGAGAGAGAGAGAGAGAGAAAGGAGAAAAGATATCGCCAGTGCTGTTGCTTAAAGTTACTATCCTCCCTTCCAGGGCGTCACAAGCAATTTGTCATGAGGAATCACTCAATCATATCCCCTGTGACAGCTGAGCGAGTCACTTCAGCTTAAGCTCTATGCCAAAGATTTCCGTTCACGAAACTAATCCTTCCAAGCTTTTTTTTTTTTTTTGAATGTTGAAGGTGGCAACATTGCAACTTCTCAAAAAAACTGAAGATTTATCACACAAATTAGTTATTGTACTTAATTTCTTCAATTTAACTTGGAATTATCGTCCAAATTCTTTACCACAGGACGGAAAATTGATCTAAAGTTACATTTAGAATAAATTTAATACAAACAAGAATTACACGATAGATAAAAGCCATCGGCCGGAAAATTCATTAAAAGGAAATACTTTTCATTAACATTACAACTACTTCCTTCTTCCTTCTTCTGCCCTACATTTAAACTGAATTTGGTTTCCCTTTTTTCCTGCATAAAATCATAACAAATCTATTTGATTTTCATTTTCCATAAAAGAAAAACAAGAATAAAGCAATAAATTTTTGAAAATTTGAATAAATATTTTCATCATCTTTTCTTTTATTGCAAATTATTAAAAAAAAAAAAAAAAATTAAACTATATTTTTATACCAAATAATTAGTGTTGAATTATTAACCGATCAGAATGTAGAGGTGGAGGCGTGAAAAAAATGGGCGGCTTGAGTTGGCCAATCAAAAGCTGGTATTTCCATGGCGACTACGCCTTCAAGCCACGCCCTCTCCAGTCAGAAAGGCAATTGCTCCTAGATGAAATTTACGCGCTTTATATTTTAAATTTGTTTTAAACTATAAAAATACATTATAATACTCTTTATTTATTTATTTTTTTAAACTTATTATTCGGAAATAGCCATCCCTACTTTGTACGTCAAGATCAGCTGTGCAAATTGATAAAAACGCACTTCTCTGTTTCTTATTACTAACTGCTCTAACATAAAACTAATTGCTCTGACATAAAACTAACTGCTCTATCGTAAAACTAAACTGCTCTGACATAAAACTAAACTGCTCTGACATAAAACTAAACTACTCTAACATAAAACTAACTGCTCTGACATGAAACTAACCGATCTGACATAAAACTAAACTACTCTAACATAAAACTAACTGCTCTGACATAAAACTAAACTGCTCTGACATAAAACTAACTGCTCTGACATAAAACTAACTGATCTGACATAAAACTAACTGCTCTGACATGAAACTAACTGATCTGACATAAAACTGACTGCTCTAACAAAAAACTTAACTGCTCTGACATAACTAAACTGCTCTGACATAAAACTAACTGATCTGACATAAAACTAACTGCTCTGACCTAAAACTAACTACTCTTTTTTTTTTTTTAACATATCTCCAGAAAAATTACTAATTCTTGGAGTGAAATGAAATGAAATGAAGGCCATTTATTAAATCATTTAAACAATACATTTAAATATTTAAATCAGCTAACGCTGTGGCACCCCTAAGGGGAATTTGAGTTGCTAATCATTAAAAAAAAAATTTATCTGTTCTTAGTTCAAATCAAATAATCTTCAACATAAATGTACTTTTTTTTTCTTTTTTTTTCAAAATTATTTAAATTTATATAGTCTTAATAAAATAGTTTAAAAATATTAACTTACACAAAAATACTAATTTAAACAGAATTTTACAATTTCAGAGGTTATCATTTTTTATTTTATTTACATCTTTATTCACACAGAGTATTACACTAATAGACCAACATATTTTAATTTAATTATTTTTGCTTCTAATTATTTTATTTTTCACCGAATTTATTGCTAATATTTTGTATTGTTTTTACTTCTCCTGTGGTAGCCAGGCTTCAACATATATTGCGCTCATTCTCCTCCATTCTGCTCTGTCAAGGGCGACTCTCTTCCATGCTACTCCGCCGCAGCATTTCCTCATCTCGTGATCCCATTTTATTTTAGGTCTACCCCTCTTTCTTTTTAAACCCAGGGGGCACCATTCCAGTATTTTCTTGGCCCATCTGCCATCCTCCGAACGCACAATGTGGCCAGCCCATTTCCATTTTTTTTCGCAGATCACCTTTATAATATCATCCATTCCAGTCTGTGCCCTTATCCATTTGTTGCTTTTCCTTTCTCTCCTACTTATCTTCATCATGCTTCTTTCCATCTTTCTTACTGTCTTTCTTATCTTCTCCAAATCTTTTCTAGTCAGACTCCAAGTTTCGCATCCATATGTTAGGACTGGTCTCACTACGCAGTTCCATAGCTTCTTCTTTACTGCGATACTCACGTCTGATCTAAATAATTTTCTGTATTTACTATACATTCCCCAGCTTAGTCTTATTCTTCTGTTAATTTCTTTATCTATTTTCTCTTCTTTATCAATGAGTTGCCCTAAATATACATATTCAACTACTTCTTCTATTGGTTCTTCGTTTATCATTACCATCATATCTTCAGTGTTATTTATTTTCATTATTTTAGTTTTTTGTGGATTTATTTTTAATCCGAGTTTTTCGGCATATTTAACTAGGTCTTTCAACATATTCATTATCTCTTCATGAGACTTTCCAATCAGCACTAAATCGTCTGCGAACTTCATAGTGACCAATTGTTCACCATTCACTTTAATACCGTAGTTATGCCACTGGCAACTCTTAAAAATTTCTTCCATTACTACTCCAAATATCTTTGCAGAAGGTACATCTCCTTGACGTAGACCTCTTCGTATTTTAATATTCTTTCTTTGATTTCCAATGTTAACTTGCAGTTCGGCGTTTTTGTAAATAAATTCTATAATTTTAATGTATTCATATTTAATTTGTTTACTCTTTAAGGTTTTCAAAATTGCTTCGGTGTACACACTGTCGAAGGCTTTCTCGAAGTCTATGAACAGTAGTAGCAGGGTAATTCTTGGAGTGTCGGATTTAAATAGGAAGGACAATAGTTTTTTACAAGTTCGAAAACGGAAGAAGACCTACGTGATCGCCACGTTTATAAATTTCAACCATAAACTTAAAAGACCCTAAATTAAAATAATAATAAAAAAAAATTTTAACTTTTGGACAAGTTTGTTTATACCGTTATTTTACGTCAATTATTTTGAATATTATTTTATTGTTATTATGAGAAAAACTATCTAAGTCATTAGTTTGTTTTATGTAAAATTATTTCGTTATGAATAATTTTATTATAGTAATAAAATGATCTCGTATGGAAAGTAGGCTCATAATGGGACATTAGAGTGGACAGAGGGGCAGTACAAACCCTTTATCAGCCTCTTAGGCTACAAATTATGGCCCTTAGACTTCAGAAGGTTTGTGGCAAACCGGAACTACACTCTCCCAAACATTTACGCAGCAGATCTTTGTGTCTGTGTAGTTGTTAATAAAATAAAAATAAGTATGACACCTAATATTTAGGCCAAATTTGAAATTCTTGCAATTTTACTAAGGTATCTTCCAAAAAAAAAATATAAAAAAAAGATTTTTGATAAAATTACCTTATTTATGACCCAAAATATGTCCAGGTAACTTACCTGTAACAAAAAAACAAATTATTAATGACCTAAAATAAAAATAGAATAATAAAAAAGTAGGGTGGGAGATCCCGGGTTCGAATCCAGCTGCTGGCCCTTAGATTTTTCTCTTTCTAAAAGCTTCTTACTGACTGATGATTATCTTATCTTATATCTTTGCAGGCCACCAGACAGTGCATCTCCTTCAATCTGCAGGCAAGGAGAAGGAGCAACAACCGCCTTACTGTATCCCTTTACATTACACTTCTACTCATCTTCCTCAGTATTTTCTTCATCTGCATATCTCCTTTTTAAAGATTGGTCCTCTCGGTGTTCTTATTTTTGCCCTCTTTACGGCCCCTGGGCCTTTCCAGCCTTGACCCCACTTTGTGTCCAACCTTGACGAGGTGGTGGGGCTTACGCACTAAGGACACTAGAGACTAACACTCTCTAAAAATTCGCGCGTCTTCCGCTTCTGGGTGTAGTTTTTACTGTCTGTTACCTTTTTTTTTTTTAGACGAAGTATTTTATTTGTGGATATTTCAATGATACTTTGCGTTTCGAGGTACTTGAGTATTCGAACAAATGGTTTATGCAACTTGATCTGTCTGTGATCAGCAAAACTTGTTGGGAAATCACAGAAAATGCTTTTTCTTTTTAAAATATGTTTTTTAAATAATAATAATAATAATGTTCATCCTAAGATGCTACAGTAGGTCTCAGTGTTTTAGGCTTTATACTACTCTCACAGATTCCATCTGAAGATCTACTCGTAAATTATGTAGACTGCCCTTTTGTTCATGTCTTAAAACCATAAACTATTATGGAATACCCATCGTCTATAGTATAACCACCATAGTTTGCAAATAATCCATCATCCTGTTTGTAAATGTAAACCTTGGGACAAACAGTCCCAAATACAAACCCCGTTTTCAATGTAAACCATCACATTGTGGGTTCAAGTTGTGAAGGAGGCTATATTCTGTTGAACGTTAGCGAAGTGCTGTCTGGTGGGTTCTCACTTTGAAAATACCCATTATCCTTTTGAGTATGATTATCTATAGGTTTTTTTTTAGGCTATCTGGCATGGATGTGGGGACCATTACTCTGTGATCCATTTATAGTTAGCAAATAAGAGGATGGAGGGGCTTTGGGGGGAGTGATTTCCTTTTTAGTGCTGATAATGTATGACCGGAAGTGAACGTTCTAACTGTATAATTCTTGAGGTTGGTGCTTGTATTATTATTGGATAGGAAATAGATTGGGAACTGGTAAGGAATATTTCGCTCCCCAGGTCTTTTCCAATATTGACTTTATCCTTAATGGAAGGTTGCAGTTGGATCTTCGATATCATAACCTTATCAGTGTTCCTCAACCCCCGCTTTCCTTGCATTTGTTTGGAAAAAGGAATTCAAGGAATAATTGTCATGTCAGGGGAGAACTACTTCTCTTATCCCACACCCAATTCCCATACAATCCAACTAATTAGTTTCCTCTGCAATTCTACTAATTATCTTTTCCTCGTTCAGTCCAATCATCTAGTAAACATGCGCCCATCATTGTTCCACATTAATCATCAAGATGACAACTCTTCGAAGTTCAATTTTTGGCCATGATTGATTTCATTTCTATCCACTAATTAATTGCATTAAAACCGAAATCAAAAATGGTCGGAGTCTTGTTTTCTAAATTTGTTAAAAAAATGAGTCATTTCCAAGAGGCTTCATTCTCACAGGACAAGAACAGAGGGATGCAAGAATTTAACAAGACTCTTGACATGGTTTTAGGGAGCTTTCAGGAAGTAATGCAAGATTTATCCCCCCATTTTGTAGGGATTGAAGGATTGCAGGGGAAGAGTAAGTTTTGGAAAACGGTTTAGAACATCCATCCTTGAATAATAAGAACACCCCACCCCGTAGGGAGGAAGTGGACTAGCCACTTCTTCAGGGATCTTGGCGTCCCTGCGGGTATCCTAGCCTAACAACACAAACAACACTCAACACTAGCATCTCATCAAACATACACATTCACATTTACACAATTTACACTTCATTGATGTCACATCATCAATAAATAAACTTGTCAGCTAAAGGTACCAAAAAAACATTTTTCAGTCGCCATTTTTGATCTACTACCTAATAATAAATTTGCCTGGAGGCTTAGTCTTTCCTATCCTGATGCCTTACTTAGTTTTATATTAGACAAGGATGACTTCCTGTCCATCTGTCGGGAGTTCTTTTCAAGGACTTTATTCTCTTTGACTTTTTCCCTCGTAGCGTACTCAGGTTTCTTATTTTCATCCTTTATTAAAGAATCATCATGGTTTTAAGAATTGCCACTTCAACTAAGTTGATTTTTCACACATCACTTGTTGACTGAATGAGAAAGGTTACCAAAAATCCGAAACCGGTCAGTAATATAAAAAAAAACATGCGAAATTACGACATCACTTCGGATTTGAAATATCCCAGAAAATTTAATTGCCTAAATTGAGGCTTAAAATTAAGCTGAAAACTTCAGACATGGACTTCGGGTGAAACTTTGCCAGAATAATTGGACTGCACAATGTGTGAAAATTGAGGAGATAAAAGTGGAGGTTGCTGTGGAAATAATACGTTTTAACGAAGCTTAGACGTTTATATGGCCAAGTCAATGGTTGCTACCATCATGATGGTCCATTAAGACGTTTATTGGAAGAGTAGATGGTAGGTCTTGGTCTAAAGAGATAAACAGAAATGAATGGTTTTGGAAGACATCTTCAGAAACTAGGGAGATGCTATAGCAAAATCAAAATAATAAATTGGAACTGATAAAGAGAATCATAATGAGATTTTTGAGGGCTCCATTTGCGTGCAGAATCTTGGAAATAGTTTAACGTCAAGATTACAGCATCAAGAAAGTTTTATGAAAGATTGCTTTGTACAATTAAAAGGTTTTGTGGAAAAAAAGTAAGCCTAAATTTTGGGGAATAAATTTTTTCTTATGAAAAGCAAATTTTTGTTAAACATGACCAACAATTCAGAAAAAAAGAAAAACTAAAAAGCATCCCCCCACCACCAATTGTGGCTGCTGTGGAACTAATCCCAAGGTTCTCCTAAGCAGTTACATTCTGGTGGGATATAACCGTTTAAGATTATTAGTGATAAGAAGGTTATATACTGTATTAAAAGTCAACATGTAGAGGAGAGAGCTTCGTGACTATATAAAGGATTGTAGAGATGTTAGCCGACAAGCAAATGGTGGAGATGCTTGAGAATTTGACGTCATAATGGAAACAGCCGCCAGCGGCCGGGAAAGTTAGCCAAACACATTGTGGTAACTATTATGGTAACTAGCATGAACATTGTTTAAAAGGATTTAAGTATAAGCGCATGGGATGTATGAAACAACTGTTTTGCCGTTGCAACTGGGATACTCTGGCATCCAATTAGCAATGGACTAATCCCTCAATGTTTTAGGGATTATGGGATCGCTTCAGTTGTTCTAAGGCTCTCCATTCTTCTTCCTTCCCTTCTGGGAATGTTCTTGTACATGCCCAGAGACTTGCGCTACTCCCCGCTGTGCAATGTATCTCCCTTGTGTACTCCCTACTTCCATCCAAGTATTACAAGCTTGTAACCAAACACCAGATCCACTCCAGGTCCTACCTACACTTGGCAAATTATCTTTCAAAACAATTTCCTATTTAGACTGCTGGGAAATTCATCTTTTATTACAAGGTAAAATTAATTTACCACCTACTGTGATTATTTAGAGCTATTTTCACTCACGTCCGCATAATTCCCCTACTTAAAGGTTTATACAGGTTATTATTTAATAGAATCTTGTTGGATATTTCTAAAAGCTATGCAGGATTTGAAGTGCACGGAAAATTCCCACTGAACAAGTGCCCGTCTCTTCTAACTGGAAAAACTTGCATTTTTTCTGGCTAATTCTCAGGAAAATTGTGAATTTTGTGTTTCTCCTTAATAATATATTAAAAAGCATGGCTAGAATTCTCTGGAATTTCTTAGCATGGCTGAAAGCTATGGATGTTTTGAAACTATGATTTACAAGAGCTACAGTTTAAAGGGGGAAGTCTGAGTGTTTCTTCAGGGTCACCTTAGTGTCCCTGTGGCAATTCCAGCTTTATAACAAGAACAATACTTTATTATGATGTACAGTCGAACCTCTCAATAACGGACACTGGTGGGGGAAAGCAAAGTGGCCGCTATTTGGAGGTGGTCGTTAGAAGGATTGTAGGCAAGTTTCATAATGAAAAAATATGGGCTTTTTTCCTTTACATCTATTTAAAAATTGTTTATTATTAATAGATTTAAAAACAATTTTTATAATAATCATCACATTTATTCATAACATTAATAATTTATGGTAAAATTATCAATCATACTATCATCTATTATTAGAAAAATAGAACAAACTTTTCGGCAAGTTGACGATGATGGCTTGATTTGGTTTTTGCAAAATCTTCCAACACATTTATTTTCTCTTCTAGAGTTAACCACTTTTGTTTATCGGAAAAAATAATATTGAAAAATGATTAAAATGGTACAAGATGTATGGAGCTTATATGGGAAACTTTAGGGGGGAAAAAAACAGAAAAAAAAGAAAAACTTGAGAAGGGATAATTCTTTTTATCGCCGCGTCAAACGAACTTTTAATAATAAGGTGGTCATTGGTGGGAGGTGAAACATATAATCCGTTCCCCAAAATCAATGTCGTTATGTAGATCATCCGTTAGACGGAGGTTCTTTTATATAGAAAGTTTATAGGGGTAAAACGGGGAAATCCAAAAACTGGCCCGTAAATGGAGGTGGTCGCTAGTGAGAGTGCCCCTTTATGGGTGACCCGAATGTATCCCCAATACGATAACAATTCACTTAGTGTCTGCAGAGATTTTGATTTTGAGAAGTCGGGTTCAACGTATCAAATGGTAAACTCTAGCTCATCTAATCTCCTTTTTTTGCAATTTTTAAAAGAAAAAGAAAAACACCATTAGAGTGAACGTTTTTATTGTTAAGAGTCAATTACTTTTTTATACCAATTTTAAGCTTGAAGAAAGTTTAATAAAGCTTACATAGTCTGCGAAAAGAGGAAGTCGTGAGAGGTTATTCATTTTTAAATTTTAATAAACAATTACTCAGTTACTAAAAACTATTTTTCAAAAAGCTCAGAGAAATTTAGAACATTTATTTCCTTAAAAAATGTACTTTTGTAAAACTTGATCGTATCAGATTTCATTGTGAATTATGTTTACCTCGCCAAAACCAACAAAACAAAACCAACAAAAATGGTCAAAGGCACGTTATTCTCCTAAAAAAAGAGACAACATTTGACAAGATGATTGACAATTTATCGCTTAGTTGGCCATTTAAAACTTACGACAGACAATTTGTAGGCCCCATTATATACGGCCGGCGATTTATAACGTTTTAGTGTAAAGTGTTTGGTACACTGGTGACGTAGGATATTTAGGTGCCGTGTAAGAGGATCCGTGGCCCGTTAATGGCTGCTAATGGCCGAAAACTGAAATGAGCTTGATAGGGTGAGGCGGGGTGCGGTCGGGGGGGGCGGAGGAATAATGGAAGAGTCTACTGGAATTACACAGGGATATTTCGTTAACTTTGCCTGTAGTGGCGCCTTTGTTTATACCATAATAAATAGTCTGAGGGGGCGAAATGTAAGATTTTAGATATTTTAAAATAAGAAGTTTTTATGTTTCAATGATTATCGTTCGATGGCTTTCAGTTCGCTTGATTAACGACTCAACATACGCCTACAGTATATCCGGAATATTGGTTAACATCCGGCAATATCCTGCTTTCTCCTCAATACTTTCCAAGAGTTAAATCAACTATCTTCGCGGCACTTTGATTGGCCTTCTAAAATGCTTAACACAAATGAAACCGTGGAAACCATAAAAGGACTTAGACATGGACAGCTGAAGTTAGAAGAGGCAGGGTTTATCCAAAAAAAAAAACGGAGGAGCAGTGGTGTACTAAAGGTCCAAAGGGAAGTGACTTGGATGTTTTATGATTTAAGGCGCGTCAACATCTGAGGTTATTGGCGTCCCGGAGCTTTTTTCAGTGCACTGCCGGTCTCCGGACAGGGTTCTTTCGTTGCAGGCTGTTGTTCTGGAGGAAGAAATATAAATGTCAGAAGGACGGAGGCGGCGGAGTGTGGCGGGTACAGGATTTGAATTGGAGCAGTTGAAGAGAATTTAGGGAGGTCTTCGGGTTTAAGTTATGGGCACATAGGATGGTCCTGAGAAGATATAAATGTAACAGCAGTTCTGTCACAGCATCTTGATTGCCTAGGATGCCTGTAAGTTCCAAGACATTCTAAGCTGTTCTAAGCATAGGACATACACGTTCACTTTTTGAAGCAAGTGGAATCTAATCAGGAAAATGTTTTTGGAATCCTGTCACTTTTTTTCAATGAAATTTTCATTACATTTTCTCCTTATCTCCAGTTTCTTTGAATCCCTATTTTTCCGCCCAGGTTTTCCTGAACTTTATGAAACTAGGATGTGATTGTTTCTCTCTGGAATGGATAAATATGATTTTGTTCCTATCTTAACTCTTTTCGAGTGACTCCACATTCTTTACAGTATCTTAATGTTCTGTTCTGTTTTACAGACAATCACTTAGAATTACCATACCAATGTAGGGCGTTCTTTAGAGGGAGTTTAGTGGATTTCCTTCATGCATATCCTGTTTTCACTCTAATTTCCTCATTTTTTGACATATCCTGTTCATTAAAACAAGCCCCTCTTTCCCTCTTTGTCATACTCTTTTCGGGAAAGAATACGGCCACTGCAGGCTCAGAAAGCATCTATGCATAGCATGGGCCTGGCAGATGATAGCCTTTGTAGGTTCTGTCAGGAAGACGAGGAAACGGCACTGTGTTGGGTCAGTGAGAGGGGCTTGTCTGGCTAAGAATGTTACTTCTCGGGGAGGATAAACCAAGACCTGTGAGCTTCACCCAGGAGCACGCTCTCCAGCATTAAGAGTCTGATTAAAAGGACAGGTCTGGAGGGCGTGCTCTAAAGTTGGGAAGCCACAATAGATCCAAAGGGGTCGCAGTGGCGTAGGCCTTAAGGGCCGCCCTATTAGAATCCTAATCTTATCAGGAAAGAATCCTCTGGTTGAGCTAATTTGTCCCTCATATCTGCGAAGATTACGTCTTTTCACTGAAAATAATAGTAACTAATAATACCCAGTCCATTCTTTGAACTCAGTTCATCATCTTATAAATGTTACTGAACGCCCTTTACACTAGGTAGTTGAAAGCAGTAACTTGGCGAGCGAGATAAACCTGGTTTAGAAGGGCTGTTGAAGGGTTTAGTTGTAATGTTCCTCTCTCTCACTCTCTCTCTCTACCTCCCAAGCCATCCCCATCTCTGCTTTGTCTGTATCCTTCGGCTGTAAACTTGGCTCAACTCGGTGATACTTTAGCCCATTCATCTAGCCCTTAAATGTTCTTCATTCTTTTTATTTTTCCCTTGTTTTTCTTGAGGAGTGAGAAGATGAAGATTTTTTTTTTAAAGAATATTTTGTAGGCAACTCGATAAATGTTATCGATAGTTATCTTGTCTCGTCTGTGAACTGGTTGCAGTATTTCCGCTTCAATATTGGAGAACGTAGATTATTCACAATATTCACACTTTTTTATTTTTAACTTTCACTAAGATTAACAAAAGAATAGGAGATGATGTCAAATTTTCGGAAACTGTTTTTTTTTCTACCAGAAATATCATTCTTGGGGTCCCCTAAGAGTGTGTGATTAATATATCTTTTAAACGGAAATATCGCATGAAGCTAAAACTTAATATTAAGATTGGGCCCCACCAGAAGACCTGACCGTAACTTAGCAACCGGAACTACCACTGCACACATAGAGTTTTTACTTATTAAAAAAAAAATCTCGAAAATGACCAGCGCTATCCACGATAGTCTTTAGAACTCTACTAGTGAGCGACCTTTAAATTTCATTAGTTACGGCTATACAAAATATTGTAACTCACCACTAATAATAAATAAAGTGCTTGTAGAAATTATAAGTGAGGTAAATGTATGGAAGTGGAGAATTCAACAAGGTTCACTGTAGAAAGGCTAAGGTTATGTGTATGAGTAGGAGGAGGTTATGAGATTAACAAGGTTCATATGGGAACAGTTTTACCAGGATGACGTGGCTAAGAAAACTCAGTTTTCACTCCCACTTTGGTTAAGTTCAAAAACTATTTTGGAAGTGTCACCAACAGTGATGTCTTTAGTAAAGAGAGCCAGCCAGCTCTCTGTACGTAGTAGAGCACAACCAAAGCAATCTACACGACGACGACGACGACGACGACGCCCTTTAATGAGTTCACATACAGAGGAAGCCTTGTGGACTAGTTTAGGCCAAGGTCTAGAAGGGTATGTGTGTGTTTGGTTGGTTTGGCTGGGTCCTGGAGTATGACAAGGGGGAAGTTCTGGAAGTGTGACGTTGTGGATGCTGGGAGAGAGAAAAGTCTAAGCCGAGAGTTTCCCCCCTTTTAGATCCTCGTTCTTCCACATCCATTAGCTTTTCTAACTGGAAAACTACTAGCTATGGAAAATATTTAAGACATGTCCCCCTTCATGGAGCCTAGTGTACTAAAGATATGCGTGCAAGTGATGTACACATATGTGCTGCTGTAAGTGAACTCCTCTGCCAACATGTGGAAACGAGTTTTCCACACTGAGGATAAACTTTTCGTTGTTGTTAATTTGACTTCTGAGGGAAGAGGGAAGGTTTTGCCACTTCTCTCTCTCTTTCTCGCCACTTCCATCTTCTTATTCTTAAGAAAAACAGTCTACAACAACAAATAACAACAACATTCTTCTACTTCATAAGCCGCTCCTACTACAACCAAGTTTCTGAACCCAACCATGTAAAACTGGAAGGCCTTTACAGCGCATTCAACGCCACTATCCGGTTCTTAAGATACTCTTAATGTAAATTACTTTTAGGAAAATTCTCTTTCCATCAGTTTTTCTGCCACTTATCAGTAATAGTATCTTTTATCCCCTCTTAGCCAAGAAATAATCGCTTCACCGGTTCAGATGTAACAATTTGTAAGCAGGAAAGTACTACCACTATAACTTCATAGTATTGGGCTAAAAATTCCTTCTAAAATTTCCCTTGAAGTTATTCTAATTATTATTTAAGTTTGTTGGATAAGTTTGAAGCGTATTCTATAACATCAAGTACAAGTGAAGAGGCTACTTTATAATCTGATATGAAATTTGTAAATAAATTTTGTAAGAAAACTTTACTATTAATAATTATTAATATATTAAATTATAATTTTAGTAATTTTAATTTCAAGTTTTCTCTGGGAGAGCTTAATTAAGCAGAAGATTAATTACAAGCGCGTGTTTCTTCAGGTACACCTACCATGTATCTCATTCTAGAAAGCGTAGACTTCCAAACTTTTATAGCCTAACAAACAATTTTAGGACAACAAATCTGGTGTAATCATCACTCACCCGAAATCTTTCTTATTTATTTAAATAAATAATATACCGTAAAAATCAGGCCACGCCAAACTGCGTAATTAACCTCTGATGATGAATGGAAGTACGAAACCGATCATATAGATCCAATAATCATGCGCGCTACGACGGTTTAAATCAACGATATTAACCCAGCATTGACTAAGTAAACTTTATATTTCATTCTCGTATTAAACATTAAATAAACGCCTAAACATACATGGAGTCTACTATACCGCAATACATCATAGCTTTTTGGGTCTCGCTTCTAACCGCACGGCGTTTATCGTGGCGTCTATATACTCGTAAAATACGAATATTATATTAACCGTTCGAAATTTTACTTTTATTTTCAATGAAAAGCAAACACTTTCGAAGCTGGGTTAAATGTAAAGTATCAAAATGCATGATGTTATTTGCATTAACATGAACTGGGGACACTCTCTTAAAATATATACGCTAACTTTACACTTCCGGGAGTAAGTTGAGATAACTTTGCAAAATTTTCTTGCAGATTTTTTTTATTTTTTTGCGCATCAACAGCTGAGGTTATTAGCGCCCGGTGCTTTCTCCAGTGCACTGCCGGCCTCCGGACAGTGTTCTCTCGTTACAGACAACACTGTCCATTACCGGACAGTGAGCTGTAAGAAGCTCCTGGGAAGAGGAAATCTAAGGGTCAGCTGCTGGATTCGATCCCAGGACCTCCGCGTGGAAGTCCAGTATGCTAACCTCATAGCTAATCCCTTCCCTTTATTATTATTATTATTATTCCTCTGCCAAAATAAAGGTAATGTAGGGGATCTCAATAAACATTTAGTATTTGGCACAATCCAGAACTGCTGTTTACCAAAACAGGTCCATTTCTTGGATAGTCTAAAGCAATGAATGATTCTTTGAGAGCAACGAAGTGCATAGAAAAACATCTAAATTCTTCCAGGAAGAATTGCACCCCAGCTTTGATAACATTAATGTCCAACATCCTAATAAAAGAACCCAAAGAATCTGAATGTCCAGGATGTTCAGGAGTTTAATCTTTTGAAGTCAAGGTCACAGTTTAAAGGATCATCCCCCCCTTTTTTTTTTTGTTTAATTTGGTTTTTACCAAAGTTCTTTCAAGAAACCCCCGCCACCACACACAAAAAGGGAATGGTTTAGCCACTACGTCATTGATCTTGGCGTCCCTGTGCGGGGGGGGTCCAGTTTAATAAAACACGTTCACTGATAGGCAATATATTCACACAAAAACACATTTTCTATAGAGTTAGTGTTCCTTTATTTGAGTTTAGCGAACCCACAGATAGAACTCGAGCTCACCATTTTATACTTTAGGGGGAGCCGTAATAAGATCTTTAGTTTACATCCAATCTTTTTATAGATTAGAATCTAACTCCTTAAGGCTAAGTTGGACTAGCCAATTCTTCAGAGATTCTAGCATCTCTGCGGGTAGCCCACTCAAACAATACAAACCATACATGTACTGAAAGGACCAACCATCCCGTACCGTCCGTATAACAGATCCACTCTAATAATGCAATCTTCAGCATTTTATCCCCTCTATAATCTAACATTAATATTCCATTTTATTCGTAAACGATAGGTTAATCGATAGACCTCTCGCCATTAATTACTATTGACTTAGGAGGCATTGAATTAAAAAAAAACAAAAAACAGATATTTAAAAATATTGATGTTTCCCAGAAGACTGTAAATTTTTTAAAACAATTATCGTGTAAAAATAACAGTACCAACTGTATGTCTTTCTATCCATATTTAAACAGAGATAGAAGGTTGTCACACAAAAAATACAAAACGCCACGGTAATGGATACATATTTTCTCGAGGGAAATACAATTACCAGATATCCACTCAGCTTTTTCAATTCTAATTTTATCTCTTTTTTTTAAAAAAAAATTTCTAAATGGATATATTACGATCGTATTTATATTCTTTTAATAATAGGCGCCACGATAAACGCCAAGCGGTTATAGGCTAGACCCGCAAAGCTATGATGTATTGCGGTATAGTGGGTTCGATCTCTGTCTAGGCGTTGCATTTTATTTAATGTTTAATATGAGAAATTTACAGTAAAGTATGTTAGGCGGTTACAGGCTAGACCCGCAATGCTAAGATGTATTGTTGGTTTAGTGGGTTCGATTCCCCTGGTCTAGGCGTTGGATTTTATTTAATGGTTAATATGAGAATTTTATAGTAAAGTATGTTAGGCGGTTGGATAGGCTAGACCCGCAAAGCTATGATGTATTGTTGGTTAGTGGGTTCGATCTCTGTCTAGGCGTTGCATTTTATTTAATGTTTAATATGAGAAATTTACAGTAAATTATGTTAGGCGGTTGGATAGGCTAGACTCTCAAAGCTGAGATGTATTGTTGGTTAGTGGGTTCGATCCCGGTTTAGGCCTTGTGCATTTTATTGAATTATTAATATGAGAACTTTGCAGAAAAGTATGTTTGCTAGTCGCCTCCGTCCACGACACCTAATTAGGCAGTAGCCCACCTGAAAAAATAGCCATTACTTTACATTATTCTCCTTATAGTTCTCATTTCAAGCAGTTAATTATAACTAGGGCAAAACATGTTAATATTTTAATCGATAATCATTCTATCGATAAGTATATTTAGAAAACAGGTCATCAGGATTGTCATTTGAGTTTTGCTTGTATGTACACAGGTGATTGGTTGATGTATTTATAACTACCATTGTTATCACAATTGTCATTATCGATATGTTTGTATACCCTAACCCTTGTGACCCAACTATGTAGGCTTGATTATTACAAAAGTATGAAACTTGTTATAAGATAAGTGCCCTTTGTTGACAAATTTCACAATATCAAACAAACAATTATGGCAAACAATTTACGATTAAAATAATTGATTTTGTTTATTACTTTGTTATCTATACTTTAGTAGAATTCAATTAGATTTGTTTGGAACATTGATAACATTTTTATTTTTGTGACGCAATGAAATATGTTTGAAATGCAAATTAAGGAGTCATTGATATTTAAATACTTTGAACTTATGACCCTGTTGAGCTTCCCGTACGACGGCTTCTTCACTGGGTTTTTCTCAGCGCAAGTTTAATAGCCTGGAATTCTGTGGGATAACGGACAATAGAACTTCCAATAAAGGTCTCTCCCCCCCTCTCTCTCAATGGCTTCTTCCCATCGATTCCAGAGCCACAAACCATCCTGGATAGTTTGTGAGCGGCCCAGTCTGTACGCCGGCCAGTTTTTTGGGCCTTAATGGTCACTTTAATAAAGGCATTCAGCGCTGTATTTTTGAGATAATTTGGTCCCCTCCACCAGTCTTGTTTAAGGGGTGCCTAAAAAGGGATATTTCTGGTGTGAACTGGAGATAGAAAGTTTTGTGATTGTGATACTTTCCTTAACATTTTAGTTCACTGAAAAAGGTCCCCCTTTTAGCGCTAGTGATTTACACAAATGAATAGAAAATCTCTTAGGCTAGGAATCAATATTCTCACAAATAGGTAAGCTTTTTAGGATTCCAATCATAAACTGTGAAACATTAATAAGAGACAGGAAATTGGGGGTTTAGTAGCGAAAGCTTTGCTGGGCAGACGAAGAAAATTTTCTGAAATACAGAAAGGAGAAAGGATGTGAAGAGTTCAATAAGAAGATTAATTAAAAGATGGAAAACAAACAAGGATAGAAAATACCTGTTAGAAATTAGAGTGGCAACATTGCCGGATGCTGAACCAGGTTGGGTAAAATGAACGGCCGTAAGTAGAAAATTTTCCAAGCTAGCAGTTTACTTGATTCAAATAAGCTTGGCTGATGAAAATGAACTTAGCAAATTTTACTTACAAGAAAATTACAACTTTACGGAAAACTTTTTAATTTTTCTTTTTTTTTTGAGGGAGCTGAATTTTCCTTTTATATTTTCTCTTCTCTTTAACAGTTAGAGAAAGTGTTGCGTTCGTGTCCAATTTTCCGATTTCAGAATTTTTATCAGAAAAATGGTTTCCTGAAATTGGTTTGTAAGTCTGTGTGTCTTTAGAGAGCGGACACAGCATCTTGCTTCCTTTCGCAGATATTCGCGCAGTTTATTAAAAACTTTTCTTGGCGATTTTTGGCAAACCGCAACTTGACGATGATTTTGTTTCTTTAGCTGTTATTTACAAAATAAAACTTTAACAAGGCTTAAGGCTTCAGACTTCATTCGTCATTCTGCAATCTCTCCGCTCTCGTACTAAACCGTTATGCTTACTTTACCGCGCTCCGATCTTCCGTCAACTTAAAATTGAAACATTGTTTTTGATCAGACCACCAAAGTTATTATAAAAGTATTGAAATAATAGAAAATGATAAATATGGCAATTTAGATGTTGTTTTCAAGTTGTTTGACATGTTTAAACATGTTTCAACATGTTTAAAACATAATGGAAGCATGAGTCACCTCTCGCTGTGAATAGAACTTGAGAATCTTTTATCCTTATTCTAAGTTTCGTCAGTTTGAGAGAAAGTTCAGAACTGCTAGTGACAAACAGTTCCTCTGCAGATAGATTTATAGGGTATTGCTTGATTTTATAACAGTTTTATGGAATTTACAACGTACTTACGAAGTTGTTTACCTAAATAAAAGTTAGAGTTAAGTATTACCTATTATTTCAAGCAGCCTTTACGTTCAACTACCAAATTAGATGAAGCGAACGGAGTCGACATTAATTAAAATCCAACGCGTAGACCGAGAATACATCTTAGTTTGCATTAAATTTCTTTTCACAAAACTGTGGTCCACCATTGCAGCATCTCAAAAAAAATAACATTCCCTAATCTGCTACCCCACAACAAAGTTGTGAATCATTCCCTAACATCTTAAAGCCAATATAACCACAATTTGTGCAGCACGTGGGACTTCTAGAAACTAATGCCCAACATCCTGGGTTCTTTTCCGCCTTCCTCCCGCCCAAAACTGGCCACCAATTGCTGTGCCTCCCCCATTTTCCTAAGCTAAAGCCCCCGTTTCCCCGTTTTTCCCCAGCACTACCATGGAGTAGTCGGTGGTTGTGGATGTTTAACAACTGCTGTCGCCCTAGAGCCATTAATCTTCAGAGAACACCCCCGTTATTCCTTTCTGTGTAGACCCCCCCCCCCACACGGGATATTCTAACACCCTTTCCCCCAACCCATCTTCTGGGTGTTCGCATAAAACTGCCAGACTACTTCAAGTACTTAATCCATTTCTAAGTTGTTTTTGCCCTCCACCGTCTTCCTTCTAGTAACATCAGCAGCATTCTTGCTCAGGACCTCCTGCGAACATCTTTAAGTGCATCTTTTAAAAGATTGTCCGTTGGCTTTTCAACTCATTTATTTTACTAATTGCTCAAGTGGATTTCCCGTTTTAATCTTCCCAGTTTCCTGTTTAGATGTCTAAACACTTTATTTATTTATTTTTTTCTTTATTCTTGCTCCAAAGTTGACATCATAAACTTTACATTATGCATATTTTACTTAACATAAATTATAATAATATTAAGTTAAATTTTAGCACATTAACAGAAACTTTATTACTCTATGCTTTAACTCGTAATTAAGCATAAATGTGCATTAAGATAATTAAGTCTTGGAATATATAGTTTAAACTTGTGCTTCGCTTGAAATGCATTATTGCCTTTTTGAATGCTTAAGGGCTATAATAAATCGGATTTTCAAAATAAGTTCACGTTAAAATATGATTTTGGAAACCACTATTATGCTTAAAGTAGTGGTTTCCAAAATTCCACTATCATCGTCCTCCCTTCTTCTTCAAAATAAATTGTGGCTCCTACTCTGCATAGTGTTTCTGATGAAACCACCCTGAAAAATCTTTTAACCAGATATGTAGATAGATTAGATTAGACTAGGGCGGCCTCAAGGCCTAAGCCACTGCGACCCCTTTGGATCTAGTGTGGCTCACCTCACTCTAAAGCTCACCCTCCAGACCTGTCCTTTTTATTCAGACTCTTGATGCTGGAGAGAACCGGATATGTAGTGTAAAGTAAAGTAAAGTAGTAAAGTAATCACCAATTTTTTCAGGCGGGGCTTAACGTCCAACTACCAAATTAGGTGTCGTGGACGGAGGCGACTAGCAAACTGTACTTTACTGTAAGTTTCTTTTATTAATCATTAAATAAAATCCAAGGGCTAGACTAGGGGAATCGAACCTACTAACCAACAATACATCTTTGCGTCGCAGGTCTAGTCTCTAACCGCGGATATGTAGTGTAGATATTATTAAGGGCTAAGAAATAGTCGTGTGAGTGGTCAAACTGTAAGAATAGATTTAATTAATTTTAACGTTCTTTTAATTGTATTTGAAATTTCACCCTTTTGTAAATTTCAATTGAAATGAAACAATTTAAACTGAAGAGACAAAAGGTATATGCACGTTCAGAGATGGTAATTAAAAAGGTGCAAATAACCTGGTGAAGACACAGACAGACCAAAACCGTTCACCTGGATCTAGGCTAGCCACTTGTAAGCCACAAATGGTCGCTAATTATTTAGCTCTCAGTGACACACAAGTCCTATCTATACCTTCATGCCAAGTCTACAGTTAGGTCTTCTAAATAGGGGAAACGCTTTGAAAATGGGTTTTCAATGGGGGGGGTCTCCTGTGTGTGGGCGTTTGTGCCCGTTCGACTGGGGAGAAGATGTAACCTGGTGCTAGACCCACGGGAATAGTGATAATTCACGGTGCTAGTGTATGCGTGAAGTGATCTGTATGTATATATGTCTGTGGCCACCACTTGGACCTGACGTGTGAGTTCAGGACGTATTCACTCTTGGCCTTTAATTAGGGCGCTTTCCTTTGATCTTATTGATGCCCAAAACCCTTTACTCTCTCTCTCTATCTCTCTCTTCTCTCTCATTCTCCCACAGAACGACCCAAACCCACCACAAAACCCAATATGTCCGCTGGTTTCTCACTACCCCTATGTTAAAAAGCATATGGAAAATGATTTAAGTAAAAATTATATATCTAGATCAGGGTGCAACCCTCTGGGGGTGCGAGACTATTTTCCAGGGGGTGCGAGTGAAGTCCAGGTAAATAATAGGATATTATTATTCAAATATTTTTCATATTTTTATTTCTCTTGATTAAGATATTCATTGTGCTTGTTAGAGTTAGAAAACATCTCATTCGTTTTCTTTTTAAGGGCACTTACACTTCAAGTGTTTGATTTTTCTTTTGTTGTTGTTTTTGTGTTTATCCTTGAGAAAAATACCAAATATCAGGGGGTGTGAGGTTCGAGTGAAATTTCTGTAAGGGTAAGGGGCGAAAAAAGTTTGGGTGTCACTGCTCTAGATCAGTGGTTCTTAACCGGTGTTCCGCGAATATGGTCCAAGTGTTCCGCGAAATTTCAATTTTAAACTTACTAATATAGAAGAGGAAATGAGGGTGGCTCTATCCCAAATCAGACCGGATATTGTTCAAATATGTAAGAATCGCCAGACACATATTTCTCATTAAAAGATGTTTTTTTTTGTTATTGTAGCAACGTACTTTTGTGTTCATTATTTGATTAATTTCATTTTCAGAAATTATTTTTTAAAACTATTTAATAATTTATCCTTTTTAATTTTAATTAATACATATACCTTTTTTGAAAATTATATTCCATTTTTTATTATTCATTAATTTTAAGTTCTTGCTAAATACCGAATTTTAAATTTTTTAATGTTAGTGTTCCGCGAGAAAAATATATACTTAATTGTGTTCCGCGTCTTTGAAAAGGTTAAGAACCACTGCTCTAGATATTTAGGGTGAACATGGAGGAGAGGTCGAAACTACGGGTGGTGATTCAGCAGCCCAAATGCAACAAAAAATATTCTCTTCACTTTGGCCCGATTCGCAATAGTGTCCAAGATATTTGCATTTTTAACTTTTCTGTCGATATCATCGAGGACGAATTTTTTTAGACATTGAAGTAAAAAATTTCATTGTTAATAAGAAACATTTGGAGGCTCTGGATTAGACAGATTTATGGTAAATTTAATGCTCTTTCGTTTGGAATAAGCAAGATTTGTGGTAGGATAAAGGGTAGACAAGTTATGGCCGTTTTTATGGTGAAAAAACGTGAATATCGACGGAAAAGTTAAGAATGTTAAATATCTTGGACACTATTGAGAATCTGGCCAAAGTGAAGAGAATATTGTTTTTGTTACATTTGAGCTGCTGAATCACCTCCCAAAGTTTCGACCACTCCTCCGTGTATACCCTGTATACAATAAACATTAAAGAAAATCCCCCCCTCCCTAAAATGGAAAAACGATTTCAGAAAAACTGTCATTTTTGGATCATGTCCAAAAGCTGGGCCTCCAATGGATAGCACTGATTCGAAATATCCAATTGGAACTTTCTGATCTCTGATGTCCTCAAAACGGATCAGATTAGTTTTTCGCATTACTTGAAAATTAATTGAGTGGAAGAAAAATTTACGTAAAATGAACCATCATTTCTGATTGAAGGATTTTGTTTTTCTTCCTTTACCCGTAAAGTTATAATCACCGGATGTTTACGAAAAAAAACAAAACCTAATAATGATCAGCTTCCGTCTCTTAAATTATTCTCATCCAGTGATTCCTGGTAGGCCAGCGTCCAACTTCCCTGTCCAAACAATCTACACCCAGAGTGACACGCACATTAGTGGGGAAGTAAAATGTACGTCTGTATGTGTCTATGTCGGAATGTCCTTTGGGCCGTGTGTATGTGTGTTTGGGGCTCGCACCCAGAGCGATCCCATCCATGGGCACTGTATTTGCATAAAATGTAAATTGCAATCCTGTCTCTAGAATGGGGGGCGGCAGATAGTGGACACAATAGGTCAAGTGAGTTAGTATCTTTGTGTGAGTGAGAGAGTAGACATCCTGTTAGTAACTATGAATATATATACAAATCGTCCCCCCCCGCAAACAAACTAGGGCAAATCCTGGGGACCAACCGCTCTTGGAAATTCCTTCCATTTTGCTGACAAGATCTCGCTCCAAGCAGGATACAAACTTGAAATCATAAAATTCTGGGTGTACAGTTCCATTCCCACGTAATATTTGACTACATTACGCGTAGTTTATCCCGTACAGTCAATTTTTGTTTCAATAGTTTTCTCTACTAAAATTTGTGTGCCATAATAATGTTTTTGGTTGAAATTACCATATAGTGAGAAAGTCAAAGTTTTAAATTTTTGGCACAGTTAAAATTTTAAAACGTTTCCTTCCCAGATTAAGGAATAGAAAAGTTACGAAATATATAACTGAATTATCATAAAATCTCTGAACAACTTTCTTATACTGATTAATTAAAAATATTAATTTTTTTTATAAAGACTAAATGTCTTTAAAATTTTTAAAATCAAAAAATGAAAATAAGTAATTAATTGGCTCCAAGGCGCCACGGTAGCCGAGAGGTTATAGACTAGACCCGCAAAGCTAAGGTGTATTGCAGGTCTAGGCTATACTCACAATGGTTAATATGAGATTTATAGTAAAGTAGGTTAGGTTATAGCCTAGACCCGCAATGCTAAGATGTATTGCAGGTCTAGGCTATACTCACAATGGTTAATAAGAGATTTATAGTAAAGTATGTTAGGTTAGGTTATAGGCTAGACTCGCAATGCTAAGATGTATAATTGGTTTAGTGGGTTCGATTCTCGGTGTTTAGGTCTTGGATTTTATTTAATGGTTAATTAAAGAAATTTGCAGTAAAGTATGTTTGCTAGTCGCCTCCATCCACGACACCTAATTGGTAGTTGGACGTAAAGCCATTATTACTTTACTTTACTTTACTTTTTTTTAATTGGCTCCAGAATTACACAGGTCTTTTTTGAGTTGGCCGTTGTTCAGCGCTAATCCATAGATTGGTACTTTATTATAATCTAATGCCGGAAGTCTGGTGAAAATTAGCAAACATTGAAAACTTGGAACTTCCGGATAGATGGATTTTCCCTTCGTTTAGATCCTGTAATCACGTTCTTAACACTTTTTTGTCTCCTCTTATTCCCATTTTTTTTTTTTACGCATCGACTGCCACAGTCATAAGGGTCGCCATTCCTTAACCCCCCCAAAAAATGAAAACGTTAAATTTAAATAATTTATTATTATTCCCACTAAGCGGAAAAGAAAAACTAGCTAGAAATTTATCTTAGAAATAAGATGAGCGTAAGTTAAAAAAAAAAAAAAAAAATCAGGTGAGGCTGTAACCAAGGCAACCCTATTTTAATAAAGTAACTCTCTGTGAATAAGGAGAGAGAGAGCTCTGGTATCGTTACGTCATATTATTCATGGTATTACATTTTAGATTGTAACTATACCATGGTATATATTTTATGGTTGGCTAAACCGTTGCTTTAGGTTTTACTCCACCCCCTTACTCCTTCACTTAATACTGCTTAAATTTTAATCTCTTTGTACCACCGGCAGGAATTTAGCCGTAGAAGATGTTAAATTTTCTTGATAATATATTCTATGTTAATCGTTTATTATTATTAATATAATCATTATTTATTAAAGCTATTTATTAGAATTATGTAAAAAATGTTTATTAACTTGCTGGTTTATTAAACAAGTGCGATTAACACAGTATATACCATATGAACATGTAAAAACTTGTCGCTTGAAAATTCAGCGCAGTAAATCTGAATTACGATTTAGTAAAATCTTGCTGCGAGATCGACAATGCGGAAATGGATGGAAAAAGAAGAGAAAAATGGTGAGAATGAGTGGTTTGATAGGAAACGGAAGTAAATTGTGGCTGTAAAAAGTGAAAATAAGATGATGGGAATACTCCCTAAGATTTCCTTTTAAGAGAGAACCTATCTGCCCTCAGAAGCCCTAAAAACAGAAAAAAAACCTGGCTGTGTCATGGACACAGCCGTGTGTTGCACGTGAATACGTTTACGTAACAGGTTATATTTTTTTATATAAAATATTTTTATTTACGTATTTAGGATGAAATCAAGGAAACAAATCGACGATCGAACACAATCTATGCCTATACAGTCCGTTGTCCATGTAGAAGCGATTTCATCATCCACTTGCATAATTTCAACCGGCCCAGCTGCAGATGTACTGACACCATCGTTGATCCGCTCGGCCGCATTCATTCTTTTACGTTCCCGACGGCACAGCTTGACTCGGTCATATGGTGTTTTATTATTACCATTCGATTGTTCTTGAGAAGCCCTTTCCAACGACCTCTGTATTTGGTTTTGGCTTTTCGACGTGTATAGGCCGACATTATATATTTTTGATAATATTTTTTATTCTAACACCTTATTATATTCACTGTCACTATTTTACACTAATGTTTTATATGCAATCGATAGATTGTGACGACAGCTGACGATTAAAACTTAAACAAACATCGTAGCTTCTCTGAGTCAAATGTTTTACTAATTGCAAATCTCGATACGCAGCAAAATGATCTCAAAATGGCGGCGCTTCCCCCTCCACCGCGCGCGATGCGTCACAGTTCTCGTTTATCGTAATGAACTCTTTGATTCTTTAGCTATCCTGTGGTCTAATTTAATTTTGGATGTCGACGATAGATTCGAAACTATAATGCCAAACTGTATCCCCCGATTTTGTTATCATTAGGTTTTTTGGATTGCCTCCATATGATAGCAAATTTAAAGACGTATTCACGTCAAAAAGAATTTGAATAGAGTAATGTTTGATATAATAAGTTATTGTTCGAAATTCCAATTATTATCCCAAATTTAGACAACTTTAGGCCAGAAAAGCGTAAAAAAAAATGACAAAACATTTTTACTTACGCTTCTAATGCTGCAGCATCGCGATCTATAACCATATAAGGTCGAACCAAGTATAGGAATTTCGTTTTACGGAATAAATATAAAACTTGGGGGTAAAAGGAGACCAATTATTTTGCGACAATCTGCAGCTGGGTACTCGCTGATCCCAGATTCCATTTCTAAAGCCATCTGGAGGTCTTGTTTTTTTTGGTGATAATTATATATTTAAACGAATAGTTTCGGCCGGTACTATGGCGTCACTGGGCGATTATATTATTTTTCGCAGGGCTACCCCTAATACCTATTGGGTATATGGACGAAAAACCATTCACCCTTTCAGCAGGGATGATCTGAAAGGAGCTCTGTCTCGTTAAGAAATATTCTGATAATGATAACAGGATTGTAGCTTTATATGGAATCATCAGTGGAGGCCAACTTTGTACACAAACTTATTCAACAAGTTCAAGAAATGCAATCATGAAAAGTTGTTGGAATTTTCCAGCATTGATTTCCTTTTTCCTGTTTTTCTTTTCTTTTTTTTTTTTGTACCAAAGTTTAAATCTCGAACAAGATTATTACAGAAAGATGAAAAACATTTTTTGAGACGTATCAAATTTTACCTTGTCAAAACAATAAAACAAAGTAGTAATAAAGTTTTGAACAAGAAAACAAACAAAACAGGGAGAACAGAGAAACACGCAGACAAAAGAAAATACTAAAAAAAAAAAGAAGACAGTTGAGAAGTAAAAGTTGTCCATAACAGTGATGTACTTTCTAGAACTTCAAAAGTCTAGATAAAATAAATAAAAAATAAATACAAAAATAAAACAACCAGCAGGGAATTTAATTTGTTACTTTTAACAGTTGGTATAACTGATTGGTTTAACAAAAGAGAAAGAGAGAGAGAAAACAAAAAAGAGAAAAGTTTATAAAAAAAAGATAATACAAATCCAAATTGAAAATAATAAAATTAAACGAGCTCTTGTAATTTTATATTTTTCTTTGTAATGATTTCAAAGAACGCGTTTTTTTTTCTCTCTCTCAAAAGTTTTTGAAAAAAAATCGTGAGTGCACACTCACACGACTTTCTCTTACAAATATTCTCAAAATTTTAGCCCACAAATTTATTTTTGAAAAAAAACTCCAAAATTTTTGAGAAACTGCCTTTCAGTTTTTTGAAACCTTTCATCATTGCTGAAATGTAACTTATTTTAGATGCATCTTCCATAACTGGTCCTAAAAATTGTAAATCTGTATTTTAGAGTAAGTTCATCTATTTTTGGCGGGGGGAGCGTGTAGGGGGCTGATTCACTAAACCAAAATGGGGAATAGCTGTTCATTCTTTTTGGTGACTGATTCATAGTTTCAATAGGATGAAAAATTAATGCCAGTTTTCAGTCGTGATACATTTATTCTGCCGAGCTTTCCGACCTAGGGGACTAGGTCATCTTCAGGGCTAGTTTACAAAGTAATACTTTACATGATTAGGGTTGGTGTGTCTTCTGTCTTGTCTGTTCATGGACTGAATGTGATCGGTCTGGGTCAAAGACAAGACAGAAGACACACCATTCCTAATCATGTAAAATATTACTTTGTAAACTAGCCCTGAAGCCTGACCTAGTCCCTAGGGGTCGAAAACTCGGCAGAATAAATGTATCACGACTGAAAACTGGCACTTATTTTTTCATCCTATCAAAAAGGGGAAGAAAGATTATTCCCACTTTCAGTCATAACTTTTTGCCAAACTTTAAAGGACTAATTAATTTTCTGGAACATGGGGGAAAAAAAAAATTCATTAAAACATATTTTGTACAATTTTAGGGAGCAAATCTTTCTCTCTCTCTCTCTCTCTCTATCCCATCGCGTCAAACTGCTGAAATAGGAACACAGGACTTTTCCTAACAAAAACACCTCTCTTTTCACTTATCCTCGAAGTCTCGTGTTACCCTCACGCATCATACGGGGGCTCTAGGCTCCCTTTTTCATGATTCCCAAGGAAAATCGTGTTAATTGCAGTGAAAGAAAATTGTGAATTCAATTAAATTTTCTGTAAATAAAAGGAAGGTATTTAGAAAAACAATTATTAAGGAAATTATTATATTTTGTATATAATAAAATAAGAGAAAAGAAGGCAACTCTCTTCTCTCCAGCCTTCCAGCTTTGCCTGGAGAGAGAGAAAAAAAAAGAAGCCTCTCCAGTGAAAAACAAGATGTACGAGCCACAGTGCTCCAGGACTGCCCGGGTAGTATACTGCACAACAAACACTATGGCGGCCCAACCGCACAAAAGTCGTATTTTACTATAGATTTGCAGGCCTGCCCAAACCTGTTCTCTGTTTCTCTCTCTCCCTCTCCGCCACTCTGGCATGCCCTATACCATCCCTTTTGGTTTTCCAAGTATTCCAAAGCCAAATGGTATGCTTAACCTAGACGCGCATTTTCTTCCCTCCCATTCCTCTGGAGAGTGGTTTGATTCTTCTCCTCTGGGATATTTGGGATGGTATCACAGCCTACTACTGATGAGTACGTCTGTATCTGTATGTGTGTATGTCTGTGTTTGTGGTTAGTATGTGTATTTCACTCTTCCCTAAGGCAATAAAAGAGGCATTCTTCTCTTGCGAGAACAAACGGGACCCTTAGGACAAGCACTCAGTCCTATATCTAACCATAAGCATAGTTTACATGAAAACACCAACCCTGGATGCACAAAGCTTTTTCCGCTTACCCTCCTCCATCTAGTCAAGTTTTCTTTCTTGGTTTTTTCTAGTGCGTTATGCTAGAATTGGTTTGTATATGCATACAAATATAGTGCTTGTCGAAACAGCATAAGCACAAATGCTGTTTTTTCTCTTTTTATTTTCTATGACCATTTGAGCAGTTTGCACAAACGCTATAGATGCAATGCTAGTTATAAAATCGACTATGTTTTCCCCCTACATACGTAGCCAGACGATAGAAAAAAAAGAAAGAAAAAGTTTTTCTAGAGTTATCACGGGAAAAAGGGGGAAAAACAGTTCTTGGCGCCACGGTAGCCGAGCGGTTAGAAGCGAGACCCGCAAAGCTAAGATGTATTGTTAGTTTAGTGGGTTCGATTCCCTGGACTTAGGCCTTGGATTTTATTTAATGGTTAATATGAGAAATTTATAGTAAAGTATGTTTGGCGGTTATAGGCTAGACCCGCACAGCTAAGATGTATTGTTGGTTTAGTGGGTTCGATTCCCGGTCTTAGGCCTTGGATTTTATTTAATGTTTAATATGAGAAATTTATAGTAAAGTATGTGTGGCGGTTATAGGCTAGACCCGCACAACTAAGATGTATTGTTGGTTTAGTGGGTTCGATTCCCCTGGAGGAGGGAATTCAAAATTCTCAACCCCAAAATTGATGTTCTATCTCTGTTCAAATAATGAAAATACGAAACTGCACAGAATGTTCCAGGAACAAGTTGTTTTAAGGTCTAGATCCTGTATTGTGTATTCAAAACTAGTAGAACTTTAAGGTGACAAAAAAGTAGAACACAACTTGATTAAAAATCGCTGTCAGTAGTAAAAAACAATAAAATCGCCACGATAAAGTCGCACTTTCACTTGATAGATTTCAGCCAATAACTCTAATATTGGGAGAGAAAAGTTTCGAAACGAAGTAACCAAGATTTGAAATATTCTTCCGCATCTACACAGACTCTTTTTCTCTTACACCTAAAAAACTCCTTTTTTAAAGATTTAATCTCCAATTTGCTATCATCAAAAAAGTACATATACGAGTTACATAAATGAAGCAAAATTATTTTTGAGATACTTTCATTCAACGATGGTAATAGGCTAGACCCGCAAAGCTAAGATGTATTGCTGGTTTAGTGGGTTCGATTCCCCGGTCTGAGGCCTTGGATTTTATTTAATGGTTAATATGAGAAATTTATAGTAAAGTATTGTTAGGCGGTTATAGGCTAGCCCCGCACAGCTAAGATGTATTGTTGGTTTAGTGGGTTCGATTCCCCCGGTCTAGGCCTTGGATTTTATTTAATGTTTAATATGAGAAATTTATAGTAAAGTATGTTTGCTAGTCGCCTCCGTCCACGACACCTAATTGGTAGTTGGACGTAAAGCCCCGCCTGAAGAAATAGGCGATTACTTTACTTACAGTTAGCTTCTCTGCTACTTTTTTTAGCAAACGTTTTTCTGAAAAATCTATTATACTCTGTGACGTTGCAGAAAAAAAAAATAGTTATAAAAGAGGATATACCCTTTATTTCAGAGAAAATTTGTGATTTTGTATTACACAGGAAAAAGGAAAAACATATCAAATTTGGGTGTTTCTCAACTTAAAGTCTTAAACGTGCAATTTTTCGGCAATTACCTCCTTCCTGACCGTAATTAATACTATACAACGATATAAAGTGAAAAATGCAAATTAATAATTTTGTTTGGCTTGTGTTCTTAACTTTTTTTTTTGAAAAAAATTGAGCTACACCAAGTTTCAATATCAAACACAACCTTTCATTTCAGCAGAGAGCCTACTTCTTCATCCTCTCTCTCTCTCTAGATCTGTCTTCGCTTTTTCTCACTCTGTCTCAGTCTAAGTCTCCACAACCCCGCGCTTTCCATCGTCTCCTGTTCATTGCTTTGTGTCCTGGGCTCCTGTGAAGTGAAATACCTCCCTTTGATGAGATTGCACCAGATCACCCAGCTTCCCTCTGTGTCCCTTCTTTTTTTATCTACCAATAGCTCTCTGCCCCTCTCTCTCTCTCTCTCTCTCTATCTGTTCATCGATACAGTACTGATCTTGATACTGAGAGAGAGAAATGCTGGAAGGTGCTTAGAAAGAACGAAAAATCATGGTTGGTAGTTGTAACATCCAATAAGAGCTCTTCTTTTACTTATTTCTTTTTGCTCTCGATCTGCCTGTTTAGTGAAACTACCACGAGTGGCGTTCCAATCGCTTTCTCATGCTCTCTCTCTCTCTCTAATACTTACACACAGAATCGGCCACAGACTGGCTATAGCCTAAGGCTCTTTCTAGATCCCTTAGTTCCGAATTCTTTCAGGAAAAGCCTGAAGTTAGCCGGGGGGGAAAGGAAATGAAAGAAACCAATATAATTTGTAAAACCTCATAAACCAATAGATAAAGCCGGAAAACCCATCGTTTTCCAGCTTTACAATATTTTTTTTTTTAGGCTTTTAGAAAGGGAGAAAAAAAAGCTGGACTTTGCGACCTGTTTTTCAAATAAATCGTGTTTCAACTTAAAAAAAAGTATCTTTCGTTGTTAAAAGATTAATACCAATTTTTTAAAAAAAAATTTGTTTATTTATTTTGCAACTGCATCCTGGTACAACAAGCAAAAGAGATGAGGGTAAGGATAGCGCAAATACACATGCACGTATTCATACACGAGCACATGCATGTGCGCCAAGGGCGTAAGTGGAGTGAACAACGACCATCCCAGTGATGAAAGCCGTTAGTTCCCCCAGGTTGGCAAGCTTACACAGCAACCATCCTAGGAGGTCGGGCGTTATATGTTGAGATGATCGCGTGACAACCAGCCGCTTTAGTATGCGCTGTGGATTTGAAGGAAGTGCTTGTAGTAGACATGTTGTGGGATCAGATGGTTGTAATGACTGTTCTAGATTTGAGTGGAGTTTTGTGTAGCGAGATTGGGGCTATTTCCAGAGACGAGAGGAATATTTAGATCAGAGTGTTTAGTATGGAGGTAGAAGGAAGCGTTAACTATTCTTAGAATTTTTGATTGTAAGGTCTGAAGTCGGTTGATGTTCGATTTTTTGGCACTTCCATACAGCTGTATTCCGTACGTCCATATTGGGGCAAGTAGAGCGATATATAGTGATCGTTTGTTCGTCAGGGTCAGTTTTGAACGTTTGTCGAGTAGTCTATTCAACATTGAGGTCAATTCGTTTGAGAAGACCAAATTAAATTATTAAAATACTACTTTTTATGGCTTTAAATGTTTCAATTAATAATTTATTCCTGACAGAAAAAAACTTATTGGAAGCTGCCATTACCCTGTGATCTGGGAGGTGGAATTGCCACACGGTGATTACCGCCTATCGTTTAGGGCGACTTAAGGTACAACCTGACCTTTGGCCCTATCACTCAATCCTATCGTGAGTTCTACACCACAATCTTTTCTATCTCATTATCTTTGTTATTTACATTTTCAAAATGAGCTTTTGGTATCCCGAATTTAAAGGGCAGCACAGGTTAGAACTTTAGGGTAAATCGTGGGAGTTAAAAGTCCAGATTAAAAAAAAAATTGTTTTATAATTCAGGGGAGAAAAATCTATTTTGAAGGGAAGTCTTACTTAATTACTCAAGGGCTTATAACGGTCCATGAAGTATCCGAGCCCTCAGCCACTACAGCTCTCCACCTCTCTCTATCTCTTGCCGACGTTCTCCATCTCTGCTGACCAACGGCTTCCAAATCGTCCTGTACGTCGGTAAACCATCCTAGTCGAGGCCTACCCCTCGGCCTTTTTCCACCAGGGTGTCCATACAGTGCTTTCCTGGGACCTGTTTCGTCTCCTCCATTCAGTGTAGATGTCCCAGCCATCGTAGTCTATCCAGACTTTATAGTGGCTACTATATCATGCTCACCGAACTCCAGTGTTCAACGACTTCTCGATTCGTCCTGATTTTTACAGCCATCTTTTGCGACCTTACAGGTCCGAAAATCCTTCTTAATACCTTTCGTGAAGGAAAGTCATGAAAATATTAAAAACTTTTTAAGGCGCCACGGTAGCCGAGCGGTTAGAGGCGAGACCTGCAAAGCTAATGTGCATTTTGGTACTGGGTTCGATTCCCGGTCTTAGGCCTTGGATTTTATTTAATGGTTAATAAAAGAAATTTACAGTAAAGTATGTTTTGCTAGTCGCCTCCGTCCACGACACCTAATTGGTAGTTGGACGTTAAGCCCCGCCTGGAAAAATAGGCGATTACTTTACTTTACTTTGCTATTAAAACTTTTCACTGGCTTTTATCTATTTTCTTAAAAAATTTACAAAAACAATTTCCCACAAATTGTACTTATAAAATTTAATACACTTATTAAAACATCCAAGAAATGTCTTTGAATAGCGATAATAATAATAAAAAGCAGAAATTAATATGCTTTAATATGGTTTTTATCCAAGATATTTTGGCAGCAAGCCAAATCGTGGAATGCACATTGGTTGCTTCTAGGTCAGCTGTTTAAAACCATAGCTGAAATTTATTTGGCACACATTCCCCCACTTGGAGGCGGAGTTATTTTCCTAAAAGCCACAATTTATTACATTCATTTCCACAATTAAAAACGAAAGGAAAATTAATTAATACATATTAGATTAGTAAAGTAGAAAGAAAATGCCAGGTTTTTTTAATCAAGTAATTATTATATTATTTGGGACAGCAGTTTTTCCACTCTTCTCAATGATAATAATATTAAATGTGAAGGAAAATAATAAGCCGGACTTTTCCAAAGAGTAAACTGGGAATCAATATGGTGGCCATTGCAGGGAGATTTTCTTGAATTTAAAGTGGAAAGTTAGAGAAAATTATGGAGAGCTTGGTATATAGGGTCAATAACCAAAGTGCTGGTATAAGTCCAGGACAAGGGTCTTTGAAGTTGTACTTGGGAGCACTTTTCAATCGCCTTCAGCAAAGTCATTGGGACATTGAGCCCCGGCCATTGAAACTCTCTATCGTAAAGTTCACCCAGAACAAGTTGGCCAACAAAGTGACCCACGGCCTAACTAGCCTCCAATTAATGTCACCCAACTCAATGGTAAAATAGAGTAACCTTTACTCATACTCAATTAATTTCTAATATGATTTACTAAAATAATATTGTTACTAAATCGAGAAAATTACAAGTTTGGAGATTCTACAATTTGTCCAACCCTAAATTGTAAAAACATATTATTCACTACAGATGATAGTTTACAGAGAAGTTATCCCTATCCTCCTTAGAATGCCTTAAAAAGATTTCTCTTAAATATGATTAAAATAAATAGTTCTACATATTTAGAGTCAGGCTGCGAATGAATCTCAGAAATAGGGAGATTTGCATCTTTTCGGACAGCTAGGCTGAGCTGAAGGCCATTGTTTCCTTTAGAATTACCTCTTCTCTGGTCTGGGAATGCAGAAAGGCCCCCAGAACAACTGGCTCGGCACAATAAAGTTCGGCTGGAATGGGTGCCGGGACATGTGGGGATTAAGGGGAATAAGACAGCTGATCTACTGGCCAGGAACGGGAGCTAACACTCATTTTCATTGGCCCGGAGCCTGTCCTGGGGATCACCAAGGGTGCAGTTCGTGAGGTTCTTAGGGAGATTGGATCTGGAGAGAGAGCATGAAAAGAACTGGGGTCAAACATGGCAAGAGTGTCATGCCCTTGCTGTGTAAACATAGCCCGAAAGAGCTTGTTCAGAAATCAGATTACTCCTGATTACAGGCCTATTCACAGGGGTCATGGGCAGGTTCAGAAAGCACTTGCACAAGATAGGGCCTTATTAGCTCGGAACCGTTGTGCAGATTGTGCCAGGAAGGGGAAGAAACGGCCTCTCACCTGTTATTCGATTGTGTTGCAATGGAGAGGGTGCGTTACAGATATCTTTGGTACGTTGAGACCAAAGGAGATTGTAGCGTAGAAGGTACTGGTAGGGAAAGCCCTCTACCTTCTTAGAAGGGGAGGTTTCATCTACTAGACTTAGAGGGAAGGCACAATAAGCCTCTTGTGGTTGCGGTGCCGTGGGGCATGAATCCCGTCACACCTTTCAACATCTAAATCTAAATTTAGAGGCAGTCTTAAAAAAAAAGTATAAACAGACAAAAACAAGTAGATCTCTTGTAGTACAAATTAGGGAATAAAAAAAAGCGAAAACAGTACAACCAAATCTTCAGGTTATTTTTAGAGGATGGAGTATTTTCCAGGGTTGATGACGTCTAAGGAAGAAACTCGTTGGAATTTCCCCGCCGTCGCCGCTCTGTAATTTGTCTTTGCCGGCTGCGTATTACAACAATGCTCACCGCGCTCCACTGGGTGGTTTGGGGTTTGGGTGTAATAGGTTAAAAGGACAACTCTAGGGCTTTACGCGCTCTAGGGTTTGGGTAAACAGTGAATCGCTAGGGAAGGAGGAGTTTATATATGAGCAGGGAAAGGCTGGTGGTTTTCTCAAAGGGGGGAATAGTAAAATAGTGGCACCAGGCCGGAAATACAGACATAATTCAGAGCAACAGTGACGAATAACTACGTGCTAGTTGGCTGCCTCCCTGACTCCGCGTCACGTCCTAAACTCACTTCTCATTCTCTCTCTCTCTTTCTCTCTAGTTAAATCTTCTTTTTCACACTCTTCATTCACCCCACTAAGACTCTTTCTGATCCGAAACAATCCATGCCTCTTTGTTCATCGTGCCCAAAACCTCCTATTCAGAATCCGAAACAATTACTCAGTACAAACTGGTAACACTAATCTGGTGTAAACTGAACTTCCTCTCCCTCCAATTACTTACGATTCTAATTTGAGTGTACAACGGAAAATATCTTTTTCAGGCCAAAAAAAAGTTAGTTTTTCTACAAATTCAAACTTTTGGTGTAAGTTAAAGTTTGAATTTTATACGCAACGGTAGAGCCGAGCGGTAACTAGGCTAGACCCGCAAAGCTAAGATGTATCGTTGGTTAGTAGGTTCCATTTTCGGTAGGCGTTAGATTTTATTTAATGGTTTTAATCTGATACGGAACTCCGTTTGCCGAGCGGTTATAGGCTAGACCCGCAAAGCTAAGATGTATTGTTGGTAAGTGGGTTCCATTTTTGGTAGGCGTTAGATTTTATTT
This sequence comes from Rhodnius prolixus, assembly GCF_049639745.1. Taxonomy (NCBI): domain Eukaryota; kingdom Metazoa; phylum Arthropoda; class Insecta; order Hemiptera; family Reduviidae; genus Rhodnius; species Rhodnius prolixus. The sequence continues at coordinate 35,164,929 of NW_027411582.1, forward strand.
AATGGTTTTAATCTTATAAGGAGGGCCGTTTTACCGAGCGGTGACTAGGCTAGACCCGCAAAGCTAAGATGTATTGTTGGTTAGTAGGTTCCATTTTCGGTGGGCGTTAGATTTTATTTAATGGTTTTAATCTGATAAGGAGCCCCGTTTGCCGAGGGGTGACTAGGCTAAACCCGCAAAGCTAGGATGTATCGTTGGTTAGTAGGTTCCATTTTCGGTAGGCGTTAGATTTTATTTAATGGTTTTAATCTGATACGGAGCTCCGTTTGCCGAGCGGTTATAGGCTAGACCCGCAAAGCTAAGATGTATTGTTGGTTTAGTGGGTTCGATTCCCCTGGTCTAGGCCTTGGATTTTATTTAATGTTTAATATGAGAAATTTATAGTGAAGTATGTTTGGCGGTTATAGGCTAGACCCGCAAAGCTAAGATGTATTGTTGGTTAGTAGGTTCCATTTATTTTGAGAAATTAATTTAAGAAATTTATAGTAAAGTATGTTAGGCGGTTATAGGCTAGACCCGCAAGGCTAAAATGTATTGTTGGTTTTGTGCAGGGGTCCCTAAACTACGGCCCGCGAGCCACATGCGGCCCCCTGAGGACATTTATCCGGCCCCTGCCGCACTTCCGGAAGTCAATGAGAGGAGCACTATATGTGGCGGTGCCGCAAAGCGCTTTGTACAGCTCACGTACAGGACTACTTCCGGTGACGCGGGATGCACGGCTCCGGAAGCAGTGTAAAATAACAGCAGAATAGGAAGAAAGGCTATAACTAAACCGGACATTGACCATCTCATTAGCCAAAATAATCTCCATAGGAGGAAAAACAGTGGAATAAAAAAAAAAACTGTGGCTGCGTCATGGACCCGGCCGTGTGTTGTACGTGAATACATTTACATAACAAGTTATATTTATTCATGTATTTAGGATGAAATCAAAGAAACAAATCGACGATCGAACACAATCTATGCCTATTACAGTCCGTTGTCGATGTAGAAGCGATTTCTTCATCCACTTGCATAATTCCAACCGCCCCAGCTGCACATGTACTGACACCGTCGTTGATCCGCTCGGCCGCATTCATTCTTTTACGTTCCCGGCACAGCTTGACTCGGTCTTATGGTGTTTTATTATTACCATTCGATTGTTCTTGAGAAGCCCTTTCCAACCGTATATGATCTCTTTATTTCGTTTTGGCTTTTCGACGCGTATACTAGGCCGACATTATACGTATATTTTTGATAATATTTTTTTATTCTAACACCTTATTATATTCACTGCCACTATTTTACATTAATGTTTTATATAAAATCGATAGATTGTGACGACAGCTGACGATTAAAGCTTAATCGAACATCGTAGCTTCTCCGAGTCAAAAGTTATACTCATTGCAAATCTCGAATCGCAGCAAAATGATCTCAAAATGGCGGCGCTTCCCCCTCCGTCACAGTCCTCGTTTATCGTAATGAATTCTTTGATCCTTTGGCTATCCAGTGGTCTAATTTAATTTTGGATATAGACGATAGATTCGAAACTATAATGCCAAACTGTATCCCCCGATTTTGTTATCATTAGGTTTTTTTGATTGCCACCATATGATTCAAATTTAAAGACGTATTCACGCCAATCATTAATATTAATTTCATTAATTTTTTGTTTTTGGTATTTGTATCTACGTACGACAAAGCCAGAAGTCTTTAGGATTGCGTGTATTTCTAAATGAGAATTGAATATCAGCTGCATATCTAAATTTCGCCCGTTTTATTAAACTATTATATTCTATAATATTATATTTGGACTCTAATTATAATTTAGTTAAATCCGGAGTGAAATTGTTTTTTCTTACATAACTTGATTAATTTATTAACTTTCTTTTTTGACTCGCAGCATTCTTTAGTGTACCAATAATTTTTGAAATTATTAGTATGAAGTAATTTCGGAATAATACAGAGAATATCTGAGAAAATTAGCGATTCAGTTATGGAGTTAAGAAATTATTAGATAGATTATTAACATCGTCGTTCATATAATAGATATTAAGAGAGGAAGATAAATATGACGTATATTCTTTCCATTTAACTTTATCATCCCTTTTCAATATTATTTTAGAGTCCATTCCGTGATTAGTTTGAAGTTGGGATGAACCTAGAGAAAATTTAACTTAGCACAATGAATGGTCTGATGTTGTAATATTTATTACCTCAAAGTCAAAAACTAATGACAAACATAGTGTATTTACCCAAACTAAGTTAATAACACTGTTGCCCATTTTGGGAAATATAGAATAGAATAGAAATGAAATTTATTATTCTGGGACAATTGTCCCCTAAGAATAAATACAGGAACAAATAGAGGCCTTAACAGTTTGGCCTGTGATTATACAGAAATTAAATAAATAAATAAGTATTTACAAAAGTGAAAATATAATAAGTGAAAATGAAAGTAAAAATAAAATAATAAAACAGCAGAAATTAAGGAAATAAATTAAAACAATTAGAATTTCGGAGGAAGCTGAATAGAAAGTAGATAACTGAATAGACGGGATTTAAAGATGGATAGGGTAGGAGCATGGCGGACAGATGAAGGCAAGGAGTTCCAGAGAGAGGTAGCACGTATTAGGAAGGACTTGTCAAAGGATGAGGTACGGTGAGAGGGAATATAGAGATCAGATGAGCGAGATCTAGTGTTACGGGAATGGATCGAGGATTTAAACTTAAGGAGTTGAAAAATATAGGAAGGCCTTTGAGACTGGATGACTTGAAAAAGGAAAGAAGCCAAAAAATATTGGCGCCGATAGACAGGAAAAAGCCACTTCAACTCATCGTAGCAGTGCGAAATGCGAGAGTCTCTGGAAATGCTGAAAATAAATCTTATGAAGCAGTTCATGAGGCGCTTAAGCTTAGCTTAAGTATATTGAGCAAAAATCCAAAAAAACATGTAACATACCTGTATGTGTTTAGCTTCTAACAACAAGCACCGTTTAAATTAGCCCTTAACCAAAACTTATTTCACACTGAGAAAGGCTTTACAGAACAATTAGACGTGATGGTTTCAAATAATCGAAGAGAGGTCGGTAACTCGAGACTAACTATCAGCTAATGCGTCATGTTTCTGTTCTTAAAAACAGGGGCCGCCTCAGAAAACCTCAGAATCAATGTTATCACATTTTTATCTAGAATTCCCAATATTTCCTTCCTTCTTGATAAATACTGGAATTCCCATAAACAAAGCAGATAATTCGATTTTTTCCCCCATTTAAACAATTAAATATTTTTTTAAAATTTAAATTATGACTAAGGACAAACAAGGACAGTGGACAAAAAAATCCAGATTGGTCCAGTTAAATTTAAATTGTAATTATAGTGATGGAATTTATAATGTTACTTGACGGGTTATGACTAAATTCTTGCTACCTACAAAATGTCTTCCTTAATCAAATTTTGAAAAAGTTCTAGAAACTAATTTCTTCAAAACTTACGTCATTTTCAGAAAATAAAAAAAAATTTGCGGGAGACAAAAAAAAAAGAAAGAAAAATCATAGAGTATCTCATAGTACTACTTCCGGTGACGCGGGATGCACGCGTCATGGCTCCTGAAGGAGTGTGAAATAACAGCAGAAGTAGGAAGAAAGGCAAAGCACTATAACTAAACCGGACATTAGACCAACTCATTAGCCAATAGCAGGTCCATAATTCCCACAGAAATACTGGGCAGTTTGGTGATTTAAATTTACTTGTTCTTTATTTGAAATATTCTATTTGTTCCCGTTTTGTTTTTGTTTTTACTTTAAAATGAGATATGAGCGGTGTGCATAGGATTAGTTCATAGTTTGTTTTATAGTCCGGCCCTCCAATGGTCTGAGGGACAGTGAACTATGGCCTCCTGTGTAAAAAGTTTGGGGACCCCTGGTTTAGTGGGTTCGATTCCCCCTGTCTAGGCCTTGGATTTTATTTAATGGTTAATATGAGAAATTAATAGTAAAGTATGTTAGGCTGTTATAGGCTAGCCAGCAAAGCTAAGATATATTGTTGGTTAGTAGGTACCATTTTCGGTAGGCGTTAGATTTTATTTAATGGTTAATATGAGAACTTTGAACGTCCACGTCTATTTGGTAGTTGGACGAAAAGCCTGAATGAAAAATTAAGCATTACTTTATTTTTTAATTTTGACAGAGTAATTTTTAGTAATTTGAACTATTTGTGTACTTTCCAGAGAGACGTAATTTGGAAATAATTCTAATTTATTTAAGTGGAACATCTCTTTTAAGCAGCCTTTACTAACACCTAGTTAACTATAAGTTCTATGGAGTGTATAAATGTGTGTGAATGTGTGAACGTCTTTGCCGGAAATAGAGATATAGTTTACGTATTATGGTTGTGTTTGTACTTGAATGCTGCATATCTGATGCAGATCAATTAACCAAGCTAGTGCATTGTTAAACAAGATATTTGCAAATGCAATCTATATTTGATACATAATTCAATGTTTGTGAGAAGGTTTCAGCAGGACAGGTGTAGTAATGCATTTAACATCTACCAAACATAGACAACGGTACACATGGTAGTAACCCGGTGGAAGGAGGGTTAATACTGCGAAGATTAACATGTGTGATGCATGGAGTTGAAACACGCAGTGTTGCCAACTTATACTTGATCTCTTAAGTTTCCAACTATCTAAATCCTCCACACACTGCCATAGTCGCTGAAGAGGAGGGATTCAGTACTGCCAACACTCCTTTGAACTAATCATAATTCAACTTTGGTGTGTGGGTGTACAACCATCTGAGTCAAGAGAGTTGATAGGAGGTTCACTATCTAAGTGCGTCAGTCTGTGTGCTTTATGTTTGCGTTGCATTTCCAGTAGTATTTTAGGGGATACGTACGACATTATATATGTGTACTACCGACGGCGAACAAATTGATCTACACTATTTTACAGTGTTACCAACACGTCTGTTGTATTTAACGTGTAATGGACTACATAATGCCAAGATTATAGTGGCACCACTGTTTTCCCTCTTCCCACTGATATGTCTTCTAATAAATCTTCACATCTTCTTAATTCATGTCCTTACTTTAGCCGTCAGTATTTACATATGTCTAAATTAAAATTAATGAAAAATCTCTAGTTTCCACTTAAAGATTAACTACTTCCTCCAGTCCCCTCCCGTATATGTCTGTTTTGAGATTCATTGAGTATGCACTAGACAGTTCCTGTTTATTGTCGCTTCAATTCCACCCAGTGAAACTGAGCCTCTGGACTACCATCTTGCACATAGCGGACCCACTGGTGCATTTACAATAATCTCGAATCAATTAATTTCAAATCCTTAGAGCAGGGGTCGGCAACCCGCGGCTCGCGAGCCGTATGCGGCTCTTTTATCCAAATTTTGTGGCTCTTCAGCCTGTCCAAAGTAAATTGTATATTTCAATTTTATTGAAACAAGTGAAAATTTCATTTATTAAAGTAAAGATATTTTTTCAAAAAGAATTTTAAATGTGATGGGTTTGAAATTGAATAGAATTATATTAAAATAAAGTACGTAATATATAGGACTGTCGCCATTTTCATTCAAACACAGGTTTAGTTATTATTTATTTGTTTATTTACTTTGCAATATGTGAAAATAAATATATAAAACATTTAGATGTTATTGAATACCATAAAATAATAATTTGTGAATACAAATGATCTACAGAGTTTTTTACACTATCATCCTTGCGGCTCTTGGTAAGATTTATTAAAATTATTTAAGGAGAAATGGCTCTCTACTTAAAATAGGTTGCCGACCCCTGCCTTAGAGGCTTAAAAAAAATATAAATCTTTTTGACTGGTTGCCAGAGTTTAAAGTTTGGCGCTATCTCGTATCCACTTCTTGTAATTCTGGTAGACCCAGTACATTGCTCATTAAATTAGCAATAACGGTTTATTGCGAATGGGGCCTTCGAAAGGTTTGAGAACAGCCAACTAACCTGCCTTTCTTCATTACTCTGGATTTCTTAGTGTCCTGGGAACCCAGAAAAGGCTTACTTCTTTCTTTTGGTCCTAGTTTAAACAGTCTTCTGCTTACTTTGATGAACACTCTGATTTACCCAGAAGGCGCCACGGCAGCCGAGTGTATAGAGGCGAGACCTGCAAAGCTAATATGTAATGTGGTATTGGGTTCAATTTCCCTGGTCTTAGGCCTTGGATTTTATTTAATGGTTAACATGAGAAATTTATAGTAAAGTATGTTAGGCGGTTATAGGCTAGACCCGCAATGCTAAGATGTATTGTAGGTTTAGTGGGTTCGATTCCCCCGGTCTAGGTCTTGGATTTTATTTAAAGGTTAATATGAGAAATTTATAGTAAAGTATGTTAGGCGGTTATATGCTAGACCCGCATAGCTAAGGTGTATTGTTGGTTTAGTGGGTTCGATTCCCCTGGTCTAGGCCTAAGATTTTATTTAATGTTTAATATGAGAAATTTATAGTAAAGCATGTTTGTTAATAGCCTCTGTCTAAAACATATAATTTAGTAGTTGGACGTAAATGCTGCCTGAAAAAAATAATTACTGATTTATCCAGATCCTTCAAAGCAGCCTGAAATACTTTTCGATTGTTTCTTTAATGGTAATCGATTACTGATTCGTAAAACTTATTAAAAAAAAAAAAATACATCAGTGATGCATCAACAATTTAGAGTCAAAATCAAGCATCTCAACGTTACATCTCAAAACTGATATTTTAAATAAAGATATCAATTAGTTGAACACCTTACTGCCACTACTGGAGAACTGGTGGCTGTGGAAGGAACTAAAAAGTAATTATAAAAAGTTTAGCCACTCTTTGGGAGCTGCTGGAGAGAGAGAGAGGGTATGAGAGAGAGAGAGAGAGAGAGAGAGAGAATCAGGTCCCGCCTTTTTCTCTACTGAAAGCTGAAAGTGTTCGGAAACATAAATTAACACAACTTTTAAGCAAAAACGAACAAAGTACCTCCGAGAGTGTTCAGCTGGTAAAGTTTCCTTGGCTAAAAGCCTGATTGACTTTAGGTCAATAAGTTTTTCTATATTTAATGATTCTAAAAGAGAAACTCATTTAAGAAGAAAAAAAGGGGGAAAATCAGACTTTTCCTCAGGTTTTCTTACATTTACTTCTTTTTTTTCTCATTTCTCTCATTCTATTGTAGCAATGTAATTGGTATTGTAATCGTGCCTAGACCGGGAATCGAACCCAGTACCACATCTTAGTATCGCGGATCTTCCTATAACTGACCGGTATCTTTGGCACTTCAACACCTTGGAGAGTGGTGGGGGGATGGTTAGACTTACCTCTAAATTGCCATAACTGTTTTATTGGAGGATCCAATGAGAATATTGTAAATTATAGTAGTTAGTGTGTTGACAAAGCAATGAAAGTGGATGTCCGATTTCTCTACAACAATCCGGACAAACCAATCTTTGAAGATGGGAGCCAAAAAAAAAGCGCTCAAAATTAAGTTTTAGCGATACTATTTAACTTCCATTTGGCTGAAAACGTTAACTTTAAAGAGCCCACCTCCGCACTTGAAATATCTAATTTAAACTCAAGAGTACCTCTTGTTGAAGTATCACACCATCGTGCAAAGTCTCTGGTTTCCATAACTGTGGCGTAATAGTACTGACAGCATCCGCAAGTTTAATGAACAATTTCCTTGTGAAATACAAATAAGATTCAATATATATACAATAATGAATTATTTAAACACCCGAAGACCCGGTCCTACGTCGTAACTCTAGCTCCACCCCACAAGCAGATAGGGTCAAAATCCAAGGTTTGATTCAGGGATTTTCCCTGAAGCCAAACATCTATGAGCCACATAAACTTATCCCGCTTTTAGGGAGCCATTTGCCATTCACGCAAGATACCACTTAATAATATTCAATGACTAAAAGCAAACGCTCCACCTAACTAATAGCAAGCCAAGTCAACTACAGACAGACAGACTAACGTCCACAACATCCCCCGTGGGGGGATTATTACTGCTTAGCAAAGCAGTATCTTATTCATTCCGGTTTGAAAATTCCATTGCTTTAAATTAGAATAAATCCAAGGTAGAATTAATATGTACTGGAGTGGCTCCTTATCCAGGTTTTATTTAATATTCCATTTTAGTCACAAATACATTTATTATTTAAAATACATTTTCTTTCCCCAAACTTTTATGGTTGGGCTTCTTTCTTTTTTTTTTTTTTAAATAATGTATTTCCTTTTCACAGTCTGAAGAAAAATTGTAATCCGTGAAGCCTTCTCGGCTGTGAATCAGCTGGAGAAGAGAATCTTCCCCAATTGTAACACTCTCGCTAGAGCTGGAGAATGTTTGCGGAGATCACGAGGTCAGGTTGTGGGAGATTACTTAGAATTGAGATTAAGGCGCAGGGATGTTGAAGCAGAGGATTTGAACAGAAAGGAAGAGATTCAAAGAAGTGTAAACTGACCTACATTCGCAGGCAGCACTTTTCAGTCGTCGAACTAAGATTGAACCAGGATCGAATCAGCTTATGGATTAATAGATTATTATGGGCCAAAGAGAGATGACAATGATGACAGCTCTTGATGAAGAGTAAGACGCTAAGATCTGAATGGATGAAGACGTACTATTGCTTAGTGTATGGCGGTCTTTCTGGTGATATTGAAGCTAAGCTCAAGCGCCTCATGAACTGCTTCATAAGATTTATTTTCATCACTTCCAGAGACTCCCGCATTTCGCACTGCTACGATGAGTTGAAGTGGCTTTTTCATGTCTATCGCCGCCAATATCTTTTGGCTTCTTTCCTTTTTCAAGTCATCCAGTCTCAAAGGCCTTCCTATATTTTTCAACTCCTTAAGTTTAAATCCTCGATCCATTCCCTTAATACCAGATCTCGCTCATCCGATCTCTATATTCCCTCTCACCGTACCTCATCCTTTGAAAAACCCTACGTGCTACCTCTCTCTCTCCTTACCATCAACTGTCCGCCATGCTCCTACCCTATCTACCTTTAAATCCCGTCTATTCAGTTATCTCCTCTCTATCCAGCTTCCTCCGAAATTTATTTCCATAATTTCTGCTGTTATTTTGATTTTCACTTTTTGTAAATATTTATTTATTTTCTGTTTAATCACAGGCCAAACTATTAAGGCCTCTATCTGTACCTGTATTTATTCTTAGGGGACAATTGTCCCAGAATAATAAATTTCTTTTCTATTCTACAATGGTGTGCCATAGTTGATTCTTGATGAAGTATATCAGATTGTAACGATTTGGAGACCGTAAGATTGATAATGCTTTGCTGGCACCCATATTTCCAGTTCTTAAGTTCAGTTTCAGGTCCAGTAGTGATTTGTAAATACTTAAGAGATTGTTTCAAACAACAGTCAAACTAGCCAAACACTATTTTAGTTGAATTTATTTTTTTTCTGGATTTTTATTCCTTTTATTTTTGTTTAAGATCGCTTTGCTTTTTCTTCATTCTTTTTATTGTGTCAGACTGCCATCTTTATGGGTAATAAAATAAATAGAAATTAATTACAGTAATTAATTGATAGTGTAAGTTCCGTTTTTGTATCGGGCTCAATTGAAAAGGGTTTCTGTTGATTACTGTTCAATATTTATGGTGACTGATTCATAGTTTCAATAGGATGAAAAATAATAAATGCCAATTTCAGTCATGATATTCATTTATTGTGCCAAGGTTTCGATCTAGAGACTAGGTCAGGGTTGTCGAACCTTTTGAGCTCGGTGTATCAAAATTTTGAAAAATCAAAACGTGTCATCACACATCACAAAAGTAAAGACTAAAAAAAAAAAAAAAATATTTATAATTATTTGTTTTATTTGTATTTATAATTATTTTATATTTGTAATTATTTGTATTTAATTAATTTTTTGGGGTAAACCTTTTTTATTTTTCAACATAGTCTCCTTTTAGGCTTATACACTTCGTCCAACGCTGCTCTAGTTTGTTGATCCCTTCCGAATAATAGGATTTGTCCAAGTCTGAAAAATAGCCATTCGTTTCTGCAATCACCTCCTCGTTTGAATAAAATCTTTTTCCCGCCAGCCATTTCTTCATATTGGGGAACAAATAGTAGTCCGAGGGAGCCAAGTCTGGAGAATAGGGGGGATGTGAAACGAGTTGGAACCCTATTTCCATTAATTTTGCGACCACAACTGTTGAGGTGTGAGCTGGTGCGTCGTGATGGAAATGGACTTTTTTGTGGGCCAATCGTGGGCGTTTTTCTTGCAGCTCGGTTTTCAAACGGTCCAATAACGATGAATAATATGCACCTGTAATACCCTTTTACCCTTTTCCAGATAGTCGATGAGGATTATTCCTTGCGAATCCCAAAAGACAGTCGCCATAATCTTTCCGGCCGAAGGAACGGTCTTCGCCTTTTTTGGCGCAGATTCCCCTTTGGTAACCCATTGTTTAGATTGTTCTTTGGTCTCAGGAGTGTAGTGATGTATCCATGTTTCATCCACAGTGACGAAACGACGCTTAAAGTCCTGCGCATTCTTCTGGAACAGCTGCAAACCGTCCTTGCAACACTTCACACGATTTCGTTTTTGGTCAAGCGTGAGCAATCGCGGCACCCATCTTGCGGATAGCTTTGTCATGTCGAAATGTTGATGCAAAATATTATGTACCCGTTCATTCGAGATGCCCACAGCACCAGCAATCTCACGCACCTTCACTCTTCTGTCATCCATCACCATATCATGGATTTTATCAATGATTTCTGGAGTAGTAACCTCAACAGGGCGTCCAGAACGTTCAGCGTCACTTGTGCCCATATGGCCACTCCGAAAATTTTGAAACCACTTATAAACTGTTCTAATCGAAGGTGCAGAGTCACCATAATGTTTATCAAGCTTCACTTTAGTCTCCTGAGGCGTTTTGCCTTTCATAAAATAGTGTTTAATCAACACACGAAATTCTTTTTCGTCCATTTTTTGAAAATCACTCGACTTCCTCGATTCAAACGAATGCCAAACACAAAGAAATAGACCATAATCATCCCATAGACCATAAACATAATCTCGATACGCGCCAGTAGTGCTATCTCTCTGACTTTGCACGGACTTTTCAAACGACCCTCGTATTATTATTAATAACCAACTCTGGCCGTTATAAGAGACAAATATTTGAATTATGAAATTTTTTATCTTTGAAGATGCGTGTCACCAAAAATGAGCTCGCTTGTCAGCACTGACACGCGTGTCATAGGTTCGCCATCACTAGACTAGGTCATCTTCAGGGCTAATTGTGACAATGAGCAGACAAGACAGAAGACACACTAACCCTTTAATGATGTAAAATATTACATTATCACAATTAGCCCTGAACATGACTAAGTCTGTAGGTCGAAATCTCGCCCACAATAAATGAATATCATGACTGAAATTGGCATTTATTGTTTCATCTTACTGCTGATTGTTATTCTTGTTGGACGGAAGAGGAAGTAAAAAAACCAAAAAAAAACCTGAAACCGTCTAAATTTTTTGTTTTGTATTGCGCCAATCAGACAGTAGGTAACCTAACACACGCTTTAAATTTTCTCTTCCGCCCTTATCTATCCAATTTTAAGGGTCTAAACGAAGGGCCACCATCCCTTTTGCCCTGCTGGGCTGATGATGATGATGATGACGGCCTTTGCCTTTGTGGTTGTGTTTGTGTGAATGTATGTCCGTGTGTGCATGTTTTAACTGGTTTTAATATTTTTGCTTTACTGTATCCACCACCAGTACCGGCCCGTCATTAGGGTTTGTTTACACTTTAAAAGGGTTTGGTGTGTAGGTAGGGGTGTGTGTGTGTAGAGAGAGAGAGAGGAAGTAGTTTGCAAGACCAAGTGAGTAGGGTTTTAGCAATGGCTGTAAGAGAGTATGGGTAGGTATACTCTCACTGGGCAAACTGAATGTACTCCAGTCACTGCTACAAAAACCCAGGAGGTTGTTGGGAAGAGTGAGTGCGGCGGCGTTCTAGTGGAGCATGTATGCGGAAACCACCATCTACCTCTATTTGATTACGTAAAATTCACACACACACACAAACAGTGATGTAGGCAAGAAGAGTCGAAGACCATGGTCACGTAGCGCCGACTAAATGCTACACCACAGCTTTGCTAACAAAGTTGACAAAAACCCTTTTAATTTCAAATACAAACCTTCAAAACCTAAAACCCTAGGATGTGTTTAGGCCCTCTAATGACTTCACCCCCATAAGCTGGCCAACTGTACAATGGAAGGAAACCGCAACAAAATAAAGAGCAACCATTGCCATTTATGACGTTAACAGTGAATTTCTTTAAAAAAAAAAAAAAAAAGGTCTGACGTTGAACACTCGCATGAATTGACCGTAGTTCAGCTTTAACAATCTAATTTTCTTAATTAGCTTTGCGACATGTTTTGTTTTCAAAGCGTCTTTTCTAAATTAAATATCATGTTGGCAATAGCTAACTTCCTTTTCCGCTTCAAGGATGAGCCTACCCGAAATATAACAATTTCTTTTAGCGGTGCAATGTTCAACCAAAACACAGTATTTTCTCTTAGAACTCTTGTACGAGAGGAGACGGCTACCCGTAGGGGAGAAGTGGACTAGCCACTTCTTCAGGGATCTTGGCGTCCCTGCGGGTTATCCCAGCCTAACAACACTAACAACATTCATGTACGCACACACACTAAAAACCTTCAAAACAGTCACACAATACTCATAGTTCCTGTAAAGATAGTTCTATTTAGGTTTAGCGCGAACTCCATAGGCAAACTCTAGCTCATCACTAATTCTCACGTACTCTTTCCAGGCCACTACAACACTTTAGGAGGCCAATATCCTGTAAAATATGATTAGTGCTAGGATAACCAATTTTTTCGACCTTTCATCCACTGATCAAAGATAGATGATCAATCAGTTTGGTGCAGATGATTTGACATTGAATTGTTTCCGGTCTTACAGTATCACTTGATGATTAATTGAGGGAGAGGTTACTTCCTCTGTATGGAAGTTATTTAAAATGAGAAAACTATTTTCGTAAAGATTGCGAGATAAAATTAGTGGAAACTAGAAATGTTTTGGAACTAGTTGAAATGTAATTGGGTTGCTAGTTTACACGAGTAGGAGCGTCAATTGGAGCAGAAAACTCTACATTATCTAGTACATTTGTACCGGAAATAAGTGAAGTGCAAAGCGGAAACATAAGTGAAGTCAAATTCTCTTCACCAAACAAATTAATCAACCTCTGAAGATGGATTCAAGTCCGAAATCGGTCTGGGTAACAATATATATGCGTTGTAGTACGACGGATAAAATAAGCGGTATTCACAATCCACTATTAGTTATCCACAATCAATGTTTAAAGTGAAAACGTAATTATTATTAGCTATATTTTTCTAAAAATTAAAAAACACTCAGGAAAAACTTGTGTGTTTTACCCGCATTTTTTACCCGCAAGTTCTGCGGGTAAATACAGTTTTGTTTTAAATTCTAAAGTTATAGTTGTAGGCTATCAATGTGTATGCCAGTATGATCTGGGGAATGTGGCGAAGAGTGGAAATAGGGAGATAGATCTTGTTCTTACTGAGTGTAAGCAAGGATAGCCTACAGGACTTACTATCCTCTTCCCTTCTCTCCCGTGCACGTCCATGAACACTCTCGTCTAAGCTCTTGGATGCAAATTTATTTTCCTAGAACCACCTGTCAGCAGTTTCTTCCCACATAAATAGGACGCTTTTTTTCTCGATTGTCTTCCCAGTTTCCTGGAACCAGGAAATCTACTGTTCTTCATCCTTAATTCATTATTTGGCACCATACAGATGATTCTAAGTTTAAAAAAAAATTTAATTAGGTAAAGCGGGGTAGTAAAAGTCATGAGAGTGTGATCGAACCAGATCCAGAATTTCTCTTACTTTTGTAAGAAGAATTAGTGTTGTTACGACAGATCAATGTAGTTTGGTATCAAGAGTAAAAAATTAAAAACTGGGTTCTCATTAAATAAAATCTAACGTCTAGAACTGGTAGCGAACACAGTGCCGCAATACATTTCTGTATTGCGGGTCTACTCGCTCGGCTTCTATCACGGCGCTTTACACAATTAGTACACAAATGGTTGCAACTATTTTAGAGATCTTTTTTCTTTTTTGTTTAAATTTATCTTTGGGTTTCATTCATTTTTTTTTAATGAATGGGTATATTATCTATCATTTATTTAAATAAATTTTTTGTTCAGACATTATTTTGAAGTTTCACGCCAGATTTATTTACACTAGATATATTTCAACGAAAGGAATTCCACGTTTTCGCTGTTTATTCAATAATGAATACATTGAATTTCTCTTACTTTTGTAAGAAGAATTAGTGCTGTTATGACAGATCAATGTTGTTTGGTACCAAGGTAAAAAATAAATAAATAAATACCTGGGTTCTCATTAAATAAAATCTAACGCCTAGAACTGGTAGCGAACACAGTGCCGCAATACATTTCTGTATTGCGGGTCTACTCGCTCGGCTTCTATCACGGCGCTTTACACAATTAGTACACAAATGGTTGCAACTATTTTAAAAATTGTTTTTGTTTTGTATTGTTTTTGTTTTTAAAGCGTCATTTATTGATACTTTCGGTATCAACGTTTGACTGAAACTTTAAAGCATCCTCTGGTGGCGCCTAAGAGAAATATGAAATTCTAATAATTTGATTTTTTTTTTTTTTGACATGATGGTTAGAAACATAATACATAAACCACTTTTACATACTCAAATTCTTCTTGGTTACAATACTCTCTTTACACGCTAAGATGATAACACAACCCCCCCCCCCAATGTCCCAGGAAGTGTAATACCCTAAGAATACATTTTCTTCACCCCATCCTATCTTTTAGTGAAGTCTTCCCTTTGGGGGATGAGTTCAAGAACTAAAGTTATAATCGACCAGTTCACACGCTAAGGGCGGAATAATAGATAAATGAGGTTCTAACTGTCAAAACTTAGGCTTCTGATTGTGGTTGTGGACGTTGGGGTTCGGCGATACACTTGGTACAACATCATTTCTGTCTCTTTCCATTGCTCTCCGATCTCTTATCATTTGTGGTTATAGATAACTCATAGATTTATTGTTGTACTAATTATTTTTTATTCCAACTATAAAAAGTGTTTCCTTAAGCGTAATTTGTGGCCACTTTAACTGTTCAATTATTAATATATAAGTGAAAATTCTAAATTTACGGAAAAACCAGTCAAGCGGAAGTGCCACTTTATAGAATAAATTTTTGGAACTTTCTGGCGATTTTTCCCAGCTTAGGTTTTAGGGAAATTTTATTTGGCAAATATTCGTAAAAGAAAAACCAAGCCCCAGACATTTTAACTTCTACACATGCTAATAAATACAGCGATGCCAAGTGATTATGTTGCCAGTTAGATTTTTTTTTTTTAGATTTTAAAAGGCAGAACGGGACCTATGCCACCGCAGCCACAAGAGGCTTATTGTTTATTCCCGTTTTTGAGCCTAATAGTCGAAACCTCCCCTTCTAAGAATGTTGAGGGCTTTCCCTACCAGTTCCTTCTGCGCTATAATCTCCTTTAGTCTCAAGGTACCAAAGATGTCATAGCGCAGTCTTTCGATTGCAACGCAATCGAATAACAGGTGAGAGGCCGTTTCCTCCTCCTCCTGGCACAATCTGCACAACGGTTCCGAGCTAATAAGCTCTATCTTGTGTAGGCGCTTTCTGAACCTGCCGTGCCCTCTGAATAGGCCTATAATCAGAGTAATCTGATTTCTACCCAAGCCCAGAGTCTCTTTGGTGCATTGTTTACACAGCAAGGGCATGATACTCTTGCCGTGTTTGACCCCAGGAAGCATCACCCAGTTCATTTCATGTTCTCTCTCCAGATCCAATCTCTAAGAGCCTTACGAACTGTACACCCTTGCTGATCCCCAGGACCTCGCTCCGGACCAATGAAAATGAGTGTTAGCTCCCGTTCCTGGCCAGTAGATCAGCTGTCTCATTCCCCTTAATTCCCACATGTCCCGGCGCAGCCATTCTAACCGAACTTTATTGTGCCGAACCAGTAGTTCTAGGGCTTTTCTACATTCCCAGACCAGGGAAGAGGTAATTCTGAAGGAAACAATGGCCTTCAGCGCAGCCTGGCTGTCCGAAAAGATGCAAATCTCCCTATTTCTGAGATTCATTCGCAGTTTTTCCTCAGCGCAGGTTTTAATAGCAAAATCTTCGGCCTGAAAGACGGTGGCATATCTCCCAAGAGCACTCTCAATGAGTATCTCAGGTTTAGCCTCATACACTCCAGCTCCAGTTAGTAGCTTGATTAAAATATTTTCCGTGAAATCATTAAATAAAGTAGAAACCTATTTAAAATAGATTTTTTTTTTAAACTTCCTTACGGAATTTTGATTATTTTTAGTGATTTTGTCACCGGCCTCTTGCAAATTCTTCCCTTGAGGGCATCTAAAGGGCTACAAATATAGGACTTGCGGAAAGAAAAACCAAATTATTTATTAAATTGATTGTCACTAAAAATTATCACAGTCCTGGAATGAACTTCCAATTATAAAAACAGGTCTGCCTATTATTAAACACGCTCGTGTTATATGGAAACAAAATACGTAATTTATAGGCTACCTGTTTAGGTTAACAATTATCTCATTGGACCAATATAATCCAAATTAGTGTATTTGTATAAGCCTATTTACCAAAGGTAACTTGAACAGGAGAGGATTGTAACCTGTCCAGCTGTTTGGGAGCCTTTGTACTCCTGTGGGTACACAATGGTTATTATTAGACCAAATCCTGGACTATTTGAATAGCAACGGCTAAGAGATTACTATCAAATCCCGGATAGAACCACCGGATGTTAGGGATTTAATTTATCGTAAACAATGCAAAACAAATAATATTTCTAAGGGTCATCCTTTAAACTGCCTATTTAATTAGAGCCTCTTCAAATAATTTTGAAAATTCAGATTCTAAACAAATATTTGCCTGAATTTATTTGAATTTAAAAAAATAAATAAATAAATAAATAAATAATAGTTTATTCTATTGAAATGCGATCTAAATGCAGAAATTAAGCTGATAATTCTATTTGTCTGTTAGTCAATAAATAGTGATGTTCTCTATTTGCGTAATATTGTTTTGATAAAGCAAAACTAATTATCTTTATCCAACTGATTAGTGAATTTGTGAATACCCGCCTAAACTTGATTCTATTGTTTTGGTTATTTCTGTCCACTAGAGCATGCCGGGGTAAGTTCTGGCGGACGAGCGGAGCACTAATTTTTTATCTTGGTACCAAACAACATTGATCTGTCATAACAGCACTAATTCTTCTTACAAAAGTAAGAGAAATTCAATGTATTCATTATTGAACAATCAGCGGAAACGTGGAATTCGTTTCGATCAAAAATATCTAGTTTAAGTGATTAAAGTGATTAGTTTAAGGATTAAGTCAAACGTTGATACCGGAAGTATCACTTAATGACGCTTAAAAAAAAAAAAAAAGATCTCTAAAATAGTTGCAACCATTTGTGTACTAATTGTGTAAAGCGCCGTGATAGAAGCCGAGCGAGTAGACCCGCAATACAGAAATGTATTGCGGCACTGTGTTCGCTACCAGTTCTAGGCGTTAGATTTTATTTAATGAGAACCCAGGTATTTATTTATTTATTTTTTACCTTG
Organism: Rhodnius prolixus; assembly: GCF_049639745.1. Lineage (NCBI taxonomy): Eukaryota > Metazoa > Arthropoda > Insecta > Hemiptera > Reduviidae > Rhodnius > Rhodnius prolixus. The sequence goes on from NW_027411582.1 coordinate 35,182,606, forward strand.
GTACCAAACAACATTGATCTGTCATAATTAACTAATTCTTCTTACAAAAGTAAGAGAAATTCAATGTATTCATTATTGAACAATCAGCGGAAACGTGGAATTCGTTTCGATCAAAAATATCTAGTTTAAATAAATCTGGTGTGAAACTTAAAAATAATGTCAAACAAAAAATTTATTTAAATAAATGATAGATAAAATTCTCAACGGGAATATATTCATTAAAAAAAATAAATAAATTTTCGGAATACATTTTAGATTTTTTTTTTTTTTTTTTTGCGCATCAACAGCTGAGGTCATTAGCGCCCGGAACTTTTTCCAGTGCACTGCCGGCCTCCGGACAGTGTTCTCTCGTTACAGACAACACTGTCCATCACCGGACAGTGAGTTGTAAGAAGCTCCTAGGAAGAGAAAAATCTAAGGGTCAGCAGCTGGATTTGAAAACCCGGGACCTCCGCGTGGGAATCCAATACGCTAACCGCATAGCTAATCCCTTCCCTGGTAATTTTTTTTTTCGTGCTGTGGTCCTCCCCTTTCTGTTATCAGGCAAGTCCCTACAGTAACCAGATGAGACCAGTTTCTAAAGTGGGGGTATCTCCATTTCCAGCACACGGCAATTACTGGGTGTCTGAATCTACCTTGAATAAAAAGGTATATCAGGATGTGTATTCTGGAGGTTCCAATCTTTTCCCCCCAAAGACTCTGCCAGTAATATCGCTTTCTAGACCCACCAAGTCTTTTAGGTGACCTCCTTTGAGTAGAAAATGGTCCAAGAGGAAACCTGTAAGTTGGTCAAATTCAGGCCAAAGATTCGTTACGATTATGATTCCCTAAAGAGATCTTCTCTTATCTCAGACCAGGAAGACTATTCTAGAGCCTGCTACCAAAGTCCAGGACGCCGGCCGTCCCATTCCCAGATTAACTTTGAAATGACATTACAGGACTTGGTTGGCTGGCTATTAGCAAGGATGATAATCTTTCAATACCCGGTAGCCTCTTTTGAGTTTAATCCGAACACGTAACTCCCAATAGCCCTGGAAAATGCTTGGGAACGCCCCCATAGGTTCCGAGTGCCTGGATCTTGTCCAAATTTGCTCCCCTGACCTCGATCCATCCAATAGAGACATCTGCTATTTGCCTCCCATATCATTTCACTTTTTTCCCTAGCCATTGGGAATTTTTTGATGTGGCCTCTAACTGTTATTACAATTTCTGAAACGAACTGACGTTTCATTCAAAAAGATGGATTATAAAACGATCTTTTTTCATATCGCTATTTCTAAACAACACTGTAACCATGTTGTTATAACTAATTATGTTCAACGAGATTGAAATTTTGTTTAATAAAATAAATAATAAAAGAATTTTTCGTGAAATGTTTCGTAAAATTTCTGGAATTGCATTTTTACCGGAAGTTTGTATTATAAGGAGTTCGCTGGAGATTTTTTTAAAGCAAAAATTGAAGTGCTGCTTTGACCTAAGTATTTCTCGCTTTTTGTCGAAAAATTAACGATTGCATCTAAAAATGCATTGAAGAAGAAATCGTCAAACGTGATAAGTTTGACCGATTTTGGGTGCCAATCGTGAGAAACGAATTTCCCTCTCCACATACCTTTCCTACCTACCTACCCTTATGGCGATAAGGCCCTACAAGTTCCTAAGCCTCCTCCACTATTTTTTGCCATTCGGCTTTATCGTAGGCGAACCTCCGCCATCTTCTAACGCCCATCTCTCTCATAACTTCCTCCACACCATCTCATACGAGGCCTCCCTCTACTACAGCTTTTTCCTCCTGGCTTTCCCTCCACAAATAAGTTCCCTTGGAATCCTATTTTTTGGCACAATCTTTCGACATGTCCAAAGCCACCTTAACTGGTTCTCTTCCTTATAAAAGATACCAGATCTGGTTCCCCCGAAACTCTGCCGAAACTTAATGGAATCCTCCACATATCTTTCCAATGCGATTTAAACAACCCACACAAACAACATCATTGTAATTAACATTCCATTAGCTACACAATCATCCAATTCTTTTTAAAGATGGCTTTTTAGCTTCTTTGAGATACTTATTAAAGTTTCCACATCTTCAGGTACCCATAAGTCGAGACCAATAGTTCGTCTAACCTCCTTGGTCTTAAGATCCAATTGCATTGTGGACTTTCATAAGGCCACCAATTAGTATGCATTTTTTCTGGTCATCTCTCTCAGCAGCGTTTTTTTTTTTTTTTCTGGATTGAACTTAAAAACGCTCTAAATTACTTCCACCACTTGTCGCAAACGGATGTGAGGGGGAAAACTGAGAAAAAAAAAGCAAATGGCGTATTTTTACTTAAGAAAAACGGTATTTTAAGTAAATTACCGTTTTTGGAAAAACTACTAAATTTCGGTATAATATTTTTTCACGTACACTTTTTTCTTCAGACACCAGGGGGGGGTCCCTAAAAACGAATATATTTCCAGGGAAAAACACAATATTTAGAATTTGACTTTCTCTTAGTAAAAAAAAAAAAAAAAAAAAAATGAACAAAAGCCTACAAATATAACAGTCTATCACATTCATTACCTTCCTGTACAAATATTCTGATATATTTTTCATGAGTTACCCTCTTACATAATATATAACCACACATAACCTATCCAAACATCTTTTTCGATGTTCATATTTGACAAGCCTCCAACGGCTACTTAACTACAGCAAACAAGTTAGAAATTATATTTTATTCAGTATTTATTCTATTTTATTTATCATTCTTGTTTTGCACTCCTATTTAATGCGATCCATTTCGTTTCTCTTCTTCTTTCTTTTGCGTGTAAATAAATAAATGAGGTGTAAATAAGTAATATTACTTTGTTTACTGTTGTTAAGATATTTAAAAAAAACTTATTAAGTGATTGATTGTGTTTTTAAAAATAAAATATTAAATAAGGTCAGGCAGTCAATGGAATTACCGTTATAAAGTTTAGAATCGGATCTTACATCTCCTTTTTTGGGATCGCGTGGGGCCTAAAAGAGAATAGATCAGAGCAGGAGCCAAACTGAAATCACCAACTAAAAAAAGGAAGGATGTAACTTTATATTTCGATGGAGTTCCCTAATCAGCTGATCCGAGCGATCAAAATTCTCTACCACTTCAGGGGGGGACACCTGCAGCTTTGGTCTAAAATATTTTCCTCGAGAAAAATTTGGGTATGGGGGGGTCCACGGCCATTAAATTGGTACTCCCGACATTAAGACTTTCCTGAAAAAAACAATTACTTTACTTATCTATTTTTAAAAACATAATACGAAACTTCTACTGATACGCAATTTAGGATACAGATTCTCTCAGCTCATTTGAGAGACATGTCCTATAACACGGGATATAACCAGTATTCAACAAGGGCCTTCGCCAAGCCCCAGCCTAACTTCAACACTGAATTAACAATCATGTCACGTACAAACATCAAGTAATCAAGCATTTCCATAATCTATACAAACATCATGTTGAAATTTCATCGTTCAGTTTTATTAATAATCAGGCAAACAGATAAACGTGACTTTAAATAAATATAAATATATGTGTTTATTTCTTTGAGTAATAAAGAGTAATAAACTTGTTTGGCTGAGAGTAATAACTCAAAAATATAAATACTCAAACTTAACATTTCATTTTGGTTCTATTATCTTTTTCAGGCACGTTTTGTTGATTTATAAAAAAAATGCCTACGTTTTTTAAGATAAAGTGGGACTTCCGGTCGATCGATTATGACCACATCCGTTTTGTGATGTTCTATATTGGTATCTAAGCTAAGTACCAATTTAGAGCTATCTATGATTTTTTTTTGTTTTGTTTTACGGCGAATACAGAAAGAGAGATGCTGTGGTACGACTCCTAGTTTCACTAGTATAAGATAGATGATTTACAGTAATCATCATGGCGATTGTCTAGCGCCGCCCATATTTTTTGGCTTCTTTCTATTCAGCTTCCTCCGAAATTCTAATTGTTTTAATTTATTTCCTTAATTTCTGCTGTTATTTTGATTTTCACTTTTTCGTAAATACTTATTTATTTATTTATTTTCTGTTTAATCACTGGCCAAACTGTTAAGGCCTCTATCTGTACCTGTATTTATTCTTAGGGGACAGTTGTCCCAGAATAATAATTTTTTTTTCTATTCTATTCTTAATCATTGTTTCTCTATGGTCGATTGTAGCTGAATCGATCGCACAAGAAGTGTGTTGCGGAAGATAAGAGTTATGAGGGTGGAAATAGAAGCTATTTACTAGAAGTTAGAGGAGTTATTAATGTATGTCTGATGGAAGTAAATGATTTTAATGGTTGTTGGGAGATATTTCAATTTAGTTAATAACTATATTATTAACAAAAATAATAGAATGAATGTAATAATTATTTGATGGCCAAAGTATGGAATAGTCTCGTTTGTTAAGGGTCAAAGTTGAGAGAGAGAGAGAAGGTCAAGTAAATGTATGTTAATGGTGGTTGGCTAGGGTAGGAGGCTACAGAGTGTTTGCCCATCATTAAACAGCCCAGCTAACCCAATAAAACTCTAACCCTAACAGGAGTTCATGTTAAACTGGTATTATCAAGCTTAATATATTTAATTTCAAATATTATTTAGTGCATATAGAATTGTTACACATTCTAACATCCTGGGATTGTAGCTCCTCTACATTGAAATTTAATTGTAACTTGATTCTGGGTAATGTACCCTTTTTTATTTTTATTTTTTGGGAACGCAGTTTTTTTTGGGGGGAGGGAATAATTAAGGAAAATCACTCCCACGACTTCTTGTTAGCTCCATTCTCCAGTTTCTTACTTCTGCATTTCTTCAAATAGGAATTATTACCTACAAATAATTATCTTACCTAGAAAGAGAATTTAAAGAAATTAACTTTAATTACTTTTTTAAACAAATAATAAAATAAAGTGGGTAAAAATAATAATGAAAATCAAGAAGAGCCTATTCAACAAGATTATGCGCATACATTAAACCATTGTAGAGAACGGACCGACTGTGGTATAATTTACCAATAAACCATGGCGATAAGTTCATTCTCAGTGTATACCACCACATCATTGTTAATCAGGTTATGTCTGGTTCTTTGGGTAGATTAGTTTGTTGTTGGCCCGGGTAGAGCTGTGCTATTTTACAATGAGTTCAGGGGATAGGGCCATGCACATACATAGTTCGTGGCCAGGATTGTAGTTGAGGAACCAGGCTCCTCCTCTCTACCAGGTTCCAATGATAACCCCAGTGGGTCAGTTTGCAACTCTACGTATATTACTATGTGTATGTGAGTCATAACAACAAAACATTGGCCTGGCGCATAGGTTTTAAACCCCGTTTTAGTCTGAAAACTAGGTTGTGTTAGACTTATGGTAGTTTGGTGTTCTGTTTTCTGATGTTTTCTAATACAGCTTTTTGTTAGCATTGAAAATCGCCCATCTTAGGCGATTTATTCATGAGAGGAAAATTTATTAGACTCTTTATAATAATCGTGAAAACACTTTTCTTAATACCAAACATCTTAAAGCTTCATAAAACTGAATCTGGGATGTTTCCCAATGGAAAAGTGGATTAAAATAATAAAATATGGAGGTGGTATAAGTTCTAAAACGGAAGTAACGACATTAAGTTCAAAGTTTCAGATTTCATATAAAATAAAATAAATAATTTAGATATTAGAGTTGCGAATTATTAGCCAATAGAGACTTTCCTTCTAAGAATAGAATTAGATGCTATTCTCTTAATAATTCTTATGTCATAAATTGTGATGAATTGTGCCCAATTTGCAGACGCAATGAATTCGAGACACTCCAACATGTACTGATTGTTTGTCCCACATATAGATGAGCCACTAAGAACACATTATCTCTCTAGGTTTTCGAAGCTTGCTATCTACGAGGGTCGTTTGAAAAGTCCATGCAAAAATAAAAACTACTTAATTTTTTGGGGTAAACCGTTTTTATTTTTCAACATAGTCTCCTTTTAGGCTTATACACTTCGTCCAACGCTGCTCTAGTTTGTTGATCCCTTCCGAATAATAGGATTTGTCCAAGTCTGAAAAATAGCCATTCGTTTCTGCAATCACCTCCTCGTTTGAATAAAATCTTTTTCCCGCCAGCCATTTCTTCATATTGGGGAACAAATAGTAGTCCGAGGGAGCCAAGTCTGGAGAATAGGGAGGATGTGAAACGAGTTGGAACCCTATTAACATTAATTTTGCGACCACAACTGCTGAGGTGTGAGCTGGTGCGTTGTCGTGATGGAAAAGGACTTTTTTGTGGGCCAATCGTGGGCCTTTTTCTTGCAGCTCGGTTTTCAAACGGTCCAATAACGATGAATTATATGCACCTGTAATAGTTTTACCCTTTTCCAGATAGTCGATGAGGATTATTCCTTGCGAATCCCAAAAGACAAGTCGCCATAATCTTTCCGGCCGAAGGAACGGTCTTCGCCTTTTTTGGCGCAGATTCCCCCTTGGTAACCCATTGTTTAGATTGTTCTTTGGTCTCAGGAGTGTAGTGATGTATCCATGTTTTATCCACAGTGACGAAACGACTTTTAAAGTCCTGCGGATTCTTCTGGAACAGCTGCAAACCGTCCTTGCAACACTTCACACGATTTCGTTTTTGGTCAAGCGTGAGCAATCGCGGCACCCATTTTGTGGATAGCTTTGTCATGGTCCAAATGTTGATGCAAAATATTATGTACCCGTTCATTCGAGATGCCCACAGCACTAGCAATCTCACGCACCTTCACTTTTCTGTCATCCATCACCATATCATGGATTTTATCAATGATTTCTGGAGTAGTAACCTCAACAGGGCGTCCAGAACGTTCAGCGTCACTTGTGCCCATATGGCTACTCCGAAAATTTTGAAACCACTTATAAACTGTTCTAATCGAAGGTGCAGAGTCACCATAATGTTTATCAAGCTTCTCTTTAGTCTCCTCAGGCGTTTTGCCTCTCATAAAGTAGTGTTTAATCAACACACGAAATTCTTTTTCGTCCATTTTTTTGAAAATCACTCGACTTCCTCGATTCAAACGAATGCCAAACACAAAGAAATAGACCGATCTGGCTGAAACTTGGTGTGTGTTCTTCCAAGAGATGCTACTAACTAAACATAACCTCGATACGCGCCAGTGGTGCTATCTCTCTGACTTTTCAAACGACCCTCGTATAGCAGATAAAGAACAATTAGATCAATTAGCTTAAACTGAGGTCCTTTATTTTGAATGAATAGTTTTTCTATATGATTGGTGTTTTTCATTTTTCTAATTATTATTTTTGACAGCCGCCATATTGATTTAATGTTCTTTTTTTATTTTAAGAAGTGAGTTTATTCCTTTCTTTTTTAATTAATATTAATTTATTATTATTTGAATTAATATTTAATTTGTGTTCTTTTCAATTTCATTTTTCGACAATATTGGTTAAGTAATTGTTTTTGTTGTCTATTTATATTCATTTTTATAGAAGATTATTACTTTTACTATTACCTTTTTGTGAGTACATAATGTACTCATTTGTATGGCTGAGGCTTCACAAATAAATAAATAAATAAATAATAAATTTAGACATTTAGCATCAATTAAAGGTATTAATATAAAGAAGGAAAGACTATTGTTAATTTCTGTCACAATTTTTTATTATTTATTAAACATTGTTTACAAAAATTATAAACAAACGCCATCAAAATTTAAATCCCTTAAAATAACACCAAAAACAATATATTTATGTAGTAAGCCAGAAAAACAATTAAATTTGACAAAAGTAATCTCATATTTTTCATATGTCGCAAAATAATACATTACATGGTAGTATTTCATGTCTCATACACATTTATTTATTAATTTTACAATTTACAATTAATATAAACAAATATTAATTATTTATTTTCTGTTTAATCACAGGCCAAACTGTTAAGGCCTCTATTTGTACCTGTATTTATTCTTAGGGGACAATTGTCCCAGAATAATAAATTTCTTTTCTATTCTATTCTATTCTTAATCATTGTTTCTCTATGGTCGATTGTAGCTGAATCGATCGCACAAGAAGTGTGTTGTGTAAGATAAGAGTTATGAGGGTGGAAATAGAAGCTATTTACTAGAAGTATATATTGGCTGTTAATTGAAGAACAGAAACTTATACATTTAATTATGGTTAACATTATTCACATTTAAACTCAAACATTTAAACACACAGTCTAATTTTTAAAACAACCTAAGAAAGGTGTGAAGATAAACCAGAACTTGGTTTTGTATTGGGACCAAAGAATCCTGAAAAACTCCACTCCTTTGTGGCAACTTTAAAGCATTAATTATTGTGGCCTGGTTCATCATGCCAGGACCATCATACCCAGTGCGTCAAATATTGGTCGAATTATTGTAAAGACTATTTTTTTTTTGAAGGTGGAGAACTATTTTAAAGTGAAGATAATTTTCTTGAGTTGAAGTCATGAACTTTAATTTACCATTTTGAAAACTACTGAACTTATGTGAATGCCAAAGATTAAGAAGTCTCAAGAACTGAAGAAGGCACAAATGTTTCTTATGAAAGTAAAAAATCTAACGAAGAAGTGAGAGCTAGAAGTAATTTAATTTAGCTTATTTAAGCATAATCTTATAATCAAAGCATCACTCTTCCAGACAAATCCAAAAGAGTGTTAGCAAGACTACACAATCTCAGCCCATTGGAGATTTCTACATTTTGGCAAGTTCAGCAAAGAGAGCAAATTGTGCAGAGGAGGAGAAACGTTGGAGATATCATTACATGGACTTGCCCTTAAGTTCAGCCACATCACAAATAGGGAGTGGTGGTTGATGTATCTGGGTTTAGCGAATCCACAGATCGGGATTTAGATGTGATAAGATTAGAGGATATGGCGGACAAGAGGGTTTTATAAAGCTGATCCCTTTTTTTTTCTTCTTTTCAAGTCTTTTTTTAAAAAAAGGGCCAGGATTTTCTCAGCAGTTGTTTTCGGGCCTTTATCTTCTTTCGTCTCCAAGTGACTTAGTCTTCTCATCGTGCGGGATACAAGGAACTGTTTCCTCTTCACCCTGAAAATGGGGAAAAAACAAATTCCAAGTTGCAAGAAATGTATTACTATTAAGGCTTCAAATTTTTGTAGATTATAATTTACTTACTGTAGCTCGCTCATTCTTCGAAACCCTCTTAAAAAGGGAAGTTGTTAGAAAGAAAGAAAAAACCCTAACAAATCGAGCTATTCGTTAAAACCTTCTCTGGCGGCAGACGAGCCCTTTTCTAAGCGAGAAGCCTCACACGTTCGCTGAATTATTCATATTTACTTCAGTGACACGCCATTAACTGTGACACAGTTCCTCTCACAGCGGCAGACTGGAACATTTTTTATTTAAATTTAGTCAATGCGGGCTTACCTTGCAAAAGGAAAAAATAAACTAAATAAATAAAATGTTTTAAAAAGAATAAAATAAAAAATAAATGTTGATATCTTTACGTTCTCTTCCCTAAAAGTAAATTTATATGTTTCAAATTTTTACATTTAATCTCAGCAGAAAATGATTTAAATTTGAAAACATATAAAAACCATTAATAATAAATAAAACTAAAATAACTTTTTGCGTGGAAATTATTAAGTGATTAACCCAGTTGATGATCCCAGTGATTCACTAGGTTCAAATCCCCCAATCTTGTATCTCTTTTATTATCTTTTCTTCAAGCACCTCACTTCCGCTGAGGTCCGAGCGAACACAGAGCGTAATCCGGTAACGGGGGTTTACGACTTCATATGTCCGCTAAGTTCGGTACTTAGGTTTTCTTAATTTAGGTACTACATTTCTTTTTTATCTCACTTCTTACGTGTTTACATAATCGTAAAATAACTTTATGCACCAAACACATAATAGTATACCATGTTGAATGAGAAAAATGACTTTCTTGTGAGTTAATTAATATAATTATAATTTAAAATAAGTTTTAAAGTTTTATTTTAATTAAGTGTAGTTAATTACTGAGGTTAGCGAAAGAAAAAGGATACACTGTTCTGTTCAGTGCCTCATTTTATAATTAATAAAAAAGTATTATTATTATTCATAAATCAGGCGCCACGGTAGCCGAGCGGTTATAGGCTAGACTCGCAAAGCTAAGATGTATTGTTGGTTTAGTAGGTTCGATTCCCCCGGTCTAGGTCTTGGATTTTATTTAATGGTTAATAAAAGAAATTTACAGTAAAGTATGTTAGGCGGTTATAGACTGGATCCGCAATGCTAAGATGTATTGTTGGTTTAGTGGGTTCGATTCCCCTGGTCTAGGTCTTGGATTTTATTTAATGGTTAATAAAAGAAATTTACAGTAATGTATGTTAGGCGGTTATAGGCTAGACCCGCAAAGCTAAGATGTATTGTTGGTTTAGTGGGTTCGATTCCCCCTGGTCTAGGTCTTTGGATTTTATTTAAAGGTTAATATGAGAAATCTACAGTAAAGTATGTTTGCTATTCGCCTCCGTCCACGACACCTAATTGGTAGTTGGACCTTCAGCCCCGCCTTAAAAAATAGGCGATTACTTTACTTTAATTTATTCATAAATCCAGTAATTCCCTATACAGATTTCCCAAAATGAGTTAAACTACAATTCAGTTGTAATTTTGGGCATTTTTTTAATGATGAAACTTTTTTTTGCTTCATTTCTACGTTTAAATTTTATATTAAATATAACTTGACATTAAGAATCACGTTATTTTAGTTAAATATTTCAGGGTGTTATATAATTATTCCTCGTGATGAATTTCTTTTTCTCATTCAGCATGAGACTGATGAAACTGATGCATCATGTTCATACTTTATATGAGAAAATACCCAATTAAAAAATAAACTAAAAATGACCAGAAAATAACTCATTTTATTACTGATTTTTGGTTTTTGTTTTGTTTTTTCGACTGATTAGACCCATTGGTCGGGCGAGACATGTGTCTAATAATTTTCGACATAAAAAAAGCTGATATTAAAATTTATTAAAATCATTTTACTCCAACACTAATGATGTCACCTTTTTATTTTACTAAGTATGTAAAGATTATTCACTAAACTTTAACAAATTAACAGTAAATTGTTTTTTTCAATTTTGTTTATATTCTCTGTTCACTTAACATTAAATATTTCTTTGGGGATTACTCTCTTACACTTTGTTCACAATTAATTATTAATAGAATCTTTTTAATAATTCCATTTAGTCAGTAAAACAAGTGAACCAAATTAGAGGGGGGGAAAAATAATAAAATCTTTTATTACTATTTAAATTTTCATTATTAAGAAACATGAAAAATAATTTATTACGTTGAAATGATTAAATATTTATGCTGTTTGCGATATTTTTTGTTTTGTTTTTGTTTCTGCTATCGATTAGTTATTTCTCGGTATCGAAATGTTATATCAACCTGTAGTATTAATGAAGTAATTTATTATTTAACAAGTCAATATATATTTTGTAATATTCAGGGCATATATTAACTGCTCTGTGAAACAAAATAAAAATGTCAACTCACGTCTCCTTCAGCATAGACGTTTCTCTTTTCTAGTCATACCTGCAACAGAATTTACATACTTAGTATGTTGTGATTGTTTAGAATAGAAAGAGACATGCGAAAAATTATGTAGCGTAATATAATGAATAATTTTAGAGTATTAACTAATCAAATCTGGAATTATGGCCTCACTAGGGAAGTAAACTGTGCACCTAGATCAGGGGTTGCCAAACTTTTTTGATCATGGACCCCCTCTATATAATTTTTCGAAATCTCCATCGGCCCCCCCATAAAAGTAATTTTCAGTTAATTAAAAATAAAGCTATCTATTAGGTACTGTGTTTATTACATTTATTTTATGATTTTAAACATTTATTAAAGTAATTTTACATTGTGTAACAAATAGTTTTATGAAAAATATCTTGAATGTTGAAATTTAAATACCTTAAAATTTATTAAATAATAAGTGATTATAGATAAGACCCCCAATCGACCCTCTATTTTTGCTAAATAGACCCCCGGGGGTCTATATAGACCACTTTGGCGACCTCTGACCTAGACTTTTTGGCGAACCTTTGTAGAAACTACCTTAATATAGTTATTGTTGTTCATTCTTTTTGGTGACTGATTCATAGTTTCAATAGGATGAAAAAATAATTGCCATTTCAGTCGTGATACATTTATTCTGCCGAGCTTTCGACCTAGGGGACTAGGTCATCTTCAGGGCTAGTTTACAAAGTAATATTTTTACATTACAGGGTTGGTGTGTCTTCTGTATTGTCTGTTCATGGACTCTACAGAGACAGAAGACACACCAACCCTGTAGTGTAAAAATATTACTTAGTAAACTAGTCCTGAAGATGACCTAGTCCCTAGGTCGAAAGCTCGGCATAATAAATGTATCACGACTGAAATGGCAATTATTTTTTCATCCTATTAATATAGTTAGCTTCTTTAAGAGGCAATGTCCTCTGACTAGGGTGATAATCTTCTTCAGTATGATTTTCGTTTGTCAATTCTTTAAGAGAGAGTCATTGTTAACTCCTAGGTTTACCCGGAGCTTGGAGCTTGCTTTAATTCCTTCATTTTGGCAATGGGAGCCCTGGGCAGAGATCACATTTGGGTCACCACCTGTAGGAGACATCGCAAAGATGGCATGAAGAGGACAATCAATACTTCTTTCCTTACAGGGGTAAGAGAGAGAGATAAAACAAACTTTTCTCTCTTCTGAAAGAGAGAACATTAATAATTATTTATCACTTTAAATATTGCAATCTATTTAAATATGTAAATATCTTTCTGGGTTTGTAATAAATGTATTGTAACTCCAGAACAAAAGAAAGGGATTAGGCTCAAAGAAATAAAGACCTTAATGATTACCGATGAAGTTTTGAAGCCAGTAATAAAGCGAGAGTTACCACACACACGTTCTGTGAATGTCAAAGCTAGAGAGCGACACCTAACCTAATCCTCTATACCCTGTCACAACCATACCGGAAGCTAATTTAAAGGGGAGACTAATTGGAATGTTCAGTAATCAAAGTGGCTGTGACAGAAGAAGTGTTTGAGACCCTTTTAATTCAGGTTTCCTCTAATCTACTGATTAAATTTATTTTAAAGAATTAAAAGCACTTTCTCCTGCTCACTCATTTCATATTGCTGGGTCTAACTGGGCGGAAAATTATATACGTATTAGTTCATTTGTACGAGTACAAATTCTTCGAACTTTTTAAGAAGAAAATCGAGGACATCGCAAATTAGTAAGGACTAATAATTTTCTTAGATTTCCACGTAAAATGCTTCCATCGATTTGGTGAAAAACTTATCATTTATTCGAACTTAACATCTATTTGAAATACCTCTTAAAGAAAATTAATTTTAGAAATCTTCTGGGGATCAAGTTGATTAAACATTCCAATTTTAGAGAAGATCTTAAAAATTGTGGTGAAAGAAAATCGAATTTGAAGTTATTCAGTTTAAATAGATTTGTGAAAATTAAACTGAAATGTTGAAATTTATTATGAACTAATGTTTTCTTTTGGAAAATACTAATAAAATATTTTTTATCTGATATTATTAATGAAACTTTAATTTAATTTGAAACAAAAAGAAGTGGAGGGCGTCGCTTTTGTTTAAAGCAAAATTGAAAAGTAGGAGGAACAAATAAATTGAAGTAGAAAGGGGAGAGCAAATTAAATTATTTATTGATCCAATTAGAGTTCAGAGGGTAATTAATCATAGGCGATAAAGGAAGATAAAGAGTGCTTAAAGTATTGGAGGAAGAAGTGCGGCAGATCCGGGAGATATTGTGCGTGTGGGAGGGGGTGAGGAAGCAAAAGAAGGGCTCATATCTCTTCAACCCTAGGGCGGCCCTATTTATCCTCCATCTAGCCTCTAGAGTGGAGTAGGGAATAATGATGGATAAATTGGGCCAACACTTCAGATCCTTTCAAACCTATTAGCTGGGGATGGCAGCAAGAGCAGGGGATGGATAGTAAAAGATTTCCAGCTGTTCCAAAGGGAGTAGAGGAGGTTTCCCCCAATGCAAAAATCTAGAACATTAAGATTTGCAGCGTGAATTTTTTGCCACTGAGATTCCAATATTATTGTGACTTGACTATCGCATTAACAGACCCTTCGTCTCTCCAGTTATTGTACCTAATTAATTATATAAATAAGAATGTGTTGTTAACTAGAGATGATGTTGATGTTTTGATGAATGCAGCCATGTAGACGAGATTTAGGTAGCTCATTACATTTATTGGCACAAGATTATAATTATTTAGATTTGATTGGGGATGCTTAAAAGCTAAATAATTTTCCTTTAAATATATTAAAACCAAAATATTATATTCTAATAATATTTTGATACATATAAATAATTCTAGTCATTTATCTTTTTCACAGATAATCAAGATGCATGCTGTTCAGGACAAGAATCAGCCCTAGGTACCTTTCGTGGCGAACTTTCAGGCTTCCAGCTTCATTATGTGCTTTCTTATATAAATTTTGTATTTATAATTTTAATTATATATATAATATTAAAACTAAAAATACAGTAGTGTATAGCAGTATATTTCTAATACTTTTTTCTATTTAATATTTATTTAAAAAAAAATATAAAGTTAAATAATGTAATGCGAATTTTAATTTTATAATTTAGTTAATTTTAAAAATCTTTACTTAAAAGATGTAATTGTTCTAGATGTTTTTGTTATATAAAAAAAAGTGTATAATTGGTAGCAAAATAAAGAATAATCTAAAAAAAATTTAAAGACGACATATTATATTTTCTCATTTTCCCATAAACTCTTTATTTTTATGTTTAAGAAAAAATAAATAAATAAATAAAAACACAAAATTAAAAAACAATAAAAAGGATAAGATGCAAATAAAGTACTGGACAAGTAAGTATCTAACAAAATATTCCATTTAGGTAATAGAGTTATTAAAAGAAACAAAGAAATTACACCTTTAATTCAGCAAAAAAAAATCAGGGAAAAACAGAAAAAAATTAATTAGTTCCAAAAAACGCCGTCAGAGAGCGGTAAAATCAGAAAAAAAAAAAACAATTAGTTCGAAAAAATGCCGTCAGAGAGCGGTAAAATCAGAAAAAAAAATAATTAGTTCGAAAAAATGCCGTCAGAGAGCGGTAAAATCAGAAAAAAAAACCTCAAAATTAGTTCATATTTTCTCCACCAGGTAGCATTAACACTCTATATATACAGCTGTCAAACACGATTTCTCTTCAGTACGACTTGAGCGTTGCTGGGGAGAAGATCGCTCTGTCGCTCGTCTCTCCAAATATAATCTAGTCTAGTTCCACATCTCAATTCATCATAAAAGAGTATCATGGAATGTTATGAGTGTCTTGTCTAAAACCTCTATTATTAAACATGAAAGTATCTTTAAGAATTACAAAAAAAAAAAAATCAAAAATATTCGCCCCACCTTCCCTCCCTGCGAAAATCACTTACCTATATAGACTGGCAGTACTATTGCACACTCGACAAGCAAGATGCATTTTATGCATTTTCCTAGCATAAAACAATTTATTTTAGCTTACTTCCGGTATCATTAATTAACACATACCTAATACCATCTAATTATAATTTGCCTAATTAAAAAAAAGCTCGAGCTACTTAATAATTAATAAAAACAATGGAGTTAATAAAGTAACCAACTTTAGTTTATGCTGTCACTCCTAGGTAGCAGCACAATCACTACTTTAACTTAAGAAAAACCAAAATTAGTTCATATTTTGTCCACCAGGGAGCACTAACACTCTATATATACAGCTGAAATCACAATTTACTTTCAGTACGATCTGAGTTGATGCAGGGGAGTAGATCGCTTTGTCGCTCGTATCCTTAAACATATCTACTTTAGTCACACATCTCAATCATCAAATATGGAAAGTATCATGGAATATTACGAGTGTCCAAAACTCTATTATCAAACACATGGAATATGTGTGTCTAGTCTAAAACCTCTATTATAAACATGAAAGTATAAGAATTATTATTTAAAAAAATAAATGAAATTCAACCATTAATGTATTTTATTTTCTTGGATGATGAGAAGTAAAAATAATGAATTTCTATAGAAAGTGTGAAGGCGAGTAGTCAATTAATCAAAAAATATTCGCCCCACCCTCCCTCCCTGCGAAAATCACTTACCTATATAGACTGGCAGTACTATTGCACACTCGACAAGGAAGATGCATTTTATGCATTTTCCTAGCATAAAACAATTTATTTCAGCTTACTTCCGGTATCATTAATTAACACATACCTAATACCATCTAATTATAATGTTGCCTAATTAAAAAAACCTCGAGCTACTTAATAATTAATAAAAACAATGAAGTTAATCAAATAATTAACTTTAGTTCATGCTGTCACTCCTAGGTAGCAGCACAATCACCGTTTTAAGAAAGATTTTTTAATTTTTTTTTAAAAAAACTTTATTTTAGTTAGTCATCCGCATTCTTTGGAAAAATTATTCGCCCCCCCTCCCACCAACCCTATAAAAATCACCTTACCTATTTCTTGTGGTCCATGTACAGACAAACAGTGTAAACATATTGGTTGCATAAGGTTTTAGCGAGGTTTAGGTTATCTTAAGAAAGGCTTGGTTGTTTTGCTCACCAGAGTGAGCTCTAACGAATTTATTTTTATTTATTTATTTTTTTTTTATTTCATCTGATGTATACAAAGTGTATGTTAGTTACATGTTGAACAAAATATTATAATTATTGTAAGTTAAACATAGAATTAAATAACAGAATACAAACAGAACATAAATTAAGAATAGATTAAGAATTATAGAGAATACAATAAGTCAAATAAAAATAAAAGCAAACTTAATTTCTTCCTAAGAAAGAAAAATATAAATAAATAAATACAAATAAGAAATAATTGTAAAAACTTAAAAATAATTTCTTCTAATTAAAGGGAAGGGAGTAAATAAAGAAATAGAGGAAAAATAGAAATATAGTGTACCAAGTGAAGTAATATCAGAAATAGTAATACAAAATCATTGTAAACAAATTATAATACAAATCTGTCATTAAAAATAATTAGTGGTTCTCTAATCAAAATAATAAAGAGTTATTTGTTTATTAGGAAGCTACGCAACTTAATAGCTTTTATTATAAAGTTATAGGTATCGAAAATTTGAGCTACATTATTAAACAAAAGTATATTGTCCAAAGTAGCGTCTGAATGTCTGGTTAATTATTTGTCTCAATGTAACTTATAATAAGTGCAGTCAAAAAAATATATGTTCTTTTTACATAACTTACAGTTTTCTGACAATTCAACCTCACAGACAAAATACAGTTTATCGCAACTAATTCTAAGCTGACTAGTTATTCTAACAACTTCTAAGGGAATTTTTTAAGAATAGATAAGAACTGGAAAAAAAAAAAATCTTTGTACTTGATAAAGTACAGGTATGTAGAATTGTTCGCAGCTCTAACGAATTATGTGGGGTCGAAAGAGATTTAACGTTTCGCAATGCAGCAGCAGTCTGGATCATTTCCTGTAACCACTATCTACATAATTGTGTTGTCAAAGAACAGTAACGCTGTCTGCTGAAAAGCGCTCGTACGATAGTTCTCTCCATCATTCAGTAGACACACCTATAGACCAACAGAGAAATTACCTTTTCAGAACATAGTCTACTTAACCTGTGTGCTGAGAACAGACCATCAATAGGCGCTTGCAAAAACATTATTATGCTAGAATCTTGCAGGATAATTTTCAAGCAAGTGCTTAGATTGTTGCCCCCATATTCGTTTGCTTTATATATGGAAATACTTCTGAAAATCAGTATCGCTAAACCATTGTCCAAAATGTTTTAGTATTCAAGCACCATTTGTAATGGTGCTTGGGTGAATGGATAAGAGCGGGAAGAGTATATTGGACAAGCTTATTCCTGTCCCAGAAATGGGGGGACGCCTATGCTATCACTGTCAGTCGGTTAGTGGGATGATCAAGTGAACAAACATATCATCAAACTGGACTATTTCCCCCGCCCCCACTTCCGGCAGTATTGGTCAAATCTCTCTCTCTCTCTCTCGCCATGTCATTTTCTCCTTTTTGAACAATGTAGTCACATCTAGAAGATAATAGTTGATAAAGTGCTGGCCAAAAAAGGGCCGGCCAGCCGACCTACTCGGCGAGATAAAGGGCCCAGAGTTTTGTTATTAGTGCCTCTATTATTGCTGTTGTTGTTCACAGATAATAATTGCCTCCTTCCATTGTCCCAAATATCAACTCAGCTCCAAAACCTCCACCGAATATGATAGCTCCGAAAATGTATCTACCAAAGTGAGGACCACTCTGCGCCACCAACAACGCTACAGATAATCTATCATTATAGTTGTGCTAGCCTATTGTTGTTTGGAGCACATAGAAGATTACGGCATGGCCTAAAAACGATTATAATTTTAGAAAGATCTCTTAAATAATTTTTCTAACGAATTTTCCTAAAAAAAATTGGCTTTTTCTTGGAAAGGATCTTTTCCGCTTCGTCTCACCACCTGTAATACCTTGGCCAGGAATTTTCTCTACACTTGGATAATGGAAGAAAACTTACTATTTAAATTGCAGAATAATAACAATCATCGACTACACTGTGGAGAGAAAGGACTAAGTTCACGTTAAAATCCAAAATAAATTCAGAAAATATAATTTGGACAAAGTGACATCATTAAGGAAAATTCTATTTATTTATTTGAAATTGAAAATTCCTGCTGCCCCTGTAGCGGTAGCAAAACAAGTCTGACATCTAATGCAGCCAAAGTAGAAATCCCTTAATGGTGTCACACTCCACATTATTTCAGTGAACTTCAAACTCTAGAGTCAATCTCACTGTTGACCCATAAAATATTGCTAGGCCACTGCCATTTCAATCGTTGAGGGGAAACTATCTGGAAAAAAAATAGCTGATAGATTACAGCAATGGTAAAAAAGGAAGATTCTATGAAACTATGACAGATCAGTTACCTAGACAACCATGGTTTAAGGAAACTGTCACTAATAAGCAGGCTGATAGTGAAGCACGCGGTGTGCGAATCGTATCTTCACAGGATCATCAAAAGGTCCTCTCCTCTTTGCGTAGATTGCAATGAGGAGGAGGATTTCAAACATATAATAATGGATATGTAAGTAGAAAGGAAACGAATGTTTGACGACTTATACAGGTATTTAGATGCACCATTTCGCTACGAAGACATAATATTCTTTTCAGCAACATCTATGTGCTTAAATCTGTAGCAGAGCTAGCAAAGAAATATGAGTGTATTTAAAAGTTATAGCCGATTAGAATGAATGGAAGAAAATGATTAGAGAAGGATTACGGTGATTTTAATTTCGGTTAAGCTATAAGGATGGCAGAAATATAGAGTACTGCTCCATGCATTAGTTGTAAGTTTGTATGTAAATAGTTGTGTATAGTAGAGGGATGAATGTGTGAAGCGAATGTATTTATAAGTACTCGTAAGAATGGAGAGTGAGTGATATTCTAGTGATAAGCACCTAGACGATGATGGCTGTATACATAGACGATGCTGGCTCTATACATAGACGATGCTGGCTGTATACATAGACGATGCTGGCTGTGTACATAGACGATGCTGGCAGTATGGCGAAAGACAATGCCAAAAAAAAGGCAAAAAAACAAAAATATGAATGATGATGAAAGCTGGTTGAATTTAAAAGGATATGTGATGATGTGCAATCATTTAAGACAGGCGTGATAATCCGGATGAAAGTGCAATGTAGAGAAACGTCACCAAGCCTAATTTGCTGCTTCCGTTTGAGATTGACTCGTATTAACGAAAATTAAGCTATTTCTTTGAAATGCCATGTTTGAAGAACGAATTTAAGAAATTAAATAAAAAAAATGGACCTGTATCATTTTTAAAATTGTTTTTACAGAGCGTATAAACTTATCAATCGCCCTTAACGTAGATTTACAGAGCGTATAAACTTATCAATCGCCCTTAACGTAGATTTACAGAGCGTATAAACTTATCAATCGCCCTTAACGTAGATTTACAGAGCGTATAAACTTATCAATCGCCCTTAACGTAGATTTACAGAGCGTATAATCATTAAAAAAGGGCGTCATTAAAAAGAAATAAAATAAAACTGCGATAAAATAGTATAAGTATTAAAGGGGACAGTGGGTGTGAGAGAAAGAGCCCGTTGGAAAAACTGGAAAGAGAAAAGCGCTACGGAAAAATTCTCACAATATGATTTATAGGCAGTACATCTCCTGGAAAAGTGAATATGAAGTTTTATAACTTTGGAAAACACTTTTCTTCAATTTTTCTTTTTCTTTCTTCTGTCACCAGCCTTCATGCAGCTGTAAAAAAGAGACAAGAAGGGAACTTGGGGAAAATAGGGAAATAGAACCGCTTATTGTTCTTCTCCGTTCTTGCTCAGGATATTATGTCGATGAGACAATTGGTCCCCTTCCCCTTGAAAATGTTGGATGGGTAGTAGAAAACTCAGGGAACAATACTGTTGCATGAATTTTCTCAACCGTTATGCGCAAGGTTAGTTAGTGCAAGGAAAATTCTCCGTATTTTCTTTTCTTGTAATCTACTTTAGTTTTGTTTTTTCTTTTTATGTTCACCCGTCTTGAATAAAAACTATTAGAAAAATCCCGTCGGTTCTCAAGAAGTGACAATGTACAGGGCACTCACACGAGTCTGTATTGTTTTATTTCTTGTTATGATCCTATTTATTCATATTGACACCCCAAAGACGAATTCTTTACCTAATTTTTGTTTTTACTTCTTTCTCTTAAACTATTTGAGGAAGAAAAACTATTGGGAAAACTATTACGATTTCGAGTTTACACTGGAAAAATCCGTTTTGAATTTCCCTTGAGTCCGAACAAAAAAAGTTTTTACAAAATTTGTATGTGCAATTAGAATGTATATACTATATCCGGCTATAGTACAAAAATGAAAAAGTAGCAGAAAGTTCTAATTTTTATATTTCTGGCAGAATCAAGGTTTTGGTCCAAATCATTCTGCCGGAAGTGCCAATTTAATGAATAAAACTTCCGGTTAATGAGCACACCCCCCCAAAAAAAATATTCCATTATTATTTAGAAAGCCGTGCATTGTTCTATAAAATTGAAATTGAAAGTGATCTCTCTAGCGTACTCTAGGCACCTAGAGTTATATATTACTAAATGAGTTTAATGAGAATAAATACCTACTAAAATATTGAATCGACCCACTGGGGGGGCCTTCTCATTCAAATTTTGCGTGTTCGGAAGCTATCACGATGTAATATTAATTTGTATTAAGCACTCTCCCCGCCAATGGAAAGCTATGATTTCTATCCAATGGGCGAGGAGATGAGTGATGGAACAATCGGGGTATTTACTTA
Organism: Rhodnius prolixus; assembly: GCF_049639745.1. Taxonomy (NCBI): domain Eukaryota; kingdom Metazoa; phylum Arthropoda; class Insecta; order Hemiptera; family Reduviidae; genus Rhodnius; species Rhodnius prolixus. The sequence goes on from NW_027411582.1 coordinate 35,204,031, forward strand.
GTATCTGATGATGTAACATCCGGAATGATGAGCTAATTTAATTTTTAATTAGCCCCTACCAAAATAAAAAATTGAATTAAATCTAAATCCTTGCAAAGTTATTACCAAAAAAGAAGAACAATTTAAATTTTAGATCTTAGAAGCTTACGTAAATTTTGAGCCGTATTTATTTTAAGTTAAGCAAAATTTCAGAAATACTTCGTTTTTCATAGTCAACATAGGATATTTTTAATGGCGAAAATTTCCCAATTTTTCTAAATGTGTAATCTTGATAATAATGTTATATTGGGATACCAGCAGGGAAGGCAAGATTTTTAGTTGAAAATTTTAACCTATAATCTGATAATAACTTGGTTATTAAAGTAATGAAAGTAATGAATAAACAGAAGAGGCGTTTAACGATGAATCGTAACAAAACGGGTGTAGAAATATTTTTACAGGGTTACCATAAAAGTATCTAAAAATATGTTGGACATACCTGACACAGTCTTTATCATAATACGCTCTAAAATACGTAATTCACTTAATAAAAGACCCCCACCTTCTCAATAAAAAAAATTTAATGACTACTTATAAACTACAAAAAAAATAAAAATAAAAAAACAGGGATTCGAAACCTTTTATTTTTGTAATCATGGTACAAATCCAAGCTTGACTGAAAGCTTCTATTTTAAGGGTTTAAATGATAAAAAGGCTCGAATTATTCCTTTTATCTCCAGCCAACAATTTATTACCAATATTTAGCTGTTATTAAAAAAAGGTTTACACGCCAATCCTATATTCCATATTACGTATATGGAGGTAAATATGGACGTAAATATAAGCTCTCAAATGAATAAAGTGAATAAAAAAAGGTGCATGTTGTAACTTGTTTATCCACATTACTGAATATGAACTCTGGCAGGTCAAAACAAGTTTCAATCTCCCCTCTCCACCATATATTATATATTGTTTTCATTCAATTGTTAAAATTCTAAATGGTCCTAAAAGCACTGTTTAAATAATGAGGTCGCATTTCACATATGGCGTAACATAAAATGATGTTAACGCATATTATGGTTTATTGTTTAAATTAATACATTTCTAAGCACATATCGGAAATATGAGTTTTGCAAGAATAAACATGTTTGAATAAATTTATGTTAAAATGATATTTATGAATATAAAATAATATTTTATAATAATATATTTAACATATATTTTTTGTTTTAAATAAATTTTGAATAAAATATTTTCTCATTTTAATTTAAATTTAACTTTTGAATATATGAATTTGTTTAATATGGTTAGGTTTGCAGTGCTAGATAATATCTTTGGTTTTGGGATATTCATCCATCAGCAGAAGTTGTTTTAGAGAATTTGACTTCAATTATATTTTCGTCTCGCGTTACAAGTGATTCAAGTCTCTTAAGATTTGAAAATTATTTATGATAAATACTAAATTTTGTTTTAACGAAATAACTTTGAGCTTGAAATTTTAGTTTATGAACGAAGCGTGTTAGAAGCAATATTATTGTTTAAAAATGAATTAAGAGGGATTAGCTGAGTGGTTAGCGGGCTGGACTCCCACGCGGAGGTCCCGGGTTCGAATCCAGCTGCTGACCCTTAGATTTTCTCTTCCTAGGAGCTTCTTACAGCTCACTGTCCGGTGATGGACAGTGTTGTCTGTAACGAGAGAACACTGTCCGGAGGCCGGCAGTGCACTGAAAAAAGCTCCGGGCGCCAATAACCATAGATGTTGACGCGCCTTAAATCATAAAAAAAAAAAAAAAAAAAAAAGAATAATTTATTAATGAGAAAAAAAAATTAATATTGTGCTTTAATACAATATTTTGAGGGGGCGTGGTTTAGTATCTTACAATATTAAATAATTAATTTGTTTTCATTAATTATTCGCATTACTGAATACTTCTCCAAAGTGGCTATACATCGGCGCGAGATGAAATAATTCGAATTAAAATAATAATTAGCAAAATATTATTTGTTTTTTCAAAAATCTTTTATTGTAATTTACCACAGCATCAGTTGTTGCAACAAGCAAATATGGTGAATGAAAATCATGAGTGGAGAAGGCACCCAGTGGTGTCACTCCAGTAACGTGCTTTGCTCTCACGATAAGAGTAGATCACGAGAGGCCTTGTTCTCTTCAATCTCCTCAGAGGATTACCTGGTAATGTGGAGGGAAGATAGGTGTTCTATGAGAGGTTTAGAATGAGCTGTTGTAGAGAAATGAAATTTGAGAGAATCGAGTGTGAGCAAGATCCGTAATGAAAGGGTTTTGAGGTCATTATGGATGATAAGGTTAGGTACTTAGAACGGAAGAAGTTAAGAAGTTTTCGAAGTATTTTGGACAGTAACGTCTGGTGGCGTACTGAGTTGGAACGGTTTAGTCGATCCCCATACTTCGATGCCGTATGACCAAATTGGTCGCAGTAACAGTAGGTATAAGAGTCTTCTGCTATTCAGGTTAAGTTTCGAACTTTTGTCAAGTAGTCTGGCGATAAGTTTTGTAGCGTTGGTTAGTTTCTTGTCTTTTCAGTCTAGTCTGGGGATTCCATGACAACAAAAAATTGAATCATATTTTTCAATGAATAATTTTTATGATAACCATTAATTAAAAGAGCTGATTTCATATTTAATCACTTACAGAAATTTTTGTAGCTGAAGATTGATGATATTGGTCCACTTCACAGAGATTCAGTTAAATCTTCCAGCAGTTGATCCACAATACTTTAACTCTGATCTCATTTATGCGCGTAGCTCCCTTTGATCATCTTCGGAACAGCATAACACCTGTACAATATTTAAACTTTTGATAGACTCTTCTTTTTTTGGTAGGGAGGAGGGGGAATACTTAGGCCCTTATATTAAAGGACTCAAAAGGTCGATTACAAGAATTAATTCTCATGTTTAAAAAAAAAAAAAGGGTTAACTGGGGACTTCAAATCTTTATTATTCTAATTTAAAATAATAAAGTTCCCAAATTTTGTCATTATTAATAATAACTTTTTTCACCATTTTTTAAAGTTTTTATATTTTTCTCGTTATTTATTTAGTTTTTAAAAGAAATAATTTTCATCTTTCGTGTTCCCTGGAGCGCACCATTTTCACATTAACGCTTCATTTCCCCCAGAGCTTCTAGGGTTTATTTTGTATTTTATTCTTTTTTTTAGTCAGGTCCGTCGATTCGTCCCCTTTTTTTTTTAGTGGGTTTCACTTTCTTTCTACAGGATTTATGGGATTAAGGTCAGTTAATTTATTTTGGAGATTATATAGAAAGTTTTGAAGGTATGTTTTTCTTGTTTCTTTGATTTGATTTGATTTTTATTGACTCTCTTTCTTCTCAATCTTTTCTCCTGCTTACAGATTCCAGGCAATCTGTACAGAATTTAATAGGGACATAGAAAAATATGTCCAGTTTCTTGTTCAGGCTGTTTTGGAAGGACGCAGTAGGATTTTAAAATGCTTGTCCATACTCTACACTGCTGCTATCAATTTCTGCCGCTCATATCCTTTTTCGGAAGTATGCCCTCAGTCAATTGTAGCCGGATAATTTCTGTCTTCTGCGCTTGCCACGATATCTTGTTGACTCATCCTCATCCTCTTTCTCAGCCTCACACAAACGCACCATCTACAGCTACTATACACCCACAGACGCACTTGCACATTGTGCTGCCGTTAATTACCAGCATGGCTGATGAAAGCTGTTCTTCCTTTGATTAAACATTTCAGCCAGTGTACGGCTCCAACAAAACCACCCCTATCCTTGTATTGCCTCACATATTGTCGCCAACTTGCCTGCTGTTCAGCCTATCTGCTGTTCCACAACACTCTCTCCCAGTCTCTCCAGCCAGAACATGCACTTCTAAAAGCCTCCGCCGCACCAAACTTTCCTGAAGGAAATTTTGTTTAACATTATTTGTACTGCTAATTTTAGGACAAGTACAGTTCCCTAATTTTACGCCGGTTAATCAAATATAAAATTCACATGAAATTTGCCTGTTCACTATAATTAAATGATAATCACTCTGAAACTCACAGGACTTCAAAACGTATATTATCAGAGGTAACTCAAAATTGACAATATACCCAATATCAAAAACTTTATCTCAAATAGAATAAGTGAAAACAATAATTGACAATTCATTCTTGTTTTTCTTCTATTTTCCATTATTTTAAAAGAGACTAAAATGAAAATAATGTATTATTATTAAGAAAATTCTGCTCCTTTATTAGAGTACTCTGTCAAAAATAAAAATTTTCTAGAGATAAAATATTAAAAATTAATTTTGCCAAATGGGAAACTCCATTTCAATATTATTTTTGCAGCATCTCAAAGTACGTAAATTAAATCTTCATGTTTGAATATTATTGTACATAAAATATCATATTTCATTTTTTTAAAAAGAAAAATTTAAAATTGTTTAAAGCAGCAAGATATTGTGTAAATTTTATTAGTTTTTTCCAATTTCAAAAATAGAGTTTTTCTCTTTAAAGTACGAAAATTGGAGAAATGTTTTCCTGTACACGTCACGGAGTTTTAGAAGTTTTCTTTTTATTACATTTAAGGTGCGTCAATATCGCGAGTTCATTGAGTTTCAGGAGATTTTATTTTTATTTTTTTCAGAGCACTTCCGACTTTCCGGACTAAGTGTTTCTATAGTTACAGACAGCACTGTTCATCACTGGATAGTGAGCTATAAGATAACATCCTAATGGCCCATAATTTTTTTTTTTTTTTTAATTTATTTTGTTATTTACAATCTGTATACAGTATACAATAAGTAAATATGAAGAGTATGATGAACTGGTGCGGGAGGAGAGCAGGAGGAGAGAAGCTATCCAGCGGTAGCACTCTCTATAGGAGATAGGGGAATGTGAGGAGGAGAGAGAGATGAACTGGTGCGGGAGGAGAGCAGGAGGAGAGAAACTACCCAGTGGTAGCACTCTCTATAGGAGAGAGGAGAATGTGAGGAGGAGAATATGAGGAGTAGATAAGAGGAGGAGAGAGGAGAGTAATAGTTTAGGTCTTCAGACTACAAGGAAGTCGCGGGGCCACTGGCGATTCAGTCGGCGAGGAGTATTAGGGATGCTAGAAGAAGTGAGAGACAGTACAAGAAGATTAGAGCTAGTCGAGAGAGTAGTATGGAATTTTTGATATTTCGTCTTAGCGAGTTGGTCTATGAAGGGAATGTTGAGGAAAGTGTGAAGAGTGAGGTTAGTCACTGTAGAAAGGAGCGTCAACTATCTGTCGGAGTAGTTTTGACTGAAATGTCCTGTACTGTCCGTATGTTTTGTAGGTTTGGCTGAAACCCACAGCTCTAGTCCTGTAAGTCCACACAGGTTTGAGGATAGTGTTGTATATTAAGCTTTAGAGTTCAATGGGCAATTTGGGAGCGTCGACCAAGTAATCTGTAAAGAAGTTTCGCACGTTTTGTCATTGCTTGTCTTTTGAGTCTAGCGTTTGGGTTCTACGTGAGCCAAAATTTTTAAACGACTTGATAATTCCTCTATTCTTGTCCAGTAATTTCTACACATACTCCTTGAATCAATACGGTAGATAGGCAGTTCAAGCCCCAGCTTTGAAGAAATTAGCGATTACTTAAACGTATCCACAATAAACTTGATTAATGAAGTTTGGACTGATGCTTAAGTAAAGGAAGAAACAAAGCAAAGGCAGATCCTCTAGAAATGTTGCCATTATCATTGTTACTCTTCTGGATAATGGGTTTAGGAGGGAGGGGAGGGTATTGCATATAAATATATATATATTATATATTTAAAACAAGTAGCGGTGGCGCTTTAGAGATACAATGAACTAAAACGGAGTTCACACTGAAAGCAGAATTAATTTAATTGTCAATATACGGACGTACAGGAACTCGAAGATATTGTTCCAGTGTTTGATTGGTAAACATTTGCCGATTCAAACTGTTCAATAAATATTAACATCTATGTTCTAATCTATATGGTAATTGAATTCTATCAAATTAGTATCATTGATTTAATCAGTCGTATTTCGACTTGATTGATTTCGGATTTCTGTCCATCATAAAGTATTTTCTTTCATCAGTTGTAGAGAATATTGAATTTTGTTCTTATAATGTTTCGATCAAACCCAAACCTATGCTGAGCTATTATCTACACGTAGTGTCACCAGAGGTGGTGAAATCGTAAATTTTTCGCAAGTTGCACTTTACAAGAGGGCCTAAATCTCAGGGAGCCAGATTTTTCGAGGAAATGTTTAAAGACATTTTAGGTACTTACAACAGGTTGATCGATTTTTGATCAAAAGCTTACAAGGAAGTGATATAGCTTCTTCTTCAGTGATATTGCATTCTAACAACAAGAACGGAACTCTTTTGTGGCACATCCAGCACTTACGTAATAAACATACACGTGAATGTCAAGTTTGGTGGGACCTTTTTTTTTTTGAGAGAGAGAGAGAGAGAGAGAGATATCCGAGCATCTTGAATCGAGCTAACGGAATTTCCATGGCATAGCTTCTAGGAAACTGGGCTCTAGGGATTTTTCCGCATTTTCCTTCCGTTTTAAGGCTGTGGGAGCTTCTAGATACCGGAAAACGAAGCCAGACGCTTAGCGGAATCCATCGGAAGGGATGGCATTTACATTGAACGGGTGCTTTTTCAGTATTCTTTGATGTACACTAGGTACTAGGTGGTAAAGTAATCAATTAACCAGTTAAGCGGTGGAATTTAGTTTTAACCCCCCCCCCCCCCACATTGTGCGGAATTAAAATCAGACAATGACGTGTATACACGTCGAACGCAAGACAAAATAACTAAAAGTTTACAACGTCGTAATAGTCACTGCAAGCACTTTTTCTGCAATTTCAGGGGCTTAAGAGCATTCTGTGCTCTTTCAAAATCTTTCACCGCTTCACGTATGCATTGCTCTAGTTATAACTAGGGACGCAAGAGCTTTTACAAGGAAGAAAAGAGCTTTGAATTCTGTGCAAAATGAAATCATGCTCGTACTGAGGTCTGAATCTCTATCTAAAAGGTAAAAACGGGCATTGCACAAGGGTTGAGAGCTTCTATTTGTGTGCCTAATTCCCGAATCCCTAATGCGGAGAGAGACCAAACATGTACCAACCACTTATCATTTGGCTGACTCCCTCCACTCTCCTCTGTATCAAAATTCTTGGCAGTTCTATTGGGTAAGATAAAGGAAACATCCCACCAAATAATATTCTTATTGTATTTTATTAAAATTTCGAGTTTTTTTGTAGTTAATGGCAATTTTATATTTTTCACAACGAGTATACGAGTATACCAAGTCGAATGCACCGTAACAGAGATTTGGTTTGACGAATATACACGTCAAACACGCTTAACAGGTTAAAGGATCATCATCTTCTTCACACTTAGCTTCGAAACAGCTCGAGAAGGACTTTCTTGCTCTTACATCCTGCACTTTTACACTCGTAATGCGATAATTACAGATCGTGACAATTTTAGGGCAAATCTAAGTTCTAAGTCCATCCAAGGCCAAAAGAATAACCCTGTCTAAAATTAATTAATTTAAATTAAATTGATTAATTAATTAATTAAATTAAATTAAATTAAAAATTAATCGATTTAAAGTACGTACTTTCAGTTAATAAGATATTGGCCACAAAATGTAAACTTAGCAACTGACTAACACGTCTGAATTTCTGTATTTTTTAAATACGCTAATTTTTATATTTCGAACTCAGTGGATCTTTCAGAGGAAATAAACAGTTGCAAAATTTATTCACGGCCATAATATACTTCCGTCTTCTAGTAGTAAGAGAAATTAAAGATTATGAGCTCTCCCCCCATCACCAAAGTAAGCGCCCCAGGAACGCGGCTTCCTATAATACTAACTTCCGGCTGAAAAAAAACTATATTATCATAAATCTTGAATGGACCATCAAAGTGATCTGTAATTCTGATCCTATTCATTGATTTCAACTCTACGAGTACATTTTCTCGCAGAATGAGCAGACAAAATTTATTACTCTTGCCAACAATTATTTCAATGGTTTATTAAAACAGGAAATTGCGGTTTTTCTTTTTTTACGAAAAAATTGTTACAAAATTGTCTTTTTTCTTTAACAGAGAGAGCGAGAGAGAGAGAGAATATGTTCAGTTTGACCAACACAATGCACAATGCCTTCTAGATACGATATGTATTATTCATAATGTCTAATGTAATGTATAAAATGCTGGTAATTTATTTATTTAGTATTTTTCATCCAGTAAAATCCCGCCGGATTTACACGCTTCATGGGGTCCAAAACATTCATCATTCCAGTTCATTTAAAAAAAAAATGAAAAATTTGTGGGAACAGTCGGAAGGCTTCTTAGTAGATTTCTCGAGGTTTAAGCTTATAGGTAAGAGCTTTAGTTGAATTAAGGTGGAACAAGCTGGGCTAACAGGGAGAGTGGTGGAGTTGTCCTGCAACTGGCGAGGAATTTATTAGTACAGAACCTCTCCTACGGGAAAACTGGGAGCATTACATTATCATCATTGAAGTCCTGCTGAGGAGAAGTGGGCTAGCCACTTCTTCAAGGGATCACAACGTGCCGACGGGTGTTCCAGTCTAAGAACAACAACAAACGCTTGCACCGATAGCCTTAACGCGCACACAACAATATGGTTGAAATTGTTGAAGTTGTTTGAGTTAAGACTTTCTGTTAAAAGGCCAACTCTAGCGCACCTTTGCCCTGGGAAAAAGACCATCTTGCATTAGCTGTTGGTCAGAAATTCTGAAATCCACTGATATTTAATTTCAAATCGTTTATATGGACATTATTTTTACAAATCTTTGCGCAACTCTTCACAAGGACCTCAACATCCCCATTCGTACAACAACTCGCCAAGACTAAATATCAAAAGTACCATACAGCTCTCTCCGCTAGCTCTAATCCCCTCTGGTACAGTCTCTCGCCTCCTCTGACATCCCTAATACTTCTCGCCGACTGAATCGCCATTGCTATACTGCTCTCTCTACTAGCTCTATTCCTCTCATACTGTCTCTCGCCTCCTCTGACATTCCTCCTAACAATCCTCCTCGCCGACTGAATCGTCAATGGCCCCGCGACTTCTTTAAGGTCTGAAGACCTAAAGATCATCATATCCTGTAGAGAGTGTTACCACTGGGTAGTTTCTCTCCTCTTACTATTCACGTACCAATTAATCTTAATACCTCCTGATTTACTTATTGTATATATGTATGTACAGATTGTAAACAACTTAATAAATTATTTTTAAAAAATGTCACAGGATCAACAAAAGGTCCTCTCCTCTTTGCGTAGATTACAATGAGGAGGAGGATTTCAAACATACGATATAATAATGGATATGTCCACGTGTTGTAGTAAGAAGGAAACGAATGTTTGACGACTTATACAGGTATTTAGATACATCATTTCGCTACGAAGGCATAATATTCTCCACTAACATATATGTGCTTAAATCTATAGCAGAGCTAGCAAAGAAATATGAATGTATTCAAAAGTTATAGCCGATTAGAATGAATGCAAGAAAATGATTAGAGAAGGATTACGGTGATTTTAATTTCGGTTAAGCTATAAGGATGGCAGGAATATAGAGTACTGATCCATCCATTAGTTGTAGTGTATGTAAATAGTTGTATATAGTAGAGGGATGAATGAGTGAAGCGAATGTATTTATAAGTAAGAATGGAGTGTGAGTGATATTCTAGTGATAAGCATCTAGGGACGATGCTGGTGGAATGGCGGAAGCCAATGCCAAAAGGCAAAAAAAAAAAAAAATAAAATAATAATAATAATAATACTGTACAGCATTTTTACGTTAAGTTTAAGTTAATTTCGCAGCTTTAAGGAATCGTATAATAAACGATCTGAAGTAAAATTTAAGAGTTACATTCCACTAAAAACGTCAGAAAATACATTTTAATGGGCGTCATGTGTAGTGCCCAAGAAACATGATGAGGCATTTTGCATTTTTCCAAAAAATCAAACGTTAATCGTTCGTTATTCTTTCTCTAAATCATGGAAACAACGTTACAGAACAAACAGTAAAGAGCTCTAGACTAATTTAACCTTCTTTTTTTTATAATTCCATTTATATTTGAACAAAATTTATGTTTGTGATATTTTTAGTTTAACTATGGCAGCCACCGTAAGGAATGTTAAGTGATTTTCTAGTTGAATTATGGTGCTATCTGTTTTGATTGATGTGGTCTATAAAAACTAAGTGAATGGAAACAAAACCTAAAAGAGAAGGTAATGTGACATAAGTAATGGGAGGGGAGTTAGAAGATGGAGGAGGTTATTATTGTAGTAAGAAATAAGAAGAAAATTAAAGCTAGGCCTTAAATGTGTGTGTATGAGTATGTGTGAAATAAACATAATTAAGGGTGCACTCAAGAAAGGATGGGTGGGGATGGGGCCCTGGCTTTAGTCATAACAGCTCGCGCTTTTGCACTTTAATTGAGTCTTCAGAGTGGAGTCTAGGGTGAATGAAGAGCTAGAGAGGCACGAGATTACATTTATAGAAGACTCTCCATATTATGGTGGCTGTGTGTAGAAAGGCTTATAGGGCGCGTGGCAAGCTTTTGAATAGGCTATTTGCTCTCCACTTCTAGCTTTCAGTTATAGAACTAGCGGTTCAGGGGAGGATACAGAGTCCATTATTACGTCACTTATTCCCTCAACTAATCAACAATTATTTCTCGACAAAACTACATCCGGTGAGGAGGGAGGTAAAATCTAGTGTGAACACTAGCAAGACTATCTCTTAACGGAAGCTTGGGCACCCAGAAGGCACAGCATTCTGCTTCCTTTACTGCACTCGTAACTTTCCACACTTCTCAGTAAAGTAATCGCCTATTTTTTTCAGGCGGGGCTTAACATCCAACTACCAATTAGGTGTCATGGACGGAGGTGACTAGCAAACATACTTTACTGTAAATTTATCATATTAACCAATAAATAAAATCCAAGGCCTAGAACGGGGGAATCGAACCCACTAAACCAACAATACATCTTAGCTTTGCGGGTCTAGTCTATAACCGCCTAATATACTTTACTATAAATTTCTCATATTAACCATTAAATAAAATCCTAGGCCTAGACCGGGGGAATCGAACCCACTAAACCAACAATACATCTTAGCTTTGCGGGTCTAGCCTATAACCACCTAACATACTTTACTGTAAATTTCTCATATTAACCAATAAATAAAATCTAAGGCCTAAGACCGGGAATCGAACCCACTAAACCAACAATACATATTAGCTTTGCAGGTCTAACTTCTCATACAGGGCAGATGCTACTTCTTGATTCTAAACCAATCATGGTCCTGCAATCACCCCACTCAGAATTATTGTTCAAGAAATGGACTCTCTTAAGGTAACCGGTCATTTTCATCTGGTCTCCCGAATCCTGATACCTCTTGCAAGTAATCAACATCGCCCCTTTACAAACGGCTTTTCTCAGATCGAAGACTTTCTGGAGATCCTCATACAACAAAAAACTGAACAAGATTCTTTCAACAAAATAAAAGTTTCTTAGACAATTAGACCCTAGAGTTTTGTCTCAGAACCAAAGAAAATTCGAAGATACTATATTTTAAAACCTAACATATGGAATTGAACAAGATGGTCCAAACCAAATGCTCCAGGTCTGTACATGTTCTCGTGGTGATTAAGAGAAGGTGGCGTAACTATTCCCAAATCATCCTGTCCCCCACACAATAGACCAGAGGGACTCTACCATCATCATTGCCACCATGAAACCTTTCCTCAACTTGTGAGCCTGGAAACAGAACTCCAGCGGGCTGTGGCTCACGATCCCGTGCTACCATTTCGTAGAGAGACTAATGTCTCCTCTTAAGGCCTAGAATGGTTGCTGACCCAGTCATGGATACCATTACTTACGGTTTCTTCGCACCCTCCTGGTATCAACTTGGACTTACTACACCATTCCAGGTGAAGATGGTATTCCGTACGGCGTCCCCTATTAGTCGCCTCTTACGACAGGCAGGAGATACCTTGGGACTATTCTTATCCGGCCCCAAACGGAACTCCAGTCTGTACAATTTACTTCGATCTACAATAAACGCTCCTTTTTTACCTCTCTAACCGTTCTTAACATTCCTGTTATTATCAGCCAAGCCTCCAAAAACTCGAAACAGGTAGCTCCACTTCAACCTGCAATCACACGCAGCTAATTCTCTAGAAAAAAAATTTTTTCTTCCTAAGAACTCTTGCTGACAACCCAACAAGACGTCTTAAAAGAGAGTGGCCTCGTGATCTCTCCTCTAGTGAAAAGAGTGACTAATTATATCGGTGTTACCACTAAGAAGAACTAAGTAGTTCCAAAAAAGTTGTAATCCTCCAGGACTTTTCGAAATAATAATATATTTTTTTTCCACAACAAGTGTGAGGAAGTAACGAAAAGCAATGAAAGTAAATAGGCCTAAAAAGGGGGAAGGTAATTACCCTAACTGCTGTTATCCTACCACTTATTAAGATTATTTAGGGCTAAACAATTCTTAAACTGGTGAAACGCTTGTTCATTCGCCAACAGCCAGCAAAACAAGAGGAAGTGGAGGTGTACACTATTTCTCATTGGAACAGGAAGTGCCACTCGTCGCACGCATCTAAAGGACCTTTTCGTGATTTAACCCAAACCACCCTCTTCTTCCTTCTCATACCGCTTAAATATATCCCCACCCTTAGCGACTAGACGCTGGGTAGCGTGAGCGCTGATTCCCTCCTTCCTCCACAAACTTGCTTCTACTCCCCGCTTCATCACCCCGCTATCAAATCATAATAGTGGAACAATGAACTACTGACGAACGGTAAAACCAGTTCGGTCTACATGTTGTCTAAATAAATTACTTCAGCCTAAAGAGTTCAATTCGTCTGGTTTTCCTTTAAAAAAAAAAAAAAAAACCGTCTACTCAAGGATATAAATAATTTCTATTCAGTGTTGCCAATCCACATCAACGACGACCATGCGAAAATCAGATTATTTATTCATTCTGGCATGAAACTCTCAGAGGTTTTTCTATTTTCTTTTACTTTTCCCGTAGTAGAAGTACGAATTGAAATCGTACTGATTTGCGATTTTGACCATTTACCGGAAATATCCTCTCTGACCGGAAATAGAACTCCCCCCCAAAAAAAATCGCACAATTTTCCAATTTCATTTCTTTTTTCCATAACAAGTGAGACCAAAAAATAACAACAAGAAAACAGAACCCAATACATAGAACTTAAAAACTACAACACGACAATTTTAGCATCATCAACTCTAGTAGAAGACCCTACTTATCCTAATGTTCGCGTTACAATTCTAGAAATACTTAATTAAAACACATGTTTTCAAATTGTGAAATTGGGTAGACAAAATTTTCTCATTAACTTTAGAACATCAAAAAAAGAACAGCAATGTTATTAAGAAAGAAAAAAACCCATAAAAGTAGCAAAGTTTGCTGATTCTATTTGCTGTTCTTTTAATCTCAATTTAATGAGCACGGCTGTATCTCATTTTTCTTTCATTTATTATCTTTTCCTTCTTTTTTGTGTAATTCTCTTTAAAATGAAACTCAATTTAGTTTAAAAAAGAACAGCTGTCTTTTATTTAAAAAAATTAAAGAACAAAAAAACATTTTTTTAAATAAACACGACAAATAGCTTTCCACCTTTTTAGGCAATTACTCGAAATAAAATTATTTCAGCAATATATTATAAAAGCAATGATATAAGGGATCAATAAATGCGGGCAACCTCGACCTGACATTAAAGTAAAGGCGGAACAGTTAAAAAAGACGTCTTTCTAATAATAAGGCGGTACTGCAAATATAACTGAGGCTGGTAATAGTTAAAGTCTACTATAAATGCGACAAAATTTGAAATTTAATACTCGGTTAATATCGCAACTAAAGTGATAAAAACAAAAGAATAAGTAAAAAGTAATGGCAATTTTTTCAGGCGGGCTTTACGTCCAACTACCGATTAGGTATCGTGGACGGAGATGACTAGCGAACATACTTTACTGTAAATTTCTCATATTAACCAATAAATAAAATCCAAGGCCTAGACCAGGGGAATCGAACCCACTAAACCAACAACACATCTTAGCTTTGCGAGTCTAGCCTATAACCGCCCCACATACTTAACTGTATATTTCTCATATTAACCATTAAATGAAATCCAAGGCCTAGACCAGGGGAATCGAACCCACTAAACGAACAATACATCTTAGCTTTGCGGGTCTAGCCTATAACCGCCTATCATACTTTACTATAAATTTCTCATATTAACCATTAAATGAAATCCAAGGCCTAGACCAGGGGAATAGAACCCACTAAACCAACAATACATCTTAGCTTTGCGGGTCTAGCCTATAACCGCCTAACATACTTTACTATAAATTTCTCATATTAACCATTAAATAAAATCCAAGGCCTAGACCAGGGGAATCGAACCCACTAAACCAACAATACATCTTAGCTTTGCGGGTCTAGCCTATAACCGCCTAACATACTTTACTATAAATTTCTCATATTAACCATTAAATAAAATCCAAGGCCTAGACCGGGAATCGAGCCCACTAAACCAACAATACTTAGCTTTGCGGAACTAGTCTCTTATCCTATCGGCTACCGTGGCGCCTTAATATCGCAACTGTTTTTTAATTTATCTATAATATTCCTTTAAGTAATCTTCTCAAAATAATTAACATCCAATTAATGTTTATAAAAAAAAAATTAATCAAAACATCACAGGCCTTTTGATACGCAAAAAATAAAAAATAAATCGATTAAGATTTATTCCGATAAAACGTGCCAACTTTGGATTCGATAAATTCTTACATAGAGATGGAAATGCCAACAAATCTAGCTAGAAGTAGCACATAAGGGAGTAACCATTCCACCTGCATTCTGGTGCCCTAAAATCAGAAGTTTTCTTCATTTTTCTTTTGTAGTCAGTAGTAAGAAGTAAAGCGGGAAAAAAACTGAAGGAGCCCCTTCGAGTAATTCGCATTTTTTATTCAAAAGATTTTCTTCAAATTCAAAAAGTTTTTGGGAATTCATTATTACGTAATAGTATGAAAACATAGTTGCCAGTTTTCAGTCATTATAAACTTTATTATGCCGAGCATTTCGACCTAGGGACTGGGTCATCTTCAGGGCTAGTTTACAAAGTAATATTTTTACATTACAGGGTTGGTGTGTCTTCTGTCTTGTCTGTTCATGGACCAGATACACCAACCCTGTAATGTAAAAATATTACTTTGTAAACTAGCCCTGTAGATGACCTAGTCCCTAGGTCGAAATGCTCGGCATAATAAAGTTTATAATGACTGAAACTGGCATTAATTTTTTCATCCTATTGAAACTTTGATTCAGTCATCAAAAATAATGAACAGTATACAAACAACTTTAAATTATTAGAAAAATTTTAACCATTTATACTTATTTATATGGTGTTACTTTTTTAAGGCATAGTTGTTGAGAAAATACGTTAATTACAATTTTAATAATTGCATAAGATAAAATACTGTGAGATGAATGGATTGAGGGTTACTCAAATGGATTAGTTCAGAATAATAGAAATAGAGCTACCAGTTTTTGTCGCTAGCAACAAATATATATATATAATAGAAGCGCTGTAAATGTGGGCGCTTATACCAGCTGCAAGTCATTGTATATTTGATACTGTCCTAAAAGAATTTCCAAACAGACACAGCTATGAAGTTGGAAGAATTGTGCACAACTCTTACAACAATATAAACTACGCTCAATTGAGTTAGATTACTCAAGAATCAGCCAGTCTTGGGAAGATTCAGCTTCCTTTTCTAACTCAGACAAACTAGCCCAGCTAGATTTTTTTCTTCAAGATTATAAATACGTATCTCTTTGTGTGGAAAAATACTTTCCACCAATTTCCTTTGCCGGGTAAATGTATAAAACTAGCTGTAGCATTGGAAATTTTATTTTATTAATAGAAAATTCTAGGAAAAGCTGGTTTTCTTCTCCTTCTTTTCTTCATCCAATATTAAAGGAAAGTTTCTCTGTCCTTTTTCTTGGATAACCATCTGTATAAAATATCCATTAATCTGATTACAATACTTCGGTTTCATGCTTTCCTTTTTTTCTTCAGAGCCAGATCTTTTATTAACGTTAAGCTTCAGTAGTTCTTGACGGATTCTTTTTCTGTGACTAGCTTTGCTGACTTAGAGGATAATCCTCCTCCCGCAACTACCACATTTACGCCGGCTATTTGTGGCAGTACTTTGGGCCATCAAAACTATCATAACCGCTGAAGCTTTTGTTTTTACATCGTTCAAATCGCTACAGCTGTTATTAAAAAAAAATATATATTTAAAGCTTATTTTTAAACAATAACAAGTTTAAGCTACTCATCCAAAAATGCTGAACAGTATTCTATTTAACGTCTTATTCAAAACTGAACTTAGTATAGAAGTCCTATTTTTAAAAGGCACTGTAAACAGACATCTCATCAAATTGAGTCTTGTTCTTGCTAGGTTTTTTTAAAATCTCTGGATATCGTGACTTCCTTAGAGAAGAGAGAACGAAATGGAAGCCAAATCTGGACAAATTAAAACTGTTTCCGGTAGGACAGTTGTATAAAGGTTGATCGTCAAAAAGTGACCGAAAAAGAGTAACGTTGAAAAACTCCCAACTTTTTGACAATTTTTTTCCTCTCTTTCTTTTTCTTTTTAAGATTAAAATTCCCAAATTTTCTTTATAATATAAGGCAAATCCTCCTTTTTTTACTGTAATTTTTCTGCAACAACCTAGATCTGATAGATTTTGAGAAAAAAAATTGTAAAAAATGAGTAAAAACGGTATTTTCAAAAATTGTTCTTGTTCTTGTTGTTGTTACCTTTTTTGTAAACAACGTAGCGCCTAAACACGCGGACCTATATTCATGAATGAAGTGTCATTCGATTTGGAATTTCGTGAAGATGTGCCTTTTGGGGGTATCGACGCTGTACTTAGAAACGGGGAGGACTTAGCCCCATGTATGTGAGGCCCCCTCTAAAACTAGTATTACCAATAACTCTTTGAATCTTAGCTCGATTTTGATAGAAGATAGAAGTCTTCAGGTACTTCCTAGAACGGAAAGAAGCCAATATAAATCTGCTAACCAATTTTACATCCAACGTATTGTAGACTTTTGTAAGTTTCAGCAGGGGTGTGAAGTTCTCCGTTTAAATAGGGTGTTGAAGAAAATTGAAGTAAATTACGTGAAAGAAATCCTAACAGGGCGAAAAACCTCTGTGACTTTAGGGCCCCTTTACTTTCTGGTGGGTCGGTCGGGGGAGGGGGGGCGTCCATTCATAAATTAGCAAAATAAAGGGAGAGGTCCAACCCCTTTTCTTGGTAGGTACAGGCTAAAATGGAACTACAACGCAAAGCAAAACCCTTTTACACTTCTCCAGCCAGCGCTTATAATTCAATTGGTAAACACTAATGCAATGTCAAGAGGGTCCTAAACTACACTCCCAAGGTAATATAATCAACGTTACAATTTTAGATAGGGGGTGGCTGAGTGTAGGAAGGGAAGCTAGTAACATTACAAGCCCTTACAATTTCTCCCAGTACCCTTTTAGTGGGCCAGAGCTGGAGAAGTTGTCGTCGTATATACGAGTATATTGGCGCGCCCATATATAGTCCATCGATCCCATAAACACTACTTGATCACATAAACAAGTTACCACTGGTCTGGCCGCGCCATCTTAAGTACTGTTAACTCTTTACTGGATTCTGGAAAAAAAAAAAAAAAAAAAAAAACTGTTTCAAAGACTGGAATTGAATTTTACAACCAAAATGCACCACAGATAGAGATGAAAATTGCGAAAAAAACTTTCTGGTTTTTCTTTGAGAGGGGAAGCGGTTTAAGAAAGGTCTCTCACGTTTTGGGGGCTCAAGACAGGGTTCTGGAGTTTTCACTCTAAACTTAGTTGGTTTTCTAGCGGCATTTATAAGGGTCTGAAGCGGTTTTGGATAAGGCTTCTCCTTCTTCTTCTTTCTTGGCGTTACTACAGTCCATGATGGCCCTAACCTTTTCAATTTTCTAACTAAGCTTTCGAGTTTTGCAGGTTGCCCAGTCCTACGCTCAACTCCCTGATTGACTTAAAGAAACCTTGGATTTAAAGGGTTTACAACCTTTGCCGAAGCTATTTCCAAAGGACGGTAGCCCTTGGGTGTGTAGGGTATGTGCCTTGATGTACTTGTTTACCTGTCCTAGTGAAAGTGCACGGAACCTGTGGGATAGCGAAACCAGGAAGATGCAGGCAATAGCGACCCCCTGCTAGATTAAGTATATCATAGGGTAATATATAAGGCGTCAGCATCTATTTCCTTCTTTTCAAGAGTTTACTTTCTTCAGTGATAACCCACCAGAAATTGGTTGTTAATATAACAGCTGTTACAATCTATTCTAGTGCCAAGAAATGGATAAAGTTGGCCAGAGTAAAACCACGTCTATAATAATTTTGAAGGAACTTTGGATTGCAGGTCATCTCTACTTCAATACTGATGAGGAATTAATCGAAGAAGTAGCCAAAAGTGGAAGCGGATATAAGAAAAACCTAGCCAGACAGTTGGAGAGCCCAAGAAAAAAAAGAAAAAAGAAAAAAAGTTGGTTATCTTTACTCTGGACAGAGAAAGTTGTGTGAAGTGAGTCATCTAGGAGGCAGGAAGTTGAGCAAAAGAAAGAACTAAACAGGAAAATGTGTTTCACTAGTGTCTGGAGGAAAACTGCTGGGTTTTTCCTTGCTCTCCTTTTTCTTTTTCTAGTTGCACTTGCAACTTTATCGCTGTTTAGTGCCTCTGGTTGAGTTCGCTCTCTCTCTCTCTCTCTCTCTCTCTCTCTCTCGAAAGTAATTCGTCATTCTTAGCATCCGCTCATATCCTTTTACTTTTTCCGGTACCAACTTTGTTAAGTAAAAACTCTTGGTAAGAAAAAAAAGAAATAAGAAGGATCCCTTTAACAAATTTGTTTAGCCTAAGCTGGCTTTAAAGGATACATCATTAGGGGTTTTTCCCAAGAATTTAAAATGACATCTTGATATTGATGACATCATTATGAAAGTTGAAGGTAAGATGGGTATCCAGTAAGGTTTAAAAATAATACGTAGCTCATATCGGAAACGCATTGAACTCAAATTATCATTTTCTAGATATCAACGTTATTATATCCGATAGTTCCAAACAGTGAACTGTTAGTAGCTATTTAAAAAAAAAAAACAAAAAAACTGAAGGGCCAGCAGCCGTGGATTCGAACCTGGGATCTCCGAGTGGCAATCCAGAGATCTCCTTCAGCTGCAAGAATCACTTTTCATATATTTATTGATTATTATTATTTAGCATTTCGCTGTTCGCTCATTCCACTTTTTATCAGTTTAAGCCCTCTTTACACGCCCACATACCACTTCTATGTTTCACCACCATTAAGACTTTTTAGGCTAATTATTCTTATCAAAAATGTACTCAAGAATTTTTTCACAATTTTTTTTCTTCTATAGGAATTTAATAAAGAATGAAAATTATGGTAACAGAAAATACATTATGAGTCTTTTTCGTACTAAAGTGTTTCCTTTTCTTTGGTTAATTTTCTGGATAAAGGAAATCAAGAAAATATTTTTTTGATTCGTAGAAAAAAAGTAAAAAATAGTCACGCTGCAAATAAAAACAGCTGTTAACATGAACTTCCAATAATTCACCAGCGCTATTAAATATAAAACAATCGACAGGTGAATAATTAATCAGCTGTAAAGAAAGTTTTGTGTTTTTTATTGTAGTTTTGTTTACGCGTGTACAAAATTACCCATCTTTATATTTTTATCCGGGGAAACTATGGATGAGCGGATATAAATGATCTAAAGAGTTTTTCCCACCTTTCTAGTTCTTACAAAAAAGGAAATTATTTATTAGAAAATGGCGTTAGAAAGTATTTATGGTGGAAAATGAAGGAATTGAATATTTAAATAGGTCTTATTACTGTCTAAGTCGTTTTAATGAATCAATTTTCTGTATCCGGTTTTCTATTATCAATTTTTATTTCCGTTTTTGAGGAAAATTGCTGGAAAATAGAAAAACCCGTCTACAACCAGAAGTACCACTTGACTAAGCCGATTTTCCGCTTTTTTCCGAGATTTTCTCAAAAAATAAATAGGTATTTGCGAACTGATCAGGTCTATAAACTTTCCAAAGGGAAATTCAATTAAGGATAGATTGGGGTATAGCTTTTCCACTAATGTAACATTCCAGTAAAATGTACGCTTGTCGTTTCTTATGTTGCTGATATAACAAAATTTAATTGAAATTCCATTCCCGGAAGTTCTTTTCAAAAAAAAAAAAGAATAAAATAAAATGGCCCAAAAAATTTCAGACATAGAATTAAAAGTTTTCATCAAAACTCTGTTAGACGTTTTTCAGCTAGCTGAAAAATCAATAGCAACACATCATTATTCAATTGAACGAATTAAGAACCCGTCAAAATATATACACAGGAAAACCAACTGTAAATTACTTCCCGTTTGATCGTTTAATTGTAATTGCAATACACTTATAAAGCCTAAAAGCCAAGAGGTCTCGTTTAATGACCGTAATTACAATAAGTACGTAAAAATCGATATTTTAAACACTGCTGTACGTATATATATATCTTAAAAATTGTATAATTATTTTTCTTGTTGAAACTGGTTTATTATTCAGTTGGCCGATCCAAGCTGATCCACAGTTTTCTCATTAAATAATACAATGAATTTGTCTGTCTGTAAGATGTGTCTATTAAGTGTAATTGTAAATTTGTTGTTGGTTTGATTAAATTATTCTTTCTTACTAGTTTTACTAATCGAACTAGCAAAACACAATCGTGTCATATTTATAAGGTAATCGCCTATTTTTTCAGGCGGGGCTTAACGTTCAACTACCAATTAGATGTCGTGGACGCAGGCGAATAGCAAACTCGTGTCATATTTATATCCGAAATTTTAAAAGGGGTCATTGTGGTATAAAAGAGAATGAAATTGTTGATACACTTGCAAAGGAAGCCACCAATAGTGGGGAAATGGCTAATTATAAATTACCACACACCGATATCAAGGGTATAATTGCAAAAGCAGCACTACAAAAATGGCAGACAGATTACAATAATGGTGATAAAGGTAGATTCTATAAAACTATGGCAGATCAGTTACCTAGACAACTATGGTTTAAGGGAACTGTCACTAATAAATGGGTTGTTACGACAATAAGCAGGCTGAGAGCGAACCACGCGGTGTGCGGATCGTATCTACACAGGATCAACAAAAGGTCCTCTCCTCTTTGCGTAGATTGCAATGAGGAGGATTTCAAACATGTCCACGTTATGTGGTAGAAAGGAAACGAATGTTTGACGATATATACAGGTATTTAGATGCACCATTTCGCTACGAAGACATTATATTCTCCACCAACATCTATGTGCTTAAGTCGATAGCAGAGCTAGCTAAGAAATATGAATGTATTTAAAAGCTATAGCCGAATTAGAATGAATGGAAGAAAATGCTTACGTGATTTTAATTTTGGTTAAGCTATAAGGATGGCAGGAGCACAGAGTGCTGCTCCATCCATTAGCAGTAGTTTATGTAAATAGCAGTATATAGTAGAATGATGAATGTGTGAAGCGAATGTATTTGTAGGTAAGAATGGAGAGTGAGTGATATTCTAGTGATAAGCACCTAGACGATGCTGGCTGTATGGCGGAAGCCAATGCCAAAAAAAAAAAAAAATCTATCTATAAAAATATAAAAGGGGGCCCCCCAAAAAATCTATCTTTTGAGGAAACATATTTCCTGTTACGAGATTTTTGGGCAAAAAATTTTTTTGTGTATATCGTTATAAAAATTGTAAATTCTTTGGGTATTTCAAAAAAAAAAGTAAAAAAGTAAAGTAATTGCCTATTTTTCAGGCGGGGCTTTACGTCCAACTACCTATTTAGGTGTCGTGGACGGAGGCGACTAGCGAACATACTTTACTGTAAATTTCTTTTATTAACCATTAAATAAAATCCAAGACCTAGACCAGGGGAATCGAACCCACTAAACCAACAATACATCTTAGTTTTGCGGGTCTAGCCTATAACCGCCTAACATACTTTACTGTAAATTTCTTTTATTAACCATTAAATAAAATCCAAGACCTAGACCAGGGGAATCGAACCCACTAAACCAACAATACATCTTAGTTTTGCGGGTCTAGCCTATAACCGCCTAACATACTTTACTGTAAATTTCTTTTATTAACCATTAAATATTATCCAAGACCTAGACCAGGGGAATCGAACCCACTAAACCCACAATACATCTTAGCTTTGCGGGTCTAGCCTATAACCGCCTAACATACTTTACTGTAAATTTCTCATACTAAACATAAAAGTGAATATTGTTTACTTTTTTGAGATTTCACAATGATAGGTTTTTCACTATTTGGCGCCCATTTCCCAGACAGGAAACAAGATAATTATGTCTCCAATTTTTTTTGGGGGCTATCACCATCTCCGTGGATTTTTCGAACGACCCAGTTAAGTTTGTAATATTGTTAGCTTTGGTTCCAAATTCTCAAAATTTGCTCCTATTCAAATGTAATCCAATGAGTGAAGATAATTCACAATCCCCCCTCCGCCAGTTAGACTAAACTCATGTCTTGAAGGCAAAACATGTTTTTTTGTCACCCCTTATTGTGTACTTTCCGTGTTGGTAGATAAAGAAAAATATGGTATTATTTGACAAATAGATGTTAAGCAGAGTACTGGTTATCATATAGCCTGTAGGGGATCCACTGGTGTACCAACTGTTAAGGATAGTATTTCCCAAAGTTGTGTCAGTGATTTTTCACACAGTAAGATTGATTGTAAGAGTGCTTGCTAGATAGGGCGTAAAAGAAGAAAATGTATCTCCACTAGTGAGGGAAACTGCTTTTCTTAAAGCATTTTCTTTTCTTTTTTTTTCGTTGAGAATACATTTCTTGTTGATTATTTTCTTTGTTTAAACAAATCCTGCGTAAACCAATTTTTATTTAAGTAGAGTTTTCTTTTTCTTTTTTTTTTGAAATTTTCTCTCATTTTCAAGTTTTCATGTTCAAAAGAAAATTTAATCAAAAGTTTCTTCAACTAGTCTGCCTTAGTATTTATTAATTTTAATGTTTCTTTTTTAAATTAACTAAAAGATAGTTAACTATTAATTATAATTGTACCAATTATAGTGCAAACTATTTATAGTTTACAATCAAGTTTTTTTTGCCTTTTTTTTGGCATTGGCTTCCGCCATACAGCCAGCATCGTCCAGGTGCTTATCACTAGAATATCACTCACTCTCCATTCATACTTATAAATACATTCGCTTCACTCATTCATCCCTCTACTATATACAACTATTTACATACAAACTTACAACTAATGGATGGATCAGTACTCCATATTCCTGCCATCCTTATAGCTTAACCGAAATTAAAATCACGTAATCCTTCTCTAATCATTTTCTTGCATTCATTCTATAACTTTTAAATTCCAAACAATATTGGGATCCCAAACTATATTTTTATTAATTATTTGCCTAAGAAATAATCATTTAAAAAAATTAAATTGACTATTACAATTTAGAATAAGCGTTAGAATAGTAGATGGGACGGGACCTACACCCTACGGCACCGCAGCCACAAGATTACTTATTGTGCCAGCCCCTTATTTTGGATCTAGTAAGCGAACCCTCCCCTCCTAAAGAGGTTGAGGACTTTCCCTACTAGTTCTTTTTGCGCTACTATCTCCTTCGGCCTCCAGCGTTCCAAAGGTTTCTTAGCGCAAACGTCCGATTGCAACGCAATTATTACACTTTACTCGTGGTTTCTTTATGCCTTCCAATTGTTAATAAATTAATGAAAACAGCTCGGTATTTTTCTTGCTAATTAGCCTGCATTAAATATTTTTAGATTCCACGAGAATGTACATCCTGACGATGCCTAGAAACCAGATGTAATGATCAAGAAAATCATTACTGGCAAGCTTTAATAAGTAATTATCATAAATTTTATTTTTTTTGGTAATGCCTAGATTTTATATTTGTGTAAATGCAGTAATTGTGGTGATAAAATTTTTTGAATAAAGTGGCTAAATATGAATGGGTAAAAAAAAAACAACAAAAAAGCATGATGAAACATGTTTCTGTACGATCTGAGCATGCGCTAAACTCCCCACCACTTTTATTCCTTTCCAACACTTCACACTATTCATTCTCCTATTATTGTGCACACTTCTCCGCTCCCACTCACACTCGTTCATCACCCCCTCCCCCGGCTACTACTACAAATGAGCAACCACTTCCTTATTCATTTGGCTGTGGTGGAAAAGCGGAAGTGAGTAGGAGGTTGATGATGGTGTAGAGCTAGGCTAGGGAGAGGAAGTTACACTATAATGATCATATATCATTTTTGCCTCCCTCTTACTGTCCTCCCTCTTCTTCAACACCCTGTTATAAAACCAAACTTCCTCTACTAAACCCCCACCCCCCCGCGCGCGCGCGCGAAACCAGGCGGTAATTAGTAAATGTCAGGCGGACGTAACAAACTGGCAAGATTTAGGGCAAATTTGGGGGCGCGCGGGAGTGTGGAGGTACATTCACTTACGTTCCAGCCGACCTTCCCAAAAACTGCCACCAGTGAATGATACTGGAGAATTAGTGTGGCTGGCTATGAGCATAATGGAACTGCGGAGGAGGTGGCAGGAGGCGGTATGGGGTTATCTTGAAAGAATACTTTAGAATAAACAGCGGGAAAATTGTAGCCAATTTTCCCGAGCGACATAAAAATTTATTTACGAAATTATCGGCGTACTTTTAATTTTTATAGCCGAGGACAAGACAACAAAAGCAGAGAAAAAAACTTGTTGTTTCGCTTTTCCTTAAATTTCCTTTATCTTTTTAAAAAAAACTTTTCATTAGTATTATGGCAACAATGAAAAAATGGAAAACGAGGACAACATTGAAGTAGATCCTGAAATGGTCAACTTGAAAATGAGAACCTAAACTAATCAGCAAGTATATCTCTCAAATTTAGGGAGTTCCCTACTAATTTGAAGGAAAAAGAAATAGGTTATTCTAAGGGGAAGAAAAGATACAGAAATGATACAAGGAAAAAAGCGAGGCGCCACGGTAGCCGAGCAGTTAAGGGGCTAGACCCGCAAAGCTAAGATGTATTGTTGGTTTAGTGGGTTCGATTCCCCTGGTCTAGGTCTTGGATTTTATTTATTGGTTGATAAAAGAAATTTACAGTAAAGTATGTTTGCTAAACGCCTCCGTCCTCGACACCTAATTGGTAGTTGGACGTAAAGCCCGCCTGAAAAAATAGCATTACTTTACTTTAAAGGAAAAACTAAGTATAGATAGAAAATTATGTAAGTTAACGTAAACTGAAGAAAACATGAAAATACTACTAAATGACTTCTACTGGCTAAATGCAATGACGAATGAAGACTGACTAGAAAGAAATGATGTTAATCGAAGGGTTTTGGATGTGGGTTCTAGCGTAAGAACTGTTGGAACGTCTTTCCCCCCAAAATCCTCCGTCTCAAGCCTTCTTGGTGACTATCCCCCAACACAGCTCGTCTGCGGGAGCTATATGATGATGTTGAACTATGCCCTTAATTCTTGACTAATGGGAAAAGCTTTCTTACGCTGGTGATTCCCAGTTTATGAAGAAGAAGAAAAAAATCAAGCGTTACACTGCTTTAGCGTCGTCAATTATGCTGATGAATAATTTTTCTTGAGAAAACTTTCTCGTTAGGGATGGATACAGAAGTTTTTGATAGTAAGCATAACACTTAAACTCAAAATGGAGAACCGCAAACGATTTTCCTAGAACTAGCTCTTGTTGGCTGGTCAAGTGATTATTATTTTACTCATCTAAGATTGCTCTCAGCTGACTCAAAGTTCCAGTAGCTAGGAGGAACTTGAATCTGTCGGAGAAAGCGTTTGGATTAGAGAGTTTCCCCCTTTACAGGGAATGGTCCCGGCCATTTCTATTTAGTCCAGATTGATGATATTGCACTGTAAAATTACTTATCTTTGAATGAATATTGTATTAGAATTAATAAGACTTAGATCTTATGCTAGGACGAATAAACCCTAATTAAAGAGTTGTCAGATAATCTGCCTGTAAAGATCTACCATGGAGATTTCCACGGGTTATATGAGGGTTTTTAGATTGGACCGCAAAGCGAGACTGAGCAACACTGTGGATGGAAATCCAAGAAAGGGACAGCGGCCGGGTAGAAGCTTGTGCGAGTGCTTGGTAAAAGCTTAGCTGAAGCTGTGGGAAACTAAACGTATCTCAGTAGTAACAGAGTACTCTGCCAGAATTTGAACTTCCAACTTCCAAATGATACGCTGCTGTTTATATAGGTTTGGTGGGATAACCGGGAGAAATGGGATATGAGGAAAGTTTAACGCACTTTCACCCCCGCTACACGCTATAAACTTGAAATAAGCAACCTCAGCCAGAGGATTTTACTTCGTCTGGACACTTGTAAACCAGAGATAAGCAACCATATAGATGGTGCAACTTTTCAAAGTGACGTCACTCCTCGCCTGCTTGCACTTCTGAACATTTATATAACTATATATATGAATGAAATTAAAGAAAATAACCTCTAGTAGGAAAACACTAACCCGCTTGGTTTATCGATAATCTTCTACAGACAGTGTTACAAAACTTCCGCTCCGATTTAGATGCAATATGTAAAAATCAGCTGTTGCTAACTGTTGCTAGTTTAACTTCCGAACTATTCATTGATCAGAATAGAAATTTTATAATACCATAAATAAATTAATTATGTCCATGAGAATAAATTAAAAAAGGTGTCATACTCAGAACATCGAGCGAAGTTGTTTGAAAGAGTTTACCCCATAGTTTCTACATGGTATTGTCCATAATTGGGCAAAATTTCGTAATGATCTGGTAATTAGGGGACAAGATATGGTGAGTAAATCTTTGAAGAAGGCATTTGGTTTACCGATGGATCCAAGATGGACTGTGGGACTGGGTCTGGAGTGTATGGGGTTCAACCCGAAGTATATTCATTGAGAGATCTCTTGGGAGATACGCCACAGTCTTCCAGGCCGAGGTTATTGCTATTAAAATATGTGCTGAGGAAAACCTGCGGATGGAACCTAGAAATAGGGAGATTCGTATCTTTTAGGGACAGCCAGGCTGCACTGAAGGCTCTTGACCTCCTTCAGAATGACCTCTTCCCTGGTTTGGGAATGCAGGAAGGCCCTAGAACTACTGGCGCGGCACAGCAAAGTACGGCTGGATGGTTGCCGGGTCATGTAGATATTGAAGGGAATGAGAAAGCTGATCATCTGGCCAGGAATGGATCTAACACTCCTTTCATCGGTCCGGAGCCTGTTCTGGGGATCACCAGGGGTTCGATTCGTGCGGCTCTCAGAGAATGGATCTGGAGGGAGCACGAAAAGAACTGGGTGATGTGTCCTGGGGTTAAACACAGCAAGACTATTGCTTGCCTTGGCTTTGTAAGCAAAGAACCAAAGAGTCTCTTTGCTTGGGTAGAAATCATATTACTCTGATCACAGGTCTATTCACGAAGCACGGTAGTTTCAGGAAGCATCTGCACAAGGTGGGTCTTATTAGATTGGAACCCTTGTGCAGATTGTGACAGGAAGAGGAGGAGACGGCCTCTCACCTGTTGTTCGACGGATGAAACCTTTGGAACTTTGAGACCAAAGAAGATAGTAGCGCAAAAAGAAGTAGTAAGGAAAGTCCTCAACCTCTTTAGGAGGGGAGGGTTCGCTTACTAGAACTAAGAAGGGGCTGGGCACAATAAGTCTTCTGTGGCTGCGGTGCCATGGGACATAGGTCCCATCCCTTCTATTATCTTATCTTACCTTAAATCTTTGAAGAAAGACGAGTATATAACACTAATTTGCACGTAAACTACTGCAATTGCAGGGATGATATTTGAGTCATATTTGTAGACTAGTATTGCCTAGAATTTGACAAAATTTCGTAATGATCTAGTAATTTTAGGCGTGGAGATATCATGACTAAAACTTTAAAGGAGAACAAACCTATGCAAATTTTAACTGCATTTGCAAGAATTATATACATATGAAAAAAATCATATGGTAATTTGTAATTACTTTTAGTTTTTCTCGAAGAACAATATCTTAAAGGGGGAAAGTGGAGTTGATAAATTCTCTAACATGTTATTTACGGCTTCAGTGACCGTTTAACTTGAATGAAAATTCAATAAATACGAGTAATTAAAATTCCGAATTTAATTAAATTTAGTGGATTCCTTTACTAACTAAATTTTGTGGTTGTTAAACATTTTTCTCTCAAATTGTTTGTAGTTAATTTTTATTAAATAAATTGTAGTAAAATTCTTACTTACCAAAACAAAAAATAAAGAAAAGTAACAAATTTAATATAATTAAGTATAAATTTTGGAATTACATAAATTTTTAATTTTGGAAGAAAGGATTTAGGCTAAGACGCATGCTCCCTGACCACGCCCTTTCAATTTAATTTTTTCCTAAATGAAAAACTAAATTTTCCCTTAAATTTAAGTAGTATTTTTGTTTTAATAATTAAAAATAAATTCTTTTCTACATAAATATTTATGATCGCGAGTTTAAACTCGGAAACTGAGGCGACTAAGAGTTGTGGGCACTGACTGTAGAGAGCAGGATTGTAGCTTGGCGGCCAGAGAGGATGTATGTATATATACACCGGTCAAAAGTTTAAGACCACCTGTTATTTATATTAATTAATAAGTTTTAATCACTCAAAACCCTAATTACACCCACGATAGGCATACGTACAATGGCGGTGCTTCAAAAGACGTGTATAAGATTGTAACAGGTGACAACGAATCATGGATATATGCGTATGAGCCGGAAGCTAGACAGCAGTCGACTGTATGGGTGTTTCAAGATGAACCAAATCCAACAAAAGTTGTTCGCGCTCGAAGCACTTCGAAACAAACGGTCGCCTGTTTTTTCGGAAAAACTGGTCATGTGGCAACAGTGCCTTTAGAGTAGCCGTTCTCAACCTGTCGGTCGCGACCCCGGCGGGGGTCGAACGACCAAAACACAGGGGTCGCCTAAAGCCATCGGAAAATACATATTTCCGTTGGCTTTAGCCGCTGAGAAGCCGCGCTACCGTCTGCAGCAGCGCTATTCAGCTGGAACGCACGCCGTTATGGCCGTTAATGTTATTTATTGGAATCAGTAATAAATATTTCTCAATATATAATTTAAATATTGTTTTTTTGTTTAATCACTACGTTTAAATTATGTTTGATTTGTAGCAATGAGAATACATAATGCATATCAGGTATTTACATTCCGAATCATAACTGTAGCAAAATTACAGTCATGAAGTAGCCACCAAAATTATTTTTTGGTTTGGGGTCACCGCAACATGAGGATCTGTATTGCGGGGTCACGGCATTAGAAAGGTTGAGAACCACTGCTTTAGAGGAACGTAGAACGGTCAATTCTGAATGGTACACAACCATTTGTTTGCCAGAAGTCTTCGATGAAATAAGGAAAACAAACAAGCGCCGTCGGATCATTCTTCATCAAGACAATGCCAGCTGTCACACATCTCGTCTAACAATGAACTATTTGAGCACTCAAAAAATCGAATTAATGGGTCATCCGCCGTTCAGTCCTGATTTGGCACCAAATGACTTCTTTTATTTTCCGAACGTCAAGAATAAATTACGTGGACAACGATTTTCGTCGGCAGAAGAAGGTGTTGATGCATTCAAAAACCATGTTTTGGAGGTGTCTCAAGCGGAATGGAAAAAATGCTTTGACAAGTGGTTCGAACGCATGCAGAAGTCTACGAGTATAGATCATAAAGGAGAATATTTTGAAAAACAATAAAGTCATTTTCAATGACAAATTACTGTTTTTTTATTATTAGGCTCAAAATATAGATAGTGCCCCTCGTATATTGAACTGTGTACTTCTGTTAACATATATTAAAGCTTCATTGTTGAAAAACAATGTTACTTTGTGTTATTTATTCCAAAACATATCGAATATTCTCAAAAAATTGAGGTGGTCCTAAACTTTTGACCGGCAGTGTACATTTTCTTATTAAGTAAGCCGTGGGCATACTGCCAGTTTTAATCCATACATACAGCTTTAAACTTTACATGGGGACTGTTTAGTTGGCTAAATAATAAATAAACAAATACATTAAAGTATTTACATAAAACAACTGCATGCTGTTCTTAATGTAAAACGTTTCTTTGTAAATAAAAACCAGAAATAATTTATGAGAAAGAATAAATATACAGGAAGTTGTACAAAATTTACCGCCAAAACATATATTGCAAAGTTTCTAGATAAAAAAAAGTAGGCATAGAATTCGGTATATATTTTTTTTAAAAAAAATCAGAAGTATCTGGAAAAATTTTGGTTTGTTTTTATTGGGGGTGCCCCATGGGGCACGTATTAAGATCTGAGGTGATTGATTGACGCCTGGGGCTTCTTTTGAGGATGCACTATCATCTGGCAACCGTATTCTTGTTATTTATTTGAAAGTTTCTGTTGTACACCGGAAGAAGTTTTAGGGAGGCAATAATCTGAGGTAACAGTCTACGGTGGGGTGGGTGGGGGGGCGGGAATTCAGTGCCCAGCGGAAGTTCATGTTCCCTCAAAACTAGTAGTGGGCTCTTATCCTGCGCCAGTACTTGGACTGGAAAGGAGTAGTGCTCGTAATAGGGATAACAAATGTCATTAAAAGTTTGCTTTTTTGGGGGGAGGGGATCAACTATCCCTGTTTTCTACAAGGTTATACACATGTAGGGAAACTTTTTAACAAGAATTCGTACCTAAGAAGTTAGGAACCCGCCATCAAACTGAAAGATACAGAATAGTGAGATCCAGAACCATTTAGATTTCTACCCCATCCCCTCCAAAAAAAAGAAGAGGGCAACTTACTTTACTAAGTTACTTAAGTTTTAATTACTCTAAGTTCCTTCAAAAGCCATCTGGGGGTACAACAGCGACTCCGTAGAAAAACTTGGCGTGAAAATTCACATCACTTTTCTATTTCATTTTCATTTTTTTTCGTTTTTCAATTTAAGGCGCATCAACATCTAAGGCCATTGGCGCATTACAGTGAACTTTAACGAAGCTCTTGGAAAGAAAAAAAAAATTAAGTGCCAGCAGCTGGAATCGAACCCAGGATCTCCCACATTTGAACCCAATATACTCCTAACTATTAAGCTAATCCCTTCCCTGCTATTCTCAAGGAACTAACTCACAATTATTTTTTTTTCTTCCTTCTTCTTCATACTCCGGACATATGAGTAATATTTCATCCTTACCAACATTATACTATTTGTAAATTTTGATAATTAAATACGGCCAAAGATCATTGGTCCTTGATACGTAATATAACTATATTTTACATTTATACAATTTTTAAAACCGTAAATTTTCGCAAGAAATGTAGCTTTACAATGAAAGTCTATCACAAAATTAGCCTCAAATAACTGTTTTTGGGTAAAATTTACGGGTCTAATTTGAATTATAGCAGATTAAGAAGTATCCTATTGTTCAATCATAAATTTAAATATCTGTTAGCTAGCCTTTAACGGAAAAACAAAATTTGAAAATAAATAAATATTGTTTTAAGAGAAGAAAATAGAAAAACAGGGCTCACAATTCAAGAAGGGCAACAAAAGCAAACCCAGATTGAGTTTGAACACAAATAAACAAGGGCTTCTGATTTGATACTCTATTTCGACCACTCATACTCAATTTAGATGCTAACCCAAGAGTGAGCCAGACAGCCTTGAGAGTGTGGGAAAGGAAAGTGTTGAGGAAAATAGTCCTGTGAACGAGGGAGGAAGATGGAGAATCCGCACCAACTTGGAACTTCAAACTCTCTTTATGGAGAAGCAGACATCGTTCAATGTATTAAACAAAAGGAAGATTAAATTGGTTAGGACATGTGGGGAGGATAGTGTATCCACCTCATCCCTAAACGCCTTTTATATGGAAGGCCCGGAGGCAACGCAGAATAAGAGGTACGCCAAGAATGGAGATGGCTTGACGACGTCGAGAGGGGATTTGAGGAAAATGGGTGTGCGAAGGTGGAGACTGAAGGCCCTTGATAGAGCTCAGTGGTGAGAGCCTTGATTGAGGAGGCCCTGGTCCTTTTAGGACTGTACCGCCGAAGAAGAGGAGGAGACTCAATTTAGAACACAAATAAGGGAGGATTATTAAAAGAAAAAGGGCATGAATTTAAAAAAAAAAAAAATTAAGAATTAAATAGAAATAGAATATGTAATCGCCTCTAACCGCTCGGCAAACGTGTCGCCTGGATGAGGTTTGTACAGTGCTCTTTAGTCGCGATCAAAAAAAAGAGGTTTTCCTAAAACCCTTTACAGCAGGATAACGTTATCTAGTCAGCATCGTCAATTAAATGGTTTTACACAAAAGCAGTAAATCAGTTTAAAAGACTGCAGGTCTTTAACAGGTGTCTTTTACAGCATTTAATGATGTCTGCATTTGATGCATTTTAAGCCAGCCGGATGTGCGTCATTCCGCTACAAAATTTACATTTAAATTTAAATCGTAAATCGTAATAACCCTGACGTTTTTTTTTTTTTTAAAGAGGAGCTAACGTTATGTTTATTATAATTTAGTAAAAATGGTAAATTTAACGAAACACGAGTTTTGGACTAACATACACATACACATACACATACACAACAACAACAAAAAGTTAATTGCACAAATGGAGCGCATTGTAAAGGTAGATGATGTAACCACTGCACTCAACGTCACCAACAATTGCTGCCTAATATTTCAACAGACTCCACTCGCCCGGGGCGGTTTCCAAACACTTCTGGAAATGCCCATAGTGTGGTGCACTCTTCAGGATAACTTTGTAATTATTAATTTTATCTTTAATTTAAAACAAAAAAACAAAAAAAAAAGGTTATATTAAGATAAACATGCTCTATATCCTGATTTTTCCCTTTTTAGAAAAGTCAACAATTCCATAAACCTGATGGGACCACAAAGTTCAGGAGGCTATTATTTTGTTTTTGCGTAGAGAGAGAGAAAAAAATGAGAAGCTCTCCTAGAGTTCCAGACTTTAGGGAAAATATCACTTAGAGCAATGGTTACAGACGTTAGAGCTATATTCATTAACTAATTTAATATTTAACAAAACCCCCCTGGCTGCTTGGAAATTGAGATAACAAACAGTTCTCTCAGTAAACAGGTAAAGGAGATAAGAGACTTTGGGAAGATCGATTGGAATATCTCACGTGTGGTTAGGAGAACAGGTGGGAAGGAGTTCCTAAGTAAAACTGGGATTCTAAATGAAGATATTTACTGGAGTGAATGATGATATTAGCTCAGTGCGAGAGAGACAGAGAGAGACAGAGATAACTGATAATGACAGTTTAAAGGAGTAGAACCCCCAAAGTGTGGTTACGCTAGTGCACAAACACTACACCAAACTTAAGCTCACCGACGAGTGGGCTTCCCTCTCCTTTGATTTGTGGGGTAGTTTAAAAATAAATTATTACATTGTATTTCCCAGTTCTGTAATACACCCTCCAACTCTGAAAGCGGGAAAATTCATCGCCCACCCTTTCAACCACCATTTTCCAACATGTGTTAAAAGTAAGCCTACCCACCACGTAGACCCCCCCAACTTTCCCATACAGAATTCCAAACAATATCCTCCAAGTACAGTTGGTCCTGCAGTTATCCCTTTAACACAATGCTCTCGCCTAACCAACCCAACGGAATGGGATAGGCCCTGTAAGTTTCCTATTTTTATTTAGGCACTTGAGGTCATTCTATAAGGCATTGGAGTTTCTTTCAGTGCATTTTCGGCCTCCGGAGACAGCGTTCTATCGATAAATCACTGGACAGTGAGCTATAAAAAGCTTCTAAGAAAAGAAAATCTATAAGCTAGTAGCTAGATTCGAACCTGGGTTCCAATACGCTAGTCCCATCCCGAATACAAGAATAATTTGTAAAATTACAAGCCGCATGGTTGGAGGGGGGCACGTCGATACAGGAATTTCAGAAACCATTAACTTACAGAAAGCACCCTATATCCCCTCTTTTGAATATTACCAAATTTGATATTTAAAGGCTTTAATCTTAATTTAAAATTTAATCTTAAATATCTCATTAACTAATATTTCTAAAACACAACAATTTGTTACTACTTATACAGCTAACTTTTCTCTACATTTCGGTAAAGAAATCATTGAGTCCTGATATATTCGAAAAGAGATATAAACGTTTGAAATTTGAACGAATTCGAAACGAATTGAAAAACGTGCCAAAATTTAATCTTAAATATTTCACGAACAATTATCACTAGAAAATTGAAATTTATACTACCTATACGCCTAACTTTACTCCTCATTTCGGTAAATTTGTTTTAGCACAGATCTAGGACGGATACAGGTATTCCTTTAGTCATCCATCATTGTGAAGTCCGTCTTGATATGTATGTTGGTACATATTTTAAGTCCGTGAAGAGTGTTAGAAACACCCTAAAGTGTACAGACTTTTCCTCCTCATCCAGACCAAAAAAGAAAATCACAGAACTTGAAAATGGAGAAGGTTAATGATCACAGTAAGCGGAGGGAAGAAATAAGTATTAGGAAAACTTCAAGAAAAGCCCTCATTTACTCCAGCTTCCATATTGAGTTTTACTTCCTAATTAGTTGGTCAATTATATGGAAAAATTGAGTACGGAAAGTTTTTCTTAACATTTCCCTATTTCTACAATTAAGTTTCCTTACTGTTGCTAATGGACTTAATAAAGTTGTCTTAATTTCCCCCCGCCTTTTCATGCCATTTTCTTTATTAAGTGACTAACTTAAATCTCAATTACTTAAAATGAAAATATTCATAACCATTGATGGAGGTAAATTCGAATTTGAATTTCTTTGTACGTATAAATGGAATGATTCTGATGAGTGTCTACATACTAACGGAATGGTTGCTATCTAAATTTGGGCAGATGTGGGATAGAGCCTTTGGGCCGAGTCCTTTTGAGGTTAGAGCCTCCATCTCTTTGCTAGTCAAAGCAAAGAGGGCATAATCCCAAAAGTCTTGCCATATTGTCCTGGATTAGGCTAACTGACTAATTTTAGGCCTTAGGCCTTCTTATAGTAATGACACTCAAGGCCGTACCGAGGGGATGATAATTAGATGGAGGTGAGAATCTTTATGTAGCACATGGTGTTTTATGTTAGTATTTATGTATTTTAAGTAAATAAACCGAACTTATGTTTAACTTGTGTTTAATACAAACCTTTACAAAAAATAAAATTTATAGTTTTAACGTTTACAAATTCGTTTCGAATTTCGTTAAAATTTCAATTATAAAAATTTCGTTTATATCTCTTTTGGTATTAATCAGATTTCAATGATTTTTTTTACCGAATTGTAGAGAAAAGTTAGCTGTATAAGTAATATAAATAGCGAAACGTTTTAGTTTCAGGAAAATACCTTCCGCAACAGACGGAAACAGCTTCTCATATATACCAGTTTGTCTTTGTAGTTATCACGAAGTTGTGAAGTGATATATTTGGTACTTTGCAGACGGAGGAGATCATGTCACAATACAAAAAACTAGTTGGGTAAGATGCTGGACCTAATAAAAAGGGGAAGATTTATTCTACTAGATCAGCTAAAGAAATGGAACGATATGCTTCTCAGCAGCGGTGCCTTGAGGAACCACGCACCCGCCCCTTGCAGGTAAGATCCTGGAACTAGTAACAAGGCGAGGATTTACCTGGAGGATAGCACAATAATCTTCTTGGTTGCGGTGTCCTGGGAACAGGACTCCTTGCCCCAATAATATTACATTAAGGTAAAAGGGAAAGTGAACAAGAAAATAGGGAAAGAAAACAATAACGGGAAGTCGTTAAGTGGGTTTGCTTTCGGAAGTTCCTAATTAAAAAAAACAAACAAATCAACTATTATTACCTACTATTATTGGAAATAATATCATAAAGGCTGTGACTCTCGTTGTTTATTACAGAGGAAATACTAAATTAATTAGGAGAAAAACCATGAACGTTCGAATTTACCCACTCTACGTTATTCTAGATTGTATTTCATGTTTTTTCATGCAAGGGTGAGGTATTTGTTATTTTGCCGTTGTTATACCAAAAGTTGTTTGTTATTGTTTTTCCACTTGAAAAAGAAAAAAGGAAACAAAGAAATTCTTGTTGTTTACAAAGAGGTTTTTTTTTTTTTCTTCAACAAACAATATTGAGCAACAATAGATGTTCTTTTGGTTCCGGTTTTTTTTTTTCATGTTATTTAGATAAGAGGAAGTACAGCCCCCAAATTGAGTCAAATTTTCGATTTTGAGTTACCGGAAATATCCGTTTTGAGTCCAATAAATGTGTGTGCGTGTGTGTGAACAAAATATCGCAAAAAAACTAATGGACCGCAGGAAGTTAAAACTTTAATTTTCGATTAGGACCAACCATAGGATCTGACTGTAACTTAGCAATCAAATATCACTCAACCGGATGTATTTCTATACTTCTTTCCTCTAAAATGCTGTTTTTAATGTTATTCTACTGCAATATGAGCAATGTTTAAAAATGGAAAGACTAACCATAATTCTGAATTGGACGAATACCAGCCTACCGAAAACGCTACTCACCTTTTCCAGTTTTTTTTTGAAATTTTCGAAAAGTTTGTTTTGATCTTATAAAATAATTTATGAGCCCATCATTTTAATTCGAAACTTTTTTTATTCGAAAATTTGCGGAGCAGTTGACGTTACGCCTCCTTGTTAGCATTTGATTAAATATAAATTGAGAGGGTTTCTGGATATGTCACGCAATACAGTACACCATCCCTTTGAATGGACGAAAAAATCGTATTTGAGGTTAATTTATACTTTCGTTAAAGTAGACAAAGCGGAAATATTACGTAAGATTAAGGTTTGAAAGCGGGGCGGGACCTGTGCCCCATGGCAACGCAGACCGCAGACACAAAAGGCTTATTGTGCCTTCCCATTTTTTGGATCTAGTAGACGAAACCTCCCCCTACCTAAAAAGGCTGAGGAATTCCCTACTAGTTCTTTTTGCGCTACAATCTCTTTTGGTCTCAAATTTCCAAAGATTTCATGGCGCAACCGCTCGATTGCTATACGATCGGACAACAAGTGAGATGAGAGGCCGTTTCCTCCTTCTTCCTGACACAATCTGCACAGCGGTTCCGAGCTAACAAGCCCTAATTTGTGCAGGTGCTTCATGTTCCTGCCCATGACCCCTGTGAATAGGCCTGTAATCAGGAGTAATCTGGATTTCTGCCCAAGCCCAGAGTCTCTTGGGTTCTTTGTGTTTACACATCCAAGGGCATGACTCTCTTGCCGTGTTTGACCCCAGGAAGCATCACCCAGCTCTTTTCATGCTCTCTCTCCAGATCCAATCGCTGAACTGCACCCTTAGTGATCCCCATGACTGGTTTCGGGCCAATGAAAGGAGTGTTAGCTCCTGTTCTTGGCCACCAGATCAGCTATTTCATTCCCCTTAATCCCCACATGGGCCGACATCCATTCCGAGTCGAACTTTATTGTGCCAAACCAGTTGTTCCAGGGACTTTTTACATTCCCAGAAAACCAGGGAAGAGGTGGTTCTGAAGGAAGTAAGGGCTTTCAGTGCTGCTTGGCTGCCCTGAAAAGATGCGAATCACCTCTATTTCTGAATATTTCAGTAAAATGCGGTAAAAAGCTAGTCATGTGAGTATTTCCCGAATTCAAGGAACTACGAAACTACATTTATTTCCGGTGATTTCACATCAATACGAGAGAAAGTGCAAGAAGCACAAAACCGATCATGAACAGACAAAATGACTATTTATAGTTAACAATCAACATTTTGTAGAAGATTCAAGAAACATTAGTGTGATGACCTCTGTATTAAATTCAACAAGTGGCTACCGGTCGCCGCCCCCGAATAATAGCCACCTTTATAGTAAACCTGTTATTTATTTTTTTATATAGCCACTTAGGTTTCCTATTCTTCCTTTTATTTAGTTTATTTTTTTCTTTATTATTATTGCCATTAATATTCTTTGATATTGATGGCCGTGCATGTATTTTCTTTTACATCCATTTAGACATTATTTCTTTTCGTTCGTTCTTCCTGTTTTCTTTGTATACCTCCATTTGGTTTTATTGAGGGAACACAAATAAACCTATCTATGTAAGATTTTGTAAGAAAGATACGTTGAACTATTACCCAAACTTTCTTTCTTTATGATTTACTACCTTTTACAAAATGGAGGTGGAAGTGAAGAAGACATTTAATTTTATGATTATAGGCCTTCATCGATAGTATCATCGAATAATCGATCAAGCAATCACTTGTAATTTACAAAAAAAAAACAGCTGTTGTGACTAAGTGGATAACATTTCTGGAAGGTTCTTTGTGGTTACTCTGCTTTCTGTACAAGAGATTGGACCACACTTTACGGGGGGGGGATATCTAATCGTATTGGAGCACGCAATGTTTAAGTAACCATTGACATCACTATTAGAACGAATTAAGAGCAAGGGGGAATATCTAGGAGAATGGTCCAGAAAGCTGTGCACTGTAGTAGGGATCGTCTAAACTTAATGGAGGAAGAAAAGCACCAGATACTATAATCGTTTTAAGCCTGCCGGTCATTTTGGAGCTTAGCAGGAATTCCTTTCTTAGAAACCACTAAAGTTCTTAAATGTA
The DNA here is from genome assembly GCF_049639745.1 of Rhodnius prolixus. Classification (NCBI taxonomy): domain Eukaryota; kingdom Metazoa; phylum Arthropoda; class Insecta; order Hemiptera; family Reduviidae; genus Rhodnius; species Rhodnius prolixus. Next base: position 35,242,861 of record NW_027411582.1, read on the forward strand.
GGTGTGTTTGCTTCATTCTGGGAATATCTATGGGGAAGGGGGAGAGTAAACTTCTGGATAACTCCCCAAAACCTCTGGGGGAGTTTTAGAAGGTTGGCATGGACTGCATCATTATGTAGGTTCCTCTGTCTCAAAATGACTGCTGACTCGAAATTCCCTTCTTAAAACATTTTTTTGGAGAACCAGGATGTGTTGTTATAGCACTAGAGATGCTGCAGGCTGAATGGTACAGCCATTTTGGTCTAGTAAAAAATGGTTCAACAGATAATACTAATAAATAGAAAAGTGAGATAAGGGTGAGAGATTCGAAGGTTTTTCTTGAAGGGCTTTGAAAGGATTCGTTCAAAGTGAGTAGAACGAAAGCTGAGCTTATGAAGCTTCCCTTAGTAACAAATTTCTCCATGAAGGATAGGGTACTGTGCTTGCAAGCGATTTAATAAGGTTTTTCGTCAACAATGTAGAAGACTAACTATTGGTCATTATTTTTGGTGACTGATTCATAGTTTCAATTGGATGAAAAAATAATAACTGCCAGTTTCAGTCATTATATATATTTTTATTATGCCGAGCTTTTTGACCTAGGGACTAGGTCATCTTCAGGGCTAATTGAGTCAATGTAATATTTTATACCATTAAAGGGTTGGTGTGTCTTCTGTCTTGTCTGTTCATCGATTGAGTCCATTGAAATAATAAGATTACTTTAATTTTTAGATTTTACATATTTTCTGGATGTTTTGAGTGAAAAAGGAGAGTTGGCATCTAGGAGTGGTTGTCCCTAAATGTGCCGACAATCTACCCTGAAAGGGAAACTGGATTTGGGTTTAACATCCATCAATAAGAGGAAACCTTCCTCTGAATTACTTGGAATTGCATAGGATTCTTCCGAAACTTCTCTAACTAAGTAAAGTCATCCTTTGAACATCTAGGACGTGTTAGATGAGGAGTGTAGTGGCTTCAGGAGGTGGATAGCCCCGTCTGCCAGCTCTCCTAGGAGAGTCTGGAATACCCCTCTGGTGTTGATGGGGGTATATACCTTATCTCTAGCATCCTTCTAGGTACTTTTAATTTGTGGAAGTTAGCACAGAGGCTGTCTGATGAATCTGAGAAAGTAGTTTCATTTCCTGTGGGTGCTATAGCAAGAGAGGTCACATCGTGAATGGCCGTTAACGAAGGGAAATCCCGAACTTTATTAGGGCTAATAATATGTTCCTAAATTTTTTAAAATGCTAGTGGGAATGAAATATGGAATTCGGTAAACACGAATAGAAAAACAGTGAGGAACACTGTCCTATCCTATTGACCTGGAGTAAGGGTGAATCTTAGGCTAGTCTCTCACCTGGACACCTAGTACAATATGTTCTGTTCCGATTTATAAAATTTTCAAAAAATTACTCATTCAGTGACATCAAAATTTGTGACGTCAGTGAAATTATTGAATAAATGCATTCAAAGATAGGGACAGGTACTATTAAATCAATTCTATTTCCTGTTTCCGCAGCGTGTAGAATGGATTTAAGATTTCCAATGAAAATGGAGCCTTTAGTCATCCTCCAGAATAAGGGAAGTAAAATAGTCAGGCAAGACAATACTGGTTGGACTATTTGACTGACTAGCTTGCAAGACTAACAAATCAGATGCATACATGTATACACGTACAAACATAAACGTAGGTACAGAGTCATTATTTGCCCTACACAAACATTAAATTTAAACTTTGTTTAGAAGATGTCACCAAAACTACTGACAGACAGAACAGAGATATACGAAGACAATAAATAGTAAGCTAGTTTGAGCCATTACTAAGTGCGCTACTAAACATCGTATCGTGCGGCATCACACCCGTGACAATAATTTATGTTTTGATGAATTACGGAAACACTCTTGTATTTCCGCTCTTGTGCGGATTAATGTCGTGGAGACTTTGTTGTTGTTGTTGTTGTTGTGCACAGCTTGTAGTTATTGTAGTTAGGGAACAACAGTTGAAACAAACAGCGCTCGGTGATTTGTGTTGTTTAGATGGTTTATGAGGGATATTTTAGTCTCTTTGAAAGCGCCGTGTGTGGGTGTATTGTAAATCAACCATCAAGCAACACGAATATTGTTTTAGTGTGTAACAATATGCGACATTCAATGTTTTAAAAGATCTAGCACTAAAAATATAACCTCACACTGAAAATGAAAACTTACTACTTTCTTATTTCATCATTCGAAAAATTCCTATCATCTGTAGGTTTTCTATTTGTAATTTTCACCGGAAATAAAAAAATTTCATGTTCTCTGAGACGAAAGAGCAATTTGTACAAATAACACTGGACGAGCAAAATACGCTGTAAAAAGACTTATATTAAGGTAAGTTTTGAGAAAATTTAGAACATGTTAAAAGAAAATCTTAGGAAAATGGAAAACCTATTGCTTAATGTGGTACTTCCAGGTGGTTTTGGAGTTTTCTTCGAATTCGGAATTTAATTTCAAGACATTTTAAAACCCTCTTTATAATATAGGTATATAACACGCAAAAAGAGTATCTTAGTTGAAAGAATAGCATCCCTCTCACCCAAAAGTCCCTTTGATCGAATTCGTGGAAAATTTAACCCCGCCAAAAATGGTGGTAGACCAATAAGAATGGAAAGTTCAAAAGAAAATAGCTAAAACTATGTTTTAAAACAATCTCAAAGAGGTAAATAATGCATCTATAAAATGGTCCTATGGTTCGATCACAGTATCCTGAGGGAACTGCGGCGTTATCTTTACTTTAAGAGAAACATCTCGCAGCTGAAAGATATGTGAGTAATTACACTAAAATTTATTATTGTAAAATTGACCAATCAATTCATTCAGCTGACTTATTAAAAAGAAAAAGGCAATAAATTTGAAAGCCTGTACCCCATCATGGTAAAGAAGAAGATTGGGGGTACTTGGTGATTGAAGTACAATCCCTAAAGGGAATACCTTCTTACTTTCAATCCATTAAAGAGGGCGTACTCAGTTGTAAGGGACGTACGAACTGACAGACCTACGGGGGTGCGCAACACATGTTAACGACTTTTCTTTCAGCGTAAACCCTAAAGACCCTTAAGCCTTTGGACTTAATTCTCACTTGAAGTCCAATTTTTCTTTCCTTTAGCCTTGCTCAACTTACACGTGTAACTTATCAAAGTGTGATAAATAAGTTGGGGGTGATAAGATAGATTTGCATGATTTTTAAAAGATGTAGCGGTACAATCTTTTTTTTAGGTCGGGCCGTTGACTAGGGGCCGGGGATAGGGGAGGTCCCAAAGAGAAAACAGCTCATTATTTTCATATTATCTATCAAGAAAATATCAATACTCAGAAATTTTTCATTTAGGTCCAAATTAATTGGAATAATGTGGAAAAAAAATATATTTGAAGTTCGTAGTTCTTGCATCGTTAATTGTGCCCTTCGTGAAAAGGGTAGAATAACGTGAAAATCCACTGAAAAACACCCCAAAATACCATGACATCCTTCTAATTCATGACTCCCTAAACTTAAAGCTTTTCTAGCGATAAAAAGCAAATCGCCTACAAATGAATGAATATTTATTCGATACATGTTTTAACTGTTTATTTCTGCTTGTCATGCTTCAGGAATATCATCCAATATTAGCCGAAAAAAAGGTTGATTTAATGAACTTACGCGATAAGACAGCGAAAGGAATAGATAATTAATGCGATTTCTAGAAGCGATAAGCGATGTTAAATAAACGGAACGCTAGCCGGAAATGGCAATAGAGAATTAGAGAGCTTGTAAGCTTAGGAAGTGGCCAGCATGCCTCATACTTTGTTCATCTCATTAGCCACGCTTGGTCAAAACAACGCACTACCTAAAATCCTAGACTAGCGTTAAAGCTTTCCTACATAAGGCACGGATTAGACCGAAAACGGAATTTACAGTGGTGTGAATACGTAAAGTTGTTTGGTGAGAAACTTTGGGCATTTTGTTAAAGTGTGAGATCTTTTTTTTTGCTTAAATTACAAGTGGTCATCTTAAGGCCTCCGGAAAAATAGCCCCCCCGTTTATCGGCGATTTAATCGCTCGATTGGTATGGGGAAAATTTGGGATGTTGCAAAAAGGACCTAGTGGGTGTAAGCAGGGATCTCGTAAAGTGTGAAGGATCTATCTTCCTTACTAGGCCTTTCTGGAGTTTGTAAAATCAGCTGCAGCAGCTTGAAGAGAACTCAGTACGCCCCAAATTAAACATTCTTGGTATTTTAAGTTCAAAACTGAATGGAGGGTGAACTGGACGGAACAGTACCGGAAGGGAGAACTTGAGAGATACGGCAACGTCTTCCAGGCCGAGGTTTTTGCGATTAAAACATGTGCTGAGGAAAACCTGCGGATGGAACCTAGAAATAGGGAGATTTGCATCTTTTCGGAACAGCCAAGCAGCACTGAAGAAGGCTCTTGTCCTCCTACAGAATGACCTCTTCTAGGGAAGACTAGCGTCTGGAAATGCAGAAAGGCCCTAGAACTACTCGGCTCGGCACAACAAAGTTAGGCTGGAATGGGAGCCGGGTCATGTGGAGATTAAAGGGAATGAGACTGCTGATTATCTGGATCTAATACTCCTTTCATTGGTCCAGAGCCTGTCCTGGGGATCACACCCTGGTGATCGGTTCGTGCGGCTCTCAGAGATTGGATCTGGAGGGAGCACGAAAAGAACTGGGTGATGTGTCCTGGGGATTAAACACAGTAAGACTATTGCTTGCTTTGGCTGTGTAAGCAAAGAACGAAAGAGACCCTGTGCTTGGGTAGAAATCAGATTACTCTTATTACCGACCTATTCACGAGGCACGGTAGGTTCAAGAAGCATCTGCGCAAGGTGGGTCTTATTAGATTGGAACCGTTGCGCAGATTGTGTCTGGAAGAGGAGGAGACGGCCTCTCAACTTGTTGTTCGACGGCTGCGCGACGATATCTTTGGAACTTTTGAGACCTAAAGAGATAGTAGCGTAAAAAGAACTAGTAGAGAAAGTTCTCAACCTCTTCAGGAGGAGAGGGTTCGCTTACTAGAACTAAGAAGGGGCTGGCACAATAATCTCTTGAACTGCGATGCCATGGGGCGTAGGTCCCCTCCCAAATACTATTCTATTCTATTTTAAGTTCAAAACTAATCAAATTTAATCAAAAGTCCAAATTTACAAAACAGATTTCTCAACATTTTTCAATTCTTATTTTCTCGAAGACTGCTTTTAACCGGAGATTCTGAAGATCCAATCTTTAATTCAGGTTCTTAATAAAAAAGCGAACATTAAGACTAAATAATCTTAGAAGCGTTAAACCCAATTCAATTAATGATCACTAAACGTGGAAACCGGAAACTAGTAACTTTAATTATAAATTTCTTAGTATTAAATTATACCGGATGAGAGAACGCAGTAAGTAAGCTAGTTGGTCTAAGTAAGTTTTGGCGAATTCAGTGAAATTAAAATACTTTTTGTGGAAACTTCTTCCTTCAAAGCGTTTCTAGATTATAGGAATTTCCTTTACAAAACATATACGTTAATTTGCATACAATATAGGGATAGGGGCGCTTCCTGTGCGCGAAGTTCTCTGCTTGGAAACAAGCAGCTGAAGCTTAAATGAAACTTAACCCCACCTCCTTTTTGAACTGCTAATGAATTACACGAACACATGGAAACGTTAGAGCCGCGTCCACATCTTGAATAATAGTGTCTGTATGTTTGTTAGTTCGTATTTTAAGACAACTAACACATTGGCTGTCAGTTAGTTTGTCTGTGAATGTGTATATTATAGAGAGTGTGTCCCAATGTATCGCCAGTATTCCCCGCGGAGGGGGACCATACAATATACATGGTTTATATATACCATGCGTGAGGCCAATATTAATTAGTTACCACTCTGCCATTCTCCGCCCCCCGCCCACCGTGTTCATGACGCACAAGTACGGAGAACCGAATTTCCTGCCAAGGTTCTCGCAGTGTTGTTAACAGAAATACTGGTGCCAATCCCCCTCCCCTCATGAAGGCGAATCTCCAATCACAAACTGCTCACTTGTCATCTAATTATTCTGCAAACACTACTTAGCACTTCAACGCATGCGCACAAAACGTGTGTGTGTGTGTGTATATATATATATATGAAAAGAGAGGGTGATTGAGAGAACCGAAGTAATAATTTATTGAAATCTTAATGGGACTTTTGAATAGAAGCTTTGCATAACCCACCATTTCTACCCCTAATAATTTTATATAGTGGCGCAAAATATAGGAAAACAGATTTTAGAACTGGACCCCCAGGGCTACCCATTAATACCCATCCATCCAACCAAGTAACCCATTCATGTTATAAATAAACCCACGCATTCATGAACTTTTCACGCACACTCATTCATACTTGCAATGTTTTTTTTTAAATTTATTTTGTTATTTACAATCTGTATACATTGTATACAGATTGTAAATATGGAGAGTATGATGAACTGGTGCGGGAGAAGAGCAAGAGGAGAGAAACTACCCAGCGGTAGCACTCTCTATAGGAGAGAGGAGAATGTGAGGGGTATAGGAGGAGGAGAGAGGAGAGTAATAGTTTAGGTTTTCAACCTACAAGGAAGTCGCGGGGCCACTGGCAATTCAGTCGGCGAGGAGTATTAGGGATGTCAGAGGAAGCGAGAGACAGTACAAGAGGATTACAGCTAGTCGAGAGAGTAGTGTGGAGAGTAGTCTTGGCGAGTTCGTCTATGAAGGGAATGTTGAGGTCGGTGTGAAGAGTGAGGTTAGTCACCGTAGAAAGGAGCGTCAGCTATCTGTCGGCAGTAGTTCAGATTAGAATGTCCTGTACAGTCCGTAGGTTTATAGGTTTGGCTGAACCCCACAGCTCTAGTCCTGTAAGTCCACATAGGTTTGAGGATATTCGAGTTCTATGGACAACTTGGAGCGTCGTCCAAGAAGTCTGCCAAGCAGTTTCGCACGATACGTCATTGCTTGCTTTTAAGTCTAGTGTGTGGGTTCCACGTGAGTCGTTTGTCTATGTAGAGCCCAGATCTTTACAAGGAAGAGGATTGCTGTTGAAGAGGACAGGTGGACAGGAGCCCCGCCGGAGAGTAAACGTGGCATGCTGGTGGCATTTCTGTGGGTTCATTTTAATCCGCCACTTCTTTGCCCAGGATTCTTATTTTATGTAAAAAAAACTTGAAATGTAAATCCAATAAGTATTACTGCAATAACCAAATTTATTTATTTATTTATCTTTTAAATTATATTTTTAATAACAAAAAAAACGCACAACTACTAATAATGAATACACTACTAAAATATAAATAAAATAAACAAAAATATAAGGTTAAGAAATAGAAAATAATAATAGAAATTCTCTTAATTTTAGGGAAAAATTCATGTATTTGTACAACAGGAAAAGGCTTTCTTTGTTCTGATTCGTAACTACTCTCTCCATGCTAAGCTGGCCATCAAAAGCTTCCCTATAAAAATATCCTCTTGCTTCTGAAAACACAGGGCAAACGGCCACCATATGGGTGCCATGGGTTATTGCAAAATGTATTACTTCTATTTTATTTTTTTGTTTTATTTTTTATATTAAGTATTTTATTTCTTAAAGAACGATTTTTAGTTATTCTTTATATGTTTAAGTTAAAAGTGTACTTTTATTTTATGTTTTTGTTTGTAAACATAATTCCATTGTAACGACTTAATGTCTAATACAATAAATAAATAAATAAATAAGTATTACTGCAAGGTGTAGGCAGGCTGGTGCAGAATTTTTGGTTTCTCGCATTGTGTACTGTTCCCATTATTTTTGGTGACTGAATCATAGTTTCAATAGGATGAAAAATTTGTTGCCAGTTTCAGTCATGATAAACTTTATTATACCGAGCTTTCGACCTAGGGTGACTAGGTCATCTTCAGAGGCTGTGGAACATATTTACAGTGTGTATATGATTGTTAACACACTGTAAATATGTTCCACCAGCCCTGAAGAAGACTTAGTTTCTCTAGGTCGAAAGCTCGGTATAATAAAGTTTGTCATGACTGAAATTGGCATTAATTTTTCACCCTATAGTGTACCTAAACTGCCCAGAGAGGGATGCAGGTTCAGGGGATAAAACAGAATTCAGGATTTATCTTCTGAAACTCCACACTCTACAAAAGGCATGGAGGAAGTATAAACCCCACCCTACGTCTCCTAAACCCTTCCTCCTTGAGCACGTCTGGACAGAACATATGTAAACACTCTCTTTTGAAATTGGTGACATCATAAGAGGGGGGGGAGACATTTTGTAGTGAAATTATTTTTTTGTTGGGAACTAGAAGTGGAGGGGAAGAAGAAGTCTGTTTTCACGTCAACTCCAGAGATTCTCTCTTACTTCTTTCCCCTGCTTCATTCAATTGAGTAACCATAGTGATTCGCCGACAATCACTTTTCTTAATCTCCCAGCTAGGCAGGGGTATGACGACGTGTGGATACAATAGCTCCCTCGTTTCATTTATTCAATTTTCTTTTTGTGAATGCCCCTTGAAGAAGGTAAGGCTTTTCTAATCGAAAGCTTCGGAATAATAAAAAACTTCAACCACAAATAGAACAGAGTCTATAATTTCTACTAACCTCAGTCCAACAAAAAGAGACAATACTTTTTCTTTTTTTTAACTTTATTTAATTTACAACTGCCTATTGGCAACAATTAAATCGGATTACAATACATAGATAAAAATGGCTGGAAAGATTTGAATGAGGGCCATCCAACGATAACCATCAAGAGTCGACTAACACAAGATGCCGTTGAAGTGAATTCGAAGGATGCCCTTTTCTATCATGCGATCAGGTGATCGCGAGGCCATCGACGCTTCAGTCTTCGGCGAGGATTTGAGGGAAGAGTAGTTTAGGATAGATTGTTTATGAGCGGGTTGAAGTGTTGGGAAAGTTTCGAATGAAATTTGGTGTGAACGGGATTTGGCTAGATCAAGGACAAAAGAAGGGATTTTTAGATCAGTGTGGATAGTGGTGATTGCTTACGTAGAAAGGAGCGTTAAGGATTATGCGTTAAGGATTTTTGATTGAAGGAATTGGATGCGGTTGAGATTGGAACGCTTTGCGGAGTACCGTACAGTTCAAGTCTATACAGGATGTTCATTTTAAGACGGTACAAATACATTTCATGCTTAAACGGTTAGTCTGAGCAAAAAAAATGGTAGAGGAAAAATTTGTTTCCCGTCACCTCTAGTTTCAGAATATGGGACTTGATTTTAGATTCCTGCCCGCATACGCGGCTGACGCGCGACCAAAAGTGAGGGATGGCAGTTAATGAGTATAAAAATTTATGAAAGGAACCGGAAACCGCAATTCGATATCTTCAAAATTAAAGGCGCAAGGCCATTTCAAAATCTGGATATTTATTAATCTATTTTCAATTTTTTAACTTGTTATCAAAGAGAAAGAAACTTGATATCAGCCGCGTATCCGGGCAGGAACCTAAAATCAAGTCACATATTCTGAAACTAGAGGTAACGGGCAACAAATTTTTCCTCTACCATTTTTTTAGTCACATTAACCGTTTAAGCATGAAATGCATTTGAGCCGTCTTAAAATGAAATACCCTGTATATCCAGATTGGGGGCTAGTAGAGCTGTGTAGAGTTTCTTTTTGTTGGTAAGAGACAATTTGGAGCATTTGTCCAGAAGTCTTTTGGTCATTCGGTAACGTAATTTAAGTTCCTGTCGCTTGAGCCGAGTATGGGGGTTCCAAGTAAGGCGTTTGTCGAGTAAAAGTCCAAGATAACGCACCTTATCTGCCGGAGGAGGAGGAATATGGTTCCGATAGATTGGTGGGAATACCTTGTGGATTGAGGGTAAAGGTTATGTAATGAGATTTAGACTCGTTGACCAGACAATACTTAATTTGGTTTTCGTTACTAAGTCCATCTTACCACCTCAGAATTGAAATCATTTCAAAGTTAAGAGTAAATAAACTGTGAAAATTTCAAGACAGTAACTTTATTTTTTCTGCAGTAGCTGCGCAAAAAATATATATAGGCATATACTTTTTTTTTTGCTCGTAGTTCAGTAAAAGAAGGTTTATTAAGGGATGGAGAAGGGACCATGGAAATTTGGCCAGTTTCTCAAAACAGACGAGAGGAACTGTAGTATCTAGTGATGAGATCTATATGCAAGAAGTTGCTGGCCGCTGTAAAGGAGTACATAGTAAAGAAAACTGCATCAAACAAACGACCCAACCAAAACCACTATGGTGAAACTGTAAATACCAGGGTTTTATATATATATATATATATATGAGCAACAAAAACACCAGCACACACGCATGTGCTGTAGAGCAATGAACTACATCCTCCAAACTCTTCTTCTTACACATAAACCTAACCTTACACATTCCAAGCGCGCGGGTATAAACAAGTGTAGAACCTCAACTAAAACATAAATACACCTGACGCCTTAGTTTAAACCCAGCCAGGTATATATGTATGTGTGTAGCTATCATATCTCCAGAGAATCACAGAGACCTACTACTTCCAGCACTTCCGCTCCAAAGCCCACCAGGAACACACAGTTCCTCTCTCTCTTTCCTTCATCCCCCCCCCCTATTCCACCTTTACTTACTTAAGTCACCTCCTCTCTAGACTTTTCCACCACTATCACTACTTCTACTCTCGTAACCCATTTTTATCTAAGTTACGTCTAGTTTTTACTTCTTCTTCTTCAGCAGATTTTCTAACCCCATTCCCATTTTTTTTTCTTGTGAATTTTTCATTACATTTTTCACAAAAAAATTTCCCTCCAAACCCGCACAGCAAGTAAGATCACGGAAAACGCTCTCACATATTATGCTCATATAGCCCAAGCTTGCCATTTCCGTTTCTTTTTAGAGATTACTTGTTAGAATTTATTGGCTGAAGATTTTTTTTTCTTTACGGATAATTGAGCAAGACAGAGAACACGTCACACTTTCATAATGAACTGCCCCCTTCTCGCCATAGAAAATTCTCCGAGAGAAAGTTGTCAGTAATAATATTCTGTCAATTTTCAAACTAACTTAAGTAATTCATTAAAATTTCTTAGCAAAAACTTGGTAAAACTACATTGTTCCCAGAAATAGGATTTTAAAAAGAAGCCCATAGGAAATTCCCCTCCCTGAAAGGAAGTACTTTAAAAATCAATTTTCACGATAAACTTTTCAATTACATCTTCAGTTTCCAGCATCCAGTCTGCGTTCATTTGCTTACAGCTACTTCTCAAATTTTCTGGCACTTCCTTCCCCTTAATTTTTTACTTCACCAATATAATAGGCTGAACTGCGCGTCTCTTTTAAGGATGTTCGTAAACGAAATTGGTCCCCTTTAATAACTGTACCAGGTTTCAGTGTTAAGTTTTAGTACAGGTCTCTTAGTATTACAGTGAAGTAATTGCTTATGTTTTTCTTTTAAGGCGGAGTTTAATTTCCAACTACCAATTAGGTGTCGTAGGGCAGCACATGCTTTACTATAAACGTTTTTTTTTTCTAACCAATAGAAACTTAGCTAAACGCGGGATTCGTATTGCTAGCATTAGAGTTACCTTAGATACTCCTTAACAAAAACTTACAGTTTTAAATGTTAAGTATAAGGGTTGATTAAACGCCAAAAGGTACACAAATTAATATGGAGACTACTATTGTCTACTCCTTAACAAAAACTTACAGTTTTAAAAGTTAAGTATAAGGGTTGATTAAACGCCAAAAGGTACACAAATCAGCAGTTCCCAACATTTCATTAATACTTCATTGATATAATTTAAGTAATTTTACTGCATTAACTTTTCCTTCACATTTTTTAGAATTTATTAGATGTCACAGACCCTTATGCTGGCCATTTTCGTCTACAAAATATTTACTCAAGTAGCACACCATTTAACTTAGATTGACTGTAATATCTATGAGTAAATATTGTTGAATAATCTACTTGTTATTAACTGTATGTTATTTGTGCTCATGAATATTTCGGTAAGACGAATTCAAGACTGAAATATTGTTTTAAATCCAAAAAAATTGAATCAAATTTAAACAGTAGCCGACTCTAACTTTGTCTTTTTCTACTTTAACATGCATGTATATGTGACTACTCAGAATAAAGGGCATATTAAAGATAAATCAGAAGAATAATTTGGAATAGAGTTAAAATAAAGTACCTATTTAATTACGAAGATATAATATACATTTTATCATAATTGTAACAAAATAACATTATGAATGAACTGGCCAGCATAAGGGTCTGTGACATCTAATAAATTCTAAAAAATGTGAAGGAAAAGTTAATGCAGTAAAATTACTAATATACTACTACTGTCTATAATTGTGTAAAATTTAATAGAAATCTATCGAGCAGAAAACGAGATATTTAGTGTTTAAGTTTGTTTGTGTTCAATAAAGTGAAAATTTTAACTTCAAATATCTCGAAAACTACTCGATAGATTTTGTTTATATTTTATTCTACGGGAATCTCATAGTTATTACTCAAGAGAAGAACACAAACACTGTCAACGATGGGGATACATTACTGTGTTCAATGTGTTGATATGTGTTTGTTGGAGGGATTCACAACAGTAAGGGAATAAAAAGTAGAAGCTCCCTCTCTAAGAACATCCCTCTCCTTCCAAGATCCCAAGCGAAAGCGTGCCACAACTATTTGTTCGAAAATTGAATAATAATGATTCTATGAACAGGTGAAGTGACAAAGTATGCTCAGATAGAATAACTCATTGAGTTAGCCAGCCATACTTAAGAGAGTTTAGCTCGATTATTTCGAGAGGAAAACGCGAAAAAATCTAGGGAAAAGTAAGTGGTAATTTGTACGTCCGTGAAAAACTATTTTGTTCGAACAGAATTTTAGTTATCTTTGTTGCTAACTCTTGTTTATAATTGATTGGCTAGTGCATGCTACTAAAATAGCACCTTAGAGTGAAGCTTTAAACCACTCTTTTTTTTTAAAAAAAAAGCTATACTCGTCTAGCATTTTTGAAAGAAAATTCCAAAATGAGGGAAAAAATGTTTTTTCTAAAAAAAGAAGAAAAAAACCCTGCATTTAAGAGGAATGCAAAAGAGATGGTAAAGAAGGCAAAGAAAAAAACCGTTCAGTCGTGTATTCTTAATAGTGTGCTTGGAGAGAAGATTGTTTGTCACAGAGCTTGATGTCCTGATGCTGGGAGGATGGAAGCAGAAGGGGGTAAGACGGATGTTTGATTTTCCCTGGGTAGTTGGAATTCTTTTTCTTTTTCTTTTTTTTTTGTTTATGTGGAAGAATAAAGGAAGGGGAGCAGGGAAATATGCTTGTTGTTTGAGTAACTCGGGGGAATGAGAGAGGGATCCTGTAGCAGAGAGGAGATCTGGACGAGGTGGGAGTCGGGAATCTTTTACTTATTACTCAAGAGAGTTGAACACAAACACTGTGTCACAACGGTGGTGGGTGATACATTACTGTGTTGAATGTGTTGATATGTGTTTGATGCGGAGGGGGGATTCACAATAGTAAGGGAGGGAAAGCTCCCTCTCAAAGAACATCCCCCCTCCTTCCAAGATCCCAAACGGAAGCGAGCTGTGAGGAAAAAGAGAATCTCCCGGAAGATGCTTGTTGTGTGCACGTTGATCCAGTCGTTTGATAACACTTCCCCCCATGTTGACGTATTCTGTCAGTAAAATGGTTTTTTTTCCTCCCCTTCCCCCTTCTTTACTTGGACAAGGCGGTGGAGTGAAAAAAGGTGAATTGATTTTGCAATGCAAGAATTTGTAGAATCCTGTTTGTTGATCATGTTTAAACAGGACGTTTGCTCAATAAAAAAAAGAGAAAAGAAATCTATCTTGGATGCGTTTATAAAAAAAATGATTATTGATTGATTGCATTTACAGGGTTACAGTTGTTTATTTTACAGGGAAGAAGGACCCCCCCCCCCCACAAATCTTCCCCAAGGAAAAAAGGGGCGCAGTTTCAACAAGCCGCTGCAGATAGAAGTTCTTCAGGCTGCTGATCTTTACACAGTTGACAGCTTACTCATTTACATATAAAGAATTTTAAACAGTTTAATTAGTGACTTCAATTAAGTTGAGCTCCTTATCTCGTATCTCGTATGATCCCTTCTCCTTAGCCCTGTTTTTCCCCGGGCTAAGAAAAGTATCTGCCTTTCATTAGACATAGTTTTAAAGACCCTAAAATTGTCTCACCATTATTAACCAATTAAATTCCTTTAAAAACTGTAACTGTTTTCTATTTTCTTAGCAGTAAATTAGAGTTCATCACTTGGGTAGATTTATGCTAAATATATCAATGAATAGATGGATAGATACACTGTTTACTTGATATAGTTTCTGCTTAAATGATCAATTGCCATGGTTACAAGATGATGAGACCTATATATAGTGGGGGACATCTATTATATATAATAGAGGCGAGTTGAAGGAGAGCAATATATGTGGGTTAAGTTAGGTTAGTTTGTAGTTAGGAGGTTGTACACCATGGGCTTCATCATGGTCTTAGTGGATGGAGAAGTAGTGAGTGGATGTACTTTGTACCTAATGAGGTAGTAATGACCTGACGTTAACGAGATCTATCATCAACATCATCAACACGCTTCTAGGGTGACTTCGTCATAAAGGGAGCTTCAGTGACATCTTTATATATTGTGATTATAATATTGTTGGCAATTCTTAGCTAAGTTGGATAAACTGGATGTGAACTTAATATTCCAAAAATCTCTTTGCAATTAGTTAGATCCGTTTTGAAGTTGCCACCTCCCCCCACGTGGTAATGCCCCCCAAAAAGGGAGGTTAGGTTATCGGGTCCATGAAAAATTGAAAGACGTGTTATCATAGAATCCTAGATCAATTTTATGTTAATAAGGTACCAAAAAGGGCATCCGACTGTAAATAAAAAACCCTTCAAACAGGTTAAACAATTTAATGAATGATTGTTTTTTTCATTTACAATATTTGAGAATTTTCCTGGAAATGAAAAAGATTTTTCATGACAATCAACAACGTTTAATTGAAAAATTGTTTTTTAATCAGTAAAACTTCAATTGAGTGGAATGAAGTGGTTAGCACTTTTCTACAGTATTGATTGTATACTATACTGTATACTGTACGGTACTCTTATAGTTCGGACTTTTATGCATTATCAGGAGTAGATTGAACCGGGGCCATGATTACAATAAACATGTCTGCTACGATGGTTAAAATTAGAGATATTATCTTGCATTAACGGCGGACCTAACGCATATTTTCCAAGTATACATTGAATTGACCGAGTTAATAATGTGAGTTATCCAATTTTAAAGTACCCTCCACTGAAATTCTCAACAATTTTTCTAATCTACAATCTGTATACACTGTATACAATCAGTAAATATGGTGAGAGCGATGAACTGTTGCGGGAGGAGAGCAGGAGGAGAGAAACTACCCAGCGGTAGCACTCTCTATATGAGAGAGGAGAGATAGGAGAATAATGGCGTTGAGGCCTTCAGACTACAAGGAAGTCGCGGGGCCACTGGTGATTCAGTCGGCGAGGAGTATTGTTAGGGATTGTCAGAGGAGGCGAGAGGCTGTACAAGAGGATTAGAGCTAGTCGAGAGAGTAGTGTGGAGAGTAGTCTTGGCGAGTTCGTCTATGAAGGGAATGTTGAGGTCGGTGTGAAGAGTGAGGTTAGTCACCGTAGAAAGGAGGGTCAGCTATCTGTCGGCAGTAGTTCAGATTGGAATGTCCTGCACTGTCCGTAAGTTTTGTAGGTTTGGCTGAACCCCACAGCTCTATTCCTGTAAGTACACATAGGTTTGAGGATATTATTGTACATTAAACGTTTCGAGTTCTATGGACAACTTGGAGCGTCGTCCAAGAAGTCTGTAAAGCAGTTTCGCACGTTTCGTCATTGCCTTTGTCTTTTAAATCTAGTGTGTGGGTTTCACGTGAGTCGTTTGTCTATGTAACATCTAAGGTAAGTTACAACTGGGTTATTTTAACTGTCAGATACAAAGTAAATTCTGTTTTCATTTATAACGTTTATTCTTTTGCTCAATTTTCTGTATAATACTGTATTTACATGGTGAGCGTGTATAGTATGTATTTAGTAAAGTATGTTTGTCTTACCAGATGGAAATACATTATTTAACAGTAAACAGAATAAGAAAGCTTAAGCAAGTACATGCTTGTGTACTTAGTACCTGGGTGGGTGTGCATGAACTTGCAAAAAGGGGACATCTAGGAGTCTGATAGAAAAGGAAACGTGTCTGTAAGTCTGTCGGCAAATGGTATGTGTGTCTGTGGACTAGTATAAGTACACAGTGAAAGTAACTAAAAAAAAAAAATCTAAATAAAAAATGAAATAAGTTATGAAGGAAGTTGAAACCAGATATTACTCTTTAGATACCACTGGTGCTTTCTAGCGAAAGTTCCGGTCAAGATATCCATTAATGGAAACATCGATTATACCAATTGTTTTAAATTAATTAATTAATTATTTGAAATTCGATTATCACACACAAAAAGAACCACATTAAAAAGGACGGGGACTGTTATCCCCAAGGGAACGTGACAAGGACCAGGAAACAGAAGTTCTGTAATAAAGTGAATGTAGCGAAGACAAACTATTGGAGGCTCTTGATGGTTAGGTTCTCCAAAAAGTAAGGAATAAGATGCAAGGAAATAAATGAGGTAAAAGTAAACCAATAAGGAAAGAATGGCGAAAAGAAAGCTTAAGATAATAGGAGCATTTGCGAAGAATGGTCAAAGGGAAGAGGTGAAGAGGAGGATGTGAGGAGATGTAACTCTGCGAGGAGAAGAAGAAGCGAAAGACTTAACTAAGATATACAGTATGGACATTTATACCTATATGGCGAGAAAGAAGATTAAGGTGATGTTGATTGGTAAGAGGCTATTGGCCAGAGGAAGCGGCCAGACTTTAACCCAGAATATGAGATGGGCCTTATATATTTCAAGTCCTTGAGTCCAAATGGGAGTTATTGGGATATTGGGTTATTTGCAGAAGGTAGTTGACTTTTGATGGAAAAACATAAAATCTGAAGATGTGTCAAGTTTCCTAGACGCTTTATCGGTTTTTCCGTTTCAAAATGGAGTAAAAGCTATTCTACATATGATAGCCTTTGTAGGTTCTGTCAGGAAGTGGAGGAAACGGCACTGCACGTGTTGTGTCAGTGTGAGGGGCTGGTCTGGGCTAAGGAGGTTACTTCTCGGGGAGGAAAAACCAAGGACTGTGAGCTTTACCCAGGAGTCGCTCTCCAGAATTAAGTGTCTGATTAAACGGACGGGTCTGGAGGGCAAGCCACAATCGATCCAAAGGGGTCGCAGTGGCGTAGGCCTTAAGGGCCGCCCTATTAGAATCTTATCTTATCTTTTTATTCCACGTTTATCTTCTGTTTAGAAAAGGTTTAATTCACCAATTATCCATAGCTCCAGGAAGATATGAGGTAGGTCTCTAAGGTGGCGAGTAGCCTTCCCGAGATCATTATTAGGATAATGGCTAGTCGTGTTGGGATGAGCTAAGAGTACAGCTGGATCATTTTTTTGGGGCGTAGAATTTTACATTTTCAAAACAAACAAATATTGAGCATTATACAGTTTATTACACACTGTTATTCACCATACTCTAGCGGAAATAAGGTCATCAGATATGGCGGAAGATATACGGAGAAAGAGTAAATGGCAAGGATCTATATGCTGTGTGACGTGTACATGACACCTCCACAGAAATGGGAATGTACATATACATATATTAATGTTAAATATAGTATATAGTACATGGCAGGCCTACCATTGTACCATAGTACAGCAATGACGCAACTATTCACTGCTACCGCAATATAAGGAAAGAGCATTTTACCCACTTCCTGTGCAATGGCTGGAGGAGATAACTGGGCCAAGATGGGGGTTCCTGTATATATGTATATATATATATTCTACATGGATGTGACGTATGTGCGCAGTCTGAATAAATTACCGTGTGTAAGATCGGCTGATCTCACTTTCTGTCATTTCCGTTTGCCCAAACCAGTATGTTACATGACCGCGGTGTAGTCCCACCAGTTAAGGACAGCTGGTGCGACAGAAACCGTCTGTCTGCTTGTCTGTCTGTCTAATTTTGCCAGCTTCCTCATCTCTTGGTTAATTGCTTGGCTGACATCTACATATTGTAGCGTGTGAGTGCGTGTGTACATGTGAGGAGAAAATTTAGCCTGATCTATAAGGCTATCAATATCATATGCGCTAAAATAGGAAGTACTCTGATCATGCCAAAATTTTCAACATAGACAAGACGTTTTCAATTCTCTTAGTAAGAAAGAAAGATGTTATCCAGAAAAGCTTAGATATACAACAACAAACTGCGGAAAAAGAATCAACTCGGAATAAATAAAAGTCAGAAAATTCTTCGGAAAATGTTTCCAATAAAATGTCCAATAAAACAATCAATTAACTAGGTTCTTTGCAGTAGAGCAGGATTTCCGGTAAAAAGATTTAGATCGCTAATTTACAGGCGGATGTTGAGGTAGTGATACTTGGATGCTGTAAAAAGTTTGAAGTTAAGGCGATTTTTTTTTTTTTAACTCAGAATCAAAAATTTGAGAAATAGAAAGATCTGGTAAGAAATAACTCATGACTTTCTCCTTGTTATTCTGATTCTTCGTCTTGGATCCAGTAAGCGAGCAACCTAAATTTGTGGCCAATATTGGGCATATCCCAGCGATTGTTATTGGCATTCCGGCTCAAGAGTAAATTCCACAGTTTGGCGGCAGCCCTCTTAAGACTAATTCTTCATCTACGGCTCTTGGAGCTTTTCTGCTAGAGGTTTTAGAAGACCATCATGAGACTTCGCTTATTTTTCAGGCGGGGCTTAACGTCCAACTATCATTTACTAGGTGTCGTGGACGGAGGCGAATAGCAAACGTATTTTACTATTTCACATTTAACCATTAAATAAAATCCAAGGCCAAGACCGGGAATCGAACCCAGTACCACAATGCGTATTAGCTTTGCAGGTCTCTTCTGGGTCCCCTATGGAGACCGTATTAGAGATTAAGCTGATAAGAACAGATACTACACTTTGATCTTAGCCAAAAAGCCGAAAAGCGAGACGTTATAGATCCATTCCACTATCGGACGGCCACTATGAGAAAGTAAATAGCAGCATACTTCCCGCTAATAACTGGCTTTATGATATCCTTGTAGGGTACAGTAGGCTCAGAAAATATCTCCACCGGAGATGTCTCTCAGAGGGTGGGTCCAGCTTCTGTGCCACATGGAGACCAGGGAGTTTACAAGTGAAAGCGACAGGTGGAAAAAAAAACTGAACCTTGTAAAAAGGAGAGGTTTTGCCTTGCAGGCCCCCAACAAAGAGCCTCTTTTGGTAGAAAAGCTTAGGGATTAGAACCACCCTAATGGCTCTAATCTAATCTAATCTAGAAGGACCAATAATTAACCACATCTCACATGAATCCCCTAAAATTGATTTTCATGAGAAAATACGGTCAATTAACACTTTTCCCGAGAGGTTCTTGGTAAAACTTCGAAAAAGGGTCATTCGTGTGAGACCAAACATCAAGAACAAATGGGTGGTTGCATCACGATAATGCTCCTTGTCACACAGCAATTTCAATAAACGAGTTTTATTGGCCAGTAAAAACATTCCTGTGGCTCCTCACAGCCTTCTTATTCGCCTGACTTGAGTCCTTGTGACTTTTTTTCTCTTCCCTTGAAGTGGAAAAATCACCTCAAGGGAACTCATTTTGGGACAGTTGAAAACATTCAAACGGCTGTAACCGACCAGCTGAAGGCTATTCCAGTATCGGAGTTCCAGCACTGCTATGAGGAGTGGAAGAAACGTCTCCAGCGCTGTGTGGCTCTAGAAGGAAGTTATTTTGAAGGTGACAATATAGAATTGTAATTCTTTTTGGATAAAAAAATTTAAAAAAATCAGTCTCATTACTTAATTTACAGACCTCGTATATCAAATAAATAGTTCCAGTGTTTATCCCCAATAGATTCAAAATCCCCCTCCAAACATAAAACCTGATGTGGAACAGTGGAGTAGCTACTTCCCCCAGTTTTCTTGGCGTCCCTGCAGGTCTAACAACACAAACAACTGACATCCTTCAATATTTGGTTTTAGTATCCATCCACTTCTACCTTTCCCATTTTTTAATATACCCCTTTATTGCGGCAAAGATGAATATTCCCTCCAATAAATCATGAATATAAATGCGCACGATTTATTGTAACTTCCGCTATCTACGCTGAAAATCAAAAGTTAAAAGGATTTCCTTGTAATCTAAGAGCTATATTGTTCAATATTTACTATTTCCGTTCTTACTATTATCCAATGCTTCTTTACTTCCTTTCTCTTAAACTCTATTTCTTTTATTTTTATTTTTTTTTTTTACCGTGCTTATCAGCATAAATTATCTGTTAAATGATTGCGTGAGAATTTTGTTAGAATCATTGAATTGCTTTTGCAGGTTTTTACTATTATTGGTACAAAACATGCTTCCCCATTTTAATACTATACTTTTTGGTCTCTAATACTTATTCCTCCTTCTCTGGAAAAACTAATTTTACCTAAACTTTACTTTTTTAAAAGGTTTATTTGAATAGAAAGTTTATTATTCACTACGCACACTAAACTAAACCCGAGAAAATTCAGCTTATAAATTATTGTATCCTGTAATTTTATTTATTCCAGGATTTCATCGCTAAATAGAAAGGGATTTGGGGGGGGGATCAGCGGAGGAAAGGAGAGATATTCCCATGATTTTATTAAGATTTTTAAATTTATTATCAGCATGTTAGTAACATTGCATGTCCTGAAAAAATATGACAGTTCTCTCAGCACCAAGGCAAGTACCCTAGGAACTGTGTGAAATACTTGACAGGGTTTTAGGGATTTAGAAACTGAAAGCACCCAGCACAGTCAGAAATTAAGGAGGAACAAGTATAATTAAAAATCTTACATGAATATATAGTTTTCGTGACAGCAAATTGTTAAACTTAGGATGGAAGATTTGGCGAGGAATCGGTCAAATAAAACAACTCGTCTTTTTGCCAACGTTTCTACAAATATATTGTTCTCTTCAGGGCGTGGCTATGCGGGTTTCTGTAACTCAACCAACCCGCATAGCCACGCCCTGAAGTGGACAATATATTTGTAGAAACGTTGGCAAAAAGACGAGTTGTTTTATTTAACCGATTCCTCGCAAATCTTCCATCCTAAGTTTAAAAATCTAACGTTAGAGTTACCCTAGCCTAGAATCAAACAATAACACTTACAAAGTTTCTAGAAAAAAAAAAAACAAACAAAAAACATTTGCAACCTCTGATAATGGATGAAGGTCCGAAACTAGTCAGGGATATCAAAAAAACATACTCACTATAATGGATAAAATCAACGATATCTGCCGACCTAAAAACCATTTTGAAATATAGAATTTTATTTTACCACTAAAAGCCTAAGAACTATTTTCTCGACTCTTAGACCTGATCGCAATACCTACGTAGCCTGGTATTTACAGAGGAATATTATGTTAGTTTGGTCTATTATTTTATCAACACAATTTTTAATTACGTAATAAATTTGAATGAGAAATTTCTCACTAGAATTGTTATGAGTAATTTCTACTCATTAATACATCACGATTTAAATGATGAAACGTTAAATTAACATTAATAATTATTATTATACATTATTATTGTAACCTTGTAATAATATTAATTAATATTACAACAATAATGGCGCATAATAAACAAACAGGGTACATGGGAAATGGATGTGTATTGTGTTTAAGCCAATCCACGTCAGTGAACCCAGATTTGTAATTTCACCTGTTTTTAATAATTATCACTTCCACGGTAGCCGAGTGGAGTTATAGGCTAGACCAGCAAAGCTAAGATGTATTGTTGGTTTAGTGGGTTCGATTCCCCTAGTCTAGACCTTGTATTTTATTTAATGGTTAAAATTTATAGTAAAGTATGTTAGACGATAGATAGGCTAGACCCGCAATGCTAAGATGTATTGTTGGTTTAGTGGGTTCGATTCCCCTGGTCTAGGTCTTTGGCTTTATTTAATGGTTAATAAAAGAAATTTGCAGTAAAGTATGTTTGGTAGTCGCCTTCGTCCGTGACATCTAATTTGGTAGTCGGGCGTAAAGCCTGCCTGAACAGAGTAGGCTTACATTCCAACTAAGGAAGTACATGGCTAAAATTGTGTTTCAACAGCAAATGCATTTAAGGTTTTATACGATAATTAACAAGAAAAAGAGCATTCTGCTCAAGAAATTGGATACCATAGAATATGACACTAAACATGGCATGTTTTTCCAAACTGTAACATTATATACATGTCCACCTCCATCTTGTAAAAAAGTTTAAACAAATCTCTTCCCAGTCTAAGCTTTAATTGCATTACACAATCTTATTTAACAATCTTTTTTTCTTTTTTTTTTTGGGGGCATCTGCAGCAGATATCAGGTGACAAATGGGCTCCTATTCTCCTAATAAGACCTTAAGCTTAAATGTTTTGACAGAAATCCATTTAAGGAGAAGACTTTTAAGTTACCTAAATTAGCGATTATACTTGGGGGATAGAGGCACGTTCATTCCCTGCCAATGAATTCAGCCGAAATGCATTGTCACGCAAGTACTAAGGGCAAGTACCCTACTTACAACGTGCTAATCTTGAATACTTTGATAACAGCACCGTGCCAATGCTAGGGGCTTAGGGCATCGATAACAAATATAAATGGTCTCTCAATGCATTTAATTAATGAATAACTAACACTTAAATTGGACTGATCTTTTATTACGTTTTAACTTAAAAATAAAAACAAAAATTAGTGTCTGTAAATGAGTATATGGTACTGAAATAAGGTGGAAATCTGGAAATAACTGAAAGAAAAAGATAACTGGACTAACCTTATGTTTATTAAGGAAATTTGGCTGTTCTTATTGGTTTGGCACTTACCTAGAACAAAAGAAAAGACATGTTTCTATTAAAATAATGGAATGAATTAATTGTAATTAAATAAGGGAAGGAAATGATGAAGATCGTGTAGGAGAGAAGGGAGCGAACCGGAAGTTCCCTACTTTGCCAGGAGTGGGGATGGCAAGATACTTAGAATAGGGTACTTATCCAAAAAGGATAATCATTTCAGGTACTATAGTCTCAATTCTTGTTCTAACATGGAACCCACTCGCTTGACTTAAACGACAAGAAAAGTAGACAAAACACTGAGCTCAAAAGACTATTAGACTACAGTTTACTTAAACTACTTTAGGGGATTACTGTTCCATTATTTTTGGTGACTGAATCATAGTTTCATTAGGATGAAAAATTAATGCCAGTTTCAGTCATTATAAACTTTATTATGCCGAGCTTTCGACCTAGAGGGACTAGGTCATCTTCAGGGCTAATTTACAATATACTGTTTTACATCATTAGAGGGTTGGTGTGTCTTCCGTCTTGTCTGTTCATGGACTGATAGTGATCCTGTTCCAACGCCTGAGATCACTCTCAGTCCATGAACAGACGAAGACAGAAGACACACCAACCCTCTAATGATGTAAGTCCCTAGATCTAAAGCTCGGCATAATAAAGTTTATAATGACTGAAACTGGCATTAGTTTTTCATCCTACTTTGGGAATCTTAACCTCATTTTACTTCCATTTCCCTTTCCGGTCTGACATTCAATCCGCTACAAGAAATTCCAGAACTCCTGATCTGCAAATTACAATCATTAAGGTCTGTCCGACTTTCTTGCCTGTAACCAATACTTGAAGATCCTCTCAGAGGTCTTTAGCACGAATGGCCTTATCACTTGTTCCAGGAAATATATCTGGCTAAAGCTACAATAGCTCTTAGGGGTAGTTTCTGTCCTCATTAATTATTAAGGTTGTTCCGAATAGCTGTATTACTGTTACTGTATTACAAACATCTGCCGTTTTAATAAATAAATTAATTTAAAAAAAAAGAAAAAAGATCATTGCTATTATCAATTTAACTTTCACCTTTCGCTGATACCAGAAAATAACCACCTGCAAATTATCAGATACATATACACATCCATTTTGATACAATATCAGCATTGATATTATCCAATCTAATCTAGAGAAGAATGATACGCTATGGAGGAAAAGCAGAGAACTCTAGCGAGTAATAAAATATTATTTATTAGGGTTAATAAATCAGCCTAATACTCTCATTTGCGGGGTGTAGGGGGTGTAAGGAAGAGAGACGAGAAGAGATTAGCGGAAACAGAGATAAAGTAAAAGGTTAAATAAAATGGCGAATCACAGAGGACGGAAAGTGTTTGCATCAGCAGCCCCTTTAAAATGGCATTGGAATCTGCTGCAATATACTTTCTGGCATTTTTGGGTGACTGGCTGGCTCTTAGTTTAATACGCTCTCGCCAAAGTAAGCACTATTTGCCAGGTGGTTTTTGGTGAGGTGGAAGGCTGGCCCTGGGAGAAAGGGAAGGGAATGATATCTGGCACGGATAACAGTTTATACCTACCATTCTCTTGGTAGGTTTCTCTGGGTGTACGGTCAGGGATCGTGGAAACATAATCCCGAGGGAGATAAAGATGGAGTATAGCTGGTGGGGTAACTCCAATTGGAAGAGATAATAATTCTGGCGGGAGGGGACACTTTCTATCATTTTCACTAACGGAAATTGCTACAATTCTAATTTACCCATTCTACTTCCTTTTTCTTCATCCACTACAACAATAATTATTTTACCTTCTCTTACCCTAAAGTTCAAGGAAGTACTGCAGTTGTGCGTTCTTCATTGAACTATTCTTGCCAAAATAATAATAATAATAAGGGTAATAACAATGCCAGCGATCCTGGTTATAGCGAGAGTTATCCCAATTGCACTCCTGGCCGATGAAAGAAGGAGAGTGTACGCAAGAAGGCACGAGGTGGATAAAGTAGCGGTCTCCAGAGAGGAGCGTGCATACATGGTGTTGGAGTGGCAATCTTCTTGGGAAGAGGAATCAAGAGGTAGATGGACGGCCAGCCTTATCACAGATGTTGGTGCATGGATATAGAGGTCCTTTGGCGAAGTAAATTACTTCGTTACCCAATTCCTTAGTGGTCACTGGTATTTCTGTGAATTTTTAAGGAAAATGGGGAAGAGCACCAGTGGTGAGTGCGGCTATTGTCCGGGAGTGCGAGACGATGCCGCCCACCACACCTTTTTTATGTGTGAGAGGTGGGTTTGTCTCAGGAGAGACTTGGAACAATATGTCGGGCATATTACCCCCGCGGGGATAATACCAACTATGCTCACTAGTAGGCGGGCAAGTGTGGCACGCTTCATTAGGGAGGTGCTGATTGCCAAACAAAGGGAGCTGGTCGAGTTTGACGGGAGGACCCCTGGATTGGGGATAGAATAGGAGCCTAGCCTGATGTAGTGCTGCATAAGCGAATCCAGGCTGGACCTGTTGCCGGGGGAGGTGTTTTAGCCGGTAGGCTGCCTTGGCGGGAGTCCGGCACGTACGTGCGTTAGAAGCATTTCACCTACCCCAATAAAAAAAAATAATAATAAGGAGCTATGCGGTTAGCGTACTGGACTCCCACGCGGAGGTCCCGGGTTCGAATCCAGCTGCTGACCTCTTAGATTTTCTCTTCTTAGGAGCTTCTTACAGCTCACTGTCCGGAGCTTTATTCAATGCATTGAAAAAAGCTCCGGGCGCCATTAACCTGAGATGTTGACGCGCCTTTAATCATTACAAAAATAATAATAATAATAATAGGTCTACCGTTTAACTTGAAGCGTTAAATGAAAGTAAAAATAAATAAATAATTTATTTTAAATAAATATGAAAAAAAGACCTGTGGCGTAAAAGGTCTGTGAAAACGGGAAATGGAAAACTGATTATCGCGGAAAACTTGTGTCCCCCTGTTTGTGTTTTCTCTTAGTAAAATTACTGCGGGCAGATTAGTGGTAATCCAGTGGAACTGTGGTTTTTCCACTCTCTTCTCTCCTTTAAATAAACTCGCAGACATTCCCTCCTGGATGCCATTTCTCCATAGTATAATACGCCCAACCAAAAGTGGGGGACGACCCAGCAGACACAGTGTGGGTGGTGGAAAATACGCCTTAGTGTGAACCTCCTTGGGCGCAAGCAAACATAGCTGTTGTTTCCGTGTACGTATTTGTAGGTAGTATGTAGAGCCAAAACTGTTACCTTGCAGAGAGAGCTATGGTAGTACAAGCTCCCTAGATGTACCTACACCACGGAGGTTGGGGTTACTTCGTAGAGACAGTCTCCCTTCTCTCACTCTAGTTAAGAGGGCATAGCAAGGATAATGCATACATACAAGCTCAGCATCCCTTTTTGGCTGCTTCACTTGCTACCACCACTCACACCCTGAACACAAGGCTTTTGCCCTTTGGAACTTTGCCCTATATCCTACACTATACAGCCGCCCTTGATAACGAACTAACCCTGTTCTATATTTTAGTTAGTTTAGTGCTACTGGCCCCCCCAAAAAGTTTGGATTATTGCATAGTTTTGCACAAGTGCCCCTCCACTTTTTTTTCCAGATTTAATTACAAATGTTTTACATAATATAATCAACCAGAGAAGCTGCGAAAATCTTGTTTAATCTTGTATCACGTAATTAAATTTTTTTAAATCAAACTTTTCATTTTGAGAATCTCAAAAACCTGAAAACTTGATGCATTTTAATGGACTAGTTGATTGGCTGTGCTTATCGATTTTCATTTACAAAAAACATATTTAAATTTTAAAGAACGACAAATAAACTATTGTTACTAAGGTAACATTGGCAAACAATTGAAATATCTCCATTAAATTCAACAAGCCATTAAACGGGTTATAAATAAATATTAACACTCAAAATTGCTCGAATTTGAACGATATTATTGTTAAATTAAGACGCCACGGTAGACGAGCGGTTATAGACTAGACCCGCTAAGCTAAGATGTGTTGTTGGTTTAGTGGGTTCGATTCCCGGTCTTAGGCCTTGGATTTTATTTAGTGGTTAATATGAGAAATTTATAGTAAAGTATGTTAGGCGGTTATAGACTAGACCCGCAATGCTAAGGTGTATTGTTGGTTTAGTGGGTTCGATGCCCCCGGTCTAGGCTTTAGATTTTATTTAATGGTTAATATGAGAAATTTATAGTAAAGTATGTTTACTAGTTGCCTCCGTCCACGATACCTAATTTGTGGTATTTGGACGGTAAAGTCTGCCTAAAAAAATAGGCATTTACTTTACTTTTTCCACAATTATTAATTTATTTATATAAACGGTAAAATTTAAATTGTTTCTTTGCTTTTATTGATGAAAACAAATTATTGCTGAAAGTGAGTTCATATTGCAAAGTAGAACTTTCTGCAAAAGCAACCGTTTGCAATACATCAACTTTTTGCTAGACGTAGCAAAAAAAAAATCCCGCCACAAGAGGAATTATAAAATTACTAATAAATTAAAATATTTATTAAAAAATTTAATTATTAAATTTTCGCTTATTAATTTTTTTTTTTAAAATAATAATATTATTGCTTTAATAACTGTGCTGATATTCTTTCTTGTTGGCGGGTATTAAAAAATACAAAAAATAAATTAAAAAGTCAGCTGAGTATAATTATATAGTCAGCAGAACGACCGGAAATGAAAGGGGAGGAGGAAGTGAATAGTGGATGCTGGCGGAATTACAGCCTTGTTGATTTGTTTTGCTTCTAATTTCCACCATCCAAAAGCTCATTAATATTCTTCGTTTGGCACCACTCAAATACAATTTAAAAAAAAAAACAAGCTTCAATTTCGAAATAAAGTTATAATAAATTATCATAAAATTAAATATATCCTCATTAATATTGCAGGAAATTGGTACATTGTGTTCCGTGACAAAGTTTCAGGCTTAAAAATGTTTACTTTAGAATAAGTAGATGAAGTCTGCCTGACAGGACTGTTTAACCAAAAGTTACGTCAGAACAAACCGGTTTTTCTTAACCTATTTCGATCTAAGAACCGGAACATATAACCACCTCACAAAGTATCGGTTACAAGACGAAAAGGTGATGCGGATTTCTTGTTTCAAGAAACTATTAATAAGGGGTTTTTAGGGAAAGTGGTGTTCTAGTTTTTCGTTTTGGATTTTCACCTCCTCTTCTTGTGAAGCAGAATCTCGATTCTGAGTTTTCATCAGACAAATCCGTTTTATGGTTTCGTAAAGATTCGCCGCCACTCATACTTAATAAACCATGGTATACGTTACTATTGAAATAATCGATTAACTGGTAAGCCTAATTTAAGAGCCATTATCAGCTTGGCCTGCCTAGAAGCACCTCTGCGGTCTATTTAAGAATGATCATCATGGTCATGACTTCCGGCAATCTCATTTTGCACATGGATTGGGATAGAGCTAATGCTATAATAAATCGAATTATCTATGCTGACCATTTTTTTGTTGGCGGGTAATAAAAAATACAAAAAATAAATTAAAAAGTCAGCTGAGTATAATTATATAGTCAGCAGAACGACCGGAAATGAGAGGGAAGGAGGAAGTGAATGGTGGATGCTGGCGGAATTACAGCCTTGTTGATTTGTTTTGCTTCTAATTTCCACTATTTCTTTACATTTTTCTCTGCATTAGACGCTATCCGACAATCGGACAAAGTAAATCATAATTATTAATGATATTAGGGGGGATGACAATGTTATGCACTTTGGCACGTACGATTGGTCTGATTCAACGAAATTATTGACTGAAAGATAAAACCTCAGCAATGGCACAATAATAGAAGAAATCTTTCTAGCACGATTTACAAGTTTCAAGAAGCTGGACTTTTCAAGATTTTCTCTTTCTAGGGAGCTTCTTACAGCTTATTGTCCCTTAGCGGTGGAGTGTTGTCTGTGACGAGAGAACATTCTGTGGAGGCTGGCAATGTACTGAGCTCAGATATTGAAAATGCGGTAAGATAAAAGTCGTTTGAGAGTGCTCACCAGATTTTCTCAAAGAGAGAAAGCGAGAGAGACAGAGAATGAGAAAATAAGAATTTTATTATTTACTTCATTTAGATCTATCTTTCAGCTGTATTCTTTTAATTGCTTAAACCTTGCGACTTTGAAACAGTCTCTTCCACTCTATCTTGAAGCGAAGTAATTTAGCGCAGCGTTTAATTAGGGAACTACAATTCCTCCTGTAGGATTTCAAAAAATAAAAGTAAAAAAAAAAAAATATATTAAAAATTAAAAAGCATCTCCTCCACTCCGCTGTTCAGATCGCAGGTTTACATTTTATAACCAGCTGTTTAAAATATAATTTCTCCCCACCTTTCCTCTAGATCATGTAACCATGATTATAACCTCCTTCTTTATCACCTGTACTTGCCTCTGTTTTTTTTGTTTTACTTTTATTTTTTAAAGAATAAAAAATTCACTGAAGATAACGCCCGCAGTAGCTGCCATAAAATACAAAAAGTATACGACTATGATGATGTAATAAAATGGTCCAAAATAATTCTTTTCCATAAAACGAAAAGTTATTACGTATTATTATCGCGTTGTTGTTTCTTTTTCTTTTTTTTTGCTGGATCTTCTACCAATTATTCTGCAAGTACCCAGAATTTTGGGAATATAGAATCTTTATACCATTTTATATAATAAATAAGGTATTTTCTGGGCCTAATATTAAGATATTAAAGACTTGCCTATAACTTATAGTATGCTAAGAAGTGGCTATCAGAGGCGGAAACTTGTTATTAAGGCTCGATTGAACTTATTTGTGGAACTATTGGAGTGGAATAACCCAACTTCCGGCTACGCTAACTTGGAATATTGTATAAGTTTTATAAATAATTAACTAGATATGCCAATTTCCATTGTACGACCTCATTGGTTTAAAAAAGGAAAGGAATAAAAGTCAAGAGGTTAGTGGTACTGGAGATTGCCACGCAGAGATCTTGGGTTTGAAGCCAGAGTAGGTGGCCCTTAGGCCAATTTAGGTATGTATGGTAAGTAGTGGGAAGACGCAAGTATCGTCAGATTTTGTATATCTACAACTAGATGACAGCACTTCCTACGTTAGAGCGTGTAGTCATCAACTGTGAATACAGTGCTTGTGAATATTTCTGTTTATACGTCGTTAAACTGAAAATTCAACTCTTTGAACTTGGCGAGTACCCATGTTATAATATTTCGTTGTTGATACTTAAGGTTTGGTGATGGATTGACTAGATTAAACGTAATAATTCCGTGATATTTGTGTCGTGTACATCTTGGTGAGTACGTGTTAGCTTGAAACAATTATATATTAAGGCTTTTATATTTAAGACTTTTTAAGATCGACCACCATAAATGGAATGAATTGTGACTTTTTTTTTTGTTGTACTGTGACTTGATTGGCTACCGAACTCGACACCAAATTTGGTTGTTGGATGTTAAGCCCACCCTAACTCAAAAAAAATTGTACGAGATCTTTGTTAAAAAAATAAAAGCAAACTTTTATTTAGGAAAATAACTTTCAAGAAAAAGGAATATAAGTGAAGTGAAAGGAAGTTGATATCCAGGTCAGTTTCATTTCCTTCCTTTTCCTGGGCTACTGCTTTAACACCACCAAGACGAAGAACTGTCTGAAACATTCCCTGGAGATGATAGTAACCAACCAGGCTAGAGATTTGTTCTCACTATAAGAATGGAAAACAAACACATACACAGACACAGTAAGGGCTTGGTAAAAGCTACTCCCGAAGGATTTGGGGACCCACAGTGGGATGAAGTTTGAAGGGAACTACAATAAAAGTTAACTAGTGATCATTGTTGTCACGAAGACTTTGAAGGTTGAACGAGAGGATAAAGGACAACTTAAAAACTCAGCAGCAGGAAGTGCACACAGTCACTCTTTTTGGGTCCATCTCCTATTTCCTGTAGGAACACTTTCCAGTAAGAAAGGATCAAGGATAATGAAAGAAACAAAAACTTTTTTCAACTTTTCCCTTCTCCCGCTTGGATTGTCTCCATTTAAAACTTTCTGATCGACCGGGAAATTTTCGCGTATCTTTTGGGTACAGGATGTAGGAGGAACTCTCCTGTAGTTTCTTCCCAAGAGTTTTAACAAACTTACAGGACTACATCCCAGCTACACACGGATACTGGAAACGCCTTGTTCGTGGACTAGCGATCAATTTCCTCTTCGATTATTAAGCCTTAAGTGGCCAATAAAACATTTCCTTAAAACCACACGCAGAATTCTGACGTGGAAAACACGGACGATTTTTCTCCTAATAAAATTCTCAAAGTTTTCTTCTAATATCAAAATTTTAATGAAAAAAAAATTGGGTTTTTCAAGGGTTACCTTTTCCGGTGCCCCAGAATTGCCCCTAAACCAGTTAAGCGCGATTGACTTAAGCGTATATACACGTCAAACCATACTCGTTGTGAAAAATATAAAATTGCCATTAACTAACAAAAAACTCGAAATTTTAATAAAATACAATAAGAATATTATTTGGAGGGGTGTTTCCTTTATCTTACCAATAGAACTGCCAAGTATTTTATACGGAGGGAGGTGGTGGGAGTCAGCCAAATGATAAGTGGTTGGTACATGTTTGGTCTCCACATTAGAGGTTAGGAATTACGCACATAAATAGAAGCTGTGAACCCTTGTGCAATGCCCTTAGAAGTTCAGTCCTCAGTACGAGCATGATTTCATTTTGCACAGAATACAAAAAGCTCTTTTCTTCCTTGTAAAAAAGCTCTTGCGTCCCTAGTTATAACTAGAGGCAATGCATAACGTAAAGCGGTGCAAGATTTTGGAATGAGCACAGAATGCTCTGGGGTAATCTCAAGCTCCAGAGAGAGATTGCAGAAAAAGTCGCTTGCAGTGACTATTACGACGTTGTAAACTTTTGGTCGTTTTACCCTGCGTTCGACGTGTACACACGTCATTGTCTGATTTAAATTCCGCACACTGTGGGTTTTTTTTTTAAAACTAAATTCCACCGCTTAACTGGCTAAAATCATTCTTGCAACTCCCTATCCGGTGAAGGAGAAAAACAGGTGGCACTGCACTCAAGAAAAAGTGTAACACACTCGTACGACTTCCTGTTACTACTGCAATGTATTCAATGAAATGGCACTTCCGTTCAAACTAAATTTTCATCACAATCGTAATTTTTGTAATATATTTAATCATTAATAATAAATTATTAGCTATTAAATCAAACTTTACTCTGAAATCGAGTTTTTAAGAGGGAATCCTAACCATTCTTCTCGCCCAGAATTGCCCATAATCAGTATTTTATATCGATTTATCGTTTTAAGTTGGGATGACCCCCTCCCCCACCGCACACACACACATACACACTTCAAATCAAAACTAATTAGTTAAGCTCGCGCAGCAGTTAAATTGAAATTTAGCACAATAACGATCGCAGAGAAAGCCTATGTAATCAATCAGTATTTATTTACGTTACTTTTTATCGCTCTGCAGAGCGATAAAAAGTAACGTAAATCTCAGAGAGGGATTCAGATGAAATATTAGAAGGGCGTAACACCTAAGCAAAACAAACCTATACACCCTTAAAGGGCAAACAATCTTGATTGATTGAGATTGATTGGATGGTAGATTTAGGAATGATACTTCATTTAAAAAAAGGATAGCTTACGATGAGTGAGTGACGCGTGCTTCTTGTGCGAACGTCATTGCGGAAATAATGACGTGAGATTATGGAGGACGGATTACTACTAATGAGAGAGGGTGGCCACCATTTAGTAGGAAGGGATAACTTTGGCCCATGATCCGGCTGAAACCCTTTTTCTTTTCTTACTTGTTCGCAAAAAAAGAGTCAGGGTTGCTTTGACGCAACTTCAATTTTTACCGGAAGTTTTATAAGACTTTGCGAAACAAAAAGGAAAAAAGAAAAAAACTCATGTTAACAGTCCGACGACCTACTATTGCTCGTTAAAGGGTTTTTTAGGGTATGTGCTGTAAATTTAGTACAGGTGTAATGATTTAGAATTACGTATAAAGTGGTGTTAATTAAATTTCATTATTTAATAAAAATGGTTACGATTTATTAACATATTGATTAACACACATCCGAGAATGTGGCTATTAAATAACGAGACTGATGCTGCTACAGAAGAACTATGCATGCACCAAATCCTAATGACCAAACAGCTGTGCAGCGTAAAGCCTTTTCTTTCGATTGCAGCGTCTCTCTCGTGTTTGTAGAGAAATCTGTCTGACCGGAACCGTCGTTTGTGTAAGAGGTGTTAGTTTCGTTTTGCCGAAAACATGATACTACACATGTAGTAGAGCAACGAATTGTCGTGAAATTTCACATCAAAACTTCGTAAAACCTCTACTGAAACTTATCTTTTATTAAAAGAAGTTTATGGCGATGAATGTTTATCACGTGCGCAAGTTTTTGTGAGGTTCAAGCGTTTTTCAAGATGGCCGAGAAGACGTCGGAGATGATGACCGCCTGGGTCGCCCTTCCACGTCCCAAAACGGATGAAAATATCGATTATAATTTAATCAACATTACTACCGTGAGAGGTGCTTGCTCAACTCCGTGAAAGAGTAAGGAAAAAAACGACGACCCAATTTGTCGAAGAAGAAGTCACGGGGTTCTCTCCGTCAATTCAACGCGTCGGCTCACACTGCATTGTCTGTCAAGACGACGTTTCTAGCCAAAGTACAACATCCTAGTTTTAGGCCACATCCGCCTTATTCGCCTGACCTGGCCGCCCCATGTGACTTTTATCTGTTCCCCCAAAGTCAGATCTGCATTGAAAGGAACACGATTTCAGTCCGTTGAAGCTGAGTGAAAGAAAAAGCGGCACGCGTCATGCAGGAGCTGACAGAAAAAGACTTCCAGCACTGTTTCGAACAATGGTAAATTCGCATGGAACGTTGTAGGGATAGGGGAGTGGTGTATATTGAAGGTGATAATAACTAAATATGTATAAATTTAAAATAACAGCAATAGTCTTGTTATTTATATATAATAGCCACACCTTGTACGTACAATCAACAACTATAGTGCGAGATGGTAACGTACGAGGGTCGTTTGAAAAGTCCGTGCAAAAATAAAAACTACTTAATTTTTTGGGGTAAACCTTTTTTATTTTTCAACATAGTCTCCTTTTAGGCTTATACACTTCCTCCAACGCTGCTCTAGTTTGTTGATCCCTTCCGAATAATAGGATTTGTCCAAGTCTGAAAAATAGACATTCGTTTCTGCAATCACCTCCTCGTTAGAATAAAATCTTTTTCCCGCCAGCCATTTCTTCATATTGGGGAACAAATAGTAGTCCGAGGGAGCCAAGTCTGGAGAATAGGGGGGATGTGAAACGAGTTGGAACCCTATTTCCATTAATTTTGCGACCACAACAAGTCCTGCGGATTCTTCTGGAACAGCTGCAAACCGTCCTTGCAACACTTCACACGATTTCGTTTTTGGTCAAGCGTGAGCAATCGCGGCACCCATCTTGCGGATAGCTTTGTCATGTCCAAATGTTGATGCAAAATATTATGTACCCGTTCATTCGAGATGCCCACAGCACTAGCAATCTCACGCACCTTCACTCTTCTGTCATCCATCACCATATCATGGATTTTATCAATGATTTCTGGAGTAGTAACCTCAACAGGGCATCTAGAACGTTCAGCGTCACTTGTGCCCATATGGCCACTCCGAAAATTTTGAAACCACTTATAAACTGTTCTAATCGAAGGTGCAGAGTCACCATAATGTTTATCAAGCTTCTCTTTAGTCTCCTGAGGCGTTTTGCCTTTCATAAAGTAGTGTTTAATCAACACACGAAATTCTTTTTCGTCCATTTTTTGAAAATCACTCGACTTCCTCGATTCAAACGAATGCCAAACACAAAGAAATAGACCGATCTGGCTGAAACTTGGTGTGTGTTCTTCCAAGAGATGCTACTAACTAAACATAACCTCGATACGCGCCAGTAGTGCTATCTCTCTGACTTTGCACGGACTTTTCAAACGACCCTCTAAGTGGGAATCTCTGCACCAGATTAATGTACCTCTAATGATGGATGTAAATCCAAAAACACGTCACCGATACAATAAACATGCGAGCTTCCACAGATAACTTCAAACCTTGGTAAATTGGTAAATGAAATTTTTGGGATTACTAATACCTAAAACTAGAAATACCCAAACTTGCGTTAACTATATTTAATATCTGTGAAATTGGATCAAGTTAATAAAACTTTAATCAATCTGCTAATGAAAGTTACGTCACAATTCGATTTAACAAAACCCACTGGTGAGTATCAATTGGTAAAATTCCCTGTAGATGGCTCTTCCTACATAGAATATCGAACTGCTGCGATTCTACTGGCTGATATCATTTAAATTTCATCCCATTTTGCCGCTAAATCTGATAAATTCCATCTGATTAGTTGCCGACAATTTAGTGATTAATACTAAATACTTCTACGCAGGTTTACCAGATTTGTTATTAATTTGAATTTAACTTTTCTTTTTTTTATTGTTAGTATATTCTTTATTATACCAGTTCTTTTGAGGCACGGAGAATGTCGTATGGAAGAGGGGAACCTAAAAAAAAAGTGGAGAAGCTTGGAGAGGGGCAAAACCAATCATTTTTAGATTAACCGCATTGGAACGGATATCCTGAAAAGGTCGAGTAGTTTATTCCTTACGGCTTGCTTTCCTCTTTGCAACATCGCTTTGGGATGATTAAGAAATGCAGCCTTTTATTTTTATTTTTGTCACTTTATTTCTTATATTTACACCTATAACAAATGTTGCATCAGGTAAATTTGATGAAACTGGTTAAATTCACATTAAAGTCATGTAAGAGCAAACACCCATTGGTGGAACTCTTTCTCAGTGGATATTACACTCAAATCAGTAGGTCCTAGGCCACTTCCGCTTCAAGCGACGAGGTGGTTTGTCTGGAAGGTGAGAAGAGGAGAGTTGTTGGACGAGAGGATTAGGATGAAGAGTAAGGAGGATGTGAAAGTTGCAGTAGCGAGACTTTATTAGGTCCGTTACAAAAGGGATGTGAAGGTCAGTGTGTAAGGTTAGAGATGTAGTATGCAGCATTCAGGATTTTCCGTAGGATTTTAGACTGTGTAGTGTCTGCAGGCGTTTGGAGTTACAAGGGTTTGGTTGGGCCCCATACTTCTGCTCCGTCTTTTACAGTGTCTTGTAAATAGTCAGTTTGTGATTCAAGTCGAATTTGGATCTGCGGTCAAGTAGTCTACTAAGTAGCTTGTAACGTCTGTTCATGTCTTGTCGTTTCAGTCGAGTATGTGAGTTCCACGTGAGTTTCTTGTCAATGTACAGTCCCTAAGCTGGAGGAATCGTTACACCGTTCAGTTGAACTGGTGGACTTTTATTTTTAAGGAATTTACTTCGAGCTAGGAGCACCTAGCAAGCCATTCCTAAGCTAACAGATCTAATCTAGTACAGCTTAATTTGGAATCTGTAATGGAACCATTTCAATAATCTGATCCATCATTGCGCATGCTCCATGAAAGTAATTACCTATTTTTTTCAGGCGGGGCTTAACGTCCAACTACCAATTAGGTGTCGTGGGCGGAGGGACGGAAGCTCATACTGTACTGTAAACAATTTCTTTCTAACAAATAAATACGCGAGATTCGAACTGGGGAATCTCCCACTTACAAAGCCACGCTCTTGACCACTGCGTGCTAAAGTAACCAAAATTTAAACTAAAAAAAAAAAGTCTGATAAATTAGAACAAACTAAATTAGCTTTCGACTTTTTTATGTAGCCATTAATGAAAGTCATTTATAATGCCTGTTACAACTGGACCATTATGGTAAGTCATTAAATGATCTGCATTTATTTGAAAAAGGGGAAAATCCCTAACTTGATTTAGAAAATTTTTCCACGATTTAATGTCATTGTAAAAACATTACTTTTCTTTTACCTTTTTTTTTGTCTTTTACTTAGGAAAATCTAAAATGTGCATTTTTTTTTAGAACATTTTTATCATATGGGGGGTTTTTCTCCTCTCACAATTGAGAGTTTTTCTCGGATCATTAAGTTTACAGCAATAATAGAGCAAGAAGAAAGACTTGAAACTTCTTAAAAACTCCGAGGAGCTTGATTAAGTACCAGCGTGGAACTTAAAAAGAAAGTTTTTTTCCCCTTTTTACTACTAAATACTTTACGAGAAAAACATTTTCTTCCCAATCTGGTGCGCTTTTGGTTAGAGAAAAAAAAGTCTAGATCTTGTTTCTTTACTTGAAATATCTTTACAGCTAGACGATGCTGGCTGTATGGCGGAAGCCAATGCCAAAAAAAGAAAACAAAAAAAAATCTTTACAGCATCCCAAATCCAACTCTTCCCCAAAGTAACAATAATAAAATAAATTTTCCTAGAATAATTGTTGGAATAAATCGGAAATAGATCTATAGATAAAGTTTAGAGCAAATCGTCCGGGGGCGGATTGCGGAAAAGAAATAGTGAAGCGCTATTTCCGGTTGAATAAGCACGTCACGTCAAGAGAGCAGCATCTCTACCCTCAAAATAAGAAGAGGGAATTCAACAACTTTTGTTAACAATTTTTTGTCAAATACTGAATTTTGTAAATTTAAATAACTAAGTGGAGTTTTATATTTGCGAACAACATTTTGTTATCATGTAAAACAGGTATCAATATAAAAATATTTTAAAATATAAAAGGCTGTGAATTATTACATGTATTGCTTATAAAAAACTACATTTAAATTTAGAATCAGCTGTATTATATATCTTCACAGCTGGCACGGTAAATGTCCTATTTAAATTTAAACAACGTATAAATCTTTTACAATGAAATTTTAGACAGTTTATCTAGAATAATAAATAAATAGCATAAAATTTTATCAAATTTGAAGATTTATATGCCCACTGGGTACATTTAACAACTAGCTTTGTTCTAAGAAGTATCACATAAGTGACATGGGTACAATATTATCTAGAGATCTGTCCAATGGTAGGGAGGAGAGTGATTCTCATTCAAAACATTTAGTTTAATACAAAATATATCTTTGGGTATACTCGTAGTATGTATAACCAAGACATTTCATTGCCACTCTGGGGGTTTCCATTTATAAAGGTTATAAATCTGATAACACTGCAGTTAACCTACTCTTTGGTCCAGTGATGCTGCTGGCATCAAGCTACACAGCATAAGTTTCTGTGAGGCTACCAATGAGCGGGTAGATTTATGGTTTATAGTTAGTTATACAACACACATATGTATATGTTCATTATTTACATATACAGGGTGAACCAGTAAGTATTGTCCATAGGCATACTGTGTGTAGTACATCTAAAATGGAGTTCAA
Source organism: Rhodnius prolixus (assembly GCF_049639745.1). Classification (NCBI taxonomy): domain Eukaryota; kingdom Metazoa; phylum Arthropoda; class Insecta; order Hemiptera; family Reduviidae; genus Rhodnius; species Rhodnius prolixus. The sequence goes on from NW_027411582.1 coordinate 35,281,228, forward strand.
TGACGTATTGGTCAACTTCATATTTTCCCCTGTTCTTGAGTGACGTCACTTTTAATTTTTTTTTCTAAAATCATTACTTTTTTCCAGTAAAAATGTTATTGTTAGTGCTATTTTTAAATTTACTAATTTATTACTAAAATAATACTTGTTTAAAATATTTCCTTACATTTTTTCAAATATTTCAGAGTTTTGATTTTTTTTTAAATTTATTAAAAGTATGAAGTTGGCCAATACGTCATTGAACTCCACTTTAGATGTACTACACACAGTAGGCCTATGGACAATACTTACTGGTTCACCCTGTATAATAAGATAACTAAATATTTTGTTGTTAGTTACATTGCATGTTTCCTGTGCGTATGTGAGTTGCATGCAATTGCAATTTAGTTGCATGTAAGTTGGGTAGTAACTCAAAACCGTGTTGTAGAAAAAGCCCCCCTAATTTGTGCACGGAAGGAAGCTTAGTTTGAAAACTAAATGCATCAGTGCAAGTATTGCATACAAATCATTTTTTAAACTAGCAATAGACCTTAGTTTTAAGGCCTCCAGAGACTGAAAAAGTTGTTTTCAGCCTGAAAAAGCTGTATCCTGTTTCCAGCTGTCAACCATCACTTACAGCTTAGCTAGAAGCGTGGTTTGCTTTCTCTAAAAGTCTTGGGAAGAACGAGAGGAAGAGGAGAGATGTCTCTCACAGTCAAACTCTTAAAAGATTTGTTTTTCTGTTAGCAGAGACACAGCTAAATAGAAGAACGAAATAAGTAGGGCGGTAAAAGGAGTCACCAAATTAACCATTTAGTCCGATGCAGATCCAATGAAAGGCTACTTCACATGGAATATTTGCACAATAATGGCCGATGAAAGGCAATAATATTTGGTGAATGACCCTACATATATCCTCAATTTGAGCAGTTCACAGGAATTTTCCCCTTCTTCAACACAATCAGCGGAGATGTGCACCTACTTGCAACACAGTGCCAGCCGTTTAATGTGGTTTGATTTCTCTGCAGTATTTGTCAATCAACCAGTCATGCAATTCAGTCAGCGAAGACTGACATTGATCTACTAAAGGGCCCTATCGAAATGGGTCAATCAATTCATTTTTGGCCTGTTCTTACGATACACAATTCAAATTTATCGAATAGCCTTTGAGGCTTAGGATTGCTAGTCAGAAGAAGTTTTTTTTTTTTTGAGGGAGGATGGAAATTCAAGACCATTTTAATCTCATGTTCGCACTACATTTCTGAACGCCCACTTCGACCCCAGCTTTGCACGAGCGAAAATAATGACGTCATTAGTGACGTTTTCGCCACGACCACAATGACCGCGGGTCTTCATGTGGAACGGCTGAAGGTGTATTTTGATCGTTGTGAGCGCTTAGTGGAACGTACCCATAGTGGAGTTTAGTTAGATAATAGTACAAAGCACTAAATGAAAAGTCCAAGTCTGAAGAAAACCTACTATAAGACGCAAAATATTGTGTGAGACAGAGAGTATGAATGTTTCATGAAATATAAAAATAGAAGATAAAAACCAAAGAGAAATAACAAATAAAATTAATGTAACTTACTGGAATCAGCTTAAACAAAACTAAAACAAAAAAAAAACAGAAACTCCGGGACGTTCCTGAGGGAAAGCAAGAGAGGCTGTACAGGAGAGTGTAGGACTGATTCCATTTATCTGCTAGGAACAGGAGTTTTGGAAGCTAACGAGTTTGCATCAGTCGCTCTCCATCCTTTATGCCAAGTCCATTCAGAGCGTTCCCTGCGTACTTTTCTCCAGCTTCCGCCGCCGCGCCCCCCACCCCCTTTATCACTACGGTGCTCCCCCTTCTTCTAGCCTCCTCGCAAAACAAATCCGCCTGTTAGTATTATCAGGGAAGAGTTTTAGACAGGGATGAAACGTTATGGCCCAACCTTTTTTTAAACATTTTTTTTTTTCTGTAGATTTATCAAGCAAGTTTGTTTAATAATCCGATTAGGGATATAAACTAGTTCAATCAGTTGTGACTTTTTTTTAGTCAGAGGTTTCAGGGAAATGTATGTTTTGAAATAATAACCAATGAGACGAAACTATTTTTTTGGAGGGGAGGTTGGTATAATCGACTTAGTTAGATAAACTTTTGAAAATGTGGTTAGATCCAGAGCGCTGGATAATATCCTGGATTTTACCGTCTTCATTGTATCCCTGTCCGGGTTTAGGAATTCGCGCGTGTCTCCTGTATAAAAAAAAACTTATGTATCAGACAAAGTGTGTATACAATAAATACAATACATGATGCGAAAGCTACCCGGCATAGCCGACACACTACGCAACCTGTACGGTCACAGGAAGAGAGAAATCAGCCAGTGCTGGACACTCTCGGGAAAGTTTAGAGACTGGAAAGATCTAGGATAGAAGATCACGAAGCCAACGTCGTTTTAGACGTCGTAGGGGAGATTATCAGGACGGGTTGTTGAAGGAGAGTTTTTTTGAGCTCTTTGAATTGGGGATGGCAGGATAGGCTTCTGTGGATAGATTTGGTGACAAGAAGGATATTTAGGTTTTTGTGAAGGATCAGGTTAGTGACATAATAAGTCGGAGGAAGGTCCTCTCTCCTTTTAGCTTAGATTGCAATGAGGAGGAGGATTTCAAACATATAATAATGGATATGTCCACGTTATGTAGTAGAAAGGAAACGAATGTTTGACGACATATACAGGTATTTAGATGCACCATTTCGCTACGAAGACATAATATTCTCGACCAACATCTATGTGCTTAAATCTGTAGCAGAGCTAGCTAAGAAATATGAATGTATTTAAAAGTTATAGCCGATTAGAATGAATGCAAGAAATGATTACGTGATTTTAATTTCGGTTAAGCTATAAGGATGGCAGGAATATAGAGTACTGATCCATCCATTAGTTGTTAGTTTGTATGTAAATAGTGTATATAGTAGAGGGATGAATGTGTGAATCGAATGTATTTATAAGTAAGAATGGAGAGTGAGTGATATTCTAGTGATAAGCACCTAGACGATGCTGGCTGAATGGCGAAAGCCAATGCCAAAAAAAAGTCGGAGGACTTTTGATTGGAAGGATTGGATGTAGGGAGATATTGGAGGGGTTAGTTGAGCCCCACAGCAGTTCTGATCCGTAAGTCCAGATGGGTTGAAGTAACGTCTTGTAGAGGGTTAGTTTGATAGGATGTGGTCAGTTTAGATTTAGGTCCGATCATGTAAAAAAAAGAAAACTCCAACTTTACTAATCTAACCCTCCACACTCAAGTCAGCTATTGTAGTGAAGACGAAAACATAAATGAAGTCGAAATCTATACACTGATTGTTCTACTTCTGATGAAGGAAATGAAAGGTGCCGCGAAAGTACAGGGGTACCATAAATGTGCAAGCCACGAAGGACAAGATCAAAGATAGATAACAAAACTTTATGCACAAATATAATAAAGATCAAATAGAAAACACGAGCTGTGTGGGTGTGGGTGGGTATCTAGAATATATCCACAGCATCTCTCTGTTTGTCGTTAAGTTGTGTTAAGTCTGCATGTGAACTATAAGAGAAAAGTTTTTTCTCTCTCCCAGAAGAACTGCTCAGAAAAATGGGTTTTTCCTTCTTCCAGTATGAAGAGAAGAGTTTTAGATAGGAGAAGCGAGTCATATCCTCTGCTGCAGCTGATCTCCATTAAGAGATTGGCCATCTAAAGCTAAGCTACATCCCCGTAATAGGGTCACAGGGACCTGGACAGCTGACCTTGTCCTTAGCTAGCCGACTTGCCCTTCCTTCGCAAGTTGTAGCACCCTTTTCTAGACTTTTAAATTCTATCTATTTCTTGACTCTTTACTCGGGCACCAGAAAATAACGACCGCTTGATATTAGACTGGAGTTAAAAAAGAAGGTGAAATCTATGCGCACCTTCGTATTGGCCAATTTTAATGATCTAAGAAATAGGTTGCCCTACGAGGGTGTAGCAATATAACATGCAAGGGGGCCAAACTGCAGCTTCTTCCCTAGGGATTACTCGCTCCAGATTAGATGTAACAGGAAAAAAAAAAAAAAAATAAAAGTAATCAATAATCCATCATCCAAAGTTTAAATACAGAAAACCAGTAGCTCGCCCACATCCACCTACTCCTACAGGAGATTGCAGAAAAAACTTTATAACTACTTAACGAAATCAGAACTTGATTTTAAAAAAAAAAGAAGAAAAACAGCTAAAAACTTTTCCCTTTATCGCAGGATCTAATTTTTTTTACCAAAAAATAAAACGGAAATAATGAATGCGCAAGCCTGAAACATTGTTTTTAATAAGAGAGAGAGAGAGAGCCGGAAGTAGAAGCTCCTTTCTCCCACACTTTATTATTGCTAAAAATTTTCTCTAAATGCGTTTAACCAATTAGATGCTGGCAATTTTATTACAGACTTTAATTAAAAAATAACAAACTTCTAATTAAAATTTAATTTTTATTGTATATCTGCATATTCTTATTATATTCTTAATTAACAGTTTCTTTATACTGAAAGAATTTGTTGGCAATTTTGAATTGGCGTTAAATTTTACATTTTTGTAATTAGTATTCCGTCAGCAAAAAACAAAGGGGGAAAATACACTCTCACGACTTCCTGTTTCGACTATAATCAAGATCCTAACTCACAAATTTTCTTCAAACTCCCAAAATTTGAGTACATATTTAATTCTTGTCTAAGCTATAAATAAGTTACCGTAAAATATTCCCTAACTTTACAGGGAAGTCTACCGGAAATCCTTAAAACAAACAATGTTCCGGGCAATATTTTTTTTTTTTTTTGTAATGCAGTTAAGCAGTTCCGTCTCGTTTCCTTGCTCTATGAAAAAGGGGAATCTGTCCTCCTCAGAGGGCATACACAAAGCAATTTTCCTGAATCCCAAATAAATAAAGCATTGATAATTATCATCTTAATTTAAGTAATAATCAACAGATAATCTATCGATTGTCTCAGAGATCGATTAAACAATTTGGTGGTGTACAGAGATTTCAACTTCACATATGTCAGCGTTAGTGTAATGCGAGACGGAAATCTCTGTATACCACCAAATTGTTTAATCGATCTCTGATGATGGGTGAAAGTCAGTAACCGGTCAGGGATACGAATAAGCATGCGCACTACGACGGATAAAATCAAAGATATTATCTAGCATCCACAGCAGCACTATCCACATTTTCAACAACAAAAAGACCCTAGTTCTTCCTTAGTTATCTTAGCATCCTACCAGCCTCCAATAGACAGTATTGTCCTTGTGCCGGGGATCTTAAAAAGAGAAAATCTAAGCGCACCGTTCTAGATTTGAACTTGGGAATTCCGCTATCTACCACCCTACTAACTGAACTGTCCCTGTTTATCAGTGTACTTACTGTTTATAATTCTACTTCCTACCATTATTATGAAAGTAATTTAATATAAATAAAAAATAAATTAATAAATAGTATAGTGCGAAGGTGATTATTTTAATAAAGCTATACCAGAACGTACATTTGAATAAAATATGAAAAATAAATTAAAATTACCTAGGGGCGCAAATTTATTTAAATTTTAATGAAATAAAATTTGCATAATTTTACAAACATTTAATCAGATTTATGATTAAAAAAAAAAATTAATCATATTTTCCCGATTTAATCGATATTTTCATCCGTTTTGGACGTGAAAGGGTGACCCAGGCGGTCATCATCTCCGACGTCTTCTCGGCCATCTTGGAGACGAATGAATCACTCAAAAAACTTGGGCACTTGATTAACATTTAAGTGCCATAAACTTCTTTTAATAAAAGATCAAGTTTCAGTGGCGGTTATAGTGCTGCACGAGACCGAGTCAAGGCGAGACTTTATGCATTCTCGATCACGGTCTCGGTCGCTCAAGTCTCGGTCTCGGTCTCGTCGAGATATCTCGGTCTCGGTCTCGGTTTTTTGAATTTTTGTTTAAGTATTAAAAGCGGTTTGCTGTTAATAATCTTTTCAAAAAATGTTATTATTTTCTAATAATTATTTTAATTTATATATTGGTAATGAAAATGTGTGTAAAAGAAGACAACTACTTACACTTCAATGCATCATATTTTACTATTACTGTAATATATCTTTATATAATTTCAAAAAGATGTTGAAAACGCGCCAAATGAAAGACCCAAATAACATATCTGCCTCCTATAACAAGTCGATTCGTGAAATAAAAAATACACCTCCCAACAAACTTCCCGCTCCATTAGTTATGGCTGTTGGTGAAGATAAAGACTCTGATGATTCACCTTTTGACGACGACGACGACTGCATCAATATTTTTGCAACATTTGCTCAAAAATCAGCAAATATCACCGAAGCATGGAAGACAGAAATAATTAATTACACCAAATTAGACCAAGCACCAGTAGACGTTGACATTTTAGAATGGTGGAAAACACTTGAGAATTCCTTCAAAAATTTGTCTAGAATGGCGAAAGATATTTTTAGTATCTGTGCAACTTAAGTGCCATCGGAAAGATTATTTGCGCAAGCTGCGATGATAATGACTAATAGAAGATCTTCTCTAACTTCTGACTCGGTAAAAGCTCTTTTATGTATCAATGCTTGGGCAAAGTGTATCTTAAAAACGAAAATTTGTGGCAATATTTTTTAGGTGCATAGATAGTCTTTTTTTTCAAATTCACTAATTCACTAATTCTAAAATATAATTCAAATAATATCAAAGTTCAAAGTATTAGATTATTAATAGTGAAATTTATGAAATTGAATGAATGAATGATATGAATAGTGAAATTTAGTGAATTTATGTAAAAATTATGTAATTCGAAGGGGGCCGCCACGGTAGCCGAGCGGTGCGAGACCTGCGAAGCTAATGTGGGTACCGAGACCGAGACCGAGATTTGTCTCGTTTCTCGTGCAGCACTAGGCGGTTTTATCAAGTTTTGATGTGAAATTTCACCGACAATTCGTTGCTGTACTACATGTGTAGTATCATGTTTTCGGCAAAACGAAACTAAAACACCTCTTACACAAACGACGGTTCCCGGTCAGACAGATTTCTCTACAAACACGTGAGACGCCGTTGCAATCGAAAGAGAAGGCTTTACGCTGCTGCACAGCTGTCGGTCGTTAGGATTTGGCGCATGCATTAGTTCTTCTGTAGCAGCATCAGTCTTGTTATTTAATAGCTACACCTCGTACATATGTACACTACAGTGCCCTGCAGAGATTGTTGTTGCTGTGTGCAACTATTTAAGTGGTAAACTCTACCTCAACTTCGTACAAAATAATACTCATAAGCAAGCAATATTTATTCCGATTGGTTGGTTATAATTTTTAATTTTATTTATTTATTTTTGTTTATTCAGAAATCCATTCCAAGAAGAATGACGTTTGCATTAACGCGCCAAAAAAAAAAAAATACCCAAACTCACACAGCGAACCACTTACACAAAACCGGAAGGATGGAGTTAAATCAATGTCACGTCATTCTGAAAGCTTCATTTTATATATATTAAACTTAGCCTCCACCCCGCCTCAACACGCTATCTCACTCTCTCTTTCTATAACTTTACATCATAATCATTTGTCATGAGAATTTCTTTTAGAGTGTGTTGTAAGATTATTTCATTTTTACTTGAAGTACATGCGCACAATATCAACAACAGAAGATATATACAGAGGAAATGATGTTCTACTACCGAGGCTGATAGCAGACAAAATAGTAGAACAATTTAATGATGGATTGTTGATAGACTAGGAGGCTGTAGTTTTCTAGAAAGAGATTAATGCCAAGAAAATAGTTTTATAATAAATGTACAATTCTAAAGTATGCAACGGAAATAAAATTTTAACGCGAATCTGGTGAACATACACCAAGACTTCCTCTCCTCTATCTCCCACTTTTACACTTTAGAGGAAATCGGCCCCCACCTTTTCTAAAGGAATATTTTTTTTTTATTAAAAATGAAAACTCACGAGATATTTCCGGTGTTAACTAAAATTCGAAAATCTGTACGATTACAATGAAGCAAAAATAAATTTCCTAACCAGCTGTACATAATTAATAAAGTATCTATATCAGATCGAATTTAAACCAATGGCAAGCACTAAATTTATTAATATTAAACGCAATTAATCTAATTAAAATATTACTTACAAGATCAGTTCTTCAACTTACCTGTAACAAAACAAATTTAAAAATTAATTCTCAAAAAAATAACTTGTTGATATGTTAAAAAAATCTAAGACAAACAATGATTTTTTCCCTTATCACCGATTAACGTACAAAAAAAGGGTTAATAGTAAAGTAAAAGTAAAGTAAAGTAGTAAAGTAATCGCCTATTTTCTCAGGCGAGGCTTAACGTCCATCTACCAATTAGGTGTCGTGGACGGTGGCGACTAGCAAACATACTTTACTATAAATTTCTCATATTAACCATTAAATAAAATGCAAGGCCTAGACCAGGGGAATCGAACCTACTAAACCAACAATACATCTTAGCTTTGCGGGTCTAGCCTATCTATCGTCTAACATACTTTACTATAAATTTCTCATATTAACCATTAAATAAAATGCAAGGCCTAGACCAGGGGAATCGAACCCACTAAACCAACAATACATCTTAGCTTTGCGGGTCTAGCCTATCTATCGTCTAACATACTTTACTATAAATTTCTCATATTAACCATTAAATAAAATGCACAAGGCCTAGACCAGGGGAATCGAACCCACTAAACCAACAATACATCTTAGCTTTGCGGGTCTAGCCTATCTATCGTCTAACATACTTTACTATAAATTTCTCATATTAACCATTAAATAAAATGCACAAGGCCTAGACCAGGGGAATCGAACCCACTAAACCAACAATACATCTTAGCTTTGCGGGTCTAGCCTACCTATCGTCTAACATACTTTACTATAAATTTCTCATATTAACCATTAAATAAAATGCTCAAGGCCTAGACCAGGGGAATCGAACCCACTAAACCAACAATACATCTTAGCTTTGCGGGTCTAGCCTATCTATCGTCTAACATACTTTACTGTAAATTTCTCATATTAACCATTAAATAAAATCCAAGGCCTAGACCAGGGGAATCGAACCCACTAAACCAACAATACATCTTAGCTTTGCGGGTCTAGCCTATCTATCGTCTAACATACTTTACTGTAAATTTCTCATATTAACCATTAAATAAAATGCAAGGCCTAGACCAGGGGAATCGAACCCACTAAACCAACACTACATCTTAGCTTTGCGGGTCTAGCCTATCTATCGTCTAACATACTTTACTATAAATTCCTCATATTAACCATTAAATAAAATGCACAAGGCCTAGACCAGGGGAATCGAACCCACTAAACCAACAATACATCTTAGCTTTGCGGGTCTAGCCTATCTATCGTCTAACATACTTTACTATAAATTCCTCATATTAACCATTAAATAAAATGCACAAGGCCTAGACCAGGGGAATCGAACCCACTAAACCAACAATACATCTTAGCTTTGCGGGTCTAGCCTATCTATCGTCTAACATACTTTACTATAAATTCCTCATATTAACCATTAAATAAAATCCAAGGCCTAGACCAGGGGAATCGAACCCACTAAACCAACAATACATCTTAGCTTTGCGGGTCTAGCCTATAACCGCCCTTGACACTGTGGCGCCCTTAATAGTAAAGTATGTGGTTCCACCTGTTCAACAATAACAACTATTTGGGCAATTGTAAGGTAGCACGAAAAAAAATAGGCGATCTACAGACTGAAATACTTACAAATTTAAATAGAATTCTAATACTAAACCGAGATAATTTATAATTATTATTATATTTGTGATCTTAACAAGTGATTTGCTTAAAAAGAAATAACACTAACGAATGCCAGTAATAATTAATGCCCTAAATTATTCGTTGTTATTTTTATCTAGCATAATTTAAATAATACTAAGCCAATAATAAATTTAAATAATACTAAGCCAATAATAAATTTAAATAATACTCACTGGAACAAACTTTTTTGGTAATAATAACAGAAATAATGAAGTTTAAACTGTATTGTTTATTCTAAGAGGATTTGAAATAATTAGTATCTTTTTTTCACTTTTATATTTCATCAATGGAAATCGGTTCAAGCCGGTCGATAATATTGCAATACAACCCCTTAGTATGTGTAAGAGCAACATGGTACTTTAATGATATGTAGCAAAGCTTTAACCCCTTCATTCTGCCAAATTTTATCATAATTGGGCGAAGATTTACCGAGTTATTAGTGATAGCAGTTTTTAGAAGAAGCATTACATACATGAGGCTAACTCTTCTCCCATTCGATGAACAGCGTCGACACCCCCAAAAAGCACATCTACATGAAATTCCGAATCGAAAGACACCTAACTTATTAAAATCGGTTCACGCGTTTAGGCGCTACGCTGTTTACAAAAAAAAGTTTACAACAAGAACAATTTTGGAAAATGCTGTTTTTGCACATTTTCAGCAACTTTTATCCCGAGATCTATTAGATCTGGGTTGTTGCAAAAAAAAATTACAGTTATAAAGGAGGATTTGCCCTATATTTTAAAGAAAATTTGGGAATTTTATCTTTTATAGTAAAAGAGAGAAAAAAATTGTCAAAGTTGGGGCGGTTTTTCAACGTTACTCTTTTTTCGTGCAGTTTTGACGAATAACCCTTATACAACTGTCCTACCGGAAACAGTTTTAATTCATAAATTATTAAAGCACCCACTAAAGCTTTTGAAAGCAAAGAAAAAAAAAGAGTGTAAAAGTGCTTTTCCGTATCCGAGAGAACTTTGAACACCCTCCTCCAATGTTGAGTCCCATAATTCGGAATTTCTATTTCCACTGTTTCGTCACAAGCTCCCTAAGATCAGTTGGTGATATTTATTTTCATTTTTATGATCGAAAAGCTGGCTGACATTTACTGTGATCGCATCGTAAATGACCAACCTCCAAGCAGAAGATTAGTCGCGATTATAGTTCTGAAGAACCACACAGAGTCCTGGTTCTGTTCAGATCCTTTGTTTTGGCTTTGCAGAGCTAGCCCCATACCCGGACATTTGACCAGCTCCTGTAAAGCCATTCTTCCTCTGCTGCTTTAAGCTATTCCTCGATGTTTCTCTCCCCTTATTGGGAAATTTATTATGACATCTAATCTATGGATATAAATAAGTGTATGTTTTTTCCAGAATTCGATCGTATATTTACTAACAAAATAATCTAAATTCTATATATGCATGTATTTTAAATAAGCTAAAGTACTTAATTTTATTCAATTTAAATTTTAAAAAGACACCTAAGTCTACATTGGAATAAACAAAATATATTCCTAGTTTTATAATTTATGTTTCTAATTAAGTCAGAGGGGGCAACCCATTTGTCTTACTTAACTCATAACTCACCTCTGAACTTTCACACAGAAATGTATATTTTACTCAGCTCATGATGATTGATGTTCCTTTACTCAATGTATGCTTTTCTGCATTGTTTTACTGGGTCTGAGTACAAAATTAACTCGCGCCATTTTTTTTTTCTGTTTTTGTTTTTGTTGCTTTTGTTTTTGACTGATGACACGTGCCTCCACAGCCCACTCGATCTGGACCCAACAAGTACAACCATAGACCGACAGGATGTTTTCAAAAACAGGAAGAGGGGCCATGTTGAAAAAAACAAAAAAGAAGAAGAAAGAGGATTTGGGATAAACGTGTGATAAGGGAAAGAAAAAAGCTTCCGCTTGGCTGCATATCCGGTTTAACATTCATCAGGTACTAGATTCTATGCAATACTGCATTTACTATGTGCAATGTTAACTTGTTGCCCAATATTTTCTGAGGACTACGGGGTCTGTAAATTAAGTAATGAGTCTGATTTTTTTAAATTTTTTTATTCAAAAAGAATTACAATTCTATATTGTCACCTTCAAACTAACTTCTTTCTGAAGCCACACAGCGCTGGAGACGTTTCTTCCATTCCTCATAGCAGTGCTCGAACTCCGTTACTGGAATAGACTTTCAATGTTTTCGACTGTCCCAAAATGAGTTCCCTTGAGGTGATTTTTTCAACTTCGGGAAGAGAAAAAAGTCACAAGGACTCCAAGTCAGGCGAATAAGGAGGCTGAGGAGCCACAGGAATGTTTTTACTGGCCAAAAACTCTGGTGTATTGAAATTGAAAAAAAGCAAGGAAGGCGAAGTCGAAGATCTGATGATGCTGATTTGTTTTTTCGATATCCACGGAATCGTCCACAAAGAGTTTCTACCTCAAGATCAAACGGTCAATCAACACTTTTACCAAGAGGTTCTTGAAAAACTTCGATAAAGGGACATTCGTGTGAGATCAAACATCAAGAACAAGTGGGTGTTGCATCACAAGTGGGTAATGCTCCTTGTCACACAGCAATTTCAATAAACTAAGTTTTAGGCCTTATATTTTTGCTTTGTTCGTCACATTATTCATCCAGTAGGAAATATAAGAGTGAAATCAATGTCTTTATGTTCTCCGTTTCCAATTCGTTTATTGAAATCGCTGTGTGTCGAGGAGCATTATCGTGATGCAACACCCACTTGTTCTTGATGAATTTCAATAAACGAGTTTGTGGCCAGTAAAAACATTCCTGTGGCTCCTCACAGCTTCCTTATTCGCCTGACTTGAGTCAGTCTCTTCCCGAAGTTGAAAAATCACTTCATTTTGGGACAGTCGAAAACATTCAAACGGCTGTGTAACCGACCAGCTGAAAGGCTATTCAAGTATCGGAGTTCGAGCACTGCTATGAGGAGTGGAAGAAACGTCTCCAGCGCTGTGTGGCTTCAGAAGGAAGTTATTTTGAAGGTGACAATATAGAATTGTAATTCTTTTTGAATAAAAAAATTTAAAAAAAAAAATCAGTCTCATTACTTAATTTACAGACCTCGTATATTCATAAAAGAAAATTCTATGATTACGCCAAATCTGAAAAATGGAGTTTGTCCTGAAAATGTTTGAGTTCCCTTGGGGGTTCTAGAGAGAGAGAGAGAGAGTGTGAGAGAGAGAGAGAAAAGAAGGTTCTCTGTACGATTTGTTTTTGGGTATAATTGGGTCTGTCTGTACTTCTGTGGACAGCACGACTTAAAGCAAAAAACAACAAAAATTGCAGGAAGTGCAGTTTATGATACAATGCACTTTGCCATAATTGCATTAGCGTAAGGGTCAAGTAAAACAAAATTTGGTGCCAATAATTCACATATCCCAGTAAAGAGGTGAATGATAGGCTGAAAAAAAGGAGCCCTCCTTGTGATGACGATGAAAAGTAGAAAATATTGGATAGGGGGGCCTGAAAAAGGCTATTATATGGCCATAAATTCTCATTCAGGCTTCAGGCTTCAGGCTTAAATGTGGTCGGGGATAAAAAGGCTCAGATTTATTATATTTAAAGAAAGAAAGCCATTTTGTTTGGTACAAGTTCACAGCAGCTTTTGCGCCTTTGTTACAATTTTTGTTTGCTCTAAAAGCTTGGGTCCGCTTTTGCCTGGGAAATCCCGGCGAAACCAAAAAAAAAAAAAAAACCCATCCCTACATCTCACAGAATCGGTGTAAGCTCAAACCACATTTTAGGGAATCTTCTATATCAGTTAGCTTAAGTGGGAACCATTGCATCTTTGCTATTTGCAAAGGGGGGGAGATCTTAGCTGGAGTTAAGAGGGAGGTTTTCTTCTTCTGCAGCTTCTTTGGTTAAGGATTTCTCCTCCCCTTCATCCCATTTTCAGCTAAACCTAGGTGGGGTTGCTTACTTGAAGGGGGTAGGATTAGTGGTACAGATATAAAGTCCAATCTGTACCTACTTTACACCACGTCCCCAGGGCTTGGTTTCCGTGTACCCCTCTCATACTAAAAAATCAAGACTGGCCCAAGATTGACCCAAACTGATGTGGTATTTCCCACATAGAAACTCAAATATTATTTAGACTAGACGGGGGAACTTGTTCCAGTTTTCCACCCAAGCTCAACTACTTCCGCAGAGAGTAAAAGCTCAGCGGGGGGGGGGGGAGATTTGGAAGTGGAAAGCTTTCAGGTTAGAAATAGAATTGCAAATAGTTATAAATATGCAAGCTTGTTGTCCACTTTGGGCTTAACAGGCTTGGAGCAGCAGTTCTGCTGGAATATCCCCTAGCACTACTAGCTAGCAAACTATTAGATTTAGTCTCAACACTAAACTAGTTTTCACACTTATACTCTTCCTTCCACACACACTATTTCTATCTTTCTCAAACACACGCACACACAGAGAACATAACTATATCTCTTTCTCGTTTTATCCAACGCTTTGCAGAACCATGTTTTTCAAGCTTCCCTTTAAGGACAAAGGGTATTTTCACTTGCTGGATAACATTTCAAATTTAATCATTCAAAAGTTTTCCCAAGAAAATTCATGAAAGTTATACAGTTTCTTATGACTTCCGCAATGGACCTCTTATTTCTTTGTCATGCAGCATACATCTGTTATAAATTAGCTACTGATAAAGGCACACAATCGTGCCTAATAATTTGGCACATTTATTTATTTCTACAGAATTTAAATTCTATAAGAGTTGGGCAAAAGAGCCTTCGCCGCCGTGACTCAGAAGGTGTGGAGCTTCACTTTAAGTGAGAGAATTGAAATCCAGCAGGTTTTCCTCACCGGAAGTAATATCGGCATGCCTCTCTTTTTTTTTTTTTGTCTTTCTACGAGGTGTGGCTATTAAATAACGAGACTGATGCTGCTACAGAAGAACTATGCATGCGCCAAATCCTAATGACCAAACAGCTGTGCAGCGTAAATCCTTCTCTTTCGATTGAAGCGGCGTCTCTCGTGTTTGTAGAGAAATCTGTCTGAAAGGAACCGTCGTTTGTGGTGTAAGAGGTGTTAAGTTTCGTTTTGCCGAAAACATGATACTACACATGTAGTAGAGCAACGAATTGTCGTGAAATTTCACACGTGAAACTTGGTAAAACCGCTACTGAAACTTCATCTTTTATTAAAAGAAGTTTATGGTGATGAATGTTGAATCACGTGCGCGAGTTTTTGAGTGGTTCAAGCGTTTCCAAGATGGCCGAGAAGACGTCGGAGATGATGACCGCCCGGGTCGCCCTGCCACGTCCAAAACGGATGAAAATATCGATTATAATTGATCAAAACTTGCTCAACTCCATGAAAAAGTAAGGAAAAAACGATCCATTTTGTGAAAGAACAAGTCATGGGTTCTCAAACTGACGAAAAATCGTATTTTTTCTTTTTTTTTGTTGGCGTTTATTTTTGCTACAATCAGCACGTTGGCGCTATAAGTAACAGGGATAACAGAGTAACCATAAATAATAGAAGTATACGAGTGGAGAAGTTACCCAGTGGTAACACTCCAAAACATTAGACTATTTAGTCACTCTCTTCACTTGAGGGGATATCACGAGGCCACTGTCTTTCTTAAGGCGTCTTGTCGGGTTGCCAGGAAGAGTTCTTGAAGAAAGATTTTTGAGCTAGAGGATCTATATGAGATTGCAGGATGAAATGGAGTTTTCTGTTTCTTGTTTTCAGCGACTTGTGTGATAAAAAGAATGTTAAGGTCAGTGTGTATAGTCCAGGTTGGGAGACATAAAATGGAGCGTTTACAATAGTTCGAAGTATTTTAGATTGAAGGGACTGAATCCTTTGGAGATTAGAGCGTTTGGTTGAACCCCACAGCTCAGATGGGTTTCAAAATAGAAGTATAAATTAGTCTTTTTTTGTCCAGAGAGAGTTTTGATCTTTCATCTTAAAATCTTTTAAGTAGTCGATTGCGTTTAGTTCTGTTCTTCAGAAAAATCATATAAAGTTAAAATTTTGCTATAACCCTCAAGATACCTACCAGAACAGGAAACTACAATAAAGTTTCAGTCAAACCGGAAGAACCACTTCATTAAACAGTTTTCTTCAGGCTAATAAGATTTTCTATAAAAACGGCTGCAAACTTCCGGGTTTCGTAAATACTCTTTAAAGTGTTTTTTTCTTTGAAAGAGAATTGACCCAGTAAAAGTAATGTGATTTGGAAACATAGTTTTTTCAAATTAATTTTCTAGATCAAACTGATTCATCAACATCTGATGATGGCTGTAAATCCGTAAGCGGCAGGAAACAAGGTAAGAAAATGCGAGCTGTGACGAATAACATCAGAACTACAAAAAAAAAACTATTATTGGATTAAGTTTATTATTAAACTAGCAAACAATAGTTTTTGCTTAACGTAGCATTTTCTAACAGTACCTTTATATCCTTTAAAATCAAGGACTAAGGGCTAATTAATTACTAAAAAAAGACACGATGAGTTTGCAGATTAATTTTTGTTTTTTGTCTGTACTTTGATCTGTCCCTTTTGTTATAGGATAGAACAACTTGAACAAGGAAAATTTAAACAAAATTAAAAAAAAGAATATATAGGTCGAGAAATAATAAGGGGCTTATACAGCTTCTTTTTTTCCGGCTACAACTGACAAGTTGGAAAATATGAAGTACACTCTACTGGCAGCTCCTTGAAACAGTACTCCAACTTCCTGAGGAAGAACGGAAACAACTTCCTTAGTCAACTCTACCGGACCACTTGTGTACAAAGTTAAATTAACAGTTTCGTCAGCAGGGTGTTTTAATTGCAATTGTGCTAGGGCTTAGTGTGGCAAGAAGTGGTGGTGGTGGCAACACTGTATACACTCTCATGAACTTCCTGTCAAATCGGGAGTGATTTGTAAACACTTAGTAATAATTAATTATGCATAGCTTCAATATTAATTGATTGTATCAATCCATTTTATCGATCTATACTGATCATAAAAAAATAATAATTCGATATTTGGGAGCAGGCTAGCTCATATGGTTGGCGCAATGGTCTTTTTCTCACGGAGTAATCCAGCTACCGAGCTCTTTGATTTTCTCTTTCTTGAAGCTTCTTCGAGCTCATTTTCCGGGTTGTCTATAATGAAAGAAACTGTCCGGAAAAACAGAAGTGCAATAGAAAAGCCTCCGGTGTGTCAATGATCTCAGATAACCTAACACCTTTATAAGGAAATCTAAAATAATGGGAAAAACTCGCACGATTTTACCTAACTGTAGGATCCTGGTAATGGAAAATTAAGCTGTTTTCAAGTTAAGTATGAAGGAATATAGAGTCCTTAAGCAAACACTGTAGAGGCACCAGTAAGCGGCAACAGAGAGAGAATAATGATGCAAGAAAAGGGGACATTAGAAGCCTCCTGGGTGTTGGAAGAAGGTGAAGAGGAGTCACTTTGGAGAGGAGTGGAAAAGGACCTTTGAGGACCTTTAATGCCAAGTAAAAAAGAATAGAGGAAAGGGTCCAGTTATCCTTAACTGTCGGCTCCCATTGTTCCTTCTAAAACTTATCTAGAGTGGGTTGTTTGTTTGCTGGAACAAAAAAAAAAATCCCGGGACTTTATGGCCCTGGAACCATACTCCAGACTGGTAAGTGTAATAAAACTGATGACACAATAGAACTTTGGGGAACATGTCAAATTCCTACGGGACTTAAACAACATCGGTACATCGTACCGGATTACTCAATAAATTGCTGAAGATCGCTTCCTCTATTCAATTCTCGTACAGGTTACAGAATCTCTTCTATCATAACTAAAGACCGTTCCTTGTTTATCATAAAGCAATAAAGACTCATAATCCTGTAAATTTGAAAACAATTAGCTTATGGTTAAATATATTTGGGAACAAACGTGTCTGGAAGCAGTAAAAAAAAAATGAACTGAATCCATAATGAGTTTTGAGGTTAATATCTAGCATTAGTAGGGCTTAACGCTGAAGTTCTATTTGCTATAAAGCTTATTTTACTTGAGAATATTCAAAGAAATCTTCTCGTTACAAATTATTGAACCCTTCCAGAGATGGTGGTGGTGGGTGAATGAGCAGCTGAAAATTCATTGCCTCCTTTCCCTAACTTGTTCCCACAAAATGGATTCCTCCGACCTTGTCGTCGCGACATTGTCGCACCCTAACGCTAACTCCCAAATGTCATGCAAATTGCCCATTACTATACCCTACTATTAATAACTAATCTCCTCCTCCAAAAAAGACTTATGTTCAATTTCATAGTAGTTTTTCTGCTTTTTCTATTGTTAACTGTTTTCCATAGTTATTATTATTTGTTTGTTAATGATAATTTATAATATTTATTTGGGGGGGAAAAATTCTTAATTTAAGAAAACTGAAGAAAAATAAAAAAGCTTATTGAAAGTTACCACGAAATGTCGTCCGGAAGCTCTAACTGGTTATCAGCAGTGCAACAGACTGAAGTTTAAGTTTAAACAAAACAAAAAAAAATTCACGTTTAGCCGGAAATGAGATATTAAAAAAGGTTTAAACTATTTCCTGGTAGAGAAAATTTAGAAAAAAATTCTGACTCTTAAGGAAATTAATTCCCAAAAAATTAGGAGTATTTCTTTAATTGGAAAAAAGTTTAAAAATTCCTCTGTTTATTGGTTCGATTTTTAACCAAGGAAAAAGGTTTTTGTCAATCTGGTTTTAAAAGGAAATGCGCCATGTCTACAAGTTTTC
Source organism: Rhodnius prolixus (assembly GCF_049639745.1). Classification (NCBI taxonomy): domain Eukaryota; kingdom Metazoa; phylum Arthropoda; class Insecta; order Hemiptera; family Reduviidae; genus Rhodnius; species Rhodnius prolixus. Next base: position 35,299,796 of record NW_027411582.1, read on the forward strand.
GTCGAGAGCTACTGTCTAATTTTAGTTACGGTACCCTGACTATATGACTTATTGAAGTAAGAGTCAACCATTTCAATAAGACAAAATTACAATTGTTAATTAGATCGTGAAGATCCGTCAAGGCCGTGGGGCTATAAGGATAATTGTACGCCTATTAACGGGCCACTGCAGGCTCAGAAAGCACATGCATCGCATGGGCCTGGCAGATGTTAGCCTTTGTAGGTTCTGTCAGGAAGACGAAGAAACGGCACTGCACGTGTTGTGTCAGTGTGAGGGGCTCGTATGGCTAAGGATGTTACTTCTCGGGGAGGAAAAACCAAGGCCTGAGAGCTTTACCGAGGAGCCACTCTCCAGAATTAAGAGTCTGATTAAACGGACGGGTCTGGAGGGTGAGCTCTAAAGCCGGGGAGCCACAATAGGGGTCGCGGTGGCGCAGGCCTTGAGGCCACCCTAATTTAATCTAATCTAATCTAGATCGTGAAGATGTCCTAATCCTAAGGATGGCGAACCTTTTTTGAGACGTGGGTCAAATTTTGTTCATTTTGTTTAGTACTATTTGGGTCACTAATGCACATTTGCATAAGAGGTAAGTTTAAAAATTTTAAAACTGAATATTTTCAAAAAACTAAACATCTTTAAAAAATTCAGTTGGCCTAACGGGGTAAAACAGGGACGAAAACAAGTGGCTATGGAAGTCTCTTTTTTTACAAACATAACCTGAACAAAAGTGTGTTTTATCTGAAGAAAAATCTAAATATGGTTATTTGCTTTGGGTAGCCGATTTTTTTTTAACAAACAAAATATGAGTAGAATACATTTTATTTGATATTTTGTAAACAATTTTGCTTTATTTCAAATACTACAAAAAGCATTAGTCGTCATTTGCGTTTTAGAACTTGTAATGATCAAACTAAAGGTTATAGATAGGCATTTAAATTGCAAATGAAAAAAAAAAAATACAGATAGAATATAAATTATGCACACAATTAGAAAATCTAAATCAACCCGCGTAAACAAACAAATGGTTGCCTAGCAATTGTGGGTCAGTGAAAAAGCTCGCGCGGGTAAGTGTCTGACCCTCGGGTCATAGGTTCGCCATCACTGTACTAGTCACCTAATTAAGGACCAAAATTGGCAATAATCATTCTTCCTGATCAAGATAGCACTTGTACTCATAAAGAAAATGTAGCAATGCTGTTGAAAGAATCCCTGTTCTCAGATCACATTTTTCGTATGAGGAGGAAATGATGAGGGTGTAACATTTCAATATCAAACTCATCATCAATTTCGCCTTCCAAGTGACACCATCTGAAAGACGGTCTTAGAGTTTGCTTCATCTCCTTTTAAATCTAGATCAATAGGATGACGGGAAGTAGTCTAGTTCTAATGGAGTGAAAGGACTAGAATTTCCTACAGATTATATTTTGAAATTGTTTTCCAGGCAAGCCAATGTGGCTAGTAGTGAGTGGTTAGAGAGACAATTACTGTGGAAACCAGAAGACAATTAAATGGAAACACATACCCGCAGCCAAGTTAAGAGATTTAGTGTGGGCTCCTAAAGACTTGTGGGTTTTACTATGTGTGTGTGTGTCAGTGAGACCGAGAGACAGAGAGAGAGCCATTATTGGTTTGTGAAAGGGTTGCTTAGATAGAGGGGTTGTAGAGGATTAAGGGTTAGAACAGGGAATTGGGCTTAGTAGGGGTTGAGTGAAAGTTCTGAGGATGAAGAGAGAGATATATACGAGCGATGCCAAGCCCAGTGGATGGCATGAGGAAGCAAGCAGAGACTGGATTGGCTGAAGAGAATGAGGTAGGCTGGTGCACCTGATAGTTTGAATTGTGGACCTTCCTAGGAGACAGAGTGGTCTCTGCTGCTGTTCAGAGTGTTTTGCGTACTATAAACGGTGCGTATGTATGTTTGTGTATGTGCTCGTGCGTGCGATTAGGATACGAGGGAAATTCCTGCAAGCGACTTTGACTGGCCGCTTGCCCACCACAGCGCCCCCCCCCCCATAGCTACCACACAGTTTGGGCGGCAATTAACAACACAGCTGTCAGCGTCCAAACACTGACCGCTCTGTTCCACAGAGAGAGTATTTTGCCACCCTCGGCTTGGGTGGCCGGCTCTCATATAAAGCACACACACCTGGAGAAGGCAGAGGGCTAAGCGCACCTTCATAACAGCAAAAAGAATCCCTCTGGTAAGCACTGCTCATCAACTTCACCTGATACACATCAACTAAAGTACACACGTCATTCCATCAAATTTTTTTCATCAATATAAGCTTAAAATAAAACATTTATTACTTCAATATCTTTCGTACTTTATTGGCTTCATCAATATCTATCAATATTTAATCATTCCGTTGCTTTATATCCGGCATAGAACGCATGTTTTCTTTTCCAGATCAGTTTCCTGCTTTCATCCATCAACTGAGATTGATTTAACATTAATTATTCTGGTAAAAAAAACGTGTCACATCCGCTTAGTTTGTTACGATTTTTTTCTTTTATCACGTCAGAGGAAGTAAAAAAGAAACTGTATTAGTCGATATTAAGCGAACCGACGATATGTTTTTGTACAAAAAAGTTTTGGATAATTTAGACGCGGAAAAGTTAGGCTTACATCCAAAGTTCTATCCAAACAGGTTTCAGGGAAACATTATATAGGTAGAGTGAAGGTTATTGTTTACAGTAAGTTGATCGCTTGTCAAGAAATCTTCGTCTAAGTTTTGGTTAGACGTTTTGTACATCAAGAATTCTTGTTATCTTTCACCAATTCAGGGTGGATAAAGGCTTTTTTGATGGAAAGGCCTAAGAACAATTCATCATAGGATGTAATGTAATAATATAGGATTCCATTCACATGAGATTTTGAAAAGAGGATGATACTTAAAGGAAGGGATCACCATATCATGGAGAGTATTTTGTAAAAAGGTATATAAGGGAATAGACAGGATTATCTGCATTTAGTAGTATGAGGACACTTCCTGCAATAGGTATGATTGTATTTATAGGTATGACGGTATTTATTGGGATGACTGTAATTATGAGCGAGAATATATAGTTAGTATTAAAATAGTTAATAGTTAAAATAGTTAAAGTAAAGTAAAAGTAAAGTAAATTCCTATTTTTTTAGGCGGGGCTTAACGTCCATCGACCAAATTAGGTGTCGTAGAGGGAGGTAACTAACAAACATACTTTATTGTAAATTTCTATTATTAACCATTAAATAAAATTCACAAACCCTAGGCCAGGGGAATCGAACCCACTAAACCAACAATACATCTTAGCTTTGCGGGTCTAGCCTATAACCGCCTAACATACTTTACTGTAAATTTCTCATATTAACCATTAAATAAAATCCAAGGCCTAGACCAGGGGAATTGAACCCACTAAACCAACAATACATCTTATTTATGCGGGTCTAGCCTATAACCGCCTAACATACTTTACTATAAATTTCTCATATTAACCATTAAATAAAATCCAAGGCCTAGACCAGGGGAATCGAACCCACTAAACCAACAATACATCTTAGCTTTGCGGGTCTAGCCTATAACCGCCTAACATACTTTACTATAAATTTCTCATATTAACCATTAAATAAAATTCACAAACCCTAGGCCAGGGGCTTCGAACCCACTAAACCAACAATACATCTTAGCATTGCGGGTCTAGTCTCTTAACATATTTTACTATAAATTTCTTATATTAACCATTAAATAAAATCCAAGACCTAGACCAAGGGAATTGAACCCACTAAACCAACAATACATCCTAGCTTCGCGGGTCTAGCCTATAACCGCCTAACATACTTTACTATAAATTTCTTTTATTAACCATTAAATAAAATCCAAGGCCTAAGACCGGGAATCTAACTCAGTACCACAATACATATTAACTTTACAGGTCTCGCCTCTAACCGCTCGGCTATTGTGGCGCCTCTTATGGATACAGTAATTATACTTTCGGTTAGAATCTTAGAAGTATCAATGAAATATTGGGTACTTGCTGATTTGTGTTCCTTTTAGGGTTTAATCAACCCTTATACTTAACTTCTTAAACTGTAAGCGTTTGTTAAAGATTTAGACTTGAAGGTGGCTGTGGTGAATCTTCTGATGGATTTTAACAGGAAGTAAAATCGCGATCAGAAACCGGAAGATCATTCCTCACTCTTTGAAATGCTATTATGAAAAATAAGGAAATAAATGAAAACTATGATTTTCCATTGTACTTAATATTTATTTATAAATGGTGTAGGTTGAGCTTAATTAAGTTCATTGATTCACAGAAATGATAAATTCTAATTACTCGGGAAATTGGAGCTAAATGTATGAAAAAAGCATTTTCTCGCCCTTTTCTTCTACCCAACCCCCTCAAACAACCAGCTTTTCCACATTTTCCCCCAAACCTCCACAAGGGAAAAACCAACACATCCTCACATCGAAGGAAGCACAAACTACTTTGAGCAACAAGAGAAAATAGTAGCACAACCCTTAATTCTCCTCCCAATAACCGTAACAATTAAACCCGGGGGTTGGCAAAGTGTTGTTATAAAGAGTCCATTGGATAGGGAGCCTCGGCGAAGAGGAAGGAGTACCCCCCCACCGTCTGTTGCTTCCATATTACCCAAGCCCCTCTCTCTCTGCAGGCAACAACCGGATGTTACCAGTCATTTAGGCAATACCTTCTGTAATAGCCTAGACTACAACGGAAGAAGAGTAGTCTTTCATCAGATATTACTTTGCCCGTCTTTTTACCATTCGCTTCCTGTCTTACTAATTTATACGATGTTCGTTAAAATGGGAAAGCAAAAAAAAAAAGGATCTAACTTTTCTCTCATTTTCCGTTGTTCCAGCTTTTCTGCATTTCCCCTTTCCCCGTTCTTCTATTCACTTTAATCGTATTCATTTTGGTGGAATGGTCTTCCTTTTCGTATTTCACTTTCTTTTTTTATTTTCCAGATAACAATTGCCTTAATTTAAATCGAGATCTTGGTTTTTCCATTCTTTTTTTCTTTTTAACAGCAACCCCATTAAATCTTACTCCTTAAATTAGGAATTTGAGAAATTTTTATATTCAATCTCAAGACTACAGATAATAGTTTTTATTTAAATAAAAGAAATTAAGTCCTAAAAAAAAGTTTTTAAATATCGAAAAACCTGGTATGAGATTTTTGTGAACAGATAAAAGAAAACCACAGCCTCAATGGATAGATATTTATGAAGTCTTAGTTTAAAATGAGCCTCTTTTCAATCTACTCTAAACTCAGAGGCTGACTTTTATACACTATTTATAGGGCGCCACTGTAGCCGAGAGGTTATAGGCTAGACCCGCAAAGCTAAGATGTATTGTTGGTTTAGTGGGTTCGATTCCCCTGGTCTAGGTCTTGGATTTTATTTAATGGTTAATATGAGAAATTTACAGTAAAGTATGTTAGGCGGTTATAGGCTAGACCCGCAAAGCTAAGATTTATTGTTGGTTTAGTGGGTTCGATTCCCCCGGTCTAGGTCTAGGATTTTATTTAATGATTAATATGAGAAATTTACAGTAAAGTATGTTAGGCGGTTATAGGCTAGACCCGCAAAGCTAAGATGTATTGTTGGTTTAGTGGGTTCAATTCCCCTGGTCTAGGTCTTGGATTTTATTTAATGGTTAATAAAAAGAAATTTATAGTAAAGTATGTTTGCTAGTCGCCTCCGTCCACGACACCTAATTGGTAGTTGGACGTTAAGCCCCGCCTGAAAAAAAACTATTTAACCACCAAAACTTCCTCAGCTCATCATCTCACACTGTTCTTTTTATAGAGTAGCACATTCTGAGACAACAGGTCCATATTTTATCTCTGATACATGGCTCTTAACAATGCAATTGATGTGGTTTAGTGGCCAAAACTAGTGCTTTAGTGGGCAGGCAAAATGGTCTAGAAAAAGACGTTTTTTGAGACAGATCAGGTGAAATTGAACTAAGTGCAGAAAGCAGAATAGCAATATTAGGGACTTAATTCTCTTATCCAACTGGCCAATATCTCAAAACTGGGTAAGATGAGAGTCGAAGAAGCCTTGAGATAGAGGCAGAGAGAGAGGACCATAAGTAATATTTGCAGTGGTGGTGTGGAGGTGAAAGAGCAAAAGTAGGGTTTTTACTGCAAGGAGCACACTGCACCGCCCCCACCCTATTTTCCGAGAAGCCCTACCACTCAAGCGCTCTAGAGCGGAATCGTGAGGCGACAAAGGAAGTAGTCCCTGCCACCTTCCTTTTTACACTCACTCCTACACTCTTTAAAACGACCTGCTACTGCCGCCCCCATGACCGTCCCAAAAAGCCCTCCTGGATGTCCCCCCACTTTCTAGTAAATGTTTCATGAGACCGGTTATTAAAGTAAAAGTACAGCGAGCACTTCTCTGCCCTTAGGCATAAAGTCTCCTGGTGTAAGAGAATAAAGGGAACAAAAAAAAAGTATGGGAAAAGCGGACGGAAATAGAGAAAAATTTTTACCCAAGAAAAGATGTAGTTCGGGGAGAGTTTTTCCCGTGTCAGGAAGAGGAGACGTCTTTGCCGTCCTCTTCTGAGAGGCTTTTCTAGATTTCCCACACTTTTTGTGACTTTATTTTCAAGTTTAGGCCCAGTTTTATTACCTATTATTCTTTTTTTAAGTCCTAAGCGCGAAAAAAAGGATATACGATATACATAATTGAAAAAAAAAATATACCATTCTAAAGATCATGAAAGTACCACTAATTATTCTTTGATTCATCAAGCGCAAGTGATGCAGCCCCAAAATTCGTTTATCTTCCTGCGATTTCCGCATTAATAATTGACGTAAAAAATAAATCTTAGAAATTTTACTGCATGTTTTAAGATTAAATAGGCGAACAGTTATGCTAAAACATATTTTCAAGTATAGCAAGTTTCAACTTTCCCAAAAAGCCCTAAAATGGACCTAAAATGAAAAATAAGAACATACCCGATTTTTTTCTTATCACAATTTACGTGCGTAATTGAATTTTCTCTTAGAACTTAGAACTTCTTTAAGAGGATAGATAGACGACTTCACTGTCTCGTAAATTATTACGGTTGAACGAAAGAAAACTGATGAGACATTCTGGGAAAACTGGTTTTCAAGTTAATCTGATAGATAGATTCCCTGACTGGGCGATTTGTCCACTTCTGGCAAAGGCCAAATCCAGAAACCTGGAGAATGCCTTTCCTGTAAAGTCGCACTATCTAAAACAAAGCTACGCTTTGCTAAAACATTTATGGAGAGGTAGGCGCCACGGTAGCTCAGTAATAGACTAGACCCGCAAAGCTAAGATGTATTGTTGGTTTAGTGGCTTCCATTCTCCTGGTCTAGGTCTTGGATTTTATTTAATGGTTAATATGAGAAATTTACAGTAAAGTATGTTAGGCGGTTATAGGCTAGATCCGCAAAGCTAAGATGTATTGTTGGTTTAGTGGGTTCGATTCCCCTGGTCTAGGTCTTGGATTTTATTTAATGGTTAATATGAGAAATTTACAGTAAAGTATGTTAGGCGGTTATAGGCTAGATCCGCAAAGCTAAGATGTATTGTTGGTTTAGTGGGTTCGATTCCCCTGGTCAAGGCCTTAGATTTTATTTAATGGTTAATATGAGAAATTTATAGTAAAGTATGTTAGGCGGTTACAGGCTAGACCCGCAAAGCTAAGATGCATTGTTGGTTTAGTGGGTTCGATTCCCCTGGTCAAGGCCTTGGATTTTATTTAATGGTTAATATGAGAAATTTATAGTAAAGTATGTTTGCTAGTCGCCTCCGTCCTCGACAACTAATTTGGTAGTTGGACCTAAAGCCCGCCTGAAAAAATAGGCATTGCTTTACTTCACCATCTCTTCCCAAAAAACCCACATGAGTACAGATGCTTGGAAAATAAGAACAAAAAAATACAACAGTAGTAAGTATGTGAGTACAGTTAAAAGAAAATCGTTAAAAAGAAAAACGCTGAAGACATTTTTCTACAATTTTTAGATATTTCAGGGAACTTTCTGTATTTAGCCATAAAACTTATTTCTGGAACTGATGGAAGATGTAAACGAACATTTTACTGGCAACAGAAGCAACTGTTTGTTAGTTGGACATACGTAGAGAATGGCCACTGGCAAGTCCACTACTTTTGGACATGTTTGAACAAACCAGTTCGTAGATAGTATGGCAGGGTGCGTTACATGTTTGATAAACAGAACATTGTTTGTATTGGTAACAAGGTGTATACTAAGTCACTAACAAACACACTGACACAGTCCAACGGCACTAGTTACAGATAGTTATTCACCACCACCCCCGCCATAACTAGACGGACAGGCAATCCACCAGTTCAGCTTTTACCCATCCAAACTAAGAAAAGCTGTAGTAACAAAACTTACCGTTCAAACATAGCTTTAGCTAAGTATAATTATTTAAAGCCCAATGAAAGTTTCCGAATGTCTACTTTATTTCGGATTTCTAATCAACTTTTATTCAATAATTACTTTCAAGTCTACCATTTCTTTAGCCTAATTATAGAAATTGTGTTAACATGTAGAGACTTGATTTATCACAGATAATGCTTCTTTTAAGTTCTTAGAATATGAAGACAAAGTTTAGGCGCGTTGTTAAGTTCATGGATCCAGAACCCCAAAACGTTCATATAGGATTTAAAATTTGAAAATGTGGTTAAGGTTCGCAACTTAATTGCAGAAGACATAGATTGTATAGATTAGATTATCAGGACGGGGACCTATGCCCCACGGCACCGCAGCCTAAAAAGGCTTATTGTGCCATCCCTCTTTGGATCTAGTAGACGAAACCTCCCCTACTAAAGAGGTTGAGAACTTTCCCTACTAGTTCTTTTTTGCGCTACTTAGTCTCAAAGTTCCAAAAGGTTTTTATAGCACAATCACTCGATTGCAACGCAATCGAACACCCAGTGAGAGGCCGTTTCCTCCTCATCCTGACATAATCCTGCTCAACGGTTCCGAAGCTAATAAGACCCTCCTAAGTAAGTTGGGTAAGAGGTAAACCCCTTCTGAGTAGGTTTCTGCTAAAATAATAAGAATTAAAAGTTTAAAGATTTAAAGAAAAGTTGTGAATTCGAACCTTGAGAATATTAGTTGTGTGTGCCTTCACTTATGGTTTAGAGGCTGGCTCTGAGGCCCTACGAACATGTTTTTTTCGATAAATACTTAAAAAGTCTTTAACTTGAAACGGTAAATGAAAGTGAAAATAAATAAATATGAAAAAAAAGACCTGTGGCTTAAAAGGTCTGTGAAAACGGGAAATGGAAAATTGATTATCGCGGAAAACTTGTGTCCCACAGTTTGTGTTTTCTCTTAGTAAAATTACTGCGGGCAGTGTGAAATGTGTACTGTGTAAATGTATTGGGGTATAACTGTATATGTTGCTCATGTTCATGCTGTTAGGCTGAGATACCCGCAGGGACGCTAAATACCCTGAAGAAAGTGGCTAACCCACTTCCCCCCTACAAGGTAGCAGAAGACATAGAAGCCAGCAAAGGTTCTGGGAGGATGTTGTAGATTGTAGATTGTATTAGAAGGGCAGTTCCACAAAAAAAAGGGGGAAGGAACGCAGGCAATCCAAAATGGTTCCCATTGTTCCCCGCCCACCACTCATCTCATGAGAGATACCGGGGGCTTTAAAACCAACAAATCCGGCTAAAGGTTGCACAGATGCCAATACAATAAACTGATAAAGTAGCAACAGGACACTAGGGAGCATGGCGACTCAATCGCCTCAGAGCACTGGAATAAACCTAGGAAAGTTCTGGTAAAGATTACTACATGCCACAAATCTCCGGGTGAGAAAACTGGGAGGATGTTACCACGTAATGATCTTTATAAGCAGCTTGGCTCATCTTTACAGAATCCTTGCCAAGTCATTTACAAATGATAGTGGGTACAATATCATCATAATAAGCATTTCAACGTGAAATTTTATAAGTGAAAATCATGTTGCTAGATAGCCTATCATATAGGACTGTAAATGAATATCTAGAGGGGTAGAGGGGAAGTAGTAAGTAGGGGGCCCTTTAACAGTGCTGCTATCTTAATTAAGATGGGTAGTTAATAGAGGCAGGTGTCTGATTGGCCATTACTGTGCTAACATCTCTTTGACAAATGTTAACAGTCAGTTCCTAGAAGGGACCCTTAGCAGAATATATATGTACCACAATTTCTCTTAGCTCTCCAGACCCTACTCTATTCAGAGCCCTTCCTTTCAAACCCCTGTTGCAATGTAAACCCTTTCTGGGTGAGGGGAACAAAGTCTTCATAGCTGAAGGGTTGAAGAGACCACTAAGACTAAGAGATTTTACCCTTGTACTTACTTACACTAAAATAAACAACCCAGGACACAGGCAAGTCTTTAAAATGTTTGTGACGTAATAAATACCCCGCCACCACCACCAAAAAAGAAAGAGGTAACAAGAAATTAACCTCTCAAGAATTCTGGAATCTAAGCGGTTAGTTTGTATTCAACTAGATCTAAGTCTACCAATACCTAATCCAAAGGGCTAATATATTAGGGCGGATGGATGGACCTATTTAGTATGCAATTCAGTCAAAAGGGCGGTGCCGCCTTTATTGAGACGCACAGTTTCCGCCCGTCACTCGCCCCTAACACTTTTTTACTTCCTGGAGTTAACAGAAAAAGCATTGTGATTGGGTGAAAATTTTGGTTAATGAGTTTTTCACCGCTGCAAATATCTGGAAAACTCTCTTCCCCTTCTCCCTCTCTATCGATCGAAATAAAAACTTCACCAAAAATCAACAACTAAAAAAAAACACCCCCCACTTACCAATTTTAATGTATTCAACATTGAAAGCACAATGGCGGAACAAATCGGCCATCATTAGTGGCGATTCGCAAACGCTGACCGGGCAATAAATGGGCCGATCACTTCTTCAAATATCAATATTCCTGAATATGGGGTCAGAAGGGTGAGTAGGGGGAGGGGGCCTAGCGTATCTCTTTTGTAATGTGCTGAATTTTAAACTTCAATAAATATTCAATGAAATTCATGAATTTCAATCGAATATAGAAAATTTTGCATTCATATTAATCACTGGATCCTCCATTCTGCCTTGGAGGTTCAACTACTATTTCAGCTGTTCAGATTTTCTTCGTCTAAATATTTTTATATTGGTACGTCATCTTGGAGAATGGACACCATCACCAACAGACTTACTCTTGCAGCAATAGACAGACTAACAAAATTCTGCAGCAAATGGAAAATTTAGAATTAACCACGACAAGACAAACGCTATACGAGCTCTTCAACAAAAGCAGACCCACTCTTAACCGACAAATCAGTTGTAATAATACTCTCATTCCGTGGTCTACTCACGTGAAGTACTTAGGGCTAACTTTGGGACAACAAACTGACTTTCACTACTCCACGTTCAGGACAAAGTAAACGCAGGCAAACTGGACTAGTCAGACTATTATTTCCTCTTCTCTCACGTGACTCCAAAATGACTGTGACTAACAAACTCCTCCTCTACAAAGTAGTCATCAGGCCGATGTAGCTCTACGCCTGCTCTGCCTAGAGCCTGGATTTGTAATAGCAACATCTTCTGCTCAAACTCCTTTCCATCCTAGACTGTCATCCCAATCCACTATGCCGCGATATAGCCTCCTACAGATCCTTCTACAACATACAGGACACAGAAGACTAAAACATATCCTACTCTAACACTCTACACTAGCTGCAGGTTTTTCCTCTCCTTCTTTCCCTGCATTCCAATCCTCCTCACCTTACTTTTCTCTTACTTCACTTAGCTAAGAAGGTTGAAATGTTTTTATACATTTATACTTCTTTATTTATTTTATGTATTGTATATATTTATTATAATAAATATTTATTCTTCTTCTTGGTACAGAAAAACTAGAAATTTCCCTCGTGACGTTTCTTTGGAAAAATTGATAAGTAATATTTTGTTTGCAATTAAAAAAAAAAAAAAAAAGATTTCTCCTGTAATTAAGGGAAGTTTTTAGAGGAACCTAGATCAGTAATATCCTGTTCCAACATGTTGCTAGTTCGCTAAGTTGGTCCTGGTAAAATTAACCTTAAAAAAAGGAGGTAAACATTAACTTCCTTAATAACGAAAATTATTCTAGAAATCCTAAACATTTTGAAAATCAGTTTTACTTCGTGGCATAGACATGGTTCTGATACGTGATTTTGGCTCCGGAAACACGTAATTTTGGATACGAAAAAAAAAACTAAATCTGGTTTTGAACACGACCTCCGTTCACGTTAAAAAATAAATGCTATTTTTAACATAGAATTAAACAGAATTTCCACGGAAAACTTGGTTATAATCCTCCATAAGACGATTACAGGTTTAAAGGTGAAGAAAATCCAGAGAAAAGAGGAAATGAAATTCAAATTTTTGGCCATTACAAATATGAAAATATTTGGCCCTTGATAATTGCATTTCTTCCCATTAATGGTCCAATAAAGCATAACTAATGGGGGCAATGAAATTGGGCACACAAAGCAGAAACATTCGAGGCGCCCTAAAGTCCCTACTATTTTCATTAAAAACAATTTCTCTATTATTCCTTATCTCTCTCTAGAATAACTGCATAATATCCGGGGCTGCATAGTATATTTTATTGAATCTACAGAGCCAGTAATTATCGTCAATGAATGGGATTTTCCTTGTTAAAACTAACTCTTGAGACTTTAGCAATTGCTGCAGTTGCCGCCGGAGGGTCTTAGTTAAGTTTGCCATTGAGGGAATAATTGATGGACGGGAGGGCGGGCGGGGAGGATTTAACTGAATAAATTAGAATATACTGGCCCTTTCTTGGCATATTTAGGATTTCCTTAGTGAGCATTCTTGTGACGTATAATAAGGGAAAAGGATTGCTAGAGGGTTGGGGGGTGGGGGCTCAGAAACGAAGGAAGCCGAAGAAATAGAGCAGGGCAAGGGAAGGGGGTCCGACAAGTTTGAAATTCTCTTTGAAAACTTCATCAATGCCATTGGAGAGGCTCCACATCAACAATCAAGGGAGGAGAAGTTTATCAATTCTTCGATCTTTAGCACCAGATTCACATTTCATCCTTGGTTTATAGTTTTAACTGAAATTGAAGCCTTTGTAATTTGTAGAATGAAGGATGGAGATTCTATTGTGATATCTTGGTGGTGCGGGAGGTAGGATTACAACTAAAGTAATTACTTTCTCAAGTACTGTAATTGTGTAAATTTTCTACTTTAACTTTGAACTTGAAAAAAAGTGCTGTTTCCCAACATCTATTTTCCAGTGATTTCCCAACTTTTTTTAAAAAATAATTTGGAAAAATCATATATCATTTTCCTAAGAAATTTTTACGAAATAAAATAAAACGGATTAAATTCTTTAAAATGAATTTTAAAAAATAATAATTATAATATAGAATTAAAATAACTTTAATTAATAAACCGCAGGTAATTGACAATATATAATTAAAGAGTAAAATGTTAATTATTTTTTTTAAATAAAAAATCCAGGGACTTTGAAATATTTAATTATACGAAAGCCCTTTTAAGGTGGCGCCTGATTAAGGGCAGACCGGTGTAATTTGGGAGCTAATTATCTACTTAATGTTTTTGTTTTGCATAATTAGGTGATAAATAAATATTTAATTTTGATGTTTGTTTTTTTGCCTTGAAAATGTGGCTTTTATTGGATTAATAAAGATTTATTTATATTAAAAAATTTAGTAATCCAAAAGGATTCGCAAACCCTTTTCAGCCTCGGAGGACCTTTCCCCATTTCATTATCGGACAATTTAGGGCTATTTTAGGAGAATGGTTCAGGGGAAAGTCTTGTTAATCAGTGTTAACTGGTTTTCGACCTCGTTGGAAAATGTGTCCCCTAGGTGCGTCGTACAAAAAATAAGCGATGACGTATACATTCGGTCAAACCCAGAGTACTCGTATGTTTGATATGAAATTGGGTTGCTGCAATGAAATGACTTTTATGTATTTTTTTTCTCGTTATTTATTTCATGTATTTCATTTATTTATATTAACATAAATAGGAACCAAAAATATATTTATGAATATATTTTAGATTAAACTAAAATTACAAAATTAACTGCCAATGGTCACTACTGAAAACGCATCGACGAATATACTCGTCATAACACAAAATTTTACATTTTTTTTTCATGACGAATATCTCCCGTCATAAACAGTTAAAATTGGATGTAGTTTGAGACATGAGAAACAAATTCTAATTCCCAGTAATGTCAAGAAATAGGGAAGAGCTAAGTGAGGAAGAGTCCAAGTGGTCAAGTTGCTAAGCACAAGTACAGGACAAGGCTAATTCTCTCTGTCTCTCACACTCACTCTGTGGTCACTATACAGGGTGTATACGGAGGAATGGTCGAAACTTCGGGAGGCGATTCTGGGCATCATTTGCAACAAAAAATTCTATATAAACTATGGCTCGATTTGGCTCCGTTTTATAGATATTTTTAATTTTATGTTTTTTCAAGGTATCACTACTTTTTAGCAAACAATTGTCTATATTTCTCAAACTATTATAGCTAAAGTGATTTCAATAAGCTCATTAGAGAGAAGGTTAAATTTCCTTTTAAATAAGCTAATTTATATTTTAAAATAATTATGTAAAGTGTTTTATGTTGAGGCCCAAACATAAGAAAGTTTTAGCTTTAGTAGTTAGAGAAATATAGGCCACCGTTTGCTAAAAAGTAGTAGTACCTTGAAAAAACAAAATTAAAAATATCTACAAAACGGAGCCGAATCGAGCCATAGTTTATATACCATTTTTTTGTTGCAAATGATGCCCAGAATCACCTCCCGAAGTTTCGACCATTCCTGCGTATACACCCTGTATAAGAAAAATTATATCCTTTCAAATCCTAGAAACTTTCTTCAGTACAAGTCCTCAGTTAGCAGCAAATTTACGGCCCAAAAAGATATGCGAAATAGTCTGCAAAAATGGGAACGGCAGAATGATCTGATCAAGCTGGAGAGGGGTCATTAAAGTTTACAATGCAGACATTGCAAGCTTAGTAACCGTACGATAGCTCGATAAGCTTCAAATATCGATGAGATCTTTGCTTGAGAGAGTGAGAGAGAGAGAGAGAGACTACTGTCCTAGGATTTCCGGCAATGGCAGAGCGGAAATGAGAGTACGGAGAATGCCTTGGGCATTGAAGAATAAAGATATGTTTATAGAGAGACGGCAGGCTGCAGTTTTTAGCGGTTTAGACTAGCGATTGTGACTCCCACGCAGATACAGACTGAATTATATTTCTTCTGAATTATATATTTCTTAGTTGTAGCGCCTTCAAAGGAAGTAATGGTAATAAACGCTTTTTCTAATGTTTTTTAGGAGAGGATGAACCCAACTTTTAAATGGAAAAAGTTGATTTAAAACAGGAATTTAAAATAACATGTTTTTATTGCATAAAAGTGGTTTAATCAAAACACAAAAAATAAATAAATAAATAAAATAAAATAAAAATAAAAACCCTCAAAGACCAAAATAGCTGGCTTTTTTTCCAATAACAAATATTTGTATATTCAAGAATAATAATGGATACAGTAACAAGCATAAAGAAGTTATTAATAACGACCGTCCCAATAAACAAATACATTAAAGCGAAACCCCCCCTTCAATGAAAAACACTGAAGCCTTTATATTATTTTCAATAAATCAAAGAAAAATAAATTCTGTTATATACAACAAAAACGATTCTGAAATTTATATTTAAATTATTAAATATAAAGAGAAAAATAAACAAATATCTGCAAATCCAGTAAAATACACTATTGTTGTTCATTCTTTTTTCATTGTTAACAAACTGTAAACAAGTTCCACAGCCCTGAAGATGACCTAGTCCCTAGGTCGAAAGCTCGGCAGAATAAATGTATCACGACTGAAATGGCAATTATTTTTTTATCCTATTGCAAATATACTAGGTATTATATTTGTTTCACATTTTCAAAATCTAGTTTTCATTGAAAATACATGTTTTATTTGCTCAGATCGTATCGCAGTAAATCGCTAAAGCGAAGATTGCATTGGTCCATTCGTAGAGAAGAGTGATAGCATATTAACTATGCCAAAAAATAGCCTTACTAAATTATATCGATCGCAGAACTATGTCGAAAAATGGTCTTACTAAAATTTTATCAATCGCAGAACTATGCCAAAAAAATAGCCTTACTAAATTTTATCGATCGCAGAACTATGCCAAAAAATAGCCTTACTAAAATTTTATCAATCGCAGAACTATGCCAAAAAATGGTCTTACTAAATTTTATCGATCGCAGAACTATGCCAAAAAATGGTCTTACTAAAATTTTATCAATCGCAGAACTATGCCAAAAAAAATAGCCTTACTAAATTTTATCGATCGCAGAACTATGCCAAAAAATGGTCTTACTAAATTTTATCGATCGCAGAACTATGCCAAAAAAATAGACTTAATAAATTTTATCGATCGCAGAACTATGTCGAAAAATAGCCTTACTAAACTTATCGATCGCAGAACTATGCCAAAAAATGGTCTTACTAAAATTTTATCAATCGCAGAACTATGCCAAAAAATAGCCTTACTAAACTTATCGATCGCAGAATTATAAAAAAAAAGCCTTACTAAATTTTATCGATCGCAGAACTATGCCAAAAAATGGTCTTACTAAATTTTATCGATCGCAGAACTATGCCAAAAAATGGTCTTACTAAAATTTTATCAATCGCAGAACTATGCCAAAAAAATAGACTTAATAAATTTTATCGATCGCAGAACTATGTCGAAAAATAGCCTTACTAAATTTTATCGATCGCAGAACTATGCCAAAATATGGTCTTACTAAAATTTTATCAATCGCAGAACTATGCCAAAAAAATAGACTTAATAAATTTTATCGATCGCAGAACTATGTCGAAAAATAGCCTTACTAAACTTATCGATCACAGAATTATAAAAAAAAAAAAGCCTTACTAAACTTATCGAACGTAGAACTATGTCAAAAATTAGTAGTATTACTGGAGGGGCTTGAAGTCGCTAAATACTACCATGAACAGATTTCACTCCAAGAATTCCGCGGCTATTGGATATCCCCCGAAGATGAAAGAAAGAAAGTAAGGAGCAGCTTTCTAAAGTTAGTTGTTGTGTGCTTTTCTAAGTTTTGGGAAACGCCTTCATCTTTGGAGCTTCAGTTACTTACAGGTACAATCCCACTTTTCTGTACCTGTCCAAAGGGGGGGGGGAAAGGGCATAACTCTGAAGAACCCTTTATTATCTGAACGCGGCTATTGACCACTGTCCAAGGCCCAATTTATGCTGGGCATTTTTTTAGGGCACAATAGTTTCAGAAATATAAAGTCTACCCCCTCCCACAAATAAAAGTGAATTTCTAAAATCCAATTCGTAAAATAGAACTTCCGGTTGAAGGACTTTGCTCCGTCAGTTACTGTTGAGTCCCCAAATATAAAGATTCATTCTTGCGATTTAAATGTAGCTGAGACTTTAAAAATATTGTAGACACAAAATTTATGTCACGTTAGTGAAAAATAGTAAAATTTCTAAAAATACTAGAACTATTTTCCAAATAGCATGCATTAGTTCGGTACATCACTGACTGTGTAGTTGTTAGAGTGTGCGTGACTGAAATTGTTTTCCCTAAAAATCATGTAAATTTCTTTGGGAAAAATAAATAAATTTAGAAAGAAAAACAAAGTAGTTTTTTCTAATAGATAACTTAGCACCAAACATGTAAAAAAATTCAAGTATGGGGCACCACCACTATAAAAATATCAATGGTGTCTCTCTGGTGTTTTTCATGTTTATTAAAGTTATTGCTTCGTGCCGCCTCCGCTTCCACAATATTAAGTCTTTTCGCCAGGGGTATATTTAAATGACCTTCAGAGCAGTAGGCAGCCAATAGCATGATGTACACGCCGGACACATCCCGTTTATTGCGCTCGCGCGAAACGAACTCCCATGTAATGAAGATGGATGGATTTCTTTCCGGCGGAAACCATTTTTTTAGACATGTAACCCTCTTCTTCCCAAATCATGTAATCATTCCGTTATTTATTTAAGCATAGTTTAAAATAAAGGGGAGATGATGGACATGTGAATGTCGGAGATAGGCGGAGTTTACACTATTATTATCATATCAGGGTTTCCAGGACACTAATTGGCTGGATCAGCTGCTGGAGAAGAAAAGCAAGCTGGAGTGTGCAACGGGTCTTAATCGACATGTTGGACAATCTGGAAACGAATTGAAAGTATGATTTTAAACCAGAAGGTTTGTGCAGAAAAAAAAGGGAGAGTCGAAGAAAGTAGCTTTCCAAAAAAAGAACACCATCATGCTATGGGCGAGGCACAACTAGCAATAGCATGGCTTCCGGTTGTGGAAGTTGTTTACCATACATTAGAGGAAGTAATAGAACAATGTTGCCCAGCACGCGGAGTATCCTTCGGTCGTAGTTCATGAAAGTTTTTGTTCTTTACTTTATTCCTACTACGTGTTCAAAAATTTGTCATAAAAGCCAGAGAAAGGCTAGGTCACTGGTCAAGATGAAAATAAACGCATCGTGTTCCGCTTATTGGGCCCCCCACGCGGAGGGGGTCTCTTACAGCCCAACGAAGAACGCTGCTCTGAGGCCAGCTGAGCACTACAAAAAGAAACAGCTCGGGGCGCCATCGATCTCTGATATTGACGCGCCTTAAATTAAAATAATTATAAAAAAAAGAATAACGCTAGTCAATGGTAGCGGAAGCGGAAAAAGTTTGAGAAAATATGTTTTTTTTCTCTCTTATTAGATACCCCCACACTTTTTTTGCATCAGCTTCCTTTCCGGCTTACTCTGCTCAAGTAACTAGAACGGGAACAAGCGCGCACCAGCTGGTACTTCCGGCTGCATAGGTGAGGAGAGGAGAGACCTGAGATCTTTCAGGAGAATGCACGCTCTAAACTTGCGACATTAATCTTTTATGCTTTTATGAATATTTGACAGGAAGAAACCTTGTTGCAAGTGAGGTAAGCAGTACTGCGAGGAAGCGACGACGAACATCGGCTACTCCCAGATGGATATACTCGAGCATATGGAAGCTTCCAAACTTGAGGGGGGGTTCTCTTCGTCTTCACCGTCTTCAGCTCTCTCACTCTGTTTCACTCTTTCCTTAAATCTCTCTCTCTCACACACACCCACACCCACCTACACACAGCCATCTCCGTACACACCTTGCTAACTCCTCACAACAGTTTGCAATATCGTACATAAACCCTCTATTTTCCAGCATCTAAGAATCCTCCAGCACGATGTAATATGTTTTACCGGACTAAATACTGATCTAAAAAAAGAAAAAAAACCTGATTTGTAACTCACATGACTTCCTCTTTCGACAATTTTCAAGGTTCTAAACTATTTTCTTCTATGAAGTGAAAAACATGTACAACTTTTTTTACAAAACTTATCGAGATGGGAAAACTGTAAAATTAAGCTGAAAATAAACCTATATTCCTATCCCTCTTCTGGATTCCATAGAGTTTTCAAAAGAAAATTAAGAAGAATAAATATTTATTATAATAAATATATACAATACATAAAATAAATATAGAAGTATAGATGTATAAAACCATTTCAACCTTCTTAACTAAGTGAAGTAAGAGAAAAGTAAGGTGAGGAGGATTGGAATGCAGGGAAAGAAGGAGAGGAAAAACCTGCAGCTAGTGTAGAAAGTTAGAGTAGCATATGTTTTAGTCTTCTGTGTCTGTATGTTGTAGGAGGATCTGTAGGAGGCTAAGTCGAGGCATAGTGGATTGGGATAGACTGTCTAGGATGGTAAGGAGTTTGAGCAGAAGATTTTGGATCTTAGGAGTTTACCGAGGGATAATGGATGCAGTCTCTGTGGAGTGAGTCAATTCTAGTGCGTCGTGGAGAGAGTCTGTTGCGAGTCTGAGAACTTCGTTTTGCGTTATTCTGAAGTTTCTTGATGTTGCTATTACAAATCCAGGCTCTAGGCAGAGCAGGCGTAGAGCAACATCGGCGCCTAATGTCTACTTTGTAGAGGAGGAGTTTGTTAGTCACAGTCATCTTGGAGGGAAAAAAGAAATAATAGTCCGACTAGTCCAGTTTGCCTGCGTTTACTTTGTCCTGAACGTGGAGTAGTGAAAGTCAGTTTGTTGTCCCAAAGTTAGCCCTAAGTACTTCACGTGGGTAGACCACGGAATGAGTGGGTTATTACAACTGATTTGTCGGTTAAGAGTGGGTCTGCGTTTGGTGAGAAGAGTATAGCGTTTGTCTTGTCGTGGTTAATTCTAAATTTTCCATTTGCTGCAGAATTTTGTTAGTCTGTCTATTGCTGCAAGAGTAAGTCTGTTGGTGATGGTGTCCATTCTCCAAGATGACGTGTATAAGTCAAAAGAAAATTATTTCGAATAAAAAAGTGGGGAGATCATCGGGTTTATGAAAATTAGAGGAAAAATCATAGGTGTCATTTTTTTGTACCCAGTAAAGGCGGGGTATTTCCGGTGGTGGATTTTTCTTCGAACTCAAAAAGTTTTAGTCACAAATTTGATTCTTTTTTTTCTCACCTTAATAGAGTTTTTCCTGGCGCCCAAATTTGCCCAATAAGTACAATGATACAATAAGTACAGACCAAGTTTAAGGGGGAAAACAAATCTTATGATTCCTTTTTCAAGAGAATCAGGAGAAAAAAATCTATTGAGTAACGTGTGGTAATTCCGGTAATTGTTCTTCAAACTCGATAGGGTAGCAAAGAAAATTTCAATTTAACCCTTCATCCTTTACAATTTATCTGGAACTTTAGAAATAAAAAGGAACCCGCAATACTACCCAAAAAGTATCGCCCTTAATCGCATTTTTTTTATCGATTAAACTAGTTGGGAAAGCTCAAAACGATCATTTCCGGGAGAAAACATCAGCCCGGATCGTATAATTTAATAATGTTAATTTGGACTGGGTTGATAGAAATTAGTATAAATATACTACATAAAAATCTATTTAACTTTTTCATGTATATAATTTTTCAATAAGAAATTTTCATGACTCATTTTTCCACCGGAAAAATAAGAAAAAGGGTGGGTAAAAAAGGAAGTGCTTATAATCATTATTAAATTGCTACCCTTTTTTTCTCTCTTTCTCTTTGCACGAAATTCTCGCATTAAAGGAGCAGGAAAAGCCATGGAAAACAAGAAAAATAATAACAATAATAATATCTAGCGCATTACGGAAAATTACCTGTGAAAGAAGTTTACTTAGATTTTTAGAGGAGTTAATTTTACTATGACTTTGAAAAAAAAATATCGTTTAGGCCAAAATTGTTTTTGAATGTTTTTTTTTGGGGGGGGGGGCGATACATTTTTTAAAAACTTAGAGATTTTACTTAATAATCTGTTCAGTCCCAAAACTGAAGAGAAATCCAATCAAAATGTATATTCAATAAATATTTACTGTAGATAATGAGCTAAAATCTACAATGCTGTAATAATAACGTTATACCTGGCCAGCTTCTAATATTCAATCCTTATCAGAGGATTAATCTAGAGATTTCGTCACCACTGTTTTAATCTTGCAGAATCCAATCTGTGAGATCATAATACTTCCTCTTTTGGCGGATGAAAAGAACAAGAATAGAAAAAGAAAAAAAAAAATACGAATTCAATTTATTGAATATCGAGCTGTTGGTAAAACTGTTCTGTACAGGAATTGGAACTCGAGAGAGAGAGAGAAGATGAAATCTCGGTGGCATTGGTTTGTGAAAGTGGTAGTGGGGGGGTCTAGTCAGTGGGTGTGGGGGGTAAAAGGGGAGTTTCTTAGGTGAGGGACGGACGGGGAGGAAGGTAGAGGCCAACTAGTTAGAGATTCCTAAGTTGGCGGCGAGTTAGTCAAGTTCCCAAGTTCTGCTGTTAATAAGTTTCGAACTGGCTGTATGTTTAGTATCTTTAATGAGATTGCTCAAAATTATCTTATACACTCATTATATAATACATGTATCTAACTAAACTCCACCATTTTGTTCTAAATTTAATTCCACTAATATAGTAATAAACACCAATTCGAATAAGATTTATGTTAACTATTTAGTTAATAGTTAATGACATTTAGAAATTATCGCCCGTTGATTTGATTGATTTTTTTAAAAAAGAAACTGATTTCGTGGATTGATTCCCACACGGATTTGAATCGATCGTTTACTAGCGAGTACCCAAATTAGTAGTAAACGATAACCGAACGGTAATAGACTAGACCCGCAAAGCTAAGATGTATTCAGGTACTAGTCTAACCCTTGGATTTTATTTAATGATCAATAAGAGAAATTTACAGTAAGGTATGTTAGGCGGTTATAGGCTAGACCCGCAAAGCTAAGATGTATTGTTGGTTTAGTGGGTTCAATTCCCCTGGTCTAGGCCTTGGATTTTATTTAATGGTTAATATGAGAAATTTATATTAAAGTATTTTAGGGGATTATAGGCTAAACCCGCAAAGCTAAGATGTATTGTTGGTTTAGTGGGTTCTATTCCCCTGGTCTTAGCCTTGGATTTTATTTAATGGTTATTATGAGAAATTTATAGTAAAGTATGTTAGGCGGTTATTAGGCTGGACTCGCAAAGCTAAGATGTATTGCGGTACTAGTCTATATTCCCAACGGTTAATATGAGAAATGTACGTATAGTTAAGTATGTTTTGTTAGTCACCTCCGTCTACGACACCTAATTTATGCTAGTTAGAAGTAAAAAAGCCTACTTGAATTTTTTTTTTAAAAAAATACCGATATATTATGGAACCACTGTAATCTACAATACCATCAAAAATCGTAACGTTTAGTACAATAATCTGTTGTTTTACTCACTTATGGAATATATTTTTTGCTTAAAACGTCATTACTGTACATACCTGCAAAGAAACAAAAGATAATTATTAATAAAAATTTCAATAAAATTGTAAATATGTATAAATAAATATAAATAAGTATATGTAAATATGTAAAATGAGGAAGCACGAGCACTACAGGTTATGAAATGGTTATAGATTTAGCCTAATAAGATCCCCAGTTAGAGTCCAGGGTTTCGCTAATTTTTTAATTTAATAGGAGAATTCTTAATTGCTAAGTATGAGCATTCTTCTCCAGAACATTCCCTTCAAAGAGGTAGTTGGACATTAAGCCCTGCCTTAAAAAAAATAAGAGACTACTTCAATTGCTTAAAAAATAATGGTAGATAAAAAATTTAGGGAACAGATTAGCTTAAAGGTTCGTGTATTAGACCCTCCATGCGGAGTACAGCCTGTTCTCCAATTTTCTACTTCCTGGAACCCTCTACAGCTCAATGTCCGGTGGTAGATATTGAAATTTGTACCAAAAAAAAAATCGGAAGCCGGCAGTGCTCTGAAAAAAAAAAACTCCGGAAGCCATAGACCACAGATTTGGACCATTGAATGATAAATTCCTGTTATAAAACCGGATCTTCCGTGTCTGACAAAACATTATGGAGGGATAGGCTTCTTTTTTGGTTGTTGTTGTTGTTGTTGGTTATTACCAATTTTAAATTTCATATTCAAAACTAGGTTTAATACAGTCGAGAATGTGTGGTTGGTAGTTTGGTGTAGTCTTGAGCGCGTGTATTTTGTGCGCATGCGTATAAGAGAATGATTGAACTAAAAGAAAATTTGTAAATTTTATTGCGGTGAATTTTGTTTATATTAATTGTCAAATCTCTTTTCGGTACTGATATTAAATTTCGATAAATTTGAATTCAGTTACAGAGAGAAGAGAAAAAAAGAGAAAATAGATTCAGTTTTTTCGCCTCCCCTTGAAGGTCAACAACATTTTCTCTTCTTGCTCTCAGTATTGCCAACCTCCTAGTAAAACCCAAAATTTCCCCCCCACTTTTAATCTAAACATAACATTTGGCCACAACTAGAATATAACTATTACTTGGTTTCTAGTTTCCCAAACTTGGAACCCTTACTTTACTTTCGAAGAGAAGCAACCATCTCTTAGAACTATTCATCTTTCTTCAAATGGCTCTAACTCTCCTTGGAGTCCCTGTTGTTTTAGACTCTCCCTATCTCTGTCTCTCTCCCTCAACACATACACATACAGACACAGACAGACACTACGAAAACAAGACTCCCTTTCACTGATTTCCTTTTGTCCATTTCTTGTCCGTCCCAAAAGTGAGCTCCAGGATAAATTCAGAGGACCACATCACTCTCTCTCTCTCTCACTCACTCCTTGCAAGAGGAAACGCTTTTCGTTCCAGTCTAGTTAACCAGTGCTACCAACCCTGCTGCACGGAAAGATGATGATGATGTTCTTGTTTATCCAAGAAACTCTCCTCCCAACCAAGCTAAACAACAACTAGAGCAAGTATTCCCTAATTTCTCCCAGTGTATACTTCTCAAACCGGCCAAGTAAGTCTTACCCGCTGGTAACAGTTGACAAAGAGAAGTGAGAATTCCAGTGTACAACGGGGTACCCAGAACTCCTCCCTTTTGTCGTACACTTTAAACACCGGGCGCGCTACTGTTGCTAGTCAGTGTGTGTTTTGCTTATTGTATGGAACAAAACTTTATCTCTACTCCCTCAAGCATTGAATAATTGTATATCTCACATCTGGGAAAACTATTCGTGGGACTTAATTAAATTCTAAATTAACATTTTGTTATGAACACTTTGCGAAGTGAATATCTATTCATATATTATGTGTTCACAAAGTAAACACTATTAGTAAAATTAATACCAGAAAACCAAATTAATAATAATAGCAAACTTTATTCATAAATGATAAAGCAAAAAAATAATAATAATTTAGTGTATTTTAGTTCGATACATTCGAAATGAACACTTAAAACATTTCAGAACGAAATTGAGTGAGGAAAAACAACAAAAGAGTTTTTCTTTCTACTACTTTAATTGTTCTATCTCGTACAATTTTCTCAATCTTTGAATTTCCAAAAAAAAAAATATTCAGATATTTCTAGTATTAACTAGATAAAGTTAGGAATTGAAGATTTGCGAGGAATCGGTCAAATAAAACAACTCGTCTCTTTGCCAACGTTTCGACAAATATATTGTCCTCTTCAGGGCCTGGGATATTACAAATACAAAACAATTTACAGAGTCAGTAACATAGAAAAACAGTAAAAATCAGTAATACAAAAATAAGCAGTAAAATACAATAAATTCTTTATAATTATTGAAAACTTACGTGGCTATGCGGGTTGGTTGAGTTACAGAAACTAAGAGCCAGAACTGGAGAAGCAGGTATTTACATATACAGGGTGTCCCAAGCTATATGGATAACGACTTTTTCTCGGAAACTAAGATAGCTAGAAAAAAACTAAAAAATACGTGTTCCCTTAGTTTTTTGTTAGAAATCCAAATTTAATTTGTAAATTTTTTTCGGTGCTGCCAGAAGCGAGATACAGGCACCAACTTCATTTTTTCTAATGGGAAGGTGCGGTGTTTAGTTCAGAAATAGATTCCTCTATTTTTTTTAAAGAAAAATTTACTTGAACGGTTTTTTTCTGTGAGCGATATTTTAGAAGTTATGAATGAAAACATGATTCTTATAAGAAATGTCAAAATGATAATATTATAACGGTTTTTTGATTGAATAAGAAGAAAAGTACTATTTTATTATAAATTTTACTCCTCATTAATATTACAGATCATGCTCGAACTGGCGTCCACCATTAGAGATACATAGACATGCTCTTTCCTGCCAATTGCCCTTACTGCCAAAGAAATAGATTCGAATTTAACCAAGTTACAGGCATCTATTATTCTTTGCTTTAGTTCATCTACAGATGCAATCCTGGCTTGATTCTGATGCACCTAGATTTAGTAATGCTTTTAGATAAGCAGAAATAAGGAAAGAAAGAAAAAAGTTATGAATAATCACCTTGTTTTTCAGGTATCCCCAAAGGAAATAGTCCATAGGTGTCAAATCCGGTGAACGAGGTGGCCATTGAATTGCCCCCCCGTGTCGATATAACACGCCCATCAAATTGCCTATCGAGATATCTCTTTACATGCCTGATGGTGTCATATCGACACGGGGGGCGATTCAGTGGCCATACTCGAAAAACAAGGTGATTATTCATAACTTTTTCTTTCTTTCCTTATTTCTGCTTATCTAAAAGCATTTCTAAATCTAGGTATCAGAATCAAGCAGGGATTGCATCTGTAGATGAACTAAAGCAGAGAATAATAGATGCCTGTAACTCGGTTAAAGCCGAATGTACTTCTTTGGCAGTAAGGGGCTATTGGCAGGAAAGAGCATGTCTATGCATCTCTAATGGTGGAGGCCAGTTCGAGCATGATCTGTAATATTAATGAGGAGTAAAATTTATAATAAAATAGTACTTTTCTTCTTTTCAATCAAAATACCGTTATAATATTATCATTTTGACATTTCTTATAAGAATCATGTTTTCATTCATAACTTCTAAAATATCGCTCACAGAAAAAAACCGTTCAAGTAAATTTTTCTTTAAAAAAAATAGAGGAATCTATTTCTGAAATAAAAACCGCACCTTCCCATTTGAAAAAATGAAGTTGGTGTCTGTATCTCCCATCTGGAAGCACCGAAAAAAAAATATAAAGTAAATTTGGATTCATAACAAAAAACTAAGGGAACACGTATTTTTTAGTTTTTTTCTAGCTATCTTAGTTTCCGAGAAAAAGTCGTTATCCAATAGCTTGGGACACCCTGTATACAGATACAGCGGGACTTACACGGGAATTTTGGTAATTACAATGGGACAGATACAATAGACTAATTACAACAAAAGAGTAAATACAATAAATATTGGGAAATTTCTTTTAATAACAAAAACCTTTAAAAACAAAACACAGGAGAAACCAAATAACCCTTATGAACTAAATAACAAATAACCAAAAGATTTGAAGTAAATTTAAAAAACCCAGCAATAATTATGTACAAAATTTGGATATCTATTCATTTTTAATGATAAAATTGTAGCAGTTGGCTAAATTCGACGTAACCTGATAAAGACAATATATTTGTCGAAACGTTGGCAAAAAGACGAGTTGTTTTATTTGACCGATTCCTCGCCAATCTTCAATTTCTAACTTTAACAATTTACGGCCACGAAACCTATATATTCATTAACTAGATAATTAAATTACTGTTCATTATTTTTGGTGACTGAATCATAGTTTCTGTAGGATGAAAAATAATTGCCAGTTTCAGTCATTATAAATTTTATTAAGCCGAGCTTTATTACCGACCGAGGGACTAGGTCATCTTCAGGGTTAATTTACAATATACTGTTTTACATCATTAGAAGGCTGGTGTGTCTTCTGTCTTGTCTGTGCATTTAGTCCATGAACAGACAAGACGGAAGACATACCAACCCTCTAATGATGTAAAACAGTATATTGTAAATTAGCCCTGAAGATGGACCTAGTCCCTAGATCGAAAGCTCGGCATAATGAAGTTTATCATGACTGAAGCTGCAATAATTTTTCTTCCTATAGATAATTAATTAAACCTGTGTAAAACACGGAAATGACATTAACGAGGAGTTGCTTCAGAAGACTCTAAAATTAATGTCACTTTCCCTTTTTTTTTCGCCAGCTAAAGCTTCCTGTATCTACAGAATCGAAATATAATCGACAGAAAAACACTCCGTCGAAACGCTAGCCCTTTCGTAACACTAGCTGGCACCAAGATCTCCTTTTATTCCCTATGTTTAGTGAAGCTGTACAAGATCCCGTTATGCCAAGTGACTAGACCTCTCTCAGTTTCCTCAGATCCTATCCCTTGATTTCTCCTAAAATTACTCCGCATTACCAGTAAATTACTCCAAGAAGGATATTGAAGTACCAGTGGTGACGACATGATCTTCCTAATGAAGTGAAGTGCCAGTGCATAATAGTGAATTACAGTGGTACCTCGGTTTTCGAACGACTTGACTTTCGAACAAATCGGTATTCGACCAAGAAATTCGAGAAAATATTGTCCTTGAAATCCGAACAAACATTTGGAACTCGGAACACCCGAGATGAGCCGAGTTGTTTTTATATTTACACTTTTAGATCGTATTTCTTGTTTAGATACATGTTTTTACACAAAATATAAAAATTAGGCCAGTAAAACGGGGCTTATTTCTGGGGCTTAGAAACGAAATAAACTACATAGTTTACATTATTTCTTATGGAATAAATTGTTTCGGTTCTCGACCGTACTTTCGGAACGAATTGTGGTCGAGAACCGAGACTGTATGTTCTCTTTCGGGGAATTCCCACCAATGGATGAATTCTCCCCACTTGCTACTCATGTATCAGCTTCTCTTGATGCAGAGATGTACTGCAGTTGTGAAAATAAAGTTAAATTTAAAAAAAAGCAAACTTGATACCACGACACTTGGGAAACGATCAACTGTACAGCATTCGATTGTTGATCGATTAGATGTGAGTACTGTAAACCTAATATAGATTTTTTTTTTATTGAACTAATCTAATTCGATTCCATGATTTCTGCAGCAATTACACTATCAACTATCTGGTGCCAATCTCTTTGTAGAAGTGGAACAGAAGATGCAACAAGGAATAATGTGGTTATAGCTGGCAGGTTGCCATTTTTGTGACTCCATTGATTCGAGCTCTGTCAATGAATCCATATCGATTTAGAAGAAAACTCGAAAAGAAGAATGTCAAGGTTAAAGCATTGATAATTCAGAGGATTTTTTTCCTGTTTTTTCCCAACAATTGTTGATAGCAGTTATAAGTTTTCTTTTTTTTTTGGAGCAGATGATCTGAGCAGTTATCAAAGCAGTGGGGAAGAGAGAGATGACTTAACAGGAAAGTAGTGAAGGATGTGCATTAGTGTCTATGTGTGCTTATTTGAAGCCACGTGGTGTGCCCTATGCATGAGTAAGCAGGAATCCTACTCACTCTCTCTCTCTCTAGCGGGCATCTACTGCCCCCGGGGGAGTTTAACTCCCATACAGGAGGATAAAGGATTCGTCTATTGCCGGCGACTACCTCTCTCTCCACCAGTAAAAACCTCAGCCAAAAAAAAGCCCGGCCCATCGGCACTTTACTTGATCCTCAGCCTCCAAAAAATCCCACTGCCAAAAAAAAAGAGAAGCTTTTTTAGACCCCAAATCATTCCATTCTGTGTACCCCACAGCTGTTGGGACTGGCTAAACTCCCAGGTAACAAATTATAGAAAGCTGGTTGGGGTTGCGGGGGAGGGGGGGTGGCAGACCGAGAGATTGGCTTCAATGTGTGCATGTACGTGTGTCTGTACCATGATTCAAACACCATTCCCGCTGGAATGCCCTCCTTCCCAAACAGAAGGGTGTCGTCCTCCACTATAATCACACCAGAGATGACTCCTAGGGAGGGAAAGGGAGAAACGGAACTTGTAGTATCGCTTTCCACATTTAAAAGGGTCACACCCAAAGGGAGAGATTTCTTCTTTTTTTATATATTATACAGCAGCAGCAGATTCTATCTCCACTGGTACTAACAAACACAAAAATGGACTGTGCTGGCCATCATTGATAACACAATATCGTCACCCTAGTGCAAAAAAAAAAAAAAAAAAAGTCACGCCAATTTCACCTCTTTCTCCTCATGCCTATTCTCCCGCCTATAACGATAATACTCCCGCCTTCAACAACAAATATTACCGCTTTATCCTCATGTACATTTGCTGTTTTTATTCCCCCCCCCACTCATCTTCTCTTTATTATAAATTCATTCAATTTCCCGTCTACAATTGTAATAGTGGTTCAATTATTCCATTCAAAAGGGCGCCACGGTAGCCGAGCGGTTAGAGGCGAGACCTGCGAAGCTAATATGTATTATGGTACTGGGATACTGGGTAAGAAAGAACTCTTTCTTAGGTCACTTAAGCTTAAGACTGCTTCGTTTTCTTTTTGTACCTCCCCCGAAGTCACATGAGCTGAACTCAGTACTGTCGCCCTTCTACCTTTGAAGCTTCTCCAAGCAGCTTTTCAGCACTGCTTATGAAATGGATCTTTGTTCCTGGAGCTTGTTAGCAAATGAAATGTTAGACTTGACTAGATTTTCAGCCGCTGTAAGGAGACACCATATATTCAGCAAAAGTTCGAGACCGACCAGGAAGTCGTTCAACTTCTTTTATCAATATCCCAGACTCTTGTTACCGAGGAGATCATCCCTATTACATCAACCTACAACTTCCCCAGCCAACTGTTTAAAATGGCATCATTTTGTAAAATTTTTTGTTGAAACAAAATTTTTTTTGTTCTTGTTCTCCCTTTAGAGGAACAAAAAAAACAAAAAACCTTTTTATGACAAGCCTAAGTAATAAAGGCGTAGGTTTTTTATAGGTAATCCCCATTAACTTTTTAGTATTTTTTATCTCCATCACCCCCATCCCAAACAGGAACACTTTTTTTATATTTCTAGCTTTACTAGTTCTGTTTAGTCTCACTGCGCTTGAAACAACAATAACAACAATAACAACAACAACAACAATAACAACAACAAAAATGGTTGATATTTTTCGTTCTCATTTTCCATAAATGTTTTTCAGACATGCACTTTTTCTTTTTACGATGCACAATAACCAAGACTCAACACATTGTGTTTTATATTTTAAATTTTTTGTGTCTCTACTAGTTTTTTGTAAGTTATAAAAGTGTTCCGTGGCCCCTCCCCTCAACAAGTGAAAAGTTCACTCTCTGGTCGTATTTTAGAAAGCGTCTGAACTTAGAACTTTGAACTCCCTTATTGCCCCCTCCTTGTTTTTATGCACTCAGATGATCAGGGCAATTTTTGTTAGTTTTTCTTTTTAACGGAACACCATTCTAAGAAGTTATTTTTTTAAAGTGATCTTTATGGCCGGGAAATAAAGGGCATTATTGCCCTCTGTTTATATATTCAATGAGCCCAGGTTGTAAAGTAGGGTTCTTTCCCCCCCCCCCTGAATAGAAGCAGGTTTTTGCAGCCTACATTGTTTGCAACAATAACTCACTCATATTTAGCCTACCTTCATTCTCAACCAGTTGCAGTGGCATTAAAAAGATAAACAAAAAATGCATTTTTAATTCTAATGCATTCCATAAAACTTCCCATTTCACCCAAGTACCACAAGATAACGCGTAAAAGGGGCCTGCTATACCAGTAATTTAAACCAATTCTATTCACTGTCTGTATCATTTCTCCCTACACTATTAGACGCAAAGAGCTATTTCCAGCAAGTCGTCTAATTTTTACCAAATTTGGAAATTTAGTTCCGTTAAATAATCAGTAATGGCACTTTATTAGGGGACTAACCCCCTCACCCCGCTATTTCTTTATGGAAAAATTGTTTTTCCAATAAAAGTTTTTAGATCTGCGCATGTGCAATTAGCACGTTTTTTGTTTTAAGGCAAAGAAAAATAATAGGAGCCTTTTTTTTTTGGAGAAAATTCTTTAAAAAACTGGGAAAATCTATTCATTAAAGTGATACTTCCGGTAGACTGGTTTTAATAAAAATATTATTTTGACATCTTTTTAGGCGCCTAAAGTAAATATCAATTTTTTTTTTGTTAAACTATTGTAACGAAGTTGACCAGAGCCAGAGAAGAAAGGCCTAGATTGTTCTGGGAGTTTAGTGACAGTAGCCTGTGTAAAAGCTAAGGGAACGGCCTCAGTGGGAGGGGGGGGGGGTAAGACAGCCGCATGTGGGAGTGAGTAGGGACAGTTGGAGTCAGAGTTGGAGTTGGTGATAAAGACAGTTTGAGTGAGTCAGTGTTGCGGAGTGCTTCGGAGTTAGCCAGTTAGGCGGTTAGTCAGTTAGTGAGTAGAGCTGTGTTAGTGCAGCTGAGACTAGTGCAATTCGGTGCAGTGCGGACCAGTGGTCAGTCGTGGAACAGTTTTGTGGCGTTACGTAGTGAGTAAGTAACAGTAAACTGTTGTAACTGTAATGAATAGCGTTAGTTGCTAGTAAATGTTAATGTTAGTAATGTTAATGATTTTTGGTCAATATCGAGGTGCGGTCTTCAACAGTTATGATGATATACTCGTAGCTCTACATTGAACTTCACAAACTTTTTTTTATAATACCCTGAAAAAGGTAGTAAAAATTACCGAAACGTTGGTATAAAGCAAAAAAGTTGTTTTTATTTAAGACCGCACCTCGATATTCACCAAAAAATCATCTATCAACAACGATCGCAGAAAACCAAAACCAGTAATGTTAATGTGTCAATAAATAAGGTTACTACTTATAAGTTTAGTGAGTTTTATTATTTATCGAACCCACATATTTAATAACTAGTGGCAGTCACTAGTTGTAGTTAAAGTTTTTAGTAAAAGGACAAAAACTCTACACTATTTTTCGTTTTTTGAGTTAAGGAAAATAACACACAGAGAAATCGAAAATATCTATGCGTTAATATCATAAAAATCACAAATATTGTAAAGCTGCAATTAGAATTGTAATCATAATTGTCGTAATTTGGCGGAAATGGACAACTTCGTGTGAATATCAGGTTTATTTTTTTGCTGAAACAAAACACACAGCCACGCCTAAAAATATATGTGGCAGAAATATTTGGCAATTGAAACCCCTTAATGTAGGACAGGAGTACTTTAGATGTGCCCTTAAGGCTTTTATACCAGTTTCTGTTTGTTGTATCTATGAGTGTTCACATTGTTAACTTTCTAGAAGGTCTTGGACCTAGAAGGCTGTGGTAGCTAGCAGGTTTACATTTTGCCATATGTTTATTTCAAACAGAGATCGGAGACTGTGTCTGTGTGTGAGTGAGAGAAAGAGAGTGATACAGATCACAGCTGGTCTATATCTCTTTTTCACTCACACATGACGCAACAGCGGCGACAAATACCACAAAAACATGGAGGGGGCTTTGTTAGGCCTGAAAGCGGTGGTAATACATTTGTTGACACATTCTCGCCCCCCCCCAACCCCAACCCAACAAACAAATAGCGCTTACGTAACAGCTTACTCGATACTTTGTCTCCTTGCAGGAGTTTGTTTGGGAAAACTGTCATTGAAAGAAAAGAAAAGTCTGGTGTGTATGTGAGAAAACTTACATCAGTATCTCTACGTAAAAGTTCACAAATTTCCTTCACACAATACACTTCACAGTACAATACACAGAAATGTAAACTCACAGTGGGGAATTGTTTCCGGTGGGAAATTATGTATGACGAGGACCTGTTTACCGGAAAACTGTGGAAAAATCTATTCATTAAGTGCACCACTTCTTCACTACTTATTAAACATTAATTTTTTTTAATAATAATTTTCCCGAACTATTTAATTTTTTTTTTTTTAATCTATTTTGTAATTTACAATCTGTATACTGTATACAATAAGTAAATATGGAGAGAGTGATGAACTGGTGCGGGAGGAGAGCAGGAGGAGAGAAACTACCCAGTGGTAGCACTCTCTATAGGAGAGATGAGAATGTGGGGAGGAGAGAGTGATGAACTGTTGCGGGAGGAAAGCAGGAGGAGAGAAACTACCCAGCGGTAGCACTCTCTATAGGAGAGAGGAGAATGTGGGGAGGAGAGTGTAATGAAGTGGGGTGCGGGAGGAGAGATCTAGTTCTTCAGACTACAAGGAAGTCGCGGGGCCACTGGCGATTCAGTATTAGGGATGTCAGAGGAGGCGAGAGACTGTACAAGAGGATTAGAGCTAGTCGAGAGAGCAGTACGGAATTTTTGATATTTAGTCTTGGCGAGTTGGTCTATATAGGGAATGTTGAGGTCGTTGTGAAGAGTAAGGTTAGTCACCGTAGAAAGGAGCGTCAGCTATCTGTCGGCAGTAGTTTTGACTGAAATGTCCTGTACTATCCATATATTTTGTAGGTTTGGCTGAACCCCACAGCTCTAGTCCTGTAAGTGCCCATAGGTTTTGAGGATAGTACTGTATATTAAGCGTTTCAGTTCAATGGGTAATTTGGGTGCGTCGTCCAAGAATTCTGTAAAGCAGTTTCGCACGTTTTGTCATTACTCGTCTTTTAAGTGTAGTGTGTGGGTTCCACGTGAGTCGTTTGTCTATGTAGAGCCCAAGGAACTTCCATAGCACTTGTTTCATCTCGTTTTACCCGTTAAGTCAACTGAACTTTAAAGAACTATTTAAATAACATCAAATCAGTGTACATTGTAATCTGTAATTGTAAAATATGTTCCACATCCCTGAAGATGATCTAGTCACTAGATCGAAAGGTTGCCATTAATAGAAATTAAAACAAAATTTAGACTGTATTTGGCAATAATGGTTCTTCACCTAAAAGAGATGAAAAATATTTGAACCTTGCAAATATGTTCACGATAATTAGTTCTTTAATAACAGCCGTTCAGAAAGATCGACTACGAAGTTAAGTACTCCAAAAGAAACTAATTCTACCCAAAACTACAGAGGGCCAATCCTCCGTATTCCTTGAATTCCAGGTCGGTCAACAGCAAAAAACCATCCCGTCCAAATATCATGGAGGAGAACACCTTCACCCCTGACCACCCTGGCACACCTAGAACTGGGTCTCCAGTCGCTCTGTGAACCCTGGAGGTAGTTCAACAACCCTCTCACTGAAGCCAAAACCTCTTTTAAAACTTTCTATATTACAGCCATTATTCTTAGTGCCGTTATCTTAATGTTTTTTCCATTGAGTTCACATTCAATTCGACGTTGGGGTTAATTAAATAGGATGTACTAAACGGGGGGGGGGATGAAAAATCTGCTGTGTGTGTGTGTGTGTTTTCACGCGATTTCTCGGACTATGTCCTGATTTCCTGACTTCATCATTTTTTAGACCCTTCAGTTCTAACGGAACTCCGCAGGATCCCTTCCTGGTTAAGCGATTTGCCACCTCATTCCCACTATTGTCTCTGTGTTAGCTATCAGCTGAATAACTGTCCGTTTATGCAGTTAGGCTGGGCTACCCAGTAATGCGAAACCCCTAAATTATAGCTTTCCACCAATTTCAAGAAAAAAGAAAATTGGATCCTAATGCAATATTTTCTCTAACCAATAAATACTAAGAGAAAACTAAGGTGCCACAGTATCCGAGCGGTTATAGGTTAGACCCGCAAAGCTAAGATGTATTGCGGTACTAGTCTATATTCCCAATGTTTAATATGAGAAATTTACAGTGAAGTACGTTTGCTAGTCGCCTCCGTCCACGACACCTAATTTGGTAGTTTGGACGTAAAGCCTGCCTAAAAAAATAGGCAATTACTTTACTACTTTTTACTAAGAGAAAACTATAGATTTTTGTATTGTAGACCAAATTTCCATCACAGGATCGCACAATCGATTATCAAGACCATATTAAACAAACAAATAATTAATTATAAGAGTAATTGGGAACAATTACAGCCTTAAATTATAGTCCATTTTTTCTTTTTTGATTTAAGGCATGTCGATATTTGAGGCCTTTGGCGCCCGGAGCTTTTACTCGTTACACACATCCATCATCGCAAGGAACCTCTTGGGAAGAAAAAAAAATTAAGAGCCAAGCAGCTGGATTCGAACCCAGGATCTCTGCATTGAAATCCACTGTGCTAATCCCTTCCCTGTATTAAATTTACTTACAGTATTAACACAAAAACGATACTAAATAAATTATTCTCTATATCTGGGTGTTGGTGGAAAAGTGTAAAGATTTGTTCAACCGGATTTTAGTGGAAAATTAAAAAAAGATTCAAATACTAATCAAAAATAAATAATTTTCTTAATTTTCTTGACAAAATATAGATGAAAAATACAAGAAAATTATGTTGACCTTACATTTTTCACATATTTCAGCAAAATAATTTTTCTCATAGATCATTGTTTCTCATTCAACACACCTAAATAAAACAAAAAAGAGAGATAGAATGAGAAAGAAGGGGGGAAAGAACATAATTTTAACTCCTGGACTAGTATAAAATATCGATCTGCTCCTAATACAAATATACTGGGGAATGGATCTGGGAAAAACATGTTTTCCCACTCTTTCATACTTTTTTCCGCTGATGAAAGCAGGAAAAACTGACGTGTAATTACATTTTGGAAAATATATTGGATATAGATTATCAGCAGATGTAGCGCAAACATAACAGAGAAAATCGTGTTACTTGGCTTGGAGGAAGAATTACAACCTAGCTGGGAGCTTTTCCACAGATTAACTCCTGTAGAAAATTAACTCCTCTGCTTAAAAAAAAAAAAAACAATGTATTAATAAAGGGGAAAACGTTTCATTTTCTTTCTTAAATCCTTGCTCAGAGGTAATTATTGTGGGGAATGTTCAAATTTGCTAGACTCAGTAATTCCCAACCTTTTCTTGGTCTACCACCCCCCTTTTCGAAAAGAAAAATAAACTTACCAGCTCCCCTTCTTGAAAACAATAATCTAAATGTAATCAATAAGTTCCCTAGTTTATTAGGTCGTAGTCTACTTTTTCAAAGAATGATTCGATTGCGCTCGGGTCTTGGGTGAAAAACAAGAAAGATTTTGAAAATGAGAAGATATTAACAATATTTTGATGTATTGCTCAGAATTTGAGTAAGAAATATTATATTACTAAATAAATAGATATAATATTATTAGTGAGAGGGCCGAGTCTGGTGTAATGACACTAATTTTTCGATATTTGGTGCCATTTTTGTCATCTGCAATCTTAAGTCACCGCGTTTCTCTACTGACAATCTGTTTCTTTTGTTTCTTAGTAGATTGAAGACTACGCTAAATACTGTTTCCGCTAAATTTGGCGATGGGAATACAATTAAAAAACTTTCTGATTGTAGCCCATACGGCCGGATATAATACTGGACTTTGCCTTTGAAGCCAAAATTCTTGATATCCATTTTTTTAAATTTCAATTTTAACTCTTCGTTCCCCCATACGAGACTTAAACGTACTGAACTAAACAAACTTCTAGATAGACTACTAGACAAACGCTCAAAACTCTCACTACAGAACAAACGACAACTCTATACAGCTCTTCTCACACCAATATGGACTTAGGGACTCGGAACTTTACGGAACAGCTAAAAAAATCCAACATCAATAGACTGAAAAACACTCCAATCCAAAATACTTCGCCGCCATAGTAGACGCTCCATTCTATGTTAGCAACCACACAGTACATACAGATCTCCAAATTCCACTCGATCTCCGAGAACTTGCCAAAAATCCGATATAAAAATTTTCATCAAAAACTCTCATTTCATCCCCCAACTCTTTAGCTGCAAACTTATCTTCAACTACAGCTATCCTCCAATCCTCGAAGACGGCTGAGGCCCCGTGACCAACTGAGTGACTAATGGCGGCCATCACTGGATGACCGTCATTCACGTCTGCCACGACATTTATTTATACACTTCTCACATTTACTTATTATACCGCCCTGCAGGTACAGGTGTAAATTTCAATATAAAAGGATAAATAAATAAATAAAAAACTCGTCGTTAGTTGACAGTTCTATCAACGGCTCCTACAGCTGCTGTTGGTTAGGTTTAAGGAAGGTTCTAGGACCTAATCTGGAATGATCATGGTTAAGGACATCCCAAAAATCTATTTATAAAACCTTCTTTAAGTGCTTCCCAATGCTGGCAATCTTGTCATGACCTACGCACAGCCTATGCTTTGGCTCCTTCCATTCCCTAGAGGGGGGGCGTCGGCTAGTCCTCCAATGCTCCCTCCTAAATTTGCCCTTAACCAAAAACTGCCCCCCTAGATCAGTTCAGCGCCCCTCCCCCCCCGTTGGGCTAGACTGAAATTTTTCAACGAAATAAAATAATAATAAATGTATTAGATCTCACTCCAAAATCCAGAAAAGGGGAATTTTTTAATAAAACATCTGGGATAATTCTTCCGGGAGAGAGAGGTTATGGTTAGGCTTCCCATTAAAGTACCAATCTAAGTATATTGTACGGTCTTGAGTCTCATTTAGTTTTGTTGAATGTGTTGCTCGTATACCGGAAATGGTTTAAAAGAAATTCTATAACAGGAAATGCAACTTTACCGGACGGAAGTTTCTTCCCCCCCGTTTTTGATGATTTCCTCAAAAATAGCAGCAATAAAAATTAATTAATTTTAATTAAATGTATTAATTTAAACAAAAAATGCTTTAATTAATTAGCTGTTTATTTCGTAGAGCTAAAGTTTA
The DNA here is from genome assembly GCF_049639745.1 of Rhodnius prolixus. NCBI lineage: Eukaryota > Metazoa > Arthropoda > Insecta > Hemiptera > Reduviidae > Rhodnius > Rhodnius prolixus. Next base: position 35,337,958 of record NW_027411582.1, read on the forward strand.
CTGAGGCATTGGAAATGAGGTCTTTACAAATCATTTACAAAAGGGGCTTTTATCCCCTTTTATGTATATATATATATATATATATATATATATATATATACATATATATATCATTTACGGTGCACCTATCTGGTATGAAAGGGCGAATGAAAGCTCCAAATACAGCTGACTGCTAATTCTCGAATACACTGATTGCTTTTCCTTAATCAAGAATAATTATTAGGGTTTCATTATAAGTATCATTATAATTTGATGCCGTACTTTGGAGATTGACAAGCTGCAAACAAGTTTTGTTAAAAATTTTTGATTTGAACACTAACTGGCCGTACGACTTCTTAGCTGCGGTTATTCCTAAAAATAACTAGCTGATTAATTTTTTTTTACACTAAGTAATTTTACTAAAAAAGTTAGTCGACTTCACAGGATATTTAAAAAACGACTCTAAACAATAGTAGATGTTTTTTGAACCAAATTCTGACTTACATTAAAATTATGGTAAGAGGAAGTCACGTGGGTTTTTCACGCCAGATTTTCATCCTTAATTAAAGAAAAACTCTTATACATATTACCTACATACATGCAACAGAAATTTCCTAGAAAAAAGAAGATTTTCTCTTCTTTTCTTTCTAATCACTTAAGTATTCTGTGATCGATTTCTAAATAGTCAGGCTAGGTATCCTTCAACTTCATGCGATTCTCATGGCTTAAGTGGGCTAAATTCCCTATAAGGCCCGCCTACATTAGGATAGGAACGGTTCCATATAGTATATACAGTAAAGTGACTGTACATTTCCAAACGATCCATTTGTCAGAATTGACTAGAATTACCATCAGTCTTTATGTTAAGGCGCTTATAAAGAGTTGACGTTGATTAACGAGTTTTAAGAGCGATTGATATTTTTTTTTAATTTTATTTTTATTTTTATAGTTGAATACCCATTTTGTTCAATCATTCAAGTTGAATATACCTTTTTCTAAATACGATAGAAGTATCTTTAAACAGTGTTGAGCTTTAAAGCTCCCATCAAATCGACTTTTATTAAGCTGAAAGAGCTTAAAATAAAGCAAAAAATCAGCTGTTTATACTCACTCGCGGTTCTCTTTTCACTTCCGTTGTCTTTCAGGAACTGGTTTGAGGTGGAAGCGAAGATGTAAGGGGAAAAAATAGAACCCTTTTTTGTCCCTAAGGCTGGAAACATAGTGGAGCGGCGAGCAAAGCGGCCGTAGAGCAACGCTACCAAGAGAGAGAGTAGAGCAACGTGTTGTGACATGTTTGATTTCTTCGCTCTCATCGCGCTCAATTTTTAAAGGTTAAAATAGGATATTGCTGCATTTATTGGTGTAGTTTTTTATGCTGTCTTTGTTAGTCACTAATGTCAGATCAGTATTCAAAAAGCTTTGATCTAAATTTGTTTATTTATGAAAGATATTTAATTTGATTTTCAATGTTTACATTTATTTATTTTTTGTAACAGTTGATATTTTATTTTATATTCCCACTCACTTGCTATGAATGTAAAATTCTAAAAGCAATAAAGAGATATATATATATATATACATATATTGGTGTAGTTTTTTATGCTGTCTTTGTTAGTCACTAATGTCAGATCAGTATTCAAAAAGCTTTGATCTAAATTTGTTTATTTATGAAAGATATTTAATTTGATTTTCAATGTTTACATTTTTTTTTTTTGTAACAGTTGATATTTTATTTTATATTCCCACTCACTTGCTATGAATGTAAAATTCTAAAAGCAATAAAGATATATATATATATATATATACATATATTGGTGTAGTTTTTTATGCTGTCTTTGTTAGTCACTAATGTCAGATCAGTATTCAAAAAGCTTTGATCTAAATTTGTTTATTTATGAAAGATATTTAATTTGATTTTCAATGTTTACATTTTTTTTTTTTGTAACAGTTGATATTTTATTTTATATTCCCACTCACTTGCTATGAATGTAAAATTCTAAAAGCAATAAAGATATATATATATATATATATACATATATTGGTGTAGTTTTTTATGCTGTCTTTGTTAGTCACTAATGTCAGATCAGTATTCAAAAAGCTTTGATCTAAATTTGTTTATTTATGAAAGATATTTAATTTGATTTTCAATGTTTACATTTTTTTTTTTTGTAACAGTTGATATTTTATTTTATATTCCCACTCACTTGCTATGAATGTAAAATTCTAAAAGCAATAAAGATATATATATATATATATATATACATATATTGGTGTAGTTTTTTATGCTGCCTTTGTTAGTCACTAATGTCAGATCAGTATTCAAAAAGCTTTGATCTAAATTTGTTTATTTATGAAAGATATTTAATTTGATTTTCAATGTTTACATTTTTTTTTTTTGTAACAGTTGATATTTTATTTTATATTCCCACTCACTTGCTATGAATGTAAAATTCTAAAAGCAATAAAGATATATATATATATATATATACATATATTGGTGTAGTTTTTTATGCTGTCTTTGTTAGTCACTAATGTCAGATCAGTATTCAAAAAGCTTTGATCTAAATTTGTTTATTTATGAAAGATATTTAATTTGATTTTCAATGTTTACATTTTTTTTTTTTGTAACAGTTGATATTTTATTTTATATTCCCACTCACTTGCTATGAATGTAAAATTCTAAAAGCAATAAAGATATATATATATATATATATACATATATTGGTGTAGTTTTTTATGCTGCCTTTGTTAGTCACTAATGTCAGATCAGTATTCAAAAAGCTTTGATCTAAATTTGTTTATTTATGAAAGATATTTAATTTGATTTTCAATGTTTACATTTTTTTTTTTTGTAACAGTTGATATTTTATTTTATATTCCCACTCACTTGCTATGAATGTAAAATTCTAAAAGCAATAAAGATATATATATATATATATATACATATATTGGTGTAGTTTTTTATAAATAAACCTCTGTGAGACCAAAAGGATCTTCTACTTCACAACCGATTTGTGTTGGATAAGAAATGGAACAAGATTAATGGGGTTAACATTGAAATTCGTCCTCTTCTTGATTAACATGTCTTCAACACTAGTTAGTAAGTAATCAAATGTTGAAACAGACATTCGAAAAATACGCATGAAACTGGCCAGGATGCTCCCGAAGTAGTTGGTACAAGTGATGGAATTCACCATGTTCATGTCTAGTCCTGTTTATATCATGAACACTGCAGCCTCCTGCTTCTAAACTGCTGTAAATACCAAAATTTTCAAGGAAGAATTTTCATTTAGAAATAATTCCTCCATCATGTCTCGTCAAAAGGAGAAACACGACTAAACTCGTCACTATGTGCATGCAACTCTTTGCTCGCTCTTTGATTTGAAGCAACTATCATCGCGCCGCTTTGCTCGCCGCTCCACTATGTTTTCAGCCTAACTCCAGAAACCAGTTCACTGAAGATGTCAGAAACGACGAAGTACATCCCACACTTACTCATTAGACTAAAAATATTTTTGTTTTTCAGGGACCCTGAAGATTTAATATTTAAAATGATGTAGGAGGGGGTAAAGAAATCAGTGACTTCAAAAACTCTTCTAAGTTATGGACAAAACTAGATTTGGTTCAAGGAAAACGGAGAAGAGATGAAGTTACTAGTCTCAGACAGTTGCAGAGAGAGAGAGAATAGAAGCAGCTCCAAGCTTAGAAGTATCCAGAGAACTTCGAACCACATCTACCAGTAGATGCTAACTTTTCTGCACACCAGTGGATAAATGTTGGGTTTATAGCTGACGACCCTTTTACTACGCAACAATAAAGGAAACAAAGACCCTTTCTGTGGAAGAATTCCAGGAAGTATTTTAACAGCGGCAACTGGACTCGGAAGTGAGTTCTCGAGGATCCCCAAGAATTTAAAAAAAAAAAATTAGTAGTTATTTCCGGTAAATCGATCTTTAATAAAGAACTCGACGCACAAAAAAAAAAACAAATCCTCTCAATCCCAATACTTCCGCTGCGTAAATTTTGTTTATCAATTAAATCACTAACAGGAACCTATATTTAAGCGTTTTTTAGCATAAGCTTTTTAGCTCATTTTTAGCTTCTTTTTCTTTAGAATTGGAAATCTTTTATTAGACAGTGTTAAATGGAAAACGGAATAAAAACGGTCTTTCATAATTTAATTGAACTTTTACGTCACGTATGCAAATTTTTTTTGCATAATTAAATTTTTTGCTTTTAAAATTGCAATTAGCTATTACTATTTGGCCATCAATGAACTTTTAAATCTTATAAATTATTGGCTAAAAATGTACAAAAAAAAGGAAAAAATAAAAACCACCTGCAGAGAGATTTAAATTCACGCTGATGAATTTTGCTAACCAATTCGATGGGGGCGGTTAAGGGGAGGCCATTAGGACTCCAAAAAAGCAATTAAATTATTTTTTTTCCCCAATATTCCAGAATTTTTACCTCTGATTATTTAAAGAAAGAAAAAAAATGGGGATTTGTTAATCGGAGCTTTTTTTTTTTAAGGACTTCTTCCTTAATTACTTCCTCTTCCTATAATAAAATAAGAGGAAGTAAAGAAATCGTGCAGATTTTCGACCTTGAGAATACACCGGAAGTTTTTGAGGTTCCCTGAGCACCCCTCCCCCCACCAAAAAAGCTGTTTTTAGAAATTTGTCTCTCCATTCCTTCGTTTTCTCAAATATTATCAATTCCTGAAATAACAAATTTAAAGAGGGAAGGGATTATTAGCTACGCGGAGGTCCTGGGTTCGAATCCAGCTGCTGACCCCTTAGATTTTCTCTTTCTAAGAACTTCTTACAGCTCCACTGTCCGGTGTTAGACAGTGTTGTCTGTAACGAGAGAACACTGCCCGGGGGCACTGAAAAAAGCTCCAGGCGCTAATAACCTCAGATGTAAAAAGAAAACAAGATTTTCTGACTCACGGAAGTCTGAGTTAAAACAGGATATTTTCAGTAAAAAATTGCAGGCTCACAATCTTAAGACGTTTTTGGTGGGGGTGAAGGAAGATTTGAGTTTAATTAGAATAAGAACTACATTAGTCCTTTACAATAAATAATAAATTGGTTACCGGAAACCAGAGCTAAAATGATAATTGAAAGCTATAGAATAGGAAATAGAATCGCCTAAAGTATCGTCACATACCCTTAATATAAAACACACCTAGACAGAACAGATGTTTTGCGATTAATCAAATAAGTGGGTTTTTGGTATGGCCTATATATCTGTGTGTGGAGGCGGAACGGCTTTGAGCCGGGGGGGGGGGTTTGGGAGGCGGCAGTTGAGCTACAATATAGGAAGAGAGAGAGAGAGAGCAAGCAGTCAGCGTTACTAATGAATGCAAGGCAATTACTTGTTCTCCTAACTGTATATGTGTTCGGCTCGCTTGTATAGCCTTGTGTTGCCTTGCGACACTTGTGCACGCATTCTGGTGTCCCCCAGCTAGATACTAGAATGTTCTCTCGTACACACTTACACACAGACACACAGAGTCATCAATGTGTCCGTGTGCGTGCAAATTACGAACAGTTATTACTTTTAACTTGGCAACGAGTAGTTTGATTGTCGTTTTACAAAATTGCATGAAACCACTTGTTTTACATTTCGTTTCGGTTTTAATTGATCCTCACTTTATCAGACATTCAGTCTGGATACAGAGTCCCAGACCAAGAAAGAGAGAGAGAGAGAGAGATTCAGCTTCCCCTTATTTTTGTCCCACGCCCAAGGCACACTAGATCTTCTACTCACAAATCCTATTACCAACAAAAGACATAAAATAGTTTCGCTAATTCAGATTTTAGTTATTGTTCTCTAGTTTGCATTAATTGGTAACGATTACTAGTAACTAGTTTTAGCCAATTAAAGTAAATGGTCCTCAACAAAGCTTCCATTTCTCCTCGAAAAGATATTACACGAGCTACGCTTGAATGCTAGGCCATCCTAGTAATTTCAAAGTGCCTGAATCACAAACCCTGATGAAGAAGTGTTCTCAGCGTTTTCAGTACTCGAAACATTTATTTTTTTTTTGTGAATACTCAAATTTTTGGGAATTCAAAACACTTGCACTTGAGTGAGAGGGAAAGTAAATAACGGGGGGGGGGAATGAAATAATAAAGGCCACCCGAAAGCAGTAGATACAGATTGGAATACATGGCGAATAGGGCTGCCAAAAAGGCTCCCTTACTCCGCCAAGAACTTTCGTAACCTTGGCCTCTTTCAGGATTGGCAACCGGCCCAAAGTACTTGCAGAAACACAAGACTAGGGCTTGCAACAATCTCATTCACTTTCCTGGAGGATACGTCAGCCGAAGAACTTGAACCGTAAGTTCTCACTCAGAGTGGACTATCTATAAATTTTTATTTTCTCTGAGAGTGGATTTCCGAATTTGTACTTCTCACCGGAAGGCTATCCAGAATGCTTGAACGGAAGAGAAGAGACTTAAGACTTAATTTTTTTTTTGCAATTACGTCATAAATCAGGAAAAACCGGGAGGTATTCTCTCTCACCGTACCTCATCCTTTGACAAATCCTTCCTAATACGTGCTACCTCTCTCTGGAACTCCTTGCCTTCATCTGTCCGCCATGCTCCTACCCTATCTATCTTTAAATCCCGTCTATTCAGTTATCTACTTTCTATTCAGCTTCCTCCGAAATTCTAATTGTTTTAATTTATTTCCTTAATTTCTGCTGTTTTATTATTTTATTTTTACTTTCATTTTCACTTATTATATTTTCACTTTTGTAAATACTTATTTATTTATTTAATTTCTGTATAATCACAGGCCAAACTGTTAAGGCCTCTCTTTGTTCCTGTATTTATTCTTAGGAGACAATTGTCCCAGAATAATAAATTTCTTTTCTATTTCTATATGCTTTGTTCAAGGAACCGGATATCGTCAAAATTCAGAAAACTCGGAAGACTGTACGATGGGCAAGGATGGGGGGGGGGTGAAGAAATACCCAAAAAAAATTATGGATGGTAGCGGACAAGGTCCCAGGAGGGTCTAGGCAGACCAAGAACGAGGAGGAGGCCTGAGAGGAGGCCCAAGACTCTACATGAGTCGTAGCGCCATTTAAGAAGAAGAAGAATTACGTCATAAAATTGAAATTATACTAAAATTCATCACACTGAAGCGAAAGCTTCACGATTTGAAGAAAACCACTTCATTTACAGCGTCATAGAGTTGCCCCACCTTCGGCCTTTCTTAATAAGTCCTACCCAGTACTCCAGACCGGTGTTCTTTCTCTACAGTCAGCACTGGACCCACGATTTTCATTTCCCTGCTGAATTGTACAAAAACTAAGAACTTTAAAGCTCGTTTAGAAAGTCCTCTGAGAGAGTTTCTGTGTGATTGTTGTTGATCAACTCAATAACTCGAAAAACCTAAAATCGCAGATAGTTCAAATTTGACGTTTTAGAATCTAAAACAGGATCAAGTGATAAAATTTAGGAGTAAATCACACCACCGGAAGTGACTATTTACTGAATAAATCTTTCAGTTGGAATTTTCCTCAAAACTTCGTCTACTTATCGCTCTCCATATTGATTATAACTTTATCCCAGGAAACTTAGCAGTGTTAAGATTCTCTTTAAAGGGGTCTTTTAAGCGAAATAAGGATCTCATTTCCTGTGTAATGTAAATAGGATTTAAATACATAATAAAATTCCAAATTTCAACAAAATCTATACAACGGAAGCCACTTTAGTAAATAAAAGTGTTGTTTTTTTTTACGAAATTCATTAAAAATTTTAATACGTAAACTTTGGTTTGGAGGAAGTCATGTGAGTGGTTCACTCTAAACATCTGGTTTTTTTTTTCACAAAGTAAATTTTATATTTAGTTGATCCAATTAAGAGATTTCTAATCATTTGATTTATAGGGTTTTGAAACTGCTACAGGATTTCCTTTTGAGGAGGTGCGTACAATGGACAGACGAAGAGAAAGGTGCTCCAGGGTTTCCTGTTTAAAGATCTTGAACGAATTCCTTTTTTTTTTATCGTTGATTTAATCCGTCAGAGCGCGCATGTTTATTGTAAACCGCTACTACAGAATCCGTTTTGACAGATCACCTTTAAAATTCTTTTGATATGCAAATCCATGATAAGGGGTAAGTTCTAGGACAGTGATGGCGAACCTATGACCCGCGGGTCAGACACTGACCCACAATTGCTAAGCAACCATTTGTTTGATTACGCGGGTTAATTTAGATTTTCTAATTGGATTTTATATTCTATCTGAATTTTTTTCAACCACGCATTGACACAAAAGCAATTTAAATGCCTGTCTATAACCTTTAGTTTGATCATTACAGTTCTAAAACGCAAATGACGACAAATGCTTTTGTAGTACTTGAAATAAAGCAAAAATTGTTTACAAAATATCAAATAAAATGTATAATTTTACTCATATTTTGTTTGTTAAAAAAAAAATCGACAACCCAAAGCACAAATAACCATATTTAGATTTTTCTTTAGATAAAACACACTTTTGTTCAGGTTTTGTTCAGTTGTTTGCAAAAAGAGAGACTTCCATAGCCACTTGTTTCGTCCCGTTTTACCCGTTAAGCCAACTGAATTTTAAAGATTTAAGAAACTGAAAAAACAAAATTTGACCCACGTCTCACAGAAAGTTCGCCATCCCTGGTCTAGAATGTCATGTTACCCTCAAAAGTTAAGTAATGGTTTGAAGTTCTCCAAAATCTGAAGACAACTTTCAGAAATCTAGATAAATAAATAAAAAACAAGAGTGTTTTACATAAAAATTTTTTAAGTGGAGTTTCAAAACCACCACTTATAGGGAGCAAGGTCCCACAGGCGAGAAGAAGAGTATTTGAACAATGGGTAGCCCAGAATAAGAATGAACTGTAGATATAAATCCGCTTCAGGGAATTAAATTGAATAATTAATCTTTAGGGTTTTATATTTTTGATCGTGTGCCATCTTCAGCCTCTTACTCCCATTGGGAGTAGGACCTTTCCTACTGGGACAGGAAGGAAAATGGAATATAACTGGGACGGAGCTGGGGTTGGAAGTGCTTAGCTATGGACGCCGGGTGAGTGTAGGCCTCGCACTGGGTAGCCCCTTTGCTGCTTAGTATTTCCGGCTAGATCCAGACAGATAACCAGGGCACTACGCTGGCCCTCGGCGGGGTTATCCAGCTTGCATAATAATGGCAGCTAACCTGTTTTTTTTTCCCTTCTGACCGCCTTCCATCCTATCTCTAGGAAAAACCTACTCACTTATTCCATTTTCCAAACAACTACAGTGCTATTCTTCCCCCTTCACCATGTTCTCTGTTAACCCAACTACCTGGAGAGGCGTCTACTTCTACGGCTCGCTCTTTTTTTGTTCTTTATATATATATATATATATATATATATATATATATATATATATATATACCCTATTCTATATCCCATCCTTTCCTCCCTTCATTTACATCCTTATAAGTGTTCGTTTTTGCATTAAACTAACCCGAAACAGGTAAACACAAATTATGTTTAAAAGGAACCTCTCTTCCTCCGAAATACGTAGTTCCTCTACCAGTTACCTTCCAGTTCAAGAAATGGTTTAATGAAGTAAATAGTCGATAGAAATCGATAGGAACCGTAGCTGAAAGAAAAACTAGGTTAACAAAAAAAAAAGAGGTTATCTGTTTGGGAAAAAGAGAAAAGTGTAAGAAAAATTCTGTACACACCAATAGGTTTTTCTGTTTTGTTTCCTTTATAACGACGTTTATTTATGTTTTTCTCTTGAGAAACACACGCCTGAATTAAAATTCATTTCCATTATTTTCATCCATTTTCTATTCTGTTTTTCCAATAGATTGGAAAGCTCTATTTTAACTTTTCCATTTCGTGTAACTATGTAACGATGATCATCTGTTCATATTCAGAATTGCAGTGAAGTCCTGGGGCAGGCTACCCTGGTCAAATTCCAGCAATACTAAGCATTGATGTTTTATTCCACTTATTTGCAAATGCTAGGTTTTCTCAACTAAAATGGCCATCCAATCTGGTTGCGAGTAATTCTTGAGTAAATAAAGCGAAGTGTGGGTGCCATAAAAGTAAGTAAAGTAAAGTAATTGCCTATTTTTTCAGGCGGGGCTTAACGTCCAACTACCAATTAGGTGTCGTGGACGGAGGCGACTGGCGAACATACTTTACTGTAAATTTCTTTTATTAACCATTAAATAAAATCCAAGGCCTAAGACCGGGAATCGAACCCAGTACCACAATACATATTAGCTATGTTATTAGAGAACACTTCTGCGTATTCGGCCTTCCGTGATTTTGCGCGGGCAGCCTTTGATAGGCGGATGGCCTCGGTGGTGGGCGAGTGATGTTTTTGAAGGATTGTTGTTGTGTGTGTGGCTGCGGGGTTATGTGTGGGGTGTCTATGAGTGTGAGGTTGCATTCTATTTATTTATTTATTTACATTTGTTAATTGTTAATTGCTGATATTTTATTCTTTTTTATCTTGTTTTTGGCTATTGTTTGGTTTTATTTGTTGTTTTGACGGGATTTGGGTGTTCCGCAGTGGGTCATTAAATTTTTGAATCTGGTAATGGTTGAAGTGTGAGCGTGGGGCGGGTGTGAGCTAGCGCAAAAAAAACATATTAGCTATACGGTGTCACCTCTAACCGCTCGGCGACTGTGGCGCCTTAAATCTTTATTATTAAATATGTACAATAAATACAGACATGAAGTGCCAATGTACAATACATTATAACCTTCACAACAATGGTATAGGGAAAGCTTAAGATTCGAAGGATAAAGAATGTAGGGACGAAGGAAGGGAAAACCTGCAGCTAAGGGTTAAAGTTTGGAAATCCAGTAGTAATATCCAGAAGTAAAGGAAATCCAGATGTTAAGAAACATCCGAGGAAACACAAATCCCAATATCTCCGGTCGTAATGTTCATTCCCCTATAGAAATTTTAGCCCTACAACTGGGAATAATATCAATTAGCTAGCGGCAATATAGATAAGGAGATAAAGGATGTTCAGGTGTTAAAATATTTCTACAGTAAGATCTTATTTAATGTTTTAATCCTGATTTAGAGGTCTCGGCTCTAACCGCTCGGCTACCGTGGCGCCCATGCAATACCCGAGGGTCAACTCGCGACAGAGGTGGAGCAAAGCCCCTAACACTCTGTCATTTTCCAGAAAATCAGTTTAATCTTCTGGGTTCCCTATGGAGACCGTACCAGAGATTAAGCTGATAAGAACAGATACTATACTTTGATCTTAGCCGAAAGGCCGAGAAGCGTTTGGGTGCCATAAACATGAACTTTAACCACAATCTCTGTTCTGTGATTTTGCTCACTCTATTCCTGCTAATTTTCTGCGATACCATATTTACGGCCCTTGGAATTTCCTTGAGAGCCAACTTGGAGAATTTGGGATGCCATCTTTAGTGGAAAATCTAGGGCGAGCCAATGCGGACATCGCCAAACAGGCACTTTTCCTATTTTAAACCAAAATATTTTCACTAATTTTGAAAAAACAGATCAATAAAACCACTCTCATTCAAGAGAAAATTAGATCACTCAACTTAACAAGATCTTCAAAGAAAAGCAGTAATCCCTCTAGAAGAGTTTTTCCCTTTTTTTCCTGAAACCCAGAGTAAAGTATCTTACATTTCCACCAAACCTGTCGCTTTCCTTCTAACGTTTATTTCTATTTTCTATCCTTCTTGTCTCAACATTTTCTTCCTCTTTTTTTGTGTGTGTGCAGCTTTTCCATCTTTATTCCGCTCTCAAGTACCGGTGGGAAAAACGAAGGAAATCCCTACCAAACCATTTTCCCTTTTACTTTTCACATCGCCTCGCCATTCTTGACATAAATCTCTTCATCTACCGCAGAGTAGATGTTACATGAATATAGAAAAATACTGTAGAAGAGATAAGAATAAAAGGAAGTAAATAGACGTTAGAGAGGGGGCGGGAAACAGCGGGAAATCGCTCGCGAGTGTTTTTCTTACTTTCAGTTACCAGTGTTACCAATTATTACGGAGACTGAGAAATTTGGTCAATACTAGACCAAAAAAAAATATAATATTGCTTCAAATTAGATGTTTGAATTATTTGTTCCGGTTTGGCCTCGTAAGTAATGTTTTGAGCCAAATGCACAATTCGATCTGATGAAACTTCTGAGGAAAACTATTGGCTAGATTCTCACTTAAAGTAATGGCCTATTTTTTCAGGCCGGCTTTACGTCCAACTACCAATTAGGTGTCGTGAACGGAGGCGACTAACAAACATACTTTACTATAAATTTCTCATATTAAACATTTAATAAAATACAAGGCCTAGACCGAGGGAATCGAACCCACTAAACCAACAATACATCCTAGCTTTGTGGGTCTAGCCTATAATCGCCTAACATATTTTACTATAAATTTCTCATATTAACCATTAAATAAAATCCAAGACCTAGACCAGGGGAATCGAACCCACTAAACCAAAAATACATCTTAGCTTTGTGGGTCTAGCCTATAACCTAACCAAACATACTTTACTATAAATTTCTCATATTAACCATTAAATAAAATCCAAGGCCTAGACCGGGGGATCGAACCCACTAAACCAACAATTCATCTTAGCTTTGCGGGTATAGTCTATAACCGCCTTAATATACTTTACTATAAATTTCTCATATTAAACAGTAAATAAAAATCAAGGCCTAGACCGGGAATCGAACCCAATACTACACATCTTAGCTTTACAGGTCTCGCCTCTAACCGCTCGGCTACCGTGGCGCCTTTAAACCTTCTAACGTGCCTTTATTGTGCAATGTACTCACATATGTATCTCAAGAGTGGTTAAATGTGTAGCCAAAAAAAAAAAACATTGAATTTAAAACAAATTTCTGAAGCGGAAGACCCTGTATCTAATGAATTGTTCACTTGCTCGTTAAAAGCTCAAGGGCTTTTCTTTTTCATTACTTATTTAACTTCACTTATACTTAGATTTATAATTATCACTTCAATAATTTTTTCTAGAAAAACCCGTCTTTAAGGAGGCAGTTTTTGCGGAAAGAGGATAGGCTTTTCTGTTAAAATTACGGCTTTACAAGCTGTATAGTGTAAGTAAGAATTAAATATTCGGTATTGCAAGAAATTTTCTCAGTTAGTACCTTAAAAAATACTAGAAACAAAGGTTATGTGAGTTTTCCCGCATCAATTTCCTTTTTTATTATTTCCCGAAAAACAGCTGATAGATTTCACTTAGCGTATCTCTCAGGGGGTTGGAGGAAAAGTTTTAAGAATTTCCATAGCGCACCACTCAGTTTTTGTTTAGTTAAAATTAAATAAACTATTTTCCGCTTTTGTTTTGGACGTCTTTTGTCTAAAGCGATTTAGGGACACAAGATGTCATTCAAGAAGAGATGTTCAGCAGCGAGAGACGATAGGTACATCCGGCACCTGGCTTTGCGAAACAGGAGAATAACGGGAAATGAGATAAAAAGTCTCATAAGGCAAGTCCGAAATGTTTCCATCTCCAGCAGGACTGTTAGAAGAAAACTTAATGAAAGTAACCTTAGTGCCCGACATCCTGCTCGTGGCCCTCTCCTTACCACAGCTCACAAAATGACCAGGCTTCAGTTTGTACATGAACATGTGAATTGGACTTGAAGACAACTGGAAGAGAGTTCTCTTTACAGATTGAGGTAAGAGAAGGCCAAAATTCTCCAGATGGCCGTAGTTACAAATGGCTTATTTTTTCAGCCGACAATATTTTGAAAGTCCAAAATTTGCACAAATTGGAAATAATAAAAAAAAATAAGGGTGGTGCGTTAATTTTGTCCATCAGTGTATTAAATTGATTTTGCAATTAATATTTGCAAAAAATAAAAATAAATAAATAAAATACGAGGTAACCCTTAAAAAAATTTTGATTTTCCTCAAAAAAAAATTTCAAGGTATTTTTTTCACCCGCTTTTTCATGAAAAACTTTAATTTAAATATATCTTATAATATTTTCCCATTCTTTCCCGAACCAACGTTGGGGAAAAATTCAACCATTATCTTTTAAAAGCAACAGAGGATGGGAAAGAAAATATCTTAAATATTTCTTTCTTACGTAAGTTAAAAATAAATAGTTAAATTATATTAAAAAGCAGAAGCGGGTGTTTTTCCATTTTATACTTTAGAAAAAAAAAAAGAATTTATACTTTAATATACTTAGAAGGTTGGTAATAATGAATAAAAATGTGGGTCCTTTTCATTTTTCTTAAGCATTAATACTTCGTTCAAAAAAAAAATGAAGGTATAAAATTGTTTACAAGAATAAATTTTCGCACCGTTTCCTTGTTCATGATAACAAGTTAAAATTCAGTAAAAGTCCATTTCCGGTTGGTTAATTTTAAACGAAATATTTGACGTCAAAAATTACGAAAGGAAGGTATCACATTTATTTCGTTCAAAACACATTGATGTGAAAAAAAAAAAAAACCAAAAATTTATTATAACCTCTAAATTACCTTCTTTAAAAATGAATAAATGAATAAAGGAAAACGTTTATCCAATCGTTAATGAAAAATCCATTAAAATGCTCGGGTTCAAAATGAAATTGTGGGTTCCTGCAAAAAAGAAAACAACAACCACAGCCACCATAAACCGTAATGGCATCAACTTATATTGAATCAAAATGTAGTAAGTAAATGAACTTTATTAAGTTTATGGTTTTTGAAGTTTTAATAGGTTTTTCTTTTTGTTTTTTTGCTAAAATATTCACTAAAAAGGGTTTTTTCTGGTTTTGATGGCTTTTTTTGGGGGGGGCGAACTTTTGGTTTTAACCCATTAACCCTTTTTAATCTATTCATTACTGATATAGCTGCACTTCTTCACTTACTTCCGGTAAAAGAGGTATCATTTTGAAGTCGCATCAAATTTTCTATTTTCCAAAGTTTTTTTTTTTTTTTTTCATCAAGAATTGACATTTTGAGGACCCCTCAATCAGAAACAGAGAATTATGGAAAATGCTGAATATAATTGTAAACATTCTAGCATAAAATAAAAATAATAATATTAATATTTGTTTATACGGCCATGGATTGTTGCACGATGTCTCCATAGTAACGCAGCGATAGAAAACAAAAAACCGGAAGTAATACAAAAAATGTCTTTTATTGAAAAATATTTCCTTAAGAACGAGTATTTTAAAACTACAGACATTTGTATATCTAAGTAGATAAATCTATAAGATACATTTTGGATAAATAATTCCTGAGAAAAATATATTTTAGAGATGAATCGATTTCTAATTGGAAGCGTGTTTGAAAGCACGAAAATTATCGATATATTCTGCGTGAAAAAAAAAGGGAAACTAGTCTTAAAATAATAGAGATGAGTGTACCGGAATTGACTTTGTCCTATACTTCGGTTGATCAGTTTGTTGTCCAAAAGCTGAGCAACTTCAGGTACTTAATCCGAGGAATCGAAGTATTGGGTCTGATTTTGTCTTTTAGGCAACTGGTATGGTCTTAGTTTGATTTGGAGCAGTACTTAGTTTGTCTATTACTGGAGTGTCTGTAAAGTGACAAAGACGATTATCCACGATGTCATTAGCGTACACTTAAGATTGATATGAGGAAGTTAACTGATGAACTGGATGGGACCTAATGAATTAGTCCACCGCACTATCAACTCCCCCTCGGAAACGTTTTAGTAACCATCACATTTCCCAACAGAATCTACAAGTACCAAGAAGTCCATTGCACAGCTACAGCATCCCTAAGCATCCTACCAGCACATACTCAAGTTTCGAAAGTTTTCCAATTTCAGCAGCCTCACAGAAAAGGTATTATCAGTCCTGGAAGGCGATTTCTTCGCAGAACTATCTTTGCAACTTTATCTTTTTTTGGAAACAGTTAATGATAAGGCCAGTGCTTTACTCTAAAAGAAGATTTCTGTGCAAAGAAAAGCGGATTTTCCCTTGACAGGATGCAGCCCACCACATTTCTTTCAATGACAATCTGGGCAACCTTAATATATATTATTTCCGCTGACCACAGGAAACAGCAAGCTTATTTTTGAATCTCAGACGGATCTCTTGATTCAGAGAATTACTAACTCAATAATACCTCCCCCTTGTGGCTTCACAATAGTCCTGCGGCTACTTAGGATAACATTTTATATAAAAAAAAATTAACACCCAAGGCTGTCTCAATAGAATATTAAGTACGCACTGAATCAGATTCGGATATCCGGCTGGTTCTTTTAATATCTTATCTAACATGTTACAGTACAATGATAGATAGATAGATAGATAAAATACTGTATTTTATGTATTTACATATTACAGGGGATTCTGTTTGTGTGTTAAATTCCATTAACAATCAGGTAGTGTTTAGTAAACAAATAAAATTAATTACTCAGTTACAAAAATAAATTATACATAAATAAAAATATCTAATGACAGAAAAAAAAATGTAAATAATAATTAATTAAATAATTAAGAAAAATAACAATAAAATACTTAACTAAACGCACGACTTGACATGACAAAGTAAATAAAATAAAAATGAATTAATTAATTCTGACCAAACTTAAAATATTACCTTCATATTCGGACTGTATACGTTGGAGAGGATTAACAAAATTAATTTATCTTTTGAATTAGATTTAAACGATAGTAATTGAGGCTCAATCAAAATTTTCAATTATTAACATTATTATTGTACTATTATTCGTTTATTATAAAAGATCTTAACTTGAGTACTTCTATAGTATATTGGTACACACTGTTCAACTGTCGGATTGAGCAGATTGAGAGAATAGCAGTTAAATTTGTGTAATTATCTACGCTAAACATATATTCAGATAAATGATGCTGTCTAAGAGATGAATATATTGGACAGACCAAGAGGATGTGTTCCAGGCTCTCTTTACAGTTCAAATTACAGAGGGTACAGGTAGAGCTTGTCTCGATGGAATGGTATCCATTTCTATTTCTTATTCTTAAAAATCTGTCACTAGAAACTCTTAATTGACTAAGCACCCTGAGTTTGTCTATAGCACATGTATAGTGAATATATTCCTCTGGAATTCCTAACAAACTTATTTCTCTGTAAATGTAACTATAACCGGAATGAATAGCTCTCTCCACATCCAATGAGATCGCATGGTTAGTCCATTTCTCAATTAAATCGGGGATATTCTTTGTAATATACTCCACACTATCAGAGTGAATAATATCCAACTCCCCAATGTTATTTAGCCACTCAGAAAGCTGTGTGAACCAGTTCCATTCAACTTTATTATACCCTGAATTATGTAGTTCTCTCAACCTGAGGAAACAAATTTTTGGCAGCCTATCTTCACTCATTTTTAATAACCTCAACCAATAGTTCAGAGTTCTCTTAAACATTTGCACACTCAAGGGAGGTCTACCGGATTCTAAACGCACTAAATAATCTGGGGTATTTTTGGCCCAACCCATCAGTTGCTTAAAAAATTTGACTTGCGTTCTTTCCACTACGTATAAATATCTAAATGCCCAAACTTCTGATCCATAAAGAAGGGTAGATGAAACTATGGCATCCAGTAATTTTACTTTGGACTCCCAAGAATTAGATCTACCCTTAGCTAAGATGCTTAATACTTTGCCCACCTGTGGCGTCGACTTGCTAACAAAGTACAATGAGCTAATATTTACTCACATGCAGTGGAAGGATCTTCTTTAAATAGAACATTGCAACTCACCTGTAAACAGAAAATACCTTCTATTAATAATAATAGGAAATACAAAGAAAATATACTTAAATATTTTAATAAAATTGGAGGCGATTTCAGTGCTGCAATTTTCTTTAGAAAATAAAGTTACAAAATATTTTCCAACCGAAATCTTAAAAAAATACATTAAATTCTTCATTTATTTCTTGTTATTCTCTCTTTTAATTACAGTTTGTGTAGTTTTTAACAGAAATTAAAACAATTAAAAGCTAATTAAAAAAATAAAATAAAATAGTTTGATAATTAAAAAACTAATATCAGGAGGAATAATAGAATCACTAAGTAAACGAAAAACCAGATGAAATTAAACCAAAGAGGAATATTTACGAAATAAGAAAGAGATGGTCCGAGAAAGAAAAAAAAAAAAGCTGAAAAGAAAGACAGAAAGTAATAATTATTCTTAAGAGAATAAATTGAATTCAGCTTTTAAAAGCTGAATTCTGTTGGTAAGACTGTTCCCGGCCCTTTGACCCGCTCTTTTTTCTTATTCACTTTTATGATAATTAATCTAACATTTCATTTTAAAACAATAAGTTATTTTATAAAAGGGCTTCTTCTACTTCCATTTTCGTAAGAGCGCGCTATTCCCTTTTCTCTGCTGGGCGCCCTTAGCTCTCCCTCTTTCTCTGCCTAAAAACCTTTTTGGGCCCTGCTTTTTTTTTTTGTAAGCCCACACTACCCTCAGTTTCAAGGGATGTTTTGCTTTGCTTCTCTTCTCCCACCCTTCTTTTTTTTTTAGGAATAAGGGGGCTTTACCCTTGATACCAAAAGCCTACTTCTCTTAAAAAGGGCTCCTTCAGTGTATCCGCTCCAATCTCATTTTATTTATCGCAATAATCCATCATCTGTGGAATGACTAGAACAAATTTAAATGGTATTTTTGCAGCCAACCAAATCCTACAGTTCATTGATTTAGCTTCTAATTATTTACATAAAATATTGCTTCTCTTGAAGCAGTAAATTGTTAAACTTAGGATTCAAGATTTGCGAGGAATCGGTCAAATAAAAAACAACAACTCGTCTTCTTGCCAACGTTTCGACAAATATATTGTCCTCTTCAGGGCCTGGATATTACAAATACACAAATACAAACAATTCAGTAATACAGCAAATCAATAAAAAAAACAGTAATATAACCAACCCGTGGCTATGCAATAATTATAAAGAATTTATTGTATTTTAATTTATTTATTTATCTATTATTGTATTTTTATATTTATATTACTGTTTTTTTACTGATTTTCTGTGTTACTGAATTGTTTGTATTGTGTATTTGTAATATCCAGGCCCTGAAGAGGACAATATAATTGTAACGTTGGCAAGAAGACGAGTTGTTGTTTTTTATTTGACCGATTCCTCGCAAATCTTGAATCCTAAGTTTAATTGCTTCTCTTATTTGAAAAAAACGAAAATTCAATTATTAACGTCAATTTTAGGTCCAGTTTTAGCTTTTTGGCCCCGGTGAAAAAGGGTGGAAAGGTACAGAACTGGGAAGAACAGAGAAATAAGAATAAGAGAGCTGTACCAGGAGCAAGATTTGGTAGGATGGATTAAGGAGGGGAAGATTAAGATGGCTAGGGCATTTAGTGAGGATGGAACATTCACGATTTCCTAGGAAAATAATGAATGGGCACCCAGGAAGACCGAGGATTAGGTGGGCTGGATAATGGTAGAAGAAGATATTAGTAGTCTGGGAGTAAGGACACGATGGAGGATTGCTTTGGTTAGAAAGGAGTGGGGAATGATGTTAGAGGAGGCCCAAGGTCCTTCGAGGACCAGTACAGCCAGAGGAGAGAGAGCGAGAGCGTTAATTTTAGGGCTTAGGAAGAGTGTAAACGAAAGGAACAACAGTAGTAGCAGCACGTACTTAAAACTTGAAATCATTATTTTGCAGAATTTGAAGTTGAGGGGGGAACAAAACATTCTTTTGGTAATTCCCCCCATCAGTAAAGATGATCAGCTGACTGTCCAAAAAGATTGTTATTACCTGATTGGTCAATATTTTGAGGAGACCTCAAATTACAACTGTAATAGTGTTACGGGTAAACACAATTCAGTAAGAATATATAGGTTTCGTGACCGTAAATTTAACTTAGGATTCTAGATTGACGAGGAATCGGTCAAATAAAAAACAACAACTCGTCTTTTTTGCCAACGTTTTGACAAATATATTTGTTTTCTTCAGGGCGTGGCTATGCGGGTTGGTTGAATTACAGAAACTGTAACTTTCGTACACGTACAGCAACCAAGCCGCATAGCCACGCCCTGAAGAAGACAAATATATTTGTCGAAACGTTCGCAAAAAAAGACGAGTTTGTTTTTTATTTGACCGATTCCTCGACAATCTAGAATCCTAAGTTTAACAATTCAATAAAGTCACCTTTTTCTCTGTAAAGTGTATTACCTGAATATATTCGAGAAATTTAGATAATTTATATTGTTAATACTCGTATAAGGAATAGGCCGGAAATCCCTTAGCTCGGTGGGGGAAATTGTTCCACAGGAAACTGGTGGACGCGGCGGCCGAGAGAGGAGAGAGACGGCAGACAGAGTATTGGAAGACTTCGTGTGAGACGGACGTCCATATACGGTCAATACCGGATTTTTTTTTTTAGAGGAACTTTTTTCTTAAGGAAAAAAATAGGCAAACAGAAGTACCCTGCCAGCGTACCTGCCTGGAAGAGTTTTCCCAGGCAGACCACCTCTGAGGGATTTAGGGAAACTTCTACCACCTACGTGGACGACCGGAAGCGAGGCTACTTCGGAAAACTGCGAAAACAAAACTGTAAGACAATTTTGTAATATTGGCCAATAGTTAATTATTAATTTAGTTTAAACTGTATTTGTATTTTTTTGTATTCCTCGCCACTTTATTATATTAACTTTTATTGTTCTGGTTTTTTTGTTCCTGTTTGTTATTGTTTTATTTATTTTATTTATTTTTTGTGGTTCGCTGTTACCACTTTATTAACAGCGTGGCGCTCAGCATTGTCGGTTTTTTTTAAAATTAAGTTCTTCCCGTATTTCTGCTTTCTCTTGATTCTTTTTTTTTTTGTCCTTTAAGCCGCCCACCCCCTTCTCCACTCAGGCGATGTCAGGCTTTAATTATTGCCACCAAATTTTGGGGTAATAAGGGTTTCGACTAAAATCTTAGGACTGAAAGTGACAGCAGCACTCCAAATGAAATGTGAAAATTGAAATACGTAGCTTTACATTATTTTTTATTCTTAATAAGATCTAATTTTTTAAAACCACCATTTCCGGGTGGTAAACTCTTCTTTTTTCCAGAAAACTTGATTGGATCAAGAAAATGTAGTTAAAAAGTAACCAAACTCTCGAACAGAAAAGGGAAGCCTGTATATTTCAGCCTGGGATAAAGCAGGGTGTTTCCAGCCATTTCCTGGGAAGTGAGCCAATTACTCAGCTAGTAGGCTGAATTAGTGACGTAACTTCAACAAGACTTTTAGAAAAGGAGGAAATAATAGAATAAATAAATAAAATACTTTGGGTGGGTGGGGAAGGGTAAATATATAAAAGTAAATACAAGAACTTACATGTAAGGAAAGTGTGTAATATCAGTGTGTAAAAGAGAATGAAACATGAAAGTGGAGTCGTTATGCGTAGTAGAAGAGGGTGAAGGATGAAGAAAGGCGGTTCCTGTTCTTGTTGAAGAACTTTCTTGCAGAGTGAAAGCTTGTGACGGGATAGAAGGTGGTGTATATATATATATATATATATGATACAAGACTCTCACTTGAGAGCACTTTGCTTTGCTTCTTTTCACAAGGCAAGCCAAGCCAAGCAAAAAAGAGAAGGAGGAGGAGGAAGGCTTTGCCGAAGACTTAACTATGTGTTATCCCAAGTTTAGGTCCAATTTTACAAACTTATAACTTCCTACATTGTAAATCAAGCCAAGGATAGAGGGACGAGGGGGTGAAAAGAGAAAAAAAGGGAAGAGGCCTTGAAGAGATCCTGTTTAAAACATCACACACACACCACCTCCTTCTTTCTTCCAGGTAAGCCTTCATCATCCGCCCACATTTTTGCACCTCCATCATGTATTTATCAAAGTTCAGGTGCGCCTGTGCGTCCCAGTATAAGTATAGCTTTCACCAGCTTAGTGCTTACATGTATTATTAGTTCCGCTCTCTCTCTCACTCTCTCTCTCTCTCTCCCACACTTCCTGCTAACTAAAAAAAAAAAGATGTTAAAGTGAAGGATTTTCAGGGAAACATCCCTACGTCTTCCCAAACCAACTCCAGAAAAAAAAAAAAAAACTAAAGTTCTTTAAGTACTTCAAACTGTATCTCTTTTGTAAGTTTAAAGTGCTTTCTTTTTTCTTTTTTTTTTTTACTCAAGTTTAAAGTTTGGGTAGACGTCAACTTTAGCGAGCTGCTCCTTGTAACAGTACTTAATTTTTCTTTCTGAACCCCCCCCCCCCAAAGAGGGACTTAACAATGAATACTGGGGTAATCCCCGTGTGGCAATGGATGTTACTTCTCGGGGAGGAAAAGTCCAAGGCCTGATTAGCTTTACCCAAGAGTCACTCTCCAGCATTAAGAGTCTGATTAAAAGGACTGTGTCTGGAGGGTGAGCTTTAAAGTTAGGGGAGCCACAATAGATCCAAAGGGGGTCGCAGTGGCGTAGGCTTTGAGGCCGCCCTAGTCTAATCTAATCTAGGGTAATCCCCGAATAGTTGGGGAATCTAGGAATAAAACTAGTATTTCTTCACCAATTACATTCTGCAGGAGTTTCGCCAAGTTGAACGAACACGAAATGTCTTGATTTTCCCGAGACATTGGGGGTGGGGGATGTACAATTCCCCTTTATGGCTTGCTGCACAAGAAACTAACCCTAAGGGAAAAAAAGGGGCACTTCTTAGGGGTAATATTCTCTAAAAGGTAACGTTCCGATTTCCGCAGTTTCAGCTTTACAAAACTCTAAAAAAAGGTTTATATGAATTAAATATTTGGAGTATGTCAGTTTTTCTCTTTAAGAAAAGTATAAGACAATTTTCTTACATTTTTTTTGGCCTTTTTTTGGGCATTAGCTTTCGCCATACAGCCAGCATCGTCTAGGTGCTTATCACTAGAATATCACTTACTCTCCATTCTTATTTATAAATACATTCGCTTCACACATTCATCCCTCTACTATATTACAGTTTAAAAAGTTAAGTATAAGGGTTGATTAAACGCCAAAAGGTACACAAATCAGCAAGTACCCAACATTTCATTAATACTTCATTGATATTATTTAAGTAATTTTACCGCATTAATTTTCATTAATATTTTTTAAGAATTTATTAGATGTCACATACCCTTATGCTGGCCATTTTCATCTACAAAATATTTGTTCAAGTAGCACACCATTTAACTTAGATTGACTGTAATATCTATTTATCTATAATAATCAAACTATTAATCACTGGTGAAAAAGAAAACGTTATAAAAAATAAAAAAATATGAGGCTACAAAATTCATAAACTTTTTTAAAAATTGCTTACACCAACATACATCAATGATTTTATTTATTTTTATTTTTAAATAAAAATCGTCGGTTTAAGTTCATTCTGCGATTAAAGTAATTGTTATTGTATGAAGTAGTCAAACGTTTATAATAATAGGTAATAATTATCTGGCTTTATCGCAAATAATATAGTTTTCTTCAATTACATTCTCAATCTAGGTGTTCTTCCCACAATGTTGTATATATGTAATATAAAATAAATAAGATATGCATATTTTTAGGACAGCTAATTATTCCAGTATTTTACCATAAGTAAAATTAGGGGAACTAAATTAAATTACAATTGAGAAATGAATAAATAATGTTGAATAATCTACTTGTTATTAACTGTGTGTTATTTGTCCTCACGAATATTTCGGTAAGACGAATTCAAGACTGAAATATTGCTTTAAATCCTCCGTGATTCAAATTTAAACAGTAGCCGACTCTAAATTTGTCTTTTTCTAATTTAACATGCATGTATATGTGACAACTTCAGAATCAGAAGAATAATTTGGAATAGAGTTAAAATAAAGTACCTATTTATACGAAGATATAATATACATTTTATCACAATTATAACTATTATGAATGAACTGGCCAGCATAAGGGTATGTGACATCTAATAAATTCTTAAAAAATATTAATGAAAATTAATGCGGTAAAATTACTTAAATAATATCAATGAAGTATTAATGAAATGTTGGGTACTTGCTGATTTGTGTACCTTTTGGCGTTTAATCAACCCTTATACTTAACTTTTTAAACTGTAAGTTTTTGTTAAGGAGATTTTTGTACCTTTTGGACAGATTTTCCTTTTTGTCTATTAGCAAAGTTACATATCTGCTTTACAGATTGGATTTTTTTAAAATTTGGAATAAGCTATTCTATCATTATAACCTGATAAGGTGTTAAATCGGAACCGTAACTACCACTGGAGAGATCTTTTTAAAGAATGGTTATAGTTGCGGTCCCCAAACCATCCTCAATAACAATTTTTTTGAGAAAGCCTTTTTATATAAAATAGGAAGGTATTTGTACGTAAATAGCAAAATTAAACTGCGATTTCAGTACTTCCTTTTAAGAGGAGCAAGAAAAATAAACTGCGATTACAGTACTTCTTTCTAAAAGGCAAAGATTTTGAATCGAACGACAATTCATTGATGTAAATCGGTTCACTCATTGATAATTTTAACGATTGCAGTACTTCCTCTTAGTAGGTGTAAGAGCATGATGGCACTTCACAGCCACGTAGAGGAGCTTTAATCACTTCTTCGTGCTAAATTTTATCAAAATCGGGTTAAGCTTTGTAGAAATATTGGTAATAATAGTTTTAGAAAGGGCCTTATTTGGGTGGGGCAAACTCCCCTCCTTATGAGGCATAGCGTCGAGACTTTTAAAGTACAAATCTGTACAAAATTTCGATTCGATTGACACTCCATTCATGAAAATCGGTTCACGTGTCGATAATTTGAAACGATTGCTATACTTCCCCTTAACAAGTGTAAGAGCAGATCGTCGCTTTATTGTTAGGTAGGGGAGCCCTAACCCTATCATCATACCAAATTTTATCAAAATAGGGCCAAGATTTACAGAGTAATTAGTAATAATAATTTTGGAGGGGGCCTTACATAAAGGGGGCTAACTCCTCTCCCATTCGATGTACAGCGTCGAGACCCCCAAAAGGCACATCTACATAAAGTTCCGAATCGAATGACACCTCATTCATGAAAATCGGTTCACGCGTTTAGGCGCTACGTTGTTTACAAAAAAGGTAACAACAAGAACAAGAACAAGAAGAAGAAGAACAAGAACAAGAACATTTTTTGAAAAAGCCGTTTTTGCTCATTTTCGGCAACTTTTTTCTCGAAACCTATTAGATCTGGGTGGTTGCAAAAAAATTATAGTTATAAAGGAGAATTTGGAGTAAGATTTAAAGAAAATTTGGGAATTTTATCTTTTATAGAAAAAGAGAAAAAAATTGTCAAAGTTGGGTGTTTTTCAACGTTACACTTTTTCGTGCAGTTTTTGATGGTCAACCCTTATACAACTGTCCTACCGGACAGTTTTAATACTGCTATTTACATACAAACTTACAACTAATGGATGGATCCATTACTCTATATTCCTGCCATCCTTATAGCTTAACCGAAATTAAAATCACGTAATCCTACTCTAATCATTTTCTTCCATTCATTCTAATTCGGCTATAACCTTTAAATACACTCCGTATTTCTTTGCTAACTCTGCTACAGATATAAGCACATAGATGTTGGGTGGAGAATATTGTCTTCGTAGCGAAATGGTGCAACTAAAATACCTGTATAAGTCGTCAAACATTCGTTTCCGTTTTACTACATGACGTGTACACATCATACTTCCACTTTAAAATTAAGTTGCGTAAAAAATAAAAGTTTTGCGATTAAAAATCGTAGTTTTTTTTATTCTGTAATTATTGCTGAGAGTTTGTTTTTGGGCAGAGGGAAGAAAGCCTTCTACAAAATCTAATGATTTTCTTTAGAACTTACAAAAAGTTTAGAAATGGTAAGTTTTCTGTTGGCGTGGGCACTATTTGGAGAAATGGGGCTGGGGCAAAAAAGCATCTAAAGCTCCTTACATGTACTCAAAAAGAGGTACCAAAACGTAGAAGATATCAGCAGCCTAAAAGTTTTCCTTGAATGTAGACACAAAAGATGGAAAAACACCACGCCCTAATAAAGGTATTTGAGTGAGTAGAGAGTTTATCAAGCCCTTTACTTCCGGAGCTTACAAGTCCCCCCCCAAAAAAGAAGTATTAACAAGCCTCTTAATATTAAATCATTTCTCTTCCTTTCTTCTTCGTCTTTAAAAAAATTTAAAAATGGCTGCAAAGAAAAGGCCGGAGTTTCCATTGTGCCTTTTCGTTATTATATTTAATTCAACAATTTTCTTTTTATTATATTTCTCCTCCTCCCCTCCACCTCTTTCCTTTTATTCATTTTCAAGACCAGTAAAGAATAAAAGCAGATGTTCTACTAAAATGAAAGAGAATAAGGTATATCTTGGCCGGTCCATAGAATGAACTCAAGGAGCTACTGAATCTGTTCAACCGTTATGCTTCTTCCAAGAAGATTAGTTTTGCCTCCTTTATTTAGCTTCTCTCCCATCATCCATTTTTTCCTTTTTAGATTTTTCAAAAGGGGGAAAACAAAAAATTCGAAGCCGAAGAGCGCATTGAAATTTACGAACGCAGGAAGACGTAAAGATTTTTTGCTGTTTTTCTTTCCATCAGCCAAGGTGAAAAACTAATCAGCTTACTGTTTTTTCTTACGAGGAAAATAATAATGGCAGGGAAACTGGGAAAAACCAGTATTGAAAAAGGAAATGACAAGACGTTAGATTTATATTTCATTTACAAAAAAAAAAATTGGTGTGAAAATTCACATGATTTTTCCTCTTACTACTACTCTCGTAACTTAGTGTGAAACCATAAGTGAAATCTCCAACACCAGACTGATGAATCTACCTCTGGTGATGGATAAAGTTCCGAAACCTGTCAGGAATGCCAATAAACTTGCGTGCTACGGGACGGATATTAACTCGAACTTTTTATCTTTTCTGTAAAAACGTCTAGTATTAGTTGGGGGGCTAGACTTTTCTGCTAGATTATATTATTCACGGTTTTTGGGAACTGTATAATGTTGGTAAGATTAGATTATCGGGACGGGGACCCCTATGCCCCACGGCACCGCAGCCAAAAGAGGCTTGTTGTGCCCTCCTCTTAGGATCTAGTAGACGAAACCTGACCCTACTAAAGAGGTTGAGAGCTTTCCCTACTAGTTCTTTTTGCGCTACTATCCTTCTTTGGTCTCAAAGTTTCAAAAGGTTTCATAGCGCAATCACTCGATCAGTCAGTGAGAGGCCGTTTCCTCCTCATCCTGACACAATCTGCCCAACAGTTTCGAGCTAATAAGCCCCCACCTTGTACAGATGACTATGCCCTTATGTGTACTGTGTAAATGTGTTGGGGTGTAAAACACAGTATACGAGTTTGTTGCACATGTTCATGTTGTTAGGCTGGGATACCCGCTGGGACGCCAAGTAATCCTGAAGAAGTGGCTAATTCACTTCCCCCTACGGGATTGTTTTTTTTTTTTCCTTTTTTAAAAAATGATTTAAGGCGCGTCAACATCTAGGGTTATTGGCACCCGGAGCTTTTTTCAGTGCACTGCCGGCCTCCGGATAGTGTTCTCTCGATCACCGGACAGTGAGCTGTAAGAAGCTACTAGGAAGAGAAAATCTAAGGATTAGCAGCTGGATTCGAACCAGGGGACCTCCGCGTGGGAATCCTCATAGCTAATCCCTTTTCCCACGGGATTGTTGGTAAGAATTAAAAAATTCCCTAGTTTGAAGAATATTAATGAGTTCGAACCTAGAGCATAGAAGTGGCAGGAAATAATGTGAGTCTTCACATCATTTCCCCTGCTTCCAGAAACAGTAAAACGATGCAATAAAATTAAATACTGTGTGTGTAAAGTTATTTTACAGCATTAAACATGGGTTTTTCGTGAAATCAGTTGGAAATTATTTTTCTACCCGCTAAATGTTTTTCATGAGGGTAAATATTGTGATTCAGTGTGTAAATAGGAATATACTTTAATCTGAACATCACCAGGAGGCTGCTCCTAGTGTATGTACACTGCTGTGTAGGAGGAATAGAGGGAGTAAAAAAAAAAAATCAGCTGGTAAAGTTCAGCTGTTTATTCCATGGCATGAAATATCTCAGCACGGCTAAACCAACATTTTACTACGAACTGTACCAATATTGACTGTACTTGGGGGGGGCTAGCTATTCAAAACCATCATGCGTTGTCTCTATCTAGCCCGCATTTAGTCCTCAATTTCACCCTAACACACACAAACGCACACACACTGTCTTATCATCCAACAGGATACTCCTTTTTTTCCCTTCCCTCCATGTGAAGAATGGTAGGAAATGCGTTTGACCTAGTATTGTGGTTGCCCACACTTTTTATTTTTTTAGAAACAGTAGAAGTTCGAAAATATAAAGTTTAGAGAAAATCGATATAACCTAGATTTATGTCTGTATCGAATATATCTATATCGAACACTCGCACGACTAAATACTTCCGGTTTGTTCCAAACTTGATTTTAGCAACATTTTCAACCCTTCAAAATATAGTTAGGACTGCATTGCTGTATAATATCTATTGCTATAAACATTCCGAGCTATTTGCCAATAAAATTAAAGACTTTTTACCTTTCTTTACAATAAAAAAAAAGCACCATAAATTTATCGATCAAAAATTGGTAAATTTGTGCGAATCGTCTGTAAGTATCCCTCTTTTTTTTTCGGGTGGGAAATAGAAAACGTTTCAAATAAAAGTGAAAGAGAGGCGCCGAGCGGATATAGGCTAGACCCGCACTGCTAAGATGTATTGTTGGTTTAGTGGGTTCGATGCCCCTGGTCTAGTTCTTGGATTCTATTTAATGGTTAATATGAGAAATTTATAGTAAAGTATGTTAGGCGGTTAAGACACTAGACCCGCAATGCTAAGATGCATTGCAGGTTAGTTGTTTCGAATGCCCCGTCTAGGCGTTGGATTTTATTTAATGGTTAATATGAGAAATTTACAGTAAAGTATGTTAGGCGGTTAAGATACTAGACCCGCAATGCTAAGATGCATTGCAGGTTAGTTGTTTCGATTGCCCCGTCTAGGCCTTGGATTTTATTTAATGGTTAATATGAGAAATTACAGTAAAGTATGTTAGGCGGTTAAGACACTAGACCCGCAATGCTAAGATGCATTGCTTTAGATAGCTTAGGAAGAAAGTTTTTGCAAATAGACATATTAAGCAGGACAAATAAAGGGTGATAAACCATTATTCGAGTATCAAGTCAGAAAAGATTTGAGTTTTGCCGATATTTTAGGCTGGATATTCATAAAGCTGTTGAAGAATATATTAATAAAGTTAAGAGACTGTCAAATATTTTTATAGAAACGTCAAGATTTATATATTCTACTTTGCATAAAATTACTAACGATTAATCTAATTCCCTTTAGCTTGATTATCATTTTTTATTCGTCCATCTCTTAATTCAGCTAATTTTTCTGGATTTCTTTCACCTTTAAGTATTGCTTTAATAATTTGTATGCTTTACACTCAAAGTAAGATATGTATTACTATTTTTAAAATAATCTGACTTAAAATTTAACTCAAATATACAAATATTAGGGTCAGAGCCCTCTATTTTATCATGAACTAATTAGCCATTTTTATAAAGCTCACTTTCAAAATATTTATTGTGCAGGTTAGTTGTTTCGATTGCCCCGTCTAGGCCTTGGATTTTATTTAATGGTTAATATGAGAAATTACAGTAAAGTATGTTAGGCGGTTAAGACTCTAGACCCGCAATGCTAAGATGTATTGCAGGTTAGTGGTTTCGATTGCCCCGTCTAGGCGTTGGATTTTATTTAATGGTTAATATGAGAAATTACAGTAAAGTATGTTAGGCGGTTGTAGACTAGACCCGCAAAGCTAAGATGTATTGTTGGTTTAGTGGGTTCGATTCCCCTGGTCTAGATTTTTAGATTTTATTTAATGGTTATTAAAAGACGTAAAGCCCGCCTATTAAAATAGGCAATTACTTTACTAAAAGCGAAAGATTAGAATGTTTTTTAATCATCACACTAATTACTATATTATTTTATAACCTAATTGATGCAAAAATGTAATTAAATATGATTTTTCTGTCGCAAAAAAATATGATATATTTCTGATTAATGTTATGGCCCCTCACTGGCGACTGTCTCGTGCTCCACCCCCCCCCCCCCAAAGGTGGGGCGCCCTATACTTTTTAGAGAAAACGTTGCCCTAAAACATGTATTTCCGTTGTAAATCGTTATTTAGGAAATTATAACGCTTAAATTACAATTTCTTACAAAAAAAATATCTTAGTTTTTTTTCCATCAATTTGAAGTTTTTAAAAACAAGTTCATGATGGATTGATTTAGCATCATGATTTCCATAAGATGGGAAAGTTGTTAAAAGCTCCCCTTACCCGATCTTTCTCCCATTCTCTCTCACTCTCTTTCTCTCTCTCCATTTTCCAAATTAGCGGAAATGTTTGAGTTTTCAATCAGCAAAACTTAGTAATAAATTATACGATTAATGAAAACTTTATTTCCCTTCCAAAGAGTAAGCAAGAATGTCTACGAGTGTGTGTGTGTGTGTATAATGTTTGCTAGCGCGTTGTATTCTTGTGTGACGCTTTTACTAAAGTGTGAGTGAGTGTGAGAGAGAGAGGAGAGGAGGGGAGATATTAAGCAGTCGGTTAAGTTAAGAAAGACACGACTAAACTTTACTATGTTTGACTTATATTTCCCAAGTCCCCAAGAATGTGTCTAAAGAGTAGGAGCTTTGTAGTTTGTTTGGGGAAAGCTTCTGGTGCTTGAATTTATGTACTAGCTAAAGAAAGTTCAAAGTACCAAATAGGGGCTCCACTACCTTGCCCATCCCCCATACAGACCGGAAAATCCCCCAACCCTATAGATTCCACTTTTCCCATTTAATATAAACGTGAAACGAACAAAGTTAATCTAAAGGGACTTTTGTACAAATACAGGGAGCAGAGAAGTAATTTTGTAAAATATAATTAATAAACTCTCGGAGTGCTGATTTCAATTTCAGTGTTCCTGCTTTCTATCCTCTATAGTGGGAGGAAAGTAAGCGGAAGCTGGTTGTTATCGGAAGTCTATCGCATAGAGCCATTTACTGACACTGATAACCAGTTCTCGGAGAACCAGAAGTCTTTAAGGTCTCGAACTATGAACTCTCCATTGCTTGAAAGCAATGAATACTCTCTTAGTTCTCTGGTTCCCTATAAACTCTGCAATTCCTAGGGTGAGAGGTGAGAAAGGCTTCTTTATGATCTATGACAAATTGGAACTATCTGCGTTTAGATCGATCGATATGTTTACTGATTAAAACGAATCGCATATCTCCGTTTTGCCTGCTAAGAAGAATTCTTAGCTTGCTTATTACCCACAGATTAACCTTTCAATATATTTTTTTTTTTTACCATTAACCACCAAATTCCACAAGCGAATCTCTACATCCAAATGTCGAACAGTTCATCGTAGGAGACTAAAGCTTCTATATATGTGTTCGTGGAGATTAGAAATATAGGACTAATATGAGGGCTCTATTATCGTCATCTCCCCCTCGTACAATCTACCTGCTACAAACATTTTGTGACAGAAAATCTGTTTTTTCCAAAATGAAATTGTTTTTCTCAGAGAAAGCTCTGTATTGAACGCGGGGGACTAGCCATAGTGAGTTGTACGAATGTCAGATTTCACTCAATCCAATGTAATACGTACACACTATCGTTTATGTGTGGGTGCGTCAGTGAGTTAAATTTAATTTGTTCATATGTCACTGGATATGCCCAAAAGCGTGTGACATATTTCCTATTTGATGTGTAATAAAATTTTGCCTCTCTTTATTTTCTTTTACAGTTTATTTCTTTATTTTTACCCTGACCGTTTTTTGCCCCATTCGCTGACCTGGAAAAATTGGAGGATTTCACGTATAAAATAGAAAATATTAAAGAAAATATTAGTTAATTCATTTTTTGTGAGAACAAAACTTAAGTCGAGTGTGGATGTAGCGCAGAGGTAGCCAAAGTGGTCCATATATACCCCCCAGGGGTCAGAAGTAGGGGTCGATCTAAGCCAGGGGGTCAAAGGAAAAACAATTTCGAAACCAAGCGAACCTTGCAAAGAAACACCAAGAACACCCATCTCATTAATTAAGAAGCCAATACTGTAGTTACTTTACTTATCATTTAATAAATAAGGAATTTAAATTTCAACATTCAAGATATTTTTCATAAAACTATTTGTTACACAATGTAAAATTACTTTAATAAATGTTTAATATCATAAAATAAATGTGACAAACACAGTACCTAATAGATAGTTTTATTTTTAATTAACTGAAAATTACTTTTATTGGGGGGTCGAATGGAGATTTCTGAAAAATTAAAACTGTCCGGTAGGACAGTTGTATAAGGGTTGATCGACAAAAAGTGCACGAAAAAGCGTAACGTTGAAAAACACCCAACTTTGACAATTTTTTTCTCTTTTTCTATAAAAGATAAAATTCCCAAATTTTCTTTAAATTATAGGGCAAACCCTCCTTTATGGCTGTAATTTTTTTGCAACAACCCAGATCTAATAGGTTTCGAGAAAAAAGTTGCCGAAAATGAGCAAAAACGGCTTTTTCAAAAAATGTTCTTGTTCATGTTCTTCTTGTTGTTGTTGTTCTTCTGTTGTTACCTTTTTTTGTAAACAACGTAGCACCTAAACGCGTGAACCGATTTTCATGAATGAGGTGTCATTCGATTCAATATTTTATGTAGATGTGCCTTTTGTGGGTCCCGACGCTGTACATCGAATGGGAGAGGAGTTAGCCCCCTTTATGTGAGGCCCACTCCAAATTGCACTTTAAAAGTCTCGGCACCGTGCCTCATAAGGAGGGGAGTTTGCCCCACCCAAATAAGGCCCTTTCTAAAACTATTATTACCAATATTTCTATAACGCTTAGTCCGATTTTGATAAAATTCAGCTCGAATAAGTGGTTAAAGCTCCTCTACGTTGCTGATTCTCTTGCTCCTACTAAGAGGAAGTACTGCAATCGTTTAAATTATCAATGAGTGAACCGATTTAAATCAATGAATTGTCGTTCGATTAAAAAATCTTTGCCTCTTTGCCTTTTAGGGAGAAGTACTGCAATCCTGGTTTATTTTTCTTACTCCTCTTAAAAGGAAGTACTGAAATCGCAGTTTAATTTTGCTATTTACGTACAAATACCTTCCTATTTTATATAAAAAGGCTTTCTCAAAAAAATTGTTATTGAGGATGGTTTGGGGGCCGCAACTACAATCATTCTTTAAAAAGATCTCTCCAGTGGTAGTTAACACCTTATCAGGTTATAATGAAAAAAATTGCTTATTCTAAATTTTAAAAAAATCTGTAAAGAAGATATGTAACTTTGTAAAATAGACAAAAAGCAAAATCTATCCAAAAGGTACAAAAATCTCCTAAACAAAAACTTACAGTTTAAAATGTTAAGTATAAGGGTTGATTAAACGCCAAAAAGTACACAAATCAGCGAGTACCCAACATTTCATTAATACTTCATTAATATTTAAGTAATTCTACTGCATTAATTTTCATTAATAAGTTATTTTTTAGAATTTATTAGATGTCACAGACCCTTATGCCGGCCACTTCATTTATAATATTTTTTTGTTATAATTATGATAAATCACATATATGTACATGCATGTTAAAGTAAAGACAAAGTTAGAGTAGGCTACTGTCTTGAATTCGTCTTACAGAAATATTCGTGAGCACAATTAACACACAGTTAATAACAAGTAGATTATTCAACAACAATTATTGATTTCTCTATTGTAATTTAATTTAGTCTCCCTAATTTAACTTATAGTAAAATACTGGAATAATTAGCTGTCCTAAATATATGCATATCTCATTTACTTTATATTACATATATACAACATTGTGGGAAGAACACCTAGATTGAGAATGTAATTGAAGAAAACTATGTTATTTGCGATAAAGCCAGATAATTATTACCTATTATTATAAACGTTTGGCTACTTCATAAAATAACAATTACTTTAATCGAAGATTGAACTTAAACCGACGATTTTTATTTAAGAAATAAAAATAAATAAATAAAATAAACAAAATCATTGATGTAAGTTTTTTATAAAAAAAGGTTTTGAATTTTTTAGCCTCATATTTTTATTTTATTTTTTATAACGTTTTTCTTTTTAACCTGTAATTAATAGTTTGATTATTATAAATAACTAGATATTACAGTCAATCTGCAGTGCTAATTGAACATATATTTTGTAGACGAAAATGGCCATCTAATAAATTCTAAAAAATAACTTATTAATGAAAATTAATGCAGTAGAATTACTTAAATATTAATGAAGTATTAATGAAATGTTGGGTACTCGCTGATTTGTGTACCTTTTGGCGTTTAATCAACCCTTATACTTAACATTTTAAACTGTAAGTTTTTGTTAAGGAGTTATACAAGAGGGTCCATGATCAAAAAAGTTTGGCGACCCCTGATGTAGCGAATATAGTGAGTAGTAGTAAGTAAAAAGTAATCGCCTATTTTTTCAGGCGGGGCTTAACGTCCAACTACCAATTAGGTGTCGTGGACGGAGGTGACTAGCAAACATACTT
Organism: Rhodnius prolixus; assembly: GCF_049639745.1. NCBI lineage: Eukaryota > Metazoa > Arthropoda > Insecta > Hemiptera > Reduviidae > Rhodnius > Rhodnius prolixus. The sequence goes on from NW_027411582.1 coordinate 35,372,506, forward strand.
TACTGTAAATTTCTTTTATTAACCATTAAATAAAATCCAAGGTCTAACACCGGGAATCGAACTCAGTACCACAATACATATTAGCTTCGCAGGTCTCGCCTCTAACCGCTCGGCTTCCGAGGCGCCCCGAATATAGTGTTTCCAATAATATACGACCAATATTTTTACCCCCCATTTGTAACCAATCTTTGTCAGAAAAAAATCTCATTTTTTACAAAGTAATTAGTATTAGAAGACACTTCTTAGACCATCAGAAGTAGTGTAGCGTTTAAGTTAAGAAAGGTTGGAGTGGTAACCATAGATAATCGTTGTAGAAAAGACCCGCTTTCCTGTACCATAGAAAAGTGGTAACGGATGTTAGTTTCCTCGGCTTACAGGTTGGCCTAATGTATATATTACAGAGCGAAAAAGCAGTTTCAGTAGATGATTATTTGGCGAGAGGAAGTCTTTGGATTTTACAAGAAATAATAGTGGTTATTAAGGAGTGGTCGTGGGAGGAGGTGAAGGGAAAGGGCTTTTAATTTGCGCAACACTCAACTCTCATTAGAGGACCGATAGCAGAACAACTTAAGGGAGTTGAAGTGAAAATCAATGAAGGTACGCTCCTCCCTACTTTCGTCCTAGTTAAACACACTCGCAAACACCCAAGTACCAAGCGTAGATGGCCAATGGAAAGGAAATTTAGGTCCACTGTAGAGAGAGAGAGAGAGAGACAGAATAGGGCCGGTAGGGTTCGCTCGTAGACCCAGCGTGTAGACACTTTGGAATGGTATGTCGTGTTGGATACGTGACACATTAAATACAAAACAAGAGGGAAAAAAAATCTGACGAGATTAATTTTATTTATTTCTCTTACTAGTGTAGTGAGAGAGGTACTGTAATCGTGCGCATTTTGTATTTAGATATTTCACCGGAAGTATCTGGGATGAAGTCCTCTGAGTCAGGAAAAAAGTAGTTTTTACATAATGCTCTTGTGTGTATACATCGTAGAGATTTGTAGATTGTATTAGAAAGGCGGTTCCACCAAATAGCAGAAGGAACGCAGACAATCCAAAATGCCCATTGTTCCCCGCCCACTCCTCATCTCATGAGAGATACCGGGGGCTTTAAAACCAACAAATCCGCCAATACAATAAACTGATAAAGTAGCAACAGGACACTAGGAAGCATGGCGATTTGAATCGCCTCAGTGCACTGGAATAAACCTAGAAAGTTCTGGTTCCTAGATTAACCAGATGCCACGAATCTCCGGGTGGGGAAACATCCAACCTCCCGAAGATCTTGAAATCTAGTTTCAGAATAAACGGGACACACCTCATTGTGTGTCAACAAAGTGCCGCACAGTCTCATTGGAATAGATATTTATTACAATAAATATATACATAAAATAAATACAGAAGTGTAAATGTATTATACACTTCAACCTTCTAATCTAGTGAAGAAAGAGAAAAGTTAGGTGAGGAGAATTGGAATGCAGGGAAAAAAGGAGAGGAAAAACCTGCAGCCAGTGTAGAAGGTGTAGAGGAGTATCTGTTTTAGTCTTCTGTGTCTGTATGTTGTAGAAGGATCTGTAGGAGGCTATATCGCGACAGAGTGGATTAGGATGGACAGGAGTTTGAGCAGACGATTTTGGATATAGCAATGTACGGGGGATAATGGACGCAGTCTCTCGTGGAGTGAGTCAATTCTAGTGCATTATGTCTTCAGGGCCTGGATATTACAAATACAAAAATACAAAACAATTTAGAGAATCATTAACATAGAAAATCAGTAAAAATCATATTTAAAAAAAATATATATATTTTTATATTACTGATTTTTATTGATTTTCTATGTTAATGATTCTCTAAATTGTTTTGTATTTTTAATATCCAGGCCCTGAAGAAGACCAATATATTTGTCGAAACGTTGGCAAAAAGACGAGTTGTTTTTTATTTGGACCGATTCCTCGCCAATCTTCAATCCTTAGTTTAATTTACGGCCACGAAGCCTATATATTCATATTTGTAACCCGGAGAATGTAATGTAATTTACATTTGTTTTCATTTATTTTAATTCTCCATTTCTTTAGCCAAGGCTCCAGAGAGTCTATGTGGCAGTTTTATTTAAAGTTAAAAACCTTTATCGAAAGTTTAAGTACTCCCTCGCCCTTAAGTACAACAGCTTAAATGACGTTTATTTGGGAGGAAAAAAATATTAAAAGTAATAATGATAAAAGTATGTAAAAGAGGAAATTAGAATTGAAATTGTATTTAAAATAACATTAAACAAAAAGGGAAGATTCTAAGACATCTCCTGAATACAGTAATATAGAGACCCAAGTCTATTTACAAAGTTACTAGTTACTTAAGAAAACAAACAGGAACTTTGTTAAGTAGGGACTGAATTGAAAAAGCTTATTTTTTCTTTTTTGTGAATAATAAATATAAATAAAAATTTGATCAGAAAGTTTTCCCAGCTTTTCACAAACCACCACCCACCCCCACCCACAGCCTCGCATTTTCTAAATTAGAGTTAAGCTGATGAATAGTTGTGCACTTTGACTAAGCAGTAAACTTCATTCTGGCGCATAATTTCGTTTAGGGAGACAAACTTTTTTTATATAAAACTAGCTGAAAGAACTTTAATAGAGGGGGGGCCCCGATTCATTTATCTGCGGGAACTTTTCCTTGTTTAATCCTTGAATTAAGGGAAAATTTTGTTCAAGACAGGAAAATGGTAGAGCACCCTATATTAAACAGAAAAAAACTGATGTAACAACTTACACTACTTCCTTTTTACCGCTGCTTACGTAATTGAATTTTTCTGGGCTAGACACAGGTATTTGTGAAAACTGTGATTTTTCTGGTGGTATGACTGTTTACAGCGACCTTAATTATCTACTGGGACCAGTGTTATTTAGGGACCCCAAAAAAGAGTTCGGTGAAAATTGTGTGCGCTAATACATTTCCATTTCTATCTAGTAAAATTAACTTACAGCAAAGGAAATTATGTTTAAAGATAATAATGACCAGTTCCGGTGAATGGGGAAACAATCTTAGATCAGAGGATAGATAAATCCATGTCTCCCTTTTTTGTCTCTCTCTCAGTGAAAAGAATGAAAGCAACTTTAGAAAAAATGGAAGAAAAAATGGAAAATGGGACCTGCCAAGATAGTGTCCCTCTTTTCTCTTTCTCTATCTCTCACCCCTCTCTCTCACTCCCTCGCAAGAGGTAGAGATAGCGTTTTTAGCGATGCCAGTAAGTCGACCATGCAATGCTGCAACGAACGACAAGATATACTAAGGAAAGAAAAGAATAAACTGGTCCCAAGGGAATATTTAGCAAACGACCACAACTTTGGAAGTTGTGAGTGTGGAATAGCTCAAGAATTACACCTAAAATATTTCTTATTACACCTATAAACTAGAGAAGCTCTGTATGGACACAGAACTGTTGTAGTTTAGTATAGATTTGGTCAAGTCCCAGAAGTGGGGGAAATTAAAGTAAAGTAATGTAATTGCCTATTTTATTAGGTAGGCTTTACCGTCCAACTACCAATAGGTGTCGACTAGCAAACATACTTTACTGTAAATTTCTTTTATTAACTATTAAATAAAATCCAAGGCCTAAGACCGGGAATCGAACCCACTAAACCAACAATACATCTTAGCATTGCGGGTCTAGCCTCCAAACGCTCGGCTACCGTGGCGCCCCATCATAAATTAATTCTGATATTAGTCTAAAAAAATTCTTTTTTTTTTTTGGGAGGAAGTGTTTTGTTAAAATAAAGGAAGCCGAAAAAATAAAATGGGATAGAAAATGAAAAATTTTAAAATGATAAGCTTAAAACGAGTGAAAGTAGGTCAACAGAGACTTTCTCACACACACATGAACATTGTGCCCATTCAACTGTGTATTTGCACACACACACAGACACACCCATACACTCGCAGATCTCTCCCTTTTTCCTCTCTCTTTGGTATCATCTCGCCTGGAAACTGTGACCCTAACGAGGTTTGGTTTAGCGTGTGTGAGCGAGCGAGCGAACGAGCGAGCGTATGTAAGTGGCTGTGGTGCCAAGTATTAGTATATTGACCCTAAGTACCCTTCCTCGCCCTATAGGGTTCACCATTTCCACTACGTGGCACTCACATGACCTACAAAAGGACCGACTGTGGGGAAAGAGACTGTGGATTTTCTCTTTATTCACTTGGAATAGGGGGGGGGGCTTTCTTCCCGAAAACTAATGCTCCCCTAAAGTTAAGGACTGGGTAAGCTTAACTATTCTTAGTCTCAGCTTCAAGAAGCGGAAAATCCAACTTTACCACATCATAGTGGAAGGCTTTACACGCCTTCTTTTACACATACGTTCACACCGACACAACCTATATTCTGAACAACTAAGTTGTCTGGGATTCTTAATCAGAATATAGAAGCTTTGGTTCATTGTTTGGACACATGAGTGTGTAATCCACATGACAGGTGGTAGCTGGTGAATAAGAGGGCTTAAATGTAAGGTGTACCGCCAAGATGAAATTTGAAAAAAAAAAATTATATTTTATTTGAAAAATTTAGATTTTTTAGATTTTAAAACCTAACACTACACTTCTCACATACGAAGATGACACCGCCTTACTGTCCTTTCTAATCATGATCCTGTTCTTGCTCACAGAAATCTGCAGTCACATCTCTCCTCATTAGAACAGTAGTTCAAGAGGTGGGGCTATTAAACTTAATGAAAGCAAGTCTCAAAATCTCACCTACACTCTTCGGCGCATTACTCTTCCTCCAGTCATCTATAACCTAACTCCTCTACCAGTAGTGTTCGATTGGCTTTACTTAGACCGAAGACTTTCTTGAAACCCCACACACTAGACTTAAAAGAACAGAACTGAACAGACGCTATCGACTACTTAAAAGACTCTTAGACAACAGATCAAAACTCTCTCTGGACAGCAAAAGACTAGTTTATACTTCTATTTTAAAACCCATCTGGGCGTATGGAATAGAGCTGTGGGGTTCAACAAAACGCTCCAATCTCCAAAGGATTCAATCTCTACAATCTAAAATACTTCGAACTATTGTACACGCTCCTTTTTATGTCTCCCAACCTGGACTATACACACTGACCTTAGCATTCTTTTTATCACACAAGTCGCTGAAAACAAGATACAGAAAACTCCACTTCATTCTGCAATCTCATATAAATGCTCTAGCTAAAAATCTTTCTTCTAGAACTCTTCCTGACAACCTGACAAGAGGCCTTAAGAGACAGTGGCCTCGTTATCTCCTCTCAAGTGAAGAGAGCGACTAATAGCCTAATATTTTGGAGTGTTACCACTGGGTGACTTCTCCACTCGTTACCTTATCATCTGTTACTCTGTTATCACTGTTACTTATAGCGCCAACGCGCTGATTGAGAGCAAAAATAAACGCCAAAAAAAAATATATATATTTTAAAAGCGGGACGGGACCCATGCCCTAAGGCACCGCAGCCACAAGAGTCTTATAGTGCCTTCCCCTTTTTTTTTGGATTTAGTATACGAACCCTCCCCTGCTAAAGAGGTTGAGGACTTACCCCACTAGTTCTTTTTGTGCTAACATCGCCTTTGGTCTCGAAGATTCCAAAGATTTCAGGACAATGAAGGAGACTCTTTGTAAAGAGAGGATGGGTATGCTTCCCTCTAAGATTCTGCGTGTTATAAATATTCGAGAATCATACTAACAGGAAATCGTGAGAGTGAATACACCAGACTATTTTTTAAAGCACAAACTGGATTCGGAATTTCATAAACTTAGAAAACACAGTTGAATTGCCTGAATTATTTCCGGAATACATAGTACGATGATGATGGAAAAATTGTATTATATGGATATACTTCGAAACTTAAAGGAGTTCGAATGACAAGGACAGTCAATGGCCCTACCACTTCCTCCTCCACTGGAAAAGCTATTTCCTGTTTTATTTAAATTATTATGTTTAAAAAAAAAGATTAGAATACAAAAGCGCACATCAGTAAATGGACTTGAATATCATTTACAGAATTAGCTTTGCTAGCTAAAATGTAACCGGTGAATGCCGTAGTTGAAGGAGATGAATGAATGAATGAAGTAAACTGTGACAGAGGATAGTGTTGAAGCAAGAACGCACAAGAAAAGAACTCAAAAGAAAATGTATAAAAGATTATAATGATTGCAAACTGAGAAAGGGAGATAACAAAGAAAAAGGGTTGTGTACTTAGTCACGAAGGATTGAGTTTTGTTGGATAAGCTGGTACAGTTGCAGGTAGAAAATGGAAACCCTCTGTCCTTGGCATGTATAAGCAGAGCAGACATCAGCTCTTCCGCGATGATGGTAATGATCCTGACGACACTGTGAAAAAATAGGGGAGAGAGGGAAACAGACCTAGTCTTCTCTGTCTGGATGGGCCCCCGTTATGTTGCTCGGCGCAAAGAATACTTGATGATATTTCGTCCGTTCTGCAATCTTTCCTCAACCACCCCTGTGTGTCCCCCTGTTACATTTCCAACGTTCTTGAATTTTCCCAACCTTTCAAACCAATTGCTAAACTGCTTCCACAATAAATGGTATTACGAATAGCTGGTAAGTTTTATTCCCTACCTCTCATCTTGCATCAAATCCTACCCTGAGGATTACCTCGGTGAAGAAAGAGAGAGAGATAAGTAAGGAGAACAAGAAGAAGAAGAAGAAGCAAAAGAGAATAAAGAAGTAGGAAATTCTTTCATGTAAATGTTGTACATTCCGCCGTGAAAGCCAAGCTAATACGCTCCCAGCATCCATTGTGATAACCCTCACAATATAAACCACCAAATTGTGCACCTATTTTTCTTTTTTGTCGTTTTATTGTTGTAAAAAGTATTGAGATAGAGTCAAATTTTTGATATCGATTTTTCACCCAAAAATGTGTTCTTTTACAAATTGTTCTGCGCGCAGAAGTGAGTCTGTCTGTAAAGTGTGACGTCATCAGCACAACTTAAAAGAAAAAAAATTGCAGAATCCTTTGTTATTTAGCTATTATACCCGACAATAAGCTTCTGGACAAAAACAGTCAATCGATAGTGTCATACTACTAAAAATCGATATCCAGTTTCATAAGATTTATATTCTAAAATCTTTCCTTCGATTATTGCAACCAAAAAATTTCTACTTCCCTTTAAAAAGTGAGAAAATTTATCCATTTTGAGGTCTCCTGAATTCGAAGAAATGGTTTAAGAAGAAAAAAAAAAATGGTCTCTACGCGTGTGATGGGTACCCTCAAAGAAAAACGTAACTAAAAAAACTAAAAAACAGCTTAAAGGTAAAATATGATATTTCGTTAGGTACCCACACCTGAGTGCAAGGCGCCACAATAAATTTTAGGTCAAAATTGGTTAACCATGCAAGACCAGTTTTTCTGAGTTTTTAGTTTTTCACAATTTTCTAAAAACAAAAAAAAAAGTTTTCTTTAAATTTGGAGATCTAATTGTAGATATGTAGGAGACCTGCGAAGCTAATATGTATTGTGGTACTGGGTTCGATTCCCGGTCTTGGGCCTTGGATTTTATTTATTGGTTAATATGAGAAATTTACAGTAAAGTATGTTAGGGGGTTATATACTAGACCCGCAAAGCTAAGGTGAATTGTTGGTTTAGTGGGTTCGATTCCCCTGGTCTAGGTCTTGGATTTTATTTAATGGTTAATATGGGAAATTTATAGTAAAGTATGTCAGACGGTTATAGGCTAGACCCGCAAAGCTAAGATGTATTGCGGTACTAGTCTATATTCCCAATGTTTATATTTATAGTAAAGTATGTTTGTTAGTCGCCTCCGTCCATGACACCTAATTGGTAGTTGGACGTTAAGCGCCGCCTGAAAAAATAAGCGATTACTTTACTTTTTGTAAATATGTAGATCTATAATTGTTCATTTTTCCCAGGAAATTTTAAAAAGGTTACTTCTGGGAAAGGAGGGAGTTATGTCCCTTAAAAGTTCCTCTTTTTTGGGGGGCTACTGTTGAGGAGGGTGTGTTGCTAAAATTTAATTTGTCAACATCCGTTTTTATGGGTAGGATTTTCTGATAGAAACAAATTTTAGTGTAATGCAGGGTTTAAAAAAAAATTTAATGTTGTTAAAATGAATAAATATGTCGCATATATTTCGAGTTTGACTATACTAGTTAAGACCTTGCGTGTAATAGGAAAAAGTCGTGTGAGTCTTCGAGGCAGATTTTTTTTAATTAGATTAGAGGACGAGCAGTGGGATTAAATCTGGAATGATTTTGGAACTAGTAAGCAACTAGGGAATAATGTTCTTGGGCGAGACTAACCCTGACTGGAGTCTGAAGAAGACAATTTTAGGAAGATAAAAACTCTTGTAGAAAGTGGAAGAAGAAAGGAGAAGGGGTTGATGAAAATTGGTTTATAAGGAAGGTGGCCGCAGGAAATGGCAGGGGAGGAGCAAATGAGCAGAGAAACTGCTTTTTGATAAAACTTTTTGGTGTCTAGAGAGTTTTCTTTCTTTTTTCCTTCAGAAGATAAAGGGTATGCAATGATGAAGCTATGAAGGGGGAAGCTGTGGCAGGGAGAAAGAGATTAGAATCATCCAATGAGTACGACCGGAAGTAACAGAGTAAAAGGTAATAACGTGGGTGGTTCCGCGGGAATTGATTAGACGAACTCGGTAAAGTCTTTCCATCGAAAACAGAGAGTTCCAAGTCTTCGGCACTCATCCTACTCGGTCTTATTTATAGTCTTCGAACTCTTTAATGACTTGTTTAATAAAGTTTTATAGCTTTGCACCAGTTTTCAAAGGGATCGATTAAGGGCACAAGCTCTACGTTCTTGTTTGTGATGTTTTTAGCCCTTCGAATTCAGCTTTATTAATTTAAATATATGCGCTAAAATTGTCGAACTACTTTGAAAGCATCGATTAATCCCACTCTTAAGACTGTAAAGTAATGCTTATTTCATCAGGCGAAGCTTAACGCCCCCAATTAGGGGCAGTGCACATGACTGAAGTGCTTACTTTGCTATCAACATTGTGTACTAACGAATGGCATTCGGACTAGGGTTCCCTCCACTTACTCGTCCATGCTTCACAACCATTACACTAACAGTGTAGTGACCGTAGTTCCAAATAAAGACGGACGCTTTGAAACTTACCCAAAAATCAGGTATAAAACCACACTTACATTCTGGTACACGGCACTTCAATATACGAGGTGTGGCTATTAAATAACGAGACTGATGCTGCTACAGAAGAACTATGCATACGCCAAATTCTAACGACCGGCAGCTGTGCAGAGTAAAGCCTCTTCTCTTTCGATTGCAGCGTCTACCTCGTGTTTGTAGAGAAATCTGTCTGACCCGGAACCGTCGTTTGTGTAAGAGGTGTTAGTTTCGTTTTGCCGAAAACATGATACTACACATGTAGTAGAACAACGAATTGTCGTGAAATTTCACATGAAACTTGGTAAAACCGCTACTGAAACTCTTATCTTTTATTAAAAGAAGTTTATGGCGATTAATGTTGAATCACATGCGCGAGTTTTTGAGTGGTTCAAACATTTCCAAGATGGCCAAGAAGACGTCCACCCGGGTCGCCCTTCCACGCCTAAAACGGATGAAAATATCGAGTATAATTAATCAACATTACTACCGTGAGAGGTGCTTGCTCAACTCCGTGAAAGAGTAAGGAAAAAAAAAAACACCCGATTTGTAGCAGAACAAGTCACGGAGTTCTCCATTAAGACAACCGGCGCCAGCTCACACTGCATTGTCTGTCAATACGACGTTTCTAGCCAAGTACAACATCCGCTGTTTTAGGCCACATCCGCCTTATTCGCCTGACCTGGCCCCCATGTGACTTTTATCTGTTCCCCCAAAGTCAAATCTGCATTAAAAGGAACACAATTTAAGGTCCGTTGAAGCTGAGTGAAAGAAAAAGCGGCACGCGTCATGCAGGAGCTGACAGAAAAAGACTTGCAGCACTGTTTGGAACAATGGTAAATTCGCATGGAGCGTTGTAGGGGAAAGGGAAGGGGTGTATGTTGAAGGAGATAATAACTAAATATGTACAAATTTAAAATAAAAATGTTGTTTACAGCAATGGTCTCGTTATTTAATTGCCACACCTCGTTTTTACTTTAGAGGAAAGCGTCTTCGAAACTCATTTTCTACTGCTTCACTGTTAGCACCTCACAAAAAAAAATCGCGTGGTTAAATTTGCCTCAATCCTTAAACAGGATTTTCTGGAATGGATGATGAGAAAAGATGGCGGATTAAAGGATTGTGATAGCATTGAATAAAATCCAAGGCCTAGACCGGGGAATCGAATCAAGAGCTACCATACTTTTTAGCTTAAAAATGCTAAGTATAAATAGTTTTGTAAAAAGTTCTCGTTTCAAGAAAAAATTAAGGAAAAATATAGAATAAAGTGCAACAATAGAATGTCTTAACGGAATTTCGTTCCAGATTTATTTAACTTGGCAAAAAAAGAGGAAATGACGTAGATAAACAATTTAATAAAATACTTATTGCAGTACTTGTGTAAAAAAGAATGTAGCTGAATGGAATATAGCTGCAGTAGTGCAATAAAGTACACATATCTTCACAACTTTTTGCATACTTTATTACACGCTCTCTTTGCTCTGAATCCCGCCCCACCACCACCCAGGCCAGCTATAGGGGGAGGTTTCATTTAGTCATGATACTTGTTAGTAGTAACCACCACTAAAGCTGACATTAAATCTTATTTATATATTTAGCTACTTTGGGATTTTATTTCTATTTATTAGTATTTTTTTTTTATTTATTTATGTATGCAAACACGATATTTATAAATCTTAACTTTGAACTAGGGTGCTTTCTTTTCTTCGCTTATATTTATTTATTTTAATTTACTTGAGTGTCTCCAACTGAAGTCATTGTCCCACAATAGGATTATCGTTCGTCAACATTTAGCGCTCGAAGACTTCAACAACGTATTTATTACTAAGTTTTGCTGCTTCAAAACTCAAACATTTCCGGTAATTTGGAAAATGGAGAGAGAGAGAGATAATGGCAGAAAGAAGAAGAAGGAAAGCTTTTAACAACTTCCCCATCTTATGGAAATCATGATGCTAATCAATCCATCATGAATTTGTTGATGCTAGTGGGGTTTTTAAAAAATTCAAATTGATGAAAGAAAAAATAAGATTTTTTGTAAGAAATTGTAATTTAAGCGTTATTATTTCCTAAATAACGATTTACAACGGAAATACATGTTTTAGGGCAACGTTTTCTCTAAAAAGTATTGGGCGCCCCACCTTTTTCTGGGGGGGGGGGAGCACGAGACAGTCGCCAGTGAGGGGCCGTAACATTAATCAGAAATATATCATATTTTTTTAATCAGAAAATCATAATTATTTACATATTTGCATCAATTAGATTATAAAATAATGTAGTAATTTGTGTGGTGATTAAAAAACATTCTAATCTTTCGTTTTTAGTAAAGTAATTGCCTATTTTAATAGGCGGGCTTTACGTCTTTTAATAATCTTTAAATAAAATCCAAGGCCTAGACCAGGGGAATCGAACCCACTAAATCAACAATACATTTTAGCTTTGCGGGTCTAGTCTACAACCGCCTAACATACTTTACTGTAAATTTCTCATATTAACCATTAAATAAAATCCAAGGCCCTAGACCAGGGGAATCGAACCCACTAAACCAACAATACATCTTAGCTTTGCGGGTCTAGCCTATAACCGCCTAACACACTTTACTATAAACTGCTCACATTAACCATTAAATAAAATCCAAGGCCCTAGACCAGGGGAATCGAACCCACTAAACCAACAATACATCTTAGCTTTGCGGGTCTAGTATCTTAACCACTCAGCCACAGCGGCATCTAACTGGAATTGTAACAGGTTTATAGAAAAATAGAAATCTAAGCGCATCCAACTGAACTCAAAACCAAAAACCTCTGAATTCAATACCACTACCCTTGAGCTTAAGCCCTTCAAAATTATTTTAAAAAACAACAATTAAGGGAGCCACAATAGATAATTGCTGCAGATTTCGCTTTATATTCATTTCCCTGAATAATCTAAATCTACGCATGTTTCGAACTTTAGTGAGGGGGACATAAATTGAAAAATCTGCTTGTCTCTGAAAAATAATTTTTAGAGGAATTATGGTCAAAGATAAAGCAATTTTTCTGAGTAATCATTTAAAAAAAAGAAAAGTCATATCCGGTTAAAATGCAATCGAAAAGTTCTTCCTTTCAGCCGGAACAGAAGCATTACTTCCGACAACTATAGACTTGGAAATGGTTATTGAAATTCTAATGCAAGGTGCCTTGGTTGAAGCTTCATGTGGGGCACCTAACTAGCTCTGTTAGGTGGGGGCGAATGTAGGTCGAGAAGTGGCTGTCGACAACTTGTTGCACTATCGGTCAAACCCATCAGAAACTTCCCCTCCGTACTTCCCCTCCGTTCTTGGCGTGGCCGAGTTAATGTTAGGTTTCTCGATAGTAAGGTAAGGCAGGCAGGCGCAAGGGTAGAAATGTATGTGGCCAAGCCAGATTGTGTGATATCCAGTCATCCATCTTCACAACGACCACTTCAAGACTTCCGGTGTTCTCCGCACCGCTCTAAACTTCAACCTCTATTTACTAAGAATCTTTCCCCCCCTATTTCTTTTTTTTTAGGCCCCACGTTTCCAGGGTTACTGCTCTCTAGCCTATAAAACTTCTAATATATATTCCCCCCCGGCAAATAATAAAAAATTTACATTTCCTACAAATCCCGATTTTTTTCTTCTCATTTTTAAGGAACATTATTCAATTTTTTTAAATTTAAATTTAGTAATTTAGAATCTTCATATAAATATATACAAAAAGTAAATATGAAAATAGTGAAGTTATATTTATGGCGTGAACAGCAGGAGGTCAGAAACTACCCAGCGCTTCACCCTACAGGAAGTCGATGATGACGATGATCTTTAGTTCTCCAGGAGTCCGAGATGAATTGTCAGAGGTGTCGAGAGAGATGTGTGAGACGATTAGAGCAATTGGTTACTTGTGATGTTACGTCTTGGCGAGTTGTTGTTGCGAATGGGATGTTGAGGTCGCTGTGAAGAACGTAGAAAGGAGCGTCCAACTATCTGTCGGCAGTAGTTCAGATTGGAATGTCCTGTACTACAGTCCGTACATTTGTAGGTTTGTCTGAACCCCACAGCTCTAGTCTAGGGTGAACCAATAAGTATTGTCCACAGGCCTACTGTGTGTAGTACATCTACAGTGGAGTTCAATGACGTATAGGCCAACTTCATATTTCCCACTGTTCTTCAGTGACGTCACTTAAATTTTTTTAAAAAAAAATCATTACTTTTTTCCAATAAAAATGTTATTACTCCGAAATTTTTAGTCCGAATTCGATTCTGATGACACGATTAGGAAGATAGATAAATTTTCTAAAAATTGACACCATTTTGAAGTTATAAGTTATTCTCCAAACAGCCTTAATCTTCTTCCTGGATACTGGTAAAATAAAAGTAATCGAAATTTTTAAGAAAACTCATTAGGCCCTTATGTGATCATTATCAGACCTAGGTGCTGGCCACGTTTTATGAAAAGTTTCCTTGTTTAATAGGTTTTCATACGGTATATCATTTTCCAGGATTCCTTTTATCTTCGTATGAGAAATTACGTTTGTTATGCAAGAAAACGTGTTCACGAGCACTCAAGAGTGTTAGTTATCAAGTTGTTTAATTCATTGAAAACTCTTTTAGAATAAGGAAGTCAAAAGTTACAATTAATTACAAAGTAATGATTTTAGAAAAAAAAAATTTTAAGTGACGTCACTCAAGAACAGTGGAAAATATGAAGTTAGCCAATACGTCATTGAACTCCACTTTAGATGTACTACGCACAGTAGGCCTATGGACAATACGTACTTACTGGTTCACCCTGTATAATTTTTATTTCCTACAAAATCACTTTTCCAGCAACTCTGTCCAAACTCTTTCCCGAGGGACTGCCCGAAGACGAATTTTCCTCTAAAATTTAATTAATCTATAATTTATAAATCCGTACGTAAATAGATGTTTATAAAGAAATCAGATAAAATTCCAGGTGACATTCGCGAAAAAAAAAGATAATGATGAATAATGAAAATTGTCACAATTCAGAATGAAATTTCCCTTGTTCTAATATAATTAGCATAACCCGTAAATTACAGTGAAAGGGAAATTTAAAGGAAAACCTGAAATTTTCTATTTAAAAAGTGCCTTTAATGGAATTTCCTCAGAAAAGTTCTATGACAATATATAAAGAACAATTTCCAAAAAATAAAAAAAATCACTTTTTCGTCTTTCAGGGAACCTCTTTTCCGGGACATTTCCGGTCAAAACCCAAAATTAGAATGCTGTAAAAGTTAATATAGTCACCCTTTGCCGGAAATAAGAGTAAATATGAATGGAGAAAATGGGGGGGAAACGAACAAACTTTAATCACGTGTAATTCAATATTACATACATTATTTAGATTAATATAATAATATCAAGTAAGCAGGTGGTAACCGGAGGCACTGGTGACGTCATAAAGGATTAAATTAGACGCTGTTGGCCGGTTAATTAACAGAAGGTCTAAGGGCGGCCACCACATTAGCCATATTGCAGTGCTCCTTTGCAGGCTCAAATTCAGGGATTCTTATGGGTAGATGAATATCTTTAGGGTTAATAGAATGACTAATAATTAAATTCTGTTTATCTTATTTTAATTATTGCAGCAATTCTTGTTAATCTAATCTTTGTTAGTTGATTACTTATTATCTCATTTCTTAAAAGAAACTGATTTTGACTTAGCAATGATTTAAATTTACTTATTAATCTGGTATAATCACTTCAGCGACTTTCTCCCACGATAATTTGCAAGAACACCGAATTTAAAATTATTCAATTCTTATTAAACTTTAGAGGGGAGCCCTCGATTCCCCCCCCCCACACACACACACATGTGCAATTCTAAAAATAATCTCTAACCCTTGAAAAATCGCCAAAGATTGGTTGTTTCTGTGGAAAAATTCTTCTAAGAGTTTAATAAATCGATTAAAGGAGTTTATATAATTTCCGTTCAATAAGTGGTGCGTATAGTTTCCGTTAATAGAACATTTATCACTAAAAAGGAAAGAGAGCAAAATTATTATTTGAACGGAAGTAGATTAATGATGCCAAGATGCTGTACTTTCAAAATACAATTTAATAAACATCTAAGAGCTTGTTGCGTAATTTTGATTATATTTAGATGAGCTATAACGCGTGAACCGTTTTGAAATTTTAAACGGAAGTAGTTCGCCGCCGCCACCGCCCCTCTTGGCGTCTAAGGTAAAAGCTATTCGTTATGAGAAGGCAGCAGGATTGGCTTGGCGCAAAGAGAAAGGGGCGCGCGCGCTCGGTCTAGCTATAACAGACTATTGCAATAACGTGCCATGATTGCTTATTAATTATTAATCGCAAAGCAATCCATAGGACGTGACTTGACTGTCCCCGGAAGGGCTCTCCCGTAATTCTCCCAGTCTTGCCAACCCATATATATATATATATATATAACAGTGGAAACACACTCACACTAACACGCGCTAAGGATTTTCCACAAGCTACAAGATGAGATGGGCCGCGCGTAATACCATATACACTGGCGTCACCCAGGAGCAACAGCGTCACTCAGAAAACCCTCTCTCTCTCTCTCTCTCTCTCTCTCTCTCTCTCTCTCTCTCTCTCATTAAATTACCTTCCTCTCTAGATGATTATCGTCCAATTTCCATCCTGTGCGTTACATCCAAGCCTTTAGAAAGAATAGTTTCCAATCAGATTTCTAACTATCTTAAAACTTACAATTTATTAGATCCTTATCAATCAGGATATCGGAACAACTACAGTACTCAGACTGCTTTAATAAAACTAACTGATGACATACGCCTTGCAATTGACAAACGAATGGTTACTGTTTTGGTTTTCTTTGACTTTTCTAAGGCCTTTGATTCTGTCTGTCACTCTGAACTCCTCTTTGTTCTTAAAAGCTTGAATTTTTCTTGCAGTGCTCTCAAATGGGTTGAGTCTTACCTTTCGTCTCGGCGACAATGTGTCGTTGGAATGAATGGTGCTCGCTCAAGATGGGAAAATGTTGCTTCTGGTGTGCCGCAGGGCTCTGTTTTGGGTCCGTTATTGTTCTCTGTCTATGTTAGTGATATTTCTAGAGTTATCTCAAACTGTTTGCATCTCATTTACGCTGATGATTTAATTCTCTATTTTCATATTCCTTTTGATCAATTGGAGAATGGAATCAGATGTGTAAATGATGACGTCGCTTCTATTTTTAATTGGGCAAAAGATAAAAATTTATCTTTTAATGCCGGTAAAATGAAGGCGATGGTGGTTGGTAGCTCTAGATTTGTTAATGGCATCGATTTTAACAATATTTCTAGGATAAAAATTGGTAACATTGATCTACCTTATGTGGATTCTGCTAAGTTTTTGGGAGTTACCTTCAATAGCACCTTAACTTGGCATAATCATGTGGGTGATGTTGTCAATAGAATGAACAAAGCTCTGTATCAACTGAAGTACCATAAAGAAATCTTGCCTGTGTCACTAAGAAAGCAGTTGGTTCAAACACTCATCCTCCCGCATGTAGATTATTGCTGTCTTGTTTATTTGGACCTGACTTCAGAACTGAATACAAGGATACAAAGAGCTCTAAACTCGGGTGTTCGTTTCATTTTTGATGTCAGGAGAGATGAACATATTACTCCTTATTACCATCGTCTGAACTGGCTAAATGTTGAATACAGAAGGCAATATTTTTTAGGTGCCTTTATTTATTTTCTGTTCAAAAATAGAGCACCAGATTATCTGTATTCACTATTTAGTAGCAAAGAACAGTTACACTTGAGGACCACTCGACAAGTGGATACAAAGTTGTACACGCCCACACCTAGGACTGCAACCTATCAAAATTCTTTTTATTTAAAAGCTTGTAGGTTATGGAACTCACTTCCGATTGGTTTGCGTGCAAAGTCTGTCAATACGTTTAAACCTCATTTATACGAACATTTTATCAAAAGTTATCTAAATCAGTGATTTATTATTAAAGTTATTATTATCATTACTATTATTACTTCTTTGTTCCAATTATTATCTTTATTTCGTCATGTTTTCCTCTACTTATTATCACTATCACTATTACTATTATTATTGATATTATTGTTATTAATGTTATTATTATCATTATATAATTATTATATTGTAAGCAGTAGACCTATTCTTTTCTTTTATGTTAACATTTTTATTTATGTATTTATTTGTGTATATATTTAAAACGGAAATGGAATTTTAGTTTTATTTTTTATCTTTTTGTTTTACTCTGTATATATTGTAAATATTAATTTGGCAGCAACTCAGAAGAGAAATTTTAGTTTATTAAATTTATGTATATACTTTTTGTTGTCCTTAAGGGACTAATGTCCCAGGACATTAATAAACGTATTTCTTTCTTTCTTTCTTTCTTTCTTTCTTTCTCTCGAGGAAAATGCTTCCCATAAAGGGTGGAACCATAATTTATGATAAAAGGACCACCAAGAACAAGAGAAAAGCTATTAATTCAAGAACTTGGTTATTTTCTGACATGGAAGGCCAGTTTATATTATATAGGGATGCGCAGTTTACAGGATACTTGGAATTGAATAAAACATGTGGCCAATGGACCACTGAATTGCCAACCATCTTTGAGCTCCTGAATCTCAGCTACTAAAAAATTCCCCCACCCACCCAAAAATAAAGGAAACTCTAAAATTTGAGTCAATGCCACCACAGGAACCTGGAAAAAGCTTATGAACAAAATAAACTAATTCCTTTTAAAAGAGAACTTGTAGTTGCGTTTTCCAGTATCATTTATCTTTTAATATACCCATAGGAACATAATTTTGTAAGATAAAAATTGAGCTGAAAATCGACTGGACGAAATCACCACGATATTGAATAAATGTTGCATTTTCTAGCGATCTTTTCTTTTTTTTGGCATTGGCTTCCGCCATACAGCCAGAGCATCGTCTAGGTCCTTATTTACTAGAATATCACTCACTCTCCATTCTTACTTATAAATACATTCGCTTCACACATTCTTCCCTCTACTATATACAACTATTTACATACAAACTTACAACTAATGGATGGATCAGTTCTCTATACTCCTGCCATCCTTATAGCTTAACCGAAATTAAAATCACCGTAATCCTTCTCTAATCATTTTCTTCCATTCATTCTAATAATCATTTATAACTTTTAAATAAATGCATAGTACTTTGCGAGCTCTACTACAGATTTAAGCACATAGATGTTGGTGGAGAATATTATGTCTTCGTAGCGAAATGGTGCATCTAAATACCTCGTATAAGTCGTCAAACATTCGTTTCCTTTCTACTACATAACGTGGCCATATCCATTATTATATGTTTGAAATCCTCCTCCTCATTTCAATCTACACTTTTATTTTCCTTGCAAATCGAGGAACAGAAATTGCGGAAATCTGTTTTTACATCAGGATCGTCTTTTTTTTTAAAAAAAAAAAAAAAAAAAAAGTAAATATCACAAAAAATAATGAATTCACTAAACGCACGTTTATATAAAAATAAATAAACTTCTGACTTTAGATTTTTTAAAATAATAAGAAAAATAAAAAATAAAACGATGTATAAAAAACGTTTTCCCTCTGTATAAACTCTTATGAACTCCTCTGTGTTTGAACATTTGAACTTCCGTTGCTTTTGACTTCGTCTTAATAGATGAGTCAATCTTGACTTTAGGTTAAACGTATGAGAGGAAAGAGAAAAAAAAATTAATTGTACCTTTTTCTCTGCTTCCGATCCGTAAGTAAATATTTCTTTGAGATAGACATCTTTTTTTCTTCAATTTCTCTGTACCGGAAGATAGAACTAAACTAGTTAAGATCTTTAGAAAAAGCTGCACTCTGAAGGAGTTGATTAAAGGTTAACTACCTTTATACTTCTGACCGTACGTCTATTTTACGTTTAACCACCTTTCCGCTTTTGCTACAACTAATCTTCTGCCCGAGTACACAAAAACCAACTTCCGCTTTCCAGTGAGCATAATTAGCAGAAGATATTTCCCCAGCTGGATATTGAAAACTTTCATTTTTTTTTCCTTTGAAAAGTATTTTTCATTTTCCCAGGTTACCAACAAATTTGTAATTTAATTTGGATTTAATTCGCATTTAAATAGCAAAAGAAAAGAAATGAACGAGTTTTTAATTTCCATTTTGATTGTGTCTCCTCCCTCTATTGTAGATAGAAAAAGAAAATGGTGCAGATTTTGCATTTAATGTTTTCACAGGAAATACTTGTGTTTTGACGTCCTCTGAGAAAGAAAAAAAAACTTAGATGTATTGTTGGTTTAGTGGGTTCGATTCCCCTGGTCTAGGCCTTGGATTTTATTTAATGGTTAATATGAGAACTTTATAGTAAAGTTTGTTAGGCGGTTATAGGCTAGACCCGCAAAGCTAGGGTGTATTGCTGGTTTAGTGGGTTCGATTCCCCTGGTCTAGGCTTTAGATTTTATTTAATGGTTAATATGAGAAATTTACAGTAAAGTATGTTGGGCAGTTATAGGCAAGACCCGCAAAGCTAAGATGTATTGTTGGTTTAGTGGGTTCGATTCCCCTGGTCTAGGCCTTGGATTTTATTTAATGGTTAATATGATAAATTTATAGTAAAGTTTGTTAGGCGGTTATAGGCTAGACCCGCAAAGCTAAGATGTATTGTTGGTTTAGTGGGTTCGATTCCCCTGGTCTAGGCTTTAGATTTTATTTAATGGTTAATATGAGAACTTTATAGTAAAGTTTGTTAGGCGGTTATAGGCTAGACCCGCAAAGCTAAGATGTATTGTTGGTTTAGTGGGTTCGATTCTCCTGGTCTAGGCCTTGGATTTTATTTAATGGTTAATATGAGAACTTTATAGTAAAGTTTGTTAGGCGGTTATAGGCTAGACCCGCAAAGCTAGGGTGTATTGCTGGTTTAGTGGGTTCGATTCCCCTGGTCTAGGCTTTAGATTTTATTTAATGGTTAATATGAGAAATTTACAGTAAAGTATGTTGGGCAGTTATAGGCAAGACCCGCAAAGCTAAGATGTATTGTTGGTTTAGTGGGTTCGATTCCCCTGGTCTAGGCCTTGGATTTTATTTAATGGTTAATATGAGAAATTTATAGTAAAGTTTGTTAGGCGGTTATAGGCTAGACCCGCAAAGCTAAGATGTATTGTTGGTTTAGTGGGTTCGATTCCCCTGGTCTAGGCTTTAGATTTTATTTAATGGTTAATATGAGTTTATAGTGAAGTATGTTAGGCGGTTATAGGCTAGACCCGCAAAGCTAAGATGTATTGTTGGTTTAGTGGGTTCGATTCCCCTGGTCTAGGCCTTGGATTTTTATTTAATGGTTAATAAAAGAATTTACAATAAAGTATGTTAGGCGGTTATAGGCTAGACCCGCAAAGCTAAGATGTATTGGTTTAGTGGGTTCGATTCCCCTGGTCTAGGCCTTGGATTTTTATTTAATGGTTAATAAAAGAATTTACAATAAAGTATGTTAGGCGGTTATAGGCTAGACCCGCAAAGCTAAGATGTATTGTTGGTTTAGTGGGTTCGATTCCCCTGGTCTAGGTATTGGATTTTATTTAATGGTTAATATGATAAATTTATAGTAAAGTTTGTTAGGCGGTTATAGGCTAGACCCGCAAAGCTAAGATGTATTGTTGGTTTAGTGGGTTCGATTCCCCTGGTCTAGGCTTTAGATTTTATTTAATGGTTAATATGAGTTTATAGTGAAGTATGTTAGGCGGATATAGGCTAGACCCGCAAAGCTAAGATGTATTGTTGGTTTAGTGGGTTCGATTCCCCCGGTCTAGGCCTTGGATTTTATTCAATGGTTAATATGAGAAATTTATGGTAAAGTATGTTAGGCGGTTATAGGCTAGACCCGCAATGCTAAGATGTATTGTTGGTTTAGTGGGTTCGATTCTCGGTCTCTAGGTTTTGTATTTTATTTAATGGTTAATATGAGGAATTTATAGTAAAGTATATTAGGCGGTTATAGGCTAGACCCGCAAAGCTAAGATGTATTGCGGTACTAGTCTATATTTCTATTGATTAATATGAGAATTTTATTAGTAAAGTATGTTTGTTAGTCGCCATCGTCCACGGTGCCTAATTTAGTAGTTGGACGTAAAGCCTGACTGAAAAAAGTAAGCATTACTATATTTTACTTCATACAGGTGGCAGGGCAGTACAATTTGAAAAATGGCACTACCATTTGTAAAACTCGTCAGTTGAATAAGTAGGCAGTTTTCTTTAGTATGAAGATGTTCTTCTTCTAAGTACATAAATAGAGCATAACTGGCTGTATATAACGCAAGATTTGGGCAAAAAAAAAAAGAGAAGATAGATGGCGAACTGTTGTGGAAAGAAATGTTTAAAAGATAAGGCATGATTTAGTCTTGGTAACGTTAATTTAAGTGGCACTCTTGTAAGATAAATTGAATATATAATTCATACGAGATGAGAAATTACGATTAGCCGAATAGAGGTGCTTTTTGATAAGAGATAGATCAGAGGTAGGGAGAG
Organism: Rhodnius prolixus; assembly: GCF_049639745.1. Lineage (NCBI taxonomy): Eukaryota > Metazoa > Arthropoda > Insecta > Hemiptera > Reduviidae > Rhodnius > Rhodnius prolixus. The sequence continues at coordinate 35,394,162 of NW_027411582.1, forward strand.
ATAACATAGTATATTCTACCAATGAGAATAGTAAATCCGTTGCTATATTTTCCCTTACAAATGGAAGAGGCTGTGTTCGTGCGCACATTCAAGCCAAATTCTGTTCCTAACTATAATGGCGCTACAATCCTTTTTAACATCATGATCAAGGCGGATGTTCCCGTTCCCTTAACCCCCCCAAAAAAAAATCCAGATAAAGAAACGATCAAGTGACACTCCTGTTGGAAGGAGCTGCCTTCCACGGCTGCCACGATCTCTTTATCTCTTACTTAAACACTCAATCATTCATCTTCCTTCCTATTTCTAAGACTCGTTGAGTTATTAAATAATTTATTCCCCATTAACAATTACTACAAATTAAACTCGAATAAAAATAAGTCTATTCAGCATAATGGCTGAATCTGCGATTTTTATGGAGCATACACTTCACAGACAAATCCAGAACCCCTTCACATTCAGACCACAAAATAAGATTTCAGCAATCAACAAAATCAACAATCAACAAATTTAAATTTCCTACCTAAAATTGTTTTCTATTTTAAATTTTCCATTTTTAATGTTCCATTTTCTGGTTCAATATTTGCGGATAATTTGATGGCTGAATTTAAATAAATTACGTTAATTTTTCATTAAAAGTTTTGAAATAAATAGTTAATTAACTGACAGATGTAATTCTGGCATTGGAAATAACGCCATGGAATTTAAATAATTTACCATTTTTATTGAATTAATTTTATTCGTAACCGTTTTTAATCTAAATAAAATTTTCAGGCGTCAAATATTTTAAATAATTCAAGATGTTGAAAATTCTGACTTTACCAAGAAAATTCTTGATGGTTTTATAATTAAAAAAAAAAAACAAATTTCTTAGTGCTGCACGAGACCGAGACGAGGCGAGACTTTATGCAGTCTCGATCTCGGTCTCAGTCTCGGTCGCTCAAGTCTCGGTCTCGTCGAGATATCTCGGTCTCGGTCTCGGTTTTTTTGAATTTTTGTTTAAGTATTAAAAGCGGTTTGCTATTAATAATCTTTTCAAAAAATGTTATTATTTTCTAATAATTATTTTAATTTATATATTGGTAATGAAAATGTGTGTAAAAGAAGACAACTACTTACATTTCAATGCATCATATATTACTATTACTTTTATATATCTTTATATAATTTCAAAAAGATGTTAAAAACGCGCCAAATGAAAGACCCAAATAACATATCTGCCTCCTATAACAAGTCGATTCATGAAATAAAAAATACACCTCCCAACAAACTTCCCGCTCCATTAGTTATGGCTGTTGGTGAAGATAAAGAATCTGGTGATTCACCTTTTGACGACGACGACGACTGCATCAATATTTTTGCACCATTTGCTCAAAAATCAGCAAATATCACCGAAGCATGGAAGACAGAAATAATTAATTATACCAAATTAGACCAAGCACCAGTAGACGTTGACATTTTAGAATGGTGGAAAACACTTGAGAATTCCTTCAAAAATTTGTCTAGAATGGCGAAAGATATTTTTAGTATCTGTGCAACTTCAGTGCCATCGGAAAGATTATTTTCGCAAGCTGCGATGATAATGACTAATAGAAGATCTTCTCTAACTTCTGACTCAGTAAAAGCTCTTTTATGTATCAATGCTTGGGCAAAGTGTATCTTAAAAACGAAAATTTGTGGCAATATTTTTTAGGTGCGTAGATAGCCTTTTTTTTCAAATTCATTAATTCTAAAATTCTAAAATATAATTTAAATAATATCAAAGTTCAAAGTATTAGATTATTAATAGTGAAATTTATGAAATTGAATGAATGAATGATATGAATAGTGAAATTTAGTGAATTTATGTAAAAATTAGGTAATTCGAAGGGGGCCGCCACGGTAGCCGAGCGGTGCGAGACCTGCGAAGCTAATGTGTATTGTGGTACTGGGTTCGATTCCCGGTCTTAGGCCTTGGATTTTATTTAATGGTTAATATAAGAAATTTACAGTAAAGTATGTTTCCTAGTCGCCTCCGTCCGCGACACCTAATTGGTAGTTGGACGTAAAGCCCCGCCTGAAAAAATAGTCGATTACTTTATTTTGCTTACTTTACTAATGTAATTCGAAGTCAAATAGATGTAGTAATATTGAACATATATAATAAAATCGTAACTTTTAATAATTAATTCAATACCCGTAATGATTATTTATTAATAAAGAACACAATTTTATAATTTTGTAGCTAAAAATTAATATTTGAAAAACCGAGACGAGACCGAGGTTTCTCGACGAGATATATATCATGTCTCGATCTCGGTCTCGGTCTCGGTTGCTCAAGTCTCGTCTCGGTCTCGGTCTCGGCACCGAGACCGAGATTTGTCTCGTTTCTCGTGCAGCACTAATTTTGGGGCTCAAAATATTTTCACTCTTTTTTAAAGTAAATTTTCGTGAACTATTTAAGAGAAACCTCCCCATGCTGAAATTTCTACGTACTGAAAAAAAACTGAACAAAATTTTAATCTGGAGGATTCATCTAATTTTGCTTATTTTCCTATCAGAGTGGCGTAACGAAAACGGATATTAATGTTCAAACCCGCCAAAATTCTATAAAGGGCAGTTTTGAATTCAAGGGCGGTTGTCTCTCCCCATTGAACGTATCATTTCACAGTAATTTACGGATTTATCACCTATTAAATATCATTGAGGTGCCAAAAATTCTAAGTTTTATGAAAGCCGGATTTTCCGGTTCACCGGAAGTGTAGATTTTTTAATTTTTAGCGAGTTTTATTTTGAAAATGGTCCCTTCATAGTTAACTAACTTTTTAATATCGATTAGATTCAAGAAAATTTAATTACGTAAACTGCAGTAGAAGGAAATCGTGAGAGTGTGCAGAGCTGATTTTTATTATAAGATGAATTATTATTCTGTTTTTATCAAATTATTTTTTGATTAATATCATGAACTCGAAACAGTATCACAAGGGCCAAACATGACGAAATACAGAAAACATGACGCCATTTTCCCCACACAATAAGGACAGAGCTGGTTAAGAGCCGAAAGGTGGTGGGAGGTGTTAGAAGAATCGTCAGGGATATATATATATAACCAATCGGATGTAACTATTGTCGCTGATGGGTAATCTCACAAATCTCAATTTAAGAGATGCAGGTCTTCTCGAGCGGAAGAACACGAGCAGTACTCTAAATTGAGTGACAGGAAGTGCGTGGGTTTTGGATGAATTGAGTTCGCCAAATTGTTAATGAGGATGCATCAAATGCAAGATTCACACAATCTGTGAAATTATTATCTGTGAAATTGAATGTTTTATCTTGAGATCCCCCAAAAAAAATCTTAAAAGGCGATAAGTGACGTAAGTTCCTCACAAAATCGGAAACAATCATGTCGTTCGAAGCTTGCGCAAACTTGGATTGAATACACTTTACTGAAAACGCAAAAAATAATCCAAGAACTTGCATTAAAGCACCAAATAGTGGAACAAGAAACAAAGAAGCAACATTAAACTACAATCCTGGAGATGTGCTGAAGATTCTGATGATGACAGGTTCTACGATAGTACGGTGTACTGACCTAACAGACCACCATAACAGGCCAGACATATTAAGGGTGAACAGACCGCCTACTTAACTGGATATATATAGTGGTGCCAAGCACGCATGGGACTTATTGGCACCCTGGGTCCCAAGAAGATGTTTGAGAAGATGTTAACTTGATTTGGAAACTTCTAAGTGCACTTGTCGTCCCCGTTTAGCTGCTTACTTCTTCCAACAGGCGAGATACCCTAACAACTCCCATGTCTCTATTTGGAATCACTAGATCTGCCCAAAAAGTCTAATACAACACCAGAATCTGAATACTACCAGATCTGTCCTGTAGTACCTAAGTCTTTGAAGTAGGAGATTAAAAATTCCTTAATCGTACTGATTTTTCAACAAAGAAAAACTGCATTCAAGAGGGGAAATAATCCAGAACTCTTTTCTAAAATTGTAAAAATCATTTTCAGAGAACCTCAACACTTGCATTTTCCTTGTTCTGCAAGAAAGCAAAAGAAAATTCCTCTTCTAACAGTGGTTAAAAGAAAATTTAATAAATCAATAAATAAGATATACGTTTATATGGAAGTGTGTGTGCGTATTTTAGTTCGATTTACTGTCGTAGGGAAAAGATGTTTGGCCTAGTTTCAGACAAGAAAAAATAAAAACAGGTACGAGAAAAACCGTGCTTCTCGTTGGAAAAATAATAAAGTAAAGAAGTTTCCCTCTCCCTGTTCAACCCTTCAAATTTGCCCAAAATCTTTTAGAAGAAAATTGGAACGAAAATGGAAAAAGAAAATATATCTTTCTAAATTTTCTTTTGTAAATTCACAGAAACTTACCTGATACATTTATCCGAAAATATGTAATCCATCACTTGTTTTCCCAGCACCAAGTAAAGTTGGAAAAATTTTTAATATATTTTCCAGAAAAAAAAGAAAAAAAGTAAAAGACACCAAAAAGAAAAGGAAAACTGTTTAGTTATTTTTCTTTTATTGCAGAATCTATCTTTGCTATTTTGTTGAAAAATTTTTCCGCAAGAGGTTAGAAATTAAAAGTTTTTCTCTTTCATAAAATAGCAAAGAGAGGAAAACAAAAAAAAAAAATGTATTTTATGAGATTACGCACAACAACCGGAAAACGCGCGCGGGAAAAATCTGTTCCATGTTTTGGGGGGGATGTTAAATTGAGGGTTTTCTTTATGTATTTATATTTTATTTTAATAAATTTTAAATTTTCTAAACATAAATTTATTAAACTCACTAAAACATCTCACTTTAAAAAACCACACTTCCGTTTGAGCAAAAGTACGTCATTTACCAGTTTTTTTTTTTTTAATTTGTTTAGCCGTAATTTAAATTTTGGTTATATATTAACGCGCGCACACATATATATATACACACAAAATACATGTAAATATATATATATATATTGTTTTTCTTCTTTTTTTTATTGTTTTTTTTTTAAAGATGTGGATAGATTGAAGACCGTGCCAACACTGGGGAGGTCTTAGCTGGTGGCGGATAACAATGCTTGTGCGCATGTCACAGACGTACACCACTACTTGGGGGAAAAAAAGCGGGCGAAAATTCCCTCGTTGTCCTTGATGTGGGCCACCTTCTTTTTTTTTACCCATCGCCCCATCAATAATTTTTATGTATGCAATTTTGATGCTATTATATGCAGTTTTTTTTAATTTTTCTATCATTAAAATAAAGTATTGAAATCTTTTAGCGTACTTAATATGGCTACTGTGAACTAAACTCAGAATAAAATAAAAAAAGTGCGATTTAAATATCATGAATGTGACATAAAACTTTTTTGGATGGCAGACAGATTACAGCAATGTTAATGAAGGGTGATTCTACAAAACTATGGCAGATCAGTTACCTAGACAACCATGGTTTAAGGGAACTGTCACTAATAAATGGGTTGTTACGACAATAAGCAGGCTGAGAGAGCGAACCACGCTGTGTGCGGATCGTATCTACACAGGATCAACAAAAAGGTCCTCTCTCCTCTTTGCGTACATTGCAATGAGGAGGAGGATTTCAACCATGTATGTCCACGTTATGTGGTAGAAAGGAAACGAATGTTTGACGATATATACAGGTATTTAGATGCACCATTTCGCTACGAAGACATTATATTCTCCACCAACATATAAGTGCTTAAGTCTATAGCAGAGCTAGCAATGAAATATGAGTTTATTTAAAAGTTGTAGAATGAATGGAAGAAAATGATTAGAGAAGGATTACGGTGATTTTAATTTCAGTTAAGCTATAAGGATGGCAGGAGTATAGAGTACTGATCCATCCATTAGTTGTAAGTTTGTATGTAAATAGTGTATATAGTAGAGGGATGAATGTATTTATAAGTAAGAATGGAGAGTGAGTGATATTCTAGTGATAAGCACCTAGACGATGCTGGCTGTATGGCGGAAGCCGATGCCAAAAAAAGGCAAACAAAAAAAAACTTTTTTGGCCGACAGGAAACGTGGTACATTTCCCTTTTTCTATATTCTGCAGATTTCCTACTTTGAGATTTTAAACCGGAAATATACCGTAAGTTTATATCACAAAGAGATACGTACGCTACATGCTAGGAGATATCGCATGATATCGTCGAATAAGCACCATTCTTTCCCCAATTTGGAGTCTTTATTGCCGGAAACAATAAAGTGAATGTGTCTTAGTAGGAGGAGGGTAGATTTTTTGGGGCAACAATCAACGAAAAGGGAGGGAGGTTATAAATAGGGGATTCTCTGGGGCTCTTATTGGAAATTATATATATATATTGGGCTTAGCCGTACCCTAAATGAAAGCGTGCCTTCTCGTTGCTGTCGGTATTACATTACCGATCTGTATATACCAGAACAGTGTCATTATTTGTTGATCGTTTTGTCTCTATCTTCATCACTTCTCTCTCTCTCACTCCTTCATCACATCTTCTTCAGCAAACACACCCTCCCATCATTGCTATCTCTCTCACTATCTCTCTCTCTCCATCTAAAGAATAAAATTGCAATCATACAGCTAGTTTTCACCGGATATACAACGTTCTATACTAATCACAGAAAAGAGGTTTCTTCCGTTTTAATTGTTTTCAAATTTTTCGATTCATCGCGTATAATTTATAAAAAAAAAAAAAATTAATAATAAAGCTGTACTTCCTGTATGGGAGGTGTTTTTGTTTGTTTGTTTATTTTTTAAAGCTCGATTGCAACATTTTAACCAACCCTTAACAGTACCACAAGAGATGAAAATGGTACTTTAGAGGGAAATCTACAAACCCCTCCCTCAAAAATACAGTAAAATCTAATTTTCCGGATAAATTTGTTCTTTTAACCATAAGTTGTTGAATTACACGTCCTATAATGAATACATAAAGTGTTTAAATGAAATCATAGAAGTCGAATTCGTGAAAATACGCGGAAGAATATATTCAGTTAAGTGGTATTTCCAGTCGGCTGATTTTCTTTGTTCCGCTTTTGGATATGAGCACATTGTACAAAAATGGCTTCTCCGAGAAAAGCAAAAACCATTCCTCTTTCCCAGCCTTCCCCCAAAAAACCCTTAATAAGGTTTGGAAATTCTTTTTCTTTTTTTTTAATCTTTTATTAGAATTTACCACTGCAACAGTTGTTGCAACAAGCAAATATGGTAAAAGAGAAAAGAAATAGAAGAAAATCATGAGCGGAGAAGGCACCCAGTGGTGTCACTCCAGTAACGTGCTTTGCTCTCACGATAAGAGAAGATCACGAGGCGTATCTTCTCTTCAATCTCCTTAGAGGATTACCTGGTAATGCCGGAAGAAGATAGGTGTACTATGAGAGGGTTAGGATGAGCTGCTGTAAAATGGAATGAAATTTGAGGGAAACGAGTGTTAGCAAGATCTGTAATGAAAGGGAGATTTTGAGGTCATTATGGATAGTGTGAGGTTAGATACATAGAACCGGAGCGTTAAGAAGTTGTCGAAGTATTTTTGGACTATAATGTCTGGAGGCGTAGTGAGTTGGAACGGTTTAGTCGATCCCCCATCCTTCGATGCCGTATGACCCCAAATAGGTCATACAGTAACCGTAGATAAGAGTATTATGTTTTGTAGGTTAAGTTTCGAACGTTTGTCTCAAGTAGTCTGGGGAGAAGTTTTGTAGCGTTGGTTAGTTTCTTGTCTTTTCAGGCTAGTATCGGGGATTCCATGTCAACCGTTTGCTTCTAGGTGCAGTCCAAGGTAGCGTACTTTGTCCACTTTGTTCAAGATGATGGGAGGTAGGATTTTCCGTCTGAGAGTAAATACTATAAATATTGATTTCGTAACGTTAGCTCTTAAAACATTATTTTTTAAAAAAATACGAGGGTCGTTTGAAAAGTCCGTGCAAAAATAAAAACTACTTAATTTTTTGGGGTAAACCTTTTTTATTTTTCAACATAGTCTCCTTTTAGGCTTATACACTTCGTCCAACGCTGCTCTAGTTTGTTGATCCCTTCCGAATAATAGGATTTGTTCAGGTCTGAAAAATAGCCATTCGTTTCTGCAATCACCTCCTCGTTTGAATAAAATCTTTTTCTCGCCAGCCATTTCTTCATATTGGGGAACAAATAGTAGTCCGAGGGAGCCAAGTCTGGAGAATAGGGGGGATGTGAAACGAGTTGGAACCCTATTTCCATTAATTTTGCGACCACAACTGCTGAGGTGTGAGCTGGTGCGTTGTCGTGATGGAAAAGGACTTTTTTGTGGGCCAATCGTGGGCGTTTTTCTTGCAGCTCGGTTTTCAAACGGTCCAATAACGATGAATAATATGCACCTGTAATAGTTTTACCCTTTTCCAGATAGTCGATGAGGATTATTCCTTGCAAATCCCAAAAGACAGTCGCCACAATCTTTCCGGCCGAAGGAACGGTCTTCGCCTTTTTTGGCGCAGATTCCCCCCTTGGTAACCCATTGTTTAGATTGTTCTTTGGTCTCAGGAGTGTAGTGATGTATCCATGTTTCATCCACAGTGACGAAACGACGCTTAAAGTCCTGCGGATTCTTCTGGAACAGCTGCAAACCGTCTATGCAACACTTCACACGATTTCGTTTTTGGTCAAGCGTGAGCAATCGCGGCACCCATCTTGCGGATAGCTTTGTCATGTCCAAATGTTGATGCAAAATATTATGTACCCGTTCATTCGAGATGCCCACAGCACTAGCAATCTCAAGCACCTTCACTCTTCTGTCATCCATCACTATATCATGGATTTTATCAATGATTTCTGGAGTAGTAACCTCAACAGGGCGTCCAGAACGTTCAGCATCACTTGTGCCCATATGGCCACTCCGAAAATTTTGAAACCACTTATAAACTGTTCTAATCGAAGGTGCAGAGTCACCATAATGTTTATCAAGCTTCTCTTTAGTCTCCTGAGGCGTTTTGCCTTTCATAAAGTAGTGTTTAATCAACACACGAAATTCTTTTTCGTCCATTTTTTGAAAATCACTCGACTTCCTCGATTCAAACGAATGCCAAACACAAAGAAATAGACCGATCTGGCTGAAACTTGGTGTGTGTTCTTCCAAGAGATGCTACTAACTAAACATAACCTCGATACGCGCCAGTGGTGCTATCTCTCTGACTTTTCAAACGACCCTCGTAAATAAAGTAAAAAATGATTTAATGAAGTACTTCCGATTGATCAATTTTTGATCGAAAATTATTGTGGTGTCCTGTAATGTAAATATCGATTTTTTTTGAACTACCTGTAATTTTTTTTAAATTTTGAGTTATGGTGGATACAACAAACAGACTGGCAGGCGGACAAAAAAGACGAACAGTCAAGACACAAAACTCATGTAGACTATATTATTTTAAAAAAAACTACTTTTACTGAGACTCACAAGACTTTAAAGCTGATATTTCCCAGTGAACCCCCCCCCCCCAAAAAAAACTGCACAATTAAATTACCTTCTCTTTCTACATTAAAGGAAATCGTACCGGAAATAACTGCCTAAACTAAACTTAAGTTGTATACAACAAATCCGTTGCAATCGCTTTTATCGTATTTTTTTTTTTCTTTACACAATTCTTTATTTATTTTGTTTAAAGCGATAAAAGATTTATTTTATTTATTTTTAGCCTAGTATCGAAAAATACCATTTTTAAGGTAAAATAAAGATAAAAAAAGAACAAAAATAGTGTAAAGATATTTTCAACAGGAAATCTAATCTCTAGCACAGTTTAATACGAAAGTTTATTAGAAACAGTTTAAAGACTGTATATAGTAGGGGGGGGGGAATGGAGGATCTATGGAGGTTCTGGATATAGTCCCTCCAGTCCCGGAAAAGGGCCATTTAGGGTGGGTTGGACGCGATCTATACTGTATAGCGCCTAGGCCCTGCCTAAAGGCTATCTCTTCTATACTATTACCCGACCGAAACAATTTCCCGTTATCTAAAACAATTCAACCCCCCCGCTTCCAATCGCTATGAACTCGCTTTCAACTCCATCTCAGGCCCCTCCCCCACAACTGATGCTCCCTTTCTCTGAATATATATATATATTTATATTACTTATGGAGGCCCTTCCACTGGTGTGCTCTTTTTCACTTTGCAAAAATGGATAAGTTCACTGAATGGGCAAAAACTAAAAAATAAATATAGACAATAATGATAAGCGTTCGATACTTTTTTGTGACTACTCGTATACAGGAAGTGGGTTTTCAGCCGTAGCCATTGCGACATCAAAGATCAACTTGGGAAGTTTTTAAAAAAAAATTTCATAATCGAAGCTTGTTCGCCATGTCCCTTCAATGCCGCCATTGCAACGTCTATGTTAAGCCGAAAAGCACTGCACTCTTCCCTTCACAAAAACAACTCCCACGTAAAACTGGGAGTTCCTCTAATCCATGAACAACCGCATGTTCAACGTTACATTGCTTATAGACCATCCAACAACAGGCTTAAAAAAAAAACCAAGGAAAAAGGTCAAAGCAATTTCCATTAATTGATCTGGAAGCTCATTAAGCGATTAAACGTTTTTCCAAGGTGATGAATCAGGAAAAAAAAAAAACTAAGATGTCTCTCAAGAATCTGTAAACGTTGGAAAACTCACGCTCAGAAAAACAAAAACAGAAAAATAGACAAACGTTTCACTGAATTTCTATGGTCAGAGCATGAATAGGATCACCACAAGCTTTTCCCAAGAAAACCACAAAGAAAAACCAGAATCTAGCATTTCTAGCATCTAGCAGAAACATTTCTTGGACAGCCAAGATGATTTCTGATTCAGAGAAGGGACTTTAGAAGCCTGGTTTCTAACTTGATGCTTGGAAAAGATGATGCAGCGTAAACACACACAAAAAACTAACTTTGCCCTACGATTTAATAGGCTTAGGGCAAAGGAAAGAACAAGGAGAAATCTTTGTTATTTTTTTTATAATTTTTCGACCAACGACATTGACTAAGACGACCATTATAGACAACACAGTTTAGACCAATTCTATAATTGAACTGTTGACCCTATTGTGCATCGTGCTGTACTAATCTAATTTAAAATTTGAAAACATAAAATTATTATTTGGAAAAGCTTCCAGAAGAAAATAAATAACAATTTTCTCTTACCTTAGATTATACTCCATCGTACTGGATTTCCTCGCCTCGCTTCCGGAACCTGAAAGCAAAAAAGAAGAAATTAATATATTTGGGCAAATCTCATTGGCTTAAATAGTTAATCAACTGGCTGTGATCTAAATAACTTTTCGTGATCTTGGCTTGGGTATCCCAGCCTAACTACAAGAACTTGACACACACAACGAGGCGCCACGGTAGCCGAGCGATTAAGATACTAGACCCGCAATGCTAAGATGTATTGTTGGTTTAGTGGGTTCGATTCCCCTGGTCTAGGCTTTAGATTTTATTTAATGTTTAATATGAGAAATTTATAGTAAAGTATGTTTGGTCAGGTTATAGGCTAGACCCGCAAAGCTAAGATGTATTGTTGGTTTAGTGGGCTCGGTGCCCCCGGTCTAGGTCTTGGATTTTATTTAATGTTTAATAAAAGAAATTTCTAGTAAACTATGTTAGGCGATTATAGATAGGCTAGACCCGCAATGCTAAGATGTATTGTTGGTTTAGTGGGTTAGATTCCCCTGGTCTAGGCCTTGCATTTTATTTAATGGTTGATATGATAACTTTATAGTTAAGTATGTTAGGTTTGATTATAGGCCAGACCCGCAAAGCTAAGATGTATTGTTGGTTTAGTAGGTTCGATTCCTGATCTTAAGCCTTGGATTTTATTTAATGGTTAATATGAGAAATTTATAGTAAAGTATGTTTGCTAATCGCCTCCGTCTACGACACCTAATTGGTAGTTGGTCGTAAAGCTCACCTTGAACAAACAGACTTTACTTTTTAACTCCTTCAACGAAGCTCACACCCGGATTCCCAAAGGGCTAACAGATGCTTAGCGTAAACGCAAAAAACATAACTTGTAACACCCAACGCCAATCACTCTAGGCGAAACAAAAACCGGATGCAGTACTAAGTTTTCCAGTAAAACTTAACGGAACTTCATGCATTTAGATAACATATAACAGGACGTTTAAAGAAAACCAAAAATTGCAAAAACTGGAAATTGAAACTAGAAATCAGTGATACCACCTTCTTTGCTGGTATTCAAAATTTAAAAACATCAAAAATGTTTTGAACTTTACAAAAATTTGAAAAAAAAATAATCTAAAAATTATTTTTAAGGCAGTAATTGGGGGGGGGGGGGAAGCCGAGTCTTATAGTATTATTTCCGGTATAAATTTAAGACGACAAAAAATTTGGTTAATCGGAAGTGACACTTTTCGGAATACATTTTTTAATTTTTAAAAGCCTTTTTTTTTTTTTCAAGTACAAATTCTCTAAAGTTTTAATGAAAGCCCATTATGTGATTAAAAATTTGTGTTTTCAGCAGATTTTTTTTCTTTTTATTGCTGGAAAAGCATTAATTATTTATTTTCATGTTTAAAAAAAGAGTTTTCACGGTTACCGTTAAAGTTTTACCTGACTCGGATATTTAGTACGCAGCATTTGTTTGTATTTGTCTGTAAGTGCATATATTTGTAGGTATAGCAAGCAACAAGCACGTGTGCTTTCGTCAGTTTTGTGAGTTTGTTTGTATGTATGTATTTGATATGCACAGGATTGGGTGAAATGGTGGTAGGGATAGAGGTAGAGGTAGAGTTAGGGTTTTCTATGCGGTTTACATAAGCTAAGAAAACGTGTGCTATCAGAGTTTAGCGCACAGCGGTTTTCTGTTTTCAGAATGTGTTTAACGGCACCCCCCCCCGTAGCTTCCCCTCTACACTAAACTCCATACATAGTTGTGTTTGTAATTCATACATTTAGAGTGAAATGCGTGCTATCCTTTGCTCTTTGCTTTCAAATACGAAAGGCCCTATTTTTTTTTTTTTTTTTTTACGCTCAAACTACTTTTTATTATTATTATTTTACAAAATGCTACAAAAAAACGCTAACGCCGCTACTTCAAAAAAGTTTTACCCACTTCTAAGTTGTTGTGAGGCTTTCCCACACACACCCTAAACCCTAAACCCAAAACCTAACCTAAACTCTTCACTTTAAAACGTGCCGCGATAATGGCACTGACAAATTGGGCTGCGACCGACTCACACGATATAATTCGATGTCGAAAAAATAATTAACGACCTCATCGAGAAAAAATGTGAGGGTGGTTTTTACAATGGATCCCCCCTGCCATTGCAGCTTCTGCGGGAATGAGGAAGCTGTCAGCAAATATGATACAGCCTGAAGGATCCACATTCCTTTAGAGACCACAAGACGAATTTGCCGGAAAAAAGACAAAAAGAGACACACCATACTATAAGAGGGCAAACGATGGGCTGCCTTGAGGGACAATGTGCTGCACAAATAACCTGCCTCGGGGGCGTAGCGGTGGCCTGTTTTCTCGTTTGATCACTGGACATGATTACCTGGCAGGCATCACTTATTTAGGATTTAGAGGTAGTTGACAACCCGAACTGTGTGCTTTGCGGGGACGGGCACATGAAAGGAGATCTTCATCTTTTTGAGTGCAAAGCCCTGTCCCATTTGACTGCGACAAATACTGGACGAGCTCTCTTCAAGAGAGAAAATATATTGGGCTGTGAGACATCTAATGGCAGGGCGCCAATGATGTATGGCATTGGAAAAAAACAAACTTTAAACGTACCACCCACACATTACCAAATCTAACCTCAGTTTCTTTTTTCTGTCTCTCTCTCGCACCCTGCAAACAGACAGGTCTCTGCTTGTCTGAAAAGGAGGGAGGAGGCTGTGAAGTAGATAAAAGCTTGGCTAAGCCAAGAAGAGAAACGTAGCAAAGCTCCCCCCCCCTCTCATTCCATGCAAACTATATAACACACCCTCCACCAAAAAACAGTTTACTCAGGAATTTTGCTTGGCTATAGGTAAAGTTTTCAATTCTATGCTCAACCCCTCCATTCAACCAGAGAGTTTCTAGTTTCGAAACCAAATTTGCCTATCTGTTTAAAACTCATGTTTCCCCCCCCCCATCCTTCACAAATTCCCCTAGGGCTCTAACCAACGTTCTTCAGCTCTTTAGCACACACACACAAAACGTTTTTGGGTTCAAACTCTAAAAAGCGCCTGGTTGTTTATATAAATGAATTATACACGAATATACGAGCACAACAATTACTTCAGCTAACACACACCCAACTATAAGATAACAATGCAGCAGCATAACCTATGCATGATTTCCTCTGGTTATACCTTCCACATGTACTAAGTTAAGTATGGAGGAATTAACGAAGTTCGTGGGTTTTTAAAATCTTATTTATCTGTAGGATGAAAAATTAATGCCAGTTTCAGTCATTGTAAACTTTATTATGCCGAGCTTTCGATCTATAGGGACTAGGTCATCTTCAGGGCTATGGAACATATTTACAGTGGGTGGTAACAATTATGTTACCAATTATTTATAATGTAACGAAAAATTTATTTTTTTTTATTTATTTATATACAACTGTTACAACCATTCGGTATACAGTGGGAGTTGCACGTACAATTACACTTGATCAATCTGAATAAACAAGACATAATAAGTATACAAAAAAAATATAAAGAATAAAAATGAAAACAATCTCTTCTTCTTATTGGGTATAAAAATAAAACTATATATTGGAATAAACAAATCAAATTTTTTTTTTTTCGTTTTTTGATAATAATTCGTAATATTACTCGTTGAAAATAAAAGCTCTTAACTTAAGTGCAGCTGAACAGTAACTGAAAATGTCGTTTACCTGTTGGGCATTTTTAATTGTAAGTAGGTGTGTAAGTTGAACACTTTTATCGCCATTCTGTGTATATTTGTCAACATACAGCTTCCTTAGAGCGCTATAAAGCGGACAATTGAACAGAAAGTGTCCTAAACTCTCTTCCTCCAGTGTATTACACATTGTACAAATATCGTCTGCGTTCCAACAGTGTCTATTATGGTTATAATATAAACTAATTCTTTTTTCGTTAATCATTCTTAATTGACAAATTAGTGAAATTTTTACAAATGGTACACCGTTGAAAAGCAAATAGTCACTGGGCCTATTA
Organism: Rhodnius prolixus; assembly: GCF_049639745.1. Classification (NCBI taxonomy): domain Eukaryota; kingdom Metazoa; phylum Arthropoda; class Insecta; order Hemiptera; family Reduviidae; genus Rhodnius; species Rhodnius prolixus. The sequence goes on from NW_027411582.1 coordinate 35,409,306, forward strand.
ATGTTTAATTTAATATTTTTTAAATGTTCCATTATAGGAGGAAGTTTGAACCCTATCCCGATCGTCTTGCCTGATTGTTTCATTAAACTTTTCTATTAATTGCTGCCTGAATTGTTTAACTGTTTGTGGGCACTGTTCCATCCACAACCACTCACAGCCCAAATCACCAAGAATATGCTTAATTTGGCTGACCCAATTATAATTTACATCGTTATTAACAGATGAGTCTAACTCCACCAATCTGCTATAAAATTGCTTTTCTATTCTATAATTAGGCATTGATAACAAAGTACACCACCAGTCGATAGCTCTCTTAAGTACACTAGCACTTAGTTTCAATACATTACACTCTGTACGCAGCATATACCCTGGGGTTGTTAAAGGAACACCTAACAGCTGTTTAAGGAATTTTACCTGTGTTTGTTCTACTATACAATCAAAATATCTAAGCGCCCAAATTTCACTACCATAAAGTAGGTTGTTTTTTACAATGTTATTATATAAGAGCATCTTAGCTTCCCAAGAAGTGCATTTTGTGCTTATTAAAATTTGTCTGACAGATGCAATCGCGGCTAAACATTCGTTAGACGCCATTTTACATGCATTTAGAAATACCCCCGAATTACTGAATTTAACACCCAGATAAGAGAAGGACTTCACAATTTCTATTTTAGCATTCTTGTCATAAATAAATTGCTCATCTTTTCTTTTTCCTTTTTTCTCAAAAATTATCATTTTGGTTTTTTTAATATTAACTTTAAGTGAGTTAATTACACTTAAAGGAAATTCGACAAATCGTTACACAGTAACGAAAAATTTACAAAAATTATTTACCTAGTGTACAATATACTGTTTTACATCATTAGAGGGTTGGTCTGTCTTCTGTCTTGTCTGTTCATGGACTGAATGTGATCGGTCTGTGTGTGATTGTGTTTGGTTGTAAGGGGAAGTCAGTGTTGCCAATTGTCAAGTATTTTGTAGAGTAAGTTGGCCGTATATGTTGTTTAAATTGATTCGTGTCATTTTTTTTTTGAAATTAAGTCTGTTAGGTCGAAAGCTCGGTATAAATAAAGTTTATCATGACTGAAACCGGCAGTTATTATTTTTCATCCTATTGAAACTATGATTCAGTCGCCAAAAATAATGGGAACAGTAGTTATTTATCTACTTTTTTTATTTATGTTTCGCAACCTTCTTCAGTGTTTTAGTTCGCGACATAACATAAACTCCACTTTAAAAAATAAAAATAAAGGAAAAATTGGATAATGCCAAATTCCAGTTTTTCCAGAAATATTGAGGGAAAACTGAGTCCCGGAATAAGGGTTTTTTTTTTAGAGAAATGATCGCTGCTGTGTGAATTTGTTATGAAAAAATAAATCGATCACTGAATATATTTTTCGATTTGGTCACGTTACAGGAAACCAAAAGAGGAACCTTTTTTTTCCCTACTTTTTGAGATTTTCCCAAAGATGTTGCCAACGATTTGGCGAATTTTCTTTAAACTATTGTCGGTTTAAAATGTTAGGACTAATTTATTGTATTTCCCAGTACCGGAAAAAGTATAAAATTTCTAGCATAGCTAGAATAGAGTAGGCCCTTGCTTACCCGTTACCCTTTGCTTTGACAGAGAAGTCTGACCCCACCGTCCTATAGGAAGGCCCTTTTGATGCTGATTCAAAAATTTTTTTTTGGATCTTTCTGCCAGCGCAGCCTAGATAATTTGGGCCAACTCAAAAAATTTAAAAAAAACAAGCATCAACTATAATATTTAATTGCAGAACAGATTTTTAAATGCAGCTTTTAAGGATCAATCAATCCTACGGGAGAGCTGCTATTCCCACTCTTTCAATAATATTTACCAGATACAAATATTTGCATTTGTAAATTTTTATATAAAATAAATAAATAAATAAATATTGAATTCTATGCTTGAACATAAATTTATCAGTTAAACCCGCAAATACTGAGAGGAATCCCTGCTTGAGTATTGCAGGGATTTACAACAATAATTTTGGATCCTAAATAGATGGGGGATAGCTTAGACGTGTTTCAACATGATCAAAATTTATTGGTCTAACCTATTCTATCTAATAGATGTGACATCTATCCTAATCAAGCGAAGTAGCTAGCTAGTTACGACGCCATGATATACTGGGTCGCATTGGTCCACTAAAACTGCAATGGAGCAAGTTTTGGCGTGTTGCTGCAGGTTGATTTTTTTTTTTTTTTTTTTAAATTAACTAATGTCAACTTTATTCAGCTGTTGTTTGGAAATGGGAATTAGGTAGGATCGTATATTATCTTCAAAAAATATAAATTAAATAAAATAAATAAATAAACATATGTAGTTCGCCTGAAGTGTGTTGTATTTAAGCGGAAATATATGAGTTGAATATATGGCGATCTAAGTTAAGTGCAGCTAGACGATTAATTCACAAGTGGAGCGGCCAGATTAATGCGCAATCAGTTGCAAGAATGGTTGATAGAAATCTCCAGGGCAAGGGAAAAACGGAAAAGCTCTCAATTAGCTATTCACTACCATTCAGAAGAACTCGTCTTCAGAGACTCCCTGATGGGCCACCCGCAGACTTGGCCACACAACATGGATAGCCTACTGTATGCAGGCAATCAATCGCCAGGAAATGAAGGAAGGGTGAAAGGCAAAGTCAGACTTAGAGTTCCAGGCTATTTTGAGGCGAAAAATAATTGACTTTCCAGGAGCTATTTCTAAATTTAAATCACAAACAGAGATGACTGGAGAACGGCTGGTGTTGCGGTAGCTAGCCTTTCTGGTCAACTCCCCTCAAGGAAACCAATTTATTGTACAAATATTACAACTTCAAATGACAGCTTTTTTTCAACTTTTTTCACTTTAATAACTTTATTGCAAGTTTAAAACTACAGCTGTAATTGCTTTTGAAATAATTAAATGGAGAAGTTACCACTTTGGTTGCTTTAAAATAGTGATTCAATTATTGTGCAATCAATTCCATTGCCACGTAAAGAGGACAGGTTTCTACCTGTCCATAACTACTACAAGAGGTCTGCGAAATAAGCCACTTTCGGCTGCTGGCGCCTGGAAACCAGAAAATGAAAATGGTGAAAAAACTCGACAGAAAAGAAAACATAATTATTGAGAAAATTATAACAAATTTTCAATTTAAACACTGTGCCATTTCCCAGGTCAGTGGAAACTCCAAATTGAATTTTTGGCCTAGATGGAAATATTCCTCAGTCCAGGGTTACCGTTTAATCGTCTCCTTGAACTTCGTGGACAAGTACAACAGCGCTTGTTTGTTTTCTTTATTTCATCGAAGACTTCCGGCAAACAAATGGTTGTGTACCATTCAGAATTGACCGTTCTACGTTCCTCTAGTGTGGCACTGTTGCCACATGACCAGTTTTTCCGAAAAAAAACAGGCGACCATTTGTTTCGAAGTGCTTCGAGCGCGAACAACTTCTGTTGGATTTGGTTCATCTTGAAACACCCATACAGTCGACTGCTGTTTAGTTTCCGGCTCATACGCATATATCCATGATTCTTCACCTGTTACAATCTTATACACGTCTTTTGAAGCACCGCCATTGTATTTCTTAAGCATTTGTTTGCACCAATCGACACGAGCATCTTTTTGAGATTTTGTTAGATTATGTGGGATCCAAGGAGAAACAAAACTTCATCAAGGCTAAATTATAATGCAATATTTTATATAATATATAAAATATTATTATATAATATAGCATATTATGCTAGTGGAACTAATGCCTAAGGTTGCCTCAATCTCACAGTAGGTCACATGACGATCTTGCATTATTAGTTTTTGCACAGCATCAAATGTTTTCTGACACAACAACTGATTTTGGACGACCTTCACGACTTTCGTCGGTGAGCGAACGACGACCACGATTGAATTCGTTATACCAGCCGTTTCACAGTGGCAAAGGATGGGGGGGCTTTATCGCCAAAAGTGGAAGTAAGTTGATCGATTCACTCCTGTCTTGATAATCCACATCGAAAGTCGTAATAAATCATTGCACGAAAATTTTCACGAGTTAATTCCATTTTTTCGCTGAGACACAATTTTCAAGTGACTTTAAACCACACAAATCGCGCTCAAATAACAAAACGTTCTGAAGAAGCTTATGGTCAAAAATGTCAAACTTTCAAGTGGAAACGTCAGATAGCACCTGACAACACTCAGTGTTGCCAAGGCTCAAAATGTAAGTAGTGCCCCTTGTAACGTCTATTCTAAAATCCAGCTAGGATAAACCACGAATTTGATACCGACATATATATTTATATAAAATGAGGGGGAAAGAGAGGTCTTAAACAGGAAACTTGATGGAATGAAATTTAGGTCACGTGTGTGTATAATTGGGTGTACATGCACAATATGAAGTTCCAATCTAGAAGGTCATACACCATAAACTAGGAAATGCATAACGGATGAATAACACACAGTACAAATCGAGACACGATACAACAGTAGTTTGGGTTCTTTGAACAAACCAGATGAGCGAGACAGCTCCCCCGGAATGGTCCCTACTAAAATACGTACTTCACATTTACATATCTACGCACACAGACACAGACACTCACACATACCTGTCCATCATACAGGTAATTAAGTTTAAAAGGTCAGGGCAAAACCGCAATCAAATTAACTGCTGTTACTAGTAAGGGGCAACGCTGCCACATACACACTGGTACCCCCATATATTGCCTCATATGTACATCGCCTCGACGGGCATCACTGCTACCTCAATCATTTCTAAATAATTAAGAGCGCCTTTCAAAAGTAACGGCTATTTTATTTATTTATTTATTTTCATTTATTTATTTTATTTTTTTGAAAAAATAAATTAACTAATTCGTTAGGTTCCATATTTAATTCTCCATCATTCCCTTAATTGAATTTTACTGGATATTTTTACCAAATTAAAGTCGTAGATTTACGAATATGTATTTTCCACACCCTTTTTTTTTATTTAAAAAAAAAAGCAGATTTTGAGAAAATCCTGAAAATTAAAAACTGAAAAATCAATTCAGGAAAGAGGTACTTCCGGGATGTGATTGATTTGGACCAAAAACTTATTGTTGCATTCTGTATTGTCATCGTATACTGCCAATTTCCAATTTTAGTGATTTTTATCTTATTTACAGGGTGAACCAGTAAGTAATGTCCATAGGCCTACTGTGTGTAGTACATCTAAAGTGGAGTTCAATGACGTATTAGCCAACTTCATATTTTCCCCTGTTCTTGAATGACGTCACTTTAATTTTTTTTTTTTTTTTTAATCATTACTTTTTTCCAATAAAAATGTTATTACTCAGAAAGTTTTAGTCCGAATTCGGATTCTGATGACACGGTTAGAAAGGCAGATAAATTTTCTAAAAATTGATACCATTTTGAAGCATAAATTATTTTCCAAACAGCTTCAATCTTCCTCCTGGATACTGGAAAAATAAAAGTAATCGAAATTTAGGCTCTTATGTAAAAATTGACTACTGGTCCATCTAAAAGAGTTTTCAATAAATTAAACAACTTGATAAACTAACACTGTTGAGTGCTCTTGAACACGTTTTCTTGTAAAACAAACGTAATTTCTCATACGAAGATAAAAGGAATCCTGGAAAATGATATACCGCGTTAGAAAGCCCACATTAGACAAGGAAACTTTTACTAGAAAAGTGGCCAGCACCTAGGTCTGATAATGATTACATAAGGGCCTACTAAGTTTTCTTAAAAATTTCGATTACTTTTATTTTGTGCTGCACGAGACCGAGACGAGGCGAGACTTTATGCAGTCTCGATCTCGGTCTCGGTCTCGGTCGCTCAAGTCTCGGTCTCGGTCTCGTCGAGATATCTCGGTCTCGGTCTCGGTTTTTTTTGAATTTTTGTTTACGTGAAATAAAAAATACACCTCCCAACAAACTTCCCGCTCCATTAGTTACGGCAGTTGGTGAAGATAAAGAATCTGATGATTCATCTTTTGACGACGACTGCATCAATATTTTTGCACCATTTACTCAAAAAAATCAGCAAATATCACCGAAGCATGGAAGACAGAAATAATTAATTACACCAAATTAGACCAAGCACCAGTAGACGTTGACATTTTAGAATGGTGGAAAACACTTGAGAATTCCTTCAAAAATTTGTCTAGAATGGCGAAAGATATTTTTAGTATCTGTGCAACTTCAGTGCCATCGGAAAGATTATTTTCGCAAGCTGCGATGATAATGACCAATAGAAGATCTTCTCTAACTTCTGACTCAGTAAAAGCTCTTTTATGTATCAATGCTTGGGCAAAGTGTATCTTAAAAACGAAAATTTGTGGCAATATTTTTTAGGTGCATAGATAGTCTTTTTTTTCAAATTCACTAATTCCAAAATTCTAAAATATAATTCAAATAATATCAAAGTTCAAAGTATTAGATTATTAATAGTGAAATTTATGAAATTGGATAAATGAATGATATGAATAGTGAAATTTAGTGAATTTATGTAAAAATTAGGTAATTCGAAGGGGGCCGCCACGGTAGCCGAGCGGTGCGAGATCTGCGAAGCTAATGTGTATTGTGGTACTGGGTTCGATTCCCGGTCTTAGGCCTTGGATTTTATTTAATGGTTAATATGAGAAATTTACAGTAAAGTATGTTTGCTAGTCGCCTCCGTCCGCGACACCAAACTGGTAGTTGGACGTAAAGCCCCGCCTGAAAAAATAGGCGATTACTTTACTTTGCTTACTTTATTTATGTAATTCGAAGTCAAATAGATGTAGTAATATTGAACATATATAATAAAATCGTATCTTTTAATAATTAATTCAATACCCGTAATGATTATTTATTAATAAAGAACACAATTTTATAATTTTGTAGCTAAAAATTAATATTTGAAAAACCGAGACGAGACCGAGATTTCTCGACGAGATATATATCATGTCTCGATCTCGGTTGCTCAAGTCTCGTCTCGGTCTCGGTCTCGGCACCGAGACCGAGATTTGTCTCGTTTCTCGTGCAGCACTACTTTTATTTTTCCAGCATCCAGGAGGAAGATTGAGGCTGTTTGGGAGAATAACTTATGCTTCGAAATGGTATCAATTTTTAGAAAATTTATCTATCTTCCTAATCGTGTCATCAGAATCGAAATCGGACTAAAACTTTCTGAGTAATAACATTTTTATTGGAAAAAAAGTAATGATTATAGAAAAAAATAAATAAAGTGACGTCACTCAAGAACAGTGGAAAATATGAAGTTGGGCTATACGTCATTGAACTCCACTTTAGATGCACTACACACGGTAGGCCTACGGACAATACTTACTGGTTCACCCTGTATATATGTATCCTCGTATATACCCACAAAAAAGAGGAAGAGGTTTTTCAGTCAGTTCGTATTGATGAGTTCTCTGTAACATTGTTGGAACACGTGTGATACACACGTGTGTGCAACAGTGTCAAAAAATATTATTTAAATGTTGAAATTTCCACCAGTAAATATTGGATGTAAATCACTTTCAGCAACAGCCAAAATTCTGTGATTCCTTCCGCCCCTGCACCCCACCTACCAAATCCCAGGCATACTATACACTGCCATCACTACGCTAAACATGTTAACTTCATTTGGTAAAAAAAAAATCAATCCACAATTGATAGGATTTGGCTCCTTTATTTTAGTAAATCATTTTACTGGATACATGCAAATCAAACAAATAACACTATATTTATGTAAAAACATGTCCACGCAAACAATGACGTAGTAACAAAAAAAATATATCGATTTGTACGAGAAAAATTCCAAATTTTGGAGAAAGGACCACTCAAATCGGAAGTAAGAAAAACTTCACTATGTGGATTTTCCAACTTGTTTTTCTGGAAAAATTGCTTCAATGATTTTTCTTGTATATCTTTTACGTGAATGATATTTTCAGGAAAATTCTTTTGTGGCAGTTTTTCGGGGCTGGATGAGGGGGTAGGTTTCCTTCTGAAGTTTCTCTTCATTGTAACGTCGTATATCGTTATATTCATTGAAATATTCTGAGTTTGAATAAAATGTATTAGTTTAGAATAAAAACTCATCCATATGTCCACGTAATTTTTTGTATTTCCGTTGCTAATAGGAAGTAAAAAAGAACTCTTGACAGATTTATTAAATTTAATTAGTAAATTTATTTATAATTTAATCAAAATGATCTCAAATTTTGTATTCACAGAGTATGAATATAAATTAGGTGATAGCTTATTACGTTAATACTGAGCTTGCGCAATACGTATTAAACACTAAAGGATAGACAGGACGAAGCGAGGGGGCGGGTGTAGGTAGAGAGAGAGAGAGAGAGAGAGAGAGAGTGAGTGAACGGGCGAGAGAGATTCTATATAACTGGAGTATTGCCACCTGGGGACCTTGGCTAGAATTAATCAAGGCCACGATTTAGATGGAAATGCTGTGGCACAAGCCACTCATGGAATGGTGAGGGAATAAACCAGGAACTTGAGTGAGAGAGAGAGATCGAGAGGGAAGAGAGAGAGAGAGGGAATCCGGACCAAGTAACTTACAGTTCCTAGACGACGGATCTTAGGTGAAGGGCGGCGCGGGGTTAAGGGGGATTTTGGCATCTTCTTCACTTTGCCCGCAGTTACAGAACGGGCAAACTTGGACTTTGTATATAAGAAAAGGTTTCTGGCATTTACTGGGTGGTGCTTCCAAACACGAGGTTGGCTTGAGTGAACGGGGATACGGCGGAAGGCAGGCAGCAGTTGGAGCAGGCTTAACAATTTCAGAGTGTTTAAATCAACCTTCCGTTACAAAAGCTATAGAACAGACAAGTTATGTGTCTGTGGCACAATTGTATAGCGCCACCTGGCGCTGAACTTCACACTAACTGTATTTACTGTTTTCACTTTAGACCAAGTTTCATGCGACAGTAAATTGTCGCGCGTTCAAATAATAGATCTTTACAAAATTGAAGTTTTGAATTTGTATCAGATCTGCTTAATTGTTTCATAATTATTTTATGCTTAATTAGATTTTATAATCAAATCATTTGGATTTTATTAGGAAATAACAGGATGAGATTAGGATTGACGTGTACTTCCGCTGTTAAGACTTATATGAATTAATGTACGATTTTGTTACTATGTATTACGATGAACGTTCCGAAACACCCCGGCGATTACTGTAAATATCTCGTTCCCTGATAAACCCTGGCGATTGTAGTAAATATCCAAGCAGTCCCTGTTCTATATTACTTTCGTTTAAACACCACAGAAACAAATTAAACTACATTTACATAAAACGAACTACATCCTGGAAACTTGGAGCATCAAATGTATTGCGTGTTAATTTGTTGCTTCTCAAATTGTTATTTAGAATGTTCATGCTTCTTTCCGAACACACTGCTTACACTAAAAGAACATCAAGAACACCCTAGACTCACTCTACCAAAATAACTTCCATAAAACAAATTTCTAGCTGGGGGGGGGGGATATTTAAAATAAAAAGTAAAAAAAAGTAAAGTAAAATAATGGCCTATTTTTTATAACGTCCAACTACCAATTAGGACGGAGCCGATTAGCAAACATACTTTACTATAAATTTCTTTCATTAAACATTAAATAAAATCCAAGGCCCAGACCTGGGGAATTGAACCCACTAAACCATCAATACACCTTAGCTTTGCGGGTCTAGCCTACAACCGACTAACATACTTTACTATAAAGTTCTCATATTAAACATTAAATAAAATCCAAGGCCTAGACCCCAGAATCGAACCCTCTAAACCAACAATACATCTTAGTTATGCGGGTCTAGCCTATAACCGCCTAACAATACTTTACTATAAATTTCTCATATTAACCATTAAATAAAATCCAAGACGCAGACCAGGGGCATCGAACCCACTAAACCAACAATACATCTTAGTTATGCGGGTCTAGCCTAAAACCGCCTAACAATACTTTACTATAAATTTCTCATATTAACCATTAAATAAAATCCAAGACCTAGACCAGGGGCATCGAACCCACTAAACCAACAATACATCTTAGCTATGCGGGTCTAGCCTATAACCACCTAACAATACTTTACTATAAATTTCTCATATTAACCATTAAATAAAATCCAAGACCTAGACCAGGGGCATCGAACCCACTAAACCAACAATACATATTAGCTATGCGGGTCTAGCCTATAACCTTTCGGCCACCGTGGCGCTCTAAATATTTAAAATAAAATCTTTAGATTTTCGTTAAAAAATTAATATGTATTCATTCGAATTTTCCTACAACAGTTTGAAATTTGGACTTTTCTTTGAGATAATTTTCCCAGGATTATCCAGTTAAAGAGACTCTGGGATGGGTGATCTTCCCAGTAAAGTTCAGTGTTCTCTCGCTATAGACAGCCGCTGTTCATTATCGGACAATCAGCTGAATGAAGCTACTAGAATGAGAAAAATCTAAGGCCCAGCAGCTGGATTCGAACCCGATAACTCTGCGTTGAAAATAAAAATAAAAATTTCCATGAAAATATTATTCTTATAAAAGATATACGGATATGATATAGAAAAATCAATAAAGCGATTTTTCCAAAATAAAATCTAGAATACGGCTAACCGTTTACGCCTAGTATCGGTTTCTCAGAATTATCTCTCATTCAGTATAATGTACGATTCTGCGTTTTTATATTTAATAAGACAAAAAAAAACTGGGATTAAATTTCTTGATACGAATCGAATTCCTTAAATTGTCTCATTTATTTTTTCGAAAATTTTTCTCTGAGCTTCTTAATTAGTATAACGAAAGTTTTTATTTAAAATAATTCTCTGAGAAAATCCGTTTTCAAGTATTTTTAAGGCTTGTTAAAATGTTTCCTATATAAGTATAACTGTAAGAGAAAAATCGGGCGAATTTTCTTACAAGATTTCTCTTCTTTTTTAAAGGACTATTAAATTGTATTCCAGGAGAAAATACTTTTTCAAACACTTGTCATATATATACAGCAATAGTCCCTCTTTATTAAAAATTAGAGAAAATAAACAGCTTGAGAAGAAAAAAGAACAAGAGAAAATATATGAGCCAAACTGACGCTTTAACTTTCTCTTGCACAAGAACCCATAAGAGAGAAAAGAGAAGTAATTTAAAAACCTTAATTACTTTTTGAAGAATTTTCTAATTTGAAGAGCAAAAAATAAATCAGTTATGGGGAGGAATGGGGAGGAGCTAGCTGGGTGAGAATGATTAGTGGAATGGGTATAAAAGTTTAATCAGTTCGATGAAATTTTAATTTATTTTTTATTTTTTTTGCCTTTCTCATCGTGTAGATTAGAAAAATGAGACATTTACCTTGTTAACGGAAGTGTGAGAGGGTATGAGTGAACGGAGTAGAAAAATAAAATAAAAAATCAGCTCAAGTTTTAGACAAGATTAATTACGATATTTATTACACTGTAATTAAATTTTAGCCTTTTCAAGAATTTCAGGGAGTGAGAGAGAAGAGTTAAAAACAAAATTAGCTCTCGGGAAAATGCGGCGCAAAGAGCTGCGAGTATATAAGGATGAATATGGCGCTGGTAATAAACCCAGTATAGTTTGTTCAAACGCTGAAAGTAATTTTTTTTTTTTTTTTTTTAATTTTTCTTTCATATGCTGAATTCCTGTTCCTAAAATTGTATTATATTTAATAAACCCGATAGAAAAAACCGCTACTATAGCAGAGCGGTTTTAGGCTAGACCCGCAATGCTAAGATGTATTGCGGTATTAGTTATTGGTTATATTATTCTCCCGTTCTTGGCCTTGGATTTTATTTAATTGTTTAATATGAGGAATTTATAGTAAAGTATGTTAGGCGGTTTTAGGCTATACCCGCAAAGCTAAGATGTATTGCGGTATTAGTCTATATTCCCCCGTTATTGGCCTTGGATTTTATTTAATGGTTAATATGAGGAATTTATAGTAAAGTATGTTAGGCGGTTTTAGGCTATACCCGCAAAGCTAAGATGTATTGCGGTATTAGTCTATATTCCCCCGTTCTAGGCTTTGGATTTCATTTAATTGTTTAATAAAAGGAAGTTATAGTTAAGTATGTTTGTTTGTAGATGGCCTGTGGGACCGGAGCTGGAGTGTATGGGGCTAAACCTAAGGCACTCATTGAGAGTCCTCTTGGGAGATATGCTACTGTATTTCAGGCCGAGGTCTTTGCCATTAGAGCTTGCGCTGGGGAAAATCTGCGAATGGATCTTAGAAATAGGGAAATTTGCATTTTTTCGGACAGTCAAGCGGCACTGAAGGCTCTTTCTTCCTTCAGAATTACCTCTTCCCTGGTCTGGGAATGTAAAAAGGCCCTAGATCAACTGGCTCGGCACAACAAACTCCGATTAGAATGGGTGCCGGGCCATGTGGGGATCAAGGGGAACGAAATAGCTGATCAGTTGGCCAGGAATGGAGCTAATACTCCCTTCACTGGTCCGGAACCAGTCCTGGGGATCACTAGGGGTGCAGTTCGTGAGGCTCTCAGAGACTGGATCTCGAGAGAACACGAAAAGTACTGGGTGATGCTTCCAGGGGTTAAACACAGCAAGAGGGTTATGCCCTTGTTGTGCAAACAAAGAACTAAAGTGACTCTAGGTTTAGGCAGGAATCAGATTACTCTGATTACAGGCCTACTCACGGGGCACGGAAGGTTCAGAAAGCACCTGCACAAGATAGGGCTTATTAGCTCGGAACCTTTGTGCAGATTGTGCCAGGAAGAGGAGGAAACGGCCTCTCACCTGTTGTTCGATTGCGTTGCAATTGAGAGACTGCGCTATGACATCTTTGGAACCTTGAGGCCAAAGGAGATAACAGCGCAGAAGGAACTAGTAGGGAAAGCTCTCGACCTTCTTAGGAGGGGAGGTTTCACCTACTAGGTTTAAGGGGAAGGCACAATAAGCCTCGTGTGGCTGCGGTGCCGTGGGGATAGGGTCCCGCCCCGTCTTTCCAAAATCTAAAAATCTAAAATCTAAGTATGTTTGTTAGTCACGTCTGTTCACGACACCTAATTTGGTTGTTAGACGTAAAGGCTGCCTGAAAAAATAGGCAATTACTTTACGTTGTTTTTTTACACACGATATTATAACACATGGTTTAACCCTTCCAACCTATTCGGGGAGATCTAGCCCTGTGAATGTAATTCATCCGCCCGCGCTTTGGTTCAAAATGGCTTTTCATCAACTGTAATTTATTTATTTTAGGAATTATAAGAAAATGTTTTAGTTAAAGTCTGGAATAAATCCCGAGTAAATGGGTTGGATAGTAAGTAAATAATAAAGTAAAGTAATGCCTAAATTTTGTGGCAGGCTTTATGTTCAACTGCCAAATTAGATACCGGTGGATGAAGGCGAATAGCAAACATACTTTACTGCTAATTTCTCATTTTGAACATTAAATAAAATCCAAGACCTAGTCACCGGGAATCGAACCCACTAAACCAACAATACATCTTAGCTTTGCGGGTCTAGCCTATAACCGCCAAACATACTTTGCTATAAATTTCTCACATTAACCATTAAATAAAATCTAAAGCCTAGACCAGTGGGGAATCGAATCCACTAAACCAACAATACATCTTAGCTTTGCGGGTCTAGCCTATAACCGCTCGGCCACGCCTAGTTAGGCTGAATAATGGAACTGTATAGGTGGACTATCAACATTATTTGATATTTCAGTATGTATAGATAGATATACATCTTCCTTAGCAGTTTGAGATTATGGCATTCTGTTACGTATACACTAAATCACTAAACTGTTCTTGCCTCGCTAACTAACTGTTCGTTATACTGATCCCTATTTTTGGGGATTATCTTCTGTGTTTCTATATTTTATGGCAAAAATATTAGGCAATATCTTGGAAATGGGTCACATATGGACTTACAAAATAAGCAATAACTTGAAATACCGGAAGCTACTAAGTAAGAACTTATTTCTAAAAAAGAGATGTTTGGATTTTGGAGAAGTATCAATACTCTTGATAAGATCGTAACACAATTGAACGCAGGCCAAGCTTTATATAGATATGAAAGTACGTGGTGATTCTTAAGGTTTTTGGAGTGGTTGAGGGGTGAAGGAGAAGCAAGAGTGTGGATCGGTGTGGGTGGCCGAAGGGACAGCATCTCTCCTACAAAAGCTCAGAAATTGAAGAACCCGCAAGAAGGGACAAACTACAATCTTATAGCACCAAGTTTATTTGGACCCTTTCTTCAATATCACTGGAATTGGAGATGAGTTTTATGTCGAACACTCTACCGCTACATACTAGCCACCATCTTATACTATATACCAGTGATACTTGCTTGTCGTGTTGGTCTAGCCGGCCTAACCAAACCCCTCTCTTTTCACTCGTACCATTTACTTTCTGATATTTATATATTTGTATATATATATCTGATGATGCTTAAATCTGCTAAATTTATCACCAAGAAATAAATTTTTCACAACTTCTGAGTAGGAAAAAAAAATAAAAGAATTTTAAAAAAAACATCTGTGACAAATTTCAGAAAATTGAAATTTAACAACAGAAAGAGATTATCAGCAAGCGATGATGGGGTTTAATATTTGAAATAGATACGAGGTCTGTAAATTAAGTAATGAGACTGATTTTTTTTAATTTTTTTTATTCAAAAAGAATTACAATTCTATATAGTCACCTTCAAAATAACTTCCTTCTGAAGCCACACAGCGCTGGAGACGTTTCTTCCACTCCTCATAGCAGTGCTCGAACTCCGATACTGGAATAGCCTTCAGCTGGTCGGTTACAGCCGTTTGAATGTTTTCGACAGTCCCAAAATGAGTTCCCTTGAGGTGATTTTTCAACTTCGGGAAGAGAGAAAAAAGTCACAAGGACTTAAGTCAGGCGAATAAGGAGGCTGAGGAGCCACAGGAATGTTTTTTGCTGGCCAAAAACTCTGGTTTATTGAAATTGCTGTGTGACAAGGAGCATTATCGTGATGCAACACCCACTTGTTCTTGATGTTTGGTCTCACACGAATGACTCTTTTTCGATGTTTTTCAAGAATCTCTCGGAAGTGTTGATTGACCGTTTTGACCTTGAGGTAGAAACTCTCTGGACGATTCCGTGGATATCGAAAAAACAAATCATTTGATTTTCGACTTCACCATCCTTGCTTTTTTGGGCCTTGGAGAGGTTGAAGTGTGGCCACTCCATGCTCTGGCGATTGATTTCTGGGTCGTACTCAAACACCCAAGACTCGTCACCAGTAATGGACACTTTCCAGAAAATGGGGGTCATTTTTTTTTCAAGGGAACTCATTTTGGGACAGACGAAAACATTCAAACGGCTGTAACCGACCAGCTGGAAGGCTATTCCAGTATCGGAGTTCAAGCACTGCTATGAGGAGTGGAAGAAACGTCTCCAGCGCTGTGTGGCTTCAGAAGGAAGTTATTTTGAAGGTGGCAATATAGAATTGTAATTCTTTTTGAATAAACAAATTTTAAAAAAATCAGTCTCATTACTTAATTTACAGGCCTCGTACTTCCACATCCAACCGGAAAAACTGCATCAATTTTTTTGAGATTTTCTTTAAGGTTTGCGTGTAATCTAAATATATGTAAGTAGACCTATCACTTTTATTTCAAACATTTAATCAGCAAAAGCCCTTTATAAGGGTAGTACAACAAATCCTAGATTTACAACATTATGCACATCTATTCCATATTACAATTCAATTAATTAGAAGTTAATGAATTATTAATCAGATAAGAGTAAATTAGGAAGCCATAATTAAATTGAATTTAATTGATTTTGGGATAAATAAATTGATTGGATTAATTTTTATGACTAGCTAGCTTACATCAAAACTAGTTGAAATTTTTCTTTTCTCATATAATTTTTACTTTTTCTCCTTTTTAGAAAGAGGTGGTATTGTAATCGAACAGCTTTTCCATTTAGAGTTTTCACAGGAAAAATCAGTTTTGAGCTCCTTCTGATAGAACTACTAGGGGAAGGATTTTAGAGAGGTTACTCCTGATATCAGCGGTCGGCACCAGGATACATTTTTTTGGCTGCAGTATCAGGAGAATAGCACCTGTCCCAAGTTCTAAACTAATCTAAACCGTAGTCCCTTCGAAATTGCCATGGAACTTCAAAGAACTAACACGTACGTATGAAGGGACTTGAAAGTTCTTCAAGTGAAACTAAGAAACTTATCTTTGAACCCAATCACACTCTTTACAAAAAGGGTGCAGAGCATAATTAGTACCCTGTCAAGTTTTTTGACAAGTCTTGGACGATTAAAAGAATTGAAAGTGAATTCTGGTTAAAGAGTTTCAGGTCTTGAAATACTGCGTGCCTAATCTAGCCGAACGGATCAAGTGAAAAGTTTGTACGCTAAGTAGTGAAGGGTACTTGATTCTTAAGTTCAATAGAAATCTATAACTCTTAGTACGTATTTTTTTAACTTCTGATCTAAAAAAAAAAATCAGAACTACTCGTATTGCGACCGAGAAGATTTTTCCGGAAGTATTATTTTTGACGTAATCGCGCTAGGAAAAAGAGGTTCGATCAACCGGAAGTTACACTTATCTATTTACTGTTTTCTCTTTTTTAAATTACATTTTCACGAAAACATTTCCCACGATTTCCTTTTTTAACGTTTTTGTTTTTCCAGTTAATTTCAAACAGTTCAATTCAATCATATTGCATTCTCTCTCTCTCGTGTTCACAAATATGAGGTGTTGTAGAATCTCTCAAAATTAAATTTAACTGTGATTCACAATTAAAACTGTGTCATTTCTAATTTTGGACTCTTTGTTGAAATCATATTTGTAATGGTACTCGCTTCTGGTCATAATCCAAAACAAACAATAATTATTATTCGAATGTCAATTAACATAATCAATTCGACTGTTCATCACTTTAGATCAGAGTATATGTAAACAAGACTTAAACAACTGTCAGCCAATGTTCTCATCAAACCAATCAGAGATTAGTACAATTAATTATTATGACGAGGGGATTTCAATAATTGAATTTATATTGAAATTTAATATTATTAAGAGCCGGATCGATTCTAGATCACAAGTTAGAGATCGATTCATTTTTTATTATCGTGAAATTTTTAAACTGAATATGATGGAATCGATTTCAATTAGTAGAACGGAAATGTGGGATAAAAGCTAAACACATTTAAGCCCGCCAAGTACTACTTACTAAAGGGATTTTTTCACGTATTTTTAGATTTCCTTTTAGAAAAAGCTTCAATGGCCGCCAGTAAAGATCTGTTTAAGCGAACGTCAAGCTGTTAGCAGCTACAACAAGTGTTAAGGCTAGATAACACTAGATTACCTTTTAGTATACAAATACTAAGACCGTGCACTAATGAATATAAATAGATGAACTGATTTTATGATGGGGAGACATGGAGAAATTGTTCCAGGAGATGCTGTAAGTTGTCATGTGATTAGTTGAATTGTGAAGTACTGTCGCGCTGGGGCATTTGATTAGGAATACTTTGAAATAAGCTCGCTGCTTCTGTGCTTTTTTTGCCTGGATGTTTGCCAAAAAAAGGACGAACCAAGAAGTGGCTGAACTGTTTTGGGGAGTTTGATATTGGGTCTTCAATAAAAGCAGGAAGACTGTGATAGTTGGGACGTATACACCGGATTGAGGATATAAGGGTCCCCAAAGAGAGCATTGTACGGACATCCGTGGCAAACCAAGGCTGAGATGGCTGAGCGATGTGGAGGCGATCGGCCTTGCACTGGTTGGAGATCGACTGCGAGGGACCGTGAAGGTTGGAAAACTGAGGCTCAGGCCATACATGGGCTGTGATGGCCCATCACAGGAAGTAAGTAAGACTCTGTACTCGTCATAGCTGTCACCATTTCTTACAGGATATAACGTATTTCCGTTTTTAACGATATTTGCCAAAGTAAAGTGTTAAGTGTAGTCCATCCAACCACCCATCTTAAACATGGTTACCCAGACTAACCCATTACTATAATTCTGTGCAGATGTCGCTGGAGGTAGTGATGTCATAGGATGAACAGAACCATGTTACAGCCTCTGTCACTCCTATTAAGCGACTTTTGGGGGACTCCTAACCATTCTAACATTTGACCAAACCCACGTAGGGTCAGCAGTGTGCAAATACCTGAGGATTTAGCGTACGCACACACGAAATATCTGGCTCTTCATCACCCACACACGATAAATTTCATAATTTTACCTTTATGAAGGCCCTCACCTTCTATGTACTTATACTAAGTACATAAGAAAGCCCTTCTTTATGTGAACTGGACCCCCAAGTGTACTATAACCCACATTCTATCATTAGTTCTGTCTGCAAATTCCTTTAAAAGCTGAATTCAAAGTTATATCTTGAATAGTGCTTTTAGAAGCTGACCTATTTCAAGTCCACGTTACCTTGGGCACTACTGTGTTAAGAAAAAACGAAAAAGAAGAAATACTTTTAAGTTAATTTAAGTTCTTTAACAATGAACAGAATAACAGACTTCATTTGATACAAAACAGGACTTTGTACGTATGTACGTTTACACTCAAGGTCTAGGAGACATTTTAAGTTCAGACAATGAAGTGTTTTTGATTAAAACTTTGCCAATCATGGTGACGTTAAAATGTGGTAAATCCTAAGTACTACATTGGTGCACAAATGCGCGAACTGTTTCTTATTCTTACCAATAGAGACGGGGTCATTTACTGTGTGTTTTCGGATTCTATTAAAATGTTCAAAATAGTTTGAAAACTAAGAAAATTGAGCGTAACTATTTTCTAGCTTTTCCATTAAACGAAGTACTTACTGCATTCGTGTAGAATTTCGTATTTTTACCAGAAATGCAAACTTCTGTAGGGGGGGGGCCTGCTCCGTGAAAGAATAGTGTTTTGGGGGGGGGGAGTTCCTTAATGAGTGCAATGAGACTTAGCTGGCCACACTCATGTTCACGGAACACAGGCTTTGAGACCATAACTCAATAACAGGAAGTTTCAATTTGATTCCCCGTTTTCTGCCCCCCCCCAATAAAATTGATTCGATTTCCTTCCCCCCTGCACTCCCCACGAATAATAGATCACTCTTTGGACATGCGATGGTTTTTCCAGTTATTTTTTCTAGACTGTATTGCAAAGAGAACGAGGCTTAGTTTTTAGAGTTAGATTTCTAATTTGGGCTAAAGTGGGGAAGAAGGGAGAGGACACTTAGACGGATCTTCTTGGCTTAGTTTCCCAATCCAACATTGGGCGAGTCTAAATTATTCGGTGGTAAATACTAAACAGCTGTTCCCGATGATCCAGAATTCGCTCCCTATTCTAAATTAAAGAGCTGGCACTTCAGTACTTTTTATTTAGCGAGTTTTTCTTATTTTTTTGTTATTTTAGAGATCCAATGAGCTTACATCCATACTCCCACCAATAGCTTACAGCCCGCCCCCCTTAGTTACCAAGGATCCCATCCCTTTAACTCGATTGGAGTTCACAATCGATACTGGTCGATTAAAAAAACAAATTCCCCAAAGTAGCGGGATGTTGAAGCCAACATTTTCCGATGGAAAAACAAAAAAAAAAGCCAGTAAAGGTTCAGTTTTCCATTTGAATTATAAATTCGTTTTGTATAGAATAGCTGATTCTATTACAGAGCTATACAGTTATCAATAAATCAGGTGATCAATCCCTTTTCTCTTGTTTTTCCCGGATTTCCCAATGTTCGCATTTTCTTTTCTACGATTTGAATAAAATAATAATTCTAATCTAGGGTTTGAATTTTAGATATTTATTATTTTCTTCTTTTACTTTAATATTCCATGAATTTTCACCGGAAAAATGTTAAATGAGTACCCAGAATTTTTTTAGGAAAAGTGGTTTTTCCTCCAGTTTGAATAGGATTGGTTAATTAACTGCCAATAATTTATTAGTATTTATAACAGAAAAATAAAAAAATGATCTAACATTTGATTCAATTGAAGAATGGATAAAAGGAAGATTCTGTAAAACTAAGGCAGATCAGTTACCAAGACAACCATGATTTAAGGGAACTGTCACTAATAAATGAGGGTTGTTACGACAATAAGCAGGCTGAGAGCGAACCAAGCGATGTTCGGATCGTATCTTCACAGGATCAACAAAAAGGTCCTCTCTCCTCTTTGCGTAGATTGCAATGAGGAGGAGAGGATTTCAAACATATATAATAATGGATATGTCCACGTTATGTGGTAGAAAGGAAACGAATGTTTGACGACATATACAGGTATTTAGATGCACCATTTCGCTACGAAGACATAATATTCTCCACCAACATCTATGTGCTTAAATCTGTAGCAGAGCTAGCAAAGAAATATGAATGTATTTAAAAGTTATAGCCGATTAGTATGAATGGAAGAAAATGATTAGAGAAGGATTACGGTGATTTTAATTTCGGTTAAGCTATAAGGATGGCAGGAATATAGAGTACTGATCCATCCATTAGTTGTAAGTTTGTATGTAAATAGTTTGTATATAGTAGAGGGATGAATGTGTGAAGCAAATGTATTTATTATAAGTAAGAATGGAGAGTGAGTGATATTCTAGTGATAAGCACCTAGTCGATGCTGGCTGTATGGCGGAAGCCAATGCCAAAAAAACAACAAAAAAAACATTAATTAACCTTCACTACGGAAGTAAAAATCCATATTTGGCCTCCAAAAATTCTTAAGCGTGAAAATGGATAAATAGTCCAAAAACCGGTCCGGAAATAACTATAAACATGCGTACATATATGCGACGGATAAAGTCAAAGTTAAAGTCATACAAAAATCCTAACACTAACTTTATCTTCCTCCGCTACACCCCAAGAATTATTAAAAAACTTTACAAGATAGATCTTGAAGAATTTAGAATTATGGGCACATATACTTCATCGGACGTGACGTGTGTTCTTCAAAGTGACGTCATTTTCTTTCCTCTAACACCCTTTTGGCAAAAAAAACTAGTATATCATCTATATATATATATTTTTTTTTTTTTCTAGATCAAGGCAATCCATCCTCTACCAAACTGTCCTAAGTTCCAGATAGATGTCACAGTAAATGATCACTTTTTTACCGTTATTGGCAACAGTTCGGGAGGTTACTTTTTTTACCTCTTCCTTTCTCTCTCTCTTTCTCTATCTCTCTCGGAGAAAGTAACAGCCATAACTCCAATCACAACTTAGTCAGTTTGGTGTTTCCTTCGACTAGGAGGTTTAAGGTACGGGTTGAGGCAAAAGTTATGCTTTAAAAGGAATGCTGGCAAGATTTAGAACTTTAGGATATTGTAAGCTAACACTTACACTTCCTGTAGGAAGAGAAAAGGGTCGTAAGAGATTTGTTTGTAATTTTCTCTTACTCCAATAAATTTTCAACGATTAGAGATAATTGATTAATGCCTCCATATAATGACTAGACTAGCTCTTAATTGTGAATGTAACATGTTAACCGCTTATAATAATTACCTTGTTACATTTAACTTTAATTAATTAACGTGAACCCCAGTATTGACACACGAAGATTGGACTCTGAGTGATTCGAAACTTATACTTAACATTATTAAAAAGGGTTTAGTTTGCAAACGGCTTATAAGTAACGTGAAGTTCATGAAACAAGGGTTTTTAAATATGAGAGCCTCAGTAGTTCGAATTAAGACACTTAATTTGGTAGCTAGGAGTAAAAGCCTAGCCTCAAAAAAATAGGCGATTATTTATATAAAGGGTGCTCCATTTAAAACGAACCAATCGGTAATAACTTTTTAGGAAAACGGAATTTCGAAAAAACCCGTGAAGTAAACTACATATAATTAACTTGCACAATGTTTTGATGTTTATCTCGTTATTTTGGCATTCAATATTTGTTTATATTAAGGAATTAATGCACTTGTTAGTCGTACAAAGGTTAATTCATTTTGATAAACCACAAAAACAAACATTGCTAATTTTGTCCTTTAAAATGATTCAGTATTCTAATGCATTTGAAAGTGAATGAACCTTTTTTTCTCTTCTCAATTCTAATTTTTTATCATGGAAAGAAGACCTCTAAGTGATGAAAGGGCAGATTTAATTGTCCAGTTTCATTTACAGGGCCTTTCTCAGCTTGAAATTGCTAATGCTTTGAACATTGCGCCAAGTGTTGTTTGCCGAGCATTGCAAAGATACCACGAGTTTGGAACTGCACAAAGACGCCATGGCGGTGGGAATTTTCGAAGAACCACTGAAAGAGAAGACCGCCTAGTGAGAATGAATGCCCGCAGAAACCCTTTTTTGACCGCCCGACAGTTACAAAATCGTCTTTTTGAATCCTCTGGGACTCAAGTATCTGATCAAACGATTAGAAATCGATTGAGAAAGATTGGTTTGCGTTCGTATCGCCCAGTTAGAAGGCCCACTTTGGATACTCGGCACAGAAGAGCAAGATTGGAATGGGTAAACTCTAGGTTGAGGGAGAACCAAAACTGGGAATTTGTATTGTTTAGTGACGAGTCAAGATTCTGTGATAGCAGACGTTTGCGAGTGTGGAGAAGGCCAAACACTCGTTTTGAGCCACAATTCATCCAACCGGTAACAGTACACCGCGGTGGCGGTGTCATGGTGTGGGGTGGAATTACTCTCAACAATCGTACTGAACTACACATCATTCAGGGCACTTTAAATGGGATCAGATAAAGAGATGACATTATTCGGGGGTTTGTCTCAGACTTCCGAGACAATATTGGGCCACAATTTGTTTTTCTCGACGACAATGCCCGCCCTCACCGCGCCAGATGTGTACTTGAAGAAATTCGTCGTCTCGGCATTACCCACTTACCACTGCCAGTACTATCACCAGACCTAAACCCAATAGAGCACATTTGGGACAATTTATAGAGACGACTAAATAACCATCAGCCCCAACCCAGGAACACCGGAGAGCTTGCTAACGTTTTAACGTTACTATGGGAAGAAATTCCGCAAGAAGAAATAGCTGCCGTTATTTTGAGTATGGCAAACCGTTGTTCAGCTGTTCAGAGAGTAAGAGGAGGCTACACCAGGTACTGAAAAACTATTAATTGGATTAACAAAATAAAAATTGTGGAAAAACCAGTGGAGATGTTTTCCACAATTTGTTAGGCGACACTCACGGCTTTTGTTAAATCGTGTTTTATCTTTGTTTTTAAAAATTTTATTTGTTAAAGATAATGTGATATTAAAAGACAAATGAAGCAACTTTTATTTAAACAAATATATAACTCTTTCTGTTTTTTTTTTATCTTTTTATTGCAATTCCTTAGCAACTTTTGAGTAGTTTA
This sequence comes from Rhodnius prolixus, assembly GCF_049639745.1. NCBI lineage: Eukaryota > Metazoa > Arthropoda > Insecta > Hemiptera > Reduviidae > Rhodnius > Rhodnius prolixus. The sequence goes on from NW_027411582.1 coordinate 35,432,610, forward strand.
TTAAGAATATCGAAACAGAGTCAACGTCATTTTTCACAGTTTTTATGTAGTTTTCATAGCTATTGTCAAAACAAGTGGTCCTTATAATCAGGTTTCTAGGCGTAACTCCGCCAAAAATGAAAATACTCCATCGAGGGTAGAAAATTTGAAAGCTAGACCAAAAGAAACATATAGTTTACTTCATGGGTTTTTTCGAAATTCTGCTTTCCTAAAAAGTTATTAGCGATTGGTGCGTTTTAAATGGATCACCCTGTATTATAATAAGTCTCAACTCAAACGAGCTGAACTGAATTACAGTTACAGAATGCTGAAAAATACTATTTAATTAGACAAACGTTCCAATTTCTCTTTACAAAACAAACGACAACTAGCTCTAATATGGACTTACGGACTTCAACTATACCAGGATATTGCCAAACGCACAAACCTCAATAGCATTCAATCCTTACAATCCAAAATCCTACGTACCATAGTCAATGCTCCCCCTTTTTACATCTCAAATCTAACTATATCATCTAAAAAAATTCCCATCGTTTCCGCCACACCTGTCTACCTTCACCTGTAATGACCTTCCAAACTAATCCTCTTTATTCAAATCCACATATCTTAACCCACAAATCTTTCCACGAACCCCTCCGAACAAGACGTTTGAGACGGCCGCAACCATCTGAATGCCACTGACGTCCGGCTATCCTCAGAGACACTAACCCTAAAACATCTTAAGGGCCTATTTACGGTTGTCATCATTGTGGATGGCCGCCGTTCATGAAATCAAGCTAGTTTGTACTTTACTTGATGCACTAAGTTGTAAAAATTCATAAATAAATAAATTAAAATATAATCATCACTCATAAACGATTAAAGAAGAAAGTTTGCCTTATAAATAATTAAGTTATGGAAGTATATTAAGTACTTCTTTTTTTTGGTGTACTTAGCGCTCTTAAGTTACGAGAACTTACTCTCCTTGACAAGTTAATAACTACACGGTAAACGGTGCATAGTTTTCTAATAGTTGGTCTAGTTTAGTTCTAAGTTTGTGAAGCAGGTAAGTTTGTAATTTATATTAGTACTTAATATGGTTAAAAACTAAGATTAATTAAGATTTGTAAATGTTTCAAATAATTGCTAAAGTTAAGTTTTTACTTAAAATAATTTTTTAAAGAAATTTTTAAAAAGCAGCTTAACCTTCTTTTTTTTTTATTCAGTAAACTTCACAAAGTCCCTTTCGAATAAAAATTTGATAAGGGAGCACAATTCCCTCTTTAAGTCCTGCTAAGACAAACAAAGTACGTTTTGACAAGAATGGGCGGACGAAGGAATAAAGTATTCTTTTATATTCTTTGAATATTTAAAAGTTGAAAGAGAGAAGAAAAAAAAAGAGAGAGATAAAAAATGACATGACGCTAAAAGTGTGACGTAACAGTTAATACATATTTTCTAAGTCAAGCAACCCAAAGAAGTGGTGGGGGGGAAGGTGGAATTTTGTGTCTAGAAAGCGGTCTAGACAAAATGGGTAGTAAAGAGAACATTTTTACCTTCCCTGCTGTTACAAGGAGTCATCATAACCTGACTTCCTTTCAACCCTGTTTCCGGCTGCGATTACACCCATCATCCCTGACTTGCAGTAATTCTCCAACAATAAGAAGAAGAAGAAAAAGAAAGATTTACGTAACAGGATTTTTATAATAAATTACCTGTTCCATAATAAAAGTCGCTCCACTCGACGCTAAGAAATTATACCAGAACTGCAAGAAAAGCCGGCGTAACCATAAACGGTGTGTGTGTGTGTGTGTGTGTGGTAGCCAAGGAAATGAATTTTCCGCGCGCTGAGTTAATCAACTATTGTAACAAATGTAAACTTAAATCTCTCGTTTTCATTTCCGGACCGCGGGAAAATTGTTCTAAAAAGTATTCTAGCGTGAAATGCAGTGAACTAACAGCTACAGCCCTGGCAATTATGCAAATTAACTTATTTTATATAAATCTGAAATTATTAACGTAATTATTAAAAAAGATAAAAGGAATAGTTCTTGGCTGTGCACAGAGATGGTGTTGATCTAACTACATGAATTGCAATCAAAAATTCGTCAATTTTGACCGCAGTTTAGTAGCCAAGGATTGTGTACCGGAACTCATTGGACGTTTCTCATTGTTTTCCCTCCAAGAGGAAATTCAAGCTATATGAAGATGCCTTTAGATTAAACTCTAGACTAGGAAATATAGAATGTTGGCGATTCTAAATTTTCTTTTGAGATCTAGACCGCATATTATTGCATTGAGCTTTGTGAAAATCTCTCAAAAAATAAAAAATGTTTGTCTCTCAAGACTCGGCAAACAGCTGATGCTCGCCTCAATCCGACAGAATGCCTGTTGGGGAAAGTCCAACCAAAAATTTGAAGCTGGACATGAAACATGATGGTGCTACTGGGGATGGAGGTAAAACACCTCTTAGCTGACAGGGACAAGTTAACAGGTTCTAGAGGGAGAGGCTTAACGCACCTTAATATTCTAAGACTTTTCAGATATCCCCTTCAACTCAACTCATAACTGTGGCACTAACGGCCCGTGTAGGAACTTGGCCTCCGTGCCAGTACCTGACCCCAAGCCTCTCTATCCAAAGCTCCTTCCTTCTCCACTGTCTTACGTACAAGTTCCAGGGAGATCCTTTTCCACATCGCACATCCAACGCAGCCTAGGTCTCCGCCCCTCTGTCTACTGCCTCCAGGGTGACCCTCGTGGTGGTCTCTTACTTTCCATCCTCTACACATGACCCACCCAACGCAACCTTCCCAGCTTGACGACGGACACTAAATCCTCTTCCCCGTACAACTCTCTTAACTCCGCGTTTTTCTCGGCACCTCCAGACTCCATCTTAAGCTAGGGTCTCCCCTTACTCAACTCAATTGTGGTACTACGGCCCGTGTAGGACCTTGGCCTCCGCGCCAATACCTGACCCCAAGCCTCTCTATCCCTAAGCCTTCCTTCTCCACTGTCTTACGTACAAGTTCCCGGGAGATCCTCTTCCACATCGCACATCCAACGCAGCCTAGGTCTCCGCCCCTCTGTCTACTACCTCCAGGGTGACCCTCCAATCTCTGCACATGTCCCACTCTGCTTGACGACGGACACTATAAATCCTCTTCCCCGTACAACTCTCTTAACTCCGCGTTTTTCACGGCACCTCCAGACTCCATCTTAGGCTACGGTCTCCCCTAGCATTTGTAAAAGAGGTCTGGACTTTAAATCTCAAAAAAAAAAACTAACGAAATCATTTCAATCCTTTTTTCAAAGTATTCTGAGGATAGCAGCACTCTCGAATAAAAGGAATCCGGGTGTGTTGTAAATAACATGTTCCTTCCCAATATCTTCCCAGTTATTATTAAGAGAATCTGGAACGGTTCTAGAGGGAGTACATTCCTCTTCAAATGCTTGTAGGTTAAATTATAATAAAAATTTGTAAAATTTAGTACTTGGTAGAGGAAAAGTCTTCGTTAGTTTTCCATTATTATTTAACAGTTCTTTTAACATTCCTTCCCCATCCTGGTTCCTTCCAAGGATTTTTTCTCTGTCCTTTTTGCTTTTTTTTTTATTTTCATTTCTGTTTATAGATACAGAGGTCCAGAAGAATACGAGATGCTGTTCTACTACTGCCTCTTCTACAACAATCTCTCCAGAGAATTTTCTATTATGCATTTTCTGTCTGTTTATTTGTCAGTTTCCTTCTTACATCTTCTACTAGTTCTTTTTCTCTACTCCAACCTCCTTCTTACATCTCCAGCGTACAACAACAACAACAAAAAAAACCTTTGGGCACTTTGGGAGAATAGCACACACTTTCATGGTTTAAACAAACGATAGGAAGGAGAAAATGGCGTTCAAGATGGAAAGTGGAGGGGGAATATGTTTGTGTGTATGTATGTACACAATCCCCCCGCACCCGCGGAAACCCTGCCAACTATTCCGCTGTAACTAGAATATGAAAATCCCTAAAGGGCAATCGCTATGAGTTTGTAATATCCAAATCTCCCATCTTCCCATTTTCAGTAAAATCCCTTAGGGATTTCTGTTACTACTTACTATTAAATTGTGTATATATATAGCTGTAACTTTGTGAGTCTACTTCTACATATATACTACATGATGTTGAGAAATTAATTACGCTTCCCCTCTTTGTCTTGCTCCCAAACATTTCTCGCTCTTTCTCACTCTAAATATAAACATCGCCATCATTGGATAAAGTACGCAAAATTTACTCGAAATTAAAGTTCTCTCCAACTATACCATTTTTATAATTCACACTTATCTGATTAACACCAAATTTTGACGCGCCTAAAATTAAAAAAATAAAGATAAAGTAAAAACTGCGGCTGCATTATGGACACGGCCGTGTGTAGTACGTGAATACGTTTACGTAACGGGTTATATTTTTTATATAAAATATTTTTATTCATGTATTTAGGATGAAATCAAGGAAACAAATCGACGATCGAACACAATCTATGCCTATACAGCCTACTTTCGATGTAGAAGCGATTTCATCATCCACTTGCATAATTTCAACCGCCCCAGCTGTACAGATGTACTGACACCTTCGTTGATCCGCTCGGCCGCATTCATTCCTTTACGTTCCCGTCACAGCTTGACTCGGTCATATGGTGTTTTATTATTACCATTCAGATTGTTCTTGAGAAGCCCTTTCCAACCGTATACGATCTCTGTATTTGGTTTTGGCTTTTCGACGCGTATAGGCCGACATTATATATTTTTGATAATATTTTTTTTTTATTCTAACACCTTATTATATTCAGTGTCACTATTTTACACTATTTTATATACAATCGATAGATTGTGCCGACAGCTGACGATTAAAACTTAAACGAACATCGTAGCTTCTCCGAGTCAAAAGTTATACTAATTGCAAATCTCGATCCGCAGCAAAATGATCTCAAAATGCCCCTCCACCGCGCGCGATGCGTCACAGTCCTCGTTTATCGTAATGAATTCTTTGATCCTTTGGCTATCCAGTGGTCTAATTTAATTTTGGATATAGACGATAGATTCGAAACTATAATGCCAAACTGTATCCCCCGATTTTGTTATCATTAGGTTTTATTTGGATTGCCTCCATATGATAGCAAATTTAAAGACGTATTCACGTCAAAAAAAAAAGTATAAAATTTTAGAAAACGGGAAATTAGCCTCAAAATATTTGGCGTTCATTAAAATTAATCATAAAATTTTTTTACATAATTTAGAAAAAATAAAAATATCAGTAATTTAAAATGAATTCAATTTTTTTTGTAAGTGTCTCGCATTCAATAGGTAAAAAAAAAAATTCCTCCGGGCCGGATTTGAACCAGCGACCTATGGATAACTGCTCTAAAACACCACCCTAGATACCAACTACAGTCCACCGCTCTACCAACTGAGCTACCAGAGGAGGTTGTTAATCAATCGAGATTTTGCTGGGCAATAATAAGATTTTTTTTTACCTTTTTTTTTTTCTTTTTTTTAAATTAGTTTTAACATTTTATTGTTAGTAAGGATTTAATTAAAATTAGAATCGTCAAAGCTAAAAAAATATAATTTCTTTAATAATTTTACAAGAAGCACTTTTGCTACAAGCAGAGACACAAGGCATTATAAAAATTAAAAAAACATTTATTGTACAAAAATTTAAAAGTTGAAAATGAGAGAATTTAATAAGTTTGGATTTTATTAAAGTTGAAAAAAAAATCTTGAACGAATGTTGGACAAGAAAATTGGGTATTTGTATAGAGGAAAAAAGATTTTCCATTCAGAATTGTGTAATAACTTGAAAAACTGACTACAGAATCGTAAAAGAAATATGATTCAACATATCTCTCACTTTATTACGCAATCTTAACTCGTAAAATATCTTCTTTTACGTAACATCCTGTCCCAATAGTATTGTGATATCAATATCCGTTTTTTTATTTATTTATTTTATTTATCAGTATTTAAGTGGGTAAATTATTACATGGAAATTGTATGGAAAAATGATTTGGAACCATTTTAAAGAGAGAAAAAGAAACACAATCACACACACACACACAAGAAGAAAAACGGGTCATTTCCGGAGCCAAAAGAAGGTTATATTCGTGGTGGTACTTAAATTAAAAATATCAAATTTGAATTTTCCCCTATTTTCCATTATTTAGTTATTTATACACACACACACGCCCACGCGAATCATGTACTCGTATAATCACTTTTTTTGGACTCAAATATACATCAAAACAAATATTTTCCATGGAAACTGAAAATGGGAAATCTCCTACGATCCGTAATAACTTTTCTTATTCGAGGAATAAGAAAAAAAGTAAAAAATTCGATGACTGAAAAGCGAATTTTCTTCTTTTTGATTACGATTTATTTACGATAAAAACATTTTACCTGGTTACGAGGTACTTCCGCCGGTAATTACGGTAAACTACGGCTATTGTCTTACCTGCAATCAAAGAAAAGAATAGATTAATAAAAATTAAAAATCAAATTTCTCTTATAATTATAATTATTACAAAGTTTTTTGTTTTTGTTTCTTTTAAATCTTTTGTTGGAATTTAGCACAGCAATAGTTGTTGCAACAAACAAATATGGTTCATGATAACAAAAAATAAAAGAAAATCACGAGTGGAGAAGGCACCCAGTGGTGTCACTCCAGTAACTGGCTCTTGCTATACTGCTCTCACGATAAGAGTAGATCACGATAGGCCATCTTCTCCTCAATCTCCTGGTAATGTGGAGGAAGATAGGTGTTCTATGAGAGGGTAAGGATGAGCTGCTGTAGAATGGAATGATGAATTTGAGAAAACGAGTGTTAGCAAGATCTGTAATGAAAGGGATTTTGAGGTCATTTTGGAAGGTGACCTGCGTCCAATCGTTAGCTACGGTTCGGAAGCATGGGTATTAACCAAAGCGGACGAACAAAGATTGTGCAGATGTGGGAAAAGAAAAGTATTTAGAAGGATTTTCAAACCTGAAAGGACGCAGGTTGGCTATAGAATCAGGACGAATCGAGAAGTCGTTGAACTGAGTTCGGTGAGCCTGATATAGTAGCCACTATAAAGTCTGGGTAGACTACGATGGCTGGGACATTTGCACCGAATGGAGGAGACAAGTGAGGTCCCAGGAAAGCTCTATATGCACACCCTGGAACAAAAAGGCCAAAGGATAGGCCTCTACTAGGATGGTTGACCGACGTGCAGGAAGATTTGGAAGCCATTGGTCAGCAGAGATGGAGAAAGTCGGCAAGAGACCAGAGATAGGGTGGAGAGCTGTAGTGGCTGAGGCTCGGGTCCTTCATGGACCGTTATAGCCCTTGAGTAAGTATGGAAGGTGAGGTTAGATGCATGAGAACGGAAGCGTTAAGAAGTTTTCGAAGAATTTGCTGACTGTAATGTCTGGAGGCGTAGTGAGTTGGAACGCTTTGTCGATCCCCCATTCTTCGATGCCGTATGACCCCCAAATAGGTCGCAGTAACAGTAGATGATATAAGAGTCTTTTGTTACGTAGGTTAAGTTTCGAACGTTTGTCAAGTAATATGGCGAGAAGTTTTAAACAGATTTAAAGCCGAAAATCCTCTTAAAAAATACAATTAAAATAATTCAGGTAAGATTTATGATTGGATCGAAATTGGGAAACACAAAGTAGATGAAAAACAAAAAAACATTTTCTTACGGCTATCACAAAATGGATATTTCCGAGAAAATTCCAAAAAAAAGAAAAGAAAAAGGAAAATCTTTACGATCGTCATAACTTAGCTTACGAGGAACAAGAAGCAGTAAAAAGAAAAATCGATAACTTATAAGTTTTGTTAGTTTAAAGCAGAAACCATTTTCTCGTAGTTTTACGAGGTAACTTAAACCCAATGGGTTTCCGGTATTTAATACCATAAAAAAATGCTTCAAAATAAGGTTATCAGCGTTAAATAAATAAATTATTAAACCATGGTTCTTAAAAAATAAGGAAGTTGGGAAAAACTGATCAATGAAGAAGAATTATAGCAGGAAGTCGTGCGAGGGCCACTCCAAATATTTTCTTATTTATTTACTTAATTAAATATTAACAAAAAAAAAAAAAAATATGGCGTAGAATATTGAATTTATTCAGCATGGTTATTTGCAGATTTAGGAACCAGTAAGATCGCGACAAGGGGGGTCTTATAATAGAAAGAAGGGAGGAGAAAAGTAAATGAATTTGCTTGGAAGTGCTGCTCACATATCTAGAAAAGGGGCTTTAGTGACGTCATACACTCTCTCGCTCTAGCTGTGGCTCTGGGAACTGGAAGCAATTTGATGTACGTCACCTGGAGTTGACACATCCTTTAACAGTTCTACCACCTTACAGTCATCTCAAATAAAAATATAAAAAAAAAACTCTATTTTCTAGTTTTTCCCTTTATTTCCCCCCCCCCCTACCTTACCTAAAACTATTTACATTTTCTTCACATACTACTTGAACCACTATTTCCCGATTTAGAAAAAATACACCTTCAGAAAAATCAAAATTCTATCGAACAAACTAAAAACACTTTTTCTTATGACGCTATTTGGATACAAAGTTTCAAAGAAAATAGTAGGATATTGAATGGGATTATAGAAAATCGATCAGCGATAAGATGGTAAAGCATCAATTTAATTCGAACTTTTGGGAGTTTAGGAGTCCAGGAGGAGCCAGATACAGCTTAAACCAGTAAAAGCAAGGTTTACATAACAAGCAACGGGCTAACGAATTAGGACAGCTTCTTCAGCTATTCAATCTGAGAGAACCACTGAGAAAGGCACACACCCGAGTCAAAAACGTTTGACAACACATACAAATAAAACATTTCTTTTGCAATATGAGGTGTGGCTATTTAATAACGAGAACATTTTATTTTAAATTTATACATATTTAATTATTATCACCTTCAATATACACCACTTCCCTATCCCTACAACGCTCTCCATGCGAATTTACCATCGTTCGAAACAGTGCTGGAAGTCTTTTTCTTCTGTGAGCTCCTTGGGTGCTGCTTTTTCTTTCACTCAGCTTCAACGGACTGACATCGTGTTCCATTTTTAATGTAGATTTGATTTTGGGGAACAGATAAAACTCACATGGGACCAGGTCAGGCGAATAAGGCGGATGGCCTAAAACAGCGGATGTTGTACTTGGCTAGAAACGTCTTGTGACAGACAATGCAGTGTGAGCCGGCGCGTTGTCTTGATGGAGAACCCCGTGACTTGTTCTTCCACAAATCGGGTCGTTTTTTTTCCTTACTCTTTCACGGAGTTGAGCAAGCACCTCTCACGGTAGTAATGTTGATTAATTATAATCGGATATTTTCATCCGTTTTGGACGTGTGGAAGGGCAACCTGGGCGGTCTCATCATCTCCGACGTCTTGTCGGCCATCTTGGAAACTGGCGCACGTGATACAACATTCATCAGCATAAACTTCTTTTAATAAAAGATGAAGTTTCAGTAGCGGTTTTATCAAGTTTCACGTGTGAAATTTCACGACAATTCGTTGCTCTACTACGCATGTGTAGTAGGTATCATGTTTTCGGCAAAACGAAACTAACACCTCTTACACAAACACGTCAGGTTCCGGTCACACAGATTTCTTTACAAACACGTGAGACGATTCAATCGAAAGAGAAGGCTTTACGCTGCACAGCTGTCGGTCGTTAGGATTTGGCGCATGCATAGTTCTTCTATAGCAGCATCAGTCTCGTTATTTAATAGCCACACCTCGTACTACAACATCTGAACAAAACTGAATGTAAATACTCGAAACGAGTATTTCTTAAGCTTAAGCTACAACTTAATGGCTGGAATTCTTTGAAGATGTTACCACCAAACTTGAGCTATAAAAGCAGTTAAGCACAAAAGCGGTTATTTGTTACTCTGTTCCAATCAGCGGCATTGTTCCCTTACAATGATTAATAACTTAAATTGGATATTGAATCTACAGCACGAAAACAAAGTGCTAACAATCAGTAGAAAGGGATATAAATTAATTTTTGTCCCTTTTGTTGCACAAGTATAATAACATCGTTTTGTTGCAAAGCTTTCCCGGAAAATTATTGGTCGGAGACTAGGTATGAGGTAGGCTGAAATTGAACAAAGGGTTTTTCTATTTTGTATGGTTATATGGTTGCAGGAAGGCACACGCTTGCAGACGAACAAATGGCTGAGTAGATCGGTTGCTAATCTCAGACCCTTAGTGTTAGTACGTCTGGGCAGAACTAGAGAAAGAGAGTAAAATGCTAAGAGTTTCCCCGCCTAAAAGAGTAACGGGGTAAAGTTGAAGCAACAGAGAAGATAGAAAGAGATATGATGATATGGCGGCAAGCGAGCTCTAAAGGGCTGTCTTTTTTTTGGAAAATACGGACTGGTGTGTAAGTTCTAGTTGCTTTTGTAAACTAAAAGTTAAAATAGAAGAGATCTCCACCAGTAACCACAATAGATGACCACATGAATGGAAGGTTATAAACAAAACTGGTTTAGAAAGGGCGGGCTAAGGTTATATTCTGTGGGGCAGCTTGTTTATATTGGCCCCAGAAGATGTGCCTCCCTAGATTGGTAGGATCTCTCATCTCCTTCTACCATTCTATCTGTCCTCCTCCTCCTCTTCCACCATCCCTCACCACTTCCTCCACACTTGCTTGGTTAGAAAACCTTTTGTCACACAATACGGACAATTCAGCACTGATATAAATCGGTTGGTAGTACTGTGTGCGGTCTAGGGACAGAGAGAGAGTGAGACTGCGGCCAATGCCTTTTAAAAAAAAGATGGCTAGCCCTAAAGGGTTATAATTGTGTACAATACTAGAATAGAGTAGTTTATGGGAGAAAATGTGGACCCATCCAAACTCGGAACCCTTTCCACACACCCTTTTTTAGTTTTACACAATACATACAGCGCATTCTATGGGTCTGTTAGTCAAGCCAAACCCACTTTAACTCTATCTTTCTCTCTCTCATACAACTGTTAAATATAACCTTTCCACTATATAACCTCTTCCCCATTTTTTACAAAAAAAAAAATTCTAACTTAAATCACTTTTATAAATAAAATGTCCCCGCCCTTAGAGAACACACAATCGTTTTTAAGCCAGATCTCAGAAAAAAATAAATCTCAAGTATGTATCCCCTCCATACGACATTCTGAGGTTTCTAACTTCTACAGATTTTTTTTCAAACACTACTTAATTCTAGGGGAGGGGGTTAGCTAATACTGGATTCCATCGCAAAGGTCACAGGTTCGAAACCAGCTGCTGGCCTCTTAGATTTTTCTCTTTATTAGGAGCTTCTAACAGCAACACTGTTGTCAGTAACGAGAGAATATCAGGAGACTAAAGAAAGCTCCTGGCACCAATAACCTCAGATGTTGGCGCGCCTTAGGTAGCCAGATTAAACACATCATGCAGAAATGACTTCTTTAATCTAAATCCCCACCCCACCCCCCAATCACTCCTCAGAATGTCCTAAAACGAATTTCCCAAGGAAATTATTCAAATAAAATTAAAAAAAATAATCTATTGATTGTTGTACACCGGAAGTTTAATGAAAAATGGTAGGAAAATATTTTTTTAAATCCCAGAAAAGTGAAAATCTATTCTTTAAAGCGATACTTCCGGTAAGAAGAAGGAATTAAATCTGAATATTTCCAGTTTTTCACGTATTTTTTTCCCACACACACACACACACACACACACACGCACACACACACACACACACACACACACACACACGCACACCACAGTAAAACCATTTTCTGCAAACCACTTTTTCGACCTTAAGGGAAAAAATTTTTTTGACACGATCGCAATGCTTTTCCACTTCAACTGTAAAAAAGAGAAAAGTGAGGAAATTGACATTGATATTACGTGACAATGTCACACCTAGTAAAAAAACATGTCAAGAACATAACGGAAAACATGGCTTCTTCAATCTACTTTGTCATTTCCTTTTTTCTTTCTTTCTATCTTTTTCTTTTTGGTGGGCGGGGGGTGTGTGGAATCATACCAACTGTATTATTGAAACTTAATCAGTTATTCTTCTGTTCTATATAGAAGCCACAATTGGCTTTTGAGTTGGCAGAACTGTTTAAACATTTTAAATTGGATAGCATTGGCTAATTGAGTAGCGGTAGTAACAGGTTTGTTGTCATAGAAACTCAACGGTTACCTTTGTGGTTTCCAGATTGATTACAATTTTGTTCCCTACAAATGAACTTATTTTGAATGTATGTGGAAGGTCTTTTTTTTAAATAATTCTACACTAAAGCCATATTAATTATTAAAAATTTTAATCCTCCCAGCCGGATTTGAACCAGCGACCACGAGCACGTAACTGTTCTAATATTTAATTACTGCAGCCCTGTACCAACTGAAATACACCCTATTTTACCTTTGTTATTTTGGGTCATTTTTTCCGCAGTATTTTTTTTTTTTTTTTAATGCGGAGTTTTTACTAACTCTTTCCGGAAGGAGTATTTTGCAACAGTGCATGGAGATTTAACCAGATATATGTAGGTTTTGGAGTCCTCTGAGATGATGTCATCAGATAGGTTAGTTAGAAGGGTGCGGTCTACTAAGCGCTCACTACGATCAAAATATATCTTCAGCCGTTCCACTATGACGACTGCGGTCACAGTGGTCGTGGCGAAAACGTCACTAATGACGTCATTATTTTCGCTCACGGGAAGCTCACAACGCCCCACCTACAGAGCTGGATCAAAGTGGACGTTCAGAAATTTGGCGCAATTTTTAAAAGGAAAGATGGCGACCGAAAAAATATGTATCATGTAAATAAAAGTATTAGCTCAAGTAAATAATTGAATGTGTTTCTCGAAAGTCTAAAAAAAATAATAAAATGAAAAATTACTTATCCCTTTTACATACTAAATCATTTTCAGCAACTTTTTTCTCGAAACCTATTAGATCTGGGTTGTTGCAAAAAAATTACAGCTATAAAGGAGGGTTTGCACTATATTTTAAAGAAAATTTGAGAATTTTATCTTTTGTAGAAAAAGAGAAAAAAATTGTCAAAGTTGGGTGTTTTTCAACTTTACGCTTTTTCGTGCAGTTTTTGACGATCAACCCTTATACAACTGTCCTACCGGACAGTTTTAATCACTGAATAACGGCCAATTACACTTTGATAGTGAATAATACGGTCGCCTAAGTTTTCGCTTTTCACCATTGCGATTTTGTAAAATTGCATTCCACTTTACATCTGAACTAGATGAAGAACTTTCTAAAGCATTAATACGTTGCATTAATAAATATCCTACTGTTGCCACAAAAGACATTTTAATTTTATTTAAACGTAAATATAAATACTTCACGAAATTGTAATATTGAATTATAATGTATATATTGTATATTTTTAATATAAGAGGCCTGTAAATTAATAAGACTGATTTTTTAAAAAAAATTTATTCAAAAGGAATTACAATTCTTTATTGTCACCTTCAAAATAACTTCCTTCTGAAGCCACACAGCGCTGGAGACGTTTCTTCCACTTCTCATAGCAGTGCTCGAACTCCGATACTGGAATAGCCTTTAGCCGTTTGAATGTTTTCAACTGTCCCAAAATGAGTTCCCTTGAGGTGATTTTTCCAACTTCGGGAAGAGAAAAAAGTCACAAGGACTCAAGTCAGGGGCGAATAAGGAGGCTGAAGAGTCACAGGAATGTTTTTACTGGCCCAAAACTCTGGTTTATTGAAATTGCTGTGTGACAAGGAGCATTATTGTGATGCAACACCCACTTGTTCTTGATGCACTGCTATGAGGAGTGGAAGAAACGTCACCAGCGCTGTGTGGCTCCAGAAGGAAGTTATTTTGAAGGTGACAATATAGAATTGTAATTATTTATGAATACAAAAATTTAAAAAAATCAGTCTATTCACTTAATTTACAGACCTCGTAAGTCAACTTTACCAATAATTAATATAGTTTATTATAATCGCTTATAAACGGGGTTAAAATTAAAAAATAACCTCTCCAAGCTTCTGACTTATTTTCTAGGCCGCCATTTGTAATGTTTACATGAACGGTTGAAACACCCCCATAGTCCATTCCACTTGGGTTTTCGATTGTAACGCTCGCAAGCAAGTGGAACGGGCAAAACCGTGCGGTCGTGAGCGTGGTCGTTGTGAACGCTGAGTGGAACGCACCCAGAATGGAATTAACGTGAACAAACCAAGTTTAGATTTTATGATTTATAGTTAATTATATTTAATAATTATTAACTAATAACATTTCATAGAGTTTTTTTATTATTAGAGAAAGAAAATTTATAGAATTTTCTAAAGAGAAAATGAAGATAATAATTTAAGAAGTAATGATAACTATTCTTGGCCACAGGAAATAATCACCAGAAGCTGCATACAAGATGTGTACCCCCAGCGAACAAGAACTAAAATCATAAAAACTAAATTTTCATAAAGGTTTTTCCTAAAAATGAATGAAAAAAAAAAACAAGTTAGTCAGGAAACTATTCATCATGGTTGAGTGCAGGAAAATAAAAGAAAAGTCTATCAAAAAGTTGGAAAAACCTTGACAGTAACCTACAAAAACATCAACAACCACAACAAAAATATCCCTATTTTCTTTCTTTTCTCTTTCGTGAAAAACTGTCAGAAAACTCTTCCCCGCTAAAAACCTTAGCATCATCTGAACCATCTCTAGCTTGCAGTCTCTTTATTTCCAAGCTATTGGATTGGAATACATTAGGGAAATAGGCACATCACTGACTGGAGCAACTTACATTTTCCCTCGTTTGATCCTTTTTTTTTTTTTTTTTTTCTTTCCTAGCAAGAAGCCAGAGGGATTAGGGAATAAGGATAGGAAACTACTTCGTACATTTCTCTCCAACTGGAAAACATGTTGCATTCAATATGGAAAATGGAAGGAAAAAGAAATGAATAAATGAAATCTGGAAATAAAAACAATGAAAACTTTACTACTTAGGTTTTTTCTTATTTTTCTTTTCATTATTTTAAGAAAATCAGCAAGTTTAATACTTATTAAAATAAGGGAAACTCTCGGTACATGCGACGGGAAATCTTACTTTACTAATAAGGGTAAGGCACTTTTCTAAGGGCCAATTTTCTTGCCCCTCCTTTTGGTGTGTCTTCTGTCTTGACTGCTCGTGAACCTTTAATGATGTGAAGTATTACATTGTCACAATTAGCCCTGAAGATGACCTAGTGCTCCCTAGGTCGAAAGCTCGGCACAATAAATGAATATCATGACTGAAACGGGCAGTTATTATTTTTTCAACCTTTTGAAACAATGAATCAGTCACCAAAAATAATGGAACAGTAAGCTGTAGTACGAAAATACTTTCACATGACTTTGCCTGAACTTAACTTTGATGGCGATTCTCCTTTAGAGCAAATATATTGTGATTGTGATCTATTAAAGTAAAGTAAAGTAATTGCCTATTTTTTCAGGCAGGCTTTACGTCCAACTACCAATTAGGTGTCGTGGACGGAGGCGACCAGCAAATATACTTTGCTATAAAATCATATTAACCATTGAATAAAATCTAAGGCCTAGACCGGGGGAATCGAGCCCACTAAACCAACAATACATCTTAGCTTTGCGGGTCTAGCCCTCTAGCCTATAACCGCCTAACATACTTTACTATAATAAATTTCTCATATGAACCATTAAATAAAATCCAAGGCCTAGACCGGGGGAATCGAGCCCACTAAACCAACAATATATCTTAGCTTTGCGGGTCTAGCCTATATCCGCCTAACATACTTTACTATAAATTTATCACATTAACCATTAAATTAAATCCAAGGCCTAGAGCAGGGGAATCGAACCCACTAAACCAACAATACATCTTAGCTTTGCGGGTCTAGCCTATAACCGCCTAACGTACTTTACTGTATTTCTTTTATTAACCATTAAATAAAAGCAAAGGCCGACTAGACCGGGTATCGAACCCAGTACCACAATACATGTTACCTCGGCGCCTTTGTGATCTATTAAATCTTGTGCTTATCGTAATCTTGAACGGGTAATCGAGAGAAGCTCATTCTCTTACTTTTGTAATCAGTCAATTTGAAGAAAAGTCTTACAAGTAAAAGAGAAAAATCTTGTGAGAGAATCTAAGTAAGGATTCCCCCCCCCCCTATTTTACACAGGATCAGACAGGAAAATCTGAACAGCTTTTCAAGTTCTTGGAAGAAGTTCCACACAAAGATAAGACTTCCCTTTCGTGCCCTACACCCCCTCTCCACCCCCAAAAGTTTTCTTATTCAATAAAAATCTATCAACACTAACAACTTATGAATATTTATTCATGTATGTGTAAGTACATATTTATGAGTTCCTAGGCCTTACATAAGCCCTCCAAAAAGAAGCGCCAATTTGTTTCTTTTCTAAAGAGAGCCGAGAGAGTAGGCTATCCAATTTCCCGACATAATGAAGCTTTTATAAAGTTTTCCCTATCTTGATATATGTTATATGCCTTGTAGGCGGACATTGTAGGCCCTATTATCCCTGGGTAAATACACTTGTGGCCTAGTCCACTTTACCATGGGGAAATAGATCACGTTCAAGCGTTACAACTCAATTATTCAAGCTTATGAGGCTATTCACAAACCTCGCCTTCCCCCCCCTCCAAGATTTGGGCTAAACTTCCTTTTACATATAGCCTTTTACCACGCTTACAGTAGCTCCACCTGATGAGTAAAACTTGCAACAGTTATCGATACTATTTAAGATCACGTAATGATGGCGGATGTCGTCACACTTAGTGGTGGTCCCTTACATTTCCAAAAATGAAATATAAGAACTTCAACTTTTCTCTTTTCCCTTAATATTAAGGAGATTTGCAATTGTGCAGACAGGAAATTAACAATTCGAGCTTTCTGAACACGAAATAGTGATTCTTACAAAAATTTGTGTTAACCATGTTCCAAGATTTTTTTTTCTCAGCTTACGAATAAACGAAGCATGAACATTCCAGGATTATACTAAACGCTGTAGCTTTTCTCAGCCTTCTGCACTTGCGCAGTTTTTTTTTTCTCCACTCCAGTTTTCGATTTCCGCTTGTTAAAGTTAAAAAGGTCTGAAAGGCTAGAGCCTTTTTAAACTCAACTGCCGGAAGTCCACGAAAAGATGAGGCATGCAACGAGTCTCGAATTGTGAGCTTTAAGGGAGTTTTTAAGTGTAGTTTTTTGATTTCGAGGGTAGTTCAAATTAAAAATTAATATAATTATAATTTTTAAACTTTCAAGCTTTTATTAAAGCTGCAATTGTAAGCTGAACCATAGGCACCGGCAAAATATTCACAAAAAAACCACACGGTGCGCGGATCGTATCTTCACTGGAGCAACAAAATGTCCTCTCTCCTCTTTGCGTAGATTGCAATGAGGAGAAGGATTTCAAACATATAATAATGGATATGTCCACGTTATGTAGAAGGAAAGGAAACGAATGTTTGACGACATATACAGGTATTTAGATGCACCATTTCACTACGAAGACATAATATTCTCCACCAACATCTATGGGCTTAAATCTGTAGCAGAGCCTAGCAGTGAAATACGGAGTGTATTTAAAAGTTATAGCCGATTAGAATGAATGGAAGAAAATGATTAGAGCAGGATTATGGTGATTTTAATTTCGGTTAAGCTATAAGGATGGCAGGTATACGTATAGAGTACTGATCCATCCATTAGTTGTAAGTTTGTATGTAAATAGTTTGTATATAGTAGAGGGATGAATGAGTGAAGCGAATGTATTTATAAGTAAGAATGGAGAGTGAGTGATATTCTAGTGATAAGCACCTAGACGATGCTCTGGCTGAATGGCGGAAGCCAATGCCAAAAAAAAAAAAGACAAAAAAGTATACACAAAGTCCCTTTCTTAACTTTTAAGTACGATTTAATTGACGCAAAATAAAACAAAAAAACAAAAAAACTCATTGTGAAGATAGAAGATAGAAGAGTGCAGATATTGTCAGCAGAAGATTCAGCGTGCCAATTATCTCAATCATTTTAATCTTTATGCAAAATATGAAGGATATAATGTCTAATAAGTTAATGAGCAATAAAGATAATCTAAACTGGTGGCATTATCAGGGGTGAGTGATCAAAATAGGGAATAGTCCTGTTATATTATTGGACATGATCTATTATATAGAAGGGGGATGATCTCTCCCCACTCTTTTACACACGCACACATGCACGCTCAGTTTATCGTACAAAGATAAATTTCCTGTTTCACAGCTATTCTAATACTGGGCGATATGCTACGTATTTTACGTTTACTAGAATGGGGAGATACACGGAGGATCCAGGCTAACCAGTGGTTGATGTTGGTGGTTACTAGAGGGATAGGGTTAGGGCAATCCTGCCTTCATAGCCATGGCTCTCCCTAACACATATTCTGGATCCCACTATTTATCATTACACACACACATACTCTCTCAGGCAACAAAACTGAGACCCAGATCTATGAGAGAAATACTAGTTTTATAAACTGATAGGAGAATATGGTCAGCTGTGATAAAAAGTTTTACGCTGGACTAATCCGCCAATGAAATATAAACTAAAAATGAAAAATGAAAAAAATTATCGTAATATTTCATAGTGAATGAGTAGCTTAACGACGTTTTGAAAAAATATATATTTCTTTATTCTGCTGTTTTCTGTCAGTCCGTATGTCTATCTTTGTGACAATTTAATTGGTTAGATTAGATTCTTATGAGTGCTAGCCACGAAGCCTGAGACGTCACGCGACCCCCCCCCCCCAAACAAAGAGCATTTAGTGGACCAAAACAGTACTTGTAAATTTAACAGCCGTTTAACTGTTGACCAAATCAAAATATCACCACTTCACTTTTCAATAAAGGAAAATAGATTTTAATGCAATCAACAAAAGTGAGTTGATTATACAGCTTTATAAATTCCCTATACCGATTCCAAAAGAACACTCGTATTTATTGGTAAAGTCTGGGATTTGTAGTCTGGGACAAAGTAGGTATACGAGGTGTGGCTATTAAAATAAAGGAGACTGATGCTGCTACAGAAGAACTATGCATGCGCCAAATCCTAACGACCGAACAGCTGTGCAGTGTAAAGCCTCTTCTCTTTCGATTGCAGCGTCTCTCTCGTGTTTGTAGAGAAATCTGTCTGACCGGAACCGTCCGTTTGTGTACTAGAGGTGTTAGTTTCGTTTTGCCCGAAAACATGATATACTACACGTGTAGTAGAGCAACGAATTGTCGTGAAATTTCACATGAAACTGGGTAAAACCGCTACTAAAACTTATCTTTTATTAAAAGAAGTTTACGGCGATGAATGTTAATCACGTGCGCGCGTTTTTGAGTGGTTCAAAAGTTTCCAAGATGGCCGAGAAGAAGTCGGAGATGATGACCGCCCGGGTCGCCCTTCCACACGTCCAAAACGGATGAAAATATTCGATTATAATTAATCAACATTACTACCGTGAGGTGCTTTTGCTTAACTCCGTGAAAGAGTAAGGAAAAAACGACCCGATTTGTGGAAGAACAAGTCATGGGTTCTTCTCCATCAAGACAACGCGCCAGCTCACATTGCATTGCCTGTCAAGACGACGTTTCTAGCCAAGTACAACATCCGCTGTTTTAGGCCACATCCGCCTTATTCGCCTGTGACCTGGCCCCATGTGATTTTTATCAGTTCCCCCTAAGTCAAATCGGAATTAAAATGAACACGATGTCAGTCCGTTGAAGCTGAGTGAAAGAAAAAGCGGCACGCAAGGAGAAGAAAAAGACATCCAGCACTGTTTCGAACGATGGTAAATTCGCATGGAGCGTTGTAGTGATAGGGGAGGGGGGTGTATATTGAAGGTGATAATAACTAAACATGTATAGATTTAAAATAAAATGTTTTACAGCAATAGTCTCGTTATTTAATAGTCACACCTCGTAAGCGGGATTCGAATTGGGAATCGCCCACTTACAAAGCCACGCTCTTGACCACTCAGACCAACACCACCCTAGTGGCATCTATACGTAATATTAAACACACACCTACTAGCCCCACACAGAACAAATTTCTACAAAACCACTGAACAAGTTTCATCACTTTCTCATCCTGGAAATTAGGGAAACAGTAAGGAAAGCAACTCTAAGCGAGGAACAAAGTAAAATTTCAGATATTTAGGGGGGAAAAAATGGTGTACCATCAAATTCTTACAAAAATAACAGCATTTCCATGAGCAGAAAAACTTTAACGTCCCAGCAATGTTTAAACTAGAAGACGTATTTGCAAGTTGAAGGTTAGCAGCACTTCAACTAATTGGTAAAGACAGTTTGGTTAAGAGGGAATAACTGACAACTTCAAAATACTTTTGTTTCTACTCTTCCCCGTACCACTAACAGGAATACATCATATTCTCTCGCTTCTGTCTACCAGCATTCCCGGGATATGCTAATCGAGGAATGTTTTAAAAGTAAACTTACGAGTAAAGGGAAGTATGTTTTGCGATTCGGGGGACGAGGAAAATTGCTAACGGTACATGGAAACTAAGGAAGTAGCAGAAAGTAGAGCGGAAGTAAGGTTACATTTAGTAAGGTTAAGATAGAAGGTAACATAACCTCGCTTTTAGTTTTCAAAACTTAGGATTATCAACTTCATCTTAACATTTAAAGTTTAAAAAAAAAAAAAATTTATAATAAAGTTTACCCACGTCTTGTAATTTTAGTTTCCGCTTCTACTAATGTTAATACAAGTTTTCCTCACTTTCTGTTTGTCTGTCTGTGTATTTAAGTAAGGTGCACAGCGTATGGGTCTTTTGTTGGAATTAAATTTTGTTCCTTTGTGCATAGTTTTTTGGAATGGTTACTAACTGAGGTGTGAACATTATTTTGTAAGTTTCAAATCCTTAAAGAGAAGAGAGAGAGACAGAGAAAACAGGAAAGACTTTTCTTATCACTTCTGTTGTGTTTGTCAACTCTTCTCCATGGCTGGCAATATCCAGAGAAAGAGTCTTTTTCTCATGCTGGCTGGCTCTACTCTATTCAAAGGGGGAAAAATTCCCAGATTTCTGAGAGCAAGATATTGCAAGGAGCTTTTATACAAAACTTCTTGTTACAATAATAAAGGTTAAGTAGCAATTCTCTTCTAAGTAGGGAAACTTTTTCATCTTACTTGAATCACCCGTATGTTGGAGTAACATTGTTTGAAATTATCGCTGGCTTCCCTCTCTCTTTTACCTATCACTCTACCACAATCAACAACTTGAAGGCCAACTTTTTGGAAAAACCACTAGGAAAGAGGGGAAACGGTCTGAAAGACTAGTTCACTAGTTATCACAACTTGTTATGGGCCAAAATTTCTCCGGTTTTCTAAGTACAGTTTCACTTTTCCAATTGTTTTCTTAAATCACTTTCTTGTACTCCAATCAAGTATGGCCACCTTGAAAGTTGTGGGGGGGGGGGGTTTAAGTAGATTAAAGAAAATATTTTGGGGGCCATTTTGTAAAAAAGGCACCTTCCGGTGGAGAGTGATTGTGGACCTCTTGTGGTACTGGGTTCGATTCCCGGTCTTTAGGCCTTGGATTTTATTTAATGGTTAAATGAGAAATAGTAAAGTACGTTTGCTAGTCGCCTCCGTCCACGACACCTAATTGGTAGTAGGACGTTAGGCCCCACCTGAAAAAATTGGCGAATACTTTACTTTACTTATGGACCTCTGAGTTACAGTCGTCTTCCCATGAAGGTTCAAAAAAAAGAAAAGAAAAAGGAAATATAAATTTTGAGTTTCCTGCCATTATTGCTGCTTGTTCGCACACTCCTCGTTTCCGCCCTTTTCTAAATTTTCCAAAAACCAGTTAAACGTGTTTGATGTGTATACAGGGTTTGTCCCAAAAGTAATAATGAGCCTTTTTTCAAAAAAATAGATTTATTGATTAAACATTAATTACAACTTAATACTCTTTAAAATAGTCACCTCCTGCGTCTATACACCTTTGCCAACGTGTTTTCCACGCATCGTAGGCCCTCTGGAACTCGCTTTTCGGAATGCTGTTAAGGCAACTCGTCGTGGTTTTTTTAATGTTGTCCAGGGTCTCCAGATGCTTTCCTTTCAGCTCCCTTTTCACTCTTGGGAACAAGAAGAAGTCTGCCGGGGCTACATCGGGGCTATAGGGGGGCTGTGGCACCGTTGAAACACCGATCCGGGTCAGATAGGAGTTGACAACGAAGGCGGTGTGACTCGGCGCGTTGTCATGGTGGAGTCTCCATGACGACTGGATCTCTGGCCGGACGCGGGTGACTCTGTGATTGAGTCTTTTGAGAACTTCTTTGTAGAAGTCTTTGTTGACAGTCTGCCCAGGTGGTACAAACTCGTAGTGCACGATTCCCTTAGCGTCGAAAAACACGATGACCATGGACTTGACGCGGGACTTGCTCATTCGTGCTTTCTTCTGACGCGGTGACGAGGTCGTGTGCCACTCCGCACTCTGCATTTTCGTCTCTGGATCGTATTCAAAGATCCATGATTCATCTCCTGTGATGACGTTGTCAAGGAAATTTGGGTCCTCCTCACAGAGTTCAATCAGCTCTTTGCACACTTCCACGCGCTGCAGTTTTTGAGCGTCGGACAAGACTTTTGGCACAAGTTTCGCGCAAATCTTACGCATGGCCAAGTCTTCTGAAACAATTCGATGAACATCTGTTTTCGGCAAATTTAATTGTTCTGACATCAAACGAACACTCATTCGGCGGTCTTTGTTCAACAAATCTCGCACACGAGTGACATTATCGTCCGTACGCGATGTTGATGGACGCCCAAAACGGGCCTCATCGGCCACTTCTTCCCGGCCTTCCTTGAACGACTTGTGCCACTTTTTGACCTGTGAGTACGACAAGCAATCATCCTTGAAGGCCTGAGTGAGCAAATCAAACGTTTCCTTCACCGTCTTTTGGAGTTTGACGCAAAATTTTATCGCATAGCGTTGCTCCAAAGTTCTCTCCATCCTAATCACGACGAGGCTCTGCGCAGAGGTTTACTAAAAATGACGTCCCACCGCTCCGAGAGCTCGTACGCAACTGAACCAGGGGTCGCTGGCAAGCTTAGAGTCCCTTTCACCACTTCCAGCCGGTCGCACATGTGTGCGCTGTACAGTTGCATGGCAAAAAAATGAGGCTCATTACTTTTGGGACAAACCCTGTACACGTCAAACCACAAATCTCTATTACGGTGCGTTCGACGTGGTATACTCGTTGTGAAAAATATAAAATTGCCATTAACTACAAAAAAAAACTCGAAATTTTAATAAAATACAATAAGAATATTATTTTGGTGGGTTGTTTCCTTTATCTTACCCAATAGAACTGCCAAGTATTTTATACGGAGGAGGTGGTGGGAGTCAGCCCAATGATAAGTGGTTGGTACATGTTTGGTCTCCGCATTAGAGATTGGGGAATTAGGCACACAAATAGAAGCTCTCAACCCTTGTGCAATGCCCGTTTTAACCTTTTAGATAGAGATTCAGACCTCTAAGTACGAGCATGATTTCATTTTGCACAGAATTCAAAAAGCTCTTTTCTATTCCTTGTAAAAGCTCTTGCGTCCCTAGTTATAACTAGAGCAATGCATACGAGAAAAAGCGGTGCAAGATTTTGCAATGAGCACAGAATGCTCTGGTTATCTCAAGCCCCAGAAAGAGAGATTGCAGAAAAAGTCGCTGGCAGTGACTATTACGGCTATTGTAAACTTTTTGGTTGTTTTCGACGCTGCGTTCGACGTGTAAACCACGTCCATTGTCTGATTTTAATTCCGCACACTGTGGGGGGTTTTTGTAAAAAACTAAATTCCACCGCTTAACTAGTTAAGTGATACTTCCATTTTAGAGATTCTGTTCGCTAAGTAACAGTCGCGACCCCCTAATCCAAATATAAGTTACAGCCCCCTAAGAATTTTTTTTTTTTGTTTTGTTTCCGTATTTGTTGTCACACATTACACAGAATCCTTTCTCTAAAAACAAAGTTTCGAACAGAAGGGTCCTCAAAACAGATTTGAGTTGGTAAAGACTCAAAACCGGAAATGTGACTTGATCGCATTAGATTACTTGGTAAGTAAACGAGAAAATGTCGTGGAAATATTGACATGAGTTCAGTAAAATTTATTGTGCAAAGAAAATTTATAAATTTAAAAATTGCAATCAATTTTAAATCTACGCAAACATTTGTTTTGTGTATATTGTGGCTAGATTTACTAATAAGACATAACATACGACATTATTATGGATGCGGTAGACCTGTTGAATACCGCCATCGAACGAACAACTTTTATGAATTAGTTCGGCCTAACAAGTTCACTTGGTTTTGACGGTAACATAACTTCAAATATACATAATGTACATTCCAAGTTGTAAATGTTTGGCTTATTGTTTGTGGTAAATCTGTGGCACAGTCATGCGTGACTGATAGCATGATGATGACGACGACGACGATGATGACGATGATGGTGGTGATGATGAGGACGATCTCTGATTCAAATGGTGATGATGTGAACATTAACAGTTTAGCAGATATCTAACACACACACACACACAATCGCACACATAACACTCTGTGCATTGTACACAAATGGTTGTACGTACCAAGTTAAAATACAAAATCTCTTTGCATGTTTGAACATGCTTACTCTTTATAATGCCCCCCACCCCAGGCTTTTGTAACTTCGTATGATATATACATATAGATATACAAATCCAGTTTATACTCCTACGACTTAACACCCCACCTCTATGATGAAGATGAAGCCATGGTGATGTTGCGTAGTTGCAAAACAACACAGCTGACCAACTCACAAGACTTTCAATTACTAATAATCTCCAGATTCATTTCCTTCAAAACTCAGGAAACACAATCACTTCTTAATTAAATTTCAAAAAAGCTTCAAGAAAAATTATTGAAACCATTTTCAAAATAAACTCTAAGTAACCAGAAAAATCTATTGACTAAAATGGCATTTCCGGTAAACCGATTTAGTTCAAAGTTTTGAATATTTGTAAAAGGTAAGCTTATCCCCACTCAAACCCTAGAACTGTCGCAAAAAAAAAAGAATTGCCTTTGAAAGGTATATACTCGTAAGTACGAGTAAATCGCCTATTTTTTTCAGGCTGAGCTTAACGTCCAACTACCAATTAGGTGTCGTGGACGGGGGGGGGGCGGAAGCTCATGCTTTACTATAAACAATTTTTCCTAACAAATAAATACGCGAAATTCGAATTAGGGATCTCCCACTTGCAAAGCCGCGCTCTTGACCACTTGACACGTCCCTTATTTTGCTGTATCATTGTAACAGGATGTTGCCCAAGTGAGATCAAAGTCACAGCTGCAGTAGAAAAAGATCTGTACAATCATAGGAGGCTGCGAATGGCGTCACACCAGCCTTTGGTATACAGTCGACTCTCGATAATTCGAACTCGACAGCGGTTAACTTCGGTAAATCGAAAAAATGCAGTTATTTCGATACGGTCTTTACTATAAATTTCTCATATTAACCATTAAATAAAATCCAAGACCTAGAGCTGGGGAATCGAACCCACTAAACCAACAATACATCTTAGCTGTGCGGGTCTAACCTATAACCGCCTAACATATTAACCATTAAATAAAATCCAACGCCTAGACCAGGGGACTTGAACCCTCCATCTACCGACATCTAATTGGTGAAGTTGGACGTTAAGCCCTGCCTGAAAAAAGTAGGCGATTACTTAGTCGTGTGAGTGTGCTCGCTAGAGATTTCCAAATTACCGGAATCTGAAAATGTGGGTATCTAATGAAAAACGCAAAATCGGAAGTGTACACGATGTGAATATTTAACTTCCTCTTACTGAGTGCTAAGAGTAGTGAAAATGCTTCATTGAAGTAATCATATTTGAGGCGTTCTAGAAGCCTATTTAAATTGTGATAAATTGTGTTGAACAAAAGGGAACAATTCGTCTATTGAGTGGTGATGGGAGGGGGTATTAACCACTATATTCCATTATGGAGCTAAAATAAACAGAATGTTCTAGCCTCTTGTTTGGTTTTAGTACCATTTATCTAATGTCTGGTCCATGGAACAGCCCAGGATGGATAGACAATCTTGGTTAAGTCAGGAATGATGGAGGAGAATGGGTGATAAAAGGCCCAATGGAAGATCTCTTACCACCCCTATACCTTTTACCTCAGCAGTTGCCCTAAGATACAGGCTTGTATAGTAGTAGCCCCAAACAAGACTGCTGCAGTCTATCCAGAAATAATTCGATTATAACCCAAACAAAACCAACATTTCGGGGTCCAACATTCCAGAACCACAACTAATCCACAGGAGCTTCAAATTACAATTATTTACGTTCCTGATTGTACCGAGGTCCTCACTAATTTCAACCAATTCAACCTCAGTCATCAATAGTAAATTAGTTTATTATTAAATAATATAAATATTTCTCTGTTGATTTTAATTTATAACTTTCTATTAGAACTTAAGTATTTTTAACTAGAAATACTTGTTTCGCAGGGGGGTCACCTAAATCGTAATAGAGTCGTACCAAGTACATAAAATTCTCGCTTTTGGAAGTGTCAATAGAATTTTCCAGTAAGATATTAAAAAAAAAAGAAAAGTTGTATAACATTCATTAGTAAAATATGGAAAGTTTAAAGAAAATTTATAGTACTATTTTTTGGGAAAAATCTCTCACAAAAAAAAAACTAAATCTACAAGGTGGTTACTTCAGGTTTAAGAATTTTGAAGCTACTTTTCACCAGTTTTCTTTTTTCTGTTGGCGGTGACCTTGATGAAAACTCAAAAAGTGAAAATTTGGCACGATCACGATGCTTTATAAACTAGTAATCAGGAAATGGTGAGGGAGGAACTTCCTGTTCTATATGTAACACGGAATCCGACAGAAGCTAGACTGTTCTGAATTTCAGTACCACCCGAACAAAAAAGGTTAGCTCATCAAAAAGTAAAGTAATTGCCTACTTTTTTAAGGTGGGCTTTACGTCCAACTACCAAATTAGAGTGTCGTGGACAGAGGCGACTAGCAAACACACTTTACTATGAAGTTCTATTAACCATTAAATAAAATACAAGGCCTAAAGACTGGGAATCGAACCCACTAAACCAACAATACACTTTAGCATTGCGGGTATAGCCTATAACCTCCTAACATACTTTACTACAAATTTCTCATGTTAACCATTAAATAAAATCTAAAGCCTAGACCAGGGGAATCGAACCCACTAAACCAACAATACATCTCAGCTTTGCGGGTCTAGTATCTTAACCGCTCGGCTACCGTGGCGCCTAGGTTAGCCCATCAATGTAATTAGTTTTAACAAAAAATAGCAAAGCTCAAAACTGGGTACATAGCAAGAGGAGAGTAAAATGACGTTTCTATTTTCTACAACTTGGATACATACAGCGGATATAATACGCCCCCGCTAAGCACTTTAGTATAATACAGCTGGCCCATATTGTGCACCTAATATGAAATAGACAAAGTAGCTAGTTTACAACAAATCATTGGAATCCACCCCCAAAAAAAATCCCCCTCAAAAACTGAAAAATAGATAGGGTAATGGCGCACTTCCGGTTTGCTAATTTTGTCTGTAGGCTTATTGGTTCGTTTCTTTTTCCTTATTGGTTCACGGTGAAACGCACCTTACCTAACCCAGTCAGTTTCCCAAAAACACACAAGGGTTAACCTATTCAGGTTACCTTAAAATAAAATAAAAAATCAGGATGAGCGCAATACTTCCTCTTACGAGTAGAAACAGGAAGTAATGAAAATGGCACAATATCAAGTGGAAAATGGAAAATTTATTTGTATGCTTTTGTAAACATTAGTTAGTGGTAAATGTATATTACTAACATTATAATATACCGCAGTAGATTATTATATAATAGGATGCAAATTATGTATGCATGAAAGAGCACTAAATAAATACCAGTAAAGCGCATAATTTCTAGTTGTGTACACTATTCTGAATTTGCGTTTCTTTATTTGCGATGCGCTTATCGCTTGAATACCTTTCTGATTTAGCTGAGTAGAGGAAGCACAATATCGCAACGGAAATTGAGCCCCTAATGTAAACTAACTTAAACAAACAGCTGTTCTAATTAAAAACCATATTTGAACGGTTAATTATGGCAGCAATTATATGCATATTAATTAAAAAATATTATTTTCCGCGCATGCGTCCAGTTTTTCGCTATATACAGAAAAGGCCACTGTTTCTAACCTCTTTAGAATCATCTCCTAGTAAATGATTGATCAGTTAAAATGCCCAAAATAATAGCGAAACCAAGTTTAGAAGTAAAGTAATTGCCTATTTTTTTCAGACGGGCTTTACGTCCAACTACCAAATTAGGTGTCGCGGACGGAGGCGACTAGCAAACATACTTTACTATAAATTTCTCATATTAACCATTAAATAAAATCCAAGGCCTAAGACCGGGGGAATCGAACCCACTAAACCAACAATATATCTTAGCTTTGCGGGTCTAGCCTATAACCGCCTAACATACTTTACTATAAATTTCTCATATTAGCCATTAAATAAAATCCAAGTCCTAGACCAGGGGAATCGAACCCACTAAACCAACAATACACCTCAGCATTGCGGGTCTAGCCTATAACAGCCTAACATACTTTACTATAAATTTCTCTTATTAACCATTAAATAAAATCCAAGACCTAGACCAGGGGAATCGAACCCACTAAACCAACAATACACATTAGCTTTGCGGGTCTAGCCCATAACCGCTCGGCTATCGTGGCGCCTAAGTTTAGAATTAAAATGCTGAACACCACAAACTTGGCTTATCTAAATAGAGTTCACAGTATTACAAAAGGTTACAGGAAATAGTCCCAAAATTTGAAAAAAACACGACAAACTTTAGCTCCAGTGGCAGCCGAAACGTGTTAGAATATCCTCTAAAATGGCATTAATGTTAGTCATACAGGCTTGCCACCTGTCCAATATTAATAAGAATCAAATGTGAGTTTCCCAATTTAATGAACAATCAGCTCACCGGATGGAGCCACATTATCGAATAGAATTTTCCCCTATTTTAAGAATTTCCTCGTAAATGATTTTATTTTTAAACAGTGTACAGTGTTTACAAAACACGTAACTCCTACAACTTGAACTGGAAACTGAATTACTGTACTCTACTGAGAGAGAGGCTTTGGGTTGATTCCCTTTAAATGTGAGCGGAATTAAGTATTATTGAAGAAAATGTGTAAAATAGAACTTAGAAAGAAAATAGAAGTAAAAGAAAGTCACGTGATTAAGCACACGAGATTTTCCCCTCCTTACCTTGAACAGATAATCTTACAATACTTTGGAAAAAGAAAAATAATCACCTTTTACTTTAAGATGGAAGAAGAAAGTAAAATGAAATCACAAAAATAACTTATTTTCATACTTTCACTTCACCTAGTTGGAAAAGAAAGATAAGAAATCGCAGGACCCAATTTTTATTGGCGCTCTTGAGAAAAGTTCTTTCTCCAATAATAATATGCAAAGCCAGAAGAGACTGGAAAACAGCCGAAGGTGGAGGAGTTAAATTTAGTTAAAGTAGAGGTAATAAAATATCTTAAGCATCAAGTATGACGTCGTGGCGAACTAAAGGGAACGCTAGCAATGACGATGACCTCATTATATTATTTAAAGAAAAAAGCAAAAAAAAATGGTGGTGAGATGGAGGCAGCGCACTCTACGGTCATAAAGAGTTCCTGTAGTTTGGGTATAAGTGAGTGTCTGTGTGTAAGAGAAGAGGATGCAACCATGCCAGAGGCCAAATGGCAACCAAGGAAGTGGGCGGAAGATAACTATAGAAAAATTGCGACTAGAGTGGGGATTATACTTATTCAGATTCAGCGGATAGTGAAGGCATGGAAATGAGGTTTGAAAAATGTAGGTCTGACGAGCTCTCCGTCGCTCGCCCCCCCAGAATTCGCTAGCACAGTACGGGGGTTATGGCAGGTTATTATCAAATAGAATAAAAAAGAAAAGAAAATCACTCGCCTCTCACCCATAACTGTATTAAAAAAAGAGAAAAACACAACACTATATTCTGCAACTATACAACCTCTAGTGGAGGTTATTAATGTGTTACATTTCCTGCAGAAGCTGTCGCGGAAGTTGTCCAAAAAAAACAAAGTGAGTTAAATAAGAAAGAAACACGCCTCATCTATTACAGTTTTCTGTTTTTTCTTCATTTTCTAATCTTCTAAAATTATTAAAATATATTTCTGAGATTAATGATTTAAAAAAAAAATAATATTAAGAATCTAGCTGTTATACTTTCTTTTTTTTTTAATTTATTTAGTAATTTACAATCTGCATACAGATGTATACAATAAGTAAATATAGAGAGAGTGATGAACTGGTGTGGGAGGAGAGCAGGAGGAGAGAAACTACCCAGCGGTAGCACTCTCTATAGGAGAGAGAAGAGATAGGAGGAGGAGAGAGTGATGAACTGGTGCGGGAGGAGAGAAACTTCCCAGCGGTAGCACTCTCTATAGGAGAGAGGAGAGATAGGAGGAGGAGAGAGTGATGAACTGGTGCGGGAGGAGAGAAACTTCCCAGCGGTAGCACTCTCTATAGGAGAGAGGAGAGATAGGAGGAGGGGAGAGTGATGAACTGGTGCGGGAGGAGAGCAGGAGGAGAGAAACTACCCAGCAGTAGCACTCTCTATAGGAGAGAGGAGAGATAGGAGGAGAATGGCGTTTAGGCCTTCAGACTACAAGGAAGTCGCGGGGCCACTGGCGATTCAGTCGGCGAGGAGTATTAGGGATGTCAGAGGAAGCGAGAGACAGTACAAAGAGGATTAGAGCTAGTCGAGAGAGTAGTATGGAATTTTTGGTATTTAGTCTTGGCGAGTTGATCTATGAAGGGAATGTTGAGGTCGGTGTGAAGTGTGAGGTTAGTCACCGTAGAAAGGAGCGTCAGCTATCTGTCGGCAGTAGTTTTGACTGAAATGTCCTGTACTGTCCGTATGTTTTGTAGGTTTGGCTGAACCCCACAGATCCGTAAGTCCACATAGGTTAGAGAATAGTGTTTTATATTAAGCGTTTGAGTTCAATGGGTGAAGTTGTTATACTTAGAGGAACATTTTTAATTTATCTCAAACTGCTTAAAACTAAATTTTCCTAGAAAAATCATTGGGAGAATACGGCGCCTTGATTGACGTAATAGGGAAAAACTTCTTGTAGAGATTCAGATTCTACTCCAAGGACTGTTTCACCGAGTAGAGGGTGAAGAGAGAGAGAGAGAGAGAGAGAAAATGTTGTATCCCGGGACGCGATAAGATCACGTACAAAAAGAACATCAAGATCGTTGTGAATGGTCAAAAACAGTTAAATAAAAATTTGAAATCCATTTCTATTCAGCTGATACAGCCAAATTGCGCACAAAATAACCTGAGGTTTTAATTGGGGGAAAAAAAAGGAAGCTTCTATAAATTCGATTGTAAGACCCCCCCTTAATCCTTGTCGAACCTACCAGTAACTCAGCGAAAAGAATCCCCCTCCTCTACCACAAGAGTACCACATCATCGAATGAATAATAATTCACTTTTCTGAAATTTTCAATGATTTTTCCCTGAACTTCAGAAATATTTACTAATTTTTCTCAGCAAAATTCTTTTTAATGGCATTTTGAGCAAGGATAGATTGTAAGTTACCTTTCTAGTGTCATTTCGATGCAATGAGCAGTTTTCAGTCTGAATAGTTGAAGGCAAGGGTACCTTTTTTTTTTGGAGGGTGACTGATTATCAGAGAGGAGAAGAGAAATCATAGCCAGTTTCAGTCTTATTTCATTTTTTTGATTAAGCTTTCGACAATAGAGTCTAAGCATCTTCAGAACTTATTTTGATTAATTAACACTGCTCATTGGTTGTGATAATACTGTGTACTTTGAAGCATTTTTTTACAAGGTAGATGCTTTAAAAACTTTTTAACTTATTCAAACTGTCTGTTCAATACAGGCGGAGTGAACCAACAGTTAAACTTTGAAAATAACAGTTTTTAAATCATATACCATGTAAAATAAAAAAATCCTAAATCACACATAAAATTAATATTAATTCATCAATATAAAACCCTGAATATGACCTAGTCCCTGTTCAAATGATTGCCCAAAACAAATTACAAGAAATAAGACTGAAATTGGCAGTAACGTCTCTTTCCAAAAAAACTATAATGTTACTAAGAACTAAATAAATTTATGAATAAAAAAAAAAAAATTAGAGTTTGGAAAAAAAAAGTACAAGTTTCGAACCTGAGAATTATACTAACTGAAAGTCGTGTGAGTGGTAACATTAACACCATATTTCTAGGTGAAGTTCGCGAATAAGTCACTAGAGGGCCTAATACTAAGTTGTTACATCTGTTGTTATCGTTACCAAAAATTTTTCTGCGAATTGTAAGCAGGCAAGGAGAGGTGGGGTTTAACATGGAACCTTTTTGCTAGTGTGTTAGCTTCACGAAATCTACTTAGCTTTTAGGTTATGAAGTACACATGGAAAGTTGGAAAATAGGACTGAATTGGTGTCTAGTTTTTTATTTTAATGATTCTATGTTTGCAATTTGAATTGAAAATTAATACTCTACAAAATAGGATGTGGCAGAATTTTCCTGTTATATTTTATTAATGTTAATAAGTGGAAACTGCATAAAGGTTACATAGTATCAAAGGTGCGTATTGCATGTAAAGTAATTACTATTTTTGGTTACACGGAGGTGTGGCCTATTTATTTTAAGCGCATGCGCAGTACAGCACACTTACCGTTGACTTTTTAAACTTCTTCCCGCCAATGTTCAATATATTCTTTTTAAATTTCTCAACTTCCCGCTAATGTGCTGTATATAATTTTTTTGAATTTCTTACCTATTTATTTTTAGTGAGCATGCGCAGTACACTCACACTTAGTAACTGCTTCCTTTCCAACGTATTATCAGTTCCCGCCAGTGTCCAGTGTGTAACTTTAAGTGCGTTTTTTTTTAAAGTTCATAAAACATGAACGTTTAAAATCTACAGTTTTTCTTTTATTTAAAGCATGTAGTCTGAGTGAAGATGGAGAGATGAAAGTTTCAAAATTTTGAATAGGTGTTGGTTTCATTAGTAATAGATATGTAGGTCCGAAGTGTGTTAAGTATGAAAAGGAGTCATTCTTCCATGGGCGATCAAATGAGAGCATTATTTAAGGGAGTAAATAAATTGTATTAACAGAAGGATAGGGATTGCATTGAATAAGGTAGGCTTCTTTTCTTTTGTTTTTCATGCGTCTGAATTACAAATTAGATTTGTGTGTGGATTAGTTGGGTAGTGAGGGGGTGTGGGGGGCGAAGCCCCCATAAAAATAAAAAACAGATCAGGGGGTGTGGGGGCAAAGCCCCCACAAAAAGGGGGGGTTTGGGGGGCACAGCCCCCACGAAAAATTTTTTAAATAAAATTTTCAATCTTGAATTAATAATTCGAAGTGATTCTGATTCGCGTTACCATATAACCCGCCAGATTTAAATGTAAATATAAAATAAAGAAATATTTTTATATTTACATTTGAATTTGGCGGGTTATATGGTAACAGCGAATCAGAATCACTTCGATATTAGGCCACACCTCCGTGGGCTATTGTAAAGATTTACCCTATTTTTTTTTATCTTTAAAGACAGAAAAGACTGGACAGTCAATTTTACTTTATATTGCTGCCGAATTCGATATAGTTAGAGGCGAGTTTACAATACTTAACAAACTTTAGACCGACGCAACGGGCTACATCACATTAAGTGATCTTTCTTTTTCTTTTAAGAAGAAATAATTTTGCAGATTTTAGATTCGAAGACAGTTATATTACAGGATGATAAATTCTCACTAGATTGCCTCTGGGAACTATAATAATCCCCTTCAACCATGCTGCTAGGGCATAGTCTGGTCTGTTTCAGTTACGCTAGGCTACGCAGGTATGTTAGCCCTCTTCCAAAACAGACATTAACTAACCTACATAGATCAAATGATTAAGAAACTGGTTCTAAGAAAGGAGACAGATCATGAACCTTTAGAAAACCGGAGCAAAAACTTTTCGAAATTAACTCCTTGGAAACGCAAAAATGTTAACTGCAACAAGCCTACAATTGAGAATACCCTGATCAACAAACGATTTCCTGTACCAGACTGTTCTGTGACATATTTCAGACCACTCCCTGACTTAAGCCCTATCAGTTAAGATATTTGCTTGTAGCTACACTCGCCTGTAACGACTGCATACCTAACCAATAACAAAATGTACTTCGCAACACATACTACCATTAATCGAAAACTCGGACGTTTCAAAGCAACAGACAACTTCCACTTATCCTTTCATACACTTTCTCAACTTTACACGATCACATAGGCGAACCCACTTCTTCACAGAAGCCTAGACCAGGGGTCGGCAACCCGCGGCTCGCGAGCCGCATACGGCTCTTTTATCCAAATTGTGTGGCTCTTCAGCCTGTCCAAAATAAATTGTATATTTCAATTTTATTGAAACAAGTGAAAAGTTCATTTATTAAAGTAAAGATATTTTTTTCCAAAAATGATTTTAAATGTGATAGGTTTGAAATTGAATAGAATTATATTAAAACAAAGTACGTAATTATAAAAGACTGCCTCCATTTTCATTCAAATAAAGGTTTAGTTATTATTTATTCGTTTATTTACTTTGAATATGTGAAAATAAATATATAAAATTGTCAAAGTTGACGATCAACCCTTTTTACCACTGTCCTACCGAACAGTTTTAAAACATTTAAAGGTTGTTGAATATCATAAAATAATAATTTGCAAGTTCAAATGGTCTACAGAGTTGTTTACACTATCATCTCTGCGGCTCTTGGTAAGATTTATTAAAATTATTTAAGGAAAAATGGCTCTCTACTTAAAATAGGTTGCCGACCCCTGGCCTAGACTGAAACCTAAAAGTTGTGTTTCTTTTCTATCTGCAATTGGTATCGATATACGAGTACAATTGTAAGACTCTTAAGTTCTATGTGAGTTAGCATGAACTCTACATTAAAAAGAATAAAAATATCTTTCACTGAAAATAATAAAATAAGTCAAACGAAATGTTAAAACTTAATAATTAGAATTTAAAATATTATATATAAATTTCTTACCTTAATGTTGTAGAACCAATTTAGAAACTGCATCCCAGCTGTTCCAAGAAATAGGCACTGCACTAACACAACACTGCACAAAACTGCACTTCCCCACTGCCCGAACTGATCTGTTTGGAACAAAAGTAATTTTCATCAAAAAAGAAGAAGAAGAATTACATTGTTAACAAGAATAAGGATAATTATAAATAGGGAGTGAACCATATTTGATTCTAAAGAATAAAGAATTCACATTTTAAGGTATGTAATACAATAAAAACCATTTTTTTGGACTATTGGTTTCAAAATAGGCAACAAATTGAAGCTTGCCTGAAATTTTCAATTACAAAAGACAAGACTGAACTCATGATTTATGAGAAAACTAACAGACAACTTTCTTTTATCTTTTTCTATACTTTCTCAACTACACCCGGTCACATAGGCGAGCCCATTTCTTCGCTGAAGCCTAGATGGAAACCTAAAAGTTGTATTTTCTTTTTCTATCTGCATTTAGTGTCGATATACAATGGTATACAATTAGTCTTACAATGGTAAGACTTAAGCTGAATGGGAGCTAGCATGCATTTAATGTAGAAATAAAAATATATTTCACTTAATATAACAAAATAGGTCAAAAGTAATGTTAAAAAACTTACTAATTAGAATTACAAATATGGGTGTATGAATTATATATCTTACCTTAATTTTGTAGAACAAATTTAGAAACTGTAACCCAGCTATTCAAAAGTAATTGCACTGCACTAACACAACACTGCACTTGCTCACTGCCCGAACTGATCTGTTTGGAACAAAAGTAAAGGTATGTAGTAATTTTAAAACAATTTTTTGGATTGTAGATTACATATTAAAGCATATTTAAAAATTTCAGTTAGAAAAGAAAGACTAAGAGTTCATGACTCATTTAATAGATAATTAGTAAACTAGAATTGTAACTATAAAATATTTCAGCACCAGGATTTAAATTAGTGTATTTAATTTAAATAATGTTGCAGGAACAACCCAGTAAATCCCTGTAAAACAGTAAAAGCAACAGGGATTGTTGGATTTAAATTTCAAGATCTTCAAATTTTAAACTTTTCAAGACTAATTGTAATCCAGAAATAAAAAAAAAAATAATGAAACGAAAATTAGAACTCCAGGTAGGCTTAATTTTGTAATTATTGCATAATTAATAAATTTTTTAGTATGATTTAATCTTTATTACAATATATATGTATATATAATATATTTAAAAACCTTTTTTAGTTCATTAGATCCCTAATGAACTTTCAAAAATTAAAAATTTGAAGTGTCTGTTAAGATAAAAAAAAAAAAGTGACTGTATCAAGGCCACTTAGACTTTTCCCAAAATCTTAAACTAACCATTTTATCATCTTTTACAAAATTCAATCCTATGTAATCCTTTAAAAAAAAGCATTATTAAGAAAAACAAAGAAAAAAGAAAAATCAATAATCATGAAATAACATTTTAGTAATTGCAATTAAAGATCATTAAGTTGGTTAATAAATCTAAGATTAACTTATTAGCTGTCGCCATATTTGAATCTTGGAAAACTGAAAATCTCGTTAAGATTCTTCATAATGGAATCCATTATAAAACCTAAAATATTTCACATAATTTTAACGTTAATGTACCACTAAACAAATTCAAGTATAAATAATGACAAATAGCTTTACTGATGATCATTAATTTGATTAGTAATTATTCGATTTTAGTTCGCCATATTTGAATCTTGAAAGAATTCAAAAATTTCTTTAAAACTTTTTATAATGAAATCCATTATAAAACCTAAAATATTTCACATAATTTTAACGTTTAGGTTCCATTTAACAAATTCAAGTATAGATTTTGTTAAATAACTTCATTTTAATTACTTAAAATTTAATTTAATTTCACTTACATAGAGATGGTCTTCTTAGGAGCAGCCAGTCAAAGATGGACTAACCCTTGTAGAGGGGGATCACTCTTCAAACAGCTTCCGATAATCTTTTGACTTTATTAACTATTAAAATTGATTTCAATAATCATTATTATTTATAAAATTTATTTTAATTCATTTTCTTTTTGGTTTTAATTGAAAAAAAAATCGTTTTTTTTTTTATTTCAGCGAACTGAGTACACTTAATTAAAATGACGTCATCTTCTACAAATGGCATTGGCGTGAAGAATTTTAGTTGAAATTATATTCTTAATTTTGAAGAATTTTTTTTAAATTAATATTTTTAAAGTGAAAAACAGTTTAATTTGTATAAAGTAACAATATTTTCAGTAAGTTTTATTTAGTGAACTTAATTATCAAGTCATTTTAAATAGAGGTTTGTAACATTCCTTATTAATTATAATATTTCATATTAATATTAAATTTTTTTTTAATATATTATTTTACACAAATATTAAAGAGTGCTTCTGAAAGATTATTAAATTTGTGTTCAAATTTAGCCGATATAAGTGATTTACTCATAAATTAATTCCAATTATGAAATTATTTGATGCATCATTTATTACAATCATGTACCCAAGTACTTGGTGTTCAATATGGCCAATTTACGCATTTTAATTGGATATAATTACATGCTATCCATTTTTTTTTTATTCCGAAAACTTTGTTCATGAAGCAATGAATTCACATTATATTAAAACAAATAGATTTAATATTATATACGTACATGATGAGGATATTATTATGGATACTTAGACCCGTTTAGGGGTCGAGCAAAGGACTTTTCCAGTAATTATTGATTACAATTGTTTTAAAATAATGTCTATTCTAGAAAAAAAAACAAGTTGGAACAGGAATTGGATAAAACGTAATGATCTGTGCCTAAATTTTATGATGAATAAAGTAATTCCCTCTGATGTAAGTTTAAATTTTAATTTGACATTCTTGTGCCACTTACCAGTTAGTTTAAACTTCGCTATTTCTTCTAAAATGTTCTCCAAAATATACTATTTATTTTACATTTAAACGATAGTATTCCACTTACTATTTGTGCATTGGTTTCCGAGTTAATTTATGTTCCTTTAGCCGGTCTATTTAATGCAGAAGATTTCTTGAAAAAAAAGTCATCCAGCAGCACCTAAAACAATTCATCTTCAAGAGAAAACAGAATTAGTTAATATGTGGGTGGTAGGTACATTTTTTTTTTTTTTTTTTTTTAATTTTGCTTCCTTGAGGCCAAGTTCGAGACAAAAAAAACAGCTGATGTGCAGAATTTCTCCCTTTAAGAGGATTGTAGTGAGTTTATTTATAATTCTGTAGCATCGTCGTCTGAAGCCGAAGTGATAGTCTGTTAGGAAATGTTGGACTGGCACTATTGCTTTCAGCTGTTCTAGTCTGTTAGATGAAGTCAAATGGTACGGTTTTCCAGGTTTATGTATCATTTTTATGGATGTTTCCAGGAGATTGAAAAGTAAGTGTTTTGCAGTGGAGCGTAATATATGTTGTTTAAGAAGAGTAAACCTCTTCAAATTACCAGTCTTTAAAACTTCTTTTTTTACTGTTAAGAGGGGATTGGCATGTACGCTTTCAATGACACTTGATTAGCTGTCAATCTCTGCAATGCATAGCCCTCTCATTCTTGGCTGCAAACTGTGATTACTTCATGAAGAGTCTTTACAGGGGCTGGCAATAGAGTGGAAAGAGGCTTCAGATGTGATACAGTAATGTGATTACTATTTTAGGGCTATAAATCTGTTGAAGGCATCATTCGAAATATAACTTATTTGATTCAATACTGCCCTTAAAGGATAAGGAAGTTCCAAAGTAAATACAAGTAAAATTACAAAAAAAAATGTTATAGGAATAGCCTCAAATGTGAATGGAAGAATAATTTTTACACAGGTGAAAATAAATGAAATTTACTCGCCATTCATTGCTGTACAATTATCAAGAAGGCTCTTATAAATGCATCAATTTTTTTTGTAAGTTTTACCAATTTAAAGATTTCGATCATCTTCGACTACTTTAGTTCATTAGTTTTGTGTTAAGAATTTGCTTTGTACAAACTTTGTTTACTTCTTTATTTTCTATGAGGCAAAGTTGCATTGAGATTGAGACCTAAGTGCATTTTGCTCCCACCATACTATGACCACTCACCTTACAGCAACTACTCCAAATGAAGATCTCTGGAAGTGTTAATATCTTTCTCTAACTCCTTGATAGTTACTTACAGGTTCATTAGATGATGTCATCGCAGACATTTAGATGACTTCTCCAGTATTTTCTTTCTCAGGTTTTGCAAGTGTCACTGAATCGACAGTGTACTCGTATTTAAATTAAACTTGGCGTAGTGACTTCTTTTAAAAACTTGATAGAGTGTAGGTGTCACATTAAACCAAAAAATTATTTTCTTTAACGGGGATGGGAAATTCATAAATGAAAGAATGCATAATGAATTATTTAAATTACGTTTTCTCTATAATTTTTTTTTTTTTTTTATTAAACCAGTAATACATTTTTCTTTACATATGCACGACTTTTCTCTTTCCTAGTGAGTATTTTAAAATACACTGCATGTCTGAATGCACTTCTCCAATTATAACTTTTCCTATTTGAAGCTGGAAAAGTTTTCTGGTCTTGTTACTTACAAGAAAAAAAAAATCTTAAGACAACTAAAGAAGAGTAAAAACTTAAAAGGTGACCCTGAACTACTGCTACCGTTGCAGCCTCGTTACAAAATTCATTTAATTAAACTTTTTTACTTTCTAATAATTGTAATTAAAGGACAACTGAAAATTTTCCTTTTTCTTAAGAAAAAAGAAAAAATAACTGCATGGAAAATTGCATTTAACTTTCTGCTAGTGCAATCATCAGTTCTGATTCACAAACTTTCTTTGTAATGATTGTTATTCGAAGTTAAATAGCTTTAACTATCACAATTAGTGCTAGGGCTAGACACAGTCATTCTTTAAGTTATTTAAGTTAGTTTAAATTGCAAAACAAAGAGCTATCT
Organism: Rhodnius prolixus; assembly: GCF_049639745.1. Lineage (NCBI taxonomy): Eukaryota > Metazoa > Arthropoda > Insecta > Hemiptera > Reduviidae > Rhodnius > Rhodnius prolixus. The sequence continues at coordinate 35,472,753 of NW_027411582.1, forward strand.
TTAAGAATTCTTTCATTTCCTATTAACGGGATAGTTTAACTTGTATAGAAATGGAATCAGTACCCATGTATGGCTTCTTCTTTAAAGACACTTTATTTTTTAAAAAAAGTTAATTAAGTTCTTGCCCGGATTATATTCCATGGAGTTTGATCAGAGAGTCTGTAGTGATCAAGAGGGCCTACAGTGGACCAAACTGATTAGGGTATCGTCTAAATAAGAGTATGGTAGGAGGAACTTCTAGGCCAGTCTAAGAGATTTTCTTCTCCGCACATTCAGAGCCATCAACCCTCAAGGTATTGAAGCTTCCTCCTCATCTTCTTGATAAAAGCTGCACAGGATAGCCAGCGGCCAGGTCCATGCCATGTATTTGTTTCTTCTATGAACCGAAAGGAAGCCCCATGATCATACGATTGGAAGCTCAGTCTTCTTTGGAATAATGCATACTCAATTTAGAAGCATGGGTAATGGTATTTATCACGTGCATCTTTCTCTCTCTCTCTCTCTGATTTTGAAGTTTCCACCCTTCTCTCTTACATCGTACTGTGATCTCATTCTTTGTAGACTTGAGAACAGTGCCACTGATGGATTTTAGTCTTGAGAAAGTTCTACAGGAACCCTCCCAAATCAAGTGAACTGTCGACTCATTGCTCAGAATGCCATTCACCAAAAAAAAATACTTTATTTTAACTACCAATTACTTTCAGTATCTCCAAGTAATCTTAAACTAACCTTGAGCACTTCTTCGTAGGTCGTAATTGCTGGAAGGATCGTTCGAGATGTGACGTAGTGGGAATTAATAGTTTGTTGTCGGAGATCTGAGAAGTGCAAGGAAATATTGTAATATTGCTGCATCAGGTAAATAAGCTTAATATTAATAATAATTTCTTTTTCGAAGTTTCTCCAAATTCAATCGTTTCCCAGAAAATGACTCATTAGATAAGCCAACTTATTTTGAAAGAGAAAAGTAGAGCTATGCAATTCTGGACATACAATTGATTTTCTGTATAAATATGATTCTCAACACTTATAATGCCCTTTAATTATAATAACTGCTCTTGAAATTGATGTAGCACATTATAAGAATCTTTTTTTTTTGTTCTTCTTTTTAGAATTATTGTTAAATTCAAAGGAATACATTTATTACAATTTCTAATTGCAGTGACTGTTCTTTATACAAGTACATAGTGTTAGATTAGATTAGGGTAGGAACAATTGGCGAATTTAAATGCGGTTTACTTTGGGTTTTCACACAAAAGTAAGCCGAAATAAACTCCCTGAAAGCGAAGACCGAGAAGCCTTTAAAAAATATTCAATAAAAACTCAAAAATATCGTTTAAAATGGGCATACAACTAAGCTATATGATGAACTACTTATAGCTCGTTTTCAAAATTACCATCTCTTTTTCTTTAAAAATGTATTTGTTTAGTAATGGTTTCTAAAATTCGTATTTTAGTTAATTCTGTTAAAATTTGAGTTTAAATTAAAATGTTTTTAAAAACCTAAGTAATCTGAATTTAATTTTAAAAAATGGGATTTAATTACTTGGTGAATAAAGCAGTAGTGTAGTATTTAGTTCAGAAATTGCTCGCTTGAGTGCAGCACTTACTTGATAGCAAAGTTAATACTTCAGAATTTCACAACATTAAAAGATCAATTTGTTTATTGTAACAAATCCCATAGGGGAAGTGAACTAGCTGTTTCTTTTAGGGATCATGGCTTACCTGCGGGCCTGCGGGTATCCCAGTCTAATAATTATCTTCTATTTCCATACAGGGATGGTTGGCTGTTGCAAGTATTTTTTTTAAATTCCTTTAATTAAAATGTATGCGCTAATGAGAGAGCATTGCTAGTGCAGCAATTCTTTTATGTGATTTACTCTATCAATCATCTATTTCCAGAAATACTTTAAAAATTGTATGAAATGGAATTACTTCTTTTCCTGGATTATTGCTAAAATAGGGTCACTATTTCTTTTTATAGTACTTTCTCAGTAAAGAACAACTCTTCTGCTCTTCTTACCTGGCAGAAAAAATTTTTACCTTCCAAAACCACTTCACGGCTGTCCCAGGTGACCTTTCGCTCCATGGGAGGTATCTTCCACCGCTTTCTTGGCCCTTCTTTGACCCATTTAACTTCCTTAATCTACTCTTTCTTTGCAACTTTCTTGGTTACTTGTCCTCTTTAATCCTCAGAAGTCTACTTCCAATATACGTACTTTAGGGGCCTTTTCTTCTCTCTTCATAAAGGCGGCAAAAAAAATCGTTTACTTCTTTGGAAACTGGATACAACAGTCTTTCTTCCTTTCCCGTCTCTTTACTTCTTACTTTCACATCTGATTCACCTTTACCTTCAAATATTTAAACCTTCATACTCCTTTCTTTAGATCCTACTTCCATTAGCAATAATGTCTTTTGTTTTCTCTCAATGATTACTAAATTCTATACTTCATTTACATTCCACGCCTAGCTTTCCATATCATAAATTGCTGGTCCTAATTAAGAAAAAGAGATTGATTGATCTCGAGCCTTCCATGAACCGTGCCAAGTTGCGACACGAGACTTCTCTTTTTAAATTGGCCGAAAATGTAACGGATAACCTTTCAGAAAGAAAATAATAAAAAGATGAAATTAGGTTTGCTTTTTTTTTTAAAAAAAAAAAAAAAAAAAAAGATAAAGACAATAATATTTTTTACATTTTTTCCAACTTATTATAATTGTAGGACAGATGGGTTACCAAACCCTATTTTTTGTTGGTTTTTTTTTTACATATATTAATTTTTTACTTTGTCCAGCGCATTAGCAAGTACATTTTTATACAAATAAATTATTTATTACAACTATACAAAGTGAAATGATGCAAAAGAAAAGTCAAAAACCAAATTGCAATTATTACAAAAAATTATTAAACTGTTCGTTTTGTACATTAAATTAGATATAATTAATATCAAGCAAATATATAATTATGATGTATAAATTGGTAAGAATTCATTTATTTTAATCGAAAAAAAGTACTAAGGCCTCACAACCCTGGCAGGCGCTCACAAAAAGTATATATTATATATATCGTTGAAAATAATTTACTTCTATATTACAGTTTTTATAATTTTATTTTAAAAAATAGTAATTATAATTAAAAAGGCAATCTGTGATGAAAAACTAATTTTATCGTGAGCAATTAAGGTTATTGTTTTATTCGCTTTATTCGGTGCTACTTACATGAAGGGCATAAGTAACTTTTCTTATATTCTGAAGCCAAACAGAGTAAAAATAAAGTAAAAATCCATCTAGAACTTTTTATTATGATAACCGGCTGACTGCTAAAATTTAGAAAAAGCTGAGACCGATTGTAGAGGAAAAATCGCTCGGGTGTAAGATCGAGATGGATGGAAGTGAAACTGAAGAAAATGAGATATGTAACGGTGACCAGCGGAGAAAAAAAAAGTGTACATCAGAGGCAGTCTTTGAACTCCCACGTTCTCTGAACAGGAATTACGAATGATGACCATTTCAAACTGGATGATGAGTATTAGATCCAGTAAATTGTGTTCCTTTCCTTATAAAAAGCTCTTCTTAGCTCTGTGTTTTAGCTTTTAAAAGCTGTGGGGGGAAGGAATTAGCTATCCGGCCATACAAATTTGAGCAGTCAACCCCTAAAGAACTTTAAAAGAACCCTTTTCTTACAATTGCATTTAAAAAAAAATAAAAATAACATTCTGAAAAATGGTAGTTTGAAACAATTAATTAGCAAAACTACCAAAACATTTTAATTTTTTAAAACAGCAGAATGAAAAGTGTTTAAAATTTTCCTTTTTACAGAGCCTGTTTTATAAATGTCACTCGTACAAATCCGAATATTTAAACATTCATATTATTTACAATAATTAATCTATACAATAAAAAAAACAACAATAGTTTAAGTCAAAAAAATAACTTTTTTTTTTTACAAAAGAACTATTTTAGTACATTGTCTGTCCTTCTAATTAAAATTTTTCATAACCAATCCAGTTTTGTGGAAAGTGCAAGTCACAGCTTGCTTGCTGTAGCATAATTCTTACCTACTTCTTCACTCTGTGAATTAGCGATCTTAATGTCATTTCCAAGACGCACTTAACGATTCTTTAAACTGACTCAAAGCTCAAAATCTACGATCTAGATAGGACAAGCAGAGGTAGTTGCATATGTGGGGGATTTCCTCAGCACAAAATGGTCACCTTTTTTTTAAGTATCACTTTGTAGATTTAAAAAAAAAAAATTGAAAGTTGAAATTCTGTGCTTGGTATCAAATTTTGGCATCTCGAGACCAGAGAGGGCAATATGTAAAAAACGACTAGTACCTTCCCTCAGATAAAGAACTCGACCTTCACGTACGATTTGGATCTTTAAAGGAGAATGTTTATTCTAACACAGCAAGGGGTCAATAAGCCTTTTGGCTACGAATTTTGAACCTTGGATCCGAACAATAATTGCAATGGACTGGAAAACATCACTGAAACTTAAGTGCTACCCTTAGTAACCTTAAGTTCTTACCTAGGTTTACAGGTTTACTGTGAGGTTTTCACGATAATTATTTGTAACAATTACCTTAAATTACTATGGGAGTTGTCCAAGAATTTAATATAAGCTATTAAAGGTATCACAGAAATTTTTACCCTTAATAACTTAAGAGTAGAGAAGAACATCTTCATTCTCTGCAGAGGATGTTACGATATCATGAAACAAAATACGCCAACAAGAAGGAGGTAGGCGCAACAACCCCCTAAATACGACCCGTATGATACCAATTCAAAACCTCTCCACTTCAATTCAGTACGAAACCCAAAAGAGAACCCAATTAAGCGTAAGTGCACTTACCTTTTTTAAAGGAATCGCTCTTAACGCAAAATATTACTTTCCCACTAAGTTGAGTCTTAACAGAAAATTTAAGCTACGTGCGTCCAAAGAAATGCGAGCTGTAACAGGTGACTTCAGCCAGTTCATTTTCTTTTCTTTTTTTTTGTAGTCATATTTACATCATTCATCTTTAATAAATTTAGAAAAATTAAATCTTTCTGAAGACTGGAATGATACGGAAATTAAAATTCAAGAACAAAGAAACAAAAAATTAAGCGAAGTACACAATCCTAAAATTTAAAAAAAAAAACATTCTTTACTTTAAAATACACAAAAAAACAACAATTTTAAGAGAAAAAATTACAAAAATAAACACAATCTCTTCTTGTTCACATTATTAAAACAAAACTTTAACAAATTTTAATAATTATTTATTAATTATAAAGTTTATAAACACAATTATCCTAAACTATAAGAAAGAAGATACAAAAATGAATACAAATTTTTTTTGTATTCTAATTTCTATATTCTGAGGATATTGGTTTCTTTGGTAGATTTTTCATTATTGATATTTTAAATTAATTTTTCCTTTTCAATTAAAATTAATTTAATTGAATTAAGTAAAAAATTAATTTAAATTTCATGATTTATTTACATCTAATAACCCAGTATTTTTCGGATCATAATATTGCGTTGCATTAAACTTATACGATATTGTGATGTTTTTACATTTTTACAAAGTGATGCTGAGCAAAAGAAAAAGAAAGAAAAAGAAGTTTTACAAATAATTTAATATGCAAAATATTTATATTTTTTATTTTTCGTATATTTCTATTTTAGTGCGAGTTATCATTATAATGGTAGATTAGAGAATCAAGAAACAAAGTAACAGTTACGTCATAAAGAGGAAATCAATGCTAACTACACTCTTTAAAAGATGGACTTAAAAGAGCATTATCATTATTCCGTCGTGGAGACCAGGTTCCAAAGCCCTTGCAGGCACGGAACTTAAAGCCAACAGCTTCCACAATATGACCGAACAAATATCAAGCACAGACTAGGCTCAAGTTTTTCAACTTATTGCCAAAACAATCCGCAATACTTAGGATAGGATATTTCCTCCTCTATCACGTAAACAGGAAATGAGCATCATTAGGTAAAGGAAGTTTTCTCTTTAAAAAAAAGAAGCCAAATTATAATGAACGCTGTGAAGCCGTTTATTCTTGGAAGCCCGAGTGATATGTAAGCCCAAAGACAAGAGAAAGGCGAGGAGTTTGGGCTTCGAGAAGAAGAATCCTACTTCTCCATGCTAAAATATGGCTTAAATCGAATATGGTTTTTTGTTTTTTTTTTCCTCGACGATATGTTTGTGCATCTTCTTTAACCACAATTTCTTGACTGCACAATTGAGGTTCCCATTTCTGGGGGAGGATACAGGATATTTAAGTTTTCGTCTTTACCATCCCAAGTGCTAAAATTAGCCTCTACTATGGCGGCTTCTTCGTAGAATCTTTTTATAACAAGAAAAGAAAAAAAAAAAAAAAAGTAAAAAATACGACTAGGCAGAATCTACGAATAATAGATACAATTTAGCAGATGCAAAGAGGGGGGGGGGGGAAAGGCTTCAGAAGATATTTTCCGAGTAAGATAAACCGTAAGGAATTTAAGAATTGTAGATTGTACAGGTGAATTATCATTATTGAGTTACAAAAAGTGGGTACAGCCTCTAATCTTGGTCGAGTGCAGCTTCAGTTTCATCCCGGTATCTTAGCAATACAAATTGAAGTTTGACTGCTGAAATTCCCAAATGAGTATCCACATGGCTTTAAAAGAATAAAATTGAAAACATCCAGTACATACTCGACCCATCATGTTCTGATACACACAAAAAGAAGATATTATTACTACAGCATTTAAAGTTATTCGAGTTTTTAAAACTTGCCATGCTCTAATCAAAGGTTACCACATCATGGGGAATTAAATTAAAAATGTTCATCTAGATTACTCTGGAGGCAAATTTTTAGTGATGCATCTTCCATAACATTAAATTTTAATCCATAGTTACAATTAGAGGGCAGAAATTAGATACTTATTTTCATACTGGCTATTATATAGCAAAATTAAGCTATCAATGAATAAAATAGGACTAAAAGTTACCAACAAATTTGAAAAAAGAAAGCACTTGACATTCCTCGTACGCTTGAAGGCGTAATAAATTACGTATTAATTTTTCTAACGGAAGTTAATTTTATGAGAAAGTCGTGTAGCTCAAAAATTAGCTTTTCTAATTTTTTTTTTAAAAAGTTGGCTTCAGAATTTTTCCTTCTATCTATTATTTTCCCAGCTAGCTAATCTCTATTTTATAATTTTCTGCATTCATTAAAACTTATTTACAATTATATATGAAAATTAAACTTTATTTTATTTATTTATTTTTTTATCAAAATATATGTAAAATAACGAAAACAAATTAACAAAAAGAAAAAAGCATTAATCCTGGAAAATGGAACGGATATGCTTTTATTTTTAAGCTTTCACATAATTTTTTTTTTTTCCAAATTTTCCATTTTATATTTTTAATAAAAAATAAAAGCTTTGAAAAACAAAAAAGTCTTTTCATATCTAAATATTCTAATATTTACACAGGAAAATTACAGTTTTATGTATTTATTTAATAAATCATCTTAATAAGGCAATCTTCTCATATTTTTTAAGGTTATTATTATTATATTATGTTTTAACAATGTTTATTTTAGTTTATTTATAAGAAGCACTTCATGAGGTTTTTTTTTTCTTAACTTAAAATCAAAAGAAAATAAATCTTTATCTAGTTCTAAGTTAACGGCCAGGCTGTTTGTATTTTGTTTTGTACCCTCAAGTGGTTGTCACAACTTATTATTTTGGAAATAATTTTTTACTTGTATTACTTTATTTAAGCACTGGAGTATGAGCTTTATGCGATGAAAGCGCCTGAGAAGTATCCTAAAACCAAATGGAGACACGAGGACTGGAATGATGTGGAGCAGCACCTATTTATAGCTGGGAGGAGCTAATGGTTTTGTTCCAGACAATTTGAATTTTTATCGGTGAGTGGTGAATCATTTTTACTTTTAAAAAAAAAAAAAAAGTTGAACCAGAAAAGGTGTAGGGTGATGTCAAAATATGCTGACTCTTTCTAGTCGACTCAAGACAAGAACTGTTGCTGCCACTAGGCAACAAAATGTTCTTGAAGAAATCAGAATATGCTCCATAGGCTAGGGACCTAGTTGTCCGTCACTTTTTTTCTTTACATAAATCTACCAAGTAAAGGACTTCTAAGTCTTACTTTAGACTCATCACCGGGCCCATAATAAGTTGCTCTGACATCCTTCTGCTCATGTCATTGACACGCAACTGATTCCCCCTTAGATGCCCCTTAAGCATTTTAGAATTCACAAACACCAGAACATCATCTCTCTAGAGTAATCCTTTCCAGTCGCATGGATTTCTTAAGAAGAAAAGTAAACGGGTTACTTTTGACCGAAAAGTGTTAACCTTTCCAAGCCCTGGACTTAAGAATATATAGTATTAATGACTTTTTGGAAATTTATTTCTTAAGACTTAACCCTTCATTAGAGTTTTTTTTTTCTAACTTTACACACGGTAAAATCAGCACGCAGCACTCAAGGGCACAAAAGAAAACTGCTTAAATTAGCTGATCGAAATTTAGAATTACAAAAAACATATAAAACAGCAATCTAATACATAAAAAAATATATATAAATAGATGTTTTATATCATCATTTCTACATTCAATCTAATTTAGCCCCATTTTTATTCATTTTATAATTACTTATTAACAAAAAAGAAAACTATAATTATAATAACTTAATAAGAAAGAAAAATAGATCTTTATTTACAAACTAGACATAATCTCGTTATTATTATTATTATCATGTTAAAATTATTAACACATTTTTTAATGTTTCATTTTATTTTTTAAACTATACTTTAGAAAAATATTCTTTTGTAACTCTTTCACTATCTTTCTTTCAAACAGATTACCTTTCATACAAAAAACTTAAAATACAATAAAGCATCTTAATCATTTTTTAAAATGCAATTTATGCATAAAATTTGCTATTAGTTATTCTTTTATTTTTTATATATAATAATAAAAAGGAAATATTACATTTTTTTGTATACATTTTTTATTTTATATTTTTTTATTAATTAATTTTTTTTTTTTTTACATTTATATAACTGTAATAGCGATAGCTAGCGATATTTATCACATCCTTAGTATTCACAATATATTTATTACTATTATTATTACTAAGTCGTAGTAAAAACAGACTAAAAGGAAATATGATAACAATTTTACAAAATCCTTAATTTTTTTAAATTCTTTTATTAATAAAATATAAAAACCAACAAGAAATGAACGATCCGAACTGAGTATTTAATTTAATTTTTTTAATGTATGTGCTTAAACAGAGCAAAGTAAATGTTTGAAATGAATTAACCTGTCGGGAAATTTAAGTCAAAATACACCATTTTTCACAGAGAATTTACTTTACTCTGAAACACTTCTATGTTTTAATAAGATTTTTGAAGATTGGCAAGTGAATAAAAGGTTGGAAATGTCAATGCAATTATCCTAACATCAATTTATAAATAAAATTTAAAAAAAACAATCCGTCAATTATATTAAAATGAATTTTAATATTGAAACAAATCCAACAACTAAGAGAAGATAATGTTCAGAATAAGTTCAAAGTTATAAAAAATAAAACTGCAATACATCTAAATTCTCAATTACAAAAAATATTTAATTTACAATAATTTTTTTGCATATTTTTTCTTTAATTATAAATTTGTTTTCCATTATTACTGGTATAACGTAAGCACAATTTTTTTTTTCCTTTTATACGTGCTATATTTTCGATAAAACGCATTAAAAAAAGAAAAAAAGAAGTAATTATAATAATAATAATAGTAATAATCATCACCATCCAAACATCAGCATCATAAAAAGGGCAATAATATCAATGATAATAAAAACGAAGTCAATGAGCTGTGGCAATATTGGCGTCCAGGGTGAATGGTGTTACTTGATAGATGAAACATCGATTACAAACTCGAACTGGTTTCACATGGCCATATCGTGGTAATGGTACAGAATTTGAACTGCATCTTGCACAAAATACCTAGAATTTTAATATAAAATAAAATTAAAAATAATAATAATAAAAGGATTAAAAAAAAAAAGGATCAAAAGATGTTCCTAGTAAAAGGACTGCGTGAAGCATATCACATTTCTTGAGCCTGCACAAAATTATGTAGAAATAATGCTCAAAATATTTGTTTTTCTTTGGAAAATGACTGATGAAAAAAAGAAAAAGAAATCACATGAATACGCTGAAAAACACTATAAACAAGCTTAGTTAGATTTGGATTCATCTAAAGCAGAGGTTCCTGAGTTTTAATCATTCTTAGTAATACAGGTAGAGAAAGAAGAATTGCGATTGTGATCATTTTCACCAGGAAATTCTAAAAGACACTTCCCTAAAGTTGAACTTTCCTCTGAAGTTGCATTACATTGTAATGAAGGAACTAATAAGGAATTAATAAGGATTTAATATGTAAAAAAAATTTTACCAAATTTGCGAATTTTTAAAGAAATTTGAAGGGAAAAAGAATAAGTGAAGGTGGTACACTTGTCCACACCATATTTTTCACTTCCGCCTACATTGAAGATTTATTTCCATAGCCCATCAAAATTGAGGCTACCATTGAACTTGGAATCTGCTTCCTATCACACTTAACGGGCAGTAGGCCTTAAAAGTATTATATTACAAATAACAGGCTTAACTGGTACACTAGAAATAGAAAAACAAACATTACCTTGCCACAATTTCGACAATGATGTCGTCTGCGTACAACGTTGAACGGAGCCATACAAGACATACACGTAGGTGCCGCCTGATCTGGTACCCAGGATGGAGCAGCTTCTTGTTCCCGTTCGCCCCATTCTACTGCATCTTCTGCTCGTTCACAGCATTCTTCAAAAATAAAGAAACATAAATTGGTTAAAAATAAAAGGGTTTTGGAAATTGGGTTGCCAGCAATCTAAACAGTTGATACGAGACTGAATCTAGGATTATATTTTAAGCAACTCTCTCTGACTGGATCTAAGAAAAGGTATCTCTTTATTACGGTGCAGAAGACTTTAGGTCAGAACACGTTGCCCATGGAAAAGCTTTAAGTTTTTTCTTCATATTAAGGACAGTTGTCCGGTTCATAATACTGTAAAGAGCTTCCTAACCTGAGTTTATAATGAAAACTTAAGCCTAGAACCTTATTTGTTGAATTTAAAGAAGCAGTAAGGGAGAGGCTTAATTCCTCTACGCTAGATCCTCTCTCTGAGAATCTTACCGAGAACGGAATGATCAAGGAATACAATGTCAGAAATTTCTTTAGGAAGAGGGAACGGAAGAAGTGAATACTCCCTTTCTGGTAATAAGAAACATGGGTGATTGGTTCATGGACCGGAGTGTTTTTTCTTGCCAAGAACCGGATACTTGGAATCCAGGGGAAGTTATCTAGGCATCTTCCACGCAAAAATTCATGATGCCATAAGGTGTTTTGCCGAACTCTAAAGCCCTATGGCCAACCCAAGAAAAACTGTTCCTTGCCCAACCTTTCAACAGTTAGGTGGAGAGGTGTCTAATAAATGAGTACCTCTAAGAAGCCCTCACAAACGATCAAATACACACACACACACACACACACACACACACACACACACACAAAAGAAACCACTGAACAGGTAAAATTCAAGTACCGATCAGCCCCAATTATTCATCTTGCAGAATAACCCATTCTCTATAATTTCACCTTCATCACCACCAACCTGAAACAGTAATATACTGGCAATAATTACCGTTGTTATCATCGTCGATGGTCTCATAATCTGCCCGATCGGTTGCATTGATTAGAAAAACAGCTTTCAATATATTTCTAAGATCACCAGCAAAATTTGTCTGCAATTGGTCGGCAACACCAGCTATACACACGAATAGTCTATGGACTAGATCTTCAGAAGACCTGTACATGAAGAAATATGAAGATTGAAAACATGTAGCTGTGCATATATTTAAAGAACTTTTAGCTATAGTTTCATTAATTATAAACAGTTAAAGGGTTTAACTTTATGATAAAGCTAGGAGTAGCACACCTGAACTTAGCTCTAGCCTCCTGACTAGTTCTTAATTCGGCAGCTCTCATAGCCAGTGCTACTTCTATATCGTCTTGACAATCCGAGTTATAAGAGGAAGTGTCACTACTAGCGCTGAAATGAGAATAATTTGGAAAATCATTTCAAGAACGCAATTTGTAATTTTTTTGTTTGCTTTCTCTTATTTTTTTTTTTTTTAAATAATACACTTAGAAAAAATATAAAAAACTAATAATCCAACTACTACGTGAGATATTACTACTATTCTAATAAATAACTATTTAAGACTACTACACTAATAAAATAGAAATAAATAAAAATCGCTAGCTCTTTTTATAATGCATTTACGAAGACGTGCGGACTGCATGAACGGAAAGAAAATAGTGCGAAAAGAACAAGTAGAAAAAATAAAATAAATTTTAAATTCAAAATAAATGAATAAAATTACTTTTACTACAATATTATTTTTTTAAATAGAGTTATACATGATTCTGTAGTTTTTCAGTCAATGTTGAATCAGCATTTAAATTTAAATGGGCAATGGCTACAAGTTTAACACCCTTTTTCGCAAGTAACACGATCTTTCCCCTGTTATCGAAAGTGCCGAAGATTCCGCGACTAGGATAAGAGTGGACCTAGTTCCTTTTCCTGTCACAAGCACCTTCGGCACAGAGATTTTTGGCTAAAAATTTGGTTGAATCTGCAATCTCTCTGATCTCTCAATTTTAGGCAAAGTCAAAGCTTTTAAATCATTAAACCAATCGAATGGAAGGAAGTCTAAAACTGAAATTTAGGAGTTCCTATGTTGGAGAAGTGAAATATAAATTTAGCAAAGCATAGTTGTGTTGCCAAAATTCTAGACTTATAAAAAATTACATCTTTAGACTAACAAAAAAAATAAGCTAAAAAAAATAATAATTTGCAGTAAATATAACTTTATCACAATTTAGAATTTTTGTTTTTTTTTTTCTTTTGCCTTTTCTCTGATTTATTGGTTTTTCTTTTCTTTCTTTTTATTAGACTAACCAATTAGAAATAGGGCTGTGGCAACTTGAACAGGAGGACGAATAACTGCTTGCGACCGCATCGCCCTCTCTGAAAATTTTGGAAAAATGAGCATTACCAAAAAAGAAAAAAGTAGGACTAATTAAGGTTTTCCTCAAGTTCACTTAAGTTTTTCAACCGTCTATTTCAGAAATCTTAATAAATTAGAAAATATAAGGGAAACTATTTCATTTTAAACAAAATTTTCCCATTGGTTAGGTTGTTTTCTCATAAATCAGCTATTATAAACGATCTACTTTATTGAACGGTTTCATCTACGAGGGTCGTTTGCAAAAGTCCGTGCAAAAATAAAAACTACTTAATTTTTTGGGGTAAACCTTTTTTATTTTTCAACATAGTCTCCTTTTAGGCTTATTCACTTCGTCCAACGCTGCTCTTGTTTGGTGATCCCTTCCGAATAATAGGATTTGTCCAAGTCAGAAAAATAGCCATTCGTTTCTGCAATCACCTCCTCGTTTGAATAAAATCTTTTTCCCGCCAGCCATTTCTTCATATTGGGGAACAAATAGTAGTCCGAGGGAGCCAAGTCTGGAAAATAGGGGGGATGTGAAACGAGTTGGAACCCTATTTCCATTAATTTTGCGACCACAACTGCTGAGGTGTGAGCTGGTGCGTTGTCGTGATGGAAAAGGACTTTTTTGTGGGCCAATCGTGGGCGTTTTTCTTGCAGCTCGGTTTTCAAACGGTCCAATAACGATGAATAATATGCACCTGTAATAGTTTTACCCTTTTCCAGATAGTCGATGAGGATTATTCCTTACGAATCCCAAAAGACAGTCGCCATAATCTTTTCGGCCGAAGGAACGGTCTTCGCCTTTTTTGGCGCAGATTCCCCCTTGGTAACCCATTGTTTAGATTGTTCTTTGGTCTCAGGAGTGTAGTGATGTAATCCATGTTTCATCCAGAGTGACGAAACGACGCTTAAAGTCCTGCGGATTCTTCTGGAACAGCTGCAAACCGTCCTTGCAACACTTCACACGATTTCGTTTTTGGTCAAGCGTGAGCAATCGCGGCACCCATCTTGCGGATAGCTTTGTCATGTCCAAATGTTGATGCAAAATAATATGTACCCGTTCATTCGAGATGTCCACAGCACTAGCAATCTCACGCACCTTCACTCTTCTGTCACCATATCATGGATTTTATCAATGATTTCTGGAATAGTAACCTCAACAGGGCGTCCAGAACGTTCAGCGTCACTTGTGCCCATATGGCCACTCCGAAAATTTTGAAACCACTTATAAACTGTTCTAATCGAAGGTGCAGAGTCACCATAATGTTTATCAAGCTTCTCTTTAGTCTCCTGAGGCGTATTGCCTTTCATAAAGTAGTGTTTAATAAATACAAGAAATTCTTTTTCGTCCATTTTTTGAAAATCACTCGACTTCCTCGATTCAAACGAATGCCAAACACAAAGAAATAGACCGATCTGGCTGAAACTTGCTGTGTGTTCTTCCAAGAGATGCTACTAACTAAACGTAACCTCGATACGCGCCAGTAGTGCTATCTCTCTGACTTTGCACGGACTTTTCAAACGACCCTCGTATTATTAAGAATATTCATTAATATTTCAAATTGCATAACTTTTTTTTTAATCAATTACAGCTTAGGTTATAATAAAAATGTAGAAATTCCTAGATTTTAAACCTCACAAATACTAATAAGTTTACGAACACAATCTAATACTACCTTTAGACTGAATGACTGTTCCTCAACATTCTATATCACCTCCAAAAATATTCAGATCAATCACGAGTTACTTTTAGGCCGATCCTACTAATAAATGCAAACATATATTTGAGTAAAACCTAGTTTTTACGATTATACCGCCGGAAAAACATGTATAATTATTTGAGAAGGAAAACAATAAATTAATAAATAAAAAGGGAAGTTGTATCTACCCACACAGTGTGTTAAAAAAGCTAATATTTCTGATTTTTTTCCTCACAAAGTTTGGGGCACTATTATACCATAATTTTAACACTGTGCGGTACCTATTTAAGTCTGAACTTTCATAATTTTCGTAAAATAAAATAAAAAAAGTATTGTTGGGTAAGCGTGACGACTTAGCTCCTCTAATAACTATTTAATATCAATATTTCATTTTAAAAAAATGTTTTAAACCAATCAGCGATTATCCGTTTTGGAGTTATGGTAAAACTCCAGATGGAGACTTTGCAGGAACTTCTGTATCATCCTCAAGGAGAACGTTTATTTCTCGTTTACACTATTATTACATTACTCATTTATTGTCCCTTCATTTACGAGGGTATGAAAAAGGTCAGTTTCCATTTAATACTAACCAACAAATTCGTACACATAAAAAAACGAAAAATAATGTTACTGCAGAACTTACAAGCGTGGTTCGTTGTTAGATCTTTGCAATGTGGCCAGATGGTCCCAGTTGTGAGCGTAACGTCGTTCCAATGAACATTCTCCACAGCCTACTCCATCGCCAAGATTGCCAAAATCATGTTCCACTTCATCGTCATCATCCTCTTCGTCGTCATCATCATCGTCATCGTCATCATCATCATCATCGTTTTCTTCGTCATCATCATCATCCTCCTCATCCCCACCACCACTTCGATGATCTCCCCCACCAACACAACCTCCTCCACTGCCCACACTTGCACCCACTCTTTGTACAGTTGATGTTAGACTTTCGCGTACAGAGTTGACAAGACCCGTTAATAACACTTTACTATCGCCTAAAGATTTCTTTGTCGGTATATTTTCCATTAGATTATTGTTAATGTTACAATCAGACGCAGCGCTACTCGCTTTATCAATACAACCTCCCACACTCACCACTGTACAATCACAGTCTTCGTTTGCGCGTCCTACACCAGGACAACTGGAACATTCACACGGGATTACCTGTGAAATAGACAAAGAAATTAATTAATTTTTCATTACAAAATATTCACTCAACTATTTTACATAAAACTGCATAAATATAATGACTACTACATTTGAAAGAAACTATAAATATACATAAAATAAATAAAATCGCACTGTTAACTACGCGAGATTAAACAAGAGAGATATAGGTTGGTTACTACTTAAATTACTGTCAAAGTTGTGTGCAAATCATACTAAGTATATAAAAGAAACATATAAAAGAGAGGGAGCAGGGTACTGGATCATTCCTTGTTCGACGTGAGAAGTAAGGAGATTTCGTGACAATTGGTTGACTTGGAGATGTTGGTTAAATTGAGAGTTTGGGGTTTCTCTGGGTTGGAACAGAGGCCAAGGGCCTCATATGGCGCCCTTTGAATAAAATAAACTGGTACAACCAAAACCTAAAAATGGTAATCATAATCTGAGTGTTCAATTAGCTAAAAATATAATTTGACTTAGCTCTTAGCTTATAAAAGACAAATCATCCTTCATAAACAACGATACCTGCAGCCTCCAGTTATTATCAGTCGGTTCACTGGTAGATGGCGGATCCTCTGCTACACGTGTACCACCCCCTCCACTGTCTGATAATGAATTATCACTATTACTCTGAGCGAAACCTGAATCATGCGGTGAATGATCTTCACCGATAACAGATCTAGCTACAGTGTTGTTTATTGAGGGCGCCTGTGTAGTACATCTACTGTTGAGTACATGTTGTTCTTTGGTAGATGGTAATTGAGTTTCCTCACAACACATCTTTTCGACAGCATGCTCTTCTCGGCCCTCCACTTCCACGGAAACTGCTTTTATTTCACCCTGGTTTCGCCAATCTTCATCTTCTTCGTGTTCATCCATTCTAAATTTATATACAAATTTATTAAGGATCTGCTTAATAGATAAAACTATAAAATTACTGGAGTGGAGTTGCAGCACTGAAGAATGCAAACTGATTTTTGAGAACAAAATTAATGGGAATTATTTAATGCTTCACAGCCAATAATAATCATTTATATTAACCTGTCCCTAGGCGAATTGTTTGATCTCTCATGAGGCGGTATTGGTTCTTCGGCAGAACACAACATTTTCTCTAAAGTTAAAAGTTCATCTTCAGTCAATGTCCATAATAATTCACGAATTTTTACTAAAAGAGTCTAGAAATAACAATAAAATATTAGTAAATTCAATATAAATACATTTCAAATACTCAAAGCTGATAAATAGCTTTTGAAACATAATGTCTCACCCTAAATGGCCGGAACATATCGGATATAGGTTGTCCAGGTCCTAAAGATAAAGGCCCATGTGGATAAATTAAAAGACCAGTAACAATAGCTAATCTTGGAATGGTGAACATCAACGCTGGATCGTACTGATCGACCATTTCTTGATGTAAAAGACCCATTTTAAGCGCTCTACAAACATTAAAATAATAATACATAAATTAGTAAGTGAATTTAATAAAAGAAGTTTTAAAATCCTAGATAGAATCTATCTGAATTATCTTACATAAAATTGCGTAATTCTAATGATAACTTTAACAGTTATCATTCCATACAATCTAGTGTCCTCAAAAGACCATGGTTTTACAAATACAAAAACTACAATAGGAAGTTTGTTAGGACAGTCATTAGAATGAGGTTTAACCACAATTATTCGCCGCACCATCTAGCCAGGATTGGGATGGAAACATCTCAGCAGTGTTCCTGTACTTCTGCAGTAATAGCAGACGCCAACCATCTAATCCTGGAATGTGCTAATTATACTAAAGGAAGAGATCGTTTGTGGAGGGCAGTGATAGCGACTGGATGTCCGTTTCCTGCCAATTTAAATAATATTCTGGCAGCTGATGATGGCAGCATTTACACAGAGCTCTTTGAGTTCATAACAAACAACAAGATAACTCTGTAAATATACAATATACTAAAGAAACTTCGAAAGAAGAATGTAAATGGCTGATTTGCTACCTCAAGAGGCCAATAACAGAGGGAAAAAAAACTTTAACAGAGCTTAAAGAAGCTTTCTGACTGATAGCAGCACTAACGCCTCATAAGATAATTAAACCAAAATTTCACTATAAAAGCAAACTGCACAAACTCCGCTAAGGCGCCCATATATTGTCGAAAATTTACACCATAAGAGACATGAAAGAATCAATATTTTTCAGGCTCTTGGTGCCATTTCGGGCTTGCACATTACATTCTAAGAAATAGAATGACTGCTTCTTAACACACAGCTTTTATGATAAATCTTTCAAAATAATGTTAACTTTAAAAGTAAATTAGCATAGTGAAAGATACGTTTTCAAAACCTACATAACTAACATCTTCAAAGAAAATTACTGCTCGGGTTAAGTATGACCAAGTCGTACGCAGTGCATAAATTGAGCCCACTCTGAATCTACTCATCTGAGATCTTAGAAGGTTCAGATAGGCAAGAGTTTAAGAAACAAGAAGTTGAACATTATAAAGAAGAGGAAGGTGGCTAACTTGGGTTTTCTTACACCTCAAAAGGAATCGCTATTCCAACCCAAAACTAATCCTTCAGGATAAAATTTGGAAAAAAAAAAGAGACGGCCTTGTAGAAAACAACATACATGGCTAAAAGAAACAGTAGGGACTGCTGCAGAGATCTAGGGACCAGTGTTCTCAGTTATCAGTACTAAAAGAAGAAGCGGAAGCCTCTCCCCGGACACAGTCATTCTGCCCTCCAGCAGAATGTAGTTGTTCGTGCGACATAAATGCTACGGCGGTTAGGTATCCTTTATCCTAAAATAAATAAATAAATAAATGTTTTTTTAATGAAACCATACCTGTGAAGAGTCTCAGAAAAAAGTACCACAACACATTGCTGCAGTTCATACTCCTGAACGGTTTTAACTGGAACCATTGCACTCACGTAGGCAAGTTCAAAATCCGCCAGAAGCCTATCAAACACCTGCAAAGTAAATTCTCCATGTAAAGTAAGCTTTTGCTCATAATGCCTTGTAGGCTAAATTTGATTTGGCCAATAAAATTGAGTACACTCAAAATCAAAAAGGGTGAAACAAGAAAGCTTAATTTTTTTTGATGTTGCTGTTCAGTTTTACAATTGATATATCTATTTATTATCCTCAAAACATACGATTAAAAACTCCAAATTCGCTTACCTTCAACGACTCAGTAAGCTTGTCGGTTTGTATTTCGGTTGGTGGCGTTGAATGTGATCTTAAAGCTGCTTCTCGTAAAAGATTTCGTACATTTTCTAAAGCTTTTGTAAGCGCTTTCGCCAAAGGTCGCATTGCACCACTTTCTGTCTCCCTATTCATGATGCTTGATCCAGCGGCTAGACACTGTAATAGTAATAGCACAATTTAAATAAAATTTTCCTGCTTCCCACTAGAAAAGTGTGTCAAAATTGTGTATTGTACTTGCTTGCCTATAAGTATAATATTACTAAGAATCAGTTATGAGATATAAATTTTAAATTTAAAAAAAATTTGCTAACCATAAATTGCACTTTACTGAATAGAGTTCACCATAATTTATAAGTTCCTTGGGAACAATTTTATTTTGAAACTTTGGGACAGTGATTACAAACAAATCTATTTCTTTTTGTGAAACATTTTTCCCGAAAATTCTGATAAAGGTACTTCTGTGAAAGGAGTTGAATCGGATTCATTCTAGAGTGATAAGTATGAATTATGACTCAAATGTCCGGAGTTCAAAGAAAATTTGTGAGTAATAACTTTTAGAGAATAATGGTATGCATAATTCATGCTAGTGTTTACAAGAGATTATTTTTTTTATTCTATGCCACACACTAATGCTTATTGTCCAACTTAATTGTAGCGGTCTTCACAAATATGCTCGCTGAAAATAAGATATGTAGACGTATAAATGATATGCAACGGGTTACACAGCCGGCTGGTTTAGGTCACAGTGAACTTCACGCTTAAGTTTTGATGTTAAATGTGTAAACTGTAATCTGAATTTAAAGAAAAAACAATAAATAGTTAATTTCTATGGAATCACCGCCACAAATATTTTTCCACTAACAGAAAATGAAATCATGCTTATAATTTCCTAGAAGGTGTAGTTAATGATAAAATAATATTAAACTTTTTAAAGAACGAGATTCTGTATCGCCATTACACAACTTTTTAAGTACCCTTCTTATTAACTGACTTCAAGTAGCTAAAAAAAGAACATCAAATAAACCTTGAATTTGGACTGAAGTCAATATATTTATTTATTTATTTCTTGTATTTATTAATAGTATATAAACTGATTTTGCGGTCGTTATGGTTTTCTAATCAAATAATCTATGTTATCATTATCAGTGCCTAGCTATACCCTCTTATCTCTAATATTATTTAAAATTAATAAATAAAATTACAATAAATGGCTATCCTAAAAACAAGTACAAAAACATGGGGTTTTTTTAATAAAAAAATAAATAAAGAATAAGATTTTCTTGAAAACGGTAACCATTATAATAAGCTTTACAGACAATTATTTTGTTTTAATTATTGTAAATAATTTGGACAATATTTTCTATTATTAGTTTTCACGTTTTTGTTAATACCTTTCAGAGGGAACGTATTAGCGCACCTTCAAGGTTGTACTTATTGGCGTTGCAACAATAATTGCTCCTCAACATCCCGCGATCTCGATAAACATAGATCTGGGGTTCAGCATAAACATACATTCATTCACTTACTCGTGTAAGTTCTAGTTTACTTGTGGCTTACGTTTTATGTCAAATATCGAAATAAAAACCACCATACTGTTAGGATAGTAGAATCTATCTAATGCCGGTTACTTCTTCTTCAGCTTTTTGGTAGATTAGACACAAAAAAAATAAAAAAAACAGTTCATAAATTTTCCTTCCTTTTAGCAAATCAAAAAATTACGAACAACTTTTCCGTTTTAATAAAAACACTTAATTCGAAATGTTTATTCAAACGCCCAGATTTTCTCTTAAAACAAAAATTCCCTGAACACACATTCAAGATCAGGAGTTTTTCAGAAATTTCTTTTCTCAAATTAAATGAGTCTAAATAATGCAAGAATCTGGACTATTTCTAAATAACTTTGGATACAGGAAAAGATACAAGCTTAATGAGTCATAAGAAGAGAGGTTAACGGCTTGGATAATCCCATATGATCCTTGTAATTAAGTTGAAAACATGTTTGTTCAATGGATTCACATATTTCGCTCTACTACGTATTTCTGGCTTACTGTTGCTTCCCTGGGAGGAAAAGTCAAATTTTAAGGAAAAGTTATTTAAAAATGAAATGGTGTCACATAATTCGTGTATTACTTCTAACTACGTCAATGAGGGATTTTTTTGTGGATATATATTTCTTTTATTAGCGAGATATTTTTTTTTAATCCATTGCATTTTCATATTTATTTAATTTTTTAAAAAAAATATGTCTGTTTTAATTGCCTTACAAATCTCTCCTCTTATTTATTTACTTACTAATTACACCAATTTTTAATTTTTATTATTTTATGATGGATCAGTTTATATTTTATTAAAAAAAACAACCCTCGTAAACAATTAAACATTTTTTTTTTACAACACAGATAAAGCTCAGAACAAATAATATTACTTGACAGAATTTTAAAAGCCATAAATAAATATTATAGTAATCTTTATGACTTACTTCAGCGCCAAACCATAACTGTCCAGCTAAATTGTCCTGCATTACATCGTCAGGAAATTTAACTCGAAAATCCCTATCTGCCCTTTCGTTTGGTATCATTTCATCCATAATACGATTGCAGATGTTTAATACCTAAAAAAAGAGAGAACAAAATAAATCAATTGAATAAACACTAAAATACTACGGTTTTTACGGGAGTCCATTATTAATTATTCAAAAATAAGTTTCTTTAAGTTTTGGAGAAAAAGAGGCTGAACAGACTGATGACTGTTTAGTACATCGTACCCTTGAACAATGTCAGGATTAGATAAGAACTTTGAACATGTTCTGTCACCCAGCCACTGTAATAGGCATATTGTGTCCGACCCCATTGTAGTTCTGCAGAAAAAAATCTCTCCTTTCCTCAAGGTCCATGGTTTCCACACCAATGATTTTTACGTTTTCATCACCCTTGATCTCCAAGTACCTGAAGGTAATAATCGTAAACCAACGATTGCAACGCGGAGAGGACGGGAAAAAAAAATTGGATTCCTTCCCATACGTGAACCCATCACAAGTCTGCAATGGAACTGGATTCGCCCATTGAGGGACTTCCTTTTAAGACAGTTATTGAACTTTTCAATTATTGGAAAAGATGTTATCCTACCATGAGCCCATCGTGCGTAGTCTTTGAACCCATTGCACTTCATGTGGTCAATTTGACGTAGATGGTCATGATCTGGGGGAAAAGTCCCAGGTTTTCTCCGCCATACTTCTGTACACTTTCAGAACACGGGTGGCTTAGTTACTTCAGTAGGCTTTCAGAGCCCCTCCCCAAGTTTTTATAGGATTGATGACGAATGTATTCACTCATTCTGGCTAAAAACTAATTATGTAGCAGAACTCAACCACTATTTTTATCAATTCAGTGATTGCATCTGTAAAAGCTAACATTAGTAACCAGTTTTGTTGCATGCTCTGGTGACGTGAAGGAAGATCGCGTCTCTTCACTTTAGGCTCCAGCCAAAAACTCTCGGAATCCTCAAAACATATTTATAATGGAGTTGATTTACATTAAAAAATTGAAAAAAATGAAAAGTTGTCACGGTCGCAAAAAGAGAAAATAAATAGTAAATCTATTAAAAAAACAACCAAAAACTCAAAATTTTTAAGAAAATTATAAACGAATGAACTTTTGTAATAATATTACACAATGATGAAGGACATTAGTTAATAGCGTCAGTCGTCAATATTATAAAAGTATTATTTAATTACAAAGGAAAACCTAATACAATTATTACCTAATACAATATATTCATAGTCAAACATAAACATTATGAGCAAATAAATGCTTAATAATAAATGATGTTAAAAACAAAATCTTGACAACTTATTTTTGAGACTAGTACCTAAAACTGGTAGTTCTCGGTTGCAGAAAAGGTTTAAAGTTTTGCAACATTAACTCGCAAATATTATTCCAACAAATTTTATAAAAAAAAAAATACGGTACTCAAAAGTATACTTATAATGGGACTTTCTTTGCATTTTGATTTCGTAACGTTTTCCATAATTTTATTCGTGTTTTTTGTTTTTTCAAAAAAAGTTTCTACTTTGATTTTTCTGTACTAAAGAAAAATATTATTTGTATATTAAAATTTTTTGCAGTTCATTTGATTATAGCGGTTCTAGAGTGTGCTATAACAAAATGCTCACTTGAAAATAAAATAAAAAAAATTCCAAATTAAGAGATAATACTTTAACTGGCTGCAAAATATTATCACCAAGATAATTTACCTAGCATCAAATAATGAGGGAGAGAGATCACTTTAAAAAGAAATGAAAACAGTTACCTTAGATTTTTTTTTTTTAATTTTATTATCATTTACACTTTTAATTTGTCAAATTATTGCAATGTAATTCCATACAATTGGAAACTACGATTTTATATTACGTTCTTGTTTAATATTGCACTTTAATTACAATCCTTAAACGGTGATATTATTTTTATTTTATAATAAAAAAAAGGGGGGTTTCTTATTACATAAGAAAATTTAACGCTTTTCTAGACAATTAAGATTAGTTAACTAGAGGAGAAAGTTGGCAAATTTTTGTTGGTTCCATTGCTACAATTTTCTTTTCTCTATTTAATTGCCAATTAAATAACTTCCTTGATTAAGCTCTTCTTTTTTTTTTATATCGATATTGTTGTATCGATAACTCCCCTGTTGGCAATGCCAGCGAAAACGCTCAATAAATTAAACAGGCAAATACTGACGGCAGGAGTTACCCAGCAGTAAAACGCAACAAGCGAAAAATAATTGCTCTCTTCCAATTTAAAAAAAAAAAAAAAAACTCACGGCGTTTTAAAAGCGAGATAAGGATATTCAAATGCAAGCAGAGAAAAGTTAATAAAAAGATAAATGTTTTTTTGAATGGAAATAAATTTTTATGTGTGACAAGTTTTGTAACAAGTTCAGAGGAGCTGCTTGATAATCGGGAATTGCTATACCTCTACAAAATATCACTTTTTACAGATATCGGATATGAGCTGATTAAAATAGTTTTTCTATTTTAGTTTTTTTGGAAAAACCAAAAAAATAAAGAAAAATTGAGCTCAACAAAACTCTGAAAACAAATCACCTACGGTCTCTCCTAACAACAGTTACTCAACAATTAAGTAATTTCACAATTGGAAAATAATGCACGTTTGTGAATTAAAGATTTTTCTATTACGTAAAGAAAGTTGTGAACAGTAAACTGAAAGATATAAGCATCATAAATTAAATATGCGTACAGCCTTGAATGAGACTACATATTTTACAATTTTATGCTCTGATTCAGCTAAAGAAAACATAATTTACATCCTTCTCATTTATTTTAACTAAAGAATTATTTAATTAAACAAACTTATACTATATAAATCAAAAAGTAAAAGTACGAATTGGCTTAAAAATAATGGCTGTGACTTTCTCTGATCTTAGTAAATGTTCTATCGTATCTTCCAGACTAATCTAACCATTTCAGCCAATTTCAGGAAACTCGCGAGAAACTAAGAAAAAAAAAAAAAATACGGCTCCAGCAAAGTCGATAAAGCAGACAAATCCTGGTAGGTGTTCCAGAAATCAGAATTAAGAAAACTCTAAGGTTAGATTGAAGCCTGTTAAATATAGATTTAACAGGCCACCTAAAACAGGATCTGGTTAGCAACAGAAAACACCTCCACAGGGTAAGGTTACTTAATCCGGAACCTCTGTGTATCCAATATCAGGAAGAGGAGGGAACAGCTTCTCATATTCTATTGAGAAGTAGCGATAACAAATATTTGGCTCTCTGCGGAGAGTAGATTGATCACATCACAACAAAAACTAGTGGAAAGAGATCCTGTATCTTGAAAAAAAAAAAAAAAAGGAGTGGATTTACATATTAGACGACCTAAGGTGATGGTGCTAGAAGCCTCTGTATCTCGGCAGCGCTGGCTCGGGAAACAAGACCCTTAACAGATCTTTTATGTAGCAGTGGATTTGGATTTTATCCACTCGCTTTACAATCTAACTGAATTGTTTGTCTAACAAATTGATTCAAAAAACAAATAGATTTCAAAATGAAGCACTGAGCTTCTGTTTTCAGAGACCTTTCGGTGAGGAGACATTCTACTAAAACATACAGACTTAGCGCTGAAAACATTTTTGTCTTCATGTTCAGGAGTTCTCAAAACATGTGTTTCGACTAAAATTTGGCAAGTGCGTTACTTCCTCTTTCTGTTAGTAAGAGAAAGTTGAAGTAATAATAAAAAAGAAGTACATTAAGATAAAAAAAAAAGAAGTTATTTAACCGTAATTAAGACTAACTAAAAAATGTTATACATTTCAAGAAATAAATTAAAATGAACCAAAAATATGCAAAGGTTGAGAGAGTAAAACAAAAAAAACAAATAAGGCAGCAATCTTAATGAGTGATAATTAAAGACAAAGCAAAAACAAATGACAATTAATGTACGTCATAAGCCATTTTCACAAAAAGGATTTGGTTTTTATTTTAATTTTTACCTTATCTTGACACTGTCTCAGGTGATTGACCAACGTAGTACATCTTTCTGGATCTTTTCTACCATCAAAACTATCTAATTCGGCTGCTACTAAATTTAAAGCTTCATCTGCATAAAAAAATTGTGCTAGATGTGATGTATCGTCTTTCTAAAAAGGAAAAAATTAAATAAATTCTGATGTTCATACTTTAAGAAACTCCAGTTTCATGAACAAACAACTTGAGAAGTAAGTTACATGAGAAATATAAATTAAATCCGATACTATCCATTTAATAATTTGCACAAGGAAAAGGATTGGCACAATAGTTAGATTGATTTCCCTGATTCTACTGATCCCAGATTGGAATCCAGTTACTGGCTCTTACATTTTCTTTTCCTAAGTGCTCCTTACAACAAAACTCACTGCCTCCTGATGGAAAATGATGTCTGTAAGGAGGCCTGCAGAGCATTGAAAAAAGCTAAGAAAGTATTTAAACCCTGATGAGTTTAGAAAACTTCAGAACACACTAAAAAGCCATGATTAGCTATGCACATCTTCCAACTCAGATTGTAAGCAATAAGAATTCTGGCTTAAATAAAGTTTCCTGCAAAATTAATTCAATTAAAAGTAATAGACCTATGTTTATGAAATATGTGTACTAAATTTTAACGAAATCATTGGAATTAAAAGTTAAAAAATCGCGAAAAACTAAAAAATATATACTGTACAGGGTCCCTATCTGTTGATTGATTTTCCTGATACCAAGCTTCTTGACTCTCACAGTGGCCAAATTTCAAACTATCCTGGTTTTTAGTTTTTTAATTACAGAAATACACAAAAAACATCAATTTATAAACACTTTTTTCGTGCCTGGCAGAATTTAAGAAGTGTTTTCTTGGTCGTACCACGCTTCTATTTCTTTTGAGTGGATATCTTAAATTCTTACGAGAATAAAACAAAATTATACAGGATTTCTGCTATCTATTTGTTCAATAAATTCTTGACAGTTTCATTAAAAAAGTTTAAAACAAAACTGGGTTATGTTTACGAGGCCATGACTTTTAAAACGAAAAAAAAACATCTTTAAGTGAATCAGGTCAACTTTACAGATGTGAAAATGACACTAGACTTTTATTCTGGATGAATAGCCATGATTTCTAGACAAATTTTACTCGATTTTTTTTGTTTTGATTTGTATTTTTGAGAAAAGTAATGATCAACTAAAAACTATAGTTTTTTCGTAAACCTAGAAGGAGGGGATATTACATCAGAGAATACATTAGACACACTTCATTTTTTACCAAATAATGCACAGCTTGTAAAGCACACTTTCTATTTTTTATATAAGCAGGAAAAATAAACAATCATTTGGGAAAATTAACTTTAGGAAACCATCAGTAATAGAAATCAATGGAATTGACTGGGGGGAAAACCCTTTAACCACAAAACATGACTGAAAAAACAAGATATTCTTTGTAAAAAGAATCAGATTCTAACAGAACAGATTCATTTTCAAATTATATTATTTAAAAGCAAGGAAAACTGAACTTATTTCGTAATTTGTTTCATTGAAATTTTCCTCATTGGTACTTAGGTTCTCAGAAAAACTATAATTCTGTAAACTGTCCAGGCAAGAGAGGAAATAAAAAAGAAATCTTATTTTTTAATGTTAATCACCTTCACTTTGAAGGTTGTGGAATAGCCAAGGTCTTCATCTTTACAGCTGACTCAAATCTAAATTACTCATTTCGTAGTTTATCTTAATGTAAAGTTTTTTAACATTAAAAAGAAAACGAAAAAATAGGGGTATTTGAACCTAAAAATTTTCACTTGGCCTAAATTTTGTTATATTAAACAGGTTGAGGGCTTTAAAACTCACCACTTTCTACTGTGATAAAATTTACATTTTAATCGAAACGTTTCACCATTAACTATTTCAACACCAATGAAACTAATGTGTTTTCAATATTTCAATAATAAAATTTACTCCCTTTAAAATCATATTAAAGATGGCAAAATTGTAATAAAAAATTGTTAACAAATAAGTAAATAGGTCATGTTTGAAATTATATTACATACAGTGGATAAAATCATTTCCAAGGCTTACCCTAGGTTTGTAGAACCATTTTCTTAATGAATCCATTATTATTGAAAACATTTATATGATCCAAGGAATTCTGCTAAGACACATCAAAATAAAACCATTCGTGATTAACACTTAAAACCATTTTAACATATAAGTGTTTAAGCAAATGCAGGTGAAATCACACACTATAACCATGACCGGAAGCTTAACCCAACCTAAAACGTAAACAAGAAAGGATGATAATATGGCCGACGATAGGATAGGCTGCGCGCGCAGATAGTGGGCTACAGATTGCGATTTAAGTGGCGCCGACAAGTAATTGATTTGAATTCTAGCTGGACAAATTCTTTTTGGTTCTTTAAACATTCAATTACTTTCTAAACTACTTTATGTGAAACTCTCAAAGAAGAAACTACGATGAATTGCCAAGGGAATTTAGGATTTCTACAAAAAAAAGAAACCAGGTTTGTAACTAAGTATTGCAAATGTTATAATTTGTAAATTAATTAATATCCACACCAAATTGTAAAAAGCTTCCAACACTGAGAAGATTCTTTTATATTTTAAATTAAATAACATTAACTTTAATCATCATTACATATTATTTAGTTCTTTAAATTAAAAAGATTTTTAAACCATTTAAATATTTCTAAATTAAGACAGTATCAGAAAATGTGAGTAATTCTTCAGTGATACTTAATATATTTTAACCATCTTAATTTTATTCATAAACAGAGTGGTTGATTGATTAGTCAGGTTAGTAGAAAATAATTTAATTTACAAATAAAAGTGGAGTGTGAGGCAGAAGTTTTAATGATAATCTGATTCTTCTTAATAAACTGATGAATCAATCTCTGGTAAAGGATAAAAATCTGAACAAATTTAAAAAGAATTTTACGTAATGATTCAAGAAACAGTGTGAAATTGTTATGAAGAGTACATTAAAATGAAAGGCTAACAATTCAATCTTTATAAAAGTTGGATTATAATTGAGCTGAGATTGAAGTTAAACTGTTTTTTTTTTTTGGCAATTTATTGCTAGATATTTTGCAGTAATAATATTTGTAAAAGTGCATTATTGTTTTACAGTTCTGCAACTTTCCCAGTTTTAAGATAGACACAAGTGACTCTTCCTTATGAAGCTGATTTTTCTTATTAAAAGGACGCCATTCTGGAGTACTACATCTCTAAAACGATTCTTGGCCATCAGTGTTCAACCTAAGCTTATCCCCAGAAGTCAGTTCTTAAGTTTCTCAGCTATACAAAAAAGGAGAACAGTTTTATTTATTGTAAGTTTTGTTTGTCTTCTTATGCACTTCTTAGTAGCCTCAGATGCCCTCTGTCTGCTTCCCGTCCTTTATTAGGTGTTATTGTTATTTATGATTTATATAATTATTTTGTTGCTACCTTTAATGTGTTGCCCTTAAATGAATCAGGTAAATTAAAACTCATTTATGAATCTTGGTGATTCAACAATAAAAATTGAAAAACTTTTTATTTATCTTGGATTTCCACTTTACTCATTATGCTCATTATGTAAATTGACTTCTCCTGAACATTTTTTTTTTCTCTAGAACTGACTTAGCCATTCCGTTAAATTTGAATGTTTGAAAGCAAGTAAGAAACTGATAATCTTCCCATCAGTAATGCACTAGTTTAACTGTTTGGACGATACTATTCTATTGTATGGAGAGGATACTAAACTTTAAACTTAATTAGAGTTAAGGTCCAACTTATAAAACCGTCACTTCATCTTCCCAGTTTAACTCCTTGGAACATGTTGAACGTTATTTTAATTGAAAGTATTTAAAGTATTGTGGTGGTCCAAACTTCTTTCAAAGCTGGTTATCGCCTTCCCAAAATATGCTGAGGAAGCTTGTTAGAATAGGTTAACAACCATATTATCCTGTTCAATTGGACGAGGGAAGTTAAATCCAGTTAATTTGAAATTAATGCAAACTATGTTCGACTTTCTAGGATGCAAATTTGCTCAATTATCATGCCATTTAGAAATAACTTGGGCTGCAAGGATTGTAAATAAGTAATAATTTCTAAATATAATTCTTTTAATAGAAATATTTATTTTCTTTAATGACGCATTGCCATAAAATATCACCAATAAATTAAGAGATGCAAACCCAATCAAGATTGACCTGCAATAAGTATTTTCATTACATTTTTGGGGTGAAAAGTATAAATTTCAGGCCCAGTTTTCCTGTTCTTTATGCTAGGATAGAAAATTTGGTACGTTTTTTTTCCTGTCTTCGACTAGTTTGTACTTTTAAGGGCTCACTATTTAAATTATTATTTAATATAAATCTGTGACAGTTTATTCATCAATTTATTAATAATTATTAACTGCATCCCACATTGAACAAGATTTCATTCTTCATTATATCATCATTAGGAAAAAGAAGTTTTATTTTAAATTTTCCAAGATTATTATAGTATTTTTTTATTTATTTATTTTTTAATAATTATTATTTATTTATTGTAACTTGCTTATAATGTACAATTGTAGCAAGGGGTTGACCCGTGCCTTTACACGGATAAAATATAAAAGATGAAATACATGAAAAAAGAAAAAGAACAAAAACAAAAATAAATTCACTGTTGCAAATAAAATAATAATAAATAAATAAAAAAGCTATTAAATTAAAGAAAACAAATTTCTAAATTTTATAGAGTTAATTATAAAAAAAAGTACATATATTTTACTTTTTTCATCGAGTCGAAACATAAGAGACTCTCCAACACAATTTTAGGTTGATTACAGGAAGAAAAGTTAATGTTTTGCATATGCAGATACTTGGATCTTAAGACCTCTAATATCGGGCAGATAATTAAGAAATGAATTAGATCATCTTTATCGTTTCCATATAGCGGACATGTATTAAATTTACAAACCCTACCGAGGATATAGAGTTGAGGCTTTTTCTCAGACATTAATCTTAGTTGACTGGCACAACTCTGATCATATCAATGTGACATTTAAAGTGAACGTAATGTTCCTTGAAAACTGCTAATATTCCTGAGGAAAGTGTTAAATCTGGCGTTTAACAAGGGATTCAACATCCTTACTAATAAGATTATTGTTAAATCTTGCCATGATATCAGCCAGTTTACCATTCGGTATGTGCTGTTAATATTTTTTTATGAACTGCTTCTTCTATAATATAAAAACTTGTTTAGTATTCAAAAAGGAGCTTTCAACCCAGTGACTAGGTCATCTTTCAGGGCTTATGCTTAAGAACAATTATAATTTTGTTTTACATTCTTATAACTATAAATACTCTTTCTAGTATCTTTTGATTTGATTTTAGTAAAACCATTATTTCTAGATCTTTCAACCCACCTGGGTTATTTTATAGAGAATCTTTTTTGTTTGTTTAAACCTTTATATTTATTTTCTCATAGATTAGCAACTATAGCCCGTTTTTTCCTCCCAGATCTGTTACAACTTATAAATATGATCTTAAGAAAGCTAAAAGTTTATTTATCTATTGCCTTCTTGTCCAGTTTTTATAATTAATTATTATAAATTATTAGCATACAGTTCAGTTAAATTTTTTTACCCATCAATGATAGTCGCTTGATTCAAATTACATCTCTTATGCTGAGAAGTGTAACTTTTCATATTGAATGTGTAATTCTCTCTCCTTGGAAGATGTCTAACATTTTTTATTTTGTTGGCAGAGTTGAGTTTGAATTTCTCTCAAAACTGAATTCCTTACATGTTGGTTGCTGTTGGATGATTATATTTCCAAATGATGAGAATTATGTTAAGATTGTTAATTTCAAATGATACTCTTTGTAATAATGATTTCTTTTATTCAAAGAATTTAATTTTTGCTTCCTAATTCAAATTGTTCAATTTTTACAGTATAATTCATTGTTTTTGGCATCTTATTCATTAATCTAGTAGATAGAAAGATAATTGCCAATTTCAGTTACAATTTTTTATTTATTTTTGTGGCCAATCTATTCGTCTAATTCATCTTCATTGCTTTTGCTTATTAACAATTACAATTTGTAATATATATTCTTGACGATGTAAAACAAATCATAAGTATTAATAAACATAAGCTCTGAGGATGAACTTGTCCCTAGGATGAGATGAAATCTTGACAAAAAATGACTAAAAATTGTGACTGAAATTAGCAGTAATCTTTCTTCCTTTAGAATATTTATATAGTTCTCCTAATTTGTTTTAGAATGATTTGAGTGATCCAACTTTTATAGTTCATCAGCTGGTTATATATTAATTTTATCTTTCTTGTTGGGTAATGTACTTCTTACTTTCTCTTAGTGGGAAATAATTGCATTCATTAGTTCTGATTTTGAGTATCTGCCTCAAACATCTGTTTTGAGGTACTCTATGTCCAAATAAGTGGTGTTAAAAAAATGGAACATCTCTCTCCTCCTGTGAGTGATGGGTTTGTGGATACCATTTTTTCCAATAGAAACCTTACTTTGTGCATTTCGTGCTTGTGAAGAAAATATCTCAAAATACCAAAAATTGGGCTCCACCTAAAGTCCTGATTGTAATTGTCTCTAACAAAATCCCACAATAGGGTGTTTCTCTTTACAGAAAAAAAATTTTAAATAGATTTTATTGATGAGGTACAAACGTTTTTCTTGTTACTATTCAAACACATTGTACTAAATGTGGTCTACAACTTGTATTTAACAAAAAAATTTCTTGGAAAATACAACTAAAGGCAATTTTCTAGAGAGGAGGTTGTGTAGGTTTTTCTTTAAAGAATTATTCGATTATAATGTATGATTTTTGAGTTTTACTTGTTATAAAGGTTGCTTAAATATATTGCTAAACGAAAGTACAAATATTCAGAATAGTTGTTTACTTTTTAGATACTTTTTTCAAGTACAGTTTTAATTATTTGCATTAAACTTCAAGTTCTAATTGCATTAGTGGTGGTCTGTTGGCTACAAAATAATTCTAGACCATTCCTTCAACGGGCTGTTGGCAAAAAGAATGGGCATTTTTCTCCTCAAAGTACTTTTTCTTCAGAAAAGATGTACAGTTTTGTGGGCTCCACTTTCTAAAGAAGATTTTAAATGTCTTATTAAAATTCCAAAACGGTGAAGTACCACTTTGCTGAAAGGTTTATTCATTTTTCTGATAATGCTGATTTTCTTTAAACTTCTAATGTACATCAAAAGTATTTGTTACTAAAATTACTCTTCAACATTTTGAAATATAAGTTCAAATTTTTCCTAAGTCAGCACCTCTAGTATTATAATTAGAGAAAGTCATGTGAGTATTCAACCAGATTTTCTTTTTTTATAAACATTTCTATCATAAAAACTATCATCGTAACTTTTCTATAATTTATCAAATTATTTAAATATAATTCATTCATTGTCAGTGATAAACCCTCAATCTTCAGGAGACAGCTTGTTGCACTTTTAAAATAATATATATGTTTGTTGCAAATTATTTGTAAATAATGTATTATTATTAATATTAATCATTACTATTATTATTATAATGTTATATAATAAAGAAGTTTGTGTTTATATATTACTTATCTCTTTAGTAATATAGCTTTCTGTTAAATAAGGTTTTTAGTTGGTATTACTGGAATAGTCACAGTTGCTAATTGTGTTTAACTGATTCGTCATAATTATGAATTTCTAAGTGAAATACAATCCATTTGTAATTTTAAGTGTTGTCCAAATTAAAAACTGAATCACTTTTCACTTATTATATCATTGTTTCACTCTACAATTACTTTTAAGGAATTCAATTACAATATTATCTGTTAAACCGAAAAATCTTATCAGAATTTTGCGAATGAGTTGTAATGTTATCCAGAAGTTTATTATTACTTTAATTACTTAAAAATAAGATATTTCTAATACTTTAATTTATTGGAAAAAGATTTATTGGCCTATAGCAGGTAAAGTGAATGATCTAATAATGAAATTTCTTCAGTTTCAAACAGAATCTAGTAAAACTTGTCTGACCATTTATGGAATTCATAATTTCTTATTACTAATTTGGTAATGAACGAGACACGAGTTTTATTTAATAATTACTTTGGTATTTGCATTATTTCAGAAAGCAATGATTTCAAAGCAATTATGACTGGAAGTAAGAAGTATTTTATAGTGATGCAAATAAATTTAGCTAACATGAGATTGAACAATTTTGGAGAAAGATGGACCAAATACAATTTCAGGATCTTTTCAGTTCTTTTGCAAAGGTAATTAAATAATAAAAAGTGATTAAGTTCAGTTAAAAGGTTATTAGGATTGTTTAGTTTTAAACATATATTTAGTCAGTTACCAATAATGCTAATGTTAAGTTTAATATTACTAACTTGCCATTAATTTACTAAAAAGACGAAAGTAGCAATGGTTGGTTTGGGCCAAAAAAAATGAAAATGTCTTTAATGTTCGAAGTTGGGGACATTAGAAGTGTTTCTTTTCTTTCAATTATGCATAGTGGACAGCCAGTATTATAAATGACTGAGATCATCTTCTGATTAATTGTATTCTGTACATGGCTGGTGCAGGTCCTTATACATTAGAGCCTAACTGATCTCAATCTATTTATTATCGAATTATCTATTTTACTCACAGCAGGTCGTTTGGGTACTTCGATATAATTTTCTTATAGATTGTACGCCCTTGTTGCCTTGTAAAACAGGCTTTGTAATTTCTTGATCTTATGATGGTAACTGATTGTTTTGATTCTTCCAAAAGCTCTATTTTTGGTGGCTCTAACGCTGCAATGCCCCTTTACCATAATATACTAATATGGGTTCTTTTCTCTTTGAAGATAACTGAAAGTTGATTAATTGGTTGTATTTTAATTAAACTTTAGCATTAGATATGGAAATGCAATGGTTAATTCAAAATAATGATACCTACAAAATGAAATATTCTATTAGTTTATGGTGTACTAAAATTACTGTCTAATTTGTTTAATAAATTATTAAGATTTAATCTAAAAACCGGTATTGTCATATTTACAACAGTAGATACTACATTTAAAAGAAATATTGACAAATCAAATATATTTACGTTTTAGCTGTGTCGTATTTTCTTGCTTATCTACATTTTGCTTTATGTATTGCTTTGTTTGTTACATTTTTCTTTAAAAGAAATCAAACATTCTACTTAATACTTTCATTTCTTTTGTTTTATTAAGCCACAATCTTTGTTTTGAAAACAATTTGTTATTAAAATTAATTGAGGCTATCTGGTTTTTAAAAATGTAATAGTTATCATTAGATTGTTTGTTTTTGTAAATACAATAGATACTATTCCTTTTTGTGATAGCATGGTCAAAGATATTTATTTTTTAATTTTTTATCGCTTTTATTGCTTGTATATTATTATTTATTAGATTACTGTACTTTGGATGATTCTCTCTCTCTTTTGGTAGATGCATTTTTAGATTTTGTGTTTGTTTAACTGCTTCTTTTTTTTTGATCTTCTACTGAAAGAGCAGAAAATAAATTTTTAGATTAGTTCAAATTAAGCACCCTTCCAATTCTTTGAATTTATGTTTTTTTGGGAGGTAAGAGTCTGTGATTCCCAAATCTTCTACACTATTTATTTAAAAAAGAAATCTGGTGTGCTTACTCTTAAAACTTCATCTTACCGCAGTTTATGTGATTAAATGTAATTGAATTTAAAATTTTGTACTAAAACGCTAGTTGGTTTCCACATCCCACATAAAATGACATTTTTGAAGATTGAGAAACATCACAGCTTACCCTAGAAGCCTATAAAAATCATTTTCTTTCTGAAAATGATATAAAATCAAATACTAGACCTAATGTAGTTTCAGTGGAACCTTTTGTCAATTATCTTACACTCTAGACAATTAGGAAAATCGCATTCCTGATTAAGTAATGTTCTTTTAATTCATAATTTTGGTTAAACCTTTTATACTCTCTATTATTGTACATGAGTTAGGCAGAGAAAAAGGGCACACCTTCTCTTGGCCAGTTATCGACTGGATCTCAAAGAGATGTGCTATTTTCGTTAACCATTTCGAGCTATAGGATGGATTTATGTGTTGAATGCTGCACCTAAGATATCAGAACTCTAACTCAGG
The DNA here is from genome assembly GCF_049639745.1 of Rhodnius prolixus. Taxonomy (NCBI): domain Eukaryota; kingdom Metazoa; phylum Arthropoda; class Insecta; order Hemiptera; family Reduviidae; genus Rhodnius; species Rhodnius prolixus. Next base: position 35,508,610 of record NW_027411582.1, read on the forward strand.
ATGTGTAGGGGCAGTAAATGTAGAGGGTTCCTCTTACAACGGGACATCGCTTTTGGGTCTGAGTCACGAGAGTTCACCTATCTTGAATCCCCTTAAGATTCACCACCTGCCCACCCTGATTATTAGTCTGCGGGATGTGACTAAGCCCTAGGTGTTATCTAAAGCCCTTCATATACTTTATAGTTTCGGACAGGTTCCTCACGAAGATGAATTATAAATTGAATTGACGGTTCGTATTTCCAAAAAAGATCAAAGTTCCAAAGCGATCATGCCGAGACCTATTTCCATTTTAATGCACCTTTTAGGAAATGAAGTAGCTTGTAGGAGAGAAGATGCACTTACTTTTCGTAGACGTGATTTAATGAGATGAATTTAGATGTACATTTCAGATTCTTTTGGAGAGTTTAATTTAGCTCAGTTTTATTCGTTTCACTGAACAATAGAACACAGTTCAGTGTAGTTTTTTTATGCAGCTGGTCACATGCTCCAGTTCTAAGAGAATCTGAAGTTATAAATAAAGAGGTTATATTTTCGTGAGAAAAACTTTGTTGTTCAATGTTTTTTGTGGAGGTAGTATCATAATTAGGAGAGGCGACACTTCTTTATTTTATAATTTTGCAACCTACCCCCATCCAACTTAACCTATGCAATTAAAACCCTTTTGAATTTACGTATCAGGTTAGTAATTATTAGGCTGAGAACAAGTGAACCTTTAATAACAGTTCATTATCTCGCTTGTAATATTGTTTATTATTAGCTATGATTCTAGTTTAGTTTTTTGCGAGAAAAAGGAAAAAAAGGATTTTTCCATTGAAATTAACAAAGCCCACCCCTCTTTGCCTGAAGTTAATTCTAGAAATGGCCAGCTTTAATTGTAAAAGAGTTTTTTTTTATTTATTTTTTTGTTTTTTCTTCCACCTCCGTGTAAACATAATCAAAAAGGATTCCTTTTAAGCGCTGAAACAAACCATCCTTACTTTTAAAGAGGTTTCACACACTCCCACTTCAACTTAGCAGCTTCCCTAAGGGTTTGTTTTTTACTTTATTCTATTTAATAAACCACACCTACACATCCAACACGAACACACCTTTCAAAAGTCTACTGCCTCCTCCTACCTAACTGGAAGCGGTCAGGTTAATCACAGCTTTTTGTTGTGGTCAGAGCGAAATCTCCCTGTTGTGCTACCAACTACTGGGAACCACTTAAGTAAATTGATAACATTGTGTGGAAAAGGTGTTCTATTAGCTAGCATAAGCAAAGCGAAAATCATCCTCTCCCCTTCTGGGTCACCACTTGTAACGCCGCTTACACACACACACACACACATTTTCTGTAGCGGGGAAAAGGGGAAAGTACCCCTCCGTCTCATACCAAAAATTGACTATTGACCAGAGTATAAAATCCAGCATCCAACGTTAAAGTAAAGTCAGTCTAACCAGATCTGTGGTGAAGTCAACTGCCCTTTACTAGACAGGTAAAAACACCTATCCGCAACTCCCATAAAAAGTATCTTGCGAACATAAGTGTTATTTTCCAGATTTGAGATCGTGGCTATTATATTCCTGGCCGCCCAGCCATCCAAACCACTTAACCTTTCCTACTCGTCTTTAGATTCTTTTTCATAATCCTATTTTGGTTTTGCGCAGCCTGCAACTAATTTCTGAAGCTCTGCTAAGAACTGTTCATATAATTCAACCCATTTCTCTATCTTCTTGCCTCATAACTTAGAAATCTTCTACCCTGCTCTTCTGGTGACCTGACTAGTGGAAATCTCAATTAGATTATTCCTCTTAGCTGGTTTCATTCAATTTAGCTCAACCGGTGATTTTATTGGTGAGCCTTTACTTCTCTTCGATTCTCTGATTTACCTAAAGGTACTGCTAAGGCTCTGCCTACAATTTCTGAGCTTCAGCCCTCCTTTAAATAAATAGAATCCTTCGTTCTTTTCTAAAATTTGCCTAACGAAACTCTCAATTTGGTATTGCCTCAAGGCGTCTTTTAAATTTAGGATGATATATTTGGCAATTCTTTAAGAAGACTTTAGCACAACTGAGTTCTTTGATGTGCTTCAATGGATCTCTGCTGCGTCCTTAGTTTTTTCGCTACCTACCTGTAATTCTCGCAACAGAACTTAACGCTGTTTTCTGAATTCAGCAAATGTCCTGACCAACAGAACCTTGGTATACCACGAAATTTAGGTTAACCACTGATTTTAAGGTTTATATTTTTTTTTTATTTATTTTTAAATTGAGACTAAAAATGTGAATAGACCACCATTTGGTTAGAATGTCTTTGTAGGACTGACTGAGACTGGGATAGGTCACCTAGTTCTAAATTCTAATGGAAGGATTGATCCGTACATATATTCATAAAATTCCGAATTTAAGGAAAATTTCTGAACTGGATTACGATTTCACTAAATGGATTTTCATTACCTTAGAAGGGTCTTTTTAGCAAATGAGCCCTACGATTTTCTGTAGACTTCGTATATAGATTACATAGGTTTATTACTTTTATTATTTTTAGGAAAAATTCTGGTTAGGGCAGTTTGGGGAGGCAGATGGGAGTACCTATACCTTTAAAATAAAATGTTATTTCAGTGTAATGCACGGTTTTGCTGTTTAATATAGGAAAGAAGTGAATTAATGTTACAAATTTTGAGTTTTGAAGAAAATTTAGAAATAAGAACTTGAGACTTTTTCTTGATTTCTTGAGTGTAAACTTCTTATTTTGTTCATCCCTCTCTTTCCCTTAAAACCATTGAAATGTAGTTTATTAAGGCAGACAACTTATCATCCTTTTTTTTTAGCGTGAATTCTTCTAGAGGATAATGTAGTGAGGCTATTTTTTAACCACCAAGCTTAATGTTAGAATCTTTTAATAACACTTTTCAGTCTAGTGAATTACGTCTTCTTCTTTTTTTCTGGCTGAAGTTAACATGTCACTACTTTCCATCATTATAAATTGTATCATACAGTAAAAAATTATATTTTTAATAAAATAAGGTAAATCCAAATGAAATGGATTGATTACATCATTTTACAAAATCACTATGAAATTTATGTTTTAAAGATAAATTTAATTGTAATTTTGCCAATAAATAAAGTGATTATCCGTAAAATAGATAATTTAGGAATGTGGTTAAAAAATATCCATTCATCCATGACCAGCAACAGTAAACCGCAAAATAGTTTTATTGTTGTTTGGTTTGGCTACATTTAGGCGTATTTTATTTAATATTAATTTTGGAAAAAAATAAAAATCTGAGAAAATCTTTCTTGATCGGATCAATTTTTCTTTTTTTTTTTGGGGGGGGGGGGTTTCAGCTGAAATTCATCTTTTTCCGGCCACAAAAACTTTCTAAAAACGGTTTTTTTCCACATGGTCTTCGGAAAATAGAAAAATTGATTTTTTTAGAGAGAGTTTTCTTGATAACCATTATAGGCATCCTTCTAACAAGGGTTATGTCACGGGTTTATCAGGTGCAATAGTATTAAAGGAATACAAAAAAGAACACTGTCGGTACTTCGAAAAACTGTGTGTATATTTAAGAACAACGTGTCTACCTGACTGATAAGCAAAATCACGGAATGTACAAATCTGATAATTTTAGTTTGGATGCACCAGGAAAGACCTAACGCATTTAACTTTTGTTCAAAGTCGATCTCCTGGATGTGCTAAATTAATGGGTCAGATATTTTTCAATTTATTTGGATTAAATCGAAAATAGCGCTACGGGAAGGACTTTTCTTTAGGCTTTTATTTGCGGCGAGTTGAAAAAAGAGACATTCAAGGACGACACCTATCCTCAAAAGTACTTCTTCTTTTTGATTGAATCTAAATGAAAGTGTAGGCTTAGTTAAACTTCAAATTTTAAAGAAAATAATTGAGTTAAGATTAAAATCTGCTAAATTTTTCTAAATATATTTTATTCCCTCCTAATAATTTCTTTATCCCACTCATTATATTAATATATTTGTTTTCAGGGGTAAAAATGAATTTTCGATCAAGTTGTCTACTCATCTTTATCATATATTCTATAGTCCATGTCTTTGGCCAAACATTTCAGTATTCCAGAGGATGGACTAATGGTAAAAGAGCGGGTATCCCATCTAAAGAGGTAACCGCATGTCAGCTTCAAAGAATTAAATCTTTGCTTGAAGGAAAGACTATACCACAGGTATGTTCAAGGTTTTTTCACTTACACTTTTAGGGATATTAAAAACTGCAATCTAAGGGCAATGCTTCCAAGCGGGAAGCAGGCAACTTAATTGTTGGAATATCTTTAAGAAATTATTATTATTATTATTATTATTTTTGCCTTTGTTTATCCATAAAACAGTTGTACTGGCCTTGCGAATGGAGTCCATTCATGGAAGCTGCACTGAGTAGACAGATGAAGACTTCAGAGTTGACTTCGCTGCCAGTAGTAGCGCCACTTACACCAGAGATAGAAGAAAAGTAAATAAAATATATTTAATAATTCATGATGCTATAATTTTGTAATCATTAGGTGAAATAAAAATAATTACAAGTAAAAATACTTGTTACAAAAAAAAAATTTTAGTCTGTAATAGGAATCAAAGCTTGTAGTAGCAACGAATAAAATTTCTTTTAAATTATGTTTATTTTGAGGGGCAGGTACAGAAAATGAAATATGTTAAATATGTTAATTACATCTCGAAAATTTTGTATTTTCTCTTTGTCTAAGGTGTTGAAGTCGGCGGATTACATATTAGAAATTAGAAATAGTTTCATACTCATCAAAAAGTTTGTAATATAAAAAAATAGTTTTTTAATTTTGGGAAAATTTGGTTTAAAAAAAAACAAACTCAATGAACTCTGGCTCCTGCTACAAATTGACGCATCCATAAATATGATCATTAGCGCCCAAAATGATTATTAATTTTTGTTTTATACCACTTGAAGAAATTAAACGTCCTTTACCCAAAGATGTCTTCAAAAAATTATTCTTCGTAAATGAAGCTGTTGACCATACAAAAGTATGTTAGAAGATCCGGAAGTTTTACTAGGGTATTCAGGGTGTCTAAGGTGGACTTTTTCATTAATTTGAACCTCATTAGTTGATTTGAAAAATGGATAATTTATACTTTTTAGAAAAAGGTCTATCTGTATGAACATTCTTGCTGAAAAACGAAAATTTCTTTTGGTTACCCTGAAGGGACTTGATAGAAAGTTGAACTGCCGTAAAATTCGTACATTCATTGTATTGAATTGTCCTTCGAGAACGCTTGGCTCCTTGCCTCTTATGTGGCCAATTTGGCGTTGGTGTTCCATCACTTATATACTATTAAGGTGGATTTTGTGTTGAAAAAAAAAAGGTCCAAGTTTAAATTAATCCTAAATGGATTTTTCATTTGAAAGAAATTTTCTCGCAACTGGCTCTTGACGTTTTTCCTTCATCATGATTTTAGATTACCTACTCACAGATCTGTAATGGTTATTTGTGTAATCTTTAAGGAAAAATTCGCTTATTGGAAGAATCTTTCAAGGAATGCCTGGGCTTCCCTGCAAGTTTTCGTCGTTTTTTGGTATATAATAGAACCTCGAGAATTTCAGCATAAGTCCATAAACTAATAAACATTTACGAATTAATGTTCTTCACGAAGATTATTATTGCCTGATTGCTGATAAGAGATTGAGGATATCTCACATGTTTTCGTGATGTGTAACCATTACTTCTCGGCTTATTATATAAATTTTTATTTTTTATAGTATCAATGCATTCTTTATCATTGATGTGGCTCATTAAGAAGTTAAAATTTATTTAAGGTTATATAAGGCAGCAGAGACGCATATTGTAAAATTTAGCTTATGATCATATTTGTTAAATTCTAAATTCGTAAATTGGAAAAGGGCATGAAAGAAATCAGAGAAATTTTCGGGTTTCTTTGGGAAGTTTAGGTAAAATTTAGTAATGAACAATTGTTATTTGTGACGAATAAGTTAAGTAACAGCCAAATTGTGACTAAGATTCAAAGTCATGACTGATGACTATAATGAATAGTAGAACGATTAATTCTTGTATTAGAAATGGGCTTTGGACAGAGGTAAACAGGGCTGCTTTAGGCGAGAAAAAGGTTTGCTAGATTAGAGATAAGGAAGTGAATAGAATATACAAAAACGTTCTTTTGACGATTAGAAGTCAAACTTCTATTGTGGTACAAACATGCGAAGAGGTAGGTCCGCATAGATAACCTTGGATGGTGAATGACAGCGAAATGTATACGAAAGAAGAAAGAGTCTAAAACCAAGTGTGAAAAAAGGAAGGATAAGGTCCAAAGTGTCGTGCAACTTTTTGAGAAGTAGCACTGTTCAGAGGCTGCTGAAATCATCAAATGGGAAAATTAATCAAAACAATCAAAATACTAAGTCATAATCACATAAATTAAGTGGCTACATCGTTAATCATAATCAGGTTATGCTTTTTGCGAAACGAAAGTTTCTAGTATATTGAGACCTTTACAGAATACTTGTGAATAAACTCTAGAGACAAGTTTTATATTATTTGGTACATTGTAATTGTACGCTTTGCCTAAGAAAGATTATGAAAAGATAATTCTGTTCAAAAACCAAATTGTTCACATTACTCTCAAGGGATTCGCCGGCGATTGAAGGGTGTGAGCGGACCTATGCACGAAAGAGAGAAGGGTAGGACAAAGAAATACACTTACAATTGTAGTCGTTAGAGAGGCACGCGCAATTCACTTGTCCCCGAGTAATATCCATTGAGGGATAGAGAGAGACAGGGAGCAGGTTCCTCTGAAGGGCTAATCAAGTTAAGAGTACGCGTGCGCATAAGATAGGACCAGTCGTCTGTGCAGGGACTACAATACTTCGGCGACACTCCTTTTGCTGTCCACAGTGAACATGCGACAGGCGTCACAAGCTGAACACCACAGTTCTAGGAGACCCATCTGCACTTCTGTATGGTACTCTGTTACAGCAAGATTATTGCAATTTAATTGGCGTCGCATGATAACGCCCACGATTAGACACCATGTGCTACCATTATTCCTGTATATACCAAAAATTTAATCAAACTGATGGAATAGTCATGTAATCGTGTATATGGTTAACAACTGGCAAGCCCTCTCCATTGTTAGGAATAGCTGATATTTAATAAACTTCGTAAAAAATATCTGATATAAGAATTTTTCAGCCGAGATATTAATTAGAAACAGCTTTTAAAGATGTACAGCTGCTTACTTTAAGTTTTGTAAAACTTCTAAAGGGTGTTTTAAACCTCTAGTCCATTGGTAGCCGCGTAAAGAGAACAAAGGTACCACTTTATTGCTAGCGACTTTATAGAAGTGATTATAGGTAGACCTATCATAAATTTTATTAGTTTAAACCCGGACAAAAAGTTCAAAATAGGCAGTAACGCCTCCTACCTACATGCCTATAATTGCGAATAGCGTACTTTTTCCCAAAAATCAGCAGTTTTTATAGTCATAGTTTTTAGTTACTCCTAAATTTGACACAAATTTAAACTGGACTCCAAAACATACACTTAAATTAAGACAGGCCTAATCATTCTCAGCTCTGTAAACCAACGGACAATTGAATGCTCATCGCGCTCTATGCTCTAGACCAGGGGTCCCCAAACTTTTTACACAGGGGGCCAGTTCACTGTCCCTCAGACCGTTGTAGGGCTGGACTATAAAACAAACTATTTTAAAGTAAAAAAAACAAAACGGGAATAAATAGAATATTTCAAATAAAGAACAAGTAAATTTAAATCAACAAACTGCCCAGTATTTCTGTGGGAATTATGGGCCTGCTTTTGGCTAATGAGCTGGTCAATGTCTGGTTTAGTTATACTGCTTTGCCTTTCTTCCTACTTCTGCTGTTATTTTACACTGTTTTCAGAGCCGTGACGCATGCATCCCGCGTCCTCGGAAGTAGTACTGTACATGAGCGACGCAGCGCTTTGCGGCACCGCCACATATAGTGCTCCTCTTACTGACCACCCACCAATGAAAGAGATGCCCCTTCCGGAAGTGCGACAGGGGCCGGATAAATGTCCTCAGGGGCCCGCGGGCCGTAGTTTGGGGACCCCTGCTCTAGACTCTTAATTCTTGACCATTTAAGATCATAACTGACTTACGCTTCTCCCATAAGCTGTAAGTTAATCAATGCTGTGCATCATCTTTTTTTGGGGAGGCTCCTGATGCATACAGAATGAACAAATCCACAGGGAGTTGGAAGTTACCCACAATTACAAACTATATGAACTAGATAGATAATATTTCTAGAGAACCTGCATTCTACATTGCTGGACAACACCAACGACTCGGAGAAAAAAACAGATTGGACGACGGCTAAATCCTAAACTAATATAGGACGTACTTTCAAACTTATTTAATAGATCATTTTAAATGTACACTTTGTGTTTGCATCAGTATTTTTTAAGGCTGAAACAAGCTGCTTGGACAATTAAAGTTGTTTTTTTAATTTATTTTTAACGCTATTTTTATTTTTTCAGTTGCTGTTAACATGAACAAACATTCAAAGCAGCTGCAGTAGGTCTTCTAGAAAGTACAGCAGTGGAGTTCTACTTTTCAGTAGTTTGTAACCACAAAGTTTCTCTTTCACTTGATGAAAATATGAAAAAAAATAATACAGTAGTTAGAAAATGGTGAGAATTATGATATTTTTTAAATTTTCTATTGCGATTTTTTCTTGTGAACATAGATCATTTACTCCACAAGATATATTCTACATTCCTACTGCTGTTACTTCCAAAATCTTTATTTTTTTTAATAAATTCTTTAGTGGATAAATAAAAAAAAATTGACGGACACTAACAATCCGTATTTTCAAAGCAATGCAGTTAACGTATAATATATTCACAATGTTTCTGTAAACGTAGTTGACTACCTTAATAATGGTGAAAGGCTAAATTAGCCTTTACAGATTCTAACGGGTTTAGGCAGGTGGCGCTTCATATTGGAATATGTGCGTACTACTTGTAGATCTTTGCCTTCTTTTTATTTTAATGCCAAAATTCCTCTCTGCATATTTCTTCCTTTTAGAAGGATAATCATGTTAGAAAAAAAACTAATAGTCTATTTTCTCTGGATGAATAGATTAATGGAAAGAAGTAATTCGATCACTGATAAACAAATTTACATTTTAAAAACAAAATTCGATTAAATTCTATTTAAGAGGTGTTCCAGGCAGGCAACTATTTCTGAGTTGGGATTTTCAGTTAAAATTTAATCATCTCTAGCGGTAATTTTAACCTTTAGAGTCACCATATATTTTTTTTCTTAATCCGGAATAAAAGGTTTATTTAAACAGAAAAGTAATGCCTCTTCCGCTCTATTTCTGGATTAATTTAAAAGCAACAATTTTTCTGGTTATAATTTTTACTAAATTTCAAATTCCATGGGATTCGTTTTTCTGAAATAAGGGCTTACTGATTTCCAAACTTTTTAAGACATATTTTTCCTCTTATAAAACCACTGGTCAAATCTGAAAAACTCATCGCTCCAGACATCTTGTGTTACATCTTATTTCAAATCATTGCTGCCTTAAGTTTGCTCCGGACGCTGGTAAGACGGTAAATGAATAAGCTGCAAGTTTTCCAAAATGAACTACTACCTATCTCCTCGGAGCACCACGATCTCAGGAAACACATTTCTAAAGATCGTAAGTACTTCAGAGGCTAGACAACACCAATGACTCGGAGATATGAAAAAAGGCATACGACGGTAAAAAAAAAAAACGCCTTCCACAATCCACAAAACTTACTTCTATATAAAGATCATTTTAAATGAACACCTGTTATAATTATTTTGTGTTTTGTAAGGCAGACAGGTATATTTTTCTTCTTTTAAAAAAAAAATCTGAATTTATAATTGAGATGAAAAATATAGTATACCTCAGGTTAACAGTTGTGTTTGCAGCTCAGTAAGCTTTTACAGCTTGTTGATTCAGCCAATTTACTTCATTGTTCAGACCATATGTTACTCATTATTGAGAATATCCTTTCAACGGATGCAGATGTGCTTGGCTAGCTGAAAATGTATTCTATTCTGTTATTTATTGTTTCTGAAGAGTCTTTGGTTTTGCACAGTTTACATATAAAAAAATCTTTACGCCGACGTTTCGAACTATTGTTTAGTTTATCTTTAGGGCTAAAAAGCAAAAACGAGAGATCTGAGTGATTATAAATTATCATAGCTTTATTCACGAGACATTATTCACAATTCAACTTAAAAATAATGTAAATATACCTAATCTGAAAACTTATGCTATAGTAATTTAAGCAAATGGAGTATTTGTAAACAGGAGCACATAATTCTAATTCTTAAATTTACTAAAAACAGGTTATAATCATATGTATTATTTTGAATTACCTTAGATTTTTTATTAATACCTCCTTGTCTACAATTTAAAATCTATCATTTTTGCGTGAAGCGTAATTGGGCATTGTTTGATTTTCTTCAAATAGCCGGGACAGAATGGTACATTGTCCGAGCTGGCTCTTTGAATAGGTTTAAAAAAAATTGTTACGCTAAATTCTAAAATCGAAACTAGAAATGTATCCTCAGAATGTGGTGGTGAATATTGCAGTGGAGCAGGGGTAAGTCGTCTAGCCACTTCTTCAGGGAACACGGCATAACTGTGGGGTATCAAAATCTAATAACACTACTCTAAAAAAAAAAAGTGTCACTTTTATACACTCACAACGTAGACCGGCGCAGATGTAGTTGAATTATGCAATATTTGGGTTAGAATAGTTTAGCAGTATACTTCACAAATGCCTGTTATACTTTAGGGAGCTGCAATAAACATTTTAGACTTAAGATTTGCATGTCCTGCTACCTTTTTGCACCCTTTTGTAGCTGAAGGATTCATTGCCAGCAAAAAGTTTGAAATGCTTTGGAAGTACTCCATAGTAAAATGCCACTTTACATCTCTGTGGCTCCTTTAGACTTTCTAAATAGTTGCTGAAGTGACAATAGATCATTTAGTAATTCACTCGTTCAGGACAAACAACTGTCGCTAGCTCTTTTAAGACACAGATATGTACAACGACTTAGGTGCTAGCTCTTTGTACCTTCGAAAGAACAGGACAGTTCCTGTCAAAATGCGATGTTCATCGGTAAGCCTACCTTTAAGTAGAAATCAAATTTCTCTGCACGAACTTGATGGTTCAATCCCTCAAGATGGAAGAAAGTCAAAAACTAAATCAGGGCGTCAAAAAAACAAGCATGCTATGACGGATGATTATCATTGAATATTAAATATTTATTGCATAATGTTATTTTACTACTACCTTAATTAACATTTTATTACTGTTTTACGTAAGGCTCTTAACATACGTATAATTAATAATTCATTAAATACAAGTGAACTGAACAAAAGTTGACTGTAAAGTTATATAAACCTTAGTTAGTGAAGTGGATTCATTTAGAAAGCAAATTGAATAAAAATAGGAATTCAACTAGAATGAAAACAAGAAAGATAACAATGTGTTTATAGTTCTCACGATCTTCTTTCTAATGAATTTCCTAGATGTGTTTTTAGTGAACGACTGAAAGAATTAAGAAGTAGTAACAGGATGATGAAAAAGATCGAGTTGGCGGATGAACGATACTGAACTAAAGACTAGGGAACTAAAGGTAATTTTGGTAGGATTGTTTGCTAAGTGACCGTACATTATAGTACACTAATAATACATTTTACACAATGTGTTGTAAAAAAATAAAAAGGTTGATTCATAATCTTTCTTGGCAAGGTCATTATAGTACTTTCTACAACCGGATGTTGTTCTGGGTCCGGAAATTTAGCCTCCACCAACTAGATAAAAGAAGAAGAAGAAAAAAGTGTCACTGCAATCCTGGAAATGAACCCTAAGAAATTATAGACCTGGGTAGGCCAATTGGTGCAATGACCTTCGTGATGTGATCACTTTTTATACTAGGTTGACTGAGATAGGTGAAATACAAAAGTTTTTGCAAATCTTCTATGTGATAATGAGACAAAAAGGGAGGAAAAGAATATTTTTAAATTTAGAATTAATGTTCTATTGATAAAGTTGTATGACATTGCTACGGTATGATCGTCGGTTGTTGCCATCTATTTTGTAAACCAACGAAATCATCATTGCAAAGAAATAACGTCAAGAAATCTATGAACAGATCCAACACTGGTTAACAATGAATTCTCATCTGCAAGCTTGGAAATTTTAGATTGTGCCTGAAGAAAGTGGAAACCCAGAAGATGATAAGAATCTTTCTTTGTATTTGAGTATTTTAGAACTCCAGCATATTTAAAAGGTACACTAGGAAACAAATAGGGTTTTACCAAAATTAATTACCCAAATATTTTAAGAAATGAAAGATTATTGCCAATTCATTTTTTTTTCCATTTCTTTTTAGCTAAAGATTCCGAGAACTAAGGACTAACTCATCTTCAGAACATTTTTATCCTAAAAAGGTTGATGACTCTTCTTTCCTGACTGTTTAGATACTCTGACGGGAGTAAATTGGCAATAATTATTCCTTTTCTTTGGATTAGTGTATCAGTCACCAGAAAAGATCAACAATACTAATGATATTACTCTAAAAAATATCTAAAACATTCAATTCTGAAAGTGGTTAGGCTATTTACATCAAAACCTTTTAGGCAGTTCTCATCGGGTGCCATTTAAACTAAATCTAAAATAAACTATATCTGTAAATTTTCGTAGTTAAATCGTTAATACATAAAATAAATATCTGACGGTTGACAATTTTCCGTTATGAAAGTAAATATGTACTACTATAAATTCAGATCCAGACAAACATTTGCATAATTTATTTCTATTTACGATTATAATTTAAACTCAAAACTGTTTGGCATTAGAAATTTACAAATTTTTGATTATTAACATCCTTTAGAATTTCAAAAATGACAAGTAACAGTTCATAATTAATGTTATCAAAAATATTACAGTAATTAGGTAATGAACGATTAGGAAACGAAATTCGTGTACAAATTAACATAGATTCAAAGATTTAATTTGATTTCCATAAATTAACTTCATAAAAATAATTTTTTAATCATTAGATTATAAATAAAATGTTGGGGACATTTTTTCTCAACCCATTGAATTGACTGTCTGAAAAGCCCCTGCAAAATAAAAATAGAAATACAATATTAATCCATAATCTGAAATAATTCAAAAAATAGGAATACTAATTGTTAATTAGATGTAATACTAATAATTTTTAGAAATATTACAACTATTAAAACAAAATATATGTAAAATTATTATTATTTATTAAAAAATATATTGGCAACCTCGTTTTAAAAATAAAAGTGATCAAGTAATCACTTAAGGTACGTTGACTTTTACTTGACCTTCACATTCTTCATGGACGAAACTTAAGCTGGGTGTTTTATCATTTTATTCATCTTAGTAATTATAAACATAAATCTAATTAAACTAATAAAATGCACCTTATAAATTAATAAAATGGAATTCAGGTAATAAAATTATCAAAAAACTTTCATTACTTAACAATCAATTAGAATAAAGGTGAAAATCCAAATAGCTGAACTTCAAATTTGGCGAGACATAGGTTAATTACAATGAATGAATTAAGATATATACAATTATTAATCAATCTGAATTGAATACTCAATTTAATTAGCTTTGTGAATAATCATTTTTAATGTTAGTATAATTTGAGAAAACTTGATTCTATGTTTTAAAAGTTTTCAAGAACTGCCTTAACCTGAATTGTCTTCAGTAGAATGCAGACTTATTTCACAAAGTTAAGCTTTAAAAATCAACTAATTTTACATTTAATGAATCAGAAATAACTCTTTAAGCATTTAATAGAACTGTTAAATATAATTGGTTTGAATTTTTATGATTACTTACCTTGTACTCCATCAGTAAGCTTCAGTCGTAAGTTTTATTTTACAATAAACTAATTTCCTTACATTAGGCAATTTCAATCCCAATTAGAATATTACGTTTTTCATTAATTGCATGTATGTTTGAAAAACATGAGTTCTAAAAAGAGAAAAAGGTTATTAATAAATTTAACCTATACATTAACAAGCGAGCAATTACTTTAAAAATTTAGAAATTATTGCTTGAATACCTTCTAATTTTAATTTTTAAGTAGACTTTCTGTAATAATTAGTTCTTTTTTTGTAATAATAATGAATTAAAAACAGTTTTTCTTTTCAATAAAGTTTTCCATTGTATTATAATAAATAGGTTATTCTTTACCTTTATTTTAATTTAAATGATTGTTTCAGATCTGTCTTCTTTTACAACTCATTCTTCAAATTTGAGCACTGGATGGTTCTTTTTAAAGATGTTTCCTGGTCCAGAAATCTCAATGATGCTGCAAACGAATATTCGTTCAAATTTTGTACAAATGCAAAAGGTAGGTAACTTTTACTATTTAATTGGATTTCTTTGACATTTCTTTTGAACTTTCCTTTTTAAGTAAAAACCAGTTAACAGTTTTTTCTTCTAATCTTCAAGAAAGTTAACAGTTTTTAACTAAACAAGAAAGATTAATAACTAAAATATTTAACTTGTTTCTTGTTACCAAATGAAAACTTAAGTAATGATACACATATCTGTGAATTTAACACAAAGTATAATAACTGCTTGATAAACTGTAATTAAAACTTGCAATAATCAGTTAGGTTACCCTAAATGCACTAAAATGTTGCTAACATACTTATTTTATAACCAGTAAAATACTTCTACTTTATTAAAATAAGAACAACAGCTGAGAGAAATGAATGTTTACCCTCCAAAAGTTGGGAATTGATGCAATTAAGGAAATAAGTTTTTGTGATTCGCAATTATAATGCTATCTTTTCTAAAATAGCTTTCATACTATAATTTTATTAAATTTAGCTGGTGCAATGTTAAAGTTTAAACAGTGGATAGCACTTTTAGTTATGGTTTTTGAAAGGATTTAAATTCTTTTGTTTGATATGTTTCAGTAGTTGTCCTTAAATTTAATTAAAAACTAGTTCATTTGTTGAAATAATTCTTGAATTTTCACCAATCTTCAATATTTTGGGGACATAAGTCAATATTTTTGGGGAAAGAAACAGCCTTCTCTTTCATTTACCTTTTGTAGTCTTCAACTTCTTGGTTCTCTTTTCTTTTTCTAATCTGGAGATAAGGGAATCTTGGGTGCTGCTGCTGCTGTACACTCTCTGCTTGCTTGGTTCTTTGCCCATGATCGTTGTCTTTAATTTCTCTGAGACGAGAGCATAGTTAAAACGTTTCTTGTTGAATCAAATATTTTGTATGATATTTTGTGTATTAGCACTTTCTACTTTTTGTTCATTTCCCTAAAAACTGCACTTTATACTTGGTAATGAAATTACAATTGCAGCACTTCTGGTTTCATCATAGCTAAGAGTACCTTTTAGGGCTGTAGGGCATCGTGTATGGATACAGGTCGTACAAAAACTTGTCACACTTTTATGTTCCAACCAAATTTTTTTTAATTTCTAGTAAATTTCTTGCATTTGAAAAGTATTATGGCTTTCGTTGAATAAATCCTTGAGAAGGTTCTTTTACACCAAACGAGCGAACACATATTCTAACCCCAAAAAGCCCCCAATTCTTCCACCAATCCAAGCATTCGTAAAGTTGTAATGAAATACATACAAAGTTCGGTTGGTGTTAATAGATATATTTGCAAAATGTGTATTCTACTGTCTTTACACGGTGCTAGAGTTTGTAAGAAAGCATTCTAGCCAGTTGTGAATTCAAGTTTTCTCTTCTTTTTTTTTGTATTTTTCTCAACGGTTCTAACGATTTTCTTTTAACTTATTGGTTAAATAAGTTAAATGTGGCGGTAGGCACATTGTACATGACTTCTATTCTAAGTAGTTGCACTTTAGTGAAAGATATATGTAGGCTCCCCTCTAATGTGCCAACATAGTGTCTTCGAATTTTTTATTTTGAAAGTGCCAGATATTTTTCTTCATTTATTGTCCCATAGATCTATAGAGGCGGAACTAGGCTTAACAGAAAAATGTCCTTTTATGGTAAACTTTATTCTAAGAACTTTCTAAGTAGAACTAAACGAACACATTAAAAATGTTCTTCCTCTAGGTCTAGTTCTGTTGGTGGAAACTTGTCTTTATAATTCCAAGAACCAGGACTTGAGCCCACTTTGGATCATTCCCAACCTCATAGTATCTTAAAAATTTCCATTTCTTATTCGATACATGCCCCAAAGAAATTATTTTGTAAGCTTACCTTAAATTCTAGCATAGGCACTCTACGATGCTTTTGACCATTCTGCTTTGAATCTCACTGCAAGTCCTGGAAGAGGGTTAAGGGGGTTCTAAAGCCAAGAGTGTGTTTTTCCAGTTGAAGTGAGCATTGTACTTGTTCGCAACCTTCTTTCCTAAACAGAACATGTGAGATTATAACTTCATGTAATATCATCGCCCCAGTTCGTACCCCTAGGCCTCCACTAGTCTTTCCAACATCTACTTCAGAATCTTCAGTCTCATACCTCTCCTTCTTTCTGTGTTATTCCCCCATGCAATGTCAGAATATTTTTCTACGTTTTCGGGAAAATATGCACTATATGAAGGTGATTAATGATTATGCGCTTATTTCAACTATCTTTTTAGGAAAATTTAAAACTTCTGGAAGAGAGGAGTAGTTAAACTTACACCTAAGGTGCTATTATTTTGATTGCTTTGATTAACACCTGTATAGTATTAATTATAATCAAACTGAATTCCGAAATTCGTTGAAAATCAACCGATTAGAAGTGCCTCTATACTGAATAGATTTTTCAGCAATCAGCCTCTACAATTTTATTTCTACTTTAGAGTAGAATGTTTACAAACAGATGAGTTTTGAACTTATATTTCGAACATTTTCTTCGGAAAACTGGATTGAAACTTTTTTCCTGCGGGAAAAGGTTGGGTAGATTTCACTTTGAGGGCCATTTTTTGTTTTGTATTGTATGTTTCAACCTACGATTTGCTGTAATGGAAGAATGGGGCTTACTATAAAGTAACATCTTCTTAGGCTTACCTTAAGAACATCTATCTTAGAGTTCCAATTAGGCTGCTGACTCTTAAATTTTTTCCCTTCCTAAGAGCTTCTTACTGCTTCTTTGATGTCAATTGATAGACCTAATCAAGAGAACAATGTCCAGAAGTTGGACAGTGCACTGAAAAATAACTCCGTTCACAAATAACCTCACATGTTGACGGCACCTCAAAGTAAAAAAATACAAAAAATTAGCCATAACCGGAAATCCTGTGATTAACACTAGATTTTTTTTATGCAGTAAAACTAAGTATTAGCCGTGGATCCTAATTTTCTTTGTACATCCTAACACTACGACTTTCTGCGCGTTATTTAGGTTTATGAAACCTTACCATTGTAAAATGATAGGTTATGTTTTTTGTACATATAGGACGTTAAGAGATCCGGAAGTTGTTTATAGTTTTTTCGATTATTATTGTCTTGCTTTTTTCTTTTTTTTTTTTTGTTTACCTTTGCAATTCATGCAGGTATGAGACTTGTTACGTCTGTTAGTCTCACAATATCTCTTTGTCATGAATGAGAGAGAGATAGAAGTACAGAACCAGGTTAGCGTGTGTGACGCAATTCCAGCACTACTCTTTATTAGATGTGATTTGACTTTTTGTTTCTATTTTTTTCTATTATTGGTTTGTGTAAAGCGGCTTCAGGGCGCCAGTTGGATATATATATATTTTTACTTAGTTATTTGTTACAAATGGTTCTGAGTAAAAATATGAGCCGAACTGTGTGGCTGTATCATTATAAGTTGTCATCAAAAGAGAACGTCTACCACATTACTAAAAGAGTTTACTAAGAAACTGTTACCATTGTCTAGAATAGATTATCTTTCTAATAAAAAACAAATCATAAGAAAGCCGACAACTCTGCTATAGATGAATGAATAGTACTTAATAAATGTACTACGTAATATTAAACCGACTACATTACATACTAACAATGAGTATTAAGAATTCAAGTATTTATTACACTCTATTGTTTTTTTTTGGATCCTACCATTGCCAATTGAATTAATTTGATCGGTGACCTATAATTTTCGCACCTAATTTGCGAAACTAGTATGATTCATTTCATCGTTATACTAAGTTTAGGTTATGACCCAAGGCGGGATTTCTGGCGGACTGACACAAGTTTAATTAAAACAAAATTTGGTGTAAACACCCTCATGTCTTCTTACTGCTAATCTCCAGTTTATTATATTTTCAAATATAGTAGACATTGAAGCGTATTAATTTTATAACTAAAATTATATGGTCAGTAATTGTGGTTAGAGATCTGCATTGCTGGAAAAAATCGTTGATTTTATCGGTGGTAGCACGCATTTTTTTTTTTTAATTCCTCATCGATTTTAGACTTTTATCTATCTCTAGAGGTTAGATTAATTAATAGAGATTATCACTTCAGTGACGTTACTGTTATGCACTACACTTAGTGTACGAGGTGTGGCTATTAAAATAACGAGACTGATGCTGCTATACTATGCATGCGCCAAATCTTAACGACCGACAGCTGTGCACAGCGTAAAGCCTTCTCTTTCGATTGCAGCGTCTCTCTCGTGTTTGTAGAGAAATCTGTCTGACCGGTTAGTTTCGTTTTGCCGAAAACATGATACTACACATGAAGTATATCAACGAATTGTCGTGAAATTACTCATGAATCTGGGTAAAACCGCTACTGAAACTTATCTTTTATTAAAAGAAATTTATGGTGATGAATGTTGTATCACGTGCGCAAGTTTTTGAGTGGTTCAAGCGTTTCCAAGATAGTCGAGATAGACGTCAGAGATGATGACCGCCCAGGTCGCCCTTCCACGTCCAAAACGGATGAAAATATCCGATTATAATCAATCAACATTACTACCGTGAGGTGCTTGCTCAACTTCTTGAAAGAGTAAGGAAAAAAACGACCCGATTTGTGGAAGAACAAGTCATGGGTTCTCCTACATCAAGATAACGCACCAGCTCACACTGCATTGTCTGTCAAGACGTTTCTAGCCAAGTACAACATCCGCTGTATTAGGCCATCCGTCTTATTCGCCTGACCTGGCCCCCATGTGACTTTTATCTGTTCCCCAAAGTCAAAGGAACACGATTTCAGTCCGTTGAAGCTGGGTGAAAGAAAAAGCGGCACGCGTCCATGCAGGAGCTGACAGAAAAAGACTTCCAGCACTGTTTCGAACAATGGTAAATTCGCATGGAGCGTTGTAGGGATAGGGGTGGGGTGTATATTGAAGGTGATAATAACTAAATATTTAATAGTCACACCTCGTGGAAGTGTAGAAGGTTACATTGCATGCAAGTGCGTTATTCAAAATGTTAAAACATTTTTTGCAAAAATTAAAAAAAATCAA
The DNA here is from genome assembly GCF_049639745.1 of Rhodnius prolixus. Classification (NCBI taxonomy): domain Eukaryota; kingdom Metazoa; phylum Arthropoda; class Insecta; order Hemiptera; family Reduviidae; genus Rhodnius; species Rhodnius prolixus. The sequence continues at coordinate 35,528,044 of NW_027411582.1, forward strand.
AATAATCAAAACCGTGGAAGTTCGTTTAAGGGCTCTGTATGGTTTAGTTATGTTTGCTCATCTATGTTTTGTAGTTTAGTAGTTTAATCATCTATGTTTTCGGTATCTTCATTCTAAAATGGAAAAAAAGAAACATATGTTTAGTTTTACTCTCAGAAAATCTGTTTGCCCAATGCCATACAAATAATTTTTAAAAATTCCACTGGGAACGTTATTTTACTTTAATAAAACTGTTGTAAATATTAATTAATAAAGAACAATAGTTTTATTTTTCTTAATTTTTTTTTGGACGTATTTGAGAATAAGTTAACCACAAAACTATAAATAACAATCGGCTGTAATTGAAGTAGAAGTGTTTGGTAGCCATTAATGGTTTTCGTTAGAAAACCGCAGCTACATCTCATTAAATAAGAAATATATGAAACCGCAAACTGTAGTCGAAAGAAAAAAAACTGGGATGGATGGAAAAACAAAAGAAGGCTAGTCTTTGAAAACCCATTGAAGGGTGAAAATTGTGTGGTGGGTGGGAGCTTGACAAGGGCAAGTGTGATGCGCTTATAATATGATCTATTGAAGAAGGAAAATAGTTAACTATATATTATAAAAATCGTAGGACGTTCTATTGATCCGATTAGACTGTAGGTCAGGTCTTTTGGAAGAAATTGGATGGAATTAATGGAGTGTGGAAGTAAAATATGGCAGGCGTGCAAAGACTATCGCGCCTAACCTATAAGTGGTAAACATTGCGGTCGTGTTAATTTTCTAAAATTGGATTTCCTCCGGAAGTGGAAGTTTTGGGGTACCTTTAGTTCATAGTAGATTTGTTTCGAGCGCTCTTGGGGGTTCATTTTCGATGAACACTCCGAAAATCAGCTGGATCCCGCAATTTTTCGAAGAAGAGTAGATTTGAGAGGATAAAAAATAGTATATTTTGCCTCCCCTCTCCCGAAAAAACATACCCCCTTACCGAAACTGAATGATGAATTAAAAATAAAGGAGTTCTTTAATCGGCTAGTTGGTGTGATCCATTCTGTTCAGTTTCATACTGGTGGCATCTGTGACGCCATGGATGGTTGATCACGACTTTAACTTGGCCCAAGCTCTCCAGTGATGACGTGAGTGAGTTAGTTGTGACGCAGCGTCCGCCACATTTGACTTCCTCCCAAGAGGAGAGCACATATGTCTCACTATTGCTGAATGGGTGGTGAATAATAATTGAATATCAAACCACCTCGGTCACGCCTTTTCCCAAATTTTTGGAGGGGGCGCTTCCATCAAGTAGTGTAGGGCGTACTTATGAATTTTTATTTTCAACTCTTTGCCACTCTTTTTAATTAGTTCATTCAACCGGATGGACATCTTTTTAATTTTTTTTTTTTTTTTTTTTTCGGAAGTGGGACGAGGATTGTCCTGGAGGATTTACACTATTCCTCCTCCAAAAAGTAGATTCACACTTGATGGATAATGTTGTTTGTTGTTATGGGATAAATTTAAGGCTGATTCCGTAAATCTTCGGATATGTTTGAATCTGTTACGAAACACTTCCGCTTTTATTTGCATTTCCGCATTTCTTTCAGTAACTTTTCCTGTTTCAGCATTTTCCTTTTTTGTGTGTTGGTTTCTGATTTAAGTATCTTTGTGTTTGGGAAATCGAAAGTGTGATGATTTTCTGTGTTATCACGATTTAGCAAGACTGAAATGGCAATTATTTTTTCATCCTATTGAAACTATGAATCAGTCACCAACAAGAATGAACAATAATTTAAAGATTCACTTAGCTTCTAACTTGTGACCCTAGCTGGTCTCATTTTACAGAAATTAAACAATCATCACAGAATACTTGTTATTAGTAATCAAAATGTAGGAGACCATAATAAATGGTTACTCTGGGAATAAATTTGACTTCCTCATATTCTGTACGTTTCTCGCGAGTTAAAATGGGAGGGGGGGTCGGAAGTTGTTTCAGAAGGAACCAAAAATGATTAATTGCTGTACGGGTCGTTCTGACAATTCACTTTAACCTATCTCGCAAGTATATTAAGTTGGTACCACCAACCGGTAGCGGGGTGCCGAGGGGTTGGGAATAATATATTGTTTTGGCGGGAGAGGGTTGAAAAGAGCATATGAAGAGAAGAAGGGAGGTTTTTGTAGTGGTTAAAACAAGACAGGTTATACGAGCTGGAATGTGTATGTGTGTGTTGGTGGGTGTATACTGTACTATGGGTTTCAGGTTAAGAGAGAAGTAATCGGCAAACAGTGTATATATTGTAGATGGCCGTGGAGAATAGGGAATGTTTCACTAAAAAGAGACAAAGAGAGAGAGAGAGAGAGAGAAGAGCGTAATGTATTTTACTCTCTAGGATGTGAGCAGTGTTACCAACCCAGCAATGAGAAATTCATTGTGCATTACTTCTCCTCAAATGGACGCCGCGGCCTCTCTCTCTGTTGCCTACAATTTCTCTTTCTCGCTTTCTCTCTTTTCCTCTCTTCCTGTTTCACACACACACGCACACACAAAACCACAGAGAGCTTCAAAACCCAGCCGACTATTCTAGAACTTCAATTAACTAGTTTTGTAGAGATGTACACACAGATGGGATGGTAGCTGTGCCTGCTCTCCCCACACAGCAGCACTATTTTATAGCTGACGTCATTAATCGGGACCAATTTCGTGTCAAAAAATCTTATCGCATAATCAGAACTTAATATTGGTGTGAACATTCGCTGACTTTTTTTCCGGATCACTTTTTTTCCAATTCTTAACTCTTGAGATTCAAACTCATAAATATTATTCAGGCTGCTAAAATTTTTGCCCAAAAAATACAGTTTATATAACCTAACCATATAGAGAGAGACCGAGGGGATTAGCTCAGTGATTATCGTGAAGATTCTAGGTTTCAAAACCAGTGGCTGTCCCTTACAGCCTACTGACCGATGATGCACAGCAAGGAGAGGACACTGCCCAAAGGGCACTAGAAAAAAAGTTGCTCAGGGTGTCTATCACCTCAGATGTTGACATGTTCTTTGATTGCTCTCCTTCAGTCAGATCTTTAAGACTCTAGAAAAGAATGTATTTCTTTTTTTATCGATAAATTTATTTTCTGTATCGATTATTGCATTCCCATGAGTTTTGTAATTTAATTTGTTTTTGCAACCCTCTACACTACTCAAGCTACAAGTACACATCCTTCATCAGCTTCATACAAGTTACAGACACACTTACATAAAACAGAATCCTGGGCCAAGAAGTGGAGTATTAAAATGAACTCACAGAAATGCCACCAGCATGCCACGTTTACTCTCCGGCGGGGCTCCTGTCCTCCTGGTCCTCTTCAACAGCAATCCTCTTCCTTGTACAGATCTGGTGCGATATCTTGGGCTCTTTATAGACAAAAGACTCACGTGGAACCCACACACTAGACTTAAAAGACAAGCAGTGACAAAAAATTTTAATTTGTTTTTAGTTTGTTTGTGGGACGAGGATTGTCCTGGAGGATTTACACTATTCCTCCTCCAAGAAGTAGATTCACACTTGATGGATAATGTTGTTTGTTGTTATGGGATAATTTTAAGGCTGATTCCGTAAATCTTCGAATCTGTTTGAATCTGTTACGAAACACTTCCGCTTTTATTTGCATTTCCGCATTTCTTTCAGTAACTTTTCCTGTTTCAGCATTTTCCTTTTTTGTGTGTTGGTTTCTGATTTAAGTATCTTTGTGTTTGGGAAATCGAAAGTGTGATGATTTTCTGTGTTATCACGATTTATCAAGACTGAAATGGCAATAATTTTTTCATCCTATTGAAAACTGCGAAACTGCTTTACAGACTACTTGGACGACGCTCCCAAATTACCCAATTGAACTCAAACGCTTAATATACAACTCTATTCTGAAACCTATGTGGACTTACAGGACTAGAGCTGTGGGGTTCAGCCAAACCTACAAAACATACGGACTGTACAGACATTCCAATCTGAACTGCTGCCGACAGATAGCTGACGCTCCTTTCCACGGTGACTAACCTCACTCTTCACAACGACCTCAACATCCCCTACATAGACCAACTGGCCAAGACTAAATATCAAAAGTTCCATACTACTCTCTCGACTAGCTCTAATCCTCTTTGTACTGTCTCTCGCTTCCTCTGACATCCCTAATACTCCTCGCCGACTGAATCGCCAGTGGCCCCGCGACTTCCTTGTAGTCTGAAGGCCTCAACTCAACTCAAACTACGGCCCGTGTAGGACCTTGGCCTCCGCCAGTACCTGATCCCAAGCCTCTCTATCCCTAAGCCTTCCTTCTCCACCTGTCTTACGTACAAGTTCCCGGGAGATCCTCTTCCACATCGCATATCCAACGCAGCCTAGGTCTCCCTTTCGGTCTACAGCCTCCAGGGTGACCCTCCAGCGCTCTTTGTGGTGCTCACACACTCTCCATCCTCTGCACATGTCCCATCCAACGCACAACCTTCTCTGCTTCACGACGGACACTAAATCCTCCAAGTCTGAAGGCCTAAACGCCATTATTCTCCTATCTCTCCTCCCGCACCAGTTCATCTCTCTCTCCTATAGAGAGTGCTACCGCTAGATAGTTTCTCTCCTCCTGCTCTCCTCCCGCACCAGTTCATCACTCTCTCCATATTTACTTATTGTATACAGCTGTATGCAGATTGTAAATTACAAAATAATTTTTTTGTTTTTTGTTTTTGATTGTTTCTACGAACGGTTTAGAGGCGTTTCTTTTTGTTTAACTATTTTTTTATTGCTCTAAAGATGGGAAAATGGCTTTCGGGGCATGCGCAATGGAATAATGATTTTTTTTTTTTTATTGGAAGAAGCGTCTCAAGTGAAGCTGAAGAATGAGCAGCAATAGAAAGAGTAATTGTTGGCGAGCGTAAAAATTTGGTGTCCCTGATTATCATTACAGATAGTACGATAGACAAACTGTGAACTTTTCTCCACTAGTTTCGAAACCTAATTGTGATCCAGATTTAGAGGGCTTGCACTCTCCTATTGTTTAGACTCCCAGAGGAATACGCGATAGGATTCTAAATAAATTACTGATTTACCGTATTGGCCACTAGGGGTGCTGCACAATACAGAGTCATATGTCACCTCGCTAACGTTTACTCCTGTTTACCGCCTCTTCCCTTCTTACCAGATGTCCTGTTTTTTCCAGGTTTTTTCCCCATTTTTTTTTTTTTTTTAATTCAGTGACTTTTGCTGTCTTTCCCATCCCATAGTACCAGTTGCCAGTTAAAGCTATCCTCTTTTCCAATTTCAATTCCCAAGCTCTAGGGGGGTTAAGCGCGTGGAAATTCAAACATTTCTCCACCCTGCTCTAATATAGTGTGGAGGGAGTGCCCTTTCTGAAAAAAAAAAGGCCAAACCCTTGATGAATATTAACGAGATTTGGCCCTAAAAAAAGGAAGATTTTTTTTCCCAATTTTTGTGGATTTTTATTGGAGAGAATTGTATTTTTCCCCCCCCCCCCCCATTTTGCACCCAATTCAACTCACTATGCTCATCAAAATCCCTTCTAAAACACCCATAACCCTTCCGTTTCAGGGCTCTAATCGTTTTTTTATTGCCTTTTTTTTTTCGGCCCCCGCCACCGCCAAACCTTGTACATCCCTTTCCACTTTGACTTCAATTCAAAAGTATTTTTTCACGTTTTTACCCCCCACCGCCCCCCAATACCAAATAAAAAAGAGATTGCTAAAAGGAAGACAGAAAAATCAACTTCTCCCTCTTCCTGGATTCCCCAAAAATAATTATTATTTTAAAGGGATTTAAAAGCTGCGACAGCTCATCGTAATTTATTTATTTTACTCCTTTCTTACCATAGTCTGACAGGAGGAAGTCCCAGTATTGCGATGTTAAAATTTTTGTAAAATTCATTTTACGTCATCGAGGAATTCAACAGGAATTATTGGTATAAAAAAATTAACTCCTTACCGGAAGTACCCCCGTTACTGAATAGATTTTTCCACCCTTTCCAAATTTTAGAACAATTTAAGACGAACCTTTTTAAGGTAAACTATAAATCCCTAAAGTTTCTTTAAAGAGGATGAGAGATTTACTTAAAGTCATGCTTTAAGTTCATTAATTACGAGTACTTTTGTTCTTTCTTTCTTTTTTTGGCATTGGCTTCCGCCATACAGCCAGAGCATCGTCTAGGTGCTTATCACTAGAATATCACTCACTCTCCATTCTTACTTATACGAGGGTCGTTTGAAAAGTCCGTGCAAAAATAAAAACTACTTAATTTTTTGGGGTAAACCTTTTTTATTTTTCAACATAGTCTCCTTTTAGGCTTATACACTTCGTCCAACGCTGCTCTAGTTTGTTGATCCCTTCCGAATAATAGGATTTGTCCAAGTCTGAAAAATAGCCATTCGTTTCTGCAATCACCTCCTCGTTTGAATAAAATCTTTTTCCCGCCAGCCATTTCTTCATATTGGGGAACAAATAGTAGTCCGAGGGAGCCAAGTCTGGAGAATAGGGGGGATGTGAAACGAGTTGGAACCCTATTTCCATTAATTTTGCGACTACAACTACTGAGGTGTGAGCTGGTGCGTTGTCGTGATAGAAAAGGACTTTTTTGTGGGCCAATCGTGGGCGTTTTTCTTGCAGCTCGGTTTTCAAACGGTCCAATAACGATGAATAATATGCACCTGTAATAGTTTTACCCTTTTCCAGATAGTCGATGAGGATTATTCCTTGCGAATCCCAAAAGACAGTCGCCATAATCTTTCCGGCCGAAGGAACGGTCTTCGCCTTTTTTGGCGCAGATTCCCCCTTGGTAACCCATTGTTTAGATTGTTCTTTGGTCTCAGGAGTGTAGTGATGTATCCATGTTTCATCCACAGTGACGAAACGACGCTTAAAGTCCTGCGGATTCTTCTGGAACAGCTGCAAACCGTCCTTGCAACACTTCTCACGATTTCGTTTTTGGTCAAGCGTGAGCAATCGCGGCTCCCATCTTGCGGATAGCTTTGTCATGTCCAAATGTTGATGCAAAATATTATGTACCCGTTCATTCGAGATGCCCACAGCACTAGCAATCTCACTCACCTTCACTCTTCTGTCATCCATCACCATATCTTGGATTTTATCAATGATTTCTGGAGTAGTAACCTCAACAGGGCGCCCAGAACGTTCAGCGTCACTTGTGCCCATGTGGCCACTCCGAAAATTTTGAAACCACTTATAAACTGTTCTAATCGAAGGTGCAGAGTCACCATAATGTTTATCAAGCTTCTCTTTAGTCTCCTGAGGCGTTTTGCCTTTCATAAAGTAGTGTTTAATCAACACACAAAATTATTTTTCGTCCATTTTTTGAAAATCACTCGACTTCCTCGATTCAAACGAATGCCAAACACAAAGAAATAGACCGATCTGGCTGAAACTTGGTGTGTGTTCTTCCAAGAGATGCTACTAACTAAACATAACCTCGATACGCGCCAGTGGTGCTATCTCTCTGACTTTGCACGGACTTTTCAAACGACCCTCGTAAATACATTCGCTTCACACATTCATCACTCTACTACACACAGCTATTTACATATATGTACAAACTTACAACTAATGGATGGATCAGTACTCTATATTCCTGCCATCCTTATAGCTTAACCGATCTGTAATCATTTCCTTGCATTTATTCTAATCGGCTATAACTTTTAAATACATTCATATTTCTTTGCTAGCTCTCCTATAGATTTAAGTACATAGATGTTGGTGGAGAACATTATCTCTTCGTAGCGAAATGGTGCATCTAAATACCTGTATATGTCTGCAAACATTCGTTTCCTTTCTACCACACAACGTGGACATATCCATTATTATATATGTTTGAAATCCTCTCCTCCTCATTGCAAACTACGCAAAGAGGAGATAGGACCTTACGAGTACTTATATCAATCCGATAACTTCTGTTAATTTATTTTATTTATTTATTTTTTATTTATGATTTAAGGCGCGTCAAGGTTATTGGCGCCCGGAGCTTTTTTCAATGCACACTGTACGGCCTCCGGACAGTGTCCTCTCGTTACAGACAACACTGTCCATCACTGGGACATGGAGCTCACTAGGAAGAGAAAATCTAAGGGTCAGCAGCTGGATTTCGTATCCGGGGCCTCCGCGTGGGAGTCCAGTACGCTGACCGCATAGCTAATCCTCTTCCCTTTTTGTTTATATTTGTTATTTTTATGCGCGTCATAGCCATGGCATGTTTATTGTATCCCTGTCCGGTTTTCTGAGTTTCATCCATCATCAGGGGATGGATTGTGTAAGAGATTTCGTCTTCAGTCTCGCACGAACGCTTGCTGTGACTTAAAATACAACAGATAATAAACTAAACTTGCGCTCTGCTACGAATTAAGTTCTGCTTATATTTTACCATTAATTTTTCTTAGTAGAATTGTGTCCCTATTAAATCCTGGATCATCATTTACGTAATCCTTGATAGATTTTTTTTTTTTTAAGGAATAAAAAGTTGTATTAAATTAAATTAATTTGTTTGTTTGTTTATTGTTTCAGGAAGTGCGGAATTGTGTTAATTTCCGGGAGTGTTTTTACGGGAGTGGTTACTTTTATTAATAATAAATATTCAATACTATTTTATAGTAGTGCGAAAAATTTCAGTAATACGGATAATTGCAAAATTTCGCTACAAAAATTAAATGCGTTAAATATTTTCACTTTTTGCGTTCAAAAATCTTCTTTTAAATTGTGTCCAGTGTCTAGTGCGATGATGAGATGTACATAGAAGAGGAGACATCAATGGATAATGTAACTAGAAGTTATAGTTGCATATCCCATCCTACAGCAAAACCCCAAGGTAAGTTCGGGTGGGATTTATTATAGTGGTTCATGTAAATGTTTGTGGAAATTGTTTTCCACAGTTTCACCCGGGATTGGGATTTCCTGTTTTATTTTTAGAGCTAATAATGGCTGGCTATATGTAATTACTTTCTAAATTTGTCCATGAGCTCAATGCATATTCTGAATAATTTGCATTTTAGAATAATAATTATAATTTTGCTTCTATTAAGAAGGGAATTATAATTATCTAAATAACATTTATTTGACCATTATAATATCCTTCTTCGGAACTTCCAGTCCAAGTAGAGCAGACAAGGTAAGTGGCTATTTTGGCATGTTCATCAAGTTCTTCTCTTGTAGTTGTTAATCAGTGACGGCTTACAACTCCAAATTTGTACATAATTTAACTAAGACAATAAACATTACATAAAACAATAGCTTTTACGTAATTAAGCATCATTTTCATCGTTAAAATTTAATTGGAAAAATCTTTAAATGCAAAGAATAACTAAAATTTTTCAATTTGTACGTCTAATGCACAATAGCGCAGCTCTGTATCAGTGTACAGTACTAACCAGCCACTTTTACTGAAATCTTGCAGAAAACTTATAAACTATTATTGTTGACTGCGCGTTGTCATAGTAACTCGATTCATAATTTTCTTTTAGCATTAGTTCACAGTGCGATTGCAATTATTAACCATAAAATCGGCAAAGCTCGGATAATTTCGTTGGAATTCGCTTTAGGAATTTTTACATTTAAATTCATTTAAAAGCATTATTTTTTTTAGAATTTATTATTATTTTTTCAAATTATAAAATTGCCCTAATTGAAAATTATAACTTAATTTTTTTCAATGGATAATTTAGATATTTTTGTATTATTATTTTCTATTACTATACGTGGTTATTTCCGGCCAAATTTTCGATTTCGTTTTTTTTCACCGGAAGTAAAGATAATGCGGAGAATTTTCTCATACTTTTCGTAAAAAAATTAAGCTGATTTTTCTGTTTTGAGTTTTTAAAGTTGAGAAAGAGAGAGTGAGGGAATGAGTAAACATTAAACTCGTGAGAAAAATCGTAACACCAATCAAAATGCTTTTATTTAATCCAAACATGATCTAGTCAGTAGATGTGAGACTGTCCAGTTGACATTGGAATCACTTTAATGTAATAGAATCGTTTATTATTTTATTTTATCGTTAGTGTTCATCTCGATAAAAAAAATTGGTTATGATCACAATAATCGATATGTACGATAAGGGTTGTGCGTGGACAGTGTGTTATCTTTATTGTTTAGTTTAGTTCTACAACTTGTTAATACAATGTTTAGGAGCATTGTTATAGTTCGGGCACAGCGCGTGTAGAATTGGAGGGGGCATAATTTTAGATTACTATCTGTTGTAACGCGTGCATGTAATCAGAGATGGTTTATTTTTGTCACATTAGTTTGGCCAATAAAAACTTAGCCAGTGGGGGGGTCGGACGTATACGTCGTTCAGTTTATCTTGTATTTCCATTGTAAACGGATATCCGTGAACACTACCCAGTAACTGCGTAAAACTTACCAGTAAACTATCTTTCCCTTTTGTGTTTGGTGACTGTTTCCGTTTACCTAATCGGAAATAGTTGGTAATTAATTGTTTGCATAATAACCAAAAAAATAAATAAATAAAATAAAATGTTGTGAAACTACTCGTTCAATTAATATTGAATCCAAGTCTTACCACTCTTACGATACTTAATAATGGACCTAATTGGTAGTTGGAGATTAAGCCCCGCCTAAAAAGATTGGCGATTACTTTACTTTACCCAATAATGGGCTCTTTATTTAACGATTGTAGCAATTCTTTTTATTTGCTTCCGTTTGAAAAGTTACCCGTTTTCAAAAGATCGTGTCTGAAATATCTTTCGCCAAAACGGAACCCTGGTTTTTACCAAAGTTAATCAATTTCTTTATTCTTAACGAACTATAATATAGAATAAAGTATAACTTTGCTGTAGAGCCAATTCATATTTACAGTTTTATATATATAATGTTACGTTATTAGGTTAGTTTTTTCATTTCTTGACTTCTAACTAGTGTAATTTTGTATTTGGCAGCAGGGGTAGGATTCATAAAGAGAAAAAAAGCACAATATACGTTCTAAGGCCGTATTGATCACGCGTGACTATAATACCCTTAACTCTGTCTCTCTCACTCTCTCTCTTTGGAAGTCATTACAGTTATTGGATGACGATGTTGAAGGAAATGCTTGCCATCAGTGCCCCGTAGTCACGGAAAGTCACTTAACTTTACTATTGGGGCTGGTTTTCTGTTCCTGGAGTTTGTTTGTGTGTTTTGGCCTCTTTTTTTTGGGTCTTGAGGGGCCCCTCTGTCTCTGTCTCACTCTCTCTCTTGTTCAATAAAATCCTTTGGCACTATTTGCAAACCATTTTTATCGTTCTGTTTTCATGAGTGACTTCTTCAGAGGGTTTTAAGTAGGAAGGGGGTTTAAAAATAAACAATATTCAGTGCGCGTAATACGTATTTAATTAAAATTGTCATAACTTCAGCATTTTTACTATCTCTTCCAACAAGTAACGGAAGTTACAGTACATAACCGATCTTGAACTGTCACCCGGAAATATCCGGTTTGTTCTCCTTTATAGTTTAATAAGTTTTTTTGAATTTATTAAATTTTTAATTGATATTTACGAGAACAACAATTGTTGCAACAAATATATGTGATACGTGATAATTAATCCAGGATATTTACGTGGTGAAAGCACCCAATTATTGTGAACGCTTCTTATACTGCACTTACGATATATGTGTAGATCGCGAAGCTATCTTTATAATAATTAATGAAATGGCTTGTGAGGTTAGATATATAATCGATACATAATTAGGTAGTTTTCATAGTATTTTAGTAGTAGTAATGGCTGGATGCGTAGTGAATTTGATCCCCCCTCCGTACTTATCGATGCCTTAAGACCAAATAAGATCGCTGTAACAATAGGTATATAAGTCTTTCCGGTTTTTAGGTTGTGTTTTGATCGTTTGCCAAGTAGTTTTGTGAGACAACTCAATTTTGTAGTGTTGTAGTACGAGGTGTGGCTATTAAATAATGAGACTGATGCTGCTACAGAAGAACTATGCATGCGCCAAATCTTAACGGCCAAACAGCTGTGCAGCGTAAAGCCTCTTCTCTTTCGATTGAAGCGTCTCTCTCTTGTTTGTAGAGAAATCTGTCTGACCGGTAAAAGGTGTTAGTTTCGTTTTGCCGAAAACATGATACTACACAACGTAGTAGAGCAATGAATTGTCGTGAAATTTCACACGTGAAACTTGGGTAAAACCGCTACTGAAACTTCATCTTTTATTAAAAGAAGTTTATGCTGATGAATGTTGTATCACGTGCGCGAGTTTTTGAGTGGCTAAAGCGTTTCCAAGATGGCCGAGAAGACGTCGGAGATGATGACCACTCCCGAGTCGCCCTTCCATCTCCAAAACGGATGAAAATATCCGATTATAATTAATCAACAGTACTACCGTGAGGTGCTTGTTCAACTCTGGTGAAAGAGTAAGGAAAAAAACGACCCGATTTGTGAAAGAACAAGACCATGGGTTCTCGTAGTTACTTGTCTTTTCAGTCTAGTTTAGGTAAAAAATAGTGGAAAACTACTTTCCATAAAGTAGTACTTTGGTTGAGCGGTTTTGAAAACTGAAAGGCAGGCCCAATTTTCCGGACAAATCGAATTGAAATTATTGAAATAGGGTTATAGAGTTTTCAGAAATGATTGGATGTTCAAAGAAATTTACGGGTAGATCCAAGATAGCCTAATAATTAACGTCTAAGCCGCCTATTGGGTCAAAAAGTAGATTTTGTGGAAGAAAAACTGACATGGCATCCCCTCCAGAGATTTTATAGTATTTTGTAAAGTCGGACGGTAGTACTACAATTACGTAACTATACCAATCTAGTAATTACACATTAAATTACTACTACCAAAGTAGTAATTAAATGAGAATTATTGTCATTATTATAGTTGATGTGGGTGTTATCATATTTTGCGATCTGCTCATGTAATTTTCGTATTTAGAGCAACTAGTTTATAGTAGTTAATAAATTAACTATTTTATATTTTATTTAATTTATTAAATTAGTGAAGCGTATGTATTTACAAAATGACGTAATCGTTCAGGGTAGACTATGACGTAAGAAAGACATGGACGACAATGTACGATGGACCATGGTAGTACGTTTGTCTGAGTTTATACGTATATATATAGAGCCCTGTAAATGGGTGGGGATTCGTAACGGAGGCGGCAAAATGGAGGCAGACTAAGTGCCGCCCCACCACATGCCATTAACATTTCAATTTTATTTAATCAAAATAGTTTTTCTTATTAGATCTTATCTGCCTTTAAAGCTGTTATCAAGTATTTAAAATTATTAAGACTTTAAAGACTTACTTTACAAGGAAATTACATTTTAAAGGGAAAACCACAACCCAATTTGTCCTCCAAGTGGGGTCCTTGATTCTGTACCAAATTTAAAGGAAATGATACTGTCAGTAAATCTCAAAAAACAGAGAAATCAATTTCCTTTTTGAGTTCTGTTGGATAGATACATCCAGACCAATTTACGGATATCCTCTTTTTCTAAAACGTACATTACATAGGAAAATTTGAAAATTGAAAATCAGTCCCGCTTACAATATATCTTCTCTTATGGAGGGGTTGGAAAATTGTAAAAATTAAAAATGGTACTATCTGTTACAATTTTTCCGAGATAGATATTTACTACACTTGTACTTAACATCACAATGGTAAGAGGGGTGGTTGTTGGTCTAGTGTTCAAGAGCGTGGCTTTGGAGGTGAGAGATCCCCAGTTCGAATCCCGCGAATGGCTACATTTAATTTGTTAAAAAAAAATTATCAAGTTAAATGAAACAAAATCTCTAAATATTACTTTTACTCTCCGCAGCATCACTCTTCCTCCGATCTTCTATGACTCAATTCCAATTCCTCCTGCCAATGTAGTCCCCGTTATCTTGGGCTTTATTTAGACAAAAGACTGGACTTGGAACCCGCACACATGACTGAAGTTAACAGACGTTATCGACTACTTAAAAGACTACTAGACCAACATTCAAAACTTTCACTTAATAACAAACGACTGATTTACAATTCTATACTAAAACCCGCCTGGATGTATTGAACGAAACGCCTGGGGTTCAACGAAACGCTCCAATCTTCAACGAATTCAATCGCTTCAGTCTAAAATTCTCCGCACTATCGTTAAACGGCTCCATTTTACGTTTCAAATCTAATCTGACTTGGAAATTCCGTTTGTAAGTCCAGGTTGCACGAACTCGCTATAAAAGTTTTCATCAGAACTTCATCACTCTCATTCCAATCCTCTAGTCTGCCGCCATTTATCATCTCATCACCTTCCAGATCATCCTCCCAGACGATTAAAATCAGCCAGTGGCCTCGCGATTTTCTCTCTTCTGAAGAGAGTAACTAATTCTGGGAGACGATTTAGGGAGTATTATCACTGGGGGTAACTTCTTCCCCTCAATTAGTGAGTTTATAGAGGTGTCAGTTATTGTCATTATTACAAATAGCTTATCTAGCGCTGGTGTAACTTAACAAAAAAAAAAATTGTTTGTAGTAAAGTATGAGCTTCCGCCCCCCCCTGTCCACTAACACCTAATTGGTTGTTGGACGTTAAGCCCCGCCTGCGAAAAATAGGCGATTACATTACCTTACAATGGTTAGAAATTTTTTTAAATAATTTTATGAGCATCCCTTAATTTGGAAACAAACCTTTACTATATACGCCCAGCGGAAATAAACCAGTCCGAGGGAAGTTTATATATTTAACTGTTTGTACGTGTGTTTGTGCTGGTATAAAACAAAAAAAACCTTCCCTTCTGGGGAATTCTGATAAATTGAACTTACCTGGGCGGCCCTACTCCGATATGCTGGTGGCCCCTTCCCTAGGACGATAATGAAAAATTCTTAACCCTGTGCCTCATACATACGCACACACATATATGGGTCCCGCGTAGTACACTAATACACCCTACAGCCCAGTTGTTGTGTGTGTCCCTACAATGTACACGTAACGGTTCTAAATAACAGCTCTCTTAGGAAAGGGATGCAGTTAGTTTTACCTTTTACGTAACACTAGAAATCCCTAACCCATCATCCTAAAATATTAACTTTAACTATACTCTGTGGTATGATTATAAAGTGAAACGGAGATATCTCCTTTGTATATTTTCTCAGCTGAAACCTTTGCAAGGTTACTCATCAAAGTTTAAAATAGGTTAAGTGTGAACACTCAAAGAAAAAAAAAAACTTAACCTTACTACAATATTTGTGAGCTTTTACTCAAATTTAGAACTTTTTTTGCTCATTTGTTTTTTAGTACATTTCAAAATTTGTCTGTTTTTGAAGGAAGCATTGGTAATCAAGTCCCAATTCTTGTTAGCAAAAATCTGGTGCTTAAATTTTAACCCCAAATTTTGATTTCGAAATTAAATGGTATTCACAGATTGGTCGTCTTTTTTTCTATCTTTCTCTGTCTGTTAACTAACTGGATGCACATATTTATTTATATATCCTCCGTTACTTGGAAACAATGAAATCTCATTAAGTAAAAAAATTTAAATTTCGTTTAGCAACCCATCCATTACAGCGGAAGCAACGAGAAGATTTTGATCCAAATCGATCAATCGGAAGTACAACATAACTGAAACAATTTCTCAGTTTTCGGAAACAAAACTTACGTACACACTAATATACTTTTCCGGAATCTTGGACCCATCTCAAAACGGTTATTTCCGGTGGAACTCAAAAAAATAGAAAATCTGCACGATTAAAGTATATTATTTAGTAAAATGTCATAATTATTTCCATAAAAAATTATTACAACAAAAAAAAAAATTCGTTAATTTAAAGAATATTTTTACTGTCGGAAGTAGAAGGCAAAATGCAAAACCGGAACATAGTATAGTAAACCAAATTTTACTCACATTAATGTTACACAAAGTAAAAGGAACTTTAAAAAAGATCAACTTTAGTGGTTATACTTTGGAAAGTTTAGGTCGTAAAAATAATGTAACAAGCTAAGAAACGGGATGGTAGGAAGGAGAAGTTTCCGTCAAAATACTTAAAACAAGTTTTTTTCTTTTTTTCTTTCTTTTAGTTTTAAGAGCTGCTTGTTGTCTTTTATTATTCTAAAAGACGGAGTGAGACTGCGCCAGTAATACCAACTCTTCACCATCAGTAAAATTACTTTGTAAAACCTCACTATTAAGTTAGCGTAACTTTGCTTCTTCTTTTTTTGTTTCTTTGCACTCTTACACAAACTGAACTCAATGACTATTCGTGTAATTTTATTTCATTTCATTTTTATTTTTTTTCTTAGAAACATTTTTATAAAATGACCAGTTTATTATATTGTCCAATTATGTTGTAAAAACTGAAAGAATACGGTAGTTGGTCTGAATAAATACTGTACCAGTGTCAGGCGCCACGTTAACCGGGCGGTTATAGGCTAGACCCGCAAAGCTAAGATTTATTGTTGGTTTAGTGGGTTCGAATCTCTGTGTAGGCCTTGGATTTTATTTAATGTTTAATATGAGAAATTAAACCCCGCAATGCTAAGATGTATTGTTGGTTTAGTGGGTTCGATTCCCCTGGTCTAGGCCATGGATTTTATTTAATGGTTAATATGAGAAATTTACAGTAAAGTATGTTAGGCGGTTGTAGGCTAGACCCGCAAAGCTAAGATGTATTGTTGGTTTAGTGGGTTCGATTCCCCTGTTCTAAGCCTTGGATTTTATTTAATGTTTAATATGAGAAATTTATAGTAAAGTATGTTAGGCGAATATAGACTAGACCCGCAAAGCTAAGATGTATTGTTGGTTTAGTGGGTTCGATTCCCCTGGTCTAGGCCATGGATTTTATTTAATGGTTAATATGAGAAATTTACAGTAAAGTATGTTAGGCGGTTGTAGGCTAGACCCGCAAAGCTAAGATGTATTGTTGGTTTAGTGGGTTCGATTCCCCTGTTCTAAGCCTTGGATTTTATTTAATGTTTAATATGGGAAATTTATAGTAAAGTATGTTAGGCGAATATAGACTAGACCCGCAAAGCTAAGATGTATTGTTGGTTTAGTGGGTTCGATTCCCCTGGTCTAGGCCATGGATTTTATTTAATGTTTAATATGAGAAATTTATAGTAAAGTATGTCAGGCGGCTATAGGCTAGACCCGCAAAGCTAAGATGTATTGTTGGTTTAGTGGGTTCGATTCCCCTGGTCTAGGCCATGGATTTTATTTAATGTTTAATATGAGAAATTTATAGTAAAGTATGTTAGGCGAATATAGACTAGACCCGCAAAGCTAAGATGTATTGTTGGTTTAGTGGGTTCGATTCCCCTGGTTTAGGTCTTGGATTTTATTTAATGGTTAATATGAGAACTTTATAGTAAAGTATGTTTGTTAGTCGCCTCTATCCACTTCACATAGTTAGGTCTGAAAAAATAAGCGGGCTTTACTTTTTTCTTTTTTTTTTTACTGCTTCGGTGACTTAACTGGTTCTTCCAAAGTACCTTGTAACAAACCTTGCTTCATATTAAAAATGATCCATCTATTGAAGTCTGGGTGGCATTATTAAAAAAAAATTTTAATCCAGTGGTCCTCGCTAATTGGTAGAAGAAATTGGAATAGCCATTTAGCGTCCCTGCGGATTTCCCATTCTTACATCACTCAATGCGTGATACCTCTAACAGAGATAGTTGTACGGGCATATCTATCATAATTCAAGTTAACATGCGACCCTGGTCCAGAAGAATTGTATGGTATATAGGGGTGACTGTGTTGAGAACAGATAGCCTCTCAGGCTCCAGACACTACCTCAGGAGAGTTAGAGGTATTTCTTTGATTAACCCGAGTTTTGGGAAGGTATGATTTTTCCCAAAAAAGTCCATGCTGTTCTCTGTTAGGGGGGGGGTGGAGGAGTTACTTTCTCTTGGGAAGAGTAGGGTGTTTAGGAACTATATTTTGGTTATCCTATCGCCCAGGATCCGCGCTCTCCTGTGTTGTTAAAGAGGGAATAAATCCTTTCTGAAGCAGAGCGTTCAAGCTGCTAACAAAACCCTAGCTCATAATCATATCACTCTAACAAAATTTACCCACTTCGAATTCATAGATCTGTTATACACATCTATCGTTAATCTTGTACTCAAACCCAGACTTTGAGATATCCGCTCTTGTTTCTAGAAAATCTTTGCGTTATCTGTCTTCGAAACTCCTTTAGAGTTCCACAAGTTTTTTTTTTATTAATCTTTTAATACTTCCTTCCTCCTGGGTGGTATGAAAATTTTTGTAGGAAAATTATGATGTAATAAAAACGCACAAATAAAATATGAACATTTATGTATTCTTGTCAAAATTTTTTCATTTTTCTCTTGATTTTTTTTGGTTGTTTTTTGACAAGCAGGAAAAAATGTACAGCTTTTAAATTTTTGAATTTTCTTTCCGTAATTATTTATAATTATAATTAGTTTTTCCACTTTTTTTTTTTCTTAATTAATAATTTTATTAATCATTCAAATAATTTTATCGAAAAATAACATCGATATATTGGGAAGAAAAATTGGTGCCAATATTATCTACAATTTTGGGGGGGGGGTTAGGGGGAAACATTTTTACAAAAGAGTTTTCTTTGAATAAAATTGAAAAATTATTTTACTTAACAAAAAGTAATAATTAAATTAAATATTCTCCTATATTATACGAATACTTTGGTGACCGACCATAAATAGGGCTTTTTCTTTGTTCAAGTAAGGGCGCAGGGAACTTAAAGCGTGATGAGGATGGTAGCATTTAAGTTTCTTTTACATGTTCAAACGGGTTCAAGGACAAATAATGAAAAAGTAAATAATAAATTGTAAATTAAAAAAAAAATTAATTACAAAAAAAGGTAACTTTTAAAAAATAAATTTTGTGCTAATTGATTTGAACAAAAAATAATATATACAAAGAAAATAAATTAACAAAACCAAAATTACATACAAATTATCATATTAAAATTGATTAAACACAATATAATTAATTTATAATTATATTCACTATATACTAAACAATTTTTTTTGTTTTGCTTCACTAAATATTTACAAAATCAATTTTTTTTTTAAATTTACTTTATTAAATCTAATTAAAAAATAGTTTTCAATAATTTACACGAAATAAAAAATACCAACAAAATTTGGGGGGTCGTGGAAGGGAATTTATCTAGTTAACTAGGCGAGAAAAAGAGAAATAGTAATATTAATTGTTACTACTCAAATACGTAGTTATTTTTCAATAATAGTTTTGCTAAAACCAAATTTTTAAGTATTCTACAAAAATTATTAATTTTTTTTTTTTTGATCTGTAAAATATTAATGTGACTTAAATTATAAAAAAAGAACAATAAGTTAAGAAACGAATAAAATTTTAAGTTCAAAGAAGTTTTAGAACTTTTTTTTTTTGGTGAAGTTGCGTGCTTTACTACAGCTAAAGAAAGTTATATTTATTTACTTTTTTGAAAAAGTTTTTCTTTTTCCCCTGGCTGAATTTCTTTTTTTTTTTTTAATTATGTAATTTTGTATGCATGTATATTAATTAATATAGAGGCGAGAATAGGGAACAATATTTACAAAAGTTAATATAGATTATTTAATATTTAAGTTTTTCTTTTTGCAAGTTTATTTCACTTATTTACAAATTGCGTATTATATATGGCATCTAATAAAGATTCCTTTTTTAAAGGAAAAATTAAAATAAAATAAGAAAGAAAAATTCCATGTTTTTTTTTTTTAATTTTAACAACAGGGGGGGCACCACAGCACTGCGCTTAGTAGCCACAATTTTAGGTTAACAATATGGCGATTCATGGCGTGATTCTGTAAGAACAAGAAGTTTTGTTTTCTTCAAGATATTCTATCCGGTTTTTGAAGTGCCCAGAGACCAAAATCAGAAGTTTTTACAAATTTGTCTCTCTCTCTCTCTCTCTCTCTCTCTCTCTCTCTCTCTCTGTGTGTGTGTGTGTGTGTGTGTGTGTTTTTTTTTTTTTTTTTTTAGAAAATTCCTTTATTTCCATCATGCTCCGCTCATTTGAGCACTACATGAAATTAACAAATAACAGTACAAATTCAAATATGACAACTAACGTTTATATAAACACAAAACCACGGGCATAACATAATATAATTAAAACATGGCTATTGTAGAAAATTAAATTATATGTAAGATTCGATAAATTAAGCAAACAAAATCATGGCGGACATTCAATACAGTGACGAAGATAGCTTACTATCTGATTGGCAAATACAATAGGAAATTGTTTTCAATAGTAATTATTATTATTTTTTTTTTATTTTATTTATTTATTTTTTTTTTTTTTATATATATATATATTTATTTATTTTTTATTTTTTTATTTTTTTTTATTTTATTTCATTTTTTTTTTTTTTTTTTTTTTTTTTTTTTATTTTTTTTTTTTTTTTTTTTACCATTATCTACACACTATTGACCCCTATACAAAAACTCGAGCACACTCCTGACATAAAAGTTGAAATGCCGGAAGAATTGCGGCTGAAGCAAAACAGCCTTGTTGGGTGGCCAATTCTCGCCCTGCGTTAAGACATTCTGCATGAGCAGCCGTCTCGCTGACAGGAGGCATTCGCAATCCCATAGCAGGTGATCAACTGTCTGGGCTGAAAAAGAATCGCATCCACAAGACGAATTTTGCAAAATACCGAATCTCAATAAATAATGTGCCATTTTCCCATGCCCAGTAAGAATCTGAGTTAATCCATAACTTATGGTGAAGTGGTCCATTCGAAGTCGAGCCGTCACAGAGGGAATGAAATCTCTTGTGAGTGTACCCGTGGTTGATTCGTTCCAGAATTGCTCCCAGGCTTCTACACTGCGTTGATACGCCCACTGCTTTAGTGCTGTTTTAGGGAACTTATTGTAGGCTATGGTCAGATCGCTATCTTTTGAAGCTGCTTTTGCCATCAGATCAGCAGTCTCGTTACCCATGATACCCACGTGGGCTCTAACCCAAGAAAAAGAAATAGTGCATTTATTCCGCAGCCTACACAGCCTTGTCCTTATCATCTCAATTAGAGGGTTGTGGTTTTTCCTATTCCGCAAAGAGTCCAAGGTGATACGACTGTCGGTAGCAATTCTTACCTTTTCTCCGAAGAAGAAATGGCCCTCAACCCAGTCCAGAGCCTTAACAATGGCCAACTGCTCAGCCTGGTTATTTGAACAAAACGCCGCCAGACGAAACCCCTCTTGAACCACCACCTGTCTCAACCTCATCACAATAAACGCGCACCCAACAAAATCACCATCCTTACTTCCATCTGTAAAGATGTCTGTATCGTATGTCACCTCCAAGTCCATATGAATAGTTGGTATCTCAGCGGGATGCAGCCAATCCTTAAAGCCAACAGGTGCATCCATAACTGCTCCACCCCAGTCCCTGACTGTTCCACCCGATTGAATAGTATCAATAGTTGATAGTTGCTCTATTTGAAAACAAATCGGCATGACTCCAGCAATCACTCCAGCAGCGCTAAATGAAATAGTGCGATAGCCCTTAATCAAACGCAAAAGAAACAATCTCTGAACCCTTTTGAGTTTCTGCCTATTTTTCTTAAGTCCTAAGGCAGACCTCCAAATAGGAGCCGCATAGGTAATTAGAGGGAGAAACGCACCCTTGTAGATGACACTCAACGCACGACTACCAAGTCCCCAATGCACCTTAGCCGCTCTTGATAATATATTAACAAACTGCCAGCTTTTCTCACAAATGAACTGTAAGTGCCGGTCCCAGCATAGCTTTCTATCAAAAATCACTCCCAGGTACTTCAACTGGTCCACCATTTCTAACTGCACGCCATCAAGATACACTGCTATATTTTCAGAATTTATTCTGTCTCTCCTAGACATATGCAGCACCTTAGATTTGTTTTTGTTGAAGGTAATTTTATTGGCTAAAGCCCAATTTTCTATTGTAGTAAGTATTCTGTTGGCATCAACATTGAGTTCCAAGCCAGATTTTCCAGCAACTAGTATTAACAAGTCATCGGCGAATGCTATAACATCACAACGATCAGGAAGCTGAAGACGGAGGAGATCGTCGTACATAATAACCCAGAATCCTGGGCCGCAACATGATCCTTGTGGACATCCTCTGCTTACTACGGCCTCTTTTGATACTGAATTAAGATTTATACTCGCAGATCTTTCAGTAAAATAACTGAAACAGTGTGTGTGTGTGTGTGTGTGTGTGTGTGTGTGTGTGTGTGTGTGTGTGTGTGTGTGTGTGTGTGTGTGTGTGTGTGTGTGTGTGGGTAAAGTTACCACCTTAACTAAACAAAAAAAAAATTGATAAACTGTAGAAAGTTAGTAATTTAAAATTATTACCAAATGTTACCACAATTAGGTAGTAATCAGAAATTCGTCAAACCGGGTGTGAATCTTTTTTTTTTTCTGTTAGTTTTAAGATTTTCGTCCTTTTTTTTCTCATCGGGAAATTCAAATTCAGGGGGGAGGAATGATTAAGCAGAGATTGGACTTAGAAAACAAAATGGTGTATA
This sequence comes from Rhodnius prolixus, assembly GCF_049639745.1. Taxonomy (NCBI): domain Eukaryota; kingdom Metazoa; phylum Arthropoda; class Insecta; order Hemiptera; family Reduviidae; genus Rhodnius; species Rhodnius prolixus. The sequence goes on from NW_027411582.1 coordinate 35,550,528, forward strand.
ATTGAAACAAGCGCTCCAAGTGGTTTTTAAGGATACAATAAAGTAGTGTGAAAAATTAAGGCGCCACGGTGGCGTAGCGGTTATAGGCTAGACCCGCAAAGCTAAGATGTATTGTTGGTTTAGTGGGTTCGGTGCCCCTGGTCTAGGCCTTGCATTTTATTTAATGTTTAATTTGAGAAATTTATAGTAAAGTATGTTAGGCGGTTATAGGCTAGACCCGCAAAGCTAAGATGTATTGCTGGTTTAGTGGGTTCTGTTCCCCTGGTCTAGGCTTTGGATTTTATTTAATGTGTAATTTGAGAAATTTATAGTAAAGTATGTTAGGCGGTTATAGGCTAGACCCGCAAAGCTAAGATGTATTGCTGGTTTAGTGGGTTCTGTTCCCCTGGTCTAGGCCTTGCATTTTATTTAATGTTTAATTTGAGAAATTTATAGTAAAGTATGTTAGGCGGTTATAGGCTAGACCCGCAAAGCTAAGATGTATTGCTGGTTTAGTGGGTTCGGTGCCCCTGGTCTAGGCCTTGCATTTTATTTAATGTTTAATTTGAGAAATTTATAGTAAAGTATGTTAGGCGGTTATAGGCTAGACCCGCAAAGCTAAGATGTATTGCTGGTTTAGTGGGTTCTGTTCCCCTGGTCTAGGCTTTGGATTTTATTTAATGGTTATTATGAGAAATTTGTAGTAAAGTATGTTAGGCGGTTATAGGCTAGACCCGCAAAGCTAAGATGTATTGCTGGTTTAGTGGGTTCTGTTCCCCTGGTCTAGGCTTTGGATTTTATTTAATGGTTATTATGAGAAATTTGTAGTAAAGTATGTTAGGCGGTTATAGGCTAGACCCGCAAAGCTAAGATGTATTGCTGGTTTAGTGGGTTCTGTTCCCCTGGTCTAGGCTTTGGATTTTATTTAATGTGTAATTTGAGAAATTTATAGTAAAGTATGTTAGGCGGTTATAGGCTAGACCCGCAAAGCTAAGATGTATTGCTGGTTTAGTGGGTTCTGTTCCCCTGGTCTAGGCTTTGGATTTTATTTAATGTGTAATTTGAGAAATTTATAGTAAAGTATGTTAGGCGGTTATAGGCTAGACCCGCAAAGCTAAGATGGATTGCTGGTTTAGTGGGTTCTGTTCCCCTGGTCTAGGCTTTGGATTTTATTTAATGGTTATTATGAGAAATTTGTAGTAAAGTATGTTAGGCGGTTATAGGCTAGACCCGCAAAGCTAAGATGTATTGCTGGTTTAGTGGGTTCTGTTCCCCTGGTCTAGGCTTTGGATTTTATTTAATGGTTATTATGAGAAATTTGTAGTAAAGTATGTTAGGCGGTTATAGGCTAGACCCGCAAAGCTAAGATGTATTGCTGGTTTAGTGGGTTCGGTGCCCCTGGTCTAGGCCTTGCATTTTATTTAATGTTTAATTTGAGAAATTTGTAGTAAAGTATGTTAGGCGGTTATAGGCTAGACCCTCAAAGCTAAGATGTATTGCTGGTTTAGTGGGTTCTGTTCCCCTGGTCTAGGCTTTGGATTTTATTTAATGTGTAATTTGAGAAATTTATAGTAAAGTATGTTAGGCGGTTATAGGCTAGACCCGCAAAGCTAAGATGGATTGCTGGTTTAGTGGGTTCTGTTCCCCTGGTCTAGGCTTTGGATTTTATTTAATGGTTAATATGAGAAATTTGTAGTAAAGTATGTTAGGCGGTTATAGGCTAGACCCGCAAAGCTAAGATGTATTGCTGGTTTAGTGGGTTCTGTTCCCCTGGTCTAGGCTTTGGATTTTATTTAATGGTTAATATGAGAAATTTGTAGTAAAGTATGTTAGGCGGTTATAGGCTAGACCCGCAAAGCTAAGATGTATTGCTGGTTTAGTGGGTTCTGTTCCCCTGGTCTAGGCTTTGGATTTTATTTAATGGTTATTATGAGAAATTTGTAGTAAAGTATGTTAGGCGGTTATAGGCTAGACCCGCAAAGCTAAGATGTATTGCTGGTTTAGTGGGTTCTGTTCCCCTGGTCTAGGCTTTGGATTTTATTTAATGGTTAATATGAGAAATTTGTAGTAAAGTATGTTAGGCGGTTATAGGCTAGACCCGCAAAGCTAAGATGTATTGCTGGTTTAGTGGGTTCTGTTCCCCTGGTCTAGGCTTTGGATTTTATTTAATGGTTAATATGAGAAATTTGTAGTAAAGTATGTTAGGCGGTTATAGGCTAGACCCGCAAAGCTAAGATGTATTGCTGGTTTAGTGGGTTCTGTTCCCCTGGTCTAGGCCTTGGATTTTATTTAATGGTTAATATGAATAATTTATAGTAAAGAATGTTAGGCGGCAATAGGCTAGACCCGCAAAGCTAAGATGTATTGCGGTACTAGTCTATATTTCCATTGATTAATACGAGAAATTTATAGTAAAGTATGTTTGTTAGTCGCCTCCGTCCACGACACCTAATTTGGTAGTTGGAAGTAAAGTCTGCCTAAAAAAATAGGCAATTACTTTACTTTTTTATATGTGAAAATTATGATGATCTATAACAATTGTGTTTTTTTTTTTTTATTTATACAATATATATTTGAGCGATTGAACGATATCTCTATTGTAGACTATTTTTCTTTGATAAGTTTCTATTTTGACGACTTTACATTCCACTTTTTAGACAGGAAAGTAATAAAAAGTGAACAGGAAATGACCAGTCATTAAATATTTGAAACAGGCTCTTTTCTCGAGGCCCAATAAATTAAAAATTTAGTTGAAATGTTTAGTACTTTGCGCCTAGTAAAACTGTCACTATTTACTTCCTTTAAAAGACTTTTCTTTTTTTTATTTATTTATTCATCTTACTAGGTAAGGGAAGTCCCAATTTCTGACTTCCGTATTTTCAAAGGAAGTGTCTGTTTTGAGGGGGCCCTGAGTTCGAAAAAGGGTCTCTCTTCCTTGCTGGAAGCTGAAATGTTTTATATTCAGTTTGGGCGCTAACTGAAGATCTGACTATATCCCAGTCCCTCAACTAATTGGATTTTCAATTTGGATTGGTTTTGGGCATTTTAAGGAGTGTTATGTGTTTCTATCTGGTTGAGATTTTTGAAACTTGTAGTTGAGGAATTTGAAAGTGTTGAGAATCGTAGAGAGGAGTAAGTTTTATGATTTTCTCACTCTAGTTAGTTTTTTTCTTTCTCATCTTGAGGCTTGGAAAATTCCATCTTTTACATTTATCGAACTCAGTGCTTGTGCAGTTTTCCCCCCTCTTGTTTTTCTTTTATTAATTTTTTTTAAAAAAGAAAACTCAAAACAAAAATAAGAACATTTACATAGTTGTGTTGTAAATATCGCTTCTAAAAAAAACGATAAAATTTTTCAATTATTTATTATGTCGCCCTAACATATTGGCGATGCGATAGTCTGATATTGTGATGGTGGCCAAGGCTGTGGTATTCCTGGTGGTCTTGCCTCACCAGCACCAGCTGTGTAAAGACCTTTACCTAGGGCTTCCGCTTGCAAGGACATCATCAGTCGATTGGCCGCTTGCCTTTCCGCTTCTCGTTCTTCGGCCGTCTGTCTTCTGAAACAGATTACATCCTATACTTAGTTTATATGTTAATTTTTTTTTTTGCACGCTCTTTTAACTAAGAGGACTTGAAAATCTGTTTACTCTTTGGTAATTTTGGTTAGATCATAAGATTGGGTTAATATCGCCTAACTCAGGCTGCTTCCAAGAATGTAGGATGTGTACATCATTCAGTAGATTTGGTTTATAGTAATGGTGATCACATAAAGCATGTAGCAGATCTAATGGGGACTTATATTGATCTATTATAGAATAGACAGCTGACAATAGAATGCATGTAAGCGCTACAGCACGCATGTGCATGCAATATTCGAGATACTAGCCTAGCTATACACCAATATCAGTGGCTGTCAACATGTACTTCGTCAGAAAGGCCGTGGCTAAGTGGCCTGTCGTCGAAGATATCCATCCCACTCCTCCTCCTCCTCCACCTTCTTCTTCTTCTTCACCACCACCAAGTTTGGCGCCGGTGGGAAATGTTTACATCACCCCGGGTATGGTCCCCGGGATACATCCAAACCCTATTTGCCCCAGACCCTAAAGCAGTGAAGTGAACCAAGTTAATATTATAGTAGCCCTATTCCTCTCCGGCATATCTATCTATCCATCCAAACTTGGAACATTATTCCGATAAGTCTAGATCTGGAGGATACTATTCAATGTTTCACTTGATCACAAACTATTACCATCAGCCATTTAATTGCTTTAATTACAAACTACAACTTGTCAAACGTTATTTTACTCACGTACAAAATTTTCTAATTTTCTGGTCTCAATACTGTTCTATCTCTTTTACGATTACATTGATTAATTAATCCGATGAATTAATTAATTCCTCGTCTTTCGACTAATTGATTTTTTTTGGGGGGGGGGCTTTTTGGGGGACGATACAGCCAGCATCGTCTAGGTGCTTATCACTAGAATATCACTCACTTTCCATTCTTACTTATAAATACATTCGCTTCATACATTCATCCCTCTACTATATACAACTATTTACATACAAACTTACAACTAATGCATGGATCAGCACTCTATATTCCAGCCATCCTTATAGCTTAACCGAAATTAAAATCACCGTAATCCTTCTCTAATCATTTTCTTCCATTCATACTAATCGGCTATAACTTTTAAATACACTCCGTATTTCTTTGCTAGCTCTGATACAGATATAAGCACATAGATGTTGGGTGGCGAATATTATATCTTCGTAGCGAAATGGTGCATCTAAATACCTGTATATGTCATCAAACATTCGTTTCCTTTCCTACTACATAACGTGGACATATCCATTATTATATGTTTGAGATCCTCCTCCTCCTCATTGCAATTGATTTCTAATATCGATAATTTCCCTTACAAACAGGAAGTATTACAATCTGGTGTGGTCACTCACACGACTTCCTCCCAATTTAGTTAGACGTTCCTTTTCCTAATTTCTAACCTCAAAGAATATACTTCAGGGGGGAAAGACAACAGATCTATTAGCTCGTTGAAATCAACATTGAATTCAATTCTTGTTTCATTTATTATTGTTATTATTTCTGAAATTATAAATTAAAATATAATTACGTGACACGCATGTCAAGCGAAAATTTTTTTGTATTCTTGTAATTTATGCAAATTTTGTAATGGTCAAAAATAATCATTATTTACCGGAATTTACAAAAAAAAAAATAACGTGGACATCAGCGTGACAAGAATGAGAGCGTGTACAATCGAACAAATTACTAACAAACACCTTATTATAACTTTTGGAGGTGGGGTGGTTGACAAACCTGTCACATAAGTGTGTTCCAAACAACCTCTGGTCTGGCCTTTTTAGGCTGAATAAAATTTCAAACTGCGCTTTCCCCTAAACAAAGTGTCAAAAAGCGAATGCTCCAATATAAAACACGATTTCCCTCCTTCTCCCCCGTCTCTATTATTTTACATTTTCATATAAAACCCCCTTGCCCCAAGCACACACCTCACCCTCCTTCCCGGTCACCTCTAAAAAGCCAATTTTTGCTAATGAGCTACTGCGGTTTTTGAAATGAGTCCCCTCCCACTATGTCATAATAATAATCCACCCCCCATGCTTTTTCCAAAGGTTCCCAAATTTGTAATCAGATTTTATTGGATATTCCAACGGGAGTGTGGAATGGGCACGAAGGTTGAAGGCTGAATAAATGGCAACTAGGGTTTCATGTAACTCGCAGTCTCAGTTTAACCTCCCTACCATACAAATTTTTTTACCATCCAACTCCACCCTCTTTACATAGGGAGCAATTCCCCACAGGAATTAAAATCCAAATAATCATATGTTTTTCCTCCCTCTCCTCTCAACCCCTCACCATGGTTCTATTGTTCGCCAAACCATGTTTTATTTGTTACAAGGATGCAGCAATGTAATTACTCTTCATTAGTCATTAAAAAATTTATACTTCGTAATTTTTCCAAATTATTTATTTCATGGTAAATTTGCGTTCATCCATTTGACCTCTTTGTCGTTTTGGTATGTCGAAGGTGCAAGGTGCCTTTACGATCCCATGATGATTTCGGGATTAGGTGGTATTTTAGATCCCAAAATGGTCTGGTTTCGCCTCTGAATTTGGTCTCCTTAAAACAGGGATTGAGCGACAAAAAAGGATTGAAGATCTTAGATATCGTTGCTAGTATAATTAACTGTATGGCATTAAGAGGAATTAAATATGTAAGGCGAAATTTCAAATTTGAAGAGAATACGTAAAACGGAAGTGGGTTTTGATGAGAAGCGAATCAGAGGTTTTCTAATAATCAGCCAAGTTCCTGTATTCGGTAGTCATGGCATAAATCTTAAATTTCATTTGGGTGTGTTTTGTTGAGAGTAAACCAATCTTATTCTTAATTATAAACTTCAAAAATTTTCAATAGGATGAATAATTAATGCCATTTTCAGTCATTATAAACTTTAGTCCGCCGAGCTTTCGATCTAGGGACTAGGTCATCATCAGGGCTGTGGAACATATTTACAGTGTTATCAATTATATTACCAATTAATTATATTACAATGAATATGTACGAGGGTCGTTTGAAAAGTCCGTGCAAAGTCAGAGAGATAGCACCACTGGCGCGTATCGAGGTTATGTTTAGTTAGTAGCATCTCTTGGAAGAACACACACCAAGTTTCAGCCAGATCGGTCTATTTCATTGTGTTTGGCATTCGTTTGAATCGAGGAAGTCGAGTGATTTTCAAAAAATGGACGAAAAAGAATTTCGTGTGTTGATTAAACACTACTTTATGAAAGGCAATACGCCTCAGGAGACTAAAGAGAAGCTTGATAAACATTATGGTGACTCTGCACCTTCGATTAGAACAGTTTATAAGTGGTTTCAAAATTTTCGGTGTGGCCATATGGGCACAAGTGACGCTGAACGTTCTGGACGCCCTGTTGAGGTTACTACTCCAGAAATCATTGATAAAATCCAAGATATGGTGATGGATGACAGAAGAGTGAAGGTGCGTGAGATTGCTAGTGCTGTGGGCATCTCGAATGAACGGGTACATAATATTTTGCATCAACATTTGGACATGACAAAGCTATCCGCAAGATGGGTGCCGCGATTGCTCACGCTTGACCAAAAACGAAATCGTGTGAAGTGTTGCAAGGACGGTTTGCAGCTGTTCCAGAAGAATCCGCAGGACTTTAAGCGTCGTTTCGTCACTGTGGATGAAACATGGATACATCACTACACTCCCGAGACCAAAGAACAATCTAAACAATGGGTTGCCAAGGGGGAATCTGCGCCAAAAAAGGCGAAGACCGTTCCTTCGGCCGGAAAGATTATGGCGACTGTCTTTTGGGATTCGCAAGGAATAATCCTCATCGACTATCTGGAAAAGGGTAAAACTATTACAGGTGCATATTATTCATCGTTATTGGACCGTTTGAAAACCGAGTTGCAAGAAAAACGCCCACGATTGGCCCACAAAAAAGTCCTTATCCATCACGACAACGCACCAGCTCACACCTCAGCAGTTGTGGTCGCAAAATTAATGGAAATAGGGTTCCAACTTGTTTCACATCCCCCCTATTCTCCAGATTTGGCTCCCTCGGACTACTATTTGTTCCCCAATATGAAGAAATGGCTGGCGGGAAAAAGATTTTATTCAAACGAGGAGGTGATTGCAGAAACGAATGGCTATTTTTCAGACTTGGACAAATCCTATTATTCGGAAGGGATCAACAAACTAGAGCAGCGTTGGACAAAGTGTATAAGCCTAAAAGGAGACTATGTAGAAAAATAAAAAAGGTTTACCCCAAAAAATTAAGTAGTTTTTATTTTTGCACGGACTTTTCAAACGACCCTCGTATGTTGTTTAAATTGTTGGTGTCAGTTTTGAAATTTAGACTGTTTTCTGTCTTAGATACGTATGTATATCATTTCTGTGTATATCATCACACACAGACCGATCGCATTCAGTCCATGAACAGACAAGACAGAAGACACACCAACCCTCTAATGATGTAAAAACAGTATATTGTAAATTAGGTAAATATTTTTGTAAATTTTCTTTACATTATACATATTCATTGTAATATAATTAATTGGTAATATAATTGTTAACACACTGTAAATATGTCCTACAGTCCTGAAGATGGACTTAGTCCCTAGGTCGAAAGCTCGGCATAATGAAGTTTATAATGACTGAAACTGGCATTAATTTTTCATCCTATTGAAACAATAATACAGTCACCAAAAATAATGAACAGTAATTCAAAAATTTTCATTCTTTCTGCCTCACTCGTTAGGGGTCTTTGTGGACATTCCACGTACAATATATTGTCATAAAGATTTGTCAATATGTTGTCATAAAGATTATAATTTGGTCGAAAATAATGTAACGGTATAGGAGCCGTAGAAAAATAAATTTGAAAATCTTTAAGGAAAAAAAAAGACGATACGGATAATAAGGCCTTATTTTTATATTTAAATTTTGGGGAAATTCAACTAGAACCTCTGATTAACCACAGAGTTAAATTGGAAAAACATGTTTAAAACAGACAAAGTATAAATTGGCCAGCCACCAATCCATCCTGATGCTGTGCAAATGGGGTGCATGCACATAGTCCTTCACTTTCCAGGTTGGGACGTTTGGGTGTGTTTACGTGGGTTAAAATTTCAATCTAACCCAGGCATGGTCCAGAGGGAAGAAGATTGAACATGGCTCATTATCTATAAAAAGGTGTACAAAATTTGTTTTTCTGTAAACAGGGGCGGGGGTAGTTTTGAGCGTGAATCACAGGGAATGGGTGGGCCTAAGTTCCCTAGGGATGGTGTGGATGATTTTGGGTTTATATTTTATATTAAAGGTGGGGGTGGGAAGGCTGTACGAGTAGGTGGTAGGGTTAACCCAAAATGTAGTGAAACAAGAACGGGTCAACGCTACGTCAAAAATATTATGAACTCTCACCTCTGTTGGTTAAAAAAAATACCCCCATGGTCCCCTCGCCCGCACTCCCCTTTATCCCAATCCTGGTCAACCAGTTTTATCCCATAAATTTTGACAATCTGTTACTGCCATTCATTTTGTTCACCCTTCTGAGGGGTGAACAAGGTTTGAGGGGTGGGTGGGTGGGGGTAGAAATCTGCTTTGTTTAAAAGCAAGCAGTGTAGAATATAGGATCGCTTCCCAGTCTAACCAGTTTCAGCTTTTTTTTTATTCATAGTAAATAATCCAAAAAAGTCAATCAAATGTCGAATTTTGTCTAAATAAATATCGATGTGTACAATGATGATCGGCTTTGGCGGCTGCGTGTACCACTTTTTTAAAAGGAAAAATTTTAAATTTACTTAGTTTCCTACTCGTCTATTTTCAGCCATACAGATGCTCGTATTTATTTTCACCAAAACTCACTTTTTATTAGGAAATTATGAATCGCTTTAAATTTCATTGATTGAACTTAATTTTAATAAAAATATATAAAATGTCATTTTTGAATTTATATAAAATATTGAAAATAAATTAAATTTTCATGATTATTCAATTTAATCTGCTTCCGTTTCATTTATTTTAGTACTAATTCAGATCAAGGCCTCCAGTTCTCGCAAGTTCTCGATCTTGAATCATCTTCCCCTTCCGAGAAAACACTCTATTATTCTCAAAAAATCAGAGACAAATTTTTTGTCAGGAAATATCTGGAGCTTCCTGAATACGAAAAAATCTAGTGTCAATTAACCACTCTTTCACGACACTTTTCACTGACTACAATTCTCGACTATCAACTTTTTGACCAGGAAATGCTCTAATACAATTTTTCCAATAGAATTATTCTAATAAAAGCTCTTGATCCCATAAACTACATTTTTTTTTTTTTAGAAAGAGAAAAATCTTGGTGACGTCACAAAAAAACAATCGATCTCTTAAAATGGTACTTCCGGTAATGCTCGTATTTTTACATCTCTCACCATATCCATATCGATATCGATTCATCGATTTATCCGATATATCAAATCGATTTATCGGATAAATCCATATCGATTTAAACATTCCCCACGTGTCCGCCAATGCCTGAAATTCTAACCCGAAAAATTCAAATCAAGAGCCGGTCTCAACTTCAATTCTGTCTACGAATCCTGTAAGACGTTTTGACGTGCAAGAGGCCGCGCTACCGTCTGAATGCAAGATGTCGGCTGTCCAGAAAGGCCAGTTCTTAAACAAAAAATTTTTTTTTTTAATAGGATGAAAAAATAATTGCCATTCCAGTCGAGATATATTTATTCTGCCGAGCTTTCGACCTAGGGGGACTAGGTCATCTTCAGGGCTAGTTTACAAAGTAATATTTTTACATTACAGGGTTGGTGTGTCTTCTGTCTTGTCTGTTCATGGACTGTCTTGTCTGTTCATGTGTCTATGAACAGACAAGACAGAAGACACACCAACCCTGTAATGTAAAAATATTACTTTGTAAACTAGCCCGGAAGATGACCTAGTCCCCTAGGTCAAAAGCTCAGGGCAGAATAAATGTATCACGACTGAAATGGCAATTATTGTTTCATCCTATTGAAACTAAGAATCAGTCACCAAACGGAATGAACAGCAATTTTGTTTTAAATGTTCTTTATTGCTAAAATTATCTGAGCAAGATATGAAAATAGGAAATACTTATTCAAATAGCTTAAATTTAGTTGGAAGTGAGAAGTGATATGTTTTTACTGATTTTAACTATTCACATATTTCAAAGATGGAAAGTTGTTGTTGTTGTATAATTCATTTTGATAATAAAAGAGGTTTTTCAAGGGGCTGAAATTGTCGAGAAAACTTGGCGTGGGGCTGAAGGCGGAAGTTATTGCTAAGATGGTTACAGTTTAATAAGTATTCAAAAGGTTATCCACTTACAGGAAGAGAAAACTAATATGCACGTAAGATCACACAGTGGGAGAGAATTTCTGTCCATGCGCTAAAGGGGTTGTGCGGAGCCATATACTGGAGGCGGTGGGGGATACAATTCAGACCTGCTTCCGACGCCTCCGCTCCGCCCTCCTATCACAGCTCTCTCCTTTAGTAGAACTACCATTTTTAAAATAAATTATTCACACGAGTCTCTCACAAAAGCTTAGCTTGAATAAACCAAAGACTTTCATGGTGGGGGTGGGGGGGTTTGGTGGCACAGTTGGAGGTCCGGGGGCTTTTAAACTGTCAACTTAGCCCAGTGAAATTTTACCAGGAGAAGAGGAGGAGAAGAAGAACCCGCGTTTCCCCCTCTCAAAACTCTTGCAACAGTATGTCACATCCAGTTTCACCGAAATTATTCCCGGAGTTTAAATACAGGAGCAAGAGAATGCCTCCAGCAAACCCACAGTCTGGGAGCTCCTAAATTAATGTTTACAGATTAACCGCACACTTTAATGTGGCTGTTTCTTTACTATTTATATCATCTCTCTCTCTCTCTCTCTCTCACTCTTGTCCCGGAAATTGCCCGCATATCTCAGGATACCATATTTTAACTATTGAAAATTAAAATGATGGTAGAATCTACCCTCTAAAAGAAAATAAGAAGTTTTAATATATTCTTGCAGCCTCAGGTGGGTATTTTTATAGTCATTGTTGTTCATCAGTCAATCAACCAAGCATGACTGAATCGGACAAAGCTAATAACCCGTGACTACCAAAGATGGTCGACAAAACCGTCGTTTTTTTTTTTGCTTTGTTAAGTTTATTGTCCTGTAAATGTTCTCATCGTAAAATGAGCTCTTTGCGGTCGATAAAGTAATTATCGCTACAAACTGGAATATTAAAACTTTTTTAACGTCTACAATGATTACCCTTTGAACTTTGAACATTAATACTTGCATTAACAGCTTTTATTTGAAAATATTTCCACCAAAATATCGATTAAGGGCGTTTTAGAGAGAGATAGGGTTGGTTAGGCTCATCTCTAAAGTGCCTATTACGGGAAGTTACTTTTTAATTCCTTATCTCAAATTTAAACGGGCCCCAAATTTCGAACTTAAAGAAAATGGCGTGCAAAAACCTGGAATTGCGAATTTCCCCATACAGATTCTTTTAGTTCTTCCAGGATTTTCTCAAGAAGCAGTTTAAAATTTCTGATTTCTTTAAAAATTTTATTATTACAATTTTGGTACGATTGCATTGGTTTTGATGGCCGCAATGTATGGATGGGGTAACTGTAAGTTAATAACTGGAATGGAGGGGATTAGCTCAGTGGTATACTGGATTCCAAAGAGGAGATCTCGGGTTTGAATCTGGTTGGTGGCCTTTAGATTTTCTGTGACTAGGAGCTTCTTTACAGCTCACTATCTAGTAATGACAGTGTTGTCTATGACGAAGGAACGAGAGATTTAAAAAAGCTACGGGCTTCAATTGACTTCTGATGTAAAAAAAAGTAAAGTAATCGCCTATTTTTTCAGGCGGGGCTTAACGTCCAACTACCAATTTGGTGTCGTGGACGGAGGCGACTAGCAAACATACTTTACTGTATAATTTCTTTGATTAACCATTGGGAATATAGACTAGTACCGCAATACAACTTAGCGTTGCAGGTTTAGTCTATAACCCCCTAACATACTTTACTATAAATTTCTCATATTAACCATTAAATAAAATCCAAGACCTAGACCAGGGGAATCGAACCCACTAAACCAACAATACATCTTAGCATTGTGGGTCTAGCCTGACATACTTTACTATAAAATTCTCATATTAACCATTAAATAAAATCCAAGGGCTAAGACCGGGGGAATTGAACCCACTAAACCAACAATACATCTTAGCTATGCGGGTCTAGCCTCTAACCGCCTAACATACTTTACTATAAATTTCTCATATTAACCATTAAATAAAATCCAAGGCCTAGACCAGGGGACTCGAACCCAGTACCACAATGCATATTAGCTTTGCAGGTCTCGCCTCTAACCGCTCGGCTACCGTGGCGCCTTCTTTAAACATAACTTGAGATTTTTTTGCTGATGGCTAAGCTATATAACGACCTAGACTCGAAGCCCAATTCAAAACTCAAACATTTCAATGTTAAACAAATCAATTGACTTCAGATGTTGTCACGCCTTAAAATAATAAAAAAATAAAAGAATAGAATAATTATCTCTGATGATGCAGGAAGAAGTGTTCGACACAATTCGCAAGGCTTTGTTCTAAAAAATTAAACTTTTTTTTTTTTAAAAAAAAACAAATAAAATTTCGTATCAATTTAGTTTCGAAGGAGTTTGTGACCGACCTGTAGGTTTGGTCCAAAACAAAGCTAAGGGAAAAGGATACTTCAGGGGGGGGGCCTTAGTGCAGCGCATAGTCTGCACGAGGAAACAGGAGCAGTTAGAGAGAGCAAGGGAGAGGCTCATGAATTGATAAGCATGGTCCTTACCAAAAGCATGCCCCTCCTTTTTAGTACATACATCTACTTCTCGAGCGTTTGTATAAATTTGCGAGTGTATTCTCCAACGAGAAAAGGTCTTAACCTTTTCAACTCTGTTTATACAAAAGAGAGGGTAGGGATGAGACGGGTACATGACGACGACGTCCCTTTCTGTACTAAACAAAAGCTTCAACACAAACTAGTGATAGTTGCAGCAGTGGCAGTAGTAAAAGCCAAGCCCTTTAGTGGCAAAGGGCGCCTTTGACGGAAGGCGCGCCCTTTTTGTTTTCCATTTTGTTGGTTTCTTCAAATGTTTCTCTCTCCCTCCTTGGTTGAACACGTCACAGCCTCTCTCTATCTCTATCTCGCCGAGTATCTTCACTTATTTAAATAATAAAAGCCCTTCTTGCAGCGTGCCGCCCTTTTTTTCTCCACCCTCTTCTTCTTCAAAAGAGTCCAAAAACCTTTCCCTAGACAACTCTCGTCTCCATTCAACAGCAAAAGACTGGGATGAAGTAGTACTAGTGAGGCGGGGAGGATAAACCTACCACACTCCTGAATTAGAAGGACACTTTAAGTATTCCCCCAACTTGTTTGTGCTCCTCTTTGGGCCCTAGGCCCAGGATAAGTCTTCACGTCCAAAACTTACTGGGAATAATTCATGGACTGTGTGGAAAATTACCTCTTCCCACCCCTTCACCACTTTAAACTTTTTTTTCCGCGCGCCCATTTCCCGCACACTTCCTGTACGCACAACCTGAACAAGGGCTGGGGGGTGGTCCAAACCCATGCCCTTAAAACGAGATAAGAAATGTGGAAAACCTCCGGGTGCTCTCTTTCTAAATTCACCGCTTCCATCTCTTCTTACTTCCTGAGTTCTGAGTTTTAATATAAAACTTTTCCTTTCACTCCTTTCCCTTTTTCCCTACCGTGACTTTTTAAATAAAAAAAGAAAAACAAAAAACGTCTTAGAAAAGCTCAAGGAAATAATCAAGAGGTTGCATTATTCAGCCATCTTGTTTTCTAAAATATTTAATCAATCCCTAAAAATTGATGCTTTAATAAGTAATCATGAATCATTCCAGTAAGCCCAAAAAAAGTTTCGAAACTGCTCTATTTAAAATTTCATTAGACTAATTATACTTGATGTTTTCTTATAAACAATACAACTTGGTTGATTCTATTTGGTGAAGAAAAATTAGCAACTGATTACTTATTCATTTATTTCTCGCACCTTGTAACAAAAATCGTTGTTTTTCTTTTTCACAACAATCAATCAGAATCCAGAACTCGATGAGTACAATGTCTCCACAGAACATGATAATCGTTTAGTTTTATTGGTGATTCAATTATCGTTGGTTGATTTGATTGTGTGGATCCAGATCCTTTGAACGAAATTAAATAAATTATCAAAATATACGAACAAATTACGGTAGCCGAGAGGTTATAGGCTAGACCCGCAATGCTAAGATGTATTGTTGGTTTAGTGGGTTCTATTTCCCTGGTCTAGTTCTTGGATTTTATTTAATGTTTAATATGAGAAATTTATAGTAAAGTATGTTAGGCGGTTATAGGCTAGACCCGCAAAGCTAAGATGTATTGTTGGTTTAGTGGGTTCGATTCTCCTGGTCTAGGTCTTGTATTTTATTTAACCCCTTAACGTGCACGCTCGAGTTAACTCGAGCGCGCTAAACTGGCCAAACTGTGCACATTCGTGACAATTCGAGCGGCGTTGTACTTTATGCTGCTATAATTTTTCACACTCGAATATAATCGAGAATTGAAAATAATGTGAAAGCAAAGAAAAACAATCGTTTTATTGATATTTATCATTTACATGGGATTGCAAGCTATAACACTTACTTATTCAAGTATTTAATATAGCGGTTTTTTGAAAAAAACTGTGCATAAGGGGTTAATGGTTAATAAAAGAAATTTATAGTAAAGTATGTTAGGCTAGACCCGCAAAGCTAAGATGTATTGTTGGTTAGTGGGTTCGATTCCCCCTTGTCTAGGCCTTGGATTTTATTTAATGGTTAATAAAAGAAATTTATAGTAAAGTATGTTAGGCGGTTACAGGCTAGACCCGCAATGCTAAGATGTATTGTTGGTTAGTGGGTTCGATTCCCCCTTGTCTAGGCCTTGGATTTTATTTAATGGTTAATAAAAGAAATTTATAGTAAAGTATGTTAGGCGGTTATAGGCTAGACCCGCAAAGCTAAGATGTATTGTTGGTTTAGTGGGTTCGATTCTCCTGGTCTAGGCCTTGGATTTTATTTAATGGTTAATATGAGAAATTTATAGTAAAGTATGTTTGCTAGTCGCCTCCGTCCACGATACCTAATTGGTAGTTGGACGTTAAGCCCGCCTGAAAAAATAGGCGATTACTTTACTTTTTTCTACTTTTATTCGAACAAATTTTACCTAACAAAACCGTGGGTAACCTGTACCTAACAAAAATACAAAAAACAGTCGCCATCTTGTTAATACATCTCTTTCATTATTATTATATTCATATTTTTTATAATATTTATTGCATACATTTTTTTTATTATTATAGTAATAATAATGATTCCAAGTCAAGGCTCATTAATTCTGTTGTAGATTGTTCACACAAGCTCATTAATGCTCGCGTTGCTCATTACGTTGCTCTCTCTCTCTCCTCTCCTCCTCTCCACCCCCTCCACACACTATAAAGGTGTCTACCGTAGTTTTAATGGCAAACACAGAGTCCCCCCTCAAACACATCTGTATTTATTTAATGATTACCAAGTTATTTGTAACAAACAAAAGCGAGAACATGATCATCATCTAGTTCAATTGTCCATGTCTCTTAAATATAAAAATACATTTCCGTTTCCATTCAATGGGGGGGATGAGGTTATAAAAAGAAAAAAAAATTAATGACTGAAATTTTGTTATTTCCGGTTCTATTATCTATTTATTACAATAATTATATGTGTACAATGTAATTAATTGCTGTGTTGGATAAGGAAAAACTTTTAATATACGAGTATATTCAGGACAAACTCGAAGTAGAAAAAGTTTCCTTACATTCGATATTAAAGTTGATAAATAGTTTATCGAAGTTAAAAGGAATTTCGAGAATCATTTAATAAATCGAACTTCCGGTTTAGGAAACCTTATCAAGTTTAAGGAAAATGGAGATTTTTCCGCTTTTTGGGGGGGGGGAGAAGGGAAATTCAGTTTAGAAAATGTGCTAAAAATAATTTTTTGTTTCGTTTTCAAAGAAATTGAATAATTATATTTCCGGTGGCAAGTTAATTAAGAAAAATTCTTCATAATCGATTAGGAGTGTATATATTGTATGGTTAGTTGAGAGGTTAATGGTTTTACGCCTCAAAGAAATGCTATTTATGGTCTAATAAATTCTGTAATTTATGGTCATAACAACCTATACGAGATGTGGCGATTAAATAACGAGACTGATGCTGTAAAACATTTTTATTTTAAATTTATAAATATTTAGTTATTATCTCCTTCAATATACACCCCTCCCCTTTCCCCTACAACGCTCCATGCGAATTTACCATTGTTCGAAACAGTGCTGGAAGTCTTTTTCTGTGAGCTCCTGCATAGAGCGTGCCGCTTTTACTTTCACAGCTTCAAAGGACTTGAAATCGTATTCCTTTTAATGCAGATTTGACTTTAGGGAACAGATCTAAAGTCACATGGGGCCAGGTCAGGCGAATAAGGCGGATGGCCTAAAACAGCGGATGTTGTACTTGGCTAGAAACGTCTTGACAGACAATGCAGTGTGAGCTGGTGCGTTGTCTTGATGTAGAAGAACCTATGACTTGTTCTTCCACAAATCGGGTCGTTTTTTTCCTTGACTCTTTCACGGAGTTGAGCAAGCACCTCACCGGTAGTAATGTTGATTAATTATAATCGATATTTTCATCCGTTTTGGACGTGGAAGAGGGCGACTCGGGCGGTCATCATCTCCGACGTCTTTTCAGCCATCTTGGAAACGCTTGAACCTCACAAAAACTTGCGCACGTGATAAACATTTATCACCATAAACTTCTTTTAATAAAAGATGAAGTTTCAGTAGCGGTTTTACCCAAGTTTTGATGTGAAATTTCACGACAATTCGTTGCTCTACTACAATGTGTAGTATCATGTTTTCGGCAAAACGAAACTAACATCTCTTACACCACAAACGACGGTTCCTGTCAGACAGATTTCTCTACAAACACGTGGGGACGCCGCTGCAATCGAAAGAGAAGGCTTTACGCTGCACAGCTGTCGGCCGTTAGGATTTGGCGCATGCATAGTTCTTCTGTAGTAGCATCAGTCACGTTATCAATTGTAATTATGGTATTTAATCAAGGCGCAGCTGAAAACCCGGAGCTTTTTTCACTGCAATGCCGGCTTCCGGACAGTGATCTCTCGTTATAAACAACTACCGGATGTATTAAATGTGTAACAATCATTATCATCATTATACACAGATTTCCCACTTGTAACCCGTCAGGATGTTGAGAAATTAATCTTGTAGCGGTGAATTTTATTTTGGCGATTCTGTCCAAGCTGTTTCTCTTTCTTAATTTCATTTCTCTATTTTCCTTACTTCCGGTAATTTAATATTTTTTTTACGTATCTTTTGAGATTTTTTCGAAAATAATTCAGATGATTTTCAGTCACTGTACACACTAAAGTGCGGTGACGTCCTGCTACTTTTAACACTATAACATTTTATTATAGTTATATTGAAGTTAACCTTTTTTTTAAATACGAATTCTGCATTTCAATGTAATTACGTAAATTGCATTGTAATAAACGTTAATAAGTGTTGACGTTAGATACTTAATATTTACTAACTAGTGGGTAGGAGAGAATTGAACAATTTGAACATAAATCAGCTGATTGATTAAATTTTGTTAAAATTAAACTTTTAGTAGTTAGAATTTAAGAAGTTTAGGAAAAGCTTAAGCTACAATTCACCAGAACACTTTATCTTGTCAAATATAATTCTATTTGATCAAAAATACAAAATGGTAGTTTGATCAATTCTGATCAAGAAGCACTTTTACTTGAGTGTTGTATTTCTTTCTTTTTCTTGAATTGTTTTTTTGTTGAAGCCCTTATTGGATCTTATTTTTAGTCTTATCGATCAAAGTATTATTAAGTCTTGTCTGAGTTTTCCACCAGTTTGATTAAATCGTCTATTGTTTTTTGTTTTTTTGGTAAAACCATTTTCCAATTGGTTTAGTTGTTTCTTTATCTATATTATAAAGAAATGATGTTTTATTCTCTTTGAAAGCTTTTCAATAAAGAAGAATAAATGTGAGTCTAAATAATTTATTTATTCTTTTAATTCTTTATTAATTTAAGGCGCGTCCAACATCTAAGGTTATTTGGCGCCCAGAGCTTTTTTTCAGTACACTGTCGGACTGTGTTCTGTAAGAAAGCTCCTAGAAAGAGATAATTTTATGGGCTTTCAAGCTGGATTCGAACCCGGAATCTCCGCTAATCCTGCCACTAAAGCGGAAGTGTTTTCTTTCTCGGGCGGTTAAATTTGTCTCCTTACGTATTCATTGGAATTTAAGATACGAGGGTCGTTTGAAAAGTCCGTGCAAAAATAAAAACGACTTAATTTTTTGGGATAAACCTTTTTTATTTTTCAACATAGTCTCCTTTTAGGCTTATACACTTCGTCCAACGCTGCTCTAGTTTGTTGATCCCTTCCGAATAATAGGATTTGTCCAAGTCTGAAAAATAGCCATTCGTTTCTGCAATCACCTCCTCGTTTGAATAAAATCTTTTTCCCGCCAGCCATTTCTTCATATTGGGGAACAAATAGTAGTCCGAGGGAGCCAAGTCTGGAGAATAGGGGGGATGTGAAACGAGTTGGAACCCTATTTCCATTAATTTTGCGACCACAACTGCTGAGGTGTGAGCTGGTGCGTTGTCGTGATGGAAAAGGACTTTTTTGTGGGCCAATCGTGGGCGTTTTTCTTGCAGCTCGGTTTTCAAAAGGTCCAATAACGATGAATAATATGCACCTGTAATAGTTTTACCCTTTTCCAGATAGTCGATGAGGATTATTCCTTGCAAATCCCAAAAGACAGTCGCCATAATCTTTCCAGCCGAAGGAACGGTCTTCGCCTTTTTTGGCGCAGATTCCCCTTTGGTAACCCATTGTTTAGATTGTTCTTTGGTCTCAGGAGTGTAGTGATGTATCCATGTTTCATCCACAGTGACGAAACGACGCTTAAAGTCCTGCGGATTCTTCTGGAACAGCTGCAAACCGTCCTTGCAACACTTCACACGATTTCGTTTTTGGTCAAGCGTGAGCAATCGCGGCACCCATCTTGCGGATAGCTTTGTCATGTCCAAATGTTGATGCAAAATATTATGTACCCGTTCATTTGAGATGTCCACAGCACTAGCAATCTCACGCACCTTCACTCTTCTGTCATCCATCACCATATCATGGATTTTATCAATGATTTCTGGAGTAGTAACCTCAACAGGGCGTCCAGAACGTTCAGCGTCACTTGTGCCCATTTGGCCACTCCGAAAATTTTGAAACCACTTATAAACTGTTCTAATCGAAGGTGCAGAGTCACCATAATGTTTATCAAGCTTCTCTTTAGTCTCCTCAGGCGTTTTGCCTTTCATAAAGTAGTGTTTAATCAACACACGAAATTCTTTTTCGTCCATTTTTTGAAAATCACTCGACTTCCTCGATTCAAACGAATGCCAAACACAAAGAAATAGACCGATCTGGCTGAAACTTGGTGTGTGTTCTTCCAAGAGATGCTACTAACTAAACATAACCTCGATACGCGCCAGTAGTGCTATCTCTCTGACTTTGCACGGACTTTTCAAACGACCCTCGTATTGATTCAAAAAAAATTTTTTTTTTTGAAATTTGGTTTGAGCGAGATTCTTCTTGGGATTCTTAAGCTGTTTCCAGTATATTGTACATTACTTTGATCTGTACAAGATTTATAAATAGGAAATCCAAAATTCTGGTCTAAGACAACCGGAAGTGTGATTATGCGCAACAGTTTTTCTTTCTTTCTCTTTCCGTTTCATTTGACTATAGCATTATTTATGTTGACCTTTCACTTTAGATTTGACACTTTTTCACGTGAGAGTATTGATTTTAGTTGGATTCTGGATGAGCTGTGACGTAACGCAAGCTTAAGATAAAATTAATTACGCTATTTGTGTGTTTACGACAGATTTTTTTTTTTAAAAAAACCCAAAAATAACGACTTAAACAGTTTATACATAAAGAAATTATTAGAAACACAGCAGAATAACATGGTGAAATTAACAAAATGGCGTCGTCCTTATATGTACTTTGCGTTATATGGTGGGGATAATGTTATATACCAAAAAAAAAAAAAGAGTGGGGGTTCTTACTACATAGATTGCCGTATAGAGCATGTCGAGCGATTCTAATACACAGATATACTCGCTATATTGGCCCCTCCGTGGCTCTGTAGATGCACACAATTACTTCTTATTATACAGCTTCAAGCTCCCCCCCACTCCTAAGGGGTATTCTCCCCTACTAATTATAATTTAATTAGAACCTGCCAGCTGTTTTTAATGCTAATGCTTGCAGACGAGATAACAACCTCCGCAATTTTAAACTAAAAAAACGACTAGGTTTGTTTTTTTAAGTTTATTTTTTAATTACATCACTACTTTAGTCAAGTTTTAAAACTCCTCTTTCTAGTTTCTGATGACGTAGTTTTAATTACGTAGTTAACAAAAAAAAAAAATTGCTTTGTATTATAAATGCTCTTCTTTCACTTTAACCCCCCCATGAAATTTAAAAATGCCTAACTGATGCAGAGTACTACGTCCACTGCTTAAAGAATGTTGGATTGTCCTCAGACTATCGACTTAAACTAACACACAAAAACACACCTATATGCACGTAGGACTTGAAAAAAAGATAATTGATTTTCGCATCATCCACTCGTTACGTATTCCTCGTGAAAGGAAGTGTTACGTGCTATTGCGTAGATTTTTAGATTTATAGTTTTCACAAGAAGAAACTAAAACACTAGCAAGGTCTCCTGGGTAACGGAATCTGTTAGTTTGGCTATTACTTCCGCCAAAAAAAAAAAAGAAGAGATTTTCCTGGAGAGATTCTGGAAAAGAAACAGGTTGTTTAGATTCCTGGTAAATTGTCATTTTGCTGAAATATATGCCCCCGTTTTCAGTTGAAGAGGTTCAGTAATAAAAGAGTGGCTAGAATTCTTAAACCGGAAGTACTTCTATCGTCAACAGATTTTTCATTTTCTCAAAAAAATAAATGGCTCCTCCCGATGTTTTGTAAACTTTACATTACCGTAAACATTGATTTGTAATTGTTTACTTTATTATGTTATATTTCTAGAGCAGCGTTTCCCAACCTTTTTTGTTTGGCTCGCTTAGACCACTTGGTAGTAAGAGATCATGCTAAATTGCAACCACTTCGTAAAATTGATTGTATTTCGTCAAAATTTGTTATTCCCAGGATGTTATTTTACTATTATTACCTTTATTTGTACAGAGATACAATGTATCTGTTGACAAAGGAGTTCCAAGTTCATGTTCACTTTATAAACTTTGTAAAGTGTAAGATCTTAGTTTTAAAACTTTTTTTTAAATAATTAAAAATTGCGTACATATTTTTCTCTTCAAAATTATTAATTAATTTACAAAGTTCTTCCTTAGGATTATTATATTTGTGCCCAAATCTTCTAAACTATATCTTTTAAGCATTCAACTACCTGTAAGTACCAATTAAATTTAATGTTGCTTGGATAGAGCTTACTCATTACAATCCAGTCTCTCTTTAAGCAGATCTGTACACAGTTATCATACAAGTTCTGTTACGTACACATGATAATTCTATTAAATTTTCTTTATCTTTTATTGGATAATGATGTAGCTTTTCCTAAATTTTCTTTATAGAAGGGGTTTTTGAAATCCAATTATCATTTGTGTTTTCGGTTTTTTTTGGGGAAAATACTCCATGAAAAACAATTTTTAATCCTTGATAGATTAGATTAGATTAGATAATAGATGGGACGGGACCTACGCCCCACGGCACCGCAGCCACAGAAGACTTATTGTGCCAGCCCCTTCTTAGTTCTAGTAAGCGAACCCTCCCCTCCTAAAGAGGTTGAGGACTTTCCCTACTAGTTCTTTTTGCGCTACTATCTCCTTTGGCCTCCAGCGTTCCAAAGGTTTCCATAGCGCAAAACGCTCGATTGCAACGCAATCGAACAACAGGTGAGAGGCCGTTTCCTCCTCTTCGAAACATAATCTACGCAACGTCTCCGAGCTGATAAGCCCCCCCCCCCCCCAAACTTGTACAGATCCTTTCTGCACCTACCGTGCCCCGTGAATAGGCCTGTAATCAGAGTAATCTGATTTCTGCCCAAACACAGGGTCTCTTTGGTTCTAATCCTTGATAAATGTGCTATTTATATTTACTCCCTATATCTTGAGACAGACTAACCTTATAACTTGTACATATTAACAACTTTACTGTATAATATTATTAATCAAAATAATTTTTATGAATTATAGGTAAAAACGTATCTATGATATTTTTATGATTTAATTTTTTATGTCCGCCATTATTTTTCGCGTACCACCAACCAGCAACTCGCATACCACAGGTTGGGAAACGCTGTTCTAGGGAAATTCGAGTTAGGTTTATAACTGGTAAGGGGACATTTAAGCGTACAATGTTGGTAGTAATTAAATTCGGCTCAAATTTCCGGAGTTTAGAGAACTTTGAGAGTAGTAGAAAGGAGAGAGTCGTGTGAGTGATCAAATTGATTAATTAATTTTTTTTAAATTAATTGTTTTATTATTTTTTTAAATTAAGTGTTATATATCAAAAGTTTGAAATAATGAAAACGAAGAATAATGCTAAACTCTTGTTTTGCTCTGTTTAAATTAAATTTAGTTTACGATAAAGCGGCGGTGAAATGGGGAAGTTGCTTGCGGAAACAGGAAGGAAGTATAGGTAGGAAGGGTTGTCCCCATTGTCCCCCTGCTGTTTTGTTGATGGCAGCAATTGGTTGAACCAAGCAAAAGGAGCACTGAAGGCTGGTAACTTCTTAATGAAGGCTGTGTGCTGATGGCACCCAGTTAAGTGGTGTAGAGAGAGAGACAGAGAGAGAGTGAGAGCGCGTGTTTCCAGCTTCCCTGAAGAAGAGGAAGTAGTGGCCTAACAGAGGAGACATAGCGCTCTCTTTATCGTGCGTAAAAACCGCCCCACCACACCAGTGACTACTACAAAATGTAACCTTCTCTTTACTTAACCATCACAAATACTTGTAAGGAGAGGGATTAAGTAGTGATGCGTAGTAGGTCTTCCCCCCCATTACTATGTGCTCTAGTTTAGTTAAACTTAAGTTGTAGCCTTCTTCTTCTTCCTTTAGTGGTGGCCACATTAGAAAATCCATTGCTGATGAAGCTGGGCCGCCAAGGCATCAACTTCCCTTGCTGCAGAGAAGGGATATCCTGGCTTTTAATTGATTAACACTATGTTAAAACTTAACTTTCCCCAAACGCTACATTGTGCTTCCGTTCTCCCCTACCGCTTCTTCAGCTTAGCCTCTCCTCTTAAATGCTTACTTCCTTCTCTCAAAGTCCTAACCTAATAGTTCTTCCAAAAATTATAATTATCATTACAGTTGCTTTTAATAGGTCTTCATCAGTTTCCTTCTTAATATTTATGAAAATTACTTGAAAATATTTCAAGATCATCTTGTATAACCTCCAATTTTCCTAAATGGCAATATTTCTCGTAATTCGTCGATTTTATTCATAAAATTATTATTCCATTTTTTGACGTGAATACGTCTTTAAATTTGCTATCATATGGAGGCAATCCAAAAAACCTAATGATAACAAAATCGGGGGATACAGTTTGGCATTATAGTTTCGAATCTATCGTCTACATCCAAAATTAAATTAGACCACTGGATAGCTAAAGGATCAAACAATTCATTACGATAAGCGAGGACTGTGACGCATCGCGCCGCCATTTTGAGATCATTTTGCTGCGTATCGAGATTTGCAATTAGTAAAACTTTCGACTCGGAGAAGCTAGGATGTTCGTTTAAGTTTTAATCGTCAGCTGTCGTCACAATCTATCGATTGTATATAAAACATTAGTGTAAAATAGTGACAGTGAATATAATAAGGTGTTAGAATAAAAAAATATTATCAAAAATATATAATGTCGGCCTATGCGCGTCGAAAAGCCAAAACCAAATATGGAGATCGTATACGGTTGCAAAAAGGGCTTCTCAAGTACAATCGAATGGTAATAATAAAACACCATATGACCGAGTCAAGCTGTGCCGGGAACGTAAAAGAATTCGTCTTTAAACATTTTCCCTGAAGAGCCAGTAGCGGACTTTGCGAACTGTGCGGTACGTATAAAAAATCACTGGACACGGACAAAGTGCCCACATTGTCACGTATCCACCTAAGCAACACGGGTTGCCCGCATTAGATCCGATCAGTGCACGTCTAGTATCAACGCGACTGCCACGTACAACACACGGCCGTGTCCATGACACAGCCACACCATCTTTTTGTTGCCCCACTTTAAACTCTAAAAATCTGCACGATTACAAAACGAAGAGAAAAATAATGAAGAAAAATACAAAAAGAAATAAAAAACAATTATGCCCACTTCAAGCATAAATAAGCAGTTATAAGATAAAAGAGATAAAAGTAAAATGCAAATAAATAAGCTCCAATGACAGTATTTCCAGCTGGATATCTCTTGGGCGCTTTCTAATTAATATAAACCAAGAGCAGACTGACAAACTGAAGACAGTGGTGGGGGATGACAACCGGGGATACTGGCGCGTTAAGCAACTGGTGATAATAATTAAGAGCACTTCTTGCAGAAAAAGGAAGTGTGCGTATTCTTAGACTTGTCCATTAAGTGTTGGTACACATGTTCCTTTTTAACCAACACTCCTTATATAGTTATGAACACTCTTTTTATATTACTTATATATATATATAAATAAAAACATTATTAGCATTTAATTATCTTTAAGCTCTATTTAAGCACAAAAGTTATGGTAGTTCATTATTCACCGTAATCCGCGAACGGAAAAAAAGCTCCCCTTTGCCCACATGATTTTATATCCGATTCTACGAAATTCCTGTTCAAACAGGTGGAAATAAGAACTAAATAAAGAAAATTCTCATACTGTAATTCAGGGGTTGCCAAACTTCTTTGATCATGGCGCCCTATATAATTTTTCGAAATTTCCATCGACCACCATAAAAGTAATTTTCATATTTATTTTATGATTTTAAACATTTATTAAAGTAATTTTACATTGTGTAACAAATAGTTTTATGAAAAATATCTTAATGTTGAAATTTAAATACCTTAATCCTTTTCCTTGTACTCTACATAGGCAAAAGACTATGTAGAGTCTAAGTGGAACCCAAACGCTAGACTTAAAAGACAAGCAATGACGAAACGTGCGAAAGTGCTCTACAGACCACTTGGACGACGCTCCAAATTGCCCTTAGAACTCAAACAATTACTATGCAATACCATCCTCACACCTATGTGGACTTACAGGACTAGAGCTGTGGGGTTCAGCCAAACCTATAAAACATACGGACGGTTCAAACATTTCAATCAAAACTCCTCCGACAGATAGCTGACGCTCCTTTCTACGGTGACTAACCTCACCCTTCACACCGACCTCAACATTCCTTTCATAGACCAACAAGCCAAGACTAAATATCAAAAATTCCATACTGCTCTCTCTACTAGCTCAAATCCTCTTTTACAGTCTCTCGCCTCCTCTGACATTCCTAACAATACTCCTCGAAGACTGAATCGCCAGTGGCCCCGCGACTTCCTTACTGTCTAAGAACTAAACATAATTACTCTCCTATCTCTCCTCTCTCCTCCTCATATTCTCCTTTTCACATTCTCCTCTCTCCTATAGAAAGTGCTACCGCTGGGTAGCTTCTCTCCTCCTGCTCTTCCCGCTCCAGTTAATCTTATTTACATTCTATTTACTTATTGTATATATTTATACAGATTGTAAATCACAAAATAAATTTAAAAAAAATACCTTAATATTTATTAAATAATAAGTAATTATAAATAAGACCCCCCAATCGACCCCCTGGTTCAGATCGACCCCCTACTTTTGTTAAATAGTCCCCTGGGGGTTTATACAGACCACTTTGGCGACCACTGCATAGTTGAACTTTCTCGAAACTTAACAAATTAATGCTAAAAAGTACTTGAACTTCAAAATTATCAGAGTTTCCTTTTTCGAAAACATCGATCGAAACTGAAATCAATAAATAATATTTACTTCCGGTATTCAGCCGATATTCATTGAATTTAGTAATTTTTTTTGGTTACATATTTCATCATTGCTAATATTTATTTGTGTGATATAGGGGACTTAGAAGGGAAGCCCCAATCATGTTTATTGCCCCGGAAGTGAACTTAGTCTGATATTCCCCGGGCATTTGTGCGATTTCGAGAAGATCTTAACAAAATTGAAAAAAGTAATTTCAGTAAAGGTGGTATTTCCGGTTGGTTTTGTCCCAAAAACGGTTCCGGCACCAAAAACCGGTTATCCCACTTCTTACGGCTTCTTCTTTTTTTCCGAGTTATGCAGACCATACCACTCAGGTATGTACAGACTGGGGAAATCCAGTTTTCTTTTTTACCATCTAAGTAACAAACTTAGCTAGGTTCGAGGTTCTATGTTGGGGGACGCATTTGCGTATGCCTTATCCACCTGGTGAGACCTCAATCTTGATGCGAATCTTTTGTTTACGTCTAGCGATCGGTCTTGTGCCATCTTCAGGACCAACAGTTTCAAGGAATACATGTAAAATTTAATACACTGAAAGTTTTGTAAGTGCTGTTTAGATGGATAGCCGTTGCCTGGATTGGCTTAGTGGCTAAGTGTTAGTTAACTATGTGAGTGTGTTAGTTAGGGAGTACAGGATATTGCGTGTTAGGATGACACTATTTGGTGGAGAGAGAGAGTCCTTTAATCCAGTTTATCTAACAGGAGCAAAACAAGTCCAAGAACTTGGTGCACAGGCTCTCCCGCAGCGAGAGAGCAATTCACTTAACTGTACACCATCCCATCTTAGTTTGTTAGCAATCCCCACCAACCATCAACCCAGTCCAGGACTATTTGCACTAAAAGGCAGACAAAGCTCCCCCCCAGTTGCCAGGAACAACTAGAGGAAACAACCCTTTCTACTTCTACTAATCCTTTAGTGTTGCCTAAACTCTATCCAGTGGCCCCGTTACGAGAATACAAGGGCAAAGTTAGTACACGGTACTCTGCTATATAAACAACCCTTTAAACTGTGTTTCCCTCACAACAACAACAACATGAAACACTCACATCCACAATACACAACACTCTAGAAAGAGAGAAAATCGCTATAACGTTTTCCCTTAATGTGACTTGTCAATCACATTTTGAAATATTTAACAACCTCTTCACTTTAACAACACTAACTACACAGCAAACAGCATCTAGTTTTACTGGAGAATATACCATTTTGTTTTCCAGCATTCAATCTCTCTCTCTCTCTCTCTCTATTTGCTCAGTACTGAATGGTAATATGTTAAGCGTATTCACATTAATCAAATATGTCCTCTCCTGTGAGCTAATTGCTTTAACGATGTCACAAATAACATGTTATTCATTGTTTTTCAAATGTTTTTCTAGTTTTCTAACACAAAATGAAGGAAGTACAACCAACTCTAGAGTTTTAGCATTTAGAGTTTTTTCATCTTACGCGATTTTTCAAAGTTGTAAAAAATATCCCATAAATTTACCATACGAGGTTATTAAATAACGAGACTATTGCTGTAAAACGTTTTATTTTAAATTTATACATATTTCAATATACACCCCACCCCTATCCCTCCAACGCTCCATGCGAATTTACCATTGTTCGAAACAGTGCTGGAAGTCTTTTTCTTCTGTGAGCTCCTGCATGACGCGTGACGCTTTTTCTTTCACTCAGCTTCAACGGACTGAAATCGTATTTCTTTTAATGCAGACTTTGACTTTGGGGAACAGATAAAAGTCACATGGGGCCAGGTCACAGGCGAATAAGGCGGATGACTGGGATGTTGTACTTGGCTAGAAACGTCTTGACAGAAAATGCAGTGTGAGCTGGCGCCGGTTGTCTTGATGGAGAACCACAAATCTTCCACAAATCGGGTCGTTTTTTTTTTTCCTTACTCTTGCTCACGGAGTTGAGCAAGCACCTCACCGGTAGTAATGTTGATTAATTATAATCGGATATTTTCATCCGTTTTGGACGTGTGGAAGGGCAACCTGGGCGGTCTCATCATCTCCGACGTCTTGTCGGCCATCTTGGAAACTCGCGCACGTGATACAACACTTATCGCTATAAACTTCTTTTAATAAAAGATAAGTTTCAGTAGCGGTTTCACCAAGTTTCATGTGAAATTTCACAACAATTCGTTGCTCTACTACATGTTTTTGGGCAAAACGAAACTTAACACCTCCTACACCACAAACGACGGTTCCGGTCAGACAGATTTCTCTACAAACACGAGAGAGACGCTGGCAATCGAAAGAGAAGGCTTTACGCTGCTGCACAGCTGTCGGTCTGTTTAGGATTTGGCGCATGCATAGTTCTCCTGTGGCAGCATCAGTCTCGTTATTTAATAGCCACACCTCGTATGTCGCGTGTATTTTTTTTTTTGCACGCTTTTCCAAGTAACGTATCTATCGTGTAAAAAAAAGAGTTGGTTGTATTGTGATCCCAAAGTTTTTAGAAAATTAGTTTTTATCTGAAATATTCGTCTTTAAACAGGAAACTCCAAAACATGTATTTCCGGTAAACAATTTCATTACAGAAAAAAAATTTAGAATTTTTCAAGTTGTTAGTTACTAAGAGAAAGTTTAAACTTGAAAGAAAAAAAGTTTGCTGCAAAAATAAGGACAAATTCCATGGGCACTCTAAACTAAAACAAACAAAGACAAACAAACAAGAAAATCTATTTATTAATTGCATCAATCACACGCACAGACAAACTGATAAACTGCAATCAAAAACGTTTAAAGATAAATGACTAATGTACATTTTATTCAATTTAGGTTCTTTCTCTTTTTCTGTTTTATCTTTCTTTTCGTCTTTTTTTTTTAGAAAGACATTTTAAAATGTAGATAGCGCTTTAAATACACAATCTGTGACAAGGTATACTATGATCGGGAGGGTTGGAGAGGGGAGAGGTTGGTGGAAGAAAGAGAAATCCCACCTGACCTTCTTTTTCGTAGTCTCTCTCTCTTCTTTCAGGCATTCTTCTTTTAGACACTCTCCTCCTAGATTCTCTTCTCTCTTTTTCTCTTCTCACACAGAGTGTGTGTGTGTGTGTGTGTTCATGCTTAGGCGTCTTTTGTGTGTTATCTAAATAGATATGAGAGAGAGCCTCAATCAAACATCTTTCTTTTTCTTTTTGTTTTTTCTTTCCAGAGTTTGCAAATACACTTAAAAAGACTTGATAATTCCAGGCTCTTTAGTTTCTATAGTTACCAAAAAAAAACAGAAAACGCTTACGAGTTGTATCAGTATAAGATAATGCGTGCTTAGTTTAATTAATGATGAATAGAAGCACTTAATGAGGCAATAAGCTGGGTATGGCCAAATCCCAGCTTCACTTCCCCCACCAACTCGCAGAGGAACCTTTCTATCTAAACCTTCACCTTTTTGGAATATTTTTATTTATCAGCTGTTTTATTTTTCAATTTTTTAAAGCTTTTAGTTGCTCGCTTGTAAATATAAATAAATAAAACAAAAATATATCTTGGATGGGGACCCCCCCCTGTCATCAACGCCGCCCTGCGTGTCCTCCTATAGTCGGCCAGGCACCAGACTAAATGGAATAGCATTTTTGGTTTTATTCTAAACTGATAAATCATACTGTATTTCTGTGAATTGTATCTAAGTTCAAATTTTTCCATAGCTCGTGGATTTTTGTTCCTAATTTTGTGAACCAGTATTTTAATCAGTGACCAAAAGAAAGAAATATATTTAAAACAGTTGCACAAAATCCTTTAAATTAGACATAATCTTTAATTATAGCTTTTAACTTTTTTGTCTTTGTTTTAGGCAAGATTTTTTACTTTGCTCTATATTTTAGTCTAACCAAGGGGAAAGATAATCTATAAAAAGAATATATACGCACACCTATAGATTCTTTTGAAATTTACTTTAAGTGAATACTTAATCACTAGAAGTACTCTTAATCGAATTTCCAGGAATAAAGTGATGCTTATTTTTTTTTCCATGCAAACTATACGTCCAATTTTAGGAGTCGTGGATAGAGACGTCTAACAAACATACTTTACCACAAATTTCTCATATTAACCATTAAATAAAATCCAAGACCTACATCGGGGGAATTGAACCCACTAAACCAACAATACATCTTAGCATTGCGGGACTAGCCTATAACCGCCTGACATACTTTACTGTAAATTTCTTTTATTAAACTTTAAATAAAATCCAAGACCTAGACCAGGGGAATAGAACCCACTAAACCAACAATACATCTTAGCATTGCGGGTCTAGTCTATTACCGCCTAAAATACTTTACCACAAATTTCTCATATTAACCATTAAATAAAATCCAAGACCTACATCGGGGGAATTGAACCCACTAAACCAACAATACATCTTAGCATTGCGGGACTAGCCTATAACCGCCTGACATACTTTACTGTAAATTTCTTTTATTAAACTTTAAATAAAATCCAAGACCTAAACCAGGGGAATTGAACCCACTAAACCAACAATACATCTTAGCATTGCGGGTCTAGCCTATAACCGCTCGGCTATCGTGGCGCCTTAAATTTTCATTATTTCAATGTCAAGTTTTCACCGGAAGTAAATGTTTACGCTTTTGAGGTACCCAATGTTTAGGAAACAGATTTTTAGAAAATTATCTGTTGGGAAAAAAAAAGATTGGAAAATTAGGCGCCACGATAGACGCCGAGCGGTTATAGGCTAGACCCGCAAAGCTAAGATGTATTGTTGGTTTAGTGGATTCGATTTTCGGGTCTATTTAATGGTTAATATGAGAAACTTGTACTAAAGTATGTTTGCTAGTCGCCTCTGTCCACGACGCCTATGTTAATTTGGTAGTTGGTCGTAAAGCTTGCCTATTAAAATAGGTACCTATTTTACGAAGAGTAAGAGATAGTAAATTAACTGGGAGTGATACAATGATAAGAAAAAGCGCAATTCACCTCACCCCCCACCAGCCAAAATCAAATCATTCTATAATTCTACTAACATCAGCGACAAATGCACTTATGTACAATGTACGACAGGACACTATTAAATGAAACAATTAAACTATGACTACTAACTTGATAATTGCATCATCGTCTAGTCGTAATAATGTTTGAAAAATTCCTGTACCTTGGTACAAAAATAGTTACAAAGCTAAATTTAGTAGTATTGATGGATGGTGCATGTTAAAACTTGAAAACACAGTGTATCTGGTGGCAGTAGTTAGGGAGTAGTTAGACAAAAAGATCTGGCGACATGGCGTGTGGAAGGCTTGCTCTGATAGCACAGGTTGTTTGTGAGTGTGTGAGTTAGAGAGAGCTGTTGGTGATAGTTTTACATGCCTTATCCATTAAGAGTTCATCTATTTCCTCTTCATGTCTGTATATCTATCCGGTTTGTTTGGCAACAGTTTCTACAGATGATGATGTTTGCTATTGCAGAACTAACGCTTTAACGTACACATTACGCGTGCAACCTTTATCTTAGATAATTAAAACGTTACACTAGTCAAGCTGTGTAACAGAAATGATTAAAAAGAAAAAAAAAGAATTAAAATAACTAAAAGCTGATAACGATCTTTTTGATAAGTTTGGGCTGGGATGGCGCGCAAGTGAAATAAAAACAGCTGATTGCTAAACAGAATGTCGCCACTTTCTGTCGTTTTTCTTTTATATCCACGTCATTAATTGCGTCATTTACATATTAACCACCTGCAAAGCTAATATGCATTGTGGTACTGGGTTCGATTCCCCTGGTCTAGGCCTTGGATTTTATTTAATGGTTAATATGAGAAATTTGTAGTAAAGTATGTTAGGCGTTTATAGGCTAAACCCGCAAAGCTTAGAAGTATTGTTGGTTTAGTGGGTTCAATTCTCCCGGTCTAGGCCTTCAATTTTATTTAATGGTTAATATGAGAAATTTACAGTAAAGTATGCTTGCTAGTCGCCTCCGTCCATGACACCTAATTGGTAGTTGAACGTAAAGCCCGCCTGAAAAAATAGGCAATTACTTTACTTTACATACGAGGGTCGTTTGAAAAGTCCGTGCAAAGTCAGAGAGATAGCACTACTGGCGCGTATCGAGGTTATGTTTAGTTAGTAGCATCTCTTGGAAGAACACACACCAAGTTTCAGCCAGATCGGTCTATTTCTTTGTGTTTGGCGAAGACCGTTCCTTCGGCCGGAAAGATTATGGCGACTGTCTTTTGGGATTCGCAAGGAATAATCCTCATCGACTATGTGGAAAAGGGTAAAACTATTACAGGTGCATATTATTCATCGTTATTGGACCGTTTGAAAACCGAGCTGCAAGAAAAACGCCCACGATTGGCCCACAAAAAAGTTCTTTTCCATCACGACAACGCACCAGCTCACACCTCAGCAGTTGTGGTCGCAAAATTAATGGAAATAGGGTTCCAACTCGTTTCACATCCCCCCTATTCTCCAGACTTGGCTCCCTCGGACTACTATTTGTTCCCCAATATGAAGAAATGGCTGGCGGCAAAAAGATTTTATTCAAACGAGGAGGTGATTGCAGAAACGAATGGCTATTTTTCAGACTTGGACAAATCCTATTATTCGGAAGGGATCAACAAACTAGAGCAGCGTTGGACGAAGTGTATAAGCCTAAAAAGAGACTATGTTGAAAAATAAAAAAGGTTTACCCCAAAAAATTAAGTAGTTTTTATTTTTGCACGGACTTTTCAAACGACCCTCGTATTAACCCCTCTCTCTCTCTCTCTTTTTTTAATTATTTGAGAGAAAACTGAAGTATTTATACTGAAAGAGTGGTTTGGCCCACAGTACCGGATAATACCGTTGATTTTATCCTGTCGTAACACGCATATCGTAGCTGAGGAGTAGATTAATCAGTTTAGCGTAGGGATTCTGACGTCACTTACATATATCCGTCTTGCATTGCACTTACGACTTAATAAAGCATTAGTGAAAATACTACGTAAAAATCGGAAAAGTTTAAATTAAGTATCACCGTGGAAACCTGATAATTAATTAGCTTTTAGACAAATGAGCCAACCGGATGTGCCGCTTCCCTAAAACAATTTTCCAGGGCTTTTTTTTTTGGAAAACATGTTTTCACGAAAATTGATAAATTTGTATGAAATTTCCATGAAAGGTTTAAAATTGGATAAAACTTTTTAAAATTTCCGGTACAGAGGAAGTCATGAGGGTAGTTCACACCGGATTTCCTTTTAAAAAAGGCTTTAATTTCTGTAAATGGTTCATTATCGTCTAGTTATCATCACTTCTACCTGGGTCATCTTCATTTAAGAAAGGTTACATAAAAAAAATGTTTTAAACGCTATTAAGATAGTTCTCCTTATGACATCATTAACGTTATCAGATAAGACGATTGGTAGCTATTGTTTATTTTTATACTTTTGATTTGTTCACCTAAAAAGAAGGTAAGGTTCTTATTGTGCAGGTTAAAAAACTCCCAAGATAAAAAGTCTGACTATTGGCGCCATCTAGGTCTATATATGTGTGTATCTAAATGTCTTTTTTGTTCGCTTTCCTTCTCTGTTTATTATCAAGTCTTTTTTAGGTTTTTTATAAGACGATTTTCTTTGAGTGAAAAAAAAGAAAGAAAAATAATTTTTGGTGCAGTTGGGAAGATTTACGTGACTTTCTTAATGTGATTAAATCTTAAAACTTAGACTCAGCACTAAAAAGTAGTTGTTGGGCAGGTCTTTATCAAAATATCCGCGAGGTAGGTTGGGCATTTTGCATTATGCTGAATTCTGCTCTCGTCCCTATTGGTAGGTTCCTAGAGGCGCACCTGGAGCTCTTGAGCTGGACAAGATACTCTCTTATGGCCAGCATCAGTCGTCCCACTAGCCCATTTGCGATACCAGGCACAACATTTCGTATATCCCAGGTCTCAACCTATGCCCTGGCCGACTTAATCGGCCCTTATCGGTCTTACAAGGCCCATCAGGCCAGAAAACAACTCCACAGAGTGTTCAAAGTCCCAGTCCATTTGGAGACTTTGACGGGAGAAGAGGAAATGTCTCTTACACCCTCCCACAGTGTGCGGAATTAAAATCAGACAATGGACGTATATACGCGTCGAACGCAGAACAAAACTACCAAAAGTTTACAACGTCGTAATATTATCACTGCAAGCGACTTTTTCTGCAATCTCTCTCTTTCGGGGGCTTGAGATTACCCCAGAGCATTCTGTGCTCATTCCAAAATCTTGCACCGCTTCTTCACGTTATGCATTGCCTTTAGTTAACTAGAGACGCAAGAGCTTTTACAAGGAATAGAAAAGAGCTTTTTGAATTCTGTGCAAAATGAAATCATGCTCGTACTGTGAGGTCTGAATCTCTAAGGTAAAAACGGGCATTGCACAAAGGTTGAGAGCTTCCCCAATCTCTAATGCGGAGACCAAACATGTACCAACCACTTATCATTTGGCTGACTCCCACCACCTTTCTCCGTATAATATACTTGGCAGTTCTATTGGGTAAGATAAAGGAAACATCCTACCAAATAATATTCTTATTGAATTTTATTAAAATTTCGAGTTTTTTGTAGTTAATGGCAATTTTATATTTTTCACCATGAGTATACACGTCGAACGCACCGTAACAGAGATTTGGTTTGACGGGTAAACATTCAGGGATTAGTAAATTTTATGAATTGGTAAGCTTAAGCTCAAGAGCTTTTAAAAACTTAAAAATAAAAACTCTGTTCTTAAATTAATTTTGAGTGGTTTACTTCGAATTATTACCCAACAAGTAGCGCAATTGTTGCGGTCAATAATTCAATAATAAATGCATTACTGTTTATGTAGTAATTTAATATAGTAAAACATGTTGCTAACGTTATTTCTTAATAACACATTAGTAATGTGGTCAGCTGATTTAATTAAAAAATTTTGTTTTCACCACCTGTTATTTTAAAATTACACATGCCATATAGATATAATACATTATATAAACAAAAAACCAAAACAATTACTCACCTCCATTTTGTCCTACGATTTTGAAACCACGTCTTGACCTGTGCGTCGGTCATTTTTAAAGATTTAGCCAATGCGGCCCGTTCAGCTGAGGCTAAATATTTCTGTTTATGAAACCTTTTTTCTAATTCGGCAATCTGTAGCCTTGTAAACGAGGTTCTAGGCTTTTTTCTTTTTGGTGGTGTCCTATTTTGGTATGGATGTCCTATCCGCCTGGCCATGGGAAATGTGGCTGCAAAAAAAAAAAAAAAAATTAGAAAATCGATTAGACTTTATTTCCGGTTTTTGCCACAATGTTTACATTCACGTAGTCCCAAAAGCAGGAAATCGTTATCTCAATCAAATTTTAGAGTTTTTGAGTAGTGACTTAAAGCACCTGATGAAGCTCCATCTAAACTTGAAGTTTCTGCTTCTTACGATTTTTTAGTTAAAATACACACAAACATACAAACAATTTCCTGAAAATCCCCTTTTTCCTACCTCAGGAAACGTTGAAACAGATATTTCCCTAGTGGAAACTCAATTTTTTTTTGTGAAAATTTTGGCATGATCTCACCATGTTTTCCTAACTTAATCAAGCAAAAATCAAATCCATAATTCAATTAATTAATTAAGCAAAGTATTGGTCCAGATAATGACTTTATTGTTTGATCATTGAAGGATCTTGTTATAGGCAATCTGTTTAGGGAAACTGTTTAGGGAAGCAAAATTAATACTAATGGCAGCTAGGGGAGATGTATGACGTCACATATTTGGCGGGTTAATCTCGTTGTTGTAGTTGCAGGTGATGATTGCATTCCCTGAAGGGTTTATATGTCCTGTATACCACTTCCCCTAGGAACAATAATAGTTGCTCTGGAGCTAGTAAAATCAAATGCACAATTGAGAGTTATACAATAATTGAGTAGAGATTATTGCACATAACGTGATATTTAATGATCGAGCTAAGATATAATCGCTATAAATGGTTATATTTAAAAATCAATGATTAATTTGTAGTCACTTAATCAAAACGCTATCTTTATCACGATCCGAATTTGCACTGAAATGGCACGTTTTGATTGAGGCCATCCTAATCCGTACCAGCCATAATTTAATCCCCCTCCACCGAAAACCTGTTTTACATCAAAGTTATGGATTTGGTTGTGTAGAATGCAGGGGGGCACCAAGTTCAGTAAATATTTTTAGATCGCAATTTAGCTACAATATCTTATGAACCTAAAAAAATTATTCTGCAAAAACATTTTGGAATTCCTGCAATTTTTGGGTTTTCGAACAAACATACTCATATTTCCGGTCGTTAGTTCGAGCTCGGCTAATACTTTCCTTAAGCTTAAGTAAAACATAAAATTATAGTGAAACGCCACGCGGAGATCCCGGGTTCGAATCCAGCAGCTGACCCTTAGATTTTCTCTTCCTAGGAGCTTCTTACAGCTCACTGTCCGGTGATGGACAGTGTTGTCTGTAACGAGAGAACACTGTCCGGTGTTGGACAGCAGTGCACTGAAAAAAGCTCCGGGCGCCAGTAACCTTAGATATTTACGCGCCTTAAATCATTAAAAAAAAAATGGCGAAACGCAATTTTGGAAAAAGATGGCGCTACACCAATACTTCCGCTTTCTAATTAAGAATTACAATGACGTTAGATAAATAAAAAAAGTATAAATACATTTTCCTCCCGTTTAACGAAGATTTTTTTGCCCAATATCTTTTTGAGCAAGTTGAAGAATTGCTTAAACACAATTAGGATTTCAATATTCATTTTTGTGCTGGACTAAATTTTAAGATGGTCCAAATAGATCTGATCTTTAGGAGCGATAATCACTAAAACCGGCATTTAAGTTTTGTTACTTCGTCTTAATATTTTTTTCTTGTTGCTGAATTATTCTATTGTACTTACATAAAGACACCAAAAATTTTTTAAGTAATCTTTATCAGTCTCAATCTCAGATATAAAATGTTGAAAAGGCTACTCGACAAACGATCAAAATTGACCCTGGCGAACAAACGAACACTATATAGCGCTCTACTTGCCCCAATATGGACGTAAGGAATACAGCTCTACGGAAGCGCTAAAAAATCGAACATCAACCGACTTCAGACCTTACAACCAAAAATTCTAAGAACAATAGTTAACGCTCCCTTCTAGGTCTCCAATCCACACTATACACTCTGATCTAAATATTCCTCTCGTCTCTGGAAATAGCCCCAAACTCGGTACACAAAACTCCACTCAAATCTAGAATAGTCACTACAACCCTCTGATCCCACAACATGTCCACCACAACACTTCCTTCCATATCGCAAACTGAAGCGGCGGTGGTCATGCGATCATCTCAACATATAACGCCCGATCTCCTAGGATGGATGCTGCCTAAGCTTGCCAAATCTGAAGGGAACTAACGGCTTCCATCAATGGATGGTCGTCGTTTACTCTACTCACGTATATGTATGTACACACTATATATACACGTGCATGTGTATTTGCGCCATCCCTTATCTCTCATCACTTTTGCCTATTGTACTAGATACAGTTGCAAAATAAATAAATAAAAATCTTTATCCTTCTTAATTAGGAACAGCAAGTGCTCTGATTGGGCCAAATTTTTTCGGAAAATTCGTTATTTTTTTTGGTTTCCCAAATCATAAAAAGTGGAATTTAGAAACTGGACTATACGAGTATGTTTAAAAAATTCGATTGGTGGAAGTTGTAACATTATTTAATTTCGATTGGGTCTTTTCCGGGGGGGGTTACTTGATTGCAATTTTTCGAATAATATGCCTCAAACGGAAGTACCACGATAATGAATGAATTTTTATTTTTAATTTAAAAAAAAATGGCTCTGACGATTTTCATTAAACTACGGAAAAATTATTGTACTCCTATTGGTCTATACCTGAAAATTAAAATTTCTAGCGAAAACTCAAATCACGAAAATTTGATCGGAATTCCGTTTTCCCAGGTAGGGCGAGTGAAAATAATAAATGGCGTCTATCTAAATCTGTTATAATTATGACAGTTAAATATTTAACATTAATCTCACACAATGGATGCCCAATAAATTTCTCCAACAATATGGCAACAATACGTCATCATAAAGAGAAGTTAATATTGTAACCTGTCATATTGTTTGTCACTTAATTGTGAATTCAAATCCCCGGTACTGACTTTATGAAACTAAGTTAGTTAGTGTATCGTTATATACCAGCTGTACATATTCCATGTAAAATATATAACATTTAATGAGCTAAATCAGAATTTCTCATATTACGGAAGTCGGTGATCTAATTTGTGCGACTTACGAATGCAAGCTAACCCCACCCACCCCCCGCACCGCGCATTTTGAATGGTAATAATTATTGTATAGAATTTATAGAGATAGATTATAAATGTGGCTTTTACATATAATATCCTATCTCTCTCTAGCCCATGTATTTGATTAACCAAAGGGAAATTCATTATTAGCGAATGTTTGTTGGCAACACTGGGAGAGAGAGAGAGAGAGATTATACGTTTATACGTAGCAAAATTTTTGGTTTAATATTTGATGTGACCTCATGAGTTTAGCCACACCCTTTCATAATGAATTTTGTTTTAACAGGATCACACATCGTGATTGAACATTCTAAAGGGAATTTTTTTTTTTTGGTCAAACTGTTTTTGGTTCTTTCTTCTTCATACGGCTTTAGGACAAAAATATGATGCACCATTATTAAGAACTAGGTGTGCTCTAAGATAAGATTGGCGGAGAGTATTTAATCGTTTCTTTTTCATTAAATAATAAATATAATAAAATAAAAAAATTTTCTGCAATAAAGTATTAACAATTTTCTTTACAAGTTTTACATTCTGTGTTTTCTTCTGTTCAGAAAATTGGCACAATTTAACCCAACGGAAGTACCCTGAGGCCCTTCTCGGAAAAGCTAATTGGAGTTACATGATTTTATATGTTGTATTTTACGCTGTAATGTTATATTATATATATATTATGTATTATTACACTAAGCTTTGTTTAACGATCAATAAATGGCTTATACATCTTTTTTATACATCTGTTTTGTTCATTTGCACAAAATCCTCATTTGTGGACAACCACTTCTTGTAGGATCCCCTGTTGGTTTTCTAGCCTAATATAACTGCAAACAATACTTATAACATACTCATGGCCTGCAGAGATAGTTGGAAGTGTACAACTATTTGGGCTTAGCGAACCCACAGGCAAAATCGAGCTCACTACCACACACACAATCACCAACACTTTACAGTTACGCACAGAAATTCACATACTTAAAGAAGTCCAGGGCCACACTCTCTTACATAATACGCTGACAACTACCATAATGATCACACAAAGGGCCTGAAAAGGTAGTTGATGTGTGCAACTATTTGGGTTTAGCGTGCCCACAGGCAGGACTCGAGCTCATCACCACACAAACTATCACCAACACTTTACAGTTACGCACAGAAATTCACATACTTAAAGAAGTCCAGGGCCACTCTCTTACATAATACGCTGACAACCACCATAATGATCCCACTTAGGGTCTGCAGAGGTAGTTGATGTGTGCAACTATTTGGGTTTAGCGTACCCACAGGCAGGACTCGAGCTCATCACCACACACATGCATTTACACTTACATTTTACACCGTTTTGGGAGAACCGGTAGGCTAAGCAAAGAAGTCCAGGGCCGCTCTCTTACATTACACTTACGCTGACAACCAATATGATAACACTCATGGCCTGCAGAGGTAGTTGATGTGTGCAACTATTTGGGCTTAGCGTACCTACAGGCAAACTCGAGCTCACCATCACACACACAACATTCACTACTGTACACATCTTTATTCAAAAGGAAGCATTCTAAAGGAGATTTAAGGGAGCCACAATACGATCTCTTTCATAGGTGGAACTGCCGCTTCTACAGTCCATAAACTACGCGAACAAACTACTCTTACTTCCCCAACAATCCGGAATGCAAGAAGCAGATGTAGATGTTCTTTGCAACCTGTTTAGGCTTAGCGAACCCGCAGGCAATTTTTCACAAACATAACACATTGCCCACATTTCAGACATCTTCATCCTGATTAATAAACATTTTCAACCAGAGAGAACTTTTCAATGGATTTTTAATATTGTACGCGTAACGCTTAAGACAGAATTTTTCCTTTCAAGACTATTAACAAACTTTTACTGATGCCTTATGAATCACAACAAAATCCTATTGGCTAAGAGTTCGTAATTAAGATTTAATCAAACTTTTATTTATTCATACTGATTATTTTTTGCTTTGTTACTTTCCCCTACAGTTCTCGAACCCTCCAATCAATCCATCACAGGTTGGGAAAACAAGTCAAAGAGAAAGAGAGGGTAAAAAAGTTAATCCACTTCCGGTGAAAACTGGAAAATTGCCTCCAGTCTGCTAATGATTTCTCTCATCCACCGAAGGAGGGGAATATTGCGCAAAGTGTGAGGTAATAGTGAGGAAAAAAAAATTGTAAGGTTGGTAATCCTTGTTAAGTTTGACGAGAAGCACTCAAGGTTGGATCTTATTCTTGCCGAAACGACATTATCTGCAAACCTTGCCCGAGTTTTAAACAAGGGCGTACCAACCTTTCTCTAAAGTCTCTAAGATCTCTTTACGTCGTACAAGAATACGCGGACAGACGCACATACACACACGTACGGGCAGACTGCAGCATCCTCATGATGATGCATATTTGATACTTCCTACTCACACACAAACACACATTTCCGCCCTTCAAGTTTTTCCCCTAAATATTACGAGCGTTACCTCACCCTACACTCATTGTTCCTCTTGTCAGGACGGAAAGAAGTTGAACTTAAAAGAAGGGGAATTTTACCTTACCAATTTCCGTAATGAGAACGAGTAATTCCACATTGTACCATTTCTTTAAAAAAAAAAAAAAAATCGTAAGTTGTAGAGTTTTTCTTTTCTGTTATATTTAAATTTTAGAAATCACTGTATTCATTGGGAATATTTTGTTTCAGGTCTACGGAAAACAAGAAAATATTTTTCTAAGACATAAGTCGATTTCTGCCCTCCAAAATTGATGCTGCGAGTAAGATTTTTGGATTTTGGGGATGCCATTTTTTATTTAGGAAGAGTTGTCAGTATTTGATGTATTGAGTTATATTAGGATATCTTGGGGTTGGGATTCCCCCAAGTTATTTTAGGAGAAAAGTGGTCCCAAACAGGAGCACAAAGAAATTTGAGAAGCCCTTCTGGGCATTCAAGCTTAGCTCACAAATGGTTGATAAAAAACTCTTACATGGTGTGATAAGATATCATAGATATCATTATATAGCTGTATAGATATCATCATAGATATCATTTATATAGTTATATAGATATCATTTGTATAGCTATATAGATATCATAGATATCATTTATATAGTTATATAGATATCATTATATACGAGTAGCTGTATAGATATCATCATAGATATCATTTATGTAGCTGTATAGATATCATCATAGATATCATTTATGTAGCTGTATAGATATCATCATAGATATCATTTATATAGTTATATAGATATAATAGATATCATTTATGTAGCTATATAGATATCATTATAGATATCATTTATGTAGCTATATAGATATCATCATAGATATCATTTGTATAGCTGTATAGATATCATCGTAGATATCATTTATATAGTTATATGGATATCATTTGTATAGCAATATAGATATTATCATAGATATCATTTATATAGCTATATAGATATCATCATAGATATTATAGACGCCATTATACGTATTTAATTCACTGAATTGTAGAGTAGTATACGGTTTTTTGAAGAAATAATAAAACATTATCAATTTAAAAAATTAAATAAAAGTAGCGTACTAAGTCAAGATGACTTTTTCAGGGGGCGGAAGTCTTCAACCTCTTTTTGAACAGACTCAACTACTTGAGAAAATAACAAACGGATGGGCAGGAGGGTAGTGAAAAACACCCCCCCCCCGTCAACTTAGAGATGAGGGAAAACTTTTTTGTTCTTTCCCCCAGCCAAAAAAAATTCCCCCACCTATTTCCTTTTAGAGCAGGGCCACCCTAGCCCCAAATCCTACCACGTTTAGTGCGTGATGGTACTTTTAGGGACAACAAAATGAATTAGTGTTTTCATTTTTCTTCCATCCTGTCTAAACCAATAAAAACCTCTCGGGGAAAGATAAAGCGAGAGAGCGTGTGAGAGAGATCATTTCCTGCTTCCCCCCACCACCACCGCCATTATTTAATGAAAGTACGCTCGCCAGGAACCTTAACATTTTGTTTTTTTTTTCATTAAAAAAGTATACCAATTTTATTTTGAAAAAAAAGGAAATGCCCAAATAATTGGTTGAAAACAGCTGTTGATGCTGTATCTTTAAATTATAATCATTGATCTCCTATTCCGTGGCGGAAGTAACATCACGATTTCTTCAAGGATTTTCAGTGTTCCGGTTTTTTTTTCTCATAGTCGTGATGAAATCCGAAGTTTACCATTAGTTTATGGATGGAGAAATACCTCCTTTGTGACATTCAACTTATGTTCCGCGCTGATAACACTTCGTATTGAATAGAGTTCACTTATCTCGTTTAAAATTTAAGTTCAATTTGGATAATTTATTTTATTAAAATTTTTGAGAATTATTTTGTTATTATTTAATAATAAAACTCGTTTCCGGACTCGAGCCTGATCGTTATTTAATTAGAAGTGATATTTCATTATATTTTTTTTTTTTTTTTTTTTTTTTTTTTTTTTTTTTTTTTTTTTTTTGGCGCATCAACAGCTGAGGTCATTAGCGCCCGGAGCTTTTCCCAGTGCACTGCCGGCCTCCGGACAGTGTTCTCTCGTTACAGACAACACTGTCCATCACCGGACAGTGAGCTGTAAGAAGCTCCTAGGAAGAGAAAATCTAAGGGTCAGCTGCTGGATTCGAACCCGGGACCTCCGCGTGGGAGTCCAGTATGCTAACCTCATAGCTAATCCCTTCCCTTTCATTATAATATTATTATTGTAATTGTTTGCGAAAGTTACCTTAGCAACCATTTCCAGGTTACTTTATTTTAGGTTATTTAGTAATTATATTTTTATGACCGTAGTTAAAAGTATTGTGTTTGACTACAGCGGAAGGGTTTTCTTATTCACGTGGTTACATCACTCGCCTTCGGAACAGTTCACACATATTACGTAAATAATTAGTAATTTCCCGCAAGGGGTAGTTGACGCATACAACTACCTGGG
Organism: Rhodnius prolixus; assembly: GCF_049639745.1. Taxonomy (NCBI): domain Eukaryota; kingdom Metazoa; phylum Arthropoda; class Insecta; order Hemiptera; family Reduviidae; genus Rhodnius; species Rhodnius prolixus. Next base: position 35,594,532 of record NW_027411582.1, read on the forward strand.
GAGTAGCGACCCCACGGGATAACCTGAGCTCAGTACACTATGCGCATTCACCAGAACACAGTTCGAATACATGACCAAGAAACAGGAAGTACACGAATTAGGGATATCCTCCATGACCTTATACCACTTAAGATATTAGGTTCTCCAAATTATCTGAACTTTAGTTATCTTTAATTATCTGAATAGGGTTGTCATCCTTAACTTGTAAACAAAACGGGATAGTTAAAAATCCGAATGTATACAGGAACCAGAAAAACAAACATAGGCTAGTACATGACAATTTCCTCTGGATTGCGTTGTTAATTGTAGTCTGCAATGATCTAGAACAGGGGTGAGCAACCTTTTTAATCAATGGGCCGATTTAAATTTAAATTTTTTTTGGCGGGCCGCACATAGATTAACTCTTATTAATAATTCGTACGAAACGCATCGCGTCCGTATTGCATGTTTGAACAAGTCACCGACAAGTGTGTATCTCGTCACAAAAAAATCGCGCAGACCCGGCGCGTTCGTATTACATGTTTAAAAACGTCGTCGACAAGTAACTCGCCATAAAAAAATATTTCGGTTTAGTATGTACTACCATTTTATTATAATTAATTTTATAACAATCTATTGATGGGAGAAAGTCGATAAAATAAATTCAATTTTAGAAATGCTTGGCGGGCCGCGGGTTGCTCATCCTTGATCTAGAACATTAAAGTCTATAATGACAGCAGCACTTCTGATGAAAAAGGAAACATTAGATCAAAAACACCATAGAGAGAACTCCACTGCGATCATCTCATACGCAACAACACAAGCAACACCTATCCTAAAAGACATAATAATCTCCAGAAGAGTTCGATTAGTTTTGAAAGAATGGTACTAACGCTGAAAGGTTAGAGACAATAACAAAACCGAATCTTTGAATCACGGTCGTCTCAAACACCGGAAAGGGTTTTTAGAAATGGAGTAAAACACCTAAGTTCCGGTTAGCTGCAGCTAATCATGTAGCAGAGCGGTAGAGAAGAGAAAGAATTGAATTGGCTTTCATGATAAGAGTACGATTAGAAAGAACAGAAATGTAGGTGGTTAAAGAAAGAAAAGTTGAAGAAAGAGAATAAAAACTAGAAGAGGACTAACTAGAAGACTAGAACAGCCATTCTAAAGAAGATAGAGTCTGGAAGTGAAGGACAGAGGATATCGGAAAGAATTTAAAGGAAACCAGGAGCCCTCCAGAGCTCAAAACAAAAAGTAGAACCATCCAGAGACATTCTACCACAGAACAATTTCAAAATTTTGAACTAGATCCAAAGGGAAGATAATTCTAAAAATAAAAATAAAAATTGAAAATGTTTATCAAAATCCCCGGAGAGTAAATATTGAAGATCATCAGGTGAATATGGACCAGAGATTTCTTGCATAATTCAATGGTTTCCTTTCTCTGAATCCAAATCATAAACCGTACACGTCATTCACTCTCTTGAAAGCATTATCTCATTGCTATTCATTCATGGCTGCACTTTACTGGTATGCATCTTCAGGCCTGGCTTGGATATCTGATACGCGGATCTACGGTTTGGTAAGAGCTCTCTTTTTTACTTTAAATTTTACCATAATATTCACTGTTATTACTTTAAATGCATTGAGATCAAAGAAATACCTACAGTGCTTATCAAACTTAAACATAACAAAATTCTATTTCTGTTACAGGGGAGTGCGGGAGTGTTAAAATCTCCGAAAGTGCGGGAGTGTTAAAATCCCCGGGAGTGCTTGATTACCCTTTATTAACTTGGAGTGATTACTTTTAACCTGTGCGCATTAAAAATTAAAAAAACAATGGTTCCGGTTATTTTCAAAATTCCGTCGCAAGACAGTAAATACGTCATAGTCTCATTTCCGTTAAAACCTTTTAAACTGTGTCCAGTGTCCAGTGTTGATGAGCTGCGGAAGACATCGATGGATATGTTACTGCAAGTGATTGGTACATATCCCAGCCGACAGCTAAAATCAGGTAGGGCGAGGAATTAATTATGTGGTCCATATTTATGATCTCTCAGCATCTTTTAAGTGTCATTCTTCTTCGGAATGGCACACTACTCCTGCCACAGATCTATCCTATAAATAATATCTCTATCTACAATAATTATAGTTCCAATTATTTTGCTTGCATGAAAAAAAATGGCACTAGTCATTTTAGAAAAATAAAAGGGAATTACAATTATTTAAAACATTAATATGGCCACTGTTAATATCCTTCTTCGGATCTTCTAGTTCGAGTGTAGCAGACCAGGTCAGTCAATTTCTACATGTTTACTGCATGTTTACTTTGCATGTTTACTGCAGGTTTTTAGTGCATGATCATTTCTAGAATTACAGGAGCAGATTTTCATCAGGAGATGGGATGTAAATACATAGATAGAAATAGAATATTGTTTATTTAATTAAAAATTCCAAATTCCAAATTTTTCCGCATATTTTCAAGTAGTTTTTAAATTCTGAGATTATAGTTTCACGGAATTTAAATTAAATTAAAATTAAAGTTTCAATTGAACCAAATTTTTCAATTTTTTTCAAGTTTAAGAGATTTTTAAATTAAATTTATCTTTTGGTTTCAAAATTATTAACTTGATAATTTTAGAATTAATTGATTGGTTAAAGAAATTAGTGACATTATTTAATTCTAAACGCTTTAAGTTTTAATAATCAAACGCGTATTGTTGCTTTAAAATTAAAGCTTGAAAAAGTAAAAGATTAAAGCTGTAGATGCCTTTAGGCGAAGATTCTGGGTAGAAATGGAGCAGCCACATCTTCAGGGATTTCCACATTACCACAGCACAGTATTTACACCGACTTATCACTAACACTCACACAGAAGCGTTGCTTTCTAACTGGCCATCGGTTTTCACAGCCACCTACTCATGCGCAGTCCCGCCAATCTTAGTTACATTTTTATTTAAGAGTCTCGAGTTTACGAGGCTGGATTTTGGAAATCTTCGGTAAGACGAGGCGCGTATTGAGAATCATCACGCGGTTATTTTTGACTGAACAACTTCATTAAATGCTCTGTCATCTTTCCAGGCAGATAACTCGTTCGTCATATCCAGGCAAACGAATTAGTGCTTTCTTGCAGTTAGTTTAATTCAAATGCATTAGTTGCATACACGTGGAAAATATTCAATTATTTGACGTATAGACAAAGATTATGGCCTTAATTGCAATCGAAATTAACTGATATTTTAATGGAATATCCCTCTTTCATCCCAGATTTCCGTTTGCTGAGAGTAATAGCAGATAAACACCGATAGATCTACGTCTGGTCTTTCTTTAGGAATGGATGATCAGATATTTACTGATCTTTTCCAAAACCGTTTCACTTGTAGTTCCGTCGGAAGTTGAAAAATGTTACTTTGATTTGACCGCTAAATTGTTACCGGAAGTTCCTCCACAGCAAGGCATTCCCTTTGATTGGTTGATGTCTCAACTCTGTATTTTACCATGACATCAGATTCACTTCTCGTTTCCTGCAGCAACATTAAAATAAAAAATGTGTTCGTTATTCAGTACAAGCCGTTACCAAATCTTCCCGGCCACTGCTTACCTAGTTAAAATAACCACGCTACGCTACTACACTGTTCACATAAATTGTACACTCTTCAGACAGCCATAATCCTTCACAAAAAACTGAACCCCTTCGTGGAGAGAGACTTCCCGTTCGGAAAGGGCTCCAGGCAGTAAGTACAGGGGGCAATCTCTCTCCCTTTTCTAGTTCCCCCTGATCCCTTTCGGCAACGGTTCTCATCTGAGAGGAGTCACTTCTCCGATTTTGCTCTGTATAAAGGAACCAACTCAGATCGCACTCTTAGCTGCTGTATGTGAAGTTCAATACCCTTGGCCTCAGCTTTGTTTTACCTTCTGCGTGCTGTACATTTGCTTACATGAACTCTATACACCTGGTGAAGGAGCTGGGATGATCTTGTAGCAGTTTAAATGCTACCTTGATGCATTCCCAGCATCCTTATTCTCCCTCTGCCTGATGGGATCCTGTCCTTCCACAGCGCGTATCTTCTAGTACAACATTAGTACCCTACTTGGGGGAAAATAGTTCGGTAACTTCTCGTTTTCCCAACAATATCTCAGTTGAACTCACTCTTCAGGAATAAAGTTTGGAAATGATTCATTTAGAATTCTTTACATGGATCGTTCGCCTCCCACGTTTTTAGTAATAACATTTTTATCAGCTCTGAAAGTGTGAATGTACAGCTTCTTCGCATTTCTTATCCTGAATTTTCATAGTCCATTGCTGTACACTTAATTAACTATTCTTAAGATTGAAGCCTCAAGCTGAAGTAGGCGGATTTTCTACCCCATTCTTACTGATTGAAGCGCATAATCCACAAATACAGCAAATTCGTTGTGGTAGTTGTCCGGGGTGTTAAATGGGTTAGAGTCCTAACCGTTGGGCTGACGCAGCCTCTGGAAAGACGCGACCCCAATCTCAGTTCAGTTCACCATGCACATTACCTCACACAGACACTCTTGTTCCTCCAGTGGGGGAGCAAGAAATCTTTTTATTTGTATTTGCAGGTAGACCGGGAGTGTTAAAGTTTCGGGAGTGTTGAAGTACGGGAGTGTCCGGGAGTGTTTGTGACGGGAGTGAGTGCTTTTATGAAGAGAAGTAAATATTTTTAAAGTGCATAAAGTGAATGCAATTCGGGTGCATTTCGTCACTCCGACTTTAAGCGTTGTTAGTTTTTGCGTTCTAATTTTTTGCGTTGATCCAATGTCCTGGACAGGACAAGAAGACATCGATGGACATGTACTGCAAGTAATTGCTGCATGTCCCACCTATAGCTAAATAAGTTAAGTATACTGAGGAATTAATTAAGTGGTCCATATTTACGACGAATCTCCGAGTGTCACTCTTCGGAGAGGCAAACTACTTCAGACATCGACGTTTCTTTAAATTATAATTTATCAATAATGATTATAATTCCAATTATTTATTTATATTTATTTGTTTGTTTTTTATTTTTACATTAGTGTATGTGTGTAATTGTGTATTCACACATTTATACGCACCATCACAAATCTTTGATTTTATCCTCGTATCACGGATGTTTTCATTATTTCCGACTGGTTTGGATTTCTATCTATCATCAGAGATTTATTCTTCAGTTTGGTTTAGAGAATCTGACTTCCACCACGTTTCTGTCGTATACTGGAGTCAGCAGGATTCGTGGATGTCAAATTCTCTACAACAAACTGAGGAATCAACCTCTGATTATGGATGAAAATCTGACACTGGTCAGACACAATAAAACATGCATGCTACGGGTAAAATCAACGATAATATCCAGCAGCACTGCGGACCTAACCACATTTTCACCATCATCATTTGCATGTTATTAGGTGTATTTGCATGAAATTAGGTATATTTGCATGAAATTAGTTATATTTCCATGATATTATAATGCATGAAACAAATGACACTAGTCATTTTATTAGAATAAACGGAATTATAATTATTTAAACATTAATATGGGCACTTATTAATATCCTTCTTCGGAACTTCAAGTCCAAGTATAGCAGACCAGGTAGGTCAATTTCTGCATTTTTACTTTGCATGTTTTTCATGTTTTATCATTTATATATTTTGAAATGTATGTTAATGTCTTCGTTGGGATTTTCAGCAGTTGTGGGGACGTTTTAGTGTGTAAGATGCTAAATACTTCGTGTTCGTATTCAACGTTGTTTCTGATTTCTATTGTTGGCGTTGTTATTCAGTTCTGTTGCTGCTTCTTCAAGTTTGGTTCTTTAGTCAGTTGTGGATTGTGTTCTGTCATTTTATCATTGAATCACTGGTTCATTTTGTCTTTTGTCGATCGCTTGGTTAAGTGTCCATTGCTTGATCAAGTCAATTTTTCCATATCCCACTTCCCAAACGCGGTCTACAAAAATAACCGACCTGCTTTCCGCCATTCCTGCCATATGACCATTACTCCACCCAAAAACTAGATGATCGTATTCCTTAACGGGTCCCAAGCTGGTTTTCTCTCTCCCCCCTCTGTAGATCGCAGGTAATGCATCTCCATTGTTAATGAGATTTGCTACTAAGCCTGCATAATAGAGGATGAAAACCAGCTGGAATACGATAATAAAGGCAGGATGGTATTTTTTTGGGGGGCAAAAATCTGAGCTCTACCTCCTCGAGGTGCCCCCCGGACAACTGCTCCCAGGGAGCAGGCTAACAGAGCCAGTACCACTTCCCTTAGGGAAACCTGAGTGGTCATTTTATAAAAGACCTCAGGTCCATAGCCATCCAATCGAAAATGAAGCAATGTTGTAGCTAATACCGACAGATTTCTGTGTCCACCATTCTGCAAGAAATCAGACCGCATTGAAGTAGCTAGGTGCACAATGTTCAGCTGTAGTTCGAAACCCCAGTTAGCATTCCTTGTCATCTGCTGGAGGTCGTCCTCAACATCATTTAACTCTTTTCCAACATCGCCCTATTTCATAATCTGCTTTTCTGATTCACCTGTCTGTTATTTGGATTCTGTTCAAATCTCCAAGCCACCACAGTCTTGCAAGGTAATTTCTGTACAATTATTTAATTGGTCCCACTCTGGACTCCTTTTCTATTTATGTTCCTCTGAATTAAAAAGTCCCAGCTCGCCAGTTATGAAGCCCTAATCACTTTCGAGAAGGTATTTGTTATATATTGCATATTCCTGATTTTTGCTGTTTTCACCATAAATATCCTTTTTGAGGTTGCCTGAAAACGAAACAGTGATTTTACAAATGTTGCATTGGTTCTGTGTATACGTGTATATGTGTCTGTCTGTCGTTGCCACCATAGATCTAGACGGAAAAACTTTAGGATAATCTGCCAACTAGAAGAACCATTTTGGTGAATAGAATTTTGAGTTTCTGGTGATTAGCGCTCTCTTCTCTCTGGTGAATGCAGCATCCACACTCGCCTAAATAGTTGTAGATCAATAACAATGGGTAGATTTGTTCTCTAATGTGTCATTTATATGTATAACCGTTGCTATAATTATCTGTCATTAATTTTTTTTATTGGTTTTATTGCCATGTTTTTCCTCCCAGGGACTAGGTCCTATCCAGAACTTAAACTTATGAACTATTATAATTATAGTGAGTCACCTGTCCTGACTGTTGGCATAAAACATATTGCAATTGTTCATAATTATAAGCCCTGTAGATGACCTAAGTCCCCTAGGTTGATAGCTTGGCAATTAAATAACAAAATTGAGTGAAAATGGCAATAACCTTTCTTCCTGCGTAGATTGCAATGAGGAGGAGGATTTCAAACATTTAATAATGGATATGTCCACGTTACGGTAGTAGAAAGGAAACGAATGTTTGACGACATATACAGGTATTTAGATGCACCATTTCGCTACGAAGACATAATATTCTCCACCAACATCTATGTGCTTAAATCTGTAGCAGAGCCAGCAATGAAATATGAATGTATTTAAAGGTTATAGCCGATTAATGATTACAGAAGGATTGCGGTGATTTTAATTTCGGTTAAGCTATAAGGATGGCAGGAATATAGAGTACTGATCCATCCATTGTAAATAGTTGTATATAGTAGGGGGATGAATGTATTTATAAGTAAGAATGGAGAGTGAGTGATATTCTAGTGATAAGCACCTAGACGATGCTGGCTGTATGGCGGAAGCCAATGCCAAAAAAAAGGCAAAAAAAAAAAATCTTTCTTCCGTTCGGGATAATGAATCGGTCTCCTGTGCAATCAATTAGAATTTAATATGTAATCAATACTCCAAATTTCAGAAATATTCCAAAAACCGGTTTAGCGAATTCTGTTGTATTCAAAGATGTTATTTACCCACTTTTACTAGAATATTCCATTATTTACGGTAGGAGAAAATGGTATGGGTGCACACAAGATTTTTAAAACTTTTCTTTGAAAACCGAATTTGAAAATTCATACAACCTGATAAGTTTTTCCTTACATTAGTAAGAGAAAGTTGAGGAGGAAAAAGGAAAAAGTAACTAACATTACAAAATGGCTGCTGTTTTATATTAAACTTAAAGGCGTTCAGAAGGGTGATTACAACCCTCCATTGTGTTTCTCAAACGGAATTCACCCTCTCTTTCTCCCTCCCCTATCTGGGGGCATTAGAGTTACTCAAGTTGAATCAATTTTATCCCCTCCACTACACAAACACTCCTATAATCATAGAATATTACTTCCCGATTGGTTATTAAAAAAAAAAAAAATTGTAAATTGGTTCTGTTGATAAATAAGGGCGAGAGACAGATCGGCCTAACTTAATATAACCTATTATTGCTACCCCAGGACTGGTTATATAACCTCCTCACAATAAACCATATGGTTCTATAATTTCGTTCGTATTAAAAAACAAAACAAAATAACAAAACCAGCTGATAAAGTGGTCTAAGCGATCTAGTCACCCTTGGATGAACAACTATGAAAACATTTATTACAGAGCACTTTATTGTATATATATGTGTGTGCGTAATGTGACCCCTATTCATATAATTATATTATAATGTGTAGATGTTTGGGCTTACAATGCGTTCTACGTATGATCTAGTGAGATCTAGTCAGTGTGTTGTTTTACAATTCTAAATTCTCACCCGATTGTAACCGTTCAAGGTGCCGCCTTTATATTATCGATTTTTAGAAAGTAGTTCTGTTTCATTTTTTGGCCTTCTTTCAAATTGTAGACCGGCGCGAGCGAACTTGAGGCCCCTAGTTTTAAGGTTACTTTAGGCAAATAAGAAGTTCAGCGCTCTGTGTGCGAATTCTCTTAAGACGATTAAATTTTCTTTAAAGGGTTTATAAGAGACTGCAAAAAAAACGCTATAAAACGTAATATTTTTTCCAGTAAAGAGCACTTCCGCTTCAAATTTGGGATTTTACTTACAGACTAACACCTGTTTTTGCAATAAACGTAATAAAAGCCACTATAACCAGTTAACTGCTTTCGACCTCGTTGGAAAATCTGTCCCCAGGTGCGTCGTACAAAAAATAAGCGATGACGTATACATTCGGTCAAACCCAGAGTATGTTTGATATGAAATTGGGTTGCTGCAATGAAATGACTTTTATGTATTTTTTTTCTCGTTATTTATTTCATGTATTTCATTTATTTATATTAACATAAATAGGAACCAAAAATATATTTATGAATATATTTTAGATTAAACTAAAATTGCAAAATTAACTGCCGATGGTCACTACTGAAAACGCATCGACGAATATATTTCGTCATAGCACAAAATTTTACACTTTTCTTTCATGACGAATATCTTCGTCATAAACAGTTCAACTAGTTAAAGGGAAACCTTTTTTACCTCCTCTTCACCAGGACTGTCTTATGAACCATTTTCTTGCATGGGCCTGGCAGATGGCTAGCCTTTGTAGGTTCTGTCAGGAAGAAGAGGAGGAAACGGCACTGCACGTGTTGTGGTCAGTGTGAGGGGCTTGTCTAGGCTAAGGATGTTATTTCTCGGGGGAGGAAAAAAACCAAGGCCTGTGAGAGCTTTACCCAAGAGTCACTCTCCAGGAATAAAGAGTCTTGATTAAACGGACGGGTCTGGTGGGTGAGCTTTAAAGTGAGGGGGAGCCACAATAGATCCAAAGGGGTCGCAGTGGCCTAGGCCCTAATTTAATCTACTCTATTCTAAACAATTTTCTTGGGAAATAGTTTCCACCAAAAATCTATTGATCTACGAGGGTCGTTTGAAAAGTCCGTGCAAAAATAAAAACTACTTAATTTTTTGGGGTAAACCTTTTTTATTTTTCAACATAGTCTCCTTTTAGGCTTACACACTTCGTCCAACGCTGCTCTAGTTTGTTGATCCCTTCCGAATAATAGGATTTGTCCAAGTCTGAAAAATAGCCATTCGTTTCTGCAATCACCTCCTCGTTTGAATAAAATCTTTTTCCCGCCAGCCATTTCTTCATATTGGGGAACAAATAGTAGTCCGAGGGAGCCAAGTCTGGAGAATAGGGGGGATGTGAAAAGAGTTGGAACCCTATTTCCATTAATTTTGCGACCACAACTGAGTTTTAATTGTGAGCTGGTGCGTTGTCGTGATGGAAAAGGACTTTTTTGTGAGCCAATCGTGGGCGTTTTTCTTGCAGCTCGGTTTTCAAACGGTCCAATAACGATGAATAATATGCATCTGTAATAGTTTTACCCTTTTCCAGATAGTCGATGAGGATTATTCCTTGCGAATCCCAAAAGACAGTCGCCATAATCTTTCCGGCCGAAGGAACGGTTTTCGCCTTTTTTGGCGCAGATTTTCCCTTGGTAACCCATTGTTTAGATTGTTCTTTGGTCTCAGGAGTGTAGTGATGTATCCATGTTTCATGCACAGTGACGAAACGACGCTTAAAGTCCTGCGGATTCTTCTGGAACAGCTGCAAACCGTCCTTGCAACACTTCACACGATTTCGTTTTTGGTCAAGCGTGAGTAATCGCGGCACCATCTTGCGGATAGCTTTGTCATGTCCAAATGTTGATGCAAAATATTATGTACCCGTTCATTCGAGATGCCCACAGCACTAGCAATCTCACGCACCTTCACTCTTCTGTCATCCATCACCATATCATGGATTTTATCAATGATTTCTGGAGTAGTAACCTCAACAGGGCGTCCAGAACGTTCAGCGTCACTTGTGCCCATATGGCCACTCCGAAAATTTTGAAACCACTTATAAACTGTTCTAATCGAAGGTGCAGTGTCACCATAATGTTTATCAAGCTTCTCTTTAGACTCCTGAGGCGTTTTGCCTTTCATAAAGTAGTGTTTAATCAACACACGAAATTCTTTTTCGTCCATTTTTTGAAAATCACTCGACTTCCTCGATTCAAACGAATGCCAAACACAAAGAAATAGACCGATCTGGCTGAAACTTGGTGTGTGTTCCTCCAAGAGATGCTACTAACTAAACATAACCTCGATACGCGCCGGTGGTGCTATCTCTCTGACTTTGCACGGACTTTTCAAACGACCCTCGTATATACGGAATATGTAATTTGTAAATAAATCATTGGATATCCTGAACAATTAGGGAAGAAATTAGCTATGCGGTTAGCGTACTGGACTCCTACGCGGATCCCGGGTTCGAATCCAGCTGCTGTCCCTTAGATTTTCTCTTCCTAGGAGCTTCTTACAGACAACACTGTCCGCTGATGGGCAGTGTTGTCTGTAACGAGAGAACACTGTCCGGCAGTGCACTGAAAAAAGCTCCGGGCGTCAATAACCTTAGATGTTGACGCGCCTTAAATCATAAAAAATAAATTAAAATTTAAAAAAAAAATCCTGAACAATGTATTGATTTTGGTCTAAATGCGCAGCCCAAATTTGAGGACATAAAAACCCTGTTGATGTAGGCCGTAGAAATAGACATTTTTTTTGTGGGGGGGGGGATAATCTGATCTTTCTCTCGAAATTGAAGTTCTTGAAGTCCGCAAAAAAAATGGGCCAAATGACAGAAATGCGATATTTTCAATATCGGAAAGTTGTTTTTTAAATTCTTCATCTTTCCCCCCCCCCCGTCGGTCATGAGAAAGTAATGTGAGCTTATACGGAAGGAATATGAAGCTCTAAAAGCTCTACCACCCACTTAAGTGTATTGCTACTGCGCGCTTTCCTTCTCTAACACTCGCACTTTTACTTCCACCACCCCTCCTTCTGGACGAAGGAAGCTCTTCTCCCAGATTACGACATAGTACCAACAACTTATACCCCACACACTTTTTCATAAATTCAATATCGGCCCTCCCCGCCCGTCTCCTACTCTACCATCTTACATCGTAAACAACACTCTTCAAAATACATCCCCAACAGTAGTGCGGTTTTTATTATGACGTCGTAAATTTATATTTTTAAAGAGCATTACTTGAAATTGATACATCGTAATATCTTGTTTTATAGAAAAGTAATACCTATAAGAAATAAATCTGTTGTGCACACTCTCACGACTTCCTCTTACCGTAGTTTGCGTAATTAACTTATAATTTTGTTACTAAAATGGTTTTATAAAGGAAGTTACGTCACACTTCCTAAGTTACGCCTAAAATAATTTTTGGAACGAGCGTAAACTATAAAATAACTAACCAGTAACCTAATAATAACTAACATTAATCTAAATATTATCTATGAATAGTTAATGAGTTGAAACTCATTTTTAGTAAAAAAATTATATTAAAAATAATCCGGAAGGAAGAATGAATAACGACAAATTCAGTCATTTTATTTTATTTTATTTTTGCCAAGCTTCCGACTAGGGACTAAGTTACATCTTTAAGGCTTAGGGATATTGACAATTACATATTTTTTTAAAAATTATAATTGTAAGTTTGGTGTGTCTTCTATCCTGTCTCTGAGAGTGTGCACGATAGAAGGTTAGAAGACACATGAAACCTACAATTACAATGTACCCCAAAAAATATTGTAATTTTCAATATTCATAAGCTCTGAAGATGTAACATCGTAGTCCCTAGGTCGAAAGCTTGGCAAAAAATAAAATAAAAAAATCGTGATTGAAATTGGCGTTATTCTTACTTCCTTCCGGATTAATGAATGACGTCACCAAAAAAACAATGAACGATAAAAATTTTTTTCGTTTTTTTTAATCGGGGAGGGCCAGTTTTGGCCATTTTTTTTTTTTTTTTTTTTAGTAATCTTGACTTATCAAGTAAAGTTCTGGATGAAAAGATTTTTAACCAGAAAATGGTGTATAATCCGGGTTCGTGACGTCAAAAAGAAGGAGCCTTAACTGTGGATCGAAGTATTTTAGATCCATTGACTTTGGTTCGTTTGGTTGAATGTACGCCCAAATTGATTTTAAAATAGATGTATAATAGTTTTATATTTTCAATTAAAAAAAATTATAATTATGCTGACGCAACTTAACGTGAGATGAATATTGGGCAACACTCATTATGTAAGGGCAGTATACGCGGATATAAAGTACAGCGAGAAATAAATATATACGCATAACTTAGATACAAACAGACATGTACAAAGTAGGGGCAAATAGTGAAATGTACAGCCGGAAACTGGGGAGCTTCATGAAAAATTTAGTAGCGATTGCGCAACGCCAAATATCCAAGGTAAAACAGTTCCAACTTAGCATGCAAAACTCATCCAAGAGATACGTACTAGGGGCAGGAGGCCTGGCTGCTGGAGTTCGCTGGTCTGTCCTAAAGTGGGCTAGCTGCAAGGGAAAGGGATGACGATAGAGAGAGAGAGAGGGAGAGAGAGAGATTGGATAAGATTGGGGGGGGGAGATCAATCCAACTTCTACAAGTAAACGTTTTCTACAACCAGTTTCAACGGCAAATACCACCACCCTCCGTCTGTGGCGGGAAAAAGAGCCTCCCATCTTATCTTAACTAGGCGAAAACTTTAACCCATCTATGCAAGAGTACGGAGGGTTAGAAGAAGAGGAAGAGGATAGAAGGAAAAATGGTCCTGGAAAATGGAAGCCCAGTTTCTCATATCCCAATCTTTTCCTATGCACACCCGCGCAAACCGACGATAAAAGAAAACCCAAGTGATATTAAACTTTACGACGGTTGGTCACTTTCTTATTAGACCCCATCACGTTTTTGGATCCGTTTTATGAGCCGTTCACTCTGCACAACTCGATTAACTACGTGATACAAAAAAGTGGAGAAATGCTATAAAATTAATTGTACATTTTTTTTTTTTTAAATTCACTTATCCGACTTAAACGAACTGAAGTAAACAGGCGATATCGACTACTTAAAGAGACTGCTAGACCAACGTTCAAATCTTTCACTTAATTACAAACGACTGATTTACAATTCTATACTAAAACCCGCCTGGATGTACGGTATTAAACTGTGGGGTTCAACGAAACGCTCCAATCTTCAGCGAATTCAATGTCTTCAGCCTGAAATTCTCCGCCCTATCGTTAACGGCTCCATTTTATGTTTCAAATCTAACTATCGACACTGACTTGGAGGTTCCGTTTATAAGTCCTGGTTGCACGAACTCGCTACAAAAGTTTTCATCAGAACTTATCATTCCAATTCTCTTGTCCTCCATTTATCATCTCATCACCTTCCAGATCATCTTCCTAGGCGATTAAAACACCAGTGGCCTCGCGATTTTCTCTCTTCTGAAGAGAGTAGCTAGTCCTGGGAGACGACTTAGGGAGTGTTATCACTGGGGGTAACTTCTCCCCCATCAATCAGTGGAGTTCGTAGTTTGTATAAGTAATTGTCATTGTTACTTAGAGCGTATCTAGCGCTGGTCTAGCTTAACAAATAAATTTAAAGAAGAAAATACACTAAGATGAACTCCAAAATAAGGTTTCTTTCTGTCAAATTTGGGACAAAAAGTAGTTCCTCAACAAATCGTTTTTTCCCCATTTCTTTTGAGTTTTCTTGAAAAAGGGTTTCTACGATTTTCTTTAAAGTGATTTACAAAATATTTTTTCCGTAAAATTTGATAAATTCTGACAAAGAGCGAAGATAGATTTCCTGTAAAGTGTAATTTTTTTGTATAATATGCGATTCTATCCACTGTATGTACTGTTGAGGGTCGTTAACCAGTTAAGCGTGGAATTTAGTTTAAAATCCCTCCACAGTGTGCGGTATTAAAATCAGACTATGACGTGTTTACGACGTCATAATAGTCACTGCAAAGCGATTTTTTCTGCAATTTCTGCGGCTTGAGATTACCAGAGCATTCTGTGCTCATTCCAAAATCTTGCACCGCTTTTTCACGTATGTATTGCTCCCAGTTAACTAGGGACGCAATAGCTTTTTACAAGGAAGAAAAGAGCTTTTTGTATTCTGTGCAAAATGAAATCATGCTCGTACTGAGGTCTGAATCTCTATCTGGGCATTGCACAAGGGTTGAGAGCTTCTATTTATGTGCGTAATTCCCGAATCTCTAATGCGGGGACCAAACATGTACCAACCACTTATCATTTGGCTGGCTCCCTCCACCTCCCTCCGTATAAAGTACTTGACAGTCCTATTGGTAAGATAAAGGAAACATCCCACCAAATAGTATTCTTATTGTATTTTATTAGAATTTCGAGTTTTTTTTTATAGTTAATGGCAATTTTATATATTTTACAACGAGAATACACGTCGAACGCACCGTAACAGAGATTTGGTTTGACGTGTATACACGTCAGAGGAAGTCGTCATGAGTGTCCAAGATTTTCATTATTTTGTAAATGCGAGTGTTAATAATTTTGTTTTTAATAGATGGGGGAAATAGAGGGATAAAGTAAACTTAAATAAGTTACGCCTTTTCTCTTTTCTTTCTTTTACCTTTTCTACTACAAAAAAGCAATTAACGAAGTTAAGGAATAACAAAGTATTGTGAGAGAGGAGAGAGAGTTAAGGTAGGCGCCTGTAGATAGCACTGTCTCTAATCTATAGTGTGTTCCTATGTCTACTGGAGTCTAGACGCCCTCCTGGGGAAGATCCTCTTCTTTAAGAGGCTGCTGCTGATTTAGACCACTCTAAGTGGACCCGTGGGGGTAGCTGGGGGGTGGAAGCGGGAGAGAGCAACAGAGACTGAGAAGATCTTCTTCTTCTTTTTAAGTCTTTGTATTAAGTATTAGCTCTGTTACTGGCCGGAGGTCGCCCTCTATTTATGATAGCATTTAAACTTTTTTTTCTTTTCTCCTCCGCGATTACTCGTAGTGTGTTTTAATAGTGTGGACTGATAAACGATGAAAGACATTCATTTAGTGAGAGAGTTTCCTTTTGTTTGTCAGCCTGTCTGGCTATTTACGAGCTGATCGTAAACGTTTACAATGTGGCAATATTCCATTTAATACAGCTGTTTTTATTTAATAGATCAGCTGATCTCCACAGCTGGAAGATAACGTCTGCGCAGTGCTTAAGATCTTTACCTGATACACGGAAATCCAAAACCAATATAACAGTTTATGGAGGGTAGCTTAACACCTTCCATTCCCTCTGCTCTATCCTCTATCCCAAATATTACCAGAAAATAACTTACTTTGTAATGAATTTTTTATTTTGCAACTGTATCCAACTGTACGTTAAAACTGTAGCAACAAGCAAAAGAGATGAGAGATAAGGATAGTGCATGTGCTCGAAGGGCGTGAGTGGAGTGAACGACGACCATCCAGTGATGGAAGCCCTTAGTTCCCCCTGGTTGACAAGTTTACGCAGCATCCATCCTAGAAGATCGGGCGTTATATGTTGAGATGGTCGCTTGGCCACCGCCGCTTTAGTCTGCGCTGTGGAAGGAAGTGTTGTAGTAGACATGTTGTGGATAAGAGGGTTGTAATGACTGTTCTAGATTTGAGTGGAGTTTTGTGCAGCGAGATTGGGGCTATTTCCAGAGACGAGAGGAATATTTAGATCAGAGTGTATAGTATAATTGGAGACGTAGAAGGGAGCGTTAACTATTGTTCTCTCAGGATTTTAGACTGTAAGGTCTGAAGTCGGTTGATGTTCGATTTTTTAGCACTTCCGCAGAGTTGTATTCCGTACGTCCATATTGGGGCAAGTAGGGCGGTATACAGTTTTCTTTTGTCTGTCAGTGTCAGTTTAGAATGAATTTGAAAAAACGAAGAAGAAAAATTCTTTTATTAAAGCGCTACTTCCGGTGGAAAAAAAATAGCCTTTCATCTCTTTAAAAGAATCTTTGCGAAATTTACATTCACTTTATAATTTTAGCGTAAACGATATATCGCCTTCAAGGGATCAGTAAGTAAGAAATTTATGGACGGTAATAAACGCCACTATTAAGAAAAAAAAAAAATTAACTTAATTCTCTGAAAGCAGTTATATCTTATAGCGGTTTATAAGTGAAGAGCTCCTACGCTGGTCGTAGAGAAGTTTTAACTTCAGAACCCTTTGCCTCTTAAACTTAACTGTTCCTCCTGTCCTAAGTACCATAATGATTGCAGGGTTTATTAGTTTAATTTCTTAATGGATAACTGGGCTTCTTCACTTCATCTTCAAGCCACCACTCTACTTAGGGTGTGAGTTTAACCAACCCACAAATGGTCCATTTTAATTCATCCTCCATTACCAAGAAATATAATTTAGTTGTTTCATGTTGTGCTGTCAGCCATCAAAGTTGTAGATGGGCAAATTTTAGTGAACCACAGTTTTACCTATCCAAACTAACTTCCGCTCCCTGCTTAAAGAACCCCCCTCCCCACCAAAAAAAAAAGTCTGAGGTGAAAAACCCTCTTACCGTATATTTTCGGAATTTCCTGTAAAAATTCAAAATCTAAAATAAGCAAGCTTTCTTAGAGGAATTAGTGAAAGAACAAATCATAGATTTATGCTAGGAAAAGTTAAAGATAAGATTTATCTTATACAAGAGAAACTGAAAAAGAAACATGTAAGTAACACATAAATTTCAAATCCTCCATATCGAATGCCCAGTAATTCCCGGTAAGGGTAAACTTCAGGACAACTTGTTTTTCCTACCTTGATAAAATTCCCCGGGGATACTTCTGGTTAGCCTCACATGGGAAGAAGAAGGAGGAAAAAAAACCCGCCCTTATATTATATATTTGATAGGGACTTCAAGCGACAGATTTTCCTAACACACAAGGAAAAGTCTACTACTTTACTGAGCAGGAAGTGGAAAGGACCACTTCCTTTGTGTGTGTGTGTGTGGTACAGGAAGTTGCGAGAGAGGAAGTCCCCCAAGTGAGGCATCTCGTGGCACCTTTTTCCCGCCACTTCCAGTCAAACTGTATTTGCGGGAAGCCTCTCTGGTGACCCTTCATCCAATTACATTCCCTATCCACCAGTCTTCTACTTCATAGTCTAGGAGTTGTTCTTTCTTTGCTACTCACCTACTTCTTCCGTCCGCTATCCTTAGCGGGGGTGAAAAATATATTACCATCACTTGGACAACACCAATTTTTTGTTTTCTCACTCTCTCTCTCTCTCTCTCTCTCGTTTCATTGTTCTTTATATTTCTGGGTAAAGCTTGGATTTCCCTGCAATCTTTCTTTTTATTCCCTCTCTCCCACCGCGGGCTGTTGAAGTATCACTGAAGGATACCCAGATTTTGTTCCCACAATACTCCAGACAAATTTTATTTATCTTCAAAAATATGTTCATTGAAATTAAAGGGAGTTTTTGAGCAAAGGCCATAAAATTGTCCTACAAAATTAGAAGAACCCTGGAGGATGGACCCTGGATAGGTTTTTACATCTTTCCACGAAGGAAACCTTGGAAGGAGTCGGGATAGATTAGATTACACTAGGGTGGCCTCAAGGCCTACGCCACTGCGACTCCTTTGGATCTATTGTGGCTCCCCTCACACTAAAGCTCACCCTCCAGACACGTCCTTTTGATCAGACTCTTAATTCTGGGAGAGCGACTCTTGGGTAAAGCTCTCACAGGCCATGGTTTTTTTCCTCCCCTAGAAGTAACATCCTTAGCCACACGAGCCCCTCACACTGACACAACACGTTCAGTGCTGTTTCCTCCTCCTCTTCCTGCCAGGGCCATGCGATGCATGTGAGTCGGGATAAGAGGATTTACAGGTAGTATACAGATAGTAGTACCTGTAGTACACTTTCAGAAACCAACCTATAGCGACCTAAGATGTTCTGAGGTGTACACCAGATCAACAGAACAATCAGGTTTGAGGAAGGCTCCCCCCCAAAAAAAATAAAAATAATAATCTGGATGGGATGCTATTTCAAAAATCAAATTTCCCCTCCAACAGAAAAACCTAGGAAAATCGGGTAACCAAGAGTTAGGGATAACTTACTTCCTGTCGCTAATACACTACCATTTCCCCTCAAAGCCTCCCCCCCCCAAGAGAAGGATGCATTTTCTTCCATGAAAAAGATTCAAGGAATTAAATTCAATGCCTATGTCTTTGTATTCCCATAACTGGGGAGTGAAAATATTATTATCGGTTCAATAAGACAAGTCGTTTTGAAAAACATCGTGGCACACTTTTCACCAAATCATGGCACTCCGCAGTACCTACCACTCCGGAAGCGGAACTCTCATAAGAAGTATTATTAGTATTGAAATAGAAATGTCCCCCCCACTACCAATGACAGCCAGCTGATTTACAAAATCACATAACTTCAATTCAGTTGGGCAAAAATAATTTTCAATCAAAAATCAAGGAATTGTTTCATTCAAAGGGATGTGGTTCAAAGATTTTTTTTTTGGATTTTTCGTGGATATTGGAGCCAATCGATGGTAAACTTGTCACAGAGGTGCCAAAAAAAAAGTTCAAAAATTGTCTATCTAATAAATGATTAGTAAATTTTCCCCCATTCACTGATGGATAGTATCCGTCATGAGAGAACACTGTCTGCAGGCTGGCAGTGAGTAAACAATCTCTAGGTAGGAGCTATTGTGCTCAAAAGTTGGAATAAATATATATTTCAACACTGAACTGTTTTGCAAAATATTTTTTTTCTCTCTTAATGGGAGGAGATTATTATATCACTGCCAATTTGAGGAGATTGACAGACTGACAGACGGAAAGCTCTGACAATGGCAGCACAGCTAAACGTAGAACGGTATTTAAATTGTGATATATCGTATATATATATTATCTTTGTAACGGAAATACGTTCAGGATTTATTTATTTAGTTTTATTGAGATGATTTCCAATGATGGGATTTTAATTTTGGGATAAATTTTACAAAATGATAGGATTTCGGGGGTAAAATTAATTTGGCGCTTAATTTTTTTTTTTTTTTTTGAAGTCCAGATATTAATTTGTACTTTTCTGTCCAGTAGCTTTTGATGCCCAAACTTGATTAAAACAGAAAACTAACTTCTAATTTCTCAGTAATCCGTAAATCTTATTGCCTCACAAGAAGTTAAGTTTGCCCGTGCTTTTATGAGTGAGTCGGCTCCCCCTAAAGGTTCCTCAAGCTACCCTTAGGGGGGACCGGGATTAGCCACTTTTCAGGGATCTTAGCATCTCTGCGGGACAAACACCTACTAGTCCGACATTTCAAGGAATCACACCATATTAAATAAGATAGTTGATGTGATCAACTATTTTAGTTTAGCGAACCCACTACATTTAACAGTGGCCCAACTTTATAAACAAACACTGACACTAATTTTAGGGAGCCACAATAGAGCTTTTTTCACAATGGAATTGGCTTTTAGCCACTCCTTTTGTGGTCTGCAAGCTTTTTTTCTTTCTAAGGAGTTTCCCCAAAATTGAGGTTTTCCTCGCCAAATATTGTGTTTCTCCAATAAACCCTATCCGTCAAACCATGGAGACCATAGGCCTCCAAGTAACTCTCGGGCGGTCTCTCCAACCTTCTACCATCCAGTTCCCAATCCAAAACAAGGGGCAACCTTTCTGGAGCCATCCTTTTATCATGGCCAAACCACTGGAGTGATCTCTCTCACAGATAACTTCTGGTTACCGACTTCTGGACATT